>NW_026535783.1:8665000-18665000 GCF_028551555.1 Melozone crissalis | reverse complement strand
ACTCTTTTGAGTATAATTTGGGAGACACTTCCTTTGTTGGAGAAGTTGTCATACAGCAAAACCCAAAAAAAATGAAACTGAAGATTATTTTCTTCAGCTAAGAGTAAACATCCAAACCAGCATTTTCCTCCTAGATTATCAGACCCCACTAGCAATATTTAAGAGTAAATTTTCCATAGATAAAATACAAGTGTTCTGGAGCTGTGGCTCCTATAATAAACTTTATATGCCATTGAACAAATTTCTTTGATACTAGAGTGATGATCAAGATGTAAGAACATTCCATCATAGATTTAATATAGAGAAATAACACTATGAAATTTGTATAATTCATTTCCATGTACTAGAGTTTCCTCAAACTCATTATATTTTAAAAGTGCTTGCAACCAGATGGTGAGAGTCTTTAAAATCAGTACTACATATGCATATATTTGCTATTAAAAATTAAGTTACATTATTAGTTGAGTTAAAGATTATTTCTTCATTAAATAATTTCAATATATGTGTATAAATGTGTTTCTAACTCACTGCATTTATTTTAAAAAATTCTGAATGATCATTGTGTGTACACCATTTTGAATCTCTGTGTCCTGACATTTCAAGTCAGCTCAGAGAACCAAAGAGCAGAAAATTTGTGACATTTCATTTAGGCTGGAGATCTGTCCTTGTAAATTAGGTCACACTCCCACACAATGGGGAATCTATCAAATTCCATAAGTGTAAGTGTTGATACACAGACAGTGGCCTCAACAATCAGTACCTCCACACATGAACACTCTACATCTGCCCTTCAAATGTATGACCATGACCACAAACACTTCTAGACTTAGCTGTTACAGCCTTGTCTACTCAAGACACTGATGCCTATGTAAATCTCTTGCTCATGAAAAACATACCCACTTTAGCAAAATATCATTGTAACGATTTGTTTTATGTATTTCTTCTGAAACGCTTCTCAAATGCATAGTTTTTTCTATTTCCAGACGGAATGTTTCTCAAAATTCTAAAACAGATGGTGCCTAGCTGATGCTGCTTCTGTGGAGTATTTCAGGATGCAAATAAGTCACTAATTTTTTTTCTCTCTGAAGTAGCTGTGATGACTTTTGTATCCTAAGATCATTGCCCTCTTGAATATTTGAGCAAGCCATCCAAATACTCCATAGGAAAATAGCTGACTTGCAGGTTTTTATCTATATGTAGGCTATAGAAAATAAACTGAAGCAGGGAGAAGGAAGTAAAATAAGTAAAGCAGAAACAGAAAAAAAATTGACACACTGAATCAATAATAATTTTTCTCCTTGTATTTAGAGAATAATATTGCCATGCATCTGCCTTATCATGCCAATGTCCATCATGCTTTATATTCATGTGTTCCAAAGCACCGAGAATCTTTGTAGAAGAATCAAGTACTAGTAGTGACCTAGAAGTTGCCTGTGTTTCAGCTGAATTCTGCTTTTTATCTGAAATTGTGCATAAAAATGCAGTGACATCTAAGAAGCCAACTGCATATTTCCTATTTTTCACCAATTAACACAAAACTCTTCAAGCATTAGCAATACATCGTCTACCTTGTGTGTATATTTCATCAAGCAAAATAATCACCATATCTTAATTGAAACCAGATGCTGGGTTTAATAATTTTTACAAGCACAAGAGTAGTAAGGGAGAAATTGTCTACAATTTAAATAAGGTTTGAAACGGCAGACTCTCCTAGATTGTATCTTTTTTCACTTTATGTATGATCTGATTATTCAAGGACATGTTTGATAACCCAAATTTTCAGTGTTGCTAATAAGGACCAGAATATATATAACCACAGCAGGAAGGTGATTTAAAATTCTGTCACAGTGATAGATGAAGAAAACATGTTTTGAGAAGAGGTTTCTCTCTCATCACTTACTTTCCTGCAGATAAAAACCTTGATTTCAATCAGTACTTATACAAAAGTCTGTTTTTTTAATCAGGTAATCTTGATGTAAACACTAAAAGTTTTTATCTATTATTGGTACTTATATCTTCATTTTGTAAAACAAAAGTCTTACAGGAGCAGTTCTAACAAGAAAGGACCGAGAAAGATTTCAATGTGCAGCCCTCATTATTAGACATTTTAGCAAGATTATCAAGGCAAAGAACAACTGAGTATGTAAAAGACACTGGGAAAGCAGTGACAAATTTAAGGACAAATAAGACATCGCCAAGAAAAGGTATGGTCCTTTAAGTAGCACATTCTGCTCTATTTTTATTCAATTGTTTTTTAAAGTGATTCAGTGTGGGAGATGGCCATGAGGCAAACAGGGCTGGGATGCCTTGGGAGAACACCCTTATTTAAGTCAGGGTGAGGAAGGGAAGCAATCTCCCAGGATTCCCTGTGCCTCCATGTAAATGAATTTCTGCCCATCAACTGTTGCTCACTCCTTCTGTTCTGGCATGTTCTATGTTCCTAGTTTCCCCATTGGTTCTCCCCAGAAGACCACTCCCTCCCTTCTCTCATATTGGTTCCGCCTGTGTCACCCCACTCCAGCTCCTCCCCTGGGCCCTCTCCCCATTGGACTGCTTGTACCCTGACCTCTCCTACCCTTCCCCTGCTATATACCCCAGCGCCTCCCTTGCTCCTTGCTCTCCAGCCTTGGATGCTGTCGCTGGTGGTTGTGCTCATGCTCTGTGTGCTCCCATCCTGTGTTCCCAAGTGGAGATCCTCTCGTCTCTGGTGAGGCAACCACTACACCATCCAGTCTCGGGCGTCTGGTGGGCTGAGGGAACTGTCAGTGCAGTCTGAAGCAGAAGCACTCTCAGGTCAGCAGGCACCCCAACAGCACCTACCCGGGGAAGCACTCTTCAGCGGGGGAAGGGAAGCCACCCCCAATTCAGCATGTTTTTTTACGTAATTCCATCTGGTTTATGGGTGCCAGAAGTCCATTAAGTTTTATCCTTTCCAGTTCAGGAGAATGGCATGTACTCATGCAGAAGCTTGAATTAATTTTTTGGGGGAATCCATTAGGGTTATGATAGGCTGGTTGCAGTGCACCGAATCTAAATGGATAAAACATTAATGCTTGACTGTCTCTCAGGTTTGCTCCTGCTGCCCATTGGAGTGAGGTCCAGTGTTACCTCAGCTGGGTAACATAGATTGCTCTGGGGAAGCAAGCAATACAATGCTGTCGGAATGGCACTGGACCTTTCTGTGCATCAGATCTTGCAAGCTCTGTAAAATGGTGCTTCCTGGATCTGCTGTGAATATCTTCTTATGCCTTGTAAGTTTAACAGGCTTACAAGGTCTCTATGATGCCAAATGCTTGCAGCATGATCCACCGTAATCTTTGAGACAGATCATCATTAGTGTTGAGATAAGTTTTAATTCTTTTGTATCCACAGACCATTAAAAATATACCAACTCAAATTTTGAACGCAAAACTTCATTGTCTGCAAACTACAGCTTTAAGTGGCACCACTCTTGGTAAGCTACTACCATGACATAAGATTATTGTAAAAAATAAAATTTCTAAGGATAGCAAAAGATTTGTTGTTCTGATTTGTTCCGTTCAAATAAGAAATACTATTTTTTGTACTAATATAAAGTGGGAATGAATAGTCAGAATCAGACCAAGTATTATTCTAATTTAATCCCTCATATGTAGGACTTTTCTCATTGCCCAGAGTAATTCACGCATCTCCTTTTTCTGATAGTATGCTCTTCTTTCCATTTGAAGAAGAATGAATCAGTTTGGGTAAAAATTATGTTCTTTCTGTCCTCCACTGTTTCCTTCAGCCAGAGATGATTAAAGAGATTACTCCCTCCTCAAGGCTTCCTTTTTCACTCCTGTCATAAGTGCTTAAGGCCTGTTCAGAGTGGTTACATCACAATTTTAATTGTTCTGAGAAAAAACGTTATATGAACTGTATCAACCCAACCAGGTTTATGATACGTTTTTTTAATTTTCAACTTGCAAAACTGTCTATTCTATCCATTAAGTGACTTACTGACAGTGTAGAGTGTGCAATGTGCCATTATTATGAAAATGGAGACTCCCAAGACTCCTGCCTTCAAGTCTGAAACTATACACAAATATTTCCACTTGAAAACACACCAGTATCTTTGAAGAACTATATTCAAGATGAGAAAAATTCAGCCAAGTATGTATTTGTAATTTTATTATCAACAATTTTCAAAATGAAATGGTCATAAACTATTAGCCATTTTTAAAAAATCTGAAATCTGTAAAATACACATTGTGTATATTTTCTAATTAAAATTATGGTAAAATCCTTTTGCTACATGTATGTATGTTATGTAAAATCTAAAAGGGAAGACCCAACAGAAGTCCTGTCACTAACATCTCTAAGAGTGAACAGATCGCCATTTACAAACACAAAAAAGCAGTTAGAAGAGTTTAGAAAAATTAGATCAATTCAGCTGTTCTGTAAATAGAGCATCTTTTAAAAATTAATCTTTTTTTTTTTTTTTTCTTTACCCCAGTATGTGTTTAACTTAAAAGACTTAGCTTAGAAGCCTGAGCTCATTTCCTAGTATATTGGAATACTTTGATTTCTTGACAAGGCAGACAATGAAGTGTGCTTCATCGCTTTAATTTAGACAAGTAAAACTTCTTCAGTCATGGGGCTGTATTGATGGCAAAATGGGGTTGGCATTCTGGAGAATATATAATTTTTTTTAGCGATGTCTTCTTCTGTCAAAGAGCAGCAGTTTCAATGTCTAAGAGTGTAATAGCCTCACTAAAATTAAAAGGATAACCCTAGGTATTTTTGTAATTGCCTTTAATTGGGTTAAAGTTTAAACTTTGACTAAGAGGTTCCATTTCCACAGCATTTGATGTTTTTAACAGTTCTAGTTTTGATTGTATCTGTTGTCCGTAAAAAATCCCTTTCTTTTGAAGATTGCAATATACTTCATCTTTATTACATGCTTAGACAATTAAATTCTTAGGTTATTCTGCATGATAAAATTTGTAAGGATTTTTGAAAATAAATTTTGAACTGAGACCCTTTTTGACTTAGAACAGGATCTCTTCCATTTACCTTCTGAAAAGCAGTTGCTATTGATAGATATTACCAACATCAATTTTTTCAGTATGTTTTTGTTTAAGTTCTTTCAATACATTTGTTATTCTGATCCTTCTGTGAGCTGCTTGAAACTAGTAGCATTCTTGAATTATAAAATTATTGTACTTCATTAATTATAAATACATAGAAGATTTTTATACACTATATGCAATTCCATAGGTTGCTTTTATTAATTGTGATTTGGTTTTGACTGTAATTGGTTATGAAACTGAGCTGAGCTGTGACTATTGAAACTATTTCATCCAATGGAACAGATCATTTAGGACCACACAAGATGTATTTTCCCCTTCAATGATCATTGTTTGTAGGTTTTTTAATCAACCTGGCTATTTGCTTGATGATGTATTACCAATGTGTCTAACTTTGAATATAATTCATTGGAGTTCCTGGCATTCTTCTCTAATCTTGACCAACAAAACAAATTTGAGCCATCTGCAATTTTTTACCTCATTGCTAATTCCTTTTCCAGAACAATAATAAAAATTATGAGCCATGGATGTAACACAGAATCCCCAGACACTCTGCTATTGATCTTTTGTATTTTCAGCTAAATATTTTTTGAAAAAAAAATAGGTAATTTAATATTTGTTTATTGTCTCCAAGTCAGTTCCTGGTCCATATCAATTCTTTCCGTCTAATCTAACGCCTACGTACTGCTTTAGTGGCCTGTCAAGGACCTTGTCAAAGGTCTTCTGAAAGATATACTGGATTTATGTGGCAAGGCTTTGATAGCAGAGGGTCCACATGGGTGGTGGCTTCTGCGAGGTCACACCAGGAGCTGTCCCCATGTCAGACAGACTCAATTGGCTCAGAGAGCACTGCGACTGGCTGCAGTGGAGACCAGCAGTGATGCTGACAGCACCTCTAGGATAATCCATTTAAGAAAGGGTAAAAAATGCTTCACAAGAGCAGCTGGGAGAGAGGAATGAGAACATGGGAGAGAAACGGCCTTGCAGATGCCAAAGTCGGGAAAGAAGGAGGCATGAGAAGGGAAGAAGGGGAAGATCATGGTAAAGCAGGTTGTTGCTCTACCGCCCATGAAGACAGTGGGACAGCAAATATCCAGCAAAGAACAGTGCCTCCCATGGAGGACTTAGCAGGTGGGCATGCCCTGAAGAAAGCTGAAGCCCATGGAGGCTCATCCAGAAGCAGTTTTTTGGCAGGAACTGCAGCCCGTAGGGAGGATCAGATCACACCTGAAGACTGTATCCATGGAAAGGACTTCTAATGGAATAATTTTGGAGTGTCAGGGCGTATAGGATGGTTGGAACGGATGGAGACGAGAGATCTCTGAAGCCAGGTCGTGGAACTTGCGGTTTATTGCACAGGGCCTGGGAGCAGGGCCCTGCTTGGAGCTGCCAGCCACAGCTCTGAGCAGGCCCAAGAGAAGAGAGGGGTAGAGAGGATGAGAGGGTAAGAGAGGAAGAGGGTAAGAGCATAAGGGAGTAAAAAAAAGTAAAAGCGAAAAAGGGTAAGAGAGTAAAAGGGTACGAGCGTAAAAACAAAGGAGAGTGAGGTTACCATTACAATACAATAAATCTTCTTCTATGTTGAATATTCTAATTCTCGCTAACCAATCTGCAACGATATACAAATCCTATAGCATTTCCATATAGCCTATAAGAGTCATTACATTACCATACTGCGTTACATTTTAAACCCTAAAAACTACTCTTTGGACCCTTTCTGCTAAGCTAGTAGGGTCTGCTCTGACCCTTAGACCTGTCTGCAAGGAGAGGGTGTTGTTTCATCAAAAGGGGATTACCTTCAGTCCGGCCACACCATTGTTTTCCAATTGGTCACTAACTAAGGTATCGCAAAGCTTGCTTTCATTTCAATCTTGCTTACGGTTTCTATATTCTCAAAATTTTTTGCCAGACAATCATATTTATAGGGCTTTCCTGTTTCATCTTCCCCAACAGGGTAGTTCTTGAGGAACTGCACCTTATGGGAAGGACTCATACTGGAGAGGTTTGTGAAGGACTGTCTCCCATGCTAGAACTCCTATCCCAGAGCACTGTAAGAGTATGAGGAAATACAGGTGGCAGAGGTGAAGGGTTATGATCTCACCAAAATCTACATTCCCTGTGCCTTTGCTTTTGAGACACAAAAAGCAGAAATTAATTCTGAGAAGAAGGAGTGGATGGAAGATGGTTTTGGTTCTGTTTTCATTGCTTTCTGTGAGTTATTGATGCTATTTTGTGATTAACTGACACTGAATTGAATTATTTTCCCCATGCTGAGTCTGCTTTGCCCAACATGGTATTTGGTGTGTTTCTCCCTATTCTCATCTTGACTGACAAATATTTTCATCTTTTTTTTCCCCCTTTTCCTGTAGATACAGGAGAAATTATATAACTGCTTGGTGGATACCTGCCTGCTAGTCAAGGTCAACCCGGCACACAAAGGCAAATAAATTGCATTACTCTCTTTAATTTATTCCTTTTGAAAAGGTTTATAAAGATCTAATAAATTTGTAAAATGCAATTTTCCTTTGCATGAACATGGCTATTTAGATGCAGATATGTGTCTAACTGGAAGACTCACAAACTCATTCAGTTTGCATACCATGGTTAATGCCTAGCAGGTATTGACTTCGTATCAACTTCCACGAATTGAAAGCAAGTAGCTTTAGTAGAAGAAAATATTTGGTTGGCATAGATTAAGACACAGAAAAAAAATCTTCAGTATGAGCTCTGAGACACTTAAATGTGTATCTTAAAACACTTCTGCAAGTGTTAATTAAAGATTTTTTTAAAAATTTAAAATTTTCCAAAGACTACAATGCAATAACCTGGAAAGTGTTTCTTTAAGCCTTTATAGTTCTTCATGTGGAAACATCAGTCAAAAATTGGATATAACAACACTCATGCATGAAAAGATGATGGCACGTTCAAACATGGTCCAAACATACTTGAATGGAGAGAAGAAAATTAAAATAAGTGAGTTTTTATCTCATAAAGCTAAATAAAGTACAAGACCATTGAAGAACATTCTAATGCAAAATATCACTGGCATGTTTATTATTAAGTAGTAGGAAGAAAAAGACAGGTTCCACAGCACAGCAATTTAGCCAGTTCCTAAAATGGTCTAATTTATGTCGGTGTAACAGATACATATTTATATCACTGTGAAAGGGATTAAATAGCATTCCTTGTAGTCCACCTTCTCAGCATTGGAGTTGAGCACAATTTATGTTTTGGATTCGCTGTGTGACAGATTTCAGTGTCATACAGTGACAACAGGTATGTTGAACTAAGGGCTCAAAAACCTAAGAAATAGGAGGCTGAATTTATCTTTGTAAATAAGACTTCAGCAAGAATAGTCTGGCTTTTAGAATTTTTTTAATTTTACATTTTTGCAAAGCAGCACACCTACCACGTTTATTAAAAATTAACTTTAGGATAACAGTTGGGTTTGATCATGAAGATTTTTGATTTAATGTAGACATACTAAGGTCTGTGTTTGCTTCTTGTCCTCTTTCCTGTAGATGGAAAATGTAAGTCTCTTTGTAGTGAAAGACAGTTTACTTTTTGCAATAAACAGCAGCAAATGGCATAGGTCAACATAAAATGTACTTAATAGTCCAGCAAATATTAGCAGGAAAATAAAATATAGTGAAGGTGGAATTTGTAACAGATGAGCTGATAAAGCTTATAAAACAATTACAAGTTTCTTTTCTCCTACAGTGATGTAATTTTAACATAACTTGAGTGTTTCAGCAGACTTGTAGAGGTTTATCAAAGTTTCTTATTCTATACGAATTTAATTGAAATAATTCTGTGGATGGAAAGAACATCAAAGATGATACTGCTTATGAATGTGATTTGCCTAATTCAAGTTATTTTTAGCAAGAAGAGTAAACTGACATTGTCAAGACCTTCGAGTTCAATATCTGATTTTTAATGCTTCCCAGACTTTTACAATAAAGAAGAAAGATTGCACAGCTGGGTACTGACTTTTTATTTGATGAAACATTACATTTCTGCCTTTGGGTTGAAAGTAAGAGGCTCTTTATTTGCACAAGGGACTGGATTTCCTTTACTTTTCCTTAGTTATGAAGCACAGAGACAACCACAGAAAAAGAATTCTCTTTAAAAAAACCCTACAATGTGCTATGTTTAGTTAGGTAATTTAAATGCAAGAAATAAAGTCTGGTTTTCTGCAGTGTACAGCTGAAATTTGCATATTAAGATCAATCTTAATCTGACCCTAAGACTATTGCTAAAAATCCTAATTTTCTGCAAAATAGGATTATTGGTCTTAGTCAGACCAACTGGTTGCTGTTCTTCTGAAGATTCACTCAGGGAGTTTTAGAGTAACAAGTTTAACAGGAAAAAACATTATTTTAAGACAACATAGTAAAATGGCTTTGACAGGATTTCCTCCTTTTCTTACAGATACTGTAAAGTTTATTAATTTGCAAAATATTTTGATAATTTTGAATATTGTGACAGACTGAAGTATATCTTTAAATATAAAACACTTTAAGCCATACTTCCTTCTGTATACTACGTTAACAGCACAAGTGTCATCCTAAGAGTGGGGATTTTAGGCCTCTGTAATATAAAACAAACAAATGATGTAGATCTTTGCACATCAGGATTTGGTTTTCTGATAGGCAAAGCAAAATTTCAGATTACCACAGCTGAAGTGCGAGTATAATAAAGTATAATATAATATAATAAAGTAATTCTTTATAAAATATAATAAAGTAATTCTTTCTTGCTCTTGTGTACTTGAATTGTCTCAGACAGATGTCACCTTAAGAGCATAAAACAACCTGGATGTGAAATACGTGGCATTCTGTGTGAGCTGCAGACTTTGCCCATGATGAGCTCCACGAGGACTCCTTTTATCAGTCTCTGTCACTCTGTGCCCTGTACAGGTATTATTCAAAATGGTGATTGCTTTCCCCTCAACAGAGGACATACCAACAACAAAATTTTGAGTGACATTTAAATCCAAGATAGGAGAAAACCTGCAAAGTACAGAGAGAAACATGTTCCATTTCTCTTGTACTTTCAAAATTAAAGCAATTCTGCATGTATGCAGTATATGTTTGGTACTATTTAAGACTTTTATCAAAGTAGAGGCCCTCTGAATTTCAAGTTATATCAACTACACATATGTTTAATATGTTCTTTGATAAAAAAAGGGACAGTTAGTCCTTTCTAGGAAGTTCATTTCACAGTGGACAGTTTTTTTTAGTTATCAAACTGGTTTCTTCTCTTTTCTGAAACATCAATTTTGATAGAAAATTCAATTAAATACTTTAAAAATATGTAGACTGTTGCAACTTGGCAAAGAGCAAAATTTTAACTAGGAAGAAAAATCGTAACAAATGAAGTTCAGCTAGAATCTAGATCTATCTTTAGGTTCTTAGCCAGTTTGCATTCTATTCTGAGAGGGCCTTTTTATGGCGTAGTTTATTGAGTTTCATATTAATGATATGGTAATCAAATGCTAATGTGGAACAGTTCTGAACCAATTCATTAATATGAAATTGATGATTATTGCCACAAAAGCCTTTTTGCTTATGTAAGTATGCACTTTAAATACATAATAAGACTTTTATTTAAGTAAGGAGGCAAGATATTTAAAATTAAATGGAAGATGATTTCTAATTGCCTTGAAGTAAATGCAAAACTGTGATTTCTGTGTTTTAACTATGTTATTATATAGTCAAAACACAAAATATATTATTGCTATATTCCTTTATAATTCTCAAACTCATTCACCATTATCTGCCACACATACAATGCGCACATTACAAGTACTACAAAGGGAATATAAAGTTATATAATTGCTCCTAAGTTTTCTGGTTGAAATGCATATACATTCTTGAAGGTTTTAATGATGAAAAGTCCTCTTGGAAGCAGATGTCTCTCTTGTACCTTGAAATTACCCAAGTACATTAGAATATTGAAGATTATGACCAACATTGAAGTAAATGAAGGCCTAATGACTTCTTTAAAGCTGCTGTGTAGCACAGTGATAAAAGGATCTGTTAGTATAATGAGTGCAAACTGAAAAAATTGGTTGTATTACTTTATTTTAATGACTACAAACTGACTCATGACAACTTAATATCAAACCTTCTTATGCTTATAAATTGGCCATGAACACTAATTATACAGTAATAATTATGTAGTACACTTCCTTAGTGATGCCATTCTGTCCAGCATTAATACTTTTTGCTGTCATTTTGTAGTTATATTTTTAGCTTTTCTAATGTTTCCAGATATTGCAAGTATCTGTGGTGGTTTCACCCCAGATGGCAGCTTGAGCCTCATGGACCTGCTCACTCAAACCTCCCAGCAGGGCACAGAAGAGACTTGGAAGGGCAAAAGGGAGAAAACTTGTGGTTGAGACAATAACAGTTCAACAAGCAAAACAAAAGCTGCATGTGCAAACAAAGCAAAACACAGAATTCGTTCACCACTCCCCATGGTCAGGCAGGTGTTCAGCCATCTCCAGGACAGCCTGGCTCCATCCTGCCTAAAGGAGACCTGAACAATCTAATGGCATCACTTCGAATGCCCTCCTCACCCTCCTTCTGCACTCCAGCCCTTATTGCTGACCATGGTGTTGTATGGTATGGGATATCCCTCTTGCCAGTTTAAAAACATAGGTGGTTTCTTTACAGTTTGTCTTACTAAAGGATTAGAAGCCTGTTGCATAGCAGATTGAAAATGAAAAAATCAAGCCTGACCACAAGGTATGACACCAGAAACTACAACATTGTATGGAAACTTACAGTTTCTTTAACAGGATGACATAGTGTTGTGGGTGTCCACCAAAGCCACTCTATAATTTCACCGTTCTCAGCAGGACAGGGGAGGGAAAATATAACAAAGGGCTCATGGAATGAGATAAGGACAAGCAGAAATTACTCATCAATTATGATCCCAGGCACAATAGACTAAACCTGGGAAAAATTAGTTTAATTTATGCTCAATCAAATCAGAGTGGTGTAATGATGAGTAAAACTAAATATTAAAGCATCTAGACATGTGCCCCCACCCATCTTTTTTCTGGACCTTCTTAGCTTTCTCTTCAGGTTTCCATCACTTCCACCTTCTCTGCCCTGCAGGGTCATAAGAACTGCCAGGAGCCTAGTCCACTGTGGACTTTCCATGGAGGTAAACTGCCTGCTTTGGGCAAATACCTGCTCTGGTGTGGGGCTGTCCATGGGCTCTAGGTGGATCTCTGCATTCCTGTTATCTCTGTGGCTGCACCAGGTACCTGAGCACCTCCTGCCCTCCTTCTGCACTGACTTGGATGTCAGAGATGTGTCTCTCGCATGTTCTCACTTCTCTTTTCTCTGGCTACTGCTGTTCAGCAGGCTTTTTTTCCCTGTCGAACTCTGTTGGGCTGCCAGCGTTGCTGAAGGGCTCAGCCTTGGCCAGTGGTGGGCCCATCTTGGAGCTGGTGGGCATTGGCTCCATCAGACATGGGGGAAGCTTCCAGCAGCTTCTCACAGATGCCACCCCTGCAGTCCCTCCGACTACCAGAACTTTGCCATGAAAGCCCAGTTCGCATAGTTATCAGTTTCTGTGTTATGTGTGTGTGGAGCCTTTCCGTTCTGAGGAGGCTGTAGTGTGATCCTAAGACTCCTCCCATGGGACACCTGATAAAATCCCGACCCTGGATCTGTGTCCTCTCTCTGCTTTCTCAGCTCTCTGGGCTTTGCTCGGGCTCCTGGGCCTCCGCCTCCTGCTCCCCCCTCACCCCAACACAGGAGTCCATAAAAATGGACTCTTGTGCTAAACAACAAAGAGATTTGTCTCGTCTGTTTCCTCTGCTGTGAGGTTGTAGCCTCCCTGGATACGATCTGTCACAGTAGGCACACGCTGCTACAAACGGTGGAGAACGCGGGCACAGATGCCACATGGCAGTGCTGCCCAAAGACTGACTCTTAAAATGATCCAGCCTTCAGCAGCTGGTAACTTGGTTGGCAGATGTAATGAGAAGAAATCTTCAGTCAGAAGAAAACTCTGGAATAACAAATTTGCCTCAAAGGCTTCTAAAACTGAGGTGTCTGTGGACAAGGAGCAAGTGAATGAGAATGATGTCATTCAAGCTGAAGATCTCAAGATGAAAGGAGATCCTTCATCACAGTATTGGGAAGAACAGGCAGATGAAGAGGAGGAAAATTTCCCAAGTGTTCTGTCCTATTGAGACAAATTCTTCGAGGAAGAGATGTTGGTGTGGTGCGAGTGGCAGCGGTATCTGTACTGGCCAGCAGTGGTGAAAACAGTGAAGAGGAAGCACTGGAGGGCCCGTGTGCTCTTCATAGATGGCACCACAAATGAGAAGAAAAAAGGTTTCTCAGTGTTTCTGAAGAGCCTGAAGCACTTTGACTATGAACAAGCCAAGGAGAACCATTCCAGGGAAATCAAGTGGAGTCCTCCAGGGCTGGAGTCCTTCCTGGGCTATCAGATCCAAGTGGGCTGTCATTCTTTCACCGGGTCCTTCCCTGGAGTATTTTGCTGCTGATATCAGCTGCCCAGTGAGGAAAGACGGATACCAGAGTGTGGTGCAGATGGCATTCCCAAACACTGGGGAGGAAGGGGCTGGACTGTCTTCCTCAGACACCTCCCCGCAGAAACCTCTGAGGAAGCTCCTCCCAGACAGGACCAGAGCTGCCAGGGACAGGGAGAAAGAGAAGCTAGTGGGCTTCATAGTGAAGACCAGAGGGGCTGTAGAGCATCTCCTGGGGAACTTGAAAACTGGGAAACAATCCTGAGGGCTGAAGAAATCCCTAAATTCCAAGCGGTACATGACCCATGTGGAGACTTATTTGGAGGATGAGGAGCAGCCAGACCTGGTCGCTGGGTAGCTGAAGAAGATGGACACCAAGAACCTGCACCAGATCCTGGGGGATAGCATCAGGTTAATCTCAGATGTGCTTTTACCTGAGGCCATCATCTGTGCCATTGCTGCCATGGGTAACATCGATTATGAGAAGGCAGAAAAGAAGTACATTAAAGGACCACTGGTAAGCTAAAGAGAGAGAAAGTTGTTTGATGAACAAGTCCTGGGAAGCAAAAAGCTCAAGACAGAGCCGGAGTCTGCGGAGAGCTGAGGATTGACTGGGGCTGTCCTGGGGCCACATGTAAATAACCAGTGGTGACTTGTATGAAACGTGGCATTCTTTGCAAGGTCTGTGTGTATATTCCCAAATCCTCTGCTCCCAATCCTGGCTGGTTCTCAGCACTTGCTGCTTCCTGTGGCCTCGCCGTGTTCAGGATCCGCCAGATCCTCATCTGTCAGTGCTCTCCTGGGGGGCTGCCACAGAGCCTCAGTGCTGTGCAGAGCTTCTGCTGCTCCACCAACTTCCACATAGCTTCTTTTAGCCAGTCACCTACTTGGGAAGGGATCTTGTCCTGCTTTGTGGCCAGTGGTTTCTGGTGGCCTCCTTGGTCCTGATAAAACCAGGGGGCTCCTGGCAGGGAAGGCTCCTGGGGGTTCATGGATCTCTAAAGGTGGGAAATCAGATTGTTGCCCAGAACTGCCACCTGGATCACAAAGATTTGGGTTCTTGTTTTGTTATGACAAGTAAAATTCCATAATTCCATGGAGAAGTATTCCAGCTTTGCTTAAACAAAAACATTCCCTTCAGATAAAGCTGTAGGAGAAAAAAAAAAAAAAAAAAAAATTTTGTGGACACTGTGGGGTGGCATTCCCTGGTTTTGGGAGACACAGGAAGCTTCCCTCACAAAGCTGTTAGACCCCATTGGCTTCCTCCCCTGTTCCTATGTCTGTTCCTATGTCCCTGAGCCACTCCTCCCTATTCTCTGAGTGGCCCTCATGCTCATACTGCCCAAGGACACAGGTCAGCCTCCAGGGCCCTTGGCACAGACAAACTCAGACTCTCATGGGTGGATGCTGGGACCTGAGCATCTCACCGTGCGGCTGAATAAAACATCTGTGGATATTCTGCAATGGTCCTTTTTGCTTCCTTGCCCTGGAGTATACCAGCAGCAATTCAGCCTGCTACGTTCTTGTAAATATTTTTTGAGCTGCGATCATAAGATATCAGTAATAATTTTATTTTTATTTATGATGAATCTTGATATATTTAAACACATATCCATAATCTAATATTTTAGGGACTTCTCCTTAAATGGCTAGCCTAAAATCAAAAGTAATCTTTACTAATATTTCTCTTATGTTGTCTTGAAAAACTTTTAAGAATTATGTCCCAAATTAAGTTTATGTCAAAGAGAAGAGTTAAATATCATTTAAATTTGTATTTCCTGGCAGGCCAGATGCTGATTTAATTTACTGTGCTATGATCAAACTAAAGATCAAATATAAAATATGGTGTTCATTGACAGAACAAAGGAATCAATTTTTTCCAACCTACCATTTGGAAATCTCTAAATGGAGAAGTTACTGCACATTGTTTTAATTTCACTTTCCTTTAATCCTTATGACCCCCTCTAGTTTTCATATACTAGACATCTATGTATACTGCATGCCATATATTTAAGCAACATATGGGAAGCACATTTTCCAGGGAAAGTCTGAGCAAAGAAGGGAAAGGTTTTCCTGAAAAGAAAGATGAAGGAAAAGGATAAAAGCAAGTCATGTTAACACCTTGTTTTGTTTCTACTCTTTTCACTGATTTCCAATGTTTCCTTTATGAAATAATATGTAGACGGATAAAGAATTTTAGAGTCTTTAATTTTTTAGTCCACAATGTTCAAAATATTGACAATTAGAAAGCCTCTCCTAAAGCTGAAGAATGGCTTGAAGAAATAATAACTTTACCTGATTCTTGATATTGTCTCTCTCTTTATTCCAAAGCATAGAAGTTCCTTGATGCCATAGACCCTTCATTTTGTGTTCCTTATTTGTTATGCCTTTGCTTTAGATAATCAAGGAATTCTTTTGGTTTTTTTTCTAGACAAGAGATAATGAATTGGAGATTATGTTCCTTTTTACATACAGCATGTTACATTCTCTTAAACTCACACAATTTTCAAGTTTTGTTTGTTTTGCTTTTTTTTATTAAATACCCCTGCAGGCACTGAAAATATTGAAATGCAGTAATCAAGCCAAATATAAACTTACTTTTCTACAATATCTCCTTCCCAAGTTTCATCCCACCACAATCCACACAAAGTAACTTTCTGCCTTTCAATCATACAATTATGCAGTAGTTTAGACTGGAAGAACCATCCAAGGTCTCCAGTGCAACCTATTGCTAAAAGCAGAGCTAACCTCAAAGCCAAATCTTGCTCCAGAAAACAGATTTCTGAGAAACTTGAAGAATTTTATGGAGCTTAAAAATTTTTGTAAATTTTAAATTTCTGAATAATATGTCAATTAATGTCTTTTCACCTGAAACTTCCACAGCATTCACTTAAAAAAGATCTGATCTTTAGCTCACAAGTATACTGCTATCTGTGCAGGGCTGGATTGTGCTTGACCTATGCTTGACAGCAATGTTGCATAAAATAAGCTTTTTTGGCATGGCACAAGTGAGGGAATTCGCAGTTGTCTGAGAAACAGGATTTGAATGGAGATAATTAATTCCGCAATTTTCAGAAAGCCACACGTTAACTCATTAAATGGCATTTGTGGCGTACTAATGAACTGGATATAAGTGAAATGCTTTAGAAAGTCTTGAGAAGATTGTGAGAAAGAGTCGCGATATGAATGAATATAGTATTGAACATAAAACCTCACTCTTATATCCAAATTCTGCTTTTCAGTTCTATTTGCCCTTGTTACAATGACTTCTAACAGAAAAAATGTTACATGTCATATGTTGGTTCCTATATTGTGGCATCACATGTCTTTTCAAGTCTCATTGTTGTTTCTGTTACAAAAGTTAGCTATTTTCTGTCAGTTAGAGAAGTGGTCTGATCCTCTGTACCCCCATTTCAACTCCCAAGAATGCTTTCTCCCTAAGTGGTTTACTCCCTGCTTTTCCCACCACTTGGCTGTCCCTCAAAGTGACCATCTCCATGTTCCTCCCCTTGTGCCCTTAGGTGGCTGTGTTAGTCCCAGTGGCGCTGCCCACCTTCCCTGTCAATCATCATAACTCCATTCGTTTTCTTCTACATCATCTGTGTGCAAAAAGTCCTCTTAAAAATAATAGGAGATTTCATGCTGTTTTGAAAAGTAGATAGATTTTCAGTCTTTATTTGCTTTCTCATGTATGCTTTATCCATGTTAAATTAGTTCAATTTTGTTTGCAATTTTCTGAATAAATATGTCTGTGTCAAAAGTATCTGTTTAGATACAGTCTGATGCTACAGCTACCTTCAGCTGCATTTTTTCCACTATGCTTGATGTTACTAGGAATGGTCTGAAAAAAGTTCATCTGTAGGAGCAGACAGACACTTGAGGTGGGCTGGCAGCATTCGCCATTTAGAAGGCCAGGCAAAAATTACGATAATCTGTGCAAAGCAGAATGTATCTTTTATGAAAACAATCACCTAAAACGATGTTTGTAACAAATCTCTTAGTATTATTCTAATAAATTTTAGCTCTGAAGAGAAGGTTTGATGCTTGGCTGACAGCTGTATAATGAATGGGGCCTGAAAACTGTGGGACCCTGGAGCTAGCTGCAGGCTACATTTGTTCTGGAATCTCCACTGAAGTTTTTAAAATTCAATGGGATTTGGATGCATGCAAAGTTACAAATGTCAACAGTTACTGTGAAGGAACAATGTGATCTTTCAGCCAGATATTTCTTCTTTAGTGCGCAACAACCTGCACACCATTTTTGCTGTTTCTTATCATGGAAGTATTTTGCACAAGTCTGATGGAGAAAAGTTTTACATTTGTCACCTTCTAAAATGACAACACCACACTGAAAATAATTAGTTATGGAGACAGTATTTTTCTCTAAATATGATTATGGATCTGTAATGGTTTCAGGAAAATAGAACAATCAGACAGATGCACTGAGTTGTGTGTCTTGAGTTTGCAATAGCTGACTGGGACCTGTGGACTAGCAGTGTCATAAAGATTTTAAGCCCTTCAGTCTCCTGTGCTCAAGATGTTTCTCCCCACTAGTCTTTGGAATACAGTGAGACAGTAATACTGAGCAGGTGTAAGAGGTACTTCATAAAACAGATCATATCAGAAAAATGGTAGCCAAGGTAGAATAAAGTTAATCTGGTTTCCTGAGGTAGTAAAACATAGAAATACTTGCACTTCTTGCCCACTTGTTTATTCCTTGGATCCTGCAACTAACTTGCAATTAATAGTCCTTAATTTACATCAAATAAAACAGAGAGATAACATAAAACTGTTCAATAAGTAGAGAAAATGTGTCCAAATGACTGCCATGGAGAGAGAGACGAGTTGCAGCCTGAGCTCAGCAGCTATTGCTTCCATTTGGCCTGCTGGCTAGCACATTAGCAAAGACCTGCCATCACCCAATTCAAAGCTAGCCACAGCATGATGCCACTTGTCCAGCTGGTGATGAAGGACATTGGATGGAGCTCTAAATCCTCCAATGTCTAGTGTGACAGGCCAGAAGAGCAGGGTAGTTGACGGATGTCAGGATCCAGAATTCTAGCAGGAAAATCATCGGCAGAAACCAACCACTGATAACCCTGTTTTGCAGAGAACACGTACTGAAAGTTCTTTGTAGTGTGTGGATGCTTTATATATGAGGATTGCTACTAACCCTGGAGAACAACAAATAACAGCTTTTTGGCAATAATAATTAGTGTTACAACATTATGGAGTAGTGAATTTCTAAATTTCACTTAAAAACTCACAGTTAGTGAGTTTCTAAATTTCACTTATGCCTCAAATTCCCACAGTTTTCAGTTCTAGAAATCAAACTTGTTTGGAATCAAATTGATAAAAGTCTTTCACCTGCAGTTGCTGGTGAGTAAAATCCACAACACTTGAGAGGAAGACAAAAAGCTGAGAAGATTAGGCCTGCTCTTGTGATGCATGTGCTTTGTAAAAGAAGCTGCAGTGATGGAAAGCAAAATACTGTTCATGTTTTGGCTGTCTGACAAAACATTGTTCAATAAGAGTAGTACTCGCTTAGAAGAAACGGGGACCAACAGATGGTCTGTCATCTTCCCTTTATATCTTCCTCTGAAGTAATACCTGTGGAAATGCTGGGAGGTTTAAAACATGTTGTCTCAGTAACATCTCTTGTAGTAATCAGTAAAAACTGTAGCAAACAAGCAAAGGAATGACTCTCCTAAGCACACATAAGTAAGAAAAGCTTGGGCTCCTTTAGTGTCTAGATACAGGTAAACCATCTTTCCAGCTTTGGTTCAATACAGTTCTCCTCTTTGAAGACTGCTCTTCCAAAAGAAAATGCAGCAGACAAATAGTTTTTTGAATGGACTGGATATTTCAGCTGTTATTCTTGAGGTTATTTAGGTTCTATTGTAAGATGTAAGAAAGAAGAGACCAAAATTTGTGTAAGACAAGACATCTGGCTGCTTCAGAAAATTTGGATAAACAACTGAATTTAAGACCTCTACAGTAATTTTCATATTTATGCTAAAACTTTTGCATTTGAATCATTAACTCATGCTTCAATGGTAGTTTTTTGGATGTTATATTCCATTATCAAGGGGGTTATAAAGACTTTTGAAATGAGCATGTTCTGCCTTATAAAGTAGTAACCTTGTCATGCTGTACCAATTGTCACTAGATACATTTCTGCCATGGAAATGAATTTAGCTTGTTTGGAGAATTGATAACACCATTTTCCTTTGCTTGGTATTCTGTCTAAAACAGTAAGTTGCAAAGTGAAAATCGTGAACTATTTTGATGGACATGGACCATTTTGAAGGACTTGAACCTTTTATACTCTGGAATCCCTAGATGCTATATTATTATTATAGGTGCTGTGAAAGAGTAAATCTTTACCTTTGTTTCAATACATTTCAATACAGTCACATGAAAGTGAATAATTTTTTTTTCACATGATGTTTTCTGGAATATGTTTGCCTCTGTTAAAAGGGTGTCAACTCCCCAGACTTGGTATTTAGGAAACTCCAATTTATGCACAAAAATATGATTAATCGAGTTTTCTTAAGAAGAAAATCCAAGAGTGAAATTAGAATCCAAGCCTTTATTGGGAACATAAATCTTCTCCCTTAAATTTGTAAACATTCAGATTTCTGGACTTGATATGGGATTCAGTTCTAGATAAAGAAATGTT
Organism: Melozone crissalis; assembly: GCF_028551555.1. NCBI lineage: Eukaryota > Metazoa > Chordata > Aves > Passeriformes > Passerellidae > Melozone > Melozone crissalis. The sequence goes on along the minus strand of NW_026535783.1, from coordinate 18,644,752 downwards.
TCCCACTTACCAGAGGCTTCTGGATTTGAGGCACATGCATATCTGTTTGCAAGCCCTAGAGAGGACACCCTCACTACCCAGGTGTTTTTCATTACAGTGGACTGGATCAGCCAGCATAGCATCTTCTGAGATGCCATGGCCTTGTCTTCAAAGAGTATACAATATTGCTTGAGGCTTTATGATGCTAGGTTGTTTTCACATCAGAGACCTTTTTCTTTTCCATGATGCCAGGATACTTTTTGTTCTCGTAAGCAGCTCATGTTAACAGTTTCAGCCTCTCTTTTAACAACAATAATATCCTGTATAAACTTAAACGTAACTGATTTATAAATATGTAGTGATCTGGCTTTTAGTAGGAGAGTATAACAAGGAAAAACTGTGGAACTCACAATTTGTTGAAAGAAAAACATGATCAAAGACTTCAGCTGCTATGACAACCTGCCTTCTAATGAGCTCAAGCAAAACAAAGTTCTTAAAGGGCTGAACTTAATGATACCTTGCTTTTGAGACAGTATACTTCCTGTAATTTTTAAAGACTTCATTAAAACATCATATGTCTTTTAAGAGCAAAATGAAAAATTACTTGTTTTTGATAATTGGTCTTGCTCTCAAATAGTCTGCAAGGCTTGTTCAATCATTTATTTTTAAAAGGATTGTGGCTAACTTCAGAGTATCTGCACCATGTGGAAAATAAGACTATAGTTCTCTAAGGATCCAAAACAAATCACATGTTCAGAGATTTTAATTTTCACAGAACTTGGTAAGAATAAGAATAGTTAGTTGCATTTCAGATTTATGTTTTTGATACAACATGAAATAAGATATTAAAACCCTGTAAACTATAATTTACTTGGTTTTGAGAAGTAGTGTCTTGCCACACAAAAAGAAGAAAAGTGTAGTGTTTTTAATATAAAGTTTGATGGCAGAATTTAAGAGAAGTGTGTTCTACTCAGACTGGAGCATCTTCCTCCTAACCTCATAGCTGTTTTGGAAACCGTTATTTTTCTTGCATTGAGTGACTTCATCTTCTCAAACCAAGACTCACTCAGAATACTGTGTTTTGGTGATACCTCTGTATTGACAGTAAACATTATTCACTGTCTAGAAGTTAATATTGCTCAAGCTTGTGTTCCTGTGTATCCCTGTCTGTCTACCTCATCCATTCCTATGGCTCACCACTTAGCATCTGCAGTGGCATTTTGGTGTCTTCCATTCTAGTTGTGTAGTTGGCCTAGAACAGCTGTTCTGTGATGATTGTTTCTTTACATTCTGAAAGAGCAATATGTTTCAAAGTTTCATTGTTATAAACGGTATTTGCCATATCATGCACAATATGGCACACAGATGGCGCAAATGAAACCCATTTAAAAGCTTTATATGTATCAATAGTATGGCAATGTTTCACACCCTTATACTCTAGATACTACTGCCATGATGTTGATATTTTATTTAGTTTGAAGTTTTCTGCTTTGCTCTTTCCAAACTCTGCCTGTTAATCAGCCAAAAGACATGCTGTATCTCGTGGTGCATTTTGTCAGACCCTTGTACAAACAGCTGCCATCTGATAAATATATGACTAAGGCAACAAAACTTTTTGATAGCTTCCCACCATATGTTTCTGTTTAAACTTTACCTGGTGGAGGCATATCTATCACTTCAGTGGTTTTCCACTGCTCATAATGACTCTTTACCCCTTTAAAAATGAGGTTATTGAAGCCAATAATCAGTGATTGTTTCAGCCTCAAGGTTAAAGTATTTAACATACAACACCTCACAATTCTCTAGAAAGATACTTGAGGGTTTTAAGCTCATTAAGCTAAAGCAATTTCCACATTAAAAAAAAAAAAAAGATATCCAGATCAAGCTCTTTGCTTTATCTGAAATTAGCTTAACTGGAGGACAGAATGGTATTAACTAATAATTTTGTTTGTTTGCTCATTTATTTGCTAAAGGCAATGGGTAAAAAATTGTGAGGACACTGGCCTAACTTTATCAAACATGGACATAGATATCCCACAGGTTGTTGTTAAGAAAATAGTATGAGAACTCAGAAGTGATTTCTCTTTAGAAATATTATTATTGAGCTAATCTCCTTTTGGTTTTAATTGCTGTGGGAATGGGGTTGTTCGCCTGTTTGTTTTCATTTGTAAAAAGGTAACTTTACAGATTTTGCAGTGTTCAGTACAGATGGCAATATTCCAAATTATTTTCTATGAAGTTAGTCATAGGGTTCTTAGCAAAATTGACCTCTTTATCTTCTGCTGCTGAAGGCCTTAGTTTAAAGTTATTTGACTAGGTTTGGTTGTTTATAAGAAAAGCTTTTGTTTGCAGACTAATAGCTCATAATAGATCAATGGCAGTACAGCAACTCTTGTGTTGTATTCATGCTCCTGAGTCATTTAGTTCAGGCTGCTGAAGAATCACACGTTCAACAAGATGCCATCAAGTGAATATAAGATACAACTGGTGGCTTTTTGTCTTTGTTAGAAAAAATTATTAATTTAATACTTCAGTGTTTATTTTTAAAAAGGGTTATTTAAATTCTTTCTTCAGCTGAAGCATATACAGAAATACTTGACCTGTTGCTGATCTTCCTTTTAGTCAGGTATTGAATTTTCAAATAAAGTCGATGTGTTTGGTATTTTTGATGTTTGGTAAGTTGATCAAATAAGTCCATCCAGGTCTCTGAAAAAAATGTCCTGTCTCCTTTCTATGCTTGGTGCAGGAGAATGGATACCCTGTAGCATAGTCCCCATTTTCAGTATATGCTAAAGATCACATACGCTGCAGGACTGACTTTTGAAATGATGACATGGAGTTTTTAATTAGGGAAGTGATGCCTAGAGAGGCTTTTTGTATTTTGTTTCTGTATGTCCTGTTATGATGTTTTGTACTTTGGCTTGTTCCAGTTTCCTCCCCGTTGAAATGGTTCTGCCCCTGTTGCCTCCTCCCTTCTCCTCCCTGTCAATCTCCTTGCCTCCAACCCCTGATTCCTTCAAAACTGCTGAGTCATTCCCTCAAACCTTCCCAGCTGTCCTGTCCATCACTCATCAGCCCATCCCTTCTCTCTAGAAACTTCTACCAGGGGCGTTGAGTGATAGGTTCAGGCACCGGGGTCCCTCCCCTGAATCATCCTTATTGCTTCTCCCAGTTGTCTGTTCCAATCTCCACACCCCCGTATACTCTCACTGGTACATGGGTGTATCCCTCCCTTGTATCCTCTCCAGTTTATAAAGTGCTGCACAGCCCAGCTTGGGGTCGTCTGTCAGTTGGCTTCCCTAGGTTGTGGATTCCTCTGATACCATCCTTCAATGAGTCCGGACTTAACCCCTGACAGGAATCTGCTCCTTTGCTTCTACCAGAGTCATTCAGTGTCTCATCCATGCGAGGAGAGAGCCTTAGCCGCCCTCCCGAGGAATGGGAGAGCATCCCCCACCATCCCCTGTGCCAGAGCGAGCCAGGACACTCCAAGTGGACACTTGAAGGGGCATAGTGATCCAAGCTACCTGGAACAGAGGCTAGAGTGCGTTAAAGGAATAAAGTATTTATTAAAAGGCCTTCAATGGATACACCTTGGGCAGTACAAGAGCCCAGCTGTGGCTACCCCCAAGATGGACCCAAGCTGGACACAAGATGGATGGCTGATCACAAGTTTTCGCGCTTTTATAAGTTTGGACCCATTTACATATTGGGGTCATTTGTCCAATTACAGTTTCAAGTTATGAAGTCCCATCCTCCCAGATTGTTCTCCTCAATTCAATGTTGTTTACACTTCTTGAGTCTAAAGCTGCAATGGTGTCCATGGTTCTCAGGCTGGAAAAGGATTGTTTTGTCTAATTAAACTGTGAAGAGAACTTGCTGACACTTTATATGAAGTTCAGAGTTACACACTAAGGCATTACAGAATCTGAAAAATATGAAAACTAAGACTTAAGGCATCAAAACCAAGAAATGGATAACAAAGCTGTTATTTGTATAATGACACAGGAAGAAACAAGCTTTCTTTTGTCCTTAATTTTTTCTTGGTTTCATTAACTACAGCAGTGTCTGTCCCATATTCATCCAGTGTTAATCTCTGTATTGGGTTTGCGTGGCCAAATTTTAGTAGTGGGGGTAGTAGCTTCTGTGAGAAGCGGCCAGAAGCTTCCCAGGTCTGATGGCCAATTCCAACCAGCTTTGGGGCAGGCCCAATGCTGGCCAAGGCTGGGTCTCAATCAGGAATGACAACAAAGCCTCTGTGGTAACATATTTAAGAAGAAAAACAGAGGCTACTGAGTAAATGTAGTTGCAGGTGGGGAAGAACAGGGTGAGAATATGTGAGAGGAGCTACTCTGCAAACACCAGGGTTGGTGGAGAAGGAGGGCAGGAGATGATCCAGGTGCCAGAGCTAAGATTCCCCTGCAGCCCATGGTGCAGTTTGTGGAGAGGCAGCTGTGCCCCTGCAGCCATGGAGGTTCACAGGGATGCAGAGATCCACCTGCAGCATGGGGAGCAGCCCCACACGGGAGCAGGTAGGTGTTCCCTGAAAGAAACTGCTTACCCGTGAGAATCCCATGCTAGAGCAGGGTCCAGGTAGGACCTGCATACCTGTGGGAGAAGCCCACACTGGAGCACCCTGTATGCTGAAGGACTGCACCCTGTGGAAAAGGGACAAAAATTTGAAGCAGTTCGTGGAGAGCTGTTGCCCACGGGATTGACTCACATTGGTGAAGCTCATGGAGAACTGCCTCCTAGAGGAGGGACACCATGCTGGAGCAGAGGAAGGACTCCTCCTCCTGAACAGTGGAAAAACAAATTGACCCTGTCTCCCTGCCCAACTAGAGGGGAGGAATTAGAGCTGAGATGGTGAGAGGGCATAGGGAAAGTGTTTTAAAGGTTTGATTTTACTTCTTATTATCCTGCTCTGATTTTTTTTGGTAATAAAATTAATTAATATCTCTAATTCAAGTCTGGTTTGCCCATGAGAGTATTTGGATTTCCCAGGTGCTTATCTCAACTAATGAACCTTTTGCTGTATTTTCTCTCCCCTGTCCTGTTGTGGAATATAGTGGTAGAGCAGCTGGGGTGGTTGCCTGGCATCCAGCCAGCACCAGCCTGCCCCATGGGGGTCCCTGCCATGAGATCACATTCTGCTGTTAGAAATAATGTATGTTCTTGCCATAGAAATCTGACCCAGTCCCAGGAGTCTCGCCAGGTTCTACTAGCTGTGCAGAGTTTAGTACACAGCATTAATAGCTCTCTGGAGACAACAGGTATATTAAAAAAGTATAAAAACTACTCAGAGTGATTGTATCTCCTTTGACATCCTCCACTGCATGGACTGCAGTGTTTCCTTCACCCAGGCTTAGTTTCAACTTTAGTCACTTGCATTTGCAGCACTGGGAATTGCATATCCTGTAATAGCTAGCTTTTGTACAGCTGTTAATCAGAGATGATTTTACTCTTTGGAATCACAGCAGAGAAAGTGAATGAAGACTAACACCATACGTTCTACCCAAATTACTCTTTAGAAGATTCTAAGCAAATAAAAGAAATAACCTCATTTTCTACAACAATTTTGCAAAATGTACTTTATATATTCCTTACTATTTTCAAATAATACTTACACTGGTAGATGTGTGCCTCCAACTACCACAGATATCATTAGAAATAGCATTTAATTATAACAAAACTAATAGTAGTATACTTTTTTATTTCCCTTAAAAGCTGATTTGCTTGAGGCTATTACTAAAACTGATTAGCGTTTTCAGTTTCTGGAAATTATGTGAATGTTTCTTCTTCTGTGTAACATTAATATGCTCCTTTAGTTGTGTATTCTGCTTACATGAACACTTCTCATTCTCCTGTTTCTGTGGAGCATTTATTTTGGGACAATGAAAAAATTACAGTAATTATTTTTAGGAAAAACAGGAACATAGCTCTCAGCTAATGGTTGAAATAGCTGTGAAAGATTCTTCCTTACCCTTGGAAGTCTTGGCAATGGAAAGAAAGTCTGCAGAACTGCAGCTTACACCTAATTGTGTGCATTGTATCTTCATAGATGATTATCGTATTGCAGCGCTCCTCTGTGACAGAGTGTGTATCTGCTCGGGGGTGTAAATTCTGGGCTGGGTCTCTTTAACAGCCTTGGTAGGATGAGGGAAAATGAAAAAGACTGAAAGGAAAAAAGAAGCAAAGATTAAATTCAGATGTAATTGAAATCTTTAAATCAGGATTGTCCTTTTCCAAAGAAGATGTTAAATTTTAATTATATAATTTGGACTTAATACTTCTGTTTTGTTTTGCTTTATTTTGTTTGGTTTTTTTTCTTTTTGTGTGAGGAGTAGTTAGTTTCATGAGGGGAAAAAAAAGCCAGCAACTTGATACAATAATGTGTACACTCTTCTACTGGCCTAGGAGTAAACACATTAATTCCAGATGTTCAGGGTTGTAAAATGCAGACTATTCTGTTTTGCACCACTATAATAGTAATATTGATTTTTAAATTTCTTTTTCCTGCGAGTGCCTTGTTTTGAAGATCGAAAACTTACAATAAATCCTTTGATCCAAATTTAATCTGGCCACTGATAAGGTGAACATGAGTCAGCAGTGCCTTGGCAGCCAGGAGGGCCACCCTTGGGGCATCGGGCACAGCATCACAGCCAGGCAAGGGAGGGGATTGTCCTGCTCTGCTCTGCTCTGGGGCGGCCTCACCTCCAGTGCTGGGGGCAGGTCTGGGTGCCACAACACAAAATACTGAGTTTTAAGAGAGTGTCCAAAGGAGGCCATGAGGATAGTGAACGGCCTTGGGGTGAAGCCGTGTGAGGAGTGGCTGGGGTCTCTTGGTCTGTTCAGGCTGGAGAAGAGGGGACTGAGGGGAGGCCTCACTGCAGGTGCAGCTTCCTCGTGAGGGGAAGAGGAGGGGCAGGCACTGATCTCTGCTCTGTGGTGGCAGGGACAGGACACAGGGGAATGACCTGAAGCTGTGCCAGGAGAGGTTTAGTTTGGATATGAGGAAAAGACTCTTCACCCAAAGGGTTGTTGAGCACTGGAACAGCTCCCCAGGGCCGTGGTCACAGCACCATCCTGACAGAGATCAAGAAGGGTTTGGATCAAGTGCTCTCGGACATGTGGTGTGACTCCGGTCTGCTGTGCAGGCCAGAGTTGAACCTGATGATCCTTCTGGGTCTCTTCCAACTTAGCTCATTCTATGATTCTGTGACTCTTAGTATACACATTTCGAGTTAGGAGTAAGTTAGCTCTTTCCCCACAAATTAGGAAAATTTTCCCACAGATTAGGAAAACCAATGCAGAAATGTTCAAAAAAACCCTTGTGATAGCCGGAGTGGGTTTTTTTTCCTCCCCTGAAATAGGGCAGGTGAGCTTATATGAAGTACCATTTCAATGTGATTCTTTACTTGCACAAATCCAACTCAGTTAAAATTTTTAAAACTACAAATAATTTTTGTTGAAATCAATGAAATTACTTGCTGGCAAAAAGCTGCATTCAAGAATGAGAAAAGAGGGTGCCCCAGAAAACATATGCATGTGCCTCTCTTTCAGTTAGCTCATGAGAGTCTCCTCAAGTATACATGAATAAATAAGTTATTATGAATTATGTGCTTGACTTTATTTATCTTCATCTTCTTCTTTGTCAGTATCACAGCTGTGATCACCCAGAAAAATAATGTGAAATTTCAACATTGCTGTTTCCTATTTATGTACACAGTACTACTAGAAGGTCACAGTATCACAGGCACCTGCTTATCTCAAAGCAGAAACAAAACCAACCATAAATTTTGAGGGTTTTTTCCTAGCTTCTAATCTTGTCTGTTGGCTTTCTAAATTTCTTAGAAAAATTGAGAAAGTTATTAAGAGGAGCAAACAAGACATTTTCAAAAATTGTCTCAAAATACATAAACAGCATAGAATGTTGTAGTTTTTTGGGTTTTTTTTTTTTTTTGATGGCTTGCTTGGGTAATTAGAATCTTCCATCAAGCTCACTCTTTCTTCTCTTTTCCACAATACCAAGGTGAGACCAAATAGAAATACTAGGTTCAAAATTCACAGCTGATTATAATTGTATTTTATGTTATGTCTGCAATAGTAGTAACTCAAGAAAACAGCTGAGAACATGCAAAGGTAATCTTTAAGTGTGGGGGGTTTATTCTGTTTATAAGTTGAGATACATTTTAGGACCCTCTCCATTGCATGTTAGATTGTTTGGTGAGGTTGTTTTTAGTTTACAGCTGCCTACAGCTTCCAAATGGCCAAATACAAAGGATGTGGCAGAATAATGAAGAAGAGAGTTCTTGGTCATATAATCTGTCTCTTGGTGTAGTCTTCTTCCAAAAAGATACTTTTTGTACTGAAATATTACTTAACCTTATGCTGTATTTTTCTATATTATACAAGAGAATCTTATACAATTATATCTTCCATATTTAAAATTCTTGGTGTTCACCACAAAAAGAAAATAATTCACTTTATTCATAATACCTGCTAATTATAACTTCTAGTGGTATTGATGAGGATGTGTGAAACTTGAGTACATCTAAAAATTATTGTCTTACCCTTAAGAGTTCCATCTTTGTAGTTAGATTGCATTAGAGTAGCGAACAGTTGTACAAGCAAAAATAAAACATTTTTAAACTATATAGAACTCTTTGATGTTGCTCAATTATGTTTCTTTAATATTTGTTCTGTTCTTTCCTGATAGAAGCCAAACCCCTCCTACACTCTAGTCTTAGATCTTGGCAATTTTCAACAAGAAACAGAAGAGTTCCAGATGCTCACTAAAGTACTAAAAAAGACTGCCAATTCTGTTTGTGCCATTGTTGTGTGAGAGTTTTTTTTCTCCCTTGAGACCTTTCCTCTCCTAATGATTTACAGTATGGCTGTAAAATGTTGCTTCATGCTACATTCTGCAATAAAAATGTAATCTCAAGAAGACAATGTGTGTTCCACAAAATATAGGACTGTTTGTATTTTGTTGCTGTCCATTTAAAGTTTATCTTTATATATATAATACCACATTTTCTTTCCTAAAACAGAAGACAATTCTATTAGAGACCTAAGTGACTTCCGACTTTCAAGCACCAGCCTCTTTTCACTTATACAGTTAGATACTCCATAAGTGGCTATTTCAAAAACCTATAAATATTTGTATTTGAAATCAACACAAGAGTTTCTAGACTGCCGTTCATCCACAAATAACAGCTAGTTCAATTTGCCAGCAAGCAGACAACTTTGGCTAAACTCAAGAGGAGCTTTTTACATTTTGCTTCATCCATGGAAAGATCAAAATCTTTCATACTAGTTGCCTGTATCGTTAAAAAGTTAACAGCGCCAATGGGAGGATAGAGAGAATAAAAGGAGAGAAAAACAAGGGAGATACAGAAATCATCCCATCCAAACAAAAGCAGAATGGATAGAATGAATTTACTTGTGTCTTTATCTTTACACTACCTATGGAAGCAATCTATTTGAATTGTTCAGAACAGACGTGCCTTCGATGTTGCTGATGTCCAGTGAACCAACTTTCTCAACAAAATAAGAAATCACTGTTTAAGCAATAAAACAATAATGCAAAATGTCTCAGCTACTTTTATAGGGGATGGAAATGAGCATTAATAAAAATAGGAGGGAACGGACTGAATTGATTTTCAGAAATTGAAAACTTCTCTTATTTATGAAATGTGAACTTTGTATCGCTTACTGATAGGTTTAACACTATAGGAACTATTTTTTTCCCATCTAGTTTCTAGTTGGAAACAGATTTCATTTAGGAAATCTACACTTCCACAACCCATTTAGTTTCCATTTTCACAGCATTAGCAGTCAAATGGAAGAATTTTCCTTCAAGCCCCAGTGGCTCACACTGAGAATCCTTTAATCTGAAAATAACTACCTCATGTCATATAGGCATTCAGAGGCCACAGGCACAATGAATTGGCTACTGTGGAAATTCCTCATGATAAAAAATAGAAAAGGAGACCCTAAATTGATCACATGAGTTTAGCTGATCATGCAGCATTTGAAATATATCGTATGCATCTTGCAAGCAGCTCTTCACCCTCCAGGCATTTTAAAATATATCTGATTCTCTCCTGGTTAGGTAATGAAGTCAAAACTCTGTCTCCACATCCTAAGGTTTTAGCAGCTAAGGCTGCTCTTGTATTGTTAAACCATTTAAAGCTTTTTCTTTTAAAGAAAACTCTATTTCTTCTTCTTTTTCTCCTCCTCTGTAATTTTAGGGAAACAAATTTTTATGTCCAAACACCAACTAGTTCACTTCAAAAATGCACAGCAAAAGGAGGAAATTCTCTTTTATTATGAACACTCTCTAAAATATGTACCTAGTTGTAACACCTGTTTATAATTTAAGGTGCAGAATTGACGTGCAGGAGCATCCACCTATCATGCAATTTCCCCTTTTAGGCTACACAGATGAGGGCTCTGTCTTTGAACTCAAATGCCTTTTTCTAGTATTTCCATTGGGAAAACTATTACAATTAGTGAGTTGAAAAACCATTTCCATGCCATTTTTTTAAGATGACATTTCTGCTTCCTCTTATTTTAGCAGATGCAATAATTTCAGAGAGCTGTTGTTGCATCAGTGTGTTATCACTGTAATACCAGTGGCCCTATTTTTATCCTTGTTACACAGAAGCTGATCAAGATGAGTCATCTCCTTTATAATTAGCCCCATGGTGGTCCAGCCTGTGAATGACAGTCTAGTTCTACATGACGCCAGAGAGCCAGAGCTGGGAGCGAGTGCCCGCCTTCCTGTGCCTCTGCACAAGGTTCATGCTGGTGTCGAGTGGCTCTGTGTTACTGCACATTGCGCATCTATGTTACGTGAACGAAAGTGTGCAACCCACCCTATTCGTCAAAGGAGAAATCACTAGGGGTAGAAACCATTTGTGGCAGGCACATTCAACCTCCTGCAACCACTAATAATGAGAAATAAAGGCACTTTGCTCCTAGGTTGTGGTGATGAGGGCAGTGGCGCTCTCTTGGTTGATCTGTGTGAGCGGCTGAGTGTGCTGCCTCCCTCGTCAGGTGTGTGCCAGAGCCATGATGAGCCACAGAAAGCATGGAAGGAGTCTAGAAGAAAACACATGACAAAAAAGTCATTCAGGTATTCAGTTTAACAGCAAAATTGCTATTTTCTGTTACTTTTAGTATTCTTGTTTACTGCTTTAAAATGTATTCATTGGTTTCAAACATTAAATTCAGAGGTTTATGCACAGACATCCTGCATATTTTCCATGACTTTCAAATAGTCTGAATTTTTCATCTTACATTCCTACTTTTTAAAATGATCTTTGTTGTTATTTGGTGGGGTTTTGCTGGTGGTTTCTTTTTGGGGGGGGTTCTTTGTTGTTTGTTCGACTTTTTAATCATACCCTGCCATTTTGAATGTCAATATAAGCTCTGATGGGACAAGATATAATTCTGGATACACTTATATTTCAATTATACATCAAACTTAGAATCATTTGAAAATAAATCTTCTAATTCAGGTGCATATTTGGTTTCATTTATTGCTTATTTGGTATAGGGTCCTCATGCTTCTTGAGATTTGTACTCAGAGTAAATGAGACAGCAGTTTAATGGAATATACTAAACTTGGGCAGTGGTCTATTATTCTGTGCTTTTTCACCTAATTTTTTAACACCTTCCCACACATCAGGGCCTGACACTCCAGGTGACTTGCCTAGACCCTAACTGCTATATAGTATTCCTGGAGAGAGACTCAATTTTCAATTGCAGCTCCTCCATTAATTAAGGTTCTGAGGCTGTTATAGCTTCATGAGCTTCAAGGAACAATCAACATGAATAATGAAATATTAGATCAAAGAAGGAGATGGTATAAGAATAATGAAAAAGCTTGCAGTCAGACAAGAGGGACAGAAAATGCCACCATATCCCTGTAGCCGCCCCACAGGTGTTTGAACAAAATGGAGCATTTCTGAAAGGAAGAATCAAGAAATACTGTCTTTTAGAACCAGAAGAAGTGTATTGTATGTTCTTCAGCAGAAATAAGGCCTTACTGAGTTTCGTCTTTCTCTTCCGTCTTATACAGGTATATTAACTGTAATGTTGTGTGGAAAATATAATTAATTTACAACACTCTAGTTTTGTAAGTGAATTATATGATCTGGAGAACATACTGCATTATTTACCTGAATAACTATATATAGAACACTGAATACTTTATCAAGACTCTTTGGTCTTAGGTAAGTGAGGTATCATCAACCATTCTCCAAGATGAAATGCAGGTGCTTAGATAACTTTACTAGAATAACACAGATCTTAAGGACCTTTAAGTATATGAAAAGAATAAATGTTAAATATTTCAATGTTGTGGATTTTCCTACAGATTTTTTAAAACCTGTGGTATATGCTCTTTGATGGGAAAGAAGCAGAAAAAAGAAAACAAGAAACAGGCAAAAAAAATCCACAACAAGCCCTGGACTTCTTTCCTGAGAAAAATTCATCTAGAAAACAATCAATATCTTATGGTATTAATTAAGTTATTCTTGCACAGTCTTTCACACTAGTACACTATTGTGAAGGGATCTGTTGCCAAGAAGCAAAAAAACTGTTTCTTGCTCAGACAACCACTGTAAGGGAAGATTAGATCAGTGTTCAAGTTGCCATTAAATTGTCTGAAAAGATTAAAAGTGATTTGTTAAATATATATCACTGAAATATTTACTAAAGGAGTTTTTAAAATATGGCAACTGCCTGTAATAACTCAAATTCTGCATAGAAATGTCTCTCTTTTTATTTAGTTTTCATATCAACGAGAATTACAAAACATCCTACTGCTGCTGAAACACACTTCTTTTTCTGGATATCTTGCTCTCCCTCAGAGAACATAGGTTAAAAACAGAGAACGTGCTTGGAAAACGTGGATTTCATATGAAACTACCATTATTTTTAGCTAATTCATCAGCAAATGCAACTCTAAATTTGACGCTGAAGTTCATTTGGCAAATCCTCTGGATCACAAGTGCCAGTGGACATTTGGTAGACAGTGCTTTTCCTTATTAGAGTGGTTTTGCTGAGAGTCTTTCTCAATGGGCTTTTTCCCTCACTTTGTTATGAGCCTTCAACTGAGAATGCCATTTGCCCAGCTTAAGAAAATAAACAAAACCTCCAAAAATAACACCCAAAGCCACAAGCATTCTAGCAAGATTTCATTAAGAGTTTCCTTCTTTTTGCTATCTTCTAATGTTCCTTCTGTTCCAGAAAATCAATATGCACAAGAATGCAACTGCAGAATAAAAGGCTAGATAGAGGCAGAATAAAGACTAGATAGAGGAGGTCAGGAAGTTAAATTGGCCCAATGGAGTTCTTTTCTTCATAATTTGTGAATTCTTATTTGAAACCAGGTAGTGTATGAAAATTGAAGGTACTGGAATGTTTTTGGCAGTGCTGTTTTTGTAGCTGTGGTTTTTTTGCCACATTTACTGCTTCCAGTTGTTGGGAGCTTTTGTAAGGATGACAAGAGGATTTTCAAAATTTTCCTAAGTTCTGATCTTTAGACCTTGAGGTATTTTTTTTTTCTTGCAACCGGACTGGAATACAGGGGAAAGAAAATTACTTTCGGTAGGTTCTGTCTCACACAAATTCTCACTGCATTTGTTTTAGATTCTTATGATTCAGCATTCAGTGACCATGCATATCAATCAAATCTGGCAGCTAAGTCAATAGTCCTCAATTTTTTTTTACTTTATTTAAATTCTCACATAGCAAAACTATGCCTGTGTAACTACTTCAGATTGTCATTGCTGGTCTATTATTCTGGTATAAAATCTGCTGGTATAAAATCGAAGTGTTATCTTCTATTTTTCTATTCTATTTGAGTAATAAGAGATAAGAACTTGGAAGAACTAGGTTTTTTAGCTTAACTAATTGCAATGGATCTCTGATTTTCTAAAATTGTGTGAATATTCCTGAGTAGCAGAACTACTTCATGAGTTTGTGGAGAAACTATATGAGAAACAGTACACTTTAAAGTAGTGTGTTTATTTTGGAAGCTGAAAAAAATATAATAACATGTATTGTATTATATTATATATAATTATAGACTGGAAAAGACCTCTGGGATCATCAAGTCCAACCTGTGACCACACACCACCACGTCCTCCAGACCATGGCACCAGGTGCCACATCCAGTGTTTCCTTGAACATCTCCAGGATCAGTGACTCCATCACCTCCCTGAGCAGTCTATTCCAATATCTAATCACCCTTTCTGTGAAGAAACTCTTCCTAATCTGTAATTTAAACCTCCCCTGGGGAAGATTAAAACTGTGTCTCCTTGAATGCCGCTTGTAGTCGAGCAGGAGGGACCGACTCCCACCTGGCTACAATCTCCTTTCAGGAAGCTGTAGAGCATGGTCATTCCTGTGGATCTCACACACTACTGGCTGTGTTTTGTCCAAGCATACTTTTTCCTACAGTCAGGGTGATAAACAATCAAGTTTTTTGTCTAGAAAAAAACTTCCAAGAAAAAAAGCTTTCTTTTTGTCTGTAAGTTAGATACTTGAGTTAAAATACATTTGGAAAATAATAGTGCAGTCTAGTTTAACATGTCCTCGCAATTTTTTGAAAGTTGTGACTTGCCATTACTACGTATGGATTTGTGAAAAGGACCGTTGGTGTCACAAAATCTAGAAAGAAATCTGGACTACTGAAGTAGTAGCAATACGTTTTTCATATCAGTCCAAAAAGTACAGGGGTTACATCTCCTTCTGGAAGAATGAAGGGTTGTGTCAGTTGCTATTACAGTAATACAAAGATCTGTGTACATTGCCCAGTTGACTTTCCTTTTCTGTGCTTTTATTTTTATATATTGAGTTGTACAACACCACTTTTGGACAGAAGAACTGCAGTAGCTAAATATTCCTGTTACAATTTTCTGGTGTGTTTATTCTGCTATTCTATTCTTGAATCCATAATGCTAAACAAGTGTCACTCAATCTGTAGTGGCAATGTAGACTACAAAACTGGGGAGTCACTTGCCTGAAATCTTCTACCTTAGTAACAGAAAACTTTCTTATGTGTCAGATATTCATATTTCTTGATGTCAGTGCTTATGCTACTGTGAGTAAAGGATTCAAACTTCTTTTACACTACAAGGCCTGCATTATTACCTCGCACATGTAGCTGACAATTTTTTGCATCTCCACAGCAACACCCTTACACTCACTGGTGTTTTTGGATCAAGATTTATAGGTGTAAAGACAAAATTTCTAGAGACTGGTCTAAAATATTATAATGTATTAAGGATGTTAAAAATATTGTGGATAAATGCTTTCCTTTTTTCTTTTTTTTCTTTTTCTTTTTAATGGATGTGACAGATGAGAGAGAGAAATTCTGGTAGTTCAGCTGAAGGTGGAAGGGATTAGATAACATCACTTCCTCTTAGATCATGGGGCAGCAGTTATAGAAATAAATCAAAGAAACAAACTAAGGAAATGCAAGTCTGTTGGACTGAAGAAAGACCCTAAAACTGCTAAACTCAATTGTCACAGTCATTTCAGACAAGCAAGCCCTGAAAGAAATACGTATCTTTAACAAGGTTCCTTGTGCAAAGCCTGAAAACCAAACACATTTGCGCACAATCCTTATAAACTTGCCACAGTGTGGATTAATTTTTCACGAATCTCACAAAAGATGCAAACGCTCTATATCCCCGTTTGTTTACTTCCACTGGAGTGTGCATTTCACAACAAGCTGCCAAAGTTGTAGACAAGGGTCAAGTTCTGGTCCATCCTTTGTAGATGTGTGTAGTCCTTCAGGCAGGACTAAGAGTCACCACCTAACACAATTCAGCATCAAGGGACAAAGAAATGTGCATCTCTTTACAGGATTGATCAAAATACCAGAATTTCATCTTTCCCATTATCCTTTTCTTTTTAACAGAGGTAAAGAATTGCCCATTGAGGCAGATTACAGGGTACTTACCAAAACTTTATTCAGCCATTCAGAAGTGAAAGGCAGGTAAGACCTCTTGCCGATGGTAGCAAACATGCAAGTACAGAAAAATACTTAATTTTAATTAGCAATGTCAGATTTGTAACCCTGCAGCAGTTCAAGATGATTAATTCTGGGTCAGCTTTAAGTATTCTAGAATCATCAGTTCACTGCACCATAAAATAAGCCACTTACAAGTCAGATTCTCAATGTATTATCAGTTTAACAGACCAACAAATTATAAGAATTACTTCCTCTCCAAATTCATTACTTTGTAATTTTTAAGATAACATTGAATACACATGAAAATGAATTTTACCACCATTAAGTGAATATTCCCATGGAGTCTTTTTTAATTAATCTAAAATTCTTTCTGCTGATCCCTGACTCTGCATTGTCAATTAGTACATACATAATAAAGGCACAAACCACTTAGGATTAAACTTTGGCAACAAAAAATGAATTAAAAATACTGTTTTACACACAGAGCATGACCAAAAATGGTAATAAAAATAATGCTCTTGTGCAGCATTTCTCTTCCTACATATTCATCAAATCCAAAAAACTACAAGAAGGTTCAGAATTAGCTGGTCATTTTGTCAAGACTGAACAAGCTTTTCTCATGTATATATAATGTTTTTATAAGCCTGTTTCTGTCAAGAAAGCAATTAATAACTGAGAAGTATTGTCTGGTTTTGTTTTCTGTATTTTGGTACTTCCCAAAGTACATTATTACAGAACCAAAACAGCAATAGGATCCTGGAAGCTTAGGATCCCAATGGAAATTCTTCTCCTGGTTAAAACATGGCAAAGATCTGAATCATGAGATGCCTACTCACTAACATAAAAGACAGAAGTTCATAATGAGAACTTCTCTTCTGAAATATTGAGTGAAATGATTTAGCATGGTAGAATATCTCATTCTGAACAATTACTAAGGACTTCATGACACGTGGATTGTCATGGTTTTAACAAGAAAAAAATGTCAAATCCCACCATTTATCAATTTTAAAGTTATCTGGGAGTAAAAAGTCAAATGGCATACTTTGGAATGTGGGTTATTGAGTCTGTAAGTGTCAGCAATCAGAAATCATGGATTTTGACATTTCATTATTTCATCATTTATTAGACTGGTATTAGTACAACATTGTAGTAGGTTCAATATTCATTTTTTATTACAAAATTGAGACCATCTTTAATGAAACAGGATAAAAAATATTAGGCTAAATACAGTTGCTCTTCCTTTCAATTTTATTTTTTTTTATATTTTCAAATATAATATTTTTTTTTATCTGCACAGGGTCTGCAAATAGTATTAGTTCCAAGAGTTACTGATGGGTCCTGTCATAACTAAGAGTCTTTGTCGCAATAAAGAAAATGATATAAAATTCTGTTCCTCAATCTGCTTTCACATTACTTTACAGCAATTTCCTCTTCTGCTTTCAGTGCTTTTCAGGCCAGTCACTTTCAGTGTGAATCAAATATTTCTGAAAATTTCCATATGTATTTTTGCATATACCTCTTCTGATGTCTGAATTTCATCAGATGCAGCGCATTTATATTTCTGCCTTCTTCAATGTTAGGTTGCTTGTTAGAAAATAATCTTCAAAGAAAACAAAATATCACCAATTTATCCCAGCTTGATAGCTGGGATAAATTAATAGCTCACACTGAATAATAGGGAAACATTTGACTGCTTAATTATAAGCAACAAGGAGAAGCAGGCTAATAACATAGATTTCATTAGCTTGGCATTGCAAATTCTGCTACTCAATGTTTTCTGAGCATAATCCATACATACCCTCTCATGGTTTATTAATCATATATATTTAAAATTTCCATTTATTTGTAAGCAGTATATCTAGCCTCTCCTTTTACTGACAGAGAGTCACAAAGGAGAACTTAATCACTATAATAATCTCCAACTGAGTCCATTGAAAAAAATGTAGTCACATAAGAAAGCAGTGAATTTTTTCCCCTATTTTAACATTATATTCAATTATTTACCAGCCGTTCTGCTTAGTTAGAGAAGTAACAGTTGACTGGAAATTACTAGTGTAATGCCCATTTACATGATGAAATGGAAGGAATCCAGGGAATTACAGGCCTTTCAGACTTATGTCAGTGCTGGAGGAGGTCACAGAGAAGTTCATCCTGAGTGCAGTCATGCAGTGCATACAGGACAGCCAGGACAGCCAAAACAGGTTTATAGGAGACAGGTCCTGCTTGACCAACCTGAACTCCATCTAAGACAAAGTGACACACTTAGAGGACGATTGAAATGTTGCGGATGTGCGTACCTAAACACAATCCGAGTATCCCTACCTAGAGACATCCTACTCTACCCAGACTTTTCCTAGCAAAGTTCCTGATACCATTTTTAACAGCATCCTCCTAAAGAAACTAGGTGTTCATGGTGGGAATGGACTCATATCTTCACGGGTTAAAAACCTGAATGGATGGCCGGGCCCAGAGAGTGGGGGTGAATGCAGCTAAAACCACTTGGCGGTCAGCCACTAGTGAGGTTCCCCAGAGCACAGCATTGTTCCAGTCCTGTTTCAAATCTTCATCAGTAACCTGGGCAAGACGGTTTAACAACTCCTCACCAGGTTCTTAGACAGCGCTAAGTTGGGTAGTGTTAACCTGGTGAGGACAGGAAAGCTCTACAAAGGGATCTGGGCAGGCTGGATCAAGATCCTGAGTTTCATGAGGTTCAACAAGCCTAAATACCAAGTGCTACACTTTGATCACTGCAGTTCTCCTGTGGTCACAGAGCCGTGGAATGTCAGCTAGCAAGCTCCCTGAGTGACTGGAGGGACGCACAATCTCGAGACGCACAATCTGTGCCAAGGCTTCTCGGGTGGCAGTGACTGGAGCATCAGGGGTGATGCTGCAACAGGGAACCGCGAGGATTCTGAGAAAGGGCATTGAACGAGAGAACACTTGTCTGCAATCCAAGGAATATTTATTCCAGGGAAGGATCAGTGAGGAGTGGCAAAGGATCTGGCTAAGGTTCTTACAGGGAGTCACTCCAAGGTGTGGGAGCATTACATAACCAATTGGGAAACCCCTGGGGAGGAGCATGGAACCTGACTGAACCAACAGAGTGAGCACAGGGGAGGTGAGAGGCCTTAGGGACAAACCAAGTGTTAGAACCAAGGTGATTGACACAGACCATTCTGGAATAAAATGGGTGGCTCTGGGTTGACAGACAGGAGGGGAGGCAGCACAACTTGGA
Source organism: Melozone crissalis (assembly GCF_028551555.1). NCBI lineage: Eukaryota > Metazoa > Chordata > Aves > Passeriformes > Passerellidae > Melozone > Melozone crissalis. The sequence continues at coordinate 18,625,541 of NW_026535783.1, read as the reverse complement.
TTGACAGGGCCATACAAGGAAAGGAAAGGAGGAAGAGAAACAGGAAGTTGGACACATTGAGTGACAGCCAAGTGTCAGGAAAACTTAGGAGTAAACAACCAGAGAGAAATCATCATGAGGGGATAAAACAGGGGTACATGGACGGAATCATTGTACCTAACTAACAGTGAATAACTAACTTTTACAATAAAACAACTGCAAAACTTACAAAAACACACTGCCACAGATCACAACAGTGCTTCAGTCAGGGAGAAGAGTGGCTTGAGAGCTGCTTGGCAGAAAGAGACCTGAGCAGTGCTGGTTGACAGCCAGCTGCATCTGAGCCAGCCATGTGCCCAGGTGCCCAAGGAGGCCAATGGCATCCCAGCCTGTACCAGCAACAGTATGGCCAGAAGGACCAGGACGCTGACTGGCCCCCTGTACTTGGCACTGGTATGGCCATGCCTCAAGTCCTGTCTTTGTTTCTGGGACTCTCACTTCAAAAGGACATTGAAGTGCTGGGGTGAGTCCAGGGAAGGGTGATGGAGCTGCTGTCTGGACATGAGTCTTGTGAAGAGCTGCTGAGGGAGCTGGGGTTGTTTAACCTGGAGGAGAGAGGGCTGGGGGGAACCCAGCTGCTGGAAAGGAGGCTGTAGCAAGCTGGAGGTCAGTCTCTTCTCACATGTCGCAAGTGAAAGGATTTTGGATGGTAAAGGCCTTGCTTTCTATTCAGGATACGTCATACCTGCTGCTCTCTGTACTGTGCTGACATACGTCTTGTTAGAGTAAACCAACTCATTTAACTGTCAGGTGCACTGTGTAACACAACAGTGTAGAGAATCAGTGTTAAGTTCAAACTTGTCTTTGCTGTTGCAAAAAAAAAAAAAAAAAACCAACAAAAAAACCCCCAAACAAACAAAACAAACAAACAAACCTAGCATTTTTGAATATCTAGTATGACTATCAAGTGATTTGACAGGGGCTAGACAAAATAGTACAGGTGGAGAAATATTTGCCCCATGTTTCAGCATGCTTCTGCTTGCACAGTCATGATGTTACCATTAAGAAGGATGCACAAATGATGTGAACAGAAGTGCACTAGCTGTGCATAATTCCGTGTAGATACAGTTGTTTCTTTCTGTCGTGTTCTCAATGCATACTTCTAATATTACAAACCCTGATCTCTCTGTGTTTTTGAAATCTTTGAGGACTGTCAGATGTAACAGATTCTAAAAAGGCCTGAACAGATCAACTTTTTTGAAAAGCGCCTGATCTTTCTATTCTTGCTATTTACTCTAGTTTCTAGTACCTAAAGTCATCTCAGGTTCCAATTTTCAAGAATTGAAATGACCTTATATAAAACTGCTCTCCCTGACTCCCCCCCCCCAACCTAAATTACTGCATTACAGTAAATAAGAAGATAAATTCTGTGTTTTATATGTATGTAGAATTCTGTGGGTAAATACCCACAGCAAGTATGCTAAACCTGACATATTTATTCAGGCTTGCTTATGTTATTGTAGATGACAATAGAATTTGTCTCAGAGAAGCAGAGAAAAAGTTGACAACACTGTTTACACTGTTTGTATGTGTCTGTTTACTTTTGGCTTTGAATAACTATTATTTTTACATGCTTTACACCCAGAAGAGGCCTTTATAAAAGAATACTACATACATTAAACATGTATTTTCACAGCAGGCTTATTCTGTAAATATTCAGTCAAATGTTTAGAACAAAGCTGGTTATTTTTCTCTTGAATTGCCCCCAGTGTTTTGTTTGTTTGTTTGTTTCACCAGAGTCCTGATCACTTGCAAACAGTTCATACCAGTTGCATTACAATAAAGCAACATTATGGCTGAGTGTGGTTTTTAAAGGGTGCACACCAGAAACCATTCAGCCTTACAATTTAATTCAGCACAGGATTTGATTCCACATCAGTGACCACAAGCTGGGTACACTGCTTCATTCAAATTGAGCAATGAAAAATAAATTATTACAGTGCTTCATATCCGTTCTGGTACTGAGATATGATAGCCAGAACTGTGAGCAAGATGAAGACTGTAAAATATATTCTTCCATTTTGATTCACACCAAAAATCTGCCTAGCCAAACATTCATTGGGCAGGTGCACTGTTCACTGGGTTAAAAAAATTGGCTGGATGGCTGGGTCTAGAGAGTGGAGGTGAACAGAGTTACATCCAGCTGGCAGCTGGGTGCTGGTGGTGTTCCTGGGGGCTCAGTGTGGGGGCCAGGTCTCTTCAATATCTTTGTCAGTGATCTGCATGAGGGGTTTGAGCTATTCCTCAGGCAGTTTGGAGATGACATCAGCTTTGGTAGCAGTGTTGATCTGCTGGAGGGCAGGAAGGCTCTACAGAGGGATTGGGACAGGCTGGATAGATGGGCCCAGGTCACAGTATGAAGCTCAACAGGGCAAAGTGCAGGATCTTGAGCTCTGCTTATGGCAGTGCCACAGGCTGGGACAGAGTGGCTGGGCAGCAAGAAGGCTGCTCAGCAGAAAATGGCCTGGAAGTGCTGGTTGACAGTGGCTGAACATGGAGCACCTGTGCCTGAGTAGCCATGAAGGCCAGTGGCACCCTTGCTACTTTCAGTAATAGTCTGACCAGCAGGACCAGGACAGTGACTGTCCCCCTTTACTTGGCCCTGCTGAGGTGTTACCTCGTGAGAAGCAGCTGAGGGAGCTGGGGCTGCTGGGCCTGGAGGAAAGGAGGCTCGGGGAGACCTTGCTGCTCTATACAACTGCCTGGAAGGACGCTGTAGCCAGGCGGGGGTTGGCTTCTTCCCCCAGGTACCAGTGACAGAACAGAGGCACAGGCTCAAGCTGCACCACGGGAGGTTCAGGTTGGACAACAGAAAGAATTTATTCACTGAAAAGGTGGTCAAATACCAGAATGGACTGCCCAGGAACATGAAGTCACCATGCAGCGAGGTGTATTTGGCCTTCCAGAGCAGAGAAGGTCAGAGTCCGGCTAGCTGAGGTTAAGGCCGACACCCAGCTGCATGGTCTGCCAGCACTGCCAGCACCCCTCGGTGTCGTAAGGCCTTGGGCTGTGCTGGCTGCAGACTGGATCGCTACTAAACGACGAGAAGGAAGGAGCTGGACACTCGCTGGGGGCGAAATAGGTTTATTGGAAAGGCCACGATGCCAGCCAGGGAGGGATGCTCTGACGTACCAGCGAATGACCCAGAACAAAAGGTGCCTCAGGGTTATAAAGGGAAGGGGTGGATCCAAGAGGGGTTTACAGAAGACCAATAGGGGGAGAAGAGGGGATGAGCTTAACACAAATGACATAGTGGAGAGCCCAATAGGTACCAGGTATGGGAGGGGTCCCGGGACCACAGCCAACCACAACCCCCAAAGAGGAGAAGCTTCTGGAATACTAGGTGGAGTGGGGGGTGATTGACTGGCCCAGGGAGGAGGAAAAGCATACATATAAGGGAAAAAGGGGAGGAGGAATTATATAACCTAAAAGATTGACAATAGAACTGGCAGGGCTGTGGCGGGAAGACTGAGGACGGCAGAACCATTTTACACAAAATGGGGGGGGGAGCAGATACATAAAATGGGGGAGGAATTAAATGAACTTAATGAACACACTACAACATCACCATGCCTGGAAATGGTCAAGAAATTATGGAATGTGGCATTCAGGTCCATGGCTTAGTTGACATGGTGGTATTTGTTCAAAGTTTGAACTTGATAATCTTGGAAATCTTTTCCTCCCTTAATGATTCTATAATTACCTGATTCTGGCTGCATCACTTTTGCTGTAGGACAGAGTGTAAAACTGGGTGTATGTAGTGGGATATTTCTTCTGTCATATGTTGCTAGTAACCAACAATCTCAGGACTATTCATATATTCATGTCCTCATGCTGAGACTGCTCTGAAATCCTCCCTGGAAATCTATACATTTATACTTCCCCCTTCAATTCAAACCAAATTGTTCCATTTCTCTCCCATCTCTCATTGTTATTACAATTTATCCTTGTGGTTTTCCCTTTGATGACTGTGATTATGCAGCTCCTGGCAGCATTGCTTCTGCTGACATAATCTTGTCTCTGTTTATTTTCTGAGTTAAAGTGGATAGTCCAGGCAGGATGATGCATCCTTGGAGGTTATCACTGTGGATGACAGATCTGATTTGTTTTCTTCTATATTGTGAAGGCAAATAGCAACCAATGATGTAATACCCTACATAAATTCACAGTTTTTACTTGCTGGAACTTATTTGGATCCAAACAAAGATGTCAAGGATCTGTGTTTCTTAGGTGTCAGATTCAACTAAGGACCTGAGAATGTTACAGTAAGCAATCAATTCCAAAACTGTTGAACAGTGGTTTTGTGCTTTTTTCCATGTTAGAAAGTCAGACAGCATAGCCTTTTCCAAATAAATTTTGTAGTGAGTGGGAGATTAAGTCCAAGTAAGGTCATCCTGAAGCCTTCTCCAATTAATTTACTCTTTCATTGACAGGTTATAAAATCAGTGATTCTTTCTTTGTGAGGCAGAAAATTCTAGCTCCTAGAGAGAGGGCAAATTGGTCCAATGCATGTGCAGGGGAAAAAATTGAGTCCTAGAAAAAGACCACAGTGGAAAGCTAATTTATTCTGAATCTGCGTAGCTGGAATCAAGAGAATGTTGTCCAGGTGCTCTTCTGCACAAGTAGCAGCAGTTCATGTAAATTAAATTTTTCAGCTTTGTAGAAAAGAAACTTAAAAGCCTTAACCCTGGCTTTTCTTTTCTTCACATAATGAAATTACACTCTACAGGATACTCTAGATACACTGACATAACTAATGAATTCTTCAGGATCCTTAGCTGATTCTCTATATGGGATCAGTATTTTCCAGTCATAATTTAAGCAGTGGAGCTTGTTCTATGCAATTCATGGTTTCAGTTTTAATGGCCATTTGAAAACAATAATTAGCCAAAGAATTTATTTGTTTCCTTTGCATTTTCTTTAAGGTAATTTTTCTCTATTATTGAAGTGTTTTCAAACTGTTTCTTTTTAGTGGTGTACAAGTTGTTTTTATTTCTTCTGTCAAATATTTGAAATTCCTAAGTGGTACATCAGAATGTAGATGAAATAAACGTAATTTACTAAAAACTAAAGCTTACGGAAATTACATTATCTTCTCGCTTAAGTAAATACATGAAGTCACCAATATTTGTGTTTAAAATGCAAGAGTGACCCATAAGGAGACCTATACTACCTATTTTCATAGTAGAGTTACATTTCAAAAAGACAAATTATCAGTTTTTTATTGCTTGAGAAGAGACTATCACACAACTTCATAACAAGAACAGATGAAGTTAAGTAGTGAGATTGTCCCTGGTATAGGGTGAGCTACGGCTGTCAGAATTGGGCCAGAGTCCCTTGTGTGATACTTTTTAATAATAATATTTTCATAGCTTAGAAATTTAGTATATGTAAAATAATCCTTCTTATTACATAGAACACATAAAAATAATTAAAGCAGTTAAGTGTGGTTTTCCTAAACCAATACAGAAAGAGAATAGAAGTAAATGGGCAAATTATTATTGTACACTTTTCCTACACTAAAAATTCTGCTTTTTCTTGCTCCCTCAGTGATTTTACCAGTTCCTCTTTGACCAATGCAATAATCTCCTTGTTTGGATGGTGGATCTGGATATGCTCCGAAATCTATTCCCTTCCGTGATGTGCAGGCAACACAATATTACAGGAGAACAGTGTAGATGCAGAAAAATACCTATTGGAGCAGGGGCAGGAATACTATGTATCAAAAAAGGCAGCAAATTTTGCAAGATGGTGAAACATTCAGTCCTTTAGGGTTGTTAAATATTCTAATAAATTCATGAACAAAGGCTGGTTTCAGCCATTTGCTTCGCACCACTTTGTATCCAGAGGGGTTTAAAATTTCATCTCTGAAAGACATTGTGGTTATTGAATTCTGCAACAATGTAGTTATCTATTTCTTTATTTTGTCATCTTTGTTTGAAACGGTATCAAATGCTACAGCAAAATGAAGCAGAGACATGGGATACTAACAAGATTTGTTTTTCAAATACAAACCTCCCTGGCACTTGCAAGGAGTGCCCTGTAGCAGAGCCTTGTGAGAATGAAGGATTCTAATGGGCTCACCTCAAACAGAAATTGCATGATTAGAGTCCTTGTGAAATTAAAAGTTTTAGCTGGTTCTCCATGACTAAAGTCTTTGTATTGCCTTCCTTTATTGCAGCTATTACAGCACAGATTAGGAAACTGGTTACACCTTTTAAAAAGGGCACTGCCCCTAATTACCAGCAAAAGAGTGAAACACCACAACAAGTGCGTTTGTACTTGCAGGAATAATAATGTAGCTCTGGGTCAATTCTCAGGTTCCTCCTATTGTTGCATAGATTAATTATGCAGTCATTCAAAGCTTATAATAAATTTCAGTATAGACCTAACTGGTGGACATGGTAGATAAGAGTGTCTTTGAAGAATCCCTTATCAAATGACTTGGTGAAGGATGTGTTTTTCTCTCTGCAATGTGACAGAGGTTTCCCTTCATTGCTTCCTGTAAATCAATGTTCTTGGCAAGGAGATGGACTTCAAATCATAGGCTCATAGACTCATTAAGGTTGGAAAAACCTCTAAGATCATCAAATCCAATCATCAACCCACTACTATGATTTCTTTAAGTCCCATATCCACACATTTTTTTAACATTTTATGAGATAGTGACCACTTCCCTGGGAAGTCTGTTCCAATGCTTTACAACTCTTTTTGTTAGGATTTTTTTTCCTAATATCTAATCTAAACCTCATCTGGAACAACTTGAGAATATTTTATCTTGTCACTTGGTACTTGAGAAAAATGAGCAACACCGACCTCATTACAACCTCCCTTCAGGCAACTGTACAGAGTCCTCCTCGAGTCTTCTTCTTTGAGGCAAATAACCTCTCTTCCTTCAGCTGTTCCACATAAGATTTGTGTTTCAGACCCTTCATCAGCTCCATTGCCTTTCTCTGGACATGCTCCAGCGCCTCAATTTCCTTTCTGAACTAAGGGGTCCAAAACAGAACACAGCACTCCAGGTACAGCCTCACCAGTGCCCAGTACAGGGGAATGATCACTGATTAATCCTGCTGGCCACACAATTCCTGATACAAGCCAGGATGCTGCTGGCTTTCTAGGTCACTTGGGCACACTGCTGGCTCCTGTCAGCTGGCTGTCAACCACTACCACCAAGTCCCTTTCTGCTGAGCAGCTCTCAAGCCACTCCTCCTCCAGCCTGTGGTGCTGCATGGGGTTGTTCTGACCCAAGGGCAGAGCTTGACACCTTGTTGAACCGCAGGCTGTTGTCCTCAGCCACAGATCCAATATGTGCAGACCCTTCCACAGAGCCTTTCTACCCTCCAGCACTCTCACCCAACTGGGTGTTGTCTGCAAACTCACTGAGGATGCACTTGATCCCCTTGTCCAGATTGTTGCTAAAGACATTAAACAGGATTGGACCCAGTACTGAGCCCTGGGGAACCTCAGTTGCCACCTGTTTTGCTCCATTCACCAACACTCTCCAGGCCTAGCCATCCAGCCTGTATGGTATCCAAAGTGTACCTGCCCATGGCATGGACATCCAGTTTCTCCAGGACAATGCTGCTGAAAACGGTGTTGAAATGCTGTAGAAACCATGACACACTGGCCGTCCTGTACTTTTTGCCTGATGGCACTCAAGGAGTTCTGCCCCATGGACTTTCCTGCACTCAGGTCAAAGTAGCACTGTAGTGATGAAGGCCTGTAATTCCCTGAAACATCCTTCCGGCCGTTCTTGTAGATGGATGTCAGATACAACAACATCCAGTCACTGGGGACCTCCCGCCAGGTCTGCAGATAAATGACTGAAAGTGGTTTGGTGAGCTCTTCTCCCAGTACTTTTGGGTGAATCTCATGAACTTCTGTGGTCTGAGGGCACAACAGGTTACTCACCATTGTCTCATGGATTATGGGGACTTCATTCTGCTCCCCATCTCTGTCTTTCAGCTCAGGGGCTGGGTACCTTGATGACAACTGGCCTTACTTTTAAAGACTGAGGCAACAGAGGTGGTGAGTACATCAGCTCTGTCCTCATCCTTTATCATCGTGTTTTCCCTGACATCCAATAAAAGGTAAAGATTCTCCTTAGCCCTCCTTTTGTTGCTTTTCTAGCCCCATAGATGGACAGTGAGGTGGACTAAAAACTGATTGCCAGATTCAATGTGTTGGTGATTAATGACAGTGTAAGCAACCTCTGCTGTTCTCTGTCATTCCCTGAGTTGGTCAACTCAACATAGAAACCTATGAGGTTGGTTAAGGGGGATTCCTCCTTCACAAGTCCCAGCTGACCATTCCCAGTAACATCCTTGTCCTTTGTGTATTTCAGGAGTGGCCTATGAAAAACACTGACCAGCTCACCCAGGACTTGGGGGTGCACCCCATCAAGTTCCATGAACCTAAGTATATCCTATCTCTTTAAATCTCCTCTAACCTGCTCCTCTTCTTAGAGGAAGTCTCCCTTGTTCCAGACTTTTCCCTCTTATATTAGGAACCTTGGATTCCCACTAATTGGTCTTACCAGGAGAGAGTTAGGCATAGAGGCATCAGGCACTTCTTTCATGCTTTTTACCACCAACAAAATGTAAAATTTCTCTTTTGCTGTAGGTAATCATCTAATATTTTTGATAGTAAAACCTCTGGAAAGCATGTGAAAAAAAAAAAAAACCATAGAAAGGAGGAAGAGTATCAATTAAAGGAATAAATCCACCAACCCTGTTGCAACCAAATCGAGATTTTGCCCTCTTTAAAACAGCAGACTAATAATTTCTCTTTTAAATGAACTTGTCCATGGATTTCCCTTTTAAACTCTTTCTTAAATATTTTCTTCTGTTATTTGCTTTTTGCCTTTCACTGTATTTTAAAAGCCTAAGTATTTTCAGCGTAATTCTGAGCGCAAGTGGGGGAAAACAGTAAGATCTATGCAATATAGAAAACTGACCTATTTCTGAACAGTCCTCTGAAAGTTGCTGACTCTTGCAAGAAGAAATCTGCCATCAGAATGAAACTTTAAAAAAAAATCCTTTACTGGAAATAATTTTTTTTTTGGTTTGAGGGAGTTATGACCATTTAAATCATCTACTGAATTGTGAATGTCTCCCTCCACAGGCTGAGTGCACCAGCAGTGACCCGCATATTAATGATACATGGAAAAAGTTTGCCTGGTTTAGCAGTTCGCTGGGGGCTGGAGAAAGCATAGGCAGACATCCAATGCAGTTCAACAATGTCATCTCTCTGCAGAGGAATATTCCTGAGGACCAGAAACAGATTTTACTGAGCTTTGTTCCTCATACTGCCTGTCACTTGCTAAATGAAGCATTTTGAATGACGTCCTGAAGTACACCTCTGAGGCTCCCAGAAATCTCTAAACATTGCTCTTGCTTTTGTCTTGATTCACAAGCTGTATGAGGGGAGGTTTCCTTTGGATGTTAGCAGTAATTTCTTCACAGAAAAGGTGGTTAAACATTGGAATGGGCTGCTCAGGTTGGTGGTGTTTAAGAGAAGACTGGATGTGGCACTTAGCGGTGTAGTCGACAAAGTTCAGAGGTTGGACTTGATATCGCAGAGGATTTTTCCAACATAATTGATTCTGTGAAATAATTTTAATTTTCAGTCAAAAAAGAAAAATTTTTCCCCCAAAGTAAATCAGTAATGAACTATGTTGTCCGTCAAAGCCTGTCCAGATGTCTTGTCAAGTTTCATTGCTGATCGGAATCACAGAATCAATTCAATCAGTTCCACAGCAGGAAATTATTATGAAATAGAGACTTTCAGAGATGTTTGGGTGCTTAGACACATAACAACTCCAAATAACTTCAAAAATATTGTCTTTTTCTTATTAACAATACTTCTCTTTTGATAAACAACTGTTTATATATAGTGCCATGTGAGTGAAATCCCAGTTACCATGTCTGACATCTGATTGCAATACCTTTTTTGCTGTAATTAAGAGAAGAATTTGATTACAGAACAAACAGTGATAAAATCACAGTGAGATCCATACGTTTAAGTTTATTAGCCATTCTCTGGGTATTGTTGCAATTTAGATTTTTAATGCAATTACAGTTTTGGAAACTCCTGTGAAGTATGGTTTTCTTCCACTTTACATGAGGTACCTTTTATTTGTTTCATATTAGTAAATAGCTGAGATTCCTTCTTGTCATAAGAAACTAACCAGCAAGATCAAGAATTTTTATCTGAATTATTCAGATTGTTAAAAGAGTGTTATTTTTCTTCTTTTGGCTACACTGCATTTACAGATCAGGGACAGTCAAAACTTATGTTGCAATAAGCAACATCTGAATATTTCCATTTAAAAGTTTGTTTTAAAATTACCAGATATTTATATTAAATAAATCATGTGAATGTATGTGGCCTAATACAATTGGATGTTTCATTAGGTAATTTCTAGAACTGCAGGAAAAATTTACTATGGCCAGATTGATAGTCGAAGCACATGTGACCTACTGGAAGCATGACATACTACATTGTATCCAAAACCAGCAGATGGTGATGGGAAGCATACAGCTATTATTTAGGGCCCAAAAAGTTTTGGCTTCATAATTTGTTTGGGAAAGTTAGGCTATGGGCTAACTAGTAGGGACAGCCTGTATAAAAGTGATATTTTAAAGAGATGGTAGCAACATCCAAGCAGATCCAAAATACAGTCCCATAACAGCTGCTGCAATCCACACAGCACCATGCATGCTGAACTCCTCTCAGCCTAAAATCAGAAGACAAATGGGCAAGTTATTTGTTTAAAGTTGTGACTTTATTTCCAGTGAGACAAATGTTTTTCACTGCCTTCATCAAACATATTGTAACCTATTGAAGAGACTCTCCTAAGAAATATTAGAGAGGTCCTAAAGTACATGAATTAGTGACAGGTCAATTGCTTTCCTCTATATAACCATACTCCCTCTCAGATATTTCCCTGTGTATTGAGCTGAACTGAAGTGGTCATACTGGATTCACAAATTAGTCCAGATGGCATTTGTTCGAAAATTCAGAAAGCTGAAAATCTTCCACCTTTTACTCTTGCATTTCTACAGACCTCTGTAGAGAATTTCCATTCCCTCACAGGCACAATACCAAGAGCAGGGACAGAGTACTGAGTGTGGTTTAATGCTCTGTGCAATTTAAAAGATTTAAACATTCAAACTTATTTTTAAGCCTTTTAAACCATAGAGCTTCATATCACAGCTTAGCAATTCCTTTGATTTCTTTTTATAGTTACACTGCTTTTAAAGAAAACTCAGCCAAATAAAGTGTGATTGACTATTAGTTTATGTTGAGTGCAACCACCATAAGAATTTTCAGCATCTACTTACAGGTATCAAGTGTGAATGTTTTTTTTTCTACATAACTTTAAAATCAAATTGTATGTATTTATGTGTAGATAACCATAAAAATGTACAGTATCAGTGAAGAATTTGGCCTGATTTATGGCCTTGACCATCACAATTTCTAAATCACTGGAAAATAAGATTATAAACACTGATCTACTACATACTCAACAAAATGATCAGCAATAAGATATGGAGGAATAAATAGATGTTAGAAGAAAATTTCTTAAAACAAGAGTTAAAATTGTGATAACCTGTCCAGCTGGAAAAGCAAGGAAGCCAAACTAAACCAGATAGAAATACCTAGTGAAAGGAAAAGTAAAATAAAAAAACAAACCCAGAAAACACCCCCTATCTGAATATCATTGATGAAGATTCAAAATTTTTCAGGAATGGTTGCTTCCAGTTTTTTGTTGTGTTTTTAAATTTTTTTTTAATTAGGGGAAATCTATAATGAAGGCATCAGAAATGATGTGGCAATTTATTTCTAAGTAGTGCTCATGAGCAAATTTTTATGTGTCAAGAGCTGTAGAATGAGTTTGCAACAGAAGATGAGCTTAGCAAAGGCCTATTCTACTTATGCCATTTTGCATAGTCCCTTCATAAACAAAATCAACTATAAGACAAGCCAGAGAGTTCAGAAAACAGGAGTCCAGTTGTTAAAATGCTTAGGTTTTAACTGGAGACATTAAACAATTAGGTACGGGTCTTTTGCACACTGCATTGGAAAGAATGGACATTGGAGTTGTAAGGCACAGCTGGAGCTACAAGAAATCAGTCAGTTATTGGATTTCAGTGATACCACTTACGTGAGTTCAGTTAAAAACCTTCACATAATGGACATGGCCCTCTGGGTAAGTAGATCAGTTCAGCTAGCTGGTGACAGGGGGAGTCTCCTTTGGCTGGACCTCTCAGCACAGGCCGTTTTGGGTGGTCCATGGCACTTGCCTCTGCCAATGTCTACAGGTGTTGCATTTTGGATGTTGGAAGCTACACCCCAGCTTATCTCTTCCATAAGCTTGTGTGAGGCATGCTTCTATCTGGTGATGTCTCATAAAAAACTTCTTAGTTGCTGTGTACTGTTCTAATTTTTTTTCCTTCTAGTTTCAATGACTGAACCTTAGCTATTGTAAGTTGGTGGGTGTCGCTCACCTTATCTGCTTTCATGACTTTAATCATATGTGTTATGATCATATATAGGTTATACTTTGCCTAAATGAAGAATTGAAATATTTTACATAAAGAATTACAATATTTTCAGTCATGACTCACAAGGTATTTTTTTCCTCCTGAGGTTATTTCGATTTTTGTCTCTGTGCATTTCTAAATGCACTATCTCCTTCTTCAGATACAGAAATCAGACCTGCACAGAGCATTTAAAATGTTGGTGAAGAAAGCTCTTTAATAGAGCAAAATTATGTTCTCGGTCTTGTTCTCCATAGACTTCCCAGTGATGTGCAGTATTCTCTGGGCTTTTTTTTTTGTCTGCTGCTGAATGTGAAGCCATGTTTCTCAGGTAGGTCAATGTATAGGGACATGACAATTAATATCTGATGTACATTTAATTCAGGTATGTTATTAAGAAACCATTGTTAAGGCAGTATTGCACATGTTTTGTAGCCTACAAGTTTCTAGATTTGGGATCACTGTCAGTGACTTTAAACTGGAGTATTGGAAAGCATTACATTACAATTATCTCCTGCTTGTAACTATAACATTGTACCTGTTTTTCAAATCAGTGACCTTCAGCCCAGCTGGATTTTGTCCTACTGAACATATCTCTAAAAATGTTCAGAGATTATAATAGTCTACCAAAGAACCCCATGTAGTACAGATGTATATTTTAACTAGATACTATGACCTTACATTTTTCATTTAATTCAATATTCTCACCTGGGACAGAGTCATAATAACTGTTTTTCAACTGAGTGCTCAACTATGGTGACACAATTTTAGTGGTGGTTGTTCTTGGTGTGCTGTATGATATCTATATGTTTTAACTTCTCTGAAAGAGAGCCTCATGAAAGAGACCCATATTATTGGGGTTGTACAAATAATATACAATAATAGCCTAATTATCTTGTTTATTTTCATCTACTAGCTAATTTAAAACTCTTGCTGGTATCTATGTCAGATTTCACCTGCACTTGGAAGCTTCTTCGGTTTAGCTCCCTGTGGGCTTTTTTGCAGTTACCTTGTCTCAATTTTTATTGAGACTGTTTCTCTTCGGTAAATTTTAAAACTAATTTTAATTTTTATCCAAAATTATTTGGGGTCTTCCTTGTCCTTCATTGACTTACAATACTCTGTCATCTACTAATTAATCTTCAGTATTTATCACTGTTCCTTTACCTGTGCAGCATCAGAAGGAAATTCAATGGTTCTTCAGGCAATTTCTGTAATTTTTGTTTCTATATTTGATTTAATCTATAAGCCTGAACTTAGTGAATATCTCTATGACAACAACTTGCAGATCAGCTTCTCTTCTCCTCTCTTCTCCTTGCCTAATCAAAGCCTTCTTTTTTTTTTTTCTCGCTCCCTTTCTCTATTTCTTGATTGGCACTGATGGTTCTACTATCACTCAAATATATAATGTGGTTGTGACATTCAATTTCAATTTCTAGATTTTCAAATCTGGAACATGCTCAAAAACCTGATGCTTTTGTGAGTATAATAACTTCAGATGTGGGTGTTATGGATATTTCTTTCCAAAGTAGCCATATGGCTAAAACTCTCCTCCAGACTTTTATCATATTACGTTTCAGATTTTGCAGCATCCTTTTCTGTGGCTTTGCTTGTACAAGTCAGAATTCTGCTACAAGAAGTAATTTCTCATCCTTTTATTTTCACCCAGTAATCTATGGTTATTTCACTAGTGTTATCTGCTTCTTTTAATTTTTCGGCAATAAATCTGTAATTCCTGTTTTCCCTTTCCATTTTTCCAATCAGCTATCATTTTAATTAACTCTCACTTTCACTTGACTCATAATATCAGTTCTTATCATTCTCTCTTTCTAGCATACCTCTGCTTTCTCCCAGGCTCAAAACACATCCTTTGGAAACACACTTAGTGAAACAGTCATTCAATTAACCACTCCATGCACCACTTTGTGATGAACACCATAAAATTGCCAGAAAATTACTGAAACTTCTACAGCACTACCACAGTACAAACAATACTTTCAACAGTCTCCTTTGAGAGAATGTGGTGAAGACTGGTTTTGTAGGAATGAGCGTTTTCCTCTTCTATTAACTAAAAATACTAATTTTCTTTTCTAGTAATTACTTGTCTTGAGGAAAAAGACTTTTTTTCTTTTTAGTTGACTGTTATTCATGTAAATGAACCCCTCCTGTTTTGCTAGGTGCTTTAAGTCCCACTTTAGATTAATAGATTACACTGATACAGATGAGGGAAAAATCAAAGAGTTCAGGAACACCTGAATATTTATGAATTCAAAATTGCAACCCCTGTAATATGGTGCCCTGTTTGGCTTCCCTTCCATTACTGAGTTCCAAAAATGTGATACTGCCGATAATTCTGTCTTGATTTTGAAGGATTTGCAAGGGGAAGAATGTGTTTAACTATACCACTCGGGCACTATTTTGTGGCACAAAAAATCTAACTGTGTTTGTAGAACCATGCAGTTAAAAATATGTGTGCAGCAAGTTAAAAACAAGAGCTCTAAAAAGGGAGCCACACAGCCTGGAGGCAAGTGTCTGAAAACATGATGGCACAAAATAAAATAGCCTTGCTATGTGTGCTAGTTTCCAGTCATTTGTACCTTACTCAGCCTACAGCAAAGACCCTAGAAAAGGTCATGTACTTTGTCCCATGTTTCAGGAAAATATTTTACCTCATGATTTAGAAAGGTAAGACGATTCTAATATTACTGCGCACTAAGATTATAGTCTGTCACATATAGTTGTGTGTAGTGTAGGGGCAAGGGGGGTGGTTTCCATTTTCAGTTGAAGCTGAGAATGATTCAGAAAGGGCCTAATTTCTTCTTACAAGTGTGTGCAAAACTTCCAAAGGAAACCTTTGCATATATCTTCTATCTTTATTTTTGACAGTTC
Organism: Melozone crissalis; assembly: GCF_028551555.1. Classification (NCBI taxonomy): domain Eukaryota; kingdom Metazoa; phylum Chordata; class Aves; order Passeriformes; family Passerellidae; genus Melozone; species Melozone crissalis. The sequence continues at coordinate 18,610,065 of NW_026535783.1, read as the reverse complement.
TATTTATCTCTCATTTATTCGGCAAACAAAGAATGTTGAGCTATGTTCAGTTCAGACCCTGCAGGGCTGGGTACCTGCTGGCCACTAGGGGTTCATGTCTTCTCTGGAAAATTGGATAACAGCAGTCCTATCTAGCAAGGTATTCCTAATCTGCTAAATAATCATTTCTGAGATTGTCATGTGCAGAGAATACAGAATGCTTGCAGGGTACCAGCAAACCAATCAGAAAGCTTCCTTTTCCCTTGAGAATTCACTTTGAGTATCCTTGTACAGTACATTCCCTTGTTATTTTCAATCAGCACAGAAATTCTGTATATATCATCTTGAAAATTAGCAAATTATTTAAATGGTTTTTTGTTTGTTTTGGTGTGGGTTTTATCTAGGGGTTCGTTATTGTTTGCATTACAACCATCCAAAATGAAACAGTTTTGGGGATCTGAAATTAGGTTTCTGTGTTTGTTTCAAGATGAGCCTTTTGTCTGGCACACAGGCAAATTGAAAGTTTCAGACTTTTGACTATCCCATCTAAAAGAAACAAACTTTGAGAATATTTCCAAAGACTGGAAAAGCATTCCAGCTCTTAGACATCCTTTCTGGAAGCTTAAGAGGTCTACAAATCTAATGTCAGCAGTACATGAGAATCTGCAAAATAGCTTTTAATTAAGAGTCTAACAGGAAAAGAGACAACCTGCTTGGTCTTAGGCAGTTACCCTATCAATTGCTAAGTTTTGCTCCAATGTTAATATGCTCTGAAATTGAATTTATGAGGTGCTGATTTTTCTGATCAGTGGCCTTTGCTCATGTAGTTCAACACTGCACATTCAAGCGCTGGTTTTTTTACTAAATCTTGGAATGAAACCCACTGGATGAATCCTTAGATGGACCTACTCTAACTTTAGTACCTGATTGATTCTTACAGCTATGAGACTTAATCAGGAGCTTAGTTATTTTGCCCTGATATAATATATGTACCGAGTTTAGAGTTACAGGTTAGAGATTAGATAAACATTCTTATCTACCTGTTTTGAAGACAGAGGAAAAAAGAGAGAAATATCCTTATTTATTAATATTTCTTCTGATTGTTTGAACTCTTTGAATGTTTTCAGAGTTTTCCATGGCCCAAATCTTCTACTTTCCAAGAGTTTTGAAAATACAGATTAATTACTAGAACAAATAGTTTTCTGGGTGATTATTCAAAGAGAATGGCACAGTTTCCTTGCAGATACTCAAGCCTGGCCTTTGATGTGCATAATACTGGTACTTATGTGTTTTGTTTTACATCTTCTTAGATCCCAGATATCTGGCATGGGATAGGGCTAATACTATGGCTGTTGTGAGTTGGGAGACAGAATGTGTCACTCTCCTGAAATGCCTAATAAGTGCTCTAACTCTTTATTTAAAGGGTGATCCAGCCCACTAAAGAAAGATCTGAGAACAGCAAACCTCAAGAAAAGCTAAATTTTTAAAGGAAAACGTTTCCAGTTTACTGATTGGATTCCATATTAAGGCAATGGAATCCATGTTGGAATATGGAATGGGAAATGGAATATTATGTTCTTCTGAGAAAGTACAATTTTAAAATAATTTTTTGTGCACAGGGAAACATCCCTTTACTAATCTGAATGCCTGATTAGTATTTTTATGCTATTCTTCTCTGTTAACTGTCACATTTACATAACGGTCCTGAAAAAATATGAAAGTTGATTCTTTGTCTTTACCTTGTGATTTCTTATTTTCGTAAGGGAAAAATATGTATATACAGCTTTTATAAACAAGAAATTGTTATTTCCTTTTTTATTCTAGTACAGGTATTAAGATTATGCTGCTCATGACAGCATGTAATTTACCCTAATTTACTGCAGGGTGAAATCTTAAAAGATTGCTTGATAGTAACAAATGGAAGTAATACTTGAGTAAAAATTGGAAGGTTGAGGGATTTTTAAATTATTATTATTTGTATAGTTTAATCTGTTTTATCTAAACCCTGCTGCTGGTTGACATATTGACATACCCCTCTAAGTTTTGGCCCCCAACAACAGGAGGCCTAGATAGCACAGCTTCACTGTCAGTGAGCCAACACCAGAGGACTTTCATCTAGGTTGCAAACAGCAGATGTTCATGCATCAGATGTGGAGAATTTTGTCCCTCTTCATAATGACATGTTTTATTGCTATAATTTTGGAGGGTAGAAATCTGGCCAACTATGTGGATGAGTTGGAGAGGACTAAAGAACATTTTTGCAGATTAGGGATCATGGTCATTTCTGACAGCTCCCTTAATGAAAAAGTAGAGGTTATTTAGAACCAAAGGGGTTGCTGAGCTGTTCAGTTCTGACTAGTTTAATGAGACAGGGAGATGATTTTTGACAAAGAGGAAGCCACCGCTAACTAAAAAATTTTCTTCTGTCCCTCAGTCTTTTGTTGCCATGTGAATCATTCTCTGAGGAATAGTGTTTTATAAGCCTTTTAATCAATCACAAAGAGATTTTCAAGCAGATGACTTTTTTCCCCCGAATATATGCCAAAGCAATCTGAAAGAGCATGCTTCAGAGGTGTTCCAAGCAGTTGTTGATAACTAGGTATAAAAAGTTTGTTCTTATTCCACGATAATTTATTATTCCACAGGAATAGAGTCCATTCACCGTACAGGAGCAGTCCACACATTGCAAGTATAGCAGCTTGATAAAGATGTTAATCTGATGCTGTGGAGTGATGAGGCTTCTGTACTATTCTGTACTATTCCCCTGTACTATTCCATTTTAAAGGATGTACAGGAGTATGTGTATTTCTTCCAAGATTCTTTTCTCTCTGCATATTTATGACCCTATAGTTTGGTGATGATTGTCACTCTCCAGCCCTATTGCCTTGGCTTGTCTCTTTCCATGTTAGGGTGGTTGTTGACCTGCTTTCTCAAATGGTCTCTGTTTGCCTTTCTTTCCTGTTTTAAATCAGAGATCAGAATATATTCCATTTAATTTTCACAGCTGGCATCTTTGATGTACTATTTAACAGAGAGGAAGGAAGGACTGATGGCTCTGAATCACAGAGCAATAGAATTATCTGAGTTGGAAGGGACCTTAAAGACCATCTAGTTCCAGCCACTAGAGAAGCACTGAACTATTGCTGGAATTCTAATTTCTCCTCCTTTTTAATCTGAATAATTTTATTCAGCAATAGGGACAATTTTGTTTCTGGAACATATCCAAATAGCTTTTCAGGACACTCACAATAATCATACATATTTAATGTGTTTAAATTATTGTCTGAATATGTGTAACAAGTACTTCTTGCTCATCATGGGAAATTTAATGCAAAATTGTTTAGTTTTGTGACACTTTGATCCAAACCAAAAAAAAAAAAATATTACAAAGGAAATCAAATATACATAGAAAAATTTTTGTCACTGTGCAATCAGAACAGGAGCATCTACTCATTAAAGATACATTTTTATTAATACAATAATTAAGGTTTTATCATGCAAATGTATCTATGTCACACAGAACTCTAGTACATCATCATGTAAATTTATATTTCCATCACAGTTTCTTCTTTCAGAATAGGATTTCAGAGTATCTCAGAGTTGTCATCTGACAGGGGCTGATTTTTGTGTCCTACTATTACTGATGTTTTCATGCAGGGATGGTGTACTCAGAGTGTTTTTGGCAAAACTCATATTTATGTCTCGGGTTTTCTATTTTTGAGCTTTGGAAAGTGGCTGTGGAAAAGTGTCTAAATGTATTTGCTCCTCTTTCTTAGTAAATGCTATGAAATGATTCTATCTATGTTCACCTTCTCAAAACACCAATACAGTAATTCCAGCTTTCTTGTACACATCTACACTGATGTTTTACACAGTGATTGTGCCTGCTCCACGGGATGATTGAAACTATATGCTGATGTTGGAACTGAATATTTACATTTTCCAAACTCTCTGTGTAACATTGGCCTAGCAACCTAGGACTAGGTTTTAGTTCCCTGAATTGAAGTAAAATTCACTGACCAAAGTAGGATACACCCAAGATTCTGTGATGATATTTTCTTGATATAATGATAATTGCTGGAGTTTTAAAATACCCAAAAATGGTGACTTGAATTTTATTTCAAGACAAAACCTCTTGCTTCTGTTAAATAAATATAAAAATGAGTAATAGCACCCAAAAAGCCCCCCAATAAATTAACTTCAGTCTAATAAATGCTTTCACAACACACTTCCATTAAAAAAAAAAACAAAAACCCCCAAACAAAATAACAACAACAACAACAAAACCAAAACAGAGAGATAAGAATGACCTAAAAGCAATAAGATTTCTTGCATAAGTTTTCTTTTTAAACAAGAAGACACTGACTATGTGGCAAGTTCCATGGGGAAACTAAACCCATGATTATTTTGATCCATTAAGTACAGCATGTTCTACTTTGAGGATTTACATCTCAGAACCTGACACAGAGCAGGAATCAAAAGGGCACCACTAACTTAGAAGGTAAGGCATTGTTCTGGGTTCAAACATGCAGAGCTGGTGAACAGACACTGCAATTAGCTGCTCCAGAGGGTCGGAGAACACTGCCAACTCCACAACCAGGACTTGCAACAAGCACATAATGCATGGACATTTTCCTCCCTCCATTTCTTCAAGCAACATTTAACTGCAAATGTATGTGGCCAGACTATAGTGCAAGAAGAAATAGTAAAAATAGTGCAAAAAAAGGGACATGTTTCGTGATGATAGTGAATCTGTTAAAAATTCTTAGCATAGCAGATGACTGAAAAGTGTTTGAATTCTTACTACTGAATCCTTTAATATCTGTGAGGTTACCATCAGAACACTGGAAAATACAGAAATAATTTTGTAGATGGAATAGGAGAAATTCATTCCTTTTAAACTTAGACAGGAAATGGGGAAACAGAGAGCAGTGTGGTTAGAGGATATAAAAAGTTAGTATAAGTAATAAGCATAAGGTTTTTAAGTAACAGAAACAATCTGGAAAGGGAAAACATTGGGAGTCATAAAAATGTAAAAAACCATAATGAAGGAGTGAGTGTAGAATTACAGGGAATATTTCAACCACCTATAAAGATTTCTTTAAGTAAAGTACACATACAGTGAGCAGCAAAGTAAAATAGGCAGAGGAATAAGAAAAATAACTAGTAAAATAGCTATGGAAATTTCAGCAGAAGAGACAAAGAAATGGCATATTTCATAATGCCATTTTATTTCACAAATGAGAGGATAAAACAAGTAGACATGAAAAACGCATGTCTAAAATTAGGATTGTTTGATCACAGAATAGAATATCCTGAGTTGGAAGGGACCCACAAGGATCATGGAAGCCCAACTCCTGGTTCTACACAGGACAGCCACGATAAGGCACAATATGTACTTGAAAGCATTGTCCAAACACTTCTGGAAATCTGTCAGGCTGATGCTGTGACCATTTCCCTGGGGAGCCAAGGAAATCCAACCTTTTTTCACACCCCCTCTGGGTGAAGAACCTTTTCCTAATATCTAATCTAAACCTCCCCTGACGCATCTGGACATTCCCTTGGGCCCTGTCCCTGTCACCACAGAGCAGAGATCAGTGCCTGCCCCTGCTCTTCCCCTCACAAGGAAGCTGCACCTGCAGTGAGGTCGCCCCTCAGTGTCCCCTTCTCCAGCCTGAACACACCAAGGGACCTCAGCCACTCCTCCTATGGCCTATCCTTCCCTGCACCACCCTCACTGCCTTCCTTTGCACACCCCTCTAATTACTATGTCTTTGGTATTGTGGCACCAAAACTGCCCCCAGCACTTGAGGTGACCCTAAATGAGGTTTGGGTTAGGAAAGAAGGAGGATGGTTATCATATCATGGGTAATTCTCTGTGAGACACCAAGAGTTTCATACAGTTTTATATAGTTTCTCTGCATTTCATGGACTGAATAATATTTTATTGAAGAAACTGTTTTTTGATGTAACTATCACAGAATCACAGAATCACAAAGTATTTTCAGTTAGAAGGGACCTCCAACGATCACAAAGTCCAACTTCAACTGAATGACTTGTACAGGGATCAAAACCATGACCTTGACATAAGAGTACCATGCTTTTATTTTAATAATGAATTTTCTGTTGAAATGAAATAAATTTTTTAAAAATCAATAAAGTTACCAGATTGATAAAGGATCTATACCTTCTTAAACCATGCAAAGATATCACTTCAAGCATAGATATTCAGAGCAGAAGAATTCTATTTAACAGCCAGAATTAACTTTTTTGCTTCTCACAGGTATTTAAAAGACATTTGTACTGGGAAAAGAAGGTCCAGATACTTCTTAAAATACTTCAAAACATTTTTTTCTTTGTTGTATTTCAGAGTGTCATCCTAAGGCTTAGCCAAAGTTGGTTTGCACACATTTTTAAAAGCCTAACAATGCAGTTGTGTGCTGTTGCAAAGAGATATGCTTTATGATCAGTGAGTGGCCTGGAAACCCAGGCTCCCAGGACACAGATGGAGGTTACAGGGCAGGAAACAGCAGTTCAGGTCTGTGCCCTGGACCAGAATTCTGCACTCCTTTAGCGATGTGGAAGGGATGTTAACAACATGTGGTAGGCTGTGGGCACTCACATGATCTAATGTGTAGATACCGTAAATCCCTTAGCTGTTTTTGCATAGGGTTCACAGAACAGGAGGCTTGCAACATTTGAAACGAGAAATTATCTTTCTGGCTCCAAGTCCTGTTCCAGTTTCAGGGGCCTGTACTGTAGGGTGTTGCAAAGCAGGTACCTGGAGGGTACACTGGCATGTGGACTCTGCAAGGTTAAACATGGCACATGAAAGGGTGGAACAGAATTTATGAGATTACAACCATTCAGGTATCTGCTTCGTGTAACAGTTGACAGTAATGTGGATTCCTCTGACTACTGCCAGGTGTTAAATGACATAAGTTAGTTCCTACTTACGTATACTAAAGTAAGAAAACCACTGTAATTCTATTGCTGACTGATACAGGTACAGCTTTTTGTGTCTCTGATGCCCTGGTTTCCTGCATTCAGATCTCTTGGGTTTGGGATAAACACCTACTGTGCTATTGCAAATACAGCATTTTCATAGAAATACTTAGGGCAGAATATATCCAGAATATTTCAGAAAAAGGGATTCAAGTCAAGCAACTTGTCTTTGTAGTGAATGATTGATCTCACATCTTAAGAGTGCAGAAACTTCAACAGTGCCACTACCATGTTTTCACTCACAGGACACAACACAGTGTGTCCCCAGTCCTGTCATATCTGTATGGCTGAGCTGGAACTACTTACCACTAACAGCTGACAAATCATCTCATCGCTTTTCTTTGAATATCTTCACTGCCATGTGAAGAAAAATTCCACATTTTACCTGATGGAAACTAACACATGTCATTATCTATTCTTCTTTCTCTCCCTTCTCTCATGGAGGACCTGACTATCAAAAAAGTCTTATACAGGGAAAGTTAGGGGAATTCTTTTTCTTAAATGGTCAATTACTAAACATTTAATGGGGGTTTCATGTAGTATTATGGAAGTAGTCATAGCATGCTTGGTTTTTTCCTCCAAAATGGGGTCCAGTGTTGTTTCTGTCAAAAAATACTATTTCCAATTGTCCTTAGGATAAAACAACATTCAGGGGAGATCATCTGAAGCTCTCTGGAAGGCAGTAACAGTGCTTTCTCTAATGCAGTACTGCAGCTTACAAAAGCTTCATCAGCCTACTGGTTGGGATAACATTTTTACCCTCTAACAGTTTGTTAAGTTTTGTCCAATACATCAAACAAACATTTGTATTTTATGTGGTGCTGCTTGCAATATCCCAGTCATATAACTGAAATTTGTCACCAAGTGATGCAAACAGGTGCTGGATCTGATTCATAACCATGCTAAATCTTTTTTTGTAACATTTCAGAGCTGTAATATTTCATATTTTCATAGTAATTTCCATTCTGTGGGCTCTAAAGTCTTAAATTTCCCACCCAGGAAGCCAGAACACAAGCTAAATGAAGAATCAGAGGTGACATTCTATTTTTAAAAAGTTTCATTTTAGTTTGGAGAAGGCTGATGACGTCTTTGCATATGTATCAAAAATTAAAAGACAATGCATGATTGCCTATTTACAATTTTTTATCACTTTTAAATGTAAAGTTTCACTAGTCTTGGTGGCAATGGAGTCTGGTTCCATTACACATTGAAAGTGCCCTTCCTGCAAAATAGTGCTCGGTTTGAAATGCGTTTAGAATGTTTTTTTAATAATAATATTTAATAAGAAATAAAATCTGGTGTACTTTTATGGCCCTTTTTTTTTCTGCTTTCTGTCACTATGTGGAAAAATTTCAATCATTTCTGGAAGCTGAGAAAACTTGTTCTAATTTCTGCACCAAGCCAATATATCTCTTTCCAGTGTGTCCAGAAGATTTGATACTGGGTTGCTGCATTGTCAAAACTTCTTTTTTCATGTCTACTCTAAGGTCTTCATTTCTCTGCAGAATATTTATTTGAAGTAAGATTAGTTTTGTGCCTTGGGTCTCACTTTAGTAGGATGCTAAGTTGTTTTTTAGCTCACCATGGATGATGACAATGAATTAATTTTGTTCTGTTTCCACATTCAGTTAGAAGTGAATTGCAGCTTGTCATCCATTTCAGCAAAAGGTGCTCAAGCACTCTTTTAGCAGAACTTCCTAGATAAAAGCCAATTGTATGTTCTAATATTCTTTAAAAAAAAAAAAAAAAAAGAAATTTCAGAGAAAATTTTGGAAAGGTACAGAAATCTAGTCTTGTGGCCTATCTCTCTCTGCAATTTCAACTCTTCAGTATCTATTTTCCCCAAAAAACCCTACCCAAAATGCTATAAGCAGGAGTCCCCCACTCACCATTTAAAATAACTATTATTCTGCCCTAAGATAAGATAAGTTTCCTACTATACAAGAGACAATTCCTAGAAAACAAGTCTAATAGCATGTAATAATAAAGGAACAGGATGTCTGATTGCTTGATCAATGTATAATTGCATAATCACCTAAAATATTCTCTTCTGCTTGGGGCTTGTAGAAGCTATCCGCAGCTTTCATGCAGCATCTTTGTCAAAATTTGAAAAAATTCTGTTTATTGATGTAACTTAGGATTCAGCAAGACAGACACATGGAGTGGTAGTACATCAACATCTTTCTACCTCTTTTTAATAATTCTGAATCTCAGAAAGCACATATGACCCAAGTGCAGCGAGGTGTGGCCTTAAAGTCAGGTGTCTGGCGGGCAGAAGGGTGGCCAACACCCAGCTGCAAATGTGTGAGCACCCCTCGGCGTCAGAAGGCTTCAGGCTGTGCTCACAGCGGACGGAATCGCTGCTGGCCGACGAGAGTAAAGAGTCCGGACACTCACTGGGGACTTGTCAGGTTTATTGTCAACCAGGGAGTGACAGACACCCAGGTGTTGAATCTAACGTGTCAGCCAGAGAGTGACCTTGAACAAAGGGTGCAACAGGGTTATAAAGGGAGGAGGGATCTCAGGGAGGGGTTTACAAAGGAACCAATAGGGGAAAGTAGGGGAGTGGACTTAACATAATAGGCACTGGGGAGAAACCAATAGTTGCACTATAAGGGAGGGGCCCCGGAGCCACAGCCAATCAAGTCTCCCTAAGCACAGAAGATTCTGGCAAACTAGGAGGAGTGGGGAGTGATTGACTGGGCCCAGGGAGAAGAACAAATTCACATATAAGGAAACACAGGGGAGGGGAAATCATATGACAGAGAGGATTGACATAAACTGTGGCGGGAGTAACCAAGGTAACCAAATGGCAGACAATACAATGGCGGGAAAAACTGGTGAGGGCAGAACCATTACAGAAAATGGGGGAGTGATACAGAAAATAGGGGAGTAATTAAATAAACTAACAGAACACACTACAACAACCCAAGCAGAAGGGACTAACCTACTTCATATCAGTGAAGCCTCCTCTCTGTTAATGGACCTGGCACTTACTGCACTGCTGGAGCTTACTGACCTTATGTGCAATGATGGCATGCTAATATATTGTCTCCCAAGTCAGCATCAAGTCAAAAAAAGAATCAGACTTGGAAAGATTAAAATTTTCCCAGCACAGTCAATATGTGCTTATGATTCTGGGGCCATAGGACAAACAGTTTATTCTCTAACTGTTCTTTATTACAGCAATTGTTCACTAATTCTACCAGACTTCTTGTTGAATAACATTTAGTGGCCTCCCAAAGATTAACAAGCTTGAAATGCTCATGGGGCTGACTATAAACACCTCAGAAAAGTTCATCTATAATGAGCTTCACTTCTTGGAGCACTGGCAGCAACACAGGAAGATCTTTTAAGAAACATAATAATGGGAGACAGATTATACGATCTGCTGACACATAAACCCCCTTATTTTTTTTCCTAATTTTATTAATCCCCTACTATTTGGCCTCAAGAATAAATAACCACTGATTTCCATTTGACATCATCTCTTCCCTAACAGACTGTTGCTGTTTCCCTTTTTTGCACTCAGGAATTGAACAGGAGTCATGTGTTTTCTGCTGCAAAACAGAAACAGAGAAACAAATGCTTCGTTTGGAGTCAGATAGATTACTTAAAGACAAAAAAAATGACCAGTTTCATAAAAGGACAGCTGCTTTTAAAAACACAAGAATTAAACTTTATCCTGAAAATTGCTGTTGGTTTTGTGATTTGGGTTTTTTATTTTATCTTGTAACTATTTTTCTGAGCCTCTTCCTTTTAGATCAGATTTAGTCTTGCCAGTGCTCTCCATCACTTAAATTCTAATATAATTCCTTCTCTGTCCAGATGTTATAAAAATAAAAGTAAACTTCAGAAGACATTTTTTAATTTAGACTACGGGGAAGAGGAAAGAGAAGAAGGGTACAACAATCTCTCCTTAGCAGAGAAGAGTTTCATCTAAAGACTGTGCTGATGGGAAAAAAGCCGTACTATAGATGTGATAACTGTAATTTCTGTTTGAGTAAAGCCATATGTAACTAAGACAGAGACAAGAGCTCTCTATTTCACTCCATCTGTGATTCAGACTCAACATTGATTCTGAATACTATGCAAAAAAATTTCAAATATATTAGTCAGTATCTGGAAGACACCTTCAGTTTCTGATAAAAAATTGGCATAAGAGAGACTGATGATGATATTCCTAATTTTCTTTCTGTATCATTTCAAGTGTGTGCATTTTACTAATGACACACCTGTAGTTCCAGATTGTTGACTCTTGTAAATTGTTTTGTATTCTTACACTTGGGGAAAAAAAACCAAATAAAATCAGGTAATACTAACCTATAAATAAAGTTTCAAAACATAAATTCCACCATTAAGTTGTAAGTGAAGCAAGTTGCATCTGACTGGGAATTTTCTGTCAAATTCTACTGTGTCCCAGGTGAGCTTGACCATTTTCTTTTATTTTCTTATTTTCTTTTTTTTTTCCATTTACAGGGGAAGGAGGGAAAATGTGTCTGGCAGAAGAGCATGGAGAATGCAATTCTTAGTGATAACCAAGTGTTTGCTTTCTCCCAGCCCTCGATCTGCCTATCTGACTAATTGGTGTGACATTAAAGATGTCTTAAGACAAACGGATTGTGAACCTACTTCAAAGATACTAAAATTGGAAGGGGAAAAGGGAACAGAATCTGCTTTTGATTTCTGGTACTAAAGAAAGAGTTCAACAAAATGACAAAGAAATTCCTGGCTTTGAATTCTCTTTAGGGTACTTCTTTATAGTAAAACTTCTGGTGGGAAGGAATTTCCATTTTTCATTAATTTCTAATATACAAGTGTTTACTGAGATTCTAAAAGACACTTATATTTCTAACTTTCATGTTCTGCAATGTCAGTTTTCTCAATGAAAATGAGCACTGCATGAGACATCAGTTTGTTTTTTAAAATATCTAACATCTTTTAGAGCTGCACCAGTAAAACATGTATTATTCCTTGATGTATTCTTTATGTATTATTCCTTGATGTTTAAAATGCTTTGAGGTACATTGATTATTTGAATGTATGTTCAGTGTGTGATTAAGCTTCCATATTATGCTTATAGTGTTAGATTTTTGCAGAACACAAAGCTCTGTGAAAACAAACACAAAATTTTTTAATGTGATGCTGCTGTTGTGACAACATGTTTGAAGGCAGTAATAATTATCTGAATATGTGGGAACTTCAGCTGCTGAAAAACTAGAAAAAGGTATCCTTCAGTCTGTGTAGCAGCAAGGAAAATATAAATGTATTTTTTTTGTTCATTAGTTTTGTCAAACGATATTCATATTCTAGAGTTCCTTTAAAAGAGGACTGAGAGCTATAATGGAAAATATAAATCACAGAGTGACAGAATGATTTAGGTTAGAAAAGACTTCCAAGTCCATCAAATTCAACCTTTGACTATTCACCACGTTTGTCAACTTCATCATGACACTAAATGTTACATCCAGTTCTCTCTTTAAGATCTCCAGTGATGGGGACACAGCCACCCCCACTTTTCTCAGTGGTTCCAGTGTTTACAACCATTGGCATTATTAAACTCCTCCTGATGTCCAGCCTGAACCTCCCCTGGAACAGCTTGAGGCCTGTGTCGCTCCTTTACCTGGAAGAAGAGGCCAACCCCCACCTGGCTACAGCCTCCATCCAGGCAGCTGTACAGAGCAGCAAAGGAGTCTCCCTCATTCTCCATTCCTCCAGGCTGAACTACAGCAGCTCCCTCAGCTGCTTCTCACAGGAGCTGAGCTCCAGACCCTCCCCAGCTCCGTCAATCTTCCCTTGGACTCACTCCAGCACCTCAAAGTCTTTCTTGTCATGAGGGCCCCAAAACTGAACACAGGATTTTAGGTGAGATCTAACCAGTGGTCAGTACAATGGGATGGACACTGCCCTGGCTACACTATTTTTGGTATAACCCAGGATGTCATTGGCCACCTGGGCACATGGCTGGCTCATGTTCACCCACTGTTGACCATCATCCCCAGCCTGCAGCACTGGAGCTGTTGTGACTGAAGTGTCAACCTGAACTTTGCCTTGTTGAACCTCATCTATTTGGCCTTAGCACGCCAATCTAGCCTGTACAGATTCCTCTGCAGAGCCTTCCCACTATCCAGCAGATCAACACTCCAACCCAATGTAGTGTTGCCTATGAACTTACTGAGGATACTTTTGATCATCTCATTCATATTATTTATTCAATAAAGCTATCAAACAGAACTGGGCCCAACAGTGATTCCTGTCAGACACCAGTGACCAGGCGGAAACTGGATGTAGCTGCATTCACTAGCACTCTGGTTTTTTAACCAACAAAGATTATGCCTGTCCTAGTTTGATGCTGACAGCTTTTCCAGGGGAATGCAGTGGGAAAATGCATCCATGTTTTTTTCTGAAGTCCATGTAGATAATATCCACAGCCTTCTCATCACTCATCAGGTGAGTCACCTGGTCACGAAAGGAGACTAGGTTGGTCAGGCAGGACGTGCCTTTTCTAAACCCTTGCTGGCTTTGGTGTTGGCCCATTGGTTGTTCCCTGCATGCTGAGTGATTGCAATTAAGATGATTTGCTCCATAACCTTGCCAGGCACTGAGGTCAGGCTTACAGGCCTGTAGTTCCCTGGATTCTCCTTCTGACTCTTCATCTTTGTATGGGTATCACATTGGCCAACCTCCGTTGATCTGAGACCTCCACAGTGAGCAGGACTGATGGTGAATAATGGAGGATGGCTTAGTGAACTCTGCCACCAGCTAGCACAGTACCTTTTGAAGAATCTGCATCCACTCCCAGAGACCTATGAGTGTCTAAATGGTCCAGCAGGTAACTTCCTACCTCTTGGATTTCAGGGCGTCTAGTCTGCTCCCAGTCTCTGCCTACCAGCTAAGAGGGCTCATTGTCCTGAACTTCACCGGACTTGCTGTTGCAGGCTGAGGCAAAGGAGATGTCCAGTACCTCAGTTTTTATCTAAATCTAAATGCATGTGTGTGAAGAAGTGAGGTTCTCTGGTATGGTCGTATCAATGACGATACTATGAAATCTGAAATTGGGACATATGAGATGATGCATTTGAATAAAAGTTAGTGAGCTTGAGGCGAAACAAAATTATGTCTGGCAATCTTTTAAAATTCCTCACAAGATGAGCTTCTGGATAGTTAGGAATGTGAGTGCAGAACCTGAGTTCAGGTCAGAACCTGGTTCCAAATGTGCCTGAAAGGAGAAACCTGCTCTGGCAGCATCAGCAGAAGTCACAACGAATGACTCATTGGAATTCCTGAAACTTTTGTTGAGCATCACTACTGACATTTGTTATGCCATGATGTTTCCATCAATCTTGCTTCCATAATGTTTTGGAAGGACTTCTGAGGAACACTGTTGGTGACTAAAGCTCTGAGTGGAAAATCCCATGGAGGCAAAGCCATGGCAACGACTGCATGTTTTTTCTTTGTTCTGTGTGGTACCACCGTGAGATATGTAGCATAGCTCAACCCAGTTTTAGTAATTACAGTTTACTGAGGATGAAAGACTTTGAAAAAACCTAATTTTTACAGTTACGGAACATTTACAGTTCTCACCATAAGAAAACATATATGTGTGTTCACACACAGGGATATGTGACTGGAATTGATGATTAATTTTTTCCAGAACTGTTAAACTCTGGGAATTTTAAAACACTTGCTCTTTTCCTTTCACTCACAGTCCTTTCAATCCCTCTCTGACTTTGTGGTCTTAACACCACTATTATGCTAGTTTCCAGTAAGTATGACAAAATGTTCTAATTAGGTAATTTAAAACAACAGTTTGATTGCAAACATATGTGTAACTAAATGTGTTCTTAAATTAATTTTCCACTGGTTTTTTTGTGAAAATTAAATGTCTTCAATCATTTTAAGTATGATTTAGGAAAGCTGGAGTTGTTGGAACCCACTGTTTTGTGACAAGAGAATGCATTCCTTGTTTATTCCTTGTTTATTGAAATATTTTGCTGATAATATGTGTTTACAAGAAACTTATATAGTTTGTTGAAGTTTAATTCAACTAGCATAAATATTTTACATAATAATTATGAAAATATCTTAAGAAAGTGGATATCCTGTGAACTTTCATACGTAAAAGACATTGCCTTATTAATGTAAGAATTTGAAATACTTATTAATTTGGCACTTATGGCATGACAGTTATTTAGGTATTACTGTAAAGAGCTACTATGCTTTCAGTATTTTTTATCATGTTTTAAATTTAACAATTTAAATTTGAGTTATCTTTTTAAATCTACTTAGTAAATATTTTGTTTCTGTAAGTATGGTGTTTGATGATACAGTTTTATGAAATCAAGATTATAGACATAAATCTAAATTAAAGCTTGTTTACATATGGAGTGGAAGATCATGACATCTCAAAAAACAGTTTAACCTCAGCATGGCAAAAATTGAAGGAAGGACCATTGATGTGGTGGTTTGAGTTCAGTGCTCAAGCTCCCTGTTCTCTATTTGGGGATAGCGAGGCATTTGTGAGGCTGGTCCTCCACAGTTCACTTGCTGAACTGGGACATATTTAGTCTTCCTCTCTATTTCTTGCTATAAATTCAGTGATTTGCTCCAAGCTGTACTTCTCTCTAATCGGAATTTAAAATCTCAACATCTTTAGAGAAAAAGGCATCCATACAGGATGCTAATCCCACTTTCATTGAGCCAGAGATAGAAGAAGTTACTGTGATTAGAATGGTCCTTCTGCCTGAGCATGCCCAATCTCCTTCTAGGTCAGGTATTTCTATTTCTTCCTGGGTTCTAAAGGAGTTGACAACAGCTCTGTTGTCAAATTCCCAGCTGAAATCAGTACAACTTTGTATGGTATAAACAGAACAGGAAAAATTATTTTTATAAAACCAGTGTGGTAATGAATGGAGGACATTAGTGACAGGAGAAAAATTAATGATTGTGTTTGCTATATATTCATATTTTAAAGTGATCCACTGTACTGTCCTTTGCAGCTCCAGGAACAGAAATACTTTGTTTTGCAAAGCTACTCTATCAGACAACAATCTCATTCCTTCCTCTTCTCAGCACTCACTGAGCCTGCTTCAAGGCCTGAAGTGCAAAAGTGCCTTGTCATACCACCCTTGTAGGGCACCAGGATTTAGGTGCAACTTTCCAGATGCTCTTCTCAGAAAGAGACAATGAGGGTAGGGTACACACCTTCAGATCCTCTCATCTGGGCTCAAGCACACTCCCTGGCCGCTGTCATTTACTGCCACTTTGTCTCTGTCCACCGATGTCAACCAAGCCAGCTTTTTAGCTTGCAACATTATGTCCTTACTAATGAAATCCTATATTTTCCTGGAAAATCTAAAAAAAAAAACCACAGAGACTAGCTTTATCTGTTAAAAATTTGTCAGAAAGGAGACCAAAGCACTATTTCTAAAAGGATAAATACAGTGTCTTAAGGAAAAATGTATTTCCTTTGTTGAAAATGAGGGTGTCTTTAGATAAGTTAGAGAACCACTAGTAATTCAAGAAAATCCTCAATTCTGCCTTTTTATAATACACAACTTTCTACTCAATGCACAAATAAGATATGTAACAGTTCTCTGAAAATCTCACAGCACAGTGAGACTTGATCTGTGCATTACAAACAGAAGGCAATATATTTTAATATCTTCATGGAGTTTCACCTCTACAGACTTTAAGAAAATCTTGCTTCATCAAAAATAATTCCAAAGACATTTTTGATCTGTTCTCATCTGGGTACCCTTTGTAACATCAACTCCAATATGAACTGTGGAAGGCAGTCCAGAAGTTGCAGGAGGTCTCTTCAGAGTTTCACAGAGAAGACTCTTAAGGTCACAAGGAGGAGATAGCAGTATGATTTTACAGTTTCAAGAGTAGGGCAATAACCTGCTTCTCATTGTCAGAAGTCTGTTCTGTATTTTATTTGGTATTTGATATAATACATTCATAGATAGCCAGTAATTTTGACCTAAAGTACAAGCTTTTATTCAGTAAAATTGTTGGAGATTATAACTTAGTCTTTGTAGTTGTATGAATTCATTTTTTAGATTAGATTAGAATTTATATGTAAAATGAATCTTTATTTTTTCTTCTTGGTATGTTACCTCATCTCAACTGAAGATAATGCACAAAAGAATATCTCAAAATTATTACAATATGGACACACACAACTTCAAGGTTTATTCCCCTTAAGTATTTAAATTTCCATCAGAATGAGGTCAGAAGGAAAAAAATCCCAAAGAATAAAATTATTTTGGGAGACAGAAATACTGCTATTAGAGCTAAAAAGAAAGAAAAGAAAAAAAGTGACTGTTTCTGATGCAACAAAATTTTATACTCTTTCTGAGTAAATCTTTTCAGGTCTTGACAGTGGAAGGAATATGTTACATGACAGCTGGAGTAAAACACGAGTACTTTGGATATCTTCCAAAGAATGACATGCCAGGATATTGAAAAGTTTCAAGTATGCCACACAAGAAAGCAAATGCTTTTTCTCCTCAAGCCAACTGCTTTGCATTAAAGGGAAGCGGAAGCATAAGAATGGAAGTATCTTTTTAGCAAGAAGTGAATCAATGTTGTCTATTCACTTAAATCCTCATATGATTCCTTTCACTAAGAGTGTCAACCAACCAAATATTTAAGATCCATGGTTGGGGTGACAGACTTTCTTCTCACATTTAGAGACTATTCTAAATTTTTGAACCTATCAGCATGTTGCAATAGTACACAAATTATTTGACAATAGGCAAAAATACAGACTATACACTTAGTTTCATAAAGCTTTGTTTCCTATTTTAAATTTTTAAGGATACAGTAATTTCTAAAGGATGCTTCCTTCTTATATTAATGTAAAAATAGCCAGATCATTAAAAGACAAATTGATCAAGTGTTAGACTGTTCACCCACTAACAGGGAATGTTAGTTGGAGTAGGCCATGAAGAAATAGGTTAGTTTTAGCCTATTGTTGATGTATTGATGCAAAACAATATTTGAGCTTTTGCATAACTTGAAAATTGTAAATCCTGTATTTCAGAAATTTCAACAACTGAAGCTAAGGGAAAAGAGAGTAACAAATGGTTAATATTCATTTTCACTCATTTCCACACAGAATATTTACCAGGTGTGACCCCAATGTGAGTCTGTGACCTCTCAAACATCTATACTTGGGAAAGGCAGGAATCCAAGTACCCATTCCTAAGGAAGCCCAGAGGCCTTGCTCCAGAAGAAACAATCTCAGGTATCCTCAGGTGCCTACTTCTCAAGGTGCTCAAGCCCTGCCTGCAAGTCCAGCACACCTCCTGGGGCCTTAACGAATCCAGAAAGGCCCATTTAATTTATTTTACCTTTGTAAATATCTGACTTCAACCTTGTCAGTATTTGAATGAAAAAACAATCAAACAAACAACAAAGAAAGAGCTACAAAGGCAACTTCTTAAAACTCTGCTCACACACAGCCATGGAAAACTGTGTCCCCTCTTGTCTCGGGTGGCCTCAGGCTGCCTTTGGCCTTGCTGAGCTCTGGAGCTGATCCTCTTTGTTGCAGTGGATCCAGTACATGGCTTTTGTGTGACAAGGCTGATTCCCAAGTTCATAGGGCACTTTTCAATAGACTGATGGACTAAGGAGTTTTTGAGCTGTCTTGAAACTTTAGAAGGGTCAGTTGCAATTTGTAAGCATCAGCTAAATAGGCATTCAGAGCTTGTGAGGGTTTGATCCCATATATCAGAATTTCTTGCTAGGCGTTCAAAGTCCTGCGTCTAATCCCTGATCTAGTGTTTAATTTCCACAGGAACAGGAAGCAGTCCATGGGTTAAAACACAGTTACGATAGTGAATACATTTTAACAAGTACTAACTAAAAACAATTGTAAATTTTAAAACTCTAACTCTCATAGTTTAACATACTTATCTTTTGTGAGAAAAAAATTAACAGAAACTGAGTTACAAGGACTTCTAATGCTTGATTAGGCAGTGATTTGGCAGTGCTGCACAAAAACAAAGCTGAGTCACCTTAGTCCAAATGATGCATAAGAAAACCACAGCAGTTAATTCTGCACAGAAATTTTTTGCAACTTGATTTAAGATTCTTTTCTTTGTGTCTGTACATGTATAAAGTCCTGTCAAAGATGATGTCAAATCAAAGAGATGGTATTCTGCACTTACCTCTTTCTATTGTACAGTTTATACTCATATTTTAATCCTTAGCTTGGTGAGTGCAAAGACTTAGAAGCTTTGACATGCAAAAAACAATTCAGCTATAATATACTCCTGCACCATAACAACAGACCTACCAGCTTCAAAAGGCATCATCATATAAAAGCCAAGGCTTGATAAAAATTTAAATACTTCAGGATAAATGATCGTGGGAATGGGAATGCATTTTCCCCTCACTTCTTCAATAAACACCCACAGTAATTATGTCCTTCCTGTCATAGAAAACAGAAGTGAATGTCAAAAATCTTAAACAAGGCAAAAGTTACAAGTTTCTGTTTCTCTCCCTACTGATCAAATCTGCATAGAGAGATGATTCCTGTATGCAACCTGCACAACAGTAAAAGGACTTGTGCCTCAGCTTGGGGGTAACCTGTGGGAACAGAGCAATCTGTCCAGTCTAAGCACACTCCTAAAAATATGCTTCACCTGTTGGGCCTTGAGATCTCAGGTCCTTGGCTTCTACACCAACTGAACAGAGCATATAAATGCAATCTTTTTAGAAAAAAAATCTCTCTTTGTACTTAGAGTACTTGCTTTGTGCAGTAGCGAAATGTTTGGATCCCAGAATCATAAGTGCAAGTTATCAGTCAAGCAATTTCTGCACAACTTGGGTTCATGTGTGAATTTAAAAGAAGGCATGGAAATGTGACATGGAAATTTAGGAATAGGAATTTGGATTGCTGTATCTGTCAAAGCAAGGAAAACCTCCTTTGAATTTCACTGAAAAAGAAAAGATGGTCTCTGTAGTAGGCTGAGGAAGACCAAAGTAGCTGTAAACTAACTGTTGGCTTGATCATCCATTTTATCAGATTACACAGGTTTAGGATTGTATTTGCTGCCAGTGCCTCTAGTTTATGTAACTTCCGAAGCAGAAGGTCAGTGCTATAAAATATTTTTGGAAACTTTAATCAACAAGTTCAAACAATTTGCAAAATTGAGCAGAGTTTTAAGAAGTTGCCTTTGTAGCTCTTTGTCGTTTGTTTGATTGTTTTTTCATTCAAATACTGACAAGGTTGAAGCCACATACTTAAAAAGGTAAATTAAATTAAATGGGCCTTTCTGGATTTGTTAAGCACACACTAACTGATGCGTTATTTTGCAAGCACAGAAAAAAGAAAGAAATTATCAGAGAGGCACAAATAAGCATATTTATATTAAGCCTTCTGGTCTTTACCATTTTATCTCTAGATGAAATTTTATTTTGAGTAAAAAAATTCAAACCCTTATCTTCAAATATTAAGAGATTGAGCAATAACAAGGGTGAGAGAAAAATCAGGTTATTCTTCCTTCACTGATCTTTGGACACCAGAGAAGCCTAAATTTGCTGTTTCTACACAAAATAATCACAAACCCAGGATTTTCACCACCTTTCAGAATGTAAATTATATGTGGAAATTTCTTTTCATTCACTGCACTGTACTTTTAAAATTTCTTTTCAGAATAAAGTTTTTTCATGTAAGATCTTCTAAGGCAAGAATATTCAATGCTAATTATATTTAACATTTTTCTACACTAAAAAAATGTAGGAGGGATTTATATAGCAAATTATTAAATATGATGCTTTACACCTGTAGCAAAATTAATTTAGGTACACTTATTGGTCGGATAGAAGTATTCAGCAATATCATTTTAGAGTAATTGTATGATTTGAGGAACATGTGTACTGGCTTAGAGATAAGGTCCCTTTAACACAGTAACCTGTATCTGGTATTGAATTACCACAGAACCAAATGACAGTGGCATAAAACCAGAGCACGTTGCAGGGGGATTTAAGGCAGAGTCTTCTTGTGATCTGGCTTTCATAGGAGTTGAATATTTCTGCAAAAAGATAAGATTGGACATACTCAAGGACTGTCACAAAACAATTTCAGAGATGTTTACACCAAACTGATGCCCTCTGTAAAGCAGGGTCATAGACTGTGGGTCAGACCTTTAGGTAATAAAGCTCAAGCATGTGCGTTATAAATGTAATTATTGTGACTTTTCTGAAAGTTCAACTAGCCTGTTTTTCTCTCCCTACACATTACCTACTAATCAAGTGGTTACCATTTATCAAGTTACCAGGCTTGGTTTGTGAAAAAAAAAAATAAAAAAATCTATATTTGAATGGAAAAATTCATTCTGATTCTGTTCCTAATTTTTGCAATGTTATGTTTTGTTAAAAAAAAAAAAAGGTAGAACTGCCTTTGGCTGACACCAGGATGCTACTGCTCTTTCCTGATGCTTGCTAAAAATATCAGAAACTATTCCATTGTTTTGAAAGCAAATAGATATTCAAATACCTGAAAAAGTTGTTTCTGTGTTGGTTTTCATGTGTTTTCACGATGTTGTTTTTTATTTACCTGTAAAATGACATTATAATCCGGAGTGCACAGGCTCTAGAACTCCTTCTCCTAAATCCCTAGCTAATAATGGACTGGTGGTAAGTATCAAGGAAACAAACAGCATGCCCTTGATTCCGAAGATTTCTGTTAGCAATAGTTCTTACCTAGGGAGAAGCACAACTGCAGAGAATTGCAAATTCTCCAGAACAAATTCAAAGCTGAGGTAAACAATGATGTCACTTTGTTTGAATTAGACTGGTGGATTGGATATTTGGATATCCACTGAAAACATGACTTCTTTGAAAATATCTGGCATGGTTTCTCAGAGAAGCAATAGACAGAGTATCTGAATGCGTCATTGTGCAACTGACATTTTGAAGATAGGTCATAGGTCCTGAGAGACTACAAGAAATGTTGTAACAGATTCCAGGTAAATTAATGCTGGAAATTTACAAGGAGACTATTTTAGAGAAAATATTGTTTAAAGCAATAACAAATTTCAAAAATCATAAAAGCATTAATGTCTAAATGAGTAACAGATGACATTAGCAAATTGGAAAGCTCACAGATTTAAAGTCATAATTATCTGAATTTAGAAGGGGAATACAGGAATATTTTTCCATAATTTGAAAGACTCTAACTGATGCCCCTGGCTGCTTGGGTCTGTAATGTTGTAGGTGCAGTCCATAGAGGCATGGACAGAACCAGTGTTTTCTTGCACCTTATCTTGGAGAACAGTCAGTTCATCAAGGGACTACTTGGCACTCACACAGTCCAGCCCAACGTTCGCCAGTGAGTAATGGAGCCTTCCCATTTACGTTTCTGGCTTCTTTCTCTTTGTTTGCACTATGGCTTTTAACATAATTTGAATCTGGGGAGTGGAGGACGAAGTGGCAGAGATTCATTGTCTGTCAATAGATAATTCATCAATCTAAAATTAAAGCCTCAAACATGTGAATATTCACCTTTGCTTTATGGTGTATGACACAGAAGAAATAGCTTTTTAAATTGCAGTAGCTGGAGTGGGCTTTGAAATAAAGGCTCTATAAATCCACTGTGGGTCTGCAGGTTAAAGAATTGCATATTTTACCTTTGTAGTCTTGCTACTGTACTTTAGCCCTTTTCCATGTTTGGGTTACTCATTTACTCTGGCATTTCTCTAGCTCAGACTATTCTTATGGAGGTGCTTTAGGAAAGAATCCAGACAGTGTTTTTCTGCTGAGCTCCAGATGTTTGCAATAATGTACTACTGAAGTGAATGCCAGCAGTAAAAGGATATTCCTCCACAGGAAATACTTTGCATCTGACACCAACCAACAGCTCCTTAGGGGGAAAAAAAGGCACCAATTTGTTAGCTGACAGTTAACCAGTAAACAAAGAACGAATCTTGGTTAACTTAAAATTAAGTCTATAACTTCCTACAACTGAGTTTGAAAGACAAATGTTAAAAATTACTAGTATAAACTACTGGTTGAGGATTATTGCAGAAACATATCCAGCCAACATTCTCCTTTAAGTTTTACCACTTTGTTTACCACCATACTCTACATTTTGAAAAGGAAATAAAACCTCTATTATTTCCAAGCAATTATGCAGGACATATTCAAGAGAGGAAAAAATATTCTTTATCTCCCTCCATTCCTGCACTTTAAAATCATTTTGATAGATGTTAGCAGGAGAGATGCAATAAGCATGCTATAAGTGTGTTTTTCCTTGCCTGACCCATTTAACATGTTTTTCCCAATAATATCCTATTGATTCACATTAAGACAGCCATTTCTGTTAATTCTTCCCACAACAGCAGGTGACAGTCAACTGAGTACTTATGGTGAGACCAAAGACATTTTTACATCTTTCAAGACTCTGTATTCATATAGTTCAGTTTTTTGTTATTCTCCCACATTATATTAGTAGATTGCTTTTTATGCTTGCCTATACAGTGGATCTTTCTTGAGTCAAAGAATTCCACAAAGAATTATTCACATGATGTTGGAAGTCATGGTATAATATAGATGGACAAAATTCACAAAATCCAACTTTGACAAAGTTCACATTATCTCTAGATACTTGTATTCTGGCTGAATTTGGTTTTGTTATCCTTTCTTACTAAATCCATAGGCAGTACATGGCTGAGTTTTACACTGAAAACTGTATCTTTATTGAATTAAAATAAATCACAGACATAATTAATACCTTTTTTTTAAATCACATGCTCTATTTCTTTGTCTAGCTACTGAGGGACTAGTTTGAAGAAAATAAATAGTTCATATTCTTTCCCTTGTGCATTTTTCAAAGCTTTTGACATTTTTAGAGAACTACCTTTAGTTAAAATTTTATGTGAAAAAAACCCAGTATAATTTAGTGCCTGAGGAATATCCCAGATGCAGAAAGGGTTCATATGTTATGGTTGTTCACAGCTCATGAAGGAAGCCTGATAGAACAGAAGTGATTCAAAGAAGGACCTAATTTCAACATGTTTATCTTCCAGCACTTCCCCATGAAACTGGAGTAAATCTTGTGGGCTGGCATTCAATACTGAGACATTAAAATAGATTTTCTTTAAACTGGGTTAATAAATGTGACATTCTATCCTGAGCAGACTGAAGGAACATAAGTGATGCAGAGGATACATTTTATTCATATTTAACAGGAAAATTACGGCATATATGTTTTTAAGTCAGGAGAAAATAACCACTCCTTCTTTTCACAACATCACCGAACAAAGGATTTGCCAGATCAGAAAAGTAACATTTATTGCCATCCTCATTTTACACATTACAAGCAACATGCAAGGAAAATAGGTTTGGATTCCATAAAACTCTACTCTACTTTTACTTCGAAAGGAGAATAAGACAGTTGTAGGTGTGTGTTCAGCTTCTTGGCTCCATGCCTAGAGTTCTGCTTCACAAATAATCAATCCTGAACTTTGTTTACCAATACGTAAATCCTGATGAGAAGTATCTGTGGATTGACAGAAAGGGATGACTTTCATGTTATACATATGGTATGTATGATTTTGAATCAATTTGGTGGAGAAGTAGGACAAGTTATTGGTACAAAGGGTGATGTTGCCCCAGTCTTGACTTCTACTATATTTTCAGGTTACATTTTGGAAATGAGCGACCTGACTTCAGAAGTATGCTTTTTCAGAAGTATGTTTTTTATTTTGTGAGACTTTGAGGTGTTTTTAAAGGAATAACTATTTTTTAAAAAAGTGGAAGAATATAATGTCATTATTAGGTCAGACTATAATGTCATCATACCACCTCCAAAATTAGTTTTAATTTTTTTCCTTTTACTGAAAAATTTTTCAGCTCCTGTGCAAATGAACTAGAACTCTACAGTTTGGAACATAAGCAGCCAGAGTGACTTTCTCATCATAACCATTAAACATTTGTCTAAGAGTTACAGAAAGAACAGAATATTCAGTTAAGTATGGAAGCATTTTGAAAAGAGATTATCATACTGTTCTTTTAGGATGAAAAGTATAAAGGATGAAAATCTGTCTTTCACAATTGAGTGGAATGCAAGTTAGTGGCATTGTACTTTATCTTAGGCCATTGTTTTAATTTAACTTATGATTAATTTTGAAGATTTTATTGAACATTTTAAATACTATGTGTCCAACATTCAAGCCTCTGGCAATTGATTTAAGCTTTCTTCCACACAATTTCATTTGTCAAGTAAAAGACAGTTTTACTGTTTCACTGCCTCCCTAACTTGTATGTGGATAAGTGGAATACTCCTTTAAGGACACATTCTAAAGAGAGATGGAAAACAAATTACGGTTGTATTTTATCATTCACCAAATTAAGATGTAAACATCTTTTTGCCTTGTAAATCAATTGCTTTTGGTTGGAAAGTTTCACAATGATTTAAAATTAATCAGAACATCCAGATGTTGTTTGACCTAAAAGGATTTATGGAACTTTTGCCTTTGATAAATAGCCCAAACTTCAAACAAAATACCTGCATCAGGCAAAAGCAAATTATTTTTTAATTAATTTATCTGAAATACTAATAACTGGAGGAAACTGGGCTGTAGTTTTACATCTATAATCTGTAAAGTGTTCCCATGGTTTATATTCTCATACAAGAATAACTACAAAGATTTTATGGTGCTAAAGAAGCCCCTCCAAGCAGGCAAGCATCTGGGACTTTTTTGTTTGTTTGTTTTTTGTAAGAGAAAAGTGATTAAATTTAAAAGTCAAATCATTTCTTATGTTACTGCTGTGGCTGACTTTCATGCAAAATCATTTCTGTGATTCTTGTACATTTTATGATTACTCATGATTTCCTGCATAGTTTTCAAATCTAAGTGACTCCATACATAAAATAAATAGCATAAACAAAACAACATGATAAAATCACTGCTTTGTGTGAGTGCAGTTCATTCTATTTGTAACACTTGGCTGAGATATAGGATGTTTTTTTCCAGAAGGAAAAGTGCCATCTACTGAATCACCAAAAACAAACTTTGCAGCATCTTGATAGATTTTTGTGAGAGAGGTCCTTCCCAATTACTGCAAGTCTTACTCAACTTGCAAACTTAATTAATTGAGATCACCACTGACACAGTGATACGGCACCTCACTAAGTAAATATTTAATATGTTGTGTGGGTTTTTGGGTTCTTTTTTCCTTGAGTAAGTGTTCCTGGATTTCATGTGTTAATGGAAAATCAGTGAACTGTACTTTGAATGTTGTAAGATTTCTACTTTTTAAATTACTTTTGTCCCCAAAATTTCTGGGGGGACTTCTTAAGCATCCTCTGCATCTCTTTAACACCCTATAGAGGTCAACTTCTGGTAAGGAGTTGCTCTTATTTTGCCTGATTAGCCAGTTCGGGTTTGGTGAAGGTATAGACAGAAAGACTATAAAAACAATAAAGTGACAGCACATTAATAAATAACATTATATGCAGAGAAAGAAGAAAAAAATAACTGAAATTACTAAGAGACAACTTTGCTGTGGGAAAGGACTTATTAGTTAACTAAGACATGGTTTGGCAAAGTATAGAACATTTTCCAAAGGCTTTAAATTGCTTTAAAGACCAATAGGACAATATACTTTATTCAGGACTTAGAAGTGCTGTCAGTATTCTTCAGGGCTAAGCAGTAGAGACTTGAATGAAGCGCCACTGTATAATTCTGCACAGCTCTTAGAAGAATGTCACTACAGAAGTGGAAGGATTGGGAAAGTGAACATGATTAATGTCTTCAAAAGTTTGGGAAGTCTCCAAAGATAGTCACAGGCTTACAGGAATTGGATAACCACAGGATTACGGGTAAAGTCTTGTTATGACTTAAAACTAACTGATGATATAGAAGAACAGGAATCGATTATTCCTTCTTAAAATAAAAAATATTTAGCAGTGAGACGTGGCAACACTTTATACAGAGATAATCTATAAAATGCTCAAATTACTGTGCCTGTAGCAAATCTGGTAGCAATTTTGTGACAATGATAATTATTTGTACAGTAAGAAAACTGCCCCTTATCTATTTAAGCCATGTTCTGTGTAGCAAGGTATACAGTCATACAGCAACCTTAACTTCTGTCACAAAATAGGCTTTTTTCTCTAATTACAAACTAGATGTGTGCTGGTTTCTGCATAGATAATTCCACTGATAGCTTTTCATAAATGTTTTATTTTTTTCTGTTCATACTATACCCCTGAGGAATAATATTCAAACACATTAATTAAAACTTATTCAACAACTTGTGGGTTGCTTTCTTTCTAATTTAGTGGTGACTGCAGTTTGGAAATTCTGACTTAGCCAGCTTCAAAAATCATATGATGTTGTTGCTCATATAGAAACAGTTAAGTAAAAATAACCAGAGGGAATGATTTTAAAAGTCAGTGTTGGAAGAGCTTTCACTTGGTGAGATTAAAAAGAAATCTCTCATTTGACTTGAGAAAAGTTGAGAGGAAAGACAGGGGCTCTTCTTGAACATGACCTCCTTGAAATTGTTTGAAACATCTTTGAGATACTTGGGCAAAAAATTAGGCTCCATACCCACTAACATTCATAATTTCAGCCAAATATCACAAATTTTATAGTGGCAAAATGTGGAAAGATAATTACACTTCATCCTAGGCAGTAACAGGTGCTGTCAGGCCCTCTCTATTCATATCCCAGTCCCACAGTCTTCCCAGAGACAAACTGTTTGTCACCAAGTGGGATTTTTACCACGTGCAGACACACTGCTCTGGGCAAGGTTGCTTTTCCTGTCCTGCTTTAGCTAGGTTAAAACATCTCAGGCTGCCAAAACTCTTAGAAACATTTACAACATCAAAGTCAGCTGCAGCCGTGCAGGGTGATGTTCAAAGCCGGAGTTGGCTGCATGCCCTCTTCTCGCTGTTCATAGCTAGTGGAAAATAGAAATACCTAAACAAACTCCTTTTAGCTTCTTTTGCAGTAAAATGGAAAACCACCAGAGGTTAGTTATATCTTACAATCTCTTCATTTTTCTTCACAGATCCATCTCTGGAGAGTGGTAGGGGAAGGATGTGTTCAAAAGCGGCACTGGCCGGTACTTCAGAGGAAGAGCCTCATAGAATATTCGTGAAAGATACTCTGGCTCATGTGCCTCATTTATTTCTATATGGTGTGATACACAACCTTTACTTCCCAACCAGAACAGGGTCTCCTGATCATTGTGTTTCTGCAGCACAGTTTATACAGGTGAGTAAGGCCATAAAAGTGCCTTTTACGGATTTGGTGACATTTACACAACACTGTCCTTCCATAGCTCATTCCTTAGTCCAAACCGAGCCATGTACACTCCAGACGCGCCAAATCGGCCACTTAACAGCACAGGGGTGTGAGTGCCACCCCTCCAATAATGACTTTTATCAGCAGGAACAGGCACTGCTGTTGTCTTCTTCAATGGGCCAGCCACGAAAAGCGTTTCCTTTTTGGGGGCTGTTTTGGCGGGTTTTGACCTTTTTCCCCGTCAAACCCGGTGCGACCCGTCCCGCTCCCGCGGGCAGCGGCGGGGGGCTCCGGGGAGAGGCAGCGCCGCGCACCCTCTGGGAGCTACAGCACGGTGCTCTCGCCCCCACGGGCCTGCGGGCGCCGAGGAGAGGGGAGAGCATCTCTTCCGAGGAAGCCGCCGGGTCTCCGCGGCCCCCCAGAAGCGCGGGCGGTGGGCGCCCCTCCCCCGGCCCCGCTGCCGCCCGGAGCCGGGGCCGAGCCGGGCCGGGCCGGGGCGGGCCGGGCGCGGGCGGCGGCGCGGGCGGGGCGAGGCGCAGGCGCGGCGCACGGCGGGCTGCAGCCGGGCCCCCGCGCCGCTCCGGGAGCCGATGGCAGCTGCACAGCGCGGCCGCCCGGCGGAGCGCGGCGCGGCTCGGCGCCCCCGGCGCGGGATGCGCGGGCGGGCAGGCGGCGGTGGCGGCAGCGGCTGCGGCAGCTCCGGGAGCTGGAGGGACGGGGCCGGGCGGCCGGCGGCCGCCGCGCTCGCCTGACCTGCGTGCCCCGCTGGCCGCTCCGGGCTGCCCCGAAGGATGTCCGCCCAGTCCAAGGGGACCGCATCCTCCTCCTCCTCGCCGTCCGAGGGGCCGCCGGCAGCCTCCAAAACCAAGGTGAAGGAGCAGATCAAGATCATCGTGGAGGATTTGGAATTAGTCCTGGGGGACCTGAAAGATGTCGCCAAGGAACTTAAGGAGGTGAGAACGAAGGGCTGCGCGGTCGGATCCTCCGTCTGCCCCGTATGGGGCAAGCGCCCCACCGCCCGCAGGCCGGAGTCCGGCTTCCCCCGGAGCTCTGCTGCCGCCCCCAGGCTCCTTTTACAGCTTCTTCACCGCGGGCCGAGCAACTGGTGTCCAGGCCGGGCACGGGGCAGCTCCCGGCCGTGCCCCGGGGCGGGCGGCAGGGCATCGCTGCGCTGCCCGCCGTCCCGGAGCGGGCTGGAGCCCCGGGTGCCGTGCGCCCCGGCACCGCTCCCCGCCGCTGTGAGGCGGCCCTACTCGGGGACTTCCCACCTCAGGGCACCCCTCAGAGTTTTTATTTTTCCCGGGGGGAGCCTCTCCTGAGAGGTCTCTGCTGGGCGAGGGTGCTCAGGGGAGCTGCGGGACCCGCAGCAGTGCCCGATTCCGGGCTGAGCCGCGCTGGCGTCCCGGGGCTGGGAGAGAAGTCAGGAACGAGCCCGCTGCCGCTCCAACGAGTTTAAGTTTTGGGCTGCGCGGTGCAGCAGCAGCGTGCTGGCCCCGAGCGGCAGCAGCCCCAGCCCCAGCCCCAGCCCCGCTCGCACCTGCCCGGCCGTGAGCAGCCCCAGCCCCGGACCCCGCACCCGCCGCCCTTGGCGCGGTGAGGCTGCCTCAGCCGCTGCTGCCGCTTCACCGGGAGCTCAGCGCCCTGCTTATCGGCCCTATCTGGCAAGGTTGCCTTCGCAGTCTCTCTTTTGCTGGTGGCGGGTGTCATCTCATCTACGTTAATCTGCAGGCAGAGTGCGATTGCCGCGGGCATGTTCATGAGCAGGGAAATGCAGTAGCTGGAGGAAAAGAATTTGGCTGTCCTTTTGGAGATTTCCTCTTTATCTTGATTTTGCTACACAACTGGTCGACAGATGGTTGGATTATGCACCGAGATTCAAGTCTAGAATCTCTGTGTATTGCTTTATAATCCTATATTTGACATTTGTAATAGGCTTCGGTTTTTTGCCTTCATATATTTTTCTATTTTAACAACATTGTCAACAAGTTTCTTTCAACCGTCTTTTGCCATCTGAGGCAGTCTGAAATTCACCCAGTGCTTTGTATAATGTTGAAAGATGTATAAACACATGGCTCACTAATCACAGCTGTTAGGCTCTTTTTTCACTCACAATGAAGGTTCCTCCTTTTTTCTTTTTAATATACCTATAATTTATCTTTTTCTTAATGTTCTGCTGTCTATGCTTTGCAATTTTTTGAGGTATTTTGAAATAGAAATAAACAATATTTATAGAGCACCTCTTTAAACGTTTTTAAGACTGATAGCGTAAACTGGCTTCTGTTGCTGCAGAAGCACATTTTCAGGACCTGGAAAGGATGTAATGTGCTCTGTCCCATGAATGTAAATCGTTCCCTGCACGTAGTCAGTCCTGGCTTTCTTCTAGTGAGCAAACAGGATCGCTGTAAGTGGAGATCGTATATCATCATTTACTGTGGCATGTTTTATCTAAGCAAACTTGTCTGCTCTGGTTGACTGAGTCTGTAAAAGAGAACCGGATTTACCTCTGCTTGGTAGGGAAACCTGTAGAGAAATGGAGCTGTAACTCTGTTAAGTACTGTGTACCTGTTGAAGGGTGCAAGGATTGCCAATGGCATCTGCTTTGAGAAAATGAAGGCGTTTTTTATAGAAAGAATAGTTAAATCTTGTTTCTGACTACACATGAGGTTTTTAGTAATGCTTTTCACCAAATATGCCTTACAAAGATGGTAGCTCTGATATTCCAACCACTATGAGTTGCATACATGTACATCTGCTTCATTTGTGTAACATTTGTTTTGGAAAGTCTGCAAAAGTTTGGCATCTGAGTACCTTTAGTTTGTCTGCCTTTATAGGATGGGCTAAATCTGCACAAAAACTCTTGACATAACTGCGTTGTATACTTTTTATGTAAAAGTGAGGTAATTGGTGATGTTATAGGCTGATAACCAGTCTCTTTCTCAGGTGGTTTGTAGGTGTTAGGAAGGAATGATAAGCTCTTTGTTAAAGCTTACAGAAAGTTAGTCTGTAGTCAGTTTTGGTGTATTACGCATAGAAATATGACTGTGCTTCATTTAGGTTCCCTACTGTAGGACCAGTCAAAATGATGAAATAGAGGATGGAAAGTTCACACTTTCCACTTTCACTGCAAATTCTGTATTTCTGGAAATGTTGTTGCTGCCTTTTTTTTTTTTTTTTCCCACGGTGTTTGCTGCAGCCCAGCTGTTGAGCTGCAACCTTTTCTGTTACTTTTTTTTTTAATGAGTAATATTGTATACTAGAAACAGCATTTCATTTTTTTTATTACTATTTTAAAAGTTTTCCATTCTGCTACAGTGGGAGGGCATGAAAGTTTTTTAGCCCCTTTTTGTGTACTTCCAGAAATATTTATTCAGTTGTGGTGTAGAAAATACAATGGTACTGTAACTTTTTTTGTTTACATAATTTACATAATTTTTAAAACACATTCTTTTCATGCCTACCTATTTGTTACCCTTAAATATAAATTATGATTATTCTTAATGGAGCACTTAAGTTATTATGATAGACTTCATGACTACCTTTCAGTCTTCTTTTTTAAGATTCATAGTCAAAGTACTGTCAAAATGAAACACCATTTTGTTGCCTCCAAATGAACTGCTCTGTAGCAGTAAGTAGCATAGCTATACAGCATTTATGTTTTATTACATTTAGCTTGTTATGCTTCACTTACATTAATATATTTGCATCTGCCCTTTTTTCTGAACCTTTTTCTGATTGGTTCTTTAACATTTTTTCATGTTTTTAAAAAGAGGAGATTGAGGAGTGAGTAGAGGATGGCACGTTAAACCCAAGTGGGCAAACCATTAAGTTTATAAATATTCTCTAGAAGCGTGTGACTAAATCATGCAGATTAAAACAAGTACATTTTAAGAATTACTGTGTCTCAGAAGTGAAACATCCCTTTCTTCCCTCCCTCTCTCCCCCTTATTTATTGTTCCAGTCTGATTAGGCTAAGGTAACCACAGAAGATTTAGGATGGAGCCAGGGGCGTGCCTGGGAGGCGTGGAAGGATGGAGCAGTGCTGAGTCCAGAGTCTGAGCTCGTGTATGGCTAGCCTTCTCCAGAGTGCTGTTAATTTAGGAGAGGCTTGGATGGACCCTTTTGTCTCCTTGTGTGGGTGTGTAGCAACAATGGGATGTGGTTTTGCATTGAAAAATGGATTGGAAATGGTTTAAGTTGCTGTTATTTAATTAATATTCCAAAGAAAAATCAAAAGGGTGCCAGAGGATTGAGTAACACTTTCTATTCCTTTAGCCCAGACTACTTCAAAATTAAGTTGGTGGAACCTTAAGCTTTGGTTGTCCTCCAGAGGATTGAATGAAAGACCTTTTTCACTGGAGTTTGTATAGAAAAATGGTTATCATTAAGTCTTTTTTGGAACTGATACTTATCTCTCTGGTACCTAAGTACCTAAGTAATGTACTGTTGGAAAACAAAAGATGTGTGCTAATTGAACTATTGTAGAATGCATTATGTAGCCATCTGATTACTTCAGAAGGGATTGTAGGGGATATACATGTACACCTGTGGACAGCAGGGCACAGAGATTTATATAACCTTATAATGATAATATATTTTTTAAACCTTCCTTGCATTCACATTTTATGGTAATGTTACACATTTTCTGTGGTCTTGTGCTTGTTTTCATGAAGGAAATACTTAACTAAATAATTTGATAAATACTTTTTGTAATAATAAAAATTCATCTTGCAGAACAAATTCCTGGAAGTTATGTGTGAGGCATTTGCATAGCTTTTAATTGGCTAAATATGCTCCAACCTTTTATCGAAAGGAAGCAGCTGTGTAGCTATTGCCAGTGTTTAGAATACTCCAAAATGGAGGTGCAGGAGAAACAGAAGCCCTCACAGGCATTGCAACTACATCAGTGAATTTCCAGTCATTTGAATCTACCTCCTCTGCTTTGAATCCTGTGAAAATGTCTTGCTGACAGAATGAGTACATTATCTTCTGTCATATAAATGATGTGTTTATTTTCTGTAAACATATGATCTATATAATTTCAGCATTACTTAATAAATAAATATTTTCTAAGTGATGATGAGACTAGCAGATATCAACCCCCTCCCCCAAAACACCAGGACAAAGTTTGTTACAGGACAAACGACCTGATTCCATAAGCGGGCCACTCATCACTCTCTTCAGTGAAGGGTGGTCATGTGTTCTGTGGTTTTAATTTCTGGATCAGGACTGCAGAAGTGTATTACAATTTCAGCTGCTGGTTTTTTCCATTCTATTTCTGGTTTTGTGTTCTGGTAACTGTCCAGATGGCAGAAGGTACTTCAAGTTCTTGCCTGTTAAACCAGAAACTAGGAGGTGTCAGGTCCACCAGCAGGACTGGAGCAGCAATACTCAATCACATATGAGTATCTCTGATGTGCACACAGTGAAGGCACTAATATAAAAGTGTTTTGGGTTCACATTGCTGCATGAAGATGAGGTGGGGACTTATTACAGCATAGGTACAGGAAATACTATATAGAAAACTAAGGATAGGTAGAAAAATAGCAAAACGTTTTAATCCATTCCTTTTCTCCTGGTTCTTGCCTCTTTGGATTCTGTCCAGGTGTCAAGGACCTGCCACTCTTTTTTGCTAGGTAGTGGCAGTTGGAGCTTTTTGTGCATAGGCGTTCCTACCATTAGAAATCCAAGTAAATGCAGATGCCCTGCTTAAACCTGGATGAGGGATGCAGGCCCTCTTAATAGTGTTCCTTCTGGAGACTTTTCTTCCATGTATGCACTGGCTGTGTATACAGATCCTGGTCAGTAAGGTGTGTGAGGGACTGAAGCTTTTTTGTAAAATTTTTTACTGTGGCTGGGATTGGGGTCCAGTTCATGTACCAGGATCAAGGTGTTGCATGAATAAAGGCAGTTGCCATTCCAAAACTTGCTAGTCTCTCCAAGATTAACAGATTTTTTTTTTTCTTCTTTATTATTGCACTTGTTTCTTTTGTGTGTGATACAATCATGTACTGTACCTGGATGTTTGACTGCAGAGTATGATTCATTGTGTGAGAGAAGCACTGCACAGCAACTTTATTGTGATCTGCCCAGGGGTCCAGAGAGGGCCATAAATAGTCATTGCAGATAACTGTATTGTATTTTTTCTTCCCATTTATTTCTTGTGGTCTGTGAAGCATTTATACAGTTGTAGGCAATAAAACCTGCAATGAACTAAGATAAAACTCTTACGCTAGTAGTGTCAATTAAACTAATGGAGCTAAATGGTAACTGTGAACCTTGAAAAACCCCATGTGTTGGGGTGGTCAGAAACATTTATATGCTGATGCATGGCAGGGCAAGGTTGCTCCACATCTTGATTTGTAACCATGTCTACCAAGAGTCAGTAATTGTATTGTGTAACCCCATGAAAAGAATACCTATACAGAATTGCTTTTTGATATCAAGATACTTGACAGAGGGAAGCACACTGCTAATTTGTGCTACCTATTTTATGTTTAAACTCATGTTAGCTATTTCATTACTTATATGTAATACTGAACTCTTGATAGCAATGTGTATTGTGCAGTCAGGAGGTAAATAGAGCATATATAAATTCAGTTTTCAAATAAAAGCAGTACCACAGTGGAAATATGGAAGGTTTTATAAATTTTGAATTTCACACAGTCTGTGCACTGCTGACCATGATACGGGAAACAGAAATAGTGAGGCAAAAACTTCAGTCTGTTGCAGTCGGATTTTTTCCATTGACTTTGGAAGGAAGGAAACTAAAATTAAGTGATGAAAATTAATTTTGGGTTGCATAATTTGTATTTAAACTTCAAAATTTAGAAAATTTAGTTGCTGCTACACATGTGTACGAGTGCATTATGCAACATCAATGACTTGGTTGAACGGGATCATTGACAATTTGAAGATTTTTGATGTTTTCTTCTGGGAATGGTACAATGTTTCTGTTCGCATTACTCACCTTGGACAAAGTTCTAGAATACCCCTCCTACTTCCAGTAAAAAAATTCCAGCCAAATTACTGCATATGTTGTACACATGTGTTGTGTACAACTAATTAGTGCTGCTCTTGGGAGGACTGGGGGAGAGGTGCAGATGTTGTCCCTGGGTTTAGAGTGGTTTCCCACAGTGCCTGTTTCACAATACCTTTGAGAATGAGCATCACTATTCTCTTCCAGTTTTCCTTCCTTTTAGAGTTGCAAAATACTGATGGCTCATAGTCTTCTCTTAATGTTACAATTGTTCTTTGAAAGGCTGGTGAAAAAAACGAAATCTTCAGTAACCTCACAGGGTTATGTGTATCTTGTGCAGGTTTATCCCTTTTTCCTGCTTCAGCAGTGTGCTGCTGTGAGGCAGAGTAAAGGGGTGTAATTTGCAAATGTATTGCTTTCTTTCCCACTTACCCTGTGCCTGACAGACGTGCAGATTACCGCCAGCCTGGTTACCTATATGTAGACAGGGCTTTATTTTTCTTTAGTAGTAGTTGGGCTTTTTGTTTGCTTGTTTGTTGCGTGTTTTTTTTTAATAGAAGCAGAAAATTGCAGTTAATGTACATTGTTTTCTTGATGAGTAAAATGCTACCTCTTATTTAGGTATGAGTGTGTGATAAAGGACTACAGCCTATACATATCTCCTAATTACAGCTCCTGTCCATCTCTACACAAAATTGACTGGTCATTCTTGGTGCTGTGACCTGCGGTGCTTCAAAATGCATTTTATTACTGTACCCAGGGGAAGAGGAAAAGCAGACCCTGCCGAAAGGCTGAGAAAATCCTCCAGCAGATCTCTCACTACAGCTTCCCTCTGTCAGGGTGTGTGTTGGCTGAGTGGCGTGACAGGGCTTGGTGGCTGAGCTGCTGCCGTTCAGGCTTTGTTCGGAATTGTTGCAGTACAGCTGATGTTAGGCAGTGGGGAGCAATTGCCTCTGAAGAGCAGCAGTACCACTGGTTGTTCCTTCTGCAAAAACTGTGGTGTATTCATGCTTCTTTAAAGGTTAACAAACCCATCCGTTGTTTCATGCAGCATATGCCACATTGCATTATGAAGACTGAGAGCACTGATGTTGAATCATTTCCAGATTTCATTGAAGATTATTTCTCAGGAATGTGAAAAATCCTGTAATTTTAAAACGCTTTTAATTTTTTCCCCTTACTTCTTTTTGATAAATCCACAGTCATCATTCCAGTGTTGGACCCATGGTGGTATTATGTTCTTCTGTTTGTTATGGTCTGTGACTTCAGTTCTTTGAGTGAAGAGCTTCCAGGTAGAATCAGAGTAAGTTATCCTTACTTCCAGTGCAATCATTTGCCTTGTAGGTAGGAGAAGAAGATAAAACTCAATACCTAGGAAAGTAGTGTGAGAAGTTAATTATCGATTTATTAGTTTATTCGGTGAGGAGAGCTGCAGCAGGTTCTTAGACTTCAATGTGATATGAAAAGCTTGATTTAAGCTTTTCATTCAGCTGCAAAACATAAGTGTACCAAAATTTTGGTATGTACTAACATTTCATACTTTACTAGAAATGTCGCTGTATTAAAGCAGGCAGCTTATGTCGCCTAAAAGAAGTAGAATCTATAAACTTAACAAAGTAAAAGTATTAAGAAATTGTTTGGACTCGCTTCTCCATTATAATTTCTTGGTTCATAGCCATGTAACAGTGTCCTTTCTGTATAAAATTATATGTGAAAATATGAAGCATCGAGGTCAGTATGCTTTTTCTTTAATGCAATGTAATAAAAAAAATGTAATTCTTTCTTTGTATGCTTTTTCATTGGGATTTTCAGCTAAATAAATGACTAAAGGTTCAGTAGTTACTGGACAAAGAGTTGAACACGTATTTTATTTCTTAATACAGAACTACAGACTGGTTGAGATTCAAAAGGGCATCTAGAAATTGTCCAAATTATCCACGCAAAAGTCAACTAGAGCAGGCTGCTTAGGATATTGTTCTCGAATATCTTCAAGGATGGTGACTCCACAACCATTTTGGACTGCGTATTT
This sequence comes from Melozone crissalis, assembly GCF_028551555.1. Taxonomy (NCBI): domain Eukaryota; kingdom Metazoa; phylum Chordata; class Aves; order Passeriformes; family Passerellidae; genus Melozone; species Melozone crissalis. The sequence goes on along the minus strand of NW_026535783.1, from coordinate 18,572,804 downwards.
CAGTGTTGAATCACCCTTTTTTTGGTCTTGTGTTTAGGTTGAATTTCCTGTATTTCTAATTGTTCCCCTTGTTGTCTCCTTTACTCCTAATCAAGTATGTAATATATGCTCCAGCCCCTTCCAGCCCCTTTTCTGGACTAGCTCCAGTGTTCAGATCTGTCTTGTGCTTGGGAGCCTGGACCTGCACACAACATTACCGATTTAGATTCAAAAAATCAGGTATATATATTTAGTAAAAATGCTAGGCCACAAACATTTGCTTCCGTCAATAAACATTTCTTTAGCTGAAATTTTAAAATTAGCAGAAGAATATATAGTGTACTTTTTCATCAAAGTTGCAGTAATAAGTGGTTGTGTACCTCTCACTGCTGGTGATCCAGAGACAGATTTTATTAAATTCAGACAGAATAATAAACAGCAGATTTGCAGCATAGCTCCCTGTATGAATATAACAGGTGCATACATCCAGGGCTCGGAGCTGGTGTTTGAGGGTGCAGCCACTGGAGCATCCATGTCATGTTTGGCAGTGATGATTGGAAGGAAGGGCTGCAGCCCCTTCTGCTCTTGTAGGAATCTCTGCACTAAACTGATATATGCTTTTCCTCACCTTCTAATGAAATTGTCTGCTTAATTTTCACTTTCATTTTCACTCTACTAATCTCTTAGTAATCCTTCCATTCCTGTGAGGCTCTTTGTTTTATTTTCCTAGCCCTTTTCCTCTTTCTCCCTCCTAACAGGTTCAGGTGTTAGTGTGACTTTATTTACCTTACTGCTAGGAGCTGTCAGACGTCATCTGTGTTCCTGAACTTTAGAGTGCTTGTCTCTCCAGTCTTGAAAGTTGATGCACAAAAGTCAATATCAGAATTTCAAGATTGTCCTTAAATTTTCAGGTGACTCTGACATTTATCTTAAAATCTAAATTGTTCTCCTCTCGCATCTTCTGTGGGCTACTAGGAGATTCTTATATGTAGGCTCATTGGTTGTAATTGGTTTTAGTTCAGTTTCTAATCTAATGTAGATAGAAAGTGAAAGCTGTTTTTTGGATTCAAGTTAACTGGTTGTTATTACAGCAGCAAAAGCCAACCATGGTAGATTATTTTAACATTGTTTTCTAAAGTTTGCTTGATCTTTTCTCAAAATACTGCATAACTGTTCTCTTAAATAAATTGTTTTCAGTTACCAGTTAAACTGTACTTTATTCTTTGCATGTTTTTGCTGACGATTGCAGAGACGCTTTGAATGAGGGAAGTTCATCATAGCAGATGGTCTCTGCTAGTGCTAAGAAGTTTAATCTGTGATATCTAGGGTGGTCCAGTCTAGAATTATTTGGCTTTCAATGCTTATAGGTAATTTTATGGCACGTTTTAAGGTTCAGTAAAACTATGGAATTTGACTAAAGAAATAACCTGTGTATGAACACAATGTTTAGATAACTTATTAAGACTGGAAAACTATACAACTGTGTCTACCTCTGCTGAAGTAATAACTTTCTGTTCCTTGAAATCAAAATACAGGTGGTGTGATGAACTTGAAGGAACTAGAGAACACTGTTTTTTGACCAGTCTGTGATCCTCGTGCTCAGGCAAAAGAAGGAGGAGATTATGATTGTTATTATTTCTTGTTCTCTGTTGGCAATTGATTTGCATGTGCTTGTTTTTCAGTTGGTGATTATTTGATTCTGTCTACTAAAGAAAAAAGTAGTAAAAAAAGAATGCTTGAATTTTAAGGACTTAAATCGTATCCAAACACTTATTTATTTTGTTTAGATGCCTTTAATCTCAGCAAGCAGAGTGTTTTCTGATGTGATACAGCTTTGATTTTGATAGAGCTGTGCCATCTTGTATTAGCTTGGCTGTTGTCCCTAAGCAGTTCTAGTCATTCCAGACACTTGATGTATATGTTTTTGTGCAAAGTTGGTGTTTTGGATTCACATACCTAATTTCAGGAGAAATCAGAACCCCAGTATTCGTATAGACAGTAATGTGTTATAATTGCAATGATAAAGTTGCCATTCTTTTATTTAAGCCTGAAATTCATGTCATACAAAAGAATTGTAGTCTAAGATTGATTAAAGCTATACATACATGGAAATTTTCCATTTAATATCAGGTAACTTATGGAAATGCTGTTTAAAAAAAATCTAAAATTATCTCCTACATTTTAAAAGTTCCTAAAGGTAGTTTTGAAACTTTCTGTTCAATAATGGATCTTTTCTGAGTGTTTATGGCAAGATTGCAAGTACGAGAGGTATGAGCCTCATAGAAGAAAACAGACTGTATTTCAATGAATGACAGCTGTGTACTATTTCTAGGAGATGAGCACTTGGCAGGCATCATGAATATCTACTTCAAGTTTCTAACGAATGAGAAAAAAAATTATATCAGCTCTATCAAAGTCAGAGTTTATTCAGTGTACATCATCTTAGGAACAGAAGCTACTTTATGATAATTTCAATAGAATATTTAATTTACCTAGTTATTTTTCCCATAATCTGGTAGTCTTCTAAAAGTTTTTTTCTGACTTAATATAAAAACTGTTTCTGAATTTGTATGTTCAGCAGAAATTAGTCAATCAGGGGCATAAAACAGGGTACTAAGGTAAAAATTTAATGAATAAACCTCTGGATTTATTCTTTCTTTGGGAAAATGTAAGAAAGGTTGATGTGATGCTTTGTATTACGGAGTCAAATGTAGTTAATAATCTGTTACGAAGAAAGGAAAATCTCGTAGGTCTTGTGAATAATTTGCTAAATGCGTAATGGGCTTTTGTTTAGGTTTCACAGCTTTTGACAGTGACATCTCATGTTTTAGGAGTGATGCCCTGGTGTTGTGTGACAGCTTTTTAAATGGCTTTTGGTTTTTTTATCACAATCTTTTGGAAGAGTGGCAAGGCCCCGAGGGAATTTGGAACATTGTTGATTCTTAATTTTCTAAAAATCAAGTTTTCATTTTATAACAGCTTGTTTTGTACAGGCAGAGTACTTCTGCCATGTTAATCTATTATTTCTCAGTTTAATTTACTAATCAAGAATGAGGCATCATTTTTGTCATTCTGAATTACGGATATGATACGTCTTCCTTAAATGCATGATTTCTTGTACATAGTGAAACAAAGGTATCTGTATCCTTATATATCCTCTATATCAGGTATCCTCTATATCAGGTATCCTACCTGATACTAAATGCTGATACATTGCAATTAAATCTTGATCAAGTGGATTTTATAATATTAAATGTCTATTTTTGAACAGATTAAATTTTTTCCTTGCTTTTGGGGCAGTAACCATAGACATGCAACATTTCTATAGAATTCTTTCTTGAAGAATGTCGTATTAATCTGGTAACCTGTGTGGCTGGGAGACGCAACATCAGCATTTTGCCTTCTCCTGGTTAGTGCTCTAGCAGGTGTATATGTCTTTAAGGTTTTCTTCCAGTGGAGGAGATACTATATGAGACTTCACATGCTTCTTACTGCAGATTGCCATTTAATGCAGACAGGAAGTTTAGTACTATGTTTTTGTGAAACTGTTTAATCTAGGCCAGTAATTCCATTGGATAAACAAATAAATAATGACAAATAAATAACAATACCGAGATTGTTGCAGTTTCTTTTTGCTAATGTTGCCACTCAGCTCTGGTAGCTCTTGAATATTTCTTAATTTAGTTGTCCATGTATGTTGGTACCTTAGTAAAGAATTTTTATTTTTTGTTTTAATTTCTCTGGTAGATTCCATATTTGATGAAAAAGAGCTTTTCTAGCTCTGTTTTGCTTGAGTTCTTCGTCAGAGGAATCTGTGCAGTACTATAGGTGCGATCTAATCAGAACTTTGCTGGAACTCTGTTTTGCTAGATTCTGACATTTCATTTCTATTTGGTGAGAAATTGCCCTCTGGCAGCTATTCCATGATGAACCCTCTGCAAAGAACTTTATGAATTCCTTGACTTCCAGTCTGTAGCACAAAGATATTTAGTTTCTCCTCATGGTTATGATAATGCACAAAGGGAATTTTATCCCACTTTTAAGTATGTGAGAGACTTACTTCATGCCTTGTGTATTGTCTGCTAGATCTCCTGCATCAGCAAGTCTACTGAGGGCATATTTTGTGATATGGTAATTAATAAAAATAGTGTATGACATCAGCCAAAGTCTGGTTAAGGAGTTTCATTACTGTTTCTTCATGACCCAAGTCCACTGCTTGTTGCATATCTAGAAAACATATTTACTATAAAATGATCAGCAATCCATCTGGATTTCTCTTTTCAGGCAGTGTGTACTTAAATTTTAGAATATTTTGCTGCTATACAATATAAAGAAATATGAGTTTTAATCCATTGAAGATGAGAGTAGACAAAATTAAGGAGAGGGTGTTCTCTGAAGCCATAGAAAAGCATCTCTGTTCTTCAGCATCTCCTTCTACCTAGACTTAGCAAAGCCTTTGACACTGTCACCCACAGCATTTTCCTAGAGAAATTGGCTTCTCCAGGGGTGCAGTGGGTGTACTGATTGAGGGGTAAAACACTGGCTGGATGGCTGGGCCCAGGGAGTGGTGGTGAATGGAATTACTGGTGGCCCATCACTAGTGGAGTTCCCTGGGGCTCAGTCACGGGGCCGGTCCTATTCAATGGCTTCTGTCAACATCTGTATTTTTTAAATGCAAGGCCTCTTTATGTTTAAGGCTTTAAAATTGTTTATTTATTTCCATCTAAGTGTGTTAATCTACTGTTATTGTATGCCAGGGTTTCTATGATTACTTTTTTTACGGAGTCTGAAATGGTCTGTGTGTGTATTATCTTTAATTGAAGCAGGATTTGAGAAGGATTTGTCTGCTTTCACCTCAGGAATACTTGTATATTACCATTAGCAGTGCTAATGTTGCAGGTGTAAATGGACGTATTTGGAGCTGGGAAATGCCAGTACCAGTGTATGAGTACTTTACTGGACAATGAAGTAGATTTCTGTGGGCTGGTTTCAAAGACTTCTGATTACCAAACATTTTTGTGAAAGAATCAGTACAGTCTTGTAGTGTTGTTAAGTTACTGTTCCAGCAATATATATTAGAGAAGTTGAGCTTGCAAGGAGATGAGTTGAAAAGGCAAGAAAAAAGTGAAGGAAACATGCTGGTCTACAGAATCTGAGCAGTGTCTGTATGGTCTGGCAATGAAATCTGAAATGTCAGGACTACAACCTCAGATGGATTTTCACTGAAGTTTATCCTTGCTATTTGTTATCCTTGCTATTCTTATTTTTTTTCCTACTTCCTGTAAAAACTTGCTCTCCATAATCATGAATTGCCACTCTTATTTTCATGAAGGAATATGCCCACTTTTTTTCCACATTGGTAGTCGTCTACTATTATTTATAGGCCTATGTTTCTATTTCTTTTGGGATTCTTTTGTCAATATTTTGGGGTTTTTTGGATATTCAAATGTCAGATTCTCTTGCATATTGCATCATTAGGAAAGCATATATTGTGGTTCTGAATTTTTTTTCTATTTTCCCTCTCCTTTCTCCCTCCATGTTAGAGTGAATGCTACTTACAAGACTTAAATTCTGCCCTTATTCTAAGATAAAGTAATGGTTCTAAACATTAGGTGTCCTGTCCCGCCCTGTCCTGTTTTGTTTTGTGGCAACACCTTAATGCTCTCATGGGGACAGTTAACTTTCACAAGATTCCCTGTCTTCCTGAAGGGTTAGGTTTCATTTGGTGTGAAACCATGGCCACTGAGTAACACCCTGCTGGGACTAGAGTTTCCTAGCCAATAATTTTTCCCCCATTTCTGCTCTCTCTAGTCTTCTGGCCTTTATTTCAGGCTTTGGGAAATGTTATATCAGCATACCCCATTAAAAGTAAGAGTAGTAGTAGTTGAATACAGCTAATTTAAGTGGTGTTCTTTTGTGAGGGAGTGACATTGAAAATTTGTCTCTACATGTTGGCATAAACCTACTCTATCTGTGAAGTGAAGTAGTGCCAGAAGGACCAATTTGCTATAGAACACTGTATGTTCATGTCAAAGGAGCATTGTCCAGAATGGCTGGATACATTTACAAATGCACAAAATGCCATTCTGGAGTTTACTTGGTTTTGTAATTTTTTTTTTTTTTTTTGCTTTGAAGACAAACGTAATGTTGTAGAAAGTGTAACACATCACTAGCTGCCAGATGCTTCCCATTATAAAATACCACCTTCAGTTATTTTGTTAAGGTCAAATAGTTCAGACAGAATTTTTCAATGCTGAGTTCTGCATCATGCTGTTATTATTTTTTAAAAAGTCCCCTTTCTTTTAGACTAAGTTGCTGATCTACTTCAGAGCAATAAGCCTGGGAAAACATCATGGTTTTGATCATGCTTGTCATCTTCACGCTTGAAAGCTTTCCCCCCACCCCCAGCCCCCTGCTGCTTCCTTTCTGTACTCTAGCGAAGAAGTCTAGCCTTTGCTAGAGTGTAGTTTTTTGATCACAGAAGCCTGTCTGACATGACCAGGGGATGTAAATGTTCCCTCTGAGCTGCAGTAACAAGGCTCTTTTTTGTCTCCTCCTCTCCTGAGTAAGCCTTGCTACTATGGTGGGCTGAGTTGGTGGAGAGATGCATACCTCCAGTGAAAGGAGAAGGCTGAGGATAAGCTGAGCTTAAGATATTGTGGTGCACCTAGCTTGCAAAGTACAGTTTGCCTTCATAAGGGAAGGTTGTCATAGAGGGGTGGAAAATGACTGTAAATGAGATACCAATATGAGAGTAAAGTTGTGACCAGAGGTGTGCACGTTAGATAGCTCTGGGAAGAAGAGAAGTCTCACTGGAAGCTTGAGAGTTTTGAGTGGAATTCATGTACTAAAATCCCTTTTCTTCAGAGTGCTGAATTAAAAGATTCCCAGTGTCCTAGATTTTCTTGGGCCTTGACCTATAAGTGAGGGAAACCCTCTAGTAAAAGGTGCCTTAGTCTTTCACTCATACAATGAGTGTCAGTTCCCGTTTCATTGTGTACCAGTGGTCTTACGACAATCTACATGACACAACTATCACTGCTGTATCAAATGATGGAGTTGGTCTTTTCCTCTATTTTGGTTTGCATTTTAAACTGGGAGATGCAACATAAACTTAGGTTATGTATTCTAAAATGGTTTCTTAATTAGTTTTGATGAAGTTTTCAGTTGCATTCCCATAGCTGTTTTATGTAAGCCTGCCTTACTCAGTGTATTATGTGATGGTTTGTGTAATTAGCTGAGTGATACTATGCCACTATAATTATTTGATGTAATAGCCCTGCCTTATACATAGCATGACATTCAGGGCTTTTCTGAATGAAGAATTAATTCTCTATTGGTGTTTTCTGTGGAAAATGTCACTGTGGTGCTGGAAACTCTCGTAAATGTTTAATGAGTTTGTTTTCATAATACATTTATGAGGTGAGGGGGTTTTATCTCCAGTTCACAGATATAAGACTGGAGGGTGGCAAATATAAATCAGTAAACACCTTATTTTTCTGTGTATTAAGGACTATATGGATCTCCTTACTTCAGCTGAAGTGGGTTTATCATTGACAGATCAGAAAATAAGAAACACACATCTGCAAGATAGGTGCAATTTTGGTGTCAGTTATATCCTATGGTACCACCAAGCTGTATGACAGAGGCAGGGGTAGGATCAGTATATTTTTGAAACTTATTGAATTGTCTACTGGATCTTCCCCCTGCCACCTTTTAGGTATTTTTTAAAGTCTCTTTTGCTTTGGTATCTTCCAAAACAATAATTCAAAGCTCTCTTACAAAAAGATATTGCTTTAGTCTCAGGCCAGCTTGACTTTTGGTGTTCAGTCACATTGGTCTTAGTTGAAAGTCCTAAGCCTGGACCACAAGTACATGTGTCAGGAGCTCCAGTTAAAATTCTAAGGGCGATTTTATTTATTTGAATTTATGCCCCAATATTTAAGGTTTAGACTCCAGTAGAAAGGACACTGATGACATGCAAAATTTTACTAATTAAGTGGTCCAGGAAAACTGAAACATGCATAATGGAAACCAACATCTAAAACCAAATGCCTGACTGAAACAACACTACTGTAAAATGGCAAGATGGTTTATGCAAAGCAAATCCACAGCTAGCTGAAATTAGCTAACGGAATTGTGAAGAAGTGTAATAGTTTGTCTGTCTGTTAGCTGTTTTCAGCTGAAGTGCTGTTGAAATCAGTACACATTAGAGGAGACAGTACCACCCAGAAGCTGACTGTATTATTGGAGGATATTTCACCTTTTTATTTAAACAGTCTGGTGTAGTGGAAGGTGCCTTGCCTATGACAGGGAGGGGTGGACTTAGGTGACCTTTAAAGTCCCTTCCAACCCAAACTGTTCTGACGTTCTGTAATTGTCTTTTCATTATTCTGTGTTCTCAGAACCGTTTTCAGAGAAGGATCTTGTAATGCTCATGTAATGTTCACTGGTCTCAAAGGCATCAGGTAGCTATTTTAAAAGTATTTCAGAATCTAGGAGTCTAATCAGTCTATGGCAGTATATTCAATTATGGTTGAATGAAGTAACTGCAAATATCCCTTTTAAGTGATCTGAATTACATAGTTTTACTAAATCAATATTTTGTCCTGCTGGTATATAATTTTTTCTCTATAGTTTAAATTATATAAATCTCCTTATTAAAATTTCAATCCTGTTTTATCTTATTTATGAAAGATAATCTAAACTATTTTCATTAAAAATGTATCATGTTCTTGATAAAATGTGCTCTTGTTTTACCTTGCTAACAAGATCAATAATCTCTGTCAATCATGCTATGACACTCAAAGAGAATATTTAGTTTCTTCCTTATGGATGATCTTGATCCCTTTCAGAAGAATAGTTTAAAAAATAGTGCAATTTTCCCATGCTTCATTATAACATGTACTATGAAAACTGACTGGTTACACTCTTTTATTTTAATTTTAATTAAGCAAAGCCATTGAGGAACTAGGGTAGATGCTTCTTAAAATTTAAATTGAAATCCTTGGAAAAACGAGGCATATTGGAAAAAGGCTGTACTTTCTGTAGGTGAACTATGTAACACACTGCTATTTCCATGGCACATTTGGTTTCCATGCAGTGTACTTTTTATGTAGTAAAACAACACCAAAAATTAAAATACTAATATTTTCCTCTTTTTATCTCTGGCAGTCCCTTTTTTCTTTCACTGGATAATACCAACTTTTTTTTGTTTGTTTTGTTTTTGTTTTTTTTTGTTGTTTGTTTTTGTTGTTGTTGTTGTTTGGGTTTTTGTTTGGGTTTTTTGTTTGTTTGTTTTTGGGTGGGTTTTTTGTGGTTTTTTTTTTTTTTTTTTGTAAAGGCAATGAAGTTTCTGGTGTAATACACCATGAGGAAAGACACTGCTCACCTACTGCTCCAAATTAGTTTTCAGTCCTGAATTGTGTTGCAGCATAAACAAGAAGTCAGTGATGTATTATTTTGTTTCACGTATGTTGCAAGACTTCCCAGTTTCAAAATAAGGGAAAAGGAGGTTTTTTTCCCCTAACTTTTTGTTATATTTAGAGGTGGCAAATTGCTAGTTTACATACAGCTAAAATTATGCCTAAGTCAGCAGTTGAAACTGAGAAACAGATTATATTGTTATTGTGTTGACTTTTATATAGCTTTTGTGTTTTTATGTTAGGGTTTTTAAGCAAAACAGAGTTTAGCACAGCTTTGATATGCGTGTACTGCTGGCTTTTCTTTGTATACACAAGTGTACAAATACTCTATTTTACCTGTTTGGTTTCTTTTAAACATTTATTTCAAACTGCGTCCTTTAGAAACCTTTCTGTACAATCACTGTGACACTGTTCAAGGTCTGGGGCGCTCAGAGCACATTTTTCAACTTTCTTGCTTGACTGTTGATGTCCTTCCATTGCATGTGCATCTGTTCAGGTGCTAGGAGGACCATATTTGCAGTTTCATTAGCTGAATAAGAATTAGTTTAAAATTCAGTGGGAAATAGGAATTGTTGTTACAGCAAACATACAAGACAAGCCCTGGCTCTGGCTCTAAACATGAGCTTCAGTAAATTCTTCTCTTGAAAATGATTTTGCTATCTAAATGTGATTTTAAATTTGAAACTAAGCTCTGAAGTTAATAATTTTTCCTTGGTTGACCTAGTTTTGTGTTTTATTACAAGTATAGTGCACCTGGAAATGCCTCCTGAAAAAGGATTTTGTAAATTAAATGCTGTGTAACATTATAGCCTAAATGCAGCTCTGCATCTGTGCACTTGGTTTCACTGTATTTCATGACCTCACCAGGGTGTTGTAAAAATAACTGCGGTGAAGATTGTTAAATGCCTATATATTATAGTAATAGGAGCCATGTACGATAGATAGATAGACAGATAGCATTAGTACATTAGAGGTTTCCTTGAGAACACTAACCAGATTAAGTGCCAGTGTTCTCCTATGTAGCAATGTTAATTGCCAATTTTTGGCAGTCACACAGGCGCTAATTACTTCTTAATAGAACCAATGGAAGAAAATTTTCCACTAAGCTTTTATGGATAATTATTGCAATTTTTTTCCTTCCAGGAGCTTGAAACTTTGCTCTTACAGCATCCATCAGATCTGTCTTGCAGATAAATGGTAGCATTACAGCACGTGCAAGATTGTGTTCTACAGCCTTACACCATTCTTGTCTGCCTTTTAAATGAAACAATTTAGAACCTTCTCCTCCCTATCAGAATAGTTTCAAACTCTTCAAACAGAAAGTTTGTACAAATAACACATAAAGACGATGCTTTGTCTTGTTCAAATGCATAGAGTATTTACACAGTGCATTGCATAACAACTGCATCTGTAGGGTCTTTCCACTGTAACCAGAGCTTTTGAGGCAAAGTTTTGCAACCATGAGGAATAAATCTAGAGGAATGCTGGGATTTAATGTGCTGAATTTGCCAGTGTCTGTTTCCTTTCTATGGCTCATTCTCTTCTTATGTATTGATGTGTTCTAAATAAAAAGAAGAAATCATTGGACGAATGGTCTGAGAAATACAAGATACACTCAAGATGCTAAGCATTAAGCCATGTCAAAAGGTGACTGTGTGATCGCAGTTAGACTGAAACACTATTGGTATTATCTTATGTCACCCTTCTCTCAAGAGTTTGTCACAGTTCACTAGGATTTTGGTGTAGTACTCATGTTTCATAATTTTCATAAACCAATATGTCATACCTTTTCTGTGGTAAAGAGGCTAAACATTTGTGGTTTTGGCTGCTTACCCCAGCATGGCTTCAGTATTCCTCATGAGTAAAGTATCTGTGTTGGGTCCAGTCCTGTATAGTGTCTTTATTGATGACCTGGATGAGGGGATTGAGCCCGCCATCAGCAGATTTGCAGATGACACCAAGCTGGGGGAAAGTGCTCATCTGCAGGAGGATAGGAGGGCTCTGCAGAGGCACCTGGCTCATTGGGCTGAGTCCAACAACACGAGCTTCAGCAAGACCAAGTGCTGCAGGCTGGGGACAGGGCGGCTGGACAGCGGCCCGGCAGAAGGGGACCCGAGGGCCCTGATCATCAGCTGATGGACATGAGCCAGCTGCGTGCCCAGGTGGCAGCAAGGACAGTGGCATCCTGGCCTCTGTCAGCAATCGTGTGGCCAGCAGCAGCAGGGAGGCCATTTTCCCCTTTCACTCAGCACTGATGAGGCCCTCGAGTGCTGTATCCAGTTTTGGGCCTCCTGCTTCAGGAAGCACATTGAGGTGCTGGAGCTTTTCCAGAGAAGGACAGTGGAGCTGGGGAAGGATATGGAGCCCAAGTCCAATAAGGAGCAGCTGAGGGAAAAGATGTCTGAGTCCAAACCATGACCTAACACCACTTTGTCAACTAGGCCACTGAATGCCACATCCAGGTTCTTCTTAAACACCTCCCAGGGACAGTGACTTCGCCACCTCCCTGGGCAGTCCATTCAGTCACCCTTTCAGTGAAAAAATTCTTCCTAATATCCAATGTAAATCTTTCCTGAGGCAGCTTAGGGCTGTGTCTCCTTGTCCTGTAGCTGGTTGCCTGGGAGAAGAGACCAATCCCCATATGGCTGCAGCCTCTTTTCAGGTAGTTGTGGAGAGAGAGATAAGGTCTCACCCAATTGTCCTTTTCTCCAGGCTAAACACCCCTCAAAGGTCTTTTCCAGCCTAGTTGATTCTCTATTCAGGTGTTCAACCTTAGGAGGTTTCTTGAAGAGCAGTACCTTTAAACAGATTTAAATAAACACAAATTTAAAAGGATATTGAGGTTTGTACTGGTTAAATTCTAGTACTTTATCAGAACACTATTAAGATAAAAGCTAGAGTGTTTTGGTGGTTTGTGGGCAGGTAGGGACAGGGTGTCCCAATCCATTCGCTTAGTGATGATTGATGCAGTGTTCACCCAGTTGTCCTGTATTTGATTCCCAAACTCTGAGAAGTCTGCCTGTTTGAAAGATTACCAGAATTTGGGCAACTTTTTTTTTTTTTTTTTTTTTATTCTCACCATAATAATAATCCAACGAGAAGGATTAGAGGATAGCCAGTGTTTATGCATGAAGTATTAATCACAAGGATTTTGTTCTTAATGTTATATGCAATAATTCCAGCCTATACACTTAAATTGTAAATTTCAACATGATACATAATCATAATCACAGAGTAAGAAACCTTTGTTTTAATTTCAAAAATAATTTTGATGTTAGCGAGGTTGAAGCTATGTTTGCTTAGAGACCCATTAAAAAGATCTCTCAGTGTTTGTGTGTATATCGGGATGATGTGTTTGTAATGTAGTGTATATTCATTCTCTTTTCTAGTGCTAGTTGATTAGCATTAATTGTTCCCCACTGCTTCTTAATCCCTTTCTATATGCTTATAATTACAAAAAAACCTCATCAAAACAAACAAAAAAATCCCTTTCTTTCATAATCACCTTGCCATCCCAAACCATCTTTTTTCACTGTCCTTACAACTTAGTGATTGAGTAGCACAACTGTTGCTTACAGTACTTTATGTGGCATTCATTTGCACATTTCAGGATTTTAAAACTGCAGCTGCTTATGGCTTTGATCAAGATGAAAAATATTGTTGTTCTCTTGAAACTTAATAAAATAAATAAAAATGCAAGTTACAAAGTTTGTTTTCCTTTCTGAACTTCCTGTCAGAATAACAATATTGTAATCAGTTTGTATTGAAGTATTTTTTAGTCTTTCAGTTAGTTATTTAGACAGACGGAGTCAAATGTATAGATGGGAAGGATCGGGAACAGCATGGAGAAAAATGGCTTCTAGGGAAAGGATATGCTCTTAATGGTTGGAATAGATGGAGTGTAGCAGAAATACCTGTGTGAAGTAACCATCAGCTTTGGGTGTAACTAAGTTGGCTGCTTCCCTCATCTCCTGGTAGTAGAAGCAACTGCAGATGGTTCAAAGACATGATTTGAATAACCAGTGCAGGACTGTTGGGAAGATGTGTAGATCTAAAAAGTTCCATTTTCCAAGATCAGCCAGATATGGATGTGGAGCATCCATATGAAAGCATAAATACCTGTCAAAACAGACAGATACAAGAATTCATGTAAAACAGAGGATGAAGAATGATACTCCTTATAAATCACTCTATATCTTGTAGCAGTTTAATCCAAACTCTCATTAATATCTGGATGTTGGACTAAATGGCTAGCACAGGGGCCAATAATGCTATCATCCTCAGCAGCTGTCTTCCCATAACTTGTAATTCCTTAATAGAATATTGCAGAATGCTGATACATGTAGAAGTTTATTCCTCAGAACAAAATTCTGACTGTGTGATGATTTTCCACAGTTGGATGTAGTCCAAGGCACTCCTTTCAGTTCCAGGCACTCAAATCATGGAGCCTCATTAGAGCCATCCTTCTGTACAGTACCAGATCTGCTGATGGCTCTGCCGCTGTTCTGCCACTTTTCCTGCAGTCTGTGTGTGGAACAGGGTTATATGAGGAAATCTGCTATATTTCTTGTGTAACACCTTAGATGTTTATTTGCCATTAATATACAACAGATTTTGTGATGTGTTTTTGGAAGTAGGATTCCCTTCTACGTTCAGTAACTTTGGCCATGCAGGAGGGCCTTAATTCTGTACCAAAGCCATTACTGTTTCAGACTTGAGTTTGTCATTAATTTGTGGCTGAATTCAGAAGCAGTAAAATTTAGTTCCAATGAAGATATGAACCAGCTTATAGTTCTTAGAAGGAAGGATTTCTTACAGTATTAAGTTCGTCACACGTGGAATTTTAGGCCGGTAGGTAACATCAAAGTAAGGACAGGGAGTATGTTTCAATAACTGACATAGTTTTCTAAGTCTGTGACTGATTTATTGGAACTCACCAGCACAGGAAAGTCTAAACTGCTGATGCCAAATCTAAAGAAACCCTAACAGTAGTACTAGAATTGACTGTGTTTCTGCTAATAGATACTACATTCTCCTTTTCTTTATAATTGTAAATTTATTAGGTATAAATCTGCATATTTTTAATTATAATTTCAATGAATTTTGGGAGAATTAAAAATGTAAAATGGTTTTGTAGTCAGAAGTTTGATGGTTCAAAATCTGTGTTTCTCTGGTTTTGATGATAAGAACAAATTTTGTGACGAGGCAGCCATTTGTGGACTGTTCTTTAAAAGACCCTTAATTAGATTTAGTCTTCCTAATTTTATCTCATTAAGTGCTAAATGGTTTGTCTCTAGTGACTGTTTAACAGTCTGGATGATTTAGATTGTATACTTACTCTTTTTTGGCCCTTGTCTGAGATAATAGAGTTGCAATGTAGGCTGTAGAGGTTTCTGATTTTTTTAAATGGCAGTTAAATTTTAAGGTGATACTGAAATTCCTTTATTTTGAGCCTTGTGAAATATTTTCCCCTTGAAAACACAATAATTTATTCTGTAAAAGTTAAAATGCTAAGAATTTATAATGCTATAAAAATATTTTCTGGGGATTTCTTATTTTAGTCTTGCATTGTTCTGTAAATCTACTGGACTGAGAAAGGAAACAATCTTTGGGAGTTGACCTTGGGAGGCTGTTAGGTGCTCTGTCACTCTCCCTCTTCACCAGGACAGGAGAGACAATAAGATGGAAAAAAACTTGTGGATCAAGATGGGAAGAGGAAGTCACTCAGCAATTAACATCACAGGCAAGATCAAAACAGACTTGGGGAAAATAATTTAATTTATTTCCAATTAAAAATGTAGAGTAGGAAAGAGAAGGAAACAAAGGCAAAACCTAAACCACCTCTCCCTCACCTCTCCTTTCCCAAACTCAGCTTCACTCCAGCTATTCTATCTCCTCCCCCCAAGTGGTGCAGGGGAATTGGTAGTGGGCTTGTAGTCAATTCCTAATTTGGGGTTTCTCCTCATGCACTTCCCCTGCTCCTGCTTAGGTACTCATCATGGGATGCAGACCTTCAGAAACAGGCTGCTTCAGCAAGGGTTGCCCATGGGCCAGAGATCCTGCCAGAAAACCTGCTCCTGTGTGGGCTCCCGGCTGCAGCTCTGGCTGAGACCCTTCTCAGCCATGGGGTTGCTGTGGGTTGAAGCTTCCCCCAGGGCTTTTCCACCTGGAGTCCTCCTGCGGATGGGTCTCTACTCCACCATGGACCTCCATGGGCTGCAGGTTCCAGCTGCCTTACCATGGTCTTTGTTGTGGGCTGCAGGGAATTCTCAGATCCAGTGCCATAGGACACCTGCTTTCAGCTGGACACGTAATGATAGGACAGGGGGTAATGGTTTTAAACTAGAGAAGGTAAATTTTGACTAGGTATAAGGAACGAGTTTTTCACATGAGAATGGTTAAACAATGGGACAGGTTTTTTGTATAGGTGGTAGATGCCTCATCTCTGTGAACATTCATGGTCAGGTATGAAGAGGCTCTGAGCAGTCTGTCCTAGTTGCAGATCTCTCTGATCATTGCAGGGTAGTTGGACTGACCCTTAAAGGTGTCTTTTGACAACTGGTGATTGTGTGATCGTGGCTGCCGAGCTCAGCTGTGCGCTGGGGTGGGCCCGCTGGAGCTGGCTGGAGCAGCTGTGCTGTCACCCTGGAGCTCACCTGCCAGCACCTGGGCAGCTGGCACAGCACAGAGGCTGAATCACGTGTACAGCTGATAGGGGCTACCTCTGATTGACCGGACACCCCGATACTGAAGACAAGACGTGGTGCAAGTTCTTGTCAGAATTAGGAGACATTAAACTGTTCTAGACTATGAGTTCCACTGGTGACTTTGGAATACGTAAAGGCTGTAATTGTTTAATTTAAGGATTCCCTCTTTATGCAGAAAAAAAAATTGGAATAATGTCTTGTCAATGAAATGCATTATTTCAGATGTGTTATTACAGTTGATATTGTTGATCTAATTCAAAACAATATGGAGGCTCTAAGATCTTTGCTTTTACTGCATGATGGAAAGTCTGCTATGTCAGTAGCTGAATAATGCAAATTTGATGTCTGCTCAGCCTGCTGGGTTGATACCTGGCAGTTTTCTTTTTTGTGTAATTCAAGATGTTTTTCCCCTGTCTCCTTCAATGGCATTACTGTTATAGCACCCTTGGTAGTTTTCCATAAATATTTTCTTCGTTGAAATTGAATGTAATTATAATTTTGTTTTTTGATTAAAATGTTAACAAAGCTTTGACATTTAATTCACAGTGAATTAGATATCTTTAGTGTTATTACAGTATCATTTTCAGGAGGACATTTGGGTTGAGGTGGCTCTAGGTGAGAAGCAGGTTTGGACAGATGCTTTGTTGCACTTCAGAGGGACATTGCAGGTTTCCTTGCAGAAAACTTGTACTTTGGAATGTGGCACTCAGCACTGAACTGATGGCATTATGCAAGGAGCTAAGAGACTTTCTTAGGGCATGAAGCTCATTCTGACTTGCCTGAAATATTATCTATTCTCCAGAGACACAAGATTTTCATTATTAGTACAAAACTACTATTTTAATAGGTCTCATAATAATAAACTGTTCAAGTCAGCAGCCTGAACAACATCAGATTCAGTCCTTATGAGAAAAACACTGACACCTTACAGGAAAGAGAAGTAATATTAAATCAGTTGGGTCACACTTCTTCCCAAAAAAAGTGCTTTTTAAATTATTTTGTGACTGAAAGTGAATTTGATTGATGATTGATAATTGACTGATTTTAGAGTCCCCTAACATCAGCATGGTAATGTAGAAGTATCTGGAGCAGTAGAGGTGAGGAGAACTTACAGATGGAAATGAAGTCAAAAGAGTACAGTGTGTAAATTTCAGAAATAGACAAGAAAAGGCAGTTATGAACCTTTATGAGTGACTCCTTGCATCTCTCACTCGAGAAGTATGCACAAAGTATTTTATATTGAACAAGTACACTATTTTTTTGTTCATTTAATGTGTTTATCTCGTGAGCAAGCGCATGCTACAGTATGTCATTCAGGGAAGCTGATCTGAAGCATTGAGTTTTTCTGAGCCCTGGATGGGATGAGGGCAGGAAAATGAAATTATCTGGGCCTTTTAAAATTCTGAGATGGGAAATATTTTAGTTCAGGAGGAAAAGGCAAAACTGAAAGCAGCAGCCAAGAGTCTGTGACCGAGCAGCAGCTGTGACCGTGTACAGACTTTTGCTTCTGGGACAACCTGAATCTTGCCACCAGGCTTCTTCTGTTTTGTGTGTGTATTTACCCTGCTGCTTAGAACAAAATACTGAGGCTGGCAAGTGGAATAGACTTGCACAGTTGGATGATGAAGGAAAAGAAATCCACAGGTTGCTTCCACAAGTACTTTGTTGTGCAAAATGGTTTCTATTACCTGGTTGTCTATCAGGGCCATATTCACCAAATACTGTAGAAGAATGTCCCTGCCGGTATGCAGTGTGACAATAATACAAAAATCAATGTGTGAGTATTAACTGGAAGCGCAGGAAAACAGTATTAATCAGTATGATTAGTTCAGCTGTGGCTTTTTGCATATTTTGTAGGAGGAGGTAGAAGGAAGGTAATGTTTTTCTGCAGATATATCCAGCCTACCTTTGTGGGATATCACTGGAGAAAGGTCATAAATTTTCATTTGAGAATTAACACTGTGGGATAATCATAGATATGCTACTATTGATGTTCCTGCTGCAAGGCTAAGTGGGAGCTCACAGTGGAGAATGGGGAAGGGAAATCAAAGCAGGTAATGCTTGAAAATGTGATCCACTAGAGAGAAAATGCTTTCAAAAAGACTTTTTAGATTAGCCATTTTACCTGCACTGTTGAGGATAGTTCCGGCTGAGACTAGTTTATCTTCCTCAAGGCCTGGGAAGGGGATGTTGCAATAAGCTCTGCAGTTGCTGTAAGATTTCTACAGCAGATCATAACAAGATTTTTTGGCCTGCGATGTTTATGAAAACTGTTCAGCAGAGTGTATGAGTAAGAGTGCCCAGCATAGTACACAGATGTTACAGATCATGGAAGAACTTGTAACAGCTGCCTTTTCTCCGTCAGTAATCACTCTGCCTTGAGGAATGGAAGCCTGTATTTCTTAGTGGCTGCAGAGCCTGCCTCTAAGAACAAGTGATTGCAGCACAGCAAGAACTGATGCTAGAATGTTATTGATGGCTTACCTGCTATCAACTAATTATTGCCTTTTCTAGTGAAGCCAGAAATTGTAGTGGACAGAAGACATAATTTATTCTTTTTTTTCCCACCACTATTTACCCACCACAAAATAATAAATTGCAGAAGTTTTCTCTCTCAAACCTGGCCCAACTCTGTTTTTGCAAATAGTGGCAGCCCCAAACACTCCAGCTCCTGTACTGTATTTTTGCACTCTCAGATTCCCCAAGTTTACAAGCAATAACATGTTTTGTGATTTCTGTTTGTCTGGTTTTCCTAAAATCTGCAGCCCTCAATCTCAGTGTCAAGTGTCATTCCTGGCACCACTTTCGTGGTGGGTGAATGCCAAGGATTTCAAGACCTCTAGTCATCAGTGCAGTAGTACCTTTGCTGCGAAGACCTAAGGGATATGAAGAGCTGAAAGTGCATATATTCAAGTGCACCATTCAAATCCCCCTTTTTTTTTTTAAGCCATTGATGTGAATTTTGGAGGCTTTTTGAATTTTAATAGTTGGTTTAATAGTTTTTATTTCAGCTATTTATTCCAAGGTAAAGACAACCTGTGTGTTAGGGCAAGTGGCACATGTTTGCACTAGTCTTACCAGTTCCCCTTCTGGAGTGGTGCCACACCTCAGGTCCTTTGGTCACAGATCTCAGGAGCCCCCCTGCCTTGCCAGTAAATAATTCCAACAGGCTGTGAAAAGTTTCCCTGAAGGAAGAGAGACTGAATGACTTCTGTCAGGATCATTTTAAGAATTTTAAAGCAATGATCTTTGGAATAAGTTGGAGCAAGAAAACATCCAGCTGTGATCATCACATGTCATGGCAGTGAATTCTGCATCATTTAAGGTTTCTGGAAGTGAAATTCATGAGCCCCCTGAGCTGTACAGTTATGTGTAAGGTTGTATCTAGAAGATTGTTTTACAGATCCTAATTTTATAAAACTCTTACCATTGATGTCCTGCCTGTATGAAGGCTGTTGCTTTTTGATCTTTGTTCTCCAACTTTACAAATATCTTGTATGTTTATTGTACATTTGATTTTTTCCCCATTTTTCAGATAATGGAGGAGATTCATTAAAGTATGTGATGTACTGTACATTTTCTAGGTCTACTTGTGTGTATGCACAGATATGTTTCTCAAATCTGTTGCTTTCCCCTTATGCAGATCAGTTCTGAGACATCTCCACTTTATCGAATGGCTTTAAAAAACCAAAATAAAGCCAAAAAGACAGACTGAGATTTTGTTCTTGGACAAGCATCAGAATATAATTATGCTTAGCTCCAGTTAATAACCAGAATGTATGTAGAGCTTAAACTGGCCATTAATGGTGTGCCTTTTTTTTTCTAGACCATGCAGGCATGATTTTTCCTGTGAAACTCCTTTTAAAGTCTTTATTGCTGTAAGTATGTCTTCGAGGGGGAAAGTGTTTTTCAGCATTTCAGTGTATTTGCTGCGTGACTGATGCAGCCTGATATGACTTATCACAACATGACTTGTCATCAGAAAAAAGCTGAGGAAACAAAAGTGAGTTCCTGGAAGCTAATGCTGAGAAAAGAAGTGCTAAGGGCAGAGCAAGAAAAATGCATGCTTTAAAAAATGGCTTCTCTTTTCATCATCTTGTTCTCTTTCCACATAAAGAAAAAATGGATAGCTAATAGAAACTTGTCAAGCAGTAAACTTTTAGATCAGGTCTTCGATTTAGAGGCTTTTTTCTAGTTATCAGACAAAGGAAAAAATGTGAAGAGTATTGCTTTAGTTCTTTTTTGGGGGGAAGAAGGGGTCAGGCATTAAATTCTTAATAAAGGAAGAAAGCTGATAATGAGCAAAATAACTGTGGAGGTTGTAGATTTTAAATATTGTTGCATTTTTATCAATCACTTTTGGTAGTTGGAAGGTTGAAAACACTTATTTTTAGTACCCTAATCTCTCAAGATTGAATTTTAGCATGCAATTTTTATTAAGTTTTTTATAATTAATTTTGTAAGTTTCTGCTTTTACAGCTGTTCTTCTTCAGCTAAAGAACTTTGTGGAAGTCAAAAATAAAGCACAAATCCAAATATTCTTTTTGGTTAAACAGAAGTATTTAGTAAATTTCTGCATATTTAAGAATTTGAATACACTCAGGAGCATGATCATTTTACAGAAGTTCTACTGCTAAACTCTTGTATGGCAAGATAAGAAGACGGATTAAAGCATTCTTAACTGGTGTCTGTAATGAATTGAATTCTGAATTTACTTTAGGTAGAGTGAGTTTATCTGCATGGTAGTTATACCAAAAACAAATTTGAAGCCTTTTGGAAGTTATTTCAAGGCCTCCAGGTGTTAAATGGGGGAAAATTTAGTGCAGCCACAACCTATCACACCTGTTCTTATGTTTCAAAACATAGTCTGTGCCAGGTCCCAAGTGTTTAATGTCATTTTTGCTAGCTTTCTGCTATTTATGTTGCACATATAAGGTAGGATTCTAGTGCTAGGGACCGCTAATAGGAAGTTGATATGTGACAGCATAACTTCAGAATGAGTGCTGCATTATTTTAGCCAGCTACTTTCAGTTCATGATGGGAGAGAAAGCATGAGCAGAGACAGGAGTCCAAGTCTACCAGAAAACTGCTGGAAAGGAGAACTAAAGAGATGCAGCGTGAAGTCAGTAACCGACATTTATATGTTAAGCGTATTTTGTGCATCATGCAGTTGAATGCATAAAGTTTCTTTTCCTTCAAAGAGCCAGTGGGCACAGAGTACAAACTGGGAGGGGGGTTTGGTCCAGCTGACTAATTGACATCCAGTCTCACTCATTATGTCATTGCATTAACTTTTGTTGTCATTGGATCCTGAGAAATGTGAATATTTGACACGAAATTTTCTCAGTTTTGGGGTTTTTTTGGTGGTTTTAAAGATTCATGTGCTTGAACCTTATTAGAATCACTCTAAAGAGAGAAACTAATTTTATTACGTGTCACTCACAAGCATTTCCTAATTATATATTTTATTGTAAAGTCTGTAATCATAATATTTCTTAGTTGCAACTCAAATACAGAGGAAGAACAGCAGGGAACTTCAGATGTAGTTTAGCAAAAGAGCCTGTATTAGAAATTTTTCAGTTCCATTTCCTTTCTGTGCCGGAATTTATGTATGTTATTTTCTAGTTAAGAGAGTTTAAAGAGATGGCTTAATAATGTTTGATAATCCTTTCTGAATTAATTCAAAGTGACCTAATATACTAAAGAGCATATCAGTCATTGGGAAAAATTTAAAAGTTGACTATTTCAATAGATGTTCTTCTTCTTCTCTGAGTATATCTTTTGTTAGTGAAATCTGCCAGCTGTCTACTAATTTTTAAGGAGTTCTAGTGTATCACTGGTTAATAATTGTCTTGAAACTTTCAATAGATTTGGAGTTATTAAGGGTAAAACCCAGACGTAGTACAGATGGGTCCTTTTACTTACATAGTGCAAATGCAGTATGTCAGCTTTAGAAACCTTACTGAACCATATAAATAAAACAGAATGAACTTGGGATAATGTTTAGTCAGTGTTCTGTAAATGACATGGAAAAGGTACTTAACTCAAAATTAGGTATAAGTTGTTATTGAATTGGGAAGATGAAAAAAATTTGCATTGGGAAGATGAAACAGATTTTGTTCTGATGTAATGTGGGTTAATTTGTTCACTGAGACTCCCAGCTTTTGTATTTCCATCATTGTAGCAGAGATTTGTTAGGGTTTTTTTTGCAGCTGGCAGATGTTTTCTTTTGGCTGTGTTGCTGTTTTGTAGTTGGCAGCTCTAAAAGTTCGGGCAGTTACACCTTACCTTTATGAACATGTTCTTTGTGAGCTCTCCGTGACTTCTCAGCATGACTGTAGCCAGCTTAATTTGGTTCTGTGAAATAAGCATCACCACCATGTCAAGCCAGTGACTCTTGCAGACAAATATCACAAAGAACAAAAAAAGAATAAACCTATAAAAATAAATCACCTAGAAATACTTATTTTCCCAAGTATTTTAAAGTGTGATTGTTCTTTCTCAGATTTTGTCTCTGTGCAGAACATGTATGTGGAAAATGCTCTTTCCTCCCCAAGGGTTTCATCTAGCTTGAGGCAGGGAGAGGAAAAGAAAGAGGATATGGAAGAACATGAATGAAATATAAACACAGCTTTGAAAGCAACTTTAGTGGTTTTACTTGTCCAAGTGTTTTGACAGAGGTAAGCCTCCCTTTCCTTGTCTAGACTTTATATGTCTTACCATATGAGTGGCATCTTGTTTCTTCAATTACCCTTCCTCCCATTTTCCTTGAAATGGATAAGAAATGTTTGTTCAGGAAATACTTTTCAGCTTGCTGGAGTGGTTTGACAATTTTTATGTTGTAATAAGTAGTGTTTGAAAGCTCAGTTTAGGAACCATCTGCAAATATGTAATTTATTTTCAGATGTAGATAAATACTCATAGAAACTACCTGGCTTATTCATTTAAAAAGCCATCTTAGGCTCATCACTTCCTTATTTCATCACTGCATATCAGTTGAGCAATTTGGAAAATGTAAGATCTCTTGGAAGTGCTTAGGCAATATTTTGACTGTAACTTTTTTTTTCTTTTAATATGACTGACAGTCCTGAGTAGCTGTGATTCTGTGATCTTTTCTTTATGTGGCTGGTGAATCCCACCTCTCGTATGTTGAAGTGATTTAGTCCAGTCAGTTGCACGTTCCTATAACAAGATTATGGGAACCTACTGGTGATCATTGAGTTCCCTTTTCCTGGTAAAATGTCTTTTTTTTTTCCTCCATTAAATTTCACTTAAATATGTAAAAAGGAAAGTTTGAAAAATTCTCTAGTTCTCTAGTACTCGAAAAAAGTCTAAATTATTGTGATAATTGAAAACATTTATTTTGAGGCAGAGATTGTTATGCAAATATCTTTAGCCCTCCAGAGCAAGATTTCCAAACTTGCAGCATAAAAGGTGAATAATGAGGCCTAAAGAAACAGAGTGTTGTTTGAGAGGAGGAGGAAAAGGAATCTGTTTGGAATACTTGGTGTAACCCACAAGGGCAAAATTGCTGTCTTCCACAGAGCACTGAATATGAATCCTGGCTGATTTACTGCCCTCCTGGTGGGTCTTGCTGAGGCAGGCAGCTGCACAAAGTGCTTCTTTTGCATCCCGTATGTGTTGTGTGAGCTTTACCGAGGAACTGATGAACATCGGCACGACCTGATCTTCACAGAAACAGCACGAGGTTTCTTCCAAGAACTCAGTTGTTCCATCCATGGGGTTGTTCACTATGTGGGACGATGGTGTAGCTCAGGATGGTGTCCTCAGTGCCCTACCACAGCCCGAATGCAGTTTGTTCATCTGGAAAGGGTGTGATGACAGACCCGGTCTGCAGGGAGCTGCAGAGGGGGCTTTCTGTGTGCCATTTCTGACTTGCAAGTCAACATATTTCCAGGCAGGTTTTGGGGTCTCCTGATTTGCATCCATTATTCTTAAAGCAACTGTAAGTGTTGAAGTTTTGCATATTCTTAGGGTAAGAGGTTTTGGCAAAAATAGTCCAGACGTTACAAAATATGCACAAAGGCAGCTTCTGCTTAGCTTTCCATATGCTCCCTGGGACAGCCAGAGTACTTTTGAGATAGTTGCTCTCAGAACCAGAGCTGCTGTTCTTCACAAAGTTCGTGGAATTCCCAATTTTCTGCTCAAGGAATAGTGTGCTGTGTTACCGTTCATGGAGTGCTGTTTTGGGTGGTGTGGTCTGATGGGGTTTTTTTCAGGTTCTTTCAGCTGAAGTAGAATGATGTCATCTGGAACCTCTGTAATTCCTGATTTCTTAATTCATATGTTAAAGAGAATATGGAGGCAGGATGGTGGTGAAGGCAAATTTGTTTAGACACATATTTATCATTCTAAACTATGTTTAGAGGCAGGTTAGCAGATAGAAACTGAAGGACTTCTGTCTCTGCAACCAATATGTGTTTTTCTATTTAATCTCTTCACAGAATACTGAAAATGTTCAGTGCTTGATTTAGAAGGTTAGGGATGGAAAGGAGAGCAGCCATAACTAAAAAGGATTTATTTTCTGAACACAGTTTTTATGTTTTCATTCCTTCCATTCAAGGATGCTGACTACCTTTAGTGTTATGTTAAGTAAAATGGATGAATCTTTCTGTTTTTCAAAGCTGCTAAATATGATTTCCCTTCCTCTCTTTTAATTTTATATGATTTTAATATTTTTTTATATTATTGGTTGTTTCTGAGATAGAAATGTTATTAATAATTTTGGAGAATTATTTTTTCTTAGGTTAATAAGTATCTTAGGAGTGTTCTAGCCTCTTTGACCAAAGATGCATAGGGGAAAAAAAAGGTATTTTAGTGCCTGAATACCTGGCGAGTGGCTCTGTTCTGGGATTATTTTTAAGGTTTTGGAAATATCACATGACTTCCAGTAAGTTGCCTTTACATCATCCTAATTTGCATCTTACTTAATAGAACCTGGTTTTTTCTTAAAAACTAACAAAGTAAACTTGCACTTCTCACTTCAGAGAATCCACTTTACCTTAATTAGACTTCAAATGGCATAAAACTAGGGAAGCTAGGTAAAATAACCTTTAATTCATTCCTTTCACTATTCTCTTTGTTGGCCATGAAAAATAAAAATACTTATTTGCCTTAAAGTTTTAAGTTTGCAGTGCTTCAGCTGTGCAGTGAATGCCTAAGCTGTTTTTGTATGGGTCAATATTATCTAAATTTCACAGATATTTAGAATACAGAACTTTTCTTCATCATTCTTTGCTCCTTATTTTAAAATTGTATTTCAAAAGACTATGTCAATAAAAATGCTCCACAATTTCAATTTGATGTCTTTTAAATAAAATAAAGGAGGTGAAATTTGGTACATCCTAATTATTTGGCAAGGAGGACAGTAGGAGTGTCAAACCTAGTAGCTTAATAAATCATAATTTGTAACAATTTCAGTACTGAGTAATTAACATTTGAGAAAAAATCTTCTGCAGATTAGTGAACTGTCAGCATATGCGTTAATTCAAGTTTAAAGCCATGAAACAGTTCCCTGCTTCAACAGGGAACTTGGAACAGATGAGCCACTGTGATTCCTTCCAACCTTACCAATCCTGTGATTTGCAGAATAATTTCAGTTATGCTCAGGGTTTGTTTGACACTCATAATGAAGAGCAAATCTTACAGATAAATTCCAGTACTCACTACTCTTCTTCATCTGCAGGTGTATTTGTGAATTATTTAATTACTATTTCTTACATTTTATATCTTGACATATTTTATCTATGGAAAATATCTGTAAACAAAACCAGTTTTTTTGTGAAATGATGAATATCAAGCCTTTTTGGTGAAGTATACAGTCCCATTTGTTTTTCATAGGGCAAGACAGTGGGAAGCTTGGCAAACAAGCATAACTTAATTTGCTTTCAAAGATGTGAATGCCTCTTGAAGTGAAAAGACCCACTCTGTTGCAGATCTAAAATTAGATTACATATTTTATACTCAAAGCTGACAAAACAGAATTGCTTCATGGTAAGTGCCATTTCGTTGATATGAAAATTATTTAAAAATCCTTTTTATGTGGCATTTTTGGTTAAATCTAAGCTCAGATCAAATGCTTTAGACCTCACAGTACTGTTCTCTGATGGATGTCTATCTTATTTTTTTATCTCAAAATAAAATAAAATTAAAATAAAGGGAATTCAGTAAGTTACTGGAAAACTTGATCCACATTCCAGTATGTGCAAATTCCTGTATTCTTGACACAGCTTCCCCAGCCTTAACCCATTAAGATTTTCAAGCCCTTCAATGAATGAAAGAAATTACGGAGAGAGATCAGAGCTTCTCTGCTCCTTGTCAAACCCCAGGGAAAACTTTTACCTATAATTTCGTATAATTTTTATACTTGTATTTATACTACACATACTTACATAACTTTCAAGCGTACATTTTTATTTTCACCTTGCCTTTATTTCAGGCTGTCTCAGGTGACACTGGAGACCCAGGAAGGGGTGATCTGTTAGGGAATGCGGCCTGTGAGTTGGGTGCCACAGGAGCAAGGCCCAGCCAAGGCCGGGCCAAGGCAGGTGTGGTTACAGGATGCTGCACTGCTTAGCACATCTTGTTTGCTTGCTTCTGAGCTTTCTGGTAGTTTTCCAAAGATGTGGCAGGTCTGTTGGGTGGATCTCTTTGACACTGCAGCTTTAGGCAAAATATTGTGGTATTTGGTGCAAGATAAGCACTGCTGTACAGCACAGTTTGCTGAGACTGAAAGCAGTCCTCCTTCTTATCTAGATGGGAATTGAAAAAATGATGCATCAGAAGGATGTGCCCCCTAATTCAGCCAAGGCTGTTCAGGTATGATGCTTGGCCCAGGCCTGCTCTTCATGGCAAAAGAAAATTAAATACAAACATGCCGTGAAGGCAATTCCACACGGTCCTGTACCATCTTTCTAGATATGTCTTCCACAATAATGTTTTTTCCTGTGGATTTACCTTCCTGAAAATTAGTTTGTTGTTTCACAGCAATTCATATTTTGAGCATTATTCCACTTAACAGTGGCAGAAGACAAAGAAATTAAAAATATACAGGTGTAGTATTTTGCAGCTTTATTGCTGCTTGTCTTCAGTAGATGCTGGTTTTGCTAGTGACTTTCTTGTTTATAGTCTGTTTTCCTTTAACCCTCACATCACTTGTCAAACACAGATTTAAACTAAGACAGCTTGTTTTCCTCAAGATGGTTCCCTTTATACCTTTTTTGCTATGCAGAGGCAGATATCTGAATGGATTACCCATGCCAAGCTTGAGCATGAGATTGATTTAGGGGCAGAAAGTAGGTCATGTCAGTCTTGCCTGAAAAATATAGTAAGATTTAGATGACCTGCTTTACCCAATGATTCAATTGTGATTTACTAAAACAATTCTTAAAATAGATAATACATAATTTTAACTCTCCTCTAAATTATACCTTTGCCAAGGCAAGTACTAATTAAAATAACATTAATATATTCCCTCTCAGTTTATTGATCAGCAAATCAGGTATCACATCTTGGAGAGACTATTAATTTAATGGCTTCCATTATAAATATATATATATATATATATATATATATTTATATATAAAGGTGGACTAAAGAGGTGGAAAAAAGAAGTTCCTGCCCACTTGAAATATGTGTGCATCTGGGACAGCTGTGGTGGAGTGGCAGCACAGCAGCTACACAGTCTAGCATGACAGATAGACCTACAGCTGTAGATTGCATAGCAGGCATTCCTAATTTTCCCTAGTAGTACAGTTCCTAAATGCTATCATTAATCACTTTTCTGTATTTAATCTAAATACAGCAAAGTGTGGATTGCACTTACTACTTAAAAATAATCATAAACCTGTGAATAGTAATCATGAAGCCTTGATGAACAGACTATAATGTGTGTGGAATATATAGTTAGTGCAATTACTCCATATTAGTGTAGTTACTACATATATGTAGACATGGTATTGACTTATAAATGGATTCATACAGTTCTGCAAGACTTTGTCTGAGAGATGTTGTATGAAGAACAACCCAGTTAGATAGGTGCTTGGCTTGTGTTAATCATTGACACATTTTAGGTTTGTATAAAATCATCTACATAACTTTTATTCTGGTCAAATCCCTGTCATGTCACTTGACTAGAGGTGCACACTATTTGTGTGAGGCACTAAGCAAGCAGTCAGCAAGAAGGACAGAATTTTCAAAATACTTGTTTTAGGTTGAGTGGAAGGGAGGACGTCACTGTCAGCTTGTCTGGGCTTTACCTGGGTACAAAAAAAATGCATTTGAAACGTAAATGTTTTGAGAATTAAGTGTACACCAGTGCTAAATCCCTTACTTTTTCAGCTCCTCAGAATGTAATTTAAACTCTGTTTATATTTGAAAACAGAGAATTTTGACCTTTAGAAAGACCTGAGTGCAAGAAGTATAAAAAATTATATTAAAAGTGTAAGGTTTGCTGCAAATACAGGAAGAAAGGCATCCACTTTGGAAGCTGATGTTTACATAAAACCCCAAAATGTTACACTGTTATTTCTGTGATAATTAATTAACATCACGCCAGGGGTAATCATAATTCAAATGACTTGTATGTTTCGTTTCTAACTGCTGTATTTTGTTCTTTTTAATACTTGATGACTTTCATCAAGCCAACAGCCCTTCTGAAGATATTTTTGGTGCAGTACTTGATGAAAATAAATCACTCTTTTTTGTAGAATCCCCTTTAGATTTGTATGGGTTGTTTTCCTTTTCCACACCGCTACAAAGACTTCTCTATAAATTGTCTCCAGAGCAAGTCAATAGCATTGTAAGATTAATTTTTTTTTTAAAGCATATTGTGACGATCTAGATGTGATCTCAACTGCTTGTAAGTAAAGCTGATTTGAGGAGACCAATAGCATAGAGTCAGGTCTTTCTTGACTTTGGCACAATTGTTATTTCTACCAATTCTTTGCCCTTTTCTCCCCAGTTTCTACCCTTCTGCTATACCTCTTACCACCTTGACTGCAAGCTGCAGAAAATGATGGCTTGCATTTATCCTGTGCACAGTGCAGTAGTGCTCCAGCTCTGCTCCATCCCTGAGCACTGCTGTATTAATAGCAACCATACAGCAAGATACAGGGGATCTGTAGAATCTGCTGTACACAGATTTCTGAAGCACTAGGAACACTAGGTAATTATAAACCTAACGTATGTACTGTAGAAAAATCCTTCAACCTAGACAAACTCTTCATATCTAGGTAATGTCATCATTACCTAGACATGAAGAGTAATCATAAAAAGCATCCGACATTTTCTTTTCTGTTAATTTAAAACAGTCAGATCATAATTTTAGAGGTGACATGCTGTTTTTTAAAACTGGAATGGTCCTTTGATGTTACAGTGATGTTTTTTATTACAAAGGTGAAACCAAAAAGGTCTAGGCATTATGGTGTCTGGAGGAAATCCATTGTCTATGAGGGAAGTAAGTAGTTGGCATTGGTTGTTCCTCCTATTGCTCACGGCATGAGAAGATTTAGGGGCAGCTTCTTCCTCTTGCCAGCACTGGAATAGAAATTACAAACACAGGCCTGCTTGACTGGGGGAGGAGGTTGGGGGTGTCTGGTGAAAGGAGCTGCTCACAGCAGAGGCAGCCAGAGGGTTAGACCAGACTGCCTGAGGCTCCATCCTGAGGATCCACAGTCTCTGGCACTGCCCCTGTGCCAACAGTTCTGTGTCCTCCTGGGGAAAGAAAGGTTTTCTTAACAGTCAGTCCTAGCTTGTCATGTCCCAATTCTTGCAGTTGTCTATTTGGCCTATACTGTTGATGAAAAGTATAGTCTGGCATCAAAAATGAAATTGCCGTATTTATATCACCAGAACCGAGCTATTATTAATGGACCTAATAAATTTAATATATTCAGCAAGAGTGTCTTTTTCTGTTTTGACATCCGCTTCAATGCATGCATGATCTTCTGATACTCATTAAATAATTGCAGTACTTAGAGGGTTACTGTTTCTTTCAATGAAAACATCACAGCTTGATCTAGCATTGACTACATCTGGCAACAGGAGCTGACAGTGCAAGTAGGATTCTTAAATGTGCTAAGAGGAGGTTTGAAACAGTAAAGTTTCAAAGTGAAAGTGGTATGTTAGAAATTACTCATTTGGAACACAGTGTCCAATTTTAGGTTGCTTTTCAAAGTGGAAAAAATCAAGTGACTAAGCAGATCAGCTAAGATAGAGGGCCATTAGAATGTCTAGTGTGCGGTGAAATTTGCTACATATGAAAGTGGAGATTACAAAGAAAATGCTGATCAGGATTTGGGTGAAACATGCAAATTGTGAATGCTTATGAAAATGAATGGATCCTTTTTCTTCTGTTATAAAAAGAAGAGAAATTACTATGGAATAAAATTACTTATCTGTATTTCTGGTCTGCCTCAGTGGGTAGTTACTAGACAGTTATTTTATTTTTAGTGGTTTATTAATTTAATTGATTTATTTATTTTGTCTTCTCATATATGACTAGTTGCTGAATCAAAAAACAACTAGGTGTATCAGTTTCTATGATCCATGTAATAAATAGAGGACTGTGTATTACTGTGAAAAGTGGAGGTGCTCTAAAGGCAGAATTTTTCTCTTTTTTTCAAAATGCTTACAAACCTGTATCTGAGAGCAGATATCATGTAAAATATGATCAAGCGTGGCACATGCAGTGCACTGTGGAATGGTACCATTACAAACATTAGATCTTTTTTGTACATTTAAACAACACTGAAAGCACAGCTAGGGTTTTTGACCATCGTGCCAGCATTGATCTACACCTCGCACATTAGCCACTTGCTAGACCTGTCAGTGTCGCAGACATTTTTTCATAAAAATCCTTTCTTTGGGATTTGTTCATCTTCTGGGAAGCTGAGGCCCCAGAAGAAGAATGTAAACAATTGTTATCAGCTGGTGTGGAATGTAACAGGTGCAGCGGTGATTGGGCTTCTGTGGGTGTTTGGATTTGCTGACCACTCACAGAAAGAGTTTGTCCTTGCTTTCTGCTGGACACAGAACTTTGTTGTTCTTTCTTTCTATGCTATTCTTAGGTTAGCAGCCTCTGCAACTTCTCGTCTTATTCTTTTGAGTATAGTTATAATGTATTATATATCATATATCAATAAATCCAGCCTTCTGATCATAAACTAAGATTCTTGTCCACTTCTCTCACCCATGAAGACCTCATCAGGCCGCTGTAATACTGTCAGGAAATCCATTTCCGGGCTCTTGCATGTTTTTAAAACCTGTGTAGCCTCTCTAGGTGCTGTCTGTCCTTGCTGCATCCTCTGGCTGTGCCCAAGGGCCTTGGCTGCAGACTCTGGGTGGCCTCAGGCGTTGTGGGGTAACCTGTGGGCTGGGAGCTCAGCAGACCAGCTTGCCCTGCTCTGCTCCTTGGTGCAGGGACAGCTGCCAAGGGCTGAGCAGGGCCTCAGGGAGAGATCCTGCGCAGCGCCCAGCAGCCTGAGCCACCACTTATTTGTCCTTCATGGAGAATGTTTCCCAGTCTCACCTGCCCCTCGCCATCCTGCTGAGAAGATTTCAGCTCCCTGACAATCCTTCACAGGCCCTGAAGAGATTTGGTGCCCCTGGAGCTGCCCCTTCTCTCCAGGCCTAACCAGCCCTGGTCCTGCAGCCTCTCCTCACAGGGAAATGCTCCAGTCACAGTCTTTTTGGTGTGGCTCCACTGAGCTGATTACTGTGACTTATCAATGTTTCCTACTGGTAAGAGGCCTCAGCCTGGACCCAGTGGTCCAATAGGTCTGAGTAGAGGCAAGGAAATCTCGCTCTTTTTATACAAGATGTGGTTGCCTTTGCTTCACATCCAAGCCGTTGATGAGTAATGGTCTTTCCTGGAGGTGCGCTGAAGATACGTGGTTCAAATGTTCAAAGCACTGGATTAAAAAAATAGATGTTGTACATCATTTATGACCACAGCATTATCTGTACCTGTTAATAAAAAATACTATAGTGAAAATCACATTCACATATCTTAAGCACAACACCTTTATTCAAGATTGTTGTGTCCTTAAGAGCCTCTGAAGTCTATTGGGGTTTTGTGAGGGTGTTGCTAGAAAGCTTTCCCAGCTTGAGTTACTGAAAGTATCAGCAGAAAATAAAAGAAATCGGGTTTGGTAATCTTGAAACTTTTTTGCTTATTATCTGGGAACAGCAGCTGCAGCACTTGAGGCAAACTTGTGTAAATGTTCTGAGTCCTGACAAGCCAGTCTTCTCTACGAGGAGCTAAACACTCATCGAGAGTAAACTGATTCACTGTTAGTGAAAAGACAATAATTGTTTTGTAGTACAAAAAGGATGTCTTTTGCTGAGATCTTGGATGTTGAGAACTACTTTTTTATCATGAGAATAGTTATAGTTTATTTCCCTTTCTATAAGAAGAAAATATCTTTTCACTGGTGCTATGAAAATGTGATTGAATTGGAGTAGTTGTTCAGTTTTCCATATTGTAGAATTGGCGCTAGACTTACACAAGCAAACAAACAAATTACCGAAAAAAAACCCCTCCAAACCTGAGAAATCTGTGGTTGTTATGGATTGGTGGCATATTTAGGCTGAAATAAAAAAAAAAATCTCCATTTTAGTTCTCATTCTAGAAGGTGACAGATAATAGTGTAGAAATCAGTAATTTCCACAACTTTTGTTCCTGTTTTCCTCATTGTGAATATTCAGAGTCTGCTTTCTGTAGCTGGGGGTTTAGTTTGTTTGTTTTCACTGCAGAAACCTATGATTTCTGGATTGCATGCTCTGCTTTCTATTTGGTTATTCAGAAAGGTGCAGTGTAAGAGAGTTACACTTACTAGTGTAAGAGAGTTAAATAATAAAAAAGACTAGGAGAAGCACATGAAACATGGAGCTGCTGTGGCACAGATCTGAAGCAGAGCCAGACCTGGGCCAAGCCCACATTTAAAAAATCCTGTCTAGTGCCAAAAGTGGGTGAATAAAACATTTTGGTCAACTATGAGATCCATAAAAGCGGGTTAAGAAGTTGGTATTTCATAGAATCTTTAAGGTTCAGAAGGACCTCCAAGGTCATTGAGCCCAGACTTTGACAGAACCACCAGCAAGTCAAGTAAGCCATAGCAGTGAGTGCCACGTCCTCTCATTTCTTGATCACTCCCAGGGATATTGTCTGCACCACCTCCCTGGGCAGCACTGTTCCAGTGCTTGAAATGTCATTTCTCAACTTCAAAAGCTGTCAGTAAAAATACTAAGATAGCCTTTGATGTCTTTGTTGTGAATTTTATACTTTCTTGCTTGTTGTGGTATTTCTTCTGAATATTAAGATCTGTGAATACCGCATACTAATGTATTCAAATTGCTGGGGTGTTTATTCTGATGGAAGCTGACTACCTTTTCTCTCTTTTTAGGCAGATAATAATACTCACTACTCATAGGAGATTTTCAATGTTGACAGTTTTGTGGAGTCATTAGTTAAACAGTTAAGAGAACCTTGGTGAAGTTGAATTCACTTAAATGGAAGACATGAAAAATTGGAATGCAGTATTATCAAGTTCTATTATTTTCATTTTACTTCTCTTGAGAGGCTTTAGAATCATGACTGGATCACTAGTTTTGATTTAGCTTCCAGAGGTAAAATCAAGTATTTGAATAATTTAGTGTGCAGAGGATCTTTCTTAAATTTTGGTTGCCATAACCTTCCTCTCAAATGACCTTCTGTTACTTCTTTTATTGAGATCACTAATGGTACATTTTTCAGAATTTTACTATAATTTACTTTAAAGTCACACAAATATGTACTTTATTACAATTTGGTATGCCACACAGTCAAAGTCAAACACCTGTTTGATCTCGTGATAGCAGAGCCATATATTGTGGAAAATGCAGTATTTAATTGTGGATTGATACATCTGATATAGTTGTCATTTCTTCAGAGGCAATGCACAACTGAGTTAGATGTTAATAAACTAGTTGCAGTATTTCCATCTTCCACTGTCATATTCAATTCCATTTCAATAAATCCATGTTTTTAAACTTAATTATGAAATTTAAACCAGGAAGTGAAGTACTTTCAACGTAGCAAAAGATACCTACATTCTTCTCTGTAAGCTGGAGAAGGCTGCTCTTGAGTAATTTTCAGTTAGCTCTCATATTTGTGACTGCTGTAAGTAAAAACAAAACACCATATTGTATATTTGAATTATTTAGTGTGCATATTTATGACTGTAGTGTTCACGTGGATCATTTATACTCTGTTTTAAGGGGGGTAGTGATGCATAAAATGTAATGCTAATACATGGTACAGCATTAGCATTTATGAAAATGTTTCATTTACAGAATACAGCATAATAGGCATTTTGAAGGTCTGATGCTTTTCCTGTGCCAGTAATCCTGATTAAAGTAACATAAGAAGGAATTGACACAAGCTGGTATAGTCCATTATGCCAGTAATCCGTGGTTTAAGGAATCCTAATATGCACGTTGGTCTGAAGGCACTGTTGAACCATAGTGTTAATGGTCTACAGAAAGATTTAATTCTGTCATTTTATATTAAATATATCTTTTGTGTCGTTAGGGGAAAAAGTTTTACAGGGTGACTGAAAAAAATATTATCAATAAGCAAAGACTCTGGATGTAACTGGAAAAACCCCACAGGTAAACAATCTCTGGTGTATTTTGCAACTATTAAATAAATGTATGTGGTCGATTAAGGCATGAATCTTATTTTTCAAGAAATAAAGTTTTTATATTGATTGATAGACTAACAGAGATAACTGGCAAACACCTATTAAGATTATCTCAAACTGTTGCAGTACCTAATCACAAAATGAAGGGAAGACTGAGTGGAAGTTAATTGAACTTATTTAGTATTTGTAACCCCCGTAGCTTTAGATGTTGAAACTATAGATGTTTATTTTCTTGGGGAGTTCTAAAGTAAAAGAAAAAACACTCAGAAATAAAATCAGATGGATTGATTAAAATTCAATTTATGGGCTTATCATTACATACTTCAAACAAAGTTTTGTGATCTATATAAAACAAGAAACTTCATGACTGAAATCTGGAAAACATCTGTCACAGATGACAGAACCTGAGAATTATTTTGTTATAGCAGACACAAAGATTTAGAGAAGGTCTAGTAGGAGGTGTTGAATAAACCTCTGTGATATATACTCACTAGTTATGGGAAAGTAGGAAGCTGGTATAAATAATGAGTTGAAGATAGGATTTTGCTCTTCAAACTTGCTGATAATGGCAGCCATATCAGTTGCTGTAGCACATGTGGACAGAGGGTGGACAGATCTTCCCAGATTCGGGAAGAGCTGACTGAAAGTCAGTATAAATGATATATAAGACCAAAATGTTTGAAGGGAACAGTTCTTCTTGAGAGCCAGCTGAAGGGAACAGAGGTGGTATATGTTATTTTGGATTTATTGAGGACAAATATACCAGTGGAGTGAACGCTGATTTGCTGAAGAAAGGGCAATTGTTTTGAGAGATGACTAACTGTTGATAGCATTTAGGACTAATGATATAGGCTTTTCAAAAAAATCAGCCAAACAGAACTTCTGCATTTGTTTTTGCAAACATGCATTCCTCGTAAGATGTGTGAAGTCATTGTTTTAGAATGGCTAAAGCATGAACTGCTCATAAAAGAAAAGATCAAAGTAAAAGTGAGAATGAGGAGTTCGGACTTGTTGCTGAATAAATGCAGTGAGCATTTAAAGAAATGTCACCATGTTGTGTCATTGCATCTTTAACTGATTTTCATGAGTTTAATATGGATTTTTTTTAATTGCTGCTTTCTCAAGGCAATTCTGGCTTTTAGTACGAGTACAGAAGGCATTACAGTGGAACCAATAATTTATTTAGTTCTACCAATCCATATCTCTTGTTCCTAAGAGCCTGCAAATCACAGGATAGGGTTGGTTTTTTTTAAGAAATATTGTGGAAATAAAGACCAGCTTTATGCATTTTTTCTGGCTGGAAGTAACTTTGAAGTTTTAAAAATGATACACTAATATCACAACTAGGCCATGTGCTTGCTGTATTTTAAGAACTGCAGTTCATTTTTTAGACAACTTACAGGAACTCAGCTGCTGGAACAAAATGTTCATTGCAAAAAACTGAGATACTTCTCAGCTATAGAGATACCTATGTGGAAGATTTCAGTGTTTTTCAAAAAGAAATTTATGCATTATATTTTACTGATGAACTATGAATGTTGAACTGTGGTTAGCAGTCAAAATGACTAGTATGGTTTTTCAACTAGTTAGCAACTTAAAGGTAGATATATCTTTTAATCTTTACTGATATATGTGGTGATTTGATCTGTTACCTTTTCAGAGCTGTTTTAGATCACTCCTAGGAAAAAATCATGTTGAAATTGTAGTAATTTACGAAACATTTGTGGAACAATGATCTGATTTTTTCTAAGCAACCTAACTAGAAATTGAACAAGAATTTGGTATCATGTGGTATCAAATCTTAATATGAAACTAGAAAAAATTATGTGGGAGAAATGTGACAATGTGTGTAAGTTTTTGGGCTTTTTCTGCAGGTAAGTACTGCAGTTTTGAAAAGATCTCGAAAAACTACAGGAATACTCACTCCCTTCAGATCCCTTTCCCCATACAGCAGTGAAATATGGGTAAATCCGATACACGAGTTTCTGGCCAACGCCAGGCCAGTGCTGCATCCCCATCAGAGAATCAGCTGGACTGCAGCTCCATCAGGTGGTCACAGGCAGCTGGCGTGGGTTTGGGAACTGGGCCACACACACTTCTGTGAACAGATGCCAAAACAGGACACCAACAAAGGGCAGGCAGAAATAGTCATTACATGGAGGAAGTGATACTAGTGTAAATCATAAATTGGATCGGCAAAGTTAGAAATACATTTTGTTGCTTCCCATGGAGTTTTTTGACTTGGTTTGTTTGGTTGGTTTTAGTATGTTTCTTTCTTTATTTCTTTTGTTTTTAATGTCTTTTTTCTAGCATTCTGTTTAGTTTTGATTTTGTAAAGAGCTGCCACTTGCATCCGAAGCACTGTGGCCAGCAGGTCGGGGGAGGTGGCGCTTTCCAGCTCTGGATCTTTAGCACCAGAAGGACATGGATCTGTTAGAGCAAGTCCACAGGGAGCCACAGATTTGATCGGAGTGATGGAACGCTCTCTTCCATGAGAAAAGAGTGAAAGAGTTGGGGTTGTTCAGCCTGGAGAAGAGAAGGTTTTAGAGTGGCCTAATTGTGGCCTTCCCTTTCCTGAAGGAGCTACAAGAAAGATGGAGAGGAACTTCTGACAAGATTATGTATTGACAGCACAAGGGACAAAGGGAGGTTTTACAATGAAAGAAAGTAGGTTTAAATTAGAATTTAGGAGGAAATTCTTTACTGTGAGGGTGGTGAGGCACTGGAACAGGCTGCCCAGAGAAATTGTGGATGCCCCATTCCTGGAAGTGTTCAGGGCCGTTTTGGATGGGGCTCTGAAAGATGTCCCTGTCCATGGCAGGTCGACTGAAACTAGGAGATCTTTCAGCCTGAACTACTTTGTAGCCTACATAAGTTGGTAAATCAGACCTGTGCTGGAAATTCAGGCCATCTCCTTCATACTTGAAATTTTAACTTTGCTACAAGTGAAACAAAAGTTTTTCCATCAATTTATTAGCACTGTTTCCAAAGGCATCTCATGCTCTCCTACCTGTTTTCTCTGACATTTAATTTTTCATTAAAACCTTAATTTTCCTTCTAATGCCTGGTCATTGAAATGGATACAGAGTACTCAAGAAAGTAAAAATTGAAGACTAAATATTAAAGAAGAATGAGAATGTCAGTGTAAATGTATTTGCTGACTCTTCCTAGTTCTAGAAGTGAAACAATTACAAAGAAAAATGCAGATAGTGCATGCATGCATGCATCTAGAGATGCCCAGGTTAGTTATCCGTACAAGGGACATACTTATTCTTCCTGCTACACTGGTAACAGATATTGAGAGAACTGAAGGAGGCTTGGTTAGAAAGGGAAGTAATCTGAGAGAAAACCTTCTTGCTTGAGTTGGGAGGGGTTTGTCTCTGTTTTTAGCACAGGAGTGAAAAGTGCTGCCTGTTGTTGTCTCACTTGAACCTGATTGAGCAAATTGTCCCTTATCAGTAACCCCCTAAACAGCTGGGAGTACCCTAGTGGTTTTTACTGAATAAAGTTTAAAGATGATAAATTTAAAATGTTTCGTATTTTGCTAAAATTAGCAATGATCAGGAAGAGTCAAATTCTATTGCGCTAAAGCTTGCAGCGAAAACAGAATTTAGGCTTCTGTTTCTTGCAGATAGAAAATGCTTAATATTTGGAAGAAGAAAGATGTTTATATTTGGTTTCTTGCCTTTAAAAAAAGAATTATTTGAATGTATCAATTTCATGTAAAAGAAGGAGAGAAATCTTTGTGCACTAATTTGTATTCCTCTATGCCTAGTGTCATGATTTGCTTTTATTGTTCTTTGGTGCTTTTGATTAACCTGATTCTGTTTAAAGACCACTTGTAGAAACTCATTTGACCAAGGATGGAAAGATGGCTTCACAAGCTGTGGTTTGAAAAGCTAGCTCAGTTAATATTTACAATTTATTTGATGCTGGCCATGAACTTCTCAATTTTTCTTAAGAAAATTGGCTGATATATTTTGTATTTGGTGGTATGTTAGTGAGTTGTTAAAGTGATAATTTAAAGTTTTTCACCTTTCATTGTCCCTCAGGGTGTTCAGCCACGGTGAACCTCTAAGTGTTGTAAGCAGGTCTCTTTAGATGTGCTGTGGGTGCAAAGAAACATCCGCCAAAGATAATACAGGTGTAAAGACTCTCATTTATCATGGATGCTCATTGAGGTCTTGAAACTATTTATTTGTGTTCTCTGGCAGCTCCTGAAGTGTGAGCCTTGATCTCAGCTTTTTCATGTTCTGTGAAGAAGTAGCATTTGTGTGTGTGGAAGGAGCCTCGGGACCTCTGTGCTCTGCGCTGCTGCGCGGAGTAGATAGGAAACTGCTATCTACTAAACGTGAAACCTGAGTACCTAAGCTCCTTGTGTAACAATTCAGGAGATGCAGGTACATTTAAGTGGGGATTGCAGCAATCAGCAGGTGGGACAGGGCTGAACTGGTCAGGAGAAAATGCTTTTGGTGCTGTGTGTGTTTTAATCTTGCCTCCTGGACGCAGGTAGGATGTCCAGCTCCTTCCTAGTGTGAGTTCTTTCTTTCACAAACAGCAGAGGCATCACTTATTATAGAAAATGTCAGGAAGTGTATGGGAGGTGGTGTCTAAAAATAAAAGTGATAATTGCTTTCTGCTGGTGGGAGGATTTATTTTGGAACATGGAGAAAAGAGAAAAGAGTGGAAAGGCTGCAGCCAAGGGAAACCACAGACGGCTTTAGCCTCCATTTTGGTGTTATCTCTCTCTATTTTTCATGCTGATTGCTTATGTTTGTACTTGGTGTAAAAATTCTTAGCGCAGATACCTGATGAACCTCTGATGAGATGTTTCTGCCATTGTTTGATAACATGAGCACTTTCCCTCTGCCATGGATCTAGAAGCCATGTAGTGCTGGGGAAGCAGCAGGCTGTTGGGTGCTGATCAACCTTAAGTGCAAAAACCCCAGATAGGGGTTCATCAGAAGTATTGGGAGGGAGGGAGGAAGGTTGGTGGAAGACTGGTAGATCAGGAAATATGTGTCCCTTTTTTAGTGTGCAAAATTACAGGAGAAATGGTTGAGACTAGTCTGCAGTAGTCCAGTGCTACAAATAGACAACATTGCAGCTATTTACCCAGTCTGTTGTATCTTTTCAGGCTTTTGTGCCTGAAAAAATAAAACTGAAGAAAGCTTGAGAATTTTGGCTCAAGTGGACATATGTGATAGTGAAATACATTTATATATTGAGTTACATGTATGTTGATGTTTAAGGATCACTAAAATGGCAAAGCATTTATTTTTTGCATTGTTGGAGACAAAGTATTTGTTAATTCCTTCTTTTTCTTAATCCTTTGTCACAGTACCTTTAAGATGATGCACGTCTGCATATTTATCAATATCAAGCTGTGTTTACCAAAATTAAATATGTTCAAGTTTGAGATACACTTGTTGCAGCATTTACAGTACATACACATGTGCACAAAGTCTTAGAAGGCATAGCTCAAGTAGTAAGCAAAATTGTAGACTTTCTCATTTAAAAGAAAAATTATTTTTTCTATACTAAACAGATATTCTCAGATACATTCTCCTGAAGGAATTAAATAAAAAGTTCTCCAATTCTGAAATTAAAAGAAGGTAAGAGATGATCCTTTCCCCTTTTTTATGCTTCAAGACTGGATCAAAATTATGTCTTTTATGAATTTCTGAAATTATATAGACTAAACAAAATTCTCAGTTCATCTGGTTCAGTGTTCAATTGCCCTTTCTCTTCTAAAGGTTTCTTAATGGAGTCCTCTGAGCTGCACTTAAGGCAGATTACTTTTTCTCTACATCTTAGGTGTTTAGTGGCTTTATTCTCTCCAGTTTTCTTTGCAGGTGTGTCTGTCAGCAGCTTTAGAATACTATTCTCAACTGTTCTGATTCCTTTTTCTATTTTTCAGTGTACTGTGCTGGGTGTATGCAAGACTGGTAGGAAAGAGAGCTATAGAAAAGAGGAGTAAGAAGCAGAAAAGCATAAAGAAGATAGTGAGGTAGAGGTTACATTTTTACTGGGCTTAGTGGCTGATCATTCAACATAACAAATGGGTAGTTTGGATGACATCTGGATTTATACAGATAGGAAATTGTTATATGGTGGTTTGGTAAAACAGACTAATGATTTTTGTTTGATTTATTGTGGTCAGGTGGCTGTATTTGAGAATTTCCTCCTTTTTGGAACAAATTTGTTCCCCTCTTGACAGTTTTAGTAAAGATAACAAGGAATTTAAGATTAAAGTGTGAATTGGACTCTCTGTAAGGCAGAAGTGAAATGCATAGGCAGTGAAATTTCTGGGGCATATCTTACAGCTGTGTCAAACTCGTATTGGGTAGAAATACAATATTGTTTCTGGATCTGTCAGTCATGCACCTTTCAGAGCTAATGAAATGCAAGAGGCTTTCTGAATGAGGTCCTATTTTAATACTCATTCCACTTTTTTATCTTTTCCTGCTGTGGCAGAAGTGCCATATTTCCTTCCTAAGATGAAATACATGATTTTCCTTCCTTGTTGCCGTGTCAGTTCACCATTAGCTGTAGCTGTCCTTAAGTCATTAACATAATATGTAGTATACAGACAGCCACACCAGAAACATTTATATCCAAGAGATTCTTAATTTTGATCCCTCTCAACCTGTAGTTGTTTTATTTTTAACTCATGTTTGAAAAATTTTTCTTTGCAGATTTATGTGGTAGAATGGTGAGAGCTGATGGCAGTCTATGAAAAGTTCAACTCACTTTATATCATTAAGTTTCCATATGTTTTACTCAATTTTCTTTAATTAAAAAAGGTCACAAACCAATAAGATACAAAAGTGGGGAATAGTACACCACTATAAACACAGTTATTGAGACAGCATTTATTTACTGACTGTATTGGAATTTAAAAAATATAATTTAAAAAATCTAGAAATTAGAAGTCATTATTTAATCATGATTTTAGTTTTGAAGTTTGATAGCTGGATGTGT
This sequence comes from Melozone crissalis, assembly GCF_028551555.1. Lineage (NCBI taxonomy): Eukaryota > Metazoa > Chordata > Aves > Passeriformes > Passerellidae > Melozone > Melozone crissalis. The sequence continues at coordinate 18,531,005 of NW_026535783.1, read as the reverse complement.
GTTTGGAGAATAATTATTTTTCCATCTAGCTCTTTTAAAAGTTATATGGATTTATTTTTTTAAGGATACCAGTCTTACCTGGCTTTGAAAAGGCAGAATTCTGCTAATGTAATTGTGAAAAGCTGTGTAGAGAGACCTGCCAGGAAAGTGTTCTGTTTGTCTGAGATGCTGACATGATGATGTACTTTTCCATCCATCCACTTCTTTTACTAATACAAAACTATGGTTGATGCAAATGGCAAAATAAAATTGATGTCTGATCAACAAAAGTTCTGGTTTTCTCTTTTCCTGTTCTGATTTGGGATGGGCATGGAGAGAAGGTCTGCTTTGCTTGCTCCAGAATCGGTAAGCACCACAGCAGCGTCAAGAACAGAAAGCTAAGTTTCAGATGTCACTGGGATTTCTTGAATGCAGAGCCCATGACACAGAGCTGTTGCTGGTACATGTTAATTTTGGCATCAGGTTCCTTCCTCATCTGTGTACACAGGAGTTTGGACAGAGCACTGTCATTTTGCTGTGTCTGAGGCTGCCTGGTGACAAAAATTCTCTGCTATGTCTGCTAAACTCTTGTCTCAACGTACCAGGAGTCAGGGAGCATTTTTTATCACTGTGGGGCTGTGCCAGCTATGCAGCAGCACATGGCACTCCCATGCTTGAAGGGAGCCTCCTGTGCCCTTCTCTTTCAACCTAAAGTCAGCCAAATCCATAGGTTTTATTTGAGTGTTTCAGTCATTGTAGCAGATATGGGTCTTTTATTGTGAATTCTGTAGGTGTCCTGCTGTGATCCCGTACATGCTGTGACCCTCTCAGTAAGCTCTTCTACCCGTATGCCCTGTTTCACGGCTGGTGCTCCATCTCTCAGACTCTCTAAACACAGACAGGTGTCTTATGAGCAGTTTTTAATGTTTTTTTTTTTTCAGTGAATCTTCTAAAGCCTTCCACATATAGAAAATTTAAATCTGCACTTAACAAAGTCAGATATGACAAAATGTTAATATTTCTCTTGGCTCAAAGTTTGCCACAGGATACAACAGTATGTGAGGTATTTTTCAGGAAGCAAGAATTTCCAATGGTTAGCAGAGAAATTGTTTTAGCACTTTAATCTGTCTGCCAGGGTAGGGTAATTTCAGCAAAATACCACAGTATCCTAGGGAACTATTTTACTTAGTATGACTTACTTGATATCCAGAAATACTGCATATAAAGCAGAGAAAAATCTTTCATGTAGCGTGGCTTTATGCAAAAACTTTTTCTTATTATTTTATACTGTAGTATCTTTAGGCATTCATGGAAGCTTGTTGCACCTAAAAGTTGATTAGGCTTTAAGGTCACTGAGGTTGGTATTCTTGCAAACATCTGCAGATTTCCAGACCCATCTTTTCTACCATACTGTGGAAACAGAAATTAAAAATATATATATATATGCATATTTTTTTATTGATAAGGACAACCCCTATTCCTGCATAATTTTTCTAGTAGTTGCTGCACTTCATTTAGTCCTTTTTCTTTCAAATGTGGTTTTTATCCTTTTGCTAAATATCCTGTCCATTTCAATGAATTATAATTTCTGAGGTAAATATTTTTTAAAGAGAAGAGTGCTTATGAAGGTGGAGCTTCATTAGTTCAGGAACAGGTGCCAAGAAGTTTATAGACATTGTTGAACCCATAAAGTTGCTGGAGCTTTGAATTCATTTGCATTATTAGAGACACCTGGAAAGTTACAGATATTGTGGAGACTCTTTTTTGTGGCCTCTTTCTGGTATATTGGGAATCTGGGAGAATTTTCAGTGTTCTTGGTTGTGGGATGTTTGGATTTTTGTTTATTTTTTTGTTTTGGTTTGGGTTTTTTGTTTGTTTTTTTTTTTTTTTTTAATGTAGAAATCTGATTTGATGAATAATACATGATTAACTGTAGGTCCAAAGTCCGTTCTTCTGATTTAGGTGGTTCTTCCTCATCTTGTGTTTGTCCAGCTGATCATATTCTTATGTAGAAGCAGTGCATTGTTGGCTTGCATCTTACCTATTTCAGATCACATCCCATGCTGGTGATTTAAATTCTGATCCTCTTCTACAAAACAACTAAATTGCCAGTGCCTGTGGATCTAAAAAAGGATAGTCTCCCTTGCTCTGTGTTGCTACTTAAAATGCAGGATGACAGCAGAGCTAAGCCACGTACCTGAGCTGTGTGATTTGGTCAGTTTTTCTGGTGTGGTAGTGACCCATTGGCCCATGGTGTTTCGGTGCTGCGCCCAGGGAGTTTTGCTGGTGGCACGGTGGGATGCATGTATGAGATGGACTGGAGTCTGTGAATACCTGCAGCAAGTTTTCCTTTGTCAGCAGGCTGTGGGAGTGATGGCAGGGTGCCAGGATTGTTGTCTCAGGTTTCTCTGGTGTGCAGGGTTATCCCACACTACAGCTTATGGGGTGGCAGGGCTGTCTGAGAATGATTTGTTACGACACTATATGTGGCATTATTTCCGACACGGGGAAGCCTTCATACTTTATCTTACTTTGGGCTCCAGTGTCTGAAATTGGAGGCCTACTTAGAAAAATGGGAGAAGAGCATTTTTGCATAACTCAGATGCTCACAGCATCAATGTCATGTGGGTATTTTTAACCTTGATGGATTGTGCAGGAAAGCATCGTGCCTAAATTCTGTAGCATGTGGCAGTGTCATGGAATAGATGTTATCTAGACTTTAATTTTTTTCCTGAGACATCCTCTTCTCCCTTGGTTAATGAAAAGTTTATTGTTTTGATCCTTAATCAGTCTAGTCTCAAGTAGACACACAGGAGTGGAGGTGGGGGACTAATAAAACTTACCTGTACCCTAAAACATACCTGTTGCAGACTGTGTTTTGGAGACTGTCATTTCGAGGATGACACATAAGGAAAAGACCACAAGTTGTTGCATCTTTGTGTCTTTCTTGTCCATTACACTTGATACCCTGTAACAGAAGCAAATTAGATTTGTTTTGACATGATTTGTTCCTGACCAGAATAGCCAGTGTGGGCTATTACTCATCAGTCTGTTGCTTTGCCCGTGTTTACAAGTAATCACTTTCACTGTTTCTTCCAGAAGGTTTTTTTTTAGGAATTGAGGAGTTTCCAGTAGTTCCTTGCATTTACAGGGAATTTACGGGGAGCAATAGTATAAATTTTAAAAGGTAGGTATTCTTTTCACCCTTTTCCAGTCACCTCACATCTCAGGTTTTGAAAATGGTTAACCTATCTCCTTCAGTGGTCTGATTCACTTACTTTTAGAAAGAACAGTTCTCCATTCTTTCATGTTACTTGGATTCCTATTTATTTGCATTTCTTTGCTTCTACCAGCGTGTCTGCAGTTGTAACTTTACAGAAGGGTAACAAAAAAATACAACGAAGTGAAGTGACAACTGTATGTTGCTATATTATTTATTTCAAGTTAAGAAAGAATAAGATTCATGAGAAGCAGGACATTGGGGTCAGACTTTTCTCTGCAGAAATAAGTGTTGCATCATATATAGTTGTCCACCTTTTTTGGCAGCAACTGCTACTTAGCAAGCCAGCCATTATGCTCTGTATTTCGTCACTTAATTCATGATGAGAATTTTTGTGAAGGTGAAATTCCTGGTGCTTTGTATCAAGGAACAAAGATCCCCACCAAAACCTAAACCAGAATAAGAAATTACAGCCCAGGCATCAAGCACCTCAGAGGCCTTACAACTTAGAGAAATCATGGGTGCAACTGCTTGATTATGTTTATATTCTGGGGCACAAGTGTGACATTTCATAGCTAGTCCATATTCTTACTAAGGATCCAGCTGGATCTTAAAATACTTTGTATGCAACTGTTTCACCTGCAAGCTGAGAGCATAACTGTATCTTGATATCAGGAGTAAAAGATCTCTGATAACTTCTGCTGTAGTGGTTTGCACTGGTTTGGTGGTTACACAGTGGTTTGGTAACCTGTGGGCTGTTAGGATCAGACTGCAATGCCTACAGTTAAACTTAAAATTCCTAAACTCCCAGCAAGGTAGTTAAGAAGTCTGGCTCCGATTTTTCAGTTTCACGCCTTGGCTCTGTCTCATGTTTTAACTGTTGAAATTAAATGGTTTGATATCCTTACAAAAAATGCATAAATTGGTTTCCAAGAAACTAGAAGAAACTCTAGTTTTTCTGAGATGGACTTTAAAATTTTCAAAATTTAAATTTCAGGAAAAAGTAAAATACAAATTTCATTCGGCTCTGAAACCAAATATTATTATTCACAAAAAAGTTTATAATATAAAAAATAAGCAAGCCTGCTTGTTGCAAATAAAAAATAAATTTAAAAAAGATGAGTACATTGTGCATGTGGCTAGGCAGACCGTTCACTTTTGAACACTGATTTCATTTTTTAAATATATTCTCTGAACTTTCAATAGGGACATTTATTTAATACTGAATTTGTAGTTATCAGCAGTGCAGTCAACTTGTCATGTTTTAAACAACTAATATTTGGGGACACGGGTTTTCCCTCCAAAATCATGGTATTCCATGTAAATGTCAAATGTGAATGTTAAAATAATTTCAGATTAATGGTTTTTGAAAGACCAGGTAACTGATAGATTGTGTCTGTACTGATTGCTTTCAAATCTCAGTTCCTTTGCTATAGGTTTCTTTGTATTATCTTAAAATAAAATAGCTATAACTGTAGGAAGGCATGAGGGGTAATAATTTTTAATATAAGTTTCCTTAAGAAATTGTGGAAGAGTGAATTAAACTCATGGGTGTTTGAAGCAAATTGTACTGCTTTTGCTAGGCAAGAAATACTGCCCTTCTGTTAAACAAAAAGTATATCTCACAAGTAGATTTTCCTTATAAAGTTATATGTTTTCTGTGGCCCTGTAGTTGCTCAGGTACGTACTATCTTTAAAGTGGTGGCTGTTTCTGTGTGTGTGTGGCACACACACTGTTCTGTGGGTAGCTAAACCAGTGTTTTTCAACTGATATTTTCTGTTATAATTTAAAATGCTACGTACTAAAGTGATTTTGGAAAGGTGATTAAGTTGCTTGTTGTATATACATGCAAATTAAATAGTTATTTCTGGTTTGTTTTTTTTTTACAAGAAGGTCTGTGACTGTATAAAATATCATAAAACATTATTGTTTATTAATAATAGATTTAGATGGTGATCCAAGATACAGTATTCCTCCTTTTTCCTATTGATGTGCTGGCCCATGTGAGAGGCATGTGTGTTGAGCAAATGGCACAGTGAGAGGGGAATCACAGAACATGTTTGCATTGGGAAAACTGCATATTCTATCCTGAGTGCCGCAGAGGTTCCAGGGCAGTGAAGCATTGCGCTTCCTTGCTTTTTCTGTGGCCTTATTCTCCACGTGGAGCTGATGCTCCTGGCTGGTGCAAGGAAGTGGTTTCTGATGTGTGGGGTCTCTGAGCATGAGAGGGAGATTAGGACAGCTTGCAAATTCCCAAAATGTGGGAGGGGCAGCAGGATAGGGGATAGTCTGGCAACGTGCGTAGCTGCTGCATTGACACCATCTGGTTACTGCTATTGTGATAAAGAGGAAAGAAGTTAAAGCTGGAAATGGCTGTTTGAAATACTTGGAGACACACCAGTCTTGAATTGATCAATGTGATCAATGTGCAAGCACTGGGAAACAGAGTGGGACAAAACTTCAGTTCTCTCCTACAGCTCCTATCTGCAGCCCTGCCAGTTTCACAGGACAGCAAATCTACATGACATCACCCCCCCAAAAAGACCAAACCAAAACCAAAACCACACAAAAATACATTGCCAAGATGTTTTAAGTATGACATTGCCAGGTTTTAAATATGACCATCTTCTAAATTCTCTTGTTTTTATTCTAGTAAATGTCTAAAAAGCTCTGTGGCTTGCACTAGATTCTGCAAGCAGCATTGTCGTACTAACACAGAGAGCATATCAGGTGCAAAACCCACCCAAGTTTTATATAACCAATTTATTATCCATGGAGATGATTCGCAAAGGCTGAGCTGTGTGTTACTGTGGAGACCTTATTAGCAATTTTAAGCTGGATTTGGTATATCCATGTGAGCTGCCGTTGCAGCAGTAACTGCAAGGAAGAATACCCTGAGGGGAAGATGATGGGATTTTTCATTTTCCTTAATCTTAAGTGCAGTTTTGTCAAGCTTCTTAATGAATGTTTAGCTCCAGTTCTCCCTGATGGTGAGGAGGAGTGTATTTTTAGGCAGTGTTTATGTCCCCATGAATTCTGGAATTTCTCACAAACACGTTGTTCTGCTTTTGGTGACAAGCTGCTGCTGCTGCTGCCTCACCTCTGCCTCTCTCCATTGTGGCATGTATTCCTGCACATTCCTGTGCTCCTGCAGCTGCGCTGATGAAGAGTGATGTGCATAGCACCATATTTTAGCCCCTGACTGGCTTCATATACCTTATTTTGACACTGGCAGTGGTCATATTGCTTATCTTCACAGACATTATTTTTAGTTGCAGGAGCCTGCCCAAGAACCTCTCTGAATACTGCCTAAGATGTACATAGGGAGGAAGGTGACCTATTTTGACTCTCCAGAGGATACTTGCTGCATTTTCACTAGAACTGTTTTTTGCTTCTTAAAGAGAAAGTTGCCTTAGGCCGCATTTAATACTATACTGAAGGTAATTTAGGTGCTTTGTACATAGGCAGGTATTATCTGTAAACTCTTGACCACTTTTTAGAGACATGCACAGACAGAAATCAGTGTTCAAAATGTGCAGTCCTTTCCAGATTTACATAGGGAGGGAGACGGACCCTGCTTCACCTGTTAATTTTCTGTGTTTCCAGACAGCTTAGGATCTGGCTTTGGTGGGATATGTGTCCTCAGATAGTACCTTGGTTACATTACTGCTTCTATAATCTGGTCTGTTGATGGAACTGAATTGTTGGCTGCTCATGGGAGTGCTCATTTTGTATGGTTCTGTAGGCTTTGACTGGATAGTAGCCATTCTGCAGGAATCACTCATTTGCTAGTGATTATTATATGTCTTATGGAGTAATAAAAGCAAAATGAAATCTTGCTACCCTTTCTGGTAAGGGTTTGCTCTGCCTTCTTGTAGACGTATTTTGAGTATGCCAGATCAGGCTTTTTTTTTGCATAATCTTTTCATTTCAGAAGGATCGCACTTAGTTTGAGACAGTAACTGCAGAGTAGTTCCTAGCTGGCAAAGGGCCTCTTCCTTAGCTGTGAAGCTGGCAGGTGATTAGTGAAAACCTTTTACAAAATATAGCCTTAAACTTGGTGTTGACAAGCTAGTGTTTAGTTTCGTGAGCTACAGCCTCAAAGTTAATTTTCAACAAGGCCCTCTTCCCCACATAGTGCAACAGCTTGGGGAGAGTTTTAGCAAGATTATCTAAGAGGAGTAGTGTGTTTGCCTCAACTCTTCCAATTGCGAACCTGAATTCTGATTAAATTTTATGAGCTACCTTACTAGTGCCAGTTTTATTTAAAGCCTGACAAATTTGCATCTTTCAGAAACAGGTTTTTTTTTTCAGCTAAGATTTTGGAACCAGATATGAAGAGACTGCCTGCACACAATATCTGCATAAACAATTGTTTTAGCAGTAAGGCCATTCAAAATCAACAAAAGTCAGTTTTTTTGCAGTGCAATGGGAGAAAAGAACTTTGAGGTCTGTAGCAGTTCAGCACAATTGACATACATTCTAGTTACCAAGATTGTTACAATTCTTACACCACCCTTCCTTTTGTCTGCCCTTTCCTTTGTGTTGCATTCAACCTCTATCACCATGGGGTGAGCGGTCCCTAAGGTGGTCAGTTTTGGCTGGGTAGTATTGGTTTAAGCAGGCTGCCAGCATGCACATACCAGGACAGCATCCACATGTGCCAGGACACTCATAGTGCGTGTTTCTTCCTCCTCTTTGCCAAGGAATGAATCTCTGATGTTGCTGGGATCTCCTTCTCCTTCCTTGAAATCTCAGATGGGTGTGCACCACGCTTCACACCAGGCTCAGTTTTACTGGTCTGTCAGAATTCGATAGATCCAGTGGGTTTTCTGTATGTTGGCCTTTGTTCCCTTTGCTGTCCCTAAGAAAAATGCTTTTTCTAGATACCAGGTTTTCAATAACTTCCGCTGATGGCAAGAGGGCTGCTTATAGCTGCAGGATCTCCACTGTGATGCTCTATCCCACTGTTGTGGTACAGTGCTCGTACTCCTTTGCACTTTATCCTGTTTCCACACTTTTGAGGCTGCTGTTGCCACACCATGCTGCTTTTGTTTCTTTTCTTTTAAATGCAGATGACACCATTGTAACAGGGTCGTAAGTATTTAATTCTGTTCCATCTAACTGCTTGTCACTACCAACTATATAAAAATTATGGTTATGCCATGCGATTATTCAAAGATAATTAAAATTAAAAAACAAGTAGACATTAGGCATCTAGGCTTTTACAGCTAAAGCAGCAAAACCAAATCTCTGTGCAAGCCAAGACATACTCAGACAAAGCCTTTCAAGTCCCAAGGCCTTTCAGAGTCATTAGGACATGTATTACTTGCACTGGTGATGCTGTAGTCACAAGGCTACAGAGTGACAATACAAAGCACATGCAATGCATATTTCATACGATGAGTAATTTGTTGTATAACAGTCTAAAAGAATTCCTAACAGTCAGGAGCTCTTTTAAATAAATACGAAAGCCAACTGTGAAGTAATTAAAGGCCTGGTGGAGGTGTGGTAATAAGAGAAGGGTTCAAAAACTCTGCCATTTTCCAGCTTGTGACACAACTTCAAAGGCAGAAGAGATATGCATCATCAAAGTTATGTTTTTATTAAACAGGAAGCATCATCCCCACATTTCATGTAAAAAGAAGTAGATCTAGAAAGTGTTATTAATATTGGCTCTAAAGGAATGCACCAAAACAGAAGAACAGGAAGCTGAGCACAGAGAAGCTAGAAATGCTCGAAGGTGGGACAGCAGAGCATGGGGAATATGTCACTAGCTTTCAAGCTTGCTTTAGGGCAAGATTCAGGAAAAAAAAAGCTTGTAATAGTTATGCGAATAAAACCATATATATGGTGATTGATCCATGTGTATTGGACCTGAGATTGGAGGAACCTGGGAGTCTCAGTGCTGCAGAAACATAGGCGATGATGGTGTTTCCACACTGATTTGTCATGCTGTTTCTAATGTTAGAACCTCATGGGATTTTTCTGGTTTTACTCTTTAGCTTGCCTGAAACTGCAGATTAATTCAAATGTGATCATTCTGGGCCCTGTTCTTTAGAGGACATGGATCCAGACAAGAAGTGTTCCATGCCTTGTTGCAAAGCTTGCTATGTGATCAGTGTTTCTAGAACTTTCAGAAGAGTGTCTTGCAGTATGAGTGTTTTTTGCTGTGTTCAAACAGAACAGAGAAAGCTTTGCAGTGTTAAACCAACAGACTCTGGAGTGTCCTACTCACTTTAGCCCTACCTTTTATAATTCTAAGTAGCCCTATCTTTTTAGTACCATACAGGGACTAAAAGTATTGTTGATGGGTTTGTGTGTATATCTTCATTCATGGGGATTTGCAGCATCTTGATCTGCCTCTTGTTTTTTGTAACTTGTTTTCTACTGCAGTCTTTTCACAAGTTTGTTGAACCAAATTAAATTACTAGGTCTCTGGTGAAAGTAATCTTAAGTGTGTCCTGTATAAGTAGGCTTAATTTCTCTTTATATAGTGAAATACATTGATGCTGCTATAACTCTGTGAGAAAGAAGAACCAGAGGCCATGGAATGAAGAGGTTAGAGGTGATACGGGAATGAGCAGGAAATTTCTTTAAGGTACCTGGGAAATCTATGATACTTATGCTGCTTGATAGATATAAAATAGAAAAAAACCACCTTTATTTTAAAGATCCCTAAACTTCAGAGAACAGGAACAAAATCACTCCTCCACAGAATACCATTTCTCTTTACTTGTATGCAAATGGCAACTCAAAGTTGCCATTTTCTCAAGCAATAGATTTGTTTTCATAATGCTGATTGCAGGTTTTAAGGATGTTGGGGTTTTTTCCTACCTGTCCTTCATTACCAGGGTTTCTGCACCTGAGGTGAAGCCTAAATCTTTCACCATCTGCAACGTTCCAGAATTGGGAATTATTTTCCTCCTCCTACTAATTTTTTTTTGTTGTTGTTGCTACTGAGGACCAGATTTTTCTTTCTCAAATGAATACAACCATTTAAAGGTAGTGCCTGAGAGCAGAAAAGACATATTGTTAAAATTTTTGTTCTCTGAAAGCTTTTGAGTGAAACCATGCTTTCAGTAAAATAGGGCATAAATGGGCTGGGAGAAGCTTTGTAATTAGAGGATAGCTTTGTGTTCAATACTAAATCAAACCTGTATTTACAGTGCACCAGTGGTTTTGCTAACAGATATTGGAGAAAAGAGCTTATCACTGTGGGCTAGGGCATGAAGGAGAAGTGAGCTGTGTTTTTCTTCTTCACCTACAGATAAGAATCAGCTAACCAGACTGCTCAAGAGGAGTCACATTTTAGCCCAAGTGTAAATGGGGCAGATGTACTTTGACAAGACAGTTGGTACCACTTAAAAATAAAATCACACCTGTCATGTCTGAAAAAGCCTAACCCAGAACCCTGAATTTTGATATTTCTGTACTCCTTAGGTCAGCTGATGGCCTGTGAATTGACTCTTGATTGTCTCCCCAGAAAAATTAGACAGTTGTACATGACAGTTATGGAGTTGTCCTCTTTTCTCCAAATATATGGATTCTTCTGTGTGGGCACAGGACCTCGGGTATGGATTTGAATATTTCAATATAGAAAACCAATTTCAGTAGTGAAATTCAGTAGTATGGTTCTCAGAAATTTTTCTTCTGGTAGAGGGAAGTCTAAAGTCTTTTGTTTGTCCCGTACCAATGGGATAAATAGTAAAAGTCTTGCAGGCGATTCATCCTGAGCTTCTACAGACTGAACTCCTTTCTTCTGAATTCTTAGTGCTCTTGAGACACCAGTTTTAGGTGTTTTTCTGTTTTGACTCATGATTTTCTTCAGTAAAAAACTGGAAACAGAATGCAGCCCATTTATTTTAGAAGGGTTTATTTTATTTATAAATGTTTTCTTAAAATATTAATACGGGAACAATACTGGAGAATGTTTTTAAAAAAGGCAGAACAATACTGAAGCTAACATTTTGTGCGTGATTAGATAAATTAGGTTTCTGAGGTGCTGGCTATAAAGATTCCATTTATTTCACAGAAAGTAGACAGTAATAGCATTTAATGGTTCCTTTCCTAGTTCAGGTGATAAAGAAATTTTTTACTGTAAGACCAAATACTGCTTCTGAAGTTAAAGACTGAATGCTGGTAGCCCTCTTCAGGAATTCCTGTGTTCTCTTCCATTTTCTGTCATTATTAATTTTACAAAGTTTAAGAAAAATGTGACAGAACTCGGTTTTAAATCTTTGGGCCCCAGATATTACATAAAAATGTCTCTTTACGTGTGAGATCTGGGAATCTGCCTAGCCAATTTCCCCTAAAACCTTTAAACACAATTAAAACTTAAGTAATGTTGTGTAATGGCTGTTCTGAGTGGTAGCCTTAACTGTGAGAGTTCTCCAAACTAGGGATTGCTGGATTGAAGTTTAGAGGATTCAGTGGAAATATCAGATCCCTCAATATTACTGAAATAAATTTCAAGTCTTTCTTGCAGCTTTTAAATGTTTATGACACCAATCTTTCTTTCTTGAGTATCTCAGTATTAATAAGTTGGGAATGGCAGAAAATGATGAGTCAGAAATGATAAATCCTGAATTTGCCAAGGAAGTCATAAACTTCCTGCCTGAAAATTGGCATCTACCAAGGGAAGTTATCAAAGGCTAAAATAGGGGTAATATTTTAGTTGCCATTAAAAGCCAAAGAGTTTGGGAAGTCTAATAACCTTGAAAGTTCTGCATTTCACATTTAGGCTGAAAATGAAGTTTGTGCTTTTCAGGATGGCAGACACTGAAACAGAGAAGCTTGTTGTCATGGGAGAACCTGACCTTTATGAGAGACTGACAAAAGCAGGGATAGGGCATATTTCTTGTGGAAACTGTAGGGGAAGAAGTAGATCTTGGTTTCATTTTCAGAACTTTGAATCCTACCCCACTGCTAGTTATTTTTTACTGTGGTATTTACTTGAGTTGCATATGCAAAATTTCTTATTTTTAACACAGAAATTTTTGTTGCTGACCCGCTGCATTCTTTTTCATATTGAAATTACCCAATTGTGGGTATGTACCAGCATCCTGTGAAGCTGTATTAATAGAATCTGTCTGAGAACCATATGCTGTATTTCAAACTGCCTTTTTTTTTTCCTCCTTTCTTTTTTTCCTGGGACTATAAGTGGCTAGAGACCTTACAAAATATGTCTGACAATCAGGAAAAATCTGACTAAGTCCCAGGGAGTGTTCTGAAGTGTATTTATTCAGACCTATGTATTATTTGCACCACAAACCATAGTGTTTGGTGTTTCTTTAATATGTAAATATTAAATGTACAAAATTGAAAGATGCAGGCAGCAAAATGGGAAGCAGAAAGATGACTTCTACTTTTTTTGAAAAATCACAGAATTGACAAATGGAGGAACTGTCCATGGCTTGCATGCATTCATGTTTGAAATGTAAGGAAAAAAGCTTTTTCCACTGACACTTTTTTAGTGTCAACACTGTCAATTGTTTAAAATTATAAATGATGACCACTAAGTGTGTAAAAAATTCCCAATGATTTCTGAACCTAACAAATCAGGTTTCTTGAAATAAAAGATTTATTTCTATCCTCAAGTACTTTTCTTAAGTGCAAAAAGAACAGATGGCTATTGCCATGCAGTTAGAAATGCTTTGTCTATGACAGTATAAAGCTGTTCTTTGAAATTCCAGTAAGAAGTATCAACTACTCAGGCAAGGAAGTTTTACTGTAAATTATAGAACATGAACCAGTGTATCAGCAAGATTTTTTAAAAAGAATACATTATTGATATAAATCATTAATAGTTTAGCTTTTGAAAATCTCAAGAATGCATTGAACCTACAAACTATTGTAAAAATGTAAAAGAAAAAACAAACAAGCAAAACCCAAGAAACGCTTTAGAAAAATGAAACATAATCAAGTAAGATTATTAAAAATCGTGATCAGTGTACCGATGTGTCATTACTATCCAGGAATTTCGTTTTGCGAAATACTTCTGTGACTCTGGTGATGTTAGGTTACTGCTTTGGGTTGTTTTATCTGTGCAGAGAAAATTAATACTTTGTTCTTGAGATTATTTGTTGTGTAGGTGAACTGAATATCTTTCCAAATTGCAGTATTTCTTACAGCATCACCTAAACTGCACCTGTGTGCTCCAAGATGTGGAGCTTTTTAGTTGTGCAGCATTCAAAGCATCCCAAATGCCGGCCAGACATGTTACCAACAATATCTAGTAAAGCCATGAAAGCCCTGAGCATCTGAAATGCTTTTTGCTTCATAATATGCCTAAAGGTCTTGTGTTCAGTCAGCAGCAGTCTCTGAGGTCTCTGCTTCCGAAAGCAATTTGAAGCCAAAGGAATTCTGCTCTTGCAATCACGGCTCTTGTACCTGAGGGAGGCTAAAGCTGACTGCCTCTGTAAATCACATTGGTTCTCCTGCACTTGGTGTTTGCTCTTGTTCTTCTTTTTTTCCTTGACAAATGCTACTTTGATAAATTCAGCTTGGCAGGCTTGCTTGAGGAGGAGGCTTTGTATTTACCACTCCTTTGTATACATGATTTATTTTTCTCAAAATCAACTGCTGGCGTCATTCCTAGTCTCCTCTCTAACTCTATAAAATTACTTGTGGTAATACCCATCAGTTTTAACTGCTTCTTAGAGTTAATGCTGGGTTCAAATCCCAACCAGCTAACTGATTTTTCAAAAGGTGTTGAAACTGGAAACTGTTAGCAGTGCTGCAGTGTGTGTGTGTGTGTGTGTGTGTGTGTGTGTGTGTGTGTGTGTGTTGGAGCACATCTGGGCTGCCTGTGTCTTGTTTTGATGCCCCAAAATGAGACAAAAGACATTGACGAACTGGGCAGAGCCCAGGCTGCTCTCAGGTGATTGTCTGGAGCGTGAGGAGGGGCTGGGAGAGCTGGGCTCCTTCACTCTGCAGAGCAGGCTAAAGGAGGTCGCAGGCTGCCTAGTGAGCATTTTCTGCTACCTATTGGGAGGTTTTGAAGAAAGTGGAACTGGACTCCTCCCAGACATGCATAACAAAAAGATCAGGGACAACAGGCAAATTGCAAGGAGAGCAATTCCAATCAAGTGTAAGAAATTACACAGCAAAGATGATGAGACAGCTTTTTGGGGGCCTGGAAAGCAGGGCATACTTAATGGATTTTTAAAAACTCAAGTCATTAGAGTAAAAAAAAATCTAAGGATTGCTTTAAGCAACCTCAAACAAGTAGTAATTTTTCATTAACCTTTAGGTCCCTTATAATTTATTTTAACTGTTAATTTTAATTGATCTGTGAGGAGCTTTAACAAAGGTATGTGGATAGCTTCTAGTTTCAGTACCTATTGTATATTTAGTGACTGAACGTGCTTTTCCATTCTGTGATTCATAGACCCTTTTCATTATTTTTCATGAACAAGTAGACTTAGAGAGGCTTTTAACTTACACTGTAGAATCCACTTTCCTCTCTTTTTGTTTCAAGGAAAACATTAGCAAGACTTCTAAAATAAAATGGTCCAGTAGCTCTGGAAGACATTATTTTCTATGGCTGTTTATTTTCAGTTAGGCTTATGAAGATGTCCTTTAAAATCAAAAAGTACCATGGGAATCTGGTTGAACACTTTCAAGGAAAAAATTAAATCATAATCAAAGCAAGAGAGTATATCTCGAAATACTTTTGTATTATCTAGTGGTAAGGATATGGGTCATGTGTTAAAATTTTGTAGCTATACTCCAGACATGCAGGAGTTCCCATGCTGAGCAAAAATAGTGGTAAGCAATTAAATTTCAATATTGGGTGAATGCAATTATGTGGAGGAATAGCAGAACAAGAACAGAGTTGAAGGAGATGTTCTAATCATTTTAAAATGTTAGCCAACAATTGTATTCCCAGACATGTTTTTTCCATTTTAATTCTCAACACATATATGGTCTTTCAATTGATAGGACTAAAAAAGATAATTTATGGCCTTCATATAAATGCTTCATTATGCTTAGAGTTTCCATTACATTCCTGTGTCAGACCACAAAAGACAAATACATGAAATTAAAAAAAGAGACATCAAGTCTCATCTCTAGTTGATGTGTACAGTGTTCTGATTTATTCAGCTAAACGAATCAGAACTGATGTCAGAAGTGGTTGTTGGTTTTTTTCACTTAATTCTTCAGGTGGAAAGAAATGTCAGTCAGTTTTGTGTCTATGACAGAATGTAGACCCCTTCTTGCTTTTCTGGACCTCACTATGTCTTGATTGTCTTTTATGTTATGTACAGCAGTCTTACATGAAACTTGGTTTTTGAAATGGTGTTAGGTCTAAGAAATGTATAGTTCAAGATTAAAAGCTTTCTAGGCAATATAAGCCTGCAAAGAAAAAAAAAAAAAAAACCAAAAAACCTGTTTCCAGTATATCAGAATAAGTCATTCCTTTTGGTAGGTTGAAGAATGGTTAGATTTTTGAGTGCCTTTGGACGCTGAGTTCTTCAACATTTCAAAGATGCCTTTCAGTGTAATTTCAAACACCTTTTGAATCTAGAGGGTGGGATAAGTAGAGGAAAGAGTAGGGCTCTTGTTATGGCTTCAATGAGTGCATCATCATCCACATTAGTAACCAATTTTATCCAAATTTATCCTAAACCAAATTTTATCCAAATTTGTTACTTTCTACATTGGTACATAACTGCTGTGCTAGTTAAGGCTTTGCCCCAATGGCAGGCATCAGTGAATATCTAGACAAGTGACATTTACATACAGTTAGGTGAGAGTCATTGTTATGAAATTAAAAATCCTCCAGGTGTTGTCTATTTGTGTAAAACGTTGTCAGTGTTTTCCTCTCACTTGTCCAGAGGAAAATTACGGCCCTAATGCGGTAATTGTTCCTGTAGCAAGGGCTCAGTCATCCATGCCATAAGCTCGCCAGCCTCTCTGCTGGTCACTCTGTCTCTTCTCACTGTCATAGAAATGAAACCCAGGCTTGACCAACCTCTCCTCTTGTGAGTATCAGGGCTGGTTAGGATCATGTGTGCAGGGGCACTGGATCTAGGTCGTTCCTACCCTTCTGCAATGTCCATGTACGTGTATGGCCAAGGGGCATCTTGCTTCTAGCAGGATTACAGCCACTACCGGCAGTAGGAGCTTGTATGGGGCCCCCAAGTCTTTCCAGCCTTACTTCTCAAACAGTTATTGTTAATAAAAATATTAAAACTAGATTTAGAATGATAAAACATTTAACACAATTTTTAAACAGTATTTTCTTATGGCTGAAACACACAGAATCTCAGCATTTGCCAAGGTACTGTTAAACAAGGCAGCATCTCCTGCCATGTTGATGTGAATTCTTTACAAATCATTTAAAGATGAGCAAACCAAAGCAAAAACTCGCAGCAAGACCCACTGTCTCCTCCTGAGAGCCCAGCACTGTGCCTTGGGCTCCAGCTGTGGCACATCAGTGCTGAGTGGAGGGGAATGATCAACTCCTAGGAGGCTACTGACAGTCTTTGCTGTAAGGGCACACTGCTTGGTCATGGTCAGCGTGGTGTCCAACAAGTCCTTCTCTGCAAACTTTCGTTCCAGTCACTTAGCCACCTGATGCCAGAAGTTAAGTGCTTCCAGCCCATTTCTGCATGGGACTCCTGCTTAGATAATTTTGTCTTTGCCTGCTCTGCCTTTGGTAGCTCAGAGGCTGAGACCTGTGAAGCCACAGGGCCTTGGAGGAGACACAATCCATCTCTCTCTTCTCACCTCTGATAGTGTCTGTGACAGTGGTCACAAGGGTCTTCAGGGTGAGAGAGAGGCGAGAATGTTGACCTCATGTTCAGAAGGCTTGATTTATTATTTTATGATATATATATATTACATTGTGACTATACTGAAAAGAAATAGAAGGAAAGTTCTCAGAAGGCTAGCTAAGCTAAGAATAGAAAAGAATGAATAACAAAGTTCTGTGTCTCAGCAGAGAGCGAGACCCAGCTCTGCCGTGAGTGGTCAGTAAATCCAAACATCCACAGGAGACCAATCACGGATCCACCTGTTGCATTCCACAGCAGCAGATAACCATTGTTTATATTTTGTTGCTGAGGCCACAGCTTCTCAGAAGGGAGAAAAATCCTAAAGAAAGGATTTTTATGAAAAGATGTCTGTGACAAGTGTCTAGATTTCTCAATTCTTCTGTGGCATGAGTGGTCCACCAGCACACACATGCTGCAAATTCCCTGCTGTCATTGCCTCCTAGGAGGCTGGGACCCATGCTGGCATTTCTTGTGAGCTTGAAGAAATGTTAAAGATATGTTTAAGATCCTGTACAGGAAATTTCAAGTGATCTCACATCCTCTTACACTTGATTTTTGACTGCATGTTGAGCTTTTTGGTTTATTCATAAATTGTCAATGTGAATGCATCTTCATAAAATTTGGCAACTCTTTTGATTTCAAGACGTTCTCCATTCGTCAGTACATGAAATTTTTTAGATGCAGTGATTTTTATTTTCTGACTTGAACTGAAATTTCACAGATGTCACCTACTAAATTTTAATCTTTTTCTGTGCAGCTAGGAACACTGTCAGTCACAATGTTGGCTACTGTGCAGTTCAAGAAGGTTTCTGAATTTAAAGTTCTTTCTCAGGAGGGTAAGTAACAAGCAGCTGGATGAGAGGAAATTTCACTTATTCCACCATGGTACAGAAGTTCTGTAGCTGTGAGCTGAGAGAATATGGTCTTTCTATGGCTTGAAAATAAGCTTCCCCATTCATCTGGAATTAAACATCAGCAAAGAGTAAACAAACTGAATATGCATTAAAGCCTCTTCTCCTGTGACATCTGGCTGAAATTAGGTTCTACTCTCTAAATCCATTTGCTAGGGTAGGCTGCAATTAAAAAAATTAAAAAGTTAATTAAAAGGAAAAATTAAAAGGAAAAATTAAAGTTCTTTTTTGTTATTTGATGAGAAATTCATGCCTTTAATTCCAGAAGCTGGAGCAACTGATCTCTCGGCAAAGGTCAACAAATAAACAAGGCCAAATAATAAATCATATCAAAGTTGATAATTACTATCAGCTCCCGTTTATAAAAATATTTGCTCACTAACATTTTTAAATTAGAAATTATTTCCAGTAAACAGATTCATAGGGCATTGTATTTTCATGCATGAGAAATTAATTGGCTAATTTTACAATGGCATATAAAGATTGTTGTTCTAATATAAACTAAGAAATCTTGGCTTTTGTAGCTCACTTTTTGCTCACTCATATTAACTTTTTTAGATTAATACGCACAAAATTCCAACTACCTATTTTTGCACTCCTCCTAAGTCTGATAGTTCTTTATGTGAATATCCACATTTGTGAATGCACAGCCAGCTTCTGAGAATATTCTGCACTCCTGAGAGACCCTTTAGCCTATTTTCCAGTCAGTATTATTTTGGAAACCTGTGTTAAAGTGCATTCCTTTAAAAATGTTGAACAAAAAAATTAATAACTCTTGCCCTATACAACAACATCAGGAAAGCAATGCTTCAGGCAAATCAGGACAATAGGAAAAGACCCGATCTTTCTTGGGAGCTTTGAGCCATGCAGTCATCACATTTGTTATCTTACAGTCAACATGATGTGAATAGAAGTCAGATGCTCATTAATTCAGTCAGTCCATCTAAGCAAAGCTTGTGCTGTTTGAACTCATCTGTTCCATTTGTTTGAGTACTTTAGTACTCTTCATATTATTGAAAATGTCACGGTTTTCCAGCAGCAGACCGTGATGGCCAACATATCAGCCTCCAAATGTATTCACTGCTGGTTTTCTTTCCATCAAGCTATTGGGATTTTTGCTTACAGGCATTGTTAAGGTATCAGTAATACACATATGTTTCCAATTCTGAAGGAAGGTACATGCTCAAGAAGCATCAAAATGCAATATTTGAAAGTTTCTCCAAAATAAGAGTCAGAGTGACTGACTATTTTAATTTATAATTAAAATCTGAATGATTGCCTTTAATTTGAATCATCTGTAGGGATAATTCCTGTATATTAAGGCCAAGACACCCTGATCTTCCTTTCATGGAGATATTCCCCAGAAGATAGTGTTACTCAATTACAGCATTTAAAATAGAGATTTTTTTTATTATTATTAAAACCTGGCTTTCAAAGTATTTAAGAATTCAGAACGAGTTAGGCAAGGAAAGGCATAGTACGTATCTGGAAAAAGAATCTTTAGACTTACCATATGACAATCCAGGGTAAAAGGAAATTGCAATCAAGATCACTTTCTTCTTTTTCTCCTCACTAAAGGTGGATAAATAAAGTTTCAGGAGTAACACAGTTCTTTCCCTCTGCTGCATAAATGGAAGAAGTACAGAAATTGTGTTTATATAACTTGCTCTGTGGAAAGGGTAGCTTGAAGCTCACCAGCTGTAAGATGAAGTCTAGGAAATTATTGCCAGCTCAGCAAACATGTAGAAAAGATGTGAGACAGAAAATTAAATGTACTTGATGACTTATGAAATGTACTGACACTGACTTTATCTCTTCATGTCATCAGCTTATGACTCATCAAGTTTGTTTGTTGGTTTTTTTATTATTGTTTTGTTATTTCTATTCCTACTTTCCATTAAAGAAAAAAAAAAAAAGAAAAGCAAGAAAATTATTATGTTTTGTGCTAGGAAGTCACGTATTCTAAAGGTAGCCAATCGAAAATGTGTGAAAAATAAAAGCATATGTTAATTTTTGTGTGTTAACCTGGAATAATGGTATTCCCTTAAGATGTGACTGAATTTACATGAATGAATGTTACAATAAATAAAGAAAATACACTATAAGTAGTGTTTTTCTTATCTGTGAATACCTTTTCTTTCTTTTAAACAACATGTTTTCCTCAGCGTGCTGGTATTGCAGATTAACTGAAGTGACATGTAGCTTCATCACAATAAGCTGATTGTATCAATTTTAACATATGAAATGTGTAGTCAAACATGTTGTTCCATTTATGCTGATGGACATCTGTCTTTAGGCTGCATGTACTCAAGGCGCTGCTGGACACACGAGTTAAATCAGTAAGTGTCCAGATATGTCTTACTTCTTGACATTGCAGCTGTGTTCACTCTTATCTTTTCATTCGTCCCTCCTGTGTCACGTTTATTCACACAGGAGAACAGGATGACTCTCCCACTCTTAGAACAAACTTGCACTTATTTGTCCTTAATTGCCCCAGATAAGCAGGTTTTTTCAGTAAGTCATGGCTCTGCCTTTTTGGGTGAAGAAGTCAGGGGATGGTGCATGGCTGGAAATCTAACATTTACCTTAAATCCTAGGACTTTGTGTATTTTCCCAACTCTACTTCCCTGCAAGAAAAAAAGAGGAACTTACTGGAGGAGAACACATAATCTGTTCATATGAACATATAAAACATTCAAGTTATAGTTCAACTTTCTTAAGGGATTTTCTGAAAGGAAGGAGTGTAGGAAATATAAAAGTATGGCGGACTTTAGCTAAGACAAGAATTTTAGCGATGCTGTGTCTTGAAATTGCATCTTGATAGTTTCATTTAATTCTTATATTCTACATTATGAGAGCAAGTGACTAATCTTTTCCTTGGTAGTGGTGAATAGGAAAAAGATTAGTCACTCATACTAAGGTGTTGGTGAATAGCAGTTTGTGATTTGATTAGATCTTCCTTCAGCTGCCACTTTTCCAAGCTGAAGGAACTTAATCTGTCTATGTAAGGTATTTTACTTTTCTTTTCTGTACAAAAGCCATTTCATTGCCCTTTCAATGCCCTTCTAGCTACCTCTTCTAATTCCACTGTGCCACCTTTGGGATGAGACACCAGAATTGAGGACACTGGTCCAAATACGGTGTATTTTGGATACATTCACTGGCCTCCTGCCATCAGTGACTAAATTCTTGTTGGAGTTAAACTTTCAAATCTTGTTAGCTCACTTGGTTTGTAGATTTGATTACCCTGTGCTGGGACCCTTCCTGACTGAATTTCTAACATCTTCTCTTCACTGAGTGTGGAGGAACAAGAAAGGAAAGGAGAAAAAGGATAAACATGCATTTCAGCTTGGTGGTGTTGTACTGAGGTATTCAGGGAGGTTCATAACATTACTCCTTGTAATGTGTAAGGTTAGCGTTTATTTGGAAAACAACAATTGTGATTATGAGCCTATTCATCTCAAAACAAAACAGGGTTGGGGGTGTTCCTCTGATTCTGAGTTTTAAATCTTACTGAAAATAGAAACAGCATGGTGCTTTTTATCACATAACAGTTGTTAAAGTTTTATTTATCTTTTTCTATATCTGTTCCATGAAGATTCCGGGCATTGTTGAATATTTCCAGGGGGTAACATGAAAAAGAAAAGGAATTATGAAGAACAATGCCCCATTCAGCAAGTTTCTTCTAGGAAGACTTGCCACACCACACTAAGCAGTTTTGTGTAGAGGTCTGTCTTAATATAAACCTTAGCAATTTTCTAAGAAGTTGGTGTTGCAGGCTGTCATTTTAGCTGGAAAGTGGCAATAAGGACCACCAAGAGTAAGTAAAAGATAAGTGTGATTGCCTTTCTCATGGTGGACATTAATCTATCATTGTTTGTGAGAAACAAAGGAATTTTCTTCTGGTTTGTAGGATGGATGTTCATAGGAAAATTTATGTACTGATATTCTTAGTATTTCTAGAGGTGAACTCATTGGATTTTCTTTTCATAACTTTTATGAGCAGATAGGTCATTTATAATCACAAGTATTAATGAATTAATAAATGCCTCTTTGAGTTCAGCATACAGATGTAAGCATGGAATTTCAGGAATTTATGCTGTTACTATAAAAGTAGTCATATAGTAGTCAACACAGAGCTCTGGCCTCAACTATGGAAATCAGACTTATTGAGTCCTTTGTGATGCTCCTGCATAAAATTTTACTGCATAAGGTCTTGGCAATGCTTTGTCAAGCTTATTTTTTACATGTTTTTACAAGCATTTCCCATGACTGACATCCCTGCATACACTTATTATTTTCTGTGTGATAAGGTGCATGGAGAGAAAAGAAAGAAAAAGCTTTTTAATTTTGTCACTTCTTCTCTAGAGCAGGAGTCTGCTGTTGCAATTTTCCATCACTAGCACTAAACTTTTCCTTACAGTTCATTCTTTGTTAATTGTCATAGTTAGGTTTTGTGGGTTTATAGACTATTATTTTGCATATAATTGCATGAAATTAGCTGAATATGTTTATGTATGAGTCTGTGTCAAGGTTCATAATGGACCATATATAATATGCATATAAATTGAAAAATAGTCCTGTTTTATGAAAAACTGCATTTATCATACACAGGACAAATACAGTACAGACTAATGCTTTTGAGATGAAGCAGTATATTCAGTAAGGATGAAATACTCTAAATGGCTTATTCCTGCTTCTGTTGAATTTAAAAGCCATTAAAATTCCCAGCTTTTCACAATATGCCTGGACATACACAGTCAGTCAACACTTCCTGAAATATGGGGTCTTTACTACAAAATGGGCTTTGAGCCTTGTTAATGCACCTTGATTCTCCTGTAAATTGCCTGGATAATTATTTTCATTTTCAGTCACCTCACAAAGGCCATTTGACCAATGAAATGTATTAAAAAGTTAACTTGTGTTTCGTTATATCTTCTCAATGACTCTTCTTGGTGCTCTTTAGTCTTTTTGCATAAATCTCCTCTGGTCCATAAGAAGTGTTGCAGGGAAATAACCCCAGATCATACTTCCTACTATAGTACTAGGGCAGCATTTTTAGGAGTAGAAGCACAAAATTGTGTTGATAATTTTTCTCTCATGCTCTAAGAATATCATCTAGTCAAACACTTACTTTGACAAATGTAATATTTTCACTCGCGTGTGAACTTGCATAATTCCATGGCTTGTGCTTGGGCAGTTACTCATCTCTTGAAGATGAATAAAAATAGTTCAAAACCTTTTCACATAGCCCAGCCAACCTTCTACAGTCCTCTTTTTCAGCTGCAAAAAGTCTCACCAAAATTTGTTTACTAGCTTGCTTTCTGTAATACAGTATCACTCCCAACACTGTGTAGTTCATTAAACTTGGCATAAAATTAAATAACAGTGTTTTGCAGCAGAAGAAAAAACTACAAGCAATTGCAATCAAGACTTTCGGGGGGTATGGGTAGGTAAGGACTTGTTTCTGAAGTTCATTTAATCAGTAAAAAAAGCCCTGGGATCTTATTAGAAGTAGTATTTGGTGCGAAACAGAGTAAGAGAAATTGGTAACAATGTTGAATTCTGACTAAATAAACCAAGATAATAGAAATGCAGCTAATCTACTCTTCAGAACAGTAACTAAAGTTGTACTGTATGTTAAAAACAATAAATTGTGTTTATTTGTAAAATGTATATAGCTATCTTTTGATACCATGTCATTTTTAGGGCAATCAAAAAAATCAAATTAGAAGAATACTTACTTTTCAGCACTGACTATATTTTTAGAATTTTTCTTATGCTGAAAGTTCTTTCATTCAGTACAGACAAATTGTTTTCTATAGTTAAAGATTCAGAAGTTAGTAAAGTTAATTTCACAGAATCCTCCCTCAGAACCAATCCTGGTCATCATCTATGGTATTGCAAGGGACAGAAAAGCTTTTTACTGTTCTGTCCCCAAAACTGATAGACCAGTGGTACAAGAGAAACTTCAGTAGAGTACTGGTTGGTAAGGGATGCCAGATGCATCTCCCAGGTGTACTCAGGAGAGCTAACAGAAAACGCTGGATTGTGTCCAGAGCTGGGAATTCCATGCGTGGTGGGGAAAGTGTGTGAACATAAGCCCTGAAGACTGGAGATTTTGCCTACTTACTTTTCAGTTCATGTAAATGACTTTTGATATCTGAAGTAGCTCCAAAACTGCAGCGTAGTCTTCTGCCATTTTGCTTGGCAAAGCCTTTTCTCTCTTCTCTTTGTCACGGGCCACTGGAGAAGGCTTTTCCACAGGCATGGCTGTGCACAATTGCAGCAGGACACCTCAAGGCAACACGAGCTTCCTTTCATGGACATGGTGCTGGCTGATCCCTGTCTTTGCTGTCAGAAGTGCTGGGCTGGTCCTCAAGGTCTGCTGAATGTGGTTAGGCCAGCAGAACTCCACGGCTGTTGTGAGGCACAATGCCTGATGCTCCAGCGTGGGCTGCAGGGTGGGCAGCGCTACAGGAGGAGTGCTTGGGCACATGCAAAGGTGGTTGTGCTGCCTGGCAGCTGTAAATACTGCTGGTACAGGAGTGGTGAATAGGGTAAGGTGCAGGTTTTGTTCTGCCAGGGCTTCACAATATGTCTCACAGCCACTTTGCCTTCAGATGATGAACAGGTTTTTTTTTCCCCATTTCCAATAGTAATGGATTCCTAACATCCTCAGGAGAGTTTTCAAGTTAAATTAAAAACTAGCATGTCTTTTATAAGTTTTACTCCTCAAAGTCTTCCGTCTATCATCTTGTTACTATTGTACTTGCAAAAATGAGAAAGAGAAAATATGGATATGTATGGATAAGTGGCTGATTTGTGATTTGTGTAGTAGTGTTAATTTCATACGGCTGTAATCACTGTAGAGTGGTTTTCTCCCTTTAATCTTCCCTATTTCAGTGTTTCTAGAAATCAGACATCCAAGACAAGCAGGTATGTTACACTTTCTCATGCAAAGATGCATCCTGCTTATTCTCTTATGGTCTATTGGAACAGCAAGTTCATTCAGTGATACACTCACTGCTTTGAAGATTAAGACCTGTGTAGCTTTGATGCATGGAACATTATTGAGGCAGCATGTTTGGTTCTTCTTAGCATTGGTGCTACTAATGATTGCTAAGGTTTGAGCAATCTGAGCAGTTCTTACATTTTAGTTGCCGCTTGGGTGTTGCACATGCATGGTACTGCTGTGTATGAAAGCTTCAGTGACTGCTTTAGTATTGTCAGTGTGGTTACTGCAGTACTACAGAGTGGTGCAGTCTGGAGTGTTGATGTCGCAGCACAAATTGCAATTTGCAAATCCCCATGTTCAAATTTTAAGAACATGAACTTAGTAGCTTGTGCTAGTGACCAGAACAGGAGCTTAAAGAAAAAAGCATTAATTTTCTTTTATTAGTGCATTTTAATAATATGATTTTTATTCAGTAAAGCCATAGCTGCTTTAAAAGTTGGATCGTGTAAATGTCAGTTATGCTCTGAACTAACATGGTTTTGCTCTTGCTTTTGGCTCAAATATTAAATATTTTTTACTGAACCCATGACTGCAGGAAAGTTGTTTGGCAAAAGACAATGGTGAAAGATTTGAAAAGCAAATAGGTGTCTGAAAAAATTCAGATACTGAAGTTGTGAAAAACAGTGTTTAATTTTGATCGCGTGTTTAATCAAAACAAGGTGGAAGATTGAAAATAATGTGATAGAAGTGAGCAGTATAATGAATAGCTAAAATATTTGCACATAATAGATTTCAAAATATATGAGAAGGCAATGTGAGTTAAGAGAAAATAGAATTTAATTTGATTTTCACTGAATGGTGCTTCTTTGATCAAAACTTTTCATAACTCATGGATTAAAGACAACTATGTCTTCATTTTCTGTGATGAAAGGAAATTATTTCTCCCCTGACGCTGAAGATCACAAGAATTAATTTTCACCTCTTTTTTTTTTTTTTTTTTGGTAGAATGCACAAAATGAGAAGTTGGAATGTCTGGTTTTAGTAAAGAATTTGGACGAGCAAGTCTGATTTTTTTCTCTTTCAAAGTTTTCATTTTATTGAGAGAAGGAAGTAGATCTATATAATGGAGTTGAACTGGTCACAATGTTGGAAAGAAAGCCTAAAATCCTTTTCCTTTTTCTCTTTTTTCATGCTTAGTAAAAAATTTGTATGTTTAAAAGCCAGAGTGCTTTTTTCCAGCCGTTGACCAGGCTTACAAAGATATTACTGCTTGCTTCTTCTTGTAAGGAAACATGTTAATCAGGAAGAGAAATGCACTTCAGTGTCTAGACAAGCTTAGGGGTCTTTTTCAGTTAACTCTAATGTATAGTTTTCAGTAAAATGCCCTGGTTTAATATGGATACAAAAAATAATTACAGACTCTTAAATATGTATTGTTTGGAAGATTAATTTCCACAGCCTGAAATTATTTATTTTTGTGTTCATTAATTCTCTTAATTAAACTCTGCCCTTACAGAGAAGGATTAAAGATAACTCTGTGGCTATTAATAGCAATGTAAAGAACTTTATTAGTGAATTTGTTCCTTATTAGGATTCACTACTACAGTCCAGTGAAGAATAATTCAGATTTTTATGCTCTGCAGTTCCCTCTTTCACTCCATCAGTAAAAACTGTCAGCATGAATGAACATGTTCTGTGTCTCTACAACATCTTGGCTCATGGATTCCCCTTTTTATTGTTTCCTTTATATCATCATGATGCATTCTTTATTCTCTTTCTTTTTTTTTGAGATAACAGTGCCACCCTTTCGGATCATACTTACTGGTAGTAAGGAACCTAGTTTCATCTGCAGAATCAGAATCTGATGTCAGTGACTAGAAATAGGTTGATTTAATTAAGGGGAGAACTAAAACTTTATTTCATTATCTGCAAATGTGGGAGTGCTTTCCTAAACAAATCATGCTACAGTTGTAATGCTTTAAAGATTTAGTCTTTTAGATGTCAGGACTCTGTTCTGCCTGTTAACTCAGTTTATTCTAATTGGAAACCTGTAATCTGCAACTAGATAATCTGAACATAAGGGTGTTTTTTCCTTGCTGTCATGGTTTGACACTGGCACAATGCCAGTGCCCCCATGAGAATACCCTCTCCCTGGTGTCTGCTGTGAGATGTGACCAGGAATAAGCAAAAGCAGGCTCCTACTTAGAAATAAAGAAAACTTTATTAACTAAACTACAAGAAAATAACTAAACTACAAGGAAAGGGGAAAAAAAACACACAAGGAAAATGAAAACCCTACAAAAGCATTTTCCTCCTCCCCCCATCAAATTTCCCAATGCAATACATTCCCCCAAGTCACCAACTCTCAGTCCGGCACCACTCTTTAGAATACTCAGTCTTCAGTTCATCAAGAGTGAGGAGTCCCTTTTGTGCCATAGGCTTCCCCCAGAAAAACCATTGAGACCTCGTGTGCTTCCATGTCACTCAGCACCGCCCGGAAAGTCCTTTTGCCATCGTGACACCTTCCTTCCATGCCCAGTACTCTCACCACTGCACATGGACCAGAGCTGCTTCTAGGGTTCTCCTTTTAAGGATGTTTTGTCCACTTCCAACAAAGAGCACAGTCTCTCACTTTTGGGACACCTGTCCCCCCCAAATTTCACCCCCTGGGGCTGAGGGGGTCTCAAAAACAGAGATCTTCTCTTCCACTGAAGAGCGGGGACACCAACCACGCTCCTCACCTGTTGTCTCTGTTTGTGCACTCTTACACATAACATCACTGCACTCTCTTGGCTCCAAGCCATTGCCTCCCCCTAAATGCAGTCTCTGTGTCACAGGGAAAAAAAAAAAGGTTCTGTCCATGGCCACACGAGAAAAGTCCAGCCAAAGGCCACTCCACCATCTCTCCCCCCACTCAAGAGTGTTCTGCGCTTCCCTCGGGCCCATCCCCTCTTATCTCATCTCTATCTCTCTTCTCATTCAGCTCCAGGAGGATCAGCATTTGCAAGGTTTCTATCATGCCAGAAAAGGGTTAAATATCTCAGTCTCATGCTTGTCTGGATCTCTGGAACTCCCACGCTGCCCTGCCAGCTGCCCTGCCGGGCACCTTCACGCCGCACCCCCGCCTTCTCCTCCTGGGCTGGCCACTATCAAATTCAGATGCCAGCTCTCCCTCTCTCTCCCCTGGGTGGGGGAATGGCTGCCCGATGTCTCTTAGTGCTCTTCCATCCCCAAGGGCCTCTTCACCTCCCACCTCTGCCCAGGTCCAGGCCTACCGCAGGGCTGCTCTTTCCCCGCCCAGCAGCAGCAGCCAAACGGGGGCAGGATATCCGACCTCTTTCCCTCCAAGTCCCAAGGGAGCCTCCCAGAGGCGCAGCTCTGGCTTTTTGACCCGTGTGTGTTCTCAGAGGCATGTCCAATTGTCCCAATGGCCACATCAGGTGCCAATATTAAAATCTGAGCACCTATTGGTGGCCACAGCATATCCCAGAAAACCCGCTTCCTGTCAATGTCAAACCACGACACTTGCTAAGCTTCTGAAAGTCCTGAATATTTTCTTCTTTAGTAGAAATGACATATTTACTATATACCACAATCACTTTTCAGATTTCATAGTTATTGCACAAAAAAAAAACCCAGACCAAAAATTCCCCAAAAACCCACAACAAACCAGGGCACCAAAAAAACCCACTCCAAAAAAGCAAAACAAACCCCATCCCTCTAAAAAAAAAAAAAAAACAAAAAAACAAAACAACACAAAAAAAACCCCACAAAAAACCCCTAAACCAATACAACTAAATTTTTTGTCTTCTAATCTCTGCTGATTTAATGCTACAATGACTACCTATGTGTGGTACATTGCATTATTTTCATTCTGTGATTTATATTTTTTTGTGTCAGAAGTGCTGGAAATTTTGAATTTTTATGTACCTGTGCATAAGGCAGCCCTCACAATGCAATCTCATGAATAAGCTGAGCAACTTTAATGCTTAATTTGCTTCATTACCTTTCTGCTATGACTATTTGTATATATGGATTCAACATACGGAGATTTTTTTATAATATTTGATGTAATTTCTGCTTTGAAATGAATGCATGTTTGTGTAGCATATATTTGTTTTTGCTAGTCATTGAGGCACCATACTGTTGTTTGTTTTTTTTTCATTGGAAAAAATGCTCAATATAAGTTCTGATATTCGTCCATGGGAAAAAGTAGTATTTTCTGTAATGCATTAAACACAGCTGTTCCTGTGTGTACTACAACTCTTATGCAGGGAAATATTTAATCTTTCAATTAATGTGTATGTTTATTTTGGATTTCTTTAGAAAAAACAAAGGGATCCTGTTTTCTTCTTGAAGTTTGGGTTCTCAGACAAGAGATTTATATCATTTCTTAGGCAGATATGAGTAATGCTTGAATGCCAGCAAGATCTAAGACCCAGGCAGTGCTGGGTGTGCTGATCAGTGTCTATGAGAACCTCACTTAGTGGTTGTGAATGGTTTGATGTGTTCAGAATTGCCATGGAGACTTTTAGTCTTACATAACCTAATACATCATATACTTACACCCGGCTCTGGAAAACATGTAATTTCTGCAATAGCTTACGATAGATGTTATCTGAAAAATAACTCCCCAAAAGGTTGTTAGATGTAGGGAATTTCGAGAGTTTTGTTTTGTTGTTGATTGTTGTCTTTTTTCCCCTAAATAAATATTCCAGTGCATATGTTGCAAGGAAATGTCAGTGAAAAGGGTATTTGAACTTTAGAACATCTACACTTGGTACTTGACTGTGTTTTATTTATCCTACTGTCAGGAGAATCTATTAGCCAGCAAGATTACCCAAAACTGTTCCACTCTGCAGTACTTTAGCAGAATAATAGTAAAAGGTAGCACACATTTTGCAGGAAGGGTTGCATGAGAGGTGTAACCCTTGTTCCAGAGCATATGATGTAAATTGATAAGAAATAAATAGTAGAGAAAAATAATGCCACATAAAGATTGAGCTCCTTTCCTGAGTTAACACAGTAGTTACATGAATAGCAGAGGTGGAAATTAGAAACCACTGGGCAGACTCCAATCTGCTGTGGTCTCCTTTAGGATAACCTGTGTAGTATATGAATACACAGCCACTACATTCAAAGCATTTTGTGTGATTTTATTTTTCTGTTAAAAAAGTATTATTTCTGCTGCTGCAATACCTCTGAATGGATAGGAGCATGTTGAAGGACTTAATGGCTTTCGTTTTGCAGTATGATCATGTTGTTTTTATGCTCATTTATCTGGACAAGGGGGAAATATTTGATCTTAAAAATACTTTAGGAGGTATCAACAAAGCTACCTGCTCCAAGTATGGGGACAGGTATCATCAGTGGATCCATTTTTTTGGTAATGGTTTTATCAGTGCAAAACGGCCACTATTGTAACTGTCAGGCAAGAAAAGTAATTTTGCCCTTTACTAACCTAGAGAAAAGAAATAACAAGATACAGTGGTCATCAGGTTACCTGGATATATTATAAATATCTGATAGCAGGTGTAAAATAGAATATAATAGTGCATATAAGCAATAAGAACACTTGCATAAAAATGTATATAAAAGATGAAGAAAATCTGGACACCTAACAACATCTGTGGTGTTTTGGAAAGCTGCTTTGGTTTTAACTGAATAGATGTTAGGAACAGTCCAAACAACTACGATCCTTGCTTATACATTAAGGCTGAGTTTTTTTATGTCATGACATTTTCCTTAGTACTTGTGGTTAAGAAGGTAGTTGGTGTGTGTCACAGTCCATAGATATTCAATAGAAATATTTAGTAAGTAATGGTGCAACTAATGTTGTACCAATAAAGTACCAGCTGGCAGTAATTTAAATGTACAAAATTACATCTCTAGAATATAAATCTTATTTATAGAATCAGAGAATGATTTGGGTTGGAAAAGCCAATATCATCTAGTTCCAACTCCCTTACCATGGCAGGGACACCTCCCACTACATCAGGTCACTCAAAGCCACATCCAACCTGTCCTTGAACGTGACCAGAGATGGGACATCCACTTCTGATGAGGGCTAGCTCTTCCAAGTTTCACTACCTTCACAGTGAAGAATTTCTTCCTAACATCTAATCCAAACCTGCTCTCTTTCAATCTGTACCTATTTGCCCTTGTCCTGTCATTACAGTTCCTGATGAAGGGTCCCTCTCCAGCTTCCCTGCAGGCCCCTTCAGATCCTGCAAAGCTGCCATGAGGTCTCCACACAACCTTCCCTTCTCCAGGCTGGACATCCCCAGCTGTGTCAGCCTGGCATTGTAGGGGATGTGCTCCAGTCTGTTGACTTCATGTTCCTCCTCTGGACTTGCTCCTACAGTTCCATGTCCTCCTTGTGTTGGGGACACCAGAACTGGACACAGCCCTGCAGTGGGGTCCCACCAGAGCAGAGCAGAGCAGAGCAGAGCAGAGGGGCAGAATCCCCTCCCTCGCCCTGCTGGCCACGCAGCTTTTGGCACAGCCCAGGGCACGTCTGGCTTTGTGGGCTGTGAGCACACACTGCTGGCCCGTGTGGAGTTTTCCATCTGCCATCCCCACCAAGTCCTGCCCCACAGGGCCGCTCCCAATCCCTTCTCTTCCCGACCTGTGGGTGTGCCTGGGATTGCCATGCCCCGGCTGTACGAGCTGGCACTTGCACTCTATTGAACTTCTTGATGTTCCCGCAGTCCCACTTTCCAAGCCTGTCCAAGGTCCCTGTGTCTGGCATCCCTTGCCCCGGGCATGTCCCTGCCCCACACAGGGCAGTGTCATCAGGGAGCTTGCTGAGGGTGCTCTCGATGCCACTGTCCCTGTCACCAGCAGAGGTGTTGAACAGTATCAGCCCCAGATCCAACCCTGGGGATCACTACTGGCCTCAGGTCTGCGTGTGGACAAGGAGCTTTTTGCTAAAACTCTTTCCATGCAGCCATCCAGGCAGCTGTTCATCCACCAAATGGTCCATCCAACAAACCTATGTGTCTCCAATTTGGAGGCAAGGATGTCCTGTGAAACAGTATCCAAAACTTTGCATAAGTACAGGTAGACAGTGCCCATTGCTCTGCCCTTATCCACCAGTGCTCCCTTATCCACCAGCAGCTCCATCACAGAAGTCAAGATTTCCCCTCTGTAAAGCCATGCTGGCTCTCTCCAGTCACTTCTTTGTTTTCCATGTGTCTTAGCATGGCTTCCAGGAGAATCTGCTCTGTGCCAAGCTTGCCTGGCACAGAGCTAAGGCTAACTGCTCTATATATCCCCAGGTCTCCACTTTACCTTTTTTAAAAATTAGGATTATAGTTCCCTTTTCTAGTCATCAGGAACTTCACCTGACTGCCATGATTTTTCAAGTATGATGGATAGGGACGTAGCAATTTGTCTACCACTTCCCTCAGAACTCTCAGAATTTAATTTAATGTTAACTTTTCCTTATCTCTGAATTACCATCTTCAATATGTTACATCTAGCCTGAAAAAATGTCTTAATTCCTACCAGGAAGATGCAATCTACCTAACTCTGTATAAAGGGTTTTCTCTTATAAAGGTACCTAATGTCTCAGAACTTATGGCACTTAAGTAAATATAGTTCTTTTGACTGAACCTAATCAAAATATTTCTTACGCCTTTTAAAAATTAAGTGCAAACCCATAAAATTTTAATAGTGTTCATTTGAAACTGTAAAATAATTTTCAACACTTACCTTTCTTTAGACATTTCAGAATTGGCTAATTTTTCAAACACAGATTATATTTTTCATACATTTTACAGCACCTTCTAAAGTTAAAAAGACATGCTTTTTACCTTGGTATTCAGGTCCATTTTTTGGGCCTGAACCCCAAGTCTACATTCACAACTTACATTTGCTTTGCCAAAAGGGAAAATATTGACTCTAGAATAATATGTCTCATTATTAAAATATGAGTTGTGGCTTTATAGTCTACATGCATGATTTTCTTTTCACTAATAGCCCAGAAAATGAAACAACTGTTTGTTCAGTGCTGTCTGAAAAGATTTTGAACAGCAGTGTTTCTGATGAGATTCATGGTATCTTTCAATGCATACACCAGATGTCTCATGTGCTTAACATCTCACCAACCATGTTCTTTTGAGTGGTGGAACTGCATTTGTCTTTGAATCAAAGCCAGCCAAGATGACCTCCATAGGATAGCAGCAGAAGGAGGCACTTGATCTGTCTTTCTAGTTCTTCTCTGTGCATCCTGACAGCTGCACTGGAAAAATTCACTTTTTACATCTTTACATCTAAGGACCACTTCAAAATACCAGGTACAAAACATTTCATTCCTGCTGCCACAAGTACTACAGTTATAAGAAAGGGACTGAGGTTTATAAGGATGAGATGAGGTAAGGACTCTTCAAAGTGGATTGTTGGCAGTCAAAGAAATGCTTTAGTAGTTGAGGTATTGTGCCATTGACCTGAGCAGAATTTCTGATATATGGGGGGAATGAGGGGAGGAGGGAAGAGAGAGGGGAAAAGGAAGAAGAAAGGGAGAGAGGGGGGAGAGGGAAAGGGAGAGGAAGAAAAAAGTATTCCTGTCTTGTAAACCCCAGAAGACATTGTGAAAGGAAGGTACAGCAAATAAGACAGGGTTTTTTCCCTCTTGTCTTGAGGTTTGGATCAGATTTTCCATATATAGCCAAAATCACTATAGAAATAATTTATGAAATATATAAATTTAAATGAAATATTCCATATAATTTTTAGTAAGGTGCTCGCTCAACTGAAAACTCTTTTCTTGAAAGCCAAAAAGCAAAACCAGGCTTCAAAGGCTAAACACCAACAAGTCTTTTAAAGGAGTGAATCATTTTGACTTTATCTTTGGTTGGAAATTTGTGGTAGCTGTATTGAATCTTGACTGCAGTTTGTTATTTGCATGGCTGAGGCAGACAGTTACTCCCCTTTCGCCTGTCATTAATACCTCTGAAAGTCATTTTTTGCATTAAAAACAGCCAAACTAACTTTATCCGAAGGAAACCTATGCCACAGATGCAGAAGCATCTGAACTGAGTACACAGGAGAGGGACTGGACCACCCACAGTATAAACACAGTGTTGTGGTCCTGAGTACTGCACCATGTACCTTGTGGGATGCCCAAATTCTCTTTTTAATAGTTCAGTATTGCTGGGAGCGCAAGTATGTTACAACCAAGTAGGCCCAGCAGTTTTGTGGGATATGCAAAAGCAAAAGAAAAAGCAAAGAAAAGTAAAAGCAAAGAAAACCTTCTGTTTCTGTGTGTTATTAGCTAGCTCATCTGCAACAAGAAGCGGAATTGGAGCAGCAGCTACTTGTGCCAAAAGCATGAGCTAATGGTCTTACAAGGACAAAAATTTAATAGTCTTAGCTTGAAAAAACATCTACAGTCTTGGTTTTTGCCCCACTGAAATGATTATCTCCATCAAATGTGCTGGAAATACTTGAGCTAGAGATTTCCTGGGATTTTTTTTTTTTTTGGAGTGGGCACCGTATATCATTGCAAACATTCAAACATGAGCTAAAAATTCTGCTTCTTTACCTTTACTTCTCATGCATTCCCAATTTATTAATTTCTTTTTGGACTGGAAGGCAGATAGATAGCTTTCTTTGAAATAAGTGACTTTGATCACATTCAGCTTTAACTGTAAAACAACTGACCATCTGTGTAAACACGTAATATTACATTGTTTGCTTTGAATTTTGTTAAACAGCTCTCTTGGCAATGATCCTATTATGGTAATATGAATGTACAATTATTGTTAAATCAGTTAATTATTTATTTAAAAATACTTAGCTACAGTTTGCTTACACTGTCTGAAATACGTTAGTCATAATGACTTGAAGGGCTCAGTTTTAGATGTCTAATAAACAGACAAAAGTTTAATATATAGAACCAAAAATGAGATAAAACTGGTTTTGTATATACTTCTCAGGTGCCCATGTAGCATTTTATTGAAAGGAATCTGAAAAAAATTGTATTCTTAAATATTAAGATAAAATATTATTTTAATTAAATTACTAAAATATTTTGTGATACACTGAGCTGAGGTCATTTAAGCAAACATTAATTTTAAAGCTTTATGGTTCATAGCAGTTACTTTCTCTGTTAACACTGTTTGCTGATTTATTACTTCTATTTATTAGTAGTGTAAGCTTACCATGGGCTGTCTCCTGTGACGTGTTTTGCCCAGTACATCCAGATGGAAAAGATCAGATTGAGTTCCAAGAAGCTTTCAATAGTGTCACTATTGCAAAATGTTTTGTGATGTCTCATTCTTGGAAAAATGTCTGTAGTACTCTTATTTCCTGTTGTTATGTGCAGCTCACCAGCGGGGCGGGGGCGAGGTGGGAGCTTGTGCATTTGAGACCTCCCAGCAGAAAAAGATGCAAACTTTCTAATAATAATCATCTTTACCTATAGCATTATTTTCATCCTGGCAGATAGTTCAACCTGTTGCATGAACAGCACATCTTTCAAGGATAGGATTTATCAACAGAAAGAGTATTGCAGGTGTGTCTGAAAGCAGGTCTATTGCATTAGCAGGCTTTCCAGTTTTTGAGTATAAAAAGCCAAGAATGCTGTCACTTCATCTAAAATTTACTTTAAATTTTGTATTTAATTCTCTAGTTCTGTTCATCTGTGTTGAAATTGTGTTTTAAAAACTGTCCAACAGGAGTAAGTACTTCCAGGTTAATGTAAATTTCTTGCACATTTCATTTGGGTTTAAATGTGATTTTGGAGCTGTAACCTAAATGGTGCTGAAATACTAAATATGGATGCCATCTAGACTCAAAGGAGTGTTTTACTAATAAAATCCTTTAAGTCAAAATGTCCAACAGCCTAACATGTGGTCTCAGAAAAGATATATTGGCTGTCCTTGGAGAGAATGGGTTTTTTTGTTTTAGTACAAAAGGATGATAAACATTTATTTCTGGAGCCTATTTTAGAGAGCCAGAGGAAAGGGAAGGATGCCAATTAATACTTTGCATAGTGAGATGGTTTATTTAAAATCAGAGAAATATACCCAGTTCTTAAGACTAGCATTAACAAAAGAATTGCAGTAGAATTGTTTTATCAGCTTCTCAGCAAGTTTATTTTGGGTGTGCTAAATATTTAATTCAGAGCTATAATGTTACAAGGTTGTTTGTTTGTTTTTTTAACAATAGCTGTTATTAATGTATTTGAAAAGTGTACCTAGGAAAGTATTTATGAAAATATGTGATTTTTCTAATCCTACAAAGGAACTTCTAGTCTCCACAGTTGCCATGGTTAGCATTAATTAACATACTTTTAGGAACTCCTACATTCTGTTTACCTTAATAGTTAAGAGCTTGGACAAATATTTAGCAGTCATTTAAATTAATATGATTTCTAATTAGGCAAATCACTGTATTTGTAGTCGTTGTGAATGGTTGTTTATGTCAAAGATTGTTATGTAGGGAGTAAAATCTCTAAGATTTTGTGCTATTGCATTTACAGCTGGTTTACAACATGTTTATTTAGAAAACATTAGCAATAATGAGAATGCAAAGATTAACCATTCTTTGGTTTTTGTCAACATGCAAACATCTTCAATTTTGTTACATTTTGAGAAAGAAAAGCAGTAGTAAGCTGCCAGAAGTATAACTGAAACATGCAAACAAGGATTTAATATTAATTCCCCAAAATTTTCTACAGGGAAGACCTTTTACTTTTATTACATGCGTATTTAAGCATAGAATTCTGATTAGCAATTTGTCTTTTCAATTTCCTTCTTTGTGCCAATGAAATTAAAAGAATAGTATGCAGAATTATCTCTCAGATGTATATTTGATATGCCCAGCTTCATCTTTTTTTTTTCTTACCTAATAATAAAAAGATAAAATTTGGATATTCTTTTTAAATAGTCATGCAGGCTACATCTACCATGTCAAATCTAAATTTGAAGAGTAAGAAAAAGAAAGGAGTATAATTGACATCAGTCAATTACAGTAGAGGAAAAATTGGTTATTTCCCATTAAGTTCCGTTTTTTTTTGTGAGTCGTGAAATCAAATTTTCCTTATATTTTATAAGGCAGTCTTCATTAATTCGTTTGTTTAGTACTTAAAAGTTTTTTTTCTTTTAATTTCCTAGTCCTGAGTATTTTTTCAGTGTTCAGGACAAGCTGTACCAGCCCTGCTTGCTGCTCTCACAATCTGCTTTTGAGCAGAGTCCAGGGTAGCACTGGGTTAACTCGGCTGGCTAGTTAGCACTGCTGCCCATGGAGACACGCATTGTGCTTGCTTTTCCAAGTCTGTGCGCTGGTTTGCACAGTGCTGAGCCTGAGCTGCAGTTTGTCTTTCAGCCTGGCTAACTAGCTACACGTGAAATCATTGCACTTCTTGCCACAGTTAAGACAAGTGTCATCATTCTGTGATGATCCAGATGTGACAGAACAGATTTATTCTGCTTTATTTTTAGTGAAATTATTTATTTTCCTATATTGACAGATATGAGATGATGTGAGTATGTCACTCATTTCCAGTATTTCACTGGAAGTGTGAAATTCTGTTGCCATTAAAAATGAATGAGACCGAATCAAAACTGACTTGTTCCGATTAATATTTTAGAATAGCTATTTTTTGTTTCAAATATTATTTGAACTTGCTTTTTTCAGAAGGATTTTTTTGTTTGTTTTTTCTTTATTTTCTCAGGGTTCTGTTTGTTTATCATAGTTTTATCAGGCTTCTTCTGTGTGTGACAGGAATTGTAATTGTACTATTCATCATGAATACATGCTACATATCTGCCTTCATGTCTCTGTTCTTCCAAACAACATCCCTATGAGATTTCATCCAAAAGTGTTCACAGGAGAATTGCCACGGCTATGTCAAATTCTTAAATGGGAACACGAGGAGCAGCTTGCTGTAATTTCTTTTGTTTTTTTTTTTCCTTATTGCTTTGTCATGGAAGAAAAGACTTTTTTTAAAAAAATATTTTGAATGTGGGCTTCCTAGTTTCCTTTCCCTGAACTGCTAATTCAGAATCATGATGCTGAGTTTTCATGGCCATTTTAGGTTCTCAGGAGCCCAACATAGTCATAAATTTTCACTTACATGTTTATTTCCAGCCTAACTTGGCGTTCAGTCGTCTTCAGAATGTAAGGGAACAGTTGAGTAATAGCTGTCACTGAAAAATAGGCATTTTGATTTCATTTATTTACAGAGGCTAAGATGGAATGTACTGTGTCCAGCTCTGGGGTCCCCAGTATAGAAAGGACATCAATCTGCTGGAGCAAATCCAGAGCCACTCAGGGGGTCAGAGGGATGAGGCACCTTTCCTGTGAGGAACAGCTGAGAGAACTGGGATTGTTCAGCCTGGGGAAGGGAAGGGAAGGCTGTGGGATGACCCTGCTGCAGCCTTCCAGTGTCAGAAGAGGGATGGAGAGAGGCTTTTTGCAAAGGCATGTCGTGATAATACAAAAGAAATGGCTTCAAACTGAAAGAGTGTAGGTTTAGATTAGATCTCAGGAAGAAATCCATTTCTGCAAGGGTGGTGAGGCGCTGGAACAGGCTTCCCAGGGAAGCTGGGGTTGCCTGCTTCCTGACAGTGTTCAAGGCCATGTTGGATGAGGCTTTTAGCAGACTGATCTAGTGGAAGGTGTTCCTGCTCATGGGCAGGGGGTTGGAGTTATATGGAATTAGATGATCTTTGGGACCTTGTCCAGCCTAG
The DNA here is from genome assembly GCF_028551555.1 of Melozone crissalis. Taxonomy (NCBI): domain Eukaryota; kingdom Metazoa; phylum Chordata; class Aves; order Passeriformes; family Passerellidae; genus Melozone; species Melozone crissalis. The sequence goes on along the minus strand of NW_026535783.1, from coordinate 18,492,452 downwards.
GGTATCTGTGACAATGTGTTAGTGTACTCTAAAACATAATTCTAGTTTGCTGATGTTACTAATGTATTCTTTGCCCAAAACTTTGTGGTGGCAAAGACTTGATGTCTGTAACTTTGCTTAGGATAGGGTTGATCTCTTGGATGCTCTAACATCCAAGGGCTTCACACCAGCCTTGCCCTTTCGAGCTGCTGCAGTATGAGTGACTAAGCTGCTGACATACTACTCTAAGAGAAAGCTGAACTAATCTGCAAGGAACTTTGTATTTACTCAAATACTGAATTAATCCCCAGTGCTTTGTTACAGTGTTTTAGCATAAAGAGACATTATTTATTAATACAGCTTCATATATGAATATGCTGATGGATACATTGTAAAAACAAACAAAAAAACCAACCCACAACCCAATTGCAAGACTGAGAGAGATTCTGTAGCTGTAGTTTCACAAAACAGCTACAGCTTGAGTTTATGCAAGTTCATTAAGCTCTTTGTCTATAAAAGCATCTGGTTTTTATCTCAAGCAGAGAGAGGCGTAGGTGGCATTTCCATGTAGTGAAGGTGGGTAACTGGAGGATACTTGGGCAGATGCCAAAAGCTGGCACAGGTTCTACCAGATACAGGCACGTTCACATGCTCACTGTACATAAGTATGCCAAGATCTGCTTAATACAACATCAGCTAGGAAGTTCTTGGGTGAGAAATTGTTTGAGAATGGAATAAGGTTCTACACAAATGTTTCTGTGTGACTTTTCTAGTGTTCTGTCCTGAGCACTTGCTTTTTTGTAATTTTTCACAATATTTTACTAAGTAGACCACTTGTCTCTCCTGATACAGCTTTTCTTTTGCTTTCTTTTGGCAATTTTTTAGCTTACACAACATTATACACTTGTTTCTAGTCTAATTTTGGTTCTTTTTCTTGTTGACCTGGAAGCTGTATTCTCTGGGGATTGGGGGTAGCGAAGGGGACAGGTAGCAATGCAGAGAAGTTTGCTGTAGGAAAATACAAAAGATATGAGCATGGATTGAAGCTGAAATGCAAGCACCAGAGAAAAGGTTATTCTTCTGCTGTTATGCAGCTTCAACTGTAAAGGGAGATATTGGTTCTCACTGTTAACAGGGACCTCTGTTTCATTAACTTTTAACTCTGGAGTAATTTGTGCTTTACAGGCACTTGGTAAGGAAGAAGCTTTGTTTGTGTCCTTAGATATTACAGACCTAATCACAGAACATTCTGAGTTGGAAGGGACCCACAAGAATCATCAAAGCCAACTCTGAAGTGGATGGTCCATGCAGAGATCAAAGCCAGAACCCTGGCATTATTAGCAGCATGATCTGACCAGCTGGGCTAATCTCATGTTCCCCGTATATACTGAACTTCATTTTTGTCAGCAAAGGTCTAGTAACTGTACAGGAAATCATAAGATAAAGTAATGGGAATGTACATAGTTTGACAGGTTTTCTAGAAGATTCTGGATCTTTTTTGTACAATTTTTGTGGGATGAGAGGTGCAATCATGAGATGTTAGGGCTGCTGATATAGCATATTTCCCAGTCCTTTACTTAAAGCAAGAGCAGCCTCTTCATGGTAGAGCTGATTGCTCTTATTCTTAATTGCATATATTTTTTTGTGGCTTGTCAGGTAGCTAAGTTTTGCACAAAAGGTGCAATAGTTGTCTGTGTCAAACTTTGCAAGTTTTTGGGATTGCTTTAAAAATAAAAAAAGAAAATATATTTTATTCCATTTATTTTGTTCCCCAATTTTTTCATTTCACCACAAAATTATTTTAGCTCCGAACAAAAACTAGTCTCATGACACGATTTGATTTTGGTTGATTTAAAATCAAATTCAGCATCTGTCCATTACTATTGATTTTCTGGTAAACTTCAGCAAACTTTTAAATCTCGTAGCTGCAGATAGCTATGGTGTAGTATGAAAGAGTACTACGTGAATTATGCCTATTCCATCTCAGAAGTAATATCACCTAAGTTCCATCTTGTTTATGCAGCTTTTTTGAGAGCCACTAGCCTGTACAGAAGCAAGTAAGGAAAAAAAAAGAAAAAAAAAAGAAATCTAGTTTGTAAATCCATGTGAATCTTTGAAAAACATTTTAAAAATGCAAATGGCTGAATATCTTAAGAAATACTACACCTTTTTATTTCTGTGAACTTTAAAAATCATGAATCTTTAAATGTATATTAATTTCCTTCCTGAAAAGCAATTTGCTTTTTTATTTAAGTGTTGCAAAAAAAGCTCAACAATTGTATGTGGTGGATTGAGGGCAGACAGTGGATTCTATATTCACTGAACATTGGGACCTTCCTTTAAATAGGAGGAAAAACAAACCTAGTGAAGCATTTTTTGTAAGGAGACAACAAAACTCTCCATAAATGTACTTTGGATTTATATTAGATAATCACACAAAGAAACAGTGAAAAAAAGTGTTTGTGACTAATTGTAGAGACACTTTTCTGAGAAGTTTATCAATACAAGCAAGAAGTACAAATACGTGTTACTTTCTGTGTCTTGTTTTAGTCTTATGATTACAAGTTGGATTCTTGGAATGAGATCCTGGCATCCTGTGAGAAATACAGAGTTTTGAGTATTGGTATAATCAAGTCAGGACATTTGCCCGCAAAAGGCCTTCAACAGGGGAGCTAAAAACTAGACAAAACTTACAAGTACAGCTCAAACAATGGAAATATTAGGTCAGAACAGGCTGCTTTTAATAATCACAAGACTTTTTCTTGGACTAGATTCTGAAGTTCTTTTAAACAGGAACTGCAGTTTGACCTCAGTGGAAAAGCAATATGTTATGCAAGCTCTGTAGTTTTAAGCAACTTTATATAAAAGTTTGGTAACATTGAGGATTGGGTTAACTGTAAAATGTCTTTGCATTGCAAATGGTTTGCAACTTCAGTGGGGATTTGGTTGTTGTTTTTTTTTTTTGTTAGTTGGGGTTGAATAGTTTTTTTTTCCTTTTTACCTGAACTTGATTTTACTGGTTAATTCTCCATGCTGTTAGTTGCAGCACAGAATTTCTGAGTCCAAATGCATGTTGCTGAGGATGTAATCTTGTATTTTGGCAGAGAAATCCAACTCTGGGTACCTAATATTGCTAAGATAATTAGATATCTTAGATGAGATAAGAACAGACTGATGTCCTGGTTCATTCAGGAGTGTCACATTGGATTCTACAAAGCTTGAAGCCTCAGGATACTGCTGGCAGGGTAGAAGTGGGCATATATGCAGAGCTCAAATCCCGTTAATGGCTAAGGGGCTCCCTGAACTATAAAATTAGGCATCCCCAATATTTGTACATGTGAATCAAGTCCTGTTTTATTCAGAAGTGAAAGAATGGACACATTGCTGCACAACTAGAGCACCTTTTTCTTTTTATCTTTTTCTTTTTTTTTTTTTTAATTAACATTCTCTCTCTTACTTCCATAGAGGATGCACTGTGAAACAAGGGTTTGTGTTTTTTTTTTTTTTTTAACTACAACAGTTTCTCTGTGTTAGTCATGAGTTCTCATGTTGCTTTTTCATCTTATTTGAATTTTACCTTCTGGGACAAAAAAGCAGAAGAAAGGAACAGCACAGAGACTCACAAATTGTGGTGGGAATGAATCTAGACAGATAAACTGTGTTGTTGTGTCAGAGCCATTTCATGCTGGATTTATGTTCTACAAACGGATAAGTGACAAAAAAAATTTTGATGTGTACTACACATTTGCCCAGAAGGCATGAGATAAACTCTGTAGTCATTAACTTGAAGGGTAGTTCATAAACAGACTTTCCTGTTACTCTTGAGAAAATTTTTTGCTCTGCTATGCATAATTTTTCTGTTTCTTTGCCTGCCAAGGAATTTCTTTGGTTTATATTACATCAATCCATTCTATCACTGTTAAAATTTAATAAAAGATGATAGGATGCAGTAGGATATTTAGATATATATAGGCAGACCCTTATATTTACACAAATCCATCCAGAGGGATGTTTAAATTTCAGGCTTACTGCCCAGAACTTTTTTTTTTTGTTCCTGTTTCCTTCTCAGAAATTCTCTCTGCCTTATTTTGCTTATGTAATGGAAGGTGATAATAAGAATTCTTTCACTTGTAAGCTGTCATTCTTGGAATGAATTTTGGTACAGATGGGATTTGTCTACCTTTATTCTGAAATTTTCCTGAGTTCTTATATGCTATGCCCTGGAGGGGATGTGTGGGATCTGGCAGCTACTAGAGTTCAACTGTACATTTGAACTTATAGAATAATTTTTTTAATCCTTATTATTTCAGGGACTTAATGTCTCCAGTTTAAGGGTATATTTTTTGTCTTTTTTTCTTTTCTTTTTTTTTTTTTGAGGAAAAATAGAAATTTAAATGCAACATGATACCTGACTTAGAATATTGAATAAATTAGTTGTTTGAAATACTTTTAGAGAAAAATTATTGTGAAGTTTTTTCAAAGATGCTTGAAAGCTCTCTGAATGATGCTTATTTGCATGTTTGCTGGTTTTAGGAGAAGGAGACCACTAAACTGAATTGAGGCATATGAATTTTTATGAATTTTGTATTACGCAACTCAGCTTACAGTATGAGCAGTGAAAGCTGGAGTGCTTTTTCATTTTATGGTGGTTTTGCTTTTATTATTTACCTTTTACTACTGGACACATAAGTGGGGGACTGATCTGACTGAATAAAGAATCACTGCCTTCAGTAGTGGCTTTCATGTTTTTTGCAGTTATTATGTGGCTCATATGCCTAAAAATAGTTTGAAATCAGTAGTATCAGCACCAAATTATTGAAAGCAGGAAGTAGAAATGAAAGTTTCTGCGGCACAATGGCCACATCTGGTTTTTCATTTCAGATGTATTGGGTTGCCTCCTCCAGAACAACACAGGTCTCCCAGAAGGACCCAAAGCAATGGCACAGGTTTTTATTCATGCACCGGAGTTAGTTAGCAACATTTCAGCTACTGATTACTTTAGGCACACCCTGGGAGGCTGTGAAGGAGAGAAATCAGTTTTTAAATGTGTCCCAGTGCTACTTCCTGTGGCATCTGTTGTAGTTATGTGTAGCTCATAACTACAGTTGTTCAACTGCCCACTGAGTTAAATGCATTTTGCAGGGAAGGCTCCAAGTAAACGCACCAATGGTTTCATGCCATATCTAAAAATCAGTAGAAAAGGGATTCTTGAAGACTAGAAAAGATCTAGCAATGTAGAATCTAAAACCAGAATTCTGGGAGGTAGAGGAAAACTTTAAATAAAGTGCATGAGTTCTTAAATACTTGTGAGTGGAAACCAAGCAACATTTTCTCTTTCAGCAAACGCTATTTCAGGATTTATTTGGAGGATTTCAGATCTTATAGAAAATGCTCATAAAGGGAGATAACACAAAAGAGATTTTGTTTCTCATAGTCTCTTTTATGTTAAAAAAAAATGTCAGAAAATTGTGTATCAAACATATGATTCTACACAAATAATATCACCTGTGCAGAGAATGCATATTTAAATCTGGAGTGTTTGAAAGGTCAGAGTTAAAAGATGCTCTGCAGAATTTTTGGGTTCAGAAGCTGTCATGTAGAAGCTAAAGCTGAACAATTTTGTCTCCTCCTGCACCGGAAGGCAAAGCATAATGCTGAAGAATTACACTTCGCTCACTATGATATTACCAAGTAAACCCAGGAGGGAAAGAAAGGGAATTTCATTCTAGACTGTTTCAAGTTATATTTCTCTTTTATTCAGGTGATGAGCTAGCAAACTAGCCATCCTTATCATTATTGTTGTCCTCATTTTTATTATGATTATTTTATTACGTTGACAAGAAAAAAGAAATAATGGTCAAAAAAACTGGATGCTTCAGTTCTGGGGAAGACAAGCAGATAGCGGAGAATGGTTTAGTTTTTCTGTGCCTTCTCTGGTGTGTGCTTTTCTCACTGTTCTCACTCTGACTATTGTGCAGGTGGTTGACCAGATTGACACGCTGACATGTGATCTGCAGCTGGAGGATGAGATGACAGACAGCTCCAAAACAGACACCCTGAACAGCAGCTCCAGCAGCACAACGGCCTCCAGCTTGGAGAAGGTGAAGGTGCGGGGCAGCGCGCCGCTCATCAAGCCGCCCGCGCACCCGTCCGCCATCCTCACCGTGCTGCGCAAGCCCAACCCGCCGCCTCCTCCGCCTCGCCTGACGCCTGTCAGGTGCGATGAGCCCCCCAGGCTGCCTCCCTTGGCCAACCCGCTCAAGACCAATGGCACCCTGCTGCGGAACGGGGGCCTGCCCGCAGCACCAGGCCGCGTCCCCAACGGAGATGTGTGCTGTGTGCCCAGCAGCGGCCTGGAGAAGGTGGTGATGCCGCCACTGGCACACAGGGCGGAGAAGGAGCGGTGTGCCCAGGCCGGAGCCAGGGAGCGAGTGCGGTTCAGCGAGAAGGTGCAGTACCACGGCTACTGCCCCGACTGTGACGTTCGCTACAACATCAAAAACAGGGAGGTGCACTTGCACGGCGAGCCGTCCCGGGCTGCGGGAAAGCTGCCACACCAGTGCCCTCCTCTGCCGCCTCCTCCACCTCCCCTGCCTCCGTTTCTTCTGGAAAATGGAGGGTTGGGGATAAGTCCCAGTAATAGCTTTCCACCTCCAAGACCTGCAACTGTGCCTCCACAAACTGCGCCAAAACCCCAGAAGACCATCTTGAGGAAATCAACCACTACAACAGTGTGAAGTATGCCCCTTGTAATAACTCTTTGTTTTTTCCTATATATAAACATAAATAGGTAATGAGCACTTTCTACTTGAGCAATAAAAAGACCCAATGTATTACACCCTGTGTCCAGTGAAGTGGCATAGAAATCACATGGTAAGTACAAAGAGGAATACTTGTTGGTCTTACCCTTTTGGCAAAGGGTGCTGGAAAAATACTCATTCTTTAGCGCTGATGTTGTAAACATCTGTAGCAGTTTCTTATTTGTAGCATGGTTTAAAAGACAATGAAAAGAAAGTTCAGTGTGAAAATACTGCATAGTGACATGTGATAGGTTTCAGTCTGATATAAGGGAATAACTATTTCTCTCCTGGGTTTTGGGACTTTTCAAATGTCTTTTGATGAAGCCAAGTGGAGTACCAGGTAACAGCCTTTGACTGAATTCTAGCAAATGATTTTTTTCTCTTCATGCATGCTTGAGCAAATTCAGTGTGTGTGGAGTGGTTGCAGTAGGGGGTAATCACTGGACTCTCAGCAGCTTGGTCTTTGGTGGGGAAGTATAATTGAAAAAAATAATTGACATATGTGTTGGCGCGGCTCTGGAAAATCGAGTTGCATTTTGTTTCTCACTCTCTCAGTGCATCACTCCTGATGTAAAGTACCGAGTCTGAGATGAGCAGGGATTGTCCCATTAAGTTCCCCTTTTTTCTCCATCTGCAAAATGGTAGTGATACTTTATCTCACTGTGCACTGGCAGTAGGCTGGAAAAACAAAGCCCAGTTCTGTGTTTTTCACAAAGCTTTTGTCTGGTGCAAATCTTCTTTGAGAAGGCAGAGAAAATGCTGCTTAAGGCCTCCTGGGACATCCACTTAATTCATGTAAAGAGCTTTGAAGTTGAAAAGCTCTGTGCAATTATGGAGCATTAACATGCAAAACAAGATATTTTACATGCTATCACATTTTGATGGTGAACCCAATTAATATTCTTACTAGTTGAAAAAAAGTCCTCAGTGTTTTTAATTATTTTATGACAGAATATCCTTTTATTCTCACAAAGAGAATTGCAGGGATTTAGTGTTTAAAAAAATCCAGTCAATGAATAAATCTGATAAAAAATCTGTTACTTACAAAACATGTACCAAAATAGTCTCAATGGCCAACAGCAAATGCTATAGTAAAAAAAAAAAATTATGCTTATTTTAGCTGAAGTATAAAAATTACTTTATGGCAAAACAGAAAAAAATCTGACAAAACAGATTTTGAATTTTAATTTCTATTTACATCTTGTAAATTAAACAGATATTGTGTTCTCCTGTATAGGTATTCTAGTATTTAAACCAAAATAATAAGGATAATTGTAACAAAAGTCCCATCAATGACTACTGTTTGTAAATCTTTGCAATAAGCAAACATTTTATTTTGTGCAAATACACATCCAGGGTCTAAAGGCTCATGAAGTGTTCCCTGCATAAAAGGCAAAGAAAGGAAATCATCCTAAATTCTTAATCATGCTTTCCCCTCATGCCTGCCATGTGTTTTTCATGATGCACTTTACATTTGGTATTGTTCGACTGTACTTAATCCCACGGGAGCTGCTGCTGTGTGCAGCGAGTCCAGGCTGCAGCAGGAGACAGGGGACAGGAACTCGTCCTGCATCTGTGCAAGATCTTTGCTGCCCAGATCAGGACTGTGGCAGGTGGATTCTGCTCACGTGCTGGAACTCCACAGCACCTCCCTTGCTCATACATTGAAAACTGCATTTGAAATCACTGGAAAAATGCGCACATATACCCACATTGCATAGCTGTAGGATTTTCTTTTAAAAAGAAAATTCCTGCTGTCCTTAAAATATCACTGCTGTACAGATCATACACCCGTTATGAGCTAGTTTAGTATTATTTTTTCATTCTTATACAAGCTACTGTTTACAAGAAATACGATAATGCAAATCAAATATTGCACATAAAATATTAAAGAAAACAATGCTGAGTAATTTTAGAGGGTGATGGTGCATATGTCTTACCTCACTTGGCTTGGTTTTTTTGGTATGAGTTCACCTCTGACAGCAGAGTGCTGCATTTCTCCTCTGGGCTTGTCAGAGTCTCGTGAACATGTTAGCACCTCCAGACAGGATGCTTCACTCAGTGGATGTGGACTGATATACATGTAAATTTCAGTTTTGTTACAGCTATCAGCTGTGGAAAGCTTAAACAGCATCCAAGTTTGAGCAGTTAATGTTCAGTTTAGGTACCCAACATCTTATATCTCATACTTTGTCTTTGCATTCAGAAGTGCTTTCTTAACTCTTTCCCTACACCTCCTGAGTATCTTCATATGATATGGCTGTGCCATGAAAAGATGTGAGTTTTCAAATGCAGTGCTATCTCTGACCAGCAATGCAGCTTCAAAATATGACGGAAAAACATTGTTTTTCAGCAAAGTTTGACAACCCAGTCTTTCTACAACATGTTCCAAGATCTCTGTTAAATCATAATACAAACATTAAATCAGTTATATTTTAATGAGAATGTCTCTGGCCTGTGTCCCATTGTAAGGTATTTTTGTCAGAATAATAATTTCACATTAATAACATGTCAGAATAAAATTAAGGTTAAAACAGGTAAACTTGCAAAATGTGCAAAACAATTAACTTTAAATTTTGCAGCGCTGTTTGGAAACTGGTAATAGAAATGGCGTAGCAACAAATGCAGTAGTGTGTTCAGCCAGCAGTATTTTTTACTTTTATATGAGGAATGTAAAGTATGTGAAGCATTTTTGAACACCTGCAAAACAGTGTGCTTCACACTTTAGTGAGGAATACCCAGTAAACTAACTGGACAGGAGTTGTCTGCATTTGTAATGTAAATGTAATATTCTCTGAGATTACATTTAGTGTTTTGCAAATATGTTTATACCTGAAAAAAATGAATGTCCAGTAGCAGTACTCAGAGCTTTAATTCAGTGTTTGCCACTCCATCAGTCTGCTGTATGGCTTTAGTTTCCTAAGTTATTTTAAAATCTCAACTGTCCAGATCTAGGCTTCCCAAATGCAAATAGGAGAAGGTTGATTCTATCAGTTTAATGAAGGGGACAAGTTTAGGAAAATTAGTATTAAAAAAATGAAAATTACCTTATTTGTAATAATGGCATTCATTAAAAAGATTAACCCATGAATGCATTGCAAGAAAGGAAAACTTGGAGAGTAAAATCCTTTTGAAGGATGCAAGATAGGAATCTTCAGAAAGATAATGCATCTTTCTGCCGCCTGGTAAAAGTAATTTTTCTTCCTTCTCTCTTGTTGTCTGAGTTGTTACACCTCTCATTGCATCATCAATTTTCTTAAAAACAAGAAAAAATTCCAAATTGTCATTGATGGTTTTTTATTATTAAATCAATATCTTATTTAAAATGTGATGTGATATAAGTCAAGTATACTACAGCTGTTGTTATTAGCTTTCTTCAGATAATTTGTTTATTGGTTTTGAAGCAGAAAGCAGTATGACTCCTTTAATTACCAGCGAGATTTTATGTGAATGTTTGCTCAGATCTCTTTCTTTCCGTGTTCTAATTATGGCTTTCCTTTCAGTAATGTCACAAACAGTAATCTTACATGTTCATGTAAAATCATACCGTGGCTGCTGTGTCACTTGTCTGATGCAGTCTTAAAGTAGGCATGAGTACTGGGTACATATTTTTGCAGAGGCAGCATTTCTCACACCCCAGTATATATGCTGTGAGCCGTGCTTTTTCAGGGGCAGTATATGTGTTTAGAAGCAAAATATCCACTGCTCAAACTAGTAATCATATTGAAGGCATAATGCTCACAGGTGCAGAAAGGTCTTGCAAGTGAAGTGTGCACAACGGCGTGTGGTAGAAATGTATATGGTTAACCTTGCTAAGAACAATTGCTAGAATACTCAATCTGAAAAAAATATTTGGTATCTGTTACATAAACACATATTTTGTAGGGATATTTGTGATCTATCGCATGTAATATCTACATGCTGCAGCCTAAGATTTCTGTGTCTGTATTGGCACAGACCACAACTGAAGCAACAGCAGCAGCAGCATCGTCAGCAGCACTGGGGTTACTGGGTCAGTATCCTGTGGAGCAATGCTTGCAAACTGCAGTGCAGCCTCATCTTTGGTAGCACTTACATGTTGATGGGATTTAGTTGGCAAAAAGTAGCAGGGATTTTATCTCAATCACCTGTTTTATGGTGGCTAATAGTCCAACAGAGCAAGTTTCTCCACCAGTCATAATTTCGGAAAGGGATTGTAGTAATCTATCTTGGGATAGCTCTGGGGGGCACAAGCAAGCTGACTTTCATTTCTGATCTTCGATGCTTGACACGTCTCTTAACTCATGCTGGTCAGAGCGCTCTCCTGTTGGCTGAGCCTGGAGCTGCTGGGATGGATGGACCTGACCGTGCATCCTGCTGCAGGCCCGTGCTCGAGTCAGCCAGTGCACATCTGCTCCTGTCCTCCGAGCCCTCGCTTATTTAGTGTGTGGCAATGCTCTTGCTGCTGCACATGGGAGAGTTTTGTTAAGAAATTGCACCTGCTCCGTGTTCATCAGCTGAGCTGTTTTGTTTCGGTGGTGAAGCATGACTGGTGTTTTAAGTTCTCGGTCTTTTGTAATGCTAAATCTTTAGAAATTTTGAAGGAGGGGTTTTCTTACTTTTGAGGTAATCGTTCTCCTGTCATGTTGTACAAATAAGATGAAAATCATCATGCGGTTACGATGAAGGTGGAGTAAAAGTTTTCATACTTTAAGGGATTTGGTTTGTTATTGAAGGGCTGTGTATCTTTTGTTGCATGAAAATGGTTTTTATAGGTAGCTGAGAAAAAAATAGAACATAAATTGCACCTGATAGCCAGCCAAGAGCAGTACTTTGAGGAATGAATAAAACCAGAATCATTCTGCTGCCTTTCTTAAAGATAAATACCCCAGGAATGTCCAGGAATTGCTGCATCTTCTCCTCATGGCAAGAGGTTTTTTCTTTAATTCCTGAAATATTGGATGTGTATACTACAGTTGTTTAAGGAACTTAGTCCAATCTATCTCATTGTTGCTTATGAATCATATTCATGAAAAAAATATTTTTGAAAGAGCTATCTGATATCACAGCTGTCTCTAGATGTTGATTGTTTGATACTTTGAATAACTTTTCATGCAATCTTGCAAGCAATAATGGGGAAAATTACATAAGAAGGGAAAATAATAGACAAATTATGAAAAAAAAACCTTTCAACCGATGTGTTTTAAGTATATTCCTCAGTGTGCTTACATAATGATAACAACATCAATATGAGAGCTTGTTTTTCTTTATGTAGCATTCTTAACATTACTTGAAAAATCTTGAATTATGAGTTTAATATAATAATTACATTAAGTGGTAAGGAAAAAGCCAGTCAGTGACAGAAATTCTCATAGATGTGCTTATTTCTTTTCCATTTCAGCACTGATTTTCCTGAGTAAAAGTTGTGTGTGTTGGTCTCCTTCTTGGACAAATTAGCATGTGAAAACCAGAACATTATGATAGTGTCTTTTTGTATAAATCTCTAGCGCCTGCAGGATGTTTTCGTTTTTCTTCTTTGCAAATACAGTGATGATGTGGATGATGTGATGATACAGTCATATACTGGAATTAAAAGATTGTCTAGGTCCCTATATCCCTTCAAATGGAGTTTAAATCTCTCTCAACAAATCCTGGTAACTCCTAAGCCAAAATCCTTTTTCCCTCTTTGTTGACAGTAGTCTTGGTGTTGTATAAACTGACCTGTGGTCAAAACCCCCAAAAGTCTGCTGGTCACACCAGTCTCTAAGCCAGGTATTATTCTTCATGATTTTCCTGTTTCTTTCCCTTATTCCCTTCAAAGGGGAGGACAGAGAGAACAGAACAGGTACCAGATCCCTTGACCAGTTGTCTCAAGGCCCTGAGGACCTGGATTGACTCTCTGAAGCCCTTGATGAGATTTCATTGCTGCCTACCTGAAAAGCCAATAGAGGCTGATAATCAGTGGGCCATACCAGGCTGGGTTTTTTCTTGATGATGTCTCTTACATGGGCCTCAGGGAGGCTACACACCTCCCTGTGGCGTGGGTCTAGTCAGCATATTGGGCCCTCCATTCCTTCAAAAGGGAGTCACCAGTGACTACTGCACTTCTTTTTATATAATTCAGGAACTCATGGTGTGGGGTTAGGCTTCCCTGCCTTAGGCAACCTGTCCATCCCAGAGGAACTTCAGTCCCCAATCTCATTTCCCTGGTCCCTAGATTCCAGGGCCTCATATCATGTTGTATAAGGACAACTGTGAAGGTGAGGCAAGTTGGATGGAAATTCAGTGCAAATCATCAGTCAGGAGAAGAGTGAAGTCAGCACCTTGAATTTTAGGAAAGTAACATTTCAGCTCTTTGAGAAGGTAACCAAGAAACCTAAGAAACTGGGACAGGGGAGCAGAACAGGACTGTGAGATCTGTCCATGGAGCACATCCCCACATTTAGGATAACTGGAAAGCAGAGAAGAGTCAGCATAGATTAATCAAAAACTGCTGGTTAAACAAAAAGGAAATAAGGAAATGCAGAGATAATGGAAGCGGAGACAGGTATCCTGGGAAGATTTTAGGGAGAAGTTGCCTAGTTGTGTAGGTATGAGGTGAGGAAGCCCAAGGCATAGAGAGAGCTGAACTTGGCAAGGGATGCAAAGAATAATAAGGACAATAGGTTTATCAGACAGAAAAGGAAGGTCAAAGAAAGTGTACAGCCCCTTATTAACACAAACTGGCAAACTGGCAACAGCAGGCAAGGAGAAGGCTGAGGCACTGAACTTTTGCACTTCAGTCCATGGCCACCTCTCTTCCCATCCTCAGATGGATGGAAGCTAAGTCTATCTCACTGTAAACAAGGATCAGCTCTGTGAGCACCCGAAGAACCTGAGTCTATGGGATGTATCTAAGTCTATGGGACTCAATGGGATGCATCCCAGAGTACTGCTGGAATTGGCTGCTGTAGTTGCCAGCCCACTCTCCATGATACTCAAAAAGTTGTGGCAGTCAGGGGAGGTCCCGGGTGACAGGAAAAAGGGAAGCATCAAACCAACCCATCTTAAAAAAGAGTAGAAAGGAGAAGCCTGGGATCTACCAGCATTCAGTCTCATCTTGGTGCCTGGGAAGGTCGTGGAACAGATCCTCCTAGAATGCACATGGAGGACAGGAGGGTGATTTGAGGCTGATCAACTTGTGATCTTTTACAGTGCAGAGACTGCATCAGTGGGCAGGGGAAGGACTGCAGACATTATCTGTCTGACTCCTGTAGGGCATTTGAGTTGTCTCCAACATCCTTCTTTTGAATTGGAGAGATATGGATAGACTATTCAGTGGAGTAGGAATTATTTGGATGGTCACATCCAAATAAGAGGGAACTGGTCAACAACTTGATGTACAGATGGGGATCAGTGGCAAGTGATGCCCTCAGGGGTCTCGTATTATTTATTATCTCCATTAATGACATAGATGAAAGGGCCAAGTTCACCCTCAGCAGGTTGGCAGATGACACAAAGCTGAGTAGTGCAGCAACACTCCTGAAGGACACCATGCCATCCAGAGGGACATGCACGAGTTTGGGAAGTGGGCCTATGGGAAAAACTCATGAGGTTCAATAAAGCCAAGTGCAGAATGCTGCACCTGAGTCATGTCAGCCCCCAGTATCCACGTAGGCTGCAGGATGAACAGATCAAGAGCTGCCCTGCTGAGGACTCAGTGGGTACTGAGGGATCAGGGTTTGGACATGAGCTGGTGATGTGTGTCCAGAGCCCAGAAAGCCAGCTGTACCCTGGTCACAGCAAAAGTGTGACCTGCAGGTTAAGGAAAGAGATTCTCCTCCTCTGCACTGGTGGGACCCCAACTGGAGTACTGCTCCTGCCTCTGAGTCCTCAGAATGAAAAAGACGTGGGAGCAGAAAAGGGCCTCAAAACTGACCAGAGGGAGCAGGGTCCCTACAAGGAAAGACTGATGGACTTTGCATTATTTAGCCTGGAGAAGAGGTAGAGCAATCAGGGCTGATGCTGAACCCAGGAAGAAGGGAGGAGTGGAAGGTGATTTAAGATTTTGTTTTTATTTGTTATTTTCCTACTCTTATTTGATTGGTAATAAATTAATTTCTCCAAATCCAGTCTGTATTGCCTGTTATGGTAATTGGTGAGGGGGTCCCTTCCTTTACCTGATCCTACTCTTGAGACTTTTATTGTATTTTTTCTACCCTGTCCAGCTGAGGAGAGGGTGTAAAAGAACATCTTTTATGGGCTTTCATTGAGCCAGGGTCAGCCCCCTCACAAGCAGTGTCTAAAAGTGCCAAGATCTAGTGAGCTGTTACTGGAAAATATCTTTTCCTTATAACTGATCTTCAGAAAAAGTGCAAATTAGAAATTCCGAAAAGGAAATTTCATATTAAAAGTTAAAAATTTCTGGATATTACTGGCTTTAACTTAAATGATTAAATGTTTAAACAGAGCTTATTCATTAATTCAGTGCAAATCATGTTTCTGAAAGCAGACGACACATTAATATTGCCAAAAAACAGGTATTGTTGTCTGAGTTAATAAAATCCAACTAGAAATAAGATTAAAATCCTTCACAGTGAGAAGAATTTATTTGGAAAAGTAGTCAGTAATCCACAGTATGAAGTCTTTGAATTAATTCTGCATTTCTCTAAAAAGGGGACACACTAAGTCTAAGAAGAATACTATAGTCGTAAGCAGGAAGGCAAAATAATTTACTCTAATGCTCACTGTTAGCCATTAAAAGAACTGATACACCTTTCATTAAAAGACAGATGAAAAATATACTTTTCTGATGTAGCCAGCAGGTGCAGTTTTGTACTTGACAGAGAGGAGAGATGAAAAGAATCAGTTAAGCATGCCAGAAGCAATGAAAAAATTAAAATGTCAAACTTTTTTTTTTATAGACAGGCACAACTCAGTACAAATTGTTCAGAGTGTTAATGAATTGCTTCTACTTACATGGTGACTTGAAAGGAATGTGTTGGATGGCTTTTATGAATATAAATGTGAATATATGGAAGTGCTTCTCTACCGTCCAGAATTACGATTTCAGAACAAACCATCTTTCTATATCTGTGTGGAAAATCTACAGCAGAACAGCATACTGTAGATCAACTGTAAAGACAAATCCTTTGGCAGCCAAAGTGCTTCTCAGCTATGCAGTTATCGATCCCAGGATCGGTCAATAGATGCAACCATAAACCAACACTCTTAAAATTCCAGTGCTGATGTAACTTTATTTAACCCTGATCTGTTTCTGGGAAAAACTTCCCAACTCACCTTTGCTGATCACTCCTACATCCTATATATATTATATTTAAATATAAATAAATATGAATAAATAAAATATGCATATATATATATATATATATATATATATATATATATATATATATATTCCTGTAAGTCCACCACAAACATTTTTGCAGTGTAGCAGTGAACCAGTTGAGTGGCCCAGGCTGTCTGAAGCAATGTTCATCCCCAAAATTGGTCAGTCAGTCAGACTCACCTCCTCAGAAAGAGGAGAGTGGAAAAAGAATCAGCCTTGTCACAGAGATGTGGGCTTTTCCTTGACCTGGCTTGTTTCTACAAAGTGTGAAAAGAATGCAGGAGAAATGTTTTCATGTATACACATCTAGAAATATTTCAAATATGTTGTTGGGCTTCACCAAAATAACTAAGTACAAGATAGAATCAAAATAAGATTCTGAGTTGTGTTATGATGTGATGTAATGAATCCTTCTAGTAAAATAGACCTTTTTATAGGAATGAAGGAAATCAAGCATCCTGATTCTGAGACATTTATAATATATTTCTGCCCCAAGTTGTGCAGAAATATATTATAAATGCGTATGAAATACATAAAGAAGAGCTTCTGGTGGATGTTTATTTTCTAAAGCATAATCCTTGAAGATATGAATGAAACACAGATGGATTTTTTACGACAGGAGGAAACACCACTCTCATTTGCATTAGTAAGATAGTAGTCAAACTTTCTTTTTCTGCTAAGGACTTCTTTTATTTCTGGGGGGATTTTTTTTATTTTTTGTCCAAGCAAGTATGACATGGAAGTTGTGTATTCTTATTTTTCTTTTCTCTTTTTAGTCGTCCTTTTTGTGTTCCTTCAAAAACAAAAACAAAAACAAACAAAAAACCAAAAAACAAACTAAAACAAAACAAAAACCCCCAAAAAGTCAAAACAAAAGAGAAACCCACAAAACCCAACCAATCAGCCAGGAAAAAAAAAAAGGAAAGAAGAGAAAGAAAAAAAATTTATTTATTAATAATACACACAACACGTTTTAGCATTTTTAAATACATTATTAATGCTTAATAATTTTCACCTTCTGAAGAACTCTGATATTTAAATAGTAGTTACTGAAAAACCTACATACAAAAACATTAAAATAACAATTTACAGAACAATAAATTTGGTGGAATTTCAAGAAACATATATCAATAATTACTGAACAGGATGGAAAAGAGACTCATCTGGTTAAGATTCAAGGCTCTTGTGAGTTCTGACAAAAAGAGTTCAAGGTTTACAAAAAGAACTAGTGAGACTCCTCCACCAGCTTATGTAGAATGTCATATGTATGTACCTGCACTGACCTAGTGACTGATTCATAATGCTGGTTATGAGTCTCCAAGGAAAGCTTGGGTAAGCAGTAGGCCAGATTTTTGTGGTGCCCTTGTTTTCATAGCACAAAATATTTTTTTCATGATAAATTCAGAATTGTTAATAATGTATTTAAAATAATTTTGTAAGCTCAGTCATAATATGTTACTTGATGAAGTAATCATTGTTTGATAGATGTCTTTAACACTTCCAGTAATCACACCTACTGAAGAAATGAAGAGGTACAGCTGTGATAATACATAATTTGTAATTTATATATTTGGAATCTGTGTATACAACTGAATATTATCCTGAATACTTTAGAGACTGATGATTTTTTTTCCTGTCATGACCTGATTTTTGAGTACAAGAGTAGTATTTTGAGATCATGTTTAAGTCACAGACTTGTTGTTGTACACTGCTTGGAGACCAGCTCTGCTATTTGAAAACAATTTAAACTTGGGGTTTGCCAAGACTTACAAAAGAGCTGTAAATACTGAAGTACTCCTCATTTTATGATAGTACAATACAGTGTTCTAATTAGCAAAATCTTTTGTTACAATTTGTTGAGCAAATTGTTATTGATTTGCATGATAAGGTTATCATGTCTTTGTGGCCAGAAGACATGAGAAAATAATTTTAAAAAAATGAGCAGTGTCTACATCTGAAAGCCATCAGCCAACACTGACTTTGTCTTGTTAGAAGTCTTAAAATACATCTATTTTGGTTTATTGTCATTAAGGTTTGACCTTGTCACAGTGATATGCAGACCAGTTATGCCAGTGGTCAGTGCAAAAGTGCAGAAAACGGAGAACTTTGTTCCAAGTAGTTTATATCTTTGGTATAATCTGAGATTGATTCTGATCACATGCAGACTGAAGAGTAAGTCTCAAGTGGGAAACAGTGTTTAAAGCCTGAATTGTATTATTTAGGTAAAAGAAGAATTAAACAAGGAAAGTCTTGCAGAAGAATAGTAACTACATATAAGCCTTGGTCTCAACATTAAATTTTCTAGTACTAATGCATTTTTTACATACATTGCTTATTTTCATCCACTTCTTTTTTTGGTACTCAGCTCCAACTGTAAGAAGACATGGTGTTCAGTCGTTTCTTCTAAGGCTAGGGAGATAAGAAATAAAGTTGTAAATAAATTAAGTAATTGATTTCTAGAAAGAGGATGGCCAGTATAGCACGCTTCACTGTTGATCTTGTCTGAATTCACAGACTGATGCAGGAAAACCATTGGAAAAGCATTGTATCTACCAGTTTGTTTTTAACAATTTTCTTTTGCTGTCACTCATTAACCATGCATAGAGGACATTAATTATTTGTCTCTCAGACATGCAATGAATCGTTTAAATTTGTGTTTAAATGAATATTTCATGAGCTTGCAGCACCTGTGCTTTGTGGTGTGTTTTCAAGGAAAATTTGATCTATGAGTGGAAGCTTTAAATGTCGGAAACACAAAGAGGGAGCTTTATCACAGTGCCATAAGAGTGTAGGAAAAAAGGTATGTATTATTAATTATTAAGAGCAGAAAGCTATGGTATTAGCTTTCTGTTTAACAGGAAATTGTTGGGTAAGACAAACTCTGATTCATCTATATTGATTGGAAAAACTATGAACTGTACATCTGTTCTTCAGGAGGAAGAAAACCACTTTTTTGCCTCTATCTTCATTGGCAACCCCTCTTCCCACAAGTCTTGACTGGATGGACATCAGGATGGGGATTGGGGGAACAAAGTCCCTCCCACTCTAAGTGAAGATCAGGTTATTGACCACTTGAACAAACTAAATATATATGAGTCTCTGGGACCCAATTAGATGCATTCCAGAGTCTCAAGGCAATTGTCTGATGGCATTGCCAAGACACTCTTGATATTAAGAAATTCATAGCAAACAGGTGAAGTCCCAGGTGACAGGAGAAATGGTTGCTGTACCCATCACTAATGAGGGTATAAAGGAGGACCCTGGGAAGCACCAGCCTGTCAGTGTCCCGTCCATGCCTGGGAAGATCCCGGGACATGGATCTTCCAGAAGCTTCCAGAAGCTCTGCTAAGGCACATGGAGCACAGGGAGCCAGGGCAGCTGCACCAAGGGTGAGTCGTGCCCAACCCGCCTGGTGCCCTTCTGGGATGGAGTGGCTGCATCAGTGCCTGAGGGAGAGGCTGCAGGTGTCATTTACCTGGGCTTCAGTAAGGCCTTGACGTGGCCCCCATAACATCCTCCTCTCTAAACTGGACAGGTGTGGGTTCTGCACATGAGCTGTTAGATGACAAGAATGTGTTGGATGGTCGCATCCAGAGGGTGGTGGCCAATGGCTCAGAGTCCCAGAGGATGTCAGTGGCAAGTGGTGCCCTCAGGGGTCTGTACTGGGACCAGTATTATTTAATATCAATGGCACAGACAAAAGGATCGAGTGCACCCTCACCAAATTTGCAGATGACACCAAGCTGAGGAGTGCAGTGACACTCCTGAATGATGGGATGTCATCCAGACGGATGGACAAGCTTGAGTAGTGGACCTATGGGAATACCATGAGATTTAATAAAACCAAGTGCAAGGTGTGCACCTGGACTGGGACAATCTCTGTTATCACTCCAGGCTGGGGGATGGAGGGACAAGAGCAGCCGTGCCCAGAAGGGCTTGGGGTGCTGGTGGGTGAGGGGCTGGACATGACCCAGCCATGGGCACTCACAGCCCACAAAGCCAAACGTGTCCTGCAGCCAAAGCAGGGTGGGCAGCAGGGTGAGGAGGGGATTCTGCCCCTCTGCTCTGCTCTCCTCTGGTGAGAGCCCTCCTGGAACCCTGCATCCAACTCTGGGGTGCCCAGCACAGAAATTGACCTATTGGAGTAAGTCCAGAACAGGGTGGACTAATCACCAAGATGATTAATAGGATGGAGCACCTCTCCTAAGAGGAAAGACTGAGAGAATTGGGATTGTTCAGCTTGGAGGAGAGCAGGCTTTGAGATGACGTAATGCCAACCTTACTGTATCTGAAGGGAGGCTATAAGAAACCTGGAGAAAGATTTATTACATGACAAAAGGGAATGGCTTCAGAGTGAAGGATAGTAGGTTTAAATTAGATATTAGGAAGAAATTCTTTACTGTGAGGTTGGTGAGGCACTGGAACAGGTTTCCAGAGAAGCTGTGGATGCCCCATTTTCAGAAGTGTTCAAGACCAAGTTGCACGGGCCTCTGAGCAACCTGGTCTAGTAAGAGGTGCCCCTGTCCATGGCAGGGGACTTAGAAGTAGATAATCTTTGAGGTCCCTTACAACACAAACCATTCTGGAATTCTATGATTTGTTTTTTCTCTAATTTACCTTGTGAGTCTTTTCTGTGTGGTAGAAGATAGTCACATCATTGTGTGGATACAACAAGACATGGTCAACTCTGACCTATGACCTGTCCTACATTTTCCTTTTATAGAAACTGGTGCATGGAAATAGAAGACCAATTAACGACCAATTTGCTTTTGCCAGGGATTGGTAGTATTTGGTACAGACTTGGAATAGGGAACTCACAGATTTCCTAGGGTCCCAAATTTAGATGGGCTGGATAACTGCATATGTCCAGTTTACATGGCAGAGGGGTGGGGGCTGTGGGGATGACATCTATGAAAAGATGCCAGAAGTTTTCCCCACATCAGACAAAGCCATTTTCTCAAAGGTGGATCTGCTGCTGACCAAAGCTGAGCTGTCCACAATGTTGGTGAATGTCTGTGATAATGTATTATCCTTATTTCCCATTAGTCCACTCTGGCCTTTGACTGGCAGTAGTCAAATTTTTCAAGTCTGTAAAACTTTTCAAGTCTCAAAATTTTTTCAATTTTGAGCCTGTGATGGTAATAGATGAAGTGTCTCCCTGTCCTTACCTCTTTATGCCATTAGCATTTTGTGATATTTTGTCCCCCCATCCACTTGAGGACGAGGGCAGTGGATTGGCTTGGTGGGCACCTGGTGAGTTGGGCACACAGGTGAGGTCAACCAAGTGAGTCACGTTCACGAGCCTGGCACTGCCTGGGTGGAGCTGATCTGGTGCCCAGGCCTGGCCCAGGTGAAAGTCACAGCAGCTGGAGTGCAATGCATGTTCAGCATTTCTTCCCCCTGAGACTTGCTTAGGTGCTTGTATGATGGCAAAAAAGGGCACTCTCATTAACATGAGACTGATGTCATCTTTATGGCTTGGTGCAACATGGAAATTGGAAGGGGCTGGCCTACCTTGTGTACCTGGCTTTTCTTCTCATGGCCCAAGCTCTCAAATGTATCCACAGCTTGAAGCTTGAAGACAGTGGCACATGCTGTGGTCTGTTTTCATAATGCATTACATGAACAAAATCAAAGGAAAATTTTCTTCTCATTTCAATTTCACGTTTATTTTATTCTGTGTTAAAAGAACAATTCCAATTTCTTTTATGTTGAAAGGACTAAATAGGATCACAGCACAGGAAATAATTTTTCAGAAAATTTCTGTTTGATTATGAAATTATATACTGTATAATCTCTTACCTGTGATAGAACCAGATCTGCCTCTTCCTTTTCTAAATAAGGGATCTGAGGTCAGTTTTATGTATCTTCAAAGGAACCTTACAAATTGCTATGAATATAGGCAGGCAGAACACATGATTTTTGGTTGCAATCCAATGTGATTGCTGTAGGATGGAGCAGATACTACAGTACAAATTTCATTTATAAACAATGTTATAATGTTAGTGTAGCTAACCATTGTAGACCTAATCTTCCTCACATCCTTTTTTTTTTTTTTTTTTTTTTTTTGACAACTGGTAATAAGTTACAGCAGGAACCCAGAAGAATTAATTTCTGGGCAAATTGAATCCACCTAAAGGCAGGCAGCAGTGAAGTGTAAAGAGATGATGAAGAGTGCGGGGCAAGGATGATTAGAAGAATTTTCCCTGACTTATTTCTGGAGGAAGTTAAAGGGAGAGAAATCTAGTGCACATAGTGGGTGAACAGAATATGTGCCACGGGACATGGGATTTAGTGGCTCACTTTACTCCCTAGTTCCTTGGTATGGGTCCAATTTATTGTGGTAACTTGTTTATCGCTTACCATCTGTTTCTTGTGATGCACAACAGTGAAAAGTTTGTTTGGCCTCTTTCGTTTGGAGAAGGGTTTTGGTCATTTCTCATTACTTATTAATGATTTTCCAAACCCAAGAGCTTAAAGTGACATGAGGTATCAGAACCCAGAAATTTTACATACTCACTTTTCATCCTTTTTCCTTACTGTCAGAGAGCTTTTTGGCTGTCCAGACTATACAGGTGCCACATTCATTTTGCATTAGAAGCTTTTTCAACACAGTCAGTAGCAAGTATTTTGGTTTAGTGTTAAAATTTTATAACTGTTTTATTTCCGTCAGTTATTATGGCATGCCCATATTTGTATGGAAACAAATATTTAAGTGTTGCTAACATGCACAGTGAAAAAACTAGAAAAAATGTTCCTCTGGTCAAGCTTTCAAAATATGAAACTTCTTTCTGGGCACATAATTTTAGAATGATGCTTTAATAATTTATTTTAAAAAGCCAAAGCCCAACTTGAATGGAGAAGCTTACTACTGTTTCAAACATGAAAAATTTAAAAACATTTATAAGCATTTTTCTGTGTGCATATCTGTACATAACAGTGTTGTAGCAAACAACTGCAAGCTTATGCTGTTATTTCTTGCCCTTTTTAAGACATAAAATTTTATTGGGTAGTTATGATTTGAGTCTCTTTAATACCTGTCAAAGGTTATTAAGCATCAGATGTTGGAACCTGGGGCATTTTTGAGGGTTACATTTGTTAAGGGGCTGCTGATTGCAGCAAGGACTGTGGAGAGCAATAGGAAGCTATTACCTACTCCTCCCTCCAAAGGCCCAAACCTTAATTTAGAGCTCAGAAACAGCATTACATGGCCAAATGCCATTGTCAAAGCCAGCCATGCCATTGCAAGGCTGAAAAGGGGAGAACTTTGGAGAAGATGGATAAGCATGATTAAGAGGCAGTGAAAGGAAGGACCACACTGAAATGGAAAGCAGAGGGTAAAGTAGAGGTGAAGAAAAAAGAATGAAAGGAGAATGCAAGAATAACAAGCTAACCAAGAAAATATTCTAATTTCCTCATCACTGTCTGGCATTCCATCTCAGATTAGGTTTAAAGGTAATCTCTAAGTGATCTCTTCACAAAATTTCTTTCCTGAAAGGCACGGGACATGAAATGATAAAACATTTAACATTCGTTGGTTTTCTAATGAATATGCAAGGAATGGGCAGACGACATTTGCTTTAGTTCTGTATCTTAGTGTGTGTGCTATTTTATTTATTTTTTTTTAATTCTCATAATGCCTAGAAGTCCTTTGACTAAACAGGAAGTTTTCTTTTGAACTTCTATGACTAACATAACCACAAGAAAGCTAAGAGCATTGCTGGGATTTCAAATAGAAGAAATGCAGCATGAAGTAGATAACATTTTATAAAAGCCATTGAAGTGGTCCTGGGAGTAAATGAAATTACAGAAGTACAGATGCATGTTATATAGAACATGACAGTTAAAAGGGAGTTGCATTGAAATATCATTTTAACTAGCTTAGACAGAAATTAACCCTCTGAATAGACAAGACTAAAACCATCCCTAGAGCCAGTGCCTAGGTTAATGCATCAGGGGTGAATTGGGCCCAAGGTACTGATGATAGGATATGGAGCTTGAAAAGGGCACAAACAAAGATGAATTGGAAACAGATGTCAGAAAGAATTTTTAGAATCATACATTTATGTAGTAGCTACTGGGCAAGGCAGTTGATGAAAAACACAAAGGGACAAGAAGAAGGAAAAGAGAGATTGGCATATCTTAATGCTTCAACTAAAACAATCTGTGCAGGTGATGTCTAATGTCCCTAACATTTCTTCTTCTACTCACTACCACATTAATATGTAAAATGGCAATATTGGAACATGTTGAATCTGTCTCTTAATGCTTTGCAGTGTATCAGTCATATTATCAAACCATAGAATGGTTTGGGCTAGAAGGAACCTTTAAAGATCATCTATTCCAAGCCCCTGCCATGAGCAGGGGTGGATTCAGCTACGTCTGGTTGCTCAAATAGTTGTTCCATTTTTTCACTACCCTCATCATAAAAAAGCTTCCTTATACATAGCCTGAATCTATGCTCTTTTTGTTTAAAACCATTACTCCTTACAAATGCAGGCCATATTAAAAACTCTGTCCCCATTTGTTCTTGTAAGCCCCCTTTTAAAGTATTGAAATGCTGCAATGAAGTTTCCCTTTACTCTTTTGTCCAGGCTGAACGATCCCTAATCTCAGGCTTTCTTCATAGGAGAGGTTCTCCAGCCCTCCAACAACTTTTGTGTCCCACGGAAAGACATGGACTCACTCCAGCAGGTAGGTCCGTGTCTTTCCGTGCTGGCACCCCAGAGTTGGATGCAGGGTTCCAGGTGGGCTCTCACCAGAGCAGAGGGGCAGAATCCCCTCCCTCCCCTGCTGCCCACCCTGCCTTGGGTGCAGCCCAGGATAATTGGCTTTCTGGGCAGCACCTGTCTCACCTCTCATCCACCAGCACCCAAAATATCTCTTGGCAGGGCTGTTCTCCCTCTGCTCTCCCCAGGCTGTGTTGATGCCAAGGGTTGCCCCAGCTCAGGTGCAGAACCCCCCTGCACTTGGCCTTGTTTGAAGCTCCTGAGGCTGATGAGGGCCTGCTTCACAGCACTTGCTTGCCTCATTCAGCATGTGCCAGGTGATTAAAGTTATGGAAGTAATTTTATAGGTGCTTTTCGTAACTCCACATTGTAAAAGACTGTTTTCACAGAACTTCAGAGAAGCTAGCTGCTTACACAGTGTAGTGAGGCAGAACAAGCCTCTGGTGCTAGGACACTTACTACAGGAGTACTTCTAGGAAGCTCTTACCAATGGCTGCAGTAAATAATGTATTTAATACTGATACTTACTAACAGAGGTCATCAGGTGGCCATTGGATGTATTCCAGGCCTTGTACCTGGATCTGCCTGCGACGAGAAGACATGAAGTGATTTTTCCCAGATAATACTTCTGATTAGACTTTAAAAAGTACTTGCTTTATCCAAGTCTTTTGCCATTTAAATCACACTATAATAATTTAGCACAAAGGTAAGCACTCAAAAAAGTCATATATCTAGTGTAGAGATAAAAACTTCAGCTTGAGGCATTGATTCAAGGATTCTTTCTGGTGGCACTCACCAGTTGCATAAAAACATAATATGGATTCTGAGGTTCATACATAGTCACAGATCTTTGCATTATTTAGCAGTCTGCTTTGATGTTTAGACTTGCACTAAGTTTGAAAGCCACTTCCAGGACTGGTCTAAGTGCTAAACGACATATACCAGATAACCAAAGGTGTAACTTAGCTGAACTGATATTTCTGATTTTCATTAGACCAGGAAAAGTGCAGTTTTGGTCATTGAAACATTCAGAGAAACAGGGCGTATGACTCGAATCTTCCAAAGCTATGAAAGTACTGGAAATAAAATTCTCCTGCTTTTCCCCCTTTTAGATTAAATAAAGCCAAAAATGCCAGATGAGTGTGCATCAACACTGTGATATTCTTTTTGTGATGATACTGAAGTCCCAGTTGCATTGGGAAGGTGATCCTCACTTGGTCTTTCTCACCTATAAGAGTTTTGAAGGCCTCAAAGATTTTGATCATTTTCAATTGTTATTCTATCCCTTTATGCTTTAATTGCTCAAAATTGCATACCATTAATTTTATCTTTTCAATCAATCAATACTTCTGAAAATTCCAAGCATTTTCTATACTACAAATAGGACAGTATATATCAAATTTCATTCAGTATAGGCACATTCTGTTACCATTGTTTACTTCACAGATAACAAGATCATCATACTGGTTTTCCAGAAATAAAAATTTTTACCCTAGAAATTCATTCTTGGGATACCATTCACTGATTTATTTTTTCCCCCAAAATTACTTGAAAGAGAAGAATAGGAAGTATTAGTGTGTCCTTTTTTACTTTGGATTTGTGATTTCATAGTGCAAATACTCATAGGTAGTGACAGCTTCTATATTTTAGATTTAGTTGAAACCTAATGGTAAATCAGCTGCCAATATTACAAACACAATGTTGTTATTTGGTTTGGTGTTTTGCTTGTTGGTTTTTGGTGGGGGTGGGGGTGGTGTTATTGTTTTTGTTGCATTTCATTTAATTGGCGTAAGGAAAGTTTTGTTTTGCTGGAATTTGTTATGTAGCAATCTGTAAAAGTATTGGACTGATCTGGAGGCTGATAAATGAATCCACAGTTTCACACATTTTTACCAAATATTTCATGCTTCAGTTGAATGAACAAAATGCAATTGATCCACCACAAATCACGTAACAATGGAATTTGATTTTCTAGTATTTTCAGCTCGAAATCCATGCGTGACACGATAATATGTCACATTCACAGTGATCTGCTGGCAATGTTGCTGAAGGTTTAAAGCCACAAATAGCTCTGCTGCTCCTTTCTGTAATCTCACACTGCACTTCAAAAAGAGCAGTTAGTGGTCTGTTTCATTGTGAAAACCCTGTAGCATCTGCAGTAGTTTTCTGCTTGTTGCTTTTCTCTGTTAAATAGTCTGTGACTGTAGAGCCTGGTTGGTTATAGACCCATAGCCAAATTCAGCACCTGCAGAATGGACAGATTTCACCAGTGAAAGTACAACCATTTATACAAATAGGGTGTTTTTTAATTACAGCTTTGAAATTATTACTCAACATTCCCACAATGTAAGTCATCCTTAGATGTCTTACGCTTCAATGAAAAAGCTTCTCTGAGCTCTGGAACATTATTTACTGCAGATTTCCTCAGGTTTGGATACCACCTCTCAATTAGTCACCTAGAATAGTTTAAAAGGGCTTGCTTTTAAGTACATTTTAATGCCTGTTTTTTGTGAAACTTTAAAGGTTTGACATAAACCCACCATCTCTAGAAAAACAATGTGTCCTATTAAATATTAAAATTTATGTGAAATGTTGTTAAGTAGAATTTCACATTGAGTTGGGTAAGATAATGCAAAATTGCATTTCTAAAGTTAAGTTGAAGATGAATGACAACTTAGGTGTACACTCACAAAAATTAAAAAAGAAATCTTCTTCTTTAAAAGAAAAAAAATTATTTTCTTTAAAAAGGTTAATTCACAGGAGAACAAAAAGGGGTTTTTTCTGTCTTTGTTACAGAAGTCAGCTCTGTGCAGAATTGTAAAGCGTTTTTTCGTAAGAACTGTTATTACATTTGGTCAACTATTGAAAAGGGTGGTGTTCATATTATAGGGTCTGTCTATAACAGTTTATGTTATAGTTAGGAAAAGAGGGCCTAATCCTGTAATTGAGGAACAGGGTAAGAAGATTTTTAAAGAATTAAGTTATAATTAAGTATTTATTGAAACCAGCTACATTCAAATGACAGATATTTCAAAATACTTGAAACAACATTTTGAAATCTGCATAATAAAATTCCAGCTGTTTGTCTCTTTTAAACAGAGTCCTCCCAGACAGAGCTGGCAGAGCAAATCAGATATTCCACTTTACAGAAAATTGTGCTAGCAGCTCAGGAGCAAGCCTGCAGCGTAGTTCCTGAGTTTGAAACATGTAAGTTTGCAAGCATCTTGAAGAGTCCCAGAAAGGTGAAGCACAGCAGTGGTGGAGAGCCCTTCCAGGGTCTGGCCTGTGGCAGCAGCAGGAGCATGAGGTGCTCCCCTGCTCTGTGCTGGCAAAATGTGCTGCGACAAGTCTGTAACAGATTATCCTCCAGAATTAAACAAGGCTCTGTCCCTTTCCAGGAGCCCACACAGATTTGCAGTGATCAAG
Organism: Melozone crissalis; assembly: GCF_028551555.1. Classification (NCBI taxonomy): domain Eukaryota; kingdom Metazoa; phylum Chordata; class Aves; order Passeriformes; family Passerellidae; genus Melozone; species Melozone crissalis. Next base: position 18,464,211 of record NW_026535783.1, on the reverse strand, counting down.
AGGGGAGATTTGCACTGCAAAAGTTCCTAGAATTAACCCCAAGGATAAATTTAAACAATTCATTCCAGCCCACCTGAAAAGATGACATAATTTTTGATAAATTCATAAACTCTGTTGTATTGCTGTATAAAAATACTTTTCTTGCAGAGTAAATTTGCAGTTACTCACATATGCTGTTCTGGACCATACTCGTCGTTTCAGGACATGCAGTTTTCCAAGCAGTGTAGTGCTCATGCAGATTTGTAAATTAACAAGGCCTGTACTATTCTGGATACTAAAACTTAACTCCCATTAGTGGAATTATCCTTGATACTCATAGTTGTTGTGTATATTTTATTATGGTAATTGATTTTCTTGTATTTAATTTTAGGGTTTTTTCTGGGTTTTTAATATATTTTCCTGTCATATTAAAAGAAACAGGGGAGGAGATAACATCTAACTGGTATTGCTTCCTCATGCAGACTGGTAGATATTTCTTAGATATTTTCATTTTATAGATTAAATTCCTATATACCTGAAAAATTTAACTTCCATTAGACCAGATTGCTTGAATCCCCATTTAATCCGGCCTTGAGCACTCCCAGAATTTGGGAATTTTTTACAGTTATGATTCATGCATCAGAAAACAGAGTTATTTATGAATATTTCTTATGCTGAGAGCCAGTAAGTGCTGAAGGCAGAGGCTCAGCATGTCATAGAAACATGTAGAGTCCCTGGAAAGATTCTTTGGGACAAGGCCGAAATCAACCTGGCCTAGCTCTAAAGCCTGCTCTTATGGACTGGATATGGACTGGACTCCACCTATTCCTTCCAGTTTTTCTCTGATCTTTTTATCTCAAGGAGCTGATTGGAGATGACTAAAATGATCTAATAAAAATTGGTTCAGAAAGTTGCTGCCTGTTTCAGCATCTCTCAACATGTGGAGCTTCACTAATAGGCAGATATTAATAATAATGTCTAGTTTAATAGTGAAATTCTCTCCCGAAGATATGTTTGAGATTATTGCTGTGTATTTTCTAAACCATGTATTAAAACTGCTTTTGCTCAGAGGTTAATGTAGTGTGAAAGGTAGATTTTAATGCATGTGTATGCCATGGGCTATTTCAGACTTAGCAAGCTGTAGAAAGCTGTATTAGAATTCTTTCATGTATGCAGTGGTTCTGGGTAGTTTGCTCTTAATTTTCTTGAATTAGTTGAAAAGTGGCAAAATCATGAAGTGTATGTTTCTGTGAGCCTGAATTTTCCTCATAAATGTGTAAACTGTGCTTCAGTCTTACTGTCTTAACACTGAGTATTGTCTGAAGTCATGTTTAGCATCGTTTTTCTCCTCCTCTAGGGATATCTGCTCTAAGTATGTGAGTCTGTCCATTCAGGCTGTTCACTGAGCACTTTCCACAGTTTTTATTCAGTCTTTCCACCGCTACATATATTCTTAATTGTGTTGCTTTGTGAACTGAAATGAAAACACTGTGTTGCTGTGTACCATATATCATGGTTGTTTATAGTTGGAGAGAATAAAGGCATTTAGGATTGTCATTGGTTTTAATTAGTGACACTATTAGCTTCCTTCCTAGAGTTTTCCCATACTAATGTCTTCGAGCTCAATCATTCCTGTCTTTCCAGTCCTGAACACAAGAATGTGTCTTCTGTTACTCCAATATTCATTGGTGTTGCCAGTGTACTGTCCAAAGGTGCTCTGGCCCACTGAATTAATTTAGTAGTATGCAGAGTTAGTGACTGGATGTGGTGGACTTTGAGAGACAAGTTCCATGCAGAAAATAACTTGGTCAAAAAAGGATGCTTTAATCTGAGTTACTTTTTTTGCCTAAGAGATGTATTTCCTTTTTTGAGTTTACTAACAAAACTTACACAGAGGATAACTTTGTCATATTACTGCAAAAAGTGTGAGCAAGATGTTGCTAAAAAAGAAAAAAGGACAGAAAAACCCCCAAACTTGAGTTTTGCTTGCACCTCAGTTGGAAACTTTTGGAACAGATGAGGTTATCTTACTGTTAGTCACCTCTAAGTCCATTTTTCTCAATAGCAACTTAACATTTCTCAAAAGTGTTTCACACTTAGAATTGCTTTGCAAATATTACCGCTGTATTCCAGCATCAGTGTTAGACATTGTCTTGAATATCACCTGCGATAAAGCAATCCATGGTGCAGTTTGTTCTTTTGAGAGATGAAAATTACTGCAATTTCTGAAATAGCAGCAGATCTTGTAGAATAGTTTTTCATGAAAGTATTCATTTACTTTGCACTTTCATTTGCCTTGCAGAGAGAGAAAATCACAACTGCATAAAATAATCCCATAGCTAGCTCATAAAATGTTCAGGCTAGATGAAAGGTTGAGAATGGTGGTGATTAAATTACTATGGACAGCAGCTCAGGCACTTTACATGTACACATGAATGCAAATAGGTGGAAATTATGTGGAATTAGAGCACTCAATTGCTTCCCCAGTCTCTTACTGCAGTAACTTGATTGACATTAAACCTAATCTAGATTGCTTCCCTAATCTAGATTCTCTCTTCAGGCATTCAGTTACCTGGAAAATTTATCCAGAGAAGCACCTGAGGAAAACATTATCCAGCCTTTTCTGTTGCTCCTGTCTACCTGGCTATCTCTATATTTATTTATAATAACAATCATGTGTAGCTATAATATCTATAATACCTATAGTAGTAGTTGTGATAACGAGTTAGCTAGCTAGTAAGTTATTAGTCATCAGTAGATCCCAGGAAACACTACCTGCTTTCTTATATTGCTGTATAACAAAAAGGCATTTACAAGAAATACCAGCCTTACTTGCAAGCCTTACAGCCTTGCAAATACTCTAGAAATTACCAGTTGAAGCAGTCAATAAGAATACAAACTGTGGAGTCAATGATATGATGACTTTGGCTTGACTCCATGATGAGACTTCTGTTTTTGCTCTTTCATTTCATGAGGTAAATTGCACTGACTCTCTTAGGACATGTGTCTGTGTGACAGCTGGCATAACTACTCTGTCTGTCCTTTCATATATTTTTGGGGCATATATTTTTCATGTATTTTGCATCATATTAGGTCCTGCAGGTACAGCAGGTTATGGGGGCAGGTTTTTGGGAGAAGAACAAAGTCTACTCCAGAGCAAGATGTTTGGACATGTGGAATGAAAATTTTTGAACAGACAAAGAACATTTAGCATTGTGCCACTGGCAGATTTCAAGAAAGAGACACTTATTTAGTAAAAGAAAAGATGAAGAAATTATTTTTTAAGGATTGTTAACTTCTAGGAATCTTCCAAATAATGCTGAGTGTAGAGGAGGCCTTGAGGTACATTCTGAGGAAGGGCAGACTTGTTCAAAATAATTTTCATTTTGTTCCAAAAGAACCAAATTGCCTTTTTCAAATTTTCATAGTCTAGGATCTCTACTGAAACCCAACACTGGAAATTGAAAGAGTTTTTGGATCTGAAGCATATTCTGCTTAGGAAGTATGCTGGCAAATCCACCTGAAAACTGCATCCCATGTCAGGTCCTGAGAAAGCATTTTTGCTTATAATTTCTCTGCTTAGTGCCCTTGGGTAGCTGTCAAAATCCTTCTGGATAGCACAGTATTAGGATAGAAATGAGACAACAAGACTGTTTCAGTGTAAAATGTGTTTCTTTGTTTACAATCCTTTTTCATCCGGATGCTCCCTGTGTCTAGAGTAAGTAATTAACTGCAGTCATGCTGTCTCTTTGCCAAGGACATGTACATTATTGTCTGAAAAAGTTGCATAGTTTCACGAAGAACAATGGGGGAAAATCTCATACTCTCTGTAATTTGGAATCGTGTTTGTCTTCTAAGTGGACAATAGGGTTAAAATCCAATCACAGGAGGGAAATAAGCATTGCTTTTCTCACTACTAGTAGGATATTTTGACATTTAAAAATCTACTTTCATCTCTGAGGTCTCTCCCTTTCCTTTCTCTTCTATGCACATTCTGGATGGATTAAAGAAACAAAAAAAGGGCAAGCTCTTCAAGTGGATTTGATCTGGTCAGTTTTTGCTATGAAAACCTGTGTTCACAGAGAAATTATTTACAGGAATGTTTGTTTCTGAATCCCAGCCAACTGTGAATGTCAGCAAGGCAAAGTGCCTCAGCCCTGCAAATGTCTTTTGCCTATCTACAAAGCCCAAAACACATTAGGTTGTAAACTGCAGCTTTCATTGAGTAAAGGCATCTCTCATATTCAGTAGTCACTAAAAACATTTTCAGGTAGTAAGTTACAATTTTCTACTTGTGGGGTTTTTTTCTGGGAATCTGTGTTACCAGGTTGATATGTGGCATGTAACATAGGGCTAGGTGAACTTCAAATGAGCCTTCTAAGATAAATTAGTCACTATCTGAAATGATAATAACTATTGGCAAACTTCAGATACGTCTAGGAACAAAACCGAAGTTATTATTTCCTATTTTGTTTTGCCTTATTTCACTTTGACAGGGCAGTGTTCTTGCTGTTCAGTTTTACTGGATTGCTTTTCTTGAATATTTGCAATAGTCTAGTTGAAGTTGCTTTGCATGGAATATACATAATAGAGATCATACTTTCAGTTGGATGATGATACTTACCTATAAACACAAAATAAAATCCTGATAAATATGTTATTTTCTGTGTATTATCTTGTGTCTTAGGAGTTTTATTTTGGTATGCATAATGTTCTTTCTTCAGAAATATTCACCCATGAGAATTCTTGTTCTAAATTGTTTTGATTGGTTTACACCTATATTTTTACATGTAGAATCAGATTAAATTCTGTCCTATTTGCATCCTTTATCATGCAAATCAAAATACAGTTTGGCCCAAGCAGGCCTTTTCTCCATTTTCTGTTACGTTTTGGTTTGCCAGCAGTTACAATTTTCCCCACTCCACAAAAGGCAGCTTTGTTTTGTGATTTTGAATGTGCAAGCTTTTCACTTTGCTGTGGAGGGCATTCTGTTGTTTTTCTGATAGTAATATTACATCATGCATATGATTTAATAGTAATAGTTCTATTCTGATCACCTTACTGTGTGTGTGTCGTTGCTTCTTTGCTGTCCTGGCTCACTGGAACACTACTGGGATTTGGGGAAGATGGTCATCAGAGGAACAACAGTTGATGTCACAGCAAAATGAGGGCATATAAAGTTTGCAGGTTATAAAAATCCAGTTTGCTCCCAGAAGGTCCTCCAAGCTGACAAGATAAATTGGTACCATTGGGGCTGGTTCTGCAGCTCATATCTCTGGTGAATGCGCTTAAAATCAGAAGGTTATCTGAGATTTCTCTCTACAGGCGAGTGTTGGCAAGTTCAACATGGCAAGTTCCAAAGAGAATTTTGCCATAAGTACTTTTTATTAGAAATCACTGTGCAAATAGTGGCGGGACATCTTCATGGCTATGGTATTCGACTCTTTGAGGCACAGAAACCTCTCAGACTGTACTCAGATCCTGAACAAGAAGCTTGCCTTGCAGTTTCCTTCAGAATAAGTTGTAGGGTGTATTTTTTGCATTTCTGAGATATGGGGGATTGTTGGAAAATAATTTAGTTTTTTTCTCATTTTAGGATCACCAATAAGAATGGGAAGAGTACCCAGGTTTTCTTTCTCTTGGGAACCACATGGGTCAGATAGAAAGCAGTATAAGTAGTTTGGGGTGTTAATGATGATGAATTTAAGAACAAGTCTGGTTACAGGAGGAAATTAATTCTGGAGCAGAAATGAACTTCAGAGAGTACACATTTCTGAGTTCTTATGAAGACGTTTGTTGGAGGAGAAACTTTTCAAATTTCAATTACTGAGAAAATAGTTTAAAATGGAGTTCATTTTCAGCTGAGGGCTAGTTAAAAATGGCATGTTATCTGTCCTCTGTGTGTCTCTAATGAAGACAGAAATGTGTGCTTTGTAAGCCAGAAGATCTTTCAGAGTTCATGGTCTATTATGTCATGAGCTGTATAAAAAGCAGGCATTTGGGATAAGTACAAACCAATTTCAGCCCTGTGGTCATGATCAGAATTGGATAATAATGCTTAAATAAATAAAATTATTTAAGAAAATACCTGATATGAAAATGTGGATAGTTAAGTTCAAACATGAAGAAAACCACTTTTTTTTTTTTTTTGCAGTTTCGATACTGATGGTCATACATGATAACATTTAAAGATGACTACAGATATGTTAGCATGATCATGTATTTTTTCAGATAGTACAAATCTTGCGTGATCTACAAATTCTTATGCTTATACATGTCAATTGCACCTTCAGATTGTTGAAATTTGTATTTTACAGACATTTCATCAGTAAAAATGCTTAGTGTCTAGACAGAAATAACATTACCAGAAAGTTTGACGATGACTAGTGGATTTTTTTGGCACTCAATCAGGTGAACAGCTTAAGCAAATATAATAATTTTACTAATTGCTTTGAAGAGTCTTACATTATCTTCATATTACCTTTAAAATGCATCAGTGTAACAGTTAGCTGTGCATTGAACAGGTTTTGTTGACATTAAGTACAGGTTAAAGAAAATATATCTCCTAATAGATACTGTGAATTGTTACAATTAATCCCTGTAGGTTAGATGAAGCTATAGAATGTAAGTTTTAAACATTGAAATTTTAAGTAGTATAAGCATTTCTAATTAAACCCTGGGTTATGAGAGCACCTTTTTCAATTTTTTTGCAGCTATTTGCATTTAGATATCCTATAAATAAATTATTAAATATATTATTTAGAAAGTTCTGGCCTGCTATGTGATTTTTGCCATGGGTACAAAATGAGATAGCTTTATGAGTTTGAAATACACCCTAAAGTAGTTAATGATGTAAAGACATTAAAATCTCATCTTAGTTTTTATGTTCAAGCTAGGCTTCCTTGCTAAACCTTCTTAAAATTAATGAATAACTCCCCTGTGCATTAGGATTTGTCTTATGTATTTTCTGTAATAATTAATGCTGTGACATCTGACAGCAGGGCCAAATTGCATTGTTACTGTTGATTAACCTTGGATTTTAGAAAAGAAACAGGGAAAAAAACCACTAAGACTTGGAAATACAATTTCAAAGTACTTTTATAAGTGCATGTGTTTTAAGTGTGAAATATGTCTATAAATTTCATATTCTATAGGAATGTTTCTTGGACATAGTAATATCTCTTTTTCTTTCTATTATTTAAATTGAAGCTGGGCATGTAATTTATCAAAGAGGAAAACAAACTATTTAACTAATTTTCTTCTACAAATCTATTTTTGCTTTGAGGTTGAACTGAGCCATAAGAAACTCTATAAATTCATTGTATTCCAATGCTTATGCTTTAGAAAACCATAGTATTTTCAGCAACTCTAGTAGATGTTACAGGGTTAAATAAAAGATGTTTCTCAGTGCAAATCAGCTGACCCATACTGGGTCAACGTTGGCTGAGGAATTAATCAGGAACGGCAGAAAGAAGCTAGATGAGAGCCTCAGTGATTTTTACAAAGATCTGTGAGAATTCCTACCAAAGAGGAAGCTATGACAGAAAATAGAGGTGAATTTTTGGCTGTGTAACCAGTGAATGTTTTAATTTTGTAAGTCATTAGTGATGTAAACTTGTGGGAAGAAGGTACATGCATGTGATGGGTAGGGAGCGTGCTCTCCTCGTTGAAGCTTTGTCGGAACAGCCAACAGGCATTGAGCAGTGCAAGAGCAAAGGGCTGGGCAGCCATGCAGAAAGCACAATTAGTATGGATGAGAAATTGAAGAGGGGACTGCTATCAACTCACATGTCTCACAAAATAAAAAGAAAAATTGCCATTTGTTGAGAGAAATTTAGCCTACTTTTAGCATTACCTAAATTTACATAAGTTTGCGTAACTGGAACAATCCATTCTGAGGTTGTCACCTCCTTCACGTGTGACAAGTTCCTATGTATTATATGTCAATGAAGAGAAAAATACCTAAGGTTAGATTAAGAGTTAGAATGTTGGGACCAAAAATGCCTATGGAAGTATTAAAGTCCAGAGAGATTAGACAGATAGGCCCGTTTGTACATGGATGTTTTACAACAGTGTCACTATTTAGGAAAAAGTCAGAAATATTGGAGTGTCTTCTAGTCTTTCAAAGTAGTAATGTAACAATAGCAGTAAGGATCAACATGTTGAGAAGGTTTCAAGACTATGAATATACATTTCCATGGAGAGGACATTTGCATTTCTTTCATGAAGCAAATTCCACCTTCATTAAGTAATGTCTTGATAGAAGTATTCCAGAAAATACCAGGAGAAATTAAATGAGAATACTCATTTTCAATTCTGTGAATTTTTTGGAATCTGATTTTCCCAAGTAAAAGTGTGTACCACATTGAATTGCTGCGCCTCGTGTAAGCCTGGCTGCCCTCAGAGAGTTGGAGCCTTGCCAGGCAGGTGGGGATACAGGGAAATGTTGGGGCAGGTACAGCAATCTCTTGTGTCTGCACCCTGTGGTGCCAGCGTAGACACACTCTGGGGAGCTTGCAAAGAGGCAGTACAAGTCATCCCTGTCCCTGCCATGGGGCTGTGTCTGCAGCTCCTGTAGATTGTTTCTCCCTGGTGCAGATCTGTACAGTGTTCCTTTCATGCAGCTTCTTTTTTAAAGGCTTGTTTGAAAGGTGGAAATCAGCCTGCACTAAATCACATGGAGCATAAATGATTCAGCATGAAACAGTTAGTACAAATTTTATTTCTATATCTTCCATCAAAACTCGTCAATTTATCACTAGTAAGGTATGATAGAAGGAATGAAATAAATAATCTATTGTAAAAGCATTAAATCAAGCAATGATTATGTAGCTGATGTTTTAAAATTAGCTTCTTAAGTACCCCATGCATTTTTGTAAGTACTGAAAGGTACTCAGTATATTTATGAATAAGTGCAATTTCTGGGTATAAGACACATTTTAAATTCACTAAGAATATGTCACCTTGGGGTACTTTTAAACATAGATTTTGTAATTGCTGGAAAATTATATGAGAAATTAAAATGCTATTAATCATCATTATTGCACAGGTTTCTATCGGAATCAACAATAGGAATTACATTTTTATAAATACAGAAAACATAAATAACCTCCTTGGATTTTCCTTCTATTTCCAACTCAGTTAACAGGCCTTTATTTAAAAATCCTATTAAACAAAGGAAGTTGATCTGTATAATCCTGTGATTTTCTGAGAGGGAACTTACTGGTACTTTCTTAAACCAGATCAAGAGCATATTGATCCTTCTGCAAAAGCCTTTATCTTACTTTTTCCTGATTGCTTATTTTTTAAAGGGAAAAAACTTATCAGAGATACCATCATCCAACTTAGTTTTTGTAATGCCACTATTAGACAGCTGCAATAAAAACAAAATTATTTGTAATTGCTCCTATACATAGATTTATAAATTAATTTCTATCTCAAGAGCAGAAGACTTGTTTTTCAATTAAAGCTTCTAAAGCGCAATATGGATTTTAGCTACTTCTGATGTGTGCTTATCAGTTAGTACAGTGTTCAGCTAACTCTTAAACAATTTGCAGTTTTTAAACTTTCTTATTTATGGGAGCTATTTTTAGGGTAAAGGAAGGAGAATAATACATGGAAAGAATTATTCACCTCTAATCTCTGCTGTAGAAAATCTTTGCATACCATGTAATCCCCTTTTTTAACTGGTGTATAATTTGACTTCAGCCCACAGGCAAAATAGAAGGTTCACTGTTTTGGTTGCTCTCTGTAGCTCTACGGTGACATTTCTCTTGAAATTAGTAACATGAGAAATATAATTAGCACGCTACTGGTCTCAGAGTTGAAGTCATCAAAAAGAAAAAGCTTTTTCCCAATATTTTCACCACCTGAGGTGGCATTACTTGCAAGTAATGCAAGCCAGCAGGGCCAAAGGGTTTGTTTTTTATCCATCCTTTTAATTGTAACTCTAAGGAAAGACAGTGGATTTTGACTTGTAGTGTAAGTAAACATGAACTGTATATTTGTATGGCCAAAATGAAAAACCAAAATCTGTCACTCCTTTCAGCATTTAGATATTCTATCTGACACAAATCCAATTGTTTTTCATTCACTCATAAATAAAGCATGGGACAGATGTGTTAGGTTTACAAATTGCCGGAGAAGGAGATGGTGTTTATCGGCTGCCTTTCTTTTGCCCTCTGTTGCTAGAGATAAGAGAAATCCAAATTGACTTGCTTCCTCTGCCTGAGGCATTTTAAACTCACAGCTCCCTGTGTCTGAAGCATCCTCTGTGTTTCTGTATGTAGCAGTATGGCTTCAGCTGCTCAGGGCTGCTCTGAGATTTTGGTAGAGGACAGTGCTGGTACTAAAGAGAGAGTACTGAGATGATCATTGGATTTTGGAAAAGCAATACAAGTATCATGCTGAAAGGACAGAGTATCCATTTTTTCGTCTGCTGTATCATGTGCCTGAGGTATGGGGTGAATTTCTCTTTTGCTGCCTCCACAAACACACCCTCTTCAGTGTGTCCAGCAGTTATGTAAGCACTTCCAAGGGCATCACCCCTAAAGCCTCCCCATTAGCCACAGTTTCCCATTGGATCTCCTTCAGACCCCGAGCTGCTGCTTCTGCAAATCTGATCACCAGCCAGGTCATGCTTTCTGCCAGCTGTTCTTCTTTCTCAACAGCTAGTGAAAACCTCAGCAAATTCTGTCTTCCTTCTCAGGTTCTACACCAGAAGCTGACTTCTCACAAGCTACAGAGGAGGTGAAGTGTTCTGACTCTTTAACTTCTCTCCCCCCAGTCCTTTGAGTAAGGCCACATTCTCTTGCGGATGAATGGAGTTACCTGACACTCATTGCAGCAACAAAGGCAGCTGAGCCAACCGTTCTCTCCTGGAGTAAGTTTAGACATTCCTTAAAATAGCCTAAAATTTGGTTCTCAAAGTAAAATAATTTTGGTTGTCCTGAGACTTTTAATAGAAAATTTCAGAAGGATGTAGCTAGCAATTTACTGTTCAGCACACACTCTATGTTGGTGGGAGGAGTGGTAAGACTTCACTCAAAATGGAGTCTGGTGGTGTTGTGGAAAAAGACTTTTCAGAAATGAGCTGTCAGCTTGTCATTTGTACATTATATTTCTTGCAGTTTTGATATGGTACATGAAAATTTTGTTATATCATCACTGAGCTTTCAGCTGATTGCTGACTTACAGTTTAGGTTAGTGCAGTGATTTATATGCTCACATGCTAAGAATTTCCTTTATTTCTTTCTGTTCTGTTTCCTTGTTTTCTTTTTGGAGAATTACTATGGCACAGATAAAACAGTTTACAGAAGTAAATTTAGCATCTTTACTTTCTGTGATGCTTATAAATTGATGCCTTTTTTGTTATATAGGGAATGTATTTTGAAAGAGCAGTATTTCTTTGCAAGCAGTAGCTATGTTGTTCCAATTATTGATACAGATGATTCAGGTTATTATCCAGGACATGTTTGTGGCTACAAAATACAAGAATTGGATATAAAAGCAGCTGTTCCAGTTTTCATCACTAAAAAATTATTATAGTGCCCTTACTTAGATGCTCTTTGAGACATTAAGACTTAAGAGGCTCTTAGATAACTTTAAAGGGAAATGATAGTGAGGAATAATATATTTTTCAATATTAATAGTGAAGAAAGTTTCATCAGGCCAAAGCTACGGCTTCTCTTCTTGAATTTACAGGGGAAACATGAAGCCATTTTATTTTTCATTACTATTCTAACTAGGTAAGAATTTCCAGTAAATACTTCCCCTCTCCTTTGTGCTGTCCAAAACACAATTATTTGCACACTTCCATGCATACACAATGTGCACACATAGACACACAAAAACTAACAAAAAACCCAAAAATCCAAAACCCACCTCGAAAACAAAACAGAGTGCATTTTCACTGGAACAGGGGGAATTATCCAAATGATAGATTCAGGAGTCTTTCCTTCCCCTTTTGCTCCTGTCACATGGTCTAAAACACCTATAACAATGTTATGTCACACCTACATAATCATGTTCTGGAAGCTCATTTCTAGGACTGCTCAAAATAAATTAAAAGGCATAATTTTGAGTGCCTAAGAAGAATGTAAATACTGATATTTCTGATAAACTGCTATTTCATCCTTTTTTAAGTCAGTTTCATATGTTTTGTTGTGTTTGAGTGGTGGGTAAGAAAGCTAATAAGTAGATTTTAAGAGAGGCTGCTGAGGACCATCTCTTTTTTTATATACAGGTATTTGCAAGAGCTGTTGAAACAAAAGTTGACCCCTGCAAAGGAAAGTTTGCATTGAATCATTGTATATTTGCAAAAGTTATAAATTCCTGTATTTATTTTTATAATGCTGTAAGCACGTACATTCTAGTAGAGTAATCAAAAAGTAGAGCTCTTTCCAAGGTTAATGTTCCTGGAAAATATATAGTGTTTTCCTTAAGGAGACTTATGTCTTCAATGTAAATGTCATGCCAGGTTGATCTCTTTCATGTATATTTGCTGCTGAAAGTACAACACATATGAAGATACCAAATAATACCCTGATATTATTTTCACCTTCCAATCTAAAGATATTTTCAGTCTCCTTTGTGGTTTATACTCCATTTCTTCCTTATACCATTATTTCCTTGGGAGCTCAAGAAAGTAACTGGTTAAGTCTTGGTAATGAATGTATAGAAGTGTTAGTATTTTTATTTCACAGTGCAGAAAGGCTCAAGAGTTGATGCAACCCTTACTATTCTGCCTGCTGGAAAAGGGCTGTGATTGGGTGGGTGGGAAGTCTTCCAACAGGCTGTTAAAGCATGTAGCAAAATCTCTTTGTTGGCCTCAGGACGTCTACTGAATTTAGAGATTTCTGCCCAAGATTCAGTTGTGAGCTACTCAGTTATTTCTAGTAGCTAAAACTCCGTAGAAACAAAGACAGAACATCCCACTGTCCAGCAACCTCACAGAAACCCATTTTAAAGAAAATAATTGAATTTGAGTATTTTGACTAATCAGAATAATTATGAATAGTAATAATAATGAATCATTGTGTGCCTTTAGTCACATTGGCATGTTTAGGGAGAACAGGATAATGTAATTTCAATAATCTCCATATATCTACTGTCAGTGAAATGAATACTTTTTTCTTGTGTGGCAAAATATTTGTGCCAAATGATAAAGGAAAAAATAAATCCTGTAAAGCACATGGTAATGAACAGTGAGTGGTTAGCTAGAATCACAAATTATTTCATCCCTCAACAGGTAAATTGCAGAAAAAATGCATCAGAGAATTTATGGATTTTTTTCTGACGTCTTTTAAGTCCTTTTGGCTTGCAAAGTAGGCCTAATCCTCCAAGGCTGATGGATTACTTGAGTAATTTGAAATAGATGAAAGATCTGTAAATGTCAAAAAAAAAAAAAGGCAGAAATACTGATAGTTACATTGTGTCCTACATGTCTCTTTTCACCCATATAGTTATTTTTTTTAAAAAATAAGGAGGTGGAGGGCTGCCAGCTCACTTATCATCTATACTTCCTAGCTTCAGGCTGAATAAGAAAAGGTTACACCTGTCAACTGGAAGATGTACTCTGGGGAGAATGATTTTCAAACCCTTTACAGGTCACTTTAAGGCATGTAATTATACAAAAACCTCTAAACTCTAAACATTGAAACATAAAAATTTTAAATAATAGCAGAGGCAAGTCTTTTAAAGCATTTAACTATTCTCTGTGAACTTTCAGTTGTAATTGTTTTAATGCCCCTTTCCCTGACTGATAAAAGGTTTTTTCCTTTGTCAAGTAGATTATGCTCTATACCAAAGTAATTTATTTTTATTCATTGAGTGTAGGTTCACAGGCATTTTTATTATCATCCTGTTTTCTGTTGTATAATCAGCTCCAGGAACTGACTGTTTCAAAAGTATGCCACAGGATATCTGAATTTTTACAGAAAAATTACTGAATTACATGGGGTATAGGGTGCTGGTATATTTTCTTACATATCAGACCTTCCATCCTTTTACTTTCTGGCATGAAGTGGAAGGCAAAGATGGCAACATACTCAGATTAATTAAAGAGGTATTAGGTGCAGCACTGATTTGGAACTTCCCAGTATTATATACTGGATGTGACACACTTTGGCAGTAATTCCAAATGCAAACCTCCTTCATCTTTGATATTTTTTGTTTTAATATTTACTTATTCTGATATTGCCCACATAGACAAACTTTGTAACCAACTTCCCAAGTGTTTCAGTAGCTATATTTCACTAATCATTAGGAATAGAATGTTGCATCTCTTTCTTTTACTAATCTTTGTTCTACCTCTAGTTGACACAGATGTGCATTCAAACTAATTAAGGAAATTTGCTTTGACTCAGCATGAACAGGCAGGCAAAAATAAGAGCATATGAAAATAGTATCCAATATTACCTAATTCTTATATTACAAGAAATGCAGTAAGAATGAATGGGTGGGTTCCCTGGACCATAGGAGATTCCCTTGGAGCATCTCAGATACACAGCCTTAATTTGGGAAAACATCAGTAGGCCTCAGGTTTAGGTAGATGTTCATCTGCATCCCTCCATACTCAGGGAAGGATGCTGAAGAAACAAGTTGTTCAGCTCTATCATTGCCGGATTTATTTGTTTCACAAGTGTAGCCAAACCTCAACAAGCGTCAAAATTCCTTTTGAGTGTTTTGGCTTGTAGATTGAATATTTCAGATTATTCACTTCTGAAAATAAACAGAAATCTGTAGAGCCTGAAAAGGACAGAGTGAAATAAAATGTTAGCTTGTAGCATGTTGATTAAAATTATTGCTTGGATCTCAAAAAAAATCTGCAACCAAACCAGAAATGCAGCCAAATTTTCTTTTACAGAGTGAAGTGCCTCATATGCAAGACGGGCTTTATGGTTTGATTATTGTCTACTGAGCACATGGTATAAATTATTTCATAACCCATTATGAAGCAATGTTCAAGTACTTTTCTTTTTAAATGAACTTGTAGCTAAACAGTTGCTATCTCCTGTTGAAGAAGCACCCCAGACATTAAAGTATTTTTCTGTTCACAGTAATTTCCACATTATCATTAGGATGTATCTCCTAGGGATGGAAGTAAGCTGAAGTTTGAGTGCTTCTGTACAGAGACACCCACCCCATGTAATTCTCACATGGGTTGCTGCTCTTGGCACAACTGTAGTGGCCACTTGAGCTTGTGGATGTGACCTTGCAAACTACAGTCTAACTGGCTGCAGTCTTCTGGGTATTGTCCAGGATTTGTCCAGCATCTAGCCCAAAGGATTAGAAGAAAAAGTGAATTAACATGTCTGTACGTACATTATATGTATACACATACATAAGACACATGAATAATGCATAAATATACATATAAATGCTTATATTTACATATTGACATATATATTCTATTGCACTGATTGATAAGCAAGCATTTATGTGTAATTAGACTTGCTTTTTAAGCAAATCTACATCAGAAGCCTGTCTGCCAATAAATATTGGGACAAGCTATAGCTTCTTAATTTGAAATGAAATGCATTGCTCAAATGTTATCCTCTAGTACAAAGAAAAAGCTGGTTTCATCTTCTTGATAATTTCTTGCTTTTTTATGCATGGTAGTTAAGTACAAGATGATTTTTTGAGAAAATAAATTTCTGAGAGCTGGTAAGCATGTATCTGAGAGACAAAATGAATGAAAACCACCCTCCCAGAAATATTTGTGAGTACTTTTCTCATGAAAGATGTATCATAACATATCCAAAAATTCATGAGAAAATAAATAAGCTTCCCAGGACTGTGTTCACACGTGGCATAACCAATTCTATCTTAAAATATACATTATGATACCACCAAAACAGTTTTCTAACACCTAAAAAACCAAAAAGCCAAATGAAAATAAACTCATGTAAAGAAAAATTACCCAATGAAAATGTTTCTAAAATTTGAAATGGTAAACAGATATGTACTGTCACTGCCAAAAGTATGTCTGAGGAATTGTAAAAATATAATTTATACTTTCTGTGCATCCTGTACCAACTACTCTACTTAAAATGTATGTGTTCTTCTTTTAAAAGGTGGCATGCTTCTGACCAGTGAACAAGACTGCCAGGTTTTCCCAGGATACATCATTAGGTCTTTTTCCAGTGCCATTCTTTTCCCTATTAGCATTTTTTTGGTTGGAGTTTTGTCATTTTTTGCATTTATCATAGCAAGCCGTAGTGTAAGTTACTGACTTCTGTGATGTCAAGATACCTGATACCTCTCACCTTGTGACTTTGGCTGCTTAGATATCAGCTATATTGGAAACTAGTGGAATTAACAAAAAATACCTCAAAAACAAAACAAAACAAAAAAAAAAAAGGCAAAGGCTTGATTGCATGTTGTAGGCCCTACAATATTACTTCCCACAAATCTAAACTGATACTTGACTGGGACAAGCACTACATAAATGTAGCCAGTAGTAACAAGCAGGAGGTTTTATGAGTTTCATATATTGATAAGCACGTTGCCTCTGACATTGATTGCATGTTTCTCACTATAAAAAATTACAGTAGCTCTCAGAGTCAATGTTCTGGTAGTCTTCATTTTGTTGTGCAGGCAGACAAAGATAGTAAATATCTATGAATATACTACTTAAACAGTTGAACAGTTGGATAACCATATTTAGTAAATACTCTCATCATATGCATTCTCACATAATTTATGATTTTCTATTCAGGATTATATTTATAGAACTTTGAATAGGAAAAGCTCTGGAGATAGTAACACTAACATGACAAAGAACTTTATAATCTCATTAAGGAAGTGTTGCTAGGAGCGGCTAGTGAGATCACAAGAATACCATTGTCGAAGCTAATAGACACTGTCAATGCATAAATTAATGTAGTGTGTAAAGCAGAAAAGGGAAATGTGTACATTTCATTTGTAATGTGTAAATATTTTCACTTTCCATGCCATTTTCAATCTCTTCCTAAGCTTGGAAAGATAAACTTCCAATAAGGAACTGGGATTTCTTATTTGCTCATTGACAAATAAATTATTTATAGATTAAAACAGCAGGATGGGAAATCACACATTAATGTGTTTTCTGAAGCTTCTGGTGAAAAAAGTAGGAATAATTACAAAAAAAGTTTGGAAGTGGTTTGTTAGCTTCCTGTGTTGTTTAGATTTAGGTGGTTTAGTTTTTGCAGAAAAAGATGTCTCAACAGATATCATGATGAGGATTTCTTGGACAGTAGAAACCAGCAAAAATTCCCAAAATTTTAGTGAAGCATTTCCTTTGCTTTTAGTAATTCTTCAAATGAGGGATTTAGCGTAGTAATTAATCTTACTAAAAGAGTAAAAAGCTTAAGATAATATAAATAAAATAATCTGTGTCTGAATCTAAATATTTCTGTATCTTTCAGGAATAAGTAAGTAACTTATACAACTTATACAACACTTATACAGTGTTGGTTTTGCATTGGAGCAACCCATGAAAGTGATTTTTTCTGAGAAGAGCTGCTGCGAGCTTTCTCTGTGCCTAGCAAAACCAATTGCTGGCTAGCTTTTTAACATAGCTTTTTAATTGGCTATGTTAACAACTAATTAAAAGCTAGATCCACCTCTGTGAGATTTGCATTTTAAAATTAACAAACCCTGGGATTGCTCTCTTTTCCTCCAGGCCTGGAAACAGGTAACAACGCTGGCTTGGCCTCCCTGGTCTTGGCTGGGTCAGGCAAGCTAGATCCACCTCTGTGAGATTTGCATTTTAAAATTAACAAACCCCGGGATTGCTCTCTTTTCCTCCAGGCCTGGAAACAGGTAACAACGCTGGCTTGGCCTCCCTGGTCTTGGCTGGGTCAGGCTGGGTGGGCTCTGCCACAGGGCTGTGAGAAACAAGTGCTCACTTTGAAAATTTAAAAAGGTTTTTCAAACCTTAACAAAAATACAACAAAAGGACTACATAAAGGAAAAAGCTGCAGCACTTGGAGCTGCCCCGTGTGCATACGTGGCTGGTTCATCTTCAAGATGGATGCTCTTCAAGATGGATGCTCAGTCTTTTATACCCCTGGTGGTTGCATCAGGCAGCCCTGGCCCCTCCCAAAGTCTGTCAGCCAGCTCTTCTTTGGCATTTATTAGCAGAAACTCCTTTCTTGTAACTTGATTAGAGGTCAGGTGTTGCTGTGTCGCACCCCCTCAGCAACAAGCTTGTCCGTTCCCAACTGCCCCATGCAAGGGACACACGTGCACGCCTTATTTTTACCTGCTCTACACCACCCTGGCTGTCCGATGTGTACAGTACAGGGGGGAAAAGGGAACTATGGGGAGAACATAGTACATCTAAACTACAATAACACAACTATACATCACTAAAGCATTTCTTAATATTCACACAATAGTTAAAAAATAACAATCGTTATCTTTTAATTGCTAGAGCCAATCATCTCACTATCCATCTATAACAAGGCTGAGCCCTTTCTGTGGGACCTAGTGGGCCCTATCCCAGCCAGGCCAGGCCCCAGCAGCTGCCAGGCAGAGAGGAGGGAGGCTGTGGAGTCCTGTCCCTGCCAGCCTGGGCCTCAGCGGCTGCCAGGCAGAGAGAGGGGAGGCTGTGGGCCTTGGCTGAGGCAGGGCTAGGCCATGGCTGGTAACATCTTGTCACCAGGTCTCCTTTCCCAGCGCAGCCGCCTCACGAGATCCTGCGGCTGAGGCCAGAGGCCGCCCTGCGGCCCACACAGAAAGTGGCCCTGTGGCTGGAATTGAACGCAGCAAAAACCAAAGCCAGCCACAGATTTTGAACATGGTCTTTGACTGACTCTGACATAGCCCCCAGTGCAGGCTGAAATACATCACTGTAAGTGCTCCGGGCTGCCCGGCAGGGATGACCCACAGGCCTGGGTGTGATTTAACTCTTTCACTGCACAGATAGATAAAACTTGCAAAGCATTGATCCTTTCTTGAGTGAAAGAAAAGAAAAAGAGTAAAGACATGTAGAAGGCAACATTAGACACTGAAGTCAGTAAAGAAGAAGTCAAATTTCAGATGGGAAGGAAAATGAGGAGATGCCTTTATTTTGGGCTGAAAACCTCTTGTAAAGCTATGGAGAAGAATGTAATTAATACATCAGACTCTTTTTCCCTGTAACTCATTGAAAAGTGTGGGGGATGAAGTGTTCAAATTGTAGCAAAGGCATCTATGATAAAACAAGCAGATGTTGAAAAAGCTGTGATCCCATGAGAAGTTTGAACAGAGAGAGACAGAAGAGTTTGAACTGAGAGAGAGAAGACTCTTTGCCCCCAGGGAAAGAAGAAGGCCTCTGTTCCCAGAGATGAAGATGATCTTAGAGATAGATAATATGACCCTTTGCTCTTGAACAGCTCATCCTTAAAATATGTACACCATAAGTTGACATGGCCCATAAATGCAGCTGTGGGAAGGTTGTGAAAAGATGGGAGGGACTTCACAATTGCAGATTCCTGGGCGGCTGCTATTCGTGGAATTTAAAAGCCATGAACCAACTGTTTTCTTCTGGAGAAGTCTCCATGAAAAGACAATTCACTAAGTCTCCCTTAGTGAATTGAAGAATAGTATTCTAGAGATGATAAAATGACTGAATTGTTTCTGTACATTGGTAGTGGGAAAGAAAAGGTTGTAGGGAGAGGAGAAGTGTTGTGAAGGTTTCATTCTGATTCTTACTATTCTTCTAGTTCTGCTAATAAACTTTTCTTTATACCCTTTTAAAGTTTTGAGCCTACTTTTCCTTCCTCCGAATCCTGTATCACAGCAGGAAATTAGTAAGTATATTCTAGTGAGTGCACTGGCATTTAGCCAGTGCTAGACCCACTAGTGAATTGGTGCATTGGCCAGGAAATCTCAAATTGGCCAACCAAAACCACTACAACAACTTAACAGATGCCATTAGTATTTAAACAATACCTAGAAGATATCTGCACTATGTTTAGGAAGATTTATTACTATATCATTTTTTGTAATTTTTTTTCAAAACATATGGACTTTTGTTGTACTCCTAAATATGTGAGTAGAACTAATAATGGGGCATGTACTCTGACATGCAGTGTCCTTAAGACAGATAATAACATATGTCCAAATTATCCTGTCTGGGCTAAAATAGCCCAAATAACAAAGCTTTTTTTTTCGGCTGGTCTTTCAAGAGACTTAAAAAGATGGAGAAATTACATGGCTTAGTCAGAATCAAGTAACTCTCCCTTTCTCAATTGAACATGAAATACATTTTGTAGTTGTTTTCTCCTTTTTTCTTGATAAAGGGCACGAGGCCCAATATAGAAACCATCACTAAAAGTATTCCTTTCTGTGATTATTGACATCCTCACTGCACATATCACTTCAAAGTTGGTGATGTCTTCTCTATAATTTTCTTGATGTCTTCCAATCATGTCACTGGATTTATTGGTCTTTATTTAAAGACTTTATTTAAAGACCAATAAAGGCAGTGGCTTCTCTGCATCTGAGAATGGGGCAGCCGTTTCATGGGCCTGAGGCTGAAAGGAGGCTTCCCTTAGTAGCCTTGTCCCTTAACATTTTCCATTCACAGGGTTCTGCATAGCAATTTGTCCAGAGTCAATATGGTCATGGCCACGATGAGAAGGAGAATTCCTTGTAGATGGGACTAGACTCTCTCTCAGTTTTTTAAGAAGACTCTAACAAACAGAAAAAAGCAGAAGGACATAGATGGTTTTCAGGTAATAAATGCAGCAAAGTAAAATTTATTTTTTAGTACAGAAGAGTAGTTATCTAGTTTTGAATAATGGGGAGAAGAGCAGCATTGGTTGCTTTGATTCTCTAGCTTTTGGGACTTATTAATGATGCTGTAGAAGGAAGAGAATGACATGGTGATGCTGCCCAAGTACTGAAAAGAAGAAGGGATGTGAGGGAACAAAATGGTTTCCTGTAAATTGTCTGAGCCCTAGCTCCCTATAATGACTTTAATAGGATCAGAGCTTTATTGTGAGTTTATTGATAAGATATGCTGTAACAAAATTATTTTGTAATCATGAATTAAATGTACACATCTGAATGTACAGCCTTGCTATCAAAAGGATAGCAGACTATAGGATTAAAAGCTAGACAATTCAGGATAGGAGTCTGTAATTAGTAGGCAGGTGGGTTTTTTTCAGTGACTGGCCTTCTTTCTCTTGCTGCTCACTTCTTCATGTGTACAATAATGGTTTGCAAATACAGATTTTTGGGGGAGGTAGCAAGAGGAACAGCTGGTTTTTTGATGCAGGCATTGGTACCTAATGAATTTTCCGCTGAGCAAGTTTAACCATAATTTTTAGTTTAAACGTATTCTTTATTAATATGGAAAGGTGCAAAATATTTTCATAGTTTTTACTCTTTAGCACAGTAAGTATAAAGAAAAGAAGGCAGTCTTTTCTTCCTTGGTAGAATATTGATGAAATGAGGGTGGATGTCACATGGTTGTATGGAATGAATTGAATTCTGTGGGTTGACAACTCTATGACAGAAATGATGGAGAAATTCAAGTATACTTGATAAATCACTTCCTGGTTGTGTAAGCAGTCATCCTGGGTTTGGTTGGGATAGAGTTAATTTTCTTCTTAGTAGTGTTTTGGATTTAGAATAAGAATAATGATGATTAACAACTGGGGTTTCTGTTGTTGCTAGGTAGTGTGTACCCTGAATCAGCTTCCTCTGCTTTGTAGTGAGGAAGTGCGTAAGAAACCATGAGGGAGCAAAATCAGGAGAGGTGGCCCAAACTGGCTAAAGGCACATTCCATACCATAAACTCATGTCCAATAAACTGAGGGGGTTGGGTGGGAGCTGATCATACAGCTTGAGGACAGCAGCTGGTGAGCCATATTGAATTGTCTATCCCTTTTCTTTCTTGAGGTTTATTTATCTCTTTTTTTTTTTAAGTGTCACTTTTGTTACAGTTGCTTTTGTTATCTTTATTATTAAAATATTTTAATTTTATTTGGGATTATCAATTTTTTTCCTCAGTTCTCCCCAGCCCACTCTGTGGAAGGGAGTGATTGAGCGACCACATATTACTTAATTGCTGACTGGGATTAAACTATAACAGCATGATATTGTCTATTTTTATGAATTACAACTCAGAGGAAAAGATCATATTGCTCTTCGTGTCTGCTGTGCTTAGCATTGTATTTTACTGTATTCAGAATTTGTTTTCTGACAACAAATTCTATTTGCATTATCTCTTTTGTGAATATTATTGTCATTATTTTAAATGTATGTTCGTTGTACGATATTAATCTTGTTTCTGAGAAATAAGCTGCATTTCAGGATAATATTGTCTTTTTTGGTGATTCTAGTGAGATAATAACATACAGGAATCATTAGCCCAAATGTAATTGAAGCCTGAAACTGTGACAGCTGAGAAAGTGTTGTGTGTTTTTAGTGATATGAAGGCTGACTTCCGTTTAAAAGTAAGCTGCTAAAAGATGTTTAGAACACTCTTCTTTTTCATTAACAATGTGAGTCAAACCCTGAATACTTGACTAGGAAAACAGCTTCCTGCTAAGCTAGTGGTATCACATATCTACCATGTTTGCTAGGCTATTGGGTTACACTGGGCCACTGTAGCAATTCTGAGTGTTAAATAAATTTCACTAAGTGTTTTATATTTTCATTTAGTGCTGGGGGAAAAACCAAAAAGAATTTACATTACACTAAATTCAGATTCCTTTTATTTTTTGTCTGACAGTGAAATTCTGTCCTACCCCATGAAAATCTTTATCAGTGTAAGTGGTTCAAGTAAGAAATATGAGGAAATGTGAATGAGGGGCTAGATTCACAAAGCTAATGGCAAAGAAGTGATCTTCTCCTCATTGAAGTTTGTACCTTCAGGTGTAAGTCACCAGAAGTGCATGAGGAAGTTGTTATTCTTTTCCTCAGGAGGTGTGAATTTAATACTTTAACCTAAATTAGTGTCCTAGCTACCAACAAGTAAGTATTATAAGGTGTCTTTTTTAGATACTGCTGCTTTATCTTCCCTAATAAATAAAGCAAGGAAAACTCAGTAGGTCAGTAAACCTCAGCATTAGACTGCAGCATTATTAGTGCTTTATAAAAATTAAAACAGTTTCACAAAAATGAATATGAAAGACCCAAATCAGAATTATATATAATATTTTTGTGACTAGAAAACTTACTTGTCAGATGGGGAGCTTCTGCTGAGTTCATTTGCTATTTAATTTATTAACAAGCATTAGAGTCCAGATTTCACAGGAGATGCAAGTAGTCACCTTGAAAAAGGTGATTTCAAAGACACCACTGAAGTCAAACCCATTTACCACAGAAAAAAAAGGCTTGTATACATAATAAAGTGCAACTATAAAAGATCATTTCAAAATACCATTATTTTTTGAACTCCTGCTTACATGAAAACTGAAATGATAATTAAAAATTATATTTTGTTTATTAACTTGTCTTTTTAAAGTAACATTTTTTATAACTTTGCCCTTCTTTTCTTTTTAACAGCACCTTCAGGCTTGAAGGAATATCTGTATTTGGAGGCACATCAATTAATTTGCGTATCAGATTCATCATTGTGACTTCTTGCAGGCCAGATCTGAGAAGTAACCAGGAAACCTGACCCTTAGTGGAGAATGGAAGAACCCTTGAAGTCAGAGCACAACTGAGCACTAGTGTAATCTGCATTGAATCATCTTTCTCAGATCTGACAGCTACAAGCTGAGTCCTGGCAACAGCCACAGCCTTAAATTCCATTCAGTGGGAAAGAAGGATAAGAGAACTCAATGTTTTGCCCCGTTGCAGAAACTGCTGTTTCCAGGCCTAACACCTGAGTCCTGTGCTGAGCAACGAGAGTACCAAACAAGGAGGTTTTTATGGGTACAGCCAGCATCAACAAATATCTCAATATGTAGCCAAAAGGAAAAAGGAAGCACTTAGTAATTTCAGAAAATGGATGCATTTATTGTAACAGAGAAATGTTACTGTCTGTGGGGAAGAAGACCTCTGTCGTCCCTTGTATATATTCAAAGCCATACAGGAACAGGGCATAAGTGAAGTCACTTAAAAGGATGCTGTCTCCTGTCCTCCACCCAACTTTGAGGAAGTTCCACTCTTAGAGATTGCATCTCGATGCACTTCTATTATTTGCACTGTCACTTCCATTCAGGGTAATGATGTGTGCCACCATTTGCACAGATGGCCCCAGGAGATTTTTGACCACAACAAGCTATACTTTGCCAGGGCTCCAAATGGAATTAAAAAGTTAGAACTGAAGAAAGACATTTATGCTCTCTTTCACTATGGGGATCTCTTCACAGAAAGGATTATGGTCCTTTCTTAGGATGAAATAAATACATGCATATACATACATATATACATATGTATATATATGAAAAAGCAGCAACATGATAAGGTGTATTTAAAAAGGGGATATAATCTTTTTTAATAGCATCCATTTTTTTTATCATATTAGCAGCCGAGAAATTTAAGCTATTGAATTATACATCCAAAAATGTTCCTGTTGAACATTGACATTTAGTCCCAGTTACTGCTAAAGAAGTCATTTGTAATATGTACTTGACATAAAATTTTTCTAGCCATTTGTCTATACTTCATGGAGAAATCTAACAGACAAGCAACATTTTCAGTTTATTTTTCTAAATAAATGTGTTGTTTGTATTATTTGCAGTCACTCATTTTGGCTGGTTTTCATTATCTGCAAAAGTGATTTAAAGACAGAACCAAAACACAGGGATTGTTTGTTCTTGTTAAGCTGTAATGATTTGCTGAATGAAAGCTTTAATATAAATACTGTAATTTGTAAAATGATGAAGTATATTTATATAGGCAAATATGTATGGAAAACAAAAGGAGGTATTTTAACTCTTAATTTCAGAACATAGTTTATTTTAATATCCACAGGAAGAAATTAAATATATAATGGGATAGGGTTTTTATTATCAATGAGTTTTACTAAGTGAAAATTTGGATGTTTAAGAATGAAATGAATGTAGTCAAATAATGGTGGTTTCCCAAATTATACAAAGACCTTTTGCCAGTTGTCTCATTTTACTCAGAAACTGATTTAATCATCCACGAGGGGGTTGGGTTTTTCTGGGGGGGTGTGTGTGCTAAGGTTTTTGTTGGTGTTTTGTTTGTTTTGGCATACTGACAGGACCATGAATTTGATACTATTTGCTCATAATTTGAAAAGCTACAGAATAAAAGATTGTTTCTTAGAACAATCTACAGTTTGCAGTTAAGAACAGTCACTGTTATCAAACTAATGCAGTGTTTTGTTGTAGAGTTATTGAACATTTCAATGCTAGAGCTGTTTTAAATAAATTTTTTTTCCTTTCTTTTCTTAGTCCATTAGCCTATGTGTAATTCAAAGAGAAAAGTAATGCATTTGGTTCCCAGTTCACTTAAATAATTTGTCTTAAGTCCAGTTATATGTATCTGATTTTTAAAGCTGAATAGCTTTTTTTTTTTCAGTTCATTGCTTTATGGAAGCATTTAAGTGCTCACTAACAGAAAAAATACCTTTCAACAACAGAAATAATTTTCAAAAAATCTGTGGGTTAACTTTGTGAAGGGCAGATGTCTTAAAAATGTGTTGCTCTGCTCTAATGTGCTAACAAGTGTAATGTGTGTATGTTTGTGTGTGCGTGTGCACGCATGGCACCCTTACCTGCTCATGAATGAAATGCCAGCTCTGCTGAAGTAAGTGCCACAAGTCCTGTTACTGCAAAAGATGCTCATGTTACTGTATTCTTTGGTGAAAGACCTGACCTCTGTCTTTGCTTGTGACTCTGAAGCCATAAACAGCTTTTGAAGTTAGTCAGGAAATCAGAAAATTAAGTAAGTTTATGTTAGGCTCCCTCATTTGGCAAAAATTGGGATGATCTTATGATTTGACTCTTTTTATGAAAGTTAGTGGTCAATTTCCTTTGGTGCAATGGATAAATGAAACCTTTGTATTTGTTAAAGAATGATGTCTGTGTTTTGTTCACACACAATTCAGCTCTTGGCTTATAG
Source organism: Melozone crissalis (assembly GCF_028551555.1). Classification (NCBI taxonomy): domain Eukaryota; kingdom Metazoa; phylum Chordata; class Aves; order Passeriformes; family Passerellidae; genus Melozone; species Melozone crissalis. Next base: position 18,438,213 of record NW_026535783.1, on the reverse strand, counting down.
TGTTCTTACTGTGATTTCATTCCTGTGTCATTAGAATAAGTTATTTGGACACATATCTGGCATGGGCTTGGTTTTCCTCCCTTTTTGGATAATCAGTATTTTAAAATTGGAGAGCTGCTTCTTTGAGACAAGTATTCAGTTGTTTAACAAGGGAACAACATTTTTGAAACAATAAGAAAATTTCAGAATAATAATTCGAACACTTCCATCATTGCCTAATAATAACACTTGAAAAAGCTCTTATTTTTGTGAACAAAATGCATTCATCTGTATTTGAAAATAGCCCAATAAAAATCCAGTGGAATAATTTGTTACTACTTGCAAATACTTTTGTGCTATGCTGAGCTCTAGATCAGCTTGCGTGTAAAATTTTTATTGCACAAAACCCACCTAAAACAATGCTCAGTTTTCTTCAGAAAAATACATGAGATATGAAAAATAATGATTTTGTCCCAGGAGTGGTTTTATGTAATTTGTGCAATGCAAAAATGATGAACAGATACCAACATGTAGGCCTAATTTAAGTGACAGATGTAATTGGAAGATAACACTGCAAACCACAGGTCTCATTAATCACATGCTGTTATTTGCACCTCTGCTTAACTGGGACTTCATGCTGGAAAGTAAATTCAGTGTGCATGCACACTCATACAGTGTTATGTATCATGTCTTATTTTACTAGCAGTGTCACTGGGAGAAATTCAGGAATTTCTTGATTTTTGTAGATTTTAATTAAATCCTTAGATAAGTATTCAATATTGGATATAAATTGAGATGATGTCTGTATATTGTGCAGATGATCCCATCAGATAGCATTTCAACACAATTTCAGAAATTGCTGGCAAATAATTATCACTGAATTTTGTAGTTTAAAACCAGAGGAGATAATTATATTATCTATTGAACAGCAAAAAAATTGTGGTATTTCCATTATGTACATCCAAGCATACTGACAAGACCAGCAGAACTTTTTCACCTAAGATGACTTTTCAGCAACTAATGGGTCCTTTTGTGGGTATTTGTGTCATGCATATAAGAATGGCCTACAGAAATAGTTCTGGCCTAATAGTGCATTGTTTCCTTAGCTGGCATCTGAAAAGCCACCTGGAGCAGCCAATAGGCTTGAAAGGATGAGCTGTGCAAAACAAAATGCTGACAGTTCTAGACTTGTCTACAAGACAGAATTTCAGCACTTGAAATTTTTAAAAGACAAGGATCACCATCTTTCATGAGAAAAACTGGGATATGTTAAAATAGCTCTTTTACAGAGTGGAAGACAAAGATTATGAAAACCTGGTGATCACCAGGGTGATATAAAAGTGTCCCTCCTGACAGAGCTGCTCCAAGTGTCGCATGTTGAGAATATCCCCAAGGGACAGGGTTTGTTTTTACCCCTCTGATCAGTGATGTGCTAGGTACATGGCAAGGCAGTGATGTCATTACTAAAAGCTGACCACAAGACAGTGGTGAGCTTTTGTCTAAGGAGGGGTGGAGGAAGGACAGCCACCACTCTGCCCGGCAACTTCCTGCTGGGGAGGAGGCTGTTACTGATACTGGATCATAGAAGAAATCTCAGAGGACTATTGAGAGTAAATCAATGATTTTCATGAACTGGACTGTTGAAGATGCCATGAGAGGGGGAAAAAAAGGGATGTTGTTCAAAATACTTCTCTCTCTAGATTCAACATCCTTGCAGATCTGCAAGGAAGCCATGAAATCTCCCCACAGCTGGGCTGAATTTCAGAAAAGATAATTATAAACAAGGACTCCTGTTCAGGAGAATCTGGAAGGAATAGGGTAAAGTCATGGCAGATGGCATAGAGACTATTTAAGTTATTCTTGAAGGAAGACAGTAAATACATTCTGCTTAGCTAGAAAGGCTTGAGAAAGGGTAAAAGGGAAATCACACAGCTAATCAGCAGGGTATCAGAGGCTACTGAGGGCAAGATGTCCTTCAGATAGTTGAAGATTTTTAAAGAAAGTGTAAGGACTAAATGTAAGACTAAATACAAATTTAAAAAGAAAAAAAAAAACCCAAGCAACAAACCCAGAGCAACATTAGTCAAATCAACTCCAAGATACTTAAGAGATTTCTCAATTAAAATAGTTAAAAGAAACTAGAATTAAGAAATTCTGTTTCTGCAGCAGAGCAGAGGGAAATCTGGGAGACCATCTGTAATGCTGAAAGATAATCAAGGAAAACAGAAGCACTTGCAAGAAGCTTTGGGAACAAAATGGTCAGAACACTTTAACTCTGCTCGTGCTGTGGAAGAAATTTTGTAGGTTCTCACACATTATTTTTTTGTGGGGGAGCTCATATGAAGTCATGGTTTGCTAGTTTGAGGTGGTACAAAATAAAATGAAGGGATATAAAGCTAAGATTTTTAAAGACACTCAGGGATGAAGTAGCCAAATCGTACCTGTGGAATGAAATTCTTTGTTTAAAGTTATTTTGATAGCTTTTGAGATGTGAGGTTGCAACTATGTTGCCAGTTTTATATTGAAAGAGTATGGTCCATTAAATCAGTATGAGGCAAAAGCATTCAAACTTTAATAATATATCTCTAAAAAGAGCTAAACACATCTAACGGTGTCAATATTACCAAACACCACAGGAAATTGCACAGATGGCTAAGAGAAAACACAAAAGAAACTGCAGCTGGCTAAGAGGAAAGTTCCTGAATTCATAAAAAGATGAAAAATATTGGAGAAAATAGTGATTTTTGTGTCAGTTTTCACAGGCAACAGAGGCCAAGAGTGAAGTTCCAAGGGACATATTCTGTGATCCATGTGTCTCAAAATATATTTGAACATGTGAATATGCTGGAAAAGTAGTATATAATTATGTGGCGAATTTGGTGATCATACTAAATTAATGAAGGCGGTAAATAGGGGAGGTCCTGAATGACTGACTAAATTAATTTTATTAAAATTAAGAATTAAATTGAATGAAGATAAATATAAACTGATATTAAAACAATTTTATATTTTATATATTTCACTTAGCTTTAATTTAGCAGTTAAATGTTTTTGTGAAATTGTTGGTCTTGTGCTTAGGAGGGCAGAAAAAATGGAAGTATGCAGTTAACATTTATTAGGAAAGCAGCAGAGAAAATGAGTGAACATTTCACACTTCATTGTATGCAACAGGTATGCAATAGCCTAATATGATATTAAACTTTTTAAATACTATGCCCAGTTCCTTGACTGGAAAACGAACAAGCACACAAACAAACAAACAAAAAATGTGAACAAACTGAAAAAGCTTCAGAGAATGAATGAAAAGGTGGAAAAATAGGTACAATTTGATTCTGTCTGTGAAGTGACAGCAGGTAATAATTCTTCTGCTCAACAGAGGTGTTAAAGAGAAGTAGAGTGACAAGATCATGAATGGCATCGGGTGTGTAACAGGGGTCATCAAACAAATCCAACCACTGAGAAGCTCAAAAACAACACAAAAGCGTTTATTTAAGCAATGTGGAGGGAAGCTGTGGAACTCTTTCACTCAAAACATATTGCATATGCTGAAAGTTTATGGGAAGGAGGGGCTGTGAGAAGAAAAGGAAAAATAGTAATTGAGAGTTGCTAAATGAAGTGATCCTGATTTTGTTTGTAGTGAAGACACATTTTTGTCAGGGTGAGTATAATGAAGATGAATTTCTACATGTGTGTTCTGGATCAATGTCAGCTACGTTTGTGACTCACCTATTCCATATTACTGAGACCAGGGAGCAGAAAATTCTACTTTTGCAGTGTGTACTATGTACTTTACAGAGGCACAAACAAATTAGCAAAACCAGCCAAGAGCTTTCATATTGAAAGCATAGGAAAAAAAAATCTTTAAGATGGGTAAAGGATGATGTTCTAGGGGTTATGTCATTATTGAAAATTCACCTGTTCAATAATGTGTTACGTTGAGGTTAATCTACTGAGATTTAAATAGACAGGTGTAGTTATTAAGAAGACTAATGTCATGCAAGAGATTAATGTTTCAGGAAGCAAAACAATCCCAAATTAAAAAAAAACAAAACAGTCTTTTGATTAGTGCTGATTACATATTTCTTTAAAACAAACATGAATCTGTTTAATTGTTTCCTTAATTTTGTCTCTGAAATAAATATCCTTTACCAACAAATATAGTTGCATTGCAAGTTATGAGTGGAAACCACCTGGATAATCAGATTGAGAAACAGATTTTGAGAATTTGAGTCCCACATTGATCAGAAAAACTCCCTTTGAATTACCTGTATTTGGATAGCTGGGGAGTTTTCACTCATTTCCACCAAACTGACAGCAATTGGGCATATGACAAACCCATTATTTATAGTGGAGACTTTGACACTTTCTTTTGTTAGAGAGATTAATACCTAAAATATATTACTAGAAGACCCAGTCACGATTTAAAACCCAGGATTTAAAACTTTTGAAAATTAAATTGCTAGACAATCTAAGATTATAAATGAACCAAAATCTATATATAATGTGGAATGCAATGAAATTTATTTGATCTTGCCTATTATTTTTTTCCATTTAAACAGATTTTGCAACAGCAATAAATATATTGTGGAAAAACAATTGTACAATAGGATCTTTTTCCTAGAGAAAAAATGTTTTAAGTTGTTATATCTGCAAAAGTGCATACATTTCTAATTATTGTAATTCAGTGAGCAAAATATGCATTACTGTTGTGACTATAACTCTTACAGTTGTGATGCTATTGATGAAATAGGACAGTACATTTGGTTTTAAAATTGTTTTTCATCTATCTCTAGAAAAAATGCTTGCTTTTTCTCCAGCTTCTCTGTAATGCTCTGTGCTTTCATATTACTAAAAGAGACTTCTGCTTAGCTCATTCCTCTGTTTTCAAACCACAGTTGTCACTGTGACATTATATAACAAACTTAATTAATCTGCTGGGAATTAATTTCTGTTGATCATATGCCCTCTTCTTTTTGCTGAGCAGGAGATATTGCAGGATGGTTAACAGGCTTATTTTAGTTCAGTTATTTGTACTGATTTTATCTTTTGTTAAAGTAAATGCATAGTATTTGTGTGCAAAAGCTAACTAAGGACACCATCTTTACTATAGGCTGTTTAAACAGAGATTTCTAAGTTAATTTAGAATATCTTGTAAATGGATGAGAAGTATTTCCATCTGGCTGGTTATGGCTTTGTTCTTTGTGAACTACCCATGTGTTGTTTTGAGTGGAATGAATTTAAGTAAATGAAATCACTATACAACTCCCTTTTTTTACTTTGCAGAATTAATACTTTTCTGGCATTAGAGAGGATCCTACCTCACACTTAAACAAGTCTGTAATTAGGATTTAAAATTTCTTCATGTTTTTGATTGTATTCAAGGATACAGTAAACAAACAATGATTAAATGTAGAGTAGCAAAAGGGAGATATTTTCAAAAATAAAACCAAAAAGATAAGCAAATTAAAACATTTGAAACGTGCAGCCACAAATGAACTGAAAATGCATTATTAGATATAGCTAAAAGATCTAAATTGTGACATGAAAAAGGAGAAGACACACTGAACGTTAGATTCCTGGAACTGATGCCTGCAGAATATGAATTAATGAGGGGTAAAATATATATCATCATTTTATCTTCAAACTTTCAAACGTTTGCAGTTAGGGCAGATGAAGCTAAGCAATGCTAAAAAGTCTGGCTGGGATATCTTTCTGGTTAAAAAGTGTTCTGGTTTTGCTTTGGAGGTGATCAGCCAGTTTTGACTTCATAACCTTCTCTGGTGGTGCAGCCACACTTTCTGTGTATCATGGTATTTTATCATGAACACATTTTTCCATACATACAGCCTGGTCTATCCATCTTGCTCTTTAAGGCCACTGTCCCTTCTGTAATCCCTTTCATATTGTTTGCTACTGCTGCAAGGTGTTTGTCTCTGCTTCTTCAAACATGGTCCTTAGCTTTAACTTTGCCAGACTAGAAGCAGCTCATCTCACTCATGCTCCCCATGCCAGTCATGTTCTTTAGGTCCCCTGTAGCCTCTGCTGCAGGTTCTGCACCGTTCATCCAGCTCAGGGCAAGACCACGTTGTCGGCCTCGTGGTCAGCTCTCACCCTCAAGTCCTTTCCTCCTGGGTCCTTGCAGCTCCTTCAGTCACTCTCCACCGTCTGCATATACTCTACCCTAGGTGCAGATCTTGGCCCTTCTGCCTCCTAAGCAAAATCCATACATTTCCTTAGATCTTGCTGACATTAATTTTTGTCATTTGCTATGTCAGTCACTTTTCTTAGCATCATGTAGAAATTTGTCAAGTTCGCATTCTATGTCACAATTCAGATCCCTCATCCCGTGTTGCATCATGGCAGTCATTAATACAGGTAGAGCATGATTTGCCTGCTGGTAAATCTCTGTGTGTTTTTCCTGATTGCTTTGTTTTCTGTGTGTGCTCAGAAATTAATTCCAAATCAATGCTATTTATGAACTTTATGGTATAAAAGGTGAGGCTGCTTTTTTAAATGTTCTCTTGTCTCCCTTCTGTCTTAATATGAATATAATATTTGTCTTTTTTCAGTTGGTGAGGACCTGTCTTGATTTCCATGATTTTTAATAGATTATAGTAGCCATCTGTTCTCTGCAGTCAGCACCTCTGACACCTTGAGGTGTCAAGCTCAATTTGATCTGGCATCTTGTACTTAAGTTCAATGTTTTTAAGCTAATTCTTGGTCTCTTGTAAGTCTGCATCCAAAATAAGACAGGTATTTACAGAATATAAAAAGTAGGCTTTGACGGAGGTGAAAATATCATTAAATAATTCAGCCTTTTCCATATAATCTAGCAGTCAATTGGTTCTCCCATTCAGCAGTTTGTATTTTCAGTGAATTTCCTTCTGATGTTAGCATACTTGTAAGAGCTCCTCCTATTACATTTATGTCCCTAACTAATTTTAGTCTTAATCAGGTATTGGCCTTTTTATCCTTAACAGAATGAGCAATACTTTTATAGTCTTTCTTTGATTTCTGTCCTTGTTTTCACTTCCTGTATGATTTCTAGCATATAAGTTCTCTGCGTAATGGTTCGGGCCTTTGACAGAAATTTCTGCTCTACCTGCATGAAGGGGTCCTTTTCTCCTGAGCTCCAAATAATTTTTCTTTAAAAGTCAGCTAGTTATTCTGGATGGTGGTTGTACAAGGCTCCAAGGGTATTAATCAGCAGTATTCTAGATAAGTAAAAATCTGCTGTCCTGAAAACAAAATCTTCTGTCCAGAAGGCTGTTCTTTGCCTTTTTCCAAATCTTTATCTCATCTTCTCCTGGTCACTGCAACCCAAACTAACGCTCACAGGTGTTTTTCCTCTTCAAGCATCTGGTCAAACAGAGTATTTTCCCTGGCTGGGCCCTAACCTCACATTAGAAATTCAAATGCAGTGCTCAGAAGATCTTTCCACGATGCTTAAGGTTTGTATTACTTGTTCAGTAGATTCCATATGGTCAAAATCCCTATGATGGACCAAGGGCTCTGATCAAGGGATTCCTTGATACATATGAATAATGTCAAAGAGGCCACCTGAAACAGCTGGATGGATGACTCAGCAGGAAATACTTGGTTGTCAGAGTTTTGAGGGGTGTAAATATTTGATCAAGTTACCGCAGAAAGGCTTAAAAAAATTAAAATTTGCAAACATTGAATATTACCTGTTTTGCTGAATGAAGTTTTGAGACTAAAATAGTCTGTCATTCAGGCAAGCATAGAAATTCTTTTAATATATTATGTAAATTTGCTTTTAATTAATTTGTGCTTAACCCATATGCATATGAAAGTAGATGACTATCTGTGTGGGCAAATCAATACAAAGGGCAGAAAAAAGTTAAATTGCTTGGGACTTGACTTCCACTTAATCTGGATACGTAACAGGATGGAAATATGTGTGTCCTGCTACAGGTATAAAGATGATTTATTCTCACATTATTTTTAATTTCTGTTGACAGTATAATGCTAAAGGATTCACTGACATTAAAATGAGACCTTCTCTCGTTTCTACTATTTTTCCTAGTCAACAGCCGATTGAGTCTTTAATGTGTTTGGCTCCTTGTACGATAGCTCCTGAATTAAAAAATAACTGGGAATTTTTTTTCCTTTGAGGATCTCAGTAAAATGGGGGTAGAAAAAGAGCTGAGAAAAAATAATATTTCTTTCTCATTGTTTGAAATCTATTATGTGAGAAATGGAGTTATCTTCTGAATATACATTGTTCTGCTGCATGAAGCATGAGCAGATGGCAAGCTGATTTAGATTACTCAACTTTAACTAAAGCTACTAAGAGTCCTTCATTATTCCAGATCTTTGAGATAAGTTTTGACTAAACATGGTCATGTTTAAAAAAATTTAGCAATTTAGGGCAGTATTCATGGATGGAGCATAAACATTAAAGGTAACAGATACACTTAATTTTACAAGGAGTCTTGTAACACATATAGGAAAAAACAAATTTTTGGCCTTGTTACATTTGCCATAATCAGAAACCACACTGATACTAGAATGAAAGGTTTGCCTAGATGAATAGAAGATAACAATTTCCTAACTTTTCATATTTTTTTGATTCAAACAAGTATTACTAGGTTACCATCTCTACTTACCTGCATTTATATTTAGCAGGTCTTCTTTTTTAGAATTTACTCTAGCAATTTATTCTGCTTGGGATGAAGCAACCAGTATATTTTTCTTTTGAGAGAATCATATTGACAAAGCAGAGACATGGGCAGATATATTTACTCAGAATATATAACTTAAACATGAGCCTTTCTAAGCTAAAATATGTCTTTGAAATTTTTCCAGACCCCTATTAATAGGAAATAAGCATGAGTATAATCCTTGAGGGATGATATTTTAGTTTTGATTGAAACAGGAAATGCAATTTAATGACATCTCTAAGGAAAGAAGGATTAGGGCTGCAGGCAAAAATATGAAGAACAGAGGGATTTTCAAAAGCTTGAACTGCAGAGGTAATACATTCTGTTCTTCTACCCGCTGGACTCATGTATCTGATAAAAGTGTACTTACTACACAGATACAAAAGGATAAAGATTGCAGTCATCACCTGCTGTTCTTCCTGCTGGGTTTTCATGTACTGATTCATCTTCATAGAAACAATCGGTTTACCAGGGGGATGTCTTGTGGGGTTTTTGCTATTATTTTTATAATTATCAGGTTTTAAATTTTGCCCATTAGGGATTTAAATATTATGATTTTTTTACAATACTATTGATTGTGGTGTTTGAAAGCTCTTCTAATTTGATATATTTTGAAAAGTGTTTTATATTTGCTGAGAAGTTTTCAATACCAAGAATGCTTTGAAGTTTTTGGATAACGAGAATGTATGCAACCAGATTTATCCCTTTAATTCTTGTCTGTTATTTTTGTTTCAGTGTTAATCAAACCTCATGGGTTTTTTGCATTCATCTATTTTTAGTAAATTTTTTCCAAAATAAGCTCTTTTTTTGCTCAAGCAAGGCAGCATAATGCAATTTTTGTTACAATTATATTTAATTATTTTATATATAGATCTATATTTATAGGAACATATTTTCTGTTGGAGAAAGGTTGCAAAAAATTACAATTCTGATGTTTGAAATTTTTAGATAGTACATTATTTAGTGCCACAAAGATTGCACACACTGATCTTTCATGCTTCGATACTTTTCATTTAGTTTTGGATGGAGCAGTTTTGACATTTTTATCTTCATTGTCTTGTGCCAAGGGCAATTTATTTTATTTAATATCTTGCTGAAGAATGGAATGACAACAAGTATTGGAATCAAGTATTTGACATGATACATACTGTGGTAAAGAGTATTCCTGAGGCAACATTACTGAATCAATAATATTGTACAATGCAAAAAGTAGGATGACTTTCCTTTAGAGCACGTATGGCAATTTTTATCTATTTCCAATTTCCAATATAGAAAGGATGCTAAGGTTTTTTTTTCTGGGTGCTCATAAGACTGCATTTACAGAAATAAATATTTTTCTGAGAGTGCTTATGTAAATCATGATCATCTGAAGGCAGAATATGTTTACTGACAGTTAGAACTGAGGGTCTCAGTCTAACTGTGAAGCAACTGAATCCCTGGCTATTTACTCCTTGGAATCCATAATAGTTATTTCTTTGATTAGAGTGCTTTTTGGATAAATAATGGTTAGTGAGCTAATAACATAAGCAAAGCACTCAGAAAGAATCATTTTTAGCATTGCTAAAGCACTGCTGAAGTGCTCTAAATGACAAATGAAATAAATGTATTTGTGAATGAACGAAAATTTGTTTTTGAACACATAAAGAAAATTCCGCTGTCACCATAAATGGAAATATGCTCATCTCATGTAAGTACATGTCAGCCTTTAAAGCAAGTGCAGGGAGTGACGACTTACTTGAGAGAAAGGAAAATGAAAAAGGGGAAGGGAAGGGAAGGGAAGGGAAGGGAAGGGAAGGGAAGGGAAGGGAAGGGAAGGGAAGGGAAGGGGAAAAGGGAAAAGGGAAAGGGGAAAAGGGAAAAGGGAAAAGGGAAGAGGCAAGGCGAGGAATCATTGGAATGGAAGACTGGATGTCTTGCTAAAGATCAGTTTCAGGCACTGGCAGGAAAAAAAGCCAGTCCAAAAAATGTGACTTTCTGGTAGTTAGCAATTATGCATACAGACAGGATTGTATACCTTTAATTGCACCTTTAGTAGCTTTTCAGAGGCTAAAAAAGTTTAAATACATAAATAGGCCTCCTCTTTTCATATTCTGTATAGAAAGAATTCCTGTGCCTCAAAGTCCACATCCACGTTTTCTAGAGCATATTTTCTTATGTCTTATGTACTGCTGGAATCCAAGAACCTCAGAGAAACCCATAAATCATTTGGGAGAAACTAAGCTCTAGGCAAAGGCAAATTATTTAACAGTATTTCAGAAGGATAAATATAAGGACATTATTGAAAATGACATATATAGTAACTAGGGTCTTCTGTAGACATAGAGAGGAAACTCTCTGGTTGAATCTGAGAAATAATATGTCTTAATGGATAAATGTAGGATAAAATGAAGGCCAAAATTAAAAAGTGTGTGGCTTCAAATAGTCTGGATATAAAGGCTTTGACTCAATGTGCACAGGAGGGCATTTTGGAGAAACTAAATGGAAGAGCAGTAACAGCACCCAGAAACGGAATATGGAGACTGTCTTTGTCAGCACTGAGGGATGGACAAGTGGGAAAAGTAATTAAATTAATAAATTTAAATTAGGATGGTAATTAAAAGGCAGATGGGGAAGGCAAGCCTGTTTGAACAAATAGAATTTTTCTTCAACTTCAATTCCACCAGAAAAAACCCCCGAAAACTGATAGCACTACATTTTCTACTAATTGAAAAGCTCTTTGAGACCCCAGTGTTTATTTACAGGTTTGAGTTCTTTGGCTATGTTGATAGATTTTGCTCAATTTATTTTGATATTTGGCCAAAGTATACATATCTGTTATCACACTGCATGTACCATATAGGAATCAGAGTATTAAATTTCATTTTTTAATATGATTGTGCTATTATTGTTTGGAAATAAATCATTACTATTTACTTTCTCATATCCAGTTTTCCTACAGTGACAGCTAGCTGTTGGATTTTATTTTTTCTTGTGATTTGCTACTGTAATATAACTCTGAAGCTGCATTTTTACCTGCAAGGTGAGAGTTGTTTATCAGAGGAATAACAATCAGCATCACTATTTTTGCAAGACAGTAGGACTGATCACTACTACTTTCACAACCTGAAAAAAAACAAAAACCCCCCACCAAAAAAAAAGAAAAAAAAGCCACAAAAAGCCCCCAGGCAAACAAATCCCAGATCAAACCAAAGTCCAAAAAAACTACCAGCCAAAAGGAAAAAAGAAAAACAAAACAAAAAACACCCAGGATTTTTAACTGTCCTGCAACATAGGAGATGGCATTCAGGAAGTAGTAACTCTATCCATCTCTCTTAATTATAGAAACTTAAATAAGATAAACTATGCATCCTGATGCATACCTAGATATAAAGGCAGAATTGGGAAATACTGAAATATATACTCCTGAATAAGGAAATACGGGTCAAAGAAAAATCCTCTGGTTTTATCTCAGTTATATTTATACCATTTAATCTGACTTAACTTTAAAAATGCTCAATATTTTACCACATCTGTAAAAGGTAATTTAACATCAGCTGTTCCGAATGCCCACAAAAGCCTTTCAGCAGTGTAGCAGCACCAAGCAGTTCATCACTCTATGTTTCACCTCCAAGAAAGGATTTGGGTTCATGGGTAGCAGTTTACAATTGATGGAAGGCTGTACACCCAAGCATCAGGCCCTTTATGTAAGTATGAAGAAATTCTTGCAGTTCTAGAGCTTGTGGGTCTACCATCAAAGTAAATTCTTGGTATGTGAAAGTATTTGGAGACTAATTTTAATATTACTTAATTAAGTCATATTGGAATTGACCTAATATACCAAGCAAGACACTTTTCTGGTGTATGTTTTGAGAAATTTAAAGTACATAACAGTCACTCACAGTTATTTTACAAATCTACTCTCTTTGTAATATGAGGTAGGTCAGAGAATTCTGACCTACCTCATATTACAAATTGACCTATTTACAAATTAGCCACCACACAATGAAATAATTATTCTGCTCTATTCCTTTTGATTCTATCCAATTACTGCTTTGTAAAGAAGAACCTTCCAGGTCCTGTTGGGAAAAGAAGTTTCCAAAACAATAAAATTTGAGTCCTGGGTTATTGTTGAATTTTAATCAAAAACACATGTTGGTCACAATTATCAAGATAGCAGCTACACACTAGGTGCAAAGTTACAACATGTAGCACACCTATGACACGTGGGCATTTGAGTCAGGATGGGAACTTAATAAACCTAGGCAAAACTAGGTCCTTTTCTGTCTGTCCCTAAATGAGCGTTGACTCTCTTGTGACTGTTTTTGTCTCTGGAAGATTTTCAAAATCACTTCAATTTTAAATATGACATATTTTGTCAGTAAGAAACAGCTAAAAAGCCATGATTGAATGTGAGAGTAAAGAACTTGCAATTTTTTAGACCAGTGAGATTCCACAGTCATTAGGAGATTTCAAATCAGGAGTCCACTAGAGCCCAAAATAATGCATCATTTTGGTGATTAAAAGCATGCCTATTCTATTTTGCTGAATTAATTCAAGGGATTTCAATAATTCTAAACAGGATAAATGTGAGGTGTTTTTCTTTTATGCTACAGAAAAAAAAAAAAACCTTTTAATCAAAAATGTGTTCAATCACCTGAATGTCACTGATATTCTGATGACAGTGGACACCAAAGCACCTTGCTCCTACACTGAATAAAGTAGGTAAGAAAAGACTTATTCAGATGAGGATATGTACTGGCTCCCTGTGCATCACAAATAGCTATTTACAGACAGCTCTGCAAGGCTGCACCTCTTGTCTCAGTCAAATGCATGCCTTCCTGTTTAAAAGGTGTTTTTCATTTTCTTTTATTTTTTTAAAAGTGTTTTTAAACAATCTAACTTTGACATTAATACTGAACTTACTTTAAATACTATTGCAAGTTATTTTTTAAATACCCTACTCCACAAACCTAGGACATCATCATCCTTTTATTAAAAACAGTTTATTACATGCTAAAACCTCATTATGTTCCTACATGAATCTTTTGGTGTAGTAACAACAGTAATCTTTTTGTTGGCTTTGAGCCCTTAATTTCACTAACAGATTAGTAATAGAACTGTAATACAGTTTCCCTCTACAGAGAACAAAACTGAAAGCATATGTGTTGGAGACTTTGCAGTGAGTGTACAATACAACCATAATAAAATCTGTCATTTCAGTGTGCAGCCAAGGTACTTTGTTTTACCAGTGTAAGAAGAAAAGAGGCAGAGGCAGTTGCTGTGGCGTGACAGCATGGAAACTGTGTGTTTCAGCCTTGTTTCAGACAGTTTAGTGTTTCTCAAGCGTCATCTCAAAACTGTGATCAATAGAGCATTTTCTGGTGGTCTGTGCAATGTTATCTCATTAAAGGATGCTGGTATGCTTCCTGGATTTCCACTGCTGAACCGCCTCTTAAGACAGCTTAAACCACATAGCAAACGTGCTTGATATTTCTTTTTCACGCTAAAAATTGCTTGGTCGTTTTGAAGATGTGAATAGCATCAAGCAGTCCCCCTTTTAGGATGTAAACTGTCAACCAAAACACTTTGCAGTTCATCACTACCATTCCTACAGCAGAAGAATTTTTACTGTCTTAAGTTCTTAGGAAGCACATCTGTTTTGGTGTGTTCTTTATGAAATGGTCTATTTCACCAAGATTAAAATGTTTAAGATGCTCCTTTTCTCGCTGAGTGCAGAAGGTTCAGAGGAGGCCATTGACAAAATGCTTAAAGAAATAAATCACCTGATTCACTGTGGGATAGCCATGTGACTCGCTTAAAAGGATAAATGTTTCATCCCCAATACATGATATTTTGGTCAGGTTATGAGTGTGCTTTGGAAAGAGTTCTCATTGACTTCTAATCCTGTAGTTAAAGTTTACCCAGATACAGCATCAACTATTATTCTTAGAGCAAAAAATTTTGTACCCATATTTTAGTTCTGCAAGTGGTTCTGCTTTTTATTTTTAAAGTCAACATGCAAGAGCTTATCTGGCAATATTCAGTATAACTGCAGCTTTTCAGACACTGAGCACTACTCACAGGACATTTTCAGTGTAACAGGTTTTTTCTTTTTTTGGATTCTGTGTGGTCGTTCTGTGCCCTGGAGTACTGTTCTCCCAAAAATCAAGTATCTGCAATTGTTCCTTGTGGAAAGGATCTGGAACACTGCACCTAAATTCAGTTTTCCCCAATGTTCTGCTGTTTCCAAGCCAGGACAAAGTACAAATTCATCCATTTACAAGGAAATAGAACCAAAACATTGGAAGTTACCTGTTTCAGTTCTTTCTATTAAAATAGAGAGCGGAAATTGCAATAGTTTTTAAAATAATGTTAAGGACTGAAAAGAGGGCAAGGCTTCTTCCTTATTTATGATTAATTAAGTGTATTTCAGTGAAGAATATTGCTTTTGAGACCATTCTACATCTTAATACAACTTAAAATATGTAGCTATGGAATGAAATATCTAGCAGGGATGAAGCAAAAGTAACGTAGTTGTATCTGCTGTGATTTAGCACCAAGCACATTGCTCATAAATCAATTAAATTATGTTAGTCATCCTATTGAGAGCTCAGAATAACTCTCTTTATATACTAGATGATATAAAAGATTCCAGGAGGGAATGGGATGTGGCAGAGTAAAGCAGAGGGCATAGAAAGAAAAATTTGACATCTGCATGCTGTTACAGTGAATCTGGTAGCTGGTCCTGACTTTGTAATCAAAGGTCCTTCATTCCCAAAATTTTCGTGCTTTTCAGCAAACCTAGCAGAACAGGCATTAGTATTTTACTTTGTGTTTGATCTTTTTAGTCCAGATGTGTTTATTTCAGATTTTGGGTTGTTTTCTCTGTAGCAGCCAGCCATAACAGCTCAGATAAAATCCAACCCGTCCATTAAATCTCCGTCTAAAACACCACAAATTAAAAAGCAGCTAGCAGTAATTTTAAAAAGCACATGTCTGCCCTGACATGCTAATCTGTGCAGATTTAGATGAGTATAGGCTTTAGGTTTTTATTGAAACCTTGGGAGAAAAACACACATACTGTTAAAATTCTTCACCTTTTGCTCAAAGCTTGTCTTTACTGAATCAGCTGACCATGCGGATTTTAAGGTTCCACTGGTTCTTTTATTTTAATTTAACTTCATGTTCTTCTCATGGTTTCTTGCATAGCTCCCTGAGGAAACAAGGCCTATGGAATTGTGTTATCTGCTTTCACATTTCACTTTTGGAATTCTTGGCCATAACCAGCCGCATCTGGCTCCAGACAAAGGGCTCAAGGAGTGAAGTTTCCAAGCTCCATAGACAGAGACAGCTGCAGCCACCTCGATAGGCATGTAGGGAAAGAGGTGGGGGGAAGCATTAAAAAGGCAAGCATCCCAAATTTTGAAGTTTGCAATATGACTCTGGTTAGATGTTGATTTCCAGTGGAAATTAAACTGGAAAAATACCAGTATGTTATTGTCAATTCGAATCAACCTATGCCACATTTTCTGTTAATTACATTAGCCTCTTTTTATTCACTTATGTCATTACAGTTTCCACATTAAGAGTAAGCAGAGAAAATACTGTCATGCAAATCAAATTCTTTTGTCTCCTAAGGGAACAAAACAATTGTTAGAATTATGTGATACTATTGCACGCTTCTTAAACTTCCAGCTCAAAACACTGCAATGCTCGGATAGAAACAAATTCATTTCAGTTAAGATATCCTTGCTAGCCCATTTCAGTACCCGTTCCTATTATTTTAGCCAAGAGTCATAAAATCAGTTCACATAAAAATAATAAGAAGTATATTTAAGTTTTGTATGATTTCTTGTATAAAAATGTCTTACGAAAAAACCTAGATGGGTTGGAAATAGGAATGTAGATGAAGACTGGAAGTTATTTATATGGTAATTTTCCTTTATCTGAAGTATATTTTAATATAATGAACATTTGTAAACAGTGACTTGAGAATCATACAGAGATATTGAATTGTATAAAGGAGCATGCCCCAAATTATCCTAAATTATACTTGGAGTAGTCCTGCAAACCACAGAGGTAAACTGACAGGTTTTTGTGTAATTTAAGGCACAATTTAATTTATTTTTCTCTAGCAGGACTATTCATTATGAGCAAAATTTGAACTTGAAGGCTACATTTATCTGATTGATAGATAGATACATAATCCCTAAGAAAATGGGCTAGCTACATTCTCTGGATCACAACTGAGCTACAGTGGTGCAGTAAAATAAGATATACAGCATTCTGCAAAAGCTTTTCATATAAGTGATAGAAATGTGTGAGGCATAAAAAGCCTCTGTTCTGGCCAAACAAACAGGGGCATACAGCACCTAGGCTTCTAGCTGCAACCAGTGTGAGGTTACAGGCAGCTCCAGGTGAGGAGAGAAAAAGAATATATATTGCATTAAATTTTTGAAGGCATGTAATCACAATGTTGCAATACAAATAGTGTATTGAGCAACCCTTTGCTACCTGAAAGTCTTTGTAGCTCTAAGAAACTCCAGATGTGTGAGGTACCAGAAATATTTCCCACTTGTTGAATTGAGTCACACTGCTTAGTATGAAATGCGATGGCAACAGTGTTCCAAAGGAAACTTGTGCCTGTCTTACTCTGCTGCCAAAGTTTAACTGAAAACCCTTTGAACAATGTTATTAAACTACTTCAGCACCTGAAATGAATGCTTAGTATCTTGCAGTGGCCTGTGAGAAAATAAAATTTTGCAGCATGAAATAGACATGCCAGAGGAAAACCATGCATTATGAAGTGCAGCTTCCAGCAGTATAAAACATAAAATAAAAGCTCGGAGGTGCATTTCTCCACAGTGTTAAACAGAGGGTTTGAGCTCACGCAGAAGAAATGCTGTTGTCTTGGGAGGCCAGCATGATGCTGCTTTTCAAACCAATGACACATTCTGTTACCTGATAGCCCGTGACAGTTTCTCTCATGACTTACATCTGCATTGGCTTCCCTCAGTGAGAAAGGTGGAAAAATGGTAAAAAAGAAACGCCTCTGGGTCTCTAAAAGTTGTTGGCTCTTTACCGCAAATCTGATTAATTGATTAATCCCATTAATCAATGGGAAGGCATCAGGATGAAAATGGTGGCTTTGATGACATCAGGATGAATATGTTGACTTTGAAATGGTGACAGTCAGGATACCATCAGTTTTAGTTTAATTAGCACGATGCCTGCTTCTGTGTGCATATTTATTTTGGTGGGTTATTTTCTCCTCAGGTGGTCATTAAAGGGGATACACAGGCACTGGATGGGAAAGAAAGAATATATTAAGCTTAATTGAACAGAAGTTGACCTCTAACTTAAAACAGAGGAAGATTTGTGAAACATAGAGAAACTGACAGTGTTATGTCAGTGTAGGCATGTGTGGGGTGTGGACTTCATCCATCCTAACCCTACCCTGAACAGTACATGGCAAAATAAAGCAGAAGCACTGAGCTGTCAGGTGTAATCTAGGTTAGGTCCAGATATGGTGCAGAGATGTTACAGTTCTGGAGCGCTGTTGAGACTTGGGGATTATTAGCTCAGATGTAGTTCTTGAGTTAATGTGCCTTTCCTGACTCTAGATCTGATCTGACATGGCATTGCTTTGATCAGGGTGGTTCTGCAAGACCAAGCAGTGAACATACAGAAAGTGGTCCTTCACTTGGCTTGTGAAACAGTCAGGGACAAAAATACCAATGCAGGTTTGCTTCAAAAAAATGAGATAAAACAGCAAGCATAGGTAAGATGGTTTACATGTAAAACTCACTTGTTTAAAATCTTTTCTCAGAGAAGTGTGCATCTTTTGGCTGATACACTTCCTCTTTTGCAAAAAATTGTTACTCAGCCTCCATAGTCCAACTGTCTTCCACAGCATTTTAAGGGAAAAATTATAGAAAAATTAAAGAGCTTTCCTGGGGACTGTATTACAGGTAAAATTCAGGTAAAAACAATCCAGAGACATCAGTGAGGACACTCCTGGAGAAGACTTATGCACTGTTTCCTCACAAAGAAATGGAAAACCAGATCAGTTTACTCTGGAGTCTGGACAAACAACTCAGAAAGATCTTCCCTAATTTTAGGCAGAGACATATCCAGGATCAATTGTTTTGTTAACACACCAAAAGTAAAAAGTAAAAATTGGCTTTTTTACTGACACTATTTCAAGCAGATTAAGGCACTTGGGGGAAAACAATGAACTAGGAAAGAGAATGTTTCAAAATATAAAGCCAAATGTTTTCAGTAAGCTGAATATTTTTTTACTATGAAGACATGCATTTCTTAGTTCTTAGTAAGATTCTCATTTTGTGGAGTATTTGAAGGTAATAATGCAATTGTACAGCTCTTAAAAAATTAACAAGTTTACGAATTGTGACAGAAATTAACAAAGAAAGACAAGCTTTATCTGCTTGGCAAGCTTAGGAAAAAGAAGTTCAAGTACAGAATTTGCAAACTTTTACATGTATAAATTTTAAAAATAGCTACCTTCTAAAAAGGTTTGTCAAAATATAAATTATTTCAGTAGAGGTTGCTTCATGCTTTTAACTAATCAAATTGGGAATAAGGCCCCTTTAAATTCTATTCAATACTTAAAAAATTACAAGAAGGAAACCAAGATATATATGAAGTGTTGTCTCATTCAAATTAAACAACTACTGTCACATAAGAACCAAGACAGACATACAACATTGAAAAATAATGGTGTGAAATCAGAGATAAAAATAAACAGTTTATTCTTGTTCTACAAAATATTTTAAATAAATCCTGGAATGGTAGACAAAAATAATCTTCTGTTCAGCTCTCAGATTCTCCTTGCTTTGCATGCTTTCCACTTTTCCAGGCTTTATGAGGGTTTTCTCTCTGTCCCTCCAGCAGCTCAACCTCTGCTCGCAGCAGTCAGGAGAAGCCCTCTTACATCTCTGACCCTGATCTGTGCTCCAGTCAAAGTCATTGCTGGATCCGAGGGATTTTTTATGTTTAACACAAACTGTGTGACTCACTAGCTCAGACAATTCAGAGAATGCCTTAATGCCAGGAGAATGGCAGAAAGAGCCCTGGAGTTTGTAAAGGCTGAAAGTAGAAGATGCTTCTTTAGAGATCAGAGCGTACATCCAACTAACATACAGTTTTCTGGTTTCAGATGTGAACTTGTTATTAAATTATTCTGAATCTGTTTTCCCAGCTCTTAGTGAGTACTAAAGTAATGAATAAAAGAAGTGGTAATATTTATGAAATCTTTAAATTTGACACAGGTGATATTTTTGTAGCAGTCTTTGGCAGCAAATACACAATACAGTTGGCTTTGTTCCACTTAAGGGGTAAAAATGTTAATAAAAAACTGTACTAGCTCTCTATTTTCCTGTCAGAGGTTGTTTTCAGAAAACTCTTTTGCCATCAAAAGAAAACAACTACAAGATATAAAATTCTGCAACTTTTACTGTTCAAACCCACAAATGTTTGTCCAAATCCTGCCCTTTGTTGGTCTAGGCATGTCGGAAGAAACTCAGCTCTTCTGTGAAGAGGATTTGCAAGCAAAACCCTGGGGGTGTACTTCCATAAGAAGACTTGGCTAAATTAATATCTCTTCTCCACTGGGATGCATTCCTGTTTCCTTCTGTCCTACCTGGCAACCCCAACTTACCTCTCCATGCTACTTATCTGATCACGTAAGAATTTGATTCAGCTCAGAAGAATAAAAAACTGACTTGGCAAGAAAGAAATAAAATGAAATGTTAACTTTTGGGCTGGTTGTTTTGGTTTACTCTGCGATCACAACAGTAACAGAGGCAGTCTGCTCCCACGAGCCCCTCACATCGCTGGAGAAACCTCCAGCTTTCTTCTGGTGAAAACCAGCTGCGTTCTCATATTTGTTGTTGCATTTATCATCTGTTCTTGTTCTCCACTTATGCCAGCACTGAATTAGTTTTCTCTCCTTCCCCAGCTGATACTGTGGCACATAATTCTTCTCTCACACACTTTGTTCTTTATTTATTTAGCATACTGCTGTCCCAGCAAATCCTTGTCAGTGCTTTCCTTATGTTTGGTTTTCAACTCTTTTATATCTTGATATTATTTAAAACATTAATATTTAGTCTGAAGTGATGGAAAAATGTGTCTGAGCATATATTATGAATAAATCCATTGAAGGTTTACATAGCTTCTGGCTACAAAACAGGTTTAGATTAATATTAAATAAATCAAAGACTGATCCATTTTTAAAGAAGATAACTGCTGAACTGACTGAAGAGCTTGCGTTAGAAGTTTTTCAAAGCTTTGAGAAAAAAAAAGTAAAATATGGTAAAACTTGCTGTTATGATACCAAGCAATCTTCTAAAAAAAAAAAAAATAAAGGCAACAGCTGCTGAGCCATGGGTTACTAAGGATTCCAAAACCTCCAGTTTATGTTTCCTCTTTGAACTAATCCATATTGACCCAGTAGTGTCTAGAAAACAATATCTAATTTATTCTAAATCTCTGAACATTTTTTTTTTCATTTCTGATACAGGAGAACTTTATTTTTGAAAGCCAGACATTGTTTGTTTGTGCCTGATGGAGGTGAGCAGGAGTTGCCAAGTGCATGGTGAGTGATGCTGAGGGTGGGCAGCAGGGAGGTGATGCCAGCTGGGCCCCAGCGCATTCCCAGCTGCATGTTTGCCAGGACACAGGTCACAGTGGCATCCCCAGTGCCATCCCCATGGGTTCCTGGCTGTCCTGGGAGGGTGGCACACAGCCAGGGCTTGTCATGAAACTTCCCTCAACTGAGAGTGAGGAGACTTGTGATGTACAAGCAGTTTCTGTCAGGATCCGTCCTAGTGAACAGATGACCTGATGGTTCATAGGAATGATCGCAGAGTGCAAAAACCAACACGGTACAAGGGGGTTTGCAGTGATAATCAAAACAAATGCAGTTTTATTGAAATAACCACAGCAAAAATGCAATAGAGGGATTAAGGGAGAGAAAAAGAGAGAGAGAGAGGGAGAGGGGATATAGCTACTAACGCAGAGATGAAGTCCTTTGGCCCAGTCCAGTCGAGGATCCGCCTGCTACGCTGGGGAGATCTCAAAGGCTCTAGCTAACTCAGAGGATTTTATTACTCAAAATTGTGAGGGGGGGGAAACAGATACAATAGGGAACAGATGTAACAGGTAGTCTCTGTTCTCAGCAGTAAATGAGAGCCATTGTTTTCTTGGTTCAGTGATCACAACCTGCAGGCAAACATCTCGCTTTGGTCAGCTTGCCTCCCCCACACACCTCCCCCAGGCTGGGGGTTTCAGTCCCAGTCCTTGGAAGGAGCACAGGGGCCTTTTAGGAGTTTCACATCTCAGTCCTTGATGGAGAGGCTTCTCACATCTCAGTCTGTCTGTCACGGTGCTGTAAAACAGGTGAGGGTCTTCTGTGGGAGACCACCTGAAACTCAGGAGAAGTCCAGCCAGGCCAAGAGCTGGGACAGCTTCCAGAGCTGCTATTGTTGCAAACAGGGCACGGTGCCCCCTTCTTAGCATACAGCAAACACACTTGTGAAAACAATAACTCAACAATGAGCTTTCAGGTCTCAGGGCCGGTGGCGTGTGACATTTTTCCTTCAGAGCCAGCTATTCTAGACAGGGGGGATCTTCTCTTCAGTGGTCTCCCAAGGACAATCGTGAGGCAGATGAGGGAAAATTGGGACAGACTCTCACAGTTCCCAACAGCTGTCAGACTCTGCTGGTGTTGCCTGGATTGCACAGCCTTTCTCCCTGTCTGCCTTTCCATGGGCAGGGACCTGTAAAACACTGCCACAGTGTTTTGGAGAGCTGACTTCAAGGGGATGATGGCATCAACAGCTCTCCAAACTGCTGAGATTTTGAGCATGCAGTCTTTCTCAGAAGAATGTCTTTGTTTTTTGTGATGAGAGGGGAAGCACAGTCCAGCACTGTAAGTGACTGAAGAAAACCCAGGCAGATAAAACCAGGAAACCACATGCCCACATAAATTTTTATGTCCTTATTAACTGGTATGTGATACCACAGAGCAACCAAAGCTGTGAAATCTAGGCTGCTTCATTTGTTTAAAATCCCATATGTGAAAGAAAACCTCACATACTGTTTCAAGGAACAACATTCAAGAAATGAAGGAGTAGAGAATTTGGTGGGTTTGCAACCTGAAAAAACAATATGTGGACCACAAGCTGAAGCTGGTCTTGCAGAAATTTTAACCTCCAATTTTTACCCTTTGGGGAATATACCTGTTTTTGCCTTAGCTGTTTAAATATGCAGGAGTTTTTAACAGAGTTGCACAGGTGTGTTTTCTTGTGGGTTAAAAAACAGAAGTATAAGAATTTTTTCTTAGTGTTAAAAATCCTGAAGGCGACTGTGTATTCAGTTTTCCTAGAAACAAAAACAAGTTCTCATCACACACAGGGAATGGAGAGCTATTCCACTGCAGAAAACTGCATTGTGCCAAACTAAAACAATCCTTTGAGCTGAATCATTGACCAAATGTGTTTCCTTGAGCTTTGTGAATAGATAAGCTTGCAGCTCATTAGCCAAACCAAGCCCAATTATAATTGCAAAGTATATTTCTGATTGACTTGATTTGCTCCAAGTATTTATTTGAGATCAAGCAGAACATTTACAGATAATCAGAGTTTAAAAAAAAGTTCATTTGTAAAGTGTATGTTATATATGTATATACACCCTAAAAGCTAAATTAAAATTCAACTTGCCATTTAAGTTTTTTCACATATTTTAGCTCTGGAATATTATCTTAGTAATCTTATTCATCAGAGCTGGTTTTTGTGTACAAACTTTTTGTAATTCTGACTGTTTTATCTTGAACTATGCTACATGTCCTTCCCAAGATATCTTGTTCTAGGTGTGTTGGCACTCTCTTGCTTTCATGCTGAGAGATTTGTATTTTAAATATCTTTTAAGTGAACATTTCTCATACCTAGAGATCATCACTTTCAATTTTGCAGTAAATTTCTATGCACCAAACCATCCCTATTTTCACATTAAAACAGGTTAAAGAGTGGACATTCCTTATTTAAACAGAACTGTATGGGTGAATATTAATCTGGCATTGAACTTGCATTGAGGTCCTTTGGCTTCATGTTTCTTAAAAATTTTATCTGTCTTCACACTACCTCCAGCAAACCCCTTTTCCTCTTATTGACTATATGCTATAAGAATTCAGATTAAAATAAAATTATGTATAAAAATCTGGAACAGCCTAATACTTGTGTGCTTGTATAGCAAGATAATGGATAACATTTTTTAGGTAGACTATATGTGACAACACCATATCAGGAGACTGATTCTAATGGTCCAGAAAGCTGTCTTCCCTTTTATATACTAGAACTTTTCTGAACTTCTGATTCTCCTTTCTGCTATTTCTTTGCAAGTGTTTATTTGGTTTTGTTTTCTTTTTGCTGTTCTCCTTTTTATTCTTTAAAAACTGCTCAGCTCAGAAACATCTACAGATTTCATTGAAACAGTTTTCTGCATCCAAATTTCTTTAACATCTTCATTAATGCTCTGCAAGGGGATTAAGCTGTTTCAATCAAATGTGTGACACTCAGCATTCTGGCTTTAGTCTTTATCCTCATTTATCGTGTTTTCTGGCCATAACAAATGTTATAGGGGATCAAATGTTTCATGCAGTCAGAATAATAGATTAAAAAGCAAAGCCAATTTCCCTCGTGACTGAGTAAATTATATGAAAATTAAAATAAAAAATAATAACTAAAATTACTTTCAACCAGGCAAGGAGGATCAGCTCCCACAAAAAAAAAAAAAAGCAGGGTAAAAACACACCATGGGGAAAACAAACAAACAAGCTGAAGAGCAGAGCTAGTTCTAGAAAAATGCCCCCTCCCTCTCATATGGAGACACTGCAACTTCTGAAACTCCTATTTTTTAAAAATCTTGGGGTACATATTGCTGTAGAATCTCATTTTATCTAAGCAAAAATGTAATTCATCTCAGCATTGCAATATCTGTCTATAGAACTACAAGCACTGTGAGCCACATTATTCATGACAATCTACTGGGGATGGGTCTAAAATATTTTTAATGGAGTAATTTACAAAATCTATTGCAACATAACTTTGATCTCAGCCAATATACCCAAAAAGACACTCCTGAAATCAACAAGCCCTCTTAAACAGCTTATCTAATTTATCATGAGGTGACATAGTGATTGAGAATGTGGTGTGGCTTCCTAACTCCCAAAAAGACATTACTAAGGTAAGGAAAATTTCATGAGCTGAATCTGAGGAAAACATATTCATTTTCACAACACACATTACCTACATAAGACAGTTTTATCCAAGTAAACAAAAATGATGATGCCTGCAGTAATATCATCTTTGCTCACAGTGAACTCTCTTCGTGCAAGGTAACTGAAGAAGTTACAAGAGGCTTTCAGCCATGAGACTTACTTACATAAAATAGTAATAGCTGATTTTGGGCTTTACACAGAAGAGCTCAAGTGAGTGTGTGATATCTTCTTTTGATGAGATGCTATGGATGAGATTTGGATGGAAGCAATGGATTAAATTGCGTATGTTTGTAAATTAATTCAGTGGTAAGAACATGTCATTGGCTTTAAACAACAGAAATCTGAAAGAAGTCAGACCATTAGGAGTATTTCCTGAGTCTGTCAAGAGTAAGGTTCTCTTCTGACTAAATCCTGTCTGAACAACATACAGAGGAAAAATCATTTTGGTTTAACATATCTTTTAAAGCCATACACCACAGCAGCACAATGAATTCCTTTTTTGTTCCCCTCACAGCTAGCTCTAGTAGTAGCATCATCAAGACAAAAATAAATTCAAATCCTGGGGTAAAATTAAAGTAAGCTGAGAAACATGCCTTGATATTTGGCTATACTATTTAGTTTGCAGGCAAATCATCTCCCATTTATTCCAATAAATTTGGATTTATTCCAAATAAAATTGTCATTTAAAACAGTTAAAGTGTGGAGAAAAAAAATTAACATGAAATCCTCTTCCAGTTCTACCAAATACAGAGTGAAAACTGAGTCACTGAATTACCTGGTTGCAATGATTTAGACTGCGAAGGGAAATCCTGCTCTTTTGGCCTATTTCCCTTTCTCACACATGCACATGCATGTCTTGGGTGTGGCATATGAAGACTCCTCCACACATTTGGTCTGCTCTCCTTGCAAAAGCATGGCTTCAATTTGCCTGTTTCATTATCTGATTATCTGTGAATAGCTGAGGTATATTAAATTCACAGTCTGATAGACACTCTATGACCTTGTATGACACAGAGGCATATAATTTTAGGTGTAAAATTCAAAATAAATAAATATGAATAAACAAATAAATATTCAAAATATATAAATATATATCAAAATAAATAAAAATGAAAATCATAGGGTGGATATATTAAGGCCCCCAAGGCTCAAATCTTCATTTGGGCCTAATTTTTCCTGAAATAATGAAAGTGAATTGTGTGACTCAAAAAAATCTATGCATCATGTCTAAAAAAGCATTGCACTGTAAGGTAAGGTCTGATGAAACCTGAAAAGTTGCACAAAAATGTTTAATAGTCATAGCCATCTCTTAACTGCGAACTGGCAAAAGTGCTTTGGGTGTGAAGTTCTCTCATCCAAAAATAACTCAAACAACTGGAGAATTTTATATGTTGGTGACCAATATGGGACTTGTATTGAATTTACTAAACTGTCTTTTTTCTACCCTTTAGTCTTCTTGTCCTTTCAAGAAGACTAAGCCAAGAAATTTCAAACCAGAACCTTGTATAAGTGAATTGGCAAAGACTTGACTCAAAATATAACATGGCTGTGTGTATTTTTACACATTCTGTTTTATGGCAATAGGAAGGAGAATAACTGCTTGTGTTTTCAGGGTCAGTTAAAAAGAAGAGCTTCCTAAGAGAAAATCTAGTGCATTCCAGTCCATTTATTGTGATTTAGCTTTTTATGTAGGGAAAGAGGATATAATTTCAGTAGATTTAACACATTAATTCAGAATCTTTGCTTAATGTCCTGAAATACAGTCCACCGTTCTCTGGATGTTCATCTTTTTTGGTAAGGAAAAAACTCTCATTTCTGAGACTGTGGAATGGGCAGAAGAAATCCCCCCTGTTTCAGTGTGATTTTGGATTATACATTACAAAAATAATGAAAGAAAATTTGTAAACTAAGTAAACTACTAACTAAGTAACTTACTAAGTGTAAAATGTTCAGCTCTCCATGGTATTACATTGCAAAACAAAAATTGGCACATCGTATTTCACTCACCAGACCAGAAACAGTAAAATTCAGAACAGTTTTGTTAGCTTTGTAACAGATATGAAAACTACAATGTTAATATAAGTAAAAATTAAAGAAAAAGTGAAAATAACTTCATTGTGTGCACTTTGTGTTGTGCACTACCAGTGGTCATAGTAATGAGGCTAAAGAGAAAAACATAGGTAAATAAGTACAACAGAAGAAAACACGTTAATTTTCCTCATTTTTACTATGCGATTTTGCTGGGGCTGAGGTACCTGGCTGGATTTCCACACCTGCAGGTGTGGAGATGTTTGAGCAGAGAAGGCAAAAAGGCATACAGGTTCCTATGGGTGGCCACAGGACTGTGCAGACGTCTCAGCTGCTGGGAGAGTGCAGAGCCCTGGTGATGAGATCAGCCTGGCCATGCTCATCCTCTGGGAGGAAACAGCTCCCTCGTGCTCAGCACAGGACACTGAGCAGGAAAACACACCAAGTGAGCCAAACAGGGCAGATCAAGGCTCGCAGCATCAATTGGCTCAGCTAAATTGGTGTCTGCAAACTGAAGTGGGCCTATGCTCCTCACATTTCAGTAAAACATCTATTCCTTCCCACTATCCCAGAGGCTGAATAAAAGCTGTTTATTCAGAGAGGCCCTGAGGCTGACTTTAGTTTTTTACACTTGCAAAGCATCGTCAAAAAGGCCAATGGTTCCTTAGAGGCACATTTCTAAAAAAATCAGGATTTATGCGCACACTTTATTATTTAAAGTGCAAGATCTGCTCTAAGAGTCATTGCTCAAGAACAGCACAGATTAAGAGGACTTAATATTTATTATTTCAAACCATACTGTATGTTGAATATCACATGTGTCTAAGCATCCAAAACATCTTCCTATACCCATATAAGATGCTTTTTTCCTTCTTTTCTTGGTGCAGCTGGACCTAATTAAAAAAATCACTGATGAAATGTATGCCAAGAAAATACTCAAGCAAGCTCTTCCTATACTTCACTTACAAGGCTGAATAAAAAGCCTGGAAAAACAAAGTCTTCCTATTTCTTCTGCCCAAGATAAAGAGCAAGTGTGAACCTGCATATTTATCAACAACAAATTAATGCAACATTTCAAGATTTTTTTTAATATAGATCTGATTTGATTTAATTTCATTTGCATTTTCTTCCTTTTGTGTGCTGATCAACAGCTCAGACTCTTAACATCCCTAGGGAGTTGACAGAGAGGAAAAGGAGTGCAAGCTTTGGGTTAGGCAGCAGTTATCGACTGTACTGAGTGTTCAAGATGCTCAGTGAGGACCAGTTGCAGGCTGTGCAATTGCACTGACGGTAGGTAACCAAAGAACTTTCACACATGGGTGTTAAGGACTGATGATACAGAAGCAGCATGCCTGCAGCCTTTTGGGAGAAGATATCTAAAAATCAGAAGTGGCATAATTTGATTTTAATTTGCTTCAGGCATGCATGAGACCACACTGAAATGTTAAATCTGTGACTGCAAATATGCACTGACATAGATCTTCCTTTTCAGAGAGCAGCTTTTTTTTAATTATTACTTTTTCAGAGATACACCAAACAAAAGTATGAGGCAATCATGCATCAATGTATATTTTGGAATCAAAGACAAAAATGATGGTGAGACTAGCTTAACTTGTATGACCCATATGTAATATGGTGTCTCATGAGATTTGCACTAGCAAACAGCATAAAGACTCGTCTGCTGGGAGATATTATTTCCTTCACCTTATTCTGCTTTGAATTTATATTATGTAAAATATACTTATGAAGAGAAATTTTACAGTTTAAAAGCTCATAAATTTGTGTGAAAATGCAGATACTCTAAGCTCTCTGGCATCTTTGGTCAACTTGCACCAATTATAAGAACCTTTTTCTGTTAAGGAAAAGATCAAAAAATAAATCTGCATTGGCAAATATAGAAATGGCTGATGAAGGAATAACAGTTACCTTGACTGATGCAGAGCAGTAAGGCACAATACTGTTTGCCAATTTTTACATCATTAGTTTTCCCCAAAGAATCCTTAGTAACATAACTTTTAATCTCAATTTGAAAAAAAAAAAAAATTCTCCTTTTTCTTTTTCTTTTTTTTTTTTGAAATTTGCTGTCTTGTTTGTTTTCCAGTAGCATCACACTTTGCCGAGTCAATGATTTGGCTGTAGAATTAGGGTGGCTTATTTGCTTAAATACAGCAACAGGAGGTTAGAGCTCACTAGTTTTATTGTGAAACAAATACCACTTTCACCCTCTATCTGTGTCCTGTGCCACACCAATCAAAGATTATTTACTAGTGGACAATATTAATCATAAGTGTTCTTTTGATGTTCGGCAGATGCGGTGCCTGCATCGCGAAGACAAGTAAATAAACATCCAAAACCCAATTAAGTTGACTAAAATATTCTGACAGAATATGTTGAATTTCATCTGATGCAATACACCTGCTGAACAATCTTTCTTTTTTTTTTTTTTTTTTGGTTAATGTTTATCAATGAAAAATAAGGATAAGGAAGAGTTATTGAGCTACCTTTGTCTGAACGTGAATCTTGCAAAAGCACAAGCATAATAAAAAAGGACACGTGGTTATCCTGGCTTCCACAATCACTGCATAAGCAGTAGTGAAAGTGCTATAAAATTTGTTTGGAATGAATATCATGTATTTTCCTAGGTCAGTTCATAAATATCTGAAAATAATTCTAAAATTAATCAGTGTGAATAACATATTCATTTAAACAACTAAAAGGATTTTATTTCTGGCACAAATATGGTTATATATAATATGTATATATAGGTTCATAAAATAACATTTTATTGCAGCATTGTTAATAAAGTCATAAAAGTGAACCAGAGTTAGTTTGAGATGGCTCTTTTTTGTCTTTTTTCTTCTCATAAAAAACCAAAAATATCTGTGGAGAGCACCTATTGTTACTCAGTGGAACTACCCATCATTACAACACTCAAAAATTTATTTCTAAGTAGAGTAGTACTGTTTAGCAATTTTTCTATGCAATCTTTTTAAAATTTCTTTATAAGAACTGTGAAGTAGCTTCATGTAGAAGATGCTTAAGAATTTTGCCCCATTCTACTTTAGGAGTTGTATGGTTCCCATAAATCATTCCCCTTATAAACACCCACATCATAACCGCTCTGAGAAACACAGTATTTTTAACATCAGAAATGAGTTGTCCATATGATACATCTGCATATATCCTGTCAGTAAATGACAAGGAAGGAAAATTATACATTTCTACTATTGTGGCTATAGAGGAAAACTCTTTTACTCTTTCATGAAGTTGATAAGATTTTTCTGGGAGCAGGGAAATCCGTTCCTGTTTTCTGCAATCATCATGCAGAAACAAGGAAAGATTGTTAGTATGATATGAATAAAAATGGTCATCGAAACTTCAGAGAGAAAATGGGAGCCTATAAATGTGTAGATAAAATGAGAAAAAAATGAAAGTGATTATTGAACAAAAATAAAACTATGTAAAATTCACAGAAAAATTATCACTGGTAGATTTAAACTCCCCATGGACTCACATGATGGGAGAGTAAGAAGACGATCTGCAGTGCAGCAGCAGAAATTATATAAGTTAAACACTGGGCATGCTATTAGTAAGAATACTGAAACTTCATGTAAATGTTATTACATTTTTATTAAAGCAAATGATAAGTGTCTAATCAATTTCTGAGTTCCTTCTTTTTCCAATGACAGCTCTAGCTGTTCAAGCATGGCTCACAAAATAGGTCGTGTCAAGATATACTACATAAGCATAAAATGAACAGTTTGTGGAGCAATTCACTATCTTTTACATCCTTTCAATTATTTTTCCTTAAATGTGACAGAGATAATGAAGATAAATAACATTTTTTTTTTTAGACATGAGCACTTAACAATTTTTAAGTTAGTTTTAGTAGGTGATACATAAAGGTGGAATCAAGTCAAGATTTCAGATACAACTCTTGACTTCAAAGAGACTGGACTAGTTATTTTATAATGGATCCTATCCTTACCAAATATTTCCTACATCTAATCAAAAGCCAAAGACCAGAACTACACAAACAAACACACACACAAAAGAAAAATAATAGTGATAGTGATGTGTTCCTTGCAAATTTGCTCTCACCTCAGAATGGATCCCTTTGTCCTGACCTTATACCCAACTTTATAATTTGCTCACAGGAAACAGGGAAACTTGCTATATCCATATGAAGCTCTAGCTGTTCACTGTTGTGCTTAAAATTAAACACAAAATTGAAACAGGCCTGATGATTAGGAAGTTGGAGTCCAGTCAAGTCCAGATCTCATTTTTTAGTTCCTCAAAACAATGGAGAGATTTTAATTTAGACTGCTTATAATTTTAAATATTATTTAAAATTACAACCATGGAAAATTTTGATAGACTTGTTTGCCTTTATTTGCATGCATCATCAGATAGTAAAGGATTTATCTGTGACATGACTTGCAGAATATAAAACCGTTTATTTAAAGAAGAATATTTACAAGGTTAGAAATTTTTTTTTCTTTCAACAGTCTTGTTACTTGTGGGTTGT
This sequence comes from Melozone crissalis, assembly GCF_028551555.1. Taxonomy (NCBI): domain Eukaryota; kingdom Metazoa; phylum Chordata; class Aves; order Passeriformes; family Passerellidae; genus Melozone; species Melozone crissalis. The sequence goes on along the minus strand of NW_026535783.1, from coordinate 18,406,715 downwards.
TTAACACATTGTGGAATTAATTCTCACTAATTGCTTTATAAGCACAGAACAATTACCTAATAGTTTTGCTTTTGGAGCATATGGTTTTAACTGCTTTTGAATTAAAAAGAAATTGAAAGGAATTATAGCACTGAATAATTCTGGAAGTCTAAGAAGTATTTTCTGATACTTTTTCATAGAATCACAGAACATCCCAGGTGGAAAGGGACCTCCAAAGATCTTCCAGCCCAAGCTTTTGCAAGAAAGGGAACCTATATGAAAATATCTACCACCCTCTTTAATTGTATTTAGAAAATCTTCAGGAGTAGGGACTTTACCGTGTCCCAGAGGAAGTGGTTGCAGTGAATAAATGCTCTTACACTAAAAAGAAAATGCTTTTTTCTGTCAGTATGAAACCTCTCCCACTTCAGCTAATACCCATTACCCCTTGTCCTCTCCATGTGGCACTTGTGCAGAGGGAGCCTCCATCCTCTCTGAAGCTGTAATTTGAGTACTGGAGTTCTCTGTTTAGATCCCCTGCAGCCCCATCTTCTCCAGGTCGTGGAGACATAACTGCTCCAGTCTTTCCACACAGGACAGGTGCTGTGTCCTCTTACCATTTCTGTGGCCCTCTTTTGGATCTTTTCCACACAGCCCACAACCTCTGAAGTGCAGGAACCTGAACCTGGCACAGTGCCCCAGGTCTGGCCTGACTGGCACTGGCATGACCATGTCTCTGTCTCTGCCACTGGTGATCCTGGAGACGCCCCCCAAGACAGATTTGTCTTTGCTGCTGCAACATCACAAGGCTCACGTGCAGGCTGTGTCCACCAGGACCATTGAAGCAAGGCAGCTTCCCACCCACACTGATCACAACAAATGCTAAAAAACATCAGTTGGTGTTGGAATCTGTTAAATATTAAGGGCTCCTCTCATGGAGCCATGGAATCATTTAGGTTAGAACAGCAGTTATAATAAAATAATTGACTCCACTAACTACACACGGTCAAGTCCACCACTAAACTAAGTCCCCAAGTGCCTCCTCTACATTCCTTTCAAATGTAGAAAGGAATACCTTTCTACACCATACCTCCAGCGATGGTGATTCAACCACTCCCCAGGTGTTACAGCCCACCCCTGAGGTGGCATAACTGAGGTTCTTGACAGTAGATGCATTTGAGCAGATTACAGTGAAATGACACTGATGTGTGTGCGTGTGCGTGTGTGTGTGTGTGTATATACATATATATATGGAAGATTTATTTTAGAGCAACTTGATTGCAATGGAAAGAGAGTATTGAGCCATTTCTTATACCTATTGTTATCTGTAATAAAAATTAATAAATTAATAAGTTAATAGAAATTAAGCAATAAAAAGTATAAAAATATCCCTTAAAGAAATACATAAGTTAAAGAAAAGAAAAAAAGGAAAACACAAGAGTAGATAGTGGGGAGGAAAAATATTGCTACCTGCGAACCCAGCAACAATACTCAGTTATTGTAATCTCAATGTTCATTGATTAATGCTCATTGATGGTTTCAGTCCTCATCTGTCAGGGGTGGGGGAGCCCCCAAAACAAAAATTTCAATTGGTTAATACACATTCAGGTTCAGGTGGGAATGCCAAGCGCCTCTGGGAAGAGTTTCAGGCTGTCTGTCGCAACACAAGGGAGCATGCACAGTCCTCTGGTGATTGCCAGAGGCCCCAGGGAAGGTGCCTCAGGGGTTGCTTTATGACCCTCTCTAGGACATAACCACTGTTTCTCAGGCCTGCATAGCTGACCCAGCTGTGTCTGACCAGAAGAGATAAATACCCTCTGGCTGACATGAGAATGTCCCAAGATTTTTTTGCTAGTCTATGAAGGAACGTGCTGAAAACCAGTGACTCAGCCACTTTGTGCAGCAGAGCTTCAGAATACATTGCTGTAAGGCGGTCTGTGGCAATGTTCTTCACTCGGGGCTCACCAAATGTGGTGGTGCTCGTAGGGGTCTCAGGATGAGGGAAGAGACAAGAATCTTGACTCTGTGTTTCAGAAGGCTGATTTATTATTGTAGGATATATTATATTAAAAGAAAATGATATATTAAAAGTATACTAAAAGAAAATAAGAAAGGATTTCATCAGAAGGCTAGCAAGGAATGAAAAGGAATGATAATAAAATCTTGTGACTGCTCACAGCCTTAACACAGGTGGCTGTCAGTGGTCATCAAGTAAAAACAATTTCACATGTTGGGTAAACAATTCTTCAGATCACATTCCAAAGCAGCAAAACATGGGGAAACTGAAGCTTCTCAGCTTCTCAAGAGAAAAGATCTTAGCAAAAAGATTTTTCATAAAATATTTCTGCGGCAGTGGTCAGAGATTTATTTTCAAAATCTTGTTACCTGCTGAACAACTAAGATTAACATAGGAATCAGTATTGGCACTCACATTCATTTTTTCCCATTTGGCATTTTTCAGTGCTTTTAATTTATATAGAAAAAAATCCTTAAAGATATTTTATGAGTGATCAGTCTCCGTGTACTAGAAATTCTAGGCTTTTTGCTGTCTGCAAATAATCTTCCTTTCCCTTATAGACTGCCTGATTATATATCCTCCGTAATCAACTTTAAAAATGCCATTGTCCTGAGCCTTCTTTATAAACAAAAATAGCTTTGAATACACTTACTTAAGGCAATAACAAACAACCAAAGCAGGAATCAATCAATCTCCCGCAGGGGGGATTACAGTGTACACCGCTTTGTAATTTTTTTTTCAGTCACACAAAAGAAAATAATGTAATCATGAACAGTCACCGAGGCTTTACAAAGGACCATGTTTGACCAGCCTGGCTGTGCTCTGTGGCTGCTTACACAGGCAGGAAGACAGGAGACACCATAAGCTTAGTCAGGCTTTTGAGACCATTTTCACAGCCCTCTCACTGGAGAAAACAGAGGCTGGAGAAATGTACTGTTCTTAGGCTGGGATGGAACTGCTCGCTAGGCTCAAAGGGTCATTATTAACTCAGTTATTACTGGACTGGTTAATGCCCAAACGCACATGGAAATTCAAGGACAACCCCCTAACAAAGATAGGGCAGATTGAAAGTTATAAACATTTATCTTGACAAAATCATGGCTTATTTGATTTGTGTTGGCTGTTAGTCTTCAGGTGGGAGTTTGGGCTAGGTAATCTCCAAAAGAACCAAAGAGCATTTTTATGATCTTATAATTCTATTATCTATGACTGCTACACAGTGAAGCTTTCAGTATTATGAGTTAGATGCACTTCCTCTATTATTCCTTTATTACAATCTATATAAAGTACAATCTCAAAATCACAAACTTCAAAGATAACTGTGCTGCTTGCAAAATATTGAGAAACATCTGTCATTTCTTCTTTGTGAAAAACAAATCAACTATCCCATGAATTAACTTCTTTCATCCTAAAACCCTAGATCTACCAATTTAAAGTAAAAAGTTTAAATAAAACTTTATTTACTTTATTGTAAGGTTTGCTTGATTTGCTTTGTTGTAAGGTTTCTTTTCAGCCACTTTAGCTGTTAACTGAATCCGCCCATAAAAACTCCCCCAACCCATATTCAGTATAAACAGCAACAGACTGTCTGATAAGGAGCAGAATGTGATGAAGGAGTAACACAGGCTGAATCACTAGAGGGTTCTTTAGTCTACTAACCTACATCACAGATAAGGTTCAAATAAGAAGCCTTTAAAAATTACATCCTGCCTATCATGGGAAATAATGGAAAGGTCTTATCTGGAGTTTGTAGAGGGAAGTTTCCATTGGTCTTGTGGAGGTTTTAGTTTTGAGGGTTTTTGTTTGGGGCTTTTTTGTGAGTTTTGTTGTTGTTGTTGGTTTTGGTTTGTCTGGTTGTGATGTTTTCTGGTGGGAATTGTTTGAGTATTTTCAGAAAGAAAATTATTTATAAGAATCAACAGACTATGCTGCCTAGAGCTCATTGTACAGATATAAAGAGTATTTTTTACCAAGTGTCTCTCAGAAGCTTTCTGATGATTTTGTGTCTTTTACCTCACTGAAAACAATGACAAAGGGTATTCTTTCAGAAAGTAATTTTCAGGAGTAGGACAGACTCAAACTCTCCATCAATGAAAGCATCAAGTGTATGGCTTGGTAACCTATGGTATTGTTTCAAATAAAATGACACTATTAGCCTCAAAATACTCACTATTAGCCTCATTGTTAATCATTTTTCAATTTGGCTCTGCTACTGAATAAATATCAGAAGGATCTGTCCCTCACCCTAGATATGAAATGGTGCTTTGCATTGGTCCCTTAGGCATTTGCATTTATGAACAAGTGCAGAGGGAAGTCTGAAATGAAAACCTTCAGCAGCTTGAAGATTAAACTGAGATTTTCTGTTCAAGTTATCAATAAGGAATATTGCAGGAAGGAAATTAATAAGCATTAAGCATAGGACATTCCCTGTTCTCATGGAAATATTGCTTGCTTCAGCAGTGGGTAATTTAACTATTATTCATATCTCATGTACTTATAAAAGAAGAAATAAATGAAAGAAGATGGCAATTCTTTTGTAAAAGTATGCAATTCTGCTTATTAAGGGGGATGTCTATAGCTAATTTGTGTTTATCAGAACAAACAGTTGCAGGTACTGACACAGGCCCTGTGAATTTCATGATAATACCAAAATTACGTTTGGAAGGAAATGTAATGTCTTATTATATTAATTTAGTTTAAATTATTTTTTGACAGAATAAGGTCACCAATATATTTTATAGTTTTCTGTTATTTTCTGCTTGTCTTACTGCCTCTATGTTAAGACAAATAAGTTTACCTTAAGAGGACTGCGTGCTGTCTAGAGTACATTAACTGAGCATTGGATTGTATTTCAGTAGCTGAAATGGAGGGAAGTTTTCTATCTCTGTGCCACATTTATCTTGTCAAGAAACCTTCTCAGTTTTTAACCTCTTAGTTCGATTATTATTTATTTATTTTATTTATTATTTATTTATTTAAATTAGGCAGTGATTGGATTATGAATGACAAATCATACTGAGAATTAGGATTTTAAGGTGGACTTCGTTATAAGAATGATACTGTAGTAAATGAAACATACTGTAGTAATTGAAAATTTGAAGCAATATATTAAGACGAAGGATCTGTTAAGTCTAGATCTAAAGTAAATGAAGTAACATTCATCTTAAACATTTGATAAACCATTGATTTTGCCAGGCTTTAGATTTAAAACCAGAAAGTTATTACTTGCCAGAAGCAATTACAAGAAGTTACTCCAAGAAAGTGACAGAGCTGAAGTGTTAATTTCAGCCCTGCAACACTACTGATATTCAGCAGCCTGTTTTTAAAAATGTTATAATGCTACTAGCACCTATCTTAAACCTCCCTCAGCTGCTCTCTGACTTAACACTTCCTGTGAAAATCACAGCTTCACACTACTTCAACACTTGTTGCAATTACAGAGAAAATTCTTTATTATCTTTAATCATTTCATGCTCTGGAATAAAATAGACTGAGTTTGATTTTTGGGATTTTGGTTTTGGTTTTTCTTTTTTTCTTTTTTGGAAGGTGTTAGGTTATTTAGGTTTATTTTGGGGTCAGGGGTTTGTTTTGCTTTTTTGTGTTTATTTGGCCATTTGGGGGCTATGTGTGGGTTCTTTTTTCTTTTTTCTTTTTTCTTTCTTTTTTTTTTCCAGACCTTTCTGATTTGGTTCAGGGCTCTGCTCGCCATATTGGATTATGGTAAGACTAAAACTGACATCCTCTTTCAATCAGTGTACAAGCTTCTTCTGAATTGGTTCTAACATTAAGATTACAATTATTACTACTGCTGTTACTTGCAATACTTGCAGTATTGAAAGTCACTGAGAACAAAACCATTCCTATCTCTTTCAGATACAATATTGAATTGACAAGTCTCTGACTTGACTGACCAAAACCTACCTGAAGCCTTTTTTCCATTCCATTCTTAAAATATATGCAAAGCATATGCTTTGGGGAAATGATGATTTCATTTTCAAAGCTTTTTTTTCCTTTTAATTAACTGTAATGCCAACAAGTAAACACGGGTTATAGTATTTGAACACTCTTTTGTTGTCTATTCATTAATTTCAATTATACTTGTAAGGTCACTATGTGATCAGAAAAAAGGTCTTGCCTAAGTACACTCACAAAAACACTGGTGTGTTTTTTCTCCACACAATGAGAACATAAAACTCTCTTGAGGTATCTGAAAGGTCTGCATTGATTACAGTAAACACCACGTGTGTCTTTAGACACACATTATGAGACATTAAAAAAATTATTTATGGGAACAGTGGAAGTAAAAAATACACCTGATTTTATCACAACTATTTTTGTCAGCAAAAATACTAAGCATCAAATATGGGAAAAATTTATGGCAGAGCTTGAACCATAATAAGAATTCGATTTTGTAGAATATTGGAATTCATTACTACATGGGAATTGACATCCTCAGGGGTAAAGGGAGGAAGCAAATTCACACTAACAATAAAGGAGTTAAATAAATGGTTTTGTGCAGATGTGTGTGTGAATGTGTTCACAGTAGTGCACAAATGCATACACACAAGTGTAAATCTCCAGTGGTGTATGTGCTTAGGATGTTGCAAACCTACCAAGATAATGCGGTAAGGAATTTTATGAGAATAATTTATTTTCTTGTTCTGTCTAATGCTTGCAGTTTCAAGAAGATAACAAGAGGCATATGGGGTCCTTATCATTGAGAATAAATATGATATAATTGGCAATTTAAAAAAATATTTTATATCTTGTGTGTCAGATATCTGTTCATATCTCCATTTGGATAGAATGACTGGAGACAGTAGCAACCCAGTTGCTATGTAAGAAACTTATATTTAACTGTGTTGATAATTTTAGCATCAAAGGATATAAAATATGTGTGCATTCAAGTGAGTGGCAGCAATGTCAAGTGTTTCATTTAAAACACCCTGCTAATTAGAAAATTGATTGATTAGAAAATTGATTATTATTTCTTTACCAATTTAAGAGAGCTTTACTGTTACAAGAAAGTTCATCTTAAAGAATTGTATAGCAATAGGAAATAATTATTAAAATGATAACAGTTTCTGTATTCTACCTAACAAGAACTTACTATATGCAATATATTGACAATTGCAACACAAGAAGACTACTGATTTAACAAACTGAGAGTTGAATCTGCTTAAAATGGGCAAAGAATGAGTGATATACATACACACCTACACAAGGGAAAGCACATCTTTGACAACACAACAATTAATTACATTTAAAAAATAGTAAAATGACATTAAAACATGGCTGAGATTTGCTAGTGTGGAAAGAAGAGCAGAAAATTACAGATGAAAACTTTGAAATCTTCAGCTTTTTGGATGAACAGGTAGCCATGATTCAACAAAAACCAAGAAAGAAAGATGTCTAAAACTTCATTCTACTTCACTAGTAATTTCCCCCTGTGAGAACAAGTTTATGAAGCTAATTGGAAAAGCAAGCAAAACATGCAAAGCTGTTGTAAAATTCATGTTAGCGAGAAATTTCATTAACTATTATAAAGACATCAGGGAACAGATGGCTGTAGTTGCTACTATGTTGCTATTAAGGCTGCTTTAAATTATATTGTGATAAAAACATTTACCATACCACTAGCATGCACATATTTAAGGTAAAAAGGACTAAATTTAAAAAAAAAAAAAAAAAAAGAGTTTTTCTACAAGCCGATCACGATATTAACTTCATCTGGAAAATTGTCAACTCAACTCATAGGAACCCTAAGTTTTAAAAGTTTAGAGGATCTCACTGGGATGGAGATAACTTTCCTCTTAGCAAACCTTATAGTAGTGTCATTTGTATTTGCAGGAAGAGTGCTGTGAATGACACGCCAGTATTTGGGCAACTACTGATGTGTGCCTGCACAGCATCCATTCTGTCTGTTGAAACCCCACCAAGGCTGGTGGGCTGGGTGTGGGAAAGAGACTTGGAGGGCACCAAAGGCATGGGGATGCCCCTTGCCATGTGGTGTTGAGGTCAGAAAGAAGACATAAGAAGACATAAGAAGAGACAAAGTTGAGGTCAGAAAGAAGACACAAGAAGAGACAAGGAGAGAGGGAGGTATTTCTTATTAGGTGATTGTCTTCAGAAGCAACTTCTACATGTACTGGAGCCCTACTTCCCAGGCTGGATATTAGCTGAATGGAAATGGAGAATGCACCTTGCTGTTTTGCTTTGTTTCCATGGACATCCTTTGCATTTTCTCATTATACTGCTCTCATTGGGATCCATGTGTTTTTCATCTTATTTTCTTCCCCATGTCCTGCTTAGTAGGGGGAGTTCAAAATCGTCTTGGTGGACACCTGGTGGCCCTCCAAGGTGAACCCAGTACAGTCCTTTCCTGGCACTCAATGTGAGGCAGTTTTGAATTTTTAAGTATAATACTTATTAATTGGCAGACTTGTGTGAGGGTCACAGAGTTTAATTGCTGCACTGCTCAGCTCTTTATTTTGCTGAGGTTGGAAACACACTAATAGAAACAATGGCCATGTGCTTTGCCCTGTCATTGATGCCTAGCTGTGCTGGGGTAGCTTTGTCATGGGGAGGATGAGAGCACATATCCTGCTCCTAATTCAGGATTGGTGTGGGTAATTTTGATGCTCAGGCTCCTGAGGCTCTTGATCACTTTCACGAGGGTTGTTGAATATTATTAACACTGTCAGCTTCTTCTCAGGTTCCTGAATCCAATGTCATCCTGGTAGAAGAGGGCACAGTTTCAGGGAGAGATGAAAGTAAAACATGCCATTAGCCAGGTCATCCCTGTGTGGCAGGGTGTGTGGAAGTATTTGGGTGGGTGTTTCAGGCAGTTAGCACCTTCCATAGACTGGAATTTGATATCTGAACCAAGCAAATAATCTCAATTAATTAATGCACTGTCTGGTAGAAGGGTATTTTGCCTTCCCCAACAAAACCCAGCAGCTTCCAGCACTATTTTAAGGCTTGGCCCAGTCTATTGAGCTACAGTTCAGTGTTATTGGAGTAGGTAGTTAAGATAGAGACCCAGACTGCCTCTGAAGATGCCTAGACTGAGACAGTGATCCAAACTACAACTAAGAACATCAGTTGAAACAGGGACCCAAAACTTAGCTACAGTAGTCATACAAACAGTGGAAAAGAACCAGTAGACATGGAGGTTGATGGATCCATAAAATTTATGTCTTTTCCTGGGGACTATGAAATTGACAGAGAAAATAAAAAAGATGCAGCCATTAGCAGTGTCTGGAGGATGTTCCTGTCAAGCATGAAGGAAAGACAAAATAATCAGCAGGACTTGCTCAGTCTTCAGTAGTCCCATATGGCCAGTGGAAAATTCTGGCAGAGGCTGAGGTTAACAGTGAACTATTATGGCCTCACTGAAGTCTTGCTATGGTGCCGCGTTCCAGTGTGGGGAACAGCAATCTGTTGTTTTAATAATGGACGGTCAGGATCAAAATTAAGACAAATGCCGTATCTGAGAGCCGTTTATTGGTAACAAAAACGAGAAGGAGAAGGAGTTGCCCAGAAGAGGGCTAGAAGAGCCAGAAAAGAATGAAGGAAAATGGAAAAGGACTGGGGGAGAGGGGAGGCAGAGACAGAAGACGGAGGGCAGAGTAGGGCGCTACCGCCAGGGATCAGGGGCCGCTGCCGGGCCCGGGCCGCGGCCCGAGGGGCCTGCCCAGCTCCCGGAAGGCCGCGGCTCCTCGGGCGGACACGCGGTCAGGGGCAGCCCGGACGGGAGCTCCAGGACCCTGGACAGAGCCACGGCGACGGCTGGATCGGGGCGGCGGGGTTGAACGCGGGCAGCCCAGGCAGGGAGGCGGGGGAGAAGGGGCAGTTCGGTGGGCAGGGACACAGGAAGGCAGGAGAGGTGTGAGGGCGGGCAGGAGCCAGCGAGGGCAGGAGGGCCAGAAGGCAGGCTGGGGCCAGGGAAAGGACGGAGTGAGCCAGCCAAGGAATTGCAGCAAGCCCTGGCGAGCAGCGCTGAGCCCTGATGCAGTTAGTTTTTATGTACCCCGGTCCCTCCCAAAATCTGTCCGTGGACAGGAGACCATTGGTCAGTCCCAACTTTCCCTGGCACCCTTTGGTGCAGACCTGTTCACGACCTGGTTGGAGAAACCCCTCCATTGTTTCCTACTGCCCTATGTGAGGTGCTGCCAGGTGAAATCCCCCTAGAGACAAGGCTTCCCCAGCCCTGGCTGCCCTGTAAGTGGCACCGGCGCAGGGCCTGTCCCTGCAGACAGCCCTGACAGCCAGGGCTGAGGCAAACTCAAATGCTGGGTCAAAGCTAGATGGGCTCCACACATAATGCTAAGTGCTGTTGTGCCACACACACCAGAGCTCTAACAGGAGGTCTGAAAGGTTGCATGCTACAATTGATGCTGTCTATGTGTTTTTCCAAATTCCTTTGGCAGCTGAGTGCAAGCCATTCTTTGCTTTCACAAGGAGCAGTATCTCCTTGTGAAAGCCACCTGGAACTGGCTGTCCGAGGGGTTGAAGCACTATCCCACGACTTGCCATGGAACAATTCAACCTGCTCTGGGACAGAAGAGTCAAAACAGCTAGAAAAGGAAAACACTCAACAAAACCCATCTGTGTTAATCAGTTTATAAATCTGCTCTTACTTCTTTATGATCTGGCTTCAAAAATGTCATACAGTTCAGAGTTTTGTCAGGATCTTAGAAGTTACAACCATTTATCCAAAAAGGATATTAGTATGTTTTGCTGGTCTTAGCTGGGATTGACTTTCTTCACAGAAGCTGGTATGGGTGTCTGTTCTGGATTTCTGCTGGAAACAGCGTTGATAGTTCAGTGTTTTCATTGCTGCCGAGCATTGCCTACATGACAACACACAACTTTTCTCACTTTTACTCTTTTGATTCTCTTGCCATCCCACTGGGGGTGAGTGAGCAGCTGTGTGGGGCTTTGTTGCTGGCCTGGTTTAAACCATGACAGATGTACCTACAGAAAAGCTCAGTGTCAGGGGAGAAGTAGGCAGAGACATCTGAGCAAGGTTGTTACTGCTTTCTCATAGCCTGAGATGGCACAATTTTTTTTTCGCAGCACTTCAAAAAGCAGGTAGCCATAATGGATTATTCAATAGTGTGGGTTTCAGTTATGCCTGTTTCTTCATTTAATCTCAGTATTATTAGTGGTTATGAATGTATTGACACATGTCACCAATTATTTATAGAAACTAAGATATGACCGATTAAACAATGATACGTGGGAGAAATTCTGTGTGTATAAACAATGCATCAAGTGAAATCATGCAGTTTGAAGTAAGAATTGGACTTACAAGAACTTACTACAAATTAAAAGTAAATATATTTTCATGTTACCTTTCCTACACCCAAGTTTTGATCTTCTATAAAAGCTTCTTATACAGTAGCTCTTAGCTACTCTGTGAGGCAGATCTAAGTCCAGTAGGAAAGCAATAAAATTTATTTCAAAATTTGCTGGTTTAAGAGTCCAGTATTTATTTATGTCTAGAGTTCAGGAAGTCCAAGAGAGCATGTATTAGATGCATTATTTATAGGTGTATTGGGTTTGCATGGCCTAGGTGTTGGTATCAGGGGTTCACAGAGGTGGCTTCTGTGAGAAGCTGCTGGAAGCTTCCACCACGTCTGGCAAGCCAACCCCTGGTGCCTCCAAAGATGGACATGCTGCTGGCCAAGGCTGTGCCAGTTAGAGAGGGTGGTAACACCTCTGTAATAGCAGATTTAAGAAGAAACCAAAACAAAATGGTTTAATGTGGGCCAGAAAAGAGCAGAGTGAGAACATGTGAGGAGGACAGCTCTGCAGACATCAAGGTCAGTGGAGAAGGAGAGGCAGGAGGTGCTCCAAGTGCCAGAGCAGGGATTCCTCTGCAGCCCATGGTGAAACAGCTGTGCCCCTGTAGCCCATGGAAAATCACAGGGATGCAGAGATCCACCTGCAGTCCAGGGAGGAGCCCCACACTGGAGCAGGTGGATGACTGGAGGAGGCTGTGATATCCTGTAGGAGACCTGTGGAGAGAAAGGGGCCCTGATCCCATGTTGTTGCAGGCTGTCCTTGGAGGACTGCACCCCACGGAAGAGTGACCCATGCTGCAGCAGTTTTGGGAGACCTGTTGTCCATGGGATGGACTCATATTGCAGCAGTTCTCAGAGAGCTGCTGCTCGTGAGATGGACTCACACTGGAGAAGTTCATGGAGAACTGTCTCCCAAAGGAGGGACCCCACAGTGCACCAGGGGAAGGACTCCTCTCCCTGAGCTGCAGGAGAAGCCACAGATGATGAACTGACCTCATTCACTCTCTCCTTGTGTTGCTGGGGTAGGAGGTACAGCTGGAAGGAGGGAGGGGTGGAGGGAAGGTGCTTTTGAGGGTTTGTTTTACTTCTCATTATCCTGCTCTGATTTTGTTTGTAATAGATTCACTGCATGTCTCTAAGCTGACCTTGTTCTGCCCTTAATGGTATTTGGCGAGTGATGTCTCCCAGTCCTTATCTCAACCCATGAACCCTCCATTAAATTTTCTCTCCTCTGTTTAGAGGGAAATGAGAGAGCAGCTCTTGTGAGTGCCTGGGCATCCAGCCAGTACCAACCCATGACAACATGGTTTGGAATCACATGGTCCCTTTTGTTGTACTAACTTAGAGCGTACTTATCCGGACTGTACTAGAGGAGTATCTGGCCACTTTTGTAGGGGTTTCTTCTTTATCAGTTATTGTGAAGTTATTTCAGAGGTACACAACAGTGCATGACCTTGCATGGCAAGGTTTTGATGGGGGGGGGCTATAAGGTTGGATTCTCTGGGAAGATGCTGGAAACTTCCCCCATGTCTGACGGAGCCAGTGACAGCGCTCCAAGATGGACTTGCTGTTGGCCAAGGCTAGCCCATCAGTCATGGTGGCAGAGCCTCTGGGATAAAATAAGTGGAAAAAATTATTGCACAGAAGTTCTCTCAGCCAGTGAATAGTGGAGTGAGCAGATGTGAGACAAACAGCCCTGTGGACACCAAGGTCAGTGAAAAAGGAGGGGGAGAATGTGCTCCAGGCACCAGAGCAGATATCCCACTGCAGCCCATGGAAGAGACAATGGGGATCCATTGTTGGCTCCCTTCTGCCCATGGAGCTCCATGGCACAGCTCCACCTGCAGCCTATGGAAGACCCCACTCTGTACCCCATGGAAGGGACCCAAGAAGGAGCAATTGGTGAAAAGCTGCAGCCCATGGAAAATACTCACATTGGAGAAGTTCATGGAGGACTGTCTCCCATGGGAGAAACCCACTGGTGGAGTAGGGGAAGAGTGAGGGGAGTCCTACACATGATGGGGAGGAAGAGGCAGAGTGTAAAGAAGTGATTGCAGCCCCCATATCCCTTCCCTTCATGGCACTGGGAAGAGGAAGCAGAAAATCAGGAATAAAGTTGAGCCCAAGAAGGAGGGAGGGATTGAGAGAAAGTATTTCTAAGATTTTTTTCCTCATTATCCTGTTCTGATCTGATTGAAAATAAATTATTTTCCACAAGTTGGATCTGTTTTGCCCATGATATTATTTCTCCATCTTTATCTCAGCCCATGAGTGCCTGTTCTCACCTGTCCACAGAGGTTAGGGCACCTCTTGTAGGCACCAGGCATCCAGACAAAGTCAAACCAGCACAAAATTAAGGAAGACTAATGTATGGTAAGAATCAATCTTTAAAAAATCTATTTTCTTGATGTCAGTCCACTAATCAAGCACTATTATATTTTTTTTTTTTCAGAAAATCCACCAAAAATGCTGCCTATTAATGTGTCTGGGTCATGACTATTAATGTGTCGTGATAGTAGAGGTGCTACTAAGCTGAAGTGGAAGAGATTCTGCCTTAGATTATTTATTCAACATTCTAGTAGTCTTTATTTTGACATTCTATCCAAATTCAGAATCAATTCATATGCTTTTAAAATGTAAATATTAGAGTCTCTCATTGTTGTATGACTAAATTAGGAAAGTTTGACATGTTTTAACTTTGGAAAGGATTAAATTTTGATATATCCATTATTTCTCTTAAGGTAATTTTAAGCACGTATTTAGGCTTTTCTTTTTTGTGTATGTGCAAGTGGATTTCTTTACAGTCCTAGCAACTTTGACACATTGGATGTGGAGGATTTTCCATGTAACTGCTTCCTGGAAAAGCAATTCACTCATTGCTGAGTGTGAGAGCTAAGAAACCATCCCCAGCATGATAGTGAGGGTTTGTGAGACTCTAACTCAAATTTTGAGGGTTTTCTTGGAGAGCTGGAGTATCTTGCATGACTAAGGGAACAAAGAAGGGGCTCGGGACACAGTCTAGAGTTGTGACTAGGCTTGCATTCACAAATTGGAAACATTTGCATGCAACATTTGCATGATATGCTTTTTAAAAAATATTATAATACTATAGATCATTTATGTCACATTCACAAACTTGGAAAGAAGTAAAGAAATCTTACCTGAATATAATTTATTCCTTGGATTCTAACTCATTAGCATTGCAACTACATATTAGGAAATTATGACCTAGAGATATACTAACAATAATATCGATCTTGGTTTCTTGAAACAAGCGTTTGAAACAGTCTTTTTTCTGAACAAGTTTAATTCAATATCTGTGTCTTTTTCTTTGGGGGTTCATTTTTCTACTTGAGCATTCTATTACTACAAACTGCTATTTCCTGAGAGGGAAAAACATGTAATTTCAACATATGCAAGCAATAATTAATGAAAGAAATTATCAGCCATGAAATAATGCAATTTGAGAGTACAATGAATCTATTCATATAGAAATTACTGCATAAATGATTTTTAAAAGTTATAGAACAAAATAAGTAAATGCTGTGCCATGAAGTACTGGATGATCTCTCCAGACATGCATAAACACATTATCCCTGGTCATAGCCAAGCATGATTCATGGCAAAAGTCTTCATCCAAATTTGCAGGGAGTGGTTATTTAACTCATGCTCCAGTAAACAAAAAACCCCACAAACTACAAAAGTAGTAAGAAATAATTCAAAGTGCTAAAAAAGAACTTCAGTTCATATTACTGTCATTCTTTACGCTTATATTTTGCTATATTCAAATGGTTTATAAAAATGCATGTTTTGAGGAAGCAAGCCATACAGATTTTCTTATGAGCTGAATCACAAAAGAGAATGCGTATTTGAAATATTTTGGTCTCATATGTGCATTGTTTCCATTCTTGTAGGAGATAAACCAGAGATCAATATTTTTTTGCAGGAGATCAACATATTTAAAGATTTGTCCTACCTAAGCATTCCCCTTTTTGTGTCAATATAAACATTATTAATTGGCTGTAACTTTTCAAGTTGTACATAAAAGTACACAAATCACTCTTTTTTACCAAGTCTTATTCTGTTTAAATCTATGGGAGATCAAGCAGAAGAAAGAATGATCAATGAGAGAGGAAAGAAAATGAAAAAATCTTCCATCTTCCACAATTTCAATTGAAAAATCTGCATCTTAAGTAACAAAGTGATGAACATCTAAATAAAATGTACATGACCTGAAAATAATTATTTCATAAGAAAAATTTTCAAGAAACAAATTCTGAAGCAGAAGTTTCACTTACTGTGAAGATTTAATTGTATAATGTTATTTACTGAGCTTATATATCTTATAGGTTATTCTTCTACAAGATTTTCCAGCTGGTTAAGACATAGTGAAATCTGCAACTTTTGGATGCATGAGTTTGACCTCACTTTTTTAATGTTTGCTCATTTGTCAATGAAACAGTTACAGAGGGTTCTTTTCTTAAGAGCAAGTAAATATTATATACAATAGATAACACTCATACTCTTTTTCTGTTTCTGAAGAGAGTTACAAATGTCATATTATTAATTTACAAACAGCTCAGGCTGTTTTCCAAACAGAGGCACAGGGCATGATGAATCACTCTTTATCCACTTATACAGAAGGTAGCTTTTCTAGAGAAGACTCACATTGCTCATAGTGCTTGAAATATTAATAAGGGCTGATCTGTAAACAGTTCTGTGTCTAAAACTGAGTGGAAAAAACATTAAAAACTTTTAAAAAGCTGAAAAAAATTACTGATACTTATAAGGAAAGATGATCTTATCAGAAGATGAAAAAGAAATCCTCTTCAAAGGCATGGGGAGAGATCTGGATATGTAGGGACTCAGAATTACCAAAAGAGTGCTTAGTGTTTAAGGATTACAATTTACACTGCACATTACATGGGACTACATACACAAGTTTACACTATCTTGAGCAGTGAGATATCTTTAAAATAAAAAGAAATTGGAACAGCCTGACTGACCAGACTTCCCAGCCAAAAGATGTGTCATCTTCAGTCTTTCTCATACATACTGACAGGAGACATTGTCCTGAAAACCTTTATGTCGATATCTGAAGATACTGTACATGTCTTTTAGATGAGCAAGTTACCTATCAGAAAAAATGAAGAAATTTGAAGAGTATTATAATACGGGAGAAAAAAAAAAACTTGTAAACTTGTACAAGAACTCTATGGCTTTTGGGAGATGTTAGTTTTAACATTAAAAAAAAAAATCAATGACCCAAACATAAATTTTTCATGCAAATATATAAAAAATAAATTGAAGGAGTCAGAAATACAGTTGTGCAGTCCTTCTGAATCTCTAATGTGGCATCAGAGTTGAATCTCAGAGCCCGAAAAGGAAGATTTTGAGAATTCTGGGATGACAGAGCACAAGACCAATCTATGAGGCTCTGGAAGTTGCAGTAGCTAGAATAGTTGAAGAAAAGCAAAGACAATATTAAGGCAAGCTCATTTTTATGGTTTGTCTCTTGAAAATCCTTAATTCTAGGTTCTATCCTAGAATTCTTCTTTTATTTTTACCTAAGACATGATCTGGTATCTGTCACAAAAGAAATTCTTTTGTATTGTACATAACAAATGAACATTTCTAAGATGTATCTGAAAGAGCATGCTAGAGAGATATATTCTATATCTCTTTTTTTCCCCATTTGTGCTGGAGAACCCTAAAAGAACATGGAAATATTTATGCTATAAAGCACGCAGATTTGGATATATTGGGAGGATTAGGAATTGTTTGGATCTCAAGTTGCTGCATTTGGAAATGTTTGCCATGTATTTTCTTTTTTTTTCTTCCAGAATGCATATACACTTAAGTTAAAGTGAACCCTGTTCACTCAGTTTAGAAAAAAGAAAATAATTTTCCTTTAGGATTTTTGCGAAAAGATTTTGATATCATGTAGTATAAGAGTGTTGTGGATTTCAGTAATTCTGTTTAGGTTTCATTACATTTTCTAAGTACATTTACTAAATTTTCAAGTTCACTGGTTGTCTGAGAGAAAAAGGATTTTTGGCTAGCAGAATATTTCTTCTGCTTGATCTTCTATACAAATGTTTCTCATAACTTTTTTCTTTTTTTTTTTTTAATTGTACTTTCAGATATGTTTTCAAAGTATCTTATTTTGTGAATCAAACTACCTCTTGTACACTAAACCAATCTCATTCAAATTTTCAATACAGGCAAATTAGGGACAAGACTTAAGTGCAAAAAGTCATAGTATTGTGACCCTATCTGCAGCTAGTGATATCTGACTTGCCACTTATTTAGCTGAATATCCACTTATCATTTTATACTTGAGTCTTTATCTCCAGAATATTTGGAAACTGCATTGATAAAAACTGGAGAAAAAATAAAATAATTGATTGTGTGTCAAAATTTATCATTACAAATAATTTTTAAAATAGCATTTCTTTAAAAATATTAAGTAGCGTCTTATTCTGTCAGTTTTTATCAGTGTATTAAATGTCACAGCATATGTACTGTATTTGAGGTATTTTTCTTTAACTACAGTACTTATATTCACAATGTAGTTCCTTCCCCACTGTAATCTCTGTGTGCACATGATTTTTCCTCATACATATTTTGTTTGTTATTCTTTTGAGAACTCTCATAATAATAAGATTCCGTATGAGAAATCTTGAATGTAGAAATCATTGTATTTATGGGTGTTTGGTTACTACTTTGTGTAATTTTGACCTCTATTTTTTTTATTTTATGTATGGAAATTCACAAAATCAGGCTATCATTTTTGCCATTAGACATTCTCATTCTCATTTTTTCTAAAATAAATGTGATTCTGAATAAATTTTGCCTGCAGGCATGATATTTTTCACTTTTAGATTTATTTAATCTTTGTTTTCCCCTCATTTTTCTGGTGAGTCAGATTTTAATATTTTAAAATGTTAGATTTTCTTGTAGGAAGCAAGTATATTATAAAAATTTTAAATGTCATTACAAAACATGAACATGTTCAGACCCTAATCAAGTGTTCTTATTTTCATTTTTATGCGACACTGCTTCAAGTAAGGAGAAGAACAATGGCCAAAATAAATGTTTGTGCTCACTATGTTTTAGCAGCAGTAAGATGAAAGGATTTAGGGTGACATTACCATTTGTGATGGTAATGTCAGAGACCAGCAAGAAAATTAAAAGTAACTGCTGTTCATAATTTATTTAGAAAGTGTGGTTCTGACTTGAGGACTCCTCAGTTCTGCCGACTTGCTTGCTGCATTGTTCTTTCCTACCATCCTATGTTGGCAGTGTTTATAGACAGATGATTTTGAGAACTTCTTTGAATGGCCAGTGAAGAAAATCAGGGCTGAACTGAAAAATTTGGAGTGGAGGAAAGATTTTTTTTTAATCCAAGCTCTCATGAATCCAACTACATTTCTCTCAAAGAAAAAGAGAATAATTTTAAGAATTTCTTCTTTATGAAGGTGGAATTTTTAATTATTCTGAATAAAACACATTATTTATAGTGAGAAAATTTTAACAAATGCAAAACCAGGAAGAAAAAACAAGTATAAAGGAAATGGGAATGACCAGCCAAGTTTTGATATTTGTCAGAACCATGTTCAAGGAGAAGGATTTGCCTATGGGTTTAGACAGCTGGTCAGTGTACAGGAGACCTATATTTATCTCTGTCCATACACACAGGAAGAGGACTGTAATCATCAGAGTAGCTGGTACTTAGGGCTGGATTACTTCATCTATTTTATTAATATTGTTCTATTCTGGATACGATTCCATTTTTAATATAGTACTTTAATATTTATTGGGCCTGAGACTTGCACACAAGTGTCTTAGATCTTAGTTGACATTCCTGGAAAAGAGAAAGGCTTTTCTTGTTTGGAGTTTTGTGCGTTGGTTTTTTCGGGGTTTTTTGTTTGTTTGTTTGTTTGTTTTTTTAGTCCATCATATTTTGAAATCAAATTCAATGTCTTAAAAAAGAAGAAGCAGAAGCAACAACAGGTCAAGCTACTTTCTCAATGTCACCGAAGCATGCTAATCCCAGTGAACAGCCTGTCGGAATGCCAACACCTCCAAAGAGACTTTGGCTTAACGCAGTTGATTTGATTCTAGAAGGTACTGGGCAAATCTCAAAAGGTAACACGGTTTGAGAGATACTTGACAGGAAACTCAAGATCATGCATACTGTCAAAAGCAGTACACAGAAAAAAGAGGGAATGCCACACAAGCTGAATGTTAGTCCGTTCCACCCATTATTTCCACTCCATGCCCCCAGTACTTTATTACTTCTAGTGAACAATTTAAATTCTGATTTGTTTTAAATTAGTAACTTGCTCTTATCTTGCCAGGCCAGAGAAACCTCTGTCTCAGTGAAACCAAAAAGGGTGCAAGTATATGATTACTTTACACCATCTATTATATTCAATTCCTTTCCAAATGATTAGATCGCCCTCACTGATTCCTGATCCTGGTCCTTTCTTCTATCTTTCCTATTAGGAGGTCAGCTACTATGAATGTATGGCTTAACTTTGTCCTGCTCCATGCAAGAATTTTTAGTCTAAATTCAACACCAGCATAATTTCTTTCTTCTCCTCAACTCCTAATAAAGCCTCCAATGAGGCAGCAAGGGGTGAATAACCAGTGTGGGTAGTCATTCACCAATTAAAAAATATCAGGTTTCTCTCTTATTTTCTCTTAGCTGTATGAGGAGATTGTATCTTAACAAGAAACATTCTTAGGTCAGCCAATAGATGGGGCTACAGATTCTAGGTTTTTAATGGCATTTTCAGCTTTGCTTTTATTTTGTTTACCAAGGTTAATAAAAATGATGATCATTACTCCTCATTTCTATCAGATATATTTCCTTCTGGCTAGTAAGTATTAGTTCAAGGGTTTATTTTGTCTAGATTCTTTTTTTTTAAGACATCCTTCATATATTTTTTGTATTGAATCTCCTTAACCAGATCTGCACCCTAGAATAAAACTGACTTCTGAAACCAGTCATAATGTTATTCTTTAACTTGGTAAAATCATCTCTTTCTTCTATTAACTCTGAATCCCACACTACTTTCTGTCACTTTGTAATTATATCCCATCACACATCTAATACATAAGGAAAAATAACTTCCCCATCAGCTACTACAGTATTTTAAATAAATGTATCCTTATGTGCAAAGCTTTTCAAACCTTCATTGATTTCTCCAGTCTGCAGTCTGCTTTTCCTTTATTTTAAGATTGAAGTTATGGAGCTCATGGTCCCTCTTTATGTTTTCAACATGATCATGAAATCTTTCACAGCCTTTCATTTTAGCTAAATAAAATGCTTTCAAATGTAGCTTGTGGTATAAAAACGTATCATTTGTGGTAAATGATTGCAAATGGTGTTCCTCTCTTAAAGGGATTGAATTATGTAATTAAATGTTGCATCATTTTCCTATGCAAGGTAATTTTTATTTTCTCTTGGACAGTTCATTTGCTGACCTCTAATAGGAATTGATGTATCTGAAATTTTCAGTCTTGAAAGTCTACATGCTAGAGAGTTCTTTGAGTTAATAAGCTGCAAAAATCAAGTAACTACAAAACTCTTTAAAGGCCAGATTTTTAAAATAAATAATACTAAGTTCTGGTCAAGGGCACTTAAACTTATTTTTAACAGTTCCCTACACTTTTGGGTTCTTGGTAAAAGGCTTGAATTACAAATATTTTCTTCTCACAGTTGTTAGCTTTCCTGCGGATTGTTGGAGCACAATGTCTTTAATTTTACTGCTCTTTACAGTGATGAAATAATGGATTTGAAAATAATTTATAGGAATTAAAAAGCATTATTTTAGGCACCTGCAGATATACGTTTTGTACATAGGCCCCTACTTCTCACAAAAAATCTTTGAAATTGAATTACAAATAAGACTACTCAACTGAATATTAAATTCAAAAATACATGCAAAAGAAATGTTACTCAATCAGGTAACAGAAGAATACAAGCCAAGTTTTTTAATCAAAAAATGGGTTTCTGAAACAGTTGCAAAGAAATTCAATATGAGAAATAGTTTTGAGAATCAATTTATTTATGGACTTTAGTTGTAAAATGAACTTCCAGCTAATAATCCATCTCTATCTCTATTCATTTCTTTATGACACACACAATACCACTAAAACCACTGTATTGGAGCTGCTGCTACAATTGGCCCAAAAAAAAATCAAACAAGCATTTAAGTAATTCACATGTCAGCTTCAAGGAAATATAAAAGGAATTATTTCATCTGTCAAGGAAATTTCTATGTTGCCAGTAAATACAAAATATGAGATTCACTGCATTTTCTTCAAAGAGTCCTTAATCATATTTTCTGCCCAAAGGAAGTTTCCATTTTTTGCCCATGGTATGAGATTAATGGCTTATTTTCTTGCAGATTCTCAGAGAGGGAGGGCAGAAGCTTAAGCATTTAAAAAACTGGAATTAAATCTTTGCAATTGTGACCTACTGCCAGACTTTTTTTGTTTACCCTCACAAGCATATTATAGTGAACTTTTTCCTTCCCCTAAAATTATGGTTGAAAATTGCTAAAGCGCTGCACTTCAGAAATTATAATTTAATTTCTGTCTTTTAGTAAATGCTCCTCAGACCTTTTTAAATCCACTTGGAAGTACTTCAGGCATTAATTAGGGAAACTTCCATAAATTCTGTCTCTTCTGCAAGACCGGTAAGATTTCAACATATAAGTAGAAATAATAAAATATAAATAAACAGATCAAGCCCCTTGAGGATAAACAGAAGATTTTCCCTGAAGATACTTATCCACTGACTATATTAGGAAAGCTAAACACAGGACTGCTGACTCATGCTGATATTTTTTGTGACAAAATAATTTGAAAATATGCATACAAGTCAGCAGGAAAACTCTTGGAAATAGTTTGGAGACATTTCTACACCTTTTCTCTATGAAATTGCATGTAGAAATTCCCTTTTATACAATATGAACTAAAATAACCTTTGAAGTGTGAAAGTACTAGAAATGCATGTGGTAATACAAAGGCAGAAAATCATATATTTTATGGCTCCCTTTGGGACTTTTCAGTTCAAATTTAACTTAGATAATTGCCAGAATATTCACTAAAGAAACACACTGTAAGAAAAGACATTCTGCCCCCAAATTCAAAACTCTCAAATAGTTAATCCACTTTTGTTGGAAGAAGAGTCTAGAAAGAATTTACCACTACCCAAATTTTACACCGTAACTCTGTTGGAGGAAAGGAGAAAAATTTGGGCAACTTAAAAATTATATCAGGCTTTGTAAAAATTACAAAGAGTAATGTTGAATCACTCTAATGAATGCGCAGTAATTACCATCTTCATCTGAACAAACAGCACTGGTGAGCTTCGACTGCAAAATTGCTGAAGCTACTTGCCCAAATAAAACCAAACCAAACCAAAACAAACCCCACAAACCAACCCACAAAACAAAAAACCAAAAATACACAAACAAAAAATCCAAAAACCAAACCAAAACAAACTCAAAACCAAACAAACGACAAAGCCACAAACAAACAAAAAACCAACCAACAAAAAAAAAAAAAAAAACAAAACAAAAAACCCTAAAAAACCAAAAAAGCAAACAAACAAACAAAAAAATCCAACCAAATAAAAAAACAGAAAAAAGAAAAGTTGAAGACTGTGTTCAAACCACTTATTTCATCTCACATTCCAAAATATTTGACATTACATCAAAGTCACATTTTGGTGGTAGCTGCTGTTCTCAGCATAACAGGCTCACCTCATCTCTGCTGTAAAGATGATCCTTTGATCTGGCTGTAATGAAACTTCAAGGCTTTTGTCATCAAGAGAATTAGAACATATCTTGTTCTTGATCCAGACAAACACTATGAATTACTGAAACAATATATCACCTTAGATATTTTATTTCCTGGGAGGCCAGTCCATCTGGATTGTTTCTCTGTTTTATCTGCAGTGTGTAAGGTGACTTGGAGAACAAATGTACTAAAATCAACATTTTTAGGTCCGAAAAAATTAGAATCTATCCAAGATGCTTTGAAGGCTCACACTTGCTGCTTTCTTTTTAGCAATTTAAAGACCTGAGAGACAGATTTTGAGACAAAAATGCTATGAAGAATTTTTTTTTTTCAAAACCATAAAATCTTCTAAAAAACCAAACATAAAAAAATAGACAGATGGGATCAGTTAATAGGATTTTACTTCCACAATATATGACATGTTGAAAACGGTCCCACTTGTGTAAAAAGCAAAGGCTACCTGAAAGGAGATCAAATCCTGGAAAGAAACAGGAATGTAATCCAGATAATTTCTGGATTTGTTTTTCTGAAAATTGTTAATAACAACAATTAAAATAATTTCTGCAATTGTTTTCCACTACGTGGACTAGGAAGAGTGGTGAGATACTTCTTGACTCTAATACAGAAAGTGTTTACTCTGAATATTTAAGAAATAGAAGTGCATCTATAAAAGACACTGTTCAAGACTGGGGTATAAATAAAATTCCTTCATAAAATAAAATCATCCTAAACAACCTCCATGATAGAACTTGTAATTGTGCCTGCTAGCTATTTTGTATTCCTGATGTAAAATTCACTTGGAAAGCTAAGTTCTACTCATTGTATGAAAATGCTCAGGATTTTGTGAGGGATAAAATTACACACAACTGCCTACTTCACTCATATGTAAAACCAATACTGAGTTTTCTGGGGATTCTAAATATTAAAAAAACTACAACCCAGAAAAAAATAATCTAAATTATTTACAAGAAGAGTTGTTATTCTTTCTCATATTTATGAACATTGATGGTTTGTGTAACTTATCTCTACAATGAGTTATGTAATGCACAAGAGAAATTCTTACATGACTGTTTCATCATGCAGTGAAGCATTAAAAAGGATGCAGTACTTTAGATTTCCTGAAAGGTTTAGGCACAGTTTGATATATTTAGAGAAAAAATGCATTTTAAAGGTTAATTTGATTTATTTAAAATACACCTTTCAAATAAAAGGCATACCCTGTTATACAGAAAATTCACTTAAATGGTGCATCAACACATTTTAATCCATTAGAAACAGGAAAGTGTAGTTAATGTGCTAAAATAATTTGTAAAATATGTGAAAATTACATCTAGTTTCTGTGCTTCATGAAGCTTATGCAATGGTCCCTTCATTTTTATCTAGCTGCAGCACAACAGAGCAGCAATCTGTACCATCAAAATAGAGCAAGCTAAATGAACTAAGTGACAATTTCTCAAACCTTTTTCCAATAAAGTGTAACTGTATCTTCTAAAAGGATATTTGCAGATACATTTATCTTGCCTAACTCCTTTGTCCTCACTTCAAATCTCGATTTGTAGCATTTCCATCATTTGATCATTTGGAGATCTCAGAAACAAAGTATTTAAAGTACACTGGTACAAAAATGTAAACTGGTACTTTAATACAATCATTGGTTTTCAGTTGTCCAAAATTAGTATTTTAAACCTTCTTCAATTTTGTTTCTTAAGGGTAATGAGTAAACCATTGTTATAAAGAAAAAATTAGATTCATATAGGTACAAGTAACATTTACCACAGTTTGACATCCTAATAGTATACAATAAATATGATAATGTTCTCATATAATTTTCAGACTGTAAAGCTTTATTATTACTGTAATGCTGCTTAAAATTATTTACCTCAAAAGGGATCACCTGGGTTTTTTGCAGATGGGAAGGTTTTTCCTTTTTCCTAAGCATCAAGATTGCACTATTACTCAGGAGGTAATCTATGTCACCAGAGAATGAATATTACAATCCTTTATCCTTCTTCAAAAGTGATTTCATCCATTACTTTTACCACAATAATCCATAGCAGAGCACTCTTCTGCTGTTTTCGTCCTGTAGTTTCTTTTCAAAACTTTACAACTACACGAAATCCTGTGTGGATGCAAAAGCAAATTACGTCAGTTATTTCAATAATTCATATATATATATATATATATATATATATATATATATATATATATATATATATATATATATAATTTCAGTAATTCCTATATATACTCCTCATCTGTACCTCAATCATGTTTTTGAAGCTCTTATTCTTGTTTTGTTCTTAACATAGGTTTGAATTTTTTTTTGATTACATTTTTTCCCTATTTGTGTTTTTATTGAAGAGACTCTTTTAGTACTTACTGCTGTATGAAAAATCAGAAAAAATCTCCAAGGCTAAAAGATGAAATATTTAAGTATGTAAGTAAAGTAATAACAGTTGTCTATTTTGGCAAAGAATAGAAGGAATTCAACTTTTTAACTTAATCTTTCAATACATTTAATTTTCAATGTTCTTGAGCTTCTATTTGATTGAAGTCAGAATAATCAGCTTCTGAAATATTAAAGGAAAATAATTTTAGTCTACCAGATAAATTTCTGAAGTACAGATGACTATAAAATTATCTTGTAGTTTCTTGAAGAAAAAATGTGATGTGAAAACTCATTTTTCCCAAAGGGACTTTTTTCACTACGCATTTTGTTGCCTGAAGAGACGACAAAAAGCTGACTCAGTGTCTCCAAATAGCATCAAAAGTCCGGTTAATGTCTAATAACTGTTATGATTTTAAGATTAGAAAGAGGTGATCCAAAATGATATGCATCTATAACTTCAATATTTGCATGGAAGGTACTCTTCATAATTAACAAAACAGGGTAACATACGGACTGCTGAACGTCTACCCCAACATCTCTGAACTGTTTAACACCCAGGGAGGATTACCATACCAGAGCCCTGAGGAAAGAGGAGATTAAAGTGGCTGATTCTGGGTGAATTTTCTGGAGAGAAGAGAGAGACCAGATAAATGCAGCTGTGGTTATAAACACCCAAACTACATCAACAATACAGAATGATAGCTTTTATTATAGGAGACAAAGTGTATCAGTTATGGACTCATAAACACTCTGAGTTAGTTTGGAAACCTTAAGAAAGACTGCAATACTACTTTCTTCATAAATATAATTTATTTCAAGAATTTTACTACTTGATGTTTATTTCCTGTGAGAGTGAAAATTGCCTAATGAATGTGTTCATATGTATTATGTATCTAAGATCTTGACACAAACACAGTGGATGAAAGAGAAGGGCACTGATAAGCAATAGGATGACAAACTACTGCTTTTAATTTCAGCCATATTGGTATATGCCTTCTCATTTTATTTCTAGGAGCAAATTGTCCTACCATTGTCAACTTGGTCCCTTTCTCCAGTCTTTTCACACAGGGGGAAGCATCACTAAAAGCTAGCATTGAAAGCTGTGTCCATGTCAAGGATGATGTCTGCCTGCTTTCTTCAAAGTTTGCCCATCAGTGTTCATCCTGCACATCAGTTTTAGTTCAGATAGCCATTTGGTCTCCATTTAAAGGAAATTTTGGCTAGCTGGCAGTAGTGACCTGCCACTAGCTATGACATTTACAGACACATATACATGGCACACATCTCTAAATCTTACCTTCTAAATTACACTGACCAATACCAGACTCGGTTTCCTCATAAATGATCATTGCTGTCATTGACCACGATCAGCTCTGCTCTTCTGCATGTTTTATAATTCATTTTCTATTTCAGCTCCCGTTTTGTGAACAAGCTGCTGTCAGTTGCTGAATTTCCTAAATGCTGTGGAAATACATTCCTCTGCGGGAGAGAAACATGCTAACAGCCTAAGCTGCATCACAAAAGATGAGAACCAAGTGAGATACATAGGCTTGACATTATTTACTTCCTATATGTTCTCTCAGGTCTAAAACATTTCAAAACAAAATTTCCTTAATTATATAATTAGGAAGTCAGGCACTGGCACCGGCTGTCAGAAGAAATGCACTAGTCATATCAGTGGACTCTAAATCCTGGCATGACATTCCTATCGCTGTAGTATATTCCCTTCTACTTGAGTGACCATATTCAGTTGCTCCAGGCTCTTCCTAGATCTCTTGTGAGTCCAATGTTCAATTTGTTGGATGAAGATTTGAAAAGTGCTTCCCGCAGGAGGGAGAGGAAAACCACATTAAAAATTCCAGTAGAGAAAATGAGAAGGACAACACCAAGGAACAGAAACAAGACAAAAATTAGTCTCAAACCAAAGTACTGATAAGTCAGGTACTATCATAAAGGAATGGAAACAAATCTCATTGAAATTCAAACTAAATTGATACAAAGAACGTTCACCATTACTGCTGGTTTACATTCTGCTTTTCTATAAAATATCCTTATTCTGTCTCAGTTTCTAAAAATGTTCTGGTTCATGCAGTAGAGAGAAAAGCATACCTCAGCCAACCAAACCATCAGTTGGGAGAGGATGGGCACAATACACCAATGTACTGTTCCATTTCAAACACAGGCCAACAGCAAATTTCTAAGGAACTTTAACAGGAAGTTAAAGTTGATATCTAGTGAGAGCATCTAGTTTTGTATATTTGACAGTCTATTTTCTCAATCTGATACTGCCAGTGACAACACTGGAATCGAATTATTCATCCTGACTGCCCCAAAAATACTGTCAAGTGATTTAGAACCAATTTCTCATTTGCACTGGACATACTGTGCAAAATTCCAGCCTTCAGATCGATATTTCTTATTGTATGGTTTCTGCTGCTCATAAGACTACAGGTCTTTTAATCATTTCCAAAAACAAAAATTAACAACCTCACAATCTTCATGGCTGGTGGATTTACTACAGTGGAAGAAGCTAACAAGTAATGCCCAGACAGAAACCAATAATCAGAGGGTCTTCCCCAGCAAAATTTCTGCTGAATCGCAAGCTCCAAGCTTATAAATCTGAAGATCTGTGAAACTGTCACATGAACCAATACAAACTGTATCCAGATGAATTTTCCAAATCAGCAGAAATCTCCCCCTATTCATTGCTATTCCCAAGGACCAGGTCTGAGAATCACTCTCTAATTAAGAAAGATTGATGATATAACTTATTGTGCCATTATCCAGTCTTGGCAACATAGTTCCAAAATTTACCATTAAAAAAATTATTAAAATCTTTATTAATTTGAGGATCTTGGAAATTAAGTTTTCCATCCATTTCTTGACTATATGTATATATGTATATATATATATAAAACTCCAGCTTTATGTCTTAATTGAGACTTATCAAGACGATTGAGTTCCACTTGGTCTACAGATAAAATGATGTATTGAACTTCTGTGTCATCAAATGCACTCTTTGAAATTTTAATTTGCATATGGGGACAATTTTGTTACCTTATTTGAGAAATCATATTGTTTCATTTTTCTTGTTTCTCCAAAGTCACTTCCAGTAAACCATTATTATCTGATTTCACACGTATAAAGACTTTTAAAAACACAGGTGATATTAATCTGTGACAGTGTTCACAGGAGTTCTTGGATGAGGGAAGAGACGAGGATTTGACTCCATGTTTCAGAAGGCTTGATTTATTATTTTATTATATATACTACATTAAAACGATACTAAAAGAATCGAAGAAGGGTTTCATCAGAAGGCTAGCTAAGAATAGAATAGGAAAGAATGATAACAAAGGTTTGTGGCTCGGGTCTCTGTCCAAGCCAGCTGGGCTGTGATTGGCCACAAATTACAAATATCCAACATGGACCAATCACAGATCCACCTGTTGCATCCCACAGCAACAGATAATCAATATTTACATTTTGTTCCTGAGGTCTCTCAGCTTCTCAGGAGGAAAAATCCTAAGGAAAGGATTTTTCATAAAAGATGTCTGCAACATTAATCCTCTTTGTTTCTCTTTCTGACACAATTTGAGGATTTGGTCTTTATCAGATAAAGAGTTATTTATTTATAAATTATATAAAAATCTGAAGTGTAAATTTGCAGATACATTTAAAGTTTGAATTCTGAGAATGGAAGTAAAAATAAAGGAAGGGAATGCTACAGTTCACTGACAAAAAAGACGATGAGAATAAGGTCATGTGGTTGTTCTTTCCCCCAAAATTGCCAGTCTGTGAGTTGGAGCTTCATTAGATTCCTTGTACTAAGTTTAGTGTTAGCTGTCCCCTTAGTGATGAGAGTAAAAACTAACAAATGAAAAAAATCATCATGTGAATTCTTAAAAAGTCTAGATGTTATATCTTTGCTGTTTTTTACCTTCTTTCAAATGCAGCATGAATCCATCATGAAATATGCCTGTCATTTGAAATAGTATCTATGAATTGCACAATTAGAAGTGGCAGAAGATGAAAGTTGAAAGATTTCTTCACCTACCTGACAATTTCAAACTTAACTATTTAAAATGACAGCATATTTTTCTCAAATTTAGGTCTTTTAAATTAAATTTATTTATTTAGTATTCAGATAACAAGACACTTTAAAAAGAAATTTAACAAATGTGCTATCTTCATTTCAGGAAAAGAAATATAGCTGAAATACAGGCTACCATGTGCCCAGGTGGCCAAGAGCACCGAGGGTATCTTGGCTTGTATCAGCAATAGAGTGGCCAGCAGGGCCAGGGCAGTGACCATCCCCTGTACTGGGCGCTGGTGTGGCTGTACCTCACACACCATGTCCAGTTTTGGCCCATTCTCACCCAGAGTGAACTGAGGGTCTGAGGGAGCTGGGGGTGTTCAGCCTGCAGGAAAGGAGCTTTGGGGGAGCCCTTGTTACTCTCTGCCCCTACTGGAAAGGAGGGTGTTGCTGAGGAGGATCAGGGCTTTTCTCCCAGGTGACAGGATGGCAGCCTCAAGTTGTATCAGGGGAGGATTAGATGAGACATTAAATAAAAATTTCTTCACTGAAGGGGTTGTCAAGCATTGAAACCAGCTGCTCTGGGAGCTGTGGACACAGCATCCCTGTATGGGTTGTGTGCAAAACTGCATAAATGTGGCACTTGGAAACACGGTTTAGTGGTGGACCTGGCAGTGCTGGGTTAAATTTTGATTATCTTAGAGGTCTTTTCCAATCTCCATGATTTTATGATTCTATTAAATGTTCTTGTTTTCTCATTTTCTACATGTCAGGCTCAGCCTAAATCTTCCTTTCATTCTGTGAGTGCCCTGAAATTGATGAAATAACTTTGAAAGGGAATGAAGGGAATTTCAAAAGCTCCTAATAAAGTGGCACCATCAACTTTTGTACTATAAAGTGAACAGAGTTAATGGATGTTTGGCATCTCTAAGGGCCAGGCTAAAACTGAAAAGGAAGACTCATAAAACAAAATAGGTATAAAAAACCAAAATAAGCGTCATTATTGTGGCTTGTTCTGCTCTTATTTAGGAATCCAGATACTTATTATACCTGTATTACCATAAAAGTTACCCAAAGAATACAGTGAGTCTGAAGAAAACCATCTGGTTTATAATTTAATACAGCACTCTTCAGACTAGAGTGACAGACAAATGGAAGAAGCTGGAAAGAAGTATTTATGGTATACATCTTACCACATACACACGGTATGTAAAAAATTGGTGGAGATAAAGCTGCAATTTCATAATTATAGCTGATACAAATATTCAGAAAAATTTAGAAAAACTTATTTACTTTATGAAGGTGTTTTGAGAATTCTAATCTTGTTTCAGCTAATTTAGGTCACTGCTACTGTTTATGAAGTAGAGGAATAAGTACGTACAACATGCTTTAGACCATTTGTTGCACTTGTAGGGAATCAATAATGGACTAAATAATATAAATGAATAATTAAGGAATGAGAGATACAGGACACAATAACAGCATGTATCAACTATGTATTCGGACTAAAATTCATGATAATAAATCAGTGGTGATCAAAGTAGTCAGACTACAAAATATGTTGAAGTACAAAGTAGTTACTTTAAAGACTTGTTATGTTTTCTATGGTTTCCTTCACTGTTTTCAAATTTCTGGTAAATTCTTACTACTGTTACCGTTGGTATTCTCCTTTTAGTATTGAAAACTTTAGCCTGAGCTCCTTTCTTTGCCACAGTTGCCTTTGCTGTGCTGGGGTTAAGCCCTAAAAATATCATAAAGACATTAATGTTACATCAGCTTTCTATCATGCCTGTTTCAATAGCTCAGGTTATTTTGCTACACTGGCATATAGGAGAAGATTTCAAACCCAGTAATAATTTTGTAGCTATAAGTTATTAAGACTCACATACAGCTGAAGACTTGCACTGTATTTAGATGTCTGCATTGCTGTAAGTGTTGAGAAAACAATAAAAAAGGAGTGTCATCACAATGAGGCAGAAATCACGGCCACGGCAGCGATCTGTAAGAGGTACCAGGCACCCTGACCGCTACCTCTGCATCTGCCCCCTCAGCAGACAGGTAGGAGCCACGAACTGCCTGTGGCTGTGTGCCTGAGGGGCAGCACCTGGTGGTGCTGCAGAAGGGCAGCCTGGTGTGAGGAGCACAGCAGGGAGGGGAACATCGAGGCAAAATACAAGCCACAAAGGTAGGAAATAGCAGGAAATTATAATGGGGGAGAACTGTAGTGAGGACCTGGAAAGATGAGAAGCTTGGTTTGCTTTCATCCTCTGTTGGAATTAAATAGATAAATAAACTATCCTATTTTAAATGCCAGTAAGCACTGAATGTGAAAGCTGCTGGGCTTCAGTTTTCCTTCATTTTTTTTCTGATAACTTAAAATCTCCCAGGAACCAGAAGAGATCTCCTTTGTCAAGCTCCCATGAGGCATTCTGTAGATGCTAACATTGTTCTTTGATGTTACTTAGCTGGGAATATGCCGGTATATTCTGAAATACAGCAAGAGAAGCAGCATAACATTAACATAGCAGCAGCACATGTCTTGTCTGTAACATAAAGGCAATTTTTTGGCTTTGGAGGATAGGGGCTCTAGATCTAAGGAGCTTTGGAGAATACTTGAACACCCACTCTAAGTGAAGGAGGAGGACAGCAGTTAGCAACAGCCGTACAAGTAATGGTTTAACATTTAACTATAAAAAGCCACAAACACCTCTCATGTAAAGAATACAAGTAATGATTTAACATTGAACTGTAAAAAAAACCCAACACCTCTCATGTAAAGAGTACTGAACATGCTCATTCTGCTTGAGTCTGTAATATACACATACAGGGAAAAGTAATTTTTTTATATAGAAGAATTATTTCTATACAGAATTTTTCTAAACAAAAAAAACCCCAACTTCTTAATCAAAATGACCTAGCATTTGAACTTAAAAACTTTCAGATTCAGCAGTACTGATTCTAGTGTTTACGTATTTTGTTCCAAAGTCATAAAACCTTCACCTTCCCAAGCTCGGAAGGAGCTGAATGACAGCTGCATGCATTTTGATTTCTAAACTGATGAGAAGAATTTCATTGTAGATCTACTTATCTTTGACCATCTACTGTAGATTGGGTCCCTGATTAAGAACTTCTGGAATCCATTTCTACCTCTGCAGCTCTAAGCATGGATGCCCTCTCCAATTCCATAACTCCTGTTTTTACAGGTAACCAGGAAGTAGGGCCTCAGTTGCTCATTTAAAGTATGGGTATGGAAGGACGTAGTGGTAGGTCTAAGAAACCAGCTTGGATAGCTCCTGGTTAATGACATGTTATGGGCTTATCATTCTCTTAAAGTGTCCTAGTAACTACACTGTAGGTTCAGGTTGAATGAAGGCAAGCTACAGGGCTGTGTATTGTGCCATAAAATAGAAATTGCCAGGGATTTAAGATGTGTGGTCTTTCTTGAGATGCTACTCTGATAACAGAGACATCAAGGAAGGACAGAGAGCTTATTCCAGCTGCTCTCGGGGTTGTTTATGTCCTAACTTAAACTTTCATTATATTAATTTCAGGAGAAAAAAAAGCTTAGAAATAGCTTGGGGAGCAAATAATTCGGAACTCCCTTGCTACCAGTTTAGTGCCAAAACTACTCATCTCCTTCTTCTGCATGTTTTTGCTGAGTCTCCGTCTGGTCCTAAGCATCTTGAGTAATTCATTGTATGATGGCTTTTTGCCCATCCCCTTCTTCCTCCTTCATGATGAGAAGAAACTGAGATGGAATTAACTTCTCCTGATGACAGATATATCCTTATTATTTGTATTAGTTTTTACCAACTACTTACTTCTATGCATGATATGACTTATTCTGTCAATGTACCTTTGACATAATTGAAGTCACATGCTCTCTTTGTCTTGACAGATATACACAAACCATTTAGGGCATTGATAAGAAATAGAACACTGCAAAGATACAGGTGGGATAGAAAACATAATAGATTTTTGTTTGGAGGTTCTTAATAGAGTTTAAATACTATTTGGCAAAACCAGAGACCCTGGCTTCATTAGCATAGTGTTTAGAGGGTTTAAGGGAGGAAAAGTAGAACAGACTCCAGAGGAACAGCAAATCTCCATATAAAATCTTTTTTCCAGCTCATGGTGGAAGGCTGCACTTGTCCTTCACTCCTGTATTTCTCTCGTGTTTTTCCTCTTTTTTTACACCATGCAAATCACACAGGAAGGGAGAAGTGTGTGTGTATTTGGATGTCAGTTCAAAACTAAGAGCCCCAATATGTAAAATTAGCACTTTTGGGAGAAAGCTTCCCTTAACAGACTGTTTTACATCTCATAATTTCCACAGTACTGCCATTCACTGTCATACTTGCTGTCATTTTCATGATCAGCAGTGACTTGAAATTGATGTGAGACAAAACTGGCAATGATATAGATTTCTCCACTGCATTTGTTTGTTTGAGCGTGCATCTGGGATTCATAATTTTTCTTCCTTGACAGAATTTTTTACACACAGAAAACAGAGCCAAACATTATTCTGAACTTTATTCACAACCTTATTATAATGAACATTACTCAAACTCATTCTGATATGAAATACTCAGTATTATAGGGTAAAAATTACTACAAATTATTTTAATTTATTAGAATTTGTGTGATATAGGTGTTCAATAAATTATTGGATGCTAAGATCAGAGTACCATGAATATCCTATCTTTAGTCCTACTAGAACATCAAACAGATTTGCTTGGGCAGTCTTAAAACCAAATTCTTAGTGTCTGACTTAACACTATTTTAAAATATATTTTACATATATTTTAAATATGTTCATTTCAATAAAAGCAAAAAATGAGGGAACTGCTGTTGCCTCATTTTTAATATTTTTTACCTTATTTGTTTGAGAAGTTCTGGCTTAAGATGAGGGAGGTTTAAAATTTAAACAGAACTTATAAGCAAGATCATGTGGAAGATGTGTCTTTCATTAAGACACCACTGCCTTCAGAAGTGGACTCATTATAGCCTTCAAATGCAGTAGAGCCCCTCAACTAGTGCAACCGAGCAGAGATAAGCCTTTGGTATTACTACAGCAGTGGGGAAGGGGGGAAGAGCATCAGAGATTCATAGAATTTTCTCCTTTTTTCTTAGCATACTTCATACTCTGAAATAGCACCTTTTTATGAAGGATGCATGTGTTAAACAAAAGAAATAAGATGATGCAGTGATGTCTTTATAAATTACAGATTTGCTTATAAATTGACTTAAAAATTTGAATAGGAGAGTTCTCTTGTGCTGTGAATTCTAACTCTTTGACTTAAAAACATATTTCAAAAGATTAATCCTACCTATTAAAAAAGGATTAATTTTTACAGAAATCGCATCCTTCTAATCTATGGTGTCTGGCCATTTTCAGGATCTTCACTTCAGTGAAATGTGAGCTTTGGCCCAACTGTACAGCTCCTTTTTTGATCCCTCATGAGATGCAATCCCCTGAGCAGCAGTCTTGCTTTAGAAGGCACATGAACCTGTACCCTGTGCCCCTGGAGACAGCTGCACACTCCCAGTGCTTTTTTTTTGGTGGAGCTGCTGGTGCTCAACCAGGATGTTTTAAGTAGCTACATTGGTATTGAATGAGTCAGTGGTTTAGACAGGGTTAATTTTCTTCTAATTTAGCTCCTTAACTAACATGCCTGCAATTTCAGATGAGCATGGCAATGGCAGAAAGAAGGAGAAAGCCTGCTCAAAGGGTCAGAGACTGAGGATTTGGATAACTCCAAGGAAAAGATGGAACAGATCATTGGTAAGTGAAGCTACTTACAATCTTAATTCAATCACAAAAGTTGTCCAGGTGTTGTACTAGACTGCAGGTAGGGGACCTTCTGAGCTCTAACCTCTCTGCTTCCTGAAAATGAAAGAAGAAATTGAGAAGTCATCAATATTGTGGTTGCGGTTCAAGCTACATGTCAGCAGCCAATCTTGTCATCAAAAACCTAAGGTACTCCATTTTTTTTTCTGAGTGAAATATATAAGTAGCACATTTGTTGAATTTGTTAAAACTGAGAAGAAAGAAAATAGATTTTAAAAAAATTTCAAAGAATAATTATTTGTTAATCAACATACTGGGATTATGCAAAGATATTTTCCCCTGTTACTCTTATTCTGCTTTCAGTATACACTTGTTTAGGAAGATTTGAGGCTGAAATTTGTATTTTTTTTCTCTGTGAAACCCATACAGTCTTTATCTGAAAATGTGTAACTACTTTAAATTCCTTATTGAATTAATTTGAAGATCTTAGAATTTTTCTGTATATATTCCAAACATATTGTCTCCCATATATTTGTTCTGCATTTACTGCCTTTTCATAAATTTATATATGCAAGTAAAAACTTTCCTTCTCACCATTCTTTCCTTTCTGACCCTGATAATGGACCAATATTGACTTTTATGGCTGTAAGGATCAACAAGTATAAAATATCAAGAATTAATCAACCCATTTATTATTTTTAAATTATATTAACAAGTAAACAAACAGAAAAGGTTGAGTAAGAGTGGAATAAATCTGTACTCAAGAACCAGCGAAAGAAAGAAACACATTGCACTAAAGATCTTTAAATTAGGAGAAATCATGAGAATTTTCCTTTCCCTGCTTGTTTATTTTCCAATGTAAATTTCCTATGTTTATTTCCTGAATACAGTGATAAGACAGAATATGGTGGAGATAATATTCTTATCTTTAAAGAATTTTTCTTCTAAACTTCTACACACTGAGTAGCAGCAGTTTTTTGAGAACCTCTGAAGCAGTATATTTTTTGTAAGTGAAGACATCTTGACTTCTTGGGACTAGAAAGAAACACAAAGGAAAATGTGAGAGAGTAATTTATCCTCTCATCAATTCTAACAAGCTGAATAGGCAGGGACTGAAGCAAATACTTACAAATAGGCAACCTCCTTCATAATTTACATACAATTTCTGTGGTGTTATATGTTCTAGCCTTAGCTTTTGCACTTCTGTCTTCTGCACATTTCTGTCTTCTTAAGAAATTATTTAAATTTATTTTAACTTAAAATTCACATTATTATTATTACTATTTGTGAAATTAAAATATTATTACTCTTTGTGGAATTGATGGTTCTAGATGAGGGGACAGGAAGAAGCTGCTTCCTTTGAAAGCTTTTGCATCTTCAGCTCTACCTGTCCAGACATTCTAAATATGCTTTAAAATTATTTTGGGGAGAATTAATTTTCTTTGAGGTTATTTTTTGAGAGCTTTATTCCATTTGCAGGTATTCCTGGATTTAAATCACAGTAAAGTGCTACCTGACAGGAAAATATTCTCACAAGGATCTGAAGCCAAAGGAGATTTAATCTGAACTTGTATCTTTAAGTAGTCTTGGTTTATGTGTGAAAGTACTGGATAAAGGCCTGATGGGTATAATGAATCCAGTTCCTTATTTAAAATAACTTTAGTAATTTGGAAGATGTCCAAGCTAGTAAAAATGACACTACTTGAACTCCTCAAATACAAGCTACATTTTTTGTCAATTGTATGAAGCATAGTTAAAAAATAACATAATTTCAGAAAAATAATAACCAGGTTTGAGTAAGATAATAAAAGATTGCTCATTGAAGAGCTAACCTACAATACACTGCGAAGAAGTTGCATAGTGTGCATGCTCTAACCCCAAGTTAAGCAACATTGAAACTTTTTTCTATAAATGCAGAAAAAAATTAGATAATTTTAAAAAGAGAAATTGGAGAACTGAAAGGAAGGAGATTTTCTGGTATTTTACAGCTCAAATTTAGTTTTTATTCACTGCTTTTCTTCATTGTTTTTCTATAACTAATGAAGAAATTTTATTGCAACCAATGCCGTAACAATAAGATTTTCCTCATTAACTAATTGGAAATTGATTAAATATTTACTTTTATGTTTAGGGATCCTGCTCTGAATCTTCTGATGAAGTGGTTGGAAATTGCAAGGGTAGTGCTGGCATCAAAAACATCATCTGACGTCCGGTGATTAGGCTAAAGTTGGAGAAAGAGGAAAAGTATTGGCCCCAACTGAGCTACAGCATGAGTAATGATGGAAGACATTTCCTCAGCTATGGTGTACATTAGTGGTATTTACTCTGATACTTTCAGTACTAGTAGTTCACAGCAGAGTTTGATATGTTCTTGTTAAAACTGCTTACTTTTGGAACTTTTCAACTCCCTCTATGCCAACCAATATGATGAATTTAAGAAGGAAAAACCCAAAACATTTTAATATATGCTTCTTTTCAGAAAAGTGAAGATTTTGAGCATTAAGATTAATGTTTAAAAGATAGACCTTAAATAGTTACAGAATATCAGACTACTTTCCTCTCATGTTTTCAGTTTCTTTCATGTGGCTTTTAACTGGAATAATTTCAGTTAGTTATTACGTAGCTTTTCTTTTTCGGCAACTA
This sequence comes from Melozone crissalis, assembly GCF_028551555.1. Lineage (NCBI taxonomy): Eukaryota > Metazoa > Chordata > Aves > Passeriformes > Passerellidae > Melozone > Melozone crissalis. Next base: position 18,368,732 of record NW_026535783.1, on the reverse strand, counting down.
AACTTCAAAAATAGCTACTAATTGAAATCAAATTCTACTCTTCACCCTTTTCTCAGATTTTTTTTTTTATTATTGAAGTTCTGATTCGAAATTTTAATTCTGTTTTGTTACAAAACAGTGATTTTTAAATGAATTTATTCTTGTACAATAGGAAAAAACATGGTGGCCACATCTCAAAGATATGTAAAGCAAGGGAAATTTAGATATCATTAGATAAAAATCAGTTATATTTCATTTCAATGTAAATTATTATATATGTACCTAGATACTTTCAGAATTTCTTTAATAAGCCACATTTTAGTGTTTTACACTAGAAAACTTGTCACATTAACATTTCTGAAATATGGGAAGTAAGGGAAGTTTATTTCTAATTACTTAGGGTGAAAAGTAGAGAAAAAGTCTGTCCTCATCACGTTTCTATTTTAAAATGCAGTCTTGATATAGAGATATTTCATAAAATTATACAATCATTTAGGTAGGGAAAGAGCCCTAAGACCATTGACTTCAACCACTAACCTACCATTGCCATGTTCCTTGCCAAAACGTGTTCCCAGAAGCCGCATCCACAGGTTTTTTGAACCTGACCAGGGACAGTGACACCACCATTGCCCTGAGCATCCTGTTCCAATGCCTGACTACCCTTGGGGTGCAGAATTCTTTCCTTTCATCTTAATTAAACCTCCCCTGGTAAAATTCAAGGCTATTTCCTCTGCTTCCATCACCCTCTTTCAACCAGGCCAAACATCCCCAGCTCCCTCACAGCGAAATATAATTTGCTAGAGATCTCCACTGTTTACAATAATTCTGTATTGCATTAATACTGTAACAAACATTCTCTTATTTGTTCTGGTTCTGTTTGCTTGCTGCAGAGGCTCTTTGCTAAACACAAATCACTAAGTGTAAAGACAACAGTGTGAAGGTTTTGCAGTTCTTACGATAATGTAATGCTTAAACTAAAATCTCAGGGTAAACTTGCATACTGTGAATTTTTTTTCCTGTGCAGGGTCTCAGTGGTTATCTCAAGCTCTTGAAAAGATATTTCATGACCTGCTCAGGGTTTCAGTGTGCTATACAGTCCTTTTTTCTGTGTTTCTATTATCAAAAATGGCTTTGAAAGCCTCACAGAGTTTATGTAGTTTGAGAGCAGAATAATGCCACACTTTTTCACTGCCACCCTTGCTGAGATGCTCCTAATGCTTTTTTATCATCATTAATTTCTGTCCCATAAAAATTACACAGAACAGCATGAAAAACCCTAGATCTCCTACAATAGTGACTGTTTTATTTTGATTTGATTCTGGACATAAAACCCAACCAACCAACCAACCAACCGACCAACAAACCAACCACACTCACGTAGGCACACACACTCACTCCGGAAGCCAGGAAAGCAACCTCAAACCCCCCAAACTGTAACATTCAGCTGAAATATTCAGTGTCCTCCTCCAACTATTCTGCTAGAATATTTTTACTGTATTATATATATTAGGTTACATGTTATTATCATATATGTTATGTAATTATATCATCATTATTGTACTGCGGTCAATTACATACGTTGAATTATTATGTTAATTTGTGAATCTGCATTCTTAATTAATTTTTAAACATTTTAAAGTTTCTAACACATAACTACAATCACTCTGCAGGGCGTGAGTGATTTCTATCCATAATTTCTCACAGGAATAGCAGTGAAACACTCAGCACAGGTAAGAGCTGTAAAGTACTGTAATAGAGGCAAAAATTTCTTTCCTTGCTCACTAAGGTTTCAGATAAATACACTCTTGAAGGACCTGAAACTTATGTCCTTGTCCTGTAGTGGATAGGAAATAAAAAGATAATGAACAGAGAGACAGTGTCATAGAAATGGGGAAAGTCTGAGAAGTGTCAAGGAAATACATTATTTGCTTTGCCTTGCCAGGAAAGCTCTGTTCTCATGTATATATTCTGTCCTTGTGCTGTGATAACAGGGGTAGAAAATAACAAAGCCAAACTAGTATGGTCAGAAAATTTAACAAAAGGAATTTTCTTTGAATTAATAGTTAATGCTTCTGGTATGTGTTTCCACGTTCCATGATTCAGTTAATATGCCATTATTTGGATGATGAGCTGTTCTGAGAAGTGCCTTCTTAGCCCCAGGCTACAATGTCAGTAGTGGAGTATATGCTTAAAATGGCCTTGTCTGCAACTTGGGAAATGAACTTCAGTATTAAATGACAGATTATAACCTATAGTACTGACCCTAGTCAGCATTGAAGCAGGTGGTAAATGCATGCTTTGCTAACTGATCATGCAGTTGGGACACAGCAGCAGGCAATTTTTCATAACAGGTAAAAACTTAAGTCTTTTATTGGAAACCCTAATTCAAAACCCTAAACTAAAGAAAAACCTGATTTCATTACAGATCACTTTCTCTTTCTCCCTGTCCCTAAAGAAAACCTCTAACCAGCCAACTTTTGGAGGTTTCTTTAAGTAACCTTCTTTTTCATATACTTAAAATGAGAGAAATCTTTGGTTGGATAAAAGGATCTACAGCTCTTACAGCGTGATCAATAACCTGCAGTTAAATTTTCTCATACAAAGTGCCTAAGACAATATGCACTTTGTGTAAGAAAATTTGACTGCAGGTTAAATTTTGCATGTTCCATACTTTTAGCAAAATTATGATCTTATCTTGTGAGAAGTCAGGGATTTTACTGAGAGGTAATTTCCAAACCACTACACACTCATTTCTGTTAAAAACATGAAGTGTTTAGGAATCTTTTTTTGTCTTGAATGGAAGGTTGTTGTGAGACTCTGTTCTCAAGGCTGAGGATTCATAGTGCGTCAACCTCTGAATCACTCTGAAAGTAATTCTATATAATAAAAAAGAAGGATATTTGGAGAGGGAACAAATTCTTTGTCTGGTGTCAAGTATTTTATTTTTGTATGGGGAAAGATGCTCTCTCCTGGGTTCACCACCCTTTCCAGGTCGTATTAACCCATGAGCGGCTGCCTGCTTTCAGTAAGAGAGTTAACTTTCCTGTCTCAGAGTCTCATAACTTCACTACTTTCCCACTTTCTGTGATGATTACACAGGCCATCTTGAGACCAGAACGCTCTTTTCTTTTCCTTATTTCCTGGGTTTTGTACTGCTGACTGTTTGAAAGAGTTGAGGAGTGTCCATGTGTTACTGTTACACGATGCTGTCTGTAGCTCATTCATGCACGATAAAGCTGGGGTTATGATCTTCTCCTTATGCTAATGGTTTTCTTAAGGTTTTAAAAATTCTTCTGTTAAGTTTCCATTCTGCCTAACTTAATTTATTTTGAACAGCCAGCTGATCCAACGTTTTTTCTTTCTTCTGCAGGCATAAGAGATATTTATATTTCCAAGGAACTCCATCTCCCCTTAAATTTTTCTGTGGCTTTGATTAGTCAGAAGTTTACTACAGGAGCAATCCTAGCAGTCAATTTCATAAAGGGCATAAGAATATAAAGGTAATATTGCTATTAAACTGAAAAAAACCCCAAGATAAAGTTGGAGGCCAAAATTCTGACAAATAATATTTATCTGAAAGCAACATATAGACTTGACTTTCATAAAGGACTTCTTCTTTAAAGAATTTCTTCTTTATTCTACCCTTTTTTTTTTTTTAAACAAGTGGATCCTTAAGAATATAGAAAGGGAATATACAGCTTATCTTTGACAAAAAGGCTATTAGGGCCTACATTTACCTTGACAACTTGAATTTAACAGAAGATGATAAAAAAGTTTACTCAATTAATCATAATTTTAAACTGATCAAAAGTGATAATATTTATTTGATCTTCTGTATAATTTTTAAAAACCCAACCAATATTTTAAAGGAACAATGTTTAATTAAACTCTTCTAAGAGTTTAGTTAAACATTATTTAACTAAACTCTTAGAAGAAAATTTTGTTGAGAAAATAATCCTCAAAAATCCTATGGGCTTTTAAAAGGATGATTGACTGCTTTCTGCCTCTCACATTCTCTGTAATCAGAAAATCAGAGTTGCGCCACACATAACAGTATATAAAATATAAGATGTACTAGACAGTACCAGCAAAGCCATGGGTTTGGAGAATCTGTGAGTGCAGAAATATACAGGTTCTTACTGAAAAGGCCTGCAATTTCATGACATTTCCAGAAACATAAAAAAATAGGGGTTTTCGGCTCTATGTTATATTTGAAAAGTCTGTCCTCTTGCAACGGAAGAGGACATTCGGACATTCTTTGTAAAATATTTTAGAATTTGATGTGCAAATTTATGTGTCTGATTCTTGCTGTCAAAGTAATTTATTGGAGGTGTCTGAGTTTGCTTTCTGGCATCTTGTATTAGTTTTCACTGTTATTTTTATCATTATTTTATATTTATGCCGTTTGTGTATGGAATAGAAGAATTTTCATACCATTTCTTGCGTACAATATGCAATTCTAAGCACCCATCCAATACGTGTAAATTAATAAGCTGTTCATTCTGTGGTCTGTCTTTGGAGTGTTATCTACTCCTACTCTGAGCAGATAATACTACTCAGAGCAGGAGTAGTATTATCTACTACTTTAGTCTACAGTAAGGAGGTGCATGAAAAGAGACCTTAGGCAAAGTACATTTTCAAGTAATGAACTGATTCTTCTATGGCAATAATTGCAGAAAATGGTGATTTACTTCTAAGGTGTTTTTATTTTTCAGGTAGCTTGACTTGTACCTTTACAGCAGTTCACATCAACTTCATGTGTATTTACTGAGGTTTTTAATTTCTTTAATTTCTTCCCTAATAAATTTCATTATCTACCACAAGCCCTGTTCTCTCAAAAGTCATCACACTGACAAGTCAAAATATACAAAATAAAAGCTGCGTTGTCAGCTCTATTAGAAGGCAGAGAAAATAAAGATGAGTTCCCTCTTTTAAAAGTGATGTGATTAATACGTCACATAGGTATCTATGTGTATTGTACTAAAAAAGGGTGATCTTCATTTTTTTTTCTTTTTAAAAAAAAAGAGTTGAAAAAAATCTGTGTAAGGATGTGTTAGCTCCACCGACATCTCTCAATTTGTTTTTACAGTGATCAGAATAATGGAAACCATTCTGATTACAAACCATTAATCACAAAACAATGAGCTTAGTGCATATGAATAAATACTTGTTAAATTTATAAAATGAGTTTTCATAAAGAGAAAAATAAAATGTAGATGGCTCTTGAATGACAGTGCTTTCAATGGGGATAGGAAAAGTCAAATTTGTAGAAAAGACCAGATTAAACTTGAAAGCCAAACAGAAATTTTAAAAGTTGAATTTTATAGTGGATCTGATTCCAAGGAGTTGTAAGGGGAATTTTTAGCACCTTAAATTATGTTGTTGCAACACCTCACAGTGAAGACAGCACTTTCCTCTTAATTGTGTATATGTTTTCCTTTAGCAGAGTTACTGCAAAGGAGCCTTTCTGATGCCACACGTACTTTATAAGTGGCTGCATATCAAACTATTGTTGGTGATGGAATTTCTGAAGTTGTGTTTTAAAAGAGTGCATGTGTCCCTAGAGTACTCTTTCACAGTGTCAGGGTGATGCTCAAAATATATCGAATTCCTGATCTACATAATGAGATTCAGCAGCACCATGCCTACTTGGTTTACTCTGCAAGGGTGCTTGTTATCAATTATGTGGAACTCCTACTGCTATTCGTATATATGTGAAGGGAACTGTTTGGATTCTTTTTCCATTTTAATTGAAGTCGCTTGTGTTTCTCAGTAAGAAATGACCATTCATCGGTGTTGCTTCCATGACAGACATGATTTGAAAAAAAGTCAGTCTAACACTGTAATACAAAGGATGCTGAAAATCATTACGCTGCAAAGAAAATTTAAAGACATGTGCATGTGTTTAAAAATTTTTAAAACTTTAAACATTTTTTATTTTATAATCTTTCAAAATGCAGTAACTTTCTATTTTTTAATGCAAAAAATAGTTCCTTTCAGGAGAAAACACTAGGAAAGCCTCTATGTGCCCCAAAGCTTTTATATAAATTAATGAATTTTTTAGAAAGCAGATTTTGTTAACAATGGTAATTACTTCAGATGGTCTAATGTCTGAATACACACTTCCTGAAAGATTGCGCTTATAGAGAAGCTGCTAAGTGTATTCACGGGTAGTTTTAAAAACTGTCATAGTTGTATAAAGGCTTTGAAATACATCTGAAAAATATTAATTTCTGTTTCTTTTAGTTGTGTGATGAATAACTCTTGCCCAGTCATGCTGTCGCTCTTGTCTACGTGGCCCTTATAGAGAAACTTCTGAACACTGATGGCATGATGCTATGTCTTCCACAAAAGCGTTTCAAATTATAAATGCTTTATGAACTGAGGTATATATTTAAGCTGAATTTCATATTGTTTTAGGAATAAGTTCAAATCCTTGAGTTGTTCAGGGATTTTTTTAAGAGAATGGATTTTTGTTAGTATCATTTTTTATTTTCTAGAGAAGAATGGTAGATGCTGTCTATGTAACAAATAGATAGGCAGATACCTCCATGTTAGAAATCATACACAAATATAAATCTTAAACTGCAATACTTATGATGCATTCAAAAGAAATACAGATTTTCTGCTTGCCTTTTAATTTTGTTCATAGAATTACCAAATGAAATCAATATAAAGTAAAATAACATGGAATTTTCACAGCTAATAAGTGAGATATTCCAGTGCTCTAACTCCTGTTTTTCACACTAAATGGGTAATCTGACTTTCTGCAGTAGGACTATCAATAGAACAAGGTGCTATTCAGCTGAAAGCATTGATGGATATAGACATCTAACTGTGAATCATGAACTATGCCACTTATTTTCACAAATATATGAGTAAATATATGAGTGTGTAATGTTTGATTTTAAGGCACAACACACTGTATAAGGGATATTCATTCCTCCAATAACTTCAGATAGAAACATAGAATTTTTTCTTTCCATTTCTTCAAGTGCTGTATTTTTCCTACTGTTTCTGAAAACAGCTCATGTGGGCCTTCCTGCAGTGAATCAGGCACTATTCACTTTCTGTGTACTTCTCAAAGCTCTGCATAAAGTAATTAGTAATCAGATACGACTCAGTTAAACTTTTTCCACTCCATATTGTCTTAAACTGGGTGAATCATAGAATGTTTTGGGTTGTGTAGGAGTGAAGCTGTCTGAGGATATCAGACTCAGGCCTGGGGAAACAGGCCTGTAGTCAGCAAAACTAATACTCATATTAGAGCCAGCAAGGCTCCTGCATCACTGATCCAGGGCAGAAGAAATGCTAATCCAGGTCCCTTAATAAGGTTGCAGTTCTGGAAAGTTCATGGTTCTCTTTGTTCCTATTGGTTGTATTCCTTCTGCAATGTTTTACATATTCTTCATCCTCGCCTCTTATTGGACCCTCAGATTTAAGCTCCACCTTTTATCCAACCTTATAAATAAACCCTACCTACACCAGTTGGAAGACCTTTGGTTTTATCCCATACTTTAGCTGTCCACCTGCTGTTCCCCTTCTGGTGTTTGTTATTTTTGTTATTATTAAACCTTTTGCTTTTTGGATAAATCTACCGACCGGGCCTTTATCATTGCTAACCTAGCTTCGGACGACAGGTTCCAAAGTGGTGGCAGGTCGGACTGCAGCAGACTGGCACTCAGGCCGGGACCTTCTGGTATTCAGAAGGACCTGCCAGGATCTGTCAGTGAGTTCCTCTAGCTGACTAGGCCACATCTTTCCCTCAAGGATTTTCGGATTTCTGCTGTGCAGAAGTTTGTGGTGGCAGAAGTTTGGTCAACAACAGCCCGGGTGTCAAGAAAGAGACACCCCGGCAGAAGTTTTGACAGCCCAAGTGTCTGGGGGACAACAGCCTGTGGTATTTGGCAGTCCACAGGATCCCCGGAGAAGAAATCCTGCCCGAGCAGGTAGGGAAAGGCTGACATCCTCCCATCCTCCTACCCTAGCCAGGGAGGCATATCCTACCCCAATCCAAGTTTTGCTTGTTGCAAGATGGGTGCCCGGATATCCCACAGAGAAAAGGACCTATATAATCAATTTAAGTTGAAACTGGCTACACAGGGGAAATCATTTGATGAAAAGGAGCTCAAAAGCATCACTAAATGGGTTTTAAAAAATTTTCCTGGTGCTACAGCATCAGAAATCATTAAGGTAGAATTTTGGAAGTCAGTCGGAGTCAAACTGTATGACCTAACAACAAAGAGAGACCCTGACTTGCTGAAATTGCTTCCCATTTTTCGACTGATCTTAGAGGCTTTGAAAACAGAAGGAGAATGTCAAGACTGCAGTGCTGTCAGTAGTCCTACTAAATCTAGGACTGCCTCCCCATCCTCTAATCCAGGGAGTGGCACAGGGGAAGGAACCTGCAATAGTAATAAGCAGGAGAGCTGCCGACCTTCTGCCTTTCCCCATCCTCCTCTTTCTTGCCCCTCGGGCTTTCCAGCAGGGAGACACAGGGCTACTGATACCGAGGAGGTGCCCGGAAGTGAAGTTAACACTGCTCCTGCCACCCTCTGTCCTCCTCCAGTCCCTCCTTATGACACCTGAGACACCAAAGGCCAAGTCACCTTGGACCTTCACAACTCCTTGCACCCTGTACCTCCGTGTTCGCCTCATCCTTCCTTCTCCACCTTTTTCCCGACCACCGGAAGTGCAGTGAATGGCGTGGAAAACACAACTAATCTCCGTCTTGAAGTTTCTACTAATACAAATGGCTCTGCTGTCAATCACCCCCGAGTTACCGCCCCTGGCCCCACCCATTCCACATCAGGCCACGCCCCTCTCAGGGAGACCGGAACTCCCCCCACCTGGGTCCCGGAAGTGCCTGCCCCCAACATGGCGGCGCCCAGGCAAGCATCATAGAAGCCTACTCTAAAACATTACCGTGCTAACACAGTTAAAGACCATTCTAGTAAAAAAATACTAATGATGTCGAGTCATTCTTCCTCCTCCTCCTTCTCTTCAACTTTGTCATCACAAGAGCACCTGAGACCAACTAAATCTGGGGACGACCCCTGGGAGAAAATCCACAGGATTGCAGTAAAGGAGGGGGATCGGGACTTGGTGTCAAAATTCACTATGATGCCTGTGCAGTATGGAAGGAAGGGTGTCAACCCTAGATGGGAACCCATAGCCTTTGGGGAGGTCAAAGAACTATGGAAACTATCACAAGAGCATGGGAGGGAGTCATCTAACTTTAGAAGCCTTATGTTAGCCACCTTTTCTGCCCATGTGTTAACACCACATGACATAAAATACATCATGACCACTTTATTGTCTCCATCTGAGCATGCCGTATGGGAAATGAGATTGAAAAGACTGTTAAATCAATTACTAAAAGATTATTCAGGGGACCAAACACGAGTAGCTACAGGAGCAGTTTTAACTATGGCTCATCTAGCTGGGGAAGGGGCTCACATGAACCAGAATGATCATGCAGAAAATCTTCCTCAAGCAGTCCTCAATGATATCAAGGACACAGCTAGAATGGCTCTTTTACAAGTGCCTGATAGCAGCAAACCTGGTTTAAATTTTGCTGATATAAAGCAGGGGCCTTCTGAGCCCTACATGAAATTTCTGGACAGGCTAAAGCTCTCCCTAGATCAGGAGTTTGTTTTGGACAGGGCAAGAGAGGAGGTGTTCAAGAGCCTGGCAGTTGAAAATGCTAACGCCTTTAGCACCCGAGCCAGAGCCCACCATCACACAAATGATCCAAGCCTGCCACAGATTGGCCACCCCAGAGCGTTCAGCTCAGTTGCAAGAACAAGCTCTTGCTCAAGCACTCGCTGCCATTCAGGCAGATTCCAAAAAACAGCAAAGCCAGGGATCCTCCAAGGCGTGCTACAAGTGTGGGGAGGAAGGACATTTTGCAAGAGAGTGTTCTCAGCATAAGCCAGGACCACCGTTTAAGGCTCGTGGCTGTGGGAAACTGCTTTACTGTGATAATAGACTTTATCCAAAGCAGGGAGGCTGCAGCCACCAACAGGGAAACTGCAGACAGCAGAGGACAGGACAGCAGCCTGTGAGGACACAAGGAGTCCTGTCACCTGTATTAGAAACCACTGCAGGCCAGGAAGTCCAGAGCTGCAGCATATCCTCTCCAGTCTCTCAACCATCATGCCTCCAGGTACCAGATTAGAGCTGGCCACAGCAGAATCAGTGATGCTTCCAAACTCCAAAACCTGTCTCATCAGGACAAGTCAGCAGGGACCAGAACAACAGCCATGGGAGTTTTTAGTTCTTGCTAAAAGCAAACATATAACCCAATGATTTTTTTGTTTTGCTTTCTGTCCTCACTGTCACTTTGTCACAGAAGATCACTGCTTTCGTCACAAGCCCTGTTCCCCTTTGTTTTATGCCTGAAAGACTGATTATTGCTCAGGCATTTTTGTTACCACAGCCAAATCATATGAGTGCCTTTGCCACGTGGACTAAAGTAATGATGTCATCTGAGAGATGGGCACTCTCCAGCCCTAGTTATGGTCTTCCATACCCAGTTATGTGACTTAGAGACTGGAAATGAGTCATTATTGGTTTTAAATACTGCTTTTTTAGTATCCCTTTGCTCCCAAATGATGCCCCACGGTTTGCCTTTTCAACACCATCCTACAACAGACAAGCCCCTTTACAGAGATACCACTAGAATGTTTTGCCCCAAACATGAAAGATTCTCCCACAGTTTATCAATCGTGTGTTGCCAGGATTCTTACCCCCATCAGAAAGAGATATCCTGAAACATTGGTGTATGACTACATGGAAATCACTTCAAATGCAGTGATTGCAGCCATTCAAGATGCAGGATTCACCATCACAGAAGCAAAAATCCTACAACCTTCACCATGGAAATATTTAGGATTCCAAATAAGAGAACAAACTATTCAACAACTAAGAAACAATCCCAAGACACTCCACAACGTGCAGAAGCTTTTAGGTATCATCAATTGTATTAGACCATTATTAGGAATTGCAGATGAAGATCTTGCACCATTATTTGAGTTGTTTAAAAGGGACCCAGCTTTAAACTCACCAAGGCATTTAACAACAGAAGCTCAAGGTGCACTTAGTAAAGTCTTACAGACTATCCAGATGTGTCAAGCCCATCAGATTAACCCTGATTTACCTTATTTTTTGCTATTTTAGGAGAAAGCCCCTGACTTCATGGTTTAATTTTCCAGTGGGACCCTAATGTTCATGATCCTTTGTTAATTTTAGAACAGGTTTTTTTATCCCACCAGTTAGGAAAAGCATACTCCCCCACTTGAAATTATGTCTCAATTAATTCTGAAAGATTTGAATCTAGATCTTGTTTACTTTCCCTTTCTGGAAAAGATTTCTCAGTTATCCTTTTATCTACAACTTCTAATTATTTAAATTTGTTAATACAACAGTCTGATTGTATACAGTATGCCTTAGTTAATTTCACAGGACAAATTTTTGTTCATTATCCAAATCATAGATTGTTAAATTCATGTTTTGAGTTAATCCTAAAACCACTGAGAAGTTTTGTTCCTCTTAACGCTATTACCTTTTTTACAGATGGCTCAGGGAAATCCCAAAAGTCTGCAATAACCTGGCAGAATCTCAAGACCAAAGAATGGGAGTCTGGCATCGAAATTGTGGAAGGTTCACTGCAAATCATTTAATTGGCTGCTGTAGTCCAAGTATTTTCCAAGTTTACAATTCCTTTTAGTTTGATTTCAGATCCTTTTTAGTTGCAGGTGTTGTGGAGAGAACGGAAAATTCTCTTTTAAAGGCTGTATCCAATGAAAAACTGTATAGTTTACTTAAAGTAGTTTTCATCCTTTCTTTTAGACAGCAGCCTGATGTTATAATGCATGTTTGTTCCCATATGCTTCCTTACCTGGTTTCATTGCAGAAGGTAAAACATCTGCAGACCACCTCACAATGTCCATTCAAACCACACTGCCAAACATTTTTGAACAAGCTTGTCTAGGCCACCCACTTTTTCATCAGAGTACCCCTGTACTAATGCCTATGTTTACCATCAGCAAAGACCAAGCAAAGATGATAACGAACTTCTGCCCAGATTGCCACAAACACTCCCTTCCTTCAATAGGAGGAGGAGTGAACAGGACTAAACAACTTGGAAGTAGGGCAAGTAGATGCTACGCACTATCCATCTTTTGGGTGATTTAAATACATATATGTATTCATAGATACATTTTCAGGGGCAATCTTTGCTTCAGCTCATAGTGGAGAAAAGGTGAGAGATGTAACAAAACACTTCCTATAGGCCTTTTCCACGTTAAGGGCTCCCCAAGAAATAAAAACAGATAATGGCCCTACTTGTACCTCACAGAGATTACAACAATTTCTTAATACATTGGGTATCAAACATTCTACTGGAATTCCATATTTCCCTACGAGCCAATCCATCATTGAAAGAACACATAAGTCTCATAAAACACGTTTAGAAAAACTAAAAACGGGAATGGAAACCTTAGCAATATCTGAAAGGGTCAGTAAGGTTGTGTATGTCTTCAATTTTCTAAATTTCTCAATTCATTAATTGAGCCCAATCCGCTAATTATGAGGCATTTTTCAAATACCACATAAGCAAAAATAAAAGAGAGACCACCTGTATCAATTAAAGATACAGAAACTAGTCAAATCCTGGGACCTTTCCCACTTATCACTTGGGGAAGGGGGTTTGCTTTTGTCTCCACGGATAAAGGACCCCGATGGATTCCAGCTGAAAACATCAAGCCTCATCTCCAACTGCTAAGGGAATCCTCTGTGCCTCCAGAAGTCAGTTCTGAAGAAAATACCAGAACTCAAGACCAGACAAGGACCTGACATGATGTTCAAAAATTCTTTGTTCGTTTTTTGTAGTTTCTTAAATGTTGTCGTTCTAGGAAGTCATTGGGTTGTCCCACAACCAAAACCACAACATCTTTGTCATGCTAGCAAACATAACAAAACAGGACATGATGTGCCTTTCAATAGCCAGCCCAGGGAACCCTTTATCTACCTGCCTAGTTGGGTTACCTGCAGATTGTGGCCGATACCTGAGGATGCCATCCGTACCCTACAGAAAAACAGTCCTAAAATCACAAAAATATATAATCCTGTAGACACCTGGGACTATTGGACCTGGAAACTCCCACATGCACTGCAGGAACTGCAAGAATTGGAACTACTTGGCTCAACAAGAATGGATTATTGTCTGAAACTCTATTTTATGAAAGACACAAAACCGATCAGAAAAGTAATGAAAAATTTAACGGATGAAGATATAGTGAGATGAGATGTTTCCCTATGCAGTCAGCTGTACAAAAATCAAAGTTTGTGGTGTAATAACACTTCTTCCATCTTGTCCTGGTCCAGTAGCCACCCCATCTAACTTCTACCTGGTATCTTCCTAATCTGCAGGGATAGGGCTTGGTCAGCATTCCCATCACATATCAAAGCTTGCCCATGCTGCTTGGGGTGATTTACAGTGCTAACACCTAACATTACAATGGCACATAAAGGAAAATTGGCCAGATTAAAAAGATCTACTCACTGATTTGAAAAGATTTGTGGTGATAAAATTACCTTTTGGACCAGGTCAATTAAAATTGTAATGTCTGTGCTACTGCCATGGGTAGCTACAGCCAAAGCATTAAAACAACGAGAGGGAATTGGATGTCAGCTGAGTAGGCAAACCAGTACTACATCAATTGCCCTCAGTGAGCTGCTCACAGATGTTCACAGCATCAGGCATTCAACCTCACAGAATGGAGCAGCCATTGATTTCCTGTTGCTAGCAAGTGGCCGTGGTTCTGAGGAATTCAGAGGCATGTGTTGCATTAATCTCTTTGATCATAGGGAGTCTATTCATCACAGCATAAACATGCCAAAGGAAGAGGTTAAGAAACTGCAAATAGTTCAGGGAAAAGACTGGATTAACACATTGTTAAAAAACTGGAAACTCCCAAGTTACATGCTTTCCATAATCAAGACAAACTCTTATTGTTAATACTGTAGTTGCCATACTATCTTTATTACCTTGACTGTTTGGTTACATGCTGAAAATGTTTAAGAATTTGTTAAGTGCTATGCTCATAGAAAGAACAAATGGGGATGTAGGATTAAAGCTGTCTGAGGATGTCAGTCTCAGGCCTTGGGAAACAGGCCTGTAGTCAGCAAAACTAATGCTCATGTTAGGGCGAGCGAGGCTCATACATCAAAACTGATTGATGGGAGACGAAGCGGTAATTGAGGTCTCTTAGTAAGGTTGTAGTTCTGGAAAGTTCATGGTTCTCCTTGTTCCTTTTGGTTGTACTCCTTCTGCAATGTTTTACATGTTCTTAATCCACACCTCTTATTGCACCCTCAGTTTTAAACTCCACTTTTTACCTAACTTTATAACCTTTAACCTTACATACCCTACCTACCCCAGTTCAAGGTCCTTTGGTTTTTTATCCCATGGTTGTTCATCTGCTGTTCGCCTTCTGGTGTTTGTTATTTTTGTTATTATTAAATCTTTTGCTTTTTGGATAAATCTATCAATCAGTCCTTTATTATTGGTAACCTAACTTCTGCTGACAGATTCTGCAGTGGTGGCAAGTCAGACTGCCGCAGATTTGGAAGGAGCCTTAAAGATCATCTAGTTCCAACTCACCTGCCAGGGTCAGGGACACCTTTTACAAGACCAAGTTGCTCAGATTGACATCCTGCCTGGCCTTGAGCACTTGCAGGGATGAGCCTCCACAAGATCTCTGTGTAACCTGCCCCAGTGTTCCACCAGCCTCATGGTCAAAAATTTCTGTCTTATATTTAATTTAAACCTACTCTGTTTCAGTTTGAAGCTTTTCCCCTTATTTTCTCACTACATGCCCTTGTAAAATGTCCCTATTCAGCTTTCATGCGGGCCCCCTTTGGGTACTGGAGAGCTGCTCTAAGGTCTCCATGAAGACTTCTCCATCAACCATCTTTTCATGTCTAACAACCCTATCTCTTTCAGCCTGTTTTCATAGTGGAGATGGTCCAGGCCTCCAAGCATCTCTGTGGCCTTCTCTGGACTTGCTTCAGTAGGTCCAAATTCTTCTTATTTAGGGGGGCCCAGGGCTGGATGTGTTACTCAAGTGTGGTCTCTAGAGAGCAGAGCAGATAAGGAGAATGACCACCCTCAACCCTCTGGTCACACTTCTGTTGATGCAGACCAGGATGCAGTTGCCTTTCTGGGTTGTGGGTGCACTTGATTAAGCTCGCAGCCACCAATATCACTATGTCCAGGGATCAATTTCTCAATCCATTATTCAATTCATTCTCCTGACAGCCTGATTTGGGCTTTAGATTGCCCTCAGCCAGGTGTAGGACCTCTTGTCCTTGAAGTTCATGAGGTTCACACAGGCCCACCTCTCAAACCTGTCAAGGTCCTTTGGATTGGAGTTGCTTCTTTTGAGGTTGTTGACTGCACCATGCAACTTGATGTTACCTATACATTTGTTGATGGTGGGTTCTTTCTTTCAGAAGTTTTTCATGTCAGGTTGAAATGGATTGCTTCGTATGCCTATGTTTGTGCATTACTTAGACCAGTTCTCTGGATTAGTGTGGGGTGAGATCTTGAGGATCTCATTAGTAGAAAACTGTTAACCTAGACACCAAGGTAGTCCTGTGATACACTAAATAAAGGGTCTAGTACTAATGGATTTAAAATTTATATGTAAGGATGTTGTGTTACTTGTCTTTCCTGTTTTTTTCACAACTAGAGGACAATGCACTCTTTATATAAAAAGCAATTTGGCACAACTGCTAAAAGATTTGGAAAATCTGAAAGAGTGCCAAAATCCTCTGTCTACATGGACTTAGCTCTAGAAGGCCTAGTCTTCCTAGAAAATTGTATGTCAAGGAGGGAGGAAATATTGGGAGAATTCTCTTCGTTTATAAAGTCAAGAAAGACTGATAAAATTACCTAAAAATTCTTTGAAGCAGCCCAATAAATGGTTACCTGTTTTTTTCAGAGGAAAGAAAATTAAATCTGCCTAACTTAGCCTTCTAAATAAAAGATAGACTGGGAAAATCCATGCCAGGTTTTTTTGACAGAATTTGTTAGGAGGAGAAAAGAAGCAGGCATCTTTTAAAGACATTGTCATACCAAATTAAAGTATCGTTGTTGAGGAAATATTTTTAGGCTCTAAACAGTGTAAGGAACAGCTGTAAACTTTGTATTGTTCACTAATTTTATAATTTAAAAATAAGATCCCACACAGATAAAGTGGAAGGCATTTCTTTTTCTTTGATAAGTGGAAATGGAATAGTGGTGTAATCAGCGCTTACCTCTTTTAAAGTTAACCACTTGGAGTCCAAAAAAGAGGGAGAGATGTTTGTATGTATGTAGAGAAAGACTCACTCATGCAGTCTATAAGAGGGCATCAATTTTAGGAGCTTGGGCTATTTTCCATTATTGTAGTCAACAGAGAGATGCCAGTCTTCATTGGTGCTGCTTTTCTTCAGTTATAAAGGGGGATTAGTCCTCCAAGGCCCTGCAGTTGCTTTATGCTGGCATAATTGTATGTTGCCATTAAAAGGAGCTCATGCAGCTGCTGGGTGAGCTTGATATAGGAAATTGATTTGGTCATAAACTAAGCTGATGAAAGGAAAAAAACCAAGATCTTTCGGTCATATTAATCCTCAAATCTATCTCTTTGTTTGGAGGCATGAATGCTTTAGCTGACAAACACAACAACATGGGAATGCACCCGGAGAGTTCAAGGAAAAGCATCTGTGTTGGCTTAAAGTGAGCCGAGCCTTCAGGTAATGTGAGCACTCTGCTAGGAAATATTTATTCTGATATTCCGTATGAATTTTTCTGCTTTTCTGACATATCTTTTTGCATATGCTGTGTGTCTGGGACTAAAGCCACCTTTCACTGGCATAGAAATTAATTTCCTGTGCAGGCTGGTTATTTCTAATTGCAGTCAGTAACTTAGCCTCATCTTCTTTTGAGACATCTGACCTATGTAATTGTTGCAGCAGGGAAATTGTATTAGAAAAAACAGCAATAAAACTTAACATGGGAATTTAACTCATTATAGAAAACCAGTATATCACTGCTGAAAGGAGCAAATAGAGATGTTTCTCTGCAGAAATGACTACCTGTTCTCTCATGCACTGAAGCACTATTGGTGAACAGTGATATGGTTGTGTCTGTCATGCTCACACACTGCTGAGATCTTCAAATTACCCAAATTAGAAAGTTATTTCATCTTAAAGTGTTATTTCAGCTTACAATCACATGAGAGCCTATCTTCCAAACGCTGAAATCCCCTTGACTACCAGACAGTTTCCATGCTAGCAATTTCTGTAAAGCTAGGTGTTAGGATTTAACCCCAGCCAGCAGCCAAAGCCCACACAGATGCTCTCTCACTCCGCAGGATCACGGAGAAAACTGGAGGGGTAAAAGCCAGAAAAAGTATGGGTTGAGATAAAGACTGTTTAATAGGGAAAGCAGGTTGTACACACAAGCAAAGCAAAAGAAGGAATTAAGTCACCACTTTATGTGCTGACCATGATGTCAGGTGCTCTGGAGTGTCCCTTTGGTCAGCTGGGTCACCTGTCCTGGCTGTGTCTCCTCCCACCCTCTGAGGCACCCCAAATCCCTCGCCAGGGTGGAAATACAAAAGCAGAAAAGGCCTTGGCTCTGTGTAAGCCCTGATCAGCAATAACAAAACATCTCTGTGCTATCAGTCTTGTGTTCAGCACAAATCCAAAACACAGCCCTATCCCAGCCACTGTGAAAGAAATTAACTCTAGCTGATACCAGCACACTGGCTTTTGTAGTGATACACTGAAAAAAATGCTAGATAAATTAATTAGAGTGCTTCCATTAATTATCCTAGTGGGTAGTATCACATTTATAAGGCAAACCTGTTTTCACTGGTTCTAGCTTAACTTTTAAATTTTCTTAGTCTGTGAAGTCATCAGTTGGATCCAGAGACAAAGTTCTGTTATCCTTCTTCCCTCTGCCTTTCTGCCCAGCCTAGCTGACGTAGAGTTAGTTGCAATTTTAGCCTTCCTAAATGAGGGGAAAAGTACACTCCTTTAGGGTACTATAATTTTTTAGTTAAAAACTTATTTAAAGAGCTAGACCGAAGGAGGAGAAACTGATAATATTGTTATTAATATCATTACATTTCCATTATCTCATAATGCAATATCATCATCCTCTTTAAAAATAAATTAATAAATGAAAATTTTAAAAACTATAGAATATAGTTTAAACTATAAAATATAGTTTGACTATAGAATATCTGTTTAAAGAACTATTTTTCTTATTGTACCTGTCCATTTACAGTCTTAGAGAATAGAAAACTAGCTTTGTGATACTAATTAGACTGAGTATTTTTATATTTTTCTCCCCAACATCTTTTGATTGTGCTACTGATTTTTAAGTTTTTTGTACTTAGAAATTCTAGGGCCTTCTGTCTTGTAAAAATTGGCAATGTAACTCCAGACATTCGTGGCACACTCATCTGTTTGATGCCTTGGAGTCTTTTCATGACTTGCAGTGTGAAACTACAGTTAATAAAAAACACCCCTAACAAACAACAAGCACGCACGCAGACACACATATACACAAAACACTCCGACCAAAAACCCAAACAAAAAAGAAAAAGTGACTACCTAAAATAAAAATGACTACATAAAAGAAAACTCTAAGTCTCAGAGGCAGATCTGACCAGAATTTGTTTGTATAAGTGTTTTCATTCTGATGACAAAGCAACTTAGCATTCATCGTTTCTCATGCTGCTATCTCCTCTCGTGGTTTCCTCCTGTGCAATCACTTACTCAGCACAGTGAAGTGATAATAAAACTCTACTTGCATTTTGAGCTTGTTGCAAGTCCTCTCTTTTTGAACACCATGACTGAGTAACATTTTGAGCTGAAGAATGGGAATAATTTATATCTTAGTGAATGCATAAACTGTCACCGTGTTGTGTTAAACATATCTTGTTTTGTTGGGATTTTTTTTGCATTGCTACTTAACTACATTGTAAGAATGTGACTCATTCTTACAAAGTAAATCTAGTCTTGGTGATGTAAAACTTGTGGCATTTCCTGGTCTTTTCATGGATGCATTTTATTATTTTAAGTCACCATTAATTTTACTTACTGTCATAGACGTAGAGCAGGTGGAATTAGTGGCTATGTTTTGATGATGTGAGGTGTTGCTAACTACTATATGGTTATCCTAAGGTTGGCCTCTGAGCATATTATCACATTTATGTGTTCTTTCAAAGAGGATACAGTTTGCTCTCTTTTCAGGCTTGATAGACTTTCTGATATTACAGTTTCAAATATCTGTCTGTAAAATCTGATTCAGATGGGTTTTTTCCTTATATTTTCTGTGAATGCACTGTGGCATTTTTGTTTATACATGTAGAGTAGAACCCTTTTTTCACTACATTCCTTTTCAATCTTTTTTTTTTAATGTAAGGAACTAATGCCTCTAGTGCTTGGGTACTATATGCAAACAGAAATTCTCTGTTATTATCTTTTATTCTCTCTTTTTAAAGTTTATTTTGGTGTTCCCTGTATAAACATGCAGAAACATTTTGAAACCATGAAAGAATTATGTTATCAGTGTTTACCTTTTTTAAAGATAATTTAGAAAATGAAGTAAAAAATACAGATAAAAAAAAGAAGAAAAAGGTATAGACCATTTTCTTCCCTTTTTTTATCTGTATTTTTTATTTAATTTTCCATCTTCCATTAAAATAATAAAGTAATGGATGATGATAACCATTTGTTATTCATTTTGATTGAATGTATTGCTTCCTAATACTTGCTAAATTCCTTGCTGTTTTGCAGAAAGGAGAAAAATCACACTAGAATTCTTTCCAGAATTAATGGATGTCAGCTCAACCTTTCAGCTACCCTTGCTTATGGTTCTGCAAAGCCAAAATCTAAATGGGCAAGAATACTGGCCAAGAATGGCCCAAGAATACATAAAAGAGGGGAAATTTTCCCATAGAGCTTAGCGTATTCACTCCTTGGCCTTTTTTTTTTTTTATCTGAGGCTATCAGTATGTCCAAAATCATTAAGTTAATATCTCGCATCCCTGAAAAATTCAAGTGTAATTCATTGTATCATTGTCAGATGTATCAACACCTTTCGACAATAATTAGCCTGGGTCTCTGTAAGTGCTGCAAATCAGCACAGCTTCAAAATGTACAGGCGGATTCAAAAAATTGTAAGAACATATGTATATCCATTGGTTTCTGACTGGTACAAAGATCTGGAAGATGCTTTTTTCTCCCTGCATGCTTCAAATCTTTTTGCAAGTGCTTCAGGCCTAGGGAAATGTCCTTGTGTAAGTATTATCAATTTATTTCAACCTTCAGTAACAAATCACAAAACAAGCAGGAAACGAGAAGTGGGGCAGGAGAGGGAGGAGGGAGGAGTGGAGGAGGAAAGAGGCAGAACAAAAATCCTAACCATTGAGTAAAGGAGGAGATAGATTTTAAAAAACACTCTCCTGTTATTGCAACATGCTGACTTCACTGCTGCCTGAAACTGCTTTCAATTCTTATTTTAAAAGTCATCATTAAGCAACTAATAAGTCAAGACATGATATCTCTGAAGTATATTTTTCTCATAAACAACTTTCAAATTAATTCATGAGAATTTCCATTAGTTAATTATCTTCTTGTGAAATAAGTTTTGCTTTAAAGGCCTGTA
Source organism: Melozone crissalis (assembly GCF_028551555.1). Classification (NCBI taxonomy): domain Eukaryota; kingdom Metazoa; phylum Chordata; class Aves; order Passeriformes; family Passerellidae; genus Melozone; species Melozone crissalis. The sequence continues at coordinate 18,348,022 of NW_026535783.1, read as the reverse complement.
AAACAGCACTAGAAATTAGTGCTGTTACTAATACAGGAAAATATGTAAATGTTCAGAAATTAATGTAATGGAAGATATCTTGATATTGGCTCTTAGTTCTTGCAAAAAATCTTCATGGAACTCATGAGACAATCATGAGCATTATTGTTTGCACACTCTTGTGTTCGTCAAGTGCAAAGTTCACTTTATACTATTTTCATGTCATTTCTGGGCAATGAGTATCTGGGTCTTATTTAAGCTTCATTTCATACTTCATTCATAAGAGGAGAATCTGTGCAGGAACCACTACTGAGAGAATATGCTCTTTCTTAAGAAGCAATACTAAAAATTATATATTTAGGAGGTTCATAATTTAAAGTCATTAGTTCAATTTTGTATTGAGTATATTCTGTCAAAACTGCTGAATTGTGTGCTGGTTGCATTTACCTGAACCTCTTAATTTCTGGGTTTCAGTAGCGCTACATCAACACATAAAGAATTGAGAAAGCAGGTGGATTTAGGTGCATTGTATAGGGAGACATCTCTCGCTATTTTTGTTTCTACAGATCTGATTATAGAACACAGCTTTCATTTACAAGAAAATATTTAAAATATATTGACATATACTACTAGCCATTTTTTTTGTCTTAGAGATGAAGTTGTTTGGTCTTAGTTGATAACACAGCCAACTTTCAGGACAATGAACTAAAGTGATCTTCTACCACATAGCTTTGTACAATTACTGTTACGCCGTGAAACTTTGGGCTTCTCTATATCCAGTTTAGTGCCTGCTATGGTTGGCCTTTGTTTTCATAATAATAAAATTTGCTGATATATATGTGTTTTATAACTACAGAGTGGTGTCCACACAAATCAGCACGTCTCTTTAACAGATACTGCAAGCCTTTTCCTGTCTGCTGTGGCTTAACAACCACAGCAGCGACCCTTGGAAACTGTAAATCTTTTCTTGAGGGCATACAATAAATCCGGAATTGCAGCCCAGCAGAGCAGACTGGTTATGAGCAATAATCTTAAATACAGAAGTGAAAGCCACATGTTCAGACTAACATGATTCAAGCGAATCCCTTGACGAAACACAGGTGTGCTTTAGCCTAGCTGCTTTAGCGTAAGTGAAAAAGATCTATCTAATGTATTGGCATTGGGATTAATGGTGTTCAGGAATCTCCACATGGGGTAGAGAGTGAACTACAGTAAAAAATGAAAACAGCATTTATGTATTATTCTATAATTAAATATCAAGGTTATCTATCATAGTAATTTGCTTTCTGAAAAGCTTGTTTCTTGGGTACGTTGTTATTATTATAGCTTCTCCTCAACTCTTCATTCTTATTAAATACAAAATTACTTTTCCAGCCTATTTTATGTTTGCCAGTAACAGTAAGTACAGCATACTGAGAATGAAGAGGAAAGAATGGGAAAAAACCAAAATGCTTGCACTTTAAGCTTGTAATTGATAATAATTGAAAAGTGTGTAGAAAACTCTCCCTTTCACCAAGTAAAAGTTCTTAAAATGTAGAATGAGAACCCAGCTTTGCTTCAACTAAAGGGATCCACAGTTATCCACTGGTACCTTTATCTACTGGTACCTTTATACCTAATTATTATCCCTACAAATAACTGCTGGCACTCAAGCGCAGATTGGTGCAGACACTGAATTTTTTAGATAGCACTGATAAGTACTGAACATATATGAAAGTCTAGCTTGATTGCTATCATTTCAAAGTCAGCCATAATTTACGACTAGATTGAGAAAATTATGTTCTGCATTCAAGTGGTAGGGAACAGGTGATGGGACTTGTGACCGTATCTGCCTGACCTATTTAGAGCAGGCAATTGATTCACAAAGTGGATCTTTCTTTGCTGCTTTTGATTCCTTCATGGAACATATTGGTTCTGCAAAATTGCTTGTTATTTGCAATTTGAGGGTGGGGGTTTTGGTTGTTTCTTTTTCTTTTTCCGTTTGCTTTTTTGGTTATATTTTTCTGGTTGGTTATTTTTTGTTTGGTTTTTCTTTTGCCCAAATCATAAGGGCAAAACCACCTTATAAACATGCTAAACTCTATTTGCTGTAATTATTTACATAATTTTTAAGGTGTTAAGTCAGCTGAAAGTGGATGTAGGGATAACATGATGCATTTGTTTCCTGTTTCAATAACTTTTAGAATCAAATTTTCTGTATTTGGCAAGTATTTTAAATAAAATTTTCTTCTAGGTGAATTTTCTGAAATATCTGCCTAATGTTTTGGCACTCAATGAAAAGTGCTGTGCAGGTATCTTCAGCTTCAGTTTAGCACCTGAACAAATAAATGTTGTTTTTATGGCTGCAGCAATGTTCCCCTACTCACTTAAATGCCAGTGAATTTGGCTTAGATTATTGTTATAACTCTGATTATTTCTTTTTACGAGTTTTTAATTCATTAAAAAAACCCTCCCTGTTTTTGTTATCAGTAATTAAAGTGCTATGGTATTTGTTCATGCATGGCACTAGGACTTTCAGAGAGACAAAGTTGTGAAGGGATGAAGTTGCAGAATGTTTCTGACTCTTTTTTTTTTGTTTTTTAAGAGAATAGGAGAGATTTGTATACAGCAGAGGTTACAAAAAAAAGACTTTCTTGTGGTAAAACATTTTCTTTGTGCTCTCCACATTATTTTTTATAATTTCTTTGTGGAATTTCTTTAAAAGCAAAACTAAAGCATCTCTTGCATATAAATGCATCTATAAGTTATTGCTGTAACATAATAAAAATAAAAAGTTTTGATTATTGTTTAAAATTATAAGAATTTTTTCATGCACCATGCATAAGATATAAAAAGTCCAAAGTGGATTTTTAACTGCACATTTTTAGGTATATATTTAGCTTGTGCTAAGAGGTACCATCCCCACAGGTTTCTCTGTAGCATCTATTAATGTTTATATTTTATTTTCCCTTTGCTGGGGTGTGCAAATCTTGTTTGTGAGGAGGAAAAATTTGCTCCAGGCACAGCTAGGATGTTATCACATCTATGCCTTTCTAAGTGGGTTTTTTACCCTCCAAAGCAATGCAGGAGGCGCATGAAGTGTTAATACTTTAAAGATGCAGGTTGTCCTTCCTCCCTCTCTCATGATTTAGTCTCTTTCCCGAGGCGTCTTAACCTAGACTACTTTGTCATGGGTTAATACAGTGGAGCTATTTGAATTCCTGTGAGGGATTTTCTGATAAATTGATTTCATTTCAACAGCTGTGTGGTATAAAAGAACCAGAAATAAATGGTTTGACAAAGATTTAATTTTTTTTAAGTAGTATTGATTCTATTGCATGCCAGAGAAATCTTGATTTCTTATTTGAGGTTCACAAGTTAGTTGACATACAGAGAATAAACTGACTGCATGGTTTCAAAAGAAGTATTAAGTGCCTTAATGAAGCTTTTCCAAGATTCAGTGCACAATTATGTGGACAAAGCTAATTAAATGGACAATGTTCCATTCTTCCTTTGAGCATTCAATGCAGTATATTAACAGAAAGTGTTATTGTCCTATGTAGCACACAGTTAAGCTGTTAGGTCTGTGAAAAGCATCAGATTTTAAAGAAAAAAAGTATTTCAAAGAGAGTAGCCTCTGAAGAAATACAATTTTAAAATACAGACCTTTAGAGTAATTTCTAAACTGTGTATTTTTTTGCAATTGCTTATTATTTTATGCCTTAAGTCTCTGAATACTAAATTTTAAGTTTTACTGCACTAGTGGAAGATGTTCAATTGCATGTGGTCAAACTACTACCTGTTTGTTGCAAATTTTCCTATTTAACTGTAGAAGTTACTGCCCTTGTGTTGTATGTAGGCATGATAAAAAATTATCATGGAGAGAAAAAAAGCCTTCTTGCATTTTGTACTCTGTCACATGAGAGTTGAGGGGATGAGCTTGCCAGGAATCAGAGATTACAAGGAGGAGGGAATATTTTGTGGAATGCAGCAGAAGAAAAAGAGGGAACTTAAAATGAAAGGAAGGTGGAAGATGGGTTTACTGTACCTATACTTAGCAAAAATACTCTAATTTCCTTTCTCAATTTTTATTGCTGATTCATTCTACTTGCACATATCAGCTGGATTATCTACAGGGAAAATGGCAAAAAGTCAGGAGGCTGATGCCTAAGGGATAATCACAAAACATTAGAGTAATTAAGTTACAGAACCTATAACAACTGCAACATACAGTCTGTACAAAAAATACATATTTCATTATTAAAATGGTTTTTGTTAACGTATTTGTGCTGTTATAATTCAATGGCTAAGGAAAACAGGGAAATATGAAAAAACATAAGAGTATGGAGGTTCATATCCAATACCAAAGCACAAGAAGCAGGATCAGTCTTGAGAGGACAGACTTACCCTTCTGTAACAGAGTTTTTTTCTGTACAACTGAATAAGTTATTGGATTGTTCGTGTTCTTGTCACTGAAAATACCCAGGAGTACTTGTAGAGACTGCCTAAACACAGACACCTAATTAATTTCCTTTTTAAGTTGTTCCATTTTATTTTCCTTGTTTAGATTTTTCTACCTGATGATGTTGATTATAAGCAATCAGCAATATGATCCTTTAAGTTTTCTAATGGTGCTTACTGTGAGTTAAAAGTTCTCTTTACAGCTCATGCATGTTTACAACTGTGACATGAATTCTTAACATTGAAAATTCAGTGCAGCTCTGCGAAAGAAATGAGGACCTAAATATTTCATGAGCTACAAAGAAACAAAAAGTCACCTCCATTTTCTGATAATCAAAGAGTGACTTGGAAATATTAAAATAGTAAGAAATAATTGTTCTTTTTGTTCAACCTGGCTGTTATACTGCAGACACATTCCTATTTTGTGTGAACATCTGCTTCCATCTTAGTAAAGAAAGAAAAGGATAGCATAGCTATTTTTGTTGATCTGACTAGTGATTATGATTAAAGAAAGTATTCCCTTTGGTTTCAGTGCTTGTACATCTTCCAGAGTTCTCTCATGCTTTCTGCCTAAAACACCCACCATTTCATAGCAGGACTCGTACAGTAGAAGTACTGCCTCTTTTGAAGGCTTCACCTGCAGAATGGCAAAACATGGAATTCAATTTATACTTCATATTTTCAATTTTTTGCATGTCTTACACATAGATTCTTTTAATGGTGTGGGGTAATTGCATAATTCTTGAAGTCCCATTCATGTCTATGATTTCTCTACTGAACTTCATCTTAAAAAAATTACCTGCAACTTTATTAACTGGAAGGGCTATGTTGTTTCCATTTTATTTTTAAGCAATCTAAACAATGTGAAGCTTGGTATATATATATATTTCATGTTACTTGGATAGTAACATGACAGGTCACAGGCCTGCACACATTCCAGTATTGTAGTAATTGAAATTGTTCAACCCAGAGCAACTGCTTTGCTGAACTGAGGTGAAACCATATTTAGCCACATGAAATAGCACTGTTAACTCTGTTAGAAAAAGCACTGTTAACCCTCTTACTCACAGAACTTTACCAGCCAAGGATGGACAATACCAAATTAGAGTTCAGGAATGCCAGTACTAAAACTGAGTAAGCACTTTACAAACCCTGTCCAAGAAGTGTACCCAGCTACATGCCTACAGAATCACAGAATCACCTGAACTGGGAGGGACACACAAGGATCACCCAAAATCCAACTCCTGGCCCTGCACAGAACAGCCTCAAGAATCACACCATGTGATAGGAGCATTGTCCAAACATTTCTTGAACTCTGGAAAGCATTCACTTCTCCAGTATTTTATAGCTTGAGGTCTGACATTTGCATTTCTTTTGTCTATAAATATTAATATAATAGCATATTAGTTTGCTTTTTCTCTAATTCAGTGTATCAATTGCATTTGCTTTTTCCACTGTAATTATTCTGGGACAGAGGTACCTATTATTAAGCTAATATAATAAACCATAAACTTCTCCATTATGTATTATACTGTAATCAATACCAAAAGATTCAATTATACATGAAATCTTTGAGTGATTCATATTGGTGTAAAAAATATTTTGGAGGAACACTTGCCCCCAGAAACATATTTTTTCTATGATATTGGCAAGAGATACAGAACCACTAGCTTAGAAAATAATTCATGTAACACTTTACATCACTAAAAACTTGCAGTGAAAAATCAGAAGGGATGGAAATCAAAGCAAAAAAATACCTGAGTCCAAAAAGGTTGTGTATCATTTGACTAGCGTGCACTACCCACACCAGCAGAAGTTAGTATGCTAAAGAGGCTTGTGGTTGGTTTTTTTAAGCCTTTGCCAAGAAAAACAACTGGAAGTATCCAGCAGACTTCTAGGAGTCTGCTGACAGCAGGTTACGGGCTACTGCTATATTTATAGACAGCTGAGAAATACTTTTTTTTGGAAGACAGCTGCTAGGAGACAAAATGTGCAGGAGTACCTACCTACCTTCTCTGGAAAATTTGTGTTGGTAATTTGAACTTATGATCGAAGCTCTTTTAAAAATGGCAGAATTTTCTTGCATGCAATTATGTCTCTTGTACAAGCCAGTATCCAGCATTCCTGTCCATAGGATTGAGTATGTTTTGGTAATGATTTCTTTTTGCATGAACGAAACTAGAGATGGCTCCCTTCTTCTGTCCCGCTGTTCTGCATTCTCTGCATTTTAAGACTCTACATCTCATATTGCTCAGCCTTCCACACAGTGAAATAGAATCTACTTCACTTTTCAATAATTGTCTCATATCTGCTAATTGATTTTCCTGAGCCCCAACCCTTACTCATCTAAACTTTGATATGTAGAACAAGTCTTCCCTATTAATCTGTTTTATCTGGGGAAAGGGAGCATATTTTTAAAAGAATGAAATAATTGAGTTCTTTTGCAATAGGGTAGCTCTCCCAAGGGGAACAAAATCTGTCAAACAGCATGTGAGTAATTTCCTTGATGGTATCCATAGAAAGAATGCCTGAAGATTTGGCTTTAGATTGATTCAATGATTATCTCCATCTGATTTTGCTTTCCAAACAAATAAAGACCTGCATCTGTATTTCCAATATCTAAGAAATGTCTTTGCATCTAATCATGAGAAAATGATTTTAAGCTATTTTTTTTCAGTAAAATCTTGATGTTGTTAAAAATTTACAAGTAGCTATGCTTCCTCCTCTTCCTGTCCATGTGATGCTGCCCAAAGTAATCCCTTCTGGATAAAATGGTCAGGCAGCTGTGTCTGCTAGCGCCTGTTTCAGGTAGATGGGAGAAATTCTGTGGTGTCTTTGATTTATTTCCTCTCCAATTCTTTCCAGATTCCTGCAATTCAAGCTTGAGTTTTGACTGTTATCGAGTGTCTGGTAACAATAGCGTTTATTCATAGCCCGTTTATTTTGTTATGTTGTGCCTAATTTACCACAACTGATTAGATGAAAATGCACATAAACCACAAATTTTGTTCAATAGCAAATTTTTGCCTTGGTTGTCCTGCTTAGAAGAGCTTCAATTTATTCCGTGTCACTTTCTTCCACATCGATTTGTAAATGGCCATCAGTGTTCCAAAAACCTATTATTTACAAGGTGCTTCTATGTAGCAGGCTCTGAGCTGGCTAGGGCCCCGTGGCAGGCTGACCTTAACAGTGGGGATTGCTGAGTCACAATGAGACAGCAAAATAAGCTAAAGAGCTGAAATCCACTGAGCTTGCCAAAGGTAGCCATGGCTTTGGGCAGCGTGGGTATTGGGGCACTCTGTCTCCAAGAGGGACTGAGTTACCCAGATAGGACTGCCTTGCTCAGGGATAAGCCTCATCTGAGGACCAGAGATCCTTCACTTCTGGATTAGCTGGCCTTTACCTCAATTACTGCCATGCTAGGTGTTTTTGTCTTCTCTTTTCTTCTTCATTTTACTTTGTGTTAGGTCTTTTCTTTCTCAGATAAATTCACTTTTTTGTTCCTATCGTTCTGGCACCTATTTTTATTGAATACTTGATGCTGTTTAGCAAAAAACTTTCTATCAGTAACTATTTAGAAAACTTTATCTTTGATTTGGTACCTAGAAGGGTTCCAATTTCCTCATCAGTCCGTTCTTTCTGCAACTCTCTTTAATGTCAAAGTAATTTAACTTAAATTTATAAAAAAAAAACAAAACAAAACAAACAAAAAACCACCACTAACAAAAAAAGAATGCCAAAAAAACCCAACAACCAACCAAAACAACAACAAAAAAAAAGCCGAATGAAAACAAAACTGTTGCTACTAATTTACTTTTGACTGACAAAACAAAATGTTCTTCTTCAGTGGAGGGCTCTTCTTAGCTAGTCATCCTAAAGCAGTATGGTTTGTTCAATCATACCCTCTCATCTTCTTGATAACCAAATTAAAAATTCTCACGGAAAGAAAATTATTCTCCTCTCTTACAGAACTCAAAAGGTTAATTCAAAGAACTCAAAGTGATTGCTCCCATCAAGACTGACTCTTGTGTCATCACCTGGAAAAGGCAGCACCAGATGCAGTAGTTGGCAAACAAAGTGATAAATTCAGACCAGTCACAGGACACACTGCCACTTACGCGTCCTAAAAGGGAGACAGATGGCAGTCAGGGTGTAAGGAGGTGTGTAAAAGGCTGGTAAAGAGTTGTTCTGAGAAAAGGGAGAAGAAAATAATGTGTTGGGAAAATGTGGGAGGTACAGCTCTGTAGCTGGAAGGACTTGGCTTCCCTGTGGAGTTATTTGGGATTTAGCTGTCAAGTGTTTAACTTCCTGTTCTTCATTATTTTTTTGTCTTCTTCAGTAAGAGAGCAGGAAAGCTTGAGAAGAACATGAGGTGAGGTAAGATGTAGTACTTTCATAAAAGTAATAAAAATCAGACGTGAAGTGAGCATAGGAAAAGGGAAAGGATAGGGAGAAAGGTTATTTTAAAAGTAATAGAGAATATATAAATACATTATATGATAACCAGCTGATGTACCATACTTTAGAAAATTGACTTTTATGAGATTGGCAGAAATTTTTCATCAGTTATCAGAATATTATCTTTTCTATCTGCAACTGTAAAGGGATGACAACCAAACAACTGAAATTCCCCTCAGGATACTGATAATTCTATATTTTTGAATAGTGGTTTCTTTCAAGTTTATTAGTAGAAGTTACTTCTTAAAGGAAATTTGTGAGATGAGAATAGTGTAGGTAACATAAATTACATAATGAGTTTTCAAGTAAATATTATTTTTCTGAATGTATGTCTATTATATAAAAAATCATTATAAGAATTTTTCAGCTAGTACGAAAGTAACAGCTGAGAAAACTAAATGAATTTTTAACTCATGTTGTGACATTACACGAGAAAAAAAATCTTGAAGTGAATATTCATTGTGTCAGATGAACAAGACATTGAAATTTTTTACTATATGCAATTCAACAGCAAAGAAAAAAATATTTTCTCTCGAGATTTAAAACAAAATTTAAGAAATCTATTGCTGCAAACCATGGACAAGCTAACCAAAATGTTGGTTTTGTGCAGAATGGCTTGAGTATATAGTTATAATTAATTGCTATGAACTTGAAAATAAACACTGAGAAGCTCAAAGGATAGAAACAGCAATGTTACTTGGAAACTTACGTTTCACTGACTTTCAAAATTATGTAGGGTAGCATTTCATTGGTTTGGCTTAAAAAGCAGAACACACAAATCTCTGTTTGGTGTGGTTTCTACCATTGTGTAATGTACATTAATTACGAGAATATTAATTTGAGTAATCTCATTTTGCTTCTCTTATCCATACACTTACAATAGAGTGAAGGATATGTGAATGTGGTGATGGGACTTCAGATGCAAAATCTTGAGTGTCTTTTTTTCATCTCTCTTCCAAGCCCCCACAGTTGTGGCCTTCACATTCCCAATCAGATGCCAAGATAAGGGTTCAGGTTGAAGTTGTCACTGCAATTGCATGGGTAAAGGATGGCCTCAGCAAAACTACAATCAGAGACACTTCTTACATCAGAAATAGGCTGGGCAGAACTGAGGGACAAAAGAGGCAGGAATGACACGTGCCTGTACACTTATCTCATGTTCTGACATGCAGTAGCTTGTAATCCTAAAGACAATGAAACAATCTAATGCTCCTAATGTGTCTTTTTAACTTGCAAATTTCAGACAAGGTAAAAGATCAATAAGCCTGACTTCTCCCTGATGTATTATGGGCTACATTTCAAGTAATTTCACAGCTTAATAAAGGAACAACTCCTTGTCACCCCTGGCTATTTTTGTTATTTCAAGACATCTACCAGAGCCACCTCACTTGTAATTTCTTGACATAACCTTTTTCAAACACAAGCAAAACCAACTGAGTAATTCAGCTCAATGCAGAATAAAACTTTCCTAGTCATAATGTGTCTAGAAATTTCAGACATTTCCTCCTTGGTTTCAGACTTCTTATCTTTTTCTGGAGTAGTAATTCTAAGCCCACCACCCATGAAATAGCATTATACCAATTATATTTTTGCATGGTTGTATTTGCATGACACCTGCTGATCTCTTTTCCTCAATGGCTTGGGCTTTCTGCTACACTTTTGAAGTATTTTAAACATGGAAAGGTAGAATGTTTGTGAGAATCACATAAAGCTTAAACATTGGCTTTGCTTCTCTATTTCTAATGCAAGTTGTCAGTCTGCAGATTTTCTTGTGATTGAATTCTAATTTTATGGCAACTTCTCAGAGTTTTTCCCATGATTTCTCAAATACATATTCATTGTTAGGTGCTTTCAGAGCAAGATGTTGTGTTGTCATATGAGAAAACACTGATGTACTATGGTTTTTGGAGTTGCATTTAATAAAACTTGATGGCTTGGCAACTTTGCTTCAGTTATTTAAGTTGTAAAGACTCCTCTTCTGTCATAAATGATCAGTAACAACTGTCTCTAAAAGCATTACATCTCTATATATAGTTTTTTTTTTTCTTTTCAGGAGCTTTTTTTAGGAATTATAGTTTAATTTAAATATACTCAATGTTTTTATACCCCCATCTTTACATCTTCTGATGTGGCAACCACAAAATGATGTAGGATTAAAAGATAGAATTTATTAATCTGAATTAATTTATAAATGCCTTTCTACATGACATACACTTGTCCACTCAATTTATTTGTGAGGAAAAGCTCAAAAGATTAATTAAAACTATATCAAGTCTAATTTGCTTAAAAGATTCATTCATGCGTTATAACACTTTATCAATATTATTCAAACTCTGAGTAATTCAAAGATCTCTCTTATGCAAACTGCTCTTCCAATTAACAAAAAAAATTGAGATTTTTCTCTTTAGAAATATTTTTCTACAAAAAATAATCCCTCAATTTTTATAAATGCAACTGTTATTTGGGGGTGCATAAATAAATTTATTGGCTGCAGACAATCTATTCCAGCACAATATTTGTTCACAATTTCCAGATGTGGTGAAAAGATCATAAAACTAAAAGTTTTCCAAAATAATGCAATTTTCTCCCATCTTACCTCTATCCTGTGTCACACAATACCCTCTTGAATACAACACAGTATGTAATTTCCCTCTAGAATGTTATGATTATTAATAGAGAATATAAAGCATGTATTTTTATCCTTAAACTTCAGCTTTAAAAAATAGTAATAATTTTGGGTTCAGCTCTGGCCATGTATAGGAAGAGAGGATAACACAACTATTATTATGACATCCAGGACTATATCTGAACAAAGCAAAATGTGCCACATTGTTCAATTTTAATACATTTCTTATTTTCTCATGAAACTTAAGTCATTCTCCTGTCATATTCAGACAGAAATATTCAGACACAAAAGAAGACACCTGCTTCATAAAAGGTCGGCTCTAGTCGTTTGTTAATTTGAGGCTATAGAGATATCTTAGTATATATCTAAATATACCCCATGGAAATTTCAGAATTTCTTTTTTTCCATTTTAAGTAATTTCTAAAACAAGTCCTGCTAGTTTATGAATTTGAGAAAAATTAAAAAAAATTCATCAATTTTGTATTGTACTGCTCTAAGTATGAAAGGTCCTGGTAAAAAACCTAAGTGATATCTTTTTATACTCAGATTATATGAAGAATATCTGTGTCCTTTTCATTTTGAGGAAATATATAAATAAATTGAAATAAAGAATGAAGTATTATAGTAAAAGTGCTATTCACCAAAATGACAAAAACATATCACTCCAATATGCTAAAACTGAGTTTGGACTACTGCAGTTCATCAAACAGTGAGAAGAAATTATTCTTTTTGTTTTATTGACAGTAATGTAAAGATTTTTGCAAGCTCTGTGCAATTACCTTCAGAGGCATTTTGACCCAGGAACTGAAGAGGGTATATTTTTTTCTTCACTGAAGCAGATGCTGCGTATTAAAATTCACAGGAAAAAAGAGTATTTTCAGAATATTGTGTATGTCAAGTTAATTTTTCTTAGTAGAGGATTCCTAGGACTGCTGTTTAGGAGCAGTCTGATGGCTTTAAAGAAGGCATTGTTACCCTATGTTTTCAAGCACTACTGACTTAGGAATAGACAAGCGTGAGAGGAATTCTAGTATGAGGGCAAAGGAGTAAATATTATTTATAAGCAGCTAAATTTCCTGCTGTGCTGGAGAGATGGCATCTCCAGACACTAATGCATGACCTAATGTTGCTGTAAGCATCAGTATTTTCCAGAGCTATTATCCATCTGTTTACAGTCAAAGTCTAAACAGAATGCTTCTCCTAAATTTATTTAAAATGTATCAGTGATGAATTTTACTGAATTCTATGAAAGGCTAAAAAATTCAGATTTGTGAAGTGCCAAAGCATTTCAAGAAGAAAAAAATGTGCATTTTATAATCTGTGAGTTTAAGGCAGTTACTTGAAAGTTAGGCAGAGGTCCTTCAGCAGAAACAGCATTGTTAGCTAAGACCAGCACTAAATACACCCACTCAAACTGACAAGGACACTCAAAATACTTTTTTTTCCCATCTCATATTGCTTTGTATTCTATTTGGCAGAATATTATTTTAGATATAATGTCATTATATATATAAATGTAATAATGTTATTTTATAACGGTATCATTTCTAGGACAACTACTTTTAAATGGAAACATTTAATATCAGCTTCAAAGTCATAGTAAGACTTTAAACAGTTTTCTTTTTGTAATAACCTTTCAATTATAGTGTGTTAATGGGACATGATAAAGCAGGAGTGAAAATAAGGAATGCATGGTTTACTTACAAGAGATGATCATTTGGCTCAGTGTGTCATTTGGCTGAATGGTGTATCTTCTGGCCACTGTACTGAGTCTTTTCTTTCCCAAGGAATCCTCCTTTTTGAACTTTTCCCATTGTCAGTACGAAGGTTCAGATCTGAACAAGCAGACGTTTACACATGAAATTGGAGCTAAGAGGAAAAGTGATATTAAAGCACTCATTGTCTTCATCCCACATCCTCCCGCTTTGAAGGAGCCGCAATAGTCCTCACTGCTCAGAGTCTCTTTAGCTATAATGTTTGTCATTTCTTCATCCAGGTTTGCATCAGAGTTTCAAAGATGAGTAAAAAGGACTAAAAAGACAGCCCAAGGTTGAATATATAGACATTGAAAATTTGCTGTTGTCCTAATTTTAACCTACCATGTTATATGTTCAATAGAGCAAAAAATATCAAAAACTGCTATTAAAGTAGAAGTAAACTTGTTCAAAAAATGTTGCATCAGAACAGAAATTATATCTTTTGAATGTCACCCATTTCTACATTACTACAAATTTGAGTAGAAAAGACAAATTCAGATAAGAAAAATGGGCTGCTTTTCCCCATCTGACTTTTTTTGATCTTTACAGGACATTTAGCACATGATGCTTTACCAAAGGTCTTTACAGATCAAACTTTCTGTGATTTAACTTAAGCTATCAACTCATCTCCACAAAGTCACTCACTCACTCCCCTCAGCAGGCTGAGAGAAATTGTTTGAAAGGTAAAAGTGAGAAGAATTTTTGGGCAAAGCAAAAGGTGTTCGCACAAGCTAAACAAAATAATAAATTAATTGACTACTTCCCATAGATAGGCAGGTATTCAGTTACCTCCAAGGAAAGATGGGCTCCAACACTTTGACGAGGGACTTGGGAAGATAAGCATCTTAATTCCAAGCTTCCCTCCTCCCTCCTTCTGCTCACAGCTCTTGATTTTCAGCAGAGTTTTTCATGGGGCAGGATATTCTTTTGGTAGCTTGGGACCGCTTGCGGCCACTTGTCCAGCTGTGTCCCTCCCAGCCTCTGTGCACACCACCTGCTCACCGGTGGGGCAGCCCGTGCATGTGCTAAATAATCTGTGAGAAGCAGAAAAGGTCAAATGCTGTGCAAGTACTGCTCATCAATAATAAACCATGCCTGACCTATCAATACTCTTTTCAGCAGATACCCAAACATGGAGCTATATGAGCATCTAAGAATAAATTTAACTCTCTTCCCAACAAAACCACTACAAAACCACCACATTTCTTTCACTGTAGATAAAAATCACTGGAGAATGTTCTTTAAGATGCTTGTGCTGGAAACATAGTTACTGGAAGTTGTCACAGACATTTTTTGCAAAAAATCCTTTCTTGGGATTTTTCTCCCTTCTGAGAAGCTGTGGCCTCAGACACAAAGTGTAAACAATGGTTATCTGCTGCTGTGGAATGCAACAGGTGGATCCGTGATTGGTCTCCTGTGGATGTTTGGATTTACTGACCACTCACAGCAGAGCTGGGTCTTGCTCTCTGCTGAGATACAGACCTTTGTTATTCATTCTTTTCTATTCTTGGCTTAGCTAGCCTTCTGAGAACTTTCCATCTATTTCTTTTAGTATGGTTATAATGTAGTATATGTATCATAAAATAATAAATCAAGCCTTCTGAACACGGAGCCAACATTCTCACCTCTTTCTCTCACTCTCAAAACCCTTGTGACCACCATCACAGGAAGTCTTTAGGAGCCAAGTATAATACTTGATCCCTGTATTAAATATAAAAGTCAACCTGGCCCTGTAAACTATTGGTGGAAAAGTTTTACATTGTCTTCCATGATGTGTGATTAGTATTTTTTAAAATTTGACTGATAAGATCATTGAAATTGTTTAAATTTAAAGGATTTTGAGCAGTATCTTGATTCATTTTAATATGAATATATATTTGCAGAATATATGTGTATGTGAAAGGCATGCAATATTTTTACAGAGGAGTATTTGAGTGTTGGAAGGCAAGAGTGAATGCAACTAATCATTCATATATGAGATTATATTGTAATAATCTTGAGCCTCTACTATATTTAAGGAAGCAATATGTGAATATACTGTGATGAGCTTTAGAAATTCTGTTGTATTTGAAATGCATTAGGCTTATTCTCCACTTGCTTGCTTACATGATAAATGGCCTGATATTACTGAGTTTTAAAATAAATCAACCTAATATGTTCTCTTTGCAGTGTATTTCAATATTAATATATTTTTATGTCACATCTATGATTTCATGGTGCATTATCTTCTATTAAGGCTTGCAACCAATAAATGCTTTGAAAAACCCTGCAGCTTTTTCCATAGAACTGTAATAGTACTGCTTGGAAGGGTCTTCTGGAGGCCACCATGTCCCATCTCAAACTTCAAACAAGATTGCCAATATTTGAGTAGGCAATTTATACCTTTTTTTGTAGCTGAATCTAGTAAAACCTCCAAAGAGAGATGTGTGGCCTTTTTAGAAAAGCAATTCCAGTGCTACTCTGTCTTCCCTGTAGTCATAAGACACTTACTTTTTCATATTCTTAAAAGACACAAGTGCTGATAACTGATATACAAACACAGCAGCTGCCTAAACCCTTTCTCTCATTATCCTGTTAATTCAAAGTCTGTAGATTTTTATTCAAACAGCGTTCCTCAACAGAAATAGCAAGACTCCATAATGTTGGTCTTTCACTGTATGATCACTGAAATCACAGAACACATCAATTCTGACTTAAGATTATTTCAGGAAGTTCATAAACTTCCCTTATGGAATCCTAAAATTAATTTCCAGAATCATTACATAGGAGTCGCCAAGACAATCTGATTTTTGTACAAGTATTGACTTTGATGATTAGCAGTTGCACATATCTAACAAAATTGTCAAATTATTAACTTTTTAGCCTACCCTGTTAATTACATTTCAGTGGAGGGATTTCTATCAGGAGATTCTTCTTTATTCAAAAGAAATCATGCACAGTGTCATCTCAGCAAAGTTACATTGCAGACAAAAATTAAGGAAAGTTCTCCACTACAGCCATCTCCTGTATTTGGGCCTTCTTGCCTCCTGTGCCAGATCATCCCTCCCTCCCAAATTATTGCTGCTGAGCAGTTGCAGTTGGAATTCTATATCCAACTAATAGTGGTTTTGTAGCACTGTCATAAGCCATTGACATTACAACAAAGAATAGAACACAATTAGTAAGATCTCAGCAGGTTCTTGCCATCTGTTTATGGACATATGTATCTCTTTCTAAAGGACATTAAGTTAAAGAGACTGCCAGTATTTCCTCAATAATGAAAAGGAGATTAGGGAGTTGTCATACCAGAAGTTTATTAACGTATTCTTTTGACTCCTAATACTTCTGTAAGGTAAACTTACTTTAAATCTGTTGTGTTACTTCTCACTTAGCTATGTGATGATGTCAATAATTCTAAATATGTAAACTCCATGCCCCAAATTGTAGGCAAAAACCTGTATTTCTACTATTGAAAATAAATTTTAAAATCCCTTTCAAAGACAATATTTGAGTTTATAACTCAGGTTGCACCTTTTTTTATCTGTGCTACTGATCTAGAATAAAAGTTTTATTTAGCAGACTAAGATGTTTGCATATCCTAGGAAAATTAATCGTTACTTCAGGAGAACATCATGCTGTGCTTTGTAAGTGGGATGGACAAAGAATTGGCACTTAGAGTATTTCCTACAAAAATATGAAAAATTACTAAATACTTTATATATAGGACTGATGAGACCAGAAATGGCACTGAAATTCTGTAATATTCACTGAAATCCTAATGAGCTGCCAAAGTAAAGAGTCATTTATGAATCTGCTTCTTGTTTTTCTGCTGAACTCTTCAAAATTTCTTGTAAAAGGAAAACTGTTGAAATGGAAATATCACTGTTCCACAGTCTGTGAAGGGACATATGCTGAGGTTTGGTAATAATACAGTGAGCACTTCTCACAGGGAGAGAAATTACAGAATGGGTTCTCCATTAAACCTTACCAGAATCACTACAGAAAATGCACAAATTGGTTTTCAGAGAGTATTAAAGACTGATCAATAAAAAAAATTACAAAATCAGGAAAAAAGGCTGGTAACTTTGTATTTTCACTTTAAATTTTCTTTCTTTTCTTTGTTTTAGAACTAAACCAAGTTTCATCCATAATTCTTTTTCTTCAGAACAAATTGCCAGATTATTTTTTATGAACTTGGTATGGGTACCATATGGCATCCTTGTTGGTTTTTTTTGTGAATTCAAAATATGCAAGAGAAACAAGCGAAATGAGAAAGCCTTAGCTTATTGTTCAGGGCATACAAGGTAATATAAGGTAACAAACCATTCTCTTTTGCTCAGGTTTGAAGCAGATGTTGATTCTTTCCTTATAGATCTGCTTTGAGTGGTTCTACAGAGTCCTTAGCCGTCGAGTGTTGAAGCATGTAAATTCTGACATGTGACGTGCTGAGAACATGTTGCCTTGTGCTCTGAAATGGCTTGTGAGCCCTGAAAATGTTCTGGAATTTTCTACATAGCATGCAACACAGTACACCAATAATCAAAAAAAACCCATAAAGGGTGGAAATTGCAGGGAAAATATATTTGCATTAATTTTAATTAATTTTACAGTAGTAATTACTAATTACTATTAATTAATAATTGTAGTAATAAAGTGGTATTTTTCCACTAGAAAAATTATGAGATGGGGGGACTGAATATGCCACAGACAGTATTTCTCATTATAAGTATTCACTGAAAATTTCCCCTGATTAGTTATATTATTTATAAAAGAAAATTACTATGCTGTTAGCTTGTATTGTTAATCACATGAATTTGAAAATACAAGTAATAAAAAGTTATAAATTCTGTTCCATTAAAGATTTCTTAAAAATGTGGAAATAATTATATTTCAGAAGGGAAGAGTGTAAGTTTTCCTTATCTTTGTTCCATAGCATATTTTACTTTTTTAAAAAAATTCAAGTTACATTTAAAAAACATAAAGCAAACATAGCAACTTACAGTGTTGAAGTTCTGAATTAGGGATCACAGTAAAATATAACACTCATAAATCTTCAGTTACTAATCTTACAAGGCATGTGACATAGAAATGCATAAGACCTGCTCTGGGAGTAAACTTTTAAACAGTGGCACACACAGATTTTCTGAGAGTTTTTGGATGTTGATAGTAAACACTCATTACTGAGACAGCAATTATAGCTGAAACATGCACTAAAGAAACTTGCACAAAGAGCATGCAGTATAAGCCATCAGGTAACGAGGCAGGTTTTATAAACTTGGTCTCCCTTGAAGGCTATTGATGCCCATATCTTCAGTACCTTCTAGAGTTTAAAAATAATTTTTTCAGAGCATTTTTAACTGAATAATTCAAAAGTATTATGAAATGCTGCTTTGTATTACATGTGAATGATGTGTCAAGAGGACCACCACAGAGGACTTTCCTTTGCCTTTGATTTCAGTAGTTGTCTGTCAAAATATACTTCCTCACTCATTACATTCCTTCTATATCATCATTTTACTGGAGAAAGGTTCTTTACTCCTTGAGTCTGATCTTTTAGAAGTCATCACATCAAGCAGATCTCTCTGCCTTGTGAGACTAGAAATTTGAATTTAAATTTCTTATGGAGATTCCTTAAACCTTGGGTTAAATTTTGTGCAATTACTGTAGAGGTCATTTCAGAAAAGTAGCTTTATGATATTATAGTCTTGCAGAATACATTGAGATTTGGATTTGCTTCATGGGCTGCAGGGTAGGTGTCTGCTCCAGCGTGGTCCTTAAAGAGTTTCAGTGGGAAAACCTGCTTCACCATGGACTTTTCCAAGGTGTTCAGGGCAACCTCAGCTCTGCACCTGGAGCACCTGCTCCTCCTCCTTCATCATCGTCTTGGTGTCTGAAGGACTGTTTCCCTCCTGTTTTCCTCACTTCTCTCTCTCACAGCTGCTGCACATTTTTTACCCTTCCTTACACATGTTAACACATAGGCAACACCTGAGGGGTGGTGAGGGGGCTGTGTGGGGCCAGCACGGGCCATGTTTTGGAGCCGGCTGGTGCTGGGTTTGTTCAACACAGGGGCAGCTCTTGGTGTCTCCTGACACAGGTCTTCCCTGCAACCCTCCTAGCCATCTACCTCAGAGCAAAAGCTTGCTACCTAAACTCAGTTGAGAACCTGCCCTTGCCTTCTCTCTCCCCCATCTCCTGAAGATTAAGAGGATGGATATAGGTCACAAAGATGTGGCCTCTCTGGTCGGTGAACGGGTCAGTCCAGCGTAAGTGTGAGCTGCCCCTAAGGACAAGCGTCATCACAGAAACACAGAGATTCCCTGTGGTGTCTGTGGGTCAGGGGCTTGCGATCAGCATTGCTGCCCGGTGACACCAGGCAACATCCATGCCAGGCTGGTCGCTGAGACAGAGGGATTGCTGCCATGTAGAGCTCAAACTGGGCAGAGATTGCTCAGCTTTGAAGGTGATGACTCACGAGGGGCAGTGGGTTGGAGGCCACAGCACTGCACTACTGCAAGTGGAGGGCTGTGAGTGGTGAGCGAGTAGCTTGGAACAGTTTCCAGTCCTGTCTCAAGGTGGGACAAAGATTTGCTTCAATGCAGTATTGTCCCCACTGCTCCACTCCTTTCTGCATTTATGTAGGTGCAACATCTTCTACTTGCAGGTTTTTGACTGGCAGAGTGTGTTTGAACTGTAATAGGAATGAGAAGTAATACATTATTAATATGTAAAGTGAGAAAACAGGTGATATCATCAGAAAAATGAACAAGAATGGTCTTAGAGCTAACTGGTTGATAGAGGGAATTTTATAATGATTTAGTGATTCTTTTCTTTTCTACTTCAGAGTCCTTCAGACAGTATCTGTTGAATTCCAGCATCTTTATGTAAATTATTTTTGTAAAATAATCTTAAACCAGGCTAAATCTTGGTTTTAAGGGAAACTTAGGGCACAAAGTGCAGATCCCTTAATCAGATTAATCACATTTTCATTAACAAATTCTGCAACTGAAGTTCACTGAGAGTATGGGGAAGAAATAACAATAAATGTTTTAGGTTTTTTTTTATTCCCAGTAATATTTATTACACAAATAAAACTCAGTGGATTTAAATAGTAAGATAGAGATGAATGTTAATACAGCTGCATATTGTAAAAATAAGTACTTGAATATAAAATGGTGTATAATCTGTTCCAGTAAATTATATCTGTAAATTTTAAAATGTGCTGCTTTAAATTTAATACGTTGCTTTCATGTCACTACTTTTTTCATATATTTTACCATTCACATTAAACATTTATACAACTCCATTTACACTAATTTGTATTCAGTGGCTTAAACCAGCTTCAAAATAGAGGTTAAGATACCTTTTTCCAATGAGGTGACAATTGAATTTTGTTTTAAATTATTCTAAGTTCCTTAAGTGGTAGATCACTAATGTTTGTAACAACTGAATCACTAGAGAAACTTACTGCATGCAACAATGTCCTTAAAACAAAGAAATACAATGTTAATCAGCTGAGAGCCAGGAGCTGCTACTGCCTAGTAACTTCTGTCTTTAAAAAAAGTGAGTGGTGCCTTAAGGACCTTCTATGCCATGTTTTGTAGTGTACAAAAAAGACATGGAAGGTTTAGGCTTCTTTATTCTTCCCAAGGAGGAAATTCTGGAAATAACAAAGGTAAGGGAAATGGCGTCTAAACCACTCTAACTTTACATCACGACTAAGAATAGGATTGTTCTGTAAATGTCAGTGACTTGAATTAAGCTGTGCTTTAGTACTTTGGTGTAACAAGGAGAAATCTGTCATTCCAAGCAGCTTTCAAGACTGCCGGTAAATGACTGCAGGAACAGGGTTATTTTCCAATACCTGGTGGTTACAACACTGGGCAGAAAAGCCGATGTATTGCTGACGCTCCTGAGGTTACTCAGCATGTTAATGCTGAAAGACATTTTCTTGAACAATGACAGTCAGTCATGTAGCATGGAGCTCTTGTCTGAGCCATTAATTTAACTATGAAATTTTGTATTTTCTTGGGCACTTAATCCCATTTGGCTTCAGTTCCAATCTAGAGAGAATATTGGCGGCTTATTGACTTTCCATTCAGCAGTTGAAAAAGTAGTTTGCAAAAATGTAAGGAAAAGAGTACGTGAACCATAAACTATGGGATTAATTTATGGAATTATTTTCCTGGATCAGCTCGATTGACCAATGAAAGCATTAAGTTGGGGGGTTTTTTTCAATTTGTCAAGGCCTCAACTTTTGATTTTACTGCATTGTGTCAGCTGTCATGTAGAACATCTATATTTCAATTAGGTTCCTTTTGATAGCATGGATTTATTCTTATATGTCCTATTGCTTCAGAAGTGCTAATCCATTTCTTCTTCTTTTTTTTTTTAATATGATTTGTGTGAATATGATTTTTTCTTTCAAGTCTTTTTGTTTTTAGAGGTTTGTTTGGTTTTTTTTTTTGCTTATTCTTTGTACCTCTACCTCCTTATTCTCATTACAAAAGGGAGATTTGATAGACGAATTGCAATATATTATTTGCTTGGATTTCAGGAAAATTTTATTTTTCCTTTTGCTGTTGCATTCTGTCCCGAATGTATGCTTTTGGTAGTTGCAATTATTTTCTTAAGAGGAGAACAAGAACAAAAAAGACCTCAGGGTGTGCTGTTTTGTCCGGAATTATCCTCTCAGTGTGACATTTGATGTAATACAGATGGTGCTGGAGACCTATATAGCCACAAATATGGCTATATTTTATATAGTTTTGGCTATTTATTTATTTATTAATTTCTATTAGGAACTGTGGAGAGATGCAGTTTTATCCTAGCATATTTTACTACACAATTATAACTACTGTTTCCATGGAGACTCCTTCCAGTCCAGCACTTTCACAATTGTTGGTTTTAATACACTACCAAGGAGTCAACATCTACCAATACAGAGTAACAGGGAGGGAAGATAAAGACAAATTGAGTGGTGAGGAAAGTAGGGATGTGATTTCTTTCTCAGCAGTGGCTTACAAATTTGTGTACCAGGATTAGGATTTCTGGGTTTTTCTGAATAAATAAAGAGAGAAACAAATCACATTTTACCCCTTGTGAAGTTTCCTTTAAAGAACTGTAAGCATTTTGAATTGACAGCTGCTTGACATCTTTTTTCATTATCTTGTTTTGTGATCTGCAATTTAATTGGGTCCCTTTGCTTTGCTTTGTGTTATTACTGAAATTGAAATTAGTTGCAAAAGGCAAGGGAGGTCTATGCTCCTCCTTTTTTATAAGACAATAACAAAAATGAAGTTAGTGTGTTGTTTCCATAGAAAAATAGGAAGTAGTTCTGCCAACATTAATGCTGAAAGACATTTTCTTGAACAATGACAGTCAGTCATGTGTCTAAGATATTTATTTAATCTTTCTAAGATGAAGAGAACATTTAATGACTGCTTTCTGTCACTACTTTATGCTGGGATCTCACAGATTATGTTTGAAAAAGCAGGTTTTTGGAGTTATTTTCTAGTTTAGGCTCTCAGGGGATTTTTGTTTGTTTCATTTTCATCTGGCCTATTATGAAGGATTAGCAACTTTACTAAAAGGCCAATAATACTTTTTTTTTTTTTTTTTTTTTACATTTGGGGCAGTGGGAAAGAACATGGTATGTACAGCATACTGCTATTTTCTATGAAACTGTATCCCCTTTTTCAAATATCCTTCTACATCCTTTTCTTGGTTAAAAGCATCTCAAAAAAAGAGGTGGGTTTTATGTGTATATTTTACCTGAACCTACTTTGTATTCTTCAACACACATTTTTGATGGGTTTTATTTTCCTTGTCACACAAAGGATGATTGTGTGAAAATTATGCTCTTGAGAAAAGTTACTACAAATACTTCCAAACTTAGTTCTCTCTGATTAGCATGCTGGTGTTGCTTGTGATTGCTCACTGGTCCCTATAAGATGTAAGCTGCAAGCTGAAAGACAAAATTAACAACCATTAGCATCTTCAGTTTTGCTGCTTTAGCACCAATTGTGCACAATTTTTCTGTATGCAGATAAATATCAAAGAAATTCTGATTTAATTTTAAATAGATGTTAAAATTTAAACTTGAGCAGTGAGATACTAAATCTTCTGTTGTTTAAGTTAGTTAATTACATTATTTTTTAAATATTTGATTATTTCATATATATTGTGCCACATAAAAATATAAATTATTTACTGAGTTTTTTGGGGTTCAAGCTAGAAAAATATTACGTGTGCATTGCAAAATAGTAAAAAAAAATAATCCACTCTGTTTTGAAACTCCATACAATGTAACAGAAATTATTTAGTTATCTTTTCTCCAACTGAGTGGTAATTTAATCTTTTAAAATGAATACAGGCTCATAGTTGAGGAAGAAAACCTTTCTTTTTGGCATTGTTTTAATGAAATTATTAGAGTAATGAAGATAGCAGATAGGTGAATACTCCTTTACACTTTCCTGCACAAACTATTCTTAAGATTAAAATTTTCTTTTTACCTGTTCTGAAAAAAAATAGGTTAAAATATGTATTGTGCTTGTATATTTTGCATCTGATTTTACAAAACAGTACAAAAAAACCTCTTTATCAGAATAAAACATGCATAGAAAGGAAGATGAAAATTGCAAGAAAATAGCGGGGGTTTGGTGAGGGACACTGCTGGGACAATCTTTGAGGGACACAGCCAGGAGTGGCCAGTAGCACTGCATCCACAACAGAATGCAGCTCAGCCCTTTGTTGAGAAAAAACCACAGTATTTTTGGAAGTTTATATTTTTATTTCTGTGGAACAATCAGCTAAGCTCCGGAAAGAGGCACAGGGTGTGAGTGAATGGCTGTGTGAGAGTTCGACTGCAGATCAAAGCCAGCCCATCACACCACAGAAACATTTCTATCTCCTAAAATAAAACAAACAAGCAAAATAAAAATTCAAGACTAAAAGAATTCCTGAATCTGGAAAGGGCTTTATCAAAATGTTGGAAGTGGAAGACATTAGTATGGAATAAGTGATTTCTCTCATCTCTACTCAGAAGTTCCTCTACTTTGAAGAAAGCTTATCAGATTGAATGATTTGTATTCACAAATAGGACATCCATTAGGTCCTGCAGTCCAGGAAATTAATGCCAGGATGTTTATGGTCCCTTTCACAGTGCTGTGACTACCAGGGGGACATGGGGTTTGCATTACACATACAGGTGTGTGTCGGGGAGGTTGACTCTTCTCTTTATGGCTGAAATTGCAGGAGCTCAGGATTTGTCTGAGTAAATTATTTATGTGCCCCAAACATGCAGGTCATTAAAGTAAATAACAAACACTGTCTGTTTCATATAGCATTTTATTCACTTTGGAAACAAAAAGTCCATAGGACAACTATGTTCGTGTCCTGTTTGAGTCAATTGTTTTGTATACAGTTTTATTTGTGGTTTTCATTTCTTAGATGAATGTTATTATGTTTGGGAAACATTAGCAAGATAGAAAGAAACCCCTAATTTTTAATACTGGCTTAACATTTTGACTTACAATGTGGTGGTTTTAATACTTATTTGAATTTTCCCTATGTCCTTGGAAATAATAATGTTTTCAAAAGTTTTCAAGCGCATGAAGAGAGTATTTTTGTGTCATTCTAAGAATTCTGATATGGTACATCTACAATTTTGGCAATATTTCTTCTTCTTACTTCAAACCATGTAAAAGACTAAAAATTTGGAAGCACTTATACACGTTTGCATAATTCTAATCCGAAGCTGCTTTGGCTTTAAGCCATTCAATTTTGATGAAGAATGAAGAAATGTTTTTTGTCCTTCCACATGGAAATACTATGGATGTAGTTTTGTAGTTGCAATTGACTTCTTTCTTCAACATGTAGGTACAACCTTTCCAAACCAGGCTGACATAAATGCGCAACACCCTTTAAAATAAGATTTGATAATTTACTGGAAAGAGGGAATTTGTATCCCATCAGTAACACAATCTTCCAATTTCCTTTGGAGAATGTGGAATAAAAAAAAAAGAAATGCAGAGCATGACTGGAGTGAAAAAAGGGGTGAGAAGCATTATCTAGTGCAAACTGGTCTGCTATTTTTCCTTTATTTCTAGATAACATAACCCAGAATAAGCGAGGAACTTGCATTTAGATTTTTTTAAATAAGCTGTTTTACAGGATAGAGAGATAATTCTATTATTTGGGACAGAATTAAAAATAGTATGATTCTGCGCTGTATTCTAATTCATGGCCCAAATGCATATTCAGTCCCAATCTTCTGGCCCTCAGAGGTGGTAGAATAATAGAATCAATTAGCCAGTTTATCACCCATCTCATAGACCTACATCCAGTCTGTATTTTGCAACTTTGTTCACAAGAAGCCGTGGTAAATGGTGTTGGACACTTGGACGAAGGCCAGACAAGCAGCATTCACCGCTCCTCTCATGCCTGTGGGACGTGTCGCTGTGTTGTACAGTGTGACCAGGTCAGTCTGGAATGACTTTCCTTTGGTAAATCTGCTTTAGCTTTTCCTAATCCTGTTTTGTTTGACTTGTAATACTTTCTAATAGGACTCTCTCCATTATTTTCCTAAGGACTGAGTTAAGACTAATGGGTCTCTAGTTTTGTTTGGTTTTTTTTTTTCCTCAGTTCTCTTTTGTGCCCTTTTCAGTAGGTATATTTATCTTCTTCCAGTCATCACCCAGATGCTCCCTGATTTCCACAACTTTGCAGATATCCAGACAGTGACCTGACCAGACAGTGGCCATAGACGGAACCATTTTTTTTTCCTGTGACACAGAGACTGCATTTAAGGGGAGGCAGTGCCTCAGAACCAGGAGGGTTCAGTGTGGGTACCCCTCGGCCCGAGGGGGTGCAAAAATTTGGGGGGACAGATGTCCCAAAGGGGAGACTGTGCCTTTTTGGAGTGAGGCAAGGCATCCTTGAAAGACAACCCTAGAAGCAGCTCTGGTCTCAGTGGTGAGAGCACTGGGCATGGAAGGAAGGTGTCACGATGGCAAAAGGACTTTCCGGGCGGTGCTGAGTGACATGGAAACACACGAGGTTACAACGGTGTTTCCAGGGGAAGCCTATGGTGCAAGAAGGACTCCTCTCCTCTTGATGAACTGAAGATTAAGTATTCTAAAGGGTGGTGCTGGACTGAGAGTTGTTGATTTGGGGGAATGTATTGCATTGGGAAATTTGGTGGGGGGGGAGGAGGAAAATGCTTTTGTAAGGTTCTTATTTTCCTTGTGTTTTTTTTTTTTTCTCTTCTTTTCTTGTAGTTTAGTTAATAAAGTTTTCTTTATTTCTAAGCAGGAGCCTGCTTTGCTTATTCCTGGTCACATCTCACAGCAGACACCCTCACAGGGAGAGGGTATTCTCATGGCAGCACTGGCATTGTGCCAGGGTCTAACCGTGACACCTGGCCACAAAGTCAGCCCCTTGCCTTAACACCGTAAGTGTGTGTGGGTTGAGCACTTGCAAAAGGCTGCAGAGCGGCCCTTGCTGCACTGCTGCTGGGTCAGCACAGAATTACTGTGGTTGCTTGATCCTGTGGTGGGGATGCAGCTGTGCCAGTGAAAACAGCCAAAGAAGGTACTGAGAGCCTCTGCCTGGCCAGCATTCCCAGCCGGCATTTTGACAGAGCTGGTTTGTATTGAGACAGCTCTTTCCTGTGTCTTTCCTGTGCTTCTGCCTATTGCTTAAGGGCCCTTTCTTACTTGTGAAATCTTTGGCCAGTTTTTTCCTAGCTGAGACTTCCTAAAAAATGAGTTTTGTCTTATTCTCAGAAAGATTGCTAATATTTTTTTTTGTTTGTCCAAATGGTAGGCTTTCAGCTATTCATGGAATTAAAAAAGTAATTTCTTTTCTGTTTCTTCTGAAAAACAACTTCTTTTTGTTTTTGCATTACAAAGAATTTATTTTCATGTTTTTCCTTCAAGCTTTCATTAATTCTCAGTTTTGAACACTAATCAATGCTCATTTTAAATTTATATGTTGAGATACTTACTGTATGCTATCACAAGACAAGTAATTTCACTATGAAAGTGTCACAGGTATGATCAAGTATATTTTTAATACATTCTACTCCACTCATACTTGCTTTTTTTGTTTCATATTTGTTTTTCCTAGTAATAGAAAAATAGAAAAATTAAATTAATTCCTCTGCTACTCTATTGGAGATCTATAGGGTTTCAAAAACTTGAAATAGGTCATGTCTGTAAAAAAAAAATTATTTAATTACTAAATTACTGTGCCATTACCCAGTTACTGAGAGGACTTGACTTTCAATTTTCAGTACTTCTAAAGCAAGGCTTTTATGAGAGATACATCTTGTCAATAATTTTTATTTTATTTTTTGATTTTTATTACTGCAACAGTAGTACATTATAACAACCTGAATAAGACATAGAGCGTTGAACAAGAACTCTCTTCACAAACACCATGTTTCACTGAAACTAATCCTACTCAGTAGCAATAAACTTGATATATTTTATATATTTTTATATTCCCTTTTCAGTGTTAGTATTGGGAAAATTAATCTAAATTTCAAAGCAAAATGAGTAAATATTGAAAGATAATTTGAGTTAGATTCAGCTTTTTTATTAGGAAAGTTAAATTAACTTTATAGTTAAAGCAGTAATTTTACAGTTAAAACAATATCTTCTTATAAGTTGCTTAGATCTAAGATGTGCAATGAAAAAACGTAAAGTTGCATGTTTGATTATTTACTTACTGATATTTTACTAAGCTTACTGGTGAATAGCACTAAGATTGAGTTTCAAAACTGTTTTATTTATATTTATTTTAAGAACATTTATTTTTTGAAGAGCTTTTAATGCTTTTAACTCTTTTACATATATTAAGCACAACATGTTCAAAATGTTTTAATTGGACATAACAAAATATTTTCAAAGAAATGAAATATCAGCAAGATAAGCGCTTGGTACTTCAAATATTACGGAATATTGATTTTTACTCCAGGAAGTTAAAATAGTATTGATGTATTTAAAAAATCTCTTTGTTTCTTTATGAACCCTGCATAGATTTGCTGCTCAGAGACATAAATGTAGGAAGTAATCACAGTGAAATCTCTTGAATGTTCTTAGCTGCACACACAGACAGAGCCATTTTAAAGGTAATTGCTATGTTCCAGTTATTTAATATCCTGTTCATAAATTAGGCAACACTAACCCATATTTCTTCTTGTTCTTTTCTTGCTTTACAATTTTTTCTTAGCTTTTAATGTATTATTTTCATTATATCTGTTTCATAAAATATGACAAGCTCTTTCTGATGGCATAGTGCAGCTCAATGACAGGGTCATCACAATAAGCAGAATTGAATAAAAATAGGGTATGTACATCAAAAATGTTATATCAGAAATTTAAAAGTAGTTCAGCTTTTAGATGGTTTGTTAAAATATAGTTCTTGTTTGAATAAGGCATGGTAAAATTTAAAAGATTTTAGCAGGCAGCATTTGTAAAAAAGAAAGAGTTGCAGATTAAAGTCCCTTTAGATGAAAAAGTAATTCACTCTGTATCTGGAAAAGTGAACCATTCAGTTTCTGATGGTGGAATTTACCATCTGTGTCATTAACACATGCTGATGAATTGGGGGGGTTGACACTTTGACACTAATACAGTGAAATTTCCATGTATCAATATGATTAAATTTCCAATAATACATGATTTCTAACTGAGCATTCACTTCCAGAAACTTGTTATTTAAGAAAGAGCAGCATGATTTGATCCATTTCAACTACAGTTCATGCATTAGTTATTCAGAAATCTGCATCCAACGATTATTAAATCTTTAGTACCTTACGTTGGTTTTTTTGGTGTTTTTTGTTTTGTCAGAAAATTCATACTGAGCTAAAAAATATCTGCTTCCGGACACTAGTTATGATATTCAATGGTCTTGCACTTACACAAGAACATTAGACTCACCTGATTTTTTAGTGGGCTTAGAAATCCTAAGCAATATTATTAAACAATGCCAACTTTTAAAAGATAAGTGGTATATAGGATAAAGCAAAAGAATAAAAGCATATAAATGGATCTTCTGTTGACAGAAAATTTATGTGAGTTAAATTAATAATTACTCTTTCAGTATATATGAAGATGAGATTTCTGTCAAAAAGAAAAAAATATTTCCATGGGGTATTTTTTTTGTTTTGAAGGAAGTAAGGACTTTAGCTTTTACCAGCAGTCTTTGAAGATCCCCTTGCTATGACACTTGCTTTAAAATGCTTTTCTCAGAGACAAATTCAGACCTTTAAACTCCAATGCCAAGCTCTCTGGTGCACAGTTTATGAGGCCATTTAATCAAAGACACTTTAAGATTTTTTTTCCCATAGTGTTTACCACTGCTGCCTTTTCTTGAAAACCTTTCTCAATGAACCACTGTTTAAAATTTATATAATTCACTGTATAAACATGTAATCACAGTCAAGAATATGGCAAACAACTTTGGCAATGAAGAATTGAAGTACTTCAATTTGAAGTATTCAGGTGTTGTATCCTAATACTTTAGAGGAATTTATGACACATTTAATATATTGTGTTCTTTATTAATACATATATGGTAACTTAAGTTAAAATGGTGCAACCCAATGTTTATAGCCAGATGTAAACACTTTGGATCATTTTCACACTTCAAAAACTGACCTCTGTAAGTATTTACCATTTATATATTTATTTTAAAACTTACCATAATAATACTTTTTGCATGAAGTAGGCAGTCTTGTATAAGTGATTGACCTGACACATAACTTGAATTTAATACTCATTAGTTTTTTACCAGGATATAAGAAGGCAAGCTCATCAAAGTGTAAAGGAGGCAGAAGCCCCAGATTATTTACTGCATCTGAATTGCACATGAAGCTCGTAGCAATGCCTTTCAAACATCTGTTTGTAGCAGTTTATAACCCTTCTGATTTATATTCAATGGGTAGTTTATGATTATGGTTTGGAAATCTTTGTTCAATAAGTAAGGAAGTGAAGGGCAGGGAACCAAACATTTCTGCAAGTGAGAGATCTGCTGGTATGTACTGTCTCCCAGGTGTGCTGTAAGAGAAGGATACACACAAAAAAATTGATGGAGGGAGAGAGAAATAAATGTTGTGATAAATATCTTGCAGTTATAGCAGCAGCTGGGAAGAAAATTATTGAGAGTCAGATTTTTATTTATCTTAACAGTGCAAGCATATCCGCAGAAGTTTTCTAATGATTAATTTATCCGCAATGCATAAAACATATATTAAGTAGCAGTTTAGGTGCCAGTTCTCATGTCACATACAGTTATTTTCTCATTAGGCTTGTGATTCTCCCTCACAAAGAATTTTTCATACTCTGACATAAATCTTAACATACCAAAAAAATTACTTCTTTAAGCAGTAAAAGAGTGAGCTTGAGATTACTCATTTTTTTCTGCCTGTACTTAGTAAGTAAAGATTTTCTTTGGGAAATTATCTTAAAATATTTAATTAATTAAGATTAGGATTTTTTTCCTTTCTGCAAATGCTAAAAAATAACTATCAAATATTTGATTGTTTTTATGCAAATGCTATAATATATAGGATACATGCATCTGACTACAATGCACAGAGGTTTGAAATTTAAATTGAACATTATGACCTCTGTGGAGAACGACATTCCAGGGGTTTATTTAAGTGTTTCATAAGAAATCTGATTTTGTTTTGAAGTACAGAAACTAATACAAAACAGACATTAAAGTTCATTCATTGAATAAAATTATGACACTAAACCAAAATACTATACGTTATTAAAATATCTGTGGTTATTTCTCTACAGATGCTCTAAGTAACAAATGAAACTAGGCTTCTACAAAATAATAGCAACAGAGATTTTAAGTGTACAAGGCATTGGGAAAAAAAAAAAGGTCTTGGGAAAAGGTAATACATTCAGTTTTGCCTCAAAACAGTGTCTTGGAAATAGAGAATTATGTTGCAGAAATAAATCTGATGATTTCTCCGTGGCTATGACCTGCAAGTTAGAAACTTTAGATGGCATCTTTGCATCAACTCCAGTGACAATAGAGTGGTAAACAACAGGAGAGATTGATTGCACGAAGATCTCATTATGCTCACTGTGCTGTATCTCTTATTTTATATGTGAGTTTTGTTCAATTTCTTCTACAGAGCACAGTTTTGGATATATCTCACAACCACCCAGAAACTGAAAAAACCACCCAAACAAACAAATAAGAATAATTTTACTTGTTGCACCTGAAATGCCCTATTTAATAAATATATTAAAATCCCTGTGTGTAGATTTCCTGTTCAGAAGCCATGAGTGTAATTCAAAAATGCATCTGAGTTGGAAAAAAGTTCATTAAGAATGAGTTGTCTATGGCTTTAAAAAGATTTGTGAGTAATTTAATACATCCCATTTATTCAATAGGATGTTAAGAAGTCATGTGAAAAGAAATGGAGAATTCATTGCAGTTGAAAGAAAATAAAGAAAATGAAAGGCCAAATCTACCAAATAAATAGTCCAGTATGCTTCTTTCCATAGGGAAAAAAAAAATATTTCCATTCTTCTCCGAGGAGCTAATTAAATGACCACGTGGGTTTTCACAATTATTACCTAAAATACCCTGTCCTGTATGTTTGAGCCTTTAGCCTGGCTTTTCTTTGTTTAATAATATTTCTGAAAGTATATTTAAATGTTTTTATGAAGCATCTTGATTCAGAAGCTGGTCCACCACTGTCCCACGAGGTTCCTGTGTTACAGACACAGAATGGCTGAGGTTGGCAGAGACCTCCCGAGATCTCCTGGTCCAAGCCTTATGTTTAGGCAGGGTTAGTCTGAGCAAGCTGCTGCTCCCTCCAAGATGCCCTTCTTTTTCTAGAAAAATTTTAAATGAATGCTTGGGGTTAAAATGGCTACTCCTTTGGGCGAGATAAGTTTGGAATATATTCCACCTCCAGTCATCACTTATGCCAGTTTGCTGGCAGTTAAACTAATGGCTTGGTAGAGAGATCTTTCAGGCTGTTCCACAGAGATTTATGTGGACTATACTGCGCTGGGAAGTTTAAACAGTAAATCTACCATGTAGTGAAGAAACAACAGAAACTGGGAAAGTGGGAAAGAAAGTAAAAGAACCATGAAACAGTATACCCAGAGAGGGTAGGAATTCCTTTAGTGAGGGGAAAGCAGAATGAAGAATTATCAAAAACTAACAGCATCATTACTGACCCTGAAGTTTCCCACTTTCTCCATTAATTTTGTTCTACTTGCTGCTCGGTTCCTCACAGTGTTCTGGGATTGTAAACAATATAACAGTGCTTACAAGTGATATGTCTCTAACAGAGATATCTGTAGCAACCTTAAGTTGTAGTAACCTGCGTTCAATCTGGTCTATAAAATACCAGTCTAATTCACCATTAATATTGTTTTCAGTAAACTGCTTTCTTTATTTGAGTGTGTTTTTTTATGTCTGGAAAAGGCCTGCAAAAATTTCCTGAATTAATGAAAATGAAGAAACTTTGCAAGAAAGCTGAGACCTTCTTAATTATTGCATGTTTATCATAAGATATTCTTAAAGGACTGCTGGCACTTTGAATAAATTTTGAGTCTTAATGGCATCTTCATGAATATAAATGTAGAAGCACTGCAGGGAACTTTATCACAGCTTCAGATCAAGTTGTTCTTTCCATCCATTTTACCATCGTGGTCACAAAATGCAAGTTTTCTCAAAATCAGTTCTGGGTCACTTTTGATTTGATTTTGTGTTAAGAAAATTAATTCTAGGTACCTTTTAAAATTGTTGTTTGTTCCCTTTTTGTTATTGTGAAACATTATTAAATATTTTCTAATTTGCAAATACAATAACCCCCTCTCTTCCATAGAATTGATGAGAATTAGCACTTTCCAAGTGTCTTACTGAGAACATATATATTTAAACTGATAATACTGTCAATTTTTCAGCATCTCAGAGGGTAGAGTTAGATTAGATCTTATAAAAATATTCTTTACTGTGAGAATTGTGAGGCACTGAAAAAGGTTACCCAGATAATTTGTGGATGCCCTATCCCTAGAATTTTTGAAAGTGATTTTGATTAACCAGATCTTCTGGAAGATGCCTCTGTCTATGGCGCAGGGGTTGGAACTAGATGATTTTTAATGTCCCTTCCAACACAAAACATTTTATCATTCCATGATTTGCATTTCTTGATGTTGTACCTATAAATTTTACACTAAATTGAAAACCATGTCTCTCTTGTAATGCTCTGTATTTAGTATGAAAATCTAAAACCTTGATGGTCAGCCTTGAAAGTGAAGTACAGAAGAACTGGCAGTAATGTTTTTTTGTACCAAATCATAAATCATCCTAGAATAGACTATGACTAAAAAGTTCTTTAGCATAGAGTTCATGCCAATGCCAATTATGCATTTTTTAAGTGCAGGTGATATGGAATTTCCATCCTGCCAATAAAATTAAATACCCAAACCAAAGCCTCTGGTGCTCTTACAAATGTGGTTTTGTTTGCTATGATATCTTCTGTACTTACAATAGTGTTGCAACTAATTTTGTCTCAACTGTTAGTTCCTGAATTATGTGGGTGTTGTGCAAATATCCTGCCCAGTTACTATAAGCAGAAGCCATTGCTAGACAAACATGTTTGTTCCTTACAGATCCACCATATGATACAAAAGAACATAGCTAACACTACTTTTGTAAGTTGTCATTATTTAATCCACAGAAATCTATAAATATGTTCAGGCCCTTATTTTGCTGGCATGAACTAAATTAATTGCAAACTGATTTATCAGCTGAGACTTGAAGGATCCTGGGGAGAAGGCCTGGTACAGAAAGAACTGACTATTCACAGGCATTTTTATATCCAAAAAGGATTTAACTGAGAAGTTAAAATGCTAGTGAACAAGGAACACCAGAAAAAAGTGGTGTAGACACCTACATCCATATTCTAAGCCTTTGGATCTCATTTTAGTTTGTAATTTTTAAACCTGATTTTTTGGTTCTTATTTATGGCCAATAACATGGAAAAATTGGGAGATCCAAGTTCTGTAAATATCAGAACTTCAATTCAGCAGTTAATCTGTTCTCATTATGGGTTTATTGCATAATTTATTTGTTAAAAATTCAGACAAATTTAATCTCTGGGAAATTTAACAGTCAAGACATGTACAATCTGGATCACTACCCAATTCTTATTGCTGAATTTAGATCACAAATTAGTAACTTCAGATGAAATTCTGTCTTTATGACTTGTTTGGTAACCTCAGTAAATAGTATGTAAATTTAAAAAATCAATAAGGAATTTTGTTTTATTGTGAGAAAAACTGGATTGTCTTGTAAAACTGATCCGTACATACAGGTAATTTGCTGTTATTGCAAATTGAGTTTTCCTTTGCAGTACAAAGACCAAAACCCAGTGCCTTGATATTTAATGTCTTAGCTCCTCTCAGAATAATCAATAGTTGTAGCATCTAAGAATTTTGAACATCTAGGCACAAAGGATTTGTTTTGTACGCCATTGTTACAGCTAGTAAACACAACTGCTCCAGTCAGCTACTGTGTTCCTATGAATTAATTTTGTGTGACTAAATTTGTGCAGTGTGCAAACCTTTTTTTCAATATAGAATTAATATAGCAATGCATGTGACTAAATACTTAGGCATGGAGCACAAGACTTGAGTACTTACACTAACTTCAGTGAACCCCTCGGAATGTTTCATATGTGTGCATTCTAGAAAGTAAAGGGAAAGTTCTCACTGACTTAAAATCAGAGGAGCCTGCGAAGTGTGTTGCTATACTGAATTTCATACCTATGCAGGGGGTAGCGCTTAGGCAGTAAATATATTCCAACATCATAAATATTTTATATTGTGGGCTAGAAGAAAGGTAGAGAAGTACTTTCTTTTCCCCCTGTTTTATTTTGGTTTGAAAACGCTTCACTTTTCTCTGCTGCTCTTCCACCTCTTAGTGTACTGTTAGGCAGAAGGTCCAAAGGAACAATGAGCTAGGAGACAAACTGTGAAAGAAAAAGACTTGAGTTTGCTTGGTTTTCAAAATGATCAAAAATTTCCTAATTGATTTTTCTAAGAAGTGATGTACTGGATTTCTGAGCTTGCAGAAGGGTATTTAACAGGTGCAGCATGAAAAGTAGTTAGGATTCTGTCTTTGAGGATAATGCAGAAAAAGATGTCCTACATGACTGTAGGACTGAGTCATGACTGACATAGACTCTACAATGTTATTACATATAGATTGTAGGGTGCAGCTCTACTTGAACATGATAAAAATCCATGGTTTAATGTACTTATTTTATTGTACCTTTTGTCATGAAGTTTTGATCACTGGGTATGGCACTCCTTTCTGTGCTTCTGTTTCATAGATGTGAGGAGAGTAAGAACACTGTCAGATGGATAGTGCAATACCAAGACATTTTGACTGCATTTCAGCTGTGTTTGAGTGACAGCAGACCGTGCTCATTTGGTTCTAGGCTCTGCCTGTGCATAGCAGCTGTAGCAAAGACAATTTGACTTACAGCACAGAAAGTGCAGATAGAAAGAGACTTGGAAATCAGGTGACCTCAGCAGCTGTATCGGTTTCAGGGGCCTGGCCCAGACAGAAATTTCAACAAGACATTTTAGAATGAGAAGATAAACATGTTTTTAAAAAATTCAAGCAGAAAGCAATCCTTGAAAGTTAGAAGAACCAAATGGTTGCCTATTGCAGGGCAGAGAATTCAGTAAAATTGAAATCAAATACGCATAATCATAAAAAACAGCAGGACTTGTTGTCACATGGTCTCTAAGAAGCTTAACTGAACACACTGAAGTATCAAATTTCTTCACACCACAAGCAGTGAAATGAAACACTTGAAAGAACACTGGTGATCTTACACCATTCATCTTTCTCAATTATTTAGGCTGCAGGGAAACAATTGATGAAGGAACTAAACCTAGACATAATTGCTACTGATCCTGACTGCTGTTGTGGAGTCCTCATGAAGACAAGGAATCAATAGGACCTACTTTAGGATTTTCAGTCTCCAACTGATTCTTGCAAAAGAAGGAGCAATTAACATCCATTATATTCTAATAAAATATATCTATTTTGCTCTTAATCTATTATTATTGAAGAGGGATCTCCCAGGCTCTGTTTTGTATGTAAGTGATGCTTGTGATTTCCTGTTAGTTTTCAGACTCCTTAGGGCTGGGGTTTTTTTAACCATATTAGGAAGGTGCTTCAAAGAGCCCAGACATACAGGAATATTATGTCCTAGCCCTTCAAACTATTTTTAACATTCCAAAGTTGTCAGTATCAAATAGATTAATGACTGCTTGTGCCTGATGGCAGAGGATGACATTTGAAGTATGGGGCCACTATGTAAGGTGTCATTTCATTCAGATGAAAACCCTACACTATCAAGAAAATTGTCACTATTTTCATGAGACTAAGAATGCTTATAGCAACTTTGGCAGCTCTTCAGGTCTCAAAGGCTGGCTGGGATGATATGCCTTTCACAAACAATATATTTTTCCATGTTCAAGAGGATCATTGAGCCTTTGAGAAAAGGTAGATAGAGGATTTTAGCATCCCTATCCACATCTGATACTTTCTACCTCTATCAAACATATGGATAAGTAATGTTGTACTTATTTTCTCTCACAGTTCATAGTATGTACAATAACAGAGCTTCTACCAGTTTTTTTAGACAGGACTCGACAACTATGAGACACAGTGAGTAGGATTATGGGTCTTGATTTCTCATCTGAGGCATTAATAAAGAATTTTGCTAAATTATGAACGAACCTCAATCATCCTGATGTTAATCTACAGTCTTTGTTATAGAAGTTTAATTTTTCAATAGTATTTCATGTTTTAAAAATTAGAGTGAAAAAGAATGTGTGAGATCTTTGTGGTTCTAAACAAGCAGGTAGATGCCATGACCCCAGTCTGCATCTTAAAAACTTCTTTTGGCCACTAGAATCCCTAAATCTTTTTGACTTTACAAAAACAAAGAATTAGCTGCCCATCTTTTGAGCAAGGTTTTTTGAGCGCCATAAAATAGGCATTTCCCATGCCTGTCTCAAGCTCACAGACTATTAATCTTTCTCTCTAAATGTCTGCTGTGTTGAGCTTTGGAAAGCCACAGTGGGTATAAGTACTGAGCCCAACAGCCTTTCTGCTAAATAGATTTTATGGGTTGTAGGAGATAGGTTAAAAATATTGCCTTGCTCACAGATGCTTGAATGAGCTTCTATCTCTCAGGAATGTGTCTTATCCATGACTATGAGAATACTTTCTGTGATGTGCTTAAGCATGATATAATTTAATATTTATGAATACATTAATGGTGAGTGCATTTGTGTGTCTGGGTTTACTGTAATTCCTAGTTTAAAAAATATCTGAGTAATCCAAAGCTCAGTTGTGTAGGTTTCAAGTTTTTTACATACATTATAATGCCCACATTTATTCTTCAAGCACTACATTAGGACAGGACTCCATAAATCAGACTTGAAAACCATTCTTGCTTCAGAGCACATGCCTGAAAAGAAAGTGAAAAACTGACTGTGTACCAAAATACTTTTCCTAGACTTTAGTCTTGCAGCATCCCAATTCTACATTACGCATGAGTAAACTGGTTTTAGTTAACTTAAAGGTAAACTGCTTAATTAAACCTACTTGAGCTTTAAACTTTCATAAGTGCTCTTCTGTCCCCTGTCCATTTTTCATATCAAATCATCACTTTATCTACAAATATTTCAAAATACCTAATTTTCAAGTATTTTATAAAGTATGTGGAAAATTGAGGCCTCTAAAAGAATGAATAGCAATGTTTCTTCTGCATGAATCTTATTCCAACTGATGATGACAAGTACTCATCCGAAGGACTTTTTTCCTTTCAAAAGTTGTGGTGCCTCCTAAAGTAAATCTCAAAGTAAATAAATTTTGGTTTTGAGAAAAATATTTACTTCTTGAGGTGTGATAGCATTTTGTGGGGAGCTTTAGTTCAGATACCTGTTCTTCATTATGAATTAGCCTATCTTTCCAAAGATGAGTTTTTTAGACAGTCTCACCTCTCTGTAGATATTTGCAAAACCATGTATTTCATGATGTCCAGAGAAAATGTCCTTGTTTAGTGAAGAGGAATGATTCAACAAACCACAGCATCTACAGGACACAGGATAGTGCAGCTTTCACACAGATATCACCAGATTTAACAGATTTTCTTCATCACAAACATTTGATATGTTTTACACTATTGAGTAGCTATTTTTCAGTTTTCATCTAATAATACACATCAGTAAAACAAGTATATGCTGATTTTGTATAGGTTTGCTACTAGAAGGCTAAATTTTTACAATGAGTAAAAGGTTATCTCCAAAGACTACATCAGATTTTGATATGCAAGACTGAGAAAAGCAAAATACAAAAGGTAATTACAACACAGTTAATGTTGAGGTGGTCTTTACAGACTAGACAAAGAAACTCCAGTGACTAAATTGCATTCTGTGGCCTGCAGGTAGTGAGATCTCAAGCTGCTTATTCAAATTCATCCCTAGCTACCCTATCCTGTAGAAAATTGCTGCTTTTAATACTCACAAGATTCTCCAAAAATTCCTAGTGTTCTCTTCTTTTATTAATATAATGAAGGAACATATAATGTTCAAATGAAAGAATTTATTGCAAATTATTTGTTAAAATGCAAAATACCTTATTGTAAAATAAATATATTTTTGAAGTTTTCGAGCTAAATCTCCTTGTAATCATGGTTGTTTTTTCCCTTTTAGATATCTTACAATTCATGCAGACATTTTTTCTAGCTGTTCTAGGATTAAATGTCCTGAGAGCAGCAGATGCTCAAAGTGATCAGGGGAGGTATCCCACCTTTCCCTGGTGGGAAAAGCTGTCTCAGCTGGAGGAGCACAGCCTCATGCGGCACCACAGCACCTTGTGTGGCCGGCTCTTTAACAGACTGCAGATACAAGGAAATGTTGAAAACTTTCACAGATACACAAATGCTTTTTCTCAGAGCAGATGTATGTTTACATCTACTGTCCTTTTAAAAGGAACAAGATCTACTATTGGAGTATGAATCCCAATATTACCAGTTTGATTGTGCCTGGGCCAGTCTGACCCTTGCTGCTGGGCCAAAGGCGGCAACTGTGGCGTATCACCCCAGAGACACCTTTAGCTTGCTGGAGGTTACAGCTGGGCAGTGAACAAGTCCAGGCTTGGTAGAAACTCAGTTTACCTCAGGTGGGAAGGCTTCAGGCTATGGTGAGGAGGAAAGGAGACAGATTGTGCCAGAGGGTTAATATCCAGAGTTTTATTCCATCACAGAGGTCTGAATCTTGGTAACAGCTCCAACAGAATCGCGACCGCATGGTTTGATTGACCTTTTAAGCTCTGGGACAGGGGGAGGAGAAGGGACAGGTGAGCCACCAACCAGGTGGGAAGGCAGGGTCTCAAGGGACGAGGGACACCTAAACAGGCCAATGACCCCCAGGCCTGAAGGGCATCCTTTGAAAGTGACGAACCACACCACACCACACGATGGCCTTGCTGGAATGTTAATCCTGATTGACAGAACTCACTCAGCAAGGGGGCGAGGGGGAAGGGAGAGAGGTAGTGCCACACCTGGGAAGTACTAGGAAATAAAACAGGAAATTGCAACACACTGCAACAATCTACAAGGAATTCACAGGAAAATCACTTCTACCAGAGGCTTCTGAACCATCTTCCTTTGGATTTGTCCTTGGGGTTAGCTGAATTTGAGGGAAAGCAGCTAAACTTCGAGACATTTAAATACCACAGTTTAGAGAGCTGCAGATATTATATTAGCTGCACAGCACAGCTAATATACTTTCTAAAATATTTGTATTAAATATTTATGGGCTTCCTTTTTGACATTTGGATTGCCTTGGAAAAAAAAAATCTAAATTAATCTATATCCACTCTATGAAATATTATAAAATTTAAAACTATTTTAGTTGTAATTAGCTGGATATCCAAATATCATTTTCAATTTCAACATC
Source organism: Melozone crissalis (assembly GCF_028551555.1). Taxonomy (NCBI): domain Eukaryota; kingdom Metazoa; phylum Chordata; class Aves; order Passeriformes; family Passerellidae; genus Melozone; species Melozone crissalis. The sequence goes on along the minus strand of NW_026535783.1, from coordinate 18,307,745 downwards.
TATCAGATTCCTTTGCAAATGCTGTTGCAAAACATTCATGAAACAAATTTGGAAAGGCTTCCTTTCAACAATCCATAAGACTGAATGGCTACTTCTGGCTGACCCAAAGCAATCTATGCAATTAGCATAATCTAGCCCAAGAAATGGGTGACAACTGAATTTTCATCGTGTCACTTCAGACACTTCAGACTTCAGACCCTAGAACGGGATTTAAAACATGATTTGCTGCAAATATGACACAGTTGCGTATGTAGCAGGAGTCAGATCAGGCACAGTACTAACATTATGAAAAAACAAGTACGACAACTCTTTCTAAACTAGTTTTTAAAGCAAGATATTGCTTACTGAGTAAATTTATGAACACAGTTAAATTAGGACTCTCTAGGTATGAAACCATTGGAGAAGTTCTGTATTACATAATTTTAAAAAATTAAACAATTTTGACAGCTGTGATAGCACTGCTGTGCTGAAAAGTTGAAAGAGGAAGTGCAAATATCTGAGATGTTTTTGAAACAAAACAGATATATAAACATTTAATGGAAATTAGAGGAGATCAAAACTCTCAAAAATGTGTGCACAGAAAGGGCAGTCTCTGGCTGGAGGCCTTCTGGTGATGGATTTGTTTGTTTTATCATACATCTTGCTGTCTGTTTATTCCATCTTTCTATCCTGAAGGTTTCCAATGTGTGAAATTGAAATACATACTTCCACACAGTTTTGTTAAACAGCTTTGCACAGTCCTTAGACATATGGAAGTGCCAGATATCTGCTATCTTTTTGTCCATAGATCATATCAGAATAGATACACCTTCTTTCAAAACCTAACATTCAAAACCACTCCTTCAATAAATATTCATATCACAAGAATTATGACTACTTCAGTTGAAAGCAAAGTTACATTTGCTATCCTAGGGGAGCTAAGAAAGACCTACACACCTAAGTCTATTCTGAATAAGTAATATACAGTGATGTATTACGTGTTTTATTCTCTAGACCTTTCAAATGTACAAGCTCTTCTTTTTTCTGTCTATAAAGAAGTACCAGCAATGTATATGGATATTCCAACTATTTTTTGTTCAAAAGCTGTCATTTTGCCCTTCAGCAATTTGTGTTGAAAACCAAACCATGGTCGAGCAATTAATGCATTTTGTTAAAAAATCAGCAGTTTTCCTTTAGAAATTTACTGTACTGTCACACAAGTGGTTATTCATTGTCCCCCTGCATTTAGAGGAACTCAGTGTCCAAGCGCATTTTTTGAGGAGTTTCTGGCTCGCAAATGATAGTCTGCAGAATGCTCACTAGTGGTCAGGGAAGACCTGGTATGTCCTGTGGTTTTAGTCATAATTAAAAATCACTTAAATAATCATCGGAATGTCACTTAAATCCTAAAAGTGGGAAAATCCATATATGGAAAAATCAGGTATCTGCAGAAGTAATCCTGCCCACGGACTTCCTCTAAAACATGGGAGAATTATTTTACCTGATTTTATGACTTCCAATCCATTGGATAATAACATTTACACTAGCTATAGCTGAAGTTCTAATAAAGAGTCTGCTTTTGTCTACTTCTCAGAACAAGCTATCTTTTTGTATTTATTTGTTTCAAACATGTTTGTTTCTTTCAGAGAGTTTATCTAAAGCTAGTGCAACCTATACACTAATTTTGAAAGTACACTTTTCAGCTTTGGGCTTGTCCATACTGTGCTATACTGTGTGAAAAACTTAGCTATAAAAAGTCAAGATTTAAAATTTTACATTATTCAGAGGAAGGACCATAATTTGCTGCTCATACATAAAAATTTGTGTGGCCTAATTATTAGACAGCTGTTTTATTCTATCTAAATATTCTATCTGGACATAATCACTCATTTGGGCTTAAATACACATACTGAGTTTTCCAGTATAAAAATTTTGTTTAAAAAAAAAGAAGGCTTGAAGCTTGAAGTTATGCAACTTATTATAAGATCTTTCTATCCCTTTATTACACTTTTACAAATGTTCTGGTTAAAAAAATAAAACCAAACAAATGTATATACATATAATCCACAGACAATGTGAAACCATGGAACTGCTAATTTCAGTGTTTTCCGCTAACTTTTAGTCAAGATTCCTGTGACCTTTATTTGTATGGGCAGAGGAGATTTGCAGTATAGGTTATGGTACTGGTGAAAGAATGTTTACTGTGCTTTTCCTTATCAACAGTGTGAACGATTAGCCACGGGTCATACAAAGGCATGGAGATGCAAAAGGACAAGACTGATCATAGGTAAATTCATGTGAACAGCAGCTTGCAGCTCATTAGAGAAACTTAATGGGATTTATCAAGAGACAGTGAGCAATACATGCCAGCAAAGAGATTAGGATTCATACACAATGCTGAGTGAAAGCTGCTGAACAAAAGTTAAACATGATTTCCATTAAAAGAGATGGTGACTATGTTTGGGGCTGGATTTTCAAAGTCATTGTCTTTATATTTTCTTTTCACATTCTTTTTTACTGTGCAGATTATAAGAATTTGACTTTGAAAGCCTTCCTTGTAATTTTAAGATCTCCTGTAACTTCCTTATATTATTTTTCCCCACCTCCTATCTATAAACTGAGAAAATTTGTTTTTGTAGGCAAAAGCCCAGGAAAAATTCTTCTGTGATGTGATATCACTAAAAGATATTTGCTTCATTGATATCTTTTCCAAATTAATGATCAGTGAGATATATTATCCTTGTGTAATGGGTAAATGCTGTTATATTTTCACTGCTACTATTCATTGCATTAAATCCATATTTCAGTCTCAAAGAGAAAGGTGTGTATGCTGTAATTTAAAGCTGTTGATTTAATTGCATTATTTTGTTTTGCAAGGTTCTTTGCTACCTATTGCGTCCTGAAAAATGGGATTCATCTTCTGTTTTAACTAATTCTATCTTGTGGTAAGATACTTAACAAAAATAATGTAGTTGGCTAAAATGTCTCCTAAAATATGAACTTTGGGGATTTATTTGTTTGGCTGGTTTCTGGTAGGTATGGTGTGGGAGGGACCTGGTAGGGTTTTATTATTTGTTTGAGTTTGTTTGTTTGTTTGTTTGTTCATTTGTTTTCTTACTTGCCTGTTCTGAGGGCAGGGATAGATAATCAGCCCATTTGATCTGATAATTTTGTCTGGACTGTAAAAGGAGAGGTAAATTGAGTGAGACATTGAGTGATAAATCCACAAACTCTAAGGTAGTGTGCTATTAATTTTAAGCAGCAAAGAATATTGAGAAAAAATAAGATCTCTTATCAAAGGAATTTTTTCCATGCCGCAGTGCCTAAGAATGGCTCTAAAGCATGGGAGTTAACTAGACTGAAAATGGTGGCAAGTTTTTAAAAATTTTTAAATTATTATTTTTTTAATAAGAGAATGCGCCAGTATTTTGAATACTGTAACTGCCTATATGAATTTACAAAAATTAACACAATGTGCATAGGTTCTCATAACTAATTTTTAACAAAGTCTAGTATATGGATAAGTCAAAATTGAGTCTTTTCTATTACCATCATCCTTTGCAATCACTGAGGAGTCCCTACATAACCTGGTTTTAATTTCTTTAGCCCAAAGGTGTTTGTTCTTCTGTCAGTCAAACACATTTTCTCTTACAAGACAACACCATCCAATCCAAACATTGGTGACAATCTTGAAATTCATTTCATCAATTAATTCCAAAGTTACATTCAACAGCACAAATACAGCTTTAGATTGTTTCTTCCTACTAGAATAATAGGGTCAATAGACTTGTCTTTGTGTCTGCTCCCTTGCATCCCTTTCTAGCACAGCATGAGAACATAAAACAGCTGGAGACATACACATAACTAAGCAGCCATCCATTTAATATCTGACCTCATTTCTTCCTCTCTGTGCAGAGTAAACGCTAAACCTTTTTAAAATGCTCATTTGAACTCGCTTAACCTTAGAAATAGAGGGGCTCCCACAGTCCACATAAAATTTATGTGATTATAGCTTAAACAATTCTCCCTTTCAAATGTTCTGAAGCTCTCATGATTAAATCAGAATCAATGATTCTTCAGATGTTAATCTTATAAATCAGATTTATATTTGAACAGATCTAAACACTGACTATTTATAAAGAGCTATTTATTGAACTTGCATTTGAGGCACAATAAAAGGAAGTTATACCAGAACAATCCTTCAACTTCATCAACAATAAACCTTTCTCAAACTTTTAGTAGAATTCTAACTGTCATTATGATAGAGCACCAATATATTGGCTAAAGCAATAATGTGAACTACAATTGTCAGAAGGTATATAAGATTATTTTTATCAAGCATTCTAGGTCTCAGTGTTTTGACATTTAATACTTCAAAATTAGGACTGTCAGTTGTGTTAATCATTTTGGAAGCAGCTCATCCTGCCATATAAAGCTTTTAAAATTAATTCCTAATACTCTTACAAAAGACTGATCCTCATATATTAAAATGTGTTATTAAAATGTATGTGTGTATTAAAATTGTTTTGATGAATTCAAAGGTATATTTGTTCCTACTCCAAGCCTAGAAAATACTTATTTTGAACAGGTTATACAAAGACAACATCAACCACGCCATCTCCCTTTAGCAGTTATCCTCTATTGCCTCTGCCTCAGCTATCATGTGTATGAAATAGTATTCTTCATTTTTTATACCCTGATGATAATTTATTTACATCATAGGAGCATTTGAGTATGCTGGTGTAACTATAAATGTGAAAAAAAACGCAGTCTCTTTCTTTAAAAAAAACTCTTAAAAACCAAAATATCTCACGTAGGCAACAGCATCAACAGCAACAGTAATTATAAGGACAATACATATAAAAAAGTAAATAAATGAGGAAGCTAAAACATCAGTATGATTAGCCAGCTTCATGATGCATTTCTAGTAATAGTTGTTTAGTTCTCCTTTTCTGTGCTAAGCCTCTGTACAGATTATATTCTCAGTCACATCTTATATTAGTTGATAAATTCCTGGAGCCCCAAGATGGTGTTTATCACCAGAGATGAGAAAGTACATTATCTGATGATCTGCTTTCTGCATGAATTTAGGAATAAGGTTTATGGTATTTTCTCTTCAGTATCCTTCACTGTTATCAGGCATTTTTGACAACATGTTTCACGTTTTTATCCTGCTTGTATAAAGAACATATATTTGCTAGTGGTATACAAACATAAATGGTTCTTACCACACACAGTGTTCCAGCAGAACTAGTAAAATTTTTCTTATTTAAAATGATTGTCAAAAATACTACTACCACAGATCTTGAAATATCTTGAAATACAAATAATAATAGTTTTCCAGTTTTTCTCAACATCAGTGATTGAAAAATTGTACTGTAATGAAAAGTGATCTCAAGCAATGGAATAGAGACACTAGAGTCTAAAACAGCAGTTTCTTTCTGCTCAGATCTCCTAATCAAAGGACAATAATTTTAATACACGGAATTTGGGTCTCAGATGGAAAGATTTTTCTGTTTGCAAAGAACCAACAGAACAGGACAGAGTACAGAACAGGAGATAGAATCAGCCTAATTTACTTCAACGAAGACCTCCAGACAGAGTCACTCTATTTCCAATTCACCTAAGTATCAAAAAATATATAGATAGACTCAGAGCAGGTGAGAGAGTCTCAGGAGTCTCAAAAGTGTCAGAGTCCTCTTCTTTCATTCCTAGTTAAAATCCATTAAATACTAACTTTTCCAAAGAAGCCCAGTAAGGGCTTTTCAACCTGTACAATTAAGTATTTCTAAAATAAGTTACTCCAATATTTAAGTATCAATTGAAGATGCAATCCCTCATGCTATAACTAGGTTATTATAAAAACCCTGTATATTTATTTATCTTTCCTGTCCAGTTGGATGGCATATGGATAGATGCTTTTCTCATAACTTTTCTTCTACATAAACTCGAAAACAGAAAATACGGCAAACTCTCCCACATGCACTGACAGGCCAAAATTAACATTTAAGGAATAAAATGAAATAACCACATTGAGACTTAGAAATTCTGAAGTGAATTGGTTTTGAATATTCAGATGTTTTCTGTACCCTTAAGCTATGGAAAACAGACAATTTGCTTGTAGTTCACTCATTATCTCTCTAAACAAATAATTAGTTAACTATTCAAATGAAAATATGTTGAAAAATGTGAAAGAAAATACTGTCTTAATAAAATTGGTAAATGCTCAACTTTGAAATTTCATGTTGCAAAAAGTGGTAGAAGAAGATGTTTCAGAGATATATTTTCTTCTCCTGAAAATTTTAATGGTAATCTGAAGATGTAATATGATCATCATCATCGTCATCATTAGTATTAGTATTAGTATTAGTATTAGTATTAGTATTAGTATTAGTATTTTTTTATTGCGTTGTATTACTGGACAGACAAATTTTTCAGGTCTTTGCAGGGCCAGTCTAGAAACACAGTCATTGTTGCTGCTGTGATTCTTGGGTCAGAGGAGGAGAGTGCAATCATTAATTAGGGAATAGGCCAGACAATTAACAACAGCAGCTTTCTGTAATGGGCTGTAAAAAGTTTGAATGTTAAGTTTCTGTAATTTAAAGAGCGTTAATCAAAAGATATGTTTTGTTTGCGGTGTGAAGAAGATGATTTATCTGAATGAGTAGAATATGAATGTTTAATTTTCATGTTACTTCTGCTGGTTTATTTTTATTGAAGTACACGGCAGTTATAATTATAATTATAGTTAGAATTAGAATTAAAAATTACTCAGCTAAAAGTAACTTTTTTCTAGCTGTTTTTTTTATTGAACTAGAAAACTAAGTATTCAAAATAAACCACTTCTAGTATTAGGAGAATAAGTATTAACTTGCAGTTATAAATAATTTTTTATAAATTTGGGGGTGTTCTTATATTTTCTCCTGCCCAAAAACTAAAACAGATTTTTTTTTTCTTAGAAAAAGAGAAGGAAAGATGGAGAAAATTTTGCTTTCCTCCAAGAAAGTAATTTCAGTTTTTTCCCTTCATTTCCTCAGAGGATTTCTGGGAGGTCTAAGGATAAATTAAAGTGCTCCTCACTCCTTATAAATAATTCCCCAGAACTTAAAAGGGGGTTTAGGTTGTCCAGATGGGAGGACATTTTCTACATGTTATTATTTAAATCCTGCATTATAAAGTAGTTTACATTTATAACTATACATACATATTCAGTTCCAGAATCTCTATTAAAACTAGTAAGAACCAACAGACCAAATACTAACTTGTGAAGTGGTTGTAACATTTCATGTACAAAATTATTCAGCAGTTAATTATAGTTGGCTAATTAATAGAGGCATAAAAAATAAGTTTAAAACCTTTTTTTTTCTCAATTTTTGTGATTCTGCCATTTCACTGTTTTTTCAGTCTGAAATGTTCACTATTATAAAAAGGCCACTGCACACACTTTGAACATTTAGAGGGTATATCTGCTAAAGAAGCATAGGGAGTATAAACTAAATTCTGATTTTCCAAGAATCCACTTGAATCAAATATTTGGTTTAGAGATATAAGAATATGGGTATAAGTGAGAAGAGGTAAACAACAATGTTGTAAGACTAGTAATACTACCCCGATATCAACCTCCATCTGGTGTCTCCAAAGTATATAGATTATTCAGGGATGTTGCTTATACTGGGGACTAATATTGGGGATTAAGGTTTTTCCTTTCAGGCACTGTTCTAAATTATTCATTCTTTAATTATGCTGTAAAAATATATTTACACTGTAAAAATACTAATTGCAGTTCAGTCCAGTGGAAGCTAGATATTAAGTAGGCTTATTCTTCCCACCCCCTTGCACCTTCTTTAGTACAGCATGAGGTAATGCTGATTTTAAATTAGCATGCATCCTGAGCTATGATACTGTGGCACAGTGATGAGGCCACAGCTTTCAAATTGTTTCTAACTGCCTCCAGAGGACCTTTTGTCACCAAATGAATCTCAGCTACCATTAGCTTGAATAATTCTTCTTTCTAGTATCAAATACCACTGTCATGTCAAAATACAAAACCAAATAACAAAAAGAAAAGCTTACCCCTAAAAAATCCCTTTTTTAACAGGTTTGAAACTTTTTCTAGTAAAGGTTATGAATTGCTTTTTCCAGTTAGAGCATTGATATGTTGAAAGAGACATTATCTCTTCCTACCTAACACATCCCACAGAACATGCAGGTATCTTTGTGATTTGTTTATCATCTTAAGTGCTACAACAGTTCTGCTAGCATGACAAGAAAAACAGAGGGGTAAACTAATAGGGTCAAACAGAACTGTTCAGTTTCTTTATCATTGGAGGCAAGCTGATAATAACCAGTGGCATTTGCTTAACTGTAATTCAGGGTAATGTTGGGGGGGAGTTTGGGTTGTTGTTCTGTTTGTTTGTTTTGTTTTGTTTTGTTTTGTTTTGTTTTGTTTATTTGGGGTTTTTTGTTTGGTTTGGCTTTGGTTTATGTTTGTTTGGTTTGGTGTAGTTTGGTTTTTGTTTTCTTTGATTTCTTTCTTGATTTGGTTTTTTTTATTATTATTATTATTTATACTGACCTAATTCTGGCTTTAAATTTTTGAGATGCTTGAGCATCACTAATTTGTGTTACCATCTCTGGTATCATGTGATGAGAGGGCCAAGACTTATCTCATATGACTGTTATTTGGCTTAAACTTAAATCTACTTAAAATCAATTATAAATAAATTTTTTTGAGATTATTTGGGGCAGAGCAAACCTGAGGCTAAAAGCATTGTAAAAACCCACCCATTTTGTCATGGCTTATTTTTTATATATTTTATGCTGCTTTATTTTACTGTACAAGGCTCAGGAAGACCATGAACTAAGAGTATTTAACTACAGATAAACACTTGTGTTAACATGGCATTAATGCATTTTAAGTGTATACAGCATTAGGGAAGCAGACACTAACAAAATAGCTAATTTGACAACTCATTAACAGTAAAAAATTATTAAGTCTTCTTTACAGTTCTGTCAGCTACCTTGTGTCAATAATTAAACATCTAACAGTCACTAATGCTGCATTATTTCTTACAAATGTCATAAGTTTTATATAATTGCAATTGCAATTGCTGAGTGCTTTTAATTTTATTGATTTGACAGTTTACAAGCTTTCTAACAGTGTAACTAACAAGAACTTTACACTTGAAACTTCTGGTTTACCATTTCCCTTGTTGTTTCCCTTATCATTTAGCACAACTAAGCCTTGTCGTTAAACCAAATATCCTTTCCTAATTATTCACTCAGTGCCTAGCTGGCAAAGGAATAATTTCTGTCACAACTGCAAAAAGTTTGATTGCTGTGCAATATTACAGCAATCTGTCCAGGTTCTGCACATATACTTCAAATTCTGTCAAGCCTGCCTTGCTCTTGGAAATAAACCTTTCTTCTGGAGATAAGTCTTAAGTACTCTTGAAACAAGTGGTTTATGTATTTATTTAATGGTGTTTTTCAAGCTCTGAGAAGTTAATATTTATGTAGTCTGAAATATTAACTAAACATTAAGACACTAAAATCCTGCAAACCTGAATAGATGTCTGTTAAGTAGAACATGCAGTGAAAATATACATTCACAAACTACATAGATGTCAGCTAACTTAAAATCTGTAAAACAGGCCTCTGGTTATGTTGAGTTAATCTTCTAGATTTGTCTTGTTCTAGTTTCTCATACAAGACTGTTTAGCATTAAGATGAATCTTCTACACAGTACAAGATTATGAGAAAGTTTTGTTCTTATTACTTGCTATCCTGCTCTATTATTAATTAGAAATAACTTAAATTAAATTTACTGAAGTGAAGTCTATTTTGACTGCGGCAGCAGTTCATAAGCAATCTTTTGGTCAATATCTCGACCCACAAGTCTTTTCATTGCATTTTGTAACTTTGTCCTTCAGAGGAGACAGAGTAAAAAAGTAGCCTGGTAAGCACCTGAAAACCAGCTGACTTCCATGCCCCACTCATGTCAAAACTTGTGGGCCAATTTTTCCATTTGCAAAAACAGATAAAAGGTTTTGTTTGCCTTTTGATGAATGAACCTCTGAGACCAATGCCTACTTTTTGGGCAACATCAAATACCTGCCAATACCTACTATTGCTGTCTTTGCTAAAGATTGAAAAAAGTTAGTAAGCTCTCTACTGCTTCAAGGAGGAAATGATAAACTACTTCGTTTCGTTTGCTGTTAATGACATTCCTGAGACTATTTGGTTAAAATCTTGCTTCCTTTTTAGCTCTAATTGAGATTAAGTGATAAGCAAAGGCTAAAGCGGTGTGGCCCAGGAATTCTATAAAAAACTGGGTTTCCCCTTTTCCATTGTTTTTGAGGTCAGATTTTCATCTATACTGAGGTATTCTAATATTTTCCTAATGAGTGAGGAAATTCTGAATTGTCTGATTTACACTCTCTGGGTCAAGTGCAGAGAGACTTTTAAGCTCTTTTTTTATCTTAGTGACAGAAATTACACCAAGACTGGTTTACCTCCTAGTAGAGGCTGAGCCACTTATTCTGCTTGGAATTCAACTCCTTGGTTGAAAAATAGAGAAAACCTTCACTGTTCCAAAAGACGTTTAAAAGTAACATGTGGTAAGGTGTAAACTAAACAACTTTGTGGATACAATTTGTGACAGTGACTATATAGACTACCAGTGAACAGTGAATTGGTATTGGTTTGCTGTGAGGGAGATTCTTATTATCCCGTGTGATCTGCAGATTCTTTTAGAAGCAGATTAATCTAATATGCCACCTTCACAGAGTAAATTGGAATGCAGATTTTTGCAGAAGCATGCAGTCTGTGGAGGAGGATTTGAAACCTCTCAGTCTGAGCCTTATAGTCTGGCATTTTGTGACGGAGCTGCACTCATTCATTGTATATAGATTAATCTGAGCTGTGGAAAAAGTAATAAATTTTTGGTATACATGACTTCATTAATCATAATGAAATCTTCCATCTTTTAATTTGAGAAGGACTACTCTTCTAGACTTTTAAGATTATGAATTTCACAAAGTAAGATTTAAACAGATGAATCACAAGGAAGGAATGGGGCACAGACATTTCCATGTCACATTTTGCTTTTAGAGGGTTTATTAGAAATAAAAAACATTTCACTTGGTTTTGTTTCTTAAACAAAAATTGAATATTATGTAGTATCATCCCTTTGGTCCAGTGTTGTAGGGGGGAAAAATATCTTTTATTTACTTATGATTAGGGGAAAAAAAGGAAGGCAAATGTTTTTTCTTGCATGTGGAAAGAAAATAAACAAATTTTGAAGGACCAGGGTTTATTTTTAAACTACAGAGTACAGCAAGGAAGGATTTTTTAACAGTAAGAGTTTTGAAATCAACAACCAAGAGAGAGTGTCAAAACAAAATTTTTTAAGTTGCTACCGAATACCTACCTATTATCTGCTTTTTAAAATACTTTAAAAATATTTTGTTAGTTGAGATTTACTACATAAGTAATCCAAACTAAGGTATTCCAGTCTCTGGCAGTCTCTGGCTCCATCTTTACCTGAATTCTCACTCACTTAAATCGACTATATTCAGCAAGGCTATTTGCCAAAATAGAAATTTATTTCTTTTTGTATATAATAGCATTACCTTGATGTTTTTACTGCAAATTCAAATTTCTTTATAATTCTGTTATTCAACTTAAAGTAATCCATTTTTATAATGCTGATTTTTCAATAGGTTTTGGGGAAAACCATTTAACAGTAATGTAATGCAGTATTACAACACTTTCCCAGACTCATATCTGTCCTACAGAGCATGTAAAAGTAATTGTACTTTTTCCATGGCAGAAAGTGAAACAGATCCATTCAGAGTTGCTTTTCTTCTAGTTTGTTGGTTTTGATATGGAATTTGGAAAAGAGAAATGTTAAAATGCATTTCATAGAATCATAGAATCAAGAATGGTTTGGGTTGGAAGAGACCTTAAAGACCATCTAGTTCCAAACCCCTTGCCATGGGCAGGGACATCCTTCACTACACCAGGTCGCTCAAAATCACATCAAACCTTCTCTTGAGAATTTTCAGAGGTATAGCATCCGCAGTATTTCCTGTCCTCCCCATCCTCACTGTAAAGAATTTTTTCCTCATATGGAATCTCAGCCCACCCTCTTTCAGTTTGAATTCATCCCCCCTTGTCCTGTCTCTACACGTTTCTGTAAGTAGTCCCTCTCCACTTTTCTTTTTTGCTCCCTCCACGTGCTGGAAGGCTGCAATGGGGTCATCCCAAAGCCTGCTCTTCTCCAGGCTGGACTATCCCAATTCTCTCATCCTTTCAACACAGGAGAGGTGCTCCATCCCTCTGATATATCCCTCTGTACATCTGGACTCACCCCAACAGGGCTCCTGTGCTGGGAACCCCAGAGTTGGATGCAGTACTCCAGGCAGGATCTCTTTGATTGGCTGCATTTGAACTTTCAGTTAATGAGAATTTCTCTTAAAGAAAAAGTGCTGAACATTAAATCTAGAGTGCATGAGATATACAGGACTCCTGACTTCACTGCTATCCCAGCGGACACAAGGACTCTGTATTCTTTGAAGTAGTACTTTCCCATTGCCCCTCTCAAAATTCTGCTAAAGACTGGGCTCCAGAAGAAAGGTAATAAAATAAAATATCAGCATCTTCCCTTTATTTAGTAGAATTAGCCTCTGAATGTGTTAACTCCTTGCCTAAACTGTGCTTATACTGATGAATATTCAGACTTCATAAATCATATTGTAGAATAGCGGGGATTTAAGTGATAGCTTAACTTAAACTGCACATTAAACTTGCAAAAGAAATATAAATATTTCATTATATGCTGCAGTGAATGTACTTAAGTAATGTGTCTTCCTATTTAAAGTCAAAACAAATGAACAATTTAATGCTGAACTGTGCCAATGCTTATTAGACATTGGTGAACAAGTGTTTGAAAGGAAATGGGAGTATTTAAACAGCAACCATATTTACAAATACAGAAAACTATTTCTGCTATTCTGCAAGTGGAGATTTAATGCGGCCATGCAGCCTGTTTGTTAAATACCACATTGTGACCTGCACTAGTCTTCACTAGAATACAGTAAAAACTACAATCACTCTTTTTTTTACGAAGAAGGGTAGAAAAGAATTCAAAGAGTTCATCCACTCAAATTCTGCTGTACAGAGCCATTACAGCTGAACTGGCAATGTGAATCTGTCCAGAGAAGACCTGATGCAATTTATTGCTTTATAGATAGACAAATAGATAGTGGATAGAGAGATAGATAGATAGATAGATAGATAGATAGATAGATAGATAGATAGAAGAAACAGTGGATTCATTAAAATGGTTAGAATTTGATAATGAGTCAGCAATAGAATAAAATTCAATTGTCAAGCGATCTAATTTACACCAAAGTTAATGTCCAAAACCAGTCTTTTTCCTGCTGTTTTTATTATAAAGTAAGCTCCAGAAGGCAGGTTAGAGCAGACTCTGGAGGCAGCATATAGTCTACCATGTAGGAGAAAAGTGTAGCAGAAGAAAGGCAATCACACCCCTACCAAGCTGTCTTTGAGCAGTGTGGCTCTGCTTTTCTTCTCTGCATTTTATGGCTGTCACCACCTTTCTGTCCTTTTGCCCTCAGTCATGGGGCCCATTTCCATCCACCTTTACTGTTTCACTGAAGGGTGAGCATTTCTTGTAGGAGTTCTACTATGAAATGAGTTTTTTATGAATGTGTTCTCAACTGATTTTTCCTGGGCTTTTTTGGTTTGGAGGGGCAGGAGGGGAGGTTTGTTTGTTTGGTTAGTTGGTTTTTGATTGATTGTTTGATAAAAAGTCCTGTTTTCCTGTGTGGACCAATTCTGCATGTCTATTTGAAGTGGTCTTTCTGCAGGTAGGCATGTTTGGTTTTAGCAGAAATAAGTCACAAAATAAATTCCCAATGTTATACAGCATAATGAAAATTTCCCAGAACTGAGAAACTTGTGGTAGTGAATAGTGATTTTTAGGAGTGTTCTTCCTCACAAGTCTGATGAGAATAGAATTTGTCATACAGTTCAATGTTGCTAAGTAAATATTCATTTTAATGTTTTGATAAACCACCATCTGACTTGCTTTTTTTCATGCAAAGTAGTGTAATTATGTGTTATCTTTGCAAATATGCAGAATGTTAATTAGGCAGCATTGTTCTGAATGCCCACTTGCAACGTTGTCTTTGGTTTTATACTGATTTCAGTTAACAAAGTAATATTTTCATGTGATGGTAATGGTGAAGGAAAATTTGCATGTTTTTTTTTCTTGTGATTCATTTAGAAAATGTTAAAAAACATTCAGAGTTATTCACAATTTACATCTGAGTAACTAGAAAAATGGTCAGTTGTTTGAGGTAATAATTTTGCCTTGGTCTTTGGAAGACCTCATTCAAAGTGGAGCATTTAAAATCATTGCTACAGAAGACTGTCCAATCTTTGTTGTAAAGAAACTAATATCATGCATTTAGAAAATTAGCTTGCATCTTGGAGTGGCTCTGAAAGACCATTTTAGCTCTATATCTTATAAAAAGAGGTCACAAGATACTGCTATCTTTAGTCACCATATCTTTATACATGCTGTTTTTCTCTTTTGCACAAACAAAATCTATTTAAAGCATGTGTTAGGTTTTATTTGTCTCCAAGTGGAAAGAGGAAAGCTAAAGCCTAACGAGGTTAAAACTAATTTAAAAAAAAGCAAAAGGGTCACAGAGGAATGAAAATCAGATTAAGCTCTGAAGCAGCAGGAGAAATCAGCAGCCACAGCCATGTCGTGAAGTGCCATAATGAGTGGTGACAAACAAAAAATAGTCTCCAGGAGTAGTGAATGACTCCAAGACTTTTACTGAAGTGCTGTAGGAGGATGCTTTAGAATGACAATTTTTAAGTGTCATATCCTAAATTATAAGGATTTTCATAATGAGAGCCTAGTTTTAAAAAGCAACAGGAACTGGATCCCTTGAAAGACATTTGCTACTTTCTCAGAAATATTAACAGGGAAAAAATTGTAAACACTGAAAAAGTCCTTGTCCTTGTTTTTCCTTCCCATTTTTGTCTTCATAAGGAACTTTGTACTAGCACAGTTAGATGTCTCTGCAGAAGCAGTATTTTAATAGCTACAAGATTTCTCAGAAGTGATGCTTTGAGTCATAGAGTGGAAGTTACTCAGAGTTGAACTCAGAGAGACAGTTAAACTTTGCAGGCATTTGAAGAAGAGATAAAATAAAGTGCATTTTAGAAAGGAAAAAGTAGTCAAATTCAATTTAAGAGAGATTGATTGCTTCCTCTTCAAGCTGAGATGTTTCTTTTCCCATTCTTGACAAACATTGAAGAGAGAGTATTTTGGAATCACTTAAAAAATGAAAAAATTATTATGCTGGAAAATTAATTTTCATAAATAAGAGATTAAGCACTGATCTCTGGAAAATATTTAGTCATCTATACAAGGAACTAACTTTCATAACAAAAATATTCTTCTAGCAAAACAGCTTTACATCTAAAGTCGCATCCACTGAAAGAGAAAAGGACAAAGTTAGAAGAATTCAGTTAGCACCCGAAGAAAAAAAAAAACTTTTATTAGGAAATATCTCTGAAGGATAATTCACATTTTTGATTGTCAAAGTGATGGATTTAAGAATAAAATAACAAGTCTTGTGCCATCATTTTCTCTTTGGCATCCTAAGTGTCAAAAGTGTGTAAGAATTTATGCTACTGATGCAGACTTTCCATACTCTGAGGATTCTAACATGTTAAAACTTGCGTTATAAGGCATTTTTTGGATCCCTTGTGGGACCACTTGCTTAACTGATGCCCTGAGATCAGTCAGAGTAGGCAGGAAAAATGTATTTGGAGTCACATAGTACTTGATGCTAAAATACTTATTCTTTTATAACTGTTATTTTGTTCAGGAAAATTTAAGAAAAACCATTATTATGAAAATTAATGTTTGAATTCTTTATTTATTCTTTGCAACTCAGACATTTAATGAAGCTTTGGATGCTACATGTATAATTTATTAAAAGGCAAATACATTAATATTAAGTACCGGTTGAAGAACATCATCATGTTGATAGTCTTTATTACTACACTGAGCTTATAACAGGGTTTAGCAGTCCAATAATAGGAAAATATTTTTATGGTTTTTATTTCAGAATTTTTTGATTTCGTATATCTTCATTATCCACTTCCAAATTTTCTCTTGTCCACACAAGAAGATATTAGAAAAAACAAAACACCCAAAGGGAAACATGACTGCAATTTTTTATAGGCAGAAAAGGAGACCCAGGCGACTACAGATTAACAGCCTGGTAAGAACTCAGGGCAGATCCTCAGGCCAGAAACAATAAGGTTCATGCAAGACTAGCAGGTCTGACACCTGGCTTCAGTAAAAGCAAATTTTGTCTGACCAAAGACCTGGTGGTCTTCTAGCATGCAGGGCTACACGAGTTGACAGATGCCATCCAGTTACACTTCTGTAAGGCCTTCAACATGATCCCACATGCCATCCTCATCTCCAAACTGGGTTTGAAGGGTGGGCTGCTCTGCAGGAGAGGAGCTGGCTGGCTGGTTTTGAGAGAGCCTGGTGGCAAGCAGTGTCCCTTGGCTGGATGGGGCCCCGAGCAACAAGGTCCAGTGGGTGACATCCATGCCCGTGATGGGGGTTTGGAAGATAAATGTTAAGATCCCTTCCAAACGAATCCATTCTATGATTTTGTGAGCTACAGAGATATTTGTATTGCAGCATGGTCACTGCCTAAATCTTGCTAGCACCTCCATTAACACTAATAATGGTTTTAATTACTGTTTCTTTCTCCCTCATCCTTTGCAGCAAGGACATCATCACAGATGCATTACATAACTATGACTCCTCAAAGGCCCAGCAAAGAGTTAATCAATAATTAAGACTACATACTCAATTGAAACGTGAGCCTTACACACTCAAAGGCCTGTAGAAACTTTCTGAACAGACCTACTAATATAAAGTAATTTTTAATTGATCTTCTGGTTCCTGTGAACACCATTTTTTGTTTGTAAGGCAAGGATATTCTGTCATTCTGGTAGGACATCCTCAGAAAATATCTTTTTTTCTATTTGCATCATATGAGATTTACCATAAACAGATCACAATCAGCTGACAAGACTTAAAGAGGTAAAGATTTTTGGTCAATTTGCTCTATGGTTATTACAAATATAACAAGTCTATACTTCCAATTCACATAAAAATATAGTTTTGTTGCTCAGCTCTCAGAAAAGCAGTACATGATCAGCCTATTCTGAAGGTTCTTTTGTATTATTTAGATTTTTTTTCCCTAACTAAATTTGACTACTAAATTCTGTACTAAAATTGACTAGAATAATTAATAGGCATAAGTGTAGTACAGAGATCTGCCACCTGAGAACCCAGCAAAGACTTAGGGAAACAAGCAATACTGCTAAGCAAGAACAGTTAATACATTTTTTTATAAAAGTATTTTTAAAAGATAGTTCATATTTTAGGTCGAAAACACACTGTCATGAATGAATGTTATCATGTGTTCACAGGAAATCAGTGGAATGAGTATGTTTGAACCTATTGTGAAATTGCATGCATATGTATTTGAGAGGGAGATAAAAGGAGATCTGGAGTTCCCATAGGGACGCATGTCGTCTTAGGGGAACGATTCCCACGTGAGTCCAGCACTGTAATAAACATACTGGCTTTACAACTTTCACAAAAGTTGTGGAGTTTTGTTTATCTCCGCAAAACACCACAGTCTTACATTACACATTAAAGACGAATTTAAATATTTTGTAGGATTCTTGGAAAAATATGTTCCCATGTAAAAATAGATCAATAACATCTGAGACTTATAGCTGTATGGAAGAGCTTCAAATTTACCTGAAATCTCACAATAAATGTATTTTTAACAATAAAAAATTTTCAGCAGGAAGATTTGCTAAATACTGCTGCTATGCAGGTAAAGTGACTGGAAATCAGGGGTGATGAAAACCATGTGAAATTAACATTACTAAAATTGATTTTACAAATTCCAAATTTTTATACTGAAAGCTTGAGAAGTTCTATGAAAATATTCTTCATTATATTTCTATTCTAAATTAGGCATTTTCTTCCCATTATATCAGCCTTCTTTCATCAAAGGTGCATTTACTTTCCTTTTTTTAGCATTTGGCATGAGAACTTTCTATGCCTGGTCATCAGGTGGCATTTCTTGTCATTTGAATAAATTGGTCTCATCAGTTTACATTACAAAAGTAATGTCCCATAATGTTCAGCAAATGTTTCCTCAGTTCTACTATATAAGGCATAACACTTTGCACTTAAATCTCATTAACTTACTTGATTTTTATATGAAATGCACATACTAGTATATGTTTCTGCCTACTCAAAACTTCAATGATAAAATGAAAAATAAAATCATTCTAGTTTTAGTAAAAGAGTCATATATGTTCTGCATTTAAACAGCAGCATCTAAGCAGCTAAGGCTGAGATAAAGAATGTAAGATGCAAACCAAATTGCAATAGAAGCTTTTTAATTTGTTTGCTGGAAAAAAAATCTAAACCTTAAAGTGTTTACCCGGTCAATAGAATATCAACAGTTTCTAAGCTATTATTTTGGAAAGGAGTAAGTAAGGCATGCAGAAAATGCTTAGAATTTAAAAAACCCTTCGGAATGGAGAGTAAGAAAAATTACTTTATCACAGCTACCTAATTTTAGAGATACTGAGAAGATAAAGTTACTCAGGGCTTTTACTTACACATTTATCACTGATTTACAGAGTTTGAAAGAAGAACAATATAACAGCCTAGGGATGGAAAATAATACTTGGTGAAGCTTTTCAACTGGCTAGGTTTTGTCATCACTTGGTTCATCCAAATCATTAATTGATCTACAACAAAGTTACTGCTGAAGTTGTCAGAAGGAAGAAAAGTTAGCCTCCTATTTCTAAATAGTGAACCAATTTCTCTTTTTAACACAGTAATTAGCAACATGCTGTGCCGTCTGACTAATGACTCAAGCTGTTCCCATATGGACCTCTAGGATGACGATGGCTTTTCTGCCAACCTGCAATTCTGCTAAGCAAGGACTCCCCCATGGCTGGCCTGGACACAGATGCCACCCCCACCTGCGTGTCCAGCACCTGGACACTGCCACCTGCCCAAGGGAGAGAGGCTCTTGTCAGAGTGTGTCCTGTCACGCACCATGGACTGTGAATGGACACGATGGTCTTTCCCCATATCGGTCCTAACGCCAAAATACACATCTTTTTCCATGCTTGCTGTTTGGAGGTGCTGGGTTTTATTGTTAATCCATATGCCAGCCCAATGGCAAACATTTGGGTTTTGTCAGCTCTTTTTCCCACTGAGCTCATGGCTGCCAGCTTTGGAGTGTGTGCATCCCTGGTGCTCAGCAGCAGAGGCTGGCAGTGCTGCCCACAGCACAGCCCTACCAGCAAACAGCCTGCACACACACACAGCCACAGCCACATCCCCTGCACACACACAGCCACATCCCCTGCATACAAACACAGCCACATCCCCTGCACACACACACACACACACATCCACATCCCCTGCACACACACACAGTCACAGCCACATCCCCTGCACACACACAGCCACATCCCCTGCATACAAACACAGCCACATCCCCTGCACACACACACACACACACACACACACACACATCCACATCCCCTGCACACACACACAGTCACAGCCACATCCCCTGCACACACACACACACATCCACATCCCCTGCACACACACACAGCCACAGCCACATCCCCTGCACACACACACAGCCACATCCACATCCCCTGCACAAAAACACAGCCACAGCCACATCCCCTGCACACACACACAGCCACATCCACATCCCCTGCACAAAAACACAGCCACAGCCACATCCCCTGCACACACACACAGCCACATCCCCTGCACACACACAGTCACAGCCACATCCCTTGCACACACACACACAGCCACAGCCACATCCCCACCAGGCACTGGGAGAGAAACCTGGTGCCAATTCTGACTGCTGTCCCTGAGATCCTGAGATAGGCCAGGGTGAAAGACTTCTGAAAGGACAAATGTGAACAGTCTGGAAAGAGTGACGTGCCAATATGACCTGTGGCTAAAAAAGCCCAGTTGCTATGGCTAAAATAACCCCACTTAATATAGAGAAATAATAAATGGACGATTGTAGTGCCATGTAAATAGACATTGATGTATAGAATAAAGAGACATGTACAAGAATGAGTAGCCAACTTCCCCAAAAAGAAAAATTTCCATCATGCTGATTTATTTTATTTAGCCAAACCAAAGGAAAGAAGGGAATAAAAGAAAAAGCCTCTATTTTTTTTTCATAATGAGGAAGAAGATAAAAGGAGACAATATTGACAGAGCTTTTTACTTTCTTTTCTTTTTAGAAGCCTTTCATGCAAACTTCATTTAAAAACTTGTAATCAGTCCTCATATATTATGAGGACTTTTGGCAATACCTTCTGGTTAACTTTAACTCCATTATAGAACACACTATCAAGATTACTGCCTGCTCCTAAAGGTGTGAAAAATATTTTTGCAATAATTTATTTTAACCTCTTTCAAAATTGGCAGTTTCTTCATTAAAATTGATGAAAACATTCAGCTAAGCATAGCAAAAATTACTACAGGAATGACCTGATGTTAATTAATGTCAAAAAAATATTAGTTAATAAATTACTTAAGACCAGGAAAAGAGAATTATTATATCTGACCACATTGATCTCTGGAAGATATTGTAATTTGAGATTTCTTTTCTTGAATGAAACTTTAACGTATTTCATTTCCAAATTGTGGCCAAAATGCTCAGTTTTAAACAACTTGAAAAATGAGAAAACAGAAGATTTAGCCGTTTAACAGTCAGCAACACTAAAATTAATTTAATGGTAGCATAGCCAATTGTAAGTTTTAAAGGTACCCTCCTGAGTTTTTTATTCTTACTTCAACTTAATTTGAATATGTTCTTGAGGTATTTTTTAACTGAAACTGAACTTGCACAAATAAAGCTGAAATCTACAAATCAATTCCCAGACATTTTTGGAACAAAAATGTGATGATTTAAACAGCCTTGGATATTGTAATTAACTAACTTTGAAATGAAAAATAGAAATTAAAAAAGTGAATATATGCACAATTATTTTAAGTACTAAATTCTTTCCAAACCATCTCTATGTATCATGTTATTTTAGTGCATATAGTATTCTTTACAGATTGCATACTTTTCAAAAAGTGTCTAATGTTTCATTATGCAAATGTTCAATATTCTAGTTATACATGGGTTTTGTCTTATTGTGTTGGTTCTTCGCCAACTGATTGCAACAATCCCTATACAACTTATCATTTTTTAACAGTGTCTTAAATGTCACACAAACACATTACACTGATAATGGTGTTACAGTTGTCATTCCAAACTGGCATTGTTCAGACTTTCCCCTTTTATTTTCTGGGTGAAACTATTGGCCTGTTGTGTCAGATTCTGACTTGGAAACCTGAGATTCACAGAAGGATGCCAGCTTTCTCTTCAGAAGGACAGCACAGAGGGTGCATTTGTGTGATGCGGCTGTGCCGAAGCTCGCTGGCCCCATGCAGAGTCTCATTGTGCATGACAGACTGGCCATGCAGTAGCACTGACCATGCAGTCAGAATTGTCAAGTTGGCCAGCCTAATCAGAGTCATTGCTCTAAACAAGTTTCTGGAGTGCCTTCCCCCAAATGGTTAAACTTTCCTCCTTCCCCACGTGCCACAAAAATTCTCACATAGGAAAGAGATGAGGAAAACAGGTGTCCTGGGTTGACTATAAGATGCTTTTATCCCAAATCATCTCATTCTGTTTATGTTGAATAATAACTTTTGCACCTTTAAGAGTGTTCCAGAGAGTGAAGGGGGGGAGAGAAGAAGCGCGCAGTTTGTTTTCAGACGCTGTACTCCACTCCCCCACACTCCTGCTCCTGGACTGTTGTTGTCTGTGGATGAACAGACAGTGGGACAGAGCTCTTCTTTTGCTTTTTAGTTAGTGTTAGCTAGCTGAGGCAGAGAAGTTCCCTGGACTGTGTTTGTTTCCATTTCTTTGGACCTCTTGAAACTGCTCTGGACTGAGCACCCAGGGGAGCACCGGCAGCTGCAGCTGTGGCCCACCGGGCCGGGCCTGGCCTGCGACAATTCCAGCACTGAGGGACTGATCAGAGACTGAGTGAGCTGAGCTTCAACCTGGGGTTTTCTCAGTTTGTCATCTCTTTTAGAGTGGCAAGGGGTCTCATTGTTTGATATTGTTTTGGTTTTATTGTTTAATAAACAGGTTTTTTCCACCTTTCTCCAAGGAGGTATTTTTTCCCCCCAGACCAGTTGGGGGGAAGGGCCGATTGGATCTGCTTTTCCCACCAGAGATCCTTTGGGGGATTCTTCCCCAAATTTGCTCTAAACCTGGACAACAAGGGACAAGCAAAAGCTTCAGGTCTGTGTGCCCATGTTAAGAACATGACAATTGACATCTGTCTGCAGGGAGCTGCCTCACCAGTACTGAGCTAAACTGCTGGTCTTGAGTAGAATGGCCTGTCTTAAACACCATGTGCTCTGCTGCGACAGGAAAGTGAAGCCAGATTACTCCCTTTGAGGGGAATTGGAGGAATCAATCCCAGTGTCCCTGATCTTACATTCAAGATAGTTGTGTTAAATAATTTTTAGTCTGTTAAGGGGGTAGTATAGATGACAGAATTACATAGAGATTGCTGCATGAGAGGAAAGAACAGCCGTCTTCTTGCCCACATAGGTTGGTTTATGGTTATGTGTACCTGATGTAAGCCAGGTGGTCTGAAAAAGAACATAAACCTATAAAATGTTTTCAAAGCTGTACTCCCTGATAGGAAAGTTTGATAATACAAGTGGACTGAATCCTTTTTTAATTGAAGGAGCTGGTTTGGCTCTGGATCTAAATAATTTTTATTAATTTTATAATCTATCTGTTAACTGAGACAGCTTGTCCCCAAAACACTCTACTTATTCTTATAAGGCTGCCTTTTAGTGCTTCTGACACTGAATTCCTTGTTCATTTAAAGTGGAAGCTTTACCTACAAACATCTTGGAAATGGGAAAGCTGGCACTGTAAATGGAGAGGTCTTGAGTTTGTCTTAACACAGCAAACAAGCCCGTATGAGAAACATATTTGAGAAACATACTGGTTTTGCCTCACATACTAGTTGCTACAAACCTGTTTGATTTGAAGGATAAATGCAAACCATTGTGTTTGATTTGCACACAGATGAATAGCAAGATTATACAATTTCAGCTAGAAAGTTAAATATTCTTTATTATCTATCTCTTTTCCATAACTTTATTGAAAAAAGAAAGCTATAATAACATTATGCAACTAGGAGGAATCAAAAAATCCAACATGAAGTCAGGCACACAGTCTGCAAAGCAATAATAAGCATGCGGAAGTGCAAGGACAGATCAGCACTGACAAGGTGGTCTAAGGTGAGAAAAGCTCAACCTTTCTTCGCCACAGTATCTATCTCCACAGAATCAATGTATCTGGGCGTGAGGTTCAACAGAGTGGAGTAGGCTGAAGGGAAATTTTCAGCTTTCTTGGGCAGCTTTGTTAAAGAACTCTGGAAGCTACATCTTAACCAGGAGACTAAAAAGTATCCCATGTAATGGATCTCAGGAGTAAGTGTAAGACTAGAGGCATCATAAATCCATAGTTTCACTGGTATATTTGTTTAACACTTGGAGTTTAACTGTTAGCAGGTAAGTTGTCTGTTTAACTGTTAGCAGGTAAGTTGTCTGGTAGCTGCAGAGAAGTACATTGGAACTCTTTGGAGTTGCTTGTTTTCTCAGTCTCTCAGGAAACTTCCACCAAGTCTCCAACAATACTAGCAGAAATTCTGGTCTTTCAGTTACATGCTGTGTTTATGAAACTAGGTGAATTGATAATAAAAATTTTAATTAGTTCCTACTTCTTTACTTAACATTAAAATAAAAATCACTGTTATGTTTCTTATGATTTAAGCTATGTAAACAGTTTTTGCCTTTCGATAAAGAATAGCCTCCAAAGTGTAATATTACCTACATTTCAACTGATATCTATTTAATAGTCATGTACTTTAGAGCTTAAATATTTCAGGTTACGTGAGGGGAACACTCTTTCCTACCAACAGCTACGTGGTAGGAAAAGCTTCTCAGAGAATAGCTGCTGAACTAGGTGACCACAGCATAAGTCACTAGAGGTTATGCTTTAAACCACATTATGTATTAAATCACTCTCTTCTGAACAGAGAAACATGAACATCTCTTCCCCTTCACAAGCCCAGAATCTATGCATCTTGTTCCAGCAAGGATTTCTCCTGTATTTTGTAGACACAGAAAGGTTTATTGACTTTTTTGATGTTTTGTTCTCCTCTAGTGATGAGCCCTAAGCCTGTACCCATATCAGAATCTTCCTGCCAAATTAAAGGCTGGGTCAAAGATATTTCCTTTTTTTTTTTTTTTTTTTGTTAGTCTGGCTGATATGAATGGATTGCATCAACAAACTATGTGAACCCAGTCCATTTCTGATAAGAAGGAGAAGTGATAAGTTAGTCTATTACAACTAACTTATAATTTTAATATAATAACAGAAAGACAATTATGAATAGATCAAGAAAAAATAAATAAAATGTTAAATTATTACAATGAAACCATTTATCATCCACCCAGGCATAATGTAAATATAGAGCTACTAATGCCCTACAATCCATTATTACTGATGCTTTTAAATGCTGATCTCAGGAGAAGAAAAAAAAATTAATAGTGCACAGAAGTATCATTTGCATTAATTTCCTAAAGGAAGAAGCATGCAAAAAATGATTTAAAAAAGAAGTCTGCTTTTGAAAAAATTCCTGTGATGTGTTCTTTTAATATTTTCAGTGGCTTCTCTTTCTTTCTTTTTTTCTTTCTTTCTTTCTTTCTTTCTTTCTTTCTTTCTTTCTTTCTTTCTTTCTTTCTTTCTTCCTTCCTTCCTTCCTTCCTTCCTTTCTTCCTTTCTTTCTTTTCTTTTCTTTTCTTTTCTTTTCTTTCTCTCTGGTTTGGTTTAATTTGAAGATAAGGAAACTGAGGGAGACCTTGTTGCTCCGTGCAGCTTCCCAAAGCAGAAGATGTGGAGAGGAGGCGCCGAGGTTTTCTCCCTGAGATCCAGTGACAGAGCAATGGGAATTACACAAATCTGTGAAGGAAGGGCTCAGTCATGGAGATTGGGAAGCACTTCTTTACCAAGACAGTCAGACACTAGAACAGGCCGGTGCCACAAGCTCCTAAGTATCTGGACAGTGCCCTTAAGAGCGTGCTTTAATGCCTGCACAGCCCACAAGTGCTCAGGCAGTTGGACAAGGTGAGATTTGTAGGACCCTTGCACCTGAAATATTCTGTTCTGTTCTAGGCCATGCTATTCTTCATACACAAGTACATTTAATCGAAGTGAGTAAGCCAGACAGGTTCCCATACACACACATGTAAAATTAAAAAGGAAGTGTTGCATTATGGCTTGTGCACTACTGCGTAAAAATTGTAGCCACTGGCCTTGTCTGAATGCACACTATTGAAACAGCAACAAAAGATTTTCAAAATCAAATATAAAATGTGCACCTGTTGTCTTGTAGGGATATTACCCATCCACTATTTTGGAAACTCTAGCTCAGTAACAGAAGCATTTGCCTTGGGTGAGGTTTTCTAATACTTACTGAAACAATATTAAAGGTAGACTGGGATTAAAATGATGTAACATATGAAGGAATTTACAGGTAAAGGGAGCAGTTAATGACTGACAAGAGAATCTCAGCTATTTGTAACTGTTATTTATTCAAGAGATAAAAGCTTTAGAGAGATGTCCATGGTGCTTACTCTTTCTAGACTGATAAACAAAAGTTGTTTCAGCTATTAAATTGTTTATGCACACCATTTTGAGAAACATAAATAATCCAACGGTGGCAGCATCAAGTTCTGAGACAAAAGATTCCCTAATGCACCACATCACCTTGGACAGAGAACTGGCATAGAACTTAGAACTGACTGCAACTTGATGGCAAAATGAATGCTTCATTACATGAAGCTATTTTTAACGAACTAGCTTGACCACTGATATTACTACAGCTGTGGAGAAAATCCTTCAATCATTCTATGCACTATTTCAATTATCATCTGTTCTATAAGTGGAACACAGTGGCTGTTATACCTTACCAAAGAAAACAAAACAAAGCAAACACCAGCTACAGAAATACTCAAATTTCAACTCTCAGTGTTCTCCTTTGGCATTCACTCCAAATCCATGGCTTCCACATGTTGCACAAATATCTAGGATTGGCACATTTATCCTTTCATCTTGATCTACCAAGAAAGGATCTGAAAGTTATTGAGGTGGTGAGAGAAGACAGAGGGAAGTAGTGAATGCTCAAAAGATGTGATTTCACTTTCCAGAGAAATCCTCATTTCTCTGGAAAACTAAAATAGTACTAAAAATAAAAAATAATCACATTATGAAACTTTTCCGCAGTTACAATCCTTAGTTTAAAAAAATGGAGCTTTTTATTAAACAAAGAGAGCAATTTGTACATCAATCTATGAATCTTATTGTAGCTGACTAGTTTATTAAAAACAGTATTTCTTTAAGTACAAAAAAGCCCTCAAATCTTTCCTGGTGACAATTCTCCTGGCATTTTGTACTACAATGTTTTCTGGTGTCTGTCACAGGCAAAAGTAGGAACAGAAAACCCCATATACGGAACAGAAAAAAAATTGTGCAGGACTGAACACGCACAAATTCCTAGAACATAATGCAGCATTTTTGTTAAGTGTTTGGTATTCTTTGGAAACATACAAAATAGGCAATTTCTATGAAATTAATCCAGGTTGTATTCATACATCACTAAACAACAGAGAGTGGCAAATGTCAAACTGTGAAAACTCAGCCTTTCATCTTGTTTTTCTGAAAAAACCCCAATTCCTATTAAAGAATGCCAAGCACAAATAAAGATATGCTTTATTCAATTTAGTGAAATTTAAATTCATAAGATATTATGAAAATACATTTGTTCTGCAGATGTCTAAACATTGAAGTCAAAGCCATATATTATTTAGGTTGGCTATGTAATTTTTATTTTCCTGATGAAAAACATAAATTAGTGTGAAAGAGTACTTCACATTATTTTTTGGAAATAAGTTCCATGCCAGGAAATCTCACTTTTCATCATATTGTGTGAAAGAAAGTATATTTTAAAAAATACCAACAAAAAGACCCAAACCAAAACAAAGCAAAAACCAGAATGCAAACTTTATAGATTACCTACAGCTTTCAACTGCATTTCTTCTAAAGCTGACTATACAGTAGAATAGTAGCAGTGGGTATTTTTGGAAACAATACTACAGTTTTTAATGACAGGTTTTGTATAATTTTTAAATTTCTCTTGCTTAGTAAATAGTAGCTGGTAAACAAGAGAAGCAAATATTCAGAATCCCTTTCTGTCCTTCCTAACAGCTGCAAAAAGCTTTATTCAGTCCCTCTGCCATATTAATGGGGCCTTGTTAATTAATCTTCTCACATTTTACACCTCTGTAACTGCATATAGTAATTCAGTAGTATAGTAATACATAACTGCTTTTTGTTAGCCACAAAATATGGTTTTAAATGTCATACTTTCATGGAAAATAAATGAAATTGGATCTTTAGTGGTGAGATGGCAGGGAATTTAGTAAGGGCACTGGCATTTTGGGTCTTGTTTTAGAGATTGTAGTAGCCAGCAGCACCAATGTTCTAGGAAACAGAAGTTCCATGATTAATAAACTCTTTAAGCACACTCTAAATAAATGCAGAAGGGTTGTGCTGTGGTTATTGTGGCATGCACTCTTCTAAACTTGAGGTTTATTTAAGATGCTACTACAGCACTAACACTTGACCATTTTAAACTCCTATTTGATATGGGGCCCCCCACCTTAGGAGGGAAAAGTATTCTGCTTAAAACTCCCAGTGCTGTCCTCTCCACAGGTGCATGATCCTCTGTGAAACAGCCTGGAAACCAAGAATGGCTAGGTTTGTATGCTGCACAAACCTAGCACCACAAAGAGGCAATTTCTCACTATTACTAAATGCAAATATGAATTTAATCTTCCTAGAGGCATAACTGATGGCACCAAAACAAATCCCAGCTTTTCCACCTTTATGTAACCTCTGCTGCTGAAATTGTATCTGTAGACACAGCCATAAAAATGTTGCAGTGTGATTAATAATATAACAGGAGAGAGGTTTTCATTGCTCCTCAAAACTGTCAGCTCACATTCAGTAAAGGAGAGCAGCTGATAATGTGCACAGACTAATGAAGCATAGAAAATATCTTTGCTCATGATATCCTGACAGCCTGAACAAATTTTAATCAACAATTACTTTCTTTGTGCCAATACATTATTGCATTTTTCTTTGTGACAACGTGAGCAGCTGAGGGAGCTGGGGTCCTTCAGCCTGATGCAAAGACAGCTCAAGGGTGACCTTATCACTCTCTGCCTGAGAGGGAGGGCTGCAGCCTCTCCTCCCAGAGCACCTTCAGGCTGAGAGGACATAGCCTCAAGCTGCACCAGGAGACATTCACTGGGAGGCATCAGGAGGAATTTCTTCCCAGAAAGGGTTGTTAGCCATTGGAACAGGCTGCCCATGGATGTGGTGGAGCCACTGTCCCTGAAGGTGTCCAAGAAGTGACGGCACATGGCACTTAGTTCTACCTTGCCTTGTTGACAAGGTGATCAGTCAAAGGCTGGACCTGAGGATCTCAGATGTCTTTTTCAAATGAAATGATTCTGTGATTCTGTGTGATTTATTTTACTGAAATATATCATTAAGCAAAAGATGTCCCATTCAAAATTTTGCTTTTTGCATAAAAATAATACCTTCCTAAAAATTGTTTCTCAGAGTCATTCAAATATTTTATTCTCTGTCAACTATTTTTCATAAAATGACTGTTTCAGCAAGTGAGTTTACCATAACCATATGGACGAGTTCAATATTTTAAGATCGTGAAAATTATATCTTCAGTTGATTAATCAGAGAATGGCTCAGATTGGAAGTGATCTTTGAAATCATCGGGTCCAACTCTTACTAAGAATAGGATTGGCTTTCCTGTTAGAACAGGTTGTTCATCACCTTGCCCAGTTGAGATATGGACATACCCAGCAGCAGAAATTCCTGTATTGCCTCTGGTAATATGTTCCTGTGCTAAAACAACTCTTCTACATATTTCCCTCCATTCCTTCTCCTCCTCAAAGCAAAACTGTTTTGTTTGATTTTCTTTTGCTGCATTTTATGTCACTTGTCTCCTGTGTTTGTTCTGTATCTGTCACAGGAGTATGGCTTTTGTCTTCTCTGTGATAAATATGTGTACAGCAGGCGGATGTATCCCCCTGTCCTCAGCAATTCCATCCTCACAATAACCAGGTGCACTTTTCAGGCTGTCCACCACATGATACAGATCCTTTATCTGTCTGGTGCTCCTCCGCTGAGCTCAGTTTCTAAGTACTCTTACAGCGGAGTGCTGCAAGTGCACCAGAATCCCACACAGTCTCCACATGTGTGAAATGCCTTCATTCTACATTATTTTCCTAAGAGAGGGACACTTCCTGTACTTTAAGATCTATTCATTTTCCTCATTGTGTTAGTTAAGCCAACAACCACAGATGGGATATCACCTGATATTTCTTTCCTATGGTCAACTGTCAGCTGTACTAGAGGGGTTGGAAAGGCAAGTTTCTGTACCTCATTTGAAATAGCCTTATTCCTTTACTCAGTCCACCACAAACCACTTCAAAGCCTACCCAGACACAACACAGTCCTTGCCCCTTGCAAGACCAAGTGGATTTCTGACCTTTACACATTTGGAAATTGACAGATAAACAAGAAAGCTCTTTTCCATTTCTGAGTCTGATACCATGATTGCACTCCTGTCCTCCCTAGAACATGACTCACTGTGAAGGATGGAAGTGCATGACTCAGCCTTGCCAGTCTGAGACCTGGCAGTCAATAGCTGAATTTAAAGCCCCAATAAGATATCATTAAATGATAAATATTGTTCTTTAGCTTTTATTAATAAATGTTTAAAAGAAGGATGTCATACCAATATAGACCACTTTTTTACGAAATGAGAGCAGAGATACAGTAATTCTATACTGTTGTCATGTATTAACCTTGGTCCCTACCTTTGGGTCTTAAAAGTGATACAGATTTTGAGTTTCCATATTATGGGGCAATCTTTTAAGTATGAAAAAAATATGTCTTCTGCAGCTAGCATTTTTGAAGTGTAATTAAGACTAAACCAATCACACTATTACTATCTAAATTTAAAAAAATATATATTTTTTTTCTTATTGGAACCTCTAAAGGGGAAGAATTCTAAAACTCAGCAGCTGCCAACAATTCAGTGTTACTTTTACAATCTTTGCAAAAACAGCTGTTAGCAATGGACATGTTGCTCCTCTGCACAGCATCACTCCTCTCAATAGGTTTCATCTATTATTTCAGTACATACATAGTAATGGAAGCTTCCTGACAAGAATCATGTGCTACAGAATATACAGGAATGAATCTTCAGAAAAGAGTAAGAAATCACTGCTCCACTGAATGGTCCAAGCTGGATGAATCTGTTTTATTTTTGCTGCCAAAGCTATTCATAATCCCTTTTTCCAAGAGCTGCATGAATCTCTCTATTCTAAATCCTCTCCATTTCCCTTCTATTTCCTTTCCCAGACCAGAATATCATTGGCTGTGTATATTTCAGTGTGACAAAGCTGTTTTGTTTTCACATGTAGATCTATATTCAAATGTATTTATCTTGAGAGATGATTCTAGTTGACTCCATGGTTCAAAAACATAAGAGATCTTTGGTAGGATGTGTGCAGCTCAACAAAGTGAAGCTTTTCTCTGTGCATGCCCATCCCAAAAAGCATTTTGGTTTCTTGTTAGCTGTCGCTTCCCTTAATTTTTAACTCGTGACTTAACTTGCAAGATCATTCTTCTGTTTGTCGAGATAAATAAATGACGTGATGTCTTATAGTGCCACCCCTTTCCACACTGATGCTTGAGTTCCAGCTGCATCCTTTGTGGTATTTCAGTCCACGTTAGAATAATCCACTGCTCCTCTCACAGAGACCCCAAGTAAAGCCCACACTGTACAGTGATAAATTTACAGTGCAAGGCATGAAATGGTCAAATGGAAGGCAAAGCTCTTTTAAATAAAATTACAACCCTTTTTTGATTTTTTTTTTTTTTAGTAAAATATGCCTGAAACTGTAGAGCTTTGAATTCCTAAATGTTATATACTGTTTTACTGTTTGAAAATACCTTTTCATTAAAGAAAAAGAAATGAAACCCCAAAATGGCAGCAGGTCATCTTGTTACATTAGAATAGTTTTCCAAGTAGCTTTATTCTTAATCCTTACTCTTAGAGGTACCTGCTCTTTTCTTTGAAGGGACATAAAAAATTAAGATTTAACTCTCTGAATATAGTCTGTAACATTCAGCATATGATAGCTGGAAGCTATTGTTTCAATATTAATTTTTTTTGGCAAGCATTAGGGACCTATAAACTTCAGGTATGCACATTCTTGTTGCTTGCATTCCCTTTGTGCATTTTTTATGCAAACTAAATTCTCATGAAATAGAATTTTATGATTGAAAGATGTATGATTAAGATTCAAACATTACTGTGTTCAGTCGCAGATAATTCATGCCGACTAACTAGAGGGCATTAATACTATATGAATTTATTTCTTCAGCTCTTGAAATATATTTTTCAAAGCTTTGAACAACTAACAATTCTTGCAAAATAAGAGTAATATAATCTGAATTTTGATGTCTTATTCTAGTGAGGATATAGGTGAGCATCACAGATAAAACTTATCGATGTTCAGCAGTGCTGGTACTAGAACCAAAATTCTTTGGATGAAGAATAGGTAAAAGACAATAGTTAGGCAGAACACACCACAGTATACAGAATAGCTGCAGTACAACAACATTGAAAGCAGTAATAATTTTACTTGGAAAAGGTACCTTTAATTGGCTTAAAAGCATGACAGAAAGAAAGTGG
This sequence comes from Melozone crissalis, assembly GCF_028551555.1. NCBI lineage: Eukaryota > Metazoa > Chordata > Aves > Passeriformes > Passerellidae > Melozone > Melozone crissalis. Next base: position 18,275,606 of record NW_026535783.1, on the reverse strand, counting down.
ACATTCTTCTCTTTGCAGCTAGAAAAACAAAAACAAAACCAAATCAAACCAAAAAAAAACATTTTGGAGTTCTAAGTATGGAGAGAAAACCAATTTTTCATCAATTAACCATTCCCTGTTGCATAGCTATTTGTTTCCTGCAAATGTGAGGAAAATTGTACTTGTCTTTTTAATGACAGAAGGGTGAGCCATCTGCACTTGCTGTTGAATATCAGATGTGAACAGGTGGTTGCTATGAAAGACTATGAATCTGCTAAATTCATTCTGAAGCTTATGAAGCAATAGCTTCTAAAAAGGTTTTAGCCCAGTGTAGACTCGACTACATTTTTCACACAGTTTAAAAACCAATCTCTAAACACATTACAAATTCTGATACATCAATAGCAAAAAGTAGAACAGAAAACTGTACTTCAAAACATCTTTTTGTTTATGTTGGTTATAATGTTATAATGTTGGTTATAATGTTATAATGTTGGTTTATTTCTTCTTTTTCAAAGCAGAAATTTATAGGTTGTATTTTTAGCCCAGTCACTGGAAGTTTCAACAGAAATTTATCAACAGTAGAACTAAAGCAACACTAGAAGTATCTAAATGTAATTGTGTTAGAGTAAGCATAGTTCATATGATACTTTAAAAAAACTCAAACACACCTGATTTATGAATCACTTCAAGACATAGGATAATATAGTGATCAGCCAGAAGCAATTTGTATCAGCTTTTGATGTCTTTTAATACAACAGAATTTTTGATGGGATATTTGAATGCTTGTGAATCCTATATGCTATTATATGTCATCTGCTTAAAATGATAGTATTTATCTGTACTGTAGAGATAATTAATTTTTCAACATCACAGCAGTTAAGATCAAAACCAGTTCAAAGGTTTTCACTGCCAAGAATGAGTGGAAAGAACAGCTACATGCATCATAAATGCTTCGGCAGTTATTTTAACTCTGCACAAAACCACTGGCTCCTGGCTCTGAGTAACCAAGGATGACACAGTGCACGGCAGTGTGCTGACTCTAACTGGAGCTCACCAGAGTGCCAGGAATAGCTCAGCATGGGGACAGGAGACGAGTTTGGCCTAACACACTGTGCTTTGGAAACATTTCAGTGCCTGCTTCCCGCTGTCTCATAGGCACAAGATGCAACAGATCATCTGCTCCTACCTAAGGCTGATAATGAGCCAGTGCTAGGAAGCACAATAGGATGTGTTTGCTTGTGCTCTAGCCAGGATCTGTTACAGGGGTGAGTAATCACCAATTAAGATGCATGAGAACATTTATTTGTGCCTCTGCTCGGCATGAACACTCACGATTGTCAGGCATCATACATCCGCTCCTGCTGATAAGTGAGGCATGCCCACACAAACCAGAAAATACATTAATTTTTCTCTTCTGGCTTCCATTCCCATCTTCTTCCTTGTTCTGGTGGAACTGGAAAGGAGGCTTGTTCAAAAGGAGCTTCACCTTTGGGGTGTTCCCGTACAGCTGGTACACAGAAGACCTTCTAATATCTCCTCTAAGCATAGCTTAAGATATGTCTACTGAAATCCAGAGGGTCTTCTGAAATGTAGAGTGATAGAGAAGGGTGGCAGACTTAAGGCCCCCAGAGAAAAGCCTTTGGGCTAAGGCTTCATGCAGGGAGCTGGAGCCAGGAGACCAGAACCAGTCTGGAGCAAATGCAGACAAAAATGCTGACATATGAAAGAGGAGAGTGAGAATGGTGTCTTCATCTGAGGGTCTCAGGTCTGAAGTAGAGACTGAATGGGCTTATGTGGAGATCCTCCCACATTTTTACACAGTAATCTGGTTAACAGAACTAGATATGCAAAGCAATACCCACTTGGCTCTTTGCTCTAACATCTTCTACGTGAAAACTTGGCAGGTCAGTGGTCTCCTGTTTCTTGATACTTAAGAAGAGTAAAACAATGATTCAAGCTGCATGTTCTGCCCAGCTTGAGGAGCAGGGATACAAAAATATTCTAAAAGATATCTGAGGAGTATATTCTATCTGAGAACTGAAGCTATCTAGAAACAGTTTTTCAGGAAGATACACATTTAGGCCAGAAATTTTTTTTTGTAATATCAAAAATAATTGTCTTATGACTCAAGGACGCTAGTTTGAAATCTACAAATTTGTAATCTTGCTTTTACAGACTCAAATCTGTTGCATTTGAACAACAAGAAAGGAGGTGAATCTGAAAAAGTGAGATCTCTTTATTCTTCAGTGGAGATTACAGTGTCAGCTGCCAGAGAAACAGGTTAGGAGCAGCACTGAGCACCAGACATATGAACGCATGCATGTTCTGTTAAAAAAAATTTACATTCTACCAATTAATTCATCCTCTGTTTTCACCAGTATCTGGGTAAAACATAATTATTACAAGTGCTATTGTTTAAATGTAAAGACTTATTTGCAATTTTAAATTAAGGGAGTTGCATTCTCTATGAGGACAAGTACTTCAACAACAACAAAGTTGTCATCATAAATGGTACTGAGAAAGTTAAAATCCTTGGAAGTTTAAACTACTGCTTGGAGTAGTGTAAATACTAGGTCTCAGAGTTACTTCTGAAGCAGAAGCATGACAGGCACAAGAAAAGAATAAATAATATAAATTAATTTTTCATAGGATTTGAAATTATCCACCATTTGAAATTATACATCATTATTTTAATTATTTTAGATTTTCATCAGTAGATCAAAGTGGTGGTAAACTTTCACATAATCTCTTTTTATCACAGTTAGAGAGCCTTAATATCTTAAGGATCACTTTTTACTAATGTGTCTTCATTAATTTCCTTCTAAAAATTTCCAGAAGAATCTTACTTGATTTTTCTAAGAACAGATCATTTGGGCTGTTTTTTCAACTCTCAGGTTTGTTTTTAAATAAGTCTACCTTTGATAACTCCAAATTCATTTCAGAATGAATTGATGTTAATGAAGAAACAAATTCTGCTTTCTCAAAAGGTTTTTTATACATGCCAGAGCAGTCAGAAGGAAATATTAATGAAGTCAAACATAGGGATACATACATTTTTATTTGGAGGGAAACTCTGCACCGATTTGAAAGCTGCATTTTGCCATATGAGTAATCAGATAATAGTTTAAGCTGAGATGTTGCAAAGCAATTATAAGTTTCATTGTGCACTACACAAAGAGTAATGTTCTTAGCACTTGAATTGAAAAAATAAGAAGTTTATACTTTATAAATACTACTCAGTTAGCTGTATAAATTTCAGATGACATACTCCATAGCATGTATATTCAGAAGATTTTAAATTTATTAACTCCAGCATTTCAAATCAATGACCACTAAAATTTCAAAATTCAGCAGCCTGTCTGTAAAAAATCTACAGACTTTTGACTGAAAACAAGCCCAGTTTGGTAACACTATTTACAGAACTATAGAACAGCTTGGGTTACAAGGGACCATCTGGTTCCAGCCCTGCTGCCGTGGGGAGGGACACCTTCCACTAGAGCAGGATGCTCAGAGCCCCACCCAGCCCGACCTTGAACTTCTGCAGGGATGGGGAACTCTTCTTTCTCTGGAACTGCGAGTTCCAGTTTCTCCGGAATTGCTCTACAATGTCTAAATTGTTCCAGTGGAGATCACAGAGAGCTTGGGCCTGTCAATGTATCAGACAAAAGAGTAGTGCTAGTAGTGCTGGTTTACCTTAACTGCACAGTTAGTCTGAGAAGATTAAAAAAAAAAGGAATTTTTTTTCCAGAGACTTAGGATAAATACACCTGGAGATTAAGTTGGAATTCTTAAGTAATTTATACTTGTCCCTCCAATATCAATCTCTGCTTACCTTTTCAATAATTAATATAAAATTATGAATGTTCAACATTTCATATGACAGAGTATTAGTATATTCATGCTTCAGGATGATCATTTATCCACAATTTAGGATGTTAGAAGGAAATTAAAGAACTTGATTCATATTAAGGAGTTGTTTGGATTTTATATTCACTGGTGGTTTTTTGTATTAATATGAATTACTATGGTAAGAACAGTCAAGATCAAGAGAAGCTTCACTGATTAGACCTGGACATTGTTATGAATACAGTAATTTAAATTAATAAATTTTACTAAGTTGATTCAGAAACTAATAAGCGAAATAAAATAATATTATATAGTAGCTTTAAATAAAAAATAAATAACTGAACAACTTAATAGACATGCCAGGGTCTTGACCAACAAAAAGTCTGCATCACCTTTAAAAAGTCTATTCAAAGCACAGACAGGAAAAAACCACTAATGAAATAAATTAGAAAAATATTTTTTTTTTCTCTGTGATCTCTTCCTAGACCTAGCTAATTAACCTAAAAGTGGTGCTGTTTTCAGCACCATGGAGATGGTGATGAAGATGGAGAACCTGAAAAACAATAACATCAGAGAATACTTACAGAGTTGTTTGCTTGGGTGTTGCTTTTCAGAGCTTGCTCTGTGCTGCTGATCTGCTGCAAGGACTCAGATCTCTGCTAAGGACCAACATAGCAATGCAGTCTTTTCAGGCATTCTGTTCTGAGGTGTAACAAGAAACATCTCAGCACAAATCACAAACTGCTGCTTCAAAGAGCCCTCATTGTTCAACGCAGATATTTCGTTAGCTAGAGCACCCCAGGCAGTTAATAATTTATTTTTACAAAGAGCAAAGTGAACAGCTTGAAACAATTACCAACCCCGTTGTCCAAAGTGAGCTGACAGAGCCGCTGGTGAAACAGCACAACTTCCAAAGCATTCTTTACACAGCACTGCAAGTACCAAACTGGTAAAGCAACCCACTTCACAGGTTCATCCAAGTTTTCCAGCAAAAGCTACTCTCTTTCTTAGCATCACCCAAGCAAAAGAATCAATAAATTTAAGCACTTCAGAAATATATTGCCCTGCACTGTGAGCTTTACAAACATTTTTCACTTATCCGCTCTAGTTTCAGTGCAATGTTGAAGCTCAGGTAGGTTGGAATGAACAGTAGAGTAAGAAGAACAAGACCTGGTTTTTAGAAGGGTATAAGGATTCTCTGAATAGTAGAAATAACAACTTGTGCTTCTTAAAACACAGTTTTTGGGGTTTTGGCTTGGCTGCCAGGAGACAAATCCTACACATCTAGGTTGTTTTTTAGTTTTGGTTAGTGTTTCAACAATCATTGAAGACTTAGGCAGCATGGCTCATCACAGGGGAAATGACCATTCAGAACCTGAATGTCGCCAATATAAATAAATACTCTGCATAGACTAAATCCCAGGATAATAATGGAATATTCTTGTAGACTACAGCATAATTTAACCACAAATTCTCTTACGGACATAATGAACTTCAAGTAATGATGGCCTTCAAGGCTTTTTGTCTAGCACTCTTTTAATTGGGAATTAATTCAATAAGATAAACAGAAAAATAAAAAAAAAATCCAAATAATTTCAGTGTAGGTTGAAATTAAAAGTTTTCATTTTTACGGTAGAAGAGGACACATTTAAATTTCCAAGGTACTGCTCCTGAGTGACCTCTGAAGCGCTGCAAAGACTCCCTATCATTAAATTTAGTCAGGGTTTGAAACAGGCTTTTTCCACAGGCTTTTGTGTTTCTTTACCTAAAAGAAACACAGTGAAGCATGGAAAGTATAATGTAGTTATAATGAAGTACAACTAATGGGAGTCTATTTGTGTAATAGAAACAGAATTGAAACTCCATAAAGTGACAAAGAAAAAGCAATACCATACACCTCATTTTGTGCACAAAATGCTCCTTTCCTCTGCAAGGAGTAAGTTTTAGGTTGTTTTGTTTCTTTTAATACCAGTGATACATTTTCACTGCAGATGCAAACTCTGTTCAGTGCTTGCCTAATGACAAGTCTATAATGATATCACAGTTTGCATTTTCCTGCTGAGTTTTCTCCAATATCTCATGAGTGCTAGTGCAAACCACCTCACATAAGTCCAGTGCACACAGCAAAATCAAATATGTTTCAGTTTTTCATAGCTTCTCCATTTGCCTGGTCTGTATACACAAAAACGTTTTTTGCTTCATGGCACCTGTGAAATTTTCTCACTTTGCTAAGAGCTGACTAAACTTAACAAACCATATAATGTTTGCTTCCCATTCACTTTGAACTACAAGGTGGCATTTACTTCAGAACAGGGAGTATATTTTTCCCTGTACTCTCACTACTCCAACCATTACCGCCTTGGTTATGCGCACCATGTTTAAAGCAAAAAGCAATTTTCATTATAGCAAAAGAACAAGAAAGAATACTGCTGTCAGACATTGCTATAAATTTCTCTCCTAATTCAAATGACCATCAACTAAAATGTTCTGTCCTGCTGTCAGACACAATGATTATGATTATATCTGGGAATAAAATCATGGAGTTTATTATTACCTTAAAATAGGCAGCACCAAAATAAGAAAATACAATAAAATCTTTTCATTTTTGAAGAAGCTGGAAAGTTTGTAGTAAAATAATACAAAGAGAAAGAAGCTTAATTGTTGTAGCACGGCATCCCCAGCCAGGTAACAATTGGCCTTGACTCCATGATTCCAGAAGGCTGATTAATCACTTTATTATACTATACTATAAAGAAACCCCATCACCCTTACAGACAGTCCGATACAGTCAGACCAGATTGGTCAATTAATCAAAACACCATCACCACTGGCTAATTAAGAAAACACTCTTTGGTAAACAGATTTCCATAACAAATTCCACATGTTCACAACAGCAGATGCAGCAAGTGAAGATGAGAATTGTTTATCATTCTTTTCTCTGATCTTCTCACAGCCTCCCCTGCGCGAGGGCGTACACGGCCCTATGTCCGGCTAGCTGAAGGGGTGAAGCGGCCGACGCCCCTGCGCATCGGAAGCCAGCCCCCCTTAGCGTCCTGGCCTCGGGCTGGGCTGGATTGCGGACTTGGGTTCGCGCTGGACGAGACGAGAGAGGAGGCGACCACTTGCTGGGGGTAAAACGTCGGTTTATTGAAGAGCCCACATGCAGCACAGGGCAAACCAACAGGTGGAAAAACCCACAGCAAAATGGCCACGAACACGGGGGGAGACAGAGTTTTACAGGGAAGGGGTGGAGACGGGAGGGGAAGCCCAGCTAACCAATCGGGGAACATGTGGGGAGGTACATAAGAAAACTGACACAAGAACTTATCCAATAAACATAGAACAAAGGAGGGGTCCCGGGACGCCAGCCAACCACGACCCCCAGAGAGAAGAATGTTCTAGAAAGCAGGGAGGAGTGGGGGGTGATTGACTGGGCTCAGGGAGGAGGAAAACTTTACTTATATGGTGGGATAAGGGAGGAGCAGTTATGTAACTTGGGAGATTGACAATTAACAGGGGCAGGGGTAACCATAGTAACATAACTGCCAAAGGCTCTGTGGCGGGAAAACCGGAGGGGGAAGAACCATTTTACAAAGAACAGGGGGGAACAGTACATAAAATGAGGGAACAAAACAAGAAATTTAAAAACACACTACAACATCTCCCCGTTTCTTAACAAATAAAATAAAAAGAACGGGAAGTCCACAGAAACTTAAAATTCAGGATCTCGCGGCTCTGTCTGGCCAGGCCTCGCCTTCTTCGAGCTGGAATCCGCCCGCCCCTGGGTGGTCGAAGGAAGTGCGGTCGCTCCTTCCTCATCTGTAGCTTCTTCAGCCTCCGAGGAGAGGTCTTCCAGCTTGATGGGCTTGTCCGACGGGACTGCGGCATGGTTGACAGATGCTGAGGTATCTCTGGCCATTAGTCTCTGGACCAAACCGCGGATCAAAATAATGAAAACTAAAAGTATTATTAAACTCAGAACAACCTTGCAAAAAGACTCTATTATGGAACCGGCCCACCCGCTGAGGCCCCAACCCTTAAAAATGTCCCCCAGCCAGTCAGAGGTCTCTTGCTTGACCTGATGGACAAGGTCTTGCAGCCTCTTGATGGAATGTCTGGCGTCCTCGGCCCGAGAGGACAGGTTCAGGCAGCAGAGGCCCACAAACTCCTCACAGTGATGATGAAGGAGCAGCAATAGAAAATCTATTGCTGCTCTGTTTTGGAGTGTCGCCTTCCTTGTTATTTCCTCGTCTGTGAGGAGGTTGTAGAGTGCGGCTGAAGTAAAATTTGCTTGTTTAGCCACCCAACACTCTAGGCGGCCCAATTCACCTAGAGCCTTCGCCACCGATACCCAAGGCAACAAGATGGTAAAGGCGACGGATTTTGAGTGTGACCAATGAGTAATTTCATCATCACAATCCTCAGTGAGATCCTTGAGATCTCTTTTAGGTCTAGCCAATTTGGATGTGATGTTTGTCTTCTTCCAATTGATAATTTGAGTGACGTTGGGGGTAAACAGCGTCAGCCGGCCAAAAGTGCACGGCCCTCCGACCAGGCCAGAGGGGATGCCTGCCCACGCCCGGTCGCCACAAATTAAAAACACGCCTCGGGGAAGGGAGTAAGGGGTCCGTCTGGTAGTGGTGGGGCCGAGGATCTTTAGGACAGCCTTACACCACTGCTTAGCTTGGTATTCTAACTTGGACTGTAGCACTACCTCACTACCCCTCTCGACGGGGGCGATTGTATAATCAAACTGAAAGCAAATTGATGCATTGGTCGAGCCGAGGAGATGTAACTCTGTGGGCTCGGAGGGTGCAGGATCCAGCCTGCTCACTCCGTCTCTCCAGGCGTTGGAGGAATCAAAACTGGGGAGGATAGTAAGGCTCTGGGCTAGGATAGCGTTAAAGGCACTTTGGAAGGCAGGAGGAAACTTGCCTGGAGAGAAAGGGATCCCCACAAGGCAAGATGACATTGGGTCCTCTGCTGCGCCAGTGTCTAGGCATATACTGTCCTGTCCTAACGATTGAGCCAAGGCACGCCAGACGTTGACTTTCGGCTGGGGGATGACCCACGGCTCTGAAGGTGGCAAAAGGAGTCCGCAGGTCGTCATGATCACCATTAGCAGGCTGGGTTTGGGAGCCAGCGATGTTGAAACGGGGGCCATGGGGGAGATGTAACTGAAATGAGATAAGATAGTAAAAGTATGACGAATTCACAAGAATGGTTCTTCTCCAAACAACCAGTTTAAATAAAACATACGGGGGGTAAGAGCTGGAGCAGGGGGTGAATGGGAGGAGACATGACATAGGAGGTCAAGGGGTGGAGGAGAAGCTGGAGGAGAGGGCTCTTCTGTAACTGGGGGGAGATCCGGAGAAAAAGACAAAGATTGATGGTGTGGTTTCCGACGCCAACAAGCTTGCCGGACCTGTGGTACTGCCTCTCTCTTGGTCCTCTGTTTCGGGACGAAGGGCCTGACCCACTTAGATGGAATCCACCTGGGGCCTGAGGGAGTGGACACGCAAGCATATCCCCTCCCCCAGGTCACCAGGTCAAAGGGGCCCTCCGTCTGCCAGGTCTCCGGATCTTTTACAAGAACCGGTGGCCTGGCTTTAGGCTGCAGCTGCTGGTGACTGCCGAAATGCCGGACCACCGGAGGATTCTGGCTGTCAAAAGAGCAATTTAGAAAGTTAAGCGTGTACAATGCTCTTGACAGCCGGACGTGGGGGGTCTCCACCTTCATCGCGGGTTGTTGCCGGGATAAGATCTTCTTAAGGCTCTGGTGGGCCTTCTCCACCATGGCTTGGCCTGTTGGGGAATAGGGGATGCCGGTCTTATGCACTATTCCCCATTGCTGCAGGAAGCTCCGCAGCTCCTTGGAGGTATACGCAGGGCCGTTATCTGTTTTTAGGGCCCTAGGGATGCCCAAGACAGCGAATGCCTGAAGCAGATGCTTCTGGACATCCGCTGCCTTTTCGCCTGTGTGGGCAGAAGCATAGATAGCCCCAGAGAAGGTATCAACTGAGACATGGACGTAACACAATCGACCAAAAGATGGGATATGTGTCACGTCCATCTGCCACACCTCGCAGCTTGCCAAACCTCGGGGATTGGCCCCCGAGGCCACAGTAGGCATCTGATCATGTTGGCATTGGGGACATGTGGCCACTATCGCCTTGGCCTGATCCTGCGTCAGATTGAATTGCCGGACCAGGCCAGGTGCATTCTGATGGAAAAGTTGGTGACTGATCTTAGCCTGGCCGAATACGTCTGGGAGAGGGGCCTGCGTAACAGCAGCCGTGGCCAAAGAGTCGGCACGACGGTTGCCTTCCGCAATAAACCCGGGCAGATCAGTATGTGATCTCACATGCATAACATAAAAGGGGTGCTCACGGTGGGAGACTAGCTCGACGAGCCTGTTAAGCAACTCAAATAATCTTTTGTTGGTGACCTCTTGAAGAACCGCAGACTCAGCTCGAGACACTACACCTGCGACATACGCAGAATCTGTAACCAAATTAAAAGGCCTAGGGAACCTCTGGAATGCCCTGACGACTGCGTCCAACTCAGCAACTTGTGGAGAGCCCTCCACAACAACAACGTCGGTCTCCCGCTGCTGAGTCTGAGGATCCTTCCAAGTCATCACTGACTTGTGGGATGCTCCAGACGCGTCTGTGAAAACTGTCAAGGCATCCAGCGGCTTCCTGCTCTGAACCTTTTTCAGCGATAATTTAAACTCCGAATTGAATAATTTGTGGGCCGGCCGATCTACTGCGATGCGCCCAGTGTAGCTATCTAGTGCAAACTGCAGGTATTCATTAGTTTGCAGCAGTTTTTCAAAGGTCTTTAATTTAAGTTGGCCCGATTCCAATTTAATTGGGATATGTATGCATGCAAAATCACACCCCGCCAGCTCCCTGATCCTCGATCTTGCTTTGAGGATCAGTTCCGCTACCAACTCCTGTGGCCGTGTCATTCTTTTGGACCGATGGTGGCTGAGGAACACCCACTCTATAATTAAGAGGGGGTCACCCAGCCCCTGGTCCTTTACACTGGTGTCCCACTGGTGTATCATGCCATGGAGGTGTGGCAATTTTCCCAGTATAATAAATTTGAAGGGCAGGCCCGGATGGTAACGGTGGGCCTGCCTGGCTGAAATAACTTTCTGTATCTTCTCCAAGGCCACCCCTGCCTCTGGGGTGAGAGCCCTAGGGGAACTCAGCCTCTCTCCCCCTTTAAACAAATTGAAAAGGGGGGCTAGGTCCTCAGTTGAAATGCCTAGCCAGGGTCTCACCCAATTTAAAGACCCACACAGCTGATGGACATCCGCTAGGGTCTGGACTTTTGTCCTAATAGCGAATTTCTGCGGAACAATGGTCCGCTTTGTGATTTCGAGGCCCAGGTATTTCCAAGGTGGCATCCGCTGAATTTTGTCCTGCTGGAGCTCGAACCCTGCAGCAACCAACGCATTGGTTGTCAGGTCAAGCGCATGGGCAAGCAGACTGTGGTCGGGTGCACACACGAAGATGTCGTCCATGTAATGGTGGATGATGATGACATCCCCGAGGGCTGTACGTATGGGTGACAACAGCGAAGCGACATACCATTGGCAGATCACAGGGCTGTTCTTAAGGCCTTGCGGAAGTACCTGCCAATGATAGCGCTTGGCCGGGGACTCACGATTGATGGACGGAACCGTGAACGCAAAGCGCGGGGCATCGTCTGGGTGCAGGGGAATCTGGAAAAAACAATCTTTTATATCTATAACTGCCAAATTCCAATTTTGGGGGAGCATTGCTGGGGAGGGCATCCCTGGCTGAAGAGGACCCATGTCCATTATTTGTTTGTTAATTTGTCGGAGGTCGGTCAGGAGCCGCCACTTGTCCTTATTAGGCTTCTTAATGACAAACACTGGGGAGTTCCAAGGTGACATTGTCTCCACCAGGTGGCCTTTCAGTAACTGCTCCTGAACGAGCTCATTGAGCGCCTTTAATTTTTGCTTGTTGAGTGGCCACTGCAAGACCTGTACTGGTTTATCTGATAGCCAATTCAGCTTCCAGGTCTGGCGCTCCTCAGTGGCCACTGCCCGAAAAACCTGGGGAGCCTTTGGGAGGTCAATTCTGGCTCTCCACTGGGCTAGTAGGTCCCTTCCCCAGAGAGGCTCGGTGTAATCTAAAACGAACGGGCATATAGAGGCCAATTGCCCGTCGGGCCCCTTAATTTGCACAATGCTCTTAGATTGATTGGCCAATTGAAGGCCCCCAACACCTGAGATTGTGCCCGCAGCACTTTGCAAGTCCCAATGCCACAGCCACTCCCGAGAGGGAATGATCGTCACATCCGCACCCGTGTCCAAAAGACCCCTCACGATCTTTTTGTCCCCGCCCAACGAGAGCTGACAAGTCAGGCGGGGCTTCTCCCTCCCCACTAGCTGTGCCCAGGCTACTGTCGGAGGCGATGTCCTCTCCACGGAGTTCTTCCAATGATCTTTATCTGGAACCAGAATAGCCTGGGCAATGATCTGTCCCTTAGGGAGGAAGAGTGGGGGTCGGACACAGTACAGCCCTACCACGAAACGGTCCCGGTCGGTAGTTACCAGACCAGGGACGATGTGGATGTCTCGCGGTGTGTGCTTCGTGTCCCCGACGACAGTCCACCTCCAACGTCCAAGTTTCCTCCAGCGACCCGGGTGTTGCAGGTCGACAGACACCAGCTGGATGTCACTACTAGGGAGACAAAAGTCCCTAGTTAGCTGCAGCCTGTAGGGAGAAACAGAGGACATGGTGTTAAGCGCAGGTACAGTACCACAGATTGGTGTAGTCACATCAGATAAGTCAGTCAAGTCTGGCAAAGTAAATGTTGGAGGCTCTCTCTCGTCTCCTCCCTCCCCGCTTGTTGTTAAGTGGCCTGCCGCATTTTTGTCTTCGCGCAGGGAGGGGCTGCGCTCCGGGCCTAGTTTTTTGTGCCCTTACTCTCCTCCCTTTCCCGCTTCCTTCTATACTCTGAATAATCTAATCGCATCGGGCATTGGGGCATCCAATGCCCTGTCTTGCCACAGAGGTGGCAGGGGTGGGTGGCTGTTGATCTTCTGCCGGACCCGGGTGTTGGGTGTCCGGCAATGGGGGCAGCTTCTATATCAAAGAAGTCCGGTTCGAGGTCCTCCACAAAAGCCACTGAGGCTCTTTTAGGCCGCGATGGTAGGGATACTTGGCCTACCACGGCCTCTATCATGGCCTCCACCATGGGCCGGGGACTTCGAGGGAGCCTCCTGATGGCCTTCCGACACTCTAGGTTGGTGTTGCTATACGCCATCCTCCAGAGCATCTTCTCCCTGTCGTCATCCCCGGTCGCCTGCGCCTCCACATATCTGTAGAGGCGCTCGATGAAAACCATATAAGGCTCTTGCGGCCCCTGCCGGACTTCATCGTCCTCCCATTGGGAGGTCACCACCTCTAGCTTATAAAAGGCCCGCTCTGCTGCCTTAGCGGTCTCTACAAGCTGAGGCAGGAACAAGGCCTTTGCTTGAGCTACCCCCTCTGCCCACTGTCCCTCGCCCAAAAGATGTTCTTGGGAAATTGCCAAACCGTCCGCGTCATGAGACATTGAAGGATTCCCCCAAAGGATCGGGAGAACCTCCACTATCTCCCTCCTCCATTCCCCCACCCAGACCCTAAACTCCATGGGTCTTGTTAAACTGGAGAAGAGGGCCCTCAGGTCCGCCGGCACCAGATCTCCCTCTGCAAGGGCATTCCGGAGCATACCCCAGAAGTATTCAGACCCGCGGGAGTAGTCCTTCTGCGCCTTGCACAGTTCCTTAATCCGGGCCTGTGCTAAAGGCACCCACTGGGCCTGAGAGCTCCCCTCCCCGCTGAGGTGGTACGTAACTGGCGCGGCTTCCAATAGAGGCGCCGGCCCCGGCTTCCAGTCATCCACCCCCCCCCTCCCCGAACACAAGGCATGAGAACCGGAAGGGGGAGCGTGGGAACCGGAGTTGGAGGAGGTTGAGGCGGGGTCTGGCAATGGGGCAGGGCGAGGGAGTGGGCGCGGCACACCGCCCCTCTCCGCCTCCTTGATGAAGTTCGGAGGCGGAGCAGAGTATGAAGGTGGAGCAGGGGAGGAGTTAACAGGGGGCTGAACCGGGGTAGGAACCTGGGGAGGAGCCGATGGAGGATCAGAGGGCGGAGAAATGGAAGGGGCAGAGGGAAGAGATGGGGGAGGGACGACCGAAAAAGAGGTTGGGTCCAGGGGAAGAAAGGGGTTGGCATCAGTGAGGAAAGGGTTAGGAGGAGAAGAAAGAGCCATGGCGGGAGCGGCCGCATGGCCGCCACCATCTCAGGCACCAAGAGACCCCTTTTGAGGGTCTTCGCAAAACCGAACAACTTTGGGGTTTGAAACCGGGGACTTGGGGACCGGGGTAGAGGGTAAGGGAAGAGAAGGAGCCTGGCCAGGGCTCCTCGAAGGGGGAGGCCGAGCCGGTCGAGGGGGAGCAGAGGCAGGATGGACCCCCTGCCTCTGGTCGGCCTTCAAAATCCCCCTCGAGGGCTCTTGCCTACGGGACGAGGGAAAGGTTTGGGGGACAAGGGCAACTGAACGAGGAGAATGAGGGGACAAACCAGAAACCGCGGGACTTTTCTTAGGCTCCACAGGCGCGCGGAGTGTCGCATGCACTCTGCGCGCGCAATACGCCATGGTGGCCAGTTTTGTCTCCCTGGAATTTATGGCCTCTTCTAATTTTGCCACAACGGCTGCCCAAAACTGCGGCTCTTTTACGTGTTCCGGGGAGACCTCGGGAAACCTAGAAAATACCCACTTAACTAAACATTTTAACTCCTGCTCGCGGGCTTTTTGACCACCCCAAAGCAACAAACCCTTCACAACATAATAAACCTCCTTCTGGGATTTTCCCAAGCCGGCACCCATGGCGCCTTTCTACAGCAGGAACTGCTGCCGCTAGAAAAGGGGAAAATCCTCTGATGACGCAACTGCACGCCCGGGAAACAACGAGAACTTAAACAATGAGCCGCCTGCAGCCGGCCCCTGCCCCCCCACTGCCCCAAAGTCTGGGTAAACAGCCGGAGGGAAAAAAGGAAATTGGGTGATGGGTCCGGCCCCACGTCTGGGGAAATCCGGCACCCAAAGGGAAGAGAAAACAAAAACGGCGCGGGGGCGAGGAAAAACCTCAAGGAGGGAAGGCGGGGGGTAGGTCCCCAACGCAGGGCATATACCCCTAGGGAAAGTTAAAAAGGCAGAGGGGAAGCCAGAGAGTCCCCAGGACGGGGCCCGAACTCACCAATCCTGCAGTGGCGACAAAGAAAAACCAGGCGAGGGTCACTCGTCTCGGGGAGTCGTCCGCTGAGGGTGCGAGGAGTCTCGACTCCCTTCCGCCAGGGAGCGCTGCTCCTAAAACGGAGCCTGCTACTACCCGGGGTAGTCTGGCGTCCAGAGGGTAAGTAAATCCCAACTCCGCAGGGTCCAGTCTGTGGTCAAAAGTCCACTTCGTCGGCCCCATGTTGGGCGCCAAATTGCGCGAGGGCGTAAACGGCCCTATGTCCGGCTAGCTGAAGGGGTGAAGCGGCCGACGCCCCTGCGCATCGGAAGCCAGCCCCCCTTGGCGTCCTGGCCTCGGGCTGGGCTGGATTGCGGACTTGGGTTCACGCTGGACGAGACGAGAGAGGAGGCGACCACTTGCTGGGGGTAAAACGTCGGTTTATTGAAGAGCCCACATGCAGCACAGGGCAAACCAACAGGTGGAAAAACCCACAGCAAAATGGCCACGAACACGGGGGAGACAGAGTTTTACAGGGAAGGGGTGGAGACGGGAGGGGAAGCCCAGCTAACCAATCGGGGAACATGTGGGGAGGTACATAAGAAAACTGACACAAGAACTTATCCAATAAACATAGAACAAAGGAGGGGTCCCGGGACGCCAGCCAACCACGACCCCCAGAGAGAAGAATGTTCTAGAAAGCAGGGAGGAGTGGGGGGTGATTGACTGGGCTCAGGGAGGAGGAAAACTTTACTTATATGGTGGGATAAGGGAGGAGCAGTTATGTAACTTGGGAGATTGACAATTAACAGGGGCAGGGGTAACCATAGTAACATAACTGCCAAAGGCTCTGTGGCAGGAAAACCAGAGGGGGAAGAACCATTTTACAAAGAACAGGGGGGAACAGTACATAAAATGGGGGAACAAAACAAGAAATTTAAAAACACACTACAACACTCCCCCAGCACCATGCCTGGGAAAGTTGTGCCTGTTGCTCTCTGTGGCTAGAGAGCTGTGGCCACACTTCATGGGCGAGATGACGAAATGATGCTTGGATTATGGAATGCAATGTAAACCACATCAAGTGTTTGTCTGATCCTGCACAAATAGCTCCATCTTTTTGCATTGTAACAAGCTCTGAGTGATGGTGTTTGTCTTCCCAAGTCAAAGTCAAAAATGGTGAAGCCCAGATTTCCTGGAGATGCCTGAGCACCTGCCATGGGAAGTATTGAATTAATTATTTTTCTTTTTCCATTACCTACTATACTGTCTTTAACTCAAGCCATGACTTCTTTCACTTTTACTCCTCTGACTGTCTCCCCCAGTCTACCAGGGGAAGGTGAGTCTGTGTGGCTCTTAGTTCATAGCTTAAACCACAACAAAGAGAAGGTAAAGCATTGTTAAAATGAGTTGACCAAGACACCAAGAGGTTTGCCTTGCACATCTACAGGGCACATCTCATAAAAGATCAAAAAATGTCTGCATCTGTTTTCTGGCATGGTGCACTGCAGTGTGTGACCTGAAGTCCCAATCTCAGCACCATTCATATCTTTTGAACTGTTTTGCAAATAATCTTTTAACAATGGGCGCCTTTGCAAGAAAACAAGGTTCTGGGACATGGCAGATATGTAGATATAGATATAGATTATATAAATCTATATTTATATAATGTTCAATAAATATATAATTGATTGTACGTTATATAAATCAATATATAATATAACATATATCATATTTAATCAATGCAGATATTGATGACATAAATATAAATGCATATATTTAAAACACTGTAGAAACCTAACCATGTGCTAGGGCAGGGCCTCAGGCAACATAACTTCTGCAACCAGAAGTTTTGCTTTCATCCTAGACTTCAGGAAGATGCTTATTCCATGACTTGATGAAAATTGGAATTTTGATTTTGACTGTAATGGGGTTGCACCTGAAACTGCCAGGTTATTTTTATAATTTCTCAATAAGTGAGACCAAATTTATAAAATTATAGAATAATTAAGGTCAGAAAAGAGCTCCAAGATGATTGAGTCTAACCTTTGACTGAACCACCTTGTAAACTAGACCCTGGCTATAAGTGCCACGTCCAGTTTTTCCAGGGATAGTGACTCCATCACTTCCCTGGGCTGCCTGTTCCAATTCCTCTTTCTGATGTCCAACCTGAACCTCCCTAGCCCAGCTTGCAGCCATTTCCTCTTGTCCTGTCATGAGCTTCCTGAGAAAGGAGGCCTATCCCTACTTTTCTCCAGCATCCTTTGAGGGAGTTGTAGAGAGCAATGAGGTCATCTCTGAGCCTCCTTTTCTACAAACACCCCCAGTCCCTCAGTCACCCCTCACATGATTTATTCTCCAGACCCTTCCCCAGCTCCATTGCCTTTCTCTGGACACTCTCCAGCACCTGAATGTCCATGTTTCCAGGGCCCCATCACTGGACACAGCCCCCTAGGTGTATCCTCACCTGTGCCCAGCACAGGGGGACAATCCCTGCCCTGTTCCTGCTGGCCACACTGTTGTGGACACAGGCCTGGATGCTTCTGGCCTTCTTGGCCACCTGGTCACAGCTTGTTGGAGAATTTTGCTCAGACATGGCTTAAAGAAAGAGGCCATGAAAATATACAGCTGATGGAAAAGTAAAAGGCAGCTGTAAAGCAGCAGTTCTCAAGCCCGTTTCTGTAAATAACTAGGTTCTCAGGCACATTTTATGAACAGCAGGATTCTCAGACAGTCTTCTCATAACAGGTAAACATTCTGTCCTTTGGAACAGACATGGAGGTTGAGAACCCTTCATATCAGGGTGAGAACAAGAATCTTGGTTTCAATAAACAAACCACAGGTATTGAAAACAAAAGGAGGGATTAATCTTTTAGCTGTAGCCTATGAGGAGCTCGGATTTTGCAATATGCATGAGTTTAATTAACACCACTATAAAGTGTGTAAGTGAGATCAATAAATCAGAGTCGATGCTGATCAACAAGGATGGGTCGTCTCCCTTCGCTTTCAACACAGCTGGCTCATGTTCAGCTGCCATTGACCAGCATCCCCAGGTTCTTTTCCACTGGGCAGCTTTCCAGTCGTCCTGCCCCTGCCCTGTAGTGCTGACTGGGGTTGTTGTGACCAAAGTGCAGACCTGGCACTCTGCTTATTGAACCTCTTTGAACAGCCTCAGCCCATTGATCAGAACAAAAGTCTCTGTCCACATCAAATGTCTGTCTTTTAAAGGTTCTCTTCACAGTTTACTTCAAGTGTATGTTTTTAAATAACTGACTTTTTATGTGTTGCTGATTCTTGCTTTCAAAATGCAGTGAGATTGTAAAACCATTCAAACAATTTTCAAAAGGTAATATATAGTTATCTTCTGCTAAGTGAATTAAGGATGAGTTTTAGGGGTGAGAAAATAAGTTCTTTGCAAGCACTTGAGTCATTAAGCTAATCATCTTTCATACTTAAGTGAACACATCTAGAAACAATATTAATTTCCTTGGGAAATTCTTAATAATTTGCAGATTGTCTTTGCACAAAAGGCAGCCAATGTTGCAAGTGGTAAATGTTCCTTAATGTTACCCAACTGCAAGTAAAACTTTCATTAGGAAAACATGATGTAAGAAGTTATCATATGTACTAGAAAATACTGACTTTTTGAAAACTAATAATAGAGTTATTTAAACTGTCTCCTGCAGGAAAGTCTACATACTTCAATCAGCCCTCATTCTGAGTATCTTCCCCCAGTTTAGATACTAGGCATTATATTCTATGGTGTGGAATATCCCTTTGGCCAGTTTGTGTCATCTGTCTCAGCTATGCCCTCTCACAAGACAAAAAAAAGAATTCTAGTTTTAGGATTAACATGACTTAGGAAAAAAAACCAAACCAACAAACATCAGCTTGCTATCAATATTATCCCCATTCTGATTCCAAAAACACAAAACTGTGCTAGCTGCTGAGAAAAAAATTAACTCATCCCACTTGGAATCAAGAGAGTATGTCTAAATCACCCACCACCTCCTCAAGCTAAATTGGTATCATATCTTCATGACAGGAATGAAAAAGACATTTCTGTGATCAAGCAAGTTGAAAATTGTAATAGCATAAACTGGTTAATTCACGACCAGGATCAAAGCGTAATTGCAGTACAAGTTAAGGAGAAGGGCTTCAGAAGCACAGAGAAAGGTGAACAAATGTGGCAGTAAAATGTAAGACAAGTGAGCTTATTATGGCATCCATCTGGACAGTAGCAGAATTGGAAGCTGAAAAATGCACTAGTAGATATACTGTCTGAAAACAGATGGGACAAATGAAATTGAAATGAAGAGGAGGAAGAAAAGAACAACAGGATTTTTGTCAGGTAAAAGAAATTACTAGAAGAGTTATAACTCTTTTAGAAATTGATTCAAAATACAGGAACCTAAGAAAGAGAATAAATCTTGGTATTTATAAGATCCTTTCACATGCAATTTAAACAAGTGTTTGCTTTTGTCTCAGCAGATCCTCCACAGATAGTATTTTAGAGTAGGCAATTCTCCAGTATAAGTCTGTAAACATGCCAGATAAACAAACAGCATCATTCACACTGTAAATTTTGCCACACTTGCAATCCCAGGTGCACAAATAATTTGGGTTGCACTATAAGCCTGGGAGCAGTCAACAAAATTCAAGATTCACAAACAGTGTAATTTATTGACTATTATGACAGAATAAGGTTCAGAAGTTGCTGCTGATAAAACCACTGATGTCAGAAAGCATAAGCAATTGTATTTCCACAGAATAATGTTTACCCAATGTTCCTGTGGGAGGTGATGGGTACAGCCCTTTGACTTTC
Source organism: Melozone crissalis (assembly GCF_028551555.1). Classification (NCBI taxonomy): domain Eukaryota; kingdom Metazoa; phylum Chordata; class Aves; order Passeriformes; family Passerellidae; genus Melozone; species Melozone crissalis. The sequence continues at coordinate 18,255,690 of NW_026535783.1, read as the reverse complement.
CCAGGATACAAAGTAGAGTCTCCTCTGATATTCCTCCTCTCTAAATTTATATTCATATTGATTTTTTAAATGTAGGGAAAAGATTTCAGTTCATGTCATTTCATGGTCAGGTGGAGTTTGAGTGACCTCATACATGACAAACATACACAGGTTTTGCTTCATTAGCCTATGTAGGTGCTTGAAGAGGAAAATATATTATTGACTGGATTATGCAAAGTTCAACCTTCAGTCACCATTTGGGTCATTCCTTCATCTTAATTTCTCTTAACTACATAGTTTTAAACAGACCATGACCACAACACCTCTATGCTCCTCCATTCTCTGCTCCATTCTCTGTTTCATGCCTCTCTTGGGGCAGCACACCAAGCTTGGTGTTCCTCATCCTAATGTGTGTACACAGTTGATCCTTGGTAAAATATTACCTGCATAGGTACTCCTCCATGCTGAGCTTTCTCTTCCCACAGCACGTATTTCCACAGCATTTCACAAGATTTCATCAAAACAGGGTGAAAAATAAAAATCAAGATGCTCAGTTCCTGTTCAGTATAGGTGGCTGAAAGAATTATTTTGTGAAAACTTTCCCTATGAAGTACATAAATTATGTTTTGCCTTTGTTAAGCAAAAAATAAATTGGATTGTATTTATCTTTTCTAGCTTCTCTAGTAATTCACTGGTGTTCTGGAAAAGTGTCCTGTGATAAAACCTTCATATTTCCAAAAATCACTGTTCAAATCAGGAAAACTAAAGCCTATGGGATATGAACATCGACACAATAAAAATATAATTAATCTCACTTGGTTGTCTTGGACAATCATTTGTGTTTTGTTCCCTTATTTCTAAATAAGAGAAAGCAGAAAACAGTTGACAATGTGTCAGATGTGGCTGAAACCATTCATTATGGTTACTTTCAGTCTTTCTCTGCCCTTTGTGGAGGGATAAAATCTGATACATGAAGTGCGTGTTCCTCCCCGCACCTGCTGAACTGTGATTCAGGTAGATAGTAATTTCAGATTTTTCAGCCTTCCTTATGCACTTTTTGGATCTGAAAGAAATGAGGAAATCTTACTAATGTAGAAGTCTCTCCTTGAGACATGCTCTGATAAAGGTCAGCAACATTCTTGTCTCTGCTGAGGACCTGCAAAGTCTGATTTGCTGTTACATTGCAGTTTTATTTGTGTTATAGTGATGGATGCAGCTTTGCAAGCTCACTGAGGTCTTGAGCACATGTGATGTGCATGAAGAGGTCAGTGATCAGATTCCAATAATTTTGAACACTTCATAATCAGTACATTAAAGCAATGTATTCAATTGTTCATTTATATTCGTCCTGGTTTTTTAAAGTATGGAATCCTCATCAGCTGTTCTTTTAATGTAAAGGTGTCACTGCGATAGAAGGCATTTGTCCTCTTTTACTGCTCGGTGAGGTAATTACAAATTCAATAAAAATTTAAAGGCAATTAAGCTCTTTCATGGTGCACAAGCTCTTATGAATCCTAAATAAGGGCAAAATAATTGTTAAAGACCAAAATTCTATACTATCATTATTCTTAAAATGTCAAATGTTAGATAAAATGCCCAGAGAGAAATCTCTGCCCAGCACTCAATCTTTCAGATTCTACAGAACTTCATGCTGGCAGCACATGCTAACCATTATTTTGTACTAACCAATTTGCTAACCATTATTTTGTACTTGTTACATGCTTTTTAGAGGCCATTACCAAGATCCTGTCTCAAGGATTCTTTAAAAATAAATAATCCTTCATGACATGACAGAAAATATTAAAATAAATAAATCCAGATGGTATTTCCTAATGTCATAATCAAAATGAAACACATGGTTCTACTGTTCTCTATTAAATATTGAAAAAAAATTACACTAAAACTTAGAAAAGAAAGAAAGCAGCTTCTTATGAAAAATACTATTAAATATTTTGCTTTGAATTTGTGCATACTTTCTGGGCACATCACTGTTTTTCAGCTAGAAGTAGTTGTCTCACTCAGTATAGTGTCAATTTTTAAGTTGAATGCAATTCTTGAATTATTTACATAAGCTAGACGCTACCTCTTTTTCTATAATTTAGTGAGTTTGTTGGAGTTTTCTATAAGGAGTCTTACTTATCACTCTTTAAAAAAATATTATTTTAAAATTATTCTTTGCTAATCTCTTTAAAATATTTTCTTGTCTTTTGCATATTGTCAATGCTTTTTATCAGCAATGTATTGGAAACTTTTGAAGGGAGATTTTACCTGAAGTCGTGTCAGAGAGAAGAGGCAATTCAAAATTATGTTTTAAGAGTTACCTGTGAAAGAAGACAAGAGAATCCATTTAGGTATCTTATTTTATTCAAGAAATAAATATTGAAATCTTTTAAAGGAAAAAAAAAATGAAGACACTATTTCTAATACTTGTCTGGGGTTTTTATATGTGCATGCTTACATCTGTGTATGCATGTGACTGTGCATGCATGTACACATTTGTGATTCAAAGCAGCTGGAATCAGTGGGGGTAAATGAGGATGAGCTCCATGAAAATAAAAACTGCATGCATCAAATGCCTACATGAAATTAAAACAGATTTCAGACATTTCTTTTTAACTACAAAAATAAATAAATTGAATAAAAAGGTTAAGAAATTTACTGAAAGTACTCCGAATATTAACTCTATTTCACCAGGATTTTTTTGACAGATGGAACTGAACACTGAATACTCTCGTTTTAAGCTGTTGACCCCTTAGTCAGTAACAAATCAAAGGTGACACAGCTATGGTTAGCACAACACTGGATCTGGGTTAACAAGCCACAGGGTTGGCAGGGACCACCACCCTGAGCGTCCTAGGCTGGACCATCTTGAAGTTCACTGTCCTGGTTTAGGGCAAATTTGTTAAAGAGTCTCCAAAGGGGGCCCCTCCAGAAAGCAAAACCCACACGGCCCCTCCCCCCAACCGGTTCGGGAAAAAATTCCTTGGAGAGAGGTGGAAAGAACCTGTTTATTTCAGGCACAGCACCCCCCAGCACACAAAATGAACAATACCAGCTGACACCGCTCTGAGAAAGATGACAAAATCAGAAAGTCTCTTTCGGGAGTGGTTGCTCTGTTCTCAGTCCCTCCGGCGCTGGGCAGCTGCTGCAGCCAAACCTTCGGTGTTCCCGGGTCCCAGTCCGGAGCAGGTTCGAGATGGTCACAGGAACAGGAGAGGAGGAACAGTCCAGGAATGGATGTGGACATTTTAGCTAGAACTAGCTAATAAGCAGAAGCAAAAGCGAGAGCAGAAAAGCAAGCAAGCAAAGCAGCAAGCTGAAAGCAAGAAGTGAAAAACAGCCTTATGTACTGCCTGTCTCTGCGTCCCTGATAAGAGAAACCCAAACAAACTTCCACTCTTCAGAGCGAGTCTTAAAGGCACAGAACAGATGAATGGGGATACAAGCATCATAACGTCACCCCAGGACATTCACTCAGGAACATGAAGGAAAGGACAGGAATCACAAACCACAGAATGGTTTGGTTTGGAAGGGCCCTCTCAAGGCCAGCTAGCACAACCTTCTTTAGTGAGCAATGACACCTTCAGCTCAACAAAGAGGCCACCAGTGACGTGATGTTTGCTCACCGAATCATCCTTCCTCCCCCATAATCCAAGCCAATGAAAAGAACAGTAGCAACGGACCTATGACCAACAAAGAAAAACATTTACAGTCAAATCTACTTGTCTTTGTAGGAGTTTGGCTTAAAGTCTTTATAAATCACCGAGAGGTGCAGCTACCACTGACTTCTCTCAATACAAAACTGTCCTAAGATAAATGTACTACCATTTTACTTTTGCCATGATGTGTTTTGAATTAATATAAATTTTGCTGGCCAAGATGGACACTGCAGCAAAATTTTCAAGCTAGATTTTCAGAGATGAGTAGGAGCAAATTTTACACAGGCAAATTCCAAAAAATTTCCTTTTTTTATGCAAAATAAACAAAGAAGTCTTACCCAATATGTGTGATCTATTCTCACAAGCAACGAAGTTTTATATTCCAATGTGCATAAGAACCACATTGTAATTTACTTTATGAGATTCCTAAAGCAAACATTTGAATATATATAAAAAATTACAAAAAATTGAGATTCTGTCTTTTCAGATGCATTCCATAAACTTAAAGATTAATGAAGGAATTGACATGACACAAATTTTAAAGGTAACTTTATTTGTCCACTAGCCCACATTCTGCTGCATAAAGCCGAGACTCAAGGACAAAACACTGGCTCTCTAAATACTGCTATGAATAATAAGCGCTGGAAATACTATTCTATGCAATCAATTTTTCTGTAAGGGCAGAGATGTTCTCAGAGTATCAAAAGAATACATGACCATATTTTTTGAAAGAGTAATAAAATGGTTGCCATATGATTTAGTCTAGATCTAACATGTTCCCAGAGGCTATCAAACAAATGAGAAGACAAGCTTCCTGTCATAAAAGAATTAACCACCTTTTGAAGAGTTCAGCTAACTGAAGCCTCTCTTTACAAGTGTTACACTGCTGAAACAGAATGTGTTAGTACTGTGCTTCATGTTGAAAGGAATGCAAACTAAGTACCAGAACAAACTCCTAGATAAACAGGCAGTTTTTCCCTTCTTTTATGTCTCTTAGCAGTGAAGTGTCATTTCAATATTGTATATAATTCAGGTGATATGCCTTTGAAATTTTATTTGCCTTCTTTTTCCTCCTCGATATTTTGTTTGATAAGGAGAAATTCAATCCATTATGGGTTCTGATGACTCAAGTTAGGATGCTAAAGAAAGAGCCTGTCCTTCAATATATTACTTCATATGACAAGAAATCTTCTAGGTGATCTAGGAGAATGTGGTCTAACAGAAAACCCCTGTCAAGTTCACTGATTGCTTTCAATAAATGCATAGATATGAACACCAGGAAACTGAAAGAATTGCTTAAACAAACTTTTCAACTAGTACAAATAAATCAGATAACTATTAGAAAAGCATTTCAAATTGCTAAAATTCAGAATATCCTTGAAACAAAAATATGTAGGAGGTGAAAGAAAAGACCTTGAATGTTTGAAAACTGAAGTAGGTGGTTGGCTATAGCCACTGATGGGGGTCTCATCATACAGTGTTAATAATTTTCTGTTTCAGCAAATACCTCGCTGAGCTTCCTTTTTTTTTCTTTTTTCCTTTTTTGTTTTAATATGGTTTTGAGATACTGAATGTAGAGCTGTATCTTTATTTGATTCCTTGACTGGGCCTGTAATAAGAACAGTATAAATGTAAACTGCTCTCCTCCTCAGGCTATGAGATCATTAGTCCTGAGACACCGAGAAAAGCCATAAGTTCTATTGCAAAATTATCATATAGAATATAGATTATTCTGTCTTAAAGAGTGTGTGTCAAGGATATCCATTAAATAGGGCCTTTCATGTGACCCCTCAAAAATGCATTTTGCACAAGTGAATGTTTATTTTGATGCACTTTTGCAAAAAGAAAAGACAACTATGAACAAACTGAAATTATTGGCGACATAATTACAGAACTGAGCTAAGGGGGTTTTTTCCTAGGCTAATCTGAACAGGTGCCATGCAGGTTACAGAGCAGATTTTAGTGAAATGAGGTGGCTAATTAGTTCACTGAAAATAGTACCTGCTTTCTAGAAAACATGAAGTCTGAGTTAGGGATCACTAAGAAGCTGGTCAATTTTATACAGCGTTCTATTCCCAGGCTATTTGACTTTAAAGCAAACTGAGCCAAGATGTAAGAATATGGTACTATTTCTGCCCATGGTGATGTCACAAATATCTGTAATCCTTTCAGAAATCTCAAGATATAACAAAAGTTGAAATTGTGCATTGCCAAGTAGCTAAGACGCTAAATTTTTCACAAGTATGGGCCAATGCTACCTAGATTCCGTACACTGACTTTTACACCAGCTGACATTACTGATGATGGATGAAGTTTGGCAAGCAGATTGGCAAGTAATATTGCCAGATAACTGTTCAAAATTGATAGGTATATTCTAAAAGTTCTGGGCCCACACTCTGCTATGTTCTTGGCTTTTTCTGCCCACATTACAGGAAACAAGTGATGGTGTTCTCCTTCACGGCAAGTTTTCCAAGCCTGAGAGTGCTGATGGCCAGGTTTGTCTTCTCTGTAAGGAAAGCATGGTACGTTTTGAGACAGAGGTGTATTTTTCTATTCTAGCTCATGAGATTAAAGCTGCTCTGTAGTCACAAGCAGAGATTCCTGGAGCTCTGTCCAGGCAGTGGTGTGGAGTTGCAGCAGGGGTGGCCACCAGGAGACGACTTCCTCTCTTCAGACCAAAGGTACTGGTTCAATTTTGTACCCAGCAGTGCCAGAGAGGCATCAAGAAACCAGAGTGAGCTCTGCAGAGCAGCATGGTGGTGGTCAGGGCTGGAGCACTGACCTTTGGGAAGAGGCTGAGGAGCTTTAGGCTTCAGCCTAAATATATGGGTAGGAAAACCTGAGTTCTTGTATGCATTACATTATGACAGTTACACAGAATACTCATTGGGCCAACAGTTTAAAAGAAATTGGGAAAATTTCTTTTTGTGCATGCTTGAAAGATCACTGGAAAGCAATAAATTGCTGAAGCCATTTAAAATTTTCCCATTTCTTAGCAGTTTAATGTGCCATTTCTGTAATGATTGTATGATATCAGATTCATTCTTTAGTTATTTTGTTACACACACACTGAGATGCAGCTATGTCTTCCAAATTTGACTGTTTGGTCAATTGTCACTCAATTTAACTAATTTCAGTTCTATGGTTAAATAAGAAATTACAGCAGAAAAAATAAACAAGGGACAAAATTGCTTATTGAATTTTTTTAAGGCAATCCTTTCTAAAGTTTACTTTGTAATACTTTTTGTTTTGAAGCAAAGCAATCTGTTACAAAATCACTGAAGTAAAATAAATCCCTATGAACACGTAGAGCTTGAAATTATGTTAATTCCCCCTCGCTCCCCGCCCCATTTTCCTGGACATACCTAGAGATGTAGATATCACTTTATTTAAAAACAGTTAACAGAGTGCTTTTTTAAATTTAAATATCTGTGTTTTATTAGCCATAGGCTTTCTTTTGTAAAGCTTCATAAGCAGTTAATGACAGCAACTGAGTGATAAGTAGGAAAAGCAATGAATGCAAAAAATGCTACACATAAAAAAAAAAATAGAAGACAAAATAAATGCAAATTCTACCATCATTTGGTGCTTCAAAGGACATTCCTTCCATTTGTCTTTCAAATCTTTTCCAAACTGTTGTTTTCCCATAAATTTTGATTTAGGTCATCACGCATGTTTCTAGACCCACTGGATTAATGCACCCAAGCAAAGATAAAAATCTTAGACAAAGTCACCAAAGACTCTAACAAACATGTATCCAATAAATGTTTCACTTAATACAATTTTGAAAGAAAGTTGAGAATGCCACTAGGCTGCTAGGCTGCTCCCTCATCAGCTGCTAAGGCTAAGGTCTGGCCCTCTGTCCACGCTGGGATCAGACCTATTAAAGACCTTAACGGGAAGCTCGTGATTCACTGTTGCTGTGCTCAAAATCACAGAGGGAGCAATCAGCTGCAACAAGCAAACGTCTTTCCAAGGCTGGATGTTTGCAAATTTTGAAACTTCCTAGATCAGAAGAAAAAGGTCCTCCACTTTCCCAAGACGAACAAAACATTACACTACAGAGGAATAAATATTCATCTACCATTGAGCTCTTCTTCCTAACCCAGGGTGTCATATTTTGACTCCAGCTGTCAACTCAAGATCATGCAGACACTCATGCACTGGCCTCCAGGAGGACTGGGGAGAGATCAGAAAAGTAAAGGGTCATTTTATTTAGCCTGAAAGAATAAAAACATGATTTAGTGTAGCCAGAGACCAGCTCAGGAGTCCTAAAGCTCTGATGGAATTAGAATCTTGCTTGTTAAATGTGATTTCCTTTAATGACAAGGTAATCCATCTCGTCAATCAAGAGAAGGTGTTGCTTGATTTCAGCAAAGCTTTTTATACAGTCCTTCTGAGTAAAACATCCATGACAGAGGTAGGCAAACACGCCATGTGGTGGGTGAGCAGCTGGCTCACTGCTCGGGTACAAAGAGTGACATCAGTGGATGAGGTGGCACCAGACTGATGTCACTGGTGTGGCTCTGCAGGGCTCCATCCTCAGCCCTGTGCTCTTCAGCATCTTCAGCATCAATGACTTGGACACAGGACTGGAAGGGACACTCAGGAGGTTTTTCCAACAGCGCCAAACTGGCAAGAGCTGTTGACTCACTCCAGGGAAGGGACAACATACAATTATTGAAATCATATCTACTTAAGTAGCTTGTACAATAGTCTTTTTAAGCTGAAATACTCTCAGTAAAACACGTGCCTCACAAGGATATATTTAGCACCTTCTTTTTAGGCACATAGATGCATCTGTAGAACATGAGGACAGCTTTTCAATTAACACTCAAATGAGCAAAACTTTATTTTATCACATTGTTTAAATGACTTCAATAATGAATAGTTAGTTGGTTTTGCTCATTTTTAAAGCAGAACAATTAATCCTTTCTTTCCTTTTATGGGAGGAGGTCTAAAATCCATTAAACTCAGACACCAGTGATATCCAAACACATGAAGGCACTTCAAACCAGGAAAACAGAAATTCCAAATAAAATAAAAGTAGAACCTTCCTAGAAATATCTGTGAGGAAACCAGAGAGACACCACTCTACAGAGTTTAATTACTAGTTGCTCAGACAGCTACACACTTCAGCTGAGCGTATTAATATGAATTCCATCCCTGATTGACCACCTAGATTACACATTGCTTTCAAAAATATAAAATAAAGTGAAATATCCCTCACACTAAATTAATGTTCTGATTGAAAAACTGTTTTTTCTGAACTGCAGCTTGATTCAAATCTTAATCTGAAGTGGCTTGCCTCTTCACAAAATCCTCTATTGAAATAATATATTCCAAAATTTTGTTTACTGGTTCTCTAGAGCACAAGGTTTTTACACTAAAACAAATGCAATTCTGAACCAGTATGCTGGCTTACATTTCTGTGTTAATTGTGGAACGAAAAATTTTAAAAAAACAACCGAAATCAGAGAAAACTTACAAAAAATTTATTTATAGGGGAAGCTCATCGTTCAGAGTAGAAATAAAAAGTAAATAACTGCTTGGAATAAATACCTACTCATGTTCTTTCATATTGTGTCTGTGATGACAAAATGACATTGACATTGACATGCTTTAACTATGCATTTGAAGAATATTCCTCTAGTAGATCTGTGCCAGAGGAGATAAAGGCTCTTTTACCATTTATTTAACGAATGCTGAAGATCTTTCTGCTTCTCCTCATCTAGTTCTGATGCTACAACCACATTCTCCAGTAAATTCTATCTGAAATAATTGTGACAGTTTGTGATCTGATTCCTTTCCTGGAGGGACTGATGAAATGACAGAGTCAGCCATCACAGGGTTTGGGGAGCAAAGGTGATGAATAGGCATTCCTTAACAGAGTGGCATCACTTGTGGTTTTTAATCTGTTTTATAACCCACAGGGAGAGATTGTTCAGGCTGAAATATCTGAAATCTTTGAAACACAGCTAGCAGGGAAAAGGACTGATACACTGTGTAAGAAACTAAAACAACCGTGGCATGTGCCATGCATCAGCTGTGTAGAAGACAGAGGGACCCCTGAGAAAACTGATAAATTAGGATGTGACTTTTACAAGCTAGAGCGTGCTCTGACCAATAAACACTATCAGACATGGTCTTTAGAGAGGTTATATGTAATTTTTTTCAGTTTAATTGTTGTAGACTATCATAATAGAAGAGCGTAAATATAGAATCTTTTTCAAAAGAAATAATTTTATATTTAATTTTTTCCAATTAATGTGTAATCAAGAAAAGAATCAGTTTTCCATTGAAGACTTTTTTTTAAAATTAAGTATCTGAAGAGATACTTCACAGTATATGTAATTGCCATTACTTATAGTGTAGGTTTTTTTTAATTATTTCCATTAAAATCTCACATTTGAATGAAAAAGCCCCATACTTGTAATACATGTGTTCTCTTCACAAAATTCAGAGAGGCTGGGAGAGGCAAAAATCTTATTTCTAATAGAAAACATGAGCTAAAAGGTTAAAGTTTTAATAAGTTAGTAGAGAGATGAAGACAATGTGCTAGACATAAAAAGTCTTGGAAGAATTATGGCAAATTGACTAAAATTAAGTAATTATCCATTGACTTAACTAATACAGAAAATTATGGATTTCATGAAAAATGTGAGTTTGTGAAAGAGTAAAATATTGTCTGAAATCATATATATTAAATTGAAGATTCTCTGAACTTCTTTTAAGAGGAGTAATTTCCCTTTTATTTGGAGCATTTACCCTGTGAAACCTTTAAAATTTGTAGTACTGCCAAATGTGAGATGATCTGACTGCTGAGAGCTCATTTTTTTTCAAGAATATGGAGAAATGTGAATAGCAGGAAAGAGTAAAGCCTTTTGGTTGTAACAGAGGCAAATCCTTTCAATTTTTTTTTTTTTTTTTTTTGTGCATAGAGGACATGATGAACGTAGCTGTTAAATATTGCTGAATAAAAGTGAATTCTGTTCCTAGAAATCTACTTTTGCTGTTCTTATTGACCATGGTTGTGGTGGGTATATGTTAAGAAATTATCATAGACGTCTCCAAAAAAGGTAGGGCTAAAATTGAAATATGCATAAAAATAACACTGAATAATAAAACCTTCCCCAAGTGAGTCAAAATCGTTAATATGAAATGTTATATTAGAAAAATATAATATATATAAAAGACATAAAAAAAAATTTAATATAAGAGATATCATTAAAATATACAACAGTCATAAAATCCGGGAGTGCCTTGTGTCAATGTGGGCAACTGCAAGCACAAAACAATTTTAAAAATAATAAAACCCAACACATACTGATATTTTTAAAAAAGTTTGGGAGTTTTGCACAGCTTAGAAAGAGAAGGCTGAGATTCTGCTGGTTGGTAGCTTTCCCTTCCAAAGGCTTTCTATGCAATGGAGGATTTTGAATCATTAACACATATTTTGCTGTTGCAAAAACCAAGTAAGTTACTGACTTGCTATGATTATCTTGCTCTGAAATGCACTTCATTCCGAGTAATAACACTACACTACAAAGTTTTAGTGTAACTAAAAGCAAGCATGAATTTTCTGAATTAAGTCATTACAAGATTATTACAGCAAGCAGTTATAGTCTCCCAAAATTAACAAAGGAAGCTTGTCTCAGCAAGTTTGACTATGTAATCACTTGCTTAAAGCTAAAAAACAATGTCACAAATGACCCCGAGGTTTGGATAGTATTTTTTTCCTAACAGCATGAGCTACTTATTTGTACTTATATCTTTACAGGGAAAGTAAAAAATAAAAATTCAAAAAGCACTGGTAGATCAGGAAGTTCTAAGATTCTGTTGGTTCTATTGCCCAAGGTACCAGTCTTACTGAAAATATTGTTAGAGTAATGCCTAGACCTAATGTTATTAACAGCTCACCTTCACATCTGCCAAGAATATAACTTCTGGCCTCTACCATCATACCTTTAAGTTTCACACAGTGGCTTAAATGACAGTTTATTAATTATAGAGGGCTGAACACATAAATGACATAATTTAACATAGAATGCAACTCGACAGGATAAGTACATCAGAGCCAAAATGAAAAGGTGAAAGCATTCATTTAAAACACCCTAGAATAGAGGCAGCTTTGCTTGTATCATAAACTAAATTTGCAGTGGGTAGTAAGGAATCAATATGCGTTAGTCAGAAATAACTAGAATGGTCAGTACAGATTCCCAAAAGCAGCTCTGCTTGCTGCAAATCAAGGACCTGCTGAAACTTCAGGGTCACATAGCAATTCCCTGCAAAAGAATTCTGAATATAATCTTGAAACCAAAAAATATCTTGGTGACATTACTCACACAGAAAAAAAAGATTTTCCTAATTCATTTTGGAAGGGCTACAGGAATCACCTTTAAAAGGGATAAAATATTTTCATGTGCAAATATATGGGGAAAAAAGGCCTAGAAGCGAAAGAGATACTCTGAGGTTCTTCACTTCAGTGAAACCGCCTCATGTCATGGCTTCAATTCCTAGAGGAAATTAGACAGGCAAAATCCAATTCTTTCTTTAGGATTTTTCAGAATTTACAACTTAAATATAAGAGGGAATCTGGAAAAATGCAATCTTACATGAGCGTTGTCTCAGCAGAGCAATCAGTGCAATCAGTTTATGAAAAACCTTATGTGAGTGTCAGCATCAAATTTATGCTCTGAATTCTCACAAGTGACACATGTTTATGCAACCTGACAAGTACCTGTGCTATCTCCTACAGAATATTTTATTTTCCAGGTTCTAGAATCTTAATTTTTCATATATGGTAGCAATTACAGATACATACATTCTAGGCACTGAACTAGATTCTAGGGGTTTTTTTCTATTTTTTCTATTCTAGGGGTTTTTTTCTATATTTCTGTATATAACATGTAGTTACCAAGTCTGTTTCTGCATGTTAGAAGGTAAAAATAGAGATTAAAAAAAAATGAAAAGTAGAAAATGAAAAGTCTGTTGCGTGGTGTTATAAACTGTTCCTGTAACTCTGAGATATATGTTTCATGCATTTCAAAAACTTTACCTAGAAAACAATATTTCTGCATTTGGGAAATGCTGGTCTGTCAAATCCTGTGTAGCATCACTGCAGAACTTCTGACAGCAGAAATCAGCAGATTTTCTCTTTGTCCATAAGTATTCTGCAATAGATCTTAAGTATTAAAACATGGATTGTTTTGGGTATTTCTTTCTCTTGGACCATTTACTGTGTACAGTGTTCATCTTTTTCTTTCACTGGCTTTCTTTTGTTCCTTCTGATGTACTTAGAGTTTGGCATATACTTGTGAGGTAAAATTCCCAACAATTCTCTGTTTTCTCTCTCTCTCTATATGTTTGCATTATGTTATGCAAGATCACATACTTAATCAAAACTACACTCCAGGTTCATAGGCAATGTAAAACAGAAAATCTGTGACACACAAAGTCAAATACTATATAATACCTCTTTGTTCTCTAAAATGTCGTAGAAATATTCACTGACAAACACTGCTTCTGTATTAACTGCAACACTTTTTGCGTTAATTAAAAACAAATGTATGCTTTTACACACAATTGAGTATAAAAATTTAATAGACAACATTGTTAAAAAATTGCACAAGTGTAGTAGTCCTGGTTTACCTTGCTATTTTTCAACACTTTTAGGTAGTTTTACAGGAAAGATTGAATTAGACTAAGAGTTCTGCGCTGTGTGAACATCCAGTTGTAGCTCAGCCCACTCCTAACACTCTCATTCACGTCCACAGATTGGCGATGTATGAAGTAATTTTTTTAGAAATTCATAAGTGACTTTGCATACCAAATCTCATTTTCAAATGTTACTTTATACATATAAACTCCTGCCTGAGTGAAAATTTTCTTCCACTCAGGTTCTAAATAAATACAAAGAAATAATTTGATTGGATCACACCTGTTTCTTTAGCTCAAATCAGACTTTCATGGAACACTGTACACAGTCCCCTCAGATCAGACAAAAACTGAAGTTTTGCCTGATGCATTTTTTTCTCTAGATATCTCCCAAATATCTTAGACAAGAGATTTGGAAGTCACTAAGTTTGAATATTCAAGACGTTCCATTAAAGTTCTTTTGTTGTTAATAATGTTATTTACTGGCAAGAGTAATAAATACATTTTTCTGGGGAGAAAGAAAGTGCAAAAAAAGTTTCATGTTTTAAGACAAAAGTCAGAAAACAGAATAAATTGGAGGTATTTAAAAATCAACTGCATTGTTTAGGTTGGTTACAATTAACCTTACAAAATCACAGCATTTTTTTAATTTTGTTGCCAGTGCAGGTCTTATTGAAATATTTTTTAATGAAGTCTGAAGCAAAAAGTTTAATTGCGTAAGAAAAGTATTTCGTTTTGCTGAGGGTGAAACATAATAACTTGTACTATAATTTTCTAATAAATTATAATTAATACAAAGTCTTCATGGACACATGACAGACATAGAAGCTTTTTTACATTAAGAGATTATTTAATAGCATGAAATTTATCCTCAAGAACATCTCTTCTATTCCTTTTTTAAACATTCTTGTTTAAAAGAAGAGTCAAGTATAAGTTTTTCAAGTAATATGGAGTTCTTCTTAATATCTATTCTGACACACATTCTCATTTGCTAAATCAAAAGATGAAAACCAGACTGCTGAACTATGTGTGAGTACATGCAGACAGACCCGATGCAAAGTAGAATAAATTTGGGATAAAAACTGGGGGAAAAAAATATCACATGAGCAAGTGTTTCTAAAGCTCTTCTGCAAAGACCATAACTGAAAATTGTTTCTTCAACTGAAAATAGTTTAATAAGTATAAGACAAAAATTGTTTTAAACTACTACTTCAGTAGTGCTCTGAGTGGCTTTCACAGAATATTTGGAAAGAAATAAGCCAAGTCTTAAAGATACGTGTTGACCTATTTAATGGTACTAAAATAAGTCTTATATTTTGGACGAGTCACATGGGTGAGACAGAAAATTCTTTGGTTTGTTTTTTAAATTCTTCTTCCCACGTGAAACAACAAATGGTAGTAAAAATTCCTGAAATGCATCTTCCATCAATTATTACTCCACTGAAACACATTAAAGCATGCTCCTGACACCACTGCTGTGCCATTGAACCTAATGCAACCTTTGTTGTCTATGTTCTTGTCATGTACTGTTTCTGATGTAAGGAGGAAAGGTATCAGAAGTTTTTCTCTTCAATTATGTAATTCCTTAATTCAGATTAATCTATTTTTCATATACGATGAAAATATTTACAATATTTTAAACCAGCCAGAAGAATTGGTTATTTTAGAATCTGTGATCATAATACGCCCTTGAAGTTATTCTCCTAAGTGTCCCAGCAAGGTTTACAAAGAAGAAAATAATCTGCTGGAGATAGAGACTCATAAGGTGCAAGTGTTTTTATGACCTTCACAGAATCAAGGTTTTTACCCTAAACAGAAGTTTAGCCCCTTTTGTTTTCTTAGAATATTCCTCATTCAAATTTCCCTACCACCTTACCTGATTGTTTGCATATGAAACTACCCTTTGCAAATTATGAAATTATGTTAGATAAAAAGTCTCAGAACATTAAACCATCCGATCCCAAAAATGTAAATCAGATATGTAATAGTGTTTGGTTATTGGAATCCCATAGATCGCTGAGTTCAGGATACTTTTCCAAAAAAAAATTATTTTAAAAGAGATGTGTGAAACGTATCTGAGCCATCTTTGGTGAGGAATTATTTAAAAAAAAATTGCTCATACCAAATTTTGAATAACTTTTTTTTCTCTCTTAGCCTCTCCTTCTCTATTTGACAAACCAACTGTCAGAGGTGTCCAGAAAACAACTTCAGTCATTCTAATGCATTTAAGGTCCATATAACTCAGAATGAGGCAAGGCTACAGCTAAGCACAACACAAACCAATGTTTCAAATCAGCCATACAATAAGTTTTAGCTTTAATCAGCAAAAATATTCTCCATATATAATTCTACCAATAAGATACTACCTAAATAATGAACTTCAAAAGATTCTTTAAAGCATCTCTTGATTTAAATATTTGAAACATGCTTGGGGGTGTATATTTGAAGGGTCACTTGGAAGCTTTTGCAAATTTCCAGTGTCAGGTTTAGCCAGCAGGCGCCAGAAGGCTTTCATTAATTATCAGAACACCAGTGTTGTGTTTTCTCAAGCTACTTCTCTTCCCTTTATTTGCATATTTCTTGTTTTAACCACAGATGAGAAAGAAAGTGGCAATGGTATCACAGCTATTCTATCTTAAAACAGATAAAGCCATTTATTTGTAGAACTGGTGTTCTGTTTTGGTCATCCAGTTCCAGAGTTCTAATCA
This sequence comes from Melozone crissalis, assembly GCF_028551555.1. Lineage (NCBI taxonomy): Eukaryota > Metazoa > Chordata > Aves > Passeriformes > Passerellidae > Melozone > Melozone crissalis. Next base: position 18,239,687 of record NW_026535783.1, on the reverse strand, counting down.
TATCAGAACTCTGCAATTTGAATATTTTTGGGAATAGTAACATCGAGTATAGTATTTATCATCTTTTTAGGTTCATGTGCTTGGTTCTTCTGTAAGAACAGATCTAAATGCTGTCTTTGCATCATACTTATGCTAGGAGAATTTGAACTTATTGTTTCTTAACATAACTTAAATAATGCATTTAAATTATAATGCCTTTTTTCTAAGAATTTGATGAGTGACCTGAAAATAATTTGTCTAGCATAACTTTTGAAGGTGCAATACTCATTTATACACAGAGTGTACAATAATGTTACTAATGAACTTCTGTTTACACACCAGAGCTAATACAAGGCATCTAACATGTCTGATTTATAGACAGCAAATGTGGCTGCAGGTCATATTATATTATATTATCCTGAGCTGTCACAGAAGCTGCATAAAGAATAACCACGGAATGACCAACAAATTGAAAATCCAGATTCTACCTGCAGAGGGTCACTAAGGTCCAGCCTAAAGACAGTACATCCAGGAGGTCTGTATCTCTCTCTTCAGCAAGTGCAAGATGGATTTTATGCTTAGAGAAATTGCCATATGGAACAGCTTGCAAGTGAGTCTGAAGGGCATAAGAACCTCTGAGAAGCAAACCCCACAACAGTTTTTAGGTAATGGAAGAATAATAACACTCATTAGAAAACAGCAGACACTTCCTGCACCCCTTCCAGTGCTTCTTATTGCTCACACATTTAGTTAAGAGAAATGAGGTATTATACCTTTCCCTTTAGTTCACAGATTCTTACAACTTTCCCCGTGCAAATTAGTTAGATTTGTCACATCACATCCATCTACAGAAATTTCTTAAATCTCTGTTTATATATATGCTTGTCCAGTCCATAAGGTATCTTTGGCTCTTTAATTTAGTAGCATCCAATAGGACTAAAAAGTACCATGTTACATATGTATTACAGGTCAAGAGCAACCAGGATTGCATGTGTAAAACAAGAGAAGGGATATTTCATTCATCTTCCAGTAGTCTTCCTACTTGGGTTGCCTTGAACTTTTAAGGTTTTGGAGTGAATATTAAACAATATTTATTAAAAACATGATCTCCATATAGAAACTTCCAGCAATTTGTGGCAATTACATAGCAGGATTGCAAGGATCTTATGCCATAAAATCATGTAATGGTTTGGGTTGGAAAGGATCTTAAAGTTCACCTGGTTCCAACTCCTGTGCCACGGACAGGGACACCTTCCACAGCAGCCTGCTCAGACCTCCAGGAACATTGAACATTTCCAGGGACAGGTCACACACAGCTTCCCTGGACAACCAGTTCCAGTGCCTCACCACCCTCACAGTAAATAATTTCTCCCTGATATGTAATCTTAATCTACTGTCTTTCAGTTTAAAGCCATTCCCCCTTGTCCTGTCACTACATGCTCTTGAAAAAATCCCTCCCCATCTTTCTTGTAGGTTCCCCTGAAGAACTGGAAAGCTGCAATGTGTTGATCCCAAAGCCTTCTCTGCTTCAGCAGAACAATCCTAATTCCCTCAGCCCAATTTCTTCATAGGAGAGATGCTCCATCTCTCTGACTATTTTGGTGACCTCCTCTGGACTGTCTCCAAGAGGTGCCTTCCTGTGCTGGGGACCCCAGAGCTGCTCCTGCAGGCGGGCTCTCCCCAGAGCAGAGCAGAGCAGAGGGGCAGAATCGTCTTCCTTGCCCTGCTGTCCCTCTGCTTTGGTTGCAGGACACATTTGGCTCTCTGGGCTGAGAGTGCCCATGGCTGGGTCATGTCCAGCCCCTCACCCCCCAGCACCCCCAACTTCTTCCAGCAGGGTTGCTCTCCATCCCTTCATCCCTCAGCCTGGATTGATACTGGGAGTTGCCCTGACCCTGCTGTAGCACCTTCCACTTGGCCTTGTTGAACAGCATGAGATTCCCACAGCTTGGCCAGGTCCCTCTGGATGACATTCCATCGTTCTGGAGTATCACTGCACCACTCAGCTTGGTGTCATTGTCAGATTTGCTGAGGGTGCACATGATTTCTTCACATATGTCATGAATATATTAAATAACAGCAGTCCCAGTATGGAACCCTGAGGGACACCACTTGTTACTGATGTCCTTTGGGACTCTGAGGCATTGTCCACCATCCTCTGGATGTGATCATTCAACCAAGTCTTTATCCATCCACAAGCCACTCATCGAATCCATCTCTCTCCAATCCGCAGTGAAGGATGTTTTGGGGAACAATGTCTAAAGCTTCGCAGAAGTCAGACAAAAGACGTCCCCAGCCCTTCCAGTGTCTGTTCACTTGTAACTCCACTGCAGAATGCCATTAGGCTGTTCAGGCAGGACTCACCCTTGGTGTGTGTGTGATGTTCAACTTTAAGGGATCCATATATTAGTTGCTGCCTAGGACTGAGTCTGTGATGCGCACGCATGTTGAATCAGGACATAGAACACAGACCTTGCAATGCTACCATCAAATATAACTTCAAAGGCATTTCTGCTTTTTCTCTCTCTTTCTGTGCCAATCATTCACCATGCCCCCAGAGTCAGGCTTAGATAGTGAAACAAATTCTGACTCTGCCCTGTAGAGTCTGGGAAGAAAACAGCTGGGAAGTCTAAGGATGCAAAGAGCTTCATACATCTTAACAGTACTAGCTCCAGTTATCTCTTATGACCATATCCAAAATTATTTCAGCTTTTAACTGTCCCCTACTCACCACAAAATCATCCCAATCCTCACCAAGATTAAATTGCTGGAAACGAGTGTTTCTTGGCATAACCCTAGTTTTACTTTAATTTGCATATGGTAAAACACTACCAATAAGGGATTTTATAGATTAACTTGCATTTCATGTTGTAGCATAAATCTCACTTTTTTTAGCATTCATTAGAAAAAATTGTTTAAAAGGTAAGATACATACATGGATTTAAAAAGGAAGAGTTAATAATAAGGATTAATGATATAGGTACATTTCCAACCAACATGATATATTTGTTTTCATGTGGTGAATACTTAGGTAAGAAATTATACTGAAATCCACAGGAATAATAGCACCCTTTGAGGTTTTACAATTTCTAATGAGTGTTTTTTGATGTGATTGGAATTAAAAGTCTGTCTTTTGGTTCAAGCTGGATTTCTTTCATTTTTAGAAGTAGATTTCTATTATGTATGAGAGGTACAGCAATGTTCAAGAGATTATCAACAAGTGATCTACAACTGCTGTGATCTATAACTTGAGCCCAGTAAAAATTGACAAAGTAACTGAAAAATATACCCAGGAATATTGATAGATGACAACTGTTAAAGCTTAAAACTCTCTAAATTCTGTCTGTTAAAAGTTAAAACTTTCTAATTTCTTTCTGGGAAGAAAAAAAATCCTCCTACATCTCAAAGAACAAGCTTACACTTATTAGTACTTAGAAACATGCTTAAATTAATTATATCAACCTAAGCATCTACTGTTCTTATTTAAATCCTTCCATACACTATTTTAAAATAATTTCTTCTTTGACTTTCTTTGTATAACACATCAGCAACATGTAACTGGGTTGCCAACTCAGAAACAGCACTAGGCTATAACAAAGACGGTAGGTATTTGTTATAGGGACAAACAAGAACTGATTTCTCCATCGCTATCTCCAGGCTGCCTGCAAATTTTGGGCATTCTTGTGGTTGTTATTTAGTTATATAAGTAGTCAGCAAAAGAAGCAAAATGAGAGCATCTTAAATACTTCTGAGCCATGTCTCATTAACTTGAACATTAAGGAGAAGTGAGAAGAGAGAAAGTAAACATTTTAAAAAGGGTATTTTTTTGTATCTCAGTATTCACATCTTTTGCACTTCAAGCTGCAATAGAGAAGTAACATCTTAATGATAACTGTTCTCAGGCTTTTTTCTAGGAAATCCTGAATCAAGTACAAGAAAAGACAACAGTTTAGAGTTCTAGCAGCCCAAGATATTTCGTCACTGTCATTATTAGGAAGAGGTGATTCACTGTTGTTTCACTCCTTTAATAGGATTTATAGTTTTTGACATTTATTGTGACTAACAACCCTCATTCACATGTATTCTTACATCTGCTTGACAAAAATGTCAAATATACATCTTTTTCACGTCAATTCTGAGAAAAAAAACCCCAAACATCTAAATAATATCCACACTTATTCCAACCAATGGATGTGGTGGAAATAAATGAAAAGCTTTGCTATGTGGTGGAAATAAATGAAAAACTCTTGGGGGGGTTTTCTTATTCTGGTTAAGAGAAACATCAGAAAGAAATCCAGCAACATTTACCTGTGTAGCAGAACTCTGAATGTCATATAATGTTCTGGTTTATCAGAATGTACATATTTTTCGAGGAATTCAAAAGCTAGAATTTTTCTATCTAATGTAAATGTTTATTAATATTAAGTTCACAATAATGTGTTCATTTTTAAATACCTCCTCTCACATTCACCTTTTACACATTAATATTAAGTTTACCCTCCTCATTTAAGGTCCTCATATATTCCCTTTGGTCCTGTCAGCTACACTCCCCTACACCAGATCTGTTGTGTACTACTCTTACTTGTCCACAGTTATGATCCACTTCAAGCTTGTCCTCTTCATAGTGTAAATTTAGAATTAATTCAATGGCTCAACCTAGTCTTTGTATGCCTGATAAATCACTTAACCTGGGTGCTTTAGAAGCCCAAAAGAATCGACTTCCATACTACACAAAGAATAAAAGCCTCTAAAATAGTTCTAAAATATATTAAATTCATTGACTTGTGTGTATAATGACTGGGAGAGTTTAAAACCAATATCACATAATTCCTCTTCATATGACATGCTCAATTTGTGTTGGCTAGTGACATTCATTTACAGGTTTTTGGCTACAATTTTTTTCTTGTGATCTTGTTTTTTTGTTTGTTTTGGGTGGGGTTTTTTGGTTGGTTTGTTGTTTTTTTTGTTCTTATTTGTTGTTATTTGTTTTGTTAATAACATTTTTGACTTTTGGGAAGATTTTTTTTTTTTGGTTGGTTTTTTTTGTGTAGTCAAACTTTTTATTAACTCATTTATCTTATATTTAAAAAACTTGCGCATCTCCTGCAAACCAGCTGTGAGTTAATGTGTGAGCAGCTGAATGCAGTATTCTGAAGCGGGAAGTGAATAATAATGCTGCAAACTATTGCTGCATCCTATTGCTAATTGTTTCCTGATGACTTTGAAAGCTGCAAGATATAAGATAATAGTGTCTACTCAGTTGGTTCTTTTGTAAATTTATTAGTCATTCTGTTTGATCAATGAGCTTTTAGCAGTTCTGAGAATTGCTTTTTTCCTCTGTGAAAATTCTTGCTCTAGATTCTATTGTTCCAATGGAAATAAAGACAATTCATTTATGGCCCTCCTCACATTGGAGAAATTTGCAGGCTGGTTACTGTGATTTTTCTGTAAACGGAATTAAAAACACATTCCTGAGAATGCACAGAAGTATTTACCAGAATATTACTGTTTATAGACAGTGTTCTGGATCCAATTTTTGCTCCTTAGTTTTGTGAAGAAAAATACCCTGAATATCCAATAAAATAAGAAAAAAAACTCATTCATGTAATTACCTATATTTGATTTTCTCGGCTTCCCTTCTGCCTATTCTCTAAGAAAGACAGGTCCTTCCCTTAGTACCACATGACTTTTTGGTTGGTTCTGCTGAAACACAGTTCACTTTAATTCTTTCTTACTTATCCAAGGTTTCAATTCAATATATAACCAAGTTCTGTTACTGCTTGCCTTGAGCTCCACAGAACAATTATTAATGAAAGTTTCCAAATGAATGCTACAAAAACACACATAAAGGAACATTTTCACAAACTATTGCATGGATATTCATTGCTTATTTCCCACGACTCACCAAGCTGTTGGAGACAACATAGGATATGTTAAAGGCATTTACCATTAAAATTATATGTAGATAAACTATGGTCATTGATAACAGTGCAGAGAGCACTATGTGGCAAAAATCCAAGAGGCAATGATTCACCTGCTCTGCATGTCTGCTCTGCCCCTGAGCACATCCAAGAATCCTCATCACAGATGCTTCTAATTTGCCCAGATTTCTCAATTTCTTCTGTTGGGTAAAAGAGAGGGGACTAGTTACAGCTCTCACTAAGATCATCTGGTTTGCCAGTATGACAGGTCTTGCTCAAAGCTTGCAAACACTGGGACAAAATTCTGTTGTTACCATTTATTAATAATGACTGTTTGAGGATTTCACGGAAATCTACAATATTGCTACATAAAGGTGACTATTTAGGCACATAAATGTTGATTATTTCAGAAACTGTAATTTTTTCTTGGTTCGCAATCTTATTAAAGCAATTTTTTACTCACAAAGAAACTGAATTTCGCTTACTATCCTTCTTCTCCTAAAAGGAGATAAACTCAGTATCTTAGGCCAACTTAACTTGCAAATGATTTTGTATACAAAGACTACTTATCCCTCTGGCAGATGGATGATGGTCAGTCCTTAATTTGGAAATTAATTTTACTACATTAAATATTCATATTAGCATTTTCCCTCTTTCTCATTTCACAAGTTTTACTTAGCATTGAATAATTTTCACAAAGTATTTTTAACCTAATAATAATTTGAATCTCCAAGGGTACCTGGAGCCATTAGCCACATTCTGCAATGTTTTCATCATTATTTGGTATGGTCATCTGTCAGCATTTATCAATGTATTTTTTTATTTCAAATAGATGAAGATGTTTAAATGACATTTTTTAATAAACACCAAGGACGAGTGATTTTGCAATTTCAAACTAGCAGAGCTATCATTCACAAAACAATATCACGATGTCAACATATCATAGGCTTAGAGAATGTGCTTATGTATGCATAACAGGCAATTTATTGATTTTCTGCTAGCCTTTATAAGTAATTCATGAGCTCTGATTTCACTTGATTTTGTGTATGAGTAATTCATGAAACCAAATTTCATATTTCTTCTGGCATAACTTTAAGATTGAATCCATTACAACCAGTTTTTTAAAAGCTTTCCTAGAAATAAAATGCAAGAAAATGTATTTGAACTTTCATTTGCTTTGAGTTTGTTATCACCCAAACAGAATGGGAAAAGAACTGTTAGTTCTTTTCTGGTACCCTGCCAAATCATGCCAGTTCTTTCATACAACTTTATGAGAGTGTTCACATTCTTAATGATCAGATCATTTTTAAAAATTATCAACCAAAAATTATTTGAAATTGAAATAATTTTGATATGTCTTGGCAGTGTACTTGCCCTTGTCACAACATAAAACAGCCGAAGTTTGCATGAGCCATGATACCATGGCACAGTAGACAGAACTTAAGATGCTTTCAGAAATCCATTTTTTCAAAAGTTATGTAGTCCAGTAAGTGCAGGGGGCACAGGAGGGAGCTCCTGCCAGGTCTCTGCTGCGGTTTGCTCTGAAGGTCCCCAGGGGGAATGGCATGTGTTCTTATGCTGTCCCTGCGGGTTACAACACACACAGAAATTGTAGGGGGACAAAAGAATTGAGCCCTTTAATCTTTCCATGTTTTAGTACTCTCGCTATGCCACTACAGGAGCTCCTGAACACACAGTATAAAAACAGGGAACAGAGCATACATTCTAGCAAAAAAAGGAAATATAATATTTCATTAAACCTTTAAAGTAGGTTATTTTCTGTGGAATTAATTTAAATTTTCCTTCCATGAATCTTTAAAAAATCCAAACAAACAGAATTTTAAGACTAGGTCATTTTAGGAAACTAATAAATGGATTGACCTGCCATAAGATCTCGGAACTTGAGGGAAAAGCTTTGGAAAACAGTGCATACATACCAGAAGCCATCCTTTGCTTCTGGTATCACTGGCAGACAGATGTTTCTGAGTTTTCACGACTGGTACTTTGGGAGTTAAAAAAACCCACAATCGACTTATGAATTAATTATGCCCTACAGTTCTTAGTAGGGGATAACACAGTGAAACTTGAAAAACCAGCAAGAATGATGGGATGTTCAGGAAAATTTTAGAAATAAAATTTCTAAACAAGGCTCTCTAAATTTCAAGATAGGTGGCTAAAGGAGCTCTATTCACTGGCCTTCCTCTTTTCCCTACCTCAAACACTTTCACAGATTTACCCTACTTTAAAAAAATATCATAGAAATTATAGGATGCATATACTGCATTTTGATTCCAGAGATTGTGGAACATCCTATTATAAAAAATATTTTCTCTTTTTTTTTTTTTTTTCTCTTTTTTTTTTTAAATTTTTTTTTTTTTAATTTCATGCTGGCATGCACTAGCATATCATTTGCTAAGTTACTTTGGGAAATCTAGCCTCTAAGTATCTGTTTAGGCAGTTTGGCTAACAACAGCTTTCCCAAAGTTCTGTTTCCAATCTTCACTTTCTTGAAAGTTTCTTTTTCCTATCTACAGAAATACTAACAAAACCTGTTTTCAGTATAAGCCATAAAGATCCATTTTTACATCTGCTCATAATGATCCCAGTATTTGCTGTTGTTTTGTTACTTTAGGCTTAATATTATTATTATGTAAATACCCCTATGATTTCATATTATCTACAGTAGAGTCAGTCAAGAAAACAGCTTTCAAATCTCTCTGGAGACCATCTAAACATTGCCTCCATGTCAACTTAATATTCATGTCAACTTTCTGTCTTGACATTCTGGACAGTCACTTGTTGATTTCCAGGCTCAAATACTTAAAATTCTGGGATTTCAAATGTGGAGAATGAGTTCCTTATCTGTTCTTGCTCAGTCCTTTTTTATCAGTCTTCCTTTGAGATAAATATATTTAACATGGCATCAGTTTGAGAAAGCTGTGACAACTAGTGTGCTAAAATTGGTGAAGGCTACAACATCAACAGATTTTATTAAACCTCAATACCTGCAGAACTTTCCAATAATGAGAATAAGAGGAAACAATTAAATTCAGTAAATAGAAAGCTCTAAAATTTAAGAGTATCTCAGATTAACCAGACTGATGGAATGGTAAAATGGTATCAACTGAAACAGGACTAAATAAACCTTAAACATTTGAGGAAGCCAAACTTGTGCTTAAATGCAAAATACCGCACTATCTTTCAACAGATACAGTACATATTGAGGTGGAAGTGGGGACAATTTCAATGTATAATGTAAAAGAACTGCTTGATGTCAGAAAATGAAATGGAAAGTTAACCAAAGGCTGTCAAACACCTCATCAGCTCCAAGTGCACATGTACGAGCCTGATATAATGAAAATAAAATGGAAAACAAACAAAAAAAAAGAAGTTTTTGTGTTTTTTGAAGATTTTGTGATTTTCTACTATGGAAATATAAAAGTTTTTTGTTCTGCCAAGATTATTTGCAAGTAAACCTGCATAAATCTCGCAATATATTGATTGACTTACAGTTATTGCACAAAATGAAGGATCACTATTAAATGGAATTAAAAATCCCTCAAAAATGTGTCATTATTTTCCCCTTCTGACAGGCAGAGCTCTTCAGCCAGTTAAGCCTGTTTCATTTTTTTACATTGCTAGAGAATGCTGATTCTCCATAATAGAAAATTATACCTTTTTCACTGATTTCCAGTTTTCACTGATTTTGATATAGCGTATTTCCTCAGCTCCTTCATTTTTCATACTCACCAACTGGTTTTCCGTCTTTATTAATACATTAATCATCATTAATGATAATAAAATTAATTAATTTTTGGTTTTGTCTCTATGAGTAAAGCTTCTCTGTCAAGTGTTGTAAGAAGATAAACTACCTTCCATGCACTAATTAGCAATAAATTTTGTCATGTAAGATTAAAAAATATGCATTGAAAAAGCACACAAAGGAAATACGTGTGTGTGGTGGATTTGTCATTCCATTTGTTTACAACACTAAGTGGTGACACAATTTCAAAATTCTCCTGGATTTATTAAAAAAAAATATATGCTGTCATATATCTGTTCTGATAGCTTTATTACTCACTCTAAGCAAAGTACTTAGCCTTTCACACTGAGTGAACTCAGCAAAAGCCACAAATCAGTCAAGTTCTAGGCATGGTTATCTTGTATTGCATCGGCAAATGCCATTTTTTAGTTGATGTTAGCTTTGTTTTGGTATTTCATAATTCTGGACATTGAATATCAGATGCATCTCCAAAGATCACAAACAAGCAGTCATGAGTTGAACCAAGTGGATGCTTGCAGAGGCTGACATGATGTCATATTTTGATATCATGATATCATGATGTGTGTATTACTGCTATAAAACCACATTGTGGTTTGAGTCCAGGCAGAAAGACAGCCCCATGCAGCCACTCACTCATGCCCCAGTGGGATGGGGGTGACAGGGTTGACAGAGATCATAAAAATATTGACAGTAAGCCCATGGTTCTCTGCTGCTATTCCTGATATCACACGGGGTGATTGCCGCAAGAAGCAGATTACTGTCCTGTGTTTGAGTGTTTGCAAACTTTAACACTTCCAAAAGATGTCATCCCCTTCCCCAAGATCAGCAAAATGCTACACTACAGAGGAAGAAATGTTTGTTTGTCATAACACCCTTCCTAACCCACGCTGTTGAAATTTATCCCCAGTTGTCAACTAAACCCTGTGCAGCCACTCAGTCACTACTCTCCAGGGGAAAAAGTAGAAAATTATAGAAGTGAGAAAACTTGTGGATTGACATAAAGACAGCTTAATAGTGAAAGCAAAAGCCATGCACAGAAGCTGAGCAAAACAACTAGTCAATACCTTGCTTCCCTTTGGCAGGCATGTGTTCAGCCATCTCCAGGAAAGTCAGCCTTCATCACACATAAGCCTGACTCATAAGACAAATGCCTTCACTCCAAATAGCCTGCCCGCCCTTCCTTCCTTCCTTCCTTCCTTCCTTCCTTCCTTCCTTCCTTCCTTCCTTCCTTCCTTCCTTCCTTCCTTCCTTCCTTCCTTCCTTCCGCTGCTTCCTTCCTTCCGCTGCTTCCTTCTGCCACTTCCTTTTTTCTTGTTTCCACTTCTTTATGTGCTGAATATGGCACCATCTGTCCTGAAATGTCCCTTGAGTCAGTGTCCTGGCTGTGCCCCCTTGTGCATCCCCCATCCTGCTCACCAGGGGAATGGGCTTAGAAGCAGAAAATGCCTTGGCTCTGTGTAAGCACTGCTCAAAAATAACAAAAACTCTCCTGAATTATTGACAGTGCTTCCAAATGGAAGTGATCACAAATCCAAAACACAGAATTATACTAGCAACTTGGAAAAAAGTTAACTCTATCCCAGCCAAAATAGGAACATAGCAAAAAGAGAAGGAATAAAAACTTCAAAATGTAATGCAAAAGGAATTTTGAACATATTAGTGGCAAAATAAGGGAATTTGTGTGATACATTTATTTTTAAATCCCATAAATTATTTTGTATTTACTTATCTAAGTACATGTTACAGATTATTTTTAAGCCTGTTTAACACAAAGAGAATTTAAATGAACATATGAGAACACAGCAGGATTGAAAATAAGCCCATGTGCTTATGTGTCTAAAACAGAATTTAAATGCTAATTTTAGGTACCCAAAGAGATCCCAATAAACTATAAAAAACTGTCTACATGGTCTTTGTGTCTGTGACTCATTCACTTGGCATGCCTGACCACTAGCACAGAGAAGCATTTGGAGCTTGAGTGACAGAGCTGAAAATTTCGTTTATCTTCTACTTTGCTGGCAAAGCAGACTTGGCAGCAATACCTACTAGAGGGGATCCTCAGGATGCACATAATGCCTAACAGGATATTCCTGAAAGTTGTAGGTACCTTATTGTTTCTGAAATTACCTGGAAACACCTAGAAAGTAGAACAACTCTCTACCAAGTAGTTAGAGCCCAAACTTCACAAACTGCAAATTTTTTTAACCTTTCATGTTGCCTATTTTTATTTAACACTATTTCTTGTCTGTGTAGGCATCATTCCCATTCTCCTTACTTGATACTGGTGATACCGGTTGTCTAAGGGTTGGGCAAGTTTGTATTGCATCCATTTTACAGAGGTTTGAGAAATGGAAATGTTAATGATTGGTGACTCAAAACAATCAGCCTCCTGCAAAAGCAGCATTACTCTGCTGAAGATGTACACCATAACTACCAGGTGCAGAGGAGGTGAGCACTCATCCCCAGAGCCTACAAGTTGGGCTTGAGACAGGTAAGGGAAGAGGTGGAGAAGAAGCAGATCCCATGAGGTGGGATAGTGCTTTTTATCATGCCAATGTCCTCCTTTACACAACTGGCTCATGTGTGAAAATTCACCTCCAGGGAACGACCAGGACATTCACACACGGGCCTGAGGGTTTTCATCCCTTCTGACAGAGTAGAACTGCTCCACTACGCCCATATGAGAGGCAGCTGCCTAGGAGGGTCATGAGCCATCTGAGGCTCCCGAAGTGCCCCCAGACTCATTTCTGAGTGCCTGCCACCTGCACATGATCCCCAGTACTGCAAGAAACCACAGAGTGACACTCCTCTCTCAGAGGAGGGAGCTGGGAAATCTCATGTAGAACTGAGGGTATATTAGCCCACTCAACTCTGTGTTCCATGGGCTTCCCTTGCCCCCAGGGGACCAGGCCTGCAACCATCACTTCAACCAGAGGACATCAAAATCGTAACAATCAACTCTTGTTCTTTCTTTTTCTTTCTTTCTTTCTTTCTTTTTCTTTCTCTTTCTTTCTTTCTTTCTTTCTTTCTTTCTTTCTTTCTTTCTTTCTTTCTTTCTTTCTTTCTTTCTTTCTTTCTTTCTTTCTTTCTTTCTTTCTTTCTTTCTTTCTTTCCTTTATACTTTTGTTAAGTATTTTTATGCTTTTATATTGGTATGTTTCTACAGATAATAGCCAAACCCACTGCATAAATATTTTCCATCACAACCAAATTTTTCCAAAATAAGATCTACATGCACACACACACACGCACACACACACACACGTGTTTATGTATCTGTATGTGTGTGTGTGTGTGTGTGTTTATATATTTATTTTTTTGTTTATACTGAAAGAAGAACCTGAGCAACCCTCACCCTCAGGGGTGGGTTGTAAGAAGAGGGAATTCTCTGGTACTGCCAGTCTGCTCTTTCCTTGGTTATAACATGTGCATTCCTTGCCCATGCTGTACAGACATGTAAAATTATTTGCCTTAGTAAACTTCCTAACTTCCTGCTCATATCCATTGGAGTGCAACAAGACTTTTACAATGACTCTCCTTATCTGCAGTAAATCCTGATTTCCCTGTCTATTTGTCTTTAATTCTCCATTATTTGGTGATTTTGCCACTGCCAGTTTTTGTGAAATGTTTCTAAAATTCAGTCCACATTTTGTGACTGGGTCTACATTCATTAACATTTCATTCTATTTAATCATCTGTCTTTTCACTGTGATTAACTAGTATACATTTATTTTAAAAATATGTTGTGATTATATATACATTTATATATATTAAGGGTTAACTTTTTGCCATTCCAGATTTCTGCTACCATGAGAATTTGTTGTTTAATTTTCAGTACTTGCTTGTACTTAACTGAAGAGTTTACTCATACAGCTGTGAGGCATAGTTATCAGGTCTCCCTATTTCAAGAACCATTATTCATGTCATCCACTGCTTGCATAATTAATAGGAAGATGGGATCAATATTTATACAGGCACATTAAGCAAAGTTAACTGAATGCAAGTCCCAGTCACAAATTTAGTCTGCAGTAACCTTTCCTTCCAAGAAAAAACTAGTCAAAACAAAAAGTAAATGTTTTCATACTCTAATGCTACTGACTTCTTCCCCTATGAGAATGTACTCTTAAAATATTAATCCCTTCTCATGGGTATTAGTTTGCTGCATTTGAAGTGTTCAGATCATATTGCATGCAGGGAGAGTTTAGAAAAACTGGCAGACAATCTCTGGCATGGCCTTTATATTTCCCTATAAAGCCTCACGAGAATTTGCAAGCCCATAGGCAGAGAAGGATGACAGCACCCGAAGAGCTTCATCAAAGGGATCTGATGGTGTGTTCGGACCGGCTGGGTTTGTCACAGGACAAATATACAGCCATGGTGAAATACACACAGAAATTCTAAGAGATGAAAATGAAGACAGGAAATAAATTGCTGACAAGAAAAGAAATTAAATATGGTATTAGATCTTTCACTGAGGTCGCAGTTTGATTACTGAAGAACCTGGCTATAAAAAGCCAAAGAGTAAAAATCGATTACATAAATTACCAGTCATGACATTATTAGTCACCCTCCACAGTTTTCATACTCCAGTGGAGTAAAGTGAGAAGCAGTGTTCAAAACAGAAAATCGCTGTTCATATATAGCTTATTACAGCTCAAAAATAAGGAGCTTGTTGTTAAGTGCATACTGCCAAGCATGTCAGCCAAGAGTGAGGTCAAAGATAATTCCAGTATGGCATCAGTGAAAAGAAATAATAGCTACCATAGAAGCTATTAAAGTATATAACAATAGTAGGTGTAACAGTGATTACAGGATTGGTGTAATGGCATCCTAGTTATTATTGTAACACAGCTCATAGTAATGGGATGGATTAGAGGCCTGTGTTAACATATTAAACACCATTGTTTTCCAGTTGTTTCAGATTTAGGCAGTAAGACACACAGACTCAGGCAAGGAGGAGCCACTGAAGTAGATGGGCACTGAAATCAAATAGAAAAATCTCTGGCCAACTCCTTCTCAATGTTCACACAAAAACAGGAGCACAGCAAATCTTTCATCACTGTGGCATCACCTATAAGCTCTTGCCATAAAGTCCTCTCAGATGGATCACTCAATTACGTGCAGGCATATTTCATGTGGGAACTTTAAGCAATGAACTGTGTCCTGTTACCAGAAAGGTGAGCTAAACAAAAGTCAGTGAGGAGCAACTCTGCTGCACTTAACATCTACATTCAGCTGAGGCCAAAACTGACAAAATGCAGGCACGCCTCTCATCCATGGACATTTTGGCAAGCAGATATCAGAGGTAAAACTTTGCACCTACAAAATCTTGCACCAGCCAAGTTGTCAGAAAGTGACTCAGATTTGTTCCTAGTGACTTTCTATTGCCTCACTGCGAAGCAACTGTGTAAGAAAACAGCATCATCCCAAATGTGTCTAGGCTGGGCAGATACTCCCATCAGAGTATAAATAAGTACTTTCAGATTTGCAGAGACAAATGATGTAAAATGCACCAAATTACGTGTGTTTTTTCATTAACTTTGAAAGATTAATGAAAAAATTGACATATTTAAAGTCCATCAAAATTCTGCCATATAGTAGATGGACAGAATGGTTTGGGAGCCAATCACATCAGAAAATTCTGTCACCTTACCATGATAACATTTAATTTCTATTAGCATCTAATAATTAATTATCTGCTTTGTAGACACCTGTTTTGTAGATGATACATGTGAAATTAAACACGAATTACACAAATACAGAGAAAAGACACGTATGCAATTTCACTGGTAAGTAAGCCCAGTTAAATGCACTATAAATATATTAATCTTGCATGTTTTAGTATACTTTATATTTTGGATCAATTTGAGCATACATTTTTTAAACAAAAATTATAATCTAGTACTGTATCCCTGTTAGCCAATTCAACCTAATTGAGAAAATAATTCAGATCATATTTGGCTCTTTCAAATATTCATTTTATGAAATTCAAACCAGAACATTGGTTTAAATGGGGAATGGGAAGAACTACATCTGTGAATATTTTAGTGCTCTTATTGATAGTTTTACACATAGGTTTAACATGGAATTTGAGTAAATTATACTGGTCTTTAAAAGCAGTCCATATTTGCATGAAAGGTGAAAAAGTCTAAAAGAATGTATGTTCCTGCTTCAAAGTAAAAAGGAGTGGGAGAAAAAAAATAGAACAGTAAAATCTATTATTTTTGGCTCAGGAAGTCTCTGTGCATATTTTCACCATGAACTTCTTACAATAAATTTTTAACCTGGATTCTTATGAAAAACAGGTTTATGCACTTAGTGTCTTTCTGTGTGCCTGTATAAATGTACTTCACCTTTGGGTCTCCGGATAAATCTAACCAAATTAAGCACTGTAAGAAAGCTATACATATAATTGCATTACTACAAGATTGCTGCAAAATTTAGGTGCACAATCCTGTTAATAGGCTGGTGTGCATATGAAGCCAGTCTCAGTCATACTTTAAAAGTTTTGGCTTTCAGGAGAAGTCCCCAGTGACTGGGAAAAGAGTCACACATTCCATTTTTAAAAGGAGTTGAAAAAGAGGACCCTGAGAGCCACTGACCAGTCAGCCTCATTTGTGTGTGTGGTACAATGACAAAGCAGATCTTCCTGAGAAGCATGTTGAAGAATATGGAATGCAGGGAGGAAATTAGGGGCTGCCAACAGGACCTCAACAATGGCAAGTTGTGCCCACCAAACCCAGCGATCCTCTGCAGTGGAGAGGCTGCATCAGTTGAGGAGAGGAATCTGTGTTATTTACTTCGTCTTGCACAAGGCCCTTGGTTATGTCTCTTCCACAACTTTGTGGCCATATCTTGAAGAGATATGGGCTTTACAGATGGACTGCTAGAGGAATAAGGCTGGATGACCACATTCTGAGAGATAAAGTCAGTGGCTCAAAGCCCAAATGGAAACTAGTAACAATCGTTATCTCTCAAGAGTGGGATAATTGCTGTTTTATTTCTTCATCACTGGCATAGATAACAGGATCTAGATTTAGAGAGATGGATCACCTCTCATACAAGGAAAGGCTGAGAGAGTTGGTTTTGCTTAGCCTGGAAAAAAGAAGACTTTGGACTGACCTAATTGCATTCTTGCAGCACCTGAGGAGAACCTCCAGGAAAGCCAGAGAGGGCTTATTCACAAGAGCATAAAAGGACAAAGGAGAATTGATTAAAACTAAAAAGTACTAGGTTTAGATTAAATATTAGGACAAAGTTCTTTGCTGTGTGAGTAGTGAGGCACTGGGACAGGTTGCCCAGAAAAATTGAGAATGCCCCATCCCTGGAAGTGTTCAAGGCCAAACTGGGTGGTGCTCTGAAAAATCTGGTCTTGTGAAAAGTGTCCCTGCCCATGGCAGCATTGTTGAAAACTGATCTAAGGTTGCTTGCACCCAAACCATTCTTCAATTCCATGATCAAAGGCACTGTCAGCAAGCCTGAAGATGATGTCAATCTGACTGGTGCAGCTGACATGCTGTAGGAAAGGGATGACCCCTGGAGCATCCTGGACAGGCCTGTGGAGTGAGCCCATGTGTTCCTCATGCAGTTCCACAAACCCAGGTGATGCATTCTGCACATGGCTCTGGGGGAGGAATGAAGAGCAAATACAACAAGTAAATTGTTGGAAACTACCAGTTCAGGTAAGAAAGGTTCTCTGGCCAGACACCACCTTCTTACAGGTTTTCCTTCTTCCTTTTGTTGGGGCCATTAGCCATTGATCCAAGATGCACTCTGTCTTCTCTAGTTCAGATCTGAGAGCTCTACCAGTACTACATTTCCAAAAAAAGGGGTTTTTTACAAGAGCTGTCGGTACCAATATTCACATCTTACATTTCCTGATAAAGAGCAAGACCTGATATCTATTAGCCAATGAATGGCAAAACACCATTCAATAAACTCAACTTACTTCTGTTACATTAATATACTTCTTTCTTACCAGGTTTTATGATCAAAGGACGTGTGTAATTGTTCATAAAGATAACAGTTCAACCAACCAGTCAGTATTTACATTAAAATTTTCAAAAAGTGGAAGATGAAGGTCAACATCCTGTTACATTTCACTGTGTTGCATAGAAATTAGTTGATCAAAAACTTGTGTTAGTATTCTTCAGCAATACACCTTCATCACAACTTACATGAATGTGAGGTGATGTTTTACATAGCACATGTCCTTTTTTTAATTTGCTATTATATTTACACAAAACATCCATTTTGTCCTAATTATTTTAGAAATTCTGACTAAATTAGCTAAATTGGTTTTGTGTCAAATTGGTATAGCTTTCCATTCTGCCTTCCATTTTTTTTTATTTGTTGTGAGAAATATTACCTACATTCAGAAAATTAGGAACCTTCAACAAAGAGATTAAATATTGATTCTAACATCTTTGGGGGAAATAAAAGGGAAAATATTAAGAAATATTATTTAACTACAGGCATCATAAAAACCTGAATTCAGCTAGTCTGAATGTAATATGTATAATGTAATCTCTGTATTTTATAATGTAATCTCTGCATTTAAATACACACTTCTGCTGCAATAGTTATGGTTTCATTAAAGAAAAGAGCTATTTGACTGAAAGATTGCTAATGGTATTGAAATACCTACCTTCAGTTGGTATCAACACTCATTAAGTTTCTAAATATCTTTGGGAATCTGTACTTCAAGACAGATATATATTTCCATTGCTTGAAAACATCCTGAAGTAAAAACAGTTTCTCAAGCCATTGCTGTCACAAGGTCTTCTATGAATTCCGCTGAAAATATACCTTGAAGGGTAAATAAAAAATTCATACCTTTTTTTTTGAATGTGAAAATGTCTTATATCCACAAAATCAATTTTTGGAGTACCTATGCTTTTTAAGGAAGAGGGGTCAGGAGAAAATAAGTTTTGGAATGTCTTCTTAATGCATCTCTGTACAGCTTAAACATGGCAGAAGTGTGTAAATAGTGCTTTACAGCAGCATTTCTTAAGTGGGCACAGGTTCTTTGTAGAGGTAGATCTAGCTATGAAGCCTTCTAATTCTAAATCCATAGATATTTCTGCCAGTAGAGTCTGACCATTCTAATACCATTTAATCTTACTTTATTTTGATCTCTTGACTGTGGACAGCTTTGTTTTGCCCTTCAAGGAACAGATCTAATCTCCCTGGTTTTAGAATTACTTGAGATGCTCAGGTGGGATCTGACTCCTTCTGCAGGATCCTTTTTCCAAGACCTTTTTTTGAAGCCAATGAAGAGTGAAGAGCTATCATCAATAAAGATTTCAATATGATTTGTCAATAAACCTGTGAAGTATTTCTTATTTGAATAAACTATTTTCAGTTGCAAATTACTAGTCTAAGTTAGTACTCCAACCTCTATGGTATGGTGTTCCACAGAAATCTCAGTTGAATTTCAGGTTAACTTTTACTGAAGATTGTTTAACTGTTCATAAGTGCACAAAATTCTGTATCATCATGCCACCACAAAGGTAAAAAAATGGAACTTCATGGATAAGCTGCCTTGCTTTGCCTAAATTTGAAATGTTGTTCTTTTTAAGTGATGTTTTACAACTATACAGAAACCATAATCATATTTATCACATATAATTTTTTATAGTTTTGCAACAAAATTACTTTAGTTCTTCAATCCTTGAAGACTGCCTCATTAATGAATTCACCAAATCATTAATGTGTTCGTGTTAAATACATTCATTGCTTGGAAAGGAAATGATGTTAAATACATTAATTGTTTGGATTTTCAGATAACAAAAGCTCTTGCAGATTCAAGTTCCTTCAGGAAATATTGGAAAGGACAAAAGAGTACCTGAACTTGCCTTGCCCTGTGATTTATTTAAATGTTTAATTCTATTATCAAATGACAGTTAGAATCTAATATTATAACTTTTTTTAAGCAACTTAAGCTGAGTTGTCCTCAGAAGCAAGCTGCATGCTACTTCTGGGTTGCATATAAAAGTCGTGCTGCCCTAGCCCTCTGTAATTTTCGCTGTGTAGTGAGACAAAGTTACCAAAAGTTTATATGAATTCAAATCAAACTTCCATTCAGGCTGCAGGCATCATCAGTAAGAAGAAACTAATGGTGAACTGGCTTTTGATTGCTGCATTCCAAATCAACTGAGTTACTAATTTTCAAAAGTCTGCAGTTATTAAATGAAATTTCATATTTGGTGTATTCATATCTCTTTGTTCATAATTGCCACAGTATTAACAAAGTTTGTTCCTGACACTTTGAAACAAAAGGGAGGAGAAGAACAGGGTTGGGGTGAAGAGGAAATTAGAAAATATTTACATGTAAAGAACCTAAATAGAACACCATAGTGGGAGGAACAAAGAAAGAAGATAGAGTAACAGAAGCAGGAGAACTGGAGGGTGTTGGCAGTCATGTAGTCAGGATGCACAATAAAAAATGCTGCACACTCAGTTAGTAAATATTCAGGTCTGCTCCTATGCAGAAAACAGCCCCAGTAAAGTTGCTTTGCATGTTTATTCAGCTCAGGCCAGACTCCATCACAGTGTTAAATCTCAACCAATTCTCAGATCACTGTGAAACTTGACCCCTCCACCCTTTCTGTGTCAGATCCCTTGAGTACTTCTGCCTTCAGCTAATGCTTCAGAAGAGCTTTAGAGCTAGAAGGCCATGACCATTAACTTTACTACTCTGTGCTAGCTAGCAAGGCAGCTGTCATGTAAAGACATGATTAAGAAGAATTCTGATTTAATATTATTTAGACCTACCAGCACATGCAAAATAAAACTATTGCAGGATACCTTGTTTGATGGAAAGAAAGGAACACTTCTCTCCCTCAAGCCCCTTGCACTTGTTCCACTTTGCCAAAAGTAAAATTATATTTTAAAAATTTCCTTAATGGTACTTAGTATCAAGAATGAAATTCTCATCCTCTGACTTGTATTTTTCCATTGGAATGGTTTATTCTTTAAACAAAGATAGTAATAATTTCCCATGTAAGCAGATGAGAAGGAAATGCTGTTTCTTGTGCAGAGGAATGTGCTGTCATTTATCACTAATGGGCTGTTTGCTTGAGATTTACTTCACTAAGACTGCAGGTGTCTATTTAGAAATGTGTTTAAGTGTTGTAGATACCACTAAAATGCTGAATGAGTAGGCTTCATATTTTCTCACAAAAAGAAGTGACTTCTCATTTAGTATCATAACACTGATTAATCTAGTTTCTACACCCACATAATGGTTCCTACAGCCCCATGTTGCAGAACAAAACATACTTTGACTATAACTCAGCACTAAGATCCAACAATAACAATTGAAAGAAAATGGAACAATAAATAAGACAAGCAAAGCAGAGTGAATTAAAATGAAACCAGAAAAATCAAATAAACCAACCAAAAACTAAATTTAAAAAGTTACTGATTTATCCTTTTGGACTGTCTCTGTAACAGAATACATACTATATAAACACACATATATGCATGGTTGTTACTTGGTTAGAACTGAAAGAAGGCAAAGTTTTAGAGAAAAGTATTAGCCACCTTAAAAGGCAGGATCTCTTGGTCTTTGGAGAGAGTTATTTCATCTACCAATATGAGTATATTGTATACATATTCACAGTTGTTGTAAATAGATCAAAAAACACTTTAATGATGATGTGAAAATAAGTTATCTCAGCCTTTAGTAGCAGAGCAGCCTGAAATGTTAAAATAAATGCTGACTTAGTCTGTGAAGTTTTAGTCAACCATCATCACTCCGAAATGGAAGTACAACATCTCCAAGCCATACTTTACATAAACTAAGTTCAGGTTTTCACATTCTCTCAAAAAAGTCTTGACAACTAATTCCTTGAAGAAAAAAATATTTGAATATGAAATAGTCCATGAAAAATTTATAGAAGTAGAATAAAGGAATAAAAAGGAAATATAAAGGAATAAAGGAATAAAAAGGAATTCTATTATACAGAACTAGAGACCTGGGATTCTTTGGTTTTACCTTTATTGATGAGGAAATTGATAGAAACCTAATGCTCTATTTGATCAGTAACGTAAAATAATAGTGAGTGACTTTTCCTATTAACAGTGATGTTGCCATCAGTAGAAACATGCCACAGGCCTTAGACTAAATTTGCCACCTGCTAAATTTGTCCTCCTCAGTCCTTGCTTGTTATCAAGTTATCTTGTGCACTTGGGCAACCTGTACCTTGGTACCAGGGACATCTCCCCATGATGTGGAGTTCAGCATATAGTAGCAAAGGCATTGAAAACACAAATGAGATTGAAAATGGAGGTCCAAAGACAAGCTGCTGGTTGTCACTGTGATAGAAATACACCCTTGTGAGGGAGGAAGTTGGCCACACTAAAGAGTATAAAGAATAGCAGCAGAAAGCCCCAGGCAGAACCCCAAGTGGGGTGTGAGGACTGTGAGGACATTGCAAACTTCCAGAATCTTAGGACCTAAAGAAACCTTCCCTCCCTACCTCTCTCTCCCCCCCTCTGCCTGGTCCACAAACTTTGGTTCTTCTTTTCTTCACATGCAAGCTGCAAGAGCACTTAAACCTGCTCAAAATTTCTCTGCTGCAATCTACAGGTGTTCACTGCAAACAACTTCCTTGGACAGCGTAACACCTCCACAGTCGGAGCTACAGGTCTAAGCTGCTACATGCTTCTATTTTGATTTAGTCAATATCAACCCCAATTTAAATAATACACCTCCACATTTACCCACCCTCCCTAACGTGGCAGTTTGTTTTCAAACAACTTTATCTACAGTATTTTTTTTTTCCCAGCTAATTTCCAAGTCTGCTCTGTGTCTCTGTAATTGCCTGCAGTATCAGACACCATTCATCACGAGTAGCTAGTTTCCCAAACCAGAGACAGCCAGCATTTATCTAGCAACCCAACCAGGCAAACTCTAATTTCTCTGTCCAATTTTAATTCCACACTATCAGAAGATGTGAGGTCTTTCTACAAACCCTCAACAGCATGCACTCTGACCAGAACAGATAAATGTCCTCCGCAAGTCTCTATCAGTATTAATGTTATTCATATTTAGTATGTATAATGCAATCTATGTTTTACATACTCTTTTTTGCAGAACCAGTTCACAGTAAGAAATACTTAACACATAGCAGAGTTAAAGCATTCTGTCTGGGTTACCTATTACAAAACTATTTTATGGAGGCTCTACATTTTTACTGTCTCTTATTGGCATTAATTATTGTCTGATACACAGAGAGGTAGAATTTAGGCATTCTCATTTTGTTCTTCATATTTCTAGACAGTTGGAACCATGATGAAGCTTTTAATTGGTTTCCTGTTCAGGATATTTCCAGACTGCATTTAACACCTGATATTATACATTGCACAAAAATAGAGACTAGGCACTTTGATAGATTATGGCATTATCAGTTCTCTTCAGAGAATCTTGTAATACAACTGGGACATGCTTAAAGTGTTTAATTCATCCATTTGCACTGCATTCTCAGTCATGTATTTTCTTTCATTAATTTAAAAATTCAACATATTTGTCAAATCAGCTGTAATGTTTCATTTACTTAAATAGCTTTGTTTTCATGTAAGCAGTCATATTGAGAATGTTACAGTTCAATTTTGTCAGTAATCTGTCAGTAAGTTTGGCAGATATACAATCCATCTCACACTTCACTTTCTCTTTGCATGTACAGAATAACATTTATTTTATTTATCTGTGAAAAAAAAATGCTAATACAAAACCAACAATTTTTTTAGTCATTATCGATGAACATTAGAGACTTATAGCCACGGGTGTTTATGAAACAAGGTAAGAATATGAATGCTTAAATATTTATTTTTAAATAAAGTAACTAATGATAAAATTTTCATTTATTATACAGTAAAATAATGTTTAGAAACATTACATTACTCTGTGGGTCTGCACAACTGCACCTACTCAAGGTAATTTGTCCTTGCAGTACTTTATAGTATATACTCTTATGTCGAATGTCTGTAGATAAATGTCTTTCCAAATGTACCTCCAGCACAAGAATATACATTGAACACACAGTATGAACATATAGTTTTAACCTGTACTGTGACCACTTTAAATAACCAATGAAAAGTTAATTTTATTTAGTCTATAAGTAAAATAATCTATCTTACTCTTTGTGGCTCTTGGAAACACAACTACTTCTGTTAGAAAATAGGTTCCTCTTTATGTGGTGAACTGAGAACAATAACACTGACTTTGTTCACATACATAATTTATGAAATAAACCTGAAAATCTCAGATTAATCAGATCAGTTTCAGAATGATTGACCAGTAGTTGTCTGGCAATAAAACCACAAGCAGTGGAAAATTGATCTGACTCCTCAGAGAGATGACACATGTCCATTTCAGGGATTCAGATCCAGCAAAGTTTATATCTATATTGAACAATCTAAATTTCTATTTCCTGTGGGACTAAGGAGAATTCTGTCTTGCGCTTGCAGACAGAATGCCTATTAGATGAAGCACAGAAAAATTAAATAGTGGCACCTTCCCTTTGGTATTTCCTTAGCATTTTCAGTACCACCAGGCAGTACATTGGTACACAACAGCCAGAGGACAACAGCATCGAGTTCATGAGAAGAATTCTGGTTTAAATACCACACCAGCATTACATTGCTTTTCAGCTACAGGTTATACATTCAACTTCATCCCTCATACAAAGCATACAAATTCTGAAAGCTACCATTAGGTGCACTACCAGCCCAGAAAATCCAGATGAAAGCAAGAAGACCCATCACTTTGTAGAATACAGAACAAGATCAGTAAAATCATTCATATAATTGCATCAAAAAGAAAATTATACAAGCTCAAAGAGGAAATTATACAAGTAAACACAACTCACTGCTAGAGAATGTGAAAATTAGTTTTGTTTCCATATTTTGGCAGACAGGTATTCATTTCAGGATGAAAAATAAACTAAATCTTGCCAATTCCTGTACAAAATCATATGCTAATAGATGGCAAATACACCCATGGAATGGCAGACATGCAGGACACTATATCTATAACCAGCAGAACAAAATACGTTGGGCTCAGTAGAATAAGCACATGCAGATTCCCCTAATTCCTGTAGCACAGTTTAGAAAAGACATCACCTTTAAATAATAGTTCCAGTCAGATTTATGCCTAGGGATTATCTTAATAAATTGTAATTAATAAGATGCATAAATTTCTATTATAACCCTCAGGTGAATGAAGAATAAAAGCATAGCACCATGTGGTTTTTTGAGACACTAAATAAAGTATAAACATAAAGGGGAATGGATATGGACAGTTTTATGCTGGTTGAGATTAAAACATATCAATATCAAGTCAAATGTAGAAAATAAAGTTAGATGTTAGAAAAGCGCCTATATGGCCAAAATTTTACATTTTTCTACCTACAGCATTTTCCAATTAAAAAGAAATTGCATTTACTTACAAACATGGCCTCATAGAGCAAAGTGGTTTTAAATGTATAGAGAAGTGAAATAAAGTTGATTTTCAGTTAAGAGGAAGAATGTGACAGTGTTCACAGGGGTTTTCAGGTGAGGGAAGAGATAAGAATGTTGACTCCATGTTCAGAAGGCTTGATTTATTATTTTATTATATACATTACATTAAAACTATACTAAAAAGAATAGAAGGAAAAGTTGCATCTCAGAAGGCTAGGTAAGCTAAGAATAGAATGGAATGAATAATAAAGGTTTGTGTCTCAGACAGAGAGCTGAGCTAACTGGACTGTGATTGACCATTAATTATAAACATCGAGGATGGGCCAATCACAGATGCACCTGTTGCATCCCACAGCAGCAGATAACCATTGTTTGCATTTTGTTCCCGAAGCCTCTCAGCTTCTCAGGAAGAAAAAATCCCAATTAAAGGATTTTCATGAAAAACGTCTGTGACAAGAAGGATACAATATCTTTGAGATGGAATAAACAGAGGAAATGAATTAGGGACATCCAGACAGACGCAGTGGGGAATGGGGTCCTTGTGCTTCACTAAGAGGTCTTGCTCCTGGATACTGCCTGAAGCATACACAGTGCAGGAAGATAGAACTTCCACTAGGGCAGTCTATTCAAGTAAACAGGGGTTACAGAGAATGGGCAAGTAGATCTGAAACCCTGAAGAGCAGTTTTCTTGCTCTTCTCTCTATCTGCGTAGGGGCTGCTTCTTCTGTCCCACTAGCTCATTTGCTTACTGAGCTCATTTGACTTCCAAAAAGAAAATTATCAGTCAACGTTAAACATAAAAAGCTGAGCTAGAGCCCAGCTTATTATGTTTAACATGCTTGCCTAGGTTTTTTAATATGTAAAACAGACCCTCTGCTTCTGTTACATATTACTTTACTCTCCTACATACCTTAACCAGTTCCATTTTGTTGCTACTGTTGTTACCAAACTGACTCCAACATCTTCAGGATCTGTATTTCTGCTTTTTTAAAATTATATCCTAGGGAGAGGAGAACTGGCTTATTTGCAGCTGCAAGGACATTATGTGTTCTTCAGCTCAAAACTCTAACAATAGAAAGTCCACATCACATCACAAAGAGTTGCAGCAGGTATTGTACTTGCTAATTTTCAATAGTAAACTAATTGAAAGTTAAGATTATAGAGTTAATAGATAATTTATTATAACTTAGATGTGGCTCTGTTAGTGAAAGAAATTAAGAAGAAATAAATAAACTGAAAAACATAGCTTCATACTTCTCTTGGCATCTTTTTAATAGTCTGTGTGGTTTTTGTAAAACAAAGTAACACAATCTTTTACAATCCATGACAAATAGTAACAGAGTCTTGTGCTCTTTTTGTATATGTTGACTTGAAATTCGACATTTTAGTATTTAATTTGATTTGGTATGTGGTTTTGGGTTTCAAATGTAAGAGTAAGTATAATTTCTATTTCTTTTAAAAAAGGCTTCCTATTTTCCTTTCTTACTGCAAAGGCAAATTATCCTTAGTAAAGCAAATAAATGCCTGCACATGGAGAACTTTCCTTGCCAAAGTGGTATTTAAAATGCACATATGGTTTTACATGATGGAGTGTAGGATCATGTTAAAATGAAGCTGGTGATCACAGCTCTAAATTCAAAAATTAGAGAGGATATATGAACGTTATGCATGGGAAATTATTCCAAGAACTAATATTTTTGTGTAACAATAGAATCATAGAAATGTTCATGTTGGAATGGAACTTAAGAAATCATCTACTTCCAACCCTGCTTCCATGGGCATGGACACCTTCCAGCAGATGAGCTTGCTCCCAGCCCCATCGAACCTGGCCTTGAACACCTCCAGTGATGGGTCAACCACAAGTTCTGTGCTCATCCTAGAGACTCACAAGTGTGGAATAGAGGGGAACAGAAACATCCTGAGTCACAGAATAGTAATGGCTGGGAGAGGGCTCGGGAGGGCTCTAGTCCAAATCCTCCTGATAAAGCAGATTCCCCTATAGCAGGCTGCACAGGATCATGCCCAGGTACATTTTGAATATCTCCAGAGGGAGAATTCTGCAACCCTTCTGCTCAGCCTGTTTTAGTGCTCTGTCATTTCTACAGTAAAGAACATTTTCCTCTTATTCAGGGGGATCTTCCTGTGTTTCGGTTTGTGCCTATTGCCCTTTCCATTGTCACCAGGCTTCACTGAGAAGAGTCTGAGCCTATCCTTATGACATTCGTTTTTAAGGTATTTGAATGCTTTTATGCTGACTCTTCTCAGCTGACTCTTCTCCAGGATAACAGATCCAGATCCCTCAGACTTTACTTACAAGAGAAATGCTATAGTCTCATCGTCTTTTTGCCCTCAGTTGCATCTTAGTCATGCCTTGTCTTTCTTGAATTAGCAAGACCAGAACTAAACCCATCACCTCTCTCAATGTGGTCATGCTTCTTTTGATTCTGTCAAGATATGATTGCCTTTCTGAGCTGCATACAGACACTGTTTACTTATTTCCAATTGTTTATCCACAGACAGGATGAAGACTACATTCTCCAAATCCTTTTCTCTAGGGCTGCTCCCAGTCCATTCATCCCCCAGCCTGTTGTGATACTGGGGATTGCCCTGACTCAGGTACAGCCCTTTGTACTTGGCCTTGCTGGAGCATATGAGGTTCCCTTGAGCCCACTCCTCAAGCCAGTCAGACTCCTCTGGAAGTCACCCCCTCCCTACAGTGTGCCAGCTGCGCCACTTTATGTCATCTCCAAACTTGCTGAGGTGCTCTGTGCCTCGCTGTCAGAGCCAGTAAGATATGGACAGTGTGTGTCCCCACAAGAACCTTGAGATCACTCACCACTCTCCCCTTGGACACTGAGCCAGTTACTGTAGCTCTTTGGGCACGACCATCCAGAAACCCTTCATCCAATGCACCCTCTTTTAAACCCACACCTCTCCAATCGGGCAGCAAGAATTCTCTTGGTTTCACCATTTGTCATGACATCTGTGGATGCTCTCAAACCATGCAGCCAATGTAAATGAAATTTACATCACTAAACTTAGAACAGTTTATTTCCTTCTCTAAATATTTTCCCTGAATATTTTGCTGTTTAGAATTAGCTGTGGGTTGTCCTGGGTATGTTGCAGGTAATAGCTAAGTATTGAAATCTAGCTCAGATAAGTCAAATTGTTGTAACCAAGTCATTGACACACGCATTAGAAAATATTTCAAAGGCTGAAATCCACTAAAATAACTTTCTCTGGAAAAGATAATATTTTCCAAAGGAACTTATTCTATTATTTCTAGATTCTCTGTATTATTCATTCATCATGCTACATATAAGGTGAAATTCAACATACACTGTGATACTTAGTTTTCTACAATTATTCCACTTCCTTTTGCATCTATAATTTTGAGGTATTGTGGCTCTGGTTTTGCCTGCATATTCTGAGCTCTGCTCCATAATTTTTGCAGTTGCAGAGCCACACAGACATGCTATATAAATCAATCTTCCAAAACAGCCAGGCTACACACAGTTTATACATTATCACATAACTACAGCATCCCCAGTGAATGGGGAACTCTTTTAACTTAGATGCCAAAGATCACTGATGCAAAGAGGGAGACAGAAGGATAAAAGGCAACATTTATTTTCCATGAACAGCAGAACAGATTTTAATTTCTGTGCCTAAGTTTCTAGCCCCTATCAATAACATGATGGTACTATATACATTTTTACTTAATTTTTCTAAGAGTAGTTTTTCTTCTTTTTACTTGGTAAAAATTTATTTTTACCAAATAGTTTCTTGAACTGTTTATTGCATGATTTAAACGTATGTAATGAACCATGGATATGAAAGTAAGTCTTTTTAGTCAGCGGTTTCTGACTGAAATACAATCTCCCAATTACAGACACCAAAATGGAAGCCACATTTTGGAAAAGGGAAGTGATTTGAGCAAGTCAAAAAACCAAGGTTTACCGGACAGTATTGTTATGTTTATTTTGTGAGTAACTGAAGTGATGTGGAAGAAAGAATATGGAAACTCTTCTACATAGAGCCTAGAGTACTGTCAGAAAGATAAAATCTTTAGCACAGAGAAGAAAGCAACTGTTTACTCAGTGGTCAAGTGGCGCATCTAATTGTTGAGGTCACTTGATTTCAGCACAGGGATTATTACCTACAACCTTGAAAACATCAAATCACTTAAAGCTAACACCCACTTGTGTTTTACAATTTTTTATTTATAATAGCACTTTTGTTTATATTAAGCTGCATATATAATCACTCACAGGTATATAAACGCACAAAAAGTAAAGTAGGGTTCATTTTGGTGCTTTTGCAGTACAACATAAAGCCAGAAAAAACTTCAGGATTCCAAACTCAGGCCACACACACTCTCACATCACAAGTGTAACACCACAAACACAGTCTTTCTGATGCCTGAAATGTTGCAGCATGAGCACCATTTTTTATTGCGCCAAAACTTACTAACACTACATGGCAAGGTTTAGGAGACTTCATTCTGCTGTTTTCACCTTCTGTGCCAAGCCTTTTAATACGTATCCACCACCAGGCCCATGGTTGAATTGCTGTGAAAGTCAAGCCACATGTCAAAACACTTTCCTGTGTAATTTTGTCAGTTTAAAGATAATTGGACCTAGATGAGAGACCCACAAATGTAAACATTGTTGAGTGGTCCAGGAACAGTCAGTAAACTACTACCAAAGCTACAAAGTAAGTTTACAGCTGTGACCAATTCTCCATGCAACCTCTGCAAAATAGACAGAAGTAAAAAGTTCAAGTGGTTTTGCTGCAAAAACAGTCTTTCTAATATTTTTTTTGGGGGGGGGGGTTTACTGAAAGTCAATCCCTTGAGGAGAAAACTTTCTCTTAAAAATTATGAAATCCAAGGAAATCCTTCCAATTTTCAGCTCAATTTTCCTTCAACAAAATTAACAAGTCAATCATACTGAAAAAGCTCAATAGAGACCTGTATCTTAAAACATATAATTGAATGGATTCCTGAAAACCTCTGAACAAAAAAACTACTTGAATTTTAAACTCTGACAAAACATAAACAAGACATGAATTTTATGAAACAAATTACCTATAAATACAGGCCATAGAAATACGTGCTTAAGAAATTCTTTAGATTTGAGCAAAACTTCTACGCACACCATTTTAAAACTCCAAAACTAAACTTGAAAAATCCGCAATATAAAAAGTATCTATGGCACATTAAAAAAACCCCAAAAAACTAGTAAATAAAATCAAGAGAATACTTGAGCCTGAGACCTGATGTAGTCCAGAATTTTTAGAAAATCTATCTTCACATATTTTATATTTTATTGGCTCTGTCTGGAATAGAGGTAACTTTTCCCATAGCAGCCCTCACAGAGTGCTGCAGTGAATTTGTGACCAGAACAGTGCTGATAATACAGCAGTCTTTGAGGTCCTGCTAAGCAATGCTCCCACAGCATCAGGGCTCTTTTGTCAGCCCCTACTCTCCAGCTTCCTCAAGGCCTGTGTGTGAGAGATGAACAGGAATTTGGGAGAGAACAAACCAGGACATCTGAACCAAAGTGACCAAAGGGATGTTCCATACCATATGGCATTTCCTGAGCCATAACACTGAGTGAAGGGAGTGAGGGGTGGAACTTATTCCTTGTTTTATGGCACAACTGCCATGCATTCTGGGGCTCTACTTCCCAGTAAAAGACTGGGTTTCACCTGTTGGTGCAGGGAATGAGCCTTTTAGCTTTGATTTGCTTCCATGTGCAGCTCTTGCTTTTCTTTCAACCACCCTCACCTTAACACAGGACCATTTTGTCTTATTTTTATCCCTTTCCTGCCAAGAAGCAGGAGTGATAGAGTGGCTTGTTGGGCACCTGGTGGCTTGCCAAGGTCAGCACAACATATTTGTAATACATTTCCTAAATAATTTGTAAAAACAATTTCCTAAATCGAGTTTGACTAAGCTTCAAATGACCTGCCAGAGAGTATCAATATTTAGACAGTAACCCAGGATGAGTTGTACTTCTTAGTCACAAGTACATGATTCCATAATTGATTTATTACTCTTAATAATTTGTGTTATTTCTGTAGTAGCCATTTAGTTATCATATGTCTTTACCAACAAATTTTGTTGAAATTTTTCTGTAGATTCAGGACAGTTAGAAAAACACTGTCTCCCAATGCAATGAAGTCATCTTTTAAATACATTGCAACAGAAAAGCAATGCTATCAACGTGCGCAGTAAAGCATATTTTGCATAAAGCAAAACAATTTGCATAAAGGAATAATTTTTATGAGTGAAGTTTTATGAGTATTCTTCACGCATCTGTGGTTAAATGGCTTGATCATATCAACCTTAATAAATATTTACATTATCAACATGTTTTGGGCTGCAATGCTTTCCTGTAATCAAATGAGCTCTTACAGATTAGATACTACCTATATTGAGAACAACACCTGAATCCAAAAGTTTTAAATGGAAACTATTAATATTCTTTTAAACTCTCCCAAATGTTGTTAAACATAAAGACAAATGGTGTGTTTAATTTGATATAGGGCAAATTCTAATATCATGGCCTCTTCTTGCATACTTTGATGACATACAATTTAATACCCATTGGAAATAAAAGGATGTTTAATACTTTATAAATAGTTTGTTGGAAAATATTTTTCAAGGAAAGATGATGTTCCATGAATACTTGGTTAAAATTGTCACTTCTTGCTACAAAAAATTCCAGCATGAGAAAGCATTTGGTTTTCAGACAGCCAGTAAGAGCATGCAGTCATCTCACCCAATGAGAATTGCAGTCTGGATGATTCATGAAGCAGTGCATCTGCATAAACTTGATTTTCCAGTGTGAAAATGATGCACCATGACACTAATGATACACAGTTTTTCAAAATTTAAGGTATCATTAGAGGTTTCTTTAAATAAGATTCCTTAACTAAAATTCACATTAAATGTTAAGACACATATTTTTCATACCAAACTATTGCAAAACTCCACCCCTTTGTCCATACTTGTCATAAAATAATAATTTTGACTGCACATTTTTGGAACAAGTATTCAAACTCCATAAAAATTCAAATGGACAGTAAATTACATAATTATGCTGGCTTTCAAGGTT
Organism: Melozone crissalis; assembly: GCF_028551555.1. Classification (NCBI taxonomy): domain Eukaryota; kingdom Metazoa; phylum Chordata; class Aves; order Passeriformes; family Passerellidae; genus Melozone; species Melozone crissalis. Next base: position 18,207,411 of record NW_026535783.1, on the reverse strand, counting down.
TTCTTTCTAGGTTTAACAGCTAAATGCATTAAAAATAAGCCAGAAGAAACTCTGAGGAACAGCTGAAAACCTTGTTCTTCTGGATCAACTTTTTGTAAGTTTTTCATTAGGCTCTGATTTCATAATAATCTTACCTAGACATCTTCTTTCATGAGATTTTCACTTTAAATTTCTGTGATTGAATGCCAAAATATGTTTTTAAAGTAGATTTCATTCAACAATGTGTGTCATAAAGAAGGCTGAAAGGGAAAAGTAATCATTCTTTTGCCATTTAGTAGTGTTAGAAATAACTAATATACTGCTGATATTTTCTGTGTACAGCTTAGCAATTAAGTGCTTAGCATTATGGGATATTGCTGGCATAACCAAATCTTACAGAACCCAGAATGTTCCATGCTTTTTAAGAAGAGCAGTATGAACTGCATGGGACAAGACAGAAATTAATTAAACTAGCAGACTATAGCAAGAGCCACAAGAAATAGTGTTCTTAAATTCAGCCTGCAAAACCAAAAGCCATTTTTGGATGGCAGGCACAGCGCAGCACACTACATTTGCATAAAAAAGATCTTTGCACCCTATTTTGTCCCAAGGAAATCAAGTGGGACTTCATCACCGTGTTAGAACGTGAAAACCTTTAAAGCAAGGGGAAATGTGATGTCATGGGCTTGGTGGCAAAATACTACAGAGATTTACTGAAAGTGTTAATGAACAGGAGAAAATTTGTGGGATAGAGATGACAGTAGGGAGATATTAAAATTCATTCTCTTATATGATATGGAGGAGTTGTCCACACTGCATAAGATATGAGAAATTTTCTGTATTCACAAAGTAACAAGTAATGTAATGGCAATGTTTTTAATTAGCTGCTCTTCATAAAATGTATCTATTTGTTAGCAACAGCAATGTCACAAGCATTTTGCAGACAATATCACAGTAGTTCTCCAAAAATATTGGTTTTAATGATGATTGGGTACATGTTGTTAAACAATGGCAATGATTCAAAATATTAGGCAAAACTTTATACCTACGCTTCAGCTTGTAGTAACTTTTCTGTGTAGTAAAGCCTTTAAGTCAATGAAGTCTTCTGTAAACATTTATTCCAGGATAAAGATACCCTCCCCATCCTAACTTACGGTAACAGACGGGAAATTCTGCTTGGTGTAAAGAGCCATTTTTATACTGGAGGATTCTCCTGTGGTGTGATGAGAGATTCCATCAGTGCAGCTGTGCTTCACTAGGCAGGACCATCACAACTCTTCGTGCAGTTAACAGCATGTGGCCAAAGGTAGCAGCAGGGAATGTGCCGAGCCAGTGATAACCAAGATAGCTAATTCTTGTTGTAGATTTTGTCTAGCACACTAAAATTGATGCACATTGTGGAACAAACTGTATTTCCAACTGAAACCATTTTACTTTGTCTTTTGCTTTTTTTTCTCTTTTTTTTTAGATTTGATAAATAAGTTGGAATTCAAAAAATGACACCTAGACTCCATACTAATCAAAGTACAGTGGATCAAGAGAAGAGTAGAGGAGAACATTATGTATTAAACTTTGCATTCATCTAGAGTAGCATATTTATCTGAACACTTTCATGAGTTCATAGGATGAAAATTTACTTCTATCTAAACAAACAGATCCTGGGGACATACTTGTGCTGTTTTACATGCAGACAATATCTCAGTTTGAGCTTTTTTTGACTTTTGAGCCAAAAGGAAGTTACATGAACTAAGTACTTCAGAATAAAACCAGAGCTGGCGGTAACATAGATATCTGCACTGTATCTAAGTGGGAATTATGGATATGCTTAAAACGGATGTGGTGTCAAATGCGTGTAAACCAAAATGCATACACACCTCAAATTAAGCAGAGTAAGCTGTGTTTGTTGGCAAAAGATTGTGGACAAATCTGCATTTGTAACAGGTGAGGTCTGACAGAGCTGATTGATTCTCAGCTCACATGAGTGTGACATTTTGGAAGAAGAATCAGTGACCAGAAATAGATTCTACAAGGAACTATGTTAATATATACTTGTGGGGGCATTCATCTGCCACATTTTGTCCAAAATCACCCCAAATGACATTGTTGGATATTCATTCTAGAGGCAACAATATATTTTTTAAAGTTTATGCTGCATCAAAGACCTTTATGACATGACCTTTTAAACTTTTGACACCTCAGAGCTGCATTCTGCTCCCTCCTTTGAATGCCCAAAGTCTGAAGTCTCACTTCATGAATTAATGAAGCAAAAGGTGCTACAGAGGTTGTTGGCAGCTGCTCAGCTATTAAGCAATATTTCAGAGAGAAAGCCCATTATTTCTCAGAGCTGTGCAGTATGTACTGGCCCAGTTAACTTGAGGATGTTGGTTCCAACCTGCAAAATTGCTAAATATTCCCAAGACTTTGGGGCAGTTTATCAATTAATGTCTTTTTTAAATGCAAGGAGGGTTCTGAGAGGGTATTTTAAAAAAATCCCAAACCATAAATAATGAAATCTGTCACTTGCAGTTTAAATACATTTCCCTTGCCCAACCAGCGACCAAATTTAATGGTTTTAAGAGTATATTCCAATATTTATAAACTTAGATTTTCAGACGCAATCAAAGTTTAATATGACTATGAGATTTTTTAATTGATGATCAAATTGCATATATACAAATCATATACAACTTTCTTTAAGTTTGCCTGTAGTATAACTTGAAAGAGAACTATTCCTCAATTTGTACAAAGGTTAACTTAAATTTTAACACAGAATCACACTCAATATTTATTTGAAAATTTCTTTCAGTACTGATAGAGTAGTAGGAGTCTGTAACTTGATTCACACTGAGAAGCCAACTCTTCCACTAGTTTTATGTTGGAAAATAGAGAGGGCTGGTCACTGAATAGCACTTGCAACAGTGAAGAGTGAAAGAATTTCATCTAAATATTTCCAGTTTTGAATGTAGTTGTCTGCATGAAAATTACATTTGCCCCAGGATTCAATCTGTCTTGTCTGTTCATGTCTATGTCACTATTAAATGTAGAACGCTTTAGGAAGAACCGATAAATGAAAAAGTGAGGTGAAAAAATTGAGAGCTCTCCAAAATGCTGAAGAGTTTTCATGTCAGCTGTTTAGTGTGACTCCCCTAGGAAAGAGCTCCTTTTTCTTTACTATCTTGCCATCTGCTGTACTTTAGAGATCTCTATAAGCCATACATACTTTGGCCAAGAACAGGTTTCACTTACAGGTGAGTGTACCCCATGAGCTCTTCAGGTAATCGAATTTTACAAAAAACCCTTTTATTTATTATTTTTGCCTATGTATCATGAATGAAATGCCTTCCACAGGCCATATATTTTGCCAGCACTTGAAGTGAGTGTAAGAATGCTTCAGTAAAAGATGATGCACTGCCAGAAGCCCAGACTTCCACTTCTTCACTGTTCATTCCCCACTACTGTTTTCCACATCTGCTTGTGAAGGATTTTGCAATGTCATGATGCAGCATGAATTTGAGGTGATTCCTGTTGGAGTGCTGCTGCACACACAAAAAGAATGGTAGCTGAAAAACTCAGTCCATGCATTTCTGCCTAAATGTCAGCTGGTAAATGAGTTTTCTTGCCAAGAATTGGTGCTCCATGCAAGCAAATTGAATCAGCTAAAGAAAATGATGGGGAAGAAGCTACTTAGTCTCAGATGCTGTAAATTAAAGCGGTTGTTAGCCAATTTCAAGAGGTTATTTTAGCTACAGCAAGCTGTCTACCTCAACTGCTGAATAACCTCCTATTTTCTTGGGGTGAAGCTTTGTACTTGGATTTTGTATGATACAACTCTACCAACTATTATGGTACCTTATACAAGACAGCTACCTGGCCTCACACATGAGAGCAAATATGTTTTGAAGAAGCCTGCATTATCAATAATTTTTACCATCAAATGTAGCTTTCTGCTTGGATGCAAATTTTTAAATGGCACAAGGCCAGGACCTTAAATAATTTTTAGAAATATTTGATTTAATTTTAAATAATTCATATTTTCATCCAGGATGCAAATAGACTTACTCATGTCAAAGTTTAGCTCTGACCTGAAGAAATTTAATCTGCCATATCTAAATCAAATGTGCATTCGGTTTTTAAGTCTTAGGATGTTAGAGTAAATAGTTCTAACATCTTACAATACAGTAATAAAACAGCAAAAAGCTTCATGTTAATGTTAAATAAAAGTGAGACTTTCAGTCTAGAAACAATCACCATGGGTGATCTTCATGGAATTTTCTTTGATAAATGATAGACACTTACATTGATAATATAACTACAGTATGTTGATGCATTTAAGAACAAATTTCACACTCTCTGAACAGCTTAGAAAAATTGCTTCAAAGCTGTTACACATTTGCCACTACTTAAATAACTGCATATTAGAGGTTCTTCTATTATATCTATCTGTTGTCATGTTGTCTTCTCAGAAAAGATTGAACATGTAATTCATATTACAACTCTATAAAATAATTATCCCTTCACTAAACCAGCTGTCATAGTGTCTTGTCAAACTGTAGAGAGGAATTTCAAAAGTCAGATCAGTTTGAGAATAATTGCATCAGTAATTTGAAAAATAAAAAAAAAAAAATGGAAAGAAGGATGACTGCCTTAACTTCAAAATTTAAGTTGACTTTATGTTACTGCCCTTAGCATTCAGGTGTTTCATTTGTAGCATCCAAAACCAGAAAAGGTGAAGGGTGGCATATCTTGTCAATGACTTTCACTATCAAGCTGCAAACTCAAGTGGTAACAGTGGACTTGCGTAAGAATGGATTTTAAATTTAGTGAAGAACTAAAAAAAATTAAACCCAGGACCAGAGAGATCTTTGAACATGGGTTTGTTTTAACTCCTCAATCAAACAGGCATTCTAAATGCATCTCTCTAGTCTGGTATCTTTAATATTCCCTCTTGTCTTGAGGCAAGCCTTGGCTGCAATGTTTTTTAGCTTTTGATGTGATGCAACTCAACTGGGTGATATTGGACAAAACACAAACCCGGCATCACACATCACTATAAATATGTGTCCAAGAAGCCTCACCATCAGGAAAACTGAAAAAACATTTGGCCTAACTCTTTGGTCAAATTAATATTCTACACTCATCTGATCCCTTTGCCTAGTGATTACAGACAACCTTGAATTCTGTTTTATCCGAGAACATCTTGTGAAGATAAAAGGCAGAATAGCAGTCAGTCAGTAATGATATCATTGAACAATGTGGAGCTTCACAAAATCAAGAGACACTCTTAATTCATCTACGATTTCAAAGCCCCTTGAAGGAATTTGTTTTGCTTTATGCTAACCTCAATAAGTTGAAAAATGCTGTCCTAGATATTTGTTTCAATAATAAACTATTTTCACTACTGAATACACAAAATAAGCACTTAAATCAATGTTTTATTTGACTTAATTCCTCTAAGGAGGGCTGTAGTATTCTCATTCCCTTCAAAAAAAATTTTTTTAGGTTGAAGATTAATAACAGTTGAATAAAAGAAAAAATTATATATTATTTGAGCTCACAAGCTTATATTTTCCTCTGCATTAAAATTTTCAGACTCTCTACAAACACATGGATAAGCCAAAGTATAAGCATTAACAGTTTCCTTGCTTCAGGCATCTTCCCAGCTCTCTACAGATGGTAACTTAACTTTCACAAGTTATATTCTAGTGGAAGTTTCTTTCCGGTTTTTTTGGGTTTTTTTACTAGTTTATTTGTGGAGAGTTTTGTCAAAGAGTGGCTTGAGGAGAGAGGACACAGCCGAATTAATTTGGTAAAGATGTCCTAACTAGGGCAGAAGCCTTTTTGCAGGCAGGGTGTCTGTTGAGAAAGTAGCAGGCTAAAGAATGGAAAAGTACAAGACCATGGTTAATTCCAAATCTTGCACCTGCAAAGATAACGTGTCCTTGGGCCTAGCGGAGGATGATAAAGAAATGGACAGGGAGGTGTGAGAAGTAGAGAACGTAGGCCCAAAGGAATGTGGATGAGTTAATGGTATAGTTTAACCAATAGATTGCTTGGCTTACAGAATATTCATGAGCTTATTATTTGCTGTATAAGTGTTTGATGCTTTCTTTAATAAACTGGACCTGTGATGAACCATCTGGTGTCCTGGTCTCCTTCCTACGACATTTGCTGTTGCTTGCAATTCTTTTGGTGTTCACTGTATCCGACACCTGGAGATTCAAATGTGAAATCGAAGTCAAGAGCCACAAGTTCTCCCTCAGGTCTCCAGAGAATGAGTAACAGTGTATTTATTGTTTAGGATTGCCTGGGGTGTATGCCTGCTCTTTCCTGGTTCTCCAGCAATAAGAAACTATGCATTTTTGTGAGTCAATACTAGAAAAATCCTCTTCTTATTTAAGAGAGAAGTGCTACTTTGTAATGGCAAGCCCTAGGCCCATTTTAAATAAGACAGTGTCTAGAATAGTTCATATAATTAAACAGGAACAGAAATTTGGGGCAAGAGATAAAAGCATATGATGTATTGTCAACAAAGATAAATGTGCTTGAGAAATTTCAAGGGTCATCTGCGTACTGCAAGACTCTGGTAATGAAGTAGGGCCTCAAGGAATTTGGGGTGGTAGCAGAAGACTTCCTGCTGAGTCCCTTGAAGAACACAAGAAAGTCACAACAATCATTAACCGTCACAAGAAGGGGCATTGCCAAAATATGCAAAGCAAGCTCTACAAAAAATACAAATAAAGACCAGAAAAATTAGAGTTTGCTCCAACATTCTCTTCACATTTAAGGATTGCTGCTACTCAGCTGCCTTAAATTCTTCCTCAACTTCCATGGGGACAGGACACTGTTTTTAATTTACCATAAAATACATGCTGCCACCTTAAGTCAGGGATTAGAAGAAAAAAACCTTTTTTTTCTTTTTAGAATACATTTGAGTTAAGTGAATTTGAATATGAAACAGCATGTACATGTATGTGGCTTCTGGTGCAGTGTTGGCACATGAGAAGCGATCAGCGTGTTAACTTTGCATGCAGCGTAACACACTCTTTCAACTCCATTGCTGCCACAAGACAAGAATGTTTTTCACTCATGGCACATTATCTACCTCTGTAGAGCTGTGACAGGATGAGAAAATGGAGGCCAAAAAAAAAAAGGGAATGACTACCTGCAGGCAAGCATTCAGTGACATGAGAAAAACACTATTTTATTGAGGATCTGATGAAGGAAGGAGCTTCTGCTACCAAGCAAAGCCTTTTAGAAACAGTCACTAATCTACAACCAAAGCTCTCAAAAAAAGTCCTGAAAAGCCTTAAAAAGCATTTTTACTCCGCATACTCCCTAGGACATATATTTTCATACATAAAAGATAAAATCAGCAATGATATAACAACTCATTCTTCAAGACAATCGTCCTGTCTCTTTACTGGTAATGAGCTGGTAGGTTGTAAAAAACAAACCTAAAATAAGAGATCTAAAATAGGAATGAAATCTAATAAAGCTAGAAATCAATTTCTTATGTTTGAAAGTTTGCACAATGTTTTCTAGCAATATTTGCAATAACCTTTCCATTTCTTACTACAAAAAAAAATCAAATTTCAGTAGATGCATCACATTATTCAGTGTCTTGGTAAAATAATAAGAGAAAACAATTCACTCAAGAATTAATTCCTTATGAGTTTAACTTGCTGATTTCTTCTAATAATTACATGTCAGAGACTGCTGAAGTCTTCCTAACCACAATCATATTGCCTGTACTTGTCATTTTTTCCAAAGAAAAGCAGAATCCAGATTATCAAATGTTTTTGTACACTTAATATCCTGGTCCCCGGGGATACCACCTGGGCAATCTCTCAGTGTAAAAAATATGTTCTATATGTCCAACCCAAACCTATTGTCTTTGGGTTTAAAGTCATTGCCTCTTGTCTGTCACTGCAGGCATTGATAAAATCAATAAATAAATTCACTTCACAGGTGGATTTTAACGCAAGTCTGTAAAAAGTTCTCTCTGGAGCCTTCTATTCACTGGGCATTAAAAACTCTAAGCCTGCCTTAATAGGTGGTTTTATCCCTCTAATTATTTTCATGTCCCTCCTCTGGGCCTACTTCAATGTGTCCCTGTTTTTCTTGTTCTAGAGGCACCAAAGGTGGATGCAGCACTCCAGGTGGGATCTCACAAGAGAAGAGGGGTAAAATCACATCCCTCAATCAGCTGATCATGCTTAATTTCTTTTCAGACCAGAGTATAAATGGATTTCCAGGCTGCAAGCACACATTGCCAGCCCATACACAACATGTTCCCACAAAAACAGATGCCACTGCACACCTGAGGTCCCACACTTTTGGCTGATGCTGTTAATATCTCCCACTTCAGTCTACTTACGACATTTTGGACGTATTGTAGCACAACATCCTACTGAAACCTCTTTTCCGCAATCTCCCAAAACACTGTCCAAGCAAACCAATCAATTGTAATTTCTAGGTCAGGTACCTCACACTTTAAACTGGACAGATTTCTTTGCATCCTCAATTTCAGCAGCTCTAACTGCTGTGTAAGACTCACCACCTTAGTTATCTTTGATCTTCTGTTGCTTTTAACCATGCTGTGTACGGAGTCAGAAATATTATTCTGGCATCAGACAATCCTGTCATGCCTACTCTTCTCACACAGTGTTAAGAACAATACAAAACATACAATCCCGTAATTTTAATGGTTTTCCTCCAAGGACTGACAGAAGTGCTCTGAAATCCTGTATCTACAAGCATTTCCCTTATACAAAGAAAAACAGAAATGAACAGAAGTTGAACTAAGCACTGAACCCGTTTGATTACAATATTTACATGGTGCTTTGACATTCAAAAACTAATGTTCAAGAAAAAAGGGAAAGCTTCAAAGTGAAACATTTCTGATATTCTAAACATACACGTTTTTCTTTGTGCTCATGGACTTAAACCCTACTTAACTCAGAGCTGAAAAGATTTCAATGTGTTTTCAGTTATTATTCTCCTTACAGTTCAGGGACATCTGTCCTTCAGAAGTCTATGGATTTGAATATAGACAGCTCTTTTATCAGAGAAATATGTTGAGGCTTTATCATAAGAAGCATATCAAATAAACAGAGTTAGAGAAATAGGGGGGGAAAAATGGAAAAAACCTTTTACCCAGCAGTCAGAGGACTTGTCAGCTTTCAAAAATTCAAAGCCCATTATCTGTTTTCTAAGAGATTTCTCCACAATTATGAATCTGTCCCTGACTGGTATTCTTACAAACAGCTTGTATACAGCATCCTCAGGATTTCTTTATTCCCTAGTTACAGATAATTCGTGCTGAACAAACTGGCTATTTATTCCAAAGCTCCCAACACCTCACTCATTATAATGGCCAGTTGCTTTGATTTTAGCTTCCCCATTTAAAATCCAGGCCCTGAGAACTTTTGAATTGTGTGCAAAATATACACTGCAAAATTCACAGATGATATACACAGATGATGTACTGAGATCTCATTTGCTTGATAGAAACTAAACAAATTAAACAAATTAGAGCTCAGGTTTGATAGCTGAACTACCTGCTTTTAATGAAGCACTTTTTCCTCACACTGTCCTCTATCCACTGATCTTTAATAAGAAGTCAGGCAATATTTTTATCCCTATTATTCACGAAGAAAACCAAACCACTTGAGATGATAGATCTTAAGTGTGAAACTTGAGAGGAACTTTCACCACTAAGTCTCAGACAACTCACCAAGCCTAAACATGACTTAGTCTCAGACTATTCGCCCTACCACTGAATCCAGGAGTGCTAGGGAAAAAAAAACAAAACAGCAACTGGTGTTATTTTACAGCTGTTGGATCAGGGAAGTTCTCAGAACCATGGAGTAATCTAGAGAACATGCCTAGCCATGATGTAGCCAAGAACTGGGCTGTCCTACTGTCATCAGAAAAAAAATCCATGCCTCAGTAATCTTCCATCTTTTGGGGCCAGCTGGCCAAATAACACATCTCCATTTTATTTTTCTGATTAAAGCCTTCATTACAACAAAGTAGTTGTCTACAGTAATGAAGTTAACTAAGAAAATATTACTAATTAAAAGTAAATTAGTGTTCTCACACAGTCCTTATCCCAAGGCCAATTATATCTGTTTCCTGAGGTGCTCTTTTAAGATTCACAAAACCAGAAGATCTACAGTTAAATACTGCTACAGATAAACTGCAGAAATCTGAAACTTTACATTAAATGGACAGAGAATAAAGAAATCAGGCATTTTAACTATCAATGCTGCAGTTCATTAAGTTACATGTAGATCTTTAGTTAACACAAAATCCGAGGAACAGAGTAGTTTCAAATGCTTGAGCAGTATTTCATATTGAATTTTCTGGTTTTAACAACACAATAAACAGGTTTTAATGGTTTTTTTTCCAGCAGAAACAGTCCTGAAAATTGACTGGGTGCAACTGTTGATACTCACCGGTTCAACCAGAAGGATGATCTTCACTTTTTCCCGTGAAAAGACTGAGCTTCTGGTGCAATATTTCACAGGTACAGTTGCTGCAAGACTTCAGAGCTATGGGTAGATGCAGTGTGTGCTGCAGAAATATGGGCTGCCCTGAACCTGGGTCTGTGCAGAGCCACATACTCTTCACTTCTGAGCTCCTGGGCCTTCACAACATTGTATAGTATAATATCAATTATTACAGGTTTAAAATCAAATGTGAATGTAGAAAGTTATTTAAGTATGTTCATTTATTTACGATATGACCCGTGGTAAATTAAAGAGAAAATAGTTGTTGTGCACCTTCTTTCTTTCTTTTTGGTATATTACAATTCGGAAGTATGGCTTAGAATGCCTTGCAGGTTTAATTTAATTACTGTAGCAGTGACCTTTTTATACTATTACAAATAATCCTTTGTCCCTCTAGACTAGATTGTTTATTACATTTTCTGCCCACAGCTTAAAGCACATTGATTCCCAATTACCAGTTTATAAAAGCCATCTTTTTACTGCCAAGCCATCTTTGATGCATGACTTTTCTGCCCACCCCCAAAGCGGATTTAAAAGCATACAGGTCAAAAGAGGTAATAACAAGATTAATTAAAAGGGAAAAAACAAAGAGATCGAAACAAAAATAAATTACTGCAACAAGGTCTCTGTGTACCTGCTGTATTTCTATTATAAAAGACTGTTTCTTACTGTAGAAGCTGTGTTTTTATACTGAGGATATTATTTGTCAAGAATGAGATAAGAGAATTATAATTAAAGTCATATTAAAGTGGAATGACACAGAGATACAGTGTTTGTAAAGATATTAAATGAGCATCATTGCTGTCCTAAAATGTAATAGCTTACTATTGCAGTGTAATATAAATTTACAGTTACAATATCTAATTAGAAGCTTTCTACCCAGGTGCCATAAATTTTCCTGGAGGAGGAAGGCAGGCAGACCTTTGCTATGAGCTAAAAGGACCCGTTTAGGCCCTTTACATGTCCTGTATCCCTTCACAGATTTTCTATGGGCATCCTTAAAGTCCTTCAACCATCAGGACAAGATTAGGTTCGCCCAATAGCACTGGCTTGGGTGTTATTTTATGTTTGAAGGGTTTCAGAGCAAGGTGAGTTTACCAGAGCATCATAGATTACCACAGTTTCCAGGTCATAGAGCGCTTGGCCATCTTTACTACCCCTGCCCTCTTGTTGTGCTACAGCTGGATGTTTTGGTATAACAGCAACTATGCTGGAAAGGGTTCTTCCATGGCTTTTTCTTCACATTCATTTGCCTTATCTTGAGCTACAGCTACCTAAAAGGCATCAGTGTTTTCCAAGTTGCATTTTGGCAGGGATTTTTTTGGGCTGTACATATCTGTCAACCACGGACTTTTTTCTTGAGTTCCCCAGTGTTTCTTGAACATTGACATGTATTTCCTAGGCATATAATTATTACTTTTTCTTTTATAGTTTTACCAAAGTATTGCGTTTAATTCCTAAGTTTAAACAACACTACCAATTTTTTCAGCATTTTTGCCCCAGAGTCATGGCAAAATTAATATCCCATCTTTATTTGTTGTTTACAGGAAGTTATGCACTCTGTTGCATTCTACATTACCAAATAATCCACAATAATTTTAGTGAATAAATAATTTTGTTTTGTTAATAAAAAAGTAGAAATTTTATATTGAGCATAAAGTTATCCCACAGCCCCAGAAGGATCTTCATAGACTTGATGAATGGCTCCCTGCAGACCTCAAGATGTTCAACAAGAACAATTGCAAAATCCTGAACCTTAGTCAGGTCGATCCCCAGTTTCAATACAGACTGCAGGGTGAACATGCTGAGAAAAGCCCTACATGGAGATATTAGAGGCTGTAGAATTGGACATGAGCTAGTAATGTCTGCTTGCAGCCCAGAAAGATGACATAGATGCACATAGGTCCATAAGAACTGATGAGATGCATGCCAGAGCCCTGAGGGAATTGACTGAGGGCAGTGGCCAAGACACTCTCCATGATATTTGAAAAGCCATGGCAACCAGGTGAAGTCCCAGATGACTGATCAAAGGGAGGTACTGTGCCAGGCAAGGTCAACCCACCCCAAGCATTATGCCATATCTACATATTTGGAAAAGTCCCTGGCTTGGTCTCCCAACTAGTCAAGAATACCGATGACTGCCATATCTACATCTTCTCTGCATATCTAGTGATATGCACTGAAGGCAAAATGGTTTCTCTGTCTTCCAGGAGTTTTTGAATGAAGCCTTTATTTCTGCACGTTTTCATTCCAAATACATTTTTGGCATGCATAAACACAGTCATAGCACTGAGGTCCAATATATTTTTCTGGCACTACTGGTTAAGTGTTCCTTCAACGTAATATTTGACTCATTCAGTTCATTGACTTAACAAGTTGTGTGTTAAACACCTCCTAAAAGGAGTGGATGAGTATATATATACCAGCAACATGCAAAAATATCTATCACCCCAAAATGGTAATATATTTATCAACATAGAGGAGGAAATGTAGGCTAGACCATTCAGTGGAAAGGCATGAATGACAAAAAACACAGGATGCTGTTGATGATAGAGTTATTTATGAAAGTCTACCTAACTCTCTATAGACTTGCAAGTATTGTCAAACTGCACAACAAGCTCAACCATCACTTTTTAAACCTATCACGTCTACATCTTTATCTTGGAATGATAGCTCACTCTTGTTCTTATCCATTGCAATTCCACAAGTAATCTTTGAATGGATTGTTAAAGATCAGCTACATAAAGTCATGGTTTTTGTTGAACAAAGTATAGCCACAGAACCTATGCAAATATCGAACTTGAGTATCAGATCCATCTCTTATTGTGTTTACTGAATACTTTCTTGGGAACTGCACAAAGGCTTCAGGAGGAACAGCTATAAAAAGTCTTTTTAGTCTCGGCATCTGCCAATCCCTCTCGCAGTCAAACTTAATTCCTGTGTGCCATCGGTATTTTATCTGGAGCACAGCTTATCACCTTAATGGGTTGTCACAGACATTTTTTCACAGAAATCCTTTCTTTCAGATTTCTGTATCTTCTGGGGAGCAAAGGCCCCAGAGGAGAATGTAAACAATTGTTATCACCTGCTGTGAAATGCAATAGGATGCACCTGTGATTGGTTCATGTTCCCATGTTTATAATTAAGGGCCAATCACAGGAGCAAGCTGGGGACAGAGTCCCTGGACACAACTTTGTTATAGATTCTTTCTATTCTGCTTAGCTTAGCAGCATCTGCAACTTCTCTCTTTATTCTATTTAGTATAGTTATAATGTATTATATATCTTATATCAATAAATCCAGCCTTCTGATCAAGAAACAAGATTCTCGTCTTTCTCTCACCACCCCAGCGACCCACTCAGGACGCTGTAATAATGGGTAGCTCTTCTTTACTTCTTAGATCTAAGGCTATACTCAGAACAAGCTTGTTCTGTGAAATGAACCCTTTCTTTAAGATCACAACTTTTACCAAGTTTGTGAGGAAAGCTCTCTGCACATCACAGCAGTCTGTATACTGTGTATACCCATCGACAGCCAGGCTCCACCACAGAGGCCCTCAGAACTTCTCAGACTCATTCCTTGGTGAGGGATGGCAGCTCTTTGCAGGATCCAGGAAGACCTGCAGCAACTCAAGAGAAGATTCTTACTGCTAGAAGAGCATCATATTACAGCCGAATAACTTAGAACAAGCATTTTGTGGGCTAATAGCAAATTCTAGTACTAAAGTGCTCAGTTCCCAGTTTGTTGCTTGCCTGAAGGCACGCTGGCACAGGGGAACACATGTCTGTGCCCAGCAGCTTCAGTTCAGCAGACAACAAGGGCAGAGGACAGCATGCTAGCTTAAACTGTGAAATGCAGTCTGGGGACAGCATAGACTTGCAGCTGTGCTGGTTTAAAAGCATAACTCACTATCTCCCCTATCAAACAAGCAGTAAACTGCTTATTTATAAGCTATTCAGTTGCCACTGGAATAATGCAAACATTTGACCCAAAGAGGTATACTGCTTCACTTTGTAATTGTAGTCACATCTCAAAACACCTAAGGGACTGCTTCATCCTAAAGAACTAAATTGACCTAAAAAATATAAAGAAATGGGATGTGAGAGTGGATCTTTTACTTTATCTTACATGACATCATATTAGATTACACATATCTTGAATGAAATTTAGAGCCATTTTGGAGTTGAAATTTAGATAATACCATGTTCTAAGAACATTGATACATGTATAAACGTTAGAAGTTAACCACGAAATAAAGCCATTTTCTGACTAAAGGAGTGGACAAACTTGGGTTCATGAGCTTAATTTCAATGCAACACCAAGTATGACTCAGATCAACCAACACTCTCGGATTCACAAAGAGAAGAAAACAGAAAAAAGAGCAGCTACAGCTGCCAAACCCCTCCTCACCATCAAAAGAGAAAAAGCAGCAAGTGCATCTCTCCTGCACCCCTTTCCACCCTGCAAGGCAGAAATGGCTTTATTATTGATATGTCGAGCTTCAACAGCTGCTGCGCCAGCATCTCAGCTTGGAGTACTTGAGGGAGAAGCAGGAGGGAGAGCCAGAGGGGAAACATAATCTCTGAAGCCACTTAATTTTCATTCATCTCACTGGAAAAAGAGCACTTATAGGAGTAATTTTAGTTTTCTGAACAACTTTCGACCTCTGCCTTCAAGCGGCCTTTCTTTTTTCCCCAAACACAAAGCAGTATCTGACTCTTTCTGTTCAATTGTACTGCACCTACTTCACCTTTTAGTTCATACTTCTATAATAAAAAATAAAGTTCTGAGGAGAAGCAAAGCCCTACAGCAGCAAAGCTGTACAGAACAGTCACCAGCAAGTAGTTCACCAAGCCATCAAAGCGCTATAAATACTTGAGAAATCTGAGTAGCTCATGTTTCCACCCAAGTTTGCCCTGTAGTTATGAGTCTAATTCAACTTCTTAGTTAAACAGCAGAGACCATGTTCTCTTATTTTTATTTTGGCTTTTAAGAATTTCATGAGATTTTATTAAGATACAATTTCATCAACCAAAATATATTAATAACTACACCAAAATCAAGACATTTCCAGTTCATCACACAGCACTTGTTGCCATACTTTCCCAGAAAATCCTTCTTTCCCTTTCGTTCTTTCCATCTGTTCACATGAGTGACTCATTCCCCCATCATCAAAGGAGCTCACATCTATACACATAAATCCAAAATTTTACCCAAACCATAATTTCTTCTAAACAGAAGAGCAGCAGTAGAAAGATGCAACTTCCCCCATTTTAAAGCAGTTCTTTTATTTGCTATCACATATTATTTCTGTGACTTCAATTTATAAACTATCCTTAGTCAGCAACCACCATAACCATCCATGTCTCAAACCATATTCCTGAAGTGGACGGTAGCTTTCACAATCACTCTGATTTTATTTGGTCTGACATCTTTGATGGCTGATGCATTCAACTCACTGTTTGACACTCCCATGTATTAACAATGGTTCTCTTTCACCTTTCCAAAATCTGTCCCTGGGAGAGACTATATGTGTATTCTGGAGTCACTATCTCAAAAAATCAGCGCAATAACACAATTAAGAATAGTGCTGTCTAGTTGGGAATTTTTTTAAGACAAAAGAAATACTAGTTTTCCTGAAGGAATAGTTTAACTGAAAAAGAACCAATTGCTACAAAGAGTTTACTATATTAAGGACTCATAATTATATTGATATTTTAAATTAATATACTATTCATATATAATGTATAAAATGTAATCATTTAGAAAACGCATCTTAAGAAAGAATATATATGGCAAAATTCCTACAACAGCTCCACCTCATTCAATGCAAGATAATTTTTTCTGCCAAAAGGCTGAATTCTGTGACCATACTACAGATCACCCTTTAGAGATGGCAAGAGAATTATAGAAAGCAATGAATGGAGTTCCTAATCATGTGTTTCTCCAAAAGTTGGGGCATTTTATTTTTACAAATTATTTTGAAAATTTAAAAATCCTGCTACTCAAGAAGAAATTACTGTAAAATCAAAGAAAATCATGGATCATATTTCAGTGGATTAAGACACTGCAGCCAGGCTGACAAATCATTCTGAGATGAGACAAAAAATGCTCACTGACTTCAAGGGGAACTATATGTTTCACAAACCTCTAAAACCAAACCTGTTATTTCTCAAGTAAAAACCTAATCCAGATTATTTGGGGCATTTGGACTCTGAAAGTAACTGGTCATATTCCAATAAATAGTCATTAAGTCTTGGCATAGGTAGATGTCACAACCTCAAATGTCATAGAAGCACAGAATGGCTTCAGTTGGAAGGACCCCTGTCCAACCAACTTGTCCAACCCACATCCCATGGGCACGGACACCTGGATGAGGCTTTAATCATCTTGAAATCAGGTTGATCAAAGACACATCTAAACTGTTCTCAAACATTTCCAGGGATGGGACATCCACAACTTCTCCGAGCAATCTGTTCCAAAGTCTCACAACCATCATAATCAGTAAAGTACTTATTTCTTATGTTGAATTTAAACCTACTCTCCTTCTGTTTAAAGTCATTCCTCCTTGTCCTCTCACTACATGCCCTTCTGTAAAAGCCCTCTTCAGCTCTCTGCTAGGCCCCTGCTAGGTTCTGAAGGACTGTGTGTCTTCCCCACGGACTTCTCCTGTGACAGTGGTCACAAGGGTTGCAGGATGAAGAGAGAGGCGAGAATGTTGACCTCATGTTCAGAAGGCTGATTTATTATGTAATATATATATTACATTATGACTATACTGAAAAGAAATAGAAGGAAAGTTCTCAGAAGGCTAGCTAAGCTAAGAATAGAAAAGAATTAATAACAAAGGTCTGTGTCTCAGCAGAGAGCGAGACCCAGCTCTGCCGTGAGTGGTCAGTAAATCCAAACATCCACAGGAGACCAATCACAGATCACCTGTTGCATCCCACAGCAGCAGATAACCATTGTTTACACTTTGTTGCTGAGGCCACAGCTTCTCAGAAGGGAGAAAAATCCTAAAAAAGGATTTTTCACAAAAGATGTCTGTGACATTCTCCAGGCTGAAAACCCTAACTTACTCAACCTGAGTAAGTTCCACTCTCCACGTGGAGAGGTGCTCCAGCACTGCTCATCTTTTTGACCTTTCTCTGGACTGACTCCAGCAAGATGATGTCTTTCCTGCACTGGGAACGCAGCAGAGCAGAGGTGCAAAATCTCCTTGCCTGCTGGCCACGCTGCTTTGGATGCAGCCCTGTCATGTTTGGCTTTCTGGGATGTGAGCACATATTGCAGATCTATGTCCAGCCTCCCAAATACCAAACATCCAAAAGTCCGCTGATCCATTCTCCACTCAGTCTGCACTTCATGACCTTCCTATGGCCCCAGCCCTCCAGGCTGTCATGATTGCTCTGGATGCCATCCTTTCCCTCCAGCATGTCACCTGCACAAATCAACTGGATGTCACCTGCAAACTTTCTAAGGCTGCCCTCAGCTTCTCTGTCCACATCACTGACAAAGATGTTCAGCAGCACTGATTGCCACCAGCTCCTGAGGAATCTCACTTTCCACCAGACTTTGAGTACCGAATTGTCGAGATTACAAATATTAAAATCTAGAATTCTTTTCTTTTTACTTTGTAATTAAGTTTTCTAAAACAGTTTTGTTACAATTCTGTATGTGTGGCAGCATTAATACTAATGGTTTAGTCTCTCAAATGGCTCCAACTGAAATAATCTTTAAACATTTTTATACCAAATTAATTACATACCTCAAATCAATTTAAACCACTGCATAGCAAAAATATAGAAAACTAATAGTTTTATACAAAGTATACCACACTGGGCAAGGTATTGCATTATCACTAAATATGAACAGCCCAGGTCCCAAAGGTTTAATGTCAGGTGAAGGAATGAGTCTGGAATAGAGGCACATAAAAGTGTACAGGAGACATACCATCCCCCCTTTAGCACTACATGGAAAATCTGCAATTCTCTAACTTCTGTCTCCTTTTGCCTTTTGTAACGTTTCCTTGCCAGATGTCCAACCTGTCTGACTACATCCTGACAACTCTGCTGGACAGTGTACTTCCAACAAGGAATCCAGACACAATTTTCTTTCTTAGCTCATTTTAATACATGGCTTTTAAAAGATAAACTTGAGCCAGAGAATATATTTAAAATAACATCAGCCTAAATACTTGCAATGGATACTTAATACATGGTTAGGAGATATTTTCTAGCCATAGTGTATTTATATAAATGTATAATTTATATTACAATTTATAATTACTTATAATTTATATAACTAATTTGACCTCTCTGCAAATTAAAGGTAACATTAATGAATAAAGAAGCAGATTTTGTTCTTAAGATCTCTTAAAAATTGAAAAACCAAGGGTTAGATCAAGAACAAGGATCAGTCATAACGTAGAGAAGATGATAGTTCATTTCATTTACTGGAAAAAGAGTAAAAAAAAGTGAATAAATAGATTTGTTACCCAGAATAGAGGCAAAATTAAAGAGGAAAATCTCTCCACCTCAGTAATAACAAACCATGTTCTCCACCTGTCTTTTAGAATATATCCATCAGTAAATATCAATATTAAAATTCAAACACCTGAAATTTTCCAGATATCATTTTTTTTAGTTTTTTCTCAGTTCCAAGCAAATTTGCAATTTTATACATGCATTGTGTACAAGTTTATCAATCAGACCCTGATCCTTAGAGCTGAGATCTGATCCACGGAGTTGTGGGTAAAGCAAGGTATAAGGGGTCCCATGTAAAAGACACAAAAGTCTTAAACATGTTATTTCACAGACTTTTCCACTAACACAAAAACACAGCAACACAGAAGTTATGTGACCCATTGTAACTGCAGTATACCATACTATTTATATGTTTATTTATTTATTTATTTATATTTTATTTATATTTATATATACATATAATTTATATATATTTATGTATACATATAATGTATATATATATTTATATATACATATAATTTTTTATATATATATATGTGTGTGTATATATATATATATGTATACACATATATATGTTGTCCAGTTGTGCTAGGTGTTCCATGTGTTCTGGAATCTAATTCCATTGGTGACAAGAGGTGAGAAAGGGTGAGAATAAAGTAGAGTTCTGAGGCAAGGTAGTGTTTGCCTTGTGGTAAGAATTAAATATATAAATAAATATATAAATCTTATTAATGAATTAATTAATTAATTCATTCATTCATTCATTCATTCGTTTATTCATTTTATATATATTTATATGTTTATACACATATAAAGACTTTTATATCTATAAAATGAACCAGGTTTGTCCCACATTGAAATTCAAGAAAGAAAACTAAGATATTAAAAGATGATCAATATTCATTTAATAGGTTTTAATGAACAACTGTAAAAACACCCTTTAGAAAATCTAATGCATGGACTAAATTAATCATAGGAGAATTGTCTTCTTTATTACAGTATTAAATAATATATCAAGATTAGGTATTTTTCCTCAGGTAATGATTTAGGATATTTTAATGGATTATTTACCTTGAGAAAAAAGAAAACTAATTTATTCTGTGAACAAAATCAGAAGAGATTAAAAATGTTGAAGCAATAATTTTACAGTTTTAAAGCAATTATGTTTACCCTGATAAATTGCATTCATTTTTGGTAGTTTACTCTTCTGAAAGAGATCTCTTATTTGGAAAATTGAGACCCCTAAGGAAACAATATTTGTTTTCATGTACCCATCTAGTGAGTTGAATACTCACTTTTGCAAAGCACTTTCTTTCAGTCACCTAGCATAATAGCCAGTTCTATTGGGTTTTTTATTATCAGGAGCTTAAAGCTAAATAATATAGAGAGTTATGTGCACAAAAGTAAATATTGACTATGTGATAACCATAAATAAAATGCCCTTTAGTCAGAGACACACAAATTCTCATAACTTGTTTTGCACTTTTTCACCTGGACTTCAAAAAACATCCAAAAAAACCCCACAAAGCTGTCTGTGAAGATTTTTTTTTTTTCCTTACCCACTTATATAAATTCAAGGACTTTCTTTAATGGACAAAACTAGTCCATGGAACATCATCATCCCTATGTAGCTCTGGAATAAAGCAAGAGCTCAAGCATAGACCAAGTAGCCAGAGGGTGTTTCAGGATCATATCACAGCATTCAACTTGCATTTAACTGCAGAACCTTAGGATCATTGCCTAACCTTAACCAGCTCCTAAAAGCCATCAGGAGTCTTCTCTCTTCATAGAGAGGAAAGGTTTTCTATTTGAAAGGGATGAAGTTTCAGAGCATTCCCACGTTCTCCACTTCCCTACACAAAGAACCCCGAACCTTGGAGTAACATTATGGTCACAAGTCTTTCCAAGGTACTAAGCAGCCATCCTTCGACATAATTTTGGAAGACATTTTCTTCCTCTCCTGGTTTAACTATAGAATCATAATGTCATTGATACACATGTACAATGCTACTCCTTTTATCATTAAAAGTATAGAATGCTGGTTATTTCATTAAATGTCTTCATACAAGACAGGACTACAACAAGTATATTATCTCCAGAGAGTGTATATTCTTGATCAAAACCAAATATTTTAAAAACAAATCATTATCATCTTACACTGAAAAAGAAAGATTATTTAAATTATTTCTTAATAGAAAGTTGCCATTTTATTCATAAAAATGTTTTAACATGTGTTGTCCAAAGCAGCATCTCACTGAGATTCAGTTTGGTTCTATCTTGCTGACCTGTATTTTTCCATACCTGGAAGAACACATGTGAACCTTCTGATTTAAATGGTGAATTTTACCCACAGTATATGACAAAATGTGAATTAACAAATATGGGTCAAATCACAACTTTTAAAAAGTTAGCTAGTTGGACTACAACTTTTACTGAAAATACTTGAGACCATTTCTACAAGGTACCTGTCAAATAATTCTTACTGTTGTTAAACTTGACGCTCTACTTGCTTTTTTTTTAAATGTATTTTTAATTTGTTATTCTGGTATCAGGTAGATCACGACTTAACCATATGTCACAACAAAATTTAAAAATTCTAAGAAAGTTATTTAAATTTGTCTTTAAATCAGAGCTGCTTTCCCAAGTAGTCTAATAATCTGTGGAGATATCAGACAGAGGCCATCCCTTGACTAGCTACCTATCAGTCATTTGTATAACTTTGTTTATGACTCTTGAGATTTTATCTCTCTTCATGGACTCCTTTGTAACTCTCCTACCACTCCTTTGTAGCTCCTACCACAGTCCACATTTGTAGCTGACAGAGGTTGCATATTGTTCCTCTAAGACATTCATAAAAATCTCACACCAAACCACATGGCCCTTGCTGGTATCTTTCCCACTTACTGAGTTGTCTTTTCACAAGAAAAATTTTCTCTTGAATGAGTATCCAATTCTTTCCTCCAGTTTCAACAATCAAGCTGATCTGTCAATTATTCTTTAAGTTAATATCAATGGGATTTTTTCCCAACAGACACTTGTTTAAAAACACTTCTCTGTTTTCCAGCAGATTGCGGTGTCACAAGAAACACAACTGAGAAGACAGATTCTGATCCATCTTCAATTCAAATTAAACAGTGAAAACGATCACAAACTGATGGGGAGGAGAGGGTAGAAATTTTAATTTCTTAATGAAATTGTTCCTGAAGGAATTTGCTATTTCTGTGTTAAAATTAGAAGCTGAATTCCACTATAGTGAATGTATCCAGATAGTATACAATAATTTATCATTGACAGAAGACATTGCTGAAAATGCTATACAGAAAGCCCTGAGCAAATAAAGGTAGCTGGTAAAGCTTAAATGAAATAAGAATCTCATTTTTGGAAAGGCACAATAGATAGACAGACATTCAGGAACAAAATCCAACACTTTGTAGATCTATTCTTCCAACCTATTCTAAAAATAAAAATAAACTGACATGCAGACACAGTACAAAATATTTTGAAAGATAATTTTTTATTTATGAATATGTTAAAAAATCTGCTCTGTGAGTTCTTTAGTTTTTTGTTTAATGGTGGCCACTAGTGCATTAATAGCCATTAGACAAGAGAAAAACCTCTGCATATTCATCGCATGACAACATTCTCATTATGTGATTATAATTCTTTTAATACAGTAAAAATATTTCAGAATTTATGAAATGGCTTCCTAATATCAATTCTCCATAGAAATTTTTGTTCTAGTCTTCAAAAAGATTTTCATAGATCTTCACGGCAATAGTTGTGTCAAAATACAAGTAAAGCTGACTAAATTTTATCTTGAACTGCAGTATTGCAGCTCAGGCCATAGGCTCATGAGCTTTTTAAACTAGCACATGGCACCTCCTGCTTCTGCCACTCATTCCCACTTCTTTTCCTTACATACCCATTTTTGTGAGTAGATACTTAACTGATAGAGGTGAAAATTATTCTTTTTTCTTTTTCATATGTAGCTGAATGCAAGAGGATAAGAAAAGTCAAAAAAATAAAGTCCAGAGCAGAACTGTCCTGTGTTATGTATTGATCCAGATTTTACAGAAAATTTCAGTATATTCTCCTAAACATAATAATTACTTTCTTTAAATTATTTAAAAAACAGAAAGCTTAAAACACAATGTACAAAAATTTAAAGAAAAGGGTGTACATGAATTTCAGATTCCCAATAGTATTCAAGTTAAAAAAAAAACATTCCTGATACCTCTCAGGTTTCTGGACCAGGCTGGTTCTCAGTATCTAGATATCTAATCTAACAGACCAATTTAAAACCCACTGCTTCACTCTAATGAGTTTTAACACAAGAAAAATTTCCTACTTATCGTGTTACATCTAATGGTATCCTATTTCACAGTTAATGTTCTTAACTGATACAAAATCTATATAACATGTTTATAAATTTTATAAATATAACTTTTTAAAGTACATTTTAGCACTCAGCAAAATAATTATCAAAATCTATGTGTTTTTAAATGTGATTCTTACAGGAAATAGAGGAACAAATTACTAACTGTTCTGTATATGTGAATACGAAAAGCCATTATTTTAATCCATTAGCACACTTTACCTACTTGTTAATTAAACCATAAATTACATTGCCATTTTGACTTAATTTGTTGATCTTATAAGTGATGAAAATTTTCCTTCATAAAATTTTCTTTCCATCCACAGAAATAACTTCGTTCTTTATCATATTTGGGCCAGAAAGGCCTTGTCCAGGATCAGCTGGAAATTATATTAACTGATTCAAGTCAATTTACAGTGATGGGGGCCTAAGAATAATTGCAAATATTCTCTTTATTAACTTAACATAGAGCTGTGATGTACCTGTTTGGAGGAGCATAAGAATACCACATAGGCTCTTCTGGGGATTTAGTAAACTTAACATTAAAAAAAAGATTAAAATGCACTTTATCCTATATTAAGTACAATTGCTGTGAGCAAAAATTTTCAGGGGAATGCCAAATCTAAGCTACAATAGATAGTACTTACTGAGGAAACTCAACCATCTCACTTTCAATGGTTACTTGTCTTTTCATAACAGTAAGGATAACAAAAAATTTCTAATGTTTTTCATGTTATTAATTCTCAGATGTATTAATGTATAAATTTTTTTAAAATTTGCTGCTGTGCTGGTAATTTTTCTTCCTTCCTTATTTCTGTCCACTCAATGAACTCTTATATACAAGTTAAAAGAGAGGACTATTTCATATCAAGGCTTTCAGGGGAAAACAATGGTGATATGCTGTCTCCTATCTTATTAGGAATATTTTAAGGTTACCCAAAATGTGCAGTTGAAACACAGAGAGTCACGCAGAGTCCTGAAGAAAATCAGAGGCATTTTTGGCCAATAGTGAGTCCATTATCTTCACATGTAATTTAGGGGGATCAGTCATATTCCTCTGGAGGTAAGAAATACTGTCTTGGACAGTCCTCATGAGAAACATCCTCTATATACAATATAGTTATAAATGTTAGAGGGTTAATATGGTCTTGAAATCCAGAACACACCTTATGTCTTTTACCAAGTTTATCAAAACACTCTTCAGTTTTATCAAGCTGGTCCAACAAACTGGGACAAGAGGACTGGCCACTGGTCTTTCAAATACCAGTAGAAAAAAATAGACATGGCCAACTGACAAAAGTAAAGTACTTTTATTCTACAAAAGTGCACCGTGGAAGGCAGGTTTGACACAGAGTTACTGCAGACATCAGTCAGTTTAACAATTAAGGCAGTCAAGGCTGTATTCTGCCTAATTAGGCTTTACAATAAAATATACACTGACTAGAAGTCAGTCTCTTTGACTTATCTGAAGTCAGACACCTAAATACACAGGTTCTAGTCTTTTTGAAAATCTCTCTATGCATAGTCCTCCAGAAATAAAGATGATTTTTTTTGTACTTTCCATGCAGTCTGACACGGCACATAGTGGTTAGGAAGCTGCTTGCTACTGCTGGTGTAGAAATACTGTTTATCATTTAGTTACTATGTCTTCATTTTCCAGGCTGTCCACATTTTTCAAATACCTAATGATTAGTCTTTGGGCCCCGGGAGCAAGATATACTCACAGAGGGGGAATGAAACCCCAAAACCACTGTAGAATCCTTAGAGATTCCTGCCTGCTGACGTGAGGGAACTGCGGGGTAAAGTGCTTTCTTCCAGCCTAGTCTGCTTCTAGTGAATTTTGGCTACTTATAAAGGAGAGAGGGAGAAAGACAAGAGGTACAAAAGAGAAGGCAGGGAGTAGAGCAAGCATTTGGGTTTGTTCTGAGAAATGCTTCTGCTTGCTGTCACAGCAAAACTATATATACGCTACAGACACCAGAAGTCTTATGTTCAAATGAAAATAGTAGCACAGTACAATATATTTGGTGAAGGATTCGAATTCCTGGAAACAGCTCAAAAATTTTATTTGATCTCTCTTGCAAAAATGTTTTAAGATCATGCTGGACATAATATGTTTAGGCAAAAGAAAACCTACATAAAGCAATGAAATCTTTACTCTAAATACACATATGTGTGTATTCCTACTAAAGAACTTGGCCAGGTAAAATTCCACTCAGCTCCTCCACAAAGCCTTTTAATCTTACAATAATAAAAAACTGAATAGTTCATGTATTTCCACAATCTTAAATTAGAAATTTTTTTTGTATGCAATTGTAACAATGGCTTACAGAAGATCAGGAAAAAAAAAACTGATCCCTTGCTTTTCCCATATGATTTTCCCATGAACTTCCTGGGCCCTGAGGTCAGGCCTCTCATCCCCTGGATCCTCTTTTGCCCTTTGTGTGTGTCTGTGACACATTGGCCAACCAGTGAGCCAGGAGTGATGACAAATTATGGAGGGTGGCTTAGCAGGCCGTGCTGCCATCTCCCTTTGGATGAATCCCATTCACTCCCAGAGATTTCTGAGTGTGCAAACGGCCCAGCACGTCGCTCCCTGCCTCCTCCTGGGTTGCAGGGGGTCTTGTCTGCTCCCAGGCCCTGTCTACCAACTGAGGACTGGTTGCCCTCATGACAACCATTCCTACTGTTGAAGATTGAGACAAAGAAAGCATTAAGTGCTTCGGCCTTTCCCTCTTCCTTGTGACAATGTTCTCTTCTGCATCCAGCAAAGGATGGAGATTTTTCTCTGTCCTCCTTTTGTTGTTATTCTATTTATAAAAGCATCTTTTATTACCTTTCATTATCAGTGGACAAACTGAGTTCTCTTTCCATGACTGAACAATATCCTTATACTATTCCTGAGCTGACTGCATTTGTTGCAAAGTTCTGTCATGGTTTAGGAATGGTACTCCCCAATTCAGTGTTCCCATGAAAACACCCCAGACCACTGGCAACTGGCTCACCCTTCCCCTCCCCTTGTGGTGGGATGGAAACAAGAACTGGAGGCACAAAGAGGTAAAGATCACAGGCTGAAATAACAGTTTACTGGGAGCAGCAGTGAAATCACAACAGTGACAACAACACTAAAACCAAAGTGTATGAGACAGGCAAACAATTCAATGAGTGTGCTCATTGTGTGGAATCTGGTGCCACTCAACTGCACGTACTGGCAAGCCAGAAGAAAGGCTTGACACCCCTGAACATGACGTGAGGGGGTATTAAATAGCCCCTGGTTCCTGGCCTTGCCCTTCCCAGCTGCTGCAAAAGTTAACCCTATTCTGGACAGAACCAGGACAAGGTCAAAAATTCTCTTTTTTTTCCCTCCTGAGTTTGTGTGAAAGTTCCCTGCTCATCCAGGCCAGCCTTCTTCCCCAGTGGAACTTCTTTTGGAACATGGAGACAGCCTGTTCCTCTGTCAGTAGGATTTCCATCTCAATGTCAGCCTTTCTGGACCCCTTTGTTATCAAAGACTCTTTCTGAGAAGACTGTCTGAACCAATGTCCTGAATGGGACAGTCCACACTCCTCAAATCCAAGGTGGACCCCCTTCCTTACTTCATCAAGAAAACTCTATCAATTCATTATATTTACTGATAAAAATGTCATTTGAATCCAAACCTTTAGCTTTCTACTGCATGATTTTGTTTTCAAGATTCAGCTTAGCATTGCAGCAAACAGATCAGCGATAAATGAGATTCTCAAATGGCAAGAAATTCAACTGCCTATTTCCCATAAAAAATACAAAACCTCCAAACTGAGTGTAAGAAGTCCAGAAATTGGAAAAGAACAAAATATTAAGGGGCAGAAGTCTAGATCAAAAGTCCATTACTCAGAAAGAAGAGCATAACTGTAAAAAAAACACATAAAAACATTACGGTATTTATTAACAACTCTGAGAGCAATGCTGTTTTATTTAGATGGCTGTTAAAAGTACTTCCTCAAGGCAGCCATGTCCAATCAATGGTTTAGTTTGCTTCTATATTAAATGAGTCAGCAGCTAATATTGTTGATATACTGAAGTCCCTTTCCTGAGAGAAAGTTATGAAAAAAATTGCTTAGCTTGTATTATAAACATTTTTATTATTGTTGGGTATTTTCATTAAAAGAAGGAAAGGCTTTGTTCTGGATGGGAAGGTTTAGAAAGCTGTGTGTAGATTTCAGAATACGGAAAATTATGCGTAAGGGCCTTAAAAATATATCAGTTAAGCAGCAGTACTATAGGAAAAATATTTCCTCTTGAAGTTTGAGAGTTATTAGTACAATAATTTTTGTAGCACCAAAATAATCTGCATGGCATTATACATTTATTAGAGGTCTCTGGGTTTTACACTCACAGATACACAAAAGCATCAAGACAAGAGCAGCACAAGCCCCAGTGCTCCTGCACTGATCTTACCCTTTCAAAGCCCCACTGCTGATGGTCAGTGATGATCTGCTGTTTTGCAGACACTGCTAGATACTTACCATGGTGAATTGGGTAGTCCAAGCTCAGACCATTCTTGGGTGCCCAAACTCCTCTGAAGTGAAGCCAGGCACTGCCTATGAATCATATTCATCTGTACAGAGCTTGGAGTCTAAAACAAAATATATTTTTAAATACTCTTAGTTTCCATCCCAGCAAAAAAAAAAAGTTATACAGAAAGCATTTTAGCTGGTTTCATCCTCTCAGTAACATCTTTTCAAAAGAAAGAGATGGAAAATGAGAGCAATGATTTAATTAATTTTAATATACAAGGGACACAAAGCCTCACATTCTTTCACGTAGATTGGCCAGAAACATGTGTCTACGGAATGGGCTTGTATGAAAATTCATGCATTTATTTTCTGTAACAGAGACAAGTGAATCTACCAGTGACTGAACTCAGGCGTCCAAATCACACAGAAATGACAAGTTGTACAGAAAACAGCTAAGCACCTATTAAAAAGGGGAAAGCAATTTAAGAAGAGGTTATTTAGGGTGCAGAGCCTATCCCTCAGATGACATGTGCATAGCACAGCAGTACATTTTCCTGTCAAGTGTCTCATCCATGTCTTTATCCTTGCCATAACCGCAGCCTAGAAAGTCTCCCTTCTCACCAACAGGGTGCCCTTACTTACAACAAACTACCACACAGGAGCTAAGCAAAGATTGCAACATCACCTGCTGCCTTTTAGGACCTGTTCTTTAGGGGACTGGGAGCCAGAAGGGAAGAAGGAGAGGTGCTCAGAGGAGGGCCAAGTTTTAGTCAAACAGGTTGCCAGACTTTTGGCTGCTTTGCCAATAACAGAAGAGAGGTTGACTATGGGGATTTCACAGCTTGGTGATGTTTTCTGTAAAGGATCATCTCCTGTAAGTCATTTTCCACTTACCACCACTTCATTTACTTGTTCAGTTTCTAGTCCTTATACCAGAAAAATGAAATAAAAAAAATAAATAAAATTTGAAGGGCAAATAATTAGCCCTAGCAATAAGAGTATAGCTTGAAGATGAAAGTTAATGGAAAGTTATTAGTGTTGAAGTGTAAAGTACTATCACTTGATTGCAACAAAAATAGATGAAATTAAACAAAGAGTTAGAAAAATAATTCATTTAGCCATTCAGAGCTGACCTTGTGCTACAGAAATAATTGCAATTAATCCCACAGTCATGGAATAATAATTTAAATAAAAATTATTTTAACACTGACTGAAGGAAACTTGACATATGCAGCAAGTCAAGAGTCAATGTCAGCTACAACCATGAATAGAACTGCAATCTTCCCTCAAGTATTTGTCTAGGAAAGGAGAAATCACAGAGCCATAATAGAACTTCAGTAATTTTCAAAGATTGGATTTATCCCAGCTGTGTGTTCCAGGTGTATGGGTTTACTCTGCTAGGATTGCACTCATCTATTTGGTCACTCCTGTGAGGAAAACCTCTTGGTGCTGAGGTTGTATAAAGGAATTTTGGCAGTACTAAATTAGTGATGGCAACAGAAAGCTTAATTACTCAGGTAGCTGATGCACTGAAACACTGAAAATCAAATTGTTGCTAGCTTTGTGCTTGACCTTCTAAATTTTCTGGATAAACAAAAACTTTTGCCTAACTATTATCTAGCCAGTAAAAGTAATACATGTAATCCAACATTATTATAAGGTGAGATCCACCTATATTCTTACCATATGAACAGCATTCTTCTCAAAGAAAGAAGGATTAGGTTTTAGAAAGAATAGATAAAAAGTTTAGAAGGAAGGTCAAGCAATGCATAGCTCTCCTTTGCTGTATATTCTGGAGAGAACTTATATCAGTAGCGTGAATTAACACTAATATTCTGTAATTTTAACTCTCAAAATGATCAGAAGTCTTCCAGCAGGGACTTTCAATAAGTATTCAGACATTCCTGCCTCTCCTCACACAAGGTTATACATTTAAATTTGATTTATATTTATTGTACATCCAGTGTCATATTAATGTGCAGAAAAACCGCAATGTGGTAAACTGGCTTTGACAGAGTTGAACTTAGCATAAAGATATTTTCATCACTAAAGATACATTCTCACCCTTTCCACTTCAAATACATGCCATTAAAGCCTTAGGTTTTACGTGAGTACTTATTTCTACAAGGAAATAAGAACAGACCATAATGACTGCTACCAGCTAAACTGAATTTCTATGCCAGAAAACTCAAAGCTTATAGAAATCTCTAAGGACATGTGCAGGCTGATACTTCATGTAAGTACCAACCTGAAGCCAGAGTAAGTTGCATCTTTTAATATTGTACCTGCTACTTTTTCTCAGCCATCATACAACCACATCCCAGAAAACATTCTACCAAACCCCCAGGACACTTTAATCTAGGTTACAGGCTAGATTTGGGCAGCAATCAAATATTGCAAGACATGAGAAATTTTCAGCATTCTGAGGTTTCGAGAGTGTAATTTTGGTTCATATCTTTCAGGAAGGACAGTGCAAAATGAAGCAATGCTAAAAGCATGTGGAAATAAACATTCTGATGGAAATGGCTGGATTCCAGATGGCACAGCATTAGGATAAGCCTCACATTTATTATGTACATGAGTTATCTACTACACAAAAAAATTCACATGACAGATGTTCTTCTTGATTGTTTTTGTTATTTTTCTGTAGTACAATTTCTACATTACAAAATTAATGCAAAATACACTTGCAGTGCATCTTTATCTTGGTTGTATTACTTCCTTATTGCACATACTCCTTTCCAAAATCTGAGTTTTAAAATGGGAGGCATTGTTTAGTGTGAGAGGTCCTTGACATAAAAAAATCAATCTGAGATACAGTTTTACATCCATTTTATCATTTTCCCTCAGTTCTCAGAAATCTGTGCCTTGCATAGGTATTGGAGCTTAGAAAGCTGCCTAAAGCTAAAGCATTTCAGGGGGAATATATGTTAATTTTAATGAAAGAATAAGAGAACACAGTCATAAATCTAGTAAAACCACCTCTGTTGTAGATAAACTTGTTTCAAGATACATAGTCTTGTTCACAAAGCAAATTCTGACAAAAACATTCTTCTACACTACTTTCAAAGATGTGCTTGAGAACAAAAACATTGCTTGGTTAAGTAAACGAACCCTTAGTGGAATTTAGAAAGTTTTACAAGAGACAGGCTGCATGCAGCAAAAGAGCACCTGTATGATTGTGTCTTTTATGCAAACATACAAATTTAATGAGGCCATAATCCCATTGCACACATAATTCTTCTAAAATCTCATTTTAGCTAGTACTCACACACCATCCATTTGAATTGGACTCTTGATATCCTGGCCAAAAACCTGATTTTGCCATATAATTCTATAACTTTAAAGAAAATTAGGCCTACTAAGAGACAATCTTCACACCAGAGATTTTATAATATAACTATGCAGGGCAGCAACACCATGAAACAAGAGGAAATTAATTACCTCTAAAGAGAAGCAGAGCTGACACTGAAACCCAAGCCTTCTGAGCACTCTCACCTTTGGACTTACCCACTGGACTGTCTAAAATAATTTTAAGTACTAGGTCTTCCAATATTAAAGTGGTACAATACAAGAGAAAACCTTTTAAAATTACAATGATAAGGCATTAATAAGTGTTGTGGTTTTCCGAGCCATTTGTCAGGTGAGGGGAGACTTGGGGCTCAATATGAGTGTTCAGCAAGCTCCGTTTATTGAAGAGAGCATCCGACGCTTATACAGCAAATAATAAGCTTATGAATATTCTGTAAGCCAAGCGATCTATTGGTTAACTATACCATTAACTCATCCTCATTCCTTTGGGCCTATGTTCTCTATTTCCCACGTCTCTCTGTCTACTTGTTATCATACCCAGCTAGGCCCAAGGACACGCTATCTTGCAGGTGCACGACTTGGAATTAGCCACGGCCTTGTACTTTTCCAGTCTCTAGTCAGCTAAATTCCCAACAAATAAGAACCTATATATCTCTGCAATTTTAGGTATTTCAATACTTCCTTACAATGTTTTGTCGAGGCAAATAAAAATTGTGCCACAAATTGTCACAAGGGGATTTTATTGAGTGGGGGGTTTATTTTGGAGGGGATTTTTTGAGAATTTTTTTCCTGGAGCTAGTATCACTGTTATAAATAGATAAAACTTTAGTGAGATAGGCAGGACTTTCACTTTTTAAATGAGAGGTAAAGTACAACTAGATGTAACTCCACAGAATTAAAAAGGATTCTTATGATATAAACTGTGAGTGACATGTTCTCTTACAAATCCATCAAACTCATGCACCTACTGATGCATTTATCATTCAGACAGAGGAGTCCTCTTCTCTTCACTGGTGAGACCCTAAATGGAGTATTTGTCTCTGGAGCCCTCAGCACAGGGAATACACAGACCTGTTGCAGCAGGCCCAGAGGGGTGAAACCCCTCAGTGGAAAAGTCAAGAAAGCTGGGATTGGTCAGCCTTCTCATGAGGGGATGAGAAGGTTCCAGGGAGATCTTATTGTGACCTTTCGTGCTTATAGAGGGCTCAAAAGAAGGATGGGGAGAAAGCTTTTAGGACCTATGGTGATAGGACAAGGAGTAACAGTTTTGAACTAAAGGAGAGTAGATGCAGACTGTGTATAAGGATGTGGGTTTTTTACCATGAGAATGGTGAAATACTGGCACAGGTTGCCCAGAGAGGTGGCGGATGCCCCATCCCTGGAAATATTCAAGGCCAGGTTGGACAGGGCTTTGAGCAACCTGGTCAAGCTGAAGATGTCCCTGCTCATTGCAAGGGAGTTGGACTAGATATCTAAAGAGCCCTTACAATTCAAACCATTTTATGGTTCAAAAATTTGGAACTGCCATGAACCAACAGAAAAAAAGGTATCTGTGAAGAGAAAATAGATATCGGTACATATTCTGTGTGAACCTTTCTGTCTCCTGCCTACTGAGATTTTATATATCGTCATGTCTCCTTAATTCCTTTTATTTAGAAAAAACACGGTTTCAGAATTACAATCAGTCTAAGGCTTCATGTATATGTACTGTATTTTAAGTCATGTCAGTTTGATTTATGTTTTTATGTCTCATTGATGTCAACTTGATTTATGTTTTTATACTTAGCTGATGCTTTGAGTATTTCTTTAATGTAATGGCTCTGAGCAGCAGAAAAGGATCCCACTTAAAAGTTGCATTTTATTTCCTAAGCAGTTGTAAACAGGTAAGCGAGATAGCAGCTTGCAGTCTATGTCATAGTTGTACACTGGGCTCAATAAAGGGATGATTCAACACTCTACTACCCTGCTGATGAGCCCCAAAATATTTATACAAAATTTTTTTGAGAGATTCATAAGCATGATATGCAGGAATTGAGGTGGCATATCTATTTTTTTTAATTCACTGGTCAGCAAAATAAGAATGGAAATAATTTTTTGTAGTTCATATGGTCTAGCTTTGACTGCTATCTTAGGAGGTATTAATGACATTCTCCTATCACGCTGACCATTGCATGGATAAACAAAATCAGTACTTTCATCACTCTCTTAAACCTAAACATGATAGGAAGCAAGAAAAATTTGATAGAGGTCATGTCTTGCCAGGATGAGGATTCTCATCTAGTATGTTCACATTATAGTCTTAAAAAATATATTTTCTGGTCCTGTAGACATTCTCTGTGTTGAATTCAGGCACATCATATGATTAGGATATCTTTTACACCACCTCTTAATCAATTTTGAGCTCCAAAGAAAGAAAAATATTTTTAATCCTTCATATTAGGTGAGGGAAGAAAGTAGGATTATACCAATTCCAATATTAATTGGCATCAGATATTCTGTCTCATTCAACATCTATGCTCCTTGTCCCTTTATTATAATCATTCTCACTAGTTTCATTTCACTGCTTTCCAGAAGCTTTAGAATACGTATTTATGTGGATTACATTGTTGCAGAAAAAAATTTAATTCTTTCAAGAATTCATTTGCCTTCTTTTTCACTTGAGTGTTTGACATCATAAATACCATGTAATATTTTCATGGGGTTCTTTTGTTTGTTTTAGAGTTCACTAAGTAAAGACAAGAAGAAAGAGATAAAATATTCAAGTTCTTTCCTCACTTTCTGGACTAAAAATGTACTTCATCATTAATATCTCCCTTACCCACAATCATTTGTTTTACTTCAAATTCAGAAGAAAATCCTGCATATGTTTTCTTGAATAAAATGGTGTTGAAATGGGCTGGGACAGTTTACAGTCATCTCACAAATCTCTTCCCTGACAGGCATAAACAGTAGTTTATTTCTTTCGATAGCCTGTTTTTTGTTTTACATCTCCTAGGCTTCTTTTGTCTCCTACCCTTGTGCTCATTGGAGGATAATTCCATTCCCTCTTTTCCTGGACTGCATAATACCAAAATCTGGTTGTGAAATAGTGAGCCAAAAAATGAGGTCTGTTTATGATTCTATGTTGCTGTTCCCACAAACAGACATAAAACCTTATTATATATCTATAATCTGCTCACTTGCTCCTTGCAGTGTTTTCCTATTTACTTAAAAAGAGGAAGACAACTTTTCACATTCATCATGAGCACATGCCAAGAATTCAGCAGAACAAATAACATGCTTCACTGACTCAGCATTGACTGATGAACTAGAAAAACCCCAAGAGCATCCTCAATTAAGGTTTGTAGTTATTGTGACATACACTCCTTTTTTTCTGTTTCATACTGTTAAGGAATTTTGAGCATACAGAATTAAACTGAAGAGAGAACACTTTATTGTGATGCATACCCCAAGGAAAAAAATTATGTCATCATTGTTATCAATTTTACAAAACGAAGCAGTTTCTGGTATCAAAACAGGTCACTTGACACTGAATAAAGGTAAATGAGGTAGGATTATGAGTCTGCTGTCAAACAAGCAGGACATGACATAACAGGTCTGCATGCTCATACTGCTCACAATTTAAGAACAGTATGTTTTAAAACTGTGGAAAGATCTATTGAGGACTTTGGTTTTGTTTGTTTTTGCAAATGTGCATTATAAAGCCTTCAATCACAAATTAATATATTTATCATATAACACCCCGGAGAAAACCTGAAGAACTTAAAGTTTAAATCCCATTTACTGGACATTTGCCCTTGACATCTAGGCTATACAAATTCAAAAGTACTAAAGAAAGTTCATAAATAAAGCAGACAAGAAGTAGCACAGCACAGAAGGAGCATGAACTAAAGGAGACAAAGGAGAGGATAACAGAAATATCAGTCTGCTGTTTGTCTCCAAAAGTCTCATTTCTAAAGGTACTGAGCATTTTACAGCAATTAAAATTAATGAAAATTGTAATATTCAACACTTGCAGAGATAAATGGCTCAACTGTCTCATAAATAATTGGATGTTCTTGTTTCCCATTTTAAGATGCCTTTAAAGTGTATTCAATAACTAATACAGGTTTTCAAACCTGTACCCTCAGTCACAGCTCTCTCTTTGCCAGTAATGCCTTGGAGTAGTTTCAGAGTTCAGTGCTTCAACATTGGACACTGAGTAGCACATGAATGGTGCAATGAAATGGCAAGACCTCTGTCTAAAGGCAGTCTTGTAATTTCCATGACAGTCCAGAAAAAAATTACATTAACATAAAATGCATAAATAAAATGAAAACAGCCCAAAGGAAATTGCATATTTCTTTGCTGAAGGGCAATAACAAGAATATTCTACTTGCAGAGCCTCTGACCTGCTGTGTTACTTTCTTATCTCCTGCTTCTAATATGTACCTATATTATAAAACAAATTTTTGATTAGAATTGTGGTTTTGAGGGCTATACAGCCAAAATTTAATCTAAAACATCTTATTTTCTTTGGTCATATTCTAGTTTCTTACCAAAAGCACATAATGAAACACTAAAAGATTAATTTTGATCACTGAAAGCTTAATTCCTCCATGTTGTCCATATTTTTATTTCACCATCCTAAACCTGAATGTTCAGAGAACTTAATCCTTGTAAGAACTGTTTCTCTTAACTGTAATTTCTTTTTCTTAATGGATTTTAGTAGGCTTTAGAATACAATGGTCAAAGTCATTGTTTTGAAAACTGTATTTCATAACACAAGCAGAGAAAGTATGTTAATCAAATGCTTGGCATTCTCTAAAGCAGTGCATACAGCATTTTTTAGTTTTACATTTAAAAAATATCCATGCTGGTCTTATTACTTTGTTTTTCTCTTTTATCCTTTTCCTCTTTAAGGCTTCTTCAACTTTTCCATCTCCTTCAACATTTCTCTTCTGATTCTGTATTCCCCAGCCATGCACTTGCCCCCACAGTCACAGACATTGTTAAGGATTCACTCTTTTTTACTCTTTTCCTCACATCTCCTGAGCTATGGATATTATTCTTCATGTAGAGCAAAAAATTCTTGATCTCCTGCTACCTGCACAGAAGATCTGATAGTGGCTTGTCCTCCACAGACAGCAACCTCTCCTCATGCAAAAATGTGCAAATTTGTTCGCTCTCTTGCTTGTGCATCAGTCCAAAGCAGCTCCTTTCCCTGGCACTGATGTGTGCAGAGCTCTAAACACCCTTTCTTTACATTTTCCAAAGCAGTTAGAGCAGAGGTTTTATTCTTTACCCATAGTATTTCCTGAACATGGTGACAATAATTTTTAATCCATATTTAGCACTGAGTTTGTGGGTTTTAAAACAGGAGTAGCTGACAACTTTTACATTATTAACTGTTGCTGTTTTCTATTTCTAGGGAATTCAATAATTATAAATATTTAGATATATGAAAAACAGCAAGCAGAAAGAACAAGCTGGTTTAACTAAAAGTTTCAAAAATTTTCTAGTAGCCTGATTTCCCAGAACACTGGGGACTGATTACCACAATATAGTTCTCATGTGTAAGTACCTCAGTCCTTCAGAACAACCAGAATGTTTCACAGCCAAGATGCATTTTTCAGAATATTTATTCCCAATCTGCATTCAAAAAAATACTTGCTGCTATAAATCTAATTTGAGGATATAAGAGGCTGTCTTATATCAGCTCAGAAAATCAGACCCCTGGGGAAAAAAATAATTGACTTAAACCTATTAATTAAATTACTAAAATATTTTAAATGCAGTTTAATTTCTACAGTTTTTAATCATATTTATTTCTACTTTTTAGAATAAATGTTAGTAAATAATAATCAACTAATAAATTATGTAGATTGAAAGAAATAAATAGAATTATAAAAAATTCTAAATGCAAATTTCTGACAGAAACACACTTACGCATAAAGGTAACAACACTTATTACAAAGGTCATGGAAGTTCCATGTTTATTGTTTTATGCTTTTTAAGAAACCAATGATCCATGAATTCCATCCTTTTTATTAAAGAGATATCTTTTGGACATAGTTTATGACACAGGTTGTAGATTAGAAAAAAACAAACAACATTTTGAGGAGATTTACTTTGAGTCTTTGTAGACACTTTAAAGAGCAGACAAAAATCAGTTGAGAATACATTATAGCTACGTACAAAAATCACAGGTTAGTAGTTTCTGTAATAGTAAAGTGCACTGCAGAAAATGCCTTAGAAAGTATCTTGTTCCTATCAGCCTCAAACCACTAGTGGGAAATCTGCTCCCCGCACACAAAGATGCATGTCTGTAGTCTGTAGCTGGGGAAAAAAATTGTCTAATAAATGATGGGACATTTTCTAAAGGCACAGAGAAATTCTACCAACATAAAGCAAAGAAGTTTTTTATAACTTACAGCTCTGAGAAAAGTGCTGTTTTTTCCACAATACTATATATTTATCCTGACAAATGGAGAAATGTTCAGCCTAAAGTAACTGGGAGAAAGGAGAAAAAGAAAACATCAACCTTAGCTTTTGAATACTTTCCTTAGTATCCACTGCTTAATCTGAGCTTCAGTTGAAAGAATATCAGTCCCTTGGAGAAGCACCTAATCTGTTCATGATAGATCTCCTAGAATCAATGTTTTTTAACAACTTATCTCTTAAAACTTAATACTAACATTTCAAAGTCAAGCAAATGCATGCCATTTTACAAATTCAAGGACATTTGAAAGTAAATCATCTAATTTTCCAGAGGAACAACTGAATGGATTCCACCACACATTGAAGGGAAATTTCCAGTAAAGGAGGAATAATGAAAATGAGAGGTGAGCTGTCAATGCCTAACTTTTACAGTTCGCATGCACTTTGCAAACTGTCCCTTGCAGCAATGAATGAGCTCCGGAAAAAAAAAGCAGGGTGGTTCCACCTTGCATGGGAAGACCCTGGAAGTGACCAGACGGACCAGGGGTGGGAGCTAAGGGTGCCAGAACTTGTGTGTCCTGACCACGACCCAGGGAACAGAGTGGTGCCAGGCACCAGGCTGGGAACAACCAGGCAGAGGATGAGTGCCCAAGCTGAAATCCATCTGCTGAGCAAAGTCAGGAGAGCCCCTTGCACTCTTTTCCCCCCAGCCAAAGAGGCATAGGAAATCACAGCACGTATTATTTCAAATGGGTTAGTAATTTTGCGGAAAAGAAATTCCAGTTATAGGTCCACAATAGCTTTTTGGATTAATGGGTACATAAATGGAAAGACAGACAAAATGAGAAAACAGGAGAAGAAATAGTTGAGATTTTATTTTCAAACCAATCTTAATTTATTTTTATTGTTATTCAGACTAATCAATGTTTTCTATTCCAGAGATTTCCTCAGACAGAGAAATGAGTGCTACATGAAAGAGGGCATAATCAACGTATTAGCTGAAGGGGAAGCTTTGATCATGGAGTGAAGGTTAATTTCCTGGGTCAGAAGACCCAAACCCATGTCCACACATGAGATGTATTGCTCAAGAAGCTCCTTTTCAGTGTGTTACAACTTAACATATGTTCAATAGTAAAAATCAAGTTATTATGGGTGCATATGCAAAAGATTAAAATACATGTATTTATCCTAAGTTGGCACCAATTCAATAGAGGATAAGGCAAATCCATTCTAAAAAACTTTTGTCATTCACAAAAGTTTGTACACCAAATACTGTTCCTATGATTTCTGTATTATCTACTCCA
Source organism: Melozone crissalis (assembly GCF_028551555.1). Taxonomy (NCBI): domain Eukaryota; kingdom Metazoa; phylum Chordata; class Aves; order Passeriformes; family Passerellidae; genus Melozone; species Melozone crissalis. Next base: position 18,168,525 of record NW_026535783.1, on the reverse strand, counting down.
GCATGACTGATAAGTAAAAATAATCTTTCCTGAAGCAAATATTATGAGATAGCAAAACATAAATATAATGTCTTCTATTTAAGACATTTTATTACCTAGCACTTGCATTTACTTGTCCTCTAGCATAGCACATAAAAAGTGAAAGGTAACTACACTGAAATTTTAGAAGCAGGATACCTTGAAGGATGTCTGATTTCACTAAAATGTCTGGATTGTACAAGCAGAATCAACATGACTGAGTAGATAGTCAAGATCTGTGAAATTAATCATGAAATTAATCCTGTAGCTCAATCTGAGCTACAGAATTGAAACACCGAAGTGAAAGTAGTCTTGTTTAATGCTGGAATTTGAAGCATTGTAATCAAATGCAAAATGTAACAACCCCAAGTACTGGCAGTATTAGATTCTACAATAGTAATTAGAGCTACCTATTAGAGAACACTTAAAATTAGCTAGCAGTCCTACTTTTGAAATAACCTACCATAATCTTTCATTCATTGTTAATTTGTCTGTTAATTTCTGATTTGCAATGTGCATGAGCAGTAAATTAATCAATTTCCATGCCTTTATTTTTTCAAGTCCCCTGCAAAAGTAGAAACAATAACTGTAAATCATGGTCATAGCAATAGCACCATTTAATGGGATGGATAGGTAGTCAGCAGAACCCAATAAAAGAAAAATGAGAAAGGTATAAAAGCCATTAAGGGTATTGCAGGAGGAAACTCTATTCCAGATGATGTTCATTCTTCCTGTGGAAATCTGTAAACTCTTTACTTCATTTCCAGCTTGAACAGGAAAGGAGTCCTTCAGCCAGCAGAGAGTTAATTATTGTCCACCTAGGCATGCTGCTCACTACAGGTTTATACATTTATAGCTCCTTGCTTGCAATAAAATCAATGCTCACAGAGTAATTGACTCAGAATTATCGTTAACAGCAATCAACAGGAAAGATGTGTTGTGCAATACTGTAACAAAGCTCACCCCAGAGGCAAGGCGCTGGTTCAAAGCTCTTGTACCTCTTCCCTTAAAGCACAACCTCAGACCCAGCAACTCCTCCAAACTAGGCATTTTTTAAAGTTTCACATCAGAGGAGACATAAATGAGGTGAGAGTTCAATGGGATCATAATAATTAAAGCTTATAATATCTTCCCAAGATGCTTCACATTATGCAATCTTGTCATCATGTGTGCTTCCACACTTGTTTTCACGGTCTTGTTTTTTTAGGACTTTTAACATTCATGTAAGGAAACCTGAAGCTTAGTTTTCTAGCTGGTTTTCTTACAGACTGGGACCTGCAGCTGACCTATTGAAGCAAATGAATCTGGCTTATTCCTTCTAAGGTCAATGGAAGATGCTTAAATGTCAAGAATTCAGTTTCAAGACGTTTCGCTGAAGGACAAAAAATTGACACAGCGTGTAGATTGAAGGATTCAATCAATGCATCTTCTATTTGAAATTCTGACAGTTTTTACCCCCAAAAGTATTTATTCTGTTTCTGTGAACATGAAGAATCATTCCCCCAAAATAAATTAAATTAATTACAGCTGTTCCTGGAATAGAATAGAATAGAATAGAATAGAATAGAATAGAATAGAATAGAATCATTCATCTGGAAGGGACCAACCAGAAAAATCTAGTCCAACTACCTGGCCATGTCTGGGCTGAACAAAATTTAAAACAAGTTATCAAGAGCATTCTCCAAATGCATGTTAAACTCTGCCAGGCTTGGGCCATCAAACATTTCTCTAGGAACTGTGTTACAATTTTTTACTGCCTTCTTGGTAAAGAAATGTCTAGTCAAAATCTTCCCTGGTGCAGCTTTGAAATATTTCCACATATTCTATCACTGGATACAAGGAAGGACACGCAGTGAAGCATCAGCAAGTGACCTCATTTTAAATAATAATTTAAATCAAACTAACAATCCTGCTTTACTATGCAAGGAAAGTAATAAAAATATTCAAATAATGTCCTTATTTAAATTTAAAACATATTTTCCCCATTCAAAAAAAATTCAGTGTCTTGATTAAACCAGCTGTTCAACCAGTATAATTTTTTAAATTGGACAGGTGAATCTGATGACTTGTGCCAGGTCAATACTAATTCTTTATTGTGCAATTAATCTAAGTTGACTTATCCACCACATTGGTAAGGAGCTTGATTTCTAATGTATACCTTTCTGTGAATTTGGATCCTTCCATGCCTGAAAAACTGCAGAGGTATACCAAAAATCTCACATCTCTGCCCCAGAAAAACATTGAAATCTGTAGCTATAGAATTTTGAAGTCTGAGTTTAAAAATATTAGTGTGTTTCAGGAAAAAAAGAAATTTGGGGGAGGAAAGATAGCTGTACAATTCACTCTGTCACCCAGGTGTTTATGCTGGGGTACATCACCAGAAGGAGATGTACTCCCCTAAAAAAGTTCTCTGGCCTGTAAGTTTGTCATACCTGGAACTTTTACAGAAACTCCTCCTATATTTCACTATATCCACTTCAGCAGTTTTACATTATTACTTCTCCCATACTTCACCATATTCAAATAAAAAGATTGCACTCAGATTTGCATTTTGCCTTCTGTACTTAAGCCTTCTATAGCCTTAAGTGAGGGCATTAACTTCCTGGGTTATAAGATTCTTTGCAGGGGCAGGGTTTGACTACTACTGCTATTAGGTTAAATAAAATGGAAATCCATCAATATTCCTCTAGAAACAGGTAACTGGATACATGGATGTTGCTCAAATCTGAAAGGAAATGGTATTCCTGAAGCACTAAATTATTTGAAAATGAACTAAAGCTTTTTGACACTAAGGATTTATCTTCATTTCCAGAATCACAGAAAACAGTACCAAACTGAGATATTGCTGGGAATAGTCAAATCACTGAGCTGTACTAATGCGAAACAGTGTTCTAAGTGGAGAAAAAATGTACAGAGTCTGCTCTGAGACTCCCTTTCTCTAGGTCTGCTTGTCTTTAATTTCACTTTGTATCACACTCTAAGGAAAAACTAATGAACAGGTGAAAGTGGAAATTCTTTTTAAAAACTTTTAAGTCAAAACATAAAACATTCTCAACTTAGTTCAATGCTATGCATCAGATTCAGGCCTCAAAATTACACATATTAGAAAAGCTTTTACTAGATCAGAATCTGATATTTTGGATACATTTATTTTTATGCTAGACTATACACAGAGTCACATGAACACAGGTATTGCCTACAGCATAAATAAGGAAAATTGTTACTTACAGCTATCTATATTGTGAACTTTCAGGTTTAAATGCATGTATCTTTTCTCATGTTTAGAAAATTTTCTTATTTTGTCTCTTTAGAGATGCTAAACAAAAAGCATGTACAAAAAATGCAGGTCCATATTCCATTAGAAATTCTTTGACAGACTGATTCTTCCATTGATTTTTAAAATCCTATATTCCAAAGACATCCAGTACCTAATACGGTGTCTTTATCTGCAGGAATGAAGAAATCTCAGACACAACCTATTATTATCAGAACAAAACCCCGAAAGAAGACAAGAACAGAAAAGTGAGTGTCTGGGACTATCATATGCTGCTGTGGAATTACTACAATCCACCTGTGGACTATTACAAGACCTGGGATATGACCAGTTTTGTCACTATCATGTACTGACATGCCCTATATTGTGCACAGGAAAAAGAATTTCAGAAAAACTGGCTATCATACCTTCACTACTGAAAGATCTTTTCCCCAGTTACAAAATGGTGCTTATCCATGGCACCTTGGACCATTAATCATCTTTATGTAGACAAGAAAGTGCTTCAGGATTTAAAAGAAACATATTTAATATTTACTGTAGCTATTGGAAGTCACCAAACAGCTACATAAATGAATGGAAATGAAAGGGAAGGAACATTTCATGAGAGACACCAGCAATAGATACTGATAAAAATTTTTGCATAAAAATTTTTTTTTCGCTGTCAGTAGAAAGGATTCTTTCTCATTCCTTCAGTTTAGAACTATTTTCCTTGAAGAATGAATGCCAGTAGTTTGTGTTAGTACACCATCTTGTGGATAACTCGTCTAATTGGGTGTTGCTGCAACAGGCAGCAGAGGCTCCAAGTGCTAGAAGAAACAGGATTACTTCTCATTAATCCAGCGCTTACAGTCACAGCAAATCTCCCTTTTATGTGCATCATGACTCCTTTCCAAATCTGCTTGTGAAGCACTAAATCATTGAATGTGAAAGAAGATGTACCTACATGAAGAAGGATTAATTATTCTTAAATACTTGTCTTAATTCACACTTAAAACTGGAAGAAATCAAAGGTATTAAGTTCTTTAATATGCTATACAATATACAAAAACCCCAGAAATAGAAAACTAATTACCTAATCCACTATAAATATACCTTCATGGTCCCTTTTGGACATCTTTGGCCCCTTGGACTTGTCTTGTGTTCATTGGAATGTAAATGCTAGCTTTGAAAGCAGCTTTTGGTCTTCAGTACCAAAAATGTCATTGTCCTTCTTCATAACTCAGTCATTAAATCCAAATATCTTCCATTATCTACGGCGCTTCCAAGGCACTATTCATAATGGTATCTATTTCAGATGACTTGGAAATAAACAAGTATAGGCTAAGCAGAAGGTGTGGGAAAGTTTCAGGATTTTCATATTCTTCATTGTTATGCATCTATAGTAAATGATTCCATCTTTTGCCATTTAAAGTTACAGGCTTTTGAAAATTATCTAATTTGATTTTATTTTATTTGAATTCCAGGTTGATTTCCCAGGCAGGAACCATCCAGAAATATTGCAGAGAAAATGAGATATCCTATCTCACCTGTGCCAAAATGGAGGTCTTGAGGTATTTCAATCCCGTATTGGATTAGTGCATCAAGATATGTGAATTTTCTTTCTGCATGACAAATTTTCACAATGAAGACTGCGAATCAGTGGAACAGACTGCTTTGAGAGACTGTATAGTCAACATAAAGTTAGAATAGTGCAAAATCAATTTGAAATTCTGTAAAGGTTACTATCAGCAATATAGATGTTTGGAACAACTACAAAGTCCAGAATAGTGCAGAGTATAGTTTATTGATCTTAATTTCTGTGTAAACTGCCTTTTTTGCTCTCTTCACTCTGCAGGGAAACACAAAGAACTTGAAAAGGTATTTCACTGTCCCAGTGCTGTAATTACCTGCCATGAGCAATATATACACACAGCTTGAACAGGCCCATGTAGCCACTCTGTTAGAGCTCTGAAAGCAATTCACATGAAGTATTAGAAATTACAAAGGAAATAAGATCAATTGATCCATTTACCACCCATTAAAATTTGTGCAGAGGAAAAACCTTCTAAACAAATATTCTTCCAAAATGCACTTCCAACAGCCCTATAGTTTATGTTTTTTAGAGAGTAGCTCTCTTGGTACTTTTCCCTTGCATTCTCTGCTGTTACTTCTGGCTAAAACAAAGATCGATCAAAACTGTAAACCAGAAGGCATGAAAAAATCTTAAACAAAGAAGAATCAATACTTACAACTTCTATGTCCATAGATTTGTGTTGCTTGCTGCATTTCGTCTTCTACAAAGACTGACAAATCAACTGATATTTATTATGTAATAAAATAACTGGATATTTGGTGATGCAAGTGAATTGAATCTAGTGCGCTCTGCTGTATTCGGTAGTATTACAAAAAAGGTTTAGTAGTTGTTTGGGTTTTTTTTCTTTCTTTCCCTTACAGGTTTATTATTTAGGCCTGGATTATTTTTTAGAAGCCATATTGTTTGATATTATATTTTCATGCAGTTTGATCAGATCTTTAATGAATATGCTTAAAACACTAACAGTGAGGTAACACTGGGATATTTTATCTGTTGATGATGTCAAATTGGGCAAGAAATCAATCAGTACAATCAGTTGGATTGTTTTAGAAACCAGGACAAACAAGTAAATAGATGTATTATTATAGAGCAGAATGCATAATAATTGCAGTTCTTTCAAACAGGGATTAGAACCTGAGTGCGTTGAAGTAAAAGCTATTCTGAAGTAAATAGTGGTTCTACAATGTTAGTTAGTGCAGTTTAAATTGCCAGAAGTAGAGAGAAACAGCAGAAAACACAGAAAAGTGACTCGAGCCAATTAAAGGGAGTATATCCCCTTTATGACAATTTTTCATTCCGTGCTCTGCCACATACTGGCTCAACAGACCTTAACATAAAAAGAGGGTTGCTTCCCAAAGTTACCTCAAACCTTGCTGGCATTTTAATTTACCTCATTTCACAATTAGAAGAAATGAAACTTGGGATGAAGTGTAAAAAGTCATGTTTCTGGAAAGACAGCAAAACACTTACAGCTGCTTCAGTTTGCTGGCCAAACAGAAATGCAGACAAAACATTCAGATCAACACAAAATGAGATTTTTTTCCAGAGGAAAAAAAATACGTAAAATTTTATTTGATAAAGCTCTTTCTATTTTCATTCCAGAATGAAATGTATTCTGTTTCACTTTACCTCTGTAATGGAGGAAAGAAGTGTAACCACTGATCAGCTTGTTATTACAGTTTCTAAAACTTGATCTGAAAATAAGAGTTAAAGTGGTTCACTTCAAAAATTTTCAAAGGACATTCCAAAAATGACAATCATGCTTCTGTTCTGACTTTTCTGTAAACAGGTTAATCCTTTCACTCTATACACACTTGTAAGCGGACTTGTAGCATTTTCTAGTTTTGGTTTTACTAAGTATTCCATTGCAAAATCATCATAATCCCATTGCTGGCAACTTTGCAGTTTGTGAACGCTTTTTGTTTGCATTGGCTCTTTCTGGGGCTGTCAAAGACTGTCCCAGATAGCCCTCCTTGGAGAAGAAGGGATCACTTTGCACATTCTTATCTATTTCCCCACTCTGCCTTCTAATGCTGAATGGACTGTGCTGTGTCGAGCAGCTGAGCAGTCCTTTTCAGTCCTTCTCATGAATGCATCTGCAACAAGGAGAGAAGACAGGGTCAGATGGGAAGAGTTCACAAGCTGGGTGGCAGCTGACACATGAAAGGCACTGACCTGTGATATTGTCCAGAGTATGAAAGGAAAACAGGACTCTTACTCCTCACTGTTCCTCTAATATCTGGATACATTTGTGGAATCACTGGCCAAATACGCTGAAGGTGTCTTTACATCTGCTCCACATTCAAATGGTGAAGTACAGTGAAGATCAGTTAATTTTGTTAACCCAAGGGATGGAGTCCATTCCCATCCTTCTATCAAATAACACTAATGTCAATGTGACTACATCACAAAATTTCTTTCTCCTTCTTTAATAATAAATTAGCAATCACAAATCAAGTGTTCAAGAACAAAGTATTTATCTGCAAAAGTTGTTTGACCTTATTGTGACTTCATACTGAGAATTAATGTTTGGTAGTACTTCTAGAATAAATCATGCTATGGAGTGAAGATGATATAAAAACTAGGTTTTATTGATTTCATTTTCACATAAACTTAAAAGACTTTTCATGAACTAGCTAAGTAGGAAATTTTTAAGCCTGCCAATACTGTTCTGGAGGATTGGAAATGTCTCTTTCAATTTCCTATGTATTGTTGCACAAATCACCTCAAAAAAAAAAAGTTTTTAGATATGATCTTTCTTTTGGCATGTGAATTACTTATTCTGATCTAAGAGTGGATGAACAGGTCACAGCTGCAACTGAAAATTGTAGTAGCTGCTTTTAAAAAATCTAAATCAAGTCTAGTAATTTAAAATGGGGTATGGGGAAGGACTATGCAGTTTCTGACCTTCATGTGTGATGATGAGAAAACTGTAAATTATGTGCTTCTGAGATGGGAATAAACACTCAGATTTCTGAGGTGTTGGATCACGTAATTGATGTTTGTGAACTAGATATTATAGTCATAATAAATACAGAAAAGCCTCAGGAAATTAATTATTCTTCTTTCTGATACTTGCTGAACAACAAAGTGCAATATTAAAAGTTTTGCTTTTTATGTGAGCACCATCTGTCCTGTGTTTTGAGTGAACCAAAAACTGTGAAAGATAATAGTATGATAATGATAGAATCAAGTCTCTCTCAAGACAAATGGACAGCAGGAGAGGGTTTCTACTGTGCTTTAACTTTGTCATTTCTTAGCTTCTGACATTGTGACAGCAAATTGAATGTTTATTTGCTGAAGGGAAAAAGTCATTAGACAAAGCAGTTATAAGACATCTCAAGAACAATTAATGTCAATAAGCAAGAAATTGGGCAAAGGAGGTGAGAGTTCACCTGTGCGGGTGAACAGTGCACTTCTGTCAAAACACAAAGACACACAGAAGGTGGAATCACAGACAAGTCACTTGGAATGAATATTGAGATGCTGTCAGATTATGAAGAAATGAGATGAGGAAAGACAAGGTCCATCTGGGATGAAATTTGGCCAAGGATGTCAAGATAGCAAGAAGGGCTTCTTCAAATACATCAATAACAAAAGGGAAACTACGGGAAATGTGGGCCCATTACTAAATGGAGCAGCAACACTGGAGATGGAGGATGCCAAGAAGAGGCAGAAGTAGTGAATGGCTGCTTAGCATAGATTGCCCTCAGGAATCTCCCAGCAGACCAAGGAGGAATGGCTGATCTCCCAGAATGCTGGGAAGCCGTTCAGAAGGATCTCAGCTGTGCATTTAGTAGTGGGCCCATACCCTATTCACAGCAAGATAGCATGGACAATGCCTTTGCTGAAAATTTTTATATAAAAAGTTAGTATACATATTAATATAGCCAGGAACACAGAGAAGTTTCTTCCTTATGTGAATATGTGCAGACTAATTACAATCTAGAAAATACAGGAGGAAAACCTTTTACATACCCACTGAATGGATCTCATCCATCCAACTGACTGCAGTTATAATTGCTTCCAGATTGCTTTTAAAACTACATAGTTAATAGAAACTGATAAATAATTTCTGATTCAGGAAAAGAATGAATAATGCATTACATTACCCTTTAACAGTGAGAATTTCTGTGCCTTTACAGAAAATCTAATTCCAAACTTTTGTCAGAAAATCTATATAATCAATTTTTTAAAATTCTTTCAGAAGTATGTAACCCCAAAAACTTCTTTTCCCTCCCTGCTTCCCACAATACAGCAAACTGAATCTTTGATATTTACTTGTGGCTTCTTTCTATCCACAGTGCTCAACATCTACAGCTATGGTTTCCATGAGGAAGGCACGAGAGGTAAAAATTTATTGCATACTTCTCTTTTCTGGAAATTTTCTTGCAAAATGGAAGAGTAGGCTTTCAACAACCTACTTTAGCAAGGACTCTGCTAGTCACCAGTTGTGCTCAACAACAGTCTGAGAGCCTTAGTCCTATTGCACACAAAGAGGTGAACCTGGCACTGCCATTTCATTCACCTATCTTAAAACTGTGCCTCTCTCCCTCCTTGTATGTTATTCATTGTCTGAAGAAAAGAGGAATGTGATAATGAATAGAATCCCCACTTTATTTTATGCACCACAATACTGTGGTCTGCTTTTCTAGTGCCCTCATCTTAAGACTCTTAAATCCATATCACTGGGCTCAAGTGGCATGGAGAGACACGCGTGAGGTCTTTCCGACCAGATTAATCAACAAAGACTCAATGTTTGTAGAGTATCACTGAAATGATGGAAGTATTTTTTTTATTTCCTTGAGAATAAGAATAATGTTGATAATGTTCTGGGAATCAGCTTCTTACACATGCCAACAACGTGACAATAGTCACTGTCACCAACTTCTGACAAGAAGCTAATGGTGAGGGAAGCTCTATGGCACCCAGCACAGCTTTGATGCAGCTTTTTGGTATTTAAGAGAAAGAATGCCAATCCAGGAGGGATGTTAAAGTTCAAAAGAGAGTTCAAAAACACTTTCACTGAATTGCCTTTTTGGGAGTATGGCACAGTTTGTTTGAAAATAATTATTTTTAATTTCTGCACAGCTACAGTAAAGCATAGTGTTGGAAAAGTGCATCATCTACCCACCTGGAAAACACTGAGCAAAAGCCCTTAGAATGAGGGACTGGGACACAGTAGGAAAAGATTTAACCTAACAGTATCCTGGACACCAAAACCATTATTTACCATTTAGATGATCACTTGCTTTGCTAAATCTTAAAAACCAAAGGAAGTGTGCTGACCAAAAATATTCAAATCTTGTCCATAAGCCACTTTGACCCAGACAAAAATTTGCCATGGTCAAGGAACCATGCTTACTAGCTGGAGAAGTATGAAATATGCTGATGAAATATGCTTTGTTATACATTCAATTTATCGGTTATGGAAAAAATAATTTATTACTACACCTATTTCTTAGTAATCTAGGCAGATCTTGCTCCTTACTTTTTTATTTTTTACTACAAGGCTTCTCATCATCAATGATATTATTCCATTTTACCCTCTGCAACTAAGTATAGGCACTAAAACACTGTTACTAGGATTTTTAAAATACCCATAGGTCTGTTCATCACTAGGAACTTGCACCTTGGATTAACAGATCAAAACTAATGGGCTGAACACCTCACCAAGGTCACTTCAAAAGATAAAAGCAGAAAGTAATTGAGAAATATCAGAGGTTCTGATACAAAGAAGATCTTTTGAGCTTGGAGAAGAGATCAGTGTTGCACGAGAAAATTTAGAAGTCTCTTTCGCGTGGGTATGGAAAAGTAGTGAATAGAGACAATACAATGTGGACCTTCGATATTTTCTTAGTCATCTGCCAATACACATATATCCTAAGTAATTTACTGTAAATTGATTCACCATATCCTAATGGATTTCTTTTACAGATATATGTAGTATAAATACCATGTAAAATTTCTCAAATAAGAGTTCTTCAAAACAACCACACCAAAACACAAACCAGTACTTTTTCAGGGTCTTAAAAACTATATCCTGAAAACATTCTGCAGTATTTTATTGTTCAGTTTGGTTCCGGTTTACTGCAGTGATTAATATTTCAACAGGTGATTCATGTTTAATTTTTTTGTATCCCAAATGGCTTCCATATAATCTGAAGGTTTCAAATAAAATAATTTTATATTTTATCTAAATGAAATTACCTTAGAAAGAAAAAGAAATGCTCTGCACTTGTAGAAGTAAATTTGCTCTTCTGTAATCTAGTGATTTAGAGAACTTGATCTGCATAACCAATTTCTGGCTATTTTTTATTTATTTACAGAGCACTCATCAATGCTCTGTGCAAAAGAAAAAATCAGAATGCAGTGATTTGCATAATCCATGCCAGTACACACCAGTCTTCCCATTATCACTGGTTATTTCATGTATGTGTTTGAAATCAGCACACTAAGAAGAGCTCCAGAAGAGAAAACATATTCATATACCACTTTTCCATGTTGAACCAGAGAGTTTTCTTGTTCTGAGTTTTCATGTGCTTCATTGGGTTTTAGCATGAAAATTTTGTTGATTCTGTGTAACAAAAGAGCAAAACTGATAAATAAAACTTTTGTAAATGAGTAGTAACACAAACAAGAAAAGTGATTACTTAAAACACTCAGTAAATAGCAGCAATATGGGCCCTTCTAACTGGTCAAACACTTTTCTTCCTTCACTGGAGACCCTCAAAACACTGATCAGCCATAGAAATGGTTGAAAAAATTTTGCACAAGCTTCTGTGTAGGGAAAAGGTTTCCTGAAAACTTCCTGAAAAAAATCTGCCAATCAAATAGTTCTACTTCTTGGTAGGTGCATATATGTTTAAAAAAATATTATTAAACAAATGCTGCCTGTCACAACTAAAAACCTCGTATCCAAAAGTGGAATGAAGAAACAAAATTAGGTGACCGGGAAAATGTATTAAAGTTACTTAAAAAAAAATAAAATTAATGAACAATACTGTCCACTTTAACAAAGAGGATCAATGACAAAGAAACAGGGGAAAAAATCCACCATGAATATTTTGTATCTATTGTAGATATAATAGGAAATGTAGCTATGCTGGTAAAAACCTTAGCATGGACAAAATGCAAAAGCCTCTCCAGAGAACTAATTTAATGTAGAAGACTAAACAAGAATTGCAATTTACAGTGTGAACTCTGAGTTACAATGCCTTTGTAAAGAATTTATTCAGAAAAATAAAAAAAAAAATACACAGGAAACATAATGTATCACATTTATATGATGTATTGACCAGAGGTGACAAAGGTTTTGATGACAGCATGATGTGTACATGTCAGGACTGTCTGAAACACGTAGCATGTAGTCTGATAATCCGGACTAGTCTTGCTTGTGCACAGCTATCCACCTGAGCTTCCCTGCAGGCTGCCTGCCTGGCCAGGTGTCAGCCCCGCCTCAGGGCAGAGAACCCCATCCTGATCTGTGCCCACCTTCCTTGGCTTTGTGAGTCCTCCACCCTGGTGGCTGCTGTCTGTCACACCCAAATCCATCTCCTTTGCTGGCTCTGGACTAATTCAGTATGAGATTGACAATGCCTATGAATTCATTGGTAAAAATAAACATATCGTCTACTTGATGCTACGTATAGAGCATATGCTCATGCACTGAAATAGTGAAATACTAATGTCTTCCTTTATAAAGTATGCACATTGCTTACATCTCTCATAATTATGGTAATATTTAACCTCTCTAACACTTTGCTTGCTGAATAAAATAAGAAAAAGAAAAGGGAACCCAGAAGTCAGTAGGAATTATGGATCTTTTTTACATTTATTAATATGAAGTGAATGGTCACAGAAGAAAAGAATCAATAAATAAAGACTGTTGGTAGAAAGGAGAGCATCTAGAAGAAGTCAACAGCTCAAATTTGAAAACAGAGTTCATACAGAATGGCAGGCCTTTTATCTCTCATCCCTTATCAGAGAGGCATGGATCAAAAACTGAATCATATATATAATGCAAAATAGATTATATTGCAGAGAACAGAAAAAGATGGAGCTAGTCAAACTGATAGAGACTACACTGATTGCTCAGACATCTGAAGAAATAAAGATATTTAATGAATAACTTTATCTCCCTTCTTGATTGCAGAATCTACAAAGCTGATGATGATCATAGTAACTTAGAATTTATGAAGAAGTGCCTGAAAAACGACTGATCTAAAAGATTAGAGAGTCATCTTTAGAAATCAGACAACAACAAAGAGCATTCATATATGCTCCTCTTCTGCAGTGCAAAGAGGAGCAAACCCAGATCTAAAGAGTACTTAGATGCCCAGAATGGCACCTAAGTACCAGACTTAGATACTGGAAATTAGGTACAAAAATTCCAAACTTCAGCTGCCTAATCTTTTAATTACAACCCACGGACAGGTGAAGGCTGACTAAAGAGCGGGAAGATCCCAAGACAGAATAGCTAGGAAGGCTGTGGATTTAAATGTACATTGTATTTCAGACCAGCATGACAGTTTTTTTCCCAAGCAAAGGCAGAGGCATCTTATAACAGGGCATTGATACAGATGCTGGTAATTACATGCTTTACAGGAACATGGCTGCTATAGGAGGTGATTGCCTCAGGATTAATCTTGTTCAGCTTAGAAAAAATAGCTTAATGAGAAAGTTCAGGGCCTGTGATGCTGTTTTGCAAAAGTCATCCAGTGGAGAAATTTAAGACTAATGTCTCTCTTACGTCACTGGCTGACTCTCAGGGTGCATTTGCTCAGTAGGTTACAGGGCTCCAGACCTCTCTTGATTTGCAGCTGCAGATAGTACAGGCAGAGCAGGCACACAGTGCTGGGCCATTCCACTTGAGAGGCCCCACACCAAAATGTTCAGTGTTGAAATTTATGTTCTACCTGTTTAAGTATTCTTACTCTTGCTCCATTTCCATGCTTCTACTTAAATAAAAAATGATGGGTTTTGTGTGGGGAGAGGTTTGTTTTAATTCTTATTGATGGGGGTTGCTACTCATCTTTGTATCCTTTCCCTTTCATGGCTTGACCTAAATTAAACTCCAATCTAATTTACTACTTTAAGAGACTGAAATGAGTTTTAAGGTCATATTACCTATAAGTAACAGATAGAGCACTTAACATCAGTATGGGATATCAGATTGCAAATAGCTATGCCAGACAGAAATACAAAACTTAACCTGTAGGAATACACAGACAAAACACTAGGGTTCACAAGTTTCTCTATGCTGATTCCTAAAAGACAGCGACTTCCCCACCACCATGGTCACTTCTTAATAAGAAGTAGAAAAGTCTCTTCCCACTATATTCAAAACACCTCTGGAAAAACAATGCTAGATAACTCAAAATGAGGCTGCAAGGTATAATTTTCCATTAATGGAAAAGAGTTTGAAAAGTTCAAATTTAGTCACCAGGAAACATTTCTAAATATGCTTAAGTACCTGGAAGTGCTGCCAACACTGGATTAGCACTGTACCACATGCAATTCCTCATGCCATACACCAGAGAATATATGGAGTGATGGGAATAAGTTAAAATTTAATCTTTCAGTTTTGACTGTCATTTTTCAGAACCGCCCCCCTCCATGCTAATGCAGAACTCAAACAGAAGCCTTTCAGCTTGGCGACAACAGATGCTATTTTCTGTACAATGAAAAGAGAGAAAGTTTGGATCTTCTCAGTGATCATTAGTCTGCAGATGATTCATATTCAAATGAATATTGGTTTAGAGATTTTTAATTGCAATTAATGAGATAAATAGTCACATTTTTTGGAAAACTTCAGGAAATCCTCTTATCATTGTCCACTTGAAAAAAACTAGAAAGAAACATAACCTCATTCTCACCCTGGACAAATAGTGTTTTAATACTAATCAGTGCTCATTTGTGGTATGACTTTCTAATGCATGTCTGATTAATGCAAAAAAATTCTCAACCTCACCAACATAAGAAAAGGCATCAGAGGTTTTTCATACCTTAGTGTTCCCCCACCAACCAGATGACTGCTTCTACAGACATGATTTAAAATTCCATCAGCTTATAATGGGTACATTACTGAAACAAAACGCCCCTAATTTACCATAAGAAATATGGGGTTTTGGTTCGTCTTACAAAAAAACGTAAGATACTGGAAATTCTTACTCTGGGACAGACATACACTCAGTGGCATTAATGAAAGATTTTTTACTCTATTGCTCTTCCAGATCTTAAAAATGTGTGAAACAACATGATTCATTATTCTCATCATACAAATTAAAAGGATTAATATGTCTCTGTTCAAAACCAGCATGAGTTGGCACTGGTACAATGCTCCTTAAATAAAAGAATAAAAGAATGTTATGCACCAATTTGCAAGCCTCATATTAATCTTTCTCCAGCACTTGAAATGTTTAAGATTAAGAGCAGAAAGTATGACAGATAAAAAAAGAAAAGTATGCTACAAAGACACTAGGACTCCTTTTATTCTCATTTATACATATATGAAGAACAAGAGCAAAATGAAGGGAACTATAGTTGTATAAAAGTGACAGAGGACGGGAGTTCAGCACATACGGATTTAAGGTAATCTGATTCTTAGTGTACCACTGCACCACAGCAGAGGAGCACAAAAAGCTGTCTTTGACTGCTCTAGTACCTAAGCTGGAGGAGGATGGAACATCCCTATGAACTCTCTGGATGCTGGGCCACTTCAGGCAGAGCCTATACACAGGTGGGAAAGAGGTTGCAGCACACGCATAATATAAGCCTTCATTCGGGCTTTTCATTTGATTTTAGGAAGTTTATGTTTAATTTATTGAGAAAGCTGCTCTGTACACACTGATGAAGCCTAGTCATTTATGTGAATGGAAAAAAGCCAATTCAGAGCTGAGGGCACTGGACAAATAAATTCTTTTCCAGCTCCTATCATTGCATGTGTCAGAGGGAATTGTTACTGTGTAAACTGTCAGCTCAGATGCCCCCTCAGTGTTGTCCCTGCAAATGTGAGCAGAATACTTCATGATCAATTCTGTGCAACTACAGGAAAGATGCTAAAGATCAAGGACATTCAAAGACAGCGGTGACATTTATTGGAAGTTTTACATTTTATTAAAGAAGACAAAAATTGAGCTGGATAGGCACAACCAGAAGCACTAGATGCTAAATTATTCTGTATAATTCTGTGGTTCAGAAACACAAATTAGCTGATGCTTGAGGCAGTGAACTGTTGAAGTTTAAATGTAGAAGGTTCTGCCTATTACTATTACCAAGAATTGAAGTATTTGTCAATATTTCTCTCAAACATTCCATATACATCCATGCAATGACACCCAGCAGGACACAGGTACTAAGTATTCAACTGCAACTTCTTCTGAAATATTCCATAACACAGATTTTTCATAATTCTGACATTCACTTTGAAAGAATTAAAAATAGATGGTGACGAATAGGGCAGTGAACTTCAGATTCAAGATAACCCCTGTTTTGAATGTACTTTGTGGAGTTCTAAGACCCATGAAAATGTTGCAAATATTGTAGTGACAGAGCAATGGGGCACAACATGATCATGCATCCCTTTTATCAATACTAGTGTACTAGGAATACTTCTTGCACATAATAATTATCTGGGGTGAAAGAAGCAATTAAAACATAAAGTATTTTTTTTAAAACCTAACATGTAAGTATGAACTTAAATTTTTAATGAATGATGACATCCATATTCCTCCACAAAATATTGTCAGTGCTAAGAAGAGAAGATCAGGTGTGTCTATTTTAAACAAAAGAGTACCCTGATGGCATTCTGCATTTGAGTCCGCACTTTGTCCATTTATCTTGTCTAAAATTATAAACTGAAGTTTTATGAATAATATTTGGCTTATCTTCTGAGGCTTTAGTTCTTTAAACACTTCTATATTGTAATATGAATTTCAATTTACTTCATGTCATCTCACTTAAGTCCTTCTAATTTTCAGAAGGTCTATTTTTCTTCGAATTTTTGGTCTAATTTCAAGTAAATCAATATGCAATTCAAGATAAAACAGGAGTTACAGAAATAACAGAAAAACTAGTTGCATCTATATGTTCTACCACTGAGCTCATGCTACAGTTATTGTGATTCTTCAACACAGGGATTACCTATTTGTTATTCAAAAAACCCTTACAGGTTAATCTGGAAAGTAGATTTATAATCATTGAGCCATAATTTTGAAAAAGGTCAGAGACTATTAGTACAGTACATTTTAAAGCAAAAAAATCATCCATTTCCATCTTACAAGATCTATTCCCCTAAAGCATAAGGTCACAAAAATGTACTCCATTAGCATTTCTCTTTCTACTTTTTAAATAATTAATCTCTTTGCTTTAAGAGTTCACAATATCAAGATATTAATCTCGAAGGATTGTTTTCATGGTTTAATATTTATTAAAAGTATAACTTTGAAGCTTTTAAGTGCAAATCTACAAAAAATTACCAAACCCATTTTCTTTTCAAAATTGAGACATGAGCATAACTAACTATATTTGCAGTTTTCAGATCAAGTGTTTAGAAACTTCAGTTCCCAAGGCTTACATGTCAATTTATTTTTTTTAATATTGAACTCAAAAGCAAATTTACAGTTGACCTCAGGGAAGTTCTGAAATATATCATAGGCAAACTTTTAAAAACCGCTCAAGCCCTACAAATAACAATACAGAAATGTCTCTATGCTTTTGCTAAGTACTCTGAAATACAGTAGTTAGTATGTCTTTCAAATGATACTAAAACTTTATTTTCATAAACCATTCTGGAATCTCTTTATTAAAAATATTCTCATAACTGAAGTTAATAATGTTTTGATATTTTTGAAAACTGCATTTTTCCCCTCTGTAACTCTTAAACTTTCCTTATATCTGTCAAAAGAGCACCTGAACAAAAAATCATTTGAAGTAATATACTGTGGTGTTTTGAGAGGAAGTGGGTTTTCTGGGATGTTGTGGTCAAACCAATGGCTGCTCATATTTTAGCATTGGCACCTGGTGTGGCCAGTGGGGCATTGGATACGTGTCTGAGAGCACAGGGGTTAAAAAGCAGGGCACTCCCCTGGGAAGCTGTCTTGGGTTTCCAACGGGAAAAGGGTTTGGATCTGTTCCCCTGTCCCAGCTGCCGGCTGGGCAGGCGGAGGGGAAAGCCACGGGGCCCTGAGGTAGGCCGGGCCTTGGACTGGGATGGGAACTAGGCCTGGCCCAAGGGTGGAAGAGTGGAAGAGCACCGAGAGGCACTGGGCAGCACCCCCCACCCCCTCTGGAAGACAGAGAGAGAGAGAGAGATAGAGAGAGAGATAGCCTGAGCCTGGGACTGTTATCTTGAAATTTTATATCATGCGCTGCCTGCCAGCACAGCCCACCAGCGGAGAATGGGGAGGAGGGGGTGCAGTGATGTGTCCGACCACTTGTAGGAGCTTTTAACCCTGTTTTGGACAATGAAAACTTTACAGAACATTAACCCTTCCTAGAAGAGAGATAAGAGTGGAAGATGAAGAAGGAAATGGGCAAGTGTTGAAGGTCTGGGCAATGGAGAGATGTGAAAAGAGTAGAGAAGAATCTTGGGTGGGAAGAGATGATGGAGTGGCCTTAGCTGGACTCTTTTTGTATAGGCATGGACAGAACCATGTTTCCTTGTGATACAGAGACTGCATCCAGGGGGAGGCAATGGCTTGGAGCCAAGAGGGTTCAGTGTTGGTACCCCTTGGCCCCAGGGGGTGAAAAATTTGGGGGGGACAGGTGTCCCAAAGGAGAGACTGTGCCCTTTTTGGATCAGGACAAAGCATCCTTAAAAAGGACAGCCCTAGAAGCAGCTCTGGTCCGTGTTCAGAGGTGAGAGCACTGGGCATGGAAGGAAGATGTCACGATGGCAAAGGATCTCCGGGTGGTGCCACGAGTGACATGGAAACACAAGAGGTTTCTATGGTTTTTCCAGGGGAAGCCTATGGCGCAAGAAGGACTCCTCTCCCCTTCATGAACTGAGGATTGATTGTCTAAAGGGTGGTACTGGACCAAGAGTTGGTGATTTGGGGGATGGATGGACGTATTGGAAATTTGGTGGTGGGAGGAGGAAATGTATTTGTAAGGCTTCCATTTTTCCTGTGTGTTCCTCTTTATATCTAGTTGTAGTGTAGTTAATGAAGTTTTGTTTTCTTTATTTCTAAGCGGGAGCCTGCTTTGCTTATTCCTGGTCACATCTCACAGCAGAAACCAGGGAGAGGGTATTTTCATGGGGGCACTGGCATTGCGCCAGCATCAAACCATGACATAGATAATCATTTTGCTTTACATTTTTGTTATCCTAAATCAAAAATGGGAAAACTATTTTAAGCTGAAGTATTGCAATAAGAAAGACACCTGATTAATAAAAGATACCTTCTGCAGAGAGTAAAAAAAAATAAATAGTGATTATATTTTCTCCTTTTTCTAGATATAAATTGGCTCATCTTTTATTTTGATGTAAGATATCTCACTGTTATTGTTCCTTGCTTATGAATAATAATAAGCAGGAGGTTATTGATCACAGAAAAAGGAGAAAAAAATTGTCCTAGACCAGATTATATACAGTCCTGTGTCTACAGCAGGAAGACTTATTTTGGCAGGATTCTGGTCATAGTGAAATTAATGGCAAAAAATACAGCTACTTCAGAGGCACCAAGTCTTTGAATAAAGTGGCATCAAACCTTTACAGTGTTTCTCAGGTTACAGAAGAGAAAGTATTTAAAAAATAATTCATACTTAATGAAAGACAACTCATTTAGGCATAAATGTTTTTTGAAAACATTACTGATGTTACTTGAAGCAATGCTACAGAAAAGTAATGTCCCTACTAGCCATTTCCTGACCAAGAAATCATTGTAACTGTGACATATTTACCATCAGCAAATGATTATTCATTTATTCTCCCATATGCATGAAATTACTTGAAGTTTTGCTATTACACTACTCCTCATTTAAACCACTCTTCTCTGTCATTGTGCATATGTTCTATAATATTGTTATTGAAGATCTGACATTAGAAAACAATATCTTCAACGTCTTCACACAAAGATTTTAATAGTGCGTACAGTTTTGAAATATGTTATTATCTTTGTCGCAGATAATTTGTAATACCTGGATTTTCTCAAGTATATTTATAATGATCTCAAAATAAGTTAGTATGGCAATCAGCTGGCCACACCCTTGTGAATCTACCATTTCTTATTAGTGTAACACATGCCACAAATTACACCTTTGACATGAATGACACAAGACATACAGGAGCTTAATATCCAGCTTTAGATGTCACTTGAGGTGTGGGAATAGCTTACAGTTCACCACAGACAAGAAAATGTACAAGGATTCACTATCTTCTTACCTAAGAATAAGGAATTAAGTATGGTGCAGAATGTCCAAACAGAATGTACTTCACACTGCTAGAATGCGGTTAAAACTGAGAATTCCTGAAAGGTGCTCAATCCCAACAGCAAAACTCAGATCACCAAATAGCTTTTATATTTGGTACCGAGTGTTCATGTTCATTAGTTCATTAATTTGCAAACTGGACTTTGATTCTATCACCTTTGCTGCCAACATTTGAGCTGTTTGAGATGATTTTTGGCTTAATTGATTCCTGCTTCTCTGAAATTGTTTGTATACAACTTGACAGTCGGATTTGAGAGTGATTTGTTGGGTAGAAATGCCATGGCCATCGGGCTGCATAAGGCCCAGTGGGCACGTTAGACATAGCTTGGCTATTTCAAAGGATGGTATGTAGGTGCAAAAAAGTTTACGAGAGCCAAACTATAATACATTCCTACTTCTGGCAGGTCACCGTAGTCAAACACTTCTCTCACTGCTTCTGCAACACAAAACAATGTGCTGAAAGTTGTACTCAACATTGCACGACACGAAATGCTAGAATAAACATCATGAAATCAGTATTGGGCAGAATAAATGTCTGGAGTAAAGGTAGTAAAGTTTAATGTAAAGAAGATTCCAAGGTTCTGAGCTAAGAAATGGCAACTACACTTAAAAAAAGAAATCTGCAGTTAGAGTAGATCAGCAAATACTTGTTGATAATATAAAAGCTCTCCATCCAGTCACTGAAATAACTTGCCACACACATATTAACCTGTCTGAAGTATGTTATTTAAAACCTCAACTGCAATTCTTACTTGAGAAAAACATCTTAGTTTCTGACTTTTCTACTATTTACACATTGTTCTTCTAAATAAGTCGGTGCTTGAGATGACAAAGCAGAGTCAAGGGCAGGTATTGCACTGGAGAGGTAACTCAGCCATAGGGACTGACAGTGTCCAGATCCAGCAGACCAAATGAAGAAAATGTGATCAGCTGAAAATTGTGAGTCTAAACCTGACTTCTAACTCAAGATATCATTTGACATCCATTTTCATTGCTAAAATCTACTCAAGCATTATACATGCTTTTTCTGGGTCTACCTCTACTCCTCACAATCATCTCATTTCTGCTTCTAAACATGATCTGATTTTGACTAATTTTTGAGCAGCACAACTTCACTAGCTTCGGGGAAACTGAACTTCATTTACAAATGGTGGAGTTACATTAGAGTTCAACCAATCATTTTGACATTATCCTTGTCAATGCAAGCTTAATTTTTCAAAAAGCAGATTTTCCCCCCTATTTGCTGTCACTATGGCAACAACATCCCTTGACTTGATGTGACAGCACAGGCAGGAGTTGGAATGGTGATGAAGACGAAGCCATAAAAATACTCCTTTTGCAGCAAATAAAATCTGAAGCAGAGTCATATTACTACTTTCTCTCTATAAATCTATCTTTTCCAAACTATCTTTCCACCAGATTTTTTAAAATCCCCGTTGGCTACTTCTATCCTTGTGATACATTAATAGTTTTTGCTTTGGCACTTTTAAAATTGGAGAGTGCTGATGCAGAGTTCTCAGGCTAATAAATTCAGGATTTAGCATTTATGTTGACTCTTTAAGGCAATATTTTATTACTTCTCGTAATTACAGGAAAGCCCTGAGGAGGCCTTGGGATGTATACAATATAAATATGAATATTGATTCACTCAGTCAATCAGCCAAACATTTTTTTATATAGTACATCTACCTTTCAGTGTTTATATTTGGTCACTGCAGATAAATAATGCAAAGGGAATTAGAACCATAAATAAAACCTCTGCAAACAAAGAATAATTCTGACAGAAGATATAGTATGTAATAAATATGTGCATGAGGGCAACTTATTAATAAGATAACTAGTATTCTAGCTTCTGTAGCAGCGGCCTGAATCATGCCATGAACCAGATGCCAACCACATTCCCCAGAGGCCAGCTATTAATTCCTTGGCTAAGCAGCAATATAAGCAACATTACTTTAAACACGGGCTGTTTCTCCTCTACTCTCTAACTATCCCACAGTGCTAAAATTGCAATGAGAAGAGATCTGGAGCTTAGCCAGACAGCCATTTGTAATCCAGCCAACTGGCTGTTACTACACAGAGATTTTTTGTTTCCTTGCTATTCTTTTTATCAAATTAAGGTTAAATACACCTGCTTTCTTTAAAATCCTCCTTTCACTCCTGTAAGTATCCGGACTTCAAAGTGGCATCCTTATTTGTAGAACTACAAATTGGAAAGAACATGTGTTGCATGGTGCTAGTCCAGAAAAATATTAAAATGCATTCTTAACTTCATGTCTAACCTGACTCTCATTGAATCAAACATTAAGTCCCATCTTACTTTTGACAGTGTTGGCTAAGTTTGGAGTGAAATATGTGCATAAATGCTTTGCTAGATAAGTTACAGAGTTTTGCATTTCTGGTATTTCCTTGATAAATAATTGACACTAAAAGAACCCAAAATTAAAACTGTCGGTGGAGCGTGCATCTGGTGAAGTGAAATCTGGTTAAGTTCTGAATGTTATAGTAAACAATGTAACAGTTAGTAAGAATTTTACTGTTTTTTCAACTCTCAAAACAGCATTCATACTTACCGACAAACTGTGCTGGATTGGCCCTTGCTGGTAGGTAAGTCCTCACCTCATGTTCACTCACTTACCCCTAGAGCAAGACAAGGAAGAGAATTGGAGGAACATAAATGTGTTAAGACAATTTAAAAGCAAAGGAAAGAAGCAGGAAAATGAAGAAGTGGGAAAATGCTGTGAAGAAAGGTAGCCACCAGTTGGTTTTTTTTTTTTCCACCAGGTTTCTTATCTTGATAACTTCCTTCTCGAAGTGATAGAGGAGCTAAAGAGGTGTTATGCTGGATTTTGTTCACACCAACAAGGAGAGGCTGGTGGGGATGTGAAGCTCAAGGGCAGCTTGGCTGAAGTGACCATAGAATGGAGTCCAAGATCTTTGGGGCAGTGAAAAGTGTGCACAGAAAGCTCGTTACCCTGGAATTCAGGAGAGTTGACTTGGTATATTCAGGGATCTGTTTGGTAACATGCCTTGGGATAAAACCTTGGAGGGAAGATTGGCCTAAGAAAGCTGATTATTAGTTGAGCATTTCTTCCTCCAAGCTCAAGAAGATGAAGACACAATCTTATTAAAACATACAAATAAGGACAGGGGTCAAACAGATAGGCCCAGGCTCTTCTCAATTTTAATGTGACAAAGCAGTAGAGAAAAGCCTCGTCACTAGGTTATGTGGATGATTATTTTTAGATTTGTTGCTAAAAAAAATCTAAATATTTTCAATGCAGTATATAGTATAAATAGGTCTAAAAAGATAAAATATGAACAGATTGCCCCAGAAAAGTACAGGCTTTGGCCTTGCATAATGCACAGCTGCAAAGCAACAAAGTACCTACCGAACAATTTAAGATTTTATCTCTGTAAGTAATCAGGATCCTAACACTTTTACTTATTCATTCAAAAGTGAGACTTCCCAGTGTTATGGCTGGATGTACCTGGCAGACACTCCTGGCTGGAGATGGGGGAGAAGGAAGGCGGGGAGTGAAGGGAATGGGGTGGGTGGGTGCAGATCAATGTGGAAGCTGCCTGCAACCCCAGGAGACCAGTCAGCTCAGTCTCCAGCAGCATTTTGTACCCTCCTGTGGGCCAGCGTGCGCCAAAGCCAATCACAGCTCCCTCATCTCTGAAATGCTTTCATCATGTAATTATCCCGAGTCCCCCCTGCAATTTGTCCTATGTTAGGACAAATCATATTGCCCATTAGAGAAAATTGCAAAGAGGAGGAGGTACAAGTGTGGGGAGAATGCAGGAGAAGGTATTTTGTCACCAACACACAATACTAAATACTTTTAGAGTGATATGAATCAATGCCTGACCGTTAAATTGTTACGCTGTTTGGCAAGCCTTTATGGGATTCTTAAACAAAAGCTGAATGAATAATGGAGTTAACCTAGGGAAGAGGAATTCACTAAATTATTTCAAAGTGGCATTTACCAGAGTGAAAAGCCCATTATTGTGTTACTTCCCCCACCATACTGAAATAAAAAGTACTCTTTGGAGAGGTCAAAAACACTTAACTTGATTTAGTTAAATCAATTTGATTTCTTATTTGATGGTTGCTCTTCACACCTTAAAAACTAAGCCTGTCCAACTCTATCACAGCAGGCAGGATTTAAACTAAAAGTTAAGGGGACAGAATGTAAATATCTCTATATTTTCCATCCAAGCATATATATACTGAAAAGTGCATAACTGCTGTGAGGCAAGGATATTCCACAAAATATGTCACAGAGTTTCAGTATTAAAATACATTTGGATTCTTGTCAATTTACATAAAAAATTGTTTGATTTACAAACAAAATTTACATTTTTTATTTCACAAAAGTATTATGATTTTGGAAACATTTTTGATTACTTGTTAGAGCTGACCAACAAGTTACTATTCTCAAAATCCCTAGAGCATACAAATGCAGGCTCAGATATCCTCAAACCCAGCACTAATTTCCTATGAACATGTGTGTTATCTGTATTTACTTTGGAAAAATGACATATATATATAGCAAATGAACAACATTACTAGCATCATAACTCTGGGAGGATGTTTACTGAATACTGAATAATTTAGAAATATCAGGTATGAGTCTCAATTTAGTCTTCATTTATAAGACCCAGTTTGCCCAAGATGTAGTTTCAAAGACTGTATAAACCACTTCCAACCTTTTAGAAAAAGTAACCCTTTACTCATACATTGTTAGAGGAGAATGTCAGCATTTCTAATTGCCATTTAGAAGGACAAAAGGTGGTCGGCTGGGAAATGTCACCACGGAAATCTTGCTGCATACCTCCTAAATTCTGGCTGCTTTGGGAAAAAATAGACTTTCAGACTCTCTCATCTCTGTTATTTAAAGTATATAGAGACTTCAGAAGTAATGAGAACTCTTCAAGCAAGGCCATGGGAAGCTTAAGATGTTCAAAGATGTAGCCCAGCATTTTACAGGATGAAGCTGATGGCCACCACACTGTACAGGAAGAAGGCAGGCATGCCTCTTGGAAATTGGTTATGTACACTAACTCCAAATAACCACAGTAAACTTAGTCAGATCTGTCCACTCTCTCTATTCTCCCTAAAACGCCTCACTCATCGTTGCTGGCAGCGAAACAGTTTAAGAGTTTGTCCTTCTCATTGTTTTTCCCTGCCCTTGCACTTGGCCAGAGACAAAAATATGGACAGAATATGAGGGCCATTCTGGTGGGGAGGTAACACAAGGCGTCAGCCTCCTTGTTTGCCCTACCTGACATGGCTGTTGTGGGAGTAGCAGGTATGGAGTATGGAGGGTTAAACATTTCCCTCTTTTACTTTGACCATGATTATAGCCAAATTTATCTGTTCTGTATGGGGAAAAAAAATGGCCATTGTTTACCACAAATATGGAATAGCCCATATTTAGGAACATATATCCTAGGACATTCTGCTTTAAGGCATTATTCATGCTTCCTCATTTCTGATAAATAAAAAGAAATTACATTAGAATGTGCCTTGTTCCAAGTTTGAGAGACATTTACCTATGTGTGAATGAAAAAGGATGATGTGCTCTTTTCTAGTGAAATCCCTGCCTTAACAAATGTGCTTAACAAATTTGTACACAACATTCTTAAGTCAATATTCAATCATGGTGGTTTATGGCAGAATTATCTGTTAAAACTCTTCAACAGCTATCAGAAACACCAGATTAAGGTGGCTTGACATGATACTCCTAGTGTAAATACAGAATTAAAGAGCTCTAGAGATTACGAGAATGTATAATTCAGCTTTAGCAGATAATTGGAATCATTGAGCCCCCAAATAGAGGATGTTGGTTTTGTGAAAGGTTTTGGCCAATTTATAAGGAACAAAATAGTTGAACAGAGCACAACAAAATTTCTCTATTTAGATGGCACAAAGTTATGTCTTGATCTTGGATTTTTGTTTCTTAACAACTCCCATCTAGAGATCTGAATATTCCTGAAGCCACAGTCTTCATGCAGATGTAGTGATTTTGCCAGACTGGCACACATACAGCTCCTAATTCGATTCCAACACAACAAAAATGTCTATATACATAAACATTGGATAGATAAATGCAAAAAAATCCATTACTCTCCACAAATAGAAACATGTAGTTGAAGAGTTGATGTTGCCTACCCAGAAGAACTGCCTTGGCCTGTTCCTTGCCAGCAAACACACTAATGGGCGGTGTTTATCTATTGCTCATACTTTCAGTGTTTGCATAAAGCAGTAACCATGAGACACCACTTGTACAACAGCCAAGTTGCACTGATGCAGCAGTTCCATCCGAGGGGGAAAAGAGAACAATGACAGAATATAAACACAGTTTTATGGTATAACGGGCTTTTTGAGGGAATGCATACCCTCAGAAATAGGGGGTAGGACACTGCACTCATACTAGGGAGCACAGTTGTAATTATTTGAGTAAAATAGCATGTCTATGACTCTGATAATCATACCAATTTAAAATGTTTACATTATCTCAAGGACTAAAATGTTGTCCACTATTTTCATATGTAAGTTAAAATTTGGGAACAAACTGTACTGTTCTGCAAGATGAGAGTGGACAAGCTGGATTCATTTTTAATGAATCTAAAGAGCAGAAATTTGAACTGAAGGCATTAGTTCCACCAGCTGCTTACAGGATGTAAGAAAATTTTGTCCCAGTTATCTCATCATTTTCTTATTTTAAATTAATGGTATTATTGTAAAGGTACAGTTAAAATGCAGTTCTGTTCAGAAAAGAAAATATGTGTTATTTTATTATGTTTCCCCAAATGCAAAGTACCACTTCATTCTTTCTAATTAACAGCACTAATATAACTTACCTAAGATGTTTTTAAAGGCAGAAGAGATGCGCTGCAAAGTAACCATTTTGCAGCTGAAAGTTATTCACAACCTAAGATGAAATACAAACTGATTTACAGATAATTTCTCTGTAATATTCACTATTAATTTTTAACGTACATTAACACTATTTAGCTCTTTACTTCTGTAAGTAAAGAAACAAAGCTTGGAACATATTCAGGTAATAAAGAAAATCATTGCTTTATCAAAATTCTACTTACTTTATTAAAAAAACGAAGGCTACTCAAAATGCAGCTAATAATGATTTGTTCTTATGTGTGGAGTTTCACTGAATCAGTTACAAAGTTGCAACTTTTTATTTCAAAAAGGCTTATTCAGGGCAGGGTCCTGTACATTGCCCAATGGAAATTATGATTCTGAAGATAAAAAAATACCTCAGAGCTCTCCACCAACTCTTGTCCCTTGAAATGGAGCCTGGAATATGTGAACATGTGACAGCTACAAACAAAAATATACCAGTCCATATTTCAGTTGAAATAACTTGTACTCCATATTCCTCCTTGAGATATACAACTAAATTCACACTTCAAATCAGTACACCTGACTTTTAGCAATATGACACATTAGGATGAAATCCAAAATCACATGCCAGGAGTAACATGGTTAAATTGATCTCTGCATGGCAATATTAAACACAGGACTGTCATCAACAGAAAAAATTGTGTACAATTTCATGCCTCCATTATATCATTATATAAGAATCAAAGAGAGCCTCAGGGCTCACAGAAGGTCAGCATGTTTGCTTAACAGTGGTTTTGCTTCTACTATAATGTCATTATGAATGCACTGAGTAAGAACTCAAACCCTTTCTTAAGCAAATCATGGACCTTTTCTATGTCAAAGTTATATAAACCTTTAATTCAAGCAATGGTTTTGTTCAACTAGGCTATTCTAGAACTCCATATTTTCCAAAGTGCTAGATAATAATGACCTAGAGTTAATGCATGTACTTCATATTCTCTCTGGCTGCTCAGACTTTCACTTGTGGACCTTGGCTGCCCAAAGTGGTTAAGTAACTACTTTCAAAATCATGGTGTCACAATTAGGTCAGGTGCTAGAATATTGGATGAAGAAGAAATTAAATGCATTAGTTTTGTAAGAAAAAACTCCACTATAAAGGTCAAAAAATGCAAATGAGATGCCTATTAATCATAACTTTGCAGAGATTTAACTGACCATTGCAGCACAAAATATTATTACACTGTCACCCAATAAAATTCCTGTGACTGATAGGAAAAGAAGTTAATTTTTATCTCCTGCCGTGAACTATTAAAGCATTAGAAGAAGATATGCAAGTAATAAAGAGACTGTTCAGCTTTATCAATTTTGACAGCTAACCCCAGGAAACATTTGTTTTCACAATAGCTGGATGTTCTAATTTATTTTGTTGTTTATAATTTTTTATCCTAGTCAGTTGCCCTTCAGCTGTCCCAATAGCTAATAAAGCTCAATTTTGTAGAGATTCCTAACCACAATCTTTTTGGTCTCTCCTCTATTGTATTCGGTCTGCTATTGTTTGCTTTTAATGTCCTCAAAATCCAGGGCATTTGCAATATCAGTGATTAAAATTCTCTTTGGTCTTCTCCCATAGCAATTTTACTGTCCCTTGTCTAGGTTATTATTACCTTACATTTGTTCTTCTACATTGTAGAAATCAGAATCATCTTGCACACTTACAAACATCTCCCTTTTTAATCTGTTTATCAGCTTCTGAGTTCCTGTCATACAATTTCTTACTTCTCTTGTCATCCTCTTTGATTTCTTTTACTGCTTGTTTTTCCCCAGGTACCTCAACATCTAACCAATTCTTCAGTGTTACACCTTCCCCTGTTTATTACCTCATGCTTTCCAATACAGACCTCCAACACAAGCCTCAATCTACTCAAAAATGCCTCATCAGACAAACGGGTGCAGTAGTACTTATAAGATCTATAATTTTAAGTGCATGAAAATATTTTAGTGCATGAGAACCCTTTCTACTTGCAAGCCTGTAGAAATAAGGAATATGAGGTTTAACTGTACGTAAAAAGGTGCAAACTGGCCAAGATCCCTTTACTGTGTGATGCCTGTAAGAAGGGACAGTGAAGCAATCAATCTGGAGAAGGTTTAGGTTTTGAGAGGAGTGTTCAGTAAATATTCCTCTACAGCCTACACAATTCCCTTAAAAGCGATGAAAATAGAAATACCTATGAAGTAATTAGAAGAATGTCTCAGTTTCAAATAGATCTCAGTCAGAGGAGACTGGGGTAAATGAGGAGGAAAGGTTTCCTTTAGCAATGCTGTAGGAAAAAGCTGACATGGCTCACAAAACAAACTCACAAACTCTTTTCCCTCTAACCTATAAAAAAGATCTGTCGAACTACATCATTCAAAATGCTTCTTTGGTTTGTTCTGCTCTTGGAAGGCATCAAGCACTCCATCAGACTTAAAATAAGTATTAACATTGCTAGTAACAAGCTTTTGAAAAGCTCAGGGAAAAAATGCCACTGGGGACACTTAGGGGGCATTCTGTGGGATGGAGGAAGATGCAAAACAAGGGCTACTTTTATTTCATTTTGCACTGAGGATTTTGTGAAATGAATGGTTTTTTGCAAAGTGCCTTATCTTTGCTTACCTCAATCAAGCCAATGAAATCATTCTGCATATCAGAAGTGTGCCAGACAAGAATTCTGTGTTTTAAACACCTAGACCAGTCAGTCTGTTCTTCTGTTCCTTATAAATTGAGTGTCCATACCTGTTTTCTACATTGTCATTATGAATTCTGTAGTTATTTCTCATAACTTGTAGAAATTTCAAAACCCTTGAAACAAGCAACATACTTGTTTCATACTTTACTCATGTTGACAAAACTATCATTTATAGGGCCCCTACAGAGATGTGCTAGCCATGATTATTTACTAAGGTTTCAGGTGAGATTTTGAAGCTGATTTCACACGCAGTGAGCTGTAACACAAAATTAAACACTTTGCTGACTTTAACCAGCATTTTGCTCTGGACTTGGCTACAGATATCCAAAGATTTAGATGTTTTTCTAACCCAGTTTTTCTATCTAAACCTTCGTAACTACTGCTGAAAACCAACAATGGTTAAACTAGTAAATATTCAGAAAAAATTAATTTGGCCCCTTAGGCACGGTCTTTTATACAGAATGAACATTGGGCAAGTGGAAAAGTTATTCAGTCTTATGTGTTCCTAGTTGATATTCTTGCCGTGATTCACTTCCTCTTGCCACCCAAAACTAAATCACAGAATCCTAGGGACCATAGAATGGTTTGGGTAAGGGGGGATCTAAATGAATATCTGGTTCCAGCCTGGCCACATGGGCAGGGCATGCCTTCAATGAGGCCACAGGGCTCACAGCCCCACCCAGCCTTCCAGGGACGGTGCATCCACGGCTGCTCTGGACAACCTGTTCCAGTGCCTCATGACCCTCATAGTAACGAATTTCTAATATTCTAAACCAACTCTTTTTCAATTTAAAACCATTACCCATTACTAAGTCATAGTAAGCAAGCCTAAAATATTAATCTTTCATTCATGCATTTTTTTTTTAAAACCCAACAATTTAAAAAAATACATGCATTTACTGTCATTATGTTATTCTCCTTCAGTTTTAATCCTGTATCATCCATATTTTATTTCCCATTAAACCAGTCTAGCTTACTCATAGCTTTCCTCTTGGGAAAATTAGATTTCATATTGCAACCATTTAATTTTTTACTATCACCTTCATTTTAATTTAGATTTCACCTTGAATTGCTAATATCTTCTTCCCTTCACTCATTTTCACTTAAATAAAGGTAAATTGGCAATGCAGTGTCATTTCTTGATTTCTATATTTGTTCATTAATTTTAATCTATTTCATTTTTTTTAGTTTTTTTATTTACTTTGAAATGTTTAATATTTTTCAAGGCTCTTTTTATCTAGCAATTATTTTCTTGACTCAGTTTCAACATAAACAAAAATAGATGATGTTCTGGAGTTTCTTTGCTCATTAGCTACTGGAGAGTCTTCTCCACTTAGCAGTCTTTCCTTTTATTTTTTCAAATCAAAGCAAGAAAACTTCATTTTAATGCAAATAAATGTCTGATGGTGATTTGTTTCTTAGACTTCCTTTTTGCACTAGTCTCCTTATTTAATAAGAAAATAAAAAGAAACAAAATGAGTTCAAGCGTACAGAGAACAACTTGTGGATTAACCTTTTGTAGAAAGGTGTTCTTTAAAAGCAGAGAGCATTCATTAGATTCTCTACACAAAAGAAAAAGTAAAGCAAATGGTGAATCCATCCCTCAGAAAAGAGTGGCAATAAATCTCTTAGATTAGTCAGAATTGAGCAGTTTGAAATAAGCAAAAGCCAATAAAATCCCCTGCTTGTGTTTATCCCCATTCAGCATGTTCAGTCTAACAGCTCAGAGAAGACTGAATGAATTTATATTCAAATTCACTGGCCAGAATCAAAATATGAAATTACTAAGATACTACAATTATTTTTTAGACAACTTAAGGGAATTTAAACTTTTCTAATAAATTGAATGTAGGGAGATGGAAAAGACAGATATAGCAGCAGGGGAGTTAAATTTTCCAGTACCCATGAGATCATAAGTTATTTTTAGGGTAATGTCTTACTGGGATTACTGGCAGCGGTAATTAGCTAAAATTGACAAGGCACTCATTGTGACATATTATGACAGGGAAGAATTTGTATCACAGCTCTACTTTAGCACTTCAACATATTAGCATAAATTTGCCTCATGGTCTCAAAAGGATATTCAAGGGTATTCCTCTCTTTTTATGTTTTGTAACTATCAGCTTTCCTAATGTATTATTATGAGTGTTTCTTTGCCATCTGTACCACCATTAGAGGAGACTCGCTATAAAATATTGTTTACATCTGTTAACCACACAGACTTGATGACTTTTATCTCAATGCACAGCTACATAGAGGAGTTTTTTCTGAAGCATGAAAGTCTTGCAGCATCATATCCTGGCTATCTTGAAATAACAGAAATCTTTGACACTTCAGAAGTACTTATTCTTAGTTTGGGGCTTTTGATTTATTATTTGTTGGGGAACTAATGAAGTTTTGATCTTTTTGCTTTTTATCATTGCTGCATTTTGATACATCTCTGAGAAAGGGCAAGCAATAGAGTTTAGGATAACTTTAAAGCTGACTTATTACTGTGCTTGCTTGAAGCTTTTAATGGCACATCATAAGAAACAGTAGATGCCTGCCTAAACTTTACACTCACTAATACCTCTTAGATGAAAAGATATTTTGGCATGCAAAACAGCACAACCAGGCAGCCTAGGAGTAATTACAAAATCATACTGCATTTCATTTTTTTAACTGGTTTGTAAAGAAAAAGGTGGTTTTCTAACTTTGATCATTATGTACTAGCATAGAGGAAAGTGAAAAGAGGTTTTCTCTTCACCAGTAGGTCAATCCCTACTAATGTAAACACTGTGGAAGCCTTCAAAGACAGATTCTATATGCTATTGTTCAAGAAATAGTTCAGTGTCTTCAGCCTATTTGGAAGTTCTCCAACACAAGCAATGTATAATCGAGTATTTGAGGAAATTAGTAAGACAAAAAAAAATTCTGCTCTTAAAATTAGAACCTGAGGAGCATGGATACATCTTTGTTCTGTGTCAGATTTTTTTTGTAATTCAATAGCTTTTTATGAATAATTTTTATGAAAATTACCACTTAAAAACCTGGATACATATAAAAATTATAATTTGTCATAAGAAAGCTGTTACAGTATGTGACATCTAAGAGTTTATTTTGCATAAGTGCAATAATCTAGCCCAACTAAAAGAGAATTGCTTCAATGGCACTTTATAGTCTCATTAAATGAAACTCCTTTAGACATTCATTTGTCTTGATAATAAATCACAGACTCCAAGTTCTTTGAATAAAAACACTGCAGCAGTATCTTTTCATCCAGCCTCTACAGGGTTGCCAGTTCAATTCCTTGCAATTGCTAGTAAAGCAGCTCTTCAACCAGAGGAAGGCTAGTAGAAATTCTAGGTGATTATGCTAAACCTATTTCCAAAGCCCTAACACACAAAAGTTGGGTTTGAAATGCAGATCTTGTTTTAAAATCACATTCTTTCCACATCACAAAAAAATGCTTAAGTAGGAAAAGTCTTCATTTGTGTTTCAGATCCTGTGTAAGAATTTTATGGTTTTAGTGAAGAGAAAATTTTGGGGTGACCTAATTGAGGCCTTCCAGTGATGCCTTAAGTTTTAGATCTCATATTTTACAGATTCTGTACTGCATTAGTATATAACTCTGAACTACATATAAAGTGTTAGCAAGTTCTCTTCACAGTTTAGTTGGACAACACAATCCATTTCCAGCCTGAAAACCAAGGTCACCACCGCATCTTCAAGCCCAAGAAAGTATAAACAACAGCAAATTGAGAAGAGCAAATCAGGACAATGGAACTTCATAACCTGAAGCTGTAATTGGACAATTAATTCCAATACGGCTTTAAACTGAGAGTAGGTTTAGATTAGACTTCGGGAAAAAATTTTTACTGTGAGAGTGGTGAGGCACTGGAACAGGTTGTCCAGAGAAGTTGTTCATGTCACATCCCTGGGAGTGTTCAAGGCCAGATTGGATGGGACTTTAAGCAGCTTGGTCTAGTGGAAGATGTCCCTGCCCATGGCAGGGAGGATTGGAATTGCATTTAAGGTCTCCTTAACCCCAAGTCATTCCACGATTCCGTGTGCAAAGCTGTCATACAACAGCCTGAGCTGAACCAGTGACGGGGTCTGTGAAAATACTACTAGTCTTTATTAAGCAGTAATAAAATTCAGAATTTCCAGATGTTAAGTTTTGTAACATTACACTTACAGCACTGAGCAAGGAATTTCCTGCATGCATAACAGGAGGCTCAATTGCACATGCCACTTGTTTAGAATCTGTGGTGTGGTAAGTTGGAGACTTTGATCACACTGCTACTTTGATTCACAAGAGCTACTGAAACCAGAACTTTTGAAGCAAGTTCTTATTAAAAGTCCTTTCACCATTTCTTCACCAGTGTTTTTCTCCTGATGTTCATCTGGGAACAAAGGATAAACATGTCAGCCCACGCATTACCTTCAGGAGATTCAGACTTAACAGGAAAAGTTTGAAGTAATGGATACCAAACAAATCCTTTTCTTTCTTCAGCTGTGTATTCAGAAAACACCCAGAAATAGGAGATATGGTTGTGGAAATGTCATTTGGTTAAGTCAAAACAATTCAAAAATTTTGAGGCCTTTCCCTAGCTTTGTCTCAGGCCGTTAACAACCTTGGGACATTTTTTGCATTTGAAAATTATGATAATAACTACCTAGCAGCCTCAAAAAGTATTTGTGGTACTTTATTCTTCAGTGCTATTAAGAGCAATGAAGTGTTTTTCACAAGGAAATGAAGTTCACCACATTATTCTTTCACATGGAGCTGACTATAAGAACTATGATGTCAGCATGACCACTTTTCCTTCCTGGTTCATGTCTACAAGTATTTAAGTCTGATACCTGGGCCTCTCCTATTTTTAACAATTTTTTGAAGTATCACTTAAGTTCTCTGCTTCTCTGAGCAGAAGTTGAGAAGGCCCTAAGTGGTATCCACAGCATTTTCTCTATTTAACAGGAGGAACATGGGATTATTGACTACTAAAATTCTTTAACCTTGTCTGCTATTGTTTTCAAACTATGTAGACAACTTTTAATATACAACTGGCATACCTCTCCACAAGGGAGTATTGTTTTGCTTGCAAGACAGAATTGTGACAACAAAGTTGCAAAGTATAAAGATTATAAATCAATCCACATTTGAGAGTGAAACTAGGGAGATGTCATCTATGGAACTGACTGAATAATGGCTCAGAATTGAATTATTGCCTGAAAACAAAAGTTTCTAGTTAAAACATTTCCAGATTATGTAATTGATGATGAAATTATGTCTACAAATGCTTCAAGATCAAAATTTGGAACAACTGGATTCTGCATGTAGGGACTGTGAGCAGAGGGAAAAGGAAAGTCTGCGATTCATTCCTTTTTGTACGTTTATGGCTGACATGGGAAACTCTTTTCCATTCAGTGTAAATCCTCACAATGCTTGTAATACAAACATATCTATGACAGAAATTATATCTAGTATTTTCAAGTTCCTTATTGATTTTAACTAGAAAGAGCAAAACTGGTACTAGATCACCAGTTTCTACTGAACTATTTGTGTTCCTGAAGGCTCTTGGATACAAATTAAAAAGGAATTCACTAGAGCTAGCACAGTTCCACATGTTTAGTGAATAAGCAGTTGCTTAACTAATATTAATACTAAAGATAATCGTGAATTTTCCACAGGAAAACTGTTTTCCTTATGTAAAGGCAAAATCAAACATTTCATTGTGAGTCTCTCTGATTCATATATCTTATAATGCACGAAAAGGAAACATCCTTTTGACACAAAAAAAGTTGTTGTTTTTTTTTTCCCAGGCCCTATACTGCATTATGGAAATTATATGTCAGGCATCCATTTCAGCCAAGGCTCTCCCAATACCATATCCCACAGTCCAACGTAAACTACTCTCTCTTTGACCTGGCTACGTGATTGAAAAACTTGAATTCATCATAGAAGGAACTGGAAAGCAGAGAAGACCATACAACACAGTCCTTTCTTCTCTTGTCAAGTACTGGAACACTGAAATCATACACTAACCCACCAAAAAAAAAAAAAAAAAGCAAAACAAATTTTAGCCTATGCCAATCTCCCTTTACCATACTTTATGCGTAGCATTTTAACTCCTAGCAGATTTCACTTTCAGTGTTGAACCATGCTGCAAATGCACCAACTTTGCTATCACCTAAGTGCATTCCTAGTGACAAAGAAATTTGGGTCAGAGTCCCTTTTTGTTGCATCCTATGAGTCATTGCTAATGTGCTCTAGAAAAATTTCGGTTTCTCAGAATTCTAAGAAAACTTTTCCATCTTTTACAAAAATATCCCATACAATTTTGTTCTCACAGCCCATTTATATGTAAATGAATTATCTGAAAATACTTGTCTACTTAAAAAAAAAAAATACAAGTCTGCTTCATATAAACATTTCACTAAATTTCTTTAATGTGTTCTTGAAATGTCTCCAGCAGACATGTGTTGAAGTGGGATTTGGATAGTAGAGCAAGTTTTTGTCCAGGGAAACCTGGCCCAACTCAAGCCGAGTGCCATATTGTGACAACTGATACTGATGCATCCCCTGCCCTGCTCAGGCCAAACTATGACCTGAGAAATGTTCATTAGGCCTCGGCCTTGAGAAACAGCTCCTGGGCTCAGCTTTTCTTGAGCTTATCAGAAAAACTGTTCCCAGTAACTAGTGCTGTCCAGTGAGCTGCTGGTTTTCAACAAACAGTGTTGGAAATTTATTGTTCATGCCTGAAAAACTGCCCAAGGGAAATAACAGTTTTTGAAGAAAGTTACCTACCTGAATTGCAGCCAGGATGAGAAATCATTATGAGCAAAGCTCACTCTGTTGTAACCCTGTAAACCACAGTCCAAAGTGAGATCCTTGGACTCACCTGGTCTCTCCTGGACCTCAGCAGCTGTGACCAGCTCCTCCCTCTGAGCGAGGCCCCTCAGAGCCAGTGATCTCTCTGGTCTGCCCTACGACGAGGATCGCTGAACAACAGTGATGGTGATACACACCCTCCTCCCGACTCAACCTTTGCCTGCTGAGAAGATGCAAAGGCATCTGACACAAGTACTTCACTGAAATGGAAGGGAACTTTTTCAGAGGTGTATATCTGACCTGCACCCTTTGACATCTGTGCGCATGCTAATATGAATATGCCATAGCAAATGTACTTGGAATGTTGCTGTCCTGGATTCTTAAGTATTTTAGATTTGCAAGCAAGTTAGGCCTGTGAGTTACTATTATGCTATCATAAATTCTATATGAATTGTTCAATTGTTTAAATTAAGCTATAGACTAACTGCTCTTAAGTTTAGGTTTAAACCTTTATACCAAAAATTTCTGAAGCTCTGTTTAGCAAGGATGTCTACTCTGAATCTTGTGAGCCAACAGAAGGACCTTCTTTATTCCTTTTTCCTGTTGACCCCTATCCTTTCCAACCATTTTTTTCCTCCCCCTCCTCCTCCCTCAGCCCCTAAGCTTGTCACAGATAATTTTGGGGTTGATTTTTGTTGCAGATTGAATGGGTTAGCTTTTTGTTTGATTTTTCTCTGCACA
The DNA here is from genome assembly GCF_028551555.1 of Melozone crissalis. Classification (NCBI taxonomy): domain Eukaryota; kingdom Metazoa; phylum Chordata; class Aves; order Passeriformes; family Passerellidae; genus Melozone; species Melozone crissalis. The sequence continues at coordinate 18,131,076 of NW_026535783.1, read as the reverse complement.
CTTTAGTAGCAGGGTAAACCTGAGCAAGGAACTTACTATGCTTTAGCTTTTACACGGGCCCTGCTTTTGCAGTACCTTTGCCAATGATTCTTTAAGCAACCCTAAAACACATATTCATGACAAGTCTCTGAAATATCTTGGCTCTTAAAGGTAAGTGCTCTCAGAAGGACTGCTGCTCACTGAGTCCCTGTAAATTATTTTCCTTTGAAGGATGACTTAGTCCAGATCAATAGACTGGTAGATCTATTTGTGGCAGACCACAATGTCCAAAACATCTTCTGGAACCGGGAATCATGTATCAGCCTTTCTTGCTTCTTTTCTTCTGTCATAAAGTTGGCTAGAGTTTTTCCTGCAAAAAAACCCGTAGAATAAGAGAGAGCGCATGTTCTCATGTCTGATGGTGTAAAAGAAAATACTGCAGAAACATTGCTGCCTGACCAGAACTTCAAGGGACCAGAAACTTCTTTTTTTCTTTCTTTTTCCTTTTGGCAGCTCTGTTTCACAGTGAGGCCCAGACAGGGCAGGAAAATAAAGGAGTACAGAAAGTTCAAATGAGAAACAGATGTTAGGAACAAATCTTGAAACAAAACTCAATGTCCCAACAGCCATTTGCTTCAGTACGCTGAATACCCCAGGAATATAGGAATATAGGAATAGGAATTAGGAATGTAATAAGAATATATTATAACAACATATATATCAGTACAGTGATGGAGACTAATAATACCTCAACTTTTAAAAGTAAGGTCATTAAGTAAAAAGTATCTCAAAACAGCATTTAATATTTAAAAACTATTCATTAGCTAATTTATTCATTATTTACATAACTAAATTCTAACCTAACAATACAGAGCTTGGTAATGTGATTTTTTTAAATACTAGACAACAAATTATTCTGAAATAAAATTCAAAGGCAAAAACATTATTGAAATGAGAGTTAGCAATGAAATGCTAACTTTCCAGCAGCTCCAGGGAGACCTTTTGTGACTATCATGGGGTTAGTACCTGTAGAGTAAGTATAACACCATAACATAAATTTATTTATGACCATGAAGACTAAATTGAAATCCTATCATATTTCAAAACATGCATTGCAGACTGATCTAAGTAAGGACATTCATATACCACTTCTATGTACAGATGTACACAGAAAAATCTCCAATGAGGGCCTCAGAACATGTATCAGCAAGACCAATTTTCTATTACACCATAATATATACCTCCTTCTCCATATGATATATGAGTTTGAGAAGAAAACATGCCTTATGGAATCATTGCTCCTTCATTTTCTTCTCTTGCAAGAAGTTTGCATCACAATATGTTGTACCCACACGGCTGTGGGCAGTTGTTATGCTATCTAAGGTGTTTTCAAGGACATTCTGCCCAGTGTACTTTCCTGAAGAGATTGCTGCCTCTCATAACTGCTTGGTGGTGTTCCTTGTAAAGAAGTGAAAAGGAATAACTAAATAAACATATTTCTTCCCTCAGCTGATCTGTATCTTATTATATATCTGACTACTCCATGTTCAGATTAATATATTTCTTATATTGGCTGAGCTGTATTAAAGTCTGCATCCCACTACTTCAAAATTGTAATCTGGAGTTTTGCCACCCTTCATGCAGCACTGAAGAAGTCTTTGAAGAGCACTATCCTCTAACTTCCGCTGGAGAAATCTGATGCTGCAATTTTGCTTTCAGGTACTGCCACAAATCATACTGGGAACAACCATCAGTAATGGCAGCTCTCCTACAGAGAGCTCCTGCAATAATCACGCTGGTGTCTAGCAATTAAGAATGGATTGACAATCATATTTTTGTTAGAACAACTTTGCTCCTCACACTTCCTATTCTGTTGAGAATTAGAGATTATAGACATGAGCTGATCTTTGCATCTAAAACTGAGTAACAGTGGCTACAGAAAGAAGAATTTGTTTTACATATTTTGAAAGATCATATTCTGAACTGCAATTTATTTTTACTTATAAGAAGTTGAATAATAAAGTAACCTTTAAGCAAATCTTGGTGCATTCCTTAATTAAAAGGAAAGCATAGTATTTAAGGATGTATGTACAAAACTGATTTTTACTGACAAAAATATCCAAGATATTCTGTAAGAAAGCTGTTTTATCACTAAGTCCCTTGCTCTTCATAAAAATTTTGAAATACATCCTTAAAGTCAAGATCATATCTAAGCATTACATTGTAAGCATATATGCCTTTTATACCTCTGCATATTATATATTATGCAAATAATATATATTCTAAATAAATTAGAGCCTAAATTTTGTGAAAACAGATGTTATACTAGAGAGTATCTCCTTTTAACTGAAGTAAAATCTCCTGGCCACTTTCTCATAACTTCCAGTAATACCAAGAATATTGTGATGAATTTAAATTTAAAAAAAGTAGTCATCGAATTTTAGCATACTTATTATGATATTAAACGGAGTTAAGAGAAAAAACTCCATGGCAGCAAAATCAGCTGATGATACACATGTGCTAAGAGTTTTGTAATCGCGAAAAAGGTCTCTCTCAACATGAATATCTCTGCACATTGCATCTTCTGTCAAGTAGACAAAAAAATTACCATTAAACAGTGTGAACTTTCAGAAAAATTACTGTGAACTTTTAGAAAGCTGTCCCTTTTAGCAGTGAAAAGTCCTTTAATAACCCCAACAGTAGGTTTATTTTTCTTTCTTACAAATAAAAGGATATTGAGATCAATAGAACAAAAGATAGGACACACATGTTTATTAACACCTGGAAGTTTCCTTTAATCAGTGAACACTTTCTACCCAAAAATGCTTCTAGGTTATGATGGTAGAAGACTGGCTGTTTATGTATTAGTGAGCAAAAATTGTAAAAACAGCTGAAATTACATGATCAGATCTGACTGTTGAGTGATGTCTGAAGGCATTGCTTGGTGATATTAAACGCTGAACTTCTTTCATATCCACCTTAATTAGTAGTTGCATGACATAAAGTTAAAATATGATTACATTTTCACTCTTAGAGAAAGAAAACACCTCCTGTTCCCATGCATGTGGTGCGTCAAACCACCTATTTTATGTGCCTAACTATATTCACAGACTATTATGTGGAATTGCACACATCACACAAATTACTTAAAATCTGCTCACCATAATTTAGCAAGGATTCGTGTGGACTTGTATTCATAAAACAGACAGAATTTGGTCTTAATGTCAGATCAAAGGTCTAAAGGTCAGAATTTGGCCTTTAATTACATTAAAATTCCTACAAACTACTTTCTCTCTCCTGACTTAAGCAGAAAGAAAATCCATTTGGTTAGCATGTACCTAAAATTATACTACAAAATGCATCTGAACATCCATGCAAATAAATGTTAGTGGATTTTGGACCTCCCAGTTATAACAACCAACAACAAACTCTGTAAGATTTACTCACTTACACACATTATCCTGAACTGCATATAGGCTTCCTGCAAGCCAGATAAACTAATGTTTTGCAAGATTTGTGCATTTTTTCATCTTTCAGACTATCAGGAGAAGTAGTAACATCTTCTGCCAGTAGAATTCCTCAATTCACTGCATATGTTCAAAATGCACATAATACTTCCCACCATTGAACTGACAAACATAACAATGAAAGAGGTTTAGTTATAGAGGGTCTAAATTATCTGCTGTGGGATAAACAAATTTTATTTAAATATTTATTAAAAAGTCCAGCAGTAGCCAACTCAGAGCTATCAAAAAACCCAAACCCCATTGGGTTAAACTTACTTATTTCAGAGAAGTAAACCATAAGAACAGAAGCAGGAATTCAGAAATTAAGAGAAAAGAGATGGTATCATTTACTCAAAACCCAACAGCTGGGTCTATTTCTACTTTATCCTTTACCATAGACACCAAAAAAGCTATTTCAATCTATAACACAGAGAATACTGCAACCTGAACTCTTGACCTTGCTGTACTCACTTTGCTTGCAGCAAATCTCTATAATTCAGAAGGAAAAGCAATCTTAGAAGTTCATACACAAGATCTATGAGAACCAACCCAGAGAACACACAATTCCTAATGCACAGTCAAATTTAAAATTAAGTTGCTATAACAGAGTTGAGGAAAATATTCAAATGACTGTAATATTAATGTCATTAACAGTAATTATGCATGACAGGCAGTACCTTTTTGTCTATAAAGAACACATAGTCTTCTCTAATATTCAGGATGCAGAAAGAAACCTGCTGAAAATATCTGAATTTTTTGAAAATCAGAAAATGAGAATTTGTCCCTTAGAAATTATATTACAAGCATAATCCACCATACACAACCTGAATCAGGGTTCTCAGGTGGAGCACACATCTTATGAGTCAACTCTCAATAATGAGAATGATCCAAAGCATCACACATGGAGAAATGGGGATTTTTACTCATTCAGACATCTGGTACAAAATCAATACAGCTAAACAAAGACTGTAGAGAAACTTCTTTAAATAAAGAAGTCATAATTTATCAATAATTTTTCCCCAAACTTTCAGACAACAATACAAAGAAAATTGTAGCAGGAAAATATTTCTTTTCTAGATATACTTCCTAGTGTTGTTCTACACAATAGGAAAGTTGGTTTAAATGTAAGTGAAAAATTGGGGTAAATAACCATTACTTTAAATTTACAACCAGGTAATTTTGAACTTTTCGTTCAGGTTTCTGGTTTGACATAGGGTACAAAAATAAATTATTCAGAGAGTGCTTTTCAGGCTGTGTGTATAAGGTAAATGTCCTCATTCCTCTTGTTGTACTTGCACAGTTCATGGATGCCATGTATTACTTAAATGACTATATAAACATTCAAAAAGCAGTGTGGAAATTGGCTTCTGGTATTTTTCACCAATTTTTCATTTTAATGGGATCATAAAAGACCTCATAATCTCTGAAAGTATCTCCTTGTGGTAGTAGAAAAATCCCCATTGGTCAGATCATTATAAAAAGACTAACCCTGTGCCCATCCCAAACCCCTCAGCTCACCTCTAGAGTAGTCTTTATTTTTGAGCTTTAATGAGATAGTTGAATTTAATTGGTCTAAAAAAGATATGGCTAACTGGATGAATTATTTACATGAGCTGAAGCCAAACTTTTTATGTGTGAAGTCTATGCACAAAGGAGCTTTTGCACTGCAGATTTCCAATATCATTTCAGTCTAGATTTTCTGGTTTGCAGTTGGCTATGCTCAGCAAGGAATTTTTGTCAGTTTCGGACATCCAGCAGCCCCTGCAATTGGCTTTTTTGACCTTCACATAAATTTAAGAAACCTAATAGCCTGCTGCCAGCAACTGCAGAAAAGAATTCAGTAGCTAATGACTATCGTGACCTCTCTTTTTTCCCAAGGAGCTCCCACATCAGGGCAAGGAGCAAAATCAGAATCCATTACCATTAATTAACCCCCAGAAGTTGTGCAGAGAAGTGTTATGGAGGCTGAGTTATCAACTTTCTGTCTGCCTTCCAAAACTACTGCACTGCACAAATGTCAGGTCTTTCACCTAATGACAAAATGAGTGAGAAATCAGAAGGACTGACATAACATTTCCCTTGGAAACAGAGCCTAAAATGTTGCTAATGCAGTAGATAGGCCACAAAGCTAAAAGCATAATCCAAATTTATTTCCTTGCTTGATAGAAATTTGAGCAAGAATTTTGAGCAAACCAATCCTAAGCAGTCTTAAAAGATGTTCTTAACATATATTTTGTGACAGTCCTTCTCTCTGAAATTTTTCCAGAGGTGGGTATTCATCACTGGACATCAAGAAGTCAGATGACGAGAATAATTTCACAGAATTTCTTATTCATGTATTCACCTGAAAATTGCACTTTAAACAGGTTTCTTTCTGATTGAAACACCAAGGATCCACTTGTTATTTTCCAGGCATGATTCTACAAATGGAAGAACTACAACCAGGTATTGATCAAGATGTCATTAAGGGTTGTAGAGACTTTGTATATTCAATGGCAGAGAACTTGACAAGTTCTCTATGTACATGCATTTCTTCCTAAAATAACTGCTATTCATTCAGAGTGGTAATCACGCCAGTTGTCTCCCACTTATGAATATTTACTTATGGTGACCATTTTCACAAGAACATTTTTCATCCCTATAGAAAACTAATAAGCACCAAAAATATTGCGATGAAACATTGCTTGACACTGTTGTCAACACCATTGAGAGTTTTCTACTGCAGCAGATGAAACAGAAAATCCAGGTTATTCACTAAGCTCCTCTCCTGCTCTAAAAGAAGAAAGAAGCAAAATCTGTGAAGAGTTGTGTCTGCACTAACTCAGCCATGTAGAGGCTGCTGCAGTAGTCCTATGGAGGCCTTGTGAATTAATTCCTCTAAATTTCTCTCAATAGTGCAAAAGAGTTTTCTATTTATTCTCTCATGCAGTATCAAAGTCACACATGTGCACACACACATACACACAAATATTAAAGCAGTAAAAAAAAATCCTACTAATGTTTTATTAGCAAGCCCAACAAATTTGCTAATGCTAAAAATATGAAGAAAAAAAGCAAAGAAGAAATTAGAATATTTTTCCTACGGTTACAATAAACTAAAATACAGAGGTTCATAAAATTGCTGGAATGCTTATGAGAAATGTCAATGAAATGCAAGAAAAATGAAAAAATAATACAAGCCAACAGACACAATTACTTTCCTATTCTGTTTCACAGCTTGTGGCATCTAAGACAGGCTTTTATTTCAGAAATGCAAGTTAGGCCAATTTGGAAACAAGAATAGATGTATATAATGCAGGCAATTTGGAAAAAGAGACAGGAAGAAAAACTGGAACTCCCTGACAATCTGTATGGTGGAATATCTATTCAGAATAGTCTTCAGTGGACTGAAAAGGAGGCTGTGAAGGTGCCTTATATATTTATGCAATAACAACATCCTTGAGTCTTACATGTTCTAGCTTACTACTCACTTGCTATAAAAAACAAAGTCCACCTTCCTACAAAATTACATCAGGAAAAAACCAAACAAACAACCCACCCCCCCAAAAAAAAACCCAAAAAAAACCCAAACCAAAAAAAAAGAAAAAAAAAAAAAAAACAACAAAAGAAGGAGTGCTCTTTTGTTCATCACTCTAGCAGTGTTCTTCTGACCAAAATACAAGATTATACCCCTGACGTGTTCCTTCAAGATATGACAAAATTGTTCAAAAAACCCAAAGAACTTAGATAGAAACACTGATCAGTTAGGAATGGCCTACTTTTCTTCCCACCACTTACCTGCTTCAATATAGAATAATAAACACCAAAAACTTATACACTGGGTTTTGATATGATTATCAGTTTGCTCCTGCTGTCTCTTATTACATCAAGGAGGCACCACTTCATTCATCACATAGTTGGATTCATTGACAAGATCCCCCTGAGCTTTCTCAAGGCTGAGCAGTCCCAGGTCTCCTGCATGCTCCTGTAGCCAGCCATCTTGCACTTGATGTGATCCAGGATATCCATGTCTTTCTTGCACTGGGAAGCCTAGAGCTGGACTGACAGTTTCAGATGTGTCACACATGTGGCAGAGGGCAAGAAACAGTATTCTCAACCCACCAGCAGGCAATACCATTCCTAATGTAACTCAGGAGACCTCTGGCCTTCTCCGCTAGGAGGGTGCATTCTGGCTCATGGTCCCCTAGTTCCCACCAGGACATCACGGTGTTTTCCTGCCAGGTTGCTTTCCACCATGTCAGCACCAAGCTTTCAGAATTCAGAAAATTATCTTGTTCTCAGTCATTTCACAGCAAACATTCAACAACAGCTTTGGCATTGGAAAGACACCAGATTTTCTCCATCACTTCGTGGCTCAAAAGCTCAGTATGTTTAATCTTTGCCAAAGGATCAAATTTTTACATAAACTCTGGGTATATCACATAATGTACTCTCTTGCAAAAACATGGAGTGCTTTTAAATGAAACACTTTTTACAGTTTGTGCTGGTTCAACAACCTTGTAAATTAAAAAGGCTCATTAATTTTTCATCTGTATTTCTCAACCACACTTTAAAAAATCTTGAAATGCAATTCTGCTAATGGTGCTACAGCTGAAGATTCATTAGTCAGAATTTTCACCACAGACTCTTGCTCTCAAATCTGCATCATAAAATTATGTTTAGATATTAACATTAGTTTTCGAAGACTAATTGTAAACTAGTTCTAAGCCAGGACCACACACACAAGAAAAAGAATCAAGAAAACACTTGTGTTTGTGTATTTTCCAACTTCAAAGCATAAAGTCTCCCAGCTTTTATGTTCCTATAAATTTTATAAAACAAAAATCAGAGTGTTTCATAAACTATATGTTAAAGAGAAATTACTGAAAATTGTTCTAACTCTCTGCTCATTTTGATGAAAGAAATGATGGAGTTATCCTTGAGAACTTGGTACTACAAATCAGTACTCATTGTGTGGACTCACATGTTTGTAAGTAGAACCTTCTTCTGTCAAGTTGCTACAATCTATCTTATATTAAATGTATCCTGAAATTGGCCAGTAATGTACTTTCCAATTCAAAGATGTAACAGATAGTCAGGTGAAGATATATAAGGGCAGTGCTCGAAACATATATGAGACCGTAAAATGCATTATGCACCTCATATTTGAGCAACGTTTGCTCATGTGCTTGGCTACCCAAACCTCTTGGAACTTCCATTAGTTCTGTGATCATGCTCATAACCTAAGTGACAGCAGCTGTTTCTTTAAAGTCAGAAGACCAGTGACAGAAAATTTGAGTGTTCCAAGAACTACTGCGTATAACTAATTACTTTAAGAAAACTTAGAGTGCATTCCAAACTTTTGTTTATATTTTGCTGATTGTCATGGAGATAAAATGTGAATTTTTTTTCTAGAAAAAATCAGTTCACTTTAAGAATAGGATATGAGGAAACAATGCCTTTAAAAAAAAACTCGAGTTGAAATGCCACAATCCTTTACACATTATGGTAAAACAACTGTTAATTAGTACCCTGAAAGAAATTCAGAGAACTTAACATTGTAAAATTTGTTCTTGTATGTCTTTTATCTTTCTCATATATCAAAACTATTAGTATCAACACTGAACCATGATTCCCATGAATCACCACTTAACAGTATTGTGTAAATATGCAATTTTCAAAGTAGTACTCTTTGTACTTTAATCATTTGATTTACCAAACTAAAGCTTTGTTTTATAAGTGAGGAAGCTTCATAGGTCACTTTCTGATCTGTGGAATTTGATGAGTTCCTTGGACTGGACTCCTGAGGGAGGAATCCTACCTGAATTCTGCTCAGCTTCAGACTTGACTCATAGATCAGCTCCAAAAGGAAAAGAAAATAGAGAGTAACCTTGATCAGTCAGGTGCCCGCTGGAATACACTCTGAGACTCTTAATTCTTCAGCTGCTTTTGTCCATGAACTTGATGAAACATGACACTGACTCAAATGCTTTTAATTACTACAGGGAGCACTCAAGAATCACCTTGTTGTGTCTGGAGTAAATCACATTTGTTTATGCTTTCAGACTTAGGTAGACTGTAACTACCAGTTTCTCCCCTTCTGTATTTCTGAGCTTTTCATCACACCTACAATGACCTTCACGCTAAGATTCCTCCTATCTCACGAATTTTTAATTGATGCACTCTCCTGGTTTGAGAGGAAGTGAGATTTTTGGGATGCTGTGGTCAAACCAATTGGTGCTCAGATTTGAATATTGGCACCTGGTGTGGCCCCTGAGGACATGGACACGCCTCTGAGAGCACAGGGGCTTAAAAGCAGAGAACTCCCAGGAAAACTTTCTCTTGTGTTCCAGCGGTGAAACAGGTCAGAGCTCCCCGGCCCGGCTGCTGCGGGCTGGGCGAGGGAGGCGAAGCCCCGCGGCCGGGTGAGGTGAGCCAGGGCCTGAGGATGGAAGGGTGGAGGAGCACCAAGAGGCGCCGGGCAGCCAGGGCCTGAGGATGGAAGGGTGGAGGAGCACCAAGAGGCGCCGGGCAGCCAGGGCCTGAGGATGGAAGGGTGGAGGAGCACCAAGAGGCACCGGGCAGCCAGGGCCTGAGGATGGAAGGGTGGAGGAGCACCCAAGAGGCGCCGGGCAGCCAGGGCCTGAGGATGGAAGGGTGGAGGAGCACCGAGAGAGAGAGAGAGAGAGAGAGAGAGAGAGACCTTGAAATTTGATAGCAGGCTGGCTGAGAAGGAGAAGGGGAGGGAGCGAGAAGGTGCCCAGCAAGGCAGCGTGGGAGTTCTGGACAGGCAGAGCCTGAGATTTTTAACCCTTTTCTTGGATGATGGAAACCTTACAAATGCTGATCCTCCTGGAGTTGAATGAGAAGAGAGATAGAGATGAGATAAGAGGAAATGGGCCACGAGAGAAGTGGAGAAGAATCTTGAGTGGGCGGAGGTGATGGAGTGGCCTTTGGCTGGACTTGTCTTGTATAGCCATGGACAGAACCATTTTTTCTGCGACACAGAGACTGCATTTAGGGGGAGGCAATGGCTTGGAGCCAATAGAGTGCAGTGTTGTTATGTGAAGGAGTGAGTGAACAGTGACGACGACGGGTGAGGAGTGTGGTGCCCTCCATTTTCAGGGAAGAAGAAGAAGATCTCTGTTCTCGAGACCCCTCAGCCCCAGGGGGCGAAAGTTGGGGCAGACAGATGTGCCGAAAGTGAAAAACTGTGGGTTTTTTTGGAACCGGGCAAAGCATTCTTAAAAGGGGAACCCTAGAAGCAGCTCTGTTCCATGCACAGAGATGAGAGCACTGGCATGGAAGGAAGATGTCACGGTGACATGTGACATGTAAACACACAAGGTCTCAACTGTGTTTCCAGGGGAATCCTATGGTACAAGAGGGACTCCTCACTCCTTGATGTACTGAGAACTGATAATCTAAAGGCTGGTGACGGACTGAGAGTTGATGATCTGACGGATGGATGTATAGAAAATTTGGTGGGGGGGAGAAGGAATGTTTTTGGAAGGTTTTCCTTCCTTCTGTGTGTTTCCTTTTACATGTAGTTGTAGGTTAATAAAGTTTTTCTTCTTCATTCCTAAGTTGGAGCCTGCTTTTCTCTATTCCTGGCCACATCTCACAGCAGACACCAGGGAGCATATATTTTCATTCATTCAGAGAGCATTGCACCAGCATCAAACTGTGACAGGCACTTAGGTCAAGAATCTAGTCACCCTAGACTTCTGTTACTCTCAGCAACAGGATCTCAGATAAGCCTTAACTCTTCTCTGGAAGTATCCTGTGTCTCACTCTAAAGGGAATGGAAGTAATGAACAATCCTGATTTGACTCCTGCCTGATAAAACATTCTGTTTAAAAGCCTAACACTGGGTCTGACAAACTTTGGCCTTCTGACTTTTCTATATAGAAAATTTATGCTTCCCAAATTTAAATTATGGAACAAAATAATTTCTGAATTGTCAGAGTAAAATTAAATGATGCTTTGTTTTACATTTTCACGTAAGTAACTAAAATTATTCTATGAATGTGAAATTCTATCCGTTTTAGCCAAGTGTCTCCTTTACTTGTCTGTTCATACCTCTCCATTTGCAGTAATGATTCCATGTTACTTCTGATCCTACTTACTAAAAGTTTCATACTAAAATTTATCCTTTTCTTGCTTACTCATTCTCTGCAGCTTTTTCTTTGCCATACAGGCAGCAGACAGTCCCATTAATCCCATTAGTCACTCCAGTACTATCACACATACCCCTTCCCCATCCATTTCTAAGCTCCATCACGCATTTCCAAATTCCTTATCAGGGACTTGGTACAAGGACTGATCCTGCAGCTCTAACTGTAGACACCACAGATGTGCACTCCCTGTGCATCTTTTACTGTGAATTCAAACAACCTCTCTCTGTGAATGTCAGACCCACTTCATTCCCAGTACATCTCTTGTTGGAGCACCACAACAAAGACCTACCATCCATCTTTCGCTCATGGGATCTCTTCAGAGTGCTTCTGCAGTTTATTTTCAAGTGTTCCTCCTACAAGGGATCAGAGACAGCTTGGTCTTTTGTCTTTTTCTCCTTTTCTCTTTTTCTGAATCTTGCTTTTGAGTAGTCTTTTCTGCTATCATAAATTCAGCACTTACCTCTGGACTGAAACATGGAGTTGTTTTTTTCTACTCCAAACCCACCAACCAGGTTGTAGCAATTTCTGGATATGAAACGTTTTGAGTTATCCATGACACCTTCATGGGATTTTTTTTTTTTAATTTGCAATAATACTTAGGGAATCTAGCAGGTATTAGGATCCTAGTTTTTACTTAACACTTTATCTGTGTGTAATAAGAGAAAATTTTGGCCTCACACAACCAACAACTGAAATAGCCAGCTGAACGACTGGAACTGCTTCTTTAAAAAGATAGCAAAGATAAGAATTATTAAATAATACATTTATGATTGATTGTAGAAGAAAATGATGTGCTTTACGCACTTAATATCCCAGGCGGAAGTTCATCACAAAATTTTCTTTTTAAGCTCTGTTTTCATACACTTAAAATAATAGTTGAATTCAGATTTTTTTTTTAAAATTTAAATTCTCAGTGTTGCTGAAGTTGAGTATATTCTAAGCAGGAAGGAATTTCAATGTTAATTCTGCTTTCTTAGTAACAGAGGTCTACTTTCTTAGTAACAAATGATCATAAATAGATAATTTATGATGTAAATGAGTTTCACTAAAGTGTGTGTTCTAATGGGTACATAAGGACAGTAACACATGAAGACTTGTCTTCTGTGTGTATGAAAACTCAAAAGTGAAGAAAATAACAAGGAAAACACCTGTAATATTAAGAACAAATTTTTCTATTCTATCTTAGAAGTCAAAACAACTAATTTCATAGAACCTGTTTATAGAGGACAAAGGTACTTTTTACTGTATATTTTTTCAATAATTTTCCTATGTAAATAAGAATCCCTCTCTTGGGGAAGAGGCTGCCATCATTTTCCCATCATTTCCCCTACACACAGTCAGCAGCAGGGGCTGCTATCTTGGGAGGGGGCAGTACCCCAACATTTTGGAATTCTCCTTGTTCCCATGGGGCTCCTGAGATATAGCAATTTTGTGTTAAGTGATTATTTACTAGTTGGTTTGCAGTTTTTTTGCTGTTGATGTTTTGCCTCTTAGTAATCGCTATTTTTTAACTTATATCTACTAATATCTGTTCCTTATTGGTGGAAAGGGATTGGTTGAAATTAGGGGGAGGCAACTCATTTTAATGAGTGTCCACATCTTTAAATTGTCATGACGAAAAGAAAGGGAGCAAGCCCAGAACACATGCCTTAGTATCAGTAAAAATAAACTCCTCTGGCAAAAGTCAAAGCAAAAGCTTTAGGAAGCACCAAGTTGCAGAAAACCTTCTGTTTTTGTTGTCCTCAGTGCCTAGTTAACATTACTGGCACTTCTTTCTATGAAACTTCTTGAAGTTTAAGTTCAATTCACAAAACATAAAAGATTAATTGAAATTTCTAAAATTTACTTATTGTCATCACACAAAACAAACTTCACACATATTTCACTACATCTGTACTGAGCATACAAGTGCAAGTGTCTGCAATAATAATGTATTTCAGTAAGTGTTCCAAAAATATAACTTTTATGCATGGCTTCTGGGATCAAGGCCAGTTGTAGCTACAAGATGGTCTACACAGCTGCTACCACATCACATGAACCTGCAGAGTGCCAAGATAAAGGGAGAGAAATATGACCCAGCTATAACCCCCTCTTTCTTTAAAGTTTTCCATTTCATCTCCCCTGTGTTGTTCTGCAACATCTTACATCCTACAAATAGAAACACAGAATTGTAGAATACCCTGAGTTGGAAGGGACTCAGCAGGATCACTCAAGTCCGACTCTTGGCCTTGCACAGGCCACCCCAAAAATCACCCCACATATTTTAGAGCATTGTCCAAACACTTCTTGAGCTTCTCTCAGGCTGGTGCTGTGACCACTTTCCTAGGGAGCCTGTTTGGCCATCTTCTTGGTGAAAACCCCTTTTCTAACATCCAACCTAAACCTCCCGTGACACAACTTCAGGCCATTCCCTCGGGTCTTGTCACTGTCACCACAGAGCAGAGATCAGCGCCTGCCCCTCCTCTTCCTCTCACAAGGTAGCTGCACCTGCAGTGAGGTCTGCCCTCAGTGTCCCCTTCTCCAGCCTGAACACACCAAGTCACCTCAGCTGCTCCCTATATGGCTTCCCCCTCTAGGCCCTCCATCATCTTTGTAGCCCATAAATATATGCTGCCCTGCAATGTGCAAACACAGACAGTTGTTCACAAAGGAGAGAAAATAGTTCAGAAAATTGCATTCCAACACTGTGAATACGTGCCAAAATATTGGAGTGAAATACTGACACCACAGAAGAAATGTCAGAACAAAGCATCAAAGTACAAAAAGTGTTATATGGGGCAATGCCTCAAAGCATCTGACTGTGACAAGCTGACAAGAAAATCTTGACTTAGAATGCATTTAAGTCAAAAAATAATATGACAAAAGGGCCGACAAGGAAGCTACGAGGCACAAAGATTCTTAACTCTGGACGACCACTGAGGTTTAAAAAGGCAGAAAGAAATAAAGCACTTATTTTAAGGAATGATTAACTGAGTGAGAAGAAAACAAAATTGTTGGATGAAGAAAGGCCAGAAGTGTGTCATTGGGGCCTACCAGAAACTTTCAAAGCAAGTTATTTCAGTGTTCAGAGGAAAGGAAAATTGAAATTATGACCCAATAGGCTACACAGATGGAACAACTCTAATTGATGTGAGGCCAGGCTGGCACTGGTTGGATTCACAGAACCAGCTGGCTCCCTGTTCCTGCTTCTGTCTTCCTCTTTGCTAAGATGCACAATGGAACCTCAGAGTGGCATATGTAGGGATTAGTTTTGCATGAAATACCAAGACAAAAGGAAGGAGCTCTTTATTTTCCTTGGAAGATTTTTCCTTCTGGATTTTTTGCATCCAATTTTACACTCACTGCAAACAAAACCAACCTAGATGTGAGATTGTATCCAGTAATTCTTAAACATATATTGACAGTATGGTGTGCATCACATCTAGTACTAATCTATACAGTCAAATTCAGCTCCTCCTCGCACAGATTACTGTGCACACAGGTCACAGGTAGCTGCCTGACATTGGTGGTACGACAAAGAAAAGTTCATTCTCTGATGGTTGGCTGACTTTTGCTAAACTGGATATAACTGTTCAAGTCTGAACTTTTATGAAGCACCAGCTGTGGTGAACACCTCTCATTGCAGCGAGACTCAAAGTACTCTCAGCAAACATACACTTTAAATTAAATTCAGCTCCTGTTGGAACAAAATTCCCTTACTATGAGATGAAGGGATGAACTCAAAGTATTTTCAGTTGGGTCTATACTGATCCAGATGACATCTAGACTGCTACT
Organism: Melozone crissalis; assembly: GCF_028551555.1. Taxonomy (NCBI): domain Eukaryota; kingdom Metazoa; phylum Chordata; class Aves; order Passeriformes; family Passerellidae; genus Melozone; species Melozone crissalis. Next base: position 18,115,658 of record NW_026535783.1, on the reverse strand, counting down.
AAACATCCAGCACCACCTTCAGAAACATCCCAAATGGAACTCAAAAGTAACATTTGAAAGGACTAGCTTGGGCTAACCTCACTTGCATGCAAGGCTTGATGAAAAGCACAGTCAAGTGGGATTTTGTTGCAGTTCACTCGCAGGAGAGTGAACTGCCTAAGCATCAGTTAGAAATCAAATATTAAAATATAACAAGATCCAAATGCTAGGTCCTGCAGATAAAATGTATTACAGAGACAATTGACAACAGTTGTATTTGTTGAAACATTCAGACTTTAAAGCAGAATTCTAGGCACAACAGTGCCATCCAGGGGCCAGCTAATTGCTGGTAAATTTCCTGAAACGATTTTGGAGGGTTTTCTCTTTGCTTGGGGTTGTTTGCTTTTGGTTTTTTTTGTTAGTTTGATTTTTTGTTTTTGTTTCGTAAAAACCAATAACAACAAAACCAAAAAAAATTATTCATTCTCAAACATACTAAGCTTTGCTTACATTTAAGCACGGCCTTTGCAAAAGTTTCAATAGAAGAATATTTGTAGCAATTTAAATCAACAAATCCTCCTAGCACAAGAAACTGGCAATGATGAGGAAAGTTCTGATGAAACTTTTCCAAAATTTTCAGACTGAGACATCACTCAGTCCAAAACACATGCTCAGCCACACTTCACCACGGCTACTTAAAATTAATTACGTATGTAAAATTTCACAGAACCAAAGCTTCAGGACCTTTCTACACAGCCCTAAATCTTCCTTCTGCGCTAACGGAAGACTCAATCTGAAAATTGTGAGGCACTTTGAAAACGGAGGCTGTTTTGTCACGGTGGCCATGGAGCAAAGTCTGGAGCTACGGCAGCGGTCACAGCTTACTCCGGCAACGCCTTCCGCTCAGCAGCAACAAGGCAGGAAAAGCAAAAACCCCAAAATATTTCTACTATAAACTAGAAATATTTCTACTATAAGCTCGTGGGGGCAGAGGCCACTTCAGTTTAACGATTTACAAGCCTGCATCGCCCGGATTAAGCCAGCCAACCAGCCGGCCGGCCGGCGATGCCGAGCACAGCCCCGCGCCGCGAAGCTTTAGGTTTCACCGGGGGCCGGGCGACCTCCTTAGGCTCGGCCCAGACGCCCCGGGTAGGCCGGGCTCGGGATCCGCCCCGTGTCCGGTGAGGCCCGGGAGGAGAGAGGCCCCAATCAAAGCTCTTTAACCCGCGTTGAAGGCGGATTCCGGGGCGGGGCCGCAGCCCCTGGGCGCCTGCGCGCGGTTTCGGTTCGTGCGGCGGCGTGCGGGGCTCGGAGCGGCCTGCGCGGCTCTGTGGCACCATGGCTCCTGTGCTGAACCTCAACAACGAGGTGAGACACCCGGGGCGCCGCTGGGAGCGGGCCGGGGGGGCTTGGGCCGGGGAAGGGCCGGGGTGGCGGCGGCGGATCGGCCTGAGAGCGAGCCGGCTCGGGCCCGAGCCTGCCGCAGCCGGCGTGGCGGCCCGGAGCCGTAGGGGAGACCGCGGGTGACCGGCGCCGTCCCTCGGCGTGGGAGAGCGCGTCCCGTGTGCTGGAGCTCCGCTGTGATTGAAACAAGCATCCGTCGGGTGAAGTTAAACTGCTTGCGGGGGGTTACGCGCGATTGCGACACGTGTGCCTCGGTGCGGCGTCCTGACCCCCAGTGCCGGCCCTTCGCGCCTGCCTTGCTGTGTTTGTGTTCACGCTGAAATCTTGCAGGTGATCTACCGGACCCGCCAAAGCCCCAGCTGCCTGCCTCCTGGATGGCAAAGATATTGCCTTATTTTCTCGCACATGAACAGATTGAAAATGAAAAATGAATAGGTTACGGCTAATTTCTTCTTGTTCTCTAAGAAGTTTGGTATTTCATGTTTATTTCAGTATATTTTTTTCTTCTTCTTCACTGTAGTGTGAATTCGGTTATGTGTGTTTCACTCGTGTCGGGTTTTGGTTACGTAGTTGCAATTCATTATGCACAGTAAGCCTGACACAACTAAAGTAACCTCATTTTAGGTGTTGCAGTTTAGAATAGCTGGCAGTTCTGAGCATGTTTGATATGAACACCTGCACTTAGCACTGTGCACATCCAGAATTCCTACATAACTAACAGCTTGATGCCATGAGCAGAACAAAAATTACTTTTTTTTAGGTGTAGGATAACTTGGAGAGGGGTTAATTTGCAAGTTGATTTCAAGAATTTAGTGAAGTGTAACCTCTTCATCAGGAAAAGTGTTTGATAGTGCATAAAATCAAGATACTTACTCAGTAGTTTTTGGTTCACGCTGTTAACAAGTGTAAGGTCAGAAATGAGTGATTTGACATTGAAACATACCTGTAAATCACCAAGGAGAGAAGAGCGTATTTCAGTCATTGTGGTAGTGTGGACTCCTTGTGGTTGATTCACATTTGAGTGATATTTCATAGTCTTTCATTGCAAAAATGCTAATAACAAGGATGAAAACAGGAGCATTCTTTGACTTGAGGAGCTCCTCATAAAAAGAGTACAATAAGTTTCTGCACAAAACATTGGAAGATTTCAGGAATATCATTTCATCTACATAACAACTTTATCCTGAGAGGAAACTGAAAGTTCTGGAGAAAGTAGCTTTTACTAGTTTCTACAAAAAATGGACACTCTGTAATAATAGCTCTATCTGAGATGAAGGGTAGGACAAAGACTGAAATCCTGGATGCCATCTCTTCTAGAGGGACAGAAGATCAGTCTGGCTTAGAGTAGGATGAGACCTAGCATGAGTAGAGTAAAAGGTGTTTTCCGTTTCTATGCATATGTTCTTTTGTAAGTGTCAGAGCTGTATTAATGACTGTGGTGTTTAGTTATAAAATGTAAAATTAATTATTTACCAATACCTGGATATTTCATATCTCTATAACAGATACCCTCTGTGTATTTGTTACAGAGGTGCCCTTGTAAGAGTACATTTTAAGAGTAAAAATCATATCTTCCTCTAATAAAGATGAAATGGAGGAATTTTATTAGGACCATGTTTAAATGGGTAACTTTTGAAAATGCAATCTATTAAATAATATTTCTTGCCTATTCTTCCATTTTGCTAAAGGAAAGCAAATTGTGGAGCAGCTCTATTCTGTGCACCTTCAGCTTTCCACAGTCAGACAATACTGTGGGGATCATGTGGGTTTTTCCCATTGGGCCATATACAGTAGGTATGATGGTATTTGTTGCAGAGACAACCTTGTCACCCTTATACAGCTGATAACTTGTTTGTCTTTGCTGGATTTACAGGAATCCACTATCTGAAGGGAGTCTACAAGAAAGCTGGAGAGAGACTTTTCTCAAAGGCATGTAGAGATTCTATAAGAGGGGATGGCTTTAAATTGAAAGAGAGTAGATTTGGGGTGGATATTAGGAAGGAATTCTATGGTGTGTGTTGGGCTGTGCATATGTGGATGCCCTGTCTCTGGAGGTGTTTAAGGCCAGGCTGGATGCACTCCAAGCAACCTGGTCCAGTGGAAGATGACTCTTCCCATTGCAGCAAGGTTGGAACCAGGTGGCCTTTAAGCTCCTTTTTAACCCAAACCATTCTGTGAAATTCTGTGATATATTTCAGGCTTTAATTCTAGCAAAGAAAGACTTCTGCTTTTAATTAACGTAAAATACCATGTCCTGCTAAATGGTGGAATCTTAAGGAATTCTAGGATGACAGATTTAATTTTTTTTTTTACCAGTTCACCTTTTGTTTACAGGAAGAACAGATATTCTTAAAACCAATGTTTCCCAGTGAGATAAACTGGCACTTATCTTAATGTTAATTGACCTCTATTTTAATTACTTACTGTTTTTTGTTTGATATTAGTTGCTGAGAAATAGTTATAAGTGTCAGAATTCTTACTTGTTCTGCCGTGTCTTCTACATCAAGTGTATGTGTGCTTTGAAACTAGAGGACATTTTATTGCATCATGATTTAATGGTGATGATTTAGAAAATGCTCTGGGGAAATTGGACAAATAGTGGACTGTGATGCCTTTGTCCCTTCTGAGAGCTTTTGAACTCTTTGGTTAATTTCAGAGAGATTGGAAAGGAATGGAGACTTTAAAAGTTGTTGGGCTTCGGGTTTTTTTTAATTACGATTTGCTTGAAGAATAATACCTCCATGGAGCAATAGTCTCCCAGCTGTTCTGATCTATGGGGAGCAAAGAATGAGAATGTTGTACTCTTTAGGAGACTGGATGAATGAGGGATTTAAGGACAATGTTAAGGACCCAGGGTGAAAAGAGGAAATTGCAATTATTGTGATGAGGTGAAATAAGACAGAAAATAATAAGAAACCAATCATATTCACAAATAATTAGTTTAGACATTTCATTAATGTTTCTTTTCATGAAAAGTTGTTTATAGCAGTGTAAGTACTTCAAAATATCACACTATTTCCGTGTTAACACGCAGGACTTGTGCCAAAAGTGTATAAATTATTTCTTTTGTTTACTCTAATCGAATATATACCTAGATAATAACAAAAAAGTAAGGTCTTGGCAGAGCTCAGTCAGCAAGGTCCAGCAATTGGAGGAAGCTATCTTGCTGCTGGTAAATAGCATGGTACAGTTTCAGTGTGACTGCATGACTGAAAAATTGAGATTGAAAAGGGTTAAGAAACAATATTTTTGTAATGCAGGCATTGTATTACTGTATGGGATTGCTGCTTTTTGATTACTGGATGAATTGGGTGGGTGAAGGAGGGAGAATGGGTGCAAAGGAAATTAAAACCACAAAATTGGAACAAAGTGAAGCAGTGAAGACTAGAGTTTTTGGGAAAGAAGAAAATGCAGTATTTCTTACCATTTTCAGCTTATTGCATTCACTGAAACAAAGGAAAGCATAAGTCATAGAATGAAAATTTCAGTTTTGCCATTCCATATTCACTGGGTATGGCCTTACTTTTGAAGGGTTTGTCTGTATCAAGTCTAATGATATTCTCCAGTTTGGTTACTCTTACAAGCATGCATGCTGAAGGAGTAATTTTAAAAACCTGTTGCTGTCTTGAATATGTTTCCTATTTTAAAAAGCTTTCTAAGAAATTTCAGGTGTCTTGCCACAGAATAGCTCCCAAAGTTAAACTTTTCTGGAAACATTTGCTAGATGGCAGCACATAATCATCAACTACCATGGATAAGGGCAAGTTTTAAGGGAGATAGCTTGTGTTTAATGTGAAAAAATTATCCTTGTTGATCAGCAGTACACAATAGTATGAAACAGAAGCTGTTGAATGGGAGTCCTACAGATTTCTAGGGTTTTTTTCAGCACCGGTGTTTCTTAAATTATGTTGTTCTGCTTTTACAGTCCTAATCTGCTAATGATATTGAATTAATGCTACAAATTCAGTTTTCTTTCTATTCTCTTTTTTTTTTAAGTATTCTGTTTGCAGCTACCTCAAGGAGCTATGCTGCAGAAAGCTCATGAAGCTAATGCAAATGAAGTCTGTATACAGTGTTTTAAAAATAAGTGTTCTTATATGTACCTCCATGAGTGTTGTAATGGCTAAAGTTGAATATTAGTAAGGCATCATATTATAAAAAGCAAATTCTTGGAGTTGAAAGTTGTTTCTGTAGGACACGTGAATCAAATTTTCCAAACTTGATTGGATATCAAAACTTTGCTATCAGGTGAATTTTTCTCTTAAATTTGTAGTAATTAATCTTATGCAGACAAAATAGTTTTTCTCTATATTTACAAAACTACAGGTTTTAGGTAATAAAAGCTGATGTCTGCATAATGCTTGTCATCTACAATGGAATTGTTCTTTTTCTCTCCTAAAAGCTAGGATCAAGATAAAACCATACCTTGAGAATGATGTGTGCGCACAGTTATTTTTCACCCTGCCAAGCAAAGTCCAGAATTAAAATTGTTATGTAGGGAGCTTAGTTATGAAGCTCGAGGTGATAAAATCCATTTATATTGTTTTGGGTCCCAGCACTTTGTGTTGTGATACTCTACATGGCAACACTCAGCTCTTCTACTCTTTAGATTTAGGGCAGACATCCTGGCCTCAGATTTAGCTGGGCAGCAGTTTAGGTCATGGCATGTTTAGAAAGCAGTCTGGAGGTGTGAATTAAGAATTTAAATTGGTGTATTGCAAAGTCAGGAATGAGTAGCGTGGCTGATAATGAAAAAAATCAGACAAGCAGGCCATGGAGCATAACCTTAACTTAGGGAGAAAGACTGACATACAGTCTCTGGAAGTCTGAAACTGCAGTCTTGAGTTTTAACTGTAGTTTAATAATTCTACAAAACTATATCTGTAGTTATTTAATCTTTTATCACAGTGCAAACAGAAGTAAATGTGTATTTGTAGATGCTTATATATAAAGACTGGGTTGTCTTGGTATAGCGTGGGTAGGTGTTGTGTTTGTCCTTAGGTGTTCAGATGCAGCTAAGACAGAAAACAAAGAGGAAAGAGCTATTGAAATTGCATTTATACATGTCTTTGTTCACAAATTGAAGAAAGTTCAAGTACATCCTTCTACAAGTAAGTAACTTTTGGTCACCAAAGTTTCTGTATAGAAGTAAAGAGAATGTGGTCTGAACAGAATATCAGGAAAGATTAGGGAGGGGGGAATTGAGCGAGTCATTAATTCTTCCTGAAGCTGAATTGATTTCTTTAGCCAAGAACTGTGTCATGTTTTTTGATAGGTGCACTAAAAGTGAAAGATCTGAGTATTTACCCATGCTAGTCCTTTGTGTATTATGTATTTCTAGTTTTTATACAGTATATCTAGCATGCTTAAATATTTTTTAATTGATAATAAAATTAACCTGAAGTTTTTTTGTCTTTGAATGGTCACCATTTTTGCAAGAAGCATTCTGTACAAAGTGAGTATTTATTTGCAGTTACTTAAGATCTTCTGTAATTTCAGCCTTCTTCAACATTATGTATGACTATCTTGTCACTCAGATGTGATATACCTCTCTGTGTTTTTATTGATTTAGGGTGATAAATTAGATATATAATTCAAAATCTTGTTTATTCAAGGTCTGTTTTTTTTACTCACATTTTATTCTGTAGGAACCGAGAGAGTTGAAGCACCTTCAGTGTTAAATATAAGGCTTTTTGTGGAGAACTGCTTTGCAGCTCAGACAGATGAGACGTGCCCCTGATGGAGTGTGATTCTCTAACTGTTTCTTCACAAATGTCTGGACTTGCTGCTTCTGAATCTGGGGCTTCTCACTCACCCATTCCAGCCAGGTGGTCTTGCCTCCCACTTCTGTGCTGGTAGGAAGTTTGTTGCTAGAGTGGTTTTCTGCTGCAGATTGATGGTAACAATCTTACCGGGTTCTGACAAGCCAGCGGGAGCAGCAGCCGTGTGGGACTTGTTGTGAGCGGGATGGGCGCAGAGGCAGAGAGATGGATTATCCCACCACAGCGAGTGAGCTGTTTGATTGCCTGATAGAGCTGTGCTGTATTTCATCTCACTTAGGTGTTTCTCTGTAAGCAGTGGCTTTCTGTGAAATAAACATAGAATTTAAGGAGGGTATTGAACCATAAAAACCTACAATAGGGTGACGCATAATGTACAGTTATGTTGTCTGGCAGGTGTTTTGTGACCACTGGAAATAGTGGTCAGGGCTGTGAAGGCAGGAGAACTACAGAGTTCAAAGGGGAAGCCAAATGAGCCCTTACATTTGTCTGATCTTGATGGCTTTACATAATGAGTTCCTAGGAGACTACTTAAAAATCAGCTTTAAAGAAGAATCTTAAAATTTCAGTGGTGTCAGGGTATACGGGTGCCTGGGATGCTCTATGGTCAGAATTGAAGCTGTGGCTGCATACTGGCACTGCCAAGATCTGTTTATCTCTGACAATTTGTGTTCTTAAATACTTCCTTGAACTTGGTCATACAGCCTCTTGTATGTCACTGAGTTTATATTTATTTTATGGGAAATGTGAGTAAGGGGGGAAAAAACAGTCTCTTATCTGTTGCAAAAGAACCAGTTGCAGTCTGGTAATAAGTAGAGGAAAGTGTAGTATTTGAGTTGTATTTCTAACAGTAATTAAGAAATTAACACCTGTTGCTCTCAAGGACTTGTTGAAGCATGATGCTTCAATCTTTCTTTTAAAATGCTCTTTACTATTGTGGGCAAATTGATATGAGCATTCAGATTTTTACTGTATTAGATCCAAGGATCCAAGTGGCTTCTATTACCTAACGTATGTTTTGATATTTTAAAGTATATTCCTAAGCCTTCCTTACTGTGACGAAAAAGAATTCTAGATGGAAACTTTCAAAATAACACTGACAGAGTGCTGTAGACACTACCGTGTTTAAGGCAGTTCAGAATACTGGGCAGTCAGTTCAGTGCAGCGATCCAGCATCTCACTGAAATAAAGTAGCTACCCCCAAAGATCTATTTTTATGCTATCCCCTGGGCTATGAGGTAATTGAGGAACCTCTTAGGGCAATTTCATATTTGTGTCTGGTCTCCTCATATAAAGGAGAAGTGAGACTTGAGGTGAGGCATCTAACCAGTTACCTGATATTGGACTGAGCTGTGAGATATCTTAACTGCTCATAATTCAAGATACAGTCTTATCTCTTAAGGCATGAAGCTGTCTGAGGAAAAATTTTAATTTAATGGCTTAGTTGTTATAAAACTTTCCAGTAATTGAGAAAGCTGATGGATAGGTTCCCTCAGTCTGAGGTGGGTTTATTCCTATGAACCTCAATGACCAGCAGAGTGCACTAATCACAAATATTAACAAATACTGTTGCTGGGCTACTGTCTGGCAAAGGGTGATTTTATGGAGTGAGGGGAGCCTGGTCATGTGTTTCATCAGTGGGAGCATTTCCATAGGAAAAGTCCTTGACTGTGCTCCAAAGGCTGCTTATCCAACAATTAGTACAAAATACATGAGCTCCCTGAAAGGAAAAACATGAACTCAGAACTCTTTACTCCTGAGAAAAATTCTTCTTGCTGGTGTATAGACAAGTTCCCTTGCTATTTTCTCTGTGGTTTATGAGCTGTATTTCATGCAGCACCTATATAGGTTGCTGGCCAAGCCATTTTCTTGAAGTAGAAACATTTACCCTACACTCCTATATCAGGTTTTTTCAATTCTGTTAAGTGCCCCAGCATCTAAGCTGTCCCTCAGATGGTGGACACCAGTTCTTGTTCTCTCCTGAGCTGTCTGCCAGTATGGTTCACACATGTATCACAGCATCTCTGCCTCTTGGTCAGCTTTAGCTGGCTTGAAGTTCATGTGTGACCACTTCAAAATTATTCTGAAGGTAGAATGGCTAGCACTTGGATACTTTTGAAAAATATGGGTGCCTGGGATGCTTTGTGGTCAAATTGAAGCTGTGGCTGGCTACTGGCACTGCCAAGATCTGTGTATCCCTGGCTCACACTTGGTCTTAAATACTTCCTTGAAGCTTGTTCTGCATTCTCTTAAATGTCACTAAAGTCAGTCTAAAGTCTTGGAAAGGCATATAAACAAGTTATGAGAACTGAGAAAAGATAAATTTCTGCACGATTCAAAACTAAATAGCTAATCTTTTCCATCAGTTCATTTCTTAGTATACTGGCAAATCACCGTGTTTTTTCTGTATATTATAAGTCTATGTAAAGTTGGAAAGCAAACACGGCTTTCTTTTTAAACTCTGGAATACTTGGCAGGAATCATTTTAGCTCTGTGGAAATGCATGTAAAAATTCTTGCATTAGTTTTGTTACTAATAAATAATTGTAGGCACAACAGTTTCTTGAAGAAGGAAAAGTTGTGCTACATAGAGCTTGATTTCTGTTTAAAACAGTTCAAGTGTTAAATTCCTAACATTCTTTTACAGACCATGTAAATGTCCTAAGGAAAAAGTCTTTTGAAAGCTTATGAAATTTCCAAAGTTATACTCTGTGAGATAAAATTCTGAGGAATTGTGGCTTTTTTTTCCCCCTAGGAACTGTTCCAGCAGCTGTTTCTAAAGTTTCTAGAGTTGCCACATCATCAGTTTTACTAATATTAGCAGCAAATTCTGATCTGCTTGCTCTTCACACAGTTTTTTTTCAGCAGATTACTGAAGCAATTAACCATGGCTAACAAGGCAGTTTTTTACTTCTGACAGTGTTGTATACAGCCGTTATTGGACTACTGTACTTGAGGACAGGAATGAAAACTTTTTCTTAGCTCAAGTGGTTTATATAAAGTGTGTGTGGTAGGCCACGTAGGCTAGTAAGATGCTCTCATAAAGCAAAAACATCTGTGGTTCCTTGGTGTGGTAGTGTACAATAATGAAAAAAACATGCAAACGGTCATGGGAAACTTAGTAACTTTTACTTTAAGGGAACTGTGAGGTACTTGCAGTACACAGTGTAGTTTTTTTCATTAAATGTAATTTATGGCTATATATGCCTGAGTAAGACACAATTTAAAAATAGTTCCGTTACAGTAAATGGGCATAATTGCTTACTGCTGTCCTTGCAGAGATCTTTCAGCAGCCTTTACACTGCTGGGTCTGGAACTTGGTGCTAAATGAAGAAGGAGCGAGGCTGTAATAGGTGTAGAAGGGAAGGTGTGGTGTTAGACTTTTTCATAATAGGCTTTCAAATTTGGGGGCTTGGGGGAGGAGATGTTACTATAAGAGAATAGTAGCCAGTTGCGAATTCATTGCAATTCCTCGTTGGTATGCTATGATAAAATTCTTTTCAATTTGTCTTGTGCTGCAGTAGTAAAGGGCAATTAATTGACAAGTAATGTGGCCAATTACTAAATTCAGTGACTCTTTTGAATGTGTTTCAAGTCATATAAACTAAAGGGATTTAAAAGTCTTGTACTGATTTTGTCTGCAAAAAATACCATTATGTTATTTCCTTTGCAAAGAGGGGTCACAATGATACCTGTTTATTCATATGGCATTTAATACCAAATGAAACTGTGCATAGAAAAGGAAGCTGAGGTGGGCAACTCTCTACAACTACCTAAAAGGAGGTGGTAGTGAGGTGGAGATTGGTCTCTTTTCCCAAGTAACAGGACGAGCGGAAATGGCATCAAGTTGTGCCAGATTGGCTGTTAGGGAAGATTTTTTTCACCTAAAGGATTGTCAAACACTGTAAGAGGATGCTCAAGGTAACGGCTGAGTCATCATTCCTGGAAGTATTTAAAGGTGTGTAGATGTGGCACTTTGGGACATGGTTCAGTGGTTGGCTTGGCAGTATTTGGTTTATGGTTAGGCTTTATTGTCTTAAAGGTGTTTTTCAATGTAAATGATTCTGTGAATCCTCTTTGCTGTTTAATGAGGACACATACGAGAAAACATAATGTAATGCACGGGTACATTAATATAGCAAGAGATGAGCAGATAAAAGCTGTTTGCATGAGAGGCTGGTAAGAAGTGTTCTGAAGGCACCTGGTTCAAAGGAATGAATAGCGGATTTCATCCGGAGGCAGGTGTCACTGAGGAAATGCTGCAGAGGTTGTGAATAGCACAGGAGAGCATACCTTACATGGATAAGATAGGGGTTCCAAACAGTATAAAACAAAAGGGCAGTTAAGGTGATTGCTTGCTCGAAGGAAGGAAGGAAGGAAGGGGCTTGAAGGTATTTGAATATTAGAACAGACAAAAAAGATGGGTAGGGGATGGGGTGTGTTAAACAAGAAGAATAGGTTGATGAAGATGAATGAGGAGAGCTTATAAGGACAGGAAAGGGGAAATCAGTTTGGTAAGAAGCACCTAGAGATGGGACAAGGTAGCAAGCTTCAGAAGAAGGAAATCTCCCAACAGAACCAGCTCTTAGTGTGGAAGAAAAGTTGTCAATGGCTGGACGATGAACGCACTATTGACCAGACAGGTGAGAGTACCTGTTCTGTCACAACAGAGATGGTTTTGCAAGAACCTTTAAGTATTGCTCCAAGTTGTTAGTAAGTAGTACTGGGATAGTTGTGTGCAAATGTGTTGTAGATTTGGCATCTTGGCAACTGATAGAGAACAACTTGTGGAAAGGTATTTAAATTAATGAATAGATGTCAGACATCTGGAAGGGATATTTTAAACACTTTATTTCTTCTACTTTCCATACTTGTCCTTTTCCCCAATTTCTGTTGATATCATGAAGAAACTTCTAGGAAGAATGCAGATTATTAGATTTTTGGGGTTTTTTTTAAACCCTGACTTTCCCATGTGTTTGTGTTTATGAAGAATTTTCATCACGAAATTGTCTTGTTTTTTAAACTGACTTGAGGGAATATGGAACACTAACTGGTATAACAAGGCATTTCTCCATTCCCACTAGCAAGAATTCTTACCATCCTTCCAAAAAGACAGAAGAGTAGCTTATATGGTAGTGCTACTTGATTTTTTTAAATTTCTTTTTTTTTTTGCATAAGTCTGTAAGTACTGAAATAAAGTTCCCACAAAAAATATAATTCATAGAGACATAATAGTAGAAAGCACCTTGAAGGATGAGCAGTTTTTCTGTGGGAAGTAGGATAGTATTTCAGAATTTGTCAGGCCAATCATACTGCAGCATGTTTGAAGCCAATGGAAGTTTTCCTTATGTTCTGGTGATGTTCATAGTCTTTGTTTAGAATATACATCCTGTTTGGAAGTGTAAATCAAAAAGATCTGTGATGCAAATTTGGATTTCCCTTATATGAGGTTTTTATCAGAGTGTGTTTCCTGAGGCCATGGCTTTTGCTGGTCACTGGCATACTCTAGGTCTGAACACGAGTTAGTTGTACTTACTTGCACTCACTGGATGCATTTCGATACTTACTTTTTTTTTAAGAAGAAAGGCAAAAGTACCAAATACTTTGAAAGTCATAAACCACAAATACATCTTTTCTGATTTCCCTATTTTCTTGTTCTCCTTTCTTTTTTTAAGAAAGGATTTTTTCCTTTAAAAATGTGGATACAAAATCTTTCTTATTTGTTTCTCAATAACTATTTTCCCAGGCATGAGAAGAAGGTGGTTATGAATTTTTTGTTATTATTGTTTTTAATTTTTTTTTTTCCCTCCTGGAAGTCCACTCACTCATTTTTATGTGATCAGTGTTTTAGATTTAACATCATTCTATGCTTTTCTTATTGTGCTGTGTCATTCCATGACATACCACTCTACTTACTTCCTGTGTGAAGTGTTTTGTTATGGTCTTGTGATGCTACTTTTATAGACAATTTCTTTGTCTCTCTAAATGTTATACATGTCATATCAGAGCATCCGACAAGGAAGCACAGCCTTGAAAGTTACAGCTTAGAGAGGAGAAACTTCTATTGTTGTTTTAAAATACACTTGCGGGACTGAAATTTCTTCAGGCAGTGAGGAAAGTGTGATGGAGAGAGCTGCTTATCCCTCCAAAATGTATCAATATGGTGCTGAAAATTAGCTGTAACTCTTGCAAGATGTAACTTGAGGCGTGGTTTGCTTCTATCCAGAACACGGACTTTGCATGAGCAGCAGAACTTGATCGCTGTTCCTTTTGTTGGCAGTTGATCATCCCCCTTTTTTATGGGAATTTTCACATACCTAATTAGCCCTCCAGCCTTTTTCTAGTACTTAGGCCTCTTCATACTTGTGTTGACAGAGGGCAAAATTTACAGAGGGGGAGTTTGAAGAAAAATTAATTTAAATTTTAAAACAAATGTAATTTTTCTTATCATAGTAAGATTTCATAATGCAGGCAAAACGTACATTTATGGTCAATCTAAAAATTGTGGTATTTAGCTAGTTTTTTTATCATTCAGATTTAAGGAGAAATGGAACATGATTTAGTAGATATTTCTTCAACTTCATCATTCCTCTCATGATGCTGTTTTATTTCATTTAATGAACTTGAAACCATTTTTCCTTAATTATTCCTTTATGGTTGCATTATAATAACAACAACTATATAGTGACATTGTAATACAATTTTTGAAGTTAATGGGTCTTACTACAAAATGAGTGTTGGTGTTGAATGACAGATGATAATAATGCATTTTCCTGGTAATATTAAGATACTAATATTTGTCAAATATTGTGATGCTGTAACATTGTACTGGCTTCCCATTCTTTTCCTGGCCTCTTGGTGCATGCGACTAGTGCAAGCTGAGGGCAGTTGAAGTAACTATAAGAGTATCTTTCATGAACTGTCTTGCACAGAAGAAGCTCTCCTTCTTCTGTCCCATTCAGCAAGTCATCTGTGTTCTGATTTCCCATAAAGTTTCAATCATGACATTAAATCATCAGTACAAACAATGTGATAAAAATAAAATGTATTGTACGTGTAAGTTGAGAACCAGCGATGGTTCGCAACTGAGAACCAGTGATGGCCTGGCATGTTACAGCTTTCAGTCCAGTATTCCATAAAGCTTCATATAGTATATGTAGTATAGATCATGAGTTATTCCTCTGTCTCTTTAGTTTTCATTGTGTTGTCCTTGGGTTTTGTTGTTTGTTGTGCTTTTGGAGTGTTCTCAGTAACTGCAGTTATGGCCCTGTTCCCTGCCCGTTTAGACAGTCAGGGGAGAGTGTTCTGTGGTTGGTTCAGAGCCACATGTGCTGGTGAACGAGTATGCATGTACTGTTCTCAGCCAAAACGGAAAAGACTTGAATTCTGTGTTCTGCCATGCTGATGTTAGTTCACAACTCCTACATGACTATCAGTTTTCACAAAACATGTAGGAGCTGTGATGATTGGTCAACCTTGATTTCAGTTTAATAAGCCCAAAAGTTTCCAGAGATGGATACTGACAGACAAGCAGTGTGCTAACAAAGCTAATTTTCTCAGAAACCAGGCTAACAAATATTATTCCAGAGTACACAGTTTTGACATTCTGCTCTTTCAGAATAGCTGAGAAAAGTTGCAACATATTAGTGCTCAAGACTTGAAGTTTTTTGTGGTGACTTAGGAGGCCGTACCACCATTTATACTAGCATCTCTTAATCCCAAGCCAAAGCAGTCACACCACCAAACATACCTCCAAATTAATACTGGAATCACTGTGATTGAATTTGGTGTTTGTTAGGGGCAAAGGTTCATATCCAGTTTTGATGCAATTTTCTTTTCGTCATGGCAGTTCAGCTCTACAGGTGTGGATCATGTTTGTGACCAATATAATTAATGTAAAAAAATTGCATAGATTGTTTATGAGTCACTAGTCAAGCTGTGCTTCAGATTATGCAAGTAATGTAGACATTCATAATGTTGCCTTGTGATCAGTGCTCTTTTCCAGCTGCTTTTGAAAGGTTCACCATTTGAAGAAGGATAGAAGCCCTCAGCACTCTTACTGTTTATTCATGTGTGTTCACCCTTGTAATTCTTACGTCACTACTGCAGGTTCTGCTGTTACTGTCTTTCTGTAAAGTCAAAGGTTAAGGAGGCATGAAATTCACGTGTGAGTTCTAGCTAGAGCTCTGGTCTGATTAAGAAGTCCTAGACATCAAAGTCCATTGAGTTGAGCTTGTCTGTATTGAATGCCTTGATCACGTCCTCCTTCAACATTCTACAGAAATATTTTTAGCAGAGTGATAGCTGGGGGTTTTCAAACTTGCTGATCAATTAAATATGGTTAGAAATTACCTTCAGGCAGTCCTCTGTTTTAGAAAACATGTATAGTTTCAATTTCCATGTGGATGAAGTGATATATCTAATATAGCATTTTGAGGCTAGTTTATAACAGTTATTTCTCATCTGGACGTTTACAACTACTGATGTGTATTTAGGGTCTAGAAATGTGTCTAGCCATCTCATGGTACTGGTTTGGACTTGAATGCTTTCTGAAGTACAGCGTGGAGTCTGACTCCATCCAGTGAGACACTGACTTTGAAGCAGTAAATCCATTAAATTTTGGCAACGATCAAGTAATTCTAGGCTAGCCTTACTCCTTCCCAACTGTCTTAGATACTTGGAATTGCTTTTCAAAACCTTTAGATGAAAATGATCTTTTTTAGCATTTCCGAGTACTCACTGTGGTTTCCACTTGGAGAAATTACACTAGAACTGACAACTGTTCTCCATGCAGGAGGAAATACAGTGCTAAATGGAATAAAGAAACCGATATTTCAGTGCTTCAGTTGGGAAAGTACAAAGAAAGCAGCATGGGCAGACTTTGGAGGAAGGGTTTGACAGTAACTCACAAGGGGTGTGTGCATTACTTTTCCTGTGAGGAAGGTGGAAATTCGCCCAAGTGGGTGGTGTGCTTTTATTCATTTGTCCTTAGCAAATCCCTTGGGAAAACTGACAGAGTGAGCACCCAGAGGCCTGAGAAGCTGCGGGTGTTTTGTTTTCCGGATGCTCTAGCCAACAGTGGCATTTCTGTCGACTTTGAGCAGCAGGGTGAAATAATTTAGTCCAGAAGAATTTACCTCATGTTTAAGGAATTTTTGTATGTTCTGATAGTTGTATTGGGATAGAGTTGAACCCACTTGATTCAAACTGGTCTCATGTAGCTGCAGATGGCAAAGGCAAGATTAACATGACAGTGGTGTTGATTAACATGATGTTGGCACAAACAGTAATTGAAAAACTCTGTTCCTTAGCACTTTCTATGTTGGGATTTGATCTTTATATTAAATGAAGAGATAGCTCATTTTTTGTAATCTGATTTGTTGTGGTCCATATCTCTGTCTTGTTTTGAGTTCTTACTTTGCTCTTTGTGCTGGAGCTAGGTAACATTTATGTGTCCATACAGGAAAACAGTTCAGGAAACTGATCTGGCTGAAAATTCACCTTGTTTTGGTTTTTTTTTTAATATATTCTTTTTTGCAGTATATATTTGTATAAAACTGTTCTGGAACTGAGCACTGATACTGCTCACAGGTGTGTTTTATGTTTGTGTTTTGTGTTTGTGTTTCTTGCTGCCTTTGCCACCCTACTTACATGTGTTTTTATAATGAAATGTATGAAGCTGTATTAAGTATTTCTGCCTAGTTCCACATATTTTGACATGCATAAAATATATACTGTAATACAGGATTCTTTTTGTAAAAAAAAAAGGAAAAAATAGAACTTGGCAATTGCTAGCTTTTCCTAAGAGTCTAAAAACCATTAGATATTTCAAGCTGGAATTCCAGATAACAGAGAGAAATATTTGTAATGAAGTTCCAGAAACATTTTTTCACTTAGATTATTCACTCATAAGATTATGTACTATTGTTAGTTCTGGCTAATTTGTGATCCAACTGCAGGTGTTTTGAATTTTAAAACTCTGTGTTGCCAAATAGCACCAAAAATTAACATTGAGAATACTCTGTTGCCATGGTAATGTCTTTGTTAGAAGACTGCCAAGTAACTATAAAGTGAAACCAATGCTTTTGATGTGCCTGAAATTAGGAAGGGAAAGAAGATCAGTAAGAACTGAAACATTACTGAGTTCCATGGCTTTTTTGCAGGTATTGGAGAGACCTTAAATATTTATCTTAAACTTTTCACTTTCTTTTTATTGCTTGATTTGAAGTTTTTAAAGCTGGATTTCTTGCTTTGACACTTGCTGATGTGAAACTTAAGCAATTTGTAAAGATTTGTGCAAAAAGGCCACTGTACAAAACACAAGTGATTTTGGTGTATTTTTAGTGACTTTTTCCCTTTCTACTTTAGCAGCACTGTTTAAACTTGAGGGAGTTCAAAAGTAAATCTTTTACTGCAGTAAAATCTAAAAGCTATTGTGTACCTACAGGCATATAAAAATAATTTTTTCCTTTTGCTTTGAGCCATTTTGATTCTAGTAGATCAGGCTCTCATTTCAACCTCCTAGGGTTCTTTTGGCATGAAGGGAATTTATGAGGGCTCAAGTATATCCTGTACCTGAAATTTCATCTTTTTCCTGTCATTCATTCACTAGACCCTGGTAAATGGTAGTTTGTCAACAGCAATATGATAGGCTATATATAAAATAGACTTTTCCTGGGACAGAATTAATGGCCTTGGTTCTTGATGTTTTCTCCTTGTTATCGACCCTCATGTCAAATAAATCCTGTTAGCCTGGAGAGTACAGGAAAAAACTGAAATGGAAAAGCAAGCTCAGAACTACTGTCTTTTTTTCCAGGCATCAAGTGATAGAAAAGACATAAGAGACCTTATATTGCACCGTATATTGAATTTGGATGTGTCTATGCAAAATTATAGAACACTGCTTTAGGATCATTGTCTCCAAATTGTAAAAGAAATATTTTTGCAGTTGTGTCTGCAAAATTGTCTTGTTGAAGACAGTTTTCACAGACACTATACTGTGTTGAGGGAGAGGCTCTAGGCTTCTGTTTAATGAGTGTGTATTTGATGAACATTATGGATATTTCACAATGTTTTAAACTCTTATAATAAGGGTTTTTTCACTAGATGAGGTTATATGCAGTGTCCTTCCTTGAAGAGAACAGAATGATTTGTCTTTTCTGCTTTCTTGTACCAGAACTAGGAGTAGATTGTGTGCTGGCATAAAGCAGAAGTGGATGAAGAAATTCTGGTCTGTCTAGTGCTGGTTGTTTAAGGATTTAATAATTTAAGTGCATTATTGGGTCAGGACCAAAATATTCAGTACCTCGTGGACTGAAGCCCAAGAAGAACAGTTGTATATGCTTCAGACTGCTCTGAAGAAAAGAACATGTCCATTAGTTTATTGGCTTTCATGCATTTTGGATAGCTGGGGCTGACTGTGTAAGTTAACTTCTATTAAGTTTAGTTAAGAAGAATTTGAGATATTCGAGGTCCTTCAGATATTTTCATATACGGTATTAGCTTTTGTATGTGGTAATATTAAAAAAAGCTTTTCCTTCACAGTTGTTCTAGTATTTCAGTGTTGTTCGAATAAAATACATTCAAACAAGTCATAGGTAGAAACATATTAGTGCTTCTCTCAATCCATTGGATTTTTTTTTGTTTTGAGTAATGGTTTGGTTTTGGGATATTTTTTTTTGTCAAGTACAGTTGATACCATAGTTCAGAGTAGACACGTACCTTTCTTGATACATCTACAAATCTTTAGTCACACTTTCCTTTTTTGTTTTTCTAATTGGCTGAACATTAGCTTAGTTTGGAGTCTTGTTGCTTGTACAGACCTCAAAACAAGTCTCAGAAGTGGCCAAGTATAACATTTTATTCTAATGTAATGCTTGTTTGAGAACTTTGCTGCTGTTGTCTTAAAAATGTGAAGGCAAATATCTTTGACTAGTCATGTGAATTTGAATGTATAATTGTACCTACACTGTCATTTTATCCATATTCCTTGGTGTTTTTCTGCCATCCCTAATATGAGGACTGTTTTGTGGTAATACAGACTTTCAGAACCTAAACTAGCCTTCTTAATGCTTTATCTAAAAGTGCCTTACATTTCTCTTAAAGAAACTTGAAAATTTTCAAACAGGTATTTTTGGAACAGCTTAATTATGTGGGAGGCTCTTAAAATAACTTCCTCTTCTATTATACATATGTTTTGTCTTGTATTATGTAGAATAACAGCGTCCCATTAATTTAAAAGGGATCATGTCTGTGATCAGAAGCCCTTTCCTAACACTGTCTAACACTGATTTAGGAATTGATTCAGCCCTTCCAAGACTTTTGTTAGTCAAAAGTAATTTGTAACTGCAAGTGAAATACCAGTGTCAAAATGGAACTACTTCATGGAAAAACCCTAGAGAAGACTTAAGAGGTACAATTAAGTAATTCTGTATCAGTTTCTTTCTGGGCACAAGAAGGGCTTGGACATGCTGAGGATTGGGAAGGTCTGATTGAACTTCCACACAAAAATACAAATCTCTGGGAATGGCTTTTAACCCTTTGGAGTCAGGTATAACCTGAAATAGAAAGCAAAGTAGTTGAAGTTATTGGATTCTCCCTTTCTCAGCTGTGCATTCTGGGTCAAATACAGTCCTTGTGATGTCTTTAAATACACATGTGTTCTTTATTATTTGATAGAAATCACCCTCTTGGTTTGACATGTGCCCTCTGGTGTCTTTGTACTGTGTGAGTGGTACCCATACATTAAAGTTGGGGCTGTTTTCATTGCCAGATGAGAACTGGGAGCGTGTGCCAAGTATCATGTTAGCGTAGGCTGTGCTGAAGCCAGCAATTCCTGTTACAGTCTCCCTCAGTAATGCCCACTCCTAGGAAAAGGTGAGTTACAGGAGAGTTTCTAGGTCTTGTCTGGCTTGTCATCTGCTGATCCCCTGCTGTGCTCTTTGTTTGCCCTTTTTAGAAAGGGCAGCAGCAGCTCCCATCTGCCTACGGCTTGAAATGGTTTGTGTGCTGCTGGCTGGTACATGTCAATGCTTACTGAAGGTGAAAGCTGTTGGATTGATGGTTGCCTCTCTTTGAGGAGAACCATTGGTTGTGGAATTTTTTGGTCTTCATCTTTGTTTAGCATCTATAGTAATATAACTACATTTTGCATTTGTTTCGTGAAAGGGCATAGTGCTGAATGGATGGTTTTTGTTCATAACCATAGCTTTTGAAATATGCTTATGTGCATTCTATATGTTACTACCTAGGCTTGTTTTCAAAAGTGAGTTCATTTCCTTTGTAATTTCTTTTGTATTTAATAATTGATACGTAGTCTATATTTACTATTACTTTGATATCATCTATTAATAATGCGTGAACACAGACATTTGGTAGCATTAATGAGGAGGTATAGTTTAGTTGTCTCATAAATAGTATTTCCAACAAAGTAAAGAACTGTCTCTTGTTCTTTCTTCAAAGAAATCCTTGAAGTGGTTATTTCCACATGCAATTGCAGACTTCCTTAATTTCCAGGAATCCTAGATCCTAGAGGAAATTGTTTGGTTTGTGTTTTGCTTGTTTATAATTATTCTTTAGTGCTTACTGTCACTGCTGAGTACATTAAAAATCCTTATTGCCTAGTCTTAAAACATAGAGTCTGATCTGTACTTAGACTGCTGCCTTTTTATGTTTCAGTGCAAAGACTTCTCCTTTTCTTACTGTCTTTCCTACCTTATTGTGAATAAATATTTGTTATTATTTTTTGAAATATGACTATGACTATTCTTCGTGGTGTGTTGGGTTTTTTTTTGTTTGTTTTGTTTGTTTTGGCTTAGTTTGGTGGTATTTTTCCTACTGATGGCAAGTTGCTGCTCTCCTTTTGTAATATAAGAGAGCAGGGCCTACCCTGGTGGTCTAAGCCCCATTGTTTCAAGCACACTGTAAATCTGAAGCTAAACTTTTTTGATTTCTTTCCCAAAGAGCTGACTGCTTTCTTGAGAACGTTATGAGTACTTCCAAGAACAGAGTTGATGCATACTGTCCCGTGTGAAATAAGTGACTGGATTACTTAAATTGATACTCCTAGTCTGCCAAGGAATGAATACCTTCCCTCATTCCTGCTGTCATGTCTATACAGCCTTCACTGGCTGGCAGCAGAGGAGGCTGAAGTTTGGCTCTTGTAGGCCCTGGAAACATGCTGTGTGTGCATTAGTATTTCTATTAAAAAATACCTGACAAAACATTTTTGAGAGCAAGTTAAATATGCTTCATGTTTGCATACACAGTAACTAATATGTAAAGTATGAGTTACTTAAATTCCAGTACGTTTCTAGCTTGTGGATGTTTTTAGTGGATGTTAAAAAAAGTAGAGAATAAAAAATCCCAAACTCAAAACAACCTCCCCACCCCAGACGTTCTAAGAAGGCATACCCAGTTTTCCTCTGACTTTCCAAACATTCCATTGAATGTAACAATATGTATGTATAGTATTGAAGTGGTGTTCAGACAGAAGCTGCATTTTTTTCTTTCTTCCTTTAGAAGATGTACTATAGGGACATATGATAATTTCATTCAATATCTTATAAAAAAGAAATAGCTACATCTATCACCTTGATGGCAAATGGTGATGTTATTGGTTTCTTCCTTAGCATGTAAAGTCTCGAGCAGTGCTGCTGTGTAGCAGAAACTTGGCACTTGGTGCTTTTTGGCATGTGGTTTCTGCTGTAAACTGAAACTTTTGTAGGTAGATCTGTGTGTACAGTTACTTTTACTAGGGTAACTAAGGTAAGTACTGACCTTTGCTGTAACAATTTTTGGAACAGGATGCCACATTTAAGTCAGCTATTTTTATCCCAAAATCCTCCCTTACCTTTTTATTTCTCATGATGCAAGTGACTAGCGCTGCCCCCGTGCAATTCCCCTCCCTTGCTTCTCAGAGGAGTACTGCTTCCCATGTTCGTTCACTTGCCTGGCAGAGGCAAGGCTGACAAGTAGACATGCCCCTCTCTGGAAATTGTTTTGCTCTGATTCAGCCTCCAGTTAAGCTACTGGTGAATACCATTCAGGCTTAACAACTTGATTCAATCAGTACTCTAAGCTACAACCATAATCAGTTACGCAAAGGATGTGTTCTGCCTTCCTTTTGTTTGCTTAAGTATCACCTTTATGGTCTGTGCACAGGTGTATATGTACTGGCCGACTCCCCATCACAGGTGTGAAGTACTGCCTGTGAGCTTTGAAGATTTTTCTGGGTTTTTTTGTTCAAGTCTGATGTAGGTTTATAGTACTAATATTCTTGACCTAACTAGGTGGTAGAGTCGTCATCAATCTGTCATTTTGATGTTATTGCTGAGAAATTAGAATAGAAATCTGACGTAAAGAACTTCTTTGAGAAGGAGATGCCAACTTAATTTTGGAACTTATTCCACTGGATAAATTTAAGATAAATTTGGCTTTGGTCAGGAAGACCGATTCTTTTTGTTTGTTTTAATATTTCATGTTATTCTAAGTTTAACAGTCAAATATATCATTTTAATAGACATAGTAAGATACGTATGTATAATTAAGGGGGAAGTTGAGTTGTAAAAATAAAGCATCACTATTGACTCCCTGTATCTGTAGTGTTCACCATTAGACAGCACCTGGGCTTAAGGTTTCCCGTTATGGAATTTAATTGCAAAAGATTGGAAAGATTTCTTTGTTCATCCTATCTATCTAATAATAATAATGAGAGTTCTTTCTTTGTTATTGGGGGTGAGAATTAAGACCAAAATATAATTTCTGAATTTTCTGTAAAACTGCCTGCTTTAAATTTGGAAACAGAGTAGTCGATAGGACGGCAGGTTGAGACAGACTGTAGCAAGTTAGAAACCACTTGGACTTTTGTTTTGAACAAGAATGAATTCAAATATATAACAGGAATTTAATATCTCAAATTCTGTTCCATAATAAATAATGTCAATTTTTGAGAGTCTTTCCTTAACACTTGAAGATGTTTAATAATTGAAATGCTTTTATTTATTATGCACCAATGGGCTTAATGTACTGCTGGTGTTTCTCTGGGACAAAAGTAAGCTAAGTGAAGGCAAAAGGTGAGACATTTCAAATCCCTAGCTCAGTCTAGCTCTAAGAATAATATTAAAGTATGGCTAGTTAGGAATGTCTTGTCTTCTATTTAGACCTCAGACACATTTTTAGACTGTTGGTTATTCTTCTGCTGATGTTTATGGAAGCAGTTTGATTTTAATGGAAATCTGAATTCATTAGAAATGAGATTTGGTTAGCAGGGAAATGCACTCTATTTTTAAAATATTTCTCTTTGTTGAACTAATTTCTAAAATTTAAGTCAATGTAATGAATGTATTGTATATGGAACGTAATCAAGGAAAACAGTTTCTAATGTCTTCCATATTTCTCACAGGTTGTGAAGATGAGAAAAGATGTGAAGAAGGCCAGAGTCCTCACTATTCGCAGACTAACCAGACACATCGGGAAACTAAAATCTAAAAAGTCAGTTTTAAATAATAATGGGTTTTTGTGGTTTATAAATAAGGCACTGTTTTAATTGTTTTCACAAAGATTGAAAAATGGGAGAAAAATGTACTACATTTAAAACTTAAGGCACTAAAACACATATTTGTCTTATTTTAACTTAATTTTAGACTAAAAATACAAATTAAAAGGAGTTTCATAAAGCAGAATTGGGATTACCTTTTAATGGGATTTAGTGTATTGGAAGGTAATCTGAATCAGTTACAGAACCTTTTACAGCACATCTCAAAGTGTCATATTTCATGTTTTAGATTATTCTGCTGTTGAATTTAAATTGCACCAAATTTTCTCACTGTAGTTGTCTTTGGGATTGTGTAGCAAAACATACTTCATTTGCATAGATATACAGGTTATACTTGATTATTAGTAATTACTAATAATTAATTATTATATGAACAGCTTAAACAATATATTGTAGATTATGTTTTTAAAGATTACTGGCCTGAAATAATTTAGCACATATCTTAGAGATGGTGTGAGATACATCTCCTACTGTGTTCATAGTGTAAATTGTGAGGATACTCTCACAATTTTAGCAAGTTGGCCAAAATAAGAAGCAAATCCAATGAACTTCCATATTTAAATACTACAGATCTTAAAACAGATTTATATTTGAGACACTGCTGTCACCCATTCTTGATATGAATTGTGGTTTTCTATTTTCTGATACAGTAATTTTTGTTTTTCACATAGTTGTGCTAAATCCTCAGTGTTTCCTCTGCTGTTCAGTACAGCAAAAGCTTTAGGCTATGTTCAACTCTTTGCTGAAATGTTCACTTGCCAATAAGGGATTGTGTTTGTGCACCATCTCCTGATTTTTTTTTTATTTTGCTACTTAGTGTTGCTAGAGAGGAAACAAAGTTACTAAACTGAGATTTTTTTTTAAAAATAATTATAGACTTCATTTGCAGGGGTTCAGAAGACTTGAAATTAAAGAACCAAAAACGAGTTGAGAGATTAATAGAAGAAATCCATGCCATGAAGGTAATACAATGTTTAAATAATTCAGTATTAGAGACAACTATTTTAAGTCTGTTTTCTGAGACTGTGTTACTGAAACTTTAAGTATTTTCAGAGTAAGCTTGAACATTAACACAGCTAGCAAATTGTGAGTATTTGCATTTGTCAAGGTGCTAAACAATTTGAGTCTAAAGCGTTCCAGGCCAAACATGAATTTGCTTAGCAGTGTGTGTGGTGTTCGAAGTTTTTACTGTTACAGTTAAAGCACAGAATCTGAAGTTCTTGTGCCGCTCAGGAGTATGGGGAGGTATTTTGTGTGTCTGACAGTACAGTATCCTCATTGTCTGTCCTGCAAGCTCTGAATGTCATGCCATTTGTACACTTCAAATTGTAGCTTTAAGGGACTTGAGTCAGATCTTTTTTTAGCATTCAGCCTTGCTGTTAATTGATACAGTGTTTGTATCTAATATGTTATGACATCAAGAAAATGCTTCAGAAATTTTATAACTTCATAATGACTCGTGCTAATCTCTCCATTTTAGTTGATACCACATAAAATTATGTGTGGTGAAATGAGTTATAAATTCCAATCATAGGACTTGAGCACAAGTCATATATGGGTCGTGACAAATGTTTTCTCACAATATGGCTGTTTTGATTATTTCCTTGACAAGTGTAGTTGATAACTGTAGTGATTAAATAATTACACTACTATTTTGTGCTATTCTGGGAGCACACAGTATTTCTGTTTGTTTTTAACATTTCTCTCTTCCTTTTTTCAACCTTAGTATTCAAAAATGGCTAATAACAGGAAAGGCTTCATTGACCAGTTTAGATTTGCTTTGTGCCAAATTGATCAAGTAGAATCAGAGGGATTTTTAGCTTAATACTTCTAGGAAGAATCTTCATAAACCAGCAAAAGGGAAAAGAAAATGGGCAGCACTGCTCAATCACTATGACAGTAATATTGAGGCACTCTGCATTACTGACTTGCCATCAGTCTTAAACTTGATCTTGTATTTGCTTCTTTTTCTATGTGTTTTTGGGTTTTTTTAAATAATTTGATTACGTTGTTTTTTAATGCCACATATGTGTGTCTCAGTTTCTAAGAGAATGATCATCAGGAGCTGGAGCACTGAGCTCAGAAGCCCATGTTTTTTTATGGGGCTTTTGTGAGTGTTCTTGAGGGGCTTTCACTGCAAGATTTGCTCTGCACACATTTACCAGGAGTCTTTATTTTGTCCACATTGTACTTTTCCTGCCAGGATCAGATCATGCAGACGTCTTAAAGCCTGCTTGCACTCAGGACTGTATTGGCCAAGTACATTCAAGTGTTGCTTCTGTTGGCATGAACATGTGCAGGGCTTGTAAATGGTAGCTTTAAGAGTGGCTGTCAGGGGTGGAAAGACTTGTAGCCTAGAAAGCTGAAGGTAAGTTTTGCCCTGAAATAGTTTATAGAAAGGGAGGAGTTCTCAAAGTAAGCAGTGGAGAAGGAAGAACTCTCCTCCTTCCTGGGTAGATGCACTTAATTATCTGTAAGTTGAAATTAGTAAATGCACTTGGTTATCTGAAATTTTAAGTGCTGTAAGTTGACTTTATTGTTAAAAGCAATGCACTGTTATATTAATATTTAATAGGAAGAAGGTTTGTTTACTTGGAGATTTTTAGACTTCAAAAATGCATAAGTTGACACTTACTAGCTTTACAGGACGTTTGTTTCTTAAATGAAAGAAAAACTCTTGTTTCTTATTAATCACTACCTAAAAGGCACTAGTAGTATATGTATTTTTTCAACCACTGTTGATTTCTGTACTAACAGAGATTTTTAGAGTTGACATTGAATTATTCCTCATTCAGCATGGAAGAAGTGAAAAAGACAGCTTTCACACAAACTAGTAATGTTATTTCAGATGACTGGAAGATTTTATATTGGTGAAATCTCACTCCCAGCAACCTTTTGTCTTAAGTTATTAATCATAAGATTAATAAAAAACACATTCACATAACTCAAATTATGAATTTGAGAATTTTAAAGAAAAATTGGACACAATAGAAATAGAAAGTGATCTATAAAGTTGCAGTTTAGAGCAACTAAGGTTTGAGTTATTCTAGATTATTTTAACAGTTTTCGTGTGTGGATTTCAAACACATGCTAGGGGAAATTCAAAATCCTTTCAAAGTTGATGGATTGTGTGCTGGATATGGCAATTTTTTGTGTTCTTTAACAGCAAGAAGTTGTCCATTAACTTCTCGTTATGTGTTTTATCTAAGAAAAAATGCCTCTTCTCTCTTGGAGGATGATTAGTCTTTAGGAGCTGCAAACTGCAAAGAGCAGTTCAGTGGAAAAGACAAAAAATCCAACAAAATAATTACAGCAGCCAAAGTGGTTTGGAACCAGAAAATGGATGTTGCACCAGAATTTGATAGTGTGTGTATTTTCAGGACAAAATATTTATTGAAGTGGTAACTTACAACTTCTGGAAATTCTTTGTTGGTTGAAGGCCTGAAGCTTTCTGTAGGTTTAAGAAAATAGCGCAGTTTTTTTCCAAGTTCTTCCCAGTTGCCAAAGTCATGGTTTGACACTGGCTAAGCACCAGGCACCCACGAGAAAAACTATTCACTCATATTCCTCTGCTACAGTTGAGCATAGGAGGCAGAAAGAAAGACTCAAGGACTCATGGGTTGAGGTGAGAATTAGGAGAAAACATTCCAAGGGCAAAACAGGCTCAAAACTCTAAAAGGTATAAAGAAAAATTTGTTAACATAATTTAAAGAGGTTAATTAGAACTCAAATCTTGAGAACATTTTCCTCCCTCCAGCCTCTCCTTCTTTCACACTGACAGTACAGAGAGGCAGGGTGTGGGAGTTTTGGTCAGTTTTTCATCTGAAATCTTTCTTCAGTTTGCTTAGGGAGAGTCTCTTCTGCTATGCCGTGGAGTCCTTCCCATGGGAGACAGTTGTCTGTGAACTTTTCCAGCGTGGTGCTAATTTTGATGAGCAGCAGTCCTGCCCAACCTGCTCTAATGCGAGTCCCTCCCCCAGGCAAAAGAGTTTTCCCAAACTACATGGTGTGGGTCATATTAGTTCATGGGGGTATATGTAAGTCTTTGAAGGATAAGCTGCTCTAGTTTGGAAGCAACATTCCTTAATCTCTGCAAGCAAGGGTCTGCGCTCTCTGTTCTGGTTTCCTATTAGACTACAGCTTTTCAGCATGCACCTGCTCCAGCATGAGCACCTTTTCTCACAGGCTGCAAATGCGTCTCTGGATCCCCCATGCTCTTCCTGAGTTACCAGGAAACAGTTTGTTGTATTATAGTCCTCACCATAGCTTGGAGAAAAATCTCAGCTCCGACATTTGGAACACCTCCTCTCCCTCCCTCCGTTCACTGCAGCCTTAGTGTTGCCATGTTGTTCTCCTCATGTGTCCTCACCTTTTCCTTTTCTCTGGCTTGGAAGAAAATTGTTGTCTGTAGGTTGGTTTGTTCTCAAGTTCTGTCAATTGGAAATTTCTCACAGGGTTTTGCAGTGCTGAAAGGTTGATCTCGCCTGGGCTCTGTATCGGGGAGTTGCTCGTTATGCCCCTCGCTGTCCGACGTGTGCGCCCCGCTGGCAGTGCATGGGCTGTGCCAGCTGCCGCGATGCTGGCACCATTTGGCAGCTCTCTTCATGTGGGGCGCTAAAAAGGAGAAGCTGCTGCTGCCACCGCTGCCCCTGTGCCTGCAGCGTGGCTGGCTGGAAGCAGCTCAGCGGGCAGAGTTCACTGCGAGCTGTGCCGAGGTGCCGTGCTGCATGGTCCCAGCACCTCCCCACCCCGCGGAAGAACAGGAGGAACTGAGTGTGTTTTTTGCCTTCTTAAATATATCATTGCAGAGGTGTTACCAACTTCTCTAATTGGGTCAACAATACATCTGTCATTACAGCCTTCAATTGGCTTCTCTGGGCATAGTAGAAGCTTAATGGAGCTGCTCTCAGAAGATGCTTCTGTGGCTTTCCCCATCCCCACTAAAAGCCATTGTGTTAAACCAATGCACAAAGATGCCTCTTTCTAAACATCAGTCCTTTTTCTTCCATCATCAAAAACAGACCCAGACCTCCTTTCTCCTTATCATATGTCCAGGAAATAAAAAAGACCCACCTGAAGACTGTTGGCACCAAAGTCTTTGGAAGGACTATATGTGTTCTGATGACCACAGAAGGCATTATTGGTGGATTCCATTTTACAGGGAGTTGGGTTCAGTCTTAGGGAAGAAAGACTGAATGTCTGCAACCTTGACACAGTTATGTGTTTACTGAAGTTTTTAATGCAATGGCTTAAGTTTCTCTTACTCAGAAAAAAAAAATCGAATGGTTTGAAATTCTAATCAGGGACAATTCTTTGCTTTCTTAAGAATTACATTTCTCAGTTCAGCTGCCTGTAAATTTTTTGAGTCTGCAGCTCAGCAGGATTTCTCTGAGTAAAACAAATTTGAACTTTCAGTTACAAGATTTTAAATTCTCTTTCTAGATCTTTTCTGGATTTTAACGTTCTTTAACTTCTCTTTCTAGTTTGTATCTGTACTAACTACAGTCCGATACAATAGGAAGGACAAAACGCTTACTGTTACTTGCAGTTGTATTACTGATTCTCAGGGATGCTGTTTTCCTGTCCTCAAGTAAATTCTGAGCAGACAGGGCTGACATAATAATCACTTTAAACACACTGTTTCCTCGAAGTGAGATGGTATAAGATGCTTTCACTTTTTTTAATAGAGTGTCCATGTCTTTTTTAATATACTCTACATAGTTGCGCCTGCACAATTCTGCATATATATTGAAAATCTATGAATTGTTGGTGCTGGGCTGTGATGAAAAACCTTTTGTTACTTGAATTTGCAAATAGTATATATTGTATTATTGTTAGAATGACATTTAAACATTTTATTCTCTATATTTTCATTGTTAGAACTAAAGAAAAAAAAAATCTTAACCGGAAAATACAATTAAAAGTGTCTCAGGCACAACAATCTGATGTAAACACTGTGAGAAATGAGAGCAGTTAAAGTTCCAGCTACATGGATGCAGGAACTGGGTTAATTGCAGGAGTTCTCAAGGCTATTGGAGTAATACACTGGTTTTTGATTTCTTCAGTTTTCATTTTTCCAAAACTGTATAAATATTTATTCCAGAATTCATGAAAGATGGTAGAAAAGAATGGTATGATCCTTTTAGACTTCTATGAAATATAAAATTCTGTATACTTACAGATACTTTTTTTACTTGTTTGTCAGGCTTGAGGTTACTATCAAAATGGATTAATTATCCATGGTAGAGTACTGCTTTCTATATTTAAGAAGCTGTTATTTTTTGGAAGTTTCTTGACACAAAAAGAACAGATTGTCCAGTGATTTCCTAGCAATGTGTATCTTGCATTGAGTTGTTGGAATTTCTTGCTGACGAAAGATCTTAATATAATAGTTGTTCCCTTACCAGGTGTCTAGGTGTACTTTTGCCTTTATATTGCAACAAAAATTTTGTCGGTATCTTGTCATCTTGCAACAAAAATCTTATCATGACATAGCAAGATGTTGCTATATCATGTTTGGGCGATGCCCATTGAGAAAATATGGACAAAAGGCAATTTGCAGTGCTTAAACAGAAAATGCTTCCCATTTGTCAGGAATGAGCAGCAGTTGGTTTCCATATTCAAGTGTCTTGGAAAGATATGTTCTCTGTCCTGAAAATTATTGCTGGAGAAACAGGGATTTTAAGAATGAGGGATTTTAGTACACTTAAACCACAGTATTTATCACAGAATAATGAATTCAGTACAAGAAATACAGGAAAAAAATAATGCTTTACATTACTTTATTAGTTTTATATTCCAGCAAGATGTTAACAGAAGTAGACTTAAATAGTATGGTTTTGAGAGCCAAATTATTTTATAAAAGTAGAACCTCAGTTTGAAGGTTATTTTCACACTCATTGTCCTTGGAATGACAGTCATTCAATTTCCTGAAAGTAATAGGTGTGGAATAGTGGTGAGGTTGAGGACAGGGCTGGGTAACTGATGATTTTTGTAGTAGGTCTGCTTTAAGAACTTGGTAGGTCTTTCTTCTCATACGGCCTTTTTGCGTGGAATTTTTATATCCTAAAATAGTAGTCTTTTTTGTAAATCTTTGTATCTGTACTAACTACTGTCATTTTCTTCTAGCAGTATTGTGTTCTTTCTTGGTTAATGGTTCCATCTTGGGTAACCTGGCTTTCAGTTAACACCTCACTGTGAAATTGTCTTAAGTCAGAGTGGAAATAAATGCACTTTTTGGCTTTTTTTTTTTCTCCTGGCATGTGTTTCCTACAGTCTTGCATATTTTCTTTTAAAATAGATAGAAAACATTCATCCTAGTGTTGTAGAATCTTTGATCTTTAAAAGTTTTTGTAAGAGTAATGGGAATTGCTTGAACTTCAGTGTAGTCAGCCTAGGAGCAGTTCTTCATGCTTCTCAATAAAAGGCAGAGGCACGGGTGGTTTGGCTTCCACCATGGTGTGGGCCAGATGCCACTTGTAGACAATTTCAGGGAAGGAAGAAGGGGTAGAACTTAGTTATTCAGCCCTCCTTCAGTGGAGCAGTCCAGATCCTTGCTTTGGTGCAGGTGTCTTTCCATCCATGGTGGTGCATTCTTTGACAGTAATGCAGGAAGCGTGGGGCTTTGAGTGGCAGATATATCCATGTGTGCATTGGTCAGACGTAGGTGTGTGAGGAGTCAGGCTGCTTGTGCTCTCAACAGCACATTCTACTTTGCCAGCAGCAGTTCATGGCTGTTCTGGATGACATATGCCTTACTAGGGAGTATTATTTTTGTTAAAAAACTGCATATTAGTTCAGTGGCTATCTAAAATTATGTTAAGGTTGAAGTAAAAGCTCTCCCAAGTAGGGAACACAATCTAAAGACCACTTAACATAATGGAGAAAAAGGTGGTGTGGATAAACAGTGCGCAAACACTGAATGAAACAGAAAATCCACCAAAGGTGAAAGCAAGAACAGACAGCTTGTGATGAATGTGGAAGACGCTGTGATGATGATGTGCAGAGATGATGTTAGTAAATACGAAATTCTGCTGGATTTTCAATTAGTGAGGAGTGTGAAGCTCTGCAGGAATGGGTTCTGTACATACACTGCAGCAGAAGTAAGGCTAAAGGAAAATAAGAGTCTACAGCTCAGTGTGGAACTATGGGAAAAGGTGAGCTATTTAATAATTATTTTTTTTTTAATTTATGAATAAGAATGAGGAAGGAATGCCTCATCAGGAGCCTACATGTCTCCTCAATGTATCCACTTTATTTGAATATTCCTACTTACAGCCTTTTTTGATTCTCAAAATAGTGAGAAGGAAGATTAGTATAATCAGTGGCTGAGTTCTGTTATTAATCTTTATGGCATCTCATACTCTTTTCACTGATACATTGCTTCTGTTCATATTTATGCTAAAGTGAGAAACTCCATACTTAATATTCTTAACTTAATTTTCCTAAGCTAGTCTTGTGGTTACTTCTATTGCAGGGTCAAAGTATGTTGAATGAGCAATCTCAACATGAGAATACTGTAGAATATGATACTTTCCTTTTTTTCCTTTTTTCCTAGATAGCAAATATAAAAGAATACTTAAAATTGTAAGAAAGACCGACAGAAAAATTAGTGTGGGATCTTGTACTATACAGTTTTAATTTGAAGGAAGAAAATATCTGACAGCCATTCTTACTGTTTTATTACGTTATGATAGTAGAAGTTATTTGGCTTTTTTAATGTACTGAGATACTGTCCTGGATTACATAAAGAAAATGGGCTGCATGTCTTAAAAATAAAAGTCAGTAAAAACATCATCAGCTTCATTTTGAAAACTTTATTGTTGACAAGATACTTAAGTAGAAGCAGCTATTGTGGTTCTTTCCTTATGCATTAGATTCCTGTTAAAAAGTCAAAACAGATCACAAAGGCGGCTTTTTATTGGATTTGAGACATCTTAAGGAAAATATTAGAGTACGTTCTAAGTGCAGGTTGTCGACTGACTTAAAAATATAGCTTGCAGATGAAGCTTTTTCTAATGAAGACTTGCATAAGAATTTTACACTCTCATTTTTTGTAAGGATGCAGAATAAGACATTTTCATTTTTTGAAAAAATAAGACTTGCAGATGAGACTTCATCTCTTTTCTGAATTCTATGTATTTTCATTGTTTATTTTAAAAAAGAGGCAACCTTTGCAATAATATTAAAAAAATGCAACTTGTATG
Source organism: Melozone crissalis (assembly GCF_028551555.1). Lineage (NCBI taxonomy): Eukaryota > Metazoa > Chordata > Aves > Passeriformes > Passerellidae > Melozone > Melozone crissalis. Next base: position 18,082,735 of record NW_026535783.1, on the reverse strand, counting down.
CCTTTATGTGAAAATGAGTGACAGCAAAAAAAAGACTTAGTATTAATCAAAATAATGACAGAAAGGTCAACTTGTTTCTGCACTCATTTTGAAAATGTTTATGTGCGTTCAAAATAGATTTTTTTTTTTTTTTGTACTTTTTTGTACTTTTGACTTCTTTCATGATCCCAACATGCATTTCACTTTACTTAACCAGTTTGGGCCTTTTCTTAAACATCTCCGTAATTCATGAGAACCTAAATAAAGAACATTTCTGTATGTACTGCATACTTTTGCTTTGTATTTTGATGATCCTGTGCTGAGGTATTGAAGTCGTTGTGAGATCTCTGAGACCATTCTAATTAACTTCTTGCTGTATACTAGCTGGTCTTTGTACTTAATTTATTCTGGAGAAGCGAAGAATAATACCTGCAATCAACAGTGAATCTTCTTAGTATGGTGGATAAATACTAAACTGTCTGAATATCCTTAATCAACTGTTCTTTTTTGTCCTCTTTCTTCTGAAGAAATTTTCCACAGAAATGAGATAATTTGAAGGGTTTGTAGTGGGAGGGGGAAAGAAGTTGGAGATTACTCTAAATATCTTTGTAGTCCCTTGGAAATTAATTAATTCAGAATGGCAACTGCAGCTGCTATGACTTCCAACTGATGCTTTTGTGTGTAAAATCTTATTTCCCCCATGGCTTCTTCCTGCTTAAAAAAAAAATGAAGTCTGTTGGGAACATAATGCTAATTTAAATATGACTTCAGTGCTGCACAGATGTATTGGCACTTTTATTTAGGTGAGGATTTAGTGAACATATAGATCAATAGTAAGAGGTAGAATATTGGTGCCTTTAGAGATGAAAGTCATGCCTTGCAAATCAGTGGGAGGTCTTTGAAGGAGTAAATACATAGTACATATTGTTGGTTTAGTCTTTACATTGTTTAATATTATGAAAAAAAGCCGTTGTCCAGCTTTCACCAAAGCCTCTAGTGGTTTTATGTGGTTTTAGTTTGTTGGGTTTTTTTTAAGTTGTTCCTGAATATGAATTTTCTCCTTTTAGTCATAGAGTTAAACATAGCAAGCAAAACAGAAGAATAAATGCTTGGCTTTTGTAGTGTTGGAAAGCTAACAGTGGAGTTTTGTGCTGGAAATTATTCAGAAAAAGTGAATGAATGACAGAGCTTGATGATTCCAGAATTTTGAGGTAATGAAGATACTAATACTTAAGACACTGCAGAACTGATCAGCTGGGCAGCTAAATGACTGAAGAAATTCAATGGTAGTAAATGCTAAGTAGTACTTGTGGTGGTGGTGAGAATTACATTTCCAGTACTTCATTTTTACTGGATTGAAAGAAATTGGCTTTTGGCGATACCACTAGGAAGTGGATATCAGAGTTACCATACATATCTATGAAAATACTAGATTGCTCTGCCTTGTCTTCAAACAGAAGACAGTCTGTTCCTATTAAAATTGTTTTACTGTATACTGCATAAATCGTCTTTGTGTATGGAAAAGCAACCAAATAAACTAGTAAAGTATAAAGAAGAGTGTCAAGATTGATCATATATGGCACAGCATGTGCATAAGGTGTAACAAAATCAGAGGAGGATTCTCCAGGTTATAAAGTGAACTACTGATGATGGAGTTCTACACAGTTCACGTATTTGTCCTGGATAGATCTTGTTGTACCAGTGTTCTTCTGAGGTGGTTTTAAGAGCCTGTTTAAAAATCTGCTTGTATTACAACCAAAACATTTTTTTGTTTCTTTCCACCTTTACTCCTTATCCTGGGCAAATCAGGTGACAGGTTTCTCTTGCGGAAGTTTCAAGATCTCCAGGAAAGGACAAAAACTAATTTATTTTTTCCTCTGTGGAGCTTGAAGAAAGGACTGGAGTAGGAGTAATTCTCCTGGAGGCAGTGCATACTGGGAAAAGGAATAAAAACAAGAAGTTCTTTCTTTCCTGCATGGTGTATAATCTTTGAACTCTTATGCCCGCTGGAAGCAGACAAAGGGGTTGTGCATACGGGGTCTGTGTATTCACGTACTTCTGCTTCACGCTGCATCTCTCCGGGTTCTTCTGTCCCCACTATTTGTTTTTGTTTCCGTCTCGGATTTCAAACCCGACCGTAGCGGGTGGGGGTTATTACACGGATCGCACCCATTTGTCAGTCACTATCTTGTTGCTGGGGAATGCTGTGAGCATCTAGTGCGGCCTTTCGCTGGCTGCCCCGGTGGCGCCTCGCTGGCTCTCGCCGCTGCCGAGCTGGAGCGGGGGCGCCGCGCCAGGGGAACCCCGCGCCCTCTCCTGGACGATGGTGCTGCCTTCCTTCCTGCCTGCCGTCCATCCCGCCTGCCCGCCTTCCTGCTTGCCTGTCCGCCCGCCCGCCTGCTTGCCTGCCCGCCCGCCTTCCTGCCTGCTTCCTTCCTTCCTGCCCGCCTTCCTGCCTGCTTCCTTCCTGCCTGCTTCCTTCCTGCCTTCCTGCTTTCCTGCCTTCCTGCCTGCCCGCCTGCCTGCCTGCCTTCCTGCTTTCCCGCCTTCCTGCCTGCCCGCCTGCCTGCCTGCTTGCCGTGCTCACTACAGCCGTGCTGCTGGCAGCCGCTGCCGCTGCTGGCAGCTGCACCGAATACCGCGGATAGTAACTCTAAACCCCCGATGCTTCCAGCCAGCGCAGGGCTGCTTGGAAATATGTTAACCCTCAAGTCGCATGTGGTTGTTATTTTATTGTTAGGAAAGCACTGTGGAACAAAGTGTGTCAGTACCATGAAAATGCAGATTGCATTACAGTGCAAGGGAGCACTGACATTCAGAACTAAGGGATGTTTGAAGAAAAAGGAATATTCAAATAATGATAATTTTTGGCATCATGCTTGCTGTGCTTCTAAGCTTGTTTTGCTTCTCTTTTTTGTCATTTTTATATGCTTGTAATTGTAGTTTACTTTCATGATACCTTCTATTTTGAAATTGTCACAAGATTGTAGACTTGCTAATTGCTTTCTGTATGCTGAGGTGAAAATAGTGACTGCTCTCTGAATGTAACTACTGAATCAGATGTGAACCTCCAAAATGAAACAATTCGTTTAATCTAATTGACAGAATAAAATGCCAAGTTCACAGTGTTCATCTCAGTAGACTGATGTAATTGCTGGCATTTGACTTGCATACCTCTTGAAATATTAAATTAGTTTATAAACGTGGCAGAAAAGAGTGGCTTGTACTTGCCAAATAAAGTTTGGGTATTTTACAAGAGCTCAAACTATTAGCCATGTTAAGTGTTCTTTTGGGGAGTTGTTTTATTCATTTTGTTTTGTTATTAAAGAATGAATAAGTAGTCTTTCCCTCAACTGCTTTTTCTGCTTTTAGAAGAGGTTATGCACATAGAGGAATGAGGGCATTTAGCTTGAGGAAGGTAACCATTTGTGCAAAACTGTGTTTATACGAATGTGGTGTCGATTGGTTAGATATGTATTTTTGTAACTTTAATTTTCTAGAAAACAACAAACCCAGAAAACTATAAAATTTTGTATTGTGAAACTTATTAGATGAAAATTCACTGGTTGACACTAAATTTCACTTGGATCTAAACTGAGACAGCAATACTGTAGACATTTAGTAATGTTTAAAACTGGTGCCAGCAAAAACCTGACACCAGTATAGTTTACAAAAAGAACAATTGCTAGACAAGTTCCTCTTGAAGTACATTCTTAAATTCCCAATGATTAACTGTGATTTTGGAGTTGTTTTTTGGGGTTTTTTTTGACTGGTTAGGAATAGTTAATTTGCATCAAAATCAATTGTCCTTCATTCATCTAAAGTGGGGTGATTCCTGATCTTCTGATTTTCTTGGGAAGTTGTATTCTGGTAATTTCCTCTAGTGATGTCTTTGGTTTTGTTATTTTAAAATATGAACTAAATTTTACCATTTTTTTCTTAATCTATTTTGTAATATTTCTCTCCCAAGTTGTTATTAACCCAGCAAGGTTGAGAATTAATGATTTCAAGAAAGATTACTTTTTGATTTTGAGATATCTTATGTTAAAATCAAAGATCAGTTAAAGCAACATAAAATTCAATACAACTTCTGAAAATTTTAGGCAGTAGATAAAACATGCAAAGTCATTAAAAATACATTAAATGTCTTTGGTGCATACATCAGGAAAATAGAAACTGTAGAACCATTTCTTCTTATGCTTTTCTTCCTCTTTGTTTAAGTTATTAATTAAAAATGCTATAATTACTTTTGAACATCATAATAATCTTGAACCCAAGTGATACAGGGGAATGTATTTGAATTATAATTCACTTAACCTGTCTCTTCAATTAGAGAGAGAATGTCTTCATTTCTACTGGATATAACTTCTGTTTTCAGTATAAGATGATACAGAACCAAATCATCCAGTCAGGTCACTGGCAAAAGCTTTGTTGGCTACACTGGTGAAACAAATAAAAAAAATCAATGGAATAATTTTTCTTACTGTGCTCTTGCTTTGCTGTAGTTGTCTGTCCTTTATGACACAGGTATGTACAGTAAAACTTGACTTCCACAGAAAGCTACGTTTCTACATACATATATTTTTGGACATTTATCAGACTTGCTGCATTGACTTTAAGCTTTAGCAAAGGCTAACTTCTTGAAGTTATTTATTTGTTTCTGAATATGTGCAAACTTCTGAAATAGTATTTAATCTTAGATTTTTATTTGAAATCTGCTAGTACATACATGTCTTTGATAAAGCTTTGAGAAGCTTCCACAACATGCAGAGCATTGTTAGTCGGAAAGACATTCCTACCCCCATTGTAATGGGGCATCTAATTTTCTTAGAATAAAGAGTACATTAGTAATGATGCTGATTTGTTTTGTTTATATTAATTTTGAGCGCACATGTGCCTCAACAACAGTCTTTACTTTGTCACTATATTACATTGCATTAGATAAAAAGATCTTTGCAAACACATGCACCCCACAGTGATTAGTTACTATCTTTTATGGTCTCTTACCACACAGTAGAGTCCTGTGTTTTTAAGAAGATTTATATGATAGCACCACTTAGATTTTGTGTTCTTCTGTAATTTGAAAAGCAAGAATTTATGCTGGTGAGTCACCAAAAAAATCCTGAATATAGCTCTCAAAAATAGATATTTTTTTTTTCTATCTGAAAGGTGTAGGCTCTGGCAAAAAGGTGCACAAACATTGAAAATCCTCGGTGTTGTCTTGCCAGGAAGAATGGCAAGTCAGACTGAATGAGGTAGAGAGATCTTTTTACCTTAGTGTGAGTAAATTAGGTAAAACTCATCTTTTATTTCTTTTTCTAAGAACTTTGTAGATGTTTCTGTCTTTCTCGAGTATTAAAAATAAATGGGTTTAATGGCATTTTATTTAAATCCAGCATTAACTGTCTTAGTAGGCACAGCAAGGCCCTTGCCTGTGTGGTATGAGTGGATTGTGGTAACAGAGGGGAGCTGAAGTGCTGAAGTTTCCCAGCACATCCTCTGCCCTGAGCCCCAAGTGTGGTTCATCCAAGAACTCCAAGAACTAGTCCTCATTTCAGCTGCATGGGCCAGCGAGTCAGCTGATGCTTTCAGGATGGGTGAGTGCAGGTTTTTTCCCCAATGACAGTTAAAAAAAACTAATAGGAAAGTTTTTAGCATGGAGGTGCATAGGTATATACTAGATAAATGAAGGATTATAGTATTCTTAACAAGTGACTTTTTGGACATTTTCTGGACATCAGTCAGCTTCAGACCTATGACACAGATGGCCCTAACAGCACCATCCTGGACTTCTGTCAAATCAGTTCACCTCTCATGAGACTGTTACGGGCCCCCCCTGAATTCTCACCTGTGGATTGGAAACCTCAGTCCTTCTCAGCAGGAAACTCCTGATAAATATGTAGTGCTTTCACACCCACAGATGTGCCTGCTGCAGAAGGAGGCAATGGAAGGTCTTCTTAGAATGGCTTTAGAAATGCAATGAATGCAGCATCTTAATGATTATCCAATCTGTTTCTTTGCACTGAGTCAAATAAATTGAACAATTGTGCCATTTGGGCATTCTCACATTGTCATTCGGCTGGAAGGATAAATTTTTACTGGGAACTGTCACAGTCAGCAAAGCAGGAAATCATTAAAAGTGAGTTCTTAGGTGAAAAATGCTTTACTGTAGAAGGTGCAGTTGCAAACAAGTAGCAAGTACAGTGTTCTGAGTTTACCTATCATCAGGGTGCAGTTAGGGAAGTTTGGGACAAATCAGCAGGCCTCTCTGGAAGGATTTTATGTAATTTACAGGTGACGGATAAAGATGAGAGTGACCTGGATTGCCTGGATTCCATTGAGGAAAAAACTAAAGCCAAATGGAAGATGAAATTTCCAGGGCTAAGGCTACAGATTCTTTGTCTAGGATCAGACTTCTCTTCTTCTGTGCGATATTACCAAGAAAGATACTTTTATTTTTTACTCCCATTTTATTCCTGTTTTAAAAGTTGTAGTTAAAAAATGAGAGCAAATACAAAAGATACTTAGACACCTGACATATCTTGAAACTTTTATTCTGTAGATGAAATTCAGGATATCTAATTACTCAGAAGGGAGATTGAGAGGTGTTTTCCTAATAGTTTATAAACACTGGCAGTAAGTCAAGCATCTACTTGAAAATGCTTAGCTTTGTCTGTGATAAAATTACATAGAGATATAGGGATTTTATAATAAAGCAGGTAAGTCAGTGTAGCACTGATTTGTTTAATAAACCTGCTTACAAGCTTATGCCACACTTAACTAGACTATGTCGTATTTTACTTACCAAATCTTTTTTTTTGTTATTCTCTTTATTAATTTTATCTAAATTCTTATTCTGGTGGTACTTTTCATCTTGGTTGTACATCTAGTAAAATGGGGACTTTGGGAGATAGAAGTCTGGGATTTATTTATTTTCTTTTTTTATATAGGCAGAGTGCCTTTTACTTTGCTGTGGGTGGTACTAATGCGACTTACAATGGAAATTCTTGTGTGTGTATTTAGGTCACAGCTACTGACAAGGGATTTCGATTTATAAACTGCTGGGGAAGAAGGTATTCTTTTTCTTCATAATCAGTTTGATAATAATCAGTTAGAGCACTGCATTTCTGGAAAACATGCCTTCCTAACTTAAAAAAAATTCTGCTTTTATAATGGATTTAGTTCCTTTTTGGAAGCTGGATAAGCTTTCAGATGAGACATTGCTGATTTGTTTCACTACCTTGAAGATATCCCATTTTTGTGTATTTTCACAATGGTAATACTTACCCATAAGTCTAGGACTATTTTGTTCTGAATAACTAAAATACTGAACTTCTAAAGACTTAGGGGAGCAAATTGGTTGTGAAAAGAAGACATATAGGGATTAAATTGTAGGGGGAAAAAAAGCCTAAAAAGTGTTCTGGAATTTCTTCTTCTATACCTTTCTCCTCAATAAGCAACCTAGAAAAATGACAGAAAGTTGCAAAATCAGACTGAATGCTCTGGAAAAATATAAGAAACTTTGTGAGGAAGTAGTCTCAGACACAGGTTTAAGAGTAAAGATCATGGTTATGTTTTAAAAAGCTGAAAGTGTATTAAATGGGTAGCAAACTATAGCTGAGATTTCACCAGAAATATGACTTTTGGTAAGGGTGTTCTATTTCTATATACCTTGATTATATGACTTATTTTTTGTTGAAGTTTCAGCGCTTTATGGTGAAAATTATCTTTTCATATGAAAGAGTCGAAAAGTTGCACTGCTAAGAAAATGTGAAAAAATAATGATGAGAAGTAATGGAATTTATGGTAAAGGTGAACAAAAAATACTAGTCAAAACAAAATTGAAATTGTGTCTTTTTAGTAGTCTGAGGACTCTTAAATTGCTTCCACAGGCCACTGGCAGCCTGGGGTTTTTTCCTGAGTTATCTAAAACTACCTGAGACAGCATAGCTGGGAATACGTTTTTGTGTGAAAAATCTTGCATTTCTGAGATGTGTTGAAGCATCGTTTGACAGCAAGTTTTTTTGCTTTTGCTGTCTTCCAGAGACTATTCAATAAATGACATTTCCATGCATTTTAGGTTAGAACCTCTATCTTATGCAGTATCACTTGGATAAAGTGTCATCTGAGCAGCCACAATCAATATAAGCATAAAGTCTTATTTTCACATACCATTTACACTTGACATACTTCTCTTCAACATACTCTTGTCTTTCTGTGTAAGACAGTTAAGGTATATTAAAAAAAAAAACAAAACTCCCAAGATTGCCATTCTAAGTTTCTGTAAGTACTGGGGTGAGCTCGCTGCCTCCATACTCTGTTCAGAGATGACTGCCTGCCCCACAACTGCCCCTTCCTATGCCCCAGTGCTCACTTTTCCCAGCCCTGGCCAGCCTTTGCCTGCCCATAGTTACTTTTTCCGCAAATTTCGTGTTTCACTGTTGGTGTTTCACTGTATCTTTGTATGCAATGTTGGCTTCATGCACTATTAATAGTTCAGTTACCTTAGTACCTTACCACCCCTGAAGTCTGCCCTGTATTCCACCTTTCCATGGAGCTTGTCTGGTTTTTGTGTAACTCTGCTGTGATGGTCTGTACACCCACTCTGCAGCTTCTTGCATTGTCTGTCACATCCAGCAGTTTTCTTATGTCCAATAGTTTTTCACACCCTGTTTATTTATCTTAATATCAGGCCAAGGCCTGGTCATCTGCCTGCAGCCAGGATCCAGCTGGCTGACCGGTCAGTTCTTCTGACAGTGCTCCGCTCCCCACTGGAGCAGCTGTCTGGGCAGTGAATGATTGGAGGAGCCTCAGTCCCAGCACTGTTGGAGAAATTGAGTCAGGCTGGTCCTACTGCTGCCACACCTTTGCCACCTCTTCCCAGTGTCATCTTGACATTTTTTTCTTTTCTTACCTGTTTGTAATTTCACCTCTTTGTCCCCTGCCTGCAAGTGCTGTAAGGACTAGGTGCCAGCTGCTGAGGGTATGGGGCCAGCAGCAGGAGTCAGGGCAGGAGTGTAGGTGCCCCAGGCCTGTGGTGTCAGCAGCAGTGGGTGGGGGTCTCAGCTCCAGGCACAGGGGCAGTAACAGCATAGACCCTCAAGGAGGACAGGCAGTGTGTGTCCTACCTGCATCTGCAAGTGAGGCTGGGGTGAGGGAGGCTCTTGGCACATCTGGACTGGGCTGCTGGTCACAGCTTGTGCCTGTGCTACTGCTGATGGAACAGGCTGACTGTCCAATATTCATGTGCTTTGACCCCACGTGTGTGTCGCTTGGGCATGTGCAGTTCACTAGCAAACCTCGAATTGGGGTAGCAGTGTGTGGGAGAGGGACTTTTACAAGGGCGTGTAGTGATAGGACATGGGGTAATAGGTTTAAACTGAGATGGGTTAGGGTTGGATAGTAATAAATTCCTTACTGTGAGGGTGGTGAGGCACTGGCACATGTTACCCAAAGCTGTGGATACCCCATCCCTGGGAATGTTCAAGGGCCCCTGAGCAATCTTGTCTAGTGGAAAGGTGCCCATGCTGTGGGTTGGAACTAGAGGATCTTTAAGGCCCCTTCTAACCATTCTGTGTTTCTATGGTTCTGTGATCTGGGAAGGGGTGTCAGGTGGCCAGAGGGCCCTTGCTGGTGCCTGTGAGGTGAGTGTATGCATCTACCTGCGGGTGAATTGCCACCAGCCAGCAAATGGGAGACCCATAAGAGGGACACAAGAACTATGGCCCTGGCTAAGGGCTATTAGATGGACAGAAGGATATGCTGTGCTGATACTGAGTGTTCCACAAGTCCTCATGTGTTTGGGCATTATGAGGGGGTAGGAGGTGGCATGCTCTCAGTAGTGAACTTAGTCCTGATCAGAAAAGAAGGAAGAGGTCTTGGCTGGCTCTACTGAAGTTCATGTGGTCCTGAGAGTGCTACATAGTGCAAAGCTGAGCTTCACTACTGGTTGAACCTGTCAATGAGAAAGCAAGTGCTACATCTGTGGGCCTGGAACAGACACCTCCAGATCTCTGGACACATTGGGCTGGGCTGCAGCATCAGGGCAGGAGGAATCCCTTGAGTGGCCTCAGAGATACTGGAGGGGACGTCCATTTATAACATCCCTTAGCACAATTGTAAAGATGGTTCCATAAAAGATATTCAACACTAAGATTTTCCTTGTGAGTCAGGTGGATCTCCAAGTTGAGAAAACTGTACTGAGAAAAATACCACTATTTCTTTTTTCTGTTTTATTGTCTGCTGCTGACCATTAACAGAGACAGAATAAACATGTGTTTATTACAGTAACTTGACTCGTGTGGCTACGTTTACAAAACCAAACAATATTCTTCTGTGGAAGAATGTTTAAGTCAAAAATGCTTAGTTTGCCTTAAGACTAGGAGAACTGAAGGAGATAATTTATAAAGTTGGGGATTTAAGCCTGAACAGAAGGTTCTTGGCCTCATTTTGTATCCTAGGCATTTTAGTGTGGCTTTAATGACTTCACATTCCAAAGTGTAATTAAATCTCCAGTATTCTTCATGATTCTGCAATGTCTTGGGAATTCTGCAGTATTGTCATATCAAAATTAAGCTTCTGACATTCTCATGGAGGGATCGCTGACGTTTGTCTGCCTCTGCCCTGAACCCTGTTGCAGCATTTAAATCCTAATAAGACAGGAAATAAGCAGTTTTATTTGGGATGAAGATCATAGGAATTATCTTTTTTGTGTGTTTTTGTTCTTATTTTATAAACCAACAGCTTAATTTAATGGATAATATTGAGTTACAGAGCTTCATTTGAAACTCCTAACCTCCTATGTGGCAGTAAGCATGTCATTTAACCAACGCGTCCTACTTTCACCATCTGTGAAACACTTTGGAAAGTCATGGAAAACTGAATCATAGGTCTTTTCCATCTCTATTAGGTCATCCAACTGTTCATCTGCCAGTAGAAGATTGTTTCCTACATCCACCACTGTTTTTGCAGTGTAGATCCTGTCCTCTTAGTGATTGGGCTTCTACTAGTACCTTTGGGAGATGATTTTGCAGAGTTCTAGATCTCATTGTCAGGAAACTCTTCTGACAGTCACAAAAAGAGGTTTTGTTGTTGTTGTTAGTTTAACTGAGTTCTATTGCTTTTTTCCCGTTAGTATGTAATTGCTTACAGTTTTAAGTATACACAATTCATGATAATTAAATAGATAAATTGCAAGTGTCTGTAAAGTATCTTATCTATACAGATAGAAGAAAAACATAAGGTTTTGAGATGCAAGGTATGACCTTTCATAAGAAGGTAAGGTACTTGGTTTTTCCTGAAATCGTGTGTAAGGAAGTGTACAGGCTGCTCCAGATTTACAACAGAAAAGGGATAGAATATGGAACTTAACAGTGGAGTTAAAATGAAGGTATTGGAATAGCTTTCAAGAATGCTTAAGCAGGGAAAGAAAGAAATTAAAAAATACAGTGTATTTTTTAACATGAAAGCTATCAGAAGAACTAAATTACTTTGTAGAGAATTTTAACTTTTTGAAATGGGTGGATGTTGAGTCCGGTATAAGAATAGTTAAACTGCTTTTAAAATGACTATCTGAGATACAACGGGTATGTAACATGTCTTTTTGTTGCACTGCTGTAGGAGGAAAATAATGTTCAATTAATTCATTTGATGAGGTTAATAGAGCATTTTGTAATACAACCTACATAAAGCATGTGTCTTAAAATAGCAAGAAATCTGTCATGGGGGCATATTTGGTAAAATATTCAGCTTTTAACAAAATCCACTTGTCCAGGGTTTTCATTCCTCTATTTCAGCTGTCAATGCAAATGCTTATGTCCAGGAATGCAAACTGCATGCTCAGTCAGTCTCTTTAGAAAAATAATAGTATTTTTTTTATCTCAGCTTCATTTTCATTGTCTTTAACTTATATATTCATGTACATTGATAAGATGTAACTTCATCAGAAGATAAGTTGGGAATTTAAGGCCTTCCAAAGTTTATTTGTAGTACAACAATATGGGCAATATTTCTGTGAATAAAACCACCCATCCTACATACATTGCTGTTGAAAAATCCCTCTTGCCTTCAGCACTAGTATATATAGTCAGGTTAGGCATAAGGTAGTGTTTTGAAAAGGTCAGTCAGGATAAATGTAGTGTTTACTTACACACCAAAAAATTCTCCACATAATGAACTGGTTTTCTTCCTTTAAGAGATTAGGGAGGTGCCATGATTAGAATGTTTATAAGGAAGGTGAACCTTAGACTTCATATAGTCTGATCATAAGAAGAATAAACTTATCTTTCATCTACAGGAAATAAAACCAGATGAAGTTACCAGACTAGCTCTTAGGACAGAAGTTAATTTTGAAAGTGTCTGCAAAAAGGTAAGACTTGCTGGTTTTTGTTTTTCTTCCCCTGCTTCTCTCAGTGTGAAAAGGTGCATGTGTGGGTGCCAGTACATGGATTTGACACAGTGTGTTCTGTTTGTTGTGTTGTATCTTCATTGTAGATCTTCCTTTTCTGAGGAAGTTTATCCTTTGGGACATATCTACAGAAAAATGAATAGCCGTCTAGTATGAATTGTCATTAATCTGGTGGGCTAGTCCATAGTAATTAGAACAGAACGCCAGGAAGCATAGTGGTGTTTTCTTAGTCTTTATAAATAGATTTGTTTTGTTTATATAGTATATATACATGTTATAGTATAAATTCATTTAGTATAAATTAATTTTCAATTAATATAAATAATCTAAGTAAGCTTTCAGCAACAGTTGGGAAAAGGCACTTTTAAGTACTCCTAAATGCATAGAGAAGTTTCCATGTGAAAACAAAACAGGACAAACATTAACTTGAAACAAAGGTGGAATTCTAACACCCCTGTAGCTCATTTGTTTCCGTGTAATGTTTCTCTTGAAGCCTGCTGATGGTACAGTATCAAATATTAACAGCCTAACTAGAGATCTCATAAGAGATTAAATTAAGACACAGAAGTGCAAGACACTCATTGAAATAAGCAGCTGAGGCCGAGAGCAGTCCTCTTTCAAAGAGCATGTTACATTTTTGATGCAAGAACGCAATTCTGAGTTTAAAAGTGTCAGTGCATGAAGTTTTATGGGTTTTTTCACTTTATCCTTAATTCCTATGGGTGGTCACTGACACTTGAAATGTTTATTGTACACAGGGTAAGTTTTAATGTTGAATTGGGTCATTTACTCCTGTAATGGCATCATTAGTTTGTAATTTAACTCTGCTGTTGCATATTACAGTCGTGTGATGTAGTTCAGTTATTAGCATAGTGTGCAGCAAATTTTTCAATGTTTTATGTCAGCAAAATCAAGTTAATAGGAAAATATCACAGGAATTCGGTATTTCTGGAGAAGTGTTTGGGTAGAAGCATCCTAACTGTTTTTCCTTCTCTTAATGATAGAAGAGAGTAAGGAAAAGGTCACAGATACACTGGCATGAAGCTAAAAAGCATTCTTCTTTTAAATTTATTTGACCAGGATTTTCCAGTATGAAGATGAGGCAGTCAGAAACTGCTTGCTGTGATATTAGAATTGGGGCAGACACAAAGATTTTGAGTGTGTGAGGACACATGGGAGAGGGATTTTATTCTTGAAGAGGGATGCTAAATTCAGTGACATTTTGTCATTTAACTGTAGGAGATTCTTCTGCCAAGAATTCAAATTCACCGGGTTTATGCTGATTTCATAAAGTGAAGGAGGACCAAAATGAAATTATTGATGCTATTTAGTAAAGGAGTTTGTAGGTTCACAGTTGGATTTGGAATTTTATTTTCTAAGGTGGCAATTTTATTGAAAGAATGCTGAAGGAAATTAATTAATCTTATTTTCTATAAATTTTTATATATTCTATATATTTTTATATATTCCTTATTTATTTATATACCAGTCATGACTGATGGACTGTTTCTCATATTTACTTAAAGTCTTAAAATAGGCTTTAATTTAGCTTTAATTCTTGAAAATATATATGCATGGAGTTTTTTCGGGGTTTTGATCTGTTGTTTTTCTGTTACTTTCTGCTGGTGGCCCAGTTTTTCTAGGGAATGGAACTCTGTTAATTTCACAGTTTTTAGTGGACAGAACTTATATTTCAAATCAAACTGATGAATAGATGCTGATCCTTTTTATAATCTGTAGAGGGTTTTAACCTCCTTTCAGTAGAAGAATATGTACAATGTATATCATAACTTCACTGGTTGCTTTTGGTTGACCATAACATATCCCCAGCGAAAGAAGGCATCCCTTCTGTGCTTAAACAGAAGTTAATTCTCCGGTATTTTATTTCTTATTTTTCCACAGTTAGTCCTTAAACATATAATAAAAAATTTGATCTTCTGTCCTTAGCAATATTCTGTAGTCTCATGAAATACAGACCACATTGTTTACCTTTTCATTAACTTGAGTTTCAAAATATTTGAAGGAAAACATCCTGTGGCTGTTTTCATTTTCAGAATAGGTTTGTTTTCATTGACAAAAGGCAATCTGCTTTTAATTCACTGTGGAATGCTGAATATTAGTTTTACATAGTGGTCATGTAGTCAAGATACTTTTTTAATTGCTTCTGCTCACCGAGTTTTTATGTTCCATTGCTGTTCCCCAAACTTTTTCAGAATTAAGTTAAGCATACTTTTCTGTTTAAAAAGAGTTTGCATATATTTCAGTCAAGTACAGTGAAATTGTGCTAATTTGTTTAGCAGGTGGCAATTTACTGGGAGTTCCTGTGATTTAGATTTCAATATGGCTGTATTGATAATAAGCAGATCAGATTTATTGAGTTGCAGGGGGTGTTGGCAAGAGTCACCAGCCCCATGACACAAGACTTTTTTTGAAAGCATTACAAGAAGCAGCTGGTAAACAATTCTTTATGTATGTCTGCTGAAATATTTTTAATCAATCTCAATATTGCTGCACCTAGCACCATTGTTACCGACAGGTTATAAATCCTATTGTAAAAGTTGGATTTTTACAATACAATAATACGAAAATTAGATTTTTACAATACACAACGAGGCACTCTCCCATCCCACATCACGTCAATCCAAAACTCCTCCACACGAGAACACCTTCTCATAGCCCTCCATATAATTCCCATAAATGCTTCTAATCCTCAAACCTGAACTAATCTCTGGTATCCCCATATGCAAGTATAGTTTCAACCAAAACATTAGACTGCCACTCTAAAAATAGAAATAAAACTCTTCTTACCTGCCAAGGAGAGGTAAAACCAATGAAAACTGCTAACTCTTGTGTCTGTAAAAACTGTAATAAATTTACCATGCAACTTTACCAAAGTTACCATGCAACTTTGACTAGGCTTTATATTGTTGGTTCTATTTATAGCTGTTGAAGAACAGATCCTGTATTTTGTAGATTTTCTCTGAGTCCTCGTACACTTTTTGTACCAAGTTGTGCATTGTCTGTCACAAATATATTTGACGGACATAAGTAAAATTAGAAAAACATGTCATAGAGCTCATATTTTAAACTCATATTTGCAGCTGTGATGGCATTTTGAACTGTTGCACACAGCTATATTCCTGCAGTGTATGGGAAGCTTGATTCATCAGTGTTTTGCTCCAGGAATCTGAAGTTATAAATTGGAAGCTAACCCTAATAATGCTCTTCATTACAAGCCGAAAACTGAACTAAGCACTGGCAAAGTCTTAACTGTTATCTTCAACTTGTTGCTAACGGAGATTTAGGGTAGTTCAGGTAGGTGAAGATAGGCAGGATAAATAAGTTAATATGAATTAATGTTTTTATTACAAAATTATGTTTATAATCTGGGCTGTTTCCTTAAGAAAAGAGGAAACACCTGCAAACACCTTCATCATAACTAGGGGTTGGTTTTGTTGCTTTTGCTAACAGATGTTGACTAACTTACTGTAGCATCTCATTTAGCTTTTCTTCCATACTTTGGTGTATAGCACATAAGGAAGAAATGTGTTTTAAACACTTGAGAATGAGAGAATTCCAGCATAATGGAACTGTGCTTACAAGCAGTAATATGTCATCTTGCCTTAAGTCAAAATACTTACTATTTTTTCTAAAGAATAAACTCTATGTGTTTCAAAATACAGCAGCAGTCTGATTTGGGGAGCAGTGTTGAAACAGAAATGAACTATTGTATTTTACATTGAGTGTAGAATAGAGTACCAGTATACATTATGATCAGAGATTGGATTGAACACGTGCTTCTGACTTGTAGAACAAGCATTCACAGATCATAAATACCACCTATATTTTTTGCCTCCAGATGCTATATTCACATAATGGTAGGAGCATAATATTCCCTTCTTTTACACTGATCTTTAATCTGTGGTCGTTGAGAAGAATGCCACCTTTTCCTATTAAGTCTTGTGTTTCCACGCATTGCACAAGGCCTGTTGTGTTTGAATCATGCAGATGCTTGTCTGCAAAGAGGATTCTGCACAGCAAATACTGAGTGTATTATTATCCTCAGAGCTTTTTTGGGGCCACATCTCAAGATTACTGAAAAGCTTGCCCCAGTTTCTAAATACGTTTAAAAAAATTTGTAGGCCAGAAATGTAAGTCATTAGTAGCTTTTTTTCCCCCCTAATTTAAGTTCTGGCAAGCTTGTTTTGGATTGCTTCATGTACAGGAACCAACTTTGTCTTGTTTGGAATTTAAAAGGAATTCAGAGACTTTAGAAATAGGATCTCAAGCAGCTCATGAAAAGCCATAGGGAGACATGCCAGGATTTAACTGAGCAACTGGGTACGCAGTGTGAGTTTGGTCATTTAAAATCTAAGCTGCCTGATGAGGACAACTCGGCTTAACATGATTTTGGAGGGTTGACATTAGTGCTGTGTGGCTTCTGGTGCAGATATTTTTAACAGATGCCTAAAGATATAGTACACTTAGAAGTTCTGGGGTTGAGTACATTTGGTATCTCTGGCACTTTACCTATATGGCTTAAATGAACTTGGGATGAGGGAGCCAACCAAAGTACTAACAGTAGTACGAAAGGGTTTTCTGTGATTTATCAAACAAGACTTTGACTTATTCATATGTGAGAAGACCATTTCTGTTTCACCTCCCAAACTTCTCCTTGAATTCACTCAGTCTCTGGTGTAGGCTAAGGAAGTCCTTGGGCAACATGGACATGAGAAAGAGGTTAGAAAGGTGTTTCTGCCCAGGACAGACAGGAAGAAGAATGACAAAGTTATAGGGCTAAATATGTATTAATTGTATTTCTTTCAAAAGAGTGTTTCAAGCACATTATCAAAATAGCATTTGTCAGATTCATGTCCTTTTTAAATTATGCAGGTGATGGCCTGAGATTAGTCTATCAATTCACAGCCTCTCTGTCATTAGTAAACAAAGAGTGAGCAAGGGTGGAGTAGTCACAATACTAGTTTTTGTTCTTCTTTTTAGATTTACATTGAAAATGTTTTTGACACCAACAGTATGTGAAAAGCAGTTTATGAAAGGCTGCTAGCTTTGAGGCTTTAATTAACAGTGGGTAATTAATTGGAGCACCAGGTGTCCCAGAATAACTCACTAGATGGATACAAGCCATCATTCTTGCTGAAGGAATACACAAGATATTGTTCTACTAAATACACTTATTTATTAAGGAAATTTCAAAATTAATACCCTTGTACTTTTGAACTTTGTGGCAGGATAAGAAAGATCTAAGTTCTGAATCAGGTAGAATTTTTGATTAAACATATCTACATGTACAGAGGAACAGTCATATCTGTACTTCTTAATTTTGGAAAATAGAAAGGTTTGTCTCTCATCTGATAATCCTAAATGTATGTTTGTGATCTTTGCCTTAATTTATTTTAAAAATGTACTTCCTAGTTGAAAATATCTAAACAAACCCCTCTGCATGTACTGTAGATTTAATCTGAGGAAATGTACTAAATCATAAAAAGGGCCCCTAAAAAGGGTCTGCTGCATTTTAATTGGAGACTTCCTGCTAGCTTCAAAGGCTTTGGGTCAGACACAGAATAGTCGCTGTCTTTCGTTTAGTGTTCGGAGGATTTTTCCACAACCTCCCTTCTCCTCCCCCCCGCCCTCCTGAAGAGTTCTACTCATGACACAAACATACTAATTAGTCTAGATGTTATTATTGATGTAAAACTTCTGTTTCTGTTGTTAGTGCCTTTAGTAGTAAATTCTTATGTACGTGGAATTTTTAACATTGCTTATGGAAATATTTTGTTTGCAGTACATAAACCATAGGGACAAGACTACTGTATGAATCAATTTCCTTTGTAATACTGATGTGACAGTCCATTAGCATTGTATAATATGCTTATCATTAATACATTGCAGTTTTGTGGTTTGATTTTGGCTGTGTGGGGGCAAATGGGTTTGGGGAACCCATGAATAACTTGGTTCTCCTTTTTATCTAAATTTTCGTTGTTACACACTGATAATTTAATAGCCTGCCTGGATTTCATAGATAATCTCCATCTGACTCAATCCCCCCTTCCCTATAAGTCTTAAGTATTGGAAATGTTATTATCTTATTTCCTTTTGCTCCAGAAGGAATGTATTGCCTTACTAAGTACATGGTTGTTTCTATTCTCCAACAAAGTGTTTATGCTGAAAATAGTAAAATAATAATAGTCAATTTCTTTTCCTACATGTTAAAATGTTACCTTCCCATCTTATTTCATTATGAAACAAGAGATACTAATTTGCATATTACACACCCGATAGACTTTTCTGTCTGTAATAGATGCATCTGTCAACATGTTACATTTTTTGGAAATATGTTGCATTCATTTAATGTTACGATTTCCTACATCACAGACTAAGATAATTGTCTTTATGCTGGGCATCACTGTTACAGAGTTTGATTCTTTTTGTCCTGAGTATTTTTACTCAGTTTCATTGGAGTTACACTAAATGTATGAAGCCACAGTTTCCTGAGAATTTTCCATGTCAGACACCAGATGTTAGTCTTAAACAGGAATGTTTGTGATCTTCTGAAGACCACTGATGAAGTGAAGAATTTTGCATTCATTGATGAATATCACATTCAGGTGTAAATACTTTCTCTGTGTAACTGATTGTCCTTTATTTTCTTTTCCTGAAAGTTCCTCATCTTCCAAATGGCCTTTATGTGTACCAGGCTGTATTTTAGAGCCTGGAATCCATTACTGTGGCTGCAACTGAAATTTTATGTCAGTATAAGTGAAGTCTGCCAGTTTTTGACAAATCTGTCTCCAGTCTTCTTCCCACCTACTTTGCTTTGTAATTGTCCGTATGTCTCCTAGCCTGGCCAGTATCAATCCCTCCCCAGGCTTCCAGAGGGAGAGTACAGAATTGTGCTGGGTTCTGTCCATATCACCCCCACCTTATCCATCTTCTCCAGTTGCTCCTTCACATCCAAACTAGGCTGCCATACACACTCCACTGTAGTGCCACTCTTTAAGAGCAAGGAGCTAGGCTAGACCAGAGCTAGCATTGTCCTCAACATCAGAGTAGCAATTGCAATGAGCATTGATTGCAAATAGCTTTGATTTTGTTCATTCTGGAAGGAGTCTTCCTTTAAAGTTCAGTGTCGAAATAAGTTGGCAGTGTTTCACAGAGATATTGTTTATCTCTGACACAAAAGGGCTGTCTCCTTTCAGATTTTAAATTGCTAGTCCAAGAATCTTTCTACCACTCATTTGCATCCCTGTGAGGCTGTATTTCTTAATTTGGTTGCCTGGTTGAACAGGTCAAGTTTGCTGAAGTAGTCTTGTCCCTAGACTCAGAAGTGGTGTGATTGCCTTTGATTTGAATGTGCTCATTTTACTTACTTGATGTGCCAGACCAGAATGTGGGCAAGCATATCATAGTTTGTAAAGCTCAGAGGAAGTTGGTTACATTTTTGTGATTGAGACTTGGCTTGGATCCCCAGGTAATTCAAACAAAATGAATATGCTTGTGAGGGTATAATAGATGAAAAGCAGGGTGGGAAGAACAGTGTTGCTACAGTCAGATATGCCTGTGGCAGTGGTGTTGTGTTGCATGATGCTGCACATATGCATGGCTGTACTTCTTCAGTCACAGAAAGTTTCATGTTACAGCACTCACAAAAGACAAGCAACTCACAACTTTCATTCCTATTTTAAATGAGTATTTGAGTGATGTGTGACCAGTATCTATCTGGATATGAGCTGTCGCAAGAACAGTAGAGGAGAATATTAGAAGTAGTCTTGTTTCTGTACTTGCCTTGAAGAAAATACAGGAAAAGTGGCATAAAAAGAGGTTCTCAGAGTATTGTGGTTGATTTGGTAACTGTTTGGTTTGGTTTTTGTTGTTTTGGTGGGTTTTGGGTTTGGGTTTTTGTTTTATTTTTAAATAAAGGAAGGCCAAGTTACTGATGGCCACAATCTCCTTCTCTAAAATATTTCCCAGACTTGCATACAATGCCTGTGAGGCGGAATATCAGTGCCTAGACAGGTTTATGGTATAAAAATGAGACACTTAGGTATTTGTAGTATGTTTGGGGCCAGGAACAGCTGACATGAAAGATGACCTGCGGCATAATCATTATTGCACTGGGTTGTCAGCACTAAAAATTTTAAAAGACATAAGGGAATATTTGAAAGCACAGGGAAGATTATATGTATGGAGGAACATCAAACTTACAGTGATGTGACACACAGGGAACATGTGGCTACTTTTGGGGATGTCTCTTACAGGCCAAGGACAGAACAGCTTGATCCAACCAGTAATGAAGGTAAATCAGACTGACTACAGTGTCAGTTGATTGACACCTCCAATACTAAGGTACAGGGAAAGAGTGTAAATTGTGAATGCTTCAGTGTTAATCCTTGCACTGAAAACAATAATGGCAGGGAACTAAAATTCCTGTCATGTATCATCATCACATAATATAGATGCCCTCTTCCACCACATCTTCAAGATACTTAATGCAATTTACCATCTTTACAGGGATAATGAGGTGTGATGTACATGCATGAGAGTGGTACTTTTCTGTGAAACACAGTAGTTTCACAGCTCAAAGGTATTACCAGAAAAAAAAAGCACTCAGAAGTGTTTTGAGTGGAAGTTCCAGCTGTGACAAAAGTTTGATACCAGTTGTGTACTACAGGCCCCAGTGAGAATGGTAATGGTGAACAGAAAATGTTCAATGAGACTAGAGAAGCTACATCTTTAGGACAGATAATAAGAGCGGGTGTTTTCAGTTATGCTTAATTCTTTTGAATACTAAAGAGACAATCTTTACATTGTATATTTTATGTATCTATAGGGAAAGTAATCGGTTTGTAGAGTTGATCCACATGAAGGGGCAGGGAGATGGATTGGTGCAACCAAATGACAAGGGAAAATACTTCCTCTGTCTCGCCATCTATCTCAAAATCCTCTGGGAATAGATACTCATTGAGCAATTTCAACCAAGTTTCCTGTAGCTTGTTTTAAGAGATTTAACTTCCAGCAGGAAGGCTTTTTTCTGGTTTTGTGAATGTGAGAAATCAGTGAACCCTGGAGGGGAAAATGGCCATAGTTTATTTTGTCTTGGTCTTGCTTTGAGAAGCACAAGAGAGTTGGGACTCTATGATAGTGTGCCAAGTGAATGCACTCCTCTCTAGAAGAAAAGTGCAAGGAGACCACATAAGGTAGAATTTACATGAGTTTAAACATTATTTTGGTTACTTGCTTAGAGAATTTTAAGTGTTAAGATGTCTTTAATGTTATATAAGCATGTGTGATTACTTATGTTAAAGACTAACTGTTCCTTGTGCATTATTAACTGGAAAAACTCTTTCTGTATATTTGCTTTGTTGTGTGACTCAGAATTGCATTGCAAAATCAAAAAAAAAAAATCTGACATTTTTGAAAATGAAAACCAGCTGCTGGTGCCTTATGCTACTTTTATTTTTACAAATAAAACTCTATCAGTTTTTCATTATGTATATAATGTAAAAATAAAGTACATTTTTCTGATTTGTTCCCATCTCTGCTCTCCAGGTAAGTTTTTAAAATGCCTAACTAAGTACCAAGAAATTGATTCTTAGAAAAATCAAAAAAGTAAGACAAATGTTACGGAATTAAGCAGGCTCTTTCAGCTCATTAGGAAGCCCATCAATCTGCTGTTAACCCTGGAAAACTAGGAAGTGCTAGAGCCACCGTTGCCTGAAACTGTAGATGGTATTCCTGAATTATTGGAATTCTGTTTAAAAAAAATCCTCATGTATTGGATTCCAATTAACATAGCTGCTAAGACCATCCATGTGAAAAAGTTTTAGCTTGGTAAAATGACAGCATAAGTTTACAGCACATTGCACCTCGCTAGCAATATTGGTAAGTAAGACAAAGTATTGGAAACTGGAGGTAACTAGTGACTTAATGGAAATATAACAACATTAAATTTCTACTGGTGGTGATCTGGTTTTTCTTGGATTTGGAATTCAAATAACTGCCAAATTATTGGAGTGGTTCAGTGGTTGCACTAGGGAAACAACATGCCAGAGTTAAGTAATAATAATGTAATAGCTTAGAAGGTGCCAGAGAGCCTCTAAGCATAATAACCGTTCTGTGTGCCATATGGTCAAATACCAGCTATAAAATGTGAACACCCAGGATTGCCATCCATTTTACATCCATTCCTTGCTGATGTGCTCAAGTGATACCAGGGATAACGTGTATCTGATGTGTGTTTATCTTTGGAGCTGGTCTCGAATGCATTAAGTCAATAGACTTCACAATGAAAAATCTACATTTTGGTGCCAGAGAAATGGCATGTTTATCTCTGATGTTTTAATAGTTTTTCAGTGAACTGAACTTGAATTTCCATTTTCTTTTTCAGAAAAAGTCTAAAAGACATATATATATATATATATATTTTAAAAAATCTGTTTTCAATCATGCACACAAATTGCAATGTGGTATGCCAAGAAATGCTGTCTTGAGTAGCCTATTATAACATGGCCTAACCCTGGTTAGTGTGAGCAGTGCTTGTGAAGTCTTTTAAATCATCTGTGCTTCCAATTCGCTCTCTCTTAGTTCCTTCAACAGGAAGGACTTTGAACAGAAGTACATCTCTCCTGAGAGTTTTATCTGAAGACATTAGCTTGACAATACTTTAGTTATATATAGGTGTGTTCCCTGCTAGTAATGCTTGCAGAGGTAAAGGTCTGAGCAAGACGTGTCCACAGGGATATTTTTTTTCCTTTATGTTATAAATTATCTGAAATATACATTATTAAAGTGGCACTTGTTTTTGAAATGTTAGCCAGTTTTAAAGCATTACATCTGTTTTAAATTTGAAGAGCTCAACTACGTCTACTTTCTCTGCTATAAACTTAAGTTCATATGTGTTTACACTTACAGTGCAGTATAAGCCTGCATCTGAATAGTTATAGTTTGAGGTTTGTGCATCTGTTTTAAAGTGAAATATTGTAAGGATATTGCAAGATTACATCCCTGTTATTTTGGTACAGAGTGTTGTCAGCATATCCATGTCACAGAGATAGTTGTGAATTTCTCAGTTCTGAAGCTCCTTTGGTTCATCCAAGACAGAATATTTTGGACTTTTTGGTTCATTATAATAGTTTTAATAATACAGAGCCCATCCCTGTATCAACAATTTAGTTGCTACCATGAGCTCCACTCAGTCTTTGGACAAGCCTGTGATGCACAGCTGACTCATGGGAGTTCAGATGCATTCAGGTTAAAGTGAAGTCAGAGAATTCTGTTTACAGATTTTTTACAGCACTGCCTGAATGTTGTTGGTCTCCTTTGTCTATTTGCTCTCTTTTCTATAACAAATAAGTATAAATAATAAATTTTTAATATTATTTTTTTTTAATTTTCTTTCATGATTAATTTTATCTTACCTAGCTTAACTCACTATTTGGACTGTTTTAATTAAAACTGCCTGTTTTAATATTTCAGACCCTCATTCAAGATGGCCAGTTAAAAGAAATGATGTCAACTTTACTTTTTTGTAAAAGTCAGTTATTATTTCAGATCTGATATATAGTTGGTGTCCAACTAATTTGTTTATCATGTTTTCTCCAAATTTCATTTTCTTCTCTTAAGACTGTGTGAATTTTGTGGCAAAGAACTTTCTCTTTCTCACAGCTACTGCTTGTTATCCAAGATTTTGTTTCTATTCCCCCTGAAGTACATCTTTTCTTTCAGGGCTTCTGTTTCATCTTGTTTTGCTTTACAGTTTAATATATTAATATGATTGTGTCTTACCTTTTTAGGATGGAATGTTTGCTTGGGTTTCTTATGTGGGGTTTGGATGGGTTTTTTTTAGTGCCATCTATGCTCTCCCCGAGAATTTTTTATGCAGTTTGGCACAGTGCATATATTTTATAGCAATACTATGCCCAAACAGTTCAAATGTCCAAAAATATGAAAGGCATATATTTTATAGAAGGCTATATATTAAAAAAAAAAAAAAAAAAACAAAACATGTAGACTTCATATTGCTATACTTTATGTGTTTGATTTTATGTTTGTATAGTTAGAACTGTGTGTATTTTATCCTGGATATACAATTGAAATTATTTAATTTTTTTAGGCTCTGGCTTAGGGAGCACTCCCTTCACATCTGTTTTCTGCTTGGAATTTTTCCACAGTTTTCTATAGCATAAAATAATGTTCAGCATTCTCTGAGGTTTTCGTAAAGGCCAGCAGTGGTTTCAGTGTTCATCTGAATTAGACCATCACAATTCGGGGAGGAGTTGTCACAGAGCTCACTTTATGTCGTCTTTCATAATATTCAGAAGTTGTTTGTTTGTTTTTTTAATGTGCGCATTGTTTGTGTGGGATGCCAAATTGAGATGATTATAGACACATAGTCTTACTAGTCTTGGAAAAAATGAAGATGAGTTAGAAGCAGTTTCCACTTACACCTAGAGTTGACCCTGTTTTCCATAATGAAATAATGGAGAATCCATGCCTACTTCTGACTTTACTTTATTGAAAGAATCATAGGAGTTGTTTTTTTGCATAAAGAGAAAAAGGAAAGAAGTATAGAAGATTAAGTACATAATTTGTAATTGGGCAGGTCTGAGGTTTATGCCAAGCTCTGCTGTACATCACTCTGATAGTTTGGGATGAAAGACTCCACTTTTCTTTGACCATTTCAGAATCTGAAAAATAAGTATTTACTTCACACTTCTTTTTCTGACTAAATTAAGTGTGACAGATTTGTCCAAAGCAACTCTATTGACTTTTTTATACTCATATTGAATATGGTCATCTAACATTTGCAGAGTGCTACACTTTTTAAAGAGCCTGTTGTGAACGTCTTAAAGTGCTTAGATAGTAGGTACTTTTTATCATGCATGTAGTAAAGAACAGCAAATAATCTTATTTTTGTTTGAATTGATGACTTATTTGGAACTTCTATTATAAAAGAAGAGGAGGAATGGTAGAAACATGTTTATACATCAGACTTATTTTTGATAAAAGACAAGCCAAAGAACAAGACAAGACAATGTGGAAAGGAATGTGAATCGAAGTGGACAAATCTCTTGGGAAAGGGTAGCTTTGGTCCAGACATTCAAATAAATTACAGCAGTGTAAGTACCTTGATAGTATTTAGAAGAATCTCATGCTGTTCCCTGGTGCTGGATTCAAGAGTCTGTGGTAGGCACTGATGAGTTGAGTCAGTGCTGCAGCTAGCAGCCCAAGCTCAGATAGATTTTCCAGACTTCTGCCTTCTACTGTGTGCAGTTTTACATATGAGCAAAAAGACTGCGTATTGTCAGGTACCCCCGTGTTCTTCATAATGTTTTGTGTGGGGTTTGCATGGCAAGATTTTGGTAAATGGGTTGGCTGTAGGGGTGTATTCTGTGAGAAGGGGCCAGAAGCTTGCCCTGTGTCTAATGGAGCCAATGCCATCCAGATCCAGGATGGACTCACCACTGACCAAGGCTGAGCCCTTCCACAATGGTGGCAGCACCTCTGGAATAACAGAGTTAAAAAGGAATGGGGGGAATGCACAGGAGCAATTGCAACCCGGGAAGAGAGGAGTGAGAATATGTGGGAAAAAGAAGGGAAGGAGGAGCTTCAGGCACTGGAGCTGAGGAGGCGACAGCAGAGACAATGTGTGAACTGCCCCAAGGCCCCCCATTCCCTGTCTCCCTCTCTGTGCCACTGGGGTGGAGGAGGTAGAGAAAATGGCAAGTGAAATTGAGCCTGGGAAGAAGGGAGGAGTGGAGGGAAGGTGTATAAGGTTTACTTCTTAGATGTCATTACCCTATTCTTATTTGATTGGCAATAAATTATTACTTCCTTATTGTTACAAGCTGAGTCTGTTTTGCCCATTGTGGTACTTAGTTAGAGATCTCTCCCTGTCCTTATCTTGACCCATGAATCTTTCACTGTATTTTCTCTCCCTTGTTCTCCTGAGGAGGGGAGTGATAAAAACAGCTTCACTGGGAACCTGGCATCCAGCTGAGGTTGACCCACCATGGCTTTCAAGATAAATAAAGTAAATATCCAAATACTTTCATGGTTGAATTACCACGATAAAATAAAACAATGTAAATTAATATAAATTGTGACAAGCATTGAAAAGAAAAATAAATAAGTTTTCTTGTGTATCTTGGTGTTTTGTAAGAAATTGTTCAGTTTTATTTCAGTAGTCCTATCATAGAACATTGTCTTGATGAGTTTTTGCAAAGGTTTTATACCTGTTAAGACTTTATTTTTATCTTCAAATGGAAATTTTTCATCAGCCCATTTTAAAAATTGTATATTGTCCAATTAAAAAAAAAATTCTGCTGAAACTTGGACAATTTCCTGACACCCATAAAGAATTTATTTCTTTAAGAACTTCTGACCTGTCATGCTATTAAGCTTTTATAATTGCTACTTTATAACACCTGTATGATCATTTTGCTGTTACATTGAAAATACTTAACGCTTGAGTGAAATCAAAGTAGTAGATTATTATAAAAATGAGAGGTTTTGGCAGATGGTGCGTAAATAATTTGTCATCATTTGTCATCATTAACGTGAAACACAGTCAACTACCAACCCCTTGCTGTCAGGAGCTGAGACAGCAGTGCTGCAATGAGTGATACCATTAAGTAGTTGCTTCCCATGCCAAAATCTTCACCATGTCTGATGGCCACAAACCCCATGCTGTATGCCTTACAGACATAAAGCAAGAGGGAGAACTAGCTGAGTTTCACAGTTAGAAAGTAACTTATTTCAAGTCTTGTTCCAAAGTAGTATGAGGTAATGGTATAGACTTGGGTGACAGCCATGATTGGCACCTTCAGCCACCCTGTGACTTCACATTAATCACATCTGCTGTTCTGAAGGACAGCTGTAACTAGTTAGAATTTTGTAAAAAATGTATGGATTAACAGGTTTTCTAGTGTGGTTGCTTTGTGCTGTTTTTTAATAGAGACATCTTCTCCCAAGCTGCTAATAAAGGATGTTGCAATGACATCTTTGGCCCAGAATTGGGTGTTACCTTTTTTATGCTTACTCTAGTTAGTATTGGCCCTTTTTTCTTTCCTTTATCTTAAATCCAGGGTGTTGTTAACATTTGAAATTAAACTGCACTTCTAGATAGTTTAAAAACTAGTATGACATTCCCCAAGGTTGGTTTCTCTATAATGTTTTTTCCATGTACTGCTTGCTTCCCAGTGGGGTTTCTTACTGTCTCCATTTGAATGTCATTGTTTTAAATAACTGACTAATGACAGATGCAGAGCCGCCGAGCATTACCAGTTTGGTAGCACTCTCACCCAGGTGGAACTCTAGTTGTTGTCCTTATAGTAGTATAAGCTTCTAATAACAGTCTTGTTTCTGATGAGATATGTAATGAGGCAGTTCTCTTTTGTGCAAAAGTCAGTTGAAGAACAGAATATGACCTCTTTCCTATTATTGACTATAACTATAGCAGAGAGGGTACAGACAAAAGTACCCTGGAACAGAAAGATTGTTCAGAATATAACAATGGTCAAAAGTCTACATTTCATGTTCTCAGATCGATCACAGGTTTCTGCCCTTTGATTCATCCTGAAGCTCTACTGTCTCAGGCTTAATAGCAAGGCATACCATTCAGCTCCTGCAATCACATCTGCCTTGAGACACTCACTTTCTCATTCTCACTTTATTACCTGCGTTGTATGAAACAAGTTCTACCCACCCAGCTTCAGCCTGATGTATACATCACACTACTCCTTCTTTTTACCCCGTGGTGCCAACTCTCAGAGCCACTCCAAACTTCTGACCTGTTCCAGCGAATCTCAGAACTTGCATTGGGAATCTGCTTTTATCTTTGCAAGTTTGTAACTTCCATTCTCTTCACAGTCATTGCCACTATTTACCAAGTTTGTCTCTCTTATGTGGGGCTTACACGTGTGTTTGATAATAGATGTTTTTAGTATTATTTACAGAAATAATGTATTATTTACCAAGATAGAATTTTAGGAGGCTGTCTCAGGTGGTTTGACTGTAGCCAACAGCAAATTCCAGACAGCTGCTCGCTCACTTCTGCACCAGCAGGATCAGGGAGAGAATTGGAAGGATAAAAGCTAGAAAACTCATGGGCTAAGATAAAGGCAGTTTAATAGAGAAAGCAAAAGCTGTGCACAATAGGAAAGCAAAACAAGAAATGAATGCAGTGCTTCCTGTGCCAGGCAGGTGTTCAGCCATCTCCAGGAGAGCAGGGCCCTATCGGACGTGACAGTGACTTGGAAAAACAAACACCATCACTCCAAATGTTCCCCCAGTTCCTCCTTTTATCCCCCACTTCAGGTTCTGAGCATGATGTCACAGGGTCTGGAAATCCCTTCGGTCAGTTTGGGTCACCTGTCCCAGCTGTGTCTCCCAAGCTCCCATGAACTCCCAACTCCCTCACCAGTGTGGCAGCACAAACAGCAGAAAAGGCCTTGGCTCTGTGTAAGCCCTGCTCAGCAGTAACAAAACATCTCTGTGTTATCAGCCCTGTGTCCAGCACAAATCCAAAACACAGCCCCATGCCAGCCACTGTGAAGGAAATAAGCTCTACCCCAGCCTCAACCAGCTGGGGTTTAATTTAATTGAAAGTTAAAATTTCTCACTACAGAGTGTGACTATAGACTGCTCTGTTGCTTTGTTCACTTTACAGAGCCTCAGTTGCACTGAAGGAGGAAGAACATTCCTGTAGAAAGTACTAGCACATTCTTGCATAAAAAATAAGTAGTACAAAATAATGCAAGAAGTAGCAGAAGTATGTCAGAAAAAAGGTGTACAATTTTAGTATCTAATTAAATGTCCAAGGGATGGGAAGGATGGGTAAAAGTGTTCTTGATCGTAAAGACAGATTCCTTTTGTTAAGTTTTTTTTCTGTATTGTCTATATTTCTAAAGCATTTTATATACTGGAAAATACTTGAGGGAAAATAAATTGAGTGTGGGCTGTGCAAAAAAAAATCCCAAACCAAAGCAAAACCAAAAAACCCATACACAGAAAAATAAGAAATTTGAGGGAATGTGAATATCATATTGTGTGTTTGTTAGCTGGTGGCTATCAGTGTGAGTAGTGTTTGTGAAGTATTTTGCTCTAAAGAAAAAAATGTGGTTATGCCATATGGATTGGCCTATACATGCTTAAAGCCTTTCTATAAATACTTGAATTAAAAGACACCAGATGTTGCACAGAAGCTGCTGCTGCTGCTTTCTGAACGTCATGGTATATTCTTTCAAAACCCACAGGAAGTAGCTGAGGGAAAAAGTGTATTAATTAAGTTCAGAAATAGATTTTCCAGCTATAGGAAAATCTCCAAAGAAAATAGCATATGATCTTCAGAAATGCGAGCTTTCTGTCCCAAGAATCTGGTGGCAGCATGCAGCACTGTCACATGAGGATCAAAATTCAGAGTTCAAGTTCTTAGAGCTAAACTAGCCTGAAAAAAGCCAGCCTGTGGCCCTTGGAAATTGACCCATCTTTTGACCTGTCCACTCTAGCCTGTATTCATAGTTCTAGAGACAATCTTCAGAAAAAACATTTTTCCAGTTTTTCTTGACCTAAAGAAATAATGTTGTAGTAGCAGATACTTGAGAGGAAAGGAAAGTACTAGAATTCCCAGATGCTCTACACTTCAAACTTGAAATATGGCTGACTGCAGAGTATATTTTATAAGCTCTAAAACTATCGCAAAATAATTACAAAATGGGATTTGCTTTCCACTGGTTGAGGAGGAAGATTTATGGCTGGCAAACCAATTAAATGTTTCTGCATTTAGAGGTACTGACTCTGGTTTATTTGTAATGCCTTCTTTTGCTCTGTTTCCTTCAGAGCAAAGCACTGAGAGTGACTCTCTTGCACTAACAGCTGGTGGGAATTGTCCCATCTCTCTCTGTGCGCTGGATATATAACTGTTTATAGTCACATGGTTCTGCTGGAAGAATATGGACATGCAAACAAGTAACATTCACCACTGAGCAGTCTTACATGGATCACATCAGCTGCTTTACGTGTGAATTGCTGATGTGTTGGGTATTGTGTGTGTCATGGTGGTTTGACCCCAGCCAGCAGCTGAGCACCCAGCAGCTGCTCACTCACCCGGCCCCTGTGGGATGGGGAGAGCATCCCAAGAGCAGAAAAACTTCTGTCTTAAGATGAGGGTAGTTCAAGGAGGAAATCAAAGCTGTATGTGCAAGAAAAGGAGAAGAAGGAATTTATTCACCACTTCCCATCACCAGTCAGATGTTTAGCCACATCCCAGAGAATAGGGTTTCACTTCACATAATGGTTACTTGGGAAGATAAATGTCATAACCACAAACATCTCCCCATACCTTTTTGTTACCCCAAGCTTTTATTGCTAAGCATGACTTGAAAAGGACTCAATATCCTTTTGGTCCATTTGGCTCAGCTGTACAAGGGGTTTTCCTTGCCTATGGTAGGGGCAGACCAAGAAACAGAGAAAGCCTTGATGCTGTACAAGCACTGCCCAACAGTAACTAAAACACTGATGTGTTACCAACTCTAAAATGTTTCAGTCACAAATTCAAAGCAGAGCACCGTGTTGTCTACTATGAGGCATGTTAACTCCATGGCAGGAGAGAGCCAGTACCACTTCTACTCCTTGTTATCTACAGATAACACCTGTGGCTTGGGCTCCATCTGCTGTGGCGATTGTTTAGGACAGGAGAGGCAGCATGCTCTGTTGAGTTGATGGCACCAAGACCAGCTCAGGTTGGGTCACCAGCCACTTGTCTGGTTCTTTATGAATATCATCCTCTGTTGGTCCTGGTGGCTTCTGCTGTGATATTTCTGCTGTGATAGCACAAAGCTGAAATCGCAGAAACTATTTGAATATGTACCCGTTGCAATAGCACTGGGAGGAAAAAAGAAAGGTGTGTCTTTTGTATCTGTTTTCCACTATCTCCCAGAGAATTCCACTGCAAGCTTTTAAGAAATTTTCCTGATAATGGTATGTTTTACAAATCTGTTGGACCTACTTTTCCTCCTTTCAAAAAAGAAAATAAGAAAAAAGGAAACAAACAAACAGTCACACAGGGAAAAAAAACCAAAGGAAGATAGAACTGTCTTTGGAAAAGTCTTAGATACCATTCATTTTGTTTTTCAAGCAGAGTAATGACAAGAATCTGAAAATGAGAGCTTTTGCAATGTGTCACCTGTGATTTCCAGTATCAAAAAGAGGAAGTCAGAATAGAAGCAATTTCTTCTTGTCTGTTTTTTTTTTTTTTAATTGAAGCAAGAATATTTCTTCTTTGAATCACTTTGCAGAGTTCCAGTATTCTACCACATCAAATTTAAAATTATTTGTCTTTATGGCCAAGTTAGACCTTGCCTTTCAATGATTTATGTGTATTCTTTCAGTATCTGCTACGTCATTTTGCCAACTTTTATGGGATCAATACTGTAATTCTTGTAAGCTGTTGCATTCCTTCAAGTAGAATGCTTTCTACCAGTATGATGTTCTTTATTCAGTGAGTTCATTCATTTTCTTTGCTCTTGTACAAAATAGTAAGTGTAAAATCAGTGTCTGTTATGCTTTAAAGAGAACATAAATTGTGTTATCCTTGTTCAGTACCTGAGAACTATCACATGTTGTGTATCTGCTACGTTTCTGTCAATGTTTAGGTAGGAAGATTTTAATGTGTTTAGAATGATGGTAATACATGAAAAATAAAATACTTGTTAGTGTCATAAGCTTTCCTCTTGCTCAGTTCCTGGTGAGGATCACATCAGTAGTATGCATTGTAGCATACTGACACAGACCTGGGTAAGCTGACTGTTCTGTTGACTTCATGCCCTTGAATTTTTCTTGTGCAGCCAAACTGTACTGCAGCTGAGCGAGCCATGGCAAGACTTGCAACACACCCCACCTTGAAGCCCAGATTTGTTGAGCTTAAAGGTATGAAACATTTTATTGAATTGTTTATTTCATGTATAGCTTACGGTGTGTTACCTTGTTCATGCGTATCTCTGACGTGAATAAAAGTAAAAAACCCACAAAAACTAAAAGCTTCTGTAATTGGGCTAACTAGCTGCAGTGAACCAAGCCACAAGCTTCAAACCATTTATATGGCTTGAAATTTATATGGCTTTATATGTGATAGCATACAATATGACATTTATTTAATATAGGGTGTCGAACAAACAGAGCTTATAATGGAAATTCTAAAAATCAAATAGATGTAATGGAGTGTTTCTAAATTAAGTAGGAACATAAATGGATTATTACAACTGGATATTCAAATGGATTATTACAACTGGATTTTCAAAGGCATCTACAAGGTTTTACAAATCACTTTCTTAATTTTCCCTGAAAACTGTCCTCAGAATCCTTAGGGTATCTTTCCTGGTTATTTAGGATTTCTCTTGAAACTGAAATTTTCCACCTAAAATTAATGTTACAAATAGTAAAGTCCTAGTAGTAATGTCACAAAGTTACTTCATTAATAACAGAGCATATCAAATACCCATTTAATTATATATTAACAAATTAGTATTAGTTTGCAGTTTTACACACAAAGTGTACATGTGTGTATAAGTGTACACTAAGTGAGCATGATTATCAGCTGTAGATTATTTTTGAAAGAGAAGTTCTGGTTTAACCCACTTCATAGTGTATTTATTGATAATATTTTCAGGGTTTTTCCTTCACTTTTGTTGATACTGTATTCTAAGGTATCTCTTGTCCCATGTGTTTGGTAAATACTTCATAAGGACATTCAAAATATACTCAATACAACACATATAAGTTGCAAAAATTATTTATTATATAAAAATAATTCATATGTAGCTGCAACAAAATATTTTTCTGCCCCTTGTACAGCTGCTGTAAAAGCTTTTAAGGATGCAAGAAAGAACCCAGACAAAGCCACTCCTATGAAGAAGGATCAGTCAGAAGAACAGCCTAAATCAGCAAAACATTCCAATAACAACTTGGATGACCAAGCTTGTAAGCGGCCTCAAAAACAGCAAAGATGTGAACACAAAACAAAACCAGGCATGAAAGTAGAAACTGATGAAGTGGTTGAAGAGCTCTGTGAGAGCAAATCTGAGCAGAAGACTCTGGAAATGGAGAGAGCAAATGCTCCAGAGGAACCTTCATTTCAGGCAGGAAAAATGCAAACAGTTACTCAAAACAAAGTAGGAAAGAAGCTTGACTATCAAAAAAGGAAAGAAAATATGAGTATGAACAAATTAAATGAAATAAAAGAAATAATTGATGATAGTGATCAAGAGCATCCCAATGAAAAGGAATACTTTGATGACAGTACTGAAGAGAGGTTTTATAATGAGTCATCAGATTCTGACAGTGACAGCAATGATGATTTCTTCATTGGAAAAGTAAAAAAGAAGAAAAAAGTAGCAGCAGTTAATAATTTTTCTTCAACAAAAGAAAAGGATAGTGTTCAGAAAAATGTAATGAAAACAGAGAAGAGCAGAGTGTCTGGGACAGCACAGGATTTGATCATGGAAGAGAGAAAGCCACTTGCAAAAGCAAGCAAGCTGGAGTCAGTGTTCTGCAGTTCTTTGTCTACCACCAATCAGAAATCTCAGAACAGAAGGTAAACCTCTTCCCCATGTTAATGTTCTCCATTCCTTCCCTCCTTCATGGCAATGAAAATGTGATTTCTAGTTGTGATTTCTAGTAAACAAAGAGAATTTACTTACTAAACAAAGAGAATTTCAGCCCGTTAAATCTTAGAACATTTTCACAGAAACTACTCACTAGTCTTCTTAAGCTTTCTTGACAATTTTTTATATTCACAGTTGCCTAACTAGATCTAAATGCAAATTCAATCACTTCTGAATAATTCTCTTTCTACTTCTTTATTAACATGGGTGGAGCAATATTGAAGAAGCTTGCATGTTATGTTTGAAGTTATTCCATTACTGTTTTGATGATGATGATTCTTTATTCACAGGTGTTTGTAATCTTACAATTTTATTTCAAAATCTTAATTTCTCTTTTTGTTTTTTAGAAATTCTAAAGACCAGCCTGTCAAAAAGGAAAGAACAAGTATGTATTACTTAACCTGGTAAAATTAGGAGAGAAAAAACGTTTTGAAATTTTGTTGCCTCTGCAGTCTATTCGTGATGGGATGTATTTGTTTCTTTTCAAGTTTGTGGCACATATTTTAACACTTGTTGTTAAAATGGTCAAACTGTTCAGCTTTCATTTTAATCTGTGGATATTGTCTGCTATTTTCTATTTTCTCATATTTGAAATACATAACATAAGGTTTACACTGGCAAGTGCTTTTCTGTCTGTCAAGCAGTTAGCATTACTTGTGCACAGGTAAAGGTAACAGATTGTTATATGTAATTAGGACCTTATCTCACATGTAATTTCTTCACTAGCTCCTGAATATGGGATATTTTATTCAGTTTATCTTCTGTGGTACTATTTTGGAGTTCATTGGACTAAGGATATAATTCCAGTCATATTGAGTTACATTGTGTAACAGTCATTGGTTTATTGTGAAGAAAAAAGTTTACATTGTGCTGAATGTTTGTCTACACAAATTTAGAGTGTAGTCAGTATTAATAAATCTTAACTGTCTGCAGCCTACTGAGTGGCAATTTATCAGGCTGCAAGATGAAGAAATCTTGCTGTGAATATTCAGATGACTGTATTCTCCATGGCTCATTATGAAATTTTTGAAAATATCTGCAATCCCAAGGTAGTTTGCATACTTTTATTAAGGTTCTTGATGTAGTTAATGTTTTATTTTGTACTTGCACAGGTTTTCTTAAAAATGAAACAAAGCTCAAGAAGAAGAAACCATTTGCAAAAGCTTCGGGGGAAATTACATGCAACACTAAGAAAGCACCTTTGGAGCAGCCTCTTCATCCTTCATGGGAAGCAAGCAGGCGACGCAGGGAGCAGATGTCTCAAATTACAGCATTCCAGGGGAAAAAGATTAAATTTGATGACTAGACTATATGTAAATGGAGGTTCTAAAAAAAAATTTTCTGCAACTGCTGTTTGAACATCTTTGTTATACTGTCCATAACATTTGCAACCCACAAAATTGCAACTATTATTAATCTACAAATTTGCAACTATTATTTACCATCGTAGAACATCAAGATTGTTTCATCCATTGTTTGTGCTGTCTGTTGATTAATGTATGGCCATTTGGTGCTGGTTCATAAGTCCCATTATGTAGTGCCACCATTCATGAAACATACCCTGACGTGCATAAAGGGTTTTTAGGAACATAATTTGTGCTCTGTAGGAATAGTACAGAATCTTTGGAGGGGGCTTTGTAAGGGGTTTTTTTTGTATGTAAAAAAATTTACTTTATATGAGAGTTTGGTTGTCAAAAGAAAGGTTCTATATTGTATCTCAACTAAGACAAAGTAAAAGATTCTTAAACTTGAAGACTTCATAAATTCATCAGTGTATCGGGTAGCTGGAAAAGTCAATGTGTTTTAAGCATAATATGGAAATTTCTGGAGAGAATAAAATATTGTTCTTTTAAATTGTGATCTCTGTCCTCTGATTATACTGGCAATTTGAGGAAAGGAAGAGGTGTCTTTAATACTTTGTTCTGGTAGTTATGTCTGGATTCTTCAACATGTGTGTCTTGCACTTTCTGAAAGAATGTGAAAACATGCAAAAACTTTGTACACCAAGAAACATTTGACTTTTAAGTGCCAGTTTGACACTGGGAGTTCATCTGATTAGAATACGACAAAAAATTCATTGAATACTTCTTCAGGTGCTTCTTCTACTACCTAATTGAAAGAAATTCTGAATGTGTAATTAGTCTTTAATAGTGTTGTTTATATTAATATAGTTACCTTTCATAATCAAATTAATTAATAAGCTTGGTAAATGACTGGATTGTACTATTCATGTAGCATTTTGAGATGCCTGAGGAAAGCCCTGCATCACCCCAGAGGCCCATCTAACCCAGGATCTTTGTAAGTAGTCAGAAAGGTATGCTTTAAGGACAGAGGGAGCACACAGTGATGCATCATGCAACATCCATCTCTTCAAGCTTCCAGTTTTACAGCTCAGTGACATCTTGTGATATTGTAGCTTATGGTGTTTAATAATCCTTGATCAATTTCCTGTCTTCAGGTTTGTCTGCTCTTAAATCTCTGGAAACTTGTAGAATATGTCATTCCTTAAGTTGTAGATGGCCTTCCTACATACAGTCTGAAAAAGCTTAGTCTTTTTCTGTGTCTCAGCCAAAGCCATCAGGCCCCTGGGCTGCATTAGGAAATGTTGCCAGCAGTATGAGGATCCTTGCCCTGGACTAAGCACAGATAATACTAATTATACACGTCCCATCTTGTGTTAAGTTCTTGAAGACTAAACCTTCAAGTTGATCTGTTCTGTATTAATATTTAGGCATGGTTTAGGCTTTTTTTTGTGTGTAAATGTCAGTACGTGTAATAATGTCTTTAATGGCATTACCTCCCAGAGGAATGAGAAATTCAAACCACCTTTCATTTCAGAGTGGTTTTGTTGCTGTTATTTTCACTGTACCGTATGGAACATTATTGAAGGCGAAAAGCTTCAAAGTAAAGCACAGAAACTTGTTTACTGTTATTTTGTAGGATTGTATTTCACAGAAAAAGCCATGCATTTGCCTGCTTTCTACAAACTTCAAGATTTCAGGTGCAAATGTTAATCTTTAAAGCTTTAAATACAATAAGTAAATCAATCCTAGATGAATAACACAACAAACAAAGGTTTGGTATGTGACTTCTCTGCTTCCAGTGTAAGGCAAGAGAAATGTCTTTTGGTAGGTGTCATCAGTGGTAAGTTTTTCATGGACTGCTTAGCTTTCTTTTAGCAGATGACTGCCCTATTTAAGGATCAAAAATTTAAAGCTTGCAAATAGTTTGAAAAAAAACTTCAAGACTTCAAGGAGCCAATGTTCTAAAGTGCTTTTTTGCATGTGCTTAAAAGATCTAGGAGCATTGGTTGATCTTGGCATTAGAGCAAGTTTCTTACTGCATTATTACAGCTGTAATTTGTGGCCACAGAATTCTCCCTGAAGGAAGCCTGACTTATCAAAACATCCCTTTTTTTTTTTTCCCAAAATATTCTGAGCTCTTACTTTAAAGAAAAGAAAAAAGATAACATACACTGAACATGAATGAGAGAGATTAGGATACTGGCATTACTTCATATTCTAATGGGTTACTGCTACTTTCTGCTGGTGCTTAGTGACTCACCTGGAGCACAGCCTTAATACATTATACAAATGAGTAGTGATGGTGGAGGCTTGATAATATCTTTTACGTGTAACTGGGTGATTTGTTTATGAACTGATAAACCCGGTGAACTTGCCTGGAGGTTGTTGATAAAGTTTAGAACATTTTCTCTTCATTATAACAACATTTTCAGCATATATGTGATTTTAACTTACATCTTATCTGTGGCACTGTTTAGACAGAGGCCTCTCACAAAGTACTAGCAATTTATTTTTATAGTGACATGGGAAGTTATTTCTTTCTGTGATTATTAGATTTTTAAATGTTGAGAACCATGCTTTTCCGTTCAGTACCATACCGTAGAAGAAATATCTTTAGCCAGGCTAGTACTGTCAGATACTACTAGGCTGCTTCAGGTGCACAATTTTTTCACTTCAAGCTTACCAACAAATCCTTCTCAGATTTTTTCAGTATCTTTTAAGACAGTCATCAGTAGTTTAAATGTGATTTTTGGGGTTTTTTAATAGCCAACAGGTGTGTTATTGACGGGCCCATTCTGTAGACTTCCAAAGAGGTGTAAATACTTCTTTAATCAGTTTTTTTTAGAATTGTTAGATCAGGAAAAAAGGGGCTTGAATGAAAATTCAGTTACAGCAATACTTTCTGGAGCAAAAGTGTTGAGCTGCTTTGTGAATGGTGGTAGATCTGCTGGTGGCAGATCATTTTGTGATGCAATGTGAAAATGAGATAGCAGTATGGGGGTAGAAGGTATGTGGGAACTAGGAGTTGCTTTATTTTCAATAGATTTGAATGTGCTTTCTGCAATTATCACATGCCATTTTTGTTGCATTTTTGTATTTGCACAGAAGTTGATCCTCTCCAGGTTCTGTACTCTAGGAATAGCACTTGGAGAAATTCTGAGTTTGAAGTTCTTAGCTCTAATTAGTAGTAGGATAGGAAATACTTTTTAAATAGACAAACATTACACAAAGAGGGTTTTATCTGAAATAATTCTACTTTTATGAATTTTAAAAGATATTACACTGGTTTTGTCTCCATTGGCATGAAGCCAAGAGTGCCAATTAGTTGATAATTGTGTGCTTGATGACTTCCAATAGGAAAGAGTCTCCAATAAGACACTTTTTAACTATTAAACTATTTAGACTCCAAGTCTCTTTTCAACTATTCTCTTCTGTAGTAGTCCCTCAGTGAAGGGTCAAGAGATGCTTCACAACTCAGACCGTTTCATCAGTTCAGCATACAGATCGAAGAGGCAGCAGGACTCTGGCTTGTACTCAGAGAGTGTAAATAACAGGATAAAATGTGTTTGGAATAACTGCATGTTTAATCTGTTAGTCAGTTTTCTAGAGGTACACAGACTTCCCACCATGTACTGCTCAAGTGTTCTTTCTGTGAAAGCTTAGTTTTTGGAGCAGAAATTCTGAAAGTGCTTTTTAAGTTCCTGTTTTTACCAAGACAGATACGGTAAGGAAATCGTGTGTCCAGATGAACCATATGCCTCCTTCTGTTAAGCTTTGACACCTTAATCCTTTTTGTAGTGGGGGGGGTAGTTTATCATGCTTTGAATTTTTATTTTTTTGTTTCTACCTTCTTGTCATATTTTTTCTGAGACCACGTCAGCAAGACAGAATTTTCTTCATTTTCACACATACATAACAACCTTAACTGAAGCCTTCTCACTGAGGGATGGATCTGGCCTGTGCAGTAAGTGCAATACTTCGACAAGCAGAACGCTTGAAACATTTTATTCAAGTCATTTTCACATAAACTTGCAACCATAATACGGGCAGGTAACACAAGAATATGAAAGTGCAGTGAAGAATACAAAGCTAGTGCATGAATATTATAAATTAGAGCTCTTCAGATAAAGATGCAAAGTTACTGAAATTAAGACTCTTTGAAGAAAAGTGAAGAAAATAATGAAAAGTCTTCAAGAAAGTTGCAAAAATAAGTGGCATTTCACTGTATCTGTAGCATTTAGTTGCATAATAAAAACCTCCCAATTACATACTCTTTAGTTTTAATTCAAGTTAAAAATCTTTCAGCACCTTTTAGGATTTGGAGAAAATGAAAATGCCTTTTTGGCATAAATGTGAGACACAGGATAAAACCACCTTTCAGTGTCTCATTTATGAAAACCACCCTGCTGGTTTTGAATGAGCAGACTGCAAACAATGCATGAATGACAATAGGAAGGTACATTTGATATGTGCATTCATTCTGGAGCAGAAAAAAAAAAAGAGTAGACTTTTCCTAACACAAAAACATCATCTACACAATGTTTTGGTTCCATTGGTGACCAGTCTGTCATTTTTGTAACACTTTTGTCTAGAAATACACAAATACCAAATGTATTTCAGGATTAAAAAAAATATATAGCAAACCCTTCCTCTAATGAGCCTGACATACATTATGTTCCTTATGTGCAATTCTTAAGTAAAGATCTGAAGTGTGGGAGGTTATTGTTTCACACACATTTATACATTCTGGCTTTTCAGAAGAAATTTGAGACTGCAAGACAGCAAATTCATAGTAGAAATCCGACAAAATTTAAATCTGGTTTTGCTCCCACTGAGACCAATGTCAATTCAAAGATAAGGGAACAAGCCCGATGTCTGGTAAAATGGAATCCAAATATAATGAGCAGTAAAAATAAAAACTTTTTCTAAAACAGTTTTTAAAGATATTCATAATCCCAAAAACATATTCCAGTATGCAAAAAATAAGGTGTCAAATTTGCAGAGCCAAGATACTGAAAATATTGGTTGGCGCTCCCCTAGTTAGAACTACTTCTACACATGCTATATAATAAACTCTTCTACTGCATTGTGATTTACTATAGTTAAGACAGGGTTGAAGTCACATTCCTTCATTTTTTTTAATCCTAAAATCCCTTGTTTTTCTGTTCATGTCTTAGGCAATTTTTGTGCTATTGTACATCAATGTCATGTCGCTTAACACACATTTCAAAACAAATACAATATTTTGCTACGGAAAAAAAAGCTACATTTTCGTAGCTCCAGTATCCCCAATATTCAAAGTTACAGCATTGAACACCTTTCCCAACGAGGCCATTCCCACTTGTTCCACCTGCACAGATGCTCAAGGCCCTCTGGCTCCTTGCTGACTCCAGTGGAGTTGTGCAGGTGGTTTGGGCACAGACGTGAGAGCAGGTGAGGCGCATCCCCTGCCCGCCCTGCTCCACCTCCCTTGGTGCTCTCGTATCCCACTTCCAGCCCCAGGCACCGTGGGGTACGAGGACACCACCTCTGCCCAGGGAGCAGCCGTGCCCACAGCCTGCAATTCCGTTCAGCAGCTTCTGTGTCCATCGCCCAAGCTGCTCTCAGGACTCTGACCCCAACTTTGGCCTAAGTCTGTAGAAAGGTGAATGCGCTTGCATCCCTTAACGCCTCTTAAACCTAAGAACTCTTTGGGCTGAGATTTCAGAAGCCTAGACTTTAAACAGGCCCTCGTTTTTGCAGACATATGTTACAAATGGTCTTCTCATAAATCAAGTTTCCAAATTTTGCTTCTGTTCATTGCCCGTACTGGTCACAGATTGCTATAATGGATCTCACAGCAAACAGAAAGGGACCTGCAGGTATAAATTATATTATTCTGCACCCTCTCCCACTGGTGGGTAGGAATCACCAGGCTGCAGGTTCTCAGGTTTCTTTTAAGTTCTGATTGTGCAAATTTGTAACCAAGTTATGATTAAGGTGGAAATAAACTTAAATAAATGTACTAAAGAACAGTTGATCCGTGAAGGATGTTATAGTAATTCATCAAACTTCCAAATTAAATCCATAGGGTTCTAAAGCATAAAATATTTCCAAATACTACCTGAAGTATTCTCAACAGTGATAATAAAACCTCTCCATACTCCTCAGATTTTTAATTTTTTAACTATATTGAATAGCACTTTTTTCCTTTTTTTTTTTTTTTTTAATTTACTGAGCTTCCAATATTTCATTAGGTGTTTTGAACTGCTGATCAAATTAATGAACACCAATCAATATTTCATGGTCCCATTGCTCCAAAGTAGATTCTTCATTTTACATGATCAGAAATCTTCTGGAAAAAAAAAAAAAAAGCCAGATCCCCTTGTGATATGTCATTTCACAGTTTAAAACAAAAATCACAGCTACTGTAGCTTACAGCAGGGTGCACTGCAAAAGCAAAATAATTTGGGGATGGGAGGAGGAGTAGTACACCCAGCACCAGTTAAGCAGTTCAGCAAAAACATTAATTTGGGCTGGAAGTTTTTCCCCTTAACAATGTTGCATTTGGTTCCTGAACAGCCTAAAGTAGGATGTCAAATACACTGACTTTTGCTTTTCCTCTCTACGTAGTATATTTTCAACTTTGTTATTTTGAATATTGAGATATACATTTTAAAGTCAACTACAGTACTTAAGGAGGAAGCAGGTAGTAGGTTTTCTTCACACTAAAAATACTTTGTAAGAGATTCTGACCTACTTCTGTTTGTGGTGCCACCTGAGTTAATTGCCTGTATTATTTTGATGGTTAACCTGTTCAAACTGGATGTTTTTCACAGATGACCACATCAGGGTCTCTTCATCATTTCCAAGAGCCCACTTCTTGACAGGTATTTTTTATCCACATTAAGTTTGCAGAACTTTTTTTAAAGTCCCACCTTGAAAAATTTCTTGAACATATAAAGGTGGGCAAGCTTTTTAATTAATTTTCACAGATGAAAGTTGCATTTCAAAACCCCATCTGTTTTTCACTTAAGAAAATGGAAAAACTTCTAATGTATTAAAAATGTAAACATAACTTTTCTTGCAGGGGTATAACTGATATATATAATATATATGTATTTCTCTGCTACATGTTAATATTCCTTGAAAACTGAACATACTTCTCTCTTTCATATCAATGTGTCCTAGCAAGAATTTTCAATAGTACTGTATCATCACTCTTAATCAGTTTTTCATCATTGTCTTTTCTGAGATAGCTGACATTAGTACTTTCTCTTGAGTTTTATTTAATTCATTTTGTGTACATTTTTTCTATGTTTTTAAATATGTTCAACTCATTCACCAGTACTATTCCCACTGCAGTCTACTATCATGTAAACTCCAGATTTGAAGGAGCTAAGAAATGGTCCCATGTTTTTATGAATGAGCTAGATTATCAAAATTTAAAATATCTCTACATGAAGCACCAGTTTCACGCATTTCAATAGCAATACAAGTAATGCCAATTTAGATTCTCAAAATCCAGTTAAGTTTTGGTTGAGAAGCAGCAGAAGTGCTTCAAAGTCACATAAGGTGTGTGGGCATATCTGTGTATGTTCTGTAGTTTTGTTTCTATAGTGTTTGCATCCTAGTGAAGTTTGTATAATGATACTTCGGTTCAAAACATCTGTCACCGTCTCGTCCACTTCTTGCAAATTTCTCAGTATCTGTTGAGAGAGGAGAAATAATTTTATGCAGGTGAGCAGGCACGCACAGAAAGAGGAACTGCTGAATACCCGCTTGTCAGCTGGAAAGCACAAGTCAGCCAACAGTGACAGACATTTGGTTTCCTAGCCCGGCCTGAATATGGCCCTGAGAGGAGAGATATAATGTATGGTGTACGTATATACATGTCTGTGTGTGTGTGTGTGTGTGTATATATACACACACACACACGGACATATATATATATATATATATATATGTATGTATGTATGTATATGAGGTGTTAGCCTGGAGGAGACTGAGGGGAGATCTCATCACGCTCCATGAATCCCTGAGGGAAGCAGGCAGTGGTGAGGTGTGGGTTGGTCTCTTCTCCCACGTCACCAATGAGACAGGATGAGAGGAAATGGCCTCAGGAGGAGGTTTGGATGGGAATCAGGGGAAACTTCTTCACATAAAGGATTGTAAAGCATTAGAGCAGAATTCCCAGGGAAGTAGTGAGGTCGCTATGCCTGGAAGCGTTCATTAGCCATATGAATATGGCACTTGAGAATATGCTTTAATGGTGAGCATGGTGTTGGTCTGAGGTTGATGGCTGGACTTCATGATCTAAAAGGTCTCTCTGACATTAACTGTTCTATTATTTTTTGTACTCAGT
This sequence comes from Melozone crissalis, assembly GCF_028551555.1. NCBI lineage: Eukaryota > Metazoa > Chordata > Aves > Passeriformes > Passerellidae > Melozone > Melozone crissalis. The sequence continues at coordinate 18,039,025 of NW_026535783.1, read as the reverse complement.
AACATTTTCAGAGGTAAGATGGGGAGATTAGATGTTAAAAGCTTGAAATGTAAGTTTGGCTCATTTAACTACTGAGTTCCTAATGCAAAGTAAGGAATGATTATTTCACAGGCTAACTAAGCAAGTCACATTAATTCAGTCTGTTTCACTGATATTGTTATAGAAGACTGCACTGGTCATATGTCTTACTTTTCCTTCACTGCTCTGTAATTTGTTTCATATGGACTCTATACAATGTTAATGCTCCTTATACAAACCAAATGAAGTCTCTTGATAAATTTTTCATATGAGCAACTTACACAGTGCTCTGAGAACTGCTTACCTCTGTGTTACAGAAGACTGCTTTCTCTGTGTGTGTTTCACAGATACTAAGGTACAGTAGATCTACCATGAGAACATTTATTAAATTAATTTGCCTTTTTGGAGGAAAAAAAATGTAAAAAAGGCACTTTTTTGGCATTGCTTAAACTTTTAAAGAGCAAAACTGTAAATGAAGGATGTGTGAAAGAACTGTTTCAGGGAGAGTGATGCTCTGCAAGTGAGGTAACACACATGTGTGGGATTTTGCACAACGTCTTAAAGAGCTCTGCTCAGTTGCGTGTGAGTGCTGTAAAAGGGCACTGAATGACCCTAGAGAGGCCCTAATGCCAGCACAAAGGAAGGTGTGCGAGCCAGAGGTTGTCATCTGGCAGACCAGACAGGAGCAGCAATTTTGGGAAGCACTACATATTCCAACGGCGTGAGTGCGAGAGCAAAATTCCCGCAAATTTTAAAATTCCCACAAAACCAAACGCCGTCAGTGGGGCGCGGTGCCAGAGAGGGCGGGGGGGAGGCACTCACGGGGAGATGGTGCAGCCAGAGGCGTAGGCGTGGTGGCCCGTGTAGCGGATGTCGCAGCGCACGATGTTGTTGGAGTAGTCGGACTCGGGCACCAGGTAGCTGGGGTTCACACTCACCTGCAGGGGAGAGAGCACGCTGCTGTCTGCTGCCACGCCAGCTGGCAGCTTACATGCCAAAGCATGTATGCAAAGGATTTGCCTCTTTCTTTAAACAGGAAAAAAAACCACTCCCAAAAAAACCCAAACCTCCCCATTCCCAACAGGCTTACCTTCAGAATGTAATTTCCAGGTTTTACATCAGTAATATCAATCCACTGGCAGTCTATGTCAGCATTGTAAGTGTCATAGCAGCCAGGGCTCAGACCCTTAAGAATGAAGATAAGATGGATGTGAAAAAACATGAACCTTTAAAAAGAGTGACATTCTAAACATTAGGGACACTCAGACTGAAGTTCACTTAGCTATCACAGTTCCCTTAGAAAACTAACTTAGAAAAGGAATCTTATTTTTAGCTGGCATTTTACTTGTGTGTCTAAACTAGAACACCTAAGTCTAATGTACCACTTTTATAGACTTTATGCCCTTTATTGCTACTGGATAAAAAACACCTATAATATTGACAGTTACCTCACAGTTGTTCATCTGTGAGGTATCTGTATTTTCTTGTAATCACTTGTTACAGTACTCCTTTTATGTCAAAACTGTTGGTGATATTATTTCTTGTTCTTCACATAAGATCAGAAGACAATAAAAATTGACCAAAGACTGGAGGTAAGTATCTGTAATTGTTGAGTCAATATCTTCTGAGGTCATGAGTACAGACAGACTTGATCACCATGTTGGATCCTCTCTCCACCCTTAGGAATGATGTAACATTTTGCTATGGATGTGCCATCTTTGAATAGTAGGGCTAAGGGCCATTTTCACATTGAGCTTTGCATGGAAATGGTCTCCCTTCAGACAAATAGTGACACAAGAATCTGAGGGAACTGAAAATGTAGCCTTTATTCCAGATGCATCTTTCCGAAAAATTCTTCCTTGTTAGGAACATGAGTAAGAATCACCATGTATGAATGTGTTGGTGTTTCAAAGCTAGTGTCTTTAGCTGTGGCCAATACAGATTGCTTTAGGCAGAGCTGATCTGTTCTGGCAACACATAGAGTGCAGAAAACCCAAGTCCTGCAGGAATTCCCTCTTGACCCAGCTGGTGATCAGCTCAGACTCTTGCATGTTTGTGCCAAGTCTGAGGCTGGAGGAAAGTTTTACAGTCCAATTACAAACCCCTGAAATATGGGCTTCCAGTGGAAATGCTGACACAGCCGTGATTCTAGTGACACAAATACTCAGCTGTAAAATATGTATGTTGCTTAGTTAGATGTCATAGTCTACAGAAGTAGAAAAGGTACTTATAAAACCTCTTCAAAGCCTCTATGTATTGCAGATCATTCATTATAGTTAAAATTCAAATGTGGACACGTCAGCCAGGGAAACATAGCTGTCATTTCTCTGTGACAGAATAACTACCTTCTAGATTAAAAGCTGCAGAATAAGGGATACAGGTTTGTGTGTACGTATGGCCACACTGAGTTAAACCACAGATCCAGCAAAGCTCAGTGTCATGTCTCTGGCAGTGGTCAGCAGCAGATGCTTAATGAGAAAAGAGCATAAGGAATGGGATGTGTAATGTCAAGCAAATTCCTTCCACTAGGCATTTAACTGCATTTAAGGCACGGGGTACCATTAGATCTTTGTGTTTAATAGCATCTGTTACTTTGTCTAAATTCTTCTTGAGCCCATGGAGATTTTTGATCTCTGCAACATCCAATGGCTAGGAATTTAATACTTCATTCATGTGTCCAAAGAGCACTCCTCTCTGTTTTAAAGCTGTTACCTGACAGGTCTTCAGTTCATATATTGACAGAAACATCAACTATTGTCAGTAAATATAAAAAATTTCCTATTTAAATCCACAACCAGTCAAGTTTTGGTCTTACATCTGGTTTTCCAAATGGAATAGTCTATGAAATTTCTTAGCCATACTACACTGCTGATCAACCTTGTTCTGCTGGGGTTGGCTACTTAGGATTTTTTAAGCTTTTCTTTAGCAGTTCTGAGAGGTGGTGATGCAATGTTCAAGGCAGGATTCTTGCATGGATTTGCCTGTCATAATGGTGTGTTCCCTTTTCCATGTTGGCCTAATAAGCCCTGGCACCTGGCTTTACGTTGGTACGTGCCCCCATAACATCCACACAGGTGCCACTCGCTTAAACAGCCTCCTGCCCTGTGGGCACAGAGCTACACCCTGAGGTTCCTGTGCCAGGCTGCCAGCCAGCAGCTGCAGGTGCTGCAGAAATCCAGCCCCTTACAGCTTCAGACTCCACAAGGGAGAAAATACCGGCAGTGAACCCCGGCACCACCCTACAATGTCAGTTTGGGGAGATGAACTTTGGGAACAGCTTCTTTGTGGGCTGTCTTGTGTGCCTCTTAGCAAGCCTGACCAGTGCTACTGCCACGAGCACCTGGGGTGTGTTTTAATAGAATTCAGTGAGCAGTGGTGCTACGCTAATGAGTGTCACTGCCCTCTAACAAGAAACCCACAGGTAACAGCACGTGGGTGAATTGCCAGTCTCCAGGTTAGTGTCCTGGTCTGTATAATGGGGAATTCCAGAAGCTAGTTAGGACATCAGCTAATTTAGGGCATCAGGTGATTGACAGAAAAGTTATCCAAACACAAAGCCGTGGCTGTCTCCACAGCAGCTCCTACCTGTGTGTGTGCTGTACATGCATACCGCCTGTAATATCCATAATCACAGGAAGTGTCTTCAAGGCAGAAACTTGCTTTGTGACCCTCAGCAACTTTTCTGTGTGAGCTTGCATCCAACAAGTCATAGTGGCTGAATTCATCCATGCTGTGGTAATGTCTGTTAAACCACAGGTACATCATTAGAGATGGATCAGGTCTCATCAATAACATTTTCACATATTCCTATTTGATCTACATCCCATTAAATCTGGACAAATTTAATTACTTCCCAAAACTTGTGTGTTAGTACACTTTCCTACTACTGACCACTCAATTATTTTCATTACTCTCATTTTCAAGTACCACATATCATCCTATAAATAAATAATAGGTTTTAATTTGTTATGGGAAAGATTCCATAGCAGCATTGTTTTTCCAAAATTTTGTTTCACCTCTTTTCCAACAACAAAAGCAAGTATTAAATAGTTCATATTTGAATTGAACATCTTATAAGTGCCTTTAACCAGAGGTTTACTAGGAATGCTTACCTTACATACCATAAATTCCATGGAAGTTTGCTACTTGCTAGCAAAACCCCAACAATTTGGTTTCACATTTCCATGACCCTCAGACAGTGTAACATATTTGTAACATTGGTGAAGACAAAATCTGCATAAAGAAATCAGCTTCTGTGTACTGGCAATGCAGATTTCATTCATTATCAGTTATTTTTACAGTCTGTACTTAGTACTGTCTCTATTTCAGAAGTGTTTATTCTTTTGATTTGGGCAAAGTGATGCATTTTTCTTGCTTTCACACAAAGTGACTTCTAGCTCTTACTGTGGAGTTTTAGCACCTCTTATTCTTGTAATTTCACCCTTTCCAAAAGTGTGGGAAAATAAACTTGTCTTCTCTACCTGCACCGTATCTTTTGGCTGCCATTACTTTTGGATGATTTCAGCTCAAGAGGGATATGAGAAGACCTAATCAACAAAACTCAAATGTATTGGTAAAACAAAGCAGCACAGGAGCCTCAAAGCACATCCAGAACACTAAAACCAGTCCACAGATGATGATGACTAACACTGAGGTCTGATGGCTAGCCAAAGCAACTGGCAGTTTGGGTTCATTTCCAAAAGAGTTTGCTTCACTGTTATGGAAATGATCACGAGAGCTGCATTCTTTCATAGGCAATGTATTTTCTGTCCAAGAACTGAATCAACATCAGAGACACTTTGCATCTGGACAGTGATAGCTGGGCTATTGTGGCACAGTAAGAAACTGTTCTACAAATGGAAAACTTCAACTGCTCTCTACTCATTTCATCCATTTATCAAGTTTGTAAGCATGAGGGTTGGGGGATTTTTGTTATTGGTGGAGATTTTTTTTTTCAGGGATAGAGGTTAACAAAAGCATTTGTGGAGGTCTTTTTGTTCGGTTTGATTTAGTTTTAGCTTTTTTGATGCAAGAAAGATTTATAAATTGATAATATGAGTCTTTTTTGAAAGAATTTGTTCTAATGATACTGATTTTTCATTCAATACCTAAAGCCTTTAAACCTAGAGAGAAATATTCCATTGGCTCAGAGGCCTTCAGACCAACCCCACTTTGCATACCATTTTTAAAAAAATTATCACTTATGTGCCTGTAGCAGCACAGTTGTACTTTAAATAAGGTGGAAGTAAGTATTCTGAGTAATTAGTTCCAGTATTTTATTACTGCTCCTGCTGAGAAGTAGCAAAAACTGGAACAAACCTGCAAACTCCTGCATATGAGTTTTCCAAAAAGGTACAGGTTTGCAGTATTACCTGCTTGTTCTGCTACAACAATAGCTTGTTCTGCTATTCCCCTTGCTGTGTTTCCAGCAAATATACTATTTCTAGAGCAATGCTGCTATGTCAGAATATCATCATATATAAATGGAATATTATTGATAAGGGGACCAGTCAACTCAGTAGCTTTCCTTTTCTAAATTGATCGGACTATTCCTTGTGAAGAACTAGATCAGTAACTTCAGCTCAAGACGTATGGGTCACTGTTTAAAATGAGGTGTTATTATAGGGAATATGCCAGTAAATGTACATTTTAGGGTTTCTATTTATTTTTACGTAGTTGGGACTTTTATTTACTTAAATGTACACTTAAATGTAAGTGGACTATATGTAAAATAAAAGGAGAAAGTGCTACTGTAAAATCTCATTTCAGACTTGTATTTGTATTTAATCTACACATTGTAAGAGTTTCCCACGTATGGATAAGCTTTGTATCCATCTTCATTTCATGTGTCTGTGCAAAGTGTAATTATCACTACCTACAAAGAGTAATTACCACAACATAAAATTAATCAGACAGTAAAAGGCTAAAGTTTCCCTATGGTTTCTCTCTACTTCACTTTAGTTTTAGAAAATGTGTCCTTGTAAGTGACAACTGTTAGTGAAAAGCATAATTGGAAGATGCCATACTGAGCACTTCACTCACTGGTGACAGCTGTGCCACTCCCATGAGTAACGGGGTCTGCTGGGCAGAAAATCCGACGTGCCTTGGTTTTTCACTCTTTGGGGGAATCTCAGGAGCACCCGATTGTCATAGTCTCTAACATCTGCTCGATAAGCCGAGCTGCAATGGTGCAAATCAAAGAAAACAAAGGAAAAAGCCATAAGTATATGCGAGAAATACTTCAGAAAAATTCTTTATATTGTCTCAGAACTAATAGCAGAAATCTTTTCAGGCTCCACAAGCCTCATGCATTGGAGATTCACAGAGGAATTCCATATGGTGTGGAAATACCTGGTGTCAGACCAATACCTGAGTAAAATTCAGACCTGGTTTTAATTTTGTAAATGGAAGTTTGACCACTGATTGACTCTCTCTATGAAGAAAATCACTGCTGAGCTGTAAAATTACTCTGGTACCAAAAAACATAATTTTATTAGTTGCTGTTAACCAAAATAACTCCCTGTGTATGCAAGATCACAAAACAGATGTCTGATTCTGTTATTAAAAAACCCCAAAAAACTAATATGAATATGAATGAGGCTGTGTTTTCCCATTCTACATGGTAATTACCTACACTCTTTTAAATACTGGAATATTTTAATCAACTAATGGCCAGCAAGAACACTTCAATGAGTCTTCACTGTAAAGCTAGCAAAAAAAAAAAAAAAACAAACAAACCAAACCAACTGCTATGTCTTTTTTTTGCAAGTGAAGAGCAGGCATGAAACATAAATTTATGATGCTGGTAAATAAATAAATTTGTTTTGCATGATAAGGTATCAAACAAGTTAAAGTGGTTAAAACCAGCTATGTTGATTTCTTTCCAAAGAAAACAGGAAAAATCCTTCTTTGCCAACTGGACAAGACTTAACTTCATAACAAAGCTGTTATTTCAACCCCTTAAGAGACTCTGAAACACTTTTCAGAGGGATTTTAGTTTTAGGAGACATTTAAAGGCATAGGCCCAGAAACAATTAGCTTATTATAATCTTAAGGGTAAATTGTGCTGATTAAGAATAGGGTTTTTGTTCTTCAGTTTTTGTTTTTTTTTAAATGAAGTAACATATGATCTTGTGGGAGTAGAGGAGGGAGATTAACAGAATGAAGTTGTTTTCTAGGTGCCTCCATTTCACAAAATTCAGAAATATTCAAGTGAGCCTGACAATAAAAACATGTAACACAACTTTCCACAGCGTGTAGGTTCTTCATGACATCTGCAGCTCGTCCCTCTAATGTGGCAGGACTGCTCTCTCTACCACCTGCCACAAATTCGGAAGAAGGTTACCAAGGGCTGTGTGTCCGTGAGCCCTCCAGCCTCACTCTTCTCCTTCCTCGCCGCGTTCACAGGTGGAAACAGGAGCACAGCAACCCACAGCAAACGGGCAAAGCCTTGGGACAATGCCTACCTTGCCAAGCAGTTCTCCTCGGCAGCACATCTCAAGTTATACATGGACATCCTCTGGACATATGTGGACGCCTGGATGTAATAGGGATCCGGGACTAAGTCAGGGAGACCTGCAGTTCATCAAACCAACCACATAACAGTAAGATCAACCCAGGACACGTTTGCAAATATTTGGCTACCATCCCAGTCGTTAGGAGCCGTCGTTTTGCTACGGACCCCTGCACTCCGTTATCCTCGCATTCCCCTTTGCCCAGGCTTATCCCAACCCCCCCCCCCCCCCCCGCACACACGGCGCCCGGAGCCCGCGGTGGGTTCGCCGCCCCTGTCCCGGCAGCAGGGACTGGGCAGAACCGCCCGGGTTCTGCCCCGGCAGGGCGGGCAGGGCAGGGCAGGGCAGGGCAGGGCAGGCAGGGCGCAAAGGAGGGCTCTTACCGTACTGGAAGTAGCCGGTGCCGTAGCCGGGTCTGTACCTGCTGCCCTGGCGGGGCCTCTCGTAGGTGTCGTAGTAGTTGTAGTAGGGGTTATCGTCCGTGTACTTGTAGGGGTTGTAGGGGTCGTCTCCTACCATGACATCTTCCCGGCCGGGCCTGAAGCTGCCCAGGGGCGGCAGGCTGCCGGCCCCGGCGCTGCTCCCGTTGCCGTCGGTGCCGGTGCCGCCGGCGGGGCTGGGTCGCGGCGCCCCCGCGGAGGCGCCCCGGGCCCCTGGGCTCCGCTGCGCGGCGGCGGCGGCGCGGCCCCCGGAGGGAGCCTGGTAGCCGGCCTGGAACCAGTGCCGAGCCCCGGAGCCCCCGCGGCTGCCTGCGGCGGGCTGGGGCTGCGGCTGGGGCTGGGGCTGCGCGGCGGCGCTGGCGGCGTTGTTGCGGGCGGCGGCTCTCCGCGGCAGCACCGTGCCGTTGTTCCGCAGCAGCAGGATGGGGCTGCCCGCCGCCTCGGCCGCCTGCCTGCGCCGCGGGGGCTGGTACTGGGAGCCCAGGCTGAGCAGGCTGTACACCTGCCCGTTGTTCTCCCACTGGATCCGCTGCCTCCAGGCGGCGGGGGGCGGCGGGGCGTCCCGGCGCGGCGGCTGCTGCTGCTGGCAGCCGGCGGGCCAGAGGCAGCTCCAGTAGATGCACGCGTGCAGCTGGGCGAGCAGGAGCCCCGGCGGCGCGAAACGCATCTTCTCCTCTTTCGTGGGCGCCGGCGGGTAGAGAGATACGGGCGAAACCGAGAGGGGAGGGAGGGGGATGGCGAGAGGAGAGCGAGGGGCGCCTTTCCTGCTCCTCGGGATGGAGCGGGAGCGGGGGGCGGTGCGGGAGGCCGAGGGGTGCGGGCTGCGCTTCTGGAAGGGTCGGGCGGGCAGCGGGGTCTCAGGCGCTGCAGCACCCGGGAGGTGCCATCGGGCAGGTCGGGCCGTCGGAAAGGAAACCCGGCCCGGGGGAGGCGGCGAGAGCGGCTTTTCTTCTCCCCGGTATTTATAGGCGAGGGGATGCGAATGGGAGCCGGAGCAAACAATCAGCCTCTCATCGTCCTCCGGCCCGCGCTGGTGTCTGGAGCGAGGGAAGGAGGAGGAGGAGGAGAGACCAGGGACTTTAAACTTGCTGGCACGCTCGCAAAGTTACACAAGCCCCGCTGGCTGGGCTGGCTGCACCCCCGCCATTTGTTCACGTAATGCGGCTGGAAACGTGCGGCCCTGACAGTTCCCCCCACGGCCGCCCCCCGCCCGCCCGCCCGCCCCGCGCGGGGGCGGCTCGGGGGGAACGGGGGGAACGGGAACGGGGGGAACGGGAACGGGGGAACGGGAACGGGGGAACGGGAACGGGAACGGGGCGGTTCGGGGGGAACGGGAACGGGGGGAACGGGAACGGGGGGGAACGGGGCGGCCCGAGGGGAACGGGGCGGCTCGGGGGAACGGGGCGGCTCGGGCCGGCGCGGCGGCGGGGGCTCCCCATCCTCCCTCCCTGCCTGCCCTGCCTCGCTGCCCCCCCCGCGCCCCGAGCCGTGCCGAGCCTGCGGCGGGCGGGCGCGCTCAGACACACGTAGGCTGCCAGAGTATGCCGTGGGGCAGCGCCAAAGTATGCAAAGGAAAAATGCTATTAGCTCATCAGAGCTGGAGAGACTAGAAACGGGGTGGCGGGGAGGGGGAAGGGGCCGCTGGCGAGAGAGGAAACATGTTTCTGGAAAATGTGCTGGCCGGCACATCTCCCGGGCTGGAGCAGCTGCTGGTGACCTTCGTCTCAGCGCTGAGTAACAGTCGGATCTCCTTGATGACCTCTTAATTAGGAGAAAACCTTCATCAAATAAACTCTTGACTATTGACTTTTGGGTTTTGTGCATATGAGTCACACGAGAAATATATTGGCGATGCTCCTCCCGGAGTAAGTTTTCATTGAAAAGTGAAATTTCACATGGGAGAGGCTTAGCCCCATCACCAGAACAAATAAGCCAAGTTTGGGTAGTGTCTCCCCAAAATCGGGCTGGGGAAGAGGAGCATGCTGAGGCCCGAAAGCCTCTCCCTTCCTTCCTGCTTTTACAAGAGTTCATCAAGGCTGTGTTTTGATAAGTACAATCACCCAGTAAGGCAAATGAATTAAGGTCCATGGATTTCAGCCAAAACTTCTTTTGGGTGTATTTTTCCAAAGGCTGTTTGCTTATGAATCCTTGCAAAGGAATTGAGGAGAACACACAAAAGTTCTCCTTCACCGAAAGTTTTGTGGTGAGAATATTTAAGTGAATCCTGCCAATGATGATCACTGTGCGCTGGAGGTTTTCACCTTACTCAGGTAGATTCAAGGCACCCTAGGACCACTGCTGGCTTCCCCAGGTCAGGTTAACAGGTCACATGTTACTGGCCAGGTGGATATTGTGACTAGATTTTGATGGTTTTGTAGAGTTCTCCTGTCATTTGTTGTGTCGCAGTTTATTTTAATTGCACGTTACTTTAAATGATACACAATAACAGAAAAACAGCAAAATGTGGTCCCACATTTGTGGCTGTGACGGGTGGTGAATGCTGATTTACACTGCTGTAGAATTATTAGTTGCAGTGCTCGTCTTTAAAGTGCCTTCACCACCCCGGATCCAGCGGTGCCAGCTGTGTGTCAGAGGTGCCCCCGCGGACGGGGACTCATTGGCTCTGAGTGTCACTGGCACCGGCTGCTGTGGCTCTGGCCACACAAAATGGTCAGTCTGCAGAACGCTGGGGAGCACAGGGCACTCGTGCTCCAAAGACTGCAAAGTCTTCTTCCCTGAGAACACATCCAGTAGCCAGGTGGGTGCTTGCTGCCATTGCCAGCCAGCACCAGGACGGTGGGGAGCATCTGCTGCACTGGGCCCCCAATCAGAACAGGAACTGGTGTCTCTCCACAAGTGTGCTGTGCTGCTTTGGGCAGTCTGCCGCAGAGGTGGTTTGGTTTGGGCTCTCTTATTCATCGTTTTTGCAGGCTGCTCATCCCCTATGATCTTCCTCATTGTGGCTTTGAAAATATTATTCTCCATTTAAGGGTTTGCCTGGAACAATCGGTGACTAAAGCTGAGTAAAATGGAAAGGTTGAAGATAGGGAAAATGCAACACTGAAGGAATGAGATTTCTGTCTTTTTAATCTTCCTCTAAATCTTACTAATGTTACAAACAGCAGGTTGTTGCCCAATGTGTGATATTAGACAATGTTTCCACACAGTGGGATTCCAGCCATTTTTTCTTATGCCTGATTAAGTTACTATTTTTCATGAAACTGGAGAAAGGGTATTTGAGAGTGGTATTCTCACCCATCTATCAACTATTCACACTGTTTGCCATTTTCTCCATAGTACGAGTTTCATTTATTAATTAATTTAGGGTTCATAGTCCCCAAAAAGCATTATTAGCATCACTAGAGAGTCACGTCCTTCCCTTAGTGTTCGGTGCCCATGTCCATTTAACTACTTTCCTCTCCCCACAGGTTGCCCAATTACACCAGGTTTTTACATCTTAGGTCTGAAAAGACCATCAAAAAGCTCTGTGACCTGAGGTGTGGAGGTGAAAATTTCTGCAATACTTCAAAAAGACTCATAAGCAAGTCAGGTACTGCGACTGCCCCAAAACCTGTCAAGCACTCTGATGTTAAACTTTCCCATGAGGCTGATACAGCTGCTTTGTAAAGTCCAGTTCTGATACTGATCACAGTTAATTTAGTTACTTTAGCATTTGCTTACCCCTTCCTTTTTTGTCTGGAATGACTGGTATGCCTGGGTATTTCTTGCACTGGAGATTTTGATTTCTGCCACCTACAGAAATAAATACAGTGTATATCAACTGAAAAATAGAACCTTCCTTCACTAAAAAATGACAAATTATTAAAGCAGATGTCAGTAAGCAGTTGCAGCAATGTCTCAGAACCTGGTATCAGGTGGTAACTTATATTTAAATTTACATTTAATTGTAAGGTTTTAGCAGTCCTCATTCAGTTGTTACAAATGGAAAAAAGTGTCCAATGGCATTAGTAGCATTTGGAGTTACGTTTATGCGTACACTACTGCTAAACTGCTAATTCAGTTGTAAATCTTGAAAATTGAAAAATATTAAACTGTTCACCACAAAAATCAACAAAAATACTCCAAACAGAACCAAAGCTATTTGAATTTGGCATGTCTTAATACGTCTCCTAAGACACACATTTTAATGTTCTTTAATATTGATACGTGTATGAAAAAAGTATGATAGTGTAAAAAAGGGGAAGCAATTTTAAATGTCAGTTTACATCAATCACATTATTTGTTGCATTTAATATTATTTTTTAAATATCAGCTCTGTAGGAATGGGTTGGATAATTAATGTTCTTGTTTAGTCAAAAACTGGTATGCTTAGCTAGGGTCACATGCATAAACCAAGAAATATAAATAATTTTATAAAATTCTAACAGGAAACTAGACAAACTTAGTATGTGTTAAGTATAAGTATAAACTGTTATTTTTTCCCTTAGGATCAAAGTGTTGTTTGTTGAGGAGTCACTACAATTAAAAATCTTGAAAAGTAGGGGTTGGTTTCAGCTTTTTCTACCTGGTAAATATTCAGTGTACTAATCTGATTTATGTTTGAATAGACAAAGAACTTACTCTGATTCTTCAGTTTGCATAAACACTGAGTTGCAAGTAGATTATTCAAATTTATCTTATTTTGTAGAATACTTTTTATTCCTTCAATATTAAAGGTTTTTAAAGTAATTTAAAATTACTTCAAATATTAAAAGTTGTGTGATTTTGTTGCACACCAGAACACTGGATTTTTCTGAAGCATATTTTGCAGAAGATCCAGGTATCTTTATTTAGGAAGTCATTTGTAAGTCTTGGATTAAAAAGTTCCTAATTTTAATTAATTCCCCTTAATAATTGGGATTAAGATGTTTTATAGCATGTGAATTTTACTAGAAACTAAGAACACTGAGCACTTTCATATTCATGTCTGTAATAAGATTTTTTTTACAAACCAAGTTAATTAGAGACAAGGGTTATAGACTTTTTCTGACATCAGTAGTCTTTGGAGCAGACAGTTATTATTTTTACAAAAGTTAGTCTTCCAGTTAAATTTAGCTACCCTTTGTATGTCTGATTTTGAAGTCTCTAATCAGGCAACTTTCCACTACCATAAGTAAAATGCAAACATAAACTTTCAGACTTTTTCCTTTTATTGCTCGGAACTTATAAAGGAAGAAACAGATTTTTGTTCATCAATGAACTTGTCAATTTGTTGAAAGAATAAAATTCCTATAATTTTATCAGCAGGTAAGGTCCTAGATTCAAAATTAACAGCCAAAATGCCACTTGTCCCTTATCTAATATTTTGGGTTTATCTATCTGCAGTGCAACACCAGTTTGTGGTTGCTTTGTTTTATGCGCCATGGGTAGAACTGCTGAATTGCAAATACCTGCACCAGGTGAAGTAAGTTAATCCATCTTTCTATCCTTTCAGGATCTGACAGCTTGATCAGGAAAAGCAGCTACAGGGCCTGAGACGGGTCTTGCTCTCTTCTTGCATGGTGAGGGTTGAAGACAAAGCCTTCTGATATCAGTGAATTTGTCCAATCACTGCTTTACAATGAGGCTTTAATAGCAGCATTATTAAGCCTAGAGTATTAAAGTGTTGCTAAAGCTGAACATGAGTGGTTTCACAGGATGCAGTTACATGGTTTCTTGCTTAAATGTACATTTTTAAAGAGCATAGCAAATATTTAACAAAAAGCCTTTCACTTCTTGAATTTATTATGCGTTTCATCTTGGTATATTTTTCTAATTTTCCTATTTGCTTTCTGTCTTCCAGGATTTCTGTAAAAGCGAGATTTCGAAAAATGTGAAATAAATGGATAAATATGCAGTTGCTACAAATTTATTTAGAGACTTGAAAATCCACCAAAGCTTTTTCCTTTCTGATATATCAGCATCTGTAATGAAAGCTTCCCTACCTATTATTTATGTAGTATTCATGGCAATGGTATGTAAGTTGTCTGATGACGTAAACAAAGGAAGAGAAGTCCAAGACACTCAAAGTAAAGATCTGTGCATTAACACCTGTGATCAGAACTAGAGTTAGCTTCATTTAACAAGGTCAGTAAAATTCAGATTAGATTAGACAGTGCATGGGTAAACAGTGCCTTACTGCTTGGGTAGTTCAGTCCTGTATTGTCTCCACAAGCTGAGCAGGTGCTAAAGGACTGTCACCATTCAGGCACAAATGCCTAATTTTATTGAAACTCATGGACACTGAGGAGAGATTACTGTGAAAAACACAAACTGGCTGAACAGTTCTATACACATCTTTGTTGTGGCAATGCTCCAAAATGAGTCTTTCCTTATGTATATTTTGCACAAAAGCAAGAAAACCCATCTAGTAAGCCTAAAGAATGCTTGTGAGAATAATTAGTTTTGAATCGAAACATTCACCAGGTTGAGATTATGTATGAAGGGAGAGAAATGGACAGCTTTCCAAATCTGTCATTTTCCTTCCATCTTCAGCAGGGAATGAGTGCCTGTAAATCATTAACAAAAAGGAGCACTGCCCAACATACTGTAAGAACAGAACATGCCAGTAGAAATTCTGGAACATGATTTTACCATGCATCTCGTCAAAAACTCTCCTAAATACCTGGATGTGATTTTTTTTTTTTTAAATAACGTCTTTGTCTTCATAACCATCCTCAAATTTGCATGGCCATCACAGACACAGGTGACTTTATTTGTGGAACTTCAATGCCTGATCGAAAAAATGCCAGAGAAAATGCCTGTTTCAAATCCCAAGGTGAATTTGCATAAATGACATTAGAAAAAAATTAAGTGTGATACTTAGAAGGCTCAATTAAAACACTGATCAGTATTGCCCTTCATAATGTGAATGTAAATGCATAAAAAGTGGGACACTGATGATGGTAAATAAAGAACTGGTAGAGGAACTCCTATGTCTAGGCTTTTAATTGTCTACTTTGTTTTCACTGGAGAATATGTACACAATAAAAACAGGCAACCCCCCTGAGCCTCTGCATTAGAGAGAATGTTTAGAGGCATCAAGGACAGTAGAAATAGAGCTTGCAGTTTGCATTCAAAAATAAGTGAGGGTAGAATGGAAACAGCTGAATGGTCCAACTTCTCCACAGTGAGATCTGCTTCTTGCAGGACATAGCAACCTGACAAAAGTCTTCTGCTAAGGGAAGCAGGTTCCAACTTGTGAGTTGTATTAGCCAAGCTCCTACATAAAAACTCCTACAGTATTGTTTAGGCATCTATCCCTCCTGAATTTCTACACAGTGCTTTGCTGTACATGATGTCAAAATGGAAATACCTGCTCGGGGGAAGGAGGTTTCTAAAATAACACATTTGCAACTCAGTCTTCGTGCCTAGCATGGTATTGGCAAGAAAATGTTTGATATTATTAACACCTATTGTTTCTATTTTGCTTATCAGACAGACATGTTCAGAAAGTTTTATGTGTAAACCCTGAAAAAGGGGTTTTGTGTAGAGTCCATAAACATATCCTCCTGGATAACCTGTCAAGGCATGTGGATGACAGGGTGTTTATTAGAGGCAGCCAGCATGCTTCACCAAGGGCAAAATCCAAAGAGCTGCCATCAACAGCTCAGTGTCCAAATGGTGATTGGAAACAAAGGGTGTCCCTCAAGGGTCCATGTTTAGACCAGTAGTGCTCAATATCTGTATTAATGACAAAGGCAGTGGGATTGAAGGCATCCTGAAAAAGTTTTTTGAGTGGTGTAGTTTTCTCTGCTGGAGAGAAGGGGTACAGCATGCACTTCCAGCCCAGAAAGCCAACAGGATCTGGGCAATTCTGCTCCTCTGCTGTACTCAGATCCCACCTGGAGTACTGTGTCCCGTTCTGGGGCACAAGAAAGACATGGACCTGTTGGAGCAGGTTCATAGGAGGGGCACAAAAATGATCAGAGGGCTGGAGGACTTGCTTTTGAGAAGGCTCCAGGGAGATAATCTAGCAACCTTTTAGTCTATAGACGTGGCTTGTAATGAAGATGGAGGGAGGCTTCTTACTGAGGCCTGTACTGACAGAACAAGGAGGAATATTTTTAAACTGAAAGCAGGTAGGTATAGGTTAGATACAAGGAAGAAATTTTTTTTACAATGCTGGTGGTGAGACATGAAAAGAGGCTGCCCAGAGAAGCTGTGGATGCTCCATTGCTGGAAGCATTTAAGGCCAGATTGGATGGGCTTGGAGCAGCCTGGTCTAGTGAAGGTGTCCCTGCCATATCAGGACAGTTGAAACTCGATGATCTTTGAAAGTCCCCTCCAATCCAAACCATTATATGAGTCTGTGAAAACAGACATATTTCCAATCCTGAAACAAATCAGCATACATTCAAGAGTGAAATATGACAGTTTGCCTAAAGTGATGGTCTGGACTGGTGAGCATTTCTTGGCTTCTGAGCATTTCTTTGTCTACGCATAACTAATTCAACTATTTCAGGAAGATTGAAATAAGTCTTGGGAAAAACTGACTTTATTTATTTATCTTCCTTAAAAGATGAAGAGAGCACTAAAACTATTGAGAAATTGTTTGTTGTTCAGATTCTCATCCTATCAAGTAGGATAGGATGAGAATCTGAACAACATGATCTTGGTTCTGTTATCTTTCCTCTTTGCTACTCCTGTTTTCTTTCCAATTGTTATGTCCCTTTTTCCCCAGGGCAGGGACCACAGCTTCCTATTTGTCAACTCAGTGATGCTCCCAGTAGGGCACTGAGTCTGATTATTACTTTTGGCCTCTGCTACAATATGAAGAGCAGTCCTGAATACAGAATGCTGCATTGAACAAATGCGACATTTAGAACACGTGAAAACCCTCATGCAGCTGTGTGTGTTATTGAACAGAGTTGACACTCAGCAATTCTGACTCAAATAAAACACCCACGGTGGTTTTCCCTTTGGTCTAAATTTCATCATAATATTTTGTCTTACATACCAATATTATGAACTCTTTTACTATTCTGCTTTATAGTAGATCCTTTTTGAAATACATTCCTAATCTAATCCCTATTTTCATCCACACATAATTATCAGATTTAGCTTTAGATATTCTCAGTGATTGGGGAATTTTTTTGAAGTAAAACATTAAATCATGCAGTTAGATTGAAAGGAATGTTTATAAAAATATGCTGAAGGTATATCAGGGCAATGACTCAAATATTTGCTTTACCAACTAAGAGTAGAAGAAAAGTGTATACTTAGAAAGAGCTTGTTTGACTTTAATGAGCTGAAATAAGGTTGATGTTTAACACTTTTCCCTCACAGCAAACAGACACAAGCAGCTCCTAATGGAAGACCAACCATTCTTTGAGGGCAAGCTCAGAACCTGTAGGCTAGGCCAAGCTGATTTCACTTTGTTTATTCCAAGTTGAAGTCTCACACAGCAATTGGTTTAAACTGCTCTTATGTGCATCATTTCAGAGAATTCAGGATTATCTCAACATTCAATGTCATGTAGTCAAACAAGTTTCTGTGAAAAGAGGTGGTTCACTCAAAAGCGTGCACATTCAGCTGTGCCCTGTGTGACAGAGGTGGCTGCTGCCTTTAACTGGGAACGTGAAGCCCCTTCTCCATCTCTGCAGCTGACTTGTGTCATCTCCCTGTGCTGGCTCAGGGTGGTGTGACAGCAGCAGGTCAGGCCCTGGGCTGGGCTGGTGCTGCTGCTGGGCCCATAAAGGACAGGCAATGGGCTGAGGGAGTGCACACACAGCAGCCTTGACGGGCGCAACACTGACTTCTCTGCGGCATTCAAAGCTCTGGGGGAACGCTGTGGTTTCACAAAGTGGCTGGGTTTGTATGAGTTATCTGTGTGGTGACATGGAAGCATGATGTGAGGACATGAGATGGGAAAAACCAGGAAAAATTAAACCCCTTACTTATCCTTCCCAATAAATCTACAGTTAAACCCGCCATGCTTTTTCTTTTGGTTTGGTTTTACCATGGTAATTTCTTTCTGTACTTGCTCTTGTTTAACACAATTTTCTCTATGCATCTGTATATATAACACTGTATCTAGGTACAATTTCCTGGCATAGCTTGAACAAAATCAAATTCTTGGATCTACATAAACCATCAAAAACCCCACGTAATATCCTAACCTTCAGGAGATTTTATACTTCTGATCCCTCTGTCCTTTGTTATGGAGAACTCAGGAGGGTGGCAGCTGTTCTGCAGCATGGGATACATTAGCAGTCATAGTATGACAGACTACACCTTGCAGCACAACGGTGTGAAAGGGCTTTAGGGAGGTGTGCCTGCTCCAAGGTTTTCTGCTTTTTCAAGTGGAAGTCTCTGTGCCTGCTCCAGTGAAGTTGTTGTTGTTAGGTAAGCCAGAAAGAGTTTTTCCAAAGAGTAACGAGAAATCAATAATGAATAAGAAACCCTTGACTTCGTGGCATTGTTTTACTCACTCTCATGGACCTCTTGAGGAAAGAAGAGCAGAAACTACAGAAGCTGCTATAGGGCTGCTGTAGGAGTCATATCAGCAGAAGAGACCATGTAGAAAGACAGAACCTGATTAAGCACTGGCAGGTTTAAGAAGCAAAGATGCTGCTTGAGGAGAATGAATGTCTGGTTCCAGAACTGGATGTTTCCCTCACAGACAAGAAAGGAATACAGTATGTCTGGATTCCCTTTAAAAGTTTTGTGGATAATACTGAGTTCAAGTGAAAAACTCCCATGGAAATTAATTGAGTTACCAATTTCACCAGTGTGAAACTTTGCAGCTGAGAGTGGAGCATTTAACATGTTTTTATATGTCCTGTGATCAACTTTTAAAATAATGTAAATTGCTCCAGATATTGTATTTTCCACTTATTTCACAGAATTATGAAATCAGAGAATATGGTGAGTTGGCAGAGACCCACAAAGACCATCAAGTCCAGCTCCCGGCCCTGCACAGGAGCCCCCAAGAGTCACACTGTGTGCCTGAGAGCATTGCCCAAACACTTACTGAGCTCTGTCAGGCTGGTGCTGTGACCAATTTCCTGGAGAGCCTGTTCCAGTGCCCAACACCCTCTGGGTGAAGAACTTTTCCTGATCACCAGCCTAAACCCTTCCTGACACAACTTCAGGCCATTCCCTTGAGTCCTGTCACTGCCACCACAGAGAAGAGATCACTGCCTGCCCCTCCTCTTCCCTTCCCAAGAGCTGTAACCATTGTGGGGTCTCCCCTCAGTCTCCCCTTCTCCAGCCTGAACACACCAAGG
This sequence comes from Melozone crissalis, assembly GCF_028551555.1. Taxonomy (NCBI): domain Eukaryota; kingdom Metazoa; phylum Chordata; class Aves; order Passeriformes; family Passerellidae; genus Melozone; species Melozone crissalis. The sequence goes on along the minus strand of NW_026535783.1, from coordinate 18,019,843 downwards.
GACCTCAGCCACTCCTCACACGGCTTCACCCCAAGGGCCTCAAGGCCCTTCAGCCTGCTTGCAGCCCTCCTTTGGGCCCTAATGGCTCAATGTCTTTCCTATAAAACTATTTATCATAGTTCTGACTTTGGATTTTGCTTCTCATTAAAACTATAATGGTTAATAGCACAATTGTGGTCTAAAACTTTGGTTAATTTAAGTCTAATTGTATAGGAAGTGGATCCAGAGCACAATCTAAAAGTCCTGAGTTAAGGGCAAGGTACTGTATTTCTCAAACTACTACTTGTAGTAGTTCCATCATTACTGCACTCTCTTTGCAGGTTAGTATTTGCCAAGGACTGAAAACCAGCAAGAAGAAACTTTGGTTTGTGTCATGTCATGAAAGATTCAAAAGCATGTTACAGAAATTTCTCCTATGACTGATCTTTCACAACACCAAGGAAGAGAATGTTAACTCCATTGAAGTAATGTAAATGAGCAGTGTTGGACAGAAAGAAAATTAAATATCCTTTTATAGAAATCCCTGGGAAAATCTGTAAGTTAGATTATATGTGTTAGAATTTGGATTTACAAAATTTTAAAGCCAAGAAGGACCTGTACAGTCTAAACTTCTGCATAACACAGGCAATGGAATTTCACCCAGCAATTTCTGCATAAAGATCATAATTATCTGAGCTAAGATATCTTTTTTAGAAAGACAGTCTTGGATTAAAGAGGTCAAATGATAGAGAGCACACCACATCCCAAAGTCAGCTGATGCAATACTTTCTTCCCTTCCCTACAAAACACAACAAATGTGCCTTGTTTATAATTTGAATTGAACACCTTCACTGAAGTTTTCATGCAGGACAGCACCTGTACTAAAAAAAATCTGTTAACACAAGCATGAATAAAAATGTTTTAAGCATGGCAAATGTTGACTAGAAAATTAAGAAAAAGAAAGCAAAGTTTTGTTTACTTTCTTATTGCCTCATTTTTATAAGGTCCCTCACTTTTCCCTCCTGGCTGCTTGCTTCATGAGGGAGGATCAGGTTTTTGACAATGAGCTGCAGCAACTTTGAAACACCCCTGCCATTATCTGGTCTTCAGAGCGACTGTCTTTCCCTGGATTTCTAACTGAGAAAGGGACACGTTGCTGTAAAGGAGGTTTATGATTCAGACTCTGGTGTGCTGAAAATATATTTATCTAACTTTACATTCCTCCTACCAAATGATGGAGTACTACTGGGCTGACAAAACCACTAGTAACTGTCAGCTGGGAGGAAGAGATCCACTTATCCTCCAGAAGCATTTTGGAAAGTTTTCATACACATGAACCTAAAGACAGTCTGATGTCTTTTTCTCAAGGAGTCATCAAACACATTAATTAGGAGAAATTGCTAATTCTTCTCTTTTGTTACATGGCTTCTGCTTGCCATAGAGCTTGAACATGGCGATCAGAATCAGTGATGTATCCCTTGAAAAAATTCAAATTCCTTCACCATTCAAAATTTATATTCAGAATACATTTATAAATGTAGTTTATAGAACTACATTTAGGATCCATACTGTAGTAAAAAGACATAGTCGGTGGAGGGACTTCTCAAAAGAAAGCCTGGTACTGGGGCACTACAGAGCTCCTTAGTCTTACATCATGATTTGCAGCTATTGGCCAGGCTTAACAGGTGTCACACAAAATATATCTGCGCATACCTGAAGAAACCGACCCGGTTTCTTTCTCTGGGGTCAAAATATATCAATCAGAGGCCAGAAACAAGGTACAGATTTCCACTGCAATTAACGTGACCCAGGCAGCCCCGTCTTGCCTGTGTAGTCCCACTGAGTCCTGTGCACCTGTCTGTTGCACCTCCACCTCTGTGTGATAAAACTCTTATCAAAAAGTACTTTTCCAAAAAAAGCTGCCAATCAAAATAGAGATTGCTGGTACATTCCTTCCTGTTCTGAATCGTTGGTGGCTGTGTAGCATCTGGACAGCATCTCTTATCTCTAGGTTTTAAAATACTGTTGAGAAAAATTTGCCTTCATTTTTACTTTGCTCCCTGTGGCAGCACCCCAATTTTAAAAGTAACGCTCTCATAAACAATAAAGTTTATCCTCTTGAAGAACATAAGATTTCATTAAGTCATTTTCTGTGATCAAAAAAATGGTCATGTTGTTCTTCATGTCCCATGAAATCATGTTTTTATAAACAGGTATTTAAAATGCATTATGTCAGAAGAATGTTCCAAGCAGCGAGCAAACTGTGCGGGTTAAGTGTGAGAAAACAATATCCTGGAGAAACATGAACTCAACTCATCTGAACCCATAAAAAACTAAGCACTGAGGTTAAACCATAAAAAGTGATGGGCAGTTTCTCACTGCAGTAAACCACTAGACTATTAGGTATGCAGGCAATATGTGTTTGTTTGCTCCGCTGGATACTAAAAGTATTCTGAATTCCTCAGGACTTTAAATATTATGTTATAAAATATTAAACCAATACCTTTAGGACAAAAAAAGAATCCAACACATGCCACCTAAATTACTAAGGCTGAAAAATAAAAAATCAGGACTTCAGCTTCAGAAGAATATTTTTTTGGTGGAATATATTTCCACTTCAGCTATAAAAAGGCTCCAGTTTAAACCCCTGCACTTGTTTATACCTGAGAATAATGATGTACCTTATTCATTTGCTTTTGGAGAAGGTTATTTTTGTTTCTGCTGAAGCAACTTCCTTTTTTTTTAAATTTTTTTATTACAGCATCTCTGAAGTTAACAGTTACCCTGTCTTCTTAAATGAAGAAAATTATATGCCTCAATACAGCAGTACAATTTATTGTTGTTTATGTCTGCAGTGGACTTAACAGCAACACACAGAGCAGCAAGCATTTTTTTTTTCTGGGGAAACCAAACAAATGCCATCCTCCTTTTGTTAATGAACACATAGATTTTTCAGAGTTCACTCAAAGTTAAGCTTCCTAAAAGTGACTAAAATGAGCTAAATAGGTTTCTTAAAAAGAATATGTGCTGGGAAAGAAGCAACTTAAGAGTGCATTCATGTGAACACTGTTGTGAAAGCAATTTCTTAGAACAGATATTTTTCAATGGGTTTTCCACTTCTAAATGCTGGTTGTTGGGGTGGGGTTTTTTTGTAGTTGTTTTCTAATGCAAATTTCTGTGGCATTAATTCTGGGAATTTTTCCAGTTAAACACATTCTTTCATTTAGCGCAAGAGGAAATTCTCAGCAGCAATTCTGAACTGTTTTTTATTTTAGCAAGATGGATGAGGAAACCTTTGGTTTGTTTTGAGAGACCCTGAGACTTATTGTGTGCAATGTGGAAATATTTAACCCCAGAACTGCAGCTTCTTCAGAGCCAGTGATGGTGCAAATATATATTTATCCCTTGATAAAAAAGAAAAAAAATGGCATACCATTCAGTAACTTGGGCCTCCCTAGCTATCAGCAATATTCTGTGTGCTCATTGCCCTCTCCTGGTTTCCTCTGGTAAGTTTTCAGGTTTAATATATCCAAAATGGGTTTCCTAAGAACATTGAGCACTCCTTGGACAGATTTTTGCCTTTGTCGGTCGAAGGCATCACTCGTGAACATCTTTTTTCAGGTAGCACCAACAACTCCTTTCATCAGGGTGCGGATACCAGGCTAAAAGGCTTCACTGGAGTCACACCTGAGAGCTCTCTGCTCCCTGTGCTGCTGCAGCACCTGTCTGCAACACCTACTTTGGGGCATGCAGGCAATTCTTGACTTTTGTTTAAGAAAATCTTTTGGTAACATCCTGCCTTACGTATTTGCAACAAAAAGAAGCTGTTATGAGATAACAGCTCACATAATCCCTACGTTATAGTAGAGGCTCCTCAGAGGGCAGAGGTGTCTGTTTCTTCATGAAGCACATGAAGTAAAGCCTCAGCAGCTTGCTCAGGTCAGTGCCCAGGCTGGTTCTGGGTATCTCCAGGGATAAAGACCCCACTTGCTTTCTGGGCCTGTTCAAGTGTTTCACAACCCTTGCAGTAGATCTTTTTTCTTAATATTAAGTTTCCTACATTTTAATTTGATGAGGTTGTTCCTTAGAATAGGACCTTTCATTTCATAGAGGAGAAAACTGATGTTTTCAAAGGAGCAATATAAATTAAAAGTTATGACTGATGCAGAGAAGGGGAATAGGGAGATTTTTTTTTAGTACTAAAAACTATGACCATTGCCAAGTTTATCTTAAAATGTAATATTTTTTTTCACTATCATATAATTACCTTGTAAACTTGCTACTTCTGATTAATGTAGAGGCACAATGCTATCTTATTTCTACACACATTTCTTTTGTGTGGGTGTGTATATGTTACACAAACAAGTGTGCATATATAAAATGTAAATACAATCAGTACATTTAACTTAGAAAGTTGTTCTCTGATCTGCTGTCCTGCTCCTGTGAAATGAGAATGCTGAACTAGTAAGAGACTTGGAACGCCCACACCTGAGGGAAGACTCTCCCAGGCGTGGAAGTGTGACAGTGAGCAAACCAGGTGTCCTCAAGAGCAGCTTCATTACGGTCACATCAGCAGTAAGCCTAGGGTTGTAACTGAGACATAGTAGTGAATCATCCCTGATTTTCCTCCTTTTGAATGGCAAGACCCTGTGTTTTATAATGCAAAATCAGCATTTTAAATTTATCAAATCCCCAGTCATTTGTTCTATTAGAAAACCTGCATGGGCATCTACAATTATTTAAGCAAAATTTTGGAAATCACAAATTCATATACTCTCACAAACTTGCAGATGCAGTGTTGTTATGAAAGCCAAAATATTGGGACATTCCTGAAATTTCACTTTTCCTTTAGCTATGTTATGTATTAATCTACATTTGAAGATAATTCCATTCAGATCCCAGATTGTCCAGGAGGTATGTTGGTGGTTTCAAGACCTCTCAGGAGTAAGAAAAGTCTTTAACTTCTGATGAGATGAGACTTTAAACTGACTGTTTAGACTAAAGAATTTGTCTAAAATAACTTCATAGTGCTCCCAAAATAATCTGTCTGCCAGATTTAACAGACATTCTGGTAGGTTTTAGTGGAAATGTCCACATCCTGGAATAATCTGGCTTTTATATAACATGGTAATACTAACATGGGTTAGAACTTTTGGTGGTTCTGCAGGTAGAATATACCGTGACTATTAGCATACTATCCACAAGGCATCATATCCTATGTTGTTCTAGGTAGACCTATAGCCAAATCCCTGTGCCACATACAGGGAGTGGTTATCTAAGGCACATCCATGTCTTTGGGTTCAAGATAAGATGACATTGAAAATAAAGAGCTATTCTAGCAGTGGTTACATGTAGATTATTTGTTATGTGACTACCTACTTCTGACCAATCCAAATCCATGACAAATTACATGACTCTTAAGGAGATCAAATGCATGAAAATCGGTATGTCTTATTTTGTCTTTCCTTTAGTAAATCTTCAGGAGTATACCCAGCACCAGATCCAGAGCCTTCTTAAACAGCTCTGGGGATGGAGAATCCACCAGTTGCTCCCTGGGCAGCTATTCCAATGTCTGACCACCTAACAGGGAAAGATTTTTTTCTGGTATCTAATCTGAATCTCCCGTGTCTCACTTTAAGGCCATTTCTACTTATCTTCTCACTGCAGGCACGTACAGGAGACTGATCCCCACCTCACCACAACCTCCTTCCAGGAGGCACAGCAGGTCACGTACCATCTCCTCCCAGATTGTGCAGGCTTCACTAATCTCCCCATCACCAATTTCCATCTCAGGGAGAGGGGTATCTAGAAGACAACTGGTTTTGATATTAAAGACTGAGGCAAAGAAAGCATTAAGCTCCTTTTGCCTTTTCCTCATCCCGTGTCATTACAGTCCTCTGCTATTCACAGATGATGGAGACTCTCCTTGAGCCTCCTTTTGCTGCTAATGTATTTATAGAAACTTTTATGGTATCTTTAACTATAGCTGCCAAATCAAATTCTAGCTGAGTTTTGGCCCTTCTAATCTTCTCCTTATATGACCTCAGGACATCCTTATGGTTCTCCCAAGCTATCTGACTCCCCTTACAGACATGGCAGAGTCTGCTTTTCCCCTAAGTTCTAGCCTAACTTCTTTGTTTAACCAGGTCAGTCTTTTTCCCCTGATAACTTGTCTTTCCACACATTTGGACAGCTTGCTCCTGAGTATTTAACAGTTTTTTGAAAGCACACCCAGCCTTTCTGGACTCCTTCATCCTTCAGGACCCATTTTTGCTACTCTCCTGATAGCTCCAGGGCCACATGTGTGTGTAAGACCAACAAATTTGATTTTTCAAACAGTAGCACCAAATTAATATTCAGGCACAGATTTTCAACATATTTTTAAAATATATTTTTAAAAGAATTTTGTACTCTAGGCTCATTTCTACGTGCTATGGTTTATTTAATTAAGATCAGGAAGCCCACTAGAGATTGAAGAGTGCAAATACTTTTCTGTTTAAAAGTGTTTGAAAGGTATTTAAGAAACCATAAATGCAAAGCAATTTTAAATAGAGCTGTTGATTAGCTAAAACAATACAAGAGAATAGTTGAGAAGCAATATCTTAACTGTAGTCCAGAAGAAGGCAGACTACACCTGGTCAGCCCTCTCTGTCTCTATGGAAGTGTACTGCTGCAAAGTGCTGCAGTATACGGTGGTAACAGCCTTCTTTTGGGTCATTGCTAACAAACCTTGCTGTCCAGCACAAAGGTAGGAAGTGCTGTGTTGTTCAAGGTACGGCATGTTATGTGAGTTGAGGGGAGAATTAGGGCTTAAATAACTTGCAACCATTATACGTAGAGAAGTGTTCAAGAAAGAAAGGATGTTAGCCTTGGCATAAAAGCCAAGTGATAATGCGAATGAGTAACTACACCCACATAAATTCCCCTTTATACTTGCATCATACTCATTGAAGCAAAAAACTATTTATAACTTATTTTCCCATCAGAACAACATGTATATAATAATAAATTACTTATCATGTATAAGCAGACAAAGAGAATTTTGCAAGGCTGATGTGATGGTAGTATTTATATTTCACTTAATCTTCACCTAAATTATTCAATTCAAACAAATATGCCTCAATTGTCACCTAAATTATTTAATTCAAATGAATAAGTTAGAATAATGGAATATTTAACTCCCAGTTACATCTTGAAATGTCCCCAGTCCAAACAAAATTCAAGAATTTTTATAGAGTTGAAACCAGACAAAACTCTATATAAAGCTTTAATTATATCTGTAGATGGTACTAAGATTTTTCTGGAGCTGCAGTCAATCTGATAGTCTGTGATTTCACATTAAGATGATTCTGTGCTCCTGGCTCAATGATTCTATGCTCCTGCCTCAAAATACAAATTTGCTCTGAACTGTTAATCTTTTGGGGGGCATAATGTATTGCATATTTGATGTTTTTCCATCACTTCTTTTTCCTGTGGGTACTCTTCACAATGACACACTCCAAGTGTGTATCTCTGTTAAGCCGTTCTGTCAGCATCTATCAACTTCATCCCAGCTAAATGGACGTGATTCTTCCATTTTTTTGTACTACTGTGATTCCCAAAATTTGACAATGAAGGGTGACACAGCTGGTGGCTCTGCCATTCCAGACTTTTAGTCAGTATGAACCACTTCCAAAATACGAACATAAGTAGTATTTGCTTCAGTTGACTTCCTAATTTAACAGGAAGAGAATATTATTTCCAAATATGATTGCAATTTAGAGTCAAAGGAAAGCGAACTATTATTTGTGAAGCAAAACACACTGTTCCAGCTAGATGTAAGGGATGAGTTGCTAGATCTTCAAGGATGAGATGGGGAAATTCTCCAGCAAGCAACATGAAACAAGAAATGTTGGAACACACAGTCTTGCACATAGCTGTCATTCTTAACCTCATTTTAGGACAGGACACGATGCTGTATGTGTATTTTTCTTGAATAAGGGAAAAACAGGTAAACCAGACAAAAACAGGAAAACCAGAAAAAATGAAATGCTCAGTTTTTATTAAAGTAGGTGTCACTTTACGTCTTAAGAAAGTGAATAAGTCATAGTTTTCCCAGCCTACTCCTAGAGAAGGACTGATAGGTTATGCCTAGATAAGACGTCCATGTGGAGGCTGAGGGACTGCCTGAATGCACCAAGGGCATTTTAAAACCAGAAGCCTGGCACAAGTGGCGTCCCTCAAGGATCAATACTGGGCCCAGTGCTCTATGTAATAGTTCTGTAAGTCACTGATAAAATGGCACCAGGTATAACCTGAAAAAGTTTGCTGATGACTCTAACCTGCGTGGGGATGTGGACACTTTGGAAGAAAGAGCCACCCCTCAAGAACCATGGAACCACAGAACATACTGGGTTGGAAGGCCCCCATCAGGATCATAGAAGTCTAATTCCTAGGCCTGCATAAGACACCCCAAGAGTCACACCATGTGCCTGAAAGCATTGTCCACATGCTTCCTGATCTCTGTCAGGCTGGTGACCACTTCCCTGGGGAGCCTGTTCCAGTAACCAGCCGAGGTGAAGAATCTAAACCTCCCCTGACACAACTTTAGGCCATTCCCTCAGGTCCTGTCACTGTCACCACAAAGAAGAGATCAGGGCCTGCCCCTCCCCTTCCCCTCACGAGGAAGCCATAGAACTGCAGTGAGGTCTCCCCTCAGTCTCCTCTTCTCCAGTGTGACCTCAGCCACTCCTCACATGGCTTCCCCTCAGGGCCCTTCACCGTCTTCATGTTGGATACTCTCATGTTGGATAACAGTTTAATGTCTTTTTTGCATTGTGGTGCCCAAACTGTCCTCAGCACTCCAGATCTGTACAGGCAGGAAGAACGGGGTAACAAGAATCTTATGGAGTTCAACAGAGACAAGTGGAAGGTTTGGCACCTGGAAAAACATAATCCATGAATGCAGCAAGGGCTTGGATCTACCTGGCAAAGGATCTGCTCTGTGGAAAGGGACCTGGATGTCCTTGAGAAACAAGCTCAATGGACAGTCCTGCTATGGCAGAGAAAGCCAGTGGGATGCCAGGCTGCATCAACAAGGACACCACCAGAGTCATTGTCTCACTCTGCTCAGCGCTTGTCAACTACAATACTGTAATACTGTGTTCAGTTCTGGCCCCTGCCACACAAAACAAAAGAAATGGAAAGGCTGGAGACAGTCCAGAGAAGGGACACAAAGAACAAGAAAGCCTGCCAGATAAGAAAAGACTTAGGAAAGACTTAATCAGTATGTTCTAGTATTTAAAGGTTGGCTACAAAGAAAATTGAGACTCCCTTTCCACAAGGAGTCTCATGGAAAAGATGAGGGGCAATCAGTACAAGTTACTCCTGTGGATATTCTGTTTAGACAGTAGAGGAAAGTCTTTCACAATAAGAGCAATAAGCCCTTGGGTTAATCTTCCCAGGAAAAAGTAATGAATTCCCCAGCACAACTCAGGAATTTGGCTGAATATGGTGCTGGGTTCTAGTCTACACTGTGCTTTTCCCAGGATGATCCTTGAGCTCCCCTTCCAATCTTATATGATCATTCTATACAATAGACAGTAATTCAATTGTTAAGTTACAAATTAATTATTTGTATGTATATTATTTCTATGTTATGATTTCAGCAAGAGGTGAAGGCACAAAAAACCTGACCTAAGGAATCATCACTGTATTTTAATACAGAAATTATTTTGATTGTAAGCATTCTGGAAAAACAGGCAAATAGCAACTCCACTGCTATGAAATTTAAAAGGTTGACAGCCTTATAAATTGTCTTGTCCTACTCCAGAAGAATTCATAGCAGCACCCTCTCAATGCTTGGTCAATCTGTTCCTGTCCTGATCTGCAGGTGCTCTATAAAACTGAATTAAAATAGTTTGCACTTGATCCATTGCATCTCCCCTTTTTGCCAATAAGTACTAAAAATGGGAGAGGCTTTATTTTATGTATACATTAAGTGACCCCATACAAATCACGGGTCAGCAGGAAACTGTCAGACAAGTTTCTTTAGGACAGCATCATTCTTGAACCATATTGGCTACACATATCCTCTTTTTCTCTTTCAAAAATGTCTTTTTCTCGTTTTCTCCTGCTGGTATTTTTGCTCTTCTCCTGTTTTCAGAAATATTGAGTTCCAGAAAGGCAAGAAAAAAGGAGACTAGGAAAAATAAGTACCTCCTAGAATCAAATACATGAGAACTGGAAACCTCTTCCTCTGAAAACATTAAAGTGCTTCAATAAGGCAATTAAATGTGAACGCATTCCCTTGTTTACTTCATCATACTCGAGAATCCAGTGTAGCCACAATGTGTTCACATTGAATATGAAATTTTTAACTTTCAGAAGTTTCCCAATTGCATATTTTTCTGTTTTCTCACCCTTATGATGAACTGCATTTTACTGGTCATAATTCAGGTAAAGATCGGGCTGTTTAGTATTACAGGGCTGATACAGGAAAGATTACTGACACTAAGAGTTCAGAACTTGTTTTAAAATCTGCAGTTTCTGTAGTCACCTTCAGAATTCCTTTCTTTAAAGTATTTCTTAGAGGTGTAATATTAAATAGATGCCATTTTTTCTGTAATGTGTTGTAGCAGCTTTGTTGTAGCAAATACACTTTAACCACCACTGCCCTCAACAGGTTGCTTTTTTCAGCCAAGATCTGACACCACATTTCCAAATCAATTTCCATTCCTAAAATGCTGTTATTACTCCATTAATCCTTTTTATTTTAACTCTACGTTCCTCCCAGCTTTGGTATTCCAGCAGAAAAATCGAGGGATCTTGTATGATACATATTTACTGGCTAAGTTACAGGCAAGTGAGCATTCTTTGAGCCTAGTTCAGTCTGCACCTATGCATGGTGGGTTTTTTGGGTTTTTGGGCTTTTTTCCCATAGGTAACTGCATCTGTGGCTGTTTGAAATGCCTCATAATGTCTGGAGCATACATGTTTTTAAGTTCCCCTTCTTAATATTCAAGTTCTTTCTCTTCATACTCTGACTCCCTATTTTCCTTTTATCATCCCTCTCCTCTTTTACAAAAGCACACAGGCAGATAAATGGCAGACAATATTTGTTCAGATGATTAGATTGCTGTAAGTACAGTACTTCCTTTCTGTTTAATCTTCTCACCTGGTTCAACCTATGAGTTTTCAAAATGTTTTCTGGAAGCTGAGAGAAGGATGCACAGAAATGAAATTTGCTGGGAAAAAAAGAATGCAAACCTTCCACACTAATACCACATTCCAGTCACAAATTTTTGTCACTTTGCCTTGCATGATGTCATAGCACAGAGTGATATGACAAAAACAAGTATTATAGCAGGCACTTCTTTGTACAATTAGGAAATACAATATTGGCACTCTGTCCAAGCAAGGTTTGGGAGCAGTCCCTGCAAGAGGAGATAAAGGCTGTCCCATGGATCACAGCTGCTCAAGCCAGCTCCACTAGATCCACCACAGGACACAGGTGAGCCCTTCAGCCATGATGCTGGTGTGTCAGGGAACACTTATTTTAAAAAGGGCAAAATGTGAAAGGCAGACAAAAAGAGTGAGAAGCAGCACTGGGAAAAACCAAGGTCAGACAAGGAGAAGGAGATCCTCCACAGCACACAGCAGAGCAGAAAATCTCTGAAGACCATGGAAAACCCATGTTGGAACAGGTTTATCCTGAAGAATTGGAGTCCATGAAGAGTACCCAGGCAGGAGCATGGGAACAGTGTGAGGAGGAAGGAGCAGCTGGGCAGGAGTTAGACTGCTGTGTGTTTACTGCAACCCCTGCTGTGCAACTCTGCGGGGGATAGAGTCAGGAGTGAAGGAGTCAGTGTGGGCCTTGGAATGGAGGGCAGGAGAGCTGTTCCACTGACTGTCTTTGTATCTCACCATCTGAATCTATTTTAATTGAAAATAAATTTATTTTCCCCAAGTATGTTTTCCCTATGGCAGCAACTGGTAAGCAATCTTCTATCTTTTATCTCAACCAATAAACTTTCTCAACTTACTTTTACTCCATTCTCCTGGAGAGGGGTGGTGAGCATCTGGGTGGGAGTTGGGCTGCTAGCCAGAGCTAACCCACCACAATGCATTACTGTGTTGTGGTGGCATGCAAGGGTCACAGTTGTCATTAGACAAGGAATGACCCTTGACTGTAAAGATTATGCAGGAAGACCACCCTGGAGCAAGACCCAGAATCCCTGCCACAAGCTTATGAATCAGCTACACAGTCACCAGTTTCTCTGATGCTCTAAAATACATGTCACTGGGGAAAATGAAACCTTGACATAAAGAAAATGCATGCTCCTAATTGGTACCTCATATAACAAGTAATTACTGATGTACATTGCTGCTTTCAGAAAAGTGGACTCCGTGGACTTTCTGCAGTGAGACACTGTAGTCAGGATAACTCTGGCAGCTATGAGCACTCATCAGTTTAAAAACCAATACTGGAAAAAAATCCCTTTTCTTAAATCTTCTATAGTCAGTAGCAGAACACCACAAGAAAATTTGACTCCACTGAGATTATGATAATGGAAATGAAGGCTGGATTTGAAGAATAATTCAGGGTTATGCAGTAACTCAAAACTCCTCTGTATTGTCAACTAATTTTCATCTATCTTTATGTTCTTTTAAAAAAAGAAAAAAAAAAGAACTAGAGGTGCTGAAACTTATCCATAAACAGTGGCATTCTTCCCATGCCCATTCTGCCACTCAGCTTGCCCTCAGGAACAGACTTTCCTTTCCTTAACATCAAATGGAACTCAACACAGCTTTAACAGAACCTTCTCAAAGCACCAAAGAAAGAAGAATGGCTCATACTGGGTTTGTTTCCTTGGATTTAATGTTTTTAATTAAAAGAAAACAAAACACAAAAGTTTATGCTTAAAGCTTCATTCTAAGCATATTCAGGTGCGTGCCCTCAGCAGCTGGGAATGAAAACAGTTTTATCTTAGGGGGCACTGGGTAGACAGCTTGTGTTGCTACTTGTTTGGGAATAGTTTTGCACTCAGGAAATCTGTCCATCAGCTTTGGTAATGATCTGTGTTTAATCTGCTGAAAAAGAAAACAAGCTCAGATATTGTATGCTTCTCATCTTTACGACAGGTGTATCAGCATAAGAAGTTTATTTTCTTTTCCCAGTCAGTATTTATTGTTCCAGAGATAGCCTTGCTGCATACGAATGCTCTATTTTCATGTGAGGTTGCAAGTTCATTACACTGGGATGTTTTTCTTAACTTCCACTGTGATAGTTAAAACACCTACACCTCAGCTTCAACATGCAAATCATTATTTGTCTGAGTAGTGGCAAGAAGTTTTGCTCTAATATTTCAAAATAAAGAAGATAAAAAATGCACAATGAAATATATGTAAAATCGTTTTGTTTATCCAGCTGGACCAGGCCTTTGTTAGAAATTGTTTGAAGTGGATGGACACTGATGTAATTTTGGAAAATGCATTAAACAGGGAAAAAATGTTTTTCTTTTATTATAAGTCAATACCAGGAGGGAAGGAAATACAGTAAAATTTGCCGCAAGCAGTCTCTCAGGGAAACAACAAAAAATGACTGCTTAATGGACATGGCCTTTTAATAAATTCAGAAAAGAATTTATTGAATATTTTTTAGGGATGTGCAGAGGGTGTTTGTAGACAAAGAAGTCTGATAAAGTTTGTATTTCACGTAGATTAATATGTAATTTTATTTAGGGGAATGTTTAGTCATAAAAGTAGTCTTTCTCTTAGTAATCAACAATTTGATTTAGTAATTCTTCTGTAAGAAAAAAATCTTGCATAGAGTAATGTGTTGAAATATGTGGTTCCCATCTGATTAGTTACAGTTTTCTAAATATGTTTGTTATTGAACCTTCAGTACTTTTCTCTTGAGTACTCTTCACAGTGAGACTGCTTGAAGGGACTACAAGGACAGTACTCAGCTTGTATTTTGAATAGACAAGTGTTTTCCAAAACAGGAAAATGTTTTGTTAAGCAATGCTGAGGTCAGACACGAAATGACAGTGGCTTCTGACTGACTGGCTTTATGTGGTTGAGGAAATCTGGACCCTATTCTTGATGAGAAGATGAAGTGATAACCTACACAAAACTTTTCCAGGAGGAGTATTGCTAGGAACTATCATGCTGCACTCTGTAGGATAAATGACTCAAAGACATGGAGAATAATCACTCTTTTGATACTTTTATAATGCGGAAAAATGTTTGTATGGTTGACACTCTCTGTCGTGTCACTGCACATGCCAGGGTCCCCTATGATGCCTGGGACAATTACACCTCCAGGGAACCTCATCAAACAGACATCAGATTTCACAGATCTGGTCATGCAGACAACTGCACAATAGGTTATTCCTTATTGACAACCATTCAATATTTTACTAATGGCATCATATCACTGCCATCCACAAGTTTCAAGTGAAAAACAGGTCCCTGCTCATCCTGGTCATAGCAGAGAGAAGACATGCCCTTTCAAGTTCACAGCTGGGGTGTGACTAAAGGTACAAGTGAAGAACTCTTGTCAGAGAGAGATATTGCTCTTAAAGCCCCACCTATCCAAGTGTATGAGAATCACTGCTTTCACTGAAAAGTTAACTAGTTAAGTTCTGATCCCAGGACTCTGCTGAATCTGGCCTGTTAGCTCACTGAATGCCTGCAAAACATTGAAGCAAAAGCAAGAAAAATGTTTAGCTTTGGTTTAATTTAGTCCCAGTGAATCTGGGACTATTCTTATACCTCCCTTACTGGTCAGCAAGGAGTGCTTGTCCACTCAGAAAACAAGAAAGAGGAGTTCAGCACTAATACTGTGCTAGAGTTAAATCCCACAATTTCAAACTATGGATGGAACTCATCACACTGAGACAACAAAAATGGCACTATCTAACACAAGAAGTTATTTTCAAATTCCTGCCTCCAGCAAAAGCAATGATGATGGGTTTTGTGCAGCTTATTCTATAGGGAGATCATGGGCTCAACATTCAGCTTAATTGTAAGGCTTAGACAGCTGCTTTTTATCAGAGGGTACACACAAGGAGGAAGAAAGCAGACAGGTAATGAGAGATGATTTGGAATGGAGGAGGTAGGGGATAGCAAGTGGCAGGGAGTTACAGTCCTGCGTTGCTTTAGACACTAAGGCAGCATGTTTGTTACACTGTTTTTGATTTCAAACAAGTTTTCATTCCACTCTTCTGTTTACGACATGCAGCTATAGGATTACATATAGAGAAACCAGACTGTGAAAAGTCAGAAATCAACTGTGAAAAGATTTTGAAAGCTGGACATAATACAAAACTGAAATAACATGAGAAAGGAACTCCTAGGAAACAGCATTAAACCCATCGTGCCATTCATTAAGTGCCTCCAGTGGAGTGCAACAGTTTGCCTTATGGAGGATATAGCCCCTGACTTTTAACTTGGTAATTTGCTTTTAAGAATCAGATAAATAAAAATGTCAATGACCTTGGCAACATGACCTGAGTGTCTTAGTTTCACTAGGATGAACTGTTCTTGGAAAAAATTCCCCCCTGTCTGAGTCACAACCAGGTTTTTCCTTCTGGAGTAGGAATGTGTGCTGTTCTTCCCCCTGCTCCCTTCCCAGCTAGCAACGCAGGCAAATTCCAGCTCACTAGTCTGGCATTTCAATTTCTGTAGGGTCTTCTCATGTTATGCCAGTGTAGAAGCTTTCACATTTTTTGTAACATTCTTTTGAAACAGAACTCTTCCAAAGCACCTTGCTAGAGTCCAGTGACTGAACTTTAAAAAGGATGGGGTTTGGTCTTTGTTCACAAAATGTGCAAAAGTGAATTTCATTATCTGTGGCATATTAGAGAGGCCTGTGTGCAGCAATTGCAAAAGGTACTACATTTAGGCTTAAGAATACAGTGGGAGGGATAGTCACATGAGAAACAAGGAGACGGAAACTATACCAATTAAACATTCATTATCTTGTGTGAAAAAGGTATTTTTACCTTCTGTTGAACAAAAAAGCAAAAATGTATGCATTCTTTAGATCAACTGCATTTAGTGATTTTTTGTTTCTTTTTTTCTGTCACCCTTTCCACAGGCATATAGACTATCCATCCAGAAAACAAATCATGCAAGTAGTTCATACGTTTTTAAGAATTAATTTTAAGAGTTTAAAGTTTTCTGCAGTTAAGTTTTTTAATGGTGAACGCCAATGACAGTGCTTTTAATCATTACTGGAGTCTCCAGAGCACTCAGTGATATGCAGGATGCAGATCTGATACCTCCCTCGGGTCGCGGGAGTTGTGGTTTGAACATCCTGAAGCGAAGAAGAGCTACCTGCTCAGCCAACCAGGAAATATTGAGATGGCTGGGCTCTCAACCCCCCTGGCCTGACGCTGTCTTGTCTCACAAGCTGGTCATGTTCACCTCCAGACTGCAGAGTCCTTCTCTCCCAGTAGCTGTCAAATGTGTTTTGAGAGCAGCAGGTTAAGTCCTTGTGCTAGGACACTGATGTGACAAGTAGGTTCAATCCTCTTCCTGCATCACGCTAATTTTTACTGGGGTTTCCAGCCTCTTAGTCTGACCGTCAGTAACACCATTTTCTCTCAAACAAAGAAACCATTCTCTGGCAAGAGCCTATTTTGCATTACACTATTTTGAAATAGTTTTTAATGGCAGTTGTCCAGCCAAAAATAATTATGGCGAATTCTCCATTATCTGATGGAAAGACACAAACATAGCAGAAAAACATGGATGATGCAAGTACCAGGAGCAGTCATGGAGCCAGTTCTCCTAAGACCAGCCAGACCTAGGAGTATCCCTTCACTGTACCACACCTGACACTCCAAATTGGAGGAGGAGTGCACTCATTCATGCACAACACCTGACCTTAACTGATCTCTAAGTGCACCACATTTCAACAGAGCTAATAAGCTTTCTAGGAATCCCAAGTGCTCTGCAGCACAGTGGGAGCCAGATACAGCATGAACACAAGTGCATAAAATCTGCTGGCCATTGGATGCAGTTTCAGAGGGTTCCACAGTTCTAGTTTTGTGTGTGTTGCACAGAGACAACAAATCTGGATAAAACCCAGTCCAAGCCTATACTAGAGTCTGCATAAACTGCATTTTCCCCAAAGATAATAACCCAAGGAAACTAGATAGGTTCGTGCAGAGCCAGCATTGTCTTGCCTTCTGTGACACAATTAATTAGTGGTACAGATCCATTACTGACCAACAGACAAGTGGGAAATATATGGAGAAATATGTTATGCTTGTGCCACTTGATTTCTTGATGTTTTGTGTCTTGCCACCTGTAAGGAGGACATGAAAGTCAAACAACACTGTGTTTGACTGTGTTTGTCCATGAAACACAATGCTATTGCTCTCTTATTACCTACAACAACATCCTTAAGTATCTTGAAGGCAAATCTGCAAGAGTCAGCTACTGGCAATAACTGCAAAGACAATTAGGGGAGGTGAAAAGGAAAAAGCAAGTATGAAAGGATGATATATATATATGATAATGTAGCTTTAGTCCATATCCAAAATTGCCAAACTTATACATTGTCTTTAGCAAAGATCTCATGTTTTATTAATAGACTCAAAACTTTTAATCATGGTATTGTACTTATATTATAACTGATGCCAAGTAAATAACAACATAAGCCCCATTCTGACCTCTAAAAATACTGAAGTTGAAAATTCAAATGTGTCATAGCATTTTTACAGTTGGCAAATACCTGTTACAAAGTGGTTGTTAATATTTTTGCTCTTTGTAACATGGCAACCTCAAAAAGGTCCTCAGTGAGGTCTGAGCTACACTTCAAGTTTCTTCTGTAACACAGTTTTAAAAAGCAAATTCAGCATTTGCCACTAAAACAAAAACAAAACTATGGAGACAGGATTTGCAACATTTTCAGCTGTATTTCCAATCATTGTAGAGTAGACTTTTCTAAATTATTTGGCCACACAATGTTCACTAAAAATAACCTCATATGCCCTCTTTAATCTGTATTGACAGCATTCAAATCACAGAGCACTGTGAAATTAAAGTGAAATAGCTCAGCAAACAACTCATATTCTCGGTCTTCAGAAAACAGAATTGAAAATAATCTTGAATTTTCTCCTAATTATTTCCTTAAAAATAGGTTTCGTGTATATACATTATCTTCTTTTTTTTTCTGAATCAGATAATAAAAATTTCACTCTTCTAAGGGCTCATGAAATCTCCTGCTAATTCTGGTAACACCAAAAAGTCCTGTTAATGTCTAGCCAGAAACAGAGCATAGAGGTCTGCTGTAGAACAAAGGATGAGACGAACTACAAGAAAAGTAGTTGTCCATACAGCTTGTGAGCAATTCAATAAAAGGGAACTGTAAATTCCTGTCTGGTGTGTCTAGATAATACCACAGGTATCCTCAGCCAAGTACAAAAAAAAAAAAGTGGAGCAAACAAACAAAATACCCAAACCGCCTACAAAATTAAGTGAAATACTGCTCTAAATCCTTTATTTTCTTGTTATTAATATTTCTGGTTTTGTCTCCCTCCTGCAGCTCTTGGCAAACACTGAACCTAAACTATTTGGAAAAGCAGTCCATTCTTCCCACCTCATCTGTGCCTCTTCTTAACCCCCGAAATCATTAAGCATTGTGGTCTTTGCTGAAATCCTGTTTACCAGTGTTGCTTTGTTACGTGGCTATTTTCAAGTTTTCAAAGGAACTTTTTGTTCCTAACAGAGTGAAGTCTCTTCGTGTCATGCTGCAGCCAAGTTAGTCAAGGTGCTGATAGCCCCCTGCAGTGGAAGAACATGAGGAGAGTGAAAACTGGGGGAAACAGAGCAGTCTTTTCAACTGTAAACATTTATTTAAATGTAATCATGAAATCTGGCTGTTCCTTGGGCCATGTGGTGTCTGCCCATTCTGCAGGGTGGGGCTGGAATTACTGCTGGCATGAATTTGTTTGGCCTCTTATTTTCATAACCCTTCAGAGCCACACAAGGGGAAAACAAGAGACTACATAAGTACATTTGAGGGCTAAATGTTTGTCTGGCATGCTTGCATCACACAGGACTTGGAAGGGCTGAGGAAATCCTCTGAGCTTAGGGAGTGTGAGGTGAGCTGCATAGTTTGATATGCAGACAGACAGCTGAAGAGATACAGAAAGAGAAAATACTCAAGAAGGTACCAAAAGAGTTCAATATGTGGGGATCAATATCAGAGGAGAAAATGGGTGAAAGATTGTCTCTGTTGTTTCCCATTATAATGATGTTAAATCCAGTAAACAGCAAGAGGATTAACAGGACGTCCCCACCTACAGGAAAGGGATACGCCCCTGCATTTCACCCAGCTCTTTGATTTTCTGAAGCATTTTGTGGATGCTTTTTTCCCCCCACACACTCTCTGGTTTCTCCTGTAGTAATCTTGGCCCCTACCTCTTCATAACTTGCCATGTATCTCTCCCCCCATCTCCTTGCAGGTCTCCCTCCTCCTGCTTAGCCAAATTGTCATATTGCCCTGTTCTCCTGACCAGGCTGCAAAGAGGGGTGTTGCTGCTGCTCCTGCTTCCCACTAACAGGAAAGATTACTTTAGCAGGTGACAGCAATTGGAAATGGCTCCCATGCTTTGTTGTCAACTCCTCTGCTTCTCTTCAGCAGCAAAAACTGAGTACAAAATAATGAGAAGGATGGGAAAGCACAGAGAACGTGAAGGTTGTGGTGGTATCTAGAGAGGTTGAGAGAAATATAGATGATGATTCAGAGGAAGTAGAAGAAATACTGGAGGAGAACTGGAATTGTTTTTCACACAGGCAAATTAGGAGAACACCACAGTGCTGGCAGTTACAAGTTATTCACATGTATTGAATGGTAAATCTGTGTATGGGCCTGCATAAAACAAGCAATTAAAAGAGTATCACAAAGATGGATGATAGGTGTAGCTGTTGGGGATGTGAATATATGACTGAAATAGGTAAGTGGCTTAGAAAGGAGAGAGAAAATGCCCAAACAGTGCAGTTGGACAATGAAGGCAAAGGGTGAGCATGCTGAAAAGTGAAATGAGAGAGAAAGCAAACTGGGGGGGAAAAGAAAGATGATGAAAAAGGAAGCTGGCACTGGCAGGTTTGCCACAGAACGAAACATTAGCAAAGCCAAGTCCTAGGAGGATTAAGAGTACAAAAATTTAAAGAAGTAAAAGACAAAGAAAGATTGCAATATGGGAAAGGAAGGAGGAAGAGGACAGAAGAAAGGGAGATAGTGACCAATGTGACAGTGATAGATTCTTTCATTTATTATTAATACAAAGGCTCTGCTGATATTGCAAAGTGGCCTCTGCTTCTCACACTGAGACTTTGCTTGGTCTCTTTCAGAACATAAATCCAGGTTTGCAGGAGACGACTCAGTGGATATTTTACAGGCTTGGCACCTGATGCATAGACAGACTGCAAAGAGGCCTTCAAGTATTTTCAGACCCATCCAAAGACTGTAGAATCTCTTTCTTCACTCTTTGGTTGGAGTGCAGAGAGATTTTAAAATCTGTGTCCCATTTACAATATGCTGCTGTTGTTTTAGTGACATCTTGGCTTAGAAGTATAGGATAGAAACTGATCTAAGTGTGGTTCTTGACTGTTTTTGGCTGTAACTAAATTCTGCATCTTGCTTGTGAGGGATTTTTAAGGAAGAACTGGAAATCAGTCCTTTCTGCTTACACTATTTCTGGCTTATTTATTTTTAATGCAGTTAATGGAAAGAAAAAGACAGAGGATAGGGAATCACTTGCAGCTCTTCTGCATGGAGATCCATTTTGGTGGGGCTACTGTGATGAAATAGGAAGAAAAAAGGCTAGTAGACTAAAAAATAAAAATCTTTACCATGTAAACACAAGAAGAAATGGTAGGGGTTTAAGTCACAGAGGGCTCAAATTCCTGCTGGGGCCACTTAGGAAGAATTACTTGACTCATAGATTTTTGAGCCAGAAGGGATCAACAGATTGTTAGTTTGACCTACTGTGTAACATGGCCATAGTATTTTATCCAACTAATTTTGCAGCTAGCCTAAAGCCTGTCTTTCCTGAGGTCACGTGGATTTGACATGGAGATCTGAGGGGCTGAAGAACTCAATGCATATTAACAGTTTCTCCTCTGGTAGTTTACTCCTTCTTGTTTAAAATAGGTTGATCTTATATTTAACTTTATACAGTTCAGCCTCTTTTTTCTTTCTTTTTGTTGTTGTTGCTGTTAAGCTTTTTCTGCTTTGTTGGAAGCCTTCATTACCTATTATGTTCTTGATGTGAAAGATGCTTATGAAATGAAAAGTGTATGCCATGTACAAAGCATATGTGAAAAAAAGGGCATCCAGGCAGCAGTAATATGAGTGACTGGAATGGGGAACATCTGTTGCAAGAAAATTGTCTCATCCTGAAGTATACTGTGTGTATGTAGCTGACACACTGCTGTTCCAATTTGCATCGTAGGTATCGATGCTTGGGGCACAAGATTGCTGATGGCTAGACACCATGATAGCAGGGTAAAGGGGGATGCACTGGAGACAAGGTGATTCCAGCTCTTGGGACAGATTTGGCAATGGTGGCTGCCTATGTGGGATGTAACAAGAGAGGAAAGAGTGTGAAATGGCAGACTGTGTGAGGCTGCAATGAGTCAGCCACTCCGAGGGGGCTGGAAGAAATGTATAGTCTGTATAAAGGAGCCCTGGGCTGCCCTGAGCTGGAGGCAAGGAGTTCAGGTTTCTGCAAATCCAACTCCTCTGATATTCTTGGCAGTCAGGGGAGGAAACTCACAGCAGAGAGCTCTGGTGTCTGCGGAGTGATGACTCTCGAGCTGCCTTCTGGGAAGGCAGGCCAATAAACGTGGCTACCATGTCCTGCAACTATAGTCCTGAAGAGGGAGCATTAACTAATAACAGTGTCCAGAGCAATATAATATGCATCCTTTGTGATGGGCTGAGAAATATAAGATTAACAGCTACAGCACTGCACAGCCATAGGTGTCTTTAATAACCAATGATTTGGTTATTGAATAAAACCTTCTTGCCGAGAGAGAAATTCAATGCACTAATTAAAACTGTTCTTTCTGGAAGATTTTTTTTTTGAGAAGTTAATAATTTTATAATCCTTATGCTGCCACTTATTCTTCCATTACTTCTTAATACTGGGTTTGTTCTTTTTCTGTCCAAATACAAGGGTCCTTTCTCCCTCACACTGCATTTTGGAGTTTCAAAATTCTTTCTCAGAATTTCTCTTTCTCTTGTTAAAGACCCTAATTCAGAGGATCTGACATTTTTCCCACCAATCTTTGTTACTCACAAGTATTATCAAAGGTAATGTAGGAGCATAATTGTGAGATAAACACAGTTCTGGTGAAAAAAGCACTAGGTATTTTCAGGTGGTCACACGGGGAAATGTCATTAACACTGTGTAATTTGCTTGGAGTAGTTCAGCCTTGGAATGTGTGGCAGTATTTCACCTCATGAAAAATGATTGTTGCTTCAGCTGCAGCCATATCCATCTTCCTGGGAAAACTTCCAGCTTCAAAGGGAAATCTGGTTGTACATGTTTGAACTGTGTTCTTAGCTGCAACATAATCTTTTCTGTCTTCTGGTTGTCCATTGGAAACGGTAATGAAAACAAGGCACGCGTTCCTTTCAGCCTTGGTGTAATCCTTCTCTTCTTCAGGAAAGAAAAGTTAAAGAACACAGAGGGTAATTAATTTACTGACATTCTTTCAGATTCTTTGAAGATATGCTCTGAAGGAGGGTCTGCATGCTAACCTGGCGAGTAAAGCAAAAGAGTGGCACCTAACAAGGCAATGTCACAAACTAAATACATTGGTCTCCTAAGTAATGACTTCACAACAACTAAATCGTATTAAGTTCTTAAATCTTCAGTTACCAAAACATGTTGTCATAGGAAAATCTTCAGTGGAGCTAATATTACTGCTTTACACACAAGAGAAAAGAAATACTGGTAATGGGAAAGACATATAACAAATGTTTCCAAACGTTCAGAAAAGCAATCCTGAAAGTAAAAATAATATATAATAAAATGGACTTGCCTCATTTGTTTTCTCTCCATGAGCAAATGAGCTATAATAAACAGTAAAAATAAAGAAGTCCTAGCAATTGATGACCTCTCACCTCTACCCCATCCAAGCTACTTTTAAAGGCATTTTTCATACTCTTGGTTTATTTATTCTTTCTCTGCTGCTTCCAAGTTGACCTTCAGATAGGATCCCACCCAGAGTTTTGAAGGAAGCAAAATAGGGCAGCAGAAGCAAAGCAGCTATTAGTTGGAATGACGGTTACAAAAATATGTGCAAAGTAATTATATCAGGGTTGTTCCTGTCTTGCTGGGATACAAATATTTTTATTGATGTTTGTCTCAGGCCTTTTGGGAAATTATCAGACACATTGATATCCTATGATAAGTTTCCCATGGCTTCTCTATGACTCTTCCTGTTGCTCCAGGTTGCCCTAATTGCACATGTACAAGAAATGTCAGTTACTTCATATAATAAAGCTGGTTCTAGGGAGTATCTTGTCCACCATGTGATAGAGTCTGGCTTTAAGAAGATACATAGGGGAGAGCAATTGATTTCTGCTGTTCTTCTTTCTCGGGAAAAAATAATTCCTGTGGGTTTTGTTTGCATTCTGTCTAGTCAGCAAGAGTTGATAATGGAGTATGGAAAAGATACAAACCAGAAGCGATTAAATGCAATTTTGTACCATTTAATTTAAAATAACACAGAGATCTGTACCAGTCAGCTGGAAAAGTAAACCACATGTATGGCATATGTAGTATAGCAAATTTTTTTCAGGGTTGTCCATTTTTGCTTCTTCAAGTACCTAAACATCTCCACACAAACAAGCATACGTACATACCTACATACATACATAATACACCAATCAGGAATTCAGCTGGAAATTTCTCATCCATTTTTAATATATTGTTGGTACAAATTTATATGAAAAATCACCAAGTTTTATATACATACTAACTTATTAAAAATCCATCTATTTTATTCGTGGTACTTGTAACAGAAAACGTATTCCAACACCTCGATGAGAACTTTGTTAAGGATTTGGGGTGGGCTTTTAAATTGGAATAGTAATATTGTTTAGATTGTTCCTAATTTCTAGTGATCTGGAAACACTTTTATTAATTTAAACAAAAAAATAGCAAGATTTTAGGGTCTTTTTCCTAAATCTTGCACTGAGATTACTTCTCTTACTATTTTCAGACCTTTGAGTTGACATCTAGGACAGCTCATGTGGAAACAACAGTCCTACCTGTGTGCCACCTAAAAATCATACAATGGAGGAAAATATTTTTTATTTTCTGAAGACACATCGGTCAGTGTAGGTGTTTACAACATGGAAAGATACTTTTATTATCTATTTATAAAGATTGGTGAGTCAAAGGGTCACTCTAATTTTAGCACTTCCTAGATTTTGACTTTGTAACTGCACCATTATTCTTTCGTACTTGTTTATCTGTCACATACAACAATCACAGTTTTGTAACCTCAAATAATTTGAAACTAACAGTCTTGGGTGATAGAATCAGTGATGGAGGTGAAATAATTTTTTCTTTGTTTTTTCGTGGCATCAAAGCATTCTGCAAATACTGCTAAAAAGAGGGTCTGCATTTTAATTGTCAAAAGGTGGGAGTTCTGTGTCATGCTGACAATAAATTTGGAGCAATACAAATTGTGTTTAACCACTAAGGCAAAGTGCAGGTTAAATGTAATTTGCTTTTAATCCAGGTGCTAGTCATTTGAAGAATACCCTTTGTCATACACAGCATTAAGGTGAATTAACTGCTGGGCTTCCTGGTGCTGCAGTGTCAAAAGGCCTCACATGCTATCACTTCCCTTCTTTGCACACAGACATTGTGCAATGCAACATGTTCTGATCAGACAACCTGATTTTATTTCTCTGAAGGCTTTTTGTAAATATAACTTTGGGCCTCAGGCCTGGGAATTCACCTGGTTGAAGGATGTGACGTTGTAAAAGCCTGTTTGACAGGTTCGCTTCACGTCTGCCTCACTAGCACACCAGGCACACCAAAAATTTCAAACAGGTACTAGAATTTGTTTGCAGTAGATCTCTGTTGCTTAGCAGAACACTTGCTCTTGGCATGACCCTACACAAATGATGCCTGCTGTGCATTTTAAGTTTTCACTAAGTGACAACTGAAGTTTGTTATGCAGAAATGGGCAACATGAAACCGGCCCTGCTGGCTTGCTCTTGGCACTGCCACCAGAGGACACTTGCCATGGGAATGTTTGAACCAGTGGTGTTTTCTTGTAGCAATTATTTATCATTGTTTCTGTAAGAATTTACTTCCAAGGAAAATATGAAGCTTGCAAAAGTTAAATTTGGAAAAGTGTTGAAAACAGTCTGGCCGAAAAGAGTATATTTTTGAATGAGAAGAGTGCCTACGTGGGAGATGGATTTAGGACTCACCATGCTTATCCTTCTCTGCTGCCTGGACTTCGCAATGCTGCCATATGTCCCTTCTCCCCCAGACAACAGGGGAAAGGGATTGAGAGAAGGGTCCCTGCGCAAGGATGCAGAGCCTGAGCGAAGTCGCTCCCCACAGAACGTTGCCCGGTGCTCAGCTGGGCAGGCGGTCCCGTCAGCCCACCATGAAAAGACAGCCCGTGCGGCTCCCTGCGCCCCCCTCAGCGCCCCGTGGGCCGCAGGCGGGGCCGCCCGCGCGATGACTGACAGCCGCCCTCGCCAATCAGCGGCCGCGCCGAAGGCAGGGATTTGCACGCGGCGCGGCGTTGCCGCGGTAACGGCGGCGCGCGGCTGCAGGGCGGGCGGTGCGGCCTGGCCGCCGCCACGTGAGCGCCTTCCCGCCCGCCCCGCCTCCCTGCCTGCGGAGCGGGCACGCCGGGCCCCGGGCGGCGGCAGCGCAGACACCCAGCCCCAGGGCGCATGAGGGAATTGTGATCCACGCGGAGGTAATAGGTGTCTAGGAGGACATGGAAAATTAGGTGCCATCCACGGCCTCGGGAGCCTTCGATGTGAATAAGCCCGTGAACTGTTCTTTTTCGGGCAGAGCGGTGGAAGATTGGTTGGGTGAGGAGGAACCATGCTTTTGCTTCTCTCCTGAAGTTCAGGCCACTCTTCTGCTTGGCCAACTGGCGCAGGGTCCTCTGAACTCACAACCCGGTTTTGCTGGTTTTCACCTGATTTCCCTGTGAAGATGGTACTGACATGCCTGGCCTGAGCCTCAGTCAGCCAGGGTTTAAATAATGCAGTCCTGTCTCCTGTCCTCATCCAAGGAAAACAGTGCTTTCCCCTGAGTACCAGATGGTGAGATTCCTGCAGAGGTCAGGGGCCCAGTTGTAAATAAGCAGAAAGGTCAATCAACAGAGATTTGTGTGACTTTGTACCCTTAGACCAGCTAGCTGGTAATACATTCACTTGTATTGGTACTTACTGTGAGGATAATGCATTTGTTCTCTGGAATTTGTTTCTGCAGAGGTTTGCCTGGCCTGGAAAAAATGGTGCGTGAACACTTACCCGGTTAGATGTTCTGACTTTTTGGTTCCCCACTCCTCATTTATGTGTGTGTTTTAAGGGGCAGGACAATACAACTGCGGTAGTCATGCTAACAATATGGACATTGAAAGGCAGAAATGTTATTCTCTGTAAAAGGCAGCCTTACCTGGCACATAATTGCTGATTGCCCTGTATAACAAATTATCTCAGTTCTGTTCCTAGAAAATATGTGGTACATAACAATAATGAAAAGGTTTAATAAAAAAGCCATTTTGTTTTGCTTTGTTTTGTTTTGTTTGGAAAGCACAACAGAAACAGAAAACTTTGCTCTCCAAGTGGTTTATCTTAAAGCTTACTGCAAAATGTGTTCCTAAGGTACTATAACAGAACTGATCTCCCAAGTCACAAACTAATACCATTTCCTTCATTACAAAGTAATATATTCTACTAAAATTTACTTTTTCTATCACCTTAACTTTGTAGGACATTGATCTCTAATAGAATGCACTGGCTTATAAACAGGTGAAATTATGGCTACACAGTAGGGAGCTCAGACATACCTCTTTTTAAGCTGCATCTGGGGATATTTCAGGCTTGTATTCCATATGTATTTTTGTTCGCACATGGAATTTAATCCTAAAGAATTATAAGACAGAAAACAGGACAATATGGACCAATGCTTCAAATACAAACTGAGAAAAAGATGCTCATTAAACATGACAAGTTACATGATCATCATAACCCAGGGGTACCAGGTAAAACTTGATGACCTTGAGGACCTTTATCCATCATGTCCTCTCACACCAGTTGTAAATCATTGTTGATTTAATCTGGAGGAGAAAAACAGTAATGTAGAAGAATGATGCTTTTAAGGTTTTTTACAAGCAAATCCTTCAGAGTGAGTGCTAAAGGGCTGTTAAGGCTCTTGATGGACATGATGAATGTTTTGACAGCCCTCCTACCACGCTGTTTTCCATAACAGATTTAGTAAGCAGCCCTTTCTTTTTTGTGTTACTACATCATGAGTGTTCTGCAAAGAATTAGGATGTGCTGCATTATTCATGCAACAATGAGTATTTAATAATGTCTTGTTAGGTTTTCCAGCATTTCACAAAATAATTGGAATGTCCAGAGTTTTGCTTTTCTAGACATTTTCCACTTAAGATAATTTCATCTGCTGCTCTAGATTCCCTCAGCTTCTCTTCTGCTCTTGTGGCTCTCTGCTCATTTAGTTTTCGTATTTTAGTAGCTGGCCCATCTTGCTGAGTTTAATAATTTCCGTGATAATCAGATTGTCTATCTGAGTATCCTGTTCATAACAAAAGTACCAAAAACCTTAGTTATGGAATCATTTATCAGAAGAAACAGTTTTTCTCCTATTCAGAAAAATCGGTCTGTTAAGATTGATTTTCACTGTAAAAGAAAAGAACATTTACCACTTTAGATTACTTTAGCCTGTATAATGTAACTGTATTGCTGCAGATTATTGGGAAAAATATCTTTCCATCACTGAATCACTTTACACTTGCAGGGAGAGGCTGTCAGCACATGTGCAGTGTCGTCCTCCTTTTGAGTTCCACTGCCTTGTGTCAGTTTGTACAAGCTGACATTCTTGGCTTCTATTCTTTTTGTTTCAGACTCATAACTGAATATGCATTTATCCATCCACCATTTTTTTCTCCCTAAGGATGACCCTACTATATTGAAATAATTGCATAGTCATCATCCAGATCCCTGGGGAGAAAAACCCCTGATTCTGTGCATGTGAGTTCCAGAAAATGAAATGCCGAACAAAGATAATTGAGCTGGAAAGCAGAGGTTGCTTACTTTGAGCTCTGTAGGCATGCTTCAGTGTCTGTTTTCTCTCATACTTGAGTGCTGTGGGCAGGGTTAACATACCCATTATTATCCATTATTTGATGCATATCTATTATCTAGGATTTGCAGGGTAAATATCAAAGATATGTGCTAGTAACTCAAGAGGATTAAGAATGTTATATATAAGTATCCCTGTTGTCACTCAGCTGGGAATATATATGCTGATTTTTGCAGAAGAATAAGTGTGGAGGCAGTAATGTTATTCCTTTACAATATGAGATGAGTGCATTAAATAATTGTGAGTAAAACAAAGGTAAATTTTACCCTCACCCTCAGTCGTATTGCATCGCTAAGAAAAATACAAAAACCAAGAACACTGTAGAGTCTAAAGGATATCTGAGATGTGAGACAATTGTGTTACTGAATTTTTAAAGTTTTTTGAATGTTAAAAGTATAAAAAATTACCCTTTTTTCACTAAAAATATTTCATTTTTTTCCCATGTATTTTAACTAGTAGCAGTCATAACTTCTTCATATAATGTTAGGATCTCATTCAAATCAAAGGAATTATTTCTTACATTTGGCAGAGGACATAATAACATGAAAGAACTACTGGATCTCTAGAAGCAGTCTCCAGCTTTCTCTGGTAATACCGTCACAAACTTACATAGAACTAATTAAGTAAAGTAGAACTAATTACTGCAAAATTGTATATAGGATCTTCTTAAATGCCAGGCATACCCTGGCTACTGTTGATACCAGGGACGTTTTGAGTGACCCATAAAGGTAGGTTTTAGGTAGAAAGGTAATCAGATTCAATGAAGGATCTGGTCATTTCACTGGTCAGAGGAAAACTGTGAAAAGCATTGACTAGGTTGATTGTCTCATTACAAAGAACACCTTAAACAGTTCTCTATAAGAGCTGTATAGCAACCTCTGGGATATGTATTTTTCCTTATCTTACACATGCAGACACAGGCTTAAAGATACCCACGATTTATTTCTCTCTTGTGTAAGTCATACAGGATACATCTTTGAGGAAACTTCCAGTTTTTTCTAACCAACACTTTAAACAGTGGGAAAAATGTTCACTAGAAGATTCCCAGACAGTTCTTGCCTGTTTGCAAATATCAGATCACAATGGCTTTTTAAGTTGGCCTGTTTGGTTTTGAGTATTCTTGTCCTGCCCTCCTGTCTGGCTGTATCCACTTTAGACAAAGGCATAACCACCACGGTCTGGGCTGCAGATCGCAGGGGAGAAAAGGTGTGTGTGCACCTGCTAGAACAAGCTGCACACTGGGATGCTTCTGAGTGTGCATTGCTCCTGAGACATTTAAGCCAGGCTGCTGTGATATTTGGTGTTACAAAGTCTTGAAGCTGATGGAAGTGACGTATATGCCAATATTTGTATGTTTGGAGCTTGCAGGTGGTTTCTTGAGAGAGGAGGATGCATAAAGACATGGATCATGCTCAGCTGTGAAAAGATGAAGCGTGTTGACATAGTAAACTTTGGTATTTATTTCCATAAAATAATAGATTATTCTTTTCACATGACTGAAGGAAATTATTTGTCTCTAGGACTAACCAAAGGCGATTCCTTCAGCCAGAAACTGTGGAGAGAATGTAGTGCTGAACTGGAAAAATGTGAGGTTTTTAATATGTGGTTAATTTGCTAAAAATATTGTTGGAAACATAAAAATGTTTTTTTCCTTTTATCTTGCAGTGAAAAACAGATCTAACAGTAAGATATTACAAATTGTCCAATATTTTTGTCCAGCTTATGTTTGAGTACTTTGTCTTAACGGATTTCTAAAATGATTTATAATTGAGCAATATAAAACATTAACACAAGAAAAAATAAAGCGTGAGATGCTGGTTAAATTTTGTTTGCTTTCCCTTAAAGAATAATGGGAAGCCTCATAGAAAACATTTTATTTGAAAAGAGCCTGAAGCAATGCTTTCTGGCACTCAACAGATGGTGTCATTTTGTCCTTTCTGACACCTTTTTTTATATGTAAATATAAAGAGAACCCATGAAAGTGGAGAAAAAAGACTTACTTTTATCTTGAGTGTAGAGTTAGGGGTCAGCCTTAGAAAATCCTGTGACTGGACTGATTCAGTATGGAGGTGCTAGAAAATCTAAATTTAATTTTCCTATTTTTCAGACTTCTTGTGTTATGCTTGGCAGATCACTTATTTAATATCTCTTATTTAATATCACTTATTTAATATCCTTTTATACTGAGTTTTCTCCTTTGTCTGTTTACAGAATCCAGCCCAAACCGAAAAACCAGGATCTCTGGGTACCCTTGTATAAGAAGCTTTTGCTTGTGGCTTCTCACTTAAAGCTATTTGAGACATTTCCAGTTGATATAACAGTACAGTTAGGTACTACAACTAACATCTTTTCTTTTAGGGTACTTGTGAATTTAATCCAGTGTACATAAATTACCCTTATTAAATGACCCACATAACAAAGTGGTGTCACAAACAGAAAGCTTTGGTTCCAAGCACTGCATGGTGGACAGGCAGAGTAAGTACACAACACTGAGTGTAGTATTGAACAAAGGGAAAACAAAGGGAAAACTCAGAGCAAAGTGGGGTTTTACATAAACGAGGGTACACACAACCAAGTGTTTTTGAATCCAAGATAATGGATGAACCAGTTCCATTCTGCAAGCTAAAATTAGTCTATTCTTTTTTTGGCGCTGACAATCTATGTGTAGCTGAGCTTCTGCCAGGCTTTTGTGTTTGCCACCAATTTGAACCCATATGTTTTCCTCTTCATTTATGTGTCTGTGTAGCCTTTCATCCTCTCCCTCCAGCAGATCAACCTATGCAGACATTCTTGTAACCCTATTTTGGGAGTCCTGATTTTTGTAAGCATTCTACAATTATAGACGACCTCTCCAAAGAGCCTCGTGGATTTAAGCCACTGTCACCTGAAGCAAGTACTCCATATAAATCCTTCTCAGCTTTATCAAGCACTTAAAAAAATAGCAAAGTATTTGGTTCCCACTGCATACTTTGCCTGTTTATGGTCTTCCTGGAAGTTGTCTCTGCTTTTAGATGAAGCCAAGCATGTCCAAGGGGATTTTTTTTTAATTGTCTCTGCTTTTAGATGGAGTCAAATATATCTAAGAGGTTCTTGGGGCACTTTTGACTTGTAAGCTTGAAAGCTCTGTGTTTATTTGGTGCAAGGATTTATCTTTCTGTGGTAGCAGATTAGAACAGTGACACTAAACCAGCCATATAGATTAAACAGAGTTTACAGTCTGATACAGCTACACATGGAAAGGCTGTGATACCAGTCAGCATCCATAAACTGTACAAAAACAGAATCCCCAAATTCTCACAGCTGTTCCAGTATTTTATCCATTGAATAAGCGTGGTTATGTCCTGGTAGTAGGAAGCTTCATGCAATGTGTTCTTCCGTAAGGTAAACTCTGTTTTTGTTATAGCTGGGAGGTCTCCGTGTGGAATTCTAGCTAAGTCAAAAGCAGTAGTGTTGCGGATTCATTGGAAACAGCCAGTTTAATCCCCCAGCTAACGCAAGTATGTTTTTTTCAATTCAGTCAAGGAATCCAGGCTTATAAAATGACTTTATAATGGTTTTTGAGGAATTGTTTACATGAGAGAATCAAGAGAGATGAAAAACAGAGAGGGTCGCTCTTCAGAAATGGGCTGCATACAGGAAATAGGAAACGTATGTGTCAACTTTGCTTCCAAGTTCCAACACTGACATGAAACAAGACGTAACGAAGGCTGTTTCAGGGAAAAAGTTTCCACTTCTATAGATTGAATCACACAGGGAGGTGAAGAGAAGGCAGCATAAGTGAAGCATTGTTAATAATGATGTTGTTTCAATTTCTGGCGTTGTTAATAATGCTATGGTGGCTGTTGTTGCAATAATGTTATTGTTGCAATTGATTAGGTGAAGTTCAAAAACTGTGTGCAAGAGTTCCCCTTCCCACTTCAGGACAAGAAAATGATAGAAGTATTGAGCTGCTTGCGCTCTCGTCATTCTGTTCTATATTGATTAGACTGAAGCCCTTGCTCTGATTCTAAACTATACATAGTATTTAATTTGCTTTTAATTACATTGAATTTCTCTGATAGTTGTAAGTGACGTCACTGCAGTTAATGAAATTGTTTTTAAGTGTTGTCCTCATTGGAATTACAGAGGAGAGAAATGTTTTCCCATAGCTGTATGAATGATCAACTGTGCCTTCCTGCTTTATTAAAACATACTGCAATGTTTTAAAAAGAAAAACACAAGAAAGTTTTATGTTTTGAATTGTTAAATCCCAGTCCTGATTTACTCCCACATCTTTACCACTGAGCCTGAGAGAAGATTTGAACTGCTCATATGCCTTTTCATTTCACACTGAATTTATAGGAAGTTTCCAAATAATAACAGTGAAATTGGCAGGAATAAATGTAGACCAAATTGTGTAATCCCCACAAGGAAGCATAATTCTCTTATGAAGTATTTACAATAGCAAGCTTGGAAATCCAACAATAGGTTATATTGTTAATAGATTGTTTATAGCATCTTTTATTGACTGATTCATTCCTAAGGGCAACAGATTTAGTCACCTAACATTCTTCATATGGCAGGCAGTTCAGCGTTCACTGTTGCTTTAAGAATCCTCTCAGGTATGAGAAAGTTTCTTTTTGACATAAATCAATAAATAGGACATAAATAGGACCTTGCAAAGTTCAGAAGTTCCCTGAAATGTTACTGAACTTTCTTATGCTCCCTTCCTGTGACCAGCCAATAACCCTTATCTCCCCTGCCTTCATGACCCTTTAATGTTTCCCTGGCTCTCCATTCCCTTCATCCTCCTAAAGAGCTTGGCTGTTTCCCAACTTGGATTCATCCAACAGGCCACCCTCCTTGGAAACACTCCCAGTCTTTCAAACAGCCTTGCAGTACAGTAGCCTAAATACCAGTTTGCACATTTAAATTTCACATACTGCTGAACCTGTTGATATCTGAACTAAAAATTCCAGTACTATAGTTCATTGTAACCATCAGGGTATATTATGTGCACCTGATACACCTGATAGCTTCAGACATGACAGGATACCACAGCCACACACTTCACCCTGTTTTTCAACTGACTGCAGTTATCTAATACAGTTTTGGATGAGGTGTTAACTTTGAATGCGCCAAGTATAATGGTCCTCAAAAATTTTATTTTTAACAGCCATAACATACTTGCTCACAGATTTGTTCCAGCACAAATCACAGACTGGGTCTGATAGTCTTCACATTTTCCAGTTTGCCTACAAATAAATACAAGCTTCACAGGAATTATCTGTAAAATAAGAAAGTATCCCAGTGTCACAGAAATATCCAGTTTTGTGAGTATTTAAGCAAGCAGTGTCAATGCAGCAATCTAAACATCTTTGTGTGCTGCACAAAAGGATGACTACTCACATGAACCTGGTGACAACTTGTTTTTTCACTGTTGCCCCTGTACTTAAGGTACCCCCTAGAATATTTGCAAGAGACTAGAATGAGCTCAGTTGCTTCTCAGTAACACAGACAAAGTTTAAGTTTGTCATCTCAAAATAATTGACAAAACAATGTCATTGCAGTTGGGTATAGTAAAAGTCAGCCTGGGGGTTTAGAGGTGGGACAGAGGAGGGTGAAAAGGCTGTTGAGTGGGAACAGAGTCTTGAATGGTGACATGGCAAAAAAGCAGTAAAAACATCCAGGTTGCAGCAGGGGAAGTGAACCAAGACATCAAGACAGCCAGTGTGGATATGTACGTGTATTATGAATCCCCCACAAGTTTGGAAGCATTGAGATAAAGTCTGGAATATTCAGTAAGGGCAACATGACTTCAGCCACGTATTTCTTCTGTCACAGATAAAGTAGATTGTCCTTGGCAGTTACCTATCTATGTGATGTGCTAGTTTGGTTTTTTATTTTACCATGCGATTAAAACAGTAGCCTCTGCAGTATATGTGTATGGTCTGAATTATATTTTCTAGTCTTTGGAGGAACAGCCCAAAATACTGTAAGAAATGAACATTTAAGGGATAAAGCACAAATTTATCTGTTTACAGGGATACACTGGACATTGAAAAACTGAAACATATTTAGTAATATCTGGAGACTGAACAAATGCAGTGCCCTTTCTCTCTCATCCAGCATGTACTTCAGCCCCCAAAGCACCTCAGTAAGCCTTATTAAGAAACCTGCTCCATTTCATTAATAAGAGTCTTGTACTAGGACAATCAAGATTGGTCAGAGAGTTTGTGACACCACAAGTGCTGAATTAAGGGACTAAATAATCTCCTTCAACCAACAGATTGACTGGGAACACTTTCCTTTCTTACTGTCCCTTTGTAGATTGAACATTGGCATCTCTCTAATGAGAAAGTTTTTCTTATGTCTCTGGATACAGGGAAATGATCTTTAAGTATTGACGTTGAAGACTGCCAGAAATACCAGTTATATCAGAAACTGAAAGTAAAGCATATTGGTTATACACCAAGCCACTTGCATGCCATCAGTTTCAGTTTGTGCAAACCCATCAAATTTAATGTCCATCATGATTTTACAATCCTGTGGGACCAGAATTTCAGATTTACATTGTTCAGCTGATTACTGCAGATAAGAATATATTTGATGTTATTTATCTGCTATTAAAAATATAACAGATTAGTAAGTTTAATTGTTCCTTGTGATAAAACCAGTGGTTGGTAACCTTAACTAGAGAGAATACATTTATTAATTTATACTAATTTCATTTGTTTCAGGGTTGTGTAGAACAAAAGACAAAAGAATAACACACAGAAATCCCCTTCTCTTCTGAAGCAGCCATAAGGTTCAGTGTTCCACCTTTGAAGTCCCTAATATATTTAGGCTGGTGAAAATGGATTAAGAAGATGTAGAATCATTCTGAATACCAGACTTTCCCAACCTCTTTATGTGTAGGAGAGACAGAAGTTTCCTGAAATGTGATACTCTTCAAGGAAACATATGTCAAGAAAAACAATGTGAACAAAACTTGTAGTAGTCTATCAAGTGCTGAAGAAGCCATTATTATCTCTAACACCTTGCCTTTAGAGCAAGTTTCATGATCTTATGTGCCAGATCTTCCCAGAATTTTTCCCGAAGTAGTACATCTAGGAATCTGGATCTCAGAAGAGGTAACCAGGCAATAATAACTGCAATAATGTCACAACAGTCAAATTCTTCAGACATGTCTCAAACACCAAGAAGACCTCCCTTCAAGGTATGCTATATCTGTGGCAGAGAATTTGGGTCACAATCTATTGCTATACATGAACCTAAGTGCCTGGAGAAGTGGCGTATTGAGAACAATCAGCTACCAAAGCACCTTAGAAGGCCAGAGCCCAAGAAACCTGAGGCCCTTACTGGTTCTGGTTCCTATACACTTGCAGATGAAAATGAAGCAGCTTATTATAGTGCTCAAGCCCAGCTGGTGCCCTGTAGAAAGTGTGGCCGAACCTTTTTTCCTGACCGTCTCCCTGTGCACGAAAGGTGCTGCAAAGGAGGCGGCAGTGGTGCGAGGCTCCCAAGCGCTGCTGCTAGTAAATCTGGTAAAGCACCAAGATCTGGACCTGGCCCAGCAAGTGGTATTCAACCTGAGGCCCATCAAGGAGCAAGCAGGGCTGCACCAGCTGTGTCAGACCAGGTAAATTGCTAACCATGTGCTGGATGAAAGGGTGTGCATGCATCTTGATGCTTGGCACTCCAGGGGAGATTGGCTTGCCATCAAATTTAAAATCACTTTTCTTCAGAAGAAGCTTTTAACTGCATGCAAATTGTTCTCTGCTAAATAGAGGATAAAGAAAAGGGAAATACTGGGAAGGGACTAAGGGAAACTACTTATTCCTATTTATTTTGATTTTCTTTTTGAATGGGAGTAGTTGGGTTCTCTGTTGAGAGTTTAAGAGTTATATCCCCAAGAGGGACCATTGCTTGATTTAGTTCCCTAGGAGATTCTATTGAGCAGATCAGGCAAGGTTTGGATGTCATATGTTTTAGGAGATGTTAGGTGTTTTTCTTTAGTTAACATGAAATGCAATGTTTCATTGTCCTGCAAGCATCCAGCGCTTCAAAACATGATTTTCATATTCTACTGTTATTCTTAACCTTGGCATGCAACATCAGTTTACTGAGGACTGCATGTTCAAAGGCAGCAGTTCTGGGTATAACAACAACAAAATAAATAAGACTGCACATTTTTTTCCACTGAATTTGATTCAGGATCCAAGAATAAAGAAGCTGATTCACATTATCCAAAAGCTACACAGAGTTTTGGAAAATTGGATATTTTTTTTGCATTTGTTTCTGCACAAGCTGTCCTTTGGCCAGGAGTTTTGTAAGATAGTTGTCTAAATTTAGGCCCAGTGTCCAAATTAAATGGCCTTTTTTTTTTTTTTAATGCGGGCGGCAATCCTGATTGCCTACATTTCTTTCGAAAATGGGATTTAGATCTCTCAGTCACCAAAGGAATGCAATGCTATGCAGAGCATTTCTTAAGATGCTTTAGAAGGCAAAGTGTGCAACATGTCAGTTTACCAGCTGCTGAGTAAAATTAAGATAATAGCATTACCCTAGCTCACATGAGATTAAAGACTTCAGGAGTCCTTCTTTATTATGCTCTATGAGGCCACTAATTGATATATTTTGGTGAATATATTTATTATGCTCTATGAGGCCACTGATTGATACATTTTGGAAAGCTGATATATATTTGGCAAATTTGCTTTTATCAGCAAATTTTACATTATCCACAAGCAGTTCAAAGTGCTACACAGCTGCATTTATAGTTGTAAGAAAAGTGATGCTGTTTATACTACATTGTGCTCTTTCCCAAAGAACTGTCATTGCTCTGAAGGTGATTGTTCAATGAAAGGTATGGCTGTGAAGCAGAGAGTTTAATCTATCACACATAATTCTGTAGATTATAAAAGAGAGGGTGAGGGCAATTTTCTATAATTATGGCCCCATAAAAAAAAAAAAGTTTAGAGTGTGGTTTGGCACTGACAGTGACCTGTAAAAAAAGTTACCCTCTTGCACAACATATCTGCTCCCCTTGTGGATTCATTCACATCTGCTGACTTGTTGAACAACAACATTATTGCCACCTTTTACTTCTGTGAGCTCTGCAGAGCCAAAATGAAATCTGTTCAAATCTGTTCTTCCTTCTGTGTGAACAACAGGTTTCCTCATTTACTTTCAAGCAGTTACAATTCATCAGTTGCAGCAGAACTAATGAGGCTGTAGAGCTTGCAGTTTGTAATTGACTTTGAAGGACTTTATTATTAACAATGACTTTCAGGAAGAGATAATGGATTTTACATCTCTTGAGGTCTATCCTTTAGTTCAGAATTATGCATTAAAGGCATGTGATGGGAAGATTGAAAGAAATATCCTGTGATCCAAGGGGTTCCTCTGGACTTGCAGACAACTTATAAGAAGCTGTCAAAGGAAGCCACTTTCCTGTAGATTTAAATTCTCTGTGAGAGAATCTTCATTTCCAGTTGAACATTTTGAAAGGTGTGGAAAACACACATTGAAGGATGTGGAAAAGCATTAGGCATATGGAATAACTGCAGATTAATTATGAACAGGGACAAGGTCTGAGTCTCCACTAAAGTCTTCCTCTTTTTCCAGCATATGGTTTTCATTTTGCTCACCTTACCAGCTACTCAGCTGTTTATTAATACTGTTATAAAATAGTGCTTCACTAGTGGTGGAGTGAAATGGCTACTGTTCTGGTCCTGGCTGGAAAGCATTTGGGGCAGTCCCTCTCTCATCTAACAGACTTGCTCACTGTGACAGTGAATTATTTAATTACTTGCGTAAAGTCCTGATTCAGCAGAACATCAGAGGAAAGCAATAACTGAAAAAAAACCCACCCAGCCCTTATATATTTAGGAGAATTAGTGTTACTGTTAAATAAATTTATGCAGTAAAAGATGCCCTAAATGAAAAACCTGGATTTTCCTTATTTTCAAAATAAAGTTCTGACTGATTTAGTCGTATACCATGTAAAGTGCATTTTAACTTTACAACTGCAAGTACTTCTCCCTGTATGCCTCTGCCTGTATGCCCTGGAGTTCTCTGCCCTTCAGCAAGTGTGGCATCAACTAGGCCAGTATCATTACTGACAAACTCTTTCTCAGTTCTGCATTAAATGTCTTTGAGGTGGAGACTGAACACCCTCTGTAAGCTCTCTTCCAGTACCTGTCCTGGCGCTCAGAATCAATGAACACATCTGAGTTAATCATGTCTGACTGTGTAGAATAACAGCAATTGCTTAGAGACTTTCAAGGGTCACATCAGCTCAGAAATTCTGCTTTGGATTCTGCTGTGATACCCCAAAAAATTGGAACCGGTGTCTGCAGCTACTGAAACTCAGACTTGCACTAAAACAGAGTCTGTGTTCTATTGTAGAACACAGACTCTGTTTTAGTGCAAGTCATAGACAAAAATATGTGATATGTGTAAGTGAGCACCAATAACTTGCTGTGTGTATATGAGTTACGGGGTTTTTGACAATAGATAACGCTGATCTTAAAAGCCTATTAGATGGTGCTGCCATCTGCTGTTTTCTTCTTATCTGGTTAACTACCTGAAAAGATTTCACTGATGTTCCTTTGCTGAATTGTAATGCATTTTAACACAATGTAAATCTTTAAAATTTGTGTAGCAAGAACTTTGATGTTGTATTTTACTCTAGCTAAAACCATGTAGCATCTTGGTAAAGGGAAGGCTTCTTCAGGTGCAGTATAATTCTAATGAAGTTGGAAAGTCAATGAGCTTTTTTGCCTCATTGCAGTGGTTTTGAATATCTTCCTAGAGAATACTGACAAATAAATTTGCAAATATAGAAAGTTAGATGAGAATAGACAGTGAATGGGTGGTTTGAATGAAGCTTACTGAGTATTATCATTGGGAATGTGTCCTTCCTTCCTTTGCTTGTACATGGGTGCGCCATTCATTGTACTGACATACTCAATTTAAAAAAAACACATCAGGAGCAAAATGGGATATTTCATGCTTCCAGTGGAGTAATATTTTTAATTGTATGCATAATCTTGCAGAATTACCTTGCTGCTCAAGGCATGTGATCCTAACATGAGTGCTGTTGTAGGCTGTGAAGTGCAGCTTTCGATAGTCATGAGATAGTCACCATATACCTTGTCCATGATCCTTATGCAAAATGTCTTTTACTTGGCTGAGAGGAATGTGTGGAAAGGGTTGCTTTCATGCAATAGACTGCTGCTACTAAGTGCTTGCACCATTCTTTTCCTGAGCCTCTAATCCATGGGCAGTTCAAGTCTATGACACGAGCTCCATCCCAGAGCAGGATGCCCCCCCTCTTCCCATTAAAATAAATGGATAATTAAACAAATAAGAAGGGAAGAGGTGTGTGCAGTCCTGGATGATAAATATTTATGTAGGGAAGTCTGGGATTCAGTCTTATTGTGTGTACTTAAGAAGAAATAAAAAGCTTTGTGCAGTATGGAAGGATTTGACCTCATGTAACACCGTAACAGCAGCCTGGGGCTAACCTTAAGTAATGTCAGGTCTATTGAAAATACATAGTTGCATAGCCCTCTGAACTAAATAACTTCATTCATAGTCACGCAGACATACTTAGCAGTCTTGGAGTAAAAAAGAAAATACTGAGACACCAGAGGAAAGCCTAACTACTCTGTTAGGTATTTGTAGGTATTTTTATAATAACACATATCCTCAGGAACAGACCTTCCCTACAACCCTTTTTGAAAGTTAAAAACAAAGCAGTGAACAGACAGCCTAGCCACTGGCCTGTGAGTAGTTTGGGTTGGAAAATTGTGGTGTTTCCAAAAATAGTTTAGTTTCAAACTGCAGGCCTCCAGATGTTATATTTGGGATAGACACACTGAAAACAAAAAGAAATGAAGGGTAAATATCATCAGCTGTAGAAATTCCAAGTAAAGCTTATCATAACTTGGATTCCACAGTTAAAAAAAGAAAAATCTGTTACTACCAATTGTTAGGCTAATCTCTTTCAGGTTTTAAACACGTGTGCAGAGAACAATTTGTGTATATAATTGTATGTGTGGTGATGGGTCAATCTCAGTATTTTTCGGCAATGAAAATAATTCTACCCTAAGAGTGATCTGATTTCTTTTAATTAATTCTGCTTTCTCCTGTTGTTTCTGTACCATTTTTAATTGTGGAAATTGCAAAAGACAGACATTTCTACTTGAAAAAATTTCTGCATTTGCACTAGGATTTCTTTTTCTTATTATGTTACCATAGAAGAGTCCCTACAATCTGAATATAAATAAATTGTTCTTTCCTAGTTTGTAGCCAATAAGTAACTATTTAAATGAATGGCAGGAACCCAGCTAATGAGAACTCATGGGGAAAGTGTGTTCCCAATGATTTTACACCTAACATTTTTTAAGAAACCGTTTCTAAAATAGTACCCTCAGCAGGAATGCACACTAAAAAGAGTTCTCTGACCTCAGGAGTTTAGATTATAGTTTCCTTATCTAAAGTTCTCCAGAGCCTACAAATAAATGTATAGTGTCTTTAGAAGACTTTGTATCTGGACCCAGAGTCTTACTTTAAAATCAGACAAGTTCTAGCTCACAACTTGAAGTAAAGAAGTAACTGAAATTTGATAATGGAAAGTTATAAGATGTTTTTAAAATAGCTGTTGCTGTATTCATCTAAAAAATAGGAGAAGAAGGCTGTATTTTTACATATATTAGAAAATTTGCTTATATAAAATACTGTGTTATCAAAGATAGCAAGGAAATTCCATTTGTAAGTCAAGAGGATGAAAATGTCCTCGGAGAGCCCGTCTTTTCAAGACATTGTGAGAACTT
This sequence comes from Melozone crissalis, assembly GCF_028551555.1. Lineage (NCBI taxonomy): Eukaryota > Metazoa > Chordata > Aves > Passeriformes > Passerellidae > Melozone > Melozone crissalis. The sequence continues at coordinate 17,978,652 of NW_026535783.1, read as the reverse complement.
TCCAGATGAAGTCCAACTTTTCCCGGAAGAAATACACTTTATGGAGTAGTATTTCTTTCATGTAAGTGAGATTACATGTGTGATACAGGAAGGCAATCTTATGCAGATTGTTCACTAATGACATTTTCAGACTGTAACATAAATACAAGAAGAACTGCCCAGAATTTCGTGAACAAATTGATGGGCTGACAGAAAGAGTCATAAATACGGGAACAGGTTATGCTTTGTCTTACACAGCAGCAGAGGAAAAAATGAAACCCCCATCACTCTTGTTTGAGTGAGAAAGGTTTCCTGTATTTGGTCTGGCATGGCTGTCCGTCTAACTTGAGGAGGGCAGGGATAGCTCATCTCTTACTGGTATTCTGCAGTCAGAAGTGTAGGAAGTGCTGGCAGTTGTGAGACCCATCTGTGTGCCTCAGAGTTCTTCCCTGCAGCATGTTTTTATCCTACTTCCTGAGCACGGCTGGTGCTGACACCACGCCTAGCCCAAGACCCGCCTAAGGACACAGCTGAGTCCATAATCTGCAATACCACAGTAATTATACATTTTTCAGCCTTAGATTATGTATTTGTGAGGTTTGGGGTTGAGGAAACTTTTTCTTCTGTTGTTGAGCTGTTTTCCTCTGAGAACAAAAGCAGATCTTCAGTGTGGAAACAATGACTTGCTTAGAGTCCAGTTCTGCCCTTGCTGCAGTCACTGGCAAAGTTCACACTAAGGCCTTTGGGATAAACAAACAGCAGTTTCTTTTTTGCCCCTCATCCTGAAATATCCTGGCTTGGTTCTAATCTTTGAAGGCCAAGAATTCCACCAGATAACTAATCTGTGTCAAAAGTGAGGTAAAGAACCACAATCATCTCTTGGGAGAGCTGCCCTCGCTGTCCTGCTTAAGAGAGATACTAAGGCTGGACACAGTGCTTTGAGCTGTGTTCTGGTAGAAGATGGAGTCTTTCTGTTATTGTACTAGACATCAAGAGTTCAGCTGATGAAGCTTCCGTTGCTGCTTTCCATTTTACGTCTGATTTGTAAGTAAAAAATGGCTTCAACCATTTAAGATGAATGCTGCATTGTAACCTGATGAAGCAGAGGTGTTGTTTCTGCATGTGAAGACTTAGCATTTTCAAGAACTTTCAGTTACGAAAATCAAAGAGACAAAACTTAACACAGTTAAGTATAGATTAGTCCCACACATCAGTCATCCCAGCATCTGCAAAAGAAATCTGCCTGTTCCAGGTGCCCACTTAATGAGGCAATATCTCTTACAAGCCTCAGGACTGATTCCCAGCAAAACCAGACTGAAAAAAACAGTTACACAGATTTCACAGATAACACATTCCTTATCTACATGATTGCTTCCATACAAAGTCATTCTGATTCAAAGTGAATATTGAAAATTATATTTATTTTTCTTCATGGTTGTTATTTGCAGGCAAAAGTGATAAGACGGCCGCCAACAGTGATTTGCTACATATGTGGCCGTGAGTATGGAACAAAATCTATTAGTATACATGAGCCACAATGCCTGAAAAAATGGCACCAGGAGAATGAAAACCTCCCCAAGCACTTGAGAAGGCCAGAACCCAAAAAACCTGAAGTCAGGACTGTGCAAGGTAAGCTACAGACTAAATTATGAGAGATGAGCAAAAAATTGTGAGGAATTAAAAAAATATTTTAAAGCCATAGGTAAACAGTTTGCAAGTACTTTGTTCTCCTGTGTACTGTCAAGATCTTGTTTTAAGCTTTCCCTCTGCTTCACAGAAGGAAACCTTATAATAAAGTCTTGAAAGTAAAAGTAGTCATTATCTATGGAACATGGCTCCTGGGACATTCCCCTCCATGTGCCAATGTGTCCTGAATCAAAACACAAATAGATTAGCAACCTGCTTCACAGCTACACTACTACTTTTTGACTTCTTTTAACACAGGCACGTCTTAAAATGAGCAAAAACATCCAAGAATAACGAGCAGACATGACACAGAACCATTAAAATAAAATATCCTCAGGCAACATAGGTGTAGATACTTCAGCCAGATTCTTCTACAGTCAACAGCCCATATTGATGCCTTTTTATTTACAAGTCTGAGAAGCTTTCATTGTGAGACACTGTAATATAAACACAGTGGAGAAATGCATATATGTAGTACAAACTAAACAATTAATTTTTGCCAATTTTACATGTTTGTTCAGTGGGTTCTGTTTCCTAAGGTTCCACTTCTTCAAATCAATGAACACTGATGATCCCCAGCATCCCCACAGATGGGTTGTCATATGTATCTGAGGGTCATATGTTCCCTCTAGGATGTAAAGGAGTTCCTATACATGCTTTGCCTGGAAGCTCTTCCCAGGACTTCCCACTCCCACATAAAGTTATTTCACCTTTCTTGCTGGATGCTTTCCCTGGCCCTGCCAGCTGGTCTGAGCTACTTTGGGCCAAGTTTGGACCACTTCCTCACAGGCATTTAATTCACACACACTTTTTTTTTTAAATTCCCCACAATTTCCCTCAGCTTCCCAAAATGTCTGGAAAAGTAGACAAAGTCTCCTACAACTCACTTGTGAAAGAGTCATACACCAGATCAGTTTACAGCAGTACAAAGAAATATGTCCTCAGAAGACATGCAGAAGAGAGCAGGATCACTGAGAACACTAACCAGATGTTCAAAATAATAATCAAAGTTGAAGTAATATAAAATCGGAACTCGGTTAACAGATGCCAAGTGGCATACTTGAATCTGCAGTAGAAGATGTGTTCAAAAGACATCTTCATTGTATTTGCCTTTTAAGATGTTAAGCACTTTTTAATTATTACACATTGTGTGGTAAAACAGATGGAGAAAATGAGAATTCCATGTGAAAGAGGGGGATGCAAAAAGGCAAATCAGGTTATTTTGAAATACACTATTCTTATTTTAAAGGAGTGAAAGCAGAAAGACAACCACTCTTTGAGAAAACAATCTAGCAGAAGGCTCCCAGATATGAATCAGAAAGTTGTCTCATTTACTCAATGAGTCATATCACAGGCGCCTCCAATCTCCTGTGAGGTGTGTGCCCACGGTTCCTCTGGGGATACTGACCTGCTTCCAGCATCTGTCCCTAAATGCCTGCTGATGCAAGCCTGATCTGTTCTGTAGCTTGAGCTAAAACTGTTGTTCCCCCTGCAGCTGCCTCATATTCCTGGCCTTGAGAAAATAAGCTGTGTTGTTCTTTTTCCATAAGACTTACTCTTGGTCATGTGGTAAATGCTATAACTGACCTTCAGACCACATGCATGTACTGCATGTCTCACAGTTTCTTAGCTCAGGAGGGAGGGATTACCCCTGTTGTTGAATGAAATAGACAATGTTCAAAAAAAGCTCAGAAATATTAACTGCTTTCATAAAACTTTTTATAACTTACATAAATCTTTTTCTGAAAACTCGAGTGCCACGGGAAGACAACCACTGCCCTCATTACACAGTGTTTTGTTTGTGGAATGCCTAACACATGCCTGCAAGGAGAAAGTCATCTCTCTTTCTCCCTCTCCTCTTTTTTTTTTTTTTTTAATATTCCATAAACTTTCCAAAGTACAGAAAATACACATTCATTTCCTGCAAGCAGAGGGGATATTTGTCTCAGCCAAGAAAAGAAACACTACTTGATTGCTCTTCTAACAAAAAGAACATTAGGAACAGGCATATTAAGAGATCTAAGGCTTATTGTGGTTATGTGAACCACTGGATATGATTCATATTAAAATTGTATGGGCCGTTAATGAAGAGCTCTATCATGTGCCAATGACAGAAACCATGAAATATTTTTAAATGCAAAAATCCTTTTCTTTCAAAAATTGTCCACTGCTAACAGTTCAAAGAAAAAAAACAGATTTTAAAATCTTTTTCTATATTGTCATACCAAATAAGAAGGGTGAAGCAAATAGTCTTTAATTTGAGCCATATAGACTTTGTAGACCTTTTTGTGCATGCACTTCAAATGAAAATCCTTAAGATCTAAATCCAGGTATTAAGCAACCTGCCTGGCCTTTTTGCAAATCAGTTTGAAACAACACTATGTGAAAATCCATTTCGAAAGGAAAGTCCATTTCAAGATGAAAGTAAACAAGATTTTTTTTTTTTACCCAAATTAAATCTTGAAAACACATCTGAGTGTTTGAAGAATGCTTCCGAGTTTTCACAGCAGTCATTCTTCCCACAGTGGAAAATAATTGAGGGTAGGGCTGGATTAGTGTTTAGATGACAATAGATGCATCACTGCAATGACTTCACAGGAAGTTGTGGCTTTAAAGTACTGTAGTTTTTGTCTGTAAGGTTTTAGGCTTATCTAAGATTTACTCTACTTTTTAAGTATAACTTACATGGACTCTAACAGGAAGAAAATTGGGCCCCTTGTCCAGAGCAGTACAAAGAAGCATATTCTCAAGTACGATATGCTCCCACCCATAGCCATGGTCAGATAACACATGCTTGTTAAACAGAGCTTGAAGCAAAGCCAAAAAGTGAATTTGCTGATAATAGTACCTATGCAAAGATGTTAATAATTAGCTGAGAATGCAGATCATAACACACAGCATGATGTTTTCTCTGTACTCTCATACAATACAAAATTATTCAGTTTGAAGTTAATTTAATTCAACCCTTGGGACAAAAAACAGTCTTTTTAATATACTTTTTACTCTTTTGCTTCTTTCTTTTCTTTTTCATTTGCAAAAGCAATATGGTTTGGTTAAACTGAAAGGCTCAGTCAACAGGTATTTCCTGAAAATATTTTCCATAAAGAGTTGAATGTGGGTCTCCAGAATGAAAGCTGATACTTTCTTTTTCTAATTTTCCAGCCAAAGGTTTCTATGATCTTGATGCTCTAAATGAGGCTGCCTGGACCAGTGCCCAAGCCCAGCTAGTTCCATGTGATATTTGCGGGCGTACTTTTCTTCCAGACAGACTGATCGTCCACCAGAGGTCCTGTAAACCAAAACCTGCAAAGTGAAGCGGATGTAACACACATGCATACAAATGCACGTCTGCTCACACAGACACAGACAGACAGACACACATTTATCCTAAGCTAAATAAAGCATGTGTGTGTAAGTGTGTGCACATGAATACACACACATGCACCCATGCCTTTCAAGACAAACCATGAGAGAAATAAAATTCATCTGGAGAGACATGGTCACCAAAACTTTATTGTGTAATGATATCATGTGCTTCAAAAGTCTCCAGAGTAAAAATCAGCCGTTGCTACTAAAGCGTAAAGTCAAATAGAGAAAATTACTTCATTGAAAACAAAATTTCGCTTCTCCTCTTTCCAAGACTCTCTGGTTGGTGTAAAGATCTTTAGCCGAACTTGACTAACCAGAGAAATCATGTAGCTCCTTTAAGTTTGTTCATTTTTGTTTGGGTTTTTCAGTTTTTGGGGGTTTTTTTGTTTGGAGCACTCCAGTGTTCACATTCACGTGTAACTGCATCTTATGAAGCTCTTGACTGCTACAAGTGAAACCTTTTCATGTAAAGGGATCCACTCATGTGGTAGAAGCAGACAGGCTTTTTGTAAAAAAACACCCAGAAGTGCCCTCTTTTTGTTTAAGAATTAGGCTGACCATGTGATTTATCCTCAGCTCAGTAAACTCTTCATGTAAAAAAATTTATAAGTCGGGGAAGCACATGAACTTTGTAAAATAAAACATTTTAATGTCAAGACAAAATGATCATGGTGTGCCAGATGGCTGGCATAAAATACCACCCTGCCCTCTGTACCAATTGTGGCCATAACAGAGCCAGTGCTGACTGGAAGAATGGGTATAAGAAAGCCATGGGGAAGGTGTTTGAAGGTGCTATTTTGAAAAATGCTGTTACCTTATGTAGAGGAATGAGTGCCAAAACACATCAGTATAGGAATAGGCTAAACACATGAAGGAAGCAATACTCCTTTTACAAGGTACAGCAGAGAGCAATTATTATTTTACTTACTCTGAAGCCTTTTATTAAGTGATGAGGTTATTCTAAAGGTATGACAAAATCCAGTACAAGTTGTGAACTAGCAATCTAGGCTTCCTGATATCATGAAAGAAACTGTACATCATGTATGGGCTTAAGGCCTCGAGTTGTCTGTTATGTATTATGTGATTGATGTGACTTTTCTTGGAGCATTCACACTTACTATTGTACTTACAAATCAGAGGAAGTGAGTGCTTTCATACACACTAAAATGAAATATGGGTACCAACAACTTTTCCAAGCAATCAAGCTGTGTGATTTGTGGAGTAAGTGAAACAAGCAGCAATATCTTTGTTCTGTTATTAGAGAAATGCTCCTGACTCCAGCCCTGGCAGGCTGTTAATTCAGACTGGAAAAGTACCAGCATTCTTTGGTGAAAATAATTTCCAAAACAATCAATGGTACCTCAGCAGCCCTTTCATCTTTGGAATGAGGATTGTATAGTCTGAAGATAGATATCTTCAGGAGTCAAAGGTTCAGGTTTTTTTTTTTCCAGTTCTACAGAACAAAGCTGTGTAAACCCTGCAGATCTGTTGTTAGTGTCTCCAGCGTAAGAAGAGGTGCTGTCGGAGCTGGACCAGTGCCACCCCTCCTTCTTTTGGCTGGGAGAAGGCATGTGGCCTGAGGACAGAAGAGTGGGGGCACTAGTTTGTGATTGCTAGACTGGCTCCTAGGAGCTGCTGGCTGGCAACATATACTGCGAGCTCCTGAGGTCACACCAAGGGCTGGCCCACTGACAAGCGGTTTGGTAATTGGAGGATTATGGATATCATACAATCTCACCTTTGCGTCCCCTCTTGCTCTTCTTGGAATACTTTCTTTTCTTAGACACAAAAGGCATTTTTTGGTTACATCTGCCTTATTGGGTCACTGAGATTCACTACATCCACTTCCAGAGCAAAAACATATTTTAAAGAAAGTAAGCCTTTGCAGAGTCACTGCAATGTTTGCCATTAAAAATTCAGCTCTGCCTCTTGGTGGAATTCATATATTGGAGTCCCTGTGTAATTCTGAAAGTTGGACTTAGTGTCTTGATGGTTCTAAATCTGTCCGAGATTTCACCCAGAACATGTTTTCTGTGTTTCATTGTCAGCTCTACACTTGGATATATTTTGGTTTCTGGAATTTTTTCTCAAAAAGCAGTAAAATCTGTCTGATGAGCTGAACGTTTATGAACAATAAAAAAGTACCAATATTAAGTGCATGTTGTGTCTTATCCAGAAATACTATTGTAGGGGAACTCCTGAAGCTATAAGCCTAGAGTATGTTTTCCACATCATCTTTTAAAACGGGAAATGAGGATCTGTCAAATTAAGAGCTGTCTCCGCTAGCTGGTGATTGCTGCTGAGTTCTGAACTCAATGTGGGATTTGAGAAATGGTGAGCCTTACCACTCACAGAGTAAAGTCAGCATTGGGCTGTGAGGGCTGATGGTGAGACCAGAGCGTGCAGAAGCTCAGCTGGAGCCAACAGCCCTTGGAAAGATCTCAAGGGTTGTAGCATTCCCTTCCCTCCACAACTTCATGCGAACAGTGATTTCCAAAATATGTAGAAATATAAAAATCACTGACATAGGAGTGCATATTGTTCCGTTTCAGACGTCACTCACATCCCAAGGTTACTCTGTCACAAGCTTTTCTGCTGAGCTCACCAGTGCTGGTGTGTTTGCTGACGATGACAGTGAGGTCAAAGCAAGCTTTGTTTACTGGGAGAAGCACTGAGAATGCGTTCATGGCTTGCTCCCAGCAGAGTTAAAATGAGATCTTATGAGCATTACAATTATTGCTTGGCATGTATAATTTTGACTTTTTTTGCAGGAGAGGAAAAGGAAATGAGAAATTGAGCCACTTTGCTTCCTTTGTTTCCGTACTTTAGTGATTTGTCATTTAACCTTATCTCATTCACTGTTGGCTCAATGTTATTTCCAGCTGAATCCCATGTTTCCTACTGCCACAGCACATTTAAAGAGCTGAAAAATATCTTCTGGTACTTCAAAACCAGTGACATTTCATCTAATTTCCCACAATTGTGCTGAGAGCAGCTAAAAATATTCCTGGACAAAATATTCAGAAAGTCAGGACATGGATTGACAAGCAAAATTTAATCACATTAAACAAATGAGCATGCACTTTCTGATCCTAAATAAAAGCCATGACTTAAGTTTTAGTTCAGCCATTTGAACCTCCTAATTTCAAATTAAAAAGAGGCATTTTATAAAAGCAAATCAGAAGATCATAGTCGAGCTAGAAGCATTTAACTGCAGACTTGAAAAATTGGGCATTAATGAAAGAATCCATAACTGTAGTTAAGTATTATATGCAAAGAGTTATAATCTCTTGAGTTGGGAATGTCACAGTTACCATACAAACTTCAAAAGGTCCTGCATCTTTAAGGGCAGTAGTTAAAAATGCCTGATAGGCTTGAACAAGACAGTTTCATGGACCTTTTTTCTTAAAGGCTACTGGGAGTGAATAGACCACAACTTGAGGAATAAAAACATTTTTAAATGTAATGTCAGTTTCTAATTGAAGATAGTGAGCACTTGTATGGATCTGTGAATTCTCTTTGCAGGCCACATACCTAGAAAGCATATAGCACCATGTAGAAATTATGTTTTCAGCAGTGACTACTCACAATTTGAATGCTTAAGCTTTAGTCCCGGATTTGTAAACAGGATTTTTGATCCTGTGCTCACTGAAACAAATCCTACATCTATTGTACTGTATGTATGTATATACTGTACTGTATGAGTATGATCAGATGTTGACACACGTGTGTGTCTTAATCCAATTAAATAGTGCAGTTTTTTATGATGGCACACAGGCTTTCAAAGCCTATCTTTGCTTAACAATAACAAATTCTCATAGTTGAGAATTTTGGGTTTATTACCCAGTGCACAGAGCTGGTCCATGAAGAAGGAATTCTAGGTGGTCTTCTGTCAGAATTAATGTTTTCTTCCAGGGTCCTCTGCTTAGTTTTGCTTCGCTGTCAGTGGGGATAAGGCTTCTCAATTCTGTATTTCTGAACTATGTTAACCACAGTGGGTACAAATGAGTTTGCTGTATGTGGATACATGCCACCCCCAGCAACATGGCTGGATTGGGCAAAAGCAGGATTCAACAGGGGTGTGAAGTCCCCCCAAAAAAAGAAACCTGCAAGCCTGGAAAACCCTCCAAGAAGTTGACCGAGGGACTGTCTAAATTCTTGCATGCTATTACTGTTTATTCCTTGGTCAATAACATAACTGACATACACAGTATTGATGACTCTGGAGCACACAAGAATGAGGTACTCCTCCTAAATATATATTTCTTAAAAAAACTTCTGTCATTTTCAGTTGAAGAAAATAATTTATAATCTTCACAGAGTTGAGAAGAAAGAGTTGACAGCAGAGCAGGAAATTGTACCTGACAAGAGAGACTCCTGGAGGCCAGACTGTTTAACTTCTCAAAAAAAACCCCATAAAGTGCCTCCCTGATAGCCTGTACATATCCAGACTAAAGAGACTTGTTTCTAGAAGAATACAACTGAACAATTTCCAAGCAGGAATTTGTTGCTAGTCAAACTCAGAAGGAAGCAACTCAGAACTTTCAAGCAGTTTACTGAGATTTTCAGTAGAATGTCTGTGGCAGGATTTTTACAAACAAAATTTAAAAAAAAAGTTATGCATAGGTATAATATGAATAAATTTAGGCCAGCCTTGTATTACAGTATGGCTTGTAGAACACTGGACTCTAAGATTTTTCCAGATGATCATGAAATATAATAATTAACATATCTTTTTCAGGACAGTTTGTAGAAGTCTAAGAAAAATATTGCAAGTAACTAGTTTTGAAGACTCAAGGACCATTCACTAAAATCATCCCCCAGCCTTGGAATGGTTGCAATAAGTAACACATCCCAATTTAAGGCCTCTTTCCCACAGGCCTTTGTGTTCACATGTTAATTCCCTCTGAGTTCTGTTGTCCCATTGGCCCATTGGCTCTGACCACCCCGTTCAGCCCCCATTTCTGTTTATATATATCCTCTAGAATGTTCTCCCTTCCCTGAATCCTGTTGGTCCTGTTTTATTGCATTGCTCTGCCCTGTCAATCCCAATGGCACTTGCTGTCCCTAAGCCCACCTTTGCACCATTTTGCCCTGCTCCCATTGGGGCCTAACCCTCCCGATTGCCCCCTCACCCCAGATATTGTCCTGGACCCTGAAGCCGTCCTGGTTCTTGTTCTTGGTGTGTATTTGAAGCTGTATCCTGTTTTTTTGGATTTTCAAGCAAGAACCTGTCCCAACACCATCCTTCGTCAGCCTTCTGGTGGTTTTGTGCTCCAGGCACACACACGTGGCCTGCCTGGGGACCTGTTTTAACGTGTTGCTACGTCTGCCTCCCAAACAGGGACTTTCTCACTGAAGTCCCTGAAAGCGGCCAGGAGATCACCTGCTGGACAGCTGTCATCGGGAAGAAGACACGTTCAGGTTAGCCCGACCCTGACACCAAGCATGAGTGTTTTTGGGCGAGGCTGCCAGGAGAGGCAGCGCCCTTGGTGCAGCAGGGGGCCCGGCTCTGTTGGTGAGCCCCCGCAGGACGTGGTGTGCCTGAGCGCTCCCCAGACACACAGGAGGGCGAATGGCAGGGAGCCTGCCCGGGATCTGGGTGCTTTTCCAGCACCTTTGGTGCGGCCGAAGGACCAGCTCTGTTGGTGAGCCCCCACAGGACATAGTGTGCCTGACCCAGAGACACGAGAGGGCAAATGGCGGGGAGCCTGCCCAGGATCTGGGTGCTTCTCCATTAGAGGTCCTGTGGATGAGGGGGAGCAACCATGGGCAATGTGCTTAGCATGGCTGAAAAGGACGTATATATGCAGGTTAGGGAAGTTTTTAATTCTTAGGGAGAAATAATTTTCAAAGAGGGATTTGAAACAATTAATTTGTTGGTTGTTTAAGAATGTTCCTATCATTTCTAAAGACTCTGTTAATTCACTGGGTTTTTGGGACTCTGTTGGGGAAAAACTTTATGTTCTGCAAACAGGAAAAGTTAAAAGTTGCTAAGTTCTGCACTCTTTTTCATTTAATATATGATGCAGTTCAAAGTTTACATTTGAACCCTGCTTCCCAGTTCTCCCCCCGTGCTCCTAATCTCTCTGTCCTGGAGAGCAGGACAGGAGATGGAAACTCCCTGTGGTTGCAGATGAGCCACCTGCCTTCTGCCGTCTCTCCTCCCTTTCCATCTCCTACCCAAAACAGTGTTAGCCCGGCTGTTTTGGGTCCTACCCTTATCCATGCTCCAGCATCCTTTATTCCTTTTCTTTCTTACCACCTTTCACAAAAAGGCAGTGGCCCTGTAGGGGGAACCAACATCTTGAGTGACTCTCTCCCACTGCCCTCCATGAGTTCCTCTCGCGTGACCTGTGACACTCCTGTGTCGCGCATTGCCCTTGCATCAGGAGCCTCTCCTTTTGGGGAGAAACCCCTTCCCATTGAGGGCCCCACTTCCCCTCATACCCCTGACCCAGCCTCTTCTGATCACCCGGTTTCCAGACCTGGAAATGATGCTGACTGGAAGGCAGCCATCCTGGCTACCGACAGCCCACACCACCAGGCCGTGCCGGTCGGCCGGCCATCACACCCCTCTACCACGCCATATCCATCCTCCTCCTCAGAGGAGGAGGAGGGTGAAGGCTCGTCCAGTTATAAGGGCGAGCATGATGACTATTGGCAGAAGGGGCAGAGGCAAACAGTCAAGGAACAGGACTGGACAATGGCTGCTAAAATTCAAGCAGCCCCAGTGCAGTACCAGAGGGGAGCTAATCCCAAGTGGGAGTATTTATCCTATGGGGAGATGAAAGAACATTGCAAAACAGCTAAGGATTTTGGGAAATGGTCCCCTTATTTTAACAATGTTTTGTCTGCGACTCGGTCAATGCATGTTTTAGTGCCGTGTGATTTAAAACATACAGTGCCTGTCCTGCTTTTCCTGCTGAATATATATTATGGGAGGGTGTATGGAAAAGGCAGCTTTGAAAAGTCATAGAAGACTATGCAAATGAGGAGGGGTGAGCATGCCTTTCCTTAGAGCACTTAGATGGGGAAGGGGGACTACTCTAAGCCTGAAGGTCAGGCCATTGACCTTCCCCAGGCTGTCTTGGAGTTCGTCAAAAGTGCTGCAAAAACTGCTCTAATCCAAACACCTGATGGGATGATCCCCAGCCTCGGCTTTGCAGACATTGAGCAAGGCCCAGAAGAAGATCCCCTGGACAGCTTTGCAGTTGTGCAGCAGGACTTAATCCCAGATATACAGGAACTTTCCCCTAGATTTTCCCAAGGAAACCATAAACCAGTTTGATAAACTATATGTATGTTGCCCATCAGTGACAATGCATGGAGCCAGAGTACTCATTTTCAGCAAGTTTATCCCTACTACAAGTCCTAACATTTCGACTTGTTGCTGTTGTTTTTTTTGCAGGCTAACCCGTGTCCCCAGAAGCCAGGACCACCCATGACCAGGAGACCTCTGTGTATGGCCGCCATAAAAGGACTCTGGATGCTCCTCACTGTGCCCCATGCCCTTAGTTGGGTGATCCCACCAGCCAGCTGCAATGTTTGGGTCACCCTTGCTAGGATACTGAAACAGGATACCTTGTGTCTATCCATGGAAAGCCCTTACAATCCCCAGTCTACATGCCGTGTAGGGTTACCTATGGATGAATGGCTGGTAACTGTGGATGTTCTCCATAGAAGGCAAGGTAGCTCCCCCAACAACCCCCACCAGAAGCCTAGCCCAGTGGATACCTGGGACACCTGGACTGAGAGACTTGAGCATGCACCAGAGGAACCCCAAGAGTTAGATCTATTGGGATCCTCAAAAATGAATTACTGTGTTAAGTTTTATTATAAGCTCAGATGGGGAGAATGGGACAGCAGAATAGTTAGGCCTGATGAAGAAAGTGTGATTGTTAGACAAAATGTCACTCCCTATAATTTCCTTTATAAAAGGGAAAACAATTGGTGTAATTACACATTTCCCATTACCTCCTAGTCCAGCCTGCATCCCAAAAGGGTGCAGCCTGCATCCCTAAGGGTGTGTTTCTTGTCTGCGGGGACCAAGCATGGCCCAGGATTCCATCCCGCCCCCAGGGAGGTCCCTGTAGCCTTGGGCTGCTCGCTCTCCTGACCCCTGACATGGCTCTGATTCAAGGCTGGAAGAGTCAGTTGGCCCCCAAAAGGAGATCACTTAATGAATTTGACAAAAGTTGTGATAGCCAAATTACGAGTTGGAGCAAAGGTAAGAGAGTCACAGACTCCCTTTCGTTACCTTGGGTGGCTGCTGCCGAAGCTCTCGGAGAGTTAAATCCTTTAGAGTGTTGGCTTAGCAAGCAGACCAATGCTACTTCCATGGCATTAAGCAGCTTGCTTGAAGATGCCAACACCATCTGGTATGGTACCTTGCAGAACAGAGCAGCTGTTGACTACCTGCTGCTCACCTCGAGGCAGGGCTGTCAGGAGTTTGAGGGCATGTGTTGTTTAAGTCTGTTCTCACACAGCGAGTCTATTAATCAGAGCATCCAGTCTCTATAAGATGAAATAAAGAAGATGCGAGCAGAAGGTGATGGAGACTGGACTGATGGACTCCCTGGTGGTTGGGGGCTCACAGGTTGGCTCTTGCTGCTAGTTGAAACTGTCTTGTGGGTTACAATTCTTATTGTCACTGTGTTAGTTATGTATTCCTGTTTTGTTCGCTCTTTGCGTAGGTCTGTGAGAGAGGCTTTTTTAATAAAACAAAAAGGGAGAGTCATGGAGGCCCAAGGGCCAGTTACTAAAATCAGACCCTCAGCCTTTGAAAGCTTGCAATAAATAATACATCCCAGTGTTAATTCCCTCCGAGTTCTGTTGTCCTGTTGCCCTGTTGGCTCTGACCACCCTTGTTCAGCCCCCATTTCTGTTTATATATATTCTTCAGAATGTTCTCCCTTCCCTGAATCCCCATTGGTCTTGTTTTACTGCATTGCTCTGCCCTGTATCCTGTTTTTCAATAAACCAGCATTCAGATTTTCAAGCAAGAACCCATCCCAACACCATCCTTCATCAGCTTTCTAGTGGTTTCATGCTCCAGGCCCAAACACGTGGACTGCCTGGGGACCTGTTTGTAGCATGTTGCTATGACTAGTGGTATCTCTAGGGTATGTATTCAAGAATTCAGAGTTAGCAAATTAAAAGAAGAAAGATGCATATATTTTAAAAGTAGTGCCATCTCTGCAAGAATGTGGGCCCTCACCTGTGAAACATGTAAATAACAAGGCTTCTTAAGGTAAAAGTGTTTGAATTGGGATAGGATTTGTACCTGTATTTGAAGCTGAATCAGACTGCCAACTCAGATTGTGATGAAGAGGTATTTAGAGCAGCAGTAAGAGACATCTGGACAAAAAAATTTATAGGGTACAGTCTCAAATGGAGGATAAACTGCCAGTCTCATCAGAAAGAGGAGTTCGATTTCAAAACAATTAGGTGCTCTGCCTTCCTTGCTTTCTCTGGCACCTTAAAGGGAAAAAGATTTACCTAAGTTAGCTCACAGGACTTGTAAATCTCAATAGTTAGGAAACTGGCTGTTTCGGGTTAGTTTCACACTTTATTGTTGTAATACATCCAATTCAAAACAAGCCATACTTACTGTCTATTTATACCAGGTTTAAAGGCTGGAAAGATGTAAAATAAGGGCTCTGCCAGATACAGCTTGTGATGAAAGCAGATTTCTAAGACCTCTTTCACCAGTCTACTCCCTCTTTGTAACAAATGCTGGTTTGTTAGCCACCATAGCTTTCCCTGTAGTTGTTTTCCTCCCTGTGTCCCCTGCTCCACCATTTAGGCTTATTTGATGCATTCAGACAGAGGTATCTTCTCTAAATACCTCTTGGAGAACAGTTAAACTTCTCAGTGTGTTGCCATGAGGCTGCAAAATGTGTGCAGCGTGGAAGATGCCAGAGTCAGAAACATGGATCACAGGCTACACTCCCATGTTACAAGGCCATATTCTGGATACATTCAAACAATACAGCAGAGCCACATGGAGGGTTTTTAATGCCTTAATAAGAAATATTTACATTTTATCATGCAGCAGATAGGATGTAGAAGGGATATGCATCTTGAAAAACACAGTTGTGGCTATGAGAATAAAGAGGCTCAGTCTGTTCAGCTTCTCAAAGACAAGACAGGCTGTTTGATCTATCATACATGCCGTATTTCAGCCCTGAATTTTCATAAACCAAGTACACTTCTGCATACTTAACCTTGACATGTGCAGGATCCAAAAGTGCTTTACAAACTTTATCTCATGTAGGTAACATAGCAGACTAGATACCAGATTACTCATTGATGTCACACTAAAAATACCCAGTACAACTTCCAGAGTATTAGCTTTAGCAAAATTGAGATTTCTGAAAATACCAAGGGGGTCACCCATGTCATCTTGTCTTGGCTCTTTCAAAAAAGTCTGTGGAAAATACCAGCAGGTTCTCTAGTGTTTCCCATTCAGTTTGGTCTGTGAAGCTGACCTGAATGCCAGAGAGAATAGAGAGTTGTCAGAAATGTGACTATGGTACGAAGTGGTCTGGACAGGCAGTTTATTTTCAGTGGAGGTAAGAGGTCTTTCTCCTTCTGAGCATCTGTGGTCAAAGGAGTTAGGTGCCTGCATATCTCAAGAGAGCTAGCTCTGTTTAACTAGTAGAACTGTAGTATTTGGAAGCTGGAATGAGCTGTTGGTTTGTACAAATGTTTGTCACGTGTTAGGAAGGATCTGAAGAAGGTCTGTGGGCTTGATGATGAGTACAGGACAAGTACAATGTCAGGCAGCATAGTGTTTCTAAGACTGAAGAGAGCTTCTATCCAGTAGAGTTCCAGCAATTATATGTAGGCGCTATGAGTGTATGGAGGGTTTTTTATTAGAACTAAGCAAAAATTTCTGGAGTCTTATTAGATCTATAGTTTGCTTTTTTTCCCTGAATGTGATCCTCTCAAATATTAGTAGTCTGCAGTTCTAAGGGAAAACTTGTCTATGGAGAAGGGGAGTTGGAACCAAGTCCCAGGGTCCTTATTCAGTGACTACATACTAACTTCTAGTCCAGGGGGCACACTAAATGTCAGTGTGTTCTAGGCAAGCCCAGGAGTTTCATAGCACTCCAGAAAAGATCAGGGAGGACAACTCTGACCCTTAGAGTTCCAGCAATCCAGCCTGAAATAAATGGAAAGATAAACTCAGTCATTTGAAGTCAAAGTTCAATAAAACACAGCCCTTTTTCTGTTTTTTTTTTTCCTGTTTCTTGAGAGTGTCCTTAATCCAGTTTATAACCTCCATCTGTGTCTATTATCCACAGTTTGAGTCTGCATGCTTTTCATGCCGAAAACCTGTTTACAACACCTCTTTGTAGATGGTTGTTTTGCTTGCGACTTAATTGGCTCATTTATGGGTGGACTTTTGCATTCACTTTTCAAATTTATTTTCATCATGTGTTTTCGTTCATTTATATAAAATCATGTAGTAAAATTCTATACAGTAAAATTACTCTGATACTGGTAATTAGTTTCAAACGGCCTCATGAAGTAGCTATTCTTTTGTCATCCAAAAGCTGCAGTATCATCCTAGTAAAATGAACCAGCCCTTGCAGAACCACGTGGAGATATTTTTTATGGATAAAATCAACATGAAGGTATGTCAAAGTATCACTCCTCTCATAAGTGAAAATGGTTATGAAAACCGAGCTTAGCTGGTATCGGGAGTGGCAGTCTCCAATGCAAGCAAGATGTTTGTCATGAATAAAGAGCAGGAAAAGGATACCAGCTGTTGAGAGCAGAGTTACAGTACATACCCAGTGCTTTTCCACATTGTGGTAATACAGATGTTTCTGATCTGTTCTGCTTTGGTCAGTGAGGAGGTTTTTGCCTTTCTGAGAGGGCAAGCTGCAGCTGAAGCTGTCCAACCACACTGCCATGCTACAGTCTGCAGCACTGCATTTAAACATCCAGCTAAGTTCAACTCACCAGGTTCTGACCTTGAAAACATTCTATCCATGATGATCCAAACAGGCTAACACATTCTATTTGCAGAAAGATTTTGCAGCATGTGTGGTGTCCCTTGCTCTGAGCTGCACGTGGCTGAACTGCCTAAGAAAAACCCCAGCTCTTTCCACTCATGATGTATTTCTCAGAGTGCCTCACCTAAAGTCTAAGAGAAATAGAGGGTTAGAATCCTTTGATGAATGCCAAACATACATGTGAAGCATGTTTTTCAATTTCATGTTTTCCAAGAAAAACTTTTATTAAACAGCCATAAATCCTCTGACCTGGAAATGGAAAGAATAAAGCTGATATGCAGGTGAAAATCAAGCATTTTTAGGGTTGGGTCTTTTGCTTGTTTTAGGAAGTTATTTGTCCCTGTTCAATAGCATAGTGGTCAAGGGACCAAAACCTGTTTAGGAGTAAAAGTAAAGGGCCAAACTGCAACTTTAACTTTGATTTTGAATTTTTAAAAGTATTTTTCCCACCTCATTTTTGATTTAATCAAAAAATTTTTAGATTAAAAAATCCCTCAAATATTCTGTGTTCTTAGATTCAATTTCCGTTGTTTCCTAAGATTTGTTTTTGTGGAAGAAAGAATACGATTTTCCACAGAATGTATGACACTTTAATTTCAAAGTCGCATATGCAGCAATTTTCTACTAGTTCCCATTCTCATGACTTTTCTGAATCTACAGAGAAAAAAGGTGTTCAGGAAGCACTTTGCTTGCTGCAAACTTGTCACCAGCTTGGGCCATCACATCTGCACCAGGGGTGCTGCGTCATTTTGTCGATGAACTGCATTGCATAAAACAGGACATAAAACAGGATGGCTGCGCTGAGACAGCTGACTGCAGCTGGGAACTGATACAGGCTCACAGTGGCAGACATGGCCCTCTACAGTATCTGTGCAACAACAGAAGTGACTAAAACAGCATAGAAGAGATGTAAATTATTCTGTTTAAAAGGGTTCAAATACTTACTGTTGCCCTGTCTTTGCAGTAGATGCCATATTGTAGCAAAACATCCCCCCTATTCAGTATCTCAAATATATTTTTGTCCTGTCTTGTAAACAGGCACTTTCACATGTGGTAGGAGTGACCAAACATGGACCTTGAAATGGATTTACTTGTATTTTAACAAAAACCAGCTTGTATAGTTAGTTTTCTGACAAGGGGTTTGGGTGTTAGTGAGAAGTAGTCTGTTGGAACTGCAAGCACATTAACACTGATAGGTTTTTTTAAATTTTTCTTTTTTCTGTGACTCTCTTTGTTCATTCAACTTTAAATTATTGGCAACCTCGCATCTGCAAGAGACACTTGAGAAACAGTGGGCTTGTTTGTGTGCTTGTGAAGCAACGAAGCCCAGCAGGTGGCAATATAAGCACTTCTGCTAATTTGAAATCGTTGAACTCTTGTAATCCAATAGCATTATGATTTAGTCTTTCATAGGTCTGACTTGCATGGAAAACAAGCTTCAACACTGAAGGCGATTCTATTCACTAAAATAATGCAAATTCCTCGAGTCAGAGTCTGGCATTCTTTCCATTTCTGGATCCTTCTTGTGTCTTTGGAATTTACCAAGTACTGTTGCATTCGTCTCAGATTGAACAGTGTCTTGTAGCTGTGACCAGATTACATCTAGAAACACACCTCAGATATTTTATTTCTGTATGTTGAAAGAATGAGCTCTGACCAGAAATTTCTCCTAAAGTGCTGTTGTAAGCAGGTTTTACATATGAGTCAACATGAAGTACATTTTCTCATATGGTTAAGGTTTCAAAAGGTTTGGTCTGCAATTAATTAGCTTCCTTCAAAACCATGACCTCCTTCTGCAGCATGACTTCAAGATCATGTCTCCTGGTGGCCAACACTGATTTCCAGCTCTTCTTGTGCATGAATGTACTGTTTAAAGAGGAGTGAAATTACTTGAGATTGGACTAGAATGTTTTACTTCTAAAAAGACTCAAACACAGACTTTATGTGAAAAGGCATGTGAAGGGCACAAATGATACATTGAAAGATGTTTATAACCATGAACTACTCTCTTGAAGAGTGCTGATTATCTGTATAAGCATAGAGAAGTATATTGAGAAAATGAGTTTTAGTGGACATCCAGTTCTCTTCCAGGCTTTTGGGGAGTGATAGAACTGGAGAGTTCCCCAGGGTGAAGCTAAGAACCAAGAGTGCTGGAGAGCCACTAGGAACTCCACACAGACTGCTAAGGCATCTGACAGCCTCTAAGAAGAGTAATACTTTGCACTAGCCCTGCACCTTCTCTTCAGGCCTCTCTAAGTACCTTAAAACCAGCCGTCAGTTCAGGCTTAGAGCCTTTGCCAGGCAAGGCTCATTGCCACCACTCTGCAGCTGATGAAACTGATTGCTGGAGTGCAACATTACAGCTCAGCCCTGTTTTCCTCTGCCCACTCTAACCTCAAAGAAATGGTTCACTCTAACCTGACGCAATGGTTTGCTAGGAACTTGAAGCTTGCTGGAAGCCTGATCTTCTGAACTGTAGCAGACAATGTAGAAGCTAAAATTAATACAAAATGTTGCAAACCAGTTCTAGAAGAAGTCAGATGCAGATAGACCAATATGACTATCTAAAATCTTCGGCATTATCTGTAATGCTGATGAGAAACAGGTCTTTGCAAATGCATTCCCAGGCAGGGATTATGGAGAGCAGAACTGGTTGCTTCTGCTCATAGTAGTGCTGTTGCTTGAGAAATCTGTTGAGCAACCTGCTCAATCCCAGGTCTTTTATTCCTCATTAATATTTATCTAATACCTGCTACTCACACTTCTATTACACATCTGGAGTGAAAGATGCACACACTACAGACCAGCAATGTGTGAAGGGCAGTTCACTCCTGGCATTCCTCCTGACTCGCAGAGGCCCTGCTCAAGGAGGAATCCTTCAGTAACTTCTCACAGCACCATGTGCCAGGATCCTTATGCTGTATGAGAGCAATTCAGAGGATGCTATAAACACACACACCTGACAAGCTGCACAATATTTTCTTAATATTTAGGAACTTAGCTTTCTGGTATATTGTTTGCACTTTTAGCTCTAATTATGTTTTTGGTTTTGTTTTCTATTTTGCTCTTTTGTTTTCAAAAGTAATAAAATAAGTAAATTTTTAAGAGGAAAAAATAAGGGCATAAACCCTACAAAATATGCTCTCTCAGGCCCAGTCACAGTCCTAGTCATACACACTAGGGGCTCAGAGGAGATCACTCTCTGCCTTCTGAGGTGGCTGTACATCGAGAAGACTCATGATTTTTAAGTTCTTTCCCAGAGGCACCACCAGGGACCTCAGCAGGTTGCTTCTGCTGGCTGTGACAGGAGCTGAAGCGCTGTCAGTGAGAGAGATGAAGACCATTTCCTCTCAAAGTCAGACTGTCTGACGGACTCCCACGAGGAGAGACCACAGTCTGACGAGCGAGTCTCAGCGCTGTGTCACAGTGCTGCTTGTGGTCTGTGACTCCCTAGCCTTGGGGCACAGCCTTCAGACACAGACCCATGTGGAAAAAAAGCACCAGGACTGTGGCACACCATCACCATCTGGGCTTGATGAAAACAACTCAGAGGCAAGGCCGCCTGTCGAGCGTTGGGCACTGGCACCCCCTCTCCCCAGGTATTGAACATTGCATGGTGCCTCGTGCCCGGGAGGAGCCGTCCTGCCTGACGTGCTTCGACCTGGGGAAAGAGACGTGGGAGGTGGCTGGGAGAAGAAGCACATTTGGGAGTTGCTGGGTGGAACGTGGGAACTGTCAGCAGCTTCCAGCCCTTTCCCACATCACTGCTCCCTGCTGTGTACCACCCACAGGCTGCACAGAGGAGCTCATTGGCTTAGTGGCAGCTTCCCATGCCCAGAATTGCCACCACGGTGTCACCCCCCTCACCGAGTAATGCACATGGTGACAGAAGTGATTTCCGTTGCCTGCTGGTCTCCCTGACAGCCCTGCCAGGTGTCCACAGCCTGCTGCAGACCTGGCACACGTGGGAGAGTCACAGTGACTCGCCACAAAGGACTGCATGAACATCTCTAAGAGATTTGGATTCCCAAGTTTTGAAATATATTGAAGGATTATAATGGTCCTTAGGTTACTTTTCCTACCAAGGGGAAGTACACATCGTGCTCATCGGTGGAGTGTCAAGAAGGCTCAAGTCTCCTGCTGCCCCAGCTACATTTGTTTAAAAGCCTGGGTGTCAAAAATAAGACGTACTAGTCATGAAGGTGAAAAGGCTAGCCTTTTGGATTCTAGCATTTTATTTTCTTAAAGCACTTCTGTTTCATCTCTTTTTTTTTCCCTCTCTCCTATTTAATTTATTGTCTATATATCGGACCATGTCTATATTATCCTGCTTTAAGTTTCAGCAGATATACTTTACATGTTGCCAAATCTGGTGGGTTGAATTTCATTGTGTATGCCTGCATATACAAAAGACTCAAAATTTCTGTGGATCAGAAACTTGGTGGAATTGTATTTTGGAGAGGAAAAAGAAAAAGGAAAGAAACTGAAGCCTGAACTTTGGTCTTGTTTATATCAGAGAATGCAGTGAAATTGTTTTTGATTTCTGTGCATGTAATTGAGATCAGACTTTGGCTGAAGCCATGTATTTTGTCAAAGGCAGAAGACCACGGTCACCTTTGGGATATTGATTAATTATAACCACCAGGCTGTCTTTCCGGTGCAGGTGGTGCATTGTTATGTCATGTGTTTTTTCTCCCTGAGTATCTAACTTACGAGATCTGCAGACTTCCCAGCCTTTATGAAGTGTTTTGTAACAAGGAAGAAATTAATGGTCAAAATCAGCAATGAGCCACAGAAGTCAAATCTAGACTGGATCATTGTAAGAGCTGTGGCAGGGCTGGAAGGTATGGTTATAAGGTTTAATCTAATTACTTTGGAAAAGTAATGGACTGGGGGAAGGTGTTAGGCATCTGCCAATGCCTGCAGGTGCTCGGCACCCACCTAGGTAGGGCCCAGTGTGAGTACGCACAAGTGTAAAAAGAAATTGGACTAGTCCCCACATGTGCATGTAGGATTACAGAGAACAGCAGGAATAGCATTTACAGAATCCTCCTGACCTTGAATTCACCTCATCCTTTTTCAGTACGTAAACTACTGCAAACATCTGATGTGACATACTGCAGCTTGATGCAAGCCAGTACAAAATTGCATTTAAAGAAGTACCTCCTCTTTTAGCAACTGGGTAGAATCAAAGATGACCCAATTTCAGCTGTTTCTTCCATGCACTAAATATTTGCTTCTACAAGGTCTCAGTTGCTACTAGAAACACAACACATTTTCTGCAGCAATGACAAAGAGAAAAGGCTTGCATTGTACAGAGAGTACAGATTTTTATCCTGGTAACACAATACACCTACATACCTACAGGAAATCCCAAGCTGAGTATTGTTTTAAAGGGTGGTAAAAGCTACATTTAAAAGACAGCCTTCCTAGTTTCTGCCCCATTTCCTTACTGATGAGAGGAGTGGAAGATGGGGTTCCTGTGGTGTATTAGAACAGGGCAGGGCCAGTGAAGGTCCCCACAGATGCTGCTTCCAATAATATAGACTCAGATTTCTTAAAATGCTGAGCATGTACAAAGAGAGCCCCTGAACCTGGTTTGGAGAAGACCATGCTAGTCCCTGGATGATTATCTACATTGAAGAAGTAACTGCTAGATGGTATGTTAGCAGTGATTCCCAACAATCCCTCGGTATTCCCTTCCTCTGCAGTATCTCAGGATGCCAGGAGGAGCAGCTGCAGCTCCTGGAGGTGGATGTGGTAACCAACTCCACTTCTGAGATCCATCCCAGTTTTCAACAGCAAGAATGGCCAGCCTCTGTCTCGGTGCCAGGGTCTCCCATAGGGAGGGGATGTTTCCCTTGCTCACCACGTGTCTGAAGAACTAACACCCTCCTTGATCTGCTGCATCCACCAGCACCTCAGTTCCAGCTGGGTTTCTTTCCTCACCAGGCTCTGCCAGGAACAATCTCCAGCAGTGACTCTCCATGTGTTCTTGTGATGGCCCAGCATGGGAACAGAGCCTTTAGGTCAGGCTGAGGAGTGGAGACAAAAGAAAGGGCTATTAAATCTGAAAGTGATTTCATAAAATGCATCCTTTTCCTCCAGAAGAATTAACTATACGTGACTTAATCAGTACAAAATACATTTGAAAACAAAATCTATCATCTAATGTGGAGAGGAATACTTCTAACTCAACTCATCAGAAGAATTCCTGAAGAAAATCACAGCTACAAATGTAAGGGGCAATGTCAGGGTTTTACAAGTGATAACCAGTTAAATATTTTGCAAAGGATCAAGTGAGAGGGAGACCGGATATTAAGAATCTGAATGATGGGTTAGCTTTTGCCAAACAATTGTCTTTTATCTTTGTTTATATCACAAGCTCTGAATTCCAATCTCTGTATCTATAAATTGTTCTAGGAACAATAATAAAAAAGTGCAAGTACTGTGCATCACTTATGTAATGGATGCCTGACAAGTATATGGAAAAATTAACACTAAGTACTTTGAAATTCATGCAAGTATTATTTTCTGTTCTCTATCGCAGGCCTGAAAAATATTTAAAATTTTTAGTTGTACAAATTTTTAAAAAATATTTATTTTTATTAGTTACTAAATATTTAAAGAGAAAAACAGCCAACTTCCAGAATTTATAGTTATATCTCTACAAACAAGCCAATATACAATAGTAGTGTGCCTCTGTGTGTCTGTGGAAAAAAATTAGGCAAAGAACAGGAAGAACCAAAGACTACTTCAGAAGTGATCTAAGGAGATGAAATACGTATGGAAGGCTTTTTTGTTTCAGCATGTCCAAGGCTGTTTGTTCTATAGCTAATTTACTGCATTTTCACAAAGTGTGAAATTAGTTCACAATTCTGGGTGCAATGCAAAGGTGTCATTGTTTAAAAGTTGATTTAGAGTACCAGGAAACACCACAGGGATGGATTTTATCAAAAAACGGGCTGGGCGAACCTGGCAAGTTGAAAGGCATCCGTAGCCAAAAGATTATCATTCCCTGGTGGTTTCATTTTTACAATACCAGCTCCATTTTAGTTTTGCTCTGTTGGAACACGAGCCAAATGCCGTTGCTGGAAGAGGATACTCTGCTTTAGAAACGAGGACAAAATCTTGTGAAAAGGAGCAGAAGACTGTTTGCTGCTGTCTGGAGCACTGCAGAGGGTCTGATCTCAGCTCTATCCCCAGCATGCCATGCACAGCCATGGAGTGCTTCAGTTTCCAAGTGGGATGCTGCTACTCAGCTTTCCCAGGGATGCTGTTTCTCTGTCTCAGGCATGCACTTCGATGAAGGGATTGCAGAAGTTCAGTTTACAGTGCCGCTGTTGTTAGTCACAAAGCATAACAAACTAAAGACTGACTGCTTTCTTGTGCCACTGAAATGACCTTTTCCTTTCTTTAGGGCCTCGGATTTTATCTTTGTGTCTGCTGTGCCTTTGTGTAAATTTGGGTAAAGTCTTTGTAGCAAGAAGGTCCTAAAGCTAAAATCCTGACCCTGAGGCCTAAGCCAAAAATTGCAATTGATTTTGGTGCAGGCAAAAGATTCTGGGACATTTATCTGACATAGTTCTTTAAATGAGTTGAAGTATATTAATTGATTATCCTCTGAATGGTAGAATTTTCTGTCTTTTTATCAGAGAAGTAGCCATTATTTTATTCTGTGGCACAGAGTTGCAAAACAGTTTTGGCTCATTACACACACAAAAAAAGTTATGATGTGTTAGTAATGAATGCTTAAGTGAAGCAACTCTAGATTTTCAAAACAATAGCCATAATCTGGGTGGTTTTGAAAATTCTGCTTTTTCCTGTAGATCCAATTTTTTTACCATATCTTTTCAACCTTTTTAAAAATTGCTGTAGTTATGTGACCTCTAAAAGACAATTTATTTAGATTGATGTATAAGTTGCTGTAATTTTTTTAAATCTAAGTGGATGATAATAACAAGTTAATAATTCATTCCTTTGAGCCATGATTTCAAATTTTAGCAGCATAAATTAACCTATACTTTTCACATCAAATCAAATCAAATTTCATGCTTTTTTCTTTATTAGAAAATGATGAGTTCCATTAATTATTCTCTGGCCTTTTATGCAAGAGGTTTTTCAGTGCCTTTGATCATTCTTCATTTCTTCTCTTTATTGCCTAATGTATTTAATGTACATCAGTTTTCTCTCCTTCATGGCAGAGGAATAAAACAACTGGTGATGCTGCACAGTTATAATCCCTTAAGTGCTTTGTAGGAAAACACAAAAAAAGGAGTCACTGATGTGTGTAGTAAATGTAAAATAATGGTCTGTATAAAAATTGTTTTGGGGCACAATAAGATGCTTCAAAAAGAACATTCTTAAAAGGCAAAACAAGAAAAGAGGTGGTGAAAGATTATCTCATCATTTTCCTAATGCGCAAGTGCTCCACATAACTCATGCCAGCCTTTAAAATGGAGCTCTGATTTTATCCTTTTTATTGGGTTTTTTTTTATATTCCTAATTTGCCAGTGCATATAGGAACTGCTTTCATTAAAGGTTTGGAAAAGAAGAGATGTTTCTTCTTGTCTTCTTTTTACGCTTATACAGTGTTTACACTGTCTTGGAATGTTTCTCCAAAGCATACTTGTTCCAAAGGATAATGGCACTAGGCCCTTCCCTCGGTGAAGTAGGCAAACTAAACAACATCATTTTTCTAGAAAGCAGCATCAACAAAAACAAAAAATACAAACATCATGTGGAGAGTACCCGATTTCACTCTTCAGTCCTCCTGACCAAATGTTCCCTCTGGTTTGAATTTGTGCCCACTGAGACCTCAGTTCTGCAGTCTTCTGCATGTGTTCCCACACCAGCAAATATCTCCACAGCAGAAGTCACAACATCCTTTTTCTCTATATGTGGTATTGTTCACCTACACTAAAGTGTCACATTTTGAACACTTAATTTACAGTGTACGAATAAAAGGTTTTGTAATTGCCACTAATGTCTGCGTGTTGAAAACCTTCAATAAGAATGATATCAAAAATAATTCACAGAAATAAATTAAGGGTTTTTTCACCTCGACTTTGAAAGCAGTTCCAATACTGCTAGATGAGAATTTACATTATTGCTATGACCTCCATTAAGCTACAAAACATAGGGAGCTACCTTTACCCCAGCTGCTGGTTTCTCCTGGAGAAGCAATGCCATTTTCTGTGAACAGAATCTGGTTTACTGCAAAAGACAGTAAAACCTGTCCTGCAGCTTCTGTGTATAAAAGTATGGACACAAAATACCTCTAAAGCTGGTATAGTTTATTAAAAAATTCTAGTTCAAAATAATAGTCAAGACTTGATCATCACAGCCTGTATACACCTAAAATAAATAAAACTAAAAAGAGGACAAATATATATTGAGTTTTCTTGCAGTAAAACAAGCAAACAAAAACACCTTCATACTGGGCATTTAATATTTCAGAGCCTGTTTCATGCTTAAAACCAAATCAGGGCATGCCAAAACTCACACTTGTCAGAAACAATGTACTTTCATTTTGGAGCACTTTTAAAAAATAATGAAACAGGAAAAGATATGACAGGCTGGGCAGGCTGACAGCAACCCTTTTTCATGGCAATTCAGTTATGAGAAAATACACCAAGACTTGCCAATTCCAGATTCAGTCACATTGCCTGCCTTTGGGGATGTTAACAGCCCCTTTAGTGTATTCCAGCCACCATGCAATCCAATACCTGGGAAGTCTGGAAATGGGCTTGTGAACTGTTTTGCTTTAAAGTCCTCCACTTTGTATAATGAACAAAATAGTTCTTGGAAGACACAAGTTTTTTCTCCCAAGAGAGTGTCAGAGGCATTCATCGATGCAAAGAGCACCTGCATCCTCCTCCACAAAAAAAAAAAAAAGCATTTCATGCAACATGAATAATCTCTCTTAGAAGTAGAGGAACTTTCTTGTTTGTTTAAACCTTCCTGAAGTGGCCTGAAATTCAAATCTCTTTGCAGCCTGAATAGTGTCAAGCTGAGCTTGTAAATCATTTCAGGATGAACTCTATCATATTTGATGGAAAAGGACAGTACTGCTCACT
This sequence comes from Melozone crissalis, assembly GCF_028551555.1. Taxonomy (NCBI): domain Eukaryota; kingdom Metazoa; phylum Chordata; class Aves; order Passeriformes; family Passerellidae; genus Melozone; species Melozone crissalis. The sequence goes on along the minus strand of NW_026535783.1, from coordinate 17,951,510 downwards.
TAATGCCACACCATTTAGATTGCGACACTGTAACCACTGATGAAATCTTCAAAATTTGGCCTACTAGTCATTAACATCAGCAGGATGCTGGATGTTCATCAGCAGGGCAGCAAACATTGGAAATGGGGAGTGAACAAAGGGTAGAAAAATACTTGGCTTTTTTTTTGCCTTCTGATTTTGCATGAACTCAGACACAGTTGACAATGTCTGTTTTTTCTTTTTAATTTTTATTATGAAATATACACTGACAAGATAAAGTGGATGTTTAAAATATTAAGGTCTGACCTGTCTTTCATTTCCTGAGGCCAGTGCTTCATTCGGTCTGACATAAGAGCCAGAACATCAGCTTAGCGCTTCTTTCTCTCAACACAAAGGAAAATATTTAGGGTCTTGATTAAGGCCTGCCTGCCAGCCAGGCCCATCTGGGAGGCTGAATCACACCACGATTCCTGGGACAGCTGAAAGCCTTGGTGACAGACACAGAGCACAGCACAGAGCTTCTGGGCAAGGCAGGAGCCAGCGCGTCAGAAGGAGCTGCGCGGTGCTGTTTTGCGGAGAAAAGAAGAAACCTCACAACTTTATAAAAGTTGTAAAGCTCGGTATGTTTATTTACGGCGCCGGACACATGCGGAGAAAACTCTCCTCAAAAGGCATGCGTAGGTCTGAGAACTTCAGATCTCCTTTTATCCGCCTCTCAAATACATATGCATACAGTTTCACAATACGTTCATACATATTCATTTTTATGGATTTCGTGTGACTTTCACCATTAGTTCCTTTTTATCAGAAAGAACTTCAAGGTCAGGCTGACTTGCCCTAACAGCAGTCCCTGTCTCTCCCTATCATCTTCTGTCTCCTCCCCCTTATCTCTGTCCTTTGCTGAAGTAACTTCACTGAGCTTAGGCCTTGCAGTCTGGCTAAATAATTACGATTTCTAACCACAGACTCAACTCAAAAAATGTACATTTCACCTAAATTAAAATGGATTTCTATCCTGGAAAATTTTCACTCTGCATCCTGAGCCCTGATTGAGCTGGTGGGCCCAAGGAGCAGCTCCCACCCTTCCCTCCCTGCCAGTAACAACAGCATCTGACAGAGCCAGAGAACCCAGAACAAGTAATCCTTGTGGCCTCCTGTACCTCGTTTTGGGATGTAAGTGTTGTGATGTGTTTTCAAGTTTTCCCAGTTTTCTCCCTTATTTTATATATGCTCCCCCTTTGTTTCATGTTAAATGGTTCTTCCCATCACAGTTTCCCGCCACAGAGCCTTTTACCGTTAAGTTGCCATGGTTACCCCCTTCCCCCTCAGCTGCCAATCCTTTGTTTTATGTAACTTCCCCGCCTTTACCTTACCTTATAAGTCAATTTTTCCTCCTCCCTGGGCCCGGTCAATCACCCCCCACTCCTCCCAGACTTCGAGAAAGTTCTTCTCTTCTGGGGTTGTGGTTGGCTGGTGTCCTAGGGCCCCTCCTTTACCTTATGACTATTGGATATGTATCTATGTCAGTTATGTTATATACCTCCCCCCTGATTTTCTTATTGGTTAGCTGGGCTCCCTTCCCATCTCCTCCCCCTCCCTTTAAAACTGTGTCTCCCTCCCTATTCTGGGCCATTTGCTGCTGGTTCCTCGCCCTTCACTCTGGGCTTGTACACCTGCTGTTGGATGACTTCAATAAACCAACGTTGAACCCCAGCAAGTGGTCACCTCTTTCTCTGTCCCATTCGGCGCGAGAACTCCGACACCGCAATCCAGCCCAGCCCGAGGCCAAGACGCCAAGGGGGGCTGGCCTTCCGATGCGCAGGGGCGTCGGCCCAACTCACTCCCCTCAGCTAGCCGGACATTAGGGCTTCGGACGCTCGAGCGCAGGTGGCGCCCAACGTGGGGCCCGAAAGTGGATGCTTGGACGGCTGACCACCAACCGGACCCCACGGTGTTGGAGTTGAAGCTCTCCAGTTGGTCGCCACGCTACTTCGGGTAGTAGCAGACCCCGTTTTAGGGGTAGCACTCCCCGGGGATTGGAGTCCCGACCCTCAGCACCTGTAGAGGAGGACTCCAGGGACAGAGACCACCACCCAGCCTTCTTTTTCGCTGCCACCGGGTTGGTAAGTCCGGGCCCTGCCTTGGGGACTCTCCGGGCTTCCCCCTTGCCTTTTTACCTTCCCTAGGGGTACATGCCCTGCCTTGGGGACCTACCCCTTCCCCGTGTTCCTTGAGGTGTTTCCTCATCCCTTCGCCTTTTTTGTTTTCCCTTTCCTGCGGGTGCCGGCTTCCCCAGACGTGGGGCCCGGACCCATTCCCTAACCTCCTTTTACCCTCCGGCCGGCTCGACTTGGGGCGGTGGGGGGGTGCAGGGACCGGTGGCAGACGAGTTGTTGTTTTAGTTCTCGTTTTTAATTGGGCAGGTGGTCAAACCACCAGAGGATTTCCCCCCTTTCTAGTCGTAGTCTTCTGCACTAGAAAGGTGCCATGGGTGCTGGCTTGGGGAAATCCCAAAAAGAGGTCTATTATGTTGTTAAAGGTTTGCTGATTGGGGGTGGTCAGAAGGCCCCCAACCAGGCGTTGAAGTGTTTGGTAAAGTGGATCTTTTCTAAGTTCCCCGAGACCTCTCCGGAACTTGTAAGAAAGCCACGATATTGGGCAGCGGTTATAGCTAAATTAGATGAGGCCATAAACTCTGGAGAGGATAAGTTGGCCACCGTGGCATATTGGGCGCGCAGAGTACATGCTGTACTCCGCGCGTCTGGGGAACCAAAGAAAAGTTCCACCAGTTCTAGTTTATCCCCGCGTTCCCCTCGTTCTGTTGCCCTCGTTCCTCAACCCCTACCCACTTCCCGAAGGCAGGAGCCCTCGAGGGGGAACCCAAGGGCCGACCAGAAGCAGGGAGTCCATCCTGCCCCTGCTCCCCCTCGACCTGCTCGGCCTGCCCCTTCGAGGAGCCCTGGCCAGGCTCCTTCTCTTCCCCCACCCTCTAACCCAGTACCCAAGCTCCCAGTTGTTGACCCACAAGTTATTCAGTTGGTTGAAGCTCCTCAAAATGGCTCCCTTGGAGCTCAAAATGGCGGCGGCCATGCGGCCGTTCCCGCCGGGGCTCCCTCTTCTTCCTCCAATCCTTTCCTTCCCGACCCCAACCCCTTCTTTCCCCCTGGTCCAACCCCCCTTTTCGGTTGCCCCTCCTACATACCCTCCTTCGTACCCTCCTTTTGCTCCACCCATTTCTCCACCCTCTGCTCCTCCCTCACTTCCACCCTCTGCCCCTCCTCCGGCTCCTCCCCAAGTTCCTCCCCCAGTTCCACCCCCTGTTAGCTCCTCCCCTGCTTGGCTGTCAGGTTCTGCTCCACCTCCGAACGTCACCAAGGAGGCGGAGAGGGGTGGTGTGCCGCGCCCACTCCCTCGCCCCGCCCCACCGCCCGGCCCCGCCTCAACCTCCTCCAGTTCCGGTTCCCACGCCCCTCCTTCCGGTTCCCACGCTCTGTGTTCCGGGGGGGTGGGGGTGGATGACCGGAAGCCGGAGCAGGCACCTTTATTAGAAGCCGCTCCGGTAACCTACCACCTTAGCGGGGAAGGGAGCTCTCAGGCCCAATGGGTGCCACTTGCACAGGCCCAGATCAAAGAACTGTGCAAGGCACAGAAGGACTACTCTCGGGAGTCTGAATACTTCCGGGGTATGCTCCGTAATGTCCTTGCGCGGGGAGATCTGGTGCCAGCGGACCTGAGGGCCCTCTTCTCTAGCCTCACTAGACCCATGGAGTTCCGGGTCTGGGTGGCAGAGTGGAGGAGGGAGATCTCGGAGGCTCTCCCAAACCTTTGGGGGAGTCCTTTGACATCTCACGACGCGGACGGGCAAGTGCTGTCGATGGAACATCTGCTGGGTGAGGGACATTGGGCAGAGGGGGCAGTGCAGGCCAAGGCTCTCTTCCCACCGCAGCTTGTGGAGACCGCGAAGGCAGCGGAGCGAGCCTTCTACAAGCTGCAGGTGGTGACCTCCCAATGGGAGGATGATGAAGTTCGGCAAGGGGCGCAAGAGCCCTACATGGCCTTCATCGAGCGCCTCTACCGGCATGTGGAGGCGCTAGCGACCGGGGACGACGATAGAGAAAACATGTTGGTGAGGATGGCTTATAGCCATGCCAACTTGGAGTGCCGAAGAGCGATCAAGGCACTTCCTCGTAGTCCCCAGCCCACGGTGGAGGCCATGATTGAGGCTGTAGTGGGCAAAGTTGCTTTACCATCAAAGCCCAAAAGATCATCTGTAGCTATTGCAGAATGCCCCGAACCGGACTTCATCGAGCTGGAAGCTGCCCCCGTTGCTGGACCCCCAACACCTGGGTCCAGCAGAAGATCCGCGGCTACCCACCCCTGCCATTTATGTGGCAAGACCGGGCACTGGATGCCCCAGTGCCCGATGAGGTTAGACTATCTCAAGTATCGAAAGCAGCGGGAGAGGGAGGAGAAAAAGCAAAAAAACTAAATCTAGAGCGCAGCCCCTCCCTGCGCGCTGACAAAAGTACGGTGAGACATACAACATCTGGCGGGGAGGGGGGAGAAAGGAGAGAGCCGCCGTACGCACTGCCTGATTTGACATACCTTATACCGGATTCGACTCAAACCTGTGGTATCCAGCCCACACCTGCAATTAACACCATGTCCTCTGCTTCCCCATACAGGCTGCAGCTCACTAGGAATTTACATGTCCCTAACAGTAATTTACAGCTGGTGTCTGTCGACCTTCAACATCCCGGTCGCTGGAGGAAGTTGGGACGTTGCAGGTGGACCATCGTCGGAGACACAAAGCACACGCCGCGAGACCTTTACATCGTCCCGGGACTGCTCACTACAGACCGGGACCGTTTCGCGGTAGGGCTGTACTGTGTCCGACCCCCACTCTTCCTCCCCAAAGGCCAGATCATCGCCCAGGCCATTCCGGTCCCAGAAAAAGATCATCGCAGCGGACCGGCAGAAGATGGAACATCTCTGACCGTGGCCTGGGCACAAGTTGTGGGGAGGGAGAAGCCCCGCCTGACATGTCAACTCTCGTTGGGCGGGGACCGTAAAATCGTAAGGGGTCTTCTGGACACAGGGGCAGATGTGACGATCATTCCCTCCTGGGAGTGGCCGTCACATTGGGGCTTGCAGAACGCGGCTGGGACGATCTCGGGTGTTGGAGGGCTCCAATTGGCAAAACAATCAAAGAGCATTGTACAAATTATGGGACCCGACGGGCAATTGGCTTCAGTACGCCCGTTTGTTTTAGATTATACAGAGCCTCTCTGGGGGAGAGACCTTCTAGCCCAGTGGGGAGCCAAAATTGACCTTCCCAGAGCTCCCCAGGTTTTTCGGGCAGTGACCACTGAGGAGTGCCGGACCTGGAAGCTGGATTGGCTGACGGATGAACCAGTACAGGTCTTGCAGTGGCCACTAAACAAACAAAAATTGAAGGCACTCAATGAGCTCGTTCAGGAGCAGCTACTTAAGGGCAACATTGTGGAGACAATGTCTCCCTGGAATTCTCCAGTTTTTGTCATCAAGAAGCCCAACAAAGATAAGTGGCGGCTCCTGACCGACCTCCGCCAAATTAATGAAAAAATAGTAGACATGGGACCTCTCCAGCCAGAGATGCCCTCCCCAGCAATGCTCCCCCAAAATTGGAATTTGGCGGTAATAGACATCAAAGACTGTTTTTTCCAAATTCCTCTTCACCCTGACGATGCTCCGCGTTTTGCATTCACGGTACCGTCCATCAACCGTGAGTCCCCAGCCAAGCGCTATCATGGGTGGGTATTACCGCAGGGCATGAAGAACAGCCCTGTGATCTGCCAATGGTACGTCGCTTCGCTGCTGTCCCCGATTCGTACAGCCCTCGGGGATGCCGTCGTGATTCATCACTATATGGACGACATCCTCGTGTGTGCGCCCGACGATGACCTACTTGCCCATGCGCTTGGTCTGACAACCGATGCATTGGTTGCTGCAGGGTTCGAGCTCCAAGCAGAAAAAATTCAGAGGATGCCACCTTGGAAGTACCTGGGCCTTGAAATCACCAAGCGGACCATTGTTCCGCAAAAATTGGCCATTAGGACAAAGGTCCAGACCCTGGCAGATGTCCATCAACTGTGTGGGTCTTTAAATTGGGTGAGACCCTGGCTAGGCATTTCCACCGAAGACCTGGCCCCCCTTTTCAATTTGTTGAAAGGGGGAGAGGGGCTTAGTTCCCCTAGGGTTCTCACCCCAGAGGCACAGGTAGCTTTGGAGAAAATCCAAAGGGCCATTTCGGCCAGGCAGGCTCATCGATATCAGCCGGGCCTGCCCTTTAAGTTCATAATACTGGGGAGGTTGCCACACCTCCATGGCATTATCCATCAATGGGACAATAGCGCAAAGGACCAAGGGCTGGGGGACCCTCTCTTAATAATAGAGTGGGTGTTCCTCAGCCACCATAGGTCCAAAAGGATGACAAGGCCACAAGAGCTGGTAGCCGAACTGATCCTCAAAGCAAGATCAAGGATCAGGGAGTTGGCAGGGTGCGACTTTTCATGCATACACATCCCAATTAAATTGGAATCGGGCCAACTTAAATTGAAAACTCTTGAAGAACTGCTGCAAACTAATGAATACCTTCAGTTTGCACTTGACAGCTACACTGGGCGCATCGCAGTAGATCGGCCGGCCCACAAACTGTTCAATTCAGAGTTCAAATTATCTTTGAAATGGGTTCAAAGCAGGGAGCCACTGGATGCCATGACAGTTTTTACAGACGCGTCTGGAGCATCCCACAAGTCAGTAATGACTTGGAAGGATCCTCAGACTCAGCAGTGGGAGACCGATGTTGCGGTTGTGGAGGGTTCTCCACAAGTTGCTGAGTTGGACGCAGTCGTCAGGGCATTCCAGAGATTCCCTGGACCCTTTAATCTGGTCACAGATTCTGCGTATGTTGCAGGTGTAGTGTCCCGGGCAGAATTTGCAGTTCTCCAAGAGGTTTCCAACAAAAAACTGTTTGAGTTATTGAATAGGCTCGTTGAATTGGTCTCCCACAGCGAGCATCCTTTTTTTGTTATGCATGTGAGGTCGCATACTGATCTGCCGGGGTTCATAGCGGAAGGCAACCATCGAGCCGATTCCCTGGCCGCGGCTGCCGTGACGCAGAGCCCTCTCCCAGATGTGTTCGGCCAGGCTAAGATCAGCCACCAGCTTTTCCACCAGAATGAGCCGGGCCTGGTTCGGCAGTTCAATCTTACGCAGGACCAGGCTAAGGCGATTGTGGCCACATGTCCCCAATGCCAGATAGACCAGATGCCCACTGTGGCCTCGGGGGTCAACCCCCGAGGTCTGGCGAGCTGCGAGGTGTGGCAGATGGACGTAACACATGTCCCATCTTTTGGTCGACTGTGTTGCGTCCATGTCTCAGTGGACACTTTCTCCGGGGCTATCTATGCTTCTGCCCACACAGGAGAAAAGGCAGTGGATGTCCAGAAGCATCTGCTTCAGGCTTTCGCTGTCTTGGGCATCCCTAGGGCCCTAAAAACAGACAACGGCCCTGCGTATGTATCCAAGGAACTGCGGAGCTTCCTGCAGCAATGGGGAATAGTCCATAAGACCGGCATCCCCTATTCCCCGACAGGCCAGGCCATGGTGGAAAGGGCCCACCAGAGCCTTAAGAAGATCTTATCACGTCAACAACCGGCGATGAAGGTGGAGACCCCCCACGTCCGACTGGCAAGAGCGTTGTATACACTCAACTTTTTAAACTGCTCTTTTGATTGCCAGAATCCTCCAGTGGTCCGGCATTTCGGCAGTCACCAGCAGCTGCAGCCGAAGGCCAGGCCTCCGGTTCTTGTAAAAGATCCGGAGACCTGGCAGACGGAGGGTCCCTTCGACCTGGTGACCTGGGGGAGGGGATACGCTTGCGTGTCCACTCCCTCGGGTCCCAAGTGGGTGCCATCAAAATGGGTCAGGCCCTTCGTCCCGAAGCAGAGGACGAAGCAGGAGGCGGTGCCACAGGTCAGGCAGGCGTGTTGGCGGCGGCGGAGGAAGTCGCGTTATCCTTCCCCATCTTTCTCTCCTGATCTCCCCCCAGTGTCCGAGGAGCCCTCCCCTCCTTCATCTCCTCCACCTTTGGATCTTTTATGTTATGTCACCTCCTATTCTCCCCCCGTTCCTGATATAACCCCTCACACCTTCTATTTAAGTTAGCTGTTCAGAGAAGAACCATTTTTATGATTGTATGATGCTTTCACTTATTTCTTTCGTTTTAGTTACATCTCCCCCATGGCCTTGGTTACAATCATGTGTCAAGGTTGTGTTAAGCTTTCGTTTCAGTCGCGTTTGCTTTGATCCGTGAGCTGGTCCAAAGACTAATAGCAAAAGCCGCTTCGCCAGCAGTCAATCATGCCACCACCACGACTGAGGCACCCTTCGAGCTGGAAAGCCTCTCCCCGGAGGCAGAAAAGACCGTAGAAGAAGAGGAGTCCATTAGTCAGCCTCCCGAACACCTTGTGACTAATGAATCCCAGATCGAAGCAGGCGAAGAAGAACAAGACCAGCCGCGGACTCCTGAACTTTAAGTTTTACGGACATTCACGTTTACTTTCATTTTTATTTGTTAAGAAACGGGGAGATGTTGTGATGTGTTTTCAAGTTTTCCCAGTTTTCTCCCTTATTTTATATATGCTCCCCCTTTGTTTCATGTTAAATGGTTCTTCCCATCACAGTTTCCCGCCACAGAGCCTTTTACCGTTAAGTTGCCATGGTTACCCCCTTCCCCCTCAGCTGCCAATCCTTTGTTTTATGTAACTTCCCCGCCTTTACCTTACCTTATAAGTCAATTTTTCCTCCTCCCTGGGCCCGGTCAATCACCCCCCACTCCTCCCAGACTTCGAGAAAGTTCTTCTCTTCTGGGGTTGTGGTTGGCTGGTGTCCTAGGGCCCCTCCTTTACCTTATGACTATTGGATATGTATCTATGTCAGTTATGTTATATACCTCCCCCCTGATTTTCTTATTGGTTAGCTGGGCTCCCTTCCCATCTCCTCCCCCTCCCTTTAAAACTGTGTCTCCCTCCCTATTCTGGGCCATTTGCTGCTGGTTCCTCGCCCTTCACTCTGGGCTTGTACACCTGCTGTTGGATGACTTCAATAAACCAACGTTGAACCCCAGCAAGTGGTCACCTCTTTCTCTGTCCCATTCGGCGCGAGAACTCCGACACCGCAATCCAGCCCAGCCCGAGGCCAAGACGCCAAGGGGGGCTGGCCTTCCGATGCGCAGGGGCGTCGGCCCAACTCACTCCCCTCAGCTAGCCGGACATTAGGGCTTCGGACGCTCGAGCGCATGTAAGGTATCTCAGGGCAAAGGAATGTCTCGGTGTACCAGCAGGAATTTGTTGCTGTTGTTGCGTGCTTCCCATGCCATCTGATACAAAGGGTAATTGATGTAGTTTTTCCTTAATTTTGAACACTGCACATACAGTCGAAAAAGACAACTCTTATTGTCCTTATTGCACACCTTCCAAAATCCAAAAGGATCAATTAAATCCGTAGGAAGCAAACCCTCTGCCATTGACACTTGCCTGCAGTTTCTTTGAATCTGATACATTTGGATCTGACACATCTGTGGAGCCATTAGCAGTGAGTGCCTTTTATGAGATTGCCTCTGATATTTTTATCATACTCCCCAGACATTATATCATGAGAGCACTCTCAGTGTGGGGCTCTGATACAGTATGACATGAAGTTTTTCCGTAATGTAGCTGAAACTGTCACAAGAAATAGCTTAGCATGGGTGGTATGTGAGGCCATGCAGCTTGTGTGCTGGGGGAGTTGTTTAAAGTAGTGAAAAATATAATTTTGTAGTAAGAACCAAGGGACTTAGTCTACATTTCTTTTATTGTTGCCAATGGTTGCTTCTTTTATCCAGAGAGATTAAAATATGCTCTTAAGTGCCTGCAAAGCCCTGGAATGTGTGGTTTACAGCAGTATTAAGAACTGACCTATAATTACAAATAGACATGGCACTAGTAATTTATTTGGTAACCTTCTGAAAAGCTGACTGTTTCATTCCTTCTTATAGATTGAATTTAGGTTCTACAAAAGCAGGCAAAGCAGGAGGTCATGGTTTCCCCCCCATGTCCCCTTTCTCCAGGAACTCTAAAAAAAGAGTAAAGAGCAAAGCATGTAACTTCTGCATGTAGTCTGGGTCTGAATGTTTTCTTTCCTTCAGAATCCATGGCACCAAAAAGCATCCATGGCTTTGAGTAACCCAAGCTGAAGATGGCCAGTTGTTTCTTATATGATACTCTAAGTGACAGGCGCTGTCCACTTTATAACCATGGTCTCTGCAGATAAAGCAGAGGAGGTCAAAAAGGAGACTTTACAGCAATTGGGAATGGCTTATGGACAGCACCTGGCTGTATAAACCCTATTGTAGAAAGCTTTGCCACCTTTGCAAGCATCAAAGTCCAGGCACTCATTGCTTTCTCTGTGCCAAGTGAAAAGACTTTGGCAGAGACTAGTCAGCAGAAAATGGAGGCCTTTGTCTTTACAGTTCTCTTGATATACTTGTTGTGTCACTCATGTAAGACTGAAATGCACCCATCACCTATGACCAGAGGACCAGCCCTAAAAATATGGCTTAAAGAGTGAAACTGTGAATTCTGTCTTACATAGATGAACTAGCAACTGATTTTGTGGCTATTGTCCTAAGTCAGCTCTTCAACTTTTTAAAAGCAATCAGATTTTTGGTACTATACTGGACATTAGGAAATGAAATACACTGTTATATTCATCTTGTGCGTTGACCTACTTACTTCAGCAATGACATATTCTGAACTGGAATACCTGAAATTAGGTATTACAGCAATAGAAGAAAACTAAGCTAACAGTGCAGCCCTGTGTCAAGAAAGAATAATTTGCGAATTTCAGGTTTAAGTGTTAAATAAGAATTCTTAACATCACTCCTAAATAATGAAATTATTTCAGGATCAACATTTTGGAAAAAGTCAGCAATAGCTGGATCAGTTGCTTGCTCTTATGCTTTTCTGCCACTTCCTTCTTCATGGTCCTCATAATTAATGAAATTATATTAGCTGAAACCCTGACTCCTTCAAAATAATTTTGCTTTTAACATGAAAAAATATCTTTAATGAATATTATGACAGGAAACACAGTAGTCAAACTGCATGATATGTTTTAAATATTGTTTGCTGTAAAGTAAGTGTTGTGATGCTGTATGCTAAAGAAGAATCTTCTAATGGTAGATGTCCCTAAAGCTTGCTGGAAGAGTGTCTTCCTTCACAGGTGCAAGTTCCACTGCCTGTTCCCACCTGGAAGTGACCTCAGTAGTGGCAGTCAAATGCTGTAATTCAGTAGGACCTGCTGAGAGTTTTGCTGAAGTTTTGCTGAGTTTTGCTACACCAGGCCCACTGCAATGCTAAGGCATTGCACCTTCAGCCAGCCAACAGCAGCCTCTCACACAGGCACGCTCTCAGAGTCACACTCAGAAAATGACCTCTCATTTTGCAGTTCTTTTGATATATTTAAGAAATTCCAACTTATTCCACCACAGATTTTTCCCATGTATGGTTTTTTAATGGGAAACTAACAGCAACAAAAAAGAGTTCAATTTGATGGTTATTTGTTATAAATAAATAATGGAGAGTATCCAGCAGCAGCAGAAGACAAACTTCATAATCTTTTCTTCATGGATATAAAGGAGGTAGCATGACAACCTTTACAGGAAAAAAATCACATTAAATTTGCCATTGTAAATGGGGAAGTAACACAAGAGATTTAACTTAAAAAGAAAACTTGTTGTCAAAGACTCCTAGAAGACAAAATATTTTGGTTCTGATATATGGAAGAGCTTTACTCATTCCAGTTACAGGCATTAAGCAGAACGGTGGCAGAAAAAGAAAATAAATCCCCATGCCTCAGTCAAGACTTATTCCCCATGCCAGAGGGTAGCACAGAAACAGCAATGTGGATATTTTTATCTCCATACTGTCCAAATTTGATTCAAGTTCTTCTCTAATGCATTTTTAATTTGGTATCTTTTCCTTCATTTTGCTCCCCATTTTGCCTGTGTCCTGCTTACTTTGGCTAGTTACCCCTTCAGTCTTCTTCACCATCCTGTGCACAGAGTCCATCTTCTCTAGCATAAAATAATCTACTTGTTACTGCTTTCTCCATGGATTTCTCACTTTGAATCAAATTTCACCAAGAATATAGTGAAAGATATGAGTGACTTTTTGGATAATGTTGTTGGATATTTATAATTTCAGAAAAGGTGAATGCAAAGGACAGGTGAATTTTCCATGGTATTTTCATGGTGTTTTTGTTTTCCTGAGGTAGACCAGTTTGCTGTGATTGTTACAGCTGACCAGAAAGTATGAAAATTCAGTGCTTGCAATCCCTGAATGCACTGAGGCTATCAATGTTTCAGGAGGGAGCCTGGAAGAGCAAGTAAGTATCTTCCTTTTGCTGTTTGTAGTCACCCCCAGTAACAACATGTGCAATGCACCCAACCATTAGGGTCTCCAAATTTTCAGCTCATCATAGAGTACAGGTGCTTGCATTTGTTCTTCTAATGTAAAAGCAAAAATCATTGCAGTAAAGAGAAGATTGGTCTGATGTATTGTCCTTTATTTACCACAAAAATTCCTTTTTAAAGCAAATGAATGTACTTGCATGTTCAAACATGAGCTGATAGGTCTAACTCCTGCCCTACTTTTTAGACTGTTAATCTCCTTGACTGAAAATCTTCCGTGATAAACTTTTCATGAATTAGACTTTAAGGATTATAACCAAGAAAAAAACTGACTTATAAAGGTGTTCTTTCATGCATAAGGAGAAAGGTTTATCCAGCTTAATCCTCTCTTTGCACAGCTTATAGTATTACCATGGCATGGGTCCCTAATACTTCTGTAGCTAAAAATCAGTCAGCATTTCTCCAACACTCATCTCATTGAACTGCACCCACCTATTCCTTTATGCCCTCTTAAATTTCATAAGGATATGTGTTTTAAATAATTTGCCTTGGCTAAACATGGCCCACCCACAGGTATTTATACCTGTAGTTGCGTGGGATTGTATACTGCTGTATGTAGATTGAAAATATGCCCTAATGTCACAAACATGAAAAAAATAAAACCAAAACCAAACCAACCACAAAACCAAAACCAAAGCCACCACAAAAAACAAACAAAAAAACCCAGTGGCGATGAACTTATTTTTTGGATTTTATTAATGACACATTGATGGAATAAATAAGTGTGTATTCCCATCAACTATCTGCATTTTTTTGTCATCAGCTGTTTGCATTTTTATGTCTTCCACATAATTTCCTCCATCAATTTAAAGGAAAATAAACAAGCCTACGCTTATTCCACTCTGAAATAAAGCACTGTTTTTAAGACTATCTGGATAGCAGAATTGAGAGACCTGATACTACCACAGTAACCTGAACTCTAACCCCATTACTACAAACCTGAATGTATCTTATTGTAAACAGTGGCAAAAGCTTAATTTCAGAAGCATAGAACTTTATCAAATAAACCACTTTTTTTTTTTAGCAGGTTTTGCACACACTGAATCCCTCAAAAAGAGCAGAACTTTATGGGTCTGTTTCACAGGATATGCAAAAAGCAAGCACAGGTTAAGGGCCAAATGAGTTGACTTTTGCAATATGGAAACATGACATCTTTCAAAATCCTGACCCCAGTGAAGCCAGTGGAAATTTTGGGTTTTTTTCTTTTCACTAGAGCCAGAATTACATACTGTGTTGCATCCTTCAACACTTCAACAAATTACTTTGAATTCTGTATGTCTTCTTAAAATATATTGTATGAGAGAGAGAAGCCTGCTAAAAAGGATTCTTTTAACTTAGTTAAGTCACTCCTCTTAATCATGGATTTACTGACAGTGTGCCGTTTACTCTGAAGAGCTATGTCAAAACAACAAAACAAAACAAGAACTAGCAACATAGTATTACTAGTGAGAATTATTTGAGACATTGAATTGCTACTTTCCATTGTAGAAGTTGGAGCTGTTACTGTATGTTTCACTCATCAAAAAATAAAAAAAATACCAGAAAAGAAAAGAAATCATTATTCCATTATCTTAAAGCACAAAAAAATATTCCAACAGGGCAAAGTAAAACTCTCCAACTGGCAGATGGCAGATGAAGAGAACTCAAAGAGGATATCTCTTATTTCTGTACAACATTTTTCCCTAAAAAATAGTGAGGCCTCTGTCGCCAACCATAACTTTGACTACAAACCTTCATCCACTTAGCTAGTGGGAGAGTTTTTCAGTGTATCATGATGTTCACAATATATGTAATGCTTTCTGTATTTCTGACTCCTTATTTTGGAAATCTAGTTTGACTCTAACTCTGATATACAGTGCTTTCTAATGAATGTGAATATCTAAGCATATAATGAATTTGTCTTGGCTCTCATTGATGGAGAGGTTGATGGAATAATTGAAGCTGGTTGACGCTAAATTAATTCTTCTGCAGAATGCCCACCAAACACACTATGCTTCCCTAGCACATTTAGTCTCAGCCATTCTGCAGTCAGAATGAAGTAGAAACTCAACTCTAAGTGGCTTGTCTACGTTGTCATTTCTTGCCAGAGTGTTTGTGATTCTGACCATGATGGGAAATGCAGGATAAATACGGACTGAAAGTATGGAAAAGCAGGATTCCATAAATTATACATCACAATGAAAGGAGTTAAAGTAGGAGAAGGAGATACAATATGAGTGATAAATAGATCATGTCTATTAGGAAAATTATCAGGGAAATCAGGTGTGGCAAATAAATTGTTGTTTCATTTCAACAGCAACTAGTTGGGTCCGATGAGGTTATTCTGCTCATTATCTTTTTCCTGATAATAGTCTTATTGAGGTGGTGAGGAAGCGAAGGGAGTCGACCCATCCTAATTGATCAGCATCGAACTCCGATTTATTGATCCAGCATGCACACTTTTATAATTGTGTTAATTCAGTTCATACATATTGCAAAATCCGAGCTCATTATTGGCTACAGATTACATACCAATCCCTCCTCTTGTTTTCAATACCTGTGCTTTCTTATTGAGACCAAAACTTGTTTTTCTCATCCTGTTATTGACTGTTCTCAAGGCCTCCATGTTTGTCACCCTGCTTTCCCATCACTATTTAAGGATAAGGCATTTACTTGTTGTTAAAAAACAAGCCTGAGAACTTGCTGCTTACAGCTGCCTTTTACTTTTTAACCAGCTGTATGTGATTATGGCATGTCTGAACAAAACTCTATAAGTCATGTCTGAACAAAATTCTCCAACAAGGTGGTTTTTTAAAAGTTACTTATTCCATACAGGAGAATGACATAAACTAGAAAAAAAAGAAGAAAATAATGCATACAGAAGGGATATGTCAAGTCAAGGATACTAAATCTAAAATAGCAGCTGGCTGAGACAATGTTTGGCATGGAGAAGAACAATGCCAGAGATAGGAATCTCACTGCTGGGTCAGGATTATTTCATACTCAACTGCATGAACTATTTTACCATTTCCTTTAAGTCAATAAGGCATTGAAAAATCGTCCATCAATGCAGGAACATCTGCTATTTCTATGCAATGTCACAGCAGACAATTGAGCGCAATCTGACACTGACAGCAGTTTTGGATTTTTGTGTAAAAAAACGTGTGGAAGAATTCTTCTACCCGAGGTGAGGGGCAGCTTCACCTCAAGTGCTGGGGGACAGGTCTGGGTGCCACAACACAGAAAAGATATTGAGCTGTTAGAGAGGGTCCAAAGGAGGCCATGAGGAAGGTGAGGGGTTTTGGGGTGAAGCCGTGTGAGGAGTGGCTGAGGTCACTTGGTCTGCTCAGCCTGGAGGAGGCTGAGGGGAGACCTCATTCCAGTTCTGCAGTTCCCCCATGAGGGGAAGCAGGGGCAGGCACTGATCTTCTTCTCTGTGGTGACAGTGACAGGATTCAGGAGAATGGCATGAAACTCTGTAGGGGAGGTTTAGGTTTGATATCAGGAAAAGTTTTTCACCCAGAGGGTGGCTGGGCACTGGAACAGGCTCCTGAGAGAAGTGGTCACAGCACTAACCCAACAGAGTTTAAGAGGGTTTGGACAATGCTCTTAGGCACATGGTGTGGTTTTGGGGGTATCCTGTGCAGGCCTACAGCTGGACTTGACTATCCTTATGGATTCCTTTCAACTCATGATACTCTATAATTCTGTGAATATTTTATAATTACTCCATATGGCCTGCAATTCCTTAAAAGAATTTCTGTTGCAGTTAACACTGCTCTGACCTATTTTCTCTCTGAATCTGCTGACTGTGTTCCTAACCCTCTTACATGCCATTATCAAATTCTCACCCAGTCACAATGGACCCAGTAAAATCTTTTCTTAAATGTTTTGTATATTTCTCATTGTGCCTTCCTTTTCCTGCTTTCAGAAATCCTTCAATTTCTTGTTTTAACTTGTGCTTGGAAAAAAATTATGAAGTCAGCCTGTAATCTTGACAGGTGCTGAGAGTGCAAATTCTACAGCTTTTCTTAAATTGTGTGGCTTCAAATGTAGATGCGGGGTTTTGGCACAGTTCGGTGTCAGATCACAATTGCTCTTGCCTATTTTATCCTTTGTTGTAGTGTGTTTTTAAATTTCTTGTTTCTGCTCCCCTATTTTATGTACTGTCCCCCCCTGTTCTTTGTAAAATGGTTGTTCCCCCTCCAGTTTTCCCGCCACAGAGCTTTTTACAGTTATGTTGCTATGGTTACCCCTACCCCCACAGCTGTCTATCACTTAAGTTATGTAACTTCCCCTCCCCTATCCTAGCTTATAAGTAAGTTTTTCCTCCTCCCTGGGCCCAGTCAATCACCCCCCACTCCTCCCAGCTTTCGAGAACCTTCTTCTCTCTGGGTGTTGTGGTTGGCTGGTGTCCCAGGGCCCCTCCTTTGCTTCATGTTTATTGGATATGTTTTAATGTCAGTTATGTTATGTACCTCCCCACATGTTCTCCCATTGGTTAGCTGGGCTTCCCCCCCTTCTCCACCCCTTCCCTGTCTCTCCCCCTGATCGGGGCCATTTGCCGCTGGGTTTTTCCACCTGTTGGCACCTCCTTCAATAAACCGACTTTAACCCTCAGCAAGTGGTCGCTCCCTCATTTCGTCTCGTCCAGCGCAAGTAATCCAAGTCCGCGATCCAGCCCAGCCTGAGGCCACGACGCCAAGGGGGGTTGGCTTCCTATGCATAGGGGCGTCGGCCGTCTCACCCCTTCAAGCTAGCCAGACTTAGGGCCGCGTACGCCCTCGCGCAATCCTTGAAGCTCACAAATCCTTTTTAGCTAAGCCGCAGTTACCTCCATGATCTTCAGTGCTCAAACTTCCACTTACATTTTATTTTTGCTGATATCATCCTTAAGTAAAAGAACGAACTTCACACCCTTAGCACCAGCTCTAAACTTTGTCTTTTCATGCTTCACCATTTAAGACAGACACCCAAAAGCAGCAGCTGGCAAAAAAAAGAACACCTTGGGATTTTTGCCTGGCCAGAAGACAGCCTGTTTTGGCTAATGGAGGGTGATCCATGACCCTGTGAGCCTTCAGGCTTCATTCATAACTGCAATGTACCATACCTGGCCCGGGATAATCTCCCAAGGACTGAGGGATGCGATAGCCTATTGCTATACAAATTCTGATAGTGTGATAGACACTAGTGATAGTGATAGAGAGAGCATCTGACTGAGTAGGATTCTGGGTTAAACTCTAATTTTTGGTGCAGATTGTCTGAGATGTTCAATTTGGTCTTGTCAATCACACAAAGCTGTGTGGGGGAAGGAGGGCTGAATAGCTTGGTCCTCATATTGATCCAAGGCCAGCTCCCACACCATTTCAAGTGACCAAAAGGCATTTCTAAACTATGCCAGCTGATTGTAGCTCTGGAGGAAACATCTGTCAGGTTGGCATATCGCAGTGCCAACCAATCATGCCAGCTTCCAATTCTTGGACTGGGAGGACAAATTGTTTGTGAGGATCCACCTAGATGCTAATATAAGACTTCCTTGGAAATTAGGGAATGCTGTTCTAGCAGATTATAAATTTCAAACTCCTTGGTAATCCTTTCATATTGCTAAGAGTGTAGAAGAAAGAGATGATATAATTTTACATCTTCATTTCCCAAGCTCTCAAGAGGCTAAGTATTCTGGATTTTTTTCTCATTATGCAGGCACACCACAATAACAACCATTATCTAGAACAATGGAGTTGTCACAAAATGCAGAGGCTGGTACTTGCATGGTGGCCCATGAGCGGGGAACATGCTGCCAACAGAGATTCAAATAAGTCTGTTTTCTTCTGGAGAAAAAAAAAATTGGAACCTGTTTCTTTGCCATTTCAAATAACAATAATATATCAAGGGAAAAGACACAAAAGAAAGAGGAGGAGAAACAGAAACAGCTGGAGAAAGAGAAAAATAACACTAGTGTAGTACACAATACTAGTAGGACAAATACAAAGAGAATAGGAATACCATGCAAGATGTGTTATCATTGGCTACTACTATCCTCCTTATGACATATTGGAAGGAAGAAAATAAAAGATCAGAGTTGGAATCTTCACGGGTGTAAATCAACATAATTCTTCTTTGCTTAGAAAAGTTATGACAATTTAGAACAGCTTTTATTTGGCCCATATTGTTTTTAGACTTTTTTTCTGGTTTTATTTTTGTAAATCACAGCAGTGATCACGGGACAGAGGATGGATTGACAATAAGAACTGTGAATCCCATGGGGCATGACTGCTGTTTTGAGTTTTCAAAGTCTTTTGAATGCTTAATACAATGCTACTTGAATAACTAAAAAAGTTTTCTTTGGCAAAAACCCTATTTGGTATAGAGCAACTAAATGATGCCTTCAAATGATAATTACCAAATTGCGGTATTGCTGGTTCATAATTGCATGTGTGAGTGTTGGGAGAGGGAAAAGTTGATTCTGTGTTGAGACATTCTCTCCATGTGGGGAGAACTTGTATTCCAGGTTTAGAGAGTATCCTGAGTTTGGAGGGATTTAGTTTAGACTTCAATTCTGCTTGTACTTTGAAAATATGCCCTCTTCTTCATGAAGAACAATATGTTGTTTCTTAATTAGGTTTTGGTCTATTTTACCCACAGTCTTTATCTTCTTGTCAAGGGTATTTATGAAGAGTACCATAGTCCAATATGCTTTTATAATTGTGATTCTTTTATTAATTATTTATTGCAGACAAATAATACTTAGTAGCAACAGCAGAGTAGTACAGAAAAACGAACATAAATAGTTTCCTCTTTAATTCCCAATACTTGAAATAGGTTAGATATCAAAGATGGCAAAGAGATAGGTAATTACAACAGTAGAAGAAAACAACAGTGGGACAGAACACAGAAGAGCCAAAGGAAAATCCTGTCTGAAATAAGCTTGTTTGTAACTGCCTCTTTACAAGGTAAGACAAGCAGGTTTTCCTGTGGTCCCGCCCTCTGCTCCACTCTGCCCTGGTGAGACTCCCTGGCTTGCTGCATCCAGCTCTGGGGTCCCCAGCACATCATCCTGTTGGAGTGAGTCCAGTGCAGGGCCACCAGGTTGATCAGAGGGATGCAGCACCTTTCCCACATGGGAAGGCTGAGAGAATTGTGTTTGTTCAGCCTGAAGGGGAGAAGGCTTCAGGGTGACTGAATTGCTGAGCCTTCCCATACCTGAAGAGAGCCTAATGGAGAGGAATGTTTTCCAAGAACATGTATTGACAGGAGAAGGGATAATGGTTTCAGACTGGAAGAGAGCAGGTTTGTTTTAGGTATGAAGAAGAAACTCTTTGCTGTGAGGGTGATGAGGCACTGGAACAGGTTGCTCAAAGCAGTTGTGGATGTCCTGTCCCTGGAAATGCTCAAGACTGGGCTGGATGGTCCTGAGCAACATGGTCTGGTGGGAGATGTTCCTGTCCATGGAAGAAATTAGAGGATCTTTGAGGTCCCTTCAAACCAGTCCATTCTATGATTCTGTGATTGTACAGAAATCAGCCTGAAACCTGATTTCTAAACCTTAAAGCACTCAGGTTAAGTCAGCTTGAAGATTAACAAGACACCTCCCCTTTTCCAGTAGGAATATATAGTAATATGTAAAAATCTTTAATTCTAAATGTTAATTATGGTAAAGGAAAGCAGAATTCTCCCATGTTTTTCTTTGTTCACAGAACTATTTCCAATCTTACAGATGGAAGCTCAGGCAGACAGGTGGTTTTAGTAAGCTCTAGTAAACACAGATTTGCCAAATAAGAAGTCATGTGAATGGAAATTTTTACTCCTTATGCGAACATTAATGTTCTTAAGCATCTTGTCAGCAACTGAGAAGGTGGAAACTCTCAACATCTGATTACAGCAAGGATCAGATGCTGTAGGTGACATGGTCTTCTTCCAGGACAAAGCAATACCTTTACTAAAGGTAGCTGTATCCTTGTATTGATGCTCACACACAAGATGCCTGCACTCAACCATCTGTGTAAATGCCACATTTTTTTGCTGTCATCTCTCTCCATATGTTGAAACTCTGTTACTATTTTTACCCAAAATAGTGCCTTTGATAATGAAAAAAGTCTTCTGAGAGGTTAAGAAGGCATCACAATGAGAGTGGTCCATAATGGCAGTAGTGTGGCCACTGTTTGCACCTTTACTTTTTTAAGATCCAAAGCAGACCACTGTGTATTCTCATTTGTTAAGCTAACCCAGCAAATGAACCCTCTCTTCTAAGTAAGCTCAGAAGGACAAAGAACTGATGTTTACTTTCCAAGGAATAATTTCAGGGCTAGTTTTAGCGGTCACTGTGTCATGTTCTTTTCATGTAGGTAGACATGCACATAGATGTGTGCGTCTGTGTGCAACTGCATATCGGGACGTGCTGCCTCAGATTCAGTAAGACAAGAGAGCAGGAAGCAGCCACCTCTCTTAACTGCTTAGAAACACTTTGTTTTCCTCTGGGTCCCCAAGTTCCCTCCACAGAGAGTTATTGTAGAACTCTTCAATTCAGCAGAGAAGTAACAGGCCCCAATACTCTGGTCAACCCCCAAAGTTGAAGCTTTTCTGCCCTAAGTTTATAATTTACCTTCCTTTTAGGCCTTTATTACAGTCAGCTGGTTTACAGACTGTTTTCTCTAGAGTGTTTTTTAATCATTATTTTAGCAATTACTTAAAGACTGTTTGAAATGTCTTGCTTTGATCTAACTCAGAAAACAGAATTTTCTGCCAAGGGACCGACAGTAAGCACAGATTTAAACTTTCTCAAAATAATGTTATTAATTGGGGCATCTTCAAAACAGTCAAATCAGTAGTGGTGTACTGGTTAAAGCTATAAAGTTTTTTATTAATTCACAGGGTTGCTGTGACCGGAATTCACTTCTGGCTCTTACAATAAGTTTATGGTGGTACAGATTTTGCTTGAGGCTCAAGTGAAACATAATATTTGGTCTTAATCCAAGTTAATGTGTTCCCCAGTCAGGATTTCCTCTAATGACTCATTCATACCCCTAATGAATTGAAAAGGATATGTGTAAATTGACATTGAACCTAAACTCCAAGGCTTTTGACTTTTTATCTTATCTCTGGATTGGCACCATACAACATCTTTATATTCTAATCACATTAAAAAGAACAACTCTTTTTCCTTGTTTTTCTTGCCTAATGAGGTCGCATCACAGAATGTGTGTGGAAGGGAGAAAACTGGAGTGTAATTCTGGACAGCCAACCCTACGTATTCCCAGTATAAAACAGTAGCCAAGTAATCCCACAAAGCTCTAATGCTGTAAGATAATGCAAAAACCGGTCGGGTTCAGCTGCTTTGTGGGATCTGCTTCTGTGCATGCTCTCATCCTCTGACGAGTGCAAATTCACCCACCCCTTAAACAGGAGCATTCCCCTGGCAAGTGATCTGACTTCAGCATGGGAGGGAGAAGGAGCTACACCAGGGCAGTTAAGGAGCAGACATGTAATCCCTTGCTACAAATTCTGTCTTGCCTTGTGGCGACCATATCCAAAGGTGGTCTTGGTACATAAAGCAGAGGAATAATGAAAAAAAAAAAAAAAAGAGAAAGATTTATTATTATCTCTAACTTGTTGTGAGGTTCACACTTAGAAGCTTTCCAATTTTCCAAAATTAATTTTCAGAATGAAAATCTGTGATGTCAAATATTCAGAAATTCAAAGCTGTGGGCTTGTATTACTGTCAAAATATCAGGGAAGTTTTAAGAAATTCTTTTTAATCTGTCCAAAAAATTTTTGGAAGGGGGCTTGAAAACATACTGCAAATACACAGATGTTATGGTAAGAAAACCTATAAGAACGGACAGCTTCCTATTTATATTGGGCAAAGTCAGAATCTCAAAACTCAAACAAGCTGAATGAGAAGATGAACAAAACATACATAATTTAACAGTGAAGCTAATGATCTATTACAACAACATTTTTAGGAGTATAGTAATCAAGATTAGATCACTTTCTGAAAAACATTTTCTAGTTCAACCAGGAATTGTGGGGCTTTATGCCAGAAATCATAGTAGCTGATTATGGTAATTGTCCCTGACCTTTTGATGCAGTAATGCCATGTACTAGCTTTCCAACCATACATACTATGTTCAGTTTTTCTGCACAGCTGTGCCAAATGTGTGAGCAGGACCTTGGATGTCACATTGTGAAATTCTCAGTGTGATTTATCCAGCAGAATAGATCAAATAAATAAGCATTTAATAAAGCCCAGGCTTGAGTCTCCTCTCCGCCCACGATGCTGCCAACTAAATGGCCTCTTAAGATTACAGAAAATACTTTCTGCCCAATCCCAGAAATAAAGCTATATGCACTGAAAGATGGCTTTAAACTAATTATTTCTGGTTTTGTAAGCCTCTCTCTTCTTATGGATGAGGAACCGATCTGCATTCTTTTCAAGGCAAACTCTTGCTTTCTGAATTCTGCTGATGTGAGATTGGCCCACTGTGGGCTAACAGATCAGGTTCAGGCATTACAAGCACTGAAAACAATGCAAAAACACAGCAGAAAAACAATTATTTTATTGCAGTCTTAGCTATGTAGTCTCAATTTTCCTTCAGATGTAGCAGTTCCATGAATCTCAGATGGTCAACTTACTCATCAGCATATGTGTGTATGTGTTTGTCATAATCAAGGTGAAACAGTAAGTCATTACTTCTAGCAGTCAGTGAAATATTTTCATTATTTTCTCAGCCTAAGAGAATTGTGCCTATACCATTATTTGCTATATTCCTATATGCTTCTAAGAATTAAAATTTTTTTTCCAAATTGAGCAAAATATTTTATATATTTATGGCAGAGTATGCTGAAGGTGGGAAAAATTAAGAATGATGCTTTTAGAGAGTTAGATGCAAGGTTGACTTGATCTGTGTCCTGTTTACATCCACTCAGAATCTGAAAGGTGAAGCCAGGAGCAATTCACCTGGTTTGGACTCACTCCTTTGAAATCAGTAGATAAATTTTGTCATGCTCCAAAAATGCTCTTACTGATTCTCAAAGCTAAATGTGTTTTTAATATTTTTAATTTTTTTTTTTTAAGAGAACATCTAAGTGCCCTGATGACTGCCTTGAATGACTGTGAGTCATCATGGTTCATAATTTGACTGAACTAAACCTTGTTCTTTGTTATTTCAGGAGATACTCTTACACTGCAATTGCTAGGTTTTGCTAATATGATACTGTTGGTGATGTTCCTTGGTTGAGATACTCTACATCAGCAGTCCTAGGTCACCATGTGGAAGTTCACAGGCTGCCTGTATGCATTCATTACATAAAGTCCCTAAGGTTACCCACTGTTAGAGTTACCTGTACAACACTGATTAGCCTTTACCAGCCTCAATGATCAGGAAAAAATCGCAATATACTGTATGTTGCTGGGCTCATCTCTTCTAGGCTTCTGCTGCCTCCTTTCTGTTCCTGCCTACCTTTTGCTTCACAAGACTGCTGCACATATCCAGGAACAAATACAGAGACACTACCATTGGTCCTGCACAGGAATATTAAATCTCCTGCAGGAAATGTCTCCATGGGCTTTGTACCTTAAGTATAATGTGGTTGTGTCTTCATGAGCAGTGTCACCAAGAACCAACTTTTAAATCTCAAACTCATCTATTAGAAGAATTTCAGCAGGAATGGAAGGTTTTTCCTTGTGCTTATTAAAGTCAATGTACGCGATCAGTGACGGATACTGTGATTGCTGCTAACTGCCATGGGCCCTTGGTGTGGGTCACAGATCAGTCTGTTCTCACGTGCATCCAGCCATTCTCTGCAGCTGACACAAATACTGGCCTTGGCTTCACCATGCAGCAATACTGAGGTTCAACAAGCCACTAAATGATCCTGCAGAGACATCCTAGAAAAACAACAGGTAACATATTATTTAATCACTTTACTACATTTGGAACAGGATTATCAATGACAAGCTTTTTACTATTTCAGCAAATGTTTGTATCTGCACACACAGCAAAAAGAGAGGTAACATTCTGTGATTTTATTTTAGACAAAAAATAATGATGGGGCCATATAGCTGGCAGTAAAAATCCATCCTGAAGTTCTTACAAGAACTGAAGCTGTGTATCATAATGTAAGGGGTTTTTACAGTCATATAGTCTAATCAGCACTTCTTATTTAAACACTATTTTCAGCAATGATTTCAGAAGTACATACACAAACAGGATTATCAGTACTAATTGAGACACTAATATATAACACATACAAAGACACTTGGCAAGCTTTTATCTTACAAATTGTATTTGCATATGAATGGTGTTTATAGACTCTAAATTTAAATAAGATTTTTTTTGGTTTTGTTTTTTCATCAACACTGTTTGTCAGGCAGGTCATACTCCTATATGACATTGTATTCTGGAGCTGACCTGCAGTCCTTCCAAACCATTTAATTACACACAGCTGACCAGCATTCCTGGATAAAACCACCTAATCAAGTGCATTACAAGTATCCCAAATGGTTACTAATCTCCATATACGTACAAGTGTGAAATATGCAGTATCCAAATATCCTTTTCCTAAAAGTGAATTACATAAAAGCAGAAGACCTGTCCAAAGTGCTCCTTTCTCCATGTTCAATATGCCCAGGTGGTTAAGATACTATTGCACCACATAGTTGTCTTTGCACATAAACACTAAAATCCATCACTCTAATTCATATTCAATTTGTTTTCTACACATCTTAAAAATGTAGTTTAAAAAGAAAGAAATATAACAGCTTTCCACTTCTGGGCAAGTACGTTAAATAAGCTGAAAATGCATAGTGCTGCAGCTCAAGTAATGTATCATGGAGGACTGTATTTCCTTTCATGTCCATGTTGCTGGGTTCAGATGACAAGCTTCTCAAGGTTGTTAGTCTGATGACTTTGTCTCAGGACTAAGCAGAACTAAAAGGAGGGGAGGAGGGGAGTCTGGGCACTTTCACTAGAAATCCCTACAGGAAGAACAGAGACGTACTTAGCTGGAGACTAGAGCATTTTCCCTATTTCCAGAGACAGTCGTCCAGAGCAGTGCTACGTGCTGACTGATGTGGGCATGCTTGTGGTAGTGCTGAGCGTGCTCCGTGGCAGTAGTTTTCCACAATGCCAAACGAGCATAAATTCACTTAAATTTCCTATATGCATCTCTCGGGCTTTTGCACTCCTCGCTCATCTGAGCAAATGAAATTTAAGATGCTCTGTGTTTGAAAGGTAAAAGCACACAAAAGCAGTGGAAGGTGGAAATGTATATAAAGGGATACACTTTAAGACACAGGATGGAAAACGTGCCTATGAAAAGTAAGAGGGAAACAAACCAGACTAAATCACAAAGAGGAAAACCCAGCCAAGGGTTCACTTTTCTGCTCTCCTCGTGCTGCCACCGTGCCTGGGTGGCAGGGTGCTACCCGGGCTAACCTGCTTGTGCACCCACCACGCCTGCAGTGCCTGGGGGACAGCCGGCAGGTTTCTGCCCGGGTCACCAAGCACCTGCAGCGGCGGGGTCAGAGGCACCTTTAGCAGCCCTGTCTCAGAAAACGCTGGTTTCTTGCCAAGGCAGGAGGGACCAGCCCGAATGGAAGGCGTGCAAAGACGCCACCGCTTCTCACCTCGTGAACCTGTGTACAAGAGTGAAGCAGCGAGGCTTTCCAGGTTTTGTAGCAGATTTAAAAAAAAAAAAAAATCCACCCAACCCCACGGAGTTTTATTTTAAATAGATGCAGGCGGATTGAACTCGGCATTTTCACGCTCGAGCTCTGCATTTCCATTTTTTTAGCGCAGCGGCGTACCACGCACTTCGCACTGGTCACGCTGGAGCAGCGTTTTCAGACGCCGCGGGCAATCGCTCCCGACGCCCGCGGTACCCGCGGGGCGGCGGTGGCGGAGGGGCAGCTCCGGGGGCACCTCGGCGGCCGTGGGCTGGGCCGGGCCGGGCCGGGCCAAGCCGGGCCCGCCGCCTCAGCCGCCTCAGCCCCTCAGCGCGGGGTCCCGCGCAGCCTCCGCGCCCCCGCCCCGCGCCGCCGGTCACGTGGCAGCGCCCCCCGCATTGTGACGCAGCAGGGCCGGGCGGAGCCGCCCCCTCCCCTCGCTCCCTCCGTCCCTCTCCCTCTCCCTCTCCTCCTCCCGCTCCTGCCGGCCGCTGCCCGGTGGCAGGGCAGGGGCGGAGGGCGGGGCGGCGGGAGCCGGGCCGCTGCCGGAGCGCTGCCTGCACCGGCGGGGACTGGCGGGGGGCGGCAGCCGAGAGGCGGCACCTGGGTCCTTCCCCCGTCTCCATCACCCTGGCCGCCGTGGAACGGCCGCGGCCGAGCGGAGCGCAGGGGTGAGGTGAGCAGAGCTGAGCGGAGAGGAGCGGATGGGGGCTTTGTTGCCGCCGACAGCGCTGCCCCCGGAGCGGTGGGAGAGCGGGCGCGGAGCCGAGCCCGGGGTGTCCCGCGGGTGGCGCTGGAGGCTTCTCCCGCTTCCCCCGCCGAGGCGTCCCCGGGGGCGCGGAGCGGGGCTGCCGGGCGGCGGGAGACGCGGGCGGCGGGCGGGAGCGGGGGGCGAGCCCGGCCCCGGCCCCCGCCAGCCCGCCCCGGGGAAGTGCTTTCCGCATGAAATCAGGGCTGAGCGCCTGAGGGGGGTTTCGCTGGGGCTGAGCACGTACGTGATGTCAGCCGCGCCAAGTGCCGCCGCGGAGCCCTGGTCGCGCAGTGACACTCGCCCCCGCCGCGGATCCGCCGCTGCTCTGCTCGGAGCCGGGCGTCCGGGCGGGCACCCCGCCGTCAGCGCCCTCCTGTCCCGCCGGGCAAGCCGAAATCTGGAAGAAAATCAAGTAGGAGTTGCATGTTTGTAACTGTGGGGAAACAAATGCAAAGTTGTCTGGTAGAAACATGCTCCAAGGCTTCTACTTGGGTCAGTCCAAAATCGTGTTTGTGCAGCAGCGGGGATCAAGCCTTTTTCCTACCCGCATCAATGAGTGCTTTATGTGAGCAGATGTAATTTATATAAAGAAGAGCTCGAGGATCAGGTTCCGATGGTACTGGATATATAAAGAAGATGGTTGGCTTAAAGCCACATCTCTTACAGAGATATTAATCAGTCACAACTGGTCCTTGAAAAGTCCCCTCACCCCAAAACCCAGCAAAAAACTGCTAGTGCTTGTGTTTTCCATGGAAAGTCTTAGCATCTTAGCCTCATTTTATACCTCAGCACTCCACCAGCAAAAGGTAGCTGAAAAAAATGTTTTAAAAAAATAATTCTGAAACAAATCACTAGACTGTTGAACCCTTTTCTAGTATTTAAATGGCTGAAGGAAGATATACAATCATACCACTGGGAAATCAAAATAATTTTATATTTTGTGCAAATAGCACTGATTCTGCAGCCAAAAATGATATTGAATGGTGTGCATGCATTTAGCCTTTTTTAACATGCTGTAGCAGACTTTTAATGGTGTCCTGCCCTTACTGAATTTAGGAGTTATGTGCACTGCATGTGCTTCCAGCAAGCCATAAAAAGCATGACCTGTTGCCTTACTACCACCCATAAACATGAGATTCTTCACCCTAAAGTCCTCTGCAACTCGCTCATGTGTGAGCTCATGATTGGTGAACTTGGTAAACCACTTCAGTCTTCAGACTGCTAAACCTGCAAATATGCCGTGTGGAATACCGGAGCCATATTTTGAAGATTTGGCAGGTAAGCTGAAAAGCTGGTTCCAGGAGCAGGCTTGGAGAATTGCTGAAGAGGTAGTTCAAACACAATGAGAAGCACTTTTCATCTGAATGAAACAATTAGAATTTGACCTGCTCAGTAGTCAAAGAGACACTTGCCTCATCACAAAAGGCAATTTGTGAAAAGGCCTGTAATGAAAAGGTTCCCTTTGTAAGGGGTATGTGGTATAAAGCTTGACTTGTGCAGACTGGCCATTTTGCTTAATACAGTCACTTACACTGTCTTAAACTGGGAGTTCACTTACTTTTCAGGTGTTTGTGATTTCTGGTCTGTGTCATTGATTCAGTGGGCTGCAGAAAGCACATGTGTGACTTGCAGCTTCTAGAAAAAGTGAGTTAAAGAAAACCACATCAGAGTATTGGCCCAGTGTAGAGTTACCTCCAAATTCAAGGAGACTGTTTAAAAAAAAATCTCCTCCTTTTTTGAGCAAGCAGTCCAGTGCAGGCTACTCAAAATGCTTTTAAGTGTCATTTTGGAACAAGGAGCTGGAAAGTCTTTCGGGTAAGGAAGTTCTGTAGAAGATAGTAAGTTACATTAGCTAGAAGCTGCTTGTCTTAGTATCTTTCTGTAATGACAGCAACATGGAAAGTAAGTTTGTCATGAGTTCTTTGGGGCTATCTTCCAAGTTTACAAAGAGCTGCATGTAAAATTAGACTGCTTGGACAAGGTGACTGAAGGTACCCTTGAAGATTCAGTCCCTTCACGGAGTACTGTGAATCGGTGATAAGTCACTTTTTTCGTAATCGCAAAACCACGATCCCAAATATTAGGTATTTTGTAACTGTTTCTTGACTGGGCATCAACAGAGCTTAAAAAACTGTGAAGTGTTCCTCTGCTTCCCAATTGTCCATTTCTCCTGGCAGCTGAAATCTGTTCCCATGTGGACTCCATAGGTGCAAGAAGTGTTCATGCCACACACACCTGAGGTGGAATACCACCTGCATTGGCACAGCTCTCTTTCTCACAGTGCTCTTCCAGGATGTCTCAGACCTGTACCTAATTCCTCGGCAGCTCTGTCCTTGGACATTTGTCTGATTAGAAGCAGGAAAGGGAAAGCATGACAGCCCCTCTGCAGTTGCTGCAGCTTCTCTCCTCTGAAATGGAGACACACAGGTAGTGCTGCCTCCATGTGCCGGATGTACCAGCAAGAAAGGGGGAGCAGACAGCCAGAGGCAGCCCCGTGGGGTGGCTCATCTATCACAGACAGCAGCACAAAAGTACTGTTGGCAGTGGTGCAGGGATGATGGTCCTTGTGACATGGTATGGTGTCTTGAAGTGGTGATGCTGCACCTCATGAGCACAAAGACAGTAGTTCAGCAGCCTTTGTGGGATGCAGCAAGTTATCTCCCTCATCTGGTGTTTAAACGCTTCAGCTGACTAGATGAGGTGTGTGGCAGAGCTTTATCTGCACCCTTGTCTGTCTCTGATTGTGTGTCTGAAGCTCCAGAGGCAGTCCATGAATCATGACTAAGGAGGCAGGGAACAATTTTTATTTCAATTTTAGAATAAAACTGCGTCTCTTTTCAGGTAGATGTCACGAGGAGAATATTCTCATCCTTCCTTGTGCAGCCATGATAATTAAAATTAATAGTAAGTGAAATAAAGAAAAGTTTATATTTTTGTGGTAGTCTGTAAGTAATCTATTTGCCAGTGCTTTACTCTGTGTTACTTAGCAAATGCAGTGTTGTTTACAGTTGAAATCTATATGATCACTGTCAAAATGAAAAATATGTTAGAAAAAGTTGAGAAACATTGGATTTTGGAAGGGTAAATAGTAATTCTTTTCAGCTCTTGTCTGAATAGGACCATAACTAAACTAAACTGAAGGAAATGGTAATTGGCAAGAGGATTTGGAGTAGCGTTGTGTCTGAGCTTGCTGTTTTTCTGGCACATCTGTTGTTTCTCGAAGGAGGTAGAAAAGATAGGCTTACATGAAGCAGGTGCATAGTAAACACAAGGGAATTTCTCTTTAAATGCAAATGTGGTTCTACAACAGATTTATTTGCACAGTGGAACCATTGGAAGCAAGAAGATAGAACATATGCATCCGATACTTTATTGATTTAAGTCCCTAAGAGAGTTCTAAATTGAGGGGGGAAATAATTAATTAATTTTTGTGGTAGAAATATTATCTGCTATTTACCTGTCTAAGGTGGAACTGTGATTTCATCTTCTGCAATAAAGCACCAAGTGATTCAGAGGTCTGAAGGTCTTCAGAGTTATCAAAGAAAAGTACCATTCAGCCGCCACAATTTGGCAATTGGGGCAGTCCTTCATTAGGTATGTTTTCTTGTGTGTTAGGAATATTTACAAAAGCTTATTTTGAATATGAATATGGCTGATTTGCACTTCATAAAGAATTACGAAGCAGCGCTTGAAAGTGTATTTTTTCTGGTTAAAACATAGCATTAGGTTTGTGAGGTTTGCTGTAATCATTTCCTTTTTGGTTCAATTTCCTCCTCAGTTCTTGTTTGCAGTCAGACTGCTGGCATTATTTTTGTTTATACCAGATAAAAAAAGCATTGTCTAACTTATCTTTTAAACTCAATACAGTGTACTACCTCTTTTTACATATAAATCCTCCCCCTTCTTCTCCCTTCTGTTTTATTGTTACTGAATCAATCTGGAGCTTTGCTTTTAAAAGGAAATTCTAATCAGGAACTTAGCACTTCCCTTCAACCCCCCCTATTTTAACCAACTTGTTTACATCTGTGAGTAAAAATCAGGCTGTGCTGCATAGCTTTCTTGGAACAGGCTGCCCAGAGAGGTTGGGAAGTCTCCTTCTTGGACCAGCCTGGACATGATCCTGTGCAGCCTGCTGTGGGTAAGCCTGCTTTATCAGGGGATTGGATTCAATGATCTCCAGAGTTCTCTTCCAACCCCTGCCATTCTGTGAATCTGTGATGTGCATGACAGGGGCACGCATGAGATTGTGATTTGGAGCTGTGGCTCTCTGCAGGTTAGTCATCCATGTAGTTCTTTTGCAGGATCTTGCCATACTGACTGGCCTCTTTTTCTCATAGAATTAGGAAATTTATAATAAATTAATTATAATTAATAATTAATAAAATAATTTATAATAAATTAATACCTTTATTTATATTACCTTTAATTAATACCTTTATTATAAAGGTATTTATAATGAATAAATACCTTTAACTGCTTATATGTGCATGTACATTCCTCATGTTCTCTTTAACTAAAATTCAGATGTAAATATTCTGCCTTTTGTATGCTATGCTGTCAGTTCCAGTTGAGTCACAGTAGTAAATTTATGAAGATCCCATGAGCTGCTTTTGAAAGGGCTCAAGATTTTAAATATTGAAGTTGTCAGCCTGTTGAGACACTTATTTGAATATTTGTAAAAGCTGTCTCCAGGATGCTTTTAAAAGCAAACAAAAAAAGGGCCAAACAAAATGAAGCAAAATATATCTCAGAAATATACTGCCCACAGAAGCAGAAGAGTGCTAGTAAGGTAAATAAGCTGTGTCATTTTCCCTGACCTACATTCTGCTGTGCTAAGTATAAGTGTACTCATTTCTCCTCTTGTTACATGGAGTCTTCAGTTATGTGTCCTAATTATGTTAATGTCTATGATATTACCATTTTGCAAACTCATATGCTGAGGTCTGGATAAAGCACAATATTTTTGGTTGTTGCTAGGACATGGCCAAAAATTTACCTTGAGTTACAGAATGGAATCACCAGGAAAGTGAGTTACACTTACATCATTAATTACTTGCTTCTCATTAACATTGAAACTCTGACAGGCTTGGTGCTGTGACCACTTCCCTGGGTGAAGAACCTTCACCCTCTGCATGAAGAACTTTTTCCTTATATCCAGTCTAAACTTCCCCTAACACAACTTCAAGCCATTTCCTTGGATCTGTCACTGTCACCACAGAGCAGAGATCAGTGCCTGCCCCTCCTCTTCCCCCCACAAGGAAGCTGCACCTGCAGTGAGGTCGCACCTCAGTGTCCCCTTCTCCAGCCTGAACACACCAAGTGACCTCAGCCACTCCTCACACGGCTTCACCCCAAGGTCCTTCATCATCCTTGTTACCCTCCTTTGGACACTCTCTAACGGCTCAATGTCTTTTTTGTGTTGTGACACCCAAAATTGCCCCCAGCACTGGAGGTGAGGCCGCCCCAGAGCGGAGCAGAGAGGGACAATCCCTTCCCTTGCCAGTCTGGTGATGCTGTGCCTGATGCACCCCAGGATGTGGGGTGTTGCTCTTTTGTTGACAGGAACTGAGATCAGTTCTTATAAATTCACATTTATAAGGCAGAGGAATTCTTCCATGTGCTTGATGCACCCCAGGATATGGTTGGGCCTTTTGACTGCCAGAGCATGCTGTTGACTCATGGTCAACTTGCTCTTGATCCAAACCACCAGATCCTCTTCCATGGGACCTTTCGTTCCTTCTCCAGCCTCTCAGTCTGTCCTTAGAGACAGGAGTGCCCTGTCCCAGGTGCCGAATGTGGCTCTTGCCCTTGTTGTGCTTCATATGGATGGTGATTGCCCAGCCTTATAATTTGTCAAGGTGTCTGCAGGGCATCTCTTCAATGGAGTCAGTAGCTTCTCCCAGTTTAGTGGAATCTGCTGGAATGGCGCTGCCTGGTGACTGGAGGTTTTGCTGTGTTTGAGTGCTGGGATGCTCAGGTCCAGACAACTAATTGGAGCACAACTATGCATGTGCTCAGGGTTTCCACAAAGAGACAGGCAGCAGAATGTTTATCCCTGCACCCAAAACTTTATGTATTTTACTAGCTTGCTTCTTCCCATGGTAAATTGGCCTGTATGTAATCCCTGCTGCTGTGATCCAGTTCCTCCTAGGTCTTTAATTGTCTGAGTCAACATTAGCTCTTGTGTGTCTTTACACTCTCCCGGTAAGGCAGCAAAATATGCTGAAAAACTGCATTCCTTCTCAACTTCTGGTTGTGATTTAGCAAAATGCACACAAAATCTCCTCAGAGTGAATCATTCACTGTGTAGTCAGTTTAAGAATACGCGTGGATCCCTTTGGTCACTTGCTGGACAAAAGATAGTAAGCCATCCTTGAGAGGATGTCATGGTTTGTTTTTTGTAGCCAGTGGAGTAGTAGTAGTACTGCTGCTGTGCAGTGAACCGCTGTTGGAGGAGAGGAGGCCTGAATTTGAAAGATTTTATCAACTCTGGGTTTCTGCATCACAGTAAATTCTGCCCTTGTTGGCAGCACTAATAGATAAAGGCATTGGTGTCTTGATGTTCTTCTGAAATTACTGTCTTTGAATCCGTAGATAGCTAATGTGCCTGCTTGAGTTAAGGGTTCAGAATCCAGCGCTGGCGCTGCTTTGGAATGGAGAGGAGTGAGTGCTGTTTACATGTCACAAGGCTTCTCCCAGCTGCCTGTAGAGTGTATGGTGTCTCTTCTGTAGACGGCAAAGGTGGATGAATTGCTGTCCTTGAAGGTTCAGGTTAATCTAGCCTGACTCTGTAAATCCCCACAGGAGAGGCCAGCCAGCACATGGTAAGGAGTATTAAGGGAAGTTCTCCACTATTCCAGCTAATGGAATTTAGCAAAATGGACACTCTCTCCAGCATATGTTCCTCATCAGGTCCATATGCTTTACAGTATGCTTCCAGGCTTTTCTTTTTGCAAATGCAGTTTTTAGATGAACATATCTACAGTAGCACTATTTCTGGATGTGTCTACACTGCAATCGAGTAGTGTGATTGCGGGACATGCAGACAGCTCTGTAATTGCTTTGATCTGCATGTGATGTGAAGACATGCCAGCCTAGACTTAAGAGAGGGCTTTCCAAGCCTTCTGGACAGATTATTAAACTGTGCTGAAGTCTGCTTTCATCTGTCTCCTCTGATGTTTTTAACTGTCGTCTAGATTTGCACTCTTGTGGATATGCCTACATGTGCTGACATAAACTCAGGACTGCATGCCCACTTCATGCCTCCTGCAGCATCGCTGGGGGGTGCTCTGCATCTGGGTGTGTGTCCCTTATTCTTTGTACTGAGATAGTCTGCTTTTCTGTGGAGTTTAACTGACTGTCTCACTATTTAATTCCCCTCTGTAAGGAATTATAGAAAGGGCAGAAGAGTGTCAGAGAGACTTCTGGCAAATTTCCACTCCAAAAATTAATTTTATAGTCCCTATTACAAATTTGATTGTTAAGTTCAGCCTTAAAGAACCAGGCCATCCAGGCCGTTCATTTTTGCAAGTGTTAAAATCCAGATGAGAGACCAGGTTAAAGGAGCTATGTTAGAAAGTGAGCATTTTAAAATGTTCTGTATCCAAACATTGAATCTAAGCACAATTATGGAGGGGAAAAGAAGTGGAATTACATAAATGATAAGAAATTTCAGTAATAACAGTAAGGTCACTATAATATATCAAACACAATCCAACTCTGTTAAAAGGATTTGGAATTATTTTTAAGAGAAGGACTGTATATGTTTTTTCAACATTTCAAGGAAGATCCTTGCATTGATAGGAATTTCTTGTTTTGGTTTGTGGGGATTTTATTGTTGGCTGGGGATTTTTTTTTTAGTTTATGTAGTGAGGGTTATTTTTGGTTTGTCAGATTAATTGTTAAGTTACTCCATCTGCTTGAAAATGAAGTCAGTGAACCTTCTTATGAAGGTACTATATTGTGTGAGTAAAGTTTGACAACAGATATAGTCGCACATAGTTTAGTAATTTTTTTATGCAGAAATTGATTTTCTTTCTGCATTAAAAACCAATCAACCAACCAACCAACCAAAAAAAAACCCCAAAAACCTGATCTGTATCTAAGGATATAGTCTGAAAACATCTGTCAAATGTCTAATTCTTGCACTGTGCATTTTCCGTGCTATTTAACAAAGATAAGGGAGAAAACATGGTTTAAAAATTAGAACACAAAAGGATTAGTTAGTGCAATTTTTCTTTTCATGCCAAAAAAATATTTCACATAAAATCAGTACTGTCAGACAAAGAGGAATACAAAGTAGACTCTCGTTTGTTACTGTGACATGAGATATGCTGTAGAGGAGTAAGGTGAAAGTGAGCTTTTCAGCCTGGTAGAATGCTACAGCTTACTTGTCTGCCAAGAAAATATTTTGTTTCTAGACAAATGGTTAAACTGAAATA
Source organism: Melozone crissalis (assembly GCF_028551555.1). Taxonomy (NCBI): domain Eukaryota; kingdom Metazoa; phylum Chordata; class Aves; order Passeriformes; family Passerellidae; genus Melozone; species Melozone crissalis. The sequence goes on along the minus strand of NW_026535783.1, from coordinate 17,916,144 downwards.
AATAAAATATTTTTATCTTTCATCAAACAATTCTTTAAAAGAAGTATTTCTTACTCCTGTCCTTGACACCTTTCTGAGGAAGAAGAACAGCCTTTGTTCACTGGATGCTGCACAAGAATGCAAGCTAAGCCTGGTTTCTGCCTCATGTGGTCTTGAATAAATTATCTAATTCTTTTCACGTATGAGAGGAAAATATAGTGGAGAACTGCAAATTGACAGTAGCAACATCTTTTTGTCATATGGCAATCAAACAGTACCTAATATTTTTGTTATGAAAAGAATAATTCTTTATGTTAAATAGCTCCAGCACCTTCAAACTGTGAAGTTCAGAGTGTGGGACAGAGAATGGGACATGCACCACTTCTCTGGGCATCCCATTCCAGTGCCTCACCAGTCCCACAAATTAGGATTTGCTCCTAATACCCAAACTAAATTGGCTGGTTTTTAGTTTGAAACTATTTCCTCTGATTTTATTTCCACAAATCATGGTATAAAATGCCTCTCCAACTTTGCTGTAGGCCTTCTTCAATGAGGTTTCCTCAGAGCCTTCTCCAAGCTGAACAATTCCAGTTATCTCAGGAGACATGTTCTATGCCTTTTATCATCTTCATGGCCCCCTTCTGGGCTTGATACAGAAGCTCCATGTCCTTCCTGTGGTGGGACCCCAGAGCTGGATGCTGCAATGGGCTCTCCCCAGAGCAGAGCAGAGGGGCAGAATCCCCTCCCTCCCCTGCTGCCCACCCTGCTGTGGCTGCAGCCCAGGACACGTTTGGCTCTCTGGGCTGTGAGTGCCCATGGTTGGGTCATGTCCAGCCCCTCACCCCCCAGCACCCTCAAGTCCTTCTCCTTGGGGCTGCTTTCAATCCCTTCATTCTCCAACCTGGATTGATACTGGGAATTGCCCCAATCCAGGTGCAGTACCTCACTGGACCTCATCTCGAGCCCATGTGCCCTCATCTTGAGCCCGTCCAGGTCCCTTTGGATGACACTCCACCCTTCAGGAGTGCCAGCTGCACAGTCAGCCTGTCGTCATCCTCAGCCTTGCTGAGAAAACAGTTTGTCACGGTGGCCAAGAGCTGGCACATGCTTCTCAGAGGTGGTGGAGTCTCTCTCCATCCTTGGAGATACTCGACAGCCACATGGATGCAGTCCTGGGCAGCAGGCTCTAGCTGAGGCATGGGCAAGGGATTGGACTGGATGATCTTCAGAACTCCTTTCCATCCTCATCTGTTTTGTGGTTCTGTGAAGCACTGTGAAAAGAAGAAACATTGTTATAATTAATACACACAAGGCTACAGGGAATAGCCTGTGTATCTGGCTCAGTGATGGTGGCTTTGCACGCAGCTAAGCAGAGCCCAAAACATGGCATAACTGTAGCCAGGAAAGATGTGTGCTTTCTTATCTAGGTTCTGTTTATTGAGCCTTTTGGTGTCGGGTATATGGAGTAAGTGAACTGCAGTGAGAGCCACCTACCACTTTTGGCAGGGATCAGTACAGTCTGGGGATGTGGACCATTACACAGGAACACCTGTGTGCTCCCATGCATCTTTCCGGCCCTTCTGCTGTGTTTTTTGTGGCTTCCTGTAAGCCCCTTTGTTTCCAGCCTCTGGATGGGGGTAATAATGCTTTCTGTCCTGTAATACTGTAAGACTGTGAATGAATTGTGGAGTGTTTGTGAAACACTTGGGCATTACTGATGAGTATCCATAAAAAAAGCTACAAGGATATCTTCTGCTTGCTATAGGGCTATGGCCATCTAAAATTTTAAATAAATTTAGACTAGTTAAATGCTGGATGGGGGAACACAGGAAATGAAAATGCACACCTGATATTTCCAAGTAGTTTGGGTGTTCTCTGTGTAAGACTGATCACCTTTTGCAAAGCATTGAAGTGGGACCCTTCAGTTAGTTCCTGCATCAAAATCAGTACAAGCAAGAAATGTCCTCATGCCTAAATTTTGTAACATTGTGGGTTTTGATGTAGTGAGGTTCATTTCTTTAACAAAGTTTCTTTTCTTTTCTTTTCTTTTCTTTTTTTTTTATGAAGGGTTTTAGAAATCTCTGAAGATAGTACAAAATTTCAGCTTAAAATAATATTACTACTTCTAATTGGCATTTCTGCCACCTCATCCCGCTGTTTATTACAGCACTTAATAGCTGCACAGCTGAACAGTAGTGCTGGTTGTATCTGCTGCCCATAACATTTTAAACAAATAATATTGGATAGCAGTATTCTACGTAGAATAGCATTATATAGCTGCAGAGTTGCAGTCTGTATCTCAAATGAGAAAATAATGACAGTTTCAGAAGACAGCATTCTGGTTTCAGGGGCATAGATGTCTCTCAGGAATAATTTTGTTGTTTTTCACTGAATATTCCAGTTTCCACCAAACTATAATGGAAATAAAAGGTTCATTTTTGACAGTGCTTAAATTTACAGTCATTTGCACTGTTTAATTTTTAAGAAGTTTTGCAAACAACATCATAGTCTATGTCTATGGAATAAAGTATGAAAAAATGTACAGTTTCTCTACTGTCTTAATTTTAATTTTATCAAAATGAAAATATTTGCATAGATGTTAGTGGTCAAGTGTCACTTCTAAGTCAGAGGAAAGTTGATGTTTGCAGTAGAAATGATAATATTTTTAAAAATTATTTTCAATGCTTTTTGCTTTAAAAGTAAATATAGTAAAAGTAAAATCTGTAATACATGCATATAGTATTTGTCAAATTTTTTTTTTTCATCACGTACTGTCAAATGAGAATGGGTTGGTCTGAGTGACAAGGAGTGTGAGTTCTGAGTTTTTTGAGTTCAAAGTTTGTTTGTTTGAGTATGAGGTTTGTTTCTTTTGGTCCGTGGGCACCATGTGCACAGATATATGCAATGTGTGGCATGCCCTGCATAAGGCTGGCTCACATCCCAAACTGAAGTGTATTGCTGGTTACCCGCTGCTGCCCCTCAGCCCTGACTGCTAATGGAATTCACCTCATGTCAATGGAAAATTCAGCTTTGGAATTTGGAGTATCAGAATTTGCTAGAGCATAGGTCTGTTCTAGTCAGTTTCAGGGCATAAAGGATAGGGCAGTGGAATTGACAGCCCAAAAATAAAAAAGAAGAGAATAAAAAAGGGTGTAGTTGGAAGACTGGAACCACAGGAAAGTGGTTGCAGAGAAAACAGGCCTCCCACAAGAGAGCAGGACAGTGCAGAGGCTTCACACAAATGATGGATACACTTGGCATATTCTGACCCTGGAAGCAGAGAATCTACTTATGTAGGAGTTTTCTCTTGACTTTATAATTAAAGCTCACATGAAGCAAAAAATCATCATGGGACTGAATGCAGGATTTTGGCAGGGAAATGTAAATAAGGCAAGTTCTAAATTTCTGACTTCAAGTACAGCATTTGAATGTTGCAAACTTAAGAGTAGTGTTTGGCATTAATTCTTTTCCAAGATATTTCTAGAAATAATTTAGCAGGCCGCTATGGGGCTACAAGGTGTTGAAATTCGACTGGACTATTATTGAATTTAGGTTGAGTAATTTAAGTGGAACAAAGAAAGATGCAAGGAAGTGTTTGAAAAATTCCTTTTACTCATTTGTGTAAAAATAATAATGATTAAAATAACTTCAAACCCTAACATGACCTAACAGATACTTTCAACATTAAAAGTATGTTAAACAAAGATATTGTCAATTGCTTGGTTTTATTGAAACAACACTTATAAATTAAATATGTTCTTCAGCAAAAAGAAAATGCAGCATAGGAAGATTTATGAGGATGATGTACTGATTAAATTGGTTCCATATTTTTCTATGATCAGTACCTAAAGAAGATAAGGTGAATAAGGATGCAAAGTACGAAGGAGAGAAACTAAAGTCAGGATTCTTGTAACAAAACTTAAGTATCAAATAATATAATTTACTTCAAATTATTGTACTGAGCAAAAACTTATGAAGGATTGCTGTCCCAGTGCTACTGCCCCCAGTGCTGCTGCCACTAATTCAGAGAAAGAGAAACCTCAGTTTATGGTTTAAAACAAGAGTGCAGTGAGTCACATCTGCTTTATTAAAGATGTTGACACAGAATCCTCCACCTCTCCCTAAACCAAGGCATGATTTGGAAAGGCTGAGCTCTGCTATGCTTGATTTCATCCTAACATAAGTGCTGGAGCCTACATTAGCAGTGGTAGTTGCCATAAGTCCTACATTGCTCTGTCTTACTTTGGGGCCAAGTATCTGGTTCCTTGTGGATGTGGTTACTAGGGTGTATTATTTTTGGATTTTTACATAAGAACTAGGCTACCAAAAGAAGGCATATTTTTTATTTCCGTAGTTCATGAACTCACAACAGCCCTGCAGATGTTCAATATTCATTGCCTTTGCCAAAATACTAGAAGTTGTGAGTGCTTTGACAGCACAGTACTTTTCAAATTGTACCTGGAGTAAAAAGTTGTTAAATCAAAATATCATGGATATTTTTATGTATCAGTTTCTTCTCAAGTTGATTTGGAACTATATTGACCCATTAATTTCTTGAATGTTCTGCTGAATTCTCCTCAAATGCACATATCCAAAGTCTTGCTCAAGTAAGTATGAGGGCAGTGTACACACACATTTTCTTCTATGCTGTTTATTTACTTTAACATGTAAAAAGCAGTTACAGTATTGTAGTAAATGTCAGTAAAGTATTGTGTTGCTTTGAGTGGTTCTAGGTGATGCATGTGCTTTACACTTTCAGCCACCATTTAGGATATACTGGTTGAATTTTCATTTTTTCTGTGTATTTCCATGCAGGACATGTTGTGGTTGATGTCTTGAGAAGTGGCATATGGTGTGTTACAAAGCCTGATAGGGATTGTAGAGATGCAGAGAAAGACATTATCAGTATTCACAGAGTTAATTCCTTCTTATTTGACGATGTTACTGAAAGTTAGTTACAGGTCTGTGTTTTCTGTGTGCATGTTAGCAGTGTACTGGTTGTGTAAATTACCTCAGGACACAGGTCAGCTGATTTCCCAGTCCTTGTTTAGCAGCTGCCTCCTGAGTTTAAGGGCATAAGCACTGGCTTTATTGTGGAATGCACTGTATTTGTCAGTAATATTCTTTGAAATAATGAAGAGAGCTGCAAATAATCTTGACATGAAGTAACACAGCATTTTATGGCTCTCACTGTTCCAAGTGACCATGACTTGATCCATTTAAGTCTTTGGTTCAGTCTCAAATCTAGGTTTAATGAAGGATTTACAGAAATGCTGAACAGCACTTGTACTTTCACATGATTGATGCAGTGTTCTATATATATTTTACAGTTCTGCATTGTAAATTATTTGATGTTTAAGTATAAAAAACAGATGAAAACCTATAGCTTTAGTATTATGTATGCAGAGATGGATATATACACATACATACTCTCTGTACTTGTGATTGTTGAACCTCTGCATATTAAAATGTATTATTCATTTCTGCCAACAGTCATGAGTCAGTGGAAAATAATGGGCGCAATCATTTGAAAAATGCGCATTCACTATTTGCTTGTATTCATCTCAAAGTTCAGACTGCAGATGTGTAACCATTCATTTTACTGTTCTCAGTGATGCGTGTAAGCCTCCTGAGGATTCACATTTATGAACTTCCTGCATTGGCATTGGCAGAACAGAGAGGTAACATGAAATAAAATTTATTTCTGCCATAGAATTTAGTGATATAAGAGGCAGTTATTAAAAAGAATCAACACTCAACCTGATTTTGTTAGTTCAGCTGCTGAATTTCCACTAGTAAAGTAATAAATTCAATTTGCAGTGGACTTTTCCCAGTAATTGCAAACATTGTATGTACATTTTCTCCAGGGAGTCACACTTTGGAATAGTAGTGGGGTTTTTTTCCTGAAATTTTGCAGGAAGTAGAGAAAAAAGATGAATGTCTTTTAAGATTAGTTTGTAAAGAAAGCTTTTCTGGTCAGATTTCACTTTTAAAATGACTGAAGAACAAATTTGTTAAATTATGCTCAATCATAACTTTCTATGGAAAATTATGTCATACATAATCTCCAGATCTATATGTGAATGTATTATTTTAACCTGGGTTTGGTGTTAGCATTGAATTACCAGTACTCAAAACAAATGTATTTCAAGACTCTTTGGCTAGTTCTGCTTAAGAAAATATTTTTAAAGCTCAGAGGAAGTACAATGAACTAGTTACTAGCTGCACAATTTATACTTGAGCCTTTGTACATTCAGTGCTACAAAATATATAAATGGCAGGTTTCCCAGTGTTGTGTATGTTCTGTTTTATTACTGGTTGCTCCAGATTCTGCTTTTGGTCTAATTTAACGTTATTCCTGGCTTGATAGGATATGTAATTTTTTCCCTTTGTTTCAATTGCTTTTGTTTTGGTTTAGTCCGCTCATTGATATGATATCCTTTATGGTTTTCACCATCCAAAAGCAAAGGAAAAAGCCCTTTCATAGACCCTGACAGAATTGGTTTTTACATGTTGCTGAGATCTTGCAGTTTCAGAGGTGGTGTTGATTATGGGGTAGTACAGTGTGATAAATCATAAATTCAATCTTTCTTATGGAACCTCCATAAGAAAATATTGCACTATCAATTCATTGCTGTAATATTGGCTCCTGAAAAAGTTTGGAGTTCAAATTTAGAAGGAAAAAAAGCCTTTTTTTTCTTATTTTATTGATATTTTAAAATATGTTAAGGCTCATGGTTGTGATGGGGAAGAAAGCAAAACCAATATTTCAATTACAGGTGTAGGATAATAAAATGTTCCCTAAGTGTATTTTAGATCTCCAACTGCAACATGGAAAATACAAGTTTCACCAGGACCAACATAAATAAATATTCTTTTCCCATAAATGGAGTGGTTTAAACCAATCAGATCCTTGAAAAATTGCAGCCCTTGCAAAATATTTTAAAAATATTTATAGTTACAGTTTTCAAGACATGGGCTTGCAGAATGGCAAAGTAATACATAAAGTGCTTTAAGAGAGATGGCTTTCATAAAATTAAGAAAGTAAAAAAATCTCCAATGGTGGTATTTACATCATTGTAATTCTGCAGAGCAAATGAAGTAATTCTCTTTCTTGCTTTGTAAACTAAATCTAGTGTACATTAAAAAAAGAGTTAGTAATAATTGTTTTGCATCCCTCAAACCCTTTGGCATACTTCAGGGTTCCCTGTCGAGGTTGGTGGAAGTGGTGATGGTTAGGAGTCAGCACAGCTGCTTATAGAACTTCTACATCATTCACTGGTGAAAGTGGAAGGGTAATCAGTGTTTGCTCTTTCTAGGCTCAAAGGGAGCTTTTCAAATATCTGAGTTTAAAAGTACGTATATGTAAGGTTCACTTAAGTTCATTTTTGGAGACTGGCTGTTGCAGCAACTCTGAATTTCAGGTGGGTGATGAATCTTTTACATTAAGAGCAATTCCTGCCTTCTTCTTCAGTATAAATCTGAATTTTAAGTTCTGTAGTAGATTAGGTAGAGTGGGATATTCTGTAGAATTGCTTGTTATATTCAGTCTTGGTTTCTATATGTACAGAAGTATGCAGCAGTGTATTTTCTGTCCCAGTGAGACTCCCAGCTGATTCTGAGATCTTACTTATACCTGGCTTTCCTTAAGGAAAGAGCCACTCTCCTCAGCATTAAAGGATTAAGCATTTCTTGCTTAAAAGGTCCTGCTAGGGCTTTAAAGAATTTGTACAAGCATTAACTAACTCAAAGGCAAAAGGAAAGTGCTGTGATCTTGCAGGGAAGCATGTAGCTTCCTAAGTATTTTGGTGATAGGCTCTTTGGATCTATCAGTTAAGGGAGAGATTAGTGTCTTTATCGCTTGGAGGTCTACAGATGTGCCTGATCTCTTGTGGAAACTCTTTCATAAGCTGCTTAGTAGTTCTTTGTGTGACTCTCCAGCACTTTATGGCTCTGCATGCATTTCTGCAGATCATCAAAGAACGACACTGCTACAAAACTCAGTTTTGCTGGTCTGCATTTGTGACAGTGCTGGATCTGTGAGTGTTTGAACAGCCCAAGAGGGTGAAATTCTTCATTAATGGTCAGAACTTTGAGAACTTGGCTCTGAGGGCTGGAAACAGTTGGATTCAGGATTTCAGATGGATTGGACTCTGACAGCTGCAGACAATATACTCTTTTCTTTGCCCAGCATAGTTCTGCTGGAATTGTAAGGCATCATCTCTTATCTCCTAAGAGCATTTGTGAGAGTAACAACTGACTTTTGAATAGCAAGACTATACTTTTTCAAAGACAGATTTGCTAGATAACAAGCAGCATAAGATCATATTCATCAGTAGCAGCTAACTGCTTAACTGACCTACCTATCCAAAGTTCCTTTTCAGACTGTATGGCTATGATAAATATCAGTGAATCATCTGTGTAATTGAAACACCATATGAACATCCTGGACCACATAAGGTTCATAATTTTGTCAGTATTCCAAAATTCAATTTCTGGGATTGGCAACGCTTTCTTCTGTGTAGTAGGATGTGCAAAGCAGGAAATCCTTGTTCCTCTTTCTCACCAGATGTAATGCCCCTTTACCTTGCAACAAGTGAATGGAAAGGAGTGGAGCTTTTTAAAAGGAATAATCTATTAAACAGTTGCAACTGGCACTGTTTTGCTCTAAGTGGTGTTAAAGCTGTTTTCCCTTCCCAAAACTGGGAGTGATCCTAACTAGTTGCTTGTTTCAGTGTATATGTGCATGAAAAAGAGGCAGTAAAAGTACTCCTCTGTTGGGAAAAAATGGAATAAGAGTCTTACAACACTGCCTAGCCAACTGCATTTATTCCCAGTGAAGCGACTACACTTGTACCTTGGTCACATGCCAAGACTAATGATTTGTTTTATAGATGCTGAAAGTTATGTTAATAAAACTACAAATTTTATTTGTAGTTTTAAATAGTGTAGTATAGTAATCCACGAGCATAAGTTTTCCTATGACAATATTGTTTACTGGAAAACTAAACATTCTAACATTGATTCTTAGTTGTTTGCGTAGATTTTTGAACCAAGTCTAGCCAATCAGTGTTTCTGCTTACTTCTTAGTTGAAGACAACTAAATACTTGTCATGCTAAGCTGCTGTTTGACGAATATTGTCAATTTGGGATGGGGGGGGGGGTTTCTTCTATTCCCAGTTTTTATTTTTTTACATCCTCCTAGAACTAGGAGTAGAAATGTTGGTTGGCATAATTTTTGAGTGAAAAAACAAGAGAGTGTGGTATTTCACCATACGTTCTTTCAAATCCCTGTCAATAGATTGTGCTAAACGTAACAGCTGTTCTTGGTGGGTCCAAGAGTCATGACTAGAAAGAGTTTGTGAGTGTAGTTCAGGCCATCACAGTGGAGGTGAAGGACTTGAGAGGGTCTGGATAAGAGGATGATAGTTCAGTGGTGAAAGATCAGTTCTTCACTATGTATGATAAGCAGTTTGGGTGTACAGCTTATCTATTTTAAATTGCAGACCTTCCCAGAGGTCATCCTAAGCTATATGTTTGTTTCACTTGTGAAAGCCAGCAGTTAGAAACCAGAATGGGGTATTAGTTAATATAAACAGAGATCAGAATTACCTGGTTTTGGCATGCTTTTCTTGTTGCTGTGGACAGAAGTGTAGTTGATGTGTATCAAAAATGAGGCTACCACAGAGGAAAAAGCTTAATTTTAAATCAGTCAGTAAATAAGTGTGTCTCTGTTACTCCCTACTGGTTTACTGCAGGGGCCTGTCTGATCATCTTTAGCCATTAAACATCCTAATTCACTCTTTATAGCTGAATACATGTTTTGGTAGGTTTGCAAATGACTACAGGTTTAGTGAAGTTAAGTAGGACATATAAAAGAAAGCAAAATATGTTTTAATTTGCATTGACTGTGTAAAAAGTAAATAAAATTTCTTTTAACAGTTGTGATAGGCTCATCTTTATAATGTCTTCAGGGGTTTGGATACATTTGTAATTTTGAGGTCATTGCCCCATTTTTCCATTAATTTGCAGCTAAATTTTGTTCATTCAGCTTCATATGCTTTAAAATGAGGCTCTAATTAAACTGTTTCAGTAAGCTGCAAACATTTCCTGTTATCCAACTCTGATTTTTCCTACCGTTGTCACCCGTGTCCATGTATTCTGAGGTTTTTCCAGACAACAAGGCTGCTTTTTGGCTCCTTCATTTCCTTTCCATGTGTCATTGATTAAGAGTGACACCCACAGAAGCAGCTAGAGTACTCTATGCAGAGCCCTTAAAACCTTGGGCTTTAAAGAGTAACATGTAACACAGGGGAGGGGAGAGGGAGAGGGAGAGGAGTCTGAATAGTTTATGGAGAGTAGAGTCCTGGATGGAAAGTAGCAGAAGTGCAAATGAAAAGTTTTCCTGTTTATTTTAGTAATTTATAGTGTGGAGTCAAAACCAAGAGATAGATTTAAGCTTTAGCGGTAGAACATTTGTGGTCTGGTTTCCAACTGTAGTAGCAAGTCATTGTGGCCAACTAACATCCAGAAAGTTAAAAATACTAGTGCAGTATTTTTGCATGTGGTAAAGGAAAGCACAGTAGTTTAAAAATTAATCTTACCATCTGTGATATTTCAATGTGGAGGACATTGGTTGTAAGTTTCTGTATGTTCATTAAAGGTCTGACTTTTTTCTTTCTCTCCTGCATTTTCTGCAGCTATTTCTACAAATGCAGCTTAAGTGTGAGCATAATTCTGGTAAATCAGAATAGAGGGGTTTTAAATCCACTTTTTATAGATTCAGTAAATTACACAGATCAGAAGCGTACCACCCCCTTTCTTATCCGTGCTGTCTTTTGAACGCATAATTTCAAGTTGCACAAATTGTGAAGGTCAGTTTTGTTCCAGTGAGAAGAAGACAATGAGGCATGACTGTTCATCTGTCTGGTAAACAATTCCTGAGAAAACAGCTGTTGAAAAAGAAGATGAGACAACAAACACCGTAGTCCTGGCAGACTTCTCATTGCTACTGATTCTGGTTTTGATAAAAATAGATAATTACAGTAGGTGATACTGGATCACAGAGCTTTTCAGAAAGACTAATTGCTAGGTTTCTGATTTGGAATATCAAAGAAACTATATTTAAAATAAAAAGCCCCAAATACTTCTTGAATTTTTCTCTGGTTTCACTGAGAATTTTTCCATGTCTATAATGTGGTCTCATTTTCTCTAACTGAATTGTCTTGTTTGATGCAAGAGGGCAAAAACTCAGTTAAGAAGTAGTGAAGAAAAAGTAGTTGAAAAAACAGTTCTGGTTTTTTTTAGATTGTGAAGAGTGATCTACATTTTTCAAATGGTGAAGTTTATTAAAATTTTCATCAATGTTAGTGTTCCTCATCCAGAAATTTGTGACTTTTATATGTCCCTAATGGCTTATAGATATTTAGCTGAATGACAATTAGTAAGGGAGCTGTATTGGTCTGTTTGTGTTCTTCTTGACATATCAGTCAATAGTAATAAAAAAAAAGAAAAAGAAAAAAGTGAGCTCAATTTCAAAACCTCTTAGCAACCATATAAAAAATAACTACTGTATTGATTTTCAAAACCTCTTAGCAACCACATAAAAAAATAGCAACTGTATTGATTTCTCTGATAATTGCCCTGGAAGAATGGTTGGAGCTTAGTGGTACAAACGTAATGAAATGCATTTATCAATAGTTGGTGTGTTGGATAGGCTGCATAAGAAGCCGACAGTAAGACACTGTCAATAGGAGGTCTAGTTGTAAACTTTCACAGCCTCTTTTACAGATTCATGGTAGTGCAGAAACCATGAAAATAGGAGAGAAAATAAATATTACTGAATACCTGTTGCAAGAGGTAGACATTTGGAAGGAAAAGCAAGAGCAATGCCCTCTTCATTAATCTTGCAAGTTCCTTAAAAGGATGTGAAGCACAGTCTGCTCTACATATGTTGTAGATTTTATGTAAGAGACTTTGTGAGAAATATTTTCAGAGCCTGCTGGGATATAGTCAGGATTATGGCAATTTCCCATAAGAACATGTGTTTACCAGCTACAGCTTCCTTTTGAAACACTATTAAAGAGTTGCTTTCATGAAGGGTTGCATATTTTTCTGTTTGAACAGGCAGAACAAACAGGATATCTTGGTCATAATGAGTAGCATAATGAAATTATAAGTACAGTCTAATTGCAGCTTGTTTATGTCATGATTATGCAAACAATTCTTTTGATAGGTATTTCTGTTTCTGCATATGCTAAAAAGCCTTTAAACAGCATTATCTCTTTTTTGGTCTTATCTCTGCTAAATACTTCAGTATATAAAAAGGACATGAGAATGAAAAAGCGTTGAAACCCTGCCAAGCTGAAAAAATGCAAAATTAGTCCTCATTTCTGCCTTGGATTTAGTTCTCAGTGTTGGGTATCTTACATTACTCATGTTATGATATCCTGTGTTTGAAGTATAAATTTTCTATTACTGAGTTTCACACACATTTACAAACTAGCAAAATAATAGAAAATAAATGTTTAGAGGAAACATTTAGTCACTGTTGGTATAAAAGCCACCAATACTGTTCCCTACATAACCTCAGAGACCTGCTTGAAATAATTACATGGGTACAGCCCTGGAAAGAAGAGTTGGAAAGCACTTGTTGATCATAGCATTGTAGAAAGGTATGGGTTGGGAGGGACCTTAAGGAATATGGGCCGTGGTGGGATACACCCTAGAATAATGAGGGAACTGGGAAAAGAACTTGCCAAATCACTCTCAGTCATGTAACAGCAGTCCTGTTTTAGTGGAGAAGTTCCAGCTGACTGGAAATTAGCAAATATAGTGCCCACTTGCAAGATAATCCAGAGAACTATAGCCCTGTCAGCCTGTCATGGGTGGGAGCAAGAGCTTCAGATGAAGTTTATTAGAGAAGCTGTCCCATTGAGACATGAGGTGCAGAAAGGACCTTCTAGGTTTCTAAACTCCTCATAAGAGGGGCCTGAGTGCAGCTGAATCCAGCCTTAGCCCCAGTCTTTTGTCAACAGTTTAAATAATTTTGTCTCACAGAATTAAAGGTGGCACATCAGATGTATATGTATAAAATGTATTATTTATGATGACAAATAATCAGACAAAATATCTTAATCAGAATCACTTAGTATGCAGTATAAAATCTAAAACTTCTAGTAGCATATAGTATAAGATAGGATACTGCACTATATCAAAGGAATTATATTAAAAGTAGCAAAAAGAAACAATTATTAAGTAGAGATTGATGTAACTCACCATACCAAGGCTTGTGGGCAGATCTCTTTAAGCCTCAAGGAGTATCTTTGAAGGGGCATTCCCACTTTAGAGGAGGAAACTTCATACATACTGCAAGAAGGAATATGTTAGAAGAACCTAACCACAGGTTAGTGGACTGGACTTTTATAGTATCAAGCGATTGATTACCAGTCACATGTCTCCAGCTACCTCAGTAATCAGGATGTTAATTTGAGTTTAGTGAACCAGACTGGTTTTAACATAATTCAATACCAAAAGCAGCACATGATTCCCCCTCTCAATGCACTACTGAGAGCCTTGCAAAAAGGGCTGAACCACATTCCAGGGCAGAGCATCCTGCTTCACATCCCATCCTTGGTCCTGGGTGAGGTCATGGAAGAGTTCCTCCTGAATGCTCTTGCATGGCACATGCAGGACAAGCAGGCAATCAAGCCCAGCATGGAGTTAAGAAATGAAGCTCTTGCTTGGCCAACCTCATTCACCTTCTGTGACAAAGTTGAAGGGAAAGCTGTGGATGTCATCTATCTGGACTTCAGTAAAGCATTCTCCATCTCCCACAATATCCTCCTAGAAAAGCTGGCTTGGATGGGTGTATTCTTCAATGACTAAAAAACAGGCTGGATGGCTGGGCCCTGAGAGCTGTGGTGAATGGAGCAAATCCAGTTGTCACTTTGTCCCTAGCAGTGTTCCCCAGGGCTCAGTTTTAGGGCCAGTCCTGTTTAACATCTTTATTGATGATCTGAATGTGAGGATTGAGGGTATTCTCAGTGAATTTGCAGATGGCACCAAGTTGTGTGGGTGTTTTGATCTGCTGGAGGCTAGGAAAGCTCTGCAGGGAGACCTGAACAGGCTTGATCAGTGGGGTTGCAGGATGTTCAGCTGCAACCCCAATGCCAGATTCTGCATTGGGGTTGCAATAATCCCCTGCAGAACCACAGACTTGGGCAGAAGAGTCTTGAAAGCTGCTCAGCAGAAGGGGACCTTGGGTGCTGTTTGATCAGCCAGACTTATCTCCTGTGCTCAGCAGTGATGAGGCCGCACCTGAAGTTCAGTTCTGGGCCCCTCACTCTAAAAAGGACATGGAGGTGCTGGAGCACATCCAGTGACGGGCAGTGAGGATCTTGGAAGGTGAAAGGAAAATATGTCTTATGAGGAACTCCTGAGAGAGATGGGTTTGTTTAGTCTTGAGGAGAGAGGGAAACCTCATGGGTCTCTACAACTCTCTGGAGGTTGTGGTGAGGTGGGCCTGGTCCGTTCCCATGCCTCCAGTGACAGGACCAGAGGAAATGGCCTTAAACTGAGACAAAGGAGGTTTAGCTTAGATATTGGAAATTTCTTTCCTTCTTAGCAGGGTCAGGCATTGGGATAAGTTGCCTGGGGATGTGGTGCAGTCGTCATCTCTGGAGGTGTTTGGGAGGATCTGGATTAGGCACTGGATCATGTGGTTTAGTGGTTTAGGAATTACTGTAGTGATGCTAGGTTGATGGTCGTACTTAACGATCTTAAAGGTCTCTTCCACCTTGATGGTTTTCTACCCCCGGTGATGGGGAGGGACAGCTTTCACTACCTGAGAGTCTTCCCATACAACTAGGCCTTGAGCATTCCAGGGATGGGGCAACCACTACTTCTTTTCTCAACCTGTCCTAGTGCTTCACCACCCTCACATTAAAGAATTTCTTCCTAATATCTAATCTAAATGTACCCTCTTTCAGTTTGAAATCATTGCTCTTCTCCTGTCACTAACTTAATAATAGTTCCTCTCCATCATTCTTGTAGGCTGCCTTCAGGAACTAGAAGGCCACAATAAGGTAATCCCTAAGCCTTCTGTCTTCCAGGCTGAGATAGAGTGAAGAAGGGTGAGGCTCTTCTCCATGAAGACTTCTGCAGAGCACACTGACAGAACAAGAGGCCATTGGCACCAAGTGAAGCACATGAAATTATATCTAAACATAAGGAAATGCTTTTTCACTGTGAGGCTGGTCACACAGTGGATCAGGTTGCCCAGGGAAATTTTGGAGTGTCCATTCTTAGAGATATTCAGAAACCAGATTGGTTGAAGCCCGATTTAAACCTGACCTTGTGTGAGCAGAGGGGCTTGAACTAAATGAACTCAGGCAAACTCTTTCAGCCTTTTTCATGCTGCTGTTTTGGGTGATAATGTTGATCTATCTGCTGACTATTTTTGAGGATATATAAAGCTATTAAAAATGTCTTTGCTAATTTTTAAATTTTTTTCTTTGAGAAAATTAATTTTTTCTTTTATAAAAATTTATTTTTGTTGATGGGAAATAACTTTTGAGGTTTTGCTGTTACCGTTTTTTTCTTGGAAATGCAGTGTTTACCCCAAGTGTCCTTTTTGACATTACAAGAACATTTCATTTGAGAAGTAAATTATATTTCATGGAGATGATGCTGGTCTTTTTTGTGGGAAGTGGCCATTTCATACATGAATGATAAGAATTTCACACTTTAAGTAGATTGCTTTATTTGCAACTATTTCTTATGCCTCTGGGTGACAGATTTTTAAATTTACAAGTAGTTAATTTCAAATGGACATTATTATTTTTCTTGTAATAAAGATTTGAGAATTGTTATTTTCTGTGCTAAGCAGAAACACTTTGTTATTTTAGAGTCATGCTGTCACAAAAATGTTTAATGGGAAGACTGAACAAATCCAATTTGAAAACAAATAGTAACTGAAGATAGCATGACAATAAATACATATTCACAGGGCAGTATAAAGGAAGAAGCAGAAGTTCATTACCATTTAAAGACCATTTTTAAACAAATGAAGGGAGCAGCCCTCAAGCCCATGTAGGGTCAGTGGCTGGCAGGAAGTAGTGCTCCACATCTTAGGTGTCATGAAAGCAGCAGTAGAAATAAGTAGGCTATTTTCCATGTTTGACTAGTTTAATGGCCATTAACAAAAAAATAGCTAGGAATGAATAGTGCATTGTTTCATTTAATCTCCCCTCACAGGCAGAGCCTCTTTTTTAATATGGAAAATTACTAAAAAAGAAATAGCATTAATAGTTAAAGTTACTCTGTGCTCCCTGTGTGCAAATATAAAGCGTGTCGTGGTGAAGAGGAGAGGGTGGTACTGCAGCACACTCGGCAGGAGCTGTGCCTCTCTGTGTGGTACCTGAATAAAGCAATGCTTTTCCTACTGGCATCAGCTGACAACTGGAAAGTGGCAAGGCCAGACCTGATTCCACTTCCAGTGCAAAAGTTAAGACATTAGAAATTGAAGTAAATCCCACCACCTGCTTTTCTTACAGTTTGTCTGGGACTGCATCCGAGGCAGCAGCTGTGTGTTCCATTCCAAACACAGGGTGTCCAGTGTGGTCACTGTCCCACTGGAGATCACTACCAACAGTGGTATTGTAGAACCCAGTTATGATAATGGAGTAGCATTTATTTTTGCTCTGTCTTCTACTGAGGTTTTTGCCCTGTCTTTCCCTGCTTTTACACATATATGTGCATACATTATTTACAAAGGGTTTGATCTGGATTTGATCTGCATGTCAGTAAATCCTAAAGCATATAGAAGGAGTTAGCTGGTCTGAAATAGCTGAAACAGTTGCCATGTAAGCAAGATTGCAATGAGATAAGCATATTAATTTTGCATGACTGTGGGATATTTCATATTAAGAACAAAGAACTATGTAGTACTTCAAAGGGAATAAAACCATAAATTAATCAACTACAGCCAATTAAATATTCTTGAGCAGATCAGTTGACCTCTTATTTGTTTTGATCCTGTCATCAAAGTTAAGCAGACAGTATGTTAGCTTTTTTACAGTGCTTGAATCATATGCTGTGGCAATTTGGAAATAAAAGCTATTAATTTTCAACTCCTAAGGTTTCTCTTTCAAGGCTAAGTGAAACAAACAACTTTGTTTTTCTAAGCCTCACTCCAAAATGCTCAAGTGCATATTTCTGGCTGAATGCTTGGAGTCCCCATTTCTTTATGCTTGAATATTGAAGGAATATAAAACTATTGAGTAGGAAGAATTTTTTTTAATAAGAAATCTGAGGTGGTTTGCAATGAGCAGATGCCTTTCTAGTTGGGTTACAGTAAAAACAACTCTTCCATTTGTCAGATCACTCAGTAGCCTGACTATTAGTTTCTTCTTGCTATGTTGCTGCGTTATTTTGGAAATGAAGGGGTAGAATCACTCTCTTTTAATAATAATGTAGTGGGTGTCGATGAGACAACTAAATGGACCAGAATTAAAAAAGCCAGGAGATGCTTCCAGCAGCCAGATAGACACTCCTTATGCTAAGGTGGGTAGTGTCTTAGACACACAGATATCAATGGCAAAGCTTGCTTGTATGTTACTGCAGCTCAGATGTCATCCTTAGGGTAATACTTGCAGGAAGTTATCTGAAGTATTATTCAGTGTGCTAAAAAAGCACCCAAAAGCATGAGGAACTCTATCTTAATAAGCATGCTTTATCTTCACTCTGTGTATGCTGACGCACATCTTACAGATGTCAGTCTTTGTAGAAGTTAAATATGTTTGATGTTAAAATGCCTGGAGTTGTGATGAATTTTCCATTCATTTCACGGAAGTAGAAGAGTAGGTGATCCATATATTATTACCTACTTCCACATGACTTCTTCAAAATCATAGAATCATAGGGATTTTGAAAGGTCATCTAGTCTAAATCCCTTGCAATAAGCAGGGACATCTTCAACCAGAGCTATATTTGCTACCAGATCGATATTTTCAACCAGGTCTGTATTTGTTGAGAGCCCAGTCCAACCTGACCTTGAATGTTGGCAGGAGTAGTTGGCAGATGACAAGTTGTCATCTTGTTACAGTGTTTCACCACCCACATTGCAAAAAAATTGTTCCCTATTCTAGTTTAACCATCTATTACGTTTTGTTCTATATCTATAGTCCCTACTAAAAATGTGTACCATCTTTCTTGTAAGCCCCCTCTGAAGTATTGAAAAGCTGCAGTAAGGTCTCATTGGACCTTCTCTTCTTCAGATTGAACACCCCTGACTCTCTCAGCTTTTTCTTGTAAGAAAGTTTTCCCCTCCCTCTAGTTATTTTCGTGGCCCTCCTGTAGACCCTCTCCAACGGGTCCTTTCCTGTCCTGAGGATCCTAGAGCTGGTCACACTATTTGAGCTGAAATCTCATGAGAGCAGAGTAGAGGGGCAGAATCTCCTGCCTTGACCTGGTGGTCACTCTGCTTTTGGTTTGGACATGTTTGTCTTTCTGGGCTGCAGAAATTGTGCAAACTGTGCATCTCTCTTCAGGCTCCGTGGGATTGAATAATAGAATCATAGAAGTGTAGAAAATCCCAAGTACATAAGCATGAGAATCATCAAAATCCAGCTCCAGGCCTTGCACAGGACTGCTCCAAAAATTGTAACCTGTATCTGAGAGCACTGTCCTGTGACCGTGTTCACAGGGTCTTAGGATGAGGGAAGAGACGAGGATTTGACTCCATGTTTCAGAAGGCTTGATTTTTTATTTTATGATATATATTATATTAAAATTATACTAAAATAATAGAAGAAAGGATTTCATCAGAAGGCTAGCTAAGAATAGAAAAAGAAAGAATGATAACAAAGGCTTGTGGCTCGGAATCTGTCTGAGCCAGCTCACTGTGATTGTCCATTAATTAGAAACAACTTCATGAGACCAATCACAGATGCCCCTGTTGCATCCCACAACAGCAGATAATCATTGTTTACGTTTTGTTCCTGAGGTCTCTCAGCTTCTCAGGAGGAAAAATCCTAAGGAAAGGATTTTTCATAAAAGATGTCTGTGACACTGTCCAAACATTTCTTGAGCTGTGTCAGGCTTGGTGGTGTGACCATTTCTCTGGGGAGCCTGTTCAGTTCCTAACCACCCTCTGGTTGAAAAACCTTTTCCTGATAGTGAACCTAAGCCTCCCCTGGAGGAGTTTCATGCCATTCTCTCGAGTCCTGTCACTGGTCACCTCAGAGAAGAGATCAGTGCCTTCCCCTGCTTCCCCTCACAGGGAAACTGCA
The DNA here is from genome assembly GCF_028551555.1 of Melozone crissalis. Classification (NCBI taxonomy): domain Eukaryota; kingdom Metazoa; phylum Chordata; class Aves; order Passeriformes; family Passerellidae; genus Melozone; species Melozone crissalis. The sequence goes on along the minus strand of NW_026535783.1, from coordinate 17,896,873 downwards.
GAACTGGAATGAGGTCTTCCCTCAGTCTCCTCTTCTCCAGCCTGAACAGACCAAGTGACCTCAGCTGCACCTCCTATGGCTTCCTCTCAAGGCCCTTGACCATCTTCATACCTCTCCTTTGAATGCTTTCCAATAGCTTTAGATCCTTCTTATATTGTGGTGTCCAAAAGTGCGCACAGGCCTCAAGGTGAGGTTGCCCCAGTGCAGAGCAGGGTGGGACAGTCCTGCCCTTTATATGCAACCAATATGGAAGAACACGTGTTCTCAAGGTCTGGGTGTATATGTCCAGGAGAAGTTCAGCTACATCTGGCCAGGAGTAAATACATTTGTTCTTATCTCAAACCAGTCCTCTGTTGTAACAGTTCTGTTCCTAATGAAGCCTCTGCTGGCCTCATTAGGAACAGAACTGGGCTTAGTGTTTGGGACTGTTCAGGGCTGTAGGTGGATTGTTTCTGTATGTCTGAAATACAGAATTTTTCTGAAGTAAAATTTTGCAAATGGCATCTTTTGGTCTTGGAAAATTTGCTGACTTCTGTCTTCCTGCTCTGTCTGTGTAGCTTGTGCACTGATAGTACTTGAGTGGTGATTAAAAGCAGTGCTTTTATTTTTACTTGCCTTAGAGGTATCATACTATTAGGAATTTGTGTTGTGAACTTTTAAACTCAGGACTATTCCTGAATAAATGTGATAAGGGAATAGGTAATCTTAGTTGCAGAATACATTCCTTCACTGAAATAAATCACATAATTTTTCAGCTTCACTGTTACTTCTTTTTTTTTTCCAGTAAATTGTTATTTAAAATTTAAATTTAATTTAACTCTTTAAGATCTCCTACCACTTGTATTGAGCCTTTCCTTTATATTTTTATGTTTAAGATCTGACTTGATACGTAATTCCAATGACAAGTTGTAGAAAAAATGTTACCTTGTATAATCAGAAAAAATACTTCAGGAAATCTAGGGGGTAACAGAAATGGTTGCAAATGAAATTCAGAGTACATTATATTATCACAAACCCTTATATGACTTTAAAATACCAACGTAGTCTAACCATGTATCATGTTTCCATTTTATTTGAATGCATGACGTTAAAGTAGTATGCTTGCAAAGGAAATCAGTCTCCATTTCAGCTTCATTGCCACTCATTATATTTCTAAAATCATTGCTTAAAAATTATATCCATGTAATTTCCCCTTTAGAGATGATGGAGATAATAGAAATATGAGTTGGAAGCTGGGGTCTTCTAAGAGTGCATGTATGTACGGTGTTAAATTTAAACAATTACTCATACCTGAATGATCATGGTAGTTCCCTTCCAACTAAACTATTCTTTTCTATTCTAATGAAACTGTATGCTTCCTGTGTATTTGATGTTTTCATGTGTTTGATGACTTTGGCATTTATCAACTGCAAAGGCACTGTCTGTATTTAGTGAATAAAATATTGCATGTTGTCTACAAAGCTTCAAATGTGCCCTCTTTCAGGGCCCACTCCAGTGTATTTGCATAATGTTTATATTTAGCTGGATTACTCTTGCACCACAAAGCTCTGTTAATGGACAAGGACACCAGCTGTGCGACAAGCCAGACAAATGTAGAGTGGCCAGGCGATCCCTGTCTCAAAGAACATGTAATCTTTAATAGGAGACGACACACAGCCAGGTACCAGGGAGCATAAGAAATGATGGGATAGCTAGGGAAGTGATAGTGTAGCCCAGAGCAGCTAAGCTTTCTTGCCTTCATTCAGCAGTCCAGTTCTCACATCCCCCAGCTGTGGCAGTGCTCATGGCCTTACTCTTCTGCTTTCTGCACATTGTGTATTAAATAGAGGTGGAAGGCCTAATTAATTTTTTGTTAGAACTTGCGTGTTACAGTAGAATATGAGGATGGAGGAACTGAATTCAGTTTTAGACATTTCCTAGTGCTGATGTCCCTTCCTCAAGAGTAGATTTTAATTGTGTGCTGGGCTTTTCATTGCATGCTGAATAGATGTAACACAATGTAATGTTACACTGTTTTGTTTGTTTGAAAGTGAAAAAATTTGGGGTTATGATCTTGGTATTTCTTAACGGTAGGGAACAAAAGTCAGATGCTTACCATATTTCAAGCATTAGTTGAAACACATACTGTGTGCTTAAATTAAAGATGTAGTGTCTTTCATTTCAGCCCCCAGATTTTGTTCATCTCCAGCTACTATAGCTCCTGATGCTTAGGAAACGACCATATGTTATTTTGTTATCTTAGACCTATAATTGAAAAATGTAACCTTATCCCGTAATTAAAAAGTAACTGTCGTGGCATTCTGGCATTTAAAGCCTAAGTCTTTAATATTAACTGTGCTAAAGGAAACTTAGAAGTATTTTACATCTGATACACTTTATATTTGATTGAAAGTTTAAGTAAATCCCCAAATATTTTGGTGAAGTAGTTCTGACTTGTGGAAAATAAAATCCCATGTGGCATTTAGCAGGATTTCTATGACTTACAACTGAAATAAAGATTTCATTTACAGCAGATCTTTTATTGTTATTTGTTCTTGGTTTTTATGTATCCATAAATAATTAAAATTATGTATTTTCAATTACCTGTTTTATTTTGGCTCAGTAAAGGACATTTTCCCTGCGCTCCCTCTTGGATTTAGCCTTTCACATGCTGCACTGAGACTGTTTTTGTCTGAAAGGATCAGTTTGCTCTCAAAGCTGCTGAATTCACTGTAGACTTGTGGCAAAGGCATCTCTGCAAATCAGTTGTGCTGTTTTGTTCCACAGTTTTGCATTGAGCAGTCATAACAAGAGCCTGAACCTGATGTTTGCACATATCCCGCCTCCTGTGTCAGTCTCCTCCTTCACTCAGTTAATTGCCTGACAGCAGATGCTCACCTGTAGGGCCTTGTTCTTGCCTAGGAGCACTAGCGTGGGTTATGTGATGGGGCTGATCTGACTCTTAAAGCATTCCTGCCATTCCTGCATTGAGTCTGCTTCATCCTCAAAAGGCACACCAGGCCCTAGGGATTGCTGTGACTGTTTGTTTGAGACTCCATGGAGAAAAAAATCCAAGGCTTGATCTACCTTAGAAACTAAATCTGTGAACAACTGTAAACATTACATCTTGGCAATATGTGCCATCAACCCAGAGTGGGTTTTTAGTGTTTGTAGGAGTTGATGGATTCGTTCGCTGCATCTAATACTTAATTGCTACTAATAATATTAGTATTATTCTAGAAATTGCTCTTTTTGTCCCTTTTTTCCTAATTCATCTGATTGTACTGAATGTTAGCAACAGGATTTGTGCTCAGGTGTCTAGTTTTAGCTGGGAAGAAAAACAGCAGAGGAAATCTGTTCTATAAAAACAGTGTTTGAAAAGGAGAAGGATGAGTTTGGTTCCAAATACTAGTACTATCTGTTGCAATGCAACATATGCAATGTGTTATTGTACTGATAATCCTAGTATTTCCCCATTTCTTTGTAGCAGTTTTTAGCTTGATTTCTCCTGGTGAACTGGATCACAAAATTGTAACAAGGTGCTTTTTTCCCCAAGTACATATGGGTGATGTTTATGTGGTTTTCTTCTTTTAACTGTGAATTCTGAGAGCCAACCGAATTTCATTAACCTGTATAAAACATACATGTGTGTGCATATGTCACTCTGCAAGTCAAATTGCCAGAAAGGAAATGCCCTTTTTGGGGTTAAAATTTTGTGGAATATTAAATTACTAGCTTCCAAAATACAGCTAGGAACATTTATAGGTTAAATGTCAGACATTTCTGCTGACAAGCTAGAGACAGTCATCTGTACTGCTTTGATGTTGGTACTGGAAGCACATTATTTATTCATCTCATGTCAGCCACTGCTAGCAGCTGTAATTTTGGTTGCAATTATTTGTACCTTGAATTTGACCAGTTGTGCTTATGATCCTTCTGTGAATCTTACTCAGATTCTTTCTCCTTCTTGTGTTGTGCTGGATTCAGCCATCACAAAGCTCTCAGAATAGTCACAGTTCTGAGTACCATCCTTACCATATGGTTTAGATTATGCATGGTGGAGTTTTACTGTGTTAAATTGTGTCCAAAAAGTACACCTTTTGTGCAAAACTCCAAGTATAGTCATGAGAAATCTTATTTAGTCATAATAATTGAATTGAGATGCTGTTCAATTTTACTTTGTTAAGAAAAAAATGAAAATCTTGTAGCAAAGTGAATTAATTAATCCCTTAAAGCCCTTTCTTTTCATATAACTGAATACTATTTTCAGAAAGCTTTCCATAGAGAAAATGTCTTTGTTTTGGTTATTAACTTCCTCTTCAGCCTTTGCATGTTTCATAGTCTTTAAGTTTTGAAGACAGAAGATAACATTTTGGGGAAGTATTGATGCAGGACTGTGGACTGACTTCATGGGTTCTGTACATCACTAGGTGGAAGGAAGTCCTTTTGTCAGCTGTGCATGGATACAGCTAATTTCTTTGCTTCAATGGCTTCTTCCAATTTGGAATGAAAAAATAAGTTTGAAAGGTTGAGACCTTTCTGCTCTAAATCTCGAGATATGTGGTAACCAGGAATAATAGTTATATTACTAAAGCTGTGGAGTTTTTTTTTTAACTGGAGTTTTTAATTAATAATTTTTAAAGTGACTACTTAATTTTACTTTTAAAAAACTATTTCAAAATTTTATTTTAAAAATTGTAATTTCATTTTAACTGAATTACTTCAGTCTTAATAGAAAATAAAAGCTCTGGATCACTTCTTGATTCTTCCTTACATGACATGTTTAAAGTAGCTTTATTTATCTCTTCTGTTGACTTTTAAATATAGTGGGTGGGCAGATTTTAATCCTTTTAATTCCAGTGAAAAACAGAAACTCATTGCAGCTTTGGTTTGATTTCAGACTGTTTCTATGTTATATGGCCCATATATGTTTTCAACCCTCAAACTTATATTTTAATGCTCATTCCTTCTTCATACATTTATCAGCTTAGGTTGTAACGCAGTCCTTTCACTTGTGTAGGACAGTACATACAGAATCATACGAATATTCTGAGTTGGAAGGGGACCAAAAAAGGATCATAGAAGCCAGCTTTCTACACAGAAAGCCCCAGGAATCATACCGTGTGTCTGAGCACATCGTCCAAATAAACCTTGAACTCTGTCAGGCTTGGTGCTGTGACCACTTCCCTGGGAAGCCTGTTCCAGTGCCCAGCCACCCTCTGGTAGCTGGCATATAGAGCTAATATTTGTCAAATACATTTGGCATAGACAGTCAGCCTTTGTCTTGCTTCAAAAACTAATAATAATTTGATTTGAGCTGGTGTCAGTAGTCACAGTGATAAAGACCCTGCTCCAGCATGGACTTTCTGTGGCATCACAGCCTCCTTTGGGCTTCCAGCTGCTCTGACTTGGGGACTTCCACAGGCTTCTCTGTGAGCTGCAGGCACACCGCTGCCCTGCCATGGCCTTCATCACAGGCTACAGGGGAATTCCAGCTCTGGTACCTGCACCACCTTGTCCCACTCCTTCATTGACCTTGGTGTCTGCAGGGCCGTTGCTCTCATATTCTTCCTCCCCTCACCTGGCTGCTGTTGCACAGTGACTTTTTCTCTCTCCTAAAACTGTTGTCCCAGAGGTGCCCCCACTGTCAGGCTCAGGTCTGTTCAGCAGTGGAACTGTCTTGGAGTGCTCTGTCTGGAACCAGCTCTGTCAGACACAGCAGGAACTTCTAGCATCTTCTCTCAGAAGCCAACCCTGTAACTCTCCCACTACCAAAGCCTTGCCTTGCCAATCACTGCAATACATTACCAGTGCACAATTTAGCTGAAATGTCTACGAAATTCATAAATCTTTAAAAAATATGCTGACACTTTGTGTTTCTGTAAAGGAAAATCTGAAATGCAGAAATTTGTAGACTTGAATGTGTCGTGCCTTTTTACAATAGCTATTTCCTTTCATTGTCAGGCTTTTGCCTGATTTTACTGGGTCCCTCTGAGCATAAACTTAGCATTTGGGAATGTGCAAAATAAAAAGCTTCTGATCAGCTTCACAATAGATACACTTCGGTTTTACCTTTTTGTAGCCTTTTCCCACTGCTTCGCTCAAGTCACAGTGAGAGAAAATTGTAGGTAGTTGAGGCTGTTCTTACATGCTGCTGTCCTCCACAGTGTCACCACACAGTTGCTTGGAGAGTAGAAGTGAGAAAAACTTTGGGTTGAGATCAAGACATTTTAGTAGGGAAGGGCAAAAGGTGTGCATGCAAGCAGAGCAACAAAAGGAATTCATTTGCCATTTTACATGAGCAGGCCAGCCATCTCCAGGAGAGCAGGGCGCTATCATGCATATTGCTGACCTGGAAGACACAAACTCAATCACTCCAAACACCCTCCTTTTCCTTTCCTCCAGCTTTCTATGCAGATCATGATGTCATCTGCTGTGGAATATCTCATTGAGTTTGTTGGGATCATCTGTCCTGGCTGTCCCAACTCCTTTAGCATCCTCAGCCTGCTCACAGGTGGGGAGGGATAAGGAGCAGAAATGTCTTTAGCTCTGTGTAAGCCCTGCTCATCAGTAATGAAAGCATCCCTGAATTATCAACTCTGTTTCCAGCACAAGTCCCAATCCCAGCCCCATATTATCTGCTGTGAAGAAAATTAACTCCACCCCAGCCAAAACTGGAACATTCACTTAATGAGAAAATGATGCTAATAGAGCTTCAGTGAGAAACAAAAATTTGCTTTTCTGTCTGTTTTAGGGTATTACTGAAGTTTTGCCTACTGGTTCTCTTTCTAATAGCTTCTCAAGAACAGGTGTATTAAGGTCAGCTTTGTGCTTGGATAGTGTGTTATTAGGGAGATAAATTACTGAGGTTTTGTCTGACACTTACAGAAAAGCTTTTTTTTTCAGACCCCATATTCATATTTTTAAATGCATGTGGAAGTTTCACACAGTGATTTTATTTAGGCCTACACAGCTGATTTCATTATTCATAAGCATATTTCTTGGTAGTTGTCATAGGAATAAATTGGGTTTGTGTCTTTTTTTTTTCCTTAGGGTGTTTCCTTTGCTATGTACAAGTACTGGGGGATTTAATTTTCTCCTATAATAATACTTAACCCTTATGTGATGACTCACATTATCGAAAAATGCATTGTGCTTTTGTTTTACAGCTTCTTTAAAATACCTTCCTTTACTATTTTTACTTCTGTAGCACTTGTCTGTAGTGATAACACACACCTTCATTGTTGTTAGGATTGACAATGAGGGGTTTATTGTCTTTGGTCTTCTGACTGTTGAAGCTTCAATTTATTCAGATCTAATATTGACTTTTCCAGACAAATTTCTTGCTTTGCAAGAGAATTTGCTCTTCTTTTCCTCTTGCTGTAAGAAAATAGTTAATGCCCCTGATAATTAGTGCACGTGATATAATTCTGGTATTGAATTTGTTGATGTGCACTCAGAGCCTGAAGGGTGGTAAACCATTAATCTGTAAAGCGCTGGCTGCATTGTGTGTTAGTCTGCTTGTAAGCAGAGATAAGGTGTGATAGGACTTTGCTGTCTGTGCACAGCAGGAATCTCAGGTTTTTTCTGCCATCTTGGGAAGAGGAAAACTACAGTAACAGGAGTTGCTGTGAGTAAATGTCTTATTCTCATGAGAAGGCACATCATTAACACAGCTATGGTTGCAAGGCCATGAGGGTGTTCAACAGCTTAGGTATTTATACCTGTATTGAACTTCTGGAGGGACTGAGTGATGCTGAACCAAGTAATTTTTACTTCTACTTCAAGTAGCACTTAGCTGTTCTCCCAGAAAATTTGAATGTCTGCTTTGCTGTATGCAGAGTAGAGGTGGCAAATTGTATTTATCTTCTAAGATTGAATTAGTATTTTATTAGTACTTTACTATTCAAGTTAAATGTTTCAGTATTGTAGCAACTATATGAAAACTCTTCTGTGTGATTTTGGCTCTCTAAAGACAACACATTTCTCTTTTCTTAATTAGGTCTTTACTAATGTGCTGACTCACCCAAGATGTCCATAAGAGAATAATGGAAGCTCCTGAATACCTTGATTTGGATGAAATAGATTTTAGTGATGATATATCGGTAAGTACACGTCTTATTTTATTTGTTCAAATTGAGACAATCTTAGATATCTCAGTCCTGATATAAAAAGCAATACTCTTGTCATAAGCCACACTTCTTTTTACTTCATTTAAGGGAATGTTTAGACGGGTTGATTCTAGAATAAAAATCAGATGTTTTGTAGAGGAAATCTCTCTAAAAAACTTGGAATGAAAACTTGATTCCTCTCCTTCAGGCAGTAAAAATTAATAGTAGACAAAATTAATAAATTAGTTTCATTTCTGGGTTGCTTCTCTCCTGTTTTGTCCTGAATGAGCTATATGTGCTGTAGTGCTAGCCTTAGACACCAACATTTTAAGTTTACTTTTTTAAATTAAATGTATTTCAGTTGTAGAAAACCTGTTTCTCTCACCTTTGCCTTTTCCACGCGGAGCCATTTCCCAGGACAGCTTGATTTTATCAATAGGTGTGATGTGGTAGTGCACAAAAAGAGATAGAAAGACTTCTAGGGATTCATAGGCAGCAGTGATCGTTAGTGTCACAAATAAATCAGCCTAATTACAAATAAAAATACTTCCTACATTTTTAGTGTTTTTATAGGAGGCACTTGTACTGTATATTTCTCTATTGCTCATAACACTACTCCTACTGCCAGTGTTTCTGCTTTTTTGCAATGGAGTTGTTAATATGTTCAATGTTTGATAAAAAATATACTTGAATACATAAATTAAATCTCCTGTAAGAGATTTTATTAATTCAATTTTCAGATTAAAGTATGCCACCATCTCCTCCCATGTTTCATAGTTTTCTAGTTTTTTTTCAAAAGGTCCTGGTTTTCCCGTTAGCATTTGGGACTCCTGATTCATTTTAAAACATTCCAGATGCTTTATTCACTAACAAATTCCTTTTGAAGAGAATTTTTTTTCTACCTATTGTACTGTTGAATTTTTATTAGAGCAGAATATGGCAAATGCCCAAAATATTACAAGACAATAAGCCAATCTTGAGTGAATACCTTATTATGGGCAACTTTCTTTATATTACTGTTATGTGCCAGATTATGTCCTGGTATCTGTTTCTATACTCAGTTTAGTAAAACTGTAAAACATAATAGATGTAACCTTTCCATGTCCCTCCCATTGTGGCTGTTGCTGCATACTGGTGGGTTAGGTTACTCACTGCTGAACAGCTCAGGCTGGCTGCTTTCATAGGCTGTTCTTTCAGGGGATGCTGAACATTAAATAAAAAATCGTCACAAGTGATTGAGGTAGCAGTTTTACTCCCTGCTTTAACAAGTAAGAGGACAAAGGATTTGTTGCCAGAACCCAGATCAACAAGACAATTCATGGTTACTCTAGTGCTCTGTTCATATCTCATCATACACAGTTTAGAAATACCTGACCTTCACCTTTATCATTAGCCTGCTCTGGTAAGAGCATCTGCATAGGATCTGTGTTAGCAAATTATATTATTCATGTTAGCCCTGTGGTTCTAATCCAGTGCAGAAAAGTGACTAATAATAGTGGCAGCGAGAAGGCTGTTAAAATGATGCACTTACAAATGTACCTCATTTAGAAAGCCACTGTTTGTAGTCCAGACCCTTGTCATCCATTTCAGCAAAATTGACCAAAATGTAATAAACAAAAAAAAAGATAGACAGAAAGACAGGAATTTGATTTAAAAGGCAAATATATGAGTAAGTAAGGGAAAGGGGGTGGGGGAAGTGTGTTTGGGTTCTTACTTTATTTTAGTTTGTTTTGTTTGGTTTTGGTTGGTTGGTTTTTTGTTTGTTTTTTTGGGGTTTTTTGTTGGTTTGTAGGTTTGTTTTTATGCTACATTTGTACGTGAGAAAAAGAAACTACATTTCTCCAATTGGAATCCTAGAATGGTTTTGGTTGGAAGAGGGATTGGAAGGTCATTGAGTTCCAATATCCCTGTCATAGGTAGGGATACCTTCCACTAGATCAGGTTGTTCCAAGGCTCGTTGTGATGGGTTGGCATTGATTGGTCATTGGCACCTGATGATCATCAAGCCACTCTGTCAATCCTACTCCATCAAGAAACTTGTGGTTTAGGGAGAGGAACACCACTCACCAATTAGCGTAATTGGAAAAAAGACTCTTCTTGGGGATATTGATTTATTGCCAATCAAAAAGCACAGGATGATGAGAAACAAGGAGAAATCTAAAAGCACCTTTTCCCCTCTCCTCCCTCTCCGCAGTCTCAACTTCACTCCTGAGTGCTTTGCTTTGCCACCTGGATAAGCACAGGGGGATGGGGGACGATAGCGTTTGCATTCAGGTACTTTGAAGGCAAACCAGTGGGACATCCCGAGTCAGAAATACAATTTAATAGGAAAATTAAAGTAAATGCAATATTACAAAAACACTGACACTAACAGAGTCTGAATGCGACCTGACACCCTGTGCATCAGGGTGTTGGTAGCATCTGATTAAATGGTGGCTGCAGTCCTCTTGAAGTGATAGATGTAGTTCTGTGAAGCAGTGATCCTGTAGAAGGGCTTGATCTTCCTGCAGAAATCCAGTGGTGGTTGTGGAGGTCTTGTCCTCTGGGAATTCAGTGGATAAAGCTGCCTGTTATGTTCCAAACTTCCGATCATATCCAGGTAGGAATCCTTGGATTCTCCTGCTGGGCGGAGCATCTCACAATGGAGGATGTAATTTTATCAGTCTTGCAGTGAGACTCAATGGCCCATTGGCAGAAGATATCACCGGGAGTTATCAGGGATGAGTCATGAAGTAGATAAGGAGCACTGCCCTACCTGGTTTTAACAGCTTGTGAAGATGGTGATAGAATACATACTTTTGGGTGCATCTTCCATTGTAACTTAAGACAGGTTATCACAGAATGTCTCTGCTGTTCCCTCCTCATCCTCTTCATGCTTGCACCAGCGTGGGGTCCCACCCACGGAAGGCAGTCCTCTGTGAACTTCTCCAGTGTGAATTCTTCCCAAGGATCAGCATTCTTTGTGGACTGCACCAGCATGCATCCTTTCCATGAGACAGAATCCTTCAGGAGCAGACTGCTCCAGCATGGGTCTCACAAAGGGTCACAGTTCCTGCTAGAAAACCTGCTCCAATGTGGTCTCCTCTCTACAAGTGTTAGCTCCTGCCTGTTAGGACCCTGTTCCAGCACTGTGTTTCTGCAAGCTGCAGGTTCCTTCAGGGCACTCCATACACTGCAGTGTGAGGTCCTCTGTGGGCTGAAGGCTGGATGTCTGTGATAGGTGCTCCGCTATGGTGACTACAGGGGAATGTCTGCCACAACATCTGGAGCTCTGCCTTCCCCTACTTCTTCACTGACCTTGGTATCTCACATTTTATTGTTCCTCTCTCCCAGCTGCTTTTATGCCGTAGTTTTTACCCTTTCTTAAGTCTGTTATCCCAGAGGTGCTACCAACATTTCTGATGGGCTCAGCCTTTGCCAGCAGCCCCTCCTACATGGAGGCAGCCTCTGGTCTTAGTTTGCCGCATAAACCACATACAATCATGTGTTGTGGGCATCCACAACTTCTCTGGGCAGCCTGTTGCAGTGTCTCACTGCCTTCATTGTAAAAAATGTCCCTGTTGTATTCAACCTAAATTGATGTATTCTCATTTGCCCCTTGTTCTGTCACTACAGGCCCTGGAAAACAATCTGCATTTTTCTTATAAGCCTCCTGTATGTATTGGAAGGCCGTAAGAAAGTCTCCCTGCAGCCACCCGTTCTCCAGGATGAAGAATCCAAACTCTCTCTCAGCCTTACTTCACAGAAGAGGGTGGCCCAGGCCACTGGCTATTTTCATGATCTTTTTCTGGACACACTGAACATGTCCATGTCATTTTTGTCCCAGTGGAGACAGTACTTCACGTGGATTCTCCCAAGAATGAAGTCTGTGGGAGGATTGTCTCCCTTGCTCTGCTGGCCAGACTTTTTGTGCAGCCCAGGATATGACCAATTTTCTGGTCTGCAAGTGAGCATTTCCAGTTTATGTCAAATTGTTTATCCTCCAGTATGCCAAGTCCTTCCCTGCAGGGCTGCTCTCAATATCGAAGTCTGTATGGATACTGGGCATAGCTCTGACACATAGACACAGTATCTTGACGTTGTTGAACCTTATGGTGTTCACATGGGCCCACACCACAACCTGTCCCAAGGTCCCTCTGGATGGCATTCCATCCCTCCAGCAAATTAACAACTCAGCTTGGTGTCATGTGGAAACTTGCGCCTGATCCCATCATCTATGTCCTTGACAAAGATATTAAATGCTTCTGGTTGCAGTATGCATCCTTGAGGGACACCACTCATTGCTGAGTTTCACTTGGAGACTGAGCTGCTGATTGTAACTCGTTGGACATGGCCAATTCCTTGTCCATCTATCCGTCAAACCCATGTCTCTCCAAATTAGAGGCGAGGAAGTTGTGCTTGGATACTGTGTGCCAAAGGCATTGCAGTAGCTGAGGCTCTCTCTCTAGCTCTCTCACTCCATTGTAGGAGGCCACTATCTTGGTCAGGCACAATTTTCCCTTTGTGAAGCCACGCTGGCTGTCTCTAATCACCTCTCTGCCATCCATATGTTTCAGCATAAGTTTCAGGAGGATCTGTTCCATGCTTTTACTGGGCACTGAGGCATGGCTGATCTACTAGTAGTTCCTGGGGGTCTTCTTTTCATCCTTTTTAAAGGAGAATGTGGTATCACTTTTATCCAGTCATTGGAGACTGACTGCTATGACTGTTAAAATATTATTTGGCATGGCTCAGCAGCTACATCTACCAAATCCATCAGGGTCCTGGAATGTAAATGTGGTGCTCATTTTATAAACTATTCCATTCCTGATCTAAATGGTATAGTATATTTGACTGTAATTAAGACAGCAGAATAGGTTTCTGGGGCTCTTGTTTATGTTAAACAAAAGTAATAATCTGTGTGCAATAACATTAAGCAAGCCAGCTGAATATTTTCATTTATTTCTTCATTAATAACTGCCTACAGAAAGGAAAGGGGAAATAAAAGACCTTTACCTTGCATTAAATTGTAGATACATTGTCAAATTTATGTTTTATACTTTCACCTTTTTGCTATTTCTCGTGATTTTGAAAATAAATTTATTCCTGCTATGAAGTTTTATGCTTGGTATGGTTACCTGAAGGTTTCTTAACCCTTTGGTTGGAATGCAGGATTTATATTGCACTGGCAAATTGAGGAAATTGAAACAATTTTATTTTGTGGTTTACAGAATTAGTACAAGATAACCTCATCATAACCAGAGTTTCTCATGCTAAGATACTTGTAAACAATTAGAGATTGAGTGTATAGATAATTGCTCTAATAATTTTCTTAACTCTGTATGAATGTAAGTCAGGCTCAGTGGTGCCAGTGTGAGACTGCTCCTGTTTTAAAGGTTTGTGAAATGAAAGTGCAGTAATTGAGTTCAGATCTAAGTGAGCAGCTGTTGAATCATCAGAAATTTTGGGACAGCTTAAAAAACTTCTTGTGAATCTCCTTGCCTGGCAGGGAAGATGCAGATGTGCATCTTCCTATGTGTGGTCAGGAGTATGCCCAAGGTGCTAGCCTCCCATTTACTCAACAGAGGGCCCCTCCTGAGCCTGCTGCACCCTTGCTTGGACACAGGAAGAGCTGGATCACCCCTCAGGCTCACACACAGCCACCAGTCCTGCTGGGCTCAGTGTGCAGGGTCCTGCATCGCTGTGCAGGCACAATCATTAGCTGCAGCATTGATTCATTTACCATCCAGCTGGAACTCTCTCTTACATGTCTCTTTTCTTCCTGTCTCCCATTTCAGAATGAAGCAAAATGCAGATGTCCACTGGGTGGAAGTGTTAGTTTCAGACAGACATTTTGTACCCCTGACTGTGTTAGCAGTGTCTACACAGGTCCCCTTTTAAGCTAAAGGGAAGAATAACATATTAAGTGTCTCTATAAAATGCACAACACGTAGCACAAATAACCTAACCAGTGCTCCAAAGATGTTCATCACAGCTGTAAGAAAGACACTTAGTTTGAGGAGGTGATATTTCCCACATGCGCCATGCCAGTCTAATCTCTTTCCTTCTCTGTTTTTTGTTTGGAAGCTGCTTAAATTGGCACTACTATTGAGAAAAATCTTACTGCAACATCAGGCCAAATATTGTTCCTTTACTTTTTCTCAATATATCTTGCTATTCCCAAATAAATATCTCAGAAATACAATGACATTGCACAGTTAAATGGTTTAGAAAATGCATTGTAAAGTCACTAATTTAATAGGTTTTTAATATCAATGTAACTTTTTTTTTTCCACTATCACAAATAAACTGAAATGAGACTATTGGACACACTTGAGAAAAGCTGCTGTAATGGAGGAAGGTGTCTCTTTTCAGTACCAAAATGAAAACAGAACTCTGCATTTAGGATCAGGACAGAGTAATTGGTGGCAGTAAATTATTTGAGTTCTGATACTGCAAACAGTTGGACATGGTCCTTCATGCCTTGGGGGTGTCATGGTTGTGACAATGTGGTCTGACAGTCACACTATGCGTACAGCTTTGCACTTTAACTCCATTTAGGATACAGCAGAATGTGGAAAAGTAACTTTTGATTCTTAATTTACTTGGGGTTTTTACTATTTTCTGTAATATTTCTCTGCTACTACTCATGATCAGTTATTTCTTCTTTCTGATACTTCTGGAAGATAAGTGCATGTGCTAGTGGTGGACAAGTGGCACAGAGCAGAACAGCCCTATTAAAGATATTTTTTTTCTTATGTGTTTTGTTTAAAATTCATTGCATTAAAATTTGAAAGCCATGTGAAATTTGAAAGGTTAATCTTGTCATTAATTCAGATTCTGTAGTGCAGTGTTACATAATGAACAAATGTATTGTATTATTAGGGAAGTCCCATTTTTTCTTGAATTACCAGTGTCTATTGAAAAATATCTGGGACTATCTTGCATTTGCATGGAATGCTTGCTATTGCTTCTTGTCTCATTTGCTGTTGATACTGCTCTTCCATCCTACAAAGTTCTTTAGAGGCTTATTAGAATTCACTATTTCGGCAGGCCTTAAATGCTGAAAAGGAACTCAGACCTCAAACAGTGATCAAAAATTCCATAACATATGTTATCTTAGGAACAAGCTCTTAGTTTGTTACTGAATGTCACCATCAACCACAGCAGACTTTAATTAAATACCAAAGATCACAGTAAACATTGGCTGAGGAAGTAACAGGATGTGCTCAACTCTTACATTGTCAGTTATGCTCTTGGGCATGGCCCTCAGCTCTGGCTGAAGTGGCTCCTCCAGTGGTGAAACGTGAGAAGTGGTGTTTAATTTTGCATGCAAAAAATATTGAAATTATTAAATGAAGAGTTGAAAGTAATTAATTTTAAATGCAGTTGAATAAGTCTTAAATTCTGTTCCAAGGAAGGGTTGCAGTCTCAACTTCTTTTGATGTCCTGTTTAACCTTGAAATTTGCAGTTGAAGAAAAGCTAGAAGACATTACTGATTATTAGAACTGGAACTTAGATATGTGAGAAATCAATTGTTTTTATGGTTGGGAAAGGTTCTCTTGAAAAAGTAATTTTATTTTTTTCGTGGACTAAAAGCTGGTTCTCCACAAAATATAGAAGGCAGAAATGTAAATTTGCAGAAGTATCTTTGAGAACAGAGGTAAGTGGGAGGAAATCTGTTAATGAAATCAAACCAATATTATAAAAATGAATAACAAATTTATAAACATGCAATAGATTTTTGGTGGTGGGATTACTAACTGAATACATTTTGGAGCAATGCTGAAATGGAAAAAAAAATCTGGTTTTCCAAGAAAGAGCAGGAAAAAGACAAAAAGAAAGACGGCTTTCTGTTTTTGAAGTTGTCTGACAAAATACACAGCAATAGAATACAAAAGGCCTCTTTCTAATTGAATTACAAACTGTGTAATAGTTTAAACTGCAACAGCTGGTCTTACGAAGCTACCATATTCCTTGGAGACATGCTCCTTGGATTTTTTGAGAATCTTACTAGACCAGTTCAACATTCAGCATTCTAAGTCTTTGTGCTGAAATAGCAAGATGTAGAGCTTAACAGCTCAGGCTTTATTAAACAATGGCTGAAGTGAAGGACAGCACATGGTGTTTGTCAATGTATTAATTTGTCTTTAGTAGCATCCTTCTCACTGTCTCAGCTCTGCTCTTTTTTGCTTTAGGCTGTCATATCCTGAAACAGTCAGAGCCTTATAGACAGCCCCTTGTTTAGTGGGGCTTGGAATCACTGGGTAGTTCTGGAGTGGTGCTACACATTTCAATTAATAAGTTCAGTGTTGATCCTGGGAATACTTACGAGGGTTTCTTCTTGTGGTTCAGGTTTCTCAATACATCCCTGAATTAGGTCGGCAAGGGAAGGTTTTCTAGGCTTAATGAAGTAACTACAATCATTTGAGTAACAGTTTTAAACTTGCACCAGAGAAGTACATTACTCTGCAATTGGTCACATGAGCTTGAATTTAGATT
Source organism: Melozone crissalis (assembly GCF_028551555.1). Classification (NCBI taxonomy): domain Eukaryota; kingdom Metazoa; phylum Chordata; class Aves; order Passeriformes; family Passerellidae; genus Melozone; species Melozone crissalis. The sequence goes on along the minus strand of NW_026535783.1, from coordinate 17,880,301 downwards.
ATTTCAATGAGATTGCCAGCTGTGCTTTAGAAACATGTCAAACACCAAATGACTAACTGTCAGCAAAACCCAAGACAATGTATCACTATTTCTTTTTTTTGTGTGGAAAGTTTATATGGTTTCATATATAGCTGTTTTGCTTCATTGGTCAACAGCACACCAACTAAAATGTCTGTTTCTTTGAAAACATATGGTGTTTATGTATTCTTAGAAAAATTTCAGTTGTGCTAATCCTAAATGCTTTTTTTTCTATTTAAGTTTCCAAAATACTGTTTTGTAGGGTCTTTTTTAGTATAAGCAAAGTAATTGATATTTCTTTCACAAACATAATGATTTTCATTTGTTTAAATGGAGATTCCTGTAACATTTAAGCATTTGATTAAGAAAGACTTGCTATAAAGCAACTACATATCAGAATGTATGGTGTTATAACTCTGGATTCTATGTCTTTCTAAAGGTATTCCACAAGGATATAAACTAAAAAATTCTGTTTAGTAAAATACCTATGCACCTCTGGGTTTTTTATTTTCCATTTTTGAATGGTTAATGTGGAGAATAACATGTTGATTCATATTAGATGTGTTTTATTTTATAAATATTTTATTTATATCAAAATAATAGTACAAGTTTGCTTTAATAAAGCCCAGGTTAGAGAAATGAGCTGTTGTCTGATATATTTGGGTACACACCCCCCTCTCTGGAATAAAATCTCTGCAGTGCAGATATTCTACATCCCTTTTACATATCAGTTTGTGACAGCTTGAATTGTAATTTTTGAGCATGGTAATTGTTGCACTGCAAAACCATAAAGGTGCACAGGTGGGCAAAGTGAGACCCTTGAAGCCTGCATGTGGTCTGATCTCCGATGTATCTCACACTGTGTTTGTGCCTTGAGTAGTGGTGACCTGCAGGAAGGAGAAATCTGAGGTGAGGAGATGCTTTGCTCTGGCTTTGAAAGTCTGTTTTGTATGTCTCCGGGTGGGAAACAAAAGCAGGTGCCTTTTGCCTTTCTCATGCAATCCAAGACCATCAGACTGCCAGAAGCAGCCTTGGTTTGTAGGTTTAGTTAGTGTCCATGACATTTGAATCTCTTGGAAATCTTACTTTTTGTCTTTTTTTAATTATTACCTCTGTACATTTTGTTCTCCTTTTTTACAGTATTCTGTAACTTCTCTCAAGACCATCCCAGAATTATGTAGAAGGTGTGATTCACAAAATGAAGACAGAGCAGGTATGATGCCCATTTTTGTCCACCCATACTATTCTAGGCTTTGTTTTAATCCTGTACGGTTTGGCAACAATAACTTCTTGGCAGTGTCCTGTTGTTTTGTTTTTTCTCATTTATGTACAGTGTTCTGGAAACATGACTTTCTTTTTTTTCAACAGATGTTAGTTCATTAGAAGGAAAGAAAGATCCAAAAAAGGATTTGGCTGTATACAGATAAATGTAGGGCTTCATCTCAGCAGCTCCAAACCACAGTATGTGCAACAATTTACTTGAAAACCCGAGAAACCATTGGTGACAAGACGTAATAATGTAGGCGCCAATGAAAAAATGTTGGATACATTTACTACCCATATGGCCACGACCAGTCTGAGGGATGATGTTTTGCCAGAGTCTGAAACTGTATCAAGGATGCTACATGATAGAATCTACTCTAAGGCATACTGTAATAGTTAAGATTAAAGCAGAGTTTTTTAGTTTAATAGTGTAAACTAAATGAAGAATCATGGCATATAGATGAGAACCAGCTGGAGACCTTCCCCCTGCCCCCTGACAAAAAGTGCATTCAGCGTTGTTTTTCACTCTGTAAATCAGATTAATCCGCTTTTATTTTTCTCTTCCTGATGGAGGAGAAATGAATTGGTAAGAGAAGTATTTTTGTTGAGCTATGAAAAGTTTATTGTGCTTTTTTGATCTTTTAATTGAACTTTTGTTAATGTTGTTTCATCAAGTACTTTTGTAACAGAAGCAGGAGATCTGGAATTGATGGGATGATGGGATGATACAAGGACTTAAGAACCATGCTATATTTCAGCAACTTTTATTTCTATATTTTCTTTCAGACTTTTTAAAATTTCTACTGTGTTTAACTTAAGTGAAAACTTTCTGATTGCTACTTCTTCTAACAGACTTATTAGAGGCCAGGTCACCACATGCCACTGTCCTTGGCAATAAAGAGAAGCAAACCTCTCCTTACAATACTTACTTGCATATTACTTTTCACAATGCTTACTTGCCTACACAGGGCACAGCAGTGGTTGCACACACACTATTACTTGTTGCAAGCAAGAGCAGGGCAGAAGTGTAATGGGTGAAGACTCCTGATGCACCCCCCTCAAATTACCCTATCTCCTTCTACCCCAGTCTCACCCCCTCATCCTCTCCATCCTGCTTTGCATATTCCCCTCTTCCTTCCCATCCTACCCCTTTACACCCTTGTATCCTTCCCCTACCCCTGTCTCATCCCGGTTCCTTTTCTTCTGTCTTCTTTCTTCCTTCTTGCTGGTACTTCCCCCCTTGCTCATCCCTTGCTCATCCTGACACCTTCCCCCTTTCTTCCAATTCCTTCCCACTTCTTCTCCTTTCTTACCCATTCTTACTCCACTCTCCCTGTTTTCCTATTGTCACACCGTTGCTCCACACTATTCTTCTCCCACTCTTCTCTCATTCCTCCTGCCTCTTTCTCTCCCCCTTCCTTGTTTTCATCCACTTCTTCCCCCTTCTGCTCATCCTTCTTCCCTGCCATACTCCAGAGCATTTAATCCCTCATTGCTCCCCACATGCTCCTACCATTCTGTCTCATATTCCTCCTCCCATTCTTCTTTCTCCATTTAAAATTAAGGTAGTAGTCATAAAGTGAAATGTAATCCAATAATAAGGATGAAATATTGGTTAGGAGCTCTTCCTTTAGATTGTGGGATGCTGACAGCATCCTGTGTATCTCTCTTGTTCCGTGGTTGCCTCTGCAGATGGACATTTTTTGATAATGATTTTAATTAAATCACCATCTATTCCCTTAAAAAGAGGTTGACAGAAGCAAATACATTGCTGGAAGACAGTAGTAGCTCTGGGGGGCTACAGTAGTAGCTCTGTTAATTACAGATTGGTTAAAAGTATAGAGTAAAAAAGAGGTCTTTTGCACTGATAGTAGTATTGGCAAAGTGGAAACAGGACTAAAAGCTGGGTTTTCTTGCTAGTCAACACTTATTTTGGTGAATTGGAGACAGTAATGAAATATTTTTATTTTTACTCTGTTTATTTACTGAGTAATAATACAGTGCTGAACAGGAGTGTATCACTTTACATGTCTGTACAGATTTGAGTATCTCAAGTGTCTTGAAATATCAACATAGCTGGATTAGTCAACATTATATAAGGCTCCATTTGATAACTTTTCACAGTTGCATTTGACACAGTCTTTTGCCTTCCCTGTACTGTAGATCATTAAAATAATGATGCCAAAGTATTGATGATGTGTGCTATTTTTAATGAAAATGGATTATATAATAAATCTTTCATACTTTAGCATGAAGCATTCATAGTAATTTATATCTGCATTCCACTGTTAATTCAAGTAGTTACAAATAGAAAAACTCAGAGGTTTTACAAAGTGCTGATCTAGCTTTTTACCTCTTACTGACTCCTGCTTACTTAGAGGTTGCATTTCTCCTTTAAAACAGAGAGGACTATGAAAGTAGCTGTCCAATAATTCTTTTTTCAGAAGAACTAAAAGTTAAGCAAATGTTAACCATAGATAACACATGTCAGAATCTAAAAAACAATTGTCTGTCATCTTTCTCTTAGGAAAATATTTAGTTCACTAATACAGTTAAGAAAAAATTGTGGAGAAAGTAAGATTCGAATTTATACTTGAAAAAATAATTATATATATGTATATATACATATATAGATAGGCAACAAATTTTCACCACCAGGATTGTTGGAACAGATATAAACCAGACCCATTTCTTATTATGGAATTACATTTCTTAACTATATGGCTAATAATATGGAAGTGTTACTATTCATTGTTTGCAGATAAGTTTGGTAAATAGCCCTGTCATTCCGATTTTCTTTCCCTCTTTCATGTAAACACTGAATAATAAGTTAGTAACATATGAAAGTATTTGGTTACATTTTTTTCAAATTACTCCAAGCACTTTTAATCCTAGGCAAGTACTATGTTTAGAAGTCATTGCGTCTTCTCTAGTATTTCACATAATTCCTTCAGCAGGCATTTTGGGTTTTTTTATTATTTCTGATGGCCTGTAACTTTTGCTCAGATTACTTGTTCTTTTGGAAAGGGAGGTATTAGAAAGTTTTCCCAATGTGTAGTTTTTCCTCCTTGAAATGCCACCATTGCCTCCCTTTATTGGAAAGCACTGGCAGGTGAAGGGTATTGTTGGGAAGGCCCTGTTCCTGCCTCACTCTTTTACAAGATGTGCATGACACCCATGAAGCAGCAGAGTCTCCATCCTGTCTCAGAATCAAAGAATCACAGAATATTCTGAGTTGGAGGGTGCCCACAAGGATCATCGAAGTCCAGCTCCTGGCCCTGTACAGGACAGGGGCCTGTACACCCCCAGAGTCACCCCATGTGCCTGAGAGCATTGCCCAGACAGTTCTTGAGCTCTGTCGGGTTAGTGCTGTGACCACTTCCCTGGGGAGCTGTTCCAGTGCCCAGCCACCCTCTGGGTGAAGAACTTTTCCTGATTTCAAACCTAAACCTCCCCTACAGAGTTTCATGCCATTCTCCTGAATCCTGTCACTGTCACCACAGAGAAGAAGATCAGTGCCTGCCCCTGCTTCCCCTCATGGGGGAACTGCAGAACTGGAATGAGGTCTCCCCTCAGCCTCCTCCAGGCTGAGCAGACCAAGTGACCTCAGCCACTCCTCACACGGCTTCACCCCAAGGCCCTTCACCATGCTTGTTACCCTCCTTTGGACCCTCTCTAACAGCTCAATGTCTTTTCTGTGTTGTGGCACCCAGAACTGCCCCTGGTGAGGCTGCCCCAGAGCAGAGCAGAGCAGAGCAGAGCAGAGCAGGACAATCCCCTCCCTTGGGGAATTGTCCCTTGCATCAGGCACAGCTGGCCAAGCTGTGTCTGATGCACCCCAGGACACGGGGCCCTCCTGGCTGCCAGGGCACTGCTGGCCCATGTTGAGCTTGCCATTGACCAACACCCCCAGGTCTGTTTCCATGGCTCTGCTCTCCAGCCTCTCATTCACATTCTCATCCAGTCTGTCCATTCATCCAGGGTTTCCCCATCTGAGGAGCAGAATGCATCACTTTCCTTTCTTAAGCTTCGTACAGTTGGTGATGGCTCAGGCCTCTGACCTGTCGAGGTGTCTCTGCAGAGCCTCTCTGTCTTCAGAGAGAGTAACCAGCTACTCCTAATTTTGTATCATCTGCCAACTTCCTTAGTATTCCTTCAAGTCCTGCATCCAAGTCCCTTAAGACTTCTCAGAGTCCTTCTTGGATTTAGGGAATTCTGACTCAGGAAAGTTCCAAGGGATCCTTGGACCCAATATATGTGTCAGTACCCCCAGATTACAAGGAAAGGGATAACAGTGTTGGCAAAAACTTGCAGGGAAAATCATGGTTTATCCACAATAAAGTGATTAAGGGTAATTGTTTTTTCTACAATTGTGCATCAAGATAATGATCTTTTAGGTAGCATAATAACCACTAAGGTGGACATTATCTCAGCTGTTTAGAGCAAGGTGCTAATTAACTCCAAGACTGTGGGTTTAAACCCTGTACAGGCCATTCACTTAAGAACTGGACTCAGTGATCCTTGTGGATCCCTTCCATCTCAGAATATTCTGTGATTCTCTAATTTTTTTATCTTCAAAGATAAAAATTAAAGGGTGTGGTTTAGAAATGGACCAAGCTAGCACATTTTTCCTGAAATGAAGTGTTAGCCAGAGTGCCCGTTGATTTCCAGCATTGTTTAATATAGACTGATGAACTGAAACAGAAATCAGTCCTTTATGCTTTTGTTACTAAGCATGAAATTGGTTGTATTCTTTCTGGGCAAATTTTCTAAGGAACTTGAACAAATGGTTCAAGACAACAGTGTTAAACAAGCTTCACTGAACCATGTCATTGTTATATGTCATGTCATATTCTGTCATCTGTGATGGCTTTCAGCTGTCATTAAATGGCCTTTTCAAATGAAGGCAATATACTACTCTAGATCTTTATTCACTGATTGGTAAAAACAAATTCACTTTTAATGCCCAGCAGTTATCCTTCTGCACTGCTTGAATCATTCCCAAAGAAACTGCCATTTGAAAAATTATTAAAAATATTAGTGTTCTAATTGAGAAAAACAAATCAATGAGCAGAAAATTTCTGTCTCAAGTTCTTGGTAGTTTTTAGTTGTATGAGAAAATAAGTAAAATTTGATTTGGAAGCAGTGTTAAAAACCATCAATTTCACAGACTTGTATTCTATATTCTATATTTGAGACTATACTCTCCAAATATCTCCCAGGTAAATATGTCTGAAACAATAAAATACTGATTGGATCATTCCTTGGTAGAATACTGAAGAATTTTCTTGGTAAAAAACAATTGTGCTAGCTACATATAAGTTCTTTTCTTACCAAATTTTTGTGTCCTCCCTCTTCTTTTTTCACACATTGTATGCCAGAATGACCTCTTCTGATTTTTCATTAGAACTTTGTTTGCTGTCTTCCTTTTATGTCCATAGATCACTCTATACAAGAGTAAAGCAAATTTATTAATTTCAAAGTTTTCTTTGCTTTTCCTTTATTATCTATTCGAGAATGACAGCTTTTGTGTTATTCTTCCTCAAGCCAAGATAAGAAAAAATATTCATTCACAGAGATACAAATTGTTTGAATTACCTGGAAAAGATGCACTGTTATTTAAAAGCACTATTTATTTACCCTGTATACTCTTCCTTTTTTCTTTAGAGTGACTTGAAATTCCACTTAAATGGGAGCAAACACTCTCCATTTTTTTCTGCGCAGTGTTGTTCTTTAATTGAGGTTCTCATGCTATAAGAGTTTATGTTAAAGAACTCCAGTGTGTATTCCTGGTACAGGTTATTAATATATTAAAACTGTAAAACAGTGCCACCTTCAGTCAAAATGAATTCAGTTAAATATGAATTTTGTGATATTAATAAAGGAGTAAATAGATCCTTGGATCTGGCTCTGATTATCCACTGATTTGTAAGAGACACCCATTCCTCTATCACTTGGAGCCCACATTGGTGATTACAAAAATGAGTTTTTGGAAAGTTTCCCTAGTGTAATCAACACCTCAGCACCTGTATACAAAGTCAGAATCACAATGCTTTATCTTAATGTGGTCTTATTTGATTCAAGTCTCTGCTGAAGGCATATCAGAAGGAAGAAGCTCAGGCATTTCTTTCAGATGACAGTAAATCTCCAAATATGAAACTTTGTGTAGATTTGCTGCAGGTCCCCTCCTAATACTGCATGAGAATTAAGTTGAAATACTGCATTTTAAAAAGTATGAGCAGTTGTCAATGCTATTCACAAGCTTTCTTAAAGTAAAATATGATACTGATCTTTTCGTTATACTCAGGACAATTTAGAGGCATTTTGGTGTTTGCCATTAGACTGTAAGTATCACAGAAACTGCCTGTCACAAGTGTAAAATTTCATCTGTAAAGGAGGTTATCTTGATGATTGGAGAAAACTCAGTTACCCTGTTGTTCTATAGATGCTTGTATACCAGATACTCCGCCTCTCACCATGCTCTAGATACAGAGGTGATTGAAAAATACTCTGAAGTAAACAGATGCGTCCTACTGGAAACATGATATAAGGATCAATTTTGATTCCTGAAAATAGAATGCAGTGGGGATTAAATTGAAATATGAGTTGCTTCTTAGTTGCCCCCTTTTCTGCTTATTTGCCCCCAGTAGTTCTAGAACATATGTAAGTAAATAAATATATAAGAAAACTTATTAACAAGCCTCTGGACTCATTTGTATTTTGCCTTCCTCAATAAAAAAAGAAAAATAGAGCACAATGTATGGTGAGGAACTACATCTGCAAATTTGGCCCTTGCAGGTTTTTGCCAGATAAAGTTGGTTTTTTTTGTGGCAAAGAAATACTTTGACACCTCAGGTCTATCAGGCAGCTAACACTTCTTTACCAACACGAAAGAAGTCTGCAGTTTCTGTATTGCTCACTCTTTTTGCCTCAGTAATACAATAGTAGAATTATCCAAGTCTCTTATATTAATGAGTAAAAGTTTGGGAAATAATTTTGACACATAGTTGGGGGAAAAAGATTTTCATCACTCTTTAGGAGTGTACCAGAATTATTTGTCAGATTCTGGAATCAAACTAGCTGCTCCACATTCTAGCCCCCTGCCTTAAACTCAGGCTATCTTTTACAGTTGTTTATAAAACAATCAAACAGTATTTATTTGACCCAGACTTTTAATGGCCCCAGTCTGAGTTCATAAGTATGGAGAGATGAGCAAGAGGCTTTTCCTCTGGAGCAGCTGTTTAAGACCACTCAGCATTACTCCTGCTGTGCTGATGCTTTGGGAGCTATAGGCAACACTTGCTTTTGCTTCTTCAGGGAACAAGCATCTGAAAGCAGAAAGAAAGAGATTGAAGCCTTGTCCCAGTCCACTCCAGGCTATGGCTGCAGTGTCATGGAGAGGGAAATCATGCTCTAACTGCCTAAGGACTGATGCAGCTCCCAAGGAGTAAATGGCACAAAGAAATACTGTGTCTGCTAGTCTGACTTGCTTTTGTCCCTTCAGCTATATGGTTAAATGCTATGTTCTAATCCTTTATTAAAAACAGTGGAAATTCATCATCTCAGTTAAGTGAAGAGGATGATTTTAAGTCAGTAAAAATATTGCTAACTGGTTTTGGTATTCCAGTTTAGTTCTTTTTCCTTGGCAGAGCAGTGTTTGTAAGGAGATGTTGATAAAAAATGCAATGAAAAATGGAAGTACCTTACTGTGCTCTAACTTTAATGAAAGAATGGAGAAGTACATGAATTCACAATTATCTGAGGCAGATTTGTAACAAACATCACTGCTTCTTCTCAGTGCCTGATTTTACAGTTTTGTCACCAGTGGTCTATGTAAATGCATGTTATTAAAGTAAAAAGTGGAGAAAGTGAAGCAACAAAATAAATGTAAACTTAAATAAAGTGACGACAAACAAAATGCTGATGCCTTTTCCTCTGTCTAGACCCCTGTGTTGAAAGCAGTGTTTTCATAAAACTCAGACAGAATTCATTTCCATACTGAGTGCTTAATAGTTCCTGTCAGAACAAAACAGCTGGGAAACATATGGTATCCATTTCCCAGTATCACTTGGAAAAAATTTCTCATGTAAATAAAACCAACATAAAAGTGTAGGCCTTTGAACCTAGAATCTTATACAATACATAAATAAGTCAGTACAGTGCGTTCTTTGTATTGGCCCACTAAGTTACATGCCTTTTGATTATTATTATTTTTATTTCTTCTTCAGAAATGTTTTCTTAAGCACTTCCAAAAGTATTAATGTAATTTTCAGACATCTATAACAACTAAGCCATACTAATCTTTTGCTTCAGATATTAATGTTGCACTGAAAAAGTATATATCTATTTCCTTAGGAAGGTGTTCATGGCAAATTGTGTGTTTTGACCACAAATTAGATCCCACTGATATGCAGTTAGCACATGTTATAAATCTGCTTTGTTTAAACAGTATTCTTGACTTTCAGACTGCATTAACTCTTAGTGTACCTTGAAAGGAGTAACTGCCTAAATGCTTTTGTGGTTTTTGTGCTGTCCCTTACATGAAAATACCAAGAGATAGAAAACTATTTGCCAGAATTCCACTTACTATGAAGATCACCAATATTACCAGATGGGAGTATTTCTGAAAGAGTACAAATTCAGTAGGATTGAGTTCATGTTCAGTAGAATTAAGAGTTCAGTTGACTTGAGCTCCCTCCCTTCTTGCAAGTCAGATTCACTGCTCAAACTATCCTGCAGTGTGCTGAAATAATTGCCTGGAAGGTCTAGAGCTATGGATATGGATGTGGATGTGGGTGTGAGTGTACACAGGTTATAGATATAAGGGATGGAAAGTTTGACAGAGAAGTCAACATAGAGAGGAGAAGTTCAGAATGAACATCACATCTCAATAAGTAGGCTTAATTTTTAGATCAGAGAATCACAGAATTGTTTAGGTTGGCTAGAGCAGGTTAAGCCAGGTCTGTGTCCAGTTGAACTCTATCTCTAATGATGGAGATTTCAAAAATCTCTGGGCAACTATGCCAGTGTTTGACCAGCCACACAATTTAAAAAGTGTTTTCTTGTGCTCAGATAGAATTTCTTATATTTCACTTGGTGCTGGCTGCCTCCTGTCCTGTCTTGGAAAAGAGCCTTGTTACCTCTTCTTAATGATGAGATTCCTTCTGACCCTCTCCTGCCCCAAGCTGAACAGTCCCTGCTCTCAGTTGATGTTCATGATTTTCTAGTTCTTGTAAGAAAAGTACATCTTCCAGAGGAAACAGGCCTTGAATATTGAGTTGTTGTTATTGGTGCTAAAACAAAACCACTAAAAAGCTTTGCTGACTCTTTTGTTGCCCTTCAGAAAATCATCCTACTCTTATGATGCCTCTCAGTGCAGAGCAGAGTACAAACTAACATAGTTGGACCAGACCCCTGTAAATGCCACTAGGCTATTGCTCACAGAATGGGTCAGGTTGGAAGGGACCACAGCAGGTCATGGGGTCCAGTCTCCTGCTCAAGCACAGCCATCCCAGGGCATGTGGCACAGGATTGTGTCCAGGTAGTTCTTGAATATCTACAGTGAAGGAGATTGCAGAACCTCTCTGGGTAACCAGTTCCAGTGCTCAGTCACCTGCACAGTAAAGGAGCTCTTCCTCAAGTTTGGGTGGCACTTCTGTGCCTCAGTGTCTGCCCATTGCCTCTCCTGCTCTTGCTGGGCACTGCTGAGCAGAGCCTGGTCCCTCCTCGTGAAGCCCTCCCTTCAGATACTCATAGACATTGATGAGGTCCTGCTCCAGTTGTCTCTTCTCAAGGCTGAACAGGCCCAGCTCCCTCAGCCTTTCCTGGTAAGGGAGATGGTCCTGTCCCTTACTAACAGGGACAGCCTGGACCCACTCCAGGAGCTCCATGTCTCTCTTGTACTGAGGAGCCCAGAACTGGACACAGCACTCCAGATGTGGCCTCATCAGGGCCAAGTAAAGGGTGAGAAACACTTCTAGATCATTGCTGGCAATACTTTTCCTGATGCACCTCAGAATGCCATTGGCCTTCTTGGGTACCAGCACATCGTTAGCTCATGGACAACTTATTTTCTTGGTTAGAACTTGATTAGAACTAATTATTTGTAATTATTACATTATATATCCTTGAGAAAAGTTTTTTTTAGGAATGTAAAATTCTTCAGTTTTGATAGAGTTGCCATTAAATCTGTTTAGATGTGAATCTGGCATGTTATCATATAATTCTTGTTTCTAGTATTTGGCCAGGTGTGTCTTTAAAAGCATGCTATCATGTCACATATCAGGTAGTATTCACTGGTAAATCAAATTCCTTTATTTCTCTAGTTTCCAGCAGCAGCTGGAACTGTGGGGTCTCACCTCTTCTTGGAAATGCACAGAAACCAACAGGAATTGCAGATGCGTGCAATAAATTCAGACCAGTGAAGAGGGTTTCTCCACTAAAGCACCAGCCAGAAAGCTCTGAGAACAATGAAAGTGATGACCAGAAGAACCAGAAGGGAGAATACCAGAAAGACAGTGATTCTCAGTCTGCACCTCCAAATGATGACCAGAGTCCAGGAGAAGGAGAGAGCCTTAAAAGCAAAGGCACCGAGCCTCCTGTTCTGCTTGGGGAGCTGGAGCACTATGACCTGGATATGGATGAAATTTTGGATGTGCCTTATATTAAATCGAGTCAGCAACCCGTTCCTTTTACAAAGGTAGCTCCTGAGAAAAAACTTTTAAGTGTGTGTTCAACTGTGAACGGTCTAAGTGTCAAGACTTGTCCTGCAGGGAGCACAGAGAGCTCGCCTGCTGGCGGGCCGCAGTTCTGTGTGCTGTCTCCTGTGAAAGGCACTCAGCTGAGAAAAACACAGCCCATTGTCCTTGATCAGCACAAGCATTCAGCAGAAGAATTAGAGCTTTCCCAGCCTTTAGTTAAATGTGGCTCAGCCCATGAATCTGAAGCCCAAGGCAAGGGCTTCTTCAGCAGGACACTTGCTGATCCTCTTGGTCACAAAGCTGAGAAGACCATGCCGAACTGCCACCGGAGGACTTTCCACCTGCAGACAGCAGTGGCAGAAAGCAAGCAGCTAGAGGAGCTGAGTATGAACTGGGGCAGTGCAGGGGGCCCAGAAGAGAGGAGTGAAGAGGTGAAAAAAATTAAGAGCATCTTAAACATTGTAAAGGAAGGCCAAATATCTTTACTGGTAAGTATCATCTTTTTCGTAACAAACATAGAATAAAAGTGATCTATGATGTGGTTTATTAGGCTAGCTAAGCTGATGTTCACATTTTGAATCACTGCCCTTTTTATCTTGCAGACTCGTTACTCCTTAGAAATTAAGCTTATGGGGTTCCAAATTGAAAGTATTAATATTTGAATAAAATATGTAGCAAAACCAAGATACAAGGTTTATGTATGCATGGCCAAGATTGCTGTTTTATGCAGTACACTGAAATTATATATAAGAAGGCAGATATTTTAACTAATAGGATCATTTAAATATCAAATTTAAATCCTAACTGAGTTTTGCCTTTCACATTTGTGGGTCACTTTGCTCAATTACTGCTGGTTTGCCAGTATTGTTATGTAGAAGTTGATGATGGGAACAGAGAGGCTTCTGTTGTATTCTGATTATTATTCAGGAGTGTTTATGCTGTCTTGTTGCAGCAGCATTCTCAGGGAGGAGCTTTCTGTAAAGCCTTGTTGGCCTCTGACCCATATGAAGGTTTTTTTAGTAAATTCTAGCACTGTGATCAGGCACTGTCAATGATGGTTTCCAAAGTAACTGGCTGCAACTTAGCACAATGATGCAGAGCATGTGATCTCCACATGGAACAGCTGGTGAAGGCACAGTGTGTGTATAAAAACTGTTTTTGTTAGATTTTTGTTTAGCTTCTCTGTTTAGCAGTCTAACTCAAGCACAAAGGCATGCCATTAACATAGAAACAAGGACAAAGGAAAATATTCAAAACTAGACAGAGGCAGAAGAGAATATTAGATTACTCATTAAGATATAAAAGCAAGGTAAATTTGTCCCAAAATAGAAACTGGGGGGAAAAAAGAGGACATTATAGGTAAGAAAAAATATATTTTTTCCAAAGTGGTTGAATACACTCATGGAACAACACTCTGGCAAGACTGCATAACTCTAGGAACTTTGTTATTGCTACTTCTTGACTCTGTCTTCAATCATCTGTTTTTCTTTTGGAGTTTCTCAATCCAATTATTTTGTCTTTAAATTAGAATTGGGCAGAAATAGTGTATTACATCATAGTGGTGTTGAACTTTGAGTAAATATCTCGACAGTTTTTTTCATGGAAAAAAGCTATCACACAAAAGTCTTTTGTCATGTGCTTGAACTATGTTTTAAATGGTGCTTAGCATAAGCTGTCTCTTTTGTGATGAGCAAAATTAATCAGGAATGTCTTTCAGAAGTCATGAATATTTTCTCTTCAATTGTGTATCAATATAATGCCAAAAAATTTTAAAAGGAGAGAAAACTCAAAATAAACAGAAATTATTAATATATGGGTATTTTTGCAGTTACCTTATTGACTAGACTAGTGCAAAGAATTGAAGGCAGTTAAGGTCTTGCACTGTTGCATGACATTTACATGAAAAGGAGAGAAACTTCACAATTAATCAAGCCACTAAACATCCCACTTCTGTCCTTATGGTAATAGTACCCAGGTTCTGTACAGTGAAGTGAAAAGCTCAGGATTTTTACTTGTAAAAGAACATGCCTTTTGGGAAACCTCCTTGTGTTTGGCTTGTGTCTGGGGCTGTGAGGATAAATGTATCTTTTTATCCTTAGTTGTAACTAACATAGGGCTTTTTTTAACAGCCTCATTTAGCAGCAGATAATCTGGATAAGATCCATGATGAATGTGACAACAATCTGTTGCATGTAGCAGCATCAAAGGGACATGCAGAATGCCTGCAGCATCTCACTTCTTTGATGGGTGAAGACTGTTTGAACGAACGAAACATTGAGCAGCTAACTCCAGCTGGGCTAGCAATAAAGGTAACAGGCCCTTTCTCTACTGTAAGTGACATAAAGGTCGTTTAGTTTCCTCCTGTGATGGCAGTAAGAAATGCATGCAGCAGGATGTTATTTTTCAGGCTTTATAAGTGAGGGGAAAAAACCCCTGTTGGCTGGTACTATATAAGCAAAGTAAAATGGATTACTACATAAGATGTAATATCTACTGTATAATAGTGACAGCTTTTACATTGTTACCAGTGCATGTGCATTAATTTTTAAATCAGTCTACTGAATCTAGAGGCTATTTGTTATATTTCAAGCAGCTTTCACTTAACTTGGATTCACTTGTTTCTTTAGGGAGCATAACAGTTTCTTGTTTTTTTACAAGTACTGGTATAATCTTGTAAGACAAGTGTGAGAGCAAGTTTACAAAGAATAAAAGCACCTTGAGGTGAAAATTCCCAGTTGTCCAAAGCAGTTGATGATTTAACCATAATGGTTCTGGTTCTTTAGTGAGAGTGAATGGTTAAATGTCATTCCTTTTATCCTCTAAATGCCTTAGGGACAAAGAAGGGAAGGGGTGAAACATAATACAAGAGTTTCTGTTTCTTTGAGGGGGTTTATTGTTACTTGCTTCCTGGGAAAAGTTTGGAAGCTGAGAAGACTGGTGGATTCCAACCTGTAGTTTTGCATATTTAAAGCATCATTTCAATGACCTAGGGCCTTAGTGCAGGTGTCAGGGTTGGTTTTTTTTTATTTTTCTGGGCCAAGTATATGATTAGAAAATTAAACTGATCCTAGTTGTACTCATGAAATGCTCTGAAATCTTGGCCTGTATCAAACTGTATATTTATGGTCTGCCAGTTTAAAGTCTCAGAAAATTTTTGCAATTTTTCTTTCTTGTTTATTCAAGGTAGGTATATAATATGTGTGCAAGCCAGTAAGTTCTGGTACTTATTGCTTTTGTGGAAAAGAGGTGCACACCCCACATAGTAAAAGATTATGGGAGTTACAGATTATGGGAGTTACATAATTTAATTGTATATTAAATTATACAATAATTTAATAATAATTAAATTATTATTATATAATTTATAATAATTATAAATTATTATTTATAAATTATAAATAATAATTTATAATTATTATTATTTATAATTATAAATAATAATAATTATAAATGATTATTATTATTTATAATTATAATTATAAATAATTATATAATTATATAATTATTTATAATTATAATTATAAATAATAATAATTATTATTATACCATAATCTGGTATAAAGGAAGAGCAAGAACTCAAGTTAAAGAGTTCTTGCTCTTCCTTTATACCAGATTATGGTATAAAGGAAGAGCAAGAAAAATTAATATCATTGTACCAGTTTTGAAGACCACTCTGGAAGTAAGTATAAAGAACCACAAGGTTTAGTTAAGCCAGATGACTTAAAGGCTCTTATAGAACTTTGCAATGACCCAGGACATGTCCAGTTATGTAAGGCATCATTAAAAATACTTGTGCTGGGGCACCCTCACTTGCAGGAAGAACTCCAACACATTCATACTCTTTTCTGTGAATGACAAAGAGTGTTCAAGTATTATTGGAAGTAAAGGAACCAATTGTTAAATAAGCCTGCCTTTCTGCAGAAAAAGACAAAAGGTGTTATTGGCTTATTCTTTAAATTCTTAAACAAACTGGAATGTTCTAATAATTCTGATAAACTTTTTGCTCTCTAGTAGATGTGTTTAGAATGGAAACAGCTAGACTTTAGAATGGAATCTAGACTTTTTTTTTTTTTTGCTTATTTAGAATGGTCAGCTGGAGTGTGTTCGGTGGATGGTGAGCGAAACAGAAGCTATTGCAGAACTCAGTTGCTCGAAAGACCACCCAAGCCTTATTCATTATGCAGGTTGCTATGGCCAGGTATGACTTTCTTTTTCCTTTTCAAATAGATTACTTAGATGCTTGTACAAGAATTTGAATTAAAGTATGTATGTCATTTTGTGGCTTTTAATTAAGGTGTTCTGAATTAGTTGAAGTATAGCAAAATATTTCCTAACTTAACCTGCATAATTTTTTCAGCATTTTCCCCTGTAAAGTTGTTTGTTTGTTTGTTTGTTTGATTGTTGTTTGGGCTTTGTTTTTTGTTCTTTTGTTTTGTTTTATAAGGTTTGAATAATGGCAAGAAGAAGACTAGCTGGTGCATATTAGGTCAACCAGTAAATCCTAAGAATGTCTACAGAAATTAGCTGTTGTATAGAGGACTCATAGGATACATCAGAAGAGCAACAAAATTTGGAATTTAAGAATTCATTGTATTGGTAGTGAAGTATGGTGAAACTTGAACATCATCTGTCTAGCTTTAGCCACTTTAGTTGAAAACTACATACAAAAGTAGGTAGTAGATCTTGTAGATTCACAGAATATCTGTAGTGCGGCGAGGGTGTATCTGGCCTGGGATGGTCAGTGTCCGACTAGCAGAGACACCCTGCTGCAATTCAGTGCGAGCACCCCTTGGCGTCTGAGGGCCTCGGGCTGTGCTCGCACTACGGACCGGTCTCACCGCCAATGCAACTGGAAAGAAGGAGCTGGACTCTCGGGGGGGTTAAGTCTGGTTTAATGAACGATCCAAGATGACATCCAAGAGGCCCCAGGGAAGGATTCGAAGGAAAAACCCCAAGGAGTGGCCCAGAACTGGGGGTGAAACGAGGTTATAAAGGGGGTGGGCGTACAAAGGAGGGGTTTACATTGAACCAATCAGGAAGGGTGGAGGGATGAACTTAACATAACAGACATAGAGGGGAAACCAATAAATACAAAGTAAAGGAGGGGCCCCGGGACCACAGCCAACCACAACCCCCAGAGAGGAGGAGATTCTGGAAAGTTGGGAGGAGTGGGGGGTGATTGACTGGGCCCAGGGAGGAGAGAAAGTCTACAAATAAGGGAATAAAGGGGGAGGAGGAATTATATAACTTAACTGACAATTTGTACCAATGGCGGGAAAATTGGGGAGGGCAGAACCATTTGCAAACATAGGGGGGAACAATACAAAATGGGGGAGCTATACAATAAAATTAACAAACACATTACTACACTGTATATTCACAGAATATTCTGATTCAGAAGGTACCCACAAGGGTCATCTAGTCCAGCTCTTAAATAAATGGCCCATATAGGGCTTGATCCCATAAGCTTGCTGTTATTAGTACCATGCTCTAACCAGCTGAGCTAATTGTAAATCAATCCTGTTTCACATCTAACTTGTCTATTAATATTACAATGAGACAGCACAGAAGGACAGCATTCTACTGCTTTGCTAATATCCAAAGGAACATATATGCCACTTACTTACACTACATTCTCTTCCCACTATGTCTGTTTTCTCCTAAGTAGATCTTGCAATAACCCATCTTCAAGGGACCTTCTCCAGGATCTACTTTGAAAGAAATAGTGATCCGTTATTCTTCTCTACCTTCTTTGGCAGATGGATCGTTTTATCGCACAGTTTCTTTGACAGACATTTAAGATAAATCATGGAATCACAGAATCACAGTCTGCTTTGGGTTGGGTCCTTAAAGATCGTCCAGTTCCAACTCCCCAGACATTGGCACAGACACCAAACCTTTCTGATTTTGCGCTAATGCTTTTTACTCTTCTTAAGAGACAGCAAACAAAATATAACCACTAAGAAAATCAGCCTTTGCTGTGTGTGGTTGTCTCATTAAATGCCGTAGAATTATTGTGGCATATTTCTGCTGCTAACTGCTTCCGTTCAAGCATGAATTTACTGTAAGGGTAGGGAAGGAGAGGAGGCAGGTTTGGGCAGCTATGGAGCTGGGAGTCTACTTTTTTTCCTGCTGTTTCCATAGGCACAGAAGTGCCCTTGTTTTCATGCTGTGCAAAGATCTCCTTTTTTCCGCACTTTCCTACTATACAGATGTTACTGGTGTGAGACAGGACCCTGCTGGATATATGGATTGCTGGTGCTAGCAAGCTTGCTGTAAACTCAACACTGAGGCTAGAGAATATGTGAGCCAGATCAGAACTGGAATAGAGAAAAGAGTGCTTTCTACTAGGAAGAAAAAGTTTGGAAGAGAAAGTTGCATGTGAACTTAAATTCATATCTTCACTTGATTAATCTGATTTTGTCCTCATCTCTAAAGATATTTATATAAACTAAAGCCAATGAAGTTTTGGAGTTTTTTCAGTGAACTATGCTATCTACTGCCAGAAACAGATCTGGCACACTTTATCTAGATTCTTTTCAAAGCAGAACGGAAGCTCTAGCACTTAAGAAACACCAGCCACAGTCAGCCACCCATGAAATTTGAAAAGGTGATATATAAATTGCTGCCAAATTTTCTTAGTTAACTGAATGCCAAGCAAAGTTCATATGTAATGGTGCTTATCTTTTTTTTTATAATCCATAAACAACCTTCAAACGTGAGGGAATATTGAGGCTGAAGGGGTGCCAGACTATCTTACCCAACTGTGTTAAGAAAAAAAAAACCTTTGAGAAATTTAAATGCTTACTTGGCGCTGTCCTGGAAGCTTTAATTTATTTTACCATTACTTACACGAGAGATAATCTGTGTAAACACTGGTCTTGGCAGAATTACAAGAGTAATATTTTTACAAGGAAGACCTGTTATTGAATCCTTACTAAGAGAGTCAGTCCATCCATTGTTTCTCCAGGCATTAGACATGCACGCCATGTTTTTCTTCAAGAATTATAATTTAGAATGGGCAGCAGAAGGGAGTTCATAGCAAAGTTCCTATGTTAAAGGTCATCAAACTACAGTCATGGCCTGCCTCCAAGGACATGTCAACAACATTTTATTTTTCCAGTGGGAGAGGGGACCGCATAAGTTAATCTGATTGAAGAGAACAAAAGCTCAAAGTCAACCTGTAGCCTGGTGAGCATAGCTCCTAGCAAGGGTTTCTTTAAGCATGAGAAACCATGATGGCTGGCCGAGCCTTTTCACACTGGGCATGAGTCATGAGTACAGGGCTGCTAGCTATGTCTGACCCGGTTCAGCAGTCACAGGAAGGCGGTGGTGCAGTCCTGGACGCACATCGTCCTGGTCCTGACTTAGAGCTTCATGGGGCTGGCATGTCGTTCCGTCAGGGATGTTGTGGTAATATGGACTGCACAGGTGTGTGCAGAGGGTGGGGAATGTCAAGGATTTGTGGTTTCTGAACTCTGGAGAATCTAGGGAGACTTTGGGCAACCAGCCTGAAGCATACCGGTGATCTAGAGGGGATCCTGTGCATGGCTTGATGGTGATACAGTTCTGGAGAGGACAGTGGGAAGGAGTGTGTGACATTCAGATATGCAGATAGCTAACAAAACACCTGTGTTTTACACCTCAGGATATTTGCCTTCCTGTCTAATGTCATTATTACAAAGGCAATGTGTTGTTTTCACACACTCCTCCTCCTCTGCTGTGAAGGGATACTGGGAAGACCAGCTTATTTAATTAATATCAAGTAATGGGTCTAGGATTAGCTGTAGAGTCAGTACTCTTCAGCATGCTAACCCTTCCCTTTGTAGGCCATGTAATCATTTAAGTGGTCCATGTTAGTTGTGCATCTGATGGAACCAAAGTCAGCAACCTGTCCCAAGTTTTCCTGAAATCTCCTTGTAGAGAGATTTGAATTATTATAGGTCTAGAATATGCCAGGGAGGTGTTAATAACTGCTAGAGCATAAGCATTGTAGGTCTTAAAAGTAACAGATATACTGAATAATTTATCAGTATTTATCAGTTCCTATTACTTCACAAAAAATGTGATTATTTTTCATTGCCTTCATCTGATGAATTTTCTTTCTATCTTTCCCTTGGTTCTGAATAAATTGAAGACTATAAATCCATTCCTGAAAACATTTTTCCTTTAAATATGTATTATGAGTGTTAATAAACTGAAATGTGGCTTATTTTGATATATGATGGTTTTGTTTTCCTTAGTTTTAAGTGAAAAAAATACTTGTTTTCTTGGTTTTTTTGATCAAGGATAAATTTGTTGAAACACAAACTGTTTGAGCAGAACTATGATGTTGTGCCTGTGATCACTTAGTGCACAGGTAGTCCTAAGTACAGATGATTGAATAGGGCCACCCAGCCACTTGATTTCCTCATTGATAAGATAAATGACTAGAAAGCATCATTTGCTCCATGCTGATTGTGATCATAAAATTACAGAACATGCTTAACATTCTGGTCCCTAATATGTTCCAAAGAAATATACGATTTCAAAGCTATAGTTGTCTTCCAATTCTGCAGATAAGTTTTGCTAAAATATTTTTCTTTTAATTATCAAAACATAGGAGCAATTCATAGGAGTACTATAATCCTTCTTACTTGCTGGCCAACACCACTGGCATATTGAGAAATGCTCAAAAGTATTTTTAAAGGGATATGTGATCTGTAGTCATCTCTCCATGCTGGCTGTCAGCTGTGTTGGGCATTCAGCCAAGGAGAAGTCAAAATACCTATGCCTTCACCCTGTAGTAAGAACAAAACTGCTGCTAAATTGAAGATATGAAGAAGATAAGCATCATACAGAGTAGCCCTCTGAAGCAGTAAGCAGAGACCCAGGCACGTTGAATGGGCAGAATCATCCTGGAGTAGCTCTAGAAGGGTCCTCTTCTTTTCATTGAGATTAAAATTTCTGTAGTACTTTTACACAAAAAATACAGGTTTATATTCAACCTTTTTAGACTTTTCTTTCTTAGTTTTTATTCTTTCTCTTTTCTACTAATTACTGGTCACAGTCCTATATGTGCTTTCAGTACTTTTTTATTTAGGTCTACTTGAGTTTTCCATATTTCTAATTTTGAGTGATTATGTATTTATGTGTCACTGAAGCTACTGAGGTGCTGCAGGTAAAGTCTGTGGATCAGCTTTTGCCTCAGCAACACTAGAATCCACAAAGCCCCCTTGAACTGAAGCTCTGAGCTGGTATAACATGATAGGTATCAACACAAGGTATTAAAAAATACACATTTAAATAAAAAAGTTTTATGCTACGAAGTAATTTAGTCTTTTCACCTTTTCAGACAGAAAAACTGAGAAAGTAGCTGTAGTTAGCTTTCGTGGACCCCACTTTTCTATACAATCTATAGATTTATTCTAGATTTTCAATATGTATCATATTCATTATGACAAAATGAAATTTAATCTGGAGTGGAAGTTGGAAGTTGGAATTGGAAGTTCCTAGAGAGAAGAATTTTTTTTTCAAATAAACTCCCTGGGGAAAATAAGAAGTCAAAAAGCTTAGTGCACATATGTAACTCTCCATTGTTAGAAAAGAATACCCAAATAAGTGTACACTGCACCTACATACACACACAAAAAAAGTTGATGTTGAAAAAAAAGTTTCTGCTTCAGTTTTGGCTTCCAGACCTTCAGTGACAAGTTTTTGCAGTCCAAGTCTCCCCCTCCTTCCCAACATGCAGGGCATACAAATGGCCCATGAGTCAATGTATTGAGTTCTTAGGGTAGCTCTATTTTCTGCTTTTAGTTGTGTTGCTTTGTCTTTAGCACAACCACACAGAGATGGGGAATGATTGTAGATTTGAAGAATCTAACTGCTGAGCTCTGTCATCTGAGCATAATCCTATTTTGATTTTCCAGAGAGGCTTTTGACCAAATTTCTCAACCTGATTTTTAGCTTTATATATGGGTTATTCTTCTTCAGGTTTCATCACCAACCCAGAGGCTCACACAATCTTCATGTACAATTTCTCAGAATGTGTTACAGTACTCGTATTTTTCCTATTATTTCTTTTTATAAAATAAAGTATTTCAGCTTTTTTCCTTGGAGGGGAAAAAAGAAACCCAAAACCCCTAAAAAGACAAACCAGAGTTCCATGATGCACTAAGCCTACAAAGTTAAGACTGAAAACAAGGAATTATTGGATAGTGTTAGTAATAGGTGACAGCACCAGTATTCCTTTTCATTATTGCTTATCTTTTGTGACATTTCTTTGCCCTTAGGAGAAAATCCTTCTGTGGCTTCTTCAGTTTATGCAAGAGCAAGGGATTTCGCTGGATGAAGTTGACCAGGATGGAAATACTGCTGTTCACATAGCTGCTCAACATGGCTATCTGGGATGCATACAGGTAGAGTGATAACTATAGCAGAAACCTCTAAACTTTAAGCTTGAATGACAAAAAAAAATTAGAAATCTCAGTGGGAAAAATTATTGATACATTAAAATATATCCAGAGGAAGAACTTTAAACCAGTAGGAGTCATACTGAAGTATGAGAAATATTAGGGAAAAGTAATATGAAGAAGAAATATGTAAGAAAAAGTAGGAGAAATACTGAAAATATCTGGGTTTTGATTCAATTCTCGAGTATGCTGTTGTAAGCCTAAACTAACTTGTATTGCAAGATGAAAGCATGATTATATTGTTTACATATAAGCGGCTAGTGTGTATGTTTTTGTGTTACAAAACAGGGCAGCAAGTGCAGATATGCATACTTTTCTCATTACTCTGATATTTTCCTTCTGTTTCTTTTTCCATTGAAAAAGGATCTTTGTAGCTATCCAGCTCAGGGGAAGTATGAAATATAGGTTTGTTGAACAATTTACATTTGAATAAACCATCCTTCTCAGACTTATCATCCTGGAATGAATCTGTGCTATATAATGAAGAGTGATGCTGACTTCTAACTAAGTTTCAGTAAATCATGTTGGCCACTGAAAACAATATAGTTCTGTTTATAGAGGTGCTAAAAATGGTAATTTGTCCAGCTGAGAAGGCTTACACATCTACAGTACTTACAGGAGCCAGAATAAACCAGTTTGGATACCTCCATCCAATACCTGTGTTCGGTGCAGATATACCAAAAAAGTCATGGAGTTGAACTGGATGGCTGGTCACAGAGTCATTGAACCATTGGACCACTAAGGCTGGAAAAGACTGCAAAGATCATCAAGTCTGACCAAACTAGCACCACCATCATGTTCACCATTAGAGCATGTCTTCAAATGCCACATCCACACCATTTTTTTTGTCCACTTCCAGGGACAATGACTCCACCTCTTCAATAGTCAGTCTGTTCCAGTGCTTAACAGCCCTTTCTGTGAAATTTTTTTTCCTAGTAACTGTTCCAAACTTCTCCTGGCACAACTTGTTGCTACTTCCTCTCATCCTGTTAACTTTTACCTGCGAGAAGAGGCCAATTCCTACATGTCTACAATCTCTCATCAGGTGATTGTAGAGAGCAGTGTCCCTCCTCAGTGTCCTTTTCTCCAGGCTAAACAACCCCAGCTCACTCAGCCTCACAGGGCTTTTGTCCCACACCCTTTCCCAGCTCTGCTGCCCTTCCCTGGATTTGCTCCAGCACCTCAATGTCCTTTTTGTTGTGAGGGGCCCAGAACTTGTCACAGGGCTTGAGGTGTGGCTTCACCAGTGCCAGTACAGGGGTATGGTCTCTGCCCTGGTCCTGTTGGCCACACTATGGACACACCAGGATGCCCTGCGCCTTCAAGTGCAGTTGAATCTCATCCAGTTGGCCTCAGCCCTTCGATCCAGTCTGTGCAGATCCCTCTGCAGAGCTTTCCTGCCCTCCAGCAGATCAACACTCCTGCCCAGCTTGATATGTCTGTGAATTTACTGATGATGCACTTGATCCCCTTGTCCATGTTGTTGATTACATTAAACAGGACTGGCCCCAACCCTGAGCCCTGGGGAACACCACCACTGACCAGCCGCAATGTGGAGGTAAATACACTCACCACTGCTCTCAGAGCTCTGCTATCCAGCCAGTTTTTCTCTCAGTGAACACCATAGGCAGCCACAGTCTCCAGGAGAATACTGTGGGAAACCATATCAAAGGCTTTGTTAAAATCCAGGTAAACACATCCACAACCTTTTCCTCATCCGTTAGGCAGATCACTTTGTCATAGAATGAGGTCAGGTTGGTCAAGCAGAACCTGCCTTTCGTAAACCCATGCTGTAGGTGAGATCCCCTGGTTGTCCTGTACTAGTTGCATGAGGATGGTCAAGATGATCTGCTCTATGAACCTGCCTGGCACTGAGATCAGGCTGACAGGCCTGTTCTTCCACGAATCCTTCCTTCTTCAAGCCCTTTTTATACATGGGTGCCAAGTTTGGCAGCTTCCAGTCACTGCGACCTCCCGGGTTGATCAGCACTTCTGGTAAATTATTGAAGGTGAAGCAACTAACGTTGTGTTAATTGCAGATGTATCCTCTGTCCATCAAATTTGCTAGAACCATTAGTCACAGGGGTACATTTCAGTGTTTGTGTTGTCGGCACTTTAAGCAAAAGCTTTTTGGAGAAGAAATAATAATAAAATTATTCCAGGAAATTGCAGAGAGATATTTGATAAATAAACAAGTCATTGCAGAAGAACAGATAAAAAAATAAATTATCTCTTGGCAAAAAGACAAGAAATAAAAATTAAAGTTATTAAGTCAAGTTAGGGAGGAAAACATGTCTAAGAAGGAGCAGTAATTCTCCAAGGACTCAGATATGTATCAGTAAACATGTTATTCCTGCAACCACACATGAACCAATCCACTCTTCAGGCCACTGCAAATACAGAACATTTGTATTACTCCAACTCTAAAAGAAATAGGAGAGTTAATTTTCATTAGCTAACCTCTCCAGAGAGCTAAGTATATTTGTGCACACTGTTATGTTGGATCTACAGCTGCAGAGCTGCTGCTGCTATTATTATTATTGTTGTTGTTGTTGTTGTTGTTATTATTATTATTATTATTAGTAGTAGTAGTAGTAGTGGTAGTAGTAGCAGTAGTAGTAGTAGTAGTAGAGTCTATTTATATATTTGGTCACCCAGAAGACATACTTCTGTAAAAGCCAGTTTGAGAGTATCACATAATAAAAAAAGAAAAACAGGTTGAGCTGAGTGAATAGACTTGAAAAGAAGACAGTCAAATAGATTTGGAGGACATGACCATCTCTGCATTTTCTTGCTGAGGGAACATGTCTTTTCTTAAAGACTTGAGGAATCCTGTAAAACCTCATATGAGAATAAAATAAACAAACCATCACATGCATGCTGAATCTGGTGGGTTTACTATTGTATTGTAGCCAATTGCTATGATCAGTTGGAAAAAATGGATAGAAGAAATGTTTATGATTTGTTGGTGAGGGGCACTGTTGTGGTTGAGGGTGTGTTAGGGTTCCTATGGAGTGTGTGTTTAAGGTAGCTATCTCAACAGTGCCTCATCAAGATGTGCAGTACATTTGAAGGAGAAATGGGTATGGATTACTTTGAACAGAGTGGTGACATCTGCAGGCTGTTTTCATGGATAAAACTAAACAAAGAAGAGACTAGCCGTGCTTTCCCTGTTAAGAACAAACCTTAATAAATGGCTTAGAATTTTGAAGATTATTTTATTTTAGGTAAATATGCAATTCAACAAGTGCTTTTTGTTGAAGTGAGGCCATGAGAAATAAGTTATGAAAATATCTAGTGGTGATAAAAATACGCAATGTCAGTAATATCACTTCACTAACACCTCACAGTCTTAAGTGTAGTTGATATTTTGGGCTGTGAAACAAAATAAGCTCTGTGCCCAGTAAGCTTGCATTCTAATTTAAAATAATGTACTGTGAGTAATCTGGTAAGAAGAAAGAAGTGATAAAGAAAGCAGAGAAATTATAGGCAGCAGCATAAAAAATGAAGAATCGCAGGCTGTCAGTGATTCTCTGGCCCGCTTACTCACTGTGTTTATGAGCATATGATGCTCCTATTATGTTTCAAACTATATGATTACTTTCTGCAAGGTCATAACTCTCCTTTGTTTTCTTTCTTGACAAATTAAGCCCAGCCTATTGGTATGAGATGCAGTGCAAGAGTTTGTGACTTTTCTTTCTGTATGGTTTTAGCAGATCAGGCAGACCACCCATTCCACTTCTCTCCCAGCAGATGCCAAGGTCTCTGTGTCTGCTGTTTGTGGTCAGCCAAGTCACTCCAGCCCTCAGTGGTTTACCAGCTCTGCTTGGATAAGTGAACCAAGAGCTCAGCCATGCAATTCCTCTTCTGCATGTGTATGCATAAAGTTAATGATGTTGTAGTTTCTGGCTATACGGGATCACAGGTTTTCTAGAGGGTGGTATCAATGCGTATCAAAGCATTGCTGAGAATATTTAGGTCCTATTTTACCTACTCCATCAATGCAAATAGTTCCTAATTCTGATTATCACAAACAGATCATAAAGAGGGAAGACTTGGTCTCAAATCTTGCTTCAGTTACTGAATGTCTTGAAGTCAGCCAGACAGACCTTTTTTGCACATAGAATGCTCTTTATTCTAGTCTCAGAATAACTCAAATGTCATGCTTACAACCTGGATAGTTCTCCAGCAGTAAGCTAAGGTTCTCTACTGTTGCCATGAGTAACAGTAGAGTTACTGTTCATCAGAGTGTAAGACCTTATTTTTCTTTTCAGATTAAAAGCTGACTCATATTTCAGTACGTCTTCAAAAGAAAATAGTGACTAACCAAGCAAGTACAAAGCAATGAGATTCTCTCAGCATTAAAAAGCCACAGTGACCTAACCCCCCCCCAAAAAAAATTCCAACTGGATTGATATAGTCATTGTACAGTTCTTTATGTGCAATAAGAAATTTGTGCCTATCTGACCTAAAGTATCTGCCCTGTCTTTCATATCTAAGCATTACTTACTAAGTTAAGGAGTCAGGACACTGAGACTTCCCTAAGGAGTGTTTTAAACATAGGGATTCTGCTGTGGTAGAAAATGGACAATTAAACAACAAAAGGAGTCAGCAAATACTGTAGCAAAGACATTACTAAAATGAGATTTTCAGGGTGTGTTACAATACCTTGCAGTGTGGAGATCCTAAGAAAAGACCTGGTAAGCTATGTAAGCTATTACAGTTCATCACTACCCAATCTAAACTGGCTAGCAATGTGTTCATTCTGCTGCTGCACTGGACCCAGGTGCCATCTAGAACAGGTGTCCTGTGTCTTCTTTTCTAGGTCTGCCATGTGTAAAGTTATCACAATGTTCTGTAATGCATAGATAGGTGCATCTGCAAAAGTTTGTTACTGTGATGCAGGAGAGAATCAATAGGTGGCCAAACAAAAGTCCTCTGTTTTTACTTGGTAGTCCCTGGTACTCACCTGTATGAATGCTACAAGTACATTAATGATGAAATGAATGCACATGAAAATGAATGAACAGAAAAAAAAATTCATTTGGTAGAACTTCAAGGGGAGAGGAAGGAAGAACATATAAAATATAGTCTCTTTATAGCTCTTTGGAACTGCAGCTCTCACTCTTCTATGTTACTGTTGCACCTGAGTGGTAGATTTTATTGGTATGTGGTTTGAATTCAAGCTGCAAACAGATTTGTCAGTGACTGAATTTTAAAAATTACTGGCTTAGACTAATGTTTTTCCAACATTTTATTCAGGAGTGCTTTTTGTCCAGCCATTCTTGTGCTGATCAGAAGTCACAGCAGAGATTTACACTTACAGATGTCATTGTTCCCTTTTATGTTTTTACAGACATTGGTTGAATATGGAGCAAATGTCACCATGCAAAACCATGTGGGAGAGAAACCCTCTCAAAGTGCTGAGCGGCATGGGCACACCATGTGTTCCCGCTACTTAGTTGTTGTGGAGACGTGTATGTCACTGGCCTCTCAGGTTGTCAAGCTGACTAAGCAGCTGAAGGAGTAAGTGTTTCATTGTTAGCAAGGGGGCTTATCTCAAAACAATACTCTAATTCGCCTTCAGTTTATTAGCAGTGTCTATTTTCTTCTTCTTATATGTGACATTTTAAAGGTGGATTTCTACCTTATTTCTCCACTCTTTCCTGCTCTCGAGTATTTGTCCCTTCACCTTTAGCACCTTAGTTTTTCAGTTGTTCTTTTTGTGGGAGTTTGCTGTGGACATACATGAAAAGAGTGGAAGCTAAAAAGGGTATGTATGAAGAAATCCAGTCCCTTTTCCCTTTGCATATCTGGCAATCACATCATTACAGATCATTGTTTCTGCTCATACAGAATGCTTTTATCTACAGGTTACAGTGCTGGGTGTTGATGTTGGGAGGAATAGTAGAGACAATAAATGCAAGGAATTTTTTTTGGTCTTGGAAAGTCACCAAAACTTACAATAGCTACTCAGGAAATATGTTCTGTTCTGTATTTCTTCATATGAACTGGTTTTAATATTTTGGTATGGTTTTTATTAAATATTCTGTAAAGAGCCTATTATTTTGAAACACAAACAATTTTAGTTGCTTGATTTAATTGTGGATACAGTTACTGTGGCTTAACATGTCAGTACCCTCATAAGACTCTTAGAAACCATCAGCACTGATGTGACATTGTTCCAGCACAGATATGTGATCAAGATGTCAGCTGTCACAGTCCATGAAAATGACTTCTAATAACCCCATGTTTCAAGGAGATCATATAATTCTGTGGTGATAAATGTGTAGCTAATTGCATTGGGTATGAATTACAATACTCTGCTAGCAGGGGAGCTGCAGAGTGGCCTCGGTGAGAATGAGTGAGAGTTTTCCCTTTGGTAGAGAGAAGTGTCTGAAACACTGCAGGACACAGCTAAGCCCCACTGGTCATAAACATACCTAAAAAGGAGCAGAAAATGCCAGAGAGATGAAGGAAACAAAAGAGTGACAATCAGAGGGAACGGCAAGGCCAGAAGAGCTGGATGTGCACCAAAGTGGAGAAGGCATACCCCCAGGTGGTCCCTGGAGTACCTGTGCTAGAACAGGTCCATCCCCTGAAAGGATGTACCTGTTCTTGAAAGAAAGGTACATTGAAAGGGCTGCAGCCCACGGATGAGCCCAGAGCCAGCGATATCCTGATTGGAATGCAACCTGTCAGAGACCTACACTATACAACAGGAAAGGATGGGAGGAAAGGAGTAACAGAGAGAAAGTGCTGCACATGAACCCTGACCTGTGCTGCATGTTGGATTACTGAAAGGACGGGGGGTAACCTGCAGCAAGAGGGCAAGAGTGACAAGAGTCTGGAGTGAAGCCTGGGATTGGTGAAGAGGAGCTAGGTGTGCAGGTGAATCTAGGAGAGAAGTTGAGCTTGGAAAAGGGGAGGATAGATGTTTTAAATGTCTTTCTTCTTTGTTTCCCAATACCTGAACCAGTAGTGAAATATTTATGCTAATAAACCATGAATTAAGTTAAATCCCCCATGTTGAATCTCTTTTGTCCATGACAGTAACAGGGAAGTGAACTTTGTCTTTATGTTTACATTTTCCCTTTGCAATATTTTCATGCTATTACATTTATACTTCAAAAATGCAAACACTGAACTGAGGATCATTATAATATTTACCATTTCCATCATTTTGTAGCCTGACAATGTCCCCAGGATATGTCAGTGTACCTGGTTGCACTTGGTCCATTTGCTGAAAAATACTATCATCTGACATAAAGGCAAAAAATAAACATAAGGCATTTCTCTAGAAGACAGAATTAGCAGCTGACTCCTGTCATGAGTAATATGGTGAAATATATTTTCTCCATAATTCAGTAGGAAAAAAAAACCACACAAACACACACATACCAGGAAGTAGAGGTGGCAGCCACAGAATACCCATGTCTGTTCTCACCCAGTACTGGATAAAAGTTTTGCCTCTCGTTTGGAAAGAAAGGAGTTGTTATGTGAGTCAACAGGCTGCTTACTCCTGCAGAAATACTCTAGTTGTGACTTTCATGACAAAAACATTAATACTTTACCAAGTATCCCTGTTGTCTTACAGACTGCATCCCTAGGAAGTAATTGAAATTATTCTTATCTGGGTCCTGAGGAGTTTCTTTGCTTGTTTCAGCTGGAGTTAAATCTCCTTCCCTTAAGCAGCCTATTTTTCAGGCTGCAGATTAGTTTCAGAAAGTGCAGCAGCAGCCTTTTCTCCCTCTTCTACAGAGATATGTCTCTTGTGGAACCCTGTTGCAGTTTACTGAGGCAGTGAAATAATCTATTTTCTGCTTGAAGGAGCAGCTTCTGCATGACTATTTGGGCTGCAGCCTTAGGCCACAGGAGGTTTTGATTAATGCAGTGGACCATGTTCAGTGGCTCATGCTCAGGAGCCAGAAGGGATGATGGAAGACACTTGCGCTGTTTTGCCGTTGTCATCCTTCTGAAAAATTCAAGGATAGGACAAAGTGCATCCATGGAGCACCTTGTCAAGGGGGTCTTACTCATAGCAGGATAATTCACTGTCTGCAACACCTCTGAAGATCCTGAAAGAAGTTAAGAATATCCTGGAGACATTAGATGTCAACAGATGGGAGTCAAGTTTGCTATCTCATTCTATGAAATGTGCTGTTACGTAGGAATAACTGCAACCTGGGCAGGTGGGCTGGCTTTCCTGGATTTTCACCAGCACTTCTCCCAGGGTTAATGAAAACACTGCTCTAGAGACAGCAGAGGTATGACTGTATCATTATGGATTACCTGAAGGGTCAAAACACTGAGGGCTCTTATCTGTTTCCCAGCCTTCCCTCTGCTTCCATAAGCATGAGCTGATCATGCAAACTTCTTGGTTTTGAGTGCTTTATTGATGAAATAAAGGAGCCTCATCTGGTAATACTATTTCCCCAACCTATGAAAGGTTCTTGATATCCTTTTTGATATATCTTCTTGATATTCTGCTACAAGAAAAACAGTGCAGAAACTCTCTTAGACAAGTACTTATCAAGACCTAAATCTTCAAAGGTTTTAACCCAAAGAAAGATGTATCAGTTTCCATTCTCTTGTTATGAGTTCTTACAATCATCAGACAACAAAGAGGAGTTCTAGGGAGAAGTTATTCCCAACCATCATACTGTTTGGAGCCATTTATTAACAGAAGACATAAAATCAAAATAGTAACGTCATTTTTTTCCAGTTTTCACATCTTTCAGCTTTTTGAACCAAAGCAGCTCAGATGACAAATTCAGAGGAATATAGAAAAATATTCTGAGCTGAGTCTAATTCTCCATTCAGGGGCAAAAGCCTTTATATTTTTGGAAGAAGGAAATAAGTGGAAATTACAAATGTTCCATCAAATCTTCACAAGAGGATTAGCTGAGTGTTTCCCCTAAAAGGGAAATAACCAGGCAATTCTTTCCATAGGTAGAAAGGAAAGTGGCCCACAAAGACCTGGTGTTGCTGGCTTCAAAATGCAAGCTTTTCTTTAAATCTCTTGCTAATTACAGATTTTTTTTCAATCCAGTATGACTTTCTGAGCTAAACACAATACTTAGGACAGTCACAAAAGTTTTCTATAGAGGCTCTACAAAGTAATTTGCTTTCATTTTACTTTCTGATGTCTTCACAGGTCTTAAAATATTAGTTATTCTCTCACTGATTTCACCTGCCAAAAAAAATCCACAGTTGCAATGTAGAAAATTCCTACTTGCAGTATATCTTATATTATTTGGGCTTTCCTGGTCTGAAGACCATGTCAGAATTAATGACATAAAGTAAGTGCTTCTATGGACTTCTTTTGCAATGCTGCCTGAAAATGGACCTGCATTTCCAGATGGTACTGTCCTACATTTATGGACCTGGATGGGCAAGTCAATTAATGAGTGAGACACCCACAGATTCTTCTAATATGCTGTCAAGCCAAAGATCAAAACAAATCATGAGTCAAAAGATGAAGTTGAGAAGATAATTTAATATTCTCTATTGTAGGCACTTTTCTGTGTTGTATAAAAAAATCCATTATTTCTGGAACATCTTAGGAGCAGCTGTAAAAATAACTGAATAAAAAATTTCCATAGTAGTATGGTAAAGTGTGTGCGGGTTGGTGTGGTTTTTCATTGCGTGGGTTTTTTTCTGGGGCAGATCATCGTATATAGACATACAGTAAGAAACCCAATATAAACTTCGAAATGTTCATCTCTTTTTCACTTAGTTAAGCCATTTTGTGTTCTCTTTGTAGCATAGTCATTCTTGTGTTATTTGAAAAAAAAAAACAAAACTAAAAACTGAGAAATAAAAAGAAATGAAAAACATGCTATGAGAAATACTCTTGCAGAGCCCAGTGCCTCAGCCTATTCCTTCTGCAGTTACTGAGCTCTCTGATTCCATAAGGACCTATCTGGGGTCCCGAGATGTCTAATTTGACACTGAAGAGTCCTTACATAGTACTCACTGGGAGCATTGGCTAAGCTAAGATCCCCAGAATGTGGCCATCACTTATAATAAAATGAGTATATCCTCTTACCTCTGAAGCTACAGTGATCTTGTCTCCTAAATCAGTCTGGCTCTGCACTATTGCTATTCCAAAAAGTTGTGATCTTGTTTCCATTGTTATCTTGGAATATATATGTGCATGTTATTTATCTTTAGGGATAGTGCTGGCCAGAAGTGTGGTTGTCTGTGACTTATGTTTTAACTAGTTAGACTGTGAAAATGGAGTAAACTTCAACTCTTTTAGCACAATAATGTGTTAAAGGGAAATGAGCGTTACCTCAAGAGGTGATCTCCACTGAAACTAAAAACATAAATAACTGTTAGCTGCATTATTTAGAGAAAGAAATTGAAGGAATGATAAAAGGAAAAGAAAACAGATGAATTGCATCACAACCTAAAAAGAATTTCACTGGCTCTTATAGGAGAGTATCTGGTGATCTGCAATATAAGCTAATGTTGACAGATGGTAGAAGTAATTTTAAAATAGTCTAAGGAAGTGTGTAGGCCAGAGGAAGAAAGATGGAAAATTAAAGGAACAAAGGATCTACATAAAGCATGGCTGTGTTGTAAAATACAAGGCAGTATGTCAAGATCACACCTTTATTTCTATTTCACTTTTCAAATTCACTTTGATATATTAAAAGTAAAACAAATTTTTTTTCTGCCAGCCCTGTAAGTACAACCTCTAAAAAGTGATCTGGATTCTTTCTGGCCTTGACATGGCCAGTTATAAGGACTGCATTTGGAACGCAGCTAAATCTTTTGCTGATGGCATGTGAGCTAGGAAAGTCTCCAGCTGATTGGTAGAGAACTGCCTTAATTCTGCAAATCCAACAAGAATGAAAGTACTAAAAACATAGCAACAGAAGCAGAGCCTGGGGGAACATGATAAAAAGTAATTTTCCCATGGTTATTTGGTCAGGACCAGGGAATAAAAACCTCCCAGTCTCTAATTTTCTATAAGTTTTCAAATAATTCTCTCTGTGCAGTGTTTAGATGCATTGTAAATTACAGATCACTAAACAGATGTTACCTGTGGTGGTCAACAAAAAGGAGTATTCTGATGTAAGAATGGAATGTCTGAATTGTATGGAAGCAGGAAAAAGATGATCTTTTTGTGCAAATTAATCTGCCATTCTTGCACTTGAGGGTTTGTAGGTTATAATGCTCAACTGAGACCACCCAAGGAAAATAGGTATGTTGCAGGACAAACAGATGTGATTACAGGTGACAAATGGAAAATGGAGTTTGTGTGGATATCACTCTCATTAACAATTTTTAGGTACTATTGCAGTTTTTTAAGTGCTGTCTCTAAAGTTATCTGAAAAACAGTGGAGATCAGAACACCACACTGAAAGTGATACACTTGGGTAGGTATAGTGCAGGGATAAGGTGGATGCAGGGCCCAGGCAGGACCTTTAAAAGGTTGCACAACAAGCAGATGTGGTACGAACATCAAACAGCCAACTCCATCCTGCAGCTGTAGTTTGGACCAATCCTTTCCAGTGGGCAGAAACTTTTCTCTGAGCTCATTTGCAAATAGAAAGGGAGAGAGCAGTTTCCTGAGCTGTTGCTCAGATGATGAAGGCCATCCACTGAACGTACAAAGTGACTGCTTAATCTGTGTGCTTTCTGTTCTTTTCCATGAACAAGTAAGAAACAAATGCCCTAAGTTTACCATATTTTTGTCTCTGTGAGTCAGTTTAAATTCACTGGTGCTTGTAATCATACACTTGTCCTTATATGGAGTATAATAATTGGATCTGACAAATAAGTTTTTCTCAGTTATTCTTTTACAGTGATCACAAAATGTCAGCAGAAATTCAGACAGAAGCACAAACTCTCTATGTTCTTATTTACAACTTCTCTATTTATTATATAAAGTACAGGTGAAGGGGACTTCTTTCTTTAATTCAAAGGGTAATATAATTTTTCCTGTATTTTACTTATGTAAGTTAGTCAGTTTTACAATTTGAGGTAAACAGTCTTACATTTTCTCGCAGGCAGACTGTGGAACGTGTGACATTACAGAACCAGCTCCAGCAGCTTTTAGAAGCCCAGCGGTCAGAGGGCAAGTCACTGCCCACATCCCCAAGGTAAGGTGACTAGAACTGTACTGCAGCCTGGATTTGCACATTTTCATAATATACCAGTTATCAGGAGAAGCTGTGATCTGGCTAAATAGTAGATGTGTTCTGTAAAGAAAATGTGGGGCTACCTCGTGGACTTGAAGCTGAGCTAGAGTTTGACAGTAAGTAATGCTGATAAATATTGGAAATTCCTGAGTATAAACTAAATAGTCCTTGCTTTTCAATAGAGAGAAAGCTAATTTTACAGTGGAATGTAGTATGTTTTGAATTAGATGAACAGCAGAAGATCCTAGAAGCTCTAGGAAAGATGTAAGGGTTGATGTTTTGTTCATACATTACTTTTAGCAGTAACTTATAAAAAGTTACCAAAAAACCCTGCTTTCTTATTAATATGGTTCCTTATACTCATTAGATATTTGACCTGCTCTAGATTGTATAAAAAGTCAAATCTCTGGAAGCTATTGTTTACGTATCCTGTCAGAAGTCACAGAAAGAAACACAAGTTTCAGACATTGAAGAGGGAGACCAAGGACTGGGTCTCTCTGACAGTGAGAGATCTGCATGGAAGCAGATGAAGCAAGCATGACCTCACTCTCACAGCAATCTGAAGATGATTTTGAAAGAAATAAAGTAACTCACATGCAAATAGAACTTGGTTTATCCTTATTTTTTAATCTATTTTCCTCTCTGAAAGCCATATACAGTGCTTTCCCTATTTCAGAGTTGTTAGGGGGCTGCATGTATGTGAAAATGTAAAGCTGGCATAAAAACTTCTGCAGCCATTGACAATCAGAGCTGTGGTCATCAAGTATGAACTTGTAGAGTCAGTGACTGCTTTTTTTCAATTCTCACAGAATTCTGAGCATTTTCCTGTACAAGTGCTCCATGGCCCTGAATTTCATGTGTCACTATTTCAGGCAAAGTGCAAACAATTGCAGTTGTAGATAACGAAGACTTTAGGGTTGGAGACGCATTTGTGTAAAGAAACTTCAGCTAGGAAAGGGCTGTAAGCTCTGAACTCCTGCTGAAGTAGAAAACTACACTGGAACAAGGGGGGGTTGCCTTTTTTTAGGAATCTTTGTCTTCCCTGTGTGCCAGCTCAACAGGGACAATGGGACCCAAAGCTGTTTTCCAGCTCATTTGGTTTCTGTGATTTTTGCTGCCTGATCTTTCCAAGTGGTCTCTCATATGAGTTCTGCTGTGCACCAGGACTGTTTCACTTTCAGTACCAGATAAGATCAGGTGAAAGCAAACCCCTCATCATTCATTATTCCTGTAAAAGGATAGGCTTCTACTTCCTTTTGGTTAAGTCACCGAGTCTGAAAATTACACTCTATTTATTTTATTTCATACTTGGTTACTACTTTTCCTTCTAGTTGGAACTCATCATCCAAGGAGGCAGTAGCAGATCTAATAGAATATATCCCTTTTATTAGGAATGTGCACTGTAGATAAATGCATGTTCTTCAGAGTGTTTAGGTTTGCCTCAAGAAAAAAAAAGGCATAAAATTAATTGAAAATTTGGTGTTTAGTATAGGCATGTGAGTTTTTTACACTGTGAGAACTACGGACTCATCAGAGCAGGAGGTGCTTACCAACCTCACAAGAACCTAAATTTTGTCACCTTGTCCTTGCTTAGAGGAAAAGTGGTTTAAAGTAGGAATGTGAAGTGTTATGAACTCTAGCATATGTCACGGGAAAAGAAAAGGTCTCTGCAATTTACATTCTTCACAAATCAGGCATTGTTGAAATTGCTGTTTCTTTCTGTAAAAGAGTTGGAGTTCTAAATTTAATTTATTATTCTATTAGTATGAAATACATTCATGTCACCTTTCTCTCGCTTTCCAATATTTAATATCTGAAAAGGTTTTCAGT
The DNA here is from genome assembly GCF_028551555.1 of Melozone crissalis. Classification (NCBI taxonomy): domain Eukaryota; kingdom Metazoa; phylum Chordata; class Aves; order Passeriformes; family Passerellidae; genus Melozone; species Melozone crissalis. Next base: position 17,843,881 of record NW_026535783.1, on the reverse strand, counting down.
GCAAATTGCACTGATTTTTTACGAGGTCTTGTATGGTTTTTATTATTAATACCAGATGCAGTTTAGATTTATGAAATCAATGCTATGCAGAGAGGTGGTACTTGAACAGGACCTAAAATAAGCTAGTTTTGTATTATGATGTGACTTGAATAGTAGACATTTGGCCTTGTGGAGATTTTTTTGCATGTCAACTCTCACAAATAGGAGTCATTTCTCTAGAGTTTTCCTCATAAAGTCATATTTGATGTTTGAATAGCCATTCTAAGTTTTGATTTTAAGGAGGTTTGGGTTTTGGGGTTTTTTCGTGAGAGAAAATGAAGGTACTCAAACTCTACATAGGAGTAAAAATAGTATTACATCCTTCTCTATGGAATCTTTGCTGTGGCATCACAGTAATGAATTCCATATGAGTAGCAATGAAAAGGATAAGTAACAATAAACTGAGACAGACACATATATTGGAAATGCCACTTTCACATTTTAGATATGCCTTAATTTTGCTGTGACATTTCCTCTTTTTTTCTTTAAGCTTGCCGTCATCTCCTGCTTCTGGCAAACCCCAGTGGAAACCATCTGAAGCAGATGAATTGTCTCCCCCAAAAAATAAATTGAACACCCAAGATGGGATTCAGATTCTTGGCAGCTTGGGAACGAGCACATCTACTCGTGCTCGAGCTAAGATAAAAGATGAGGACTCCGATAAAATCTTGCGCCAGTTGCTGGGGAAGGAAATCTCTGAAAATGTCTGTATGCAGGAAAAGCTGACTTTGGAATTTCAGGATGCTCATGCATCCTCCAAGAACGTAAAGAAGATTTTGCCAGAGAAAAGGGAGTTGAAGTTAGCCCGACTGAGGCAGCTGATGCAGCGGTCTCTCAGCGAGTCTGATACAGATTCAGCTAATTCTGAGGACCACAAGAACACCCCTGTGAAAAGAACTGACAAACCAAGGCCTCAGCCTATAGTGGAGAGTGTTGAGAGCGCAGAGAGTTTGAACATGATGCTGAAGAAGCACACTTCCACAGCAGGACGGCGCTTCCCTTTTGGCATCAGGGTCTCTAAGTCTGTGGATGGCCACAGTCCTTCCCCTACTTCAGAGAGCAGCGATGTGGATAATGAAGCCCCATATCAGTCTGGTACCATCCCTCAGAACCAGTTCTGTGCAGACAGCTCTCCATCCAGCACTGACAGTGCTACTGCCCAGAAGGTTGCCACCAGCCCAAAGAGTGCTCTCAAGTCCCCATCCTCAAAGCGCAGGACCTCTCAAAATTTGAAACTTCGAGTAACTTTTGAGGAGCCTGTGGTGCAAGTGGAGCTAGCAGAATCAGAACTGAATGAGGAAAAGGATAAAGACCGGAGCAAAGGAATCGTGCGGGCGCCAGCCAGCTCTGGGGAGCATGCAGGGGACCAGCTGAAAAGGCCTTTTGGAGCCTTTCGGTCCATAATGGAGACACTGAGTGGCAACCAAAATAACAACAACAACTGTCAAACAGCAAACCTCATCAAAACCTCCTCAACGCTGCCTTTTACCTCACTAGGAAGGAAGACAACAGAAAGCAAGGGAAATCCAGCAGTTGTCTCAAAAGGAAGAAACAAGCCAGTGAGTACACTGAAAGAAGGAGGGGCCTTTTTTTTCTTGTCTCATTAAGTAATGCGTAAGTGTGACAGCTTCTTCCTTCTGCCTTTGTATTGCAAAACAACATACACAAATATTTTATTGTATTTGACTTACAGAAAGCCCATCCACTTCAGTTTTGGAAGAATTTTCCAAGGAGTGGCAGATATTGCTTATGTATAGAGTCTGTGCTCTTAGGGCACATGATTCCCATATTCTGTGTTGAAAGTTTTCCACAGAGATGTGATTCACGTGGAAATGATGTTTGGTGCTGCAGTGAGTGACAAAACATAGAATGAGAATAGTCTTGAACCAATGAGCCAATCTTGAAACCAAGCATTTTCTTAGGAGTAAATAACTGAAGGACTAGTCCTGTCCAGTAAAGACTGGTGAGGCCAACCAAATAAGAAAAAGAACAGGAAATATTGCAGAAATGGTCCTTCATGCTTCTGTGGGAGCTACAGCCAACCCTAAGTGTTGAAGCTCTCGGCAGCAAGTCTTCCTTGGCCACCTTCTTCTCATACACAGTCTTCTTGTGTCAGAGCTTATGGTTGGCCTGTCAGAAAACATGCTGTGTTCAGATCTTTCCCTCTCTACAGTGAACAGAGTGCCTTTTCTGGGAACCTAAGGGAAAGAGGGATGTGTGCACTTTAAAGACTGGTCCTCTTGTTTAAAAGATAGGAGAAAATACTTGGAGCAAATGCATCTTTCCAGGTTTTAGGTCATAGGTTAAACTCGATGATCTCAAAGGTCTTTTCCAACCTAGTTACTTCTGTGATTCTGTGATTTTGTACTGAATGGAAGAGACAGATGTAGGAAATACTGTGGATGCAGTATGTTTGTGGAGTGAAGTGCGGGCATCTGGACATACAATAGAGATGAGTGAGAGGAAATTGTAGATGACTTAATCTGCTGTGAAAGACAGGCAGGGAGGGAAGCAGTAGATGGAAAGACATGAGGCGAAACAATAATTTCAAAATAAAAAAAACATGAAGCAGGCTAATAGGAGGAGGGGCAGCAGTAGTGAATTATATACTGTAAAAAGTATGACAAGTTAATGGGAGAAAAATACAGGAAAATCTTAGGCAAAGAGGAGGCAAAAGAAAGAATGGAAAGAGAGAACTGGGAAATAGTGAATAGTCCATATTGGTGGGTGCTATTAGACCATTAATAGCTATTGCTGTTGCAAACTGAAATAAAATTAAATGAAACAATGAAAAATTCAAAGGAGACCTAAAGGGCTAAATAAAAGTGGGACTGCATTTCTTAGTCTACTTAGAATCACAATATGAACTACTGATTTGAGTCTTTAAAGACATGCACCATCTCGTTGAACAGCCAGTTTAACAAAGTAGTTTTACAACATAATGCCTTTTTTTTTAATGGATGATTCAGATTTCATAGTGACAGGAGAAAAGACTATCTGTTTTCAAAGATGTTCTGATAGGTTGGAGGTCCATGAGCATTTTTTGTAGTTCCCTAAGAAATTTGAAGGATTGTATGAGGTAATTGTAACAGTATTGATGCTTGCAGTATAAAATGCTTGTTCTGTGAAGAGACCATGTTTGCATTTTACCGCTGCCAGCATCAGAACTGTGGAAAGAATAAATTTTCATACAATCCAAAGAACCACAGCACAAATCTCAAAGAGGTAACAAATTCAGGTGCAAAAAGAAATCTGTTTAAATGTTACTGTGGCTCTCTGACTGCATGTTTTAGTTGATTTCCATGTTATGCATGTGGGAAGCTCTGTGCATGCTCTTAATTGTTATGATGTTGTACTTCTTTAGGATCCTTACTTCAGCTACACCAGTCTTTCTTCTAGCACGTTGAATGAAGAGCTGTGTAACTATGCTTGGTATGTGCTTTTGCTCTGTTGCCTTCTTTTCTCAAATTATATGTGTTTTTTAACATTGTAACTGAAGCACTCAAACTGATTGATTCACAAGAGGGGAAGTAGATGAACATCTAAATTCCTAGAAAAGCAAAAATTTATGATGGATTTCTGCTGATGTCACCATTGAACTGGCTACAGGATTTCAGTTCCAAGCAAGTACAGAAAGTATTCATGGTCATAAATCCACTAGGGTATATAGCAGACTTTGGCTGAGCGTTCTGCCTCTGTTGAATAAAAGTCAAGTACCAGATGAGAATGGAAATTAAATTTCCTCTCATGAGAAGAGCAAAAAGACCACAGTTCATCTCTAAAGAGAATACAGAGAACATGAAGCAGAATGCTTTACTGTAACAATAAGTGCTCTTCTGTTTTCACACATTTTCCTTACTTTCCCTTCGACCTTGAAGTTATATCTGTTTTTTAACTCTTTTTATTATCAGATTAAGTCTGACTGTATTCAAACTCCTTAATTTAGTCCTGTTCCCTCAAGATTATTCAGGCAGATGGAAACCAGTCCCTCAATTACATAAAGATATGTTGGAAAAAACAACAGTTGATAAAATGTTTATTTTATAAGCAAATGCTCTCTAAAAATGACCTGCCATTTGCATTTAACTCTTAACACTCACAAATTCCTTTTTTCTTTTTCTGTTAAACTGAGATGTAAGTTAGTTTGAAATTAGTTATTCTGCTGTTCAAGACCCTAAGTTTCCTAACTTTCAAGTTAGTGTTTTCTAAATATCTAATATATGAAGGAAGGGGAGTGCATTCACTAGTTTTCTATTGCCAGGACCTTCCCATTCTTAAAAACTCCGTTTCTGTAATGAAATGTGAGTCTTGTTCAGAAGCCATTGGCACAGCATATGTGAAACCAGAAACTGTAAGATTTCCAAGAGGTTTCATTCTCTCCTGAAAACAAAGAAGGAAACTTTTGTGCAGAAAACTGGATAGCAGCAGTCTGAGGGAGCATCAATGGGAAGCTTCCAGTCAAAACATCCAACTGCCTGTAGAGGAATACAAAATGATTAATCTCATTCTTATGTTAGAGCCATCTCCTAGGTGTAGGCAGTTGTCATTTGTCCCTTGCCTTGCGTGCTGCTCTTGTGAGAATGGCAGTGTGGCATTTTCCCAGAAATGAGGGACAGGGAATGTCTGGCTGCCACTGCAGGGCTGTGGAGTCCCTTGCTGGGAGGGCGATGGCTGGGCACGAGCTCTTGGCCATCCCTCCAGGCACTGCTGGTGCAGGCACCATGTCCTAAAGCCCCCATTACCACAGACACTTGGCGAACCAGAGAGTGGGAAGCAAGGAGCAGAGTGCACGACTGGCACAGCTTGAGGAGGTGTTACAGTGCCCACAAATCAGGAGGTGGGCAAACTGTGTGCCCAAGTCTGTGCATGAGATTGCCAAACATCACAAAATAATGGGAGTTGTATTTTGCTTTTCAGAAATCAGGACACAGACCGAAGGTTCTCAGAACTTCTAAGTTAGCCTTTGTAATGACCTGGAGCATGTGTTGTGATTTTTGAATAGCAAAATGGGTGCCTGTCATTTGTCAGCTACATGATGCCCAGTAGTTGTGACATATAAATCTTAAAAGAACATCACTGTTGTATGCATTACAACCTCCTCGACACTGTTTGAATTTTCCCTGCATAGTCTGGGGACACTACATAATTAGCATTTCAGAACTATTTTGAAAAAATTAAAGAACTTTTTTGGAAAACAGGACAGTCTTTGGTGGTTAAAAACTTTACAGATTTTTACATTGGGAAGTTGTATTTCTAAGCACTGTCCCAAGCCCATTGTGACACTACATCGTTATAATAGGGAATCTCATTAGCATTTTCTGAAATCTGACGTCATTATACAAAATCTGCTTTCAGTGAGATTGCATTCCTGCCAGCTAGTTTCCAGCACTTTTTCTTCAGCTTCTGTTCTTTTCATTTGCTTTTTTTTAATTTTTGTTTTCATTCAAAATACCTCAAAGTACATAAGTACATTAAGGGTTTGTAGTTTACTTTTTCAAGTTGGTCACAGCTTAATAGTAGAAGACTCTGCTAAATTTTTTAGTGGCCTATTTAAATATGATACACTCTATTTTTTTTAAAGCCTTGAAGAAAATTTTGGATGTGCAAGATGGTTTGGGATATTTTTTCCTCTTTTGGAAGGATTATTTTTGCATATTACAACTCCAAGCAAATATTTGTAGTCTTTTTCCATCTTACCTGTATGCGAATGAACAGTTCCTTCCCACACTTTGAGTCATCTGAGATCTGCATTACATTAAAATAAGCAGTAATTCACCGTATCAACATAAAACCTGTACATAGGTACAGCTATGAACAGCAAAAATCGCTTCCTACTTGGGAGCACTCAGCAGAATCCATCATCATGTCTGTCCAATAGTAAAATGGGCATGCTTCTAAAACAGCAAGTGGGTCTAAGCTAACACATATCCCACTCCTAGGCCTAATATGGATAAATTACAACTTCAAATATATTCTCCAGAAAAAGAATGCTTATCTCTATGTCCCACAAAATAGTAACCATTACCTAATTACTAACCAGTAGCTAGTAACTATACTAGTAGAGTGTAACATGAATGTGAAAGTAACTTTGTCACAGAAGATTTACATTTGTTCTCTGGTGAACTGTTGTGATCACGTGTCACTGCTTGTTGCATGAGGGGATGTATTAGTGGCGATGTGGGCACTAGAATCTGTTAGAAATTTAATTAGAAATTTGGTTACTAGCTAGCAATATTAGTGATATATTTTTTCCAGTTGTAAAAAGCATATCTGTTCAGTATTGTTGCCTAGAGGCATCTGCATTGGCCAGAAATTTTCTTTGAGATCACACTGCAACTGTGGAGTTGCCAAAGGGCTCTTTGGTGGGCCTAGTGAGCCTCTGCATGGGGAACTCACCCACAGGGCTTTCAACCCTGCAAGCCTGGGCCAGTGCAGCAGGTTGGTCTCAGCCTTATAAAGCATCCTTCAGTAAAAATACACAGGTAATGCTATGATAACAGCAATGCACCTGAAATGCCAACATGTAGGTATGGCAAAGAGTTAAGCTCCTCTTTTATCTCCTCAGACTCAGTTCTGCAAAATCTGGCTGGTCTGGCTCAATTCTGTGCCTTTTGATCTTGCCTTGGGTATGTGACAGCTGTAATTTAGATGAATAAAGAGGGATTTAAAATAGAATGATCCCTCATGCATTTCTCATTGAGACCCAAAACCATGAGGTCAGCTTCTTAAACCCTGAAGTAACCACCAGGTTAACTAACCATCCTAAGTGTAAGTTTATTGGGAATATTTGATTCTTTGTGATGGTTGTAGATTGAAATAAAGCTATTCTAGCTTACAAGAGTCAGGCTTATGAGTTAAAGGGCAAACTCCTTCATGCACACTCTTGGTCTCACTCTAGTGTCTGTCCTTTGCAGCAGCAAACCAGCTAGTTATGGTTGTATTGTAGGAGTTTTGCTCTTCAGTACTAATAACTAAAAGTGAGGCTCTTAGCAGGTTTGAAAATTGCTGTGGGTTAGATGCTTAGTGAACAATCAGTTAGAAGGGTTAATTGAAGAGAAGGTGAACATGGTGGGAATTCAGAGCAAGAGCATATGAAAGGAAGTGAAGAAAATGAGTGCTACAGATATGTTGTGCTTTTCTACTCTAATTGGCAAGCTTCATTCAAATCTCATACACAATAGATAGAGAGGTTCATTTCTCTCTGATGATTATTAACAGTGATAATTCTATTACAGGCAGAGTCACAAACCAATAGGATATGTCTAATGTTGATTGTAGTAGATCTTTCCATCACTGTGATACTTTCCTCTAAAGTACAAGGAATTTTTTTTTATATTCTTTGCATTATTACCAGAACATGACAACAGCACACTAATTAGTGCTGTGACTTAAAAAGCTTCTCATCATCCCATTGGTTTTCAGGTTTGATTTCAGAATGAAGTTATAACTCAGAAAAAATCCACAATATTAAGAAGTATTTTGTTTAGCATGTGTCTAGAAAATGAGCCCAGAGAGAAAGATTAATTCAGGTTTGAATACATACAAGTGAAACAAAACAGGGTAAATAAACACATTGCCAACCCCTTTATATTTTTAATGTTACCACTGAGTAATTTTCTCTGTTTTTTTCTCCAGGCATGATGACATCAACTGGAAAATCCAGAAATCTGACAGTCAAAAGAGTATTGAAGACCCAGAGCTGCAGGAATTCTTCCTCTAAAACATGCCATGATGTCTCACTTTGTTTGAAATACCTGAAATATAGCCTTTTGAAACACTTATATGAGACATAGCCCTCACCAGCAAAACAGCAGCTGTTAGGATGCCTTAATTTGTATCAGTTATACCATATACAAATCTTTTTTATGATAAATGTGTATATGTAACTTGTTTGTAAGCTGTGCTGTGTAAAGGCATGGGTGAGCAGAAGTAACAATTTGAAAATTGTTATGACACTTGCAACCTCCAAAATGTTTGTTAGGCCACGGAACACGTTTTGTACTTTGTGTCTTGCATGGATATATTGTTCATATATCTTTATTTCCCTTTGTCAACAGCATATACTGTCAAAGTTTCATCCAGGACTCTGCCTGAGCAGCTCCTCAGTGAGATCAAGGCAAAAGCATTGATTGTTTTTTTAGTATGTTTTGTCTGTTGTTATTTCTATTTTTTGTAAAAAGGAAATAAAGACGGTGTTAATAGGATACTCTGAGTGCAGATATTCCTGTAATTCATTTCCTCTTTTGAGCTGTAAGGTTTTTTTGTTTTTTTTGATGTTCATTTGATAATTAGACAACATCCAGTTTCTGGATTTCAGTCAATTAGTTGTGTCAAAAGTTGCTTTAATATTTAGTAGTCCTTTATCAGCTTTAAAACATGTAGAAATTTTTTAAAAAACGGTGTAAATGCAGTTTTAAGTTACCAATTACTGCTACTTGCCAAGCACTGGCAGTGTGCTCAGCTTTGCTGAGCTGTTACTGCATAATCTGCTGAAACTCTAATCCACATTCTCTTAAAGCTGTCATGATCCCTTTATTGAATGTTCTTTTAACTTTTCAGAGAAAATGAATTAATTCACTTTGTTTCTGGTAAACTGTGAGTACATTCTTCAAATGCATCCTACAGCACAACATCCAAAAGCAGACTACTAGGCAATCTTGTCACATTTATTTATAGCAAATATGTGTGCATACATTTGCTTTATTTTGTTTTGATATGTTGATTTATTTCCATTTGAAGACTGCTACAGTTTTCTGAGAAAGATTCAAAGTCATGAGGATTTGTTTTGCTGACTGTTCTAATATAACACAGGGAAGTCAAAGAAAGTTTGCCAAGGAAACCTCTTCTTTGTCACAAAGACAGTCATAGAATCATGAAGTGGTTTGGGCTGGACAGGACTTCTATAGATCATTGAGCTCCAATCTCCCAGTAGTGGGCAGGGACATAAAAATTATGATCTTTAAAAAAATTATGATAATTAAATTCCTGCAAATGCAGAACTAGTAACTAAAAAAAATGTGGGCACATGAGGATTTTGATTAAGTAAAATGCAGTTGATTTCTGTGCAGTTTCTCTTGCCTTTTCTTTAGGCTTCATTTATGGTCAGTGAGGAGAGAAAAACTTCCTGATTATGATTCATTCTGCCTATTAGATATGTTGTATTTGCCCGGAGAATTAGGTAATCCCTTCCTACTTACTACAGGGGAGCTGAGATAGTAAAGCTATAGGAATAGTTACTTACTATTTGGATGCCTGTAATTAGGTGTGATAAATGTCTTTTTTTGTGTCAGTCTTCAGGGCGATGCCACACAGCTTGCAAGGGCCAGGATGCTTGAATGCCCCAGGCACCCTGGGTAAGCACAGAATACTACTGGAAAAATACAGGGCCAGCTGAGACATCGGGGAAACAAACAAACAAACCCCAAACAAACAAACAACCCCCCCAAAATAACCAAAACAAACAAAAAAACCACACTACACACATACACACAAAAAACCCACCCCAAAACCCACACAATATTAAAAAATAAAAGCCTAAAAGCCTGTACTTGCAGAAATGAAACTCAGAAATTCTTTCCACAGTTCTTATCTGCCACTTGGCAGCACTCTGATTTTTTAGCTAAAGTGATAAACCTCGCACGCTAGCTGACCTGTTTAAAGAAACAACCAAACTTCCAAAAATATCTGTGAGTCAGGAACAGCAATACCTCTAACTGGGCCTCCTGTCATCTGTGTGCATATGAAAAATCTGAAAGCAGAATGAGAAGAGACATATGTGCTGCAATTGCCAGAGTGGTGAAAGAGAGTTAAAAAAGAGAAATTCTGTGTCTGGTAGAGGGGCTTAAAACAAACTGGCAATCTGAATTTTTGAGAATGTGAAGAGAGTTGACCGTGTTCATGTGAATGGCAGAAACAGCAGTCCTGCTGAATGATCTTGACTGACTGGGGATGTGTAAAGTCTGCCACAGTCTGTTGTTCCTAGCTGAAGCAGGGGATAAAACTGAATTTCAGTGAAAGGATTTGAAGCAGATCAAGATGTAAATATTGTCAAATCCTGGAAATAAGAAACTGCTTACTCTAGAGTCTTGAGGATTTAAAAGTTATCTGCTCTCTGCAATGTAGCAATTTACAAAGTGTTTTCTTATACAGCATGTGGAGAATCTGCTGTATAATGCAAGTATGCTAGGGCGATGCAGATTACTAGAAGAGATAATATGATGCCAGGAGCTGTTTGGGATGTGTGGTTAAAGATATCCATGGCTCCTGAGCACATTGCAACAGAAAGATATTTTGGGGGAAGCTGGTGCAGAAGAGAGACCAGCTTGATGTAAGCATGAAAAGTAGTGTCTGGAAGGCTTAAGGTGAACTTGTGTTGTATAAACTGCTGATTTTATTGTTCCTTATTTGTAGTCTCTTTCCTACCCAGGGCCCCAAAGCCTGCACATGGTACATCTGATGTCATGCCTTATAGAGAAATGCTGATTCTGTGATCTTCAGCTGGCTGATGCCTGTGTGCTTTGTGTATTTGTATCCTTAGTAGCTATAAAATCCAGGTGCTGTTACTTCTCCTGTTTAGTTTATAATCCTCGAAGCATATCCCTTCTGGCATGAGTCTAAGTCAGGCTTCTGTCAGCAAAGCATAAGCATTTCCTAGAGGCAGAAGAGATGATCAGGGAATTTCCATCAAACATCTTCAGAAAATATCACCTATCCAAAGCTTTTAGCAGGAACATAAACCCCTTATGATTACAACTCTTACATAAAAGATCCTCCTCCACCCACTCAGAAGTTTTTGATCCAAGAAGTCAGTGATCTGCTAATAAACCAGTGTGTGTCCTAGTAAAACTGTACCTGTGGACACCACAAAGTATAACTTTTCACCCAGAAGATGTCAACATAAGCCTCCTGGTGTTTATCCTGCAGTTCTGTACCAAAGGTGATAAACAGAGTGCCAGAGAGCTGTAGTGAATTCCCAATTTCAGGTAATCTCTGACTCCTTTTTTGAAAAATGAAAATAATTTGCTAAGAGCCTTGTGATTTTTTCATGGTTGACTGATTTCCTTGGTTCTGGTTTGGACTGATTTCTTTTGTTCTTTGAGACAAGCAGCATATGGATGCACATGCAGCATCAAAACTGCAAGAATGGTGCTTTAATTTCATCAGCAGAATGGTAGGCTGTGCTTTGTTCTGCATTAGTAAAGGAGCATTTTCGTAGTACTCCATTTGTCTGCCTTTCAGTGTCCAAGTGAGAGGTCAAATACATTGGTTTAATAAGGTATTAATAAATAAACTATAGTCAGGATAGTTGTATGAAATGGATGGAAGAGACTAGTTAGACAGGTCGGATTTAATGTTCGCTTCACTGTAACTGTCACTCAGAAACCTTTTTGTAACATCAAGCTGGCATAAGATCAATGGCATGACAAAATATGACTGACAGCGTAACAGTAAAAAACCACTCCAACATCCACTTATTATAACAAGATGGTAACTGTCTCAGAAATATGCTGAGAGCTGATTTTTTGCATGTTTCATCATCTACCATCACAAAAAACATCAGAATATGATCATGCAACACAATCAAAACTAAAGTAAAAATGTCAGCACATCATATGCCAGGTATGAATTAATGGATTAGTGAAGGGATCTCAAAGGTGAGACAACTTTGCATGTAAACTAAAATTCACCTCCTCATAGGCTTGAAATATTTCTTAGCCTTTTAAAAACCTACTTAATAAAAAATCAACAGAAAGATTTGTTTTAAAAGTAGTCCCTGCATTTGTAGCATCAAACTAAAAGGCTTAATTGTCTGTCGTGAAACGGTTTTTCAATGACATAGTAGGAATAATTTCTCAAAATATATTTCATTTCCTATTCTAAGTTCTGAAATGTCTTTCCCACTGTACAGCTGTTCCCAAGTATGAGCTGTTATGTAGTTAGCTTTTGTATAACATTTTTTTTCTCTGCATTTTGAGGTTGCAATTAAGCAAACAGTTGTGCAGGAAAAGTACAGCACATGCTCTGCAACCAAAATATCTTTCAGACATAGAATTATGGTAAGCACTCCATGCTCAAGTGTAAAAGCCCATGCAGGGGATTACCCTCAGTCCATCCTCTGCCTCTGTAGAATATCACTGCCCTATCACCTTGCATACACCAGACATACTGTTCGCTCTTTGTACCCATCTTTTCTTTATTATAATGGCTATTCAATATGTAACTTTGATCCAAGTATCAGAGACTTTAGACAGGAGAAAGCAGGTAGGTCCTTAATATGCCACACAACATCTTCCAATAAAGAAGGGTGGTGCTGCATACACAGCACCAACCACCCATCCTCTTTGCACCTCATTTAGTAATGCATCACCACTTTTCCAGATACTCCAGATTTTGTAGTGTGGATGGCTGTTGTCTAACATATATGGTCAGCTGTAAATAATAGCTCTAGCCATCTGTTTCCTGGAGAACATTTTTTGACAGCTGCAGAGTCACTTCCTTTCCCACTCTAACAGTTAGGTGTTTTGCCAGTGTGCTTACTGGCAAGCAGTGTACAGGAAGAAGGAAAATAATTATTCAGGGTATATTTGGGAAACTGATAAGAAATCCTGATGCTGTTAGAACACAGAGCTAGCTTTTTATCTCTGTTTTCAGAAGGCAATACTGCTCCAAGAAAATAAAATCATGTGGGTCTGGAAGTGAAGGGAAAAGGCCCAAAAGGAGTTTGCCCTCTTTCCTCTGCAAATATGAGCATAGCCTTACATTTAGATAGGGTATGGAAAAACTGAAGCTTAGGGACAAATTTCAGGGGCTTTGCAGTTCAAAAAGCTGTGGACTGGCCATATACCTATGTGTTTGCATATGCATGAAAATGTTAAGACCACTGTCTTCCAGTACACAGCTAAAAAGGAGGATGGAAATAATGCTCCTCCTTGTTGGTCTGCACATTGTCTACTAGGGGCAGAACAAGCAGCAGTAAATATAGAACTGTAGCAAATGATATGGATGTCATGTGTTAGTAAAATTTTCCACTAGTAATGATAGCACTGGAAACAATAGCCAGGGGGAAGATGGGAGAGAGTCGTAATCAGAGAATTTTAAGAACAGGTGGGAGAAGCAACTGTCTGAAATACATGCCAGCAACAACCATCAGAAATGCCATGAGGCAGGCAGCTGGACCTGGATGACCTCCTGAGAGCCCTTTTAGGCAGGCCTCCTTTAATGGGTCTGTCATCCTACTGCAATTTTCCACTTTAAGAATCAACTTAAAGGGAAAACTGTGAGGTCTCCAAACCTTGTGACTTTTATAGCACTGTCAAAATAACCAATAATTCTGCCTGTGTTCCATGATATGGCATTTATTTACTGAGAGCACTGGTCAGGTAAGATTCACCTACAGGTTTGCTAAGGATTTAAATAAGTGACTTAACACTTAACTTTAAGCTTTCTTGAAAATGTCTACCCAAATGTAACAGCTTCTTAAATATTCTTCTGGTCTTTTAAGATGAAATCCTTTAGTTCAGTGCAATGCCCACTTTTCACCAGGCACCAGGAGCTACAAGCAAAGGGTTTTTTACAGGAGTCTCATTGTCGACATGTTACACTGTACATGAACTGCCTGCTTCCCTAGCAATGGGAGCAAGGCCTATGCAGAAGAAAGCTGCATCATAAAAGTGCATGTGTAAAACAGGCTGTTCACAGGTTTTTTTCCTGTTTTTCAGAGGGAATTATTTGCAGTATGTCACTTGTTGAACTTGCCACAGGTGCTACTAGCTCTCTTGGGTACCTCATGCAGCAGTGCTCACTGTTTCCTGCTGGTGTCAGGGGATAATTCACTAATGTTGCTCAAGAAGACCTCACTTGGCAATACACAGTAGGATGCTGATTAGATCTATGTTGTTCCAGGTCCTTTATTTACCAAGTAAAAAAGTAAATAAATCAGCCAATTCTTTTATTTCCTGGAGCATGACATCTGACAGTAGACTTAGAGGAGACAATAAACTTCCTCTTACCATGAAGATTTAAATCCCAAAACCATGTCTGAGGCAGCTGCATTGTGTGAACTACTCTCTGAGACACTCAATGATGAGAAAATCCTTTGTGTACCCCTTACAGATGATGTTACAGATCACAATTGTCCTTGGATTTCCTAAAATCTTAACAGAAGAAAGAGACATCCTCAAAATCTATAGCCTATAATTTCTGGTTTCTGCACTGGGAATGCATTTGCAATAAATAAATTTACATGCATTGCTTTTAAAATAGTACAAACAGCACTGTGGCAAAAGTGCTGACTGGTCTCACCTAAAAGTCACTTGGATACCTCGGTGTCTTGAATGTGTTTGTCTGATATGTTCCTGGGCATACTCTCCTAAGTGGCCTTTCTGAAGCTGTTTTTCCTCTACAGTACAGAGTAGAAAACATATTCTGAGCAACTCCAACTCTTGTAGAAAACTGCCATCCAGTGACATCCAGTGTCAGCATTGAGGATAATTTTTGCCAGTTTTGAGTAGAATAGCAATATGTCTTCACAAATCTTTTGATACTGAAGGTAAGTGCTTTAAAGCATTAAAAGGAGTACTTCAAAGCATTAAAAGAAGTTAACAACAAAGATTACTACAAATCCATTGCAAATATTTACCTTGAAAGCCTTTTCTGCCTTCATATAAGCAAGGTAAGCATATGCTGAAACAGGGAGAAAATGCTTTCTATGCCATAGCAATTAAAAGCCCCAGACTGTCTCCTAGTTTGCTTTTTGTTACACTTTTAAAACTAACAATAGGCATGTATTTCATTAGGCCGCATAAAAAAAAGACAAAATATTCACCTGGACATGAAATGAATATGAATGTTTCAATTTAATTTGAGGTTGTGTTTGTGAAAATCCTCTACTGGAAAAATAGTGAACTCGCTCTTTTGGAATTTCTGGTTTTGTTGGGCACAGAAATTTGCCACATTACAAACAGTAGGCATCTACAGGGAGCTATTTCAATGCCTATTTCAGCCTTTCTCCTGAAAGACAAGAGAGACTTGCACTTCCATGTGAACATTTTAGACCAGATTCTGTGTGCTTAACATGTCTGTTATCTGGCCTGAACAGCCTTTAAGACAAAGACTGGACCATATCCAGCAGAGACTAAGGAAAAGAGAGTTTGGACTTGACTAAAACCAAAGTAGCTGAGCCACATGGAGATTTACGTTGCTGTCTCTCAGGTAAGTGCTTGGCAGTCAAGAGGCCCCTCACACTTCTGTAACTTCACCTTTTGAAGCAGATGGAAGCCAACATCTTTAGCACTATAAAGTCAGGTAGGGGAAAAGAATGAATCTGTTCTGCCAGTAAGGACAGTACAGAATTCCAGAAACAGGAGAAATCCATTTCTACAGAGATTGATTTTTCATTTCTGCCCTTGTCGTCCAAGTATGTGAATAGATATACACTCTTTTACATGTATATTATTTATATGTAAATATATAGATACACATCAGAAGAATTTAAGATGTCACACAGGTATAACATAAAATATAACTTGGCAGCTACTGTTAAACTAACAGGTTTTCTCTGGTATTTTATGATCTTCATCTAGATTTATGGAGCAGAACATATGTCAGTCAAACATTGCCTATTAAGAACAACAGTAACTTCGAAGAACTGAAAGTATGTTTTGCCAGGCAAAGGGAGATCCTTAAGAAATATTTCACATAAAAGTCTCTTTAGGAGCCACAGTTCTCCTAATGATATATTTAGAACTTGATTCAACATGGCTTGGAAAGATTTTAGATACAAACTTTTCAGGAGACAAGTTCAAACCATTTGCATTGGAATTCTATTTGAAACTCAGTAACTGCAAAATCATGTGTCATTAGTATGATTATCCAATTAGTAACTATCCTCAGAGTATTGTTTTCTGTATTCCAGATGCTTTTTTTATGCAACACTGAGTGCAGCACGCTCCAGGCTTTAAAGCATAAATCTAACATTTTCTCTAGCTTCAGGCACTAAAGCACTACAGGAACACTTTTCAGCAAACTGTCGGCAAAATGCAGGAACAAAGCTGTTAAAATAGAAGGTATGTGAGTAAGAATGCAGATATTATCTGCATGCAATAGTTAGGATTTTGGGTGGCAAATGGACAGTGTTCTGTGTGCAGACCACAGAAACACATCACGGGGATGCTGGCTGCCCTGTGGCCTCGCTGATCACCAGAGGGAGACAGAGCGTGTAACATTTCCAGATAGTGCTGAAAGTGGCAGGCAGTGCTCAAGGTAAAGGTAGCATGAGATTATGCAAGTTTCCAAAACAGTGACAGATAGGAATAACAATGAGACGTCATTCTGTGCTCTGTGTTCTTTTGGACAGACATGCATGTGACAGATGAGTAACTTTGTAATACCTCAGGACAAAATATTTCTGAATATAGGCAGACTTACTAGTAATCATTTTGTTTTATTCTAAATTAATGAAATACATATGTAAACACAAATGGTTTAACGAAATCAGCACAGAAGCATGTGCATATGTGCATTTTGGGGTGCTACCTTGTTGAAAGAGAACAAAAGGAGTGTTTGAGACCCCATTTTCACCCCAGAGGGAACCTGTGGTTGTTAAAAAGGACATGTCTACAATGATATTTAATTATTTCAAACTTCTTAATGTGTTGTAAGTTTTGGTGGCGAGAATACTTAGAAGTACATTCTCTTTTATGGCCACATTTCTTGTAATTAACCTGTGTTACAACAAGGCTGAGAAGACAGCAGAGATGATCTCTGCTTGACACCTGCAGAACAGTGATATCATCCTGTGGATGATGAACTCAAGCCTTTACTGTTTCATCAGCCAAAATAATGATTTAGAAGTCTACAGTGGCTGTAGCAATGAGTGTTGGAAAAAATCTAGCAGCCAAAAATCATAGTACTGCTCCAGGCAATAGACCAGCAGGTCTCAGAGGCCTCATAATTACCTGGATGAGATGGCTTCTCACAGGTCCCATAGCTAATCAACATCCTCTGCTCTCAAGAACTTGCATTTGCTAACTGCCTATGTGGCTAAATTACTTCGTTCTGCTTTCTATCTTACTTTATTGATAGGAAAGAAAAAACTGGCAACTTAATGATTTGCAAGGAGTTGGGCTGTCAGACAGTTTTTCCCTGAAAGCCCATTCAGTGTCATTTCCCTGACATGTGTTGGAGCAAAACCATTCTGAAACGGTCAGGATAATGTGGGCTCTCAAGTATTCTGTCTTTCAAAACACACATAGAAAATCTATCATTTCTTCTGTGCACCACCCATGATTGCTGCAGGAATGGATTGCTTACACAGCGCTCATTTTATGTTACCAAGTACAAACAGCTTTTATCTGTTCAAACACAGTGGTATGAAAAGTTATTTGAAGAATAGGGGAGAAGAAGGAAAGACACTGAAGCTTCCAAAACACAGCGAAGCAAAAATAATTTTTTTAAAATCAGATAGCTCATTTTTTTCTGTTCAAAATAGTGCCTTCATGTATGGCTGTGGCCTTGGCTAATTTTGGCTATTGCAACTGTCTTAAATTTACTGTGGAAAAAGTGTCCCACTTGCCAGTTCTATGAACCATTTCCTTTGTAGCACTGAAATAATGCCATTTCTTGATCAGACAGGCCAACGGGATTACCTGGTTGTTAATTTCTGGCATTTGGCTTTACTGAAAGTTTTTTACATTTAAAAATAAGCTGAAATAGATAGACAGACACATACTGTTCTCTCGTTCTGCTTCCTCTCAGATATGTCAAGCTTGCACTGGTACAGTGGCCAGAGAAAAGAAGCCATATATACTTCTACAGGTAGGACATGCATTCACATGAATATTACCTGACTGGAATTTACTCTGCTAGTGCATGGTTTGCTTTAGGAAATCTCTCTGTTCTTGCAAACAGAAACTTAAAATGGGGGAAAGACTTTTTTACAAAATCAAAGTCTAGAATTACATCTATTTTGAGCACCCATTTTAAGGACACTTTAGAAAATATATACTGCTATTGTTTTTATTTCATCATGTGTTTTCCTCCTTTATTTAGTCATTTACACAGTATCCATCATGATAAAATTTAACCATCTGTACTATGTCACATGAGCCAAATATTCCTTCTAATGAAGTTCCTTGGGAATATTGTCATTAATTTCCAGCTATACTGGGAATTTTTCCCAGTGTTTAAAATTAAGTAATGTCTTTCATCTCCAGAGGTCTTCAGAGTTTCTCACATGCTGTGGACCTGCCCCCAGTCATACTTAATTCTTCAAAGAATTTGTCTCCGGTGACGTGATTTAGGTTTTAGTTCAGCACATGCAGTGTTGGGTGTGTATATACAGTGTTTTTACATCAAAAGCAAACACATTTGGTGTGAGCACTTGAGTCTGCACACTCACAAAGGCAGGTTGTGTGTTTTAAAGGGCCATTGTTTCATTTACTGGCACAGCGTAACACGGGAGAGGCTGACGGGAGGCAGCGGAAATATTAACTATTCTGGCACAGGAGTCAGGAAGATAGCTGAGATCCAAAGAAGCAATATGATGCTTTTTCACCATCTGCAAAAGGATTTTTCTCAGCTGGTTGGTACAAGCAGCCACAGAGCGTGAGTGAGCTCATGCCTGTGTCTGTCTCGCAGAGCTTCCTGCCGCAGTTGCTGGAAAGCCCATTTTCTCTCTCTGCAGTTTCAGGCAACTTTGCAAAGGAAGGACCATGACAGCATGAAAGTGGAACATATAAGAGCTTCCTATGAGAGACCAACTTCTAAACACTAGTTGTATTTCTTTCATTTGGTCCTTTGACTTAGAAAATAAATTACAATTTAATTGTAATAGGAGATTACTTACAGCCTCTCTTCCATATCCACAATTCTTGTTGGAATCTAAACCTCACCAGACACTAATAGCTATTCAAACTGTACTTTACTTTTGTCTGTGTTCTTTCTCCGTTCTTCTTCTGGGGAGAAGGAAGGGTTAAGTCCACAACCTCACAGAGGAGTAATAGTTCTGCCCAAAAGACAAGTCACAACCAAACTATTTAATTGTAAACGTCTCACTGAAGAATTGGTACACGAATGAGACATGACTTCATCCTTTAACCTACATGCTTCATTGGTCTAGGGAACCCTGGTGGGTTTGGCCCATTTTAGTCATAGTTGTCATGGGAGATCCATAATGACTTGGTAAAGTAGCTTAAAAAATCTCCATGCAGAATCCAGCATATGGTATATTTATTGGCAAATGTTAATCCCCCTAGGAACAAGTTTCTGCAGTAACAAATGATGAATTATGTGGCTTCATAAGAACTCATGTCATCAAATGCACCACTGACCTTTTTACATTTTCTGGGGGATTTTCTGCTGTGTGCAGTTTCTCTAGTTTGGAACTGAAGCAGTTTAACACCGTGTCCTGAAGGAAACAGGTAATCAATAATTTCAGTTTTGGTTACTGTAAAAGGTAAATGAAGCCTGTGTATTTGTTGGGTAAGTAAGCAATACAGGGTTTAACAAAGCTTAAACAGGGCCTAAGAGAGAACTTGAACACTCACAGTACAAGGACACAAAGTAGACTTCCTTTACAGGAGAAAAGAAGTTAAGAGTAGGCCAAAAGGTTTAACACAAAGAGTACCAGAGTTTAAAAAAAAAAAAAGAAAAAAAAAGAGATAATTTCAAGCATGTTTTCTGAGGGCAAGAAGCTAAACTGGGAAAATACTTCACTGAACAAGTCTGATATGAATTTTCACAAGAGATGGCCACAAGGTAGCCTGCAGTTAGCAGCCAGCAGCCAAGACGATGAACTCCCATTGCAGTTAATCTGAGAGATTATCTGAATCTGTTGCCTGGATACCATGGTTATAATTTTGGTCTTGTTGGAGGGGGAAACTCTAGGAACTGTACTGAGAGCAGAGAAGGCCTGCCTGAAATTACCAGATTGAGAAAGGGAGCTGAAGATCAGGATGCAGTCACATCTGGCCGATCCCATCACTTGAGACTAGTCTGCCCACAAGAGCAGTGTCTGAACCACCATTTCAGCAAAGATTGCTGCTGAAACCAGAGCACCTTTTCCAGCAGAATGGTCTTCCAAAACTTACATTTTAGGATGTAATAGAAAGAAGCAGCTATTATAGTGAGTGTGGAACACACACAGATCTGTGTATACAGCATACAGTCAGTGCTGCACACAGGTACCCACTGGCTGCAGCACAGGCAGAAATTTGACAGCCAATGCTTTCATTTTCTTATTGGTCATAGACCATGTTAAATTCAAACCTAACTCTTTGTTGAGCCAACTGATGAATTTGAGTTCTTCTGTTCTTGACTTAATCACTACTAAACTCTGCTTCACCAGCAAGAGCTGGTATCAGATAAGGCAGTACCCATGGGAGAAACTGAACCTATATTTGGCAAGGTGCATCAGCTGCCAAGTGAATCAAAGGAATCCATAGCTGCAGTGGTAACATAGTTGGTTTTGGTCCTGGCTTCTCCCTGTTGCTCTGCCTGACAGCTGAGATGAGCTATCAGAGCCCTGTGTTGCATGCACTCAGCTGTGGACAGACACATAGCTGCTGGAAACACTGTTTATCCCTGTGGCTGAATCTGTAGAAGGCATGTAAGTAAAGATATAGTTCAGTTATCTTGATTGATAGATAGATAGATAGATAGATAGATACCAGCACAGATCTGAGGAATGACTATTGTAGTTTACCGTGTGCTGCACTACATGCCACTAAAATACGTGCTAGCAATTGTGTAAGAGTAAGTTGCTGGCTGGACCACTACCACTGTTACTTTCTTCTATTGTAAATCCTATGGGGCTTTTCTCCATGGCTTGTCTGGGCTGCACTGCAGAAGCTGAACAGATTGCAAGTGGAGCTGAGCTGGAAGTGCCACCTTCTCCATTTTTGTGAAGACTGACCATAGCCACAGAAAGCAGTGCAGAAAGCCGTGCACTTCTGCAGCTCCACTGCTATCTTATGCCTCAGGACGCCCTTACAGAGCCACAGGGAATGCTCACCACGAGATCTGCCAACCACCTCTCTTACCCTCAGGCCCCAAGGTAAGTAGATGCTTTGTCAGCACCACAGAAACAATCCTTGAGGTATCACTAACCCGAGAAACATGAGGCAAACAAAGTCGACCAGCACAGGCACACTGGAAAACACAGTAATTTAAGCGGACTGAATCGCTTGGGGCTGGGGTTGCCAAGAGAATTTTTGGGCCATGAGAACATTTATACATGCTGGGCCTGGGCTGCCTTCTCCATCCCATCATGACTTCCAGCCCTAATTGATTGGAACTGCCAAGCCTCGCTGCCAAGCAGAATATTTTTACAATCCTGGTGCTATTTATGCACTGACAAATACAAAACTTGGTGTCAGAAAAGAAACTGTGAAGCAGAACTGCAGAAAAAGAGAGGAGTTGGCAGAGAGAACTATGAAATGATGAACAGGGCACTGAGGGGTAGTGCCACATGTTAGTACTGTGCTTGGTGCAAGCGAGGGCTGAGAGCACTTCAAGAAACATGCCTGTACAGGTCTCTGAAACACACTTTGGCAAGATGCTTTATTTTGAAATGTGCACTGGCCTCTGCTGGAGATGAACTTGCTTTTCTGCTTTCAGTCCAATTCAGAGACAAGTGACACCCAAATTAATCACCTTTATCAGAGCATTTTTAAGCATGGAACCAAACCTATTACAAAATGAAAACCACAAAGGATCTCAGTAGAAGGAGAATGTTTTTATTGTCTATGACTGAAAAGGAAACCTGTTTTGGAAAAAAACCCTCCTCTTTCTCAGGCAGGAAAACAGCCTTTTTAGCCATAGAGGAAAAGGCAGTGTTCTCCTTGAGGTTTGATTTCTTCTCCTAGCCAGAAGAATTGGTGCATGTCCACTAGTTATAGGGGAATCAGTTTGGAGGACCACAATTTTTTTAAGGCTGTTTTTTTGCACCCGTACCTGACAACCCATGTATTTATTACAGCTGACCCAATCTAAAACATCTTTTCTCTTTCATTGGTACCTAAAAAAGACATGAGAATAGTAACAATTTCTCTCACAACATATTCTCAGCTCTGTTTCTGCTTATGCAATGACCACAAGACTTCACAAGCTTGTTTGTCATACTTTTAGTCAGATGGGGCTGTCTCTCCAGTTATGCTTGCTGCACTTTTATGAATGCATCAGGCTTAAAAAGCACACTTGGCAAAACCCAGAGAATATCTGGAGTGGCCCCTAGGAGACAGAGAGGTGAGGGTATTCTGAAATGTGATGGTTTTCCTTTACCTGAGTTTGGATCCTCTCTGCTTTTGCTCTTTTGCTGTGTGGTATGATGAACTTTTAATTCCTGTCTGTCTCTGAGATTCCTACAGCAATGACTGTCTGCAGCTGCCAATCAAAGAGTAAAAGTGAGAAGTGGGTGCATTTCCAGATATATTTGGTAAGACCTTATCTGAACGCTTTCTGTGGGTTTCCTAACTGCAGTCATGAGCAATGAGATGCCCATGCAGAGACTGAAAGCAGATAAACTTATCAAAAGGACAGTAACAAAGCAAGGAGGTTCAATGAGAAGCTGTGTGACTCCTTGAGTAAATACAGCTGCCATCAGAACACTGAAGGTAGACTGGCCCAGAACTGGTTTAGTGTGGTAAGATCAGTGTCCCTTCTCATGCATTAAGTAGATGACTTGATCTTTTATGTGATCCACCAGGAGTGTTTTATGAGCAGAACTGCCACACAGTCATTCGTCACTTCAGCACTGGGAGGATGACTGCTGAGTGCTGCCCTTCTGTCTGCCTCCAGTTATGAAAATTGATTGTGTATTGATTGTATGGTATATTGACTTACTGCTAACACCATAAATAAGGACTGCAAAACTGCCTGCTTTTTCATAGGTGAGAAAAGGGATTGCCTACACATGAAGAGTGCCATATGTGTTTTCACATTCAGGCCTTTGTAGCAGCAGCTACAAAGGGGGAGGAAAAATACCCAGCCACCTCATATGACAGAGCATCAGACTGAGGCACGGCCAGCTGCGGGCACAGGAGGTGGAAATATCCTGTGAGGTGCCCATATCACCTATTTATTCCCACTCAGCCGCGCGGGAGAGAGGCCAAACCTTCCTTCGGGCATCCCCAGCAGGCGAGAGGCGAGTCCCCAGCCGCTGTCCTGAGGCAGCGCCGCCGGCCGTGTGCGGGAGCGCTCCTTTCTCGGGAAGCTCACTGCTTCCCTCAGGAAGGCCGCAGAGGGGGAAGCTCGCTGTTTCCCTCAGGAAGGCGGCAGAGGGGGAAGCTCGCTGTTTCCCGCAGGAAGGCAGCAGAGGGGGAAGCTCACTGCTTCCCTCAGGAAGGCAGCAGAGGGGGCCCTCGGCCCGCGGACAGGCCATGCGGGCGGCTCGGGGCTCTCCCGACCCTCCAGAGCCACGGGACTCCCGGCCCGCCGCCCTCCTTGGGCACCGGGCACAGCGCAGGATGCAAACAGGATTTCCAAGCACTGTCCCCGAGTTAAAGGCTGCGCTGGAACGTTTCTGCCGTCCGAGGCAGCGTGCTTGTCCTCTGCAAAAATAAAATTAGGCTGAGCAACTCAGGGGACGCGTTACTGGGAGCAGCTGAGTTTTTCTGGGTCTCCCCTGCATCCTCCTTCCCTGCCACGGGCAAGCTGAGAAAAACCTTTCCCCATCACGCCCAGCGACTTGCAAGAACATCTGGTAGCTCCACCACGTTTACTAAGGCATAGTTAGGTCTTGCATGTGGTTGGAATTGGCAGGCCTCAAAGAGAAAGTAAGAGAAATGCGGTGAGATTTAATTGCTTCCTTTGTATCTAGGAAAACCACCCTCAAAAGGTGTGATTTTTTAAGTTTTAGTATGATTTTCCAGGAAAATAATTTGTTTGCAACATCAGAAATCAAGAGTTTAAAATGAGGACTCTCCAGAATATTTGTCCTTTGCAATCAAGTGTATTGTATGAAAATGATTAAAAGGATACAGAAAGAGCTTTCTCTAAAAAGACAACATTTTTTTTAATCATACATAGAATGAAAGGAAAGGCAGTAAGGAATTGATTTATCACTCATTGCTAGAATTCATTTTGTCTCTGATTCCACAGCCCAGCATTAATGCCAACAGGATGGTGCACAGAGGCATTCTAGAGGAAGCCACTGTAATCCCTACATGGTACCCACAAAGTATGATCCTGATTACAGCCACCACTGCAGAACAGTTTGTTTCAGTAATTATAATTTCCTGAGATTTCATGTTCTCTACATGAATAAAAGAGTGAAGAGTTGTTATGTTTAGTTCAAACTTATTCTATTTGTATCTAAGAAGCAAGTATTATGTACCTGATCATAAAATAAAACCAACTCCTGATGGAGCAGCCCCACTACTCAGAGATAAGACAGATACAGAAAGGGAAGGAAGAATGAATGGCAAACCCTCCCATTTTTATTTACTTGTGATGTTTAACATTTCCCTGGGTTTCTACCTTATGCCATGATCTCATTTTTGGGGGCTCTCTTCAGGTGCAATGTATTATATTTGATTCCTCAAAGGAGCTGAAAGTTTCATGATGACCTGGGGAAAAAGTTTTGTGAAAATTGTAAACTGCTTCCTTTTTACCTTTTTTAAAACCATCAGGGTAGAATGATACTGACTTTTTGCTAATGATTCAAATGGAGTCCTCAAACTGTCAGAATTGTTGTTTTGTCAGCACAACCTGCTTTGGATAAACAGGGAGAATCTGGTCAGAAGATGACTGCTAGAGAGGTAAAAATGAGGAAAAATGCAACTCAAGAATTTGAGATAAAAGTTACCTATCTTCTCCATGGCTGTGCAGCAAATCCATCTCTGGGAAGGCACAGGAAGATATCACCAAGTTGAACTTGCTTATGACTAGCTGGGCCACCAGTCTGCTGCATGCCACAGCACAGCATGGATATAACAATGTGCCTCTAGAACACAAACTCCACAGAGATTGGGGTCTAAAACTGGGTTTGTGGCTCCTTGCAGCTCAGGAACCCTTGCAGCCCCCTTGTTTTTTCGCATGGTCTGCTACCTACTGTCAGCTCCTTCTGTAAGCATGTTTGTCCACCTTCCTCTCCTTAGGCACAGGGTGTCTCAGCAGTTGTGACTGGAGTCAGGACGAGACAGAACAGCCAGGGAGGAGGGAATGAATTACTTTTGGAAGAGCCGTGCAAGCAGACTGTGAACATGGACAGTGAAAGGTTCACTCTCTGGCTGGAAAGACAGCAGGTGAAAGTGAGGAAAAGCCAAAAACCTAGGCAATTTACCTGTACCCACATGTCTCTCAGATCTTCAGGTGGCATCATGTCACCCTTCTGTCAGCCTGGAGCCATGGAACCATTTGTTGTGCCCACGTGTCAGTGGATAGCCAAAAAGCACAAGGAGGCTGGGACTAGCCTGGCAATTACCACCTAGTGATGCTGAACACTGAAAATTTTCTAAAGGACTTCATGCTCAAACTTACACTCAAACCAGTCAATGTTTCTAATGCTCGTCTAAACGGGTAAAGAAACAAAGCACTGCTGCTTTGAGTTTTCTAATTAAAGTGCAGTGGCAGAGAAAGTATTTGAATCTGACAGCCCTGAAGCATCACATCAGCAATGTTCCTCCTCCCAGTGCTGTACCAGGGTGTCACTTCTGTCACTTTCCCATGGGCTGAACACTAGAGATGCTGTGGCTCTCTAACAGTGCACATCTACCTGGAAAGAGCTAAACCTTCTTTGATATTTTATGTGTCATCCATATAATCATGCTTTAGGGTTTTTACTTTTCAATGGGTCCTGTTTTTACAATAAGCCCTGTATGGGAGGAAAAGGGTTGGAATAATAAATAAGCATGAATAGGGTGCTTGAATAATGATCTGAGATCTGGTCTTTCACAACATTCAAGAAAACCATCCTTTTCTGCCTTGCATTATGCTGCTGAGATGCTGCTGCTAACCTGATACTATTTCTTGTCCATCTTGACTAAAAAGGTAGCATTTGATTTGGAAATAGTACATTTTTTATTTTAAATGGAATGGAAAAAAATTGATTTTAAGCCCTAATTGCATACATGTCAAATAACATGTCACATTTAAAGGCTGTTGTGGGAGCCAACTGGTGTAATTGTATATGGACAGTGTTATCTAATTTACCCTGCTTTGTATGATTTACTGGTATGTTTTGCTGTGGGTTGCATTATTTAGTTGTTTGATAATCTCTTTTCTTTCTGTTGTGATTTATGACATGGCATTTCTCTTTGTTTTATATCAGTGTGTTATTTTGTCAATCAAATTCTCTTTGTGCAGTGGCAATATACAAAAAAGATAGTGGGGAACAGCCCATATAGTGTATCTAATGTTTACTTTAAACAGATTATTTATGGCAAAATATATCAGAGGAACCAATTTGCAAAGCAATGGTTAGTTATATGTAAAGAACAAATGCTGCAATCAGCACTCTATGGGTTTGCTTGAGTATGTGTTGTGGACCTGTACAGTTGTCTAAATGATTAATGGGCACAAAATGAAAACTCTTTTTTTTTCCCTTTTGAGCCTTTGTACATTTCCCTTCTCTTTCCTGATGGTGGAGTCATATCCTCTGTCTTTGCTGCATCCCATCTCATCGTTCTAGCCTTCTTTGGGACAGAAGGAGTACATCCAGGGCCTGGCTGTTGCCTTTCCCTGCTGGAGGCTGGGGAGGCTCAGGGGGTTTTGTCTGGTTTGGTGGCTGTGTGCCCCTGATGATGAGCAAAAAGAGGATGGAATGCATCCCAAAGGCTCGAGGCTGTGTGCTCAAGAGGCCATGTAAGGAAGCCAAAGGCAAGATGTAGAATATGTTAACTGTAGCCCTCAACATCTCCTAGCAATATGAGAATGCTAGTGCTCCATTTGATTGATTTCTACAGAATTATCAAACTTTGCAGTTCATAATATTTTAGATTTTACAAGCTCTTTGCCAATCACTTACTGAGTTCTTTATTTATGAGAAGGAAATGCAAGAATTTACTGAAGTGAAATGCACTTTAGACTTGTGAAACACCTGATTATCTATGAACTCTCCACCAAATATGGCAGTGGAGTGACAGTGTATGATACTAATAATATCATAAAAAATTGAAACAGCAATCTGTAAGTTAAGGCTTAAAAGAAATTTTCAATTGTAGTGTTTTCAATTTTATTGGAACCAATTCTACTAAGACAGGCACTCATTCAGAAAACCAGCTTGAGTACTAAGCAGTTGAATGATGATGCACAGTACATGCAAGCAACCTTCTTAGATAGCTGCAGAGGGCATAAAGTGTTAAATTGGTGCTGCTCAGGTTTGTACCAGTATGAATTCATGACACTGTTCCCAGGAAAAGCAAAAATCAAATTGGCTTCGGAAGACTCATATTCACCCATGATATTAATTTACCTGTTTTTAAGCATTCGATTTTTGACAGTGACCTCAGTTATTTACATATGATTTAGAAGTCAGAATGGTATAATAAGGACTTTAGATGGTTACAAAGAAAACAAAAATAAATTGTATTTAGTGGGAGGGAGCAAACATGCCTGAAGTAGCTTAGGAAGGTGGAGCCTTCTTGTTGATTTCAAAGAGAATGCAAAAGAGTGCAAGGCTGAATGAAGTGTACTTGTATCTTTAATACCTCTCACATATTTGTCATGGGGAAAAAGTGAATCTGTTTTTAGAAAGAAACCTTGCCCAAAAAAAAAAAGGATCATGAGAAAGTGCAGTCCCCAGCTCAGCTGTGAATTGGTATTTCCGGGTTAAGTGACCAGAAGGCTTTATGGCCCTTCTTAGAATTGCAGGTCTACATGCCTTCTTTCTCTGTCTTTATCTCTGCATTCACAGGCTCAGTGGATGCTAGGTATTTAAAAAAGGATGACAATTTATTCACTTGAAACAAGAAAACTTGACAGGTCCAGATGACTTTAAAATTTACAACATAAACAAAAGCGAGACAGAAAATAAATAAATACTTCACATCAAAGCTGCTGCTGAGAGTATCTTTATTTTAATAAAATATCTAGAAAGGGCATTTTTTAGGGAAATGAGAAGATAAGAGGAGTGCTGGTTTAGATGGAAGAAATAAACAGGTACTGTCTTTGGTTATCTTTCCAACAAAATGCAAAAATTCAAAAAATTAACTGTGGAGGCAGTGTTCAGACTGTGTATAAATCAAAGGCTTTCCTTTAATGTTTTACTAATCCCTTACTTATCTTGCCTACTGTACATGCATTGTTAAAAAAAGATACAAGCAGAGCAAAGACACACAGATATGCTAAAGGAGTTAAATTACAGTATTTCAAATACAAAATGCAGAAGGCCCACCACTGAAAAAATCTTTGATTTGACCCAGACACATTTCGTTTTCAAGATTAATAAAAAATTCTCAGAGTCATTAGGAGCTCATCTATTTTGGAATTATTGAATCACTTCTTCTTTTCTAAATTATGATAAATACAAAAGATTTGTAAAGATAAGGTATTGATCACCTTTGGATTATACCAATGCACTAAATTCTCATTATATAAGTAACAGTAATGTAATTCAAATTTATTTATTTTTATGTGTATTTTATGAGAGAAATTTGGCTAATATATTTATCTTTTGCTATAAAATACTTCTAACATAAGAACAGAAGTTGGCCCCTATTCCAGTCCTTTTCTGAAATTTAGTTCAAGATGAAGGTTGTTGAAAATAATATAAATTATTAGCAGTGATACTGCTTATATCTGAAGAATAGAACTCTTCTACTCTTGGTGATGAGGAATTTGACATTTGAGTGTTTCAGAAACCTGCAGTATTTTCTTCAAGCACACAATGCAACTGGAATTTGTAATCTGCTGTGTATCAGACAATTCAAAAGAGATATTACTACAGAACTGAAGCACAATTTTGCTTAGCTTAACATTGTGTTATGTTTTATTTTATGAATTACCCCAATCATCTTGATTTTAAAATTGGAGAGGAAAACCTTTCCAGATATGACTTTTATAATCAAGTGTTGTTGATTCCACATCCTTTAGTGCATATTTTAATGGCTAAATGTGAAGGATTATCAAGTCATCAAGTTCAGAGCACACAGTATCTGTGACTGTATTATTTCATCCTAGATATTTTTCTGAAAACTCTACACCACTGCTCATTGTGTGTATGATGGTGCTGCTGGAGGAGGTATGAAGCAAACTTACGAAATAAAGTAAAAAAAAACAAAAACAAAACAAAAAACCAAACAACCAAAAACCTCAACCAAAAGAACCACAACTCTTTAGAAACTGGATAAATAGTAAGAAGCGTGTTTAATACAACTAATTTATAGATGAATGTGGTGCCAAGCTAGAATACATTAACAAGGTAAGGCTGCAGGGCCTCTAGGTAAGATAATATATTGCTTTCATTAAAAAGCAATCTGCATGGACCATATCCACTAACACTGGAAACTCTGCAGCTGTCACCTTTATCAGGGGAACAAGAGCAAGCCACTACATTTTAATCACTGGAGTTTGTCAGGAACGAAAAACAGCCAGCTTCCCACAAATCAACAGACATGTATCCTGATAAGGAGAGTGAATTGGAAAAGGACAGCTACACCCCACACTACACCACCTATTCTGGAGTGATCAAAGCACTGTAATTGTAGCAGATAAATCTACTGAATTATGCCCTGGGATGGAACGTTCGTCTTTTCACAAAACAAAAGCAGGTTTACTTGAGTCATCTGAGACATATTTCATTATTTAGTTTGAGTATTCCCAGTACTTGCCACAAAGGCAACAAGAAAGAAAAATGGGATGTCTGTATCCAAAATCTAGTGGCATTTTTTCCAGAATCTCTTTTCTGGTCATTAAACAGTAATTAATATCAGAAGTGCTATTTCTGGGGTATTCTTTTGCATAACTCTGACAATAAAATTAAACATGGTTATTTATTAATACTTGTAGCCTTTGAATTTTTCATATCTGATATGCATGAGAGCAGGTACTGTTTTTCTATGGTAGATAATTATTCTTCAAAGAGAAAGCACTAAGGAATTGAGAGAGACAATGCTTGGGACAAGAAGAACTTGAAAATTCTTGTGAAGGACATATTATGAGAGTCAAATTTTAACTTCAAATGCAATCATAGTTATATGACAGTTTTATTTTAGGCACTGATAGCAGATGTGACCCCTGTAATGGACAATACAACAAAGATTTCGGTAATGAAAGAAGCATTAAATAAAGACTTTAATGGAAAATGGTTTTGTCCAAAGGAAATGAAAAAATCTGCTTGTTTGTGGAGGAAAGACTAATTTTTTAAGGCAGGGAGGGACTGATAGACAAGATTTTAATTTTTTTTTT
This sequence comes from Melozone crissalis, assembly GCF_028551555.1. Taxonomy (NCBI): domain Eukaryota; kingdom Metazoa; phylum Chordata; class Aves; order Passeriformes; family Passerellidae; genus Melozone; species Melozone crissalis. Next base: position 17,813,500 of record NW_026535783.1, on the reverse strand, counting down.
TTTTTAATATGAACAAACACTGTAAAAGGAAATTACTTTTTTTGGAAGAGCTGTTTTGATTTCCAAGAGCTTGTAGTACTGATTAAAATCAGTTTAATGTGACAGAGGGGTCTTTTAAAAAGGAGTTATTGTACTACTACTGTGCATGCAAGGCTTTGAGGGAAGGACATATATTCATTTCATAGGATTTGCTGTTCTGAACTCCCCACCATGTACTAAATTTGGTAGAATTGCCCTTTTCTTACCATTTGTACCTGAAGTTTGAGATCTTAATCAGCAGTGAGACCGAAATAAAATAAATACTGTCTCAGTAGTAAGGTACCAGTATCAGTACTAATCTTCAAAGTACAATGCTCCAAAAATCATTACTGCGAACTGTTATTTGCTGCTCATGTTATATGTCTTCTTATTTATAGTACTTCAAAACTTTCCAGCACTCAGAAAATATTCCAAATAAATCAATTGAATTGCTGTTACTGGAGCCCTCCGAGGCAGTTTCATGAATGAGATCCATGCTCTTGTTGCATATTTACCTGCAGTTAACAATCACCAAATGTCAAAGCCACAGGTGTCAGAAATGAAACTGAGTTCACAACTGGAAAAGTAACTGTGAGGCTGTCCTAAGAGCTAAGTTTCAGAGGAGCCATCCTGTCGTGTATTCTCCAGAGAATGTGAGGACGCGCATCCCATCTGTGGGAATTCAGGAGGGATGTGGAAGCAGACCCCAGCAGACAGGTCACCACGGAGACTGCGGGAAGTGCCTGAGCACACGAGGGGCACCCATCCAAGCCTCCTTCAGAAGCCTTGGGCGTGGGCAGTCTGCCTTCCCCGGGCTCTGAGACAAGGCAGGAGGTCTGTGCCTGTGGGTTTGCTGCTCCTGTGCCCCAGCAGGACGTGGCCACAGCGATGCAATAAACCAGATTTCACAGGCCTGTCGGCCATATCTCGGCACTGCTTGTAGGCCTGGCTGGCTATCCATGAGAACAGCGAGGGCTGATTACAGCACTCACTGACCAGCAGGTAGCTGAGAAAACCAGCCCTGCCACTTTCTCTCTGTTTTTGTTCACGCTGAAAGCTGTGGTATCCAGGCATTGCCCCCAGCACTCACACATGCAGAGAGAGCTACGCACGCAAAAACTGCTCCTGTGCACTCAGCTGCTCTGTGGAATCCATTCACAAACACGAGGTTTTCACTGAGATATTCAAATAATTAAGTAATTTCAATATCACAGTGGTTGTATACGTCTTACTGTGACAGAGATGGGGATATAAGAATCTGTTGCAACAGGAGGATGAAGTAGGCAGCGAAGACACACCTACCTCTGTTTTCAGGGAGTTTAATTCTATAACTGATCTCAAAGTATGAGAATGGTGTTGATGAATACTTCTGAAAAATAACAGGGAATTGTGCTGGAATTTTCTAAGTTCTGCGCGTGTTTATGTATGAAAGAGAAGCAAAAAAATCCAAGCTGGATTGTTTCATATGCTTGAAACCTGTTGGTTAGCTGAAAACCAGAAAACCAAACATTAAATCAGTTTATTCTGATGTTTCACCCCTCAAAATCAATTATTTTTATCTTCTCTGCATTTCAACAGCCCTTCTAGATGTAAAATAATATCCAGAATGGCAAGAGACTCAAGGGTTTCTTTTTTGCTATCATTTGCTTCTGGAATAAAAATTTGGGTCATCCATCATCTGGAGAGCTACTAAAATAAAATCACCAATATTCTGTCAACTTTATGAAGGAAGCCCCATTGTCTTTCTGTTTTCTTGTACTTTACAAGAGAAGATCTGAGTATTTCATGTTGATTGCTTGATTGGCTGCACTGGGACTCTTTAAAAATACTAAAAAATCAACAGTCTGGTACAAATCAAACACAGGCTTCTATCAATCATGAGCCTGGGGTATTATCTGAGGTTTTTACCCAGAAACATGTCATTAAAAGTTGCAGAAATTAATTGGTGCCATTGGCTGTAATGGCTTTCCTGACACAGTTTCTCAAATGTAAAGAAAAATTATGGATAAGGCAAATTCCTCATGGGATTTTTATAGATGTCTGCTTTGTTCTGTTATTGTTTATTGCAAATGTTATTACTGTGATCTATTGCCCCATCATGCTTTGTCTATACTGCTTATACCATTTTGCAGCCCGCAACACAACTGGGGGCTTCTGTCACTGACCAAGATAGCACTTATTTTTAAATTCTATGTTTTATATATTCCTGTAGTGATCTCAAGGCGTTAATTTTGTGTGTTTAAAATTTCATGCTTACTCAGATCTTGTTCTGATTGAATAAATGTTGCCAATGATCTGCCTAGAAGAATTGTGAATCTTGTCTCAGTGTGAGCTTCTGCTGCTCTTAGTTGGTAGCTGTACAAAGCTGCAGGAGTTACCCATTTATTTCAATTGTTCTGATTTGCATATCTACAAAGCAGGTCTGTTAGATGACAACTTTCACTCCTTTTTTTATTTAAATTTATTGTTTATTTATTACTTATTACCATCTTCTCGATTACAAGTTATTTTACCCTGCAAGCTAACCTTGCAGAAAGGTAAATATTTTAGGAGCAGAAAACTAAGAAATTGCTTGTGCTTACAGCAGTGCAAAAATAGTAGTAAATGAATTCCCCCAAATTAGATTTGAGATTCAAGAAAGATTTCATACTTAATACCAACAGGTCATCTTACCATCATCTCTGAAGCAAGATTATACAATTACTTGCATTTCCAATTTTGCAATTATATTGTGTTTTCCGTTCTGGGACTTGAATTATCTGTTTATAGGACTTTGGGACCAGAAGTTTCTCTTAAAAAAAGGAAAACAAACAAACAAATGGACAAACTGCTGTGAATTAAACTTTAAAGTGTATTTTTCTTCATTAAACCCTCTCAGAATATTCTGTGTAAAACTTATTGGACCTTTAGGTTAACATGTACAGTGCTTTCTGTAAAATGCTAATAGGTTGTACACGGTGCACTCTGGCAACACGACCAAAACCCAACATACATGGGCAAAAAGGAAAACTCACTGCTATATTACCATCTCAGCAAAATAGGGCTGTTTCTTTTTTTCCCCAAGGCTTTGGGCATGTGGGAAGTGGTGTAAAAGGATCAGCGTCATTAGCCATCTGCACAGCGTCCAGTCTGTAAAACATTGATGTTTAGCCAGTCACCTTGCAGTTTTAATCTCTTTCTGCTGTGCACATTAGCAGGCTGTCTCCTGCCCACACGTTTTGGTTCTACCAGTGCCCCTCCAGTCACTGGTTCAGGTAATGTCAGTGTGCAGCTCCCAAGCACACGCTTCATCTCTTTGTCACCGTCAGCTTGGCTTTGATTGGATAGTTTCAGAGCTGTGCTTTCAGAGTATTTGAATTGATTATCCTGTGCTAAAGTTGTAAATCCTTGCAGGGCCCCAGCAAGAGTTCAGTGCAAACAGAAACAATGGGCTCTGTGGTCTCATGGGATCAGTAACAGAAACACACATTTTCTTTCATAAGGGTTTTTTGCTCTGTGCCTTCTCTTGCCACCGATAGCCTTATTCTACAAGATCAAGGTTTATGCAGTGATATGTGTCAAAGAGTAGGTTTTGGGTGACCTATTTTGCATGTCATTATAATAGCATTGTTGATCATCCCTATAGCAAAAACATGACCATTTTTATTTGGACTTTTGCTATAATTTTCAGGAAAATAAGGTCTCAATTTTTATGGCTCTACAGATTTTGACTTTTCCTACAAAGGTTGTTTCTGCAGGGCCGTATTATTAGGCTGAAGACATTGAAAAGTACCATTCTGTGATTCTTGGATCAAGGGGAAAGGTTTTCTCTACTCTTCTTCCGAGACTACTACTCCACCTTCTTTTTTCTTTCATGTTTATTGTTCCATCCTCATCTCTCCCCTATGGGTCATACAGCCCATATCATTTTATGATACTCACTAGGGGACTGCTAAGAACAGTCTGTGTTCTGTGCTTGGTGTCACACCATGTCTTCAGAAGATCACATCAAAGGGGCCTAAGCTGGAACTCCCAGTGACACTGGGAGTGTCATGTTTCCACCTGAAATTTCATGTTTCCACCTGAAATTATTCCTTTTAGGACCACAAACACCACCATTCCCTTAGCTAGGTACTTGTGGCACAGCATCTTTAAAGACTAAAGCAGCCAGGGCACATGAATTTTTGCAGTGTCTGGAAATTAAAGCAGTGCTTAAGAGGTCTTGTCTGATCACCTGCCAGCTCCTTGTGATGTTTTAGGTGCTCATGATGAGTATGATGCTGAAGCCATTCTGTGAAGGTGTCACACAGCACATCAAGTGATACGGCGTTCGCAGCAAAACCTGTAAGCAGGCAACATGTACCTTCATTTTAAACCAACTAAATTAACTATTCACCACCAAATGTAGACTACTCATTATTTTGCAAAACTGTAATAGATCCTTAAAAATCTCACATAAAGCCTACATTTGTTTGATTGTTTTCAACAGTCAGTTAAATTCTCTGTAATTCACACCCAGAAATCTAAACTTATGTCTGAGGTCTCACAATCACGGTGTGTCTTTGTACCAAAACTAGAAATGAGCTGCATGTGAGGTGCCTTATTCATACTTGTCTAATTTCATTGTAAGAAGAATGCTTGGACAATATTCTGTTTCTTCTTTCTCTCTCGTTCAGGTAAACTTGTGGAAAGTTGCTCAGTAGCAATGATTTAGAAGGTTTCTGAGTGTCTGTGAGAACTGACTGTACCTAGCACATTCCCCTGGCTGCCAGCTCCCAAGGTGATTCCCTGAGGAGATATGAGGAGTAACCCAGAGAGGGTGGGCAGTTTTCTGCTTCAGTGATTTCCACCATTCCACATTACCTTGCTTGTGCCTTCTTGCAGGTGAAGGAGGCAGGATGTACTTAGTCAGCTGTCACTTCCCCCAGCAGCTGATCAAGGGATATATAACATGGATACAAGGACACCAGCTTGCTGAAGCTCAGCCATTTCCTCTGCTTCCCACCAGCTTCCAGTCGTAGTCACCACCAGGTTTCAGACCAGTCTTTCCTAATTATACCCCGTGCACTGCTCTTCTGACAGTCATCCTTACAAAGAACAACTATAAAAATCAGTTTGTCAATATGCTCTGGGAGTGGAGTTCAGTTTTCTTAGAGAATATGGTTCTGATTTATTGAATCTGCTGATCACTTGACAAAGCCAACAGAGAGAAACCTTTATTATTATCTGGTTACTCATGTAGCCAGGCCCTGCAGCACACAGAAAAGGGCTGTGCTGGTTCCACACACAGTGGTACTGAGGGCGTTGCAGAGGACCTGCTCCTACTTTCTCACCAGTGTAGTTGTGCTGCTCTCAGAGTGTAGTCAGGTTCTCTTAAAGCTGTAGAAAAACAGGATCCAGACCTGACCCCTTTTCAGAAATGAGCATGGGTTTGGTCCTTAGTTTGTGTAAGCTGGCTCAGTTGTGACTTGATTTTGTAGGGAATGTAGTGACAATTTAAAACAGTTGAGAGGCTGTCTTACCAAGGAAAGCAAAGAAAAAAGAGACATAGAACATTAAAAATATGTTGATAATAGATTTTTATATATATATTCTGCAGGCCTGTCTTTAATCTTTGAAATTTACATAATTTTCCATCTCTGAGACAGAACATTAAGTGTTTTTGATATATTTTCAAAGGTCAGGCACAAAGTCATGCTCCTTTAGAGGCCTTATGTCTGTTTGTGCTTTTTTGATGTTTGTACCATCGTGCGGACCTGATAAGTAGATGAATGACCATGATAAATGTGCATAATGAGAAAGTGATAAGAATTGCAGCATCTGACATGAGTTATGTCTCTGTTGTCCAGAAATGGAGATGCTCTACTTTTATCTTTGCTCTCCTAATTTCTTAATTAGGAACAAAGCATATTTTCCACCCATTGCATATATATTTGGCAAGGATGCTGTGTAATAACAAGATATGTCAGCCAATGAACTTATTATAGATATTGCTGTATTCTTTTTGCTTAAAAATGTCTCTCCTTGTAGATCAGGAGAAACTGGATCAAGGTTTGCGCATATATATCAACAAAAAATTCTAGACATAAAAAAAAAAAAGAATAAAAAAGGTTAGTGCCCAATCCAGCAAGTACTTGAAAATACGTGCTCATTTTCTCACATATAAGGTCTGATTCAAGTTGCTGGGATTAGTTTTATAAGTAATGACACACAGATGTATTTTGAAAAACCTAGCTATTGAGATCAGATTCTAATCTGAGTTGCCCAGAAAGTCGGGATCCTGGAAGCCTTATAAGGGCAAAATTCCCTTTAATGAGATTTCTCCAATTGATAGGCCTCTTTAGGAAAAAAAAAACCAAATTGTAGCCATTGAAATAGTCCTTTAAAATTGAGCCACTGCATGTTGTTGGAGAATTAGACCTGTGGATTTTTTAAGAAAGTGCAGCCTGCATTCAAGGATGTTAACTTTGCAGAAATTAACAGAGTGGTCTGAATTAATTTATTCCTGGGACGCTTTCAAGCCAGTGATTGTTTGTTGTCTTACGTCTCTACTCTGCAGAGATTCACACACTTGCATGTGTTTTCATGCCAAGCACTTCCACATTTGTGGAGGCAGGGTTTAATGGATTGAAGCTACTTCTCTCAAAGTGAGTGGCAAAACTGTTCTCTTGAGTGAGAGGAAGATAAGATTAACCGCAATAAAGCTATACCGAGCTAAAAAATTCTGCATGCTGTGAGCTGCAAAACTGTATTGATTTCAAAACCATAGAAAAGGAAATTAAAATTAATATCTTCTGATTATATACTTCACAGTTGTTGTAGTATAGTATTTCATTCTGCCATTTAATTATTTGCATTACTTTTCTGTGATAATATGAAATTACTTGTGCTTAAAAGCTATCATGAATATTTGAAAGCAACTATCCGACATAACTGCAAAAGCATATAGTCCATGTTTTTGGTTTTTTTCATCAAAAGCCAAAGTTTATAAAATATCAGCAATACTATATGTAACAAAGATGAGAGAAACATTTTGTGGAGGGTGTTTATTTAGACTTCTTGCTTTCCTTTCAAGCCAAGATTTGTTTACTAGAGGCATTACAATTTAGTGAGACAAATTAGGCTAAACTTTTTATCTCTGGTGGTTTGCACATGCACTGATTAAACTAGTATTTCTTCTAAAGATTGCCTAGGAAGATAAATGAACAAGAGGAGCAATTAGAGTAAGGAAAAACTAAAGATTGGCTGACATGATTTAAGTTTACCTCTAAGGCAGTTTGTCATTTTGTCTCTATAATCTCTATCAGAATTGACTAAAACCGTAAACATAAATCATTATACTAATTTATTTCACCACACTGTGGTCTGGGAGAAGAAGATTTCATTTTTTTCACAGACTTTGGGGGATTCAAACATTTTCAGAACTTTTTAAATGTAGTATAAAAACAAGCCAGCCTAAAGCATCATTGATTAGTATTTCAGCTTCTTAAAATCTGATTTTTTTTTTGGTGTTAAGCCAGGAAATGTTCCTGTTACTATTGGTAAAATATATATTAAGAATTCAGAAGACACGGGCATGGATTAGATTTTTTAAATGACTGGATAAACCTTAATGCATGACAAAACGTAGTGCAAGGCCATCAGTTAATAATCCTCACTACAAGAGTTAATAAGCAGCCTTCTCTCCCAAGATGCATCAGAACTAAGTCTGTAGGACCATGGAATGCCTTTGTGGAAGGGAAACCGGCAGATGCCTGAGGACATCCTGCAGTATAAATCTCCATGAGCTGTCACAAGACCTGTTATAGACTCTCCAAAAATAGAGTCCTGTATATCTTCATTAGGAACTGTGCTAACAACAGTGTCCACCTCCAATTTTATTCAGATGCCTCAGTAAAGCAGGGATGATATTATGTTGTTCTTGTCAAGTGAAGTATTCCTTATCAGGGACTTTAAGGAACAGATATTCCAACACTGTTTAAATATCTGTGTTGGGCTGCCTGTTAGTGAATGGTCTCGTTTGGTTCAGTGGAGCTGCTGATGGCAGCAGGGCCGCTGCCTGAATTGCTCCTCCAGAGGAAATCTCATCAGACATCCTGCCTCCCTCATGCCTGCACTCCCACACACCCTTGGTGGCACAGGCTGTGGGCTGCCCAATTTCACCACCTGCCAACCCTACCAAAACCAAAGCAGATGAAATTTTATTTCTGGCAGAAAATTAGGAGAGGGAACATGTATCCAAGTCTGGGAGGGCAGCCTGCAGTATGGTTAAGTATATTCTAAATATTCTGAAAGTGTTTTTAAACCTGAGCTAGGGGTGGCACTTTCTTACCAGACCCTAATTTAAAAATAACTAATTTCAGGGTGATCAGAACGTTGGGAGCATGATTTCCTACAGATTTGTGTTTCCTGGTTAATTTATTTAGTAGACCAAGAAGGAAAGTATTTGACACAGTTACCATCCCTATCAGATTTATGGTCTCTGTGCCATGTCTTGGCACCTGTTTCCATGAAACCCTAAGGAATTTAACCCAGTTTCATACCAGTCTTGCTGCATCCCCCATAATTCCAAGCAAGGAATCAAGGGTTCAAATACTGTTAAAAGGGAATACACAGATGAACACTAACATACTTACATGATTCCATAAGACGCAGAAGAAGCTAAGTGAAATGCCATTCGTTCCTAGATCTGTATTTCTAGACCAGAGCTTTTACTAATTAAGTTTTGTGAACAACTCAGAGCACAAACAAAAACCTGTGGCTCTGTGCAGTCAAATTTATACAGGATGCAATACCACATCAAGTTTTTTCTAAAAACAGATTTAATTTCGTGTATTATTTCTTGAACGTGTGCTTTGAAAGGATAGGTTTCTTGTCTTCACACACATACACATGAACCCTGCTGTGATGACTGCAGTTGTCTATTAAGGCTGGAACAGTAATTTCCATAACTAATGGCAATGTGTGGGTACAAGAAACCACTCATGCCCAGAAATGTCAAAGGCTTCTAAAGTTCTTTAAAATAGTTCTGTGACTGAGATAAGCATTAATGATGTAATGAACAAGGATTAGCTCCACTGCTGGCTTGACCCCAAAGAAAATGATGTAATTCCAAGGAGCAAATATTTCAGTGCTGTCTCTGCAGGTAAACCAGGCTCAGTGAAAGCCAGAAGAATTCCTGCCTAGTTGTAAACTCACTCAGCTGAGGGGAATAGTGCAGTCTTCTCCCTGAACAGGAAAGACACGTTGAGAAAACGCTCATCCCAGCTTTGAACTCCAGAGGGCAATAGTCCACAGCACGACGGGTATGTAGGTATGTGTTCACTAAAAAACAAACAAACAAAAAAAAAAGACAAAACCAAACCAACCAGCCAAACAAAAACCCCCCACAAAACAAAAAGAAAAAAAAATTAAAAATATAATTCCCAATAGTTTCCTTGATACTACCAGCAGGACAGGAGTCATGTCAATAGACCCACAGCATTGGTGGGTGCAGAAGGTCAGCCAGGGTTGCCAGAAGCACAGCTGGTAACAGAGTGTTGGACGTTTTTGGGAAAAAAAGGACACCTTCCCTCTGAAAATAGTCAAATGTGAGTTCAGTGACATGCTTGAGGAAAAGCAGGATAGGATGTAAGTGAGGAGAAGATAGGTCATGAAATCAGGGTTGTGTAATTTAAATAAGTCCTGATGGGTGTTGACTAACAGCATTGCGTGTGGCAAGTGTATAAAATCTTATGATTTTTTACTCTGATTTTACTTTTTAATATTGCACTTTTCACACGTTAGGAGAACAGAAATTCTTTCAACTATCATCCAGGCTGCAAAAACTCTTGCAGCTTTGTTAATGCTACATAATGTTTGACTCTGAACTAGGAGCAAAAATACTTTATTACTACTGAATACTTTAATAATGTCATTATTTTTTTGTAAGGTGCACTAGATGGAGCCTATGTTTTTTAGTAAATCACTATGACTCTGGGTGTCTCTGACAATACCAGAAAGCACTCTCAAGCTTCTCTCAGAAGGTCACTCCTATTGTGGCTTTTGCCACTTCCCAGAGCCCAGCAGTAATTTTAACTCCTCACCAAGAGGTGTACTGCCCCCCCTGTCACTGGAGGCACTGTGCCTCTTCTCCCACAGAGAAGGTTTCCTCGTTCTACTCCAGCTCTAGGCAAGAATGAACTCACATGGGCACCATTATCAGTTTAATCATACAATCAGCAGAGCAAAGCTTGAAGAGACAGAAGGTAGACAGGAGCAAAACTAAGAATGAAACTGAAGCTGTCCATTTGTGTGTCACTCTTCTGTGCTTCCATAAATCATATTTTTTTTAATAAAGACTATGCAGTGTTCATTGTTACATGCTAACACCACTCCTCTCCCTGGCATTGAGGAAGAGCTATACCTGCCTACCAAGCCTTCCCTGGTGAGGAAAAAGGGATCAGCAAGCAGTAGGAAATTAGTCAGACACATATATTCAGAGACGTGAGGGATGAAAAAGTACTTCACCACACACAGATAGTTCTGAATGTCTTTTTTTTTAAATTATTCCCAAACCGATATTGACCAAATGCTCCTGCTCCTGTAGCTACTTGTTTACATTCTAAAAATAGCTCATTATTTGGCTTTATTATTTTAAGGCTCTCTGTGGTTTGTCTTCCCACACTAGTTTTCAGAGTGGATGCATACGGATGCATTTTGTTGTAGTTTAAAGAGACTTAAAGTCTAAAACATTTCCTTGGTGCAATGCTAACATCAATGGTATAATGAACCTCAATGTTAACTTAAGGTGTATGAAAGGACAGTTTCAGGTTAGGAGTAGGCATGCTGCAGATACCTTTGGATCAAAACAGAGGTTAACAAATTGGGAAAGTTACACAAAAAATGTATTACACCTCATCTGATGGTGTGACAATGTAGTATGTGTCATTTCTAGTTCAGTTTTAGCTCATCAGCAAGATATCTTTTCCAAAGGTTTCAAATCCTGTGTTAGGTAGGGTAGGATTGAATAAAGAAGAAAAAGGATTGAAGTAGCAGCTCACATGAGAATGTTTTTGCCTGACTGAACAACTTGGCTTCTATATATTAAAAAACCCTAAAACACATAATAGTATCACTTCAGTTTTACTTAAATATTCAATTAAAGCTGTCCTGTGTTATCAGAATTACCATTACTACTGATGTATATTAATGCTGACACATGTGAAAGCAAAAGTTTTGTTCCTAGCACAAGCTTTGTCTATAGTGAAAGCTTATTTTACTTTTTAATGCCAGACAGTCCCTACTTTTCTGGCATTGAAGTTTTTCTCCCTGTATATTTTATCTCCTAAATTTTTATCCTAACTTTCTGACCTTTTGAGACACCGCCTAATACTTTTAGAGTGCTGATTGTAAGCCACCCTGCACGTTATTGCTTGAAAAGTGTATTCTGTGAAAGAGCCTCTCCTGTGATGGCCACAGAATTCCTGCACCTCAACACAGATTCCATTCTTTCTGCACAGGGTCAATGAAAAAGCATTGCAGAAAAAGCAACATGGGGCTGTATTTCAAGGTGTGATCAAACCCTCCTATGCCAAAATGAGCAATTAGCTCCATTTAAGTCCTTTTATTCATTTTTCCATGAATGATTTATTTGGATGCCATACTGCACAAGTCCACACCACTCAAGCATATTTTATTCAAATACGTCTTTCAAATTGGGAGAAAAGGCATGACAGACAAAACACGTGACTGCTGACATGAGCTCATCCAACTTTCAAAATGCAACGTGGCAGGCATCCCTTCACACTCTGGGCAAATGGCACATGGTACCAGGAGACATTAGGTTTTTAAAAGTGAAGTTAAACTGATAAATTAGACCTCATTTATTGAACAGCAGTTACAGCCAATTGCCCAGGGAGTAATTTGACACCTTTGAAGACCCTGCTAACTTAATTGGTGATAGTTTGGGGGCTGAAGGAAACATTTAAGCCCGTAGCAGCAGGACACCGTGCAGCATGAAAATGGAGAAGACAAGCATTCTCACTGACAAGGGGAGTCATATATAGATTTTTGTGTCCATTGTTTTTGCTTATTTGTGTGTGTGCTTTACTCAGTCAATCAAATATAATTGACACCACTGGGTTCTGTTGTTTTGTGGATGACAGGAGCTAATGCAAGGGAAAAAAAGCTGGGAGTAAACTTCCCCCTGAAAGGCTGTGTAAAGGTTTTTCCACTGGGCTTGTGACATTTTTTGCTCAATTGTATTAATTGATGTAGTGACAAGGCAGTTGGAAAGATGATGGATACTGATCACTACACTTTTCTTTTTTTTTCTTTTTAAGTATCTGGGCATTAACATAAACTCTCCTTTTGTGCAAGCAGTAGGAATGCAGCCAGTAAGAATGTAAGATGAAGATTTTAGCACCTGCAGACCAGGTTTATAGGACTCAACAGTCACAGCTGAGTACCACTACAGAATGAAAAAGGCATGTTGCTTTGGGACAGACTTTTACCCAGGACAACCATGTTCCCACCTTGATTTTTTTTTCCCCTTGTGTTAGAAACTTTGATATTTACTGTGTTGTTTCATGGATTCAAAGGGTGTGTTTAATTAAGACTAACCTGTCTCTTCCCTAGATTTACAGTATCTCCAAAGTCAGCTTGGAAACCCAGCTGGCTGGCTGAAGTGGCTGGGGAGGTCAGGTTTCCACAGATAGTCACCACAGCTGGGTGACCAGCTCCCAGCTCTGCACTGACGAGGGTAGGTGGTCCTTGGATTCAAATCACTACAGTGCAGAAACTATTCTGAGCATTTCTGTGAGAGTGATGACATAATCACACAAATATGCATTTGTTATTCTGCCTCCCAGCTTTACACAGAAGACACTATAGCTCCAGCACAAAGGAGATGCATGTGACTCACATGCATGTGACTAAATGCAGAGTGCAGAAAAAATGTGGTAGCACAAGCGCAGCTTTGCCTTTGAATGCTTGATCTGAGTTAACACAGACATCAATCAGTCAGTTTCCTGAAGGACATCATCTCTGGAATTGTCTCAGTAGGTAAATTACATAATCAACAGGTTTAGTTTTTCTGACCAGACTTCTAAGCCAGTTCCTTGCTTCCTTCTGACTACATTCAGAGGAGCTGGCTAAAATGGAAGTTTGTAGGAGTCTGGACTTCTAAAGAAGAAAGTCTGAGGCCTTGACACAAAATGTGACATAGATAATGCCTATGCACATAGATTATTTCACACCTGTGAATCAACATTAGGGGGAGCATAGGCCTTGTCTATGAGCACACAGGTGGAATGAATATTGTACCAGTCATACTCTTCCATTTATTCATAGTCTCTGGTTATGGTTAGTAGGCTGGGATGACAAAGACATTTTATGTGTTAATCTCCTAATTAGGAACTTGGTTTTGAATGTCCCACCACATACTTCGTATTTAAGACCTACACGTAAGAAGGATCCCTGCCTAGAGAAAGCTGTTCCCTAAGATCTCACACAGATCCAGAAATTCGTGAATAAAATTCAGGCAAGTCCAAGAAAACGAAAGAATTTTTTTCACAAATTCATTTTCCCATGAGTGTCCCATAAATATTTCCTTTAGCATATTGACATAGAAGACTTGTGCCCAGAAATTAAGTGATCTGAATTCACTTCCTCCTTTATCAGAGATGTTGTTTATGAGGGTGTCCATTTAGGCTGAGAGGCACAAAACATGCACAAGGAAGTATGTGGAACAGAGAGACCCAGCTCTGCTCCGAGGGCCACCTCTTTTAGCCACACCTTTAGCCAGATGCAACCTCTTTCCTTTAGATTTCTGAGCTGTTTCTTCTCACACCACGTGTGTCAGAGGTACAGTGGATCACAACAAATGGTGTCTGGTTATGGGGTCATGCTTTACCTGCCCTTCTCTGCCTGATATGGAGCAACGTTTGGTATCTGGACTTGGGGAAGCATCACGACACAAGATCTCTGTAGGATGCCAGATAAATGTGATTCTACTGACTTGCTGAAGCTCTTTCAGGACAGGTAGATCCAGCCAGCATGGAGCCTGATTTTTTGTAGTAATGGCTGTGAGCATCTTTCTGAACTATGAACAGTTTGGCATCAGGTCTTGTCTGGACACTGCCTCTTTTTGCATTTAAAAACTGCAAAATTTTTTTATCCCTATTTCTTCAAATCCCCAGGAAAAATACAACAATGAAAATACATTGTTTGCCTCTGATTTCAAGCTTCAAAGCTTTCCCCTTTGGATGGCTTGGTGTGCCTGGTCATAATGCATAGTGTGCAACACCTGAAACAGTTCAGTCAGCAAGGCCAGATACCGCCAGAAAAACAATGTGTAAACATTTGCAATTTAAGTGGTGAATAACCAAACACAGATACTAAAACAAAGTAAACTATGTCAGCATAGAATTATCTTCATAGCTCAGTCAAAGAGTAATAAATTCTTTCTTATTATTGCTTTGGTACATATTGACACAAACTTGTGATCATTTCAAAGTATTAGGCTGTTGTCATTTCTGGCCTCAGTCATAAACCAGTAATAAGCTGCATACAATTAGTCTGTATAGATGTTTGCATTGTATGTTATATTGCACAGGCTGACAGGAATGGAAATCCTGGCTAGAGATTAGTTGATTGCCTACTAGTTTGAAGAAAGCTAAGTAGCTACAAAGGGAGAGCCATAAGTTTCATACTTTATTGAGGAATAGAGTTGTCTACCTACCAGAGTAGACTCCTGGTATAAAAATTGATGTGTTTATGTACCAGTGGAAGGGATATTTTTTTTTTTTTAATTAGGAGGACTAAGGTCAAATAAGATCATTAGAAGGCACTTTCTTGAGGCAACCTTAGCATAAAGAGATGCACTATTGTTGTTGTAGATTTTTCAGCTTTGTCTATTGTATGTGTAATATTTCTAACTGGTTTTTTATTTTATGGACAATTACTAAGCTTAGCCTGCTTTGATTAGTGAGTTAAATGAACTAGAAAACAACATGATACTCCTCTTCCAAGGATGTGGGAAGGCTATAAAAAAAGTCCAGGGACACCTGAAGTATTTCATCTCTTCAGCACGTCTTCCACACTTCAGGCAAAGGAACTCAGGCCCCTCTTAGAGCTGCATGGGCAATGGGAGAGTGGGCATCACCAGGATCACTAAGATGCATTTCAGCAGCGACAGCTGATGGGACTGAAGGTTCTCTGCATGCAATAAAATACTAGGATATAATTCTAAGCCTGCAGGCACACAAAAGATGTGTCACATTTGAGAAAAAGGGATTTTCCAGCTCACGTAGGAACTTGTAAATGATGAGTGAGAAAAAACTCAGTATCTTGAAAGAAGGCATGAAAGTTGGTCTCCCAACCAAACAGCCTGATGATACTTTCAATTTTGATGTCAAGTTCCTATAAATTACTCAAATTCCATTAATTTCATTAAACTTTCAGGCACACACTCGTGATGTTTTAGAACATAAAAATGTCCTCCGTGTTCATGTGGAGTATGACATGGGTGACTTCCCTGAGATGAGATACACAGCAAACTGCTGAACCAAATCTGGGACACTGTTCTTGTGAAACCGGTGGAAAGCCTTGTCTTTTGAAAGGCACTCTTACTTCAAATGGCTAATCCCATGAGACAAATCGTATATTACTGTCCTTGTAGTTTAGCAGGTAGATTCTAAAATGTTCAAATGGAACCAGCCATTTTCTGCTGCCAAAGAAAATACCACATGCCTGGAATTGTGGATTTCTTGCGAGGCGCCAAGTAACCGGTGGCACATGCTCTGAAGTCCCCTGTAGGTCCATCAATACAGGTCTGGCAAAGACAAGGACCTGCACAGAAAGAGTAATTTGGGGACATTCAGGTAAGAAAGGGTCTAAATAATTTCTATAATCTTTACCTTTTTTTCCCTTTACCTCACTTCCAGATACTTCATGGATTATTGGTGTCAACTGGAGTTGACTTTAAAATTAATAATTCAGAAGTTTGATCATATATGCATCAATTTGTGTTTCTATCATGTGTTGTGTTACTTTTGATAAAAAGTGAAAGCATGGCATAGAATCACTGAAAAAATCTGTCAGTGACTGTTTTATTCCATTTCTATAGAAAAAGAGTCCATACAGCTCTCCTAGGAAGAGAGAGGGAGTCCTTTTCAGACATTTCTGAAAGTTAAATAACTCCACAGTCTTAGCACAGACTGTATGAAACAAATGTATAGAGTCTTCTCTTCTCCCCTCAGATGCTTTGGGGTTCTTTTCTCATCAATCCTCCCAGTGTAGTTATGGTAGCTTGCAAAACATTGGCAACAAGTGTGAGCCAGTAGTCAGCATATTTTTTGTGTTATGTTATGAATTTGCAACACTCCTCTGTGCTAGGAGGATAGAATTCAGTACAGCTTGGGAGCTTGGTTCTAGAATGTGCTATGTCTTCATAGAGGAATGAGTTCTACTTTCAGTCAAAACCCTAGGAAAAAAAAGGCAATTATTGGTATTTCTTCTTGAGGTGGTGAACTTTCTAATTTCATTACTACTTTTTTAATTTTTTCCCCCAGTTATTCTGTGTTTGTTTGTATGGTCATTAGTTAAGTCCATAAGAAAAAAGGCAAGTGGAAATCATTATACTAAAAATAATCCTTGTACTAAAAATTGTAAAGAACTTAAATTCATTCAAAGCAAGAAGCTTCCTAAAATATCCCATAACCTGTCATTTGTGGAAATCATGATGCTGTTAGGAGCTCTCACTAATCCAAGGAACAGCTCATCATTCAATTCACCACACACTGAAAAAAATCCATGCATTGCATATTCGTGATGTATACTGATTGCTTCACAGAAGACGTGGGAAAATGTGTCATTTATTCATGGGCCTTTCAATGTATGTTTCAGCTGTATCACTGTAATAGGAACAAAAGTAGAGGCTGCAGTGGATGCATCCCAGTATAAACTAACGCACATGTGGTTCTTCATGGTAGTATTGAGGAATGCAATCTCATGCTGCTGTTGGTCCCTTCATTCTTAGTCATATACACTGAAATTTCTGGACAAAAACACTTTTCATCTCCAAACAGCCAGTTGCATGCTCCTTGATAGTAGCTTTTGGATGCACATAATTTGTATGCCAAACCATTGTGAAGACAGATGTTGTTCATGCCAGATAACCATAAAGGTCTCGACAATTTTATTTCAGTTTTGCTTTATCTATTAGTGCAAGTGTGTGTTTGGTTTTTGTGCCGAGCCAGCTGGCCAAATTTTCAGGAATGGAAAGCAGCTGTATTTTAGACAGATTTGATGAGGCTCTACTGTGTGTGGCATATTCAGGGAGCAGATCCTCCATGGGCAGAGGTGAACCTGATCGACGAGCACATGCCAAATTTACTCACAGTATTTTGTGCTACTTCTTTAAGGTCTTCAATATGTACATTTCATCTTAAGGTACAACATGATCCTGAGTAATGTCCACTGAAATTGTGCATGGAAAACAAGGGCACATGTCAAGATAGAGAAGGATGGAGCAGCTGAGCCATGTGTGCCCACTGGATCTTTAACACCTTATGGCATACCAAGGTTGAGGCAAGTTGTTCCCATCCACAGGTCCTAGGCTCCATTCTGTTGTAGTAAGCAGTATGGGAGCTGGCTCTTTAAACATATCCACTACTGAGATGCCTCTGTATTGAGACTTTTCTAATAGAGTTGATCAGCAAGCACTTCCCCTTCCTACTTCATAATTAACATCTACATTTATATGAGTTAGCTCACATTTTTAGTAAGGCTTCAAAGCATCCAGGTCTGGGGAGTGCATCAAGGAGGATATAAATATTTTAAAGGGTGGCATGTAAAAGACATTATGTGCACTTGGAGAATATAATGAAAGTATATTACTCCTGGTAATGTTTTGAGTTAAACTGTTGACAGGTTATTACATTCTAAGATACACATACCTGCAGTATAAAATTCTTAGGTTCATGGAATTTAAATACCGAAACCTTACAAAACATTTTAAATATCTAGTTTCTAGCTCCTAGCCAAGTCAGGTGCTTGGACATATATCCAAATATGTTAATATGGCTTATATGAATGCAGGCAGTTGCCAAAATCCATTATAAAACCAAAACCTTATTTAGTAAATAAATGAAAAAACAGCTTTTGTATAAATATCTTTACACTGCTTTGCTAAACCTGTTCTAAAAAAAAAGTCACTTGTGCAGAAGAATGAAATGTCGTGATGTCATAGAAACAGATGAAGGTCAGGAAACATACAAGGAAATTGAGACTTTCAGTGGGTTATCTTATCTTTCTGTTTTTGCTGAAGTGACACCAATGTCATGTAAGTCTAAACTTGGTTTGATCACCATGTTCACATATAAACTTGCACTGGCCAAGCAGAATGACTTTTCCATCTGATTTAAGCCAGCATATTGGATCAATGCTGCTGATGTTTTACATCAGCAGCGAATAATGCCTGTACTATCCAACTGGCATGCTATGAGGAAAAAAAGCCAGGCTTTTCTTCAACTCCCCACCTTCCTTCCACAATGGGAAGCAGAAATGCAGGGTACCTCTGCCTTAACACAGTCATAGCTGAATGTGGTGGGCAAGAAATACTTGAAAGAGATGTGTTTGGGGTCATGTAATGCGCAATATTTGTAAGCGTTCATTGACACCTGCTCTTTACCTATGAAGTATTATCATGCTTCCATGATGGAATTAAGCTCACAGCATTCTTGCAGATGCCCCAGGGAGCCTGTGTTTTTACTTTACACTGTAATACCTGAAAACCAATCAAAGCAAACTCTTGGTATGCTTATCCAAAATTCATTTTCTCTTTCTCTTTATAATCCTGCAATAATTTCTTCATCTCTTTCTATTGATCTAGAGAGGGGAAGCTTAGTACTCTGCCACAGTCACCTGTTCCTTGGGGAAAGAATAAACAATCTCAGAAAAAGAAGGGGAAGGGAAAAAAAAAACAAACCAAAAACAAAAGCCCTGAAGATTGACTGGAGGCCCTGGTGTATTCCTTCTTACAGCAGAACATCATTTAAGTCTAGGTTCTTCCATCTGCCTTGTTTGCAGTAAATAGCTGCCCATGAGGTGGGGTCAGGCCGGCGCTGCGGCCTGGTGGCCGTGCTCAGCCTGCCAAGGCCCGGGGCAGCCCCTGGGGCTCTCAGCCTCCCGAGCTGTCAGGGCTCCGAGCGACAGGTTGTCTCCAGGCCTTAAAACATCCCTGCAAAGCTTCCCCTCCTTCCCTTCCCCCTCCTCTTGTTGACAACCTGCTTGAAAGAAGACAGATGCTGGAGGAGTTTTCTTTAGACTCGTGTAATTCCACAAGGCCCAGTGCACCAAATACAATTCCACCCGTCTTTTAAGAGGCCAAGTTGAGGAGGCAGACATGTTGTGGGGAGGACAAGGGGTCCCTTATGCTAACACAAATATTTCCAGATTAATTTGATGCTGTCGGTGTGCCTTCCTTATGTTCTTTGCCCACAATAAACAAACTACTTTACAAGTTCCTAGACAAACCAAGGAAAAGTGTCTGGGGTCGCATTTTTCAAGACACCTACCTTTCAACTGTATTTAGCTGAATATTTTATAGTCTTTTAAAACAGCACAGGCTTACCGATGTGACACATAATTTCCCCTTGCATCACTTTAGCCTTAGAACACAACAGTGCTCTCTGTAGATTTGTTTGCATGAAAATAAGATTTATCTTGTAAACAGAACTAAATGACTTATGAGAACTTATCTTAAAATGCCAGTTTTATGTCACTGCCACCTTTGCAGGCTGATTCTATTCATGGTGCAAATCCAGAGCCATTTGTCAAAGATATTATGTCCAATAGAGTACATTTTAAAAATATAACCTCTAAATAACCCATAAATTGTGATGTCCTCTCTGTGTACTTTGTCATCCTGTAATCACAAGGAAGCACATTTTCACTCAGGGCCAACCTTTTCTGATCCTAACTGCCTTTTGTCACAAATGACAGATAATTTCTCTATTCACTTCCTAAATTACACCTGCACCAGGAGAAAGGAAGCATACCCTTTCACGATATCTTCTCCCTTCCTGCTGTTCCTACTTTCTGTCTTTTGCAAACATAGCGCAGGCACTCAGTATTAGAAAATCTTCCTTTGAGATGATCCTGCCCTTGGGCCTCTCCAGAGTAATAAAAAAGAGATAAAATTAGTGAAGAAACACTGAAATCTTCCTTGCTCACCATCACTTTTGCCATGCCTGATCTCCTCGAATAGTTGATTTTCTTCATCAGAAGTTGCAGAATTTAGAATGGTGAGAGGCACATTTTAAACCACTGAGTTGACAGAAAAGGGATTTTATTGTTATGTTTTCTTCATTTTTCAAACCATTCAGGGAGGGCCTTTGAGCTGTCTGCATACACAAGTAATCAAACGCTTTGGGGGTCACACATGTATTCTGAAGCTGGCCTGCATGGCATTCTCCGTTCTCTGTATGGTTCCCAACATGCCCACAACATGGAGCTCATCCTTGCTTTAGCAGGTAACCAGTCAGGTTTGGAGTCAGCATCACAGCTGTTTGATTTGCACCTTCCAAAAGCATGTCTGGAAAGCCTCTTCTCCCAGAAACCATCTGGCTGACCAGAGCGGTTCGTTACAGCATCCATCCGTCCTTGGGTATCTGTTTCTTCAGAAGGGAAATGCTCACAAAGAGCACATTGGCAAAAGACATCAGCTAATGACTGAACCTATTCTTAGATGCTCATTGCTAAATGTCTTTTGGTGGTCATGGTATTTTCAACTGATTCCTGTTATTTAATTCCAACTTCCACACAAATTCAGATAAATGAAATATATACAGACCCTCATAGCACCAGCAATGACATCAAGTCTTTTTCTGTGATCTAGACAGCTTCCTGTGCCTCTCACAGATTTCTTGAATATCTTACTTTAGCTATTGCATCCAAATCTGAATTGACAAGTCAGCTACTGCCAGTAGGGCCCACTGAATCTTTTCCAGGTGCATCACAGAATGATTTACACTAGCACTAAACTTCACACACATGGCCTGCACCCCACTGAACTCAGCATGCACAGCTAGAAATGAGGAAAAGGAGGCTCTGTCACTAGAGCACAAGTGATTTTTCTTTTCCCATACTATCAACAGAGTTTTACGGTTATTTTTGACCTTAAAATTGTCATGGTTTACTTACTTATTTATTGTTCTGCAAATCAAATCCTTCTGACTCACTCCTTCTATTTTGCCTGGCTGCATAGCATCCAGACAAAATAGTGGATGAGCACTTTGGGGTCTTTCAGATGTGTAAACTAAGCCTGGATATCACAGTGCAGATATGCCACAATATAAAGTCACTGAGTTAATTTCCACAATTTAAAAAAAGTGAGCTTCTCAGCCAGAAAAATTGTATTAGCAGTACAAGTACATACCATAACTTTTAGGCTCCTCAAGCCTATGCTTAGCACTGAGCACAGGCTCAGTGGGGTACCAGGTTGTGAAGTGAAGATTCAAAATTACATGTGGGTGTGGGAGATTTAGATCGTGCTCTGTGCTGCTTTGGCAACCTAAATCCTCCGTGGGATTACTTTACAAGAACAGCACAAGCTGGCTTTCCAGAACTAAATCTACACTGTTTTCAGCCCCAGCCACAACCTCTCTTATCTGTGCTACTGCATAACCAAGTGTCAAGGACTGGTGCTCTTCCTGTTGGTTGAATCCATCCCTAATCTTTTCTTGCACGGTGTGAGAAAGGCTGAAGTAAATATAATAAATACTCTAACTATGTTAGAGTGCTCTAACATAGTAAATACTACTAAATACTAACAAATACCACTCTAGAGTTTCTTTGCATCCTTTGCATAACCTGGTAAATGACATAGTAGTATTCAAGAGGCAATTAATGTTTTTTAATGCAATAGAGGATGTAAGAAATGTATCCTAAGCACAGGGTTATGCTCTGAACAATGAAGAGGAAAAAATAGTTGAACGTGCTTTGTTTCTCTGTACTGAACAATAAAATGAATATATGAAAAATATGTGATCATAATGCATATGAACAGTTGCATAACTTTGTGGTTGGTGTAACTAGACTTTTGAAGTCATGGTACACCAAAACAAACACATCTGTAACTTCAACAAGTTTGAAAGTCTGTGAGGATTTCAATCAGGGAACCAACCAGATGGTTAGTAGAGATTATATTTTTTTCTCAAATGGCTTTCACATACATCTCTATGGACAGCAATATTTGTTCATACCATATAGGAAAGCACAGATTAGATTATAGAAAAGTACTACAGTGACTTATGAATGTATATTATTAAATTATTTTTGCTATTACATTGAAATCAATAGCTGCAATTTATGAGGACTAACATGATTCCAAAGTCACTGTTTTTCTGTCTCTTCTATGTCCTTCAATAAATTGAAAAAATTTAACTATTTTATACGGCATTTGGATTTGGTTTTGACAGTGGGCTATAAACATTAACCTTGTTCACAGCAACCCATACCATGCCTTTTGAAAGAACTCTTCTGTGCTGCTTTGTGACACCTTTGAAAAATATAATACCAGCAACAAAAAGCCTTCCTGAATGTTGAAGAATATTTTTAAAATATATACTTTAACTTAAGTAGCAGAAGTTACAAATTTTGCCTTCGCCACTAAAATTCAAGATTTCAGAGATGGTGAGAGAATCCAAGATACCACTGTTAGGACTCTGTTAGTGTTCTCCTGGTTGTGCAGTGCAGTGGAAACTTCCTAAGCTATCCTTTAGGAAACCAAGTCTCTATCCACTTCAGGAATGCTCAGAATTATAAAAAGCGAATGCTTCAGTTCATAAAAATCTGTCTGGATTGCTCAGAATGAAGACTTTCAGTGCTTTTTTTCCTGCTAAAATGCATCAAACTGAATAACTGAGCTGTATTATTGCTATTCAAGGAAAATCTACCTAGTGATTAGAAAATGTCATTAAAAGCAAAATGATTGTCTGTAAAAGTCTTTCCCTGACAAAATGTGTTGACCTAAATGATATTCCTCAAAGGTAAGTCAGAGTGTTATGTGATGTTCTCTTATCGATTGTTGATTCTATGTGTACCTCTGGGAACATAAACCACAAAGAAATGTTTTGAAAGGAAAAAGAGTGACCTTTTCTATGTAGGCATTTTAATACTATGAGATGCTGAAATAAGTATAACAAAGGAAGGGAAAAATATATGTGAAAAAGTGGGTATGTTTATTTCTATTCAGGGTGAAATCAGAGTTATAATACAGCACCTGCCGTCTACACTGAAAGCTATAACTTCAAGCCAGCCCTTTATATTCATGCAGTTTATACTGGAGAGGTAAAGTAGCAATCTTTCGTATAGAAAGCATGAGAGTCCCATCTGGGATGATAAATAAAGTGTTGCATCATTGTCGTTGTTAGGAATTCCTAACAACCTAATTCCTACAGTGATTTTTTTGCAATCCTTCTATATATATATTTTTTAAAATGTAAAAAATCTGGGGTTTTTTGTTTGTGTGATGTTTGATAAAGGAGTTGTATTGTTTATTACCCAAATCAACTCTCATATTGTTAAAAGAGGAGGCTTTGTGGATGCCGTAACAGTAGAAGGAAATTGAATTAATTTTATGCAACTGAAATAACTTGAAGATCATGATTACTTTAAGTGCAATATTTGAGTAATGTTACTGGAAAGCTTATTTCTAGCCATCTGTCAGACTGACTTATATAATGCTCAGTTTTATACAAGCCTAACAGGGAGCACCATGTGACTTATTCTTCATCAGTTTCTTTATGGTCTAAAGACAACTAAACAATCCATCCTAAGCCTAATGTATTCCAAATCCCAAGAGGAGGAAGGAGGGTAAGTGTGGATCTATAGAGGGTTATGACCTTTAAGAGAACTCCAATTACAGGTATGGTAGGTAATTTCTCTTGGATCTCTACACTCCTCAAGACTAAGTGGTTACTATTCCTGTGTTCAAGATATGGCTATATAAACTTACATATATCATGAAAGTGTGCCTAAATATTTTAGCTGGAATATATTTTGGACATGGTATTAATGAATCATAGAAACAGTTTAACACTGAAAAATCAAACACAGCAGAGTGGAAATAACAAGGCATTTATATTAGAAGGACTTTTTGTAACATAGTACAAATATCAATATATTTTGTTTAGACAGGATATTCCATCTGTGTTTTGTATCTTGTTATGGCTAAGTTATAGTAGTCATAAAACTGAATAAACTGAGATGAGTAACTAGTGTTACAAAGAACTAAATCTAACGGCTGGATACAAAGTCTTGACAAGGGTATGGAGAGACTTAGATCTTCAGCTTTCCTTCCAAACAAAAAATAATTTTTTTTTTTCCTTAGAAATAAAAAACTTGGTTATTTCCAAGTAGATAAGTTTTTCTGCATTTTAAAAATCATAGCTGCAATTAGAAATACAGCACAGAAAAAATACAGTGCACAATATTTCCAGTCTGTTCTTGGACAAGAAAGAAAGGGAAGAAGAGCAAGCAAGGACAGGCTTCTTAATATTTAGCCAGAGCTTTGTGGCTTCCTTACCATGGCATCAAAGACAGAAACCAGTACACAGATTTTCCCCCCTCCAAATCTGGATGACAGAATTTCCTCACTTCTAGAGTCACCACTTGTGTGAATTTACCTGGTAATTACCTCTGCTCCTTAACAGCTTTTGAAGGCAGAGAGAAAGCACTCTGTGATGACCTGGAACAATGCAAAAACCTGGAACAATTTTTTTGTTTGGAGCAGAATATTTGCAAACCCAGAAGCTGCATGCCGGTAGTTCATGTGATTCTATTTAATTAAAAATATAATTGATTTCCCTGTGACTGAAGATTTGAATGTGCAGAGGTTAGAAAAAAAGAAATACTGCACGACAGTGTGTTGCAGCAGAAGAGGAGGGAAGGCCAAGAAATGCCTAGGGCAGAAGCTGGGGTGACTTCTGTCTATCCAGCAGATCTGTTTGGCCCGCAGGTTGAGAGCAAGCCAGTGCAAACCAGAACTCAGCAAAGCAAGTGCTTCAGCAGAGGAAGAGGTGGGGCAAGAGATGCTCTCCTGGTCTGTTGGAGAAAATGGCTGGAAGGAAGGAAGGAAGAAGAAAGAAGTGGCTGGCATAGGAGAGCACTGCAGAGAAAAGTGGGGTTTTGATGCTGCCCAAAAATTCTTCCAGCATCTTCAGGGTGCTGTTGTATTGAAGAGATGTATCATGCCACCAATATGACACCTAGCCAATATGACACCTAGCCACATCTCCTTCTTCTATCTCACCAGCAGTACCCTTACTCTGTCAAAAGAGTGTCCTTCCAGAAGGCTCTCCAGGTGAGCTGATTTTTCATGTAGGCACTTACTCAGCTCCAGCACTTGCCTGTTTTCTGCACAGCAGGAGCACCTGCACCTCTCCCACCCTTCGTCACCCCATCCCAGTAGCCAGAGCTGCCTGAGCAAGGGTCACTGGGGACTCTGCTGTAGCAGCCACCTCCCAGCCCCACGGCCTGCGGGCCACTCTCCAGCCCCTGTACCTTGCCCTCAGACCTCTCTGCTCTCACTGCAGCTGTGCTTTTCCACAGAAACAATTTCAGGGGCTGTTGTCATGTGCAGTGGTGGTCACTATTTCAAGAATTGACACAAGTTGTTATGGTTTTCACCCTTTGGTTTATTTCTTAAGTTTTATCTTCCTTTTACAGTGCTATGAATGTTGTCACCTGTGCTTTCTCAACAGTACAGAGAATTTGCACTATTTGCACTATAGGAATTACTCCTGCCTAGACACAGTTGCTTTTTTTTTGCTTTATTTGCATTTTAGTACTTTTTTCAACATTTTTATGCACCTTTGCTGGTGTTATTTCCCTTTAATGTTTGTGCTTTTTTTACTTAAACCACTTTATTTTTATTTGTACTATTGACTTTTCCAGTTTGCTCATGCAATCTGTTTGCATTTGATTAGTATTCTTGACTCTCTTTGCATTTGATAACATGGTTTGCACAATTAATTCCAGGTAAATGTTTCTGCATGACTGCACTGTTTGCACAACCAGCCTGCCTTCCAGGTGAGAAGAAAAAGGACTAGGATAGCACTAAGATCTCTACAGAGCCTTTTGCCTTCCCTACACTTCCATGCAGCGATGTTGGAAGAGAGAAGGTGGAGGGGGAAAAAAATGACCAAAGAATAAGGCAAGAGCAAATGGGAGATGGCACCATGGGAAACAATGACAGAAAAAAAGAAAAAAACTTAGAAAACAGGAGATGCCAAGCATTTTTAAGTTCTGCACAAAACAGTGATTTAGACTTTTGTTGTTCTCATAAGTAGCAAAAAGAAAAATTGATCCTGTCACTCTCCTTTGAGTGGATAATCCCACCTCCATATCTAGAAAGTAGCAAAAAAATATTTAATTGACTGAGTCAGCAATTGAATGTAATCAAAAAATCTTTCTTTTTTTTTAACTTGTTTTGTACATTAAAATAATTGTGTAGAAGATGGTGAAGGGCTTAGAGGGAGAAGCCATTCAAGGAGTGGCTGAGGTCCCTTGGTCTGTTCAGGCTGGAGAAGGGGACACTGAGGGGAGACCTCACTGCAGGTGCAGCTTCCTCATGAGGGGAAGAGCAGGGGCAGGCACTGATCTCTGCTCTGTGGTGGCAGTGATAGAATATGATGGAATGGCTGAAGCTGTGTCAGGGGAGGTTTATGTTGGGTGTCAGGAAAAGGTTCCTCTCCCAGAGGATGGTTGGGCACTGGAACAGGCTCCCCAGGGATGTGGGCACAGCATCAGCTGACAGAGCTCAATAAGTGTTTCTGGACAATGCTCTCAGGCACATGGTGAGATTTTCAGGACTGTCCTGTGTAGGGCTAGGAGTTGGACTTTGGTGATTCTTGTGGGACCCTTCTAACTCAAAATAGTCTGTGATTGTATGATTTTATTTTGTTTTGTAATTTTTGTAATTATCCCTTCCCTCTTCTGTCCTATTGCACTGTGTTTATCTCAGCCCATGAGTTTTACCTTTCGTCCAGTTCTCTTCCCCCATCCCTCTGGGGGACAGAGAGTGAACAGCTCTGTAGAGCCGAGCTGCCTGCTGGGTTAGACCACAGCAGCTGTGAGTGCCTTTTGAAGCACTCAGGGAACACACGGAGCTACTGCCGCACACAGCAGTCACCACCCTGCCGATGTCCAGGGCTCCTGTGGCTGTCACCAAGAGGTCACTCTGAGCTAGAGCTGTGGGACATGCTGGTGCCATGCAGCTGCCTGTGCCCTGAGCATGGTCACACACCAGCCAGCAGCCACCATGGTCTGAAAGCACACACACAGCACCTGTCATGGCTGAAGCCCAGGATAGCCCACAGGAGAGCAGACAGAAAGCAGCATCCTGTCCATACCTGTGGTGCACTCTTTAGAGAGCAGGCATGCAGGATTCCTTGCTTTGGAATCTGCATCACATCAAGCCTGTGAATTGCAAACAGGCAATGTGTTCTCACATATTACTATGAGGACCTTGCTGCTCCAAACGGGTCGAGAGGAAAGCTGGAGCTGTAGGAAGCAGTTGACAAAAGACTAAGGCAGCTTGTTTTTCCTGGCAGGTAAGGGAAGGATGTATTCATTCGCTGATTCAATAGACAAAGGCTGAGGTCAGAAAAAAGCCCAGGGAATACTTCTCTGTGCCTGTAAACACGAACACATTTTCTTGATTCTCCCCACTTTGCTGCCTGCTGAAGGTGGCGACGCTTGTGATGCTTGTGGTCCACTGGCAGCAGCATTGTGACCAGAATACAAACACAGACTGAGAAAAAAACATGATCAAATAATTCCCTAGAGAGCAAATGGGCTCAAAGCATGCCAGAGTAGAAGGCTGTGAGCAAGGGGCTACACCAACCAGCCAGACCACTTTCCACAGCTTCTTCCTTGGGGAATGTTCAACAATGGCTCAAAAACTGCAATGTGCACCTTCTAATTTCACAGAATCACAGGATGGATTCAATGGAAGATAGCTCCAGAGACCATCTTGTCCAACTCCCCTGCTGAAGCAGGCTCACCTAGTGCAGGTTGTGCAGGATTGTGTCCAGATGGCTTCTGAAAATCTCCAGAGAAGGAGACTCCACCACCTCTCCTCACAGCCTGTTCCAGTGCTCTCCCACTTTCACAGTAAAGAGGTTTAATCTCATATTCAGATGAAACTTCCTTTATTCCAGTTTGTGCCTGTTGACCCTTGTGATGTCACTGGGCACTAGAGAGAAGAGTCTGGCCCCACCCTCCTGAAATCCACCTTTAAACTATCTGTAATAAATATTTAGGTAATGTTAATTATGTGTTTAAAGTAGGTACCACAAAAAAATTTAGAGGGAGTAAATACCTTCTAATGAACTAAGAAGTAATACTGAAGACTTGTCAGCTTTGTGTGAGTGCTTTACAGTATATGCATTTGCACAAGACACTGTCACTGGAGCAGCTTGATGACCTTTTGCAAACCAGTACAATGGGTTTGTGCCCAGACTTAGCTTGACAGCTACAGTGAACAAAGTTGTTGTGTTTGGAATTTGTACATAAATAATTCAAAGATCTGTTGGTAAACATGATTCTCTCCAACAATTTGTCCAAGCTCACCTTTTGCTTTTTCTAAGTTCCTTGGATTTGCATAATCTCAATTTTTAAAAATGAAATAAAAATGTTAGCATGGGTTAAAAGCTAATTTACCCATTTTTGATGTCTAAGTAGCACCAGGGGTAATAACATTCCAAAGGAAATTGACTAAAACACATACCAGATATATTAATCCATAGGATAATTTCCAGATAAAGAGATTATTTTAAAAAATGTTTTACAAATACACTAATAATCCTTTTTCTTTCATATTGTGTAGAGTATTTTTAACATTCTTTCTTCACTTATCTACCAGGATTTCATACATTTTTAAATTTGGTATTTTCCTATGGGACTGCTGAACATTTCTAACGATAGATGCTCCATTAGGCTCCCCTTTTGACCTTTGTTCTAACCTAAGAAGCAAGTTTCAGAGCTACCTTACACTTAATTAAACTGAGTCTCTGTACTGAAGTAAGTGGAGTTACAGAAATGTTTAGTACAAAGGAATCTGTCTGTAGGTGGCTGTAAATATTTTTTTAGCTAATATATTAATTAGATTGTTTCCACAGAAAAAGGCCTGAAGAAGGGGGAGAGCCAGCTGGTAAAAACCTGCTTATGTACCGTATCTTTCAGTCACAGCAGAGAACACAATATCATGTTGGGTAATGTTGTTTGAGCCCATAAGCCAGGCAATGGTCTAGAGTCCATGCCTTGGAGAAGACAAACACAGGCTAATGTTGTCATACAGATCTCTCATTCTCTCCCTCCCCTCCCTTCCTCTCCTTCCTCTCCCTCTCTTTCTTTTCTTTTTTCTTTTCTTTTTTCTTTTCTTTTTTCCTTTTCTTTTTCCTTTTCTTTTTCCTTTTCTTTTTCCTTTTCTTTGTCCTTTCCTTTTTCCTTTCCTTTTTCCTTTCCTTTTTCCTTTTCTTTTTCCTTTTCTTTTTCCTTTTCTTTTTCCTTTCATTTTTCCTTTTCTTTTTCCTTTTCTTTTTCCTTTTCTTTTTCCTTTCCTTTTTCCTTTACTTTTTCCTTTTCTTTTTCCTTTTCTTTTTCCTTTCCTTTTTCCTTTTCTTTTTCCTTTCCTTTTTCCTTTTCTTTTTCCTTTCCTTTTTCCTTTCCTTTTTCCTTTCCTTTTTCCTTTCCTTTTTCCTTTCCTTTCCTTTCCTTTCCTTTCCTTTCCTTTCCTTTCCTTTCCTTTCCTTTCCTTTTTTTTTGAATTGTAACTAATGTTTGGATACATTCTGATAACATCTCTTCTATGTAAGTTCCAGATTACACAAGATCAGGATATTTTTCAGAGTCACATTTTTGCCTTACAGCAAAATGTTGATACAATCAAGACTGGCTAGATTACAAGCAATCACAATTTTTTAAAGTCATGTTTCGTATTAACACAATAAATCTATCACCTGAGCAGATAAAATTATACAATGGATAAAATCTTATAGTTTATTTGTTTACAAAACTGCCAGGATGACTCTTAGGATCTTATTTCATGTTGTCCATGTAGACATAGCTGATAAAAGCACTGGATAAGATTATGGTTTTGTTCTGCCTCCAAGAAAACATGTAGAATTCTTCCTTTGTTAGAGGAAGTTGCTGTGCCTTAGCTTTTCTGTCGATGTCTCCAGATTGATGACTGGACACTCTTTTAGGGCACTGACAGCAGCTATAAAACAATTTCAATGTTGTGCTCCCTCTTTTCCAGGTGCAGGTACCCATCCCGCTGGGGCGGGTGGGTGTCGGTGTTCCCTGTGGGCAGCCAGAGCTGCCGTGTGAGCCAGACAGGGAGAGCATCTCCCATGCCAGGCTGTGCCTGCTTTCACAGGGGCTGACAGCGGATGGGTGAGTGAGGGCTGCTTGTTGCATTGCCTCTCGGGCAGAGAAGCCCAGCCCTACCCTTGAGTTACAGCAGCCCCGGGCAGCTCCACGGGCTGGGCAGAGTGTCTGCAAAGCTGCCCAGGGGAAAAGCACCTGGGGGTTCGCAGCAGCTGAACATGAGCCAGCAGTGCCCAGGTGGCCAACAGCATCCTGGCCTCTATCAGCAACAGCATGGCCAGCAGGAGCAGGCAGGGATCCTTCCCTTGTACTTGTAATAGATATTTATTTACTATTTGCTTTCATTGTAGATCTACATGAAATACGTCTTTGGGATTTTTAATTGAAAGTCCTACCAGGTGATCTGTTTTGTAGTTGCTCATTACAATACTTAAAAGAAAATAAAAGACTTTGTGATTGGATTTGTACTCTTCTGTCCTTAGTGTGTTTACATTGCTATTGATTCAGTTAATGCATCCATCAGGGAAATAAAAATGTTAGGCCTCATTTAATTAAACCAAATTACTTCTGTGGCTTTTACATAGTTTTGCTTGGGTTTTTTTTCTCTTATGGGAGCTCCATTAACATATGTTGAACTTTGCATTTTGTTTATAACCAAAAAAATAAGTGCACAACATAATTTTGGTGAATTAGAGTCCCATGTAACTTATCAGACATTACAGATCAAAAACCACTAAGTGAACATCCTTTGAAGTAACATTTAACTTTAGAAAATAATCAAAAAACTGGAGGAGCTAAAATTATTTGGTTTGAATATTTCCTGCACTATTTCTTTTTGTACCAACCTCTTTGCACATTTAGAACTGTATCTGACCACAAAGTAAGTGCCAGATATAAAAAGTCTTAACTGTAGACAAGGACCAGGTAAATATCTGTAAATAAATATCTACACAATATAGTTACCAGCAGTAGAATGATCTCACATTATATACAATCTGTGGGATAGAAGAAGGTTTTCTGGAGCATGAATTCCAGAATTCCCAGGCTTGCCCTTTGTAAAAGTGATCTTAATTCATAAAAAAATGGAAGTACCTTGTGAATCCTTGATCTAGAGTTTTTGAAAATCCATTAAAGATTTTGTGGAAAGCATTTGCTTTAATATGCATTTCTATATGCATCTATGTGTTTATAAAATAGATGAAAGTAAGTGGCAAACCATGCTATTACTTGATTATTCGCATTCTGCCATGATCTCAGCATTTCTGTGCACTAGACTTGCCTAGAATTGTCACAAGCAACTTTAGAAGTCACTCAAATTGAACACTAATGTTAAAGAAAACAAGTTCTCCACTATATTGAGCAGTTTTTATAATGTTAATAATTAGATTCTCGGCTAAGATAAAATGTCACTATTTCTGTCTAAATTAGAGTTTTCTTTCTTCTATAAATCTTCCAAACTATGCAAAAAGAGGGTCTTGTTCCTCCTGTGAATCTATCCTGAAACACAATTTTCCAAAGGGAAAAAATATTTAAAAAGATTCTCAAATATAC
This sequence comes from Melozone crissalis, assembly GCF_028551555.1. Lineage (NCBI taxonomy): Eukaryota > Metazoa > Chordata > Aves > Passeriformes > Passerellidae > Melozone > Melozone crissalis. The sequence continues at coordinate 17,781,574 of NW_026535783.1, read as the reverse complement.
AAGTGAATAATTTGTAATAGTGGACAACCCTCTCTCTAATTTCTGCCTGTTTTTACAGCAACTTATAATGGATATATCAGTAACTCAGGAAGACAGAAATTACCTCAAGACACTAATTTGTTTTCAGTAAAAATATATCTGTGAATAGTTAGATAAGTACAGAGTGAAAGTTTTACCAGCAGCCATTATGCAGCAACTTCCTGAGCATCCTGGGAGCACTGTAGCATCTTTCTGATTACAGAGGGCTTTCATTTTCCTGTAAATTTAGTATGACACAGAATTTTTGAACTAAGTAGTTTTCTACACTATTAGCTGCATGATATAACACTGGAAAATAAGCTGGGTCTCTGGACGTAAAAATTCACCATATTGAGTCTTTTTTTCCCCATATGCAATATGTGTGCAGTTAAAACACATTGTTCACAGACATTACCGTGTTTCACTAACTAGTCTAAGTGAACAAAATATAGTAATGGAGGTTTTAACAACTGCAGTATATTCTGAGAAACTGTCCCCTATTAACACTGCAAGAACAGGAATTCTGTCCCCAAAGACAGTAAAAAACCATCAGGTCTAGCTCTGACCATTGGAGAGAAACCTATGCGTTCCCTGTAATGATTAATGCTCCTCATGAGTGAGAAAGCTTTTTCTTTCTGCCCAGATACCTGTTAAGGCTTTCCCAACCCTTAGCACTTTCAGGGTATCAAGAGCTGTAAGCCAGCAGGATGGGCTGAGACACCTGTGGAAGTCACAGGAGCGCATGACAGAAAAAGAAAAGTGGTTCAGCCACCTCTGCTAGGAGTGTGCCAGCACCACAGCTAACCCAAAGAGATTGCAGCCCCGATCAGGCTTAGTGCAGTAATGGAAAACCATCAGATTCATTCAGTATTCAAGGTAAGCAGCTGTATAACAATTTGTTTCACAACAAAAAGTTGACAGAACAAATCCAAAACAACTCTGTGTGCATGTTTACATGGGAAGCTATTGGCATCAGCAGTGCATTTGAAGGTGTGCTTCAAGTCCCTTATGCTTTTTGTAACATTTTCAAATTCATTGCTGTCTTCAAGATGACAGGAAATCCAGGTCTGCCTTCCTCCTGGGAGATCTTTATTCACAGACAAGTCAAAAACCCTTGACAAAAGGCAACCAAGGGAACTTGCTGACCTTTTAGCTGCCTGTCTAACATCAGTGCAAGTATTGCTTCCTGATAAAATGAGAAATTCAATTTAAGGGGAAACATAGCAGGTATTTGAGTAGGCTCTCATTTTATTTTACTTCTTGGGCTGTCTCTCAAGCAGAAAACAAATGTAAATAAGCAGGAATTCATTCTTCATTCCTGTGCAGTTACCAGAGCTAACAATGCTGCTCACCAGGGTAACATCATCCTTGCACCATGGCCCACCCTTCTACCTGCTCTCTTGTTCACTAATTGATGTTTATCTCCCCAAAATAAGACTGTCATTTAGAAATCCTAGCTTTTTAATATCCCATTATTTTTGTCCCTAATTTTAGGGAGAAATGATCCCTTCACTGAAAACCAATCAATTATACCAGAGCTCTTTGGAAATTAGCTGATTGTTCCATTATGGTTAACCATATTAAATTTCATTGTTTGGACATCAGATATAATGCCAGCATGCACAAAGCTTGCAGAGTTCTAGAGGTAGTCTTGTTTGGCTCCCAACACAGCAAGCACCTTCCAGTTTGAACCTCTTTTCATCTTCCATATTTGTCCCAACAGAAACATTTGCTTCTTCCATAATCAGTCTGGAAGACTTGAGTTTCATGTTGAAAGCCTTGATTGAAGAATGCACCAAAGAGAGGAGCATCTCTCCTGTAAGGAAGGGCTGAGACACCCGGGACTGTTCACTGGAGAAGGGAAGGCAGCTCAGGGGAATTTTATTCATGTTTAATTTTATTAAACACTTGCAGGGAGCGTGCAAAGATGATGGAGCCAGGCTCTTTCTGGGGGTGCCCAGTGACAGAACAAGTGGCTATGGGCACAAACTGAAACAGAGGAGATTTCCTCTGGCAGTAAGAAAACTTCCTGCTGGGGATGACCAAGTGCTGGCACAGGTTTCCTGAGGAGGTGGCTGAGTCTTGGAGCACTCAGAAATTAATTCAGTTTCTTAAATGGAAGAAAGTTATAACACAAAGCCGTCATTTGCAAATTAAAGTTTTATTGTTTTATTGGACAAGTGGGTCATTAAATACAAACCTAGGTAATAGTGGACAGCCCTCTGAGTGGCTCTGAGTGGCCCTGCTTGAGCAAGCAAGCTGGACCAGAAGACCTCTGGAGGCCTCTTCTAACCTCAGTTATCCTGTGATTATGTGGTGCATGAAGGTCATCATCTGAACCCAACAGATACCCTGGGCTCCTTCAAGGAGAAGAGATGTCAATTTATATAGAGGAAGAAAATTATTAGAGAATGGGTCTCCAATTTTGAGAAAGACTGAGAATAGCATTAAAGATGCTTGGATTCACTCACAGCGAGTTAGAAAAATCTCCCTGTTGTGTTCTGCCAGTATTTTTGTTGGTTGGTTGGCTGGTTGGGGTTTTTTGGTTTTTGTAGGGTTTCTTTGATTTTAGTGTACTAAGAATTAAAACCATTCTAGAGAAGTTACCTTCTCTGCTTTGATGTATACATAGGAATGTACTATTTTATGTGTATGTGGGACACAAACTATACAGAAGTTTCAAAACTGAATTATCTAATGATTGTAGAGAATAACATATGGATATAGTTAAATTGTGGTCTGTTTTGAAAACTAACACCAAAACAGGGAAATGTTCAAGTATGTTCAAGTCTTAGAGATTAACATATCAGGCTTGATTTGTACATATTTATTGCATATCTAAGAGTTCAGTACTATTTTTCTTCAAGCAATTACCAATACTAATATCTACTGTAGAGATGCTTATGGAAATTAAAGTAACCAACAATCAGCGGTCAAAGTCAACAAATGAGCTGAAATCTATGTTCTTCTTTGCTTGCTTGTTCTGTCCTCTCAGTAAAACTGCTGTGAATGTTGATGCATGAGTCCCAGAACTTCTCCCTGTGACATCACCAGTAAAGTTAAAAATGTTAGGAGTTATTTGTCCTTCACTCATGTCCACAGTAACAAACATTATCATACATGTCCTGTATGTGCAATCCTACAATGCTGAGTCCCTGTCATTCTGACTGAGCAGTGAAGATTTTCTTTTATTAGTATTGTAATATTGTAATTTCTGCCTTTTCTACTTGGGCAGTAGGATAGGAAAGGATTTATTTGAAGAGACTTTATAAGAGGAAGGAAAAGGGCAAGAAATTTTGAACCATGTTGTCTGTTCTGCAGTGCTTCAATGATGATGTGTCTTTGGTTGACTCATTGAGTTTTTGTTTGCTTTTAAAAGGGACTGTTTTAGAATACCGAAGATACCCTAAGGACATAAACCAATCAGATCTTACCAGCTGTTTCATATTCAGGCCACACATCCCACAAGGAATGAAACCTGCCCTCTCAGAACAGCCTCAGCTTCTGTGTGAACAAAGAAAAGGCAAAACAAAATGTCATTAAAGACAAAATGAGCCAGCTGCCTTTCCAGGGAAAGTTGCCTCTTCCATTTGCTTTTGCTTAAATGCTGTGCATTGCAGGGCATCTTCCTTCACTCACACATGTATTCTGGTACCACCCATTAAAGTTCATTGCAGTTCTGTGTGCAGAAAAGCAGGAACTTTACCAGTGAGAGGCTGGAATGGATGCAGATAGGTTATTTACTCAGATGTCCATATAATCTTTCAGTAAATTCAAGTGCAGGTTAATCTCTTAAGTAATCAGTACCAAGATTTTATGCTAACCAGAATAAATTCCTGCACAGCACTGCTTTGGCTGCTTACACTGCGTATCTGAATCTGAACCATCTGAAGGAACTTAGGTCTTTCCTAAATGTGACCTGAAGGAAATCTCCTCGAAGTTGTAATGGTTTTTATCACTGCAGTGTTCTTGAGTTCTGAATCAATGGCATGGGAGCAATTCAGTGGCCATTGAAAAAGAGCATTTTGTACTCTCTGGGAGTGCAACAGGTCCTAGCAGTGCCTGTGGTTCTGTGAAGAAGCATAATTATTGCTCTATTCCAAAAGAATATAGTCACTTCCATGTGAAGTAAAGATGTACTGTATAGCAAAGTTCTCTAGATGCTGCAAATCTTATTCTTTCCATGTCTCATTCTGCAAAAATTTCAACTTTTGAGGTATGGTAACAATGTCATAGCATAATCTAAATTAAACCAATGTAAACTGCTTTATAAGCTGACCATGATATGACGTGGATGCATGAACTGGAATAAGGACAGTATAGTAAGAACTGAGAAAAGAGGGAAGAACTAGTGACTGCACAAGATATTCTGAATTTTCAGGAGTAGGCAAAACATGCATAATCACAGTGAATGGGGGTAAAGCTGACATTCACCTATATGTTGCGCCTTTGTTGCTGACCACAGAAGATGATGGCGTATTCTGCATTTTCAAACAAGGCTTATTTTGGGCTGCTCTATCTTCTTTCTTACTACAGGTGCCACAATGCCACTTTGGCCTTGGCTGACTGCCAGGCGTCCGGCAAATATAAGCACCCCAAAGCTAGGTTCTTTTTTTTTCACATTTGTTCACCTGCCTTGAGGGAATTGCAAAGACACTGACCTGAATATACCTAGTAACACTAGGAGGAGCCTAAAAGTAAAACCGCAGAAGGATTTTTTCAGCACAACCTATCTGAAGTGAGTTGCCAGGTCTGTCAGAGGTGTCATCTTTGTCTAGGAGTGGAACTCTTTAAGTTATGAAATGCGTAAGCATGGCAATATATTTCTTAGGTGAGAAGGAGCTTAAGCAAATTTGCTGGTTTGTTATGGCTTTGGAAAGGAAATTTTGCTTGTGTCTTGCTACAGCCACCAAGGGATGAGCAGTAATGGGCAAGGACACACGCAGGGCTTACCCCTTCTAAACAAAGAGCTCTGCTCTGTGGCATCAGAAGAAAAATAAAATGTACGTTCCTAGCTCCCTGTCCCATGCCCTCCCAGTGCTTGTACAAAGGGGCAGGACCTGCCACTCTGCTGCTACCAGGAATTGCAGAGAAAAAAGGTAATTTTCAGCAGGCTCACGCCAGCAGATGCAATGCATCTGGCAGCTCTCCTGCTGTAAAGAGTGAGTTGGGTTGGGTGTGGATAGAAATGGAAATCTGTTCAGGAAGTTTTCAGCTGGCAACTGATCCAGAGATTGCTTTATTTTCAGTCTGGGACAATGCTGAGTGTACTGCATCTTGAGATCAGGTAGGCAAAGCAGGCTTCAGCTCTTTCCCCAGCCCTGCCTCTCTCTGCTCTTTGTAAAAAGCATAAAGGAATTCCCTGGAGGCAATTTACAGTCCAGTCATCTATGCAACCTACAGGATTCAAACTAGATTTAGAGATAAATCAAGGGTAATCCAGTTGGTTTTTCACAGTTTATCCCTGCAAAGCTTGTAATTTCCTCAGTATATTTATTGCTCCTGGGTCTACTTCTGACAATGGATATCAATAAAGTGGATAGATTTATTATTTAAGTTTAAATCATGTTTGATAGAATTTGGTGGTTAATATTTTATTTTGTATTAACAGTTCATCTAGAAACACTACTTTTTCCTAATTTTTCCTTACACTTCAAAAATCTCTGCACCCAGCATGAGGAAAATGAACCATCTGTGTGCCTGCATGAAACCCTCTCTCTGGCAGCTCCCCTGGCTGAAGTGCAGGTTCTCTGTGGAGGAGACCCAGACAGCTACAGAGTATTGATCACAGATGAACAGTCCACAGTAACAAATCCTAGGGATAGCTCACCAATTTTTTTTTTCTGAAGACCTTTTCAAACCTTTCTCTAATCACCGGGTGGAAAGCTGTAAATTAAATCAGCCAGTTCGGGCTGTGGAAATGCTTAGCAGGCAGGGTGCAGCAGGAGAACATATAAGAGTTTGAATTATTGCATTGCTGCAACCTTCCACATTTACATTCAAGTCATAATTTCTGGAAGTAAGCATAAATAAGAATTAAATATCTGCGAAGTCTTTTTTCTTCTGTCCTTTGATTACAGTTGCATTTTATTTATGACTCCCACAAGAGAGCCAAACTTCTATTATGTGAGATTTCTTCTGTAAATTGTTAAAGAATCACAAAAATGAAATACTTCACAGCAGGTTTTTCCTCTATTGCTACCTGCCTGTGGTATTAGCTTGGTCTCTTTCCCAAACCACTCCTTAGTAGGTGATTTTTTTTTCTGGTAGGGAAATATCTTATTATAGTTTGTCTGTCTTTTTCTATGATTTTCTCTGAAGGTGATTTGGCTGTACCAGGTGTTTGATGCTTCTGCTACTTCCCACATTGCAACATATTCGCTGTTAGTACTTGAAATATATTTTAAAAACTAAATAATTAATTTAAAAAAAAACCAAAACCACACCCAAACTTTGCATGAGCATGTGACAAGTTGTGTATTGAATGCTGTTAAAGGCTACACAGGATTTCATGTTATTGGTCAAAGAAGCATTTTTCTTACCCCCATTACACATCTGAAACTTTTTTCCAGACCTGTTAGCTCTGACAGAAATTCCAGTCTGACTCTGAATTCCAGTCTCTGTTTATTTTTTGCCAGGTCATATTTATTTTTCCTTGCATCAACACTCTCCTTAGATAGCTGGTCCCACTCAGCTAATAAATACAGCTAGGTATTTATACCTAGCTGTATTTATACCTAGCTGTATTTTGTAGCTTTGGCTGTAATTTTGGTAAACAATCCTAAAGATACAAGAAATGATAAGAAATAATGCCATGGAGGGCACAGGGCTGAGAGTATAATATCTAAAACTTTATAGGCCACTGTCTTATCCAGCCTTTATAATTATTTATTTATTTCTTCCCCAAGGTGAGCACCCCTTTAAATACTTTGAGATTGACTACTAGTCCATCACAAAGTATTTTTTACTTCGAAATTTACTACTGTTCTTTTATTCCTCTTATTTCTCTAATTTCACCTCTTGAACTGGTAATGGTTGTTCTTGCAGTATGTTATGTAAGCTTCTTGCACCAGTATAAAAACATTTCAGTAACTTCTCTTCAGCCACACTCAAATTCTTCAATGAACTATATCCATCACTTTAGCTGGTGCTTTTATCTGCAAAACTTCTGCTATTATCCATGGTATTCTTCATTTTCCTTATCATGCCTCTTTCTCTTCTTCTTTTTCATCTCCTGTTTTGTGCTTTTATGCCCAAGGGGTTCTTCCATAAAAAACAGTTTTGGAAAATACAGTACTGTTCTGCTTTGTTTTAAAGTTCCTATCAGTTGTGGTAGCATCCCTTCTGGAAAGACAGTGCCTTGGGGCCCAAGGACACTGTGTCTGCCCAGCAGGGGCACCTCTCCAGAAAGAAACTGTGCAGTTGACTTCCTTCCTCATCTTGTCGTCCTTTCCTCTAGAAGATGCAATTTTGAGCGTCCTTCCTTTTCATTCCAAATCTTTTCCCAGGAGATTTTGTACTGTCATTAGTGGGAAAGCTAGCATTAAATCAGGATTGTCTCCTTGAATTCCTCACAAGTCTCTGCTTAAAACACTATTTGCACTTCTGACAGCAACGATTCTGGTGAATATCTGAGTAGAAACATCAAAATTTTTATAATTCTATCTAGTTAGTTCACTCAGACAAGTCCAATTGTTAGTTCAGTCAGACTCAATGACCAGCTTTGGAATTTTTTTATTTTTTAAAAACTCCCATAGGACGTTCATTTATATTGTTTGCATGTTTATTATTTCAGTATTCTTTTGAGATGAAACTTATCCAATAAGTAGAGAGAAAACATTCTTAGGCAATATTCCCAAAACCCAAACAAAAAGTAACTTACTTTTAATCATGAAAATACAAATCCCCAACCAACCAACAAACTATACAAAAGGAAGAAATCCTAATAAACAAACTACAACAACATCAACAACAAACAAGATTTCACCAGACAGGAATTTCATAATGCCTCCATTTTACTATTTCCTACTTCCTGACTGTTTCTGACATAATTTCATTCTTACCTGTGTTATAACTGTTATAACTCTGTTATAACAAATTATTAATAACTAGGGTGAGGTTAACTTTTGCACAGGCTTATTTTGAAGATCTGGCCAGGCTGCAATGTCAAAAGGCAAATTGCTGCTGGAGCTTTTAGTTGCATCTATTAATGCCTCTTTCTTTTGCAGTAAATCTTGTATTTGGTGCTACATAGAAAACATTAATTAGTAATAGGCACCTGTGTAGACAACACATTTTGTTAAGCAGTGCAGTTCTCAGCTTACAGCATCAACAGGAGACAGCAGAGAAGGTGAGTTGCCCTCTAAAACCTTACATCCTTATTCTGAGTCCATTACCCTAAATGCTGGAAAAGTCTGAACTGAGACCTCTTTGCTATTTGGCTGTCTTTCAGTGTTTTCTCCTGAAAAACCTATCTCCATTTTATTTACACACTGAAGGGCATGTATGGAGCTGGCTCATCAGGCCACAAACCTTTCTTTTATCTCTGGAAGTAGCAGCCTCTGGTCAAATACTCTGCATAATTGCAACAGAAGTAATCCTAGCAATACATTTAATACCTACTTGTAAAGAAAAGTGAAGATCCTTTCAGAGAGATTCCTTTCAATCTAGGATACCTGTTGCTCACAATTTCTGAAAAGCAGATGCAAGAGAGTAATTCAAGCATGAGATCAAACAGTAAAGTCAAAAAATATCCTAGTGATTAGATACAGATCAATCTAAACTGCATACAATGGAGTTATTTCTACTTTTTTTTTCCATTAGTAGTATGCTATCAATAAATCCACAAATAAAAGTATACCAGATTGTCATCAGCCTTTTCTTAACTCACTCTGAAAATATTCATAATCGAAATCTGTTTCTCACTCAAGCCCACCTCTGGAAGTAATTCAAAAAGATTAAACAGAGTTCTCCAAACTCAGGCTTTATCACAGCAGACCAGCAGAGACATTCCCTGCTCTTCCTGTCTCTTGTTCTTATGTTTTCATAAGATGAATTATGTTTTCATTAATGAATTTACTGTTATAAGTTCTCATTAGCCCTGCCAATTTGGGGAAACACACTGCTCCTAATAAGGTGCAGGCTGTACACATGTTCCTTTTGGGGACTGGTGTAACAGCTTTTCATAAGGATTGTGTCAGTGAAAGGAGAAGAGTATTAACATCCCTCTTTCCTTAGCCAAGAGATTTCCTCAAGATTTCTTCAGTGTGCTGTTTTCAAAATAATGCAGCTGTTGCATCAGTCAAGCATTGTTCTCTTTCAACAGGTACTCTCTGTCTAGATATTCTGTGCTTCTATCTTGGCCCTGTCTAATCCCACACCACACAAATCCCAGCCAGTCTTCCAAGCACCAAAAGTCTACAGGTTGTCTCTGCATTTGTATTCTCACGTGCGATTTCAGCACTGAAGCACTGAAATGCTGCATAAAACTGCTTCATATGGTCTGCATAAAATATTCCCTTGCTTGTACAGACTAAAACAATGTGTTAAGGTCAAAAACTATTACCTTCAAATTGCAAATATTATGTTGCTTTCAACCACTTCCTGTCTTCTCCTTAGAAAAATAACTTTTTAAAAATTTTACTCTATAGTGAATTTTATTATTCTCAACATCTGTGTTTTCTGGCATTGTGTCATGTAAACTTCCCACTATTACTACATAATATTGTCCGCTGACCGAATCTTAATTTTTTCTCTCACTTATAAAGTAAGCTGATAATTCCAAGCTGCACTTTTCCTTTACTGAGCTTTTCCTGTTTATTTTTTTAAAAAATTAAATACATATGGAGCACTCAGAAATTAATTCAGTTTCTTAAATGGAAGAAAGTTATAACACAAAGCAGTCATTTGCAAATTAAAGTTTTATTATTTTATTGGACAAGTGGGTCATTAAATACAAAAATGAGAAAGAGAACTTAATATCTTCAAATGAATATTCTAAACCAGAACTTTAAAAAATCAGCTGAGGGCTATGAATCCTATTGGGAAAACATAGGGATTTTGAAAGTAGCTTTTTAATAGCATGTGAGATACTTTTAGCAATAATTGGACTCAATTAGATGACAAGATAAATTATTATTATTTTACTCCTTTTTAGTGTTTGATACTTAGACGATGGTTTGCATCAGAGGATTTTTGCTTTACCTGCAGCAGAGAGTGCGTAACTCTGGACAAACATCTAACCCTTGTAAACAAGAAAATTCAGACTTGGGGTAGGGACCCAAACACCTTGCCTCTGGTCCCTGTGTTGGCACTGGCCGATTTCCACAAGCTTCTCCAACATCAGGCAGTGAATAGCCGTGCTGCAGAGAGAAGCGTGTGGGCTGCCCCCTTTGGCACAGAGTGACAGGCAGAGGGTGTAGCCCAGGAACAGGCACCACAACCCACTCAGGAGATTCAGGCAGGTAGAGACAAGCCTGTGTGTCCTGTGAATGGCAGATAAACAGATTGGAGAGCAAGCCAGCAGCCTCTATAGCAGCACTACCCGTTTGTAAAATGCAGAAGATGTATTGTTCTTGCTCGTGGGGTCAGGAACATCTCAAATCCCCTCTTACAGCATCGGCATTTCCTAGTGCAACAACCTGGCAATGAACACGAGTACTACCACTGGAAAATATTAATGTTTGTCCTCTGGGAAAGTCTTATCATGGTGATTTAATTCCCTGGGTGTGTCCACGGCTAGTGTCATCTTTTGACCTCAAAATTGTTTCTTTCAGGACCTGCGTTCCAGGAAGCGCTAACTTCAGTGGTTTCAGTTTCCCTTACTGACCAAACCAGGAATCCCATTGAGGAGTCTAATAAAAGAATGAGCTTTTATACTGAAAATGAAAGTCAATTATAAATTACTATAATGCTATTACTTATATTAATATTCTATTCTATTCTATTCTATTCTATTCTATTCTGTTCTATTCTATTCTGTTCTATTCTGTTCTATTACATATTACAATTTGGCAGTCATGAAAAATTGTGTACACTCTTAAGGACCTAATCCCTCATTGCTCTGTACATATTTCACCTAGGAAATTTCACCAGAACTCTCAAAATGTAAAACACTACCTGACCTTTTTTCACTGTACCTACATAAAGACTAATACATTGGAAACCAAGTGCTTTTTATGGTGTGCACACTCATTTGAGATCTGACACTCAACTTCCCTTGCAGTCATACCTGGCAGATGAAATATCTTGCTGCCAGTCGTGGGGAGTAAAAGCATTCCTTTGCCACTTTACACAGTTTTGTAATTACCCCTGACTTTTGTTTCGGCTGTCCTTCCCTTTCCCTTTTCCTTGTATGGAGATCAAAAATGATATTTAGTTACCAAACCACTTTCATGTAATCTAAGAGCTGTGCCTCTAAGGATTTAAACCATACTCGTAGTTCCTGACTTAAGCAGACAGTAGCAGAGTTGAATGTGAAATCTGAAAAGCACAGTCCCTTCCCAGGTTTTTCTTGCTGTTTGAGCAACATCAAGAAGTTTTCATTTTTTCTCTCTGTTGGGCAGTGTGAATGCCTGAAGAGCAAATTACTCCATCCTCAGTGCCAGAGATACCACAATATCAGCCCATGAAGACAATGAGAAGGCTGGCATCCCCAGTGCTTTTAACATCCCTGCTCTGACACGAGGTGATGCACTAGCCTGCAAGATTTTGGCTGCTTAGGGAAAATGTGCAGACGTCCCGAGAGATTAGATATGCCCATCTGAGCCTCAGAGAAATGGCAACTAACAGTGACTGAAACATGTCAAAATCCTCAGCTTCCGTCCCTTTTCAGGGGACCTTGTCCTGCATGCGTGCACTGACATTTCAGCCAGCTGAGGGCCGGGGATGGGAGCAGAGGGAGCAGTTCTCCTTCCCCTGCCCCAAATGGCACTGCCGGGGCCCGAGGCAGCGCTGGGGAGATAAGGGCTGATGGATGGCAGGGATGGCCTGGGGGATGAGATAACGCTGGGACCTACCCAGCAAGTATGCAGTGGGAGGAGATGTTCCCTGCTACTGCCACAGCCCTATCTCTCGCTGCTCTTTGGGAAGGGGTGAGGGCCTGACCCTGTGTTTCTTCGGTTTTTTACAAGAATATTTCCACCCTCTTTAAGTGAAAAAGTTACCCGGGAAAAAATTGGAAAGTGACTCCAAGCCTTCAAAGGCCTTCCTGACTCACACATGTACACCTTTGTCACACTCTGATTCCCTGTCTTCCTGCTTGTGCAAGCATAAGGTCCCCAGTGACCATAAGTGTTTGGTAAGTTATTTCCCTGCTCCAGTGCCACTTCACACATGTCTAATTTTACCTTGGTAATATGAAAATCTTCCATCCCTGGGCTGGTATTCTGGCATCTTCAAGAAAGATGCCAGAAAACATAGGCTCTCAGGGTTTTATAGTCATTGCTGCAACTTTAAAATTCAGTATAACCCAGCAGGAGACAATATGCTCTGTACTTTTTTTTTAAAAATTACAAAATGAGATTTTCAAAGTTGTATTTTCACCCTTTCTCCTCACACAATCCCGATATATTAAAACACCCTAAACCAAACTGGTGAGTAATCCTTCGTATCTTACTAGTATAGGGTTGACAATGCTGCTGTCACAAAGATATCTGCAAAGATGAGTGTATTAGTGGTTTTTTTACAAAAAGTCAAAAAATAAAGCATTTTTTTAAAAATATGAGGGCATGGAATGTGGGAAATAAGAGAAGACCAAATTTATTGTCTTTTGAATAAATTTTTAACATTATCAACTAAAGCCTGTTGGTGATGTCTTTTGGGGAGTGAAGTCTCTTCAGCAAATGAGTGTTTAGTAATTCTCATGCTCTCATTTTTGTAATAATTTCAGTCTGATATTAAATATTACTTGTTCAGATGTTTCTCTGATACGAGGTATGTGTGTCAGTGTTTGGAGAGAGAAAAATTGGGTTCATATCTCTGTTATGCTTTCAAATTGCTAGGTCAGATTTGGGTCTCTGGCTGTAAATTCTTCAATTCTATTCTAAGTCGAAGGAATGTGACAGATTTAATACCTAGAATAAGTTATTAGCTGCAATAATGCATAAACCAGTGGCACTTTCCAAAAAAGTAGCTTGTGCTGCTTCTGTTTTCTAAAGAAAAATTAAAATATAATCCTATTTCCTTGTTCCTTACAGTTCTTGCAAAAATTTTCTTGATTAATCCATCAAGAACTTGGAACTGATGTGCCCATAAATACAATCTTCTGAGTTTTTTTATTGCAGTCATATTTCTGTCGGGATTAGTTACCCTCCCAAAATTTAAAAAGCAAGAGGAATTCATATATGCACAAAGCATTGAAGAATCACTAGCTATAAACAGAAAGTGCCTGTATCTACCATGAACTGTTTATAGAAGACTAATGTAGAATTACGGGCTGCATGGAAAGAAATCAAGAAAGATTGGGCGAGTAGGGAGCTCTGCCAGCCTGTGCATGTGCTCAGCTGGAAAATAGATGGAGTGACCTGTTGACTTTGTAAGGCTGAGAACGCTTGGATTTGCTTCTCCTGCAGGCTAGTAAGTTAAGGTGGGCTCCATGCTTTCCACATCAGTCTGGTTTATCCCCACTCTTGTGGGGACCCTTGTATGGACCGTCAAGGTGGGAGCCGTGGTTCCTATACACAGCTTTGCCCTTGAGTGGTACATGAAATTTTTTCAATTTTTCAATTTTTCAAATTTTTCTAACTAACTGGCTCTGGGCACAATGAGACACAGTTACATTTCAGTCTTCAGGTATTGAATGATGATTTTTTGTGATTACCAAGGGCTTGGGGAAGCCTATTATGCTTGCCAATAAATAAGTTTTGTTTTTAAGGTATTAGAGGATTTGTCCCTGAGCAGCAGTCTAAAGGATCACTGGGCTACTGTGAATGTCTGTACTTGGAGAAAGGTCTGGGAAAAAACACATTAATTTTTATTGCAAAAACTGAACCAATAAGGGAAAAAACCCAAACAAACAGGGTAGAACTCCAGCACATTAAAACCAGATTTGGGAATTTTGGTATTTGAAATGGAGCCATATATCTCCACATTTAGTATCTGCTTAATTTAAACTAAAAAACAACTGCCATACCTCACATTTCATATCCTGAAATCCTCAATAATTGGCTAGAGCATTGTGCATACTGTTATTGCCTGGTATCTTATTCTCTTTCCAGCTATTGGCATGACTAACAAGAAATGAGTGTGTTTTTAATTTTTTAAATAATTTTTTTTTCAATCATTATGTTACCTTTCTTTGTTGTTAAAAGTGTGGAACTGTACTCCTCAGTTACTGCAGGAGAAATAATTTAGAGTGTGGGCTTGAACTGAGAACTTCTATGTGTCAGACAAGAAGTATAGTTTCAGAATTTTCGCGCTCATTTTGACTGTAAGATTTATCCTAAATCTGAAAAAGAAATCCAGTTTTTTGTAAAAAGGCTGCATCTCAGTATTTGCTAAAAAAACTTAAAATGAAAAGTTGTCCTTTAGCCCTAAGTAGATACAGACTGTGGTATACAGCATTGAGCAATTCTACAAGAAATGAACTTTAATGAGTGTTACATCCTTTCTGCTACATCTGTGGTGTTTTGGGAAAACTACCTACTAGGCTAGAGGCAAGAGAATTTAAAAAGCTGTCATGAAAGCCTATGAGAATGAGCCTAGCTTACCTGCAAAGGACAATTTTGCTTTTTAAGCAGAAAAATAATCACAGGGCAGGGTTATAATGTATTATCCTCCTAGGAGTGCTCTCATGATAATCTTCATTGTGCCCATTCAGAAACCATGTTTAGAAAGCATTAAATATTTACCCTGAGGTAGTACTGTAAGATCTAACAGGTTCTTAGCTGCTACCCCACTAAGCACTAGTGATGAAAGCAAATGGTTGAAAGACCATACTTTATACTTTGATGATCTTCTTAATACATTTATGGCATTTAAAAATTGCTTTTTGGATTTTTCTGATATTATACAAAGTAATTTTATATATATATATATATATATATATATATATATATATATATATATATACGTACATGACTTCGTCATGGCTAAGTGCTTGGGCCAAAGTGATAAATGATGGGAAATCTTCAAGCTGAGCCTGCTATACCACCTTTAATTCACCATATTTTGTGTAGTTGAAGCTGGGATCCCAAATCAGTGGGAAGAATTCTGTACCTACAAATCACTCCCAATCCTGTGCATGCACACTTACGTCCTCACTTTTGTTCTGTTATGAGAATCATTTTCTGTTGTCTTAGGTACCCTTGGCATTTCTGATGGTTTATGAATAGTTACTTTTGTACCGAATTATATGCTGTGCTGTAACAGAGTCATCAGACACATTATGGCAGGTCAATGCAGAGGGCACCATTTATTACTGGTGTCCACAGCACCCTGCCTCCAGCAGCCAGCATGAAAGTAGGAAATACAGAGGGTGGCAGAAACAATTGCAAAGGGGTCTATTAGAACTGCTGGAATGTTTTGCGTAACCAGAAGTTTGTAGCTACTGTAGGGAAGTAGTGAGTGGACTGGAGTCTGTGAGGTGGGATATAGACCTATCAGGGAGTTGACTTAGATGTAAAAATCCACAAAATCCAAGAATGAGAATCACCATCCTTCTCATGGCACCAGGGCTGGAACTAGATGAACTTTCAGGTGCCTTTGAGCCCAGGACATTCTGTGATTATATGACATAAGAGGGAGTGCACAGTTCAGAAAATCACTGCCTGGATCCTTCAACTGCTACTTCACACTCTGTACAAAGGTACTGTGATAAACTTGATCATTTGAAAGTTGTGTTCAGTTTTTTAAAGAGCTGGTGAAAATCCAATTATTTGGGAAGTAAGGCCAACTGAATTGAAATTAATTCTGTAAGTGCTAAGGTTGCAAATTCTGTTTTTAGAGAAAATGTGGCATAACACAAGTCGTATCTTTGAAAAAAATATTAAAATGGGCTTTAATGTCATACTTTTTTGATGTATTGAAGGTAGTTTTCATGATGTCATCCAGATAGTTTAAATAAACAGTTTGCATATAAGGTTAACAAGCTGCAGTGGTAGCAGGGTCTGTGTGGGATTATATTAGAATTAATTTGATCAATTACTTTTAGTTCCAGAGGTCTCCAGATGAGCCAGAAGCCAGCTTATGCAGTTTGGCAGATGAAGAATCAGTGCAGTCAACACATGCCGTGAAGGTAATGAACATTCTTTCAAACTTCATTTTTCATCCTGAGCAGGGAAGACAAGTAAGCCAAGACACTGCTGCTCAGAGCAGCCAAAATGATAACCATAAATAATCATAATAGAAAGCCCATGGCTTAAATGAAATAGGGAAGGGTAAAATAAGTACTTTGCCATTAAAATGATGGTTCTGAACCTCAAATTTTCATTATGATTTGCCCTGGAGTACATGAAGTTTCCTTAACCTTGAGATGCAGCTTTTGAATTAAAAGACTGCTGAACATTTTCTTTTGATAAACTGCTCACAAGAAGAGGGTGGTATAAAGAACATTTAGTCAAATCAGGGGAAATCTTTATAATAATCTATTTCATTTCCACTGCTGAAACCCAGGAGGATCAATTCTATCAGCCAGTTTCCATGGAAGAGAGTGGGAGGCACACCTGTGAAAGGAAGCCATGGGCTCAGCGCTGACTGGAGCTCATACTCCCATAAACACAAAACTTCTGATGACTTACAAGACACTTTTAACTAGGCTAGAGCTATAAAATAGGATCACAGATTTGAAAAACTCAAGAGCAAGCTGCAGTCCATGTCCGCGGTCTGTTTCTTGCTGCTGAGAGAAATTTGTTATTGGTTTGACATTTGTTAGTTTCCAAGCGTAATTAAAATGACACCTTAGTAGAAATTGAAAACTTTTACAAGTGCAAAAAAATTAATCTGTCATGCGTTGCATTCTGTATATTCACTCTTCTTTCTATCAGCTATATTTTCTTTCTTTTCCCGTCTCTCACTAATAACTTATGTGTTTGAGCAAGCTTGGTGCACTTAAACAAATTACGCATAGGCCCATGGATACCAAACATTGTGATTTTTTTATTTACAAATATAACAATGATGCTCTTCTAAAAGAAGACTGTTTTATATTTAAATGTCTAAGTGTGGATTTAGAATGTTATTTTTTATTAATATGGTAACCTGCTATGAATTTTCATTAACTGTAGGTGCACAGTTTAATGTTAAGATGAAATTGTCAGGTGGTTTGTATTTGTTAAAAATATTAATGTTCGGATTTTTGTTTCATATTATGCAAGATTAGGACAGAAGCTAATACAGTTTAAAAAATCTCTCCTCATTACAAATCTGATACGTGTGTTGGAAGGAGGAATTTTGGCTATTTCCATGCAACTCTTTAAAATGACAAACTTTAAAAGTAAAATGAAGCCCAACTGAAGCAGATTAGCTGGGCTAAAAGTACTTCAATGAGAATTGCTTTTACCTTCAACTTTTCTTCCAAAAAAGTCAGTGACAGCAGTGTTTGCAGCTTAGTAATTTTTTAACAGTATTTTGATAACTTTTCCTCTTAGTGAAACAGCAACCATAGTTAAATTTACTGCAAGCCATCCTGTTTCAATGTTTAAATTTTGAGATTCACAGTGCTACCATATTTTCAATTTGCATGTGTAAAAGCACATTTCAATCAAACAAGCCCTGATGGCCAGACATCTGCTTTCTCTCACTTCTCAGAACAGTCTGTTACCCTATGCAGCTACGGCCAAGTGGTTTGCTTCAGGTTCCTACCTTGGCATTTCTCAGTCACGCAGCCATTGAGTTTTGTTACCTCTGAACAGAGACTCTGGGCAGAAATCCTGCAGTTTACTTGGCACGTGGATCGTTGTCATTTAAGTTTTAATCTGCGCTGCAAGAGTAAAAATGGGACCTATTAGAGACTGTATTGCCCCTGTCTTCTTCTTTCACATCTCCCACTGCTTTTTCAGTATCTCAAATAAATGCTCTTTCAGGCTTTTCCATTTGCAGCTCCTGAAAGAAGCGAGCTGTGCGTGGTGCAGACGCAGCCGCCAGCGGGTGGCCGTCAGGCCTACAGCAAACCAGGCCATTAAGACCGGCAGTTTGCAGGGAAAGAAGGAAATTTGGCATGTGCAATCAACACCCACGGTTCATTAAATCCCTCCCAGTTGTTATGGGTGATGTTGCCTGACAAGGGGGAGCAACCCACTGCAGTCAATTTTGATAACATTATTTGCCTGTCAAAAATTTGGCTATCACAGCTGTAATGAAATGTTGACAGTAGGTGATTTTAAATGTTTTCAGCATTCAGGTACTGGATCATACCACTCACAAGACACAGTTGCTTTCACCATAGTTGTTACTAGATAGGAAACTCTACCTTCACCTCGTGTCTGCAGCATTATTGGCTGTCAGGACATGTTCCTTTAGGCTGTCTTGCTTGCTCTGTTCTATCTGGATACATAACAATGCACATCTGAAGAAATGTTTATTGACTTCAGTGAGATTTAGAGTTTATATGTCTGGGAACATTCAAGAAAACTAATACAAATTAACTAAAGGTGTGAATTTAAAGTTGTGATTACTTAACTGCATTATGTGCACGTTCTCATTCAAAATTAAACTGGCCCTAATTCAATCTAACTACATTTACTTCCAAAGTAAATTAATACATTCTAAATGAGAGGTGGCTACGCAGAAACTTAAAATGGTTTAGCCAATCTATTTTAAAAGTTAATTCAGATTGATTTTTCTGCATCTTCTAGACAAAAACCTCAGGTCTTAAATGAAATGTGAAATCCTATTTCATTTAGGTGTATTGTGTAAAATGCTATTTGCAAGTTCCTCTAAGAATATTCTGCACGTCTGCAGCCTATATCTTATACCTGGAGATATTTTTTAAGGCTCAAAATACTGTTTTTGCCATGATTTTCTACATTACTATTCCTTTGCAACAGGGGATTCCTACACCTGTGCTACTCAACCTCTCTGGACATTAGATCAGCGGTATCTGAGTGTTTTTTAAATAAATGCTTTTATGTCAGGCTTTGAAAGTTGTTGCAAGTCTTCAGAAGGAAGCGAATTTAACATACTATTATTATATCTTGAACCAGCACAAAACAGAACTCAGAGCCATAAAGAACATGTAAGTAAAAGAAGCCAAGCTGGGCTGCTTTGGAGAAGTTATTTTGAGATTAATACAGTATATATGCATACATACAGATCCAAGCTCCCCTTAGATTAAAAATAATGGCTATGTACTATAGTTTGTAACAGCAGAGATCTACACTTACTGCTGTACTGCCGCAAATGCCACGCACTTATTTACTGGCTCTTATAACAGCAGAACAAAATGCAGCAAGAAAGATGACTGCAGAAAATTCTTGTTAATAACCATCCCTATCAATACAGAAGTAGTTAATGGTATTTTCTTAGAGCATGATATCATGTAATATATTTTACCTACTTATAAAATTCAGAGCAAAAGAACAATTATTATTACAAAGCCGAAGCATATTCTTCCAGAGAGAAGTATTAGTATATTGTTAGTTCACCATTAGCTCAAACAACCTCATTTGCTGATTGATTGATTGATTGATTGATGAACAGAAGAGCAATATTTTTGGTATGTATCGCCTGTGAAGATAAGTTAGAGGAAGACATACGAAGTGCCTCAATGAGTTAGTATAACAAATTTTACCACTGGTCAATAAAGATTTGTGCTCCTAACCTTCTCAGTAGTTTTGATGAGAAAGGAAAGATATGCCTGCCTCTTAAAGTGCAGCTGTACCGTATCCCAGTATACTGCTTTTAATTTAACTAAGGGTCCCTGGAGAGCTTCTTTTCTGAAAAATCTGAAGACTGCCCTGATGCCATGACTGTTATTGTTATCAGTGCTTGTTCTATGAGGCTGATGTGGAAAAACTACCACAAATTACAGCCATACCTTCATTTGACTGTGCAGTTGTACCTGAACAGAACAGGGTCTTTGAGAAACAGATTGCTATTTAAATTAAGTTGGAAAAAAACCATTTTGGGCTGTGAAAGTCAGGGGTAGGAATAACTTTATGATTTTTAAAGTTTGAGTTATGAAAGGTGGGATGAGAATTCTTGAATTAACTTGCAAATTGAACAATTTAAATGCCTAAATTCAGTGTAGAGATATGAATATATTCATGCTTAATATGTCAAAATTTTAACATCTGGCCTTAAAATCTTTTCTTTTTCTTTTGGATCAGTTGGTATTTCAAAGACCTAAATGTACTAAATCTTCCAAAATCAAATATAGAATGCCCAGCAAAGTATCATGTTTAGATCTAAAGCAAGTTAATCTTATCTTTTAGCACAAGCCTGTCTAGAAGCCACACAAAATTTTAAGCTCTCAGTGTGTTCAAGACATATTTTGAATCCAAAGCCAGTTCCTGTGGCTCAGAACTGCTTTTTCATGCTTACTTGTGGCTATTAATGGAAAAGATACTCAATATCTAAGGAACTTCCTTCAACGCTTTTCAAAGTCTCGTGAGAGTTTAAAATACGAAATAATTTTTGGAAAAATATAAAGATGACAAACCTATTACTCACATTCATATCATATTTTGTGCTCCCCCAAAGCACTTCATGTTATATATGCCTTCTCCAGAATTTGTATTTATGTTGATAAAACAAGGATAATTTGACACACAAATTAAAAAACACACTGAAAAAATAAAAAATATTTAATAAACTATGAGTGAATTGATTCAATTTCCTATTTGGTAAAGTCCATTTAATATTTCTCCCTAAAAGTAGAAAGATTTATCTGTGACTGCTGAATTGCAATAGTAACAAGAAGGGCATATTCACTGAAAAATATAAACAGCAGCACCAACTTCATGACATAGGAAGTTTATTTGAAGTAATGTTGGCTCCTTGATCTGCTAAGGCTGCAGCTGATCAGTCAGCGTGGTCTGGTATTTAACATGCACCGCATGTGTGCGAGCTGTAGTTAAGCTGCAATAAAGCTGTCCAAAAAGAGGCTAAGATTAGAGCTGTTTGTGAAACCAAGCCTACAGCCCTAACTGTGGGAGTGCAAACAGCTTGGGGCTGCAACTCCAGCAGGTTGCAATCCTTTGCACAGGCACCTGGGAGTTCAGCAGTGGCAAAAAGAGCACCCGGAGCTCTCCCCGAACAGTGCCTTACCATCTTAGTGTTAGCACCCTGCTTCAGTGCAAGGGTGTTAGTTTAAACCACTGCCAAATACTGTGATTTATCAGCTAAGCATTCCTCATGGGACTGTGCTTGAGCCTGTGTTGCAGCTGCACAGCTGGTGTTGTCCTTGATGGACAGGAATGAACGCTGCCTCTACTGCAGAGTCAGCACAAAGTAACATTATGTGATACCGCATGTGAAGTCCAGCTACAGAGCAAGTCACTAAAACCAGCAAAATTAAGAATGAGGAACTCGTTCTGATCAGGCTCAGTGGAAAACTGGTAAAGATACTGAACTTTGAATGTCTAGATTTTGCTGGTTTTCCTACCATAACAAAGGAAATAAAGATTTTTTAATTCCTCCTATCTCTGTCATCTGCAAATAAAATTTAAGCCTAATTGCTACTCTTCTGTGACAAGAATCAGTCGGTGACATAGAGATTCCTTACATCAGTAGTCTTCGAGGACTCACTTGCTCTATTTGTGGCACCTTTAACACTGAATTTCCTACTTGAGTGAGTTTTGTAATTTTTTAATCATAAACAGATTTTTATGCATATGCATTGCACCACCAAGGAGTGTGTCCTTGTTTTGTCTGGGATTGAGTTAATTTTCTTCCTAGAGGCTGGTACACTGGCTGCTGTGTTTTTGATTTAGTATGAGAAATGTGTCAATAATGTTTCAGTCATTGGTAAGTAGTGGTTACCCTAAATTAAGGACTTTTTAGTGTCCCCTGCTTTGGCACTGAGCATGAGAAGCTGGGAGGAAGCATAACCAGGACACCTGATCTGAGATGGCCAGAAGGATATTCCATACCATAGAATATGGAATATCTATGGATATACCATAGAATATCTTGTCCAGTACTTACACTGTGGATAGTCAGCCAGGAGCTGCTGATCTTAAGCTCATAGTCTTAAGCTGTGCCAGGAGAAATTTAGGCTAGACATTAGAAAACAATTCTCTGCAGAAAGCATGGCTAAGCGCTGGAATGGGCTGCCCGGGGAGGTGGTAGAGTCACTGTCCCTGGAGGTGTTTAAAAAAAGAATGGATGTGGCACTCAGTGCCATGGTTTAGTTGATAAGGGAGTTTTAGGTCTTAGGTTGCACTTGATGATCTCAAAGGTCTTTTCCAACCTAGCTGATTCTGTGATTCTACACCTCAGGAACAGTCTGGACATCGGTCAGCAGGTGGTAAACATTGTATTGTGCATCACCTTCTCTTGACTTTTATTCCTCTTTCTCTTGACTTTTCTTTACTACTACTACTACTATCATTAGTATTGGTATTATATCATATTTCATTTTAATTAGTAAACTGTTTTCATCTTAACACTCAGTTGGAGTGCAAATATAGCATGGTAAATTCCTCTCCTCCAGCAGAAATCACAGCACTCACTGTGTGAGTTTCCTTGCAAGCTCCTTTTTTCAAGTTTTAAAGTTGGTGGCAGATTAGTTTTGATAATCCTTTTAAGAATTTTCAAGAAGGAATGAGTCATTCCCACAGCGTAGCACAGCAGTCCTTCTCATAGAAGCTTCTGCAACAATCTTCCACATGGGTCACAGCAAAACTTCCACATAGGTATCCCTTACTTCTTTGGATGCCGAGTCACAGGAACAACTCACAGCTCTTCTGGCCAATGATGAGTACAGCACAGAAGAACATCCACTGCCTTTAGATATCTAAAGGAAAGAATTCAGGAAAAGAAACAATAGGCAAGATAAACAGATGGAAGAGGCTAACAAAATGGTACAGTAGGTCTAGTACACATGAAACATTAAAACAGTAACAGAAACATTAAAAAAATATTTTTCCAAAGGACTTGGTGACATCAAAGAACACCTCTGGATGGTGTCAAGGGGCCAGTGCTGCAGTATACAGAATTAATGGCCAAAAGAAGGGTAAAGGGAGAAATATGAGACTTTTTGCAGCACAACTCTCCATCTTCCATTGTGCTAGATATCCTCATTTATACTTTACATCCCTTCAGTCATTTAGACATAGACACAAGTTCTTACCCATTGAGAACCAACACTTCCCTCTGTTGATTTTTAATATGATTCAAAACTCATTCAACGCATCTATATAAACAAGGACCACAAGGAAAACAGAATTAAATAATACTCCCTAGCACCTGTGTTTCACACATACACAGATTTATTTAATGTGATAACCCTATTGATCAAAACAGAATCTTATCAGAATTTTATCTGAGCATTAAAAGTTATTACTGGAATTTCAAAGACATTCCTAATCCACATGCACATTTTCTACATTTTTAGGCTTCAGTATTAAAGATGGTAAGAAAAAAACCTCCTGTGTTTTTCTTTTTTCTTTAGCAGCAGACATGCAATTTTCTTTTATTCTCCTTTAAAAGCATGCCTCGATTTTGTTCAAATTTTAAAGAAAACTGACTCCTCTTAAAAGAACAGCATATTCCAGCCTAAAATATAAGAATCCAACATTATTACAGGGAAAAACACACCTCAGATTAAAGGCTGCTAAGTAATTCGTTTGACCTAGAAGAATTCCTGCTTCAAGATGTTCGCAGACAAGGGAAAAGAAATTTGCATCTGCTATAAACAGAACAGTCTTGGAAGGTTATCTGTATTATTTTAAGTACTAGATAGAAAGTTTTAAATCCTTGGCTGTGTCTGAAGAACACCTTTGTGTGTCAAAGGAACTGGAACTCTCATTTAAGTCACCCATACATTTTGGAGTTTTGGATCAGGCACTTAACTGTTTTCTGTTCTGTTATCTTTTGAGGCTGACTGAGCTTTTAGCATATCTAGGAGATGGAGATGATAGCCAAAGATTGTGGGCACAAACAGTGCCCATCGTTGTGTGCCATCAGCCAAAGAGAGGCCAGCACCAGTTACTGCACTGTCTCTCTGCTGCCAGATGCTGCTTATGTGGAGGCACTCCGCCTGTGCCTTTAGGAAGCCGTCTGCTCCGGGGTGAAGAAATAAAGACTGAATAGGACACATGTTCTCCCAGGCTTAGTCTTTCTCACTTGATCATAACTTCTTTTAGATGGAGCCAAAAGAAATGGTGTTTATACATCACCTAGCCCAGTGGGCTCCCAGTGGATGACATGGGCTCATATTTGCTATTCTGTTGCAAAATATTAAGAAGCCATTGCGCTGTGTCATTATTATTCAGTGCATGCCAGAAAGCACAAATGGTGTTTTTGAAAAGCCTCCAGAAAAAAGTTAGTCTAGCTCTGTAGTTTTGCAGTGTAATGAATTGTCACTTTCCAGCCAGTCAGAATTCTAATTACAGCTCACTGCAAAGAGACAAATGAATTTATCTGCAGTGTTGGTTTGCCGTGCAGGCACACACATGCACAATGAAGTGCATGATAAATGATGATGAATCCATGATCCCTTCTATATTCTTTTCTCAAAGCATGGGATTTGATATCTTTACAAAGCACAAAAGAAAAGATAAACAGTCATCAGTCATTTTTAACAAGAGAAGTTCAGCAAAGGGAAGCAAACAAAATCTGTCTTCAGTTTATGCTACCTGTAAAAGAAATTCAAGTGTTGAGCTTTTGAGGGAAAGCAATGAGAAAAATTAACCCTTAGATACAAAAAACTTAAATGAAAACATAACAAAAAATCACCCCCTATGGAAAAAAAAACAAAAAAAAAACAAGAAAAAGACAACCAAAATAAATTTTAAAAAAACCCTCCACACCTTGACTGAGTCATTTTGCAGTGGAAAAAATGGAAAAATAGGAGACAATTGCTTTGCTGTATTCTCTATGAACCAGACATCTAGACAACCTGTTAGTTCCTAAACCACCTCCCTGTGTTTGAGAAGGCTGTCCTAAAGATATCAGAATGACCCCTGTGAGTATGGGCGCAGTGACCACCTCTCTGCCCAGAGACTTCACCGCTATGAGCATTCCAGCAGTGGCTGCCTTACACCAGGCTTACCCCTCACTTGGAAGCACTCAGTGCATTCAAATTGAAGGCTTTTGACAGGTAGGAGGATACTATGGCACAAAGCCATGGTACCCGTGCTGAAGAGAGAGGGGAGAGGCTTTGCCAAATATACTCCCTCAAAGGTAACTGCTTACTGTAATCACACATCATTTATTGAGTATGAAAGACAGTCTGATACAGGCAGGGTGCAATGACCTTGCAATTCATTTCACTTTTCTTTGTCTCAGACAAGACACAGCTGGGTCAGACTGAGGTTCTTACCCGCTATCTGACCAATATGAGCTTTTTTCCCCCCCTGCCTAACATTAGTTTTCTTTATGAAGACCAATTAGCAGAAATTCCTCTTCAGAAGTTAGCAGGTCAGATAGAGTGCAGGTGTTTACACTGACCCAACTCAAGTGCTCCCTGCTGAATCTGTCCAGAGCACTACCCAGCATGTCGGTGGTCTCCAGACACCACAGGGACCTTGCTGACCTTGCCTGTGCTTGCCCAGAGTAGAAGGCCACTAGGACATCTCCCAGAGGTGCTCCAAATACTGCTTGTCCTGGCATGATGCATCATAGCATTTATCAGCCTGGTCTGGCAGAAAAATAGCATCGAGGGGTTTTTTTCAGATAGCATTTTTGGAACATCTTAGTGCATCAGTCTGAGTTTCTCATTATTGGAATGTACAGGCTTTATTAAATATGTCTTAGCAGTTCCATGTATCACATGGTTTTCCTGAGTTTTAACGGATTCATTAGTTTTGTGACAAACAACATTACTATAGATAAGATATTTATACTGAGTAAGATGGAGCACACATAAAAAATATTAACCTTGTTAGGCAGCTCCATGTTTTAGATGCTACCCAGTGTCTGAGTTCTTCTCTTATCTCCAGGTCCTTTTGTTTAAGTAATTAGGGTATTTTGTTGACATTAAAAGGCTTGAAGGCTTGAATGTCTTAGAAAGTTTAAAAGTATGCATTCACCTCCTTTCACTGCACCCAAATTCCCTTTCAGTCTTCTCATAGCAGACAAACTGTGCCATACTCCCTGGAAACTTGACTGATTTCATTGAACTCTAGACAACCAGGATAAGCATATTGTTGACACATAAGCAGATAAGAGGATGTGGGCAAATTTTGGCAGGTGACCATCTAGTGACATGATAAATGTGCTGCTCTCAAGCCATGTGCCATAAACCAGCATGTATGCACTGCTTTTTTTTTTAATTCATAGCACACATTGCATAAATAGGACAGCTAAGAGATCTGTTCATATAAAATAGGTACACTGTAGGTAGTAAACATGGATTTATTTTGTTAATGGGTTTATTTGCAAAAAGTCACTAACTCTTAATGCCCGTAGTTGCTGAGGATCAGAATGTGTATTCAATCAGTATGTTCTAAGTATTCCTGTGGAAAATATCTATACTGGATATAAAATATATACAGCTATACTGGAACAAAATATATATATATAAATTTTTTTTTCTTTAATTCTCCTAATAATTATACAGACAGTGCTCACTATTATTTCCCCAAGAAAACCACACATTATTTCATTTTGGCTAATCAGATCTTCATTTGTCACTCTTTTCTCTTTGTGTTTTATAGAGCATCAGTATGTTTTACATGTGCTTGCCTGATCTCTTGCTTTGAGGTCAAAAAATTTCATAGTGCAAAATGCAGACAAAGAATTTTTCCTCTTAAATGAAATGAAAGCAAAATATTCACCTGAGTAGTACTTTTATAAATCAAAGGGTAGGAGGAGGACTTAGGTTTCTCTTTCATGAAAAAAATAAAAAAGACTATAGAGAGCACTTTAAGACCTGGATACAGCCGCAGAAGGCAAAGCACACAAGGTAAGAAAAATTATGTGTATGCTCCCAGTATTTGCAACATTTACTCCCAGGCATTTGGGATGCTGGTAAACAATAACACCTTATGATGGTGTTACAGAAGCAAAAGGAAACAATCTTCAGTAGTAGTAAAGCCATCCAAGCCCTTCTGAATCCCCACTGAGCTGGGATCCAGACACTTTAAGAAACGGTTCTCACATCACCATATCTCACAGCAGAACTCAGCCTATAGATTTCTCCTGAGTCCCTTCTGTATTTCATAACACTTAAAGTTATCCAAAGAGATCTCATGCTCGAAGAGCTGGAAAAACAAATTCAAATTGATGTAATATGGCTGGGGAAAATCAGCTCATGAAATCCAAATCTGACATTGGTTTTTTGACTTCCTGTTATTATAATATAAGAGGGGAATTATAATGTAAGAGTTTTTTTCATAGCTTTTAGGCCATCAATTAAGGAAGTCTTTAAGATTTTTACTATTTGCACAACATAAAGTGTATCAAGTTTATCTTATGCTTTCCTATAGTGGCAAATGAGAAAATGATGGAGCTGATCTCCAAACTGAACTTTATTATCAACAAACTAAATTCACTACTGAATTTACTGCTGGTGTAAATGTCCTGAAATATAGTCCATGTCAACTCTTAGAGTGCTTCTTAGAGGAAAACTCACTAAAAAGTCAATTCCTAGCTGTCTTCTGGTGAACCAGCTTATCAGTTTCATTGGTGAGGCCTTAGGCTCCAGCATTTCTCTTCAACTCTGTTTCAGGTCATATATATTAGACCTTCTGTGCATGCTGTGAAGACATATAAAGCTGGTAAGAAAGATTCCTTTTCCTGCATCAAAGCTGGCTAACAGCTCCCAAAAATAGAATCCATGTGAATTTTTTAATCACAGAAATACAATTTTTATTTGTGTTTTTTTTTTTTTAAATTTGTCATCTGCAAGGATCTATGTGCTTTCTTGGTGGCACTATTGGAGTTTCCTGTTGCTGCAGCTCATTTCTCTAGTCTCAGAAAAAAAAGTAATTTGCATAATTACCAATATTTTGTCAGTGCTTCCCAGATTCCACCCTGAAATGGATAGTTCCCACCCAAAAAACTGCTCAGTCAATCAACAGCAACAGCTGCAAATCAACAAATCTTCCATTTATACAAGAAAATGTCATATTACAAGACATAGGCATTATAGCACTGCATGTGCATTAAGATCTCTTTTCTTCCCTATTTTCTGGGAAAAGGGGTCTTTGCAATCAGGCAAAAAACTTTCAGAAATTCAACAGACTTTTCAACTTTTTAAATTCTTTTTCTTGCAAAGACACCATAAGATTAAACAAAAAGGTCCAAGCCTATTGAGTTATTTTCTAAAAAACACACACTTAACATTCCCTCTGTGCAAAATTTTTTTTTTTTGTTCTTCTTCATTTTAATCAGAATTTATAAAACAGAGGTTCACAATCCAGCTGCTAACATTGGGTATCTATTCCAGAGCAGTGCTTGAATGAACAGCAGCCCAGCTGCAGCAGAGGATGTTACTGGTTTTTCCGGCTGGCCACAAACCTGGCACTGGCTGCAGAACAATGCAGATATAGCAACAGTTACTGGAAGAAAGGAAGAAAGGAGGGAAAAATAATCACAAAGGAGGTTGAAAATTGATTGCAAAAAACTCTGCAAAAATTTATATTATTGAAATCCAAATTTAGCATAACTAAACAGTTCTGACAAATCATGGGTGGCCTGTACTGCATCATTATGAAGAGTAAAATAGTATGATTCTATTCTCCAGGCATCTTTCAATAATTTTACTAACTATTCTCATTTGCAAAGTTATTTCCTACCTTCAGGTTTACATTGCATACAAGAACCTTCCAAGAAACAGGCTGGATTTTTCTCTAGAGCTTTTCCCCAACACATTAGATTCCTATAAGTACAAGGGTGGGTAGTCAGCCATCACTTTTGGACTGGCTTTCAGTCATGCTTCTGGCATCAGATTCATCCCAAAACAGTAGAGAAGGGAACCTGATGTCCAGAGGAAACCACAACCAGTTGCCAAAGAAGTGAGGGAGGGAAGGAGCTGCTTGTACACAACACTGGATAATCATTGTGTCCAGACCACAACATAAATTCAATCAGAGTAGGGATAGATGGACTGGGAAGTCCAAGATGAAATCCAAAAATTTTTGGTATTCTCAAGATGAATACCAAAAATTACCAGCACTATTTCTGTGCCTATTGCATTTCTATTCTTTTCAGTGAAAAGATACTGTTCTTCTGACAGCCCTTCTATGGACACTCATTTCACTGAGTTCTCTTTGTACCATCATCTGTGAAAATAACAGAAAATAAGGGTAAAGGAAAGACAGAAGCTAGAAAATGACAGTTCTAGAAAAATAATCTGTAAAACAGCATAAGGAGTAAAAGGAAAACAAAATACACATTTAACAGAGCAGAATGCTGGAAGGCAGACAGGGAGGATCACCATAGTGTCCCAGGTGCTGTTAAGGACATCTCTCTCTACCTTCAATTTTTCATATTGGTCTCTTTTCAATAATCAGAATTTTAAAATAAATTGTACGTTTTAAAAATTGATCTGTTCATATTGTCAGATAGGAGACAGATGTACATAAGGCAGTGTGACGAACCAGAAATTTCTTGAGGTCCATTCCAACTTCATCTCCTACAATCCCATGATAAGGCAGAATGTTATCAGAGACAGATACCAAACTGAGAGAAGTAACTTATCATGCTGAACAAATGTAAGAGACAAGATCATTCTTTAAAGAATTCTTAAGAAAATACTGTGCAGGATTTATATTGTGACAGAATGATCTAAGTGATTTTGGTTTATGTTTCAGGATTACTATTTGCTTCACGTGAACTGGAACACCACTTTCGGTTGGATACTTCCTTTTTAAACAAATCCCCTGCGGCTTCTTTCTCAGATATAAATAAAGTTGAAAAAAAATGTGGAGTGTGGCTGAAGGAGGAAAAACAACAGATCCAGACTCCCTGGTACCATTCAGTGGCAGAAGATGCCAAACATAACAAGTAAGTTTTACAACAAGCATTACCGAATAGTCGCCTTTCTCATGAAAACTCTGAGGCAAGAAAAAAAGAAAAAAAATGTTTAATTCTGTGTCTCTTGATAAGCACTTTTCAACAATTCATAAAATGTGGTTATCTCCAACGTAATGAGAGAAATCAGATGCTCTTGCATTTGGACCTACAGTCTAAAATTGAGCATACTCTGCAGAAAGCTACCCTAGTTGTGTAGGTCTAGTATTAGAGCATGGCACCTTGCCACCCAGAATGAAGAAAGTGACTCAATCCACTCCCTATTCTAAGGCCACGTATTTGCAGATCATTCATGAAAAACATGTCCAAAATACTGTACAATATCTCTTGAAAGAGTTGGTTCATATTTCAACACTGCACATATCAGGAAGTTTTCTTATTATCTGTCCCAAACTTTCCCATATGCAAATAAGACTTTACTTCTTGCAACATTGTGAGGGAAATGTAAAATTTTTCACCATCACTTTTTTTACACCATTTTTTAAAACTTCTCATGTATTACCTTAGTATGACATCTTTCATTGCTTCCTCGGTTTTTCCTCAGAGATTATGTAATTTAATTTTTATCTTTTTTGATGTTGTTCTTTGAAGTACTTTTAGTTGATGTAGATCTTTTTTGCTGTCCTCTGCAGAAACAAAGTATTCTTGGCCTGGGGTTTGAATATTAAATATTTAAAAAGGAAAAAAATCTGTTCCTCGTGCCTTACGTAAAATGCTGCTGTTTTTAATGAAACTGCAGATGATATTTTGTTTTATTATGGGTTAGTTCTTGTTTTGCATTTATAAGCAAAACATATTTAATATTTTCTTTCTGACATACTTTTTTATAAATTCTAGCAGACAATTTTCAAGTTCTTACTTTTAAGAATTTAATCATTTTTCAGTTTTTCACTTGTCTATAGAGTAAGTATAAAATTATTAAACCTGAACATGTTTCATCAACTAAATCACATTTGAAGGACCGGCCAAGACCTGTGCTATTAACTTTATATCATCTTGTGGTCAAGTGTTGACCATTCCTTTTTGATATGGCTTCTTGACTCTCTATTGTGGTAGATGGATGGGATGACCACTTCCCAACAGTTTCAGATAGATTTTCTGGGAAGCTGTTGTGTCTTTGAGAATGCATATTATGGTAATTACCCATAGCTATCAAGGGAAATGGTTTTTCTAAAGAAAAAAAAAAATACTTAGTTTTGGTTCAGTAACACACAATGGCTTTAATTTCTATTTTTTCAATATTGCAAGTTATTTTTACTCCTTTTTCATTCGTATATTCCTCATCATCTGGGACAGACAATGTGAGAAGTATTTTTTAACTAAGGGGTGCACAGATTTTACTATGTTTTTCTGTAGTTCATCTTTGTGACTTTTGTTACCCACTTTGTAAAGAAGGACAAAGACAGGTTCCAGTCACATTATTTTTACAGCAAGTTTTAGTGCACATAGTTCTCTGCCAGTGCAGCTACTTGATCAATATAGAGAGATGGTAAACCCTGTACTGTTCAGGTTGGAATTTATCAGCAGATGGAGTCCACCTAGTGCCACATGTAGGTCAAAATATGCTCTGTTTCACAATTTCAGACCATAGATTTTACAGAGAAGTCTGAGAATACAAAATATAATAACATGAGTGGCAACCTTGAAGTATGTTCTGAATATAAACTGTGTTACCAAGTGTAATGTAAACACTTCTGTTAGAAAAGCAAGTTGATGTATCTTAAATTACTGAATTAATGAAGTAACCTGCTGCTTATGTCAGTTTTGACATAATTGTCTGATAAAATTGAAAGCCAACACATTGTTTTTCCTTGAGAGAGAATAATATAAAATCCTTTGACTGAGACCAATGAATTTTTCCAGTAGTAACATTCTCATCTAAAGTAATAGGTCCCATGTCAACATACAGACTTGGCAAAAAGAAATATATTGTGGGCAATAGCTTAGAGCTGTTATAAGAGAACAAAAAGGTCACTAGTCCAAGATAGCATTTTCTTCATTTTTTTAATATTCTGGTTAAAACATAGTATGGGAATGTCCTAATGCTGATGGTTTACTTTCAGAATCTCTTAAGAGAAGTGACTTTGAAACAACATTTACTCTCTAAGCCAGAAACCCCATAATGCATTCTCATCATTCTGAAGTCATAATTACAAATCCACTAACATTTTTCATTCAACTTTATTTGAATATTCTGATACTTGGATCTAATAAGTAGCACAATGTCAACATTTAAGTATTCTATCCATCAGAACATCAGAGATGACTACAGTTTCCTATATTTTAAAAGACTTAAGTACAAATTTATGACCCTAGCCTCTAAAAAATTGAAGTCATCCGTGTAATATTCAAGTAGGTTACACCGATAATGGTCTTAGCTCAGCATACATAGGTTTTTTAGATCATATAGAAAGATGTATTATATATTTTTAAACTCTACTCTGAATCCCACATTGGATATGCAAAAAACTAAGCAAATAACCATATTTTTATACACCTTCCTATGTTCTTATTGGCAACTTTCAAGGCACCTCCTGGATGCTACAGCTGTATCCTCAGTATGCCATAAGTACAGGCTCAAGAATTCACAGTACCTCAAGATGCATCATTCCTCTTCAACCCCCATCCACCTATCTGTGCCCAGTGAGTGGATGGAAGGGGTCCTGCTACATCTTTTCTTGGAGCTTGGACAGGAGCGAGTGCTGAGCAGGGGTAGGATCCAGTTCTTTGTGAGATGCTCAGCCTTCCTCATCTTTTCTCCTCATCTCACGAGCAGTCTGTGCCTGGACCTGACAACCTGTACCAGGTTGCAGAGCACAGCAAACATCTCTCTTGATAGGTTCCTGCTGCCTGAACACTTGTGAAAAGCACTGGTGCCAGAAGTGCACTTGCATTTCTTCCAGTCCCTCCAGCCAACATCATTTCTACAGACATTATGGCCTCTGGACAAGCCCTGATACAGCAGCAGCCTGCTGCAAGAGAATTATGTGCCAGAATTGCTTTTTCAGCCCTTCCTTGATGAATAGGCACATAGAAGTCATCCTGGCACATGGACTGGATGGATGACAGAAAATGCTGGGGCACATACCACTATCAGAAAATGAAGTAATAATACCTAACAGATATATACCCCTGTTAATGTATTGTCAGGGACAGCAGTGATGGTGAGGATCACACAGACTGTCCTAAAGTCTCTTCCTGGAAGACCAACACACAGGAACCAGCACTGTCTCCTGAGGGGGCAGACCATGTCCTGTGCCTGCACGGACTGTGCTTCATCCTCTCCTGCTCCATGTAACCAGCCCTGTTTTCTGGGCAGGAGACAGGACTTCTCCAGACAACACAGAGAAGGCACTGCTTGCTCTGCTTGTGGCTCCTGCTGCACTGAGAGCTCCGAATGGAACTTTATGGAGGCAGGCCCCTTCCCAGCAGGTGCTGCTGCCCGCATCACAGTATGCACTTTCATGAACTCTCTGGAGTGTTTAGGTAAAGTCAAAGAAACTAATGTTGAATCCACACAGGTGTGCACAAACAATCCTTTTGATGTCACTAGAAAACAGGTACCTGGAAGACCCCGGGTATGCTAAGCAAGTCTTTAGATAAAAATAGCATGATGCCACTGCATGTCTATGCAAATCAGAGTTGTATATATTGCCTTTCTAAGTAGGATCAGAACAACTTAGACAAACATAGGATCAGAACAACAGCCACAACAAACAAAGTTATGGTCTTATCCTAACCACTAAAAAATTGTACTCCAAAATTAATACAGGGTAAATCTTCCAAATTTCAACAACTGGATCATTTATATTTTAAAACTTGAAGAATAATTAATATTATAAATATTTAAGTTGGTTTTGTGGGGAGTGACACTACACCACATGAATGTCCAAGCCTTTCTGAAAATTTCAACAACTATGTCTAGATCCAGATTTTAGTAGTGAGCCATATATATTTAATTTTTAAAGATCTAAAGGTGCTGCAACTGAAAAATAGTTCAATCATTAGTTATGACCTAATAAATAGTCTCTAAACATGAATCTTGATTCTTAACAACTGTTCCAAAACTATCATGTTTTCTTCATGTCTATGCATATGTGCTATTCATTACTTGTGATATGATATTACTTATGATATTACTTATGAACCATATTATAATACTTATTCATTACTTATGATATTACTTATATGATACTTTTAGTCCTGTGTCTCTGATACCAAGTGCAAGTGACTACCTGAGACAAAATCAGTCAGGCTTTTTGGAGTGCAAACCCAGCTGGATCCTACCTGGCCTGCCAAAATAATTTCTAACTATGTCTCTCAGCTATCTGGTTCAGCCAGCAATAACCTCCCATAGGAGAGGGCAAAAAACCCCAGAGCACAAGCACATCCTCTGCTAACACAGAAGAACCTGGGCCAAACTTAAGCTGAGCCAGGTGACATATTTGCCCAGAGCAGGTACTGCTCCCAAACCATGTCTTGAACTGCTGGTTGCCACAAAGTGATTCCCAGTGTGTAGATCTTATTTGTTTGATCATTCACCTGATGGCTTCCAAAGTGATCACTCCAACTGGCACATCAGGCAGGTCCACTGAGGCGAGTTTCCCCAGGTGAGCAGCTGGGGAAACAGCTTTGTGACACCATAGATCTCAGCATCTCTTGAAGAAAAAAGGCTTCAAAACAGCACATATTTTGCAGAAACTCGATTGACCTGTGAAGAGAAAGTTGCCTGTTTCTTGGAAGAAAGTATTCCAAATCTTCAAGGATTTCAAATGCATTAAAATAATTAGTTCCATGGACTGGTTGTGTTTGTTGTTCTGGAGAAATCAGCATGTCAGCTGTTTCAGATCTATATTCCTAGAATCAAGCAGGAAGGCTGCTCTTCCTTCTTCCATTTTAACCTTACAACCGCAAAAAAAGGAGGAACTGAGACATCAGTCCACTGTCTTTATATTATTGTGCCAGTACACTAGCAACGCCAGGAAGACAACTTGGTGATCTCCACAATAAGCTTTTTTTGTTTTAATTAATGATTATTTAATTTAATTCTCTTTTGAATTTTATATATATATATAATAGACAGCAATAGATATACATGGGTAGAATTATATTTTGTATACCAGAAGAGTATATATATAGATATTTTGAGAGTGTGTACATATCTAGTACTCAAATGAGAGAATATATAGAGAGAATATATATACTCTGTATACTTCACAAATATAGACTATACACTATATATAAGTACTTTATCACAAATATAGACTATACATTATATATAAGTACTTCATCTATATGCAGTGATATATATTTACCTCCATATCCTTTCACTCTCTTGTATTGATTTATAGTGGATTTTTCCATGTGGGTATTTTTGTAAAAAATGCATATTTTTGCAAAAGATCAAAGCTAAAAAAGCTAAAATGTAGCTTGTGCCAAAGTAGACATCTACCTCAGCTACCCAAGAAAAGGACCAAAGATAAGGTGACACTTTCTATAAGTTCTCCGTTTGGTCATTTAAAAGAGGTACAAGAGATAGGGAGGGTGATCTAGAGTAAATTGGGATTCCTCTTTGAAGGTGTGTATTTCCTAAGTAAAAGGGAAACATAAAACTGAGGATACTTACATTAAAGGAAATTCAATATCATGCTTAAAAACAGGTAAGCAAAAGCTCCTTACTATCTGTCTTTATCTGAAAGTGAAAATAAACCTAAGATAGAATGAGCTTCCTTATGGTGATGCTGGGTTTTTTAAGGGTTGAAGTTAAAACAATCCCACTATGGGCTACTCTGGAATAGTCATGCTGAATTTTATTAGTATCACTTCCAGTTTACACAAAAATTATTTCTAAGCAGATTCAGTGATTTCATTAATTATCTTATTGCCAAATCATATTTGTAACCTCTGTTATTGAAATGAGAGGCTTGGTGTCCTGTTTTTTGATATATGCAACACAAAATTAATCAAGACAAATAAAATATACTGTAGGATGCAATGTAAAATAGATAAATAGATTATTAGAAAGTCACACACCTTCTCTGTAGCTAAATTTGTAGTTTATGCAGGCCAAGCATTTAAAAAATCCCTTCTAAGATATCAATTTAATTTCAATGCTTTTTTAGTTAAGTTCCCATCTATTCATCAATGAATTCCTCCTAACTTATTACTTCACTGAGCTCTTGAAGCTGTTTTTTTATGAAGAAATTTGAAAATGTGTTTATTAACTTTAGAAACTATGTTGATCACTTTCTCTACACTTTTGAGAGATTAATATTTTTTTTCTTAGTCTGTCTTTAGCATCTGTTATCACTTGAATTAAAAGCTTGAAGGAAATATATTTTTCAAAGCCCAGATTTATGCCTCCAGGGGATAAAATTAGCCAGAGCAGAGCAAAATAAAATTTATCAAAGGAGAGTTGTCTTGCAAAACCAGATTTTTGCTTAACATGTCTGAAAATATCTTAAAGAAAAGTAAATATATGTATTAGATACAGTATCAGCTCTAGTGGAAACAGTGCCAGATTCTTCTGCATTGCTCTTTTGCAAGCTTTCCTGTTCCTCAATGGGAAAGCCATAATCAACATTAAATTGCTAAACTAATTGTTATAACAGACAGAGACAGTGCTATTTGGTGGAAATCAATTATGCTGGAAGATTTCCATTTTTCCTACTTATCTTTTGCCTGGTTTGGCTATAATGTAGACAGATGCCTCAAGTTAGTTTACAGCAAAATTGTAAATGATGCAAATTACAGCTGCATTTGGGCTGTGAAACTTGAAATAAAGCAAATTCTGGTCCATGCATATCCACTGTGCAATTTTCAATGAAAAATTGCTTTCACATGCCTTCATCTTGTATGTCCACAAAGTGGGGAAAAAAAGTCTCTGTGGACTGGAGGCTATATTGTGAAAAAAATGACTGGAAATATTTGAAACAAATCTTTCTTGTTCCTAGCTCTCATAATCCATGCAAATGCAAACATTTTGAGAGATATTTGTAAGTTGGAGTGTGTATTTTGTTTTCTTTTATTTTAGGGCTCTGGTTCTTTAAAAGCAGCGGCAGACATGTACCAGTGTGTCTGGACGGAGTGAAGAAATTTTTTCTCAGGCTAATTTTGGACTATTTGGAGTATTATTAATACTATTTTTTCTCAAGTTAATTCTGCAGTCACTTTATAATTTTTATTATGCTAAATACTATAATCAGCCAGAAAGCTACATTTAAGATTAAGGCTCATCAACTAGGAGAGTTTATAATTTAGATTATGTGCATATATTTTGCAGAATGGGATTTTCTCACCTAATCACAGTTGGTCTAAAGTCAAGCATCTACATAAGTATAAACTTCCTCTCTTGGCAATGAAAATAGGCACTCATCATTAAATTGCTCCTAGTGTAAGAGTTAAAGACAGATAGAATGCCCGAGAAATCATCTATTTATTTTTATTATCTCCTGCCACAGCCCAAACTAAGTGGAATAGCTTTCATTAGATTGCTACCTTTTATCCTGAAGTTATTTGATGTGAACTGTACCCAAATGGATATGAAAAACCTAAGGGAGAGCTGAAGTGCAGGATTTTGGAAGGAAGTGTTGGATATGCATGTTCTTAAAATTCCAACTGTGGTTTCAGAGAGCAGATTTCCATTCTCTCACTTTCTGCTTTAAAATCTAGGTGAATTACCTCAAATAAATCACACTCACCAGGCTGAGAGGGACAAACTATTTAAAGCACTAAAAACCTATATAAGACCTGATGCAACGACTCCCTTATTTTGTACACGGGTAATTGCAGCAAGGGAACAGCTGGAAGCCAAAAAGCTGACCTTCCACAATCTCTTTGGAAATCCTCTTGGCAACTCCCTAGCAATGACTTCAAAGGCCAGAGAACATACAAAATACATTGTGTCCACCATCTGGAATATAAATAACAAATATTATTCCTTATATATTCCAAAGACATAGTAGCAATGCCACCTTTGCCTTCCACATACATTTCATGAATGAATTAAATAATTAACCAGCACTATAGTTTAATGTTTTGAGAACACAGATCTTTTAGAAAAATACTGTCATCAGTAAAACTTGCATATATTCTGATGGTAACACCTGAAAACTCTCAGTCCCCTTGTGATGGATGAAGGCCCCATTACTGCAATCCCATAGAACAGCAGTAGGCTGGTGTACATGTTTATAGCAGCCCCTACTTTGTGCCAAGCAAGCAGGGAAATAAGCATCCTTCCCACAGACTGCAGACCTGATGGAACAGCACAGTTCTGCCAAGGTTTACAGCAGTGAGCTGGAGTGGTTATAATACTGGTTTTTGCTGCATATCAAAATTGCATATTTCATTTGCTGCATATCAAAAATGCATATCTCATTTTCTTCCATACTGCCACCTTCTCTACCGTTAGACTTCTTCCATGATTGTCCAATGAAGAAAAGATATGCAAAAATCTTCCACTTCATTCACATTCTGCCTTACTCAAATCTTCTAAACTAAGATCAGCACAGGAATCGTAACACTTTGAAAGAGAAAGATAGTATAGACCTTCTTCATCTATCAAGTGATAACACAAAATCATTTTAAACTCTCATCTTAGTAAGTCCTGCGCTAGATGGAGATAGTACTGCTGGCTAATAGAGATACAATGAGATGTAGATCTGGTTACAGAAAGTTTTTCTCAAAGTGTGTGCTTTCAGCAGGTGATTTTTTAAAAAATTCTCCTACAAATAGACACTTGGAAATGAATTGTTGCTTTGTTTGTTGTTGGTAGTTTTGGTTTGATTTGGTTTTTTCCCCTTGAAACTCTTTTCGTTATGGTTCTGACCACAAAGTTCTCGCTAGATTAAATTTTCCCTGGACAAATTAGATGAAATTGAATGGCAATGTTACATTCATCACTGGTGAAGTGGTGGCAGTAAGAGTTAGGAGGCACTGGGCATTTCCTAGTGTAGTACCAGAAATTAGCTGCAGAAAAGAGGATCACCTCTGACCCTGTCTCCCATTTGAGGAAAAGAAAATGTTCCACAGTTTAAGAAAAATGAATCCACTACAGAAAAATTCCAAAGATCTAGAAAAATTGCTCAGATCAAGGCCTCCCTTACATGAAACCTCTTCTCTATCTGGAGGAATTTCCCAATGGTAACTTTTGATGTGCCACCCAGGGACAGCACCAACTGATACTGTGCAGTGACTTGTCTCTGACACTGTATGGAAGGTCCAGACTCCTTCCCTCACTGTTCCCTTTTTTTTGTGTCATTCAGTTTTGGATGAAAGAATTAAGACAACTCACCAACTCACAACATAAATATGAAGAGATTGCTCTAAATAAAAAGGTGTCAAAGAATAGCAACTGGAATTAGGGGATATAAACATCATTAGGACAGCTAAGATTGCACGTGAATCTTTGAAGAGATTGATGGCTTCTAATGTTCTTATATCTAAGTGAAAGTCCTAGCAAGTCAGAGAATGGTAAAAAATGTATGTTGACTTCAGTTGATTTGACATAAAAAACCTTGTAAAAATTTATCCCTGATAAAATGAGTTAAAGCTATTAATAAAATGCTGCAAAAGATCATGCCCTACATCAGACAAGCTGCACATTTTACAGTATTTTGCTACATGCTCTGAAAGCAGGAAAGCAGGTCAAGACAGTTATAGACAGTTTATAGTTATAGAAATGTATGAAATTAACTTAGTCATGCACCACAGCTTTGAAATTACATGGCACAAAATTTAACTGGGCTATAACTGGACAAACTAGGTCAAGGAGATGAGATTAACAGTTGGTCAGAGCACGGTGCTAATAACACCAAGTTGTGGGTTCAATACCCACACAGGACATTTACTTAGGAGTTGCACTTGATGATCCTTGTGGGTCTCTTCCAACTCAGAATATGCCAGAATTACTTGGCACTTAGGAACCCATAGTTCCCTTTAATGTGATTAAGACTATATTTCTCTCTGTGGACAAAAGCAGATCACTGAAGAAGTGTTAACGTCAGGCAGTTGCATATTATGCTTTTTCCAAGTATTGTCCCATCTCCATCCATTCAGGATCTTTTAAAACACATTTTCTACTTTGGCAAGAGATGTCTCAGGTTGGTCTGAGACATAAGGTAAACATCAGGTAAAATGTTGCTAACAACATCCTGGTATTTGTCTCGAGCATGACTCCTGTATCAGAACACAACCCATGAAATTTGACAGACAGTTGTCAAGCAGCAGGAGTCTGAAGCCCAAAGCAAATCAGGATCTCAGAGGCTACTCTGTCTTTTACTAAGTTGCAATGACCTGGATTATCTAAGATTAGCAGTGCAAAATAAATTCAAAGCTCTCTCTTGTAAATAATAAACAGTGGAGGAAAATCTAAATAGCAGGTCAGCATATGTAACAGTAACCAGTGCTTAGTTCTCACCTGCTGTTAGTGCTTAAGAATCTTCAAAAAAAAGTACTTCTACATCATTCTAACAGGGTAAACATACCCAGCTAGTGCCAATAGAGCTCTATATTAAGTGTACTGGAACATTAGATGAACTAGGGAATAGAAATTCTCATTCCATTATTTGTTAGAGGGCAGAACGTGCCACTACTCCAAAGGCAAATGAAATATCTAACTGATAGAAGAACTGGTTTCTTTCACATACATTAAAAATATTTTTCTGTAATATATGAGAACACTGACCACTCACTGGCAAAAAAAGGTGACAGAAAAGGTTTTTTTTTTTTATAAGATATGCAATTAAATACTCAGATGGAAAGACAGAACAAAAGAACAGTCATCATAATTTGAAGTGTAAAGTTTATTTGTCTGAAAGGATGAGTGGGCGCAAAATCAAATATACAGATTTGGTAAATACTTGTGCTTTGTGATTTTTCTTAGGAAGGCTGACTCACTGAAAGTCTCTACTGCTGTGAGTGCAGTGAGCAGTCAATATACAAGAACACAATATTCCTTTTAATATATTTTATAAAA
The DNA here is from genome assembly GCF_028551555.1 of Melozone crissalis. Taxonomy (NCBI): domain Eukaryota; kingdom Metazoa; phylum Chordata; class Aves; order Passeriformes; family Passerellidae; genus Melozone; species Melozone crissalis. The sequence continues at coordinate 17,740,503 of NW_026535783.1, read as the reverse complement.
GGGAAAAACAAAATCTCAAAAAATGTATTTCCTCTAATTCTATGCGCTCTGGTGGTTGTTGTTCCCCCATGGTATTTAGCCATTTTCTTGAAAAATCTCAGTGAGGAAACATTCCTTTGGTATTTCTTGAACATTTATCTTTTATGACTGCTTCATAAGAAAGCTATTGAAAAAATATATGTTAATCTATTATAGAGTAGGTACAAAACCAGTGCAGAAAACAAAGTCAAAAGCTATTTTTCAGTGATTACAATTTTTTTGGAAGGATGAACTGAATGAAAGATGAATGATCTACCATAGGCCTGATACAATTTAATATTCTCACCAGAAATAGAAAGTGGGAAATGCATACTGTATTTACGAGTGCCACCAAACAGCTGTAGCATAGTTTAAGAATTTAAAATAATCAAAACAAACTGGAGTAAATGTTGGTAAAAATACAAAATTCAGTAGGGAGAGATTTTATCCAGTCTGAATAATCACTTCCTACATACAAAGTGAGGCCAATACCTGTCCTGAATATGGTCACAAACTGAACAAGGCCAGTGTCGTGCTGCTGCAAAATTAGACTTCATATGTGTTTGAAGATGTTTGACTGGTAGGATAGTGATGGAATTTCTTTTCTGATCCTAGAGAGCAAAGCATTAAAGCAGTTTTGCTGCAGAAGTTTTGGAGTGTTCATCACTGGAGTTGCTGAAGAAAAGGTTACAAACATTTTCCAGCAAACAGACTAGGTGATCTCCTGTGGCTCCCTCCAGATCCAAACCACGCAGGCTGACCTTGAACTTGCATAATTCACTATCACTCTCTCTCCCAAAACAGTTATTTCTAAGTCATGAATCATGTTTTTCTTTCAGTTTCACTGATATTTCAGTTACTAAAATAACACAACATTACAGGGGCTATTGTACTAGTACAATCCTAAAATAGAGTCAGTGAAATAAGACACTAAAAATCTGACATATTTGATTGTAAACCTTGATTCACATTGCTTAGAGCATATTAATCTTTATTTTGCATCTAATTTAATCGTCTTTGACAGATGGGCAGAAGGTAGTAAAAAGTATAGTGCCTAAACCCAGATAACTTCTTGTAACTATCTCAAGGCTTCAGCACCTCTGTGAGCTGAACCAGGGAAATTATATGGAGCCCTAATGCTGTTACACTGTTCATTTCAAAAGCAATTTAAAACCAAGGGTATTATACTCCTGAGTGAAACCTGATTCTGCAGGAAAAAAAAAATGAAGCTTTTTATTGTGTAAGAGCTCCCAGGAGTGTTTATGCAGAGTACATTTTTGACTTCTATATGTCCTCTAAAGTGCTGGGCTACGGAGGCTTGCAGAGCCCACAGATGCTGGGGGCAGAAGAAGGAGTGGTACGGTGACAGTTTCATGCAGCAGGTGTATTGATTTGGAGGAACTATTCTGGGCCAAAACCAGAAATTACCTTTTTCAGAGGGTTCTCAATGGCTCCCAAGGCTAATCAAGAAAGTTTGGGACCTGACAAGGGTTAATAAAGGGAAGAAAGTGACACAATAGAGAAGGAAAGAAATAAAAGGCTGCTCCTGAAAATGGGTGGGGGTAAGGATAGTACTGTGATGCTGGGGCTTCCTGCCTAGGTGACAAAACTGTTGAAATGTTAGGTATTCTAGCAAATAAAAACCCACAAATCCTTGTGATCTCAATTAGGGCATCCAGGTCAGTAAATAGTTTAGGCTAAATTTTTTCCATGTCTGCTCAGTGCCTGTGTAATGGACATCATACCCTCAAGATAAAATTCATCAATGCCTGTGAAACAGGCCATGACAGACCTCAGAGAAATGGATGGATGTGAGAAGACAAATCCTTTTGTCTTCAGTGTAGACTTGAGAATGCATATAATAAATTAATGCAGAGCGGTTAGGAAACAAGGGAAAACTGTGACTGTAGTAAATGCTCCTTGGGAAGAGGGCTCCTGTAAAATCTTATCACATAACCAGATAATTAAAGTAGGCACGTGGCATATACACAAGCTCCATATGTAAACTTAGCTTTGGTATTTCTACTTCTGCTGTTCAGCAGCTTTGCAACTTTATTCATATCCATCTCACACAGCATTACAGAGGTGTATTTATTGGCTGCAGAGGAAGTGGTGGTTGTGGTTTTCACTAGGATCCATGAGTACCTTCCTCTTAGATTTTCACTTAGTAGCATGAGGTAGCTCTTATGTATTTGTCAAACGACATATTAATACCTACGCTGACAAGGATAAGGCTTCGGTTTAAACTGGGGTTTTGCTTTTTGCAGTAACATATCACAATCTCACATGTGATTGGCTTTTTGCAGTCCCTCTAAATTTTCCTGCAGCATTCATTGTTTTCCAATTTATTTCTTTGAATACTTTTCTCTAATTTTGGTTCTTTTCCCACACATATTTACTAATCCAGTTTTTCAACCCTGAATATCAATTAGTTAAAAATCCAGGTTCTATAGTTATCTTTGGGTTATTTCTTGTCCCCCCTGACATTAAAAAAACCCCCTATAACAGGTTTCTGTATCCACAGTTCTCTTTAGCCCATTATTGAATCAAAGAAGTTAAACTTCTCACACACCTTTCTTAATGAGTGCCCAAAACCAAACAATCTAACTTAGGGAATTCTGCATCTTTACCTCTTCTTGGGAAGGCTAAGGGGCTGTGGATGCGACAGGTGCTGTGGCACGGGTTTGAGAAGGGCCTGTGGATGTGGCAGGGACTGTGGCAGGGGTTTGATGAGGGGCTGCGGATGTGGCAGGGGCTGTGGCGGCTGTGGGGGTGTCGCGGGGGCTGCGAGGATGCGGCAGGGGCTATGGATGTGGCAGGGGCTATGGATGTGGCAGGGGCTGTGGAGATGTGGCAGGGGCTATGGATGTGGCAGGGGCTGTGGATGTGGCAGGGGCTGCAGGGATGTGGCAGGGGCTATGGATGTGGCAGGGGCTATGGATGTGGCAGGGGCTGTGGAGACGTGGCAGGGGCTATGGATGTGGCAGGGGCTGTGGGGATGTGGCAGGGGCTATGGATGTGGCAGGGGCTGCAGGGATGTGGCAGGGGCTGCGGAGATGTGGCAGGGGCTGCAGGGATGTGGCAGGGGCTGCAGGGATGTGGCAGGGGCTATGGATGTGGCAGGGGCTGTGGATGTGGCAGGGGCTGCAGGGATGTGGCAGGGGCTGCAGGGATGTGGCAGGGGCTATGGATGTGGCAGGGGCTGTGGATGTGGCAGGGGCTGCAGGGATGTGGCAGGGGCTATGGATGTGGCAGGGGCTGTGGATGTGGCAGGGGCTGCAGGGATGTGGCAGGGGCTATGGATGTGGCAGGGGCTGCAGGGATGTGGCAGGGGCTGCAGGGATGTGGCAGGGGCTATGGATGTGGCAGGGGCTGTGGATGTGGCAGGGGCTGCAGGGATGTGGCAGGGGCTATGGATGTGGCAGGGGCTGCAGGGATGTGGCAGGGGCTGCAGGGATGTGGCAGGGGCTATGGATGTGGCAGGGGCTGCAGGGATGTGGCAGGGGCTGTGGATGTGGCAGGGGCTATGGATGTGGCAGGGGCTATGGATGTGGCAGGGGCTGCGGCGGCTGCGGGGGTGTCGCAGGCCCTACGGACACTGCCCGGCCCCTCCCCGGCCGGGCCGCCGCGGTCACGTGCGGCGGGGCGGCGGGCAGTCACGTGAGCGCGGGGGCCGGGCCGGAGGGGAAGATGGCGGCGGAGCGGGAGCCGCCGCCGCTGGGAGAGACGAGGCCTGCCGACCTCGAGGAGCTGGAGGACGGCGAGGACCTCTTCACCAGCACCGTGTCCACCCTGGAGGTGAGGAGAGGTCGCCCTCGGCTGCAGGTCCGGCGCGCCGTGGCCGATCCGGCGCCCGCCGGGCCCTCCCCTCCCGTAGCCTCCCCTCCCCGCCACGCCGCCGGTGCTTCGCTCCTGCCCAGGCCCCCTCACTACTGCCCGGGCCCCCGCCCCGCCGCTGCCCTTGCCGACCTGGCCTCCACCAGGTCGCGGCCCCACCGCACAACTCTGCTTCGGCTCCTCGGTGCTTCCGTAACGGAGAGAAGGGGGTTCTGCTGCCGGGAGAAGCTCAAACCTCTTTTCTCCAAGTACCTCCGTTTTCCTTTCATTTACCCTTTTCTTCTGCTGTCAGGGGAATATTCTCACCTTACCTCTTTCCAGTTTCGCTGGGGTATGTGGGTGTGGGTGTGTGTGTCTCCGCCTTAGAGTGGATTAATAACGACCCATTTTCTTTGTTTGGCCTCTTTCCGAGGCTTCACTCCATTTCAGTTTGCAGATCTTGTAGAAACTTATTTGTCTCTGAGGTTTTTTCCAAGGGAGCTGACGCAGTGCTGTGCTGCGGCGGCTGCTGGGACCTGCCGGGAAAGAAGCTGGAGGAGACATGAGAAACGCTTATGTGTTCATTCCTTATAGCGGGAGCCTTCTTGGCACGTTGTTGTGGTCACGTTCCACCTACGTGTCTTGCCAGTATCTTCTGGAAGAACTTTATTCTTCCTGTGCATAGATGGCCATCTAAGAAGAAAATTGTTCTGTTCCTCTTTTCCTGAAGAGTTTTCTGTCCCTGACATTTACAGAAATAGGATTGGTGCATGTTTCTCTGGTTTTGGTCTGGTTTTGTCTGTCCTTAGCAAAAAACCCTGCAGTATACAAAGAGGGTTTTAAATGTATGTTAAAGTCACTTGCCTTTTCTTAAGCTACTTTTTTTTTCTTCTTTTTATAGATGCATAATCTGTGCATTGGTAGAAAAAGATCTGGGGGAAAAATGCACTGAAGGAATAAGAAATGATGTGAATCTGCAGTTGACAAAAATTGCATGAGTAGACTTCTGTGCATCTCTATGTGACACAGTGTGTATTACTGGAGTCTTTTTCAGTGCCCAGAGAAAGACTGCAGTGTAACACAAACAATGTTTTTATTGATGTGGTCTGGAACTAAAGCTGCAGGAGATAAGATAGATTTAGTGTCCAAATCACAGTTACCATGAGATAAAAAAGTTACTGAAACTCCTCTAACTGCAGACGTTGGCAAAGAAATGGGCTTTGTATCAATTGCTGACAATTCCGCTGTGCTGCTTTGTTTGTGTACACAGTCTGTTTGGGCTAGAGTCTCTAAGGGGAAAGGGGAAGCCTTGTTGCTTAAAGAGAAGGTTTTAAAAGCTGTGTCAGTAAGCTTTTTCTGGCATCAGCATTTAGGGAACTGCCTTAATCTGTGATTGTCCTGCAGATTTGGAAGAGAGAGGTGATGAAAATTGACTTTGGACTTATTACTAGCTTGAATATAAATTGGAGGATTCAGTGTGTAGTGTACCATAGTCCAGAGAAGAGTGATAGTCTGATGATGTAGGCCTAGTTAAACTTTTGTCCTGAGTGTTACTTTAGTCTGGTAAATATTCATGGACAAACTGATTATAAATGGCAGTGGGAGTTGTATAGTAACAACAGAATGGTGTCATGCTTTTTGTAGCTAATCATGCATACGGTTGCTGATACCAGAAGTGAGAGTGTGGCAAGGGACACTGAGGTCCAAACCCAACTTACATGAGGGCTTTGGTACTTTGAAAGGGTTCCCAAATGCTTTATCTTGGAGCTATTTGCTTTTAGCATGATTAATTTCACTTCCTTCCTATTTTATCTTGCTTTCATTCTCTTTGCAGTTCACAAAATGTGTGCTCAGCCTTTCCTGTCTATAATTTGATTGTGCAGAGGAAAAACTGTGTGTTTTCTAATGCATCTTTCAAATAGCTTCCATATTAAAAAAGTCTCCATTTGGAAAACACAAGCTAAGTTGCTTTTGACAAAGTATACATTCATTGTACAGTGTGAATGGCAAATATGTAGCATTTAAGTACAGAGGGCTTAGTTACTTAAGTGGCTTCTAATGGAAAATATTTTCTCTGTGCATGTTGCAAAAAAGTTAATGTGTTGAATTGAACTCTCTCAATTGTAGAAAATGAAATAGTAGAAAGATCTCGCTGAGCTGTAACACCTGGGATTTCTGAGGTGTAGTGGAAACACATTTTAGGACTTGAAAATTTGCTGTATGGCAGAGAATGAGAACTCTTCCTTCCTATGGTCTTTGGACACCAGTGAGCTGGGAACTAGGTTGTCTGAGCTGATGGGATGCTCATTTTACTGTCAGGTATCCGCAGTGAGTAGTAGATTGAGAATGATTATTTTGCTTTCATTGTGCCAACTGTATTGTGAGTCTGGACCACTGCCTCTCTTACATACAGGGTTACTGAGAGATTTCCCTTCAACTGCCAGAGTAGCTTTCATTAGTGAGAACAGCTGAGATGAATTATGTAAATGGTTTAAGCCAAAATTGCATTTACAGTGATAATCAGTGGTGAGTTCCATGTGATATTGCTGGTCATTACACATGTGTGCTGGTTGGCAACTGCAGTGCTCTCCTAGGTATCAGGTTTTTGTAGCTCAATATCTTCCTGAGGTTTAGGTAGACTTTTACCTACTTGGTAAAATTTTGAGTGCATGGATTTTGGTGGGGTTTTGTTTGGGTGTTTTTTGGTTGGTTTTTTTTTTTTTTTTGTATTTTTCATGATGTGGGTTTTTTTGAGGTTTGTTTTTGGTTTTGTTTTGTGTTTTGGCCATTGTTGGGTTTTGTTTTTTTAAAAAGAGAGTCCAAGATTTGCACCAAAAGAAGTTCTGGAAGTTAATTGTATTATGAGAAGAATCACTCCGTATTAAAGTTTAATCAACAAACTGCTAATTTGCTGTTTGTGTACTCTGCTCCCATTAGAAGGGTCCACAAACAACTGCATGAAACTCAAATTTGGTGACATATGTGTAAGATATACATTAGATTTTCTGAAAAAATGGTCACTGTTACTCTCTTTTCATCATTTCTACCTTCTTCTTCCTTCATGCACCAGTCTTTGTCATCTTTCTTGTTTATACATTGCACCATTTCTTATTTCACTTTCCCTGAACTTCTCACTTATCTCTGTACTGCCAGTCTGTCTTTCATGAAGTTGCCATGTGAACAGAGGAACCTAGGCTGCCTCATTCAAACCTATATTTTCATTCCCATACTCCTGTTTATTGGTGTTTTTGGGTTTTTTAAATGGAAAAATACATGGAGAAACTTGAAAATAATCAGTAAGCAGTAGATGTGGTAATTTGTCAAGGACTGTAATTTAGGGCAGGGTGTGTAATAATCTCATTGCCAGTTGATCTGTTCATGTCAAAGATCTGCAGTATCTATTTGTTTTTTGTACATGAGGCAAAACACTAGATAGCCACAGAGGTGGCTATCTACTGTTTTGCCTCATGTACAGAAAATAATAATATCCATTCAGTTTAACAGTGGCCATTACTGTGGAAGCAAGCACCATTGGAATATCAGAGGGAAAAGGACTAAGTCCTTCAATACTATATTATACCTTTGCTGAAAGCTAAGTCTGTATCCAAGATTAATTGATGTAATTCCACTGAAAATGTGTGTCTCGTTGCTTGATGTTAAATCCAGGCTGTAATGGAAGTATGTGGAAATTCATTCCAACGTGACTGCTTGTGTCATCTTCCTTTCCGGTGCAAATGAGACTGTCCTGCCGTTGAGTGTGTTGTCTCTGCCCATGCTGTGATTTGTGAGCTCCTGTAACCCTGCTTCAGACAGTGAGCTGGGTTAACCTGAACAACTAGAGTATGATGATGGCCACCTTCTGTCAGCCCTCTGTGTTTTGTCTGAGGGAAGCTAGGAGGGGCTCATGCAAGCAGAACTAGTTTGGGGGTACCCTGCTATTAAGAGAAAGGAGGATGTCCAAATGTCTAGAGCTATAATTTCAACCAGCCGAAAATGCAAGAACTTGTTCTTGTTTCTTCATAAGTCAGAGCTGTAAAATACTTGGTTATTGCCTCCAGATGTAAGGAACAATAAAAGAACAGAAAATAGAGCTTGTTACTGACGTTGTAAATTGGAATGGGCCCATGGGCATCTTACCAGAAACTTGTTTTCAAGAAAAATATGGCAGGATCCTGACTGTCCTGGATACCTGGATGTCCTGGCTATTGAGTATCTTGGTTATTGGAAGCTTCACCAAACCTTCAACTCAGGAGTTGTTCAGAAATTTCACAGCTGTGCACATTTCAGGAAATGGATGTGTTTATGACAGTTTGTGAATCCTTGGCATCGAGTAAATTTAAAGTTTCTAAACAGCTATGCTGTTTGTCTGTGCCATGAGGTTTTTGTTAGTCTCATCTCCATGTCTTGTCTGATAAAGAGATTTCCACTGCGCTGACTGCTGACTCCTTTGACAGGCATTTTTCATTGGCCATTTTAGCTGTATTTTGTAGAGATAAAAAAGCAAAGCTGGGGTCCTGTCTTCTGGCTCTGATCCATAGAAGACTGCAACTGAAACAGCTTAATATATTGTTCACAGGCATGGATGCTTCTTTGGTTTCTGAGAGGCACTTTCTGACCCAGTGGCTGTGCAAAATAATCAGGTTATTAGAAATTATTGACTCAGTTTTTCATACATGAGGGCAGTGCCTTGCTGGGTTTTTGTAGTTCTCTGAGAACTATGCCCATTTTGAAGAGAAGAAACTATACTTCATTGCAAAACTCTTAAACAAGCTAATGCAGTGTTCAGACCATGAATAATTTTTGAGATGCTTCTACACATTTTTTCTTATAAAGTCACAACTCTTCGTGAATATATTTAGTCCTATTCTTAATTCATCTTGTCTGAGAACACAGCTGTTTAAAAGGACCAAAGAGCCACAGAAAGATTAATAGACCAGTAGGGACCTTATCACCTGTCAGCTTGTTGAAGTTTATTTCTGTCTGACATTCATGACTCCCCCTGACCTGGGAGAGAAAAATTGCAAGGGTAAAAACAAGAAGACCAGTAGACAGAGATGAGGAGAATTTGATGGGTAGCATAAAAGTTGCAGTTATTCACCTCTTCCATGGGCAGGCCTGTGCTTGGCCATCTTCAGGAAGAGAGAAGTGTAACAAGTGTTCTAACTCTGGATATCCTCTCTGTCCTTCTTCACCACAGCTTTGCTGAGCATGGTTTTACAAGGTTTGGGATATCCATCTGGTCTGCTTTCCTCTTCAGGTTTCTGAGGTGCCCATAAAGTCTGTTTGAGCCCTTGCTGTTTGCAAATATTCCCATAAGAAGTTTGAAGAGAGCTGCCTGTAACTGCTCTACTAACTACAGCTATGAAGCCTGGTATCCAGTGCAGAAATATTGGCTTTTTCTGTGCCATTGGACAGGCTCTTTCCCAGCTCAGTAACAGAAAGGGACTTGGTGTCATGTATTCATAGCTATTCTTAGAGGAATCTGTATCTCTCTTTAAAGTGGGAATACCTCTGTATTGACCTTTGGTTAATTTGTAACTTTAGGCATGCAGATATTTTCCTTAGGTTGATCAGATTTAAGTGTTCAAAGTGAATTTTGTGTCTGATAGAATAGATTTGTGATTAGAAGCCAGGTATAGTCAAAAATAACCATTAGTAACTAAATAGCTATTTCCACTAAAACTCAGAGGATAGACTGAGGGAATAGCTTGAAGGTATAAGCATTCTCCAAGGGCTCTCTTCCACCATTTATTAAGCAACAGCATAATTAAGTGATAAAGCAGAAAGCTCTCTGCTGATGTGCTGTAAAGGTTCAGGAAGGCTTTTCTTCCCTATGGCTGTTTTTCGTGAGAGTGACTTGACAAGCACAAACCTACATGCATTCTGCATCTGTGCCAGTGGGAGACTCCTACTGTGTCCTAAAACTCCAGTCTATCAAAATGTAAGTGGATTGCTGTTCAAAGCTAAATAGCAGCAAAACTGGTTTGGAATGAGTACCTACCATGTTTCAGTGAAGAACTGCTTTTGCTGATAAAACTTTAACCTTTTTGAACCTCAAGCATTGAGAAATCAAGCATTTCCATGCTTTTCTGTTCTAGCTGGAATGCAAGGTTTTTAACTTGCACTTCTACGCAGCACTGGCTGGAGAGACAGGCCATTTATTTTGAAATATGCTACTTCTGAGTTGTGAAATTGCTTAAGACCTTCAGCTCTGAGGTGTAGCACATACTCATTTGTGGCCTGGTTTCAATATTGCTTTAGTTTTCCTTAGTGTCTTCAACAGGGCAAGTTCTAGTCTTTAGTGAATTAAAAAATTGTGTCTGTGGTAAGGCCAGCTTCTTTGTACAGTACAGTGTGATCCTCTGATCCTCAGTGGCAGTAATCCTGTTGCAAAGCTAACAAAATTTCTTACAGCTCCAAGCAGCCTTTAATTATTTGGATGGCATTAATATGTTCTTTTCAATCACAGAGCACTTGGAGATTTCCATATTGATTTTTGGCTATGTACAAATCCAGATTTAAATCCAAGCCTTTCCAGGAGAAACCTAATAATCAAGTTACATTTGGCATCACTAAAAACTTATTCTAGGTCATTCTGTAGTAGCTTTTGTTTCATATTAATAAACCTGAAGAAACTGTTGACCGTTTTTTCTCTCAAACAAAGAAATTAATAGCTGTTGACTAGCTCATGTCTTGTATTCATTGTTGCTGTGCTAGGAATGGGAAATGGAAATAGCTGACAGAGTTCCCTTTCTGTAAATCTTTTGTTTCTTTGCAATGAAACAGTGTTGCAATAATTCTTATATACTGACACATGGCAACTTGTTCTCTTATAATCGTTTCACTTTTTTCTTTTTTTTTTAAACACAGTCAAGTCCTTCATCTCCAGAGCCAGCAAGTCTTCCTGCCGAAGACCTCAGCACAAATTCCAATGGTCCAAAGCCAGCAGAAATCATGCTGGATGGTGACAGAGAAGATCTCTTTGCTGGTAATGACTATTTTCTTCTAGCATGCCTGCACAAACCATTTCACCCTTGGACTGAAGGAAATGTGCTTTTCTGAGAGGGAGGATTGAAACCTTAAAAGTAGTTTGACAGTGTTGTAGAGGTCTTTTCTTGTGAAAAATGTGGCTAGTTGAGTTTGTTTATAAGTTTCTCTGTGATGTGTACTGCCAGTGTGTAGTGTGGGTGTTAAGCTGGACACTAACACTGTCTGCTGACAGTGAGACTAGTCTTTATAATTTTGTGATTCAAAATGTTCAAATCTGTTGGTGTGGAAATGCATGACTTAAGTTACTTTCTTGTTTTCTACTTAATAGTCATGCATAAGGTGTCCCAGCTGTTTTTCCAGTTATAAAGAGAGAGGTAATTCAGATTGTATTGCAACTATTTCCTTCTTACTACTCTTGTTTTAATGGAGAGGTAACAAACTGGGACAAGGGACAAGTCCTATCATTTTACTAGTGCATGATTGTGTCTCTGACAGTTGACAGTATTGCATGCTTTAGAAAAAGATATGAAAGTTCTGAAAATGATATGTTAATAGACAGAACATTTCTAAAAGTTCATAAATCAGTTGCTACTTCGGTGTCAGTTTTGAACTATCCTACCATGGGTTATTATTGCTGTCAATTACAGTTGTAGGAACATTAACTATCCAAGAAAGTAGCTGGAATATTTGAAATATATTATGTGCATAAAATGGTTCTAAATGTTACATCTCAATACTATCATTTTCCCTATTGCTTCATGTTGCATTAGTCAACTGACAGTCTGCTTTGAATACGGTAATCTCATCCTCATTGGTTACCAGATGTGTCATTCCAAAAGAAACTTTATAACCTTTAGTTCTGTGTTATTTTGTATAAATGCATATATTCAAATGCCCATTATATTTGTTCTCAACTTCCATAATTTGTATTTCCATGTATTTGAAGTTGTTTCTTCATGACACTGTTAGAATGTATTGACAAGTTTGGTACCCCTCTGAAAGTGTCTTAAAAGAAAAAAGGAATGAAGGATAGAGGGGTGATCTTACTCTTTTTCTGCATTTGTTTTGCCTTATAGCTTACAAAGACCATAAGTGCTTTAGCAATTTAGCTTTCTAGTACTAGTACGTAATTTGGTTATTTAGCTTCAGTATATAAAGCCAGCTTTTTATAACCACAGAGCCATCTGGAGTGGATATTTTAAGAAAGCCAATTCTCCTTTGGATAATATTAAGAAAAGAAAAAGGGAGACTGGAGTAAATATTGAGGGGAGTCAGAAGGAACAAATGTTTGTAGCCAGATTGTTTTAACTGAAATGAATGCTGTGAGAATAACACAAGGAATTGATTTAATGAGTTTGGGTTTTGCCATGTAGGACATTGTCTGAGTACTTGCAGCACTGAACTGAAGGCATCTAGTACTTCACTTCTACCTCAGCTGAGACTGATCTTTTGAAGTTCAATTTATAGTACAGAGTCTAGTACTCTCAAACTGAGGAAAAAACAAATGTGATTTATGGAGCATGAGATAAAATACAATGTTTTTCACAGTTTCCTGTTCTAAGCAAAAAGTTTGTTTAAAGCTGTTACTTAGTTTATACTGAAGTAATGAACTTCAGTGTTTGTGTCACTGCCATTCTGAAATGCCATTGCGAAAAAACTGTGTTGAATTTGTGCTTCAGTGCTGTGCACTCACAAGTATAACTATTCTTTTCTTTCTTAGGACTGTTTTGCTAGACAGTATAGAAACAGCATGAGAAGGGCAAGATGAGATACCTAATTTCTTGCTCCTAGCATGCTTGCAAAAGCCTGACTTTCTGGGAAATTTAATTTCAAAATTATTGTGACAGAGTTTTTCTTTGACAATTAATTAAGATTCTTTTCCAAAGAATCTTAACTTGGCACATCTTAGAGGAACACTTAAGTGGAGAGAAGAAAAAAATGAAGCTCCACAGCTTTGTAGCTTCTGTTGTTCCTTTGTATTGAATTAGTAGATGCTTTAAAATCCAGGTAAACGAAATCATGTTCATGGCTCCTGAGAGGAGTGATTACCATTCTTCAGGGTCAGAAATAATTATAGTTTTTCAGACTTCTAAAAATTGTGATGGTATGCCTCTGTAGCTATTATAGACTTAATAAAACTTGTCCATTGTTCCACCTCATATTGCAGCGTAATGGAAAAGACGGTGAAGCATTACAAATTTTCTCTGTGGCTTTAATGCAGGACAGAATCCTGGGAAATAGTTTAGGCTTTTTTTATTATGCCTGAAATGTCTTTGCTACTGTGTTTCTGTGGCAGCTGCAAAATAATATGTGCAATAGAGATATTCTTTACCTTTACTCTGGCAACTTATAAACTATTAAAACAGGGTCTCAAAAATTGAAGAAATTAGTTTTCCTGCTGTCATTGAAGATGAGTAAATTTTTCTGCTTTGTTGTGGTTCTTCGTTCTGTAACAAAGCAAACTGTCTTACTAAACCCACTTAAAAACTTTCACCCTCAGAATAAAAGTCACTATGTTGATTATTTGGCCAGAAGAATTACTTTATCTTACCTCGTAGAGTTCTTAATGCAGAGACCTTAATGGTCAGTGCTTCAAATGAGGCAGTATTAGGTGCGTCTTAAGGAATTTGGAGATGCATCTTAAAGCTTGGTCGTCAATAAACTGCTATTGTACAGTGAAGAGCTGCGTATTGAACTAGTCTTCCAAAATGTTGACCCAAAATTCAATGTATAACTGCACAAATGTGCCATGGACTGCCCATGAAGGACACAGTTGTCTGTGCTTTTTACATCTGGGGCTCATAGAAAAGCACTAGATGGTGAACTCATCTGTAAAGTTTTATCAGTTTTTTGTCACCTTCTTCAAAAAAGTGGAAAACTATAATTTTTCCTCTCTTCTGTTCGGTAAAAGATTACTGTTATTTTATTTTTTCAGGTCAGAAATGTGTTTGGGAATGGATCATGTTATGGAAGTGTCTAGCTATTGTGTCCTGAGGAAAAGCCACTGTTCTAGGGGCTGGGGTGATGTTTGTTTTCATTGGGTTGTTTTTTTGTTTAGTGGGGTTTTGTGTTGTTTGGTTTGTGGTTGGTTTTTTTTCCCCTTTAGGGTTTTTTCTTGGGATATGAGACAGGAAAGGAAGTGATAATTCTCTGATCCAGACAAGATATGTTCTTCAAGCACATCTGAACAGAAAAGCTTCTAGCTGATAGTGTCTGTCAGACCGTTGTCATATAATGTGTCTGATATGAAGAGTTTGTGCAAATGCCTTGCTGCTTTTTAGAATCTGCTTGTTCAGCTATTTTGCAAGAAATAAATGCACAAAAGCATGTGAACGTACAGTTTTGAAATCAGAAAGTGGTCATATTAGTGTGTCGCTGTTGCATTAAAACTATTCCTGTTCTCATTAAGGCTGTGTTTAATATCTCTGGTATAATAATAAGGACAATGGGCTATGACTTAGGTGTAGTAGTTCTTACAGTCAATTCAGTTCAACAAAGTCTCTGAAATATTGCAGTGCCCAGAGAAGCCATTTTTAATACCTTGTCCTCTGTTCTACATAACAGCTTCTGCTTAAGTTTACTTCCAGATTTATATGTTAACATGGATGAACTTTCAAAGATAATAAACCAGTTTAATCGTTCAAGCTATATCAGAATGATCTGACATTTGAAAGTGTGACTAGTGAAAATAACTTGTGGCCAAAGTGAGCTGCTAGCGAAGAATTGCATTTTCTAAGATGGTATTTCACAAAACCTGCTGGGGAAAAATAAAGAAATGAGCTCTGTATAATGCTGAGATTAAGGCCTGTGCTTGAGTTTTGATAGAAACTTGTGGTTGGCTGTAAAACGTTAATTAAGCATATGTAGTTGTCTCCTACAGCAGAATGTTTCCATGTTCTTTTGGAGCTAAGCAACTTGACAGTGATCCCTAACAAAGACTGTTTACAGGTTGTAAAGTATGCATTTATGTCTAGCAGTCTACACTGTTAGGTTGGTGGGAGTTCTTAATATGTTCTGGTAACTCCCATAACTGATATTAAGTGTTGGATCTCATTATTTTCCTCCCCAAAGTTGGACAGAGCAGTTGCTTGCCTCTTTTAGTGGGAACTTAAGCTCTTGAGAACTGTCCTGGAAAAGAAGACATCTAGATTTCATTTTTGATGCTAATAAAGATACTGAATATTTTAAAAACCAAACAAACACCACACAAGCGCACAAAACCTCTCAAACCAAAAACCAACAATAAACTACACCACAAAACCACAGCTTCATACTAAGTTTTCAGGTGAAGATCTAAAATTAATAGATTAAACAAATGTTTCTGGAAGTGCCATAGTTTCTACTGTGAAGCCTACCATATTAATGTTTCCATGGGGAAAAATAGCACACCCGTAAAACAAGCAGAAGAATTATTCAGTAAAACCTTTTAATGAGACTTTGTCATCTGATTACTCAAAGTAAAGGGACATGTAAGAAGCATAAATGCCAGAGTTCATCTCTATTTCATGAGAATTAGATCTTCAGCTCATGTATTCTAAGACTGCTTTTCTGAGGGGGGTAAAATAGTTTGAAGAGCCTGCTCTTTTATATAAAGCTAATGCTTCTTTTTCCTTTCAGAATCCTTAAAAAAAACCTTTTCCCTGTCCAGCTGAGTCCCATCATACGCCTTCCCATATCTTTTCCATGTCACGCTTCTAGATTTGCAGTGTCTGGTGGCATGCCAAACCTGGGGTGAGAAGTAACAAGAGGGAGAAAGGCATAAATTCCCAATTCTTCCTAAAATAACTGAATTACTGCTATCAAACAAACAGATACTATTTTCTGTGGGTAAATACCTTCAGGAAAATAAAAAAGAAGCACCAGGCAGCCGCTTTAAAAATTTGCTAATCCTGCTTGGAATTCATTTGATGCACAACCTAGATCACTTTGTGATACTAAGGGTATGTGGATACAAGTCTGAAAAAGCCTGGAGAAGAAGTGTGCTTCTGTTTCATCTGATAGCAGTGCTGCTTTCTTACCTTAAATTCAGTTTTTTCAGGAAGTTATACTTTACAGTAAGAGGATTGTGTTCTCAGCTAATGATTGAATTGTTTAATGACTTGTTTTATTAACCTGTCTAAAATTTGAAGGTATAGAGAAGTAGAAAGTGGTGGTCGATGATTTGTTTCCTGAATGTGCTGGAATACAGCTAATGATAGAAAAAAGGAAGAACTGATGTGCAATTGCTTTATTTTAGAAATATTTTGTATTTTACATTTCATCATGTATATAGTATACATTGTTACGTATGTATGTGCATATTTTTCCAAGAAATGTTTCTGTGAAATATTCATTTATATAACATGTATGTTGAATGCTGTTAGCTACCAAAGGAGAGAACTGCCTCTTGTTGAAACGTGCCTATTCTGCCATTATAAAAGCTCTTTTGCAACTGCCTCAGTATGACTTCCCACCTGATCTTAGGTTCTGAATTAAAATTCCTTATTAAATTAAGACTCGGTGTCCTTCCTGTGGCATTTGAGGAAAGGAAGCATTAGCAGATACTTATGGTTTTTAAGATTTAGTAGTAAGAATAAAGCAATGCTATGAAAATAATTGTTTTCAAAGAAGGGCTGTAGATTCTTCATTCATATTAAAAATGGAAAATATAATGAGGTGCTTGGTTTTTACTTTAGTTTGAAAATACTGTGAAAATACTATTAATTTGAAATTAGGAAAGGCAATGCCAGCAGGCTGGGGGAATTGATCATTCCACTTGGCTCAGCCCTGCTGAAGCCACACCTCGGGTGCTGAGTCCAGGTTTGAGCTATCCAGTACGAGGGAGACATGGACAGATGGGAGGGAGTCCAGTGCAGGGCCATGAAAATGATTGAGGACAAAATTTGTGGCATAAGAGATGAGATTGAGAAAGCTAGTGCTGTTCATCCTGGAATAGGGTCTTGGGGTGGGGAGGATCAGATAGTGAGTATGAGTACTGTATGGTAGGGAATGGAGAAAGGGGAGCCAGACTTCTCAGTAGTGCCTGCTGACAGAACAGGAGGCAATGGCTACACACTGAAAACCAGATAATATATAAGACAAATCTTATGGTTTTGTTTGTTTGTCTTTGAGGGGGGTGAGGGGATGATGCTGGCTTTGGTTTTTTTTCCCTTGTTGGTTAGGGTGGTCAAACACTGGCACAGGTTATCCAAGGAAGGAGTGGATTCTTCTCCTTGGAGATGCTCATGTGATCCATTTGAGCCTGCTCTAGCTAGAGCCCTGCTTGAACAGGGAGGTTAGATGATTTCAAAAGTCCTTTCCAAACTCAGCAATTCTGAGTGATATGCTCCAAAGTAAAATGATGATAGTAAACTTTGTTAGCCTCAAGGCAGAATGAGTGTCTGCTTTGGTTTATTGCCTTTTTACTGTTAGGTAAGTACTACCCATAAAAGTCTAGTTTGTGAAAGGACTTGAGGTCTATTGGAAAGTCAGTTTTGGTATCAAATGACTATTCTCTGGTCCATGTTATCTTTTAAGAAACTGGAATTCTTGAATATGCGTGTCTAGTGAGAACACA
Organism: Melozone crissalis; assembly: GCF_028551555.1. NCBI lineage: Eukaryota > Metazoa > Chordata > Aves > Passeriformes > Passerellidae > Melozone > Melozone crissalis. The sequence goes on along the minus strand of NW_026535783.1, from coordinate 17,723,123 downwards.
ACATTGTTTGTTTATTTGAGCTAGAACAGGAACTTCTGTATACCCAGGAAATGTGTAGTTTGTCAGTGGCCAGAATCTCACAGTGGCTGGTGAGATTTGTAGAGCAGGGGTTTGTGTTGTCTTTAAAGGTAGGTGAACTGTCCATAGTTTAAAGGAGTACTCAGTTTCTAGTGAGCTGTTTTAAGCTCCAAAGAGCATGGAGGTAGACTAAAGATAATCTTAATGTCTCACTGGCTCATACTGCTACTTTACGGTTTGTGGGGTATTTGGCAGGGGTGGGAGTTTGTTATACTCCCAAATTTGTTATATTGTTTAGTCTGCTTAATTACCATCCTATATAACTAAATCAGCTATTGTTCAGAGTGCAAAACAGGTGATGAAAAAGCTTTGCTCCTGTGGTAAAAAAAAGTAACAATATGTCATATGGAAATAAATTATTTGTAGCTTGTGACTGCTTTAAAATACTCTTTACTGAACAGTGTTCAAAACCAAAGGCAATACTGGTCTTAATTTAACCCATTCTGTACTACAAGTTCAAATGCCATATCTGGTTTTAGCTAGATATTGAAAAACATTATCATGCACAAATGGGTGCTATTTATTTTGTCATCATGCATGTTTGTTGTCTTTGTGATGCATATCCATCTGTGTTGCACAAGAAATTTATTACTGACTCAATATGTTTATCTAGAAGCAACAGAAGAAGTTTCATTGGACAGTCCAGAGAGGGATCCAATACTTTCACCAGAACCTACTCCTGCAGTCACTCCTGTAACACCTACCGCATTAATAGCTCCCAGAATGGAATCGAAAAGTGTAACAGCCCCAGTGATTTTTGATAGATCCAGAGAAGAGGTATGCTGTAAACTCTAAACTAGGTGAATGTTCCATTTGGATTTTTAAGTTTTGCCTTGTTTTAAAATGCCAGCTCCTAAATATTGGTGCATGGTATTATACCTTGCTGTTTATTTTGCAAAAAAAGTTTAGTGTGAATTTGACTTATGGAAATACTGTGAGAATTCACTACTGAGGTGATTATATTTGAGATCTGTAGTATTAGGAGTAAGAAGTTCTATTTCTTCAGAATAGATACTTTTAAAGTGTGTGTAGGAGTAAGATGTGAACTTGATACATAAGAAATGTTTTTAATTAAAATAATTCTAACTAGCTTGTTACAGTTTCAACTTGTATTTCTGAAGTTCCTAACAGGGAAATTGAACAAGCAGGTTTTAGAGTTATCCTGCATGCAAACAAACAGCTGAGGGTAATCTCATTCTTAACATTTCTGTTTACATTTGGTGTTCCAGTCAAAGCATGAACATTGCTGAGTGCCATTCATTCTAGAGAGTTCTCTTACCAGACAGTGGCTTTGCATATAAGACCCTACCCATGACTCAATGATGCCTGCTTCCCCAGATACCACATGATGGCATTTGATTCAGATTTTGCCCCCTTCAGCCCTGGTTCTGTCCCTTCTGCCATGGCATTTCTTAAGATATCTCTTTTTATCATACTTAGGTATAGTACATGAAGGATTATGAAATTCTGGAACTCAGACGAGTATCAGAGAATTTTTTATCTGTTGCTTTTTCCTTCCCAAGCTCTTCTGGTACAGATACTGTTACCGAAAAGGAATGTCTGTACTTCGATTACAGGCACATGGAAGCATTGCAAATGAGAGTGGTTGTGAACCACAGTATCTGCTGGCATTGTAGGTGATACAATGAACAGACCCCTAAATCTCTTGTACTGAAAGCTTTTGCAGTAGGTCTTAAAACTGAAATCACAGTACCATTTAGTTTGGAAAAAACCCTTAGGATCATTTGAGTCCAACTGCAAACTTAGCACTACCAAGTTTACCCCAAAAACTTTGGTTGCAGTCACAGTCAGTGTTAGAAAGTTTATTAACATTGAAAAGTATATCAACATTAGAAAGTATATTAACATTAGAAGGTATATTAACTGGAAATGTTTCATAATTACACAAACATAGACTTTTTCTCCTCCTTCCTCTATATTCTTATCCTTGTATCCATAGATAATATGGGTGTCCATTACCTTGTTAAATGTGGTCTGTCTTTGTCCTAGATTGAAGAGGAAGCAAATGGAGATTTGTTTGATATAGAAATCAATGTATCAGACCCAGAGAAAGTTGGTAAGTTCCTTGAGCCTAAAACTTCAGATTGTAGACTGTCTTATTCCTTGAAGACTATTCCTAGATATAAGCATGATTTCCTCTTTAGTTTTCCTTTGGCAATTTTTAGTATCTAAATGGAAATCTATTTTAATGTATTTTTTTGGACTGAAAAGAATATGGCAGGATTACACTACCTAAGTTTTTTAATTTTCTTACAGGGGATGGCATGAATGCTTATATGGCATACAGAGTAACAACAAAGGTAGGTAGTGCAACAAACTTTTGTCAATACTTTGTATTGTAGCTGAGATGAATCAGTAATTTACAACTTTTTTTTTTTAAGACATCACTTTCAATATTCCACAAAAATGAATTCTCTGTTAAAAGAAGATTCAGTGATTTTCTTGGCCTGCACAGCAAATTAGCAACAAAATACATGCATATTGGTTATATTGTGCCTCCAGCTCCAGAAAAAAGTATTGTAGGTAAGTGCAATTCCAGTAAGGTGACACTTTAGAACTGAATACAAAATACTCTTCTGCTTAAATACTGCTTACTTCTCAGGTGGTCCAAATATTCTTCGTGTTCTGTATTTTCTAAAAGTTCATGTTAAATTGGAAAGATATGTAATGGCCTCTTCCAAATTCAGAGTAGTGTTGATAATGAGAAGGATATCTTAGTGCATGGCCTTGTGTTTCTTACCTATGATTCTTTCTTTGCTGATGCCTTCAAGAGCTGATTAGTCTACCAAAACAAGAATGAAATAGAGTTTATTTTTAAGTTAAGCTGTTATCGATTGCTTGCAATATATAGAGGTTCATACGTGCTTCAGATCTCTGATACTTCTTTTTGTTTCTTTGATCGTGGTGAATGCAAAACCTCTCATAAATTTTGCAAGGTTTTAATGCAAGAAATTACTTTTGGGTTGAACACCTTAAAGGATCAGATCCTTTCTCCATGAGCTAAGAAGCATGCCTGGTGCATTAAGAGTCTTCAGTTTTGTGATTTCTAAGTAGGAGAGGTTCTTTCAAAATAGGTAAATATTTAAAACAGTAAAGCTTGTAAAAGAATTTTGTGTTACTCATATAAATAAGTGACTCGAATCTAGAATGTTGTTTGATATGTAGGTAATGACAGAACTTCTTTTCAGTAATTTAGTCTGTAAAGATAATCAGAGCAGCAGTTTTTCATGTAAGTAGGAGTGGGCAGATTGAGTAGATGTAGGCAGCAAGAGGCTTGGAAAATTCATTATGTTTCTTTATGGAAAAGCACTGTGTTTTTAAGCCTGTGAGACTGAAAGTGCGACCTGAATTTTTGGTAATTCTTCAAGTTTATGGGTAATTCTGTAATAATCAGTTTTTCCTGTAACACAAATAAGTTTAATTCCAAATGCTAACAGGGCTTATGAGGTTTCTGATCATGTCTTTTGGATGATACAAAATTTAAGGCATTTATGACAGTGTGCATTTACATGAAAATGTAGTGCTTGCATCGCAGTCAAATTCAGCTTAGACTGGATTTCGGCTACCACTTGAACCAAACAGCATAAAAATTGATGCACCTGGAAGACAGTAAAGTGGCGGGACATACTGCAGTGCAAGCAAGCACTGGCTGCTGCTTCAAAGTCTTGTGTAGAGACTTTAACTTACAGGTAGGTTGGAAAAACTCAGATGCTGTAGAATATTTCCAAAAGATCATAAAACTCCCTCTTTAAAGCTGAACTTCACAAGTGTTACTTAGTTGTGTTCAAGAGCATGTAGTCAGTACATTTCGGGTTCTGGAGAAAAGGAGTTGATTCTGGTCTGTTTTGAAATACTGCATCTTAAAGCAGAGAGCTGAGGAAACAGCTGAAAGTAAGATTATAGTCTTATTATGCATGTTTATGTTTAAAGTCTTAATACATAATGTCATACATTCAGTGTTAAGCAATGTGTGTTGTAAAGAAGTCCCTTGTCTGTTAATTATGCTACACTGTTGGTAACATCTGGAGTTTAAAGCTCTGATTTTATTGTGCTGATGAGTGGTAGAGGCTGGAGTTTTCGATCTTAGCTACAAATTCAAGTCCATCAATTACTGACTGTGGAACAAAACGATAAAAATGAGTCAATTGTGAACTGGAATTAGCATTCATTAAGGTACTTCACTATTTACATAAGTGTATGAAAATCACATTTTCATTTTTAAAGAAAGTAATCTGTTATGTTGTGGATCTTTTCCTGTGAAGGAAGAGTGCTTGGTCTACAGAAACAGTCTTTGCACTGGTGTTTAAATAGGCTTATATTAGTAGAGAAAGAAATGTGGCAAGACATTTAGAAATAACTGACATTTTTACAGGGTAGGAATTCCTCATTTGTGTCATTTGTTTGTGTATTCAGTTTCTCCCTAGGAACTTCTGTTCAAAGTTCATCTATGAAGGCTCTTTTTTATTAAGCCACAGAATTTCCTTCTTTCTGCAGTAAAATATTATTGTATAGTAATACTGTAATGTAAAAAGGTGAGACATGTGAATTACCTCAACTTCCCTTGAATATTTAAATCACTTCTATTTGAAGACATACTCAATTTTACTGACAAATGTATGGATTTAATTACATTATGCTGTGTAGAATAATTTTTGCAAAAAATCTTTATCAGATTTATTTTCATCGTGTTGCAGAGGAGGGAAAAACTAAGGCTGAGAGGTTAAGAGTTGTCTTGTTCCTGTAAGGCTTTACGGCTTATCTCCTCCAGGGGTTACTGTGTGAAACTTTTGTATCCAGAAGGGAGATTGGGTGAGAAACTTAGGGAACTGTTGACAGTGAGTATATCATCAGAATCTCAAAACTTTTAGCTAAAGAGACACAAAAGTAACAGATAAGAAAAATAGTAGACCTACAAAACAGACATCTTGGTTGTATAATACAATACCTTTTCTTAAAATACCTTTTATTATTTGTATAATAAAATACCTTGTTTTTCAGAAAATAATAATTATTGATGTCCTGTGTTTCCTGGTTTTTGATTGGACTCAGGTTGCTAAACTCCAAGTTTAGATCTTTAGCATGACAAATAGTGAGTTCAGTCTGACTGTTTTAGTTCTTCTGTTGCTGAGGTTGAATTTATTTCCTATGGCATGACACATCAATAACTAGTTGCCACTCTTGTCTTGATCAGAGAAAGCACTGTAAGGCTACATACATTTTATTCTGCTGATTCTGTTCTCCTTGCAATTCAGTTCAGAATTTTCAGAATTTGTTAGTTTGCATTAGTTAATTAAAAAACTATTAGTTTTAGAACTTAAAAGAAAAAATAGTAGAAGGAAAATAATGGTACTAAGCTTACCAGTGAATAGGTTTATAATCTGAGAACATTTTTGTATTCTGCTTTATATGGCTAACTGTTTTCTTTTTCTGGATGTGAGTTGCCAGTAACACTCTGAGCAGCATTTACATTGTTTTCATAAATGCAAGTTAACCTAGTTTTACTTAACTATTAGTCGCAATTAATATGTCACAGGAAATTGAGTATTTCACAGAGCTATTTTCACAAAACCATGCACCTTGCAGTTCATTTTTTTAATCAACACACTATGTAGTGTTTTTCACTGTAATTTGATTTAAATGTGTAAAGCTAGGTGAGCCTTATATTCTAATCACATCAGTTATGTTAATGATTTATCTGTGATAAAATAAAATCAATATGATGCTGTTTCCTTCAAGGCATGACCAAGGTTAAAGTAGGCAAAGAAGATTCTTCATCTACTGAATTTGTGGAGAAAAGAAGAGCAGCTCTAGAAAGGTAATGTGTGTGTCTAACTAAAATTTATTTAGGCTCAGAATTACTTGCAGTATACTACATGCGTTCTGTAATTGCAACACTGGTGATCTGTACTTTAATGAATCCTGGCGGTTATATAGAACTGTCAGATTTTTGAGTAGAAATTGACTAATTCCCATTAATAACAGGAAGAGTAGCTCTATTCATAAAAAAGATTATAGCTGACTTGTTTCAGGCTTAAAATTAAGATGGCAGAGGTTCATAAATAAAACTACCATTACAATCTTATATAGACATTTTGGGTTGAAAGAATTAAGACACTTAGAGTAATATATTTATTCCATAGCAAATCAGCTGTTGGGCAGGAAGGCAGGTGAAGAGGCCTTCAATCACTTGAAAGTAAAATGGGCTTCTGATGATGTGCATTGATGACATTGATGTGACTTGCTGAATTTTGGCATAAGAGATACTGGATCTCTGTCACCCAGCACTGATATATAGCTGATACTGTCAAAGTATCTTTGTCAGGAAGGGGTCCTGTCCCTGGTATACTGCCACCTTAACCTTAACTTGTACTTCATACAGAGTATGGAACAAGGGAAAAAAGTTGAGCAATCTAATGTGTAAAATAGTTTAACTGCAATCCTTACCTTCTTCAGGAAAAAAACCAGATAAGGATGTGGTAAACATACCTAGTGGAGGGTGGATAAAAAATTACACTTGAGGTCTAAGCAGATGTGCAGAAGAAAAAAAGGAATGAGTTACATTGAATTGTATTTGTGCATGTATGAGAACTAAATGGATTGAAGACTCTTGTCTATCCAGCACATAGATAGTTTATATGTAGACTAGAATCAACTAACTTGTCCAATATTCCCTATAATTCTAAAATAAATCAGCCAGAATTACCTGTAACAAAAAGACTGTCCACTGCAGTGCACAAAAATGTTTAAACAAGTTCTTTTTTTTCTGGAATAAGCAGGTTTATAAAGGAGTCCTCACTCAGCTGTTTAAAATAAGAAGCATATTTTTTTCCCACTGTGCAACATAGATATGGCAGGCCCCACCTTAAAGAGTTTCTGGTTTAAACAAACTGTGTTGTGAAACACTACCCAACCTTTAGTATGTTACATTGTGGTGTGGAGTGCACGGCACTCTATTAGATTCAGTCAGGCACATTAGATCTGTTCTGCTACCTGATATTTTAATTTTTAAAATCATAGGTATCTACAACGTACAGTAAAGCACCCAACGTTGCTACAGGATCCAGATTTGAGACAATTCTTGGAAAGTTCTGAGGTATTTTAGAACTTTAATATAAAGTTCCTTTAACTTCTCTTATTTATTTCTAGATATGGTATCCTACCAAGTAATATATTCACTTTATATTGAGACCTAATCCTCTAAATTAATATGAAATCAAATTGGACCAAACCCTTCATGGCTAGAATGGCAGAGGCTACTAAGGTAATGGTGTGCCTCAGGCTCTTGTAAAACTTACAGTGCTAGTGACAAAATGCGATTTGCTGTATAGTGACTTGTCAAATGAGTCAGTCTTATCAGTTGTGATGCTTTTTAAGTAAGATCCAAAATTAAACTTCCAAGCTGGCTTGGAAGCAGCTCTCTCACATCTAGGAATTCAGCTTGAGCTATATTGGTAGGATAATGTGAAAATGCTGGCAGTGCTGCTTACCAGGCTAGGTATTTTTGTAAATAAGGATTTCAGTTGCCTGTACTATTAATCTGGTACCTTTCACAATATTAAATACATTGTTAAAGATACAATGTATATCTTTATAAATGTGCATAGTGTTTTCACTCTAATACTGAACTGTGTTTTGGCTAATGTCAGTATCTTAGTTATATTAATAAGTCACAGAGGCCTCCCTACTGACAAAAGCATCAATAGATAACTTACAGTGGGTTTGTCAATGCTGCTGACAGACAAAACATCACATGAAGGGTAAATGGTCTGACATAGGGGCCACCTTGTATAGCATATACAATCTAGCCTGAATAATAATATCAATTAAATTTAAAGTTTGTTAATTTAACTCCGAGTGTGTCTCAGTACCAAAGAAGATAACATATTTGAGGTACGTTTATAGCCTTATATTGAAAAGCAAAAAGTCATCAACCTTTTATTATCAGCATGCAGTGCATGTGCTGCATTACAATTAAATGTGTAACAGAATTTCCTTTGTCTAATTTGTTATAAATCTAGGCTTTTCTGTTCCTGTAGTGGCAGTTTGTTTATTGTAGCATATAGGTGGCCATTTAGGACATTTGGCTAGTTCATAACAGCTTTGGACAAGTGGTTTGTTTGTTCCATTTAAATGTAAAGATGCAGAAGAAAAGTAAATAGTCTATATTTTTAAGTTTTCCTCTTGAGAATGTAGAAGTAGTAAATTTGAGAAATTAGATTCCACTATATTGAAACACATAGGACTAAAGAAAACACTATATCCTTTTCTTTCCCCCCTGTGCCCAGTTAAACCTCCATCCTTTTAACCAGTCTCTTTGCCCTTATTTGTCATTCAATTCCAGCTGCCGAGAGCAGTTAACACCCAGGCTCTGAGTGGAGCAGGAATATTGAGAATGGTGAACAAGGCTGCCGACGCTGTCAACAAAATGACAATCAAGATGAATGAATCGGATGCAGTAAGAGCTGATTTTTCAGCTTGAATAATGAGATGAATTAATGAGCCTCAACAATTGCATTTTAAAGCTGTAGAAGTAGAAAATGGGTTATTAATTTCCTTATTGGCTTGAATTCTTAGCTGTATCAGTTGACCACCCTGGAAGTACCTGGATAATTTGCTTCTTTAGAACCAGAAATATTTTTGGTAATCTAATTTGTAATGCTTGACTCTTTCATCTTTTGTCAGTGGTTTGAAGAAAAACAGCAGCAATTTGAGAATCTGGATCAGCAACTTAGGAAGCTTCATGCCAGTGTTGAAGCATTAGTCTGCCACAGAAAAGGTAACTTTACTGTTACATGAACCTTAGGAAATGGTGATGAAACAAGAGCTCAGCATGTCAGAACTCTTAACTAAAATAGTTACACAATGTATTTTAGTACAAAAATTTTCTACTTGTATCTTCTATTTTAAACTGCTCTAGTATTTTTGTATACCTGCCTTTAATTTTAAATTTAACTAGGGTATCTGTCATTCCTAGAGTCACTCTAATGATCTAGCATATTTTTTTCCCTTGCAGTGTCATTATCAGACCTAGCAAATGATTCTACTACAGTAGACATCCATAAATTTATCTTTAGGTCTCATGGCAAGAGTAATTTCTTTCTGAACAAAAAGTGGCTGCATAAATCCATTTAAACATCTTTTGGTTCAGTATTGCTCTGTTAACTGAGTTTAAGTGCTTACACAGGAATATCTTATTCTTGATTTAGTCTGCATAATGATATACCCTCAAGCTACTGTTAAGGTAGACTTTTTCTGGGAAGATAAGTAGTCACAGAATATCAGCTTTTTGTTTGCTTATTTTAGATAGAAGCAAAACGTGTAAGCTTATGTTGCAATAACCTGTGCTGCTCTTTGACAGAGATGGATTTCTATCAGGTTATTAAAAAAACCCAAACATAATAAAAACCAAACCAAACGAGAAAAAACCCTAAACAAACCACAATTATGAATCTGTAGCTCAAGAAGACCCTAAGTGTGCTTTCTGATAATATTTTAGTATGTTAAAATATGATGTTACCTTTGAATACTTCCAAAATATTAGAAAATGTCATAAGTTGCTTTCTCATAATTCTAATCAAGAATTGCTCTCTGCAGTAAGAATATCTTTAGCCACCTATCTTCAAGGCTAAGGAGTATTTAAGAAGTAATGGAAAATGGAAATCTTTATTTACGGTTGATTTGACACCTTATAGATTTGGAGAAGTGTTGGATCATTGTGTTTTTTCTAAGAGTTGTGTCCAAATTGTAAAGGTTTTAAATATCTGAAGACAGCTTCCTTCTGCAATCACTTCTGGTGTTCTGATGGTTCTGTAGGAGCAGCAAAATTGCAAACTAACCTGAAGTAATTTGGACCAAACATTTGTTCAAAGGTCTTTCATGGAACTAAACTTTGTACAGGATTACTTACATGGGATTTGAGACAATTGCACCAGTATTTGTTAATAAATAAGCCCAAAACTTCACTTCCACAGATGCTGATAGTATGTGAGCTTTGGTTGTTTTTTATTTTAAGGCATATCAGAATGTGACAATACATTACAGTATGCACATGTAAAAGTTACTTAAAGTCAATAAACAGCCCAACAGAAGTAAATTCCACTCATGGGAGTGGTGATTTTGTGAAAGGGTTGGTTTTGTTTCTGTGCTGAACTAAATGGAAAATTTGTGCTGTAAACCTGTTAAAATTGTTCTGAAAATTTGCTCTGTGGGTGACTTAGCTTTTGTTTTGTCAGTTTGCATTTTCTCTGAAGTAGACAATTGGATAATACTGAAGTGACTTTTTTCATATCTTTTGCTGAACAGAGTAAGCGTGACATTAACAGACTTGGCAAAGCATTTACTGATTGAGAGTTTTTTTGCACAGGAGTTGTTCTCCTAATTGTGGTTTCATTGTGATGTCCTTGTGTATCTTACTGTGATCTTCACCTTAATTTCAGTTGGTCAAGTAAACCTCTGCTCCACTGATATATGCTGCAGAGTAATATAATAAATTAACTAAATCATGCTGAACATTACTCCTGTGTTTCAGAGCTTTCAGCCAACACCGCTGCCTTTGCTAAAAGTGCTGCCATGTTAGGTAACTCGGAGGACCACACTGCTCTGTCTAGAGCTTTGTCTCAGCTTGCAGAGGTTGAGGAAAAGATAGATCAGTTGCATCAAGAACAAGCTTTTGCTGATTTCTATGTGTTCTCAGAACTGCTTGGTGATTACATTCGTCTGATTGCTGCAGTAAAAGTGAGTACTACTAGGAAAAATACTGATTTAGCATTTAAAGTCATATTCCTTGGCATATAGTTTTAGGGTAAATGAATGTGTGCATTTGCTCATGTAACACACTTAAGTTTTTGCCTGATGTTCTAGTGGGGTAAAGTGAAAGCATTCATGAGTTATTCCAGTGATAAAAATGGCTGTGATCAAAGATGTGAATGAAGTGGTTAGATCCAGAAAAAATGGAAATCTACTTTAAGCAGTACTGATTTTGTACAGTATTTGGGGATACTGTACTGTACTGTGTCTAAGCGTACAGCACCTGTTTATTTCAGATTACTTACTGTTACAGTAAGCATACATAAATACAGAAGAACATAATTTGGTATTCTGTATTTAACAGATAGCCAGTAATGTCTTTAAATGAGAAAAAAACTCAATTTGTGGATCTACATTTCATTTAAAAAAATATTCAATTTAAGTGTAAGCTATGCTGCACAGCATGATTATGTTTAGACATGAGAACAGGTATCTGTGAATTCCTTCCAGAAATACCTTTGAACTTGTCAGGTTGTTGGAAATACATGTTTTTCTTTTGACTTTGTTTTTCTTTTTTTTTTTTTTACATGCGTACTTCGCTTCTGCTGCCTTAGTCTGTGCTAACATAAACGTGTTGCTGAAAATGCATGTAATACATATGCATGAACAGTTTGCTAGTATCTGCAGTTAGAGAATTGTTTGCATGATAGAGCACTTTATAGTGGTTGTTTTGGTAGTGGTTTGATAAAATGAGGGACATAAAATGATTTGGAGCACTGAAGTGTCTGCTCTGAAAAAGGTTCTTAAACAGCCTGTCATTTGTAGAAGGTATTGAACTGTGCAAGCATGATGTCAAGTGAAATGCAGTACATGGTAGACAGGCTAAGGTTTCTTTGAGTATACTACTTGTTTCAGCTTTATGCTAGAATTATTTTTTTCCTACTGAGAATTTAGATAGGCCTAACAATTCCAGTTGTTCAAGAAGTTTGTCTATTCTCACAGGGTGTGTTTGACCATCGAATGAAATGCTGGCAGAAGTGGCAAGATGCTCAGGTCACTTTACAAAAAAAACGTGAAGCTGAAGCAAAGCTCCAACTAGCCAACAAACCTGATAAATTACAGCAAGCTAAAGATGAGATAAAAGAGGTAATGTTATCAAACATTATTTTGGAGGTCAGACTTTCTGCATCAGCTCATTCATTCTGCATTAATGCTGCTTTATGCCATTTTTGTTTACAAATCACTTACTTGCTGTTTCCCATATTTACTGAAATTTTTTAAAATAATTTACTTAAAACACTAAATGTGTGCAATTTTTACTCATTATAAGATCTGTAAGACAGTTAATACTGTCTCTACAGTCTGGGAGATGGGAGGGAGGGAACATGGACAAGTTGATGCTTTTAACTGCTAACAGCTCACTTGGATAGGCAGAGGAGCATTTCTTGGTTTCTAAGCTGACTGGGTAAATCCAGCAAAGACAGCTAATAGAGAGCTATTCCTATGTTTTGCTTAAATATGCAGCTTTTCTACCCATATATATGTGCATGTATATATGGTGTAATTTCAGTAAAAATAAATCTAACATGTTGAAGTGTCATAATTTATACACTTTTTCTATCATGCTTCACTAAGGAAATTGAAGAGGTAGGACAACTTAATTATTTAACACTAATGCATTCTGAGTATGCTCTAGTGCTCTCCCATTAAATAATGGAAGAATGTTATTGCAGATTTCAAGCTCTTTTACACAGTTGCTTTGTTTGGCTTCGTCATTGGTCACTAACCACATGCTCCTTTGTTCTTTTTGCCCTTTGATATATTTCACATACAGTATTTAAATTACTCATTAACTTGATTTTCTTTTCCTTAAAGAAGTCCTTTGTTTACTGAGAAAACCTACAATTACTCTTGTGTGACCACATTCTTGTTGATTGCCTCTACTGATGCACAGTAAATTTCCTGATTACTGGTAGCAGTGGGAAATAGTGGTTGTTTCCCAGTCCCGATATTAAAGCAATTACTTTCTTCTCAAGGAATTCTTTTTCCTGCATTATTGGATAACTAGAGAACATTTTTAGTAAATCCACAGTTCGAGTGTGCCAGTTGAAAATCTCACTGGAACTGAAATGTGTTGAGAATTGCTGAATTCTGTAATACTGGACCCTCTGGCAGAAGAATTGTGAAGTGGAAGCCTAAGCAGCTTGAGCATCATCCATGACTCAGTTGGTTTTTGTGGGTAAAATGACAATGGGTGGTCCTAGAGATACCTTATTGAATGAGAAATTTCTCATTGTCAGATACTATAAAATGGCAAACTGTTACCCAATAAAAATTCACATAGGACCTGGGCATGATGAAACTGAAATGTAGAATTCATTAGGCCTATGGAAGCTTTCACAGAAATCTCAGGCACATCTGTTTGAAGTGGTAGGAAAGTATGGGCAATCCTCAACTGTGTTTTATACTATTTAGTTACTAGCTAACTGTTCAGGCTGATCTTCCAAGAAGATACTATTATGACTTACTAAAAAGCTTCATAATGTATATCTAAAAGGGCAGTCAGGGAACTGTGAATAAATATATACTAAAAATATAAATATGGAGATGTTTAAGCAGCACCACTGGATTGCTAACAGCCAGATGCTACATTGAAGCATGTTGCTTCCGTGCTACTTTTTTCTGATGACTATGAATGTTACTCAATGTATTCGTTCTCAGTTAATATGTTGAGATGAACAGATACAGTTGCATTTCAAAGAACTGCTCGCCTGCCGTGGGGCTCTCCGTTTATCTACGCAACCGATTTAACAAGGCAAATAGATGTGTAAAAGCAGTTACAGGGCCACATAGATGCTGATGATCCTTCTTGTCTAGCTGGGTTCTTTTCACAGAAACCAGGAGAAACAATCTGGTGTCATATATTGTTACAGGAATGCAATGTTCCCAATATGGCATAAACCCATAACAAACATCTCTTCTTCTGAATTTTCCTCTAGTGATCTTCTTACCTGCAGTAATGTTTCTAGTCCAGCTTTCTGTGAAAACAGTTGCCACTGAAAAAGAAGGCTTGTGCTTTGTAAAGCAGATAAGCACATCCTCAGAGCCTTGTCATTTGCAACAGAAATATGATAGCAATAATCAAATACTTGACCAGAGGCAGAGATGAAGGTTTACTCATCTCTTCTGGAATTAGGAAAGTATGGGGAACTAACTTGAGACTCTTCCAAGCTTGATTGGACAGGTTTAGGTTCCTTTGTATGAAGTTTATAAAGGGAATAGTAAGTAAAGCCTTTCAGATCCATTTTGTTTTCTAAAGAATATTTTTTAAATGTTGTTAAATGTTCTTAATAGTTGTACTAAGATATTTTTACATTTTATCTACAGATAGCATTGGCTTAAAGATACCTTTGTTGTACTTTGATACTGATCTGATGATATCCTAAAACACAAAGCTAAAATTGTTACTGTAAGATTTTCTTTTAAATAGGCCAAAACAATCAAATAGGTCCTTTTAGCTCTTAAGTGACTATCAGTGTGCTAAAAAAATTACAGGTAGACTGAATGGACAACACAAAATCTTACCTCTGTATGTCTTTCCTTTGCCAGTGGGAGACAAAAGTTCAGCAAGGGGAAAAAGATTTTGAACAGATCTCCAAAACCATTCGCAAGGAAGTGGGAAGATTTGAGGCATGTATAATTTTTTCCAAGTAAATGACAGTTCTACTGTACATAATATTAACAATATAAGTAAAATTTGTTAAGAAGTTAATACACCATAATTTATTTATTAACAGAAGGAACGAGTGAAAGACTTTAAAACTGTTATTATCGAGTACTTAGAGTCGTTAGTGCAAACACAACAGCAGGTAAGATTAATTTTAAGCTTTGTACAAGTTAATAAATAATACATGCTGTATTATTTTATTTAGAAAAATATGGGCTTTAAGCTCAGCTGTTTCTAAAACATTAAGAGCTACTAGTCTGTGCTGTATTGGTGAATGATTGCATTTTCCCAACCCATGCAGAACTGTAATTCCGTGAAGCAAAATATGTACTTACACTTACTGAAGAGACTTGGATTCTTAAATGTTTATTGCTATTTTTTAAAAATATAAGATATTATTGGATATTGAATATTGGAAAGTATTAAATATTGAATATTGAAAAGTATTAAAACAGTTTTCAGTGTCTGAGAAGTGGGTCTTGTTACTAGAAAAAGTCCAGGCTCTTTTTTTCTGCTCATGGCAGGAATAGAACCCTCCAGCTTTGTTTAATTTAAAAAAACTGAAAAACAGTGTCTTAAGTGGTAAGAAGAAGTGGCTGATCTTTCAAAAAAATCTGTAGCATTTTATTCTATAACATTGTGTTCAACATGTGGCAACATACCCATAGTTATGAGGAGATTTCTGTGCCTAATACTTGTGTTTTTTCTTGCACAATGTAAAAATATTAATGAATAAGTACCTACATTCTAACTTTGTCTCGTGGAGGCAAGTTTACTGCAAGAGGAGGTAGGTATGCATTGTGATTTTCAACATTTAGTACCTAATGAGTGATTTTCCCTTCTCTTCAAGCTAATAAAATACTGGGAGGCATTCCTACCTGAAGCCAAAGCCATTGCCTAAAAGAAGAATATTCCAAATGAGAAGACACTCTGGATGTTTGTCCTGGATAAAACTAAATTCCACAGTGAAATCACTTTAAATCATCTAAATAAACCGCTATATATTTTATGAATTAACATGTGGCTTTTTTTATATACCACAGCATTTTATTAACAAGCTGCATGTCCTGACCCTCTTTGAAGTGGACTGTGGCATGATGTTCTGCAATACATTGCTGAATTGAACACTATTGTGTCTTAATCCTTGCACTAAAATGTGCACTGCAAGGCCAGAAAGCTGATATTTTTGTTCTCTACAACACAATGTTCTGTAGTGTGTTTACCTGATCTTTATGAAACAAATTTAATTGCATTGATTAATGTTCACTTAAACATTCCTGTACAAAATCATGTTTTTGTGATTACAATAATAAAGGGATGTACCTTGTGAAATGTTAAACACTGTGTGCTTGTGTCTGTTGATACTTGGTGGTGTTCTTAGGAGTACTGTCTAGAGCAAATTAAGATGTATCCAGCAAAAACCCAGCATTTTGCAAAGAGTGATGGAGAAAGTATTAAAGATGCACAAACAATTACCCGTGGTAAACTGTTCTGGTTTTTAATTCTAAATCTCTTCGATGTTCTTTTCACTTGAAGTTATCACTGCCTTGGCAAATTCTACTGTGTTAGTATTCAGAAGGTCAAAAGACATGCTTGGGCCACAGACACGTAAACTGAAATCTTCTTCTGCAGAAATTCTGGTAATAGTTGAGGGAAAAAAGTGGGTAATTTAGCTGAGTGTTTGATAGTTGTAAGAGCTAGTATTCTGTTTGGATTTTCTTCAGTAGAAAATATATTTGAAGGGACTGGTTATACCTTTTGCATAAAATCAGAGCACATAAACATTTTTCTGAAATACACAATATTAATGTAAGATGTAATGTCCTGTCATTTTAATGACATACTGAGCTTGTTGATATATTAGTTTTAATGTTAACAAATTTTAGGCAAATATACTCACATAAAAAAGCATGAGAAGCAGTTACTTTCAGCTAATCATAAGACTGCAGGATGAACACATGAATTTGTATTGTTTGGGGTCAAATATAAAAGAGCACATAATACCATTTCTGAACAGAATGGAAACCTCGATTCGACTCGACGGTCATATTCTATTTTTACAATAAAGTTAAGTGTAAACTTGATTAGTATTTGCTATTGTTTCTCTACTTACCTCTCTTAACTCAGTATTTCGAGGAGTTTTCAAGGGAACTAGAACAGAAAAACCCTCACCAAAATTTATCAAGCCTAAATTAAGCTTCTTTTTAAATGGTTAAATGCCAAAGCCTTAAGTGAATAATACCTTATGCATCAGTGTTTGTTCCGTCATTGATCGTAAAACTGCCTTTTGAAGAGCTCAAGTATGCAGATCTATGACGAAGAAACTGATCTAGGCATAAGACTCTGTAAAGTGTTACAATGTACTTAATGCTGGCTTACTTGCTGCTTATTAAAATTGACCAACAGCTCAGTATTAAACTTACTGCTCACAATATGTACTGCTTACACTGAAATTGATATTTCCACAACTAAAAGACTCAGTTTGGACATGGTAAGGTCAAAATAGGTGAACATATCCTTTCATGATTTTCTTTTCTTTTTTCTTTATTTTTTTCTTTTTTCTCTAAGTGCCCAGCTTTCTTAGCTCTTGATCTCTTTTTGCTTCCATCAGGGTCAGAATTCATGTGAATGATTGGTCACTTTTCTTCTCTTGTGACAAGAGAATAAGAAAGTCTGCTAGCAAGGATTAGTGTGGCTGTCCATACAAGTTAACTGAAAACAAGAATGAGTTGTGCAAGTTTTTCTCAAAACCAGAAGCTTTTTGGGGAACAAAAGGATAATGGCATATCTGGAGTTCACTGTCACACAGGGTTGGTTGCTAATACAAAAGATTCTAGGGGTTTTTTTCCATCACAAGGTTAGCTTGAGGAGAATATCCAGATCAGCTGTTACATTTGGCTAGCATAAAACTCTTGCTGTTTCAAGAAGCCATTAATGATCCTGAGATTGGCTCAATTGGCTGATAATGCCAAGGCTCTGGGTTCAAGTTCCAGATGGGTGATTCATTTAAGAGTTGGACTTCACGATCTTTGTGGGTCTCTTTCAACTCAAAATATCCTGTGATATGGAAATTTATTTTGTTTTTCTTCCCCTGCGTTGTGAAGATTGGAGATCTGGTTACCGTCTTCCCTCATGTCATTATCATCCATATTAGCAGAAAAATTTCTCAACCCAAGTGAATGGAGGTATTACTGAACTCTTTCCTCTGTGGACCTCACTACTAGCTATTGTGCTACATTTAGGTGTGCATTTCATTAAAACTACAAGCCAATGTACAGCTGAAGAATCACTAGCATAAGCAAAAAGTAAATGTTTGCAAAATGATGAACTGCATTTGGAATACTCTATGAAAGAAAAGGTGCTACTGAATTCTAGTTTACCTTTTAGGTTAAAATAGAATGCAGATATTTGCAACAAATTCTTCTACTCATCATATCCATCATCCTTTTTAAATTAAGTGTAAATAACATAAAATGACTCAAATTGAAGACATTGTTATTTCTTTCTTAAGCTGATGTTCAGTGCACAGTAAGCCTGTAATTCTTTCATCACTATCCCTTTTAAAACAGAATATTCTGCTTCCTATCAATTATTCTTTCTTCTACCTCTCCTAGGTTATTTCTCTCTGAAAGCCTCATATGGGAGTTTGTTTCAGCTTCTGTGGAGTTCATGCCCCAAATATGTCAGTTTCTTTCAAACTGTGGAGATGAGCTGCTGGCTGGTAGGTCTTGTACATCTAAGAGAACAGGCAAATCTACTAAAATTATGTGTACAGTGAAATGATTGTCTCAAGGAAAAAAATTAGAAAAAAAACCCCATTGGGGTAGAGTAGAGTAGAACAGGCTATGTAATAATCTTAATTTGTGGCAAAATATGAGTCTATTACAAATGTGGGGGGAAAAAGGCAATATTTTAACTGGTTAGAAGCTGAATTTTCAGGTTGTTCAGAATGTTACTTGTTACCTGCTAGGACAATTCTTCCTTTTTTTAAAATTCTTGTCTTCCATAGTTGAATCAATGATAGTAATTGCAGGTTGTAACTTGTTAGTAATCTTTGGACTTTACAGGTGAAGTCATTCCTTCCCTTCCCCCTCCCCCACCCCAGATCAGTGAGGAAATGATTAACAAAGGAGAGGGGTATAAAATTATCCAATTTTTTTTTCTCTTATTAAGAAAGAAGAGTACACAAAGCAGTTTAGGCAGACCTGTCCTAGGATATTCATATGCAAGCTAAAATTAAATAAATAGGCAATGGAAATGGAAGAGCAAGAAAAGACTAGAGGTAAACAATTTATCTGTGGTTGAATTTTGTGAGTTGACTTAAAATTAGTTTTTTAGCGATTGAAAAATTGACAAACTTAGATTGTGATCTAATGAAGGACTATTTTTTGATCTGGCCTCTTGCTTTGATGTGTATTTTACTTATCACTTAGATTAGAATTTTTGTATGGGTTTCTTTGCCTACTTCTATTCTGGAGATTAGCCATTCAGAAAGTCCTTGAATCATGAGAATTAGTGGAAAGTGATCTTTCAAATTTGCCTGTAATTTTTCCTTTTTCTCTCCTGTGAATCATTCTAACATGATGGATGCTAAATTCCCCCTCCCTGTATGAGGAATTGCATACTGATTCTTTTGGAAATAAAATAAACACAGAAGTGGCCAGTAAAGGGGCAGATTGATGGTTCCTAATTTCTGTAATTATGGACGGTTAGGTAGAATCTGATGACAGGGAATAGTTACAGCTGGAGTTACAATATATTATGAATTAATTTTATATTCTGGATCAAGGTAATTTAAGAATAAAACCCAAGATATTGATAGGTGCCACAACACCCAGCACTGAAGACCAACACCTCCTAGAGTACTTTCGAGAGTCTGCTCAACAGATGAATTTGAAGACAGTCTATGTCACTGGTAGCGGTAGAGTTCAACCATTTTACAGTTTCACGTTTAGGATTACTAACATAATTTTAATGCACGTTATGCCAGTTCAAGTCAAGCTACATTTGAAGTATTTCCACCTTGCTTTGTGTTTTGTGGGAAGAATTAGTGTAATATCTGTGCAGTTAGCTTTTAAGGACCTGGATGGTTTTGAACACACTTTGATAGCATTCTATGAACTACTGTTTCTTAAATTTTTGATCTTCAGTGTGTTAGACAGAAAGACAATCTTGGCCAGCCAGCCATGGGAAGAAATCCTTTTTCTTTCTTTGGATGTAACTTTAAAGATTAGCCAACTAATGATGATATATTGTGTAAATTAAGTATTTAACATTCCAAAACATATTGATGTATTTGAATTCAGCTCACCATGTAGTCTTCCTTGTTCCTCTTGGCTGATGCACAGTCAAAAGTTCCATTATATTCTATTGAATTTGAAACCAGATTAATGTCTAAAACATTTCTTTGTTAATAAGTTATATTAAAGAGAAAAGTACCTTTTTGAAATTACTGCTTATTAGGTTGCAAACAGCCACAAACAGTGCTCCTATGAAATTCTTCTACTAACTTCTCAGCGTAAATGCATTATGGTACAAGTGGTGTCCTAAGACTTATCCCTCTGGTTTTTATTAGTGGGAGAACACAAACTACGTCTAAAGACTGGATTCTTAACCAGAAAGTAACAGTAATGATAGCATGATAATTTTTACCTAGTATGCCCACGTTTACTAGAGTGATAATACTATTATCATATGGCTAATCTTTCCTTGAGACTATTGTAATATCTTTATCAGAGGGTGCTTTGGGGGGGGGATGGGATTTCATACACACCTTTCAGTAAAAGGACATGATGGAGAGCACACAGAGGCTGGAAACAATGTTCTTGTCACTACTACCACAGAGCAGTGCTGGGACTGTCCTGCTGGTTGTCAGCAGTTGAGGACACTGGTCCAGGAGCAGTGTTGTGCAGAAACAGATGCTTGAGAAATATCTGGCTTTGATTTCAGGTAATTATTAAAAAATTTTGGTTTGTTACTTCACTTTAGCTTAACAAAGTAAAATAGTGTTTGTTTGCTTAAGTCTTCTTGATTTAAGTCAAATGATGTCTACTTTGTATTGCATCCTTCAAGTTACAGTTCTTTGCTTAGAGCAAGATATAATTAAATTTACCTTTCAGTAAAATAAAGAGATATGGAGGGAAAATGAGCCTGTAATGTGGTGCTGTGGCGCTCGATAAAGATGCAGGACACACTTTTATGGTGCAAAGAAGACAAGGACAGATCTCAGCTTATTTTGTGTGCCTCTTATAGTAGAGTTTTTAAAGAACATCCCACGTCTATCCCCAACTGGTCAGTAACAAGTTGTTACCCTGTATTTACTGGTCACTCAAACTCCCGGTGTGTACAGGAAAAGTTCTTTGTGAGAGATAGTTTTCATTTTTCTGTCTAATGGTGTAAAAACAGTTTATATGGGTGGGTAGTGTTTATCACAGTACTATAGTTCTTTCTCAGGGGAACCAGGTTGTTTGCCACAGACTTAGAGCTCTTTCTCAGGGAAAACAAGTTGTTTTTCACTGCTGCAGAACTCTGTTCTCAAGAGCTGTCAGCTTTCTCATGGCTTCTGTAGGCTCAAGTCAGAATTCAGTTTGTAGGCCTTTGGCCTGCTGTTTCTCTACCACAGTAATCTCCCTCTCCCTCTCCCTCTCCCATGCTATTAATCTAGAAAGAAACAAGTTAGTTTTCAACATAAATTTCAAAAAGCTCACAGCATAAGCCACAGACATCAGATAAATTTGTTTTCTGACTATTTTTGAGGTATGTTTTTGTACTTGGATCTACTTGTGAAGATCAAACCCTCTATGCTCATGGATTTATCACAGTAGCTACTCTAAAAGATCAGTGACGTTGTCTCAGGTAGTGCCTGAGACTCTCCGGACTCACAAGGTGAATTTTAAGATACACTGTTTAATACAGTGGCAGTTTGTTGACATTTTGCTTCCAAATGGTTTGGAGCTTGGAATTGGCAAATTTGTGTGAAGTCAAAGCAGTTGCCTGTGCCAACAGCCTGGCCTCCTAAATGCACTTGGTGTGCATTTAGAAACCTTCTGTTTCTGCCTCCATTATTCTTTAAGCCATCAAAACAGCTGCCTATTCTGGAGTCTTATTTAATTTCTCCAGTGGTGAGGAATCACCTACAGTTCTCTGAAATTATATGGTTTTCTTTGCTAAATAACAAAGTTCAGAGGTGGCCTCTTGGGAACACACACAACATAGGGAACTTTCCTGAGTGCCACTTTTTTTTCCCCTCTTAATTTCATGTCTGTTCCCAACAGGCGCTACTAGAGGTGCAGCATTTGTTTATTGACTGACCTAGTCATAGCAGAAGGCTGTGCTGCCATTCAGCGGGCTTGGTGGACTGCAGCGTTGAGTGGCAAGAAGTGGCATGAGGTTCAGTGAGAGCAAATGTAGGGTCATGCACAGGAGTAACATATACAGGAATAGCCCCAAGTACCAGCACAGGCTGGGGCTGACCTGCTAGAGAGCAGCTCTGTGGAGAAATACCTGGGAGTCCTTGTGGATGACAAGCTGGCCATGAGCTGGCTGTGCCCGTGGCGTCCTGGGGTGTGCTGGGAAGAGTGTGGCCCACAGGTGGAGGGAGCTCCATTGATTCCACATGTGGAGTGTTGTGTTCAATTCTAGTCTTGGTACCAGAAAGGTACTACTGGTACCACAAGGTACTACTGAAGAGGGTCTGGTGGAAGCCAAAAAATTATAAGGGATCTGGAGAGGAGAGACTGTGGGAACTGGGCCTGTTTGGTCTGCAGAAGACTGAGAGGGGATCTCATTAATCTAAAGTCGGGTGCCAAGAAGATGGTGCCAGATTCTTTTCAGTAGTGCCTAGCGGTAGTACGAGGAGTAATAGACATAAACTACAACACAAGAAATTCCACCTCAGCCTGAGGAAGATCTTTGCGCTGAGGGTGGCAGAGCCCTGGAACGGGCTGCTCAGGGGGGCCTGAGTCTTCCTCTCTCCAAACCCATCTGGATGTGTTCCTGTGTCACCTGCTGTAGGTGACCCTGCCTTGGCATGGGGTTGCTCTTGGTGATCTCCAGAGGTCCCTTCCACCCTAATGATTCTGTGATTCAGGTTTGAGCTGCAGTGTGAATTTAGGACCGGATAAATTCGGCCCTCCGGAATTTAATTTTTTTCCCCTCCGCTTTTTGTGTGCTCCGCAGTAGTGCTGCAGCTCCGGCTGAACCAGAAGCCTACGCTGTGGAGCACCGTTTGTTTCAAAGCACGTTTTCTTCAGAGGAACCTCCTCCCGCCTCATCCTGGCAGCGCGAGGGGCCGCGGGGTGCGGGGCCGAGCCCGTCTCCCGTCCCGCCCATGTCACGTGGTGCATGATCACGTGACGGGCGCACAGATGGCGGCCGGGCTGCCGCCGCGCTGAGGGGAGCTGGCATGGAGGTGTTCATCCCGTCTTTCCGATACGAGGCGAGCGAGCTGGAGCGGGGATACACGGTGAGGTGCGCCGGGGCGGAGCACGCCCGCGCCTCGGGGAGGCCAAGTGCCGGCAGCCAGCGGGGGCTGCGCTGCAGCGCTGGGCAGACATCAGTGTGCCGGGGCCGTCCTGCCCTCCGTGCCCAGGCCGGCCCCGA
Organism: Melozone crissalis; assembly: GCF_028551555.1. Lineage (NCBI taxonomy): Eukaryota > Metazoa > Chordata > Aves > Passeriformes > Passerellidae > Melozone > Melozone crissalis. Next base: position 17,699,950 of record NW_026535783.1, on the reverse strand, counting down.
CCTGCCCTGCCCAGCCGTGCCCTGACCAGCGCAGCCCGTCCTGCCCCGCCAGCCTTCTCCCCAGCTCTGCCCAGCCTTGCCCCGCCCTGCTCTCTCCAGCATTGCCCTGCTAACCGTGTCCTGCAGAGCCATCCCAGCCCTGCTCTGTGCACCCCAGCCATGTCGTCCTTGTCCAGGCCGGCCCGGAGGGAGCCGTGCCCTGCCCAGCGCAGCCTATCCCTGCTCTGCCCCTCTCGGCACGGGGAGCATGGCCTCAGCCCGCCAGACACCTGCTGCCTCACTCGGGCGCTGTTCTGCGGGGCGGCAGCAGCGACTGCGGCGGGTGCGGCGTGAGCGGCGAGGACGCTCCGGGAGGCAGCTGCTCCCTCGCCGCTCCGCCCTGCGGGGTCCAGGTGAAGGGGCTGGAGTATCTCTTGCATGTGGAAAGGCTGAGAGAGCCGGGACTGCTCATCCTCGAGAAGAAAAGGGGCAACAATGTCTCTTCAATACGTACCGATGACCTGAATGGCTAGAGTGAGAGGGCCAGACTCTTCGTGTTGGTGCCCGGTGACAGGAGAGAGGGCAGTGGGCAAAGACCAGAACACAGGGAAAGCTCTTGAAAGATATGACAAGACTGGCTTGTTATCATGAGAATGGTTGAGCACTGGCATAGGTTGCCCAGAGGACTGTGAAGTCTCCATCCTTGCACGTTCTCTAAACTTGGCTGGACACTGTCCTGGGTAGCCGGCTGTATAGCTGGCTCCCCTTGAACAGGCAGATTAGTTTGCACAGGTTTTAGAGGTCCTTTTTGTTCTCAGTAGTTTTTTCACCTCACAAAACTGTTGGACAGTAGCATATTCACATGGTGCTTGGTGGAGACAGGTGGACCAAAACCCAAGGTATTTATCTGAAAGTGGATATTCAAAACTTGCTTCCTCTATTAAATAAATTAATTTAGTAGCTTAGAAAAAAAATCTGAATCCTGTAGAACTTCTAGAAGATTAATCCATATAGGTAGTCATAGTTCCTTGAAGCAAGTTCATCTTCCTTATGCTGCATATTATTTGGTCTTCACTACTAGCAAGTGTTTGCACTTTAGTTGTGTCAATGTGGGAGTGTAGCGGCGTTAATACTTTTGCCTCTTGGGTGGACTTAAATGTAAGTGACTCTCTACAAGACACCTGTGTGGTTTTGGGGACTTGGCTTTCAAACATTTTGAACGAAATGTGATTGAGTGTAATTACAATAGCGCAGACTGATTCCACCACGTCCTAGTTGGGCAGGTTAGTCGAAATGACAGAGTGATTTCTAAGATGTGCATATTACACAAATAGGATTTCTCATAGTAATGTTTATTTTTAGTATTTGCATTTAGTGAGTTTCTATAAATAAGAAATGAAACTATATGATTCTAGGAGTCTTCCAAGAAAAGGATCCTGAGAGCAAGCATGTTCTGTGACAACACTGTTGATTGTTACAGCATTTTTCCTCTTGAGTCATTTGCTGGTGGTGAGTCAGTCTCGTGGATCTGAAAGTTGCTGTGGTTTAGTAGATTTTGGTAGTTTTTCCTGCGTGATTATTTTGCCATTTTATTCAGGTGAGGGGATTCTATTCTACATCCATATGAGCCATGATCATACTTTATGCTGACCATGAAACTGTATGAGGTAGTATAGCTGAAGTTTGTCTGAGTTGGGCATGCTTTAGGAGAGGATATGGAAAACTGCCCTGATAATAACGTTGTGTCTTTCCTTTGTGGTTTAAAGGACTATTCGTGAGAAAAACTTATGCTGGTCTAATTGTCAATTTGTGATTATGTAAATAATTTGCATAAGTATTGTTCCAAGTGCAGAAATTCAAAGGGGTATACTTTATGTCCTCCTTACAGCAAAACTGAGGTTAATGAAAGCTTTCCGTTGCTCTGTACTAGCTATGAAATTATACAGGTAATCCACTTTATGTTCGTTTTCATCAGCAGCTTTAAAATATTAGCATTTAAAAGTGTGGTTTACAGGCCAAAGAAAGTGTACTGCCTGTGAACACTACTGGCAAACTGGTAACAAAAGACAAGAAAAGGCTGAGCTGCTTAACTTTTTTTGCTTCAGTCTTCATTTGTGGATCTCTTTTCCCCACAGTTCTTGAGTGGATAGACTGCAAGGCAGGGAATGGGGAAGTAAGTTGTAAGAGATGATAAGGGTCACGAAGAACCTGAACATACCTGAGACTAAGGATGGTGATGAGATGCATGCCAGAGTCCTGAGGGAGTTGGCTGATATAGTTGCCAAGCCACTCTCCTAGATATTTAAAAAGTCATGTGAAATCTGAGGTGACTGGAAAAAGGAGTACCCATCTTTAAAGGGCATAGAAAGAAGGACCTTTCAAACTACCAGCCTGTCAGTGTCCCATCCATGCCTGGGAAGATCCTGGGACAGATCTCCTGGGAGCTCTGCTAAGGCACATGGAGCACAGGGAGCCAGGGCAGCTGCACCAAGGGTGAGTCGTGCCCAACCCGCCTGGTGCCCTTCTGGGATGGAGTGGCTGCATCAGTGCCTGAGGGAGAGGCTGCAGGTGTCATTTACCTGGGCTTCAGTAAGGCCTTGACGTGGCCCCCATAACATCCTCCTCTCTAAACTGGACAGGTGTGGGTTCTGCACATGAGCTGTTAGATGACAAGAATGTGTTGGATGGTCGCATCCAGAGGGTGGTGGCCAATGGCTCAGAGTCCCAGAGGATGTCAGTGGCAAGTGGTGCCCTCAGGGGTCTGTACTGGGACCAGTATTATTTAATATCAATGGCACAGACAAAAGGATCGAGTGCACCCTCACCAAATTTGCAGATGACGCCAAGCTGAATAGTGTGGTTACTCTACTGAAGACAGGATGCCATCCAGAGGGACCTGCATAAGCTCCAGAAGTGTGCCTGTGGGATCTTAATGAGATTCAGAAAGGCCAAGTGCAAGGTGCTGCACCTGGACTGGGACAATCTCTGTTATCACTCCAGGCTGGGGGATGGAGGGACAAGAGCAGCCGTGCCCAGAAGGGCTTGGGGTGCTGGTGGGTGAGGGGCTGGACATGACCCAGCCATGGGCACTCACAGCCCACAAAGCCAAACGTGTCCTGCAGCCAAAGCAGGGTGGGCAGCAGGGTGAGGAGGGGATTCTGCCCCTCTGCTCTGCTCTCCTCTGGTGAGACTCCACCTGGAAGGGGTCTGCTGCATCCAGCCCTGGGGTCCCTAGCATAAGAAAGAGTTGGAATCAGTCCAGAAAAGGACCACAAAAAATGGATCAGAGGCATGGAGCATTTCTGCTTTCCTCTTTCTGTGAGGAAAGGCTAAGCGAGTTCGTGTGTCCAACCTGGAGAAGAGAGGACTTTGGTGCTCCATTTTTGCAATAAACGGGGCTTTTAAGAAAGGTGAGGACAGGCTTTGTAGTAGTAGGCCTTTTCAGTGGAAAGGAAAGTGCTTTTAAACTAAAAGAGACTAGATTCAGATTAGACATAAGGAACACAGTTTTTACAGTGAGCATAGTGAAATCCTGCACAGATTGCCCAGAGAGGTTTCAAATGGCCCATCCCCGGAAACATTTAAGACCAGTCTGGATGGGACTCTGACTCAGCAGCCTGACCTAGACGAAGATGTCTCTGCTCATTGCAGAAAGAGTGGATTAGATGACCTTTAAAAGTCCCTTCCTACCCAAACTATCACATAATTCTGTGATCACAGAAGTTCCACTTTACGCAGTTGATCCTTTTGCTGTTGTTTTCCCCACGAGTGCTAACTTGCTCAAAATTAAAATGTTTTGTTGGACTGGAGTAGCTGGAACAAGGAACTATCAGAGCTTATGCAATTGAGAATAGCAGAAAAGGATGATGGAAGCAGATGGAAGATTGCTGACTTGCAGACTGCCCACCAGCCCAGTCACGTGCCAGCGGGTTTCAGAGGGTGCCTTCCGCACGGTGACTGCCGGGGTCGTTGCAGACAAGCAGCAGCCACGGGTTGTTTTCTGAGAAGAGTGGTGGTGGTTGTCGTGGCATCTTTGCTAGAAACAGTGATGGTGATGACCTCCTGCATGAAATGAGGGACTGAAGGGAGAGTTGTTCCTCTCTATGGTGGCTCTGCATTGCAACCCTAGCACACTTCCCTGACATCCCTGTGTTTCTAGTTCTTTATCTTTAGCAGAACCGAATCCAGTTCCCCTGGATGCAGGCTGCTGCTGTGTGTTCTTACTTCCTGAAAAGATAGGACACAAAAGGGGTATTTGTCCTTTTCTTTATGGGAATTCATTACCAATTGGTTTGTTTTCAGCTTAGGCCTGTTGTTTTAGATTATTTTCTTTTTTCTCTGATGTAGCTAGGCATCACTTGGAAAGTGGAATGGCCAGAGATCCATCAGTTCTGTGGAGAGGGAGGAAATGACTTGCCACAGAAAGTGGAAATTTCTGTCTAGCTTCAAAGGGAAAACTACAGTGCAATTATGAAATAGAAAGGGAGGTCTTGACCAGAGAAATAAAATACTAGGGATATAAAAGATTAGAAAGAAAAATTAGAGAAAAATATAATTATACAATGCTTGAGATTGGATTCTGTCATTAAAATAAATGGGAAACACAGTTCTTTCAAAAGTGTTTGTTTCAGGAGCTCAGCTTTTCTAAAGCACTGTTCATCTGATACAAAATCTTGAAAGTCATTTTCCCTCATCCCCTACACAAAAAAACCCAAGGAAAGACCCCAGAGTAAACTTGCACTTGTTCCAGTTCTGTTTGGAGTGTACATAAAATGATGAAACACAGAATATGGGAAATGTCAGTTTTCTTGGTGGACAATTAAATTTCATTGTCAGTTTAAATTGATGACACTAGCTTCTAAACTATTGAGCCTGTGCTAATAAATGCAACAGTTGTTCATAATTTGGCAGTGAATGACCTTTAAATGTAGGCGCTTACTAAGGATGTCCCTAGAGAACAATTCAACTTCGAAATGACACCCACGTGTTCTTGTTGTCATTTAAATATGCTCTCTTTGTCAATAACAGAATAATAAATACTAGTTAGATTTCTAATGTTGATTCAGATCCCAGGAAACTTACTGAATAAATTAGTGTACATTTGATTTATATTGACCAAAAAAATTTTACAGTGGTATATTGCAGGTCAAGGTGACATACATTTAAATGTGTTGTAGAGCAGAGGGCATACTTGACTGACACAAGTGCTTACTGCACTTTTAATTAACACTTCCAATACGACTCTCCAGATTGCTCCTGGAGTTGCAATTGTAGAAGCAACATCTGACATGTGAGATCGTAAACTAATATGGGCTTTTTGAAAGTTCATTCGCTTTACCTCCATAGAAGCAGCAGTTTAATTACAAGACTGTACTTCTCTTCATGGAAGTATAAAATCACAAGGATCTAAAGTTTGGTAAAGTTTATGTATTTCAGCATTCTTTGCTGTTAAAATTATTGTACATAGAGTCAGAAAGGGAAGTTTTTAGTTGTTCTTCTATGAAGACCCACAATAAGGCACTACAGCAGATTATAAAGGGGCAATATTTATTCATTTTTTTTTTAATTATAAAGTACAGAGGGAGTAACTATGCGTTTATGTAAAAAGATTTCAAAGTATTAGTGTTCTAGCCCTTTAACTTTCAGTTTTCTATACTATGTAAACTTGGTAGTTTTAAAAAATCTGAACAGATTTTGAGTGTCTTGAGTGTGAGATCTACCAGCATGAAGACAACTTGCGTACTTTTGGGCTTTTGTAAGCTCACCATGTATTAACCTTGGGTCAGAAGTAGAAATCAGTGACACAGCAGTCACTCCAAGTTCAAGGAAGTTAAACAGAAGTACTCAATCTATTAGATCTAATTAGTCTTTCACAGTCTTAGTGTCTTCATAGAGGGTTTTCAAATGTCCTTGTTTCTCTACCGGCAGTCAAAGTCAGTCTGTACAGATGCATTTCTCTCCTACAGGGATAATGAAGACCATAAAAGATAATTTGACAGATGTCAGTGATTCTGTAATGTCAGAAAAGTGCTATTTTGATCATTGGTTTTGGTGAGTTTGATGTTCCAATGAAGGTGGAACATATTAAGGGAGGAAATAGACTAGGTAATTTAAGCCAGATTGCTGTTTCTAAACATAGGTTTTTTTTCCTATTTTTTTTTAGTGACTAACTTCTGCATTTGTCAGCAGTGATGATTAAATTTCTTTCCTCCAGTCAGTTTTCCAGTTTGACAGACTGTCAGTTGTATGAAACTGACCACTTGGTATGCAGTGGGAACTTGAAGAGTGTAAAGTAAGACACAAAGAATTTTGCAGTGCACATGATGGCTGCTAAAGAAGAAAATAGGAAAAGGTAAAGCCAAAGTGAAAACTGGCTGAATTTGTCTACAGCGATCAGTTAGAGCTGTGGACAGATCAGAGAGACACATGTAGCTCCAGTGATCTGCAATTGCCTGAAGGCCCCTGCTTCACAGTCAGGGAATCTTTTTGGAAAGGGCCATCTGAGATTTCTCTGAGCAGGAAATACCTTTTGCTTTATTTGTGATGGGAGGGTTGACAGCTGAGTAGACGAGCAGCAGCATGATTACCTCTATCAATTTTCCATCTGAAAGAGCAAAAGTTGACACATTCTATCGGTACACTCTAACTGCAAAACATGTATTATCCATTCATCTCCTAATATCTACTGGTTTGCAGTTTTAATGAGGAATTTACATTTTCAGAAAGATTCGGGTAGCAGGGCATTCAGACATGCATCACAATAAAGATATATTTGAATTCTGCTGTATCTTTTGGAGGTATTGGTGACAACATTTTGTTAGTAATGTAGTACTATCCGTGGAATTATTTCATCAGAGGATTCATGCTTAACTGCTCCCGGTGATATTTCCAGGTAGCATCAAGTCATGATAATTGTAAAATCTTGTCCACAAAGATAGTGTTAAACAAGTACATAGTACATTCTTCACTAGCCAGGAGTGAGAACACACCAGACTTTAAATGCAACATGAGCGAGATGGAATAGATTTCTCCCTTTCTCTTACTGCAGTGCAATTTTAATTGGTCTTTGAATTTGAATACAGTGCCTGATGTAATTAATTCCAGGTTTAATTGATAGTTGGTGACCATTGTTATTGAATTTATTAAGTTATCTTGGAATTTCACTTGGAATATGATACCGAAGAGGTGCTTCTGTGCAGAGTGCTCGGTGGGATAACTTCGGTGTTGCACTTAGGTGCAGTGGAAATGCTTGGTTTAGGTATGCACCATGAAAGTGTGCTAGTGGAGGCTTTCAGGCCATTGTATTCTGAATATTCTTGCTATCAGTAGCCATTATATTTTTGTGTTTACAGGAATTATATGAGGACTTGTATCAACTCTTCATTTTCAGTTTTCTATAAGCCTGCATTTTTTGTGGTTTGTGGAAGACTAAAATGGCATTTTGGAGAATGTTCTGTGAGAGGATTTTAAAGACAAAACAGATGTGTTGTCGTTCCCTTTGAAAGTGGCATTGTATTTTTAATAGAAAATGAAAGGAGAAATGTATGTTGCCTGTTAATCAACTTATTGTGAGGTGTCATGATAAGCCTTACAGCTAAAGCATGAATATCCTCTTCCTGCAAACAAAATTATTATTTCAACCTATATATATTGTGTTATAAATTTCACATTTCGTAAACCAATAAATGTTGTAGGGTTTTGGTTTTTTGTTTTTAATAAAATATTTGGGGCATAGCAATCAGGCTTGGATACTTTCAGGCATTGAAATAAGATGAGACAGAAGGAGTATACCATGAGTAAGGACCCCATGTCCATGCCGGGTTTGAAACAAAGCATGTTTCTTCTCATTTCTCCTCTGTTGTTGCAGTGAGACCTCCACCTCTTGTTCAAAAAAACCTTTGGTTCTAGGCGTGTATACATAGGAAATCTGAGAAGATGAATTTGGATATTGAATTTGCCCTCAGTGTAGGGTACTGACTATGCTAAGTAATTTATGAGAAGTGATAGCCAAACCTCCACTGCAACCTCCATCTAGTGTATTATTTATTTAGATGTCACGGCATTTGTAGGACCCAAAGGACCCAGTTAAGTCCAGGGCCTCTGTTAAGTCCAGGGCCTCTGTGAGAATAATGTACATGCTGCACATAGATTCAAAAGTCACTCTTTAAAGGGGGTGCCTACACTTGAACATCAGTTTTTTCCTGATGATATGCTGTGAAATGCATTGCATATCCAAAGATATTCTTACTATTTGAGTACTTAATTCTTTACCAGAGTGTAAACAGTACAAAACTTCTGTGAAAATCTTCTGTCCCACTAGGTTAACTTGAAAATGGTAAGATAAGAATTACTTATCTTCATTATTTTATTTTTTATATATCTTGTCTCTCATGTGATTGCTTCACTTTTTAAAAATGGACCCCCTTTTCATACCAGAGCAGAAGGTATTCAAGTACTGCAGTATCTTCACATTGGAAAAGAATGAAATCTAAAGCTTTCCTTATAATCTATTACAAAAGGATGAACAAAGTCTTGATTAGGTAGTGAAATAATCAATTGTTCAGCAACAGGTCTGCATTGATGACAATAGACTGCTTTTATGAAAAAGGACCATGTGTGTTGAGAAATACAGCTAACTGCTTCTACTTCTGGATTTGCACAGGACTCTTTATTTAGTAATCAAGCTCTTACCAGGAATAGGACTGATCATGTGTCTTCCTTGCAGCTGAGCTGTGATGGTGATTACAGTCTGACTTTCTTGTTCTTTTAAGATGTGGAGAAAGAAAAAAGGGAATATGTCTTCAGTTTAATAGTAAATTAATGGACTAGTAAATTTATGGTATTGTCAGAGAATATAATAAAAATATTAGCTGTGCTTTAAATATATGAAGAAATGGATATTCAAGAAAAATGCACATCTGCATTGAATTTGAAAGTTATGTCATTATAGAATCAGCAAGCATATTAGCCTATTATTTTTTCTTATTTGTTCCAAATTCTGAGGAAAATTATCTCCTGTGATGACATACTTCCTATAAAATTTTGAAATGCTTCATTCTTACAAACAAGATGGACAACTTTTGAAAACTGTTTTCTAATTAGAGATTCATTCTCTCACTAAAAGTCAAAGACCTCCCTTCCAGGTTTATGTTCTAGCAAGGGAGCATAAAAAGTCAGTAATTAGTGACAATATCTATTTTTGGTGTTGAATAGAAATGTCAAAGGCCTTTCCTTTTGCTGAGTGTTCAGAATGTGGGTGTGATTGTGTGATTGGTAGGAATAGTGGTTTTGCACCATTGCCTCTGACACAGTGACTAGAAAGCTCAAGTACATTCTGAAGTATGGCTAAGTTTGGGGTGGATTTTTTTATTATTTGTTGTTTGGTTTGGGGGTGGAGGTTGATGGGTTTTGTTGGAGTTTTTTATTTAATGATTTCCTTTTCATATTTGTCATCTCTGTCAAAATCCATTCCTAATTTTGGTTTTACCTTCCCTTGTCAGAAATGTTTCAATATCAGACATCGAAGTTTTGCCATGGATTCCTTTTGCCATTTGAGAAGAGGGAGACAATATTTTTTGAAAGAAATTCACTAAGATCTTGATGAGCGCGTTATTCTGGCATAGTAATTTTCTTCTCTCAAGTAACCCAGTCCTTATGTTGGTTTGAATTAGAGGCAAAGTAGGAAAGTATACTTTGTAAGAAGTTCAGCACTTGTAGCTATGAAGTCTTTTAACATTTTGTCTTTTGTTACCTACTTGCTACTATATATTTATCTGGAAAATAAGGAGAATATGATAATGGGAACCAGAAACAGTTTGAAGGTTCTTGTTAGAATAATTTTTTCTCTACATACATTTAATCTTCATATTTGATTTTTTTCTTTCCTGGCTTGTCATTGCAATTACATAACTGCAGCATTAGAAAACCTCTAAACAGAGTTTTAAGGGTGAAAAAACCTTGTACCATCTGGTTCATAGTATAGAACTCTAAATTAAAGGAGTGATTTTTTTTGTATAACCAGTGGGAGAAAGAAGGAGATTTCTCCTGAAATAAATTGTTCTGTATACTAAGAAAAGATGACTTAGTTACTTAAATCAGGAAAGTCATTGCTGTTTGCTTTTTCTTTTCCTTGCTCTTTTTTGTTTTGGTTTTGGTTTTCTTTAATAAATTGTGAATGTTAGCATTACTTTCCTTGAATGCAGTGGCCAGGATAATACCACTAACACAAAACTTTCCTAACTGACTAAGTATTTAAATAATACATTTTGTGAAGTGAAAAAGAAAAGGTTAGTTTTGAAGTGTGTTTGGTGTATAGGAAAGAAATGGTAACATGCTGCACATTCAAAGCTTTTTGTTGCTACTTAAATTGTCAAAAATTGCTGATTTGAAAGGGGGTAAAAACCTGCTTAAAGTAATCACAGATACAACTGTTATCTGTTACAGGCTAAGAACTTAATGCCCTATTGCTCAAATGAGTTTTTACAATAACGAGATAGCTATATCACACTCCTAAGTGAAAAGCTCATGAACTTTCCTGCATGGTTATTTCCAACCTCTACTCTTCTAACAAGCTCCCAAAGTTGTTGTTGCTTATAAAAGTGGAAAATGGACCTGATAAAAATGTTTAGTCTGCAGGGCTGTGTTTTATTTATCATATCACAAAAGAACAATGTTTTGTTGCATCATGGTCAAAATAGAAGCGACCTTGCTTGTTCATGAGTGCTCAAAGCATAGAGATAAGAGGCAAAGTAATAGAGTACAATAGAAAGAGTGTAGTGTAATTATTTGTGGCTTGTCAAGTGAAGCCCTTTCAGGCCCCAAGTGATTCAAATCTGGGAACTCTGCACAATTCTGTACACTAACCATAGCCAGCATCAGAGAAATCTCACCCAGCTTCTCCGACAGTACTGAAATTGCATCAGTTTGTCATGCACTGAGCATGCCAGCTCCGCACAATATCATTTGCTTGCAAATGGGCCTGGCCCCAACGCCCTGAGACACATTCTTTGGTATCTGACTCTTGGCCTGTGATTTGTCATGTCTCTAGTGCTATCAGCGTGAAGTAATTTTAATAGATTCTGATGGTTTGCTTGTGGAAAGTAAAGAATGCACTACAGATTGTGTCAGGTAGCTTTCTATGGCATGCAGTTTGGTGGAGGCCCTCATGATGGTGATAGCCAAACAAAGACTATGGAGAAATGAGAACCCTATTTTGAACAGTATTTAACACTGCCCTTCTCAACACCCTGCTGTGGACATCCTTGCTAACTCAGCAGGTCCAAGAACTTAGCAGCTCAGCAAAGCAGGGTTATTTGCGCTTCAGACTTATTTATGGATGAAAGGATACAGCAGAAAAACAGTGGCTTTTTTGCCCCTACGCAGAAAGTGTGTAAAATGTATAAAAATGTTAATTAGTTTTGAATAAGTAAACTGGATGTACATTTATCTTGGTGTTTACCTTTTTATTATTTGTTTCAAGTATTAGTATTCTCTAAATAAAAATCCCTGGTTTTTTTAGCAATATGTTACATAATACCATAAAAACATTTTTGAAAGGCTTATGCGATTTATACTAACATGTATCTTTTATAAAATTATATAAATATGGCCCAAAATATATATTCCTGAAGAATTTCTTCATATATTTTAATTGATATATTTATTTGACAATGATTTGATTACTAAATCTTTGTTTGAAGCTGTTTTCTTACACTATGAAGTTAGTATGTTGCATTATTTTACTCTTCCTTTGACACCACTGAGATGAGATTATTTTGCCATTGACAACTCTGATCTTTGCATCATTTTTTTCAGCTGACTTCCTTAATTGATTACTACTTTGGTGTTGGAGCCTGTGGCATAGCTCTCCAGAATTCTGCTGACACCAATCGATTAATGTGAAGGTGTTAGTTACTGATTTCATCTAAGAAACATTCAAAACCATGTCAGTAATCAGTTCTTAAAAACTGCCAGATCACTGGATTTTGTTCGTTTGAACATGTTAGTTTGGGTTTACAAGGATTTCTCTGGAGAGACAACAACAATTAAAAAAACCCAACAAAACAAAAGCCAACAAAAAAAACCCAAAAAACCAAGCCAACCCCCTCCCCCCCCAAAAAAAAACCCCCAAAAAATCCCCACACTTTGAAGTGAGTCTTGTGGGAAAACAGATTTTATTCAGTTGTACATTAATATAGTGTACGTGCACATGCCTTAATAATTAAAAGACTGTTTTAAAATATGTACTTATTAATATTTAAGGTATCTCTGAGGAATTTGTAAAAATGCTTCAGCACTAACTATTTCTTTTTATGTTTACCTGGGGAATTTTTGACAGCAGTGTAACTCTGAGCACCCCGCTAGCAAGGCTGTGCAAGTCTGCCACTTTCTTTTCTGCAGTTACTTCCACGTTTGCTTAGCAGCTTTGCATAGCTAAGCAAATTTTTAACATGAGCCTGCAATTTTTTTTTCCTTTTTTCTTCTAAATATGTTCAGAAAAATATGTTGTTTTATACAATTCCTCAGAGTAATTCTGTGATATGACCATAACTCACCGTTCAATATTGCATGTAAGAAAAAAAAAAAAGTAAAGTTTCTTTTTAAGCTTGATATTAACTTTTGAAAGCATGTTTTGCTTTTATTTCTTGGTGGAGTTTTTGTAGAATGACTTCTTAAAACAACATAGATTTTTCCAGTGTGCTAAGCTTTGTGTATGCTACTGTCCATCAGTAAAACTTCTCTGTCTGATTTCCTAGGGGTGGTTGCCGAGTGTGCAAGTTTGCTAAGTCCAGTGAGCACGCTGTGTTCACAGGCTTTGTCTGTGCAGAAGGCAACCTGAATCAGTTGCCTCTACACCAACATCAAAACCAGCAAAGTATTGTGGTCAGTGTAATATGCTTATATTCAGAACGTAGATGGGCATGCATGCACATGTGTTCGTGGGTGCAGATATGCAGAGGCACGTGCACGTGTCAGCATTGGAAGGATTTGTTGGGTTGTATTGCTGAAGGGTCTGTTTGAGCTCTGGTATGACTTGATATTTTAGTGATGTGGATGATAGAATGAGAATGTCCTTGTTTGAATTTGCCATTGACACCAAGGTGGAAGTGACTGTGATCATGCTGGAGAACAGTAGAGTTTAAAATAATTTTCGTAAGCTGGAAAGTTTATTTAAGAAAGGAAAATGAGGTACTAACTCAATAGGAACTGGTATCAAATGTTATATTTATCAAAAAATAATCAGATAAATGGAGTAACATCTAAAAGATTAGGCAATAGATATTCCTGAAAGGATCTGGGGGTTATCATGCATCACAAGATGGCTGTGTCACAAGGCATATGCCTATTGGGGTTCCAAAAGAGGAATGTAACAAAAATGTCAGTGATGTGAAGTGTATACTAAGTGTGGAGTGCCGTGTCCAGTTTTAGGTAGTGTGTGCTAAGAAACATGAACAAATGAGAAAAATTGTGGATAAAAGAAGGCAATGTAGGAGCACTTAAAACAAGTTACATTGCTTTCTGGATCTCTGATCAATGTGAAGGAGCTCTTTAGATTGAAAACAAAACAGTGGGTAGGAACCGCATGACAATCTCTGGCAACAAAAAGCTGTTGAATTACAGAAGCAGTTGGTCTGTGTATTGACCGTGTCATGGTCTTCTGCTGTGCAGATATCTGACCTATCCACCAGAATTACAGAGCTAATTATGAAATGGTCCTGAATCCTAAAGCTACTTCAGCTCTAGCACACTCTTCAGGAGCAGGGTATGGAAGCTTTGTATGAGGCTTACAAGTTTCTATTAAGAGTAAGAAGTACAGTTGGTAAGATGTACAGCTTAGAGACAGCAGAAAGAGCCAGGTACCTCCAAGAAATGTAGAGCCAGATTAGTTTTCAGACTCCTTTTTGTGAGCCCCCCATTGACACTTGGCTGTCATCCTTTGCATTATTTCAAAAATTTTGTTTGTATCTTTGCCCTAATCTTTTATCTCTTACAAATTCTTTGGCCTTATAAAACTCATATTTAAGAGTCCACACAGAGTAGTTCTGTCTTTTCCTGGGGAAAGTGGAAGCCTCTCATAATGGAACAGTTGCTGAAACAATCATGAACATTTCCAACTTTGATTTTTCATGCAAGAGAAAAAAATGTAATTTGTTCATTTGCTCAGGTAAGCCTTTTTCAGGGTCTTCCTGGGAGGTAAAAATTCTAGATTTCCCCCCATTTTTAGCTAATATTATTCAATAAAGCATTTGTGTTTGGTATGTATCCTGCTTTCATGCTAGTCTGTATCTGATTCCATAACTGTAAATATACATAGCAATGAAAGGAGGTGTAGAACATCAAGACTGACATCTCCCTCTATAAGCTAGTCAAGAAAATGCAAAAATTCAGTGCTACTCCTACTTCAGTCAGTATGCTTTTTCCTGTTTCACAAAATGAAAGCTTTCTGAGTGTTCAAATTGCTGGATATGTGGTGTTTTAAGAGGTGACTAGATTGGTGGTTTAGCTGTGAAGCAGAAAGCAGTGTGGGGACAGGAGGGTTAGGAGTCCGGTCAGAGGTCTAAGTCGCTAATCCCTGTCCTGCTCACAGATGTGTTTCACCTCAATCCTGTCTCATCTGAAGGGCGTGAAGATAGACTCTACAAGTTAGAAGGCTCTTCAGGTTTACTAAATGACAGAAATAACAGAAGGTTAAGCAATTTCTTCCTCAGTTTACTCCCAAGTATTTTCAGGAGCTGATGAAAAAATTGTATTTTTAAAAGATTATTTCAGAAGGATTTGTAGGGCAACAGTTTTTTGCCAAACTATATACCTTATCTGCAGAACTTTCTGTAGGTATCACCTATTCTTTCATTTGATTAATGGATTATGTACTAATTTTAATTTTGTGGGACAAGTTGCTGCTTTGTCAGTGTGTGCTCAAACATCAGCATTATCTCCATTTCCTGATGTTTCTTGCATGTTCGGTGGTAACGCAGAACATTGTCTCTGCCCTGGTGCATGATGTGATGCCTCTCAGTAGTAAGTTCTTGTTTGCTTGTTCTCATGTGCTTTCTTTTAAGCAGTGCTGTGATCCATTCCATGATGTGATCATATGCCTTGGCAGAAGTCAAAGTCAGAGCAAAGAATAGTGCTCTGCCACTTGCCATTCTAGTTCTCTCTTGCTACTCTTAGCCAAGGACATACACAGATAGTTCAGCTTCACTTAATTCTTGATGTATGTAATCCACTTATTGCTCATGTGTAGATGTAGCTTTTTATCCTTCACACCATGGAAATCATCAAAAAATCTTCTGCAGTTTCAGCAAGAATAGTACTTTAAAACAGAAGGCTTGGTGCAAAATATTGGATGCACAGCAGTATGGTGATGTGCCACTGTCCTGAACACTAAATAGAAACCTCTCATATTTCACTGCTGTCTTTCTCATTAGCAGGGGGTTTGATGATAAGTGATTTAAATATCCCTAGTATGCAAGAATCATGGTCACTGACAAGGAATATGATTACAGAGATTTTTTTTTTTTTGCTCCTCATAGCTCAAATGGGCTATTCCTATACTTCTCAAGCTAACAGGGTGGGGTTATGCTGAGCAGCATGGTAAGTAGGCAACGCGAGTCGACATTTACTCACTCCCCAGTTATAAACCTATTTTTACCTCTTACATTGCAAAAGTTTTTAATTTCTGTTTGTAGACAGTAAAACATTATTCCAATTAGAAACTGTGAGCAGACTTGCAGAAGAGCATTGAGAACTAGTTTTTCATTCCCCAGAGAAAGCAAGTTTGTTGCCAGGTAAGCTATCTTATGACTGGCATATATTGACTGTCAGGCTTTCAGAGGCCCCAGTGCTAGGTCTTGCATGCACCAGAGACACAAGATTTAATTTTGATTACTGACTAACTTCCTTCTTACCTGAGAGTTTTTTACCTGAGAGCTCTGTGCATGCATGGATTGCTTACCTGCTAGAGGAGAGCAGATGAGACAAGCTGCCATGAGAGCATACTCAGAAAAGCAGCTGAAGAGGGAAATCTCCAAGTCAGCCAAATTTGGTTTTGTACTCATGCAGTCAGACCATAGCTTTACTCTGCTGTACAGAGGTCAGGGGTTTGAAACTAAAACAGGTAAAAAGCAGTAGTTTGATCAGATAGCCTTCTGTCCTGGTAGTACGTTTGGTACTGAAGCTGGCTTGGCAATAGCTTTGACATTGCACTACTTTTTACTACCACAGAAAGGGAATCGAGGTTCTGAATAGACTTAGGGCCCTTTTCTGGTATAGACAGCTTGGAAATGTAAAATGTGTTCTTGCATAGAATCATGAAGTGGTTTGGATTGGAAAGATTGAATTTAAAAATTATCTAATCCAACTCTTTACCATGGGCATGGACACCTTTCACTACTTCACGTTCCTTGTTAGATTCAGCCTGACCTTTGGCACTTCCAGTGGTGGCATATCCACAGCTTCTCTGGTCAGCCTGTTCCAGTGTCTCACCACCCTCATCATATAAAAAGTCTTCCTTGTTTCCAATCTAAATCTACCTGCTTAATTTACAAGTTAACGTTGCCACTTGTCCTGTCACTACAAACCTTGGTAAAAACTACCGTGTCTCCATCTTCCCTGTAGCCCCCATTATGTACTGGAAGGCCACAAAATCTCACTGAACCTTTCTCATCTTGTGCTGAACAACCACAACTATTTTCCTTTACAACTCGTCACAGCAGGGATGTTTCAGCTCTCTGGTCAATTCTGTGTCCCTTCTCTTGACTTGTTCCAACAGATCCATGTCTTGCATGTTACTGAGGACCCAAGCACTTCAGGTGAAATCTCACCAGAGCAGAGACGGAGAGTCTCCTCCTTCTCCCTTCTGACCATGTTGATATTGCCCAAAATGCAATTGACTTTATGGGATGTGAACACACATTGCTGCATTGTGCCCAACTTTTCATTCACTGTAGCCCAAATCCTTTTCTGCTAGGCTGCTCTCAACCCATTCATCCTCTAGCCTGTGTTGATACTGAGGGTTAACCAAACCCATGTTTGCTCTTCGCCGTGTTGAATTTCATGACGTTGGTATGGGCTCACTTGTCAAGCCTGTGAAGGTCCCTCTGGATGCCATCCCTTCTCTTCAGTGAATGAACTGCTCTGCTCAGCTTGGTGTTTGGTTCAGTTTTGTGTAGAGGGCACTTACATGGCCTGGGATCGAACATGAGCAAGACCAACCACAACAAGGGCAGATCACTTGCTCGATGAATAATGCAAAGATCTTGAGGAGTAAGTTTTTAATTATCACTTGAGGCAAGCCCAGTGGGATTGATTAAATTGTACATGGACAGGATTATTTCTTGAATTCTGTGACTTTGGGAGTTCTTGACTTTTAACCTCAATGGTTTTGTTGTATTTCCTTTGATAGAATAATGTCTAAATTTATACTTTACTATAGTACTCAGTATTTCAGTGAAAACAATAGAAAAGGTCACTGTATAGTTTGGGGGGAAAATAGCTGGGTTACAGGCTTCTTAAATGTTTTATATGTTTTATAACATGTCACTGTTGGTTTCTTTTTTTTTTCTTTTTATTCTCCTTTGTGTAACACTGTAAATATTTAAATATGGCTCCCAAAAATAAAATCTCTCTAAAATGCTGAGCTCCTGTTGAAGGCTCTAGGGATTTGGTGTACTAAGTTATTAGAACTGGTTGAATGCATTTTAAAAATAACTTGTGGCTATAATTATTTGCTTCAGCAGCTTGACAAGTGGTCAGAAGTAGAAGCCAGGGTGCAGGTCAGCCTGCTGGTGCCACTGAAACAGCTGGAAGTCCAGTTTTTGCCTCTGGACCTGGAGGCTAACTCAGCTACTCCTGAGCAGCCTTTTTTTGTAAGCTCCCAGTATGAGCACATATTGAGTAACATTGGACTGACTTGGTTTAGGTGCAATTGAAACTTGCAGTCACTCCAGAATATTCCTTTCTAATTAGCAGAAGTTTTGAAGCAGAGAAATTGCTTGAGCTTTTTAAGCAAAGGTTTTCCTCAGAAGAAGAAATCAGTACTATTTTGTCTTACTAGGTTGTTGGGATTACTTCTCGATGAAGTGAAGTCAGAGGCAAATATTTGTTTTGTTTGTTCCTGCACTTTATGTTGTAATCCTGTTTTTGTTACAGTGGTCAAAGAAATGGATTTAGAATTCACACTTAGCTTAATTTTGCTGTTTTCTAGATGTTGATTCAAGCTGGGTTCTGAACCAAGTATGTGTGTGCGTGTGTAATTTTTCTATTTAGAAATAGAGGAGAGCATTCAGCAGTTCAAATAAACAGCCATACCCCTCATTTACTTTCCTGTTAATGTACTCATATTAGTGCTAAGATCTTGAACAGATTCTCCTACAGAATTAAAATATTAAAAGAAGGTATTAGTTGATAAATTGTGTGTGTTATGGAGCACAATTGATTACCTCACTTATTAGTTGGGCATTAAAGCAGACAGTATTTAGACAAATAATGAAATGCTCTTATGACTTGCCTTTAATGTATAAAATGAAAGAGTAGCAAGCAAAATCTGAATAATGGGGGCTTGTTGTAATTCACATTAATGTTCAATTGTGAGTGTATAGGAAGTATACATTTTTCTCATTTAGAAACATCTAGTACACTAAAGTTTGTTTCTTCTGGGTGGTTTTTAAGTTGCTTTTTTTTCTTTAATTAAAATTTTTCATAATAATATGGTTTTCAGCTATAGATACTGGTATATAGGTGGTGTTCTTTACAAGCCATCTACTTGATAATTTTGGGTGTTTATTATTGCAAGAGGAATTAAAGTTTAAAAGGCCATAGGAAGCACTGGAATATTTTTGCCTCTACTTAGTTACTAGTATTAGTCATTCTGTAGCTTGAATAAGGTATGTGTGCTCAGCGTGAGGGTTGTCCATGAAAGTTAGCTCAGGATGAGTCCTTGGAGTGATGGCTCTTGTTGGTTTGTGGCTTTGCTGGAGTGCCTAACACACCAGTAGGGGTCACTCTATGCATTGAATTTAGGGAACATGTTGGTGAGTTTAATTATTCTTTTTAATTGCATATGCTAGCACTCTTGAAAAGAAAAAATCCTAAAGGAGAATTCTACTCATTGTTTATTAAATTACTGTTTTTCCTTTGAGCTGGGAATATCTGTGCAAAGCATGTACAATAGTTAACATGTTATAAACTAACATGGCTATTTCACAGATATCTCAGAAAATTTCAGAGGAGTTTTTGAAAGATTCTTCACAGTTTGCTGAAAGAGAGTGTGCAGAAGAGAAAGTGATTCTGGTTGCAGTTGCTGCATTTCCATGCTCCAACTCAGTAAAAAAGGCTGGAAAGTGTGGTGAGGCAGGTCAATGTGCCACATAAGTATTTCAGTGATATATTCTTCCATTTCTCTCAAACTTTAAGGCTGTTTTTAATACTCTAGCAAAAGGATATCAAGCATGTGTGCACCTGTTAAATGAAAGAGATATGCTGGTAAAGATAGCCTGGTCTTCTAAGTCTGGCAGTTAATTGTGCAACTAGTTGATGATCAACGCAGTCACTTCAAACCAATATATAAGATCCATCTGTTTCCAGTTTTTCTGGAGTGGCAGTGTTGTGAAATATATCTTTCCCTCCTGTTTCCTTCTAAAATCTGTATCTTAGGATTTAAAAGGTTTTCCATATAAGATTGGAGAAAGCATTTTAATGCTTGTGAAAGGACATAATCCTTTCTTAAATGGGATTCTTCATTTATCCAATTTTAAATTAAAGATTGAGATTTGTACTTCGTAATACTTTCTTTACTAAGATTTCTTTTGAGGGATACATTGCACTTTTTGATGGAACTAGATATGCTATTTAGATTCCTATCCTTTCCATGGCCTCCTCTTCCACACTTACTGCAGTAGTTTATATATTTGTGTTTTTCTGTGCCACAGTTGTGCACAGGAGCTCAGCTCTTATTTCAAAAGAACTGGAAGACACAGAGAATCTTCAATGTAAGTGGTCTGTGGAAAAAGGCCAGCAAAAATCACTCCAATCTGGTGGCTTAGCTGGAATCCAGGACCTGAGAGTTCAGTTTCTGACTCAGGCAAGTCAAAGTAGTTGGGTAGTTTGCTTCATAAAAGCATGGATAGACACGTGGAGTCAGGTGAAACAGATGGAGAGGAAGAGCATATCTGTAATATTCATGATCTTTGCTTCAGAGGCTGCCTGTAAGGATAAAGTGATTAATTTCAGTAATGCTGACACAAGAGCAGATGGGAGCAGAAGAAGTAATATCAAGCTAGTAAGGACCAGCAATTGCTTGTTTTTCTGTGCCTGATGAGATTTGCTTAATTTGATTGATAAGGGTATCTGAAAACTTGTGCTGATCACTTTTGCATACATTGCACTTTGATGAGAAAACAAAAGATCAGCTCAGATGTATATCTGTCTCCATTTTTCAGTGAAGTGGTTGAAATTCTATTTATGTTGGTAATATTTTATTGTAGTAAAGAGTATAGTTTCTTCTTTTTGTTAAGTGTTGTCTCTTTACTTAGAAGTGTGTATCAGGGAAGAAAGGGAAAGGTGAAGAAATAAGAGATAAGGAGAGTATTGATCTTTTCCTTGTATTCTTAGTTCATAAAATTGATACTTTATTTCTTTAAGTAGTCCAAAAATTTGTATCTTACAAGCAGAGAAATGTCTTTAAATGACAATGCTGCATTTTTAATTGGAATGGAATAAGAAATTTTGTAATCCTGTAACATAAAAACTATTAGCGTCTTTCCAGCAAATGTTACTTGAATTCACAAAATTAATTCAACTTTAATGTGCTTTTTTCAGTGAGACTGCTTGTTTTCCCTTGCAGTATTTTTTCTCTGCATTTCCAGTGAAGTCATTATGGCTTAAATAAATCATAGCTTTTCTTTATTTTCTCTCTGTGCCCCCAGGTGCACTGGTTGTTCTGGTCATCTAAGCCTAACATATTTTAATGCCTTTATATGTAGCCCTTATTTCTCCAAAACTGATCTTTGAAAAAAAAGCTTGCTCTCCTTTTCACAGAATCAGAAAATGTTTAAGGTTGGAAGAAACCCCTGGACGTAACTTTCACCAATCTCTCTATTCAAGGAGAGCCCCTTTAGAGTACATTATTCATGGTTGTGTCCATATGGATTTTGAATATCCTGCAGTGAGGGAGACTCCAAAACCTCTCTGGGCAATTTTTCCAGTGCTCAGTCGCTCTCACAGTGAAGTTCTTCCTCATGTTCAGGTGGAACTTCCAATGCGTCAGTTTCTGCCCATTGCCTTTTTCTGTTGCTTGGCACCACCAAGAAGAGCCTGGTCCAGCCTCCTAGCACCCTCCCTTCAGATACTCATGGACATTGATAAGGTCCCCTCTTAGCTTTCTCTTCTCAAGGCTAAACAGTCCCAGTTCCCTCAGCCTTCCTTGTAAGAGATGTTCTCCACTCCCCTAAAAACCTTTGAGGCCTTCCGTTGGCCCTACCCCAGGAATTTCATATCTGTTATGCTGAGGATTCCAGAGGTAGTAGTGGGGATCAGGCACAGTTCCTTTTGGCCCAGTGTACCATAACATGGCGGCTTGTCTAACTCCAGATACCCACCAAAATTAATTTCAAATTAATTTTGAATACTTTATTATGTTTTATTATGTTTATTGTAACTTTAAAAGAGTGAACATGTGAGTATTTCCACATCTTTGGTTGATGTATGTAGCAAAATTCTACAGTAGCTTTACAGTATTGTTGCTAACATGATAATACAGAGATTATTAGTTTCAGTTAGGTAATGCTAATACTTACCACACCGCATTACTTAACATGACCACAGATTATTTATTTTAATAATTATTGATAAATGAGTAGTGAGAATTAGGAGATTATAGGGTTTTGGAGGATTTTTTGGTGTGGGTTTTTTTTTTTTTTTGTGTTTTTTGTTTTGTTTTGTTTTTGTTCTTGTTTGTTTGTCTGATTGGATTTTTGTTAAGGTAGGATTTGGTTACAGCAAATGGTTGTGTCAGTGATTACTTGTATTAATTTATGCACCTTTTTCTTGATAAAAGCTATCTATTTGGAGCCAGAGTGAAACAAGACTTGGAGAGTTCAGGGGTTTGATGTGAAGTAGGAATATGACAAATATCAACATATTGAACAATATTTTCACACAGCAACCTGGTGGACATAACAGAAAAAACCCAACCAAAGCATTCCTTTGCTTCTTCATCCATAGAAAAAAGGTGGACTTTCTTCACAATATATCCAAAAAATGTTTTTTAAAGCATGTTGACAAAATCACCAGATTTGTATGTTCAGACCAGATAAAGGGAACAGGTTATAAGATTTGAGAAGATAAAAATATTTTCTCACTTTATTGACTTAAACAGTATTTCTGTGGTTTCTTTTAAACATGTGATTCTTTTTTTGTCTACGTACTGTTTTTCTGTATGTACATTATAAATTTTTATTCTATTTAGGCTTTTCTTAAATCACAGATGTATCAATTTACCTTTTTTAAACTAAATCTCATTTGCAAGTGTACTTGTATTTAACATAAAAAGCTTAAAACTTAACTTTTAAAAAAAGTAAAAGGTAGTACAAAAAATTTTAAAAGGAAAAATATTTCAAAAGCCCAAGCAGTAATGTAACTGATAATTGGTTAGTCAGGCCACCTAAAGACAGGGAAAAAACATGTTCCATCATATAGTATTAAATGTCATACTGGTTTCGGGAGTTACTTTGTGTACACTGAGCTTTGTACAGAAAAAAAATTGATAATTTTGTCAAGGAGCAGAGTGAGAAGACTGATGCTGAAGGAGGCATCAGAAAGTGAAACTGCTGAAGTTGTCCTAGATGCTCAATGTAGATTCCTTTTGAGTGGCATGCCTTCAGTGCAAAGAAGGCTCCCTGCTTTAAAGAGCCCTCCTAAGTGATGTTTGCCAATGGAAAGATGTAATTATATGGTGGATGCAGGTTGTACTGTTTCATGCTTTGGAATTCAAAATTACAGCAAAAACTGTAAATTATTGCAAAATGGTAAATATTGTAATGTTTGTGACTACATGCATTTGTTTTCCTTAGGTTTTCAGGATTCCTTTTAGAAATATTGGGTCTTGCTGTATTGTGCACCTTTTTTAAGACAACAGTCTATGGCACTACAATCTATACTTACTCACTAACCAGGGAAGATGCCTCTAATGCATAATGAATCCAAGTATTAGTTTTTTTCTTTTGACTTTGACTTTAACTCCACTGAGTTTAACTAAGAAAACAGTAAAGTCGTTGCTTCAGCTAAGTGTGCCTGTCCAGGAAGAAATGGTGATACTGCTACAGGCATGCTTTGAGCAATGGCTTGGGCATTTACCCAGTTCATATATCCCTGTCATAAAGAGTCAGTTTCTGTTCTTTTGAAGTGATGTGGCTTTCTGTGAATTATTCACAGGGAAGAAAAGGTCTTCTGTGCCATCTAAAACAGAAACAAATGCCTGTGATACGATTTTGTGTAAGGAAATCAAGAAATATTAGAATGGTGCCCTAAATGTAAGAAAGCAATTTGTATTATTGCATGATACAGTTAGGGTCAGCCATAAAAAAAAATGAAAGCTGAATCTAAAAGTAGTAACATTATCAGATGTAAAGTTTTTTTAGATTATCTAGAGACTGAAAGAGATTATCTAAAAGACTGAAGTGTGTTCATCGTAAATCACTTTCAAATTCTGCACATCCTCTATACATCCTTATGTCAGCAGCCTATTATATACAGTTTCTCTTTCCATTTCTCTTAGCTCCTGGTCTAATAGGGTGGGCATGTATGGCTTCATATTTTTCATGAGAGAACTGACTCCAAGGTAGTAGTGCAGTGTGGGAATTATTAATACTGAATAGTGTTTCCTTAATTTTCAGGGTGATTTCACTGAAGGAAGATTGATGTTTCTTGTGCTTTGGACAGATACTTTGCATTTCAAATAAAACAAATTGGTTTAGATCCAGGGTTAAATTAGAAGTAGGTTCACATAGGGATTTTTTGTTTTTCATAATTGGTTAGGAATTGCTGTTGTCACCGGTATCAGTGTGAAGGCTTTCAGCCCAGATATTTATGCATATCAGACAACTCAGATAAAGAGAGTTTCCTGTTTTCTATATAAGTACAAAGACCAGACTTGGAAAGAACAAAATGTAATTTGTCGTCAACTTCTTGTCTAAAGACACTCTCCTATTCTTCTTGATAATTTTGAGTCCTTATGAGTAAAAGTGTGTGCAGTAGAAGATCTTACAGAAGAATACAGAACACACCTTTGTTTTCTTTGTTTAAAAAAAACCTCAGGGCTGAAATAAGTTTCATAAATAGACCTTTAATAGCATCCTATCTATACTTTTCCATTGTCTGGGGTACTTCCTCTTTCCTGCCCACTGACTTCAAGATTACAGGCAGTTTCCTTTTTAGACATTTGTCATCATGTGCATTGAATGTTTCTTTATCTTCCATTTTCCCCTTAGATCTGTATATGTTAAATACGCATGGTTTTGTGTATGTGCAAATAGATGCTGACAGCTAGCCACAGCATCTGAGATGACACAGTTTATTTTAGATGCACACTGAGCTATCTGTGAAAAATGTTAAAGATGTATTTGAAAGCTGTTTGCTATGAATGAGTTCTTGGTTTCACTTAATGTGAATAATTGTAAATATTGGCTTCTGGGCTGAAATTTTCCATCACAAATAATTAGTACACATTGAAATTCTTAAGATTCAGTGATATAATGCATCTGCTTCTGAGAAGAAAGAAATAACAAAAGCCCCCAACAAAATGAGGAAATTGTTTTGCCAAAATTAATAAAATAAATTTGATCTTGTAACTGTTGTGTTACCTTATTTTTCTTCTCTTTGGAGTGGGAATTAAAAAGTTTTGTTAGAGTGGGAAAAGTAATTGCTCTGTACCAGTCTTAGCCAGATGACCTCTGAAAATGTAAGTTTACCCCAAGCTGAGTCTGGAAGCAAAATTCTTCTAGGTTTTTTGGAGAAAGTGCATTACAAGACTCAAAGAAAAGAACAAAACACTTCTAACCATTATTGGTTTTGTCTGAAAGAAGTTTCAGTGATAACAACTGGACTGAAAATTAGTAAGGCTGCCTTCACATTTTTCCTTTGTTGTTAATGAGTTTGTAGAGATTAGTCCATATTGTTTCTACTGTGGAATAACAGAAGATGTATTCTGTTTGTTTAAGACATTATTCACATGCATTTCTATGTTATTTTCAAAGCTTGGATTTCTCTATTTGTATAAGATTTGGATTTAGTCAACCTCTGGTTTCATGCTGCTTGCCTAAATCAAGGTATAGAAAATGCCTTCTCTGAGAACTGAGTCTTTTATCTCTTTCCCCTTGAAATGGAAAGAAATTTCTGTGTCTGAGGTGGTGAATAATTTTGTTTTGAATCAGAAGATTGATTCATTTATATTCACTTATATATGTATTCATTTATAAGCAGTTAGCCTAAATGCAAGGCTTAACTTTGAAAGGTTGGTCATCACTTATCTACAGCAAAAGAGCAACTTTTGGACCATCAGCATCTTCTTCTGGATTCTTTCTTGAAAACAAAAACCTACTGCTGCTGCCTTCTGTAAGATATGAAATAGAAAGCAAGTTCTGATGTCTGTACTGTACCCCTAGAAGTTTCATTATTTCAAGCCCTTCAGGTACAACTTGTAACATATTGGCTTTTTTTGAATGACTGTAATTTACTTGGTACTAACATTATCCTTTAATTTTCCAGTTAGACTGATAATGCAAACATAGATTCTGTAAGAAATGGTTGTATAGTGTAATTATACTCTGACAGGTTACTCTGGTGGAAAATGAGTTTTCTGTCCAAGATAACAAAAGCAAAAAGTAATGAAAATAAGAAAATTAATATTTTAGCTGCAGGACATTTTGTGTGGAGAGCCTCTGCTCATGAATGCCTCAGCATTTAAATCAATACAGTTTGAAAGACTCTCATACAAGTTGATATAATAACCTCTGAAATACTAATGATGAGTTATCACTTCCACTGGGAAACTGTACCGGTCCCAAGCATAAAAGTGGTCATTTAAAATGTCTTTACTAAGCAGCACAGTATTCTGTAGAACTAAATCTCAAGTAGATCTCGCTCCCTAAATGGTAATTCCATCTTTTTTTAAAAGGTCAGCTCAATTAGATTTTGGCAAGATTGAGTCTTCAGTGTCTCTTATTATATTCATTAGGACACATTGGCTGGTAGTTTGCAAGTGTTCATGAGCAAAACAGGTTAGTAATATATTGGTACCAGTACAAATAGATTGTCCTCATCACCGCATAGACAAAACACTCATGAGAGCTATGCAATTCTTTAAACACTAGTGGCATGATATAATGAAGTTGTATTCCATTAAGCACTTGTATACAAGGGAGCAAAATGTCATCACCTGAGTGTGGCTGCATTTCTGTGATACAACCTCATCTGTTCCGTCAACTAGTTTTGCTCTGATCAATAAGCAGTTTTCTGTGGCCTTTCACTACTGTCAGATGTCATTGAGTGATGTAAATACACATCAGAAACTAGAAACTTGACAGCTCACCTAGACTAAAGAGAGAAGTGTGGGAAGGGGTGTACTGCTGGGATAGACAGAAATGACAGCTGATGTCTGCTGTGTATAAATGATTTGATATTGCTACAGACAAGATTTTTCATTTTCCATAAGCATACAGCAAAATGGTTCTGGCTTGTACAAGTCAAATCATTCAAAAAGACCAAAGAGAATAAAAAGGATTTTTATATTGCAGGACAGCACTGAACAGAATGGCCCACTTACAGATTACCTTTATTTTTATTCTTGCCTTTCTTGCCTTTTGTACTAAATATTGGGTTCTACTTGATGCTAAAATGAAGGAAGAATAAATAAATATTAGAAATGTTTGCCCAGGCAGCGTACAATGAGTAAAATATCTATTCATGCTTACATACTCTTTCAAAGCATTAGAGAACTCCAATATTTCACTACATAGAACTCCAGTATTTCACTACAGAATCAAAAAACTGGAGGTGTTTTGGTTGCTTATGTTGTTTTTCAGTTGTGAAGAAGCTTAAAAATACTTGCAAAAATGGCGATAGAGGGCTAACTATGAAAACAGTTCTATTCCATAGTGGAGAATTGAAGCTGGAATGTGCAGGTTTTTTCTAGTTTGAAGTCTTTTTGAGACGCTTCATGATTCCAATGAAGATCAACTGCCTGGAGTTAAGATGAAGAGGAAAGAGTTTAGCACTATTCAGTGTTTCATTTACAGCTGCTGTATTATGGGTCTTGCACTCTGGAACATACTTGCTCCTATTTTACCGTAAGAAATTTGCATTATGAGTTCCAGAACTTAGTTTTCTGTGAAGAGAGAAAGTTTCTGTAATAAATGGTTGGCAGCAGAAAAACATTTAAGCTTTTTGAACAGGTGCATTGTATTTGGCCTTTCATCTTGAGTGTTGGTTTTATCCTTCCTATGCAGTATATATATATATAATCCTGACATATATAGATATTTCTTTATGATATTTGCTGCTATGCGAGAAGCAAAATATGGAAGTCATGATTTTGAAGAGAAACTAAATATGTTAGTAAAATAAAATCTGTTTCTTAAAAATTCTATGGGTTTTGTAACTTAAAGTAATAGCTACTGATGTGTTGATCTGAACTCTGGCCTACTTATAATAGCAATGTCACTGATACCAGCGTGCACTCTCGCTTGCTCTCCCGGCCACTGGCAAAGCTGCTGAGAAAGTGGGAGTGTTATCTCTGTGTGATGGTGAGTGCATGTGCATACAGGAATGTATGGAATTTCCAGTCTGCACCTCTGCTCTGCTCGAGGGAGACCCAACCTGCAGTGCAGCATCCTGCTCTGGGGTCCCCAGCACAGGAGGGACACCAGCATGTCGGAGTAAATCCTGGGGAATGGCACAAAGATGATCAGAGGGATGGAGCACCACTTCTATGAGGAAAGGCTGAGAGAATTGGAGGTTGTTCCACCTAGAGAAGAAATGGTTCTGGAGTGACCTTCTGGCGATGTTTCAGAACCTAAGGGGAGTCTACAAGAAAGATGAAGAGGGACTGTTAGCAAGGGTGTGTAGTGATAAAACAAAGGGCAATGGAATTAAACTGAAAAAGAGTAGATTTAAATATTAGACATAAGAAAGAAATTTTTTGTTGTGAGTGTGGTAAGGTACTGGAAGAGGTTGTCCAGAGAGGCTATGAATGCCCTGTCCTTGGAAGTGTTCAAGGCCAGCTTGAATGGGGCTCTGAGCAGCCTGGGGTAGTGGAAGGTGTCCCTGCCCATGGCAGAGGAGTTAGAACTACATGATCCTTATTCTGCTATCCAACCCTTTTGTGTTTCTTCAGTATCTTTGCTGCCTTAATAATGTTGTCATGCTTCAGTGTTCTTATCCACTACACTGAAGTATAATTTGTATAGAGAAAAGCCTGTGCTTCTGCTGTGCCAAGATTTGGGCATGTGCCATGAGGTCAGTGCTTAAGTGTTGGAGATTGGATCTTCAACAGTTACTGGCCACACTGTTCGTATACACCAGGATGTATACACCAGTTAAGAAGCCTGGATTCAGAGCAGGTGCTGTGATTCCCACTGAATTCTGGAGTTCTTCATTTGGACTCTCAGGCTTCCATCACCTCTATCTCTAAGGGTTTTTTCCGCAGGACTTTCAACACAGACAATAGTTGTCCTCATCTGGAACATTTGAAACAGGTTTCTTGAGACTGGCATGAAACTTGGTTAAGAATAGCCAAGCATAACCACCCTAAATTACATGCATTCCCTGTTTTCTCAGACATCAGATCATACCTCTACCTTTTCTTTATATTGTCAATTATTTGGTGCTTTGTGTTGTGTACAGGGAATGACCAGGTGATCATCTGCCATTATAAATTTGTAAGGAGCACAGTGAAATGCAAAGTATATGATGCTAAGCCACCAATTGTTACTCTGCTAGCATATTTCAGTTAATTTACTGTGAATTATGAACTATTGCTATGAAAGAGATGCTGCTGGATGCCTCTGTGTAAGCTGATGTTTATTTTAAATAAGAAAATTATTTTGAGTTTATTTCTAATTTATCGTATGAAGTCACTCAGAACCAGTAGTGTGTGTCTTGCAAATAAAAAATGTCATTTTTTCTGATACAAAACCAACCAGTCTTAGTGTGCATACAATAATGGTAACAAAAAGAATGATGTCATGTTGTAGCTGTTAAGCAGGATTTTGGTAACATTGTGACCAGGATATTATCCACTTTTTTGGGGGTAGAAAGGGAAGTGATTGACTTGTGGAGGAGGTCATTACACAGCAGGAAGATACTCTATATCTTATAGTAGTCTTTTATCTATATAGTCTTTTATGTCTGGACTCAAATCTTGAAAATTATTCAAGTTCTCTAGAAACTAGCAAGAGAACTCTAGGGATCTCCTTCAACTTAGCCCCTGCCTGTGCTTTAGAATACTTTATAGGTTTAGACCAATCTAATGTAATTGTCTCCTTTTTTTTACTTAGTTCCTTATACTGGCAAGTGAGATTAGATGTCTCGTAGCCCAGTACAACACCTCCAAATACTGTAACCTCCAGAACTCATTAACCCCCCCCCCCCCCCCCCCAAAAGATGGTATAAAATGCTACTTTCCATTGTTCACAGTCCCATTCTGGAGCTGGTATTTGTAAGATTCTTTCTAGAGCTATGTCTGCTGTAGTTTTGAGATACACTTGCAATTATATTGTATGACCCAGTGATAAAAAAGATTAAAACTCATTTGTGGTAAGAGATGGTTGTGTGGTTGCCCCAAATATATAGCGATTTTCCATTCTATTCTTTTTCTCTCTGTTTTATTGTACATAATAAAGCAAGCACATAACCTGGTTTGTTTTGGGTTTTTTGGTTTGGTTTGGCTTTTTTTTTTTTTAATTTACAGATTTTGCAGTGTTTCTGTCACTTCAACTTCTTGTTCCTTATTAAGACTTCAGAGATACAAACCAGTAGCTCAGTAATTGCTTTCTTGAATCTGCCTTTAATAATTACATTTAGTAAAGCTGTATCGAAAATTAGAAAGGCAGAGACTAATGGAAAACTAGATTTTTCACTGAATTAGAAAGCAAGACAATCCATATATTGACAACATTTCAAGTTGAAACAGATCAGGAAAACTGTTTTGGACTGTCTGTGCAAAGAGGCAAACACAGGCCTGATGTGCAGTGGCATCTGCATTTTATACCAGCAGAGAAACTATAAGAGATTTCATGTAAATAGGTGTCTTGAAGAGGGGACAGTAGAAATCTGGTTTGGAAGCAAGTCACCTGAGGTTTTTTTAGTCAGAGAACCTTTTTCTTCACATTAACAAAAGTCTAGAAAGTGCTAGCTTTTCACTGATTAAAATACCTTATAGGCAGGGTGGGAAAAGAGGAAACATAGATCCATAGATCTTGTTTTAGATCTATGGAAGAATATTTGTTGAGGGTAGTATCACAGCGCTGTGAGTCAGCTTGTATGAAGGGGGTAGAGGAGAGGAGGTATTGTATCAGCATTTAGTCAGTAGTGGGACTTTTCACTAAAAATTTATGGCATTTGAATTCCCATTTTAAAAATGAAAAATGGGAATTCAAATGGGAAAGCATGAAAACTCTATCCCTGATATGCTAATATTTTAAATGCCTCTTATTACAAGGAGGCGGGGGATTGTGTGATTGATTGATTGATGTATTAAGCTCAATGTGTTCATTAATTACTAGGTGTTTTGTGTTACCTCAAAATTTAAAAAATGCCCCAAAACCTAAACAACTTTGAAATGTATATAGATCTGAGTGTAAAAAGATCATTTCATGGTTGTGTATTTTTAGTGGGATGTAAAAGCTTGTGCTTACAAAGATTTGTTTTTTCCTGGTTTTTTTAACTGATTCTGTCTCTTAAAAGCTTTCCTTTTTCATTTTGTAACTGAGCCAGTTTTAGTTGATAGCGGTTATTTGGGTGTCTTCAGGTCTTTTGTAGCATATTGAGATTGGTCTTTGCTTCAGTTTTCTGCTAAACAGACACTGGGCCTAAAAATTGGTTGACACTTTCAGTATTTTTGGAGACTGATTTTTAACCAACAGTACAATTCCTCTTACATGCTGCACATTAAATAATAGTTTACTTTGACAGCATACTGCTTTCTTCTGCTGCATTTTAGAATGCATATGCAGAATTAGGCACATTTTGCATGTGTGATTTGGATTGGTGTGCAGCATAGGTCTTGTTATTTTTATTACACTGTGGATCAGTTTTGGTAAACATGAAAATAGAGTTTTTATTATGTAAATTTTTACAGTTTATTCCATGTTAAACTCATTTAACTGCAAAATGTTGCTGAATTTTCAATTTTTATTATGTCTCATTGAACATAGGTTGATGGTTTGCACGTTTCTGAATGTAGAAGAGGCTTCTTCAGCTAGAAACTTCACATTAAGTCCTAATCACATAGTAGCTTTCATTGTTATGCACGTATATTAATCAGTGTGTAATTTTAAGTTAATTATTAGTAACTCTTGGTAATCTGATAGACTTCATCACTAATCCAGCAACTTTTATAACATATGGAAAGCTCCTGTTGTTGCTACTGTTAGAGGCAGTGTACTGTACTGTATGGTGATAGCAGCAGTGAAGCCACTGTTAGATCACCAGCAACCTGACACACTTCACTTCTGTTTGTGGAACCCATAAGAGCTAATATTTTCCTTGTTTGTAATGGAAAAAATAAATGTACAAGAAAGCACTTCAGAAGTCACAGAGGAAATGGAAGGGACCAGAAAGGTGAGGCATGCTTGAGATTCCTTCCTGTGTCACTGGAATTCCCATAAGAGCAAACAAGTATTCTTTGTAATTTGGAAGGAATTTGTCAGTTGCAAATAAATTGCTGGTTTGATAATAACTTTTGGACCTACAGTTTGGTTTTTTCTGTAGCTGGTGAGAAAGATGAAAGACTCTTAAAATGAGAAATAGCATGAAGCTAATGGGAATATCTGTCATCTTCATCCCATTCACCTTCTTCAAAATATTGCAACAGGATCTTCAGAGAAACTTTGCAAACCTAAAGAGCAAATTGCTGCTTGATAACAAAAACCAAAAAAACCCTGTAAAATTTGTGACAGTTGTGAATGTATAACTGGGTCTTCTCAGTGTCTTCCAAAAACATGAGCATAGAAAAAGAAGCAATTTTTTTCATCTTTCTTCTTTTCCTCCTGCCTTGGAAGGAGCTTTCCTAGGATCATAGGGTCATTTGGATTGGCAGGGGCCCGTGGAGGTCCAGGCACACCCCCCACCACCCCTGTTCCTCACAGGGCCAATGCAGATCAGATTCCACAGGGTCATGTCCTATCATGTTTTGGCTTTCTCCACTACTTCTCTGGGCCTCAGCTCCAGTGTTTATCTAATATACACTTTCCAATGAAACTATTAAATAAACCAGATTTGGCACTAGGTCTGGTCTTATTTTTCCAGAAAAATTGAGTGATCTTTGCATGCAGTAATTTTTCATTGGTTCTTTAAAAAGAACGGATAGAAGATTTGATAGAAAATGTTTTCAGTGGAAAGAAAGATGTGGGAATAGAGTTATAACAGAATATCCTAATATAATAGAAAGATAGGCATTTAGGGCTTGGACTTCTGACTTCAGGCCTCTGAATTGTGCCCAATCTGGATGGTCTAAGTAGGTTTTTTTAAGAACAAACATGAAATAAGTTGTTCAGCATTGCAGAAGCACTTGGATTTTCGATCTAAAGTTTCCAGAGTTACCATGATGTTACTATTTGCCGTACTTTCTGTATGTGTGGTTTTCCTTGTTAAATGTTTTTTTTTTTAGTTCTTACATGGAAGGACCCCATAAAGACATTGTCCTTTGTTCATTTGTTCCCGCCACAGCTGGTCATGCATGCTGAGCCAGGCGGACACTCGGTGGGAAAAAGGAGTGTGTGACTGAGTGCTGCAAGCAGCTATGTGCAGCAGTGTGGGTTGCATTGTGTGAAAAGTTTAAATGGCACTGTGAGCATTTAAATTCACAACCCTTGTTTCTTAGCAGTTTACTTCTTTTACTTACCCTTTTACTTCTTTCATCCCTGAGCTAGTAACTGGGAATTAAGGGAAGGGAAAGGAATATATCGTTTGTATAGGTACCGCCCCAGACATACATTGATGTCGAACTTTGAGGTCGCCAGTACAGACCTCTTGACTAAGTGACACTTGGGTTTTTGTCATCCAGCTGCCCCACCAGCTGTGCAGGGAGGGAGAGGAGTACCATGTGTTACCAGTGGGTTTTCAGAGCAAGCAGGTGCAGTGACATACGCTTCTGATTCATACACAGTGGAATTGTGCATTCCCTTTAAAAATACAGGAGTAGGAGTATTTCAGACTACAAGCCCCTTCTCCTGCCCTTCCTTGGCCATCTTATTTTAACATGGTGTTTAGTATGGTGTTCTCAGGTGTTGTTTCCCTGTGCCATAGATTCCTGTCCAGCATCTCTTACACAAAACTTTAAAATGTCCTCCAATTGCTTTTCTGCTTCCTAACATTATAGCTGCTCCTGGATAGAAAAGTGTTCTATAGGTCTGTCATTTATCCTAACTTTGTAGAGAAGCCATGAGCTTTCAATCAGATCAGACATGCTGTGAAAATAACAGAGCACCAGCAGTGCCTATCCTGTTGGAAAAACTACATTATGAACATACTCAATGCAAAGTTTTGTTAGTAGTTAGGCAGTTTTCCAGAAATTTATGACTTGGCCAAATTTTCCTCCCAGATGTCTTCCTGGTCTTCTTGTCTACATCTTGAAGAAATTTGAGTGAAGCAGTTTGGTTTTTGTTTTGGATTGGGTTTTGGGGTTTTGATTGGGTTTTTTGGCATGGATAATGTGAAATGTATTTTTCTTTAAGTATGTGTTTGGACTGTCTCAGCTGTAACTTTCTAAAAATATTTTCTGTCTGAATCACATACCTGATACAGAAAATCTAAGCCCAAAAATTAAAGGTTGGCAAAACTATAAGTAACCGAGAACGGTCTTGTAATGGAAAATATTAGATTATTCTAATTGCTCCTGGCTCTGCCATTGAATTCTATAATGCATTTTATTAAATTACTTCCATCTCAGTCCTCTTCAGATGTTACTGAGATTGTAAAGAGAAAAATAACATCAGTGTGTCTGAGCTGCAGCATGAAACAGGAGGGTGAGGAATTAGTTGATGCAAGATGAATGTCCCCCTTCATTACCCCTTTAGAATTCTTACCCATGAAAAACATGCAGGTGAAAGAAAAGGTAAGTAGGGACAGAGGCTGTACAGAAAGATGGGTATTTTCTTGCTGAGGTAGTTGGAGATGACTTCTCAGTCACATGTAGGATGCATCTTTTTTTGCCCTATAAATAGAAAAGTGACACTTAATCTACATATGTGGAAGTATCCAGCTTTTGCTGCAAGTAAGAACTTAGAGTTAGCAAGGCATTTGCATGCCTTCTGCAGGGGCGCACTGCAGTTTCATAATAATAGAGCCTTTGTAACAGAAAAAATATTAGAAAAAGTTAATTATGGCAGCATTTTGTGTGAATAAAAATGACAGAAATTTTTCTATTCAGTACAAAAGGTAAAACCAGGAAAATGACAAGATTCAAAGGTTTGGAGAGGTGAGTAAAGTTTTTGCTGAGTACCTAATAAAGCAAGAAGAAAATTTGAAGCCTCAGAACGAACTAAGGAGTGATACCCGTGACAGTATCAGGTTGTGCCTGTAAGACTTCTTAGTGGTATCTCTAATATTTTCTTGGTAGTATTTTTGTCCAACTGAATTTAAAGTTTTAAGTCTGTATGTATTTAAATAGGGAACTCCGTTGTTATCTGCTGGTGATGAACATCAAGTTTCCTAGTAGAAGATTTCTTTCACACCCAAGAAAGAATAGGACATGAAATAGGACTCATATTTGAGCTTAAATGAGTGTATGGATTCTGTTTCCTCATAATACTGTTTTTATGTAGATACTAGCTTTTGTTACCAAAGTGTTCAAGTCAAGTTAGTTCTTTGGTAGTGTGTGCTGTTATTTTTTTCTTCATTGAGGAAAAGGCAGTTGAGGATTTTTAGGCCTGTGAATAGTGCTGTTTGATGCTTTGAGTTAACATTTGAGGAGGCTGCCACATTGTATTATCGTTGCAACAGACAGCAGTTAAAAACAGCACAATTTTCAGTCATCCACATCCTGTTGCTTTTTTTGCAGTATATATGCTTTTTTAAACATATTTCATGCATCAGACTCAATTTCTAACTTATTTAAAATCTCTCAGAAATGTGCTGGATACATAAAACCTTATTATCTGGCTGAATCCTTGTGCAGGCATGTAATTAGCTGATATTTGCCTCACCATCTTCCAAGTGATTGGGAGGCCAGTTGCAAAATGGTATAATATTCACTGAATCAATTTTCGTGTCTTTGAAATATAAATACATGACTGTACAACCGGTGTTCTTGGATAGCTTCAATCTTGTATCGCAAAATTACTAATGGGATACTTTTATAATATATATTATGGTGGATATTGTTTGTATTAGTATTTCTACTGCCTTTGAAGCTGTAGAATCTGTTGACACAATTGTACCAAAAGTAGTTCCCATAGTTGGTTTAGATGTTGCCTTTTCTCAGACATGGCTGTTTGAGTCAAAATCTGTGCTGCCTTACCTCTTCCGCTAATGTCAATGTAGTTCTCTGTTTGAAGTATCTTTGATTTACATATTTGCTGTCGTAAGCAAAGGAGGTTAAGAAATATTTGTTTCTCTTGCCTATGTTATTTTTTTATGTTCAAGTAACATCCATACCCTGCTCTGTACTTCATGCTCACCTGCTCCCTTTTGTGGTGTGCCTGTGCCTTGCTGACTGCAGTCCCTATAGACATGCTCTGAAGAGACCCTCTTGTCACTGAGCTTTGTCCAAACTTTACAATGAGTTCTGCAGAGTGTGCTGCCCATGCTGCTGCTACTGTTAATGCTGTCACCAGTCCCTGAGCCAGTTTGAATCTGGCCCAGGAATATTTGTATTCACTGTGTCCAAGAAGCCAACTATATAAGTACTCTATTAGTCACAGTGTGTAAATTTAGAAGCTCAAAACCTTAAATCTCAATTTGGGTGCAATATTTTATTATTTTTGAGCACTGTGTGGTAGCTGCTGTTGCATTTTCTTCAGTAGTTATGCAGAGTTTGTCACTTCTCTCTACCTTCCTTGCGCATGAAGAAGCATTTTATTTTCTGCAGCTGGATACATTGATAACCGCATCCTGGTAACCTGTTTTAGGTCTTGTCTCAGTCACAGCAGGCTTAATCCAGAAACAAAACTGTCTTATATCTATTTGAGCTTGTTTCTTTGTCCCACTTTGAATTGCCATTCCAAAGAGATTGACCTGGCAAGGGAAACCTTTGTTGAGCAGGATGGCATTCTTTAATAAATTGATGCAGTGACTTGTCTCTCCAGGAATGAGTGCTGATGTTTGAAACAGTGTTGTTAGTTGTGTGTAAGAGTAACACAGGTGGCAGGCAATTGCAGACGTGATGAGGTTTCCATTTTGGAAGACAGGCCAGTGCCAATTTAGTTGAAGTTTGGATGATTTAACTCAGTCAAAGTGCCTGAAGGTATTCCAAGGATCCTGACTGCTCATCTTTTTATTAACAGAATAACACATTGACAGAATAACTAATTTTGGGTCTGAAAATATGATAATCACAGTATTTAAATGTAATACATGAAGGATATTTGCTAAGTTGCACAGACATTTAGAAAAACAACCTCCTTTGACTGCTGCTCTTAAAAATTTGCTTGGATGAACTACTTATGTGATAAAGAGGAGCAGAGATTGCTCAGATGGATTACTGTGGAAACCCTAATAAGAAATGTTGCAAAGTGGATATACATTATATTTTTCCCCTGGTTTTTAATCATCAGGATGAATGCGGACCTGACTTTAATAGCTTGTGTGTGTGGTATCTTGACTAAATCCTGTTGTGTTTTGAATCCATTTGTGTTTTGTTAGTCACCAGGAGAGAAAAAGACTAAATTCATGTACTATGGTAGATATACCAAGGGAAATGAGACAGTGGGAAGTCAGTTCCTGTGAAATGCTTATTACCCTGATGCTTGTATATCTTTTTATGTGTTTTATGGCACCATTTACATTTCTGTTTGTAAACAAAATATCTGTGCTTTGGAGGCATTAGGTGCATTCTCACCCAGGTGCATTCTCTCCAGACAGCAAATTCAAGTTATTCAAACAGAATAACACAGACTCAATGTTTCTAGGAAAAAACTTAATGTTGTATCCAACCTCTCACAAAAAGGAGCTTCTTGCTGCTAGTTGGCTGCAATATGAGGGTACTTTCATTGTGGTTAGGAATTGCATTCTGCCTTGGGAAGTGAGAGGATTCATTACAGACTCTCCAGAGAAAATAGCAAAGGATTTTGTGACAAAATAGACAATTCCTTATATTTTATCCAACTTAGATTTAATCTTTTTCTTGTAAATATACTTCTGGCATCAGTTATTTTTTGCAGTATTCAAACATTTTATCCCAATTTACTGTTTTTATTGGAAAGCTAATATTTTCTATTAAGAGGCTCACAGTTTTTCTATTAGTAGAACATCTATGATAAGAGGCATTGAGATGATCCAGATGAGAAAATAGAGCAGATTAGGCTAATTTTATTTTTTGTCTGCATAACTATAGGCTTTAGCATGGGTTGTAAACTTTTTCCTTTTTCAGTAAATGATCAACATATTTTCCCTTAAGTCTGACTGTAAGGAAGTTAGCCAAATGGGTAACCACAGTGATAATGCGATTTTGAAAGGTTGTCTGTCATCTATGTAACAGTTGTCCTGTGTGGGGGGGCCAATAAAGAAAAATGCCAAAAACAAATCAGATGTTGTAGCATCTTGGTTTGGTTACAAATTAGATTTCCATAGCCAGTGTATCATTGGCAAGGGGTAGGTTTTTTATTTTAGAAAGCCAAGTAAGTTATTTTTCAGGAAATGACAGAGGGGTTCCTATGGGACTTTATGAACCATGTGTTTGGAAAAGATTGGTTTAAAGAGAGCTGAAAAAATCAGAAAACTACTTACTCTTACATGTCAGCTACTCTTTCATTCAGCAGTGACAGCTCCGCAGAAGCCTCCCTTGAGCTTCCCATGTTATAAGAATTACAAAACTGCCTGACTGGGTTGCAGTATAAATTGTTTTTCTATCTCTTCCTCCAAACCCTAAGAAATATGACACCTCTAAAAGGCCATCTTCAGGAAGAATATCCCTGAATCCTGTGCATGCCTTTTGTACATTATTCCTACTAACACTGCCATTTTACGACTGGACGAGCCTCATACTGCAAAAGAGTGTAGGGGA
This sequence comes from Melozone crissalis, assembly GCF_028551555.1. Taxonomy (NCBI): domain Eukaryota; kingdom Metazoa; phylum Chordata; class Aves; order Passeriformes; family Passerellidae; genus Melozone; species Melozone crissalis. The sequence goes on along the minus strand of NW_026535783.1, from coordinate 17,661,537 downwards.
AGTGTAAGGAAATAATCCTTAACTATTTTCTATTGTTGGTGGGAAATATGAACTGCACACTGGAAAGTTCCTGAAGAGACTGTAATCTGATTTAGGTAGATACTGGTACCATTTAAACTGATAACTGTCAGGGAAGAGAGAATTTTTTTAAGTAAACGAGTGTGAAGGTTGTATAAATTGGTAAGGAGGCATTTGAATTAGGAGTCACATTCATAAGAACAAGTGATTTTTCTTACGTACACATCTTTTTATTTAGTTATTCTTTTTAGCAATGAAAGCCCAAGTTAGATTGCAGTAACATGAAATTTAACAGAAGGAGTCAGTGAAACAGCAGACTTGTTCTCTTATGTCACAGTAGAAAATCTATTTTTATATGTTAAAAGCAGTAAGGCTGTTTTCCCAGGCCAGAATGGGTCATGGAACTGCTTCACACAGGCTGCAGCTGTTGGGAATACTCTCTGGAAATCCCACAGTGAACATTTCACTTCTCTGTCATGATTTTTCTCCCTCACAAACTCTGGACAAAGCAGTGTCATAATTGGATAATACCAAGCTTTCATTTCCATAGTCAATAAAACTGTGTATTTTTTTTCCCTTGTGCTGTAACTTAATATTGTATATTATACTTGGGACTAAGTGCAACATCTGATTTCATATAACAGACATGACAGTGCTAGGGGTGAGGGAAGGGACTTTGAGTTTAACCCAACTTTTGAGCTGACTTAAGGTGAGATAAGCAAATCTTTTAACTGATAATGCAGTGGGTCTGAGTCTCTTTGGGGCCCCTCAGTAGAAGTGAAATATGTGTTGAGCAGAGCTGTACTGCTGGAGGGCAAGGTGCAGGCACAAGGAGCACCTGCCCCAGGCGAGCAGGGAGGTGGAAGAAGCTGTGAGGACCAGTGCCCAAATGTCTGTGCCAGCTGAGTTGCCCCACTGCAGCTCTGGCATTCTGCCTGCTCTCATAGCCATCAGGAAAATGTTCAGCATGTGTGAGGATGATACCAGGAAATGTGGATGACTCTTAGTTCTGTGCCTGTTCATGCTTCCTCCCAAGACTCTCGATTCCTTAGGCATTCACTTCTCTTCCTTTGCTGCCTCTGGCAGACATTCTCATCTCTTCTTTGGGGCCCAAAGCAAAACCACATGGAGTAAACTGGTCTCATTGGGGCTATACTGCTTCCTTGTTTACTGTGCCCCAACAAGTTCCCCAGTTCTGCAGCAGAAAAGGGACTCTTTCATTATGGGCAGACTGCAGGAGCTCATGTAAGGGCTGCTTGTGTAGAAGAGCAATTTCTAAAGAGAGGAGTCAACAGATGTGAATATAAGCAACCCACCCAAGGAACAGAAGGCCTTAAGTCTCAGTAACTTGAAATGGTGGCGATAACCAAGGTAAACACTGGGTGCTAGACAAAGAAGAACTAGAACTGGAGGGAATATGTTTGGAGAGCCAAAGGGAGACTTCCTTTGCCTCATGCCTCTGTGGCCCATGTCAGCCTCCATGCCCTTGAGCTGCCCTGTGCCTGCTGCAGAGCTGATTTTTGCTGCCCTGCTTTCCAAAAGATGAAGTCAGAATAAGTTAATGTGTTTTCATTTGGGGAATAGTGAGATTCAGTTTTATCAAGGCTACTCTGAAGTTTGAGTTGGCTCTGAATACTGTCCTCGTCTCCGCCTCTGCTGTAGAAGGCATTCAGAAGTATGGAGCATTGCCATGAGGCACTGACACTCCCAAGAGGCAGAACTGCTGTTGCAGCTACATGCAGTTACCACAACCACCCAGATGCTCTTACTGATCATGTAAAATATTGTTTTCCCCTGAAACAGTAGGATGGAAATAGGCTTAAAGGTATCTTTTGATCTCTACTATTTTCTGCGGTCTTCTAGTCGTAGTTGTTGCACAACCCAGACAGAAAAAGTGCCATTGTCTGAGTGATAATGAAACACTAAACACGTGGAAATCCTATTAGTGTTTCATGGACCGTAGCTGTCATTTCATTTGCTCTGGAATTCCTTCCATATGGCCATGGCAAAGGTTTAAGGTTGAGTTTTCTTGACACTTTGAATGCATTAGCTGTTCCTCAGACAAAAGTCTGTCAAGTATACTGAAGCATCTGAAGGGATGTATTTATTTCGGTAAGTAATATATTAAATAGAATTAGGGTCAGTAAGCTTGGTCTTGAGAGATAAAAACATGGCACTAGAATTTTGTGGAGTCTTCTTTCCTGGTGAATGTTAGACAAATGTATCTGGTTTTTGTAAATTTATCTTTTTCTGCATCTGATTTTTGTATCTCCTTATTCTAAATGACACTGCCCCAATTCTCTTTTGCAACTATAATTTTTCAAAAGTATCGCAATTCACTTTTTCATGTATAAGTATGCACAATGTATTAGGATTAATTTACCATAATAGTAAACTATAAAGCCGGCATAATTTCTATGAGTGAATGTGACAGTCATCTGTGTATTTCTTGTGTAATAGAAGACCAAACTGAGATGTTATTACACTTATTAGTTTTCATCCCTACTCATGGTCACATTTATCATTCTTGTCTGCATTTTTTTTGTTAAATTGATCATTGCATGATTTTTTGAGATTAAGTTATAGGAAATGCATATTTTTGCATCAGATTACCAGATAAAATATGTCCTTTTGTATCCAATATACATATGTGACATAGGTAAGAACTGACAGGAGGCACTGTCAGTGTTACCCACAATACATGACATGCACTTGTGGGCACCGTGGGCAGTTTTTGTACATCTTATTAGTTCCTGTTTTCTTCCTTTTGTGCTTTCTATCTTCAAAATTCCCAGTGATACAGTACCAATTTATTGCCCATATATAATCCAGTTTAGTTGCTATTTAGCACTGTCAAGCTTCTGCAACAAGAAGAGAAATGTATATGTTCTTGAAAGTATCAAAAAAGGACCATTAGTTTAGAGGTTTGGTAATGATCAGAAACAGATAAATTCAGGAAAATGGCAAAAATCAGGGATGGTTGCTAACAATAAGAAAAGAAAATGGTTTCCAGGATCTGAATGTAATCCATATAATTGGAACAAAGTGAAGAGGGGAAAAAAAATTATGTGTAAATTTGTTTTGTACTCAGACCTGAAAGTTTTCCCTATTTTATTAACAAAGACCTTAGGAATTCTTTTTTTGAAATTTTCATCACAAATTTGGTTATGAGTTACAGTGGCAGAGCTGCAATTCTGCTAGTTTAAGAAATCAGCATTATTCATTCTGATATCCACTGCAGAGATTTTTGCCCCATACATTGCTAATGTGTGTTAAAGTCTGTTGGAAAAATGCTTTTAATGGCTGATGATCTTGTAGCTATGTGCAGACATCACTGATAACTATTGTGGCAGCAACCAAGAACAGTGAGATGTTTTTAGTGTCAAAGTACTCTTGGAGTTTTCTAATTGGTGTCTTAAAATCTGTGGTCCCTTGTGTCCTAGTCAGGGTGAACTGCAAATTGATCAGGGAATTGTAATTTCTAGTATTCCAATGGCTATGGGAAAAGTATTTTGCTTGTCTAGTTCAGAGATTAATTCTTGCATTTTTCATTTAAGTATCTTTCACTTATAAAAAGTCATATATCTTTTGAGAGTTATCTGTTCAAGGAACATGAACATTTTTACTAGAAAAGTAATTTCCTAGCACTGTTGCAATTTTTCCCCCATAGTTCTTCTGTCTTTATTTTGGCACTTTCATCTATGTTCACCAGTTTCCTTATATTGTTTTTCTGCCAGGGCCTGCAATTGCACAGTTAAATTTGTGCGAGATTTGCTTATAGCTATTTTGTATCCATTAAGAGATCCTATCTTTCTCTCAGCTTAATGTATTTTTTATCTTTCACACAAAGCCATGTCATTTTATGAAACAGTGGCACAGAAACGAATTCATATGGTTTTTATTTTGCTCTTGTGAATTGTGATCCGGTAAATGGTGACAAGGCAAACCTGGAATTTATGCAGTCTGAGTTAAGTCATGTAATCATACAAGTTTATAAATATAATTGTGTTATTTCTTGCATTTCTGCTTTACAAGTTACTTTGTAAATCAGTTTAATATTTAGATTTAAATTAGACAGAAACATTTCTGGGTTGTCCACTTATTTATCACAAATTTCTTTATATTTCCAAAGTCTAGGTGCCACAGTGAGTAGATTAGAAAACATCATTTGCACAGTTTTGTTTTCAGTGATACTCAACTTCAAGCATAGCAGTTGCTGTTGCTTTTGTAAATTTTAGGTGTCTTTTAAAGCTGGATCTGAGGCTTCTGGATAGTGAGGGGCAAGTTAAAGCCTTTACACTGGTGCAAGGAGTTGAGGGTGTAAGGGTGGCAGTGTCTGTATTTTGAAGTAACATTACTTTTCAGGAGAAGCTATGCTTCCTTCTTTCACCTTCTGTGAAAGTAACTGTCAAATACATTGTTCAATGTCATTACATTAGCAAAAATTATGAAACTGTTATTGAAAGAGAATGAAGAATAAATGTAGCATAGTTTTTGGTGTTCTGAAACCATTTATGTAGTTCCTTACCCATGATGAAACACAGAACAAAATAGATACATGCTTTGAAAACAAGGTCCACATAAGGATTTATATTTCATTTCACATAATCCACTCTTCTCCTTTATGAAAAAAATGAGTTTTTAGATTTCAGAGGGACAGATATTTCTCTGAAGACACACAAATGAATGAAATCAAAATGGAACTTCACGTGCCAGGCTGTGATTCACAAGAAAGTTACCTGCCAAGGGAGTGGTTGTAGCTGAGGGAGGAGCCCCTTAGACTTCTCCAAATTGTTAGGCAAATCCTGTAGCCAACAGAAGTGCTAAACCTAAAGTGGTGAGTGGGCCTTAGCTGACTGGTGTGTAAGTGGGTGTTATAAAGTTCCTCATAATTCCCGGAGATTTAAAATCAAGTAAATATAAAACTGTTGCAACACCTTAGCTAGAGACCCATGATCACTTTTCATTTAACTGCTTTCATATTTTGTTACTCATTCTTTCTAACAAGTTATCCTTAAAACTCCTGTGTTCTTGTGCAATCCAAACCAAATTGTTCCTTTCAGAACTATTTCTTTTATGCAGTATGTAGAATATGAAACGTAAATAATATTTCCCTCTCATTTAATTGATATGTTAATACTTAACTAAAGAAAAATGTCTCCATTGATTTTCCTTTTCATGTGATTCTCTTTACAACTCTGAACCTAAAGTTGTAGGAGTGCCTTGGATTTTTTTCATGTGTGGAGGAAAATTGTATTGCCACTGGCTGTCCTTCCAAAGTAATCCAAGTAGAAGGGGGACGGGGGATAGGAAATCAATGCACCCAAATAAGATCATATACTTGTACTGTTAGGACACAGACATAGTCTCATTCAAAGATGTAGAATGTAGCACAGGTTATTACAGCAACCCAAATGAATTTTGGTAATGTAAATATTGGTGGGAAATGACTGTGGTGCTATCCATACTGCATTCAAACAAAGGTAAAAGCATTTCAGTCTGGATTAAATAAAATGCTGTCTGTTTTTAATGTTGTTTGGCTAGCCAGTGAAAACCATAGTATTTTGACCTGTTTGAAAGGCAGGTTCTAGTGGACAATAGGAAGTGTTTATCCAGTATGGTATGTCCGTGTTTGCTCTGATCAATGCTAGCTGGGCATGTTGTGACAGAAACCCCTTTTTTCTGCATTCAGGCATAAACACTGTTTGCAAATTTATTTCAAAGAACATTTTATTTGGCTAAGTTTTGGGTCTTGATGTGATCATCTGTGCTGAACATTGTTTCTCATTGTCCTGAAAATAATTATTTCCAGCATTTTCTGGGCAAATCAGAAAACAAAGAACTCCTAGATAGAACAGGCACCTTTTCTGTATTAATTCTCTGCTGATTTTGTCTTCATTTAATAGACCATATTTTCTTGAGTACCTCAAAATATTTCTCGTCACTTGCCCTCAAAACTGACCTGCTGACCTGAGAATCAAGAAAATGTCATGTTAGTGACTACTAATTAGTGGATCCAGAGAGTTGCTTCTCCTGGCCTTTCAACCTTCCAGAGGCAGCAACAAAAGCTGTCACATGTATCATACAAAGAAAACAAGCATTTGCCATGTGCGCGTTTTGTTTTGTTTTTTCATAGAGCGTACATAGCACAAGTTCAATTGAGACTAGAGGTGAATTTGTAGGTTAGGAGGAAATTAGCCTAGAATACAGTGTTTGCATTTATTTTTCTATTTCCATGTGTAACATAATGCATATATTGCCCAGCTCTTATTGGACATGTGTGAATGTATTAGTACACTGCATTGTAGGAAGGGGAGAAGAATTAAACCCCTCCCTGTTTTCTTTTTTTCTCTCCCTACCAATTTCTCCCTGTTTTTTTCTGTCCCTACCATTATTTTTTATTTTGATTAGTTCAAAGTATATTGCATCTTTCTGAAAGGAGATATTTTAATGCTTAGTTTTTAATATGAAGCACATAGTCCATGTTTAAGCTGATTTTTGTATGTTTGTTGAAAGAGCAGATTAACAGAAGATTCAGCCATATTTACCATTCGTCAGTGTTGTACTTCTGCAACTCATGAGGCACATTGAGTTTTTTGGGACTACTTAGAAGAATGACTGTGGTAAAATGTTCAGTCACAGCCATGTCACTGAACTGTTTGTGCAAGTAACATTACCCTCTTTTTTATTATTTATAATTTTCAGGTCTTTAAAATAGAAGTGCTGGTGAGTGGAAGGAAACATTTTGTGGAGAAGAGGTATAGTGAATTCCATGCACTTCATAAAAAGGTACTGAACTTTTACTTTATAATATGTTGCTTTGTTTTGCCTCACTGATGTTTTCCTCTCTCTTGTAATTGTGGTTTTCCTCTCTCTTGTACATGGTTTATCATAAATACATCCTGTGATTCATGCCTCTGGAAATTAATTCCTTACTAAATCAATTTCTTCTTTGTTTTGTAGAAGGGAGTGATGATTTCTCACATTTACTAAGTCTCCTTTTCTTTTTGATTATTGTTTACATGCTGTATGGCTAAAATACTGTCTGTAGTATGTTTTTGTCTTCTTGTAAAGTCACAAAATAAATCCCATGCCAACCACGAATAGAGTGGTTTTTTCCCAGTTAGGCAAATAATTTGTTAGATCTATACATTTTGTTGCTAACCTGCCATATGTAAAGATGAGGAAACAACTTTTGTACATGAGAAAAACAGAAACAAAAATGATCAAGTAAAGCATCTCAATTAATGTAATATAAAATAAATGCTAAGCTTGTCTACTGAATCATCTCAGTAACATATAGAAGGGAGCTCGGTGCTTTCAAGGGTGGTTATCCACTAATACTTCTGTAAATTGCTTTGACCATTGTTTGTTAAAGTATGAATTTTTCTCTCCAAGCTGAACTGAAAGACTGCTGTGCAGCTGAAAGGCGTGCTTTATTTTTTTTCTCTACTTTATGGAGACCAGGTATTGTGAAGGAGAATTTTGGAGGAACATTGCAGCCCATTACCAGCAGTGGGACTGTCCTGAAGAGCTTCAGTCCTAGGATCTGGGTCAACTTAATGTCTCTTGGTTTGTAGGTCTGAGTGGCAGCGGAGTGTGGGCACAGTCAGCTACTTTGTCTGATGCTGCTTGCCTTCATTGTGGAAGAGCTTCCTCTGCAAACAACAGAGATCAGCATGGGTATTTACAGCCCCTGCCAGTGCAACTTCAGAGGAGTTTACATCCACTATTACGTTTGCTGGTGGTCCTGAATTAGCTCAGGAAAGAAGCATTAACCTGAGGATGATTTTGCCAGGCTTGTAAGGTGTATAAGTTTAAGCAAACTTGTCTGAGCAAAAGGCAACTATTGACCCATCAAAATCTAAAGACAAGACCCGTTTGTTTTATTGCACCATAATTAAGATGTGCTAGTGCTTCTTGCCTATTTGCTTCTTGCCTCAGTAGTGGTGTCATCTGCCATTTATTAATACTCATTTCCTTGTTTATTGTTTTACTACAGATATGTCTCAGATATTGTCATTCTTGTGTTCATATTAAATATGACACCAAATAAGCAACAGTGTCAGAAACAGTAAAATAACTCATTCACCCACCACTAAGCTTTGTGATATATGAGTACTTTGTTTTACAGGTGAAAATAATTCTGCAGTTGAAGGTAAAGCAGATTAATAGAGTTTATACAGTGAAATAGGCTAGGGCACATTAAGAGGCAAAAATCAGGATTTATATCCTTAAAATGTGCCCTCTCCAAGTAGGCAGTATTGTTAGAATAGTATTGTACTGTATAATGTAATGTAGTACAGAATTAGAATTAGAAATATGATTGAATATTTTCAGTTGGAAAAGATGTACAGTTATATAGTTGAACTGCCTAAGCAATGCAGGGATGACCAGAAATTACAGCATTATATTAAGGGCATTGTTCAACTGTCCCTGACAGGCTTGGGACATCCACCATCTCTTAAGGATCTTCTTTCATTGTTTGATCATCCTCTTGGTGAAGAAATGTTCACTCCGAACCTCTCCTGGCACAGCTATGAGCCATTCCCACATGTCCTGTTACTGAATCCCAGGGAGAAATGCTGAGCTCCCTCCTGAGTGGAGGGCTCCACTTCCCCTCCTCAGGAAGTAATGACATCATCCCTCATCACACGTTTCTCCAAACTAAGCAAACTCAGTGTCCTCAGTCACTTGGCATCTATCTGCTGAGCACCTACAGGTGGGTCCTTTGCAAGCAGAGGAGAAGAAAAGCCAACACCAATGCTGGATATGGAAAAGGGAGAAGAAAGCCTGTGGTTGTGGGCAGAAGCCTTTTTCAGGCTGCTCACCATGTGGGCAGCTGTGCAGCTGTTCCTTCACAGGGACAGGACTTTATAATTCCCCTTCTTGGGCTCCTGCTGTGCAGGGTATGACTCTGGCGTGGTGTAGAGAGCAGCACCAAATTGTGACTCCAGGCAAGAGGAGAGATTTGGATGCCACCATAGAAAGGCTGCCCCAGGCATTGCAGGCTGGTAGGAGAGCAGAGCCCAGGGACATGGAGCAGAAGGTACAGAGAAGAGGAAACAGGCCTGGGGTGATGAGCAGTGGGTCATGGGCTGGGTCTGGAGACCCCGATCTGGGAACACCTGTCCCAGGATCAGCTGTGCAGTGCTTGCATGTAGAGGAGCAATGATACAGTACCTGACACAAGTAGAAGGAGCCATCAGGTTTAACATTCCATCCTACCTGGCAAAAAAGCAAAAAAGAGCGAGGACAGAATTAACAGTGTTACTGTTAATAACACTGAGACTTTCCCTGTAGATTGTGCATTTATTTTATTTCAAGAGTTGGGGCTGGGAGCTGTTAAGGGCTGACACATACCACTAGTCCTGCTTTAGCCATGTTCCAAGGCACCTTCCAACATCACTGATATGGTGCTGGGCTCTTGTTTGCTGGAGGGGTCTTGGGGGTCTCTTTCCCTTCTCTTTAGGAGTTGCTGTGACCCTTCAGGGGAGCATTTACTGTGCCATTTGGAAGTGGCAGCCCTGGGCACAGCCTTCCCTCACTCAGCCAGGGGCCCTTCTTGCTCTGTAGAATGGCAATGGGAGCTAAGGGGTGGCTGCCATGATCCCCACCAGCAGCAGTGGAGGAGGTGGCCCTTCTGCTGCTGCATTGCACAGCAACACACACACACACACACACACACACACACACTGCTGCACAAATGTCACTATGCAGTTTTGGAGGGACACCCCCAGCATCCAGCCCAGCAGCTCTGCATTCATCCTGTGTTTGGTTGGGATGGTTGTGGTGATGTCTTCCACCATGGCTCATCCAACGCTGTTGCCAAATATCTCCATCCCATGATGAATCCATGGTTGCAGTGTCTGGAGGAGCATACCATGGTTCTGAAAGCAGTTCAGTGAGCACACAGAGGCTGGATGCCACCCACAGGACACCTGAGCACTCCTTCTTGAAGCCCACCTTTGTGGTGCTCCAGGATGATGGATGTCCCAGAGCCACACCCACCTGGTGGTGACTCATGTCATAGGGGGTGTGGTGACATGCTCCAAGCAGTCATCATCCAGCTGAAATGATTGCAAGACTGACAGTATCCTCCTCTTGCAGAGGGAGTACTTGGGCTTGTCCTCACCCATTGCAGGATGGACACGTAGCAGAACTGGTGGCGGGTCCACATCACATAACTGGCATTCTCCATCTAGCCAGAGAGATGGGACAGCTGATCTAACTTCACTGTAATTTCTGGAGCTGCACAATTACTCCACCTAAAAGCTGTGGATGACTGCAGTCTCACTCTCAGATTTGTCTTCTTGTACACCATTTCACTGCAATAACTCCTTTTGCAGAGATTTCTTTTCACCAGAAAAACTATAAATTATGCCCCCTTTCTCTCTCTGCAGAAATAGCAGCAAATAAACAAATCTGGAAAACAGATATTCTAACCAGGCACTTTGCATCACATTTCACTTTGTTTTGTTTTCTTATTCACTTGCTATTTATATTACTCTGCAAAGGAATAGAGACTTTTCCTTATTTGTTCCCTGCACAGATGCAAAACATAGATCATGTTTTTGCAAAAATATACGTTTCCAATAAGTCTTACTTTTTGAAGTTGTAAAATTTTGGTTAGTATTGTTGAACAGCTCATACTCTGAACCTTAGTGCTTTCAATGTTACAAAAATCCTAGAGAAAGTATTTGCATCAATTTGCTATCAGCATGCCAATATGGTCTTTATCCTCCTCTCTTCCCCTTTAATTTGAAATGTATGTTTCGTTCTAAATTCCTGCGAGTACATGGCAATTGGAAAGGTCTCTTTAGACTTGCTGCATATTCAAGGTGCCCTTAATGTAGGAGAGGTCTGTAGAAAGGAGAAACAAAGTTTCTGTAGAGAGCACCTGTGGTAGAAAATGGATGTAGAGGCTGATGAGGAGATTGTGCCTTTTGCTGGAGAACAGTGTGCCTCACTGGCATTGTGGGGAGGAAGGAAGGCTGTTGCTCTTAGAAGACATTATTCATTCATCAGAATGCCAATCAATGTTTTGATTAATTATATTTTTTAAACAAAGCTGTTTCCAAGAACACATCTGGATTTCTGGTTTGGGTTCAGTCTTTCATAGATTCCAGTTGTATAAGAAAGTAAAGCCCCACTTCCTGTGTAATCTGGCTGTAGTGGAAAAGGTTTAAAATATTTTTAAAACTTCCATGTTACACCAGGAGTACAATTTATACTTTTCTCAGAAACGACCCACAGATTCTGGCTTCTATGAAATAGCTGGCATAGACCATTATGCTTTGCCTTGATTATGAACAACAAACCTTGCCTGTCAGGCTATGCACCATACCCATTACAGTATTATATATGTCTGAACAGAAGTTTTATTATTCTCATTTGGAAAGTTTTTTAGCAAGAATTAAATTATTTCTAGGTGTATAACATAGTTTAAAATACAACCATTTGTTCATATTTATCCCCAAATATCTTTCTATACTTCTTTCCCCATGTGTTAATAAATATTGGTAGTTCTTTTTAAATATAATTATCCTAGAAGGTCACAATGTTAAAACTACTGCAGTGAAATTTGCAAAAATCTGAAGTGTAAAACATCCTTTTTTTGCAAGCTGTCTATAATTTTAGAATAACTAGTGTATACTCTACATCATATTGTCTTTTCATAATTGGGCAAATAACCCTTTACTTGATCATGTTCACCATCTTTAGGTCTTTCAGGAAATAGAGACTACAGCATGTCAATAGGCATTAGGTCAGTGTTACAGACAGGAAGGTACTGTGGGCAGTAATAGTCCTCAGAGAAATGTGTTTTGTTTTGTGTTGGAACAAGTCTGAAGCAATACAGCTAATGCATAGTTTTGCTTAATATTCCTTGACATTGTTATAATTATTTATAGCAATATATATGACTGGATTATTGTAAGCATAGGAAAATGGGCTTTTAGTATACCTTTTGTATATCTGTATAATGTTGGCTTTATACTTACAACCAGTATCTATGCCAGCACATTAAATAGTTGGGATTTGGATGTTTTATATGTAACAGGGCCACAGAGCACAAGGGGATTGTTAATCACCAGCTGAGTTACCAGCCACAGAGTATTTATCTTGTAAGCAGCTAAGTCTTGGTGGACGCTTGTATAGTTTCAGATTTGTCTGCACTCATCTGGAGTGTTCTTCTCATTTGTTGCTTGCTTGCAGGTGCTGTCATAGTTCACAACAGCAGTGACTGTAGTTTCTTCAACATCCCAAATCAATTTAGAAGGAAGAATGGGGGGTTGTATTCTGTTTTTAAGATCAGTTGGTAAACGTAGCTGGGTTTGGAGTTTTATTTTCAAGTTGTTTTTCTCACTTCACATTTAATTGTAATTTAGCACTGTTAAGAAATAAGGAAGTTGCAAAATGTTTCCAGAGCAATTGAGGTTCCCCGGCTGCAGCTTCGATACTTGTGATTGCAGAGACGTTGATACGTTGCCACTGCTTTTTCCTATAGTGACATCCCAGCAAGCTCAAAGATGAAATGTAAATTCTCAGTCTCCCATGGGTATGCATGTCAAAGTCAATTTTGAGTTTCTTTCCTTGCAGTCTTTGCTTCAGATTTACTCAGAGGCAATATCCAACAGAAAGAATGCCACCTTCTATTAAAATGCAACAGAGTCTATTTCAGTTATTATTTTTGCTCTGTAGTTTTGAGTAAAACATTAATATTTTTTGATTTTAAAAAAATATGTTGCTCCAGCAAGGAGACTTTTAGTGTTGTCAGGTTGCATGTTTTTGTCTTTGTATATACTATCATATGTATACATATATAAATATATATGTGCGTGTGTGTGTGTGTGTGTGTGTGTAGAGATCTATATAGATACACGTTATGTATAGATCTATGTAGATACATGTGTAAGGTTTCCTGTGGGAATCTTTAGAGGAATAGTTATGGAGCTGTCTTTGAAATATAATCAGTGACAATCTTGCAGTTTCTCTGTGTAAGATATTAAACACAGACTGTCCATCTCTTGATACACTTTGAGAGCATCAATATTTTTCTCTCTTGATTGCCAGCTTTCTAGAGAAATGGTTTGCACGCCTCCTTGTACTTTTCACACCTGTTTATAACTGCCTAAGTCTGGAATTAAAAGCCATTATTGTGTGTTCACTGCACTTAGCAAGGTAATTTCTGATTATGTCATGGTAATGTTGTGAGGTATTGTCCCAGGTAGACTAATGGGAAAATCTAATTTCAAATATTCTCATGTAGTGGTTGCCATTTCATTTTCAGGCTATTAGTCACAAAAAATTGTTAGTAGGGTTCCTCTTTACTATCCAGGGCAACTGGAAGTGAAGATTTTTAACTGCATTCTGTAGGTATGACAGCTGTTATTATTTCAAGGAGATGATTGTAAGTAACTTCATTTCCATGCTGTTGTCCTTAATACATAGGTTTTTATGCTCTTTTTTTTCTTTTTCTTTTTCTTTCTTTCTTTCTGTCTTTCTTTCTCGCAGCTCAAGAAGTTCATAAGAACACCAGAGATCCCTTCAAAGCATGTGAGAAACTGGGTCCCCAAGGTCCTGGAGCAGCGACGACAAGGCTTGGAGTTGTACTTGCAGGTGTGTCTCCTTGCAGCCTGCTGAGAGTAAAAGCAGCATCCATTTTCACATCATTAGAAAGTAGGAAGTGTGGCATTTTACTGATAGGCGGTTTTAGAAGTGGGAAGTAATTTGTATACTTACCAGCAGCAGTGATTTCTGTTCACTTAGCAGAACTACCAGCTAGAAATCCAGACTGTTTTGCTTTTTTTTTCCTGTTTTTTCCAAAGGCTGCTCATTGACTTTGGTGAACCTTCATTTTCTTCTGCCTAAAATGGGGAAAACAATGTTATTCTTTCCAAAGTTGTTCTGTCTATACCAATCAAAAATGTTGCAGAAAAACTATAAGGAGGCTTCAGTTAGCTCACCTCTATTTAGACAGACTAGGGAAGCATCAGCTCATTAAATTCATATCACTCTGCTGTACATGCCTGTATATGAATTGTTCCTCTAGGTGAAATAGGCACCTGTTATCTCATATTAATCTCAGTTGGTTTGGACATTTGCTCTAAGTCTTGGGATCTACCTAGATGGGTCATGATTTTGATAAAGACAATAAAAGGAGTCTTCAGGAATGATGCAATTGTATAGACGTCTAAATATATCGGGAATAAATCCCATTCATTTTTAATAAATGGAATTTCTGTTGTCACCATGATTGCTTTAAAAAATGTCCTGTGGTGTACGTTCACAGCTGTTTCTCTGGTGGCAAAGCTACATGAAGGTGTTCCTCTAAACATGTTCCCAGTTCACTGCACTTTCAGCTACAGTAATCCAAGTGCTGTTTTACTGAAGGGGTTGATAGAAATAATGTGTCAAAACATAATTGTTTTGGGATGAAGGCAAGAATAAGAGTCTCCTATTTTTACTCACATTGGCCTCTTGCAGTGAATTTTTGGTTTTTCTGATTTCCATACAACTTTCTTTTGGACATAATCATTACCAAGGCACATGTACCAGTTAGTCTTAAGCAGCTGATTTCATTAAAAAGGTAGAGAGGTAATCTGGTTATTACTTTTAATTGCTGATGAACTGTAAAAGAACATCTCCCCCTACTGGAAGAGTCAGTCAATTCTTGTTCTTTTGCAGTCTTGCCCGTTGAATTAACTCTTTCTCTATTCTATTGCTGTTGGCTGTCATAGGAACATGCAGTGGTTTAGGTTGGAAGGGACTGCTGGGCATCATTTGTTTAAAAACATGACAAGCCTCTAAGTTGTATGCATACCAATGTGCATACTAATTTAAACAAGAAGAAAAGTTGTTAATACTTTTGTCATAGTAATTAATTTCTGTGCCCACTAGTAGAAAGCAGAATTAACCATCAGTGAAATTTTAACATTTAAGACAATTAGAGCCTGGTTCTAGACAATAAAAATTTCATAGTAAGGCACTTCAGTTATGAGACATTTTTTAATAGTGCTAAGCATTTGCCAAAGCACAGTGTAGAAATATACTACAATTTCAGAAAATGTGATCAGTTTTTTATTTAACACCATTTATGTAAAATATTGCAAACATGTTTTCAGGTGGTACTACTGACAGTTTATCTATAGGAGTTGTTTGGCTACTACTGTCACTAGTCAGTGGTGGTGCTTGTAGCCAGACATTTGTGCAGCAGATAAACTTTTATGAAGACATGCCAGTCATTAATTGTTTTGTATAAAATCAGCCAGAACCATATGCAATTACTGAGCTATTACATAGATGTAATGTTCAATGAATTCATACCATGCAGATGGTCATCAAATACAGACCTGTACCTGACAAGGTCTATCCGTATTGGATTCTTAAGATATTTTCAACTAAATCGTTGTCTGTAATTAAATGCAGATAAAAATATTGACATGGAATGAGGGTAGTAGAATCATTCTCTACTAAGTAATAAAGAAAGCAAGACATTCCTCTGTCTAAGACAGAAGGTGCTGCAGCTGCCAGGACCTTGTTACTTTTTGTGACCTTTTCATGATGAAACCGCCCTTTTAAATGCTTGCAGCACAAGTTGTTTGTTTCTTGGAGTGGATGGACCGGAGCTCAGAAACATTTCATTATATCTTTCTGAAGAGCAGCAAAATTACAAATAAATGAAGTATTATTAAATTGTGAGCTACAAAGACTATTTATTTATTATTTTTTAATGTATCAGTAGCACTGGCAGCTAATTGTCATAAGACTGCTTATTTTACTTCTATTTTTGAAAGGTTGCGTCAGAACTTTTTCTTGTTATAGTAGACCAATTTTAATCTAATTTTGAAAGAATGATTTATCTACACTATTTTTAAGTAAGACTTTCATATTTTACAAGTTTGACTGGAATGTGCTACTATTGTTTTTTATACTGTGAAACAATTGACTAGAGCACTAATATGCTTAGTAATTCAACTGCATGTATAATAATATTTACAGAGTCCTTGTGAATACTGAGAACAATCAACTGACTGACAAGAGGAAAGAAGGATTATGTTTAATTTATTAATGAGGAAACAGATGCAAAGATAAGTGAATGACAGATTGTGGCCCCAAACATTAAAGCAAATTAGTATGAAGAAATAAGCTATTACTACTCTGTTTATCATGGTAAATGTCTCTGTGCATGAGCTTAAACTACAGCACAAAGCACTTAAGCTGGGCTGATTTAGTCTTTGCTACATAAGAAAAACACAGAATCAGAGAATAAACTGAATTGGAAGGGACTCACAAGGATCATCGAGTCCAACTCCTGGCCCTGCACAGCAGAACCCCAAGAGTCACCCTATGTGCCCGAGAGCACTTGGCCCAACACTTCTTGAGCTCTGTCAGGCTGGTGCTGTGACCACTGCCCTGGGTAGCCTGTTCAGTGCCCAGCCACCCTATGGATGAAGAACTTTTCCTGATATCAAACTTAAATCTCCTTTGATACAAATTCAGGCCATTCTGTGAAGTCCTGTCACTGGTCACCTCAAGGAAGAGATCAGTGCCTACCCCTCCTCTTCCCCTCCTGAGGATGTTGAAAATGATGCCTCCCCTTGGTCTCCTCTGAATCTCAAAACACCTGTTACTGTCAGTAGAAGAGTACTTAACCAGCTTTTACTGCCTTGTAGTGGCCATTGACTAAGTAACTTTATAGTTACTTGTATATCTGAGCTTGTAGCTTGCAGTACAGCAGAGATGAGAATCCTGGTGGTTTTGATTTTAAAGCTGTAAAATAAATCACTGGATTACACTATTGCTCACAAAAATCTGTCTTGATAGTAGTTTTAGTATGCATGAAGATTTGGACTTCATATTTATTTATGGTTAGAAATATCTTCTCTTGATGAGCTTCATGAGGAGCTTTGTGTTGAAGAAAGGTAGAAGATAAGGATTTTAAGCAGCTGGTTGTATAAGGCGCCTATAATTTGAGAAGGGCTGCCTAAAGGATCTGCCCTGAAAGCCTGGGACCCCTCAGAGTAGTGAGTGTAGATAAATGTATTTGCTTTAAAGTACCAGGTAAAGGTAAGTGTGGAAGATGATGAAGCACGCTGATAAACTAGCATTGTAGCTTCTGGATGGTGTTTGTTTGGTTTGGGTTTTTTTCATCCACAGTCCAGTCTTGGACTGACTGTTATCACAAAGAAATACAGAAATGTAATTTGATTTGTATGTGTATTTAAATAAGATATAAATCACTTGAGAACTCCCACAGTTTTTACTGTGTCTGAGTTCAGTAAGTAATTTTGTAGATGGATCAAGTGAACAGGTAGTTGGAGTCTTATTTTGAACGTTGAGGGGTGACACTGGAGGGACCTCATCTAACTGGCTATCAGAGCAGCTGCAGCTGCTTTGGATCAGATCAGTATTTGTTACAAATACATTTTATATTATATACTATTGGAGAAGCAGTTTTTACAGAGCTTATTTCCTGTGAATTGGTAATGGGGAAGAATTTGATCTAGCCACCTGCTCATTTGGAGTTAGGTCATATCCTTGTCCCAGTAAGCTGACACTGGATGTTATTGCCATCCAGTCTGTCTACCCCAGGGACTTGCCCTTTGACAGGTCTGCCTTTTAAAGTTCAATGGAATAGATATTTTCAACCCCCTTGGGCTAAAGAAATCTCATCATTTGCTGATATCATCAGTCCAACAAGATAACAAGCATCGTTAACAGAATTCACTTTGAAGTGGCACCCACACCTCAGTATGAGACTTGATAGCTGCTGCTAAGTCTTCACTGAAATAATTTGCTTATAGGGAGAGATTTTGAAGGAGGCCCATATTTTTTATTAATTTCAGAGTACTAACTCATTTCATGTGGTCTGGGTGACCTGAAGAAATTCTTCTTCTGACTAGCAAGGCTCTAATATAAAACAGAGAGTTGTAGACCTTCTGAAGTTCTCTGTATAAATGTAGGGTCTCTATGTACATACGTCTCTAACCAGAGTTAATATGTAGAGCTAATATTTCTCTCTTGGCTGAGGTCAAGAAAACATACTTGCCTTTTATTTATTCTTGAACTTTTTTACTAAGAGAACAGTCCTGATTCCTGGAGATAAGATTGGTTAAAGTGCTCCTTGGCTGTGAGACATGAAGACTTGATGAACTTCAACATTCCAGTAGTTTCAGGAATCCAAATCTTAAAAATGAATTATGGCATTTATGAAACTAGACTAGAAATTTGTTTTCCATTTAAGGAAATAATCTGGAGATCTGAGAAGCACTTTGACCTATATTTCAGTATTCTTCAGAAAGCAATTCTCTTTAAAAATATTTTAACTACCAATCTTTCCTGAAAACCATAAGTAAAACCATATCTGTTATAATTTTTCTTTTAAGAAATTAAAATCCAATTCTATACTCGTTAGCTGTCTTAGTCTCCAGCAGGGTGGAGTTAGGAAAACAGTGGATGTAATAATGTAATGAATAATGTAGAGTTGCTTTATGAGTAAGCTCATCAGAAATATTAAGAAGAAAAGTACACATTATTATATTGCTTTTTTTTACTCTTTTTGGGGGAACAGTTCAACTGCAATTGCAAAAACTGAGGACAAATGAGCTATTTCTGTAGTTAGACTGCAGAGGACAAACTGTCAATATAGAAAATTTGGCTCAAGCTGTCTTTTCTTCATGGGCCACTGTGATTTTCTTTAATTACTTAAATAAGCATTGATGCATAATTCCTTGTGGTAAAGTTTAAATAAGTAAATAGTCTTTCCTGACGGGATAGTGGATATGAACAAATTTTTTGTACTATTTTCTTTTAAGTTGATGTAATTTTGTGACATTACTTCATAAAAGTTTTTGATTCAGTTAAAAATACTGAAAGGTTCTTTTTGTTGATTTGAAAACTCTGTTGCAGAGCATTTCAAACTTAATATGGCATTTCATATTCAACTGGGGATAAGAATTGTGCTTTCTTCAAGCTTCAGTCATTGTCCCTTTTCACTATCATTCTGAGGGCTGTGTTAATGTGATTTCTCAGGGTTTTTTATCAAATTGTGAAGAAGAAAGTTTTCCATCACCTTATGAGGAGCTTCATTAGATCTTCACTGCTTAACTGATTCAATTTCTGTTGACCTCTTGCTGTTCTAACAAGAAGGAATGTGAATTCACACATTTATAACTTTATCCATTGTCAAGAAGACTGGAGAGATCTCTGCTCTAAAATGAGGCATCTGGGCTCCTGATGCTAGTGTGCAAGTACTCCACATAATGTGTTTGCTAGAGCTTTGCTTTTCAATAGCCAAATAGCCTTCTGTAACTGCAGCTGAAATCCTGCTTCCGAACTCTGGAGTAGGAGTAGAATCAGAAAAGAAAAGAAATTCATTTGGGGAAAAGAAATGCTTGGTGATGTACACGGTTTTTCATTGTTTCTCTTCTCTTTGAAGTAGTGGAAAAAATGATCCCATAGTAGTACATAAAAGTTATGTGAGCTCTCTTCAGCAGAACAAAAACTAGGACTTCATATAAAGACAGGAAGATCTTGATTGTGGCTTAAGCTGATACAGACCTCTAGTATCAGATGTAATGTGTAAATGCTTTCTAAGTGGAACAGTTTTTGATGTTACATATGTAATAGCTGTAGAGGTGACTGGTGCTTTTGGAGATGTTTAGAATTATTGAGATCTCTGTGTGTAATAGGTGCACTTTTATGGGACATTTTATTGCCTTTGCCCAACAAAAAGGAATCAAATTGCTTACTATTTAATTATGGAAATGCAATGGCAAAATGATCTTAGAATTATTCAATGATCATGCAACTATTTAAATTTTATTTCTGTGCAGTTCACATTCATCACATTTATCCATCCTGTCCATGTTCATTCACCACATTTGTCCATTGATTACAATTTTTCTTCCTTTGTATTTTCAAAAATCCATTCTGTATCAAGCATTTAATTGTTCCCACATACCTGTGTACCTTCACCAAAGAGTGTTGTGAACACAAAATTTTGAGTTAGTTCAACTGGAAGGCTGGACAGGTTTATGAAAGGATAGCCTATGTCAAGCATAGAAGGTCCGCTAGTTGGAAATAACTTTTGAAGCTGATTTTGTTTTGAAGAAAAATGTCTTATATGGTAGTCTTGCACATTTATACTCTTCATTGGTATCCATTTATAGCCATTTTGGGATACAGTCCTAAATGGATCTTTAGTCTGAAGCAATGACCTTTCTTATATAATCCTTAAAGTAGTTAGAGACACACTTGTGTTTCAGGTTGTTACTATGTTTGTTCAAACATTAATGTGTTTTTGAGAACTGAACCCTGTATCTATCATGACCACTATCTAAAAAGGAAAAGGAGTTAATTATGTGGCTGAGAAGACATATTTGAATAATTGAGATGTATCTAGAGAGAGAGAGAGAGAGAGAGAGAGAGAGATAGATAATGAAGAGGCATGCAGGTGATGTGACTGTGCAAAGCCACTTGAAAGGCTTTTTCAGACCAAATGCTTTACACATGGGAGGTAATTGGTTATATACTTAAAAACTGAATTCAGAGGTTGAAATTTTAAGCTATGGAAATTTTGTGCAAAATGTGGGCTTATTTTTTTTTTTCTTCACCTTATCCTCTGTGTGCCTAACCTGTGGGGTTTTTTCCCCACTAGGCTTCTGCTTAACCATTCCCCATGTCTGTGAGCAGGAGTGGATGGAAATGACTTTGACTTCCTTGTATCATTCATTAGGCACCACAAAGAGGCAGTCCTTTCCTTTGTCCTATATACGCATTCACTGTTAGGATCTATTTCTAACGAATTTAAGATCAAATTGACTTATTTGCGGAAAAAAAAATTCCCATCAAGTCCAGAAGAGATGCTTATCTTCCTGATTGCTGTTTCTGGAAATCAGTTTTATTTTAAATAAAGGAGAATATGCTGAGAAGAAAGGGCCAAGCATTAGAAAGTTGCAAAAAAAAAAAGTTGGATTCAGTGAAATAAGATTTAACTAATGTTTTGCTGGAAAGTCTGTTAAATCACCCACATCTATTAATCACATTGAAAATTCTCTCAATTATCCAAAATTATTCAGTGTCTTCTGTCTCTAACTCCATTTAGTGTGCAGAATCAAGGCTGA
This sequence comes from Melozone crissalis, assembly GCF_028551555.1. Classification (NCBI taxonomy): domain Eukaryota; kingdom Metazoa; phylum Chordata; class Aves; order Passeriformes; family Passerellidae; genus Melozone; species Melozone crissalis. The sequence continues at coordinate 17,640,391 of NW_026535783.1, read as the reverse complement.
ACAGCTTCTGTAAGGAGTTCGAAAAGCAATGGTATGATAAGTATAAAAAGGCAAAATGTTCTTTGTCCTCATTAAAGATTGTGAGCAGAGTGTTAAATAATATTAATGGCTGGGATTGTCAGTACTTAACAGTACTTTCCTAGTACAAGTGATTTTATTGATCGATACAGTCTCAATGTAACAGGGCAGATTATTCTACTGATTTTATCGAAACCTTAACTAAGTTTGTTAGTGTACCACATATCCTTAAATAGATCTAGATGATGATGTAGATTAAGAAAAGCAGACCACCATCCATCTTTTTTTGATCGGTTAATAACTTAAATCCATCATTGCTGTGACCAGCTTTTTTAAGATTCTGTTGTGCATACATGTTTCTTTGGTGGTAAAGATACATAGCTGGGTCTCGATGGCTGTGGATTTTAAAGGAGCGTGCCTGACACATGCAGGATTGCATATTTGTTAAGAGGAAGCAGAAAGCCAAAGAAAACAGGGAAGCAAAATAATTCTGTAGATAATTTAAAGGAGACCCATTTATTAAGTGTCTGTCTGCAGAGATTTATGAAGAATTATTTAAAGCATTTTTCAAGAATGCTCAGAAAATTACCTGGTTTGTGTTTTAGGAGTTAAATTTTTGCTTTTCAACTTGTGCTGTGTTGTGATTTATGATTAATATTTTTTTCCTTCATCTTCAATAATCTGTTTGGTTTTGCTGTATAGAATTGTGCTGGATGAACTCGCTTATTTTACTCTTACGTGTTAGAGTGATCAAAATAAATTTTAATCAGTTAAGCGCAGAACTTACATTAGTAGTTGTGACAGATTTAGGAACCATGTCTAAGTGCTTGTTCCCTTTTCATTATACTGTGTATCATAATGATATTGTATTACATTCTTTGCCAAAGTTAAGATGAACATCAAAGTGTACTAATCATGCACTTCCATACAGTGAGAATTGGTCTCTGTCATGACTATACATGCTCAGAATAAGTGGAAAATATTTAAGAGGAGAGAGCAAGAAATTAAGTTCTCTGTCTAAGTCACAGTCTATGAAAGCAGAACTATGAGTATTAAAACTCACAGGCTGGCACACTCCTCTAATCTGCTGATGACTATCCCATACTAAAGTATGAGACAATTCATTTAGCTATGGTAAAAGAAGTCACCTTCCTTTCCCTGAATGCAGCTCCACATTTGATGTGTAGGCAGTAAATTTTCTCTTTCTTTAATAGATATTTAATAGATTTCCTTAAGGTCTTTGGCGAAGGTGGAGGGAAGTCAAAAAATGTTTGTCCATTGTAATAAAGGAAGAAGGGGGCAGTAATTCCTGCAGTATTATTATCACCACCTGAAGTTTGGTAGAACGATTCAGGTTTCCCCCATCTTTTTAATCAATCCATAGCATTTTAAAAACATTTTTAGTTCCTTTTCTGTGCTGTTTTACATAAGGTAATTCTTATATTTAGGTATACAAATGATTATTGCTTTTTTAAATTGGACTTTCAAAGCAAGGTAAATCTTAAGGGCTTTTTCTTCAAAATTAGTCCGTAAAGTTAATGAATTGCTAATAAAGGGATAAACTTATTTTCTGCTGAAGGAGTATTTTATTATTGCAGGTGTAGTGTAACACACTATGTTTCATTAAGGTTGTTCAGTAGTATACAGCACTAATTTAGAATATAGTTTAGACCTAGATTGCATCGACCTTATGCAATCTGGTAGCATTGTTTTGCATACACTCTTTGTGTGAGTGAAGATCCACCATTAATATTCTTTACACATTTATAAATTGCACATGAGGGCAGGGAGAAAGTGTTCATGAAGAAGTGTAGAATTCTTTTTTTACATCAGGACTTGAATCTGCACATAAGACACAGCCTGTGTTTGGAAACCAGAGGAGGAAAACAAAATATGAAATAACTGAACCGTTTATTATGTGTTTGGATAAAGAACTCCTTCTGGGGGAAAAAGTAGTGTAGGATCATGCTACATGTGTAAGCAATGTTAAATAAATCCTTATACATAAGCAAGCTGAATTAAAGCTTGATTCTAGTGTGCCATAATAACTTTATTGTCCAATATAGTTTGTATCATTTAACATAGACTATTCTGAAAAAAAAGACAGAAGAACAAGCAAACAAAACCCCAACAAGCTGTGGAACTAATCACAGGGGATTACCAGAAAGATACTGAAATAAACAAGCAGTAATTCTTGAACTTCTGGTTTAGATGTTGAAAGGAAGGAGCATAGGAACAGAAGAATTCTTTGCGAGAAGGACTGGTAAGCAAAACATGAGAGCTGTTCTATCAGTAGCTAAGAGAGGTGAGCAGAGGAAGAGGCAAATAGTCTTCCTCAGACAGGTTATGGCAGAGTAGTGAGCCTTCATCTTTGGTTCTGCAGTAAATTGAATGCTCCTGCATTAGGTGTAATTCCCATGTGTCTGTGTGTGTGCTGCCTTTTCTTGGCATTTATGCAGTCTTAGATGACTCCTTTCTGAAAGTTGTTGAAGGATTTCAAGGTGAAGTAAGGGGGGAAGGTCCTGTGGTCATGGGTAGCTTCGAAGAATAACAAATGCTTGTTATCTTCTCTAACATTGTCTATCTCTACCCGTATCATTTTTGATTGTCTTTTTTTTTCCTCCTGCTTATTGTCTGTGTTCTCCAAATATAATATAGATTTAGTTACATGTGAAAAAGCTCATTTTACTAAACCCATTCTTTGCAGAATTTTTTGACTGAGATAGTCTTGGATTTCTGTGAAGGTACATTTGCAAACAAAAACACATTGAGTGATGCCTAAATTTATAACTCTGATATGGATTTTTTCTGTAGACTTTGAAAATATGGACATTAAAATAAGAAACTTCCAGGGTTACTTTTGATAAACGCTTTGAGTTATATATAAGAAAATTTTCAAGCATTGATGTAAAAATTGAGGCTTGTGGTGCAGTTTCTTCTTTTTAATTTCTTAAAATTGTCTTTATCTAATATACTTTTTCTTCTGTAGATAAAAAAAGGTTGCAGAAACAAAGCATGAAGCAGAAGTAGAACCTTTAATTTCATTAGGCATGTTGTAACTGGCGAAGATTAATGTATATATCTCTTGCTAATTCTTTTCAATTACTCAGTTCATATAAATTCCCAAACCTTGTTAATTATGCTGAAGTCAGGTGGTAATTTTTAACAGTGTTTCCACAGCAAGGGAATTTTCCTGGTCTAACCTTGCCCTCCTGTAGAAACTCTCAGCAGATTAGGCATTCTGACTCTAGTCCATTCGTTTTCAGCACAAGCCTAATTGCTGCCGACTGCCTGCCACAGGTACCCTGGTTATTGTGCATTTAAGGGATACAGGTTCTTCTGAGAACAAATAAGGAAAGATTAATTGTTTGTTTTGTTTCATCCCAAGAGAAATTTGGGAGCTTAATCAAGAAAAATAATTTCTTCTGTTGATTTGGCTTATTTGTGGAAAGGGATAATTGTATAGAGGCAGGCATAGAGCTATGCATTTTGAAAGAAATTTTGCCATTTACCTACTTGGGAGGCAAAGATACAGCAAAATGAATGTAACGCAGCATTGGAATTGATGGGGATGGTTCGTATTTCTCATAGTAAGTAATTTGGCTGCTGGGCTTTTATTTTAACCAATATTGCTAGGTGGTGTTGTCATTTGTTTTGTCTGCTTCTTTGGATATCTAATCAAGTAGGGGGAAAAACGCTTTTCCAAATTGTCCTTAATTGCCAGAGCACGAAGTGAGCTAAGCACTCAGGTATTTCCAATTAAAGAACTTGTTTCCAGCAAGCACCATTAAATCTATCTTTCCCAATCTGATAAATAAGCTATCAAAGAGTGGAACAGATTAATTGAGAGCAATTAGTTCAAAGCTCAGTATAACAGGCTGAACCAACATTATCAATGAATGCAAATTTTACGTAAAGCAGTAAGAAGCACTGATGCAGCAAAAGTGAGTTGAGAGTAGCCACTAAGCACAAAGGAAAATTTTATATGTGATACAGAAATAAAAGACATGGAAGAAACACAGATCATACAATTCAGAAACATCAGAAGATTTATTCTAATAGCATCTAAAGCATAAGAAAGCCCTGCATATACTTCAGCACTTGTGTTTGTAGACACAGTAATCTCCAAGTGTGCTTTGCTTATGTTAATCATCAGTAACCCCTCTGTTTGGTAGAGACTTAGCTTACACACTGTATTTTGATTCCCTTTTAGTACAGGTTTGTGTTCCTATGCCTTTTGGATGGTTGTTCCTTTCTTCCAGCTGCCTGTGCATGCCAAATTGCAGTGGTCCACATGGTGCAAACATCATTCTGCATCCTCTGGATGTTTCTCTTAATGACAAAATAGAAAAAGCACCTGAATGCTGGTGTCAGCATTTTGACAGCACGCATCATCATGAGGAGAAAGTCTCTCTGCCACCTTAGATATTGAAATAAACTCATACTCTTCAAGTATAAATACATTTTAAATTGTTTTACGAGTTTTTTGCTTGTTGATAATTGTTTTGTATACTCTGCTTTGGAGTAATCTACTCCATCAAGAAGGGGGCACATGAAATAGACTGATTTCTTCAGTTTTTGTAGAACTACCTTGGCTAGGTAAGTTGTATTGCTGCTCTGTGTGTTGACATCATTCCCATAAATTGACAGCACAAATATACCAGCTGCCACAACTTTTAAAACTGCTCTCTTAGAGCATCAGTTTGTGTGGTGCATCTCTGGCCTTTACAGCAGCAATATAGCTGGAGTCTACTTTTGCAGAATTACAGTTTTAAAATGGTTGGATAAAAATCTTATTTCTTATGCTGTTGCAACCCACTGGGTACATCTATTCTAGGAAAATGAAAAGGTCAGTGATAACTTTCCCAATAAAACCTTCTGAGAAAATGTCATTCCACTTATGTGTATCTGACTGGGAGAGTTCATCCTCCATTTTTTTGAGCTTCATATTTTTTTATTTCTGGAATATCATCATCATTAGAGGAATTCAACATTCATAACCATGATAGTATGCTGTCAATGCAGCTCATGAACTGATGATAACAAGCATGCTTTAACAGACACAGAACTTTGAATACAGGTAATTTACAGTATTTTTCTTTGTATCCTTGCTGGCAAGTCACACCTGAATAAGATCACAGCTGCATTCTGTGTAACCATGGTCTTCTGAGCAGCTTCTCCTTAATGCTGGATTCTGAAAACCTCAGATTATCTCCCAAAATAGATGAAGAAATTAGATAGGTGAAACTTCTCTTAGTTTCTCCAGATCTTCAAGTGCACTTTCACTGTGGGATCCAGTCTCACACATAGTTCAGTGGGAAAGGTTTCTGGTGTAACACTCATAAAGAAAAGCACGCACCAAGCCACAGGAGAGTATGCAGGAACAATGGCCATGCACAGAATTCAGAGTCTGCAGTCTTGCAACCAGCAGCATTTAAGCAGCCATCTCCACATTATCCCATCAGACGTTTCTCAGTGTATTTGGACTCAGTCAAGGTCAAGCAATGATATGTGCTAAGAGTTTTCAGCAGCAGCAGTTGTATAACTTCACAGTTAAGAAGCAATTTGTGTTTCTGTAATGATATTGTATTTAAATGCCATGCAGTAGTGCTTACTTGCCTTACAGGGGGAATTTTTTTATAATTAATCAAATTCAGGCAAGTTTAATTATGTGACCTGAATTAGTTATCCAGTTTTAAGTGCTGGAATTACAAGAACAGGTACTGCAGGAGTAAGTTACCACAGAATATTGAGGTCTTTTCATAGTATTGGAAATAAAGATTAGCAGGTTTTATGACAAATTCGCCCTCTAATGTTATAGGAGGCTCTTGATAACTGAGTTCAATGCAGAAACTCAGGAATTGTATTATTAATGTAAAAGTATAAACAGCATTTCAGTGAAGAGATCCAGCAGCCAGGCTTGACATCTCAACCCAAATTTTAAGTGGCAAATATTTCAAAAATAATTGAAATTTCTTTAGTTTGTCAATTATTTTTGCCCAGTTTTACAGAGCAGTGATGTTCACCAAGGAAGTCAGAGAGAAGTCTGTCATCAGACTAGACTGATGGGTTTGTTACTGTGTGTATGGAGACATGTAAATTATTTTTCCTGTAGCATATTTGCCAGTTATAACCACTATATTATCTTTTTTTATATCTATAGCAGATTCTTTCAACTTCAGATTCTTTCAGCTCTCCATCTTTCAACCTTTTTTTGTTCTGTTTTTTTCCCCCTGATATTTAATTTTGTCCCTTTGACTTTATTCAATCTTATTCAATTCAATCTACATGTCAGTTTAGTATTGTCTTCTGATGATCATGTATTGAAGGTCATCTCTGTGGCCAGTCAAGAGACAACGATAGGTGTTTTGTGGATTTCAGATCTACTATAAATCCTTTCTGAACTGTTACACTACATCCACATCTGGTGGCATACTCACTTTTATTTGCTCATCATGGAGTCTAGAGTTTGATTAATCTTTCTGTACCACTCTATATAGTACTGTGTTGCCTTTTCATTGAAGCACCACGAGGTGTGACTTAAATAACACTTTTACCTAGCTTCAGATACCACAGCTTTCTTAAAAAGTAAATTAGAGCCTTCAGAGAAATAATAACCACTGGAAAGAAAAGGTGCAACACCGCGTTTTTTTACAAATTCTTCTTGTATGGAAATCATGGAGACCAAATATTTGTGCCAAAGTGAGTAATAGAAATAAGGAAGATTGCTGTCTAAAATGCCAGAATATATGTATGATTCATTAATCTGTGATACTCAATTTCAGCCTTATTTGTGGAGTTTACTGACCATAATTAAGTAGTTCTCTGGTTGCTGAGTGAGGAACATCAAGTAGTTGCTAAGTGAGAAAATAGCATCAAAAATACGGGATTTATAGAGAACATCTTGGCATTCTTGCAGCATTCTAATGTTTTGCTAATTTTTAATGGAAATACAGACAACTCTTCTGCTTCTGTTAGGAGGCTAAATTGCAATATTTTTTCTCTGTTTTGGAGAAGTTATCCCTCTTTCAATAACAAGAATGTGGACAGTTTTTAACCAAATCAGAACATTGTTCACAGAATTGCTATGCTGTGACAAGTGCAGCCTTCCAGCTGATGCCACTTGTGTGCCATCAGCACAGAAAGGTAAATAAGCATTCACTGACCAAGTTAGGATGGTCTCTTTTCACAAGTAATTGCATCATTCCTCACTTTTATGAAGGAATCTCTTGCTGGTAAGTTTTGGGAGGGACAAGTGTCAAGGAATAGAACCATAATGAAGTATCTGTGATTGAGCAAGGATTACATTGCTCTGTTAATTCTGTTAAAACTTGTCAGTTTGCCACCCAAATAAATGCCTAGACTGCGTAAAACATGGAGCAGAGTGACCTCTAGAAGAAAAATCAATGGCAATTCATATTTCATACGTCTATAATTGCTTGTGAGAGCATGGCAGCAGTTTGTTTATAGAGCAGCTTGTTCTACCAGGGATTGTTTCCTGACTTCTTCGTCTTTCTAGTGGTGATGCCTCACATGGACTGTGAATTACAGCTAGACACAGCAATAGACAAGTTTTATTGGTGGTGATTTTTTATTATTGTTTTCACATTACTGTCTTCAGAATTGCTGCAATGTGTTCTGTTCCAACCAGTGCACTAATCTATAGTTACATGTAAATTGTGTTCACAACTGTTCCTGTGAAAGACTCATGAAGCTGTTTTTTACCTTCTCTTTAGCAGGCAAGGCTCTATCCTCCATGAAGTCATCCATTTGCTAGTATTTTAGTCATCAAACTGATTCCTTTGTATAGCCATCATTTTTAAGCAATTTGTCAGAGAAGCAAGGCATTCTCACAGTCTGCTAATTTAAAGATAGAATTTTGAAAATATCTTTTTTCCCCCTGCTTTGCTTTGTTTTTGTTTTTTTTTTTTCTTTTTGAGAAGCTGTTGTAAGATTTGTATCCCCACTGAGGACCGAGATGTCATAGGGATAGAGAAAATGCCGCTCACTTTATGGATTACTGTTAGGTCAACAAAACTTTGGCAGCATTGATTAACTTGACAGTGAGTACAGCAGTACATTTATCACTTATGGCTGTGCTGTAGAAAATCTAATAAGAGGCAAACAATTCCCTTTAGAGCAGTAACAGGTTCACTGTGGCTAACGGTGCATGCACTGGAAATTTCTGACTTTAAATTATACCCTTGCTGCTAGTTGGGTCATTGACTCCAAGCTACTGCACTTTCACTACTATGTTCTGTATTATTAATTTGATCAAAGTTGTTTTGGCTTCTATAAATGTGTGCAAGCCATATATTGAAGTTCATATAAACTCATAAGCATTTTTGAAGAAGGGATGCAGGAGGAACATGATCCAAACTACGTTATACAGGAGGGGCGATTGCTTGTTACCACTACTAATGTTTGAGGTCTTACAAGGTAATAAAAGAAAAATTTTGAACTGTCGCTTATAAACCTGCCTCTAATTCACCTATTTAAATGAATCCTAATCCCAAATCTATCTTACATTCAGTAAGTTTCATTGATTGTTCAGAGGAACTTTTTCCACATGTGTGAATATGTTATTTTTTAATTACCAGTAATTACCTTAAAAATTCTATACACATTGATTTACAGATATGTTCTTTCAGTTGCCTTCTTTTTGCAATAATAATGAGAACTGAACTGCTAATGAGAGAATTTTTTTTGCCTTTCTTATGTAGAAGTACTGCTGCTTGACTACAAGTTACTGTTTGGTTATAATCTTATGGTGAAATAGGGTTTTATTCAGTATTTCTTGGTTTTATTTTAATAGAACTTTTCTCAAAGCCTGTGCATTGGAAAATGTCTTTGCATTGCAAATATTTTAAAATTCAAAGTTTTTTGATTTTGGGTTTGGTTTTTTTTTTAATTGTACTGATTAGTTTTCTTAAATGAAAGCCCTGCATAAGATACTCTTCTACAGAAGAATATCAAGCTTTTTTTTTCAGTTCAAATAACCAAATGTATGTAAAGGTCACATACCCAGATAATTGTGTTTCTAGAAATATGCAGGAAAGAAGATTGAAGAAAATTTGGTGTGAAGTGCGGATCAGAATACAGAGTGTGCAGCTTAACTTGTGGCTTTGTGATACAATCTGTAAAATTGCTCTTCAAAGGAGAGAGTAATTTTAATTTTTTTTTAATGTTAGGATATCTCGTACACTAAACTAGAGAGCATTTGTGGGGAGCAGCTGTTATTTCAAGTATTTTATGTTATTTTAGGAAACTGTTTAAATTGGAGGTTTTGCTCTGCAGTATCTGTAAAAATGATGTTGTTTTCTTTGTTGGGAGAGAAGTATTCTACTCGAATCAATTGTCAAGAGGCTTAATGTAATAAGGCAGTTTGTGGTCTGACTAAAAGAAACACTGTGCAGAAGAAATTCCCATAGCAGTTTGTTTTTAACAGAAAAACTGAGTTCACCTGAACCATAAATACATTGAAAACTGAGGCTTAATAAGGTAGAGCAGCTTCAGAAGGAAGAGGGTTTGTTGTCCAATTGTAATGACCACAATTTAACCAAATATCTGTGTAATGATAGTGGAGCTCTAGCAACACCATAACAGCTGATTCTTTGCAAGAAAGGATCAAGCAAGTTGACATTAGTAATGTTTGATAGTTAGGGGGAAAACACAACTAAAATAGTGGCTCCCTCTTTTTCCTCCCTTTTTTTTTTTTTTTTTTTTTTTTTTTTAATTTCCAGGATAGAAGTTGTGTTGTTCACTCTTTTATTGTGTTTTATAAGTATGAGGCACATTTCCACACTTTCTCTTGGGTTCATACAACAAAGGAGTTACCCTACTGGCTGCCTTACTGAACAGAGACCTGGTATTGATTACCTATCACACTGGCATCAGAACTACTCTTAGGATTCAATTTTTTTGTTGTTTTGCATATTTTATTGATCAAAAGTGGTAAATGAGCATCAAGCGTGCAAGAAGACGATGAATTGTTTACTTGCATAAAATAACCTTTCAATAAGGGAAGATGCATTGCTCACACTTTTGGTGCTGTTCTGCTGCCCGAAGCAGATGGCATTCAGCTGCTATTGATTTGCTCCTATAGTTACAGAGCAGCATGTAACAAGGCATGCTCATTTCTCTGAAAGAGAAGTGAGGTTTTTTTTGCCAGGGTGGCAGGAGTGAAAAAAGGAAGAATGGGGGGTTATGAGGATTGTTTTAAGGTTGTGGTCTTTCTACAAGAAAAACAGGGAAGACTTGTGTGAACGAAAAGCAGGAGTTCTGTGTTTGCAGAGGAAGGGAATTACTTTGTCCAGTTCTGGCAGTTCTGATGACATTAATTCCTGATGCAGTTGAATTCTTGAGCAAGCAAGTACTTAGGATTTTAAAAATAGCCAGAATTTAGCATCTCAGGCTCCACACCACTAGTCTTAACTGCTGTGGTTTTTTGATTTATTCATGTTTGGACTGTTGATTCATTAGCAAGACAAAATCATACTGCAATATGTTGGGATTGATTATGCAAACAGGTAATTTAACTGAAGAATACAGAATTTAATAATTTGCTGCTGGATCTCTCCTGTAATGGAGGACATGCAGGCATGACAAAGTCAGCTTTCTCTGAAAATGTATGTGGAATGATATTTAATGCAGAATTTTGGCATGAACAAGATCTCTAATTCTTTGGCAGATTTTAAAAAAATGCAGATATGTGATAGAAGAGGATGTCAGCAAATACAGTATAGGCATGTTTGTTCTAAGACAAAACATTTTAATTAATTTGTAGTCTTATTCCTGACAGAGTAGTTTAGAGGGTGATGTTGAGGATCAGGGTACAGTCCTTGATCAGTCTCTTTTCACATAGAAATAACACATCTGTCAAGATCCACAAGTGTTGTGGTGTGAGAGCTAAATTCAGACACGTGGTGACAAAACTGGAGAAGTGTTTCATATTAAAGCCTTTCTTGCTCACCTGACTGTTCTGCAGTGACTTACTGCAAGAAATGCTTACTGTTGCTTTTGGACAGTCTTGAGCATTTTCGTGTTCTTAGATTATTTAGGAAAATAAATAATGTACTCCATTATGACTGCTCTACTGTCCTCTATTTCTTTTGTATTGTGTTTCTTTTTAATGAAAATAATGACTGAGTAATGACCCCTGGCAAAATATTGTCAAGCAGAGTTAGTTATTAGAGAGCAGAGTTAATTACTTATCAAGAATTTAATTTAAACATGCATATCAGCATCTGTTAAAAATATACTACTATTCTCTCTGACATTGATTTCAGTTTGCTTGTGTAATTTATGAAATGCTGTCTTATGCTTTAATGTCCATATATTTAAGTGTCATTACATCTTGACCATTTCTTATGATGTTTCTATAGCATAAGCAGGCAAGAAGACATTATTTGTATCTTTGACTTTAACCTGTTGGTTCCAATACTTAGTAGACATTCCTTATGAGTGTTTTTCAAAGCAAGGAAAACAGATGTTTTTTAATCAATTGCTAATACTATCAGCACAGCATTTATTGCATTGTTCTAAGTTGATTTGGTCTTGCTTGCTTGTGGGGCTATGAAAATGTTTGAAACATAAGAATGTTTACAAACAGCAGTTAATACAAAGAACATGGATAAGTGTGTGTTTTTAAACAAGGTTTTCTCTTGCTAGGAGAAGGCCCTTTGCTTTCACAAATTTAAACAAATACATTCATATTCTAGTTCTATACCTGTGATATCTGTCTGTGCTGTTAGGACTGATTCCAGTTTTCTTTGTTTTCTCCATTTCTAAGTTTGTCAGTGGTCACAATATACTTTGTGCTTCTTTGCCATTGTTAGCAATCACCCCTCAAGTACAGAATCAAGATATCAGAGTAAATTGTTAGTATATTAACTATTCAGACGCAAAAAAACCCAACCAAAAAACTCAGCCCTACGCACAGATTTTTTACCTTTCTTTTGCTAATTAAGGTAAGTAAATGTCTTGCACACAGCATGTATTTTCTTGTTGACTAAAATTTAAGTAAGCTTCAGTATTTTTAAAATAAAGCTTGCCAATTTCATTGTAACTACACTTCCAACATTACAAAACAGCCTGGAGTACTTATTCAACACTGTGTTTTGTGCTGAAAGGGCTACCAACACTCAAAACTAACAAACAAAACCCAAAAAACACCATTATATAAACCTAAATATATTTCGCCAGCTATGTTACCCCTGTTTTACCTCTGCAAAAATGACACAATTGAGTTCATTAACCCCAGGTGAAGTGAATTCCCTGGGCTTTCTACATTCTCTTGTTTGGACTTCAGAGTGGGTACCTGCTGCTTAGTCTAATTAGTTTCAAAGGGAATGTAGAATCATTTCTCAAGAGTTTACCCTGACCCAAAACATCTGGCAAGAAAATGTCAGAGATACAAAATAAGAAGTTATTGTAGAGTTGAATAGCATTTTTGTTACAGTGTCTTGTAGAAATAATGCAGATGAGAAAATCATGCTCAGATGACTTTTAAATTTTGATACAAGATTTGCATGAAATTGTCATTCTTGTGGAAAGCGAGACTTGTTTTCATAGATAAGTTCCTCAGACCTTAGCAAACATCTGTCTCTTCCCTTCTGAGCCAAGCCAGCAAAATGAGTTAGAGCTGTGGGAGATTCCTTATGAAGCTAAAAAGAAGTGAAACTGCTATTATAGCCATCAGCAACTCACTCCCCCAATTGCTAATGGCCGTTCTAAGGTCTATCATTGTTTTGTTACATTTTTTCCAGTATGCATCACTCGGAGCAGTGTTCTCCTAACCTATCTTATAACAACTTATTTATCTTTGCAAGGATCTTGTAACAACTTATTTATCTTTGCTGAGTTTGCCTTAAGGCTTTTGGTGGGGGGGGGGGGGGGGGGGGTGTGGTTTGTCGAAAGCTTTTTAGAAGTGAAAGTAGGCTCTGTCCTTTCAAGGGCTGCAGTAGGTATTGAAACAGGGTCTCTTTCCTCTGTTGTTATTTATAGTCAGTAAGCATGTATCCAGAGTCTCTCTGTTTCAGTCACAGCAGTTCCGTGATATGTTTCCATTCACATGTGTATATCTTTGTTGCCAATAATTCTACTCCTTATTGTTATTACTATCTTCCTGGTACAGGCATATCACTTTAATACCCAGTTCTCTCATGCTACTCTATTGCTATCATCATCATTATTATTATTATTATTGCTATTGCTATTGTTGTTACTGTCATCATCATTATTACTGTAATTTTTTTAGTTCTCTGGTTCTAATGCAGATATAAACAAGCTGGTATACACCATTGTTAATCCAGAAATGAATAAGTTTTCTTTGAAGGAATACTGTACTCCTGCTGGTGTGTTACTGTTAAAAGCAAATACCTTTCTCTGTGTTTTATGATCTCAACTATGGAAATGCTTTGATGAGGATTCAAAAAAAAGGGAAAATGGAAGTGTAAAGTGGGTATTCTGAGTTTAAATCTCACAGTCATGAATGCTGATGGCTTCACAATGGCTGCTCATGTCTTGAACAGACATACTCTTTGCTGGACAGCCAGGCCCAGAGAGTGGAGGCGAATGGAGTTACAGCCAGCTCCTGGCCACTCACATGTGCTGATCCCCAGGGCTCAGTGCTGGGGAGAACCCTGTGTAAAGTCTTTATCCATGATCTGGATGGGGGATTAAGTGCACCCTGTGTCAGTTTGCAGATGACACTAAGTTGGGTAGCAGTGTTAATTGCTGGAAGGCTCTGCAGAGGGATCTGGACAGGCTGGATTGACGGGCTGAGGCCAGCTGGATGAGGTTCAATAAAGCAAAGATCCATGTCCTGCCCTTGAGGTGTTACAGCCCCCTGCAGTGGTACAGGCTAGGGGCAGAGAAGCTGGAAAGCTACACAGCAGAAAAGGACCTGGGTGTGCTGGTTGACATCAGCTGAACATGAGCCAGCTGTGCCCAGGTGGCCAAGAAGGGCAATGGCATCCTGGCCTGTGTCCACAATAGTGTGGCCAGCAGGAGCAGGGTAGGGATTGTTCCCCTGTACTGGACACTGGTGACACCTTGAATCACAATCACACCTTGAATCCTGCATTCAGATCTGAGCCCCTCAATTCAAGAAGGACATTGAGGCACTGGAGCATGTCCAGAGAAGGGCAATAGAGCTGGTGAAGGGTCTGGAGCACAAGTCCTCTGGGGAACAGCTGAAGGAGCTGGGCAGATTTAGCCTGGAGAAAATTTTTCTCAGGGGGCACCTGATCACTATACAACTACATGAAAGAAGGTTGTGGCAGAATGGGGGTTGGTCTCCCCTCTCAGATAAGAAGTGGCAGGATAAGAGGAAATGGCCTCTACTTAGGCAGGGGAGGTTTAGATCTGATGTGAGGGAAAATTCCTTTAAGGAACAGGTTGTCCAGCATTGGAACAAGTTGTCCAAGGAAGCAGTTGAGTCACCATCCCTGGAGGTATTTATTTAAAAGACATAAACATGGCGCTTAGGAACTTGATTTAGTGATGGATTCAGCAGTGCTGGGTAAGGGTTGGTCTTGAAGACCTTTTCCCACCTAAATAAGTCTACAATTCTAAGAAGGTTGTCACATATTAAGTAGACAGTGATGTACACTAAACCCTGATATTTAGAGGAAGAAGGTTAGGACTTGCATATTTGGAAAATGTAGAACTGACATTTCCACTCTGAAGTAGATTATGTATTTTGATAGTATTTAATTACCTGGTCAGATCTGTTGCAGGGTTTTGCTTCTTTTTCCCATGCAACCTTCTCCCTGATGCACAAGGATCAGCATAGAAGGAGGGCAGTACCTGACTGACAGAAAGCAAAAACATACCAATTTTGAAATTTCCCTGGTGTTATATTTTGCAACTACATTTCTTACACTTATCTTTCTTTTTCTTTTTTCTCTATTTGTCTTGGTGATCTTTTTCCTTTGTGTTTTCCAAAATGTAATTTATAGATAACAGATGTCTCATAAAGCTCTGGTAGTGAACAGCAGAAACTTTGTGAACAGGGAAAATACATGCACTTCTGGTAATATGAATTGTGCTGTGTGCAGGCAGTTCTTGTGGCTGGTTTGTACCTAGAGTGTTTTATGAGGAAATTCTGGCATTTACCAGTGACCCTGTTGGTCTGGGGGGTTGTGTAAGAGATCTCAGATGCTATCTGTCTCAGGTGAGCATCCTGGTGCTGCAAGATCCAACTCCTGCCAGTTGGATCTTGCCCTGGGAGAGGGACTGGGTAAGTGAGGCACCTTGCTTCTCCTGAATGTTCAGTGGGGTTTTTTTTAATGATAGCATATTTGTATTTAGTTCTTTTAATCTTTTAGAAAACAATAGTGCATTCTACTGTGTATGGTAATAGTAAATATGGTTGTTTTTTTATAAGCCTTCTTCCCCTGTACTCTTGAGAGAACTTTTCCAAGCCTAACTATAGAATTTCTGTATCTTCCTATATTTTCTGGATCTACTGATTTATATATATATATAGTTAGAGAGGGAGAGAGAGTTATCTAAGGTATTCCTGCGCGTTTGTAATCACCACCACTATTCACATTGTCTTTATTACTTGTTAGTTTTTCATGTCCCCAGTGGTCAATTACTTCTGAAAAATACTTCAATTTACACATTTTGAAATCAGCATCTAATTTTGTGTCTGTCATTAGTGGATATGTTTACTCTTTGTATTACTTTTTCCTGTCACTTATTTTTAAAAGCCTTTCTTGTTCCTGCTAAGTTTTTATAACGTCATTAACTTGGCCTGTCCTTTTTTTCCCTTTCTGCCTGTTTCTTTTCCTTTTGCTCTGTTGATTTCTTCATTTCTCATCCAGCTTTGTCTTAACCTCCAATCCTTTGAGCAGTGTCTCAGGAAATTGTATTGACCGCTTCCTTTCATTTGTATTTTTCAAAGGAACCATTCTTGCACTTTGTTTCTAATCTTTCAAGGACTAGTCTCCTCTTTTACTGAAGAGAAGTTCACAGTTTGCTCCCACTAAATTATGTTCCCAGTTTTCTGGAAAAAAAATTCAATATTTTATTTTCACATGAAATGGGTTATATTTGTAGGCTTAACCACAAGTCTGCACTTAGTAGTTAAATATTAGTTGGAATTGTAACTGTGTTTTCAGCTACCTTTCTATCTAAAGTGCTCTCATCTTTTGACCTATTTTTAAACAAAAATCAGTAAGCTGCCTTGGGAGTCTAAGTTATAGACACTGCCATGAATTTCTGCATACATATTTCCACTGACGATCTAGTAGTCTTTTAAACTATTGGGCTTCCTTTTCATCTAATTTATCCTTTGCATAGCTTGAGATTACTGTGGTAGATGGATTTGTCACTCATGAGATACGAGGGGAGTTTTAAGCTCACAGGAAGTATCCTCCAGTCTTGAGGTTCAGAGGTGCAGTTCCCCTCTGTCCTTCTTTTTTTAAACTCTTGTGACTTTACATTATATTTCAGATAGTTCAGTTGGAACTTCTGAATCTTCATTGGATGTATTTTGTCTTATAATCCCTATAGTCAGTATTTTTTCCCTTTCAAAGCTCCACTGCATGGATGTCACTCTTACTGTTGACTTCCCTTTGATACACAGTGTGGGAGTGTTAATTAGCTCATGGCTAGTATGGAGCCTCACCTCTGTGTTGTTGTACATGTATTTGCATACTTCTTGAAACTTTATACAGATTTTAAAGCACGTTTGATAACCTTGTTCTGTTCTTACATATGTGAATACTTGTGCTAGTAATGAAAAGTGGAAATTCTTTTTAGAATTAATCCCAATTAATAACATCTAACAAGCCTCACTGAACAAGGGAGTGAGTTTCTTCATAGTTCTTCACAATGGATATTATAAACATTATTGTATCTGCTATTACTTTAAAAAAGAAAAGCTTAATCATTCAAGTCTGGTTCCTTTGTCTACCTGGTTTTTAGCTAATGTGTTCTTTTGATAACCTTTTTACCATTTCATGGGACTGTGTAAAGCAGTTCAGGAAAAGCAGGTTAATAGAAGAATATAGACTCTAAAATGTTCTAAAAGATGTGGATTTTGGTCCCAGTGGAGACTGACACTCCAGCCTACTTACTGTAGCTGGAATGTATTGATTTTCTTTTCCCCCGTTTTAGCTGCACCACTGAATTAGGTATTGTGAAGCATCTTTCCCTGCGAAGAGAGGAAAAACTGTCATGAACTTTTTCACCCTAACAGTACAGCCTTTCAAACTAAACCCGACTGAAAAGTCTGTAAAAACCCTGTAACTCAGCTCCCACTCTCTTTTCTCCCTTTCCCACAGTTCTTCCAGCAACCTCAAGAAATTGTGATAGATGACTGTAAGAAATTGATTTTTAAATATTTCTTTATTAAAACCAGCAATAATAATAATAATAATAATAATAATAATAATAATAATAATAATAGTAGAAAATTCTGCATATCTGTGGCATGATCTCTGAAGGTTAGCAAAGTGGTCTTGTTCAGGTTTTCAGCGAGATGTTCAGTTACTGTTATAATTGGCTGATGAGTAGGTTTGGGCCTAACTAGAATGCCAGTGTTCGATTTCACAGTGTCCTCTGTGAAGATATGTCACCATTTACCCTGGCTTTAGTGACAATTTTCTAAAAAAGAAACTCATGGGAAATCATTATGCTGTTTATATGTCTTCCTTGTTGGAGAGCATTATCCTGTGATATTTTAGCACTGTTTTCCACTGCATGATGGCATCTAGCTAAGGTTAAGGCAGAACAAGTCCCTTTGCAATTTTGTGACTGTATTTTACTTACTGAAGGAGAAAAGATAACCGACAATTAAGTATTTGAGATGTCACTGAAAGAACATGTGCGACTAATCAATGACATCCTTAGGGAACATGATTTTATGAAACTGATAAGGTAGAAAAATCTGGGATTTTATCATTTGTCTTACATAATAATAATTGCACCCTTCCAATGAAAAAGACATTTCTACTGATGTAAACATCAGACTTTCCCTTGTGTTGTGTTGTGTTGTGGGTTTTTCTCCTGAAGCACAGAGTAGTTCATTAAAGTGTGACAGTAAGAGATAAATACCCTTTACAATTTTCTAAGAAAATATGGCACTTTTAGTTCAGCTGAAATCAATGACTTGAAAAATGTATTTCTGGGGTCACTTCCCAAATCACTTGCTAGAGGTTGTATTATGTTTAGTTTTGGGGGAAGAGGGAGTTTTATTTCGTTTAGGAAGGAAATACACATCGTGGGGATTTTTTCTTAAATTAGCTTACTTAGCACTCTGGGGCCCATATTTGAAATTCATTGCTATGATCTTGATAGAATTTGGATGCAACAAAAATTCACATTACAAAGAACTAAGTGTGAGTTTTTATTTCTTGAAAATATTTATCTTTCAGTTTCTGACAGCAGAGCAAACAAGATAGCTAGTCATGCCTACAAGCCAGTATCATATATTCACTTGAACAAATGCTGCAGTTGAGCATATTACATCAAAAATTATAGGTAATGGTTGAGAAACTTTACCTGCTGGTTCCTTTTCTGCACACCTATCATGTAAAGATGGTCAGGTTTGCAAAAATATGGATTTCTTTCAGGTTTTCAGACAGAAGTAAAAACCCTCTTTTGTTATGGGTTGTTCCAGGTAACTTAAGCCAATTATAATAACATTTCTGATTTAAGAGTTATTTGTTTTAACTTAAATAGGAAGCTGAGAATGCTTCAGGTTTTTTTTCCTATATGCACTCGCCTAATCCATTGTGGCTGGTTTGTGCTTCTAGAGGTTTTATTTTGGTATTGGTTGGTTCGGTCGATTTGGGGTTTGTGTGATTTTTTGTTGGCTTTTCTTTGGTTTAGTTTAGTTTTATTGTTGTTGTTATCAGGCTTTTTTTTTTCTCCTTTCCTTTGGTTTCTACTGTGTATTTTAAATGGCAAGATTATGTCTTTGCCTCTTATTGAATCAAAGCCAATGAAGTCAAGCCAGAAGATAATTTGCCACCTATTAGTACAATTAACTTGTAAACTTCATATTTTTATTTTTAGTGCTTAAAAGTCCATGCCACATTATATTACATCACTTGCAAAATCCTCCTTTGGTCAGTGCAGTCATTCCTTTCTTTATAAAATTCTGGAAATGACAATATGCCCAGTCAGCAGAGGTGGTGTACAAATACAATGCAGTGCAAAATTGCCTTTGCTTCTCTTCAAATTCTACATTTTCAAGTTTAGTGAACACTCAAGCAGAATTATTGACCACTAACAAACTGTATGGCTTAACAGACTAAAATGGATACTATTTGCTTACGTTTTTTTGTGAAAGGTACGTGGTCAGGCCAAGATTAGCAGAGCTTGGGTTGACTTGATACATGTTGTGGGGGAAAAAAAAAAAACCCAAACCAAACTAGAATGAGATATTCTCAAGTGAGTGGAAGTAGAAGCAAATAAGCTTGTAAGACCTGTCAGTAGTTTTCCTTTCATAAAATGGTGTATCCTTCTGTTCTTCCCTGCTCCATTCAGCAGCTTCAGCAGGCAGCTCAGCTTTTAGAAAAAGCTGTCAAGAGTTTAGGTATGAAGTTGCACATAAGCACTGGATGCCCTTAAACATCTTTCTACAACTTTTTGCAGTTCCTCATCGCATATAATTAGCAAGATGGTTTTATTTGAGCCAGCCATACACATTTCTATGCGATTCACACACTCTCTGAATATGCATCTACCTCCACACCTTCTTTTGTGCATAACGTGAATGCAGAACTGGATAAATTTTTCAGCATCAGAGTGCTGATTTTGCAGAATGCAAACAGAGTGGCATTTTTAATGCAGCATCTTCATATAAAAGTGAACTGAATGGCTTAACACTTACCAACATCTTAGACCTCCTTGTTTGTTATATCCCTTAAAATCTTGCACAGAAAAATTCAAAAACTGCATTTTTTGCTGAACTTTTATTCAAACATTTTAGTGATGGCCTCAGCTGTTAAGAAAGTATAGCCTCTGAATTCAGACTTGTAAATGTAAAATAAAAAAATATCCAGTTCTGAAATAGTTCTGGTTTTAAATGCTTTTAAGTCCATTACGTCTTATGTAGTTTTAATATTGAGCAGGTTTTCCTTACACAAATAACCAAACCATTTGCTATAAAACCTGCTATAAAATCTAGATGACTTCTAGATGTCTCTTCCAACCCTTCTTTTTTTTTATAATCCTGCTATCCTCTATATACCAGTGTCTCCCTTGTGATATTGTAATGTAAAACAATACACATGCAGGAGTAAGTTACCTTCTGAATGTAAGAGTAATGTGTCTTTCCAGACTTGTTTCTACTCTATATTTATTTCTTCTATCATGGGGTGGGAAAGTGAGCAGGATGAACACGGAAAGCTTTGCTTCTAGGAGTCAATTTAATTTTAAATCCAGTAAAGTTTCTTGCATACATACATTCACTTCAGGTCAGGCCTTTGTGAAGGGAATCTCTTTAAGAAAGCTTATGGCTTAATTTTTCTTGTGAAGTACACGTTTTCAGAATGCATGTCAGTATGAACAGTAAAGAAATAGGGGCTTTATCTTTCAGGTGAGACGGTTGAATTTATGAACTGTTTTTCTTTGCCTTGTGAAAACTATAGATCATCTCATCTAGGGAAAAAACAGAGGATGTATTCTGGGCATTATGTGGCTGTTGTATCATGGTTGTGGAAGAATGTGGCAAGTCTGGCCAGCAGCTGCGTGGTCAGAGCTTTGTCATTCAGAGCCATAGGGCAGATACATGGAGTGTATTGTAAGCTGACCTGTCAGGCCAAGCAGGGAGTTTCCCTTGTTGTCATTTACCAAGACGTGCATTAATAAAACTGCACAAAGTGAAGACTTCTTCTGCTCACAAGCCAGATGGTAGTCTTCTGTGAGGTGAACATGAAAGCGCTAAGCTGAGGATGTTTTATATTTTAAATAAACAGAACTTTATTCACAAATGAGCATGCCAGTAACTTAGTTCCAGAATCAGACATCTCTGCTTGAGAGGAATATAGGTTGGCACCAGTGATGGCAGGTGAAAAAGAATGTAGTAGCATAAACTGATTAATTGAGAACTGTGGTTTTCCTATCAAAATTAGGCATTCCAAAATAGGTGTAAAAATGGAGAACTGAAAAGTATTGCAAGAGAGAAATTTTATTTTAGTAGCTTGAATGGAACTGTACAATATCTAAAATATTTTTTTAAACTTCAGTTTCTGCTGTGCCTTTTTTTTTACAGACAGTCATTTTAGAAAATGAAGAGCTCCCTAAGATATTTCTCGATTTTCTGAATGTTCGTCATGTACCTACCTTGCCAAAAGCAGAAAGCTGTGGGTAAGCTCTCCTTTACTGAAAAATATATGGAGGCCAAAAGGCCCATATCCACTCAGTGCTGATGCAATTCCATTGACTTAAAATGGTCTTGCTGCCAACTCCAACACTGTAAAATAAATGGGCATTAGGTTCATGTTAAGTATGTTTATATATCCCCAAAAGGTCGTAAAATAAATCCAGCATGTTCACGATAGAAGGGAAGTTTAATGTAATATTCTTGGAAAGCAAAGGAGAGCTTAGATGGGAAAAATATGACTTTCTTGTAGATCATGTAAGATATTCATAAGCACTTAGTAAAATTGCATAGAAAGCCTTTGCATGTGTTTTATGATCATAGTATCTGCACAAAATAGTGCATCATTCCATGATAATTTTATGATCTCACTCGGTGTGTTCAAAAATGAGGTTCTTCCACCGTTCTGATGACATTACCCCAGTGACCCGATTGCCCATCCCTGGGAGGTGTTCCTAGCCAGTGGCAGAAGGGAATCTTGGGATGATGAGTTTATGAGTTTATACCCAAACCAGTATAACTATAAGCTCTGTTACCATCTGCAGATGTAGGCAGAATTTCTTTTGCTATGTAAGATGATGTGGTTGATAGTTCAGAAGCGTTACCATTCTGCTCCCCAGAAAGCCACACGGCCCTTTTCCACTTTGGGGCAGGCTGTTTGGATCCATAGTAGTGAAAAGGCAAATTTACCTGAAGATAATTTTGAGGCCCTTTTATCCTTGGAGGTCTCTATGGCACAGGGCAGTGTCCAGAGTGACTCAGAAGCTATCAGGCTTGTAGTTTTCACTTGCAGTTAATGACATCAGCCAGTATCCTCAGTGGAACTACACCTCAGCACTTCACAGATAGATTGATGGAAATTCATCTCTTACAGTAAAATGGATGCTGTCATTTTCAAATAGTGGTGGTTATAAAATGATACAATCTCCCATGTATATTTTCTTATGTGGCATTATGTGGCCACTGACCAGCAAATTGCTCCCTTTGGTGATTCTTAAAGGATTTGGGGGTTTTAATTGTAAAATTAATTTTGTTGTAACCAAAGCTTCCTGTCACTTTACTTGCAGCTCTTTTGATGAAACAGAATCTGAAGAATCAAGGTGAGCTTGATTTCTACTCTTTATAGGGCACCTGATTAATAAACTACTTTAATTACTGCCATTTACTTTATTTGTTCCTTGCAGTTAACAAATTAGAAGTAGTTTATCATTAAAATTGTATTTGTTAAATATAACCATCAGCTGTGCTATATCTATCCATTTTTAGTGTGGCTTGAACATCCTTATGCTAGTGTTGAGAAATTCTTTACAAAACTGACAGAACAGTGCCAGTTCTGAAATATATCTGGGAATGTATTTTTTGTAGCAAGATTTAGCAGAAGGAATTAGAGATCTGGGTTCTTCCCCATGCATTTGATAGAGCTTCATCTGCATCTGGTGGCACTACTTGGAATGTATATGCACAGAGCAGAGTGGAGAGGGCTGGGGGAGGCTGTCTGTGCTATGGCTAAGGGTGAGAGTCAGGCCTGGGGGGCTTCCAAGGGCTTCTCTTTACAAGTGATGGATACAGCAACTGCTTTGGGGGCTGTAAGAACACGGTGGCATTTTGAGTCAGCTTGGTGGCCTGGAGAGCCTATGGAGCTGGGCTGTAGGTGGTATTGTAGCCTGCATGACACCACGCGCCAGGGAGCAGAGCAGCATCAGGAAGTCTCAGAGCTGCAAGCCAGTCCTCCTGGATGCAGTCCCTTTACTCCAGCTTGACACTGAGGGTATCAGTGTTGGCTGAGGAGCAGTGAGCTTTGCTTCCCGGAGATGGAGCCTGCCCTTCTGGCAGTGCTGGTGTGTGGAACCGCACTGCATGGCTCCCGGCAGCTCAACCACCTCACTTTATCAAAGCTAGTTTGTAGAACAGTCTGTTTGCTGTCCCTTGATACTGACATCCCTGTTCTTGACCTTTCCAGCAAACTGTCCCACCAGCCTGTGCTGCTGTTCCTAAGGGATCCATATGTCTTGCCTAAAGCCAACGGTAATCAAACCTGTCATCTGCTAACAGCACTTCACTGATCTGACCCTGCACTGCATAAACCACATTATTATTATTAATACTGGCCTAGTCAAATGACACTGGTCCAAAATCTAATAACCTGCCAATAAAATGATAGTTCTTGTGTAAGAAACCATTAAAACGCTAAGTGGGGTGGATGATTTGTAAAAAAGGTGGAATTTTTCCCCCAGTTGTTCTCTCAGACAAACCTACTGAGAATTCAAATCAAAAGAAGAACACTGCTTTTCTTTTCTTGTTGTTGACCCTTTGGCTGTTTTGCCTGAAGGTCTTGAACTTGGAGGCCCAGTCCTTTGTAAGTGCTTTTTCCCTAAACAACAACTGCAAGCGTGTTTGTATTTCCATTTGGATTATTATTTCTTATCATTTATAATCTCTGGAGCTCTTTATGGGGAAAAAAAGTGTACTTAAAGTGATATATTTCACAAGACATTTACATTAGACTTACGTGATTCAAAGGAACATTGGAAATTGTTATGAACTCTTTTTTTAATATAAAAAGTTCTCTGAATTAATAATTCAGAGAATTTACCCTGTCTCAAATTCAATGTGTGCAGGGAAAAAAAGTACCACTTTCAGAGTGGGTTCCTCTTAGCTTTGTCATTTTACTTGTTTGAACGTGTTATTTCTAATAAATATTTTATTTTAAAAATATAATATGCTTTCAAAAGAGAATTTTCTCCCTGAGCTGCACATTTTTTTTAATATGGCATTTTGTTTCATTTTACTCTATACTGTGTAGAAATATCACACTGCCTTAACATGAATTAAATTTTTAAGAATAAATTTAGGAAATAACAACTTTTTTGCTTTCCCTAGACAATGGAGTGTACTTCCTTGATATTTTCTCAAGATGTTTCTAAATCCTAGAGGGGATGGCATAAGGAAGACAAAGCCAATCTCTTTTCTGTGTTGCCCAGTGATAGGACTAGAACATAAGGAATATTTTCTCAAGCCCAGACACAGGCTGTCCAGAGTGGTGCTGGATCTCCACTTTTGGAGACACTCAGAAGCTGCATGGCCATGGTCCTGGGCGACTGTCTGCAGGTGCCTCTTCTTGAACAGGGATTTGGACCAGATCACCTCCAGTCATCTCCCAGCTGCAGTGGTTCTGCTGTTTTTTTCAAGCTGTTTACCAAAACCATAGGGATGACCTCATATACTTGGAGAGGGTTAAGCAGTCTCTCTTGCAGGCAGCAACCATGCTAGCTAGTAGTGGGGCCAAACACTATTGATCTTATGAAGTCTCACTGAACTCCAATATGTAACTAGAGTGAAACTCAGACAACAGAGGTCCAGTGTGATTCAGGTCCACATCAGAAGACACATTACAAGGTTGTTTAGCTTTTACTTTGACTTAGCACTAGTCTAATTTCACAGACTGAATGTTCATTTGAGGCTGAAGTGCAGATCACAAAATCGATGAACCAAAGCACGGTAAGGGGAGGGGGTCACTGCACAGGGTCACATCTGACCCAAGTGACAACAGTAATGAAGAATCACCCACAGAGAAACCTCTGTTTAAAATTTGGTCCAGATGCTACCTATACTCATTCTTCGAGTGAGCCACATTGCATGTCTTAATCTTAAGTGTTTAATGCTCCTCCTAATTGTATACTTGATTCCTCAAGAGCCTGGTATAAATTATGAACATCATGTAACTCCATACCATTCTGAAGAGAGAAAATGGATTTCATATACAGTTATCCCAAAAAACTGAGATGGTGCTTAGTATTGCCAGCCCACATGTAACATTTTGCTCTAAGACTTCAAGATTCTGCAGTTCTGTGATGGTATTTATCTCCCTTCCATGATGTGTACTCTGAGTAAGGCTCCTTTTTGTGAAATCATTAGGAACTTTCCAATGAATTTTGTAACTGTTCTTTGAAGTAATGCAAAAAAGC
Source organism: Melozone crissalis (assembly GCF_028551555.1). NCBI lineage: Eukaryota > Metazoa > Chordata > Aves > Passeriformes > Passerellidae > Melozone > Melozone crissalis. The sequence goes on along the minus strand of NW_026535783.1, from coordinate 17,615,065 downwards.
ATTAAGATAAAGCCCTCTTCTAATGAGTAACATATTTAAATATTGAGAAGGCCTCATTAATGACATATGATATAAAGGACATTTCAGATTCTTGCCAAGGCATTTTCTGACCTTGATCCACAGTATTTAGAATTTTATATGGCAGGTGAATATTCTTTGTATTTGAAAGCCCTAAAACATCAAATTCACTGCAAGTCATTCTTTAACTAAATGAATTAAAACACAAATTAGAATGTGAGTTGTGGTTTAAAAAAGGAAGAAGAAAACCAAGTCCTGAGTCTAGAGCCTCTACTAGTTGACTCAAGTCTAGTTGGAAAGAAACAAAGTTTTTACAAAACTACTATTGCCTTTAATTCTTCTTCTTTGTTTTTAGTTTGCAGCACAGAGAAAATATAGATGAGCTTTCTAAAATTTTCCCTCTCAGATTAGTTCTTACTTTGATAGACTCTGATTCCTTTGTAAAAACAGCCAAGGTTGTTCAACCTACGACCAAAAGTAAGTGTCCATTAACAAATAACTATTTATTATATGCTGTCTTTGAAGAAGGTGAATTTCAATCAGAAGTCTTTCCTGGATACAGGAATGCCTGTGTTAACATATTTCAATAAGTAGGAAATAGGGTGAGTTTTAAACAAAATAAAAAACTATTTCTGGAATATAATACTCAAAGAACATTTTTACCCTGCAAGTCATTGCATTGTGACTTGTCATTATAAAATACAATCTTGCCATTACTCTAGTGACTGGGCTTTAAGCACTGTTGAATTGCAAGAGAGTTTTTCCAGGAATAAGATGCACAGTTACGAACCTCACTGATTTTCAGATTCCCTTTTTCAAGATGTATTTAACAGTCTGAGGGCCCAAGTGTACATTACTTTTTGTGTAAGGGTACAGGGAGAAAGAAAAAATTAATGTTCTCAAAAAAAATAAAGGAAAAACCTAATGTGCTTCAAACTGGAGATGATACTTTGGAAGCTAAAAAAGTGGGATCTTAGATTTACTGTCAGTTGTTTGAAAATTGTTCTGATGGTTCTTTAAGCCATGCAGGGGTCACAGATCTGCAAGACTGTGCTTTGTTGTGTTTATACTTAAGTTATATATATATATATGTATACTTTAGTTGCATTTAACTTAAATTGATATGCTTGATTTTTAAGCAGAAAAGGCTCACATTAAATCTAATGTTGTGAGGATGCATCATTTTGAAAATTAATCCTTATTTTCCTATATATAGTGTATATTATAGAAGAACCAATAAAAACTGGTTTCTGGAACTGTACCATTTAATCTACAAGGAAAGCATCAGATCACCTTTACAAATGTATTTTGGTAACATTAATGACAGCTGCATAGGGTTATTCTGCCAGGGTAATTTGGGACAGATGATCTTACAGGATTTGAGGAAACACTAAAGGATTCAAAATATCAGCAAGTCATTTATAATTATTACTCACTATGAGAAGCTGGGTAGAATTATGCATATCTTGTTTACAGGGGAGGTTACCATTCATGAAAACATCCTAAAGTATCTATGTTCGTAACATCTGTAATATTCTGAAATCACTTTATTAATAACAAAGAAATAACACATTTAAGACAATAAGGATTGCTTTTATAGGGTCCAAATCTACCTTTGCTCAGTATTTCTAATTCCAAAATTATTTATGTGAAAGATTTAGGGGCAAACCCTAATTCCCACCCACATTAGATGATCTAATTCATCACGTACTAATGATTTTTATAAAAGTTGCATCTTCCCTTTGTGAATACCTGTAGGCTGCTAGTTGAAGCTTTGTTTCATGTGGAAAGTTCCACATCAGGAACCGTCTACTCTTAGCAGGAAATCCATTTCTAGTATACTAACAATTTTAAGGTTGTAAGATGTGATCAGAAATTCTTAGTTTTACTATCTGGTGATTTAAACAGACCCTTCATTAAAACCTCAGATGTTGGTGCATTTCAAAAATCTTTTTAATTCGACAGTGTATATCCATGTACATGGATCTATTATTGTGTTCTATCAGGCAGTTCTTTCATGCCAAACGGAACGTGAAAATTAACTGGCAGTTTCCTCTGCATCCATTACAACAAAGTAGTGGGAATTTTTTACTTCGAGTACTGTAGGATGACATTTTGTGACGTGACATTTTATGTTGATTGGACAACCTGAAAATTTCTTCCCTCAAATAATCATTTTTGTACAGGCATCCTCAAGTCTTCTCAGTCTAAACATCGCTGTAAACCACAATACAAAAAACAGCTTTGAAGTATTCCCAGTAGTAATCTAGAAATTTCTTCAAGTATATTGAGATTTTGTTAGAAACTGAATTGCCAGTGCAATCCATCTTCCTTGTGAGAAAAGATTCAGATAAAGAGCTGGAGCCTAGCAGCCTTAAGTATTAGAACATCCCTTTAAATCAACAAGCTACAAATCTGGCAGTGCATTCATGCAATGCCCACGGCTGCCCTAAAGTGGCTTTAGTGCTGAAACAGCATTACTTATAGCACATCCTCAACATGGATAAACAGTTGAGTGATGCGGTAACCCAAAGTAAATAAGGCCTTACCTAGTTAAGTTTCACCAAAACATTTATATTGTACTGACGTGGATAAGAAAGTAAGTTTCTTTCTTTTTTTTTTTCTTTTTTTTCAGATGACTTTCCAAATGTAGTTATAGATGGCATTCTACATGGAATATTTTATCCTCACTTACTGCCCAGGTAGAAGTAATAAGAGGCAAGAAGAAGCTGAAGTCATGGTTAACAGAATTAACAGGAATAAAATTCTGTGATGTGAAAATTATGCTCAGTAGCAAGAGGCACAACCTCAGATTAAGTTCAAGCATTATGACTTTTTAAATAAAATCACTGTCATTACAGTTGCTGCTTTTAAAAAAGATACGGAAACAACAGTATTGAAGTTATTTATACTTTCTTTATATTGACATGCTCTGTTTAACACTAAATGCTCTAAATCAAACACTGAATTATGCTAACCTTTGAAGAGAAAAGTTTTACTAATTATTTCTATAATTTCTCTTAAAGCAAACACTAAACCATTTTGCACCAGGATTTTTCCCAGCACATTACCCATTGCTGGCACTGGATGGATTAGAAGTGCTGAAGAGAGTATGTGCAGAATTGGAAACATGCTTTCACATTCTGAAATACACAGCACTCTCTGAGGAAATTTTCTAGATTTCAGTTTAAATTATTTGACTTACCAAGAGCTTCTCTATGGCTTTTGCACATCTCCATTCAGTTATGACATCTAACTTGTGTGTTTGTTTACTTTCCACACCAACTTGATGACTGTATTCCATATATTAACATTTTATAAGTCACAGAACATACAACTCTGTGGTAAACTAAAGCAAGAATATTATGATTAAGATCAAACTAAAACTGATACATATATATGTATGTTCAGATTTAACTGGAAATTTGTATGTGTGCTGCTGGACATTATAAAATAAATTACTAGACCTGAATGTACCACTTCAGTGGTTTTTTTGTGAAATTTTTCTATTGAAATTTTTCTGAGATTCTGTTCTCTGAGATGGGTCTCACAGATGTCTGTCTTCCCATGAAGTGTGAGAAAATACCTGTGTGTCTGCTCATTTAAAGCCTAGCTGAACATGGTAGCCTTACAGAACTGCATGTCTTGGTGAAAAAAATTAAGGTTAATGGAACACAGAGGAAGACACTGGGCTCATCAGCAGAAGGGAGCGTTACACAAAACCAGCAATGGCAAAGCTGGGCACAAACATAAGTCAGATCCTGGAGACACACACGTTGCTCTAAATGGTAAATGAGTTTGGAAGCCATCTGGGGAGAGTGGAAAGCCGGGACTTCAAACCAAGGTAGGCCTGTGACTGCAGCACTTGTTCAGGTAACTTTATGAGGTCTGTAAGCTCAGCCTCCAGGAGAGCTTTCAGCTACTGGCAGACTGAGGCATTCTCACTCCTGCTTGCTAACCCTGCTCCCAGAGCTGCTTTTCAGAGAATTTTACTTTAAACAGCTATTAGAAAGAAAAGTGATCAGAGGCAAAATGGAAATCTGATTGCCTAGCCCTAGACAAATTTAGAGGCCCTTGCCAAGTTCTCCTCCAGTTCTGTTTGCAGAGGACAGTAATCCTTTCACAGGTCTCTCAAAAGGAGTGTCAGTATTTACCTTCAGGAGAGGCCCCAGGGCTGTGGATGGAGAACCAGCAGGAGCATCCTCTAACAGCAAATGATATGTCAGGAGAACCTAGGATAAATCCCTGCCGACAGTTTTTTCCTGTTTCCTTTTGAGTGGAATGCCAATAGGTACCTACAAGCTCTGTGCTGTAGCAGTCTCTTCTGCCCTGAATCACTTTGGCTCTGGATACACCTCAGAGCTCCTTCAGGACACCCTTCAGGAAATGAGTCACTTCAAAGAGGAGCAGTGTGCTGCCCTTCATCGGATCTTGGCACTGTCTCTTCCACCTTGAGTCCTAAAGTAGTCAACTCAAAACGAAAAAATCCACATATCTGCACTGAACTTAACATAGGTGTCTCTTAAGTGTTACCCTACACTGACCTCCTCTGAAAGCTACCAGTTGTCAGCTTAAGAGTTATTTATTTATGCAGCATCACCAAAAAAATGAACCCAAAGTTCTCAAACTTACAGCAAAACGTAAAGAAAAAGTGTTTGAGCTTTAAAATAAGTAACATTAATTGTTACAAAATTCACCAAAACAAGAATTCTTCTGTTTTAATCAGCTTCTAACAGACCACCTTATTTAATAACAAGACAGAAAAGCTGCTTGTTCTTGATCACAGAATGGTATCTCAATACTGTGATTTTCTGAAAGACAGAAGGGACTGACATGTTTAGATTAGGTAGATTAGGAAAATATACCATCTCTGCTCTAACCTTACAACCTTATCTCCTGAAAAGCAATACCCCCTGCATATTATGTGGAATCAATTGAGGTGAGAAAAAAGTCTGGGGGCTGGAGTAAAAAATACTCTCAAGTATTTATCTGAAAGCAAAGTTTATTTATTCAAAACACATCTATATTCTACCTTTTTTCTTTAAGTTTTTAGAACTGCTGGTAATGTTACAGTAAATATTTTCAGTTGAAAAGACAAAAACAAATATTGCTAAAATTTCCAAACAGAACAAAATTACTGTATTTTAAACCGTGGAAAAATAGAATTACTGCTATAATTTTTCATTAAACACTTTTCCTGCAAGATCTAGAATTTGGTGGGATATGTCTTGAATTTCAAGGAGTGGCAGCTCCAACAAGTTGTTATAGAAATAGTCATATCCCTTCTGTATCTGGCAAATGATAAGTACTGCCAAAATGTAACTTCAGCTGTTTTGAGGAGAAAACGTGGTGGATCATTGAGATTGGTCAAAAACCACCATTAAAGACAAGTGATTAAGTTGTACTTTTCATTCTGACTATTGCTCTCACCAGTCACCAACTTCAACTACAAATGGTTCCTTCACAGCTATTTTGCCACTGTTCACAATCACACAGTCTTGAAGGGGCCGATCATGTTCATCTGTCTGCTGGAGTTCTATCGAGTGCACCACAGACTGTCAAACAAAAAAAGAACAAACAGAAAGGTTCAGTTTAGCCAAAGGAACTCAGTGGCTGAGGTCTGGTGCCACAGAAATAAAAAAGTGCACCTAACATCATTGCTTATTAACCAGTTTGTGAACAAAGTCCTTTACCCTGCCAGCTTCCCATATCCTTTTCTTTCTATATTAGCAGTTGTGCCACTCTGTAAATCAAACACAGTTGACAGAAGCACAGGGAAGGCTGTTTGCCCTCCTAGAAAATCCTTCAGCCAAAAAAAACATTTTGAAGGGGTAACTAAAAATATACATTCAGCTGATTAAGCTGGCACATACAGGATTATATCTGTGGCCTATGAGCAAAAAGTGAATCCAGAGATCACAAAAGGCAAGCATGATTATTTTTCTAATTGTACAGCATAACTGCGCTTCCAGAAATCTGGTTACTGCTTTTACCTTTAGCATATAACACACACATACATATTTTTAGTGTGGTACCAGTATTTTTAAAGGACAAAATTAATTTACATATATTGACAACTTGCTTTTTATATTTATCCATTAATCTGACTAAACTGAAACTTAAGTCTAAATAGCTTCTCAAAAATTTACAGCTACTACTGTAGATCATGAAAATGGAATTCAGTACAAATATGGGAGTGAGGGGCAAGTATTCTGATGAAGTTTTCAAACTCCTCAAAGTCCAGCAGCTCATATTTTCCCCAATAATTTCAAAACACAGATTTAAAAGAAATAATTTGTAAGGAGAACCAGACTAATAAAAGTATAATCACTTGAAAACCTAATTTTTTAGCTGAAAATTTGATCAGTATGCGTTTGCCTGCTTTACATTCACATGTTTCTAAAAACCCTTAACAGTGAAAAGTGTTACCCATAACTACCGTGCACTACAAAATTTGATTTTAGCCTGTAGAAAACAGTGTTACTGAAAGGAGGAACTGAACTCTCTTCACTTGTAATTTGCAAAGGTGTAATTTGCAAAGTGTTGACTTCAGTGCTTAGCAGTCTGAAATAAGGGCAGTGAAAGCCAAAAGCATGGTACAGGTTTCCATTTCTGATATTTCAGTTCTAAATTGTCCAGCTGGAGCTCCTCACAATCATTTCCTACCATGTACATATTAGATGAATAATGAACTGTTTCTGAACAGGGGCAACAGGGTTATAATGGGCACAATTTGTCCAGATCAACCACTACTTTAAACTAACCATTCCATCAAGGACTTTGCCAAACACTACGTGTTTTCCATCTAACCAGGAAGGCTTTGTCACACTGATGAAGAATTGGGATCCATTGGTGTCTGGCCCAGAATTAGCCATGCTAACCCATCCAATTCCATAGTGTTTGAGCTTGAAGTTCTCATCAGGAAATCTTTCTCCATAGATGCTTCTTCCTATGACAAAAAAATAAGAAAGCAGACTTTAAAAAAATAAATAAGAAAAAACCCCTGCTTTTTGTTCAAAAATGGGGAAAATGAAGTATGAATTCAGGACTTGAAGATTCATTGTTTGAGTAAACACAGCAGCATCACTGTTAAACCACCAGCAACTCCATAACTAAAATCATTTTTTGTGTAAAGGTAAGCTAAACCACCACACATAAGGAAGGAACAGTCAAAGCTGATGATGCTTTATCCCTTGAATTTAAGCACACTGAATACCTTCAAAGGTCTGGTTTACAGACACCACTGAATATTAGTATACTTCATCCTGTTGAGCAAATTAAAGTACATACTTATGGCCACCAACAATAAGATGTAATTGTCACAAAATAATGTTTTTTTGTCAATTTCAGTATTTAAACCTTTCCCTTATGCTAAGAAATCACTTTAGGCATGTTTACAAGCATATGAAGACCAAATGGAAGTTAGACTAAAATATTTGGTGTGTATGTGTACAACCACGACATTAAGATTCTGATGTTTTTAAAATAGTTCCGAGAAAAAACACATCAGTCATGGTAAAACCACCATCACTCTGAAAAGAGAAGGCTGTCTGTCTCACTCTTTGCTTGTCCAGTGCCTAGCACAATGGAGACACTTTTTCCAACACCATCAGATGCTATCCCAATAAACAACATCAGCAAGCAAATAATTGCTGCCTACCTTTAATGCTAAAACTATGTCTTTGGTATTATGGTCATCCCCATTGCTGACTGCTATGACAAGGAATGAATGTTTCCATTCTATCCCAGCAGGGAAATCACTAACAGTTCATGCAGACAGTTCAAATTGTAGCATGTCAAGAATGTGCATCTAAAGGAAGAGAAGCAATCTGCAGCCAGAGTGAGTGCAGTGCAAGAGATGCTGTGCTGGCATTGCCCCCTGAGTGTACTGAACTGTTCTGCTGGAGGCTCAGGAGGGAGAAGTGATACACACAGCCAGGACTCACAGCACCAGCAAGTTTATGGTTTCAGTTTTAGTAAGAGAAAAACGAGGAGAGGGCATGACCCTCATCTTCTAGCTTCCTTCTCTCTCCCTGTTAAGAAATTCCTTCTCACAGCACATTTCAGAGGTTCCTCAGAACAGACTGAGCTGAGGGCAGAGAGGACAGCCTCCTCCTTCCCTACCTGCCTTCCCTCTACGCGCTTTCACTGTTTCATCACGGATTAGACTTCTGCTGGATGACTTGAATTGGTTCACCTATACATGCAATCAGTGAGTGCCTCAGGGAAGGAGCGCTGTCACAAAGCCAGAGCAGGGGAAGGGTGGAGACATCCATCTTTTGGAGACGGTAAGTTGTAGGAGCAGCTCAGCTGGTCACGTGGCTCCAGCCCAGCACGCAAAGCCATGCTTCTTGAATGGGGACAAGTCACAGACAGAAAAGAGCTATCTGCAAAAATTGAGGACAAAGGAAGAGCTACACATACTTATAAATCAGATAATCCAAATAGCTGCAGCTTAGGCTACAAGACACTTGGAAAAGTACTAGGTGCTCTAAACCAAATGTGGGCGGGTTTGGGGTTTTTTCATTTATCTGAGCAGAAACCATGAAGCTATATGCTGGTTTGCCCACACTTTCAGCAGACATTTGAACAAAGAAAAGGGAACCTGGAAGATACTAAGTATGTTACCTCCTGATCCATCTCCAGCTGTAAAGTCTCCTCCTTGAATCATGAAGTCTTTGATCACACGATGAAATTTACTTCCTTTGTATCCGTATCCTCTCTAAAAAAATGAAATAATTCTTTAAATGAATGTAACATCCAGTTCTATATAAAATCATAGGAAGTACAGGAAGTTCTAGTTGTGAACAGCTAGATTTCACAGAATATACTATCAAGGGATATAATACTGTCTAGAAACACATTAAACTGAGGTGCAGGTAAAAAACATCTAAACTGCACTGCCACAAAGAAGGTATTTATTCAGGTGATCAAAGCCATTGTCTTTATTTGACTTTATTGTCTGTATCTGACCACAGTAACTCCACATGCTAGATCTGCAAGGCAGGTACAGATTGAGGTGCTCATATCCAGCATCTCGTAATTACATCTTGCAAACCAAGGACCTGAGAAGACACACACTAGTGCACATCCCTGGGACGGCACTTGTGCACAGGCTCCAGTGAATGAAGACTGACAGTTCGCAACTGAAACAGCATTAAACACACACTGCTTTCCCAAGCCAAACCTGAGTACACAGTGGAAGAAAACCACAAACGTACTTCTCCAGTTGCCAACACAATGAAGTTCTCCACGGTCTTTGGGACAACTTTTCCAAACAATCCAATTACAATTCTGCCAACATCTTTGTCTCCGATCTTCACATCAAAGAACACCTGAATATTTTTGTGAAGGGAACAAAAGTGATATAGATGTAAGCACAGCAAACAGCCAAGCTTTTCAAAGAGTAAGGTGGTAAGAAATTACTTCTAGCTGGTCTGTAGTAATAGTATCCTGCAATTCCTAAGGGTGCTGTTTCAGAGAAATCCTTTCAGAGCCACCAAAATCAGGTTATGCAGAAAACTGTTTGAGATATGGTGACTCTATGTTTTGATTCTTACTACTTTTAATGGCTCAGTGAGACTGCTGTATCTCAAGTTTGAAGACAGTGTTCAAGATTTTTCCCAAACATGTAAGCCTTTAAAGCTGAATGGAAAAATTAAATATGAAAGTAAGGAAGAACAACAATTCTATTCCCATATGGGGGAAATAACAAGGAACTATAGTACTGACACTCCCCACAAATGACCATTTGCTATCCACTCATAATCTTCACTGTTTAAGGTATCAGTACATATACACAAAAGCCTAAATTCCATTGATTTGACAAACAGTGGGAAGAAAATCCTTTGGCTCAATCAAGCAGTTTCCTTTCTAAACATGAATCCAAAACTAGGAGAGAAATAACCAGGCCAGATTATTCAGCTGATTGCCTAAATCTTCAATGTATATGTCACTGAAAAGCAACTTCAAAAAGACAAATGAGTTACAAGACATTATAATGAATCTATGAATGCATATTTGAATGTGCAAAAATGTTCCAATAATTACTGAAAATAGGAACAGCTGTCAGGAAATGAGGCATTTTGAAGTTCTGAAAAAGTTACATAAAGGCTATTACAACTTCTAGGAAACAGCAATGTGTACTCCTATGATGTGGTATTTGCTGTTCCTTGTGGCACTCAACCAAGTATTACTTGTCTGTAATGCTAAGAAATTAGTCCAATAATGATAATAAATGACCACAGTCTCTCCAATGTGAATGCCTCTTTCACGCTCTCCTCCTAAACATTTCTACCATTTCTTGATCTTCTATGTGGTTTTGACTGTTGAACTTTTGGCTAACACTATAAAAGCGCTATAAAGGAAATAAAATTCCTTTTGATACATCTCATTCATTTCCTTGACACTTGGCACTGAATAACATGCTTCTTTGGCACTGAATAACATGCTTCTTAGATGTGTGGCTCCCAAAGCATTAACAGCACACTCCCACTAACTTTTTAACAGTTCTATAAACAAATCTCTCTGAATTGTGCCGCCAGGGTTATCTAGGTAAGGGCCATTGCCTTCCTACGTTTTCTAAAACCTTTGGCTGTCTATTTTGCCTGGAAATGTTGTTCTAGTAGGACTGCCTGAAATACAAGGGCACATATAAGTAACAAGACCAAGGCTACCAAACAATCACCCCACAGAGCATGAACATCATACACTTTGTTGACAGCACAAGGAGACAAGTTCGCCATACGCTGCAAGCCTAGCACAGCCACAAGGCTTCATACGTGGCACTGCGGCTTGCCTAAGCAACAAACCCAGTACTTTTAAAAATGTGTCTCTGCATATTTTAGCCACAAAATCAAGTATGGAAATATATGGTAGCCCTAGACACTATTTCTGCATAGAAAAGCCATGTTCTCATGAGTGTATTTCCACAGGTTCCCTGGAAATTCAGTGGGCATGTAGACTCTTGTGAGCTGGTTGATACACTATTTTTAAATCTCAAAAAACATCTGGCCGAATTCTTCACCAAAAACTCTGAAAGAAAATAAATATTATACATTTTCGGTCTTATTAATACTTTTATAAATATTTAATCATATTTACAATCTGCAGTTAAGTACTTCAAGACTGAAATGAAAAAAGAACACACCACTAAGAGCGGCTGGTTCTCATAAAAAGATTCATATATAATTTACACAAGATGCTGTACATCTAACTGAAAAAATGGACAAGAGCATTCAATTATTTAAGGAAACTAAAGTGACTTTGAAAGGAAGATCTCATGATTCTTAAAGACCAGCTAATGTAATAACCTCATAAATGCAAAATTACTGTATATGGTGTAAAGCCACAATAAGGGGGCCAAAATACATCTGGAATCATCCTGAGTAGTTTAGTGAAAGGTTTGGCTTTGGGCTTGTGAAGGTCAGAGAAGGAAAAGAAATAGAAATACTAGAAATAATTAAGGGCATAGCTACATCTGTACTGTGAGTTCACACCCTGAGTGCTGCATGTAATTTTGGCCTCTCTACTGCAGAATGATAAAACCAACCTAAAAAATGTAAAAAAATGGGCAGAACAGATGCCCAACGGGTATGGAATATCTTTTATATAAAGAAAGGTTACAGAAAACTACTTAAACTGGAAGAGAAAAAACTGGTGTGATTTGATGAGCTCTGTAAATTTACCACTGCCTAGGAAACAAAATTGGCAATGCAATTCTTTAGGCGCCACAGCAGTCAGAGAAAAGCATAACATTATGGCCCAGGCAAAAGAAATGAAGAAGGAAAGCACTTTATTCATAATTAAATAGGAATATATTTCCAGAAGATTATTTGATGGTCAAATTTACCCTTTATCCCCCCAAAAAAACCAAATCTGTGGTCTAGAAGTCCGTGGCAATGAAACTGTAAGCAGCTGCAGAGAACAGAGGCAATGAAGCACAGAGATAGAGGCACAGTCCATGGCTTAGGATACTGAAGCCATGCTAGAGCAAGCAGTTCTGCCCCTGTCGTTCCCTGTCACACTTTCATGACTGTAGGTGTCTTCCCCAGCATGGGCACACTCTCTCCTGACTACAGGTGGAAAAACACTTAGGGGTTGAAACACAGAATTCCAAAGCTGGACTAAACATCCCACCTCCTGCACCAAACAAACACTTTTTGGAAAGAAGTGCTGTCATGCTGCAGTAGTTAGGTGCCTCCCTATCCCGCCAGCCAGCCCCACAGCCCACAAGTCCATCTCCTGGGCAGTGCCATTGCAATCTGACCCAACCTCCCCATTCAACCAGGGCCATCAATTCTCTACAGGGCAGAGAACTGCGTCCACGTGGTTCTTGGATATTTCCTGTGAGGGAAACTCCACAGCCTCTCTGGGCAATCTGTTCCAGTGCTCAGTCACTTTTGTGCCCTGCACAATAAAGTTCTTCATATTCAGGTGGAACTTCCTGTGTACCAGCTGGTCACCACCGAGCAGAGCCTGGTCCATCCTCTTGGCACCCTCCCCTCAACATACTCATTGACACTGATAAGGCCCTTTTTCAGCCATTCCTTCGCCAGACTGAACAGGCCCAGCTCCGCCAGCCTTCCCGGCAAGACATGCTGCACTCCCCTGATAACTCAGCAGCGCCCCGTTGGATCCACTCCAGAGTTTCAGCAGAGAGGAGGAATGAATAAAACCCAGGGCACAGACGAGCCCCAGAGCAGTCAAACCCCGTCCCGCTCGGGGCAGCCTGGCAGCACCAGCAGCCACAAACTGCCCTGGCAACCGCAGAGGCTGCAGCAGCGCTGGAGCGGTGAGGAATTTAAAAGTTTACACTTCTGCAAGCCAGAGGGAGGCTCTGCTGGCCCGAACTCCGCGATGTGCCAGCGCCTACCGAAAGGAGGCATGCCCAAAGGGGTTAAAAACCAACGAACCAACCAAGAAAACCCAATAAGACGGCGAAGCTCTGGCGTTAGGCCAAGCCCTGTGCGGCCGGGGCGCGGCGTGGGGCCGGCTGTGGAGCGGGCCAGGGCAGAGGCCGGCGGGCTGCCCCGGCACGCCGCCACGGCCGCGGGACATCCCGGCCGCGGGCCCCGCCCGACCCGAACCGAGGCTTCCCGGAGGCGGGCGAGAGTCACCTTGGCTGTCACGCTGGGTCCCCTCCTCTTGAAGGCGTCGGCCACGGGGGCCAGGAAGCACAGACAGGCCACGGCGCCGAGCAGCGCCCCGCGGGTCATGGCGCCGGCCGAGCGCTGCGGCGCCTGCGCCGGGGAAGGGCGGCTCCTCCCGCCGGGGCGGGGGGCTCCCGGCAGCGGCTGCCCGCCCCAGGGAGCAGCCAGCCATCCCGGAGAAAGGCCAGCAGTCCCAGGGAACGGCCAGCCATGCCGGGGAAAGACCACCAATCCCGGGGAAAAGGCCACCCATCCCAGGGAGGGGTTATCCATCCTGAGGAGCCATCATCCATGCCCGAGGAGTAGCCACCCATGCCAGGGATCGGTCACCCATCCTGGAGAAGCCGTCACCATCACGGCCGGAGTGGTGACCCGCCGGGGCTGAGCTCCGGTCCCGGCGCCCTGGCTGGGTCTGGGGCGGGTGCTGCACCTTCTGATGGGCGGCGGGGAGCCGGGTGCCCTCCGCCGGGCCGGCCTCGCCCAGCGGGAGCTGCGGTACCGGAGAGGGGCACAGCCTTCGGCTTCGGCCGGGCTGTGGGCCCAGCAGGCTCCCACGGGTGGGTGAAGTAGCCAAAAGCAGTAAACGCTTGAGAGATTGAGCCAGCAGCGTGCCCTTGAGGGAAAGGGCAATGGTATCCTGGGCTGCATTCCAAAGAGTGTTGCCAGCAGGTGTAGGGAGGTCATGGTGCTCCTCAGCTCTGCTGAAGACACGTGGAGTGCTCTGTCCATTTCTGGGTTCCTTAGCATAAGCGAAGTGTGGAGCTCCCAGAGCGGGTCCAGCACAGGGCAAGAAAAGGACTGGAGCATGTCTCTCATGAGGAAAGGCAGAGAGAGCCTGGTCTGCTCAGCCTGGAGAAAGGATGACTGAGATGGGACCACATCAATGTCTATGAGTATCTGAAGGGAATGTGTCAAAAGGATGGACCAGTCTCTGCCTGGTGGTGCCCAGAAACAGGATAAGAGGCAACAGGCAGAAACTGATGCGCAGGATGGTCCACCTGATTACAAGCAGGAACTTCTTCGCTGTGCAGATGACTGCACATTGGAATAGATTGCCCAGAGAGACTGCAGAGTCTCCTGTACTGGAAATACTGAAAAACTGTCTGGGCTCAATCTGTGCTGTGTGCTCTAGGACAACCCACGTGACAACCCTGTGGTCCCTTCCAACCTCAGCAGTTCTCTGATTCTGTGATTTTGGGAGTGAGTCATTAGTCCTTCATGTTTGCTGTATTTAATGTGCTAGAAACTACAGGAGCCTGTGAGGCACCTGTAGTACTTTTGGGTTCATTTGTGTTAGCTGTGGTGCTGCACTGCTTGTCAGCTCACACCTTTGGCTTTGGACAATAAACAGAAGTGCTGAAGGAATCCATCAAACACAAATATTTCTCCCAAGCCATTATGTGCTAAAAAATAATTTGCATTCAGGACCTGTTTCAAATGGTGTTGCTGCGGCAGTCCCTAGAAAATTTGTAAATTGTAGCACACTGAAATTTTGTGACCTGTCAGCTGCCAGCATATGAAAGTTGAAATGGATGCCAATGGACTGCAAGCAGGAAGCTGTCAGTGGCTTATGTAAACACGCTCAGGCTTAAACCCAGCAGCACTGTGGTTCTGGGTGTATGGCATAGCACTTCCACAGACAATTGCAAAGGCAGCCCAGAGCTCAGGTGCAGTGCCCAAGGGAGCGTGTGCTCTGCACCACGCACGTGCGCTGCATGTCTGCCAAACCCCTCAGCTTGAGACTGTGCCTCAGCTGGCAAGTAATAGAGACAATAGCCACAGACTCATAGAATTGTTTAGGATCAAGTCCAGCTATTAACCCAGCACCGCCAAGCCCAGCACTTAACCATGTCCTTAAGCACCACATCTACATGTCTTTTAAATACCTCCAGATCTGGTGATTCTATCACTTCCCTGCATAGCCTGTTCAGTGCTTAACAGCCCTTTTCATGAACGAATTTTTCATAATATCCAACTGAAACCTCCACTGGCACAGTTTAGGAATATTTCCTCCTGCCCTAAGGCTTTCTACTTGCAAGAAAGAGGCTAACCCCCTCCCTGCAGCCTCCTTTCAGGCTATTGTAAAGAGTGATCAGGTGTCCCCCTGGTTACCATTGTCTCCAGGCTGAACATCCCCAGCTCCCTCAGCTGCTCCTCATCAGACCTGAGCAACAGACTGTTCCCCACCTTTGTTGACCTTCTCTGGACTCACTTCAGCACTTCAACATCTTTCTTGTAGTGAGGGGCCAAAAACTTAACCCAGATTTTGAGGTGGCCTCACCAGTGCTAAATACAGGGTGACAATCTGTGTCTTGGTCATGCTGGCCACACTATTTTTGATACAGACTAGGATATCATTGGCCTTTTTGGCCACCTGGGCACAGCTGGCTCATGTTCAGCCTCTGTTGGCCAGCACACCCAGGTCTTTTTCTGCTGGGTCACTTTACAGCCTCTCTGCCCCCAGCCTGTACCACTGCTTTGGGTGGTTGTGACCAAAGTGCAGGACCTGGCATTTCCTCTGTTAAACCTCATAATCATGGCTTCAGCCCGTCAATCCAGCCTGTCCAGATCCCTCTGCAGAGCCTTCCAGCAATCAACACTGCTACCCAACTTAGTGTCATCTGCAGACTGACACAGGGTGCACTTAATCCCCCATCCAGATCATGGATAAAGACTTTACACAGGGTTGTCCCCAGCACTGAGCCCTGGGGATCAGCACATGTGAGTGGCCAGGAGCTGGCTGTAACTCCATTCGCCTCCACTCTCTGGGCCTGGCTGTCCAGCTGGTTTTGGGCAGCAAGGGGTGCACTTGTCCATGAACAGAAAATGCCTCTGCTGTGTGTTTTCAGGTGGCTTGTGCAGCTGACCAAGATGCCTACAACACTTGAAGGGTTTAGGCATGCTTGTGGAACATGTTCTCTCATGTAGATATTTGTCGGGCATCTGGTTCATGTACGGCAAGGCTTCTCTGAAACACATGCGATAAGCTGGTACACTGGAAAGATCCATTTCAACATTCATTCCTCATCCAATCCAAAACATAGCATACCCTGATGCTCACTTTGGGATCTGTGGGGTGATCACAGACTGTCTTTCACAGGGGATGTAACTTTTCTGCTCTTTTCCATTGTGCCCACATGCTGCCTGCACAAGTGTATCTGAGTGTAATGAGATTTCTCATCAGGTGACTACAGTAAAAATTAATTTCACGGGCACAGCAAAGGGTGTGGTTACAGCTTCTGCCTTACATAGCACAAGCAGAAGCCGCAAATTATCATCTTGCTTAATTGGTGACTGACACAAATAGATCCTTTTTCCTCAAGAGGTGTAAAACATACTTGTAGTTCCTGAGTCAAAGAGCAATCTGGACTAATCTAGGGCTTGACTTTGACATCTGATCTATGTGCTGGCATTTTGTACAACTGAGGGTTTTACCAAAGCCCTGCCCCTAGGGGCTGCTATCAGCACAAGGGGATTTGGGGCTTCAGGGCATGGCTCAAGACATTTGTCCTGTAACTATTTAGATCTGTTCATTTTAGTAAACCAAAACTAGTACATGTGTGTGTAGGTGGTTATGGCACTTCTCTGATCCCATTGCTAATGAGCACAATATTGCATAATAATATCCTTTAAATATCAAAGCAGCCCCAAAAGGAAACATATGTCTCATATAATATATACTTTGCATTGATAATGATATGTCAATGCATTTCAGCAGGTATGTTAGTATGTGAGTTTACTCAGAGTAAACTGCATATGTGTTTATATTCTCTGCCAGTTAGATAAGGTACTGAGAATTTAATATTATGATTCAGCTGCCTTCCTTGTGCTGCAAACACATAACAATGGTGCTCAACTAACTATGGCGTTAAGATTTACAGCAGAAATATAACAAAGGCTTACTAGTTTGTTCCAGTAGTTGGATATAAACTTTAAAAAAACTGTATTGCTTTATAAAATCATTAGACAATTAACCATTAGATAGTTAAGGATTCTGTCTAATAGCAACAGAAACATTTTCAGTCTACATATGTATCTAATCACATAAGTCTCAATAGTTAAAATCCAGGAGGTGTAAACTTACCATTTCCATCTCTGTTTAGAGAATCATAGAATCCCAGAATGATTTGAGTTGGAAGGAATCTTAAAGATCATCCAATTCCAGCTCCCTTGCCTTCAGCAGGTACCCCTTTCACTAGACCAGGCTGCTCAGAGCCCATCCAACCTAGCTGTGAGCTCTTCCAGGGACAGGGCAGCCACAGCTTCTCTGGGCAGCCTGCTCCAGTGCCTCACCATCCCCACCATAAAGAATTTTCTTAATATCTAACTTAGACATTTTAATCTTTTAATTTGAAGTGTTTTTAAGTTTGACATGCATGGGACAGAACATTTTTGTTACCTCAAACGCATTCACCAGGTGAATGTGTAAAGAAATAAGGAAAAAGGTGGAGCCAAGGCTAATTCCAGATTTTGGGTTTGAAAGAAGACCAAGGCTGGCTGATGAGACTGTATTGTCTCAGAGCAATTCAGTCAGAGTAGTACATTGATTCAAACCAGGAGGTGCAGAAGAATGAGCAAGGAACTAGGAAGACACAAAAAAGATGATCTGTCTGGGAGGCTCCTTAATTTAATATGCCGTTATACAGAGTGTCTGTAGGTATGCTGGATGACACTCTCAAGTCACAGTACTCCCAAGAGTTCCCTTTCACTTTCCCTCAATAAAAATGTTGGTGTTTGCAAGGATGACTTTGCTGTTTATTGACATGTAAATATGTTTCATCCATGTACAAGAGGGCAGTATGAGGCAGAAAGAATGAAAGGAGTACTTGATAGCACTGAAGATCTTTGAAAACAGCAAGATGAGAAGATGAGATGGGATCTGGTTTATATTATCTTGGAAAGTTTATGCATACTGGTGATGCTGCTAAATAATTTTTGGAAGAAGATAAAACACTGTTTAAAGAGGAAATCTTGAAAAGACACAGAAACTTAATATGTTCAGTGAAAAGTCAATTTTACACAGAAAATCTCTTCCTGATGCTAAAAGTACACGTTCTTTTTGCAGGAGTTTGATGTCATGACTATCAAATAGGAAGTACACAAAAGCTGGAAAAACAGTAAAGTTTGTGTAGCTGTGAAAAGAAAGGAATCCTTTCAATGAAGCTAGACAATGTGTAAGAACTTGCTATGAAGTCTTTATTTTTCTGCTTTAATTATTCGTCGCATTCTTGAAGACGAAGAATTTGGAGGTCTTTGCAAACTCTTTACACCAGCTGGATACAGTGTGCTGAGAACTACACTGAATCTGAATGCACTGTGGCTTTGCAGAGACAACTTCTCCATGTTAAAATTTAAAAAAAAGGTGCAAAATCAAGAGAGGGTCTACGACAGAAAACCATTCCTTCAGGTTCCATCCATAGCCATGGTTTCCTAGCCATAAACAATTTGTTCACCTCTTCACTGAAGCGGATTTGAAAAAAACTGTTATCATTTCTTCCCTCGGTTTTCTTTCCTGTAGACTAAACAACCCCAATTCCTTCTATCTTTCCACATGGGTCAAGTATTAGAGCAGGCGTCATCTGGATGTATAGCTTTTAGTTGAAATATTACCTTTGTCCTTACACATCAGTAGAAGCTACAGATCAGTACATTTTGTCATTTCTTGCCTTTTTTTTTTTCCTTTATTTTTACATAGTTCAAGTGACATAAGGCTGTTGTGGCAAAGATTATGTAGCTCATTCAAAGAGTGTGCTCAGACTGTCTGGTGTTTGTGTTATGGTGTAGGGGACACGTTGCATTTTAGAGCTGGCTGATGTGTTATTTGGGTGCTTGTCTCTTGAAGTCACCAACCTTTTCAAAGAATAATTTACTACTACAAATCGAAGTTTGACAGTCTTCGATTTAAGTAATAGTGCCTGTAATGAGATGTTTTGTTGTTTCTTACAGGCTTTTTGCAATTTAAAAGGGGTACAGAAGAGAGAACTATTGAGTGTATAGAATCTGACAGATTTTGATTTCTAGTAGTACTAGCATTGGCAGTAATTCTAGACATCCCTTCATCACTATGGCATGGTATGAGCTATGATTTATTGTAGTTATGTAGAAATATTTTATATCCAAATTGCTCTAGTATATCATGTTATACAGGTAAAAGAATTCTGGTACACATAATAATGCTTTATGGTTCTGTAGGCACTTTCATCGGTGTTAACTGCTTGATAGCTGCCAGGATATAACTTGGCGTAAGCATTGTGTTCCATAAGACTGCTGTAACTGAGCTTTTATTTTTATTTTGTCACTTTGAAATGGGTTTTGGATTCTCAAGGCTGAATCACTGAAGATGTATCGTCCCTTCCAGGACTGATCTTTGTCCATAAAGTTTCACATTGCCGTAGTGTTACTTGTCTTGTTTATTTAATGTATCACTGGCAGAATAAAATCATAGGTTTAAAGCCAAGCTTTAATCCCATAAGGACTAAGAAATGCCCCACTACATCTTATATGCCAGCTAAATTATAAAATAGTTAAAAGTGTTAAAAGATCAGAGCCACTGTGACCTGACATATGATTCTGAGATGCAGCAGTAAAAAAAAAAAAACAGGTTAAGGTCTGCAAATTGTAAGTCACTGTATATGGCCCTCTTGAATAATGAAGAAATAGGTTTATGGGAAGTTTTGTTTGTGTTTTTTTGTCTTTTCCTTTATGTGACTTCAGAAAGATGGAGTGTATTGTATGTGCTGTCTCTTCTATTAAACCACTTGTAAAATGGCTTAGACTGCTCCTGTCATCTGATGCACTTATGCAAAATGAATGTGTCCCATGCTCCGGATAAGTGTCTTCCTTCTGGTGAATAGTTTTTAAGCTTTTTAAATTTTGTATCCAAACACAATTTGAAGTGTCACCCTTTCCACTCTAATGGTCAAAGCATTTATTTAGGTGATACCAGCAATGTGTTTTCAAAATAGTGCAGCTGGAGGCAGAACCATTTTGAGCCTATATGTTTACAGGATATCAGAGCTGTCTCTAATTGCACATCTCATTTAGCACATAGTCATTCATTTAAATTCTGGTTTTCTTAGCATCTGTGGTTGCATAAGATCCCTTAGGGCAAAACTGGTTTTTTTTTTTTTTTCCAGTAAAGCATAGTTGTGAGGAAATGTACAGTAAGATTTCTTTGTTTTCAAGGCAAAAAAGGTAAAATTTAGGAAAAATAAAAGCTGGAACTGCATAAGATCCTATTTTTTTCCCTTCCCCAAATATTACTTCCAATTATAGTACATTGTTCATTCCAGTTTTCCAAACACTATTGCATGTCCCTAAATTATGGTTCTTTTCTGTGAAACTACTTACACCTAAAGGTAAGTACATAGGTGTTTCAAAAATATGTCTTTGTCAATAAATTTAAGTTCCATTAATCTATACTTCCAGCCTGATAATGCCCAGAGGTGCAAATCAGAATATATAGTCTGTGTTTCTAGACTCTTAAGAAAAAAAGATAATTCCTTCCTCAAATACGGAAATGGGAAAGTGAATAAGTAGCATTCCATCACATGTCTGTGGTGAAGAATAGGCACAGGTTTGTTGTTTTCATGTGATATTTGCAATTATTATTATTACTGCTGTTCTTGGTGGTGGAGCAGGAGAAAGATAGGGAAAGAAGGGTAGGAAGAGTGAAACAGTGAAAGCTCATTAATTGTCCAGGAGGTAAATGGCAACCCAGGAGTAGCACCCAGAAGCAAACAAACATAATCAGCAGTGCTAAGGCATGTGAATGAGTTTGGCCCTCACCTTCCAAACACCAGATGAGGTTGTAGTAATAAAGAGGGAAAATGAAACTGGAAGCTGTTAAAAGGAAAGTGAAAATTACAAGAGTTTTTCCTTTACAAATCATAAGGAAAACATTGAATATTTAGAGAGATTTTGTATGAAAATTGATCATTTTAGAAAAGACCTGAGCATCTAGAACAAGAGAAGAAGATGCTGCCAGGATAGTTTTAAATGGAAGGAAAATATATTGGTGGTTTGTTTCAAGATGAGTGAAAGGTGAAGATGCATGATATTTCTCTCTCCAACTCACTCTGGAGCCTGCTGTGCTGACAGAAGTACAAAGCTAGCCTCATTAGTACAGGAAATATGGGTTGGAAGATACAGGGGGAAAAAATAGGTGTAATTTTGGTGTCCCTGAAGTTCTACGTTGTTATTACCGTGTTAAAAATAGTGTCTGGTCAAGGACCTCATCTGTCTAGTTTCTTTCTAATTTCTATTCAGTAAGATGCAATGGTTCTGAAAAGATGTATTAATTTGCTATCTGACAGATTACACTATGTAAAAAAGATATCTTAATTTACCCTAAGAAAGATTTGTGTCTAGTTTTTCACCTCTGTATTTACTTTAACTTTTATTACGATTTTGTTCTTATGCATACACAGGTAACTTCATACACTTGATTTAGATACCACCCTATTTGTTGCTTGTTTCAGGTCTTTCAGAAAATACACACTGAAGAAGGCAAAGTATTTTATTAGTGCTGTAATATTCTTCTTGGAGATCTTGCCAGTCAAAGATCAAATTTCTTAGAAACACTTACCATGATCCTTTATCTATAGGAAATAATTTTGTATACTTTTTTGTATATTAAACCTGTGCAACAGCTAGAGGAACTCTGCCAAGATTGTGTAAGGATCAAGGAAAGGATAATAGTCCCGCACACAAGGTGGGCACTAAGTGGTCAACTGTTAGCAAATATATATAGTTGATGTTTTTACTTATTATCTTTTATTTGAACAGTGCTACAGTCAGTCACAGGTAAAATTCTCTACAGTGATGCTCATTAAGAATTTCCATGTCACAGTATCTAGGAAAGTGTAATGATTTCTCTTGCATAAAAGAAAAAGAAAATATTCTGATGAGCACGATACAACAACTCTGCATGTATTGGTGTTTGTTGTGTATGCTCAAATAAACACCATTGAAATTATTCTTCCTTCTCTATCCATTGTCTATGCTAAGGCAATTGTCTCTTTTCTAAGAGATTTTTTTCAATAAAAATCCTACTCTCGAGTGCTTTGTAAATGCTATGTTTTCTGTCCAGTGACTTATTCCAGCAGTCAACCTTGCATTTCATCATTGTAATGCTTGTAATGAATGGAAGTGTAAGTGAGTTATTTTTGAGAAAGGAATTGTAGGTAATTTGGAAATAATTCTGACTCAGAGTTTTGGAGAGCTGCACTGATGGCAGCAGGACCTCTCTGTATGGAGAGGGCCTTGGCTGCATACAAGATGCCCACCAAGTTGCTCTACCACTCTCCTCAGCAGAATGAGGGGGAAGAAAATGAGATGGAGAAAAGAGCAATGAGTTAAGAAGAGGGAAGTTTAACCAGAAAAGAAAAAAAAAAACCCAAAAAACAAAGAAAGTGCAAAGATTATGCATGGAAGCAAAGGAAAGCAAAAGATCTCTTGTCTGCTTTCCGTATGCAGGTGTTATCCAGCCACTTCCCAGGAATTAGGGCTTCAGTACCCCTACCAGTTTCTGGGGTGAGGGAGGAGGCAGAATGCTGGGGAGACAGTGCTGGTGCTGTGCCAGGGCACGACCAGCACCTCTGCAGCCCCCAGCACACAGCACAGCAGGGGAAAAGAGCCCGTCCCAGCCAGAGCCAGTGCACCTCCATCGTCACCGTTCTGGTGTTCAGGGACACGGGGAGGATCTCAGCTTTGGATTCCCATTGTCAACAGAGAAACCGGGAGGTCTGACACGAAAAGCTGGGGATTTTAAATACCTTGTTCACTTTTGGGAAAGGAGCTTTCAGCCATGGTGGAACTTTTCAGTATTGCTTTTATATTTTACAGTTAAACTACTGAAAAAGACTAGCGTTCTAATGATTTTTTTAAAGTATCACCAACATCCTAAGCCCTGAAGACCACAAAGGCATTTTAAAACAAGAATTTCTTACAAAATACTTAGAATATGCATAATATATGGAAATGCAATGAATGGTGTGGAATGAAAATTTGCTCATACAACTGTCACTTCTCAATATTTAATTCATCAGAAACTGATGCTGATGGCAAGTTTACCACTTGCCATTTGTGCTCTCTGTATTTCCTGCGAAGCAAGACTGCTAAGCTGTAAATGTCAGTACTTTTTCTTAGTATATTGTCATTAAATGTTTTACTGATTTTTGGTTTTGTTGCTCACTGATATGAAGAATTGTAAGAAAAAAGTCTGGGAAATTTCAATTGGTCTGAGCAAACAGAGCAGGTTTCTGAGCAGCCTAGTCTAGTCTAAGGTGTCCCTGCTCATGGCAGGCATTTGGTCTAGCTGACCTTTGAAGGCCCCTTCCAACACAAACTATTCTATGATTCTATGAAGATGATCAGATTTGTGAGTGCAAGCAAAGGAATCTGGAATAAATACCTCAAAGATCAGATGTGTTAATAGCACCTCACTGGGAAATACTCTCAGTAATAAAACTTCACATTGTATTTCATGTGCCAAATTACTTACTGTAACTGTTAAAACCATTGAAAGCATTGCATTTCCTTCAGTTTTTAGATTCCTTATACTTTACTGGATGCCATATTTTCTCTGTGTCTGAAAGCATATGCTGATATCATAATGATTTGGATGGCATATCCCACAGTTTGGTTGAAAAAATAATGATTTGTATGGTGAAACAGATTGGAGAGTCTCCCTTATTTAATCCATTAAATTCTAGATAATCTTCATTAGAGACTCCAAAGACTTGCATTGATTACTGGTTTTCAGTTCAAAATAGACATTGGTGGATTTAAAAGTAATCCCACAAAAGCTACCTGGAAGCTGACTTATTTTTATGTCAGTTTTTACATATCTTAAAATACAGCCCTGGTTTCTAGCAGAAGCAGCATCAGAGTAGAAACAAAGCAGATGTTTCTCTGATTGTATCTAAGGATATGTCAATGGTATTCTTAGAAAGAGAGAAATTTTGACTTGGCAAACCAGTGGTGGCATTTTTGTTCTCATTAAAACATCAGATTGATAAAGTCCATGTACTGCTTTGTTCCAAAATGTTCAGCCTTCTTTAAACATTAGCATTCTTATGATTTCATTGGCATTGCAGGCTTCTAGGAAACTCACTTTTTTACAGATCTCTTTCTTCACATCTTTGCTTCCATCAATCTGACAAGCACAAAAAAGTCAGCCCTAAGACTGCCAGTTGTAGCTGCTGCTGCTGGAGACACAATGAATACTTAAAATTTATTTCTAGGAAAGCTTTTCCCTGTTCGGGGCTCTGTCTCTCTCCCCATTGACAGGAAAGCCAGGACTTTTTTAGGACTCAGCAATGTTCTGCGTCAAAATTCTCTAACTTCAGACAACATAGTCAGGGAAGTGACAGCTTTATATGTATCTCTTTGTAGAAGACCACAGTGGTGTTGTAAATCCAGAGTATATTCACAACTGTTGTGCTTAAACACTGCTGTAAAAGCAGATGGCTATATCATGTGACATGCAAACTACTGTTTTCACACTTAGGACACCAATCTGTAAATTTGAACCAGTAAATCTTTCTGAACATGAAGACAAAGTTGGTACTTGTTTCGTAAACATATTGGCTATGTATATTATGGCTAATGCAGCAAATGTTCCCCTAAAGGATAAACAATGTCATCCACAGCTAAAGTGTTGTCTTTTAATGGCATGGTCCATAAATTACAATGTCATTAAAAAATTAAATTCAAACTGTTTACAAAAGCAAAATAAGTTCATTGCAAAAGTGAGTGAAATGTAAATTAGAACTTGGATCTTTATTCTGCCTCTTTAGCATCAGTGTAAACTCAGTTCTAACCACTGTGTTTGCCTCTGTCAGAGCAGGATATTCCAAAGCACAGGAACAGTGTGCTGGTGAAGCATTCCAGCAGGAGTGTCCTTGTTGGCTGACCCTCTCTTCTCTCTGTCTTCTGTCTGTGATGCTTCCCCATTAATTGCATTTTCTGTCTGAGTAGGATTTTTACATTTGCTGGTGTAAGATTTATATATTTGGCAGCCTTTAAGGATCAGCTTGGCTAAGAATGTTTTTCTAGTGAGACTAAGAGTGTCCACATGTGGTCTTTTCTGCCAGAAGATATGAGTGGTAGAAGAGACATTACACAGCTATGGTCTGATTAAATGAAGCTTATCCATAGTTGTGTCTGCCTTACTAGTTCAAAGATAGAGGTGTGATTCATGCTTCTCCTTTCAGACCTAGAATAGGACTGTGTGACTACAGATACTATCACAAGCTGTATTTTAGCCATCAACGGAATAAGAAAAATTGTAAGGTGTCCTAATCCTGATTTCTGGAGGAAAATAGGATGACCATGGATTTCAGATCAAATAATTAGAAAGATTTCCTCTGTGAACACTGGAACAGGAGCAGACCGTCTGTGAAGAAGCCAAGACAAGTTCATACTGTAGCAAACCAGGATAGACATGAAGTTAGGACTTCACCTTCCCTTTCCTTCCTTCTCCTCTTTTCCCACTGACACTTTCAGAGATGTCAAAAAAAATGTAGCTCATCTGTCTACCTCATTGTGACATACACATCAGTGGCTCCATTACAGATTCCATCTGTATTTTTCAAAAGCTGTGAGAGAAAATTTGGAACTCCCTCGGCAGCAGCTTTCAGCAGTACCATGACAACTGTGTCTCCGTCCTCCAGTGGATGGTATTGCCTTCTCTATTAAGACATCCAGATGCTGATAAGAGAGCTGCTGTGCAATTAGCTCATTCTGAATCACAGCAAGGGCAAAAGTGTGCTGTGAGATGATGCTTTGACTACCTGCCTGAGATATTGTTTGCAGTAGGGTACAGAGCACTGTGACACTCATTGAAGCCTTGGCATCCTGTCTGAAATTGGATAACCAGATAGTGTCAGTATCTACAACTGCTTTATTTAACATTTATCTTGCCTGGAAACTGTGTCTCTCCCTGCTGGGCAAGGTACCTGATAAAGCAAACAGTGAATTTTGCTGAGATCTTGAACAATCTCAGCTGCTTCAGTTGAAGCTGACTGCCTGAGGCTTTGAGGAGACCATCAGTCACTAAGGTCCTATCCAGTTTTGCATCTACTTTTTCAGCAGAATAATTTTCAAAGTCATGTATTGTCTGAGTGAGTGGAATGAGGTAGAAAGCAGTTGTCTTTCCCTAAATTCCTGCTTCTATCGCCTGCTAATGTTGCATTTATGTGTCTACCTAGCAGTAATGTCAGCAAGACAAGTAAATTTAATGGAAGGCACATTTTCAAAGGGTCTTCACAGGCATTCTGAGTTGCAGAAGTGATGCCTCTTGAGGGAAAGCTGGGGAAAGCAACAAAATAAAGCAAATGTTTTGGCATGAGCAATACTGGCTGCTATGAGTAATACCACTTGCTGTCACTAATATTATGCAGGGGATGATTATAAGACCGAGCACATGCTTAGTATTCTGGGCAAACAGTTGAATTCAGTTAAATTACTTCCTTGATTCTAAAATTGTAGTCTACTAACCAGTTGCAAATTATCTGCATTTTGCTTTCAGAACAGCAGATGTGTTGGGAAGGTATTGTACTTCAGATTAATAGAATTGTTTGTTAATAGAAATCTGGGTTTCCCAAAGAAGTGTTTTTCAAAATTGCCTAGAGTAAGAAAGAAAATGTCTGTTACAGAATCAGCTACAGGTTCCTTCTCAGGAGAAATGATTATAGATAGCTACACATCATTAATTATTAGCTATTTTATTACAAACGTTATCTCTGCAAAATTGAAGTAGCACCAGACCTCAGTTGTTGGCAGTTGTCAGTCCTGAAGCAGCAGAAATTATAATAATCCATGTAGGAAGACTCAGACTGAGGAGCAGGAAAAAGGCTTTGCAGGCTTTGCACACTGTCACATCCATCTCTGGCCCAGACTCAATTACTTGTAAAACTTTGAGATTTTCAGTGGCAGTTCCATTTCTCTCATACAAAAGATTGGCAGTTGAAAAAAGAGCTTTGTATTTTGAGGACTTGCCTTTCAAAACAGAGTCATTATTTTATATATCAGCCCAGACAGTGCTGAAAGAAATTCTGAAAGAAATTGTCAAAAAAAAAAGGTAGCCAGGAGATGCCCATGGGACTAGAGAGAGTGAGCGAGCAGAAACAATGAATGCCTGGCTTGACTTCAGGTGCCATCAAAGCTGCCTTCACACACAGCTGACTCCAGAAGGCCTTGACTCAGGAATAAAAGCCTGGTGTCAAGAAGTGCATTGTGACCAGTTCAGACCAGTATCACCACAAAACCAGTATAGATCAAATCTTGGGTGCTTAGACGCTTCACAACACTTTTATCCCCATATCATGATCAGTACAATAAATTCAACAGGACTTGGAAAACAGACTTACTCTTGCTTATCCTGGAAATAAGGCATAAGTGTGTAGAGAAGACTCAGTGAAAAGACAAGTAGTTAATGTTTATTTTGTATAAGAAATGCCAACAGCACAAAAAGAAGAATGGATGGAAGTAATAAGAACAAGACCAAAGTACCCTAAGAAATATATATTTTCAGCCCAGCTTTCTATTTCCATTTTCACTTGAATGCAAAAGAAAAGTGGTTTTAAAGTTTCCCATTGACTGCATATAGCCTTAGGGGCTGCTGCCATTGACTCTGAAAGGAGTAAGGATCAGAAGGGATGACATAAAATGCAGTCTTTAGTAAAATTCTAGTTAATAGAATACATCTGGGGTGCTTTGTTTTAGGAAAAACAGGTTCATACCGTTTCACAGATTAATATGCTCAAAAGTTGCTGGTATGAATCATGGAGGAATAACCTTTTTGGGGAATGTTATAGATTGCTTAATTGCATTATGTTAAATTTTATTTACTCCATTTTCCTACCTTAGTTCAACCACTTAGGAAAGCAGCACAACTGGACTTGGAGAAAAATGGAGAGATATGGGGAGAAGTCACTTAGATCTGAGTAGAACACTCTTTTGATACTAAAGAAATTTTTTCTGCAGAAGGACTGAAGTAGGTGTTTCAAAAGTTGCCAGTCAAGAGACACCTAAAACCTAATGACAGAGCTATCTTCCTCTTCTTTCAACGTGGCAAAACAGGAGCCTGAGAGATGAGTCTTGTAAATAGATTTCAGCTGCTTTTACTGATCCCCTTTTTTCCTTCTTGAGTATATTGTCCAGTAATGATCAAGATCCATCATTATTCAATGAGAGTTCTTGAAAGTTTTCCTGACTTCACCAGCCCAGCAGGTAATTTTATCATAGCTGCAAGGCTATGAAGTTATCATTGTAACATTATATTCTAAGGTCATCCTACTATTTCCTACTGCGTTTCAGAGGAAGGGAAAGGGGCATTGCAAGATCAAGATTTTCTGTGTTTACTCCTAATTGCTCAGAATTTTTCAACAGATGATCTCTTCTGTAGTTAGGATTGTAGAGGAAAAGGTAACAAGTCTGAGTAACTCACTCATTAAGGATAACACTAACCTCCCATTTTACATGGTGTCTCTGCATGTTGCTGTAGGTTACTGAGGGATAGGCAATTAATAACCAAAAAATATCCTTTTCCTATGTAATTGCAGCTACACTTTTTGTTTGTTTGTTTGTTTCATAGTCTACTCTTCTTAATCTGTTTTTTCTCCAAGGCATTTTCCCTGGTCATTGAAAAGGGGAACAAATTCATGTGTAAAACTATGATATGGTGCAGAACTAACACATAGCCCATAACATGGAACTGTCAGTGATAAAACTCTGGGGGAGGCAGGGTCTGTGGTGTGGTATAAAAAAGTCAGACTTCTGGGAGTGCTTATGGGTGCAACAGACTAGTCAGAATCAGAAACCACATTGATTACATATTCATTTTTAGGATGCCCTTTTATGTTGTACCTAATCTGACTCAGTTGTGGGCTCTTGCCAATAGTGATCCCATTCCTCCTTCTCTTCCTGTGCTTCACAAGTGACAGACTCTATCTGGTCCTTTATGTCATATGAAATACTATTAATACAGCTATGCAGCAGGTCATGTAAAACTGCTGATCTGACAGAGAGTGTACCCTTCTTCTTTGTAGATCAGTTATTAGATGGATCAATGAACCAGAACATCTCAGTCAAAGGCCTCATTATTAATAGATCCAGTTTTACATTAGTGAAAGAAAGAGAGTAGAAAAGTAGTTTATTATGTAAGATCATAGAGAACATGTAGATGTACCCTAAAAAATAGCAGGACAGACTCAGTTCTGGGATCTCAAAGTGTGTAGGATCCTTCTGTACGCATTTTCTTTCCACTCAACAGAGTTGAGGGGAACAAATGGTTTTGGCTTTTTCCTTGCAAAGCACTGCTAAAACAAATGACTGATTCAACAACATCATTTCTCTCAGAATTTGTTGTAGATTCTGGTGTTAGACTGCAGAATGGGACTGGCTGCAGTGAGCTCTGATTCCTCTCTCACACAAGTGACCACTGAGACTGTTACAAAAGGTTAGGTTATATAGATGTCAAATGGTGCTGTTTGGTTTGGTTTGATGAGAACATTCAGGTAGTTGAGCTAAGGCATGGAGCTATGCTCATACATACAATCCTTGATAACAGCTTTCATGCTGCTCTCGCTTTTTTCCTCAAAACTCTTCTCTGTTACATCACTTAAGCTTACATTAACAACTTCTATTAATTAACACACCAAATCAGTATAATGAGATACTATTCGCCATAATTTTATTTCTAAAACTGATTGCATCCCAGTTGAGGACTTCCCAGTAAAAGAGACCCAGACATCCTAGAGATAGTCCAGCCATGAAGAAGATGAAGAGATTGGAGTATCTCTTCTATGAAGAATGTCTGAAGGACTTCCTCCTGGAGAGCAGGAAGCTCAGGGAATCTCACCAATGCATGTACATACTAGAAAGTGCAGTGCAAACAGAGCCAGGTGCTTTTCAGTGGTGCCCATGGACAGGAACAGAGGCAGTGGGCACATGCTGAAATACAGGAGGCTTTGTCTAAACACCCAGAAATATTTTGTTACTGTGAGGGCAACTGAGCACTGGCACAGGTAGCCCAGAATGGTGGGGGAGTCTCCATCCTTGGAGATATGAAAAACCTGATGGGCCACAGTCCTGGGCTGCTGGCTGTAGGTATCCTGCTGGAGCAAGGGTTGCACCTGATTATTTCCATCATATCTGCTCCTCAATACCATAATCTCCTGCTTTTACTGAGAGTTTGACCTTCTATTACTCACTGCTTATGACCCATTCTATGATAAATTACAGAGTAATATGGTTTCTGAATGTGTCTGATGCTCTGTGTGATTCATCCACAAGAAGGAATACCAGAATTGCTGCCATATGCACACTGTCTTTAATCTTACCAAAATAAACACTGAAGGCATCAACGGTGAAGCAAATTGCTCAGTTTCCTAAAATAGAACAAACAGCACCATGTTATCCTCTTCTTCTTCATGCAGAAATAACTGAAGAATTCTCTGTTAGTAATTAATACGGTAAAAATGTAAGAAATACAAGACAAAACTTACATGAATGTCAAGGCAGTTTAGGAGAGGTTTTGGATTATACAGTTAAACCCCAAATCTTACATGTCCCTTAGCTCCAAGAACAACATTGTGATCTGTCGTGAACAGAATTTTCAGTAGCTTTACCAAAGGCTGTATTCATCAAATTTAGGCACAGAGGCAAAGGAAATATGCCCACTTCTGGACCACTTTTCTCTGAATGTTTAACTGTTCATATGACACTTATTCAATTGGTTTCAAAGGATATATTATGTGAGAAGTCTAAAGCCATACTTAATCCATGTAGGACTAACACCTAATATTTTCTCTGACTTGAGGTCTTCATCAGGAGGATAGCTATCTACAGTTAGTGATACTGATAAGAGGCTTTGTAGATAAAAATTCTGATGGAGGTGCTAATTGCCACTATTTCTTTTTTACTTACTACTACCATTTATTCTTAGCCAAATAAAAAGCCCCCCCACACACAAATAAAAAACCCAAAACCCATGCACACTCACAGAAGAAAAAAATAACACCAAAACCAACAACACCCCACCTCTCAACCATTAATGAAATAAAACCTAAATAAGGTTTGTGATACCTTAGCTTTCCACTAATTTTTAACTGAATGTAGTTGTCTGCCAGATCAAAGCAGCTTCCTTTTATACTACAGGATGTTTCAGATTTTCTCTTAAATAGCTTAACCATCCTTATAATGTCCTAAAGGGGATACCAATTCTGTGCACTTTCTTTCGGAAGATGTACTCAAAAGTGAATGTTCTGGGCTGTAAGTTAAATGCTGTTTGAGGACTTCTTGTCTGCATGTACACTTACAAGTTTGTGCTATATAAATGTGTACAGAGATGTTTTGAAACAAGCCAGATCTGCTTATTATTCCAACTTAATTGCTGAACGGGCAGACTGCCCTACTTTCTTGTAACTTTTTATTGCAGGGAAGCTGACTAATCTGGCTCTTCCTCCATCAACAGAACTTTGTGAACTGTTCACATCCCACTTTGAGAACAAAATTAAGATCATTGTGAGTTACTTGCCCCCTAACAAAGCTGCCAACACTAACAATTCTCTAATTCCAAATCTTGAGCCTGTCAAAATTTTCAAACTACAAATACTTTTGGCATTTTATGTTCCAAAACCTCAGGGCACTATTACATTTTGCCAAGTCTTTGGTCTAAACAGTTACAGTTTTTCTTCATTCTCTAATCCCACTGGGTTCTCACATTGTTAATCTTTCTTTGATGGTAGGGAATATCTTAGTAATGGCACAAAGTAAAACAATTATCAGTCCAGTTTTAAGAAAAAAAACCCGCTACTAATAGAAGATGTTGGAAGATGTTGCATTTGCTATTTAATATTCAATCTTTTTTTTTTTTTTTTTTGTGATTGTAGCACACTGTAAATGTGCAGTGTTCTTTTAAAGAACATTTCTCGGTTTCATCTCAAGCTGGACCCTGTCCTCTGCACTGGGAAACAGTGTTCTAAAGAGTTAATTTTTGGTCTTTGTACCTTGACTGGTGATGAATTTTTGCTGCTGTTGCTTGACCTCTCAATTCACTTTGACATTATTTTGATCACAATAGAACATTAGGTCTCTTGGCAACTCAGATTGGTTTTGTTCTAGTTTTCATTGAGATTTTTCATGCACATAGTGGTTCTGCCTTTCTCTTTCTGTCCTTCTGTCTCTTGCATGTAGTCACAGGCACATTCTGGAGTACTTTACACATGTCATGGCACAGATCAGGCAAGAAAAGGTGGTCTGGTGGTAGCAACCAGCTCTCCTGGCCAGTGTACGGGCTCATTGTACATTATGCCATTCTATTAACAGATTATATACCTAGCACACACACCATCTTTCACCAGATGACATCAAAGCTTTTTGCAAATCAGTAATAACTAGTACCTCTGTAGAGACGACATTGCTGCAGACAGGAAGGTTTGCCTATTACCTTATTGGGGAAAGTAGTTAGTCTGGCTACAGAAACCAGAGATACAGCATCATGAGGAACGCAGGATCGTTACTGAACTCTCATGGTTTTTCAGCCATCCTGTCTCAACCTATTTATTTGACACAATTTTGTGCACACTATTCAGGTTATAAACAGGTTTAAGTCCTGGTTTTCTCATTCTCTATGTCTCAGTGCAAATCTTTTATGTCATTTTGTTAGTTTCCGTGACATTTTGTGTGGACAGCACTGTCAACTGGGTGTCCATCTGCCCAGATATAGTTTAATTCTATACAGTGTAGCAGGTCTGCTTAGATCTTCAGGTGTTAGAGCCCTTCTTTTTGCAACACAGAGTCTATTGGCACTGGTCTTTTTCTCAGCTTTTCTGAAGATGTAAAACAAAGACATGTAAAGTGAAACGCCGGTCATTGGTTCTCAGAAAGTTCTTGCACTCAGTTACCTTGATTGCATTCTGTATTGATACTCCGGGTGTTCCTGCCTTACAAATCAAATGCCCTCTTTTACCAACTCTTATAGACAACTAATAACTATTATCCTCAGCCCTTTTTATTTAAGTTATTCTTGGTATTTCTTATGTGCAACAGACCCAAACATCATGTGTTTCCAAAAGGCTACCAAAATACCGGTCCATTTCTTTTTATAAAATATATTATTTTAAATCCTTTACATAACCAAGTCCTCCTAATGTCAGTATCTATTTGCCAGATTGTTTTGAAAGTATGTGGGATATTTAAGGAATGATCTAACTTTCTTCAAGTCAAAAAAGAAGTCTTAAAATGTTAGAAAAAGGAAAACTTAATTAGATTCTTCTTGGGTCATTGTTTCCATAATTTGTAAGACTGTATGAAATATCATGGATGAATTACATAAAAATATATATTTTAGATGAGTCCAGTGATAGAACACCCTAGGTTTATAATATTGGTGATATTTTATAACAGACTTTATGTGGAAAAGTGCTTAAAATACGCATTTTAAGTGACTGTAACTATACAGTACTGACAGTTGTGTTCTATATTATTTCTTAGATTTCCTACCCTGTATTTATTATTTTGAGAAATCCAAAATTGTTTTATTCCTGAAAATACTACCTGCAGTTATTCCTGAAAAATCAAAGTTGGAGGGTTTTTTCTGTTCACACCATATCACAGATAATAAAGATTAAAGAATCAAAGTTTAACTAATAATTCTCCTTATCTTACATAAATGGAAAACTGTCTACCTAATTCTCTTACCACTGTGTTGATTCTACACAATTACCAGAAATTAAAAGTGGTGGAAGTATGTATTTTAATCACAGAAGAAGGAAAAGCAGCTATGGCTCAGTGAAGACCAGGAATAAGGCTGTTGGAAGATGTCATTTTTATATAGCCACTTTCCTGATCATAGTCACATTTTGGTTTTAAAATTGTACCAATCTTAGAGTAAAAGACTTAGGGCAGCTTTCAGCACAGTGTCAAGTTCCCATTAAATGAGCTGAAATTAAGTACACTTAACAGTAATAATTTTCTTTGAAATGGCAATTTTCACATGTCTACTCAAGCTTGGGGATGGTTATGTATAGCAAACTAGTCATCTCTGTATAATTCAGATACTTTTATATTCCCTCTGTGTGTGTCTCTGTGTGTGTGTGTATGTATCTATACATCTCTCAGTATAAGTACATACTTTGGTAATTTGGCAAGTGAAAATATGTTCCAAGATTCTACTGAATGCTAAACCAGATGTAATAAATCCACTATCATACTCTGTTTTATGCAGAGTCTATTCCTTCTGACTGAATCCCTGTTGATTTGCAATCTGTCTCTTAGGGTACAAAGGTAAAATAATGCATAGCCATCAGATTAATTTCCAGAATTCTATATCTGTCTATATGTGCAGATTTTAGCAGAAGTGAATGGAGATGAATGTGCTGTGACTCAAGCTCAGATTGTACTCAGGGCACACTATATTGCCTGCTCACACATCGGCATGCCATTCACCATTCTAGAAAACTCTCTTTTATAAAAGTTATTGCAGAAAACACCCCTTGAGCACCCTTCATACACTCCGAAAAAATGTGGTTTTGAAGGTTTTCTTGTTCAGACTAAGCAGACTTTATTGAAAGGCTCAGTTCTCATACTGAACCTAAAGGAGGTTCTTAGGCCTATTCTGAATTAGTCTGTGAATATTGTCTCCCTTTGTATATGATTAGGAAAATTTCAAAAGAAGTAATAATGTTTCTATAATTTCTTCAGGTCATGCAGTTTTAGCTGAAGAATCATTTTCCCTCCGAATTACTCAAGAGAATTTCTGCAGTCTTTGGTTATGGCATAAATCTACACTAAAGTGATTCTTACTTCTTTTGTCTAAAGCATGTGATCAAAGCCACACCTTGCAAATCTTCAGTCTTTTCTAGGAATAGGATGGAAAATGAACACTTGATTTAAAAATGCAAGCTTTGTGCTCTGAGTTCCTGGTAGTGTTAATTATAGCACTTGTCCTGCTGCAATCAGTGAAACTTGGGATGCACTGATGTCACCAAAACTTGCCTGCTCTTATTACTCTTCTCTCTTGATTACCAAAAACTTAAATAGAAAAGAAGAAATTATGTATGGTACATAAGGGAGTTTCTCAAAATGTATGTTTCTTTCTTTTTTTGAGGTACTTGCTTTCTTCCAGCCCTATAATTTTTTGCTTTGGAATTCTAAATGTAATCATAAAAGGAATGTTTTAATGTAACATTTTGTTATGGTCTGTACTACCTACATTGTTCTGCATTCACTGAAGGCAGTCTAATATTGCAGTCCTATGTTAAATGTGTCAAGCCTTTATTATGATGCTTTGTGGCCTGAAAGAATTAGGAGGTACCCAAGAAAAACATCATCTGTATTTTCTGGCCACTACTTCTGTATCTTTACATTTCCTCATGCTGCTTTCAGAAAGTAGTGTCACTGGCTCTCTTGCAAGCTGCTCAGCTTTCCTGCCTCTGCTCTTCTCTAATGGCTTTGCAAATCTGAAGAACTCTCTGGAAATCCCATGAAGAGCAATACTACATGTTGGACAACCAAATTGGCAGTGAAAATGACAGGAGGAATACGTTTGAAAAGGTACATGCCAGGGTTGCTCAAGGAATGTGAAGTTTAACAGAGCAGAAGAGTAAGATCAGGAGCGTAGCCACCTCTCCTCCTGGAGATGTAACTGGAATCTGCTGTTAAGGAACAGGAAGGACGGCAATCTCTCAACAGAGAATGTAAAATTAATTTCTTCCTACAACCCGTTTGAGCTTTTAAAGTACTGGAGGTTTAGTTTAGGTGTTTAGGACATGTCATGGTTTAGATTACACTGGATTTGTGTGATGACTGCATTTGTTTCCTCTCCATGTATTAGTGTAAACATAATATAGTACAAATACTATTAGCTAAAGCTTAATATTTTTATGTTATCAGTGGGTTTTAGGGCATTTTATCTTAGGTAGTGTCATTGTATTGATTTGTGTGGCATGTTTTAATAATCCATGCAGAATAGACAGGAAATTACTCTGAGGTACAGAAGTTTTTGAATGTTGGAGGACACCAGGTCAATTAACTTGCCTGGCATGCATTATAAGTCTGTTTCACCAGAGAAATGGGTTGTTTCGTATGAAAAGTAGTGATAACATTCCTGAATTTTATAAATCTATTTCACATTAATAGCCCAGTAATCCATTTATATTTAAGAAGTGTGAATTGGTTTTGTATGTCTGAAAAGAGGCAACACAGGTAATGACTTGTGTGAGAACTCCACTGAGCTGAGTATGCTGCTTGTCCCTTAAATTCCTTATCATAAATTATATTGACAGCGTGACTTTGATTATTTTACATTCCACGGAAATATAAATATAATAGGTTGAATTTATTAACTTTAGAGAAATTTAAAATGTATAAAGGCTCCAGTGGAAACAATAGTCCTACTAGGAATTTACAGTAAAAAATTAATGCATTTATATGACTAATTAGCTTAAAATATGGTAACAGTAAACTAATTTTCAAGTTTAGCACTAAGTACATTCTCTCAGTAGAGAGATGGTCTTAGTAGAGCATTTGGTAGACAAGGAAATTTTAAATAAATTTCAAACACTTTTCTATATATCAGTAGAGGTAATTTTTCTAATTCTCGTGGCCTTCAGTGTCACACAAAGACCATACACAAAGACTTTCATGCAGCTGAGGAGAATTTACCAACTTTTTATAGTTTTTGTTTCACCTGACAGCTAAAAATTACACCGTGTTCAACCAGCAGAACAAACAATGTGGGAGTTCCCTTTCACATTAATCTGCCTCTGAGGGTAATTTGCTTCAATCTGGCTGGCATGGACCGAATAAGGATGTGATTCCTTTTCATAAAGCTGATTGTAAGCCCAAGAAGAAATGTGATATAGTTTTTTCAGGACAATAGCCCCTCACACTCTAAGAATGAATTTCAAAATCAAAGTATAATACTTTGGTTAAGTTACCAGCATAAGGAACACCTGTACCTTATTACTCAAGTGTTGTCCTATGTTTCCTGAAGTAACTGTTGAACCTGTCTTAAAGAGCATCTTCTCATGCTTTAAATTAAATAACCAACATAAAAAGAGCATGAAGAAGACAAATCTCATAGTTTGCCAACTCCAAGAACCTCCAGGCTCTGCTGTCATGAAGATCATGACAATTTGCTTGCAATGAGTTTCTTTCACTGGAACAGAAGAAGCAGTGGTGATCCTCTTGGGGTTAAGTGGAAGGAGATTTCCCTCCCATACATGTTCCTCGAGGAACTGTTTGCATGCCAGAAATGGAATGTGGGAGGAACTGCATTTCAAGGTTAGCTCTTGGCTTTAGGATGGAACTGAGGTCTTGTGACCACAGCAGTGGCCATGAGGGATGTGTCATGTTCTTGCATGGAACGTGGTTTGGCCAGTGGCTCTAATAACTGGGATTTGTCTACAGCGGTTGTCAGGGAAAGCTGAAACTTTTGTCCATGGTGCTTCACCCAGGCTCCACATGGAGCAGCATGCTGCCTGAGTCCTCACACTCCAGTCCAGTTCCTCCTGCCCTGCTGGCCTCCAGCTGCTCTCTAGACAGAGTGCCCAGCAGGGGTGCAGATAACTCCTGCCTGAGCCTCTGAT
Organism: Melozone crissalis; assembly: GCF_028551555.1. Lineage (NCBI taxonomy): Eukaryota > Metazoa > Chordata > Aves > Passeriformes > Passerellidae > Melozone > Melozone crissalis. Next base: position 17,577,297 of record NW_026535783.1, on the reverse strand, counting down.
GCTCTCCTGCATCGTTTATTGTCAAGAAGCTAGATGGAGCTTTATTGCTTGTTGTTTGACTCTTACCCTTTTTTTCCCTCAGTGGTTACCCCAAAATACCAGGACAGATGTTGCCTGATCACTGCTGCTGTAGGCTGAGTCTCATCTCATTTTTTTTTTCCATTGGATCTTCATACACAACCATGGCTTGCTTTGCATCAAGGCTTTTTCTATTTTTTCTTGATACAAAGTCATGTTCTGATAAGTTATTTGTGTTTGTCTTTCTTTCAAATATCAGGAATTGATGAAAGTGCACTGATGTGCTTAATAGCTTTAAGTGATCAAGCATAAGTTTCTAAGTATATAAAATAAACCTGACCATTCCACCTTGACATTTTTATTTCCTCTGTTCTCTGTGGGGTATTGACTTTCTAAGGTCCCTTGGGCATTTCCACTCTTGTCTCAGTGCAGAGGTCCACATCATCATTTGTCTTTCCATTTCTTTGTGTATTCTGAAGTTTATGGTGTTTCTTTCCTGCCTTTTCTACTGAAAGCCCTGAGATTGTTATTGGGTATTTTCAGGGGAAGAAGGAGAGGGTAGAGCTCTTACAGAATACAGTAGAAAGAAATTATTTCTTTTTAAACTTTTTTTGGACTTAACAGCTGTTCCACAGTTGACTGCAGTGTCAATGTACTGAACTCAGTAACCAAAGTGTTTCCTCTCAGTCTATACTTTCTCTTCTTTCTAAACCCAAAATCTGTACTTGCACTGCCAGTGTAGCAGAACAGCTAACCTGCTCCAGCCAAAATGTAGAATAGCTCACAAAACCATGTGTCTCTAGAGCTTCACCATTTAGGGTTGTCTATTTTTTTAATATCAGTTCAGCTGGATAGAGGCTAAGTACCTGTGATAAGCTACAGAAAGCCTACTTGGTTTCTTTTGATCAGGGGGTTAGCTCCCAGAATAGCTTTAGCTCAGGTGCACAAGGTGAAATAACAAGGCCAGTCTGATTGTCAGAAGCCAAACGAGAATCTGGAAAAACTGATTCTGTTAGTCAGAAAGGAAGAGTTTAGGATTTCACAATGAGGTACTTAGGCAACTCCTGAAGTGTGTAGTCATTCTATATGTTTCCATAAATCAGCTGTTTTGGTTTTGGCTCCCTGCTTTTAATGATTCACACTGGAGAACATTAGAATGTAAACCTTGCTGCAGAAAATTGCCAGCTTCCCTATGGTTGCTCTCTATTGAAAACCTGAATGTTTTATCTATATTGATTTTGGGGTTTTTTTAATATCTGTATTTCTGGATTCAGTTTTGGACTTCTATAGTTCTAGATAACTTTATGGGAAATATTTAAGAACCACATGAAAAACTGAAATAAACGTCTGTCTGGTAAAGCATTGGAAACTGATCTAGAGCAACTGTAGTGGGATGGCAAGTACTCTACTGTAGTTACTTAGGTATTTCAGTTCTTGATTTAGGCATTCCTTGAGAATTCATCTCCATATAATGTTCAGTTTTACTCATTTACCTAGAAAACTCCGTTGTTCATGAGGTGCCATCTATCAATAATGTTGTAGCAGCTAAAATTTTCTACTTGGTGCTAAAGCTGAGACCAGATGTTTATCACAGCACACATGGTGCACATCATGGTACTCCTTAGCAGCTCTTCCAGGACTGTTACCCTCTCCACAGTTCCTTCTCTATACACAAAACCTGGCCGCTGGTCTGGGTTTGGCTGGGGTAATTTTCTTTGCAGCGGCTGGCATGGGGCTGTATTTTGGATTTGTGCTGAGCAGAGGGTTGATAGCACAGAGATGTTTTTGCTGTTGCTCAGCAGGGCTCACACAGAGCCAAGGCCTTTTCTGCTGTTTGTGCTGCCACTGGTGAGAAGCTGGGAGTGCATGAGAGGCTGGGAGGAGACACAGCTGGGACAGGTGACCCAAACTGACCAAAGGGATTTCCAGACCGTGTGACATCATGTGCTAAGTACATAAAGTGGGGACAGAAGAATATGCATTCTTGCAGTGATGGTATCTGTCTTCCCAAGTCACCTTTATGTGTCCTGCTCTCCTGGAGATATCTGCCCATGGGAATCAGTTAATTAATTCCTTGTTTTTCTTTCCTTATATGCATGGCTTTTGCTTTCCCTATTAACATGTTTTTATCCCAAAACATGAGTTTTCTGGCTTTTACCCTTCCCATTCTCTCCTTGATCCCACTGGTGAGAGAGGAGCAAGTGGCTGCTGGCTGGGCTTAAAACATAAAACCCAAGGTGGCTATTCCTGAATAATGCTGCCAGATGAACAATTGTATTCAGGAATCTGACTTGCTGAAGCTGGTTTGACATATAGTCTTATTTTAGGCAAAAGATCATCTACCAGACATAGACCAGTGAGAAACAGTGAGCATTGGCAGGACAGACACTCCAGAATTGCACCCATAGCCTTTTACCTTGTGGTATACAAAGCACAGGAAGATACAATCCCTGCTTTGAACGCTTGTTCCATGGGACTCTCAGTCTTTTCCTTTCCCCATCAATTTCTTGATTTACAAAGAAAAAAAAAAAAAAAAAAAAAGAAAAACCAAACCAAAGAAACCCCCAACTCCTCTCCCCCCTAAAAAAACCCCCACCAAAACAAACTACTAGAGTTCAGGCCTGGATAAATCTGTTAGAAAAATAAAGGTTTTGGAAAAGTACTTAAATGGAAAACAGAGAATGTGAGATTTTTCTGTCCAAAATATTGAGTCACAATTACATTCCTGCACCAAAATTGGAAAGAAACCCCATAATCCCAATTTATTTCTGCAAATATTATGGCAGTTTTGTCCAGACCTTATCGTTCTTATGTCACATGCAAACAATCATGTTTAATAGATTCTGTATTTCTGAGAGCTATTTTTAGATAAAGGAAAACTTTCCAGACTGTTTTGCTGCTTGAAGTAGCCACCCAGAACTACATTCAAAATGTTGAGTCACTTGATTTGGAAAGATTGACATCAGGGATTTTAAAAGAGGTCTCCCTCTCAGACTGCCCCCTTGAACACTTTTTTAAAAAATTGTTGAATGAATTACATGTAAGAGTGCACACTCAGCTGCAAACATCAAAAACCATAAAAGCTGGGCTTAAAGATGTCAGAAATTATTAACGTATTCTGCCTATTAATCCTGTTATTACCCAGAAAATGGATTTTAAGTTCTAGAATTCTATCTGGAAAAACATATTGAAGTACTGCATTTTAGATCAAACGTTGGTTTGGGGTTTAAAAAGGAAAAAAATAAACAACAAGAACAAAATCCCACAAAAATAGCAACACAAACTAAAACCCAGCAAACCAAAAAAAAAAAGAAAAAAAAACCAAACCAAACCAACCAAAAAAAAACCCATAACCAATACAAAATCAAAAAACCCTATAATTCTCAAATAATTGAGAGCACTTTCAGATGGGTTCTGTGTGAAAGGAAGGAAAGAAATTAACCCAAATTTGTCATGGCAACTTTCTCCATGCCATGACTTGACTTATTTTTAGTTGGTCTTTGCAACTGAGAATTCCTTTTCTCATCCCATCTGCAGCATGCCTTGCTTGGAGCAGTTTGTTTTGTTGATGGGCATAAACGTTTGAATCTGCCTGCGAGGAGGATTTGGTGGCCGGGGGAATTGGAAATAGACTATAGCGCGTTTCTCCCCCAGGGTCACGAGTTCACATCCGCATCAGGTCAATAGTGGCAGAAAGTCATTACGGATCCGGCCGGCATCTGCCTCGTGGCCGCTGCCAAATCATTTAACAATCGCTATCCAGTTCCACGTGCTCAGGTGTTTTCCTTCCTGCCCCGCAGCAGAGCCCCTCGGGCAGCAGGGACACGCTTCCCTTTCCTGGGGGAGCCCCTTCGGCCCCGGCTGCCCCCGGGCCGGCGGCTCCGTGTCACACTAAGGGCAGGGCGGTGTGGCCGTGTGTGTCACACTAAGGGCAGGGCGGTGTGACCCGTGTGTGTCACACTAAGGGCAGGGCGGTGTGACTGTGTGTGTCACAGGGCTCTGTGACCGTGTGTGTCACACTAAGGGCAGGGCGGTGTGACTGTGTGTGTCACAGGGCTCTGTGACCGTGTGTGTCACACTAAGCGCAGGGCGGTGTGTGTGGCCCGTGTGTGTCACACTAAGGGCAGGGCGCCCGTCCCGGCCCGCTCGGAGGGACACGGCAGGGCCGGGGGGGCCTCGTAGCGGAGGCAGCGACCCCCGCCCGCCCCGGGGGCTCCTCCGGGACTCGGCACCGCCCGCGGACCCGCCGGGCACGATCGCCGGCAGCGACCCCTCTGAGACCCCCGATAACACCCTGCTAACACCCCACTGACACCCCGGCAGTGACCCCCACTAACATCCCCGCTGACACCCCCGCTGACCCCCCCGGCAGTGATGCCCATTAACACCCTCACTGACACCCCACTGACACCTCACTAAGTAACACCCCACTAACACCCCACTAATAAACACCCCCACTGACACCCCACTAATTAACACCCCACTGACACCCCAATAACACCCCACTGACACCCCACTGACACCCCACTAACATCCCACCGACACCCCACTGATAGACACCCCACTGACACCCCACTAACTAACACCCCCACTAATAAACACCCCACTGACACCCCGATAACACCGCACTGACACCCCGATAACACCCCGATAACACACCACTGACACCCCACTGATAGACACCCCCCACTCTGTGACGCTCCCGCTCAGCGCTCTCGGGCCCCACGCCGTGCCCGGCCCGGGGCGCGCTGTCCGCGGCTCCTTCGGGCGATTTCCCCGACTCCTGCCGCGCCTCGGCCGCTGGCCGATTCCAGGGAAGCAGCAGCGGGGGCCGTGGCTAGGGAAAGGCTCGGGAGGCGCCGCCGGGCCGCCCTGCCCTCGGCCGCAGCTCGGGCCTGGGGCTCGCTGCCCCGGCGGGGCTCGCGTTGGGAGGGCCACGTTTCAAACACGTGTGTAGAGCATTGTGTAGAGCCTTCCCCTATACCTTCTCCTCCCCCTCTTCTTCTCTTCGAGGGGAACTGGAATCCGAACGGTGAGATGTAGAAGAGCGCGAATCCCCGTGAATCCCATCTGAATAAATGTCTATATTAATGAATTATTAACTCGGCCGCTCGTGACCTTAAAACTGGAATGAGGAGACGCCTAGGGCAAGAAGGAGAGCTGCTGAATCCTTTATCGGACTCCTGTCAGAGGTAACCGACCATTTGTCTTTCCCAGATCAGGAGAATTAATTAATATGAAAGGCAAACTTTTTAATTGTGTGTCAAACGAAATCAGATAGGGTGTCCCCGATTCAATCCCTTGCTAAAAGGGTTTTAGCTCCCTTTTCTAACTCAAGCCTAAAATAAAGCCTTAGAGTTTTCAAAGAGAAGGGCATCCTTCATAAGTGTTGTTTACAAAACAAAACCCAACCAAGCAAGAGGGAAAAAAAAGAAAAGAAAAGAAAAAAAAAGGAAACCAGAAAGCCCCACAAAACACAACCAAATACCCTAAAAGGGGGGGAAAAAATCGCAGGGAAAATGATGAATTTGGGTAGTTAATTTATCGATCTTGGCTCCTCTTCCCGCTTGTTTTATTTTAGAGGTCATTAATCAATGAAGAAAAACACCACCGTGTTCCCCCTTTGCATTTAATACGTTTACCCTCCTTATTTATTTCTTTTGAACAAATTCCTAGCAAATATTCACCAATCGATTCGTAGGCGATGGATTTTTATAAAGGTTTGATCGCCTTCTAAACGGTCAATGTGATTTGTTTCAGCTCTCGTCCTCTAAATAATGAAAAAGCCTGAGAGAAGAGGAAGGAGATGGCAGCAGTTAAAGCTTCCTTTCTTGTTTCCCTCTCATCTTTACATGCAGGAGCAAAGAAATGAAATAATTTTTTTTAAATTATTTTTTTTAAAAAAGCCAAACTCACAGCAAGAGCAAACCCAAGAAACAGTAGCAGACAGACCAGCTCGGGGGAGCCGGCAGGGACGCGCACGAACCGCTCTGCCTGGGGAAGCGAGAGCAGAGGTCAGGGCCGGCCGAAGCCGCCCCGGGGAGGCGCAGGTTCAGGGCTGGGAGCCGGGCTGGCGGATTCCCGAGGGAGCGGAGGGGCCGGCAGCGGAGATATTTTGGAGGGACTGGTCGAGAAGCCGCCCCCTGCCCGCCTGGCCGGCTCGTCCGTCCGTCCCGTCCGTCCGTCCGGTCCGTCCGTCCCGTCCGTCTGTACCGTCCGTCTGTCCCGCCCGCCGCTCGGCGCCGACGCTGACCCGCGCTCGCCGACCCTGCCCGCCGGTGCTCTCGTCCCGTCCACCCCGCGCCCGCGGAGCTCCCCGCGGCCGGGGACAGCAGCCGAAGGACGAGCGCAGCGTGCCCGCCGCAGAGCCGGCCCGGGGCTGAGGGCCGCGGCTCCCTCCCTCCGTGCCCTCCGCGAACCCGGCACGCCGAGCCTTCCTCCTTCCTCTCCTCTGGTCCGGCAGCGTCTCGGAGCGCCAAGGGAGTCTGTAAATCCTATTCTGCCACCTTGATCGCTCAAAGCGCTACGTCTCTGTCTGCTAAAAAAATGGCAGAAGCAACAGATTGAAGTACTCCTGAATATGAACCCTTATGGAATACTTCTGTTAACAAGTCGAAGCAAATGCAGGTATTGACAACGTACTTAAATCCATTAGTTGGGCTCTTTCCTCTACTTCGTCACATTTTTCTAGCGCGAAACGAATTTTTGAGATTGCTACCACCAAAAGAAATTCACTATTTTAGAAAGAAGTCCAATAAGGAAGACAACCATAGCACAGATGTGGGCGTAAAGGTAAAGTAAAAATAAATTAAAGAGTCAGACGGGGCGGAATAAAATTGTGACCAGGAGGGAGGTGGGTAGGAACGAGACGTTGTTTTAATGCAGTGAAAACGGAGAAAACCAAGCGCACCCACTGTCAGCGCGCCCAACACTGACCGCCAGCGACGGTGCGAACAGACCGGCAGCCCCACCTCTGTCCCCGGGCTGAGCGGCTGCGCCGCGGAACTACAGAAAGAGCATTGAGAGAGCGAGAGGGATGAAAATTATTCCATATTGCATCATAGAATTGATCAAAGACTTAAAGAAGGTTTTTATACCCAACTTTATAACCCCTAAAAATGGGTGCTGGGGGTGCTCCTACTCGTGTTTGCCTTTAATTTAGGTGTTATCAATCTATACAGCAGATGACGGATGACCTTGTCAAAATGACTCCAGTCAAAACATTTTTTGCCCGAGCCGTGTTCAAATTTGTGTTAAAATGTCCTGCCTTAGACACAGACAAAGTCTAAACAGCAGCAGCTTTCCCAGGCTCTGCGAGAATGAAGGGTGGGAAAGAAACAAACTGGAATCAGGGTGGGGAGAAGAGTGAAAACATATTACACGCTCACACGTTACTTTTGTAGGCAACTGTGCATTCAGTGTGCGTGTAACACCTGTCTACGAGGGCTCTTCTGGCACTAGAGAGATGTTTTGGTAAGATAAACAGTTCGTGCATTTTGTCCTCAATGCAAGGCATAATATGTACGAACCACGTACCTAAGAGATTATAGTTCTTGTCTGTTTTTTCACGTGGTCTAGGAAAGAAACTGAAAAAAAGCCCCAAACTTGTAAATACTCACTGATATGTGAGCTCAACAACTGAGCAGCGGGGCGGGAAACCCAAGTTTCTAAGCAGAGTGGGGACGGAAAGTCACCAGAGATGAGAAGTTTCTCGTCACAGGTTGCATCTCCCTCATGCATGCTTCTTGCACTGCGCTGTAACCTGGTACAAAGAGCAGGAGTGAGGCGTGCTGGTGGTGCTCGGGGATGCAGGGTCTGAGCAAGGAGAAGCTCTGGGGCGGGGGGGTTCCCTCAGCTGCGCTGGGACCGGTCTCAGGCAGCCGAGGGGAACAGGAGGAATGTCACCCAGCACACAGCAGCAGCTATCTGAGACAGCACCGGGACAGGTCGGCTAGGTGCCTAAAATCTGCCCCAGCCCCCGAGGGGCCAAAAGCAAGTGAGGCAAGAGCCTCGCAGCTGACCGGAGCTGGCCGGGTGCGGGGCGCTGGGGCCGGGAGCTCCCGCTCGGCTCCGGGCTGGGAGCAGCGGATCCCGCTCGGGACGGGGCCGGTCCCCCGCTCCCCTCCGCCGAGGTAAAAGCCAAAATCCCCAAATCCCAGCAGCTCTTTGGCTCTTTTCGGGGCCATTGTACTTCGGAGCTGGGGGCGGGGGAGGGGAGGGGGGAGAGGAAAAAAGAGAGGATGGGAAGAAAACTGGAGGGAGGGAAACAGGAGAGAGGGAAAGAGGTCGAAGGCTGGGGGTGGGAGGGAGGGAAGGAGGAGGGAAGGGAAGAAAGGGGCACTTTAAAAGTTGAGCGAGGAACAAAGTGGGGGAAGTTGCCAAAAAAAGAGCTCTGCATCCAGACTCGCTGGTAACTTCCCGATCCCTCCCCTCCTTCTCGTACACACCACACACACTTGTATTTTGCGCTGTCGTAAAACCCACGTGTCTCGCCCAGAGCCTGCCAGAGCCGAGTCGAGCGCCCGGCCGCGACTGCGATGCGCAGCCACAGCAGAGGGAGCCCGGTGGCTCGCAGCTAGCCGTCCCTCCGGTCCTCGGAACCTGGAGAAGGATCAGTCCCCTCCCGCGTGGACAAAGATCGGAGAAGTCTTTGCTCCCGGCCGCGGTCCGGCTCGGAGGCTCCCGGAGCAGCCGGCCTCTCCGCCCGCCGCCCGCGCAGCAGCAGCAGCAGCGGCAGCAGCGCTCGCCCCGCTCAGGTAAGGCAGGCGCGGCCCGGGCCCCTCCGAGCTGCCGGCACAGCGCGGCCCCCGAGCCCGGGCAGGGCAGCGCCGGCCGTGCCCTCCGCCCGGCAGCGCCTGAGTGGGGAACAGCAGGGAGAGACCCGCGCGTGTGTGCGTGTGCCTGAACTTTCCTCCGCCTCCTCCGCCTCCTCCTCCTCCCTGTTGTCAGCGGACAGTCGTTTGCTTCCGCGGAGAGAGGGAAGGAGTGGAAAGGGAAGGCAGTGCGTGCGAAGGGGACGGGGTGAGTGGGGGCTCTCGGGCTGAGGGCGGCGTGAGGGGCTGCCCGCCACCGCCCGCCTCCTGCCCGGGCTCCGCCGTGTCGCCCCGGCCACCACCTTTCTCGTCCTGGGACTTTTCGGGACGAGGCTTTCCCCTGACGGATCTGGCCACGGACAGGAGAAGCGGCGGGCGCACGGTCCCGCGCGGCCTCGGCGCAGAGCCCACGCGTGGCACAGCGTGTCCGAGCGTCTGTCCGACCGCGGGTCCCACCGCGGGGCCAGGCGGCTCTGCCAGGGCGGGGCGGGGGTCTCACGTCTTCTGTCCCCTTCCTCCCTGCTCCACAGGCAGAGCGATGCTGAAGCCCGGAGATCCCGGCGGATCCGCGTTCCTGAAGGTGGATCCCGCCTATCTGCAGCACTGGCAGCAGCTTTTCCCGCAGAGCAGCCAGCTCAAAAGCAGCGGGCCCCTCGCCCAGCTCCAGCCACCCGAGAGAGCCGAGCCCCCGGCTGACAGCCTCCGCCAGCGCCCGACCTCCCTCTCCTCCGCCTCCTCCTCTTCCTCGTCCACTCCGTCTTCCTCCTCCACCTCGTCCTGCGTCGCTGCAGCCGCGGCTTCTCTGGCCGGCCTGACCTCCCTGCCTGTGACCCAGGTCCCGGTGTTCGGCCCGCTGCAGAGCTCGGAGCTCCCGGCCGGGGCAGCGCCCGCTCCCCTGCAGGGCAAGGATTTGTGCGGGGCCGGCGGCGGCAAATGCGGCGAGCGTGGCCCCGCTCGGTACCGCTGCACGGCCGAGGAACTGGACTACTACCTGTACGGACAGCAGCGCATGGAGATCATCCCCCTGAACCAGCACACCAGCGACCCCAACAACCGTACGTACCGTGCCCTTCTCGCCCTCCTCCGCCGCTTCCCCTCCGCGCCTGGGGCCAGCCCGGGGACGCTCCAGGCTGCGGTCGGTGCCTGCACCGCTCTCACTCCACCAGGAGCATCCTCCGTCTCGCCCTTCCCTCCCTTTAGTTTTTGCCTTGATACCAGTTGTTTCAGGAGACGGGCTGCAGCCCTTCAGCAGCAGTTTTTCTGGTCTGAAAGCCGTGTCCTTCCCTGGAAGGCACGCTTCATCCGAAAGGCTGTGGCGGGGGTAGATTTTTTTCGGAGGGCTGCTTAGGAAAATGGATTCAGAAAAGGTTCAGGGCGACTAGCTACAAAGCTGGTCCTTTCTCGCCTTGTATGTCCCACTGCATTCCTGCCCGGAAAGCCCGGGCTTCGCTGAATATCCAGAAATCAATTACTCCTCCGACCTGGGCAGGGGAAGAGTTGCAGTTTTCATCAGATGGTCTAGGGCAAAGTTTTCCTCTTTCTTATCTCGGAGTATCGTTTCCTTTCAGACCTCGTTAACACCTCGTTGGTTTTAGTTTCCACCCCTACGGAAAAGCATGACATGGTCATTTAAAGAGAAAAGCCTATTTTCTCCACGAAAAAGTCTGCACGAGTCAGAATTAACTTAGGACTTTGCGGTTCTAAAGAGTTTTATACTGCTGTAGCCTATTATACAGCTGGGAGGGTTTTTTTGGGGGGGGGAGGGGGCTCCCTTATCATTATACATCTGTACGGATGAAAGGTTTGTAATTTTAGAAACTTCTGTCTTTTTTTTACCCTCTATCTATTAATACGATGCGACCGAGGAAATTCACGACACGAAAAGAACTGTATGAACTCCTAATAGTTCATCAGTTTTATAACTAACATTCAGAGCACGCGGATCTGGATCTGTCCCTCTTAAAACACATGGCCTCGACCCATGCACTTTAAAAAAATATTATTGTTTCAAACACTCTCTTTTATCCTAAGGTTTCTTAAAACTCTTTTTTTTTTTTTGGTTGTCCTTCTCAACCACCACTCCCCAAATGTCGGTTTAAGGAAGGCTGCTGAACAGAAAAACGATACCCCAAACCAGCAATCCTGAAACACATGCCCAAGCAAAACGCGGATTCGTTTAATTCAATTTCAGACGAGGAGCTTGTTTTGAAAGTTTCCATGACATCCTGCTATGTATTAATTAAACTGGGTGGGTGTTAGCACAGTCTTCAGCGCTGCGCATATGTTAGGGGGGGAAAGTTGAATCGGAGTTTGGTGGAGATTTTTCCCGCCTTCTTAACATTTCAAATGCTTCTATATTGGTTGTCGACTTTATTTTGAGCGACTTCCTCATGCTTAGTCTTACCTTGTTGTGAAACTTGTTCCTGTATTTTGTGTTCTCGGGTGAAGAAAACGTGATATTATAAATTACATGCAGAAAATGGAATCCGAAATGCACTTCTAATCGACAACCGAACGGTTCAAACAATCCATGTTTTACTTCTCGGAGCCGCTCTGTAAACCTAAAGGGTAAAGGTTGTAAAAGGAGAAAGGAATATTAAAAAGCGTTTGCGGGAGGGGGGATGTTTTTAAAGACTGAGTGGAATAAGAGCACCCCGCAGAGTCGGAGGCGAAGCCTGAATAATTTCTTCCCGAGCGCGGTGCAAAAGGTGGAAGCTTCGGGGAAGCAAAGGGATCGATCGCGGAAAGGACGCTTGTGAATCGCGTCCGGCTCTGGCGGGGCCGCCGTCGCCGTCGGAAGGACGGGCAGGGGGCAGCCAGCGCCATCTCGACTTTTTTTATGTTTGTTTTTCTTCAGCTAGATCTAAACATTCCTATAATTTACTTGTTTACTGGGCGGCTTTCGCTCTAGCGGTTATTAGCTGCCTCCGAGCGAAACTCGCAGCCCGAGTGTTTCGGTCTTCTGGGACCAAGCGTAGTTGCCTTGGGCAGCTCGTGCTTCAAAAAAAAAAAAAAAAAAAAAAAAAAAAAAAAAAAAAAAAAAGTAAACTGTCAGTGAGGAAGGAGAGCCGCAGCTACAGCCCGTGCCGTGCCACGCACTCCCAGCCCTCGCACGATCAAGGGAACAAGCTGCAGGACACGGGCCTGGCTGCCCGAGCGCGGCCGGGGTCACGCTAGCGGTGCGTGGGCAGCGGGGTTTCCACCGCCTTGACTCCCACCCTCACTCCCGTTTCGCACCATTCCCACCCTCACTGCCCGCTTGAGGGGAAGGAGGTGGGGGCTGTGGGTGAGATGAGGCGCCGTCTACTTTAGTTTGAGTCGTGCTTGCTTGCTGCGCTTCCATCTGCGGACAGCCCCAAGGACAGCCCGGGACGGGCGGGCTCTCCCCAGCCCGGCACAGTCACCCGCCCGCCGGGATTCACGCCCTGCCCGGAGCGGGGGCGCCGCTCTGCTCCTCTGCCCGGCCCCGCAGGCTCCGTCTGTTTCTCGGGCTCTAATCCCAGCTGTACCTCCTTCACCAACCGAGCGGGTGCCCTGTCTCCCCCACTTTCCCAAATAACAAATAACACCCCTCTCTCCATGCCGAGCATCCCTTCCTTTCGCGGCGCTCCCCGCGTGTCCCCGCTCCCCGGCAGGTCCCACCCGCTCCACAGAGGCGCCGGCAGACTCCGCGTGTGCCCCGCTGGTTCTGCGGGGCCGGGGCCGCGGCCGGGCCCGCCGGGGGAGCCCGAGCGGCGGCCGAGGCTGTCCCGGCGGCCGAGGCTGTCCCGTCCCGTCCCGGCTGCCGAGGCTGTCTGTCCATCCCGTCCCGTCCCGTCCCGTCCCGGCTGCCGAGGCTGTCTGTCCATCCCGTCCCGTCCCGTCCCGTCCCGTCCCGGTTGCCGAGGCTGTCTGTCCATCCCGTCCCGGCCCGGCCTCCCCGCCCGTTCCCGCTCCCCAGCGCTCGGCCCGGCCCGGCGCCGGGCGGCCGCCGCGGGAAGATGGATGGGCGGCGGTTTCCCAGTAGCCACACGCCTTGATCGTCAAATATCAATGAATATGGCACGGTCTTGGGTGAGGGAAGGGGGCGGGGGCCGCCTAGGAGCTGCGGGTTAAGCGTCTGTATGTAATTGTTTTAAATTGAAAGGGGATAAGCTAGGGAAAAGTAATAATAATGATAATAAAAAAGAAGCAATTAAGAGGCAAAACCCTGACTAGAGCCCAGCAGTCTTTACCCGCAGGGAAGTAAAGGGGATTATGCTAAAGCCCCGATAAAGTGGCAGGAGGCTGGGGACCGTTTGCTTTCCAGCCTCGAATCTGGAAGGACTAGGATATTTGTGGGCGCTGGGGCGGCAGGAGCGATCTCCTCGGGTGTGCCCGGGGCTGCGGGACCGGCTGTTCCCCTGGAGGCTCGCCCCGAGCCCCGGGGAGGCGCTTCCGCACCGAGAGCTCTGAGACTCCTCCACCTTCGCCGGCAAGCACCAACCTGCCGCTGTAATAAATACGCCGTGTAAAACTGAAGTGTCACGCCACCATGCACTTTGCACGCCTTTTCCCATTCAATTTATGGGGAGACAGAGTATATGTAACATGCTGTGAAGTGGATCGGTGTGGAAAATATTCGGACTTTTTTTTTTTCCTTTGGGCTGATGGTAACCTGTACGATTTAGCTATTTTACATCATTAGTTACCCAGCACCCTTAAACATAGCAGATAGCCATACATTAGATTGAGGTTAGAGAAGGTGGTGACTGTTTATTTAGGGTGATAAAATGGTCCATCAGCAGTAATCTCCATCGATATGTGCCACCAGGAGATGAAGGATGAGGGGACAAGCCGCAATTAATTGCCCTATAGTTTTGTAGGAGAGAGTGGAGCCGGTGCGGGCTGAACTTCGATCTCCTCTCCTGGCGCCTATTCATCATCTCTACATTGTATATGGGGGTCTCTCAGGGGCAGAGGGTGGCAAGGTTTATCTACACACAATATTCTCCTACCCTTCTCATACCTGACACGGAAATTTAATTCATTCATACCTACAGTAGAAGGCAGGGAAAATCAAACCCGCCTCCCTCAACCCGCCCTACACTCGCCTCTTAAAAATAACCCGAAGGCGCCTCTGAAGGCGGGGCGGGCCCCCTGACCCGCTCCGGGGCGCTCTGGGGAAGGAGGAGCAACCCCGGGGTGCGCCTGAGCCCCGGCCGGGAGCGGCGGAACCCGCGGGGGAACGGGCAGCGAGGCACTGCCCGGGGCCACAGCCCTGCCAGAGGGGACCGGGACAGCCCCGGGACAGCGGGCCGGGCTCGGTCCCGCTCTCGGCAGAGAGTTGTTAGAGTTAATAACTGAATAAATAGAGGCCACCCGACGGGAAAACGCATCCGCGTTTCGTAGCCCCGAAAGCCTGCCTCCGGTGAGGCAGTCTGATAGAAACTGCCAATAATTTGGTGAAAGGAGGTGGATGCCAGCTCATCGATGAGGAAACTGAAGTACGAGGGAGGCTGAGCTTCCCTGGAAAGCTCCAGCCCTCAGGAAAGGAAGGGAAACAGTCCCTTCCCGCCCTCCCTCCTGCTTAGCTGGGTACCCGGGCCCAGACAGGGATGCAGGGCCAGCCGTGGTGATTTATACTTGCAAGTGAATAATACCATGTGAAATGATGGCCACTTACACTGGATACCTGCATGCTTGCGGTGAATTATGGAGCAAAGGGTCAGAGGCCACCCTTCTTTAATACCAGCAAACTGCAGGTATCCAGTCTAACTGCACCTTTGAAGCATATTATTGCTGAGGAAAAAATGTATTTCTTTCATTTATTGTTACAGCTGGTTTGCTGGTAAAAACACTGTGTTAAACCCTAGTTTCACTGATGAAAGGCTTTTCCTTTCAGATTTGCTTTAAAGTGTGCAGTAGTAGTGTTATTTATGTTGGTGTGTGTTTAAAATTACATTTTGGGGGCAATGATATGTCCTTTTGCTTAGGTTTAGTACTTTTAAGTGTACTCACACGGAGTTATAGTATTGGCATTACACTGTGTTCATTTTTCTGGAGGCACATAAACAGTAACATCTTCCAATCCTTCCATAAGAACCATGCCAAACAGCTCCTCTAGGAAATCCTTTTATTTTCTTTTCTTGCATCTTCCTTTCCTTAATCCTCCTTATCTATAGAATATGAAGGTATAAAGAAGGAAACTGATCTCCTTCCAAAGTGTTTGGCTGTATCTGGGCTTGCAATGCAGTATTCCCACTGACTTTACCTTCTACATCTCTAGATTTTATCAGCACATACTCTGCTCTGGCTGCAGTCCTCCTTTATTTTTCCATTTTCAGCAAGTCCTCCAATTTTCTTACATTTCTTGCTTCTTCTTGGCTTGATTTGGGGCTTGAGTGATGCTATTGCAGAAAGCAGAATTATCCATTTCAGCCATTCTCAGTGAAGACCTGTGCTCACACTCAGCTGCTCTCCGAGGCCAGAACTGGAGGAAGGGCACAGGGCAGCTC
This sequence comes from Melozone crissalis, assembly GCF_028551555.1. Lineage (NCBI taxonomy): Eukaryota > Metazoa > Chordata > Aves > Passeriformes > Passerellidae > Melozone > Melozone crissalis. The sequence continues at coordinate 17,561,990 of NW_026535783.1, read as the reverse complement.
TCCTGGGCACCCTGTCTGGCCATGCTCTGGGAAGTTCACACTTTTAGAAGCATCATTTTCTTGTGAACCCCCCCCACAGCAGTGCGGGTGATAATGGCCACTCTGGTGATGTGAGTGGACCTCGACACTGCCCCTCTCAAAGCCCCGCTTCTTTTCCATGTCTTATTAAGCATGTTGGTGCAGCGTGCCACATTGTGCTCTGCAGCACACACAAAAACGATGCTGTTCATCCTGCTGTGAGGAAGGATAGTGTGCAAGTCTTGGAGCTCTTGATTTTTTTCCCCAAAATGATATGAAGGAAATCATTCCCTTGTCCTCTGAGGCAAAGGAATACATTGCCTACAGTGGTGGTCTTTAAATGGACGCTTTCATGTATTACACTATTACACAAAAGTTAGTTACAGGACAGGAAAAGATGCACAGTAGCTTTTTACTCCAGGCATGGTAAAATATAGCTAGGATGGCTTCCATTCCTTATAACATTTATGAGAATTTTTAAAGATTTTATTTGTGCAATTACATAGCAACTAAAGCTAAATGTATGAAGCATGAAACTAAGAGGAATTTCAGTACTGCTTAGTATTAAAGACAGATTCCTTCCTTCTCATCAACAAGACATTAGCCAAAACAGTTTCAAAAGATGTTCCATTTTCCAAATTTTCAACTTTGGCAGGACAAAGGGGAAAGGAACACAGCGGGGGATCAGATACTGTGACTGCCAAGCATTAAGACATTACCACTGTTTTTGGACACTGGAAAATAAGTATCACCACGTGTGACTTTCTGTAAGGGTAAATGACAGTGACACGGGGTTTGTTTGTACTCCTTGACAATTTCTTAGTTTCTTTTTCTTGGAAATGTAGAAATAAAATGTTTAATCCAAATTCATGCACACATATTGTCAGAATTAAGTTACGGAATTATTGCTCTAGGCAGGTACTGAAATTTTTGTGCATGAAAAGTTATGTATATCTGGCTGCTGTATGCAGGAACACACAGCAGGTTGTCTGACTGGAGTAAAGAAGATATTGAGCAGTTTAATGTAAATTTCTCCAGAGATAAAATTCCTCTAAGAAAGCCATTGTAATCAGCTAGTTATGAGGAGGGTTGCGTATCCAGAAAATATTAAAGCAGTGCAAATAATTAAAATTCAAGGGCCTACCCTGGTGCTAACTGACATCGTGGTTAGATATCGTTCTTTAAGCTCTCAGTTTTCCTGTAAGATGTTTTCTTTCTGACTTGCATGGGAAGATTGAAATCAATTGATTTCATAGAGTCATAGAACAATTTGTGTTGGAAAAGATCTGTGAAGTCATCAAGTCCAACTGTAGATCATAGAGTTCAGCCATAATCTGTTTAGAGTGTATCACATGCCAAACTGTTTTGGGTTGTGGGCTTGCTTTTTCATTGTTTGGGGTTTTTTCTTCCCTATTTCTATTTGGGATCCTTTCCTATGTGACCTCCGGTGCCAAACTGCAGTGCTGCCCCTAATAGCTTTGGATAGGCCAAAACCACAGGGTTTCTTGATGACTGGTTTTGAAGAGGAAAGGGAAGAAAAGATGCTGTGGTGATACCTCACTTTCCAAACTAGCTGTGGAAATAATAACAAAAAAACCCCAACCGCCCTGCTGCCCCATTCCCTCCCTCTCCAGCATGTACTTGATGCCTTTTATTCATCATGCCTCAGAATGGTTGTAGGAATATTTGCTGCATTCTTTTAGGACTCACCAGAAATATCTTCCCTGGGCTCCGGCAAATCCCACCCGCCATCCACGTCCAATTGATGTGGCTGGGAGAGCAAAACCCCTCTGCCGCGGTGCTTCAGCCCAAGGGAAGTCATTTTGTGGTGGGGATGATGTCCCTAAGGCAGGAGGAGCTGCACCCTGCGGCCACAGTCGCGCTTTGTGGCAGCGTGAGGGCCATCCCCGCTGGGCGGCTGGACCTACTGGAGATGTATGGATGGATGGATGGATGGATGGATGGATGGATGGATGGAGGGATGGATGGATGGATGGATGGATGGATGGATGGGTGGATGGATGGATGGATGGATGGATGGATGGATGGACGGATGGATGGACGGACGGACGGATGCACGGCCTGGGGCCAGTTTGCTGTGCAGCCCCTCTGCAGGGGCACCCGCCGGAGCGATGCACGGCTCAGGGCTTGTCTCCTTGCCTTCTGCTGGGATCTGTGAGCCATGCTGCGGGTAGGGAGCTCCGACGGACGAGCACCAGGTGGAGGCAGGTGTTTTCTGCAAGACTCAAAGGTGTAATGATCTTGAGGGAAATTAGCTTCCACACGTAACTTAGTAATAATTTCTTGTTGCTGAACGCATCACTTTTTTCATGCTAAAGTTTAAAAGAGGATGACAGGAAAAAGTGTTTATGTAGCGTGTCTAAAACTGCAGAATACACATAGAAGCCATAATTTCAAGATGCATCTTTTACTGTCCTTTAGCAGCTTTTGATGAAATGAAGGGAGGGTTTTCCTTTGAAGGATCTGTAGGAAAGAGACCTACTTAATACACAGTACATCCAGTTTGGGAAGAAGAACATCTGAGTCAGGGCCCCTGAGAATTGAGACTGTGGTTGCAGGCAGTCTAGCAAGTCTAAATCTGTGGCATAGACCAAGAAACTCCTACTTCTGTAGTGAATGCTGTGCTCTGTTTTTATAAGGAGTGGTATATAAAATTGTTAAGGGAAAGATGCAGGACTTGCTACAAGAGTATTACGCCATAATTATTGGTTTTTCTTTGTATTTCTGGAATAAATTTATATTAAAACATTTATTGTGTTACAAAAATGAAATATGAAGAAGACAGCAATTTATTTCAAGAGATTCATTGTTATGTTAACTCGGCATATCTCCAGAGAAATTAATTTCTTGAACATGAAACATTTTCCTGGAAGATGTACATTTGTGGCATGTGGAATAGTGTGCAGTGGAAACACTTAACCAAAATTTTCTTTGCTCAGAAAAGAAAAGCCATGGTAGGATCTTCTCAAAATAGAGACACATCATTCATTATTAACAACAGTTAGGGAAATTAACAGTTTTACAAATTGATCTTTTTCACAGGAATTGCTCATGAACTCAGATATGCTGTTTTGGTCTTTTCCTAGCTTCATTTACATTGTACAGGCAAAGAACATGCATTCTCATTCAATAAATAAAATTTCAAGTGTGTGCCCAGAAATATTTGCTGCATAATTTCAGTTTTAAGATTAGATTTGTCTTTAGTAAAGTAAATGTGCGTGCAGGCTCCAATTTGTCATTCATGAGGTTTCTGGTTTATTTATTTTATTTTCCAAACAGACAGACATGCACACACACATGTTAATGTAAAAACCAGAGTGAATGTTCATTTAAAATAAGGATTAAATTAAATCTTGTTCCAATTAAGCCCTTATTTGGGTTAATTGGGCTGAGCTGTGGTAAGGCAGTTGAGAGGGACTTGTGACACGCTATGACTGCGTTTTAAAATGTCTCGCTGAAACACACTGGGATGGTTTAACTGCACTATTTGCATTAGTCAAAAAAATTCATCTTTAAAAACATTGTTAAAGTAAATGAATCTTGGCAGGTTTGTGAATACACAAGGCTTGCAAATTGTCTGCAGGATTTCTGCTCAGCCTTTGGAATTTTTTACTTAAGGCTTTGGCGAGATCTGGGAAAGAGCCTAAGCGGCGCTCAGAAGGGCGCGGCGCGCAGGGGCACCGGCTGTGCAGCCGTGGAATGGCAGTGCAGGCACAGGGATCGGCGCGGCACGGCCGTGGCGGCGGTGGTGGCCAGCAGCAGGGCACTGACAGCTTTTCCCTCTCTGTCCCCCAGGATGCGACATGTGCGCGGATAACCGGAACGGCGAGTGCCCGATGCACGGGCCCCTGCACTCCCTGCGCCGGCTGGTGGGCACCAGCAGCGCCGCCGCCGCCGCCCCGCCGCCCGAGATCCCCGAGTGGCTGCGGGACCTGCCCCGCGAGGTGTGCCTGTGCACCAGCACCGTGCCCGGCCTGGCCTACGGCATCTGCGCCGCGCAGCGCATCCAGCAGGGCACCTGGATCGGCCCCTTCCAGGGAATCTTGCTCCTGCCAGAAAAGGTTCAAGCAGGTGCCATCAGGAACACTCAGCACCTCTGGGAAGTAAGTTATCGTGTTTCCTTCCTTGTCAAATTTGATCTTTTTGAAGTAAACATGGAGTGTGATTGTATGTAGTACTAGCACCAGAGCTAGCCGTGAAGATAAGCAAACAAACCCACAACTCAAATAAACCAAGTAAGCAGGTTTGAAAGTGTAGCCAGTGCAAGAAAAAGCCTTGCTGTGATAAAGGTAGCCAGAAAACCAGCGGACAGCACAGAGCTCCAATGGGTCTGCATGAGAAGAGCTGACTGCTGCAGGTGCTGTTGTGTGTAGTAGAGAGTCTTAGTCAGAGAGATCTGAAGCTTTTACAGCACCCAGTGCTTTCTATATTTTGACCTGAGTTACAAGAGTTGATGGAGCTCTCAGGTCACAGCACCAGCTGTATTATGCTAGAGCAGTGCATGTGGGTTGAGATGGAGTGCTGCACCTCTGCTGGGGCCCTCAGCCAGTCCAAGAAAAGCTACTGAAATAAGCCCAGGATCCTACTCCACAGCCTGACCCTTTGCAGTGCAACGGAGTTTATTCTTGCTCAGTTGAGTTCAGCTCCGGTCCTGTACCTACTGTGTGTTCACCAAAGGAGGTTTCCAGTGCTTTATGAAAGCCACTTTCGATATCTCAAAGCCATTGGTTTTTCTTTTTTAAATATTTGTCACTGCCTTAGAGAGTGACAGGTATCACTCAGGAAAAACCTATAATCTCTGTGTGTCAGAAAGAGCCTACTCTCTTCCTAGTCTTCTGCCATTAATTTCTTTGATTTGTACTGGAAGGTATAATTTTTTAGTTCTGCTTAGTCCTCTGTAGCTGCAATCTCTGCTTGCCTCAAAACTAACTGCAACAGTCAGTAGAGACAGGCCCATAGATCTGTGGTATTTGCTCATCCACACCAGATCCAAATCTTCAGAATATAAGGAATCCATGAAGATGCAGTGTTTTTGCTGTCTTCAGCGTGTGTACAGGGAAAGTGAATGGATCTTTGAAAGATGTTTGGGGGTATGGAAGAGTTGGAGCTCCTATGCTTTTCCTGCATGTAAACAAATAATAAACATCACACCAGGGTCTTTTTCTCAAGGTATTTATCCAAAAACATCATTGTGGCAAGAAGATTTTCACATTAAAGACATCAGTCTCATAACACACCTGAATGTGATCAGTAGAACTGGATGAATTGCAATGACTGGGAATTTTGCTGCTGCCTCCAGTGGAGATGGAATTTCTCTTGTACAGCAGATATTGATAATTTGGATTCTAACCTGTTCATACCAAAGCCCAGCGATTATAATGGCAGTATTTTGGGATATTTATTAATCACATATTTTTTATGGACCACTTTATAATGATGTTGGAGTTTGAATTGTTAAGAAGGGTATTGTGATTTAGACTGTTCAAATTAACAGAATATATAATAGTGCAATGAGATTGTCAGATCCACATATTACAATAAGTACTGAAATTTAGATAAATTGAGGCAGATAATTTTTCCATAAATATTTACAGGATGAGTTTAACTTTTAAAAACATGTGAATTAGTTTTATGCATGTAAACTTGTAGATACTGACAATACCTTTTTAAATAAGCAAGATTTTTATCATATTTCAGGTTATCTTAAAAAAGGGTTTGAAGCAATGAAAGAAGTTACGGCTTTTAAAAAATTATAAACAAAACCCAAAAAGATACTAAGGAAAAAAAACCTACCAGTACTATTTTGTGTACCAGATTCAGGCTGTAAGTGCTTGTCAGCTGAGATTTTGTGTGGGATTACTCTTGTGCTCTTAGCACACAACACAGATTTCCTGTTGGCTAGCAAAATGAATGCATGCATTTTAATAGAATTATCTTAAAAATAAGAATTCAATTTGATTTAATAATAACATGTTGCTCACGGTCTTGAATTATTTTTGTTAATGACAAAAACTGTTATCAAAGAAACACATACTCTAAGCTTTAGCCCAAAATTTTGCTGTTTCTCATTTGTTTCGTCTTTCAATTTGGCATACTTTATCTGTCAGAAGACCAATGTTTAATTAAAAAAATATATTAAAAGAAAGTAATCAGAAAGTGTAATTTTACAGAACCTGATCTATGAAAATACATAAAAACAAATGGCAGTATATATCTAAACAGTCTGTATTCATTTAGTCTACGTGGTATAGGAGTGTGGATTAAATCACTGTGAATGATAAATAAATGTTTCATCATAGTCCCTTTTTAAAGTTGTGACCTTAGTCCATTCTCTTTCACCAATGTTTCCCACACAGCTGCAAATGCAAGTCTGTCTACAGATCAGCTGTTCAGCATTAGGTCTTGATAGACCTTATGGAGAGAATTTCACATTTTTAGTATCATAAATTGCATTTTATTATTTTGCCCTTGGGACTGTAAAGTTGATAGATATTTGTTTTAGTTTACAGTTCTTTGTGTACACCAGGCAAACAGAAGGGCAATTGCGAACACTTTTAAGCATAGTTACGGCTTTGGTTGCTTTTTTCTTTGTGCTCTTTGTTGTGGGAAACATCAGAAGCACTGCATTTGATGTATAGTTCAGTGCTATGGAAATATGCTTCAGACTGTCTGCACAAGTGTTCCCACCACGCACTCGGTGTTTGCTTTGTGTGCAATGCGCGCAGCGCAGCATCACAGCGAGTTACACCCCACTCCATTGCCTCACAGCAGCCCCGACACCCATGGGTGCTCATGGGAAATTAGAGAGCTCTCTCACAATCACCCAAGATAATTTTTATAACTTAGAGAAAGATCAGTCTTTCAGAAAGCCAAAAATATTAGTCATTTCAGTTGTACTGCCTTTTTTTTCCCCCCCTCTGGCCCACTTCTATAACCAGAGTTTGCTTGTATTTAAAAAAAATACAATAAACTCTGATTTGTTTAAAACAAAAACAGGACTGGGTGTATTAAATAAACATTCTCTTTGGTAATGCAGGCATTTATTCCAGCAGTGCTTCATAATGTTTCTGATTCCTTTTTTTTTTCTATTTTGAAGTAGTGAGAATAATCCTTTTGTTATTGCAAAGAAACAGAGACTTTCTTAGCAATTAGGTCTTACTGATGAGAATGAGATAATTTTCCGCTAATGTGTTTTCTAATAAAGAAGTGGAAAGGCACACTTGATTCCAACATATATGAAAACATTATCTCAATTATTAATGTGTCCTTACTCCCTGGAGATAAATTAATCTAGTTGCACATGGTTTCCCCTTTCTGTTTAACATCAAAATTTAATAAGAGTAGACTTAAGGAATGTATACGATATACACTTAAATTCTATTAGAATAAAACACTGAGGTTTAAATGTGCATACATTTTAGTAGTCAAAATTTTTCAGGCTCCCAACTTTAAACTGTGAATTCTGGAAACAGCTAATTTGTAAATGGTATTTTCCCCTGCAAATGCAGCTTAGATGAAAAAATTTTACTGACAGACATATCAAAGGATACAGCCTTATCGTTTCCTGTTCTTCATGTGCCTGATAAAGAGTTTGCTATATCTTTTTTTTTTCTTTCATGTGTGGTCAAAGAGCTATTTTTTTTCTTGCAACAGCCTAAAAATATCAAATATATGATTTTACTTCATTTTGACTTTACTTAATTGAAATGTAGCATTTTTGGAAGTAATTTTTTATTATATGCGACTTCTTTTTACATGGACGAGAAAAATTATATGTGTGTATATATATATGTGTATATATATAAAAATATAAATATATATATATATATATATGTATGTATGTATCAGGGTGTTCATTAGTAAACACAAATTGATAAATCTGTGTAGCTGATTTTCCCCATTAAAAATTCCCCCTGTCCCCCTGCTTCCTTCCCCCCACCAAATTAACTGGCACAAGAAAGTGTGCATGTCATCTTAATAAAGTATCATATGGGTACTTTTTTGCCTTCTTGTCTTTTGCTTTAACTGAAGCAAAAGAAAACATTGCCTTTGCCTTCTGCTGGACCAAGAACAGGCTTTTTGCTGGGATGCACTCTGGCCAGGGCCCATGCAGCAATACTGGACATTTTGGAACAAATTAATATGCATGGAGAATCCTTGCGCTTCAAATGAAGCACTCATTGCAGTTATGGTGATAGATTCTTATCCAGATTCTCAAGGCTGCAGTTTTGGACTAAATTTGCTGTTACAGAAAAGCACTGGGGGATAGAATTATGTGCATGCTGTCGTTGTATTAAAGTAAAAATTATGTTTCTCAGCAATCCGTCATCTAGTATTCCAGACTGCTTGTCAGCTCTGTTTTAAATTTGTCATGTGCATGAAATTCAAGTAATTTTGTCTTGAAAAACCTCCTTAGTTACTTTGCTATTGTGTCTTGAGTTATTCAGAGTAACAGCTGGTGCCATTCTGTTATTTTTTTGTTTTGCCATTTCTGAGGATTTTGTGTGATGTAGCACTCTTGCATTTATTTTCCATTGAAAAAGACCAATGATTTTTATTTTTACATGGATTTCAAATTCTAGTGCTGTGGGAAAATATCACTAATGTTGTGGTCAGTAGCATGCTAAACTGTAAGCTCAGTAAGAAGACTCCATTTGTGTACCTCAGAAGAAAATTGTGCTAAGCATCTACAAAGCAGCCTTCTATCATTGGTATTTCTGGATCATTTACTAACACATTTTCCCAGATAACTTCTATAAGTTACAAACTCCTTTCTTAAGGTCCATAAAAAGTTAGTGAGATCACAAGTGTGGTATTTTATATTTAATAATTTTAGTTCTTAGAAGAGCTAAACAAAACCCTGATGTTTCTTTTAGAAGACCTGTGACTTTTATAAGACTTATGCATTATTTTAATGGATCTCCATGTTTTTGGTATGTTCTTTCTGTCTACAGAATGTATGTATAGTATGCCTAAATACATGTGCTACAAAATTAATCTAATTTGGCGTGGGGACAGATTCTCCTCCTATTGAACAAAGTGAAGTTTGGAATACACTTTGGTGTTTGGAGTTGGATACAGGCCCAGAATTTTAAGAGTGTTACTGAAAACAGGAATTCTGAGGACTGCATGGAACATGCACACGTCTGGACACACACTATTCCCAGAAAAAAAAATATTTTCTAAATTGCTAGATCATGCAGGGACTATCTGTTTTTCCATGGCACATAATCTCACCTTGGAGATTTCATTATGTAATATGCAAAAATACTGAAGTGGAACACAAATAAACATAAAAGCTCAATTCTGTCCTTATTTGACCACTACCTTTCTGCATTGCTGACTGGGCACCAGTGTTATGGAAACATTAGACCTTTTAATTTAATTAATTATAAAAGCGATTTCCACTGTTGTATGAGACTAGTTTGTAAGGCTTGAAATTGCAATTAATTTATGATACTATTAACAGGTAATTATTTCAACTGACTTTTGATTCAAAATTGGTAAATAAAGGCAGTAGTTTAATGACCTATACAAGTGTCCAAAATGTGTTGTGGGCCTGATGTCAATAACGTATTTATTATAGATTTGACTAAGTGAAGCAGTGCAATGTGCTTTTCCAGGTGGTGGTGACACTCAATATTCTGCAGAACTGCCTCAATCACTGCTCCACACGCTTTGGTCCCCCAGAATCTGCGGCATCAAATGCGCGTAGACATTTAAGTGCAGACTTTTGAGTAAACCCTTAACATAAAAGCTGGAAAATTCAGCCCATGCTATACCTTCCCTCTACGCACTTGGCACCTTTTCCAGATAAGTTACAGAATTCCATTATCCAAATTGTTACACATGTGTGACAGAGGTTGACCTTTAGTCATGTCAATCCTTTTTGCCTAGGCCTGGGGCTCCAGCCTAATGGCTCAAAGCCTGATTTACTCACTGTAATAAGGGCAGGAGGTCGAGCAATTGTCAGCTCGCCTGCTCATACTCGTCTCGGAGCCTGGTTGAAGGCTGTTAACACAAAGCTTTTCAAAGTGAATTTACAACCACCACCACTGACATAGGCCAATCAGTACACCATAAATGTCAGGTTAGTGAGATTGAGCAGTAAGTAAAGCACTGCCAGCCCACTATTGGCTGAAATCAATTGCTTAAGGTTTAACTGAGAATAGCAATGCGTGTACAACTACGTCTGCAGAGCCAGCTTCAGGGTGGAGAGTGAGTTGGAGGGTGGTTTAGGTAGAATTACCCACCAGCCACAGCCATGGCATCATGTCCTACATTTGTCCTCCTTCCGTTTGAACAATGCCTGCCCTGACAGAATCTGTGGCCAAAAAGTTCTTAGATCAGCCTTTTAGTTATAGAAATAAGATTATTCTGTTTTTTTACCTATGGGAAAAAAAAGTGTGTGGGGTAGAACAGTGGAAAGGATGCTAGGAATATTTTTATTTTTTTATTACTTATTTCAGTTATTCTCAGCTGTTTTTACTCCTCAGCTCCTAGAAGGTTTTTTCATAAGGAAACTGTGGCCTTTTTTTCCATTGGCTTGTAACTGGAAACTATCACAGGTTTCACTAATGAGTGATTATGTACCTGATGGTCTGAATATCCATGAGATGTAGTTACCAGCAAGACTGAATGTTTTTATCATTTTGTGTAGTGACAGCTTGGACAACAATTCATTTGGCTTTGAAAGCATCAGCATTAAAATGTAGAAATCCATTAAAATGCTGTATGCCAGGATTTATAAATTAGGCAATTTCCTTGATTATTGCAATCATTTACAAAATTGATTGTCCCAGTGTGGTATAGGCAGATTTCAGCAACGATCATTGACAACAGGCACATCCTCTAGTACCTATACTCATTGTTCTTTAAAAGAAAAGCCACTCTACTGTGAGGTTATTCTCCATCTCAAGGTCAATTATGCATTGAAAAAGCCTACTAATGTAGAAGATCACACATCTTTAAAGTAGAACCACATCAGCTATTTATAGCCTGTAACGATAGCCGGAACACTTATTTCTCCTTCTGTTTGTAATTTGTTTGTTGACAGTCAAGGCATTCACTTGAATCTGTAGCACATATACTTTTTGTGATCTGTTATTGAAAGGTAAATAATTTTGGCAAATTGCAGCTGTAAATATTTATTTGATTGAAGATTTAAAAGTCGATAGTGTGTTTTATTTGTTGCATCTTAAAGTTCTAATTAACAAATAGATATGAAGTACAGTAACTTGATGTGGGTCAATTATTTCTGCAAGACACAATCAAGAAATGATGTCACAAAGCAAATATGCTCTAGAAGTTTTCCTATATTAAAACAAGTACAATAAAGCCACAAAATGCTAGCTATCAACCACAAAACCACAGTGCTTTCTACTTGAATGGACATAAGCAATGTTCATGGTAAAAACTTGAAAATGCAGGTGCTTTCAGGAGGCTCTTTTTGCAAACTGTACACAAGATCCAGTCATAGCTCGCAAAAAGCTATTTTGTATCATATGCATATCAAGACTGATATCCTGCAGTTGTTAATCAGTCCTTGCATGGAAAAGATAGCCATTGATGTCACTGTGAGCTTTGATTTAAGGAGGTCTTCAGGCATGACTGAATAACCCAGTACCAGTGTAATCACAATTCCTAAATTTTTTTTTTTTTTTTTTAAGATAGGTGAGTAGCTTTTTCAGATTGGCAGAACCACCCTGAATATTTTGTGCTGGTGTCTACAAACAACAATATTGCAGTAAATGTAAAGGGACCTTTGTATAAATGTATTCATTCGACATAACGACAATATTTTGCTGTGAAAAAGTGAGGTTTGCACTGCCAGGGGCTGTGTAGCAGTGCATTGTGTTTAGTTAGATGAATATTAGAATCAAAGAAAAACATTTTTTTTCCTGTATCTTGTGAAAAATGTGTAGCTCATAAATTTGTTGCTTGTACTACACTGCATATTAGTTGCCTGGATTTAGCAAGATGTACATAAACAATTCTGTATTTTATCAGTAATTCAACCTGATACTTTCGGTGTGGAGACCAACTGGTGTATAAGAAAGCAAATTTATTGACCTGAGGGTATTTCTGAAGATGTTTTGATTTCATTTGTAGAACTACAGTAGAGAAAAGTGGTTTTATCACAACTACCAGTTCCTATGAAATAGAGGCCAGAGGGAGGCTCTGTTTTTCGTATTGTTCACCTGTAATGGAGCCCTGGATTTTCATTTAGGCATTTTCATTTTTTAGGCAAATAGAGTAGTGGTCAGTGTTATGGTCCTAAACTAGTAATCCTGCATTAACTGAAGTGTCATCTAAAACGTATATGAAGTTAGCAAATCTAAGGTTCACTGTTTTCACCTAGACTAAACTTCTAAAGACCACAATCTTTGTCTTTTAAATTATTTTATATGTACTTATTGCTTTTGCCACATCAGCATTCACTGTGGAAAGCAGGGTATTAGTTTTTATCAATCTATGGAAGGAATTTTATAGTAGTATGGCTGACTGGCAACATTTTAAGACCATAATTTTGCAAAAAGAGCTCACCACTTCAGTAAAAGTAATTTTTAAGAAAGTAATTTTAAATTCTTAAGAATTAGAATTTAGATTCTAAAAATAGAATCTCTTTTCCAGATTCTATTTTTATTATCTATTTCTGTTTCTGTTTCTCTATTTCAATTCCTGTTTCTATTCTTATTCCTATTTCTATTTCAAGCTGTCTTGAATGGTCTCTCCATTTCCACTGCTCCAGTAAAAGGAGATGAAAGAGATACTCATTACTTTGACAAAAGTGCAGAGAACTCAGAACAGGATTTTTTTTGTATAATCAGTTTCTAATAAAGCACGACTTAATTTCCAATTAGAGAAGTGAAGAGAGAGTTGTAGCTTTTAGCCTGGGTTTGTGTTGATTCATTTTATTGTGACCAGCAATATTTCAGTGACAGCTGCAGTAACAAAGTGACATTTTTCTGCCACTGAAAAAATTATTTGTCTTTCAGAGCAAATAATATGACATATTGCATTTAATGAAAAAAAAAAAACCCAAAATACCATTTAGAAAAAGAAAAAAGATTCTCATCCATGACATAAGGCCGTGGCAGGAAGACTGGTAGGATTCTGAGATGGCACATATTCAGAAAGTTCAGGAAGAGATAGGAACATTTAATGAACATAAACATGTTTCTTTTCAACTGATGCAAAAGTATCATCACAATACTTGCACAAAACACAGATTACTGAAAAAAGGGTTGATTTAAATAAAAGGTGTGGTTTTCACTGAAAAGTGCAAATTGCAGATTAGTTTTGAGCAGTTCTAATAGAAATGCACAAAAAGTTACACAAACTTAGAAATTTCACTTGAAGGTGTTGTAATCCTTTGGGGCAGTTATTGAAGTGTACCAAGCCGGGACTTCAGCTGTGTTTTCAGCAGAGTTCTTCTTTCTATGGACAAACCTGTGCATTGTTAGGAACCACACCCTGATTCTGGCATTTTAGTTCCTGATAAACTTTAGGTCTTCTTTCTGTGTCGGGACCAGAGCTTTTCACCCAGGTGAATCTCTGCTGTTGCTCATGGATCAACATTGTAGAGTTTAATTTGCTGCATATCTTTCAGCATGTTTAAAAACCAGAGTTTAGAAAGCTCTGTTTCTGCTAAAATTTTATCAAAAAGATAAGGAAAAGGAAGATGAACATTGGCATTTCCTTAGACTGCATATTAAACATGAAAATGTACAGGAAAAAGATGGGTCCCAAATAGACGATTAAATCTTCTCATCTGCGTTGCCTCATCCGAGTTCCGTTCTCTATTCTGATCAAACCTGGATCGCACTCAGGTTACTTGGAATGAAAGGTTGTATTTTAGGAACATTAACCTTTCTGCTTGTTTCTCCTGGATGGCGCTGACGCGGCCCCAGTCTCGGGGTTTGGTGAGTTTTGGGCATGGGGACCCTTCGGCAGCAGCCCCAGCCTGGGCTCAGGGGCGTCCCCAGCCCAGCCCATGGCAGAGCCGGCCTTGGAGGGAGCCACGAGCTGAGCCTGGGTGGGCTCAGACTGCAACTCTGGCAGAGTGCTGTCTGACCTCGGGGTCTGCCATTCCCAACAAAAGATGGCCCAAGGTCAGGCTGGGGTCTGTAGCCTCCCTTTCCTCCAAAGACCATATTTGTCTGCCTCTTTTCTTAACCTTTGTGAGTTTTTGTTTATTCAATGAGATGTTAATTTTCATGCCCAAATTACACAAAAGTGACACGACCCAGCGGCAATAGCATTGCAGAAGTTTTACCTCATTGTTTAAACTGATTTTGTTTTTACTTTTGAAAGGCTAATTTGTGTGCAATTTTGTCGTTTGCTGCCAAGCCAAACCAGCTGGTCTCTCATTCAAAGATATAGTAACTGCCATTTTGGATCACTTTGAAGGCTTTGGTTGAGTCTTACTCTCCTTAATCCTTTATTCTTGATTTATATTTCTTCCAAATTATAACTTATCTCTTCTGAAATGTCACAGGTCCACATATTATACTTTACACTAGTCATTTAGATCCTGTGGGCCTGCATGTTGTAGTGGCTGTATTTATGATCAGAAATAGTTAGCAATGCCTCTCAGCATGCTGTCAGTCACAATTGGGAATAACAAGGGTAGCAATGCTCCTCCCTCTGCCATGCTTGGCTTTCATTCATCTGTTTAAGGGATGAAAGAATCAAGAACTTAACACTGCTGCTGTATCTGCAGAGAAAACAGCAGGCTGCAGGGATAGTTAAGGTAAGGTTATTCACTGTCCTGGCAATTATGATTATAGACAACTCAGTGTCTATATGGACCACCACTGTGTCTGTTTAACTTTTCTTACTTTTGTTTTTTATTATTTTCTAATTTTTAATTTAAAAATTTAAATCAAATTCCTATTTATTTTATTATTTGCTTCTGTAAAAATCTGACATGAAAATTATTCTTGTGATTTTTGTGCAAAAGAATATGTTTTTATTTTAGAGCTTCCTACAAAGGGAACAAATATTTTGGCATTTTCCTTCTGTAGTGATGGTGATTTGATTTATTTGAAGAATTAACTGTAAGTTTGCTGTTAAGCGTATCCATTCTAGCTGTCATCTGGCATTAAACGTGGAACAAAGATTTCTCTTTAAAAAGCAAAGTTGGTCTGGATGTACATTAGTATTTCTACATTAATATTTTCTTTCCGTTGCTTTATTAAAATAATGCTACAGCCATCCACTGCAACTTGATACAAACTTATCTGGTAAATATCTAACAGAATTAATGTTGAGAAATTTTGTACAAGAGAGCCTGTGTAGTTCAGCATCCAAGGATCAGCTTGCCATAGACTGAAAGGTTGACTGAATTTCTCCCTCCTTCACACCCTTTAAAAGTCTCAATGTGAAAATCAGTGAGCTAGATATCTTTTTTCAGCAAATTCAAGTATCTATATAGGCTGAAAAAGCAGGCCTTTAGATCACAGGAAAAATTGGTACAACAGAGAGATGCAGGCTCCTAAAAAGAAGTGTTTGAAGAAGATGAAGAATAAGACAGCAAGGCAGTGTAATGCCAATGACTTTGGAGAAAGAGACAGGGCTTTCTCTGACTATGAGTGTTGTAGAAGATTACTGCTATTCTTTCTCTTTGTTCTCAAAGATTACAGGAAATTTTAGCACTCTCACAAACCAGGCTAGACTTGTCTCATGAGCATTGCACTGCTGATCTATTACTCAGTTTTTGTGCTGTCTGATGATAAGTCATGGATATCCCCCAGAAAGACATGGGTGAAACATAAAAAAATGATAACATTCAGAATTATTAATTTTCATGCTTATGTTCTCCTCTGGACTTTCCCCATTCTCTTGCTGATGAATTGAAACATTTCATCTAGGTCAAGGTTTCAAAACCTTAAAGGATAGCTTCATGAATATATTTGCTCATGCAAGGTTTTCTTAAAAATCTTAGTGTCCTCAGCACTGTACTGGGAAAGATGGTATCCCACCAAGGCAGGAGCACCAGCTTGCTCTGTCCCTGGTCCAAGCTGAGCAGACAGAAGCTTGCTGTGGACTGTAAGCCATGTGGGTGTATGTCTGCTAGCACAGTGCCATGCCCAAGGGTGCAAATCCTTGCAAGTGTAATTGTCTTATGGGCTGACACCCCATTGTGCCCAGACTGTGCTGGTTGTGATTAGAGGGAGCTGGATCTCCATGCCTTCTGGCATGACTCTTCTCTGTTCCCTGTTGGGAAAAAAATTGTAACTATTTGACCAGCACCTCACTGGGGTGTCTGAAAACTGAGAGATAATTTGAATCTTCCACTTATAGCTGCAGGTGGTTTGTCCCACAGGTAACTCTGACTGCGCTACTCACTGGGACTCAGTTAATCAGGAGCAAAGGATACAACTGCAAATGCCAGAAGAGGTCTTATGTTGTATGCTTTATATTTGGGCAGTTTTGCATATATACACAGGCTGAATCAGTTCTAACATTTGCTCAAACTGCTCACGAATCTTATGGGTGAAAGTAGAATATGGTAGAAATATTAAGGTTATGAAATATTAAGGTTATTAAGAATATGGTTTCATATTAAGTCTTGAGAGCTCCAAATAAACTTCAATATTTAAACCAAACCGAAAATTAGTTGCTGTGCCTAACTACAACCAGTTGGGTCAGAAGACTGTTCTCTTGAGTGTGTGACAACTGCAAATACTATGAATGGAGGCCTGGGTGCTTAAGCTCATATCAGAACATGGCTGCAAAGTTCTGAGATTTCATTTATTCCTTTCAGCTTTGATGGAAGCTGGTGGTGTTGAGGGGCTTAGAGAAAGTATGAAGTGGCTTCCAGAATCAGGACTTCTGAGCTTTACCCTGCTGTCAGACTGTAGGATTTTTTTAGGCATTTTCATTCTGTGTCTCATGGTTGTTTGTACTTTGTAGTTAGTAAAAAGACTCCAGTGTTATTTTCCATTCAAGCAAAACCAAAAATGCTAGGAGTTTCAAATAGAGACAAATATTTAAAATTCATACATCAGTCTCTTAAACTTCTCATCCTGGAGGGAGTCTGCTGGAAAGGCACCAAAGGCCAAGGAGAGAGAAGCTGGCTTTGTGCATGAGCATAGGAATTTATGTTTGAGTTGCCCATGAGCATTATGGCATTTAACTCTCCAGCAGAGGGTCATGGTAGCTATAAATTGTATAATATGACTAGTATCATATGAATGAAACGTCTTTGAAAAGTTACCTTGTGTCTAGAGACCACAACCAGAGTACTGTGGTAAAAGAGTACAAGGTGGTTGTGGAGGTGATCAACTTCTGGGAAAAAAAGGCCTTTTAATATAGTTCTTAATGGAGTGTGATTCATTATGGAAGAGCTTAGAGTTGGTTTGACTTCTCAGTTTAGACACTTACATATGTAAAAGAAAATCCAACCTGGCAGAAGGGATTTTCTATTTAATGGATGAGATGTGATAAACAAAATACCATGGCTAGAACCTGAAGCTAGATGAAATGCATCTCAAAAGAGGAAGGTAAATATGTTTAGCAGTAAAATATAAGAATATCTTGCTAAAAGAGTCTGGCACCTTTGACTTTTAAAAGGTCATTAGATGTGTCAAGCTGCACATCTTTGTATTCAATGATCTCAGCCTTTGCCTTCTTGGCCTGTGAAACTCCAAAACCTTTACTTTACCTCCCGGGACCTACATGAGGAGAGCAGGACTGTCTGCATCTTCCTTGTAGGACTTTACATATGAATCTCATCCTTACTGGGGTGTTCTCTGAGAATTTCTTCCCTCAGCTGCCCAGACAGATTCTGCCTTCTCTGTGGTTTTTTGGGAGCCAGAGAATTGCTGCAGGACCTTGAGTCAGGGCAGTGGTGTTAGCCTTCCATTTCACAGGCAGCTTGTTTCTCCCCTAGGCTGACTGCCACTGTCCTTGCATGCATGTCACAATCTCTGCAGCTTCAGGGATGGCTGTCCTGGCTTTCTCTGGGCATTAACTCCCTTAGCAATTCCCTGGCATTATAGGGGCGCCAGTTACTCATGTCACTCAGTCCTCAAGCCTATACTGGTCCTCTCCCCTTTTTCTGTGTCTTTTCCTGTATAGAAGTTAATGGCCCATGAAGTATAGTCTGGAGCAAATGATCTAACAGTCCCTGCTAGCTTTGAAATTCATAAAGCTACAAAGCCTACCAAGAAAAGTTACTGTGTCTGTGTAAGCCTTATCAAAAATGAGTTCTGTTCTTTCTCCAAAGTAAGAGTTTCTGTGCTTATAAATTCCTCTCAGCCTCCTTTTATGACAGAGTGCAGCACATCAGAGGAACTGTCTGATAAAGATGGGGAGAGAGGAGAGGGATTATTATAAAAGCTGTCCCCGCGGTTCTGCCCGGAAGTCTGCATATTTCTCTTATACATGAAGTGGCATATACAGACAAGAGCTTAACCCAGATTTCCAGTGAAATAATAATGTGGAAGAAATGGCAACAGTAGCTCTGAGTTTTCTTGCAATGATCCCATTGCAAGAATGCTGAATGGACATGCAACCATGTACTGCAACCCCCACAGCTGTCACTTTGGCCAACCTTTTGATGAATTGGATCTTGATATTTACAGAATCTATTAAAATACAGCCCATCATGTGTTTGTTTATATGTTGACAAGATGATGTACACCCTGCAGGTCAAGGGTGATGTGAACTGTTTTGGTGTTCTTGTCAAGGCAGCTAAAAAAAGAGCATTTAAATAATTTTTGTGGAATAATTGTCTAAGAATGTAAAAGCAACATATGAAATTCTTACTTTGAAAAAAAAAATCTCTACTGATCTGACACAAAAATCTGAACTTGTTATCAATCAAAAGGACTTTCCTACTTCTACCCTAATATGTTAGGAAATTGGCAGCTCAGATAGAAAAACAAATAGCAAAATTAAACAGAAAGGAATTGATTTAACTACTTGGGTGGGTATCCAGTACTACATAAAAATTTTCATTTGGCCTTGTCACTTAGTTTTTTAAACTAATAAGTTTATGCAGCACATACAAAACCTTGCACTCTTTTGTTATAAATATTTTAAGTCAGAATTAGCTTCATAAATTTAACTTTATTTCTTTGAACATCATTCATTTATGTTTGATTTTTCCTTGCAGTTAAGAAGAAAAAGTACTGTCTGAAATTCAATCATTTCAGGCTAGTAGTTCTCACAGATATGCCTTGCAACTCCAAATGTGGCTGCATTGATGATGTTACTTGTGTGAAATTAGACCCCAAACTCATATGCTGAAGGATTTCAGAGCAGTCTTTCAACTTCACTGCATTGTTATTAGATTTTATTCTTGTACAGCAGGCTAAGAACTAAGAACTAAGCCAAGTTACTATAGAAGAATCTCTTTCCATCTCACCTTCTTAATGCTTGCTTTTTTCAGCACCTTGGAGTCACCTGCCTGATAAATATATAAATCATGTCTCAACAAAAGTCTAGCTTATCATCATTTTGATGCCATAAAGGAAATAATGGAAGAGGGCAGATGAAGAGGATGAGTTTCAAGGCAACAAAAATACCCTGTTTTCTTGGGTTTGTTAAGTGCAAATTGACAGATTGTTGAGGTATTCAAATGCGCCACTGTTTTGGAAAGGAATATTGAAATCTATATATCTATATCTATCTACATTGGGAATACAGAGTGGAGCTGGGATGAAAAGCCTGAGAAAAAAGATGGTATGAAGGTGAAAAAGGAAGAATAGGATAAAGAGAGCAGGTGGGGAAGGAATGAAGAAATGGATCTAGGTAGTGTGAGAAAGCAGGGATCAGCAGTATTGCCGATGAGAAACACGAGGTGACAGTGGGACATGAGCTGTCCTGAGATATTGTGCTGAAGGAGTGGTAGTGCTGGGCCTACTGCTCCCCTTGAGAAGAGGGATCTGAGAACAGCTTTTGATATCTTGGGATTTCCTCTGCCTAAAGGCAACAGGCTGTGCTGTTTCAGCTTTGGTTACAGATTATTCCTGGGCCCTGGGGTCCCTCACTAAGTTGCTTCTTGGATCATGTCTGGGAAAGGATGCAGAGCAGCCTCTCCTTTTATTCATAGTAGAGAAAGGAGGTTCAGGATTTTTCTTTTCTTTTCTTTCTTTTTTGTTCCAGATTTCTAAGACTGTTCTGGCAAAGCAAAGTGCTTATAACTTTGTTTCCAAATGAAAGCCAAGGGACTCCTTCACATGTCTGGAACCTTCTTTCTTCCTCTTTATTCTTTCAACTTAACCTTGTTCTAAAAGCATTACTGTAAACATTTTCCTCTCTCTTTCCCTCCTCCCATGTTTTGGTTTTAAATTTATTTCCTGTTGTGTTGCCAACAATGAACCACTTGGAACCAGTTGTGGGATTGCTGTGTACAGATACTTGCCTGGAGAGAGCTGAGCTGATAGCACCAAAGCCAGAGGGTTGGTGCTCTTCAGATGTTACTGCCCCTTGGTCACCAGGGGTATTTGTACCCTCTACAGTGGGGTGCTGAGCTGACTTATTTCTGAACGAGCCATTGCACCTGCATAGCACAGAATATCTGAGTTTTCACTATTGCTAACCTGGATGAATCCTTTTGGGGTGCCTGGGGGTGATGCACTAAACTGCATTCACAGGTTAGCAGGGCTTGAGATTCTGGAAGCACTCAAATTGGTGATCAGGGCTCTGAGCAGAGCTCAGCAATTAAAATGAATACAAAATTTAAGTGCCCTAGGAAGACAAAAGGTGTCCTAATTTGCCTTCTGTTCTGAGCTATTATTATGATGGCACCCAATTGGATGCCAAAGATGTTTCAGCCGCATGGTAAGTACGAAGCTCAAGTAAGAAAATCTGAACAGGGATGACAACCCGTATAAAATTTTTGTGTGTGTGTGTGCATGTGTGTTAAACTCAATCTCAAGTATCAAGCTTGCAGCAGAATCAGAAAAATTAACTATCAAACCAATGATAAAACTTTTTCTTAATTTTCTGGAATGTTACATTAGGTTTTGATGTATATCATTTAAAGCACTAGGCAGTACAGTGTAAAGCGAAAGAAGGAAGTGAATTTGATTTGAAAATTAAAGTCTCTGCAAAAAAATCCAATGCACTTAAACTGCATTTATTATATTTTATTTTTATTTACAAAGGGGTAATAAAGATTGCAGTGTAGTTAATACCCCTGTAAACTGCAGCATGAATTATAGACAAGCGTCACACTTGCATTACATTTTCCAGATTTTCCAAGTTTGTCAAAGTGAATGCTCTTTGGACAATGTTTCTGACAGTTTAATTAATTATAATGGAAATATAACAAAATGCTCATGCCTTTAACTGTATTCTTTGGCAAGTATTGCACTTCATGAAGAACTTCATAACTCTAAAAAGGAAGGAATTCAGTATACTGGTTAAGCTTTTTCATTTTTATTAATGGCCTTTGTTATGTGGTTGCTTGTGTGGGAAGCTGACTTGTAGGCAAGAAGAATGAAAAAAAAGGAAAGCCAAAGAAACAACTCCCTAGTGTCATGCTAAAGGGCTCTCATGAGCATTTTGGGCAGATTAGTTTGCATTCAGTGAATGTGCTTAGAAATAAGGATGTATGATATGGGATTTAGTCACTGGCTGCTGATACATAATCATAGGATGGTCTGCTCTTGGAGGAACCTTAAAGACCCTCTGGTTCCCATCCCTGTGCCATGAGCAGGGACACCTCCTGGGTGACCAGGTTCCTCAAGAGCCCCATCCATCCTGGCCTTGAACACTCACAGGGTAATCCTTGGTGTTAGGGTCAGATGTTAGAATGGAAAAAGAAGACAACCACATTGCTTGCTTGTAGCGGTGGCTGCTTTCACCACAGGCTGCTGAACTGCTGTCCACAGCTCCCTGGTGGTCTGCAGGACCTTGTGAAGTGTCCTGCAGACTACACGCAGGACTGAGTTCAAAGGAGTCTCACTAGGTGGTGTAATCACGGGCTGTATTTCAGCAGCGTCATGACAGATGCTTTCCATGACACAAGATAGGACCTATACCATGCCTAGCATTGGCATTCCACTCGGATTTCTACACATGGAATTAAGGATACCTGCACACTCACCGGACAGCTCTTTGCAAATGTCCTATTTGTGTGTGCATGTTCTCAGTTTGCTTGTGAAGTCTTGCTACAGCTGAAATGCCAAGTGTTAGTAGAGGGTGTGGGCACAGCTCACTTCAGCAGGGTAAAAACCAGCCTCCCCTGCAGCTGGTTGCACTGTCAGGATAATAAGATTATGGCATGAGTCACTAGATGACACTGTTACATAGTTTCACAAAATAATTTTTCTCACTGCCTGTGCAGATACACTGTACTCTTGTGTTTCAGCTCCTGTCAGCTTATCCTAGTGTAAGCATGACGCCCATTTTCTCTCTAATTAAGACTTTCTAATTAGACTTTGCTGGAAGGCAGAGCTGGCTCTTTATTTTGGACAAGGATGAGTATGTTTTGTGTCCCCCAAGACCCAATTTTGACAGAGGCGATTTCTCCGCTGTTAAGAAAAAGCTCTGCAGAGACCTCAGCCTTTGGAGAGCCCGCAGGACAGTCAGGAGCACCAGGGGACAAGGCCACGTTTGCACAGGGTGACCTGGCGTGGTGTCAGTGCAGAGAAAAGGTCGGCAAGGGCAGCCACAGCTGCTTTTCCAGAATCCCACCTGCTCTCCCAGAGCTCTGACACGGAGTGATGGGTCCTTTGGAGCCACTGCAACCTCCATGTGGAAACCATGTCTTCCCTTGGCGCTTCTCCCATTTGAGGGATTAGAGCCTCTGGTCCTCAGTAAAGGCTTTTTGCTCCTCCATTTCATAAGGATGCACGAGTTAGACTCACCAGGCTTTATTATTTTATGCTGCCATTTGTAATGTCAAGACTTTTTTGCAGCTCAAGCAGTGGTATCCCATTCTTGTCATGCTCCAGACATTCTCGTATTCTTGCCACCACATATTATCTCAAAGCTTCCATAAAATGACTTGAGATGTGCCAGCTTGTCAAGCCTTGAAATTGAAATTGAGTGGAAGAGGAACACTTTTATTTATTTGTTTATTTTAAGTTTTGAGCATGCATCTGAAAAGCTTCACCAACACAGTTTTGTGAGCAATATGACCAAAAAATGTGGGTTTTCCTTTTGCTTTTTTTGCTTTTGCCCTGCTGTAATCATTTACTGGGTAGGAAAGGTCATTTTAGGGAAGCAGCTTTCAGCAGACTTAGAAATCATCTCTTAAAAAGTGCTGCTACTGCTGTGTGTTTAATTAAAAAAATAAGGGGAAAAAAAGAAAAAAGGGAGAAGCATATTTTGGAAAGAATGCTGAAAAAATTAGAAAACCCCAAACATTGGTTGACAGCACGCTTTCATAATCATAATGGTGGCTAACTGTTTTAAGACTGATATGATTCTATACATTTACTTATAAATGTATTTGTACAGAGAAGATATTTTTGTTTTTCTAGTAAAAAGCGTACTACAAAAGCCACACTTCAATGCTGAGATGATAAAAATTGTTCATACCCTTTCCTCCAAGAGCATGAGAAAACAATACAAAAAATGGCTGAATTCTTTGAGCAGTAGTCTCAGAAGGAGACCAGGGTCCACATCTAGGGTGTGACAATGGACAGCAGGCTGTGCTTGCAGCATCAGGCAGTAACATTGGGTATCAGTAAGTACCTGATGTGAGGGAGTTAGCCTTGGCTACCACGTGCTGCCCTCTGATCTCCCATGCTTCCCTCTGCTGTCTCTACAAGGATGTTGGGAGGTCTCTATTGTCCCTACAAGAGCAATAGAGGGAGGTTATGTATTTAACACTAGTTGTTTATGGCTGTGTGAAACCAATCCTACCCTCAAGTGAGTAAGAAGCATCATTTTATGCTGCATTTAAACAAAAGAAATCACAAATAGTGCCCCAATATTTATTAACAGCTTTCCCCATTGCAAATTCTCTCAGAACTTATTGCATTGCCTCCAAAGGTGTTTCTGCACCTCTAGGCAGATGCAAGCAAAATAATTTTAATCAGGGTAATTATTTCAGTCTTATGAGTGATGTAATTCCAGCAAAAATTAGCTTACCACAGGATAGCAAACTCTCAGTAAGGCACAGTAAGTAGCTGTAAGCACATCCTCTGCTGTCATGACCTAGGTAACTAATTTACACCCACAAAACAGACTCGTCTGTACCAGTCCCAGTCTCTTTGATTGCAGTGTAGATGTGCTCTAAATCAGTAAGCCTTTTTTATCTCTGATTATGACTGATATATATGAAAGACTGGTATATTTTCCTATACAATGCATCCGACACATCTACTAAAACAAAGGCTGATTAAATTAATTGTCCTATTTTTTGCAAATAAAAGGCTGCCAATGTATTTATTGGGTAACATTTGTTCCCAATTGTAGCCATCAGAAGGTCAGAAGAAGTTCAAAATTGCATTGTAGAGTTTTTTGTTTGTTAGAGATGGGATTTTTTATATTAATGCCATATTTAAAATGTATTTATAAAACATTTGAGCTTTGACTATTTTAGTTCAGATCTGTGCAGTTTTATAACAGAGACATTTGCAAATTTACAGTTAAAATTATTTTGTCAGGAACCAAGCAGAGATGCATTTTAAAAGGAAGACTTTGGATAATTGCATCATGATGGATCTTTTGAGTCCTGTTTATTTTTACTCTCAAGGATGTTAAATCAATACAAATCTCAGAACTGACTCTATTCACTGTGTGAATGACATTTGTGATAAGGTTTGGATTTTTTTCTCATTATGTGAACAGTCTATATATATATAACAGTAGCATTGGAGTTGACAGACCGTTTAAGCAGAGTTGCAAAGTTAATGGTATGGTTTACATCCGGTGTAAAATGGGAATTGCAATACATATCTTTGTAATATTACAGGTGAAAAGTGCTGCAATCATTTGTTATAACTGTGGTAAGGTCTTCCTGCTCTTTTTCTCCCATCACCACTATAATTCAAAAATCTGCTGGCTATCTGATTCTGCTGGTTATTATTGTACTGAGTTTTAGAGGATTTACACTGCAATTAAAAGACTGAAATACAGATGCTCTGCCCTGTGGAGCGTGACATCTTCTGACACTGTTTGTAGAACTTCCATGCAATTTTGTGTTAAGAGCTGCTCATAGTAGTACAATTTTGGGTCTCATTCAGACCATACTTACAGTGTTCAAAATTTCATTAGAATCTGAGGATTTGTTTTCGTCACTGTTGGTTTTGAACATTTTGAGATGAAATGCAGTTTAGATTGAGCAAATGTCACGAAACATGACATTTAAATTTAATACTTACAGAAAGTATCTACAACTGAACTCTGTTATTGCTAATGATTTACCTGTAGAGATTGGAATGGATTTAATTAAGAGTCAGAACTATATTGGTAAGAATACAGTAATTGCTCCTGCATTTTCACTGATTTTGATATCATGAGTAAGAAGGTAAATCCCCTGAACTGTGGAAAAAGTAGGGGGGGAAAAAAAGAAGAAAACACTGTTTTTTAGAAGTGCCAGACAGTGTGAACAATACAGGATATCCTGTATATATAGTGAAGTCAAATATGAAAAGCATACAGGGCACACTTTTTTGGTATTGTCATGACAACTGTACTTTTCCAAATATGCTGCAGCTTAAATTTCCAGAGACTGGGGAAAACAATACCTGAATCTTGGTAAAACACATGAGGTTTGGTGAGCATGTGCAAACTGTACACCAGGACTTTTCTCTCCGGCAAGGTTCCAGATTTCACCTTCTTGCTACTTCACATTTCACAAAGTGACATCTAGAAGAAGTTAGATGCTGTTGGGATGCTTTCAAGGAAAAAAAAACCGTTTAGGGGCTCAGCAAAGCTCAGTGACTCAGTCTAAATCTCACTGTTGAGCAAAAGCCACTGGATATTTTTGGGGGCAATTTCAGTCACCACTATAGCTATCTCTACTTCCACATTGCAGGGCACAGTGCCCCAGGACACTGTTCCTCCTGCACTCACAGGGACAGACTGCACTGAGCATTTGGATCTTCTGTGTGCTGAACCTCCAGTGATAGCAGCAGAACTAAGTGTGTAATAACTGAAAAGGATTTTACATATCAGTGTATCATACACTGGAATCAGTATCAAAGTGGAGATTATTACAGCACTGAATGTTTTGGGGACAAAAGACACACACACATCCGTACTAAAGCCAGGCCTCATTAGTCACACTCACTGTAAAACTACCCTTTAAAGTATGGAATGCTCCTGAATGTACCTCGTTATTAAGACTCTGGTAAGTGTCTTTTCCTCTCAGTCAGTTTGTTTATTCATCCTTGATTCCAAGGATTTGCTCAATTTTCTAGTAAGTATAATATATTTCCTATCCAGATGCCACATGGGATTACTAGACAATTTACTTATCTGGACAAAATAAATGTCTTTCCTTTGAAGCCTGGAGTAACTCAGATCCTTCTCTGCTCTCTACCGGAGAATGAAAAGTGTTTGAAAAAAAGAAGCAAAATCTGCCACAGTGACACACTATCATATTCTGTTGGAGGAGCCTCAGTATTTCTTGACAGAATGAGTCAGCTGAGGCTAGAATCGCAGTGCATTAGCCTCTCCTGTCTCACTCCTCCTATACTCCCGGCTTCTTGGAGAATTTTTAGACCAATTTGAGCAGGCTAAGACGACAGTCCTGGAATTGCAGCAGCTCTTTGGGCTGTCTCCATACAGTGTCTTATCTGAAGTTGGCAGTGATTCTGTAATAGTGACTCCCTAAAAGTGAAAGCACTTTTTCAGCTTTGCCACTCACCTTTTACTTTGATTTTCTGCAGAAAACATTGGCCTCTTTAGTTTACTGTTGTTAGGTGGAGTGAGTTGAATATACTAAGCAACCAAGTTTGAGTTTAGGAATGTTTTCAGAATAACTATAAAATATTAAATTTACGTTATCCACAATATGTTGGAGGTCAGTTTGCCCTCAAAACATAACGTCTGACAATTGTGCTTTCTTAGTGTGGGTTAGAAAAAGAATAAAGTAGACTTAGGAAAATATCATAATTTAAGAAGTGACACATTTCAACAAAGACATAAAACTGTAGGCAGTACAGAAAAGAAGCAAAGCCTTAGGAAACCATTACTTCATTAGGACAAATATTTTATGTTTTTTAAAAGACTCCTTATTAAAAAGGGTGAGCTCTAGGATATTCATGCTTGCGTGAAATCGTAAATCTGTCATTTGAGAACAAGAAGTGCTTCTTTCTGTGGATAAATTGATTTTTATTACAGCTTCATCAAATTCTTTGAAAACAGTTAGTCTGAGGGTATTGCTAAGAATTGGCTCACAGTTATTTTTAATACACTCTCATCTTACAAATATAATGGTCAAGCCAGCCTGGAAAGTCAACCACATACAGTAAGTACACGGTCTGTGAGGCATTAAAAAGAAGCTGAACTAGGACTCATTTGTTTACTATCAGCAAGGGGTTCTTGAGGAACCCCTTGCAAAAATACCTATTTTCTACATTGTTTAGTTTCTCTGCCCTTTCTTTAGTATGTATTCCCTTTGCCCTCAAATGCCTGGATAATGCACATTGGACACTGCCTGCCTCCCCACCAGCTGACCAGGAAAGGGCTCAGATTTTAACCTGCCTGCAGATACATCCAGGGTTTATTTTCCCCAGAAAAGGAGGGAGCTGGTAGAGATCTGTGCCCCATTGGGAAACCAAAGCTTTTCTATCAGGCAGAGGGGAAGCAGGCCAGTTCCTGCTTAACCCAGGAAAACTGTGAAGTCGTACTCCCTATTATTCTTTTTGTGTTTAAGCAGAGAATTTTTGTAATTGTGCTTGAGGGAGAAAGATACAGGGAAGGAGTGGAGAAAGGTTACACTTTCATCACGTTTTCTGGGTCTCTCAATTCATTTAGCCTTATCTGTGTCTTTTAGATTGCAAGCTCTTAGGTGCCATGACTGTTTTTATGTGTGTCTTTAACTGGGGTACAAGAGATAACTGGTTACAAATTGTTGGTGTTTCCCAAGGAAACAATTTTTCGTTTTCACGTGAATGCTCAGAAAATAAAACTTTTTGCAAAAAAATGTTAGTTTCATGGGAATTTCTCATGAATAAAACTTAGGGAAAAACAGTTCAAAATTATCTAAATACGAAGTTCCTATGTTTTCTAAACAAAATATGTATTTCTCAGTTCCAAATTCCTTTAATTTTTAAGGCACAGTAAGCTTATAATTAAACTTTATATTTTGGTTTATAAAATCTTGAAATAATCCAAATTGAAAAAAGCCCCCCAAAATAAAAACACTCGTTCCAAAATATTTTGTTATTTTTATTGCTTTGCAACCATTGTGATATTTTGAACAGATCCAGCAAAATAATTTTACAGGCAGCCTTGCTAAAAAATTATTAATTTCCCCTTTGCAATAAATTTTGAGGATGCCAGAAAATCATCAAAATAATTTATTTATTTTAATTTTTTTTAACTTAGTCTTGAGGAAAAATAAGACTTGCTTTGCATAAATAATTTTATTGCTGAAATATTCAAGATGGATTATAATCACTGGTTCTATTGGTTTCAAATTATTTTATCTACCTTGAGTTTCTTTGTAAAAAAGTGGTCATTTAAGGCCAGCAGATTTGCTACACAAACCACTCAACTACTTCTGCTTCACCTGTGTTGGCCTATATAAGCCACCTATACATTTTCACTTACACCTGTTTGGGACAAAAATTTCCTTTTTACAGAAAATTGTTTTTGGCACAGGGAGGAGAGTTGAGCAAAGCTGGAAGGATAAAGGTAAGGCATATGCTTTTAAAGATATCTGCAGAATATTAATTAAAGAATAATGCAGAATAAGTAATAGTGAAAGAGACCAACACAAGTCTTTGGAATCAGTCCTTTGTTTTCACTCTAATGAGGTATTCTCAGGTGTTTTACTGCTGCCTGATAGCTTGAGGGACAGAAAAAAGGAACATGATGAAACAGTGGCTGATGGGAGACTAGAGGCAAGCAAAGAAAATTTTGGGTAACATTGCTTAGCTAAATAAGAGAAAGTTACAATTATCAGTAAGAAAATTATTTCTTTAATGATTTGGAAATAAGGATAGAGAAGGACCATAGCAGCATAAATTATATTCATATAACAAGGTCTCCTTTTTGGAACCAGAGTCATGGAACCAGCATAATGCAGAGACCCAAATGTACCGTTTGTAGAGCGTATATGTGCTGCTTGCAATTTTAGGAGTGGCAGTGATTGATTCATTCCAGGAACAAGCAAGTCTGCCTGCTGTTGAATTGCCAACACCGTTACAAGCCAGCGTCTCTGTGTTGCTTGGACATCTCCAGTCCCAGCACTGCCTTTGTTAGATACCAGACAGCTTTTCAGAACTGCCTGAAGCCCCTCAGAATGCAGCTTGGCTCTCTGATAGCCTTTTGGAGAGAGGCTAATTTATATTTATTTGTAAATCTATATCATTCTAAATTTTTTTTAAAAAAGTATTCATGACTTACTTGTAGTCCAGATTAAGAGCATCTTTACTGGTTATTTCTAGATCAAATCTATCTAAATATACTCTTTTTTCGCATGGATCTACAAAGTGATTACCTAAAGGGGAAGTGCTTTATTTTTACCATTCGTGTAATTTTCCAAATTAAGTGTTTCCATTCTCATCCTTTGAGGCTCTCAGTCAGGTTTTCATTTTCAGAGCATGAGGATGTGATGAGTACACGAGCAGTTATTCAGATTTGCTGGTCATAGCCTGAGATTAATTACAGAACACAGGTTTGTAATAATGACTTTGCCAAAATCCATCAAACATTGATCCTTTTCTGTATCAGCAAATATGCAAATGAAAATGATTATGGAGAGCTCGAACTGAAGAATACTTGGAACCTGTTGCATTTCATCCACCTCAATGGATAGGCAAAATGTTGTAATGATGAATTCACCCTTTATTTACTGTAGGCACAGTTGGTGACAGTGGTTTTTATAACTCTAAAAATTACACTTAATAAATATGAGGAGAGACAGATTTTCTTGATTACATAAACCTAAATATTTATTCAAGATTTCATGAGAAGTTTGTCTTAATTTAAACAGAGCCAGGGCTGCTGAATGGGTGCCATTTTTTTGATGTGGACACAAAACAAGTTTTAGTAATATCCACACTCATTTAACCAGTAAATGTTTTCTACTAAGGCTTTGCTTCAGCATGGTTTGCCTACTGCAATCAAAATGAAACTGAAGTCAGTTTTCCATAGATCATATTTAAAGGTTTTATCCTTCATTGCATGAAGGATCGCTGGCTTTAATTAAAAAAATCAGAAGAGGCATGTAAATATTGCTGCTGTAGTTCAGAGAAATGCAGCATTACTTGTATTTTCCCTTTTGGTATTGATGTATGTAGAAGTTGGAGACACTAACACATTGTGGATACTGCTGCTGAGAAGGGGAAAGGAAAAAGATAGGCTTGAAACACAGCCTGCGAGATGGCACGAGGCCAGTGCACTGAAAAATGGCAAACGTCACATTTAACAGCTGGACACAGAAATATTTCTCTTTAATTTGGAAGGAGAAAATTTTCTTCACAGCAGGGCACTCTCAAAAGAGTACAACATCAAAGAGGGTGGGTCTCCCCAGTCAAACATCATCTGGCTCCAGTGATGGAGCAAAATGAATGAACTGTCAGGACTTTTTTCCAGTGTGTATGTTTTTGCCAAGTGAAAAGTAAAAGGTTTAGTGGCTTGTTCTGATCACAGACCAAATCCTGATAATGGAAAGCTGATTCCCTAAAGTCTTCCTCTGATCAGCTGACAGGCAATGTCTGAAGAAGACCCCATATTGATTGATGGTCCACTTTGTATTGATGGCCCCTGCCACCCTTAGAGATAAGCAAGATATGCCAAATGCTTGACAGCTCTGGAGGGCTCCTGTGATTGTGTCTCAAGCAATGTTCTAATCTAATGTTGTAATCCTCACAGAAACAAACACACTTCTAAAGAAACTTAGCATGATACTTACCAACACCAGACCTGCACTTGGGAATGAAAAAAACCCTTTTCACATTCTCCACTATGACGTCCACTAGCAACATCAGCGCTACTCTTTACTGCACGTCTTTTGTTTGCTTCTTCCAAAGAGGCTGCAAACTAGCCATTCCTGTGCTATTTTTTTCTGACAATCATATAGTTTAACAAATTTGAAGGGATAATAGACTCTAGGAATTTTTTGATATGAAAACATGGCAACACAGTTTGTACAGCCATTACTCATTTGTTTTATGAGAAATCTCAGGCACAGTTTATCATATACTTTATTACTTGACCTTTTAATCATCATCTGGGGAACTTGACATTCCAGACATTCCAAAATATTCCAAACTAAAAATATCACTGTGCCTCATTATTTAAAACTCACAAAGGAATTAAGTGTATTTTCTAAGGTATGTAATTTTTACTGAAATTCCTCATTTATGGTAAGCCTTAATGAGAAGTTTAGAAAAGGATTGAAAGAATTATCTGTGGAGCCTGTATTGTAATAGTAAATGGGTGTTCTGCTGTGATAGATGTTCTACACATACACTGTAAACACAGTCCCTATCCATATTTACTTACAAACTCAGAGTGAAGATAAGCAAATGGTGCAGAAAAAATGTTATCAAACTCCCTGTTTTCCACAGTCACAGGATCAAGACTTTAAGTACTTGCTGTAAGCCATGTGACAAACCATTTTCAGGGCAGGAGCTAAACCCAGGCATCTGCAGAGCAATTCAAGTGCCTGAATGGAGGTGTTTAGTGGAATTTTAAATCCCGGAAAGTATCTAAGACATGCAGACAGGCCTGACAAGTAATGCCCAGTACTTTAGGATAACTGCCTGTCTGCTGGAGCAGTCACTGGAGCTTCAGTGGAATACTTGAACTCACCAGAAACACTAGTCTACACACCTGAACTTAATTTTACATTCTTAACCTGAACTTAATTTTACACATCTGAATATAACTATATAGTATTTCCCTAGTCCAGGAACAAACCCTTATCAGTCATCACAACTCTTACATGAGGCAGCAATACATATTTAGAACATAGTAATGCTCTTGACATTTCTTGAAGAGGAGGCTACTTGTGGACAGGCTTTCTTTTCAGAGAGTATTTTCACATGTAATGTATTTCTGCATTAGGTTTGGGATTTTTTATCTAAGGTTGGATGAGACCATTTGAGTCACATAGTCCAACCTCCCTGTTCAAGGGGGGCTTCTTAGAGCATGGTACTCAGGACTGTGTGCAGACAGCTTTTGAATATCTCCTTAGAAGGACACTCTGCAACATCTTGGTTCTTCTCATTGCTCTAATGATCCTGGTAAAATTGCTCATGGTAAAATTTTTCTTCCTATTCATGTAGAACTTCCTGTACCTCAGTTATGACCATTGTCTCTTGTCTTTTTGCTTGGCACCACCAAGAAGAGTGACTCCATCCTCTTGACACCCTCTCTGCAGATCTCTTAGAATCTCAAGCAGTTCTGTGCTTGAGAAGAGAAGCTCCTTTATAATCTAGTTCTTAAAATGCTTAAAGGAACATGGTGTTGGAGCTTTTAAAAATCCTAAAGGTAAAGAAGATAATGAAGAGCCCCACGTGCTGCTAACTGAAACCAAAGTCAATTACAGAATGATAATTGTGCCATATGTTCTATGCAGTGTATTTCAATATTTCTGAAAATATCCCTAAGCACTGAGTCTGAGATTTTACATCTAAGATCTGCTACCTCTCTAGAAGTACTGATTCATGAACAAAACTACAAAAACACAGTTTGGAGCAGTGTTTTGAAAAAGTGCTTTACAGAAATTATTGGAATGAGGGACAAAAAGCTGTGCCATTCTTGGGCCATCAGCTTCATCTTACAAGCAAGATAAGCATTGAATTTGAAGAACAGACTCTCGACACTTTTGTTCTTTCTTATGTGTAAGAATCAGGGCAAATGAGAATGATTTTCATTTATGAGTTTCTTTTGGTCCAGAGTGAATTCTCTGAGGATGACTCTGAGTCACCCCAGGAGAATATACACGCACACTTTTTTCAGCTGAATTGTCTAGCTTGATGCTGAATGATTAGATCTGCCAAAATCATTCTGGGATATTTGGTTATGTAAGGGAATGGAAAAAAAAAAAGAAACAAACACTTCTTAATTTCACTTTTCAATGTCTAATGGTTTTGAGAACTTCCAAGAAAACGACCTAAGCTCTGCCATTACCTTGCAGAGGAAACAGTGCTCTGTCTCCAGAGGGACGTGGAGCAAGAAAGAATCGCTATAACTGTACTGATTCTCTGGCTCCCAATACAATTTTAGGAGCTTTATTACTGAGTAAGTTCATTGATTCTTTCCAGTCAAGTCAGAGTTTTCAGTTATTGGGCCCTTACTTGCAACTCCTTCCCTGTTATACTTACCAGGATTTGCATTTACCAGTCAACAGGTGTGAGAGTCTTTCTGGGTTATCTCAGCTTTGATAATTTGCCTCTCTGTTCTTAAACACCTTTTCATTTTTAGTGTGGTTTCTTTCACAGTCTTTCTGAAGAGTGACCAGAAAGCCTAGATTGGTAACTTTTTTCTCTTCATGCTCCATGTCCCACATAGAAAAGACTGGAGAAAACCATTTCAGTCTGTTGCCTCCACATGGTCTTCTGGTACCAGGGCTGCACAGGAAGCCAGGGCAGTGAGCAGGGAAATAACAACGTTAAACAAAAATGTCTCCATTGCAGGATGGCTTATGGCTGGAGTACCACACCTTTCTTTGTCCTGTCACTGGACCTGTCAGGAGAGTGCAAAATCACACTCAGGGAGGGCCCTGCGATGTCAGTGGGTACTGCAAGAGCACTGGTATTTTACAGATCTGTTTACATGTGTTTCCAGCTTCATGCATGGAGTTATTTTCTGCTCTGTGTCTTCCTCTCATTGCCCTGGTGTTGAGTAACACTGTTGCATTACATGAAATTCTTTCCTATTCCAGGACCTCCACGGGCTAATGTCAAAACAAACCGCAGAGACTTGACTTAAAAAAAAGTAATTTTATGAAGTCCACATAATCAGCAGGGCATTGCTTTCATGACACTTTCTGGAATAAGGCCCCAGTCCTCCGACTGCTTACACAGATGCTTGGTTTCACACACGAGTAGTCCCATTGAGATCAATGGGACTGCAACATGTGCAGAAGTGTTTGCTGGACTGAGGTCTAAGTGAGAGATGAAGCCTTTCACCTAGCACAGACAGTTCAAACCAATGTTTATAGTTTCATATGCCATAATCCTTTGAGAAACATTAAAACTAAATTGCTTTTAATATTGTTTGGCAAGTATTCTCTTTTATAAAATTTGCTAGATGATGCCTGCTAGATTAAAGAGAAAAACATTGCGTAGATATTATAAGATGTACGCTCTGTATCAGATATGGTTAATCTTAGAAAATTGCTTTGCACTGTGTGAACAGCCAAAGAAGACCATTGGCTGTCAGGATATATTTCTGTGCTTTTTCATAGAGAGGTTGCATCCAGTTGGACAAAAATTTTCTTTCGACTTTAACTAGTGAGGCTTCCTGATATTTCCTCCTTGCTCATTTATTTCAGACTTTTATTTTGTCAATTGCTTTGTGAAACTTGATGATAATTCTAAGTATAAACAAATTGCATGTGCCACAAATACTCCAATAAAGAAAAATCATACTTTGAATGGACTGTTGCATTTTCTACATGGCAAGGAAATACCATCAGTTGTTATTATAAAAATACAAGCACTTCAAAACAAGTAACTAGTTATTGGCATGGATTTATTTCATATAGATGTAAAGATCACAGTAACTGGCTTTCATTTTCTACATAATAATAAACCAAAGCATTCTTATCTCCTCCTAAGACAACAAGCTTGAATGTTATCTGAAACATATTTATATTTTTGATTCTGCTATCTGCCTATAAATAATCTGAAGACATACTTTAACTGGTAAAGCAAATCAATTAGTCTTATCAAGAAACAGTGAAATGTATGAGAAGTATTTATAATTAATGTCTTTCTGAAATAATGGCCATGCAATTGAGCAGGGAACCTGTCCAAACATTTCCACTTATAGCAGAATGAGGTTGATGACATGCATACTACTATTGTTGGGTACCAGTTTTACATGTATAGTTGATTATTACAGATACCATAATATTGATTAGGCATCAAACCTGGATTTACCAGAATGTGATGAATATTGTCTTTATTTGGGCTGTTCAGCCTGTTTGCTGTATAGGCAAGCTAAAAGATAGCACATAATTTGCAATATATTTCAATGTCTGAGATGTGGTTTTTGCAAAGGACGTGATTATATAATATTACTATTGTCATAAATCAGCATCAGTTTTTCTTTTTATTAAACTGTTTGGAGAGTCTTCCATGCATTTTAGTTTGTGTCTGAGCTGCATTATATTTCATTTTTCTTTTATACAGTGGGACTAAAGAGTTCTTAGAAAGCTTGCTGAATACCCTTACTTGGTTATCAAGTTAGTGAAAGAAGTGAGAAAGAAATTATGGTTATATGCATGATTGTTTCATTCAGTGTGTAACAAGGAGAAGACACATACTTACAAGGGCCCTCATGTCCTAAAGCAGATGTCCGGCACCTAATATTAAGGCATTAAAAGTCTAAAAGCATTCATTCTTTGAGCAGTTGTTACTATCAATATGAACCCAGCTGCATTTTGATTTTCAGCTTAACTATACTCCTTAAATGTAATATTTTCAAGGAATTGTTAGTATCTTCTCTCTTTCAGTTCATGCAGCATCTTCTGAATGTTTCCAACTTTCTAGATAATGAGGTCCTTTGGCAGTGTGCTGATTTCAAAGCCAGCTGCTAGGCACCAGCACAGTACACAAAGTCCAACCTAAATGAGTAAGTTATCAAGTCATGCATACAATCCAATTTGCTTTCAGTTTGACATGATTTGAAGCTCTAACAAATAAATAATGTATCGTGTCATAATAAACTCTGGAGTTCATTGGCATTTTGCTTAACAATGACTGCCTTAAGCAAGTCAAATCACTGAATTTTACTGTTCACTTATCTGAGTTTCAGGGCTTTTCAGGAAATAGACAGCTATTTCTTCAGCTCTATGGAAGAGGTAACCATCCTTGTAGTTTGTTCTGTTGGCTGTAGAGCTGTCTTCTACCAGTAAAGCCACTAACACTCTTGCCCCCTCTAGGACAGCATATGCGTATTCAGCTTTACTTGCAATACTAGTTCATTGCAGACAATGAGTAAAGTGCTGCAGAGTGAATTTTAAAAAAAAAAAATCAATGAAGATAATGGCAGTTTTCTTCAAAAGGAGATGATGTTAATGACAGGATTGAGTGTTTATGGGCAGGAACTAAGAGGAAGGCCAATATAGCAGATATTCTGGTGGAAGTCTGTTTTAGACCATCCCGCCAAGATGAAGAGGAAGGGAGAATATTCTGTAAGCAGCTGGGAGAAGTCTCATGATTGCCATCCCTTGTTCTCCCTGGAGACCTCAATTTAGCCAATGTTTGTGGAAATGGAACAGTGTAGAGGGGAAAAAATCCAGGATGATTGTGGAGTGTGTGGAAGAGAACTTCCTGACACAGATGGTGAGGGAGTCAGCTATGGAATGTGCCATGCTGTTTGTGAACAAAGAAGGATTTACATGTTATGTGGTGGTCAGAGGCTGTCATGAGCACCGTGATCACAAAATGATTGAGTTTTCAAATCTCAGAGATGTAAGGAGGAAGATCAGCAGAACTGCTGTCTTGGACTTCCAGAGGGCAGACTCTGGCCTGTTGAGGGACTGGACTGACAGAGTCCCTTGGGAGGCACTCCTGAAAGGCAAGGAGTCCAGAAAGGTTGGATGTGCTTTGAGAAGGACATCTTAAAGGGACAGGGGCAGGCTGTCCACATATGCTAAAAGATGAATTGGTGGGGGAAGAAGATTAGCCTTGTCAAACAGAGAGCTTTGGCTGGAAGTTAGGGTTAAAAAGAGAGTTTGTGACCTTTGGAAGAAAGGGGCAGGCAGCTTCAGAGGATGTAATGAAATTATGCAGGGAGACAAGTAGAAGGGCCAAAGCCCAAGTAGAACTTACCTACTGTAAAAGAAAACAAGAAAGCTTTCTACAAAGTGTAGCGACTTAAGGAGAGCCAAGTAGAATCCCTTTGGTGGATACATGAGGAAACAGTGACAAAAGATGAGGAAAAAGCTGAGGTACCTTCTTTGCCCCAGACTTTAAAAGTGAGACCAGTTCTTCTCTGAATAACCAATCCTCTGAGCTGTAAGACAGGTGTGGGAAGCCAAATGAAGCCCCTGTAATCGAGAGAAAAATTGTAAGAGATCTGCTCCATTTGGATATACACAAGTCTGTGGGGTCAGATGGGGTAGACACAAGTCTCGAGGAGCTGGGGGAAGAGCTCACTAAGTTATTTTCAATCATTTATAAGTGGCCATGGCTCATCAGGGAGGTTCCAGCTGACCAAAGCAAAGTTACAAGAGAGTCAGGAAGAAGGATGCAAGGAACAGCAGGCGTGTAAGCATGGTCAGAGTGCCAGCAGAGGTCATGGAGCAAATCATCTTGAGTGCCATGGTGCAGAAAACCAGGATTGAGCACAGTCAGCATGGATTTACAAAAGGCCTGCTTGAATGATCTGGTCTTCTTCTGTGAAGGTGTGACATACTTTACAGATGAGGGAAAGGCTGTGGGTATTATCTACCTGTTCTTCAGTGAAGCCTTCACATCATTTCCCACAGAATTCTGCTGGAAAAATTGGATGTGATGGCCTGTACTCTTCAAGTAAAAAACAGAAGCTGGCCACGTCCAAAGAACAGAGAGGAGTGGTGCTAAATCCAGCTTGTGGCCAGTCACAAGTGCTGCTCCCCAGGGCTCAGTGGTGGGGAACAGCCCTGTTCAATATCTTTATCCATGATATGGATGTGCAGATCAAGTACATCCTTTGCCAGTCTGCAGGTGACACTAATTTACACAGCAGTGTTGATCTATTGGAGGGTGGTGGATGGGCTCTGCAGAGGGATCTGGACAGGCTGGATTGACTGGCTGAGGCCAAGTCTGTGAGGTCAAACAAGGGCAAGTACCAGGTCCTGCACTTTGGTGACAGCAACCCCACATGATGGCACAGGCTGGAGGAAGAGAGACTGGAAAGATGTCCTGGTGGAAAAGGACCTTGTAGTGCTGTATGACAGCAGCTGAACATGAGCCAGCTGTGCCCAGGTGGCCAAGAAGGCCAATGGCATCCTGGCCTGTGTCTGCAGCAGTGTGGCCAGCAGGAGCAGGGCAGGGATTGCCCCCTGTACTGGACACTGGTGACACCACACAAGTCCTGTGTCCAGTCCAGGGTCCCCCACTACAAAAAAGACATTGAGGCGCTGCAGCACATGCAGAGAAGGGCAATGGAGAAAGGTAAGGGTCTGGAGCACAAGTCCTGTGAGGAGCAGTTGAGGGAGCTGGGGTTGTTGAGTCTGGAGAAAAGGAGGATTGGGTGGGGGGACCTTACTGCTCTCTACAGCATCTGAGAGGAGGCTCCAGGGGTGCGCGAGCTGGGGTCTTATCCCAAGCCGCAAGCAACAGGAAAAGAGTAAAAAACCTCCAAATGTGCCAGAGGATACAGTTTAACTTGGATGTTAGGGAAAAGCTCTTCACCAAGAGGATTGTTAAGCACTGGAACAGGCTGTTCAGGGAAGTGATAGAGTCACCTTCCCTGCAGGTATTTTAAAGTGTAGCTGACGCACTTAGGGACTTAATG
The DNA here is from genome assembly GCF_028551555.1 of Melozone crissalis. Taxonomy (NCBI): domain Eukaryota; kingdom Metazoa; phylum Chordata; class Aves; order Passeriformes; family Passerellidae; genus Melozone; species Melozone crissalis. The sequence goes on along the minus strand of NW_026535783.1, from coordinate 17,523,182 downwards.
TAGGGACTTCAACTCTGCTTGGCTTGGCTGTGCTGGGTTAAGGGCTGGATTCAATGATTTTAAAAGTGTTTTTGCAACCTAAGCAATTCTATGGCTCTATAATTGTACACCTTTTACAGACTGTCAGCTTATTAGCCAGGCTTGTAACCATTATCCTTTTTGGCATTGTTTTCAACTCCTGTTCAGGTTGGACACCTTTTGAAGATGTATTACATCTTCTACTGTACTGTTTTTACATCAAAAGCAGGGTCTCACAATAGTGAGATTTGCCTAATATAGAGCTTATTGAGCTCTGATGTCCAAGATAGCAAAGAAGAAGCTTCCAGTGTAACTGTGGCTTGTAGGCTCATACACTGTTACAGAAAGGACATAACTTGTGTGGATGCTACCACATCTAACATGTCTGGTTACTACTTTTTATACCATATTACGAGTAGTTTTGGGCACATATTTGCTATCTTTGCATCTTGAAGGAAAGAGTAAATCTTCTTTAGAGAGGACAAGGCTCATAGTAAATGATTTGAAAATTCTATGATTTTATGCATGTGATATCAATGAGAATAGCAGTGAACAGCAAAATGCCAGAGTCTCTACAATGGTTAGAATAAACTCTTGCATGTTTTGTGGCTTTCTTCACATTTCTTTTGATATCCTGCAACATAAAAAAAAAAATTCTAATAGCTACTTTTACAATGTAAATGTGTCTCCAAAGAAACCTTTTATTTTCAGGATCACTCCATTCCCTGACTGCCTGAAGTGAAAATGAGCAGCCAAATAATTATCTGCTAATACCTTTCTTACCTGACTAAATGGAAAAATAAATGCAAGAATTTCTAAAGATGTAATAGCAGGCCATGGAAAGAGAATAAGGGAAGGCAACAGATAGGGAGGGAAGAATTTAAAAAAAATTAATTTTGTGCTTGCTGTTGCTTCTGTGAAATAGTTTTTAATTGCTTCATAGCTTAGCTTCCTCTGCAGCTGTGCTGCTACATTTGAACTTTTTTAATCTAAAATTGTGAGGCATCAATACCAGAAACTGGGGCAACAGTTTTAGCACTAGAATTAGATTTGCCCCAATGATCCAAGTAAGCAATACTGATTCTATCAGTACTGAAGTTATTGAAGGTTCTCAGAAGCCTCTTTAGCACCCACCTTGTCTTTTATTACTGCTTAAATCTTAGATGGTTCATGTTTATATTACTTCTGTTATTTATGTTATGGCTGTTCAGAGATTTTAGAGCATCACTTATGTGGCATGCAGTGCGCTTTTGAAGTAATGTTATTACTGCCATTGTGTGTTGCTCTTACAATTATCACTAAAGTATCTATGTCCTCCAAATAATTATCCTCAACCAATCCAGCCACTGGAAGAGGAACCTGACCTTTATTTATGTCTCAGTTATTTAATAAAGGGGTGTTTGCAAGGAAGGGAACAGAAAATACTGAAAAGAGAGGACTTGTATTCTGATGACTATGCTTTGGACTTACTTTCCTGGAAAATGAAGCAGTTTCTGTTGTATTCTGAAGTCAAAGGATGAAATTCATAGAGGAGAAGTATGTATCAAATTCTGAGTCTCTTGATCTGCAACATACCAGTAAAATATCTGTAAACAGTCAAGAATCTATTAAGAAGATAATTAACTCTAAGGCAGCTGCTAAGGGGGACCATAATGCAAATCAGATGAAGTGAGTGCAGACCTCTTTTATCAAATTCCAGTCTGTTCCACAGCGTGGTTCATTCCATTACAAAACAAACAGAAAACCACAACAAAACCCAGACTCTTAATATCCAGCAAAACCAAGAGTTATCAGAGGCCAGTATGAAGCTTAGGTAACACTTCCAAGTGCAATCAAAGTAGAAAAATGAAATAGCTGTGTTTCCACTACTTGGATCAGTGACTATGTGAGATACAGAAAAAATAAATGCAGAGTCTGAAGGGACTTGGAGAAATGGTATTCTATTTTGCCATGAGGCTATTGCAATGTGTGAGAAATTTGTACCAGTGTGGATGGATGCAATGATCAAGTAGTCAAAGTCTTCCAGTAACATAAGTTTATCACAGGTTTCTGCAGTATTTTTTGTAATAGAAAGTATGGCTGTTTAAGGACGTATGCTTGTGTAATAGAGATGTGGTAAATATGTATATCCATTGTTTAATGTAGTGCCTGTGTTCACAGCTTGGGCTACAGGTTTGTTTTTTCTCTGTTATGGCAGATTATGCTTTGCTCCCTCATGAGGGTTTCTTTAGGCAGTTATTTCTTCACTGGTTTCCCGATTTATATAACTGTAAAATGAATAAGAACTCCTGTATACTGGTGAAAAATAATAACCATGTCTGAGTTTTGTTTTTGTTTCTTTTTTTTTTCCCCTGATTTTAACCTGTGTTGTGCAACTTGACAAATTGAGTCAACACAGGATTGTTATTTACCTTCCAAGCCTAGGGCTTCTTCTTCTTTACAGATGGGTTTACAGTCCTGTAAGAACAGGACTAAGAATGCTGTTGGATAAATTATGACTATGCAGCAATGTCAGTAATATCCCAATATGCCCAAGGAGGGCAGAGTGTCACTTGATGCATCAGTACTTGCAGAATAAAGTATTGGAAAATACTTAGTCTTTCAGCACAGTCCTTCCAATTCCAGACCAAGGCCCAGGAAAGACCCAGTCCTATGTTATCATGACAGATTTTAATATTTCATATCATTTAATGACTGTCTATTTATACAAAGCTCTGGGTAGAGCCCTGTGTGCTAAGACATGAGTGTCACTACTGATTATGGCAGACCTCTTTGTCTTTTCTGTTTCATATAATCTGGGAAGTAGGAAGTTATCACCTCTTTATTTATGGGAATTGTGTCTGCATCATGTTAAGACATATATTATTATATGAATAAGCAGCATGCAAATGGATAGGTAATAAACACTGCTGAGAATGTTTGCATAGATATTGCCAAAATGGTTTCAGCCAAGTACTGTTAGTCATTAATTTTTCCTTCTCTTCCTTTTTATACACTGACGTCCTGTAGAACTTTTCTGATTTCTTCACAGATTTATGTAGTTTAGCATATTTTGCTCATATATTCAGCATACATTAAGATATTTGCTTAAGAATAGGTCCTTGCTGGTAACCAGCATGTTAGCATTTATACAAAAATCAACTTAATCACTGGGATTAAAGTATTTGTTTACTTCTGAGGACTCCTGATTCTCTGACTTTATTCCACTCAGTGCATGTTGGGGTCGCATCTTGCTTACCCCCCACAGGAGTATCTGGCCAGGCTCCACCTGATCCTTGTCACAGACACTCAGGACAAAAGGATAAGGATCGCCATAGATACTTGATTCCTGTGTCTCTCCTACTCTTTCAATGGACATATTCCTCCTGATTACTCACAGTCCCTCATGGCCAAAAGCAGAAGCAAGGCTGGTTCCTGAATTTGACGCTTGCCTTTGGTGGAGGAAAAAAACTAGGTTTTGATTCCTGTGTATATTTTTTTGTGAACTATAGGAAACCCTCTTTTAAAGTATCAAATATAGTCACACAGTTTATGAGGTTATTCTCTTGATAATTAAATTGATATTCAAGGTTGTTAATCTGAATATGCTAGAAATGTTCAATTCAATGTAATAAATGTGCTTCCTCTTTAGTTAACAGAATTAATACTTTCAAGAAGATATCAATTTAGGCTCATACGATTTCAAGGGGAATAACATTTTTGGGGGAAGGATGTTAAAGCAAATGGAGTTCATAGAGGAGCAAAAGGCATGAAAATGAGATTTACTTCAGATAGGTACCTAATTGTTCAAATGTATTTGTGAGGTTTGCCAAAGTAATGGTGTAACAAGTAAAAACCTTTTGAGATCACAGACTTTTAGTAGGATTAGACCTATCTAGATAACATTTTTAAGCAGTCAGGGGATAGGCATGCATGATACATTTATCTTTTCATTTCAAAATCTCCAGAGCAACTCTATTCTTGACTTCAAAGGGAGCATCCACTTTTGAATACAAACATATTACCTTTTTTTTTAAAATCAACATAACTGGCTCTCATGTCCTTAGCAGGGAAGTCATTTTTAGGAAAACAATGATTCCCTCAGGACTGGTTTCTCATTTGGTACTTCAAAAAAATTGTGTGTCTCAAGGGAGATCCAAAAGGCATCATCAACTCCATTTTTCCTTCTAGTCTCATTTGTTTTGATATTATGAATCCTATAACTCTCCAACATATCATGTAAGGCTGCTGAAGTAAATACTCTTGCTGCAACTGAGATGTGAAGGAAGGGATCCTTGTTTAGGGATTGCTACTGCCCCTTGCTCACATGTCCCAGCCATTTTATTGCACACTTTACGTCCAGATTTTCTTGTTTATCTGGCAGTTCATTATTTAAGGCCAGCTTGTCAGAATCAGTCAAATATTCTTTGGGAAACATGGTCACATCTTTGAGACACCACAAATATTTTTAATACGAAAAGATTGGCTAGATAAGAGAAACAAGATAAACTTGCATCCCCTAAAAAATATTTTTCTGCTTTTTCATGTGTATTTCTAGAAGTATCAGTACACGGATGACAGACTTCATGGCAATAAAGTCCTGGAAAGAGAGACACCAGCAAAGCAGTGAAAATGATTGCTGATGATTTGTTCTAACTACTTGACCTTGTGCCATCTCCCCTAGATATATGACCAAGACGGGACACTGCAGCACTTTATCGATGGTGGAGAACCCAGCAAGTCGAGCTGGATGAGGTACATCCGATGTGCCAGGCACTGTGGGGAGCAGAACTTAACCGTGGTTCAGTACAGGTAAAGTGATCCTCGATTCACCCAGTGACACTAAATGAGGGTGTTTCATCAGGCTGTGATCATCAGGAGTGCTGGTGCCTTTGGTTGCAAAGAGAGCATCCCAGCTGGGGAGGATGTGCTGGCGTGGGGCAGCACGCGTGGGGCGAATCTCCAGGGAGCGAGGGCAGCCCTGAGTCACTGGTGTGACAGAAGAGAGATCTCTAAATCTCTCTTCAAACAGCCTCATCAGAGGCAGGCCAACACCAGCAGTGCTCCACCCTTAAGAGGGATGCATGTGATAGGGGAGGGGGAAAAGTGGCACCCAGAGGCATCCTGAGGGTCAGCCACGAGCCGTGCATGCCCCTCGAGCTCTTTTGTTGAGTGCACCTGCTGGCCAAGGCTGCTAGAGCTTGTGCCTCTTATGCTGCTGGCTAGAGAAAGTCAAAATGCGAAGAAAAATGTAAAGAAATTATGATACATTTTGGTTTGTACTTGGGAATATATCCAGAAAACCCAGACAACACATTACGTAAATACATGACCTCAGCTATAAACAAACCTTTTGCCTTAGAATCAGAAGCGACTGCTTGGCCTTATTAAATGTGGTAGGAAGCACATCAAAGAATGCCCCAGGCGTGCCAGTTGCAGTGAGCAATGATTTTTGCTGGTTGCTTTAGAGAGCAGAGTTTCTTTTATTTAGGAAAAATCTTAAACTTATTTAAACTACCTTTAAAATTAAAAATAAAACATACAAAAGCAAGCTAAAATGAAATATATAAAGTTTGATTATCCCATAGGGATCCAATTTAACAATGGTAAAATTGTTCAATTGCATTTTCAGCTTTTTTATTCTCTGGCCAGTTGACTAAACAATGCTGCAGTTAAAAAATAACAATCCTATTTATACATTACAAATCTTTTATTATATACTTAGGTATCTGCTATCTATAGCTTAAATACCGTAGGATTTTAAAGAAACATACTGGGTAATGAATAAAGATTGTTGTGATGAAAGAGTATTTTTGTAGGTATCTTGTGGACTATTTCTCTATGTGCTGATGTGTGCGTGCACATACATATATAAAAATAAGAAAAAATATATGCGTACACACATATATATAGATGACAAAACTAAATGAAAAGTGAACATGAGAAAGTCATTACACATCTGTCAATATTAAGTGGATTTTACAACTCTCCTTTCATGATGGAGTTTCTACTTAGAGTTCCCTCTGTTGATCTGTTTTCGATTACTTCAGATCTTTATAAAATGAACTACAAAAACACAATTTAAAAAACTGGCATCCATCACCAGTGACTGCATCCAAGTGTAAGAAAATAGAAAAGTTGGACACTGAAAAACCAGCCTAATTTTTATTGTACATGGACGTCCTCCTCACAGAAAGTCAGCTGGTTTAAATTCATTCTGTTATGATTTGTAATATCTAAATGGAATTTTCTTCAAAGTGCTCTTGATTGATTGACCCTTAGCTGAACGTTTTGTTTTTATTTTGAGGCTGACAATAATGTTTGTTGGCATGTGTTCTGCTTCAACTGCGTTGGGACGCCATGAAGCTATCTTTATGAGTCATCCAACCACAATACTAAATACATGTCAGCAAAGGAAATATTATCCGAAAAGGGAAAAATCCCTTTGATGTACTTCAGCATGCAGAGATTTCTGCGAGTTTTGGAAGCTCTGCACACTTGTAAAGGACGGTGTACACTTACACTTTTTTTTCCCTGCCTACTCCAAGCCCCACAGACCACCCATTGCTCAAAAACAGTTCTGCTCTTTCAGCAGCAAAGTGTGTCATTTGGTTTTAGCACATTCATTTGCTGGGCTGCTGTGTTTATGTTAAGGGAAGCCAAACTGAGAGATGAAATGTTACAAGGGTGAAGTACAAAGTAGACTCAATTTTTCTCAAGTTAAGAGATGCCGATAATTTATAGCGTGGCTCCGATTTTCATTTTTATTTAACAGTGGAAAGAATTAACTAAATGCAAAGCTCTGTCAAGAAAGAGAGACAGAGAAGAAGAGGAGGAGAGGGAGGAGGAAAGATGAAGGGGAGACACAAAGAGGAGAGTTTTTGTCAGATATTCATAGAAGGCTAAGAAAACCGTTCTGCTTAGCTAGCAGTGCCCTCCTGAGACAGGGTGGCAGTAAGCGAGGAAAATAACAAGATAAATGAAATTTTTGCAGCTGCTAGTAAAATATTGAGAATCTGCACTTTTTTATTGATCTTTATGATCCTGTTGCCAAGAGCCACTTTGCGGTGACAAAATATGTTGACAAGTGCATATCTCACTGCCATGAAAAATGTGGTAGAAGATTCTCCTTATGTCTGCAGTGTTATACAAGGAACAAATTGCATTGCTACAGCCTATTCTTTATAGAAAGTCTAAATTTAAGGCCTACCAACCCTAAACACTTTTATCTTGAACTTCAGAATAATGTTTGTAGCAATTCTTCACTCAGAAAACTGGTTGAGGCCTAACTTTTTTTTTTGGTCTGTAGATGTTTTTCTGCCTTACATAAGCGGTTATAAAAAATGTTCATTTCTTGGTACTTTGACTGTATCACTTTGGTATGTAATCCTTCAGCAAGAGTGGACTGTTCCTCTTGTATATATTGAATTTCTATCCATCTCAGAGGAGTGTGTTTTACTGTTCCATGCAAAGCATAAGGGAAAAGCCACTGCAAAGTGATAACAGTTGTCTTTTATCCTGTGTCTGATTCCAATCTAGCACAGTTTTTGCTGCCATGTAAATGTCTTAACTGCAGAAGTATCACTCTGAAGCTATTTACATCAGTGCAAGATCAGGACAAGGCTCTTCTTTTTATGCTAAAGACATAAGGATTTTTCCCTTTTCCCCCTGTGTTCCCACTTCAGTGGTCTAGAAATACCCAGTGTTCTATCACAAGAACAATGTGTACAATAAGTTACACACTTATGGTAACACTCATTTACACATACTAAATTATTGGCACTGCCCTCACATTCCATGTAGTGGAAGATTTTAACTCTGCATGATCCAATTAATCCCATTATTTTATTTCCCCCAAGTCAAAGTCTGTTTTTCTCAACAACCCAAGGTCTCTCTTTTAAAGGTATATTACTGCCATGACAGGTCACTCCACACACTATCTCAAAGGTCTTGCTGAATGTATTTATTAGTTTAATTTCTCTTCACAAAAGAAATGTTGTCTACCCTAAAATATGTTAACTTTTGCAGGTGACAAATGCAAAGCTGTTTAAATGGCTGTACTTGCTGATCTGTATACATCACTCAGATGATTATACCATGTAAGCAGAAAGTACCATTCTAAAATCCCCCTGAAACACACTTTGCAAGAAAATACCTGTATTTTAATGGTATCTTGGTCCTTCTGAAACCTTAGTGTTTAATATATGCTAGATACAACTTGTCTGTAATGTTGTTAGCCTGTGCTACAGGAACAAAGTCCTTCTCTAATGACAGATTTGGTTTTAACACAACCAGTAGGTTATTCATTTAGCTGTCTGCAGAAATGCTTCCAAAACAATGAATTTCTACTGTAATACCATGAGCTATAAGATGAGAATGCTCTATTCCTAAATTATGCCATGTTTTCTTTTTTCTTGATTAGGTCAAATATATTCTACCGGGCTTGTATAGATATCCCCAGGGGCACTGAGCTGTTAGTGTGGTACAACGACAGCTACACATCTTTCTTTGGAATCCCTCTCCAGTGCATTGCACAAGATGAAAATTGTAAGTTCTTTCTTGCATTTTTACCTGTATAAGCCATAATTCCTCTTTCATGCCTAACCAGATACATCATAGAGCATTTTAGAGGGGGCTCTGTCCCTGGAACTTCAACACCTGTCTGGATGGAGCTTTGAGCAATCTGTTCTGGTGGCGTCCCTGCCCTTGGCAGGGGAGCTGGAACTAGATGATCTTTAACCATTCTATGATTCTCTGATTCTATGGCATTTAATGAAAGTTGCAGTATATTTAAGGTGAGGTTTGCACTTACACTGCAAAATTGTGGTATGGTTAGAATCACTGTTCTGCATCAGTGATTAATTAATGTATTGCAAACAAGTTTGTTTGGTTCTCTCAGTTGTTACTAGACCTATCATAAAACACCGTGTTGCCAAAACAGTAACGCATTGCAAGCCCACAGGGCCCCTGTCGGTGATTCTTTTTTTTCTATTACCTCTGAGCATGTTGAGAAAAGCTTTGACTGGCAGATTAAAGAGGTTAGATCCTTGTGGTTAAACATAAAACCCTACTGTTAGAAATACCAGCTGAATTTAAGCACACTGAAATGACAATAAATCTCTATTCCACCCTGACCATCTCCATTTTCATCCATTCTTTTACCTGTTCTCAACATTTTATTTCTCGTTTGCTAGGGATCCTCATGAAAGTAAGCATGAATAGTTACTTTTAACTCAGACAAAATCTAGTGCTGGATACCTACGTCTGTAATAAAAATGGGTGATCCAGGCACATCCTTCAGTTCTACTGCTTGTGTGTGAGACTTGGTTAGAGCTTGCGTCCATTTTGGCAGCTATATGTATCTATATATATCTATAGGGAGAAAACGGGAATGGACCGTTGACTTTGGTCTAAAGTAACTCTGTGACTGCCCACACTCAGTAAATGCTGTATAAGGTGCATGGTTTTGGTCCTGGACTTGGGCACTTTAACAGCATGAACTGCTAGGAAGAACTAGTGTCTTGTAGCAACTTAAATACTGAATCATGCAGCAATTAAACAGCAAGATAGCAGGGACTAAACTGTCGAAAATAAACATCCTTTCTCATCTTGAGTTTTCTGGAGAGTCTGTTGAGTTTGAGAAAAGTTTCAAAGAAATTTAGTTTCTGGCAGAAATATTTGCTGATAAAAGCCATGCTCTGGAGTGTACAATTTAGAAATATTATTTTTTCTTTCAGAAACTCAAGACTACAAAAATTTTATTTGAAAATCATTATGGATAATATCTATAAATATTGTCTCTTGCGATTTCTCTGTGAGATAAACCAGAGTTTCATCCATAGAGACACTGACATGAGTAGATGAAATTAATCTCTGACCTTGGAGCCATCTGCAGACTGGTATAGGACTTCAGTCCCACCTAAACTCCCAGAATGTACCTTCTGCTTATCTTCTGCACTAGGGTATTGTCAGCAGCACAAGTTCTGCCTATATTCCTTAGATCTATAGTAGCCTGATCTCACTGCTTCTGTGGACTTCTATGACCAAAATTTAAAGAAAATAAAAGAAAAGAAAAAGTTGATCTCCTTCTTCTGACTATATTGAGGCAAAATGATAGTATACAAATTGCTCCTGATACTGAAGAGACACAGAAAATGTATTCTGTGTCTGGAAACTTGAGATAGACACATCCATGGATGCAAACCTACTTAGAAATGAGGTTCTCAGATACTACAAAAAAGAATAGATTAGGATGGACCTCAAGTGACATAAATTAAATATCTTCTAATAATATAATATTTGAATTGTTATGATTGATCATAGATATTAGAACAGAACTCTAAAGCAACTGGCATGATTTAAAATATTACCAAATATTAAGTTGTGGTTGTTTTGGGGATTTTTTTGTTTGTTTGTTTGTATTTCTTTTACATTAAATAATATTGGCTGATTCTGGCTTAAAACTGAAATTGTCATGTTTGCTCTTAGAAGTCATGATTTGCTCATATTTGCTCTTATCATCATGATTTACCAAAACACAGCTGCAGTTTCTAATCATCAGTTTAATACATGGTATGTACCTCTTTGTACATATAAACAGTTTGTAACCAAATTTGTGTACAGAGACTTATATGTATATAATACATTTAATTTAAAAATTTCCATGAAAATAATAGCACGTGGGCCTGAGTGTGCCAAAATTAGAAAGCATTAGAAGTTACTCAGTCCAGTGGCCTAAATTATGTTTATTTTTGCATTGTGGTGCGAGCTTTTGTCAGCTGACTATTTTTCCACAGGACCCTTGCCTCATTCACTGTGTGATCTATATGGCTCTCAAGGTGTGAGGCAGCTGTTCAATTTCTTCTACTTGCTTGACCTCCTGCCTTTCTTATCACAAAACAATCAAATTCAGCACTAAATCACTTCTCTGTGAAAATCATATTGCATTTGTCGCTGAAATATCTGAGTGCCTCATCAGCCATAGTCCATTGATGATCATAAGACTAGAAACAATTTTCATGGGACTTTAAAACATTTTCATACCTGTTTTGTAGGTGGGAAACTGATGCACGAAGATCTCTCTGCCTTTACTTTGCAGTGTTTCATGGTGACCTAACTGCTATTAACCTCAGGCATAAGATGCATGATGAAGTCCCTGGCTTCTTACTGCATTGGCAGTGTGACCATCTGTGAGATGCAATGGTGTAATATCCTCAGAGGCCACCCTTTTGTAGGATGAGCGAACTATTGCTGCAGTAGATATTTAAGCCCTCTTATATCTCAAGGAGGGTCCCTGAAGGGATTTTTTTCTCCATGCTCTCAAAATTCATGCTTGCCTGTGATATAGCAGTCAGACATGCTGACTGCAACATGCAGAGTCAGGGTATCACAAGAGGTGCAGCTTTTTCTTTCAGATGACAATCCCATTGTGTAATAGAACTATATCACAGTCAGGCTTCTCTGGGTCCTTTCAGTCTCAGACACTCCCTTGCATGAATTTTCATTTCAGTGTCACAAAATCAGCACCATCCATTCAGATCACTGTCTCATTCAAGCCCTTCTTTTCTTTTTTTTTCCTTTTTTCCTTTTTTATTTTTTTGTACTTTGTTAAAATTAAACTGTTTCATTGTAGTGTCAAGAAAATGGTTGTTGATTTTTTTGGTGTCCCAAAATTGTATTAGTTTTAAAAAGGCATAAAAACGATCTTATTTACTTTTCTTGTTTTCTCCCAGTGAATGTCCCTTCGACTGTAATGGAGGCCATGTCCAGACAAGACACCCTACCGCCATTTAATAAAAGTAGCAAACTATCCCCTGCCACTCCACAGCGATCCATAGTATTTCCACAGACTCCGTGTAGCCGAAATTTTTCTCTCCTGGATAAGTCTGGGTCCATCGAGTCAGGATTTAACCAGATCAGTGTCAAAAACCAACGAGTTCTTGCAAGCCCAACTTCAACAAGCCAACTAAATTCTGAGTTCAGTGACTGGCATCTTTGGAAATGTGGGCAATGCTTTAAGACTTTCACCCAGCGGATCCTCTTGCAGATGCATGTGTGTACGCAGAACCCTGACAGGTAAAGCCCAGGCTCTCTTTATTTCTGTATCTACTGATAGTCAGATCCACTGCTTTCTTCTTTTATCAAGCTGTTATCATTTTCAAAACCAAACCATTATTATGGGGAGCCTGTATGACATAATTCATCTGCAGCTGCGTGAAGTAAGCTGATAAAAACTATTGCTTGCCTTCACTATTTGTAAAAACATTCAGCGCCTAAATGTGCAGATAAAAGGAAATAGCTAAGGATATAATCTTGGTTTTAGAATGGTTTGGTACATCTGATGGAGGCAACAAAATAAAATGAAAATTTATGAATATCATAGATGGAAGAAATGAGGTCAAGATAATTAAAAGTCTCTCTGTCTTCCAAAGATAATCTAACTTGCTGCTCAGTGGCTGTCACAGTCATTTCAGGGTTCACCTATAGTGTGCAATGCGTATGAACTTAATTAAGTACTAAGAGGTAATGAATTGGAATTTTTTGCTTAGTACTATTTTTCTTCATAGCATGCAAACCCATAAATCGTACAAAGCTGTCAAAAGGAAATACCTACTCCACCAGTGATGTGGAGGAAAACAGATGCCACTTATTCAATAAACTAATATCCACACAGAAGAAAAATGTTGACTAGATACCTCAGAGTCAAAGTTGGTTTGAAAGTTTGTCAATACAGAATTTTATGGCTGTGAACTGAGGATGAAATTTAGCTGAACAAGTGAATTAAAATTTCAGGTACTCTGACCGGTGGCACAGTAAATATAATGGAACCATTATTTATGAATCAAAGCTGGTTTATTTGACAATTTTGATAGCTGGCAGGACAAAAGACAAAAATCAAATTAATTCAATAAAAAAAGGCTGCCTGTATTTTGTCTCTTCTTCAGCTGTGAAGATTTGAGCATAACAGCAAAATCCCTGAAAGGTGTTTCAAAAAGCAGCATTTAATTGTGAATTAGAGTTAAAAATACCACTACCAAAAAAGCAGCAAAGACTGAGTCTGTGTATGTGTTTGTGTGCATGTCTATGTCTCCTCGTATACTTTGTGTGCTATCTACATGTACACATATGCTTGTGTGATTCTCTGGGTATGGAGAGAATAAATCCATTTTTCCCAAAGAAATGTCAAGCATGTTAGGGACTAATTAGATTCTAAGCTAATATTAATAAAAATTAAAAATTGATAATATTGTGAATGTGAACAGGCCCTTTCAACACTTTTCTGGATTTCATGCTTGCCTCAGCAGAAGCAAATGCCTTGCTAGGGAAGCTGTAGGACAAAACTGGTAATTTAGGTGTCACAATGTAAAATATGGGTCCTGAAAGGTCTGCTCTCCTACATTCCAAGGACTTTTGTGTTTCTAGTATTAAAACATCCTAAGCATACTGTAAAGCATAAAAAGGTGCATCCTGGAAGAATCTAGACACTGGAAAAGGCATGTTGTGAGGTCCTCCACATACTTTTTCAGTGATTCACCCAATCAGGTGTGACACCTAGATTTCACCCTTTGTTTTAACCAGTGACTTCCTTTGTGAAGAAGCAAGTTGCAGATAATAGTTAATGCAAGAAGGATCTCTCTTAATGGCACTATTCTCCGCTCCAAGTGACAGCTAAATATTTATTTTGTCAGAGAAAGAAAATGAGGATAAATCTGTCTTACCATTAGATCTTTCATTGTGGAGGTGAGAGATTAATTTTTTAAAATTAATTTTGTTCCTTTTTTATTTATTTCTCCCTAAGCAGCTTGTGTCAAATATTGTCTGAAACACAGACTGCATTTCTGGTCCTCAGTCTTAAAAGTGATCATTCTCATTAGAAGGGTACTGATTTGTGGTGTATTACCTATCAGTCCCTCCTGTGCCTACCCAGCCAGCAGCTTCCTCAGGAAAGTCTGGAGCATTGTCAGTTCAGAATACCCTAGGGCATAGTAGGAAACCATCTTGCTATGATTAAGGTCATTGCAATTCATTCCATGCTTGAAATTACCATAAATAACTGCCCTAGGATCTGGGTTATCATACCCTTGCTTGGAAACCTTTACAGTCTGAGCTTACATCACAAGAAACTTTTTGTCTTTTAGTGGGTGCCAGTTATTTAGTGATACAGTGTCTAGAAAAAAGTGGCCTTTGGTTTCTTAAACACTTTGCATTTTTCTAGATGAAAAATTTTTACAGTGTTGTACAAAATTTCCAGGAGACATGAAAGTAAGGTATGATTTGTGAAAGACTACCTGCTTGCCAGCCTGTAGTACTGGATGCAGCTCTCTGGTTTTTATTTTCTCAATGACATCTGCAGCACTGCTCCAGCTGATAAACAACTCCTCATTTATTATCAGCAATTTGTAAGCACACCAGCCATTGCATCTTTGATGTGACTGAAACAGCAGGGCCTATCATCTCTAGGAAATAGACTTTAGTCTATCTGTTCTGGCTTAGTATTTGTTTTGCAACAGTGCTGTGCAGGGGAAAAAACCTTTGAATCTGTACAGGAGTCTAATTCATGGTCTGAAATACAAGAAAAGCAGACTACTTGAAGCTTGAGAAACCCAAACAAAGATAATACAACAACTGAGATTAAGAAAACATCTAAATGAGATCAGAAATAAATAGGCCATAATATCCATAATTCCATGAAGTAGTAAGAAATAAATGATCCTATTTATCAGACCGATCACTTAATAAGTAAAAATAATTTTAAAACATGATGAATCCCAAATAGGAGAAATTATTAAAGTCTTCTGCTGTGGTTTTTGTTTTATTTAAAGATTAAGAATTTAATTTAAAATCACTTTTAATTTTTTACTGGTTTACTTATATACTTCTCTCTTTCCACAAAACATTTTAGGTTTGTTACATTTTTTAGGGCTTCTCTTTGAAATTAATGGTAATTGGGGTTGAAGTGTGTGTGAGAGGTGGAAATTTAAATTTGTAAAATCTTGAACTCGAGGACCTTCTTAGCCTTTAAGACTTGCTTAAGCCTTGACCAGACAGAAAC
Source organism: Melozone crissalis (assembly GCF_028551555.1). Taxonomy (NCBI): domain Eukaryota; kingdom Metazoa; phylum Chordata; class Aves; order Passeriformes; family Passerellidae; genus Melozone; species Melozone crissalis. The sequence goes on along the minus strand of NW_026535783.1, from coordinate 17,508,133 downwards.
AGTTTGAGAAGATATTTCTGGAAGCAAGAGTTGGAAATCTTTTTTCGTAGTTTTTTTTTTTTTTTTGTTTGTTTATTTTGTTGGGGTGGTGGTTTTCTTTTGTTTGTTTGGTTTTGGTTTTTTTATTTTTAAAGTTTTTTTAGGTTTTTTTATTATTATTATTTCCTCCCTTCTTCTGCAGAAATTCCCAACAATCCTGTTTGGAAGGCTCAAAAACTGGATTACCAAAACTACTTATTACAATGAACAATTTTTATTTGTTTTTTTTAACAGCAACAACTTTTCTGATAATGACACAGTCTTTTTTAATGACAGCAGTCTTCCACATCACTCTGATCACCAGATTCAGGATACATTGGTGTTCAGGGAAGGCAGAACACTTCAGTTCTCAAGACTTCTCTGTGGCATATTTTCATGTACAACCTGTACATCTGTATGATATATGTTCTCATTGATTGCCAGGGATTCAAGCTGAGAATCTGAGGGAAAGCACACTCCATAAATGTGTTCATGGATGATAGATTATGGATGCAATCTGGCACTCACAATTCTTCTTTAGTCAAAAGATATTATATTCACATTTTGCAATACCACCTCAATATTAAATAGTAAGCATGTTTTGTTTTGTTTTGTTTTGTTTTTCTTAACAGGAAGTTGAAGTTACCAGCTTAATAGATGTTTTTCTCTAATATCATAGTTTAGTCTATTTTGTGTTTATATTTTCTTTATAGGTTCTGTGTCTTTGACCTTGATGCTCTCCTCAAGTCCACTAACTGATTTGAACCTCTCTAAAACAGACTTCTGAAAAATAAGTGTTTTGAGCAAGAGTTGTCTATTTCTGTGTATTGAGTATTGCTCTGTTAAAGTGCTGAATTCAATGCTGGTCCTTGCATAATCTTCTCATAAAGGTTTGCAAGTGCCCAGAGCTAGTATTCAGAGCTAGTAGCAATAACAGGTCTACAGAGCAGAAACTCTCCCTGACAGCTTCAGAAGCTTGCATATGCTCCAATGCTGGCTTTCTGCTTCGGCCGGTTTCTTCCCAAGCATTTGTAACAGATGATTGCAGAACTCCCAGCAGGTCCAGGTCTGCCATCCCTGCTGCTCCGTGGTACCTGAGGTGCTCAGGACAGCAGCTGTGCTGCTTGAGGGGAGCACCAACCTGGCAGGGGATGTGGAGTGCAGTGAGAGTAACGCCCCATGGCTCTGCTGATGCTTGGGATGGTGCTGTGTGCAGGTTAGCAGTATCCTGAGGTGTCACTTTGCTCTCCAGCCTTAATTCCACTTGCTAGAAGAAGGCATTCCTCAAAAATACCTTCCTTTGAGAAAAACTGTGACCTAACTCCTCTGACTGCAGCTGTGCTCTTAAAAAGCTGAGCATTGCATAAAGGCCAGATCCTGAAAGCTGATGCTGGCCCCACCTCAAACTGCACTGCTTGTGGGGTTTGTGCAGAGGCTGTGGCATCCTCCACCCTAGACCAATGAGAAATGCTGTCCTGGATTCAAGGGAGCCCTGTGCCCCACTCTTTGAGACTGTGAGATCAATCACCCTTTTGAAGCTCAGGAGCAAAGAGGAAGTCAGGAAAAACCACCAGGATGCCTGCATGGATGAATGAGGAACTCCTGGATTAATTCAAAGACAGAAAGGAGGCCTCCAGAGAATGCAAGCACAGACAGGTAGCCCGGAAGATATACAGACAGGTTGTCTAAGCAGCCAGAAATCCCTTTGGGAAAGCTAAAGCCCTGATAGGATTAAATGTGGGCAGGGACATCTAGGACAACAAAAGCTTCTATTGTTACATTAGTGATAAAAGGAAGGCCAGGGGAAATGTGGGACCTCTCTAAAGGGAAACAGGAGACCTGGTGACCTAGGACATAGCAAAGGCTGAGCCAGTCAGCAACTCAACTGGCAAATGTTCCAGTCACACCACCCATGTCACAGATGGCAAAAGCAGGGACTGGGTGAATGAAGAGCTGCCAGTTGTAGAAGATCAGATTGAAGACCATCTAAAGAACCTGAAGATGTGCAAGCCCCTGGGGCCTGGTGAGAAGCATGTGCATGCCCTGAGAAAAATGGTGGATGAGGTGGCTAAGCCACTATCTGTCATATTTGAGAGGTCATGGCAGTCTGGTGAAGTTCTGCTGATTCAAAAAGGGGTAACATAACCTCCACTGCTAAAAAGAAAGACCTGGACAACTACAGGGCAGTCAGTCTCACCTTGGTACTTGGCAAGAGCATGAAGCAAATCCCCCTGGCAACTAGGTTAAGGAACATGGAAAATAATGGGGTGACTGATGACAGCCAAGGTGATTTCACTAAGGGCAAATTTGTCATGTCTGACAAATTTGGTAACCTTCTACAGCAGTGTTTACAGAGTTGGTGAATGAGGAATAGAGACTGAGGTCATCTACCTGGACCTGTGCAAAGTGTTTGCACCCAGCAGCCTTGTCTGTGAAGTGAAGAGACATGGATTTATTTGATGGTCAGATCTCTCAATGGGTAAGGAATTGGCAGGAAAGTTGTACTAAAAAAAGAGTTCAATGGCTCAGTCTCCAAGTGGAGACTAGAGATATTCCTTAGAGGCTGCATTTCGGCTGATGCTATTTAGCACAGCAGTGCTTTTTGGTGACAGGGACAGTGGGATCAAGGGCACCCTCAGCGAGTTTCCTGATGACACCAGGCTTTGCAGGGCAGGTGACATGCTGGATGGAAGGGATGCCACCCAGAGTGACCTTGGCAGGTTGGAAAGGTGGGACGGGGTGAGCATCATGAAATACAACAAGAGCAAGTGAAAGTGGTTCAGGGCAATCTCAAGCACAAATACAGACTGGGTGGGGAATGGACTGAGCACATTCCTGAGGAGAAGGACTCAGATATGTTGGGGGGTGAGAAGCTGGACATGAGCCAGGTGTGCACTTGCAACACAGAAAGGCAAACGTGTCCTGGGCTGTGTCAAAAGCAGGATGTGATTCTCCCCCTCTATTCAACTCTTGTGAAACCCCACCTGGAGCACTGCATCCAGCTCTGGGGATTCCAACATTAGGAGGATGTGGATCTCCTACAGAGAGTCCAGAGGACTATCCCAAAGATGATCAGGGGCATGAAGACAGGTTGAGAGAGTTTGGGCTGTTCAGGGTAGAGAAAAGAGGGGCACAGGGACACCTTATATGAGCTTTCCAGTACACATAGGGGCCCACAAGAAATCTGGAGAGAGACTTTTTGTGATGGCATTTAGTGACAGAACAAGGGATAATGGCTTTAAATTGAAAGATGGTAAATTTTGATGGGATGTAAGAAAGAAATTCTTTAGTATGAGGGTAATGAGACAGACTTGAAATATTGACAGAGAAGCTGTCAATGCCCTGTCTTGGGAATGATCGAGGCCAAATAGGATGGGGTCTTGAGTGGAGGATGTCCTATAGGAATGTGCCCCCACTTGACGGAGTGACAAAAATATCCTTTGTCCCCTTAAAAAGGAAATAAGCACAGAAGTTTCTCTCCTCAATTAGGTGAAAAGACATCTCATAGGACCCGGGGGTCTTCACCTCAGACTTAAGGATAGCTAATTGGACAGGAGCCACAATTTACTAGAAAAAGAAGAGAAAAAAAATAAACTAACTGCTTTTGTGAGGGGTTTTACCGGGGGCAAGGACCTTCTGCACCTGGTTCGGTTTTTCTCTGCAAAGAGTTTTGTTTATTTTGCCTTTTATTAAAAAGTTTTTGTTTCCAACACTGCCACAGAAGCCATCCTGCTGATTTTATGCCTTCTAAGGTAGCTGAGCCATCTTGGGTGTGAAATAGATCTCCAGGAGCTCATGAGACCTGGCTTGAGGAGACTCATATTTCACCATGTCCCTGCCCACAGCAAGGGGTTGGAAACAAGATGGTCTTTAAGGTCCCTTTCAACACAGACCATTCTCTAACTCTATGATCATGCTGGCTTTTTACTTCTTAGTCATCAACAGGGAGAAAAACACTTTCAATCACATGCCAATCTCTCAGATGGTGTTTTCCAGCTCTTTCTGAGGGAAAAGGATACAGTGCTGTGCTATTTCGTCTCACTGGGCTGAGTTTCAATGGCAAAGTTACAAGTATTCAGGAACTAGCCCTTACAAGAAATTTCTAAGATTACACTAGAATTCCATATGCCCCTTGAAAAGAGCAAATTCACTTCTGACAAGGCCAGACTAAAAACATATATAATCATAAAGGAAATAGTTTGAAAATGCAGTGGAAAATAATGATTGGATTTTCTAAGGTTCTAGTAATTCAAAGAGTTAATAGTTTATGATGTAGAAAATAAATTTATAACACTTAGATACACTTAGGAGTCAGAATTTGGAAAATATATTCTTTTGACAGAGGAATAGTAAAAGACAAATAAAGCTATGTCAGGTTTGCTAAACGAAAATCTAGAAAGAATTAACCTAAATGTACAGCTGTCTCTCAGTAGCTATTTCAGATGAAAGCATATGGATTTTTCTAGTCTCTTAACGTGCTTTGTACATATTAGGGGTTCTACATTTCTTGCCCAAAGCATGAGCTTTGGTGAGGTTCAGTAAGCCTTATAGGGAAGCCTGACATTTTTACTGATCCCATACATGATGTGGTTTCACCCAGAAAAATATCAGCTGCAAAGTAAGGAAATTTTAAGACAGGAAAAGACCTCACCAAAGAGCAAAATCATTCAAGAGATTGTCTAGCTTAGAGAGCAAAATTTATTCCATAGTGTTTTAATTTTGGAAAATGTGTCTTGCACAACTTGGAAAAGCTCAAATTATAAATTACCACAAAACCTGAAAACTATTACATTAGAATTGCTCTCAGAATTTCAGTTTGGATGGCCTATATTCCTATATGGGCCATCATAAAGTCAGAGACTGTAGGATTAAGGTTTCCAGAAAAAGCTGGTGGATTCTGAATGTCAGTACACCTAGACAGCTTATCAATGATGCATGGGATTAATAACAACAGTGTAAAATTTTTCCAACAGGAAAATTTTCTTCTGGGTAAGTAGATTTCCCTTCTTTAAGCTCAAAAAGAAAGATGTGGAGCTAAAAGCTCCTATGTAACTAGGTGTTCTATAAAAAACATTAGAACTACTTTTGATGATTGTCAGAACATCACTCTCATCTGCACGTGGCTGTAATCAGTTTAGCTGCTCTTAACTGTAACTTAAAATTACGATCTGGTAAGATTTTGATTCACGTGGATACTGTGAAGCTCAGGAAAGTACAATTCATGTGTTGGTTATTCCAAGGAAATGAGTTTTTCTGAGCTGCCAGTGCATTCAGTTCAGCAGCAGATTTTTGAAAGCACAGCCTACGAGGACCAACATTTCTGTCCCTTTGTTGCTGTTCCTCCTTGTCTGCAGAGCTCTGTTATAGCGAGGTCACCATCTGAACTCATTGTCCCAATGCAGACAAAAGTGATGGCAGAAGACACAACTGCTGCATCAAAGGCAGGCGTGCTCTGCCCATGTCAATGCACTCACTGAACCGAGCACAGCTCCTGCTCAGGCCTTCAGCACCACTTTCATTTTTTTTGAAAAATAACATATTGATTTTATCTTCTTCCAAGAAAAAAAAAAAAAATTCCGAGCACAGGAAAATTGTTACCAGAGAACAGAATGATAACTTCTGTACTTATTGAATGTAATTTTTTTTTTTTCTCTTTGAAAAATAGTAGCGTCCAAAAGTTGTCAGAAGTTGGCATATTTAAATCTGCAATTGTGCAAATTAGAGCATTTTTAAGATGTTACAGTATTTTAATGCATTTTTAGGCTCTCCTTTTAAAATTAATTTTGCCTAATGTATGCCATTTATCTAACCTTTAAAAAATTAGGCATCTTAGCATTAATTAGAATTACTTGGATATAAATTGGATAAATTCATCCTCTGCAAAGAGAAGGGTAACTTCTTTAACAGTTTTTCTCTCAAGATGTGGATCAATCAGAAAAATGGAGTCAAAGTGATCTAACAATTGGTGATCTTTTGCAGGGATGATTTACTTGAGTGTAAGCCAGTGAAGTATATTCCGAGTATTTTGTAAAGAAGACATTTATTTTGAGGCAATGAACCCATATTGTTTGCCATGACAATGTTCACCTATATCTGGTTTGAAATTTTGACTGTTTACAGACAAGTTGCAGTGTGAATTTTCACTGCATTAAGTTAATAACATTGATTTATTTATCGTTTTAAAAAATAAAAAGAATAATTTGCTTTATGTCACATTGCATCATTTTTTGTGGTTGCTGTTAAAAATAGATAACCAGAGGCTAATAGATGTTAATGGTCTCCTTCACTATAAAAAAAATCAATGTTTCTTGGATGCAGAATATATTATTACTTTATTTTGCTTAAAAGTGCTTGATTACTGCATTCACCAATTATCTCTGTTTTATCAACTCTTGAAATTTCTTACCAAATTTGATAAATATTTTCTGTGCAAATTAACTTCAGACTCCAAGAAAGGTGAAAACTGGACAAGTTACTACTTGTCTTTCAGTAAGAGAAACAGAAAAACACTTTCTTGGTTTTTGTTTTTTTAAATATTATCTTACATATTTCTGTGTATTTTTAAGGGCCACATCATCTAAATTACCTTTCCACAGCTTTCATATCTTACTTTCAAACTTGTTAGAGAGTAGTTAGATTTTCAAATGCAAGTAATTAAAATTGTAAGCTATTGAGTTATTGATGAATACTGAGCTATTAATCAAGCTAAAAAATTCTACAATCAGGGTTCAGTGCTCTGAAGCACTGTAAAATAATAGTATTTGTGTTCAGTGATGCAAGTAGCCACAATTAAGCAGTTCACTTGACAAATGAGATAGTTCACTTTATTTTGCACTTAATTGAATTGTACATGCCTGGTCACCATTGTCTCTTTCCCTTTAGATTTGGTTTCTAGCTATTTAAACATATACATTTATTACGGAGAGAGCAATTAAGTTGTGTGGGCCATTGGCTCTGGAAACGCAGACACCAAGAGTTAAAATGTTGTGTATGGTAAAAATCATTATTATCCCTCCAGAAAAAAGATCTTAATTTTCTTAGCAAGCAGTCTGATAAGCATTTAGGACTCTGCTACTAACTTAAAACAAATGTGAAATAGAAAAAAACCCCTAGTAGGGTGTTGATATAAAGCCAATTTTATTGAACAGAAATATATAGACATGCTTTCTTGGCATTTTATTTTAGTTACCATTTCAGAAGACCAGTCTCACATTGTTGTTGTGTATCCTTTTTTTTCTGTGTTTGCAGTCTGCTTGTTATGATTCTGAATTTGTAACATATCAGTCAGTTTTGTATGTTTGTTTGTTATGTTTATTTTTAACAAGATGTGTTGTTGAAAACCTGAGTTCTGGGTTTCCTTCTAAGATCCCCAAAACAGACATTTTCAATCTAGATGGGAGAAAAAGTGTTAATGAAATGTAAAGATTTTCAACTGAAATAAGAAAATAGAAAGATAATTTTAATACAGCAGTCATTTTTTCCAAGCCTCTCATTGAAATAAGTGATCTCTAAAATCTTCCAAAGCAATATGAGGAGTTTAATTGTGAATAGCTACAGAATAACGACAGGATGTGCACACAACCATCAGATATGCATTTGCAAGTAAGGCTGTAGTTCACACTAGCAGACAGAGGATTACGAGTCCCTCAGCTCCATGTGTGTGGATCTTTTTTTCTTTGACTAAGGAGTACTGTCGAGTTTGACAGAACTAAGGCAAGCAGATGTGTACTGCAGGCTCACTAGTTTGCCGATTTATGGTTTTTGGTCCCATAGACTCTCTTTTAATTCCTGCCCAAGAATTTCACATTTGCTAAAGAGGTTGTGAACTTTTGGGTTTGCGCTTCCCAAGAAAGACCCAGAGAAGCGCACCCGCTTTTCTCTTTGGAGACCCTTGGGAAGATCAGGAGCCCCCGTCCTGTGTGGTTTCCTGCTGGTGCCAACACACAGCACTGACGTTGCCGTTTCCCTTCCCACGCAGGCCCTACCAGTGCGGCCACTGCTCGCAGTCCTTCTCGCAGCCCTCGGAGCTGCGGAACCACGTCGTGACGCACTCCAGCGACAGGCCCTTCAAGTGCGGCTACTGCGGGCGCGCCTTCGCCGGGGCCACCACGCTCAACAACCACATCCGCACGCACACCGGGGAAAAGCCCTTCAAGTAAGTACTTGAGGCCAGCGGCTTTTGCCAGCTGAGATTAGAGAGGGAAATGCATTGCTGCTGCTCACCAGCACCGCCAGCACTCGGCTGATGATCCCTTGAAAGCCAGGGTCAGACCATGAGGTGCCACAGGGCTTGCAGGGGTTGCAGGATGAAGAGAGAGGCAAGAAATGTTGACTTCATGTCCAGAAGGCTTGATTTATTATTTTATGATATATATTACATTATGACTATACTAAAAAGAATAGAGAGAAAGTTCTCAGAAGGTTAGCTAAGCTAAGAATAGAAAAGGAATGAATTACAAAGGTCTGTGTCTCAGCAGAGAATGAGACTTAGCTCTGCCCTGAGTGGTGAGTAAATCTAAACATCCACCTGAGTCTAATCACAGATCTACCGGTTGCATTCTACAGCAACAGATAACCATTGCTTACACTTTGTTGCTGAAACTTCTCAGCTTCAGCAGGAAAAATCCTAACGAAAGGATTTTAATAAAAAGATGTCTGTGACAATGAGGTGAAACAGCTAGTGGTGCTGTTAAAATCAGAATTTATTTGGCTTTGATTTTGAGTTTCTTGAAAGCCCTTGCACAATCTTCTGTTCTCTAATGATACCTTGATTATTTTAATTAAGTAACAAGCTGCTGCCAGAGAACCACAGCTGAAAATATGATCAAGACTGAGACAGGCCATGTTGTAAGAACATTAATATGATGCTTTGATGTCTATATGCTGAGGTAGATGGAGCTTCACTTAAAAGCTAATTTGGCTCTAGTTATATATGGGGAGGAATATGCACCTCCTTTTAGTCTCAGAATCACTGAATAGGAAATGTAACTCTGTGGCATAAGTTTTGAAAGATCATAGTAATTAATTGAAAGTGTTCAGCTGTCTAAAGTATAAGAAAAAAATGTCACCTAATAAAGATGATTTTACATTAGACAAACTTTGTTAATTTCTGAAATTTTCAATTACTGATATTAAAGCTAAGCACATACCTGTCTCAGAAATCTTCCAGAAGTGCTCATTTCCAGCAATAGTACAGCTAATCCTGATATTTTACCTTCTGTTGTGCAAGACTCTGCCTACTAAAGAGGAAGGGCTCTCCAAAGCAGAAGAAATATATCCCATGTTTGTGTCTTTGTCTTGGCTGAACTGACAGGCTCAGAGTACATATATGTGGTCACTGGAGCAATTCCACCTAATGTATCGATATCACTTCTTTTGGAAGCTTCCTGGATGTTCCTAGGAGGAAGGGGAATATGTGTAGAAGGTGTGTGTCTCTCCCAGTTCTCCGAGTACTGTCTGTTCTCTCTCTACTTTTCTCTGTTTGACTCTTTTTTCCCTATTTTTGCCAGACAGTGCTTTTGATCTGGTTAGTGTAAGGGAGCTCAGCCTGTCAGAACCCCCCGTAACAGCCCCACAGAGATACTGGTGAGCACACTTTGCCTCCATATAAGGCTGGAAGGAAGCACAGCCTGCAGACATGTCTCTGCTGGGGGCGAGGGGGCAGAGCCAGGAGCAAAATGCTGCAGATCCAGTACAGAAGAATTGGCATGGCAGGAATCATGGCTAAGATGTTGTGGAAGCTCAGAACATCTAAATATCGACTTCTCTTGAGCCAGTCTGTGGAATGCTCAGAGCCCACAGAAAGTGAGCCAAAAGTGGTGCGAGCAATCAGATTGATTTTATCTAGTTGCTGTGTAAATAGATTTTAGTAATTAATGGAAGGGGTTTCCGGGTCAAAATGGAAAATAGATTTCGTTTAATGTTAAGGTGTTACTTATGTGTAACCTTGTTGACTCCACTTAATTTTTTTCCTTAACGTCCTCTTTTTGTCATGTTTCCAATAGATCTGCTATTTTGCCCAATTTAGAGTCATTATTTTTCCCCTTTGGTATACTAATTTTTTACCCTTTTCAAAAATGGACTTGATTACAGCACAATTTCATTTGTGAGAGAGCTTAATGTATGTAATACAACTAACAAGGTGTCTGGGATTTGTTTTTTGTTTTGCTTTGTTTTGGTTAGGTTTTGTGGGTGTTTTTTTGGGTTTTTTGGCTTTTTGATTTTTTTGTTTGTTTGTTTGTTTGTTTGTTATGTTCTGCCCTGCTCAAGTGGAAGCATTTAAGTATTCCAGGATGTATCTGACTGTTCCTTAAGTTGCAGGACAGAGCAACAACAACAAAAAAATGTATACTTTATACTGGTTCTTTATGATGCATGGCATAATTTCAACTGTGCAAGGTGTTTCTTTAGTTTCTTCCTCGAGCACAAGAAACAGTAGCACCATTTTCTCTCTGGAAGTCCTGTTGAAGTATTTTCACTAAGCTGACTAGTAACTTCATGTGAAGCTGAAACTGGAGCTGCAGGTTTTCCCATCCCTGCTAGTCAGATAAAAGGGCACACAAGCCTTGATGCTGCAAGCTGTTCAAAAGGGCAGATTTGTCTCTCATGCAGGACTACTTGCATTTGAGAGAGGAGGAGCAGAAAATTATCCAGAAATCAATCTATCATCTCTGATGGAGAAAAAAGAAAGAGCTGCAACTCCTCTTGATGTCTCATCACTGTTTGGATCCTCCTTTGGAAAAGGGTTGCACAAGATCTGATATTAAGAAAGTTTAGGAAAAGGCCCTCAACAAATTCTATTAAGCAAGAACCATAAATAGAACAAACAAAATATCTGTCTATTGATCATGCAATTTAGGTTTTAAATGTTTGTTTATGGAGAATTTTGAGTATACAATTACACACAATAACAAAAAAAAAAGACAGAAAAGCGAACTGAAACAGTGTTTCTGTACCTCAGAGAAGTTTGTATTTGTGGTGATGTACGCACTTCTTTTAACTAATATTTTAATGTTAGAAAGAATTGCCATGCATGGGTAGTGATAAATTACTTAAATTATAGCTAATTTATTTAAAATAACTTGTCTAATTCTAGCTAAGTTATTTTAAAATAACAGGTATAATTTTGAAGGTGCTTCTGCTGTGAACGCAATCTCATGATTACTAATGCAATAGGGCAGCTGTTTTCATATGTGGTTATAGACAAATTACACTCAGCATGGATTAAATCAGCAATGTTAAAAGCTAAGTATGTTTGTATGCATATTATTTCCAGAAGCTGATTTTAAAAATGTTGAACACTGGTGACAGTATTTACAAAAATATTTTAGATTAATTGTTTTGTGAGAGCATGTTTGGGATTGGTTAAAAAGCTTTTACTGTGAGAGGCCATTTTCTTTGTAGGTTCTAGGTAAATTTGGATGTATTGTGGAAGACTCTTCTATTTTCTTTTCATTAAGATAACAATGCTAAGTGAGGTTATCTGTAGTCAAAGCTTTAGCTGAATTTGACTTTTCATGTCATCACAAGCTATCAAGCCAGCCACACCACTGTAATGTTTTTGTGTATTCTTATCTTACTGAAGTCTCCACTATGGCTGCTAGTCTGGGAACAAAGATCTTAAGTAAATTAAAATGCAGGAGAAAAGGGAAAATTATTTGTCACCTCTGTTCTCCTGATTTTTTCTCACCCCCTCCCTATTTTCATTTGCCTACAGAATCAGGCTTATTCAAAGACCTAATATTTAGCAGTCAATCCAAAATAATGAAGAGGAAAGATTCTTTCAGCCTCCAACAGCTCACATATTTTACATTGTTACTTACTGAAATACAAAAGTGGTCAGCATTCATTTTAGGTTGAATATGTACGTTGTAACTGCAGTGACATCTCAGAGTTGTCAGGAGGGATTCTCTTTGGTTGATAGTTTTTCTTGGATTTTTTATACCCTTCCAAAGGAGTTTAAAACGTACTTGTTGAATGAAATCTTAAAATGTTTATTTTGAGAGTATCAAATTAATGTCTTTTTTTCTAAAATAGGCCCTCAGCATTTTCTCCACCCAAAGCCTTTCACAGAGGTTGACATAAAAGTGCAAATTAAACCAATCCTCACTGTCAATGTTTTGAAAGCACTGTGAAGCAAACAAGCAGACCAGTAACAATGAGGGCTATCTAAACAAAACCAGAAACCCCAGTACTGTAGAAATATCCCAGGACTATTGGTGCACTTTGTGAACTTAAGAACAATTCTGTTTACCACCTCCACCCAAGCAAATCATTCCAGGAAACCCTGTGGAAGAGTGAAGCCTTGAGGCTGAGGAGGTTGAATGCTTTAGGACATTGCTCCTTACAATTACAGTGTACACAGACATTGTAAAAGAAGGGAACATGGATCCAGTTTTCACTGATGGTGTCTAATTGTTTGAGGACTTTGGAATTGCTTTGGACCTATATGCACGTGGGGCCGTTTAAATTCCATTCAAATGCCATCAGATGGCCCTAATGTATCCCAGTTAGTAAGTGTCATTATTGCCAATACATGTATCTACAGTGCAGGCTTAGCCAAAATTTGTTGTGTCTATCATTCAGGCTTGGGCTCAGTCCCATAGTGGCTTGGTGTGCAGACACATGAGCTATGGAGTCTTTTTCCTTTCTGACAATTTTGTCCACTGTTCAACTGTCCAACACAGCATTAAACACGTCTGGGTTACATACAGGAACATGCACATGAAAACTCACCAATCCCATGGGCAGAGCTTATAGAAGTGGTTATTCTGCTATGATGGGCTGGGAAAGAATGGTTGCTAGAGTACATCACAATCCAGAAGAAAAATATTCCTGCTCTTCTTCCCATTCCTACCTACTGTGAGACAGTAATGCTGACTGCTGTGACACTATTATCTTCACCTTTTCTATCAGTTTGTATCCAGCAACAACTTCTCTGGACCACATTGAAAAGAGGAATCAGGAGCCTAATACACATCTCTGCCCATAAGCCAGGTACTTATATATCCAAAACTATGGTCGTGAAAACACCACCCACATGATTTGGAAGTACCTAGAAAATCCCCGGCACCTTGGGTAATATCTGAAGGTTATCCAGGTACAAGAGAAAGACAGGGGAATTAAGTGCCTTGTCAGAGGCTTTATTCTGACTTTTGCCCAAGGGCTGTGTAAATGCAGACATCACAGTTTGACCAGCAGCAACACTTGGCACCCACAGCCTTCCTATTCATAAAGGGTAGGTGCTTGTATCAAGAGATTTACCCCCTTTCTGTTCTCTCTTTAGCATCCCTCTTTCCTGTGCTTGATGTTAGTGTATCAGCCTGTAGCTGGGAAGGTAGAGCACTCCTACAACAGAGGAATCTTGTGGATGAAGGATGGGAAGTTGTGTTTTAAAGCACTGTGGTAAACCTTGCTGTGCACTTTCACTAACAATGCAAGGTGCCGAGTGAATGCCTGCCCAATTCCAGCCTCCCAGACAAGCCCCAGAAAGGACAAGGAGGCCTGCCACAGCAAATGGTTTTGGTGGGTAACACTGTCTTTGGATCACCCTATAGCCATCATCTAAGTCACTATAACGGTGCCCTAGGCATCCTGTTAGCCCATATTTCCTTTATTTGGCCAGGGTCTTAAAATCAGGGCTTGCTACACCTGATTTTATAGGTTATGTTGCAACTGTATCACTTACAGCTTAGTTAGGCAAGGATCCAACCCTCCTATTACTCATCAAGCAAAGTACTTGTCTTTGTGGACATCAAAATAACCAAACTATCAAGTTCAAGTAGACAGTAATATCTCATACAGACTAAGTTAACCCCCCAGCCTTAAAATTGATTATAATGCCTCTGTGATAGATATATATGTATGTATATAAAAATAATACAATAATTTGCAAGTTTGTCAGGCAATGAAAGGTAGTATATTTTGACACACTAATCCAGTAAGTAATCAGTTTTCTAATAAACAATCAGCAGTGCACTAATGTGTCATCAGCACTTCAGGAGCTCTGGAGAGTGGATGATCTGCACATAGACGTTAATGAATACCCCAAAAATCATTAAGTAATCAATACTTGTGAGTTATTTTCATTGAGCTGATAGGTCTGATACATTAAAGCTGACATTTTACATTTGTCAAGATCACAGTGCAGTTTTTAACAGTGGCATAGGATGCTAAAAATATTCCATGAAAGACAATCAAGGAAATACAACTTAAAAGTGTTGACATTTTAGATTGGTACAGTAACCTGGATGAATGACTCTGTAATGTCTGTGCTAAATAGTCCTGAAGCAGAAATTTATCCCCAAAAATTATTAATGTGAAGAATATCCACAGTTATACATGTGTGTAAATATCTTCTTTTTTTTTTAATAAGCAGATCACTGACAGTTCACTTTCTATCATTCACATGATAGAGAAAGATTAAATGAATTAGCTGAGTCCGTTGCTTTTCTCACTTCTCCTTTGAAGGTGAACGATTCATTGCAGTGATACTTTTATGAAAATCTTTTTTGGAGATAAGACATCACATGGTACCATTAAAATGAAGATGGCTTTTGGAGCAAGCACCATACAGAAAGGATCTGCTCCATCCATGTTTGTGACTCATCAAACCCTTCTCTAATGTTCAGAATGATAATCAAGAAGGCAGCATTTGGGAGATTAAATACAGTAGCGTGTCTTTAGAGCAGGGATAAGGGATTAATTCCAAGGCAACCATGGCCCCTATTCTATCCTCTGCAGAATTCAATGGCTTTGTTCATTTGTTCATGCAATATTTTTCTTGCAGATTATGGTTTTCTAAGAGAGAACAGGGTAGAAAGGGAAACAGTATAAAAGCGAAGCAACACTGATGGCTGTTATGAGTTCTTGCTCAACCCACAGATTTCGCAAATAGTGTGGACGCCTGCATCTCTATGTGCCTTTTAAAAATGAATCCTACTACATGGTCAGATCAGATAAACAAAGAGTTTTCTCTTGTTCTAGGACTGAACGATTACTGCTTTGTGATTTCTCATCCTCCAATAGGCAATTGTGGATTTTAAAAAAGCAGAAGGTGAAATTCTATTTGTCATCAATTTCTCTTAGGGGATGCAGAGCAGAAAACTGCAGACCAGCTGCCTCTTTGATGGCTCACTCCTAAAAATCTCTTTTTGTTCTTTATCTATTTGAACTGACAGTGATCAGAGCTACAGCAGGACAGGCCTCTCTGGAGAAATCACCTTCCCCCTGTCTATTGACAGATTCCTCTGTTCTGAATCAGACAGGCCTTGTCCCATCATAGGCATCAAGGCCTTGGAAGTAGCCACCAATTAAACCTCTTGAGCCAGTAAAATCTGAAGCCACTTTTGAGTGTCTGTTCTGATTAAGCAGGATGAGACAAAGCCCATCACCCCCCCCCCCCCCCCCCCAGAGCAGCTCCCTGGTCTCAATTTTCTCTCTTGCCTTCACCAGGTGCGAGAGGTGTGAGAGGAGCTTCACACAAGCCACCCAGCTGAGTCGACACCAGAGGATGCCCAATGAGTGCAAGCCAATAACAGAGAGCACAGAATCAATTGAAGTGGATTAACTGATTGACTGGTTGGAATTAAACTGCAAGGAAAGTCATGATTAAATGTCACGGACACTTAAGCAAAACCAAAGATTTCCTCTGAGCAACTTTCAATCAGTCCCAGAAAACCAAAAGCAGTAATAAAATAAGTAAGATGTTAAGAGATATTGATCCTGGCATGGAAGTGAGACCAGGAAAGAGATTATTTATTTATGACTAGGGATGAGTCTTATTTCAATTGACAAGTTACTTGGGACTGTTAACATTTCAAGTCCCTTCATGTATTGCTTTAATTCTAAAAGCCTTTATAATTGTTATTTAATGCCAAAGTGAGGAGTCTCAAGGGTTCTTCTGCTCATAGTTATGACTGAGAATGCACATGGACTTGTTTATTGTTGCACCTTTTTTTGTAGCATGACTCAACGGACCCAGATGTAATCTGTACATTTAGCTGGGCTGGGCTAAGTTGATCTTGACATGGCTGTAATAGAAATTGCTGTGTGGGATGGAAAGTGATCACGAGCTATACCTGGGTCAGTGTCAGCCACCTCAGACCAAAGGGCATTCCATTTCCATAGTCTCATGCCTCACACTGTGTGCACTTTTTCATGCAAATAGTTTGCATTGGCATTGCCATAGATATTCTGGGAAAGAAAAAAAACAAAAACAAAAAGAAAAAATAGTAAAAAAAATGGAATGTTGTATATCTGCAAATATACATTATACAAAGAAACAAGTAGGAAAACTGTGTCAAACTAATAGAACTTTCAAATTCAGTTTAATAGCTATGAAAGACAGAGGTGGTAAAAAGTATTTTAAACACTAAATATTCCAGTCCATGTGTAAATAATATTACAAGGAGCAGAAAACCGAGAAGATACTTTTGGTTTGGGTAACTGATTTAATGTTCTAGGAAAACCAATCAGAAATCCAAACTATAGTCAATTGATATTTTCAGTCTGTTATCTGGATCAAATTGGAAATGCTCCTGTATTAGATGAAGCTTTCAGTACCGTTGGGCTGAGCTTTAAAATAAAAGATAGATCTGAATAGAGATACTTTATCAATTTCTTGGAGGCTTCATAGCATTCACTTCATAGAAATTTGCCTGGTACAGTGAATGAAGGAAAGCCAAAATATTCCCAATATAAATGTAAAAAGTTCAGATGTCATTACATTGGGTTGATTTAACAATTTCCATATTGGCTTTTTCCCATGCTTTTATCCATGATGTATTTCAGATTTCACGATTTTGTCTAATCAAATTATGTTTTCACTTCTAGAAACCAGCGGCTTTTGTTTATATATTGATTGTTTCAATGCTATAGCAGTAGGTTGACAAAAATGTTTAAAAAAAGGAAAAAAAAAACAGAAAAAAAAAACTAAAAGAAAAAAAAGAAAAAGAAAAAAGAAAATAAATTAAAAGAAAAGAAACAAAATCACAACCACCAAGAAGCAGAACCTAAACAGTCTGAGGTCATGCTTTATCGTAAGGTAATACTGCAAAATACAGTTGTGGAGAATATGGGGATTAAAATAGATTAATTCAGTTTTGCACCAAAACTGAAGTGCTGAGTAGCTCATAAGGGCTCAGTTGATTATATTAAATATTTTAAACACATTTATGGGGATGATTTTAAATATGTAGAGAATAAAGTATCCAGTTCTGTAAAGGGCTAGACAGAATCAGCTACAAATTTGACACCAGGTTCAGACCATTTATGAATTCTGCAAAGAGCTCAAGCAGAAAAAGAGCTTACAGTAAAATTCAAATGCATTTAAAAGGAGTTTAAAAGCTAAGACATCCATACTGCATGGTGTTCATTTATTATATTTTAAAAACTACACTGAAGAATCTGGAGTTTCCAAAGCTTTGCAGGGAATTACTTCAGGAGTATTTGTGTTTGGCCATTGAAATGTAAAAATTGTGATGGGGAAAAAAAGACTTTTTTATCATTGTTCTAGCAAATACCAGATTATCTCATAAAGAAGGTTTATTCCTATGAGTTTTCAGCTCTATTTCTGAGTGCAGAGGTATGGGGAGTGAGCGATTCTGTCACCTGCCTGATTCTATCCTCAAAACTATGAGAGACTCTTAGCTACTATATAAATGTGTTTGTTTGTTTGTTTGCTTTTAGGTTCAAAGAAGCATGGGAAGCTGGGTAGGAAGACTTGTAACTTAAAGGTGACTATTTGAACAGTGTTTTGTTTCTAGCAAGGTTAATGAAACAGAAGAAACCAAAATAAAATCCTAAACCTTTCAAACACTCATGCCTGGTAGCTCACATTTTTCACTATTTAAGTGACTTAATGTAAAGTAACATTCTGGAGGGGCACCAACTTTTAGTTAACTATTTGAACAGTATCTATTGATCATTTCTGCAAGCAAACAGTTAAACAAAGAACAAGAGATCAGAAAATTTATAAATGAAGTAAGTGGGAAAATGTCATGCTCTGAAAAGCAAATGTGAGCTATGTTAGATCAGTGAGTTGTGCTGCTGCATTATCTAACCCTGCTCCCATGGTCAGGGATGAGGTTTGTGGCAGTGAAGAGACTCCACTGTATTTGAATCATGTAGTGCAAGTAGTGCCTAAGTATGTGCTTACAGAAATGGCAAGTTCCCTGCTGACTGCAGGTAGGCTTACTTGTATGTTTTCATTTAAACAATGAAAACATTTGAGTATTCTTCTGAATGGGTGTGAAGTAAAGGTCAATTGTTCAAGATTTTATTGGATTTTTAAAAAAATGCACTAGAGTAGTATGTCTGCAGAACTTATTTTATTTTCCTTCCAGATAATTCTTTCTAGTGTAAACCACTATGTTGTTCCATATGCCTAAAGACAACTTCAATTATTGTATTATTTTATACATTGTATTTTCACAACAACACATTTGGCAGCATACAAAAGCAATACAGTGAAAACCCATGATTCCATAGTGGCATTTTCTTGAGTACCACATTTGGCATTCTATTACAGTATGGCAAATGTAAAACCAATGTGAACACAAAATACATTCTAGGTTTGAACTAAACAGAATTCAGTTCCTGTCTGGACTTCCCAAATACTGAGTGAGTTTCAATTCATGTATCAGCAGAACTGTACATTTAGGTCTATTATGCATACAATATGTGTTTGCACACAGTAATCTGAAGCAGTAAGTGTAATTCAGTTATCTTTAAATGTAGTGATTATGTGCCTGCCATTTCAGAATTTCTGAAGCACTTGGCATCTCTGTTTTGTAGTCTGGTAAAAAATACAAGCTTTTGGTTTTTAATTTTTTTTGTCCAACCCTGAACATGTTGGAAATCATATTTAAAAGTTGTGCCTAGTTCTGATTCTTTTTCAGTGTGGAATTAAATTTTATATGTTCATAGAGTTATACCTTTCAGAAAGACTTCAGGTCCTTTATAAACGTACTTATAGCCCCTAAAGATGATCATTTTAAATACAATTTTATTTTCTTCCCATGAAAGAAACTTGAATTGGGAATAATATAATAATTACAGCACATTACATACTAGAAACTTACAAGAAATTATTTTACTTTTTTTACTTTACTTATACTTTTGGTAACATCATCTCTCCTTTAAATTAAATTTTTTTTTGTATGGTGCCATTGTGTTATGTGATGCTGTCTTATAGCTGAAAAAACAGTGTGATTTCAAACAAATAAATAAGTGAATGTCCAATATTAAGTCTTCATTGCTTTTAAGAGTAATTAAGTTGCTCTCGTTTTTTAGGAATTACAATTAGAATGCTATTCTGTTCCTTGCAAGTCCTTTCTGTGGAAAGATTCCAGAAAATATAATATTCTGGGACTCCATTAAATTTTTTTTTTCTTCCTAGATTTTGGAAGTTTCGACATCATCAAGTCAATCTCAAAAAACCCATAAATCCACCCTATAGATGTAGAATATGCTGAAGGGGTCCTGTGTTGTAATAAAAATAATAATGACACTGTAATTAGAAAGATCAACAGTTTGCTTGCATTTTTTAAACTTCATTAAATTGCCTCTTTTTTACTGTAAAGGACCAATTAAGTCATGCATGTAGCTGTATTCTTGTGATATCAAATGTAAAGATTACATTGTGTTTAAATGAAAATAACAGGCACACACAAAAAGAAGATGAAGAAATGTAAATATATTTGATTAATAAAACATTTCTATTACTGTACCCTAAGACTTTGTTTTATGTTAATATTACTTATGGAATTTTGTCCGTGCTCTGCAGAAAATTAAATATGTTAGAGTGATGTGCATTGAAGGTAGCCTCAAATAATCAACCATTGCTGAGGTTGTCATTATCAGCTTCCAAAAGGTGTTGGCATCTTGGAAGTTGCAACTCTTGCAGTCAGAAGAGAGTGAGATCAAGTTTAGGTCTCTTGGTCACTGAGTCTCACAAATCCTATGGATGTATTGCTGAGAAAATGCCACAATTATGCTCAAGCAATTTCTCAAATGTATTTTGGAATACTTGTCTATAGATTATGATATAGATCACACCATATTATAACTAGGTTTTTCTATTTTGCTTACTCTAGTGCTCGGCTTTTTTTGTGGCTGAGTAATTTTCTTTTACCTGAATCCTGATTAAAAGGACCACCATCTAGTGGACTAAGACAGAATTTCAAAATTCCAGTTGATGAGGACTTGGAACTCATTCATCAGAAGTCACTCTAAAACCATAGCTAAAAACAGTAGCCATGCTCCACTGCACTGAAAGGACCTTCAGTGCCTTTTTCAGGATTATTTCACTGCCATTGTGTGTGTCAAAGAGCAGTGATCAGTTTGCTAAGTTACCCCTTGTTCCACTTGACAAAGAATCACTTGAGTATGCAAAAAATATGTCAGTTTCTGTCATTTTTCATGTTTTATGATCTTTTACGTAAGCACAAGAACCACCATGGTAGAATCATTGTGCAAAACTACTGTATTTGAGAAAATACTCAGGTAAATCTGCCAGCAGACTGCCTGCTGATTTGCAAATAGCAGGGATAGTCAATCATTCAAGGCAAGTTTCTATACATCCGAGGAAAGTTCCTTCTAACAAGAATTGCATTGAGTCATACAATATATGAGATTATATCACCAAACCTGCATAATCTGTCATGAGCTAATGAGGCACAAATGTCTAACGGGGGTGGCGGGTGGAGGAATCCTTTGGCTGGTGGCCTGGTCTATGATATAGAAAAGTCCTGGGGTCTGCCACCTTGAAACTCTTTGGGTGCAGGATTTAGAAGGGGTGAGACTCAGGTCTGCTAATATTTTTCTTTTAACTCATTCACTCAACTTTTTTAGAGGCACTGAGGACCAGCAGTGTGCTGCTTGCTTAATTTGCCTCTGAATGTGTTCACTGAGATCTGGGGAAGAATCAATCTGATATTAAAGTACAAAAGACTAGGAGAGCTAAATAGCATCAGTTTTAATGATTTGTTTTTGTTGGTATTTTATCCAAATAAAGCGGACACTTGCTCTCAAACAAATCAGCAAGACACCAGCAGTAACCAAGTCACTGCACACACCGCTCGGGCAGCCTCCTTGGCACAAAAAAAGCATCTGCTAGTTAAAAGAAGTCCAATGACTTCTTAACACCACAAACCCAAGCTACACTTGAACTGATGACACACAGATGTTGAAGCTCCGCTCTGACTTCCATGTACTGAGTGTCAGTTTCCCTGTCCTCAGACTTACTACTTTTCATACTTTCTAAAATCAGCCAGCAAGACATTTTGAGAGGGACTTGGCCTGCCTCATGTTCCATGGTTGCAGGGGATCTGACAGCCTTTTGGACTAACAAATATAATGCAGGGTGCTTAATGCACCCAGATGCCTGCTGAAAATAGATGCCAACAATTGTACAGCAATAATTAGGTCCCTAAAATCTAGATGTGTCAGAAGACAGTGCATCAGATAGAGGACTTATTTTTCTTCTCAGTATTTCCCATTGGCGACCCTGAGGGCAATCAGTTAGTCAAGGGACCTGCTAGTCAAGGGACAACCACAGGTAGCTGCTTTGCTCTGAATCTGAAACACTTATATAGGTGTAAAACAAGAACCACAGATATCTGAACATAGCCACAGGTGATTTCATATTCATTTAAGTAAGGACATCAGAAAATTAATGGTGTAGAAGACCTGGATAACCAAACAGGGTTGGAACCGGTCCAAGGACATAGGAAGGGAGGAGCATACAGTCACAAAAGGAATCAGAATCTTCCCACTCAGTGTGTCTCATCTTAGAACAAGGCATTGAAAAACCTTAATTTTTAAACAAAAATTATTTTTATTAGAGATAACATAACTTTATAGACACCCACTCTCATGGAAAAGAGTATTAGTGAAGCCTGGGCCATCCATTAGAGTTGTAGTTATATCACTACCTTTCTCCCCATTGTTGTCTTCTCCACCAACCACAGCAGACGAATGATACCAATATTTCTCCATATTTAAATATGGATTTAAACTTTTTCCAGTCTTTAGTCTTCTCCCCCCTCCCATCTTGCCTGTTATAAATTTCATCTATTATACTTCTATTTTTCTTTTCCCCTCTGACATTACTGTATTCAATCATACTTCTCATCTCTAGAGTTTCTCCAAATAAGTTTGCAAATGACTAGGGGAGGAACTTGTATTTGTTTATATTGGCACAACAAGTCACAGAAATACATTTTTTTCATAATCTTAGCCTCAATAGAATGAGTCAAACTATAATAGTCATGCAGAGTTTTCAACCTGGAATTTATTTTTTTTTTAGGAAGCCAAGAACATTTTAGCCTAAAGCACACACTACAGAGATCAAATAATTCTTCTGGAAGCTATTTAACTTTTTTTCTTTTTTATTAGCCTTATAACAGGACAATTGTTTTCTGTATTTCCCACAGCATAAAAGTAATTATATACACAGTAAACAAAAATTTTCATCAGAAAAATATTTTCTATCAAGCAAAAAAAGAGCACAATAAATGCAAACACTGAACCATATTTGTAATGCCTGTGTCTTTCTTTGGGTCTCTCTTAATTTTCTCTCTTTTTTTTTTCTTTAAAATATATAAAGCCAGTTTCTTCTACTTACCCATAAAATCCTCAGGAATGGGGATAAGGTATTGCTGTAATAGTAATTGCATCACTTCTTTCTGCACAAAGAGGTTTTGCAGTAGTGTCTGATCAGTCTGTGATAACAACACCATGTAACTCCCATCTCAGTTTTTGGAACAGCTTATGTGACAAAGATATATGTTCCATGACCATAGGCAGACACAGCTGAAAACAGTATCTGACTATTAACATCAGTTGAGCTTGTTTTTATTTAAAAGCTAAAGATAGGACAATGTTTGCACTCGTCTTTTTTGGGACGTAAGCAGATCTGGGGCATTTAAGCTCTGAAGGAAGTTTAGAACCATATTATATCAGCCCTCCATCTTCCTAGCTTTGCTTTGCACTGTGTCAATAGTAGAGCTCCTAGAGAAAGAGCTTCCCTCAAGTACACATTATCAATAAAAATTTTTCAGGCTGTTTTAATTTTTTTTCTCTCAGAGTTTGCTCTCTAGAGAAGCAAAGGGTTTGCTTGAAGTGGGAGAAAAAAGAAAAAAACAGAGAGGAAAAAAGGAAGAGAGAAATATCTTCTATAAGTTTTAGGGGAAAATAATTTTAAATATCTCTATAAAATGGGCTAATTTGTGCAAGACTCCTCTCTTCAAGAGCTCATTTTCATCTAAAAAATATTTCAATAGATGTTTTCTGCTTAGATCTAATTAATGAAGGAAAAAATTATGAACATTTTTATACTATAGATCATGACACTGTAGAGTTTAATGGCTGGTTTTTCTGTGCAAGCTTTTGAGTAACACTGTTGATTTTAAAATCATTCCTTTACTATTTACTGTGGCTGGAAAAATAATTTTTCTCTATCAGTCTTACAGGGTCATATAACCTTAATTCACCTCAAGTCCTAATGGAGGGAATGCATTGTGCACATGATATGTATTAGCAAGTTATACTGTAGATTATGGAAGAATTTTACACCAAGTGTGGCTTTTCTCTTCCCTCTCCTTTGTTTGCTTGCACCTTTCTAGTTTAGGATTTTCCTGTGTTAAATAAGGCTGCTGGTTATCTCCCTTTCTGCCAACAGCCTAAGCACACAAGGGCTCTTTGCCCACAAAATCCCACGGCAGTCCCATGGATACCTCAGTAAGTAGCGTGCTTCTAGATTGTCTTCAGATGCAAAAATTCCCAGATCTGCTTCCACCCCGGTAAAAAGCAGTACAGCTTCCTTTATATCATTGGCTCGTTATCTGAAACAATCCCGTGGTAATGATCCAGATGTTTGTTTTAGTTTTACCTTGTTTTCTGTTGTGATGTTTGCCATCGTGGAAATTACACGATTTAGAACTTGCAGGAAAGAAAGGGAATCAGCATCAATCTCAATTTCTTTGTGCCTCAATTTGGTTTGTAGCCCTCTCACATTTGATTGTGTCATTAACAGCACAAGTAAAATCACAGGAACCAGTAGAGGTTACCAGGTTGAACTAGGAGATAAACCTGAATAAAACAGCACAGTGAATATGTGTTGATATAGTAAAGACATTAAAAATTATCTTTCATTTCTATTACAGCAAATCTGAGGTGTCACTACACTGGATTTTTCTTCCTAATCCCTGCAGTTTTTACATGTGTAGTAAATTAATTGTCAAAGCACCTTGAGTGATGGCTTCATGTAAATTTTTTCTGGAGGGAGGGGAGCTGTTTTTCACAAAATGCTCAACCTATTCAACCTACTTAGTGAGGCTGAGATGATGCAATCTATCCTCAAATCTGTCACAACCATAGCTGTAGTCATTTAAAATAACCAATCCAATCATCCAGCTCTTGATTGTTTGATGTTCTTTCTGGCTTTACACTTTTGATTAAGAGGCTCAGCAAAGAGGTGAAGTTGCAGAATAGCAAAGGGTTCCTTGACCTAAAGAACTTGAAGTCAGCAGGTCACTTATAGTGACTGTGATTTATTGAACAATAAACACAGCCTTGCCAAATCTCTTTTCTTTCCCCACTGATCTATTTTTGTGGGCAACATATTCTTGTTCAGAGGACACATGCAGTGAACTTTCAGAAAAATTATTCAGCTTCAAGGTAAAATAAAATGTACCTGTGATTCTGCCTAACTATAATCACGTATTTTAATAGATTCGTCATCAGAATTAAATAAATAATAATAGTCCATGCCACTGAAGAATGCAATTATTCTGTACTAAAACAAAGAAAAACACTAGATCTCATTGCATTAAAAATAAAACTTCAACAACAAATTTGGTCTGGAGAGAATAATGTTAAATTTTGGTCAGAGAATAAAGAACATTTTTTCTTGCATATATTTTTTGTTTAGGTATTGTGCCTAGTACAAAACCAGGGATTTGCAATGAGAGAAGAGAAACATGTCTTTTGAAGCTAAAATATCTTGTGTTTTTTTTTGTGGGGAGCATTAAAAAGAAAATAAAGGAAAGGAGGGAGAAAAGCAACAGGAAAAAATCCTAATTGCATACATCGTTTAATTTGTAACAATTTTAAGACATGGCTTAAGTTAATCACACATAACTGAAGATCTAGGCCAGATTTAAGCCATGATTTTTTTATTCTTTTTTACCTATCATGTTTTTCTTAATAAGTGTCTCTAGTAGTCAGTAAGTAGTCAGTAAGTAATCTTACTCATCTGTGTAACTTATGGATGTCACACTCTCTTCCTTTTATGTGTACAGGTACACATGCAGGCATTCACCCTCATTCTCCCTCTCTCTAATCTTTTTTATTTCTTTGTTCTTTAAAGAATCAGACTTTTCAGAAGCGGAAAGAAAATGCAAAGGTAAGGCAATAAAGTTGAGATCTTGTAAAAACAAGGAAGAAAATTTCTACCAGGAAATCTTACTGCCTAAATGTAATAACCTTAACCAGAACATGTATATGTCACAAACAAAATTTTCATTAAATTTACTTTTGAAATAAGTGTTTAATTTGTTTCTGGCTTCACAAAACTGCATTTTGCCATGCATTAAACCAAGGAAATCTCCCATATGTTAGGTCATCTGACTGTTCTTACACACGGTAGTACTTGGGACTTTTTGACAATCTTTACCCTGCATTTAAAATTAAATGCACCATAAAGAAATGAAAAATAAGCTTATTTTAGCCAAAGCCTTTCCAAATGAGATGGATGACTGCTATTCTCCTCCAAGAGATTTCATCCAGCATATCCTGCCTTGGAGAGGGCAATTGCACCCTCACTGCTCAGCTGCCCCGCTCTGGGGTCTCTGCGAGCCCTGTGCAACTTCTGATCTCTAACAGGGTGAAAACCTGAATGTGAAACTTGCAGAGCAATTAAAAGCCCAAGAAGAGGAAGACAACATTTTGTATTCCATTACAGACTTAACCATGATCAAAAAGGATGTATATATAAAAAGATAAACAAAGAATTGTTAATCAATTGTCTAATAAAGACAATCATGTTTTCAGCAAGAAACTTCAGGGTTAGAAGCTCAGGCTTTGTGTTTATTTGTTTGCTTGCAATGGAGTTTTAAATGAGTACAGCCTGATGTCGAGAGCCAGTAACCCAGGGGCTGGCACCACATTTTGTCCATGGGCTTTTTTTTGATGTGCCCACACAAGTCACTATAGATCTGCAGTGCCTGAGAGGAAGGGTGACCAACACCACTTCTGGGACCATTTACGTGACATAATATATGTTTTTAATGCTCTTCCATGGTACCCCTGTGTTTCCAAATGCTTAAAGCTACTAGAACTAAATGATTTCTTTCCACTACAGCTCAAAGTGCCAGAAGGCAGGAGAAATTTAAACACAACTAAGATCAACATTGTGAGTTTACTTGGCTTCCACATCTAGCAACACAGTCATAAATTTCTTAGGCTTTTTATTTGAGAATTTAAAAGGTCTTTTAGATTCAGCAAGTTTTCTATAACAATGTTTCTCTATATGGCTTGTAATGCTGGAAATCCCAAGACTTGCACTGGCAATGTATTTGATCAGAGGGGTCACTATGTGGCCAACTACCTTCCCATTCAAGTGCTGTTCCACTGTTGACCACTGCAATGGTGGCAACATCAAAATATTGAAAGCAACAAGGAATGGTGTAATTTCAGTTCCCAATCCGCTTCTTTCAAGTATTGTTCATGCTTAGTAGAAATAGTTTCTTTGTTTAAACATCAGAGTTTTTGTCCTTGGAACCACTTTCATATGGTGCCCCTGTTGGGTACAGACATGTCTGAGAGCCTTATGACTGACTTTGCAGTACTTAAAAACCCAGAGTACTCTGGAGCAGGGACGCTGTCATTGACAGGAAATAAGTGGGCAACATTTTTGGTAGGGTCTCTTGATGTGACAAGGATTATGAAAGATTTGGGTCACACTGATGGTGGCAAACACTGACTTGTATCTGTCTGTGTCAGTGAAGCACACAGACATCCAAACACTGATGGTTACTTTGCAGTCCCTGAGCTGCAAATCAATGCAAGCTCTATTGCCGCACATCATATAACCAGAGATGTTGTTTTGTGGTGTCTGTGGTAACAGGCAGCTTTTGGATGTCCAGTAACACTGGTTTAGTTCCATCAAAGAACCCTTTATTATTGTAAGTCCATGCCAACTCCTTACCCCCAGTTAGACTACATTTTCCTCCTTAAAAAAGATTCTGTTGTTGAAGTCAGTGAAGTGTTTCACCCAATTTGTAATTAAGCAATATGGAAAGTATTTCTCAAAGAGTCCATTATTATTTGCTGTGAGTGGCTTAGCCTCCTAAGGAAAGACAATGCCAGATTTTTGGGCAGCATGAAGATTGCCTCAGCAGTACTGTCAAAAAATATGACAGTAATGATTCTTCCCTCCTGCCCTGGAAAAGGGGAAAGATATTCCAAATATAGATCAACCTTACGCCACTGGAAGTTTATAACTGCCTTAGATAATGTTACCTCAATTTCTGCTGGTCTACTGCTGTAAAGACCACAATTCTAGAGCTACTAGATCAGCATTACCTTGTTACCTAAGAAATAGAGAAGTTTTTAAAATTCCTGAAATCCTTTGTGCACCCCCTTTCCTCAGCCCCCTGCTCATTTACTGAGGTACAACAAATCTGAGCCTTGGAGCTATTTTTTGTGATCACATCCCCAGGCTTCCTAAGGCCCAATGTGTAATGAAAAGGTTCAAACAACAGATACAGGAAAGCACAAAGATCATCCACCAGCATCCATTAATTTTGTTCACCCCAATGGCATTGACTTCGCTCTCGGCTTCATGAGTCATCATTTATGATCTCAGTAATTTACTGCAGTGGGCATCAGATATACCACAAAATCAATGAAAATGAAGGCAAATTCAGAACTAAGATCAGGACCTGTAAGTCACTAATGTTCGAAAATGATGGAGTGAGAATTATTGCATAGATTCCTATTGGCCTCAACTGTCCATGGTGTAACTTGCCTGAGTGCAGCAATGCACAGATTCTTTATTTTACAGGAATCAAGCTGCAGTCACTGCTGAACCACCTGGCCTCCTTAGCACTTAAAGATGTACTGCAAATCAATTATGAAAATAGAGTTTAGTCCATATTTATGGGCTGAATGTCCCTACTAGCCAGGCTCTAGGGGACATTCAGAACAGAAATACATTTCAGCTGCTCCTTTAAATAATTAGTTTTCCTCTGTGAAATCCTCATGATAATGCTTGGTTCCCAGCAGATATGTCTGAATTCATCATTCTGTGGTACTGCAAGTACAGTGAATTGCAGGGTAATACTGGTGACACTTAAATGTCTTCTACTCATGAATAGTGTGACCAGAAAACAAAATTTCATTGTGCAAAGAAGGCACACACTATCTCTATTGGATAATTTCACTTGTCATTCCATAAAGCTATTCTCAAAAGACGTCATTCACTGCTTATATTTCTTTTTCAGATACACTTAGCAGAATAAAGAAGATGTTCTTCATAAATATTATGTTAGAATAATTTGCAAATAGTTTTTAGAGCAAAGAAATGATCAAATTAGGCAAGTTTTGGATATGGTATAAGAAATGGAAATTCACCAGCCATGAGGCCAAGGAACAGCATAGCTGCATCACTCCAGTATTGTTTGTCCTTGCCAGGAAAGCTATTCCCAAATAACCCTACTCCTTAATGAGGTTACTTAGGAAGAGAGAAGCAAAGGAATTAATTGAGAAGATATTTCCTAGAATTTTACAGTTTCTTCTGCTGCTGGAACAGAGCAAAGCACGTTCAAACGCTATCCACAGTATGAAAGACTGGTCAGTCACTCTCTCCTCCTATTGCCAAGACCCACCTGGGGACCTCCTCATAGAACAGAACATGCCAGGAAAGAGGGCAAGGGGATGATGGTGAATCAGGTGCAGGAGAGATGCTTGTTTCAGAAAGAAAGAAAGAAATGGGAAACAGATTAAGAAACAGAAATGGAAACAGCCTAAAGAACACCTTTGAAAGGTGCAGGCGGTGGGTTGGAAGAAAGCTCTTCCATAGGTGGAAAGAGTGTACTGTTAGGAAATAATTTAAAAGATAATATGATGGAAGAAAATGTCTTAAAATCCAGTTCAAAGCCTTATTTAACTTAATAAAGCTTAAAATAATCCTTCAGGTTGTGTCAGGGAGAGGTGCACTGCATGGCACATGCCACAGTTTTACCTCCTTTTGGTCTGGATCAGGGATGTGGCTGGAGTGTGCAGAGGCAGAAAACCCAAAAGAGGGGGCTGAAGTAGGGAAAAAGGGTCCAAAACTTCCTGGACCCCACTGTATTTCACAGTCAGATGGGACATCTCTCATGGGAACTGGGCACTCTTAAAACATCTCCCATGTTATATTGAGCCTTATCATTGGAAGGGCTTTCTTGATTCTTTCCCTGCAATGACAGGGAAAACAAATTTCAAATCAAAAGCAACATAAGCACAGTACTTTAGGAAACAAACTCTTTTCTCTTTAATAATTTGGATGCCAGATCTGTTACAGAAACTAATCAGATCCTTAAGCCTGTTGCATTCTAAATAAAATTTTAAAAAATTAGAAAATAGGAAAAAACTGAAAAGCAAGTCCAGAGTCAGTTATCAAAAGACATAGGACAGAAGGAATTTTGTCAGCTGTCAATTTCCCTTGCAGTCCCTCTTTCATGAACAAGGTAAATCCCATTGACTTCACTGAGATTTTATGCTCTCAGGGTTATGCTGCTGCACTCATTTGTCTGTAAGACAATAACATTTCCTGACTCAGGGCCTTCAGTCCACCTTATTGAAAGCCATCCACATGATTCACAAAGTCATTGTGATAACCCTAACAGCAAAATTAGGTTGGTTCATAATGCCACAGAACTCTAAGGGATGCTTCGATTTATATCCTGTGCCCTAGCTGTAAGATCTCTGTCCAATATTTTGAGATTATTAGAGGATTTTCATAAGGGAAAACAGGCATTTGGCAAAATCACAGTGAAAATTATCCTTTTGCCTTCATTGAAGGCTACTTTTCATAGGAATTAGCTTGCTGCAGAAACAAAGAAAAAATAGAGAAAAGTACTCCTTGAATATTTTTCTTCCAAGTTCTGATTTAAAAAAAAAAAAAAAAAAAAAAGAAAAGAAAAGAAAAAGATAAAAGGGAGTGGAAACAAATTATAATCAATATGTTTCATTTTGTACTGCAGAAAGGAAAATGACTGTTAAGAGCCTATGCATAACCTTAAGCAATACCAGATGTGGTACAGACAGAAGTATTAACTACTACTCACAGTTTGGGGTTTCTTTCAAGACAGTTAAGAACAGGTAAATTTGATGGTGAAAGTGTTATGCCAGAAGGAACCAGTTAATGAAGCAGAGTCAGACCTGTCAAAAAGCAAATACAGTATGGGGCTCATGCAATTTGTAAAGCATTATGTTAAACCTCAGACTGGCAATTTGAAACAAGATAAAAGTAGAGGTTGTTTTTCTCGGTTTTAATCCAGTAATAGGGAAGTTTAATACAATGCTGTGAGGACATGATATAATCACCTTCTCAGCCCCAATCAGACCAGCAGTGTTCTGTTCTGTTCTGTTCTATGACCCATCCATTTGCCAGGAATGATCCAGAGGGCTGAGCCTATAAATTCCACATGGTGTGAAAAGGAGCCAGAAAAAATGCAGTGTAACCAGGCTCCCTGAGGGATTTTTACCACCTACAGCCCCCTTTTCTGGGTAAGCACTGTGGGAGCTCTCCTGAAGTGCATTCCCATGTGACCTAGAAGCAATCAAGACAGAAGGATCTGCACGCATTTTGAAGGTTCTTTTAAGTGTTTTTTGGGGTTCTTTGGGGGTTTTTCTTCCCCCCCCCCCCCCTCTCCCCCCCCTTTATAGGACGTGAAAGATATTGCTGTGTTAAAGTTGTAATTGTCGTTTGGACACTGCTCATGTGTGATTCAATATTCTGAAGGACTGGACAGTGCTACTACAGTGCAAATACTAAATCCCAGCCTCTACTGTGATGCATTATTTACATGTCATGCAGTGAATAGTCCTTCATTCTCACCCAGGTGGAAATCAGCACAGACAGTGGTTAAAAGATTCTTCAGATCTGTCTGAAGCATGGGTTATCACAAAAATAAACAGCCATGCAAATCTTCTCCCATACCAAGGCACAGAGAGAGTTTCTAGACAACTGCATAAATTCTAGTGTGCATTCATCCAGACAAAATAAAACAGCAACAACCAAAAATAAAAATCCAAATCAATCCCTTCTCTTAAATAGCAGACTTCTCTGGACAAACTTTCCCCTTTTCACTAGTTCTAGATTGTATTATGAAGTCTACAAAAACAGACTCTAGGGAACGATCCTTCACAGACAGGCAGCCAAGCTAAATGAGGAAAGGTTTTTGCCAGCTGTAATTTTTCTGATCTGTGATCTGTGCAGTATATTCTAAAAAGCCAAAAATATCCACATACTCTCAGAGGATAGGTCAAATCTAGATGGAAGGCCAAGAAAACTCCAAAAATTTCAACTTCAGAGCTAGCCAAAATAGGGGAGTTCAAGTTTACTGGATCTCTAGTTTTAACATTCAATTTCTGCAAAACCCCTGTCTGTAGTGCTCTCCTCTTTTCTTCTCTCCCATCCTGAGTGAAACATTGCAACTCCCACTGCTTTTAACAAAGGGCCACCAAAATCAGGAAAACCTCTAACAGTGGCTGGGCATAGAAAGGGATGCAAAACTGCACAATAACGCAAAATTTGAGTAACTCCAATATGGCTAGAAAACAGCTTGTAAAACTTGCTAAATGACCTTCTGTAAGACAGCAGTCAGCGAGCAGTCAGTTCCACTCCCAGGGCTTTACTCACCCTTACTGGTGGTACAGCCTCAGAGACCTGCACCAACTGTGGACTTGGCTGTACATGCAAAGTCTTTTAAAGGCTCCTCTCATTTTTCCTCTGTAATTCAAAAAATGCACCCCAGTGCCTTTTAATACTGTTGCAGTAGGTCAGCAGCCCAGCAAAACACACAGAATCCCACTAAATGCAATGAATTGGAGTCATCATTCCCTTCATATATATTTGTGACAGGTCTGTATTTGTGTGGTCCTGCTTCTACTCAGAGGAAAGTACTAAATAATTCCTGTGAATTCACATAACTTTACCACTGCCAGAGCTTGTTTACCCACTGACCACTCCCAGCATGTTACGTAGGTTATATTTCTTTCAAAAGGTTCATTTCCTATCTTTTACTTCATGTCTACATTTGAGAAGTCATTATTCTAAATCATGTTGCTGAAGTTGTTATCATCCTCCCAAATTTTATTTAAAATTTTTGGAGGTCTTTAAACAGGAAATCATATCTACATGCTATTCAAGATATTCAGCCTGAATCCTGTGGTCCTCATTCAATCTTTATCCTGGCACAGCTTTTACTGAGGTCAATGGGCTTATAGCCTGAATAAAGACTAAAAGCTGTGAGATGGGGCCCACTGGGCAAAATTACTAGAGATGGACAAATTAGTTTGGATAGACTAGCATTGAAACAAAATATACGCTCAAATTCTAGACTGAGCTGAAGCCAGTCCTTTGCATTCAGCTGAGTGTATAACTTTTGTGAATATTCATATTCACAGCTTGGGTCCCTCCATCCTGGCCTCCAGAACGTGTGAATTACTACAGCCATCCTTTCTCCTCACCATGCAGGCCCCATGTCAGGAGAAGGCCTCCTCCCCACAGGAGCTCAGCTCAGTAGACAGGCAGCTCCAGGGCGTGAACAAGGCAGCCCTTGCTGCAGGCTTTTGGCTTGGTCTTCTCCCTGCAAAAATGTTGTTTTAGAGAGCCTTAAAAAAAACAACTGTCTGGACTCCTACTAAAGAGCGATTGAAGTACACCTCTCTGAACATGGCTGCTGTGCTTGCTTCTCTTCCACATTCACACAGCTCTGCCACACCCCTGGAGGCTCCAAGGCTGCCTTGGGAGGTCTCTTCATGCCTCTGCAGCTTGCAGTCTGAAGCAGGAAATTTGCTTTCTTCCAGGGAGCTCTTCCCTCCACAGCCAGGGCACAGGAGAGGCCCGCTGAGGCACCACCAGGCTGTGCCAGTGTCAGGCGTCAAGAGATTTTTACTGGCTAAAGCAGCGCACACACACTGCTTTGTCTTTCATGGTTGTCATTGGTCTGTTGAAGAGGACATGTCTCTGCCTGGGCACACTTGTCTCAACTTAGAATGGAGGGTTGAACCCTAAAGCCTTTACTCACGTACTCACCTTTGCACCCAGGAGTGGAGGTGAGATTACAGAATTCTTCTGCTGCTGGTAGGACCTCCAAGACAGCCAGATCTCTTCACAAAAATCTAGGAAATTCAGATGAAGTCTGGTTGCTGTGAAAAGTCTATTTTGTGACCAAAATGATCAGACCTGTGAATATTTTGAAAATCAGTATACACCATGGCCTGACTTTTTCCATTTTACTAAATGTTACACTGCTCCATCTGTGGACTCTGTGGAAAAAGATAGCCAGGGTTAATTTTCATGCTCTCTTGGTGGTGTGAAAGAGCATCAGATCATTTATGTAATTTCTAGTTGGAAAACTTTGTTTAAAAGTCTGATTTTGTGGTTGAGTGACTGGAAAATATTCATTAGTATTTTTGAAAATATTGGAGACAAGTACCATAAGGTTGTATCTGGTGATACAGATATGTGGTGATAAAATTTAAAAATAAATAACAAAGCATCTCCTCCAGATTATTTAAACTGCAAAGGCAAAGGTACCCGCTATATATTAACACTGTCAGCCACCTAGGCATTACAGTGGATTTTTAATGTGTTTCATCAAAACACTTAAAGGCACTTTTTAAAATATATGACCCACTAAATAAAAAAACATAGGACGTAATCTTCAAGGCACACTGATTAATGCAAAATTGACTTGAGCAAATGCAGCTCATGGCCATAGTCCAGGAAGCTCTCTTCATGCTAAAGAGTTTCATA
This sequence comes from Melozone crissalis, assembly GCF_028551555.1. Lineage (NCBI taxonomy): Eukaryota > Metazoa > Chordata > Aves > Passeriformes > Passerellidae > Melozone > Melozone crissalis. The sequence goes on along the minus strand of NW_026535783.1, from coordinate 17,474,082 downwards.
CAATAGTTTTCCATTTTCAAAATCACATCAATTTTTACTTACTACATTTTGAAAACGGGTACAGCAACTTTCAATCAACTGTCCAGCAATAATTTAAAATCCCTTACTATTAAATGGCAAAAGTTTGAGTCATGGGAATAGGACAATGGTGTAGAGAACTGATTTCCTGACTGTCACCAACCGAGGCCTGTCAACTGCTGTGCAGTATTGCCTATACAGAGTAGAGATGGAGCAAACCAAATTATTCATTGTGGATAAGTTATGTGATTAATTTCTCTCTTTTCCTGCTTTTTTTTTCTGTGTTTCTGATTTCTTCAGATATTCTCATGACAGATAGACTAAAAATATTTATGCTGTCAAAATTCATAGTAGGATTTGTGCTGAAATGCCCATGTGTCAACAAATGCAAAATGAGTATATTACAGTAATCAAATCATATGAAAGGCCCTCCGCTTTACCTATGCAGCACCACCATGGGGAAAATAGCTGTAATTCTTTTCTATCATTATTTCCTGTAGTAATATTTGATTGTCAACAATTAAAAGCAGACACTCAGCTGCTGGGTATAATGCAAGCAGGCATAAACACTGCCTTTCTCCCAAAAGAAAGACTTCAGTTTAAAAAAAACCCTTAACCACCATGCAAACACTGGGAAAACATAGATAAATATTTCCTGAACGCTGCCTTCATGCAAAAAGAAAGCCATAATCAGGGTGCATGCACCCTGCGCCCAGTGCTGGGGCTTCAGGGCTGCTTGTGGAAACTCCAGCAGCTCTGCAGGCTGCAGCCTGAGGCTCAGCCAGGGCTGACAACTGGACAACTGCCTTCTAATTTCCACCTGTGAAGGGAAAATTAACTGAAATGGAAAAACACAGCACCTACTCTGTGTATTGGCTGGAGTGTCTTGTGATGATACTGGCACAAGCACTTCACAGAAAGAATGTTTTTCTTGCAAAGACAGTGAGGAGGTCATTCAGCGTGTGCCATTCTCCCGATGTTTTTTCAAGAAGCCTTAAAAATGGTAAAGGAGTTGGTATTGCCATATTTCTCCCCACCTAATCTTGTGTTCCTCCTCAGCTTTGGGTGATGCAGAGTACTGAAGATGTCTGTCAGCTTCTAAGAGGTCATGGCTGCCTGGTGACCTGGTAGAAATCAGAGATAGGCAACATGGAGGTGTTATTTGAGGCACCTCACCCATAAGTGGATCAAAAAGCATTAAAGGTCTCATGAAAGCACTCACCACAGAGAAAGAAAAGAAAAACAGGAAATGAAAAGAGAAGCAGAGAAAATAAAAGTTCACATGAAGTTTTCAGGGTTCCAGCATCAATATTCTTTTTATAAGAGAAAAATGTTTGAGAGCTTTTTTTATGAAAAGGAAAGCCTGTTTTATTGACTGATGAAAGCTTTATGATAGATCTATGATTTGGTCTATAATTTCTAAATTGTTCCTAAACTTTTCCTTTCAGAGAGTCTCTGATGGCAGCCTGGGGAACTCAGCCTCTAAGGCTAACAACATCCCAGCCACCACCATGCTTCTGAAAGAGGGGTTGCGGTGTGAGCACAGCTGTGTCTTGCTCATTCAACCTGTACTGAACACACAACATAGGAAAAGATGTGGGCAGTGTGATGTTCAGTGTGGCCTTACCAAACAGAAATGGTGTTCCTCTTGGTAAGTGGAATTGCTGCAAAGTTTGCTTTGCCAGCAATCTGTTTCCCATGCAAGAAAAGAGACTCACATTTTTCTCATGTTTTCTATGAGTGAAGAAAGATGGAAAAAGTTGAGGCCAGGGCAGGTGAACCCCTCTAAAATGAGGTTTGCAATGAGGCTTAAGAAATCATACAATCATGAAATATCCTGAGTTACAGGGATTCATAAGGATCATCAAAATTGAGCTCTTGGCCCTGCATGGGACAACCCCAAGAATCACACACCATGTGTGAGAAGGTTGTCCAAAGTCTTCTTGAGCTCTGTCAGGCTGATGCTGTGACCACTTCCCTGGGGAGCTGTTCCAGTGACCCAGCCACCCTCTGGGTGAAGAACTTTTCTCAATATCCAACCTAAACCTCCCCTGACTCAGCTTCAGACCATTCCCTCACATCCTGTCACTGCCACCACAGAGCAGAGATCAGTGCCTGCCCCTCCTCCTCCCCTCACAAGGAAGCTTCACCTGCAGTGAGGTCTCTCCTCAGTGTCCCCTTCTCCAGCCTGAACAGACCAAGTGACCTCAGCCACTCCTCACACGGCTTCACCCCAAGGCCCTTCACCATCCCTATGGCCTCCTTTGGACACTCTCTAACAGCTCAATGCCTTTTTTGTGTTGTAGTCCCCAAAACTGCGCACAATGCTGAACGTGAGGCCACACCAGTGCAGAGCAGAGCAGGACAATCACCTCTTTCAGGAATTTTTCACTAACTACCTGAATAATCTTCTCTGTACTTTTACCAGCCGCTAAAGTGAGTCTGACAGGCCTGTAGTCACCAGGGTACCTCTCTTGCTCTTCTAGAAACAGCTAACATGCTCCATGACCAAAGCAACATCTATGCAGTTGGGAATAATCAGAGCTGTTATCTTCTGAAATACAATCTGTGGTTATTTTTGAGAATGAAACTGGCTACTTTAAAACTGATGGAAGCATCTTATATGCAAGCAACATGTACTTTGGGAGTGTAGCAGCCTAGAGGGTTGCCCTGTGTGGGGACCAGGAGATCTTTGAAACCCAAAGTCTCTAATGAAGAACTTGCCCTCAGTGGGTCAGGTTTTCCAAAAAAACATGGAGTAAGGACATATTTTACTCCACAATGATTCACAACTGCCTCTGGCAGTCTCTGAAATAGACTGGAAGAACAATCTTGACTATCACAGCCCAAGTAGCGGGTGGGAACCAGTTGTCATTCCATCAAAACCCCTTTCTCAGCTGTGCTGGATCACAAGAACTGAACACTGGAGTTGAGACAAGAGCTACAAAGTTCCTCTTTGCACAAAATGTGTTGTTTAGATCCCCTCACTGTCCTGATACATGAACAATTCTGAAAAAATGGCATGAGGCTTCTACATGGCTTCAAAAAATGAGAGGGGGGGAGAAGGCAGAGATAGTATATATTTTTTGATTTTCCACTGGTAAGTTTCCAGTCCATGGGAAACCATCAGGATATTATTTTGTGCGTGTGTGGTGTGAGAATAAAGACATCTTTCTTCACAATGAAAATGCTTTTTTTTTTGTACTGGCACAGTGATAGATGTGTCCTCCAATTTACCCCAGTACTGTAATCTTTTCCTCTGGTGATTTGTGTGTTCTTCTGGGTTTTGAACTTACAAAAAACTGGTAACATTGTGCATATTCTACTCATTATTTTATACAGGGAGGTTAATGAGCGTATGCAACATGATAACTATGGCAGAGGACCTTTGTGGGCAGTTGCCAGCTCAAACACCAGTTGATCCAGACCAAATAAAGTTGTTCTTTAGCATCTTAAATTATATGATGCACTTAGGGGAAAAAAAAATACCATTTCCCTTGCAGAAAGTAGTTTACAAAGGGTGTGAGGTTCCCAGGAGCAACTGGGGACCCCCAGGGCATGGCTGATGCCTGGGTGCTGAAGCACAGCGCAGACGAAGACTGAGAACTGCAGAGTGATAGAGTGTTTGGGTCCCAGGCTGCAGCCACGGAGGCTTCCTCCATCTCCACTGAGCAGGGAAGTGGTGGGCTTGTGCTGTGGAAAAGGTCACAGTCTTTCTGCCTCCCCGCTGTGCGTGCACAGCACCAGGCTCCGAGCACTGCTTTTGGCTCCTCTGAGTTCAGGGAGGAGAGCGGTTTTCAGCTAGTCAAGAGATTAGTTTTTTACCCCAAGGTCATTATTACCTTTCATCCAATGAACCAGTCTTCGTTTCAATGTAGGACTACAAACAAGAATTAAAGACTCTTTGGTGCAGCTTGGTAAGTGTGCAGGATGGTTCTTATACTTAAGATAGCGGTCTCGAAGCTCTCTCTAAACGTGGCTTGGACTGCTGCTGAGACACCCTTATGTTCATTATTTCAATGGGGAAAAATGAGCTGGAAGTAGCTAAACTTATATAATGTTTTTCTTTCCTTCCCCTGCCCCCATTCTCTCCAAACCTTACATTCTTTTGTGTTGTTCAAGTTCCCCAGTGCTTTATATGAGGATTCAGAAGTCTGGTTCTCTGGAAACAATTGTTATGTCAGCTGACATTAACACAGCAAGCACTTTAACTATTTTTCCAACATATCCATCAAGTTCAATGGCCAAAACATTAATTCTCATTAAGCTTCAACAAAGTTTCTCATTTTCCTTTAATTCTGTCACCATACTGCCTCCATGCAAGACTGCTTTACAAATATATGCAGTCATTTAAATAAAGAACTTATGAAAGCTTTTTCAGTGACTTTATATAAGTCACTGAAAATAAAGTCCATATATTTGTGAGTGTTCTAGGCCATTTATGACACGAATTTGAGCCTCTCCTGTTCTAAGCTTTAAAAAAAGGCATATATGTTTTAAATCAGCCAAAATAGTGAAACTATATATTGTTGTTACTAGCTTGGAAACTAGGCATACCCCTTCAGAATTATCAGAAAATATGAAGAAAAAATAAAGATTAACTCAGCTGCTGAAACATGGATCAAAACTTTCTTGTTGCCTGCAATGGCAAGGACTACCCCTAAAGATTCATCAGCTGGCTTCAGAAGCCTTAGTTTTGGTTTTGTGCTCACTGGACAAAAGAAGACGTTGTTCAAGGACGTTGAGCAAGGACGTTGTTCATGAGAATACAAAAGATGGAGTGTTACTCTTTTTTTAGTCATTATTAAACAGTTATAGACATGTATCTCTTAATAATGAAGATGGGCTACTCTAATGTTTCAGAGTTGTGACTGGGCTGGCCTAAAGTCATAGCCTGTATGAAAACCTATCCACTAATAAATAATAGAAATCCACTATAAGATATCATAGTTTCACAGTGGGCAGAGGCTAAAAAAGTACTAATAATATCTCAGCTATTAGTATAACAAATGATAAATGTTCCCATTTTAGAAATAAAATGCAGTAAATGTATTAAGCAGTGTCTGTGTTTTCTTTTTAAATGAAGCATGCAGCCCCATCCCACTTACCAAACCACATTTTTACCTTCAAATATCACCCAAAAATGTGTGTAAGAACTATGGCTGCAGAAGTAAGATGCTGTTCTTGCCCCTAGAGAGAAGAATCACGACAGATTAACTCCCATGTCCTTTCTGGGTGTGCTGAAAATTTATAAAATAAATTCCCACCAACATTAGCAGAGGTTAGTATAGGCAATTGACCTTGTAAATCAAGAATAGAATAGGCCCTATAACGTATAATATTTTGAGGTATTTATCACCTTGCTGAGGCAGACAGGAATCAAGCATGTAAATCGTTGTAATGGTAACAGTAATTCTACATCCCAGTGCCTGCACATCAGGGAGAGTGCCCCCGGGGCTGCAGGGGGGTTTTCCCTCTGTACCCCCTCATGCTGCCCCAGCACGGCTCACACTTAGGGCTGGTGGTCCACGGAGACCAACACAAACAGGACAAAGCTGCACACTGGATTGCATCCTCTTTCTCACTACTCCTACAAGTGCATCTCTAATTCTCTATGCCTTTTGATCTGCTCACCAGTTTTCTCCAGATTTCTTCCCAGCTCTGCAGGATTTTCTTTCCTAAGGAGAAGGTATATTTAGGTTATTCTCAGTTCAATCCCATATCATGATAGAAAAATGACATGAGCCATGGCTGCATATATATTCAAAAAATTTCAAAACATTTGAAGTGGGATAAAATAAATAATCCTGAGGCAAATGATATCTTGAAGTCTCCAGTTCTTGTAATATATTCCAGAAATGCACATGACTTTAAGAATACATTGCAACCTTCAGATAATTGTTAATGCATGTAAGTGTTTTGCAGGAAAAACGACATTTTGTGTTATCTGCAAAAAGCCCTTTTGAGTAACAGTCCATATCTCCAGGTATTTCTTTTAAAGGGGAACAGTTTAATAAAAATAACAAAGCTAGAAACCAAGAACATTAACTTTCACTTTGCCTAGCTACATGCTAGTACTCTTGCTGTAATTATAACACAGAGGTCATTCCAAAGGAATTACCAGCCTTCAAATGATATGAGACAATTATTCTCCAGGGAGTCAGACAAATTCGTAAGACAAATACAGTTGAAATTTCAGACATCAATCTCTTTTTTAACATAGCATGGGAACAAGGGAGCTGTGAAATGTAATTTTACCCTAAGGCCCAACAAATGATCGCATTAAAATGATTTAAAAAAAAGACTTCACATCTATTATACCTCCGAAGTGAATGTAGTGTTAGATTTTTCTAAGGCTTCCTGTGAATAACAGAGTTTAATAGAATCAGTAAAGAGCCCCTTACAGATGCCCGTGTTCCTGGCTGGCGGGGCGGTCGCAGGAGGCAGCCCCACACGCTGTGGCACGGCTGGGGAGCAGCGTGGTGCCACCAGCCTGCTCCCACTGCTGTGGGGCCACGCTGGGCCCTGCCACACCACCTCCCTCCCCTTGGCTGGTGCCTTCTGCTGGGGTAGCTCTGCACAAGACGGCATCCCCAAGGCAGCTGCCCAAATGTTCCCCAAACGTGAGGAAGCTGAGCCAGTCTCATGCACACCTGTGGCAAGAGGCTGTGCTGGGTGGGAGCCTCGTTTCCCTGATACTGACAACTGCAAGGGGAAATTTAAAGGGAAAAGTACTTACAGCCGCCTTGAAGAGCTTTCAGTGATCGCCCATTGTGAACACCAAGGACAGCCACTAAAGGTGTGCCTTGCCTGGGAGTGCAGGAGGGGTGATGGAAACCCAAAGGGCGGCAGCTGTGGATCCACTGCTTTTTTTATACTTCAGTCCATCAGATTTACATTGCTTCCCATGAGCTTGGTTTATCTGGAACCCCGTATGGTTTGAGCCCATCTAGAAGACAAGTCTAGGACTGGTACCACTTCCAATATCCATGTGCAGAAAGCAGCAAACCCTTCTGTTCCTGCTTGTAAGGAGTCTCTCGAGCTATCTTCTATGTTTGCACAGGGCTGGTCATGTCAGCATGGATTTGGGGGCTGCCTGTGTGAGCTGGGCAGGATTTAGCCCAGTATGTGTGCCACAGCCAAAGTGTTGAAGTGGAAAATGGATATTAAGGAACTGCTCTTTGGCTAGGGTTTGATTTACAGAAACCTATAACAGTCTCATTCTTCAGATAAGTGCATTTCTCCAACTGCTATTACTCAAGAAAACAGGCTCCTTAGAAATCTTTACAGCCGACACATTGCAATGTGACCTTGCACAACTTGGCAGTGAAGCTCTGCATGTTTTTATTGTATTTAAATAGCACCATTAGTTTTATTCATATGAGGAAGTTGAAGTTTAGCTTCAGTGACATTCTGGCACTGCACTGAGTCCATGTGTGCCCCTGTAGGGGCAGGGTTTCCGAGGAGCAGAGGGAAAAAGGGGTGTGTGAGGAAGAGCGCATAAGTTTGTGCACACACAAACGTGCATGAGTTTCTTTCCAAGGATGTATTCCTGTCCCTGTGACACTACGGTCAACAGCTGCCTGAATTATCCTATTAGGCACAGCCTCTGCAAAAATTTGTGAAAGAATGCTTCTCAAATGGAAGGTGACAAATTAATGAGAAATGCAGACGCGTCCTGGATTAAATGAGCGCAAAAGTAGAGCAGCACCTGTCTGTTTGATGAGGATGGTTGACAGGAGAGCTGTGCTGAGCTTCTGTGGTATTTAGAGTGAGGAAAGTGACCAAAACTTCACATTTCCATTTACCAGACCAAAACATTTCATTCTACTCCCACAATAGTGTTCTAAGGCAAACTTTCCCAAGAGATATAGTGAATTGTAAGGAAAAAATTAGAACACTGGTACGACGAGTGATAGACATCTCAAAGCTGCCATATGATGTCTCACCAGCAAACACTTAGTCCACCTTATTGTGGGAACACTTTGAGTGTCTAGGCAAGTTCCCAGAAGAATACAAAGTTATGAGTCCCTTATGCTACATAGTTTCCTAAGTTAGCTTTAAACTAACATGGTATTGTATTATTAGTCAGGCAAAAATGAAGGGAGTAACACACGCCAGTTAAAAAATAAATAAAAAAATCCAGACATGCATATACGTACTTCATACATACATATATCTTACCACATGACACAGGTGGCAAATCATTCATCGTTTGCCTCCTGTCGGCATTTTATTTTGAGGGCACAGAAAGTCCAGTGTACTGCCAGTACACCCAGTAGCTTTGAAAGCTGGGAACAAAGAGTCCACCTTTTGTCTGTGAGAAGGGCCAAATGAGAAGTGAATGTCACTGTATGGCAACAGCAGAACACACGGAGACACAAGAGTGAGGTATCACATGAGGCCCACAGGTGATAAAACAAAATTGTGTGAAGATGTCTTTGTAGGAAATCCAAAACTAAGTTAGCTAATCTCACCAGGTTCTCTTGCCCATGACAAGTAAACTGCAAGATCTAAATAAAAAACTGTCATGCCTCCTCACTGCTGATGAGGAGGAATATAGATGATATCTTTACTATTTACTCTTCCCATCTTTATCTGATTCCTAAAGTATGTCTCCATTGCACACTCTCATTTGTTTCCATCACCTTTTGCTCTATTCACATCAAATACTTGTTTGCCATGAGAGGGACTGGGAAAGGGGAATTACCTGAAACACCATTCTCACAAGAGCCTGAGTCACATATGTCCATAAGGACTCCAGAATTCAATAGAAAGCAAAGCAGTTTAAATGAACAGATTTTATTATTTATTCTTGTAGAAAAAGAGGAAAAACCGAAAAAATAAAAGATTGAAAGACTGATTTCATTGTAAACCAGTACAAACAGATTCAAAAACTGCTGTACTTGGATCAAGGGTGTATCTAAACCATAGTCAACCCAACAGTTTAATTTTCAAAACTTGGCTTTTAACATTGGAGGCATGAGATCAAGCCAAGACACACTGCCAATAAAAGGCTGGAGCTCAAAGCCAGTGTTGAATTACAGAGCCCAGAAGGTTTACGGAAGTGTTTAGTGAAAATTGTTTGCAAATGGGTTTAGAAAAAATTTCTCCCTCCTGCTGGCTGTTTCAGGATCTGACCCACTCAGACTTACTGAAGAATTCTCTTCCCATCAGCCTGGCAGGGATACATAGGATTTACATGTGGGCAGGCAGGATGCTTAGTGCCTAAACCCATGTCCTCAGATTAAGCTAGAGAATGTTAGATATGGTTAAGTCAATGCAAGTATTCTCCAGCCAAAGGGACCACTGGGCCCTATCCAAGAACAGCTAGATTATATAGAAAGCTCCCTGATAAACAAAAATGAGGTTGCATGATCTAATGGTCCCTTCTGAACTGAAATATTCCACCAAGACTGGAGTATTTAGGACTTTTTTTCCCATTTATCAGATGCATTGTTAATTGGAATAGTTCTACAAGGCATAGGAATAAACTATGAACACAAAAACTTGCCCTGAGCAAAAAAGATTTGTATTTGATTTCACAACTTTGTTTTTGTACCTGATATCCATTAAAAAAAAAAATCATGGGGCCTGCAGGAATTGTGCTAATCAATGGACAGTAAATTTCTGCCTTTAAAAAGCTTTGTTGTCTCTGTACCCAGTGCAGTCATCCCATACATCAGAACTTGCACCGAAATGCATTTGACAGTACCTCTGCTCTAGAGGAGCCATGGAATGAGGTTGCTATTGTTAAATGCAGAGTCCCAGTTCTTTTTAGGGCAGATGAGAATAGAGATACACAGCAAGATAAGCAGCTCTTAGGGGTCACAGTGAAACATATTTTCATCTCACTGAGATGCACTGATTTCTATTCCTTTGGTCTATAGCTCAGGAAGGTGCCTTTTAGTAAAATTAAATATGTTTGGCTTGTAAAAGCATCTACAGATTCATGATTGCTTCCCTCTGGTTTCTAATGAGTTTTTTTTGTTCTGTTTTGTGGTTGTTCTGTTGTTTTGGCTGTGTGGGGGTTTTTTCACCTGGAATTTTGTTTTTGAGATTTTTCACTCTCTTTATACTTACTGAGCTCATGTATTTAATTTAAACTTGGCAAAATACACTAAAAACCCAACCTGCTCCTGCCCTCTAATGAAAGCCCCAAGTTTGGCGCTGTGTCCAACATTCATAAGAGCCCATTCACTGTGCTGTGGAGATAGAGAGCTTATTAACCATGGATGAGGTAGCTTCTGCCAAGAGTCCTTAGGGAATCTCTCACAAGTGCTGACACAGCTCAGATCAAGGGTTCTCTATGAGAATTTTTAAAAATAACTCTGGGGATTCTCTGAAATATTCAGCTGATTGAGGAGGTATTATTGTTTACTGCTTATTTCTCTCTATTTGTTCTGCTAGGACTGTTAAGCACCCATTTGTTTCTCAATATAAATTCCCTAGGATCCAAATTAATAGAGTAGGACATTGGTGTCCTATTCTAATAGCAATAATGCAATAGGTTTTCTATGTTTCTCCAGTTAAAGCATGGCTGGTCCCAGACATGCAAAATTCATTCTTACTTGTATCCTTGGAAAAGTATAGGGAGATGTGTTTCCAGCACTCTGCCAGTGTAAATTACCAGTCTGATGTGATTCCTTCCTCATTTTTTCGTGAAATTCTCCACTTGGCACCAAATGAGCAAGGAGTGTCTAAGTTACAGATATTTGTATTTCTTAAGCCAGACAAAGTGCTATCTAGGCTGGTAGCACTGAACAATCAGCCTGGCATCTGTCATCAGCCCGGTCTGCATTACTTTGAGGGGTGGAAACCACTGAACATCTTGTTTCATTCTTAGCCAGGTGTGCAAGACAGGGTCTGTAAACTCTGTGGTTTTCACCCAAGGTGTCGTCAAAGTATCTTGGGCCTTTCACACTGACCACAATCTAAAGTGTCCTCCTAGAAACTCAAGTGAGAGTTTGGAGGGATGAGAGGTGAGCTAGCACCAGAGCTGCAGGCTTCTGTTGCAATCCAAGAAAAGTCATATGACTATTAAATCTCACTAAAAGTCACAAAAACTTCACCCTCCTCTGACAGGATGAAAAATACATCAGAGAGAAATTATGCACAAGCAACAGCAGCAGACTTCAAAAGCCAAACATCACCTGGAGCCACAAAGCTGAAATACACCCTGGCAATCACTGCATGGTGGCACCGGTCTCACCACATCCTTCACCTCGCCTGTGTGACACTCAGATCACTTCGGCAGCAGGCTCAGCCTCCTTCTCCAGGAAACCAGTCCTCACTGAAGAGAAAATCCCAAGTCAAGAGCACTCTTGAAAGTGAGTAATCAATGCTGAGCTGTGCTGGGCAATCTCTTAAGCTGAAACCTTTTAGTCTAACAAAGAGTAAATGAGACTGTCCCAACAACACTCCATCTGTTTAAAGCCAGCTGTGCACCTAAGTACTCTCCTAAATAATGGATCTTAAGGAGACTGATAATGGTTGAAAGAGCCACACACTGATCACAAGCATTTATAACACAGCATTTATTCTCTCCTTGAGTAAAGGAATTCTTATTATTAAATGAAAGTTATGTTTAAAGTTCAGCAATGGGCTAGTTGAGCAGCTACTGCTGTTTTACACTAGAAAACACATTCCATGCTTACCTGCAGTTCTGTTCTCTCTAATTGATTCTTTCCTAAAGGTATTTCCCACTACTCCACCTCCTTCCTTTGCTCTGATTAACAATTGTAGCATGATCTCATCAGCCCTCGACAAGTATTGATGGGCCACAGTACCATGAGGCTAATAAAGTGCGTTACCCAGTATTTTCTGGTGACACATAAAAACTCCCTTGTGAAAGACACAGGAGAAAGAATATGATATAAATGCTTTTCTAGTAACAGCAGAGTACTGTGGGCTGTGCAGTGCTGGGTACGAGCACGTTTTTCAATAGAGCTCTATGTGGCAGCACTGCCCAATCACAAGATGGGGGGAGGCAGGGGTGAGGGTAATAGGGACCCCACTCTGATGCAGCCAGGACAGAGGAGATGAGGTCAGGCAGAACCCAGAGAGCTTTGTGCAAAAGCAAAACCCCCAGGCACCCTCCCTGAGTGCTGCCCCAGCACCTGAGCAAAGCCTCTGAGGAGAGCAGACCTCTATGGTGTTGTGTGCACTACCTCTTCTTGTGCTCCTGTTTTCTTTCTTGTGTTGCCCTTTCTATCCACATTGCTCTATTAATAAAATAACATCATTAGAGCACAGTATTAAACATTTGCTGTGCAAGACCGTTCCTTTAAAAAGGGTGGAAACAAAAATGAGCGGTTTTGTTCCTTCTCCTATTTACAATTACTCCCTGAGCATCTGTCAAACATTAAACAATAAGGGTATAAAAGGCCAAATTATTTTCCTCTCTCTGCCATGACACAAATGTCAAGCCCAACAAAGCCACGTGACATGAGCACAACTTTGTCTGTTCAAGGCCAAAGCCAAGCCTTATTGTCACCTCTCTCCTCACCTGTTGACCGCTCTGGATTCTCAGCTGCACCCGGGTTGGTGGATGCTGGTTCCCACCATGGGGAAGGGTGATGAGACAGCCCTCCCAAAGACTGGGTGAGTACCCAGCATCTCTACAGATCCCCTGTTTGCTCCAGCCTCCCTGGGGCACTGTGCTTGGCAGCGATGTACTCACAGCGTTCTGAGGGAAACTGGGCTGAGCCACTCTCCCCACACTCCCAGTCCAGGATGAGCCTCACAGACACACTCTGCAGGTAACTCCCAGACTCAGCTCTCCCCTGTCTTCATCTGGCAGTGAAATGACGGCTTTTTATTTTTAAAAAAGCATAGATCCTGAAATTCCCATTGTTGAGTGTAAGGCAGAGGAGTGCCACAAGCTTAGCAAATCTGGGGCTTGCCAGCGCCATTCTTTTAGTGGAAGAAAAGAGAAAGAAAAAAATCCAGCAAGTGGTACAGCAACAAAGAAAATCCCTTTTTGATCTATCAAGTCTCTTTCTCTAGCCTCTGTGAATGCCTCACCTCCTGCACAGTCTCTGAATATAAACTTTGCCCGGCACACTCAGGGTAATCTTTTCACATCATAAAACTTATAATCCTCTTAAAGTGGTTTCGTAGGGTTTGAGGTATGATGCACTTATCAAATAACTGAAACAAATAAATCAGCTTATTTAGGCTGTGGTCAGTGTGTGTGCAGCTCTGTGTGTGCAGGGAGGAAGCCAGTGCCATACCAGCATTTGTATACATTAGCAACAAAGCTGTCTGTGACAAGCTGTCCTCTGCACAACTAAATATTTAGTTGCATATCATAAGTAACTTCTTAAGTGATTAAAGAAAGAGGGTGCTCTCTGTCCATGCTGGCGCGGGGCGAGCAGCCGGCAGCGAGGGAGGGAAGGGAGGGAGGGAAGGGAGGGAAGGGAAGGAGGGAGGGAGGGAGGGAGGGAGGAAGGAAGGGAGGGAGGGAGGGAGGGAGGAAGGGAAGAAGGGAGGAAGGGAGGAAGGGAGGAAGGGAGGAAGGGAGGAAGGAAGGAAGGAAGTGGCGGAAGGAAGTGGCGGAAGGAAGTGGCGGAAGTGGCGGAAGTGGCGGAAGTGGCGGAAGTGGCGGAAGTGGCGGAAGGAAGGAAGGAAGGAAGGAAGGAAGGAAGGAAGGAAGGAAGTAAGGAAGTGGCGGAAGGAAGTGGCGGAAGGAAGTGGCGGAAGGAAGTGGCGGAAGGAAGTGGCGGAAGGAAGTGGCGGAAGGAAGGAAGGAAGTGGCGGAAGGAAGGAAGGAAGTGGCGGAAGGAAGTGGCGGAAGGAAGTGGCGGAAGGAAGGAAGTGGCAGAAGGAAGGAAGTGGCGGAAGGAAGGAAGTGGCGGAAGGAAGTGGCGGAAGGAAGGAAGGAAGGAAGGAAGGAAGGAAGGAAGGAAGGAAGGAAGGAAGGAAGGAAGGAGGGAGGGAGGGAGGGAAGGAGGGAAGGAGGGAAGCTGCCCGGGCACACCCGCGCTCCTTCCCCGCAGGTTCACCACGTGGGGACAGCCCTGGCTCTGCCAGGGGTGCACGGGCTCGGACACGCTCTTCTGTCACCCCTCTCTGCTCAGGAACTGGCTCTAAATAGGCTCCAAGCTGATTTCTTGCATATTTGTACAGAGTTCAAGTTTTCAAATATTTCTTGCTAGCTTTTATTGGTGTTAGGGCAAGGTTTATTTTTAACGTGCCTGTATTTATGGATTCCTGTGCTTGCATATTTCTTGCATGTGCAAAATTAAATTAATAAAACTATTTCATGTTGAAGAAATATAGAATAGATGTGTCCTGTTTGATATAAAGATATTGTGGAAAAGACATTTGTACATTCAAAACCTGTTCCGTTGTACAATTTAAATTCAATCAACAAGCTAGAAAAGCGACCCTAAATTTGCTCCCAGTATGTTTTCCTATGTGTACAATAAATGCTTTCTTCAGATGTCTCAAGCACCATGACAGCAACCCTCACTTAAAATGTTGTGGTTGCTGGAATACAGACACATCCCTAACAGAATATCTTTAATTTGCTTTTTGAACTAGGGAGAAAGAGTAGAAAGGCAGCCTGTTGTAGGGACAAGGGCTGAGTTTTTCTGTGTGGGGATCTCTCCTCTTCCTGCTGCATCCTGTCCATTCTCTGCTCCTCCTCCCTAGAAGATATTCCAGCTTCTACTTACTCTGAAGAGAAAAACTCCAGAGGCAATTTAAACTATTTTTAGGGTTCTTCTGTTTCAGTATGTGCCACGTGCAAGAAAAGGGCATACCACAGTCAGGCCATTACCCCACAGGGATGAAGTTGGGAGGAGTCTGATGGTGACAGTGTCCTGCATCCCTCAGGATATGGGAGTGCCTGATGTGTCCAACACATTTTATCTTGTCTCCAAACTGCTCCTTGCTGTCCCATCCCTCCCTCAGGTGCCTTTGCCACAAAGGATGCTCCAGCTCTGCCAGAGTTGTCCTGGGCATCTGGGCAAGAGCTGCTGCAGGGCTTGGGAGCAGCTCTCATGGGAAGAGCAGTGGCCCAGCCCTCTCTATCTCTTGTAGAGGTGTTTGTTTATAATCAGATGCTGGAAATACAAAACAGTTTTAGCTCCCAAAAAAACCTACAAGAGTTTGCTGTGCTGTTGATGACATAGAGAAATTTTAAGACCTTGCTTCCACAAAACACTTCTCAGAGATTTTGTTACTTGCATCTGGGAGAGCGGCACAAGGACAGAAGCACCAACATTCTCTTTCCTAGTATATGTTGGGTTAATAGGAAAATTAAAGCTCAAGTAAATATTCACCAGAAAGTAATTTCAGTCTGTCATGAAAATAATCTACGTTTATAAGTTATCTAAAGTAAAGTGAGCCGTATTAGCCTCCAGCAGCTCTGAAACCATTATGAATTATTGAATAAGTAATCTTTTTTTTTATAGTTATTGACAGAATAAATATATTTGCTTGAGAACATCCGGAGCTGCATAGGCATAGAAGTATTTATGAGCCTGTGTTCTTTACAGCACTGTTTTACAGGGTACTGTCAACTGTGGAGGGGAAACAGGAGGAAGAAGGTTTCACCTCTGCTGTTCTTGTCAGCAGATACAGTGTTTCAGTCAGCCCCATCTCTGCAGGCCGTCATCTCCATGGACCAGGAAATAAATAAAAATATCTAGGTGAAAATGGTGTAACTTGATTTCCTGTTTTTTTTTTTTTTTGGGATGATTCTTTAGTGTCTGACAAATAGACCTGCAGTCCCCCAATACTGCTAGAGTAACAAGGAGTAACTAATTAATTAGTTAACATTAATTTAGTAACAGAGAGAGATTAAATTAACATTAATTTAGTAACTGAGAGCGAGCTTTAAATTGCCACCAGATCATTCCTGAAGGAAATGAAAACATTATAGCGTTTGTCCAAGTGGTGGGAGATGTGTCAGGCAGGGTTGAAGACCTTTGCCTGCAGCAGAGAGGCGCAGCGGCTGCAGTCTCATCAGAAGCTGCCGCTGCCAAAGACACTTTGCCGAGGCTTGGGTGGGACCCGCTGTCCCACAGAGCACAGAATCTTCTCAGCTGAGGGAGATCTGCTGGCACAACACTGAGATGCAGAGCAGAAGGTGCTGTGTGGGGAACTGCGGTTGGGAATTGCGGTGTGCCGTGGGAGGCGCAGCATCCTGCCAGGGTGCCATGGCCAAACCCTGTCCTGGAACCTCGTGGCTGCTTGGGCACCCCTGGGGACACGCACTGGCATCTTCTGGAACACTCCAGGGTGCAGAGAATTTGCGGGAAAAATCCCTTTCTGCAGTAAAAGCTGCATTATATTTTTTGCCTGTCTCCTTTAGGCAGTAAATGTATCATCAGTGGCTCTTAAATTTCCTGAAGTAAAAAAATTAGCAATTACTAGCCATGAAATCACAGAGGTGCTTGCTCCTGTGAGAGTCAAAAAAACCAACAAACCAAAGAACAAACAAAACAGCAACGCGTTTTAAAGAGCTCTTGTCCCTGGAATGCAAGGCCAGACAAAGATTTAGGCTCCTTTTTAAAAATTTAAGTCTGGTGGAAGATCATGTCAAACCTCAGACACTCACAACAAATCAGTCTTTATTCAAATGTGAAAATTTAGGCATAAATTGCTGGCTGCTTAGCTCTCAAAACAATGTCACGTTACAAGAAATGTGATATTTTGAAGAGAAACAGGAAAAAATTTATCAAAGTTTTTGTTATTATTGCATTATCCTCCCGCTTGATCTACTAGCTATAGATACTTGGTGTCTGCTTAAGTGCTTTCCATTCTTCCCATAAGCAAATTCTGGTTGAAGGCTATATATCATTTTACTCTTGATCACTGCTAGTCTCAGTACCTCATTACAGCAGACCACTTTTTGAAACTGAGCTATAGCCCAGATAAATGATTGTATAAAGTTTTAAATAAACATACAACATTTATGTTATGTTGTTTCTCAGGAATGATTTATAGTCATTTTCTTCATCCAGTCCTGGGCTCTGGACATAAAAGACACTGAGCTCTCTGCTGTTTATCCAAGCTAAATCCTCTGTTTGTTCTGCATAAGCGTTCTTGATTCTATAATATATTGCAGGCTTTAGCTTCAGGTTTATTCCCTCTGGGATGGTGGAATTAGATACATTAACTGACAAAGATAAGGTAGGGACATTGTAGCTTAATAGCCATTAAAATAGATACTGTGATAATAAAAGTGGAGTTAGAAAAGGGAGTTGAGGTTGTGATATTTTAAAAATATGTATTGATAAGACTTACATTAATAAATGCGAGATTTGAGAAATCCCTGTAAGGAAACCTCCAAATGATGGTTGGATTTGGTTTAGTTGGGTTTTTTTCATAAGAAGAGAATTAGAAATGGAAGATAGTGTGAACCAGATTCCAGGTTGCCTCTTGTGTCCCCAAAGAGATTTTTTTTTCTTATTAAAATGACTTTATGTAATCTGGCTGCTGAGCCATTGAAGTACTGCTCTGTGCTACAGAAGAAAAATCAAGAAAGCACCATGAGATAAAGCAAGTTTCTCTGCCTTAAAAAAACCCACAATCAGCCTGTGTAGATTCTTTTTATAATGTTCCTTCTTTTATCAGCATATTTGAACTCGTACACACACACACATATATGTATATAGACCTTTGTTCAAACCACATAGGATAGTCCATTTCCTTCATACTGATATTCCTCATTACAGTCCTTGTTCCTCTGTTAAAAAAGCAGACAACACTAAATGCCTGCTTTCTCCTCTTGTGAGCATAGAAAAAATTTTGAACTAAGCCCACTAAAAGTTGCCTTGTATTTTGTCACAGTTTTAATTCTCACATTTTTGTATAACAAAAAGAGTTAGCATTTAAAGACCTAATGCCTAAAACAGCGGGAAGATTTTAAGAATTATAGTATTTAATGTGACATACTCTAAATCATCTCTTAGCACAGTATAAAAGTTAGCTAAGGTTTTAAAAGCCCTAGATGGACTTTCACTTTTTTCTAAGTCAGGATTAACTTGTGTATAAGCAACAGACTAGGTGCTTTCACTGCCAAAAATTATCTAACTCAAAGTTTGAATCTTGTAGTGCAAACAGCAGTCCTGCCTGTAGTCATACCAGCTTGTTATTTTGTGGTACACAAGTTAGTTTGCTGTCCGTGCTCTGTAAAAAATTGCATTCCATAAAGCATGAAAAGCCTTTTTATCTGAAACTTGTGTGGAAAAATAAGTAGCAATCAAATTAAACACATGGGCAGGCTTTTCTCTCTTCATTGTTGTTGTTGTTTTATTCTACAAGCATTTATTTTAGTTAAGATATTCTACTTTTAGAGTTGTGAGGCACTTCCAGGAATAATGGTGCAGATGATGTGAATGACTTACTCAATGAGCATAAAAGGAAAGAAGAAGGAAGGAAAAAATAAACCTCATGAAAACCTTCCAATCTTTGTGAAAGATTGCCTGAGTAAGCATAAAAATTATCTTTAAAAAGCAAACAAACTTATTTTATGCATATTTTATGCAAGGTTTCTTGATCAAACACAATAATAAAGTAGCACATAATTTCTCTGCAGTTTTAATTATCAAACTTTTCTATTATTCACTATAAAGAAACATTTCAATTAACTTGTTTTCTAGTGAAATCTGCTATTCTTATCATCATGATTACATTTGATAATAGGAAAAGGAAAGAGAGAAAAAAATGTGTGTGCATAAAAGTCCACTCTGGCAAAGAAGTGGGAATTTCTTGCCATAGTGGGCAAGGCTAAGGTTTTGTGAGCTGCAGTAAAGGTATCTTTTCCATGTGATGGAAAATGCAGTGATGCAAAGTCACCTCCTCCTCCCACTGTGGCCCAATCTGTGGCCCAGTGTCCCCTGAGTTTTTGTATGGAGCTCCAGGTTGGAATAGAGAGTTTGTGACCATCTCATGGGCACTGTCATGTTTGGCGTGTGGGCAGTGGGCTGCTGGTTTCACAGCATTTGAAAATTACCTAGAGAGGAGTTGGCCTTCCCCACCCTCAAGATTAATTTCCAGAAGTATATGTCACATTTGTTAGGATAATAGGGATTTGCTTTTATTAGTATTTCAATACTAATAAGTCATTAAATGATTTTCCTATAAAAGTTTTCACTAAAATCCTTGCAATTACTTATTTACTCAATAGATGGGATATGGCAAAAATGCTTGACCTTTTCTTTATCAAATAGCTGTAACAACCAAGCATTAACTAGCTATTCATCAAAGTATCAGTATAGTGAGGAATCACCTTCATCTTATAAGACGGAGACAAAATAAGTAGTACTACCCCATAGCAATAAAAAAATCTTGCTTGGGGGAGAACCAAAACTTTAAAAAAATTTTTTTTCCTTTCTCCTGCTCTCGTAAGATAATTTTATTTAATAAATTTCTTCACAAAAAGATTACCCTAACCTTTCATGGAAGGCTGCAGCCTTAGACTCCCTTAACTTCCCTAGAAGGATTGAAGTAATTTTTGCTTTTTTCTAGAGGTTTCAGGTGAATTGGTAATTAGCAAGAAGAATGAAAGAATGTACTGACTTATCTACTATAAAAGAGCAAAGTAAATAGCTCATACTTATTCACTGAAGAAGCATCTCAGTAGAAGCCAGTATCTATCCCTTTAAGGGCATTAAGACAACTGCAAACAACACAAATAGCTGGAGTTTAAAGCAGTTTGTGAACCACTTACACAGAAAAGCTTTTCCCACATTATTCTCATTTTGCTGATAGGAAGTGAAAGCCTAGAGCCCTGTTTAAGATCACTCAACACCCCTATAACCAAGACGGGCAGAGAAACCACAGACTTGGCGTCCAAACCCTCAGCCTGCCAGTGGGATCACCTTCATGAGCAACTCAGGAGAGATTTTGCTATGTTGCACAAAGTACTGCAACACAAGCTATTGGGCAGGATGGCAAGCCATTGCTAGTCCCTTACACAGTGTTTGAGAGACAATGGCTTTTAAGACGCCCTCCTGCTAAGCCTACCTATTTCTAATTAGGCAATTATAAGCTGACTGCATTGATGATGATATAGATAAATTAAATGGGATCAGTAGCATAAAAATCTGTACCCTCACATAAAACTTCAGGACCATTTGGATGATTAACTGTATACATGCAGCAAGACAATAGACAGTGAGCCAAAAAAAAAAAAAAAGCCACTTGTTCTGCAAGAGGTGTTAGTATGGGACAGGAGGTAAAACTCACTTAAGAGACACTAAATCATATTGCTGAGGTGCGCTACTTTTTCCACAAATAGCAGTGCCTTCTTATAAAGATGTACCTACAAATTCCCTAGGGTACTGGTGTGTTCTTGCTTCTGATATTCTATGTTAGGAGGTTTGTTTCTTCCATTTACTTTGGGTTATTAGCCCCATTTATTCAGTCCAATTTTTTATTATCAGAGAGTCAGGACAAACCAGTAAGTTAGAGTTTTTAAACCATTGCATCCACATTCAGGAAAACTGCAGTAAAAACCATCATTGCTATGGAAACATCAAAAATGTTACCTAGACTGAGCATGCCCTATACCTGGACAGAAGGGCTCCTGGAGCAGCAGGCAGGTTCTGTGGTTTGCCCCAAATACACGTGGGTATTCATGGCACCATACCCACAGTCCTGGCTCTGACAGAATATTAAACTGTGTTATTCATTCAGATGAGAAGCATGGTGTTCACTTCATATCTCTCATGAATGGGACACAACTTTGGCCGTGTTCACGCCTAATTATAAAAAAATAGCAGCTCATGGTGCTTTCCACCCCTGATCTGGATGAGCTATTGTATTACAGTATTAATCTTGTTAAAAATAGCCTTTTCAGGCAAACATACTGATGATTTGGTGTCTGTACAATGAACATCTCTTAACATGAGATCAATAAAATAATTTTCTCTACCTCCAGATCAGAAAACCAAACCAAAGAAACACCCTCACTTATGCTACCAAGCGAATACACAGATGTTGGAGATTTACCATTACCTCTTAAACTTAAATTTTACCAAAAATGTATTAGCTTGATTGCCTGCTCCTCAAACCCTGGTGATTTAATTTTGCTGCTCTATTTACATTTGCCTTTGTAAACCAAAATATATATTCACAGTACATAACAAATTTCAAATTTTAACAGCTTTTTTCACAGTACATTTAAAGCCATGAGCAATGTACAGTAACTGCTGAAAGAGTATTAGGCTGTGTACTGTTCTCCTAGACTCAGTCTGCCCCAGTAAACCCACTCTAATGTTTGATGCTGTATTATTTTGTCAATGCAGTTATGTGTCAGTAACTGCATTAAAACCTTTTGCTCAAACACTCAGTGACACTACACTTCTATAACTATCTACTTACTATGTGTGTTGCCAGAACAAAACTTTTTGTAGTAATACATAAATTTTTAAAATGTTGTCAAACTACCACAAGTTTTATACTCGGAAAAAAGAGTACTGGACTACAAAGCAAGGGACATCACTTTTCCAGCAGCATTATTAATGGGGACTATTTTAGTCTTCAGTGATGGGGAATGACAGGCTGTAGCATTTTTTCAAGTTCAGAATAGAAAATAACCATACTTGCAAGAATTCAATTACTCCGCATTAAAGCTGCCATGGGGTTACTGTACATTTATATATCAGAAAGTCAGTAAATTATTTTTCTATAAATTAGTCTCTCAAAGATGATTTTTTTTTCCCTTTCTGTTCTGAATGCCAAACTCTTGACTGCTTCTCCACTACAGGGACTTCATATCTGGATAGCTGACATCTGTAAAAACATTTCTAATGAAAACACTACTAATACAACCCCCTGGAGAAACAAATGAAATGAGATCTAAGCATGCAGCCGCCTTTCTACAGCTCTGTCTTTAACAATAGTGAGGCTAGTGCTTCCCATCCAAGCCTTGACACAGGTCACGATCATTTAGGCACAGTAGTAGCAAAATAAATAATTGTGTAAATATGTAATAACCGGTATAAATACTCCAGTAGCACTTAGAAGATACGATAAAGGCCTTCTGTTTTTAGCTGTGCATTAAGGTTTATCTCAGTGGATGGAAGGGAGAAGCATTTGAACTGCAATGAAGGAGAACTGCAGATTGAATACTTGAAAGCTCAGTGCCAGATATAACAATGCTTCTTTTCCACAACAGCAATTCAGAAAGCGTATTAGTGTTAGAAGTGTTGGATCATTGCTGAAATATTATAGAAACAGTGCTTAGATATTCACTCCAAAATAAAAAAAATACTATAAAGATCGTTAATGTAACTATGCACTTGAATAATTCAGATTCAAAGCAAAACTGCACAATTTCTAAATAATTGGACATTTTTTTTCACAGATATATGTATAAGCATCCCAGTGCTTTATTATGCAAATAAGAATGTAGACCAAATTTTTCTGTGAAACAATCTAACAATTACCAGGAGAAAAAGATCTATTTGTTTGTAAGATTTCCGGACTTAGCAAATGCTCCATATCAATCAAACACTAGATCCAGGCTTCCAGCCCTACATTTAAACCTGTAGTAAGTAATTTGAGGCAACAGCAAGTCCTCACCACTGGAAGAAAAATTACCACCTAAAGACACAGGGAGGGATCATCTACCTGAAGATCATAATGGAAAAACAACAGTGCTTCTAAATGCCCTAATTTCAAAGCGGACCAGTGCTTTTGCTAGACTAGACTGTACAAGTACAGGCAATAATCAAAGTTTCCTTATGCAAGGTGAACTGCAAGTTCTGGGCCCAAATCCTAAGGCAGATGAAGCTGGAACTGATTTGACACGGAACTGACACCCTTGCCATCTGGGTTCACAGAAACATATCAGCAAGGGTACATGGTTTGAAATAATTCTTTCGGCTTCCCTAGTGAAACCTGTGCGCAATAAAATCAATAGCATTTTGCCAGAATTCCAGGAGGGTCTAGCAGTTGTTCCTCTTCCCACCACATTTTCTCTGGGCTATGGAACCAAGACTCAACCTGTAAACAAAAGTCTCGCTTCCAACAGCCTTTATTTATTGGGTAATTAAAATGGGCTTCTTATTCCATGCATCTGTTTGAAACTGCATATCTCATGCAATGAAGAGAGATTAAGATACAAATTTTGAGACATTTCTGATTTCAAAAAAATGGTACTTGGTCTTTCCACTGAGTAACTCTAAGCTCTAAAATGGCTTTGAGGTAACAAAAAGGCAAATGGAACTCAACATAATTTTCTTTGAAAGACAGTAATACTGAGCTCATGTCTGCTATACATATCTACTACAAACATATAATTTGGATTCTGGACTAGTTCAGGCTGAAGCAGAGACAAATTGTGCTGGAAAAAATTAAATTAAAACATGCAGCTTACATTATCCATAATTTCCTCATTCTAATACAAACAATGAACACTAAGAATAATTATTATAAAACAAAATATAGTCTATGTAAGTTGTTTTAATAATCACAAAATTTATGCTTTGCACCTTCTAAGCTGTGATCTTTCAAGTGAAAGACCCAAAATAGCTTAAATGAAGAAGTTTATAAACGTTTTTAAAAACAAGCATCCCATGTTTCATTTTACCCAGCACTTTGATTTGCAAGAACAAAAACCCAGGTTTCATTTTTAAAACATATAGCAACATGATTGTAATTTTTTTACATGCCACAGAAGAGATTCAATTTAAAAATTAATTATTAAAAAAACCCAAAAAGTGACAATTAACTTTCATTAACAAGTTGATTATTTTATAGATTCAAGCACTAAAGACTGTCATATGACTGGAAATAGTAAACAAAATTTGCTCAATTTCATAGTTAAAAGATCAATGCAAAGTCCTTAATATTTTAATTTTATTTTATTTTCATTTTATTTCATAAAATAATACACCTAAAAAGTCATAAAACACCATTTCAAAATGCAACCAGTAATGAAAATTTAGTCAACACTGTCTTTGCAATATTTAAGTCTCAGGCACCCTCCAGTGTCTAGAGAAGAAATTACACAAGTGAGCAAGCATTTGAAGAAAAAAAGCCATTAACAAGTTTTCCTGTCAAGATAGAAGCCAACTGCATCCTTTATAATAATTGCATATAACCCTGCATCAGTGATATCACACTGCACAATGTAAAAAGTATTGTGAAATTGCATTTCATGGATTTCTGTGGGACTTAAGAGGGTGGTATTTTCTTTGCTAGTGGAGAGGCATCTCCAAGCACACTACTTAGAAAAATACATTTACAGCAGCATTTCTTACAAAGTCTGGTATTGATAAGTATTCAAGTATTCCTCAGGGAATATGATCTCAATGTTTATACAGCTTGTTTGTAACTTTTCTAAGGAATCTAAATGAATAGTTTATTCAGCAGGACCTACACTCATAGTAAGGAGGAGGACAAACAATGCATGGAGAGCTAAACCCAGATACAAATACCCCTCCTCCCACTTTTTAATTAATGCCACACAAAACAGGAAGGTCGCATGTATACAAGCCTCTCCATGAAAGTTCACTGATTTTATGCAAAAAACCTAAACCACTATTTTTTCCATTGGTATCTTTGTTCATTCTAAAAGTAATAAATCATAAGATGATTTTTGTACTTGACATTCAAATGGAAACAGTTGTGACTACAGGACAGAGAAGAATGCTTATTGAATGGACAGTGTTGTAATTACTGTTACTAGGTAGATCCACACAAACCTAACAGAAATGGAATGAAAACTGGAAAACAAAAGTTTTTCAATTGTGATTATGGACAAACTAATATTAATTATGGATTTCTCCCTTGCGCGCTGTTTGTACTTCCACAATCAAACAAAAACTTTACATACAATTTAAGTGGTAATGAGTTAACATGTTTTGAAACACATATTAAGTAACTTGAAAGTGGTTACATCCTGATTAAAAAAAACATCTTAGAGAAGATCTTGTTTTATGTTCATGCTCAGAATTATGGCTTCAGGTATCTTCCCTCATTAGGGATTGATATAAGAATGCATGTATACTTCTGAATAAGCTCTTCACCCTCCTGGGTGTGGCCTTACCAGACGTGCAAAACTGCTAGGGCAACCCTGGGCAATCAGGCTCCTTAATGACTGATTCGGCTTCAGTCTCTTAAGGTTTGATTTTTCCCCCTCACACTCAAAATCTTGCCTCTTATTTATTACATACCTTAGTTATGTCAGCTGCAGTCAGAGAAGCAAAAGTTTATTATTTGTCATTTAGTAAAGAACTAACACTGGGTCAGTGCTTCAGTTCAGCTCAGAATTAAGAGTTTCATCAGAGAAAACAGCTGATGTCATTTTGCCCTAGTATAGCTGAAGAGATATTTTTAAAAATTGAATGAAATCATAACAACATGGACTAAAAACCTCTTAGAATTAGTATTAAAAATATTACAAATAAACCTAGTCAGGGTGATCCAAAAAGAGGTAGGAAACATTTAAGAAGAGGGTATACAAGATAAATATATTTACACACACACAATTATATATATACATATGAGTATAAAAACATTAACAAACAGTCATTGCCCCCATAAAACTTACAGCTGTGCTTAACTTGACATGTTGCAAGTATTTACATTGACTTCAAAGAGAGCTGACCATAACGTGCAAAACAAAGCACAATGTTACGTATTTCACAAAGTACTATAGGGTTATAAAAGTAATTCTATTCAAATTTTGGCTCTTTCTAAAACTTTTTGCATGCTTTTAAATAGTGATGTTCCTTTTTGCAATAGCTTCTCTGATTTGACGATCAAGTTCACTCACAATATGGTCTTCATGATTATAGACTCCTGTTCTCAGTAGGGTATCCCTCTCCTCTATCAGACGAGAGAGGTAATCATCTGTATTCTCATTTATTTTTCTACAATGAAGACTATCCACTCTGCCAGAATAATTATCTCTAGCATCCTGCAATTTCTTTCTCTCCTCTTCTTGTTGTTTTAGCCTGATATAGATAAAATATAAATAATTAGAGAATATTAATCCTCATTTTGATTATCTTTGCATTTAGTCTTTAGTTTATCTACTGAACTACAAAGTAAAATAAAGAAATCTGTGAAAAGTAAAAAAATTATTCTTTCTCAGGGAAAAATAACTACAACTAAAAAGAAATGTAATACTTAAAAATTAACAAAACCTTCTGTATGTGCATATGTAACTATACTTGCTATCAAGGTTTCTGCTTGGTAATGTAATCTGTACTCAAAAGGGTTCAACATACAAAACTAGTGCAAGACAGCTTTTGGAGGACAACATTAGATAAATTTAAAATTTTATGTATTCAAAATCAGAATAAAATATGACTTATTCTTTTCTTAACACACCAGCTATGCTTAGAACTTATGATTTAAAACAGACAAAAAGCTTGGTGCTGTACATCTGTGACCTTAACAAAAAATAAACTACATGGTGTTAAACATGGATTTTTCTACACTGCTGTAGTGTTTTGCATTTTACAAATATGCAATCTTTACCTAAAGGACACTAAACCGTGTTCTTTCACTGAACTGTCAGCAAATTATAATCTTGATTTAACTGAATCTTCTCCTGTTTTGAGACTCACAGCAAGAAAATAGAAGGAAAGGCAACAGTCAGGGAGGAATCTTATAAATACTTCTTATACCTGTTAAGTTCATTTCTGATATCCTCCAGCTCTTGACGGTCTGTTTTCCCCAGCTCTTTTTCTTCTGCTGCCAAATAGCGCAACCTCATGTGCTCGAGCTCTTGTTGCTGCTTTTTAAGGTGAGCCATTGCATTCTCTTGTTCACGCTGTATGGGAAAGGGTGAAGATATAACTCAGTTGACTACATGATTACATGTAGAAGTGCTAATTATAGCAACAGAGCAGAACTTTAGGAGTGAAGTCATGACAACTCCATCTCCAGGAGTTTTAGAAATGTAGGAGTTAACACAATGTCTTAGCTAGTGATATCTATGATGCAGTAAGACCACTGACTATCATCTCATCGTCACAGTAAACCTGTCCAGGTTGGATCAACTGCAGCCTAGAGATATCTTCCCATTAACAAAACAGCATAATTATTAACAAATCCTCTTACTAACTCTAGCTTAAGTTGGTAGGCATAAAACTTATACTTCTGGAACTGCTCAAGCTACTGAGATTTATTCCTTCACTATACGGTATATGAAATTTTTTTTAGAAAATAAAAGCTGAATAGCTGCAGGAAATTTCCATCATCAGCCCCACAGTGACTAGTATCAAAGCTTTAAGAACTGCTTTTTGAAATTACAACTTGTAGTTAAAAAATAAGCCTTGGAAACAAATTTCTGGCAAGGTATCCTTTTGCAAGTGTATAGTACCATGTAAAATGTTAGGTAGCTTACTTTGTGGTTTCAATGAAATCAGTCTATCCATTCTAAAAGTTTGCTTGGCTCTAATTTTTAAGCTCTATACAGATACTAAAAAAAGGAAGGCTTGAATCCACTTCATGACATTAAAGTGGTTTAGTAAACATGGTCCTCTCGTCATTAATTTTTCTCCCTGTCATTTTCCATATGACCTTGTGCACTAACTGTGCAGTCAGTCTTACACCCAGAATAAGATAGAAGACCTCTGGTGGTTACAAAATAAGACAGGAGTTACACAAACATCCTGGATCTACACATATTGTGAAGTGCAAGTTTATCTTTGCAATTCTGACATTGCTTTCATCTGGAGTGTTTGATTATTAATGCAATCCATATTATATTTATTATGCAGGTTAAAAAAAGGTAATTTCTTTGCTTGATATGTGTAAGCATATTATTTACACAGTCAATGTCATATTATTTGAAAGATTTTAATAACGTAGTTTCCTGAATTCCAGCTGCCAGCATTTTAAACACTCCCTGCTGATGATCAATAGTGGGCAAGAAGATCTGAATTTCAAAAGGAATTGGTATTAAAAAAGGCTTCAACTGTTAATGTGAATAGACAACACAACAGAAAAGTACTCAACAAGAAATCAACTCTAAAGAATCTAAAAACTTTGTTTTTATACTAAATTCAATACACCAGCCAGCCAAATTAAATGTTAAAACTTCAGTGAGACAGGTTATAAATCTTGAAGAACATCTTGCTAAAGAGATACATACTAATAAAAAACCAGAAGCAGGAATCCTGCCAGAGTCTGCAGCTGATAGATGACTGAAGCATAGAAAAAGCACTTGGTGAAAATAAGGCCATAGTTCTTCCTTCTCCATCAAGAACTCATTGCAGAAGGATATTCCCATGTGAGAGAGATCCTTTTTTATGTGGGAAAGTGTTGAAGAATGCTGTAACAAAACCTATTCTGCCTTGGGCTGAGAATAATCCACAAATACATACAGTATATGTATGCATTTGTAGATTAAACAAGGAACAGGTTACTACAGACTGCTGGTATTTAAAATTTTCAAAAGTTATAAGGAAATCCAAACAAAAAGTTGTAACACTGATTGGAGGTTAGTCTTAATCCATCACCAACACTGGTGTTTACACCACAGGAATAACTATTTTTCCATTTTTTATTTTATTCTTTATTTAAATAGAGGCCTTAGAAATATCCAGAAAGTACCAGCAGAACTTAACTTCCATAGTGGTCAAACTGGTTGAAACCACAACTAAACCCAAACCTAACAGGTCATAGGGGTATACCAGGAAGAATTAATCTAGCTTTTATAGAAAAGTCACTCTTCCCACCAGTCTTAAAAAACCCAACCAAGCACCACACTAAAGAAACCTCCTACCAAACACACAGCTAAGCAGTCACAGCAAAAAGCCCTCTCAGCTGACTCAGGGTTTACAACACCAGAGAAAGGACAGCAATTGATCATCTCCACAACAGCAAAAAGGCCAAAGTAGAATTCCACAAGAATCTACCCTTCAACATATTCATTAATGAGGAAATCACTATGGAGGTTTGCTTCTGTTACAATGTAATTCAGCAGGGAAAAAGTGGATGTGTAAAGAGTGGGGTACTATGGAGATAAAAATGAAAAGGAAGCAGTTTGAAAAGGAAACAGATAAATAAAGAATACATTCACTTAAGTCCATTAAAGACAATAGCCGGAATGCACCTGCTGGCTCACAATGTACTTAACTGACTGAGGGCTGCTGGAGGCTATTCAGATATCCAAGCTGCATTTCTAGATCTCGTGCACCTACTGCTGGCCTCTGTATAGACCAGACTGATATTTCATATCATTTCAGCTAGCTGGGTCTTTCTCATCCAATGAAAAGTATGGCTGAAACTCAAAACTAGGTATGCCTCAAACTAGAGACATAATTCAAGTTATTGAAAGAATGGAAGTTAATCACTTAAGCAATATGCTTGAGCACACAAGGAGCTTCTTGACCACAGAAAGTTTTGAAATAAGATAGATATTTGTGCTTGAAAAAAAAAATCCCTACATATAAAGCAGTACTTTTGAAGTATTTGATGCAAGAGACAGAGAGTGGGTATTACTCCAAGTCTGTAAAATTGGTGTATCTCTATAATTCTGTGAGAAAATTAATTGTGAAGGTACATTGTGCAAAAACTGACCAAAAACAAAATACTAGAAAAGTGATGCAAAACAGAGTAGCACTTGTTACTAGGACAGCAATGCTTTCACATAAACACAAACCATCACAATGCTGCGACTACACTGAGTAGGAGCCTTCTAATCCAGTCCTTCAGTTTGTGAAGTATATTACTCTGATCTATGAGGGAAAATTTTGAAAGTGCTCTTCCACCTGCACTGCAGAAGAAAAGCATAACTGCAGCAGCCTGTGGGACCACAGGTTTCATGACATCCTGATGCGCTACTATTTGAGGCAGGGAAGTTCAATGATCCATACGTTTCTGCTGCCCAGCAACATGCTCACAATGGCAACCTGAGAGCAAAAAAGGCATTTTAGACTAGCTTAAAGAAGTGGTATATAGACGAAGTACATATTCTTAATGTTAATAGAACAATGTCTATTTTAAACTGTATCTATCAGACCACAAAGAGGACACACTACTCCCAAAGCTTTCATATTCATCAGAGCATTATTTAATATATTGGTCCTTTATGCCCTCACTGAACAAATTCATTTGAGAACTGTAACTTTTAAATAAATATCTTTAATAATGTTTAATTAAGCCAAGAAAGAGACAACAGAGAATGACAAAGAAGCCAAGGAGAGAGGAAGGAAAAGCGAGCCTTTTCTGCAGAACCCTTTGTTCAGTTCCTGTTCCTTTTGATATTTTTCTCTGGAGAAAAATTCTATCAAAAAACCGGACAAACACAAAATCAACCAAAACCAGTGTCACTAGTGAGCATACTCTTTGCTAGGAATAATGGTCCTAGATTTGTAGGGAAGCAAGATTAAATACAGTGCGTGCTAAATTCTTGTTTACTCAATAAAGGGGAGAAACACCTTTGTCAGTACATTTTTTCTCCAAACTAATGTTGGGTAGGAATTCCTTTCAGATAAATATGATTTCATATCTAATTTGATTACTAATAAAATTATGATGTAAACATGGCAAATATTTGGCACTTACTTATTTGGGGTGTAAAGGGAAAAAGTCCAGATTAATTGAAGTCACTGAAAGTCAAGAATTTTAGAGGTGTGCCATGTTATGGCCATGAATAGCAACATTTAAGCACAATCATATTAAATTAATAAAATAAAAATCAACATTTTCTGTAGCAAGATTTTCCTGCCATTCAGTTCATGACAGTCCAGCTTGGAAAACAGACACTAAAACAAGTGAGAAGGGATTCTTTCATGATTGATCCTGTGTGTAATTTACATTACACACTTCATATTCTGTGCTTTTCAAATGTGTTTCCCAACATTAGTCTTTGACTCCTTTAAAAAGTCTGTCATAACAATTTGTAGGGTGCATAACAGAAAACTTGTTCTATGTATACCATTCATAGCAGAGCACGAGAAGCCCATTTCCTAATAATCCATCAATACAAGAAGATGGCAAAGGATTTACAACAGTTTGATAAGAAGGGAGGCATGCTCACTTTAAATTAATTTATATATAATTTTGTTATGATCTGTTGAGAGACCATAAAAAGACTGTATCTTGTTATAGTGAGAGAGAAGGAAGGATTTTTTGCACATATCAGTGATGAAACTGGTGTCACTTTATCAGACATTCAGGTATTAAATCCACTTTTTCCATGACAATGTAAAAAAACACTGAGCAACAAGCATTCTTCTTTTTTAAACAGGGAAGGAACAGAGCTCTACTGTATAGCAGGACTTGAAAAATAGCACAATTTATTGTGAGATGTTTCAAAGCAAAAATTCAATTAATAAAACACTTCTGCACATTTACTATATGCATAAAATTAAGTCCAACATTTCTAAATCCCTTTGTTGAAACAACAATCTTCATTTTATTCTGTGTATACTGAAAAATTGAGTTATTGTTGAATACTTGGTATTCTTCAAGTGTACTTCAGTGCACACAAGTGCATATATGCTGCATGCTGAAAACTCTCAGTCAAGACTTTCTGGCTAACTTTCCAAATTTTACTCCTATAAGATATCCTAAAATAAGGAATATTTCAGATTTCTTCCCAACTGCTTATTCTATACAGTGAGGCTATTTCAAATCTCAATAAGAAGTACTACTATTTTTGTTCCTAACCTTTTGTATTTTTAAATTGTACCTAAGGGAACATCAGAATCATCAGCTGCTGGACACTAAAGGCAACTTTATGAACAGAATATAAAACCCACCAGAAACTCAGAACACTTGGAAATATATTAAACTTACATCATCACCCAACCATCAGCCACTATCCCACAGTAAGGCAGCAAGAGATTAATCAAGAATATCATATGTAAGAATATCAAGAATTATCTCTGCAATAGGTATTAGTTGGTGTAGACACCTTCGCCTGCACTACTTTCTCAGCACTTCTAATCCTCCTACTCTTCTTGCTCCTTTTCCTTCAGCCCCTCACCCATCTCCTTATACTTACTGACAATATTCCTTATTAATTTCACATTTTTCCATTTTGCTCCACAAACAAAATAAATCTATACCAAACAAGTCAGCATTCTAGTTATCAGATAACATACTTCAAGGTTTTACTAATTTTCTTCACCAGTTTTCCTCGCTAATGTAGTGCTTGAGGAATGCAATACTGTTTTATAAGCTTATGTGGTGGAAATCTCAATCATGTTTTGAAACTTATGATACTACAGAAAAATCAGCATTTAACAAAAATTACTGATAATAAAAAACCATCAAAATTTGAATTATAATCAGATCATTAAAGAATCCCTGTATGCCACCAGGTGCTTTAGTTAAGAGGCTCTTCAATCAAGGAAGCACAATCTTTATTTTGCCATAGCTGCCTATAAATCCAAAAGGGAGATGTAAACATACATACACTAGACTAAACAATGGCTAAATAGCAGCCACTATTCACTCTCCCACTCATACATACCATGCAAGTCTGTGGGAAAAACTTACGATTGAAGCTAAGGAACTCAAGTAAAGTTTTCTGAAAATAACCCAGAGCTGACAAGTCAGTAGGAGGGCCTGGATGGTTTCAAGACACAGTTTTTAACCAAGATTTAGACTTTCAACTGTGGGGTTTTTTTGTGTGCGTGTGTGTGCCTTTTTATTTTTTTTTTACCAAAGATTTACATCCTAACCTTGGCTAAATTACTTATAAATTAATCAAATTAATTACTGAGTGGATAAGCAAGACACTGGACAAGACAGAATGAATTGTCAGCCAGCTAATATGGTCTATGCTGTTTTAAACAAATACCTCAGTGCTGGTTCTAACAGGTCTGTAGGACACAAACACATTAGAAAACTTATAAAAATACTTCTTCCAGAACAGTGGATGCATGTACATTTTGAGATTTTGGAAATTTAGAGTAAATCTAACTGAGATAATCGACTTCTGAAAATGACATTTCTGCCAATTTTGATTCTTGTCTTGATAAAATGTTTCTTACACTCAGACAGGTACTAAATTTGATATCTAAGTTCTGTGTAAACATGGATGCAATTCCATGTAAATAGTGATGATTCCTCTGAGAAATAATGTTCACATTAAAAAAAAAAATAGGAAATCTCATTTGTGTAGTACTTAGGTCACCCAATCACCAAACATTGAAAGTTTTTGAAATCTCCAGAAATGTTAACATTTACCTGGGTGCACAGATTATGTAGTTAATTTGATGACATTTCTGTCTCCCTAGAAGTTGAACAGGGCTATAACAATTGAAGCATTAATACAGACTTTTACTGAGTAAAAGAGAAAAGTAAGCTGGGTGAAGTCTATTGTCACTCAATTTTACAAACTAATGTAAATTTAACTAACTTCTGTGTTTTCTAAGTACAGGTAAATATGATGTATGTGTGCCTTTTTGTACTTCAATAAAACTGGCACTGTGTTTAGCATTCGAAGTCCTATCCATGGAGAAACTTAGATCATATTCTATTAACAGTCCCATACTTTAAGTTATGTGCAGTGTCTCTTATATTCTGCAAAATATAAAACTATCCCAGATGTGGGCTAAGAACTAGTTCCAAAGTAAAAGAAAACTTTTTAATTAAGGAAACATTGACTTTTATGGTTGCAAATCAGAAGAGCATTTTACTAAATGCTTAGCCTGTAGATTATGCTTCTTTAATTCACAAATTGACTGCACCAGGTCACCTTTAAGTAATGGAAATCTCTGTTTAAACATTTTTTTGGCAATGGGCACAAAGCATTAGATCTCATTTCCAAGACTTACCAGCTGGGTTTTGTCATTAACATTTATTAACAATCTAAGATACGGCTTTCAGCGTCTAATCCTCACTACACAAATGTTTTGTGTAGTTCTCTAGAGAGCTTTGGTGTGACAAATTACTGGCACAGATTACAGCCCTGTGGCTATTCACCAGAGGCAACACAAAATTAACATGGTACTAATCCAATTCAAACAAGAAATTGGTCAGACTATGCACAATTGCACAAATCATCTGAACTAAAGCAAACCTAGAATTCCTTAAGCTATAGTTTCCAAATTTATATTTAAAACACTCTAATTTTTTTTTAATCAGATTTGCTTCAATTTCTATTTGGCTCTTTAAAGCCACTTAGTCTATTGATAAAGGTTTTAATTATAGATGAAGCACAAGGAGTATAAAAACCATAAGAAACTGCATTGAAAGAGTTTGTTCTGTTGTAGAAGTTTTAAGTAGCATAATCCACTGCACATGCCAACTTATTTCATGGTTCAGACTTTCATCAAGAGGTTCAGTTGAAACCATCAACACATATTAATGAAATCAGTTCACCAGGTCTTTGGTGATGAAATTTGTAACAAGAACGTGATAGTGATATACATTAGTGTTAGTGTGGCAAGTGACAATCTTTGCTTTTAATCTATGGGAAATTTTAAAACAGGGCAAGAAAAAATAGGCTGGATATTTCATGACTGCTGAAGAAATCTTAATCAGAGGGATAAGGTTTATATTCCCCCTATCACCTTCTCAAGCATAGATGTTTCCCAAATTGTAGATGACTCCTTTTATTGCTCAGCAAAAGAGGTACAATTTGAAGACTGCAAATGAAGGTTAGTTTTGACTTACTAACTAGAAATCATTGCGGTGTGCATTGACTCTCTTCAAACATAAATACAGACTAAAGAAGCACTATAAAATAGAAGAACACAGGCTTAACTTCTTATTCTCCAAAACCTGAATATTCTATCAGTAGAAACGAAGCAGGTACCATAATCTTTAAGAAAACCCAACACTGTTCCTTCAAGTTGGAAGTAAGTGTGAATACAGGCAATAAAAACTTTTTACTAAATGTGAATACTGAAGGTCTGTGCTCATGTTAAGGTTTGTTCATGAATCAATTGGGATTAATGATCTACTAATTTGTTTGTCAGGGCCAATGGAAATGCTAGCCATTCTTATGCACATAGTTCAGCTAATATTTACTGGAATTCACGAAAGACAGATGATGACAAAACACAACATGTAATACAGATTCGACCAGGATGAAACAGCTACTACTGCACATTTAAACAGAGTAATTTCAAGTCAAAAGTATATAACTGTATCTATATAGATGTCCACAGACACATAAGAGCTCTGTTAAAACCTAGAAGTAAAATAGTGTATTACATTAGCACGAGGTTAGAATTTCCAAAAGCAGAGAAAAATTTCACACCCAGTGTAAGTTAAGTTTTCTTCATTTTATGCATTCATCAAAACTTAAACTCTTATTTCTAAAAGTGAAGATTTGTTTCTCATCTTTACCCTTCATTCACTATACAAATAAAATACAAAACAGTTATTATGTAACTCTCCGAGATGGTTGGGATTGCAGCAAAATATTTTCCTGGAAGAGCTGATGCAGAATTATTTGGAATTAAACTAAACCTTTTATTTTTCTAATCGTGTCTGCTTTTAAATAGTTCAGCCTTCTTTGCAGGTCTGAGCCTTGGTCTTTCCTGAGTTCAAAGCAAGCTAGTTTTGCTGTTCTCATTTTTGTTAAAAGCACAGCTGAGAGCTTTACTTTGCAAAAACAAACACTAATCACATGAAAACAGTAGTTAAACAGTAATCCCAGCAGCTTCCAACATGACAATAACTCAGTTGTCTCATATGACCAATGAAAACCTGCATACCTGTTTTAACCTTGCAAGTTCTTTCAAAGCCCTCGTCCATTGTTGTTTGTAATGAAGCTTTGATTTGGTAGCTGACTCTAACTTTCTTTCAAGTTCAACCTAAAAGCAATTAAAATCATATCAGCTGAAGCAATAACAGCAGTAACAATCACTGAAAGATGTATATATACAAAGGGTCTGGTTTAAGAAAAGTGTTTATGTAGCATAATATACAACATCATCTAAAGCTGTTACACACTATAACATAAATATTATGGCACAAGAACATTTTCTTGTTTAAAATATAACCTTATTTTTATTGGACGGCCATCTATACAAAGAAAAAGATTAGTTTTTAGCACTAAATCTACAGATGTAACCTTAAATTTAAGATTCTCAGATCAGCCATCCCCTCATCCTTTTTTTATTCAAAGAAAGATTATAAACACTAATTTAATGAAAATGCTGATGGATAAATCCCACTTAAAAAGGTACACAGATTTTTTTTTTTTAGTTTGCTGATGGAAGATATGGCCTACATTATTTTCTCTGAAATACCCATCTGCTCCAGCCATTCTTTACAATCTCTGCATCTAGTGTGAACCTATGATATTACTAACTAAATACATCTTTAAAAGATTTTACTGCTAAAAAATTAATTTCATTATCTGTGCAAAAAATTTTGTATTAAAAGACAAATGAAAATACTTATAAACACAATTAAAAATTAAGTATTTTTCATATCTCTGAGGAAGTATTCTTTTTGAATCTGACAAAAATTATTTTCATTAAAACTTGTGAAGATCTTAAAGAACTGGTTTGTTTAGTTCATCTAACAAAAATAGGAAATCTAAAAATATTTAATGTAAGAGCTTAAAAAGACTTTAGAAGCACAAAAATATTTTCCATGAGTTGCTTGCATTATTAGAAGTTATTAAAGCACAGAGCAACATACAGACTGAATACAGACAGGCCACATTAGTGAGTATATTTTGTGCCAAGAAGCCTGGCCGTTTTTATTTTTTCAGCTTATTTCACCAACAATTTTACTCAAATCTCACAATAACTCTGAGCATTAAATGACCATATCTGTGGCTTTAATTACATTCTCTACTGTGGGAATATATGGCTTTTTAGCAAATCAATTATGACAGCGATTCCATTTTATTGATAAGTGACAAAACCTCTTTGCAGAAATACTTAATTATGAAAATGCAAATAATGGAAAACCAGTTTAAATTAATCGTCAAGAAAATCATCTTTCTTCAGTTTTTTAAACAGAATGTTCAGAGACCGCATCATAAATCATTATTCAAATATATAGGTTATGGTTTTTTCCTGTGTTGGAGGCTAACATTACTGCTTCCCCTACAGAAGTAAGGCAACTGTTGATGTTATTTGTGTCTGAATATTTAAACCCTGAAGAAATTATTGGAAAAAGTAAACCAAAACGGACAAATTAACACTTCCTGACACAGTAGTATTCTACATTCCTTTTATCAGTGAACACACCATTGTGACAATTTTTAAGTACTAGAAAAATCCAACATACCTTTTCTAAAGTGAGAAGATTTATTTCTGATTGTAGCTGGATTTCTGGCTTGCTACTTTGCTGTTCTTTGTATTGCTGGAACTCCTTCTCTAAAGTCTTATGCTTATTTTCTGCTTCAAAAAGCTACATTAAAGAAACCAAAATGCAAGTTAGCAGAAAAGCCCATTCACAGACAAATAATTAGATGACAGAATTTAAGTTACCTCTTAGTCCTTGGGACCAACATTTTACTGTCAATTATCTGATATAAAACAGACACTGAAAGTTACACAGTCATAATTAATGATTTCTTGATGATGGCACACAGCAATGTTTTAATAGGAAGAGTTTTAAGAAGGATCTTTGCTCAGTACTGGAAAGAAAAAAACAAGTCTGTCCTCATAAACATAATATCAAGATTTATGCACATTTTTGTTCACATTTCTAAAACAACTTGCAGAAGAAATACAGAAAGCATAATACTAAGATTTACACATCTTTTGAAGAAAGCCAGTGTTATCTACTATATGAAGTTTTATTACTTACTCAATTTCACAGCATAACTTTTTTAGGAATGTCTGTGAAAGGAAATGACTAATAATTTGTACAGCCAAATGATTTAGAAGAAAGCCTAAAGTAGAAAGGCTTCAGTGACTAATGACTTAATGCTGAGTACCTCTGCCCTCACAGTGTATTTCCACAGCTTCAAGAAGATTTTTATAAAGAGAGTGCTTTGCTTTTTACATACAATGGGTAATTTGAAAAATGATGCCAATACACAATTACTTGCTACAGAGAAAGTAATGAAGTCAAATGTTTAACAGCAT
The DNA here is from genome assembly GCF_028551555.1 of Melozone crissalis. Classification (NCBI taxonomy): domain Eukaryota; kingdom Metazoa; phylum Chordata; class Aves; order Passeriformes; family Passerellidae; genus Melozone; species Melozone crissalis. The sequence continues at coordinate 17,436,121 of NW_026535783.1, read as the reverse complement.
TTTTTATAATATATTAAAAATACTAAGAACTTTTTGTGAGATTTTCTTCTTCTGTTAAATATTACTCAACTATAAATACCTTAATACACCTGATGGAACTGAAGTATTCCACACTAGAAAATGATCCCATGTGCTGATCTTGTATTTATGTCCAACTAGATAATGCAAGTATTTACACGAATTCTATCCCACAGTTTAAATACTGGGTGAAAATGCTTTAGAGAACTCATTTCTGTTTCAAAGCTAACAATTTCTACTAGTACAATAATAGTTTAATTCTTTGGATCTTCTAATTGGGTCAGCTTTAGTTTTCTCCCAGATTTCTGCTTTTTGCATTTATAATTGTTACAGAATAGATGTAAGAAAGCAAAGATATTTCCTAGGGAGTGATACAAAAACAGAGTTTGCTGTCATTCTTTTTCACACAGAACTACAATAACCTATTGAACTTGAACAAAAGATACTGCTGTTTAACACCTTTCATTTTTACCTATTTATTTTTAAAACAGACAGAGACATAATGCCAAAGACAATAACCAATTTCTTTAGCTATTAGAAATATCAGCTCTCCCTGGAACTTCTAAAACAATATTTAATTTCTTGTGTTGTTCTGGAAACACTTTCAAAAACTGAATATCTTATGAGAACTCAGAACTATGGACATGAAGAAACTATAAAAATCCCACAAATAAAGCACAACTTCCTTATTCAGAAAGATGTTCCTCAAGGTGGATGCTTCAAGGATCTCCTCTTGTACATAGTGGGGCTTACCTCAAAACAGGTTGAGTTCTAGAGATCTCTAAGTGTCTAAGTGTGGAAATTGTGTATTGACAAATCCCTTTAAAAGGTATGGAATAAGACCATTTATAACAGAACATTTAACATGTAGTAAAAAACCCAAAAAAGTCACACAGACAAAAAATTCCACATCCAAAAACATCTTAAAAGAAGAGACTCATCTGGTAGCAACAGAAACTTTCTGCTTGTGCAAATTACAAAGAGCAGGGCCCTAGAGTGAAACTCCAAAGTAAGCAAACAAAATCTCACTCCCAACAACACAAAAGAAAACAGCCTGTCTAATGCTCAATATGTGGCAACAACCATCACATATTGAAGCATAGCAGGAACAGCAAAGAGGAAGACAGCCAGGATGCTCTGGAAAAAATGGGCCTTAGTACTAAACAAGAGAAAACATAGTGGGACTTGTGTTTGGAGAAGAAACAGTACAACAGCCACCTATGTAATCAGGAACAGTATGTCGCACAGGCACTAAAGGCGCCTTCATAATTAGTAAAAAATGTGCTTAAAGTTAACAAAAAGAAGTTTTTAAATACAAAAGACATAATTAAATTTCAGAACTCAACTGCCATAGTATGTCGCAATACTAAATACTTTTTTAAAGGAATCATATGAGATCATGAAGAAAACTTTCATTGACGGCTACTGAGTTTGAAACTGATTCTGGCAAAGAGTACATATAACCCTTAATGGTATTGCTGGATATACCAAAACTGCGTTTTTTTCAGAGTCTCACTTCCTTTTTTCTTATCCTCTAAATCCAGCCTTTGTGCACCACAATACTGAGCTAAGTGATCTTCGGTCAGACAACTGTATGTCTGTTCTGAATAGGAAAAAAAAAATGATTGCGATTTTACTTTATTTAGATTCTATTTTATTTAGAAAAGGCCTGTTGAAGCTAAACATGGTCAGTGGGAGCTGAAAGAATGAGTAATTAGGAATACTAGCTGGTGGCATTTGGCCACTTGAACAAGAGCTACTGGCAGCTGCCAACAACATAAAATGCAAAAGTGATCCGCTTATCACTTTGAATAGGACTGCATTCTGCAGTTTCTTCATCTCGATTCAGTGAGTGCTCTGAAGTAGAATAGTCAAAATAACTATCTTCAAGGTTAGCAACATTTTTGTATTAGCTACGTTTTAAAAAAGTTCACTGTACTGTGGTTGACATATGCTAATGAATAAAGAAGTATGTTAAGAACAGTATTTATTACAGAACTAAAAAACTCACAAAAATCTATTAGAACTCTTCCTATGTACAAAAATATGGCTTTGGCTGATACAGTTTTTTGAACAGTGAAAGCTAATATTGGATTATCACTATCACATATTAGACACAAAAAACAAAGCAAGTAATTAATCTACATAAACAAAATACTTTTCAGAACACTTAGGCATTTGTAAGATTTAATCTACTTAATAACAAATTATGTGTCTAATGCTATAACAGCTAAAAAAAAATAAGTACTAACTTTTACAGTTTACTTTAACAGTCAGAAAAAATGTCTAGACTATCCTTGTTAGTGCCAAAGTTAGCTTACAGGACAACAGAACATGGTCTAAATTTTCTGTTTAGAAAGCACTACTCTCAGAATAGAAGACTGCAATAACAAGAGAGTTCCCCCTTCCGTCCCAATAAGGATAACAGAAATACTCTTTTGCAATAGAAGAATAAAATTAACTGCATGGTCAAACTACTTAGATGTTATCACCAATAATTATTTAAGTTACTGAAATGTACACTGCTGTTCAGGCTCTTCATGTAATGTCATTCTTTTTCTCAGAACTACAATAACCTATTGGACTTGAACAAAAGATACTGCTGTTTAACACCTTTCATTTTTACCTATTTATTTTTAAAACAGACAAAGACATAATGCCAAAGACAATAACCGATTTCTTTAGCTACTAATGTAATGTAAGCTTTTAAATGAAACTTGATTTTCAACGTTGAAAAAATAATCACAAGCACCACACTGCAAACCGGCCATACAACTGAGCAAGACTGACACAGATGGATCTCAGCACAGAAATCCCAAATTTAAATAAAATGTTTGTTACAAACAAACATTGTTTGTTACAAACAAACATATTTGCCCGAATACAATTGCCTCCAAACCATTACTGAACTTGGTATTCTTAGAAAAATGCTTACTTTTATTGTGTACATACCTGCTGATGTAAGCGAAGCTTGTCTTCTTCCAGTTGTTTGATTTTTGACCTTTCTAGCTCTAGCTGGTGCGCACATTCCTCCCTGGCTCGACGCACAGAATCCTGAAGCACCTGCAGATTTCGTTCATGCTCTGCTTGCAGCTCCTTCTTTACTCTTTGAAGCTTAAAAAGAGACACATATTTACATTAATCCATAGGAGTGAGAGCTTCACTTGAAAAGTCTTACAACTGTTACTGCTATTCATGACAGAAAAATTGTTATTAATTTTTGAAATTCAACAATAAAATTGTTCAACTGTTCATTATATATGTTCTTATTGAATTTCAGTTTAACTACCAATCTGCCAATTATTGTATTTGGGCTACAAATATACTCTTGCTTTACTACTGTAAAAACAAAGCTCTCAGGAGCTCCTCTGTACAATCTAAATGATTCTACACGATTGCCCAAGGCAGGTTTCACTTCCACCTTCCTACTACAATGTGAAAAGCTAAATATTCCAATTCACTGCAGAGAGTGTGAAAGTCACAGCTACAGCCAAAAAGTCTTTAGGTCAGTGAGACTGCACTGTTCAAACTGAGCATATTGAGATAATTTCTCATTAAGATAAACAGAAGAACAATCCTTGACACATTTGAACTTTCTAGAAAGATGCTACTGTCCCAGATGACTGCTAGCTGAATAGAAACTTCTCCAATGTCCCGTTTCTCAAACTGTAATTTGCTAACTGAACACTACATTATTTTGACCAGATGTTTTTTGAATCCACTGATTTTTATCATCTCTAGCTCTCAGGTCAGAATCTTACTAAACTTTGAGAAAGTTTTTAGAAAAATCTACATAAGATTCAAAATAACTACTTCTACTAAGACTGAAATGCACTTGGCCAAACGTGAGCACCAGATTTTGTTGCACAGATGCTGACGTCAAAACATTATTTACAGCACAAACTGCATCTTGAGGTACAGACAGCCTGGGTACTGAACAGAACACTGGCTCAGCCAGTGAATTTTTGTATTGGGAATTATCAATTTTGTTACAAGCACAGAAGGCATGAGTAGGCTAGAAAAATTAATCTGAGTTGCAAAGAGGAAAGAAAGTTTAGCTGTTTGCACAGCTAAAACACCACAGTATTTCACCTACGTAATTTTGAGTTTGTCCTGAAATACAAGAATAGGCAGTTTATTTTCTCTTTCCATATGACTAGCAACCCTGAAGTGACACACGCTTTGCCAGATTGGGCGTGTTAGTACAGTGGTAGTTACTGGTTTCTCCTGCATCCTCTTTCACCCTGTCACTATTGGAAAAAAATAAACAGAAGTAGGAACTCTGAAAACGTTGGAAAACAAAACCTGAAGTTTCTCCCAGATCTTCTTGTCACCTTCTCCTATTTCAACAAACAATCTAGCAATTACTTTTTGAAGTGAGGCACTCTTGTGTATGTGTACAACAGTCACCTGACAGTGCTAAACTTAAAACAGAGATATGCTAATGTTACACAAATGTCTGCACTGACATTAATTCTGTCAAGAATAGAAAGTTTACAGTTCTGTAATCCTAGCAACCCATTTAAAAGTTCACTGAATTTCTATTTCAGTAAAAAAGTGTAGCTGTAACAAAACTTGGCTTAATTGCTAGTGTTCCTCTACACATCACTATGAACGTGTCTAGTTAGTATCTTACACACAAAGCACAGTTGTCACTATGTGAAAACTCAAACCTCATAGAAGTAGCTAATGCAATTACATTGTTTAATACAACCAGTTTTTACCTCTGATTCAGCGTTAAAAAGCTGTCTCTCTCGCTTATCCAGATCTCTCAGGGTTTTCTGAAGCTGTCCTTCCAAAACATTATATTCTGCTACCTAAACAAAGGAGGGAAAAGGTATAAAATATTGATAGCTTTTATTTAGAAATTTCCATATAAAACAAGTATCTAGCTCTTAAAAACTTGCAATGGGGTACTTACTTCTAACTCATAGGCCATAGAAGGGCTTTTTGACCAGGCAAGTAAAATGCAATCAAACAGCTCCCATATACAGCAAAACTAATCTAAGGAAATTTCTAACAAATATTCTATGATTAAAGGCTACTTTGAATTCTTTTGCACTGTTGTAGACTAGCTGCATGCATATCAGTAGCTGCAAAGGTTAATTACAGACCTTTGATACATGTTACCAAATACCTTGTTAGATTTATAACAATTTAGACCTTCTGCAAATATAACGAGGAATTTCCTTACCTTTTTCTTCACTAACGCTTCTCTCTCCCTGTCTCTTTTCTTCCATTCCTCTGCAAGTGCTTGCATATGAACCATTTCCTTCTTTTTAAGCTTTCAGAGGAAAAAAAAAATCAAACCAGATCAAAATTGCTGAAAGTGCACCTTTAGAGTACTAGCAGACCTAAGTCTTGAAGCAAAAGTGTTTAGTATGCTGACTTGTATAGCTCAAGATATGATTCTGATAGTGAAAGACATCTTAAACTGAAGTACAAAATGCAAAGTAAACGCATGTTTGAGAAAAATATCCAAAGAATGACTAGATTTTCACTACCTTTTCAAAAGAAGTAAACAAAAACACATAGAACAACTTCAAGAGTAGACAGCAATGGTTTTTGAGATGCAACTAACAGAATATAGAATTAATATTTAACATCAATAGTTTGAATCTTGAATCTATTGTACTTTATTAAGAGTAATGGAAAACTGTGAAGATGGTATTCTGCAGTTCAAACCCAGGACTTTCTTCACTTTCTTAAGAATTAACCTTCTCCATTAAGTAAGAGCATGAAATTTGTGAATGGAGTAGTTTACATCTGAATTTTTAATATTCTGTATAAGTAAAATTTAGTTCTTACTTGAAATACTAAAATAAAATATAATTAAGGTTGTTATCTGTATCAATTCTATTAAAACTTCCCTGGCAATCACATAATTTAGGTAATAAAAAAGAGAGCAAAAACCTGATTTTCAAAAATGTCCTCTTGCATTTCTTTCCACATTTCTAACTCCAGTGCTGCTTTGTATTCCAGAGTTTCTCGAGGTTCTGGATGGTCTTCTGGGGCACGGCAAAGCTGAGTGTGAGGGACATGCTGTTGCTGACCAGCACCTACATCCTGATATAATAAGAGTGGATTTTTCATTGGAACTTTAAGTTGTCAAAGACATGTTCAAAGGAAAAAGAAAAGATTTTATATAAAATTTACTTGAGAAGAATCTGACACCATAACTTCTTGCACTTTGACAAGTCCGTAGTCTTCCAAGGTGACGGTGTACGAAAGCTCTGCTATTCTGGTGCCTGACCTATAAATAGCATTAGAATGTTATTTTAATTAAAAGTGCCTAAAGATACAGAAAAAGAACTGTAACACCCAACACCCAAAACACCAAAGCTGAAGTTGTTCTGTGCAAGCTCAGAATCTCTAAACACTTGCCCATATGAGAGCTCAAACATGCTCTCCTATATATATTGTTAAGTTAGGGCCTAGTTTATGAATTAATGTCAAGCCTTCTGACTTAAACTTGGCATTAGAAACCTATTTAACTAACAAATTACTATGATCAATACATCCCTGCAATGAGGGAATAATCCAAAATTGTACCTACAGTCCTAAATCTTTCTAATGATGTAACTGTTCATATACAGGCACTGCTGCTGACTTCAACTTAAGATACTCATTAAATTTCCTTAGTTTTCCTTGTTTAGACTTTAACAGTAACCTTCTAGTCATCCACAATATAAGTAACTTAGCATATAATTTGTGGCAAAACATCCTTGGATTTCTATAAACACATTTCTAGAAGCTTCAGTATAGGGAACTGGCAATTTCAAATCACAAAGAGGTTAAAATATCTACCTGCCCTTGCACAGAAACAATACCTACATAACAGATATTTAAAAAAATTAATGTGAAAGTAGTTGTGGTTTCTGCTTAAGAACAGTTTGTTTCCAACTGCCTCATCTCTAATCACAGTCAAACTGCAGTAAACAAAGCCAGTCCTTTTCACAGAAAGGTATTAAGAGAAGGAACAGAAAATCATGTAACTGGAAATGATCAAAAGTTTCACAGGAAAGTACACTGAATTGTAGACCTTGGTCAAAACAAAACCTCTCATTTCAGTGATAATCACTCAAAGGCAAATTACACAATCACTCGTCACCTGGAAGCTGCAGAACATACCAAGCAACAAGATGCTGAAAGAATTAACCACAGCTGTAGTTTTCACAGAAATTCACTTTCAGCAAATATAGATTAGATGACACTAAAATGCTTTTTACAAGGGTGCAGGCTTTTACACTATACTTCTATTTGCAAAGGAAAAAATCCAATAAATGCTTGTACTTCACTTAAAATAAATGGCTGCATTAAATTCTTACAACTTTCCATTGGCTACTGACTAAACAAGAAAACTAGATTTGCATTAGTTGACCTCAGAGATCCAAGTAAATGATTTGTTGAACGTACCAGTGTAAAAAGAAGGTTACGCCAACAAGAGCAAGGATAAGAAGGGGTTAGCACAGAAAAACACAGACCTTATTACATTTTGAGAATGCCATCTAGTGGTTATGCTTTGTGCAAAACCAGGTTTCATTTAACTAACGGAAAAAGTATAAAGCTTAATGTACGGTGAGACCTTAAAGTAACTATTCACAGAATGAGGCCATGCCAGCTTTCCCACAGAAGTTTAAGCAAAGCCAGAGGTTAATTTTTTATTAAGTTAAGTTCTTATTAAGTTGGGAGGAGAGGAGACACCCAGTCACTAACATGAAATTTCCTGTGAGTTAAATATAAAATGCATTTTCTAAAATCTGTTGCATTAGCTGTTTAAAATTGACCTCAGTCTTAATAGCAATTATGTTTATTTTTAAGGGCATAATCAAATTCCATTATTACAAAGAAAAAAAGAGGGTCTAGACACTGATTGTAAACACTAATCATCTTCAACAAGGACACAGGACAGAAGTAATTACCAATCAAAAAGAAAAACAGAAAAATACACACACACACAAATATAAATATACCTATAAATATAAAGCCCCAGCACTGCTCCATGTAAATGAACATTTGTCTTCAGACAGAGTATGAGCTAATACTGCTCCTTCTGATGTACACAAGCTGAAACCCCTGCTACTATCCTGAAAAAACAGGAAACGTCTCCATTCTCTGGGTGCATCTGTCCTAACTTTCACCAAAGTCAGTTAGTTGCATCTAAAAGCATACTATGGACAAATAATGTTAAATATATTATGGAATATCAACTTTTATACAATTAAGTGACTTCCTTTTGGAAGTGCCTCAGAACCTTTTTTCCAATTGTTTCTTTCTTAATCTGTCTGTGAAGTTTAACTTACCCAGGATCATGATTACATAAAAGTTTATTACAATGACTTTGGTAGTAGTGTATACACTGCTCAATATGAAGAGGCAATTTAGCTTTTCATCTCTTGGATGCCTATTCCCCCCTCTGCATACTGCAGCACTCTGCAGCCTGTTTACCTATTCAAAAAGCTATGCAGGAAAAGCTGTTTTTCAGAGAAACACTAAACAAACTACTCTAGAAAACTTGCTACAGAGCTAAGTATTTTTTAAAATAGTTTTACCCTTGTGCTGCTGTGAAACTGACGGTTTCATTGCAAGTCTGACGCCAGCATTGTTCACCATTCCCACCCAAGAAGCGGGTCTTTTCTGAAGCCAAAACATTAGAGAGCTGAAGCCTTGCCATTCCTAGAAGTAAGTCTTTGGCTGTTTTATCCTTGTGCCACAATTCAACCAGCAGAGGCAATCTGAAACAAAGAAGTGATCTTTGTGTCAGGCACCAAAATCAAACAGGAGGCATTCTTATTCAGAAGAATCTCACGTTCTAGAAGTAACTTCTTAAATCAGTGATGGTTACAAAAGTCAAAATATGAGTGAGTTTCACTGCCTTTCACTTAGAGGAATGAGACTGACTGACTTTGTATCTTCTCAATCACTTGGTTCAGATTATCATTCCTTTCTTCAACTGGGGACTAACAATGTTACAGTGAGAGACATAAAGAATAGTGCTAACACAGCTTGATCATCTTAATTTATAAATACTTACAAAATAATTTTAGCCATCGTCACTCAAAATACAGCACCCCCAGCGCTACTTTAAAAATAATGATTTTTTTTACATCTTAATCATTTCTTGAAATCTGGTAGAGCTACTAGGAAAACTGTTTTAGAGCCCCCAACACTGCAAACTCTTTTCCAGGTACCTGCTGTATTTTTAAAAATATCATATGGACATTGCATATTAAAAAGAAAAGATTTTCATATTTCAAGAAGTACTTTGTCAAAAACAATGCTATCAAGCTTTACTTTTAAAATTTATGGCAGTTGTATTTATTTCTGTAAGCAAAAATACCTAAGTATGCAAGAGAGAAAATCAAGAACTGTAGAATTCCTGACTTTAAATGATAATAGAGAAACTGGAAGAGTAAGCTATTAAGTATTTATTTGCATTAGTTCTTGAATTATTTACTAAATTCTAGCACTGATAATCTTAATGTGACTGCATTTACAACAAACGTAATTAAGATTAAAAAAATTGCAAATTACTACCTGAAGAATGTATCTTGAAGCTGATGAGGCATAGTTGCAAAGTCAAATGCACAATATGACTTTGGAAGAAAGACTTCCATGTTCTTTCTAACTTCTACAGGTGGGTTTGTCATAATAGGTGCTGCACTGCCAAAAAATGGGTACGAGTACCTAATAAAAACAATAACAAAAATAATAATTCTATAAATAGATACCTTTTTTGTACCTCTGCAACAGGAAAACCAGTTTACACATCATTTAGTAAAGCATGACTCGCATCAAAGTTTGAGAAATTTATACTAGTACATTCAACAACAGAACTTAGCTGTCAAGTATTTACGTTGTCATTTACTTCAGGAACAATCCAGCTTCTTTATATTGGCTGCTGCTTTGACAAAAGAAGTTTTTATAACCTGTTTGTTCACAACCAGATGAATTCATATTTTACTAGAACTCTGCAATTATTACATAAACTGAGCAGACAAACAGAAGAAAAATTTATACTCACGTGTAGATTGTTCCTTGAGAACATCTGCAACTGTACTTAAAGTTCAGACTAGACTAACATGCAATAACTGATAACTAGGCATACATACACACAGTGTCAGAATCATTAGAAATTTCACTAGCTTTTTCATCTCCATAGTTTAATTGACTGAAAGGCAAGTCAAATCATTTTACCAATATGACTTAAAATGTGGCCTGAAACTACTCTACTGGCAACTTTCAGTGTACCATAAACTGTAACAAAGGGGAGGTCATGAACCTCTTAAACTTCATTTTGTTCAAACTGATGATGCCAGCTGTCAGCTAAGCTCCTAATAAAATCAAATGATGCTTCTATATATAAAAAATGCACTCTCCACCTTTCGTGAAGAGCTATTTAAAGAGCTTGTTTAGACTGGAATAAAATAATGCTTCCAATCTACAGTGAATATGCAATTTTTTATCCTGCAACTTTTCTTAATGTTCATGTATCTGGATGTTTCTCCTCTTCAGCTTCCTTCCATGTTCATCACTGACTATAAAAATTCAAGCGCATAAAACAAAAAAACCCTATGTGTTGTTACTGTTCTGAAACAAATTAACTATTCAAATGTTACATAAAATATTTTATGTGGCAAAATTCCATCCATTGTAACTTGCTTTCAGCATACTACTTACTAATGTAGCCAATATGGAAAGACATTAATGATGCACGCTATAGTAGCCGTATTTTAAAATATTCTAGCTCTACATCTCATCCACACCTTTTCTACTTAGTTCAGACAAAATTTAAACCCCATGATCCTAAACCCACTGCAACTAGACTTCCCAGTGACTAGTTAAAACTGTATGAATCAAGCTCTGCCAGAAAAGAGGCAGAGCAAATGGAGAGGCAACTCCTCAGTCAGAAACACTCAGAAATTTGACTGAATCACCATTTAAAGATATATTTCATCACAAATATTAAAAGCATGCTGATGGAAATGAGAAGACAAATTGTAAAAACTATTATTAATCACTCACTTCAAATACACCATCAATAATTGCTACAATGAAAGTAGAATTTCTTTTTTTAAACCATCAAAATCATCCCTGTATTTACAAGTCTCTCAGATACACTGATTCTTCATTAAAGCTAGAATGGATTTCCTTTGGATTCATACACAAACCAGTGATCTGTCTCTCACTAAAACACTGTAAAGAGTTCTTGGTGGAATGTGGAAAACTAAAAAAAAAAAAAAAAAAACCAAAAACAAACAAACAAAAAAACTAAACCAAAAAAAACAAAACAAAATGAAGAAAAAAAAAATCACTTCACTGATAAGCTGGAAATGTAGCCAGAAAGATTTACAACCAATTACAGCAAAAGGCAACAATCCTTAATGCTTAGTTTAGTGATAAGCCAGATGAACAGTCTAAATTATTTTGCTACTGAAAATCAGCTACATTTTAAAAGGCATGAAGAAGGAGAGAGGCACTATGTCACCAGCAATCTCTCAGCTTATGAAGGCTTTGTATTTTCCAAGAATAACAATAAAAATTGTACCTTAAAATGCAATTTATTGGAAAACCAACTTCCAGACCACGTATACTTCTTAAGTCTATTGAAAAGCAAAAATGGTGAGAGGCTGCTGGAATGACAATCTTCTGTGCTGACACAGGCTCAGAAGAACTGGACACACCCACAGGGTTAGGCTGAGATATCACTACTGGACCACCAGCTGTGTTATCAGCTGAAAACACAAAAGAGAATTCATGAGCATTTTCTATAACTTGTTCTGCCCAAAAATAACAAAATATATCAAAGATTAGTGTCACATTTTAAATGCAAGTAGAGCAGTTGCTTCCCTAAGAGACTTCTATTCCTTGTAAAATAAATGAATACTGGGAAAAATAACCACTCCTGTAAGTTACTGCTTCCAAAGGAAAAAACACCAAAAACCCAATATACTTTAAATCTTCTTACAGGATTGTAATATTTTTCCTTAATCTTTGAAGCTATGTAAGGTTTAACTCACCTATAAAAGTTTACAATAAGATCAAAGAAATTAAATTCTTTAGAAAGATGGTGTAAGACCTCAGTTTATACTAATTTTTCATAGTCAGCTTGAGGGCATGCATAGGAGAAGAAATACTTTTAGAATTTTAGTGCTTTTTAAAATTAAGTAACTTCTTCAGGGGAATTACAAAGACAATCAGATTAACAGGTCAATTGTGCTCATGTAAGGCAGCATCACCCTTGGCCCCAAGCTTTTAGTTTGGCCCCACATTTTACTTTGAAGCAAACAAAAATGTGCAAAGCACATCTGCTTCTGGTCACAGAACCCACGCACTGTGGCACTCATTTTATAATTTAGAAAGCGGAAGCAACATTGAGTGCCTGCCCAATTGTATCCAGGCTTCTTGCATCCTTACAATGAGACCCAATATTGCCTTCAGAGAGTAAGACATCAAACTACAAACCACAGACAGGTCTCCAAAAGGCATTCTTGAAAAATGCTCAAGACATTTTGTTTAAGACTTTAAGGGCTACTTAGGCTACTAAGCCCCTACAAAATGAGGGAATGAAAATATCAGATAAGAATGTGACGGTCTTTTGGAAGTGCTACTTGTTCTGATATTGCCTTCATAATTATTTAAACCATTTTCACTTTTGTAATTTTTAAAGAAATATCTCATTACTAGCATTGATTTTATTCTTTCCTCCTTTATCCTAAGTGTTTTGCTTGCATTAATAGTAATATTACAAAAAATTAAAATGCTGTAATACTTAAACATCAGTTAGTTAACACAATGTATGAAGGAAACTATTTTAAGTGATTCAGGTAGAATGTCAGTAGATTGCTTGGTGCAAAGAATTGGCAGAATGGAATTTAAAGGTCATACAGCTTTTAAGTACATACAGCTTACTGTTAAAATCCATTTAAGTTGGTCGTATAGTCAAATTTCATTCAATGTACTAAATTTAATGAATTTTGCCTTACAGGGATTTTGCAGAGGTGACTTTGCTCTGCTTTGTGATTTCAAAGTTGGAAGCTCTTCAAAACACTGTTTGCTAACCTCTTGAGGGCAGCCAGCCACCAGTCCTGAAAGACAAATGTGAAATGACATGTTTTACACCTTAGCAAAACAGAATTATAAAATTAGTATTACTATTAATAAAAAAGCACAATCCTGGATTTCCTAACCAGAGATTCAAACCAGCTGCTGGGTTCACAATACTTTCTTTTTACATTCCATATAAAGGACTTAATCGTTGCTTAGATAAGATCAGTCAGGATTAAAAGAAAATTTGCCTGAATTAGCAGACAAATCCTGAGAGCCCATTCTAGGACACAGAATTTCCTCTACAGAACTGTCTTTAGGACAAAGCTCAAAAGATCAGCAATACAAATATAATTAGAAAAACAATAATTCCACTTTATTAATGAACCACCTCTTAAGAAGATTCCTGCTCAGTAACATTTAGCAAAACAACATTTTTTGAGATTTATTTGGTTCTAATGGTATTTCTTATCTCTGTTCCTCTTCCACTTTTCCACTTCCGAGTTCTCAAATCAGAAACAAGTCTTCCTAGGACTTGGGCTACCAAGTCTGAACAAAAGGATCTTGTAAAAACAAGCAAAACAACCCAGTTGCTTGGTTTTGTCCAGGAATCTGTACTATATGAACATTTGTCTTCACAAATTATAATCCACATAGTAAATTCCTTAGAAAACTCAAAAATCCCACATTACCCCTGCTTTTCTATTGAATAAATTAACACTAGACAATTTCATCTCATTGAGCAAGTCAGTTTCTTCAAAGGCATCGCACTAAACCTTCTCATTCACAACTCCAGGAAACTCCAAAAACTTTTGTTATGATTTTTCAAGCTTATGACCATCCACCCCACTTGTAATCTACGCACCCCCAAATCTCTAATCTGGCTCTTGCAAGTGTACTTAACAATAATCATGTTCAAATCACAACATTTATCCCCCTTCTGTTATTTGTTTATGCAAATGATTCTGACTTGCCTGGAACTTATTACCAGAAGTTAGTACTACTTCACAAATATACTAGAAAGGAGTAATACATGATCCAAGACCACACTTAGCAACTGGGCAAAGAAATTATATACTACATACCCCTTTTCCTTGGTTTTGTGCCTTTTTCAAACTTAAGACTTTCCACTTCACTCTCTGTTGCTACATCTTCTTTTGAAGAACACTGGTCAGTTTGAGAAGGGACATTTTGGGATCTCTGTTGCTGGCTCTCTGTTTTTCCACTAACAGGTGAAAGAACTTTCTCCTGTGGCTGTTTGGGTTCAGTTGCAGCATTTAAGGGAATCAAAGGCTGAAATAAATAATAGTTTTCTTATTGACCATAGCTTTCATGGAAAAATTCTGTCCATGACACTTCATAGTATGAGATTATTTTTCTGACACAGAAAAATGCCAATGAAAGAGTCATTCATATAAAGCAATTTATTCTTTCAGGTTTTATTTTTTTTTTGTTTAACACAAAACCCAGTCAAATATGATTAAGAAACACTAATAATTTTTTAACATTAAACTGTGTCTAAACCAACAATGAACAGGTAAGACATACCTGGGTAGTCAAGTTCTCCCTTTGCAGAACTACAGATATCCCAACAGTAGGAGCCAGATCTAGAGGCAGTTGTGGCAGTTTCTGTTTAGCTCTATTTGGTGGAACAAGAACAAATGGTCCCTCTATTGCCACAGGGTGTTGGTCAATCTCCACATTTCCTCTCTTCAGCAGTCCTGACAGGGGAACTTCAGTACTTCCAAGAGAGTGGTCCCCACAGCAAAGATGGATCTGCACACACACAAAAGCATTAGAAAGTAACTGGTATGTGTAATTTGCACTGGAACCATCTGTGCACCCTCCACTAAAGGTAGCATAAATAAAACAAGTTATCATCCCTAACCCAGTCCCTGCATGCTGAGAATAAGAACAGCTATGAAATGTCAGTTTTGAGCAAGTAGGATTTGTTCACTGATAGGGCAGCAGCAAATCACTGCACTGCTCTTCTGAGGACCTGTCATATCATTCCTTCTGTGGGATAAATTCAGTACTCAGTGGCTTTTAAACACTGCCATTCATGCATAGGCATATAAAATGCATGACTGCAAAGTAATGAAAAAGATTACTTGAAGGCTTTGGGCATATATTTAGATACCACTTAACTGGGAAGAATTTTTTGAATTAACTGTGGTTTTAATTCCTGGTAAATATAATAATTTGAAAATTTGATTCAACTGTATGTTTCTTACAGAGTTTAATATTTACACCTACAAGTGAAAGATTGATCTTAAAAAAAAAAACAACACAAAAGGTATTCTATTTTCCTCAAAGTTACTCTTTGAAACTCAAATACTAACTTGCTTTTTCCCAAATAAGAGTCACTTCAGTTTTGATTTAGCAGATCAGAAGACTGTATTCTCATCCTTAATATTTATTGCACTTAAGGAGAACTGTTGTGTTGAAAGGTGGGAGTTGCCAGTATACATATCTAGGTGCACATATATACATACATACATATAAATATGGTCATACAATACATACATACACACATTCTAGTCTGGCAACTAGCACCTTTTACAACCAAAGTCTCCATTTTTGGAAATATATGTTAAAATTAAGAATCAGAACATGGTGCTCTGATCCTGTATCCTAAGACTTAAGATGCTGAGTGAGAACTCAAAGGAAGAAAACTCCAAATCAATATGTGGATCTGACCACAAAAGAACTTTTGTTCAAAAAATTGTTCTTTACATATGATGCAAACATGCATAATTCCCCATTTATGTATCATATATGTTTAAAGACTGTTTTAGACTAAGAATAAATTCCAAACACACCAGTGGACATTGCTCCAAAAATACTTAAACTTGTGGCAAAAAAAAAAAAATTGAAACACTACAAGATTTGAACTAAAGCATTCTTAACCACTCTGCATAAAAACCCTAGAATGGTCTGTATAAACTTAAAGAAAATAACTTTAAAGAGTCCAGATCCACAAATACTTTGTATAACTAATTCTGTCTTATTTACCAGCTACATTATCAGAAACCCTATACCACCCTCACTCAACAAAGCAGACTCTTGTTTTGTAATCTTGTAATTAGTTTGAGACACGCACAGATTGCCATAAATACTCTAAGTACTACCTGATGTTTAGAATCAGAGATTCTCTTAGTTTAGAAAAGACCCTTAAGTCTACTGAGTCCAGCTGTTAACCTAACTCTGCCAACTCACCACTGTCCTCCATTTAAAGGCAAGGCTAAAAAAGATAAGCAATATCCCATAACAGCCCAAAAATGTCAGCAGTATATTTAGAAACAGCATTTGTCTACAGAGCAGGTAAAAAAGACAGACCTTCCTTATAATTCACACAAGGTGTGCTGAGGACAGTGATTTTAGAACTGAGGCAAGAGTGACCCGAGCAGCTGGTACGGGATTACCATAGGTAGCACAAAGCAGGACTCTGGGTTGCAGATGGTCTGATTGCAGCACACACTCCAAAGCTCAGAGCTCTTCAGAGAGCCACATTAGCTCTTTGGGAAGATCATCTTTCAGCAACAGCTTTTATCATGGCATGCAAATCACCTTGCAGTAACAGCAACTAATTAAAAAGACAGCACTCCATCTAGCTAGGAAACTTGGTGCTATGGTTTCCCTCACATCAGCAAGATGATCAACTTATATTTGAGCCAAAATACTATAATACCATCTTAGTTTTGGAAACAGAAATGCTTCACAGATACAACCTGAGACACACTCTACTTCTTTAATTTTAATTATTTATTTTCATTCACATTTGAAATTAAACAGCTTACCTGCAATTTTGACTGTGCACAAAGATAAAGTTGAAGCACATCTACTGTACTCCGTATTCGAACTGAAGCTCTTTCTGGCTCAAAGTTTGGATTAATTAAATCAGTGAAAGGTTCATTTGTGACATCATTTCCCAGTAATGAATAGTAGAAAAAAAACTCAGGTTGTCGATCAGGGAGCTTCATAGTACTAGGAACTAACTGAAAGAGATCAGAAGAGAATTATGTATCTCTTTCCTTGATGCAGAGTTACAGTAATTCTGAAGCACTAGTTTGGAAATTAGAACTTAAAGACTGACCAGCTGACCTAAATCATAGCTTGCACTCCACATATAACTTATTATATTAATACTCAAAAATGTTTTACTTAAAGTAAAAAAGAGCAAGACTTGTCAACACCAAAGGCTGTAAATGACAGTATTTACTAACATCAAGTACCTCATAAATACTCAGAAATAAGCTATGCCTTCATAAAATATATCCAATTATCAAATAATGCAGATTAGAAACTGTTATATAATTTATGTGATTAAATAAACGACTGAAACAGACAAACTTCATCCTGTAGGCACCTGCGAGTTCAATGTCTAAAGAGGCACATGTGACAAGCATGATCACTGTAGATTTTGCTTCTCAAGGTCCTACAATTCTAACATGGAAAACTATTTTCCCTGAAAAAAAGAAACACGGCAAGACTGAAGAGAGTTTATCACACACCATGAATTCTAGACCAATTAAAACAATACTCTCAGTACAGCAAAAACACAGCAGCTAAGGTCTAATGCTGAAACAACCATTAGCATGCCACTTCATCCAAGCTAGTAAGTCCTTCCCTCAGGCAATATACGAGCTCTGTCTCACATACTTGAAAAGCATTTCACCTTGTTTGAACTCCAGTGGACAGGCACCACACTGTAGACTGGTATTATCCACATAAATGTCTTACACAATATTGCAGTAGAAAAGTATGCATTTCATACGAATGCATCATTTGAAGTAAATACAGCTTTAGTACTTCAAAAGAATTATATTTCATCTGCATTCTGAGATGTTAAGAACTTCATAAAGTTTTAAAATGAATATAAATTCACTTTGGGACAAGGTTATTTCTTGAAATAAGCTCAAAAAACCATTAAAAATGAATTAGAAATGAGGAATGGGAGGGTGAAAATACTAATGTGGTATAACACTTCTTAAAAGCTACACATAGCAAGGAAACAGACCTGCTCCAACTGTGTGGCAAATGCAATGGTTACAGACAAAACAAAGTGATCCTTGCAATACTCTGCTGGTCCAATTTGATGATAGCCCTCTTCTTCATTCAAGACTGGCACAAGACTTTTAGGGTCCAGTTCACGAAAAAGGGTTAGTACTAGGAGAGAAGAAATAAACATGAGTAGCTAGTGGCCTTTGTAATTGCTTTTATATATTTTAAGCATTACACATGGAAATTACATGTGGAAAGAAAAACTACAAAAAAAGATCTTGATGTCTGCTACCAAAGTTTTGCAAAACACAAAGAAGTCTCTAGGTATACTTCGAAACAGCTACAAAAAATTCTGAAATTAACTTTTGTTCACAACTGTTACGCTGAACACTACGCTAAACAGAATTCTAGTTCCTATTTTTATTTTGAGTTACAATGAGAAAGATTACAATAACTGGAAGTTTATTTTACTAGGCTAGAGTGTACCATGCTTTTTCTTTATTTTGATCATTAAAGAAAATGCAGGACAGTAACTGCATATTGCAATCTATTGGAACAAGGATGCTGTGCCATTCCACAGATCTTCAGAATGCTTCATTTAAAGATTTTTCATCTCAAGTCTTCAGTGCATAAAACTGTATTCTGGTTTGCTAGTTTTTGTTCTATAGTGCCAGTAATTCAACACATTTGGCCCTCAGGTTACACGAAAGAGAAATAATTACACAGCATTTTGTGAACAAAAAAGCTCTGTTTCAAATACTGGAAGCTTTAGACAACTTAAGTCAGTAAGGAAAGAAAAGAGTGTATGAATACTAAACGGAAAAGTATCTGACCAGACTAGAACTGGGTAATACAGCTTTGTTATAGCCAGTACCGGGAACATTAGCTTTACAACTGTGCAAACCCAGAAGTTTGTTTTTCCCCATCACATAAATATGATATTGACTAATTTTGACATGATGCAAAAAAGGAAAGAGCCGGCAAACTTGTTTGTAGCAATTATTCCACCAAAAAAATGAAATGGGAAACGGTGCTGAGTAAAGGCAGAAAGATTTTTTTTTTTTTTTTTTTGCCAGTGTTATGAGGGATAGGAGAACTTGCAGGTACAAAGACCACATGGGAAGTGCAGACTAAGGAATCATTTAGAGTGGTTTTTTGCCTCCTTTACAGATGTTACAATATGGAAAGTTCCCTGCGTTTTGCTGTAATCCTGAAAGAATGGAGAAAGCTATCTTACACTGAAACTTAAATCCTGTCTTAACCAATCTTGAAATGCAGCCAAGTCAGTGAATTCTGGGCCAGAAGCTTATAAAACATTTACTGACACTGATCACTCTACTTCTACAAAATTACAGCCACAGATCATGAGCAGATAGATGATGGATTTAGAATTAGAGAAAATGTACCTTCAGGGCAAGAACACAAGTATTGTAAGGTATGGAGGAGAAAATCCACTAGTTTTACCAAAAGGCTCATTTTTCATAAGTTAAGTAGATAGGCATTTGGGTGAGAGAACAGGGCAAGATGGAAATATGTTTTTGTTTCTAAAATCTTGTTTTTGTTTTTTTAACAGTTACTAACTTGCATTAAAAAGAAAACCAAAACACACGGATGAAAAAGTGACTTGAAGGCATAGCACAGAAAGGCACCAAACATTAACATTTGAGGTCCAATAGATTTTTGACACATTTCACTGATTTCCTTCAAGAAAAATAAACAAGAGAATCCAGAATTGGAATGAGTCCCAACAGTAAGCAGATGTTACTACAAAAAAATCTTAACAATAGTACATAATTTAAGTACCTAAAGATTAGAAGAAGAACCGACCAAAAAAAAAGCAAGTCTACCCAGCAAATGAGACATTTTACTACATTACAGTTCCAAGCCCAAACTACTGAAACTTTACCTTCTATAAAGGTAAATCTCCTTCCCTATTTCTTTCATAACTTTCCAAAGCACATAAATACAAGTTAAATACCCAAGGGAGTTAACTATGAGCCCCTGATTCTCATTTAAAATACCAGTTGGTTTGCAACTTGTCCACCTAAAAGTCACACAATTATCACAGTAAAGAATCCCTGAAAAACTTACTACCACAGGGTACACTAATCAGCTGCAAAGGGTTTGCACTGAAACAGCTGTGATATTAAAATTCTGTTGAGACTTAACAGATTTTCATCACGTGATATGTCATCTGCCACAGGAAAATTTTTAATTCAAAGTGAGCAATGTCATGTTACTTACACTTGCCTTCTCTAGGGGGTGCCTCCTTTGCTTTAAAATCGTCAACTAGTGCTTTTGAGTCTGTCTCCAATGCAACACCAATTTGTATTTCAGGTTTAAACTTAGGGTACTTGTTACTAAGCAAAGGATACCATTTAGGTGCCTACAGAGTAAAAAAACAAAAATAAGACCCCAAAGTGTTTAAATACAACAGAAAAAAATCGTAGAATACTTTTACAGGAAACTCAGTCTTAATCTAGCACTTCTACTTTATCATCTACAGAAATACACTTTGGTTTTTATTTCTAAAAATTTGGTGTATTTAGTACACTATTGTACTAAAATATTCTATAGAATACTGGATGACTACCTGAACTTATTGGTTTTTTGACTGACTTGAACAGTGAAAAGGCTAGATAGAGAAATATACCACAAATCTTTATTTAGAAAACCTTCAAGTCCTCGACTGCACAGTAAGTCATATGCATTGAAAATGCTCTGGAGGAATGATGCCAGAATAGGACACCAGGCTCCTCGTATGACCCATATCAAAGTTATGTTTTGGTCAAGCTTGATACAAGGGAGTTGGCTAATTAAATTTATATAAACAATTATATTGTGCTTACTCTATGCTGTATTAAAGAGCTAGAAACAATCACCTAACACATCATCCTCCATGGAGGTCCACTATAAAAAAACAAGACTTGATTTCATGATGGAGACTCAATTCAATTGTTCCATATCTATTGCTTAGATAAAACTTTCCAATTGATTAAATAATGAAATTGTGTAGATTAATTGGTTGCTAGTGATCCTATTATTCAATTCAGAAGTAAGCAAGATTAGTACCAACTGTATTTTTTAATTTGTGCACGTTCTCAGAATCAAGATGTCTCTCCTCTTACAAAAAGCAACAAAATCCCCCACATATGATCAGTTATACTCCTAAATGAGACTCAAAAGTTTAGCCTTCAAGTTATATTATCTGTAACAGCATTGTTGTCAAAACAAAATTTTAAATCTTGATGTCCCATAACGTACCTGTTTCTTTTCTGGGGCAGCCCTTAGATCCAGTACAATATAGCCTATATTCTCTTTAGCTGAAGATACAGGATCCAATGCAAAACATTGGAGTTTGATAGGTGTACGCTGCAGTCTGAAAAAGTAACTCAGTTGAAACATTAAATATAAAATGTATACCTGCTATTAGTTCTCAAAGATAGTTCATAAGTTTCCAGCAAGCCAATGATACAAACTAGTTTCATTAGGTCAGAAACTGAACTTATATTGAACGTACAAAAGTCATCACTAAGTGAGAGAATGAGCAAGTGGTTTAATTCTTGAGGAAGAGTGCATTGGAGCCTCAGTCTCAAGCACTATTAAAAAGACATTAGCAACAAATAAACATTTCACTTACATAAAATAAAAAAAGTACAGAGCCTCACACAAAATTTGAATTTCACTTGGAAGGGCATCTTAAAAACAGGACTTGTGGACAAGATTTTTGGGTAAAGCACCTGACTACTGCAAGGCACGTATAAGACATGTAGCACATGGCAAATGTAGGCATCTTTCTCTGTCAAATAAAAATTATACAGCTTTTTTAAACTTCTTTATTAATATGGTCATAACATTACAACCTGTAAGTTGTAAGATTTATGAAATGAAATAACAGTTATGAAAACACTCAATTTCTCAGCTTATCTCTTTGAAATTTTCAAAAACTATTTACACAGGCTTTTCAGACTTGAAATTAAGTTAATTTTGTGCCACAGTATACATAAGAAAGCTTGACTGCAATGTTTGAATTACAGAATTACTAGTTTGCTCTAAGAGCCTGCGGGGTGTGTTTTAGTAGTGTGAAAATATACCCTTTAGAATTTTTAAACATCACTTATCTTGCCACACATTACCTTTTTTTGTACATTAGTACATTTTTCCATAACATTATTGTAGATAAAATAAATTTTCTATAGAACAATTCAGATGACAGTAAACCAAAAATTGTATTTCACTAACTGTAAAGAGAAGAAAGTTAAATTTTATCTGCATATTAGACTTCACTTTTTAACATTACCTGTGCTGATGAAGTGCTTTCCTATCAAGTTCCCAGGCCAATTCTGTAGCAAATTCTGGCTGATCAGTATGCTCCACGGGGTCAGTAGCCAACTGTTCACCATCTAACTTGGCTTCAACTATAAGCATGTGCTTGGGTCGTTTTGGGAAACAGCGCCCTGTAAAAGAGTGGCATTGCATGTGCCATCAGTAAAAGAGATGCAAGAGCTCAGATGGATGCCATGAATCAGTTATGTGAAATAACCTTCCCATGTCACCTTCCCTGCTCTGATCTTGAAAGAAAAAGTTTGCACTATACAGAAATATGAAAGAATGTAACATGAAGCAGACTATTTGTGAAGAAACAGGAAACTAAGTAACAAAGCAAAGTAGCAAGCAATTAGAATTATTTGAGAAATCTAGGATTGGCAATAGGTAAGGGAGCAGGCATGAGAAAGAGTGAATGTTTTGCTTCAAATGAAAAGGTTATGAACTGTCTGACATCCAAACAGAAATACATGATCTTGTAAAAGTATTGAATGGTGTTTCTCCTGCCACTTGCTGAAAAAAAAATTTATTGCCAGATTAGGAGAGTGCCTAAAACCGTATAGGATTGGTCCTGGGCTCAGGATCATCCAGTATTCTGATTTGAGATGACAAAAAGAAGTAAAACATTACTTATATCACAGTGTGGGGAGACCATACTACAAGCGTATCAGACGACAGGATCTTATTTGTAAGCTCCTTTGGCAAACTACATGAATGGACAAAGAAATAATAGGATTTACTTGACAAAAGAAAAGCATTCAGCCAAAACAACCCAAACCCCCAAACCAATCTCCAAAAGAGAAAAAGACATCCTAACAAATAACTCACTCACGCATACACACTCTAATTAGACTACAGAAACTATAACCCCTGAAAATGCAAGATGACCAATTGGATATACGTTTGAGTCAACACCTAAGGCTGATTGCTACGAAGGGATAAAAATACCAGAATACTTTTTAAAAAACAAAACCAACAAAACCCAGATCCTCGGGGAACGACTGTAACTTTTCGTATTCACTTAATACATTGCGTAAATACCTCCAAAACCTAACAGAGGGTAGCCAACCCCGGCCTTAAGGTACGTACGTCCAAAGCTTTTTTAATAACATCGGTTTACTCAACGCTGCTCAGTTTACCCCGCTCACCTCGGAAGCAAAGCCAGCCCTCATCTTCCCCTCGGGACAGAGGGGACGCGCAGCAACCGCGAGGCCACGACCCTCTCGCCTACCTTCCAGCACGGAGACGACGATCAGCAGCCGATCGGCGGCTCTGGAGACCATCTCCCCGCTCCGCCCGGGCGCTGCCGGGGCCGGCAAGCGCGACCACTCCCGAGGCGGAGCGGAGAGAGCCGGGAGCTCTAGGACGCGCCTTGCCGCCACCCACCGCCCTTTTGCCGCCGCGGAGCCTTTAAACACCAACTGCCGCCGCTTCCGCCCGGCAACGCCGGCCCCGCCGCTTCCGCCGCCGGCCCCGCCCCGCCGCTCCCGGGCCCCGGCCCCGCCCCTGCACCGCCCCGGCCCCGCCGCTCCCGGGCCCCGGCACCGCCCCTGCACCGCCCCGGCCCCGCCGCTCCGGGGCCCCGGCACCGCCCCTGCACCGCCCCGGCCCCGCCGCTCCCGGGCCCCGGCACCGCCCCTGCACCGCCCCGGCCCCGCCGCTCGCGGGCCCCGCACCGCCCCGACACCGCCCCGGCCCCGCCGCTCCGGGCCCGGCACGGCCCCGACACCGCCCCGACACCGCCCCGGCACCGCCCCGGCACCGCCCCGGCACCGCCGCTCCCGGGCCCCTGCACCGCCCCCGCACTGACCCATGGCCTGAGGGTGAGCGGCAGTGCCGTGGAGCGGAACCGTAGTCGAAAACCTCACAAATAAAAGTATAAAAAGGTTTTTCACAAGCACTCTGCATTGGCAGTGGAGGAGTGCTAGCTGCTTCCAAGATGTGCTTTCTGTTAATGTGGGGAAGTTTCTTTTTTTTAAGCCCGCCACTGTGATGAGCGTCACAGCAGGAGAATTTGAATCCAGTCGTAGTGAAATGCAGCTTTGTCCTCAGGTAATTTTTTTAGAGTATTGTCTTCCATACGAACTAATAATCAGGTGAGCAACAATATCACAAAAGTGTGTCGCTGCATCTGGCATCCCAAGTTAAACACAAATGTCTTGACCGTGAGGCAAAACGCCCAATTTTTAAGTTTATAGTATTTTTTTAGTAGATGGCCTAGCAAACTCTTTGTGTAGACATAAAATCCTTGTTTAGTAACACACGTATTCTGTAAAGTTATTGAGTCATGATTTGCAAATACTAGGAGAGGGAGAACCTGTTTTCCATCTGCTGGAATTTTATTCTGGTTCTGAAACACTTCTCAAAAAGACACTTTGTTATATCTGAGTTGAATCTGCCCAAGTTCAATTCTGGCTGCTCCTTTCTGTTGTGTCATCTTCAGGTGTCTAACACTGCACAGCAACTCTTCATCTCTACAGACTCGGTTCTTACATTTTTATTGCTGCCATCTTCTGCAAGCCAGGCTGTAGGTACTTTTTATACATACTTTTTACACAAAACCTGGAAGCAGACCTCTGAAAAGTGAGTGATTTTGGCCAATGAGGGAACGTGATCCCAGATGATAACAAAAATATACAGTTAACCTGTACAGCTTTTTTATTTGAAAATTAATTTCTCTTGGTGTGATTCATGAAAATAATATTCCTGTGAACCACTGTTGAATAAACAATCACTTCTTGTAATTGTACATGGATTTGCTTTTTGCCTATTCAGCAAGTTGGACTGGTTCAGCAGAGGGTCAGAAAAATACCAGAGCCAGCACAAAAGACTGAGAGCATGTGACTAACAATGCTGGTTTATGGGTATTTATGTCTGCACATGGCAAAGCATCTCTCCTTTTGGTAACAGCAAGCCTTTAAATCAGGTCACCTAACTCATGGAACTTTATCCTTTGACATTCTCTCCTGGTTCTAACTTGAATTTTATTTTCATGTTACAGGTATTAACTCTGCCAAGAGCCTCCTCCCTATAAACGTTTCAGCAAAGACCTTTTCTTTTTAAATAAAATAAAAGAAGGAGATAGAGAGAAAAAAGACATTAAAAAGACAATGGAACCATCTTGGTATTATCATCTACGTTTACTTTGCAGTACACCAAGTCTTTCTCATTCATCCAAGAACCACCAAAGATTGTCTTCTTATTATTGCTAACTTGTATCTCACCTTGAGCATTTGCCTGCTGAGGTGTCAGATGCAGGATGTGCCCTATGTGACACACTGGCAGTGAGCACACCTGTGGGACGTGTGACCAGGCAGAGGAACACCTCTGCTTAAGGACAGAATTGTGGAAGGAGGTGAGTACATTCAGCAGCATCAGAGAGTCTGAGTGAGAGACAGACTGCTTGAAAAACCCCCTACCTTCCCAGGGACAAATCTGTCAGGCAGACAGGGTGCATGATGCAGGGTATTCCCTATCTGATCTTTAATCTGCAGAACATCATGACTTAAGAGATCGGGGGGAAATGGTGACAATTTCCTTGCACAGTGGAGCATCCCCTCCATTCCTATCCCACCCTCCCAGGTGCCCTGGTATATAACAGCTACAAGGCTCTGCAAGTGCAGCTGAACAGTGACAAGAAGGATTGTTCATCTAGGTCAGAGATGTCACTGAGGTTAAGTCAGCTTAAGTCACTCCCTGTGTCAAGACTGCTCCCACACAGAAAAAGAGAAAAGATATGTCATTGTCATAGGAAACTTTCTTCTGAGAGGAACAAAAAACCCAATATGCACACTGGATCCAGTTCTTAAAGAAAGTCTGCTACCCCTCAAAGCCTGTGTTAAAGACAGTAGGAGGAAATTTTCTACTCTGGTACAGTCAGCATTTGAGGGGAAAAAAAGATTCTGCAAAGGTGAGCATATTTCATGGGCTCCATTTCTCACTTCTAGTATTCTTAGACAGATCTTTACAGTTTTCAAAGTTTATTGTACTTAAAGGTAGAATGTCTTAAAGATTACTCTCTGACTGATATTTAAATATGTTTAGCAAATGGCATCTCCTTATGATAACATTGAAGGCAATCTCCTATGTTATCAGTTTCCCTTTATTACTCTTTAATTCCCGGAAAACTCATTGCATCTTGAAAGAGCTAGTAAGTTAAACAACAAGTTAAACTAAGGATCTGATTCAGAACCCACGTGAGTTAATAGAAGGGATGTTATCCTTTTCTTTGAAGGGATAACTTCAGTGGATTTTAGATCTTGTCCCAAGTGACTACAAACGTACTCCTGCATCTCTGCAAGCAGGAAGTTTATCCATGCAGTTCAGGCTGTATTTGAACAGCAAACATAGTGGATTTTTGTCATTTAACTAAAGAGAATAGTATCATCTTGGCTTGCAAAACCTGGCAGATCAGTGAAAAAACTGAGAACCTTGAACTCCCAAGTCTTAGTTATCTATGCATTAGGCTTTGGTGGCCTCAATATAAATCAAGACATTCTCTTCCTTTTTTGAAGAGAACATTTATAAAGCTGAATGTGCTGTATAATACAAAAGTGGAGAAATCAAGGACAAAAACACCAAAATACATCTGTAGTTTGTGGTATGTGGCAGCAAAGGTGCTAAAAAGAGATATTTTTTAGAATATTTTCAGAAAAAAATAATTTGGGTGTGGTATTCCTGTTTGGGCTGCTACCAGATCCACTATTAATAATGGGATATATGTGCCTAAACAATTTATTTAGACTTCATAAGTTAAGAGTAGGCAGGAGCTCATCCAGTGAAAAACAAAAGGGAAAATGGACTCAGGGACGACTTGAAGGCTGCACAGGTGTTTGGATCAGCATGTCTGCAAAGGGTATATAATAAGCATGCTTCAGACATTAAGTAAAGAAAAGAAAAAGGAAGTGTGCTCAGTGCAACAACTTTCTTTCCAATTCCTCTATCACAACTAAAAATGTAAATGTAGTTATTAGAAAGCCAGTGGAAGTGTCAGAGTTGGCATCAACAAAGTAGTTATGTAGTGCTAATGAACTAATTATGATAAAAAGCACAAGTGCTGTTCTGCCCTGAGGGAATGACATTAATCAAGAACTGATGGCACTCAGTCACTTTTCTAACATATTTCTTCCCACAGATACAGGATTTCTTAGATTATGTCTGTACAGTTGCACAACATAATATTCTTGGAAAAATCACTATTATTCTGGGACACTCAGGTATATAGAAAAAATGAAAATTATTTACAAATACATGTCTATGATTGTGACGCTAAAATCTAGTGATGCAAGTCAAGTATCTATGTTAGACTGTATACCTTCTCACAGAGAATAAAATTAGAAACTAGTCTTTGCTGTTTCCTTTAAATAAGAGAACATAAAGAATATGTATACAGCAACAAACTAACAAAAAATAACAGGTATGAGTATTATATTTCCAAAGACCAGAATCATGGAATTGTGCTAAAGCTGATCATTAAGGCATGTATGGAGGATGGAAAGTGAGACATGCAAAAGGCCATCTAAGTCTAGCAAGCAGTAATCTATACTTGAATTTGTATAGATTTGCTCACACAAACTATTTCTGTAACTGGGTAACTCTACCAACATGAGTTAGCATCTGATCTTGGGTGGATCAGATGGACAGAGAGTTGGAGACAGGTTTTTTAATCCGATTATGAAGATGGATAACTAATAGAAGGAGTGTATGCCTTGCCCATGGATGGTTTGGAATAATAAAGACTTTAGTTTAGTCCTCCACATTCCATTACAATGTCCTATCCAGAACACATTATGTGCAAAGGTAGTTTTGGAGCTAATTATCATGTGCTGTGAAGTTAATTTACTTCTAGACAGTGTTTGTTGTATTATATATACAGTTTTTTTCTCTTCTAATTGATGTGCAGATTGGAAGTGAGCTTTTTTAAAATTTCTAAGTTTTCAAAATTGTGTAAAAAATTACAACTGTCACATAAAATTGACTCATTTCTCTCCCTCACACAGTTCGTATTAAGTTCCTGTTTGAGTGAATAGTATTTATGAGACAGTTAAATAAAGGATCACAGAATTGAAATCCCTGAGCTGAAAGAGATCCATGAGGATCATTGAGTCGAACTCCTACAGGGCAACCTGAAGACAAGTCATGTCTTCCTTGAACACCAACAGGCCTGGGGTGACTTCCCTTGGTTACTTGTTCCAGTGCTTGACCACCCTCTCATACAAGAACTTCTTTTTAATATCCAGTCTTACCTTTCCCTGATATTTTTTATGCCCCCCTTACCGCTCCCTTGTGTCCTATCACCAGACATCAGAGAAAAGAGATCTGTCCACTCCTCTCCTCTAGTATCTGTACCTAAGTATTTCCCTCAATGTGCTTTAGAAATTTCCTGGACCTCTTTGTGTCTGCTGTATGACAGACCCAGTTAATCTCTGAGAATCTGAAGTTACCTGAAAGGACCAGAGGAACTGCTCTGGAGATTTCCATTAATTCCATTTAGAATTAGACATTGGTGGCATCATCCTGGCTGGCTGATCTATAGTAAACTCCTACCAAAAAATCTGCTTTATTTGTTTTTCCTTTAATGCAAACACTGTCCATTCCAACCCCTCTGCCGTGGTTGTCACTCCTGAAGTGTCTATAATTGTCCATCCAGATCATCCATTGAACTGTTTTATATTTCTGCTTGAATGCTCCAAAGATATAAATCCTTTATGTGTACATTAATTTCACCACCATCCCCAGAAATTTTTTACATCCTCCCTGAACAGGAAGGCAAAATCAAAGGCTTTCACTCCATTGAGGGACCTGGAGTGAAATTCTATAGGAGATATCCAAAGACAAAAATAGATTTTTTTTCCTGATCTTGCTTTTGGAGGTCAAAAATTTTGTGTTCCATGAAGACAGTCTATAAGGACACAGAAACCGGAAGCTTGACCCAGTCACCCATTTTTTGTCATCTCTCAGACTCTTTACTTTATTGGTGCTGACTAAAACAAGAGTGAAAGTGCACTAGAATATGCCGTGGTGAAACATCTCTGTTCTTTTTCACAAACTGAATAACTTCAAAAATTTTGTTTGGTATGTAAAACTGAAATGCAGAAAAGGACATATCATCTCCTGCATTGCACAATCAGCTTTTTACCAAGAATCCAAAGCTCACTGCAAATTAGCTTGTACACTGAATGCAAGCACATGTTCCTTTCATGCCACTGGAAAGTCCACCAGACAGAGACAGAGGTACTACCCATATTTTAAATGGTTATCAAAAGGAATTGAGGACAGGACAGTGTGGGTACAATTTATTTTTCCTAGTTTAGTTTAAAAAAAAAGATCCCCTTTGAATTTTCATGAGGGAAAAATGAACTAGCAGATATAAATTCTTCTTAAGTAAATGTATGATGTGTAGTTTTCTACTTTGATTCATCAGGGAGTTATGCTCAGAAGTGTTCCTGTGAAAAGCTCTTCAGCTGTGGTTAGGATTTCTATTACAATTTTTCTTAGTGGTAAACAAAGGAGTGTTACTTTTTTACATAGTGGTTAATATTATTTCAATATTATTTCAATATTATTTCAATATTATTTCAATAATATTAGAAGTTCATCATCCACTTAGTCTTTAAGAAATAGGAAGCTGAAATGAAATAATATCAACATGTAACTCTTTATTTTCAGTGGTCTTCATACAACTATAAAATAAGCATCTTGTCTTTCAAGATCTGTTATTTCCCATATAGTCAAAACCTGGCTGAAACAGACTTTTAGTGAAAGGTTGGTTGCTGCAAGTATGATGTCATAAAGTTCTGGACCTGCCAACCACATTTTAGTGTGTTATACCCACAAGAGATGTATATGAAAGTGCAGTTGACTTAATTGTATTGATACTTTAGGACTTCATAAGGGATCTATTTTTACATCCAGACTGGAAGGTGAGAGAAGGAATGTAAACAAATATTTCAGCATAGCTTATTCAGCATAAGAATAGCAAGAATTTTACCCCTTAAGTATCATAAAAAAAACCCCAAAACCAAAACTGCAACTTTCATAATTGTGTCCTGCAATTAGTTTGAAGTAATTGTAGTTAGTAGTAGTTTAATACTTAGCTTGGTATTGTTAAAATAGTTTTGGTGCCAAGTCCTTTCCTCCATTATCAGAATGATAATTTTCCTCTTTAAATACTTAAAGGCATTGCAATACCATCAGCAGCTGCTGAATCCAGTGGTCAGTCTTCACCTGATCTTACATGTTTTCTGGATGAGTAATAGCACTCAGCAAGGTGAAAACAGGATATATTTTAGGGATAATTAGATTTAAATAAATTGTCTTAATAATACTTCATTACATCATGCCAAATTTAGGCAGTATTATTGATTGCATAAAAGCCTAATAAATAAATTCACAATACACAAGCCATTTTGATTTTTTCTCTCTAATGCATAAAGTGATGCTGAACCATACTGCGTAAGGCTACTGATAAATATATGTTTAAAGTGAAAAATAAAATCCAGGTAAAGAGGTCAAATGAAATGCCTAGTCTAAACCAACGGAATGTTTCTTTAGGCATAATAAAATTTATTCAAAGTTTGCAATCTCTGCCTGTGTGTACAGAGATGCTGACTCACTTATGTTTTGTGTGAGGTCTCTTTATCTCACCCTTGTTAGAAAGCATATACCATTACTGGAAGTACATGAGATACAGAAGTGTAAAGTGTGGCCATTGCCATTATTACTTATAATAAAATGGCCATGAATATTAACTATTTAGATTTTCACAGTGTTAAGCACATCTAGTGTGGTAGGAGAATGCACAGATTCAGAGCTACTGCAGGACTACTGTAAATCAACCACAGTTGGTGGGGGTTGTTTTCCCTAGTACTACTTACTAGATGCTTCAAAAAAGGATCAAAGTCCTTAGTAAAAAATATTGATGTATATTAAAGGAAAACAGTGTTTCTTGCTCTCTTCTTCACCACTAAGGTGTGAGCTGCCAGTACACATACCTTGGTGCATTTATATATATATATATAGAGTGTATACACATGCAATATATACACATAAAATATATGTAGTGAATATACACAGTGTGTATATGTGTGTGTGTGTGTGTGTGTGGGTACACATCATACAAATACAGTCATACAATACACATATACACACTTTACTGATAGGATAAACCCTTTACTGAGGGTTTTAGTTTTGCCCGTGCCTTCAATCTAAATGCTATAGGGTTATAAAAGCATTGTGTAAAAATCAATAGTCCCAGATAAGCAAAATTTAGCAGTATCTGTATTTTTTCTTTCGCATCCTCTAAATAACCTTGAAAAAAATAGAATGAGACAGTTACTGAAATGCAACCAGAATACACAGATTACAAAGGACACTGAACTCAAGACATAAATTTTTAGTAATAGACAGAATTGCAAGATGAAGATGATTTCCGTATTATTCTTTTATTTTCCATATTATTCTTTTATTAGAAAAATTGTATGTGAATAATAATGTAAATTAAAAAAATATCTAAAAGTATGTTCTAAAGTGATTGAAAGCTTTACTTGCATTGCTAAAATGAATGATTACTAGGTCATAGAAGCAGATCCCTTTCCAGATATTCTCTTACTTCTTTTTCATCTGCAGTTTTATATTTATAGCAACCTACTGAAGAGACAGCAATGGTAGCAGAAGTGGTTTTTTTTACAGCAGGCATTTTGAAGATTTATTTGTTTTTCCTACTTTATTAATCCAATAAATGTAATGAAAACTTTTTTATCTGTGCTGTGTATTGCCAAGAGGAACATGCAGCATTACAGAGTGTGAGCACCAGGTATTTTTGCTTTGCCTGTTTTAATACATATAATAGCTGTACATTAAGGATGGATCTCTTGAATAGAATAATTTACCTATTAATTGCATGTAACCAGGGCTCCAATTAGGAATTTTAGGGTCTGAAGTCAGGGGCACAATGCCTATTTGCACTGATGGATAGTGGACTCCACCTGAGGCATTAGGCAAGATCAGAATCAAAGGCTGAAATGTGTTAAGTGAGAAGAATGTTTTAGTGACAAAAGATACACAGACAAATGTTGACTTATGAGATGATAATTAAACAGAAAAACCTGTAATTTAAAAATGCTTCATTTTACTGGATGTCAACATATTTAAATCTGGTTTATTTGCATTTGATATTCTATTCTGGGAACAATTGACATATTTTTGTGATTTCTTAACATTAAGAAATTCCTGCCTTGGTTATATCTTAATAAGTGATTTTTAACATCATAGAAATGATAATCCTTACCCTGCCATGCCTAAAAAATGTAAGTAGTCCTAGTGAAATCAACAGAATAATTCATGTGGAAGAAAAACTATTCATATGCTTGGCAGTGTTCAGGTCTTAAATTTTTTTTGCATGACTTCTTCTCAATAGTGAGAATGCATATAACTTTACAATTGACTCACAGTAATTCTACTTGGTAGAAAAATATATACCCTCTCCAAATCTCAAAAAATGCTTACAGTAGGAAAGAAAATTATGCCTGATGACTATTCCATATTTTTGTTCCATGAGAAAACAAAATAATTACATATGTTACGGCCAAATAAGAAATTTACATGAATAAAGATAATTAATTTTCAAGTGAAAGGTGGATTAAATTCTCAACCTGAATGCTTGATAGCATTTCAACCTTCCACATTTTTTCTATTGACTTTAAAAAGGCTTTAGATTAGGAGATTAATTATTTAAATTTCTTTCACATCAAACTATGTCAGTATTAATTCACTCAGTTCCATCTTCTTCTTTTTTGGCACAAAAAAATCACCTGCAAATATTGTTTATATACTTTATCTAAACTTATAGTTCTATCATTCTCTGATAAGGCTGGCAAGCAACATAATAAAATAAATTTTATCCCCATAAAGAAGATGGGAATTTTTTCCCCCTGGTTTTCAGCAGTACAAAATTTATAGGTTGACATAGTACTAAAAGCAAGGGTGAATTTTGGCCTATTTGCCCAATTATATGACCATTGATAATCTTTTGGGAAAAGATTAGACAACCATTGGCTTGAATCAATGTAGATGTAGATTTGAGATAAGGAATTGGAAATTATGATCTTAATCGGCCTCTTAGAACATTATTTTTTAGTTTAGTTGTGTCTAATTTTTATATACCCACAATATATATGCATTGCAAATTTAAAACTGGTGTTTTTAGGATTTAATTAATTTATGATTTCAAGAAATTACATAAGTATAGGTCACAAAATTCAGGAATAAATTTATTAGCAGTAAAAAGCAGTGGTAGACTGCTTGATCCCACTGCAAAGTAGGACAATGCGCTGGTATATTTTCCCATGAAAGCTACAAAGTTGAGGAGAGAGGAGAATGATTCCTTTGAATAGTAGTACTGTTTGGATGGAGGATGAAAGAATCTTTTGGCTGAATGTTAAAAATATGCTGGGTAAGCAACATTAATTAATTTTGGGAACATTGTGTGTGGACAAAAAAAGTAGTACCCTTTGCTGTAATTGCTTAGCTATTTTGGTTTTTTTATTTGGTTGGTTGGTTGGTTGGTTGGTTGGTTGCTTCGTTGGGGTCTGGTGTTCATTTTTTGTTGTAGGGTTTGTTTTGTCACAATGATCTAAATAACTAATTTGCTTTCAAAATTTTTACAGTAGACTGTCTGAGAATGGATAGCTTTTTAATGGCATAACAGGAATAAGAGATGATTTCCTAGTTTCTTCAAATTCTCAAGGTTCTACTTTCATTAGCCTTGCCAGAGAAAAAAAATAAAATGCAAACAAACTATGAATGAATTGAGAATTTACTCTACACAAATATAATTAGTGTAGAAGATATGGAAGTTTATAGAATTTGAAGAATAATTATAGCAGGTTTAAAGCCATCAGGGTAAGCGTAAAACACATATTTATCAATATACAATGCAGTCTATACCACAAGCGGTGCTACAGCTTCTTGTTTAGAATTTGTTAACGTGAGCAATATCTTGGTAACCCAGACCCTTTACATTTTTCTTTTTCCTTCTTGCATTTCAGACTGTGATGGGAAGTAAAATGCATACACTTCACACTGCCTGAACTTTTATTAACTACACTAAGAACAAATGAGACACAACCCTTGCACAACATAAGTATGCCGATCCAGACACCTTAAAGGATTTCCTTCTTCCACTCTCCTACTGATGTCCCAGCAGAAAACAACTTAGTATATTTTCTTTATTTTAACACTTATCTTCATTATTCCTCAAATTCAACAATGTCAAAAACTTTAAAGAGCAATAACCTGCTAGGTAGCTTCTATTGTCATGAAGTGCACATTCACACTCTTTTGAACCTTTAGGTATGCAGTGAAAATGGGATTAAATGCCTTTATGCAGAGTGGGTTTTATCTGAAACTACATGGCAGGGATTTTTTTTCCCATGTGGAAAAACAAAGATATTAACTTACTGCAAATTTAAATGGGAAAAAAATATAACTGAACTGCAGTGTTTTGAAAAAAGAGTAAATTGCTTACTCTTTGGAAAGGGTTGTTGGGCTTTTTTTGAGTCAGATGCACAGAGATAAATCTTCTAGTGGCGTTCTACACTATACTTACTTTCTTTCTCACTTACTTTCCACACTATACTTAGTGTGACAGAGTTCCTATTTTTCTTAAGATAAATGTCTTGTGCTTTGCCTTTTCATCCTACAATGTCACTCTATTTTTTCAAATCAAAAGAGAACTAAAAACCCAAGCTTGATCTGTACATTAAATGTATCTTAGAAATGTGCATCAATCTGATTTTTTTTTAATGATCTAATGATAAAAATTCCTGCATCTTATAAGACCAAATCACCTAGCAGCTGAAATGCCCGATGAACTTCAAGACAGACAAGTGTGAAATGATGGACCTGGGGCAAAACAATGTTAGTTTCACACATAAAGGGTTGGGTTGATCATAACTATACAGAAGATGGACCCTCGTTTATGAGCAAAACTTAAACTTAATACTCTATAGAGGCAAAACAAAAGAAAATTGGAAATTAAAAATAGTTTAAAAATAATATGGAAAGAACCATATTATCATCCTGATCCTCATCTCCCTGATCTTGGAAAAGAGGTATTGGAATTATAGAAGATTCAGGGGAGGGTAACAAGCATGACCAATGCATGTAACAGTTTCTTTAATCTTCTTTACAAGGAACAAAAGAACAAAAGAATGAGGTGCATTTTTCAGTCTAGGAAAAACACCCCACACAAACCAAAGAACCGACTCCCACCCAAAGGAACACTTTTGTAAGGGTTATGTCAGAGGCTGCAAAATCAGTGGTGGCATAAATTAAGCGGGACTTCTAACAAGAGTCAAGGCAGAGATGAGCCAGGCTCAAAACAAGGAAAATTCTTCAGACAGGAGCTACATTTTCTGTGAATTTCCCCACTACAGGATCTTGTCAGTACATAGATTTGACATGAGCTCAAATGGAGCCTGGACTAACATTGCAAAGAGATCTATTGAGGGCTACTAAACAGAAAAAGCAAAGGAACTCCCTGATGTGAAAGCAGTTGGTGACTTGGAAAATACATGGGGGCAGCCTCATAAGTGACTGCTGTGTTCTTACTAATCCTTGGGTAGTGATGGTTTGAGTCCTTTGGACAAATAACAGAGAGATCCCATGGAATGCTGTTTGCACTAGTTCTTATATAAAGGCCAAGAGCCAATTTCAAAAGATGCTACAGGCTTCCAGTCTTGCTGGTTCAGGTGGAAATCCCTCAGTATACCTTTTGATCAGAGTGGTGTTATGTTTTAGAATTTCTTCAGATGGAGTTTCTATGAATACAAAGTGGTTACAAGGTATCTTATCAAAGTAATTTTCGTAGGGGAAAACTTTGGGAAATTTTGACAAAAGTCAACCTTTTTTTTCAGATGGAAACGGGAAGCATATGATGATACTACTGGTCAGGAATATATCCCTGTCTTCAGAAGGAAGAACAATGGAGGAAAAACTAAAAAATATATGAGCCAGTCTATTCAGGGCTCCACTAGCTGCTTCAAGACAGCATATTCCATTGTCTCAGTTGCTCATACAAGAGTGTAAATATATTTAAGTACATTAAACTATTAATATACAGGATATATATTTATATATTAATATATGATATATTGATATTAATATACAGGATATATTTTACCTTTGCAACCTTTAGAGACAGACTTTAAACAAGATAAAATATGATTCTTAGAAGTAGAAATTTTCTTGCTTAGAACTAGAAGCTTGATTTTCGATCAACAAAAAATTTCTCTCTTAAGTTTAATTGACTAAAGTAGTAACTGCATTATTGGGACACCAGCACCTCCCCTCCCCCAAACAAAAACCCAAACAGAACTAATCCAACCTCCCTTCCCTAGACAAGCAAATACCCCCCCCCGAAAAAAACCCCAAACAAAACAACCCCCAAACTTGTCTAATAACTTATGTATAGCAACTATTTGTAAACACAAAATAGCTCACATTGTATTTATCTTATCTCTCTACCTCCCCCCACAAAATATTTTTTTTTCCAGTACAGTAACAGCTGTCAGAATTTCGAAATTAAAAATTCAAGGATTTTCACAGAAAAGCTGTTCACAGAAATGTCCTTGATCTTGTAATAGTAATCATTATCCCCTGAGCTCAGTGTTTTGTTGAACGTACTACTATTCTTCATGAATAAAGAAGAGGAGTTCTGTGGAAACACTCATGTTTTCAGCACATCATTGGCAAGTTTCCAGAGAAAATTATATAACAGCAGCAACATAGAGCACATAAGCAGCCCTTAAAAACTGATTTTTATTGAATTAATGAAAAGGCAGTGATGTTAAGGAAGCCAAGCTATTTCATCTCTTGTATTCCATCCAATTGCATAACTGGTTTTTGTTTCAGGATGAAACAGGAAATCTTATTTTGTCCTCCAAATCCATGTGAACCCAATTTTCAGAAATTTAATACGCATACATTAAAAGATACATAGCGTTTTTCAGGGTCAAAATTAGTAGAATAAACTCTTAGGAAATCAACAGGATAGATAATAACATCAAGCCAGGAGAACCTCCTTTTGAATGTGATTTATTTATTAAAAAATAACAGCAAAGTTATTTTTTAGGTTCAGTTCTTCCTTGATTTTCTATCTGTAAAATAAAGTCCACTGATCTCAATTTTCAAAGAAAATGTAAAATACTGTGATCAATCCAGTGCAATATTTGAATCTGGAAAAACAAGCAAAAGCACCACAAATCTGAACATCCCTTTTCTACTGTAAAAGTAGTTACTTCCAATAGGAAAGCATTATTTGAGTAAAGATGGATATGAGTTGCTTCTCTTTCACATTTTAAGGAAAAACACAAATTCCAATTAATTTTCATAAGAGCCAGTACAGTTCCTAATAGGATACAAATCTTCAGAGAATTCTCTAGCTTCTACTCTACAAAAGCCACTTGGTCTAGGTAGGACAGCCATAATTTTGCCTTGTAGCTCTGTATCTGATCAATTACTCTATTTCAGGAAAAATTTTTAGTGTCAATGAGCAGAATGCTATTGATTGGACAGACAATTAGAAAGCCAAACCCTAATGTGACTCATGTACTATTGATTTCCTAAAGCAGCATTCAAACAATTAGTAACCTAGAGAACAGATTTGAGCACAGAGTCCTGGGTGTAACAAGGGTAAAAATATAGATTCAAAGGACAATTTGTTGCTGTTCTTCAAGGGAAAGGATTGGGAAGAACTACAAATATCGGCAAAGCCAAATCATGAACCTTTTAGCAGCTGGCATAAAAATCAAGTACAATTTCCAGTGCAGTTTGTG
Source organism: Melozone crissalis (assembly GCF_028551555.1). Lineage (NCBI taxonomy): Eukaryota > Metazoa > Chordata > Aves > Passeriformes > Passerellidae > Melozone > Melozone crissalis. The sequence continues at coordinate 17,397,890 of NW_026535783.1, read as the reverse complement.
ATATATTAGCAAATGAAGCATTTTAAAAACCTTGAACCTTACTAACTACTCTTATGAAAGGAAATATTGCAGAATAGGTTGAAGCACATAGTTTATTTGTAGTTCCTTACTGTTAAAGAGGAAAATAATAATTAAGATGTGAATTCAGTACCTGAAAAAGATTGAAAAAAATTACATTATAGGAGTATTCTTCTGGGTTTTGGTTTAAGTTTTTAAAATTAATTTTACAGAATTATGGAGGTCCTTCTAAAACATATTGAAAACAGAAAATGGGATAAAGAATATAAGGAAGCCTATATTACTGAAAAAGAGAAACTACTCTCAAAAATACTCTATATGAATAAAAGAAAGCTCAATTTTTAAAAAAAGCCTTAACCAGCTTTAAATTCAAATAGCTACATGTGGAATCATAGAATGAAAACAAAGAAGTACCTTATAATTAATTCAATAGATTTATTTCTAAATATTCTGACAAAAGGGTCTAGTTTTATTTTCAACATTTATTGGGAAGCTCAGCTTATGAGACAGAAAACCTTTTGAAGTACATCTGTGATTTTTTTTGGCCAAAAACTTTAAATCTCCATGTTTTTTTGTTCCTACATTTTGAACCCTGCTGATCATTCTTAATTACATTAAAAAATAGGTGTGTTCTGTTCAACCTCTTGGATAAATGACAAACCGATTACAATAGGTTAAGCAGGTCTATGATTAAATGCTTAAAACAAACAAAATCCTCTCTATACATGAAGCAGTGTTAGATCAACAATCAGATCACTGATCACTATCTCAAATTCCAGAATTGTAGCATTTTGCCGAAGTACTTGATTTTCTTATCATGTGGTTCTTACATATGTGGTCTTTTCAGTCCTTTCACTTGACCCAACTCACATTTTTTTTTATACAGTTGAATGGGATAATTCAAGTTGTATGGAAACAGATTTAAATGCAGTTGAGACATATCACCAATGAAGGTCTACATGTCCTCATGTCTTTTCTTTCGTTTTGTTTTGTTTTAGGTCCTACTCTGATTTCCACCACCTTTTACCACGCATTTGTATGGAGGGGATCAGCCTGATCACAGACCTTTTCCACATCTGTCCCTCATGTAGGAATACTCTTCCTTGATTATAGGGAGTTCTTCCAAAGAAAAATGGTGACCAGCAAACTGCTGTGCCCTTAGCTCAACCAACAACTTCAGGATTGTGATGAGAATGTAGTGTAACATTTGTATGTGGATCAGATGACATAAACAGCTGAAGTGAGTTACTGTTTTTTATTTAAGGTAATGACATTCTATCAATTTTTATTGTTGTATGATGTACAAGATTGATGTATTACAGGAATTCTCTAACTGGTCATGTAACCATCCTTACCATGAACTGCACGAGCCTCACGTTTCTCCCATACAGTATTAACAAATTCAGGTTCTTTGCTGTGCTCTTTACATTCATAAAAGGACTATAAAATGCTCCTTGTAGTCCTGAAATTTTGGAACCTACAAGTGGACTCCAGCCTCCAGCACACTGCTAAGTCCAGCCAGGAAAGGCTTTCTCCTTCCCATCAGCATTGCTGCCAAATTGCATGAACTTTAGAACAAGTGAAAGGTACCCAGGCTTGTTTGTTTTCTGTTTGCAGGCATATGTTTGCAGCATCCAGGAAAAGATTCCCTCCACTGCCTCTCCACACAGACCTGGTGCAGTGCTGGCTTGTGATATGCACTTTACTATGTCACAGTAATTTTTTCATCACGCATTGGTAACTGTTAGTCCAGAACAAAGAACTTAAACTAAGGGGTAATTAAACAGAATTTGGATGGTCCATAAAAAATAATTAATTTACTGCAGCAGCTGATGTTACTGCCTGCTCAGCTCTATTTTTAGATGTTGAGATCTTCCTAGGCATATGGATTAAGTTACAGGATCCTGAATGGAAGAAATTTTAAGGGACTGTGTTTGAGATATCACATTGAGAATAATTATTCTAAATGAGCTTGATAGGCTCAAATCCTATGTCAGTGGAAAAAAGAACAATATTTAGCAATTGACATTGAACAAATATTTAGAATTTCAGTTTAAAACACAGGGTGGAAGGAAAAATCCCATTTATTTCTTCCATGTGTGAAATGAACACAGATCTTAAGAAGCTGAAGAGCTTTTAAGATGTGAAGGAAAAGTGGAACTATAATACCTAAAAGCCAGATGTTATGCCTGTGTGTTTCTAGTGCAAGAATTTTATTTATTAGTATCTAGTAATTAAATGGTTCAGCACAGTAAAGGGGAATAAGTTCATTAGAAAAATACAGCCTAAATAAAATGGTGTAGGCTACTGGAAGCAGCTGCTGAAATACTGCCAAATGGTGAATATTAAAATGAAAGCTGAAATATTACAGGGAATGAAATATCATATGATGATATTACAGGGAATGAAATGTCACCTTTATAATAAAGTAGTTTTTAAAAAGATAAAAAGTTTTAGAAAGCTAAGAAGTGTGGTACCTGGCAATTCTGTACTATGCTGTGTATGCAGGAATTGTGAAAGGATTCCATGAGGGATAATGCTCATGCCATGAGGGATAATGCTAAGACTGAATACCGGAAGTACTTTTTCATTCACTTAGAGCAGCATCCATATGAGTACACAGCAAGTTCTATCACTTTTTGGGATGTTCACATGGTGGTTTTGGCTGGGACAGACTAAATTTTCTTCATAGTAGCTAGTAGGAGGCTGTGTTTCACGCTTGTGCTAGAAACACAGTGTGTGAAGACATCTGTATTTAATACGTGTGTAGTGAATGCTGAGCAGTGCTTACAAGGAGTCAAAGCCTTTTCTGTGTGTTGCTCGTGGCTGCTTGGTTCCTTGCCTCTCACCATGAGCAGGCTGGCTCCACAGGGACCTGGGATGGGACACAGCTAGGACAAATGACCCCAAGTGACCATAGAGATATTCCCTTCCGTGTGGTGGCATGCTCAGCAGTTCTGGTGCAATTCCAAATCTAGTGGAAAAAGTAAGAAGGGGGCATGTTTGGAGTTATGGTGTTTGTCTTCCCCAGTCACCATTACATTTGATCAGGCCCTGCTCTGCTGTGGATGGCTGAACACCTGCTTGCACATGGAAAACAGTGAATTAATTCCTTGTTTTGCTTTGCTTGTCTATGGCTTTTGCTTTCCCTACCAAATTGTCTTTATCTCAGTCCACAATTTTTCTGGCTTTTAATCTTCCAGTTCTCTCCGTGATCTTACTGGTGGGGTAGGGAGTGAGTGGCTGCATGGAGCTGGGGGGCTGGCTGGGATTAAACCATGAGAATGCTATAAAGCTTAAGCCACATTTTATGTATTTATATGGCTTAAGTCATATAAATATATAAAAGATATTTATTTTATATCTATATTATTTTATGTACTTGATGTATGGCATGGCATGTGTCTGTTGCTCTTGGAGATTAAGATTACATGTAGCAATCATGCACCACTGTTGCACACCTGTAATTCTAACTACCCCAAACTGATGCACCTTTCTGTAAATTCTGACATGTATAAGACATCTTTCTCTTTTGCCTTATGTTCATCACCTACATCTTAGAATTACAGGCTACTAAGTAATTTGTTGAGTTGAACCAACCTAAAACAATTTGTTTTTTTTAAATAACAAATCGTAACTGGAAAAATACCCTACAGATTTTACAAAAAAAAAAAAATCTGCACTTATTGTTAGGTTTATGAGAGTATATTTAGAAAAGACTGGGAAAACCAGTACCAGTACTTGTGAATACGTGCCCATTTCTGATTAAAGTTGAAGAAAAACTTCAGGACAATTGTACAAGATGAACTTAGAATCACCATAATGCCAAACTTGTTCTTGTCTCTGCTTAGCTGCTTCTGAGAGTGGAATGCTTGTGTCCACCTGGATCCTGCAAAATGAAGTGGAATTGAGTATATGCTCACTCCTCCTTGATTAAGGCATCTTTTCCAGCACAGACTGCCTATGGAGGATTTTTGGCAAAAGTAATTCAATGTCTACTGAGACTAGGAAATGAAGCTTCAGCAAACGACTTCTAAAAGTTTCTGGTAGCTATATTGCTGCTAATTCTTTTTCCTACAAGGACATCTAGAATGTTATGGAATGTGCCAACTTTACCTAAAAAATTATTTGACCAAGCAATACTCCAAGATCAGTCAGAGCCTCCAACACTTATCCTTTGCATCCTCTCTCCTCCATATTTATAGTGACCGTAAAACAAGTTGTTAATAAACTTTTAAAGTTGTTTTTATGTATTCAAATATAAAAAAGGTAATACTTAAAGCCTTAGCCCCTTAGTGGCCTAAATGATACTCAAATCTCAAGGTTTTTAAAATGCTACTCTCCTCCTGACTGCAGAACTAGGAAAGAACCTAAAGATCTTTTCTTTTGCACGAGTGTTGGCACAGAGTCTGATACAGCATTTATTTTGTTTTTTTTTTTTAATAGTTACGTGGCAGCTCTTGCAGACATCAAGTGAGCGTGGGGTTCTGATTTTCCGGTTTCCCACACGGACAAACAGGACAGGTAGCAGTCCCCTAATGCCAGGGTGCTGGCACTAGGGGACTGCTACCCAGCAGAGGATGGAAGAGAGTTTCGGCTCCAGGCGCCCCGCGGCTGCGGTCTGACACTGTCTAAGCCGCCGCTGGGCACAGGGCAATCCCTGGGGGCCAGCCCTTCACATATTAAACAGGTACCTTTGTCCCTGTAAGGAGAAGCTCAGAGCGAGGGAGGCGCGCAGCTGAGGCGGGGCAGGGGGGCAGCGGCCTCCTCCGAGCGCGATCTCGGCGCTGTGAGGGGAGCAGCGCAGCCAGGGCTCAGTCGCCTCCCACCGGCCCCTCCCGCCGCCGCCGCGGCCCCGCCCCCAGGTTGCCCCGCCCCGCCCCGCCGTCATTGGCTGCCGGCTCTGCCCACCAGCAAGCCCCGCCCCCTCCCACAACCTGACGTTCTCCTCTCGGCCCCCGAGTGGCCGGCGCGCTCTGTCAATCACCCGCGTTCGAGGCGTGCGGCGCGTCCCGCCCGCCCGGGCGCCTGTGCCGCGGTGGGAAGGGGCGGGCGCTCGGGGCCGCCGCCGCCGCTTCCCCTCCGCCTCGGGGTGCCGCCCCGGCCGGCCCCGCTTCCGAGCCCCGCGCTAGGGGCGGGGCGGGTCGGGAAGCCGTGCCTGGAGGTGAAGGGCCGAACGCCGAGGCTGTGTCTCGCTCCCCTGGGCTCCCGGTAGGTTGCTGTCCCCGGCCGCCTCTCGGAGCGGCGGCGGTTGCAGCGGTCGCAGCCGCCCCGTGGGCCGAAGCCTTGGGCTGGCTCTCTCCTCCTTTCCCTGGCTGCCGCGGGGCTGGTGGGGGCCGCGTAGCCCCCTGCGAGTGCGGCGGCGGCCGGAGCGGCCGGCCGGGCCGGGCAGCGAGAGCCGTGCCCCGGGCGGGTGTGTGCCGGCCCCGGGAGGGCCCGCGCCTCGCTGGGGCTGCGCTCCCGGTGGCAAAAGCCGCCGCTGTGAGACCTCCGAGTGCCCTCTCCTGCAGGAGGCGCTTGCGGCCGTGGGGCTCCCTGTGTGGCGGCCGGTGTCGGTGCTGCTGGCGGTGGTTGTTCCGAGCGAGCACCAAGCTGGGTTTGTAGGAACAAGTAAATTTGTTTTCTTCGTCTGTGGAAGCAGGTTGTTGGAGTGCGATTGTGCTCGTTTAGCAGATTAGCAGGTTAGAGGCAAACTGGGCTGCCAGTGCTCTTTTATTCTTACCTTTTATTTTGCTTTTCAGGAAGTTGTTTATAGGCGCGATCTGAATATAGTGGCTTTAAGTTTGATTAATTAAAATCTCTAAAAGTGATGTTTCAGTGGCCATGGAGCTCGGACAGACCTTATTTTCTGGCATTCTTGTTCATTTTACTGGTACAGCCTTAGTGAGTGTTGAAGTGACATGCGATGTGTAAGAAACAAATTGCAATATAATCGAAGACTTTTTTTTCCTTGTTGAATTTTATAGCTAAGATAATTTGTAAGTGCATACATAGTTAGAAATAGATACTGTGTCTGTGCTTAAGCATGATTATAAGTGAAGCACGCTGTTAAGCATATTAAGCCTTGCTGCCTGCGTTATGACTGCTTGCAAGGATAAACAACTTACCTGCTCTTTAGACTCATGCCTCTTCTTAACCCACTTATCTAGTGAATACATTTTATCTCGAGCTACATTGGGATGTTAAAATCCAAGATGGGAGTAATGCAATTTTGTTTTACAGGGGAAAGATGAGATAGACGTTTCTGTGCTAACTATATCGACGTCAGTCAGTTTCTCAATTTGGTCAATTTCTTTTTAATTGAAACATTTCAACAGTTAAACAGTGTTTTCAGTGGAAAAAAGGGTATTTTTTTGTGCTGGCCTGAAATGGAGAAACTACCTGGCAAACGGCAGACTATTTGCATCAGTTGAGAATGACTTTCAGCTAATTAAATTAATCTTTTTCACTTACCACTCTCTATCAAATAGATGTATTGGCTTATAAAATGTAAACGGTTTTCAGAATCTAAAGTACTAGTTCTGATACATCACATTTTCTGTAGAGCTTTTTTTTTTTTCCTGTGTGATCAAGATAAATATATTCAAGATTAGGTAAGAGAAATAACCTGCAATAGGCCATGTCTTGACCCTTCTGAGATTGTTCTTCCCCTAAAAAAAAGTGTAACTGAACCTGTTGAAAGAGTTTTTACCTTGTCCAGCCTATTTATGTACAGTTAGCAAGACTGAATTGACTTACTTTTAGTGTAGTTTTTTCATAATCAGGTTTTTCATAATTAATTTTAACAACTAAATTTTCATAATTAATTAATTACTATGCATTACTAAAGCTCATGCATTGTATTGAATCTTAGTGTCCCCACAGTATTCACAAGGTTTGTCCTATGGAAATAGAATTGTTCTTGGTTCACTAGTTACTGTGCTAAATGATTCTGTGATGAGAAGTAGCAAAGTTACGTGTATTTCTAATATTTTTACTCTTGTCTTGAAAATTTGTTTAAAAAATATTGGGAAGTCTTCTGATGTTTAAGAATAATTTATTTTAGTTATGCCTTTGAGACAACAATGAATGCATCATGAGGAATAAGGAAGTAACAGTGGTTGTTTTTCTCCAATATCTTCTAATTACAAAAAAGAAATTGCTAAAGAAGGGGTACTGATCAGCTGTATTAGCTGTCTTTATCTAACTTTTCTCCAGCTAAACATTTTTTTCAGTCTATTTTAGAGAAAACATATAGTTACATCTTGTTACTCAGGCTTTTCTTTTTACTTTTGAGTGATTTTTTTTTTGAGATTTTGTACATAAAAATAGTAATGTAATTAAAACCACACACAAACCACAGGAATAGCAAAGTTGTAAGGGAGTCTGACATACTGTTTCTTCACAGTTTAGCTCACTGATTCAACTGCAAATTAATATTTAGAATGCTCAGTCAACCCTTAATATCTCACCTGAGGTTGTATGAACAAACTCCCTGACAGTGCTTAGGGGAAGAGGGGGACAATCCTTTTCAGCTGTGGTCTGGGTTTAAATGATCTAAAACTGATCGTGATACTTGGAAGTCATTTACTAACGTAAATGGGATGGTATGTTTCCAGTGTACACTGGGCCTTTAACACACTTTCAAAAATATTTTGAGAATTCTATGTAATTGATTTTCTTGATCTATTAAAAGGTGCAAAGGTAGCTTTGGAGTAGTTTTTGTATATTTTCTGCCAATCCTTAATTTTTTAGTGCTATGCAGGCATTTTGATGCTTTCTCAGTGCTGCTGCAGAACCAGTGCAATGAGATCAAGCCTGATGCTGTTGTGCTTGTTTTTTTAAGCATAATTCTGAGTAGCCTCCCAGATATTGTCACTGGACTTCTAGAGCTTTGTAAGCTACAGCTGAAACAGCTGGGTGAAGAAAAATGTGTGTTTAAGCTAAATAGTTGCTTAAATAAAAGCAGTCTAGTGAGAAGGTAGTTAAAAGCCAGGGTGATGATAACAGGTAAAGAAAATGACTGGAACATTTGTCCCTCCCTGTGATCCTAGGTAAGCCACTTGCAATTTAATGTCCCCCCTTTGGCATAGGGAGGATGCAGAAAAGGAGACATCACACACCGATCCATGCTGTAGAATTGATTTGAACTGTGGTTACTTAGGGGGCTTTCTGAAACTTTAACTTTCAGAGGAGATTATGAAACTCTAAGTTGTGTAGTATGGAATAATTTATTATGGTGAGATTTTGCTCACCTGTTACATTTACTTCTCCTGTTTTATAGATGGTATATTCATTACCTTAAATATATGAAAATGTTTCTTTCTAACAAAAGGGGGAGAGAATATATATTAAATATACTTACATATAAAATATAAATATTTGTGGTAAATATATAATATCAAATATGCAGAAATTTCAGAATATTACAAATGTGCCAGTGCATTCTCCTAGCATGCTTATTGAACTGCATGTTCCTTATCTCTTACAGAGGACATTTTAAGCATCTGCACTTCCCTCTCTTCACCACCTCCTTTATCTGATGTTTTTGACTTTCTGTAGGAAACCTTTTTAAAAACCCCATTTAGCCGTTAAAAGAAGGATATTTAGTACAAAATAAGTATGTTCTGTGGGTATGAAAAGCTAAAACAGTTATCTTGCCATTTGTCTGGTGTCTTGCCTTGTGCTGTGGAGTTAGGAATGGGAGATATAATGATGAATCAGAAATGTCTTTGCCCAAATAACTGTAGGTCACAGAAGCCCATGACACACACAAGTAAGATTTGCGTATTCAAGTAAGTTTATTACTTAATTTGACTTTGTGTGTAACATTAATATAACTACAACTGTTTTTTCCTATGCTTTAGGATCTTCTCTGTAAGCTTACTAGCCAGCTTAGCTTTTAACATACCAGGACTTTGTAGTAGAAGTTTTACTTAACTTAGTAATTTAAGGTTTTTTAATTAAGATTTAATTACTAAGTTAAGTAAATTCAATGTCATTTTCCTAAAAATAATTTTTTTCCCTGCATGGTGATTTATAGTCTTCATCAACCATGTGTTTTGATTGTGTTATTTTTGATTAAGACAGTTTGGGGACTACAACAGTGGAGGATGATGTCCTTTTCAGTAGGCCAAAAATACAAGTGATTTATTGCAAGCAGAGCCTAGACTTCAAGTATGTGGTTTGTCTCAACTTCTTGTATTCTCTGCAGTTATTTGTTGAGTAATTTATGAGTTGCCTTGCTTTTTGTTCAATAAGCCCTGTGCAATAACAGACTATAGATGGAGCAGTTTCCATCAGAAGCAGAGCTGAAGGTGGTGTTGGGGCAGCTGTTTGTGTACGGAGGTCACTGGGATGTGATGTCCTTGCAGGGATGCTCTTGATGGGCTGTGGAACACGGGTCGTTGTGGCTGTGCTGCGTGGAAAGGCCCTTCTCTCTAATATGGGGCATTCCCCTGCTCCACTTCTGGCTGTGCGGTCTTGTAGCTCCACTCTTGCTCTCCATCCTGTGTCTTGTATCCTCCTCTGAGTCGGTTCAGCTTCTGTTGAGTGGAGTTACTGAGTTTGTGAGCTTTGTGGTACTCTGAGCGAGTGAGTCATGGCTTCACTGAGGCGTGGGAGTGCTGATGCTGGCGAGCCATGGGAGCAGCAGGTAGTGTGCTACGTGCAGTAGGAGAAGAGCCATGGTACAAGCACATCAAAATTGTCTAATTGCATTTTGTCATTTGCATTTTGCAGATTTCAGGCTTAGGTTCTATTGAACCCATAAAATTCTTCTTTTTGTTCAGTTTGTCTTTGAGCTTGAGATGCTAGTTACCTGGTGAATGTTGGATCTGTTACATTTTTAAAGCTTCACTGGCTGCATTTTCTGTTTTTGTAAAAAATACTTTAAAAGCATGGGTTTCTTGACAGGTTCCCTTTGTGATTTTGGAAGGTGTGATTTAGTCCAGGATAGGACACGTCTGCAGCCTATAAGAAAGTACTATTTAAAAACTGTATTATTATGTGTGGAAGAATCTTGTGAGTATCTTTTTGTATTTAAGACACCAAGCATTTTCCATTTTATGTCTTTATATTTGAATGAGGTAGTTAACATGACTGTTAACATGTTTCAACATTTTTTTAATATGATATAAAGCAATCTTTATAGGCATTCAGTGTTGCTTTAGAGGAGTTCTGCCAGCTTATAATGAAGAACATACTTAATTTCATGTAGTATTGATATTTTAATGTCAGCTTAAATGTAGATAATGTCCATAAAAATGCGGCTTTTTTTTTAAAATCTTAATTAACTGTGCAGTATTCTTGGGAAGATGAAGTAATACTGTAGAGGCTAAAGTCAGGGAGACGATTGCTTTAAGGGTTCTGGGAGACATGATTCTCTTCTAACCTCAACCACTAGTATTTTCTTAGTTGCACCTTACAAATGCTGTCTTCTGGAAACAGAGAAGTTCAGTATAGAATGTATTTTACTTTCTGTGGAAGATCACTTCAGTTGGCACACATTCATTTCTTGCAATGTTCCGTCAGCAGGTTGGTTGCTCAGTGTATCAAGTTGTTAAGGTTTCTGTGTAACATTTGCTGTTAGTAGGCTGAGGCATCTTTAAATCTGGAGGCATCGTTAAATCTAAATAAAAAATTATGAAACTTGAGTTTATGGTTAACAGTAAAGATGGAAGGCAGAATTTTTCCAAGAGACAAGAGGAAGACAGAATAACTAAATTTGCTTGTAAGCTTTTGTCAGATGGAGAGAAAAATGTCTTTACAGAAATGCTCTTTGTCTTTGTTTTTAATTTTTCCAACAGTATTTTCACTATTGTTTGTTTTTATGTGAAGCATTGTGAGACCTTTAAGTAAATACCGTTGATTGTACTTTGAATTTTTTAAAATTTTCATTAAGATTAAGTGTGTTTTTTAAGGAAACTAGATATTTTTGATCTGCAGCTCTCTCATCTGCTGCCTGTAGAAATGTGGAATTTTTAGGGTAGTTTTTAACCAAACTTAGACTGTTATGCCTGTGAAGATAAGTTCCTATAAGCGTCATAAAAACCAGTTTAGATAGTAGATATTTATTAACCATTACCATGGTGAAGGAAGGATTTTATATGTTTTGTGTGGTAGTATCTTGAGAGCTGTTCAGCTTGCAACTTGTAGTACAAGGCAAGCAACAGAACATCTCCACTGGAGAAGGGAACATTTTAATGTGGTTTTGTGAAGAAAGAGCTGAAGATGTGTCAGAGGGTGGCCTGCAAATGTGGTGGATTTGTGGAAGATAACCAGAAAGGTGAAGTTACTACACTGGGGCTGTGTGGGTGTTGAATGCTAATCCGTAGGCAGCTAAGTTTAGCCAACATTGATGCTTTTGAGGAATGATTCTATTTTAATCTTCCTAAGTAGTGCAGCAAGCATTTAACTACACACAAGTGCCCACATCAACATACTGGCATTTTCTCATGTTAATGCTTGAGAATTTTGTTTTGATTTAAAATCAGTGTACTTAAGTAACTGCCCTCAGACCTTGACAATACTGATGTCAACAGCACCAGGTTGTTTCGTTCTCAGAACTTTTAATCTGAATGATTAAAAGTTCTGAGAACAAAATGATTTCACATTTAATCATCAAATGATTTCATATTTAGTGTCATTTGAATTTGTGTAAAACACTGGGAGACTTGTTTTTTCCTTTGAGTTCCATAGGAAGGCATTGGTTTAAATATGTCTTGTATTACATCACTCATGATGAATCCAAGATCTTAACTGTGGCTAGTGTTTCATCTTAATTTTTGTCACTGTGCATCTTATGCATTCAATATGAAGGTTTCAAGCATGATTCCATTTGGTGTGGTGTCTGAGACTTTATCTATACCATTTTATTCTATATTAAGCTTATAACAGAAGAAAAAAGCATTATAGCCTTTTGAAGACTGTAGAACTGTAGTTTCGATTTGATAGAGACATTTTAGGTGTACATTGCAGTGAAAGTCATGCAAGTGAGAGGAGCGTTCCAAGTGTGTGTAGTAGTGAAATACTTGGAACTGCTGTAGAAGGTACCTATCTGGTTTATGGAGACAATTAAGACTACAGAATCTAATTGCCAAGCAGTTTGTTATTGTTAGAAATCCTTGACAGATTCATAGCTGCAAAAATTAGTCTGGACACATTTTCCTGTACTGTGAGTTATCCCTTTCTTCATATATGGAGTTATTAAACTTGAGCTTGACTCCTGTCTTAAGTTCTTGAAGTAGAATTTGACCATGTAATGAAAGTTAAGTGACAGAATTGTGTCAGAGAACTAAAAATACTTTTAATTTTGAAAACAGATCTTCACAACCACTGTGGAATGCTAGAGCACATTATGTATTTTAGCCTATCCAAAATCTAACCTGAAGATAGAATTAGTGTCTTTTGGACTCTTAGAAATGTTTTTTTTCCCATGTAGCACTGGAGTGTTTCACAGTGCTACTTAATTTTGTCTTCAGATATAGTTCCGGTGTTAGATTAAATGCAATACTCTTTTTGTTTTTTTTAAACTTCTAGATGTGTTAACTTCACAGTTTCTCTGGCCTAGCCTTAGGCTAATCTGAACCTTTCTGTTGTTCTGCTGTAATACTTGCGTGCTGTGGTACAATTATTCGTGTAGAAAATTGACACCTCTATTATGTAGTATTAGCTAGCTCAGCATTAGCTGTCTGCCAGCTGAGGACAATGTAGCCCATTTAAGTCTATATGGTTGTGGTGGTGGAAATGTGAACAAACAAATGATTGAAACATTGCTTAACCATCATTTTTGTCCTTTCTGTGCTCTTTTTAGTAAATCAGCTTTAATAGTGTCATTAGATTTTAAAAATTATTTCTTGTGTTATGGCTCTCCTTTCTGAAAACTGACTTTCAGCTTTTACTCTGAAATGGTGATTATAGGAAAGTGCAAGGATGCCTGAGCAGAAGTTTTAACCAAGTAACTGCATGCACTTGCATGGAATCTTTAAGTGAAGTTGGTAGAATTTTGTAGTGAAAGTCTATGATGAAGTGTAATTCATAGATTAGGGCCAAACTTGCCTTCTAGATCAATGAGAAAATAAAAACATTTGTGCAGTAACCAGAGCTAGCCATCTCAGCTGATGTTTGTTTAGGGTTAACAGAGATTAAGAGATTGCTTGGAGAGCTTAATTGCTACATAATTAGTCCAGGCTGTCATTTGTGGAAAAATTGTGTTGACTTAGGATCCCCCAGTACTGTACATGTCTTCTGATGTGACAGCATTTTGACCAGAGCTGGCATTGGTGGTGCAGAAGGATGCATTATTGTTAATTAGGAAGTAGTGACAAAATTAAGTGTAGAGAACAGATACTGAATTTTGGATGTTGGCAGCCCTCCAATGTGTTCATGTGACTTTAAACCTTGATACAAGACAAGTTACACTAGTTTAACTAGAATAGACTTCTTAAACAAGCTTCAGTAAGGATGAGGAAGGTTTTTGGTTAGTTCTTGTACAGGTTAGTGGTTGATTAAATGTTAGTAAAGCTGTTTCTCTGTTAGATTTTGTGCATTTAAGGAGGATTATATGTGGCCATATGTGGTTTGTTGATGTACTTTCCCTAGGGAAATGTGTATATACGTGAAAATTGAAACACTTATTCTAGAATCTCAAATTAATTATTTTTGTTGAAAATGGTGTGTGGTGGTTTATATGGTAAGAGAAAAATCTAATTTTTTATTTAATATATATACCACTGGAGATGAAAACAAGACTTCAGAAGGCTTTGTTTTCTAAATACTTTCATAAGAAAGATACTTGGATTTACCTTGACTCTTTCAATTTGGTTTCGTCTTTCAGTGCATCTCATTTGTATGTATTTGAAGGTTGAGACTCTATGTATATAGACTTACATTGTTACCTAAACCCTTGTTTTATGAGGAAAATCATATATATCTGTAAGAGTAAGCAAATACCTATTTTAAAACAACTGTATTTTTTAGGAATGCTGAGAGTCTAGTTTGTACACCAAAATGAATAAATTCCATTCTTGCTTTTGCAAAATTTAGCTGAGTCTAGAATTGGTTGATATTACAGAAGGCAGATGTGGCAAAAGACTGAATACTGCGAGAACAGTACTGTTGTCTGAGTTTCAGAAAGTGAAAATAATAATCTGTGGAAAACCGAGACTTTTAAGTAAGAAAGAAATAGTGTAGAAGGTACAAACATCGTATTGTTGGAAGTTCTGGTAATGCAAACAAAATTTATGCGCACTTGTGATCTGTTAGTTGCTTTGCAGTGATGAAGAGCATGAACCAAAATAAGTGTTTTGAGGCCATGCACACTGAGAAATAAACTGCAGAGTTGAGCTCCTGCATGATCTGTTATAAAGAGATTTCATTTGCCTTTGAAATAAGGTTATTATATTTTTTTCTTAAATAAACACCCATGTCTTCTGAAGTGTGAAAAATTTTATGTGATCAAGAGGTAGCAATTGCTTTGTGTGTTTTCCTTCTTTGCTGATGAAACTCTAGGAAGGATTTCGAACTTACTAGTGTATCATGTACTTTTTCTCTGTGAAGGAAATGTAGCAAATGTGGGTTCTGTAGTTAAGTATTTGGAAAGGCAAACTGGCAGAGAAGTGATGTGGCTGTGGTTTTTGATGGCTTGAAAGTTGATCCTGCTGAAGATCTTATTTAGCTGCATTGCCACTTCTTGTATGTTTCTTATTTTATTATGTGGAGACAGCAGTCTTCCCATCTGAAGCTGGAAAAGACCATTCTTTGATCTTGGATTAGTTCATGTCTACTACAAAATACAGGGGTTTTTTGGGGGGGAAGGAAGAAGATGTTGTTTAGAGAATTTGCATATTCTTTTTACAGTGCTTTCAAGGTAATTGTTTAACTAATTGAAGTTAGAATAAGTACCTAAGGAATGGGAGAATAAAATAGTCTTTGATGAAACAACTAACTTCTGAAAATATGAGAAGCAGATAATACCAAGCTGTATTTTGTTTTTATGTGAAAAAAAATTTAAAAAACTGTAAAATCAGATGCCATTAGTCTTAGAATTCCCCAAGTGTATGAAGTAGATTATATTGTTTAGAGCAAAATGTGTTATTGATTAATAAGTTTTCATTGTGGTCAGGTCACATATGAAGAACACCATCTACGACTTCCAAAATGATTCAGTGATGAGCGATTTTGATACAGGTTACTGATAACTGGAGAGATAAATTGTGTCAGCAGAAATTTGTTTGAAAATGTTCTTTGTTTTTCAAAGCTGACATCATGAGTATGTACCATCTGTGGAAGTTTTACGTACTGAATATTTCAGCACACTAATTTTGTTTTTAGTTTTCAGTGAAGTGTAATGATTTAGCATATTATTTCTGCTTTGGAAATCTGAAAAATGATGAAGTAATAATTTGGTTACATTTATTTGAGTCATGCAATGAATCATTAAACAACTTTTTATTTTAGTTTTTACTTGAAAAATATTATACAAAAAATAAAGCTATAGACCTATTTATTTGTAATATAAATTATTGGAATAGCAGCTCAACTATTGGTCATGTTAAAGTCATGTTAAAGTCATGTCCAAGCCTACATTGCTTTTGTTGGACTAAAGTGAAAATAATGAAATCCACTCTTCTGTCATTAAATGTTTATTTTTCATTTTAAATAAAACAGTGGATCTAACTAAATAATATATAACCTCAGAGATATTTTCCAATTCAAATTCTGTTTGAAAACTTTTTCACAGTTAGAAACTGCTGTCCTAAACTT
Organism: Melozone crissalis; assembly: GCF_028551555.1. Lineage (NCBI taxonomy): Eukaryota > Metazoa > Chordata > Aves > Passeriformes > Passerellidae > Melozone > Melozone crissalis. The sequence continues at coordinate 17,382,128 of NW_026535783.1, read as the reverse complement.
TCAAGGGATCTTCAATTAGGATCCTGTTTGCTCTGGATTTGGAATTTTGTAGATTTCCTCTGTTGCATAGAGACGTGTATATAAAAATGAATGTAAATAATGCAGTAATAACTAATCTAGAAAGAACAGCTTAATTTTTCCATGATGCATACAAAAATAGCAGAAACAGTTGATTAGATGTTTGAGTTTTTTATTATGATATCCCAGTGAAATTCTTGCTTGGTTTCAGATTTGTAGTATGAATTTCAGATTTTCTGCTCTTAAATATTTCTAAAAGAGTTTTGTTGGATGGAATCTTGTGTTATTTTTTCTGCAGTACAGATGTATTTGTAACATGGAAATGATCTTTGGAAAGTGAATGTGACTGTTCTTCATCTCAGTTGAAGACTGTAGTAGGTGAAGTATTCAACAAAAATTACATATAGTTAGAGAAAGTATCTTGGAAATTTGTGGCAGAGGCACTAGTAACTTTCTCTTCACTCTTGTAGAAGATGTGAGAAGAAGCTGTGTTGCTAAATTACTGTAACTGCCAAAAATCATGAGCCCTTGGGGTTAGAAGTATGTGAACAGATACTTGAGAGGTGAGAAACTGCAGAAGTATGAAAATGCCAGAAGGCTGAGTGAATTTTAAATGCCTCATGCTGAAACCAGGACTGTTTCTTTACAGTCTTTCATAAAAGAATAAAATATCCCATGTTAGAATGGGCCCAGAAAAATCATTGAAGTCCAACTCCTGGTCCTGCACAGGACACCCCCAGAGTCACCCCATGTGCCTGAGAGCGTTGACCAAACACTTCTTGAGCTCTGTCAGGCTGGTGCTGTGCCCACTTACCTGGGGAGCTGCTCCAGTGCCCAGTCACCCTCTGGGTGAAGAACTTTTCCTAATATCCAACCTAAATCTCCCCTGACACAACTTCATGCCGTTCCCTCAGGTTCTGTCACTGGCTACAGCTACATCTCTGTAGTTCTTCCCTTCATCAGGCCTTCCTTCCACTGGGCATACAGCTCACTTTTTGCCTTTTTTCTGAGAAAAGATTCCTGCTCAACCAAGCTGGCCTTCTCCCTCTTCTGCTTGACTTAGGACATTTTGAAACTTCCTGTTCCTGTGCCCCTGGGACCTAAAAAATGACCAGATCTGATGGGCCCCAGCACCCTCAAAACCATTCCCTCAGGCCATCTTACTGATTCTTTTAAAAGCTTGAAGTCAGCTCTTGTCATGCCCAGGACTGAAATTTTGCTGTCACTTTTTCTCCTGATAATGGTGATTTTAAACTCAATTGCTTTGTGGTCACTGTGGCCAAGGTTTCACTGTGGCCAAGTCATGACTTCGTTCATGCAATCTTCCCCAACACATCAAGGAGGGCACCTTTTGTAGCTGGCTCAATTAGTATTGTAAGACTACCCAGATTTCGGACTGTTCTGGACCTATTTGTGGAGCTGTGTGACAAGGGCAGCTGTTTTGAAGGTGTCCCTTAGTTCCTCAGAGTAATTTTCTGGAATCATTGTCCTGGATAGGTGGCCTATAGTAGACTCCTACAATGGCATCCGCATTATTCTTTTGTCCCTTAATCCTTACTCAGAGACTTGTCAGCCTGGGATCACTGGCTGGGCCGTATTCCAGCCCTTCCAGCTCACCTGTCCTGCCTGTCCCTCCTGGAGAGCTTGTGACCATCCAACATGGCACTCTAATCAAGGGGTTCATCTCACCAGGTTTCACTTATTCCAGTGATGATCCTCATGCTGTGTGTGTTGGTGTGGAAACATTTTGGGTGTGGTCCGTTGTAGCTGACACCTCCTGGACCAGTTTTAGGATCTCACCAGCACTCAGTTCCTTGAGTTTTGGCATACCATCCCATTGCTTATCACTGTCAAACCTGTTTATGTCCTTTTGCTTCTTCCAATGTAATTTAAAGCTCTATCAAATTTTTATTTTCCTCTGTAGCTCTTTTGCTGCTATATGCTTTTCTTAAAAGTAGAGCAAAATGTTAGTATATTGATACTATCAGTGATGCATGATCTTGTAATTACAATGAAGGGTACTGCTTATGTTACCCAAGGGAGCAGTTATGGTTGCATGTTTCGTTTAAGTTTGTCATTCCTGGGCAGTGCAATGTCCTATTTAGCTACTTGAATGTTCTCTTAGTTAGTTTGTTTAGGAGTAAATCTGGAACATGAAAAAGGAATGAGGTAGATAGTAAGTTGGATTTTTTTAAAGGTGACTTGCACACTTGCGTATGAGCATTGTCATGACAACACTTTGGAACATGTAAGCTTGCATATAATTACAGTGGTGTTCCTGCTGTTGCTGCAGGAACAGGCATTTGAGAAATGTATGAATAAAGAAGATGCTTAAATGAGCTGTTCTTTTATTCTGCCTTATGTAGTGTCCTAGAGAGTCATTGTTGCTACAGAATAGGGGTCTTATGTTGCATATACTCTTCAGTAGTGTTAATTGGGACATTTTCAAGAAGAGTTTTAGAGAGATGTGTAGATTTATAGCTCTAATCTAGGGATACTTCTGGAAGTGTTAGGTGTGTGAGTTGTGAGTCAATTGGAACCCTGTTGTCATTTTTCTTTACTGTGCCTTTCCTTACTTTTCATGCAGTCTCTCTACAGGGCTTGGAAAAATCTATCAGATTACACACAAAAAAAAAGAAATCCCTGCTAGCTGTTGTTAGTTGTGCATTTCAGTTACTCTGAAGTTACTTGCTTTCTTCCAGTCTTGTTTTATTTTTTGTCTCAGTCAATATAGATTTGAGATTTAATTTATAATTGAGATCTAATTACTTTTTCTTCTATGTAATACCATTTTGACTTTTTTATAGCTTCTTTTGCCTTTCTCTTCACACTTGAACATAGTAATTTCACTCCTTTGATATTGCTTTGTCAACTTGGCTTTGATGGTGTTTGCCATTGTCCTGATATTTAGTCCTGTATCTTTTTGAACTAAGAACAATTATTTAAATCCTAACAATATTCCCTAATGTAAATGACGTTGAGTCTTTGAGGCAAATCTGCTGCATCTTCCTTAATAGTAAAAAAAACCCTGTACTTTCATTCTGTATCAGAATTTTTTACATGATAAGTAATTGCAAATACTATATAAATATATCTCTTTGCCTTTTGGTGCTTTTTCTTTAGAATGTGAGCATTATGGTGAAGAGAAGATACAGGCATCAACATTATAACACTGTCATAGGTAAGTACAATAGAAATAAATACAACCATGAAAAAGTTTTGTATTTTTAAGGTAAATACATCATAAAATATTGCACAGGAACTTCAAAATGGAGAAAGTCATAAGCACTGTCCTTGTTTTGAGTTAGTTGCAGATTATTTTATTAGGAAAATGTAAGAGAACACCTGTGTCCTGGAGAAACTGTGACAAGGAATACTTCCATGTCTTCCTTTAGATATGTAGTGGGGGGAAAATGTGAGGGACTTGTGTTGGTTATTTAGCAAATATCTTATAAAAAGGTACTAATTTCAGTTTATATAAGAAAGCTTGCTTGTAATGTAAGTGGAGTATCTGTTGGTTCAACAGGAGGAAAGGAGGAAATCTATTACACATAAGTTACTGTGTAATGGATTTGTCCATATAATAGACACATTTCTGGAAATCAAAATTGATGTTGTTTGTCATGTATTTGGTACACTAAAAATTCTAGGGTTGTTTATTGTTGGTTCTTCCTGAAAAAGCTAGTAAAATAGGGAATTCTTCTTTTCTTTGGTACCTAAAACGTCTAGTTGCATTCTTTTGCATCAAACATGCTGACCTGCATTCTAAGAACTGAATGGTGACTTTGAAGTTCTACTTCCACACACTTAATGTCTAGCTTCCTTATTTCTTCCTTTCCTTCTGCTATGCCTTTGTAGCATAGTGGATGAGGGAAAATTACCTATTGCTTCCCATCGAGTCAGTTCCTTTGAGATCTGTGGTTTAGAAGGTGACTTTAGTGTATCTGAAAGCGTGCAAGATTATGTTGGATGTCCCCTTTTCTCTTAAACGCTTCTGTCTGTACCATAAAAAACCACAAGTTTCATTACTCACTGCTGAAGTCCTTTTTCCTGGCGTTAAGCAAGTCATCTTGGATTGTAATCTGCATTTGAGTTTTTTGATTGTTCTCAGAACAAGCCTTTCATTCCCCCTTTCACAGTATTGTGGTCATATTTCTTTGCCAAACAAATTTCCATGTACTTCCTTGTTCGGGTAATATGTTAGTCAGCTGTTGATTAATGATTTTTAAATGACATGTAGTTATAACCATGCTATAACTATGTGTGATTTAGCAGATGCAACTGTTCAGGTGACTGTTCATATTATTTGGTGTATTTTTCACAACTACCTCTTTGATTTTTGAAATTTTGTGGTAAGCTGTGATATGAGTAATAATTTTACTTTGTGAGAAATTGGTTTACAAAATAAAAGTGTCTTCAGCTCAAAGTATTAAAAATAAGCTCCTGGTGACTGCCTTTAAAATAGGCTGTAGCACATGAAGTACATTTTTCCAGAGGATGTTCTCCATTACTTCAGTGTATTCCCAACATTGAAACAAATGTAGGAAAAGAATTTTGCACAGACATTTAACTCATTGTGGAATTTTGCCGGTGTAGAAACTTCTGAATTATGGGGTTTTACGCCACTGTCATCAAATAGAAAACAATATCCATTGTTCTTATAGCTGAGATTTAAAAACAAAAGCCTTCTTGTGATTCTTTATTGCAGTAGTAAGATAGCATTGTTTTTGCTGAAATCCATGTGGGAATTCGTGTCTAGGCAATGATGCTAAACAAGGGAGAAGGGGAGCAGGGAAACAGATTTATGACAGAAGTATAGTAGGGGAGAATAAGTAAATATAGTTTAGTTTCAGATTCTAGGAGTTACTGAAAGAACTTGAGTGTCCTTGCCATGAGTTTATAAATTGAGCATTTCAGAAATTACAGTTCAGAAAATACAAGATATTTCTATTACTTCAATAACTGTGCAGTTTGAGCATTTGCTTAAAACAGCAGATACTATTTCAGGGAAACAAATAAAATGCTTTCATTTGAACTGACATAAGGTGAAGTGAGTGTGTCCAAGCATCAATTTTAAGTGTGTTTATTCAGGAAGAAGTTTTATAGGGTGTTTTTGTTGCTTTTTAAAAAATAACTATTGCTTGAAATGTTGAAATTTTAGTACACTTCAGTCACTACAATAACACTTGCTGTTACATATTAGAAATAGAATTAACCCTTAAGTAGTGCTTTTCATAGATCTGTAAAGCAAGTATAGTTAGTTAAAGCTTAATTGTGTGTCTAGTTGAAGGGAAAGGTAATTTTGTACAAGAATCTTACTGTGTTGAATAACTTTGTTTTTCTTTTAACAGAATTCCTCTAAAGACTAGGAAATATCGCTGGTGTTGTACCTTCTGGAAATACGTTTTACTACAAATACCACCGAGGCTTTGCAAACAGAATGAACATGCTGCTGTTGACTGCTCACCCACAGTAACCAGCTGGGCATTTCACTCATGATGTTTTCATTCTCACCTTGTCCAATTGGAATTTGCTTATACTGATTTTTAAAAAGAGGAATAAATCAAAGTGGAGTACCGTAAATTTGACATGGAAAATAAAAAGAAAGACAAAGACAAACCAGATGAAAGAATGGCACGGCCTAGTGGGAGATCAGGCCATAATCCACGTGGAAGTGGTTCTTCAAATTCTGGAGTGTTAATGGTTGGCCCTAACTTCAGAGTTGGTAAAAAAATTGGATGTGGTAATTTTGGAGAACTACGGTTAGGTAAGATCCTTGTTTATTTATTTCAGTTTACATTGTTCAAGGCCATTTTTATGCAGTCTAGGCAAGAAAATTTCTCTATGAATACCGTGCAGCTCTTCAAACTGCCTTAAAGCTTCAGATGTGCAAGGTATATTCAGCCCATCTTTTGTGGTTTTACCTCAGCCGGTGCAAGCTTGATGACTTGAAGAATCTGTGTAGCAGGATACTTCCTGTGAGTAAAATGTTTTCTAGCTATGTGCAGTGCTCTCCTAAATTCAGTCACTTTTCTCTTCCAAGATGTGGAAGTTATATGATGCTTATTGTAGCAGTCTTTTCTGACTTCCTGAAGCACTTTATTGAGGTATATTTAGGGCTAAACGTATGAGACACATCCCCATCTTGTAGGTCTGGCCAATCTCTTGGAGATGCTGTAACCAGGTACTGCAGACTTTTTAATACTGGTGAACAAGGAAATTCCTTGGTTTCTTTTTTAATGTAGTGATGTTAAACATTTGAGCTGCTGTTGAACAGGACAGTGAGAATCCATCTGTAGAGAAAATTTGGGATAACTCAGTCACTCTACTTCTCTTCTGAACAGATGGCTGAAAATCAGATGGTGGAGAAGGCAGACTGAAAAGGACCTATAGAGTTTTGCAGAATTTAAACAACAAAGCTGGAAATGCTAGCATTTATTAATAGACATGATGGGTGTGTTCTTTTGGAAAACTACGTGTTTAGATTTGGGAACTTGTTTTTCCAAGATGGGACAGCATGATTAGTTAGGGTTTTCAAGATATGTAAGTTCAACTATGTTTTAATAAATACAGTTTGACACTTAATGGCAAGAATTTACTCTAGTATTGTTAGCAGGCTTGAGTTAAAGTGCTTCATGCATTTAATAGAGGTGGGTTTCACAGTGAGGCATTGGTGGGCCATATAGGTGGTGTTTCTGTTGATCAGTGCCTGTGGTAGAAGTAATACTCATTGCCCGTCAGACAATATTTGTGATACAGTGTTTGCGTAAAACAATATGTTTTTAATATAGTGTGTTCTGGGAGCTGTCAGGATGTAAACAAGCTTGGCAAATTAATACTGTAGAGGAATTTAAGAAAATATTGCTGCAGTTCTGACTTAGGACACTGAATTTTGCAGTCTCATTAATAGGTACTCTTGTTACTACTATTAATAGTTACACAAAATTGATACATTTTGACATTTACAGTGTTGCATACATGACTTTGCAGTCCACAAATCAAGCTGAAAAATTGCTCTTCCTCACTTGCTAAACTTTTGCATAGTGCCTTCAAATCTTAAATTTTGTTTCAAACCTCTCAGAAGGTTCAAACCAGCAAAATTAATTCTACATAAAGGCAACTGCGAACTAGTAAAGGTAATTTTTTGTCCGTCTTTTTTTTTGGTCACAAAGTACAGAGCTGATTAAGGATTAATATCTGATTAACTTACTTGCAGTTGTTACAGTGAAACAATGTATTTTATTTTAAATACAATATTAAATTAGTTAAGACTTACAGTTTGATAGTACTGAAATAAAGTAAAGCAAGTAAGTAAAAGGAATTGGAGGGAGATTATGGGTCATTGTACTGTCCTGCAACCGTCACCAGAATGAGTGCAGCCTTTCTGATTTTAATGTCTGTGGGTTTTGTTTATATTCTAGATATTTCAAATCCCTATTTTTTGGTTTTTGTGAGGAAGATGTTTTAAATGTAAGTTACTGAAAGCAAGAGTTAACATTGCTATTGTAGAATCTGATTTAATTTTTTTATTTTTTCATTTGCTTTGCTACAGTATCAAGTACTTACTATGCACCCTTTCTACAAAGGTGTACTCAAGTGCTTAGTTTTTTTATATGTACGTCTACAAATGGAATATATTTTGAGCATATGTCCTAAGGTTAGACCTGAGGAACTTAAAGGAGGATTGGAGTTGTAGAGTGATGAATTGGTGCGCAGAAGACAAAAATTCAGTTATGTGTTGGGAGCTGTTGTTCTTCCATCTGAGAAGAAATTGGAGGTCATGCTTCAGTAGTGGCTTGTGGATCAAATGGGAAATTGGCTTTCTGTAGCAGATTACTCTTTGTGGTCTTCAGTCATTAGCTTGCAGAGGACTAAATTGCTTTGGATATTGAGCTGTTAATTTTCAGACTCTCTGTTAGAGTTAAATTAAACTGATACAGTTAAAATAAGCTGATAAGGTAGTAAGGAGAGAACTTGTTGCTGTTGAAAGAGACACATTACTCAATACTTGTTGTGTGTTTATGGATAGATCAGCAGTGATGTTTTACATATGTGTGTCTGCTGTATTTTAAAGAGAGGATTGTCCTGACTGATCACCTGAAACTTCATGTCCCTGCTGGTGCTACTTCAGAATGAGCATGTCATTACAACTTTTGGAACTCAGTATCCAGTTCCTTAAATGTAACTGGGTTTCTTACTTACTCAGAGTAGGTGATGTACATAGCTAAGAGATGGATGAGCAGGACTACTGCTTCTTATAGATTCTAATACCATGCAGAGACACAGAAACAACTGCAAAGTACATTTGTTACCAAAAATGTAACTGATATGGTCATCCAGTAAGAAATAGTTAGGATGCCTGGATATCCACTGTAGTCCCTACATAGGGGACTGTAACCCCCTTTATAGCCTACTGATCATATTAATTATGTGTTTGTTGTTGTGAAGCCCTCAGGTTATTTGTTTTTGGGGTTTTTTTTGTGAAGTTTGATCTGCTAAGAGATGTAAGCTTTTAATGCATCTTGTTTCAGCTTTACAGATGTACTCTATTTTTTAAAAGACTCATCAGCACTTCCTAGTATTTGACTATTGGTGTAACTCACTTGGTCAAAGCATGGTTGTGGTTTCAGTCCCTCTGTGGGGCATTTTCTTAAGAGTTGGACTCAGTGTCCTTGTAGGTCCCTTCCAAATCAGAATATTCTGTGATTCTGTGTAACTTTCTTCACAGGGAACTTTTTAGACTTGGTCCTCATCTTTTCCCCATATGATTTCTTTAACAAACTGAAATAAACATAGGAAATTCAGACCTGAGTAATACTACAGAGAAAAAAGGAGAATTATCATTAAGAATAATATACATTAACTGCATTTGAAAATTGTAAAGAAATAACAAATGTTGAAAGTGACTACTTAATCTATCCTTTATCTGCTGTTTTTTAATTTTACACCTATAAAACTTGCTTAACTTTAGTCATTGCATACGGTTTGAAGTGAAGCTTATTGGAAAGATCTTACCCAGTTGTAGAATCCCCTTTAAAGCAGCAGATATATTTCCTAAATGGTGTAATGCCATTTAGGAAATGGTCAGGAATGTTGTTGTCCTGTCCTAAGTTTTAGCTTAGTAAAATACATAATTAAGGAATAAAACAGTCCTCAATTAATTAAGTAGTTAATTCTAGTTTTAATTAGTGGCTGGTGTTTCAAAATTGCATGGTAATTAAAAAATAAATTTAAAATAATTTTCAGCAATAATTTTGAAAATCGCACATTCTAGTTATTGTGATTTACCAATTTTCACGCTTTTTCAGTACAAAAAAATCACAAACTTGGTACAATATCTGCAACTCTGTGAAATTTCCACCTCTTACAGTATTCAAGGAAAAAATCTTTTTAAATTAAGGTATTGGATTAATAAACCCACATTTCCTAAGTCACTGCCACTTTGCTAGCACCTTAGATGAAAGATAGTTTGAAGACTTTCTTGATATTTAAATGGCCTTTACATGAACAGAAAAGCCAGTGTCTCACATTTGTTTTTTATTCTTTTTTCAAGGAAAAAATTTGTACACAAATGACTATGTGGCAATTAAGCTGGTAAGTTAATATTTTTTTTAAAGGTTTTGGGATGAGAAACTAATCAGATTCTTCCTTTCAGATGTTAATGGGTTGATTTTTTTAATTGGAGCCTTTAATAGTTTTGTATGATTTCATTGAATTAGATAAAAGCAGTTAGTGATAGATGTAATTGTGTAGTTTGGCCATATCGAGTAAAAGTAGTTTTTAATTGCTGCCACTGTTTTCAAGGCTAAATCTGTGTTTGCAAAATCAGTGATGGTTTAATGCTGCTTCAAGGATGTGTTCTACGGCAGTTATCTTAGTAGCCTCCTTTGTTGTCCAACAAGTAGAGGAGCAACAAGTTTACTGTGAATCTTAACATCAGGTGACTATAGAGAAACTCCAGAATTCTTGAGGCTGCATGTGTTTCAATGTCCACACTCCTGCCCCCCAGTATTTTCATCTAGAACTGCTGGTATTTACACATCACTTTGTTAGACATGTTTTATTTGCAATGCTGTGTAATATGTTTACTTCTTTTGCAAACATTATACTTTTGGCTATTGTGTTAATACGTCATTGTTTGGCTTTTTCTCAATCATTGGAACTCCTTTGGTAACACCATATTTTGCTTCTGGATTTTTTTAACTTCTTGGTAAATGACCGTGTTCATAACTGAAGTATTTAATGATGAAATTCACTTGGTTACCTCTTATCATTGAAGGACTTTTAGGACTCTGGTTGGTTTCTTGCTGCTGCAGTAGCAAAGAACTTTTTATGTAGCATAGTATGGTTTCGTAAAGTGAAAGGTAAACCGTGGGAGCCAAAATGCATGGCTTTAGATAAGAAATCTGAAAAGCATTACAAACATAATAAACTCCTGAAAAATACTGGTATTACTCTTCTTGCTTTGGGAAATACTTTGGGAGTAGTAGAAGTTTTTAAAACATGCAAATTATGGCTTGAGAGAGCAACATTGAATACAGTTTTGAGGGTTATTATGTGTTGAATCAAATTTATACTCATTTTGTTTCAACATATCTTGAACTTACTCTGTATGTCTGGTGAAAGCTGAAAATAGTCTGAGAATTCTTCTACTTAAAGGCTGTCTACTCCAAAGCACATTTAGAAATATATTGCAAAGTAGTCAGGTTTTTTAAGCACTAATTACTTGATAATGTAGAGCAAGACAACTTTTTTATCTGATTGGTTTTGAGAAAAGGTTTCTTATGACATATACAGCTTAGTAAGCTTGGCTGCCATTTCAACCCATTTCAGCTGTCACAGGTGATACTTGTTGTTGGCAACATTTACTTTTTTGATTTCCAAATATCTCAGTGTTAGAGCTGCTTGTTCCCAGATGAGTAAAAAGCTTGGAGCAACTTTATTGAGTAACTTAGTTTGAAGTCACTTAAGAACCAATACAGTTAATTATATATGTAATGTACTACTAGTGCTGAAAGAACTCTTGAGTGTATATAGTGGACTTTTCAATTTTTCCTCTTACATTTCCTGTTCTTCTCCTATTTGAGACAGTGCCAGGACTTTTTTCTAACAGTTATAGATACAGTGGCAGATAATCCTTTTCCTTTTTAAATGTAAGCTTTTGTTTACTCTGGCGCTTGTACTTCTGTGCTTTCAGAGCAGTCATTTTCCTATGCTTAACCCTTGTTTTGTTATTGTAAATGAGGCACTCTTAACTTCCTCTCTGTTTTGCACCTGTTGTAGTTCAAGTTTAGCCTTCCTGAATGGGGTTACTTGAATTAAGTTTATGTTGCAGTCTAAGCAGTTACCCTTGGCAGGTGTGGTTGTTGTAATCTCTGCTGCAGTATCCTAAAATTGTATTTGCATTCCTCATGGTAGCATGCCAGTTTTGACCTACTGTTGTCTTAGGTGCAGCAGGACATCTCCTATGACAGATGTTTTGTGTATCAATGGTAAGCATATATTCTAGTGCAGAAGGACTGTGTGGGTTTCTCTCAAGTGCAATAAACGGCTCTGTTTATACAGCAGCTTTCAGGAGTGCTGTATTGTTAAAAATAAGTGAATTGTACAAGTGCTCTTTTGACTCAAACTTTTAAATGGTTTTGAATTAGTATTTCCCTTGTGGACAAAATTATACGAGCATTTTCTTGTTATGGCGCTTAGGGCAGCTTCAGGACTTGTGTAAAAAGTAGCTTAAACAGTTTTTCTGTGTGAGGTCCGAGGGTTGTACAGCTATATGTATTTTAAAGTATAATGTTTATACGTAAATGCATATTTAATTTGGTAGAACAGCTGCAGTTCCAGAATCTTCCTCTTCATCTGTCTTAATTCATTATTGCCTGTTCTGGTTGGGCACATACTTCAGTTTGAGAGGTCAGAATAGACTTTTTAAAGAACTATAATGAAACTCTTGAGATCTAGGCTTTCAGTGCTGTGTAGTGGTCTTAGTATGTTTCTGCTCATCTTCTAGTATACAGACTGATTTCATGTGATCAGGTGGTTCTTTAGCAATAGCTGTTTGGTGTGTAAAAGCTCTACCTTTCCTGCTCACCTCTTCTTATTGTTAGATTTACTACTTTTATTGCATGACCCTGTACTTGACTTAAACCTCCTATTCACTCTTCAGCTTTTTCTTCACCTTCATTATTTTTCCCTTTCCCTTTGACATATTTCTCTGCTGCTCAAACTTACCTCCTCTGAAGATGCTTAACCACTACCAAAAAACTAGCTAAAGGAATTTCTGCTTGAGCATGTCATGACCCATCAGGAGGGCCCATGGTGTTCATTATAAATTCTCATCAGGATTCAACAAAGACACTGGACATGCTTTAGGGAGCTCTTGCGCTTTTTTGTATGACCGCCTTGTGTCCAGCAACCAGCTCACTATTTATACTTAAAGGGTGTTGGCTAACAAGCCCTTACATTTGAAGGCTTTCACAAATGCTGGCTAGCAGGCCTGTGATTTTTACGGTACACTTTAATAAACTCTCAACTCCCTCAACACTCTACTTAAAGGTGCTGGCTCACAAACCACAGCATTTCTGCACCTCCCCACTCCCACAATAAACTTCAGTACGGAGTATGGAATAGAAAATGATAGCTGTGCTTTGCCCAGACAGAGTGAGGGAGAAGAGAAATAAAAGCAGAAAAGGAAGAGAGCAAAAGAATATCATCAGTCCTTAGATCATGCCTTGGTCTCACTTGTGTGGCTGGTCCAGAGCTGGGAATTGTGACACAGTGAAATAGAAAGAGGAGAAAAAGAGAGCAGGGGAGCCCAGTCTGCTTCCTTTCATCGATAACCTGGTGCAGCCTTTTATGTGAATGTGATTTTTTGTGCTCTTTTGTTCTGGAGTGCATAGCCAGCCCTTGGAGCTCTCTTCCAGGGAATGAGGAATGAGTGCAGGGCGGGGAAGTGAGCACAAATCTCCATCCAGGTGGAGCAGGGAGCTGGCTCAGCACTGTGCTGCCTCACCTCAGCAAGACCCTGTCTTCCAGTCACAGCTTTCCTACCAAAACAGTCAGAATGTTTGAGACAGACCATGCTTATGCAAGATCTTCCACACCAACCAGTGGTTCAGACATTCCTTACTATTGGTTGGGCATACAGCTCATCTTTGACTATGGTGATCTCTATACGTTGGACACAGGGCTAGGAGAGGGAGGAAGCAGAAGACAGTGTGCAGCTAATCAAAGTTGCAAAAAAGTTGCAAAACATGATGCTCATCATTAAAACCAGAAATCCCACCAATATTACAGTTCCTATTTGTGTCAAACACTTTCCCCACCCCATGATTTAAAACCAAAAGAAATCTGGTTTTGATTCATTGAACAAGTTCTTTGGTTGCAGTGTTTGGAATTGTTCAGCAATCTGGTCAGCAGCTTCCTTCATCTTTGCTCAGGCCTCTTCAGATAAAGTAGCATTGTGGATGGTGACAGAGTACTCCTCTTTGGTGAGGCTGAGCATCCCATGTTATGTTTGTTCAATAATGGGTACATGATGGTGCATCCATCTCCGAGAGGTTGTCAAATTGAACATTGATAGGACACAGGGAAAAAATTCAGACACCTCATTTCCATCTAGCATGGTATTCTAATGTTAGGAATAAGATTTTTCATCTGAACTCCTCCAAACCAACCCCAAAGGGGCTCTCCATTTATAATTGTCAGTAAGATTTAGGATAATTATTTGTGGCTCTGTGGCAAGCTAATTCCTGCCATCAGGTACTAACCTGAAAAATGTAGAGGATGTTGGTCCTATTACAATTTTAGCAAGTACAAATATGTCTATTCAAAGTTCTAATACCAAGTATGAACCGTATTTCAGGGGAGTTCTTCAGGGCAAGTGTTACAAGTACTATGCATCACAGCAGACAAACTTTGAGGCAACAGAAAGAGTCCTAATTTCTTCCTGAGTGAAGTAGGGCATGGCAAGGCAAAACCCTTGGCTGTGAGGCCTCCATATTCTTACAAATTCTTGTATTAGCTTCCAAGTTGAGTTGGAGTCTTATTACAGTAGTTCTTGTTTAACAGGATGGACACATTGCTGAAACATCTTGGGTACAGTGCTAGGTACATATTATAAAACAACAGCAATATGCAGTCAAAATGCTTGATGTTAACATCACTCATTGCTTTGTCATAGTTCTTGTAGGAGAGGAAAATGGAAAAATGCCTTGTTCTAAACCAATGGTTGAAAAGAGGATACTGTCAACTGGTGTGAGCACAGTATTCTTTATCATGGGCATTGAGAGTTATCCATAAGTAACTGCTGAAAGGCTTCTGAAGTCTCTGCTCCAATAGTGAAAAAATCTGTTAAAGCTAATTTTGCTAAGTGTAAGTTTAATTGCTTAATTTAATTTGTTTTGTGTCCTTCCTTTTGTGAAAGATACAATTGATTCTGTTTCCCGTGGCCCATTCCTGTACCACTGGAGCAGTAAAGTGGTTGCCATTGTCTCACTGGGTGGAATTGGGCTTGGGTAAATACCTGAACCACTGCTTTAAAACTCTGTGCTTTTGCCTGTGCCTAAACTAAAAACTTGGATTAGTCTGAACCTCCATATTTGAGGTGGGAGTATGTACAGCTTCTTACTTCTCCTCATTTAAGTTACCCTGCTTTGATATTTTGGTTCTGGTATATGGCACTATTTTGTAGCAGTTTGCTGATCCTGTCTATCATCTCTGGTTTCAGTTTTAATTAGTGGTGCAGAATCCAGATTCTACATCCTGCAATTCCTCATGAAAGATTCTCTCATATACATGAAGCTGAAGCTATGCTGAAAGCCTGCTAATATAACCATGTTTGACAGCAAACAGCCCTTCTGCCTTCAGTCTCTTTTCCTGATTGCTCTCAGCAGCAAGCAGCTCCCTCTCCTGAGGCCTGCTCTCCTTCTCTGGGAAACCTAAACCCCTTGACCAGTAGGCAGCCCACTGCATGAGGGACCAGGACTCTCAAGGACCATTTATCTGTATGCAAACCTCAGATTCTCAGTATCCCTTGGCCTCCTCTTCTGCAACTTTTTTCTGCTCTACAGCAACTGCTGCCTGCACTTCTGTCTTTACTATAGCCACTTCTCTGGCTTCAGCCTCTTCCACAGCTGCCTTTGTTGCCATGCCCAACACTCGTGTGGTTCTCTCCTCCTCATCCTTATCCCTCACTACTTTTGAATCCTTCACTTGGGTGCGTCACTCTCTGTTTATGAAAATCAAATAGCCGAGTCTTGCCTCTTCATTTCACATACTTGTTCCTTATCTGAGCACTTGTAAGTCCTTGTACTCCCAAGGCCAACTTATCATCCCTACTGTGGTACCCAGCACATCTCTCAGTATTTTCTCCTGCTTTGTAGCCTTGCAGAGCTCGAGGTGTAGTAAGTCTCCTTCTATATTCAGCAAAGATTGCAACTTTGTTCTTTCATTTTTCTCTCTATCCAGACATCTCTGGAAGTGGTCAGCCAATCTTCTGGATGTTTTTTTAAGAGCTCAACCAAGACTTTCAAATGCTTTTGCAAATGTTTTGCAGCCAAATTTTGCCGTCTAAATATTTTAGTAAAAAAAAGTCTGTCTCATCTTGCTCTCTGTATGAACATTTTTGTAAAGAAGTCAACCAAATTTTATAGAAATGTCTCTCTATTTTTGCTATCTAGACATTTTAGTAAGGAGTCATTAATCTTTTTATCTCTTTGTGTTTCCATCAGCATGACACACAGTACTCCACATATGAAGATGGGCGTAGGTCATACTTTCCCATAAAAGGAAAGGGGTCAATGCTTGGAATTTCCTGAGCTGTCATGTCCTGCTCCTCCCTGTTTCTGATCCATCCTGTACCCCAGTCGGAGATGGAGATATCTGAACCCATCCCAGCTAAAAATAGCTCAAGAGCTGTTCAGTCCCTCTCAGCCTCACAAGAGTCATGTCTGTCATGCCAGTTTATTGTTACAAGCCATTGGTAGGAGTGTGATGTTTGTTGTAAATTCTTACAAGTCTAAACGAAGCCACTAGACCACAAGCTGTGGAGCTCTTGTGCTTTATTGTACAGTTGTTATAACTCTGGAACCCCCACTATTAGACTCCAAAGGTGTTGGCTAACAACCCAGGCAAAGCAAGGGATGAGAGAAATTAAGGTGGAAAAGAGAGAGGAAGAATGAAGAAGTTCTCCGTCTGTAGATTCGTGCAGTCAGTCCTGCTGCGTGGATGGTCCAGTGCTGGGATAGCAAAATAAAGAAAGGGAAAGATATGGAAAAAGTCATAACGGGGGCCCACGTGCTTCCTTTTGCATTTAACCTGGTGCAGCCTCTTATGTAAACAAGACTTTTCCTGCTGTTGTGTTTGCACATTCACAGGCAACCTTTTGAGCCGTTCTCTGGGAGGTCAGTTAGGAGGGACTGAGCAGGAAGCTGGCTCAGAACACTGCTCCTCTATCTCCATGGACCCTTTGTTTCACTCACACTTTTCTTGTCATAACAGCCAGAATATTTGAGACAAAACGTGCTTATGCTTAGTCCTCCATGGAACTGCTTCTGGAAAGACATCAATTTTTCCTTGGATGAAAGATAGGAAGTTACAGAGTAGTCATCACTGTCTTTTAAACTGTAACCTTCACCGACTCACTAGTCTACTCTTAAGATTTTAATTGATAAAATTCAAATCTATTATAAACGAGGGTTGTGTGTGGAAAGAAAGTTGCACTTTGTTTCAAGGTTGTAATGTTTTTTCTGTTTTTTGTTTTTAAGGAGTAACTGTGGTCTAGAGACACACCTTTTTAGAATCCCTCTAAGATACAGTAAATACAAATATTTGCAATAAATACAAATCTAGTGCAAGTCTATTTAATAGACTGATCTTTTCCTGTAACAAGAGCCTACCTCTTAAGGAATTTTTTTTCCTGAAAATGGCCTTTGTTTGCCATTGCTTATGAATGTGTAAAGCAGATGCAGAATGTAAACTGAGATGAGTTCTCACTGAATTACTAAAACCATGAAAAGTAGGTAATAGCTGAATGTTTATATTGGTCTTTGGCTCTTTCAAGACTTCTTGAACATTTTTAACCTTATAGTTCAAGTAAACTGCTTTTTCAAAGCCCCTTTAACAGAAAGTAACTTGAAAATTGAATAGTATTTTATTCCATGCATTTGGGACAAAAATAATTGTAGAAAGAATTCATAATGAACTTGAAACAGATTTCACATTTTGATAGCCCAGTTAGTTTTGCTTAGTAATTAATTTGCTGAATAATAAACACTTGCTTTTTTTAGGTAATTCTTGCTCACTTTTCACATCTTTGCAAAAAATACAGTGTTCAGTTATGCTGGTTGCTCTGGAGTGTAAAAAAGATACCGTAAATTCTTTGTTTTTTGCAGAAACTGTTACATTAGTTCTTCTTTACTTTCAGGCATCCACCTTTATCATCCTGGCAAGATCAAATGCATAAATATACACTGTCAGGGAGTTCAGCAGCATTGGGAAACAACTAAGTCTTGGAGGGAGATGGGTTGAGGAAGAAGACTGAATTTCTTATTCATGCACATTGGGTCATGGTTTTTATGCCCTGAATGTGATACTGAGAGACAACACAGGTTTATAAACTTGTAGCTTTAATATGATGATGTGAGGAAAAAGATGAGCACTTTGCCCAAACTTCTCCAGAAAATTGGTGTTCAGCAGTATCAGTTAGTGCTGATAACCATATTGAGAGTTACTTACTGTGTGCTGCAGTTCCAATAGTTACGGAATTATTTCCAAATTATCACTGATGTGTTCAAAGATCACAGAATCAATTAGGCTGGAATAGACCTCAGAGAGCATTCAGTACGACCTCTGACTGAAGACCACCATGTCAGAATGTCACTCAGTGCCATGGCCAGTCTTTTCTTGAACATTTAACACCTCCCTGGCCAGTCCATTCAATATCTAAGCACCCTTTCTGTGAAGAAATTCCTCCTAATGTTCAACCTAAACATCCCCTGGTGGAGCTTAATATTAAGGTCATGTTACATATCATAAGAAACAAGGCATATCTTCTAAAAGATGCTCTAGGAAATTAGTTCAAGAATCTTGTGCTAAAGAACCTTTTCTTTGCAAAGGGAGATAATCAGAAAGTTTGAGTTTCCATTTAGGCTGCATGTGTATTCTTCTGCTTAATCTCATGCCACTTCATTTAGTTCTATGAGACCCTGATGCACTGGCATGTTGAACACTATAATGAGATTTTATTAATTTGCAAATATTAGTTTGCATATATATACAGACTTATTCTGGGGCTTTTTTTTTTTTTGCTTGTTTTGGATTCATAGTTTGTAATGGTGATACTTGATTTCTGCTAAGCTGTTAGTATTTGGTGGAAGGATTTGGTATTTTTTATTAAGATCCAAAGAAGCTCCTTGTAAAGATACATCTCTCAAGTAATAGATATTTGGAGTTTTTTTTTCAATCTGTTAAGCTGCGTATTAATGCCACTTTCTGAGAAATGTAGGACATACTATCCACATGTTTTGGAGAAACGTACTATTTTTTAGGTATTCCATCATGTGTCTGTTGCTTGATTTGCATGTTGGACTCTGGCCCTGTGGAGCAATACAAGATGTAAATATCCATATATGCACTACTCTAACCTGAAGGAGGTTTAGTTTTCTCTGTTTCTTAATTGCCAGTCATTTCAGAAGAAACATTCAAACTTTTTGTGTGGCTTGGAAGTAGTAGGACTAGTTTGGCTGGTAGTAGGTTAGTGTACTAGTTTTTAGGCTTTGTTTTAAATGTTGTTTTTGTTTTTAAATCAGGAGCCAATGAAGTCGAGAGCACCACAGCTACATTTGGAATACAGATTCTACAAGCAGCTAGGATCTGGAGGTAAAAAGCAGTATAATGCATTTTACTGTGATGAATCCAGGATCAATTTTTGGCTGAAGTTTTCTGGGTTGAGAGGTATAAATCTATTTAATAAAGTGTTCCTTACTACTTAAAGCAAAAAAAAAGCCCAAGGAGTTAGTGAATTAAATAATAGTGAATAATAATAATTATAAATTCCATTATTCTAACTTTTTTCCTACTCAATAAAGTGTATCTATGAAGTCCTGACTTTTAAATAAATCCTACCTATCACAGCATTTGTCTGCATACAAGTATACCTTAAACTAAGACTATTCCCAGTACAACTCTTTGAAAAAATACTGTAGATCTCCAAATTGCTGATCTACTAATTATGTATTTTGAATTAAAGTTGATGTGATAGCTTAAATAGCTTCAAATTCAGTTTTACTTTACTTCACTTCTACTGATACAGTATATAATGCTGCTTACTAGTTTTAAACCTCTTAAATACCTCTAGGAGAAGTTTAAGTGCAGTTTAATATTTAAATTTCTCATTTCGCTCCCGTTGGTGCTTTTATACCCAGAAGTACTCTTATGGTGGTGGCCTGAATGATCCAATTGTCACCTTTTGTTTTTATAGGTGAGCGATACCTAAAACTTCTCACACAATTTTGTGCCTTTCACAAAAGTGCATATAATCAGTTAGGAAGATGTGAAGTTTCTTACCCTAGTAAAGTGAGTACAGATTCTTTAAATCAGCTATAATTTAGGAAAAAGAAGTCTTTTGATATCTTTTCCTTGAAATTATTCCTAGAGTAGGTAATGTAATTAACTATTTTTCCCATTTTTCTACTAATGTAGAATTTTATTTTATGAGTGGACTACTAACAGTGGTTTTCTACATGTTTGTTCAGGGGCTTTTACATATTTCTACATGTTTCTGCATGTATGTTCAGGGGCTTTTTTAGAAAAGGCAGCCTGGAATTTGTGACAGTGATTTTGATTGTGCTTAAGCTAGAATAAAATCCTACTTGGTATGAAAAGTCTCTGAAAAGAAATACACAATGAACATGCCCATACCACTTTGATTTTGTTACCTTGAATGTGTGTATGTTATGATGAATTTTAATACTTTTTAATTCCTATTTTCACCTTTTTCCTCAAAATTTGGGATCATATGGCAGCTCATTGCTGCTCTGACATTTCAAAATTTCGTGCTACTCTTTTAAAGACTACATCTGGTGAAACCAAGTTTCTAATGTGTTCAGTTAATATAGACCTTTTTTTTTTGCTGATGTACTATGAATGCTTTGCAACCAGGAATTTTTAGAGATTACTTTTGTCAAAACACAACTTTTCTTGTCAATTTCTCTTCCTAGATGGAAAATAAAGTTGTAGATAGGTAATCAAAATCTTGAGTCTCTATGGTTGCTGTTTGGAGCAAGTCATCACAATATGGGTGTTTTTTTGTAAGTAGTTATGAATTGTCAGCATACCGTACACTAACATTGTGAAATAGCTGGTGAGTAGAAAGCTGAGATCTTAAGTGTTTAAGTAATGGGGCATGACAACCCACAAATTAGGTACATTAGCTATCTGTGAATATAGAGGTGTAACTATCTAAAATTGCAAAGGAGCTGTGTAGTGGAGATAAGAATAAAGGTGTAATTTCTAGTTCAGACTGCAGAAGTTAGGCAGTGCTTCTCAGAGGTAGGAACCCTTACAGGAGAATTTATTGGGAAAATGTCTTGGTGAGTGTAACTATGTTTACTTATTTATTTAGTGAATAAGACTGGGAACTGTGTTTAGTGTAGAAACATAGTGAAGTCACAGTTATCCTGCTTTACTTCAGATACCATTTAATTTTCTTAACCCTATTTGCTGGTTGCAACAAATTTTGTCTTTTTCTCTGACGTCTTGTTGAAGTACTGAAAGGGAGAGTCACCTCTCTGATTCTTTGCATGAAGATGAGGTTACCTTTAGGGTGAAAATGTGAAGATAGAGCTGGGGACTTACTGAGCATCATCAATATTTTTGAATAACTTTGTTACAGACTCCTTTGTTTTTGCAGTAACCTGCTTTTATTCAAAGGTGAAAGCCTCTCCCAGCAGAGAACCTTGAAAACTCCTTTGTGGGCTTTTCTCAGGCTCTCCACTTTATTTTAAGGGGTTTTGTGACAAAGGCTCATTATGAAGAAAGTAATTTTCTTTTTCCTATCTACATAGAAGTTAAACAAAGATTGCTGATTCCTTATCTTCTGGCAGCAGTCACTTTTTCTATATTTTTAGGAGTTGGGCCCTCAAGCAGAGGAAGTTATACAGCCTGTGATTTTCAGAAAAAACTTTGTAGTATTATGTAGTTTCTGTTCTTATGTAATCTGTGACAACTGGTTTTAGTTTGCTGATTTTTTGTGACGTGCATATTTACTGTGAAACATAGATTTAAGTAATTTTATCTCATGAACAGTTGAAAACATAGTTTTGGAAAGTTGATCTACTAAGTGATAAATTCAGAAAACAAGTATGTAAACCTCCTGTGTAAAACAGGAGATAGTGAGTGGAAAAATACTTTCACCAGGTCTATCCATTTACGGAGTATTGCTTCGTGGGCAGTGGTCGTTCTTTGATCAGAGAGAGAATGGGTTGAAAGAAGTGGTCTTCAGTATGCAAGTTACAGAAGAGTCTGTCATAGGAGATATAAAAATTGCTGCCATTGCTGGAAGAAATTTGTAATATAGCAATAGTGAAGAGAGAAGGTTTCTCTGATACGCAGTTATGCACCATACTAGAAGTTAGAAATGTCTCAAGCTTTCCATCTTTTAAGCTTCTAAAAATCCACATTTGTAGGTTATCTTACAACAAAGTAATCTTTTCCTTTGCTGTTTATTTGCACAAACTTTTGGCCGATAGCTTTATAACTGTGTGGACTGTGTAGTTTGCGTTTAATTGTAGTGAATTGTGCTTCCCCTTGTTCTCTTCATGTTTACATGTATACTTATGTATTAATAGCAAGTGATTACTAAACTATGGTTTCAGAAGCAATCAGTGAAAAGGGATTTGTACTCCCAGTCTTGTAAGCAGAGCCAATATTTTCTATAAAAACCCCCATGGTTTTCACGAAAAAGAACTACAGATTCCACAGTTTATGCTACAAATTGACTTAGTGTGAAATAACTAATTGGCACAGTGTGAAATAACCTGAAGCTTAAAGGATTAAATTCTTTTAGGCCCTGTGAAATCCTCCTTGACTTGGAGGTGGCAGGAGGAGGAGGGAGAGGCATTAACATGTGAATGAATACTTCTAGAAGAAAATTAGGTTATTTTCTGGCAATATCATCCTGAAAGCAAGTAAAGAAATGTTATTGTGATTACAGATTATTTTACCTTCAAACCCTTTTTAGTGGAGCATCCTTGTACTTCCTATAATCTTGTAGGCATCCTTGATGAAAAGAGGATTTTGAAATGGTATGTTTTCTAGGTATTTCCTTATCTGCAGCCAGTATTTGTCTACTAAGTCTATTTATTTATAATATCCCTTTTTTGCTTTTCTAATAACCTTGTAGCTTGGGATTTTTTAAAATATATATTTGTATTAATCTCTCTCCTAAGTCATGTTGTTTTGTGTCTTGAATGCCATGAAAATGGAAGACATTCTTAACTTAAACAAGGATCAGAGGGTTCCTTTGTAGTTCGGCTCACTGAGAGAAAAAGGGGAAAATAGGCATGAAATATGATAGATGTGCAGCTTTTATACACAAGACTTCGGAACTGAGAGTATTAATTCTCTGTGTTTAATAAAAAGTGGTTTTGTCTTGCATGAGTAGGAATTAACATTTCAAAACTGTATTCCTTTGGAGAGGATCTGCTCACATAGAAGGCCTAAATGTAAATTTGCTCTTAAATATGCACTTTGAAATGCCTGTGAATGTGCAGTAACATGTAGGCGTTTTTCAGGAAAAAAAAGTGAAGAATCTTTCTTAAAGAGGAAATACTTTCAGTGCTTTTGGGCTTTTAAAAATGTTTTTAGTTTTTTAGGGAAATGGACTTCAAACTTAGTAAAAACAACTTTGAAAATTACTTAAAAGATGTGGCTTATTTTAGTCTCATCGTTACTTAGCTTTCATTTAAGTTTTATGTACTAATAGAGTTTTTTATGAAAATTGCTTTCTTTCTTCTACGATAATTTTGTAGTTTAGTAACTATGAGGGTGTTTTCCTTAGGGAGTTTGAGATCATTAGTCAGTATGAAGAATTTTCTAGTCAATTGAATGGGGAACGTATGGATGGAATTTAGAATCTGTGCTTCTAATAAATTTTGTTTAATGTGTATTTTCTTAATGTGCAGATATAAGATACAAGAAAGCTATGCTATCATACTCCAAATAAAATGATTGCTGAATTCTTACCTGAAATTGCGTTAAAGCTTTTGCAATGAATAGAAAACAGTTTTGTATTTTTTATGGATTTTTTAATTAATTTTCTATGCTATCAGGCTTTCTTTGCATGATTAGAAGATAAAGTGTAGGTGTATTTCGTGCACCACGCTGCAGTATAACTGACAGATAGGTATGGTTCAGTTTCCTTTTGCAGAAAGGAGTCTGTAAATGAAAGAAGTTATGTGTTGCATGTTGAAGAGCATAAAAAGGATTCAGCTTTCATTGTCTGATTTTTTTCTAACCTCTCTTAATAAATGGGTGATTATCATAATGACTGAGAGCTTTTGCAAGTGACTCAGAACTCGTTTGTACTTACCTGACAGTGGAGCAAAAGAATGGCAAGCGGCTTCTGCTGCCTAAAGTGAATTAGTAGAACTCCTGTTTGTAATGCTGCTGTTAGAGCATGCTTAGAGCAGTTCTTGTTTATAGCAGCGAGGAGTATCTATTATTAGATTTTTTTTTTTCATTTGAGGTCATTTTTGAGGTCACAGATCTCAAAACAGGTCACAGATCTGTTCAGCAGTGGATTAACCTACTGGTAAAACTGCTGTATTAATATTTCAGACAAAGCAGATGCTCAGTATTGTAAATAACGTTTTATTTTTCTTAACTTTTGGACATCTGTTCTTCTAGCTGAAATCTAGTTAACTTATCCACTTGAAAAACTGGAAGCCATTCACTTTTCTTACAGGGTCACTACTATTGGCTAGTCAATGCATAGGATATATTTGTCTACAGTGGGAAAAGGTATTGTATTTAAGAAGATCATTGCCATTGTGAAATGAGTGCTAAGTATTGCATTCTGTACCTGAACCACTGTGATTTGGTACTAACATTCATGTGACGTGGTCTCTATTGGTATCTAAAAATATGGTTTTTGGTTTTGAGATCACGCGGAGCTGCCTTTGACACAGTGGAGTCAGAGTACTTGGACAGCTGTAATTACACAGTTACTGTTGGATTAGTGATTCAGGAGGATTTCAGTGTGGGCATAATGTGGTTTTGGGAGACACAGAAACATTCCCATACAGTAAGTAGAGTCTGCTCAACATTTTGTAGTCAAGCTCAGGAGAATATTTATTGTAGCATTTAGAGCATGTCTGGATTCACCACATTTTTGTTTGGGAATGTAGCAGAGTGAGTTTGAAATACTTTGAATTTCTGATTTTGAGAGGGGGCAGAGTACCCTAAGGCAAGAACACTTCTTTGTTATGAGGTGCCTTATACATAGTTTAGACATTGCTGTTTATGGTTTTCTTTTTTGTGTTGGAAATGTGTTTGATGGGCTGAAGGCCAAGAATGACGTTCAGTTCTCAGTGTCTTTAGTGGTTTTTCCTCTAGGTGAAGACAAAAATATTTAAGGTGAGAAAGTGTGTTTCTTCATTTAATTACCGTTCAGGCCAGCTTTAGCTGGTGTGTGAGATCTGAGTGTTCAGGGGCAGCTATTAATTATTTTCATATAGCTATATTCAGGGTATGGAATCTCTGAAGCAGATTTTTCTCGTGAAAGACAAGCTATCTTTTGCATTTGAGATAGCTACAGGCACCTTTTGCTGTCACTGCGAAGGCAGTAGGATCTCAGATTGCTAGTGATACCATCCCCTTGGCCATAGCCACCTTGCCTTCCACTTTAGCCTGTGGGAGAAAAAAGAACCCAGCATGATTTCATTGTGGTGCATCGGCGTCTGTGTTTTGCTATAACTCTTCCCAAGACAAAAATTTCAGTATAATAATTTCTTAATTTCTTTTTCAGTTGGTGGACTGTAATGTACTTTACTAGATTGATATTCTATCATACCAAGAGGAAGTGTCTCAATAGCAAGTCTCCTTGAGTATGGTGCTAGAAATAAAGCACTACAGCTAGATTATTGTGTCATGTGATTATTTTTTTTTCATAGATCTTCTAGAAACAATTTAAAATTACTTATCTCATTCTGTGTTATTCAAAATATTTTGGGTTTGATGTTTTGCTGCTATTATAGGAAAAACATTATGGAAGTTACAAGGGTTTGAAGTGAGTTTACGGGAAAACACGAGTGTGATGTGCAGCTGTATTTAATTGGATGTTCCTACTGCTTAGTTAAAGCAGTAATAATTTACTGGAACTTCAAATTTTAGAGTATTACTTAATTTCTAAAACAAGGGTGTTTATGTTTCTAATAATCAATGACAACGTATATTGAAGACAAAATCTCTATAAACTACAGAGTTAGCAAGTAGGCGAGTTCAGGGTAGTCCTAGTTTACATATCTAAATAAAATTTTATTACAGATATGTTAGAGTTATTGCACTTCATATCCTTTCTATACATCTTGCTAGCCCACATTCAGTATGAATGCAAAGTGAGTTTTATTAGTAACTTCACATGAATATTGCTTTGAACTATGCTTCCAGGTAGGTAGCTGAGAATGTGGTCTTAAACTGATGGCTGTTTCTTTATTTTTTAGTCATGCTGTCCTGCTTTATTACTTCTGTTGGAATTTGACTGGTATTATTATGCTGGGGAATCAACAATAAGCAGTTAGTTGAAGTGGTTGGTAATCATGATAAAGTTAAAAAAACTAAACATGCAAGTGATCCTTAAAAACAAAGCTCTAGGCTTAATTTAGGAATATAGTATTAGAGCACTTAAACTGAATTAAATATTGAATCTCTTTACTGAAGAGGAATCTATTCATAGGCACTGTTAATCTGTGTACTGATGACTGCTGCAGTTGTATCATGAGCTGTTTGGGGAAAACTCTGACTCAGTTTTGAGTTTTTGCTGTTGATCTGCTTCCTTTGATAGGAAAGTTGAGTTGCTCAGTTATTAATGTGAATATGGTAATATTTATGTTTATATGAATAAACATAAATGGTAATGCCTAATTTATTTTTTAAGTGTAGTCCAACAAAATTATAAATATGTTGCTTGCAGTTTTTCTTTTTTATGCCAATCCTTTTCCAGGATTTAGCCTAAGGACATGTACAGGATTTTCTGAATTTAAAGTAATTTTTTCCCCTGGAATAAGTGCAAGAGATCTGATAAGAATCAGATGGCAGCTGCATAATAGAGTTACATGATAATGTTTCCGAGAAACAGTAGTTACTGGCCATAAGCCTGGCTGTATGCAAAAATGTATATTGATTTTGTATTGTGACATCACACAGATTTCAGAGATTGGGCTTTGAGAGGCATACAATAGTTGTAATTGTGAAAGGAAGCTTGATAAGACAGTTCAGTGAACAAAGCGAATGTTAGATAAATGGATATTTGATTTAATCATGGTTACAATAAAATACATCTCTAATTCTGTTTTAGTAATATAAATAACTAAAGAAGATTTTTCCTTTTGAAATAGATCTAATTATTTTATTACTATTTCTTCTTTTTGCGAACATATTCTTATATTTGTAAGTAAGAGATGTAGTCTAAGTGTTGTGGTGATATAGTGTCTCATTCTGTGTTTAGAGTTTTATAGTTCGTGGCTGATCATGATTTCAGTGGCATTCAGGTGCTATGTTTCCAGAGACTGTGTGACCTTCTGTGTGTGCTGCTTTGGCTCAAGTCAGAACACACTACTGTGAGTTTAATAATCGCTTCCTTTGAGAGGATTCAAACCAGATTCCATAGAATAACTAGGGAATATTTGTGTTTGTGGCAGTTTGTTAATTTGTATCCTTGACAAGAGTACTAGTATGAATGTGCTGTGAAAGACAGCTGTTACTGTAAATCTTCCAACTAGTTTAAGGTATTTTTGGCTTATGTCAAATGAATTGCCACATATGAAAATTAAGACTGCAAATAAAAGGCAGTGTGATATAAGAAGCTGAATACATGATACCATGATCTGCAAGAGCAGTGTTGTGTATTTTATTGGCATTTATGTGTCTGAACAAATTCTCAGCAATAGGATATAATGCAGATACCATCAGTCTGCTTCTTGATTCGTTTAGAGAAAGCTCTAAAAGGAAATTGGTATTACAAGAAACTGAAAAACACTGGAAAGCTACTTACTAGCTTAATAGCTTTACAAATTTAGGTTGTATTGTATAGAGACATTTTGCTAAGATAATACAGCTCAAAATTAAGTCAGTCATAGATGAGATTAAATGCAAGTGGTATTGCCATTGACCTGTGGGTTACATATTCCTTTGGCTGTCTCTGCTGCCTGTTTATCAAATTAGTTTTTCTTTTCCTGAATGAGGACACGCACCTAAAATAATTGAAGCTATGACATAATATCTGTGTCAAAGCAGATAAATGGAATTTTTTCCTTAAGATACAAATGTGTCTGTGCTAGTCATGTATATTGCTAGAGATAACTGAACAACATGCAGTCTCAAGCTTAAGTCAGGTTTCATGATGAAGTTCTTCAAGGAGACAACCAAGATGGATAATGGTCCAAAGCAGAAATAGCTTATTATTTTCTTTGTTTTAAAGAGATTTGGCAGATACAGTTTAATCTACTAGTCATGTTTTCTTTATTTAATACTTTTTTTGTCCTTTCATCATTGTAGAGGAAGTCAGATATGTCAACTTTAAAAACTTTCTGGACATCATGCACATAAACATGGTGGACTAAAGTATTTGAAAATTAGAGTGTAATCCATCAATTCACATAACTGTTTTAGTGGGCTCTCTTTGCACCCCTGCCCTTCCCACCTCACCTTCTCAGTGGATAGTCAAGTACTTTTTGAATGTTTGGACTTGATTTTGGAGATCAGAGGTGTACAGCAGTAATGTTTTAGGTGGGTAATGAAAGCTAACTTTTATAGAAGAAACTGGAATCCAAGTGATGTTCAAATAGTTAATTTCCAAGTGAAGACTTCTTTGATTTTTTTCAAGAGTAAAATAGGATTGAAATCATACTGGCTTAACATGGATTTACAAATTTATGACAGGGGAGTTACCTAAGTATTGTAGATTACCTTAGTCAATTGAGCCCGTTCAAATGAAAATGTTTTGTACTTGTCAACAAGTATAAATATCTAGGGATAGGGAAATATAACTTGTACCTTAAAAAATGGTTCTATTTTGAGAGTTTTAAACATAGAAAGGAAAGATGTTTAAGTGTTAAAGTAGCTTAGGGGGGAATCTGTGAATCTACTTTTTTGGCCACAAGTAAGTTTCCTTTTTGATGGATGATGAGGAAGTTATATGTAACTTTTAGTGACATTTATGTGACAATCATTAAATTCTGCTTATAACTGGGAAGGGGTAATACTTTTTAAAAAGGATTTTTAAGAATGGGGAGAAGACCTGTCAAGGTACTAGAAAGGATTGAATGGTAATCAAATTAATTGTTAATCAAGAAACCGAAGACCAGTGGCTTCTTTAAATTCACTGCAAGACAACTGAGATGCGTCTTAAAAGCTCAACGTATTTCCTTCTTTTGTTCTTCAGTGGTTTGAGCTAGAGCAATTCAAAATGGAAATAAAATACCTCCTCTTAATGAGTAATTAGCAGTGGAATATCTTGTCAATAAAATAGGGATTTCTTAAATTTCTAAAAATCAGGGTTTCTTTGTTTTTAGCTTAACCACTATCTCTTAAAGATTTATCTAAGAGAGCTTGCATTATCTGTCTGTAGTGGGAGAAAAAGCCTCATATATGTTTTTATTAGTAGCCTGTTACTTTCTGACTTCTGGAGGTTTAGAGATGTGGAGAAAGAATGTAAGTAGCAGAATGACACCTGCTTATTGCTTTTAAGCAAAAGTACTAAGAGTGCTTTGATTAAGAACCAAAGCCCCTAACTTCTACTACTTTGAACTGTTAATATCAAATTATTTTTTCAACATGGGTACTTTTAGACAGGATATGCTCCATATGCACTGCAGAGGTTTTTAAATGTTAAACACAGTTTTGGGATGTTTTGGAATTCTCATCTAATCAGAGGATCAAGTGTTTTAGGTATCTTTCTGATAATTCAGGATGATATTTTTAAATTGAAGAACACTGTCTCATACCTTATTCTGATACAGGATGTAATATGATCAGTACTTCTTCATTAGTAGCAATAAGCTCTCCTGTGAAGTCTTTCTGAAGTGGGTACGATTATGCATTTTGAGTATATTAGTATAGAGACGAGTGTGATGATACATATTGAAAACCAAATTGTAGCTCAAGTCTTCTGAAAACTGAACAGCTGGATTTTTAGGGGTTTTTCTTTAAATATTTAGACTTGTAGGAAAAGAGATTAGTGAAAAACCTCTTTAAAATGATGCTTTGATTTGATGTTAATTTTGCTAAAACAGTAATTGTTATATAATTTTTTACCCAAAGCTGTAGTCAGTACAATTACAAATTTGTGCCCTCAGTGTATCTATAGTAAGGTATGAAAAATTGAAGGCTTTATGTAGAAAACACTTAGAATTAGGGTTACATTTGATCTATAGAGGATGAAGTTGAAATCCAGAGTTTCATTAAGGTGTTCTGATAACAGGTTGGGTACTTCTGTGTAGTGCATTATTGAAAGATTGAGCACTGTAGAAAAAGCTCACATGAAAAGAATACATTTTCAGAGTATTAAATATTTGGAATAAATTAAACAGAGGATGTGTACTAAAGAACAAAAACCCAAAGATCTGGAATAACTCACTTCCCTAAGCAAACAAAATTTATTCTGCTGAATGAGGAAGATGTTCTGTGCACGTGAAAAAGTACAACATGAGTAAAAGCAATTGTATCAAGTTATTTTTAGTTAAATAGACACACAATGCATATCCTACAAAAAGGTGGAAGTAAAATTGGATCATAAGGCTTTAACTATTTATACTTTCAAAATTCTGGATTGCCTGTGTTCCTAAGGCAGGTGTTCATTTAAAACTATAAAGTCCAGACTGAATGTATCATTACACTCTTGGGTTCATTAATCTCTTCTTGATTTTTTTAAAATGATTTCTCTAGATAATAAGGTGCTTTTATTCCTAAAGGTAGGAATAGCCTTAATTTAAAAAGTTTAATTTAAGTATATTTTTTTGTACAAGAGCTTATTTAAAGTCTTCCTAGCATTTCATAACCGTGTTTCAATTTATGGTTACAAAACTAATAGAGAGGTTCTGATTTTAACTTTTTATACAAATCTCGATATCTTTCACAGGTCAAATACGTAATAGTACCCTTTTCATTAAAATTTTTGTGACTATCTTCAATATTCCTGTTGTGTCTTTTACCTGTAGTTTTTAGGAAGTTTATTTTTGTTTCTATGTGAAAAATGTATTTCTAAGTTATGATCAACTTGAAATTGGGTAGGAATTATACTGCTATGTACCTTAATCTTAATTAACCCCTTATCATTACTTTGTATTTTCATTTTACAGATGGAATACCTCAGGTTTATTATTTTGGCCCATGTGGCAAATATAATGCTATGGTGCTAGAACTACTTGGACCTAGTCTGGAAGATTTATTTGACTTGTGTGGTAGGACATTTTCTCTTAAAACCGTTCTTATGATAGCCATACAGTTGGTAAGTAGAATAGATGTTAATTTGAGTGTTCACTAGAATAACTATATCAGTCTTCAATGGATTAAAAGCTTACTTCACTTAGGAGATTTGCATTTCAGTTTTAAATTGATGATGGTGGTATTTAAAATTCTTGTCATACAGTTTAAGCAGGAATACTCTTAGATTACTTTCATTTACTTTGTTCCAGTTTTTCAAATCAGTGAATGTAATTACTTGTGTCTTCTGAGTTTTTGTCACAATCTAAAATAATAAATTTTGATATACTCTTTCAAAAAAGAAAACCTTAAAGAAATAAAAGTAATTTTAGCCCACACAAGCAGTTGTATTATGAGACTCCTAAATAGCATAAGTATTTTTTTTCCTGGGCATTCTTATAAGAAAGCAAACAAACAAATGAAAAATTTCCCAAATTCTTCTAGAAATTGTAGCACAAAATTATTCAATGAAGAATTATTCTGTTTTTTGATGATTCCTTATTTGGTTCTGACTTGAGGGTGGGTGGAAGTGGAAAGAAGGACAATTAAGGCTGTACATATTTACCAGATTTCCACCTCCCTAAACAGTGATATTTTTACGTGTAATGGTTAAAAATAGCTGTTTAAAACATGACTGTAGTTGTATAACAGACTCCAACTACAAATGTACAGACATACAGACACATAGAACTTATGTATAGCCAAGTTCTTTTTGTTAAATGCTCAAGTCCTCACAAGTCCAGAGATCAGCTTTATTTAATACTTCCTGTTCTTTTTCTGAATGTGGAAATTTTGATAGAAAGCAGTCCAGCTAGAATGAACTGGCATAATGATGAACTTTCAGTGCGTCTCTCAGTTATATCTTTAATATGTAATAGATCAGACTTTGCTGCTTACTGCTTGGTGACATAATTTCTGGTTTTACTTTTCATGTACACAAAACATACTTGTGCCAGCTGTTTTGAGAGGCAAAAGCATCTGTTGTGTGCAAGATTCATGACTAATGTCCAGTGTGAAAGTTTCCAATACAACAACTGATGTATCTGCTTTGGAAAAGTGTACAATTTTCATTGACTTTACTGGGAGATACTTCATTAAGACAATATTGCTTTGGTCTTAAGATATTAAGAGGGGTGATATTAGGAGGGGTGATTTCTTCTATGTGTAAAGCCAATATAAGATATTTAGCATCTGACACATTTTAATGTGGCAATCTGAAGCTTAAATTTAACTTCCTTGTCTATTTTTTTTTCTTTTATTGAAGATTTCTCGTATGGAATATGTCCATTCAAAGAACTTGATATACAGAGATGTAAAACCTGAGAACTTCTTAATAGGACGACCCGGAAACAAAACCCAGCAAGTTATTCACATTATAGACTTTGGTTTAGCTAAGGAGTATGTAGATCCAGAAACAAAGAAGCACATACCATATCGAGAACACAAGAGCCTTACAGGAACAGCTAGATACATGAGTATAAATACACATTTAGGAAAAGGTACGTGTGCTTTTGAAGTACAGAAACAGCTGTGATTTGTCATAAACCATCTTGCTTTCAAGTAACAGTTTTTGTCAGTCTGAAGTCATTAGGAACTACAAATTTTGTGTATTGTGCAAAATATAGTTTGCCCTTATGGAAATACTGTTTATGAGAATAATCTTTTTTTAATTGCTAATCATCTTGATCATGTTTTGGGTATTGTTCTCTTTGTTAGCTTTCCTTAAAAGAAAAATGTGGTGTATCTTTTTGTAGCATAATACCTTCACATTATAAGTATACCATGGCAGGGTGAAGTGTCCAGGAAATAGGTGTGCTTATTAAATACACAAAAGTCAATAGGTTGCAATAGCATGGATTTTCAATGCTTCCTTGCTTTTTTGATCTCTTTGAAATGCGCCATAAAGTAATAAAACAGCTTAGAGATAATGCTGATTTCTCAATTTTTTAAAATTTTTTTTTAATGCTTACACTGTTAATAAGGCATTGCCAGAATCATTAAAGGTTATGCCAGCAAGCTAAAGTAATTACAGGATGTCTATAAAAATAAAAGTTGTCTTTATTGATTGAATAAATTCACCTTGAGAAAGGTATGAGTACTCAGATCTTTGTTTATTACAGCTATAGAGAGGTTTTCTGGTGAAATCAGTTAGACCCCTTTGAATTTGTGTAAGCCAGTTGTTTATCGCTGCATGGTAATCACTAATTAGGTTATTCTTTGAATTGATCATAAAAACATTGCACAATACTTACAGTTTAACGGTAAGTATAACTGTTAAAATGCAAATGAGAAACCATTCACATTTCTCAGACAGGAATAAGGTGCTTTATCAATAAAGCAGAGCGAGGAATCACTTAGGTTGGAACATATCCTCAAAGTCATCAAGACCAACTGTTAACCCAGCACTGCCAAATCCACCACTAAAGCATGTCCCTAAGTGCCACATCTACAAGGCTTTTAAGATACCTCTGGAAGTGATGACTCAGTCACTTCCCTGGGCAGTCTGTTGCAATGTTTGAGAACCCTTTTGGTGAAGCAAATGTTCCCAATATCCAATCTAAACTTTCCTATGGCAAACATGAGGCTTTTTCCTTTTGTCTTGTTCCTTGGGAGAAGGGGCCAATGCGGCTACACTCTCTTTTCAGGGAGTTGTAGAGAGTGATAAGCTCTCCCCCAGACCTCCTTCTGTAAACACCCTCAGCTCCATCAGCTGTTCCTCATAGGATCTGTGCTCCAGACCCTTCACCAGCTTTGTTGCTCTTTAGTGCAACAAAGTACAGCACCTCAAGTGTAGGGTTTTAGCTTCCTAAATCTAACTTTTGGAACTCAGGTTCTTCAGATCAAAGAAGCATCCACTATATTTTTCAGGCATAAATGGTGATGTCAGTGTAAGGTGACTGTTACACTTTTGACACTGGGCTCTCATCTCCACTAGCAGAATATACTTCTGATTATTACAGCATTTTCAACAGTGGCACAACCCCTTTTAAAATCAAATAGTTTTTTTTACTCCTCCTTAAATAAATGATTGCCCCCAAACCTTTTAAGAAAAATAAACCAAAATGTAAAACTGATAATTACTTGAAAAGCAAACTGAATTTTGATTACATGTCTGATATTTACACAGGATGTGGTTTTTTTTGTCTAATGGTAACTTATTTAATCGTAGAATGGTTTGGGTTGGAAAGGACCTTAAAGATCATCAGTTCTGAGTCTGTTGCCATAGGCTGGAACACCAGGTTTCTCAAAGCCTCATGCAAATTTGCCTTGGACAGTTCCAGAGATGAGACATCCACAGCTTCTCTGTGCAAGGTGTTTCAGTGTCTTGCTACTCTCACACTGAGGAGTTTCTCCTGAATATTTAATCTAAACTTACTGTCTTTCAGTATGAAACTGCTAGTCCTTGTCGTGTCAGTACATGTCCTTGTAAAAAGCTCCTGAATAGCTTTCTTGCAGGCTCCTTTTTGGTACTGGAAGGAGCTGTAATATCTTCCTGAAGCCTTTTTTTCTCCAGGCTGAACAGCAGCAGCTCTCAGACTGCCTTCATGGGAGGGACACTGAACATATTCGGACTTGCTTGGTCAGGTCCGTGTCCTTGGTATCTTGGGACCCCAGAGCTGGATGCTGCGCTGCAGGTGGGGTCTCACCAGTGCAGATGTGCAGAATCCCCTCCCTCACTACTGGCTACACTGTTCTGGATGCAGCCCAGGACGTGTTTGGCTTTCTAGGCTGTGAGTGTACATTGTGGGATCATGTCCCACCTCTTATCCACCAGCATGTGGAAATCCTTCTCAGGGCTGCTCTCCATTCTCTGTCCAGCCTGTATTTGTGCTTGGATTGCCCTAACTTAGGTGCAGGTCTTTGGACTTCTCGTCATGTTCACACAGGCCCACCTCCCAGGCCTGTCCAAGTCCCTCTGTGGCATCCCTTCCCTCAAGGGGAAGGTGCTGTTGACAGCACCACATGGCCAGATGTTCTTGGCAGACTTGCTGAGGGTGCTCTTGATCCCGCTGTCCATGCCACCAGCTAAGGTGTTACCCCACAGTAGTCCCAGTACATCCCCTAAGGAACTAGTATCCACTTGGATAGGGAGTTCTTGACTATGATTTACAGTATGACCACTCAGCTAATTTCTTACCCTTTTGTTTTGTCTGTCAAATCAGTGTCTCTCCAGTTCAGAGACAAGGATATTCTGTGTTACAGTGTCAGATGCTTAGCATATATCCAGGTAGATAATGTTGGTTGCTCTTCCATGCACCAACATGTAGTTGTGTTGAAGACCTCCAAACTTGTCAGGCATGATTTGCCCCTGCTGAAGCCATGTTGACCATCATCAGTCACCTCCTTATTTTCCATGTCCCTCAGTACAGTTACCACAAGGATCTACAGTGTGATCTTGCTGGGCCCTTGGTGAGACTAACAGGCCTATAGTTCCTCATGCCTTCCTTTTCTTCCATTTGTAATAATGGGGGTTATCTTTCTCCTCTTGAAGTCTGTGGAATCTTTACTGGGCTGTAATGACTTCTCAGATGTCGTGGATGTAATGGCTGTTGTCTTTGCCTGAGACTCCCTAAAGACTCATAGATGCATCTCAGCAGGTCCCATGGACTTGTGCACCTTCAAGTTCCTTAGATGGGCTCCAACTTGATCTACAGTGTTCTTCATTCTGCCAGTCCCTGCCCTTTTCTTCTTGTGACATGAGTAATGTGACTGGAATACATACCAGGGAAGATGGAGGCAAAAAAATAATTTAATGTTCCCCAGGATCCAATCTAAACTTTCCTGTGGCGCAATGTAATTTTTTTTGCCTCAGCTTTCTCCATATCCCAGGTCTCCTATTTCCTTCTGAAGAGATCATGCATTTTTCCTAGTTTTCCTTTTGTCACCATCTTACTTCTAGAATCTCTTCTTTTGCCCTTGACATTCCTGGCCACATTTAATCCTATCAGGGCTTTAGCTTTCTTAAGCTGATCTCTGGCTGCTCAGACAATTTCTCTGTATACCTCCTAGACTACCTGTCCTTGCTTCCCCTGTTTATATGCTTCCTTTTTTTACTTTGGATTCATCCAGGAGCTCACTGCTTACCCACACAGGCCTTCTGATGGTTTTTGCTTGACTTTGTTGGAAGGCATTGCTCCTGGGCTTGGAGGAATTCATGCTTCAATACTATTGACCAGGTTTCTTAGGACCCTGCTTCCCTGCCGAGCTTTATCTCATGGTACTCTGCCAAGCAGATCCCTGAAGAGGCCAAGATGCATCTGCTGAAATTCATGATACTGCGTTTGCTTTGCTCCCTTCTCACTACCTTTAGGATCTCAAACTCTAGCATTTCATGACCACTGTAGCCAAGGCTGCCCTTCAGCTTCTCCTTCCCCACCAGCCTCTCCTTGTTGGTGAGAACAAGCTCCAGCATGGCACATCCACCTTTTTATGTTCTCTGTCACTTGGAGAAGGAAGCGATCATCAAGGATACCTTACTGGATTGCTGATGCCTTGCTGTCTTGTCACTCCAGGAGATATCGGAGTGATTGAGGTTCCTCTGTGAGGACCAGCATTTGTGAACATAAGGTGGTTCCTGTATATTGGCATACAACTGTTACGAATGAGTGTTTGAGATCACTTAAAAAATCATCAGCAAGGGTGTCCTGATTTAATGTTAAGCAATGACAAAGTTCTTTGCAAGATTCACTCTGATACTTACTAGTCAGTTACACCAAGGAAAAAGAGAAAATCCAAACCACTATTAAAATCCAGAAATGAACTGTCTAGGGCTGTGTGTGTTTAGATGCATGTGACAAGTGACAAAAGGACAGTGAGGGCAGGTATAAAAAAGAATGCAGCCTAAAAGTTTAACAGCACTCAAAAGTATTTAACCTTAACTTATACCTTTACTTAAACCTTAAACTTAACAATTCAACATAGGAATTAACACTCAACAACATTTAACCTATCTTATAACCTGACCTTACTTTCAGGCCTAACTTTGATATCCAAGATACCTGAACATCTGAGAGAGCAGCATTTCTCCCAGAGTTTGCCGTAGCATATATATATGTTTATGCACGCAGCCAGTCAGTGCAAAGTGCCTGTCAAAAAATTC
This sequence comes from Melozone crissalis, assembly GCF_028551555.1. NCBI lineage: Eukaryota > Metazoa > Chordata > Aves > Passeriformes > Passerellidae > Melozone > Melozone crissalis. The sequence continues at coordinate 17,345,311 of NW_026535783.1, read as the reverse complement.
CCCTCTAAGGCAGTGAAATACTCACTCTGCGTGCTTTTGTATCTCTTCATTGTGCAAAGATTTGAGCCTTGAGGAGCAAGGTGTTGGCCTATAATTCATTTTTGTTCAGCAGTCATCTGAATACAGCAAACTTGGGAGTTAGTGGGTTCTGAGAGGCCCAGCTCAGAGAGAGGTTGCTGGTCTCAGCTGCTGTGGTCCAGAAGAATTCAAAGATTCTCATTTTAGACCACTGTTTTATAGGGTCACAAGAGAGTGGCCTTTAGTCATAATTATGTTTCATCCTGGCCACAGTGTGAGTTGGCACACAGTTGAAAGTGTGAGAACAGGGATGTTATGCTATGCAAGCAAAAAAAATAGTTTCCAAGACTTTTCATAAAGAAAACAGGAGCTTGTTGGACAGCAGGGACTCCTGGGAACAAAGGGTTTCTGATATACTCAAGAGAAGCTGAGCCCAGGTGCTGTTTGTCAAACTAGACTGAAGGAGCCTTTTTTCAGATAACACTGGCCTAGAAGGGGTGAGGGAGCGATGCACCACCACAAGGACTCAGCTGCTCAGTCTTCCTGGCTGGAGTGCCTGTGGCCACCTAACCCTGCCCTCCTGTTAATTGTTCCCCAATAGCTCTCAGTCAGCTCCTCATCCATCCCCAGACAAAACTCCATGCACTCAGCTGGCTGTTGCCATGGAGGGTAACATTACCTCCTGGTCTCCCTTGCCTCTCCTTCCTAAAGAACCTGAATTGTTCCATTCCAACAATTTTTTTATGTTCTGTGATATGTAGTATATTTTTAAATTTATGCAGTGTGATATACAGAGTGCTGAAGGTCCTCAAATTCTGTGTTTACAGAGACAGTGGCATATAGAATACAGTTATAGACTCAACTCTCAAAATAGTGGTAATAAGACAATTTTTTAGGGTGATATTTTTAGTGTGCAGAGAATTTCCTGAGTTGCTTGAGTGGTCTTACAGCTGACCCTTGTAAAAAATGTTTTCAGTAAAGAGGGAGGCTGTCAGGTTCACATTATCTTATAAGTTATTTTTGAATATGTCTCTGTTGACCTGTAACTTTATCTGTTAGTGCGTATGAGTAAGGAAGGATGTTGTCCTTGAATAAAAAGTGTATTTTAGGATCCATCATATATGAAATTGTCATAACAAACGCGTAGCTGCTAGAAAGGCTCTAAATGTGTAATCAAAACTTGGTCAAAATCACCCAAACCCACTCTTTAAAGGTGTATAGGAAATACATAGTTACTGGGCATCCTGTAGTCAATAATCTTTTGTTTCAGAAGAGACATTTGATCAAGGATTTCTAGTAGTTGTGTGCCAAGTTGGGAGTGTGCATATGGAATAGAAGGTATTTTGTCTATGTGAAGAATAACGTGGCTTTATTCAGAGAGCTATTTGAAGGATATACAAATAGTCTGCAACCCTTACTAGCACGTCGTTGGTGCCCTACCTTTCAATAAGATAATTTCTTTTAGGGGTAGAATTACTCTGCTTCTTCTCCAGTTCACTTCATTTTCAGGAGGGCAAAGTGAGATTACAGGGACTGTAGATTCTGACTGGGAGGTTAATGAAGACAAAGATCTGCATCTGTAAAACTTCTGCAAATTTCTGTGTTTGCTGGATATGTAAATTGGTAATTATTTTGGGATTTCCCTAAATTCAGAAGAACAGTTTATTAAAGTGTTGTCGAAGTTATTTGGCTACAGAAAGCATAATCACATGGAGTCATAACTTACTGTAATCTAGCCATCTGTAATGCTCTCTGGGGAACTACCCATGTCCTTGATTGTATTGGTCTTTTTGTGATAGTGCTTAATTATTGCAGAGGTTAGTTATCATACAATGAATACTTGAAACTCTTCTGGGCATGAAGCAAGTCTGCTCTTAATATGAATAGAAAGGCCAAATGAAGCCAATTTCTTTAAACAAGTACTTATCCTCAAACAAAACTAGGAAAATGTAATTCTTACCTTTAGTACATGTACTCTCTTGTCAGAGCTATTATAGGTTCTAGATTAAGAATCAGTTTTGCAGAGGCCAGACTCCTTTGTAATCTAAACCATCCCCAAATAATTCTACAGTTGATCAATTTTAATTAACTTCTTACTGCAAGAACAATGAACATTTGGTCCTAACATTTCATTAAATCCTAAAGTTTACTAAATCATGAAGTTTTTCCAGTAGCTCAAGAAAAAATATCCTTCTGCATTTTTGAGAATGATTTTTTTCAGCCAGATAAGTTGCTAAAAGTGCTGTTGAGATGAATATACCTGCAGTGTGCATCTGCTTTTTTTCTGAGTTTAGCTGTGTTCTTAAGGCAGTCTGTAGTACATAAGAATGCCCCCACATGCTCAGTTTGGTTTCAAGTACTTTATACCTAAAAATTATTTTTATATAATTTGGAAGCTAGTCTTCTAAATATAATGTAAAATTACACAGATGGTAGTTTCTAATAATATTTGCGTTTTGTTTCAGAGCAAAGTAGAAGAGATGATTTGGAAGCATTGGGTCATATGTTTATGTATTTTCTCAGAGGAAGTCTTCCCTGGCAAGGTTTAAAGGTAGTGGGTTTTGATATCTGCCTCTCTCCTGTTTTCAGATCATCAGCTTTTATTGACATGTTTGGAATATTTTGTCAATTTTTATTGACATGTCTGCAAGCTGTATAACTTCAGAAGCTTGTTTGTTCTTCTGTCATAGGCAGATACATTAAAGGAACGTTACCAGAAAATTGGAGACACTAAACGAGCAACTCCTATAGAAGTATTGTGTGAAAACTTCCCAGGTAATGTCTGCTGTTAATAAAAATGTTGTGTCTTGATTTATAAAATGAAGCTGGCATAGGTAATTGCTGGGGTTTAAAATTACAGTACATGTAATAGATCACAGTATCTTAGAATGGGTCAGGTTGGAAGGGACCACAGCAGGTCATGGGGTCCAGTCTCCTGCTCAAGCAGAGCCATCCCAGGGCATGTGGCACAGGATTGTGTCCAGGTAGTTCTTGAATATCTACAGTGAAGGAGATTGCAGAACCTCTCTGGGTAACCAGTTCCAGTGCTCAGTCACCTGCACAGTAAAGGAGCTCTTCCTCAAGTTTGGGTGGCACTTCTGTGCCTCAGTGTCTGCCCATTGCCTCTCCTGCTCTTACTGGGCACCGCTGAGCAGAGCCTGGATTCATCCAATATATTGACAACCACCGGTTAGATATTTATATGTATTAATCAGGTCCCCTCTCAGTTGTTTCTTTTCAAGGCTGAACAGGCCCAGCTCCCTCAACCTTTCCTCATATAAAAGATGCTGCAGTCCCTTCATCAACTTAGTAGCCCTTTGCTGGACCCAGTCCTGGAGCTCCACGTCTCTCTTGTACTGAGGGACTCAGAACTGGACATAGCCACTGAGTAGAGGGAAAAGATCACCTCCCTTGACCTGCTCTTCATAATGCACCCCTGGATTCCATCAGCCTTCTTGGCCCCCAGGGTACACAGCTGGCTCTGGAGAGCTTGTTGTCCACCAGGACTCCCAGGTCCTTCTCCTCAGAGCTGCTTCCCAGCAGGTCAGCCTCCAGCCTGTGCTGCTGCACAGAATTATTATTCCCCAGCTGCAGGACCTTGCATTTGCCTTGGCTGAATTTCAGAAGGTTCCTCTGTGCCCATCTCTCCAGGCTGCTGAGGTCCCTCTGAAGGGCTGCACAGGCCTCTGGGCTATCGGCCACTGCTCCCAGCTTTGTGTTGTCAGTGAAATTGCTCAGGAGGCCTCTGCCCCTTTGTCTGAATCATTGATGGATAAGTTAAACAATACTGGGCCCAGACAGAAGAATTATCCTTTGAAGCAGCAGTAAGCTAATGCTGTTGTTCTTCAAATATAGATTCTTGTAAAGGAAACATTAAAAAAATACTTTATGTGTACTTACACTGATCAACTAGTCTGCACTTGTATCTTCACACTGAAAATTTTGCAAGCCTTTTCACCTGAAATCTGCTCTATATTAAAAACAAGGTGTGTTAGAAACAGCCTGAACTAATATTTAAAATAACTTAGAAGTTTCAGGTGTCACTTCTAGGTCTCTAGAACTACAAGGAGAATCAATGAGGTGTTGGAAAATTGGACAGAAGGAAATAGGATGTTTTTTAAAAGTTGTAATAAAGTGCTTGGAACAGGGGACATGTATGGCATGGACATGATTTTTCCAAAATATAAATGAATGCCTTGAAAGGTAATCAAAATATCATTGATAGGCAAAGTGGACTTGCTGAGAGTAGCTCATTACTAATGAAAGGAAATTCTGTCCAGAGTAGGTCTTGGGGACACAAAACTGATGCTTTATGTGGCATACCCCTTTCTTTACCTATTCTTAGTCTTGTCTCTGTAAAATTGGTTGGAAAGAAAGAAGAAAGCAGAGGCATTTCTCTCCACACAGTTTTGCACATAGTGCATTAGAATTATAACATTGAATAGAAGATCTCAACAGGTAGCATGAAGGAAAAATTAGTGGGGTGTTACTTGCTAGGATATGTGTGGAATATGGTAGTATATCTCAGAATATGGTGGCATTTCAAAGAACATCATTAAGTAACTTTTCTTTCTGGTAATTCATGGTGAACAACTGTTCAGGTTTTATGGTGAGAAGTACAAGTTGCTTTAAAATTAAATAAGGTGGTGGGGATTTTTTTGAGATCCGTTAAAACAGATAATGGCATATGTATATATTTCTTATTTATCTAGAGGAAATGGCTACTTACCTACGTTATGTAAGAAGGTTAGATTTTTTTGAAAAGCCAGACTACGACTACTTAAGAAAGCTCTTCACAGACTTACTTGATCGGAAAGGTTATATGTTTGATTATGAATACGACTGGATTGGCAAGCAGTTGGTGAGTACAGTTCAGCTGTCAGTAATAAAATGGGGTTTTTTGTGATCAGTTTTGAGTTTCATTAAGGCATGTGCTTCTCAAGGCTGCTAGTACAGCTTAGAGCAGCTGCTATTGTAAGCCCATCTGCAGATGCATGTTCTAACATTATCTTTTGGCTGAAGTGCTTCATATTAATTCTCTTTCCAAATGTGCTGTTATTATCAAAGTACACCTCTGCTCAATCCAAAATGAGGTGGTAGAAATTTGGATTTTTTTTTGAAGGAACTTAAAATTTTGCAAGTAATTGTCATTATTGCATGAAGTTTTTTTTTTGCTCCCAGTATTTTTAAAATAAAGAGCTATACATCCGCATATGAAGTATACTCTAGATATTTATCAGTTCACTATGATAAAATATTGCATAGTTCATTGGATATTTCATTGTGGTGCCTCTAAGGTTTCAGGAAACACTCTGTTTGTATAATTTAGGAAATTGTAGTGGATGGGGTTTACTTCAGCTTCTCAAATTTTTTCATTTCTTTTTATTATTTCTATTATGTAGGGAAGAGAGGGCTAATATGTTTATATTTGACCAGTTTCAGATTATGCACTTCACCCTTCTCTGTGTGATTCTGAAAGAAAGGTAGCATTTGTTTTATTGCAAAATGTATTTTTCAGTGTTTAGCATTAAAAGTTGCTTTAAGGTTTTGATAGGTTTCATCAGAATGTCAAAACTGCTAACTGTAGAAAGTATCAGCCTAAAGTCTTTCAGAAAATTAATGTATAATACGTAGAATTGCTACTTCAATACATTCTGTAAGTAATAGTTTGCTTTATTTCCCGTTGTTATTAGTAAATATGTAGTGAAGCTTCTGCTTTAATCTGATAATTTTGTGTTATTTGAAGCTGTCAGATTTAAATATTATTTTCTATTATAAACCAGTAACTTTTGGTGAGACTTAGAAATTTATTTTTTTTACCAGTTGCTACATATTGTTTATATTTGTAGCCTACTCCAGTGGGTTCAATACATTCAGACCCTGCAATGTCTTCAAACAGAGAAGCATATCAACACAGAGACAGAATGCAACAATCCAAAAATCAGGTAAACTGCTCATTTAAGATTATCAGAATTACTATGTCTTTTGTCTAATGATTTGTGCTATGTTTTTATTAGAACTTGAAAATAAAAGTGACTCTAGGTGCTTTTTTGGTAAAGTCTACATATGTAGAGATACATAAATATCTCCTAAAAGCTTGCTTGTTTGAAGCTATGATATAGTGTAGTGAATCTGTAGTGAATTTTCTCTCAACTCACGCTTCCTTATTCGCTGTCTCTCCTCCATACACTCTTTCCACTCTTTCCATTCTGACATTTATGTATAACATTTTCACTTTTTTTTAAACCAGGCTAATGACTTAGGTGATAAGGTGACTTAGGTGTTAGGAATTCAGAGCTGTGTCAGTTTACCGAAGCAAAATTGGAGGGTTATTTTAATGTGCTTTTTCTTACTAAGAATTTTGAGGTTTAGCTGCTTCAGCTCTGTATGAAAATATTTATGAAGGCATGTGTAAGTATGTTGATAATGTTGAAGTGCATTCTGTATAGGGATTGAATGTGTAGCACTTCTGTACTTCTTAAAAATATGACAGTTAATGCATGAATTGTTTGTTTTAAATTTTTTTTCTTCTTTTGCATAAATCCTGATACATTCAAAAATGTTAGTCAACAGACCATAGGGCAGCTTGGGACTCACAGCAAACCAATCCACATCATTTGAGGGCTCACCTGGCATCTGACAGACATGGAGGCTCTGTACAGGTATTTTCTGCTTCTTTGCATGACCTAAATCAGTTGTTTTGTATTACATAATACTACTTTTCTGTAATGTATCAGATGATTCATGTTTTCATATTAAGTGTGCTTATCAGTAATGTTCAGAATGCTGCTATTATTTATTATTTCACAGTTCAGTTGCCAAACTGAAAACGGGTGCTGAAACAATGGAACTTTTTGTTGATGGAATATTTCTTGCATGTTTCTTAGTTAAAGTCAAAAATAAAACAGTTGAGTGTCTTTTTTACAGAATATATACTTAGCTCAGTGAAAACAACTGAAGTTTAGACTTTAAATGTGTTAATTGTATTAGCAACTGAAACCAAATATTCACTGAATTATGTTGTTCAAGCTGTGGTTTTTGTTCCTTAGGTAAACATCAAATTAAAATGCTACTTAGTGATGTTTTCTTAAACTTCACTCCATTATTCAAATAGTAATTTACTAGAAAAAGGTTCCCAGGGCAGCACCTCACACATCTCAGTGAAAAAATCTGTAGAAACCAGAAGTTTTTCCTATATTATTAGTTTATTTCATCTTCAAAGAGCTCTTTTCCTCGTTTGTTTTCAATTTTTAAAACTAATTTTTGAAATTTTTGATGTCTTATTCTTTGAATATATATAGGTGTGAAATAGTTGGAGTAATATGTGAGGAATTAATACCAGGAGATTCAAAATGCCAACTGTGAAGTCTACATGAGATTTTGAGCTTTGAGGCCAAAATGAAAATGGTTCAGCTTTGTGAAGTCTTATCTGGGCAGGGGTTGTGTGTGGAAATTGTTGCTGCATTTTTGATTATGACCATCTAAGTTACATACATTTCTTCTGAAGTTTTTGATTTGGAAAAAAGATTGTCATGGCCTGAAGAAAGAATGAAAAGCTCAGGATACAGAAAACAAGGCTGCAGTTCTGTCAGTGTAATAGCATTCTCTAAATTTTGTTGCTTTAGAAACAGCTGTCATGTGTAGTGTAACAAAATCTAGTAGGTGATACTTATTACAATGTGTAAATAAAAATTTAAAAGTTGTTCTTCCCATTAACAAATGTTTAGAAAAGCCTTCTTTTCCCATATTTTAGGTTAAAAAAATACACATTGAATTAGTTAGATTACAGTTAGTAGAACTTTCAAAGTGTCATCATATGATTCTGTTGGCAATTGTGGCACTTCAGAAGTCTTTTATTCTTTGTCAGGTAAAATGTAATGATCACAAGAAATTTTCTTCCATTGTAAAATAGGCTAAATACCCTTCAGGGATGGGGAGAACATTTTCCAGGAAATAACACAAATAATACTAACTAGTATTCCTTACTGTTAATATAGTGTTGTTTCAATCCTTTCTCCTCACAGGATACAGGCAGTCTGAATGAGTTCAGATCATTTAGATCTGTTGAGGCTAAGCAATTGCCACGTGAATGAGAGCACTGTGCAAAACTGCAGCCATATGTCTTTGAAGATCAAGTGTTGTGCAGCAGGATGTTTTCAGATTGGATTGCTTTTTTGTTGTGGAGTGGTCATGCTTCCTTATTAAGGGCACTTATAAAATCACATAGTATCTCCAGTTATGCTGTGACATAGCCCCTGGCTGTTATCAAATACATCTTTGTTGCAGGGATACTAACTGAATCGTGCTATTTGTTAAGTTGTTTCATTAGCTAGCTACTTTAGTAGGATTCTTAGTTGCTTCCAAGGAGACAAATACTAAAAGTCATACAGAAAATTGTTCAAAGGTGAAGTTGAGTCTGAGGTGTGAAATCAAAGTGCATTTTTTTCTGTGATGTTAATGAGCCATTGCTCATCTTTGAGATCAGTTTTATTAATTTTTCTGCAAGACATGAAGATCTGTCAGATTATTTCCAAGTGATAGTGGAATGTTTTTAGGTCAGTGCTGTTAGTCATCTGTAAAACTACTGCTGATGTCATTTCTTAGGCTCTTTTTTAGATGATTATTCAAATGTGCTAGTGATTCTTTTCTGTGACATATTAACATTGAGGGAACTGAGTGTTGGTGATGTATGTTTGTTAGCATACATTTGTGTGCTGTTAGTGATAAGTTGAAGTGGGAACCATTAAGGTTCAAACTGGTATTTCATTAACAGATATTGTTCTACTTTTTGTACTAATTTAATTTTTCCCAGACCCTAGGCTTGTGGTCAAAACATCCTAAAGTGCTTAGACATGTCTAATTTTACTTTTTAGATTCAGTTAAAGTTCAAATAGTACTAGGAAATGGAGTTGTAAAGGGAAGACATCCCTTCTTCCACTTACCTCAGTTAATTTTTCTAGTTCATGCAGACTTATTAATGATCAAGTCACCCCTCCCAGCAATTTGTTCAACAGCTTTTGTGCCTTTGTTCTCGTAAGTTTGTCTCACTTCTCAAAATGTCAGTTGTACAACACTGAATTTTTTTTTTCTCTGCATGAGCTGCAATCTGCTTGCGCTCTCATAAAGACTGTATTAATCTGTTCCATTGCAATTTTTTCCATTACTTACTAACTGGTCTTCTTTCTCTTTTCTTTTTCTTTTTTCCCATTGGGAAATTCTTTAAAAGGAGGTTAGATGGAAAGATTGGGTTAAAGAGTTCTCAGTAAAGTACTTAAGAAGTGCTTGAAAGACTTTTGTATTTGATGTAAGTAGTTTTCAGTTGCCTGATTCCTCTCCTTCAAGAAGTCAAGATAGTAAAGTGTTAGATGAAACAAATCAATCTTGCTGAGCTTTTGTGACCTAAAAAGGTATTGTGGTAACTTTTATTCTTTTGTATTTCCTGACAACTTTTTGAAGGTAAAACAAAGAATTGTGTAGTATCACTAATGAATTCCTTAGAGATGTAGACTGGCTTTATTTTTTGAGTGGAGAATTCATTTACTGAGATTCTTAATGGGATTAAGGGTTTTTTTTCTATGTCTATTCCAAATTTTTGCAATTCCTTGGTGTGACTACAGTAATGAAATTCAGCAAAATTTGTTTTTTATGGCAGACTTTCTAACTGATTTTTGAACATAGCAAGTAAAAAATCAGTTAGTGTACTAATCCAGAACAAAGTATAGAGACTGAAGATTTAATGTCACCATTTAGGGATTTGGTATTTTGGTTTAACTGTGTCTTGGCCTTTGTCAAGCTTCCAGAGGACCATGTATCTAAGAAATCAAGTCTATTTCACAGTGAATGTGTCATTAATAGGTAGTGGGTGGAATTTTTGTTTCTCTACCTCATGGCATAGAGAGTATCAAGAAATAACCAGTGATGCATATGCTTCTTTATATAGGTGCTCTTAAAACTTTTAAAGAACTGATTAAATTTGAAGGAACTAAATTTAAACCAGGATGGAGTTATAAAAATGCTTAAAGTAGTTTTAGGTTTTCAGTTTAGTGGTTATTCTCCCAATTGAAAATAGGTGAGTAGCTTAAGTTAATCTTGAATATTGTAAGACTTCTAAATTGAAGCTTTTAAAATATTTGTTTTTTGAAATGTAATTATATTACTATTTAGGGAAGAATATTTATGTACATTTTGTAACAGAATTTTTAGATGCAAAACCATGACTTAAATACCCTAATTTTTTCATTGTAGTTGTATTCAAGTCTCCTAAGAGATTAATAGTGCCTCTCATTTTTCATCAGGCTATTGATTTCATCAAAATCCATTCCAACTTGAGTCACAAGTAGAGAAATGAAATTCAAAGTTTCTCTTAAAGCAAATTTAGTTTCATGTTACTTCTCTCTCCTAAAGTTATAGCTGTTTATGTGAATCTACTGTGATGAATTTTCATTGTGCCTTACTTGCAGTACATTCTGGCTACAGAATTTGGTGTACCACTCCTTCAGTGCATACGATGTCCTCTGGGTGACTTATTCTTGCTCAATTCTGTTATGTTCCCATATCTTTCTGCCTCTGTTGTGCAGATTTTTGACATGATTCGCTCATAGTTGGAAAGAAAAAATGTAATAATTTGCCTTATTAAAGGCTTTTTTAGGTCATACTGCAGAGTACTTTACTGAGGTAATGTGAAATTAAATTCATACTCCTGGTAGCCTTACTGACAGTGGAATTGATGCAGTCCTGCCTATCTCTTGTACTCCTTTGTATGAGTCTTTGTTAGTTTCATTCTCTTTTATTAGTGAGGAGCTCCTAGAGCTGCTTTCAGCAGTAGTAGATTTGAGTAAAACTCAGGTCACTTGTGGTTCTGGAGAAGCATGAATGATCCTGATTTTTGGATTTATGCTATATACACTTTCAATGGGTGTAACTCTTTCCAGAAAGAACTTCATGTTCCTCCCATCTAAACTGTGTCATGCAACAGACACTTCATAGAATTTGTTTATGTATTTGGTGAATGTGTATGGCTGAGTTTGAAGTCCGTTTGAAAAATAAGCTTCAGTAAGCTTTGTTCTTTCTTACCACATAGTAGTGCATTGACCCCAGCAGAGGGTGATTTGCCTCCTATAAAGAGGAAGTCAGCTTAGATTAGTACAGCACACGCATAATACTTATAGTATTACTCATGCAGGAAGGACTTTTTTACGCCTACTATCATATTTTCCAATTCAAATGAAGATGTGTACATAGTTAAGTTTGATCTCTTTTTTCAAATGTGTTGTCCAAGAGGATAGATATTGAACAGGTGCTCCTGGCAAAGAAGTGTGAAGGAAAGTGTCATATGAATGCCCTACAGATGCTACAGTTGGCCTGTGTGTTTGATATCTGTGTAAAAGTCATACATTTTTTCATTTGTTTTTTAGGAAAAGAGAACAGGAGTTCTTGCAAATGCCTTTGCAGACTGTGACCCGTTCTTTACAACAGTCAGGAATGCTAAGTTATACTGTGTTTGCTTCCCGTCCAGAAAGGGCCATATACCTGTCTTGATGTTTCTTGATGTGCCCTACTTCTGTTTGGGTAAACTGAGGGTTTCTGTTTCTCATCAACCACTTTTACTCAATCTTGAGCATGGATCTGAGGTTCTTTTTAATCTTAGATTATGGAGCAGAAATCCTGCATTATAAGGGCTGCAGGCAAGGTTGACTACAATATTAATTGGGTGACATTGCTTTATATGGATTAGTGCAGGCTATAGTTGTGGTTAGTTATGTAGTTAGGCACAGGGAGCTCCATGTGAGCATGACCCCACCAGTAATCCCTTCCAGCCATAACCATTCTGTGCTTCCTTTGGAGCCAGACTCATTTGATGGTCAAGTTGAGTAAAGTTTTTTTTACCCTTACATTTTTATGACTGCACCTATCTTAATTAGCAAATACTTCTGATGCACTTTTCCACTCTGGGTATTTTACGAGAAACAATGAAATTACCTTCACAGTAAGATACCTAGTGAGGTGGTTGGGATAATACTATATCCCTGTTCTTAGTAAATATGTAATGATGACAACTCAGAATATTCTGTGACTCTGTAAAACCCAATAACTAGTAACCCAGGATATTTGGTCAGGATGCCTGCCTCACCATCTTAAGGTTTGTTAAAGTAAAATTCCTATTTATTTCTGCCACTGAATGTGAAGTGCTTCTGTCATGCCCAGTGATACAAAACTAAGCTTAAGACACCTAGTTGAAACTCCAGTGACTTACTTATCATTGCAGGAATAAAGTCCAGTCTCCCATGATTCCTTCAGTTATATTGACTAAAATTTAGGTAGTTAGATTCCTGCGATCTTGCGTATCATTAATTTTGTTGTGAACCTGCAGGATTTTTTTTAGCAGTGGTTCCTATTTTATTGAAATTTGAAAAAGAAGAAAACTTGACCTGATGTCGGCAAAGGGCATGGAAAATGCCTTGAGTGCAGCAAACTTCTGAGATGCAGTGCTTAGTTACAATAGGAACCACAAAACAAACCTCAATAGGCTATGCTCTTAGCTCTGGTTATAAATAGATGAGACATAACTGCTATAACAAGAGGAGAGCTTGGAAGAGTGAGGGAAATAATATTATGGTAGTGATTTTCTTTCTCTCTCATCTGCCTTAATCTCTGACTATCAGCCAGCAGCTGGTTATAATCTTATATTACAGACTACTCTTAGTGGCTCTAGAGCTGATTAATTGTTTACAGATGTTTTCTGCAAACTTTTATATTATTTGTCCAGAATTACATTTTTGTGCTTGCTAGCTTGCCGAGCAGTTGCTGCTATTTAATATCTGGTAGACCTTTCCATGGTGTCAAGTCAACACTTTAGTGGGTCAATTAGCACTGTCAACAGCTCTGATCAGGTAGGCACTTGTCTACGTCAGTTAACCATCTTCCTTTTTGTATTCTGTGGGGTTGATAATGGAGAGGCCTCTGGAATGTCTCCATTTGTCGTGCAGGAAAGCTGACAGGAACTGAGGGAGGGAATATCGGGTTCCACTTGGTTTAAAGTCCCAACAAATATTCCTAGAGAACCACAGCTTTCACGGTGACTTGAACAATTTACATAGAAATTTCATGGTAAACTAATAGGAATGAAGATTAATCTAATTTTTATAAATTTTTTGGCAGTAGATATTTTCATGTCCTAAAAATCAGACATCATATACTCTTATGTCTAGAAGACAGCCTTAGTTTTTCCCTATTTGGGTGAGTGTCCTTTGAGATACAACTGAAGCAGACCTTCATATTCAGTGTGAATATAAAGAGCTAAACCAAGTAACATAAATACACCAAAGGAACAGAGATAGGGTAGCCCGACTGAATTGATATTGGAAAAGTGCTTAGTGCCTTCCCTTAAGGCTCTGAAGAGATGTGGGGGAGATTAGTAAATGACATCCACAGAGTTGCTTTGCTTCATCCATTCACTGTGAGTTCATTGTAGAGGTTAGTTCCATTAATAGATATGAAAGGAGAATTACAAGAGCACAGGGTTGCCAGAATTAAACCTGGACAAAATACTGTTACTGGAATAAAAATAACTATAGAAATAATAAAAAGTACTGTTTTTTTAAGATGTATTGGAACCTTAGGAATTAACAAATGTATGTCTGGCACTAGTATATTTTCAGGTCTTTCTTCTGATTTCAGGTAGTAAGCTCAACAAATGGAGAGCTGAACACGGATGACCCAACTGCAGGCCGTTCAAATGCACCCATCACAGCTCCTGCAGAAGCAGAAGTAATGGATGAAACAAAGTATGTCCTTCTTTTTATCTTCTTTGTATCTTTTGTGCTCAGCTGCTTCAATATTTTTGTATATAGTTTTTCAGAAAATACTGTCTGAACTGAATAGCTGTTGGTGAGGAGCAAAACTACAGTGCTATACTTAATTTTGTCTTTAAGTTTCTAATTAGTAGAGTTCCTATAGCTCGTGCTTTTTAAGCCTAAGCCTTGAATGACATGTCTTGCTCTGCTGGCTAGAGAAGTGCATGCATTTTTGATGTTTCAACTCATTTTGAAATATTTATTTTAAGATAGTGTTGTGACTACCAAAAGCCATGCATAGAACATGTAAAATTCTTCCTCTATATTGTGTTCTGATTCTCTTTTTTCCTTTGCTCTCTTTCTGTATAGCTGCCAGAAAGTGTTGAACATGTGGTGAGTTATACAGCACAGGCAGGCAGAAATAGCCCCAGGAGCTTTGTTCTTTTTATTTTGTTTAAAACTAACTTCAGAAAACTTTAAAATATCTATTTAGAAATGACAAAATACATTTTAATTTTGTGAAACAATTAACTGTTTTTACAAAACGCCACCTTCAGGAGCTGTTCTGCCTGCTTCAAAGCCTGCTTGCTTTTAAGTTGTGTAGTTTGTGATGTACTTTACATCAACCTTTTTAACAGCTACTAGAATATTTTTTCTTATTTTCTATTCTGTTTGAAAGGGGAAAGCATTCTTTTCAAATATTGTAGAATTCAGCTAGTGTATTAACATCTGGAAAATAATTCGCATGAATAAGTAATAATTGCTAGCAGATGTTTGAACTTTTCCAATTATCTCTGTAAACAAACTATTTACCAAAGTATTAGTCTGTGACAACTTTCTAACTAATCACTAAAACATAACTTCAGAGTTCCTTAATTCTTAATTATGTCCAGTGCAATGGAAGGGAAAAGTATTAAGATCTGTTACCATGGGATGGACAACTAATATTTATGTATTTGAGTAGTAAACTTAGACTTAGAAAATAGTACAGAACAATATTCTTGGTAGCTAAAGGTGATATGAATTCCAGCATGTTTCATTTTATAGTGGTGCTTGAAATAGGATTTTACAAGGGTATGGATTTAGTTTATCATAAAATAAAAGCACATAGGTATGAAGGATACATCAGTATCTGCATTATTGCTCTACTGCATTAGCAGCAGAGCAATTCACTAGCAGCAGTTTTTCTAGGACCCATTTTCCGGATTTTAGATAAAAGGGAAATTTCTCAAAGTGAAATTTTTTTTGAAGCAATTGTTCCACAAATTCTGGTTCTGGTAGGTAAGCTTTATTTGCAAGTGTAATTCATAATTTTGAATGGCAGTGTCTGTAGGGCCACATTTTTGCACTGGCTTTCTCAGTGAACACTGAGGAGAACTACATTCTTTGCTGCCATCTTTGTGGAGTATGGTATTATTTTACTTTCAAAAATATATCTGTTCTTTTATATATATATATATATACACACACATATATATATGAAACAAAAAAAATCCAAAGGGGCAAGGATATTGATAGGTTGCCCATAGCTAAATTCCCTATCCCCTCTCTTCAAATAAGCACAGTGATAATCTTCCTTATGCTCAGCTCATGTGCACACAGAAAAAGATTAAATTTCTTGTACTTTGAGTAGTGATTAGCACAATTAAACCCATTTTTAGTTCCCTATTTTAATTAGATATCTGCGGAAAGTTAAGAGAATTCTCAGGAGCCAAGATGCTCAGCTGCTTGAGAAGTATAGGAGTTCACTTTTTCTGATATGAATACATAATGGACAAATATTCTATCCCTGACCTTTTTGGCCTGCTCTTAATTAGTTTGTTTACAGACAAAATGACTAGTCTCATTGTCCTGCTCTTTAGATTGATTTTCTTGTTTTTGAGTATGTAACACTCAAATTAATGTTCCAGCACTGTCTGTTTAAAGTCAAGTTTCCTGAGTGACTAGAGGTTTTTCTGGGGGTAGTTTTCTATATTTTGAAATTCTTTTATATTTTAACAGTTAATTAACATACATGCACGCCCACTCACCCTCACCTCCTCTTCAGCTTTAGTATCAAACATCAATGCACAGGTAAACATATTTTTTCAGAAAGAGCACTTAGAAGATTTTAATTTTACATTTTAACACCGTAATTACAAGCCTAATATCAAAAAGGGCTGTGACACATTCAAACATTTGTTTATAGATTTTACACTCTGGAACAAGTTAAGGGAATGGGATTACTAGTATCCTTCATGTCTGTGACATGGATATTTTTTCTTCTAAGGAGACACTGGATGGCAAGGATGTGTCTAACTTTGTGCCTTTTTCATAATCTTTTTTCCTCCTGAAAGTATGAACAAAGCTAACCTCTCTTGCTCATATCTTCTGTTTGTAATGTTTCCTTATACTCTGAAAAGACAAACTTGAATCTCATTTAGAAATGCTTCATTCTTTGTTTTAGATGTTTCCTTAGTTTTAGAAACTTAGCATGACTATATCTTCTTTTAAAAGGGGTGCCCCTCATGAGGGACATGAGGGTTTGTCCCCATTATGTAGGATTTTAACTGTGAACATAAGTGTAATTTAGGTGAATATTTGAGTTTCTGCTACCATTTCAGGTGAAATCCTGTACTTCAGAAAGGATAAGTTTGGGGTTTTTTAATTCTGTAAAGATTTTATTGTTTTGGGACATTTAACCAAGGTTTAACCAAACATTACATTGTTCAGTAATTATTTATCTACTCTCATGCAGTATATATTCTAAATCTTATGCCGTGTCATTTTCATGGTGGGTGTGCAGCTAGCATGACTTAGCAGTGGGTGCTGTGTTTTGGGAATTCTGGTGGGTTTGGTTTTTTTGTTTGTGAGTGTTGGGGGTGGAGGGGGTTGTTGGTTCTTTTTGTTGGTTTGGGTTTTCAGAAAAGTTGCTTTCTGTCCTCTTTCAGTTGTTACTTAATGAAGTTGTAAAGCAGGGTGAAAACTAACCTGATCACTGTGCTGCCCTGACACTTGGGGATCTGCAGATCTATCTGTAGTCTTCTACAGATGCTCTTTCATTTATCACTGAGTAATTAACCTGTCTTTCCTCTTTGCTGGCCACAGAACAGTTGCTTCTGTGAAACATGTGTGATTTGGATAACCAAAAGGCTCTTCTGTGGGAAGGCAGAGAATGGCAAAAAGGAAGTGATTATATGATCTGTCCTTTTTGCATCTTGCATCTTTTTTGCCACTTTTAACACTTGTTTCTAATGCTACAGTAAAGTGCCTGCCACGTGCTTGATGGCAAATATAAAAACATAGCTGTCTAAACACAAATGACAAATTAAGTTGCTTTAGAATTTTGGCCTAAGGTACTGTTCAACTGGAAGGAAGGGTATTTAACAGGGAAAAGATATGATAATGACCTAGGAAGGACAAAAACTGTTCAAAACTATAATGTTGAGATTGCTACCTCAGTTAATACCTCAAAAGACACTTTAGATTGTACAGGAAAAGTGCAGTATTCTTTGCATTTTACAGATTGTTGTTATACTGCTGACTCTAGAAATGTTAAATAAACTCCAGATGAAGGTTAGCAGTCATTAAATACTTTATTTTTAAAAAATACTTTCCTAGAAGTAGAAATTTTTAAAAATTACCTCTTCCGTATTTTCATGCATATTGAATAGTGTAATAAATTTGTGGTTTAATAGTCCTTAATAAAGCACCTATAGCTTTAAATATAGCTCTGAGCAATGTAGTATCTGTATTATGTAGAAGCGACAATAACACCCTCTAGTGACAGTATGCTGAAGAACAAGCCTGCATTTCTGTTACGAATTATACTCATGGAGAGATTATGCATTATGAATCTCTGACTCAGGGTTATGTTTCTTTCAGAAATTTTATTGTCAGGCAATAGAGTCTGTTCTACCATAATCCCATTTAAAGGTGCATATACTTTAAAATTGCATTTATTTGGCTTCGGAAGCCAATTTGAAGTCTAGCACTTCTAGATTTAAAAATCACAGTGTTTAAGTGTACTTCAGTTTCTATTTCCAAAACAGTCCTATGGTTTACAATTCATCATGGAATTTGCATTCCTTTAGTCCTTTTTAGATGTGTTATATATTATTAATTTATTTATTTTTCCACACCAAATAAAAGTTTTCAGCATTTAATGATTTCTCCTTGAATTGAAATTTAGTTGAATAGTTTCTATAGTTTAACAAAACCAAACAAAAGAACTGTTAATAGAAGTTACACTCATTATAGTAGTATTATGCAAACTCCAGAAGACCAGAAGACTAAAAAAGCTGTGCTTTATGTTGCTTAAAAATAGAACTTTTGATTTTACCATTGCATGGTGCCCTTTTTCTCTGGTTGACAGAGAAGTAGGAGAAGGAATAAAAGACCGTATGAGATTTGCAGCAAAGATGAGTTAAAATTTTCTAATAAGAAAAGCAAGAAGACCTAAAGTGTCCTTGAATTCCAGAGAGGATCCAAGTAGTCCTAAATGTTTAAGAAGTATGATCTACTTGGGTTGTGATCCATATAAATAAAGTTTATTTAAAAATAGAGTGAAGAGTTAAAATTCTAGATAGCTGTTCTAGAATATAAATTCCATCTTCCTACACGGTTACTTATGTAACCTGTATATTCTAATGCTATAAATCAAAACAGAATTTTTCTTTGGGCTTTCCCTAAGGCATGCTAATCTTGAGCAAGTATAAAAGTGATTTACCATCACAGATGAGGGTAGGGTTTCCTCATCTACAAGATCATAGGATAATTCATATTGAAATGAGGAGAGCTGCTTCGCTTTGATACATGGCATACATAAAATTCTTGGGGTGAAAAAGAAATTAAACTAAATTGGGATTCATAGATCTACAAGTGGATTCAAAGCTTAAGTGATAATGAATGTTAGTGGTTATAGGCAGATGCTAAAAAAAGGGTTAGTAGTTATGGGGGAATTTCAGTTGCAGTCAGTGGCTCCTACCCTTCAAAACCAATTATATTTCTTCTTTAAGAAGTACTTCAAATTTAGTAAATACAGTATGATACTTCTGCTAGCTGTAAAAATACTTATCTGTGTAGTTTCCCCTACTGAATTTTAATTTTGGGCTTCCTTTTCATCAATAACGAATGTTTTTTTCTACTGAAAGTTATGTAACTCTCAGAGCAGTTCTGGTCTGTCTCTGCCCACTGCTACTTTTTCAGTGACTGAGCAACAGGGTGCCTTGGATATTTTGAGAAGGTAACTTCTGTCTCCCCTAACTTTGGATGTTGTTCTCACCCCCTGTAGAACCTTATTTTTAGACCCTTAGTCTCCCTGACTTTTAAATGCTTTCCCCATTTCCCATATTCCAAACTAAATCATCTGGATTCCTTTTGAATTTTCATGACATAAATGCTTGGTGAACTTAAGGATTTACCGATCAAGGCTATTCATGCAGTACATTTATATTTTCACTACTGCTGTGCTTCATAGTTTAAGACTCATCAGTGTATAGTGCTGCAAGTGAGAATTCAGTAACCAAACCACAGAACTCCATGGGACAAGCTCTATTAGAGTAGACAACTTGCATGCTCAGTTTTGGTCACACACATTGTGAACAGTTCAGCATGAAGCTTTATTTTTAAAGGTGGTGTTCAGGACCTGAGAGTTGCTTAAAATAAGCCTAGCAGTACAATTTAAAGGAATTTTTTGTGTGTGCGTGTGTGATTTGTTGTTTTCCTCTTTATTTTCAAAAGTACTTTCTGGACTTCTGCAGTCCTTCTGTATATTATCTATATCTAACTCCCTCCAACTCTTTTTCATTTTGTAGGGTTCTTTCAGGTGCTTTCAGATTGTCTCAGTTTGCTAAGTGAAATTCACAGTGTTTGTCAGTTTCTTTCATTCATGTAGTATTCAATAAAGCAGAAGAGGGATTATCAGTGTTCTTTATATTTAAGCTGTAATTTTTCCCTGTAATATTTATTTTCACAGCACTGAGTCAGAGTATTAATTATGTTGTTCATTAGAATTTTCTTCTAAAATGTCTTGTGGAATAGCCTTGGACAAAGTTTTTCTAGGTTCTGGTTGACAAAGGAAGCTTAAATTGTTTTCTTGTTTTAGCAACAATAGTGTTTTAAGTGCACAGTTTAGGTGACACAGTCATAAACACAAGCTTCCATTTGGCATATTGCCAGTTAATATGAAAGAGTACTTGGGTAATGGAATATTCTTTATTACAAATACCTTTTTAAGTCAGCCTGTAATACCTGTGCTTTTGATACTCTCATCTATACTTAATGGCTTAATAGCTACTTGCATTTTAGCTTTAGTTTGATACTTTTTACCAAAAAAGGTGAAATGTGTCAAAAATATCTCTACTTCAGTTTCTTTTTCTAATAAATCAATTTCCTGCAATAGAGCTTAATGAGTTCCTTGTGGTGCTGGCTGTACCTGAGCTATGTACTTCAAATGAGACATAGAGTAAATAGTTTAGTTTTGTGGTTTCTTTTATATCAAATGTAATTCATGTCACACTTGCAGGTGCTGCTGCTTATTCAAGCGGAGGAAAAGGAAAACCATCCAGCGCAACAAATGACTAGAACCAAACAGAACACGGAAAAATGCTTATTTGTTCAGCTGTTGTCTTGTGATCTTAAAAAAACAACAACAAAACCCAAAGCAAAAACCTCCATAATAAACACATTTTCCGAGGACTCTCTGAAACAATGTCATGCCTCTGTGCTTTGATTTAGTTCTTCTGCATCCATCTTCTGTTTCTTTAATTCATCTCTTCTGAAAGCTTTAAGATATTGTCAAATAGGAGTGCTTCTTTGACCATCAACATACGGACCAATGAAATGATAGAAAATGAACAGTATCTTGAGCAAAACTGAACTTGAGAAGTATTTCTTCTTTCCTAGGAAGTAGTAGCAGTGTCTTAGATGAAGACGGATGTCATAAATCAGTTATTTGAGTTTGTAGCAGTGTATCTAAAGCAGTTTTCTTCAAAAATTAAGAAGAAAAATACAGATACACAACAATAATGCAAAATAATAAAATATTAAGTTTTATTTTATGACATTTGCATTGTTTTTCTTCTTTTGCCTCAGTATTACTGGTTAGTCAAATTGTTACTCCAGTCAAATTGCCACTGTCTAGAGATACTGGGGATGCTGGTTTAACTGTTGACAGTTGTCAAAATGCTGGTGCTACTAACAGAAAGTATTTCCAATACCCTTTTGGTTTGAAAACCTGCTTTTCTTTTGCCTACAATGAATACTGCAGTACAGTAGAAGTTATAAGAGTATTTGTGCAAGAGTACAAATGTTTGTATAATTTAAGTTGTACATCTGGTAATGTCAACAAGATCACATTACCTTCAAAAGAGCACTACAGAGCAAATACTGAATCTGGTTAAAGCAGAATAAGTATGAAAGCCTGTATGTTCACTAAGGTAGTTGATGATTGACAGCATCTTTAACTTGAAAATATGGACGTGCCATGTAAAGTTAGAGGTGTACTATGTGTTCTTTAGAAAATAAATGCAACAGAAGTGAGTTAGACTTCTGCCTTCACTGCATACCCTCCCAGAGCATCCCAAATTTCCTGCTTTTTTTTCCTGGAATTTTCTTGTCTTGCAGTGTAAGCTCACTAGTATCATAGGACAGCAAGGATGTGTCAGACGCTTCTCTACAGTTGGATGGAAGTGCTTGCAGTATGAACAAACCAACAGTTCTGTAGGCAAGACAGCCCATTTTGTATTTTCTTCTTCAGAAAATACATGCTTCTTTTAAAGTTATAGTGACAGAGTTCTGTTTTTTGTCATGTTTAACTGCCAGTTTTGAAGAAGGACTGTGGAAGATGGAAGTGACTAGATAGATTTATTGACCAAACACAGATTATCTCTGTTTCTTTAGAATTCTTCTAGAGCTAAGTACCATCTTTTTTTCTTTTTTCATTTGTCCACAAATATCTTTTGGCATTCTTATTTATTTTTCTTCTGTTTTTGTGGTAGCATTTAAAATGTATATAAAAGCAAAGGTACACCTTTGAATTAATCATTGCATTTACAAGGATTTTAATTTTATTTTGTAATTTATTTTTCAGTAAGAGCCAAAATTGTATTTTATTGTTTGGATTATGTGCTCATATGTATGCTTCAATCTTTGTCATTATTACTGTTCATGCACTTAAGTTTTGTTTTAGAAAATCTGAACTTGGCCTACAAATACACACTGTGTAACAGGTCATAAGTTTCCACTCCACCAGGGTGTGTTACTGAAGTTTTTTCTTTGTTTTCATGAAGTTTTTTCTTTGTTTTCATTTGAGCTGAGAAGTACGTCACTTGACCATTCTCTTATGAAAACACATCCTTCTTTGTAGTACTTGACCAAATCTGTTGCTTGTACATGTGGTATGTGTATTTCTCGCGCACCTGGTGAGTTTTATTCTTGGAGGTTTTTCATCTCTACAGTGTTTGTATGATCTAAACTCCATCACAAGAAAGTGTGAATATTATGGACTTAAAATGGTTGAATATATAAAAGCTGTTTATTTGCTGAAATGATTAGCAAGACACTAGCTTTTCAGCAATTGAAGTGCTTGATTTTAATGCGGAAGAAGGTTTTCTTCTGGTAAAGCAGTTGGCACTAATGTAGGTATGCCAATATGATTTGCATTTATATAATTTTTCTTCCTGTCTACAGTAAAGAAGTAAACAATGGCTGGATGTCTAAAACTGAAATACATCCCTGTTTAAATGTAAGAAAAAATAAAGATAGTTTTTTAAAATTTGCCTTTTTCCCCCCTTTTCTACAGTCTTAGATGAACTAATGTTTTAGGATATGCTGAACAAATCTACTCTCTTTCGATGCGAATGAATTTGAAAGCATGATTCTCATAATGTGTGACTTAGAGTTGTGTTTGCTTACTTAACAGATGTTACTGGTATGTGCTTTAATGGACCTGATAACAGCAACGGAGTGAGGAGACCTCAATGCACACATTTGAAATCTACTCATGGATTAAAGTTTATGCTGTCTGTGCCACCTTAAAAAAGACCTGAAGAGGTCTAGGAAATGTATGAAAAGGACATATTTAAGGTTAGAAGAGGCCCTTAAATAACATCTAGTCCAAACACAAAACTCTACTACCCCCTCCAGTGTAAGTGTGGAAATGTTTCACTGGATCAGGTTGCTCAAAGCCTCATCCAGTCTGACTCTGAGTGTTCCTAAGGATTGAGTTTCCACAGCTTTTTCAGGCAATTGACTCCAGTTGCTTGTCTGACCACCTCCGTGGAAAAAAAGGTCTTTCTTACATCCAGTCTAAATCTACCTTCTTTCTTGTTCTGTCACAGGCCTTGGTAAATGTCTCCGTGTTTTATGTTGCAAGTTTTGAAAGCCCACAATTTGGTATTGCCAGAATTGTCTTTTCTCCAGGCTGAAAAAACCCAATACTCAGTCTTTCCTTCTGGGAGGGGTATTCTCATCCTCTGTTGTTTTTTCTTGCCTTCTCTGAACCTTCTCTAACAGGTTGCAAGTGTTTCTCCTGTTGGAGACCCCAGAGCTGACATAGCACTGCAGTGGGATCTCACCAGAGCAAAGCAGAGACGCAGAATCCCCTCCCTCACTCTGCTGCCCACGCTGCTTTGGATGCAGCCCAGGACACAGTTGGCTTTCTGGCTGAGTGCACATTGCTATGTCATGTCTAATTTTTCATTCATCAGTATCCCCAAGTGCTTCTCTGGTCCCAACCCTTCATCCACTAGTCTATACTTAGAGTGATGGTTGCCCTGGGCCAATTGCAGGATGCTGAACTTGTCCTTGCTGTCCTTCAGGAAGTTTGCATGTGTGCACTCCAAAAGCTTGTCAAGATCCTAAAGTACATAGAAGGTTGCTTTTGATAAAGTTCCATTCCTAGGTCTGTTGTTTGCAACTAAAGATAGTCTGATGGGTGAAGATTAGTGGCTGTCTTGGTTGCAGCTGATTATGAAGATGTTAAGTTTAAGATACTTGGCACTATGAAAAAAAAAATACCAGCAGAGCTACTATCAGGAAAGACCAGGCTTTTGGCTTTCAAGGGTGTTTCGGTCCCCGGTGGACTTGTGTACTAAGAAGGGCTGCTGAGTGATGTGGTGGTTGAAGGCTGTCTTGGGCACAGAGATCACAAAATTATAGAGCATTTGGTTCTCAGAGAAGTGAGGAGGCAGATCAGCAGAACTGCCATCCTGAATTTCTGGAAGATAGACTCTGGCCTTTCAGCTTTGTATCAGAGCAGACTTTGTATAATGTGAAATATTCCTTTGGTCAGTTTGGGTCAGTTGTCTTTTTCATGTCCCCTTCCCGGGTTTGCCCAGCCCCAGCCTGCTGGTGGTGGGGGTGCAGAATCTTGGGGAGACAGTGCTGATGCTGGGCCAGGGCTGCTCAGAGGTAGCCAAAGCACCACTCTGTTACCAGCACCTCACCAGTCACTAACAGCACAGCAAGGTGAGGGCTGCCATGGGGAAAAGAACCCGTCCCAGCCAGACCTAATACAAGTAAGCAGATAGTCATCTACAAGAAGGCTGGAAGGAAGATCGAGGGAACCAACAGGCCTGCCAGCCTGACCTCAGTGTTGGGGAAGGTCATGGAGCAAGTAGTTTTGATTGCAGTCACGTAGCAATCACATACAGGATGAGCAGGGGATTAGGCCCAGCCAACACAGGTTTACAAAAGACAAGCCTGCTAAGCCCACATGGTCTTTTTTGACAAGGTGATCTTAGTCGATGAGGGAAAGACTAGATGTTGTCTGCCTTGCTTTAGTGTAGCCTTTGACACGATTTCCCCCAGTGTTCTGCTGGAGAAACTGGCTGCTTATGGCTTGGAATGGTGCACTCCTCACTGGATAAAAAAACTGTGTGAGGAGAGAGTGGAGGTGGATGGGGTTACATTCAGCTGACAGCTGGTTTTACCTGTGGTCTGGACCAGGGCATTGAGTGTAGCCACAGTAAGTTTACAAACAGCACTACGTTAGGCAGAAATGTGTATCTGCTGGAGGGTAGGAAAGTCCTGCAGAGACTTAGGCTGGATCAGTGGGCTGAAATTGAACAAAAACCTTAAGGCTGGGTGCTGAGTCCTGCCATTACAATAATCCCATGCAGAGCTACATGCTGTGGAAAGAATGGCTGGAAAGGTGCTCAGCAGCTGAACAGAAGCCAGCTGTACCCTGAAGAAGGCATCGTGGCATCTATCAAGAATGGTGGGGCCAGTAGGAGCAGGGATATTCCCAGCAGGATGGTCCCCCTATACTGGGTGCTGGTGAAGCCACACC
Source organism: Melozone crissalis (assembly GCF_028551555.1). NCBI lineage: Eukaryota > Metazoa > Chordata > Aves > Passeriformes > Passerellidae > Melozone > Melozone crissalis. The sequence continues at coordinate 17,320,228 of NW_026535783.1, read as the reverse complement.
TCAGGTCCTGTGTCCATTTCTGGGCCTCAGTTGAGAAAAGACATTGAAGTGCTGGAGGCAGTCAGAGAAGGGAAGTAGAGCTGGGGAGGGGTCTGGAGCACAAGTTTTGTGCAGAGTGGCTGAGGGAGCTGGGGATGTTCACCCTGGAAAACAAGGCTTAGGGGGGACTTTGAGGGTGTAGCCAGGGGGAAGTCAATGTCTTTTCCGAAGAAACAAGTGACAGTACAAGAGGAAATGGCCTGATACAGTACCAGGAGAGATATAGATTGGATATTGGGGAAAGATTGCTTCTTCAAATGGGTTCTCAAGCGTTGGAACAGGCTGCCCAGGGAAATGGTGGTCACCATCCCTGGAGGTACTTAAAACACGTAGATGTGGTGCTTTGGTACCTGGTTTAATGGTGGGCTTGGCAGTGCTGAGAGTAATTGGGTTCAATGATCCTGAAGGGCTTCTGCAACAGAATTCTGTATTAATGCTAGGAATGTACTATTATACCATATTTCAAATGCACGAAATGCTGGCATTGACTGTCCATTGCTTGGACATGAAGAGCCATAGATGACCAGTTGCCTTTCTGTGATTCAGTTTGAGCCAGCATAGCTGCAGATATTTATCTGGTTTTTGAGGCAGTTGTCTGTGGGTGACTATGTAAACCCACACTTGGTTTGACCTGCTGACAGCTGGGGCATGGGTCTTAAATGAGTCTTAAATTCATCACACATTAATTTATAATTTTCTATATTGTTCCTTTCTTTCATTGGCTAGCAAATTTGTTGTGGCGCACCTAAACAAAATAGCAAGAGTTCTTCGCTGCTTCAGAGATATAAATCTTGAGACTTCAATAGTAGTCCTTCCTTTTTGCTTTTGTGAATACATAGATTCTGAACTTGGGCATCCACTTCAATTTGAATTAATTTTTGAGGGGTAGGTCCATTTGTTTCGTCAGCTGAGAATGTATGCTGGCCACATTCTGCCATAGGGGGTTGTCCTGAGGATCCCTGCTAGGAGTTTGTTTTCCACATTAATGCCCTCTTTCTATGAACAAGAGGGACTGAAGATAAAGTTCTTTAGAGCTCCCAGAAATTAGGTAGGTAGTAAGTATACATAAATTATGACAATTTGGTTGATAAACCTCCCTGCATGGACTAAAATCTCAGCTGGATATTACAATGTAAATTTGCTGAGGTAAAATGAACAGTTTCTTACATGGAGGACAAATGAATATATTTCTATATTTATTTTCTTAAATGAAGAAATTGTATTTTATAATCTGGTTGTGCTGTGCCATTTTATTAAATAGTTACAGAAAACTACCTTTTCTGGAAAAGACAAGGTAAACTTTAGTATTCTTAGGAATACTCCCATGTTGCAGATGAAATGAGCCCACTGTATCAACGACCAATACAGAGAATTTCGGTATCTTTTAATTCTGCCCCCCAGTTAAGCATCAGTTTTGTGTAGTGCATTATTAAAAAGGTTCCTGCTATGATGAATAGGAAACTTGTCAGCTCTGCCATGTTCTTGATTGCTTGGAGCATCAGGATTGTCTTCCGTCTGCAGTTTCTTTGCAGGAAGCTCCATGTCCATTTTGGAAGGGTGGTTTACTTCAGAAGCAAGCACAGGTGCTGTAAATGCACTTGGTCCATATGAACTGCACTATGTGGCAAAACACTGAAAGTGAGCAAATGAGGGAGGGCACTGTTTGAAGCTCTCTGTGCTGTTGATGCCTTCTCTTCACTGAGGAGACCTCGGCACTGTGGATGGCCTGGCATAATCTGATACATGAGGTGAGTGGAAACACTGGTGTCAGTTTGTGCATTAAATCTTAGTAAAGCTGAATTTGTTTCTTAAGTGGTTTTGTTGTTAGGGTTTTTGTTTGCCTATTTGTTTTTGCTATAAAATAAATATAAATAAAAGTTCTGCTGATTGCTCCTCTCACCGCAGTGGATATTCTTGCTCACTCCTGGGGTTTGTGCACCCATGTTGGAGCCCAGGGCTCAGAAAGCTGTAGGATGGTACAATTGGCTTGTCCTCTGCAGAGAACCACATTTACAAGGCTAGTTTTCAATACCTGGCTCAGTACAAATGGTCTCCACAGCTGTTGGTCAAGTTTCTAACTAATGGTTTCTTTTGCTAGGTTTTGGTAGGAAGTGTGTTTCCACCTTTCAGCCATAGTTGAACTCATGCCCCCACTTTGGTTGATTCAATATAACTTAACACAAACTTGGAAAGCTCTCAGATCCAAGGTCTGTGATTCAGCCATAAAATGACAAGACAACTGGAAAGAGTTTGTTATTCGTGTGGTTTATTTCCAGATGTCTGGCACCCCAGGGTGCCTTCTGTGGCTCAGTCCAGTCTAATGTGTGGTGGAGTCCCAGCCTTCTGCCTGCACTGTCAGGGAGGGATATCTGGGAGTTGTGGCCTGAGCATAGCCAGAGCAGGCAGTTTCACCAGAGCGGACAAACATGTAAAACTGGGCAGTCCAGAGGAATGCAGGGCAGCCCCAGGGGCCTGCAGAGCTGCTGTGTGTGACTGCAGCGGGGTGTGAGGACATAAAGGCCACACTTGCCCATCTGAAAACAGTCAAGGCCACAGAAGGAACTTGCTCTAAGATGGATCACCCGAGCAGGAACTTGAGATAAGCACAGACAAGAGAAATTTACAACAGGAAGATGCTAATTCCTAGCCTGATGGAGGTGAGATTTGGTTAACTCAACCTAGTGAACACATCCAGACAAATCCCACTCTGGCAAACTGTGGAAAAGGAAGCAACTGCTCATACACATGCAGGAACACCAGGAACACCAGCAACCAACCTGAGGATACCTGGAGCTTGGACTGTGTAATGGTGGTTTCCCCAGAAGAATGACTCCAGGATGCCCCCACTGAGAGGCCCAGGGTGAGGAAGCCCCAGTGGGACACTGCTGGAACCATGGGTAGTGACTATTTTCTGCTTGATATCTGTTAAAAAATTTACAGTCAAAAAAACCTTATTAGTGACTTTGACATGTGGTCTCATTAGCACCTTAATCAGGAGAGAAGCATCTCTCACTATTTGGATTTATAATGGCATGAAGCTATTGTGTGCCAGGTATCCAGCTGTTTTTGGGAAGGTGTGCTATGGCTTGGTGAAGTCGCAGAGGCAGCAGAAGCAGCCTGCTGGAGGTCAGGTTGGGCCTGGCTGCACTGTAGGGGTAAAGGGAGGGGGCATGAGGCTTTTTTGCAGCAGCTGCCCCTCCCAGCTCTTCTGGGTTTCTCTGGGGGCAGTTTTCCTTCAAAGCCAAGCCGCAGAAATGCAGCTGTTGGTCTCCTCTGGCAGATGACTGGTTTTTTTGCGCCTTCTGAGCAGGTGGGGATCATCTCTCCTGAAATGGGTTGTGGGAGAAGAGTAACTAAAATCTGTGAAAGCAGTACAAGCTAGTTGCCAGCCTTTGGAGACACCAGGATAGGAGATCTGAGCCTTAAGCTGGTGAAAGACCAATGTGTGTCTTGAAGAGGCTTAATGACCATTTGAAATCTAAAGTTTAGGCTGACCAAAAGGTTGTGCTGGGTTAGTACAATAGTGAACAGTTAGTTCACTACTGTTAAGTAGTGAACACCCTTAAGAAGAAAGGGAAGAGAGGAAGAATTTAATCTCTGAACATTTCCTGCCCTCCTCCTCCTCTCCTTCAATGCCAAGGCTTACCTTACTGTAAGGTGAATTTCTTGTGCCAGAATCATTCTGAGTCAGTTTGTGTGCAGGGGAAGTGATGCAGATTGCCAGTTAGCTGGGCTTTGCTGATACCCTGCAGTACTGTTCAGCTCAATATCTTGGGAAGGAAGGGCAGTGTCTGTCTGTCTGCTGAGAAATTGTGGGTGGCCAAGCCAACAGGAGACAGCTGGGACAGGTTTGTACCTGTATTTGTATTGAAACAGGAGGTACTACAAGAACTGTACAAAAATTATGGTTACCGCTGAGAACTACTGCAGAAGATTGCTTAACGTAATTGCTTTAATAAGGTTCTTTTGGCAACCATGGCTTGCTATAGGATATACTGAGGAAGAAGGTTTTGGGAAGATATTTCTGCTCTGGTCTGTCTTTCATGCCTGCTTGGAAATTATTTTAATCCTTTGTAGATGCTAAACATCTATAGGTGTTCTGTTTGCTCTGTTGTCTCATCCTTAAGCACAGGAAAAGTTGAATCTGCTGATGTATTTGGAGCAGCAACAGATGATGATCCTGCTCTCCTCACCACTAAGAAGGCTGCAGCCCTGCTGTTGCTCAAAGTAACTGGTGGCTGTGCAAGTCTACCCAGAAGTTTGAAGTAGTCAGGGAATTAGGCTTAGATGGTTGACACATTTCAAAGGAATTAACTTTTAAAAGTAAGTGGGACATTTTTTTTCCTGAAAACTATGAGGAGACAGTGTCCTGCTGGTGGAAGTTATCTCCACCTGCCGAAAGTTCAAGGCTGAGGCTGAAATCCAAACAGCAACACTACGGCTCTATTTGGGTTGCGTTGCAAAGTTTCAATAGCGGGGGGCTGTGGGGTGGTTTCTGTGAGAAGCTGCCAGAAGCTTCCCCCCATGACCAACAGAGCCAGTGCCTGCTGGCCTCAGGACAGACCCACTGCTGGCTGAGGCTGGGCCAGGCAGTGACAGCGGGCAAACTGAACAGGGGGAAGAAGCTTTTGTGTGGGAGCAATTGCAGCCGGGGAAGAATGGAGTGAGGATATGTGCTAGAAACAGCTCTGCAGGCACAAAGGTCAGAGGAGAAAGAGGGGGAGGAGCTGCTCCAGGTGCCAGAGCAGAGATTCCTTCCCCTGTAGCCTCTGGTGATACAGATGTACCCATGCAGTCCATGGAAATCCATGGTGGAGAGGAGATCCACCTGCAGCATCGAGAGAATCCCACCCTGGAGCTGGTGGGTGCCCAAAGGAGGCTTTGGCCATGTGGGAGCCTGTGCTGGAGCTGCATCTGTGGCCCACTGAAGACAGGAGCCCATGCTGTAGCAGATTTTCTGTCAGGATCCGTGGGCCTGTGAAGGACCCGCAGTGGGGCAGTTCATGAAGAGCTGCAGCCGGTGGAAGGCTCGTGTTGGAGAAGCTGTCTGCCTTGGAAGGGACTCCTGCAATGGATCAGGGGAAGAGTGTACTCAGTCCTCCCCCTTTGGAGGAAGAGTGGCAGAGATGAGTGATGAACTGACCGCAGGCCCTGTTCCTTTCCTCTGCACTGCAGGGTGAAGGAGGAAGAGAATTTGAGGAATAAGTGAAGTCGAGTCTGGGAAGATGGGAAGGATGGGGGTTTAAAGTACATTTTTTACTACTTGTACAGACACAAAACTCATATTGCAACTGAATTAGTTTTTGAGTGACTTTTGTTTTAAACCTATTTCCTGCTAAGGGTGCTAAAATAATGTAATTTCAGTTGTGCTGCTATGTTGCCACTTAAAGTGAACATTTGAAATTTCTTATTATATGTACTTTGAAATGGAAATAATTATTTTCAAATAAAATATGCTTTATCAGGAGATATCATGAGGAATTGAATAAGTGCTTCAGAAAGTGGTCCATTTTGTAGCAAAAATTTTTAGCTCAAACAAAAAGCCCTCAAGCAAGCAATATGCACACAAAGCCCCCAACCCAATGACTGATCTTGTGTTAAATATGTTAAACTGTTGTAAAAGTAGACACCCTAATAATGTTCAATAGATGTCTCATACAACCAGTCTATAAAACGGTACATTTTTTATTTAAGAACTATCCTATAAATATTTATTTACAAATTGTTGATGTTATTATTTTAAATGATACATTAGAGCATTTTTTCTGTGATAGAGCATTGGAAACATACTGACAGAGCACAAATGATATCTGCATATTTCAAAATACAGAAAGGAAAAGCAACCAATATTTTTAACCAGAAAAACGCACTCAAATTTTCAGAAGCTGTCTTTCCATGACAGCAATATCTATTGTTCTGAGCCTTCAGTATCCTTGGGAGTGTGTAATGCAGAAATTAGCAGAGTAGCTATGGTTGGTGTGTACTGATGACAAGCTACGAACTGAGGTGCTAGTGTGCAGATAAAACTGAATTAAAAATCGACCACATTGAACTCATCATGGAACTAGAGCTGTGCAGTTATTCTTATTGATCTACTTTAACATGAACATGAAGCTCGAGAGTTTATGGATCTCTTTGGGATCCTTTCTTTGCATACCCAAAATGTAAGATTTTGCTAACGGGACAAGAAAACATGAACAAAACTCAGGCACAGACAGGCCTAAGCCTCAGTGGTTTGGTCTGGTTTGTTTGTTTTTAACTGTATAGCTCAGTAAGTTTTGAATCTGTGTTTGTTAATTTTCCCCCTATTTGGGTCATATACATATGAAATGTATTTTCCTGACTGAAAATAGAGAAAATGGAGCTAGGGGAAAAAAGAAATTTGCACAAATGTTCTACTATAGATGATTATAAAAAGGAATTTAAAACATGTGCCCCAACTGAAAAACATGAAACATTACTTTTCATTTCATGTGAAGCTTGGTGTGACCTTCATTGTTGGAAATAGCAGGAAGTATTATTTCTGCAATGAATATACTACACTTTCACTAGTGGTGAAGCAGAAAGCTTAGCATGAATAAATACAGATATAAATTGTCAGGTCACATTTCAGTGAGAGTTCATGTTAAGCAGTAATATAAATGTAAGAGCTTACAATGAAATGAAATTTATAATATAAAGATCAAACCTGCCTATGAGACCCTTTTAAGGAAATCTGTTGTACTGAAAAGATTACAATTTTGTTTCAATAGAGAGTAACATAGTATGACAAAACTAGTGTATTTCTGCTGGATAAATGTGATATAAATTAGTATCTGATTCCATGTGGATGATCTTACCATACAAGAAAAAAAAACTTTTTAACAAGCAGGAATGCCACTCTTAGATCAAAACAAAATAAAACAAAAAAATAAACAGTCATTTGTCACAATTTTTAACTTTAGAATACTCACGCACTGAACTTTGCAGTTGCTGAAGTGCTTTAGTGATTTAAATTCAGACATTCCCTTTAGCAGAGGTAAAATGCTCTTGTGTGGACATCGCTGACCCCTTGCCTGTTTGCTCCTTTCCTTCAGCAAGCGCAGTGATGTCAGAGCAGGGTGGCAGTGGGACCTCGCAGCCCCTGAATGAAGGGGCAGAGCTGAAGGTTCACAAAAATCAGCTTACGTGGAAACTCAGCAGCTCGCTTCTGGTCCATGTGTCATGAGGAGACGCAAGCTTCTCTGGATCAACAGCTGTGAAGCTTTTAATGAAATGTACTTAAGATGGCTTATCAGAAACCACGGGTAGTCTTAGCATAGGCAAGTGATTGCAAGGATGTTTCTAATGAAATTTTGTGATTTTTCTCAAATGTAGTGTTTCCAAATAAGCTTAATTCATATCAAGAGTGAAAACGGGTTAGGTTTTGAAAGTCACACTGGAAGAAAGCCATGTTGCAGCAGACTGAATGTGTACATGCAGCACAGTAGTCTGTCACTGTCAGTGTTCACCCATCACCTCAGAAAGTGAGTGAGAAAAAGAAAGATTATACTAATATTTCTCCCAGTAATCAACTTTCTCAGCATTACATAGTTCAGGAATATTCTCAGTCATAAGCAGTATTTATCAGTTTAATAACCTCACTGGATTTTATTTATTCTTTGATTAAGTTCCCTGATTGCTTTGTGAATTGGTATGTACCTCATTTAGACACTAGATGAATGGAAAGTCTTTCTGGTAATCTTTCTACATGAGTTCAACATGTAGGAATGTTTGGAAAAGCTCTCAAACAGAGCTTGTCCAAAACTTTTTGTTTATTGCAGTTTTTTATTTTGTTTGGGGTTTTTTAATGTTAGGGGTGGGGCATTTTTTGTTGTTGTTGTTAGTTTCATTTTTTATTGGGATTTTTTTTGTCTTTTTGTTAGTTTGAGTTTTTTAACTTCTGAAAATGTGCATTAGCACATGTAGGAAATGAGTGACATGGAAATAAATGTAGGAAATCACAGATAATTCTGTACAATAGTTGCAGAACTTGAGAAGTTGATAATCAGAAATGGAAGATCATAAAATGCTACCCTTTAATTGGACAGTTTCATTGGCTATAAAACATCTCTGTCTACTTGTCATTGTGCTGATGTTATTAGAATTTTTTGAAACTTAGCTTAGAGTGTCACTGAATGGCTTTAGGTGGCCGTAGTCAAAGGGCCTGATTTCACATGTCCTCTCTATTGCTGTGGCATGGCAGAAGTAAGGAAATTCACAAAAAGGTACAACATTAGTTAAATTGGCAGGTTTTGACTGTAGTCTTGATTGCCCCGACGCATTAACTTTTCCTGCTATATAGTTCTGAATACTTTTTAATGTTTATTTTATGTTCTAGGCTTTGTGGTTTTTTGTTGTCGTTGGTTTGGTTTTTTGGTTTATGTGTGTGTTTTGGTGGTGGTTGTTGGTAGACTTAATTGCTGTTCAGAATGTGTTGCAAAATTTCACAACATCAAGGAAAATAATCTGAAATGGACGGTTGCTATCCTTTTCCTACTTGGAATGCTTGTTTTGACACCTGGCATATTTTGTCTGCACACAGTTTCTATATTCTATTCATTTCTGCTTACACCATGGGTAGATTTGTCTCAAATTGTCATGTTTTGGAACTTTCAATAACCAGTGAAGGTCTCGATTTCTGAGAAGCTAATAAATGAGAAAATGTAGTCTGTTCAGTTGCTTTCTAATTATATTCATCTCTGTTTAAAACTCCTCAAGGCAGAAATTAAAAATGTCAGTGTGACATCAGTTGTGATCTCTGAACGCATTAAAGAAAAAATATTAATGCCGCAACATATGCGCCACATTTGTAGAGAGTTTGATCTTCTTTGTAATGCTTACTCACTGTTTAGCCACAGGCGTTCAAAAGTGAACTTTTATTCTGGACCTTTTTTTCTTCCAATGTGTATTCTTGATTTAAGTCTTGAGAAAGCTTTTTAAATATATTTTTTTATCATCTAATGAGTGTGCCCTCTATTTCCTTTTAAACAGCAATGTAAATTCTCACTGGAGCTAGAGAAAGTACAATTAACTACCCCTATGCATCTTTGTTCGTAGTTAGTTCTAACTTTATTTTGTTCATTTTGTGATGCTATCTTCCCTTGGGCTTCTATTTCTGTACTCATTTTAGCCTGCATATTCATTGACACAAAGGCTTTTCTTGTCTTTACTTGCACTGCAAAGTGCCCTGCTGCAGCATTAATATTTCAGAGGAAATACTGTCTTCTGGCACTAAATGTACAAAAGCTCAGTAACAACAGACAGAATATAAGGTTTTTTTGCCCACTGCATTAATATCATAACTTACAGTTTATGAACTGTTTACTACAACATTAGGCACATGAAAGCAAAATTCTGCAATCATAATAGCTGGCTTCACTGAATGCAGTCTGCTAACAAACAGCAACTGGCTACTTCAAGTTTCTGGTTGTAAAACGCTGGAGAGCTTCTAGTAATAATGTATCTTCATAAATGTTGCATTGGCTGCTTTCTTATTGTATGTTTGCCATTGACTATGTATGATCCTGCTGTGGATAATGCTTGTACCAATCTGGCTGGTGATGGGTAAAATTTGCAGGTGTATGCAAAATACTTGATTTAGAGCCTCCTGTCTTGAGGAGGAATATGCACTTCATTGCAAGCTGTCCACACAGAAATGATGCACAGAGAAAGGCACTGCTGAGCTGCCTTGGATAATCTCACTATTTCACAAACAAACCAAGTAAATAAAACAGCTCATTCCTCCAATAACTTCTCCAGTAGAAAACTAGATGCTTTCTATCACATATCTCCATATTTCGCATTAGGCAAATACTGTAAGAATGTTTTTTTTTGTTATTTAAGTTTCTCTAAGGAAAGCCGTATCACTTATTTCAGGCATATTCACATATTCAAGGTTGTTTTGGGGTTTTTTTCAAGTAAATTGGTTTTCTCTATTTATCTGACACCTGAAGCTTGCAGAGTTTAAATAATACCTTATATTACGTGCCTGATAAAAGTACAGTTGTGCTTTTTTTTTTTTTTTTTTTTTTTTTAAATTTTTTCTATTGTGTGTGTGAGGAATCTTATTTTAAAAAGTGTCAGGAGGCTTCTCACTGGGCAGGAGGATGAAACGCAACTTACAGACGTTTTGGGTGACTCAGACCATGTCAAAGTAGGCTTCGGTCCAAGACACGCTGAAGGAATCAACAACCTTTCCTGTTCTTTCTTTCCCTTGAGGTGAGGCCTGTCTGTTTTGGGTTGAGATGGGGTGCCGGCTGCTGTGTCCCAGCAGCTCGGGCAGCGCTGGCTCCGGGCTGGAGGAGCTGCGGGACGCTCGGTCCGCATGGGAAAGGCGGAGCCGAGGACAGGAATCCTTCCCGGCCCTCATCCATCCGCCTGGAGCAGGGAACGGCCGTCCTGCCCCGCCGGCTGTGCCGCTGGATGGCAGCATTGGATGCGGCTTGGCAGCGCCGAGCTCCGGTTCAGCCTCGTTAAACATCAGCCGGGCAAAAGATTGATAGCAATGCAAATGTATTTATAACCGCTAGAGATAGTCACCTTCCACCCCAATTAGCCTTTGAATTGATTTAGTGAGAAAAACATCTATTATGGAATAAAAGTCTTAGTGATTAGTGTTGCATTATTTCACTACATTTGAAATGGCTGTAGGTAAGAGGGTCTTCCAGGCATAAATAAGCTTTAATATTATAACGTGCTTTTAGGCTACATCAGAAGCAAATTACAGGTCGATGGTTTGTTTTCTAAGTAAAATATACAGGTAGAGTGGGCGTGCTGGCATTTACAAAATCTAGGTTACAGAAAATTTCTTTTCCTTATTTTGTTTTTAAAATGGACTATTTAGCTGATCACAAAAATGTGCATCTTTCTGCAAGCTAAAAAATTTAATTAATGTTTTGAAGCTGTCTGATTATTTTTTTCCTATTTTTCCTTCTTCCCAAATGCAGTTTGCTGCGAAGAATCTGGAGTGAGATGAGTGGTGATGATTCTTTCTCTGGAGTGTGAATCCTGGTGGTACATCGGGTACATCCTGACATATGACTCGTACTGCTAGGAAAGGACACAGGAGAGAAGAGAGTCCTCTGCTTCAGCTGAAATTATTACAAGGTGCTGGTATGGTTTAAGTCTTCTAATATAAAGACCTAATTTACATCACATTGAGTTTCAATTACATGTTGAAAATGTTATTTCTTTGAGAAGCAAAATTTCCCTAATATTTGACAATACAGCACTGTTTTTTCTGCTTTGCAGCTATGATGTAAATTAGCTTCCTTGCTAAGGAGTACAATGTGAACAAACAGCCTTTGAAAACAGGACTGGAGCTGTAGCTGGGTGCTTCCCAATTCAGATTCTGCACCTCCCCCTGCTGCCCTCCCCCCTCTGTAAAATCTGTGCAGTCTTTGCTTTCTATTTATGTATTCATTTGTGTTTATATAAAGGATGAGGCTTAATGAAGTCTTTGCAGTCACAGCAGGGTAAACCACTGTGAGATCAGATGTGGCCCTGTGCTGTGTCTGAGAGCAAGACCTTTCAGTGTTGTTATTCTCTTCATTGTTCCTCAATTCATCTCTATTTAATATATAGCTTATATAGTTAACGCCATATTTTCAAAATATACTGTTAGCATTTTTACTTTTTGGGAAAAATTGTAAGTTGCTGTGGTTTTTATGACAATAGGAAAATACTTTATTCAGTCCAGCACGCTGGTTTTGAGGACTCAAACCACAAAGACCACCTTCCTTCCACTCCCCACAGCAGCTATTGTGACTATTTCAAAGCCTGGTCTGAAATTTACCTGAATTCCTAATGAATGCTTGCATCCAGATGGCAGAATGTTTTCATTGATGTTGAACAAAGATACCTTTCTTGGTATAAAGTTTTAAATGCATTTTATACATTTGTATTTGTAGTTTGCTTTGCAATATTTAAACAAAGAGTATGGAGACAAAGAAAAATTATAAAATAGGAGAGAAATGTTAACAATGTTTGCCAAGAATATCTTTGAATACGCAAGAGGACTGAAGGGCTTAAAATCCAGAACACCCTATAAAAATTGGGAAAAAAAACCCCAATCAAAGTCAATAATTCTACTTTTAATTTCTTTTGTAGCCATGTTTTGGATATCTACAATGCACTGCAGCATTGGCACCAGATAATACAATGATATCCCACTTAGTCATGGTGAAGCATGCTTGACAATCAATCAAAAATCAGCTGGAAGCAAAATCTCCTGAAGGCAGCCTAGATCTGACGGGATTTGTCCTTATTTGTGTGTACATAAGTGAGAGATATGCAAGCTTTTCACATAAATGGCATGCATGAAAACTACACTGGGATTTAAAACACACATTGTATATTCTGCAAAACATTTGCTCTTGTGTATCTCCTATTCTAAAGAAATAACCAGTTTGATAAAAATAGGATTCAAGGAGCTAATATTGGCATTGATTTTTAATTTACACAAAACTTATTGCAAATATATATCAGTGTCAATTAAAGCAGTTTCATTGCTTACACAATATAGGAAATCAGATTCCATAATTACATTTGCCATGCGGATGGTAGCACTATTTCCAAGGTTCAAAGGTCACTGACAATTAGCATAAGATTTAAAATTAAATTACACTAAATATTGTTTACTATAATTGCTTGAAAATTTGACAGGAAATTATGAATGCTTTACTGTAAGGAATATATTCTGGCAGCAAACCTCAGTTGTTTTTTTTCCTAAGGTTTTCATTTTTAGATGTTTAATTTTGTCTTTGGTTCATAGAAAATAGTTTATGTTGCACCTAGGTAACCAGATAGAGCTTGTTTACCATAAAGACAAGACATCATACAATGTTTGTAGTAGTCTGGGAGCATGACAGTGTAGATAAGATTAATAAAAAGGCACATGTAATAATTTGGAGCTGGTTAAACATTTCAGTGGACAGCAGTAAAAAAAGTCAGTTCAGTCATAACTGCAGGATAGTATTTGTATTTATTAGAATTTATAGTCTGATTTTTCCCCAACGGAAATTTTTAGCTAAATTTCTTCTCCAATTGTATTATATTTTCAGAGGTTAAAATATGTGTGTGTATGTGAGTTGGAAGTTTAGCTGATGCTTTTCCAAGGAAGAAAATGTTAAAATGTGGAAGGCCTTTCTGCAAGGATATAATTTTAAAGCAGGTATTATTGTAGCAGAAAGTAGATTTGAAGAAGGGACACTGCTTCAGTTTTCTCCCTAGATACAATTTTAACATTTATAGAATGGTGTCTAGCAATTAACAGCATGACACCAGGAGTATGACGCTGAGGAACCTTCCCTGACTGATCTTTGTCTGTGCCCTGATTAGCAATCCCAGATATGCTAAGAAGATCTGCACAGCCAGCTGAATATGGGATCTCTCTCCCTTTATATAGCTGTGGAAAAGAGGTGGAATAGACTTGGGCCTGTTGTTGGGAGGGATTGCTAATGCTTCTTTAAATAAGGGCAAGCTGTCAGCTGTGCTCAGAGACGTGATGGTTCAGCCACTCATGGTCTGTGAAAACGTTGCTTGATGCCAATACTCTCCTTGATTGTTGTCTCCTGTCTGAGAGACTGGGAGATGTTACAGACCGTGGTATTTCCCATGTGTTGCCTAAAGCTCCTTATGTCAAGTGAAAAACAGGGATATGGCTAGAAGGTGATTAGTTTAAAATTAACCAAAATAAAAAGCCAGTTTTTGGAAGACACCTCCAGAAGTTCACTTGGATGAAGTTTTCTAAACATAAGCCTGTAAAAATTGTATCACATGTCCAAACTTTTGAGAGAGGCAGAAAAGTCACAGAAAATGAAAACCTTAGATTTCTCTGATTTTTTTTTCATTTGTAAGAGGTGAGAGTGTTATGACAGATGTGCAGTATTTTACATATGCAAGATGTAAGAACACTTTGGTTAAAACTCAAAAACACTTAAGAATTTTTCCATGTTATGGAACATAAGAAAACATGCCTTGAACTGAAGAACACGGCAAGAAAACATTGTCTGATTTAGAGTACTACATATTTCTAGGGGTATGCATAAGGAAAGTATTAGTGGATTTTGTAAGAAGTAATCTATGATTTACAAACAAGGTTAGTGTTCAAGAGAATGTGTGAAGAGCAATTCTGACATTAAGAGAACACAGGTCAAAAATAACATGCTTTTAGTCCAAGTTATTATATTAATGAGAAACCAAAGTGTTTTTCAGCTTCTGATTAAAGATAAAATGTGCATTATTTGGGGAATAAGGTGCTTTTCTATTTCCTATACAGGAAAGAAGTATTATTTGTAGAAAGTATGCAAGAATCAGCAGTAAATGAATTTGAAGTAAAGGTGAAGCAAACTTTCAAGAAACACCATGAAACTGCAAACTGGTGATTACACTACACATGAAGGTCAGTTTGAGGTAACATCAGGACTGTAGTCCAACGTTGGGAAAGATTTTTTTTGTTAAAGCTATGTTGACTTTAGATGATTATTCTAAAATTACAAACCCAGAATTTTAAGCTTCTGCATAGACTGATTTCTGGAAAGGAAATCAATTGCCAATGCAGATAATAGGTATATGAATATTATATGAATGACTTGAATTGCTGGAGCATGTCACATTAGAATTTGTGTCAAATGCATGCACACCCTATTGCTGGGTGGAAAAAACGGTGTCAAAATGCATTTGAACACATTACAAATTGTAGGGTAATCACTGTACAAAAGCAATTATAAAGGAAGGTGTACTTATTTCTTCTATGCATGATGGAAGATGAAGAAAAAAACATATGTTGAGTCTCCAGCCTGAGGGAGACTACAATTTTACAGGTGATCAAACTTTAGAAGAAGAATGGGCTTGAGAAAAACAATGTAGAGGTGCTTTAAAGACTTAAAAACTTAAGACGACTGAATCAGGGACTGGTTTTTATTTTGTTGTTGTTTTTGTATTTTTCTTTTTTAAATGATGATTACTGTATATTCTTTTAGCTGGGAAAGAAGTGAAGTTATTTTTTTGTCTAGATAGTAGTACTTAATCAGCATCCTCTGTGCTGTGTCTCTTGAGACACACAATTCTCTGTTGCCCTCTCTCCCTTCTTTCCTTTAGTATCTGATGCTTTTTTCTTTTATTATGATAAATGCTTTTACTTATCAGCTCTGTTGTGAATTTTCTTTAATGACTAGAGGCAGTAGATAGTCTGAAACTAGAAGGATGTCTTAAAGCCACACAAACACCAAATTTTTCATCTGAAAACATTGAAACATATACCTCTAAATAAGAAAAAATGAATGTTTATGCTGTGCCAACAGTCCTAGGAAATTTGATGGAATTCACTATTATAGTTGGTATTTATAAAGCCAAAAATATAATTTTCTATATTTGAATTTTTTATAGCAAAAATACTATATGTCTTCTTGGTTTTCCTCTGAAGAATGTTTTTTAGAACCAAGGAAAAAAAAGAACTGGATTTTACAATAGGTTTAAAAGAGTTTGAATTTCTAGAAATAGTTTTACTGTATGCACTGAAACAGCATGGAAGAATAACACTGAGGATTTAAGACATCCCATTTTAGCCATGCCTATTTTTGAGAACTGGAAAAAGTTAGTCTGTTCTAATATACAATTAAAGTAAACAAATTCAATCCCTGTAATATTTATGCGTTTTTTTTTTTAAGTAAAGAAAGTACAGATTCTTTAGATACTTGCTTTTGTAGGTTTACTGTTTTAGCATTGATGCTGAAGAAAACATTTGTTTTATAAGAATTTTTTAACTGGGAGAAGTAAAGAATAGTGAGGAAAAAGTGAAGTAGAAATGAGATGGCTTTTTTTTTTTCCCCCTAGTGCAGCCAGGGTAGCACTGTAATGCATTCCAAATATCTGTTGACTCCTTGTCAAGTCTTGATCTTAAACTTTTTCAGCTGATGTGACTCTTAACTGCATAACTTAAAAATTCCTGGCAAATGGCTAGCCATGTTTCAAAGCTGTCTTAGAAATAGCTGCTGAAATAAAGGGAAAAAATCTGTGTGTTTATCCTTGGGTTATGTTAAGAGCAATAGCTATCTGATGTACTTCATTGTTGAGAGTGTTTGGAAACTGGCTTAAAATTGACAGGAATTCACATGGTGTGAGCCATTATCAGGACTGTCACATTGTGGGCATTCTCAGAAGACGCAATGTGCAAGATCAATATAGTGATTAAAAAAGGTTAAAATGAATTATGGGAATTCAGAGGATAAATTCAACTAGATCAGGCTTTGAGCAACCTGGGCTAGTGGGAGATGTCCCTGCCTGTGGCAAGGGGCTTCAAATCTTTATAATAATCTTTATAATAATCTTTATAATAATCTTTATAATAATCTTTAAGGTCCCTTCCAACCCAGACCAGTCTATGATTCTATGAAATTAGATATTCAGCTGAGCAGGATGATGAGGGTGCTCCTCAATGTTGGATATTTTAGGAATAATGTCTCCCAAAGGCAGGAGACTCTGCAAGCAATTGTTATATCAGAACCATTTCTGATTATTTTGATTCTTATGGATAAGAAAAGGACTGCTGCAATAACAAGTATTCCAGGAGTAATTTATCCAATTGTAAAAATTTAATGGACTTAGGTCAAGCAGGGGTAGCTGATCCCCATTTGTGGATGTTTTGGCTTTCATGCCTTGTTTGAATTTTTCATATACTTTTAGGTCATGTACAGTCTGAAATGTGCTGAACCTTGTTATAAAATAGATATCAGGAGATGCATCTCTTCACCCCTGTGGACATAAGAAATGACCTTGGGAGTTCCAGCTGCTTTATGTTGCCCAAGGTCACAGATAAACATCGTGGAATATAAGCACAGCACAATATGGCAATTGAATGACGTTGCATGACATGCAGATAAACATTAAGCAGTCCCTTTCCCAAGTATTATCTGCTCTTACAAGCTATGCCATCCTTATTTTATAGATAGAAAGCCAAAGCTGTGAGAGATTATATCTCTGTAATTCTCTGATGTAGGCCAGACTTTGAGTATTCACTGCTTGAATCTAAAGCATCAGCCAGCAGTTCTGCCTCTACGTAGGTCACAGGATAATTTGTGTTTTAGTGGCAATATTAACAGACACAATGGCATGTTGTAAATGCACTGTAAAAATGCTTATTTGAATGAAGCACTGTAGCTTCTTTCTTTCTTTCTTTCTTTCTTTTCTTTCTTTCTTTCTTTCTTTCTTTCTTTCTTTCTTTCGTTCTTTCTTTCGTTCTTTCTTTCTTTCTTTCTTTCTTTCTTTCTCTCTTTCTTTCTCTCTTTCTCTCTTTCTCTCTTTCTCTCTCTCTTTCTCTCTTTCTTCTTTCTTTCTCTCTCTCTTTCTCTCTTTCTCTCTTTCTCTCTTTCTTTCTCTCTCTCTCTCTCTTTCTCTCTCTCTCTCTCTTTCTCTCTCTTTCTTTTCTTTCTTTTCTTTCCATTCTATTTTGGATCCCTGGCCAATTAATTAATGAGAGTGTCACTCTCACTATTTCTATTTAGAGGCTAGTTAGCCATGGCCTTCTTAATACATTGATTAAGACATAGTTAGCAATGAGTTAATTTTTTTTTTAGTTTTGCTTTCTTTTGTTTTTAACTGGCTCTTCCAATTTGTGGAAATGTAGAATTTGTTTCCATGGTAACTTTCAGACTGCAAGGCTTGTGGGAAGAAGACTGGAAGGTGTATGATTTAGATTATACTTGCTGGGTTTTGTTGTGTTTTAAATGTGTTTAAGTTGAAACAATTTAGAATAGTGGGATTTGGAAAGCCTGACTGAAATGTTTTGCTAATGTCTTTGTTATTCTGAGGTAGAAATAATTCCAATGAAAATTTGACTCAGACTAGATTTGGTGGGGTTTTTTGGTAGTTTTGTGTTTTTTTAATAAAGAGAGCTTATTAAGCAATAGTTGCATTGTATACTGAAATGTTATTTTTTCTGAAATAGCATGCTTCTATTTCATAAAAAAGCCATCCTTTATTTTATGAACACTGAAATTTTTATGAATAAATATTGAACTTGAGGCTTAATTAAATGCCTCATATTTATTGTTATTAGTTCTATATATAAAGTGTTTATTTCTTGTTACTAATTCAGTTGTCCAAATTACCAACCCCCAAATATTCTTATACCATTTGCTCTCAAGTAGTCCTAAAGCAGTCTAAATCTAAGCCCTAATGTAGTTTAAAGGAAGCTCTTGAAATCTAAAAACAGGGCTGCAGGCCTACAGTGATTTCAGCATTATGAAATACAAAAGTGAACCTGTTTTTGATTGAGCTTAAACTATATTTTTTATATATTGTGCGTAAAGTTACTGTTCTCTCTTGTAGGCATTTTTAATATAAAACTCACCTAGTGGTTATCAAGATCATTGTACGTATGAATGTACAGCTGGTCTTCAAGGCAGGCTTCAGTTGATCTTCATTCAGGGAGCACCTTACATCTCTAGTGTTTGAATGTTAAAAAAATAGACAAGCAATTTTGAGACATGTCAGGGATTTAGGGTTCAAAAAGTTAAGGAACTCCTGACATATGTGGACTATTGGTTACTTTCATTATTCTTAATGTAAGAGACTTTCTCTGACCGAACAACTTGTTTGAACCCAAACGCAGCTGAACTGTTGTAGTAGAAATACTTATTTTTCTGTAGCTTGCTTTTCTTTGGTTAGGCTAATTTTTAATGGTTTTCTTTAGCTTTCATAAGAAAAAGCTTGTACTTAAATGCATCTGTTTGTGGTATGGAAAACATTTATTCCTAAAACTGAAGGCCTTGTGAAGAGTAAGAAAACATAACATATTAAGATTTTGGAAGAGAAATCATTCTGCTTGAAGAGGATTTGGCATTGCCTGAAGTTAATGAGTCATGCAATTTTACTTCTAATTTTGTTTGGATCCTCTCCATAGAATATCTTTTCTTTCCCAGGTTTTTGTGGTTGTGAATATGCATTTGAATCTACAGAATGGATACCAAATCAGTCCACTTGCTACTGAAACATACAAGATTAGAACAACTACTTAGGTAGGATTAAATATGCCTAATTGTGTGTTTTGGTGGGTTGATCTTGTCTGGACCAAAGCTGCTCTATTTCTCTGCTCCTCAGCTGAGCAGGGGAGAGAAAATACAGCTGAAGGTTTATGGGTTGAGATAAGAACAGGGAGAGGTCACTCACCCATTGCTATCATGTCCAAAAGAGATTGGACCTGGGGAAATTAATTTATTGCCCAACAACTCAGAGTGAAATAATGACAAGTAAAGCTGAAACTCAAACCACCCCTCACTTGTTCCTCAGGTCAGCTTCATTTGTGTTACTTTGCCTCCCTCGCTGCTGCAGCGGAGGGGGACAGGGGGGTGGGCTGTGTCAGTGCATCACTCTCTCTGCTGCTCCTTCCTCCCCAGGAGGAGAACTCCTTACACACCTCCCCTCCTCCAATGTGGATCCCTTCCAGGAGCTGCAGTTCTTCAGGAACAGGCTGCTCCATCATGGAATCCACTGAGTGTGGCCCTCAGTCTTGTCAGCAGCCCTGCTCCCGCATGGCTCCCTCTCTCTGTGGCTCGCAAGTCCTGCTGGAGCCTGCTCCAGTGTGAGCTTCCCACAGGATCACGGCCTTCTGTCAGGTATCCACCTGCTCTGGAGTGGGGTCCTGTGCTGCAGGTGGATCTCTGCTTTCCCATGGACCTCCGTGGGCTGTAGGGACACGGCTGCCTCACCACGGTCTGCACCGCGGGCTGAGGAGGAATCTGTGCTCCAGTACTTGGACACCTGCTCCTTCTCTATGGCACTTCCTTATATGTTTTAGTGGGCATGGGAATATGCTGCCAAAAGTTGGACTTGATTATATTGGAGGTATTTTCAACCTTAATGAGTCTATAATTCTCCGATTCATTGACCTTGGTATCCGCAGGGGTGTTGCTCTCTCAGGCTTCTCTGGCTGCAATTGCTTCTGCACAAAAAATTCTTCCCCTTCCTAAATCTGTTGTCTGAGAGGTGCTGCCACTGTCACTGAGGGGCTTGGCTTGGAGAAGGCTGGCATTGGCTCTATCAGATATGGATATAGTTTCTGACTGCTTCTTCTGGAATCATGGAATCACAGAATCAATTATGTTGGAAAAGACCTTGGAGATCATCAACTCCAACCTCTGACCCAACACCATTGTATCAAGGAAACCACGGCACTGAGTGCCACATCCAGTCTTTTTTTAAACACCTCCTGGGACAATAAGTCCATCACTTCCCTGGCCAGCCCCAGTACCCAACCACTCTTTCTGTAAAGAATTTTTTTTCTGATCTCTAGCCTAAACTTTCTTTGGCATCACTTAAGACTGTGTCCTCTCATCCGGTCGCTGGTTGCCTGGGACAACAATAGGACAATAGGAAGATATTTGGTATGGAAGTGAAATTTGATATGATGTAATTTGGAATGAAACGTAATATTCTTTAATTGGTTGAGGTTCTTTTGTTACAAATCAGAAACATCAGTGACGTTCTTTCAAGTTCTGTTCAGATTCTTTGGACTTGAGAAACACTTATTATTGTAAATGTGTTATGTGTTGTCCTCTTTGCTTTTAGAGTAGGGGAATGAATATAATTCACCATAATACTGTAGGTTGTATGTCAGCTTCAGTAGGTCCCTGAACCAGATCTCTGAGTTTTCAGGTCTCTCCTGATTCAGTGTTATTTCTTCTCTGTTCCTCTCTGTTTTCCCCTCCCGTAAGTATAGCATTAACTTTTAAGACACTAGTTTTCATTTTACTGTTCAAGTAGATGGAAAAAGCAGCTAAAATAAATGAATAATTGATTACTGTAACAATTAATCATATGTCAAGCTTTGTTCCTTTTTGTCATTTGCTTATCCTAAAAGCAAAATACACATTTTGCCGTTAAGAGAAAGGAGGTTGTGACAGAGATGGTTTGTTAGAGAGGTTTCCTGCTTAGTTTCACATCAGTGAATAGTATTGTTTTGTTGTTATGGACAATATTGGTGCATAATGATTTCTCAGGTGGACAGTCATATATTAATTTACTGAACACTAAAGGGAAAGTCAGAAGTAAAAGTCAGTTCTCAGTTCTGAATGGTTGTTTTTCTGTTGTATGTGATGTTTTAATGGTTGTGGGTTTTTTTGTGCTGATGTTCTGTTTTTATTGATAGATTGAATTTCTGGGAGAAAGGAGGCTTCAATATAAGCAGTGGATTCTTTCAAATTGAAAAATATGAAATGTGGTAAAAGTTTCTGGGGACCCTACTGTGAATAATCAGTAGCAGGAGCTCTGCCTGTCTGTAAGACCCAGATTTGCTTCCCTGTAAGAGTCTATTGGTCCTTAGGGCCTAAAGGAAGAAAATGTTGACAGCAGTGCTTAAATCAGTGTGGGGTTTTTTACTGCAGGCATTTTTTTTTACTTTGCAGAGGCATAATGGTCATGCTGTTGTATAAGTTTTTCTGTTCTTGTCATACATTTGATTTTCCAGGTGAATAGGACTTCAGGCACTCAACAGACACATTTGCCCAAGAAATTATATAAGCAAGTTGGAATCTTCTTTGAACAATTGCAAAATAAACTCACTTTCTCAATAAAAGCTTTCTGCCAGTAAACACTTCCATGCTATTGTTGCACAAACGGTAATGGATCACGCTGTCCAAGTTTATGTCACGTTGGTGGCAGATGGCACGTAATAAACAACCCGCTGTTTGATTTCTGCATGCTTTGATTGTTTGTCCAAATGAGCAATAAGTGTAGCTAATGTTTAGGCTCCAAAATATCTTTGACTGTGAGTGGAGAATGCTTCACTTGCTTGGCTGAAGCAGATATTCTCTATTCTTGTTTTCCTGTCAGAGTTCACAAAACAATGATACCCTTGAAGTAGCTGCAATATTTGGTTCTCTGACCGCTTGACATTATATTAGGTATGTGCTAATAAAGAATTCAGTGCCTCCTGTCAAAACTAGAAGGAAGGATTAAGTCAAGGAGACTTATTTTGCCTAGTCTGCTATTCCACGCTTTTCTCTTTCTTCTTGCTTCCAATCAAGAAAAAAGTTAAAATTACCTTTTATTCTTGTTCTTTCTGTAATAATACCCAAATCTATATTTTAAAATATCTTTGGATTATCCTGACTCATTCTTTTTCTTCTGCTTTATTCCAAAATCAACGAAGAGTGAAATTTAATTGTACTGTTATTTGATTTCCAGATAAAAAATTACCTTGTAAAATCCAATTCCAGTTGGTGCTGATGTGTTTGCTTTTTGAAATATTGAACATATGAACATTTGATTGCTTAGGATCAGATTGGATGTAATTTCCTTGGCTTCTTTGATCTTTAAAGACAGCAGGAGTCTAACTTTTTGAATGGCACTTGAATATAGGATAAAAAAGGAAAAAGAAAAGTAGCATGTGTGAATATCAGCGCAAATTATATCATTATAACCTGAATGACATGCCTTGGTATTACAATACTAAGCACAACTTTCTCTGTTCTCAATAAATAGAATTATTTAATTCAAATATGTGTATGAAAATTGCCATTTGTACGATTTAAGTCATGACCATTTAACTATTATAATTGGAATTGATTGTCCAAGTCTTTGTGACTCGGTTCCATGGTAACAGTTTGGATATTAGAGTGCTACAATAAAATTGCCATGGCTACACTCACTGAAACCTTGATCTTAAAATGAACTTCACATGAAAATGGGGATTTGCACTTGTCTAATCACTGTAATTTTCACACCCAGTTGAAATTTGTGTGCAAGATACTTGGGCATGAGCAGGAAAGACTGCTGCTCTGAAACCCTTAAATCTTAATATCTCTGCTCTTGGGTCACATTCAGGCGTTGTTTGGAATAGTTTTGTAAAAAGTTAAGAAGTTTAGTAATGACTGAATTGAGCATTGAGCTGGTGTTTGTGTTTGTAATAAGTAACAACTGAGAGTTAAACAGGGCAAACTTTTTTCCTAATATGCATGAGCAAGATTTCTGAAATTCATAGACCCCCATAGGCTGTAGGTGGCCATTGACCAGGCCTCCACCATGTGAGTGAAAGATGCACTTCAAGTGCTTTCCTAAGCTGCCTTTACAGGGTGCATAGTCTTTTTTAGAGATCTTCTCACTTTCTGACATTCAGCCCAATTTTACCTGACTAGGAATGTGAAAGATCATTTAGAGATGAATGAATATACAAAAATGAGATAATTAGAAAATCTAGCAGGAGTCTTTCAAAGTGGCACTTGGGAGAGTTCCTAAAGGAGACAGTTATTATCTGAAATGTTAACTTATCACTTCTTCTTAACATCATAGATCTCTCTGCTGGTGTCAGCATTTGATACAGGAAATGGTATATGGTAACCCCCAAAGATGGAATAGGATAAAAATTTAGGCAACCATGTAATATATGCATATGATTAGCTATTGCTGGTTGATTAGGTCAAGTTATCTTTGTTTAGATTAATGCAAGCACAATGACCATAGGGTGTGAGGTGCAACAGTTAAGCGGGAGTTTTACATAGGCAGGGATTGGATGAAATAGCTTCAGTGTGAAGTTAACAGTAAGGTTAATTTTTTGGGGTCTTATTTGGCTTAGAACATGACGGGCTTACATCTGACTATCTTGTGTAGGTATTCGACATCTTTTAAGACAGGAGAGAGAGATCTGTCTTTAAGAGAGTGGTGCTTCAAAAAAGTACCACTTTAAGAGAGTGATACTTCAAAAAGCCTGATTGGGCAGTCTGAGAATGAAGGGATTTGATTCCTTCAAAAGGAAAGCTCCTCCTGGTAAGAGCTTTGGTTGCAGGAAAAGGACTGATAGAAGTGCTCTGATGTGCGTGTTTGTGTATTCCACATTTGTGTTTGTGATGTTGGGATACACAATTCAGCGTGGTGTTAAGCAAAAATAAGTGAGCTGATTAAAGTCCTGAAAACTTTATAGCTGCATCAATAGTGTTTCATCAGTACTGTTGAGCCAGTTAGTCCTTCTTCTCAGGGTGAATATAATTGCTGCAAACGGAGCTACCTTCTCTGCCTAGCAGCATTCTCTGCCTTGTAGGTACCCTAGTCAGGTGTAAGAATATACTTCTGCGTAGTATACACTGGCATGAAAGATTTCACGTCCTTGATAATGAGAAAAAGTACTTGTCATGAGAATAATGGTGGAGGACATAAACTATTGAGCTGAAGAAAGATTCTCCCATTCCGTCATTCAAGCACCTTGTTTTCTGTTAAGAGAAACTCGTAAGAGGTTATATATAGGTCTCAGAAAATTGATTTCATTCCTGTTTCCATTTAATTCTAATGCAAGAATCTTACAAGTTCTATTTGACTGAAATAATATCCTTTCAATTTAATCTCTGCTATTTATAAGCGTGTTAACTAGATTTACTTTTTCGAAAATTTCCAATTTGACTCAAGTCAGAGTCACCATTTGAAGTAATGGTATTACATGTGAAATAACATTTTTATATGTCCCCAATGCCTCAGAAGCTTTATTGTTAAGTGACTTGTTAGCAAAATGTCTTGTTAGCTGGTGTAGAGGTGCCTGTAATACTTTTAGATTTTCTGTTGCCTTATAGCTTATACCATTGATAACATGTAGAAGAAAAGAATGCAAAAAACCAAAAAAAGACGTTATTTCAGAAGTAGTTGGTGAAGTGATGACAAGCTGATAACAATTGTCTCTGTTTCCCAACTGAAGAAAAGTTTCTTTCAAACCCTCTTTTTTCACCATTATCTGGAAAACGCTATTGTCTTTGAGGCATCAACATTAATCTTTCTGTGCATCAACACAACAAAGTGCTTTCCAGGAGTTACAACAGGTCAAGACTTAAACTGTAAATAAAAGGGAATATTTAAATCTTTCCAAGTAAAAATGCCCAACACTCTTTAAAACATCAAGTGAGATTGTGCATTCTGTTAAATCTCATTGACATATGACTTTGAAGTTAAACTTAAGTTCTTTTCTCTGTTCAAGTCTTAGGCTGCTGTTTATTCAAAAAGGCTGAAATCTTTCTTGATTACAGGCTTATGCTGTGCAAGTGCATCAAATCAGAGATCAAACTATGCTTTTCCCTTTGCTGAGATGCATCATACAAATCTTTAAGCTTGGATCACAGGAAAGTGACACCTTCTACACCTGAAAGCTTCTCATGGGGTTTGGGATCCATCTCCCTTCTTTGCTAGCTGAACAGAGCTCACGTGGCCTTTACTGACTAAAGTCCTTTTCCAACTTCAATGAGTAAGAACGCAGATTAATGCAAGAGAAAGAAGTTTTTTTGAAAGGCAATCAGCTAGGTGTCCCATCAACAGGGATCCTTCAACTTTCATGTTTAGAGCTGAGATTAATATCTATCCATCTGGTTAACTTTAACTTTGGGAAATTATGTTTGGGACTAATTATTTTCTCTATCTCCTCCAAAATCGAATGAAATTTATGTAGCTAGATATACTTTGTTAAATCAGGGGTTTTTTTTACTTTTTTGGTCTAGCTGATCAAAATTAATAGGAAGAATTCAACAAAAAGCTGACCTAGACCTTTCGAAGTCAAGGACTCCTTATCCATCTATCACAAGTTATAAGCATTTTGCAGAGAGGAGGGAGGATTCCTTTTGAAGCAAGAGGAAGCAATTTGTCAGGATGATTTCCAGAAGTCCTCTTAGTTTAGCAAAACAGTTTGCCAACAGCAAGGTCAGCAAGAGTGCATTGCCAAGTGGCTCTGCATCTACTGTGGTTGAAAATGAATGGCAAATTGTGGAAATCAGTAATGCAAAACCTGATGCCTACAGTGTGTAAATATATTTCTTCTCAGGATAAGATACAATGTGAATATAGAATGCAAAACTAGCTCAAGTTGAATATAAACATGCAAATATTTAGTTTAGAAAGAGAAGCAACAGGAAAGTTTAGTAAGGAATGTAAAATCAAGCATTGCTTTGTAGCATTCTGTACAATAAATTTATAAATATCCCATTTATATTTGTGAATATAAACACTTTCAGTGCTGGATCATTTTAAAGTGCTTTTCTTTTTAAATTTTAGTCCTTTATTGTATCAGTATTTCAAACACAGGAAAGCCTGATTCAAACCTTGTCAGTAATTTTTTTCAAATAACAGGTTTGACAACTCAATTTTCCTGTTACTGATTTACTTTAAGAATTTTCAAATCACCAAAGTGTATTTATTATTCCTGTGTTTATTGTGACCCATATTTTTGTTGCCAAAATGCAAGCAGATTCACAGTCTTAGTTACATTTCAACACAGTAATTGCTAAATCATTTAGGAGGGAGGAAATAAAAAAGTCCCATAAGCAGTTGTTATTATGCATGTGTATTTTTAATATCTGATTTTCAGCATAACCTTAGATTACAGTGCAAGTTAAATTTCCCTTGCTGATTTGTAAGTATAATGTAAACTCTAGGCTCAGCTAATGATATTGCAATATAAAACTGTTCTGTTGCAAAGTAAAGACCTTGCTTAGCACTGCAAAGCTCTGGGTTCATTTCAATGTGATCATTCAGGCGCTATGGAGGGATTATGCTTTTATTGTATTTTGTTTCATGAATACATGAATGAATAATAAGTTCAACAAACAAGGGTCCCCTACTGGCTATCTCAAAGAAATAATTTTGCAACACGTTATGAATTTCAATCAATCATCCTCAACAGTCCTTGTCCTGCTGAGGTCTGTGCATTAACCAAGTCAGCATTTTTGGAACTATTGTAAATAGCTTGATATTTGATCAGAATGTTCAAGATCAGGAAGTTGAAAAGGAGTGCTAGAGAAGAAGCATCCTGTCTATATTGCATATTTTTTCATACCTTCTTTTCCACACTTTTCAAGCTTTGATTGTATTGTAGTTGCATGTCCAGGACACGTCCTTGTTTTGTGTGACTTGTCTTTCAATGAGTCTCTATTCTCCTTAAGAAAGAACTAAAAAAGTAATTATGAACCACAAATACATATAAATGCACACATGTACCTGTAAGCTTGTGATTCGGAAAAAGAAGGATGAAAATGTACAAGAATGTGGACTATGTTTAAGAGCACTGTTTTATCCCATCTCTCTGGAAATTTATCTGTGCATAAGGTAAGGGTAAAATACGAATTCATTTAAATTGTGAGAGCAAGAATAAGAGCATTGGTAAAAAGGTCAGAACTTTGCAATATTTGCATGTAGGGTGGCAACAGTATCAAATTATCAATTTCTGATTTATGTCTTTTACAATAACGAGTGAAAATAAATAACAGTACATGATAACACAGTACAATGCATGCCTTATTCCTGGGGCTAAGTGTCCTGTGGATGCATCAATTAGGAATTAAAAAACCCTCAAAATGTTTATAAGATTTCTGAAAGGAGAGATGGAGGAAAATCAAAGATCCATTCTGATGTAATCCACAGTCTAGTGTGGTGTATTTAATTCTGTGCCTTGTTCCAACTTCATCCCATCTCTTCTTCTGAGAGGGACAAAGTTTTTCTCTCTATTAATTCTCTATACTTCCCCCTGCCTTTCCTTTCTCAGGTTATTACTGAAGTATCTTTCTTGGTTTTTGTTGTTTTTTAATAAGAACCAAACCTGCTTATGTGCCATAATTTTGCTTAAAATATATGCTTACTAACTTTTGTAGCTATTCTTAAAAAAACCCCATGCCATGTAAGTGCCAGGCTGTGTCTCTGCAAATTGAAAATGATGGCCTACCCTCTACACTTGTCAGAGAAAAATAGTTATGCCAACAAGTAGTTATTTGACAGCTTGTTGCTGTTTACAGGTTGTTTGTTCTCCTCAGCTGGTAAGTATTGCTCTTGCATCTTCTCTTTCTTCACTAAGAAGTGACTGCAGGGCACAGATCTGTTCTTTCAACACTCTTATAGAATCATAGAATGATTTAATTTAGAAAAGACCTCCAAGATCATCGAGCCCAATGGTTAACCCTGCACTGCCAAGTTCAACACTAAACCATGTCTCTAAGTGCCATATTTACATGTCTTCTAAATTGTCTCCAGGGATGGTGACTCCCAGATTGTTGAAGGGCTTGAGAACCCTTTTAGTGAAGAAATTTTTCCTAATATGCAGTCTAAACCTACCCTGGAGAATCTCAGGGCTGTTTCCTCTTGCCCTGTCACCTGTTATTTGGCAAATGTGGCAGACCTCCACCTGGCTACAGCCTCCTTTCAGGCAGCTGCAGAGAGCAGAAGCTTCACCAGCTCTGTTGCTCTGTTGCCCTCTGGATTCACTTGAATACCTGAGCATCTTTCTTGTCACAAGTGGCCCAGAACTGAACTCAGGACTTGAGGTGTGGCCTCGCCAGTGCTGACTACAGAGGTGTGGTCACTGCCCTGGTGCTGCTGGTGGCACAATTGCTGATCCAGGCCAGGATGCCACCAGCTTTCCTGGCCACCTGGGCGCAGCTGGCCAGGAAATTCAGCCACTGCTGTCCATCGCCCCCAGATCATTGTCCACCAGGCGGCTTTTCAGCCCCTCGAGCACTGCCTGGGGTTGCTGTGACCCAAGTACAGGACCTGGTATTTTGCCTTATTGAACCTCATCCACTGGCCCTCAGGCATGAATCCAGCCTCTGCAGATCCCTCTGAAGAACTTTCCTGCCCTCCCGCAGATCAACATTCTATCCCAACCTACTGTCACCTGCAAAGTGACAGAAGGGGCACTCCATCCTCTCATCCAGGTCATGGATAAAGATATTAAGTAAGTCTAGTCCCAAGACTGAGCAACACAGCTGTTGACCAGCTGCCAATGGGACGTGGCACCACTCTCTGGGCACAGCCACACAGCCAGGTTTCACCCAGTGCCCCTGTCCAAGCCTTGAGCAGTCAGTTTCTGCAGGCAAGTGTTGTGGGAAGTGAAGTCAAAGGAATCAGCAAAGCCCAAGTATACACAGTCATAGCCTGTCGTCTGTACCTTTTCTATCATCCATTAAATAAGTCCCCGTGTCATAGATAAACTGGCTGGTGGCTGGTCCTGATACTCTGGCTGTGCTGCACAATGGCTCTCAAAGTGTCTGCTCCAGGATCTTCCCCTGCACTGAGGTCAGGCTGACAGGCCAGACCTTCCATTCTGGCTCTTCTTTTAGATGGACGTTGTGTTTGCTAACCTCCAGTTCACTGGACCCTCCCCTCTCAAAGTGTCTTAGCAAGCACTTCCTCCAGCCACATCAGTACCCCTTGAGCAGGAGAGGCCACTTAAACTGAGTGGTGAAAATATTGGCTTTATTTATAGGCTGTATAACACTTGTATGTGAATGCCAAAGATGGAACTTCTCTTGAAGACTGTCTTGCTCTTATAAATACCAATCTAAGCTCCACTGACAATACTTGTATTTATATTTAAGTAGTAAACTGGGAGGATGGCCTTAAGATCTAGTTCTAAAATTTTGGTTATTAGGTGTAAATGCTGCTAACAATTCATCTTAGGCACTTTGAAAAGTGTGGATGTTTGCATGGAAATGATCTGGCAGATAAAGTGTGTGAATCCAGTCTTTTGGATGTACACATTTGGACTTGCACTGAAGCATTCGCAAAGTGGTCTCTGCAGGTGATACAGTCATGTTGTCTGAATAACACTGAATAACAAGTGGTGTGTTTGTCCTTCTGATATGGCTTTTTTTTTTTTTTTGCTTACATTGTAGAGTTGATGTTTTGGTACCTACTTGGCTGAGAGCATTATGGAATTGTGAAACAAACTTCATTTACTGATACGTTGACTAATTTTGTCTTGTCAAAATTGTCAAATCTCTTCAAAGCGATTGTCACCACCTCTTTGATGTGGCACTCTGTTCCATATATAGACACTGTTCACATAAATTGTGTCACATTATGCTTTTTTTTTACCTCTGCCATTTAACTCCAAAAGGACTACTTTGTCTTAGTTAGTGATCTAGTGAATTTTATAGGTTGGCCTCATTTCATGCTCTCATTATGTTTTTCACTTGTGTCATTCCCCTTAATTGTAGAAAAAACCCTTACATTTTTAAATATTTTTGGGAGCTATTTTCAATCTTACTGTTATCCTTTTTTGCAATATATTGACCAAACCAGGTAAATTTTATCTGTTGCAGTCTTATTAATGCCAGAACATATTAATCATTACAATAGGATTTTCTTCAAAGGATGTCCTTCCCTTTGGTAATTTCTTAGCCTTGTTTACTGATAAACTCCTCTGTTCAGGAATAATGCAGAAAGACCATTTCTTCCCACTAGAGGATAAAGATGATATATGCTCCTGGGTAATAAACTTGGGTGTTACAAAAAACTACATGCATGCCCACTGGGTGTTCTGTGATTAACCACATGAGAAACATCTTTTTCTCAATTTTGCATGGCTTGTAGGACTCCATTGTGCTGGAGAAAGAGCTACTAGAATTATGGGGTGTGTTTGCTGATTTAATTTCTTTTTCTTCTCCTTTGTAAACCATCTACAAGGAATCACATCCTAACACTTGTCACTCCTTTTGGAAGCACTAGCTAGTCACATAAGTCCTTGAAGAGTTGGGCCCTTCTCTCTATAAAAGCTTTGTTTCCCCCAGAATATTTCAGAGTTCTCTCACATACTTTGAGGTTTGAACATCTTCTTGGTGCATGGATTAATACCAACTATGCTTATTTTTTACATCTAACAGAATAGAGTCATAGAATGGTTGGGGTTGAAAGGAATGTAAAGATTGTCTTGTAAGAAACTTCCTGCCGTGGAAAGAGACACATTCCACTAGAGGAGATTGCTTAAAGCCCCATCCAACCTGGCCTTGAACACACCAGGAATGGGACAGCCACAATTTCTCTGGGAACAGGTTTCCCATCAACCTCATGGTCAAAAATTTATTAGTGATATCTAATCTGAACCTCTTCTGGGAGTAGGTTTAAAATAATTTAAACCAAAAATGGTTTCAAATAATTCTTTCTTGTCTTGTCACTATATGCCCTTGCAAAAGATCTCTCCCCATCTTTCCTGTTAGTTCCCTTCTGGAAGGCCAAAATTTGGTCATCCTGAAGCCGTCTCTTCTCTAGGCTGAATGATTTCTATTCACTCAGTCTTTCCTCATAGCAGAAGTGCTCTATCCCTCTAATTTTCATGGCTGTCCTCTGGAGTCGCTCAAACAGGTCAAAACAGGTCAATGTCCTTCCTCTGCTGGGGACCCCAGAACTGTACACAGCACTCCAGGAGGGCTCTCACCAGAGCAGAGCAGAGGGGCAGAATCCCCTCCTCACCCTGCTGCCCACCCTGCTTTGGCTGCAGGACACGTTTGGCTCTCTGGGCTGTGAGTGCCCACGGCTGGGTCATGTCCAGCCCCTCACCCACAGGCACCCCCAAGCCCTTCTCAACAGGACAGTGCCTTGCATTTGGCCTTGTTAAACCACATGGAAGTTCCTGGACCCACTTCTTTTCCAGCTTTTTCTGGACGACGTTCTTTCCTTCAGGAGTCTTGAAGGAACTGAGCTTGTTGTCATCTGCAAATTTGCTGAGGGTGCATTTGATCCCTTCATCTATGTCATTGATGAAGATGTTAAATAACACTGGTGCCAGTACAGACCCCTGAGGGCACCACTTGCCACTGACATCCTCTGGGACTGTGAGCCACTGACCACCACCCTCTGGAGGTGACTATCTATCCAAATTTCCCAGGGGATCCCATTGACTGTCTCCTTGATGAGACGGAAATTTGCCAAAATTCAGGGACATATCTTTATTTGACCTATAAGCTTGAGGACTGCAAATTCCACCTGCAGGCCAGGCTGTCTGCAATCCTGATGTCCTCAATTTACTCACACTGCTGACCAATAGATCTAGAAATGCATCCATTCTGCTAGGGCTGTGTACTGTGTGACCCACGAAGATATCCTCTGTGCCTTCCAGGGGTCTCCTGGGTTGTCTAGACCTTGCCATGGGGATGTCCCAGTACCTTATGTAAAACCAGCTGCAAAGGGAGCTGCTGTATTGAAGAGCTCACAGCCTTGTGGGCAGCCATTGAATGGGGCAAGAGCATTAGTGTCATATGGAGCAGGAAGGAGCTGAGAAAAAAAGGAGATTAAATGACTCTCAGAAAGAAATCTGTAATAAAATTGTTTGAACTGGAGAAAAATCTTCCTGAATAAGGCAATCTCACAGTTCAAATATGTTTCAAAGTGTTTTCCCTTAGAGAAAGGAACCAGATACTTGTTGGCAATAGGCTCCCCTTTTAACCACTTGATGTAACAAATGCTTCTGGATAATGCCCTGGTGGATTCATGCAGATGACTCCTGTTTTGCAAGGTGCATAGGGTACACTGTACTAATTTACTAGCATGAAGTAAATTAGATAGAAATACCTTTGTGCGCTGATCATTTTTAAACTCATCTTCAAGTTCAATGAATTACATATTTGTTTGTTTTGGTGGCTTGAGAAATCCATTTATTCTTTTTCCTATCTGAAATGGTTTAAACTAAAGCTCTCATAATACCCTTCAGTTTCTGTGTTAAATTGATGTTTAAATTGGAATGAAAGTAGGAATCTTGGCGGTTTAGATAGTTTACTTCATCTGGTGGCCAGCTATGTTAACAATCACATCATATGCCAGCATTTGCACTAGATGATAGAAGTCCCTGGGGCACTAGAACTGCATTTTAGAAGCAGAGTGAAAACACAGTTATGGTCTTTGTTTCATTGTTTTATTCTGTAAAATGGAAAATTATTTTAACTGGAATTTTTACGTGTTAAAAACGTAATGTAAAGGTTACGTTGTGGACTAATTTGGGTGTATTTGCCTTGGAAGCTGAATGACAATTGATCAGTATTCTGGACAGGAAGTGTTCAGCACAATGTCAGCAAATTATCTTTTTATTCTGATGTATCAAGCACTTGGAGGAAATGGTATATTGTTAGCATATGAATAACATCAAAACCCCACATTGCAAGATGTATTTCAGTCTTCTGGAATAAAATGCATGGCCTCCCCTTTATTTATTTAAGTGCCTCCCCTTGTAATATAGTGCATGCTTGAACCCGAAAGCTATTTCTTGTCAAATACAGACAAACTGAATTTCCGGATTCAATTGCTGGTGCATGACTGCACATTCCATCACTTGGCAAAAAAATTTGTAATATCAAATTGACTTCCTGCTTGAAGAGTAAAATATATTTGATTAAAAGTAAGGTTGTTGCTGGAACAACATTGTTGTCTGTGGGGTTTTTTTGGTTGTTTTTCTCTTTTTTTAAGAAAAATTCTCAAAGAATGTATTTATGTCATCTGTGTTTCCTTGATACTAACAGTGACTATAACTGCCCTGCATTAAAAGTATTAATTTAAACAGTACATTACATCTGAGATTATTCTGCTTTTTCCTTTGCTATTGTCTCCTGTGATTACATTTCTTAAATTAAACCAAATTAAGAAAATAACCAAAAAATCCTAGAGATTTACTGTACTGCTGTTCTTCAGGAATATGCTTGTCCTTCTTTTATTGTCCTCTAATAAAGACAAACAAGCACTCTTTTACCTTACTAGGCACCAGAAGAAATTCTTCTATCTTGAAAATCTCAGCTATAATGTGACTGTAAGATGAGTGCTTGTTTGACAATCTTTCACAGACAAAGAATTTTCAAACACCTAAACTATTTAGTCCATAGTTTAAAAGCTATAGGAAAGAAACTTTACAGTAACCATCAACTACTTATTTACAGATATGTTTGGTTTGTGAGAATTTCACTAATTTTACATAGTAACATTAAATGCCTTGCAATTGAGGGCTTAACACCCGTGTGAGACTGGTAGAAATTGAAGGTTCCTCACTGATTAGGAAATTTTCAGTATTCTGAATCTATTCCAGCTCACATCAATGATGTGTCTTGCTCTGATAACTTACTGTATCAAACTGATTTTGGTTTCTCTGCTTTTTAAAATTAGTTACTACAAATTTTCTCTTATTTTAATTGCACTTTTCAAAATAGGAACATGAAGCATTTCACAATTCTGTTTGCACTCAAATTTACCGTTGAAAAGTTCAAAAACCATTTCACCTGAAAAAGCTATATTACTACTATGCAACATTTCCAGCACCAGAGGCCCTGCTGGGTTCTGCTTTGCTGCCCTTGCTCAGCAGCCCTCTGATCTGCCAGAAACACTGAGCACAGATTTCACTTGGGGTCCATGAAGAATAGCACCACCAAAGTCAAGGAGACTGCAAATGTTTAAGTGCTTTGATGGACAGGGGAAAATGGTGTCCTTCACTTAAAATGACAATACAGGTGAAAGAACAGGGGGATTGATTTGTAACATGGTTACTAGACATGGTGTTGCATCCTCTATCACCTAATTACCAATTTCAAACACCACTCAGATACTTAGGAAATGCTTACTAAGTGAATATTTTGAAAATATTTTTTTTTCCTAAAACAGTTAATGCATGGTGCATATTTTAAACTTACAACTAGACACTTCTAAAATGAATCAACTGAGGTCTCACAAGAAATGTACAGTTCTTATTTGATACACGGCAAAGAGAGTGAATGAAAGAAATTTAAATATGGAAAATCCATCAATTTGCTGTCCATGCATGCCTTGCTTTAAAATAAAGTTTTACCAGGCACTTTTGTTTTCCCAAGTATTTCTCCATCACTTAACTGATGAAGATATAATCAATCACTTCTATTTTTTTAAAAAGACACTTGGGAAAAATAGTTCCTTGAAATGAAGATGTAATTTTAAAGAGTGAATCAGCCAATAGTGTGTTGACTGCATATTTGGGATTATTTCTGGTCTTGATGCAGTTAAACATGTGCTGAAGGTTTAAAGACATCCCAGGTGGTCTAAAACTCTTACCACCCAGTCTGACTTTGGTTTTAGTATACTATAAATAAGTGTCAGAAACCACACATTGTTATTAAGCAGTGCTGCAGTAACTCTTAGAACTGGCAATAACTGAATAAGTCAGTGGAAATGGTGTGTTAAAATGAATGAAAATAAGACTAATAGACTTATGTTTTTAAAAGAATGAGTCCCCATCACACAAACCCAGCTCTACTTCTATATGTCATTTATTTAGGTAAAGTGTGATTAAGGATTATGTTAACTGGCTGTCAAGTGCTCATGAAAGCAGCAAATGAAAGTACACAAGGTAAAGTCCTCTTTAGAACTAGAAACATATAAAATTATTTGCATTGACTTCCAGATCATCAGATTTGTGGCAAAGGCCCCTGCAAGAAATGTACAGGTATTTTCAAGATGATCTAGAGAAATGATAGAGACAGTTTTGGCTTTAAAAGGGTTTTAAGCTGTTAAGTAGGTAGATGCTTTTCCTAACAGATCCCAGTCCCGGAAACACCTGTGCTAAAGAAAATTGTGCTGATCTCCTGTGAGACTTGGCAGAACACTCAACAAATGTTGATTTGCTGAATAAAACTGGGATGAAAACCTTTCCAGTTAATTCTTGAGGCAATTTCTTTGAGATATAATGCAACAATTCTACTCCCATAGAATTTGGAAATGGAAAATGGAAATTGAAAAAATACTGCAATTGAGTTACTGATAAAGTGAATGAAGTGGGATGAAAAGGGAACTAGGACTTTACTTGTCCACAGAAGAAATACAAATAGTGGTACAGATTCCTTACGCATGTTTATTTATATGCCAAAGATAAGTGAAGAAAGAGTTAAGAATTAGAAAAGGTACATAGCGTTACCAAGAGCACATACACTTTGTAGATGGAAACACTTATTTGTGCTAAAACTTTATGGAAGAAAAGGAGATGAAAATATTTTCACTGAATTTCAAGACAAGTTTCTGTTTACCTTTTGTTTAAACCCCAAAGTACCTGTCTGAAGACAGAGGGAAATAGGAGCAGACAGCAAAGATAAGGATGAGTTCTGCCTCAGTTTGTGTAACCACATTCTAGACTCGTCCTCCCTCAGTGTTCACTTGTTCACTCAGAGGGAAAAGAATTTTTCTTAAATTCAGTTGAGAATGTGAAAAATCTGAAGGAGACTGCAACCATGTTAAGCTTGTTGGTTTGGAGTAGCTAACAATCACCCCAAGGATTCTGTATTTGTTGCAGTCATTCATAAGATCTTTGAACTATTCTTTCTATTGGCTCCTGTTATTTGAATCAGCAGGAGACTGAAAGGGACAAGACTATAACTCACTGATGTGTTCAGAGGGCTACAGTCTTATGAATTCTGTTTCCTGCTGACATGAAGAATAGGAAGAGAAGAGCAGAGTAGCAGTACAATATTTCATGATGGTATCAAACCTCTGTGCTCTGGATGGTTTGTTTGATCACCTTTTAAAAGATCTGTAATTTTAACATTATTGTGACCCCTTCTTTAGGTCAGTGGAAGAGGACTTCTGTCCTTGCTTCTGGCCTTCTTATCCTTCACTGTTATCCAAAGGCAATGTATTTTTTTTTTCAGAAGTGAAACTAATGAAAGCAAAGCTCTAACAGGGAAAGAAAGTAGTGAGAAGTTGGGAAGAAAATAAATTAGAAAAACTCCACAGTGAAACATAAAACTACTAAAAGGTTTCTTCCTTTCCATTATATTACGGTCAAAAATGTTATTACTTGTGATGAAAGATCTGAGTAGTCTTTTAGCCTTTCCAACCACATGGGCTTAGGCAAAATGGAAAACAGACTTTTTTCAGTGCTACAACAATTTAATCTGAAATTACAATATTAATCTGAAAGTCAAGTGCATCAAAACTGGTACTCATTAATAGTGCTTCCTTTAGATCCCAATATGGTCTTTTTGTGACTTTAATTTGACTCTATTCACATCAATAACCTAAACAAAGGGTCATGAAGAAAAGCAACACTGAATCACAATCTCACTTCTTAATTCTTGACAGTTTACTGTTGTCTCACATGTGTTGTAATCTTGGGTCTCAGCCTTGCACGGAAAGCATAAACATTTCTCTATATAATCTTCAGGTGATATAAACATATGCATAAACATTTCTCTATATAATCCTCAGGTGAATCTAGATGGTTCAGGGCAGGGGAATTTAATTCCCAAATTGTCAATGTTTCCTTATGGTCACCAACTCACTTGGTGACCATAAGGAAACATTGACAATGACAGACAAGATCAAGTGTATAGAAAAAAGATTCAATACTGTAAAATTGTAATTATTCTGAAGACTGGTTTTGGCTTTACTGTATGTATTTATGAATAAAAATAATGCTCACAGAACCTTAGACTCATTGTACCTCTGCTACTGCTGAACTTTGCTTATGCCAAAGCATAACTTGATGGTGCCCATACAAAGAAATATTTCAAATTTTGTGATAGTTATGCGGCATCTTTATATAGCATTTAGTTAAAGAATTTAGTTGGCTAGTTCTGAGTAAACATTTAGCTGGATAAGTTCTTCCTGTGGTTCTTACTCCTGTGCTTGCACAACTGTTTCTCAGTGAGAAATGTTAGATATGTGACAGAAATCTGAATTTTAACTTGCATACTCTATCTGCAAATCATGATTTGATTGAATGGAATTGCTGCATCTGTAACTACAGTCTACATTTTATTTCTGCTACTGGTGTGTAAACTACATGTTTTCTAGTATAATCAATCAGTCATGGGACAAATGGGAGTAAAATACTCCCAATGTTTTGATCTTTCCCCGTCAGTCAGTCTTGTTTATTAGGAATATGATGTTTGTTGGTGCATGTAATTTGCAATTCTCATTTGACTTTTTATAAACTTATTAGAATTATAGGAATATTCAGGTAAGTTGATTTTTAGAAAGCATTTTAAAAGGCGGTCATATTTGCTTTGCAGGTAATTGAACCGATGTCATATTTTACCTTTTTATTTTCTTTGACATTTTCAGTTGATATTTATTTCTCTCATGTACCAGTATGGAGCTGATGGTGTGCTATCTTGTAGAATTAAAAAAATAGGGTTGCTTTTGTTCCTGAAGAGAAAGCTGAAAAAATTTTCCTCAGATATCAGGTACTTTAGTACTAATTAGATTCTAAGGAGTAATGACCTGGTTTTTTTCTACTAGTTTTCTTTAATGGACATTGCTTTTGATAGTTAATAGTGGGTTTTTTTTGTTTTTTAGGAAGTTTTTTGTTTGTTAGGGTTTTTTGATTGTTACTTTGGTTTGGTTTTTTTTTGTGGTCATTGTTTTGTTTTAGTTTTTGCTGGATTAAATTACTGTCTTACTAAATCATTAGGGCTGGATCCCATAGCCATGAATTTACTGAATTGTG
The DNA here is from genome assembly GCF_028551555.1 of Melozone crissalis. NCBI lineage: Eukaryota > Metazoa > Chordata > Aves > Passeriformes > Passerellidae > Melozone > Melozone crissalis. The sequence continues at coordinate 17,281,992 of NW_026535783.1, read as the reverse complement.
TGTGTGTTAAAAAAAAGAAAATGCTAATTAGTTACAGAAATTGGTTTGATGACCTATTGGCTGCTTTTCTGACCTATTGGCTGCTTTTCTGATAAATGAGTTTCAGAAGGATGATTTTGACCACTGGATAATAAAGCAGGTATATTTTGACACATCTTCTTCTTTCAAATCAGCTTTAAAGTTTTGAGGGAAGTGACTCAGTGACTGTAAATTTTGGAGGAGGCAAGAAGAAGTGTTGAAATAACAGTAAAAGGCCTATGTGTCAGGTGACTCACATCACTGTGTATGATGAAGTAGCTGAGCACTGGATTTTATTGCATGCAATATTCTATGAAAAGTGCTCCAGTAAAAGAGAGCCCTACTCTGTCAGTTCAGGTATATATTTCACTACTGGTAACACATACAAAATGCAGGAGCTCAAATATTACAGCGTGGAAATTAATATGTATTGGTGATCTTCAGACAATGGTGGCACTGTGTCTACGAAAGTCTGGAGTTTCTGCTGTGAGCTTCCATAAAGCTTATTGGTCTTTCAAGCAGCATGCCCATAAATCAGTGAGATTTAAATAGCACTGCCCTCTGGAACACCTGCTTGTTTGCCTTGAGAAAATTCTATAGCATTTTAAACATCCCTTTATGACACTGTAAGTAATGCCTGCTCTAGAAACACTTGGAAGAGCCATTAAAGTTAAGGGTCTATCAGCATTTCATTATAAAACTTGATTTCAAGGGGTTTGTAACTCAGCCATTTGAAAACGCATTTGACTGAAACTTGTTATGTGACTTATTATGGGGTTTTTTTAGTGTTGGACTCATTATTTCAGGTGGTCTTTTTACTTGTGGGAGGAGGAGGGGGCAAAGATTGTAGGTATAAGTAATTTCTCTTACAGAAGAGTATTTTTTTACAGAAGGTAACCTTTAAATGTAGATATTTTATTTCCATCCAAAATATCTTTTAGACTATGTGCTTTGAAAGATCTTATCATGTCATATGAGCTTGCAGGTATCATACTCCATATGGGCATCCTTAATGAACACTAAACTTATTTTCGAAGACAATTTTAGGAGACCTTATTTCTTGCTTTTGGTTTCAGCAAATGGTATTAGGTGCTTTGTGTGATGGAACACCAGATTGAACTTCTAAGTTAGGGCTTATAGTGATTTTATTTATAAACACCACTCTTTTTTAAAAAAAAATCTCTCAAGCAATATCTTTATTGGCTGCCAAGTACCTTGGTGTTGTACTTTGTTCACTACCCATCTGATTCTTGATAAGAGATTGAAGGGTGACATTTGAAATAGAGGTTGCATTTTTTGAAGACAACACATCAGAAGTAACTTTTTGAAGAAATTGGTTAACAAAGTTTTATGAAATCAAACAAAAAGGAATGAAACTTTTCTTACTGCTATTTTATGGAATTTATATAAAGGTTATACATACCTTTTTTGGGAAGGTGTGCAAAATGGAATAGTGGAAGAATCAGCTTTGTTCTGAGGTGCTGGTAAACATTCTAAACTTTAGACATAAAACAGCCCTTGAAATTCACCAGTAAACTTACTGAGAGTGGTTGTTAGTCCAAGATGTAAGCGCAGTATACCTTCAGCAGAGAACATTGTTATGTGAGTAAGCCATAGACTGTATGCTATTTTCAGTGTCAGAATCATCTGGAAATCTGTTGAAGGGTAGTACAAAAAGTCATGATATGGGGATTCACCTGAAGCATAAAGAAATTTTTTTTAATATGGTATTTATTTGTGCTCTAAGTTATGACTTTATGTTCTCTAATATGATACATTGACAAATGACCCTAATTACACATGAGTGGGAAGCCATCGTTTTTTTAGTTTGGTGAAAGTTGATTTCGAAATTGTTTAGTATTCACTCTCTCTTTAATTTGTTCTTTAAACTTAAAATCTGGGTAATTGCGACTCAAAGCAGATGTTTTGATCTTCATGCATGAAAGTGAATTACTTAAAGGATACTATAAGGATTTTGCATTCCCTAATGGGGACAAAAGGAATGTGAAGGGGAAGTGGTGACTTAAGTTGATCTGAATTTGTGTTTGAATTCAGTCAATGGGTTGCAGAGCTGTAATTAAATCAATAACATTTTGCCTTGCTTTGGCTTTCATAGAACACATCCACATCTTACACAATCAAAGACTAGGGAGAGGCTTTGACATGTTATGTCTAATATCAGCGTTTGTAGGAAGCTTCTAGTAAATGGGAATCTAGGCAGTCTGAAGATCAGCTGGGACCCCATTCTGGATTGAGAAGATATTTCATTTTCTCCTTTTTGCAGCATCACAGTATAAATTTCCAGCACAAAATTATACAGATGTGTGGGTGGTTGCATGTGTGCATGTTTATATGTATTTCTAGGTAGTATAGAACTAAATTATGTATAGTGTAAATATGTCTCGCTTGTATAATACAAGTTTTTGAGTATCTTAGCTCTTTTCTTGATGAGCTATTTTCACAGATGACTCTGACCATTCATCCAGATGTAACTTTGCAGTCAGCACCCAGAGAGGTTGAAAATAGAAGTCATTCCTTACAAGTTAGAGGTTACTTGTGTTTTTCTGTACTGGTCCTATATTTTTGGCAGTCCAACTGAAATCAATTTGTGTTTTCTCATTCACCTGTTGTATCTAACTGTCATATCGTTGTATTATGCATTGGTTACAGAGATTATCAAGGCTATGGAACAATGGTGCCAGTTCTCTACTTGCTCCCTATATCCCAGAGATCTGTTTGTATATGGACAAGCATTCAGTGTTTCTCCTTCACACAGCCTGTGGTGTGTCTGCACTGCACTGTCTAGCTGAGATTGAACACAAAATGTGTCATTGCTTCTTGATCAGGGAGGTGCTCGAAATGACTCCAGAAAGCTGCTTAGTCCTGTGTCACTGTGAACCCTCTGTTTGCCTGTGAAGGGTGTACATATAGTGAGTCAGTGGGAATCAGATCAAATTGAAAACACACTGGTATTTCCATATTGACTTTCACTGCTACAGGGCCTTTAGCATACTCAGAAGCAGAGCTGGTTACCTCAGCTGCCAAGTGGGTGAAATACAAATTTTTTTTATTTATTTAAAAAAAAATCTCTTACTGTAAATCATATTTTAATACAGATCATGGCAACCAATGTATGAATGACCTCAAGCAAATGAGACAATTAACATTTAAGTGATGCTAGGTTAATATTCAGGGTTAGACTGGAACTAATACTGCTGCTGGGTACAAGGCTAGCAATAGATTTGTGGAAGAAGGACCTTAGAATTTCATGGTTTTATGACCAATGAAGTTGTAGTTTTGGAATGTGTTCTCTGATCTGAAGCTGCTGTTGCATTTTGCTACCATTTTCTGATTAATCCCAGAATCACAGAATATGCCTGTGCAAAAGTAATGAAAACATGTAACACATAACTAGTGAATTATCCTAGCAAAGATTTAACTGGTTGCTACTAGCAAGTATACTTAAAACTGGGATTACAGGCTTAGCAAAAGCATGAATGCATTGCTAAATGTATATCAGCTGCTTAGTGTTTATAACTGTGATATTGCCGCTAGCATTACAGCAATGGTCCAGACAGAAAGTGTTATAAATTCCCCATTACACTAAATGTAAAGATGTCTTTAGTGCTGACAGTGATTGCCCTTACATACACTTTCTTCATAGCTATTCCTCCTTTAGGAGGAGGGAAAATAAGTAAAAAAATGCTAATTCAGCAATCTGTTGTTGATTATACGACATTGTTGTTGTTCTTATTCTTACCCAGTGAGATTTTCCTGCCAGTATTCAGAAAAGGTAAATATAATATACTTTATGCCTACCCTTCTGACTTCCTTCTAAACTCTTACTCCTAAATCCTCTTCAGTTAATGGTTTTCTGTGCAGTCACTAGGCACTGAAGTATCTTGGGCTGAGATCATCCATTTTTCATGGTGGGTCTGGAAGTGAAGTCATGGTCATCTACCATGGGCTCCAGGTTGGAGTGTCTGCTGCCACTGCAGCTCCCTCAGTGCAAGGCCACAGCACAATCTGGCTGTATTCTTTTCCTGAAAAAGGCAAAGCAGAGTGGAAAACTAACCAACTTCTGTGTATTGGTGGCTAGGACTGACATGGCTTCTGATCAGGAAATGTATAGATGTGAAATACAGATTTAGATATCTGAAGTTATAATTGTCTTTGTGCCACAGAATGCAAGATGAGCAGAAATAATAATGATAAATGCTCTGTCATTGCCTCGCCATTGACTTATCCTCTGCAACACTGGAAGGGGAAAGACACATCACTAATTGCCAATTAGGCTGACACAAAGGTAAAAATTTCTGATGGCCAATGGCATATTTTTATCTATTCTGCTTTCCTTGACAGTCTTAATTCATATTTAGAAGCTCTTAGCATGAAGATTCACTTTTGAAAGCTGTACATATGAGCCACTGTTTGGTCCTCAGTGCCATTTACTCCCTCTGTGAATATCAAATTCCATTGACATGGAAGATAAAGTCCCTTTGGCAATGATTCATTGTAGTTCCTGCTTTCCAGTACCTATAATTTTGCTGCCAGCGGTTTTTATCTGATCCTTAATTGTAAGGTGAGTGTTTACACTTTGAAATGGAGCAAGTCAATTATTATCTAACTGAAATCACTGAACTGCCTTCACTGACATGCAAAACTGGTCCATTTTTCACAAACCTTTTTCCTGAGATCGGAGTGTAAAAAATGCTTTCAATATCCATCTGAGTGAAGTGTCTGACTACTCTGGGTAAGTTCCTTCTTTTCTGTCATAAAATATCAGCTGACTTCAGTTCAGACATTTATTTGTCAGCTAACAGTTATGCCCCTCTTTCAGAAACATTAAGAACAGTCACAAATGGAAGTCTGAGGAGGCTATAGAAAGATGAGGGAATGGACTGTATTTATATTTTTCCTGTCCGACATAAAATTGGAAATGCTTCAAGTCAGCACTTTAAACAAAAACCCTCTTTGGAATGCTCAGCAGCAACTCAGGAAAGGTGCAAATGAAAATGTACCAGATGGCAGAAGTTGCTGAATACTGAATTCTGAATTTACTTCATTGTATGCATATGTATTCACAGGTCATTCTATCATTTTATAAATAATGGAGGAAATTACTTATGTTTCCTTACATAACACACCAAGAACATGGAATAGTCATTACATCATCTGACTTTCTGAGTGCAAAGTACTTTATAAAAACAAATGTGCCCATGGGAGATTCCCATTTATATGGGCCCTTTTAGAGGGTTTTCCAGTTGCTTTACAGAAATATATATATATTTTTAAAGAAAACTGTAATTTATTAAAAATAAAAGAAACAAACAGAGGCAGTAAAGGTAGGAACAAAAGACTCAGTTCTCACTGTTAAGGATAAGACACACACAGGATAATGTGAAATGGATAAAGCATGCATGACTTGCTGGAAAGATTATACAGGCACATGAATGTGATATGTACACAAAAAGTGCAAAGTCTTATATGTCATTTATATACTTTACTCTCTTATTCAATGAATACTTCTAGCTGTGGATCCAGAGCATTGTTTTCCTTGCCAAGTGAAGTGTTCAAAAAATGTCCCAGATGAGCCTTGATAAGGAGCATTGTCTATGCTGGAGAGGAAGACAAAAAAACCTCAGGGACATAGTGTACTAAAATGCCCAAATTTCTTTTCATCGTTACTCAGATGGCATATCAGGAAGGTGGACAAAGCCCTGCTCTGTGACAGTGGTCACAGGGGTTTTCAGGTGAAGGCCGAGACGAGAATGTTGACTTCATGTTCAGAAGGCTTGATTTATTATTTTATGATATATATATTACATTGTAACTATACTAAAAAGAAAAGAAGGACAGGTTTCCTCAGAAGGCTAGCTAAGCTAAGAACAGAAAAGAAAAAAATGATAACAAAAGGCAGCTGTCTTGGACTTCATCCGAGACAGCTCTGTCTTGATTGTCCATTAATTATAAACATTCAAGATGGCCCCATCACAGGTGGACCTGTTGCATCCCACAGCAGCAGATAACCATTGTTTACATCTTGTCGCTGAAACTTCTCAGCTTCAGCAGGAAAAATCCTAAGGAAAAGGATTTTCACAAAAGGATGTCTGCGACACTGCCCCACATCAGGTGCTTGCCCCTTTTTCTGCTCTGCACACCGTGTTGGGCCCTGAGACTCTTCCCTCCTATGCCATTGCACCTCCCAGGGGTGTAGAGGGAAACAAGAAGGAAACCTCCCCATGACTTCTCCATCCTTGAGCTCTCAAGATAACGTTTGTGCAGTAGGGACAAGCAGAAGCCCCAAAGAAAATGAGTTCAGACATTTATTTGGCATCACCATTGCAGCTTTGTGCAAGGTGGCAGCTGGCAAAGGGACTTACCTGTCTCCTCTTTATGGCTTTTCTTTCCAAGGACCGAGGTGTCAGCTGGCCCGTGCTGTGCTGCTTGAAGTGCTGCCCTCGAGTGTAGCAGCCCTCAGCTGCCAAAGGTGCTGGCTGCCCTCCCTGCAGCATCCACAGACATTGCTCGGGAAGGTGACCCTGCCAAAGCATGAGTCTGGACAGGGTTACCAGCCACACCTCTGGGACAGCACAGTGAGTGACTGGGCGCAGCTGAGAGCTTTATGTCTGCCTCAAGATGCACCAAATCCAGTGGAGAGCATTTAAAGTGCTTGTACACTATCACCCACAGCATGAGGAATAAACAAGAGGAACTGGAAGTTTTGGCTCAGTCCCAGACCTACAACACTGGCTCAAGTGAGACTTGATGGGAAGAGTCCTGCGGCTGCAGTGCTGGGGTGGACACCTTATAGACCCTTCAGGAGAGACAGGCAGGGCAGAGGGGTTGGGCTGTACAGTGTTTGCATTACAGGAAAAGCGAGTAAAGCAGATACTGTTGTGGGAGTTTGCTGTAGATCTGCCAGCCAGGATGATGGCACTGACTTACTAGTCTATAAGGACTTAAACCTCTGTTCTAAATCAGTTGTCCTTGTTCTGCTGCTACATATCTTAGTTAAATTCTCTCTCCCTTTTTCTTATGACCCCCTTTTAAGTGTTTAAAGGTCACAATCAGGTCCTTCAGGAACCTTCTCTTCTCTAGGCTGAGTAACTCCAATTCTCATCCTTTCCTCCTTGCTATAATCCTAGCTGTGCTCTGGATACAGTCCAACTGGTTCCTCTCTTTCCTATGCTAAGGATGCCAGAATTAAACACCACACTCCAGGTGGGGTCTGAGCAGAACAGAGCAGAGGGGCAGAATCCCCTCCTCACCCTGCTGCCCACGCTGCTTTGGATGCAGCCCAAGACACGTTTGGCTTTCTGAGCTATGAACACACATTGCCAGTCATGTCTAATTTTTCATTCACTGGTACTCCCAATTTCTTTTCCTTCTCTGGTCTCAAACCCTTCACCCACCTGTCTGTACTTAGACTAGGGGTTGCCCTGGGCCAGGCAAAGATGTTGAACTTGTCCTTGCTGTTCTTAAGAAAGTTTGCATGGGCTCAGTCCTCCTGTCCAGGTCCAGAAGAAGTCCATATAGAAGATGACTTCTGATGAAGTCCTAAGGGAGCTGAATAGGGGAAGCAAATTCCTAGGTGTGTTGTTTTCAACTGGAGGCGATCTCATGGGTTAAGGGAAGATTGGTGACTGTCTTGGCCACAGTGAAACTGTTAAGTTTAGGATAGTTAGCACTATGAAAAAATAGTTCAGCAGAGAGGCTGCTAAGAGCAGGTTTTTGGCTGATCAAGGAACTAGTCAGTAAGGTATATCTGCTTTCAAGGGTTTCTGAGCTCATAAATACTGGGGACGTTTTAACAGCCACCTTTCAAAAGAGCCCAGGAGAAGGGAATTCCCATGTTTTAGAAATTGAGGATGTGCAGCAGAAGGCTGGGTAGGTAAATAGGCAACTGAACACCGAACTCTGGATAACTGATTCTGCATATTTAGGTGAAAAAGAAATTGTATGGAGTTTAAAAGCATGGCCAGGCTACACAGGATTATTAAAGACGTGCTATTTGTCACTAGGGAGAAAATTTGTATAATGAAATATCAGTTGGAATTGAAGTCAGTAAAAAAAAAAAAGTAAAAATAAAGGCTTTTTAAGGCATGTTCACTGTAAAAGGAGAGCTAAAGAAAAGATTGGTCCATTACCTCACTATGTGGTTTTTCACCTCACAAACAGGGGTGAATGAAGATAAAACTGATGTATCTTTGCCTCTATCCTTTATTGTCAACAATGGGTCCTGGAACCACAGGAACTGTGGGTCTGAGCACGACGACTGGGAGAGGGATAGACTCCCAGCTGTGTATGCAGAATTTGCTGCTGCAGCCCAATTGGAATTGGGCTTGAATTGAATCCAACTGGGGCCCAATTGGATTCATCTCAGGGTATTGAAAGAACCAGGCGTCGTCATTGCAAAACCTCCCTCAGTGATCAATTTTTGGAATCTGAGGAGGTCCTATCCCTCTCGAGTGGGAGGCAGCAATTTTCAAGAATGGCTAGAAAGATGACCCTTGTAATTCTAGGCTTGTCACTCTCCCTCCAGTGCCTGAAGATAATTATGGGAGCTGCTAAAATCTCTTGAGAGACAATACTGTCATCAGTCAAAGGCAACGATAAGTTCAAGAAGGGAAAGAAGTGCCTTACTATCTTGATATTCTTTGGTGATAAAGTTTTCTGCCTAGTGGAAGAAAGAGAAGACAGTGGATATGAGTTGTTTGGTTATTTTGCTAATTTAATTTAATTTAATTTAAATTAATTTTATTTTATTTTGGTTTTTGATCACAGAATCCTTCTGTATAAAATTTCCAGCACACAGTTGGACTTAAACATAATATGATGGGTGAACAGCTGACTGACAGACTGGGCTCAAAGAGTTGTAGTATTTGGGATAACATCTAGCTGATGGCTGTCAGTAGTGGTGGTCACCTCAATTTTAAGTTCAATTTTGGGGCCAGCTCTGTTTGGTAGTTTTATTAATGGCCTGGACACACAAGGTCATTAATAAGTGCACAGTAAGTAGTTGCACACAATATTAAACTATGAGGTGTCATGGATACCCTCAGGGGTAGAGAGACCTTAGAAGATAGATCTTGAGAATGCTAGACAGTCACCAGCTATGGGAATTTTGGCAAGATCAAAATGTCATATTCTGCAACCGGGACAAGCTTCCCAAAGTTGTGGTCATGTCTGCAAGTCTGTTGGTGTCCAAGGAGAGGTTGGAAAACGCTCTGAGAGATATGGTTTAATTTTTAAGTTGCCATATGTGGAGCTAGGAGTTGGATCCTCATGAGTCCCTTCCAACTCATGATATTGTCAGTACCTCCAGTGCAGTGCCTAATTTGTAATTGGGATTTGTGGACACAAAAAATGCATTTTCCTTTTCTGCTTCCACTTGTGTACCTTTAAACTGCCTTTGTTTTGTTGTCCTTGAAGTCACTTAACGCCAGGATTGCATTCTTGTTCTCCAGGGTTATGCATTCTTATTCAACCATTCTTTTCAGTTTGCCAGCCAAGCTTTGAAACGTTAATATGTCAGTCATTTCTGTTCCTTGGTGGCAGAGCACTACTACACAAGTGGTTTACCTTGCTAAGAATAATTTTTTTAAAAAAGCACCTTAATCCTTAAAGCTGATTTCGGGTTAGAGTTTGGCAATGCAACCAAATGTTCCTCATGCTTTCTGAGGTTTTGCTGGCAGAGTCTGCTGTGAAAAATTGAGAAACTAACCTTCAGTGGTTCATATGGGTAGAGTGTTGGTTTTGGTGTTTTGAGGAGGAGTTTATGTGTATGTCCACATGTTCTTGTGCATGTGGATGCAGATGTTCAGCTCTATACTTCTGGGTTTTCATATTAGGAAGTAGTGTATTTAAAATTCTGATTGAAAGGGAGACCGACTCTGATGCTTGTTTTGGTTTGGCATTTTTTTGTCAAATGTGGATTTATTTACAACCTATAGATTCAGATTTGAACTAGGACTCTTGAGGACATTTATATGGAAAGATGTATACAGTTGTGGGAACACCAGAATAGGATTTCTCAGTCCTGGTAAACCTACTCATTGATTATGGTGAGATAAACCAGGCCTGGAGGTAGTTTAACTGGGTCTTAAGGCTCTCTGTAGGTGCAATACCTCTCCTGCATTATGGAATAGACTTTAACAGGTCTCTGTGGGAGAGGCAGTCTTCTAAATACTAGAGCTTCTCTCTATACCAAGAATATGACAGTTGAAGACTAATTTTGAACATTCTAATTTAAACTGCTATCTGCTCAATTGCTGTTGTGTACTTAGCTGTGGCTACCAACCAGTGATTTTAGGGTAAGAGAGCTTGAACAATATGGCTAACAGCCCTTTGTTTTCATTCATCAGTGCATTTCAAAAGTAATTCTTTATTATTCCACGATCTTAAACATTATAAGAAGTTTAAAAGTGTGACCAGCCTCTTTTTTTCTAAACATGCAAGATGACTGGCATGTTGCTGATGATATGGAGGGAGATAGGCGATGCATGCGATGCATTCAGATCACTCAGTTTAGCTTCAGCTGACTGACTCAGCCAAATCAGGACCATGCCTGTTCTTTCATGTCTTGTGTTTGTTTTCTAGACTTGAAAGTGCATTTGTAAGAAGATGTTTGACATCATGTTGCAGCTTTAGATCTTGTCCACATTCCAAAACCATACCAGGGCACAACTGATTTTAGCCAGTCAGGCACATATTCATGTCAAGCCTGCTAGAACTGTTGCTCTGTCATGTGCTGAGAAGCATAGAAATGAAAATTGTGGAAGAAGAAGCTTCTCCCATTTGTATTTTTAATGAATTAACTGGATTTCAAAAAATAATTAGATAGTATGAGTTTTATGCAAATTATTTGAGGTACTGGATATGAATATTTTATTTTTCTTTTCGATTTCTTTTATATAGATTTGGTAATTCTTGCATTCAATCCATTACTTACTAGTCTGACCTACATCCCAAGCCTGGGGAATTTAAAGTGGATCAGAGCATCTCTTTTTGACAGGAAATTTCAGCAGGAGAAAGTAATTCTGAATGTGTTTTTGTTCTCTTTGCTGAGATGTTCTCATTGCAGTTTCCAGTCTCTAGGTGCACTGTGAAAGGGAAGATCCTGCATGCTGGTATCTTGTACCTGTTTTTCTTGGAAAAGCGTTTAAAGGCTAGGGTTCACACTGGGCTGTCAAAAATGTCGTGAATAAGTATTGGAAGGGACTGGGTGGATGAGCTTACAGTGTGCCACTTTCTTTAGGTCTTAATTCAGTGATGTTCATCTTTATCCAGCAGAAAAAATTACCAACTTTTTGCTTCCTGGTTATATTAAAATTCAGTGCAAAAATAGTTTCTGATAATGAAATCACTTCCTTCCAGAAGTGTAAGAGGCTGATATCAATGAAGTGAAAAAATTACACCTCTGGTCTAGGAATTATTTTGTGCTTATCTTAGACTTTCCTAATATTTTGGTAATTGAATCTTGTTTGACATGTTGCCATAAGAAGTGTATGTATCTGTGTGCCACACCAACCTAGAGGATCCTTCTCTTATAGCAAGTTTTGCTGAGCTTTTAGAAGCTTGTTGGTCAAGCCAAGGATTTTTCTAAAGTAATAGAATTTTTCTGAGAGTTTCAAAATTTCCAAATATTCAAAGGAGTTTACTAATTCATTTTCTCACATTCTGGTAAATATAGAACCTCCAAGACTTATTGCTTAAATTACATCTGTCAGATTATCAAATCATACAAGTCTGGACACAATGCAGACATTTTATGCATGTCTAATTGGATTTATGCCAGCCAGTTATAATGAGCTTTTAACACTGTAGTGCACTTCTACATGGAAAGGAAATTTGATCCACATAACCTAGTATTTCTTGCAAATTATTGTATCTGGTATTGTGTGTATGTATGTGTGTGTGTAACATATTCATACTTTTTACCTTCCTGAGGGAATTCAGATTTAAAAGATTGCTTTGCCACATATTACAGAAAAAACACACATAATTCTTGTATAAGGAAACCTTTTGTGTTCAAAAGCTTTATTAATCGCAGACATCTCTCAGCAATTTTAAAACTGAAGGATTTATGAGAGTCATTCCTTAAGAATGGTTGGAAATTATTAACTCATGTTATCTGAAATAACCTGGTATTTCCCTGGTTTTGTTTACTTATAAGTTTAATGGACTTTTTTGTAAAAAGTCTGGATCTGCTGTGCTAAGAATATGACTCTAATCTGTCAACCCTTGTTCATGTAAAAAAATCTTGTTGAGGTGATGAGGCTCTGTGAAAGAATAACAGTTTGGGGGAGCAGAGTTGCCACATCATGTCTGATCTGATCTGGGCTGCAGCATTTTTTTCCTTCCAGCTATGTGCTTTGTTGAAAGATCAAACGAAGCCATGAAAATGATGGTAAGATACTGTAAAGAAAAGTATGTCTCAATATTTCTATCGTCTTGTATCATGTGAAAGAGAGACAGCTGTTTTCTCCCCTGCTATGAAGACACAGATGCATATTAAGCTGTGGTTTCTGGCTGCCTTTCAGAACAATAAGAAACTACACACCTGTCAGCTCTTGGCAAGCAGGAGTGGTAAAATTACTAACTTTGTTTCCACAGCATTCTCTCACTGACAAACACACCATTGGCTTCATTTTTCTCTCCATCACTTCTCAAAAGGCTTAGATTTCTCCCCAGAGGCACAGAAGAATTAAGCAGTTTTACTACTTCTTCTCATAAATGGCTTACTTTTTAGAAAGCGTAGGTTTTCATGCTAGGCTTGTTTTATTACAGCTTTTCTTCTGGAACAATTTTTTTTTTTCCAATCAGTGTTTTGCATCTGTAAGCCTTTGTGCTATATAGCACCCTCCTTTCCTAAGGCAATCCAAAACCCCTGCAAGCTAATGGCTCATTTAGAGATCAATTTGTCAAATAATATTCACAGATGTTTTTCTTGTAGTACAGTGCAGGTAATACCCATGTGAATGATTTCTTCTCATAAGTGGCTAGGTAGTGGATTTGTTTTGTACAGTGCAGTGCAGAGTTCTCCAGCAGCCAAGTTTTCTTTTAGCCTATCAAGCTTTAAAATAAAGTTCTGTTTAAAAGATAGAAATATGAATGAACATTGGATAAATTTTCTGTCCTTCAGAAAAGATCCTTAAGCATAGGACCTTAAGGAACTTCCACTTCAACTTAAAGTGGAGTTGATCATGGACCTTGAATCTTCGCTCTTCCTTGCTACTTTTTGTTGTCTTGTCTACATTATGAAAGTTATAAGAAAACTGGTAGTCTTTTTATTGTTTGTTTCAGTTTTTGTTTGTTTGTTTTGTTTGTGGTTCCCTCCCCCTCCCCCCTCATCCACCCATATTGCCAATAAAACCAAACTGAAGAAAAATATTTTTCAAGGCATTTTAAAAAATGATTAAAAACTTCCATAGGACATCCCTGCCCTGTCTTCCCTTCTCTTCCCAGTTCTTACAGCTCCTTCACACTGCCCCCACACAGTTAAAAGCACAAACCAGGAATTCCTCAGAAAGTCCTTTACAAGGCATGTTGAAAACTTTGAAGACATTAATCTGAAATGATCTGTCAAAGATCTGGGGGAATGGAATCTAACTGAACTTTAACTACTTTATCCTACTTAAGCCGGAACAGAACTGCTGAGCTGAGCAATTTAAGATTCCCACAGCTGCACTAGCAATGTTTTCGTTCATGGTACTAAATTGTTTCCATTAGCCTGAAAAGGGTTATAAAACCTACAATCAATTTACTTTCTGGGGCATTGTGTTTTGAATACCGTTTAATAGGGTGTGACAAAAACACATAATTTCTCCACATGTTCTTACATTGCAAGCAGATTTTGCTTGGTACTAGGCAGTGAACCAAATGTTCTGGACAGACAAATATTCAGCAGAGAATGCACTGGAATTGGAAATAAAGGAACAGTATCAGACAGCTAGAATGCCCAGGGCATGACAAGAATCTTAAGTGGAAGAGACGAGCACAAAGGAATAATAGGAATTTTTATCATCCATTTGCTCATCAGCTCCACATTTGCCATGGATAGGAATCATTAGATTTGTTTAACGTAGGGGAAGAGAATAGATTCAAAAACTGGAAATATGAGTGAACCCAATTGGACAGGAGTATATTTAATACTAATATGAATAACCAGAGATGGCTAAATGTGATGAACAGCTGCAGGCAGGAGGAGGATTCTCACTTTCTTCCAATGAGCTCAATGACTTGGATTGCTTTCTCAGCCTAATACACCCACAGCATTTTTGTTACATGAATAACCACATTTATTTTAAAAACACTTCTTGATAGGGGAGGACAGATTGATTTACTTACCTTTACTAATACTCCTAATCTGTTTATATCCTGTATCTCCTTTCATTTTAAGCACTTCAGCTTGTATTTTGCATATGCAGTGTATTTAAATCAGTTTATTGAGCAGGAAAATAAGACTGTTTAATGAGGAACTGTGAATAAACATATTCAAGCAAGTTATATGATAAAATATTTCTTAATAGTGATATGGAAAACCCCCCACATTGTTCCATGACAACATGTCTCTAAAAATGTGTTTTGATATTCTTGTAATTGTGTAATTGCGTGCTGAGGTACACTGTGAATGCTGACCATCTAAAAAGCACTTCATTTTATTTCTGACTGCAGATGGCCATAATTTTCCTTACCTGATGTTTCATTGTCTTTTAACTTAAACAACTGTTTTTAGGAAAGAGAGAAAGAAATCTGCCAATTTTAACTCCACATCTAGAAACTATTGCTATGTTAGCAAGCCAGCTCCTTGGCAAGGAACAAAGCAATAATCAGGTCAAAATTGAATTGGTCAGTTCTACTGCACTGATTTCAGCACTTTTGTCAAGGTGTTGTTTGTTTGTTCCTGTAAAGGCTTTAAGGGATCCTTTCACGGATCTTCAAGATTTGGTTTGACCTTTTTCAGATTGAATTTTTAAGCAGTGAAAATTAGCTGCTGTTCATAGAAATTTTTAAGCTGCTTCTTCATCGCCTGTATTCTGGTTAAGTGGTAAATGGCAATAAATTTTTTCACTATTATTTTGTTGGATGATAATAAAAGCCAGATTTGCTCTATTTGACATATCAAAGCAGCAACCACAAAAATATATTGAGAATTGCTATAATTTAATGTAGCAATATTTAAGATCCCAAAACTTCAGTTCCTGTGCTCAGCTCAGTGGCCTAACTGAAATTAGCTCTTGTGAGGCAGAGGGAGATAGGAATCTACTGCTTGAATGGGGTTAGAGGAGCTGTGCACTCCACCTTGTTTTACCAAAGCTGTACAAAAAGTACATCACATCTAAGACTGCTCCTTCTCCTGTTCTTACACATTTCCAAGTGCAGAAATATAGCAACCTCTTCCAGGTTTGCTCCAGGTTTATACCATCCTTGTCCAACTTATTCCAGTTTGTCATCATTAGGTTGGACGTGGCATACACACATGCAATCAGGGTCCAAGAAGAAAAAAGTTTTTATTCTGCGTGTTCTCCAGCTTATATACTCTTAACAAAGCATGATCTTAAGTCATTAACTGCACCACAATAACTTATTATATTCATTGGTGCATTAATATAACTGGCAAAAGTTTTACAGAAATTTAATAAGGCACATATACACACCTACTAGGCACATAGTCTAGCTTGCAAAAATTTTCATGTCTCTTTTCTAATCAGTTTCCATGCTGATGGCCTTGTCTTCTTCCTTGCTATGGATACACTTGAAAATCATCAATTGTTATTTCTTCTATTAACTCAGGGTTGCTTGCAGGCCAGCTGTCAAGCCCCTCCATACCAGCTCTTCTCTGCGCATTCTGGTGGAATAAGAATGCATTATATGCCTTCTTATTCCACGAGAATATGTGTTCTTCATAACTCACCTAATCTCCTCTACTACCATTCAACCCTACACCTTGTCTCCAACTTGGCAAAGTTCTTTCTTTGCGATTGCATTTTGCGAAAGAGAGTTACTTCAAATCTCTTCTACACTTTTCTCTCACAACAGTCATCCCCATTGTTTTTGTTTCTTTATCATGCGTTTTAGAATCAATGAATTGTTCAAGTTGGAAAAGTCCCTCAAGATCATAGAGCCCAACCATTGGTCTAACACTACCAAGTCCAACATTAATTGATGCCCCTGTGCACCGTATTTAAGTTTTTAAAATACCTCCAGTACAGGAATGATGTCGCTACTACTTTCCTGGACAACCTGTTCATGTGCTTGACAACCCCTTTGGAAAATATGTTTTTGGTAATACCCAAACTAAACCTCCCCTGGCAGAGTCTGAGGCCGTTTCCTCTTGTCCTGTCACTTGTTTCTTGGGAGTAGAGACCATGCCCCACCTGGCTAAGCCCTCCTTTCTGACAGTGGTGGAGAGTGATAAGGTTCCCCCTGAGCCTTCTTTTCTCCAGGATAAACACCCCCAGCTCCCTCAGCTGCTCCTCACGGGACTTGTGCTCCAGACCCTTCCCAGTCCTTTTCTGGAGACATTCCAGCATCTC
The DNA here is from genome assembly GCF_028551555.1 of Melozone crissalis. NCBI lineage: Eukaryota > Metazoa > Chordata > Aves > Passeriformes > Passerellidae > Melozone > Melozone crissalis. The sequence goes on along the minus strand of NW_026535783.1, from coordinate 17,265,433 downwards.
AATGTCTTTTTTGAAGAGGGCCCAAAACTGAACACAGAACTCAAGGCATGTGCCCAGCAGAGGGATATGGTCACTGCCCTGGTCCTGCTGGCCACACTATTGCTGATAGAGGCCAGGATTATTTTTCATGTTAGTCATGATTAAAAATCTCATAGACAACTGAATTTGTTTGCTACTTTTTTTTTTTTTTCTTCTATATTTCCCATCTCCCACTGTAGCTTGCTTTCTATCTGAAATGTATTTTATTTTTAAGGAACATCCAAATTTGTGATGTATTTCCCTCCCACAGGCTGTAATCTATTGCTTGCTGAAATTTCCTTTAAAAATGAGTTGTTATTATTTTGCTACTTTCCTCTCATAAAAATGACTATGATTACAGTAAACAGTGTTAAGTACTCATACTAACCATCTGCTTTCAAGTGCTAAAATTCCTTTGAAAAATACAATAAACATAATGTCTAACTTTGTTTTTCAGGCTTGCATTCGATGAAAGTGTTTTTAGAGCAAAACATCTCATCCATTTTTTGTGGCAGGTTTTCAGGCTTAGTACTACCTCTTAACTGTTAACTGTTTTGTGATTTTTCTAGCATTGGGATTGACCTGACAAAGTAAATAGGGACACGGATGTGTGGATGTAGTGTGATCACTTTTGCCACATACGAAGTGTAAACATCAGCATTTTAACTCATCATACCTATGTTATACATCAATACATTTTTTTGAGTAAATTATGCAACAGCTGGTAATAGAAATGAAGATCCTATAAAAGTGTGTGATTTTGGAAGTCTAATGAAACAAAAGAGGTAATTTCAGCTTTGGTCTATTTAGAGTGCAGAAAGGCTCTTTTTAGGAAAGAATGTTTTTTAAGTTTTAAAGATTGCCTAGTCATTTGACCAAAATCAACTGCTTCATAGCATGATTGAGAGTGGAACTTTGTATACAGAAAGGCTGGAAAAGAAAATAACTAGTCTTTAAGTGCTGAGGAGAAAAAAGATGACTTCACTGAAATGTGTTTGGTAACATTGTTGTAAACTATAAAATTCAGTTCCTACTTAATCAGTAGAAAAAGTTTGAGAAACATTTTGAATTTTTAATTTTTTAAATCTACCCTAAACCCCCTAATGACTGCAGAAAACTTTAAATTTTGATTATAACTGAACATTGAAGTATGAGTGAGATTTCATAGTAATGAAATCATCTAAACAAAATAAGATCTGATACTGGTGTAATGACAGCCAACAGAGCTGAATTTGTTGTAATAACTCCTGCAGATATTAGGAAACTGTGACAACTTGATTTAAACACTGAAGGGCCAAGAAGGAGATGATGCCTGTAAAGACTATTTCTATCATATGAAAGAGGGACAGAAAAGATGTGACCATTGTCCCAAATATAAACTATGTGGGAATCCAACTAAATTGAATAATTAGTATTTTGTAGGTGAATGTATTGAGTGGAACTGGCATCATGGAACTCTACATGGCAGCAAAGCCATGTATAGCCCTCCTGGCCAGTTATAGAGCTTTTCAGTGCTGTTTCAGTCCGTTCTGAAGAACCTGCAATATTCTGAATCTAGTAGCAGTAGTAACTGTAAAAAAAGTCCTTTTGTTATACAAGACCCATGACAATTGGAAAAAGGGACTCATCCTTAAGTTCATGGTGACGAAAGATTTTTTTGGGTGTGCTGTGGTGACTGAAATGGGGCATATTTAGCATAGCAAGAATGGAAACAGAGCAAGACCCTCTAGAAAAAAGACAGTAGTAGACCTTGTAGGTGTGTGTGAGCCTCTAAGCTGTCATTTCTGCTTGGTGGCTGAAAGTGAGCAAAAGCCTAACAGAATACATTAAAAATTCAATTTAACACATTTTCTTTGAAAGCTGACCGAAGTTAACACCACAAACTTATGAAGATATGGTGTGATGGAATTTGGGTCTGATTTTTGCTGGTCACAAAGGTGCTATATTCATGTGGCTTTGAGTATGCAGGTTTCATCTGAGTTATGCATGCATATCAAACTGATGAACAAGCACCTATTTGTTTTTATGAAAGAATCCTTTTAGAGAAACTTTGCAGTAATATATATTAAGTCAGTTCTATCTCAACTAAAACAGCCAACTTTTTTTTCTAGGAAAAAGTTTTTGAATGTGGGAGATTTTCAAGATTGTGTTCTTTGTTTCCAGTTGTCATTTTCCTCTGTGTGTTGGCAAGTGTTTTTTCCTTTTCCTTAATGAGAAGCAGTATAGAATGTGCATTCAAATTATTTCAATTAATGGATCAACTTCAAGCACTCTTGCTTAAATTGTGATTGTTTGTGATATCCTCCTGTGGGTTTAAACTGCATAATATGAAGCATGGTATACCTGACTTTTAGTGTCTTAAAACCAGAGTTCAGTAAATAATGCAGTCAGTACATGTGAAACATCTGTATTAAATAGCTATTTGCAGAAGTCAAGCTCTAAGTTTGACTTCATTAAACTGCAAATGGCATGCAATTAAGTTATTGATCATCTTTTGCAGGGTCTTAAGATTCTGCAGATGAGATTGAATCCTTAAATGTTCTTCAAGACACATCTGTTTGTGCTAGCATTTTGCCAATTGATAGTAGGAAACAGTACTGGAAGAACATGTAAATTAATTTGGCTGTGAGTGTAGCATGAGTTCTTCAGGGCCATAAAGTTTCACCAAGAACTTGAAAACTAAAATTTATGGCCCTCAGTATCCCACTTTCTAGACTTCTGTGTTGCTCTGCTCCTCATTCTTTTGGTATTCATTATTACCGAACCAAGAGAAATTATAATTTCTTCACCATTACTAGTTTCCACTTTTATTGATAGATAAGATGTATCTGACAAAATGGAGACCCTGCTGTTGCATTTGTTCTTGTTCAAAGAGAACACATGATCTGCAGGCCACATATTTGTGAAGTAATTTTTCTGGCTAAATGGATGCCACTCATATGACATGCTGATAGGGCAGTGAGAGATACTGAGAGCTTGTGGTTTCTGTTTCTGTCCTCTTACCTGATTTTCACCATCAGACTGACTCCACCTCTTGAAATGTGACTTCTGGTGAGGATGCAGAATGGGAAGGTCTCAAGAAGCTCAGAGGAGCGGGAAATATAATTGAAAATTGAAAATTCAGAGTTTTAAGTGGCTTCTCTTTTTGAAACACGTGCCTCTCTGCTAAATACTGATTTGATAAACTATATAAGCAGGCTTAAAAGGCAACAATGAATTAAGATATGCAATTTGATATTCTCAAACACTGTGGGTGTGCAGGCCAAAGGAGGATCCATATTAAAACTTCTTTTGACCATGAGTTGATCTCACACCTAAAAAATAGAAGAGAGGTGATCAGTTTCTTGGTGGAGGTAGAGTTGGCATCCATGGAAAGTTCTCCATGAAGTACAGCAGCCGGAGCCAGCCACTAGGATTGGCTCAGTTAATAAGAGTATGGGCTATTAATGCCAAGGTTGTGGGTTGTGGGCTGTACACTCAGGAGATGCACTTGAGGATCTTTGTGGGTCCTTTCCAATTCAGAATATTCTGTGATTCTCTCTTGGGAATTTATTCAAGTACTGTGTGAACCCTACAGACAAATTTTTTACAATATTTTTTAATAAAGACAACAGTTACTTTTAAATCTAAGTTCAATGCATTTACATTTGTTAAGCATTCTCACCCATCAGTAGTAAATTGTAGTAATGCTGATTGGGATGCTCTGTGAGAGTTTTTTAGTTGACAGATCCTGTTCTTCCTATGGAGATAAAATCATTCAGCAGAACAAGTTAATTGAAATAAATTGCCTATGTTTTATTTCTACAGAGGACATCTTTCACTTTTGACTTCCTTTAAAAAGGTTTTTTCAAACATCATGTAGACTTTCTGTGTGCACCAGCCATGGAAATGTTGAGGAGACACCGCAATATGTCAAATATCTCTTTAAAATAGAAAATCACCTTATTTGTAAACTTTTTTTTTGTCACAGAAATCCTAGACCATCGTGGCATAAGGAGTGAGTAGCTTCTTTTCTTGGAGCTTCCTATTTATTAGCTTATTGAAAGAATGGTCCACTATTTAGATGACTGTAAGCTTGCCTGATCTCAATCTCCTCATTTATTTGAAAACGTTCCCATAAAGACATCTTCCATACTTTAGAAATGGCCTCCAGTCCTTATACTTGTTATGTATATTTTCTAAACCACTGAAAATCTTGTCTTTAATGGCTACAATGGACAGACAGGTTACTTATTTCATCTGTTTGATGATATTAATACTATCTCTTGTAATATGACTAGTAGTCTCTTTGTCTTTTACCCAGTGTAATTTGATTTGATATGCTTTCTTTTTCCACTTATAATTTCAAACATATTGAATGCTTTTATTTAATTCTGGTTACACGCATGGGATTCTGGTTATGTGAGCTGGATCTTGTCTGTGCTCTGAGTTATTTGGGGTAGATAAAATGAGATAAAAAGCAAACTTGTACTGTCATTACAGACAAAGGTCTACAGTAGCAAATAGTCTAGAGAAGTTACAAAGAAGAGAAAAACCATCCTAATTTCTATAAAAGAGAGAAAATAGTCAACATCAGAGAGGGAATAGATACTGATTATAACGGACTAAAAAAAGAGGAAAAAATAGTTCATCAAAACGGTAAAAAACCTACTACAAGTGATAATGGCTGTTATTATTCATGAGGTTATTAAATTCACTAATGGTATTTCCAGTGGTACAATAGATACAGCCATATGTGTTCATGGGTGCAAATTCTCTTTCCAGAAATGAAATTCTCTTTCCCTGTGTTTGCTATAATGTAGCTCTTGCTTCCAGGCCTGCATTTATAACTTTACAATTTACTTTCTCCAGTGGTTAGGTACTTTTCTATGGAGGATGAGACTTCAGTGGTTTTGCTGTTCCCTGAGGCCTGACTGAAGAGGTTGGATTTTTTTGTGAAGGAAAGTACCAAAGAGCAACTTATCTGTTTCCCTTCATAAATATTGAAGGTTGTTAACTCCAGTGCTTTAACAAAAAGATTCCTAATTGCATCAGAGGTGTAAGAATTTCAATTAACATGTGTTTGTTTGCTCTAATTATTCTGATCTTGATTTTATTATGCTGTAATTTGGATCTGTTGATTCAGGGCAATTTTTCCCTCCAACTAGTTTTCTTAAGCCTACAGACACTTGGAGGTCTCTTTTCCTTTGTGTATGTGTTCTTTCTGCATGCAGTCTCTGATTTTGCTTGGGAAATTGTTCTCAAAAAGCACTTTTGAGGATATCTGCAGCTTTGAGACTGTTCAAGTCAAGTATGACCAGAGGCCCCATTGTGTCCTGTTAGAAAATATTTTAAATGGTAGGGAATATAACCACAAACTGTCCTATTGTCATAGAACAACTTTGGTTGGGGTAGACATTAAAGATTATCCTATTGCATCTGTCCTGCCAGGGCGGGACACATTTCACTAGATCAGGTTTCTCAAAGCTCCATCCAGCTAGGCCTTGAACAGCCTCCAGGGATGGGGCCTGCACAACTTCTCTGGGCAACCTGTTCCAGTGCCTCACCATCACTACAGTAAGGAATTAATTCTTAATATCTATCTAAGCCTACTCTCCTTCAATTTAAAGCCATTCCTCCTTGTCCTGTTAGTACATGCCCATGTAAATAGTCTCCACTTTTCTTGTAGGCTCCCTTCAGCTAGTAGAATGGTGCAACTAGTTCTTTCTGGACCCTTCTGAACCATCCCAATTCTCATAGCCTCTCAACAAAGAATAGGTGCTCCATTCCTCTAATCAACTTGGTGGCCCTCACTGCCCTTAACCTCACAAAGTATAGCTGCATGAAGGAATGAAAAAAATAATCTTTGCAGCACTAACTTGTCTGTTGTGAAGCACAGAAGACAAATATTTAAACTGCCAGGATTTTCTACCTGATATGGTATTTGGTCTTTTTTTTAGAAAATCCTACCTCTCCATTTGGGATCTTTTTGGAAGATGTTCTTTCAGCTTTTAAAAAGGGAGAGGTATTAGCAATTTTCTCCTGAATCAATCCTTTACTTCTTTTCAGTTTATATCTGAATTAAACATTTGTTTAGAAGAAATGTTCTTGGTCCCTCAATGATTGAATGAAGTCAGCTAGGAAGTTAAGGCTGCCAATGTCTTTCTGTCAATTGCCTCAATTAGTCACTTGCTTGTATTGGTCTACACTGAAATTGTCTCCTTTGGTCTTTAATACCTGCTTGTGCTTCACACTCCTGTAAGCCTTAAAAGTTTGTGTCATTTTGATAGTGAGGATTCAATGGGGGAAAGGTAACAGCTACAAGTCTAATGAGCACCTAGACAATGAACAAAAACATCAGTGTTTGTGCAACAGGTGGTTGTATTTCTAAAGGGCTGTAAACAATCACTGAAAGTATACTGAAGCCCAATTTATTTTGACAGTGATGGTTAGACATTTTCATAGGTTAGAAGTTTTCAGATAACCTTTATCTAGTGGCAAGTTGTGGATAGCCTTCCAAAATTGTAATGCAGAGATGACATAATTTGTGGCATAGTGTCATGATGATACAGCAATGTTAGGTCTTCCCATAATTTCAGAGTATTTTTCAGTGTTTCCAGATGTAGGTAAATGCGTGAAGAATGGGATTGTATTGTAAAAATAATGGCAGGTAGATACATCCGGAAAAGCAAAGCTGTTGAACTATTGTTTTCTAGTCAGACTCTTAAAGTTAATAGTAATTACAACAAAAAGCATTACGTTGATCTTTCCCCAACAAGGTGACAAGTCTTTCAAAATTGCTCTCTGACAAAACAAAATAAATGCATACTGAAGTATAGTGCTTGTGTCATAGTTGCGCTTGTCTAAAACTAAAGTGAGGAAAAATATGGGAATTTGTTAAACCGAGTACTGCAAATGGAAAACCAGAAAATCTATCACATATTTAAAGAAGATTGCATTCTCCCATTCTCCAAACTTCAAAAAAACACTGGATGTTGTCCTAGGATGTTTAGGGACAACATTCTTTCATTTACAAGGACACATTTTTCCTCTAAACATAGAGGCATATCTTACTTTGTGAATTATTTAAGTGAGAGTGCCAGGATTTCTTTCTTTGTGTTGCAGAATGTACATTTACACAAATAGATATTGTTCTTTCTGAAGAAAGCATATGAAATTGCTGGACGAAGAGTGATAATCTGTTTAATTTATTTTCTGAGAATGTAGCATACTTGCTGACTAACCTTATTGGCATTCTTGCTTCTACTCACAGGGTATAGCTGTGGAAAGGGATTAAGAGAGAGACAAAGCTTTCATTTTTTAAGAAAATGCTCATTCTGATTTTTACATAGGAAAGCAGAGATAAGCAGTACAATCCATTTGTAGGGGTGCTTATGTGTGAATGTGAGCAGCATATCTATGTGCATATGCTTGATATCTGAAATCTTGAGGAGCTGTGCGTCAGGAGAGATGGATGTGACAGAATGAGGAGCTCCTGATAGGAATGCATCATAAACTCTCAGAAAGGACTGTCATTTTGACTTTGGATGACAGCATCTCCAGATTGTAGACCACACAACTGGGATTTGTACATGTATTTGTTTAAATATAGAACAAAATATATTTGTTCTCTAGGGTGGCCTAGAGAAAATGTGAGCAATGACCAGTCTCTGTAACCTGTATGGCTTTCCCATATTTTGAGCAAAAAAACAGCTATTGAAATCTGGGGATGCAAAGCATGTAGTTGGTTCAGTAATGACAAGTAATGCCAGCATACTGTAATTAACAGGGGGTGGTATAATTTATAAGGAATGTTCTATGCAGCTTAACACCAACACAGGAAGAAGGAAAGGAATGAAAGAATTGCTCATCTGCAAAATCAAAGTGTCTCTCCTTTTGATGTAAACATTTTATTTTCAAATGCTCATTACATTTTTGTAACTAACTAAAGGACTCTGTCATTATGAGTTAACACAGTGGCAAGCAAGAGTGAGTCATGAAGATGACCTCTGTCCTTTTGCTTCCATATTAATCTGAAAGGGAAAGTCTCAGCAGACTGTTTTTACTGTACATAATTAAGCAATTCTGAATGCTCAGTGAAACTTGAATGGTATGGCATAAAGCCTGGTAATATGACAGTTAATGAGATGAGACTTAAACTTATTCGGCCTTTATAATAATAAGTGAAAGCTTTTGCCTTCAGATTGAGGGCAGACATGTCCTGAAATATTCATTAAAAAAGCTAAAAACAACAGCAAGGGCACTGTTCTATGTTTCTTTGTTTTATGACTATCTCAAAGAAAGAAGAAACAAAATGAAATTATTTCTTAATTATACTTATTAAACATCTATAACAAACTGTGACAGTTGCATTCATGGCTGAGAAATCTAAAGAAGGAAACATTCAAGAAACTGCTAACAATACAGGGAGAGATCTATGTCACTGTATCTTTCTTTAGAGCCCAAAGTATTCAGGCTGGCTGAAGATACATAATTAATTTCACTCCCTGTCTCTTTTAAGGAGACAGTTGCTTTGGAAAGACCTTTTTTGTCTTTTCTCTGTGCTGTATTTCCACTTTCATTAACTAAATAATTTAGCTTTGTGTAAGCCTTCTAGTTGTCATTGGTGATTCTTGTGTGTTTGCAGCATGATGCTCTTTGCAGCATGTATAATACATACCTGGGGAAGGAGCTTTCCAGTGAATCATCCAGCTTAGCTGATATTGATTAAATGTATTACCTGAAATTGCCTAGGTTAATGCTGGTAAGCAAAAATAGATTGTGTATTAAAAAATACCCCAAAACAAGTAAACAAACAGAGCCCACAAACAAGATATTGTGAATGAATTTCTGAGTGTTTATTCCTGTATTAATAATACTGGAAACCTCATGGGTACCTAGAGTTAGCTAGCCTGGTTATGCAGCTTTGGCTTCAACTAACCCCTTTGATTTTTTCCTAACCTGTTTATACTTCATGAGCATTTACATTTTCTCTTCCACAGTTTTGCTAGTCCTGCTCCTGCTGGGAAGATTCTGAAATGCTGCATGGTGACTGTGCAAACCCAAGATCATGGTCTAACTGCTGAAAAATGTTGTGGTTAAGGACATAAACTCAGACTTGGTCTCAGGCATACATTCACTACCAGTGTACTGTATTGTTCAGGAATTCAGAGTCCTCAAAATTCAGAGGAATTTTTGATGTACTGCCAAAGGTTGGAGCACATGAGCTTACTGTCCCTGAATTTTTAGTTGTTTTTTTTTTTAAGAAACAAATGAAAGCCAACCTATTTCAAATGTTTTAAGCTCTAAAGAGATACTGGCAAATAGGTGACATAGATTATTCTATCAGATGCAGTCATCTCTCATGATCATGTAGTGGCAGGACAAGGGGAAATGGATTCAAACTGAAAATGAATAGCTTTAGGTTAGATATTAAAAAGAAGTTGTTTACTGTGAGGGTGGTGAACAGGTTGCCCAGGGAAGCTGGGGATGCCCTATTCCTGGAGGTATTCAAGGCCAGGTTGGGTGGGTTTGAGCAACCTTTTCTAGTAACAGGTGCCCTGCCCATGGCAGGGGGCTTGGAACTAAATGGTCTTTAAGGTCTTTTCCAACCCAAGATGTTCTATGTTTCTATGATTTTATGATCAGTGGTTTATACAAAACCCTTTTTGTCAATTGTTCCCAAAGGAGATTTTTGGAACAGAAACTATGACACACTATTTTTTTACTCCATATTTTTCTTAAATTAAATGGTACTTTTGCAACAACACCAGGAGTGCATGCGCCTAGGAAGCACTTTTTTGCCTTTCAGAATTGTATTAGTTGAGAGTTTTGTTTTGCATTCAAATTTGTGATAAAAAATATTTTTGTTACATGAAAATGAAATTAAAATATAGAAAATATAGGACATGCATAAAACTTCTGTAAGTCTCATGATCCTTCTGTAGCAGAGGGGTATAGTTCAGAATGAGAGCACTCTGAGGCATCAGGCTCCACACCAGGAAAGTGGAGCTGGAAGTGAGGCTCCTGATGATAACCGCGCAAGTCTTGCCTGGGAAAGGCACTAGGGGTGTTACAGTGTTTGTTTGTTTCTCACTGACACTTGGTGTATACGTCAGGAGAGAAAAATGCTCCTTCCTGTTGAATTATTTTTCGCCCCTTGATTATTATAAATGCTGCAAACAGCAAGTAAATTTGTGGAGGAGGGGAACTGAGAACATTTTGTAGTTCTTGAAAGGTTAATTGCACTATTTATAGACCTAACTGCAGAGGGAAAAATCTCTCAGTATGACCCAGCAAGGTCAGTGTGGTAATAGGAACCTAAATGGAGCTCTGACCAGTCATGAATTACTGTCTGTGATACTGGGAATGCTGACAGTTCAATCACAGCACTGTTTCAATAGAGAACTCCATATATTTAAAGCGCTGATACTGTTTTCCCTCTAAATGACAGGCTTGACAGATGGGCCGAAAGCACTGCAGACGTTTGAACAAGGAAATAGAGAGGGAGCCTGCTGGAAGCAAGGCTTCACGCAGCCAGCCGCGGATGATGAATAGAGTGTGATTGTGTCTGACAGGTAGTAATATAACTATTCATTCACCACAGAACACCTGGAGCACACTATATTAAATGGTACAAGATGGAGAGATTCTGTGACAGGAATGGGAAGTGTGAATCCCATGCTGAGTTTAGGTACAGCAATATAGAAGGTCAGGGGTCTTGCAATATAAACTCCCTGAGAAAAGGATGTAATTAAATTATTTGCTTACTAAAGTCTTTCTAATGTTTTGCTAACATGTTGCCAGGATCATTACTTCAGCATGTCTCCACAGCTAAGAGGAAAACAGCAAATGGTGCTTGCTGAGTACTATGCTCCTGCTCTGTGCTCACAGGCTTGCTAATCAAAGTGCTGTCATTATTGCACAAAGCTGCATTGCAGGGTGGGGATGGCGAGGGGCAGAAATGCCTAATTGTGGCCACAGTTCTAGAAGCTGTGTGCTGTGTTTTGTCTTATGTTTTGAAGCTTGTAGTTGACCTTATTTTAGGGCATTTGGGGCCAAATATCTACTGTGTTCAGCACGCACATGGAGAATTAAAAGATGCTGCACTCATGGATAATGTGGAGCTGTGTAGCATCACAAATCTGTTTTGTTGGAGCTTAAAGAAGCTGCCATTTTCACCTTGCTATGACAGAGTTGTAATTCAAAGCCAGAGACACTTCATTTTGCAAATATTTGTTCTGTATTATTTCTGTACTGAGAAACAGATCAGGCTTAAAGTCTAGAATTGTTCTTTGTATATAGAAACTGAGGACCTGAGATTAGGTCTAATGTTTGCATGAGTTGGAATATTACTGAATACATTCCACACAGGAGCTACTGAAAAACTTTGGAACGCTTAACTTTTTTGGAGTAAACCCAAGATAATTAGAGACCCTTTGGAAGATTTCAGTGAGGACTTTGGTGTAAGAATATGAGCTAACAATAAATAAATAACATCCAAAAGGAAATCTTGCTAGCAGTCATATGCAAATGAATATTTTTACCACAGTTCATGTCTTGCTAGGCAGGAGTGTTAACCAATTTGTTTCTGTATACCTGTCACTGATAACTCTTAAGATACAATGACAAAATGCAATGTCCTTTTGAAAATACAGACAGCTAAAGCACACATAATCCCTTCTCTTGGGTGTCTAAATCAGGAGTTTACTTCTTCAAGCATAGGTGACAGAACAGAAAAAAAAGACAATCAAGCAAGCAGGTTTAAATTTTACTTACTTATTTATTGTTTCTTTACAGGGACTAAAGCACACTGTGTAATTAGAAATGTTACTGTATCATATGTGTTATTATTATCCTTTGACCCTACATTATTGACAAATGTTGAATAGAAGGTTTACACTAAAAATGTATTGCTTTTGTCAAAATTCAATGTATAGAGAAAGTGTTGATAATTTTTTGTAAATTTAAAAGCATCAAAAGGGTAGGCTACCTAAAAGCACTCTGCTTTTGCTATTTGAAACATCCAGTTTTATGTTAGGAACTTGAGAGATATAATCTAATTTTATGCCCCACAATACATACATTTTTTGACATTATATAGATGAATTATTTCACATTAAGATGTGTTTTCAAAGTACCAGAATGTCTAGTATGAATGATTTATTCCTGATTTTATTTTCCTTCATTTTATAATTGCAAGTAGTTTTTACTACTGGTTTGGGATAATAGCCAGTTATTACCTTGTGCCATAGACTGGATATTCCAGTTTCCTTTTTCATGTGAAGCAGCTAGTGATGTATGTAGCGATGTACCTTGTATTCAGTGTAGCTGAAGTCTTCAATGTCTGCTCAATTTTTTGCCTCTACTTTGTCCCCATATCTTGTTATAGCAATGCTGACATATTTCAAATTGTTTTGAAATTTTTGTGGAAAATGTTGATTCTGATTGGTTTTGTCAAACTGTATGGTTTGGTGATTCTTTTTTAGCATTTCTTCTACTTAGACAATCACTGCAGATATCTCCTGCAACATAATCAAGAGAACCATATTTCTAAATATATGCAGTGACATGACTGTTGACTTGTCTTGGGAAGTCTTTGTGAAATGAAGTATTTGGTTGTCAATTTTCCATAGGAAGTTATTCAGCAGCTTTCATCTCAAATTAATTTTGCTTGTCACTTTCTTTATTTGCTGAATTCTCAAATTGGCTAGGTCAGCTACTCTCTGAGTGCTTACTAAGTGGCTTTTCCTGAAAGCAGAAGGCATACCAGGCACTCTTTTTTCCTCTGTCTCCTTCCATTGCCAAATCTGGCGACATAAGTAGTAGTTAAAGGACAGGAGCAAATAACCAAACATAATTTAAAAAAGAAAAGTATAAGTCACCACTTTTTAACCCATGTTTTTGCATATAGATTCAGTGCCTCTTTTTCATGAAAATAAAATACAAAAATAAATATTCTACATGCTCAGAAAATTAATGAAACTGCTCTTGAACCTCCTGCTAAGAAAGCTTGTTAGACCTGGTGCACTTGGGCTCTGTCAGTTAGTGGCCAAATCCATTGCAGCTCTTAGGACTTGCCTATTTTACCAACAGGTTTCATCATAGTTGAATACATACTGGACTGTTTTCTTGAAAAAAAATTGGTGTTTTCAGGTTTTCTGGTACTTATTCATTTTCTGTTCTGTCTCTGATCTTGTTTCAGGCTGAATTCTAATTCTGTTGGATCAGCTGAAACAAAGAATGAAGTCAACACATTTTTAGGCCAAAAAATTTATTTCTTTATCTATTTATTTAGTTAGTTAGTTAGTTTGCTTATTTTAAGCAAAATGAGCAGTATTCCAGGCCTTTATACTCTGTCAGTCTGGGACCATTAACTCAGTGTATTTGTAAGTCTACACTGAGGCTGCACCTTCCTTGATAGCTTTTTTAAGGTTTGTTTTTATATAATTTAGTTTAACAAACAATTTATCACAGTTTAAAGTAAATTATTAGAAATATCTGTCTCTTACATTACTTTGCTTGCTTTGCTTAATAAGGGACATCTGATCATTTGTTGTATCAGGAACACGGGCAGTACACAGAAGAGTGTCACTGAGCATGAGAGACCTGTAAAATTCCTGCTGAGGGAATTGAGGACAACTGTAGCCTTGCATTAACAGAATATTAATTACCAAATAATAGTGTTTTGCTAGGAGCAGAGATGGTTTTTGTCCCTCTCAGTGTATGAAAATTTCATTCTGCAATAAAGGAGTTTGCAGATATGGCTGAAGATACTCTATCTGATTAATCCATAGTATTCTGTGGACAGAATTCTCTAACTCTCTACCAGGCAAAGAAATCCCAAACTTGCAGATATCATTAATGTAATGATAATTATTTATCATTAATGTAATGATAATAATGTTTTGCAGTAGAATTATAAGAGAATAATAGAGAAGAGAAGAGAAGAGAAAAGAGAAGAGAAGAGAAGAGAAGAGAAGAGAAGAGAAGAGAAGAGAAGAGAAAATTGATCTTTTACACTAAGAATCTTACATTAATTTTGCTTCTCATTGTCTAGAAGATGTTACAGGGTTATCGTCACTAAAACAAGAACTTTATACATGATTTATGAGGACTGTTGTGGCTTTGGAAAACTAAAGAGTAAGTCATAAAATGTAAGTGTCCTTCCTATTTACAAAAGAGTTTTCTCTTAGGTAGAAAGATGTACTCAGCTTCCATTTCAGACAGTCCTTCCCTGAATGGTGGAAAAAGTGAAGTCAGCTTTCTCCTTTTCCTGGAGTAGGTCTGCACAGTACAAACAAAAATTTTGCTCTCACTGTGTTTGTTCATCTGTGAACATCACCCCAGGTCCCCACCAAGGAGACTGCATTGATGCTTCCCTACAAAAGTACAAAAAGTGAGAAAATATTAAAGCTATGTCACCAATATCTCTTGTTCTGTAGATGTGTATATTTTGTAAAAGACAGCAACAATTCAAAATAATTTCCTTGTCTTGTCATTTTAACTGTCTGATGAGATATCTGATGACTTGGTCAGCAACATTCAATATTTGATGTTTGAAATTTGAAAATGTTTATTTTCCAAAACCTCCATACATACAGAACTTCTTTGCATTTCTTTGTGTTTGCTGCTAAATTGGATGTTGGGATGCCTGGGGCATGCGCTCAACATTTTGGGTTAAGAAGAATATTACCACCTACTGAGTAGAGTAATAGCTAGCTATTCAGAAGATCTGTAATTTCCATTAGCCTACCAGCTGCCCACAAGGGTTGTTGGACCATATCCTTTGTCAATGCTTAAAACTGATTAAGGAACTTTTTTTGCAGTGTGTTCACTCTTCAGGTGTCTGCCCTAACTGAACATTTTAACTGTAAAGATCTTGGCATGGTCTGAACTGCATGAAATATTATTTGCTTCTTCAAAAAAGGTATTTCTAACTAGTCTTCTGTCTGTATGAGACTGTTCTGTATTGAGCCCTTCCCTAATTACCTTTCATCTATGTTAATAACAGAAAAGTATTTAATGTGTTCCAGAACTGGCAGTTAGAAATAAACCTGCCCCTGATCCATGATCCATCTTTCTCTCTTCCAGACATCCTTTGTGTCCAAGTGTATGGTTGTGCTCTAAAAATATTTATTTATGCAACACAGCAATACTACTGATATCTATGAATTTCACCCCTGATGAGTCTTTTAACTGATTCCTGCTTCTAATCATAATTTTTGGAGATCATTTACTCAGAATTCAGAAATCATTCTAAACCTGGGTTCTGTCTGTTTGCTTTACTGTCAGATATAAGCTTCTGTACAGACAATAACTGGTTGCAGTTTGTCAAAACCTCTCAGGCAACAAGAATGGAAGTAAGACAACTAGAAATATATAAGTGGTTTCAAAACTATGACAAAGTGAAGTGTTTGGTCCAAATAAAAATTCTTGGATTCTGTGAAGAAAAAAAAGATCAAGCTGGATAATTTTGCCAAAAGTTTTGCATCTTATCATGGTTGAGAACAGAAACCGTGAGCTAGTGGCACAAAAAATGCATTCTAGTCAGGGCCTTTATGTCTCAGTACAGCTTTGTAGAGGTATAACCTGGTTCTCACTGCTTCTTTTTATTTCTCAAGTGCACAGAGAATCTGCTGGGGTCTTGGTTATGTCAAAGTGAACTACTCACACTTGGAAAAAAATAAAGAAACTGCCATTGTTTGAGTTGAAAGAGCAAAGGCATTTCTGAAAACTCTAAACCTTTGTCTTATGCTGAGATTTTTTGTTCCACAAATTCTTTAATTGCTGTGGTTGAAGGATTTGCCTGTGGTGCAGCACTTGATTGCTCATCTCCTGGTGGAGGCCCGTGGCCACCAGCTTGGAGGCAAAGAGGGCCACTGAGCCCTGATAAACTGAGAGATACTGGAACCTCTGGAACTCATAAAAGTCTTAAGCAGGCCGTGCACTGTGGTGCAGGGACATCTCAGTGACATTGAGCTGGTGTTGTGAAGGGGGACAGAACAGCTGCAGTGGTGCTGTCTGGTGTTAGTGTTCTCACAGAGGAGCAGTAGTTTACTGGATGTTTATCCACTGTCCTTGTGGCTGCTTTGTGCTGTGTATCTGCAGGACTTCCATCTCACTTCTTATTCTATCACTTTTATTGGTCAAAAGTTTAATGTCTTTCAATATCCTCTGACTCCACATAGATGATTAGAAAATATTGGCCTGTTGTTATGACTTAGAGGGCTGCTGTCATGTGTTTTTCACCCTGTGTTTTGCTGTGAAGGAAGTAAGTAGAAAATCACTCACACTTAAGAAGAGAATTACACATTTCTATGTGTCATATTGGGAACTCAATAGCATGCCAGTTTAATAATTAAGGACTGAAATTGGAACACAAATGTTGCAAATTCTTCAGCTTTTGATAATGTCTCATCTTTACGGACTGGAAGAAGTGTAGAGGGTAAATATCTGCTTAGCATCATTTGTGATGAATGTTGTTATTGAGGAATCTTTTGCTTTCTGAAACATCACTTTCACTGTTTATAGCTGCCTTTCCTCTTTGTAAGTTTCTGAAATATGCCATTGTCTTATGGACTTTTTTTATTTCTAAAATATAATTTCTTATGCATTTTTCTGGAAGGATTTTTTTTGGTGCTTTTTGTTAAGTTTTGTCTAGCCTGATTAATTTTCTATGTGACTAATTTGAACTGGCTTTGTTTTCATAAGCTTTCAAGTATGGCTTGTGTACAAGACACAAGACACACTTTCAGCTGAATGTTTTGCTTTTTTGGTGGTTTTTAGTTGTTTCTATTTTGTCCAGAAGGGCCTTTCCCTACTGGTATTTCATGCCTGTATGGTTAAGCAGCTTAATCCTATTTCAGAGAGTCTAAATTTCTCAATTTTTTTTTCCAGGATGTTCTTGGTTGAGTTTCTTGTCTGAAGTTTAGGGTGACAGTTCTTTTTTTCAATATTTCCTTGTAAAAGAAAGATTAGGTAGGATGTGGCCAATATTACTTAATGGGTGATCTGCAGATCACTTGGACTGCTTCCTTCTCTCTAATAATAGCAACGGCTCTTGTACACTCCAGAGCTAGTTATTCTGAGCAGACAAGCACTGACATAGAGTCTTAAATAACATTTAGTGATTTAGGACAGAATTATCTCTCAAGTCAGAGTGGTAGGGACTGTGTGAGCAGAGTAGAGGAATATGCAATTATTTACTGCCTTGCTGTGTGTTAGGGAACATGAGTGTTTTTAATGTATGGGGAAACTTTTGTGGCTGAAATGTTGGAAACATTTCTGAAGTAATGTTCAGTGGGCTTTTCTGAAGTAAATTGTCTGTTGCATGGTGATGCCTATTCTAGTTCTATGGATCTGATCTGAAGGTGCAGTTTGGCCAGGTCGGGGCTGCAATACAAGTTTTATTTATCACCTCTTTGTTCACATTTACAGCTGTAATCTGCAGGTTTTACATGATCTGGAGATTACCAGTTATACTTCTAATAACTGTAATATTTTTGAAGACGTTGTCATCTTTTTATTCAGTAAAGAATCTGGTTACCTATCATTGTGATATCAATTACATAACAATCATGACACTTTGATGAATAATTCTGTTATGATTCAGCTATCTATACTGGCAGCATAGTATCACTGAAATGTTTCTGATTATCCTCTACATTTCTGGTTTTGATGGCCATGGAAAATGTAATTTGTGTGTTTTGCAAGTGAATGTATTTTATCCCTTTTCTTTTTTACACTGTCTGCATTGTTCAGCCAATATGCTTGAGATGGGAATTTATGTTCACAGACTGTAGGCATGAAACATCACTACAATCCATAATAAGGCCATTAGTATTCTGCTCATGCAAGCCACTGTAAGTACAATTTTCAGTGGCCTAATATAACAGGTAATCATAAATTAGTATTTGCTTTAAAACAACACCAGATTATGCAGACTGCATGCTTAAGAAGAATGACTCAGTAAGTAGTGCAGCTCTGTAATGAAGTGGGAGCTCATTAAACAGATGCTATCTACTTCACTGATCTACATAAACGGCAAACAAACCAAATGGAAATGTTTCAACAGAACACTGCAGTCAACCAGAACAAGTTCAGGTTCATTTACTGTGGCACTGTCTACAGGAATTAGTCACAGCAATAATTGAATAGTTGCTTGCTAATTTATCATTTTACATTTGTTATTGAATTTGCATAATGTGTTGATTTTTTATGTCTTTGGTTACATTGAATGCCCTCGTCTGTGTTTACAAAACCAGAACACAGTGGGTGATTTTAAGATTCATCACACTGGCAGTGTTCAATTTTCATTGCTTGGAATGTATTTTTCAAACTTTTTTTTTTTTCTGGTTTGTGTGTTACATCACAGCACATGCACACTTATAATTAATATTTAGGAAAATTGAAACACTTTTTTAATGAATCATAGTAGAGGCATGCAGACAGGAGCAATGATTGGGCATTCAGTATTTCTAGTGTAATGCAGCAGAAATGACATAAGATGTTTTCCCAGTAGGTGGAATAGCCAGAAATAACAGTCCTTTAGAACTGAACTCCATGAGTAATTTGAAAGATCACTACTTGTTTTGGAGTGTATTACCTGAAGGACATTTTGCTGACTTTAGAGGCTTTGCAGCTGCTTAGGAGGAACAGTACTGTATAAGACCATTTTACAATTCTGTTTGAGAGGAATGAAATGTAAAAAAGCTAAATGACTTGAATCTAAAAAATAATTTTTGACATGGTTTCTGATATGCATTAGTTGTAGGTTTTACACAGTATGTGTGAAATATAGCTGATAAAGCAGAGCTAAATGGGTTATAACTTGCTTTTGGGTTATATATGGTTTTTATATGGTGATATTTTTAATAGACTGTATTTTCTGGTATGTGCGGCACTATTAAATGATGCAACACCTAGCAGGATCAATTTTTAGTGTTGTCAGACTCTTTCAGGACCTTTTTTATTATTTTAATGCTTTATCTTTTGCTTATATCTCTTAATATCTAGGGGAACTATGATCCTGCAGATAACATCAGTTGAATTCTGACATGTTGCAAGTTTTTTGTCCTCTGCAAAAGCTCTTAACATTGTGAACACTTGTAAAAAATTGCTATTTTACAAGTAACCAAAGATACTGCTTGTGACCTGTATGCAGACTGTGCTTGCAGTAATTGCAGTTTTCTTTGTGCAAATGTATGCAGGGTACTAGTCACCAAGAATATGTGGAGGAGCTCACTGATGCTGAGGAAAAAGAGAAAAAATTACAAAGCCCTAGTGTTTAACTTAAATAACTATCAAGGAAAAACATGTATTTGTGAATTACCTTTTATCAGGACTGGTTAGATTTCATTCAGAAAACAAACCCCACTCACTTGCTACTAACACAGTGTGTCGTCAAAGGAAAAAGTCCTTCTGTTAAATGATTTCAGAAAAATTTTACTCCACCTTTTCAACATGTTCGTTCATGTGTTCCACACAAATTGTCGACTTAACAGACCTCTAAATTTGTAGCTAACCTTCTTCAAAAACCTGCAGAGTTAAACAATAATTCTGCTGAGATAAGTGTTAGAGGTAGCACATTCTTGAACACATAGCGAAGAAATCTAGCACCAAGTAATATCAATATTGTAGTGACTCTGGGTTAATCTACTGAAAATTTATTTTGATATGTTTTTTAAACACTCACTTGTAAATTATTCTGTTCTCTGTTAATTAAAGTAGCTGGAATTCTGGTTTATAAATATATGATTACATGAAAACATTCATGCTCCATGTATGTGAAGCGTCTAAATAACTGAATTATACCAGGAGTATTGAACTGTTAAAGGAGAACCTTGCAGTCAATACACCTGTCATCAAACTGTGGGAGACAAATTAAAAAGCACTCTATGCCAAAGTTGTATAAGCCCTTTCCAGTTTATGGAGTACTCCAATACCTCAGAAGAAAGCAAAAGAGCAGGAAACTCAAACTCAGTTCATTCCTATTTATTAATCTAGTTTATTTAGAGTATTTTAAAAAGAGGTTGTCAAGTTGTCATGCTGTTTTGATGTTTTTACAGCTTTTCCTCTATGAAGTGGATGACAGTTCCATTAAACTATTAATATTCTTGCATCTATTAATATGTATAAACAGTTCTGCACCTCATGAAGATCTAGGACACAACTGTATTGCATTTCCACGCTTGCTTTATATTAACATTCAGTTTCACATTGCAATTTTGCACAAAAGTGATGAGCATTTATTTGCACTGGTTGAATTTTTCCTTTTTCTGACATAAAACAAGCTTCTGATGATATAATTATCCTATATAGTTAAGTTCAATCCACATAAGTAGCACCTCATTGATAAGGGAATAAGATTTAGTTGTGAAGATACTGTTTGAAGAGAAGCAAAGAAATACAGGTTGAAGAAACTTTCTTTGAAAGACAGTAAAGTACCTCGATATTAAATTTGTAGGATCTTCCCCCCTTCTTTTGTTTGATCCTCTGCTGTTCCTGTCTCTGGGAATACATAAAATAAACTCTGACTCAGCTAAATATATTCACTAATTTTTGGCAAGTAGGGCTGAATAAGTCTACCTCTGAATTTTTCCCTAGATTGAGTCTGTTCTTTTTAAAGTTATCCACTCACCCCTGAGGATGGCTTGTATCTCTGCCTTTCACCTCCGCCCAGCTGACTAGAACAGTGTTAGCACAAGCTCAAGGGACAGGAGTTTTGTTTTGCTGAAGGTCTATGCCCATCATCAGGAACAAGTAATAATGTACAGATGCAAGAGGGCATTTCTACGGAGTCCACTTGTGAATCACCTTTTGGAGAAGATAGAATAATGTCTATTTTCTCCTTGATTTTCTTCTTCTGCTACCTGCCCCTAATTTTCTAATCAACCTCTGTAGTTATTGAGAATTTTCGTCTGGGGCATATCTTTGATAGGTTTTGCTTTTGTTGTTCATTTATAACTTCCCAATGCACCAACAAAACTGCATCCATAGCATAGCCTATAATATAGATGATTCCATATGTGCAGGTCCCTTTAAATAGATTAATAGCTCTGGTGGAATTGTGATCCTAGAATTTTGATGCTGCTTTGTCAACCACCTTTTCAGTGGAAATTGTGTTAAATAAAGTGTTTATTGGTAATTTCAGAGAAGTATTGGATCAATCACAATAAAAATCTGACATATATGACATTATGATTTCTTTCTCTGCTCTTCATAGTTTTCTTGATCTTAGCCTCTCTGTAGTCTTAAGGCCATTATGTTTTTTTGTTTACAAAATTTAATTCTCCTCCTGGACATAATTAGCTTCTCTTCTCTCTTGCAAATTCTGTTTAATTTTCTCATTCTGCATGTACCAGTATTTACTGCCTGAATTTTGCCTTGGTTGCATTTTTGCGCTTGTCATAGACATCTGCAAGAGAACGGACAAAACTAATATCTCTTTGGGAAAATATTGGTTTAAAATATTTAGCAGGTTAAATATAGCAGCTCATGAGACAAGGCGACTAAGAGATTCCAAACTGAAACACTTTGCAAGATTTTTTCTCTCATCCCAAGTGATGAGAGCACAGAGGCAGATCACCTCTTTGATAGGTGCCTTATCTGCAGATGCTTCTGGGTCAAGCTTTGTGGGACAATGACTGTTTGATGTGTGCTGCATGTTCTACAGCAATTCAGCCTTGAAATGTGCAGCTCAGGTTTACCACTGGGGATGTAGGATGCTCAAACACTTATGTAGTCATTCAAAGCATGTGTCTAACTTTGAGCAAGATAATGGCTTCTGCAGTGTTTGAAAAATATCACAACAGACAGAAAATGTGCACTGTAAACTAAGTTAACATTAGTTAACTTCATTGTTAGCATAAATGAGAGTGAATCTGAGTCTTATAACAATGACTACAACTAAGGTTACACTTATTAAAGGCAGAGAATGAGAAGTATCTGCTCCTTGGAAGTAACTATCCATTTCCTTCTGTGACTGCCAACCAATGTGGAAATTGGACATACACCGCAGGCTAATGAGCTGTGTGTCAGGAGGTGAGCAAAGAAATCACTAAAATTGGGTGGAGAGAGGAAGAGCTGTCTTATTCTCATGCTTTTCCAAGGAGAAAAAGTGAAATTTAATCCAGGAGGGAGCAGTCACAAAACACTGCTGGATTTCTGGGTGTTGGTCTATAAAACACTGGAGAAAAAGGAAACAGATTATTAGATTACAAGGATGTAACAAGCACAGGTATAGGTTAGGTGACCTGGTAAATGTGTAAATTATGCTTGTGACAGTCAAAATCAAAGGCCAGAACAAGACAGCAAATTTTTTCTTCTTGAAGAGCTGTCTGTAATTACTACAAACTGAAAAAATTTGTCAAGTGCAAGCAAAGCTAATTGGGACCAAGAACTGGCAACCAGTTTTTAGCTAGGTATGAACCATATTTGCAAAGCAGCAAAGATTTATAAATACATCTCTTAGCACCAAAAGTAAAGTCTCTGTGTGTCCTACTTTTCCATTCCTTGATGTTTTAAAATTATTCACGTTACTGCTACTTACTCTTTATGAAAATATTTGAGCCTGGGTCATACAGAAAAATGATCCAGAGTATTTCTCAGAGTGTTTTACCTGCATTTTAACTGGCTGAACATAACTTTTAAATTATTAAAGAGTTTCTCTGTCAAAACACATTTTTAGAGAAAGAATGTGCTTTTACAGAGTTTCCCTCTTTTTCACCCTTCTCCGATTTTAGGTTTTCAGTAGCCAATTAATTTTATATTTTCCATCCAAAGACTCATTAGTTTTTTGAACATATTCTCTCCCCTCTTTCCTCACCCTAAAAATGCTAGTCTGGGTATATCCAGCTGAGTTTTGGTATAATAGTTTTCATTGATAACAAAATAAGAAGATCAAAGAGTGTGTGGTGCTTATTTATACTTTGCTTTCACTGTATTTGGTTTGTGTGTATGCGAACGCCTAGATTTTTTTGAAGTTGGGAGTGTTCAAGGGACATGAGGAGAGATATTTAAAGAGCAACTGTAATGGTTTCCCCTGTCCAAGTGTCATAGCCTGAGAAAAAAATCTTCTGGCCAATTTAATTCTTTTGACATTTCAAATAGGTATGTTTCTAACTTGAATAGAGAGGATTTTGGGAGCTTTTTTAAAGTTAAAAACACAGGAAAACATTGTTTCTGAGAAAACACTGTGTTTCTGAGAAAAAACCAAGGAACAATTACAGAACACGGCCAAGACTAAGACTGAAAAAAAAGAGATAGCCTTTAAAAAAGACAAAGGAGTTTAGTACTCTTTCACCATCAATCTCTGGTGTGTGCATACAACAGAGAGCTGAAGAAGTGTATGGTGAAACTTAATGTTCCTTTGCTACTTTTTTTCAAAAGTAACAAACAAGAAAACCAACCTGAATTTTGTTAAAAGGATCAAAGAATAATTAGGTGTTGCAGATACCCTGAGACATTAATTTACAAAGAGTTGTCTACAATTTTGAGCTGAGAATAACAGATGTAAATACAGAAGTAAGGAGAGTAAACACAGGCTCCAGACCTTGTACATCATGTGAAACCCCAGTCATTCTTAGTTTTTACTATGTTCAATAGAGTGCCTCCTCAATTCAGGGTACAAACAGTACTGCAACACTCAGAGAAGCTGCTGGTTTTCTTTATTATCTCCCCTAGTTGGTGTTGTAGCTGATCAGTTTTATGTCTGAAAAAGAATTTTCAGGAGTTATCTCAAGTACAGATGATATTTTTATGTGAGAAACAGAAAAGCTTATTTTTGGCAGACAGGAGGGAAGCAAGAATAAATTGCCTCAGGTTTGTCCCAAATGTATTAAATTGCTAGAGAGATGAAGAAAATGACAAGAACAAAAATTATAAGAGCTGTACTTACGTGTTGCAAATTTTGTGGCTGTCAGCCAGAAAAGCAGAGTGTCCATGGCTGTCACAGGAGCATGAGTGAACAAAGAAGACTCTTTGGTTCAAGTGAGAAATTATAGACCTGGGAACAAAGAACTTAGGAGGGAGCTGAAAATGAAAACTTAACCCACACAAAATGGGGACAAAGGAGATTTGAATGTTCAAAGTAGGTCCATTCAGAGTCAAAAGGAGTTCAATGATCAGTGAAAACTTCAAAGATGTGCTGTGTCCAGGGTTTGTTATTCAGTGCCCTGATCTCATGCTTTGGAACAGATTCAGAGGTGATGTGGATGTCAGACACCAGTAAGTGGGTGGAAGGTATTCAGCACTCAGCTTTGAAGCCTACAAAGTGCAAGTAAAAGAATGGTATGTTCTTCTGTCCATCCCATCTCTTTATTATGTTTCATTTGTCAGTCCTCTTTGTACATGTAAAACTTGACCTGCTTATGCCTAGAGCAGGAAAATTACTTACTACCTAGAAGGAATAAGTGTTATACCAACTGCCTGCTCCTAGCTTGGATGGGTGGACTGTTTGATGGGTAAAAAACTGGCTGGAGGTCTGGATGACCAGATCCAGAGACTTGTGGTGAATGGAGCTAAATCCAGTTGGCAGCTGGACCCTGAATTCCACCTTAGAGCTCTTGGCAAATATAAGCCAGTGTGAGCCAGGAAGGCCAATGGCATCCTAACCTCTGTCATCAATAATGTGACCAAGTGGGACCAGGAAATACGTTGTCCCCCTGTGCTGGGCACTGAGGCCATGCCTCAAATGCTGTGTCCAATTCTGGGCCCCTCACTGCAAGAAAGACATTGTTGGGTTGAAGCATGTCCAGAGAAGGGCAACAGAGCTGGTGAAAGGTCTGGAATGCAAGTCCTGTAAGGAGTTGTTGAGGTTTACAGGGTGTTTAGCCTGGAGAAAAGGAAGCTCAGGAGTGAACCTTATCACCCTTTAGTACTGCCTGAAGTGAGGTTGTAGCCAGGTGGCAGTTGGCATCTCCTGGGCAATGACCAAAAAGACAAGAAGATATGGCCTCAAGCTACACCAGGGGAGGTTCAGGTTGGGCATTAGGAGGAATTTCTTCATGGAAAGGGTTGTTAAACCTTGGAATGGGCTGCCCAGGGAGGTGGTGGAGTCACCATCCCTTGAGGTGTTCAAGAAGTGACTGGATGTGACAGTACTATGGTTTAGTTGTTATGGTGATGATGAGTCAAGGGTTTGACTTGATGATTTTGGAGATCTTTTCCAACCCAAATGCTTTTGTGATTTTGTGGTTCTGTGATTTAGTAGTGAAATTTGCAGTGTAGCATTAAATCTTTGGTTTTTGTTTGGGTTTTTCTCCTAAATACATGAAAGCTTAGGGACTTTAGAAAAAGGAAAAGCTAATACCAAGTTCTACATTTGTCTGACAAATGCTTGAATTCTTATTTTTATAGATTACTAAAAGTGCTTTGAATTATTTACCCATGATGATGGTTTTTTATTTGTTTTTTTTTAGAGGTTTTTTACAGCATTGCTGTCTGACTTTGGTGTCACTAACTAAAAAAACAAGCTAGTGATATAAATGAGAGTAAAAAGAACAAAACTGCAAAATTTCTAGGCTTGAGCAAGTTCAATGCACAATTACAGTACTGTTCTAAGATTTTTGTTAGTTGCAGCTGATCTCTGTTTTTACAGCTTTTCCAAAAGAGAGAAATCAAAATCCCATCCATCATGATCATGTGTGATGCCAACACCAGTCAAAGTTTCATTTCAAAGAAATGCTGGAATAAATATTATAAGTAAGTAAGTAAGTAAGTAAGTAAATAAATAAATAATAACCATATATGAAAAATTAGGCCACCAATGTTTACCAGTTTGATTTGTAATCCCAGGTTCCCTATGAGATTTTTTTAGAGTTGAATAGATTTAGTTTTGGTCAATGCTAGATATCAAGCCTCAAGCCAGTCAGCTAACTGGGCAAAATTTTGTGATACTATTTTGTGACCTTGCTTATAATTGTTCTGCCAACTTCCATAATGTTGTATGCAATAACCATTAAAAATTAAGTGTTGGAGGGTCTGATGTTATTCAGGATCAGAAGTGTATTTTTCATGCAGACAGGCATGCTTCACAAAGAGTAAAAAGTAATTTTGTTACTGACGTAAAGCTAATAAGATTTTTTACTTCAAGTGTAAGCATTTAATAATGTTCTCCTATGCTGCCAACTCTTTTTCATTTTAAAATTGAGCAGCAGTCCTCCCCAGTCTGCCTACAGGTTTGGAGTCCACTTGTACTAGATTTGAACAGTTCCATCTGCTTTGCTTTGGTTCATTTATTCATGAGCACCTGAAGAGCTGTCAGATTTCAAGCCTTTGCACTACACAGGAAAAAAAATTGTGTGTCAAGCTTGTCATCATTAGAAATATTTGTAATTTGAGTGCCGTAGATATATTTTGTTTTGAAAAAATGGAAAGTCTGAAAGGCAAAGTAGACGAGAAAGTAGTGATACTCTGGATGAGTGAATGGCTGTTAAGGAAAACCCTCAGTGAAAAGGAGATAGGGCAAGTCAACAGCGTAAAGGGTTGTGGTTTTTGGTTTTTTAAAGATTTTGTGCTTATTTTCAGCTTAAACCAATGAGCCAATAGTTTGTATTGGAGCTGATTTTGATTTTAGGGCCATTGCTGATAGAACAAAGCACTGGGACATAGCTCAGAAATGCACTTTCTTTTCTTCTGCAGTTCCCTACATTAATACCTCCCACTATACCCATTTTAAGAATTATTTCTTAATTGACTTTCTTCTTGTATGGGAGAGATTACATATATAAAGAACCCCTTTATAATCTCAAATCTCACATCCTCCATTTTTTTGGACTAATATTGACTTATGTCAGAAGACTGAAGTAAAAATCAATCTTTTTTGTCTTTTTTGATTGTCCAAATAAATAGTGGAGAGATAGCAAACTATTTGCCAAGTGTTCCTTTGGATATGCTTATTATTAAAAAAAATTTTAAAAATCACTATTTGATTCTGAGTTATTTTCTCATTTATAAATAAGGAAAAATACATTTTGGATCTATGACAGTGAATTCTAAACTTTTCTAAGTAAAGAAATATTCTCCAGTAATGTTCTTCAACAGTAGCAGGAATGTTTCTGCTATTCGGGCAATAAAGATATAAGAATTAAATAGTGAGGGTCAGATTTCTATGCTGGTGATGTGGATGTCTTAACTGCAAGGACTTTTCTGAATTTTCTATATGTAAAATGTTATCACAAAAATAATGGCATAGTCTCTTCATACATGTATAAATTGGTTTTTTATTTCATTCTGATGCTACAGCAAATCATAAGCTAAAGTTTATTTCAAAACATATAATTCTGGAATACTTATGGCACTCAATCTCAAATAAATGTAAAAGTATATCATGTAGATAAAATGCAGTAAATAGGCAGAATTAATTCTTGCAGGTCTCTGAGGGTTGTACTTAAGATGATGGAACTGGCCTCTGTGGACTGTGGAGGTAATAAAAGTTGAATAAAACTTCACAGAAGAAAACTGATCTATTCTCTTCCAGCTATTTCAAGCTCTAACACTGGTAGGGAACAGATAGAAAAGTATTCCCCAGTGGAGGACATGAAAATGTTTCATTCTCTTTTGGTTGCTCTGTGCCAAACTAGAATTTAATAAGTGTATCACTTGCTATTTGCCACTGTATAATGATATCATGAAGAAAAAATAAAAAAGAAGACGATATAAAGTACTTTCTTCTCAGGAAAATGTACTCATTTTTCTGTATGTCAGATGAAAATAAAGTGCCTTTAGATCCCAGTGGGACGGAAAGGGTGATATATAAAATTTCAACTTATATGTCTGTGAAGATCTTCTGCTGTGTCTCATGGCCTTACTGTCTATCTTCACAACCAGCCACTGCTTTAAGCTGAGAAGAATGGGTGACAAAATTTTAGGAGGGAAAAAAGCCAATTAGGACTGAAATGAAATGAAGAAAGAAAATGTCTAAAAACACTTCTAAAAAGATCAACCTCCTTGCCCAAGCTAAAACTGGATTCCAGTGCTGCAAAGTGGTGTGATAGCAAACAGCTTATTTTACTTCCAAACCAGCAATATTCCTCTCTTTTTTCCTATCTACAAGCCACATAAATTTTGCCAAGGCAGCAATAAATGGGATTTTCCAATTGCAACACAAGTGGTAAAAATAAATGTAAATGTTCTCAGGGATTTAATGTCATCAAGGGTTTAGTTTTTTCTTAATTTTAATTAAAAAGCTTTTTTCATTTTTTTCCTTGTTATAGCACAATGCAGTAATTCCCTGGGATGCTTTCTGAAACACAACAGTATCCAACAATACTTAGCACTTGATAGACTACACGTTCTGGCAATGTTTCTTTTTTGTTGAGATTGTCTGTGTCAGAGTGCTGTTTCAATTTCTCTGTTATCTTCAACTTTGCAAACATTTGTTTTCTGTTATTATGCTGTACAGCAGGAGGAGGAGGGACAGGGAGGAAACCCAAACTCCAAGAGATACTTATTTGCATTAAGTTAAACATAATAAAAATTAATTTAATTTGAAGGAACAGAAGAATGTAATATTAGACTCTTGGAAAAAAATTAATAGAACTAGTTTTCAGGCATACTCTTGCATCATCTAAATAGTATACATTCTCAGTGCTCTGTGATTACGTATTTTCATCTTTGTTGACTAATGCAATGAATGTGTTGATAAATACACTTAAAAGACACACAGCCCTTCTTACACAGAATGTTTTCCTTCTGAATGGATACTCTGTTGTATAAGGCCCTACTCTTCACCTTTTTTGTTTGTTTGTTTGTTTGTTTGTTTTGTAGACCATGTGCCAGGCCTCCAATAATTTGTTTTTCCTCTGTTTGCCACTGAGATGCATGGCCCCACTTCAGAACTGTGTGAGTAGCCAGCATTGGCTTTGGGTAGCCATGAAGTGTGTGTGAGCAGTTGTGTTGTACGTCACAGCTCTTATTAACTCCAGTGCCATTGCTAATGTTTTAATGTATGCCTGCCTATATGTGCCTTGAGGGAGTAGTTTGTGTGTTTTACTAGCGTGATACACCAAAATACTCCCTTCCTTTTGCCTCGATTATAAATTAATACATGCCATCAGGGGACCTCTTATGATGTGAAATTGTCATCCTGTGAACAGTGCGGATGAGATTCCATGAGAGTGCAGCTGAGCAGCTACCCATCCTGAGAGCACAACAAAACTGTCTCCATGCTCGCCCTTGGTGGCTTGCATTAATTTCTTATGAATAATTCACATTCCTTCATCACAGTTATTATTCCTTCCTTCTTCTTTTGTTTCCCGGCTTTGAAAGGCGCACCAGCCTGTGCAGTGGTGGAGGGCTCTCAGGCAAAACCTCATCCGCCGGCCCCACGGCAGGGCTTGCTGGCACTGGGCAGTGCCTGGGTGGCAGGGATGTCACAGGGCACAGGGAAGCACCCTGAGGGGCTCTTAAACCTGCCAGTGCCCGAATTAGTGTTTTAATTGAGAAGCTAATGGGTTAATCAGCATCCCTGAGCTTGTGCTACTTAATGGATCTGTTGCCTGGCAACGACACCTGCCAAAATGAGGAGGTTTTGTTCTTCTGCTGCTGTGTGAGTCAGGCTCTTATCTTGTGAGGGTTCAGGAAAGGGAGTTGCTCATATGCTGAGTCTCTGGGTCTTTCTCCACCCAGCTGGAAGTTCTACGGGGCAAACATCAAAGGATTTCCAAGTCTGACTCCTTAATTGTAAGGCTTCCAAAGTACAGATGCATATTTGAACCTTTTGAAGTCCCACTTTTGCCTTGTAACCCAAAAGGGTCACTTCCCATTCTCCGTCTGTTTTTCTGACCTGCATTTATGTCCCTTTCTAAAACCAAACTACTTACATTGATTTTTTTTTTTGCGTTTTTTTTTTTCTCAGCGGGCTTCCCCTTATCCACTTTCCTCTAAAGAACTGACCAAGCCCCCTCTAATTTGTTTACCCTCCACCAGGAAACGTTTGTCTCTCTACCCATCAGTCTGTGTTACTCTGTTGGTATCTCTGCTCAAGGCTTTCTTTACCTTACACATCCCAGGAAACATTTATCTTGCCAGAAGAACAGCTGAGCCCACAGATGAGGATACCTGGCTTAACACAGGCTGGCTGTTGGCTTGGATGGGGTTTTTTGAGAACTGGAAGAGAAAGTCTGCTGTGCTTGTTTTCAGAATTTAGCTGTTTCTCCAAAGGCTTTGTAAATCTGTGGAGTTTTGAAAGTGTCTGAGCTCACGCTCGAAGCCAAGGCTGGCTGTCTTTGAACACTGGTGGAAATCTCATTAGGAAATCAACAAAACTCTGTTTCACTGGTTTGAGGCAACTCAGTGTTGCATAAATATGCACATGTTCTTTGGCATGTTAATACGCTTTCTCACAAATACAACAAGTAGAGTGATTTTCTGCTTATGCAAGCTATGCATTTCAGTGAAAAAGCCCATCCTGTGGCACAATATGTTACTTTGCCAGTCTGCTTCAAAAAGATCAGTGTTGCATTGATCCTGTTTCTGTGATACTTCCTGTATTCTTTGATATGTGAGCAAGATTTTTAAAAAATCTAGCATTTCAAAATGTATTAAAGGGTGTGTATACTTACAGAAGTATTTTTAAATCCTTGTCCCATGACTCTTTCATGTGTTTTGTACCTGGGTCATTCAGCTTTTACTCTTGTGTTAAAAGGCTGTTCTGAATAGGAGTACCTCTTTATGTACTGTGTCATCTGGAATTACTGTAATGTGGCTTGCTTACTTTTAATAGCAAAAATACAGTGACACACAATGCTCTTCCATATGCTATATGGGAGAAGGCTTTTCTAGACAAGATAGTGGACACATAAGGTAGGTGAGCCCAATGTCAGGACTTGAATTTTGCAGGTATTAAAATAATTTCTCTATTACATCTCAGTGAAATATAATATCCAATGCCTGGTCGAATAGCCAAATTGTGCTATTGTACCACATTTTTTTTCTAAAGCCAGTGTAGGCTATACTGTAATTCCTAGCCTCTGGTTTTGGCAAAATAAGACCCTTAAATCTCTGCTTTTTTGCATCTTGAGGCAATTTGCTGTAAATTGTCCTTTTGCGTGGGAACAGACTTCTTTGAAAAGCTCAGTGCCTCTCATCCTGAGAGCATGGTACTAGTCTGGTTTTGATCTTTCAGGAAGACTGTGCTGAGATGGGGAAGGCACTAATCAGATTAGTTAACGTGATTTGTAGAAGATGGAAAAAGATAAGGATCAGGGACTCCATAAGGAAGTAGTTTATGGCAGAGGATATCAGAACACAGATCATACAAAGAAATATTTATGTCTCATTTTATTTGGAACAGAGCAATATTGGAGTACAAAAACAAATTCCCTGCATAACATTGAAAAGGCTGCTTTCCTTTTAAAGTCAAGCCTGCTCATCTTTTAACTGATCAAGACATGAATGTTTATGTTCACTGTCAGGCTAAAACCATTACTTTGAATCAGAAAGCATTTTCATGCAGTTTTTTATTCATTAATTAAATTGCTGATGCAATTTGTAAATGCACTTTAAAGATAGTACTAGAGAGTGTAATGAGTTTCTAACCAGACAATTAGGCTGAAGAAAGCTGAAGTTCATTCTTTGAATTTAATAGGCATCACCCCTACTACAGCAATATTTTCTTATAACTTCTCACCAAACTGCTCTGTCTCTGAACTGCCTGTCTTTAACTCTACATGCACTACATGAGGTGCTGGGAGGGCTCTCCATGGGATAAGATTTGCCAGGGATTTCTTAAATCTTCTTAAAGATTCAGAAATCTGGAGCAGTGGGACTTTAGTACTTGTATAAAAAAAAGGTGATGAAAATAGATGTTTCCTCTGCTGAGGCATTGGCATTGAATGCTTAAAAATTTTCTTCAGCTATTTATGCTGCAGACAAGCCTTTGTGTATATATGTATACATATACAAATAAGAAAGTATGTATATCTACATGCATACCTCTTACTTGTCACTTACATTCTAGCAGCATGCCAGACAATCCAAAGGCTCAGGTTCATGTTCGGGTCCTAAAAAGTGATACTGTTTGGAGAAGGTATCAAAGAATAGCACATACAACACAGCATTACAGAACAGTTTGGTTTGGAAGGGAACATCTGGTCAAACCCCCTAGCTCATGTGGATCACCTAGAGCTGT
Organism: Melozone crissalis; assembly: GCF_028551555.1. NCBI lineage: Eukaryota > Metazoa > Chordata > Aves > Passeriformes > Passerellidae > Melozone > Melozone crissalis. The sequence continues at coordinate 17,233,302 of NW_026535783.1, read as the reverse complement.
TCTCCCAAAACTTTGTCCAGAAACTTTTGAATTTCTCCAAGGATGGAGACTTTATCACCTCTCTGGCCAACTTCGGCCAGTGCATGGTCACCCTCACTATGACCAGGTGCTCTTGATGCTCATAGGGAAGCATCACTTCCCTGCTGGCAATACTATGTGTAATGCAGTGCAAGACACAATTTTCTGGTTTTAGGGTGAGGGCACCTTGCTGGCATACAGTGGCTCCACCAGGAGAGGAAGTACATGAGATTCTCTTCTCCAAAGCTGCCTTCCAACATAATTGCATAGCACCTAATAAGAATCAGAAACATCTCCTAAAATTGGCTAGGGATAGTGCTTTGCCTAGACTGAGATATTGCACGTGCAGCCTTGTCACTTCTTTCCTGTTTGCCTTCTGAACAGGGAGGAGAATGTTTTTAGTTTGATTGCTTTGGACCCTGTATTCTATGTCTTTTAATTAGATGTCTAACTAGACTCTTTAAAAATAAAATTTCTTTGGGCTACTGTGTGGAAATAAAGCACATTAAATGTTTTTATACTTCTAGATTTTAAGAAGAAATGATACGCCTAGATTTTAAGTAGCCTGCTGCTACTCCATTGTTCAATACGGATGACAAAGTAGTGAGAAAAATGTTTCATGTATTCTAATTCTAAGGGTGGGAATCCCTTTCTCCTTCTCTAGCAATGGAATAATGCACTATCTTGTTGGGGTAGCAAAACTTGAATTCTGCCTGAACATGGACCCGAGCCTTTGGATTGTCTGGCATGCTGCTAGAATGTAAGTGACAAGTAAGAGGTATGCATGTAGATATACATAATTTCTGATTTGTATATATATACACATATACACAAAGGCTTGTCTGCAGCATAAACAGCTGAAGAAAATTTTTAAGCATTCAATGCCAATGCCTCAGCAGAGGAAACATCTATTTTCACCACCATTTTTTCATACAAGGCATTTTTCATTCAACATGAGTTAATCCTGAAAAAGTATTTAGTATTTGGTCCTCAAAACCTCAGCATGCATTCTTCCGCAAGGGTCATATCTGGTGGCAAGCACAGTTCTCTGACAGCTGCAGAATGTGCCTAATGATAGAGTTTGATAAAATTATTAAGAATTATGAACTTGGTTTTACCTATATGTCCTGGTTTGAGAGGAAGTGAGATTTTTGGGATGCTGTGGTCAAACCAATTGGTGCTCAGATTTGAATATTGGCACCTGGTGTGGCCCCTGAGGACATGGACACGCCTCTGAGAGCACAGGGGGTTAAAAGCAGAGAACTCCCAGGAAAACTTTCTCTTGTGTTCCAGCGGTGAAACAGGTCAGAGCTCCCCGGCCCGGCTGCTGCAGGCTGGGCGAGGGAGGGGGAGCCCCGCGGCCGGGTGAGGTGAGCCAGGGCCTGAGGATGGAAGGGTGGAGGAGCACCAAGAGGCGCCGGGCAGCCAGGGCCTGAGGATGGAAGGGTGGAGGAGCACCAAGAGGCGCCGGGCAGCCAGGGCCTGAGGATGGAAGGGTGGAGGAGCACCAAGAGGCGCCGGGCAGCCAGGGCCTGAGGATGGAAGGGTGGAGGAGCACCAAGAGGCGCCGGGCAGCCAGGGCCTGAGGATGGAAGGGTGGAGGAGCACCAAGAGGCGCCGGGCAGCCAGGGCCTGAGGATGGAAGGGTGGAGGAGCACCAAGAGGCGCCGGGCAGACAGGGCCTGAGGATGGAAGGGTGGAGGAGCACCAAGAGGCGCCGGGCAGACAGGGCCTGAGGATGGAAGGGTGGAGGAGCACCAAGAGGCACCGGGCAGCCATCCCCTCCCCGAGAGAGAGAGTGAGAGAGAGAGAGAGAGAGAGAGAGAGAGACGGTGCCTGTGCCTGTGCCAGCAAGGCAGCGTGGGAGTTCTGGACAGGCAGAGCCTGAGATTTTTAACCCTTTTCTTGGATGATGGAAACCTTACAAATGCTGATCCTCCTGGAGTTGAATGAGAAGAGAGATAGAGATGAGATAAGAGGAAATAGGCCACAAGAAGAATCTTGGGTGGGCGGAGGTGATGGAGTGGCCTTTGGCTGCACTTTTCTTGTATAGCCATGGACAGAACCATTTTTCCTGCAACACAGAGACTGCATTTAGGGGGATGCAATGACTTGGAGCCAAGAGAGTTCAGTGTTGTTATGTGAAGGAGTGTGTGAACAGTGACGATGGATGAGGAGTGTGGTGCCCTCCATCTTCAGGGAAGAGAAGAAGATCTGTGTTCTCGAGACCCTTCGGTCCCAGGGGGTGAATTTGGGGTGGACAAGTGTCCCAAAAGTGAGAAACTGCTCTTTTTGGAGCTGGGCAAAAGCACCGTTAAAAGGGGAACCCTAGAAGCAGCTGTGGTCCATGTGCAGTGGTGAGAGCACTGGGCATGGAAGGAAGATGTCACGATGACAAATGTTCTCCGAGTGGTGCTACATGTGACATGGAAACACACAAGGTCTCAACTGTGTTTCCTGGGGAAGCCTATGGTACAAGAGGGACTCCTCACTCCTTGATGAACTGAGGATTAATTATCTAAAGCATGGTGATGGACTGAGAGTTGATGGTCTGAGGGATGGATGTATTGGAAATTTGGTGGGGGGAGGAGGAATGTTTTTGGAGGATTTTCATTCTGAGTTCTGTGTGTGTTTCTTTCTATATATAGTTGCATGTTAATAAAGTTTTCTATTCTTCATTCCTAAATTGGAGCCTGCTTTGCTCTATTCCTGGTCACATCTCACAGCAGACACCAGGGAGCATATATTTTCATGGAGGCACTGGCATTGTGCCAGCATCAAACTGTGACACTATAGCACTGTGGAAAACCAGCTTTTTCATGGAGTAAAATTGTTGTGCTTCGGGGTAAAAAATAAATATGAGCATTGGTAACAGCTTTAGTATGTTGTTTGCAGTGTAATAGTTTTCTGACACTGTTAACTTGAAATGGTTTGGACCTGAATTCTTACCATTCACATTTAACTTTTATATAATGTGTACTAATGCTTTCTAATTCTCTAATAATCCAACATAAAGGAAAAAAATTCCATGAGAACACTAGAGGGTATTTAGCAACCAGTCAGAAACCTGACCTGAATGTTATTTGCATTTAAATATTGTAAAACATACACAATTGGAGTCCAAGAGAATTCTTGAATTAGCGAATTTAAACTCTGTAGGCTTCTAGGCTCGTTTCTGCTAACCATGTAACAGGGTGCCAGGATCCTTATCAATGAGCATAGCTGCGTGACTTCATTTGTCTTCACTTTTAACACTTGGAAACACATGTTGGAACAATGTGTCATTTAGAGCTGGGTGAAATAGCTGATGCTTACTCTCTCGGGAGCCAGAAGTGGAAACAGAAACCTGCTTTGTGCCCAGTTTTGGACAGGGAGTTCAACAGAGACCTCCCACTTTCAATGAACTGAGATGAACTCCCCAGCAGGCTCAGCGCGTTTGGGCTTTCTGGGGTCTGTGCCACTCTTGTATAAAAACTAAAGAGTCAGGTGATTCTAAACTGGTAGTTAGGGCCCTCATCTCTAGCTGCTGAATTAGCTCTTTATACAAGAAGGAAAGTTTTGACCCAGGCATCTTGCTGATGGAGAAGATGGGGACATGAGGCACCTATAGCTTGGTTTGCCAGGCTAGTTTTACATAAAGAGTTAGGGAGAAAAAGATGTGTGTTTGGTATCCAAGGGACCCATGTGCTTCAGCACAGTGCGATGTGGCTGGAGGCAGCATCATCCTCTGACCTGTTGCTGGGACTGCAGTGCAGGCACATCCCAGGACATCCCACAAATCAGGTGGGAGGTGAATGGGCCACGACCAGTCCCTTGGGTTACTCCTCCTTTTGCTTCCTGAGATGTTTCCCTCAGAGTCCTGCAGCACTTTCTAAACTGGATGAAATGCTTTGTGGCTCTGCTCTCATTCCTTAACACAAGCTTAAAGGAAAAAAAAAAAAAAAACCAACAGAAAAAACATTTATATTAAAGCTGGATTGAGTCTTCCCTCTCCCTCTGACTCTCCCCCCCCCCCCCCCTCCTTTTTTTTTCCTTCCTCTGTTAGGCGAAGAAATCAATTATTTGCACAGCCTCAGTATCAGGAGAGAGATCTTCTATTACTATTTCCTATACTGAAATATATTATGACTACATAGGGGTTATTGTATTCAGAAGCAAAGGGATTACAAATATCTCAATGTCTTTTATAGCTGCTAGTAATTATTTTTGCTTCCAGCTATGTTACTACCATTAAAGTTCATGTTTAGGTTACAACGCTCCCTGTGTGAATGTTTGCTTTTAATTAATAGAAGGATGTGCTGGGCTTGTCCTTCCACAGTGTAGACCCTAAACCTGTCAGAAACAGCTTACAGTAATGGAAGCTCTGAAAAGCTCTTTCCTGTGAGAAATGTGGCTGGAATTCCTTGATTTCCACACTACTAGCCAAAGATATGGATGCTTGGGAGGTTTTGTCCTACAGGCTGTATTAGATAACTTTGTTACACTCTGCGTGAAATGCAGCCCCTGACTTTTGACAGCTGCCTGTATATTTTTCAAGCCAGCAAAGAAATAGCTGCTAACAAGCAAGCAGCGGCATAGTTAAAATTCAGTGTGGATCATAGCTGCAAACACTCTGAGGGTAAAAGGGCTGCAGCCACTTCAGCTCGCTGTTCCATAACAAACTACAGAGTTTCTAAGAGAACCAAATGTCCTGGCTCTTCTCCTCCACTGTGGAAATGCTCGCCCCCATCCTCCCCTTCTCTTCTGTAGGGATGAGAAAAACTCAGTGCAATATAAACATTTGCTGATATCATCTGTCATAAATAATGTCCAGAAAAATTTTAAGAGAGAGAGGAGAACAGCAAACCTCAAACCAGTGTTTAGGCCATAAAGGCCAAAAGCATTTATGTTTGTTTCAAGATAGTGGAGACCAGAGTGGAGGTCTGGTATTTTGCTGGTGACTGCTGAAGAAGAGGGATTTGGCTGCTGGCAGAACATAAAGCAAAGCTGACAACAAAGCTTTCCTTTCATGCTATCCAAATGAACACATTTCTAATCTGAAATTCAAATACTTGACAACAGAGAGCCTGTGAGTTGGGCTTTGAATAGGAAATTGCTTCATGGTTTTAGCATAATGAATTAGGCAGTTGGAGTAAATCCATTTAGAAGGCATAGAATGCTTTCACATGCCTTGTAAAAGCTATAAAACCCTCCTAATTTCCCAAATTTCTCATGACTTGCAAAATGTCTAAGTGTTCTGTGCATATGTCGTTGTGTATGTTACGTTTGGCTTTTTGCAGCTATGTAGTTTGACTCTTATATTTTACAGCACACAGATTATTTAGATAAGATTGTACCTTAATTAAATGCCATAAATAACAGCTAGGACATTATTTGAAAACCAATGCTCTCACCAATAACGAGAGTACATTAATTAGTCCTGACACTGTTCTGGTCAATTACTATTACACATTCTGGAGATGCAGCATTAGTCTGAGAAAACAGCTGGGGTGGAGTCACACCAAGAAAATCAATAGAGGGATTCTCTGAACTGTTAGCTGTGTACTGACAAGTGGCAGCTTCAGTCGCATGTTTTGGACAACACTGGACCCATTCTATGTTCATAACCCTTCAAGGGGACCAAACAGAGGCAGTGTTACAGGTAGCATAAGGAGAGATGCTGTAACAGAACACAGAGTGAGGAGCTGTTGTTTCTTTTGTGCATATGTCTGACCTTGGAAATAATTTGTCAGGCCTCCTGGGAACTCAAAGTTTCTTCTTCTCTGGTTTGCTTAAACAAACAATTGCAAATAGTACCACTCAGAGAGCCAAGGTTAAATGCATTCCAGTCATGTTTTCAAAAATTAGCTGCTTTTTAAAAAAATTCTTTTCTTTCATTTTTTTTTCCTTTTTTCTTCTTCTTTCCTTTTTGTGGTGGTTCATGGAATGTTCTTAATAATTTGTAGAAAATGTTCAAGTCCTTGTTTTAAACATTTTGTTTTGCTGCAATGGTTAAATCTAAGAAGGCAACTGAGTTTATGAGCAACTGCATAGGGACTTTCTACCAAATGCATACAAACAGATAATAAAGCATGACATTCTTGCATTCAGAAGCATACTAGATATCACAGCAAACTGACATTTTTTCCCATGGAAAAAGACTGAGTAAACAAATGGATTTTATTTTATCACATAGTTTTTAAGTTTGCCATTAGAGATACCATAGTACAATGACATAGTTCATATTACAAAGAGTATTTTTAATCATTAATGTGTGTCAAGCACCTAATTAATGTTTACAGTTAGGAATGTAAAGGAAATATGTCCTCGCTTTTGCACAGCTGCTAAAATATGAATAGGTCTTTTTAGGTCCTTGGAGTTGCATACTGAATATATGTATACAAGCATCTGAATGAAATTAAACTGAGAAACACTGACATTTAAATGCATTGAAGCTATACTGAGTTGGAATAATAATTATCACCACCAGCACAACATAAATATTTAAAACTACTGTACCTATGCAGTAGTCACCGAGGCACCAGGCTGAATTTATCAAAAACCAATTCTGAATGGCACCTCTAGCTAAATAATGGGATATGGAAAGGAGGCATCTTCAAATCATTAATATGGAGGAAAACTGAAGCCTGCATTATAGGCTTGTTCTCAGGTGCCAGCACAAACAATAGGTTTCCAAATCAGGACTTTCCATATACAAGATGCCATAAACATCAAGAAATGCAGCTGGCCCACTGCAAGACAGGCTGCTGCTTGAATCACTTCACTTCAACAGAGAGGGGTATTCAGATATATACATTTAAGAATTAGCTAAGAGAAAAATATAAATTTTAAAATTTTTAACTTATATTGCAGTGTACAGTACTGTGTAGTGTGTTGGGAAAAAAAACACAGTCTGTGAAGGAATTTTGTGTCTGTGTGTGTACATGATAGTGGAACCCTGGAAAAAGTTAAAGATAGAATCTAAAATGTTAGGCTTTGTGCTTTCCCAGATCAACTGTACCTGCGTAAGCAGTATGATAAATTATATAATTGTTAGATGTGATGATTGTTTAGTAATTAAATGTAATTATTATATAAACATAAGAAGAATAGTGAGAAACCATGTTGGAAATTCAGAGAGGGGCTAAATTTATGTATACAATAGAACAATATAAGTTTAATAATTAACATGAAAGTTATGTAACGATAGAGTATAAAACATGATCATTTCGGATGTATAGTCGGAGTCAGATTTGGGTTGAATATACCCCGATTCCCAGGGCTCTTAATAAAAAGCACTGCATATAATCGCTCCGTGATTATGTGTTTTTGAATGCTAACATTTTGGCGACCCAGATGGACCCCTTGTGAGTGTTGCTGAGCGAGTTCGCGACTCGATCACGCTCCAGCCGGCACCGAGGGATTCTCGGGGAGCCCATCGGCTGCGACCGCTTCCGCCACTCACAAACGTCCCCGGGAGAAAGGTAAGGTGCTTTTTACTTTGGTTTGGGTGCCTGCCAATAAGATGCAGCGAAAGCTATGCTTGGTTGGGCTAAAGGAATTCCTGTTGGTGTAAGCCTAGACGCCGTTCCGTAAGACAATCGCGAAAGCGTTGCGGGTTCGGCATTTGTGGTATTTTTGAAATGGAGAAACTTAAAGGGATTTTGGGCAGTAACACCCCTATCCCGCAAAATTCTCCTTTGGTGTGCTTATTAGCACATTGGAAACAAGGTAACTTTGGGGAAGGATTACGTAAAACTAAGTTGATTGATTATTGTAATTCATGGTGGCCAGAATATGCCTTGGAGAATGGTGAAAAATGGCCAAAATATGGTACTCTGCAATATAACACTATTTCGCAGTTAATGTCGTTTTGTAAACAAGAAGGAAAATGGGATGAAGTCCCATATGTTGATCTGTTTTTCTACTTACGGGGAAAGCCAGAATGGCAGAATGAATGTGGATTATTAATGGTTAAAACATCTGCAAAGTGTGGGGTTTGTGAGGAACGTTGTTTAGAACACTTGGCGTTAAGAGAAAGCTTGAGTAGAGAAAATTATACAGATATTGATTTACAAATAGCTCCAATAGGAACAAGAGAACCTAACCCTATCCCACCTGTTTCATCTGTCCCTATCCCACTACCTGCTCCTCACCCACCTACCCCTGAACCTGTTTCATCTAGTACACCTTTCCCTCTTTATCCTCCTCTCCCATCATCACCCGATCCCTCTTCCTCGGAAGATGAGCAAAACCTAACTGTGATAGAAAGGGGAAAGAGGTATGCGAGTGAAAAAGATAGCAATGGTAATGAATCAGTGACCCCAATAGCCCATAGAACCCGGGGTCGGGCAAAGCTTGCTCCAGTTGTGCGTAGAGATGGCATAAGGAAACAAAAACAGACTGTGATTGCCCCCTTGCGACAAGGTGTCGGAGTGGAAGGGCCAGTATTTGTAAAAGTGCCTTTTTCCCCGGCAGACTTAGTAATTTGGAAACAGTCAGCCGGAACTTATAGAGAAAATCCTGATAAAGTGGCACGTGTAGTAAAAATGGTTATGAAAACGCAGAATCCTGACTGAGATGATATACAAGTGATGTTAGATACTCTGATGGATTCTACTGAAAAAGAAATGGTACTTAAGGCAGCCAAAGAGAGGGCAGGAGAAGATATTAGAAATGGGCTGGTAACAGGAAATTTAGATCTGAATTTCCCAGTTGAGGATCCAAATTGGGACCCTAATTTATTGTGTGATATGAGGAGGTTACGGAAATATCAAGAGTGGATCCAAATAGGAGTTCAGAATGCTGTGCCCAAAACTATAAATTGGTCCAAACTATATGAGGTTCGACAGGAAAAGAAGGAATCTCCCACTGCGTTTTTGGAGAGGCTGAAGGATGTAGCAAGGAAATATACAGACCTCCAAATGGATACAGAGCAAGCAAAGGTTCAGCTCGCTCTCATATTCTTGGGCCAATCACAGGATGACATTCGTAGAAAATTGCAAAAATTAGAAGGGGAAGAATTAAGGAATTTGGATAAGTTACTCGAGGTCGCCTGGAAGGTATATAACAATCGGGAAAAAGAAGCTAGTAAAAGGCAGCAGCAGAATCTTTTGGCAGTAATACAGGGGAGAGGGAACCCAAATTTCAGGGGGCGTAACAGGAATGGTCGGGGTAGGAGACCAGTTACCCAGGGGTTAAGCCTGAATCAGTGTGCGTATTGTAAGCAGGAGGGGCATTGGAAGCGAAATTGCCCAAGTCTGAATAACCAGTTTGACCAGGGCAATCAGTTCCAGCAGGCTACCAAGGAGATGGTCCTGGGGGAGTATACCAGCTGACTAGACGTAGAACCAGTAGAACAAGTTAAGGAACCTGTTGTAAATATACAGTTAGGGCATAAAGAGGTCAGATTTCTAATAGATACGTGAGCTACTTTTTCTGTACTGAATGATTTGGAAGGACAAATTGGGGACAACGAAACGACAATAGTCGGCGCTACAGGGAAAGAGGAAAAACGGCCTTTCCTGCAACCCCTAAATTTGTGTTTTGGAAACAAGATTATAACACACGAATTTTTATATGTACCTGAGTGTCCAATTCCGCTTTTAGGGAGAGATTTGCTAGCAAAACTTGATGCGGTAATAACCTTTGAAAATGGAGAGCTTATAATGAAAATACCTGAATCAAAGATGGGACAGATATTAATGATGAAAGAAAAACCTGTCCCCTCTATCCCTAGGGAGGTAGAAGATGCAGTGATTCCCTCTGTATGGGAGACAGATATCCCATGAAAATCTAAATTGGCACAACCAGTGCATGTAGAGTTAAAAGAAGGGGCAAGGGCTGTACAAGTCAAACAATATCCCATAAAACCAGAAGCACGGCAAGGAATAGTAAAGATATTGAGAAATTCTTGAAATACCAAATTTTAGAAGAATGTGAATCAGAATTTAATACACCAATATTTCCAGTAAAGAAGCCAAATTGTGAATATAGATTAGTGCAGAATTTGAGAGCAATAAATAAAATAACAAAGGACATTTATCCAGTGGTAACAAATCCTTATACATTGCTAACATCCGTAAAGGAGATATATAAATGGTTTACCGTAATTGATTTAAAAGATGCCTTTTTCTGCATCCCCCTTGACAAAGAAAGTAGGAAACTGTTTGCCTTTGAGTGGGAAAACCCAGGGAACGGAAGAAAGACCCAGCTCACCTGGACGCGACTCCCACAAGGCTACAAGAACAGTCCCACTCTATTTGGAAACCAACTGGCAAAGGAACTGGAGATTTGGACTGAAAATGGGCAAGTACCAAGAGACCAATACTTATTGTTGCAGTATGTTGATGATATACTAATAGCTACAGAAGAAAGAGCAACCTGTATAAAGGTAACCATTGAGATTTTAAATTCACTGGGGATGGGAGGCTATAAAGTATCCAGAGGAAAGGCACAAATTGCACAACAGACTGTGATTTACCTGGGACGTGAAATTTCACAAGGGCAACGAAAACTAGGTACTAATCGTATCCAAGCTATTTGTGCTATTCCAGAGCCCCAGAATTTACATGAGCTGCGAATCTTCCTCGGGATGGCAGGATGGTGTCGCTTGTGGATCATGGACTATGGACTGATTGCAAAACCCCTGTATGAAGCTCAGAAGACACAGCCATTCACCTGAGGCAAACCACAGATAGAAGCCTTCCTAAAATTAAAGGAAGCACTGACAACTGCTCTAGCACTAGGGTTACCTGATCTGTCTAAAGATTTTCAGCTGTTTGTACATGAAAGGCTGCGCCTAGCATTAGGAGTCCTGACACAACGTCTGGGAAGCTGGAAAAGGCCGGTGGGCTACTTTTCCAAACAACTCGACAACATAAGTGCCGGGTGGCCCCCATGTCTGCGGGCAGTCGCAGCTACTGTGATCCTGATACAAGAAGCCAGGAAACTTACTATGGGAAGGCACATAGATGTCTATGTGCCGCACATGGTAACCACTGTCTTAGAACAAAAGGGGGGCCATTGGCTATCTCCCAGCAGGATGATGAAATTCCAGGTAGTCCTGACTGAGCAGGATGATGTCACATTAAAAACAACTAACCTTTTGAATCCAGCTTTGTTCCTAGGCACCACAACTGAAGAAGGCCCATTAGAACACGACTGTGTAGAAGTAATAAAGTACACCTATTCAGCAAGAGAAGACCTGAAAGACGTCCCACTAGAGCAGCCGGAGTGGGAGCTGTTTACAGATGGGAGCAGCTTCGTGGAAAACGGAACCAGATACGCTGGATATGCGGTAACAACAGTCAGTACAGTAGTGGAGGCAAAGGCATTACCACCAAATACATCTGCTCAGAAGGCAGAACTGGTTGCTTTAACCAGGGCACTAGAATTAGGTGAAGGGAAAAAGGTAAATATCTGGACTGACTCAAAATATGCTTTTGGAGTGGTGCATGTACACGGAGCACTGTGGAAAGAAAGAGGACTGTTATCTTCTCGGGGTACGCACATTAAAAATCAGGATGCTGTCCTGCAATTGATAAAGGCAGTACAAAAACCTGAACAAGTAGCAATCATACACTGCAAAGCACACCAATCAGGAAACTCCAAAATCTGTGAGGGAAATCAAAAGGCAGACTGGGCAGCCCGACAGGTTGCTCGAGAGGTACAAACAACAATGGCATTGATACCTTTGAAGCTTAATGTATCCCAATTCAATTTGCCTCCAAAACCAAAATATTCAGTAGAAGATGAGAGACTGGCACGTTTGCTAAATGCACAAAAGAATTCAGAGGGATGGTATGCAACCGCACAAGGACAAATAGTGGTACCCCCCTTGATAATGAGAGAAGTAATACAAATTAAACATAATGAATGTCACTGGGGAGCAGAGGCATTGGTAAAATTGCTAAAGCAGAGTTTAATTTCAGTATGGATATTAACAATGGCAAAATCAGTAATGTCGAAATGTGATATCTGCTTGAAAAACAACCCAGTGGCCAGGTGACAGGCACAGCTAGGAAGAATTCGGATAGGAATAGAGCCAGGAGACTATTGGCAGGTAGATTTTATAGAACTACCAAGGACTCGAGGATACAAATACCTGCTAGTGGGGGTTGACACATTCTCTGGGTGGCCAGAAGCACTTCCCTGTCACACGAACCAAGCAAAGGAAACAGTTAAGTGGTTACTACAGGAGATTATTCCCAGGTTTGGGGTACCCCTAGGGGTATCATCAGACAGGGGACCCCATTTCATAGCTGCAGTAGTAAGAGAGGTAAGTAGATTGCTGGGGATAAATTGGGACCTCCACACACCATGGAGACCCCAGTCAAGTGGACAGGTAGAGAGGATGAATCAGACACTAAAAAGGCAAATCAGTAAAATATGCCAAGAAGCCAAATTGCAGCGGCCCCAGGCTTTGCCAATAGCACTGTTGAGGATTCGGATAAAGCCTAGGAGTGGGATGTCAGTCAGTCCTTATGAGATATTGTATGGGAAACCATATGAATCTCCTGAGCCTAACCCTAATGTACATGTCACAGGAAAGCAGGAAATGTATAATTATGTTCTGTCTCTTGGGAAAACTTTAGCTCGGCTCCGGAGTATCCTCGTGTGGAATAGACCACTGACTCTCGAGAACCCAGTCCATAACATACATCCAGGAGACGAGGTGTACATCAAGAACTGGAATGAGGAACCGCTGAAAGAAAAGTGGAGTGGACCCCATCAGGTACTACTGACCACCTTTACAGCAGTCAAAGTAGCCGGCGTGGACCCCTGGATCCACTATACCCGAGTGAAGAAAGTCCATCCTGGATCACAGACTGTATAAACTCTGGAATGAACAAAGACTGCAGATAAGACGTGTTTAATTGCTTTCAGAATGCTATCAGTAATTGTGCTAACGTTATGGTTATTAATATCTTTGGGATGTGGAATGCAAAATGATCAACTAACCACTCTTCATTCTAAAATGAAGAGAGAGGTACAAACAGAAACACAGGTGATAAAGGTTTCTAATGCAGTTCGGGCTGAGAATGTAATGATTGGATTAGTCAAAGATTTTGCCAAAATGCAAAACACCAGTCAAATAACTGCCTGTCTGCCAATACCAAAGGCAGCAGGAGACCCAGTAAATTGGGGAATCATAACATCAAAACTACCTGAAATACAAAAGAACAAAACAATTACATGTAAACTGGTACCCGAATCGAGGCAAGTTACAGAAACAACTCTGGTATGGGAATGTGAGGCCAAGGATAAGAAAGATCAGATAGAGCCTTGGGACAGTGCGTGGTCTGTGAGTATTCTTCAAAGATTCCAATATATGGCAAACACCCCTTGGTGTATTAAGTGGGAAGGCCCCGAGAATGAAACAGATCCAGCAATAACGAACACTGACACTAGTAGCAGAACGAGGGCAGACAAAGTGTTGTAGTGTGTTTTTAGATTTCTTGTTTTTTTCCCCCATTTTATGTATTATTCCCCCCCTGTTCTTTGTAAGATGGTTCTTCCCCCTCCAGCTTTCCCGCCACAGAGTCTTTGGCAGTTATGTTACCACAGTTACCCCTGCCCCTGTTAATTGTCAATCTCCCAAGTTACATACCTGCTCCTCCCTTATCCCACCATATAAGTAAAGTTTTCCTCCTCCCTGGGCCCAGTCAATCACCCCCCACTCCTCCCTGCTTTCGAGAACATTCTTCTCTCTGGGGGTCGTAGTTGGCTGGCGTCCCAGGGCCCCTCCTTTGTTCTATGTTTATTGGATAAGTTCTTGTGTCAGTTTTCTTATGTACCTCCCCACATGTTCCCCTATTGGTTAGCTGGGCTTCCCCTCCCGTCTCCACCCCTTCCCTGTAAAACTTTGTCTCCCCCCCGTGTTCGGGGCCATTTTGCTGTGGGTTTTTCCACCTGTTGGTTTGCCCTGTGCTGCATGTGGGCTCTTCAATAAACCGACGTTTTACCCCCAGCAAGTGGTCGCCTCCTCTCTCGTCTCGTCCAGCGCGAACCCAAGTCCGCAATCCAGCCCAGCCCGAGGCCAGGATGCCAAGGGGGGCTGGCCTCAGATGCTCAGGGGCGTCGGCCACTTTACCCCTTCAGCTAGCCGGACTTAGGGCCGTGAACACCCTCGCGCAACAAAGTAAGTTGGTGGGCATGTAATAAAACTTACAACTGCACTTCAGATGATGAAGAGATAAAACAGATGCCACCCCTGGCAATAGCCCTACAAATTGGTTGTGCTTGCAGAGGGATCAAACATAAACAAGGCAGAGTGAATTATAAAGTAATTATAGGATGTACCAGGATTACAATCCGAGGTCCAGGACAATTTGTATGGGCAGCAAGTGATGGTACCTGGACAACACATCTGCCTGTAGACGGGAAAGTAAGGGAGATTACTTTAGGCCTACCAACCTTATGTCCGATTTGGAAAAAGTCCCCATTTAATGGAAAACATGAACTTCTGCAGATAAGAGCAAGACGAGAAGTTCTAGACAATGAAAATCCAGATGACACTTGGCAAGAACCCTCTAGTGGAGTGAAATTTGGATGGGCCCTAGAGTCATTGCTTGGTCCTATAGCAAACTATAAGAGTAGAGAGATGCTGTACAAACTTACAGGTCAGGTAGGTAGACTGGCAAGAGTCACCCGGGAAGGATTTAAAGAATTAAATATACAATTACAAGCCACCACAAAAATGACTTTACAAAATCGATTGTCCCTAGATATGTTACTCCTGAAAGAGCATGGAGTATGTGGATTTTTAAAGGGACAAGTTGATCATTGCTGCGTTCATATCCCAAATGTAACTGCAGATGTAGAATATGACATCAATCAGTTGAAACAAATAGATCATGAAGCACAAGAAGAGCAAAAGGATTTGGCTACAAGCTGGTTAGGAAAAATCTTTAAAGGATTAGGATGGAATGTGAGTTCATGGATTAAATCTATCATTGAGAGTGTGATAATCTTACTAATTGTATTCTTAGCAATTTGGTTAGTTTACAGCATCTTAAAGGGAGACATACAGAAGAAAACATCCTGGAACCAGAGGATAATAAAGGCACTGACACGAGATCCATGCCGACAATCTTCTGGTTCTCCAGTTCGTAACAGCATCCATGACAACGTTTACATCAACCCTGGATTTGAAGAACCAAGTACGAACTGAGGAATAAAGGACTGTATCAAGTGAAAACATTTACACCTATAGTGAAGTGAAAATGCTTTCAAAGGGGGGAGAATGATAGTGGAACCCTGGAAAAAGTTAAAGATAGAATCTAAAATGTTAGGCTTTGTGCTTTCCCAGATCAATTGTACCTGCGTAAGCAGTATGATAAATTATATAATTGTTAGATGTGATGATTGTTTAGTAATTAAATGTAATTATTATATAACCATAAGAAGAATAGTGAGAAACCATGTTGGAAATTCAGAGAGGGGCTAAATTTATGTATACAATAGAACAATATAAGTTTAATAATTAACATGAAAGTTATGTAACGATAGAGTATAAAACATGATCATTTCGGATGTATGGTCGGAGTCAGATTTGGGTTGAATATACCCCGATTCCCAGAGCTCTTAATAAAAAACACCGCATATAATCTCTCCGTGATTATGTGTTTTTGAACGCTAACATACACATACTCTTAAATTATAGCAAGATATCAAAATTGGTTATTTCTGAACTATCAAGAAATTTATATTTTTAAAAAAACTGTTTTCAATTGATTTCTACCAAGTGTTATTCTTTGTGAAAGCATGTTCATACCAAAATCTCACTGAAATATATAAAATTATTTAGTGGGCATGGAGAATTTTGCCTAGATATGAACTTTGGGGCCAAATCTAGAATCTGATAATCTGATGCAATATGAAGTTCCTTTAGACATTGAAGGCATTGTTTAAAGTTGAGTAAAAGGTGATGAAAAATGCTAAAAATTTAGTTTTGAAAGTAAAATATCACCCTACTGAATGACATAAATGTATTCTTATCAATAAGAACTCCTTGGATGAGAACTGATGACTAAATACAATTGCAGCGAGAAATAACAAGGTGAACTGGCCAGAGTTATTGATTGCTGTCCAAAACCAGTGACTAATTTCTTACATCTTAACTCTAGGTTCTTGTTCAACTTTGACCTAACTTGACATATAGAATCACTGTGTACTTCCCTTTGTTTCTTTCTTACAGAGTGTGAAAAAATGAAGAAACAAAACAGATTACAGTCTTTCCCTTCAGCAGAGGGAAAGAAATTATTCCCTCTGCTCTAGTTTATGACTCATTTGTAGTAAAATTGCCCTGTAAATACACCTCCAATGACACCAGGTAAGATACACTACTCTTACAGTGCCTAAATCATGGTATTGTATTTTGGACATGCCTGTGAGCCTCAAGGTGTGTGCATGGTGTAACTCTGCAGCTCGTCTCACTGGAAGAAGATCTGCTCTGCACTCTTTAGAGGTACAGTGCAAGATCTGAAGCCCAGGAAAAGCTTTGAGCCAACTATCTGTCACCCTGCTCCTGCACCTCTCTGAAGCATGAATTACAACCCTTCTTGGTAATGACATTTGATAATCATGAGAAGGGGAGAAGCTATTCAAATTGTGACAGACATCCAGGTTGATTGAAAGTTATCATTGATGATGAGGAATTCACAGGATTTGCTCTGCAGTCTCAGAGTAAAATGCGACTCCTGCCTTCAGCACATTTTTGTGGTTGTTATGAGGGATTGTAATGGTACAGCACTTACACACAGCACCTACAATGGGAAAATGTTCCCTCAGATGCCTTAAGTCCCTTTCACAACATGGTGAGTAGTTAATGCAGGAAAAGATAAAATACTGCCTTTCACAAATGTGAGCTCTAGCGTCTGATCTCGGGTCACACATCTAATTTCATTGATAAGACAGAATTGCAAGAAATTCTTTCATAAAGTAGAAACATACCAAAACTTTAATTACTGAATTTGCACTGCTACCTTTTCTTTCTGAAAAATATCTCCAAAACCAAAGAACTGGACATGTTTTTCATAAGATGACTACAATAATTTTTAATGCTGCAATGTGAAGGCTTTTGGCAGACATAAATGCTAGAATATTAATGGATAAAAGTTTTAAAATATCATAAACAGATTTTGCATGAAAAATGTACTAAACACAAATCTCAGAGACTGTCTCAAACAGGAAAAAAAAAAATCTTCCTATTAAAGATTCAGAAAAGAAAGCGAATTTATATTGCAGAAAATATCTTTCTTCTTTTCCTTGACTATATTTTCTATATTAGAAAATATTTGATCTCATTTCCTCTGCTGGTGCTTACAAGTCCAGCCAGCTGTTAACCTTAAATTCTTATGTTGCATTTAGGTTTCCAAATTATCATGAGAAAGGAAGCTCCTTAGAAGCAGTTTGTCCTCTGAGTGAAGTATGAGCAGAGTTGAAATGCACTTTGATTAAGGTGCTAAAGCAGGCTGAAATGAGATTCAATAAAGCAACCTTTTCAGCAAATTCAATGCAGTGATGAACCAGTGCTTTCCCAAACTGATTAATTTGTTGAAGGGAACATTTTACTGTCTGCTAATTTTCAGATATGTCTAATTGCTTGGAAATCAAATACTTTCTGTAGCAAAGAAAGATACAGGAAATGCTGTTAGATAATTAAAGCATAAAGGTTATGCACAAATGTCAAATCAATAAGGACAGTAAACATGGTTTATCAACCACGCCAAGTACACTTTTTCAGTTGCAAAATGTAAATAGGTTTAGAATAGAGTGGTCTGGTGGGATGATGGATAGGATACCCATAACACTTTAATTAACTCCAGTTTCCTACATGTTAAAGGTTTCTTCAGTCCACTGGTTTATGTAACAAACCCTCTTAGGATTTCATTAGCCATTGCTCAATATGAAGTGCAGAATGCCATCTGAAGGGGTTACATTTTGTCCTGTTCTTCTGTCAAGCTTTAAGTCGTATCACAGTGCTATTACTGTTTTCCCTAAAAATATGCAAGTATTTTAAAGTATCAGCTCTGGGTATTGATTTGGTATTTTGCTTTTTATTATCAGGAAATAAAAGGTAACAACTTCTAACAGTGAAATGCAAATGCTTCTTTAACTGCAAATAATTGTTTTAGTTTGTTTCCTTTTTTTTTGTTTTGTTTTTTGTAGGGGAGGTATGTTCAGGGAATTGCATTCTTTATGTTGATTGGAGGAAGAAAATTTGCTTTTGTTTTGCTTCTCAGAAGATATGATTAAAAGAAAACCTACATGTTACATCACAATAAATGCCAGGCTTTTTAGCTTTTTTTTTTTAGTAAATGAAGTATTTTTCTTTACACCTTTTTGTCGGATAAAGGGTATTCACATGTTCTGTTTTAAATGGAGAAATTCTTCCATTCTGAAAGCAAGGACTCTGAAGCTGGGGCAACATTTTCTAGCCATGCCTGCTAAGGACTTTTTATCCCTATAGAAAGGAAAACATAAATCAGCTGTTATTCAATTTGGCTTCAGACAATTAAATTTATCATCAGGAGAGAAAAGGGTTATTTAACCTTTAACCCTAATACAGGAGCTTAATTTTAAGTTTAGAGCACAGAAAGTCTTTTTATTTAAAATAAAATGCTCTCTAATTTTTCATGTTGCCCATTTAGGACTATAACACATGAAAACATCAGATACAGCCTCAGTTAATAATGATCTATTTTCTTACAGAAGCTGGCAATAATAATGCTCATTAACACCATTTTCTAATGTTCCTGTGGGAAATGCTATCAAGCTCTCTGTTAAGGACTTATTTCAATTAAATTAACAACTGCTGACCTACCTTGTACATAGGATACTCTAAGCAAGAGCAGCTTGATCCTGTAATGGTGTTTTCTTTTAAGATGAATATATGACAACTGTATTTTGTATGCCTTGGAAATGACTTTCAAAAATGTCCATTTTAAGATTGCCCTTTCAAGATGCTTTGCAGTGTCTCCTGACTGAGTCACACATGCATGACTATCCTCACAAACAATGATTTAGAGGAAGAAATTCAACACTCAAGATTTACCGCTTCCACTTCTCAATAATTTTGTGCTTTCCTTGCCCTCTGCTGTGTTATCAGTCATCCGTGTCCCAGGGGAAATACTACAGGCTTGAGGTTAAATTAAGGTTCTATCTCCAGTGATTGTCTTCAGCAAACCCTGTATGTTCCCAAACAAACCTTATCTGCATAGAAGGCAGCCTTAAATGCCAAGGGAGAGCAGGGAAAGCTCTCTTTCTTGTTGACATGAGGGCTAAGATTAATACAGACTAGTGTTTGAAAAGGGAAAAAGGTAACTAAGCTAAAAAATAAATTGTACATTTATTAACCTCTTAATCAGAACTGTGCTCTGAGACAGAGATTAGTTTGTGAAAAACATTACCAGTCATCATATGCTACCCAAGGGAAAAAAAAAAGATTGAAGAAAAGTGTTGCTACTACATCTCTCTTAGTTAGTTTTGCTAATTAAAAAATCAAGCCTTTTTGTGTGTTGCGTGTAGGTCACTGACATTTATAGATATAACTTAAGGAGTTCCCTGGCTCAAAAGATGGTTATATGTGGGCCTACCAAATAAAAGCAGCACAAAATAAACTAATTCAGTGCAAGGGTCTTCCCAGATGCTCTGAGGTAAGGTAAAAATCAGGGTCTTAGCAATTGTGTAGTTTTGTATGCACTGAAAGGCTTGGACCAAGTTTCAGGTCATTACTAGGGTAAGGGGCCTTGCAAGGAATAGGCTTGTATCATGTTTTAATAAAAAATGTTTCTAAAGAGCTGTGGGTAAGTGGTCCACCATAGGCTAGTAGGAGTGCCCTACTGCTCCCCATGCCTGTAAGGCTGGCTCTGTGAGGGGGAGCAGGACATTCTGGGGAGCAGAACTTGTCCTTGGGACACCTACAGCAGCAACCTCAGCCTGACTTGCTCCCCTGGCACCACAGTGCCAGACCTGCCACTCTGGTTTCTGTTGGCTGGAAAACAGGTGTGAGCAGATCCCTCCTTAGCTGTCACTCTGGGTTAATTAAAGGTGAATGTCAGGGATGGAATCCAAGTGGGACATATTTTAACAAAGGATTTACTCGTTTAGGCAAAGTCAAGAACAAAGTTTCAAGAATCAAACCCCAACTCTATCATTGCTGAGCAGCAAGGTGATTTTGAAACTGGACTTGATACAGCATTACATTTTGACTCAGTGTAAATAAAAAATTAACTCCTTTGTGAGCTAAAAGATATCACAGAATCAGGCTGATGATTGAGGTTGGAAGGGACCATCTGGTCCAAGCTCAAGTGGATCCACCAAAATATTTTCCCCACACCAGTTTTTTGGACCATATCCAGATGGCTTTTGAATATCTTCAGGATAGGAGGCTCCATCATCTTGCTGAGAAATCTTTACCAGGGCTTGCTGAGTCTCACAGTTAAAGAGTGTTTTTTGATGCTCAGAGGGAATTTCCTGTGTTTCAGTGTGCGCCTGCTGCTTCTTGTCCTGTCACTGGGCACCACTGGAAAAGCTCAGGCTCTGTCCTTGGGCTGTTCCTTCAGGTATTTAAATGTATATTGATGACTTTCCTCTGACCCTGCTTTACTCAGGCAGAACAGGCTCAACATAATTACCTTAGTCTTTCTTTTTAAAGAGATACTCTTGTCTAACATCTTTGTTTCCAGCAAATCCACGGCTGTCTGGTAGTGGGAAGCCCAGCACTGGGAGCAAGACTCCATCCATGCCTTAGAAGAACTGAATAGAAAGGCAGTCTCAGCTCCCTCAAATCTCTGGCAACACTCTCTAATGCAGCCCAGGGTACAATTCCTGTTCTTTGCACTAAAGGCACAGGGCTGGTCCATGTTCAACTTGGCGTCCTTCGGGATGCCCATGTCCTTTTATGTTGGATTGATTTCCAGCTAGGTGGCCCCCAAATACACTGACATGTGGAACAATTCCTCCTCAGGTGCAGGGCATTGCACATCTCCTTGTTGAATTCCATGACATTCCTGTCTTCCCAGTTATTCACCCTGTTGAGTGTTTTCTGGTTTTCAGTGTGACCCCCTGACATATTAAGCATTCCTCTCAGGTTTGCTGAGGGGACACTCTTCCTAATCATCCAGACCATAATGCCAATGGTAAAGGATATCACATTTGGATTTGATGCTTTCTGTACGCTTTGAATCATTAGATTCCACTAGAGCTCATACCACTGATGGCCACTCTTTTGCCAGTGTTCCATCAGTGTTAGTCAGTCATCCATCCCATACTTCAGCAGCTTATCTACAAAGATCTCATGGGAGGCACTAAAGTCTGTGGGGACAATATCCAGTGCTTCCGCTTCATCGATCAGTCCAGTTTCACTGTAGAAACTCATCAAGTTTGTTAAATTTCCCCTTGGTGAAGCCATGCTGATTACTGATGATTTTCTTGTCCTCCTGGTGCCCAGAAATGGTTTCCAGGGTTAAGTGCTCCACTGACTTCACAGGAATCAAGGCAAAGCTGACTGAACTGTAGTTCCCTGGGCCCTTCTTCCTGCCCTTTTTGAAGACAGGACTGACACTGGCTTTTTCCCAGTCTTCAGATACTTCTCCCAATTGCTAGGATTAATCAAAGATTTTTTTAAGTGGCCTCACAATAGCATCTGGCAGCTCCCTGCACACTCATAAGTGCATCCCATGAAATCTCGCCCCACAGACTTACACATGACCTGTTTCCTAAAGTCTTCTCTGATCTGACCCTCTTTTCAAGGTATGTACTTCTTATATTGTAATTTTAAGAATTTACATTTAATAGCTAGGCTTGACTTTTTTCTTAACAGGAAGGAAATGCTATTCTCTTCAATATACTCTTATTGCAGTAGTTCTGCACTACAGTATTGAAATTTTAAATATTTTTACTCCTTCAAAAATAGAGTTAATAATTAGTTGTGCAGCTGAAAGCTCACTTTGGAGGGTTGACTCTGGCTGGATTCCAGGTGCCTGCAAAATCTGCACTACCTCTCACCCCTAAATAAACACAGATGGGTCAAGATGAGGACAGAGGGAAATTACTCAACAATTACCATGATCGGCAAAGATGATTCAACTTCAAAATAAAAAAAAGTTTTATTTACTGTCAATCAAATCAGAGTAGCATAATGTGAAATCAAAACAAATCTTAAAAAAACCATCTCCCCATCTCCCCTTTCTTCCTGCATCTAATTTCACTCTGATTTTCTCTACCTTCCCCCCCTGCTTCAGCAGTGCAGTGGGACAGGGAATAAGGGCTGTTGGAAACATGTTGTCTCCTCCGCTCCTTCCTCCTCAGGTGAAGTACTCCTTGTACTCTTCTCCTACTCCAGTGTTGTGTGCTTCCCACAGGAGACAGACCTGCATGAACTCCTCCAACCTGGATCCTTCCCACAGGCTTCCCTCCTATGTGGTGCAATCCTTCAGGGGAGCACTGCTCCGGAGTGGCCTGCCCATGGAGCCACAGGTCCTGCTCCCATGTGGGCTCCATTTTCCATTGGTCCTGCTGGGAGCCTGCTCCAGTGCAGGCTTGTTATCAGCAGTCTCCTTCAGGCCCTGACCTGCTCCCTTGTGAGCCTCCCAAGGGCTGCAGGCTCAGAGCTGCCCCTGGATGATCGTCACATCAGCTGGAGCACCTCCTGCCCCGCTGTGCAGGTTTAGAGCAAATTTGGGGAAGAATCCCCCAAAGGATCTCTGGTGGGAAAAGCAGATCCAATCGGCCCCTCCCCCCAGCTGGTCCGGGAGGGAAAAAATACGTCCTTGGAGAAAGGTGGAAAAAAACTGTTTATTAAACAATAAAACCAAAACAATATCAAACAATGAGACCCCTTGCCACTCTAAAAGAGATGACAAACTGAGAAAACCCCAGGTTGAAGCTCAGCTCACTCAGTCTCTGATCAGTCCCTCCGGTGCTGGAATTGTCGCAGGCCAGGCCCGGCCCGGTGGGCCACAGCTGCAGCTGCTGGTGCTCCCCTGGGTGCTCAGTCCAGAGCAGTTTCAAGAGGTCCAAAGAAAAAGGAAAAAAAACAGTCCAGGGAACTTCTCTGCCTCAGCTAGCTAAACTAACTAAAAGCAAAGAAGAGCTCTGTCCCACTGTCTGTTCATCCACAGACAACAACAGTCCAGAAGCAGGAATGTGGAGGAGGAGTGCAGTGTCTGAAACCAAACTGCACGCTTCTTCTCTCCCCCCATTCAGTCTCTGGAACACTTTTAAAGGTGAAAAACTTATTATTCAACATAAACAGAATGAGACGCTTTGGGATAAAAGCATCATATAGTCAACCCAGGACACCCTTCTGCTCTGACCTGCAGGGCTGCTGCTCTCACTTGTTCTAACTTCTTTCTTTGGCTGAAATCGCCATTGTGCAGAGCTTTCTGCCCTTCATAACTACATTACAACTGCTGGCCAAGGCTAAACTCAACTGCCACTGCTGTTGAGTTTAGCCTTGGCCAGCAGTCAGTCTGTCTAGGAGCTGTAGGGCATTGGCTCTGCTGGACATGGGGAAAGCTTCCAGAGAAGTCCCCCTTCTTGCAAAAATTTTGCTGTGTAAACCAAATACACTCATTAAAAAGCAATGATGAGTGTTTTTGAAGAATACCTTGGATTTCTTTTTGTCATGTTACAGATGTGGAGTTTAGGGGTTGTTAGAAGAGGTGTGTGAGTATAACGATAAGAAAAAAAAGCCTCCGAAGAATTTCAGCGTTCGTATTTGCTACTCTATGTCCTCATCTATCTTGTCTTTCTGTATATTACAGCTGTCCTTGTGGTCGTACTTTATCAGCACAAATGATGTTACTTTCCCACTTACCACCTTTTTCTCACTCTTTAATGTTGGACATGTAAGTCACACTAGCAATCTTGTCACTAAAGAATTTAGTGTGGAGGTATCTGTGGGAGATACATTCATACCAGATCTGATTTATTTGAGATTTTTTTTTTCTGTGGGTAAGAAACAATGGCTATTTTTTTTCCCAGCAAAATAATAAAAAATGACTCTACTGCCGTATTTGAACAGAGTCTCAAATCAATGCTCACATTTAACAGGGAAAAAAGTATATTTGAATAGAAATTACATATGAATACCTTAACGTATGTTATGTACTTTTTCATTTTTATGATCATGTTTCCATAAATGATAGCAGAATCTGGGGCATGGCAGGTGAAAAAATTAGTGCTGCTGAGACAGGATGCTATTGTACTGGAATTAGCTTGTGTAGTGTGTGTGATTTTTCTTTAGCAGAGGCGATCACAAAACTGACTGATGTGTTCCAACAGAACATTTGTGCTGGGGATATAGGCTCAGCCAGGGGACTAAAATGCACGGAAAACTACCAAGTTCTTCCCAAGAAATGTGAATTCTAAAAAAAAACCCCAATGATTTGATATTTTTGTATAAACCAAAGACTGCTCACTTTTTCTACAAAAAGAATTTGTAACACAATCTGTGACAGTGCCACAAGGCTCCCCTTGCAGTAAGAATGTTTCAAACAGATGTGTCTTAATTGAAGTAATCCATCTCAATCAAATGAGCCAAACAACTTCAAGATATGTCATGAAATGGTATAAATATTCCTCTGCCTTTTCCCCCTATATGCTCACATTTTTTCACTACTATGTAAGTTAGAGTGTACTTTTTATCCTGTTGATTATGACTTTTTCTACTCCTGGAACCAAGACATGTAAGTTCTTAGCAATGATTTGGTTATTATTGAAACCATTAGCAAAATTTACTTCATTTCATTCTAAAGTATGGAACCAAATAAACACATTAAATGACAAGAAATAAATGAGAACTTAGGAATAATAGTTAAAGAACTTCAAAGCATCCTATTCAGTGCCTGCCTGTGGGGTTTCTCAACAAAGAGAAACTTGACCTGAGATTTTTCATGAAGGAATGATATTTTTGACTTACTTAAGTTAAAAGAGCATGTGCAATAGTGATAGGCCTCCGTTTCCAATTTAATTCTCAGCAAAGATTTTTTTATTTTTCTTTCAGTCGATGGAGGAAACTTGTTAAAAAAACCCAAAACCATCAAAATGATTTTACAAAGCCTTCCATTTTTAGCATTCCACTTGTTGCTACTGCAGTATACACTAAATGAACATTTTCCATGTCAGACTTAAGTAATATCTCTCTACTTGCACATATTTGAAAAATCAATGCCAATTAAAGAAAATAAATCTAGGGTTTTTTTGAAGAGTTTAGAATGTTGGTGTTGTTTTGTAAAACTTTGATAAATCATTGCATCCAGTTATTGCACCCATTTTGCCTTAACAATTATACTCAACAAATGGATATTCTATGCTTAGTAAAAAACCAGATTCACAAGGCCCGTAAATACCTTTCAAAAAAAACCCAATTTGCCAATTAGTTAATTTGTTATTTCGTTCTGATTCTAAAATTTGCCCTGACAGGAAATAGAAATCTGGCTGGTTTTTAGAAATGTGAGAGACCAGCAATGACCCACAAACTAGCAGTGATGAGTGTTTGGCATAATTGTGGTAATGCAGAAAAATATTAACTGTCAAACTTGAACAAAGCTGTGGCTGTGAGGTAATTCAAAAAGACTAAGGGTTATTTCCAAGTCACCTCACACGTTTGGAAAAGGAAAGGCTAACAAATCATTATAATTAGTATCTTCTTTTTACCATACTTCTATTTTTTAGCTATGAACAGTTTACTAATTCCACGTAAGTTGCAAATTCAAAGCAATAGCTGCATGAGCAATTTAAGTCCCTGAAGGAAAGGAAACTAGGCTCTTTCTGAGGAATTTTACTGATGTGAAATCTGTCAGGGCTACTATAACTGAGTATTTCAATCTGAAGGTCATGACTTCACAAATAATTTGACTAAATACATTTTAGCAAGTGGCATCAGGAAGTGATGGGCATGTTGATTTTTAAGACATGCTTGCCAAACATTAAGATAGATAGGATACTGCTGGGCACATGCAGAAGGTGTAGGTTCTACATAGGTGTTCTGAAAATAGATTATGCATCTCTGTCCACTCTGTCCACTTAAGTCTGAGTTAACTCAGCTTTATTACTTTATGGTCTCAAAGAAGGATGAAAACATATCTGTGTTTCTTTAGTGGTTTCTACTCCTTTCTTCCATTGAAATGTTATAAAAAGCCAACTGAGTAACTTTTATAGTGATTGCAAAAAATGGGTATGTTTGTGTATACGAACATCACATCCACTTCTATGCATTCAGTTCATGAAGGCCGTGAGTTTACTGCTCTTTCTAAGGCAGTGACCACTGGGGCATGGTTCTGTGTTTTGAGAGAAGCAATCTTTCTATATGGGTTATTTGGTTGGGATTATTTGTGCTATTTTAGTTTGTAGTACAAAACCCACCTTCTGGCTTTCACAAGAATTTTTCTCAAAGGTATGTTAGCTTCTAAACTACTCCTAGCCCAGATTTCCTTGATTTTGTGTCTGTGGGAAAGGAAAAGTTCTGACAAGATGAATTACATGGGCTGTGGTCCATAATTATGTGACAATGAACTACACATAATTCTTTTGAACATGCTAATGGAGAATTATTGAGAGTTTACCCTGACAAAGGTTTCCCTGCTCTCTATATTGCATAATACAATATTCTATTGACCAGAAATTTGTGTTCTCTGTTTAGAAGCTATAATAATGTTACTTATATGTAATGTAGATTACCTGGGGAGGTCTGAATAGGACTGGAAAATGCTTTATGTATCTTCTCCACATATTATCAGAAGAACTGAAAGGAGTAAATTGCTAAGTGATAGGAAGATTATTTCTTGCACGTAGAAAAACTCACTGCAGCTCTTCAAATATGTGTTTATCTGGCTGTTTACTTTCCTATTCTCCTCATTTTCCACAATACCACTTTTTACTAGTGAGGTCTACCACATAGGCTTATTGCATCTCAGATAAGGTTATGTCCAACAACTTAATACAGGCTGACACAATCGAACATTTGACAAAACTTGGATTTTTATATTTTTACTCAGGCAATTCTCATATGTTTGTTGCTACCTGCATGACGCATTTAGATTTTGATGCGCTCTGTAAGAGTACTTTTGCATGTAAAACTGATCATGTTCCAGCTTGTAGTAGAAGTTTAAGTGACTCCTGGCATGCAAGTTTTAAAAATCAAAATGACTAGTTTTGTTTGTTTATTTACTTTCTGTTTGGCTTGCAGATATTGTTAGGAACTGAAGATTAAAGTTCTTTTGGGACCATAATGTCTACATCTAAATATTAAAGAGACAAAGATTTGTATCAAGAATATAGTAAGTATAAATAACACTAAGTTGGTAGGGCACCTTTTACTGCAAAAACATTAATCTCTGGTAATGTTTTCCTTGACTAAATTCTAAATTTAAATGACTTATAATGCATATAAATGATGATAGCTGGCTGTTTTAATTTGTTATAATTTTCCAGCTTTTTTTTGTCTCATGTTGTTTGTTTTTCATCAAAAATACAATGTGATAAATGTTTTCTCTAGCTATTTGATTTGTCTCTTTGAAAATATTACAATTTTTTTTTTATGGCACATTATGGAAACTTTTATACATATATTAAAGCTTGTAATGACTTTTATTAAAATGTGCACTTAGGGACACTTGCTGCCTCAAGTAGTTGGAAGTATTCAGTAAGAATATTTTCATTACTGACTGTCTGGCAATAATTTCCTGCCATTCCAGCTCCAGATCAACCATTGCTCACACTCAGAACTGTAGAGAGACGGGGGATGCAGGGACATTGAAGAGACAGGCAACTGTAACTGTTGGGCCATTTAAAGTCACTTGTTATCCATGGAAAACAGGTTTGAGACCATTAAATGGGAAAGAGAAAATAAATCTGTGCTGATAAGTGTCTTGAATTGGATACCTGCTATATTTGTGGTTATAGCATGCACAGTGTGAAATTATTTCTGCCCCTATGGATTCCCAAATGCAGTTGGGAAGTTACAGAGACTGAATGTGTGTTTTCAGCAGCAGATACCAGAAACTTGATGCTCTCCTGGTCAGTCAGCAGATTGAGTTATTTTTCTTTAAAACACTGAGTTATTTTTATTTAAAAACATTGTATGCATTAAGTAGCTGACATGATGCATTTTCAAAACCTGTAGGAAAATACAATATTTTTAGGAAATATATTGATCTAATGAAAAACATTTGTGGCTCCTAATTTGGATTTATTTTGCATTGTTCATTAGCAGACATGAAAAAAATCACCTTAAACTCACAACTTAAGTATGTCCTAGAGTTTTCTTGTAACGATAGCTCATTATTCTGTTCTTAAACTCCTTAATTTTCAAAGACAGATTTCAGATGTTCTAAATGTGATTAGAACTCTTGTAGTGAAATTGACTTCCCCTGGATACCCATATACTAAAAAAAAATCTTTTGCGGCAACTGCCAGTCTGGTATGGCAGGAGAAAAAAAAAAAATCATTTAAGTTGCCAAATGTTTCTGAAATTTCCTTTGCTGTGTCCAGGCAGAGTTGTATGTCTAAATATTTTAGGATCAGGTAACTCTCTGGAACACATATTTCTGCCCTCTGACTTCTCCTTTGTGGTCTGACAGACCTCTAAGTAGTAGAAGAGAAAGCCTGCATCTAAAGGGTGACCTCAGACAGGACAACACTCTCCAGGTGACCTGGAAAAGCTCCAGAACAGGACTCCTGATAGCTGATCTACCAACACCGGAGGAATTAACTCGTGCATGGCTGAGGCTGCTGAACTTCTGCCCCTGGGAGAACAGTGCTCCTGTGACCCAAAGAGAAGATCCATAGTGATGTGAAGCTCCAGCTCCTTGTGGTCGCTGCACAGATGATCTTTGCTCACTTTTTTCACATGAGGAAGGCAGAATGACTGTCAGTACTGAAATTGTACTGTACAGTCATTTGTTTCTGCAAAAAGGGAAATTCTGCACAGTGGAGTTATGGCAAATATGTATATGCTGCTCAGCTCATATTACAATAATTATAATGTTTAGCAATGGGTCATTGATGTTGCATGTCAGCAGATGAGTAATGTTTTTGATGATGTTAATGGACCCCACGAAAATTTTCAAGGAGTGCATTCATTTGACTTGTTTTCCTTACCTGCCCACAAATTTCTTTAATTTCAGATAGACCTCATACAGCACACCAAAAATATCACAGCTGCAAGCACTGAGAGATGAAATACTGGCTGGGAAGTTGGGACAGTTGTTTCAGACAAGTACAGAGCTGTTTGGGTATTATGATTAATAAGGAAAATATATTAAGCTGGCCCAACAAACCGGGGCATAAGCCTTTCAATGAGATGTATTTAAATTGGTGCACTTAGAGTGAACCAACTAGATTGATGTAATGTCCCCATGTAGACATGCCCTTGCTCTGCTTGCCTCCGTGCTTTGATCTGAGATCAGGGAGCGAGATGAAAGCAGATCAGAGAGTGCTCCCTATTGTACCTCTGTAAGTGATCACATCTATCTTCATGTGACGCCATGGCAGCTGAGGCCAGCTCAGGTGGCAGAGCTGATTTCCCACAGTTATAAATGCAAAGGGGCTGCGGGCAGGGAATTTCAATGAGGAACACTTGATTTTGCAATGTCAGCCAGCAGGCCCTCAGTCAGCTGATTTAATCTTCTGCACTGCCTATCCATTTAGCCACATTTTTGGAAAGTGGTTTCATTAGAGGCAGTCATAAAGATGTAGGTCCCTTGTTTATTTCATGTCACGGGACAGAATAATTACTTCAGTGACAGAAAAATTAGGTATAGTTGCTTAAAATTAATATCACTGTTCTGACACAAAAGAGAGGAAATGAACAGAATGTAATTGAACCTGTTACTAATGGATATACTACATGGAAAAATGAATACATATTGTTGATAGATCTATGTACACACAAAAAAATTACTTATTTGTTTCTTCTAGTAGCCATGTATAGATGTTCTAATGCCAAATACATGTTGGGAGTTCTATAGAAATACTGTCTTCCACTGAAAGAGCCTAAGTATTGACTATGCATCTATAATCATCTTGCTTGGCTAAACTCACAGTGTGATGTCTTTTACTTCAGAATGAAATCTTTATATTTCCTGCTGAATGTGGTGTGGAGGAAGTAGTAAAATCTTCTTCTGAGTTTCCAAAATCTGCTAGAAGCTATAATGCATCAGCTTTTGCTGGAAAACCGCACTGCTGGAACACAAATCACAGCCTTTTGCAGAAAATGTTGAAATTAACCCAATGATTATAAGTTCTATTAAAAAAGCATTTTTATTTTTTTGCTGTCTGTGGATACATTCACATAGAAGCAAACTTCATTTTGCACTTGATAATTTTTTGCTTTATTGTTTGTACAATAAAGCAAATTTTTTTTATTGTTTGTACAATAACATTGATTTAGTCTTTGCAATCTTTTAGTATAACCATCCTTCACAACAAGAATTTTTGTCTATTCCAGCAGTGTAAATGGAAATAAGAGAGCATATATAATTTTTAATTAGGTCTTTTATTGCCATGATGAATAAGGGTCAAAAGTTTCAAATATTTTACAGATTATTTATTTGTGCAAGAAAATATCCAGTTATCTTGTCTGTTGATTCTTCCTGAGAATTGTAGACTTAGATCTAGAAAAAGAGCTTATCTAATGTTTAGAAAGAGTATTAGCATTTCAAATCAGTTCCTGCAACTAATTTGTTTTCCTCTACTGCCATTGATCAAACTTTTCCATGTCAAACCAATATGTCAAAACAGAATTGAATAACTTGGAAATATGAATAAATCTATTCAGACTGTTCATTCTGTGGCAGTGGTTAATAATGGTTGCTTAAAAGCCTCAAAATGACCTGAGTTGGAATAATTCCCTGTTCTGCAGTGAATTAAATTATATTTTGAGTATTAGAAATTAAAAGGAGATCTTGAACAGCCTCATTTTTGCATTCATTTTTGTGTAAACTGGGGTGCATCCATAAGAAAATATGAGTTCCTTGAAGAATATCAGTTTCACTCTGGCCACGGATATTTCTCATAAGACTTAAATCATAGAATTTGGCTTCTGGAGACCTAGTCCTGTGGCTGGAGAAGCTGTCAGTAGTTACAGTTGTGAAGGCTGATTCTCAGCTTGCATGGGAATGAAATCTTTCTACTCAGGCGTTTGTACTAATTTGTACTAATTTGGTGCTTTCCACTGATGGATGTTTAGATTTCTGAAAGCAGGCAGCATTAGGGAAAAGGCAATCCCTTCTTTATTTAGAAGAAGATTAATGGAATGGAGGCAGGCAACAAAATTATCTGCCTCCCTGGAGGCTATGGAAAATAGTCTCCATTGCAGTTCAGCGATAGACTTTCACGAGCATAGAAAGACAGTTGCATGAAATTGTGTTGAATTATGGGTAGGTAGTTCAGTAAGATGGACTACTGCCCACTGGGGAGAATTTTGGAGCTGTGAAAAACTGATCTTTAACAATGATAATGTATGTAAAAATAACAATTTGTCTTTTATGGAGATGACTTTCCAAGGCTTTGGCCTTGTTTCTTGAGTATCAGGTTCATCTGCACAGAATAAAAAGAAAAACGTAAATTAAAAAGTGTGTCTCTGTGTGTGTGTGTGTGAAATGGCATAGCCCTTACTTTCATGTTCAAATAACACAAAGAAGTCAATTTTATGTAATTTACCTTTTTCTACTCTGAATGACATTACTTAAATTATTTATAATTTGTTGTGTTTATGCAGGAATCTAAAGCTAATAACACAACAAGTAATTCTAAATAATAGCCTAACATATAATTCAATTTTAGCATACTTTAATATAATCAGTTTTTACGAAAACACATTAAAAGAGACAATTTGTCTCATTAAAATTCAACAGGCATTTAGCTCAGCTGGAATAGGACTTATTTCAGCCTCATTCACACTGAATTTTAAGATAGATTACAAACACAAAGACTTAAACAAAATTAAATACAAAATACTTTTGGAGTTAGAGCACTGAAAATATTTGAGTGGCAGTATCTGTATACTTTTCATGAAGTACTGCATCTTTACCCTTGCAAATCTGAGTAAATGGCAGTTTCGTAAACCATAATTATATTGGATCATATTTAATGGTTATATTTGGTAATGCTGAGAAAATATTAATCAAGTTTCTAAAAATTTATATATACTTTCTCATTTCCCATAGTGGTACTTTTGTGCTTCAGGTAATTACAGTCATCTTTAAATTTTATATGTGGTTAGGTGGCACTCCTGTAAACCTATTTATATTTGGGATTCAAGCTCTCAGAAATTTTCATGAATTTGACAATTTTAAGGATGCAATTTTTGCATGTCTGGGATGAGAAGCTGTGTTAGCAGTCTGAAACCTATCTTGAGAAAATGTACATCTGTGACTCTGTGGTGACTGTGTGTTAGCTGCTGCCTGAGCTCTACCCTGTGGAGGATGCTACTTTTAACTTCTTTTTGAACTATGAGATAATGTACAGGCTGTTTGAACCCGTGCACTGTGCTTGAATACATTTCCTAATGATGTTCTTCCTCTCTAACCTGCAAATTCCTAAAGTCTGGACTAATTTTTAGCTCTGTGTGAGCAAAAGGTTACATTTCTAATCAGCTTCTCTTACAGTTTAGCCATTCAGTAGTGATTAGTGAAAATCCAGCTATTTACATACCACAAAATTGTTGTCTCAGTGTGTTTCTCCCTTCTCCTGTGTTGCCCAGTTTTGGGGTTTGGATGGTTTTTGTTTGCCTGGGGCTTTGTTTGGTTTTTGTTTGTCTGTTTGTTTTTACTTGGTTGGTTAATTTGTTGGTTGGGGTTTTTTTGTAGATTAAAGAAAATTGTGCACAGAGTTCTCTGTATGTTCTGTTACAGGCCAGATCAGAGAGAGAAGCAGAGCGGGGTTTGATTCCCAGTTTGTAATTCCATCTAGTAGGGTGGGTAGTGAAATTTGTCCTGTGGCATAGTGGCTGGTAGGCGAGAGCAGCCTGCACATTGCCCTAGGACCTGTTCTCATGAGCCTTTGGTCAGTAACAAGAGCCTGTGACTCTGTCTTTATTCCTAGTCCTTCTATTTTTGAAGGAAGACTTCTCACAGTGATCCTAGCAGCTCCCTAAAATGGGTAGGGTGGCAGTTCGACCTTACTGCTTCTTTTTTTATTTTTTCCAAAAGTAGATTTAACAATCCTAACTGGGAGGCATATTCTGTTACATCTAATAAATCAGGATCTTTGTCATTCAGCACCCTTTCTGATTCTATTTTCATATTTCCATTACTCTTTATGGGTATAAATATTCCTGTGAAATAATAATTTCATCATTCTTTGCTTTTCATTTCAGAACTTATCCATTTCTGTGTGTGAGATGGATGGTGTTGGCAGACATGAGAGAGTTTTTGTCATTTTTTGTTTACTCTTCCTATCTTCTTTGGTTTGTTTTGCAAGGATATACATCAAAATCTGGTCCAGAAGCCTGTGTGTTGAAACTCATGACCTGAGAACGAAATTACTTGCTTTGAATCTGTCTTCTTGTCTGGTGTAACCAGAAGACCTTCCCTTGTGCTCTTCATCAGGCATGGTCAGACCTTGGCATAAAAGATGAATGTCCTTTAGCTCTGAGAGTTATTTCTGAAGGGACCAATTCCTGCTGTAGCCTGCAGTGCCAAGGAAGGGTATGCATGCCAGTAATTACCAAAGAGCAAAATGCAAAGGGCTTCCCATGTAAGTCTGTGACATTTGCCTGTTTTCCTCTCTTGGGATACTGGCCGTTCATTCTCTGAGAAGAAAGCCCTGCTCAAAGAAGGACTGTGGCCAAGAGGCCAGGCCAGGCCCTTGGAGCTAGGACTGTTCAGGGAAGGAACTATGGCATTGGCAACAAAACCTTGTACAGAAGAACTAACCTGAGCTAAATTACCTAGCAACAGAGTAATTTTTTTCCTCCATAGGAAAAAATGCCTGTGTTTTCAAAATTATTTCTGTAATTTTTAGCGTACTCCTGTATACTCCTAAGATGAGAACAATTTTGTAGACTATTTTGTTTTGAAAGGAGATATCTGTGGTTAATCACTATGCTGCTGGGAGAAAAGAGATTACTGTTCTTATCTTGCTGCTACACTCCTTGAAGAGTGTTCCTAGTGCTGTACTCATTCCTACCTTGGCTCTTGAGTTGCTTTTATTTTTCCAATTCACTCTACCCTTGCTTTTAAGGGATAGTAATTTAGACTGCAGTGGCTGCGGTAGCAATTCTGTAACATCTGCCTTTTAGATTCATTTTTTTTTAAGGACAAACTTATTTTTTTTAAGAACAAGATATTTCCATAGGATTAAGCACATGTAATTTATAATTTGTAGTGTACTGCCTTTACTGCAGCTAAATTCAGCTGGAATGCACAACAAAATGACAATATACATAGCTTTAAAAATGTGTGAAATGCTTGCTTGTGTTTTAAAGTAAAAAAATTCATGTAATGAGATATCTTGCATAATCACACACACCTAAAAAAGAAAAAGAAAATTTAAAATGCAAAAAAGCATTACATTCTACCTCTGATCTTTTTTTTTCTCATTTCAGAGATGGAACATTTGTCTTAGCCAAAAAGAGGTAAAGCATATCTGACTTTTATGTGATTTGCCATACCCACAGGAGCTGCTTTGCTTCATTGCTAGCATTGTTTAGATCATTTGTACCAGAAAGGAAAGAACTGAGAAGCCAATAAATTGCAGCTGCTTTTAAAAAGGAGCTGAAAATCAATAATAAATTATTGTTTTCTATAGCAGTTTAGGTTCCTTATGTGTCCCCTCTGACATGTGGATGTAGCTATAAATTAATTTAGTAACAAACCTAACTTTCTCTGGACTGACTCTCTACCATGCATTAGTGATATAAAAATAACATACCTTGGCAAGATAGCTTTTGAGGAGCGCCGAACACTGCAAGTTATTTTTATAGTTTAATGAGATATAGGCCCATACTTCCAGAGGGAGACACACTGTGCAGAACACTCTATAATTTAGTGCAGTAAAATGATCAGGATTCATGCTGTCTATAAAACATGAAAAACATTCTTCATTCCTTACCAATTAGATCATAGTTACAACTCCCGGCTCCTTTGAGCTTAAAAGAAAATTCTAACTGCTAGACATAAATGAATGCTGTGGTTAAATTAAAGCCTTCAACAGCCCAAACAGTCTTGAAAGAAATGCCTTCTGGATGTTATTAACATGCATATTTAAGTGCTATTTTTAAAATTTAACTGCAAGCCATAGCAAGCACAAATGTTTATAATAGCTGTTTCAAAATTGAAGCATTAATTTAAAAATAATTTTCATTGCTGTTAATTTCTTTCCAATAATTTTATTTTAGCATTTACTACAGCGGATTTTCTTTTTTTTTGCATGTCTGTGATGACAGACAACTTGAACCAAAGTCCCAAGATTTCATAATTTGCGGGCCTTGAAATGATTCTCTCATAAAATATGTCACGCACAAATAAAAGGGTCAATTCATCAAACATGTCTGATTTACAAAGTGAGCAATCCTATTTATTTCAGTGGCACGTCAGCATAGGACAGGTAAATGGACGTGTTCGCAGAGCTAATGCTTTGGTCTTGTGCTTCAGTTCAGAGATGAATCATCGCACATCACAAAAATACCTGTGGCTTTTCTGCACTGTAGGAAGAACAAAGCAGTGTGGAGGAGCAGGAGGTAAGGAAAGAACTGATAGCAAAGGTGTTTGGTTTTCTGTCACAGGTTGCTGGTGTGGTTAATCTTCCCTGCTTCAATACTCCACAGTTTCAATTCTTTTCCAATTTGGTCACACTGACAAGCCACAAACACTCTTTGCTGCTTACAAGAAATGTTGATTGCTTGACAGAAATGAATTTGAGGATGGCTCAAAGGTGACCTCGCAAGTCTTTGAAATATCAAAGTATGTTGTTCTGATATGCCTGATAAAAGTGTCATTTAAATATCCATGGAAACTGGTTTTCACATGCAGCTCAGGGGCTTTGGTCATAAACAAAATACTGGACTGTGAAGGGATTTCAAAGATATACCTCATCCTTTTGATGTCTGCAGCTAATCCTTTTCCTCAACTCTGTCCTTAGGAAGGCTACTGAAGGTGAAGCTAAGCTGTTCAGTGGGAGCACTGTGACTTGTTTATTGCTTTGATATTTCCCATAGACTACTGCTCCTGTGAATAAGGAATGTGTGATAAGACACAAGTGAATCCCTACCTCTGCATTTAAAAATTAAAAATGCATTCTTCTCTGCATATGGCTATATTTGCATGTGTTAAGTGGGAAGCAAGCTAAGCAGTCTTGTATTGCCAAAGAGGTGTTCAAAACCAGCTGTAAACTTGGTATTAGTGTCTCATTTTTGCTACAGCTTTGAAAATGTATTTGTGCTCTGTATTGTCATCAGGGTCTTCTCCAACATTCTCATTGTGTAAGCAGTATTTAAGTCCAGGTAGTCATTTAGCTAACATAATTAAGTAGGGACCTGTTAAAGATGATTAAAGGAGATGAACAGTTCATATTCTGTCCTTTGTAATTTTGGTCCAGCTGGGTGAGACAGATATTTTTCCAGCCTGTGGACATAGATTATTTCACCATTTAATAGAGCCTTTTAAAAATCACTACTGTAGAAATGAGAATTACCCTCTTGTTACTTTATTATCTTGTTTAGCAACAGAATATTTGTAAAACTGTGGTTTACTGAGTAGATTAATATGCACAACCAACCAACCAAACCAAACCAAAACAAAACAAAGCAAAAACAAATCCAGTGTTTTTAAAATACTTGACATCTTTTGTTTTTTAGGTTTTCTGGATGATTGATTCAATTATACAGACCTAGTTTTTTGTCTTTTTTTCAATATTTCATTGATTTTATTTTAATTTTTTAGGCTTCATACCATCTGTGATGTACAGATCATCAGAAATTTTCTTAGAAATTTAAAAATTACAGGTTCCATTTCATTAGTTTCTATTTATTTCTTTTTTTTTTCAAAAGATAAACATAAGAATAAAAAGAAGAATGTAATTAAATTGGAAAAACTGATTTGGAGTAACTGATAGAGAGCACTGTTGCTTTGATGTGAGAGTTTTAAAGGGATTTCAAGTGCAAGTTAATTGAGCCTACTCATGCTCTTTGGGATGAAGTTAATTAATATTATCGCCTTCATCACAGGCCCCAGCTGTGAACAGTCCTGGGCTTCTCCTGGACAGTAAAATCAAGCAATCAAAAGCCGTGTGTTTTGTGATTACATGGGAGTGGTGCCTCCTTTGAAGATATGATCCTGCTGAACTTATTAAAAAATATAATTCAAGAGCTGCCTTTGGCCAGGTGAAAAAGTCCTTGGAAGAGAGCTTAAAGTTAGCCAGCTACATGCAATTTCTGTTCACCATCGCTCTCCTCTAGGGCTCTGGTGGAGAGCCTGTGTTCAAAGTCATTTCCCTTTGTTAGTCCAGCCCTGGAGGTGTGTCAGGGCCTGCCACTGCAGGAACAGCAGTGGGAAGGGCAGGACAGCGTGCTCCCAACTTCAGGGGCTCAGCTCCAGAGCCTCCTCAAGGCTCAGCTTCAAGGACAGAATGCTCTTGCCAATGTGTTGACATAAGAACAGGAATGGTCATAGCGCAGGCACAAACTCCCTTCTGCAGTAAATGTATGTTGCAGTAAGGATGAAAATGTTCAGCTCCCAAGAGTTTCTGTCTCTTTTCTTCCTGTGTACAAACATCAGACTTTTGGAGGGAGTGAGAGAGATGGAAACTGTTGTAGAGATAGCAGTGTGATAAATATAACTTGGATTTCTACCTCTGCCAAGACTGACACAACAAAGGAGAATAGGAGGAGTTAGTTAAGGAAATAATCTAGTAATAGGTTGAACAAAATTGTCTTCTAGTTAGCTCATTTATTTTAATTTTCTTAGGGTGTAAGGGCTAGAGCACTGTAATCCACAAAGGAGTCCCATAACATGGCCTGAATATCATGACAGCAACACGTGTGCAACATTAGGTTTGACTTTGCTCTGTGTAAAGCAAATCTGTCCTGCCCTCACTCTTCGAGCAGATCTGGAAAGAGGACCAGTAACTGGTAAATATCAGGAGAGGTTTGTGACACTAAAGCTAATAAAGACTGGAAATAAGAAGTAAGTTGATTAAAAGCTTCTTAAAGATCTAACATGCAGAAATGGTAAGTGGAATATGGAAAGACTTTGTCCACACTTCTGCCTTTTGGAGAGAAGTTTCACTCCATAAAATCTCTAAAATTAAAAAAAAAAAAAGCTTTGTTTACTTTTAATATGGGAACAGCTACTTTGATCTCCCCTTAACCCAAGTAAGTTCCTACTGCTCAACTTCAAAGCACAGTTTTAGAGCTCCGGGAAATTTTAAAATCTTGTGCCTGTTGGCCTGGTGGTAGTGGGTTCTCAGATCATCAGATTACCCAGTGCAACTGCCGCCAGAGAAGGTCTGAGGAGTAACCCACAAATGCATGTGGTCAGTTTTGTAGAATCATGAAAATGTTAAGGTTGGAAAATACTTCTTAGATCACCAAATCCAAACAACAACCTAGCCTCATCGCCACTACACCATGTCCTCAAGTGCCATAGCCTCATGTTTCTTGAATACTTTAGGGATGTCAGCTTCACCACCTCCCTGGGAAGTCAATTACAATACTTGATAACCCTTTCAATTAAGAATTTTTTCCAAATATATAATCTAAAACTCTATGACAAAACTTGAGGCCATTTCCACTTGACCTTGTCACATATTACCTGGTAGAAGAGACTCACATCCACATCAGTACAACCTCCTTTCAGGCAGCTATAGAGAGTGATAAGGTTTCCCCTGACCCTCCTTTTTTCCAGGTTAAATAACCCTCAGCTGCTGCTCATAAGACTTGTACTTCAGCCCCTTCATGGCCTCTATTGTCCTGTTCTGAAACATAAAAAATACATGTACATGTACATGTACATAGATATGTTTTGTGTAATGTATAAGATATACTACAGATATATAAGTGCATTGTATATTTATTTATTTATTATGGAATCATTGAATACTCTGTATTGGAAGGGACTCACAATGATCATCAGTGTCCAGGACAGTCCCAGGAATTGCAACATGACAACAGAGATTTTAAATTTGATTCCTTCATGGTTGCTGTGGCCAAGGCAGCCACCAATCTTCACATATGAGGGCCTGTGTTCTAACAAGCCACAGACCCAGGAAGGTGCTCTCCTAGTTGGCTCCCTTAGTAGCTATACATTGAGGTTATCATCCAGATGTTTTAGGCTGTTCTGGACTTTTTTGTGCCAGATATGTGATTCTCCCAGTTAATGTCCGGCAAGCTGATATTCCTATGAGGACAAGGGCAGTAGTTCTGAAGGTCCCTTAGTTTCTCAAAGAATAATTCTCTGGAATCATTGTCCTGGACAGGTTGCCTGCAGTAGACTCCTATAATGACATCCACATTATTACTTTTTGTCCCTTAATCCTTACTCAGAGACTGTCAGCCTGCCGTTGCTGGCTTCATGCAATATTCCAGCCTTTCCATCTCACCTGCCCTGCCTTTCCCTCCTGGAGAGCTTTGGACTGTCCAACCTGGCACTATAATCAAGGGGCTCATCCCACCAGGTTTCACTTATTCCTATGATGTAAAATCTCTGGGACCAGGCCAAAGCCTCCAGCTCCTCTTTGCTCCTCACACTCTGCGCATAGGTGTAGAACTATTTCAGATGTGGTCTGTTGTAACTAATGCCTCATGGAGCAGCTTGAGAGATCCCCCTGGCACCTCCTCCTTCAAATTTTAGTATGACTTCTGATTGGTCTGGCAAGCATGGGTTTGTCCCTTCCCCCTCCAAACCTAGTTTAAAGCTTTCTCAATAAGCCCAGCTAACTCCTGTATTTGAACCCTTTTTCCCTTCTGAGATAGGTTCATCCCATCAGGTATCATTAAACCAAGTGCTGTATAGCTTATCTTACGGTCAAAACCCACAAAATTTTTCCAGTGACACTAGCCTCAGAGCCACGCATTGACCTGATGGATCTACCTACTCCTTTCAACAACAAAGAAAAGCACTACCTGTGCTTGTCTGACCCTTCAACCAATCATCCTAAGGCCCTGATATCCAGCTTGGTTGCCCTTGGACTTCTCTTTGTTATCTTATCACCACTGACTTGAAGAATTAATAATGGATAATATTCGGAGGGCCTTACTAGGCTGGAGATCTTTCTAGCAATACCTCTTACCAGAGCCCCAGGAAGGGAGAAGGTTTTCCTGTTGGTTGGGTCTGGTTTGTGTATTGGGCCCTCTCTTCCATTGGAAGGGAGCCACCTCTGACAACTACCCTTCTTTTGCTCCTAAGAGAGCTTGTCATGATGGTGTTGCCCTAAGTGGGCCCTTTATCTAAGAAGGCCTGTTGCAGTGTGCTTTCACTCCTAATGGCATGTTCTGTTATTGCCCAAGTTAATGATTTGGTCCAAATTATATCCTCCCACCCCATTGTCCATTTATCCTGAGTTCCCTGTCAATCCTACCTCGTGCCACCCCCCTGCTTGGAATTCTCCCTTGGAAATCCCCTAAAGTACCATGTCCCATTAGTCCATGTGACCCAACACCCCCCACTCCTTCCCCCCGTTACTTCCCTCACTGGAAGATGCTTTTGTGAACCCTGCTTTTTACTCCTCCCCAGGATGCCTCCAATTAGCTGCTGGTTTATCCCCTCCCCTTCAATTATTCCCATTTAAAAGCCCCTACACACCCATGTTCTGTGTCTTTAGTCCCTGATGCTTCCATAGAGCAAATCCTTTTAGAAACCCTACTGAAGACCTCTCCCTTGTCCTTGATTCTGCTCTTGATGATTAACAACTTATAAAGATATAAGCCCTACAGCTGTATCTTGCACTGTGCCTTCTGGAAACAGCCCACTCTTGGCCCAGTGTCGGGAGCTGGCTGGGGAGAAATCTAGTACAGCATCAAGGACCCTCATCCACCCTATCTGTCCTTCTAGTTCCAGGGCTTCATATATGTCTCTGCCCACTTTCCTATTTCTGCTCAGCCCTTTTCCTGCCTTTTAAATTTATTCTTCTTCTATTGCTGCGTTCTCTTTCCTATGCTTCATTCTTCCCTGTAGTCTTTCCTATGTCCTTCCTTTATCTTGCATATCCAAACATCTTATTTAATCTACTCTCTTATTTTTTTCCTCCAAATATCTTATCCTCTGAGCTTTCCTTCCTATCTTTGGCTAGTAATAATGGTTATCTCTTTATGTGAGATCTCTTTATGTGAGGCAATTGGAGATGTACAGTTAAAGGGCATACTCTATTACTCTCCTCTGCACACTCTCTCCTTGCTCAGTAATTTTTTCCAGTCTTCTCTTTCTACTCCTGTGCTGCACACCCTGAAGCTCAGCGCTTTGCCAGTTTTCTCCAGGAGGTTGAGGCAATTATTTTTTACCCTCTTGTGGCAGGATTTTCTGGCTTTACCTAGCTTTCCTAGTTTTTCTTTCTCTTCTCCTCTTTCCCACTGTTATTCTTTAGCTCTCATTGCTCCATTTTCTCCTCCCTTATCTTTCAGATGAAGTTTTCCTCACAAAAAAAAAGGGAAAGGATTGCAAAAGTCTGCTAACACGAGCAGTCCCATACCCACCCTTTACACACATTTAAACTGACTGCACAAACCCACAGAGAGTATAATGAGGTGAAAAGCAGCAGGAACCTAGATTTCCATTCACTCTCTAGAAGTTCTTTGTTTGCCAGAACTCTGACTTCTGGTGAACAGAAGGTTTAATCTCTAAGTACAAGTTTATTTGCAATTCATGAATTTCTTTCTGAAATGGACATCTGAAATAGTTGAACGATGCTTCACAACGGGGTTGGGGTACAGTAGCTGGAGTTCAGCGTGGCCTTGGACCACTTCTGAATCTCTTTTGTCCAAAGGCTGATTTTTGCTCTGTGATCACTTTTCATTCCTGCACCACATCTTTGCTATTGTCTATGAAGCAAGGTGGTTGATTATGTTAATGAGAGAGTCAAGGATATGGAGGGAAAGAACCAATCAAGACCTTTTTTGAAATGCATGTCTTGGTTGGCATTTTATGTCTCCTTGTTACTGATTTTGATTAGGTTGGGTTTTGGTTTTGCTTTTCTTTTAGTTTTGTTTGTTGTTTGTTTTGTTTTGTTTTGTTTTGTTTTTCCAGTTGTTTTTTTAGGTTCTTTCCTTGGTTTCCTAATTCTTAAAAATGGAGGAGAAATATTTTGGGAAAGTTGAGAGGCAATCTCTAGTGGCATGGCATGCATATTAACTACTAGTAAACTAGAAGAAATTTCATCATAACTGAGTTCAAAACTTCTGCTTGTTAGAAAATTGCTCCCCTTTTGATTCACCAATTAATTGAGTTTTTCTTATGTGTAGAAGTGAAGCAAAATATAAAAGAGGAGGAAGCCAGAAGTGAAACCACAAAAGATTAATTGGAGGTCTCTCATATTGAAACATTGGTCTCAGTACTGATCTAGTCCTTCTTTTATAGCATAATGTGTACATTAGACCCTATTTATGGTAGTGCATTTTAAAATTGGTGTTTTTTAAAATAAAGTGAATCTACAATTTTAACTATACCTCCAAGACAATAAATAAAAAAACCAAACCCAAATTATGTCTTGCTTTTATTCACTTTCCCTCACTACTGCTTGGTGGAATACGTCCTTTCTTTTTTCCTGGAGCTGAGGAAAGTTAAAAATTAAGGGTCTTGGTGCTGTGTCCCTGCAAACACACAGATGTGGGCAGTAGGACTTGTCCTTCCTCAATATAGGGAAGAGGCTGGGAAGGAATCACTCCCTTCTGAGCCAGTATTACTCTTGACTACAGAAGGATAAGTAAATTCATCCTTCCTATGCATGATAAATGTCAGTTCATTGACTTCTCTCACAACTGCAAACATAATATCAAG
This sequence comes from Melozone crissalis, assembly GCF_028551555.1. NCBI lineage: Eukaryota > Metazoa > Chordata > Aves > Passeriformes > Passerellidae > Melozone > Melozone crissalis. Next base: position 17,190,364 of record NW_026535783.1, on the reverse strand, counting down.
TTCCTGCAGATCAGCTGAACTGCAGCACCAGGCTATGTGCTTGCTTCTAGCTTTTGGCAAAGTAAGGTGAAAGTCCTTTTCTTAAATTTAAATGGAAGAAATTTAAATTACCTCACACGTAAAGTGGGCTAAGAGCCAGCACACAGCTTATTACAGTAGCATGGCTGGTAGGGAATTCATCATGCAATGGCAACTCGAACATGTAACCGACCCCTTCCGAAGTGTCCTACACTGATAAGACAGCTCATAATGGGATTTTATGTGAGCATTATCCAGGATATCCTGGTAAAAACACTGGGAACCTGAAGGCAGTTAATGGTAGAAAGGGCAGTTTCATTAGTAATTATTCTCCACAGGTAGAGAAGGTAGTTCTTGTAACAGGGTAACGTAGGAGATTGCATTAGCAGAGACAAATTCTGCTATAGCTTCACTAGCAAAGTCTTGAGCCAGCCCTGTCTGCTGTCAGGGAGAGCTCTTCAGCCAGCACAACACTGGTTACAGATCTACACACTTATCCTTAAAGCTCCCATAAAAAAAGAGGAGAGTCCAGCTCACTAGTTTCTAGCAGCAAGTTTATGAGGACTCTCAAAAGTATAAGATTTTTTTACCATTCTCTATCATTCATTCTATCTAAACTGATCTGAGATATCACAGATTTTAAAATGAAGAAATATCCTAATTTCAAACCAGTGAAGTTTTTGGACATAACTGAATATTGTGAAGTTACCAGCGGTCACTGAATTTTGGTTGGGTTTTTTCCAGCTTCGCTGTCTTTCTCCTCCATTTGGTGGGGATCAGGATCAGGATTGATGCTGCATTGGGATTCTTTCTGACATCCACCATAACCAATGTTTCTAATCAGTGTTGCTCGGCTGGCATCATGTGTGGAACAGAGCAGAGTGCCCAGTCAGCACCACACAGAGGCAGGGAGAAAATGAGGAAGGGAGCGAGAGAGATGCAGTGAAGAGGTTGATAACAAATCAAAGAGTCAAGCTTGAAAAAGAAGACAAAGCAATCTTCAAGTATTTGTTGCAATTCAAGAGGAATGTGGTTAGATTGTGCACTTAACCTCATGCCTTCTATCTTGGTGAGTACTTCATCATTCTTGTTTATTGGCATCAGGACCTGCAGTAGTACTTGCCTGAATTTCGTGTGCTTCCCTATTCACTGGAAGTATAGTTTGAAGAAACCTGATGATGCAGAGGGTAGTTAGCAAAGATGGTCTCTCAGAGAAAACCTCTTGAAATTTGGTGCTGTATTATTTATTGGTGTGATTTGTGATCCACGTGCAATTTAGACTATCCTAAAAGTGAAAATAATCACAAGTTTCAAAAAATAGAATTAGATTGAAAATGCTGTGTTTTACCAAATGACGTTGTACCAGAAAAAATGTAATTCAATAACTGGAATAATCATAGACAACTGTATTGAAAGAGAGAGCAAGTGAGCAGAAACACAAGAAAAAGTCACGCAAAAAGGAAGAAATAGAGAGTAGAAAATATTGATGACAAACATTAGTCTTAAATTTATGTAACGAAGCAATGTTTCAGGTATCTTTTATAAGACTTGAAGAATTCCAGTGCATGAATGCTCACTCTGGGCTGTTGGAGATGTGTCTGTCTGTGGTGTGTCATTAAATATACAGACCTACCCATCTTACCAGGCTGTGTTCTATGAGAAAATATGCTTACTGCCGGATCTGCAGCTCAGTTCCTCAAAAATCTCCCTCAAGTCTTCTGATAGCCATCTCTAGTCCATGAAAACCAGTATAGGAAAAGTCCATTTGACAAGAAGCTTCATGTAAACTAAACTTTTTCTTACTCCTTCTGAGATCAAAAATGGCATATTCATATCCTCTTCCTGTTGTTAGATGTTGCATTTTTTTTCTGTGTTGGGCATTATACTGTTCCTTGCTTAAATTTGTTACTTGCATCCTTAATTGTCTGGGGGGAATTTTTAAACAAAGAGGTCAAGCTTAATTTTTAATTTATTTTTTTATTTTATTTTAATAATCAGTAATTGATTTTGTAAACTAATGCCACTGCAATTACTTTAACTCAGCAGCAAATGGGAAAAAGAGCCTCTGTATTGATGCTGTGTGCCAAGTAGATTATTCTTCTTTAAAAAGATACATTGTCTTGCTTTTGCATGTGGAAGAATGATTCAAAATTATTTCATTATATATCAAAGGCTTTCCTCTCTCTTTAGATCTTTATCAAATACTTTTATGAGACACTTTTAGAAGGTTCTGACTCTATGGAAGGTAATAAGATGGTTCCCTTTGAAGAAAATCTAAACCTACAAATGAAAGAGTATGTGCTTTTGAAATGCTGTAAGAAGAGTTTTTATATTGGTACAGAGGACAGAAGAATCTGATCTGCTTAGAAGAAATTATTATTTAACAGTTAAACAACATTAGTTCCAGAAGAACACATTTTTAAAATAGGTATCTGTTTTACACTTATAATGGTATAAAACTCTTTGACATGGCAAAGGTCACGCTCCTCAGTTAGAGACCATCTCTGCAGTAGCCATAGTATGGTCATTGAATGAAAGAGATTTACTCGGGAAAATCAACTTATTGCATCATGCCTGGCATACTTTCATATATTCTGGGGATAGAAGGTTTTAAATCCATGTGTGGAGCACCTAATTCCTCTGGGCATGACTGGTACATGTGCCTCTTACAAGACTCAAATCCTCCAGCTTCTGTGAAGCCATTAGCAGCTGGGTCATCTGCTCTGCAGAGGGCACATGCTGTCTGTGCTTTCCCATTTGCTCTTGTTTGACAGCCTGCTGACGACTGTCCCCCAGCAGATGCACCTCTCTACAGCCCCTTTCTCAGCTGCTTAGGTTTTGGATATAAATATATCTTCCTGCTTTGTGTGGCCTATCTTTAGCTCAACTTTTCCTTGCTGTGTGTTTTACTTTTCTTACATTTTACTCCTGCCTAATTTATTCTTAAAATTGATGGTGCCATTTTGATAGAGACTACTTCCACACGGCATAAAACTTAAAGGGAAATCTAATGTTAGACTTTTATTGCTGTTTTAGCAATCTCACTGCGATCTGCAGATAAGAGAGAGACAGGCTGTTCTCAGAGATGTGGTAGGATGACAGGCAACAGCCCCATTCTGCAGCAAGAAAAATTCCATTGAGATATTAGGAAAACATTGCCATGAAAATATTAAAGCAGTGAAGGGAGTTTCAGGATGTGTTGAAGAGTTTTATTACTGGATTAATTAGAAGCTTGACACTGTCCTGAGTTTATGTTTGTTCAGCTTTGGTTGGAAACCAAAGTATTGGAGTGAGGTTGGAAAACCTCACTATTGAGCTACTTTTTTCTCTCCTAAAACAAGTGTTCAGTGAGCACATGCTTTTCTATTTATTGTAATCTGTGGCCTAAGTAGTGCTGTCAGTGTAGCTCCCATCCTGATTTTAGTCCCGCTGAAGGAGTGGTAATATGCTTTGTAAAAGGACAGTGGTGTTTTGTATTTAGTATGCAGCTGAAGCTGTGTAAAACAAACCAACCAAGCAACCAATCAACCAACCATCCCACCTGAAAATGGAAACACAAACAAACCAACACACCCAACAAGAAAGTCATCAAAACAAAAAAAATCCAAGCCTGCAGCTTGCTATTTGGAAGTGCAAGATCTGTATGGACAATAAATAGATAAATTTACCCCCAAGCTCTTTGAAATGATTATTTGTTCTGACTTTTAATTTCTGTCTTTTTTTTTAGGATTTAAATTCAAAGAATGTGTCTTCTGTTATTTATTGTTTATATGATCTGCAGGTTTTAGATATGAAAATACACTTTTGGCACAAATATGTTTCAAAGACAGCCTCCTCAGAGATTCCATGGGAAGACAATTTCTTTGTAGGAATTGTTATTTTCTTTAAGCAGTATTTTGCATTAGCTTAAACTATTCCAAAGATATGTAATTTAATATCCCTATACAGAGATTTCCAGAAGTTTAAATATTTAAAAATCCCATGTAGTGAATACTTTGGTAGGTATAGAGGAACGCTGAATCAGAGATACATTCATCAGACAAAAAGGCAGGTGGCTCAGGTGCAGATGAAGGGAAATGTAAAAATGCAAATATGGGAGAGAGAGTAATAAAAGTGACATTGCTTCAAAAGGTGGTTACCAGCAGGATAAATAAATTTCTTAATTTTTTAAGTTAAATGTAAAGTTTTTTGTTCATGTCTTTGAAACTGAGATCTGCCTTAAAAAGTTTTTCCAGCAAAGATGTTAAACATCTATTTCACTTCAAATCAGTGAATAAATACATTCGCTTTTATCAGTCAGGGCAGAAGACTAATCATGCTGAATTCTTTACACAAAAAACAGATATTATGGTATAATTGCCAAGATTGCACATGATGAAAATGTTGAACTAGTTTTTCATTACACTGCTAATTTTTCTTCCTTCTGAAACATTGTTCATATACTTTTGTTTTCATTCACCTCTTAATTTTTTGCTGTTTGCCTTCTGGCACTATGTTTTAAGACTGAGAGCCACACAATCACTATCGGTATTTTGCTTGAACTGATGTCAATATCTGTCTGAAAGCTTTACTTTGAAATGTGGCATAAACATACTTTGATTCCAGCATAATTGTATCACACTCCATTAGTAACTCATATTTCCTTTTTGTCTTCTGGCATTACAAAAAACCCACTTGGAAAGTAATTTCTCAAGTCCTAAATTAATAAATATACTTTCAGAGGATGAATGGCATTTTTGTAGATATTAACATATACCTCTCTTGAAAACAAAAGTTATTGGAAAAAAAATCAGCTTTATAAGTAGTTGCTTTAAGAAATGTCATTTTTTTATAGATCGTACACTTTAATAAGTTTAGAGACCCTTACCATCTGTGCTATGGGAAAAATACTTTAATTTCCCTTAATTATTCTTGTGATTCATGAATTATGACCTTTCTCAGGGATGAAAATAAATGCCAGCTCTTCCATGAACAAAATGTGCACAGTGGGAATACAGAACCCACACAGGTATTAAAGCAACCAATGTCCTGAAATGAGTAGATCACAGCAGCATCAGGAAGCAAATATTCTGCATTCAAGATGACAGCTGGAGTGGTTTGGTATATATATAGTGGATAAATAGCCCGGTAATTAAGTAAGAATACCATTAACAGTTTAGGTGGAAATAACTGCAAAGTAGTCCCCTGGGACACCAGAGGAAAAGTAAAAAGCCACAAGAAAGATGTTGTGTGTGTTTTTTGGGGTAATGCGTTAGGGACTATCTGGTAGCTTCTTCCAGAGTGCTTGCACACCTTTTTGGGAGCATCTTCCTCACAGTGAACAAAGTGCAAAGGCAAAGCAGAGATAAAAAATAACTATCTATTGTTTAGGAGAGACGGCCACCAGCAGTGGAAGAGCTGTCCCAAACATATAAAAGGTCAAAGCAGGGGTGTCTGGATGTGTTTGTTTGCTGCAACGAAATGTAACACACACTGAAATGTGTGTTATTTTCTTCTACGTGGAGGAATTGGGAGGTTATGTGTGGTAAACGCATTTCAATCCCTTCATCAGTGTTTTGTTCAGGTGATGTAGATTGTTCTAGCTGCACGTTTGCATGTTTCTGATAGTGGAGTAACACTGGAAGGGTGCTGCCTGTAGTGAGAGGGTCCCTGTCCTGCATGTGGGCTGTAGATCAGGTCCTGAAGCAGTCTGGGCATGGTTTTCTCCATGGTAGCACCTAAAAAGACAGCAATGAGGTACTAGCATTTAGGACATTGCTTTCTTTCTTACCCTCTGTCACAGACATCTTTTGTGGAAAATCCTTTTCTTTAGGATTTTTCCCCCTTCTGGGAAGCTGAGGCCCCAGAAGGAGAATGTAAACAATTATTATCTGCTGCTGTGAAATGCAACAGGTGCACCTGTGATTGGCCCATGTTCCATGTTTACGATTAAGGGCCAATCAAAGACTGAGCTCTCTCTGGGAGGATCAGAGAGAGCTCCTTTGTTGATTAATTCCTTTTTCAAGCTTCTGAACTTTTCTCTCTATTCCTTTTAGTATAGTCTTAATGTATTATATATCATAAATTAATAAATCCAGCCTTCTGATCATGGAGTCAAGATTCATGTCTCTCTCTTCACCCCTGAGGAACCCTTGCAAGCCCAGTAACAGCCCTCGGATTTGATTATAACGAGGCAAGTCTGAACACATTCCTCCCATCCTCGTGGTATTGCTAGAGAGCTGGGAAGAAAAAAAGCTTCTCACCCCACACCACTCTTCCAGTGGCCAGGAAAAACTCGGCTGCAGGGCCAGCAAAGAGAGCAAGGACTGAGCAGAGTGCAGGCTTATGCTCTGCTAGGGACCAGGCTTTGGGGAGAAGCTTGTGCCAGCCTCCAGGGAACATTTCTTTCTGATGCTGTTATTGAGATTTCCTTTTCCTACTCTATCCTCTTTTCCAAGCAAACACTTCTCGTGCTGCATGGCACCTCCTTTCCACCTTCAGGTCAGATGTTTCTATTTTCCAGCATAAGCACCCTTGGGTAGAAGGTGGGAAGGTAATCAGGGAGGTGGAAAGAGAGTAAGGGCTCTGTGGGGATAGCAGTCATTCCCTAACAGAAGGGCTACCCAGCAGTAACTGCAATAAAACCTGGCATGTGCAATTCACCCCACAGTCCAGCCACCAGAAAAATCTGTTCCTGAAAACCTCCGAAAACCTCAGATCTTGGATTTGTGTGGATTTAAAACTGTCTTTCAGTTCTCTTAGAAATGTGTTCCTGATTTGCAGATAAAAGCCTGGGAAGATGAGTTTTAAAGGCTCCAGTACCATGGAACTGTAGCATCATTTAGATTGGAACAGATCCCTAAGATCATCAAGTCCCACCATTAACCTATCCCTTCCACAACTAAACCACATCCCTAAACCCCACATCTACACATAAATACCTCTAGTTATGTATGTTGCCTCAACCCTGGGCAGCCTGTTCCAATTCTTGACCAGATCCTTGGGAAAGAAATTTTTTCTAATATTTAACCTAAATCTTCCCCGGAGAAACTTGAGGCCATTTTTCATCCCGTCACTTTTTACCTGAGAGAAGAGACAAACCCTCATGTCACTACAGCCTCCTTTGGGGGAGCTGTAGAAAGTGATAAGGTCACTCCTCTACAGCCTCCTTTTCTCCAGGCTGAACACCCCCATGTCCCTCAGCTGCTCCTCATCAGACTTGTGCACCAGAGCCCTCAATAGCCCCACTGTCCTTCTCTGGGCTTGCTCCATCACCTCAGTGCCCTTGTTGTTGTGAGAGGCCCAGAACTGAACACAGCACTCAAGGGGCGGTCGCACCAGTGCTGAGTACCAGAGGACTGTCCCTGGCCTGTCCTGCTGGTCACATGAATAATGAACCAAGCCAGGACACTTCTGGCCTTCTTTGACACCTGGGAACACTGTCAGAAATTAAATAGCCAAATTTTGTAATTTTTAAAGGCTTCTAAAAACACACAACGCTTCTCACGTCTCAATTATGATTCTTTGCGTATTTTGCATTATTGTTCTTTTCATGCAATCCTATTCTTGTTTATTTGTATTCATTGTCTGATCCTGAGAAGTCATATGTAGCTTAACAATGGCAAAGAACATAATTTCTATGAGGCTCATTTGCTGTATATTTCTTCCTTCATTAGTTCTTGGTTCACAGTCTTATGTTGCCCCATTCTCTGTTGTTACACCACTTAATGATCTGGTTTTGATTAACTTTTCATATACCTCAAGAAAAACTAAGCTACTGCTAGCAACTCCTTTAAAGCACAAACAACTGATCTCAAAAGGACTCTGACGGGATTTCTTTTTTAAACTCTGTTCATTTGACCTTTCAGTCTTATCCTGTTGTTGTACTATTTTACCCTTAAATAGGCTCTCAGTCAATTTTCTTCAAAACATAGAGGTTTAGACTTTATGAATTTATAGTTTCTATGACATCCTTTCCAGTTTCAGAGAGAAGTCCCTGATTAATAATTTTTGCACTTTCTGTGAACACTTGATGTTTCTCTGGATGCACCACATACTGCGTTCTTGCCAGTGCTGCCACTGCTTAATGCTATGCCAAATGACCACGTTATCAAATTTTTCAGTAATTTTTCCTCCTAATAATTTAATTTGTTTTTGGGCAAGATTTATTATTTTGTACTGAGCTTTGTGGTTAGGGATTTTCTTATCTTTGCAAGGTAAAAATTTGGTATGGGCTAAAATTTGTTATACCCTAAAAAATTTATTGTTAATTTAAATTTCTGCTGTACTGAATGTTTCTATCTGTCATTTCTAACACCTTAAAAGCCTTATCTTTTTCAAATTCATTTTGCTTGTTATGAACTCCTTTCTACCTAATTTCCACTTTATTACTTTGTCACAATTTTCCACACCATTTTAATTCTAATGCTATCTATCACTAGTGAAAGGGAAAAATCCAGTAAATTGATACTGGAGTTTGGATCAAGTCCACAGAACAGTATTTAAACAATCTTTTCTAAGTGGTTATTTTTAAACTAATCTTACTTATTTTAAAGTTTCAGATCAACTCAGAAGAAAGACTTCTCTGATCCCCAAATTGTTGTCTAAACATTAAGTTTGGTTTGTAGATTTGTCACACATTTTGTGACATATCTTTGATTCTTTAAGGTTTCTTATCTCTTTGCCTAACAGGAAGCTTAGAGAAATTTAGCAAAATGCTGAAATGCCTGTTAGTATGTTCAAGCCTCAAAATCTGATATTGCATTTTCAATAATTTAATATGTCATTGAAATTTATTGGAGCTGCAGTAGGCATGTATCATTTGAAGTATTTTTTTAAAAGTAAGACAAAAGCCCAGCATTCTTGACGTTCTTCTGCAGCACCTTTTTCTTGCCCAGGATATATAATTTGAACTCTGTCATCTGCTGACCTTTAATCCTCCATTCTTTTCTTAAGAAGTCTTTTTTCCTTCATCACCGTGATCTCATAATTAAAGGCCTCAAAAGATTATTTTAATTTTGACTTAGAAAACATTTTAGCCTTTATTTTAGAGGGGAAAATGCATAAAAGTTACTTTTAATGATTGTATCACTTTAGAAAATAATGACTTGAACTTCATTTTGATAATTTTCCTCTGTAATGACAGTTCCAAAACAAGCTTTTTCAATGTAGTTTAAACTGGGGATATGAGTTAAATATGACCGCTGTGCTAGTGGCCAGAAGTGTTTAAACAACTTTGGGGACCAAACCTCCCTTAGGCTTAAGGGCTTAGAATGCAAAACTGTAGTACATACAGTTAAAACAAACTATAAAATTCAATTATGCTATTAGGTATATTTTTAGATTGTTGTCCTAGGCTACCAAGTATCTGGAAGACTTCCAAAAGCAGCTCCTATTGGACAATGAAATATCAAAACATTTGATATCTCAAATGAGGTGAAGTTAATAAAAAATCAAACCAGAGTAAAATATTGAAATATTTTGTAAAAATTATCAAGTTTTACAACAGCACACTTGCTGGTTGATGTAGTTCATGAGCACATGGGAAATTCAAGAAGTGAACTAATTTTTGGTGTGACTAGCACAGATCTATACCTTTCTCTTTGCTGCTGCTACCTCTGAAAGAGCAAAGAGATGTTTCTGTAGGTGGAGTCATCACGAGGAGGCTTGTGAGACAGGAATATTGTTCACTTCTAAGTGAAATAAAAGACACAACATCTGATTGTCAGAAAGTCATTATTTTCTAACAATTCCTGTGCTAAAGCTTATTGTTGTTATTATTTTTGTTTTAAGGCACACTGAGGTAGTGCCAGTCATGCCAAATTTGGGAGATGAAACAAATGTCAGGTGAAAGAATGAGCTATGATAGGAGCTGGGGAAAATCAAGTAATAAATCTCCCTAGATGCTGTTCAAAGGAAAATGTGTGTTTAAAGAAAAAGCTGTAAAAAGCTTGAAAGAAATGCCAGAGCTGTGATCATTCCATGCATTATCTCTAAATAATTGTTGTATGCGTGCCGCACACTTTTTACCTCACATGGTGTATAATTAGAAAGCTGGGTCTCTTTCTGAAAAGCAGTCTTACTGTGATTTTAGAAATCCATTCTCAATTTAATTTCATTTACTAGTATCCACTTTCTTGCATCTATCTGGTCTAGAGATGAATTGCCCATTGGCCCCATTGTCAAAATGACAGCATGAAAAGGGAAGCATGTGGTTGTAATAATAATGTGGTACAAGTGTAGAAGGTCAGAGAAGCAACAGATTAACATTCCAGCAGATGATTTCCTTAGGGACATCTCTTGCAAGTATCAAAGGCCAAAGGTCATGACACTGATAATGTCTCTAATGTTGGCAAAATAGTTGCTTGAATTTCTCCTTTCTAGGGGTAATGCTTTTTCTTTATTTTTTTTTTCAATTAGGTACTGAAACCTGCTGTGAACCCTGATAAATTAGTTCCATAAATATTAGTCTAATTATATAGGTAATAATGGTGTTTAAATCCACCAATTGTCTGGTCTCCATTAAGTCACTTACTGAAATGAATGTGATTTAAGTGAAGAAGCTTTCTTTGTGACCTAGAATATTGTCATGGAAAATTTTGGAAACTGTTTTATCATTTCAGGCAATGCACAATGGATTCTTCATTTCTATAGTAGGAAGCATAAAAGATGGGAGGCCAGTATGTATGAATAAAAAGCTCTTAGCCAAACTCAAAGACAAAAAGGAAGCATAAAAAGGGTCAAAGAATTGTAAGTAACATGGGAGGAGGAGTAAAACCCTGCCTGTGCATCCTGGGATGGACCTACGAAGGTTAAAAGGAATTTAACCTGGCCGAGGTCATCAAAGACAACAAAAAGTGCTTTAGTAAGTACTAAAGTACAAAAAGTGCTTTAGTAAGTAGATACAAGGAAAACTAAGGAATATGTGGGCCCACTGCTCAATGAGACAGTGGACTTGGTTATACAAGACATGGGAAAGGCTGAGCTGCCTTCTTTGCCTCAGCCTTTACAGAAAGACTGGTCTTAAGGAAGGGCTTCTGGTCTTTTGATTCTCTGCAGGAAGGAAGAAGTACTCTTGGTGGAAAAGGATCAGGTTGGAGACTATGAGCAAACCAGGCATTTGTAAATCCATGTGTTCGCGGGATGCGCCCACGGCATCTGGCAGGTATCATTGCAGGGACACTCTCAACAATCTTTGATCGATCCCAGCAGCTGGGAGGAGTATGCAAAGACTGGAGGAAATAAAATGTCATAGTGTCTCCTCTATCTTCAAGAAGGTTGAGTATGACCCAGAGGACTACAGATGAGCCAGCCTTGCCTTGGTTTCTGGGAAGGAGCTGGAGCAGCTAATCCTGGAAACAATTTCCAGACACAAAAGCACAAGTCATCAGGAGGTGTCAGCGTGGCTTCACAAAAGGGAAGGGCCACAGGCTTGACAAGGGGCTGAAAGATCCGTCATGTATAAGTCTGAAAGTGTTAGACCTGAGTAAAAGAAGGCCCATGGGGATCCCATCAATATGTGCAAGGTTATGAAAGAAGGGTGCGAAGAGGACAGAGCCAGGCTCTTTGCAGTGGTGCTCAGTGAACAGAACAAGGCAATGGATACAAACTGATCCATGGGACACTCTCTCTAAACATTGCAAACCTGTTTTTTATCTGTGAGGGTGACTGAGCACAGGCACTAGATGTCCAGAGAGGTTATGGAATCTTCAACCTCTGAGATACTCAAAAACCACTGGGGCAAGTTTCTATGCAAACAGCTCTCTGTTGAGCAGGGGATTTGGACCAGATGACTTTCAGAGGACGGTGTCAACTTCAACCATTCTGTGATTCTGCAACTGGGATTCTATGATTCTGTGAAATTACAGTATTTGACCAAAATTGCTTTTTAGAAGTACTCCAGTGTTAAAAGTAACAGAAAAAAAATCACCAACAAACAAGTTTTCTGGACTTCAAATCAAGTGGGCCTTCCTGGTAAGTAAACAGATTTTTGCACAGCCTTGCCAAACCCAAGCAGAGGTCTGAAATTCAATACCTTAGTAGTCAAAGAAGTGTTTGAAAATGGTTGAAGCTAGAAACTGCAAATGGAGTCTTTTAATTAGCTTAAGGTATCGAGATGAAAGAGAGCCCTTTTCATGCTCATGGCTGTTTTCACCGTGTGTGGTATTTCCTTCCTCCACTGATGAGACATAGGCGTGCCTAACCAACATTCATTATACTGAAACAGAAAAACTGATTCTCGATTCATTTCAGTGTGTGACATATGGGCTGGAGTGAGCAGCACTCACGTGCTCAAATAGCCTAAAGCAAGTATTTTAATAGATTCCATGACTACTTGATGAGCCTGAACAGAAAAGAGGGGCCAAGGGGACTCTGGCAAGAAGTAGCAGGAGGAAAATTAGGCCGGGTCAGACAGTGAACCAAAGGTTTTCTCCTGTTTCCTAAAATATTGGTATGCCTTCTCTGCTGAATGTACTGTTTCTTTTTAAAGCTTCTGGAAATGCTATTACAAAATTCAAAACACAGCCACAAATCATTTATAGGAGACAAAAAACAATAAGTAGTGTCAGCAGAGAGAGATATATTTTACTTGGTCCTGCCATAAGGAATTATAGTGGGCTGTGATGAGTGGAATATAAAGTAGCATAAGTTACCTGTTGACAACAGGGTTTGAAATTATGAAATGTAAAACCAATATATTTCCCTCACAGTATCAAACAGCTGGGATTTTTTATACCTAGTAGTGGAATAGCATGTCATTTTTCAGAGCCCCATAATTCTGTAAGCGTGTATAAGTACATGCTGTTATTTATTTGGTTTGGGTTTTTGTTTCAAGTATTACATACATTTTGATGCACAGAGATGCAAATATAATAACAGTGATCAGCATTTTGTGAAAAGCTGTTATCATAGATGGTTTTCTAGTCTTAAATTTGGTTTTGCTCATTTAGGAGATTGTATTTAATATACTGAAATAGCTAGCAATATTACTATCCTCTTATGAATCATCACTGAGCTAAAAATCCAGCAGGAATCTTATTTTTTCATGCTATTTAAAAATCTAATTATAAAAATAAGCCTTGATGAGGAACTGACTGCAGCAGAGTTCAAATAAGAGCTTTTTGAATGACAGATGGTAATAAGCAAGTCAGGCAGTTAGGTGATGGTTTATGTGCTAGACATTATAGGTGTTGTAACTATTGACCCATGTTAATGTGGTTACTCTGGCAAATAAAATGCAGGAAACAAAGCTACCTTGGATGACTTATCCCAGCTGCTGATTAGTAGAATATTTGTCAAGTCAGCAGCAGGGCCCGCTCAGTTGCCAGATCTTAAATCCTTACCACCTTGTCTTTTCCCTTTCAGTTCCTTTTTCACATGCTTTGCCATTCCTATTGTTGTTCTCTCAATCTACCTCTTTAATACCACTTTGATGTTTCTGGTAAAGAATCTCATTCTGACAAATAGAGCTAATAGGGTCAGGAGGAAGCAAAGGTAGTTGGAAAGGTGTTTATCTCCTCTTGCAGGAGGTGAATGAGGCTTTTGTCTAGAAGGCACCCTCAAGGCCTTGTACAGAATGGTGGCAATATAAAATGAGGTGTAATAAATGGGGATGGCAGCAGGGATAGTTGCTATATTTGCTATCCATATGAACTGACCCAATCACCCATAACTGCAACACTGAGGAGCAACTGATAAGCTGTAGTCTGGACACCTGTGATTCAAGTGCAGGAAAATGTGTGGCAAACAGACTTTATAAAAGCCAGCCTTGGTTTGTTAAATGTTTATCTTACCAAATATTTCAAAATAGACGTATTCAAAATAAACTTCTACCACTTGTATAAGTTTCACTGGGATGTGCAGCTAAGATGTAGCTGTTCCTATGGTTCCCCACACAATTTCTTTCTGCCATGTTGTTACGTGCTGAATAAAGCTGGCACAGCTTTTGGGTCATTGCCAATTGTGGGAAGTATGCCTGTGCTGGAGAAATGGGCTGTTAGTAAGTGAACCAGCAGGCTTACAGCATTTCCTCGGTAATTATGGTACGGTGATTATGATACTTTCTGGCTACATCTCTCCTACTTAATCTATATTGTTCTTGAAATAGGCCATAGGAATGTCAATTTTAGTATATCCAGGACAGAAGGTGAATGCTGACTGTCTGTCAGTTTTGGTCTTTTAAATTGTTGGCCTGCGTAGAGTCAGAGAGTTTTAGGATGGACGATGGCACAGCAAAGGTGGATGACAATTGCAAGGCATATGCTTTAGATAGCCCAGTGAAAGAGCTCTGAGCAGATTCAACACTTGGGCTGGCTCAGGGGAGCCTGAGCTGTTAATGGAAGATGTGTTTTCATTAACAGAACAAGTTCAAGGAGATCATAATACAGGAGGTACTGCCTGGGTCCTGTGGCATAGCCCATGACATCATGCAACTTGTTCAGGTACAAGTTTATGATTTCATTTTTCAGTCCTTTGAATTTCTTCAAAACCAAAAGAACTAAATTTATTTCCTCTGTATTACCATAATGATACATTGCCCTCATTATTTTGTCCCACTACTGATAGCCCTTTCTGCATATGACTTATCCCTTAATTTTAAAAATTATTTTTATGTTCAGCAAAGAGGAAGAAATGGAGTCAGCTGGAGTCTCACAAAAGTCAATGTGTATATGCACAATAATTTTTTTTGCTGTTGATATTAATCTGGTGGTTTATATTATTCTTAACAATGAATCAGTGACTCTAGTCATGCTTAGAACTGCTGCTACTCTTTTTCTCTTTGTGAATGTTTTTGCATGTTTCAGTGTCCAGGCCATTTCTGTGACTGAAGCATGTTCAGATCAGGGACTAAGTAATAGCAAGGTCACCCGACTGCTAGGTGAAGACTATCGTAACCGAGCTAGTAGTTACTTGGAATAAAAGAGGTCCTTGCAGACATGAAGTGTGATTTCCTATTTTCCCTTTAAAAATACAGTTATTTAATAATTTTGAAAATGTTTTAAAATTTTTTTTTCAGAAAATAACTGGTTTCATCCCGACATGAAACAGGTTAGTGTCCCACAGGATAGAAGAAATGACTCCCTATAAGTAATGCTCAAAGATAGCTTTATTTCTATGTAATTTTCCCTTGTTTGTCTACTAAGTTCAGCAAGATTTGGGAAGAATAACTGAACCAAGTAATGCCTACAATGAACTCAGCACTTCCCCTCCCCTTGAAAAAACTACAGACAGCAAGAAAGGAGGGAAATTAATTGACAGATATGAAACTTAGTGAAGAACTGAGCAAATACAATCAGGTCAAAGGAACAAGGACACATGGTCTTCTGCATCTTTTCAGAAGGAAGGAGGACAGGGAGATGGGCAGAAAATGAAGGCAATTGCCCATACTTGGAGGTTGTATGCAATTCTGTTCAGTGTTGTGGAGCTGTTAATTACCTCTACCCAGTCTCCACTGCATTATGACACACAACCTGCTCACACATGCAGCAATGGAAGTTTGTCTCTGCCATGATGGTGCCTTTATCTTTCTGTCCTTCTTCTTCTTTCTGTGCTAATCTTGTTGGTGTTGTGCATGCATTGCAATATCCTTGTGTTAAAGTTCTAGATTTTGCCCAGGTTTTTGTTTGTTTATCCACACTTAGTCTTATAGATGGAGCATGTGTTCTTCTTAAATCAACTGCTCAAAGCTGAAGTTGTCTTATGCCACTTTGCAGTGAAGGCTGCTAAGGATGTATTTCACAAAATAGGTTCATCTTCATTGACTACATCTTGGTGTTAGTCTTATCTGGGCTTTGTGCAAAAGACTTGTTTACCTCTGAGTCAGATGACCTGGACGTTCACTTTTCCTGAACTCATTCACTAATGCCAAGGTTACTTTTCCCTAATTTTTTATTAACACTAGTCCTGTTGATGCCCTGCTGATGGCCCAAACACCTCCTATCCTAGTATTCTTTACCATTGAAAATCAGCTAGGACTGATTTTTTTGCATCCTTGCAGTATTGCCAGTGCCCATGTGCTAGCTAACAATAAGCATTTAGGAGGTGACACAGGCTAAGAGTTGGTGCAGACTGAGGCTACTTGCTCTTAAAATGTGGAAGTGCCACTTTCTGGGACCTGTGAGTTTAGTGGGTCCCATGGAAAGAGGAGGTACCATTTTTACTGGTGAGAGCCTGAGATAAGCAGACTTGATAGACCATCTTTATGGTGGCTGGAGGATCACAGTGGAAGGTCTGTTTGTACCACGTGCAAACCATGCACCAACAGCAGTTGCCTTTGCTGGCCTGGTGTGGGGAAGACTGGCAGCGTTGAGGACTTTTCACTGAAACTGGGTCTAAACGATGTATTTTATTGCTGAGATTTTCAAAGTGTTTGGAGACTGGCCAAAATAATATACTTATTAAATTAACCCATGAGTTATGTAATGTTTTAGTAATATGTTACTTTTCTCTGGCAAACCTGGAAAATATAGGACTCACATCTTTCCTGAACACAGTATCACTTTCAAAAAGGGGTCTTTTGTCAGCTGTCTTTCTCAGCATTGTGCACTACATGCCAGCAGTAATGGAATGCAGAGAAATCAGAGGAGAGCTAGTCCAAGGAAGAGATAAGACCCAAGGATCTATGCTTTTATTTTCCACACGACCCTGGTGACTGAAGCCAGGATTGAGAGTTAAAATCTGTGGTTGCAATTTGGTTCTTGGAAATGGATCAAAACTGTTTGAGGTAAGGAAGCAAATTCAAGAGAAGTGTTCAGTTTGGATTTACTTGGTTCAGTTCAAATTCAGATGGCAAGTTTTTGTACTGTCTTCCATTTAGGTCCCATGTGCCTGTAATGCAAAATTGACTTTGACTCGTTCAGAATCGGGAAAGGGAGGCAAAAATTACTGGAAGTTTACATGGAGCTTGCAAGCAGAGTGAAAGGGGAATGAGATTTAACTACCAGGTTCTAAATGGCCATGAACAGAAGAAAATTGCATTGAAATGAAGCAGCTTCCCTTGGGTCAAAATATACAGAGCTAGCCTGAAAATAAATTCTATGCCTCAAGCTGTGGTACCTTTTTTCTATTTCTTCTGCCTAAGGAAATTGGCAAGGATAAGCACTGCTTTCCAAATAGCAGTTTGTTAGCTGTCAGCAGCACCTGGATGTGACAAAAGCGAAATCCAGCTTTTACAGGTTTTCAGTAGTGACCAGTCATTGAGTTGAAAAGAGAGGAATCATCAGATGTTGCTTATCAAACAAAGACAGAGTTTTCATGCTCAGCACCTCAAAGAAAACTTAGGTTTTCTTTCAAAAAAAATCTTTGTTCCTTTGAAGTAATAGCAGGCGATGTGAAATGAATTTTAATCAGAACCTGTCAATACCTATCAGTGCACAGCATTTCATATCACTGATAGTAAGAGTCTGAAGGGAATGGCAAACTGGAGAAAGAAAAATCTGGAGGCAAAGCACACAGTTTCCAGTATCCAGGTCAGATAGGGGCACTAAATGTATTTTGAGTATCAGAATGATTTCCATCAAAGGAAAAATACACAAGATAACTCCTTATATATGTATCCTAAATATAAACCCATCTCTTGAAGGAATTTTAAAAAATATTTCATTACAACCAAAATGGAATGAATGGATTTATAAAAGAAATACACATTTTACCAAAACAAATAGAACCACATCTGCAGTATAGTTTCAAGTACTCCATGTTTACTGATAAAACTACTTGATACAACTATGAAAAATATAATAAAAATTTAGAAATCCAAAATTGTATAATTAATAACTATCAAAGTAGAAACAGTTAAAACCAGGATAATTAGGAGAGATGAATTCAAGTAATAGGTGATGATTCTATCAGTCTTGTTTTGCTCCTGTTCTGGTTAGTGCTTTTCCTGAGAGTTCTTCTTCTGACACATGAAATTGCAAATAATCTGGAGGATGGACATGATTACTTTTAATGGCAAATAGGTGAAATAACAATGACTTCAAGATTGCTATTATGCCTTTAGTAATGTGACAAAACTGGGACATGAATTTCTCCTACAGATATCAATACTCTAAATGTGCTTCTAACAGTTTTAAGGAAAATAACCATTCAATGGTATTAAATGCTATGAGAAGTGAGGGTCATATGCAAAGAAAAACAGATACCATGTGCCAGAGCTTTTACAATTTAATCTCCAATCCTCTGGAGTTCATATTTTCTGAAGTTCTCTGATTGCTTCGGGCCATAAAGTAACATAAGACAGTGCTTTTCACTGTTATTTCTCTGAAGCACCTCTGCTGGCAACCAGGTTAGCTGTAACTTAAGTCTCACAAAAAAAAAAAAATGCACCTCTTTTGCAAATTTTTCCAGGAGTCACAAGGAAATTCCTGTTGGGCCCTCACTGGTAAAAACAACCTTGTTGCCAGGTTTCATAGTGCTGGTCATCATAATGGGGAAAACAATTGTGCTAAAAGAGGAAGCAGAATTAGATGGTTGGGTGGAGGGAAAACACTTTAATGGGAAAAACCACAAGATGTTATGTGCCAAAGAGACAGATTTTACTCTTTTCAGATGCCAGTGCCCACTCTCACTGCAACAGAGAGCAAATGTGTGTTGTTGACAGGGAAACTGATGCTTACAGACAGATATTCCTGTAAATGTAGGGCTGTGGGGAGCGTGGACCCACACATCACAGCACTGAAGCAGGCTACAGCACAATTAGAGTTGGAGTGAAATGGCAAACCTTATCCCTTTCACTCACCAGACATTTGTTTTGACATCAGTCTCAGATTGTGAGTAAGATTGGTAGGCTTTCTTTCCGGCTTTTTTTGCACTTTCTCACTCTTCACTGTGTCACTTCTCTTGTCACTCTCCCTATTGGAAAAAAAAAAAGGTAAAAGTTAGACCACTGGCAATCACTCTTTTTAATATGCTGCAGGGACAGAGATGTGTCTAGATCAAGATTTTCAAGCTTGCAGCTAACCACATGGAGAGATAAAATGAGCATACACAGCACCTGCAGTCATGCACTAAGAGAGACTAATAGAAAAACACTCAGAGCTCAAAACAAAATCCAGTTTCACTGAACAACAATTTACCTCGGGCTTGTTTTCCTATCTTGGGTTAAAAAAAGAAAGGGCTAGAAAAAAGGCATTGTGCAAGGACCTTCACACAGCATATCAGGGTTTTTCATTGCCCATAAGGATCTGTTAACTTTTTTTTCTTTTTCTGAAGGAATGGAGAGATATTTCACAGGTTTCTTATCATGCAGTGTTGCATCCAAAATGAGTGTTTAAAATGAAACAAGACATTGTATCTACATGATGTGTTTCAAAGGTAAAAGCAAAAGGAATTTTTATTTTCAAATATGAAATAAGATTTTAATTGCAATGAAAAATGCCTATCTAGCACCTGCCTACAAATGCCTTCTCAAATACTGTCATAAGCATCATATTCCTCAGAAATTCCTGTTTTAGTTATTTCTGAACATAGCAAATTTAAGGTGCAAGCATGGCTAGAATTCTGTATTGAGCTTGAAGATGATCTGAAAAATAACCTACATTATTGTAGGGAGTTTAGTGTAGATAAGCACTGAGGCCATTGCGGAATGAGCCAAGGAAGAGGCATACTGTCTGCAAAAAGCACTGAGGAGCTGGACAGATTTACTCCTGGCTGAGGGTTGCACATCATACCAGCTATAAAAATCTTATGAAATTTATCATGCTTGTGTTCAAATGAACTGTGCAACTTTAACTTCCTAAATTACTCCACTCACAGTGCCAAACCTATCCTGCTTCTTGGTCCAGTAACAAGGCAGAAAAATTACTACAACAAAACCTAGCTGAAGAATTCTCTTCTTATTAATCTGTTTAGCTGTCCACATAACCATTCGTGCAATTTCTACATTGACCACTTATATATATATATCTTCAGATCTGAGGAGTGGAGACTAAGAGGATTTGAGGCAGTGTCAGACAATGATATCAGGAGTGAATTTCAGAGATTCCTGCCTCTTGAAATACTACAAAAGCCACTCCACAATTTGTTTCTGTTGTTGAGCTTTCTCTCCAACCCGTAATCACAAAAGCCTGCCTTGCAAAGCACGTCAGCTTGCTGGTACAGGTGCAGAGGAGAGCATGGCTGAGAGACTGTGATGTGACATATGATTTCACACTACTGAGTCCTGAATATGACCACACTTCCTGGATTTATTATGATGTTGTGGTAAGGTAATACAACACATTAAATAGCAGTATGACCTCTTGATGCATTTTGCCTCTGAAGATTTTCTGACACTTTTTTTTTTTTTTTTGTGGGCAAGGATGGTCTTAGATCAGTGAGGGTATGAGTGTTAAAGAGAAATTTTTTTGTTTTATTTGAGTACAACTGTCAAACTGAATGATAGAGTTTGGGTCTAAAATATTTTAAAAAAATTACATCTTTGGGTCTGTTTCAATTTTCTTCTTCAATTTTTTTTTTCCTACTGTGTTGCAGTCCATCTTCCTTTTCTGAAAAATGACAGTGGAATGAAATTTGTTTCACTTCATTGATGTTTCTCAGTATTTTTCCATTAGGAAGTCCAGTGTGTGGAGAGGCTGACTGATGCCATCAGGATCAATACAGATGCAGTTTGAATCTCCTGTGATTTTGTGGTTTTGGGACATGAACATGTCTCATGGTAGAACATTTTGCAGTGCTGCTGCCGTTGCTTCCCAGGAGCAGGATTTTTGTGTAGTCCTCCAAAGACAGGTGAGATGAGGCCATTTCCCTATTGAAACTATGGAAAAGCACAGCAATAACCTTTTTTATTACAAGGAAAGAGGATTTTTTTTCCTCATTCAACTAGAAAATACACAAAAAGCCTGTGTTTCTACTGATGGTGTCCATTAACATGGGAAAAACCTGCCAAAAATATGCATTTTAAAAAGGCTTTTGTACAACATTAACAGTTTCATAAGTACTCCAGTAAAAATCTTTATGTTCCTCTGGTTCCTAGGCCACTGATTCTCCATTTCAACATCTCAGCATTTTTCAGCAATGAATAATTTTTTGATGTTTTCTTCAATATTGTATCCACACAAATGTAAACTAAGAATCCAGGCTCTTCACACATCCCGAGTCCACAGAGTTTTCAGTGTCTGAACAGCTTTTTCACATCTCTACACACTCCCCTACTGAGCTGCCCTCTCACTGTGAGCCACAAATCTGCACAGCATCCCTGACTATTTATTAAGCTCTGAGAATGTGTTCACTAACATAAAGATCAACTGGAGGCAATGGCTTCTCTGGAGAGCTTGAAAATGCATAAAGGAGAAAGACACAGCACTGTGCAGCTGAGGAAAAAGATTAGTTTTCGTATTGTATGTACATGTAGCATGATTTTACTTGCTCCCTGCATGCTTTCTTCTCTATTTTTCATAGCGTCCACAGTGGCAGTCATAGGAATAAAGCACACAGCTGTCCACATATGTGCATGTACAGCTCAGGTTCTTGTTTTAAATAGTAAAAACCCTATATATTTGTCATTTGCACAAAATAGGATTTTTTGTGTTAAGAGAACAAGCATTTTTTTAAAAAAAATTACTTACTTCCACTCCCAAAATGTACTTGTTTTCAGAGGTACTTTTGTTTAACTCAGTTCTTCAGTAGTGTGATGATTTTCAATTTGTTTTTCAATTTGTTGGATAATTTTTCATTTTTTCTGTAACAAAAATAATATAATGAAACAAAACAAAACAAAAAGCCAGCAAAAAATTAACTAGCTCGGTTCTAGGCAGTGTATCTTAAGAAAAACTATTGAAACAAGTATAGTAACAGAGTGTGCATCCTCTGTTTGCCAGCTTTGCTTTCCCCGATTCTCCCCACACTGTAAAGCCCTTATGTCTTCAGGCATTCTTTTCTTCATGAGCTCTCCTTCTGGATTTATGAAAAAAAAAAAAATTGCAAAGTAGACAATATAAGGAAAGAAATTATACTGGTAATCCAGTAAGAAGCATGCTTACACATCATATTTATATATATACATACATATATATATATATATATATATATGGTAGGACAGGCAGTGAGAAAAGTAAAATTTTGAAAGACAATATGAGGGCATGCATTCTCAAAGCACATGAAGACAGTAAATATATAGGGATATTTTTTATTGAGCTTCAGGTGTTGCTCAAAGGGTAGAATCAAACTTTCCATCATAAGGAGCCAGCAAAGTCTGGGTAATGAAATATTCTCTTTCAAGGTTAACACTGCACTCTGCCAAGGCTTTGCATGCCTTCTGAGTGAAGACTTCAAGACAGCATTTCCAAACACAGCTTGACCTGTTTTCTGTCTGATGTTGAAGAGTTCAGGTGGGAACTCAGAAGTCCCATTTTAAGAAACTGCTCATAAAAATACTATTTGATGCCCTAGCACCAATCCTGCCATAGGCAACATTATTCTTATCTACTAAATAGACTGACTGTGGTTGAGTAAAGTTGACTGAAGACAAATTGGACAATCTAATGTGACAACTATTTCCAGGAGCTTGAGTTCTCTTCATGAGGTCCTGATGAGTTTAGAGAGCCCCAGAATTTTACAAGGCAGTAATGACAGATTTTGTGTGTGGGTGTGTGTGAGAGAGCCTCGGGTGGAGTAGAATTGATCTTAAGAGCCTACAGGTTTAGAGAGTTTAATGCACAGAGTTGGCTATACAAACAATGATGTCTAATTAATGCTTTATATGTCTTATGAAATTTGAATACTCCCCTGGAAAATGCAAGGGGCCCTTATTAGGGTGAAATTTGGGAAAGTGACACATCGCTGCTATTTGCTTCCCACCTCATATGCCAAAACAAATCTGACCCCAAGCCGTTTTGATTTCTTTTACCTGTTCACTCCTTTATGCTCACCTGGAGTGTGAACTGTAATGCAATTGTAATGGCAACAGACAAACATCGGCACTTGTGCTTTCCTGAGTTTTCATTACATGAATGTAGATTCATTTCATGTAGCAAATGATATTGACTGAGTTTGCTTTTCTTTGCAAATTGAGTGTTAATGATGACTTTATTTCTTAATGTCTGACTTGTGATTTCATGGTTTCAACAAGCTAATGCATTTATAAAAGAGCACAAACTGAACACTTCAGTGCAAATGATGTATTTATTGTTGTAGTTCGTCTTTCTGTTTGCATGTTGTTAACAGCATGCAGATGGGTTAGAATGCATCTTTTGTTCACTATTTAAAATTTTTGAAGCAATTTCGGAATAATGAAAAAGTATGTATTTGACATGTAAAATGTGTGATTGTTTACCTTTGTCATGAGATACTGTTTCTCTTTTGTGGTTTTGTAATTGCAACTTTTCCAGACAAGAGGGGAGAATGGGAGAATGGCCATACGAACATTTTCAATAACAGACTTCACATTAGCACGTTCACTGTGACATTGCAATGAAGGAAATTGCTTGCTGATTTTACCAAAGAATAAGTGCTAGCTGGACATGGTAACAAATAATCTTTTTTTTCTCTACAATTTCTCAATTTTTTTAATATTTTCTTCCACTTACATTATTTAAGTCCTGGTGCAAAGTCTTTTCACATAGATCTGTTCCATAAAGGATCTTGTTTTTGTATATATGTATTCCTTTACATAAGGGAGCTGGGGATTTATTTTTTGTTTTGTTTTGGTTTGTTTGTTTGGTTTGTTGCCTTTTTCTTTTTTTATTACTGATGTAACAAATAAATTGTTTGGTGAAATGGCTTGCATGTACCTTGAGGGTACTTCAGCTATACATCTTCAATGTAGGCAGAAGGAAAAAATATCCATTAGAATGTGTATAGCTAATTGCTCACTTAAAACCCCTCACAACATCTCATCATCTTTTATGCAGTTGTTATAAGTTACAAGGAATCTCATTCTTGACATTTCAGTTCTCATTTTTATCATCACAGTTCTTATGATTTGCCATAAATTCAGTCTTGGCCATGAGTTGAATGTAGTCTAAATATCTGTATATATTTTGTAAACACCTGTTAACATTCACACAAATAACTTCAAATTCAAAATGCATGTATTGTTCTGTGCTTGCATAGATAAATAGATATTACTGAGAAGCCCCTTGACAGAGGTAAACATCAAGTACGATGCAGCAGCACAGTAAAGCATCAGAACAAAAATTATGGTACACAGTAGAAAATGTGAACTGAATATATGCAGAAACACAATTATAGTCCTTATTCTGGATTCTTGAGGCTCTGCTTGTGTCGGGGAGGAAAAGCAGCAGAACTTTTAGTACCTCCCATTTGTAATGCTTCCCTCTGAGGTGCGTCGCAAAAACACAGTGCATCCTAATTGCACCATAAAAAGGGAATTATTTATAAAAGGGAAGGCTAGACCCTATGGACTGTGAGCCATTCACATCCAAACTATAAAACAAACCAAATTAATCTAACAATTCCAAAGGGAGCTATATATTTTAACCAAAGTAGGGGAAGAAAAGAAGCCTACAACTGTTTGATATAAAATGCGCAGCACCATGTTAAGCAAATGGTTTGCTACTGAATAGCAGTTTCTAATTGATGAGGCAATGAGTAAGCGGCAATTAGACACAAAATTCAATATTTATATTTTGCTAGAATCTGAGTATAAATTGGTATCATTATATGTTTCATTATTTTCTACCAGCTCATTCAGAAAAAATAGCAATCTTGCTCTTCTATTCTAAAATAATATAGAAGTGGTCCCAAGTTTCTGCAGGGGTCAAAAGAAATACATAGCCTTGTATTCAGAGATGTCAGGTATCTTTTTGTTTTTGCTTTTATAAAAAGATATTTTCTGCCATATTCCTACTATGGAGAGATGACCCTTATCTACCTCAGTTTATAGTGTAGTTTACTAACCTCTGAGAAGTCATGCCTGACTGACACGAGTCAGGGGGGACAATTAATAGGCCTAATTAATTTTACTTCTTTTTTGCTTTCAGTAACACCCAGTCGGAAGCAGGGATCATTTATCCCAGCTAAAGTTCCTTGCTCTCACTATAAGTGCACAGCCATCATTTACTGTCTGTAACCATATAACTAGGTAGGAGGCACTCATCTGCAGAGGGACAGTGGTGGCAGGCAGCAGAATTTTGCCAGTTTCTGCTCAGCTGCTTTCCTGTGAATGGCAGAAAACTCCTCCAGAAGAAGGGAGAGGAACTGGGGCAGAAGGAACTTGGGTAAAAGTCTTGAGAGGGGGAAGAAGCAGATTTTGCTTTTTTGCCTCCCACAGGGTACGCCTTACACGAAATGGAATGGGACCAACTGTCCAGTCCTGGCCATAACTGCTGGCTCTTGAGTCTGAGTTTCAAATAGTTTTTCCTTTTTCTATCATAATTTAAATAAACATCTTCTCTGGCAATGTTTTGTCACGAGCATACTTTAGGTCTCATTTTTTACCAGACATAGTTTTTGCCCAAAAATTGCAGAAAATAAGCATCCCTCACTTGGAATAAGAATAATATCTGCTTTACTTTATGATATATTCATGGAATCACAGGTAGGCTAAGGCCAGAGGAGAATTCTGGAGGTTATCTGGCCTCTGCTCAAGCACATTTATCCTAACACAGAGTCTAATGGCCCCAGAAACAAGAATCCTTTTGCGAGCTCCACAGCCAATGGCTGATATGCATTATCAGAGACTTCCATGCTGGCAGGGGGGAAGAGAACCCTGGATCACCATGTCCTCGACTGCCACTGCCCCAGAGCTCTGTAGTCCCTTTGGGTGCTCTCCAGCTTTCCCAGCACTGTCATTGGTGTCTGCACTTAAGAACATCATGGACTAGTAGTTCAGGGGCTCAGGCAGGCCCTGGCAGCGCCCCCAACACCCAGATCCAGGTACCCAGCACGCTGTGAACTTCTGCAGCCCCAGGCCAGGCTGGCAGTGCCACTGTCCCCTGGTGCAGGGAGTCCCCTGCTGCTGGCACTGCTGCCCCGGGGGGCTCACGGAGGGCAGGGTCAGCTGGCCCAAACCTCACCTGAAAGCACGGCCAGTTTCCTCAGCCTTGAGGGCATCGTCTGTGCTGGCAGGGCCAGCTGCTCCAGCACGTGCTGGGCAGTGTGCCCTGTGGCACGTCGCTACCATGCCCAAGAACACTGAGGCTTGTTTGAACTCAGAGAAGGACTCCTTCTTTGATCCAAGCTGCTGACTTCCTGTGATCTGCGCCTGACCCTTATTAAAGCTTCTCCACAGCACCAGCTAAAAGTGGCCTTGACCCTCCCTGATAGTGGAGTGTCTGCAACAAAGGCTCCAAGTACCCTTGGCCAAGGGCAGCTAGTCAAGGCCTGAGGCTCCATTTCCTATATCTGCTAGCTCAGACTGAGAGCTTCTCATTAGGTGGGCATTCTTATTTGTTTAGGGCTTTTAAATCTCATTAAAGGCAAAAGTTCTTCAAATTATAGTAGTGTTATAGATGGGATCTCTGTGATACTGATTAGTCTCCTTCCTGAAACCCTCAGAAGACTAATTGCTGCTCACTGCTCTCTGTATGTTCTTCCATGTGTTCACCCCAGATGGCAAATTGATCTAATTTGATGTCTGAGGCAGCCACAGCTCCTCGTGGCCTGGCAGATACTAATGCTTCACAGTAGCACGATTACAGATCCCTCCTTTCTGGATTGCATTTCAGCTCCAGGGGAAGGCAGACAGATCCTGCTGCCCAGCCCAAGGCACTGACTGATGTGTGCAGCCACTGACAGCGGGTGCTTTGTCTGCAGGGAGGGGGAAACCATGCTGCTTGTCATTGATGCTACTCTTCCTCATTGTGAGAAGAAAGGATTCTGATCTTTTGATAAACCTTTGGATTTAAAAACTTGCTACTTGTGATTGAAGTCTTGGTTTTGATTATACAAGTTTTACATCAGCTTTAAAGTTATAGAGGGTTATTTGTGATGAATCCCAGCTGAGGGCTAATGACATTAAAGGATTTTGGTTCTTGGTTTTTCTAAAGACTCTCAGATTAGGTAAAATATTTAAATAAAATGTCACAGATATTGCTTTTTAAAAAGGAAAGCCAGTTATCTGTTTGTAGAAACATCAATTAGAACTGATTTTGCATATAACCTGCTGTATAAAACCCTTGATTCTTTTGCTGCAAAGTGTATTTCTTCCAGAGACCAAATTTTCCCTAAAATGCTGCTACAGGTAATGTTCATATCTTTTATCTCTAATCGCTGCTTCAAGTGGCAACTGCATTGGACAGAACCCAAATGTCCTTTGAAACAGATTAAAGTTTAATTGTAGAGGGAAGAATAGAATTAGTAAATGCCCAGCTGTGTTTCTTGATCTCTTTTCTGGCTTGTAAGTTAGAAGAAGATAAAAAGAGGCAATCACTCTTTAAACATATAATTAATTTAAATATTGGAATAACTTAACATTCATGAATGCATCTCTGTTTTATCTCCTCATTTTACATCTTTATTTATCTTATTAAAAACTGTGTACAGTCTGTTGATTTCATCTATGTCCAATGTGTTGCTGAAAAGGAAAGAAAACAATTTTAGTTTTCCCATTAGTAAAACAAATACACTGAAATTTGTATGCTGGCTTTTGCTTTTGTGGACAAAGGCATTTTGATTTTTAAGGAAAATATCAGTGACTAATGATATCTGGCCTCTGATTTACACTGGTGATGATGTCTTCATTAGTCAGAACAAATGATAAATCTCTCCTTGCTGCAGCATATTGTTGTGCTTTCTCATCCAGCCATTTTAATTTTCAGGCTGACAACCAGTCAGAAAGAATCCATTATGGATGTTCAAAGCTCATTTGAGATAGCCTTTGCCTCTAAAACGATGAGCTGAGCTTGTCAGATGTGAAAGCAAAGGTGTATATGCTGTAATCTGCTGGCTGGGGTGCTGCCTGGCTGTCACTGTGCACGCTGACCTGAACCTGGGCCTTCCCCGTGCAGCTGACATCACCTCTTTATCCTCTTTGTCGAGGCAAGACAGGGATCCAGGGAGAGCCTGTCCCACACGCCATGGATGGGCGGGAGGAGGGTTCACCAGGTCTCCTCAGCATGGAGAGTTACTGTGACTGAGCACCATTCCCATTCAGCATCTCAGCTGTGCCAAGGCAGGGTACAGGACACACTTTTATTCTTGGGCATAGACACAGCCTCTGTCATTTTCCTTGGCTTGGTCAGGGAAAAAAAAGCCTCTGGCTGCCTTCATGCCAGCGTGCCCTCAACATGAAATTTTTAGTGATTAATCAGTTTCAATAATTACCTAGGAATTCCTCTGTGATTTAAGGTTTGCTAGTTTTGCAGTGAAACTTTTCAGATACAGGCTGTAAGTGTGGCGCCGTAGATAGTACTTTGCAAATTCACATTGTTTCTGAATTTTATGACAAGGATCACTGCAACTCTACCAAGACAAGAATTAGAGTAGGTGCTGCAGTGAGGAGGTAGAGGCTTTACAACTACTCCATGAAATAAAAATGATAATTCATGGGTCTGACCTGGGGTTTTGAGTAGCCTGGGGCTCCTCACACAATCTGCATGTGAGTTGCCAAACTGTCTCACCTTGGAGTAAAGTGAGAAAAGCTGTTATCTTCAGCTGAGGCATTTAAGAACACAAAATAGAAAAACTCCTAATCAGTATGAATCTCATATATGTGCATAAACATACGTATGTGTGTGCATTTAGGTGTATATATATATAAAATACATATATATATATATCTGTATGTATTTTCCTTAGAGAAAAGATATCCTCTTGCTGGCCTGTTAGTTAGGTCACGCAGCTCAAATAAAAGGACAAGTTCAAGTCCTAGTCCTGAACCAGACAGGTTGTCCACAGGGCACTGATTTTACATTTCTGCAATTTCACAGTTTTCCTCCCAGTGTAAGAACCAGACCAGGTCATTCAGGAAGATGTGGAGGCTTTTGTGCATAGCATGCATGCGGAATTAACACTGCTCTCCTCTCAATACTGCAATATTTCCCTTGTTAGTTCTGCCTCTCTACATGGAAAGAAACAATACTGTTTTCTTTGAAACTACACTTAGAGTTATGTTTTAAACCTTACAGTACCTCATAATATCCCCATAAAAGAATTAAAGGATATTGCTTTTTTTCATAAACCGAATTTAATTTCTTTTTGCTTGCAAGACAATACTACATGTCCTTTTCTAACAAGAACAGTGTGATTCCTGAGCAAAAAGGTAATTTGAAATCTTTTGCTAGCAGACTGGTCATGATTTTTCTTGTTTGCACTTTTTTGTGGTCCAAACTTTTAACAGTATTTTTCTCTTTGTGGAATTATTTGCAAAATTTTTTTTTTTGTAGCTTATACACTTCAACTGATTCTGGCAAGAAGAATCCTAGAAAATTTTATTTATTTCCTCATGGCAATTCCCCCAGTCTCAAAATGCGGTGTTCCTCACTCCAGGTCTCCATGTAAAAAATGCAAACAAACAAAATGAAAAGATGAATTCTCAGTTTACAATACCAGTTTTATATTTTCTTAAAGTGTAATCTTTAGTGATGCCAACGGGAAAAAAAGAATGCCATTCAGCTTGTTGTTTTAAGATTTTATTTTGTCTTCACTAAGAGAATAAATATTCTGTATTTACTTCTATCCATCTGCTTTTGATTTAGGCATTCTGGTTTTCCTGTTTCTCACTTTCTGAACAGGCTTTTAGTATGAGCTTGTTAAGTGCAGGCAGAAATAAATGGTTGATTTGTAAGTAAAATGCTATCCTACAACTTAATCTGTTATTCCAAGAACAACAAAAATTCTTCCTCTCTTACATTGCCAAATCTGCAAAGCCTTATTGCAGAATGGCCTGAATACAGAAAGGTTTGTAAATTGAGCAGTGTGGTAAAACCATCTTCTAACCCTAGCAAACCCCACAGCAATGTTTTTGTTTGTGCAATAGTAATGACCTAATGCAGCAATTGCACTAAGCTGCTCTGGTGGATTCAGCCAGTCCTGGAGTTTTCAATCTTCAACCAAGAGTTTTGCAATCCCTGTGAGTTAAATGTTTCAAAAATAAAGATCCTTGATAATGTCTGTGCATTAACAACACACACTCCATCCCAGCATTAGGTATATGCAACAGAAGGTGCTATGGCTGGGGAAAGCTGAGCAAAAATCTTGATTTTTCCTCTGGAAAGCTAAAGGATAAAATTATGTTTGACAAAAATCTGACTTTTCTGAGAAACCAAATCTTTTTTTTACAATGTTTTTGGCCTTTCATTAAATGAGAGCACTTTTCTGTACCACTCACTGTCCTTGTGATGGACAACTGGACAAAAGCTTTTACACAGCCAGGTGGCACCACAAGAGGAATGCACTGTCAGTCTTCTCCTATAGAAACAGTAGGGCCATTCCCTGAATGGATGGTTATTTGTACAGCAGTCCTGTGCAAACCTTTTGGGGTGGTGGAACTATTAGTCAACCTGCTGAAGAAATCCATCAGAAATAAAATATGCGGGTGAACAGTGGACAGTGGGAATCCTCAGTGAAGACTTGTGGCAAGGCTGAACTGTGATCTCAAAGTAGTGGTGGCATGCTTACTTTACAAATGTAGAGTTATCCTTATCTCAGAGCCTTGATATAAATTAGAAAAGAAGTTCAGTGGGGATCCAGTTTTCTCTGTTTCAAAATTGTGGGATTTTGGGCTGTTATATGAAAATTGAAAAGCTCAGGCATTTAAAATGCTGCTGAATAAAATTTGCAGAGCCGTTCAACTGTAAGTAATAAGTGGAACTTCATTTACTTATTTAAGGTCAGAGGTGATCAGAACAAAAGAGCGAATTGTATATACAAGACAAAAATGTGCTAACATGCCTGTTTTATGAAAAGAGATTAATTCCTTGAATTGCCACATGGAGCAGAGTCAGTCAACAAATTTGGAAGGAGGGGGTGGTGGTGCTTCAAAAGCAAAAAAACCCCAACTTGTGGAGACTCTTCATGGCAAGTCCATTATTATCTCTGTGAAAAGAATTAACATTTGGTGATATCCAGCTAATATTTCACAGTAAAGGAAATCTGAAGGATTCACAGCCCTTTCTTCTTCACATTCATGGGTGGATATTTCTAGTATATGCTTCAAAAAATTAACTTTGAAAACTTACAGAGAAAATGGAATAATATTTTCTTCTGAGATTTTTCAGAGTTTGATCACACTGTGACTAATCTGCTATAAATCCATGGATTGCTAAAGATTTCACTGATTCCCTATTTATTTTTATTGCAATATTTTGTATATAATTGTACAAATTACATGTAATTTTCTTTCTGTGTCTGGGCTCTCTGTCTATACTCATAAAACCAAAATGGTTTTTCTGTGGCAAAAACTTCACAGGGAAGCTTGTGCAGTCTCAATATCTTTGTACAGAATTTATTTCTTAGATTTTCACTGCTTGTGACAAACTCAGCCCTCCTTGCACAATTTCAGGGACTCTGAATTGTTCTAAAATGCATTACAAGAAGGCATACTTCAGTGTGTCTAGTTTCTTATACAGGTTCTTGTGCCCACCTGGTGATCAGTGAGTTTCTTAAGACTTGTTGAAGCTCCCAAAATAGAAGTAATGCTACTACTGACACTGCAGGCCCCATCCTAGTTATTTATGGAACATGATATTTCATAAATGAATGCATTTCTGTTGTATAAATGTGTATGAACTATTGAAGGATTATGGAATCTGCCATTACTGTGTTACTTTAGCACTTAAAAATGCTGATGGAGGATTTGAATCTCTTTGTGCCCAGCATTTTGCAATTTCAGGATACAATACTGATTTTCCACAAAGCCACATTCTAGGTGTTCTTCATTCTTGGGCAGCAGGCATTAATATAAATAATGTTATCTGATATTACTGGCCCTAACACTGTCATTTTGCCCAAGTCACAAAGTTCTCATTACAGCTGACTTCTGGGGAATTCCTTCCCTGTAATTCACATGGGTCCTTTGAAAGTATGCTTTTCAAAATCTTTGTTTTGAATGGTGAATAAAGGAAGCTGAAATATTCACTGTTTTCATTAAAGATCTCATTGTTTAGGATTATGCAGGCAAAGAAAAGCTGAAGGCCTGGACTCAGATCATAGCACTTCATAAAAGAGGTGAAGAGTAAAGTGTTGTGCCTTGTCAGCAAGGACCTGTTTTTTCAAAGCCCCTGGAGGTGCTATTGTGTACGTTAAATAACTGTTTATTTAACACCTGAATATTGTTTTAGCACCAAAAGCCCATTCAAAAAAAGTCCGTTTTGTAAGAGGTTGCTAAACCTGAATTTTAACTTGTATTTTTTGTTCTTTCTGAAGAACTGTGCTAAGAGAGTTTGCGTAATAATAAATTGCTTTCTTATTTTTATCAAGCCTCTCAACAGGAACTAATAATAGATATAACAACTCATCTTGTCCTTTTGCAGAGAATAGGAAAAGCTCAGAGTTTCTTGTTCAGTACACTGTGCACTGTCAAGCACTTTGCTAGAAACAACCCATTTTTTAAAAGAGCTATTATTGCTTCTTACAGTAACATAAACCTGGAGCAACTGTAATAACTGGAGTTGCTGAAATGGTTTCTTGTGGAGAAAAATTCATCCAAAATGTTGTTTCGGCCTGATTTCTTCAATATGTTTGTAGAAAGCATTCCAGTGAGTTGTAGTATGTTCTGTTTTGATTTTAATTCTACATATTGTATTATGAGATACCAAAATCTGTATATTTCAACTGAATTGAAACATTTTCAGATTTGTTGATGAAGAAACAATAACAACAAATTTTAAAAATGGTGCATGATAGCCTGTACCTGTGACTAAAGTATTCTATGCTCTTTGTGCCTCAAATTTCTGTGAAAAGCCCTGCATTCAAAGCTTGGGGTGGTGCTTCTGTCCTTGTTATCTGTAAACCAGCTTCACATTCCCTCCTTTCACTCAACACTGCTTTGATCATAGCTGTTAAAACAACAGTTCTGGCCTGCCCTAATTTTCTAAGTAACTTGAGTAGCTGGTCTCATGGCTGCCTCTAATGCTCTTAGAGAGAGGGAACTTTGCAGCACCAGGGCTTTGCCTTCCTGTAATCCACAGGTGTTACTATGGCTTGAGTTATTTTTAATACACTTGAGTTATTTTCAAATCAGTTATGTTGGACACAGTTAGAAGGTAAGTTTATTAAACAGGGCAGGGTCTGTGCACATCCCAGAGCATGGTGTGGAGGCAGTTAACTTCCAGCAAGGTTCATTAGCTTAGGTTGGCAGTGCATATCTCAGCAAGGCAGACTGGGCTGGCCAGGTCTGTGCTGAGGCATGACACAGGTTTTGGTCTGGTTTGTGTGAGCTGATGTGGAGGGCGTGTGCAGGAAAAAGACAGTTGGGTTTTTCTGACCCACTTTTGTCCTATATCAGCAATGTTTGCCTAGCATGTGGGTTTAAATGGGTAAAATAGCTCATTTCTGTTGAGATGAGCGAAATTGAATGAAACACAAAACCCTATAAATTAAAGAAGTTCAGTATAAGTAATTTTTTTACCTTGTTGACTCTGAAAGTTATAAATGCAAATCACATTCTTGTCCCAGACGTGAATCCAAATTTTAATCTTTAGAATTCTGCTTCCTTTTGCCCGGCCATAAAAATGATTTCTTTAGTCAGAGATATACATTTTATTAGCAATTTATTTTCTATACAAATATACTTGCAGGAAATGTTCCTGTATTGCAGAAAAATATTTTCTATATTCAGGCACATTATTTTCTTCTAAACTGAAAAGATGTCTGCAAAAATGGATGTTTCAGTATTTAATTTGTTCAATATTTAATTTTTAATTTTTTCAATATTTAATTTCTATTCATTCACCTTTTAACATCCTTCCAAATTTTCTTTTGGAAAATTTAATTAGAACTTCTTCTAGTTTCACTGCATTTTTTATACTTTATTTAAACTCCAAAACTGTTCTAGGGAGGATTAGGTAAATTGAAGAATATTTTTAGTCAGGTTGCTATAGCTTGACTTGGCCAGATGAGTTGCAAATAATTTTTTTTACAAGTAAAATCCTTTTATATGAATCCTTCTTGTTTTCAGTTCTTTTTATTTCTTCCTCTCTAAATTCTTCTCTGTAAACCAGAAACCTTGGGACAGATCAACTTGTGTCTAGTTGATCTCAGTTCTTCCATAACCTAGCTACACACTTCTAACTCAAATTCTACTGTGCAAATTAGAGGCGCAGTTTTCTCCTCTCTGAGGCATAGTGAGGGTATATTCCATGTGTCTCCAAAACGTCTGCCATAGTTGTAGGCATATAAATGCTGAAAACAAGGGAGGGTAAAGGAGCACCACCACGATGTAGGTTTGGGATTGCTTTTGTAGAGATAATGAGTTCCATTGATTCCTGATGAAATGACCCCAGGCAGTAAAGGCACCTCCCTGTTTTCTGCAGATGCTGCTGAGGTGAGCTCAGTGACAGCCAGCGCCAGAAATTCAGGTGAAAGTACAAACACACCAGTCCATTACACCCCTGGCAAACTTACAGTGCATTACCTAATTACCCACTTTGTGTTCTACCAGGACTGTGTAAGCCCACAGTTAAAAACCAAACAAAAACTCAACCAACTTCTATGTACAGATAATAATTATAGGAGAATCACTCGTATGTTATCTTGCAATAATAATACGAGCTCTACTTTCCATTCAATCTTTTGATTGTTGACTTGTGGAAGCATGTGCAAACCTCAATTATCAGCTATTCATTCAGAAGATAATATTTTGAAAGAGCAAGATATAACAATGGTCATTGCTTTAAAATTGTTAGTTTACAGCTGACAGGTTTTATGACAGCTAACCACACTTTAATACAACATTGTATTCAGGAAAATATACAGTTATAAAGTTATTCAGCATTTGATTTCTGTGTTGTTGGAAGATCAGGCTGATATTTTGTGGGGTTTGTGTGTTTGTGTTTTGTTTTTTTTGTTGTTGTTTTTTATGTGAGGATCAGCGTTAAGTTCTTAAACTTTGGTGACCTTTGACTGACATGGTTGGTTTAAACACTTATATGGATTTCATCAGTAAGGACATGGTACAGTCTAAAAGATGTTTCATATCATCCAGACTATACACAACAAAAGAAAAAAAATGCAAATTCTGGGTGAACTCCATGTGTATTAGAAAAAGAAATAATTTCATGATGGTGTAAATCACATTATATGAAGGGCACAGAGTAAATTAATTTTTTTTATACCTAAGTAAGAGGAAATACTGAATGACCTGTCAGAACATGTTGCTTTTCAAAGTTTTTCACAGCTTCAGGCACCCAAAACTTCATTCAAAACTGCAGTGCCAAGGCATATGCTTTTGATATGCCATCTAGCAAGTTTCATGTTCCAAGTCGGCCAGTTGCTATTAGTTCCATAGTTGAAATATTGCTATGAACTATCAAATATTTATCTGAAAATTTTAAATGAA
This sequence comes from Melozone crissalis, assembly GCF_028551555.1. Classification (NCBI taxonomy): domain Eukaryota; kingdom Metazoa; phylum Chordata; class Aves; order Passeriformes; family Passerellidae; genus Melozone; species Melozone crissalis. The sequence continues at coordinate 17,154,969 of NW_026535783.1, read as the reverse complement.
GCATACTGGTGGCTGACTGTACTTACGATATCAGATCACAAGAGTCAGAAATCATTGGTAGTTTCTAGAAAATTAATTGTTTATGAAGAGTGATGCAAATTATAAGGTGCTAAAATTATGCTAAAGCCAAAACCAAATGAAAAATTTGTATTGAGCAGTAAATAAGTATTTCTGTTACTGGGCAGAGAGCAATCTCTAAAAACCTCAAGCAGACATTTCATTAGACCAAATCTTTTATCAGCTGTGGTAAAGAACAAAGTAAGTAGATAAAGATGACACATTTTTTAGTCATCGGGGTAGTGCTGATATACTCACATGTGAAAAATGAATTAAAACCTCTGTTCATACCTCAATACAGACAAAAGGGAATAATTGTCTAAGTTTTTTTTGGTGATTTGTTTTTGAGTTATTTCTGACATACCTTGCTATATCATAAGTGAACTTCAGTAAAAGGAGTTATTCCAGAAATTAATCTGGCCTCTTGTTCTTCCAGACTGTTTACTGAAGCATAAAATAAAGTAGAAACTAGAGATGCAGAATTGCTTCCTAAAACCCAAACATTAAACCTGTGCACACAGATTGAGGGAAGGTTTTATCAGCAGTGGGATTTCACCAGCCATGTGAAAAACTTGGCTTTGAAAACTTTATTTTGCTGGTAGGAAAAAGCCCTACAAAAGAATGGGCCAAATTTTCCAATAAGCGTTGGTTCTTTAAGCTACTGGATGGAGCAAGAGGAGTCAAATATTAGAAATATAGTCTTACCAGAGAGATTATTAAAAAATGGTGCCTTTCTGAAAAAAATTGTTTGCATATAGAAGAAATAGTCATATCTGAAAATTGAAAGCTTCATTTTAATTTATATCTGATATAGATTAATTAATTAGTTTTTGCACTAGAATACAAAGACAGATGTATTAGCTAATGAGATTGATAATGTTTATAATAGATGACAAAAAAACCCCCTATAACTGGAAATAAAGCAGTATGTCTTGGTTTAATTTCTAGGCCTATTGTTATATTATCAAAAAGTCTTATCTAGGATACAACAGACTCTTAAATTTAGGCAGAAATTAGCCTTTTCAGAGACATCCTAAAAAGATGCTGAATCTGAAACACTTGAAACAAGTAAGCATAGAAAAAATAATAAATTGGATTAATTTAGATTCTCAAGAGCATCTTACCTTCCTTTAGATGCTGTCCTACAAAAACAAACATGCACTTCCATCATGTGAAAGCTTCCACTTGCCAGTTGAATTCATTAGCAAATGAGTGGATGTCAAAATAAATATCTGCAAAATTCAGAACAGCAACCTAAAGAGCAAATTTTCTTTGTCAAATATGTTCAGAAATGTATGCTATTTGATCAAATTCTTATTAACAACCAAGAACAGGTAGCATCAGCTTGACAAGGTTGCAGTTAAAATACATTTGAGGAAGATTATGTTTTTTTCTGCAGCCCAACAAGTTTTAAATGGTTCTCCAATAGATTTTTAATTTTTTTTATCACACCTCACACAAAAGAAGTTGCCATTATAAAAATGTTTTACTTTATTTCTACAAATATATTATATAAATATAGAATTGGAGATAGAATGGCTGCTTATTCAGAGAAACATTCATTCTATTTATTCCTTTTAATGTTTTATAATGAGTGAAAGTCTTATCTGACATAATTTTTAATCAAAATTTAATGGAGAGAGAGTTATAGCTGTGTCTAAGATTGGATTCTGGATTTTCTGCTGAAGCAGAGAGCACTTTGCAAAATGAGCACATCGTACACACAACTTCTGCAGCTCCACCAAAACATGTGACTATATCATGGATGTGTTTTATCTTCTGTCTGTGGAGGCAAGAATATTTTGGGGCACCCATGGTGATGGATTCTCCTTCCTTTGTGACTACTCTAATGACAGTTTTAAGACACCATTCAAAAAACCAATTTAAAGCTAGAATGTACTAACTTTCAGCACATTGGTCCAGTGTGGCTGAAGTGTTAGAACTGCAGAAAGATCTTGTGTTGTTTATTAGTTTAACTACCATGACATGGTCCCTTTCCTTATGTGATTTTGACAGACACTTCTATTTCTCTCCTGGCTCCACCAGCACAAACGTAAGGTTTGTATTAACAAAGCATCTCAGATGTGATTTTCTCACAATTGCAGCCTTTATCACAAGACTTCAATGATTCTGGGCTGCATCAGGATCACATCTAGAAATAGAACATTCTTGTTTTGGTTTGAACAAAAGCTTTCCAAACTCTTCGTGTGCCTTTCAGTTGGATTTGAGTCCCCAGCGCCTCTCGAACAAATGTACAACCCTTCATGCTGTGTCACTGACACAGCCATTGCTCCAAGTAACAAAGTTTTAAAAAGGTTCTTTACCTTTCAGTTTTCTTCCTCAAGTTCAATTTGAAAGTTATGTAGATAAACACGAATGAAAGAATGAATTTTCATGCTGAAAACCATGTCTTTTTTGAGGCATTTCCAATGAAGTGCTAAATGATATATGTTGTCCTTTTCCTTTCTCTTTCCTTCTATTAAAATGCAGCCCTCAAATCCACAGAAGAGATACCTCAATACACAAACACACTTCTTTGTCCTGGGACAGATGAAGGTTTATCCCGGGCAACGGCCATTGAATGAAGTATAACAAGAATACTGACCCTTTTCATTCCATGATCAAGTTACTTTTGGTCTTTCATCATGGAAGGGATGGGAAGGAACTCTTCACTCACTGTAAAGCTATGATAAAACTGTAGCCAGGGCTCTTCTTTTTTAATATTTCAATCCATTTCTTTCTATTCCTAAATTTGCCACTTACTTACTGTATGATCTCCAGGAAACCTGCTCTTCCCTCTTTCTCCCTTCCAATTTTCCACAAGCATGCTAAGATGGCCCTTCCTGTACTGGGATCTACTGATAAAAAATGTTACACTGACCAATGTCTTTGCACTTACTTATAACCAAATCTATCTGAACATACAAATTTTCTACTGAAATGCAAATAAGAAAATATACTGAAACAAGTCCCTGACCAACTAGTCATAGTATCTAAAGACACCTATAACATTGTCCTGGCAAAACTGATTTGAATGGCACTATCCCAGATATGTATTTGTCATGGTTGCATTTCATGTGAAAGATTAGCTTAAATTAAACCCTTTTCCCTTTATAATGTCACTGGATTATAATTCTTTTATGGGGGTAATAGAGAGGATGCACTAAGTTATTGTAGGAACGAAACTTGTGTCTTGGTTAAATTGCATTCATTGAAAGTAACAAAAAAAATCAGCTGGGGCTGGGGAGTTGTTTGAATGTATTTTGTATCAAAATTTTCTGTATTAAGTTCATGTTATGATACACTGGAAGCCTATTTTGAGCCTGCTGTCTTGTGACATGATTAAAACATCCTCCTGTAACTTGTAAATTTACATTTGTCATCATCACAAAATCAATACACATTAAAACACATCTAGTGTTACACAGCCACGAGGGTCCCCTGGCTAAAATTACGTCAGTTGCAGAGTTCAGGTCAGTCAGATCTCCTTTCTGTACTGTGATTTGGCTTCTGAATTATAAAAGACTCTGAGAAGTAAAATTTTCATTCAGTTCTGTAAGTTCTAGAAATTGTCAGAGTTTTCTCAAAAAATTAAGTAAGGAATGTGTATCAGTGCTTTATAGAGCAGTGTAATGTCTCCAAGAGCTATTGAAATGCATTTGAGTAACAACTATATTTTTGATAGAGAACAGAAAAGATATACAACTCCTGCAGTATCATTGAACCAAAATGCTTGCTTCAAAACAGAAAGTGCAGCAGATCAATTTCAAAAGTGTGTTTTTATCTTAGCAGCAAACAGCCTATAAGACTATATCAGGCATTTATAAATGTATTGAAATTGGGTCAGTGCTAAACCGTAGATTACAGTGCCTGAGCAGCTTTGACTCTGACTGGTAGCAGAGAGAAAGAGAACAGGATGAGAGCTGAAGATACAATGTGCCTTGTAACTTCAGTGGGTAGCATAGCAACTGGAGAAATGCTGGAGAAATATCCCCTTGTGGACGTCATAGAACTGGAAATATATTTAGTCTGCAACACAGCTTTTGTGCCCAGCTTGCAAAATTTTTCAATTTGGTGTTGCTCCAGGTTAAAAAACATACCAGCTGAAAAAATGTGAATTGGAATAATTTGCCATCAGTTCTTAATGTAATGACTGATTTCCCACTCTGTATTCAGCAAGCTGCAGGCAACGGGTTTGAAGTGAATCCAGGTGGAAGTAAGCCAGACATGTTAAATTTAAGACCTCTATTTCACAACTCCCTACAGAAATTGAGCAAATAATGTAGCTGAAGTGCTTTCTACACACTGTGTAACCCAACTCTTTTGGCATTCTGATTAATTCCTTGCCCTTTTCTGCTGTACACGCTGCTGAAAAGTACACTAAGAGGAGGAAGGAGTTGTAATAGGTTCTATCAAACATTAGATGTAAAATGTTCTTGCATTATTTTTAAATATACATACAAACAGCAGGAAAAGACAGAAGCACATATAAGTATTGTGATAAGTAGTCAGGCTTTTCAATTTAATTGTTATTTCCACACCTATTTTCTGGTTAGTGACAACAGCAATGAACATGTGATGTAGCAATCCAGTGCCCAGAGCTTAGGTATGCTCACTTTCATTGAAATTTAAGTCCAGGCTTAATACATAATCTTTCTTCCAGAATCAACTTTCTGAGTACTGTGCAGTGGTAACACTCTGACTTTTTATAAACATAAATAATGAGATGATTTTCATCCAATTTTTAACCTCTTATACTGCATTTGATTGCAGTAGAAGCTTCTGATAAGAAGCACAATGCCAGATTGGCATATTGAGTTTTCTGGAAGCCAACAGAGGTCTCATTCTAGCTAGATGGAACTAAAGCATTAAATAGATAATTTTATTTCACATAGAAATATTATAATGATAATTTCTTCACTATGTCTTTCTATATAGTTTTAATAAAAAATTGCACTCTAATGGCCAAGAGTATAGAAGATTTTGCTAACGAATTCTAACATTAACATATGGAATCTAAGTTAAATATAACAAAAAAAAAAAAAAAAAAACCCAACTCAAAACAACCAAGCCCCAATGGAAAGAACCAAGGGTATATTGATTCTTTATGATATTGGAGGGGTGGACTTAAGGAATTTGTAAATACAAAAAATGCTTTGAACCAAGATTTACTGGGAGTTCAAAATGGGAAACAGAAATGGGGTTTTACCAATATGTTGAAGCCTGAAAACTACAGACTTCAAAATGACCTGTATCAATTTGTTCTAGCTTAGTAGCTGGCCCTTTTGTGTTTGACAGCTGTCTGCTAGAAATGAGGGTGTGTTTGGTAAGGTAGGACAGGCTCGGATTTCTAGCATTTGAAACAATGGAGTGTCTAGCATATCCACCTGGTCTGAGCACACAAGCAGAGGCATAGTTTTGTGACTGTGAGAACTCACTATAGATTTTTGTCCACTTTGGGTTTAAATGTCCTTGTTTCTCCCTGTTAAGGATTACACAGAAAATAATAATTTCTCTTTAGGAAGGTTTAACTAACCTTCCTAATATACAGTTTTAAAACATTGAAAACAGCTCTTTATATAATTATACAGGTAGAGAAAAACTGCAAAATTGTTGCTGGGTGTTTTTGATGGTTGCTTTCACTTTGTGCACATCTGCGTTTTGTGTTCTGTGATTGAGGAAAAATACTCACTTCTAGCACTTAAAAGACTACAATTTAAATTAACATGTGATATATGAATTTATGCTCATAAAGTGAAAAATTGAAAAAATTCTATTTGATCTGACATTTCTGTTCAATGAAAAGTATGAATAATGGAAATCAGCAGAGTAGTATGAAGAAATATAAACTTGTACACTGAATATATTCAAATAAATTAGGACTTCTCAGATATTGCTTCACTACAAAAAACCCACTTTCTATACATAAGTTTTTTTGTGGCAAATGGCTTGTCAAATTTCTGCCACAATAATGTAAGCTCCATTTAATAACCAGAAAGATACTGCAGAACATACAGAACAAATGCTGAATCTTTTCTCCATAGTCCTTCATTCGGTGCATTTGACTCTTGTGAAGATTATTTTGCTTTCCCCAGCACCTTCTGAAGCTGGTGATTTTGTAACCTGGTCGGTGAGCTGTGAATAAGTAAGAAAGAATAATGTGATGGACATCAATGGAAACCTAGTCACTGAGGCACAGACACATACACTGGTGCTTTTATTTATTTGCTGCTTGTTTTCTTTTGCTTTTTTGTTTGTTTGAGTTTTTGTTTGGTTGTTGTTTGTTTCAGTGGACCACATTAGTTACCAGCAAAGAGATATTTCTTAGGTTAGCTCCTCGGATTAAAAAAAAGTTATTATTGAGATCTATCACTGTGTAAAAATCCTTTACTTCCTTTAACTTCCTTAAGATAACTCCTCTTTCCCTCTAATTCATGTGCGGTTAGGGATTTTGTGGAGTTGCTCAAATGATTTACTATTTCTATTACTGTCTTTATTCTTACTGAAATATATTTCCTATTTACTTTATATAAATTCAAGTCAGCAATTTGTTTTTCTTTTATTTTCATTTCTTTCCCCGTCTGCTGGACGGACTGTTCCTGTCCATTTCAAAGGGGTGCCTGCCAATCTGCTAAATAATGTCACCTTCGGAACCAGTGTCCCTTACTCCAGAGTTACTTGTCTGGAAAGCAGCAAAAATTGTGCTGCAGATAGATGTAAGCTGGCCCCTGTCCACTCCAGTCCTGATAGCTTCATAAATCTTGACCCTGACATAGCACCACAGTCACATTTCATGACGCAAAGCCAAGCGTGTTCTTCACCCAGTGCCCTAATTTACATTTCCTGAGACAAAAGAACATACAGACACTATTTAAGAGCTCTCTTTGGCTTCACATTTGTCCAAGGGTTAGTTTTAGGTCATGTAGAAGAAACCTGGCAAAGGAGATGGTGGTGAATAAACTTTAAAACAAATTAAAACAAAATAAAGATTAAGGAAAATGCAAGACTCAAGCTCTCATTGTTCTCATGCCAGCTGAAACTATAGATCAGTGTATTTTCTATATCAGAAATGCGCAGCTGCTATTTCTTTTGTGGAACAGAAAATAGCTGTTATGTTCTTTTGGCTGTGTTTGATGAAACAAACTTTCCCTACATATGTGCCCTTGGTTCAAGTTTAGTGCTAAGAAAACCTTAAATAAAGACAGATTTGAAATGCTCAGAGAAAAGTGTGCTGCTGCCTTGTGCCACCAGGCACACAGCAGGACTGGGATTTACATCCCCTAACTCCAGACATCTACACTGCCTATATCTTTTTCTGCGCTGCAGTTCTCGCCATCTTCATATGCAAAAGGAGAAAATAAGCACAATGAGGCCATGACTCACATCCGCCAGAGACAACCATTCCGGATGAGATGAGTTGTGCCCAGAAGTGTTTGTCCATCTCTTCTCTTCATGAGAGGAAGTCTAGAGAATTGCTACAAAATAAAATTACTATACTGGAGGTGTCTAATGTCAGGTCATCTGAATGTCACCCTGTTCTGTGTAGGCTAAATGTGACAAGGTTTTCCAGTGAGAACATTCAGTGGTCTAAAAAGATTGTAGAAGTATTAAAACCAATGTTTTTCAGAACTCCGAAGAGTTCATGGTTGTTATTTATGGCCATGCTGTGTGTTAGAACTAGGTTTACACAGGTTTGTGCTGCCACAGCTACTGGTGCCCTTCAAATGAGATGGGATTTTCCTCTGCTGAGTTTCCTGTTAAGATGCAAATCGTGAATTTGGCCAGTTTGTCATCTGGTTTACATGGGAGACTGGGAGCAAAAAGCAACAAGGAAATGACACAGTTAAAAAAAAAGATGTTAAGGGCCCAGGTGCACCAATGGGATGCACATTATCCAGCTTCTGTTAGGGAAAGGATGCTGGTAGAAATAGTTTTAAAGATAATAAGGTAGTTCTGCGAGTTTTACTAAAAAAAAAACCCAAACATAAAGAGGATCCTGAGTGTGAGCCTGAAAGCCTGAAGCTTCTTCTTTGAAAATTCACCACATGAAGGAAATAATCACAAGGTGAAGATGGCTTCAAACTCTTGAAGCTGAATGTCAGATAATATTTAAATAGAGCAAGGAAAATCTGTGAACAACTTCAAGAAGTCACATCATGGTAGAGGGAGGGAGAGGCGATGCTGCAAGACCATGGATGCATTGCTTGTCTCACTCAGTGAGACAGGTAAATAATCTTTGTAAGCGTCAGTGTTTTGTGCACTTTGAAGCACTGATGTTCCTTTATCCAACTCTAAACAAAACAAAGTTGCAAATATAAAGACAATAGGTGATCATCTGGGGGGAAAAATTGTCTTGTGAAGGTGTGAAAGGGCAGGTGCTGTGCAGCAGAACTTAAGCATATTCCACATCCTTGACATTTGAAAACTAGGAGCAAGCCAAGTTAAAGATGACATCTTTGAAATACGAATATATATATATATCATTATCCACGGTACATGAATAAGAAAGTAGCCTCAAATACCTCAGGAAGAAGATGTTACAATTTTGACCTCAATTTGACAGTTATCCACAGGAGCTCAGCGACACATGCTGAGAGTTTAGTTTGGAAATGAGTTAGGTCTGGAATAAAAGGATAGATTTGTGATTCTGCGGCTCAGATATAGCAGATTGTCCAAAGAAGGAGGTGGATGTGGGAGTTAGAGAGATAGGAGAGTGGAACACGGGGCAACTCCAAGGTGAAATTAGGACAGAGGAAGAAACCAACCCTTAAAAGTCCAAAACCAAAGGAATGGAGAGAAAAGAGAAGGCAAAAGGACATGTCCACACCTGTTAAAGTCCTCTTCGTGTAGAAGAAAAGTTGAAAAAGATGTAAAGTAAACAAACTGGGCAAACTTTTTAATATAACCCACACCACAAGGTTTTTTTATTGTTCTCACAGTATTTACCATATATATAAACAAGATTTTAGGTCCTGAAAATCTATAAAAATTAAAAGCATGTCTAGAAATGTTTTCAGCAGTGAGAAAGACCTGTTAGTAAGGGGAGTGCTCACAGCTGTCTGCAACATGGGAGATTGAGCTTGGTGACTCCTAAGCAAGGTCTTTTCAGGCCCTATGAGCCATATCAACATGTGGGAGAGTGAATTACTGCTTAGTCTTACTGTCAATTCAGGCAGTGAAATGCTCAAAGTGAAAAACTTGTGCTTTGCACAGAATTGACTCCTTTTTTAATTCTGCAACTCTTGTCCACAAATCTAATGAGGATTGGTTTTGAAATGCATTCCAGCTCCAGCTGGATGGAATGTGGACAGGACAAGGGCCCTCCAGGGTTCAAATCAGATAAATGTCTATTGAGTGAATATCCTCAAATGTTTGGAATGCAGAGGACACCATGAGAAACAAATGAAGCCATTACAGTCATTGTTAACATAATTAGGCAACACAGATGTTTCTGTAATGCACAGATTTCTGCATTCTCAAAGAAGCTTTTCAGCTGTCCTTGCAATTTTAAGACTAAAATATTCTATTAAAAGAACCAGTGGAAATAAATGAAACATGTAACTATTTTTACAATGGGTAAACTGTTGATTTGTCAAACCACAGAGAAAGGAACTCTAAGATATAATTCTCATTCCAATTTAAGAATGTGTTTAAAGAAGTAATTAGAAAACTACAAGCCAACTCCCTCTCTCATTGCCTTACTGAAACTTCTTTTACAGACCCATTTTCTTGGGTATTTTTTGATTTTTTTTCATCTTCCTGTGCTTTATCATAGGGGTCATTTGGAGCTAAAAAAGGAAGTCTGGGGGGGTTTAGTTTAACAGTTCTCTAGAAATGTGAGGACATAGCATGCCAAATTCCCTGAAGCTTGGAAGTGCCAGACTTTTACAGCTGCGTTCTTCTTTATCAATCTATCAAACCCCTTTAGTACTATCTTTCAGCAAAGCTGTGAATTATTTATCCCTTTGGATTTGAACGTTTTTACAAATGTCAATGTAGCTGCAGTGTGCAATGAAGCCAATCGTCTGGCTGCCCCCTCCATTATGTGAAATAATAGTGCATCTTCTGTGTGGAAACTATTGATACTGAAGTGAATGAGCCATGAAATCAAGGTGTGAATCGCTGTAGAACTCTCTGCCTCCCTTCTCATTTTAGAATTTTTCTTGGATACAGAGTCTTGGTTAAAAAAAATTTAAAATTTGCACAATTTCACAACTTGTTTCTCAGTATTTGATTACCCCTTAGTTACGAGAGATTGAGTTTATGTCCATCTTAGACATTATAGAAGGCAACCTTGACCCAAACTGAAGTCTGATAAATTACACTTCTAAACTCATATTACACATGCTCTCATGTTCCATCATTTTCTACTGCTTAACAAAGGAATAAGTCAGAACTCTACTTTGCAACTCTACTTTGCAATTGAGTTTGAAAAAAATGAGAAAAATAGGAAATAAATTTGGTTCTCTTTATCCCTCAGAGGTATCATGTCTTGGGTTTTTTTAGTTACAGGTGAGTTTTAGGTTTCCATCACTAGGTGTGTCTTGTGTGGGGGGCAGGAGGGAGAAGTAGCTTAAAATGAGTCAAAAGAACATTTGAAAACTACAAAAAAAGGAGTACGTAATGATGAGAAACTCCAGAGTGGTAATGGAGATAACATTTCTGGTAAATGTTTTCTCCCTCTTCTAAGGCCTTAGTGCAAATGGAGACATTTTTCAAAATAACATTCATTTTCTGCTATTGCCATATAAAAATTGCTTACATTCTTCTTACTAAACTAGTAATTTTTAGGATTTTTGTGGATTACAGTCACTGGCTATTACTAAAAAATCTAAACATGCTCTAATCTGCCTAATTTTGGGGGCCATCCAGTGTGTTCATAGAACCCCTCCTGTGCCCACTGCTGTCCAAAAGACACTGCAAAAGTAATCTCTTGGATGGAAAAAACTGGCTCAAGGTGTGACCACAGTGCTTCCAGTAATCCCAAGTCAGCACTGATACTGGGTCTATCTCCTGACTTGTGCAGTGTGGCTTGCCACAGGATGAGTGAGGGACACCTACACTTGTCTCAGGGCAGGGTAATATACTCAGGTATAGGATTTATTGTTAGCATCTCCTTTTGTCATGAAGCAGTTTTTTATGTCCTACTTTTTTTTCTCTCTTAATAAAACCCTTTTAACCAGCTGTGCTGCAGTAAACCACATGCTGGGGGGCAGCAAGAGGAGCAGTACCATTTTCTTTTGATAAAAAAACTATTGTTTTCATTGTACTGATAATAATTTAATCATTCTGTATGTTGAAACAACAAGTGTTACTCTTGAATTCTGCTTTCAGAAAATGGCTGTTAAAACACATGCCAGAAGCAACAGGATCCATTATTATGATTAAGGATGCCAGTGTCTTATCCCTTAGCTTAGCACATACATCACTTTTAGGATAGTTGTGCCAGACCAAAGGAGTACTGTGTTGTATTTAATTTTTGTTATCATATTTCTAGAGTCCCATATCTTCTGAGAGGTTCTCTCACAAGCAGCTCTTCACAGCAGTGTTGTTGCTGCTTCTTCATCAGGGCTCCTCCAAGGCTCTCCCTGACAGGCAAACCCACCCCCTTTTATCCCAGTTATCTTCATTAGCCACAGCTGCCACCCAATTAAGGACATCACAGCTGCAGCCCATTTAGCACAGCTAGGATCAGGGCAAGGCCACTTATACAATACATATATTTTACTAGGACTCCTACTAGAGTACTGTTTCTAGTCCTCTCCATTATTGTTGTTGTCCTCTCCTGCTGTTGGGATTATTGAAAAGTACTTTTCTGACCTTTCTGAATAAATTAGGGTTTTACTTCTTTTCTTTCAGTTCTATCTGTAGCTGGGAACTGTCTATGAAACCTGTTTAAAACACCCCTCTTGTTGCTGTTGTGTTCAAATTAAGGTGGAGGCTGAGGTGTGGCCATTTGCAGTTCTTGGGAGCAAAGTGCCATAAAAGACTTTGTAGAAGCCACAAGAATCGCTGTCACTCAAAGAGAAGAATACTTGACAAGCCCCAATTTACCCACCTTGACTTCTGTTCCTCTGTCCCCTGTCCTCTTTTGGGGTTTTCTTTGAAGGCATGTGTTAAATAAGAGGCCTTTTGATGTACTTTGGTGGTATTTTATTTTGATGTCTCTCAGTATTCCTAAGAGATCTTCACATCCCCTGGTGGTGGTATGTGTGGATCACTTGGTGCCTTGGATTGGAGACCTGACGTGAGTTTAAAATAATTTTGTCTAAATTGACCTGGTCTGCAAAGTCACTCCACTGCCTTTTACGTGAATGAATGAATTTGCCTTTGAATGCAGTATTAACCAGATTATGTGCTCAATGCTGCTGCTTGCCAACACTTAGAGGAACCCTTTTCCATGTTGGGATAGAACGTAATGTACCAGGAATTGGATTGATGTGCACAGAACCATTTTTGTTTACACTTAGCTAGTGAGACTAGTGGGACATTCTCCTTCTCTACTGCCAGCCCCCCTTTTAAGCCGAAAGCTAAATGGTGCAACAAGAAATGTGCCTAAAACTATAATGAATAGAAGTTGGACAAAAGCATGAAGGTCTCCATCGCTTCTACTATCTTGTAGCATTTGTATTTCTTTAGTACCATTAGAAATATCCAGGATATTATCTGCTTTTTTAAAAACCTCTTCTTAACTCCACTTATCCTTTTCTTTACTTACTATAAAAACAAATGAAGAAACAAACAAACCTTGAAATATGGCCTTTTTGTTTTTGCTGGCCTGATTTTGGTCAGATCCTTTGGAGTGAATGAGAAAGTTACCACTATTTTACTAGGAACTAGGCTTTCAGTCATCCACCAATTGCAGAGAACCGCCAGAAAGATTTACAGATTGGCTATTAAGTCCTTTGAGCATAGAACTGATTCAATTAAAGAAGTCTATGTGTGATTCAACACTTCTCTGCTTATGCTCAACAGCACTTGGCTCAGAGGTGAAAGAATTACACAGATTTCATCAGAGCTAGCAGAAAAGAGCACAAATTATTCCTATTGTTAGCATTATGATGAAAAACTGCTCCAGAGTGTTTGACCTCCATATTTTCCTACAGGTTCTTGAAGTTTTTCCACTTTCATAGTTCCCTTGTAGAAGATAGGTTCTTTATGAAATAAAACTTTTGTGTAAATGTAGTCACTTCTCTTTCATTATACTCTTCCCAAAGTATTCAATTTTTTTCTAAGAAGTCTCCATTTCAAAAAAAAATCCTCTTTAACCTTATGCCCTTGTAGTTGCTTTAAGTACTTTTCTTAGAACAGAAGGCTTTTACCAGTAATTTACCAGTAAACTGTGAAGCATTTGACCTATGATGGACAAATGGGTGTTTGAAAATATCTTCAAACACACGAAAAAAGAAAAATGTGTGCGACAAAAAATTACATAAACCTTTCAACAGTAGGCTTTCTTTTGGGAACTTGTGTTTCTTAACATGAAAGGGGAGATCAGACTGTACCTATATGTAACTAATACAGAATTGATTCCCCAAAATATTATTGAAAATTTCTCTTCATACAGAAAATAAGTGCAGAGTTTAATGGATGTATTCTTGGAAAGACTAGTCCATGTACATACATATTAATTTTCAGTTTTAAGTATAACTCACACAGTAAGCATGAAGACTATGGTTATATTAAATACTATATTTCTAACACATTTGTGTTATCATGAGACAAACAATGTTAGAATTTATTTTTCTATGGGAATTGGTATAAAATGCTAAGGGCAAAGGTGCAATGTTGCTCTATCAGCAACTAAGACTATTTTGAAATTATCATTATTTACACAATGTATTTATGTTGACATCTTTAATATGATCATGTAGCACCCACCAGCACATCTTACAAACAAGGTGATAAAAAAGTAGATAGTTTTAGCTGAAATTCTTTGATTTATAGCATTACAAATATAGTATTAAAATTCATGTGTTTAGCTAACAGAAGCAAGAGGGTTTTTCTCCAGCTTTGGTAGATGTAGGTTTTTCCCTTGTAGATGCCTGTAGATTTTATGGTTCTAATCAAATCACAGCAAGGTTTTATAGGATCTTACTAAGCTCAGAACATGAGGCTGCTGGAAGGCCCAGGCTGCTAGGTTTCCTGAGACAGGGGCAGGCTGTGGTGCCGTCTTTGGTCCTGGAGGAAGAGTGAGTGGTGAAGGTCTGCAGTACTTTATCAGAAAGCGCCAGCTGCAGCCCAGCTATCAGCTCTTCACTGACCAGGGCAACCATGTTCATGGAACGGGGAGAGGGTTTTGTACCAGAGAAGTGCAGGAACTGGGAAGGGAAGGGATTATAAAAATAAATGGGTGGCTGAAGAAAGAGCAGCAAAGTAGAATCTTTCTAGCTAATGATTGAGAAATCTAGATAAACGTTACCAAAATGTGCTGAGGATTTAAAATCATTGATTTTTCCCTCTTACTTGTTCTTTGTTGTGTGCTTTATAACCAAGAGTTTTACAGATGCTCAACAGCTTGTTAGTGCTTTGTATCCCTCCTAACCCAAATGACAGGTGGTAGCATGATTTTTAAGCTAAGAGCTGAACAGCATCACGCTTTGGCTAATAAATTCTGAATTTTCAGTTGCTGTTCTGCAGAGATGTGCTCAGGTGTTTCTTGCATAACTCTGGAAATACCGGTATAGCTGTTGTGAAGCTGAAAAAAAATCAATCTCCAAAAAAATTATAAATGCCAAAGAAGCTGGCATTATGAACGCAAACCTCTCAGATTTTGCCTGTTACTTTGACAAGGTGGTTGAGGGAAACATGATCTCACTCTTCACACAGGCAGTATGACGTGACCTGTCCTCCCACCACCCTACACTCATTGACCTTCACATGGGTTTTAGATCAGATTATCGACAGTGATGACATATCTCACCAGAAATCCTCCATCTCACATTTAAAAGACCCAACAGATGCAATTTGCTACAGAGAAATATGAACCAAAATAAGGATGGGAGAATAAAAGCCTGAAGACTAGAAATATTAAGACAGGGGAGTAAAAACAGAAAAAGAGAGAGGGGAAGGTTTTGCTTTTATAAACAACCCTGCTTGCATAACTAGAAAAGCAATGAGAAGAGCCAGCATGGGGAGCTACTTGTACTTTTGCTTATATTTCAAGCAAAAGTATATTATATTACATAGACAAGAGTACCTAGTCTCAGTGCTAACAAAAAATCCATACCAATAAATTAATAGAAAGGAGGACATTTTGTCTCTAGTTCACTTGTGTAAGAATTTTCATTTCTTATTTTTGTTCACACATTAATGCATGGGTATTTTACTGAGAGCTGAAACCAACCATAAACTGGTTATTAACATGGCCAAATGGGGCTATTAGACACACACGAATAAAGACATTATTGTTTCAGGTACAAACCTGGAGTCTGAAGATTGAATACAAACTCAGGAGGGATTTGATGGTTGTGATGTTGTGTGCAAGTCCTCAGGGTTACTTGATCATAGTGCTTTAAAAATCTCAATTCCAGACTTGTTAGCTCAGAAGAAAAGTGATACCTTACCTCTGACCAAAATGGAACTACTGTATTGCCAGAGCTACTGCTAAGGATAAGAGCACCCAAAGGCAAGGATGTGTATTAAATCATGGAGGTTTGGACGGCCTTTTTAGAGCCAACATCATATTCTTTCCAGGAGGCATTATATATTTGATAGGATTTGTTTAAAGACCACAAGATGGTGCTTATTCAGGTGTTGATGCAAATGTGTTGGATAACATATAGAAAGTTGTTTAAGGACAGAGAACTCTATGAGAAAATTTTGAGATGTTAGATACTAGGCGAAAGACAGGAGAATAGAAAGATCTTTAAGGTTTGTTGCAACCAGACAATACCTTCCAGACCAGGCAAAGTGAAAAATGTGATTACTACTAGTCCAGGAAATATAGATTATATATGAACAAATATGAATTAACTTATTTTCAGAAGGAGAGTACTATCATCATTATAGTCAGTAGCATCCAAATATTTTTTATGAGGTTGCATGTTTGATGTGTTTCCATCATGGAGGGAAGGTGTCATCCCACAGCCCTAATCCTGTTGGCATTTCTGAAGGTAATGGCTTTGCTTACTAACATACATAATCAAAGGTGTACCTGCCAAGAAACATTGGACCTGCTGTGCAGTTCTGCACTGTCTTTCTGTCTATGCTCAGTAAATTCAATATTTTCAGGAAAGGGTACACTTCATTGTTAGTCATTTACTGGTTGCTGTGCGATATACACAGTAAATAAAAATAGATTTATTTGGATATGTCCTATGTAAAGGAAAGAGTCTGAGATGTGCTGAGACATGGTGGTTAAGACTCATCTATCACCATTTCTCAAAATCTCCCACTCCTGCTAGGAAAGATGGCAGTGAGAGCAGGCAAATTTTACTGACTTCTCAAATAATTTGTTTTTGAAATATGGCAAGTACAGCATCATGTTCTCTGATAGTGATTTGATCTGAGGTAGGAGTTTGATGGACAATTTTTGCTCCTTTTAATCTTCAAATGGTTAAAAAGTCGTGGTTAAACACCCACAGAAAAGCCCAATGATTAAGACTCTAACTGACATTTAGAAAAGTAAAACATAATTTAGTGATTAACTTGTTATGAGTATTTGCACGTGGCTATCTGGAAGCTTGAGAGGTAGATCTGTGTGAAACTTATGGCCAAATGGCAATCCCAAGCATAAATACAGCCTGGGTGAGGAATGGATTTAGAGGAGCTCTGGGGAGAAACACCTGGGGATGTTTGCGGATGAAAAGCTCTACACGGTGTGGCAAGTCCAGAAAACCAAGCACGTTCTGGGCTGCAGTAAAGCAGCAGGACCAGCAGTTCGAGGGGAGTGATTCTACCCCTCTGCTCATGTAAAACTCCTCCTGGAACACTGCAGCCAGCTCTGGGATCTCCAGCACAAGAAAGAGGTAGGCTTGATGAAATAAGTCCAGATTAAGGCCATGAAGATGATAAAGAAGCTGGAGCACCTTTCTTATGAGAGAGGATGAGACAGTTGGGGATGTCCAGCCTGGAGCAGAGAAGAATCCAAAGAGATCTTATAGCACCTTCTGGTACCTTAAGGCAGCTACAACTACAAGAAATGTGGAGAGTGACTTTTTGTAAGGGGGTATTTGACAGGACAAGGGGAATGGCCTTAGGCTGAATGAGGGTAGGCTTAGATAAGATATTAGAAAGAAATTATTCACAGTGAATGTGGTGATGTGCTGGAACAGGTTGCCCATAGAAGCTGTGGATGCCTCATCCCTGGAGGTGTTCAAGGCCAGGTTGGATAGACCTTAACAACCAGGTCTAGTGGAAGGTGTACTTGCCTATGGAAGGGAAGTTTGAACCAGATGATCTTTAAGGTCCCTTCCAAACCAAGCCATTCCATGATTCCACTATTCTAAGACTTTTTATTAAAATGTCATTTTAAAGCTACTTTTCTTATTAAACTTTGTCCTGGAGAGAAAAGATCTGACAATGATTAGGAAAAAGGGGGAATGAAATCAAGGTGAGGGCTATCAGAGCTGCTGTTGCGGGTGGAGTGGAGACACAACGCATCGAAGGGCACAGCCCATAGAAGCTGTCTGTAAACAAATACCAAACAATCCTTGTACACCACAGACACATCTGACATGTCTTTGTCCCTTGTCTTTGGGCCAGAGCTGGCATATGCCAGCCTTCCCATGGCAGTCTCCATGGAGAGCAGCCATTGTTTTCTCTCCTTGAAGTATCTGCTCACACCCTTATATCCTTCCTGCTTCTTTTTCGTGTAAGTCCACAGTACATTTCTCCTTGCCACTGGTATCCAGGGGATTAAAAAAAAGATAAAACAGGACACAGAAGATATGAGCACACATTGTCATAGTAACTATCTATATCTGTGTGTGTCTGCTTGGATATACATTTCATAAACCAGTGTGTGTTTCCTCCTTAGTTGGAGATCAAGGCACCCATGCTGCTAGGTATTCACGAAGGTGTCTGTGTGGAAAAAAAAATATTGTTTTTACACTGTGGTTGAGCACACTTACAGTCCCTAAGCTTGAAGGCTGTCAGAGTGTTTTTCTCTTCATCTGTTTTGTGTTTATCTAAATACTGATTTACATTTAATAAAAAGGATTCTCTTTTTGTCCCAAGGGGAAGGACAGCCAACAGATGGATCACAAGGAATGTCATTAACCACTTAGGATGTTTTGACATCTTGCTGAAGATTGATTCATTATCAGTGAAATGAAATTTCTTCTCTGCTTGTCTAGCAACTAACATTATTTAGAGAAAGCTATTACTATGACAAAGATACTGTGAAATATAAGTTTTTGAGCTGCTGATTTATAATGTTCCTGAGATACTTTGTGTTAGCATTTATTTGAAAAAAAGTTAATTTTGAATTTTTTTCTCGTGTACCATTCATGTAGCTACTTTACTCAAAGATTAGGGCTTCAAATTTTCCGTTCAAATATTGAATTCATAATAACAATAAAATCCCCCAAAAGTAGGCTAGATGGAATCTCTTTAGACACCTTGTTTAGGTTTTCTTTTGCTTTCACTTTATTTTGCCACAAACCCTAAACTTTTATTATTCAAAGCAGTTTGTACAATAAAGAAGAATGAATTCCACAAACTTCCCAAATTGCACTTATATCTGATAAAACAACAGAAAAATCAATAATCTATAAAAATTGTAATACGTATTGAAAAATGTAGTTGGCTTCTCTTGTTACCGAAACAGTGACAATAGTAAACATTCAATTCCAACAAAAAATGTGTATATTCACCACAAAATTACTTCTGGTAACTACAGATAAAATGAATTTAGATAAATAGGGTGTTTTTAAGATGTTAAACAAGCTACCATTCTACCAATTAAAGAGTGAGGCTCTGCTCTGAGGTTGATAGCCAATCAGGTACACAGATTACTTTTTTGGGTAATTTTTTATTCTGTACTGGAAAACAGATATAAAGTTGACTTTATTCTTTGTGTTAATTGCTTTATTTTCTAAATTAACATACTACGAAATGATGATACGTACAATGGAGTACTACGAACTGATGCTTTCATACAAGACGGAAGAAAACACTAGACTGGATGAAAAAGAGTTCTAGAAGAACATTTGCGTACGTCCAGGTTTACTTCTCTCGAGCATGCAATGGAAGCAAAGTAAAATCTTCCTAAAATATTCTTGAAAACATGTTAAAATATCCCAGAACAGTTTACAGCCAGATAGTTGCCCCATGTCTACCTGAGTCCCATAACCACCAGGCAGTGGGTTGCCACAGGGCAACTGGGACTGCCTCCTCTCCCTTGTTTGTTCTTGCCCAGAAGCTGCTAAAAATTTCCTTATCTGTTTTTAACGTTCATCCAGCTCTAATAAACAGCGATACCAACAAAGTCTGTCAAAAGCGAAGTGAAACATGCTACCTAGAAAAAGGCATCTGAATAAAAACCAGAGCTCCAAGCTTGGATCTTTTTCCAGACCTTTAGTCAGGGACTGTATATTTCCTCACTAATACGCTGTAACAGTTAGAACTTTATTACAGTCTGTAACCACAGTTTTTGGAAGACACATGTGGTACTGCAGGAGAACTAAAGCATATGTGTCAGCTCCTGCTGCCAAACAAAGTTGTTCTTGGCATCAAGTCGCTTGCATGTGAGCAGTGATTGAAACTGCTGTCCAAAGTCAGTGGCCTAAGATCAAACACAAAGTCCTGAAAAACTTAAAAGCTATGCAGAAGGATCTCCACTTTTTGAAGGACTAGTTGTGTGTCAGGATCTTTAAAAATACTGTTTTCTGCTCTTTATGTGAAATTCCCACCATCTTCCAGTGAATGTATTCCAGTTCACTGCTTCTATGGCCTGAGAGAGGAAATTATCTATGCAAACTGTCACTACTTCCTCTGTAGTCTTTCAGCTTCAGATTTGATTTTAAACTAGTTTAACTTTTTTTTTTAAGCTTCTGGCTGTGTAAGTCTGTAAAACAATATGCATAACATGTTTTTTAAAATAAATTTATTGAGGTTTTACTTCCTTCCGAAACATTCATGGTAGATTTTACACAGCAGATTTTTCTATCATTGCCACTTCAGTATCAACTATCCTGGCAGGACTGCTGCAGACCAAGGTTTATTATTGTGGTATTTATTGCCTCTTTACCTGAAGAATTTCAAATCGCTGTGTAAGCTTTGACCCCAGAGTTGTGCACCCAGGCACAGATGCAGTTTACTTATGTCTCTTGATCATGTCAGTGAACAGTCTGTGGCTTTTGGTTTGCTTCTGCAGACTGAAGCATTTGGCAAAGATCTTCTCAGATAGAAACCAGGAAAAGTGTATTTTCTTACCAGCAGCTACAACAAGATGTACTCATTATCAGTGAAAAATTATGGAATTTCTTCACTGAGTCCAGGGAGGTACCAAGGTCACATGTATCTTCATCAAAAAATTATGTTATTTTGTCCCTTGGGTGTTATGAACTGGAGTGAAGAAATGTCATTATCAAATTCTGTGCCTGGATGATGAACTTTGATCACTGTTCCTTTTAAAAATTTTAAGGATTTAAAATGACTGGATAATTTCCCAAAGAAAATACATTTTATAGATGACAGCAGCACTGTACTTTAAATGGCAATACACAAAGGCACATTTTTCACAGACTGGAAAGAGACACCCTGACAGGATGGTAATGATCACAGTCTAAAAGCCAGCAGCAACTAATACTCCTGATTAATCCATGTAACTTGATGTTAACACTAGGAAATCAACCAGCTATATCCAAAAATTATTTGAATATTTACTGTTTCTTTTAAGTACCCTCACACGTAACAGCTTTCATGAAATTATGTTAGGTTTTGTGATCCCCTCTGATTTTTGTGATTTTTCCTGCAGATCTACATGATTCTAGTGTTTAACTCTTTGCTTAGGAATATTTGTAGTCAAATTAAATAAATAAATAGTTTAATACCTTTTATTATAATGGCATAAGGCATAGTCACATTCTTTACCCTCTACTTCCCTCAATCTCTGTAATTATGTAATATTGAATCTATTGTGATTTTACGTAAAAAATGAACTAGAGATATTTCACTCTCCTCATTTTAGTCATTGTGACATTTTATTGGCAAAAGTCTGCTCATACAAAACATTATGAGCACATAATGTTTTGTATGAGCAGACTTTTGAAAGAAATGAACTGAAATGACTTCTGAAAGAAATGCACACAAAATTGCCAATCAAGTACATGAAAGAGGAATAGTAACTTTCCTTGTATTAAATGAAGACTAATAGGTTTTGCATTCTTTGTGCTTACTGCTTTGTCTCATTGTGAATGCATGGTCCCTCAGTGCTCTGAATTTTAAATGAAACCTTAAAAGCTGATCAGCTTTGCTAGGGCTCTGTTATAGTCCTCCACAAACCCAAACCAGCTCAACCTGATGAAGCAGCAAAGGGGAGCCCTGAGTGCTATAGTCAGCTCCTGATGGTTTACTCTTGATCTCCCAGTTTAATGTGCATTTCTGTTGGTGTTTGGATGGAGATACACAAGTACATAAGGAAAAGTGAGGAGAACAACTGAGAACTAGACTTAACTAGAGAGGAAAATCCATTGAGGAATTAATGGAATGAAAAGAAGGATTTTTATGCACAAATGAGGAGTAATTTTTCTTCTTCTGATCAAATGCAACCCACATTGTGCTTATAAGCTGTCCCATGAAAGGAAATGCAAGTAAAATGGGTTAAAATGGGAAAATGCAAGTAAAAGTGGTTAAATTATAAAAATTATAAACTTGTTTCTAGTAAGAGGGTGGGAAGGGGAAAAAAAAAAGAAGTATGGGCCAGATCTATATTTAGCATGGAAAAACATAATTGTCCAACTGTTCAGAATGAGCATCCTGGGCCACTCACTTAGATTTTAGCTCCATGGTTTCCTCTTCATGAAGGTTAAGATTTTGGCAAAGGCTTTGGCAGGAATGAAGGCTTGTGCTTAGCCCTTTTCACTGCTGCTAGATGAAGCCCAGATTGTATATCTCTTTTTCTCCTGTCACATGTAAAACTGGCGGCAGTATAAACTCCCCCCCTAAGCTGGGTCTGTGCCAGGCTGCCCTAAGTAAAGTATGTAGGCTACTCAGGTGTGCCTGAAACTCCCAGCTACTGGGAGGGACGTGCTCTGAGGGATAGGCTTGGACTGACACTGACAAAACTTTTCCTTTCCCATCTACAATGTCATAAAATACGTATTCTGACTTCTAATCAACAGAAGTTGAAAAGAAGTGTGGCACACTTTTTTTCCTCCTTAATTCTCATCAGAAGGATGAGAGTGGGAACTGCTGCAGGCAAAAAAATCATGGTGTGACTATATTTGCTAAAATATGAATGAACACCAATGGGTATAAAACTCATGTGACCATCACAAAACATTGGGTCTCATTTTTATCTCAAGTGAGAGTGACTGAGAGGAAACTGTGCAAGTCAGTGAAAGCATAGAGAAGGGATGAGTTTTGGTGGACTGGTAGTCTTCTGCCAGCTTCCACCCTGTCTGCCCTTTAATGCAAATCCAATATATAGTCACGTTATGAAAACCCTGGCCAATGTTTCCTCTATGAGCAGAAACTGAGCTGTTGCACAGGACAAGAAGTCACTATAACTGTTTTTTACATTCGGCACATGTAGTTAACCTCAAAAATTGTGGTCTTCATTATTTTGGACAAAACCTCCCTTTTTAGAGAATAGACTAAAAGCTGTAGTATGTTTTATTTTAATTCTAGGGCTACTTGATACATACAACAGTCATATACAAGAGTGTATACTCAAGATTAAAAAATGAACTTTTAAAAAACATACCCATACACATATGCCCACACACATACACATGCATTCACACAAGGTAATTTTTAATTACCTTGCATTTCTTAAATAAATGTTTCATAAAACTAAATTCTGCAGGAAAATGGAGCTGTTATTTTGCTACTGCTGTTATTTGCATCCAGAGGCTTTTTCTGACAGTGTATTGTTCACAGAGTACTGAATTCTCATTCAGCAGGCAATAGGAAACTGATGCGCTGATAACAATCCTGTTATCTGCTTTAATAAAAACTTAATGTCCTTTCTTTCCCCCTGCACTTACAGAATTTTCAAGTGATTTTTTTTTTCCCTGAATGCTAGTCATCATCTAGCTAACATATAAATCATATTGTCTTAATTCTTGGAGAAAGGCATTGAGCAATTTCAGTGTTATAAAGGTGAGTGCAGGTGGACAAGTAGCAAGTTCGGGAGTCTTTAACAGTTGATCACAGAAAAAATGTTTGTTGGGCATCCCTGGCACATGCAGGTCTGTCAAATGCTTCCCCTTTGTATCTTTGGAAAGGGTTAATCAAAGGCGGTGTAACAAATTAGAACAAAATATATTGGCAAGATTTGTCTATTTCTCTCTCTTTCTTTTTGTTGTTGTTGTATGTAGCATCTATTAGGATCCTGTTTTTCACAGAATGGCTTTTTTCCTTATCTAAGGAATGCATCCATTATGTCAAGACCTACCATATATGTTTTTGACATGGCTAGAAAGAACATTATTTTGTTGACTGAAGTGGTTGGCAAAAATATATTAAAACAGACTCCTTATACATTCCTTCCCTAAAATATAGTTTAAGTAATCTTAGTCTTTGAGGTATAGATGAAAATCAGCTAATTTCAGAGGCCTGAAGTGCAAAATGGAGCTCTCTCTAAGCAAGGAAAGGCAGAATTTTTATTTTTTTTTTTTGCCACCCATGTGTTTTTCCATATATGAATGTGTAAGGCAGACCACAAACACAAACCTGATAGGTTTATATTTAGGCACATTTTCTCAAGGCCAAGTGTATTTGCCTTTGAGTTATGCAGGTAAATCCACCATGCTGACTACTTGCAGTCCATTTGCAGCTAACAAAATTCAGAAAGTGGCATCATTCACTGTATTTTAAAATAGTAGGATAGCTTGTAGGCTTTGTGAAGTCCAAACAGGAACTGTCCCTGTTTACCAAGTGTGGAAGTCTCACATCTTGACCCAAAGCATTCAAACATTCAAATGTTTGAACATTCAAATCTTAAACATTCAAATGTTTAAATATTCAAATCTCATGGCAGTGTTTCACCAGGGTGAAAATCCCTGTATTAAATTCACAGTCCTGGACTGATTGGACACCCTTTTACAGTGAAATATTTCCAACATTAGTCTTTTTGAGCAGAATTTCAGTATTGCATCTCTGAATAATAAGAACTGAGATTATGCAAAGAAACTAGAAAGAAGAAATAGATCTTGAAGAAGAAAATAATCTTGAGAAAATTTTAATTAATTTTGAGAACTGGGTCTGAAATCTATTACTCAATTTGTCCAAGTTGTTTTATGCATTGTTTTTCCTCAAATTTGTCTCTAGACAGAAACAAAGTGCTGCTGCAGTCTGGGACCAGCATCTCCTCATATCTAGCTTCAGAGTCAGAGTTTGAAGACAGGGAGAGGTTGTTCCAGACCACTCTCAGGAGCTGAACTTCATATTCTAGTCTGTTTCCTGGTACTTTGTTATGTACAGTGCTTCCTGCTTTGAATTTTGAATCCTAATGAATGGTCTTGTATTGCTTACATGATAGCTGCCATTATACAATTACCTGTTGGTTTGTTTTTTTTTTTTTCACAGATTTACAAAGATTAATATTCACAATGCATTGAAAATAATACAGAGAATCACAGTTTTGGGAATAATTCATTTTTAAAGATGCTTAAAAAAGAAAGCATTATCACTATTTTAAGTTTTCAATAATATGAGATGTAATTTTTTTTAAATTATCATATTCCACTTCAGGGTAGAGATACTGATTATTTGTTTTCCTGATTGGTTCAATTTTTAATGGATGAAATTGCTTAATTTGTTTTGCAAAACCTTTGGCATTTCAGGTTATATTATAGATTGACAAATGTGTGCAACCCTTTAACATGTCTAATTTAGGCATTTAATACAAGAGTTTGTATATAATTCTGTATAATTCTGTTTCCAGGAACAGTATAATTCTGTTTCCAGGAAACAATATCAGTTTTCCAGCCAGACATGAAAAGAGTTACAATCAAATAAATATCTGACAATTAAAAGACCTTGAAAAGTCCATACAAATAATTGCATATTTTGTCCAACCTTGATCTGAAAAAAAAGTATAAATTAAACAGCCCTAGTATCATTGCTTTGTGTAAGGCCTCTTTCCCTTCATATTCTATAATTTGAAATTTATTGCATTGAATGGGCAATAAACCAAGATGTAAATTTGCTTTCCTGATAACACATTCAAACAATAGCAAAAAGGAAATATGGCTATTTTATTGTAACGAGTTTACAGATCAGATTTTGTTATGGGGGGCCAGAGTGGTAAGTCCTAGCTCCTCCTCTTCCTCCCCTCCCCTGCCTCCTCCAAAACTAAAAGTTAATCAAGGAATCAGAAAATACAACTTTACTCCAAATAAAACTATGAAAATAAGAAAATATTAGATCAGTATACACTCACATCAACTCCTATGAAATCATAGGATAAAATACAAAAGGCTTTCTCCTAAAATCTTCCTTCTAAGGGGGTTGAGGAAAGCCGTAGAAGATACCTACAGAAGGCTTGTAAGGAGGGTTATGCATGCTACTAATCAGCCAGAGAACTTTATTATTATTCTGTGTAAACATTCAGAAATGGTCTTAGCCTTGCACAGAAAGGGTATTAGGAGTCAAGCAAAGAAACTCTGAAAAAGACTGTGCAGGTCCAGCAAGAGGAGACAAAATTTTTATATATGCTCACACACAAGAGGATTTCTTTTTTCAGCTAAAGGATAGAGAGGCTGTCCTCAGAGTTTTAGCCCAAAGAAATTGTCCAGGCTTTAAGAATTGTGCTTTTAAAGCTGCCTTGTTAATGATAGCAGCCAGCAGATAATACACATCAATGACTTCAGCTTAGACAGTTGGGATTTGAATGTTCTGCTGCTGCATATCCTTTTCAAGCAAACTATTCATATAATAGAGCTTTCTTTTATTTTATTTTTTCTTTTTCTTTTTTTTCCTTTTTATTTTCCTTTTTATTTTTTGCTTTTTTTTTTCTTTTCTTTTCTTTTCTTTTTTTTTTGGATTTGGGAAGTGCTATCAAACTGGGACCTCCTAATTTAAAAGGATTCATTTTTTCTTTTTCTTTCTAAACCTTGTTAAGGAGTACAAGAATAACACAATGTGAAACTGATTTCCCCTAAAAGATAGAACAGCAATGTAATGAAAATGAAGCAGTGGTGCTGCAGATTGTAATCCTTCTGAAGCATGAAAAAGCCAGAGTTGAAAGCGAAATGCTGGCATATGCTGCCTGAGATGAAAGTTACTGCAAAAGATATTGGTATTTTGACCTAATGGAAGATGCAAAGAAAATAATGAGGTTACATGACCTCACACTGGTTTTCAAATCAGTGCTTTCTTAAAGGAGCAGTTTGTTGTCAGCAGCTGTCTACCAATAATATTTTTAAATTAAATACACACCCTAACCCAGTGGTTGCTCTTGTTTCTCCTATTCTAGTTTTAAAATAGAAATCAGAAGAAAGACCCCATCTTAACTTCAAGTATGCTTTAGATGGATTTAAAGTAAGTTAATTTGAAATGACAGTAAATAATCCTCCACCATTCAGTCACTGGTTTTTCATTCCTTTGTAATTATCTTTAAATAAATCTTTTTAAGCACGCTTAATATGTAGTGGTTTTTTCTTCCTTTACTACTTTATGCCTCAGATAAAAATGACATTTCTGTAAGGAAATCTAAGTCATTATTCTTTGCCTTTGGGGACGTGTTCAAGGAGACGTATGAATCGTTCAGGAATTGTAAGTGCCAGCCAATGCAGATTTTCACTGTGCTTCCCTGCCCTGTATGCTCCCACTACTTCAAAGTAAATAGCTGCATCCTGTCAGCCACCACTTGATCAATGTCTTTGTGGTGACACAATAAGCTCCGTGAAAACAGAACTAGAAAAGATTAAAGTGATTAATGCTGGTGTAAAAACTGCAGTAGGAAAGAGGTGATTGGATGAAAACAAACTCATACCTCAGGATCCCATGGATGTGTATTTGTTCAAGGGATTGGGCTGGCGCTTCAAATAAGAGGTGCATTCCCTTTTTTATCCCCACCCTTAAATATCGCCCTTTTTACCTTATTAGCACTTACTTCAAGTCTCCCTGTTAAAGGAAGGAGTCTTTGCAGCTCATTTTTCTAGAGGCACTTAAGGATCATTACTCCACCACTAAGGCAAATGTTTTATTCATTCTGCCACAGACCAATTTCGTTGCTAAGACTTTTTAAACAAAATACTGCACAGCTTAGCTGAGGTGTGATTGATTAAGCAAGAGGGAACAGAATTTGGGCATCCTGATGAAATTTTCCCCGTTCTGCTCAGTTAACATCAATCAGTTTTATTTGGGTAGTAACACCTGAATATTAACTAGGTGATTTCATCCATTGTAGAAAAATGGGTGATGATACCTTTAGGTTAATATTACTCGAACATTTTGTTTTTGAATAATTTATAACTGTTAGTGATCATCTCTTCGTTCTTTGCTAAGGTGCTATCCATGCAGGCAGCATTGGTCTGAGGCAGAAAGACATGGTCGTCCAAGAGTGAGTGTAACCAGTAGCAAAGACACAGTTTGTGCCAGCACAGTCAGGCTGTGTGCGCAGTCAGAAGTGCTATATTAACAAAGCCCACACATAACCAGTAGAACAGCATCTGCTCCAGCGTTGCAGAAGCGCAGGTTGGATGGTCAGAGTTGTCCTGCTGCAACCCTGGACCAGCAGCTGCCTTTCCACAGCTGTCCTACTGTGCCCTGACTGCTGCATCTGGGGCTTCATAGAGTTAGGCTCTGCCCAGGACACCTGTGAACATGCCCTGAGCCCAGTAACATGCTTGTTTTCTTCTGTCAGGGAGCTTTTACAAGTGGAGTGGAAAAGACAGGATTTTCTTTAGCTGACAAAAATATTCAGTAGACTGCTTTGGATACCTATCGAAGAGAAAAATCAAAATCAACAGACACATTATTACAGAAGTTAGTGATGCCCTTTTCTTCCCCGAAAGGCTGATCAGCCACTGGAAAAGGCTGACTGCCAAAGTGCTTGGGTCCTTGTCCCTGTAAGCACTTAAAAACCGTGTGGATGTGGCACTTAGAGACATGGTTTATTGGTGACTATGATGGTTGTCTTACATTGATGGTTGGACATGATGGTCTTAAGGGTTTTATGATTTTATTGTTCAGTGTTGGACCAGCCAGAGTAAGGTTAGTGGGTTAGACTTGATTATCTTAGAGGTCTTTTCCAACCCTAATGACTCTATGATTTGCTTTGTGTTACAGAATGTTTAACACTGCCCTCTAAATTATACACATCCATCTCATATTAATGAGATTAATAATACTATCCACATAGAACAAAGAAAATAATTTTTATTTTATTTTTTAGTTTTAAAATGTGGTAATTCTGCAGAAAACTTGTATAACAGTGATGAAATTTCAATTATTATGTCATGTCTCATAGTGTAAAGTAACCAAGTGCTTTTTTGCAGGTCATCAAAATCCAGGGCTCATTTTGGTGCCTTTTTGCCTGTCTCATCTTTGAGCATTCCAGTCAACCTTCTAAAATATGTTCCTATCTTGCATTTAGCTGGCTTTTAACACTCCTTAACATCAGTAGATTAAAAAAAAAATCAAATTCTTGGTAATTTCATTGAGGAGAATGTGATACAATTTGGATTGAATGTACTCTGGACCTCTTTAGGTGCACTTGAGCCAAAGAGAAGTGATTTGTATTGGGCATATGTGTAAAATTATATAATGGGCTGACCTTTGCAGCAGAAATACATGGCTCATTCAGAGGTGCAGGTTTTCCTGTGATAATATATTTCTAAAGAGAAAATAGGGGGGAAAAGGTAACCAGACCACATCAGTCAGAGTAGCCTAACTGAGCTACTGAATGTGTCGTCTTGAATTTCCTTCCTGTCAGAAACACCTTATATTATCAGCAAAGAGGAAAACCTATTACCATTACTTTTACATTTCTACATGATATAAAAGAGAGAGAGAGAAAAATCCTTTATTATACGCTCAGTTAAGAGTCTCCACTGGACCAAAAGGAGTTTTCTTCACCTCATGAAACACAAACAGTTTTAAAGAGCTACATTCAAGCTGCTGCTACATACATTGTCTTGCTCCAGAAAAATGTTTGACAGCTGTTAGAAAGGAAAACAGTTGTGTGCTGTAAAGACCTATCCACAGGGCTTGCTCTAATGACAGTGGATACCTGATACCCATTGGCCCAGTCTTTCAAACTCTTTCATATATCAGTCAGAGGGGCAGGGAAAATTTGCTGCTGCAAAGCCTTATCTTGCAGAACACATAGCTCATGCTATATTCTGCTCGTCAGAGAGGCCACACACAGCTACCAACATCCTGTGCAGTTGGTGCCACTGGAGGGGCTTGGTGAAATGGAGGGACACAGAGGCTTCCCTGGCTGGGTGAGAAGAATGCCAGGTGTCATTTGGGCAGCAGTGGTGATCCAAAGCTCTCTTGGCCAGCAGGATGATGTTTTACCAATTTTGCTTTTGAGATTTAACACATCACCAGAGACACCTGACATCCTGGGTGAATTCCGGATGATTTTGAAAAATGTGTGCTCTAATTCTTATAATGAAATGACCACCAGAAGCATCAGGAACAACAGATGGGAAAACTAACATATCCCATCCCTATTCCTCAAGTAACTATGAGGCAATTGGACCTTTTTGATGTCGGATTTCTCTTGTACTTTTGTATGTGATTTTCTCATTGCTTATACCATTCATACACGTGCCTGATGGACTTGTGTGGTACAAAATCCTACAACTACTGCTTGTGATAATAATGCACTGGTGGTGACTGAGACAGTGCTCCCAGGTGAGCTGTGGGATTACTCTCTTCTGCCCAGATGAGTTGTCTGCCTGCCTGCCAGCCACAAGAGGCAGTACTCTCACAGACTCTTCTGGAGTGCTTGCAAGAAAGAAAAACACCAAATAACTGAATTAAGGATCTCTTCCTTGTTTTTCAAAATCCACTTATGTATTTCTTGCAAAGTATTTCTTCACCTGCTTTATAGTAGGACGTCAAATCTGAAGGTATGGCAGACACACAAAGGCATGGTAAGCTGACCTGGATGTGGCAAGAGTAATTATACAGGCTCCTGGAAAGCCATAGGATTATGTGTATATTTGAATCCCAAGGAGGCAAAATTATTTAACAGAGGAGTGTGGCCTGTTGTGTTCCTCATTTGTGTGTGCGCACACACACACAGAGACGCGCAGGCACTTACGTATGTGCAAGCTATTTCTGTAGAGTCAAATGGAGTTTGGATCAAGACACAAATCATCTAAAACATCAAGCTCTCTTCTTAGTGGAAAAATGACCTTTTCACAAGTTAAATGTACCTTTTCAAGTGACAGCTCATGGAATGAGAGGCAGCAGACATGAGAAACTTGCTGACAAATGCCATCCTTGTTTTATTTCAAGGATCTAGGGCAAAGGGCATGTTGGAAATTATTAGGCCAGAAAAAAACTGGCATGTCAGACAGGCAGGCATTTAAGCTCCACAAAAGAGTTTGGGGGAAAATATATTAATTCCTCCAAGTTATATTCTGAAAATTTGACATGTAATAATTTTTTAATCTATTGTTTTTGAATTTCAGCATTGTATGCACAGATTCTGAATGTAGCACATTCCTCTTAATTGGAGGAGATTAGAGAACAGCTATCACCCTGATTAGGAAAAGACACCCCTAACAAGCCTGACAAAATTGCTCTCTGAATTTTTACCCAGCAGAATTGATTTTAATTTATTAATTTTCTGCTATGCCTAAAAGTCTAAGGCATTTATTACCATAAGAACAGAGAATAATCTTCAAAGTCAGGTGAAATACTCTGTTCTGTATGATAAAGTTTTTTTAAGTTAGAATTTTCTATAAAAAGAGACTCAAATTTAGAATGCGTTGTTGGCACAATTCAATTTATTTAATCTAAGCTGAATTGAAATTTTAACAATAAAATTTTGTAAACATATATTTTATTTTTAGGCTACTCACAAAAGATAGTTAGAACTCTTTCTCATGCTAGCACTTGTTTACAATTTTTAAGAAAAGTGGATTTCTGGCTTCAAAGCAGCTCTATTTTTCAAGCAGTTGTATGCAACCCTAATGCAATAAGTCACATAACAATCAAGTTACTAGATAGCACTGAGGGATTTTTTTGCAGTCCTTTGGTGGGTTGCAAAACAGAAGATTTGTTCATTAACTTGCTGGGCAGTATCTATTTCTATACACATTATGATATTGAAATTATTTCCTAGGAACACAGTTACTCACTAGAAATGATATTGGGCTACGGTGCAATTGAAGTAAAATAATATGTACTGTGAATATAGCTAAACAAAATGTAAGTACAAAATATAGATACATCAAAACCACAGCTTTCATTTCAGAAACACTAGTGTCTTAATATTAACTTGCACACTGATGTAAGAGGTGAAGAAAGGTAAATGGACTTGAAACTGTCTATTTCAAGAAGCACCATGTGCTTACTTTGCATGCATAGACAGTTTGGCCAAACCATTGTGTTTGTAATGCTTAATGCCACATCTCTAGAAAATGTGTGGCTCTTTAAACCACAGTCAGATCTTCATACCAAACCTTTATGTCCCTAAAATTAAGATACAGGTAACAGTTTTCTGAAGACTAATGCCATGACTCATTGCCTTACATTTGTCCATTAAAACACAACGTCTATTTCTCTATATATAGCAAAAAAATTTTTGTTAGCCCTAATAATGACTAATCCCTAGAGTTATGTATCTTACGTATGTAGTTATGTATCTTACGTATGTAGTTATGTGTGGAGAATAAAAATTACTCAAGCAAGCACACATATATAGATAGTGTGTACATATTCAAAGCTCTGTACATATTTAACTTTCTACTCTTGGTGCTGATAATAAATATTTGGTACAGAATGACTGTCCACTACTAGGAATGCTGCTGTCACTTTTTCAGTAGCTAAATGAGAATTGTAGATTTTAACACACCATTATTAACACCATTAAAAAAGGGCTGACCGAAGATATTACTGTGCATTTTCTTCCAGGAAAATGATCACATTCAGTCAATCTTGGCAGTTCAAGATAAGTCCAGACTAAACCTAACCTTATCTTACTATAAACAACATTGTGTGAAGGCTTTTTGAAAATATTATCTTCATTTCCTGCTCTTGAAATTGAAGGTTACCTTCAATTGAAGGTTGGAAAATCTTCACTGATGCTCAACTCAGCAGAAGACTGGCAGCTCCACTTTGTAGCAGTGACCTGGCCCACACCTGTGGGATCACCCATGTCCTGTCTGCTTGCATATGTGGCCTCAGACTTGGGTTTGTTCCTCTGTAGATCAGTTGGGGATGATTCCAGACTGAGAAGGAAGGCCCAAAACAGCTTCTCAGTGCTTGGACATGGTGGATATACACATACTCATCAAAGACAATGTGCAGGTGGTACAGCCACAGAGGCACAGAATCTTTAAGGTTGGAAGAGGTCTTCAAGACCACCTAGTTCAACCATCAGCCCAGTACCACCATAATCACTCCTAAACTATTTCCCAAAGTGCCACATCGAGGCGCCTCATGAACACTTCCAGGCACAGTGACTTTACCACTGCCCTGAGCAACTTATTTCAGTGCCTGACTACACTTTCAGCGAAAAAAACCCCTGTCTAATCGGAACCTCCCTTGATGCAACTTTCAGGCCAGGTCCTCTTGTCCTGTCGCTTGAGGCCTGGCAGAAGAGAATGGTGACAGCCTGCCACAGCCTCTCGCAGCCAGCTGTAGAGAGTGATGAGGTCCCCTATTTACACTTCATGATTCTCTTCCTTTCCAGACTAAACAACTACAGCTCCCTCAGATGCTTCCCATGACACTTTGTCTTCCAGACCCTTCACCAACTTGGTTGCCCTTCATTGGGTGAACTCCAGCGCCTCTATGTCCCTTTTAAAGTGAGGGGACTAATATCGAACGTGGGACTCAAGGTGCAGCTGCACTAGAGATCAAGATTTTATAACTATTTAGATTAACTGCTACAGTCCGGGGCATGGTACTGTCCCTACAAAGTGACTGGGTATGATCTGCAGCCAGGTTAGACTTGCATGAGGTTTTAAGTCTCGGCCCCATTTTTTTCTCTGGACTGTTCTGGTTTGTGGTTTCAAATTACATTTTGGCTGATGGCAAATCACACAATGATACAATGTCCTGAATATCAGAAGGAATTGGTCTGAATGCTATGATTTTGGAGTGGGTGAGCATGGAAGATGTTTTTGGCTTTAGTTCCAGAGTTGTTATGTTAAACTATATTATTACACTAAATGAGAGTGAAAAAACTGAGAATTGTTATTAAAAATTGAGATATTGATATGCTATTTTATACCATAGGTAAGGATATTTACCATATACAGCACTGTTTGCTGCATAAAACTAAAAATACATTTTTTTTATTTAAAACCATCTATTTCTTAGCAGCTTATTATGATTTTCTGAACTTGCAACATTCACTCAGACAACCAGTAAGAGAATTTTTGATTTTTATGTCAGCAGTAAATCACAGCCTCCTAGTTCTCTTCCAAGGGCCTCTAGCTACACTTTATTTGGCTTCTGAAATAAGTGAATGAAAATATTTTTAAAACTTAAAACTTCTGGTCTTGGTATTGGCTCTCTCTAGCTTTTCGGAGCCTTGGCTTTTTGGAGAAACCTTCTCTAAGCTCTGCGTAGATGCTCCCATTAGTTAAGTCCTAAACTGTGAGAGTTAGCACTTCCTCCAAAGCTCTCATTTTTAATACTTTCTCAACTCAGCAAGTTTTAATATCTAGGTAAACATCCAATCTGCTCTTGCATCCTGCTGAAGTCTTTGCTCTTTGCAGATATATGTTGTTGCACTGAGTCCCAAGGACTCCGGCTGTGCACTGGGGAAGGAGCTTCAGTGATTAGAGGTCCATGGTAGGAATTGCAAAAAAAGTCTGGCTTTGACCTCTTTCTTTGCCAAGGGCTGTATGAATTGGGTCAATTCTTTAAAAGTTATCTATAATAAGATGTTTAGCACATTTGAGGATTTTGTTAGGTATGCCTGAGTGATGCTGTGACTGAGTAGTCTAATTTTTTGGACTTTACTCTCTTTTCATACTCCTAAATATCTCCATGGTTCCTGGGTTACCCCTGCCTTGTCACTCCTTGGCACTGGTTGCAGCAGCTTGGCAAGTGCTCCTGCATGGAAAAGTGTTTCACTGTGCTGGTGCTGAATGTGGTACCTGCAAGCAGCACTGGGCTTCCTCAGAGAGGAATCCTTCAGATTTCCTCCTTCCCCCCCTAAAGGCATTTAGATGACACTGAAGAAATATTATATTCTAAACTTCTCTCTAATGAAATCATTATATTCTAAACTTCTCTCTAATGAAGTCACAGAGCTACAGTAAATAAATAAGTAAGTAAAATTCCTGGCAGTTTTTGGCATAATTTATTTATTTCTCTTTTAGAACTCAACAGTTAACATACCACTTCTTTTAGTAGCTTGAATGATAACACCCGATATGCCATTCTTTGGTTCTCTGCCACTTCTTGCATTTCTATCCTTCCAAAACAGAGTAAAAAAAAAAAAAAGATGGAAAGACTGAAATGTCCTTAATAGCACCCTAAGAGCAACAAAAACATGAATCTTATCCTTAGGACAAGTAACCTGTTTAGACTTCATGGTAAAGACATTGTGCACTTCATCAGAAACAATTAGTCAAGATTCTGGGTGTCTATAGGAGGATTTTAAACACATGACCTATGCAAGCCTGTGTTACTTGGTATGAAGCACTTGAAATTGCTAATAGGAGTGAGGGGAACAACAGACATTAGTGTGCCAAATATCCTTCTCCTTCTGCTGTATGTTATGTCCAGCAGTTGTACCAGATAATAAACTCCATGTTCCCTTGAAATCCCATCTGCCCAGATCCAAGCCTGTGATTATGTGCACTATAACATTTTCCTCAGGACTGTCATTTCTGCATTTAAAAACACATAGAGCTCTGGAAAGCAGCTGCTCTGCTGCCTTACAAACACCTTCTCTGCACTGACCAAATCAGCATGACCTTATGGATACTTATTTTTCTTTTTGTTCATTAAATTCAGAGACTGACAACTCACAGAAGATTATATCTATTGTTCTTTGATCACTCGCATGCAGTCTGAATAGTATGGTTTGCTTCTCTTGACAAGACAAGCCTGAAATGCACAGTAAAGAATATAGGATTTCAAAATATAGGAGGCAAGGGTGCATGTATCAAAGCTGAGGGACTGACAGCCTAAGTCTCATTTGCAGAACTAAAAATGCTGAGAAAGAGAGACAGAGAGCTCTCTTTCAGCATTTGCTGCACTTTTAGCCTGTGGTATACAACTGTCTTGTGGTTTTGTCTCCCCTGAGTATACTCAGGTGGAGGTATAAAACTGGTGAGTGCTAGAGAAGGTCAATGTTATGTATTCATTTTGTTTTAAATAATTGATGATGTTTCCTGTTTCTGCTTACATTAATTGCTCTCAGGTGTTGGAGAATTGCTCAGTGAGTTGCCTTTTAATTTGTTTCTTTAGAAAAGCAGCATGCTGCTTTTCCATGTACTGTAAGTAATGCGTTCAAGGCAGTACTTTCTAACTGGAGGTTAATAAGGGTGCACTCACTGCATGTTTGGGTGCTATTGCCTCTCTGCAAGTCTGAGCTTGTGGAAAGAGAGGAAGATGAGGAGGAGGAGTGCAGGCAGTGAAGAGATTCAGATTCCTCTGAGCCAATGTTTAAAAGTATAATTTATATTCCATTGTTTCAGGCTGTATATTGAGAGTCTGACTCAGGAAAGCCCAGAATACTCAACTGTCGTTGCTTTCTTTATAGCTAGTATCATTTAAATATTTAAC
This sequence comes from Melozone crissalis, assembly GCF_028551555.1. NCBI lineage: Eukaryota > Metazoa > Chordata > Aves > Passeriformes > Passerellidae > Melozone > Melozone crissalis. The sequence goes on along the minus strand of NW_026535783.1, from coordinate 17,118,861 downwards.
ATCTGCAAGGACCTGGACCAGCAATAACATAGTTTTGATTTTTCAGTTCTGTTGCGGGATTTATCTGATTTGTTACAGGAAAAAAAAAACCAAATACAATAAAAGCTACTGAAAATTCAAGCAAAGCTGGCTTAGAGATATCATGCCCATAGAACAGCAGTATTATTATAATTAATTTCTTCTTCCTTAATATGCCCTTTCTTATTCAAATGCAGACTTACTACAGTTTATGATAGCCAGTGGGGTTCAAATTGTGCTGGAGGTATACTGTCTGAGAGGAATTACACGACATTATTTTATTTAAACAACTATTTGTTCAACAACACAGTTGTTTAATTATTTATTAAATATTTAAACAACAACTGTGTTCTGTTGCTATCTTGATGATGTTCTCCCACTGTATCTAAACTTTCTGCGGGTGCAGAGAGCCTTGTATTTTGTCTGAGTCTGGAGTGACATAAGCCAAATGGTTTTTCTGGCAGTGAAGGTCAAATGATGGTGTGGGATGGCTTTGAACTCAAGCCCTGTCCCACAAGGGATGTGGATGTGTGATTTTCTCTTTTATTGGAATTGATGAAGAGCAAGGAGAGCTCTCTCTTTTCGGTAGTGCCTACTGACTACACCTCTTGAAATTTACATTTTTGGTTCCACTTTCTATGGGACAGCTTAGTGGCTCATGACCTTCACAAATATTCTATGACTTTTGGAAGGTCACATTGGATTCTATCTTACTGTTTTCCTTTTTCTGTCCTGGCAAATAATCTACCTGCTGTCTTCCAGTTTCCTTGTTATGTAGTTATAGCATGATTAGACAGGCCTTATTTTTCAGAGTTCCTGAAGACCTAAATATATTTCATGGTTTTAAGATGTTTGGATGTCTGCCTGTTTATTTTTTGTTTTGTTTTGTTTTGTTTTTTTCTCTACCTGTTTTTTTTCTCTACATGTTTTCCAGGAGTCTTTGGAGCTTTCATTTCCCTGAGACCATGGTATCCCTGCCTTTAGCTTAAGAAAGAATGCTCATTTGGCCCAAGAAAAAAATATCTGAAGAGCCAGACATCAGCTACATGTCAGTGGTAATAAATCTGTCTTAGTGGTCCTCAGTGCTCCAGTTTATGGCCCAACAGCAGCTGCTGCATATCTGATTATGGACATTGCCCTCAGGTGGGTAACAGATTAGAGTATGAATCTCAGACTCCTGCATCGCTAAAGAATGGTTGTTGTCAAGAAAATGCCTGTGGTAGGACACATCTCCATGTCCAATCCAGCAGTGTAAAACAGAATTTCTGATCAATTGCTGAATAACAGCGTTCAGGAGGGGATAGGCTGGAATACAATAGCTTTCCTGGGCTAAAGAAAAAGTGAAAAAGAAGGAAACTCCCATGTTAGGGTGACTGCAGTGTTTGCTGTTGCATCGTGCATGATGAAGGCTGCAGTAGTCATCATCTCTATGCATTGCCATGATGAAGGCCACAGTAGCCATCATATCTCTCTATGTTCCATACTCAGCCTCAGCGCCAGAAATCTTGCCACATCAGATTGCAACCACCAAGCACTCCCTGCTCTGTCCTTGCAATCTCTCTCTCAATGTCTTGTTGCAAAGACAGATGCTAGCAGCTTTAGTTTGGCCTTGCAATTTGATTACCACTGGTTAAATGGGAACTGCGCCTATGGTGTGGATGTGTCTGTACTAAAATCCCTTAAAATAACTCACAAACACTAAAGGCAGTAGAAACACACAGTTCTGGGCTCTAAGTTTGATGAGCTCCCACAGCTGCATGTTTCTTGTGTCTGTAACACTGGAATATTTCTGAACCAAGCTCTGTGTACTAGTATGATAGGTACCCAATATTGTTGTGCAACATGTTTGGAAAGTTTGAGAAAAAAAAAGTTTATATATGTAATATGTGAGTTTTTCCAAAAGAGGACCTACTTTTTAAGGTAGACAGCTAGGTAAGTCTCATCTGTCTTCCTTGAAAATAAAAGCTACCTTTATTTCAGGGAAGTGAGTTAGTTGGCTAATTCCTTTGATATAACAGGGACACACAGTATATATGGTCCAGCTGCTAAAATATGCCATGCTGTCACGAGCTTTCCACAGTGTGTCATTTTGACCTTGAACCTCCTGGCCAAGGCCTTTTAGTTTTGTGTCTCCCAGGCCGAACAGTCCTTCAGTGCTAGCAAATGCCAGCTTTAAGTGCTAGTCTTAGTGCTTTTCTCCTGTCACCTTCCCCAGTATACAGGGAGACCGCAAGGATGAAGTTGGCACTGATGCCACATGCCCACTCCTGGGACGAAGGCTCAGCCAGCCAGCCCAGCTGCTCTCATGGAGTGGGCACATCTCCTCTACCGGAAAGGGCAGTTTTGTCTCTACAACTCTGTGAGAGAACACTACCCTGATTTGTGCTAAATATTTTTTTTGTTTGTATCATCCATCGCATCCGAATATCCTCTCAAACACAGAACAAAAGTCAATAAGCCCAGCTGTTTGGTATTATTTACATTATACTGGCATCTCCACTGACCTAAAGAGCAAAAGAAAATAACAGGGCATATTTGAGGCTTAAAAAAACATTGCAGGAGGGAGTCTTTTCTGAGCCATTACAAGCATTTACTGGAAGTGCATTTGCTGATTTAACAAACTGGTTAGGACAAATGTTTAACATGCTGTTGTAATGATATTCAGATGCTTTTCTTAGTATTTGTTGATCTGCAAAAATGTGTCCTTGCCCAATTGCGCTAGAGAGTGGATTAAATAAATAAATAAAAGCAATGTGATGCGTTTGCACAAAAGCGTAGCAGTGACTGCCCCTGACAGATGGAAAAAAAGTCAATATGATGTCTGAGACAGCCCAGGCTCTGCACTGCAGAATAAATTACATGATTCGCTGAATGCCTGGGTTTCACACAGACATACACAAAATTGGAAAGATAAAAGCTTGCATTGGCTTCAGATGATATTTACTGCCTGATGGATTTACTAGAAGCCCCAGTACAGTCATACTGTATTGAATTATTGGCCTCTATTTAGCTGTGTGTCCGTCGAAGCTTGAGTGTCCATTTAAGCGTAAGTGAGCTGGAGCCCTGCCAAAGCTGTTTGAAGCTTTGTGTACAGAGGGAGATGCGAGGTAATGGCTACTAGCTTGAATAACAGGGGACTTAGGGATGCTGGGGATAGACAACAAAGCATAAGGTGCATTCTTATCAATATTAATGTCAACATAAATATTAATACAGGCTGCCTGGCACATCATTTTTGAATGATTCTTGTTTTCTTTCTATTTTAACACAAAAGACTAGCGATTACTATGATTTCTTTCTCTCTCTTTCTCTCTCAGAAGGGGGAGTTTGAGAAAGCCCATTAGCTTTACAGCTATCCATTGCCTCAGCAGCAGGATTTCTACAAGGCAAAGGAGGCAAATGAAATGCTAGCTTTAGGAAGTACACTCTACCAATAAAATACCTGATTAGACTAGCAATATACTGTACAGAGCTCTTGTAAGGAATTCATGATTATACTGTAGCAAGGCATATCAGTTAGGAAGCAGCAGGTCACTTACAGAGAGCCCCACGAGGTGGTCACAGCATTGCTGCAGCTACAGCACAGGGCAGGCGGGCTGAGTGCCTAGCTGCTTAACACATTGGCTTGTGTTCCAAGAAGCCTGGGGCTCTGTTTTTGGCCTGGCCCTCACACATGATGAGTTTAGCTTGTGTAATGGTTCAGCACGCTGAGGGAGGGAGACTGCCTCTGAGAAATGGCTGTCAATTGCAATGCTGCTGGGTAGAGGGTTTATCCAGTTAACTACGCTTCAAGAAAAAAAAAAAAAAAAAAGGAAAATAACCCTCAGACTGCATTGTGCTGATCAGCTGGATTGGCAACAAAAATGAGCAGGATTTTGCTCCAGGTGAATTAGTTGCAGTGGCAGTGTGAAGGAAAGAAACGATGAGAAATGATGTGCCTGTGGGAGTAAGAAGGCACACAAACCAGGGAAAGATGAGACGTTATTTTGAGACATGAAGAAAATGCATCACAAATCTTCCATCATCTTTCCAGATAACATTTTCATGTCAGGGACTCTGACTCACGGTTTCTGGCAAGTTGTAATGGGGATATTTACAAGGTTATTGCTCTCAGCTGTCCCTTTGTGCTGCTGCCAAAGGTTCCTGCCCTGAAGTGGGCATGGCAGATGTGAATATGTACTGGTTCCTCAGCTGCCCTAGTTCAAAGCTCACATACTAGAACAAGACACAGCAGCAGAAAATGCCTCAGCTGAATCCAGGAGAGACAGTCAGAGCTCACAGTTTTGTCCATTTTCTTCAGAAGCATGAGTGGTATTAAGCAATTATTTGATCTGAACTTTCAGTGGTAGTGGTAATAGAATTGCAGCTTTTGGAATTCATCAATAAAAACTATTTATCACTGAAAAGAAAAGGGAGGGAATAGATCCAGCTACTCCCTCCAAACAGGGAGATTTGGGTTGAAAGACCTTTTTATGAGGCATTCCAATGGTTTTGTTGCTTTCTTTTCACTTCCTCCTTCATCTGAAATCACTCCTTGATAAATGTGAAATGGAGCTACTACCTATCTCTGATGGTAGTCTCCAGACTCCAGCATATTCAGGGCATCTGTGCAGTGCCAAATCAAAGGTCACTTAAAAATCAGGCAAGGAGAAAAATATTGTATATTTGGAAAAGTCTTTGGACACAAGTCTCTTTCATAGGGTGAAGTGACACATTGCAACTTCTACTGTAGCTGCCTCTCTAACACTGCTTCTTTACTGCCGAAGGACTTCTGGGAGTGGTACCTCATTTGCTCACATTTTCTCTGCACTGCACTGAAAAGATGTGTTCTGAATGATGTTATTTGACTTCTTAAGGGTTAGGTACCATCATGGCAGATGAGATCTGAAAAAGCTCTCTGTCTTTAGGTGCAGTGAAGCATAGATTCATCCAGGCTTCTGTACCAAAGCTTGATGTTCACTGTGAGGTTTTCGACTGGCTGATAGGAAATGCCATCACCTTCATGTCTTCTGTCATTTTAAGAGATTAATTAAGAGATTCCAAGAAGATCAAGACAGACTGATAGCTACTGAATTTCACTAAGGAAAAAAAAACAAAACAAAACTCCTAGCAGGGTTGATAGCAGACACATAAGAATGCCTGTTGAATTAATTTCGAATAGGGATAGAACTATGTAATCTCTGGTAACGCCATAAAATAGTAAATAATTCTCCAAATTATACATTATGATGTGTCACATTTTGACACTGGCGCAATGCCAGTGACCCCATGAAAATACATTCTCCCTGGTGTCTGCTGTGAGATGTGACCAGGAATAGAGCAAAGCAGGCTCCAACTTAGGAATGAAGAAAACTTTATTAACCTACAACTATATATAGAAAGAAACACACAGAAAGAATGAAAACCTTCCAAAAACATTCCTCCTCCCCCCACCAAATTTCCAATACATCCATCCCTCAGACCATCAAGTACATCAGTACATCAAGGAGTGAGGAGTCCCTCTTGTACCATAGGATTCCCCTGGAAACACAGTTGAGACCTTGTGTGTTTCCATGTCACATGTAGCACCACTCGGAGAACATTTGCCATCATGACATCTTCCTTCCATGCCCAGTGCTCTCACCACTGCACATGGACCAGAGCTGCTTCTAGGGTGCCCCTTTTAAGGGTGCTTTTGCCCAGTTCCAAAAGGAGCACAGTCCCTCATTTTTGGGACACCTGTCACCTCCAACTTTCACCCCCTGGGGTGGAGGGGTCTCAAGAACAGAGATCTCCTTCTCCACTGAAGATCGAAGGCACCAACCACACTCCTCACCCATTGTCTCTGTTCACGCACTCCTTCACATAACAACACTGAACTCTCTTGGCTCCAAGTCATTGCATCCCCCTAAATGCAGTCTCTGTGTCGCAGGAAAAATGGTTCTGTCCACGGCTCTACAAGAAAAGTCCAGCCAAAGGCCACTCCATCACCTCCGCCCACCCAAGATTCTTCTCCACTTCTCTCGTGGCCCATTTCCTCTTATCTCATCTCTATCTCTCTTCTCATTCAACTCCAGGAGGATCAGCATTTGTAAGGTTTCCATCATACAAGAAAAGGGTTAAAAATCTCAGGCTCTGCCTGTCCAGAACTCCCACAGCTGCCTTGCTGGGCACCTTCTCGCTGCCTCCCTCCCCTTCTCCTTCTCGGCCAGCCTGCTATCAAATTTCAAGGTGGCACAGGCACAGGCACCATCTCCCTCTCTCTCTCTCTCTCTCTCTCTCTCTCTCTCTCTCTCAGGGAGGGTGCCTCTTGGTGCTTCGCCACCCTTCCATCCTCAGGCCCTGGCTGCCCGGCGCCTCTTGGGTGCTCCTCCACCCTTCCATCCTCAGGCCCTGGCTGCCCGGCGCCTCTTGGTGCTCCTCCACCCTTCCATCCTCAGGCCCTGGCTGCCCGGCGCCTCTTGGGTGCTCCTCCACCCTTCCATCCTCAGGCCCTGGCTGCCCGGTGCCTCTTGGTGCTCCTCCACCCTTCCATCCTCAGGCCCTGGCTGCCCGGTGCCTCTTGGTGCTCCTCCACCCTTCCATCCTCAGGCCCTGGCTGCCCGGTGCCTCTTGGTGCTCCTCCACCCTTCCATCCTCAGGCCCTGGCTCACCTCACCCGGCCGCGGGGCTTCCCCTCCCTCGCCCAGCCCCCAGCAGCCGGGCCGGGGAGCTCTGACCTGTTTCACCGCTGGAACACAAGAGAAAGTTTTCCTGGGAGTTCTCTGCTTTTAACCCCCTGTGCTCTCAGAGGCGTGTCCATGTCCTCAGGGGCCACACCAGGTGCCAATATTCAAATCTGAGCACCAATTGGTTTGACCACAGCATCCCAAAAATCTCACTTCCTCTCAAACCATGACATGATATTGCAAAATTACTCCTGATTCATTTATGGTACCATTGCCTTACATTTTTTTTCTGCAAAATTAGAGATCCACAGGAAGGTAGAATTTTAATGAGCAGCCAGGATAAGCTTTTCTTCTTGCACATTGCCAAATCCATCTCTTCTTTGTAATATACAAGGGAAATTGAAACTCTCATGTCTCAGTCCAAATGTCTATGACTTCTCTAATGCTTCAAGGTCAAATGTCAGTCTCTTGCCTTTTGGAGTGCCTGCCTGTAGATGTTCCCAGATTTAATGCATGCAATCTATTCTAATTATCTTTCTTAAAAATTCAAAATATACTTCACTCATGAGGGGAAAAAATCAAAAGAAAGTCCCAAGCAAATGTTAAGCAGCATATTAATGAAGCAGGACTAATTGCTTTGGAAAGAATAGTTATCTGGGTTCCAAGATTAGTTACATGTGCTCTGGTTAATAAAATGAAAACCTTGCACATTTGAAAGTCCTTTGTCTCATCCAGATAATTCCAGTTTGTCTGCCTTTCGGTGTTGTGAAGCACTGTCTAAAATTCCTTGGAAGGCAGTGAGTGTCTTTTCAAAAAACATTGAGTTTTCACAATTTAATACTCCTTTATAGACTATCCAGCAACAAATAAACTCTGTGATAAGACCATTCCCTATTTCTAAACCCATTTATTCCTCCTCACTCATAAACATTAATAAACATTTGGAAATTAATTATAACAGTTCAGTCTGAAACACTCAATTTGTCTTGGAGAGAAAGTTTCTCGCTTCTGTGGAATATAGTTTCATCACTTTTGGGAAAGAAAAGAAAAATATGTTTTGCTTTGCCTGTGTTAAACAAATTCTGCTAAACTTCTCTTTGAAAAGTTAGCATCCCACATGTCACAGGGAAGAATAATATGTGGATTTTTTTAATGAGAGCAGTGTGTTTTGCCACCTCTGTGAACAGTGACCAAGGACAATAAGACCTTAAAAAAATAGTTTATTTCTTAGTCAGCAGTGTTTTCTGTTTATTTGGAAACTCATTCATCATCAGGCAGATCTTATCCCTAGACCAAATGGGAATTTCCAAGCAATCACTGTGCACAAATGAACACTTAAATAAGTACAAAGAATTCCTTTCGCAGAGTCACAAAGTATTTGTTGAACATGGGTACTTTGTGGAAGAGAGATACCAAATTTGAATGTGGCTCAAGACTAAGGTTTCCATCTTGGTATCATTCGCATGCATATTTTGACAAATGTGTCTTCAGGAAAAAAATTTCTCAAGGTCATACTGGCAAGCCTATTGCAGTTGTTTTGTCTCCCTCTGTGGTGTAATCTGTCTTCTAAAGTCACCTGTTAACTTCCATGTTTCCTGCTACTTCATGGACATAGTACATTAGAAGTATACTTTTCTGCTTCATTTCCTGTGACATTTTATAGCTTCTGTGGTTTTGGTTTTGTACTAAAGGTTTTAATTTTGCTGTGGAGTGTTGGAAAGTGTTTTTATGGCTGGTGGAAGACGTGGGGGATGTGAGATAGCAGCTCTGTGGACTCTTTTGGTGACTGGCTGTTTGCAGGACTGCCTGCCTTTACAAGGGGCCGGAGACAGCAGCTCAGGCAGTCACTGCCAGCCCCACATCCCAGTGTTCACTCCCAGGAGTTCTTCCCAGTATGGTTTCCCCTGGCTCTCAGCAGCTTCCCTGACAGCAGCCCACTTTTCTGCCTGTAACTTGTCAGTCCTGCCTGCCTACATACGCACCTCCTCTCCCAGTGCCCAGTAAAATGCAAGGTTTTTCAGGAGTGTAAGATTCCAACAGATTTCCCAAGTGGTGCTGCTATCTAAAGATCCTTCCTTAAATGATATGCTTGGTGATATAAAGAGGGAAACATTGCAGGTTAATGAATCCCTAATGTATGCTTGGGGAAAAACAAGCTATTAAACTGAGCTGGTTTCTCAGGTGGACTAGAGATAGGATAATCATCAAGGTTTTCTCCGATTTGGGAATCGAATAACATATTCCTGAAAAAGGACTCCCCTGTTGTATCTGATTACAATCTTTGCTATCGATAAATACACAGCATTTTTATAATGCTTCTCAGGTTTCAGAATTTCTGAATTATGTAAGCAAAATACAGAATTTACAGCTGAATATCCAGATACAAATATGAGGCACAAATATTACATATCTTGCTACACAGGGCTAACTGCGTGCACTCTATACTACATACTCAGCATATGAAAACTGTGTAAATGTTGTGCATTCTGAATAAAGAAGTTATTATGAATGACTCATTCTGAACTGGTAAAAAGTGACAGTGGAACTTGAATTTCTTCTTAATAATAAGAAACATTATAATAATGAGAAATAGTTATTATAATCATAGAGATGGTAAATATATGGTGAAAGTATGCACAGCAGATGACCCAAGTTCTGAAGTGATTCAGTGGTGAAGTAAACTGCAAAGAACTTCACAATACCATATGAAAAATGGACAGTTGGCAAGAAATAAAATAAAAGACAGCCATGTATGGTGGAAGGAGTTTTAAATTACTGGTGGCTTTTGTGTTGTTCCATTCTTCTGAAAACAAAATGTGGGCTTCACTGTGAATCAACTCAGTGAAGTTGTCCATTCTAAGTATACACTTGCAGTCATAAAAGTAAAGAAGAGCTCTGTCTAGACTAAATTTGCTGCTGTGGTTGCTGGCCCACAGAGGCTGTCCAAGATCAATGAACTGTGCAACCACAGAACTGGCTACCGAAGCTGAAGTACTATATCCTCCCCAGAAGGTCCTAAAATAATGCTGTAGTGTGTACAGAGTGCCCTGCCTGTGGCCAGATGTCATAAACAGTGTCAAGCTGTCCTGCAATCAAGTCTCTAATGTTGTTGTGTAGGCTGTTGCTGCTCATTTTATCCTGTATAAACTAGTGCGAGGAACAGATTTTTTATGTTAATTGTAATTTTTTTTACCAAGTACCTTGCAAGTGTCTGGATCAGGAAAGTGGCTCTTTAAGAGGCCAGGGGCTCATAAAGGATTAGCATCTGGTCAATCGCTGTAGCTGTGTCCTAAAATATTCATGAACGGCAGAGAAAGTTCATCTTCCACTCCAATAGTCAAAGGAAAGATGATTGAAAGGAACAGCTTGATCAGAAAGGAAGCCCCAAGAATCTTGCCTTTTAGCCTCACTGGTTGAAGGGGCAGGTTCTGTGAAGAGTGCTGCTGCCAGGGACGCTCTATGCGTGAGCAAGGCTCCCTAGCACCACCTTTGCTTGGAAGGACACTTCGGCCAATTCAAGAGCAAGGAAAGCCTTTTGTGTATCCAGTTCAGGTCTCATTTTGCAAGTACAGCCTGTAACAAATGTCTCAAAATGGAGCTGGGGGAAAAAAAGCTGACGAAACTGACATTGCCTCAACAAATGCAAGTGCTGGGCAGCTGTAGCTGCGGCAGCCACAGGAAGCACAGTTTCTGCCAGAGCACATCACAGCCAATTTTTACTAGACCTCCAAAGGCATTTCTGTGACCAGGGGACCAATATCCTGCCAAATGCCAGGGTTCTGTGGTACTTAAGTCTCCAACATGCTAATCTTGTTTCTAGAAAAAGTTAAAGCAATGAAACTGACATGGTGAAAATGTGGGTTATTTTATTTCAGCTCTTCAAGTCAGCCAAGTCTACTTCACTTAAAATCTCCTGAAAAAGTTTGTCTCTTCAAATAACCATTCTAGATGCAGAGTGTATATAGCTTGTGCTATCTGTGTTGCTTTACATTTTCTCTTGTAATTATTTTAATCATGTAAGCACATAGCAGTTGTATAAATGGCAAAGAATGAATGCTTTGTGAGTTTTAGAAAAGTTTTTTCAGTAAGACGTATTGCATATACAGTAACTTCCTTCCTGGTGTAATTGCAGTTATATTTTTTAATATGAAATATATCACTCCAGAGACAATTATAAATACATTAGTTCAAAACAAACCCAAATGCTTAATACATATGAAAAAGAAATATGAACAAAAGAAATACATCATTGTATCAGCAGTCTTTCCAACTGAACCCTTTCCAAAGTAAATCAAAAATCTTATTGAAATTGTTTCTAGTTATCATGATCTCACTGGGAAACGAAAGGATTTTTTTCAATAGCATGTTGTAACTCAGTCATTATAACCACAGTGAGGTAATTTGCTAAAACAGCTGCCTCTGATGAGTAAACCTTTCCATCTGGCAGAAGCCGAATAGACACAAACAAACCCATGTCAGTTTTTCTTAACAAAACATAAAATCAAAATAAGCTCCTTTTACTCTAATGGGACCCAGTCTTTGAACTGCAGGAACCAAGATTTGTTTCTTTTTTGATGCACTTCTCTTACCCTCATGCCCACAGATTTGGCCCGCAGTGGGAGTGTTCATATCATGCCACCTTTTAGATGGATTACAGCATAACTGGGAATGTGTTTGCAATATAAACCTTCCACCAAGGAACCAGACAAAATTAACAGTTGGTGGATCTTGTTAGCTTTAGCAAGACAGCACTTGTGGATAGTTTGTTTTCATAGTAGGTTTTTTTTCTTGAAAGATTCTTTTTCTTTTAATGTTCTGAGGAAATCTCCTTTGTTTCTTAGTAAAACAGAATATTGTTAGATGCACAAAATCTTAGCTATACAAACTACAACTTTTCGCAAAGTATTGACAAAATCAAAGACTAACTATCTTTCACACTCCCAGGAGACCTGTCTAGAGTTCTAATCTCTAAAATTAACATGGAATGCAATATGAGTTTGTGTCAATATTTTTTTATCTAAACTATATATAAATTAGTGGTCTTCTATCACTTCTTAATTGCAGAGAGAATGATCAAATGTTTTTTTCTGGATTGAGTGATACATTTTTTCTTTTGCAAGTCTTAACAGAATGTGTATAATAAATGAGCATATGTATTTCATGTGATCTTTTTAATTTGTCATGAGAAAAGTCTTTGCAATATATTGTCAAGACAGAATTAATATTCAAAAGAGCATTTCAGTTTGTTAGCTTTTCTACTTAATGGAAAATATTGTAAGCAAAATTTTATAACATGCTTATTATAATTAGTGGTGGGGTGAATTCCTCTATGTAAATACTTTCTCAGCCAACAGCCTGATGTATTTTTTGTGAAGTCAGTGGAATGTCTCCCATTGGCCTCAATAGAAATTTCATCAAGAACCAAGTACAGAAAACTTGGATGTATGTGCAGGTCTAGGTCCAAGAATTACACTTGGATACCATTTATGTAATAAGTGGTGCAAAAAATGTAAATTCTAAAATGGCTTAAACTATCAGGAAGTTCAGATTAGGATTCAGATGTATCTCTGTAAACTCTTAATTCTACACCTATGGAAGTAGTTTTTCCAGTACACAGAAATATTAATGTGCTTAAGATATTTCCCTCAGTAAAAGTCTTGTGAATATAACATCATCTGTAAACACTGTAGTAATGAAAATACAATAAGGCAAAAAAAAAAGGTACTTTGTATAAGATTTTTCCTGTGATAACATGTTGTGCACCTCTGTAGACTCCCTACAGAGTTTGCAGGATTTGGCCAGTCTATGAACTCTGTCTTGCAGAGCACTTGGAACCTCAGAAATTTAGTAAGGGACCATTAATAAACCCATAGTTCTGTCTAGAATTGTACAAATCCTCCTAGGATAAAATCATATCAGCACCTTGGGAGAATGGATATTATGAACTTGTAATATCAACATATTTAATGTTCTCCTTGGCTGCTGGATATAATGTAAATTTAATGTACAATATGTCAAGGTTGTGATACTCTGCATTGTCCAAAAGTATTGGTTGCCTCTTGTGTCTCTTTCGCCCATATGCTATGTATTACTGGTAATGGGAATATATGATTGAAAGCAAATTTCTCTGTCAGTGGTCTTAGCCTGGTGCCAGCTGTAGCTAATGAGAAAGTTTCTTTTGACTTCAAAAGGGAAACCACTGTCAAACACAGGAAGCAGCAATAAGATCTAATAGCTAGTTACACAAAAGAAAGGTAAGAAAGAAGCCTCTGCCAATCAGTCTACTGCTGTGAGGATTATAAAGAATGTTTTGCAAAAATAAGCCCTGCTTTCTAAACACAAATACACGTAGAAAAGCAAATGCTGTGTTTACTGACATTTAATGTGCCAAGATCTAACTATGCACCTGCTCATTGAGTTCCTTTCATTTAATCTACTTAGATCCCAGGTCTAGCTATTAAATATTCATTTAGCTGGATATTATTGTTATACCAAGTGTATTGCTCTTTAGTAAACCACATTAAGAAAAGCTAAATTCAATTCATATGGTTTACAAAGAGGGTTTTTTTCCAGAAAACAGACATGTGGGAATGAGACAGATCAGTATTTGGAAAAAAATTATCTGGAACATAACCATTTTCTGAGTATTAAACTGCCTATTTTAACTAATAAAATTATTCATTAGAAGTTAGTGATGAAATTAGTGTTATACAAAGAACAAATACTGGCACTAGGCTATATCCCCTACTAATTTTTAATGTTCTGATTTGTGTTAATTACAATACATAATAATAGTCACACTGCATCTTAATTTTCCTTTAAACTTTTCAAATACATCTGTGATGAAACTTGAAGGAACCCATTTGCAGCAGGTTTCTGAAGTATTTCAACAGCAGCAATAATACAGTAGCTACTGTATACATGTCTGTTTGTTGTGTTATGCATATGGGTTTGATTTAATATTTGTTACAGTAGATAGCCTGAAGCAACTAGATTTTTGTGCAGATAAGGTTATCATTTACCCCAGATGCTGTTAAACTTCCTGCTTTGGGAGAATGGTGCTGATTTCATTCACTTCCAGGTAAGTGTTATCCTGACTTTCTTTTCCCTAGTGGTTGGAAGGATTGCTTGAATGAAGCTAATTTTTGACATAACCAATATAGTTGCAATCTAACTCCTGCCTGACTAACGTGATGGACCTTAATAGCTTTACCAAAAGCAGGTAGGTGGTTGTTCTTTATCAGTCTAAGGAAAAGGAGTAGTTACATGCTGTTCTGGATATCAGCATTCCCTCCTTCATAGCCATAAATAAAGGCCCTTCTTGCCTCTTTTTTTTTTTCTGTTTGTTTGGTTATTTGATTGTTTTGTCCTTTTGTAAGTAAGGGTTTGTTTGGTTGTGGTTTTGTGGTTTTGGGGTTGGGTTTTTTTTTTTTTTTGTTTGGTTTGGTTTTCTTGTGTTTTTGTTTGTCTTTTTTTTGGTTTTGGTTGGGTTTTTTTGTTTTAATTTTGTGTGTGTGTTTTTGTTTTTGTTTTTGAGGGCCAAGTTCCTAATTACAGAAAGAAAAATTATAATGGAACAGTACTTGCATCTTGGCTGGATGTTTCTGACCCTGGTGTAGACGGCCATCGCATCCTCGGAGCAGCCACAGCCAGGAGTTGAGCCCTGAAGCCTTCACACCTGCATGCTCATTTCCCATTAAACGTGGCTGGGAAAAGCCTGCTTCTTTTTTCAGATCCAAGTTCTTCAGGCCTGTTTTCCAGGATAATCTTGAACCTGTGGATGGAATCTTTGACCTTTGTTTGATTTTGTCATAGAGAGCAAGCAACAACCTTCTAGAAGCACAGAAGGTTTTATTGATTCAGAAATTGTCATGATTTGACCCTGGCACAATGCCAGTGCCCCCAAGAGAATACCCTCTCCCTGGTGTCTGCTGTGAGATGTGACCAGGAATAAGAAAAGCAGGCTCCTGCTTAGAAATAAAGAAAACTTTATTAACTAAACTACAAGAAAAGAAGAAAGAACCACAAGGAAAATGAAAACCTTACAAAAGCATTTTCCTCCTCCCACCCACCAAATTTCCCAATGCAATACATTCTCCCAAATCACCAACTCTCAGTCCAGCACCACCCTTTAGAATACTCAATCTTCAGTTCATCAAGAGGAGAGGAGTCCTTCTCGCACCATAGGCTTCCCCTGGAAACACCGTTGTAACCTCGTTTGTTTCTATGTCACTCAGCACCGGGCGGAAGAATCCTTTGCCATCGTGACACCTTCTTTCCATGCCCAGTTCTCTCACCCCTGTGCATGGACCAGAGCTGCTTCTAGGGTTGTCTTTCAAGGATGCCTTGCCTCACTCCAAAAAGGCACAGTCTCTCCTTCGGGACATCTGTCCCCCCCCCTTTTTTCACCCCCCGGGGCCGAGGGGTACCCACACTGAACCCTCCTGGTTCTGAGGCACTGCCTCCCCCTAAATGCAGTCTCTGTGTCACAGGAAAAAAAAAATGGTTCCGTCTATGGCCACACAAGAAAAGTCCAGCCAAAAGGCCACTCCACCATCTCTCCCCCCACTCAAGAGTGTTCTGCACTTCCCTCGTAGCCCATCCCCTCTTATCTCATCTCTTAAATCTCTTCTCATTCAGCTCCAGGAGGATCAGCATTTGCAAGGTTTCTATCATGCAAGAAAAGGGTTAAAAATTTCAGTTTCTGCCTGTCCCAGAGCTCCGGCACTCCCACACTCGCTGCCGGGCACCTTCTCCTCCGCCTTCTCCTTCTTAGCCAGCCGCTATCAAATTCAGACGCCGGCTCTCCCTCTCTCTCTCCCCTGGGAGGCGGGGGAGTGGCTGCCCGATGTCTCTTGGTGCTCCTCCACCCTTCCATCCTCAAGGGCCTCCTCACCTCCCATCTCTGTCCAGCCCCAGGCCTACTGCAGGGCTGCCCCTCATCCGCCCAGCAGCAGCAGCTGAACGGGGGCGGGAGATGCGACCTCTTTCCCTGCATGTCCCAAGAGAGCTTCCCAGGGCCGCAGCTCTGGTTTTTAACCCCTGTGTGTTCTCAGAGGGGTGTCCGAACCTCAGTGGCTACATCAGATGCCAATATTAAAATCTGGACACCTATTGGACTGACTACAGCATCCCAGAATTCCCATTTGCCGGTCAAACCAGCACAGAAATAAATGCCAATTATTCATTTTCTGAGACATATAAACTCTGATATAATTATACTGTTCTTTTTCATGATAATATTTACACTCATGATAGCAATTTCTGTAGAGCACATTACAGCTAATTGAAGAACAGGCAAGATAAACCTGTGGTGAAAAATTTAAAATTCTCTGTGCAATGGTCTTAAGTCACAACCATACTTTTTTTGAACTTCCTTACACTTTATTTGTATCACTGTGTTACCTACATTTAACTTTTCATGACATTTTAAATGGATTCAGCATTCCTGTTTTTAATTCAGATTTTAAGTACTCCAAAGTTCAAATCTGGGAATTTTGTTTTGGCCTCTTATGAAGAACAAAATTAACATCTGGCTTTAGGTTCTGACATAGCTGGAAGTTAGGTATTCCATTTAGTCTGGATAATTTTCTCTTATGATATAGCTACAGGACTTTACATAGTTATAACTGTGAAATTATAACAAGATATTATTATTCTGATCTGTAAATTACTTTACAATAGAGGAGATGTTTCACATCTACATTTTTTATGGCATACTTGCAATTATTTGGCAGCCTATGTGAAGGCATAGTTATCCTTAAACCAGAAATGTTTTTCCTTGGGGTGTCCATTCAGCTTTTAAATGCCAGGCTTGCAGCATTCATGCAGCATGTATGAGGTGTGGTTGTAGTTGCACGTCTTCCTTAGTGCAGTTCAATACAGCTGAGTAGGAATGTACACACCACAAAATCATCAGAGCCAGGAGGTGAAATGCATTCTTCAGAAGTTCTTATCTCAGAATTTGTCAGTGAACAGAGAATGGGACCTACCAGAAATCTGCTTTTCCCTCTACCAATAGTTCTAAAAGCACAGGGACTGCCTGCTGCACCTTTCATGTCTGATGCACTGATGATACACATATACTTGAAAAATGAATATCTTTTTTCCCTTTGTGCCCAAAGATCAACCAGCAATTTAGAGCTCAACAGCAAATATGCAGTAATTTAAAAAATATTAATGGCACTTTTAGCTGTGACTTCAAGATTGAAAACTGCTTGTCAGAGGGAGAAATTTTATTGCCTCCTAAACAATTTTTAAAATATATAAATAAAGAATAATATATAAACCCTGCTATGAGTGTTTTACAATACCTGACACACAATAACCTTGATCACACAAGGTTGGGAGAGACCTCTAAGGTTCTGAAGTCCAAGCATTAACCCAGGACTGCCAAGTCCAGCACTAAACCATATCTTCAAGTATTATGCCTACTTGCATACTAAATATTTCCAGGGATGATGCTCGATTGTGTCCAAAGAAGGGCAGTGAATTCAATGAAGGATCTAAAGTGAAAGTCTTATAAGGAGTAGCTGAGGGAACTGGAGGTGTTGGGCAGAAGAAAAGGAGGCTCGGGGGAGACCTTATCACTTTCTACATCTGCCTGAAAGTACAGTGTAGAAAGGTGGAGGTTCATCTCTTCTTACAAATAACAAGCCATAGGCCAGGAGGAAAAGGCTTCAAGCTGCACTGGGTGAGAGTTAGATTGGCTATTAGAAAAAATTTCTTCTCTTAAGGTGTCATCACACACTGGAGCCTGCAGATCTAGGCTGCCCAGGAAAGTAGCTGAAGCACCATCCCTTTAGAGGTCTTTTCCAAGCTAAATGAATCCATGATTCCATCATTCACAGGTCCAAATCTTTTCACAAAGAACAGATCTAGTAGGGGGCATTCCCTATCTGGGTTACTCACCAGCTGTGTTGGAAAGTTACCTTCCACATAGTCCAAGAATATCCTGGATTGTTTTCTCTCTGCTGTATTGTATTTCCAGCATACATCTGGTAAATTGAAGTCTCCCCTGAGAATGAGGGCCAGCTATTGTGAGACTTTTGCAGCTGCCTTTAGGATACTTCAGCCTCTTCATCCAGGTTGGGCAGTCTTTAACAGACTTTCACCATAATATCTGATTTTTTAATGGCCAGCTTTCTCTAAATCAAATGATAAAATATTAATTTTCTGAAGAGGAGGTACCTAATCACAAGAACATTAATAAAGTGTTGTAAAAATAATTCCAATGAAAAATGTTTGTTTTGCATGTCTTAGGATAAGCAAATTCTGTGGGGTAGTGAGGTGTTCTGCTTCTGCCTCATGACTGGCCATTATTATTATTATTTTATGACAAAGCATCACTGCCTTCTAGGTCGCAGTGCTGAATGAATGTACTCATTTGAACAGAACATACCAGCCCAGGAGAAACCAGGCACTGGACAAATTTTAGTCTTCTACTACTGATATTCTTTAACATGCAGGAAAGGATTTGTTTTAGGTAAAAATTTTGGGAAAAGTTGATCTTTTGCTCTGCCTTATTTTCCTTTTATTGGTCTGTTTCAACTCATTGGTCACTGAGATGCAGCATGCTGCACTTTTGTTTACCTTTATCTAATCATACCATGATAGGTTAATGGACTGAAAACTTCAGTCCTTAGCCTGGCTGTAGAAGGTAGCATTCAAATATCAAAGGTTGTATAGTTTTGTCCTTCAAGGGCTAACACTGGGAAAGG
Organism: Melozone crissalis; assembly: GCF_028551555.1. NCBI lineage: Eukaryota > Metazoa > Chordata > Aves > Passeriformes > Passerellidae > Melozone > Melozone crissalis. Next base: position 17,100,476 of record NW_026535783.1, on the reverse strand, counting down.
AGGAGAATAATGTAGTACAGTTTTTTGTGACAAATAGGCCTTTCTTACACTCACAGAGGCCGCCAGCAAGAGGGTGGGTAGGATTATTCTCTAGGTGTTCCTTCTGGGACTTGCATAGAAGCCCAAAACATGTTTCACTCTATTGAGCCACCCTTAGTTTGAGCTGATGACCAGGAGGCAGGGATGCTACAACTGTGTTACCCATCACCTGGCACATTGAGTGCATTAACAAAGTCCATCTCCATCTCCTGTATGTTTAGTGTCCAGATTTTATGTTGATTGCTTCTCACTACCCCAAGGATTAGTTTCACACAAGATAACAGTCTGGAATTTTAGGGTGCCTGCAGATCTAGAAACATTGGCCTTCCCTTGCCTGATGTCATTTTGCACTATTCTTGAGCAGGGGAAATAAGGTGAAAAAACAGCCGTATGATAAGTAAATCTCCATAATGGCCTGCACTCATGCAGCAGCAATGAATTTAGAGCTTCACGCTTGTGAAAAATGAAATGTTTAGTCTTGCTATTAGTCTGGTTGAGGCCTTCTTCAAACAATGCCAGTGTATAAGTATTATATTGCAAAGCATTTATAATATCAGTGATGGTGTAACCTATTGGAACAGAAGCACCCTACATCAAGTACATTTTGAAAATAACAGGCCCACCTAAAATCTTGTCTCCTGCAGAAAATGAATAGTATAATAGCTTATAAGTTGAAGAGTGCACAGGAGAAAAAGGGAGAAATAAAAATGATAAAACCCACTCCTGTGTAAAATTTCAGAACCATGGCACTAACAAAGACTTCCCGTTCCACACAGAATTAGTGCTGGCAGAGGCAGCTTGCAGGGCTTTGGGTGTACTCAGCTGTGCAGAGCTGATTATAGAAGATGAAAGAGACTGGCAATTTATTTCATCTCACACTGAAGCACTGCTGACAACTGAAAGTGAGGACAGAAGGATTCATTTGTTCAACTTCTGTTTTAGAAAGCAGGCTTCAAATGATACTACAGAGAAAGTCGAGGGAAATGCTGTGGTATAACAAAGTGTCTATTTTTTAATTTGCTGACTCCAAGCTTTATGTTTTCAGCTGTTGGGGGTTTTTGGCTGGGGGAAAGCAGATATTTGAGAAGCCTGAAACACTGTGTTGCTAGTGAAAAAGTCGGTGGTATTGGCCCAACTTAATGCATGTAATGACACATTACATACACGTGCTGGCTTGCAAATGGGAAAGCACCATATAGATATGTATGCATCTTTATGTAAACAAAAGTAGGAACATTTGACACCCATCTTTCTGTTATACTGTGGTCTCAGGAGTTATAATCCCTTCCAATGCTGAGATGTTTAAATGGGGATATCTAATTGCAGTATTAGCATTTATTGAGCAATCGTAATAGCGAATAATTCCTGGCAAATTGGACGGCATATATTTTACACTTGCTGCATTTTTCATTCCTAGAGTTTTAGGGATAGATGGCAGGAACCCTTAAGCAGGGGACAAGTGTTCTGGCTAAGGAACAGAGAGGGTACAAAGACATGGGGTGGAGACACAAGTCAGACCCTGCTTGCACCTCATTTCTGTGCCTGTGGCAGACAGAACAAGAGAGAGTAACCCTAAACCTCTGGTAGAAAAAGTCACATTTCAAAGGATAAGGACAGCAAAGCACAGGAAAAGAGAGCCAAGGAGTTCCCCACACACACACAAACTGGAAGTCTTAAAAACAATGCAGGCTCACATCTGTCAAGGTTGACAATAGCATAATTGATTCTGCCTTTGGGCAAGTAAAAAAAATTAAATGATATCTTGAGGCTCCCATAGTTCCCTGTGTATGTTGGTTGTTTCCAAGGACTTCATCGTTATTTTTAAATTGTGGTCAACCAACTGTGTTATTTCTCTTCAGTACTAAAACACAGTCTACAAGTAAAAACAGCCTTAATATGTAAGAGTCAGAAGAAAGATCTGCTGAAATGGTTGTTAAAATGAAATCTGTTTAAAATTTAATCATGTATTCTCAACAAATTCTAAACAACTATGTGTATTTGCAGTGATGATAATAGCTTTTGGAACACCCTCTTAAATAGCAAAAGGTACAGTCAATGAGTCACAAAGTATCCAGAAACAGAAAGGTTAGAGCTTTTGAGGATGACATTTCTCAGTGTTGTGACCTATATAAATACAAAACATGTTGCTAGTATTCATAATGGCAGGTTGCCAGGTAAGCAGTCATTACTCATTCAGTATTTTAATGTATAAAAAGCAGTAAAATGTAGTCATCCAAATATTTAGTTTTTGCTTTGTGAACCTTCTGTTCAGTATGCGTAGGTGTAGCGAGAAAAACACAGATGGATGCCTGAGTAGGCTGTTGGTCACTCGCAAATGAAAACTAGTTCTCCTTTGCAAAGCAAGGAACATCACACAAAACAGCAGCTTGGCTTAAGTAGGTGATTAACTATATAAAACAAGCTGTCCTTCAAAACCTGAGTACCTGATCCTGTTGCAGCTTTCCCCTGAGAGCAAAGTCCAAGAAAAGCTTAAAGGTAAGGCTAAGCTCCTTTTGTCTTTTCTCTGCTTTCTTAATAGAGCGGGCTGGACTCAGTAATCAAAATATGGAGGAGAGGAGAATCACACACATTCAGTGGTTTTGGGAGCACACATGCAACACTAGGTCTTCATGGCAGCATTCAGTAAAACCATGCCTGATACATCATGATTAATCCCCCAGATCACTCAAACACACCTGAGTATTACCTTTTACTTCAGCTATCTTTATTAAAATTCCTCATACAAACTGAGCAGCCTTTGCTAGTCCTGACGTGGATCAAAAGCACTGGGACAGAAAGATACCTGGTACAATGCTGTGCAGCTGGGCTGCATGTGAGGGAGACATGATCTTTTTGTATCAGCTGAGCATATGGTACCTGCATTTAAATCTATGGCTTGGCCTATTGGTCTGTCCGTCCTGTGCTCCTAAGTAAGCAATGACTACCTCAATATCTTCATATCAATAGATTAAGGAATTTATATCATGCATTCTGCTGGCTACTTCTAGGTTAATAATTTTATTTCTAAACCAACATTTGAGAAAATGTTTTGAGGAAGAGAAGCTCCAGCATGTGAATGATAAGAATACAGATTATGAATCTGGATGGCAGTAAGTACTAACTGCAGACAGCATCCATTTAATTGACATATTTTCTTGGTAGATGGTCTGATTCACATTTTGGCTGTAGAAAGTGACTGTTTTGTTACTGTTTTCCTTGCTAACACCATATCATAAGGTATATATTACTTTGAAAAAATTACTAGATGGTGAAGCGTCATTTCCAGCTAAGAGCATATCCAGTTTTAATGAATGCTGTTTCATGAAGAAATGTGTACATAATAGTTACTTCAGAGTACATATAACAATTTTTATCAAGCAACAGTATTGGTAGTAGCTGCTTTTGAAGAACTACAGAGAATGCTAGCAAAGTTATTTTTCCAGCATAATTTTGGATGATTTTTTAAATAAATTCAAAATGAAACCACACTTCATATATCTACTAACTGCCTTAATTCAATAGATATAAAAACCAATTTTTTTCTGTGAAAACCATAATGTTTAGTTCAAACTATAATGCAGGTAGTATCGATATAAGTTACATCAGACAAGTATTCATGTTTCAAAATAACAGTACTATCAATGACATGGTGTGATGCTCTCTGTGACTGGGTATGGTGTCCTTCATCAGAAAAACATAAAACTTAATTTTCAGAAAACCATTTATCTTTTAGAGGTGATTCTTTCAGGACTATGCTGGAAATTTCTGTTGTGAGGGTAAGCAAATGAACCCAGCAGCCCTGCAAAGCCTTTATGTACAGTAAGCCTGGGAAATCTGTGAGTCTTTAATCTCTACCTTCAGCAACTAATATCTTACACCATGTGAAGGCATGCCAGGGAAGCAATGAGATGTTGGTGTCCTTGTACTCAGTCCCATCGTCCAGTTCTTGCTATCATATTTGGAAGTCATTGACCTATAGACTATAGAAGGGACCAGTAGATTTCAAAGTCAGTATTCATATAAATCCATTTCATATGGAATGAAGGATCATGCTTGCTTTTATCTTCAAACAATGTATGATAGATTAACTATGGAAAAACCCTACAGTGACAGCTGATTTAATCACTATTAAGTCAGTGTTATCAAAGAAAGAAGAAAAAAATTAAGATCATGAGTTGCAGAAAAGGGTTACTTGGAAGGTGACCTCCAGAAATCTACATGTTTGGAAGGGAGCTGACACCTGTTCTGCCTTTGAAAGGGTTTGAATATGTAGGTAAGAGAAGGAAATTCAAAGCAATACATAACACAGAGGCGCAAAATAGTAAAATAGCAGGTCCATTACCACTGAATCTTTTCAAAATTTCAACATCCTGAGTCTGCTCTGAAAGATGACAGGCTGGAAGTCTGAATAAATTCTCTGTTGGAGACTCATTTAGAAAGCAAACCCATTGTAATGTGATTAGAAAATACATTAGGGTCTGAAAGACATAGGAAGCATTAAAGAGAGAAATTAGTTCCTTTTTAAATTTTTTTCTTTGCAGTGTTGACCTTGAAATAAAAAGGTACATTGAACAAATAGAAGACAGCTATTCAGATCTAAAGAATATTTCTCACTATAAGAGTAAAAGACTAAATGTTCTTGTGCTGTCATCAACCTTAATTCCAGATCAAACTAGTGTGTCTGATTTTTAACCTAAAATGGTGTCTATTACTTCAACATCTATAACACTTAGTGCTATATACTGGCATGATGATTATACACTAAAAACACAGAAGGGTGAGAAGAGATAATTTGTTAGTATCTTTTGCCTAATTATTTAAGAAATTATTATCTTCTGAAGTTCCTATAAAAAGCTGTTGTTCAGGGCACTAACTGTCATATTGCATCCTGAGGCCTTAAAAATCTTGAATTGCAAATATACTGATGCTCAGACCGTCAATAAAAAGTGATGAAGTAAAATTAAATACAATTATCTAAATTTTGCAGTTCAATGTGTTTTCATAAAATTACTAGGAAGCAATAATTTGAATGAATTTTAGAAAAATATCTGGTCTGAGTTAAGCTAATGTTGCTTTGGATGCTTCAGAAGATGTTTGAACAATGTGGAAGAAGTTTTGGCCTTTCCAAATGTGTTTGAATCCAGTTACAAGAATAAACGTTCTGCTGAAAAACAAAGCTGATGTGAGAATTATTTTTGTAATGTTGACATTATTGCTCTCTTTTTGAACTCTAGCAAGTGCCATCAACCAATGCAGGGAATCTCTCTGTGCCCAGAATATATGGGGCTAGCTAAAAATGAAATTAAATGTGTTTTACTTACAGATTGGAAACTGCGATGGGTGAAGGACAAAACACTGAACTATTGGTCAGCTAATATGGAAAGCTGTGGCACAGAAAGGTCTAGGATAACTTATGTGGGGAATTAATCACAAAATTTTAAAATACAAAGGGGGAAAAAGCCGTTGTGGAATTAATAAGCCTGTTGCCCTCTCACATGTTAAGCAGTCTTTCAAGAAGATTATCTCTGGCAGTAATTCCAATGCAAAAGCCAGGCATCTTTCAGGGTTTAGCTCTTGATCATTCCCACAGAGAAGCACATATGAGTCAACAAGGAATAGTCCAGCAGATAGAACTCAAAACAAGAGCTCAGTTTTGCAGGAAACTTTGGCCCAATTCCCAATCCTATTACACTGCAGCTTTAAAGAAATAATTTAATAATTTTATGCCTCAGTTTTCTGTCTATTTTAGTACCTACCTACATGCCAGGAACATCAAAGGGTGAGCTCTGTTAGCCGCTGGAAAGTGCTGAAATGCCTGTATAACAGTGCACATAGTATAGGAGAAAAATGGGAAGATTTAGAGACCAGTATGCAGAGGATGAGCAATTTGAGGTCTTTCTGTGTTAGCATTAAAGGGCAGATTGACCAACAGTGCCATGTGAGTTTTTGCTGGAGGCCACCAGATGAGGAGGAGGAAGGAGAGGAGGGCTGTTACAGAGAGCTGTAACAACAGCCCCAGTCACTGCTCCTGGCTCTCATGGGCACTTCAACTGCCCTGGCATCAGCTGAGGGAACAACACAGCCAAGAACAGCCCAGGAGGCTCCTGGAAGCACCGCCTGTGGCTCCCTGACACAGATAATAGAGGACCCATTAAGGAAAGATGTGCTGCTGAAATTTATACTAACAAGAAAGGAAGATTTTGTTATAGGTGTGAAGGCTGGGGACAGGCATGCTCATGGGAGCATGAGATTGTGGAGTTCAGTATATTTTATGGAGTAAATAGTGTAGCAAATGAGATTGCAGCCATAGACTATGGGAGGAGCTAACTTTAGTCTCATCAGGCATATTGAAAAAATGCCATGGTAAAGCGCCCTAGAGGGAGAATGTTTCAAGAGAGGTGGCTAATATACAAGGTCACTTCCTTAAGGCACAAGAATGCTGCATCCCCATGGATAAGAAACTGAGCAAAAGGGATAAGAGACCTGCATGGATGAACAAGGAACTCCTGTAAAGCTCAGACATAAGCAGGAAATACACAAGGTGGAGGTAGGGATGAATATTGGGATGTTGTTGCAGTATGCAGAAGCCCAGGGAGAAAAAGAACTGTCTGGAACTAAATCAAGGATTACAAGCAAGCCTCCTTCTAACACATCAATAACAAAGGGAATAGTAGAGAATACAGTGGTTTTTCTACTAAACGTAACAGGGACCCTTGAAATAGAGGCTGCAAAGAAGGCAGACATACTGAATACCTACTCTGCATTGATCTTCACTGACATGGCCAGCTCTCAGGAATCCCCTGGGATCCCATCCCTGACACACAGGACAGGGAGATGGTCTGGAGGAAGGAAGGCTTTACTTCGATTGAGGTGGATCAGGTTAGAGACTGTTTAGTTGACATCCACAAGTCCATGGGCCCTCGATGGGATATAACCATGAGTGCTGAGGGAGTTGGTAGACACCCTAGGCATGCTGCTGACAATCATCTCTGAAAGGCGACAGTCAGGAGAGGTGTCTGAGGACTGGAAGAAAGCAAATGTCACCTCAGTTATCAAGCACAGCAGGAAGGAGAACTCAGGCATATACCATCCTGTCAGCCTACCCCCAGCCCCTGAAAAGTCAGTAAAATGGCACTCGGGAGGCCCTCTCTAAGTACATGAAAGATGAAAAGGTGAACAAGAGAGTCAACATGGATGTGCCAAGTAAATAGTGTTTGACCAACTTGATTGTCTTCTGTGACTGGACAACCGCCTGGATAGTTGAGTGGAGTGCCATTGTCTACATGGATTTCAGCAAGGCTTTTGACACTCTCTCTCAGGATGTCCTCTTAAGCAAGCTCAGGAAGCACAGACTGGCTGTGCTGATGGACAGAGAGACGTACTGAGAAGTGGTTGAATGGTGGGTCTCAGAGGGCTGTGATCAGTTGCACAGGGCCCAGATGAAGGTCTGTATTTAGTGCTGTGCCCTAAGGGCCCATTCTTGTTTTACATATGTGTCAGTGACTTGTATGGAAAGGCAGATGCCTCCTCAACAATTTCACTGACAACACAAAGCTGGGAAAAGTGACCCCAGAGGGCTGTGCAGCCCTTCAGAAGGACCTTCACAGGCTGGAGAGGAGGGCACAGAGGAACTTTCTGAAATTCAGCAAAAGACAGGGCAGGATCCTACACCTGGGGAAAAATAATCCAGTGCAGCAGCACAGGTTGGAGGCTGACCTGCTGGAAAGCAGCTCTGAGGAGAAGGACCTGGGAGTCCTGGTGGACAACAAGCTCTCCAGAGCCAGCAGTGAGTCCTTGCAGCCAAGCAGGCTGATGGAATCCTGGGCTACATTAGGAGGAGCAGTGCCAGCAGGTCGGAGGATGTGATCATCCTCCTCCTCCTCTATTTGGCCCTGGTGAGGTGTCACCTGGAGTACTCTGTCCAGTTCTGGGCTCAGCACAAGAGAGACGTGGAGCTCCTGCAGTGGGTCCAGTGGAGGCCTACAAAGGGAGACTGGAGCTCTTAGCTTATGAGGAATGGCTGAGGAGTTGGACCTGCTTGGCCTGGAGTAGAGACGACTTAGATAAGGAGACAGCCTTATCTAAGCATCTGAAGGCAGAGTGGCAGCAGGATGGAGCCAAGTTCTCTGTGGTGATTCCGAGCAGCACGAAAGTAACTGAAGTTCCACCTGAACATGAGGAAGAACGACTCTATTGGATGACTGAGCACTGGAACAAGTTATCCAGATGGCTTGTGAAGTTTCCTTCTCTGGAGTTATTCAAAAGCTGCCTGGACACATTTATGAGTAATGTACTCCAGGAGTCCAAAGTACATTACATTTGAGCACATGAGTACATTTGAGCAAGGTTGGACTAGGTGACTTGTAGTGGCTTCTGACCCTATCTTTTCTGTGATTGTGTGATTGAGATGATCTAATTTCCTTGAGCCAGAATAATGAGAATAATTTTGAATGGGAAGATGGAGAAAAGGAACATAGAACAAATCCTTCTTAGTATTACTGATACATGCAATTCTGAAATATTATTGTAGCATCAAAGCAATTCCAAAACATTTAGCAGTACTTGAAGACAAGTGCCAAAACCACAATTATTTTCTATACACTGGCCTCCGTCTCACCCCAGATGGCTCTTTTATATGCCATAATAAAACCAGAAAAAAACAAATTAGATTGAGAAGCTGTATGAGCCTTTATATATTCCCTTTCTTTTACTGGCATCTTAAGAATCTTTTTCTGTGTGGGTTGATGTAGGTGTCTGCTTATGTCTAACCCTTTTATAGTGCTTTGTCCTCATACAAATAATCATGAAAGCACATCAAATAATAACAGCAGGGGAATTACTACACTGCCAAATGTTCCCATCAAGCAACTAGAGTGTAGTCATCATTATAATCATTTTGAGATGTTGAATGTAGTTAAACCAGCAAGCTCAGCTCCTCTGAAATCTCTGAAGCTTTTCTCCTAAGAGTAAAGTAGCTTTCAGCTATAAGTAAGGATCAGTAAAGTGTACCAGAGAAAACCTCATCTCTGTTGAATGCACTTATACATAAGCACACATATATGTTTAGATCCACAACAATGAAACAGGTATTTTTTACAAGCTGAAATGTTTTCATGCTTTATTTTCTTACTCTAAAGTTTTCTATATTATTAAAGGTGAAAATGTTATATGTACCAAGAAGGAGACGTCTGCTTTAATCCATCTCCTTAATTTTGACTTCCCAACAAATACAGTTCTATGAAGAAATATTAAATTTATTTGAGGATGTTAAGAATTCCAGGTGAGGTTTGGAACTAAGTGAAATAGTGCAGAAAATTATTGTTTTGTTTTATGCTGTGTTGCAACCATTTGTGCAATGTAATTTTATTATTCTACCTCACAAACCTTCAGCGAGATTGAAAATGTAATTGTGACTCCCCTTAAAGAAGGAAAATTATCCAAATGTGCCAAGTGAGTGCTGTTGTTAAATTAGTGCATTGACTTTAACCTCTGATTTCTAAAGCTATTTGCAGAGACAGCTGCACTTGTCACTCTTCCTGAAGACTCATTTCATTTCCTTAATTTTTGCTGTGAGAAAATGTCATTTGTGACTCTCTGCTTTCAGTAAACTTCCTTTTCTTTTTTTTCTCCCTTTGTCTTCACTTGTTTGCATCTGTTAGTTAAGTTTATTTTTTTAAGCTCTCTCTCCAAACAACCCAGATTTCTTTTTCTAAAACTCTGCTCACACTCAAGGAAATATTTTGCATCTTACTCTATTCCAGTTCTCCAATCTTTGAGCTTCTGACAACAGTGTTGCAGGCTTACTTCTGGTTGATTTCCTCAAGTTCTCCACAATTCTTATTCCACACAGATGGGAAGAATGTGCGGGGAACGCAAATGTCATAAAATATACCAGCTACAACTTAAAAATATCTGAGATAGACAGTATTTTTTAAGGTGCTCTGAAAATGCAGACAGTTTAGATACAGTTTAGTAAGTCTCAAAGAGTGTTATCTATTCTCTGTGCTAAATAGTTTAGTTCTTTCACATTATACAGTCTGCAGATATGGGTACATTTTTCATATGTATTTCTGACATGCCATTCAAGTTCTCTCTGTTTAGGGCTTAAAGCACTAATGGGAAGAAATAGATTGCAAAGAGACTAGCCTGCAATGTCTACAATTCACTATAATGCATGTGCCATATATTTTTCCACCTTTTAGAAGGTGTTTCAGTGACCCATATATTTCACAGAATATACCACAAATTGCTTACTGTGAAATATTATGATAAGGCTTTTAGCAGCCATTGTAGAAATAGATTAATGGAGAGAAGCATAAATGAATGGCACAAGTGTACAGTATCTCATTCTTAATTTTTATTTTATCAACAGAACTGACAGTTCATAAAAGATGTTGTAGTCACAAATAAAATTCTACTAGTCTTGTGGAATTGAGCTTCTTCAGAAAATGTAAGTCTGTTATTTACTGGAGTCACAAAGGTATGTAACTTGGACTTTCCCTGGGTGATGGTTCTAAATTCACAATGAAAAAAAGTAGGAAAAGTGTTGGGAGGTAAATTATTTTGTCCTGTATACACATTGCTTATAGCATGTTCCCATTTATATCTAAAAGAGGAGAATGAGAAAAACAGGAATGAGCCATTTGATTTTGCAGCTCTGCAAATCCTTACCCAGATGAGTGACCAAGAACGCTGACTTACAGCCTGGTTTTCAAAATTATATTCTTATGTTGACATGAGAGGTACTCCTTATTTTGATTTCCCTTCTTTTCACTGAGCACAGAGAAAATGCATCAGTCACCTTCAGACATCTAACATTATCTACCCAAGTCAGGATCCTAATTGCCCTTACACAGTATTTTATGCAGGAAAAAGAGAATTTTTAGATGTATTCAGATGGTGATTCAGAGGTGTACAGTGCCAACTAGAACTTGGGAGGTGACCAGCCCTCTGCAGTTATATTACAGGTAACCCAGAGTGAGAGAAATTCCTGGCTTTGGTGTCTCAGACAGGTATTTAAGGTTGGGTCATGTGTATCACCTCTGTGCCTGCTCCTGCCTTCCCTGAAAGCATTAGGAATTCTTTGTTCATTTGAATAGAAGTAAAGAGAGCTTGGGATCTACCTTCTTTACCCAGCCCATAGACAGGCTTTACAATATACCTTAAATTTCCTGACCTATTTTTTTTCTGCAATTCAAATTAGTATTTTTTTAAAATTTCAGCACATTCAGCTATTGCTACTGAAATGACAGTTTCTTTTTTGAAAACTCATTAGCAATGGTTTGAAACACTCTGTTTACAAAAGCTTTCGTCTTATCCATTAGAGCAAATGAATGACTTAACCGATTTCAGAATATTTGTAAAGTGAGCTTTACAGATCCCATTAAATGTTAAAAGCTGTTTTCAAGAAAATTGTGCCTGTCTTCAAGTGCTCAGCTTACAGTGTGCTTTCCCCACATCTTCAGATTTGTGACATACAGCAGCAAAATAATAAAAAAAAGGATTATTCTAATTTGAAATAGGTCAGTTTAAAGGTGAAATCCTAAAACTAGTTATTTTAATTTTCTGGTGTTCCCAACAAAGTTCAGGAGGGTTGAGAATATAATACGGGAAAAAATTCACTGAAGTACAGAAAAGATTAAGTGAGTGAACTCTACAGTCACGACCCTTGTATATAATAGAAATGTTTTCTGGGCAAAATTAGGACGGCTGTTAGATGTACATTTACAGATTGACTGCAGATATATACAGCAGTGCAATTTTTGTTCACTCTGACTTTTCTACTGCTTGATTAAAAGACTAGACATTTTCCCTAGAGATTCACTCTTCTGGCTAATGTGCTGTAATTGCAATGGAGTGCTTAGTACAGCAGCAACGAGCACAATTCTGTAATAAATTTAGGTCACTGCAGAGTTCATCATGTAGTCCATGGCAACAGAAGATAAAGCAGTGGTTACTTCATCTCTAGCTTTTAGCTGCAGTATCACTGATTCTCCTGTCTAATTATACTATTAGAACTAAATGTAGGCAAATTGTCCAAGTCCCAAGGTCTCTTCCTTCCTTCTGTACATGTAATATTTCAGTAAGAGAAAGCATAATGTAGCAGCATTATAACAGAAATGTAAGCCAGAAGAATTCTTAGGCAAAAAGCAATCACATATTACCTTGGAGCATTTGTTTCATATTTCCGTATAATACCTCAGATCAATATTTTTGAAATCCTTTCATTTTTACAAACCCCAACAATTATTTTTTATTTCTCCAGCAAAAAGCAGACAAATTTTTACCAGGCTTTCAGAACTGTTGACTGTAATTGCTACGTTTGCAATTGAGAATGAGTTTAGGTAGCAAAAACTTTGCTACAATTTTTTCCTCTGCTTATTTATTTGACCTTGTGCTTAAGAATATTTTGTTCAATAAGCTTGTTGGCAAAGAGGCCGTTCAGATTGAATTCTAGCTTCAGGCCATTTACAAGTTTTTTTACTTCAAAATGTTTTATTATTTCCCATCTGATACACATAAACATGACTACTACTAAGTGCTTATTTCCTGCATTAGGAGTAGAAGTAGGACTGAAACTTTATCATGGCTTATATAAAATTATGCATAACAAGTTTTTCTTCATTTCGTAATGCATTTTAATCTCTTGTTGTTGCAGTGATGATGTTTGCTGATTACCATATCACTCATGAAAGGATTGAGGTTAAAGTTCAAAGCATTGGAGCATAAATTTAAAGCTGTGGATCTGAAAAAAGTCTGGAGGTGGGGTTGGGATTTAACTTTTACATATATTAGACTTAAAACATGAACAATGAACTGCAGTGGATTACAGAATTTGAACAGACTTTTTGTTAGCTTTCAAGATCTTAGCCTTAGGAATCTCTGATATTTTTAAAGAATATAATAGTAGTTGTATGCAATGCCATATAAGCCTGTTCTAATGAGTAATGCCAAGAATAGTAGCATCCATATTATAAGAATATGGAAAGCAGAAAGATATGTGTAAATTGTCTACCAAAATAAGTGCATTGGCTTGCATCTCTCTTAGGTCTTTGATCTGTGACAAAAACCGAAGTATTGTGTCTGTATGATTAGGGTGCATGTTTTGAAGGGAACACAGGGAAGCTGAACATTTCTCACCTGCAATCTCTAATATCTTGAACATTCATTATATCATCTGTAATTTCTTTGCAATACTTTTTCCATGCAAGTTCCCAAGATGAAGCTTTTAATAATCCATAAATTTAAGTATGTTAAACAACACTTTTGTGGTTAAGAGAGACTGAAATATTAATGGTTAATGACTCAAAGCAATCATCCATAAGTGGAGGGCAGGGTGCTCTGCTGAGGTCAGGTTTAACCCTCCTCCTGCCCCCAAGGAGGAGGAGGTGAGTTTTTGAGTGTGTGGTGGCAATCCCCATAAGACAGAGGCGGTGGACCCACACTACCAGAGGATACAAGAAGGTTTTTATCATGCCGAATATCATCCCTTACACACCCTGCCAGGTGACATTCACTTGGGACATTCACATGTAGCCCTGAGGGTTTTCATCCCTTCTGCTGGAGCTGAACTGGTTCCACTATGCTGATGTGAGAGGCAGCTGTCATACCTTGGGAGGAGCCATAAACCATCAAAGACCCTGAAGCACCCCCAGACTCATTTCTGGAGCCTTCCACCAAAGACTGAAAGCTCTCCCTCAGTGACCTACCTGGGCATGCCCACTTAAACCTGAGCCTATATTATCCCACCGCTCTTTCTGTTTTGTGTTTTCTTCACCCACAATGGATCAATGTTGCAGTGTGTTTTTGTTCTTAATGGTTTTTTCCTGTTCCCCGCTATGTTGCTGGTTTAGCCTAGTGTACCTTCCTACCCAGTTGCCTGTCATACTCGAAGACCTGCCTCCTGTTCCAGAATGTTCCCAATCAAGCTGTCAATCCCTCCTTGTGCCAATGCACTGCTTGGATATTCCCTTTAGAAATGCCCTAATCCTCCAGGCCTATTAGTTGGTTTAAACTGCTGCCCTCCCCTGTGTTACTCCATTGGGTTCAGTGTTATCAACCCTGCCTGTTGCTCCTCCTTGCCCCTTTCTCTATTGGACAGAAATTTGTGACCCTTCCCTGTGCAAAAACCCCTGCACACCTGTGTTCTGGGTCTTTTGTTCATAGACCCTCCAGAGAGTGAACCTCAGTGGAACCTACCCAAAGGACCTTTCCCTCATTCCTTGTCTCTGCCTGTGCTGGCAATGCCAGATTGCCGCAGGGCTGCACCCCGCAGCAGCTGCATCTCACATATTCAACTTCTGGGATTCAGCCCCCTCCACGCTGCGGAGCTGGGAGCTAGCTGGGGAGATCTGGCAGTGCATCAGACCAAGACTGCATTCATCACTTAGAAAAGGGCACGGTCACTCTGTCATTTCACAACAACCAAGTCTCATTGTGGCATCTGTGCATGGCGATATCTTTCTACTCTTATTCTTTCTTTCTTTTTCTCATGCATTTTCCAAAGGGAAATTTTTATACTTTTATATTCTTGTGTTACTATAGCTACCAATAACCAAAATGGCCGCATACTTGCTTTCCATTGCAATCAATTTTTTTCTAAAATAAACCCACTCCAATCATTCTGTGTTGTTTCAGTTTAATCTATCCCAAAGGATTTAGTAACAATACCCTGTGTTACCCTTTCCTTCAGGGGCAGGCTGAACGTACTCAAAGATGAAATCCCAACCCTTACTTGTATGAAAGTATATGACCAATGGCCCACTTGACTAGTGTTTCTCTAATTATTCTTCAGTTTTCACATTGTTTTGTTCACAGCAGAGCATTTTTGAAACATGTGGACCCTAATATTCTTTACACATAAACTATGTTTAGTGAAATCAGAAATGCTGCAAGAATTTATGTCATATAACATAAATAACAAATGAAATAGCAACTTGATCCACATTTTAAAAAGTTCTTGCTTACAGAAAATGCTATGACTTTTAAGACACTATAAAGGTCTTTTAGATAGTCTATGAAGTGGCGTTTATTTTGGAATAGGAGAGGAGAGATACATTTTTGACAGACAAATAATGAAGGAAATTACAGTTCTGTTTATATCTTTATATCATAAAGAAAAGAGAGACAAAGGGAAATTTCAAAAACTTTTCAAACCTCTACATTTTCAGAGCCTTTCACGGATCTGACACTGCAGCCAAATTATTTAAGTAACTCTGGTTTAAAATAATACTGAACTGATTATGGCCTCTGGTTTGGTCTCAGTTCTATGGTGTCATTAACTTTGAGGGAAGCCAGTGAAAGGTGCTAAGATCTTGCTGGGATAGCCTCCAATCACAGGCTTTCTGCTGCAAGTCACTTCTGTTTTCCACTTTTAAGAGTAGAGAGTAACTGCTTTAAGATGGCTTTTCCGTCTTTACCCTACATGCTTCCCTTATCTTTCTACAACATTTGTTATAAGATCTTTCTTTCAGAACTGATTTCCCTTGCAGTCCAGCTGTGATTACAGTTATCTTCTTAAATTTCCTTTCTCCAGCTATGTCTGCTGTAAATTTACTCCTGTTTTCACTCACTCGGGTTTGGTTTTATTCCCCAGGAAAGGATATTATTACAGACCTCAAGATTTTTCTTTAGATAATTCTGTCCCAGAAGTCATGACCATTTCATTCTTTGTTTAATTCTGAGATTAAAAAGCAAAACAGAACTTTTTCATTTCACTGTAATTGTATTCCTAAAAGTCCACAATTTTCTTGAGTGCCTTCCATCTGCTGGAATTTGTTTCCCACATCAGGCAAGCAGGCCTAATGTCAGATGACAATGTCCTGATGATCATCTGCAGGTTTCTAACTTAACATCAGACTGAATTTTTAATTTATCTACAAAACAATCATCAATAAATCTATACTGAAGATTTTAAAATAGACATAGTTTCAGGATAGCAGGGTTTTAGCGATAAAATTTTTAGGAATAAAAAGTTCTAGGGAAAAATTTTCATTTCTGATGCAAGGCAGTTGACATATGTAATTAAGTCTTCATGAGGTCTTAATACTAGAACATAGAGTATAATGATAAATTTTGGAATTTAATATCCCAGTGTCTTATCTGCTATCATGATAGAATGAAAAGAGATTGTTGTAGGACAAACACCACAGAAAGAAGGGTTAGTTTGTGACATTATCCTAAGTGAAAAATTAATTGGTTTTTGAAAGATGTTTTATTGCTGATGGAGGCTGTGATTTTATGAACAAAGGCAGGAAAACTTCAGTTAAGACAGATGACCTTGCAGAAAATCATCTCGGTACTTCATGTGACATTTTAAAAATTTTACATAGTTAGACCTATTTTACTGGTTCAAATTTAAAAGGTATTCAAGCCTTTTATGTCAGTGAACAAAATGTGGCTTACCACAACTTCCTGTGTCACAGCAGAAAGTTTCTGAAGTCTCTTGGTCTTCTATATCTGAGAAAGCTCTGGAAGCCCAAGAGGAAATCACTGCCTGGAGACAGCCTGTTGTTTTTCTGTTTAGAAGCCTTGAAAATGGACAAAATCCAGCATTGCAAACCATCTATCTGAAGGATGACAAGGTTTCACAAAGGTACTCACCAAACTGTGGAGAGTGGGGAAACATATTTAACATTTGGAGACCAAATGCTTCTAATAAACCTGCAGAGATTTCAAGATTTTGGTAAGTGCTGAGATTAACAGAAATAATTGAGTTTAAGAGTAATAGATGTTTACTAAACCCACATTCTTCTTAACATCTTTTCCCCAGCGGAGTGTGACCATCAGTAATGTAACAATGCTTGTAACTGCTGAACAGAAGTGCCTGTGTTACCAAGCACTGACTTACTGTAAGAATTCTCAGAGAATGCAAAATCTGAATGGACAGTAAATGTTATTCAAGTATTCTCATGTAAACCATTGTTTTTTTAAGGATAAGTTGCACAAAGACCTGACATACAGAAAGAAAATTCTCACTGTATCTGTTGCATTCTCTCACCTTTATATCATACCCTAAATAAGTACTGGCAGCTGCCCTGTAGCAAACAGTCTGATCATCACTCAGAACTGGTTCAGTTAAGCCAAACTTCATGGCTTAACCTGCTTTTAGAAAAATGTTGGACTTGGGCAATAGTAGCCATAAGCTGACAAAAAAAAATTTCTGTTCTAGTGTTTTTCATAGGGTTTTTATCAACATATACTTTTGTTTCTCTCAGTATTCCATTGCTGCTCTCTCTTTGGACCTGTTTGTCCTCCTGAGCAATCAGCATATTCTTAGAATTAAAACCTCAGGCTTAGTAGCAAATTTAGGTAAAAGAAAACAAGTGGATCTGAAGTTCATACCTGTTAGGCAAAAAACACAGAGATTTTTAGCAATGGAAGTGGATGTTTATCTCACATCCCTTGTAGGAACAGAAAATGAGTTTTTTTCATTGGCTATGCACTGTAAATTCATAGACTTGATCACTGAGATCAGCCAGTAAGAGCTTGGAGTATCTAAAAATCCTGGGTTCAAGCTCCACTGCCAAATGATTGCCGCTAATTTTTGTGACAAATGTAGGCAAACCATGATTGAAATGTCTCTCCAAACCCACACCCCCACCCCCCCTACCTACCCTGCATAATTACCAGCCAGGCTAAACATTCCCTTCAGGCAGGGAAGAGAATCTACTATCAATATTTTGATGATCCATTAATGCAGGTCCTATCTGATTGAGTTTCTGCATGTTCACTAGGAATGTAACACTCTGTGACCTTGAAATATGAGCATTAAAGACAGGATACCTTATCTTGTTGCATGTCATTGTCGCCAAGTGAGGCTTCTATTATGGGTGCTTTGAAATGAGCTGGTGGTGAAAAGAGAATCTCTACTGTAAAACCTACCTTAACACAAAACCTATGTTATTTATTTACGCTGCTACATGAATCATCTGCACTTTCTGTGATAAGCCCAGGGCTGTGTGTCTTTCATTTCAGCTGATATTTTGCTGCCATTTGCCAGGCTAAGTAACTACTGTGCAATCACTCCAAGCTGATGTGTGGTCATTCTTCTGCAGAAATGTTTCTGCACAAAACAAACATTTAACTCAGCTAACAGGCCTTTTTGAAGAACAAAATATGACAAAGTTAATTTTTGTTCATATATGAGAAGTCAAGTAAGTCTGTAGCAAATACACTTTTTGTGGTAACTAAAAAGATTTCTGCAGAGAATTTGACAAACTTCTTCTTCTTCTGTACACAAAGTAAAAAAAAATAGTTTCGAGTAAAAGGATTTCTCAGAGTACTGAAAGGCTTGTATTTGGAATTATTTGTCCTTAACCTTGCCTGATAAGATAGTTGAAATCTGCACATTTTTGAAGATAAAGAGCTGTCTGTTTCATACTTTTCAATGTGCTGAATAAGACCCAAGAAAAGGACATCTTTTCTACCTTGTATTTGGGGTTTTTTTCCAAATATTTAATTATCAAACACAATGCCACTCTTTGATAAACCAACTGCATTTCATGACTTTTTAGCTTGCTTGACAATGCCCTAAAATGATAGAATCAGTGGGTATGTTTTGCATAGAGAAATTCCCTGCTTTTTTTCTCTCCAACTGTAAGAAGCAGAAAACTGAGCACAATTCAAGGATAAGGGGTTTTGCTTGCAGTTGTTTAGTCTAGGAAAATTTGAGACAGATAACTGAAAAATTTTGCTGACAGATTTGCTTGGATGCTTTCACTCCTATTTGAGTTTAAAAAAAGAAATTAAACAATACTAATAAACTTCATATAAAGATGCACTGGAATTATCCACAATTGACAAGTAACTTCTAGTTAGAGATTTAGAGACTGAAGGTTAATAATTTATGAGCTTCTTATGTGGCACATTACGTGACTTTCATTTTCTTGTCCGTGGAGCAAATCAAATACAGGGCGCTACTTGTTTGTTTCAACCAGTTTTCCCCATTTTTCATCTCTTCCAATTGTTCATTGAATACTGTACATGTTATGCAGAATTGAGGGGAGGAAACACAAATAATTCTAGACTGAGAAAATGCCATCATGACATTCATCTCCACTTTGTGACATTTGCTGTCCTCTTATTAAACTGCCTGGCATTTCATGAAACCGTGCCCAGACTAATTGCACTTTCATTAACTGTTGTTTTCCCCTATTAAATTATTTGATAGTATTTTCCTAGCTGGAATGTCAACATGTTTAACTAACTCTAATAACTAAAGCTCTGAAAACCATGCTGGTAGGTCTCTTACTTCTTCTCAGCCTAGTCTGATACAGAGTTTTTAATGTCAAGAATATGAGCATTCTATCCAGTTGAAACTGATGTTTCTCCTCTAGTTTGAGGTCTTCAATAAATGTAAGTTTACGAAGATGGATCCAGTAATGCCTTTGCCTGACATCCTGGTATTTTCATCTCCCTGCAGGAAGCTTTCTATTTATCAGATCCAGTGTTACAGTTCGCTGAAGGTCGTATGGCCTTGCAGAAAGTCAGCATTAGTAGGTTTTTACAGCAGCATTATGTTTGGGGGTAAGGTCACTTTAGCAAGGGAAAAGCAGAGGTAACAGCAGCCCCATGGTGAGCCTGGTACACAGAAGAAAGCTGCAGGCTGAGCTGCTGCCTTGCCTGCCCTCTCCCAGGAGATGTGACTCAGGACCAGGAGGCTGCAGGGAGAGCAGCACCAGGCACAGCTGGAGGCTGTGCTGGGAGCAGCACCAGGCACACCTGGAGGCTGTGGAAGGAGCAGCACCAGGCACACCTGGAGGCTGTGCTGGGAGCAGCACCAGGCACAGCTGGAGGCTGTGCTGAGAGCAGCACCAGGCACAGCTGGAGGCTGTGCTGGGAGCAGCACCAGGCACACCTGGAGGCTGTGGAAGGAGCAGCACCAGGCACAGCTGGAGGCTGTGCTGAGAGCAGCACCAGGCACAGCTGGAGGCTGTGCTGGGAGCAGCACCAGGCACACCTGGAGGCTGTGGAAGGAGCGGCACCAGGCACAGCTGGAGGCTGTGGAAGGAGCGGCACCAGGCACAGCTGGAGGCTGCGCTGAGAGCAGCACCAGGCACAGCTGGAGGCTGTGGAAGGAGCGGCACCAGGCACAGCTGGAGGCTGTGGAAGGAGCGGCACCAGGCACAGCTGGAGGCTGCGCTGGGAGCAGCACCAGGCACACCTGGAGGCTGTGCTGGGAGCAGCACCAGGCACAGCTGGAGGCTGTGCTGGGAGCGGCACCAGGCACACCTGGAGGCTGTGCTGGGAGCAGCACCAGGCACAGCTGGAGGCTGTGGAAGTAGCAGCACCAGGCACACCTGGAGGCTGTGCTGGGAGCAGCACCAGGCACACCTGGAGGCTGTGCTGGGAGCAGCACCAGGCACAGCTGGAGGCTGTGCTGGGAGCAGCACCAGGCACACCTGGAGGCTGTGCTGGGAGCGGCACCAGGCACACCTGGAGACTGTGCTGGGAGCAGCACCAGGCACACCTGGAGGCTGTGGAAGGAGCGGCACCAGGCACAGCTGGAGGCTGTGCTGGGAGCAGCACCAGGCACACCTGGAGGCTGTGGAAGGAGCGGCACCAGGCACACCTGGAGGCTGCGCTGGGAGCTGCACCAGGCACAGCTGGAGGCTGTGCTGGGAGCAGCACCAGGCACAGCTGGAGGCTGTGCTGGGAGCAGCACCAGGCACACCTGGAGGCTGTGGAAGGAGCAGCACCAGGCACAGCTGGAGGCTGTGGAAGGAGCGGCACCAGGCACAGCTGGAGGCTGTGCTGGGAGCAGCACCAGGCACACCTGGAGGCTGTGGAAGTAGCGGCACCAGGCACACCTGGAGACTGTGCTGGGAGCAGCACCAGGCACACCTGGAGACTGTGCTGGGAGCAGCACCAGGCACAGCTGGAGGCTGTGCTGGGAGCAGCACCAGGCACACCTGGAGGCTGTGGAAGGAGCGGCACCAGGCACACCTGGAGGCTGCGCTGGGAGCTGCACCAGGCACAGCTGGAGGCTGTGCTGGGAGCAGCACCAGGCACACCTGGAGGCTGTGCTGGGAGCAGCACCAGGCACAGCTGGAGGCTGTGGAAGGAGCAGCACCAGGCACACCTGGAGGCTGTGGAAGGAGCAGCACCAGGCACAGCTGGAGGCTGTGCTGGGAGCAGCACCAGGCACACCTGGAGGCTGCGCTGGGAGCTGCACCAGGCACAGCTGGAGGCTGTGCTGGGAGCAGCACCAGGCACAGCTGGAGGCTGTGGAAGGAGCAGCACCAGGCACACCTGGAGGCTGTGGAAGGAGCAGCACCAGGCACAGCTGGAGGCTGTGCTGGGAGCAGCACCAGGCACAGCTGGAGGCTGTGCTGGGAGCAGCACCAGGCACACCTGGAGGCTGTGCTGGGAGCAGCACCAGGCACAGCTGGAGGCTGTGCTGGGAGCAGCACCAGGCACACCTGGAGGCTGTGCTGAGAGCAGCACCAGGCACAGCTGGAGGCTGTGCTGAGAGCAGCACCAGGCACAGCTGGAGGCTGTGCTGGGAGCAGCACCAGGCACACCTGGAGGCTGTGCTGAGAGCAGCACCAGGCACACCTGGAGGCTGTGCTGGGAGCAGCACCAGGCACACCTGGAGGCTGTGCTGAGAGCAGCACCAGGCACAGCTGGAGGCTGTGCTGGGAGCAGCACCAGGCACACCTGGAGGCTGTGCTGAGAGCAGCACCAGGCACAGCTGGAGGCTGTGCTGAGAGCAGCACCAGGCACACCTGGAGGCTGTGGAAGTAGCAGCACCAGGCACACCTGGAGACTGTGCTGGGAGCAGCACCAGGCACACCTGGAGGCTGTGCTGGGAGCAGCACCAGGCACAGCTGGAGGCTGTGGAAGGAGCGGCACCAGGCACACCTGGAGGCTGTGCTGGGAGCAGCACCAGGCACAGCTGGAGGCTGTGGAAGGAGCAGCACCAGGCACACCTGGAGGCTGTGGAAGGAGCAGCACCAGGCACAGCTGGAGGCTGTGCTGGGAGCAGCACCAGGCACACCTGGAGGCTGCGCTGGGAGCAGCACCAGGCACAGCTGGAGGCTGTGGAAGGAGCAGCACCAGGCACACCTGGAGGCTGTGGAAGGAGCAGCACCAGGCACAGCTGGAGGCTGTGCTGGGAGCAGCACCAGGCACACCTGGAGGCTGCGCTGGGAGCTGCACCAGGCACAGCTGGAGGCTGTGCTGGGAGCAGCACCAGGCACAGCTGGAGGCTGTGCTGGGAGCAGCACCAGGCACAGCTGGAGGCTGTGGAAGGAGCAGCACCAGGCACACCTGGAGGCTGTGGAAGGAGCAGCACCAGGCACAGCTGGAGGCTGTGGAAGGAGCGGCACCAGGCACAGCTGGAGGCTGTGCTGGGAGCAGCACCAGGCACACCTGGAGGCTGTGGAAGTAGCAGCACCAGGCACACCTGGAGACTGTGCTGGGAGCAGCACCAGGCACACCTGGAGACTGTGCTGGGAGCAGCACCAGGCACAGCTGGAGGCTGTGCTGGGAGCAGCACCAGGCACAGCTGGAGGCTGTGGAAGGAGCAGCACCAGGCACACCTGGAGGCTGTGGAAGGAGCAGCACCAGGCACAGCTGGAGGCTGTGCTGGGAGCAGCACCAGGCACACCTGGAGGCTGCGCTGGGAGCTGCACCAGGCACAGCTGGAGGCTGTGGAAGGAGCAGCACCAGGCACACCTGGAGGCTGTGGAAGGAGCAGCACCAGGCACAGCTGGAGGCTGTGGAAGGAGCGGCACCAGGCACAGCTGGAGGCTGTGCTGGGAGCAGCACCAGGCACACCTGGAGGCTGTGGAAGTAGCAGCACCAGGCACACCTGGAGACTGTGCTGGGAGCAGCACCAGGCACACCTGGAGACTGTGCTGGGAGCAGCACCAGGCACAGCTGGAGGCTGTGCTGGGAGCAGCACCAGGCACAGCTGGAGGCTGTGGAAGGAGCGGCACCAGGCACACCTGGAGGCTGCGCTGGGAGCTGCACCAGGCACAGCTGGAGGCTGTGCTGGGAGCAGCACCAGGCACACCTGGAGGCTGTGGAAGGAGCAGCACCAGGCACACCTGGAGACTGTGCTGGGAGCAGCACCAGGCACACCTGGAGGCTGCGCTGGGAGCAGCACCAGGCACACCTGGAGTCTGTGGAAGGAGCGGCACCAGGCACAGCTGGAGGCTGTGGAAGGAGCGGCACCAGGCACACCTGGAGGCTGTGCTGGGAGCAGCACCAGGCACACCTGGAGGCTGCGCTGGGAGCAGCACCAGGCACACCAGCCCCCTTTGCTGGCTGGAAGCTGAAGGGGCACTGTGGTTTCTCAGCTCCCTGGCCATGATGCTGCATGTCTGCTTTGCAGCACTTCTGCTTGCAGCTTCGTGTGGTCCTTCAGGACAAACAGTTATTGGGTTTTTTTCTTCAAATTATTTTCTGAGAGGCATTTCTATAAAATTATTCACACTGGGCCCTTCCCATTAGGAACAATTTTGCAACGTATCATTTCACCCTAGAATTTACTTGAACATCTCAAGTATTAATTTGCTGGGAACAGATTACAGTAGTAAAAACCAGTCTGTAGTAGGAATACTAGTAATTTGTTACTTATATGTAAAAGAAACATGAGTCAAACAAATGTGCTTGCTACTCTGTCAAAAATAATTTTCTCATTAATCTTAACGATATTAATTTAGTTGTACTATGAAGATCAAATGCAAGAAAATCCTTTTGTGTTCTATCCAAGTTTAACAAGGCTCTCTCTATGTTTACTAGAGTTTTTTTCTCTGTAAACCCAAAATTTTGATAACACCATTAACAATTAGAGTGAGTAACCAGTGATACAGTGTGAGATACAGAGAAAACGCAGAGACCACTTATCTACAGAATACAACCATACTACCCACACCCTTTGTGTTCATCCCCAACACTGCCTTTCTGTGACAATAATTCTTGTTTATGAGACTGATATTATCAGACCCCTTAATAAATTCAGATTTATCAAAGGTATCTGTATGGATATACATAGGAAATCGGAAATTATTTTTGCAAAACATAAACCTTTAAGTGTTTTAGTGGTATTTGGCCACTTATCTCTCTCTCATGCACACAACACTTATACACACACCCTTATTGGGTTTGCTGACACAAGACACAATACATGATTTTCTTGTGTTCTATACCACTTTTCCATGATGTGGTTTACAGAATTGTGCTTGGGGGATTTCTCTAATCTGCAAAAATATAGTAAAACTGAACTAAGTAAGAAATATTGGTATTTTATTCTGCATTGTCTTACAGACATTTATTATCTTGAATTGTGGGTAACCACTGGGTAAGAGTGAACTTGACAAAATGCTGAGCATCAACGTGCTATTAAGTCTCTCTCAAACATCAAAAATACATAGACTTTGTTCTGTCTTCACAAAATACCTCAGCATACAGCATAGCATGGCAAAAAAATTGTTATAAATTTCAACACAGCCAGCAGGAGTGGGTGATATAACAACTACTCGGAAGAAAAATGAGAGACACCCCAACACTAATTTAATAATACAGATATAGATTTAATAATTTAATTTCCTCTTTGTAAAAAAATTAATTTTAGATAGCTTACAGAGTGAACAGTTTAGTCCAAGTCCATGGTGCAATATGATTAGTTGTATGGTTTGTTTACTCTTCCTGTGGTCTTTCAAACTATATGATATTCAATATCCTGAATATTTTATCAAAATTTTTCATAAGTAACTTGTTCATTTTCAGAATGCTACTGTCTAAGATAGATACTTTTGCCTTTTGAGACTTAGTTAAAGCAAGTAACTAAGCCTTATTGCATGTACACTAGTAATTTCAAGACCGTTTTCACATGCTGACATCAAAATATGTGATTTCATTTGACATTTCAGAAATCTATCTGCATCACATGCAGTTTCAGGATTCTTGGTCCATCTGGAACTGTATTTCAGTTTTGACAGTGCCTCAAACTTCTCTTTTTGTTTTCAGAAGCACTTTATGCCATGCATCTATAGATGTCTTGGTTTCAGCTAGGGTAGACTTAATTTCTTCTTCATAGCTGTTACAGTACTGTGTTTTGGGTTTAGAATGAGAATGATGTTGATAACACACTGATGTTTTGGGTTTTTGATAAGTCATATTTAGGCAAGGACTTTTTTAAAAGTAATTTTATGCTCTGCCAGTGAGGAAGTGCACAAAAATAAATGACTTGGGAGGGTCACCATCATGCCCAGTACATGAATTGTCACCCAGAAGCATGGCTGACCTGGGTTCAGGGAGGGTATGTCTGACATCTATCATTGGATCGTGAGAAATTGCATTGTGCATCACTTTCACAGCATCATCATCATCAACAGCAGCAGGAGCAGCAGCAGCAGCAGCATCAATCATTATTATTATTATTATTATTATTATTATTATTATTATTATTGTTGTTGTTGTTGGTGGTGGTGTTGTTGTTGTATTTTATTTAATTTTTAATTAATAAACTGTTCTTGTGTCAGCATATAAATTTTACTTTGGTTCTTCTCCCCAGTCTAGCAGGTTGGATGGGAAGAGATGGTGGGGTTGAGCAAGGGGCTCTGTGGTGTTTTATCTCCTACTGGGCTTAAACCACAAGATTACAGCGAGTTCTGCTCTTTCCACTCACTTTTGATAACACAGGCCAGTTGAGACAACCAGGGCATGCAGGAAGAGAATAAAAGACGACATGTAGAATGAAGGGTACACTTAGGTCCTGAAATGGTACTTGTTTAAATGCAACTGTGCCTGCATTTCCCTACTTTGAGTTGCCAACGTACAGGCAGCTTTTACTGTACTGTTAAAACTCAGCTACCAACCCACTTGCACACCAGAAGGCTCACTGTAAGCATGTTGGTCTTGCTGAAGCTATTCTTTGGCACTTGAAAAACAGTAGGTTTTGTGGATTTTATGTGACCGAAGGAGACATATACCTGCATATACCACATAATATACTGTTGTGTAGAAATTCCTTAAGTACTCTGAACTGGTGCTTTCTTAGCCTGTAAACTGAAAAAAAAAATAGTCTGTGCAGAATCTTCTCTTCTACCTTTCTAAAAAGTATTACACCTTGGCAGTTTTCTGATTATTGCTTATTGTGCAATTTAATCCCAATTATTTTTTCACTAGTTTTCTCTGACAGGATTTTGAATCATTGTTACTTAATTGTTTTGGCATATCCAGTTCCTCAGACACTGTAAGCTATCACCTTTGTCACTTCATATCCATTTCATACTTTTCCATATCATGACAATCAAACCCATCCAGTTAAGCGTGCATGTCAAGAGCTCTGAAGAAGAGCCTACTAAACAAGGACATGACTCAAGTTCTTAGATAGAAGATGAAATTTTCTGAGAATTTTGTCCAAGTAGTGGGTGCTATCCTCTATATTTTTCTTCTTAAACCAAATAAGCCTCTACTCATCTTCAGTACAAATTGCAAATCTATCTATTAATGTTAAGGATCTTTGCCTTACGGGCAGATGCAGAGGCCTGGGAGAGATCCAAAGTTGCTTTAAAACAATGTTTACTTCCCCTTAGCATGTGGATGGCAATTTCTGAAACATAAATTTTCTTCCATGTTGAGCATCTGGAATGCTCTTTCTTTCCATTTCAGATATAGGATGTTATTTCAATTTGTCTGTGTAGAGGGTGAAATTCAGGAAACATTTGTGCCCAAGTACTTTGTAATTAGATGGGGATCATGTCACAATATATGTGGAGTGTTATTTTTTTAATTGAACTATTGCTACTGGAAATAGTTTAGGCATTTCTTATGGGTATGCTAATGGATATGCTTTGGAAGTGTGGAGAACACCTCTTCTAACATCACATCCAGAGGGTCTGTGGCAGGATAAAAGGGAAGAGACCTTGCCATTTCTTCCTGTTGTGCCTTTCCTTCTGGATTTCTTACTGCTGGATAAGACCCTGCAACCTAACATACCATTTTACTGAAATTGAGACAAAGATGCAGTTTGGGGAGTGAATTCACAGTAGCGTAAGGTCTGCCTTGTTTCCATGTAGATTAACTTTTCTACTCCTGTGGGTGGCAAGGGAGCATGTGTTCTGAATAAACAGGACAACACAAAATTAATCCCATTTCCATAGCCTTACTCAGTTTTTACAATTTAATATTCTGAAATGAAAGATGTACTGTTGCCTGGAACAAGTGCTCTCTTTGAGTGAAATGCTGGTACAAAGTGTCCTGTTGGGAGTGATAGCAAGACTTGTAGCCTTTACATCATCTGTTTCTTAACTTTGAGTTTTGGTTTTCCTGCGCAGTCAGTGTAATTCTTTTTTATGTGGAATTTAGAGGGGCTGTGCAAATGTTGCTGTACAACAATCCTTCTTAAGCTAGTAGATCAATTTGGAACAGAATAAGAATAAAAAGTAATCACAGAATAAAAATTTACAGAAAGGAACATTTGATGTTACACACCTTAATTTTTCGACATCTAACAAAACCATCTTCAGCTTTCAAAGAAGTGCTTCCATTTAGAATTCTTTCTTCATATCTCAGCATTCTACTTAAGCAGTTTTTCATAAGTGCTAGCCTTGCAGAAGCTTTTAATCATTTGGGGATTACTGAAAATATAGATTTTTGAAAATTATGTCTCACATAGATAACTGTAGAGATATAGTTACATAGATAACTGCCATTCATATACTTAGATTTGTTGGAAAATTTCCAACAGCTCTTTGAGTCCTTTTTGTCTTACACTTCTGCATATGTACATACAGCTTATGTGTCCTTCTGTTAAATGTGCACTGGCTGAGACCAGTATAAAATCAAGCTTGAAAAATATAGTATATTATAAGTAAGTCTCATGCCATACATAATTTCTGTCAAAGGTTTTTCATGTAAAGAAAAATTAATGTAGTATATTTGTGTTAGATCTGTTAAAGAACAATAGTAAAATATATTTCTCCCAGCATCCTTTCAGAGCTTGTGTTTGCTGAAAAATGCTGTTTTATTAACACGTTGCCTCAATCTATGAGATTCTCATAGTGTTGATCATGTGTCCATCTCCAGTTTTACTTTAATTCTTGATTTCTCATTGACTCTGATCTAAAGTCACTTGTATTTTTGTTTGTTGAGAAACAAATATAATTTTTTCTTCACTCTTCAAAAAAGAAGTGAAGAAAACTTTTTGCACTGTTATGCATAAATTGCTATCTTGCTTTATTGCAGTTTGTATTTTGAAATCCATTTATACAAGGGATAGATTCCTGTTACAAGATAAGATTAATAGCAGGAAACTTTAATTAAAATTAAGTTGAACCAGTTTGGTTCAGTTAGATATTTTTGGAAGTTTTATCAAATGATATGATAGTGTAAATGTTCTTACAAATTCTGCTTAAATTACCTTTCTGCTTCAAGTAAGAAGGATGTTTCTTCTTTTCCTCATAAGGCAGAAGTATGTTTTACAAGGCAAAGCAGATACAACAATATATTTATTTATTATATATTTATTTATAATAGATATAGAATATTTAATATATTAAATATTATAAATATTAAGTAATATTTATAACATTTATTATTATTGTTGCAAATAGCAAAATTTTTATGCAGTTTCAGAGATACGGGTGGTTATAAGACACAGGTTTATTTTCAGTGACATGTACACATCATGCACCCAGCCTTGCTGTTAATTTCTATTAATATTTATTACTGCATACTGTAGTGGTGCAGCCGATTTCCATACATTTTTCATTTTGAGTAACACAGGCTCTGGATAAAGCAAGACAGGTATTAATACTCTAGGAGGACACTTCTTTGAGGACTTTTATTATTTAAAGTTTCTGTGGAAGCCAGTAAGTGTTGGGATTGAATTGTCAGTCTCCTATCCTTTAACCTCGCCTGTATTCAAAGCTCTTTTAACAGAAACATTGCAGCAAATTGCATTAGACACTGAATTCTCTTTGCTGTCTTCCAAAAACTTTTCCTCTGCACACAGCAATCTGGGGTCTGCTCCACCCACCCCCCTCCCACTCCCTGAGCTGTTTTGTCTGTTTTTTGAAAACTTTTATTCACTTTTTGTGTCATGTTAAACAGAAAAGACCCCTTTAGAATCATATAGAGCTATAGATGCCAAGGCTCATTGTCTTGTGCTGCTGATGATACAACTCCTGCCCGTTCCCCTCCCAGCCATACTGCCAAGTGCTGCTCAGCTGATGGCCTGCAGAATTAATAATATTTCTCAGTCACCCTGCTCTCTGCTTCCACTAGTTACACACCCTCTCCTCGAGAACCAAGGAGAGGGAAAACCCCCAGAATTTAATTAATTTTTGGTGACTTTTCCTACCCATTGTTAAATGATTCCTATTAATGCTGATGGCTATTTTTCATGCTTTGCTCTTGCTCTCCTCTTAGTCACTGCACACTAGTCCACTCAATCCTTTTAAGTGTAACATATTCACTAAGAGTATTTCCTGCAGCCTAAAAATGCCCATCCCTCAGCAATTTCCACATTTTATCTGTGCTGATCCACTTTTCATGTGGCTTTTAATCAATGTGTCCTCAAGTAAAGGTCAATATTTACATCTTACATTGCACAAATACAGATTTAAAAGCTGATATAGATATTCTGTTAGAGTATGTGCATGAGCAAGAGCAAACTTAAAGAGAGATCAGTGTCCTGCAGTCACTCTGTGTTGGATACATGATAGAAGTGAGAGCTGTGTTCAGCTTGCCAGCATCAGACACTAGCCTTGACTACTGCTCTTTGGCCATGGCCAAATGGAATGGTCAGGGTTCCAGCTAAATGTGAATTATACCAGCCACTGTCATTGTAGGAGTGAGAGTGAAGAACAAATGCAGAGCAAAAGCTTTTTGAATTATGTAATTTGCTACAAATCTATGTCAGGCTACATACAGACAACAGAAAAATCTGTAAATTCTATTAAGGAAATGATTCAATTGTCTCACTAAAATATTTCCCTCTCTATTTGCCAGTAAATGCCATCCTTTCCATGTAGTGGAGCGGGATGTTTCAGACATGTTAAGGATTATCCTAAATCTGCTCCCTTCAGATTAAAACTTCAGACACTGCCATGAATTTAGTCTAATTCAGAAAATGGTGGAAGTCTTATCTTTGGCCTAGTTAGAGGTTTGATGTTTTTCATGTCCAAGGAGGATAATATGTTTGTTGTTGAATTTGAAAATAAATTCTAAAATAATTTGAAGATAAGCAGTATACTTACCTTACCATCTTTTGTTTTTACTACTACTACTACTACTACTACTACTACTACTATTATTATTATTATTATTATTATTATTATTATTATTATTATTATTAACTTATTAGTGGATCATTTTGATATGCCATGATTTTATTTACTCTTCCCTCATTTCAGTTAACTTCTCTAATATGTTGCTGAAAATCTTCTCTTTCTTTACATTTTAAATTATATGAAGTACTCTGTGTTGTGCATTTCTCGGAATAAAGCTCACTCATTCTTCACACTGCATTGTTTTCAATGAATCAGTAATTTACAGGGCAGCCCGAGAGACTAATGGTCTTCTTGACTATTTGCAACGCTTTTCTCCTCATGCCTTAATAAAGATGAACAGTATTTAACTGCCAGGCATCAGAGATCTCTTTATTTTAATTAGCAAGCATGTTTTTCCTATCATTTTCCTTGGAACAAAATATATCCTAGAAGACTCCTTGCACTGCCCTCCTAGCTGTTGATTTGGAGTGGATTAAAGGAAACATATTATGAAAGGTGAATAGCTAGGGAAAAAAAAATAAGGTCTAACATTAAACTATAAATGTTTCAGCATTTTGTTCAGTGAAACCTCAGGGCAATGTCTTTTCAATGTCATGCTTTAGTAAAAGTCTTTTTAGCCCATTCCTGTCTTTCTGAGACAGACAAAAGCTTCTATTTTAAAAACAAACAGCTAAGTGATTTGCTGTACACTTGCCATGAATAGTAACGAGTAGATTTGTGGTGTGTTCCTCTCTTTAATTAGCACATTGCTATAAGCTGACTGCTGTCGCTGTTTGGATGAGTGCTGTCTTATTACAATGCATCAGAGGACGCCACTTGAAGAAATTCAGGAATCAAGTTATGAAAAAAAATACCATAGAGTATTCTTTGGATTGGTTTAAAACACTTCAGTATTTCACTGGGGTTTTTTTGTTTGGTTGGTTTTTTTAAAGAAAGAACTAGCTGCTAAAGCTATGAGTATATCCAGTAATAGGTATCGTATAAAACTGCTTTTAAATTAGGTTTTCATAAACATACTTGGGAAAGGTTTATTTTACATAACTGGAATGTGTACATGCTCTTTTAAAAACAGAAGCATTTTTAGGGCATTCTTTTATTACCATGCCTTAAATGTAGTGATATTTCAGGGTTTCATAGTTGAACAGGATGGAAAAGATTTTTTTTAAACTATATTTTTGTTAAATATATCTGATGCAATATTTTAAATGGTTTTCAAAATTCTTACAGAGCAGCATTTCAAAGTGGTAGTAACATTGAAGTAGAAAAACATTACAGTAATGGCTGAATGAAAGGGAGAATGGAGAGTGACCAGAAAATTTGTCAGAAGCTTCAGGCAGTGAAACAATAAGGAAAAGAAAGGGTTGGCAAAAGGGAATATATTTTGATTGCAGCTGCACTTTTAAAAGGAGATTTCTAGAGATTCATGAAAATATCTTTTTTAAGATAATACATACCACCCATATTATATGGACAAATCATTAAAAGATGAAAATAATAAAATAGAATGGCTAAATCAAACATAAATTTCTTCTGTTTCTACAGATTTCATGAAAAAAAAATCCATTTGAAGAGCTTTAAACAAATGTATTTATTCTTCATGCTCAGGGGTTAATGAAGATTTTTCTCCTGATGCTTTTCCATGTGGGCATAGTGCTGATCTGCTACCTTTAAGATTCTTTCACCCAGGAATCTGCCTATGCATGTGTCTCCATATAAGGTTCTCTAAAACTAGGAAAAAAAGACATGCAAATCACCAATGCTGTGCTGGGTTTGAATTTCTGCAAAGTTGGTAATGGATCTTCACCAGAAAAATGCAAAACCCCTCTCCTTTACTGCATAAGGAACGTTATCTCCTGAGTCATGATATTGAGGCATGTAAGAGAGAAACCAGGTGTTAAAAACAAATTCTCAAAAAAAAGTCTTGATTGTTCAAATACTTAGTGTGTGATGGATACTGTTCAGAGTGAACAGAAATTAGCTTGTCTTATGACCTGAACTTTCTAAATCATGGATGGTTAAATGTTAATGTAAATACCTTTGGCAATAAATAATACTGAAATACATTAGAGAAATTCACAGTACTTTACACAGGTGTTCCTATTTTTTGAACTGAATTATCAGTCTTCAGCAAGTTCCATGGCAGAAGAATCAGGAAGTGTTTGCTGCATTATTCACAGTGAGGATATATACATACATATATATATATATATATATATATATATATATATATATATATATGCTTAATGATAGACATCGGAAATTCATATTTTAAAAGCATTAGATGAGTAGGATGATCAGTTAGGCAAATGCCAAATTCCTCACAGGAAATAAAATTTTTTGAAGTCTAAAAGACCACAATGTTTTCTTGGAACATACATATGTACATGTGCAGTCATTCATACATTGTAGGAATTAAAAGACTGGACATATTTTCTTAGTTCAATACAGTACAAGTGGAAAAATACAGTGTTTTTAATAAAGATATATAAATTTATACATATGTTTACATTTAAATATTTGCACATACCTGTGCATAGTAAACATATGGATTTTTTTAAAATATGTTAATTTTTAGATGGGGCTAGATTTTCAGATGGTATAAATCTGGCTGCTAGCAGTGCAACATAGATGTTGTTAAATGACATGTTGGTTTTGGATAGAGTGATCAAACATGAGTAAGGAAAGATGTTACTGTATTAGCTGAGGATTAATTCTTACTCATTGGTAGTGAAGCCATGACAGAATTTACAAATTGTGAAGAAGTAAATGGTTCTAAATTATTTAGTATTTTAGAATATTATTTATATATGATAGATTATTTATATATGATATGTAAGTTGGAGAACAATTACCCACTTGTGGCATGAAAACTACTTCATGGGTTTTGGTATGTGACTCCCTGGAAAGTAAAGAGTGAAAATATAATGCCTGAGAAAGGACTCAGAATGAGAAAATTATTAGATTATATAATCATTAATTATGAAGCTGTAAAATAAATTTAAAATTACTTCTAAACATGTGACCTTTTATGAAAAAAAACTATGTAAATGTATATATCTGTACAGACTATATGTGAAATAAATGTAATAATTATGAAGTCTCTTTTCTATAAACTAAATTTACCAGACGTAAATCAAACACTGTCCCTCAAAAGATAAGATGCATTTTTCTAATCTTTCATGAGTAAAAATTGTTTACAGATAAGCTTCCATCACACAAAACTGTCTTTGACCGAGGACAAAAGTTATCAAATGTGACCTTGGAGGTGGATAAGGAGCTCCATATTTGGTGAAGAGGGAAAAAGTGTTTTTGCTAACTCGTATTTAAAACATCAAAACATTCTGATGATTCTGGGAGGTTTCAGATAGGTGCCAGAGATGGAAAATAAGCAGAGATTGGGCTGTGCAGTCAAGCTGAAAGTAAATGCTTCACATAGATATTGAAATAAGTAATATATCATGCAAGCATATAATGTGTCTGTACAAATAAACCATACAGTGCTCATACCACAGCACACATCTGAATTCTCCATCACAAAGTACTTCTGAGTATGTAGACACAGGCAGCATAGTGTCTCTGAAATTTTTCAAGAACTTGGTTTTCATAGCACTTTGCCTGCAGCTGTAATTGATAGTGCACAACAGTGACGTGACACCTTTCCTGCAAGGTCTTTTGTGGAATACATCTGCTGTACAGTGGGAAAACAAAATATGAGTCTTGACTAAATCTTGTGGTAGAAAGGACTCAAACTGGGAAACTGTTCAACACAATTTGCATATTATGCAGATGAAAAGCTAATGACAAAAGAGTGTATTGGCAAACTCTGCCTTGTTATCTGGCAGTGATGTGTGTAGCAGAATGAATACCTAGACATAAGCTCTGCTAATGTTATTTTGCAATTAAGAAAATAAAGTCAGAGAAATGCAGTGAGAACTGCATATGTAAATAAGATTCAGTTGTGATGAACCACGTAATCCCACACAATCCAAATAATCCAGTTCACTTTGGGACACAGGCATCATGATTTTGTGTTATTAATTTTGAATGGTGGAAGAGGGAAAGTAGCCAAGTGCTTATTGAATCCTCATTTCAAGTTTAAGCGGCTGCTTCTTCATCCTTGCTTGCCAGTTCTGAGTGCATTTCAAGGAACATTACTGAGAACAAAATCGAACACCATCAATATTAATGATCTGAACTAGAAAGATAGCTTTTAGTGTGCAAATTAATTACCCTAATCACAGGGTTTTTTGTATCCATTTTAATGAAATAACTATTTATTTCACTGAGTCCTGAGCTTTTCTTTTGCAAATAAGGCACATTTACATGATAAATACATGAAATTTAAATGGATGACTAAATGAAATTGAAGGGGGGGGGAGAAAGACCTTTTTAAATACAATTTTCATAGGAAAAACAGCTAGATTAATGGGTTGGTTAGCTGACTGGCATCTGTGATTAAATCTTTTTAATGTATGTCAAATAGAATTTAATGGACCTCAAGAAATGTCTACATAGTAATATTCAGGGTTTAGTGAAGATGCATTTTATCTCCTATTATTGAAGTGTAGACAGCTGAATGCATATTGCTTGTTACTTCCCAGTACACTATGGAGACATTCTGTTTGAGATTAGTTGTGATATAAATTTGCATTTCTACTTTCCTGTGTTGTGTGTCCTTTCCCCTGAAAATGGTTTTTTTTTCCTACATACAGGAATCTAAGACAAGAAACTCCAGTCTAAAATGGTGGTTTCTGATTTTTTGCATGGTCTTCTGATTGAACCATTACATGTACATTAGTTTCATGCTATTGTTTTCTAATAATAACAAGAAAAGGAAAAATGCTTAGTTCAGGGAGACTTAAAACATATCTTTAAAATTCTATGTGTTTTGAAAACTTTATTTATTGTGGCAAAGCTTTGAAGGGCTCCTTATCCAACAGGAACAAGTTTTAAAACACATTCCAGCTCATTTTTTTGATAACAGTCCTGCAGAACAGAGCATCTTTCTCTGCTTGCTTTTTTCCCAGTCGAGCCACCAGAGACATCTCCAGCTTCCTTTGATTTGAAATGATCAATGGCAGCTGCGGCAGGCAGGCAGGGTGCCCCAGGCACAATGCAAACAAGTCTCTCTCCCAGCTCACTAGGATTTACATTTCAATTGCTGCCACATTTTTAAAGATAATTATAACCTTTTTATATTAATATTTTTCCGTGGTGTCTCTGATATTTTAACAACATAAATATTAATTTAGCATATCAAGGAGAACAGCTTTCTTCACTGCAATCACTCAAACAAAAAACAACTCCCAAAAACACAGGGCATCAAACACGGCATCTCGATCTCTGAGCATTAGCCACACTTTGGAGGGGGGGTGTCTGCTGGATTTGATTTTGCATGGCTCTGCACTGTTTTAAAGATTAGCAGAGAGTAACCTTTCCTTTTGACTTGGGACCAAACCGTCCTGCTGCAGCAGCAGAATGTGTTCACTGTCTAAGCTGACATCTGTGACTTATGTGGCTCCAAACAGCGTCTTTACCATGGCGAAAAATATCAGCTAGATAAAGCTGCCTTGATAAAATAGATTTTCTTGGAAAGAGAAAAGGGGAAATTGCTGCTGGTGGTGTTGAGAATTTTGAGTTTCATACAGCAGCCTTTTTTTACTCCTGTTACCACTCCAGCCTTTTATGCCATTCCCCTTTTACATCAGGAAAAGCCATCACAGTGTACAAACAGATGCCACTTTACCTACCCTGGTAATGTGTTGGATCACAATAAATTTTTTTGCACCCTGCCCTATAAAATTTTAGCACGTAGCATATTTGACTTTCTAAGTCTTCCTCACTGGTCTTCTTTTGTTTCTAATGCAACTACAGCATTCCTAACCGGCCTTCAGTGCTGAGCAGCAATCACAATTTTTAGATTCAAACACTTGTGGAAATAATGCTTTTTCCATAGCAACTGAAAAATAAGCAGAATTATTGTTGTCACAAAGAAATTTGATACCAATACCCATCAAATGTTACAAGGAGATCATTCTGCTGCACTTCTTGCTAATGTGCAGAGTTACAAGCTTTTTATGGGCAAGACCTTAATTTCCTACGCACCAAAGCCATGAGCTTGAGCATTGCTTGAAGCTGACTAGAGGAAAAAACTGCTCATGAAATATGCATGACTAACACATATGCTGCCAGGGGAACCTAGTATATTATGTATGACCCTTCTATAATTGTAAGAAAATGATATTCATTTAAATGGATGTTTATCACAGTTAAAGGTACACATAATGAGACAAAGGTCATGTGCCAAAAACACAGCTTTAGCCCACTCTTTCTGGCCTTGTTTGAAAGGACTATGACTTTCTCACAGTTGTTTCTCCCGCACATGTGATCTATAATTATGTAGCTTGATAGAGTCTCTGTCTTTAGTTTTATGCCAAATACAGTCTTAAACTAAATGCAGTTCTGGTATTGTGTGCATACATCTGGGTAATATCTAGGCAGCATATTAAAATTCACATCAAACCTGACTCTCCTTTATCAGCTGCCGTTGTTCAGGGCAGCTACAGATTTTTTTCTCATTATTATTTGCCTTTGTGAATTGTATATCTTCCTATTTTTTAAACAATCCAAGTCTCTTACAAGGGAGAGAGAAATTTTCAGCTTACAAAACAGCTACAACATAGTTTGTACATTTCTACTTCAATCAGCCCTCCTCCAAGAAAAGCAAGTTTTGAGCACCATGTTTTAATTAGCTTCTTCCTAAACTGTAACATATTTTTAATGCAGATTTGGCTTTATCTTTGCATGAATACATTCTCAGATTTCTCAGGGAGAGATGTTACACAGAACATTGCACTCAGTGAAAGCCATAAATGAATAAATGCAATAAATGTAGCTTTTGATTAGTGCCGCAGAGCTTCAACAGCAGCTTTCTCTCTTGGTTAAGGATCTTTGCAAAGATGCCTGAAATTATCTTCTACACTCATGAGAACAAATATACAGCGCTGAAAAGCCATGGGTCAACGAAGAGAAAACCTATTTACCACAATTCACATTGCTTATAGAAAAAAATGACAAATTTCAAGACTTGCAACTCCTGCAGAAGTGACTCTAAATCTGGATGTTGTTATGCTCAAGGAAGTGAGCCAACTTCATCTTGTCTAATGCCATTGACTTAAAACCATACTATCAAGAGAACTGAAAAACAGCTGATAAATATTATTTAGAAAAATCACAGTGGCTACTTGGTCTTCCTTCAGGCCAAGACAATACTGACCAGCAGAGTGCTGTTGCTTTCTCATAACAGGCTTGAAGTCAGACTCTCTAGGATTGAAGAAAGAACTGAAGATATTTCAGAAGAGGTTTTTATATACTATCTGCTGGAAAAGAGTTTGAAAAAGCCAAGCCAGGTAATCAGGTATCAGAAAGCTCAAAAATGACAGGACTTTATGTTCCCTGTGCATTAAGTTTCTGAGGAAGCAAAAAAGATTTGCATCTTTCTGTTTGGCCTCTCCTCTTCAGAATGGACACGAGTCCTGTTTGGACCTAGGCTCCACCTCATTCTCCTTAGCAGTTTATACAGGCTAATAGACACATTGAGTATGGGCCCATATTCTTTGAAGTTCGTGAAAAATCTTGGGGGTTTTTCATTTAGGTTACCATAGAGAAACCCTGACCCATAGAGACACCATTTAGGTTACTGAGAAACCCTGAAGCAAAAATAACTTACTTTCCTTTTCTCATACCAGCAGTAAAAGAGTCAACTAGTAGCTGCATCTCAAAGCAGGTCCATTTTTTCTGCAGGTAAGAGAAACAACACTCACTCTTCTGACATAAGTCCAGGGAAAAAGAAAAAATCCACTCCACCCTAAACTAGTCCCATTACCCACTATAAATAATTTCAAGATGTTTATTTATGAAATTGCTGATTCATCCTATCTGGTATGAGAAATTCCCTGAATGAGAATATTTGTACCAATATACCAACCAGAAAACAAGAACAAAATATGATCTGCTTTTTGCAGTGCTTTTTTTTGTCAGAGCTGAGGTCACAGCATGAGTTTTTGAATTCAGTCCAGCCCATGAAACAGGATGATGAGGATTGAAAACACTGTAGTTTAACTTGAAGAAAATCTACAACTGTAGAGAGCAAAAGCCCCTTGTCTTTTCAACTTCTTATCTATTTTCTTGCAGGATGGGTAGTATGCACCCTATTCCTGACAATAGCTCCAGTCCATTTTCCCATTGTCAGAGGCTAATATTTTCTAAAAATTTTCTCTAGTAATCAGCCTCAGATAAAGTGAACAGAAAAAAAAAATCAAAGAAAATTGGAAAAATATGCTGGGTGCAGTAACTGATGTATGTGACTACTTATGCCTCTAATTTAGCAATCAAGTGAGAAATCTTTATTAGCCTTCTGCAGCAAAAAATATAAGATGTCACAGGCTTTGGTTGTAAGCAGCCCAAGACAACTGGATATATTACCAAGTACAATACTTAGAGCAGCAGCAGCACAAGGGGCCCTAGCAGGCATTGATAATTCAGCTGTGCTGCCTAAATGCAGGCGTACACCTGCAAATTGCCTCTTAGCTTGAACAATACAAGGGAAAGGGACAGAAGGTTTTGGTGCACGTTTTAGAAAGCTGAAGGTGATTAAAAACAGATGATAAACCTTTCCACTACACTCTGAAAGAAGCAGGGAATTCAAAACCCCACTAAATGCGCTTAGGTGACTGACTCTTTCTTTGAAAGCAGAGATATAAATTGCAAACTATGCTTTAGTGTTCTCAATATGCTCTGACAGCTTATACTGCACACACCACTTCTAAGCCTAGCTTTTATGTAAATTAATCATGTTAATTAGTAGACAGCATTGAACTCATGCCATTAATCCTATTCCTTCCCTTGAAATGGAAGCAAAGTTTCCAGTTCGGTCAGAAAATGGGATTGTTTGCTTCTTTTTCTTTCTTTTATTTTTTTTTAATCTCTTGTGAGGATATATTATATCTTTTATCTATCTTGAAACCCAAATAGAAGCTGTAAGAGGTGTGTGTCTCACAAACACACAGTTATACAGGGCACCCTTAATGAAAAGGGCATCCACATGAATATGCTGCTCTCTGCCAATGGCAGTAACTCCTTTTCAGCAGACAAGCACTCCATGAGCTTTTTTTTTTTTTTGCTTTGTGAACTATTAGAAAACCAAGAACAGAGATTAATATGAAAAATAAGAGGTAGCAGTGCCTAGGATCATTTTGCAATACATTAAATACATGGGGTTATATTAAAAAAAAAATTCTAAACAGTGCCTGGACACAAATGTAGGGTCTCTGTGCATATTTTTATGGGTTCCTTAGGAAAGATGTGCAGATACGCAATGCTTATGTACTGTTACATTTAAGGTTCTCTGGAGACATTTTTTCACTGTTCCAACTATAAAGCTTACTAGAGGGATATTCCTGGGATTATCACCAAGGCTGTCTTTCCTTTTATTTTTCTCCAGGTCATTTAAGAAACGGTTGTTGTTTTTTTTTTTTTTGTTTTGTTTTGTTTTGTCTTGTTCTGTGTTTTGTCTTATGATAACTCTAGTATTTTTCTTGCCTTAGTGGTAGGGTAGCAGTGAACAAACTTGTGTGAGATAAAGCACAATGCATCAACTTAATTTTTCATGTTGCTGCTGAGAGTGTTAAAAGTGCAGAAATATTACCTATCTTAAAGTATGAATGGAGTGATTTGAATGACCTTGTAAAATCTCACTGTTAGAGGCAGTTACGTGAAGGGACCAAATACCCAAAATCCTCTTCAACACTGCTTTTCAAAGCATAAATTTAGCTTAATTTTTTTATACTTGCATCATTACCTGTAAATCATTCTAAACCAAATAGTAATTTCTTCAATGGCTTGTTTGGAAGGATTAGAAGGAAAAGGAACGCTGATCCAGAATTATCAAGAATCTTCCATATTTAACTGACAAGACTCTTAAAATCTCTATTGAGGCCAACAGGACATTTTAATTTTCACTAACTTTCAGTATCAAATAAACCTAAATAAATAAATATTCAGCATGGTTCATGGAGGAATTTTTCCAAATATTCTCTTTAATGTTGTTGCAAATCACAATGGCATCATTTTTACTACCTTTTTACTTTATTTCAGAATCACGGTTTGAAAGAACATCTCCTGGTATCTGACATTCACCAAGGGAAGCAAGGTGAAACAGTCTTGTAGTGCATATAATGGATTATGGCATGTGCATTGAATGCACTCCCATTGCTAAGGGACATTAAATACTTGAAACCCAACTGGATTTGGTCCCATTGAACTAGGTGTAAGCTGTTCTTTGCATTCTCAGAATCACAAGTTTTACTAGGGATCTGCTTCTAAGGGGCTTCACCCCTTCCCAAGGAAGACATCCTCAAGCAATATTCGCTAGAAGGGTAAAAAACCTAGTGTGGAAACCTAGTATAAATCTGACTTCCTTGGAGCAGACAGCAAAAAGTCTAGAAACACGAGCAAAATGAGCATTTAGTTGTTAATTGCATTCTTGGTTACTAATGTAATAATTCTTGCAGCGGGGGGAAAACGGTGTTGTTTATTAATGACTTTGTTCACAGTTGATTTTGTGTGCACCTTCACATTATTCTTACATTTGGCAATTATTATTTTTTTCAAAGATGACCCTAATTATTCTTGTTTTGTCATTTGTGCAGGGCTTTTTTTTTAGGATTTATTAACCATCCATATGCACATTCTAGCTCACAACTCAATTTCAATGAAAATTTCGTGTCACTCTTAAGGTTGGTGATTTCTTCATAGGAGACATTCCTCACTATTCAGAATTTTCCAAGCTTTCCTGAGACTAATTTTAGTTTTAACAGTGATGCTTAGTTCATATAGATGTACTGTTATGCCTATAAGAGCTGCTCATTTATCCCCAAGGCGCATCAGCAGAGATGAAGCAAAAAAAGTACAACCTGAAATAGCAGCAATAGATAACAGGTGGGGACAGCACATTATTTTATTACCTAGAGCTATGTGTCAAGCCATAACAAAGAAATCACAACAGTGTACTGAAATGTTGTTTTGTATAGAGGCTGGGAGAGATCTATTGAATAGTAAACTTTGAATAAGAATTAGTCCTCCGTGTATTTAATCCCAGAAGATGATAGAAAACAGAAAGCTAAAAACCCTGCAAAGGAGAAGGATTTTATAATTCTGCATCTGTATGGATTCTGCTAGCCTAGCTACAGTCAAGGGTTTTTTAATCTTCTCTCAGGAGGATACTTTGAGAATTTACCAAATAAGCATTATGCTGTGGCAGGAAGGGAAAAGGTGTTCATGGGTATGAGAAGGCAGACAAATGAAAGAAATTGCAAAATCAAGCTACAATGAACAATGTTAGCATCAGGATGTGTGCATATTGCAAACAACTAGGAGATCAGACAGTAATCAACAGCACTATTGCAAGCTGCAACCTAGAATTTCACAGACTCTTAGTTCCTCAGGAATACAAATGTATCAAGTTAAATTTTCTTTATCCCCTGGTAAATATAATATCCCTCCCCTTGCTGTATCTTCTCTACACTCACACTAAGACAGGTACATATACACACTCATTATCTACCTGTGTAACGCTATTGTACTTGAAACCAATTCCTTCCAGAACAGCTTCCTTGTGCCATCACAGTTACTAGTAGAGTTTCAGCCATTTACACATCTCGAAGGGACTCACAGGGTCAATTCTTTTGCTCAGTAGGAAGTCTTCAGCAAAGGTTCACAAGTAGGGTCTAACAGAATTTTAAGAGTTTGTTTCCCATTGTTGGGGTTACCATTCTGTGAGAGATACAGACAAGATGCTCAGACCGCCTGACCCTGTCTCAGTCCTGGTGCCTAGCGCTTGTGGCATCTGATCCTCAGAAGGAACACAGCAGTTCCTGCAGCAGGCTAGCCTGTAAAACAAAGGGAGTTTTCTGAGCAAGCTTATCTGCATTAACAACACTAGATTCCAGATAGCTGCAGTGCATCAACAATTCAAACTAAAAGAATAACAGTAGCTGAGCAGAACAAACTTCCAACTGTGAAGCAATTATGGCGCTGTTGAATGGCTGATTGCTTGTGTGTGGTCCCCTCAGTTCCCTGATGCGGTGCGCTTATAGTTTTGCAATTGGATAAAATAGATTGGAATGAGTGCTGTCATATAGAACTGCCAGCTGTTCCACTGCTAATAAAGACACTATTTAGCTATTAATACATCCCATTCTTCTCTGCTGTGCTTATTCAAACAAAGTAGTTCTGTTTGTAGAGAGGGTGTGACTGCACCTGTTCTGGATTCAGGAATGCACAGCCCACGAGAGACCCCTCGGTACTCTTCAGTAACAATGCCAGCTTCCAGCCAGAGCACCATGCAAAGCCCAGACAGAATGGGCTTTCTTTTCTGACAGATTTGGCAGACAGTGTTCTCAAAAAATACAAGCCTTGGAATTAGCTTCCTACTGCTTATGTTTTATAGTTGG
Organism: Melozone crissalis; assembly: GCF_028551555.1. Classification (NCBI taxonomy): domain Eukaryota; kingdom Metazoa; phylum Chordata; class Aves; order Passeriformes; family Passerellidae; genus Melozone; species Melozone crissalis. Next base: position 17,057,677 of record NW_026535783.1, on the reverse strand, counting down.
CCTTTAGTATAAGGCTCCTTCATCAGCACTCAAGTTTTATTTTTTCATTCTTCATAGGCACAAAGAAAAAGTGCTAAAATAAGTATAACTTGAGAGGTATGACTTAAATCATACTTTTTATTTGATTTTACTGGAGAGTTGTCTTGATTCTTTGAATTTTGAGGGAATGGAAGAAATGGGCCAAGTCTTACTCCGGCATAAGACCATTGCTCTTAGCTAATTTTCATTGAAAGAGATTAGTTTTCAGAATACATGGAAGCTGCCTTAGAAAGTAAAGATTCTTGTGTTGGTAAAGCTAAATTGATGCTAAACCTGGCTTTGAAAAAAAATCCATATAGGGAGAGCCCTAAAAATTTAATTTAACTAATTAGTGTTGCTAGTGCTTTTTTAATAATAGAGGAAGGTTACAGGGGGCTCATGAGAACTTTAAGACTTTCATTTGGCTTCACTAGTGACTTGCAAGATGAGCTTGAGTAAATTACTTCTTTTTTCTTTACTGAAAGATGTTACTGTTATCCTCAAGTTCAATTGTGGGAAAAGTTCACCACAACTGCCAGTGATGGTTACCTGGATAATAGATAGCAAGCATGTTTTATTAGCCTTCTTTGGCATTGGTTTAAGGCAATGATGAATCCTCTGAAAACGCTCTGCCTTATTTAGACAGTGAGCTTGGAACAGTGTGAGAAGCTATCTCTCTAATATAATCCCATTTCTAAAGCTAATTTGTAGCATATTAAAGCAAATAGCTCTATTAATTTTAATTAATGAGTAATGATGCGTAATGTAATAACTGTAGACTAAATATCAGTCCAGACTTTGGATCTATGACCGGCTGTGATAAAAGGTGCGAAAGAACTGCCTCTTGGCCTTATGTAAGATGTTCAAAGTGGGTGGAGGGGGGAAGTCACCACTAAAAGTTAGTGCTGATAAATTAGAGAACACTGACAAAGGGTTTCTGAAATAATGTGTGTAGAATAAATAAAATACCAGTAAAGAGATAAAGAGACACTGTTCATTGATTGTACATTTTCTTTATGTCTGGACCCAAATTTCAACTACACACCTAGAGATATTAACCCTCTAAGTAAGCCAAATATGACTATCTTCCATGTAATCTATTTTGGGATGCCAAGAAAACTAAACTGTCTTAATATTCACTTTTAATTGAAGCTAAAAATTAAGATTTCTTTTTATGTGTAAAGATTAAAGAAAGGATTTTTTAAAAACTTGTAATTTCCTACAGCCACTTTTTTGAAGTGTTTCACTCTTTTGAAACAGATTTTTAAATTTAAATTCTCAAGATAATGTTTAAAAATTAAGTAAAAAAATGTTGTTTATAACAAAGAGCAAGAATTCAGTGCCTACCTGTTACTTGCCCCAAGAGTATCTGCTTGGTGCTCATGGAGAGGGCTGCAGCTGCAGCTCCTGACAATGCCCACCCTTTCTGAATAAACCTGAGAAAAAATGTCTGGTCTTTGGGTACTGCTCCCTGTATCCATCTAAAAGCAACAAGAAATTGCAAAGGCAAACTTATTCATTCCTGAGAATGAATTTTCCTCTGTCTTTGTTTAGGTGGGAAGTTCTTCTGGTCACGCACTGTTATTTACTTTGGGGCTGTAGCATGAGTGTAAGGAATAGTTATTTACATTGATGCTCCTTAAGTGTTAGCACAAACAAACACCTAATAAAATAGATGATGAAGCATCCTTCATGCCAAACCCTGATTAATAATTTTTTAGAATAGAAATAGTGAAGATCATTCAAATATTATCTGTCTTAGTAACTGTTTTATTGTTCAGTTCCCGTTTTCTTTAAATTCCACAGGAAAACATAAGCAGCAAATGGAACAACCTGTAGGCTGAAGAAAAGAGAGAAGAAAGAGGATGGTAAACTAAATGAGCTAGATATAAATAAAACAAACACAAACACGAGCTCTTTTCCTGCTGAAGAAAGCAAGCACTTGAATTTATCATCCAGTGCAATTTGATTAAACATGCCGCTGTTTACAAATAGAATGTACCAGTTCGCTTGTTGGGTTTTACATTATTGATGTGCTTTTTTGTTAAACTAGGTCAGAGAAATATTTAAACAAAGGCATTTTGTAATATGAATAAAGAGACAAAAAAAATTAAAGGAATCTGTGCTGATGACTTATGAAGGTTACATTACACACATTTATTCTTAGTTTCAGATTGCCCTTATGTGTGAGTCTCACAGTGTAACTCCAGGCTCCATTCTGCTCTTGTTAATTAGCTTTAGTTTGATGTAAATGCTTTGACTTCCTGGAATTACTCCTAATCCATAGCAATGTAAGAAGGAAGAATTCAACACTTGAATTTTTTTTCCTATATCTATAACTAGTCAAAAGATAACAGCTGAAGTATACTATCATTTCCAAAGACCTGAAGCAAATATTTGTAAATGTTATTATCCTGAGAGAAGATAGATTTTACTTTTCCTGGAGGCATTTGTCTGTAACATTGACACATAATATTAAACCCCACGTGAATGATAAAATGACATTTACAAATTCTGACTTCCTGCATGTTTTCTTACAGAATTGGCATTGAGATGATGGATGAACCACCTGCCATAAAACATCTAGGATTAATCTTTAAAAAGGATCTAAACCTATTCCAGCTGATGTTATCGCAAATCCTTTGATTACCTTGAAAGTGAGCAGGAATGGGTCACAACTGAGAATTTCCCTTTCAATGTTAACCTGACTACAAAATCTTCAGAGGACCCCAGAGGATTTCACCATATGCACTTCGCTAAATTGCACAGCATCAGGCTTCAGTGTTCATCTGGTCACTCTGTGTACTTGGGGCCCGATGAGTCACTCCCGAATAGCAAAACGGAACAAGGCAAAACTGAATTCCAGCAAAAAAACTAATTCCATTATATAACCATAGGTAAAATAAAATTTAATTTGTGATTAAAGGAACTTTTTCATTCAATGCAGGATGGTCTTGTGTGGAATGTGAGAAAAGGAGAATCTGAGATGTCCCCTCGGTTTTTACTGATGTGAAGTTTAACATTTTAATGGCAGAATCATCATTAATAGCAAGAATTTCAATCCATACATTGACATGGAGGGTGAGCTAGAGATAGCACATAAACTGTTGTAATCTCAAACCTGTAATCCTGTACAATTATGTCTTCTGTTTCTCCTGACCTTAATTCAGAAATGCATCCATGCTCTTTAATCTTTCTTGTTGCACCTCCTCCTTCATATCTGGAGATGACTGACCTATTCATCGTAAGCAGCTTGTCAGATATACTAAGATTTTTTTTCAGAAGTGTTCAGTGACTTAAAAGCCAGGAAAAAAATCTCTAAAAGTGACCCAAGCATTTTCAAATCTAATTCAGGACCTCATGACTCTGGTCTCTAAATACTCACATTGTGCTTAAAAACAGGATTTTATTTTTGCGCCATCTTATTTCTTATTCCATGACAGCACCTGAGTGCCAAGCTTAGTTTTTATTCATTTTTCCACTTCTTATAATTCATTGACAATATATGCCTTTAATACCTATCATATTTGAGGGGATATTATAAATTTTTCGTGTATGAAATGCTTTTCTACATCTACATTTTTTCATCTCTCTTTTATGATGCAGTTTTTTTAATCCTTTAAAATGGGAGTAAGTTGAAGGAGAAATCACCTGGGTTTGCATTTCCAGGTAGAGGATTTTGAAGATTTGTCGAAAGGAGAGACATGTTAAAAAAATATGTGTCAAAAAACATGATAAAAAAACCTTCTCATGTAAACATTCCTTTGGTTGTCTGTTTCTCTGGAATCTGAAAATACTGAAATTTATAATACCTGAGGCCATTACATGCCAAGGGAGGGAGGAACATATAAGCCCGATTTATTTTCTGTCTAGAAGACTTCGCTTTCAATTTTCCTTTGTTATGTTTCCAATAAGCAGTTGGCCTCCCTAAATATAGGATGTCCAGGTAGGCAGTTTCAGCACCTGTACACTCATTTGTCTCATAAAAATGAAATTTGTCTGATAGAAGATGTCTAAATGTTCTTTTTTGAGTACTCAGGTGTACTCAATCAAAAATTACAACCTAGGTTCTCTTGAGTAATAATATTCTCTTGAGAAAAATAATAATAATAATAATAATAATAATAATAATAACAACAATAATAATAATAATAATAATAATAATAATAATAATTTGTAAAGAAGAAATTAGCAGATGAGTCACCAAAGCATAAGTCAAAAATTCCAGATGCGGTGGCTTCTCAAGTCTCTGTGTTGTAGTCTGTCAATGAGCACTTTTCTCTCTTTCTTACTATTAACAAAATTCCTGTGGGGTCAGAGAGACCCTTAGATTTTTGATTCCACCGCCACCACCCCCACGCAGACCTTCAACTCATGTTTTGAAATAAACCCAATCAGACAACACCCAAGAGCAAATAATACACATATTTGCTTTGCTATTATGACCTTTTTGGGTTTTCCATCCACTTTATACATTTTTGTTTCTTTTCTGCCTCTCCAGTGATAACTTCTCCTTTGCTTGTTGATGTTTCCTGTCCTTTATAGTATAGTTTGCTGACACTATTATCAGTTCAGTTTTTCACAAATTCATTCAGCACTCATTTACTGCCATTAGTGTCATTAGAACAAAATACAGCTGCAAACTCCCATCAGCTCCTCTCTCTTTCCTAATTCTTTCAGGGTAGTTTATTATATATTTACCCCCTTCCTGCCTCCTTCCACATTTCATCACATCTTCCCTCCTACTGCTTTGCTTCCTCCCATTTCTCTTTCTTTCAACATAATGGATTCTTTAATTTTCATCTCTGCTTTGTGCTTTTTGTGACTACCCACCTTATTGAAATACTGACTGAGAAGACATTGAAAGGATGACAAAAAGAATGACAAACCTTGATGGAAGTGTTGGAAGTAGCACACTAAAAAAAAAAATACATATATATCTATATCTATATCTATATCTATATATATCTATATATATATATATATATATATATATATATATATATACACACATCAGGCAAAGCAAGACAGATTGAATGTGTACATTTTCTATGTATGTCCGTGCAGAAAAATTGAATTTTTTGGACTACTGTTGTTGTGCTATTAATGTCTCATAGGAATGCAGAAGAGTACACACACTCGGGTGTACTCACGCACAATTTGTTGGTTCTATAGCTCAAGAATAGAGTATGCTCAAGGAAATGTAATGCTGAAGAATCAGAATTCTCTGATAGTCACTATATTTGTTCAACATTTGCATGACTCTGCCAAACCAATGTGCTTCTTTATCTTGTGCTAAGCTGTTTCCAAATTGCTCCCATTCATACGATACAAAAGCTTTTAACTATCTTTGACGAGGAAAATTTTTAGGGAAGTCATAAGATAAGAGTCCTCTGCAGGGCTAGAAATTACTCAGATTGCACAAAATATCCTGTGTATGTGTACTATGTTTTTTCTTCTCTATTCTCTCTCGTCTCTCTTCTTCCCCTTCTTTTCCTCCCTCTTCTTTTCCCTGAGAGAGTGTGGGGGATGAGCGGAGGGACAGAGGGAGATGTTCCTTCAACTAAATGCAATACAATGCAACAAACCAACACATTGCCACATGTAATGTATGCCTCTGTCAGTGTGCAATGCAGCTCCACTCATGAGGTTATAAAACACTGAGAATGGAAATATAGCCTGAGGAAAAGTTTTGCATTCTGAGCTCAAAAGTAATCTCAGAGACAGTGGATATTAAAAAGACAACATACTACTCCTCCCTTTAGAAAAAGACAAGGAAAAGTAGAAGGTATGAAGTCACTGGGCAACCTATCTAGCAGAAATAGATAGTTTATAAAGCTGAACACAGCCCTTGAAGGCAGAAAGAACAACGCTTCTGCCGCTATCTTACTGATTTCTTTGTGTTGCAATACAGGCCAGCAGCATTTGTAAGAGACGTGTTTAGAGCTGCTTAAAAAAAGGAAAAGGAAAAAGAATAGAGGAATGAAAAGACCTTTATTCCTACTCTCTTCAATCTGCAAGGAGGTGAAAAAATGAACCACATTTACAGGGGAAGATGGGCTTTTCTTCCCCTTATCCTGGCCCTAAGTATTACAGGTTTATATAACCTGAACTAACAGTTCACCAAATCTACTCTCTAGAGAATGGATTGTGGATCCTTGTTAAGCTTTTCAGCTTAGAAGAAATTTTAATTTCCAAGACAGTCAGAAAACTGTTGGCTAAACACTACCTTTCTAGGCTTGCTGAACAGGACTGTTTTTCTAGATTGCAAATTATTTGTAGGGCATATTTTTCTTTCACTTACTAGCGTTCAAATAGCAACAGTGAGAATGGCAAAGGAACGGTAACACTAGAAACAACATTGTCACAGATTTACTGACAAGAACTGCCCATATCGTCTGTCTTACTGGGTTTCCATTGAATGTAATATAAAAATTAACATGCGGTGTCTCTTTAAGATTTAGCAAAGAAACCGGCAAGAACATTTACCTCATATAAGAGTATGTGAGATACAGATGAATCTATTGGTACTGAGACAGGTACTATCTCAGATGTGCAATCAATTTTAGCACATTGTCTTTTCCAGTGTCTCCCTCTGTAATTCTGATTTCTTTCACGTCGATATTCAGTACACACTGAACCCACTGTCTCTAATATGGCAATTTTAAAGGCATTTCCTCCAGCTATGCTACTGAGAGAGTTGCAACCAAATTCAGTATTGGCTTAAATCTCTTACAGTTAGCAGAAATATCACTGATCTCATAGCTGAATGTGGCTACAAATATTCCAACAGCAGGAACAAGCCAATCTGACAAAGTGTGCCTAGTGGCTCCAGGGTTCTTAAACATCAGTGCCTGTTAAATGTCTGCCACAAGTCTGGCTACAGAGGAGAAGATACAGCTGACTTCATTACAGACTGGTTTCATTTTGCCACATGCTACGAGAGTTTCTAGCTCTCTGTTGCCACTGAATGTGGGAGGTTCAACAGGTGGGAGTTCAGAGCTCAGGCACTGAATGAGGCTGAATGACCCCGTGTTTAGCTGTGTTTGTTTTCAGCAGGCCGGACCTTGGGACTTGGACCTATGTGACACCTCCTGACAGCTCGGGATCACCTGAGCTATCACACAGCTGTGATAACAGGTGACCACAACAACAGATACAAAGGCTTGAAGCAGGCTAAGTAATGAGGCATGAGAAGGGTCATGATTTTAAACAAACCGGAACTATGGTGTGTGATACTGATACCCAATTATAACCAGCTTATCCAAGGATTGGTAGCATTCATCATGTTGTTAGTATTGTAAATTTGTACTGTCGTAGATACGATTCACACAGCTTGGGGCCTTGTACTTTCACCTATTGTTTTCCCTGTGTTATGATAAATTTTCACAACACTTGATTAAAACTGCCAATTTGTTGGGTATAAAGAAAATCTCTTGACACTACCAGGACTAATTACATTGTCCTTGCCAAAGGGATAGTTGAATAATTGCATGTGATTATTGCACAGCTACGGTGCTTTTCATGTCAGTGGCAATGCAATGAAGATTGATTCTCTTTAATTAATCATTCAAAAATAGCCCCTTGTATCATTCCTCAAATAGGAGCAAAGATATTCCTACATCTTTCTTCCAAAAGGCTCCTAGACGCAATTGGTTCCCTGATGAAATAGCATGGCAGTACATGTGTGTGTGTTCTAGATAGGAGGGCCTGTTTTGTAATTATTTGTGATCCTACTCTCCTTATTTTTCTCATTCTGAAAATGCGTTATAATTCTAATAGCCACATGCATAAGAACATAGTGGAAAAACTTAATATTTATTACTTGAATTCCAGGCATTTTATTATAAATAGTCACCAGCTCTAAACTTATTTTTATTTATGTGCCGATTCCTTTTAAAATCAAATAGTGTGTAGGATCATGCAGTATAAATGACAATATTAATTATTTCAAAAATATCTTGTCTTAATAAAATACGCAGAAGTCAGGGGGTTACATCCTCCTGATCTCCTACAATATCTCCACTAGTAGCAGAAGTTAGTGAGCTGTATGTTTTTCTTCTGTGCATCTACATTTCATGAAGTCTATAGCATTCATCTATAAGAAAAATGATTCTTCATTTAATTTTCTTTCTATATGGATATTAAAATCTCAGATAATCATGGGGTGCATTCTTTTGAATGCATTGATCAATTATGATGTCTGATACCACAACATACTTCTTTTCAAAAAATAGCTTTGTAGGACTTTTTCTATTGCTCAGTTATTTTAGAGACTATATCCTTAAAATTAAAATTCATGAAGTGCAAAGTTAACAACATTTAGATTTAGAAGTATAATTCACGTAGGTTTATAACTAAAATTTTACATTATCTGAATAAATCTCAATTTTAAATAAACAATGAACATGTTTTTATTGTATCACTAAACATTTGTATACCTTATGATTAAAAAGAATGGGAAGAAATAGACTAATAAAGAGAGCTACACATGCTATAAATATCCATGAATTGTAATTGTTCTGGCACATTTTGTAACTCACAATTTGAAAACAAAAGTTTATCTTGATAAACTTGATAATATTAGAATGCTTGCATCAAAACCTACAAATGGTTTGTTCGCATGATTCTTGTACATTTATGCGTGACTCAAACGGAGTACCACAGCTGGGCTGGTGTGCAACTACAGGACATGCACAGAAGTTGTTATGCACCTAAAATATCAAACACAAATAATTTTTTACAGTTGCATTTTACTACCCCTGTGAATTGGATAGCATTCAGCCCATCATTTGCAGGTATGTTCAATGACAATGCCTCCTGCTTGTTGGAGGGTACGGGCATAAGGAGGAAAGTGGTTGATGGGTTTGAAAAGTTTCCATCATTTGATTGAGTGGGATCTGCTGGGATAAGGATCTAAGTCCTGGTCAAGTAACTCAGATTCTAAAAGAAATTTCTTTTGGAAGAATTGCTTATAAAATTTAAAATTTTCCCATTTCCAAATACATTCTCTATACCAATGTAGTCTTGAAACTGCATTTGGACAAACAAAATAAAAGCTTTTCCTCAGTCCTAGAGGAGGCCCTTCAGGGACTTGGTGATTTTAGCAGGCCAAGAACTAGTATCTGAACTTCTGCGAACATTTCTCTCTCAATCACTGTCAGGTAAGATGCACTTTGGCCAAGGCAGATTTTCAATGTAATGAAATGTAAGCACGGAGGAGAACTGAGGCTTGGAAACACCCATTCCTTGACTTGTGCTGAGGATCCCACAAGCCCACACTTGTGCACCACCATTCAGAATGGATTCTTTCCTAATACTTCCACTCTCTGTACTGAAGGTTATACCTATCTCCTCTTTAAAACAAAACAAAACAAACAAAAACAAAAACAAAACCAAAAAAGACAAGAGTTTATGCCTTTCAGAACAGAAAGGAGAAAAATTAAGCCATAATGGAAAGTGTCAGATTTTTTTTAATAGAAAAAAGTGCTTGGATGTTTTCCATGTCGTGCCAGAAATAAAAAACAAAGTTTTATCACTGCATTTTCCAGTTTACCAAACTGTCTCTCCTAAGAACATATTTAGTTGAAGGAGACACAAAAGAGGGGCAACAGTGAATGCAGGTGTTATGAATTCCACTAGGATTTAAGAAGCTGAACCGTTGATTTCATTCTTGTAAAAGATGGATTCTTTCTATGCTGATTGCACATTCATTCTTTAATATTTATATGTTTAAAGTGTGAAAAAACCTATGACCTGAAATTTCTCTGGTAAATTGTTGAACATGTGCAACCGACAAAGAAAATCACAGTTGCAATTCTGCTAACACTACAAAAAAATAAATTGAAGCCACAGCAGGAAATAAACATTATATGTAAGGACCTGAGATATCACCACAATGCAAGAGTGTATATTGCACTAAGAGATGTTATTCTGCCTGTAAAGTCAAAATTTAAAATAGAACCTTGGGTTGACTAAAAGGTCTGCAATAATTAATATAAAATTCTCTCATTTTATGAAGAAGAACTACACACTTTCAGCTGGATTTCCTGACAAATAGTGCCTGTAAACACCTGGATCAATGATTAGGCTGAAATAAAAAGCTTTTTTGTTTTTTTTCAGCTTGTTCCACAAAGGGCTGCCATGCTACGAGATCCCATTTTTTGTTCTTTCCTGCCAAATGGATGCTTGTGGCAAAATGTAAGCACAAGCAGTTCCATTTAATTAGGTACACATTTTTGATGGAAAAGAATGAACCTTCCTACAACTGCTGTGTTTCCCTCAGCAGCATGCTGCCAAGACTAACACAGCAACAGCTTCCATATAGTGAACTCAGATCACACATATAAGAGCTGATGCAAATTTATCTGCAAGTGCTTATTTGTGTGCAAAGCTCCAAACTGTATTTTTCTTGTTGCTGGTTAGCAGGATAAGTATTCATTTTTTAATACTAAAAGTCCAGGTTTCTTACAAAATATTTGCATATATGTAAGTCAAAGCATTGTGGTAAAACTTGTGTCTGTTGTTGTATAATGAAAAACAGCACATGAAGCTCTGAAAGAATTCTCCACGCTTTGCATGTTGTTTACATTGTGAGAGTGCATCCCCATTATGCTGCTGCAGTTGCTGTTTGCATCACCACAGGATGTGAGTGCTTTCTGGTCCCTGCTACAGCTACTCTCATCACTGACATGAGCAAGATGGAAGCGGCGTTTTCTGTATGATACAGCTGGGAACAGTTGCTCAAAAATTAACTTGGTTTGGGTCACTCGGCAAAGCTGCTGCAGTTCAGGCTTTGTGCACCTGTAATCCAAGTCCTGAGTTATTGGCAGTTCATCCACGTTGCCTGTGCTGCTCCTTCCTCTGCAGTGGGAAGCCCAGTCACTTTCCCCCCGCTCCAGCATGGGGTCCCTCCTATGGGAGACAGTCCTTCCCGAACTTCTGCAGCACGGGTCCTTACCATCAGCCACAGTTCTTCACAAACTGCTCCAGCATGGGTCCCTGCCATGGGGTGGAGTCCTTCAGGAACAGGCTACTACAATGTGGAACCCCATGGGTTCACATGTCCTGACAGGGAGACCTGTCCAGGATGGACTCTACTCTCCCTAGTCCACAGGTCCTGCCAGAAGGCTGCTCCAGTGTATGCTTCCCATGGGATCACAGCCTCCTTTGGGCATTGATCATCTCCAGCACAAAGTCCTTTGGGGACTGCAGGTAGATCTCTGCTCCACTATGCACCTCCATGGGCACAGCCCTCTAACCATGTTTGTCACCATGGACTGCAGAGGAATCTCTGGTCTGACACCTGGAGCAGCCCTCCCTTCACCACTGACCTTGGTAACCACAGAATTCTTTCTCTTACATAATCTCATTACTCTCTTCTCTGTCCACAGCTGGCTTCTGTGCAATAACTTTATTTCACTCTTGAACCTGCTATCCTATTGGTGCTGCTAGTGTCACTGATGGGCTCAGCCTAGCCCAGTGGTGAGTCTGTCTTGGAGACAGCTGACACTGGCTCTGGGAGCTTCCAGTAGCTTAGAACAAAAGCCACCCCGGTAGCCCTCCTGCTACCAAAATCCTGCCATGCCAATCACAAAAACACAAAATCACAGAGACTATTGCATTAGAAAAGATCATCAAGTACAGCCTGTGAGTAATCACCACCTTGAAATCTAGACTACGGCACTGAGTGACATCCAGTCACTTTCTTAAACACCTCCAGGGACAGTCACTCCACCACCTCCCTGGGTAGCCCATTCCAGTGCTTGAACCACCCTTTCCATGAAATGATTCCTCATAATGTCCATGTTAAACCTCCTCTAGTGCAGCTTGAGTCTATGTTCTCTCATCCTGTTGCTGTTCCGTGGGAGAGGAGATCGACTCCCATCTGGCTACACCCTCCTTTCAGAGAGTTGCACAGAGCAGTAAGGTTTGCCCTGAGCCTCCTTTTCTCCAGGAAAAAAACCACAGGTCACTTGGCTGCTCCTTGAATATCGTATACGCCAGACACTTCAAAGCCTTTGTTACCCTTCTCTAGACAAGCCCCAGCACCTCAATGTCCTTTCTGAATTGAGGGGCCCAAAACTGAAGATATAATATGAAGTCTGGCCTCACCCTGTGTGAAGAACAGGGGAAGAATCACTTTCCTGATCCTACTGACTGCAGTATTCCTGATAGAGGCCAGGATGCTGTTGTCCTTCTTGGCCACCTGGGCACGGCTGGCTCATGCTCAGCTGCTGCTGATCAGGAGCCCCAGCTCCTTTCCTACTGGGCTTATTTCCAGCCACGCTGATGTGAGCCTGTAGTGCTGCCTTGGGTTATTGTGACCAAAGTGTAGGACCTGGCATTTAGCCTTGTTGAACCTCACATGGCAGTTCTCAGTCCATTGATCCAGCCTGTCCAGGTCTCTCTGCAAACCCCTCCTATCCTCCAGCAGATTAACACTCCCACCCAGCTTGGTGTCATCTGCAAATTTGCTGGTGGTGGGCTCAGTCCTCTCATCCAGGTCATCAATAAGGTATTCAATGGGACTGTGCCAAATAAACAGGACTGTGTCCCTGTGGGACACCACTAGTGACCAAACACCAGCTGGATGACCCAATACCTTGGAAAAGCTAGAATTCCTTTGATATGAGAGTCTATGTTCACCAGCTGGCTAGAAAGCTTCCTTTGCTCTTCCTACCTCTTCCCGGTCTCATAAATCTTGGAGGTTCTAGCCTAATTTCCACAAAACAGGCAGAAATTGTCTCTAAACATGTTATTCTGCTCCATGCGGACAGCAAAATCTCCTGGCCAGAGGAAATGGCTGCAATGGGAATGGGATGATGCACCCCACTTATCCCTTAATGATTCTTTAATGAACTAGGTATACTTTTACTCTACTGATGTTGATGTGCTACAGTGAGTGCTGCTGAGACTCCAAGTATGCCGAGCTTTTCCAGAGGTTAGACATCTCTCCATTTTATCTTCAGAAGATGATACAGACCAGCAGAAACTGAAAGTTTACTTTTGAATATCAGGGGGATTTTCTATATAATCACTTATTTGCATTAGACATCCAAGAAAATTTTGGGGAAAATGGAAAAATGATTAGTGGATTAACATATAAAACACAAATTTTCTCATTCACTTCTTAGAATAAAGAAAAAAATTTTGGTAGGATGCATTGTAAGTGTCAAATCAGGTGCCCTAGAGTGGAAGAAAAAGAGGTTTCAACAGCTGGCTTTGCTTTCTCTGATCAATCTTCTATCTGCTTATAATAAGAGAATGACAGAAAATAAAATTCTTCCACATTTTTTATTAAAAGGAACTTGGCAGTTGTTACTGGAAGGTATTTTGGAGCCAATTAGATCAACATTTTCTTTTAGAAAGAGCAAAGTGTATGTCAGATAATGACAAAAATATCTATTTTTACCCTCTATTTACAACTTTGTGCCAAGTTCTGAATACGACATACCTAATAGCTTTTTGTACTGGACTTGGAATGACTCCCAAGAAAAGTCGGTTTCTGACCTTGCGACAGCAGTGTGTCTCTGCTGACTTCAGTAAAATTATTCCTGGTTTACAGCTACAAGTGAGGTCAAAATCAAAACACCATTTTAAGTGAAAAATATGCGACAAGAAATACTCTAAAAACCAGCTGTCTCAGCAACAGATTTGAAGATACTCCAAGGTACTGCAGGCAGGATCTCTGAAGCCAGTTTCTGTGACTGGTTCAGGGATCATTAAATTAATTCTTCATTATCATACTCCAGATGAGGTGTCTAAGACAGTACTGGTGTAGAGCTGCAAAACTAGTTTTGTACATAGTTTGTTGCCTCGACTAAGCTAGCTGCATCGAGCTTTGGCTTGGGAGACATGGACTAGAAGTGAAATATATGACATTTAACAGAATGAGATTGAAGAATGTTCAAGCTCTCATCAATGACAGCAGACACACCTAAGAGAGGAAAAACAATCTATTAAAATCTCACACAGAGGTGTGAGAATCCTAAATTACCTCTGCACCACGTCTGCTGCTAAATTACCTCTACGCCGTATCTTGTTAGCTCAGGTGTACCACAATGCTGATGGCACCCTGGTACTGCCAATCCATGGGCACCTGGAAAACTAGGGCTGAAGCTAAAATTTGTGTAATTCTTCTTACACAAGCACATATTCCCTTTCTGAAGAAGAGCAGACTAGAACAGGAAAAAAAAAAAAAGTAATTATTAGCCTGCAATTTTGCAGCGGCGCAGATCAGAATAGGATATATTGTCTCCCACTGTTGGCTCTTCAGTATTCTGATTAGCTCCTATTAAAATAACTACAATGGGAACTCGTGTCACAAAACTAGCAATATCAAGAACTTAGTCACAACATCACAAGTCTGTGTGTCACAGTTTACCTAACAAGTGATTTTAACCACATGAATCCTCACATTTCTGTGCTGAACAAAAGTCATTTGCAGATCAGCATTTCTTTTGTGTTGAGGAAAAAAAATCAGACACTTGGTAAATGGAAATGCTCAGAGCAGATAAAATCTTTTTATAAAAAGATGAACAGCAAAATCACTGCAGCACTGTTTAGTACTCTTTTGTAATATGACTACAAAAAGAAAATAAGCTGAAAATGAGAAAGTCTTAATTGAGAGAAATAAATGCTTTATATGTGTTCAACAGAGCATTGTTTTCCAGAGCTTAAAAGGACTGACAGTAATTCTTCCTTGGATAGTCTGTCATCTAACTATTAATATCTTAGAATATAATTGAAGATTAAAAAATATTACTTTATGCTGCGTGGTTAAAATGACACAATTTCTGGCAAAGGGTGTAATCACAAAATTCCCTATTTAATTAACATATGCGTTTATCCAACAATTTAAAATTAGAATCCAGCACTACATATTGATCTCCTATTAATATCTATGCTCTAATAAAGTGACAGTGTTTCAAAAATCTACCAACAGAGACCTTTATAATATATGACATGTTTTAAACTTATTTTATTTAATGCCAGAGAGAATATGCATTTCATATCTCATCCTTTTATGAAGCTGCTGTAAATGACTTAGCTTAGCTCTTAGATTTCAGAATAATTTCATTTCAATTTGATCTTAATCTTATGTTATTCTTAGGTTTTGTTAAAAAAACTGACACTTATCATGTGGAATAACATGTCAAAAATGTGGGATGTTTAAATTCACAATTTGTGAATTTAGTAAAGATGTGAAATAAAGTATAGGATGCCTGTTAAAGTCACAGCAAAATGTAAGTGCCACCTAATGACAAAATGTAAATGAAACTTAATTGTTTACCATATGCTTGAAGTTGACATTCTGCTGAGACGAGAACATTTTCAAGATATGATATTATATATATTTTCATGGCAGAACCTTTTCAGGATATGCTGGAGCTTCCAAAAAAGTTCAAGACACTTCTAATACCTTTATTGTTCATGAGCCAAACACAAAAGAGGTTTCAAGATTAGGAATGAGTTTTCTGTACTGCATTTCTGAAAAGAACAATCCTAGAAAACAAAGAAAAAATTAATCATTAAAAAAATCCATCCATTAAAACGAATCAACATATATTAAATGTATTTCAAGTTGTTTTCCAGAAAATACTTAAATAGAAAATATTTGATTTACAGTTGTAACAGTTACAAAATAGTTAAAAATGGTGTTTTGCTTTGGTTTCAAGGAGAAAAGCAACTTTCTGTCAAGCTCATTAGCTGGATAAACTTTCTTTAAAATACTGCCTACTTCACTGGAATACTTGCCTCAAATTACTATCAATGCCTTCTGATCAACTAAATTCCAGAACAACAAGCCATCTAGGGCACCAACAGTTTCTGTGGCATAGTGACAAGCTGGCTTCAAAATTATGGCAGCCCATCAGCCCATGTTAAACCTGGGAGTTTACAACTACTTTAAGCTAAGTGCTGAGATAAAGAACAACACATTTCTTCCTCAGTGATTAGCATTCCATATATGTTAGGTGTTCTCTCCTGAGTATTATATTTTTTAGTATAACATGCTCCAACATCTAACTAAATATGCTTAATTTTCTACTAGCTAAAGGAATATTTGCATATGCTGAACCCCAGATTCTGTTCTTAAATTTGCATAAGCACATTTAGACAAAGCAAATGTTTAAGGAATAGGCAGTACTTCAGCTATAAATTGACAACTTCAAATTCTGCTCTCAATTACAATCAGAGTTAATCTCAGTGTCTGTGCACTTGACAGGAGACACAGTCCCAGTTCTGTGTTTCTAAAGTTGTTTTTGCAGTAGTGCAACTCACTTCCCAGTGAAGTTGCTTCTTGCTTTTATCAATATGGGAAAAATCTATTTTGAAAGCATTGCCTTTTTCCAGGCACACCATTTCAATGTAAAAGAGTTAGATTATGTATTTTATTAAACATAATTATACAAAAAAAAAATCACATGAGACCTAAGACTGCAAGATTCTCCAGGTTTTTTTCCATGAACATTTGTTCATACGTCCTTAGCCATTGCCAACATGCTTTTTCTTTCCTGACTCAATCAATTCCAGAACATTTTTTAAAAAAACAACAAACAAACAAAAAACCAAAAACCCAATACAGTTACCACTGAATTCTCCTCTCTTTTTCAGTGATGGACTAATTCTGTGACCTTTAAAACACCAAGTACTTCATGTCTTCCCATCTCTTTTTTATATGCTTTCCCTCAGTCTGGAATCTTTGTCCTACAATTCTGAAAGAAGAAGACAAATATGTCTGTCCTGCACAGGGTAGTCTGTTTACCCAGGAACCTGTGAGATGACATCAAACTCCACATGAGGATCTGCAACAAACTTACAGAGAAAACCAGGTCCAGACCTATGTCCTCTTGGTCACAGATCTCTCATCTCAGGGCATTTTTCTCTATGTTGCTCTTTTCTACGTGAAGGATTTATTTTACCTTCTCAGGCTCCTTTTTTTCCTGTAATTGTCTGAATAAAAGTGCTCACAGTTCAACTGCCCTTATGCACAGAAGCCAGCTGTACTCCTGGTGCTGCCTATAGCTACCCTCTCCATTCTAGGCATTATTGAAACTGTATTGTATTTTAAGGGCAGGTAATTGTTATTATTTTGCTGCTATTTTTTTTTTTGTATGTTTTGTCACATCGGTAGGAAAAGGACGCTGTGTATCAACTAGACCATTTTAATTGAAACTACTTTTTCTTTAGTGACTCATTAAGTTGCCGGTATAACAGTACTCTCAGCAATGGGTCAGTGAAATCCTCTGTCAGTTGCACTAACAACTTTTTTTTTTGCTTCTGTGTTTCTGTGCTTTTGCTTCCATGCTATACCTACACCATAAAATGCTCAATACCCTTTGTCCCTGCAAAAATTGTTTTTTCTCATTTGAGCAATATGGCACTTTTACTACTGTGCATCAATTTGATAGTGGGTGTACTGAACTAACTACAGAGGGTTGAATATAGCAAAAATACTGGTTTAAGTATTTTACACAGATGGTTTTCTAATTGTACTAATTATCGAGACATTTTGTTCATATTAACATCTATTTTCGTATTACACTAACTCATTCACGTGTTAACAAGTGTGCTCACTTTGTGTACTACTAATTGTTTTTGACTCCTTCTTTTCCTGTTCTCAGAAGTTTCAGGCATCCATGCTGAAAACACTCAAAAACCATACTTAAACACTCAAGTAATTAATCATAGATCACAAAGCAACTGAAGTTGAACAATGCCTAAATAATCTATTGATTTTAAATAGTGCATCCAAACTATTCATCTGATCATTGGAGATAAGGCAAACAAAAAAAAAATCATTTACTTGTGAAGAATGTCAGATATAATGAAGGCCTCCTCAAACAGGATTTGTTTCTTCAAGCATTTGACATCTGAAAAATACATGAAATAGAGGCTATCTGGAGACCAGCCCTGGAGGAAGAGATCTGGGGTTTTGGGTAGATGGCAATGAGCCAGCAGTGCCCTGGCAGCCAGGAGGGCCCCCATGTCCTGGGGTGCATCAGGCACAGCATCACAGCCAGGCAAGGGAGGGGATTGTCCTGCTCTGCTCTGCACTGGGGCAGCCTCACCTCGAGTGCTGGAGGCAGTTCTGGGTGCCACAATCCTAGGACATCAAACTATTGTAGTGCATCCAGAGGAGTACAACCAAGATGGTAGAAGGCCTCAGGGACAGGAGTTAGAAGGAGCAGCTGAGGACACTTGGCTTGTACGGCCTGGGGAAGAGAGGGAGCCCATTACAGGCTACAGCTTGTTCAAGGGGGAACAGCAGAGGTGGAGACACTGATGTCCTCTTTCTGCTGATCAGAAATAGAAATAACTGGAGGATTTAGAATACAACTCTTTCAACAGAAGTCCAGATTAGATATTAGGAAATGGTTTTTCACTGAGAGGTTGGTTGGCCACTGGAAG
This sequence comes from Melozone crissalis, assembly GCF_028551555.1. Classification (NCBI taxonomy): domain Eukaryota; kingdom Metazoa; phylum Chordata; class Aves; order Passeriformes; family Passerellidae; genus Melozone; species Melozone crissalis. The sequence goes on along the minus strand of NW_026535783.1, from coordinate 17,039,245 downwards.
AGATTCCTATGGAAGTGGTCATGTCAACAAGCCTGTCAAAGTTCAAGGAGTGACTGGATAATACCCTTGGTCATATAGTTTGGTTTTAAGTAATCTTGAAAGAAGCAAGGAGCTGGACTAGCTGATTCTTGTGGCCCCCTTCCAACTTGAGATACTCTATGGTTCCATGATTCCGTGACTCTAACACTTAAGTTACACCTCAGTGATAAGTCATATTCTTCCATAAGCTCTGCTGCCCTCAGTAATTTAATAGCACACACATATAACCATACACATATATATGTACATGCTCCCACTTTTACCTAATTATAGACATGTGAGCAATTCCTTGATTTGAATAGGACTACTCACAAATTTAAGCATCTGTTTAAGTGCTGCACTTGGGACTGAGCACATAGAAATCAGGATGAAACCCACAGAGTTTTATTGTTTAGTCCCTACCGAAGCCAGTGAGATTCTTGCCACTGCCTGTGGTGAGAGCTGGATCAGATCCAAGCCTGGATGAAGTACTCAGCATGAGAAAGCCACTGAAATGCGCAAGGGATTTGTAACTAAAAACATATCTGAAGGAAAGCAGCATTTTTTGATATATAAGCATGAGATTGTTTGGCATCGGTGACACTGAAAGTCTATTATCTATAGTCATGTATTATCAAAGGGAAAAACTAGCAAGCCTTGTGGGAGTGAGGCCTCTAAGGCTATAGGGAAGAGGAAAAACATCTTCATAAATGAGGCTATGCGTTATGTTTAGCAGTGAACAGTAAGAAAAGAAAGCTTTTCCTTGAATCACACTGCATTAAACACAAGTCTGAGGTGTTTTGTTTCGCTTTCTTTTTCTTCCAGCTGAGCAATTTTTAAGCCATTCCTGAATATTTGGAAATACGATGTTCAAGTATTAAATGCAAAGTCATACTTTTAAACTGTATAACCCTCAGGTAAATGTTAGCGGTCTTTGGAAGACAAAATTATTTTGAAGCCTGCTCCCCAAGAACATATCCATGAACAGATTGGGCGCTTCAGTGGGTTTGATTACTGCATCCTGGTTGTCAGAGATGACCATATTCTTCATATAATGAGTATTATATTATACATACAATTCTTCATAAAATGAGTCAATCTTGAAAAGAAAAACAAAAACTTGACTGTATAAGGATTGCATAATCAAAACTTTCCTTTGTGTCTTCTTGAAAAAACATCTTTTCTTTCTGCATACTTCATCCTTCCTTGTCTCATGTGGTCATTTTTTATTCTAAGTTTTATCATCTGGCACTTGAAGTCCTTCAGGGTAAGTGCAATCCATTACATGAATTATTATCCTTTAGCTAAATTATCAAACATAAGGAAACATAGAGTAAATCCTAATTCAGGACTAGTTCTAAACAGCAGCAAGGCTGCCTGGAGCTGATGTGCATCATTTGAGCTTAGATAGTCCATGCACATGAATGGATATCATACAACAAATTAGCAGCAAAATATGAACTACAGGCCACTGAACATTGTTAATTTTCTATGAAGCAGTTGATTTTCAATACTAGAAATATCTTTGCCCCATTAAAGAATGTTCAACTCAATCAAGGCAGTTCCTCTTACCAGTTTTGCATATTATTTTTACACCGGAAAGTTATTTCTAATTCAGTCATAATACACAAATCATTTAGCACCAAAGGGGCCTCAGAAAGGGCCTCAGTGCAAGAAAATTTAGCATGGGAAATTCAAGAAAATTTTCAAGAAAATTTCCTATCATTCATTGCAGACCAGGGGTCAGAGGAATGAAAATTTCTTTCATGTAGTTATAGAAGGTACAATTGTTACTCTTTCAATTTTACATGAACAATAGTGTTTACAGTATCAGTTATTATTACTCCAAATTTCCACTAAGATTTTTCCTTATCAGATTGCTAGGCATGCATAATTACTGAACTACTACATCAGCTGGGGACCCCAGCTTCATCCTTAAAATTCATTGTAGAATATGTCGTCCACTGATTAAATATCAAAACTGGATTAATAACTTAAATACTATTAATTACTAAATGAATAGTAATTTCCCCTCTACCTCCATTTCTTATTTGTGGATATAGCTAAATTATTTGTTTTATTAAAATAAAAAACAAACAACTATTTTTTTAATGCTGATTTCTACTGTGGTAGATCTAGGAACATAAGAAAAATAACTTAGAACTAGAAACTTTTAAAAATAATGGTCTTATAATTTTTTTTTTTTTTCCTGAGATGCAACTCCTGGGGAAATCTTGCATAAGCTGAGCCATGTAGTAGCACATCAGTGAATTTGAAGGCTGGACATGTGCTTGTGAATAAACTCATTCCCAGGTGGTAGGGCCTAAGCAGAAGCACAGACTAAGGAAAAATCTTGTTCTAAGCAGTGGAAATGCACAAGCTCTTGTACTGTGACTTGTAGCTGTTGTTCAGGTCGCTACTGACTTTCATAGTTGGAAGTGCTATATCACAGAAAACATTCTTCTCTTACTAAGAAGTCAAAGCAACTATGTCTTTGCTGACCGTATAATAACAGTATATATTCTTCAGTTGCTTATAAAAGTGCAATCGTGCATGCTGTGTGCCTTCTTCAATAAGGTGGACTTTCAGATCAGAATTTATATTAAATATTTGTATTAGAAAATTATTCTTTTTCTAGCACCGCTTACTAAACTTTACTAATGAGCCATACAAAAAACATTTTGCAGCCCAGCCTCGCCCATGCCGTGGCAATACCCTGTGGTCAAAGTTTGCATAGTTTCTGGGGGATAGCAGGTTGTCATTTTCTTCCCTGTTTCTATCTCCTGTATTCATGCAGGGTTCCCCAAATGGAGACGCTGTAGCACGGTCCAGCAGAGAAACTTCAACTGGAGGTGGTCCAGCAATGGTGCCTAGGTATGTGATGTCTGCACAGCTTGCCCTGCAGCTGGGAAGTTGTGTCCTAAAAGCTGTTTTGTGAGGAAGAAAATCCTGCCTCTCACCTTGCTGCTGACATGGAGTGAAACAGGAAAAATTACATGAACAAAGCCTGTGGGTGATATTCCCCTCCAGCACTCACTTGAGATGGGGGGAGCTCAGGTGTTTTGGAGCAATATGACTAAGCAGAAGTAATACACATGAATGAAATTTAAATCCCAGAGGGAGCTTTTTCAGGAATTTGGTGCCAGTTTTGTGGTAATTTTGTGTCAGCTGGACTTTTAGAGTTTCTCTACAAATACACAGGTACTAGTGTTAAATCCCCACAATGAAACATAGCGTCTCACAAAGCTTTTGGGAAGTTTGCCAAGCAACCTCTGTGGGGTTATTCTTAAACATGTATGGCTCGATGTCTTACTAAAAAGGGGATGCTTAATTCAAATTAACTTTCCTTATGTCAAACAGATTTCAGTATGCTGAAATCCAGAATGTTTTTAATGATACCAGCTTGTTTTCTGATGCCAGTATTTTATAACAGTTCAGATATTTATTTGAGGGAAAAAAAGCTTTGCAATTCATACAGGTTGAGAGAGCAGAAGCAGTGAGATACATCAGATATTCAAAGAATGTAGCCCCAGTCCACTTGGTTTGCTGTCAGGATTAGTTTTAACCTCTGCAACATTCAAATTCGAAACATATGAGCAATTTTGTCCTACAAAGTTATACTGCTCTGAAAAAAGTCTAATTCAGCATTTTGATTTTGAGCCATTACCATCTGCTTCTTTTACTTTGAGTTTTTCAAAGTACTTTACAGAGTTTTTCTAGCAAAATCATATTTGATTTGATATCATAAAACTAATGTTATTCTTTGCATCTAAAAGATCACAAATACTGCTTCCACTATGGCCACCCTTTTCTTTCATGAGCTGCATGTGCCCTAGGAAATATTCTTGTTTATAATTAATTTAAAAAGGGGTGACTTGTTTTTAAAGATGTATTCCCCTTGTAATGTGGCTTTCATGAACTGCACCTGCTCCAGCTGTAGAATCATTGATCAATCATGTGAGCAGAGACACAATACTTTCCACAAAAAGTGCATTAAAAGGTAAAGCAATCAGACAGTTTCCTTTTGAAAACATGACCTGTGCTTCTGGATTTGCTCATGAATACCTCAGGTGGTGTTGTACAAGCAAACTCACAAATAAATTGGCTTTTACTCTGTTTAGCCCAGGCAATAATTCCTTTTCAGGGTGCTTCATATTCATTTAGTCTCTGGTTCAATTCTGTGCTGACAGTTTGCATTAATGTAGCAATGTGTTAATTGAACATAAACCACAATACAAATGCAACATCTCTGTCCTGAAATTAATAACCATGATTTGTAAACCATATCATGTATTTTATTGTAGAAATAATTTACTGATGGGGCATTTTATGCTTAGCAGTGATTAAGAAACTGTGCAATTTACAACAGAAACAAATAAAAGCCATGTAAAATGGGTAATAAAATCTGTGTAGATGTATATAAATTTGCTGATATGAAACACAAATTAAAAATTTAAATGCTTCTGTAATATAAGGCAAAGTAGAAGGGGCTTTTTCTCATTATTATCCCTCAAACTGATATGCAGCCCAATAAAAGATCCAAATTTACAGGAGGATTTGCTTTATACAAAAACAAACCCGTTCAGTAGATGGAAGCATCTGTTTCAGCCATTAATAACACGTGTAATGTATATGGTGCTTTGAACTGAACGTTTCCATTATAAGTGAAAGCCCATTTGCAGCGACAGCAGCGGCACTGGCCGTGATCCGTCATAGTGTCACCCGAGCATGCGATAGCTGCTGCAGAGCAGGAGCTTGGGCATATGCTTCACCAGGGCTCTCTAATGTCACCCTCAAGCAGCAGGGGGAAGCGTTCAGTGCACCTTGACACCATTAGAGTAGCACAGGTTCCTATGATTTGCTTGGCAAGTACGCTAAGTGCCGGTGCATGTTTCTAAAAGTTAAGTCGCCACGCTGATACTTATTCTTGGTTTATGGTTTATTAGCACTTCTCTCGTGTTCTCTCTCCTGATAACAGCAGAATGGAATCCATTCCTCATTCTTCCCCAGTTCCTTCTTCTTTTTAGAGGTTTGGGGAAAAGCCACTTATAAACAGAGGTTTAGGATGAAGTCTTTAAGTTTTTAAAATGAATGAAGGAAAGCCCGCACCTGCATTATTGACCTTAAATACTGTTAGCTAATGTAGCGCAAAGGCATTCAGCAGATTTTTCACACCAACGTTTTCTGGGCAGCATTCCAAAACATAGCAGGAGTTTAAAATGACCCCAAGTTTGTGAATGTGAATGGAGCCATTATAGGGTAATCGTCTTTCCCAAGCTTTAAGTTACATTTACCAGCTTAGACTGAACTAAGGATTTTTTTCTAAATTAGAAGCTTTAACTCCTTATAAAGTTAATTCTTCTACAAGTTTGGTTTGTTGTTTTTTGGGAGTTGGGTTTTTTCAGTAATGCACAATGAAACCATTCCTAGTTTGTCTATGCAACAAAAGTCTGCAATGGCTTGCCAGATGGAAATATTATAGTGCTCTCTTTAATGAAAATTAAGAGATCATTTTAGTGCTCAGGCTTTCAGTATCACATTTACACTCCTTACATATAAATTTGGCGTGTGGCTTTGCTAATACCCTGCAGTACATTATCAAAAAACATGTTGACTATGGGGAACTAATGCACTTAGGGATGGAACAACAAAATTTAATTGCGAAGGTGTCTATAAAATAATCATTTGAACTATTGTCTGGAACCTATAAAGAGTAAAAAACACCTGGGTTGATGCTGTGTGTTCTTTAAAAGCGCCAGCTGCGTGAACTCTCTAAATGGGGGGGTTCCCTGTTCAGCATGATTCACATGGTATATCTGCCTCCCTAATTTTGTATTTTGGAGTAGTGCTGAATCCAAGCTCTGCAGCTGGTAAGCTCCCAGGACCCCATAGAGTTACACTGGAAGCCTGTCAGCCTAATTTCACAGAAATCATTTTATTTCTGTGAAATGTATTAGTATGATCAGTTCAGTAGCTGTCATGAGAATACAGTCCCACAGAATAGCTGTTCTGCTCCACAGTGCACACTGAGTCATTTAAGCAAATTTTTTTAAAAAAAGTTTTTTTCTTAGAGTTAAATACTTTTTTTTTTTTTTTTTGCAGTATTAGGACTTTTTCTTGTGGAGAAAGAGGATTTCCCTTTTTGGGGTGGTGAAAGCCATTTTTAAACACCCGCATGAAAAAGTCATAATAAACTTCTGAAAACTGGCGTGTGTGAGCAGTAAGACCAGAGGAGATTCTCCTCTTTATCTAAATCATGTCTAAGTTAAATTAGTATCTTTCATACAGTGAAAAAACCAGTAAGTTTTTGTAGTTCAGGCTATTTGTGTTTTACTGAAAAAAATACATTGCCAAAGGGAATAAAATTATATTTTTAAGCTTGGTAAATTTGCCTACTTTTCCTGCTTGTAGCTGAAAATCAGAAACTAGAATTAGTTGGGTTACTGAAACACCTACATTTGTCCCGAAGCCATGACTGAGTTTGGTAACCCAGTGAGAAGGGTGCTTCTGTCACAAATACGTAGGAGGCCCTCAGTCTGTCAAGCAATTAAGTGGACCTGAATAATCCTATGTAATTAAGCTTCTTACTGCATAATTATCTTTATTTTAAATGTGTCTTTTGATGAAACATCTGTTCCCTGCTCTAGATTTGAAAAGATATACCCATGCACACGATGGAAATGGTGCTCGTGAGGCCATCACACATGGCGCTGCTGCTCAGTTCCTTGGCGACAAACGTTGTAATTTGCTCCGTCTTTGCATGCAAAAGGCAGGTGCTCTTGCATCCACGGCCTGCCTGGCCTGACCTCCACGCTCGCTCGCTGCAGCTGCCTTTCACATTGTTACCCAGAGGAATAATTGTGCCTGAAAGCCCGGCTGAGGAGCATCACGCAATGAGGTGGGGAAGGGACGCTCCCAGTGTAAGCACTGTCAGAGCTCTCAGAGGTGGCCTTGACAACCTGCTAGGCAGTAAGGGATTAAAAAAAAGGCAAAAGCAACAACAAAAATATCATCCCTTATGATAGATTTTCTTTTCTTTTCTTTTCTTTTTTCCTCTCTGACATCACATACTGCTTGGCTGCTGCTACAAAGAGGAGAAGGCTGTTGAATTTCTGTTAAATGTATTATCATTTCACAGATATTTTCAATTTGCAGATGGTATACCTTCTTTTACAAGCTAAAGTCTCTACTAAATAGAGACTAATCTGATTTTTAAAGCAGAGAGAATTTCTACTAAATGAAGGGATTCTTTTCCCCTTTGTCTTGTGTAGTGCATTTGCTACTGGCTGTGGTAGCAATGTATAATACATGTGCTACTAACTTTTACAGTTAGTTTCTATTTCTTTTCAACAGAATCACATGGAATGCTGGTGAATTGTGCTTGACAACTCTAAAGACCATGGTGGAAGTTTCTATTTACTCCTTTTGACTCTGGGATGCTAAGGAATGCATCCTTAGGCTTCTCAGAACTACGAACAGCCCCAGGTACGATTTCTGCAGACCACCAGCCACAAAGATGTCTGGGTCTCACTAACTGTCCTCTCTTCTTCATGTGATATTTTCATCTGTATCTATAGGAGAAGATCATGTACATCACTAGAGAGGCCTATTTTGCAGTCTCATGGGGTCCATGTTCAAGAGGGGAACTTTCCCACTTTCTGGTTGAACAGACAGTGCAGGTATGCTGGCACAACATGGTTTGCAGTCAGATTCAAGGTTTTTAAATTTGGCCCTCTCTAGTAAAAATTACTAAAGGCACAGCTGCTAACTTCTGTAGGAGATGAGCTAGATATTTATTTTTCAGTATTACTCTAGTACACGCTTTTATACTGGGTTGGGGCATGGATACTGTCAGAGAGCAGCTGAACACTCTGCTTGCAGCTGTAGGTGATGGCAGAATCATAAATACATATGGTTGCTCCTGGATTCTTACTTACCTGCTCTGCTACCACACAAACCTTTTTTTAATTATCCAATTAATTGCAAAATAAACTACACTACTGAAACCTCAGTTTGATGGCTCTTTTTGATAATACATGACAAATAGTTGAGAGAGATTAAACTTGCTTGACTTTTGCTGGTGAGCACATCTGAATGAGCTGTTGAAAATAGCCTGGGGAGGTATGTAAACAGGCTGACATTCTCCTGTATTTAGAGTTCCCAGGCACAGCCTTGGCTAAATTTTGAAAGTGTTCTGGAAGGAAAGGGTTCTAAGCAGCATCCTGTCAGCAGCCCTAATTACTGCCGTGTACCTGGTTTTCAAAACATTGATCCACTCTGCTGTAGGAATTCTGTGGCAAATCATTTGGCCTGAGTTGTCAGAATTCCTGGACCTTAATTTTTCATGACGATGCTTACTAACACCTCTGTGCACAACTTTATGCCTAGCATTTAAGACAGGGTGACAGTGGTATTATCCAAGAGAAACTGAAGTCTGCAGGCACTGTTGGAGAGGACAGGGTGGGATGATCAGCTGTGTGTAAGAGTCTCAGGTCCCTGACACAATGAGGAGCTGTCTGGCCCACACCACACTCAGCCAGTGCTGATCATCATACCTTGGCCCTTTCACCTAAGAAGCTGCCATAAATCACTGGGAGCAACACATGCTGTCTCCTTGCTCCCCTACATTTTTGTTCTGCCACTCAAGGAGTGCCATCATATTCAGGCATCCAAACTGCAGTAATTTCCTGAGCGCTCCATTTTACCTGAAAAAGCAACATGTCATGCTGATGTGATTGAAACCATAACAATGGTAATGGCAACATATCACATTGTCCTCCATTCCCTACTTTGACAATGACACCTACTGTCACCATATATATCTGTGTGTTGCATTATTCCTTTAAAATTGTCTTTCTGGATAGATTTGCCTCTGGTTTTTTTCACAAGGTACAAGCACAAGGTCCTTCTTTGAAACTGGCAATAGTTATGAGACAAAATATTTGAAAATGCCCCTGAAGAATTTTCAGAAACTAAAACAAAATTGAGAAATAGGTCAACAGGAATCTCACAAAATTGAACAAGGACAGAGAGGAACATCTGCCATGGAAAGGAATGTATCTTGCAGAGAGAGATATTAGGGACTGCCTGGTTGAGCATTGTCCTGGGGTTCTGGCTGCAGCAAGCTTAGCGTGAGCCAGCAATGTGCTGGTCAAACACAGCCAGGGCTGTTTCAACAGCAACGTGGCCAGTCAGTCACTGGATGGAATTCCCCTTCTGCTCAGAATTTTTTGACCACATCCATATACTGCATTCAGTTTTGGATTTCCCAATGTGGGAAATAAATCAGATTGAATTTAGAGGGCCAGGGATGTGGTTGGACTTAGGGCACTTGCCCCATGAGGAGAGGCTGGAGGACTGGGCCTGGTTCAGCTCAGAGAGGGGGCAGTTCCAGGGCTCTCAAAGCAGACCCCACTGCCTATAAGGGGTTTTTGTACCTGGACCCTGGCTTTCCTAAGCAGGCCACAGAGGGAGGCTGAGGGACACAACACCTCCCTGGGTGTCGTGGGACTCGCCATAAGGAAACCTTTCCCCTAAATACAGATGAACAGTGAACTCTTTCCCTGAAGGGCTGGTTTGACTCCTTGGCTGATGCTGCTGAGGAATATATTAGACCAGAAACCTCCTGAGCTCCCTCCTGACCTGAGTTTTTCTCTGCTTGCGTCTTGTGCTTTCCCTTGGATGCAAGAGACCTTAATCTGCTGTTGGGTTAAAAATATATCTTCACTGTTAAGCAATGTGATTCTCTACTCAGCTGGTCTTCATTTGGAGGCGGGGATGATCATGTGGTCCTGTATCATAATGTGCTTCTGCTCTAAAGATTTCTTTTTTAATTTGTACAACTTTCCAAGCCTTTTTCTGTTCAGACTGATTTCCAAATGATTGTGGTTGCATGGTTCTTTTATTTCTGGTAATGGGTTAGGGAGACTTTAAACCCATGTTCATAGCTTTTTCTTTAGAATGGTGCCATTTATAGCAGTAGATTGTAACTAGGCTGAGGACCAGACCTGATTTTACAGGTTTGTTTTTTATCCATCATTGTAAGAATATCCCTAAAGTTAGACAAATTCTAAAGCTGTTGAAAATTTGAATTTGGAACAGAAGTTATTTTCACACATGAGCCACCACAATGGAACTTCAGTACCCAATGATGAGCACTGTGTCCCTCCCACAGTCATACTGCTAGTTTGGCCCTCCTCCGTACTATTTGACAGAGGCTGACCCCAGGCCAGATGAAGGAGAAAAAAGCCTGAGCAGAAAACAAGTAAGTTAAGGAGCCAGAGAGGAAGAAATAAAAAGTAGAATTTGACCATGAGTTTGGTAGGTAAGAACTGATAATGTCAGGATACTTGAAACATGATCATGAAGAAGTAAAACTAAATAAATTGTCACAAGAGAGAAAGAAGGGAGGAACTAAGAATTAAGGTCTCTCCTAAATCCCAAAAATACAAGGTTTTCTATTTTTGTGGTGGAATATTTAGCATTAGGCATGTTGAGTAATTTTGCATTTTTCTGGCTTTTACCTAGACATACAGGCTGATTTCTTAGTCTTTTCCGAGATGAAGTTCCATTGAGGTCAAAAGGGATACAGGAAATGTAGGTCTTGCTATTTTAAATTGCAACTGGGGGCAAATACACTTTCTATAAGTAGCAAAGATATAGCAGAATATTGAAATTACAGTAACAGAGCTCTGAATATGTTGAATTCTTGCAGAGTTTTTAATATAATTTCCACTTGTCAACATCTATTTCAGATGGTTTTATTGCTAAAGACAGTTAGCAATTTAGATAAAATGTATTTTATGAATACTATCTATCCACAGTCTTCTCTGTGAAATACTTAACTGCATAGAGAATTTTCCTTTTAAAGACTTTGAATACTGACATGACAATTGCTTTACTTTACAATAAAATGTGCAAATTGCATTCCCATTTTGTGTGCTCTGTATGCAAATTGGCTTGATTGAACTTATTTGAATGGCTTATATGCTGGATGGGTGTGTAATGGGTAATAAGCTTTTTTAATGTTCTTTTATGTTGTTTTTTGGGGTTTTTTTCCCCCCAAAATGTGTTCCAATGAAAACTCCCTTTTACATATTTAAAAATTCCTCCCAGGGCATTTCATTATCAAAGAGTAAAGATGGAATTTTCAAAAGAAAAACACCTGCATAGAAACTGCTCCATCATTCCCTCTGTCTTAATTCTGTTCCTGAATCCCCTACAGATCAGTTCTAGTTATGTTTCTCTTTCCCAGCTTCCTATACTTGCAGGCTGCACATCATCCAGTATATGGATGACATCTTCTTCGGCAGAACATCCTGTGCGAGGGAAGAGTGCTGTCACTGAACTAACAAGGCAAAAAAACCTTTCTTGTTTACACTGATAAGGATATGAAGACACTCAGTAGAGGTCCACCACTGTGGTACTATGAGAAAGGGGTTAGGTCTCTGGGAGCAAAAAGGAGCTATTTTAAACAATTTTTCAAAGTGATTAGGAAAAAAATCTCTTATTGCTTTCAATAAGAACTTTTCAGTGTTCACACACCCACTTGCAGGATCTGATTTTTGGGAGTTTATGGAGCTTGCATGGAGAGCATTCGACACTTTATTTAGCAGGTTTGTGGGCAAATGTTTCTTCGGAGCAAAAGGAAAAGACTGTTGTCTATGTGATAGAAATTGGGTGGAGAGAATGTGTTCCAACAGGTTGTACCTTACAGGAGTTTCAGGTCAGAGTGCCGGTCACAGCTGGAAAGGCAGGTTAGGACCTTGTCCATCTTTGGGGAATTCCTCTAGCACTGTAAATCTGACCCTCAGTAACTTAACCGTGTATAGATGCATTTGCTAAGCGTGGTGTTTTCTGCTCCAGCTGGAGTTGCCACTCAGTGCTGGAGCTGAGCCAGTGTTCTGTCTCCACCAGTGGTCAGCCCTCTGCCAGAATGGAATCTACTCTTTCTATAGCTACAGATAAAAATTACCCAAAGACACTCAAGTTTTTTAAGAAGAATAAGGAAACAAACAGAAAACTGTCACTGCATTCTTCTCTTCTTGGGTATTTTTAATGGAAATAGTTGTTTCATTACTATTTCTCACTTATTAACTCAAATCTCTGGAAAGCTTTTTGCCTACCAGTTTTTTCATGCAAGGTTTCTGGCACCGGGCAGTCGAGTGGAGTCTCCGCACAGAGATTGGAAATGCGAGAGGGATTTGGAGCAAGCAGGTAATCCCCAAAGGAGGAAGGAGTACAGCAGAGGATCTGATGATGCACCGAGGATGGGGAGTCGTTTGAATGGATCATGGTGGCGTGGCAAGTAGAGAATTAGTAGTGGGAAAGATGTGCTGAAACAAACCGAACAGCATTGAGGAACCTTTCTCATTTCCCTTTATGCTTTTACTGCCAACATTGTCAAAGGGTCTTAATTTGTGTACGAAAAGCTTGATTACCGTCCACTAACATTTTATGAAGAAGGGATATTTTGTAAATAGAAATCTGACTTTGAGATTTTGTAGTGAAAAAGGGATCCTAAAGACACTTGTGCTCAAACCCCTCCACAAAAGCTTCTGAAAGGGAATGTGCAGGGTCTACGTCCCTGCCTTTCAGACTCTTTTTATTCTAGGGATGATGGGATAAAAGAGCAAGCAAGAGAAAAAGGTGGAAGTTTCTATAACGCATTAGGATAGTAATATTGCAGACTCTGTCACTCAAACAAGAGTTTTGTGTTAAAAAATATGTGTAAGAGATCTCAATATAGAAAATGAAAAATCCTTTTTTGGTGTTTCAGAGTGAAACTGCTTTGTTACTCAGTGTGAACTTTAAATTCCTTTGTAGTTGGGTGTCCTTCGCATATATTTGATGTCTTCTTTTGCTTAATACATTCCTTTGAATAGACTCTGAATTCTAGATAAACTTTTCTGATCTAAAAATCATATTATAGTTTGTGTGAATATTCTAATTTTCTTCTTCTTTCTGCATGTTAATATTAAAGCCTCATAATTACACTGAAATCTTTAAAAACCCTCTGTGGTATGCATTTATCAATCCATTTGCATATTTGATATAGCATCTTAAAAAGTGTAATTTCAGGACCATAAAAAGAACTTGTAGGAACAAGAAAAAAGGAGCAAGGTAGCATGAAAATCTTGATCTTGCTACAGACTGTTGTTTGAATGAAACAAAAGCAACAACAACAAAAAAGGTGCTTTGTAAAATCAATTGCAAACTGAACTTTTTCTTAGTCATGATCTCTAGCTTTCCACTGGATTGATGGCACCTTTGTTGGTTTTGATCCCTTGAATTTGAGAGCCCTTGTGTGTGCCATAGGATATGTTTGGCCTTCTTGTTGATTTTAGTATTTTGTGGGTTTTTATTCCACTTCCAAAAAGAGTAATTGAGATTTGGAATAAAGAAGAAAGGTGACCAATTTCTTTGGTGCTTGGATCACTTATAATCTAGGGAATGAACATTGGATTACAGATGGCTTAGCATTATTAAGTGGTAAAGGCACAGGAAACCACTTATATGTTTCAAGGCCCTTGTTCTTACCTCAGTTCAGCAAAGAGAAAAAATTAAAGATGATATCAACTTTAAAAAATTGCTGAAAACATTATCTTATTTACATAGCACATTGTGGTAAAAAGAGTGTATCTCTGTTAGCCAAAAATTACATAACTATATATGCAAAAACCACAGAGATTTAAAAATTAAAAGGTTATTCTTCTGGACAATGTTAGTTATTGTTCTGCACTCAGAAAAATATTGTTCATATTAGAACAATCTGAAGTATACATCAGCCATCTAGTTGACAGCAAATTATTGCAATGGCTTCTGCTCTAGCTGTGTTTTTCTAGTTTATATTATCCTTAGGTTTCCTCTATTTCTAGATAGATAATTGTACCTAAACTTATAAACGAATTATTGATTACTGTCCCCAAGCCCTGCTTAATATTTTTGTTCACTGTTCTACTCATGATGCCTAAATTAGAATGACCATTCTCTGAGATACTGATGTTACAAGGTAGTTTACTAAAACCAATCCATGACCTTTCAATAAATTATTTCTAAGCTATCTGTTGTCCTTTGCTAACTCGGGGCCTGCTTTTGCCTTTGAGTTGGCGATATCAAGAGACAAATGCAAAACCTCTTCCTAAAAGCTCTTTGGGGATTTCCTTTGATTCAATTTCCTTTAACAACATGTAAGGGAATTGCCTGAGAGCACCATCCTTCGCTAATACCTCTTAGGATTAGTTTAGTCACCTCTGCTGTCAGAGCTACCTCAGCAAGCAATGTAAACAGTATTGCAAGTACTGGGTAGTAGTAACTGGTGGACAAATAGACAAATCCAAAATTTAAAGCATTATTAGTCACCTTCTAGGTCTGTGCAGTGCTGTAAATGAGTTAGAAAGCAGGCTTTCTCTCCCTGGGCAGTACTGAGGCATTGGTATACTCAGAAAAAGAACCAAATCCTCCTGAAAGCAAAGCATTAATTTAGACTGTCCTTTTTCAATTCTGTATGCAGTCCACCCTGTAAGAGCTGCACCCACTGAAGAGGGAAAAATGCCAAGCAGGATTTTCTAAAAAATTCTCCCGAGTGTTTTCATCAGCATACCTATCTTTACATTCATAAATGTTTCCAAAAATAAGATTGGGTAATATTGTTTCCTTAAAAAAAAAAAAAAAAAGGCAAACCAGCCCTTTTTAAAAAACACTTTAAATGCTGTACTCACCAATAATCTATATGCTGCATGTACCATACATGCAATCTCTCTAGTTAGGATGTCCTGCAATCTCCTGAGTGCTGAGTGTTCACACTAAGGTCGAACACAAATCTTCTCCCTTTGTTCTTCTTCTTCTTCTTCTTCTTCTTCTTCTTCTTCTTCTTCTTCTTCTTCTCCCTTCTTCTTCTTCTTCTTCTTCTTCTTCTTCTCCCTTCTTCTTCTTCTTCTTCTTCTTCTTCTTCTTCTTCTTCTCCCTTCTTCTTCTTCTTCTTCTTCTTCTTCTTCTCCTTCTCCCTTCTTCTTCTTCTTCTTCTTCTCCCTTCTTCTCCTTCTCCCTTCTTCTCTTCTCCCTTCTTTTCCTGAAACTTCCCTTCCCAGAACTTTTTTCCCCACCCAGAGCTTACTTTCCCCTCCCAGAACTTCCCTTCTCTCTCCTCCTTCATTTTCTCTTTAGCAAGTTAATCTGCTTCTCTTTGTTGCCACATGTTGTGGGAGCTGGGGAAGAGGAAGTCATTCAAAACCAGTTGATGAGAGCAGATAAGAGGACAGGATTTTTCCTGTTGGGTGCAACTCTGTCTTAGACCAGCTTAAGCCACCTGTGACCCTGCTAACTTAAAACAATCATGTTACCTCATTCCTTTAAACCCTTTGTCATCTCCTTACATGAAAGGCTTTCCCCCTTTTATTCTTCAGTGTTTGTGAAGGCTTCTGGGACCAGGGAGCAAGAGGAGGTGAGAAGGCTCAGATTTGAACAATTAAGCTGTTTCTTTATGAAAGTGACAATTTATTTCACTGCCAGCTGTCTCTTTGGCAGCGTGGAAGGCAGAGTTCTCTCTGCATTATCTGCTCCCTTCTCAAAATCCAGATGTCTATGCTTCTCACAGGGGAAGATATTTGGGGTTTAGAGCATCTTTTACAGTGAGGAAAACACACATTCATTATGCACTAATGGCTTGCAATAACTGACTGCAAATTCCAGCGTGGAGATTTTCTGCCATTGTAAATCTCACCTAAGTGGGTAGTCTATCTTTTTTTTCTGACTTTATGTCACTCTTCCATTGCATTAGTTATTTTCCTCTGCCTCCTGATTTTTGTTGTTTTGTGTACCTTCTTACAAAGAGTGTTTTGGGATTTGTAAACTACCACATAAGTATTAAACTTTAAATAGCAGTTATGATCTTTTAGATTTAATTTCTGTTGATAGAATCATGCTGATATGAGACTGCCAAGCCAACACTTGAAAACAAATGTTTAAACAACATAATAGTGGACTTTTGGTACAGAAAACAATTCCAAGAAACCTTGTTTGTAATGAACAGTGGACCAGGCAATAAGCATCTGAATAAGATTATAAATGGGTCCCTGGTCTCGTACAGATTAGTGAAGTGATTTTTCTGGCATTTCTTCAAAGCACTTACACAGAACTTTGTCACCAGAAAATTTCTTTCCTAGCAGATTTTGTTTGAGAGCTGAGTTTGGTATATGTAGACAAGAAACAGTCTTTTCAAGTGTAGGCATAAACATGCAATAAGCCTGGTGTTCTTGTGTAGAACAGGCTTCACGCCGTCCCTGAGGGTTATACCCTGCCAGCTCATTGTGCAGCACTGACTGTTGACTTGTGACAAACAGATTACAAAGCTGGTGTGTTCAGCTGTTGTGTTTTGTCTAAGTCCTTTCTCAACCTAAAGCAGTCATTGCAGCAGGGTGCACTAATTGCTCATTTGCTGCAGTAACCTTTTCAACTGGACAGCATCTCATGTCTGATTTCGAGTT
Source organism: Melozone crissalis (assembly GCF_028551555.1). Classification (NCBI taxonomy): domain Eukaryota; kingdom Metazoa; phylum Chordata; class Aves; order Passeriformes; family Passerellidae; genus Melozone; species Melozone crissalis. The sequence goes on along the minus strand of NW_026535783.1, from coordinate 17,022,743 downwards.
GATGTCTTTTTCCTTTAACTGCAGAGTGCTGTCAGGGACAAAAAGCCAGGGGTGTGAAGTGCCATAAAGTGCCTGCAATGTGCCTGCAATGTGCCTGCTATACCCTCCAGAGTTTTGCTCTAAGAACAGCTCAGCATGACTGGGGCTTCTGGGCACTAGATTTGTGTACTTGGTGTTCTTGCCAAGATTAAAGCCAGTAGCATGAGTACATGAGTACAGTACGTTTGTTGAAACACATTTAAAAACCACTTGTGAAAGAAGGCAATTTCTCAGCTTAATTTGGGAAAGTGTTACCTACTCACATATGACAGAAACAAAATATGATCAGAAGGAGTGGAAGGAAAGGCCGAAGGATGAAACAATGAAACATTTTACTAGAGGTCATAGTAATGATAATTCCTGTTTCTCACACTAAAACCATTGTGATTGTGAAACCCTTTTTGGTTTTTCTTTTGTAGTGAACCTTAAGATATCATTAAGCAATATATCAGGTTAACTTTTTTCTTTTACATTTAAATCTTTAAATATCTGCACCAGGATAGGTATGATTTTTCTCTTGCCACATCAAAGGATAAGAATTTTCTCCTAAGAATACCAAGAGCTACTTTTCTTGCTAGCCAGAAAGAGGAACTAATAGTCAAAGAAGTTTTCCATAATGGTAATGATTTCTTCTGGTTTAATTATTTTTCCATCACAATTTCTCTGATTAAATTTATAATGTAGACATGGTATTTGTCGGCAGGACTTAGTGCCATCACTGCTGAATTCCTATGAGGGTTCTTCACAGAAACAACCTGATTCCCTGATTCTGTGGAAATTCCAAGAAATAGGTTTCAAAACTGCAAATTAAAGGAATATCTGGTATGTAAAGAGATAAACAATTTTTGTCTGTTTGTTTGTTTGCTTGGGGTTTTTTTTTTTCTTGTTTGTATTGAACTTGCTGCACTGTCTGTCATTTCATCCACTGGTGGTGCACCTAAAGAAAACCAATAGTTTCCACTGTGTAAATGAAGAGGGCTTTGATCAGTGACCATATTAAGGGCCTCTTACATCTCTCAGTGCTGTCTATTAAAGCTTATGATTTCCCTCTTAAATAGAACTAAGCCAAAACTTTCAGCTTTGAAACACAATTTACCCAGGTAAAATCTGAGTACATGGTACATGTCTCAATACAGCTGAACATGTTTTTACCTTCCTTCAGCTCATGCTCCAGTTTTCCTACTTCTATGGTGTGCTGTAATTCAATGGGAGTGTGATGGCTTTCAGATACACTCCAGCAGTCGAGCATCTGCACCATTGCAGCATCTGCACCATTGCACCAGAGGCTGTTTGGTCAAACATGAGGTTTTCACAGGCACTGGGCACAGGACCTGCATCATTCTGCACTATTATATTTGTCATGTTGGAATAGCCTCCAAACAATTTAAAATCTGTAAGTTAATAAGGAAAACTGTAAGATGGATTTCTATTAAAACAAGACAACTTTGATATTAGGTTAGTTGGTTTTAATTGCTTAGCAAACTGAAGGCTAAAAATGGACTATGGAAGAAAACCATAATTATATCTGGTTTTCAAATATACTAGAAATTGATGATGGATGTGGAGTAGCTTTTTCCCTTCCTCACATTTATGATCAGTATCCTTATGCATGATTTAACATCCTGTGGATTTTTTTATTGCTAAGCTTTACCTAAAAGCAAGAAGCTATATGAATTCAGTGAAATTTACTGAAAAATGTCCTAATTTGTGATGTGTTTGTTTGGGGTTTGGCCAGCTTGAGGTGTATTATCTTCTCTATGTTTTGGATGTTTTTCATACATTCTTATCCAAACACTAAATGTTATACAGTATTTGTCCTTCAGAAAATAAAACGCAGAATAAATTAAACCAAACATCAAGGAAAAGTTATTTTAAGTCTGCCATAATATTTATATTTTGCACTTATTCAACTTTCCATCTTAATCTACTGAGAAACAACATGACAGAAAAAAGGCTTTCTATTGTTTACTTTTGACACGTACAGGAGGAACAAAGAGAGCAATCAAAGATTATTTCATGAGATCCATCCATCTGTCACAATGTTTCATAACATACCACTGTAACTGCAAAATTGGGCATTTGAAATAAAATAAATGTAAAATTTTTGTTTGTTTCTTTCTTTCTTTTTAGGTGAATAATTACAGTGATGAAATATGTGATATATAACCAGACGGCCTAAAGACTGTCTCTTGTATTTGCACTGAGATTCAAACTAAAAACCCGAAAGTGTTCCATACTATGAGATTTTGTCAAACTCTCTGCCTAGTTACAATGATGACATGTAAACTTATAGGAAGTTATGTTCATTTTTTTTTGCACTTGAACAGTATTAACAGGCTGGTCCAGCAGAGATGAGGGTTCACTACTAGCTTTGAAAAGATGTAACTCTTTTTGCCTAGAAATTGCCTTGCAAGGCCCTGAAAGTAGACAGCAGTCCATAAATTATCAGTTTAAGCTATTCAAATTTTCATAGTTGTGTTATAAAATATAATATTTTAAACTTAAACCAATATTAACAACATGTGATCTGTGAACTTCTAAGGAAGGAAAAAGAGCTCAGAAGTTCTGTGTTAAAAATAGTAAGACTAAAAATATTGCCAAAAGATGAGATGACTTATTACTAGAAATTACATTTGACAGATGTCAGTTTGTCGGCAAGAGTTGCTTCTCTTTGATGTTTTTTTCCTCTCCATCTACAGAGATGTATTAGCTGCTTTGGTTAGACAAATTGGCATAATGAAGACAAGAACATTAACTGCCTGAGTTTGAGAACCAGCCCCAGTTTTGAGCCCCAATTAATTTAGCCACACATGACAGACAGCAGATAGATCTAGAAACTGAACACAATCATGTGCAGAATGACAGCTAAGTGACTCGCTGCCATTTACCACTACTATTGAAAATATCTATAGAACTTATCTTAATAAAATGGCTTCTGTACTTTAAAAAATAAGTCCAATAGAATTGCAATTCATCTGGTTTTATGTTTTTCTCCCATACATTGCTTCCTATAAGATCTGGCAGAGATCTGTGGAGCAGGCAAGCAGTGTAGTTTAAGAAATTACTGGCATTACTTACAAACATACATCGCAACTGCCCTGCTTCACATCACTACTCCTTCAGCAGACCCAGAAGTCCAGAGAACATGGTGAGACCTCAGCAGATCCATGCACATTCTGCAGTGCCTGTTTAAGTTCACAGTCGCTGGAGCTTTGCAGTTTGCCACCTGTTTTTTGCACTGAAGGTTTGAGGTGTACCCACACAATGTCTGTGATGGTAACACCTCTGGCACAAGTAGAAAACTACTGTCATTTTCCAGAGCTGCTTTAACCAGGCCCATAATCTGCAGCTGGTCTCTCAGCCATTTTCCAACCTATTTTGGAACCTTCTAAATTTGTCTTCTTCCAAGTTAGGCTGTTACCTTTTGGATGACTGGCATACAGCTAACTTGTGGGCAAGAAGAGCTGAACTGGGTCTGAAGGATGAATTGCTGCAATGTGGTGCTTACTGATTGTTTCCCTTTTGCCTCTTTCAAGCACATTCCAAATTCCAAACTCAGTGACATGCCCACTGTTAACTCCATGAACAAAACATTTCCTTATGAGTTTCACAACATATATGCTATCTTAATTTTTACTGTTTCAGATATCTACTATGGTATCAGGTATCTACTATGAAATAAGCTGGGAACTGCATCCATGTTGTATGTAGCTTTCCTTTCATTCCACACAACAAATTTCACTTAAATTTATACCATTCAGAAGTAGTTTAAACTGAAACAACAATCTCCTCAGACAATTTATGAGTATATAAATGTGCAGGCAGAGGTTTATGCTGTCAAAACTTAATTAATTTTTTAATCACATTATAAAGAAGAACAGTACTTCTGTGTAGTTAAACTACTACAGATGACTTCTGCAGGAAAATTCACCATACCTGAAAGAGAAAATGACCTTATAGAAACAGCTCCTCGTTCAGATGTGACATTCCACTTTCACACTTCAGGAATTTCAAACTAGATCACAAAAATGTGGAAAGCAAAGATGTTCATACAGTTTGAATGTGACCACTTACGTGAAGAGCAGCAAAAAGCAGAGCCAAGAGAATTTCTCCCTTTCCATAAGAAATGTCTTTACCTACCCAAGGAGAAGGAAAAATGCAAGAGACAGAAATTAACAGAATTATATCTCTGAAGTAGTCAGGGTATCTGGTCTCAGAATGATGAGACAGCTCCAACAAGCAGTGGAAACATTGCAGCTGTAGATCCCTTTACAGCAGAGCACTGGTTCCAAGCAGGTTGCTGTTTCCAATTTCCAGGCTACCTGTAATATGCTGTGAACCTTCTGTTGTTGCCAACCTGATCTTTCACAGACTGTGATATCCTCAAAATACTCACTAGAGTTACAGATTAATGTAAGAACAAAAGTCAATCTTGCACAATTTTTATTTGGCTTCTGGACCTTTGCCCTGAAGGGTAGCAATGGTTTGCATACCATGCGAACCAATGGGTTTGGCTGAAGTGGAGAGGTTTGTCACAGACCCACATTTTAAGGTACCACATTAGCTGTCATTACACATCTTTAAAAAGTCCTGTACCTTGGCAGTGCTGGCTCAGCCAGGTGACATCTGAGGACCCTGCCTCCTCAGGGAGTTGCTCATTTGAAGGATGGAGGCCTGTGAGGAGAAAGACAGGGTGAAGCAGAGAAGAGAGGCTTACGACACTCAGGAGGAAGAGTGTGAAAGGACAAATGGGGGAGACCAAAGAGCAGCAAAAGACAGCAATTAAAATGGAGGGAAGGCCATCAAGGAAGCACAGTGATGGTAGGAAACAGAAAAGGCATCTCGGTGTGGGAGGCATGAAAACCCATGAGCACCTTAAAGGGAAGTGAGAGTGGAATGGTCCTGTGAGTGTTAGAGCTCAGGACGTGAGGGAAGGCAGTGTGTTCAAGGGATAAGGCATGGGTGGCTGCCACTGACAGGGAATGCAGGACACTCAAGGACAGCCTGGGAAGTGGATTGTGTGGGCCAAAAGGTGACTGAAGGAATGTGTTCTTGCTTCATGAACAAGATTCAGGCTTGGGAGCATGTGGATTGTGACTCTCCAAGGGACAGAGTTAAGACAGTGTATGGGTACATAAGGTATGAAGAAGAGTGTAGCAGTTTAAAGAAGGCAGGGGAAAGGAAATTAAAGGTAATATAAGAGGCAGAATTTAATATATTTTCAGAGAGGCCTGAACGAGTAGACCTGATAAAGAACATGTTCTGATGGATAGCACAGGCAGAAATCCAACAATTTTGCACTAGGCAGTTAATGTGCAGCCAAAGATCTGAATCATAATTTGCCATGTGCAATTAGTATGGCAGAAGAAATGGGAATACTTAGTCATACAGCATTTACATTTAAAGGGTATGGCAATACACAAGAGCTTCAAAAATTGGAAAGCAGAAAGGAATAAAAATAAACATATTTTTAATATTTCTGAAAATTATTTTTTTGAGCCAGTCACAATTTTCAAGTGAATTTCAGTTGAGAGTTTTAAACATAAGAAATTTGCACTGATTTGTATTTTTTTAAAGATTTCACTTCAGCTTTGGAGGGAGAAGAGTTAAAACTACCACTTAAAAAAGCAGACATCAATTTTCACACTTTTCATTACTTTTCAAGGTTGACACAATTCTTCCAACAGCAAAACTGAATGAAGAGGTTTTGGGAAGCATGAAGTGGAGACTGTTTTATTAAAAAAATAGAGCAGACAGTGACGGATTCTGTCTTTCAGAAAGCCAGAAAAGTCAGTCTTTTTCGTTTCCATTACTGTACAACATATTCTGCACTTTTTGGCTTTCGTAATAAGAAGCAGTGCCAAGTTATGTCTCATCATATGAATTCAGGCATCTTGATTAATCTGGCACATCATCACTCAGTGTGTTGTCTGATCAAATCAGTGCTTTGGAAAGTCATTTACAAAAGTAAAAAAAAAAAAAAAACCCCAAAGCCAAAAAACAATAAACACATGCACAAAAAAAAAAAAAAAAGAAAAAAAAAAGCTAACCCAAAGGTAATAGTGAATAATTAATTATCCCCAAAAAAGGACTTGAGAAATCAGTCTGTACTACAGCTGTGGGGCACTCACCTGCCAGCATCAACAAGTCTCGGTGGTAATATGACTGTGAGTGTCCATTTCATCTTATCTTTGTGTGACACATTTAAGACTAACCTTGCTGGCCATGCTCTCTATTTAACGTATTTCCAGCAAGAGCAGAATCTGTAGCTTGGTACAACTGAAAAGAAACCTTTCCATGCATTGGTGTGTTCAGAGCTGCTTTAACATAACTGATTGCAACAGTTAGGGGAATATGAATGCATTACAGCTAAATTTTTATTTGATGACATGTGGCCTAGAGCAGACAATAAACTCCCTTCTCCAGCATAAAAACATTAATCATTCTCTAATAAAACCATGAAATGTTGACATGTACAACTCTAATTGCAATAATGACCTTAAATTTGGACATTGCTTTTGTATTAATCCCACTAGCTTTAGTAAAGCTATCTAATAGAACCACAGAACTCTGACATGAATGGGTCTAATTGTAATAATCACTCCAATCATGGGTATTTTCTTAAGTTAATCCCACTAGCCTTCATTAAACCTTCTGTCAGGATTTAAATATTTACTTAGGAAGATGGTGCTGTTTAACTAACTTTCAATAAAATCTTGATTCTATAAAAACTTAGATTTTGAAATTGAGAACAAAGCCCAAGAACTTCCTGAAATGCTTTTGGTGTCAATTAATTTGTTGGGTTGTTTATGTGAAAATCAAATTCCTCTTCCTATCATGGAAGTTCCACTTTTTATTATTGCAACGGGTTGTTTTTGGGGGGTTTTTTTGGGGTGTTGTTTTGGTTTTTTTACATTTTCTCATCTCCAGTTTACTCAGAATTTTATCTGCAGTGTTTATTTTGGCCTGGGCAACCTACAAATCATTTCATTGATATTCAGTGAAATCTCAGGCTTTTTTACTTTCTTTGGCAAGGAATGATGACTTTTGATTGCCTGTGTAAGCTTGTTTTGTTTTTGAAAATGGAAATTTCTTTCTAGAAACAATGACAATTATTACTGTGCCTGTATGAATACTGAAGATAAATCTCAGTGGCAAATTCTCTCAGTTGTAATTGTTACATTAATCCTGTTAGTAATATGAACTTCAGTACATTGCAGCAGCAATGAATTTACCCATTGATATTAAATCTTTTTTGTCACATCTGTTGTGGCAATACACAAAAGGAAAATACTCCCTTTCTTCTGAAAAAAACCCAAAGGGATCTTTAATGTATGTGAAAGTGACCACTGTCTCATGGGAAAAAATAGTGGTTTTTCTTCATAAAACATCATAAGAAGAAAGAGTGGAACACACAATCCTCTGGAAATTTGTTGGAATCTTTGTAGGTCTTGATATCGCATAAAAACAATATGCAATTTTCATGGTGATGAAAAATAATGTGTAGGGTGTGTTTCAGATATGGATCACCCCTCATGACATTGAGGGCTTATCCCAAGTTGCCTCCCATCTTTCAAGTTGATCAAACAAATTTTTCCTTGACTGTGCTAGTGGAGCCCATGCAGATTCCTCAGAAAATCTGATTTTTCATTAGTGGCGCCTTTTAGTCACAGTACCTGGAAACAGCATTCAGCTTCTTGCAACTGCTGTAGTGCAAACATATCCAAATTTGTCCCTTAGGTCTCTCCTCCCCAGCAAGGGAGAGAAACAGGTCCTTGATACTCATTTTTGGGATTTTAATTTTTGATAGGACTAGGTTAAGGAGGCCTTGGAAATTACTCTTTCTCTTAATTGATTTCCTAGAGTGATGGGTAACTACTTCAGCGATAGATCCCTACAAAATGTTAAATGAGGTGGCTCCCCCTGCACCTCACTTAAAATTTCTGTTCAGATCTTGAGCCTGGACTTTCTAAGATTATTGGTGTAGTCCAGCCACACAAGCTTTCTACAACATCCTGTGTGGATAAAAAAGGTAGCAAGGCCTTGAGTCCTCTGTAATGGCAACATCAAAGACTGTCACAAAACAAAAATTTCGTGAACCAACTTTTCTACCAATCCAACTTTTTTATGTCGCCCGAACACAGGAATCAATCACAGTCCCTATGTTTACACAGAGCTGTTGTGATTCAGCCTGCCTGCTTCTCACTTTATTGACAGCTGTATTCTTCTTCTTTTCAAAATGAAGAATATAAAAAAGGTTGCCTGCTTCCAGAAGCGTTTTGTCACAGCTAGGTCTATGTGGTCTTTGACAGTGAACCTCAATTTATTGTTCATTCTGCTAAACCTGCAAGGGCAAGCAGAGGAGCACAGACTCTGCCCTCTCCAAATTCCTGATGTGCCTGTTGGAGGCACAGTGCGCCGGTACCCACACTAGCACCTCTGACAACACTAGAGAAGAAATTGTGTGGTCTGTGAAGGGAAATGCATCTGATGTAAATGCAGTCAAGAAGACTTCAGAATTAATTGTTAGGGAGTTAGGAGATTAATGGTGTATAATCTATCATTTTCTCACTCTTGGCAAAAGGAGCATTTAATGTGAATCTCAATAAAGCACAATTGCCACCCAAATATAAAGTTGTTGCTAACATTAGTTGTATTTTAGCAACATATATAAAATTATTTAATTATAATGAAAATAATACTGTACACTCTGCTTGAAAAATTAAGACAAGTTCTCAGGCCAGTGTGGGGTAACTACAGAAATTTTCATTGTAAGATGTTGGGCTCTGAAAGAGAATCTTTATTAATGCTGCTGATATGCAAAACTCTGCTACCTTCTGAGAACTATACTCCAGGAGCTGTGCAATAACTCAAAAGATTTGCAAAGAAGTACAAATGCTGGAAAGCCATACATATTTTCAAACATTTGCACAATCACTAAGGGAAATGTGTAAACAATCAGACACATGTGCCATAGACAGCTTGTACTCCCTCTATAGTCTTATCCTATTTTGCGAAGACAGGAAGGAAGAAATTGTATTTTTTTGAGTTACTAGAACAAGTTATATTCTGGTTATATTTGAGCTATTTTCTAGTTTCACTTCACCATTCAGAGACCAGGAACCTTAAGCACAGACACAGTGCTTCAGCTCAGCCCATAACTCCATGTCATAGTTTAGTTTCAGAAAAAAACCCCTTAGATTTAATATTGGCATGAGGTAAAAGGGGGGTATAGAACTTAATCCCTACAAGTCACCAATTTTCAGTTCATTTGAAGGCAAAGGCTCTTTCATCACTGTTATTAACTGATGTGCCAATCAGTCTTACAAGTCTAATTGCAGTAATGATTAAACAATTAGTTGGGAGCCTTCTTAAACTTCACCAGTAGGATTAACAGGGCCATGACTGTTGACTAAAAGTGACACTCAAATATGCATGCAGAGTCCCCTTAATATCAACAGAAGTTCAACTTCTTTTTCAGTAATAATTTGACCCTATTTTTTTGTATTACTTCAAGATTGTATTAATTAGGGATGTTGTTTTCCTACAAGCTATATCCTTGTGGAGTTTTATTAGACTGATATTCCTCCTGTGACATGGTGTTGAGAAAAATTTGTCATTTATGGATTGTTTTGGTCTTTAGAGTTTCAAGTAAGGAAGTGTCTTTGCAGCCAAAATCTGTTTTCTAAAAGGTCCCTCTCATTATAGGTTTTGAAGTGTTTTTTTAAAGTGGAAATGAGTATTGCAAGAGGAAATTCCCATAAATTTATTTTAATCTGTAACATATGGTGGATAGTTTTGGCCTAACCCCAAGATTACAAGTCCTGATAACAGAAATATAACTCAGCAGAAGATAGGAACATATTTCCTGAAGCTGGACTTCTTCAGGAAGAAAGAATCACATCATCTCTACCCTATCTTCATGTATCATCCCAGAACTGCCATATTTCAGCAGAGCACATTAAATTAACTCACAAGAAATGATGCTGTAATCCAGGAAATGGGAATGGTTCCAAGAAGATTTAGATTATCTTCTGGAAAGCAACATAACAGGGTGGAAAACACAGCATTCTGCGATGAACTCATGAAGTTATTAAAAGCTGTGGTATGGTCAAACACATAAAAATCATACATTTACCCTTGTCTTTCTGTTTAGTCCTTAATCTTTCTTAATGAACTCAGTGATTGTAACAATTTAGCTTGCTGAGATATGGAATTAGATCAAACTGTGTCCTTTTACCTATTTTTTTCAATTTTTTTCAGTTATTAGGGCTTAAAAAATTTTCATAAATTATCTGTAAAATGGCAACAAATAGAAGTGATACACTGCATAAAAACTAATTTTAACTACTTATAGAAATGTAGTTTTCCACTAGGTTATATTTTTTTTTCTTAAGATTTTCAAATGTAAATATTTTACAAGAGGAATTTATTTTGTTTCAACATAGAGTGATTTTACTATGGATTGATTAGATTCTTTACTATTTTCTGGTACTTTATTGAAAAAGTCCATGAAATAATGTGACAGAAGAGCACAAGCATCACAGTGTAACTTTCGTATCCATTTAACAGACAAAATAATTTTATTACATGTATAGTACAGGGAATAAAAAACCCCAAACAGATACAAAGTTCCACACATTCTACTCAAATAAGCATCATTTGTGTACAAATAGAAGCAGTCCAAGTTACAATGAGCACTTCTTTCACTGTGGATTCAGTAATTTGACCTGATCATAGAATCCCAGATTCTTTGAGTTGGAAGTGACCTTAAAAAAATCATCCAGTTCCACCTCTCCTGCCATGGGCAGGGACACCTTGCATGAGACCAAATTTCTCAGGGCTCCTCCTAGTCTGACCTTGAACTCTTGCAGGGCTGTGAAGTCCACAACTTTTCTGGATGACTTCTTCATCAACCTCAAAGTAAAGAATTTCTTCTTAATACCTAATCTAAATCCACCCTACATCTTTTTGAAGTGCTTTGTTCTATCACTGTATCTCAGCTCTCCTGTAGGTCCACTTTAGGTACTTGAAGGTGCTGAAAGGTACCCTCAGATACCTTTTCTCTTCTCCAGGCTGCACAGCCCCAACTCTCTCAGCCCATTTCAATAGGAGAGATGCTCCAGGCCTGTGATCATCTTCATGGCTCTCCTCTGGAATCATTCCAGCAGGTCCATATCCTCACACTGGGGACCTAGAGCTGGATGCAGGGTTCCAGGTGGGCTCTCACCAGAGCAGAGCAGAGCAGAGGCGCAGAATCCCCTCCCTCCCCTGCTGCCCACCCTGCTTTGGTTGCAGCCCAGGACATGTCTGGCTTTGTGGGCTGTGAGTGCCCATGGCTGGGTCATGCTGAGCTTCTTGACCCTCAACAGTCTCAAGTCCTTCTCCACAAGAGAAAACTGCTCTCAAATGTCGATTATGATGTGGTGTGTGCAACTCTAGTCAGTCATTAGTAGCTAAAATTATACCAGTTAACTGTTTACTGTTTTCTACTGAGCATATGTGCGCTGTGCTTAGGAAAAATAAATCCAAAATAGGAAGTGTCTCTTGATCATCCCTTTTTTACCACTTTTGTAAGAGCTAGAGATGCCTGTGAAGGCTGTGAAAAGGCCCACATCCAATGAAGAGAACAATCTGCTCATTCTCTATGTGCAGAAAATAGCTTTGAAGGTTTCCTTCACCATCCTACAAAGATTTTTTGTTTAGGACATGAAGCATCTCAGAAGCTTCCATAAATGAAAGAGTCAGAAGCATTCTCTGAATGCAATCCGCACATGGAAATTTCCAGAAAATATTAAAAAATAACTCATCAAAGTGATAAAAAGAAAGAAATTATTGGGATAGTAATCACTGCTGCAAGAACTCTAATCATTATGCATAAGAAAACATACAAAAAAGCCACTGTGTAAAGCTGTTCCAAAAGCCTTTAATTTAATCAGTATGCTTGGGTGGTCATGAGCAGTGCTGCTTATTTTAGCCCCAAAAAAGTCATATTTGTTGATTCTAGATCACTAAACTTCATCTCAGGAAAAGAGAGAGTCAAGTCCTCACATGCGAGCAGGCACAGAACAGAATGCATGTTAACTGCCCTCATCTCCACCAGGATACTGCCTTCAACAGCAGGTGTGTGAAGAAAGTACAAGAGCATATATTGTGTTCCTAGATTACTTTCCCATCCTCCAACATTTTGCAGCCTAGGGACTTCCTGAATAATAGAAACATAAATAATAGTAAATAATTATATCAGTAAGTCATGAATTATTCACCAGATGATATATATAAACAGCCTTTCTCACATGCATACACAAACCCATAAAGGCTGATCTATGTTGCAATGTTTAAATGCATTCATTGCCAGCACAAGAAGGCTCTATTCTCCTTTATGAGTGGAAGAAAACAGGAAAAGAGTCACAGGAGGGGGCTTTGTCTATGTTGTATGTGTAGCACTTTGCGAGGCCTTTTGGAAGGTTATTTCTGTTGGAGGAAAACTTCATGAGGGAGTTACATATCTCTTTGTAATCTGCTGTATTTACAGACAATATCTAGTCTGGCTTCCTTTAACATATGCAAGTCCAATAACAGGATGGGGTTGACATCCTGCCCAAATGTATCTCCTGGACTTTTGCTTTCATGGGTGTGTCTCTGTCACAGCTCAAGACTTCTTTATCTTACTTCTTGTCTTCAAAACCGGCAGGCAAATGCAGCTCCACAGTATGGGACTGCCCTCAGTTATGTGCTTCATCAGTATCTGGGGAATCCTTTGAGCCACGTGGTTCTGGTTTCATTCAAAATAGCATCATGCTTTTGCTACCTGACTACAGAAAATAAATTTCATATAGCTATCTTAAGTAAGATTGTTCTTATTTATCATTTTCAATATGTTGCTTGACACCTAACAGCACCATTTCATGGTCACATGGAGTGACTGAAAATGCTTTCTTTATGGGAGAAATAGAAAGATCTGCCATGTTCAGAATGAAAACTCTCTAATCTCTTCCCTTAATTTTAAGCATTTTTGAATCCACAGCAAAACAAAAAATAAGAGTAGAGGCAAAGGAGTTTTCTATCTCTTTTGCTGTTGTTGTTTTATAACAAGATAAATGCTGCATGAAAATATTGAAACAGCAATGAGAAAAGACTGTCAGCAGAAGTACAGGGATTACTGCTTCATAAATTTGTTCTCTAGGGGATTTAATCATAACTTGAGGTGAATAGCTCCTGACTGAGCTGTGCATCTGGAGGTAATCTTGTTAAGGGTCTAGTTTCCTGCTGATCTAACACAGTAACATGAGCAAGACAATTGTGACCACTTCTGTCTGGCAGACTGCACTGGCTCAGAAAGGTTCAGGCATAGCATTTGGTAGGCTCTGTCCAATGGAAGAAAATAAATACCTGGAAGAAATACAGTGGTGTAGCAACAGCTCAAATGTAATGTCTTGCATGTTTGTGTTTTGCTCTCTGTGAAGGCAATGAAATAGGATCAAATGAAAAGCATACCTGCAGTTTAGATGAGAAGTATTGATCTGTAATTGATCTTCTTGTTAATTACCTAATATTTAAAACAAATTCACCTGTGTTGGTTTATTCAGCTCAACTACACATATATTTTAACACATGAGTAGAACTAACACATGAATAATCCTATAAAGTTGTGCCTGTCCCTTGAGTATCTTGCCAAAGTAGAACCCAATTCCCATAGAAATTATATTTTCATTTAAATAGGCCTGTATTATGGACTTAATTTTATTTCCAGAATACTTAATTTCAGTTGATTTAGAAAATCAGAAGATGTAGCGACAAGAAAACTTGCCTTTTCACATATTTTTTAATAGAAGGAACACATACTTAGATTTTAAAAAGTGTGAAGAAGCACCTATTTGTATTGAAGAACTGCCTTATTTACCCCAGTCTTACTCACAATGCCTGCTCCCAGGCTTCCTAAGCCTCAGTGCATGGCAGCAAGCTTTGAGGCGAGAGGTGCTAGCAGCAATGGAGGAGAAGTGCATTAGAGACTGCCACAGGAATCTGAATATGAACAGTTTTACAGCCCAGATGGCATATGTGTAAGGATTCTGTAAGAGCTGTACAATGGCATTGTTAGCTTGCATTTTTTGAAATGTCGTAGAAATTGGAAGAGACCCTCAAAGACTGGAAGAAGCCAAGTGTTTGCCGCTTCTTCAATAAGTGCAAGGAGGAGAATCGGGAAGTATGAAGTAGTCAACCTCATGTCAATCTCTGTGTAAATAATGAAGATGAAAGAGCAGACTACGGCTGGAGCGCAAAGTGAGAGAAAAAACTCTTTGGGCAATTGGCTTCCCAGGATAGATACCACCAGTTTGAAGCCAACCGATCGGTCTGTCACGAGTGACACACTTTGGGCTTAGAACTGTCATGGAAAGTGTTTAACAGCTCTACCAACAGTCCAGGCAGTGGATGAAATGGACCCTCAGCAAGTTTACAGGACACCACGGTGGGGACAGCATGAGTGTCTGGAGGGCAGGCCTGCCACTTAAGGTGACCAAGGTGAGCAGGGAAAATAGGCTAATGGGAGCCTTACTGAGTACCACAGAGACAGATGAAAAAATTCCCTGCATTACTACAGGCAGGCTGGCAGCCCAACAGCACTGTTAAAAAGGCCCTGGGAATCATGCTAGACAAACTGAACAAGCTGAGTAGAGGTGTCATCTCAGGTGCAAGTGTGTGCCTCTGGAATATTTTCATTAACTGTAGTATGTAGTAGTATATAGTATGATGTATGATAGCTCATTGCATTTTAAGCTTCATTCTATATACCTGAAGTAATTTTGTCAGTTCTCATTTTGACACACACACACACACACACACACACACATACAGAAGTGACTGTGAGTAAAATTTTAACACCTAAGAAACTACCCTAAGAATTTGAATAGTTTAGTCAGGGTGTCTTACAACTCCTATTAAAAAAGTATTCTAATTCCATAGTTCTGCAGAAGGTTATTTGTAGATTATCGCCTTTTTGCTTCACAGAAAATGAGGATTGAACATTCTCAAGTACTCAAGAATCTAAAAATGTAGAAAATTCCAAAGCACTCTGCTTCAGTCAAACTCAGTTGGAAATTAGTACCTTGGAAAATCATGCACTAAAAGGACAAAGATGAAACAAAGAGGAATTATGACTGAACACCATGAGCAGAACTTATAAAATAATTATCATAAGTAGAAATGCAATTAACCTTAACTTCACCCTGTGCTGCTGTTTTTGTCTTGGCTATTTTAAATCATCATTCTGAGGACAAGTTAAAAAAGCACACTGAATAAGAAAACAAAAACCACATCTCCATAATATTTTATTAGGTGTATATCAAGAAAAAAGAAGTAAAGTCACATCTTTATGATGCTGCTAAACCTTATACTGTAAAAAAAAAGAAACACACATCTCAGACACAGAGTTTGAATCATGTCAATTTCCTTTAACCAAGGTTAAAATAAAACATTCAAACTTACTGTAATTGACAGGAACCCAGATTTCTCTAGGTATCAAGTTCAGTAAATTCAGCATCAGCCTTAGTAATTTGTCATCTTTTAGGTAAGGGCTGTGTATTTCTTACAGCCTGCTGTGTGCACTTCTGCTTTGTTTTCACTCAGTAGCTGAATCTTTATTTAGGTTTCCTTGAGAAGCTAATAAAACTGTTTATGTTGCTTTCTACAGAAATAAAGATCTTTACATTGTTGTTTTGCATTTACATGGTTTCATTCAGAAGGGTGAAATGACTGCTAACTGCCTTGTGCTTGTCCTGTCCCCAGGCTATTATGATTTTACATTTCCCATCCATGTGTGATTAATCACATTAAAATTTTCCAAGAAGAAACTTTGATCCCATGTCTAATAGAGAAATGATATCTTTACAAAAATACTGAGCCTGTATAATGGAAAGTATCTCTTTGTTTTTAGTAGCAATTTATTCTCAGTCACATTATAAGCAAGATTTACACTCAGCTTAGAAAGCAGACTTTTTTTCCAGAGGCTTAACACAATTAACAGGACACAAAACTGCAGTTTTTCTCAACCAAAGCAGTCTCTCAGGAAGATAAAAGTAAAATGATAGCCAAATTCCTTACAGCTGACAATATTTTCTGAGATCATCACAGAGATCATCACAGCTGGGGCTACTACTAACAGTGGTCTGTCAGAGGTTGGCATTACAATACACTGCCTTCTCAGTCTTTATGCCAAATGTGATTTGTAATAAAGAAAGAGACGGGCTCCTATAAGCAAGGCAGTGCTCAGTTAAAAATCCCACTGAGGGACTTTATCTTTCTTGCATATTTCATCTACTTGGAAGACACCATCTGCATGTCACAATATCCTAAAATATAGGTATGGATTCTGAAAGTATCACTGCAATTGCAAAAACAGTGTGCCAAATCTTGTTCAGTGTTCTTGCTTGTTTTGATGTAATACATTGTGGAAAATTATACACAACACAGTGATGGCAAGAGGGGAATTCTGTGAACCTCATTTTGCTCATATCTTTAATGGCTTTGTTTTTGGGATTTTTGTTTGTTTGTTTGTCTGGGTTAGGGGTTGATTTTTGGGGTGTTTTTTTCGTTGCCTTTGGTTGTTTTGTTGTTTTGGGTTTTTTTGCAGAAGGTTTTTTTTATTTCTTTTGGTTTTGTGCTGCATCTAAATATAAACCCATCTTTTTTTAGGGTCTAATATGTATCTTACTTTGTATTGTGATATCCTGTTCCTTGTCATGCTGGAGAAGCCTGCAGCTGTCTAAAGCTTAATTATGCATGAATGCAAAGCCGAGATGCTTGGCCAATAGTGCCTCAGCAGAGTATGGTTTCTCACTTGTTTTTGTTTGAATTATAATTGGGTAGATTTATATTTCCCAAACCATTCTGCCCCTTGTGCATGTTCTTCCTTGCTTCTGTTGCCTTTGTTTGAGCCAGATTCTGAACAAGCCTTTTTGAACATGAACTGTCTATTAGATCTAAGATAGGTCATTAATGGATTTGACAAATCCTTTCACCTTAAGACAGCTAAAAAAGGTACAGAAATGAGTCTCCTCCCCTATCAGTTTTACTCCAGATGGTTGGAGGTGGGGTGTTCTTTATTTTTTTTTAATGAATAGCTAAATAGAAGCTGGCATCTGCGTTGAAACAAAGGAGGCTTGGAGCCAGACTTCTAAAAGGAAGGTAGTATCAAGCAATAAAGTGCTACACCTGCTAAAGGGAAGGTAATACAGGCACTGAAAGCACATTTGTAGTCACAATTATCACGTATGGAAAGGCTTTAGACAATTGTTGTCAAGAAGACATAGATGGTAAATCTACAAAGTCAACAAATAACATTGTCAGGGGTGGTGAAATATATGGCCCCATCATTTTATATGAGTGGCACAAATTGGTGACAGCAATAGCACCTATTTGCTGAGAACCGTGAATATTTATTCAAACTTGTTCTCAGCAACTAAATATCTCTGCTGCTGCTCTGTCTTTTGTTAGATTTATGGTTGCAACTCCTGAACAGTGTAAAGCACATTTTAAGTCAACATCTGCATCCACATCCTTCAAAAATGCATAAACAAAAACATAGAGACATTCAAAGGAGCTCTAGGGACAGGCTATGTCTTTGTGCTGACTGTCTTAATTCTTGGAAAATTAATCCCATTTGGAATGTGGAAAAGTGATGTTATAAGCAATGAAAAGCTAAGATGCTGCTCCCATGAAATATTGCAACCAGCAGTACCTGAAGAGTAGATGGCAAGGAGGGAATTTATTTCCCCACCATTGCCTTCAGATTTAAATGCTGATGCATAGAGGATTATTGCTCTTTAACTTTTTTAAAGGTACAGAAGCTAGCTGGCTCCCCTCCTCCATGATCCCAGTAGAATCATTAAGCACTTTACTAGTAAGCAGAGATACCTTACACACCATTTCATTTTGTAATGCAGTTCTGAAGACAGGGTGGGATGTTTGAAAGAATTGAAGTGATGAATATCTGCCTTCCTTCTCTCCGCTTTCACAGGGAGACTTTTGCTCGGCAGAGAGCTGCCACAGCACTCACTAAGCTCCTGCCTGCCTCCCTGCTTCCCCTCATTCACATCAGACACAAGCTGTGCCCAGAAGAATGGCAAGGGCTGGGGCAGTCCCAGCTGCTCTCCCTGTTTTGCCCAGTTGCTCCCCTCTGGTCTTTGTGAGGCTGAGTCCAGGTATGGCCTAAGAGCACCAGCCTCATTAAAGATTCAGAACACATGAAATTTGAATTGACACTAAACAAATGACCACTGTGTCAAATGGCTCAGCATTTTGACACTAGATTCTCTGTGGATTTAGCTCTTTCCTAATGTTCGTTTAATGTGATTTTAACACTGACCTGAATGTGAACAGGGCCGGGTTTTTCTTTTATGCGTCTTTCCTAGATTCTAGAACATTACATCTGAGTTCTGGCCGGGTTTTCTTGTACCTGCAGGTGTTTTTAAATATGTATTTTTATGGAGTATAAAGGAAACATTTTTTTTTTTGTTCGTAATGTATTATTTCCTGCTGGTCTTGACACATACCATTCAACATATGTCTTACAAGGGACTGCAGGGTAAAAAAAAAAAAAATACCCACAATAGATAAGGGCTGTTTTCCCCAGTGGATGATGGGAAAATGATTGGGTGTGTGGAGGGCAATTCCTTGCCCTCTTGAAATCTGAAGCCCAGAAAGATGGAGCTTTTGTGTGTCTGTTTTAAAAGGACTGAAATCCATTTACACATCAATGTCAGCTCCTGCTAAAGAAAGGCAACATTGTTGATGTTATGCTTGTCAAATACAAATAATTTGTTTTCAAGGGGAGACAAGTACAAAGCTTCTTGTCCACCAAACAGAGCACATTAAATATGACCCTTTCTCTGGGCACATGAACACTAGCACAAGAAAGCACAGGAGATATATAATTAATATTAGCTAACACACAGTAAGGTTAATTGTTGCTTCTCTGAATAGTTAATCTGCAAGCAGTTGATAAATCCCACAATGAATAAAAGCAGCTCGTATTTAGGTCACACAAAGTCATTGCTGTTTTTTAATTTAAACTGTGCACTAGATTAAAACACAAGAGTATTGCAGGAGGACAATTCAGAAGCAGTAGCAATAGGCTGTCATTTGGCGTAAAAAGTTTCCCCAGCACACCCTAGGGACATGTTAATCAAAGCTTTTTAATGGATTCAGTCTGATCTGTGACAGGCTTTGTTCCAGAGATGGCATTTGCAGGATAGAGCTGCAAGTTATCAATAAGACACAGTAATTGCTGGGAGTGATTGAGCCTTGTTCCTTAGGCTTCATACCATTCACTCCTTTTTATTATCAGTCAAGCCCAGAGATGTCTTGCAATAAGCAGTCAAGTGATGGCTTGTTTCTTTCCTTAATCCTGAACCATATAATGAAAGAAAATGAAGCAACATGAAAATTTGCATTAATTAAAAAATGTATAAAACTCATTTCTGTTTTCTCCCTGCTATGTTTTATGCTATTTTTGCCAGGATTTTGTGGTAATTCTTCAGCCTCTATCATGTACTGATAAATCCTTTTTAAGCAGTCAAAGCCTTTCACTGCCTGGTTAAAAGCTTCAGTTCATCCATTGACAGTGCTTTATTAAGTTATTCATTATCTCTTGGAAATCAAAGCATTGGCACAATCAGTAATAACTAGGGATAACACTATCACCTACATGGATAGTTCGCCCTGCATCCATTTAGGAAAGATAACTCCCAACACTGAAATGAAAATTCTTCAGTGCTATTCAAGAAGGTAATAGAAACCTAACATTTTTATATAGTGAAGGGTCATAATCCTCCCTTTATAGCACCACAGTCATTCCCATAGCAACCTAAACCCACTAGGGATTATGACCTCTCAGTATGAACAAACAGAAGGAAAAGTTGTTTAGAAGAGAAGGAATCTCTTTGATTAGTAAAAGGCAACACCAATATTCTGTGTGTGCACATATAAGGCAGACACATAGACAACACCTAAATTGAATTTGTTTTAAGTATGAACAGACAATGAAATTATTGTTAAAATCAGATTTCTTGGTTTCAATGAGGGTTTGTTTCGTGCAGTAACAGAACAAACTGTAATAGATTTTGCTGGCTGCATTTACTTTTTTCTGAATTAGGTTTGTTGGAAATCAGGTTAAGGTTTATTTATTCTAGTAACCTCAATCTTGAAAAAGCTTGGTGATATTAACAGGTGAAAGCTACCACCACAGGAAAACAGAGGTGGTCCTGTCTTGTTGTTTTTGCTGTCCAGTAAATGACCGGTTATTGTTGTAATTACAGATGATCAGAATTTGTAGTTTTGAGGCTGTGTAATGAAAGAAATGCTTTTGTTGAAATTTTCTTGAAGTATATTTCATAAATAACAAGAAAAAAGAGATAAAGTATTGCACTACTTTGAAATATTTAATGTCCTTGATTAAATCTTGTTTTACTTCTAATGTTTGCAAATAACAGACAGTTTTGCATATCTCCTTTTTATTTGAAACTATCAAATTCTGAATAGATTATTTCACATTTATTATTGAAGTAACTGATTTTTTTTTTTCTATTCAACTTTAAACTGTTGGGAACTATGAAGGAGTTTCTTACAAAGAAACAAATGTAGTAGCCTCCCTGCCCATTAATTATTTTTACTTCCTAAGGAAATTATATGTTATGTATTTGTGAAATATTCTGAAATTTTCAGTTTGAAAACACTAGAAATGCCAATATTATGTTCCTCTCTGTGTTAGTTGTGTATGTACAATTTTAAAATCTCTTTGAAGATTTTATCTTTATCATTTATCTTTGAAATATTTAGAGACTGAAAAATTAATGCATGCTAATTATATAAAATTTACAAAATTTTATTTTTCTTTCTTCTTTAAAACTGCTCAGTTTTCATTTAGATATTTCCAATAATTTCATAAGCAAAGCAAGATACTCTCTCTTAAGCATAGGAACAATTTATATTATATTCTGCCATATCACAACATGTATATGTTCAGAGTTCCTAATTTTAAAGATGTGAACAGTTCATGAGCTTTTCTGCATTCATCACATGAAAACTGAAGCACTTCCACTGAGAACAAGCATTCTCCTGATGATATGTACTAAGCTTTCATTTTCTGCTCTCTCAGCTGTAGCTCTCTTTCATGTAGTAGGCATCTGGGCAAGAGAGGTCATGATTACCTATATTGTATTATGACACTTGGAATATAACTTATGACCAGTCCATGTACCTTCTGCTTTGCTTTATGAGCTTACAACACAAGTCAAACAGTGACAACTCGGTTTACCTTAACTTTCAAAAGGAAGAATTTATTCTTTAACAGGTTTGTTCAGAGTTTTTGTTTTGTAAGTATCTGAAACACTCAGAAATTTATTTTTTGTAAAAATATTTAGTTTTCAATAACACACATCCAGACTGGGTAGAAAATGTTTATGCGATATTTGCCTGTTTTTTTTAAAAAAAAAACCCTGGATAATGAAATGTAAGAAAGTCTTTTCTAGACATTAGAATGCGTTTATACAGAAGAATAAGTATTTAGCTACTATTGCATAAAAGCTTGTTGACAAAACCAAGAAAGGTTTTTTCTTTTCATAATCTGCTACATAGCAAATTCACTGTTAATTTGCCTTTGACAATGTCCAGTTAACAAAAGATGGAGACTTTGATGAGTCTTTGTCCTAAGAATAGCAATATAGAAAGATCATGATCATTGCAGTAAAGATTGAAAAGCTTTCAGATAGATTATTCATTGTTCTTAAATTCTCTGCCATAATGGTCTCATACCATTGCTTCAAATTTAGAATACCAGTGTGAAATTGCTATTGGAATGACTGTTGAAATCAATGATCTACATAAGTGGACCATTCTTGCTAGCCCTGAAAAAGGAGTTGTAAAAACAGGATTTATTATTGATATACATTGTTGTTGTTGCTTTTTTCAATAATAATAGTAATAGTAATAGTAATAGTAATAATAATAATAATAATAATAATAATAATAATAATAATAATTTATATTGATGTTGAAATGTCACACAGAGAAAAACTTTTGGGAAGTGAAACCTTCTAGTGCAAGTTGTTATGCCCAGCATCCTGGAACAAAACCACACAACTTTTTCTTTTTTACATATTTAGACATGAAAAGGATCCTAAGGGCCAGACTTCGATCAGGAGTGTAAAGCCGTTTCTCTGAGACCATAGCTCCTAAGGAGGCCTGGAAATTTTTCAAACTTTTAAAAGCCTCTTCTAAACTTCACACCTCTAATAACCAGATTCCGGCACATTTTGATGACAACACTACCTCAGTAAGTTTAATTTTCCATCAAATACTGATTAATTTTCCATCAAATACTCAGTCAAGGAAGAAAATACTTTCACAAGATGAGGGTCAAGGGGACAATTTCTGATCTAACTGACTGTGGTGCAATTCCAGAACAACCCTGATGATTTCAGTGGTGTTCACTTTTGATTTAACAGATATGACAGAGTCAAATTTAGCCCAAGGTTTTTATTAAAAACTAATTAAATTAGGTGCTTACATAGCACGTGCAGAAATACAAGGGGAGATAACAAGAGTCTGGGAGGAAGAAGTTTTTATAAGATGCCAAACTACAAGGTGATTTTTCTGCAATGACACAATACATATGTTTAGCTCTCCCTCTCATCTCCTGATCTCGTCCCTCCCATCTCCCAGTCCAGCTGAAAACATTTATATTTGGTATCTTTGATATTTGGTATCTTTGATCCTTGTCCTTCCTTCAAACCCTTTAGTGCCAAGGCCTGTATCTCTGCAGGCATTTATTTTGATGAAATACTGCAGAGAAGGCAGGCAGGCCCAAGAATTTTCCTGCAGGACAGAAGATTATAGCTTTAATATTACCAACTAAAACCTTCCTAACTCTATTGTCAGCCACAAAATAGAACTTCAAAATTTAATTTTAGCTATTTATGGGCAGGGCAAACAATTTTTTATAGCCTCTTTCTTTTTCCTCACCTGTTTTTCATGGAGATGACAACCAGACCTTTTTCAAAGGGTCTGTGAGTCACACAATTTCTCTGCAGAACTGAAATTTTAAAGCGAAGAAAGGTATCTGGAAAAGAATAGAACTATGTAAAACAAGAAAATGGGACTACAGGTATTCTAGCAAATGTACATTATATTTGCAGGCCTTGTTGGGACTGAACCTTTCATATCCCAGTAATTTCAGTGGGAGCTGGGTCTACTCAGTCCTGTAAAATAACTGAACACCTTTTCATGTATGGTGAGATGCTTATGCTGGCTGTTGTAAGTTCTACAGAGGGAAACCACTCTGTGTGGTTTAGAAATGCAATCCCATGAAGGAGGTATGAAGTGTGATGCCTCAGGAATTTAGGATAAACCATTGGAGAGAGGCAGTGTGACAGGATGTCAATGTAAAATTTTGACTGAAAAAGAACAATGAAGTCTGCCTAAAATACAGTTGTTGATTGCCCTGTTAGTGCTATAAAAACCTGAGTTTCTATCGGTTCCATATAACATTTGGATACTTTTTTGTTTACAATTGTATTGTAAATACTCCTGGTTCCCATGGGAAGACTGAAAAGCTTGTACTTTCCTATATTTGCTGTTAAGTAGCTGAAGAGTGGAGAGGCAGATACTGTCAGCTTCAAGATACTTCAGTATCAATTTAGACAAAAAGCTACAGTATGAAGAATATAGTGCACAATTTTGTTACTCCCATAAATTTGGCAGCAAATCCCCAAATCACCAGTGATCAGTGTGGAAGTTTAAAAACAGTTGGGCTTTGGGTTTTCTGTGTTTGGTTTTGGTTTCTGGTGGTGGTGGTGCTGGGGTTTTTTTGTCATATTTTGAATGACAGCGACTGGCTTGCCTAGGATCAGACGAGGTAACTGTTCTAGTACTAGGACACTGGAGCATCCTCCTCTGACTGCAGGAACTCAGAAAGAAGAGAAATTTATTATAAATCCATACAAATTTACCAAGGAGACTTTATTCTCTCCCCTTTTTCTCCACATGATGCTATGAGTTACTTGGGTAGGCTACAACTCCTGTGTCACAACTGAGCATAGGTGAAGCATTGGTGTTCACAGTCAAATGCTGTAAGGAGTACAGATGCTGAAATAAAGCAGAGAATGGAGCTGAGAAACAAAGGAGATTTAGTACAGGAATAGTACATGCTATCAAAAGCCAAATGTTAGTAAACCTGAAAGTTTGACTGCACTCATATATTTGAAATGGATTTTCTAATAAAACTGTGGTTGATGCAAGTTTATTTCCTTTCTAATTTTTCATCTGAGTTAACACTGAGATAAGATCATGGCTGCTAGGGAAGGCAGTGCTATCCCTGCCATGCTACAAAAATAACAGCTTACAGCACATATATTTACAAGTCTACCAAATTCTGCCAGGTTTTTAAGGCAAACTAAATAATATTTTTATGTCAAAAAGATATTTTATGAGCTCTAATAGTGCGGCATGGATGCTTGTCTTTTAGAAAGCATGTAGTTAGAACCACTGAAAGCTATTTAGCCATTGAGACATCCTATTCTAGAGTCCAAATGGATGTGGTGTTGGATTTGAAAATGTAATCATGCAAGTCTTGACTGCAATAAGACATGAGATCCCTTCAGTTTCAGAATATTGTTCCAAGGGCCAAAAGTAGAAGAGAAAAAAGAGTATGCCTAACACAAAGGTGTGAGATAGGCTAAAAACTTTAATTAATTATAAAATAATAAAATGCTGTTATTGCAGTTTTATTCATACATGTTTTCAATCAGGATTTTTTTTATCCCCATCTTTTCCCTCAGCTTAAAGGAAGGATCAAAGAACCCTTAAGGTTGGAAACCATCTCTAAGACCACCTAGTCTAACCACTGACGTATAACTGCCATGTTTACCACTAAATCATTTCCCAATTACCATATCCACATGCTGTTTTGAACATTTCCATTCATGGTTTTTTTCATCACATCCTTAGGTAGGCTGTTTCAATGCCCTAATAGCCTTTCAGCAGAGCATTTTTTCTAAATATCCAACCTAAACCTTCCTTACCACAGCTTGAGCCTGTGGCCTCTTGTCCTGTTGCTGGTTGCCTGGGAGAAGAGACAAACCCCCATCCTGCATGCTTTAAAATTTAATAATAAATAACATCTTTTCGGGGTGTTGTAGACAGTGATAAGCCATCCTGAGCTTCCTTTTCTCCAGGCTAAACAACCCCAGCTCCCTCAGCCCCTCTTCATAGGACAGACCCTTCTGCAGTGCCGCTGCTCCTCCCTGGACTTGCTCCAGGGCCTCAATGTTTTTCTTGTAGTGAGGGCCCCAAAACCAGACAGAACTCTTGAGGTGTGGCCTCACCAGTGCCCAGCACAGGGGGACAATCCCTGTCCTGCTCCTGCTGGCCACACCATTGCTCATACAGGCCGGGATGCCACGGGCCTTCTTGGCTCATGTTCAGCTGCTGCAACCAACACCTCCAGATCCTTTTCTACCAGGCAGCTTTCCAGCAACTCTGCCCCATCCAATAGCACTGCCTGGTGTCACTGTGACCAAAGGGAAGGACCTGAAAATTTATGTTATTATTTGCCTTTCTCATCCAGCTGGCCTCAGCCCATTGATGCAATGTCCAGATTCTCTGCAGAGCCTTCCTGCCCTCCATCAGATCAACAGTCCTGCCCAACTTGGCGTTACTTGGAGTCACTTCCGTATCCTTGGACTTGTGTGTCCACCAGGATTTCCACCTGAATTAGAGGGGCTTCATTCTTCCCACAGCTGTCTTCCAGCTCCAGAGCCTAGGTGCCTAGAGGACAACTCATGTTGCTATCAGGAACTGAGGCAAATAAAGCATTATTAACTCAGCCACAGTGATATTTCCCTCCATATCCATTAAAGGCTGGCAGTTCTCCTTAGGCCTTGTTTAACTGCTGATGATTTTTAATTTTTTTTTTTTTGTTTTATCTTTTACGGCAGTAACCTGTACAAATGCAACAATAAACTGGTCACTCCTGGGATTTTTGTCACATGCTGTAGAAGGGTACACATTTGATCTATCATTAAGCAAAGCAAGAAATATATCTGTTATTATATTTATTAAAAATGTGAATGGTGCTCAGAAGTATTCTTTTAAATTGATTTGGGAGAACAAAACAGTAAGTACTAAGAAATGCAGCCAGTCTGTTTCCTTCAATGACTCCTGTGTTTTGCTGATCATTTCAGAAGGAAAAAAAAAGACCCTGCAAGGAAAGTACTACAATCTTGGCTGAAAGTAAAATAAGTATGTGCCAGAAGATGTAAAATTCTTCCTACTTATTTCAAGTGTTAACACACATTTTAATATCTAATGTTGCATTACAATGAATTTTCTAGTCAAATGACATTCACATCAGTACCTAGCAAATCATAAGTTTCAGAATTCTACTGTGGTGAAAGTTCTTTGGTCCAAATAAATATTGCTTTTTATTATTCCACAAAACAATCAGTAGCCTGAGGTGCCAAAAGAGAAGACATTCATCACTAGCAGCTTTTTCTGTCTCCTTGCATTCAGATCAAATTCTTAGAGTAAGGAAGTTGAACTCCTCTGCTGAAAACATCTTTTAAATGCTAAGGTCTGATTTTGTGTCTTCTTTAAGTTTGTCATTTTCCTTATTGTCTTTTATACTCACCCCCTTACATTTATTTGGAAATAGTTGAATTATTTTTCTCTTTTGTTTCTAGGCAGTAGAAATTCCATTGAAATTTCTGATTGTTCCACTGAGGCACTGTCTGTAGCAAAAGTGGTGAAGATGTTTCTTGGCCTCTGTATTTTATAAATGTAAAAAGCCATTCTGGAGGAGCTAGAGACTGAATTCCACTGCCTTTGCACAGAAAGACATTAGTCATACAGCTTCTTCACAGTGACCTCAGATATATCTTAGAGTGTGGTCCGGTGCTGCTCCGTAAATTGCAGTGAGCATGAGCTGGTTCCATTTGTAGAGAAGATTGTTCCTCCACATCACATCATCTTGTCCCATTGTCACCACCTTCAAAGAGCACTTCAGGGGAAACTCAGATGCCTGGTATGGTCTGAGACCCCGAGCAGTTAGCAGAGGAGAGTCTGTGTCTCCCTGTTCCTCTCCCAGCCTTGAGCTTAACCTCTCACCACTGCCACCTCCAGAGTCCTCATCTTACCTTGGGAAAATAACCCATATAAAAAAGTGAATAATTTCTGTACTTTGTATGGCATTGCTGTCTGCCTCGCACTAATTCATAAATGAGAATCCACATGGAGAAAGGAATTGAAAAACAACTTTAAAAAAGCCCTAAAATATTTTGTCTTTCCATAATGAAAGTACTGCTAAGTTTCTGCCTCCTAATGAATTCCGTCTGTGCATCCAGGATTTGAAAATACTAAAACTGTCATACAACCCCCTAGATATAAGTTTAAATACAACTCCAAACAGACCTATGTTCCTCTATTCCATTGATGTTTATCTCTTTATCACTCCTTCATCCAGCTGCATCTTGTTAATGATAAAACAGAAAGACTTTGAAAGGATTTTGAAATCGTTAATTTAAATGTTAGCACCTTAAGATGAGTTCTTGTAGTCAGGGTAAACACTAAATTTGCTTGGGTTTTTTAGCTAGAGACTTACTAGCTAATGACAGAAAGATCTCTTTCATGTGTAAAAATATAATACAATCTGTGGAGTTGATGTGAGGCTTGGAAGGGCACTCCCAGAACCTCCTCCAGTTCTGGGAAAACAAGTATTAAAACAAATATATAGCTGGTTCAAAGCTAAGTGAAGGACTGTGTTGGTAAGGTTATACCAGTTCTTTGTCCTGTTAGTCCTTAGGTCTCCTAGCTGAGATGATCCTGTGTTCAGAATTGTTATTCTGAATTATCAGGGCAGTCATGGTGGTTAGTATCCAAATGAGCATAACCACACAATGTGAACTATATTACTTGTTTTTTCCCAAGGCACTGGCATCCACATAAGAATGCCAAGTCTCTGCAAAAGGTTTTCAAAAATCAATACATGTGCTGTCTCTATAAAGTGACAAGAAATCAGATGACAATAAAATTACCATGTAGTACACATGTGGACACACACCACATAAGTATTGCTTGACTTATGGATACCCTTAAACTAAAAATAAATTTAGCTGTGCTTTTGCCTGAAGAAAACAGGAACTTCTCACAGATGGTGTGCATTATTTTCCAGGCTACACTATGTCTATACCCAGCAGCTCTAGCCAAAGGGAATAAAAAAGGAAACTCATCCTTTTTATCTAATAATAGCTCATAATGATTACGTTTTGTAAATATAAATATAAATATAAATTTGAATAAATTTCAAAAATTTTGACAACATATTTCATGCAACATAGAATTCATGATACATAAAGAAAAAACCTGAAAAGATATTTTACTGCACGGAAATATGCTTATTCAAATAAATTTTTATTTTGGTGACAGGCAAACAAGCAGTTGTTATAGCACCTAGAATTTAGTGAAGATTTAAGGAACTCTAACTCTTTGCAGCTTAGGGACAAGCACTTGCATATAGGTGAGCAGAAGTAAAATTTTGTGTAAGACAACTGCCATTTCTCTGAGTGCCCAGGCAATGAGTGGACTGAAATTAAACAGAAGGTAGGTTGCATTCATACTGTGAGTACATATGAGTAAATACTGTCTGTTTTTATTTTCCCAAAGACATTTGTAATTGTGTAACTGTGCAGAAACTGTTTGTTACTCCATTATGTGCACAAAACCCAAGTGAACAGAGTGAGATATCTGAACACAGTGTGCTGTAAGTGCTTTATGGTGAGCATCAGTAACTGCATCATAGATAACCAGAAATGACAGTACTGTAACTGGGCTGAGGCTTTAGTCTCAGGCTGATTTAATTCTATGATTGTTTAATACACAGACTTGCCTGCAACCTTATGTGAGAAAGATTTGAAGAGCGTTCACCTGCTTTCCCAAGCACCTCATTTTAGAATTAACCTCCTTAGGCTCCCTTGCCTGGCTGGCCGAAAGTCAGGCTCCGTATGAGAGCAGTACACCAGAGGCTCCATTGAGTTTCTCTCAGCTATGCTGAGCAGGAGCTAATTTCTCTTCTTTGAAGACAAACAACTAGTCTCAACTACATCAAACAAAGATTAGAAGAACCTGTGTGAAACAAACATCCTTTGTTTCTTATTTGCAAAAATTAGGTAACCATCATGATTACTTATTTTACTGTTTTTTGAAAACACTTAAGGCACACCAGAAGGAAAAAGCCATGGAAATGTGTATTACTACCATCCATTGTGATCTGAGGCTTAAATTAGTATCTCTAGTTTGTAGCAGAAGCATAATTACTAACCACTTAATAATTTATGTCATATAATATTTTCATATTTCCTTCTAATCTGTCTTCTTCTCTTGATTGTCTGTGTTCTTCCTTTCTTAGGCTAAAGCTAAAATGGCTGCTACACCTGGCTCAGAAATGCTCTTCCTTCCACTTTTTCTCCTGAAAATTTCTCTATAATCGTGTCTTCTTCTTCTTCCTCTTGCAGAGACACTCATTTGTGAAGCACAAGGAAAACGGTCAATTATGGCAATGCAGGGCATCATTACCTAGAGTCTGAAAGATACCTGTTTAATGTGACTAGACTGAGCAAAGAATCAGCAGAAATATGAAAATTTTCCTTCATGAGAAGCAGGTTACATGGGTCTCCACCCTGAAAAGGGGACAAATGGGGCCACAAGGCCAGAAAAATTGTAGAAATTTATTAAAGCTGTATGGCATAAAGAAAATAACTAGGAAATTAGTAATTTCATTGATTGTAATAGAGGATTTGACCTTATAATAAAATAGAAATTTAAAAAAACACCAGATTCAAAAGAAACTCAAGGAATTTTTTTCACATTATATATAATTATGCTCTAAAACTGCTCTCCTCAGGTGACAATCTGCTGTGTCTCAAAAAGCACTTGATCAAATTAATATTAAAAAAGAAAACCTTTTTCTTAGATCATCACACAGATTCAATTGGGATTTATTTAAGGCTGTTACCATCTCTGGGCAAAAGTAAGTCTCAAACATTTCTACAAAATTTCAGCTGGACAAAAACGTACCAAAGTTGAAAAGTGACTTTTTTTCTTTTGTCATCACAGTTTTGTATGCTTAGAGAGTTTTAGTGAAACTGCATTGAGTTGATTTGATTGTCAATAATTTTGTATCTGCTGAAGAAGCAAGGAAAAGGAAATCCAGGAAGTCTGGCCTACTTTAACTGGATTTTGTTACCCCATATAAAAATCAAAGGATTGCTGTCTTGAGCCCAGCTCCTATGACTTTCTAATTAACAGGCAAACTCAAAGACAGAATCAAACCTGATGAGAAAATTTAAAGTAATATCTGTAAAATATTAGCTGACTGAAAATAGATGCAGCCTGTAAAGGCCAAGCCTATGCAGCGGCGTGTGCCCGTCTTACAGCATGGGTGTGCCCTGCACAGACTAATGGGACAGCTCCTAAACAGCATTCTTGCCATTCTCTGGAACACAAGAATGGAATTAGGCTTTATCTCCAACAGATCTCTTAGTACCTGACAGTTTTAGGGACAGTAATTTCTTGAGTTTTTCTGTTTACCTCTGTTTGATGAAAAGTGATGGCGGTGATTTGTGGATTTATGGATGAGCAAGGTAGGAAGCATCCTGAGAATTAACTCGCGCAGTACCTATCAGACCTCCCCTAACATCTTTCCTTTCTCATACATCCTGATTTTTTAGGATCATTTGTTCTTTAGGTGAGTGGTTTTGCAGCAGATTAATATATTTTCAAGTGCTGCAAACCCTTGTTTTGTGAAAGTGAGAGCAATAATACCATTAGAAATGTCCAGACACTACCAGAACACCCCAACAGATGTTTGACCTCCTCAACAAAAAACCCTTTCCAGCTCCTCAAGCACTTTTCTGAATCATTTTATGGGAGGTCCTGCGGAAGATGGTCAAATTGTTGTAACTTAAAATAGGAAGAAACAGGAAGAAGTTTTTGAGGACAGCTGAGTACAGCTGTTCTTTATCTTGGCTACAAAGTGAAAAAGCATTTCTGAGACTCTGTGTGTTGTTACTATTTTTCTGGGAAGTTATTCTCTGTAATTTGAGATTGAGTCTTCTTCATTAAATGGTATCAAATGGACTCTCTTCCTAATTACTTCT
Source organism: Melozone crissalis (assembly GCF_028551555.1). Lineage (NCBI taxonomy): Eukaryota > Metazoa > Chordata > Aves > Passeriformes > Passerellidae > Melozone > Melozone crissalis. Next base: position 16,991,499 of record NW_026535783.1, on the reverse strand, counting down.
TGCCAGTCCCAACCCTGTACAGGAAAGATTATCCAATTAGTGGAGAAATATCCGGGAATTTAATTGTGAACCTCATCCAGGTAGGGTTTGGGATTTAGTTTTGGCTTTGGTTTTTTTTGCCTTTTTTTAAAAACTGAGGTTCTCTCCCATTCATTTTGCACATATACTGCCTTTTCTCTGTTTTGTTTTACTTTCTTCATTTTTTATTCCCTTCTGCTTACCATTGAAATATTTCTTTTTCTGAATTCCAGAAGTGCCCAAAGCTCTTAATCCTATTCTTCTAATTCCACTGCAAAAGAGTAGAGAGACTCTTCTTACATAGTGGAATAGACCTCTAATCCTCACAGGACTCTTTGGTTATGCTTAGTAACATGCTCCAGTCACTGGGAAAATTGTTTACTTGTGGTGGAGAAAGAGGGGAAAAAATAAGTCCAAGTATGTTTTCCTGCACACTTTTTTCCTTTCCCAACAAGAAAATCAAAAGCATTATCCTTCAGTCCTTGGACATTGGCCTTTGATTTTTTTTTTTTTTTTTTGGTTGTTGTTTTTGTTTCTCTGCTATTTCGATGAAATAAAAAAGGAAGTGAGAGGCAAAAATGACAAAAACTGAATATCTAGCTCTCTGGGGCATTTCTTCACCAACTCTAAATACTATGTTGAAAAACTAATAAACTTTTTAACCTAAAGGTCAAACGTTTGCCTTTCTGAATTTAAAAATCTTTTTTTCATTTTGTTAAGGAAATGTGGACAAAAAGTTACAGGGCAATCCCAACAATTACATACATCTAGTGAAAAATTATTTCTTTCTTGAATTAAATAAAGAACTGAACGGGAGAAAACAAATCTAAGTTCTGTCAAAGCACACTGGTGTAAGAAACCTCAATTTCAGCTGATTAGTGTAGATAAATAGGTCCTTCTAGGGTGCTCACATTAGACACCTAAAATAGCTGCTCTTGGGGTGCAATATATTTAATCTGTCACTCTCAGCGAGCAGCAGGGGAGCAGAGTGACTCAGACAAATGTGTGAGGTAAGTTTCTGAAGGTGAGGGTTATACCCAGAGTCATGCAAACTGTATTACAAAACTAAAGTATCAGTAGACTGGTAGACATCATGGAGTTAGCACAGTCTCTATCAAATCATTATAGTCTGAATATGAGAGAAAAAACTGGGTTGTTTGCATTTTTTCTTCCTCTCATTTCTGTGGAAAATTCTCTAGAGTTGGAAGTGTTTTGTTTTGCCTCTAACCTAGCCAGAAACACAAGACAAGAAGTACAGAAGCCAAGATATTAGGTGATGGGGGGTTCACTTTGATATTTTTATCCTTATGAGTTTAGTGAACACCACAGAACAGAGGTTCCAAGTAGGCTGATGCAGGAGCTTTGTTAGCTTTGCTGACTTCTGGGTGTCTAAATTACAAAGCCTCTAGTGCAAAGACTACATTTTCAGGTCTGCATTTCTACATAGCCTAGCACAGCACAGCCCTGATTTTTGACAGTACTTGGCTACACTGCCAGAGTAATAATAATAATAGTAATAATAATGTAATGATAATAGTAATAATTACTAGTTTTATGATGTCTTGTGCAGTCTTATTCATACTATGCAAACAAGTTTATATAAAAATTTGTTAAGGGAAAAAGATTGGTTTGACATTCAGTAAAGCAAGAAATTTTGAATTACATAGATGTAGGGCTGTCATCAACATGCAAAACATTGTGATCACTGTCATAATTAGATAACTTTATTTGAAACAAGCTGGCCATAAAATAACGAATTGTCAGTACAGAAAGTCATTGTGATACCAGCTATAAATACCAAATATAACTTAAATTCAGCCTTTTAAAATGGTCCTGTCAAGTAATTTATAATGAGGTAAAATGCTCAAAAATGCCCTTGATTCTCATTGTGTTTCTACATGCAACCTGTGAAATAGCTGTTTTTTCAAATTTGAGATGCTGTCTGTATTAATAGGTACACTTTGAAAATAAAATAAGATGAAACTAATCTTACATTTTCAATGTTCTTTAGCTGTTTTGTGATTGTTGTGGAAAATGCAGGCAGATTCTTTTGTTGTTGACATCAGAAGTGGGGGTTACTCTGGGCCTGCTGAGTATGTTCTGAGCTCAAACAAAAATTGATTTCCTTTTTTTAAAAAGCAGCTGGCATTACAATGAGTAGCTTTCTTTCGATTTTTCTTTTCCACTGAAGCATTCAGTGAATGCACCAGGCATAATAGGCTGAAGTAAACAGTGTCAGGTTTTGTTATATCAAGAGCTCTTTTAAACTAAGCAGACAAGCTATCATCAGTGCCTGAAACCCTGTAAATGGCAGCAGAGACTGAAAATGAGTTTGTTTCCTGACAAGTGTTTTGACGACATTTTGAAGAATAGAAGGAGATGCTTTGCTAATTACTGTGGCTGCCACATGTTCAGCCATGATACTGTTTCATTAATGAGCAAATATAAACAGCCTGTGTAAGGAAATAATAGAATTAGAGATTCAATGAAATATGTGCCAGCAACTCAGACCATCATAAACAAGAAAAATATAGTCATATTCCCTTTCGTTTTTCCTGTGTTCACCTTTATTCATTGAAGGAGCCTGTACATCTCTCAAAGGCTTTAGTAAAGCAAGAGCTGTCTGTGGCAGGGAAAGCTAGGAACAAGCACAAAAAGGATAGAGCTGATGTTTTTTGTCAATAAATTCACAAGTTTGGAGTAGATATCCTTTGACAGGAGTGCAAATTGAAAACAAAAGCAGTATTTATAGCAAGAGGTGCAGTCTGGCCTTCTGACACGGTCTGGCTTCAGCCTGGGTGAGGCATTACGTTAGAAGACGTGCAAAACCACGGGCAGTTGGGGTTAGAAATGTTGCAGCAAGAGAGTCCTAATAACGCATGACAACTGGAAAACAGTGCTTCAGCTGACCACTACCCTTTCTGCAGTGGGCTTCAACAAAGGAGAGTTTTGCCTAGATTCAGAGCTGGCTCTAGGTAGTGGAGCAACTTTTTATTCCTCAATAAAAATTGTTGGAAAAATAAAACCAAAACACACACACAGAGTTTTATACTTTTTTTTTTTTTCCCCAAACCTTTGAGCTATCAGGTTGCCAAGAACTACATATTAGTGGATGCTGCCTTTTCCCACTGTAGGACAGAGTCTTCTCGTGTTACTGATCTTTGGAAATGAAAAAAGAATATGTCTTTTGTGTCGTGTATCTGTTCTTTTATGACACATAATACAGGGGCATGTTGGGAACTTCCTTTTCACAGCTGGCAGGGTGGAAAGGAGATGTCTCTCTTTGGTGAAATTCTTGGAATTTTGTTTGCATATAGTCCCTAGCACTGTTTATGTACTGGGCATATCCAAAGGCTATGTTCTCTTTTGAGATAGAATATTCTTGAATCTTCTCTGGTGTCCTGCCCCCTGCTTTGTTCTTCTTCACTTTCTTCCAAAGTACACACGCTGCTTGTGTAGCTAGAACAATTCCTGTTAAAAAAAAAAAATCAATTTGGGAAAAATTTTATTTTAAAATATCAACACTAATTTAAAATGTTATTGATTTTTTTAGAAAAGTGTGTATTTATTTTTATGTACTTTGACCCTTTTGAAACACTTATAATAGCATAAACAACAAGACAGTATGACTGAATGATACTCAGAAATAGTTAATGAGAAGACATTAGATGAATATTATGTAAATGGTTCAGAATGGGGAAAGCATGTTAAGGTACTGAGGTGAAAATATTAAAGTGATAAAGTGGCTGGTAAAGAAAACAGACATTCAGAGAACTTAAACACTGCGAGTCAGATCAAACTGAGCACTAGTTACCGAAAGAGGTGTAAGATGTGTTGGAAGTACACAGAAGTTCCATACATCAGAGGCCCCATCTCAGTATTTAAATTAGGTAGGGGTTTTTTTCTGATTTTTTTTAATCCTTCCAAAGCTTTGTTAAATTGTTTGTTGCTACATAGTCAGCAAAAACCATAACTGGGATAGTTTTTTCGGTTTTACATAAACATAAATATATATATATATATATACACATTGTAAGGAAGATGTCAAGACTATAAATGAAAAATAAACATCCTAAATACAGCTATAAACTACATGTGTAGTTTCAAAAGTTTCTTACTTTGTTTTCTCTCACTGAAGTTACAAGATTATAGTCTTTGACACTGGAAGAGACCTCTTTCCTTGTTATGAGATGTGGCCACTCCTTACCACTCAATGTGTGGACAAGTTTAGAATGGCTTTGTGATTTCTAACTAGAAAATTAATTACTAAATTAGTTACTAATATTTATAGTATAGACTCTAAAGCTGGAATCTAGAGTTAGGGCCTCTGTATTGCTGGAGCCTCTGGGGAGTCTTTGAACAGACAACTTAAAGTACAATTTCACTTTTGACACTAATGCTGTGTTACAGGACATTACCCTACTGCCAGAGCATACAAGACAGGCTGACATTTTCAAATAGCACTGAAAGGATTTCAATAATTTCTATGAATCTGCTGTTGTTTTTACCATAAGCCTCAGGAAAACAGATATAAATTATTTGTCTAGCGAATTATATGGCTTTCCTTGCATAAAAAGAGGCCCGTTATAAACGAAGAAAGATTTTTTTGTTCCTTTGTAGAGATCCACCATAAGGAAATAATGGCATTTATACTAAAAATCTTCATCTCATTGTGTGCTTGACTATATAATACTCACACTAAAACAGTGGGTAATGTTGAGAACTTGATCTTGGCCAAAATGGAATTGTACAAACATTGTAAGAGGCATTATTCAATAACAGCCTTCTGGTTTGTTGTGTTTTGGTTTTTCTTAATGACATCTACATTTGTTACGTTCCTCTCAGCTGCAGCTCCAGCTGCTCCTTCTGACCCAGTGCAGTAATCTGTGTGGAGAGCACTGCAGATAATTGTCAGGCTAAATGACTTTTGGATCTGACACCACAAAAGACAGGATGTCTTATATGAATGTTCAGTGCGACCTGCTCATTTGGGACACGATATGAATTTCCTCAGATGATACTTTTATCATTAAATATGGGATCAGCGACGCTGCCGTAAATTTTGCCTTTACAGAAGTCTGTAAGGCTGTGGTCTTTTGTTCTTGTACATATTAACCTTTCTTTTTTTGTTGTTGCTTTCCTTGGCCCCTAGGTCCAAAACTAATTGACCCGGGGTTGTAATTTTCTCTGAGTTTCCATAAATGAGAATATACTTTATAGTTTTTTAGTAATGCCACTTCTCTTTGTTAGCAACATGTCTGAGCCTTATTCTCATGGTGGCACTTGCCACAAGGACCAGGGGGAACTGTGGCTGCAGAACCACATTGTGGTGTAGTTTTGCAAAATAAATCTTTCTTTGCCCATATGTACTAGTCTTTAGAGTACCCAAATCTCCGTGGCAGAGATCCAAGACAGAAAGTGTAACCCAACAAGTGTGATTTTGGAGAAGCAACACTGTCTCTGAGCCATGGTTACGATGGCTTTGACAAATAACTAGTGAGTTGTTTTCTTTTCCCAAAGACAGCATTCACATAGGTTTAGGGTTTGTGCTTCTGGTGACAAATAGCATTTAAGAATAATGTGATTTTATAGTCTATATTTTGTGCATGCATCCGAGCAGAAATTAATTTTTTTAATAATTACGTTTTCTTTCTGTTTTCTAACGGAAAAAAGGACCTAGTGAGGGCAATTTAGAAGGTCATCTGAGTCCTTCCAGGATGACCCTTTTGGCTGACTGGATGCTACTGATAGCTTCTGAGAACAATTTTGTCATGACTATTGCAGTCAAAATGCACAGTCTCTGTATGGAGTCTGGACATCATAGACATATATCACAGCTCCTGAAAATGGGGCAACAATAGGTTTTCCTCATTTCATTGTAATTCTACTGTGGCACTGAAAACCTGAATTTTGTCATACCTTGGGAAGACATACCAAGCAGGCATTTCTGAGTGCTTCTGAGGAGAATGTAATTACTGAGGAAATTAACTTCACAGCCAAAGATTGTGGTGTCATGATAATTTAGAGTAGTAGGAAGGATGTTTTCTGAGCAATCACGAATCTTGTTTTTCTCTTTGTTTTTGTTATCACATAATATAATTCATTAAAACTGATAACAAGAATAGCTTCTCTTTAAATTTCCTACCCTGTCTCACTTTAGCTGAGCTAAAGTTTTCTTGTAACAATATATTACAGTCATGCTCAATTGACTTTCTTTATAAAAGTGATAAATCTTTTGTCCAGGTTTATTCTTAGCAGTTTTAGAAACTGCAAAAAATACACATTGCTGGTTTTCTTGCTAAAATAATTGTGCATGTCAACTCTAGTTTTCAGGCACAACATTTCTGAGGTTGATGAGAAGCAGGTTACAGAATGACTTTCATAGGAGAAGGAAGCCTTTGCCTTTGGAGTCAAGAGGAGGTTACCAGAGAGCAAAGGTGTAGATTTTCACTGTTATCAAATCCTCTTCTCATATTTTACTGATTTTCCCACTGTGGTTTGCAGCAAGAAAACATGTTGACTTCCAGGGCAATTGTTTTCCTTCTGTTTAAGTTCAGTGTTATAGCTACTGGTCATAACAGAACAAATATTTTGGTTGTTCTTCAGACAAAACCCTTTTGTGTGGGTTCATCCAGAGTGAACAGAGGAAATTGTGTGAATATAGATGCATAGTGCTTTTTTGTAATGTTTTTCCTTTTGGATGGCATGAGGGAAGTTTTTTGTCAAGACCTTCTCTCATTTTGGAACACGAAAGAGTGAAGTGGAGAAAAGCTTTCACTCTGCTTCCAGTCTGCTCTTTAAATTAAACTACTGACAATGCAGCAACATTTTGCTTACTAAGGAGATGACTCATTTAGGTGGCATCACTGGTTATAGCTACAATGTGAGCAAATGGTACCAAAAAAGCAGAAATAAAGATGAGTTGCATTTTCCGAATCATGAGCTTGTGAAATGTGTGCTGGTCTATGAAAAAAAAATGCCCTGGCTTCCTGAAGCATTGCGTTTTAAAACAATCATATAAGAAGAAGGGTTATGAAGCTATACCACTCACTGCTCACCCAAGCAAGACTTTACCTGGTTTGCTGGAAGAACAGTAGTTAATCAAGAACAAAGACTCTGTCAGCTGCCAGAAATGGTATAAATACCATTTTGCAAAAGTGAAAGATATGCTCAATGCATATCACACAAACACTTAGACACCCAAACAGCATTATATGAATACACAGGATTAAAGGGAAAATAGCATTTTATAATATAAATTCATTTTTACCAAAGCATTAAAGTGTCACATGACCTTGTATCTAGACCTTAGGATAGCAATCAGGCTGAAAAATATGGCTATTTCACAGAGAAGAAAAAGAGCTAAAATTGATCCAGTCCTTGACTAGTGGCAACAAATACAGTACACAGGTATCATATGCAGAAGATTTTATTTCAAGAGTCTGTGCTCATGTGTGTTATGAGAATGAGTGTGCGAGGGCGTACGCGGCCCTAGGTCCGGCTAGCTGAAGGGGTGAAGCGGCCGACGCCCCTACGCATCAGAAGCCAGCCCCCCTTGGCGTCATGGCCTCGGGCTGGGCTGGATTGCGGACTTGGGTTCACGCAGGACGAGACGAGAGAGGAGGCGACCACTTGCTGGGGGTAAAACGTCGGTTTATCGAAGAGCCCACAGGCAGCAAAGGACAACCAACAGGTGGAAAAACCCACAGCAAAATGGCCCCGAACACGCGGGGGAGACAGAGTTTTACAGGGAAGGGGTGGAGACGGGAGCGGAAACCCAGCTAACCAATAGGGGAACATGTGGGGAGGTACATAAGAAAACTGACACAAGAACTTATCCAATAAACATAGAACAAAGGAGGGGCCCTGGGACGCCAGCCAACTACGACCCCCAGAGAGAAGAATGTTCTCGAAAGCAGGGAGGAGTGGGGGGTGATTGACCGGGCCCAGGGAGGAGGAAAACTTTACTTATATGGTGGGATAAGGGAGGAGCAGTTATGTAACTTGGGAGATTGACAACTAAAGGGGGCAGGGGTAACCATAGTAACTCAACTGTCAGGGCAATAGTGGCGGGAAAACTGGGAAGAGAGGAACCATTTATAATATATACATATATAATATATACAATAATAATATATACAAAGGGGGAACATACATAAAATGGGAGAGCAAACTGAGAAACTTAAAAATATACCACAACAAATGAGGACTGGAAGTCAGGCTGAAGTGCCGTTTGTCTGTCTCTGAATAGTAACTGTTTGGCTGGTAGAAAAATTCACAGTAGGGCACAATATTTAGGACTTTCTACAGCCTCAACACCCAGAAATCTTTGACAGGGCGCAGTCTGTGTAGGTCTGGGAAATGAAGTTACTTGTGACTGGAAGTTAGGTGTGTGTAGGAAATAGCAAACATAACCAGTGTTTGCATAACTCATCAGGTCAGCGTTGCAGGTTGGAGCGTGCACACTGATTTACAGACTCTCTTGCACTCACAAGTGGTGCTGAGGAACAGCCAGCACTGTCAGACATTTCTTCCCTCAACTAATATGACACAGAAATATTTATAGGAAATTTTCCATCAAAATTTAATAATACTAGCATGTATTTCCAAACTTAGTAGAAGAACCTTCTGTAAAATTTGTTTGTTTTGAATTGGCATGACTAGGGCAAAAATTGAATAGTGCTGTCCCAGAGGGGACGTTGCAACTTCCTTGCTCTACTTTGAAATTTGGGAAAAACACAACTGGAACAAGAAAGAATATTTATCAAAAAATGTACAAAAGGTCAGTTTAATACTGACAAATTTTTTAAAACTTTCATATTTCACATTCCCACATACATATATCCCAATGCAATTTTAAGAATGCTAAATATTTGTAACAACCTTATGCGCTCAAACACTTTTTTAAAATGTTGCACTTTCACAAAGTATCTGAGAGACAGTCCTGAAGTGTGAAACTGTTTGTTTATATATCTGCATTTATACATTGAAGATGTAAATTCTGGGCAAAAATTCAGACTCAAGCTTGCTTTGTTACTGGGTTGTCTGCTGAAGTTAAGTGATAAATCTTCTGCTAAATCCTTCAAATCCTGAAACCAGCAAGGGTAATATTCACGGTGCTGGGAGGCAGCAAATCATGTTACCTCTAAATCCAACTAGGTTTTTAATTTCATAGACCTGATATAGCTTTCACAAACACTTTTGGATAGTGGAATTTATGTAAACTCTCACGATAGTTTTGAGGAGTTGAAGTGGACAAAGTAAATCTCTTCAAATGACTGCATTACTACAGAAAAGCAAAAGTCATCTCTCATAGAATTTAAGATTTCATTGAATTCTTTAAAATTAATAAAAAGAAACAAATACAAATAATAAGAATCAAACTTTCTCTGGTATCTGCCTTGAGACAAGGTTCAAGATGTCAGTTGGAGCCCATTTTTGAAGAGGCACTAAAGAACTGTGGTTATAACACTAGTGCTTCAGATTGTTATATAATAGGAATTCAATTTTCCCAAGAAGTTGCTATAATAACAGTATTTTAAGGGGAAAAAATGTTATTTCTTTCCAAGCTTTGTCGACAAGATTTCACAGAAAAAGACAAAACAGCCTTTACCCTTTTTTTTTTTGTTGTTTTCTCCTATTCCAGTTGAGGATACAACTATCAACTTCAACATGCTTGTGTTTTCTCACATTTTATTTCACTATGTTCTACATTGTTTTTATCACTTAACCTTTGATTATGACAAAATTATCTGGATTCTCCTATACCATATTTTTCATGGAAAATCTTTCATTTAAAAAAGTGAGAAAGATAACAACATGAACTTCTCAGCTGCCAAGGGTCAGATAATGGTTCCTGTTGTGCTAAAGTGCTATTAATAGCATGCTTTTTTTCTAGTCAATGTAGCCAGTAAAAACTGTTGAGATCTTTTGTGGTGAAAGCTAAAGATCCGTAGACTAGTGTAGCTGGTTTGTCACAGTTTCTGGGAATTGAAGAAATAATTTTTAATCCATTTTGTGTTTTCCGTCGAACAGTTAATGGCCTGAAGATTTGGAGATGGGCCTAACCTGGAGGATTATTAATATTATTCAATATCTGATAATGTTTACTAACCTACTTTACTGTACATATTCTACAGTCAGAAGACTGCATCTAAGAAAAAGGGGTCACTGCTCTCATATCAACAGGAAATCAGAAATCTTTGCTGTTGTCAGGGGAGCTAAGCAAAATAAGGACAAGAAATTTGGCTTCTTGTCAAACTGGCTGAAGGGTAATGAAGTTTCCAGGAAAAAGACATAGCAGCATTTTCCTTCCCATCTGGGTGGTTAATGTATCAGGTAGCAGACCCTGTTGATGATTCACTGTTTCTTACTCCTGGACCTCTTCTGTGGTATATCTGCTTGAATAACCTCCAGAACTTGAAGCCAAAAGCCATCCCTTTCTCACAGCACCTACCTTAGGGCGTTTTTTTTTCCTTTTCTTTTCAATCATAGCAAATGATTGACTCTCTCATTGCTTTTCATGTTGATGTGACAACTCTATAGAATAAATTAATTTTCTTGTCCTTAATATATTCACATGCCACATAAACTTCTGAAGAGTATTAAAACATAGGCTCTTCATGCTTGTTCTTTTTCAAAACTCAGTTTTCCTACTATTACAGCCTTTCCCAGTACCAGAAAGTTACAAGCTTCTCAAAGGATTTGTTTTCTATGCTTGTTCAGAATATGTTAATATCGTAATATTGAATTATCAGGATATTTGGAATTTGAGTTTAACAAATGTTACTAAAACATATTTTAAATATTGGTGCTTCCATTAAAATTTCTGCCAGGGGTTCATTATGTAAAACATTATAGGTGAATGTTTAAATAAAAAGTGGGAGAATACTCTTTTCATTATTTTTGACCTAGTCTGATTACTCATATGTAAGAGAAAATGGAGGAAAGCAGGCCTGACATCCCTAGATGTGATACCACCTGATCTGACCATAAAATGGTGAATGTAGACATTATTGCTGAAAGTAATAGAACCAAACAAATCACTAGATATACCATAGTGAACACTGGAGAGTTATCTTTAGATGCCTGGTCAAGTTCTTCCTAGAGTGGGAAGAACCAGAACATCAAGAAAATGAACTTGTGGAAGTCTGTCATTCAAATGAAGCCAACTGAAATTCTAGCTACAATTTTTCAGAAAATGTGAATATTAAAATGCCTTTATTTATGAGGATTGACACATGTAATTACATGCAGAATACCACACTGAAACATAAAGAAACTATTTTCTTATCTTGAGTATAATTTTTCAATTTTTTTTTTCATCTCAGTCCAGAAGCAGCCTAAACAAAAAATCAGGATTTGACCATCTCTAAATTTTGAAGTACTAGCATTCTACATCAATAACATATATTGTTACTAATACGTAGGCCACGTGTCGAGAAGAGTCCAAATAAAAACATTAGTCTGACCACCTTTAGTGTATAGTATTTACTTGGACAGAATCTGCTAGTGTAGGCAGGGCAATAAATGGTACAATAGGAAAATAAACCCAACAATCATTAACATTTGTCTAGAATGCAAGAATAAGATCATCCCCTTCTTATTCATAATGCACAACAGACGGTGCAAATGGAACATCCTTTTAATCTAGTAAAATTATAGCTTTGCAATGACTGGAAATAGCACAAAATTATAATTCAGTTTTTGTAGTAGATCCAAGCTGAAATATAAGTGGTTCAGATTAAGCCTTCTCAGAGTTTCAGTTTTTCTCAACCTTTTAGGAATGATTGTCCTTAACCTCAGGAGGTTTGAACTGTTCTCTGCCTAGGTTGCAACCTCTATTTGTCTGTCATTCATACAAATGACAGAAATGCATTGCTGTGACAAATTTCCCTCAATATGATTGACAATCTCTGATAATAAATATTCCAGGCTGAGCAAAATTGTAGGCAGAATTTAATTTGCAGTAAAATGTCATGTCCTGCCCACTGCGAACAAAAGTAACAATTTTGCAATTTCATTATCACCTCAAAATAGCGCTACATAATTTAAAAAAATTTCAGGAATTACAAGCAATAGTGTTACATTGCCATGATTCCTCTGCATTGTTGCAATATTTTATCACTTTCTTCTTTCATTTCATCTCTTCACCATGTTATGGTACCAATTTAAATAGTAATGTGGAAATACACCACTATGAATGGCCTCATGTTTTAGCAAAATAGGGAGATCCATAAGGGGGTAATGCAACAAAATGTCTACGGAACAATCACGAATAATTCTGCTGCTGTTCTTTTTTTCTTAGTTTTGTCTTGGAAGTGGGGTTCTCTGGATCCAGATGTCCTTTTCTTTCCTGTGTGGGAAGGGGTCCTATGGCCTGTTTCAAGTGACTTGAGTTTTTCCCACCTGACCAGAAGGCCTTGAAGCAGTATCAGAACTGCATTGTTCACTCACAGAATTCAGTTTCCATTGCAGTTTCCATGAGAATATCATTCCAGTTTCCATTACAGTTTCCATAAGAGCATCACTCTGAGAGCTGGTTGTTGATAAAACCTTCCCCGAAATAAATGGGCAAAATCCAACTTCAACTAGTATTGGAGCACTTTACAATTCCAGAAATTCAAAAGTTTGCAAAAATATTTCAAAGTTTTTGCTGGTTGACAGACAGAATAATCAGCAAAGACTGATCTTATCTTCTCAGTAAAAAGAAATAAACTCCTTATGAACTGTTAGCTGTGAATGTGCTCAAGTGATCAAAGAGAGCCATTTGTGTCATTTGGTCTTTAGACTGGCCTTTCATTTAAAATTATCAGCAGCATGTGTTTTAGAATAAAACTACATCTTTGAATATTCTGTTTAGGATAAAAGTTGGGATTTTTTTGTTGAGTTTTTTTTAGCTCTTATAGCATGAAAATGATCAGTAAACACATGTACTTCCTTCATGTTTTGGAAAACTAAGTTGCTTCAAATTTACACTGAAATTTTGCTGGTTGGTCCCAAAAAGCTAATTTTGTTTCTCAGTAATAAGGGTACAAATGCATGTTTGATATATCCAGGATGTGTTTTCTGTGTACAGAAAATGTGTAGAGACTGTGGATTCCATGTGAGTATGCCCATAAAAACATATTTTATAAAATATCTAGAAAAAGGATGTGGATGAGAGAAAGTGAAATCTGTAAAATATATATATATATATATATATATATATATATATATATATGCAGAGACAATAAAGTATGAAAGAATTTTTTCAAGGAGTTGCACTCTGCACATTTAGTAGATTAATTTCTGAATAACAGTTTATATGTTTTTCTGTATAGGCTGCCATGCACAAAACTGAAAACTTTATTTATTACTGAGCTAGGACCAGAAGCAAAGACACTCCAAAGAACAGATAAAATTTTTAAGAGAACTTTAGAACATTTAAATTCATGGTGAGTGGTATAATGCATTGGATAATTTCCAGAAACAGGTCCTAGTAACTTGACATGCTAGGCTAAATACTGCGTGTGTCACATAGGGAGTTAACAAATATGTTAGAGAAGGCATGCTCCAGAGGAAATGGTTTGCACAAAGAAAAAGCAGTTGTCTCACTGCTTTTTCATCAGAACATAAACCTGGGCTCTGAACACTTGACATGGTGGCTGCTCTCAGGCACTGGAGCAGGTGTAGCTTGGCCAAGGTCTGAGCTGTAAATTCACTCTACAGAGCAACACGCTCTGTTGGGCTCCCAGTTTCCCACTTACAGTTTCCCTGCCTCAAAATGCTTGAAAACTGTCTCTGTGCTGTCAAAATCCAACAAGTCTCTACAAAGCACAGTCATAATTATTGAGAATAAAAGTGTGTGAGAAACTGTCACAAACACTACTGAAATGGTGACAATTAGTGCTTTGGGTTTTTGATTGATTCATTTTGGTGTATGCAGGGAGAAAATTCTAATAACTTGTCCTAATCAAAAAATCTATCCTGCACATAATTCAAGGAATTTAACTGTCAGATAAATGGAAAATTAGCTAGAACTTAAGGAGTGCGCACAACCATGTCATATGTGAGAGTCAAACTAAGTGATGTGGAAGACTTTTTAATTTTTTACTTGTTTTTAAAGAGTTATTTCCCACGGGAACTTGATTCTTTGACAGTGAAGATACTGAGCACTAGCAAGTAAAGGAAATAGTTGAAATTGCAACCTCAAAAGAACAGTAGTAAATTACATTCCATTTGTTGCCTCCTTTCAATTCTCTTCCACTTTCGAAATTTCTATATGTTTAGTGTGAAATTCTGTACAGTCTATTGGTGTGTATTTCCAAGGGAGCAAATCTGCCTGGCTGTTCATTTGGGTGTGCACTGGCTTCATGTGCTGGCAGTCTTGCTTCCTCCATCTTCCTGCCCTGAGCGTGCACAAGGCTTGGGCTGCCTGGCTGGTTATCCTGCTGATCCAAGGAAAACAAGGTGCCACTCCTCTGGCAGATAAGGACACATCCACAGTTAAGTCCCCAGCATAACATAAACAGACCCTGAAAATGGGAAGAAGTTTTTCCAAAGCAGGCAGATCTGCCACCACTGTCAGAATTCCATGAGGTCATTCTTTCCCTGGGGACTCCTGAACACAGGATGTATATATGGATGGAATAACATCTCCCTCCGTATTTCAGTGAGCTCTAGGAATTGTTTGTTACAGGACAGCCCCCCATGGACAGCTGGATATCTCACAAACTATTCTTTGATAAATATGCCTATTAGCTACGTCTCAGAACGTAGCTCTTTCTCTCAACTGGGAGCCCAAGTACATATTTGATTTATCCAGGAGGTATTTTCTGTCATACCATGTGTAGAGACCATAGATTCCATGTGAGTGTACACAGAAATTTGTCCTTGAATGACTAAATGTAATTTCTCTTGTGAAAAAGTAGTTGGTTTGGTTTTTATCGCCATTATTATTCATTTGTTGGAAAAATACCTTTGCTTAAAAATTACAATTCAGTTGGACAAAATAGGGAGAAGAAGTGATTTTATATATCAAGTAAGTATTTGCTCCCTAAATATTCACTGTTTTTTCTGGCTTTCAATTAGTTCTAAATCATTGATTGTGCTTTCCTTTGCACTTAAGTAAGATCCCTTATATCTTCTTTTCTGTAAACTCAGTAAAAATCTCATCCTGATGCTATATGTATTGTTGTGGTAAAACTATAAAAGTCTCACTGGGCGCTTTCCTGGTGTTAAGAGCCTGATGGTCTTCTCCTGAGACTTTTGCTGTACTGGTGGTGTCATTCAGAGATTCCAGTCTCAATGGATAAGTCGCTAAAATGTTGCTCTTCTTCCTTTGCCCATGAAAATTACCCCAGTATTTCCTTTAAAAGATTTTTCCAAAGAACTTAGAGAAAGAAACTCAGATTCAATTCCCAGTACATGCTGTGCACCTTATCCTCTCCTGCCACAATATTTGGTTCTGTCACTCTATTTCCCACTTTTTTTGCAATTGCATGATTGTCCATTTGTAAAGCAACCCGGGGTTTGACAGTTTCCTAATGAGATGTTACAAGCCCTCATTACAGTTACTTTCAAACATTTGAATGTGGTGTCTTTGGGGGTTTTTTCATCTTTTTTTGTCATGGTTCTCACTCCAGTGAGAAGGTTAAGCAAGCAGGGATCCTTTCATTTCATTTGTAGCCCCTTATTTTCAGTTCTCCAGAGAAGATGATTAACAGTGCAGCCCTAGAGAGCCTTCAGTTTTAAATGTTGAACTCCACATGAAGCAGTCAGTTCCTTTCCCTTGTTCCAGTTGTAAGTTTTGACAACTTAGAAACACATTTTCATTCTCAGTTGCTGTGAAGAAGAGCTTCTCTCTAAATCTAATCTTTGGAGAACGGACACTTTTTTCATATTGTTTGGCAGAGATATGAAACAACTGTTAATCATTGTCTGAGTCACACTTTGCCAGCTGGATCAGAGGATCCTATTTTCTAGGCAGATTAATCTATATGTTGCTGCCCCATAACCTTTTTGAAGTTTCAGACCTTCTTCTGCTGGAGATAAACAATATAGCAATGGAGAAAAATCAGCTCCTTGGCACAGTCTAAGGCTTTTGTCAAGTCACTGTCTTGAAATATTGCAGGACTCTTTAATATTCTAAAAAAAAAAAAATAGAAGTTTCAATATGGTCACCAAAAAGATATGGCCTTACTTGAAGTTTTGACCTTAATATCACAGGGCTATCAATCTTCATTTGCAAGTTGGATGTCTTCCCATGGATTAGTTTTCAGGCAAGAGAAGACTGGTCTGCTGTTTCTACTGTGTATATGAAATAAATCAGTAAATTGGTGTTGTCAGTGACTTAATTTTTGGGGTGTCCAGACAGAAATACTTTTAAAAGTCAAATACGCAGTACTGCAACAATGTTCCAAATACCTTACTGATTTATTCTAGAAAAATGTCTGCAAAAATTAATTTATACATATATTCAATAGGGAGAAGCAAGCAAACACAAAAATAAATACATTCAGTCACATATGTATGTTTACAGAAAGAACTGGACACTGGCCTTTTTTCTGTGAGGAGGTAACGTTTTATCCAAATGTAATCAACTAATGTTCCCATTGTCTATTGAATCTCCTACTAAATTTAACTTTTGTGACCCATTTCCTTAGCTTGAAAGTATTGTGGTACCTCTGCAATGATAGTTCTGAATATTCTAATAAACAATTGCCTATGAAACTTGTCCCTGCCTTTTAAAGGATTTGGAAGCTGTACAGTGACTGAGACAAGGAACAGTAAAAGAAATAGATCTCATCTTTTGTTAATTTAGCTGAAACTCAAGCCAGCTATTGAGTCTCCCCGAGGTACCAGCTAGTTGTTTAAATCAATTTTTTATTTGAAGGTCATTTAAGTTTCTCATTTTCTAAACACTCAGCTCAAGAAGTTGTTGATGAGTTGAATGTTTCAGAGCTCACTGCCATCTCTGACATCAAGGATACTTTTGCATTTACCAAGTGGTGTAAAAACCTTTAATATGGTGAGGAAACACACTGTATATTTTACAGAATAGGCACCCAAAAGGTTGCACATACTTCAGGATTCAGCCTCAATATCTCTGAGATACAAGGCTCATCTCTAGAATAGGTGAACCGGAGAGGTTTTACAGCCACACCTGATGCAAAAGTCTGAGTTTCTACAGAGACAGGAAATTTTAGGTAGTGTGCAATAAGTATGACCATAACTTGAATAAAAGGCAGCACAACATTAGCAAAAGCACCAAATTAACAAAGAGAGGGGTTTTTTCCAATGTGCAGCTCTCGTTTGTGGTAATAAGTAGGTAGTGACCTGTGGAAAATAGCATCTAATTTCACATGGTGCCCAACATATTTTTCCGAACAGATTAGAAAAGAATTATGATGAATTGAAAGACCAATATAATTTACTTGCCCAAAGATTGCATTTATTCCTCTGTTGTGAAACTGTATTTTTTTCTAATTATAATTTAAATTGTTTTAATTATATTTTCTTAAACAATCATTTGCCAGCCAAAGTCCAGGTAACCTCAGAAACTAATGAATATAATTGTTTTTCTCTGTACTTCTTTACTGAGTTACAGACATCTTTATGGATTCTTATACAGGAAATAAATGAGAAGCAAAAAAAATATTGCCTTTTGATTTTATTTGGGCTATGAAACCTAGAAAAGCAGCTAATCCTGTGTAAGTCCTGTGCATTCTTTTTGCAAAACTCAGTTTTGCAAAACTCAGTTTTGCTATAGCAAAACTCAGTTTTGCTATACCTTGCCTGATTACAAGCATAAGACAAGATGTGGATTATTCCTTTTTCCGCCTGCCTGCATACTTATTCTCACAGCTGTGAAGGATCAGAACAGTTGTTAAGATGACCTCTATTAAACTCTTGGATGATTTGCTGAAAGCATCTAAATTGTTATTCTTCATAAATTTTCATGTAGATGTAAGATCTTGACCTGGGGTTCTCCTATCATTCTGAGTGTTTGATCCCATCTAAACCTTCTTTGTTATGAAGCTGAACTTATCCATTGTATGCTGCTCCTTAATTAGCAGAGATATCAGTTTCAGATCTAAAATTTGGGATTTATGTGTTTGTCAAAAAATTTTGAAATGAGGGCCCAGCTGTGCTGTGTCTCTTCCATGATGTGCTACAGGGTGTTTTTTTCCAACCATCACAGGCAGTGGAACAAGCCATTATTTCAATATAGCAAATGCAAATACCCAGTGTTGCTGAGGCACTGTTTCCTCTGCACTGGAAGCATGGTGCCAGACTGAATATAGAACAGGAATGTTCCAGCACACCATGGATTTCAAAGACATTGTGTTAATTAGCTATTTTGTCTCACCTCTACTGTTGTGTCCCAGGTTCTGGAGTTGCCAGTGGTTTCCTATGGCTCTGTCACTTCTTAAGAATACCTTTCTTCTTTCTTTACGCAGTGTAGGTCTAAAGACTTCACATCAGTCAGACTAGAGTGAAGGAGAGATTTCAAGCTATCAGAGATTAAGAAACCTTCACACTGTAATTTTTCTCTTACAAATAAAGGATTTTTTTCTCTTCTTTTGTAGCTTTTTTTCCTATGTGATTTTTTACTTATCAATTTTTACTTAGACTGTGTTTTAAATCTCTTTAATATGTTTGAGATTATTGCATTTTTTTGATATCCAAAAACTGCATAATGATACCATTTTGTGTGTATATCCTGTGCACATATTTTGGACAATATCCTCTGGGATGATTCAAAATAATCCTTTATTTTATGTTATTCTGTTGTCTGATATCTGTAATACAGCTATTTTTCTTCTGCAGTTGATATAAAGTAAATGGAGAGGATTCTAATTTTTCTTTGCTGGTGTATAAATGTGTCATTTCATACAACAGGCTGTTTTTCTTTGTTGTAACTTCTTTCCCTCTGTTTTAGCCTGCGGCTTCCCATTTTATTTGATCAGTATAGTTTAGAGCATCACTTCTTCCCAGGAGAAAAACAGGATTTCAAATTGCTACTCATGATTCCTAAGGCGAACTGAAAGGGCGCTGACTGAATTAATGTTTCCTTTGCTGTTTTCAGGGCTTATTGGTTTTATTTCCTTTGCTCGTGGATCTATTTTTTTTCTACCTCTAGTAAAATTCTTTATCCAAAGATTGACAATTTTTTTTTTCCAGTAGCTTACAGCTCACCAGAATACAATTTATTAATTAGAAAGTTAATCAATCTGAATATTACTTGACACAAGAGATGAATAAAAATTGCACAAAGCCTAAAGTAACAAATTTCTATCTGTATCATAAGAGAGAAGGCCATATAACTTGGTATTCATGTTACATTCCCAGTGTCCCCAGGAACAATCTTACAGATGGACAGAATGGAACTGTTGCTATGAATTTCTTAAAATACTCAAATCCATAAAATTATATATTTTTTGTTTTCTGAAAAGCGGTTTCCTACAACACAACTATAATTAGTAACATTTTCAAAGAGAATCTTCTTCTAAAGCTGAAGAAGCTTTAAATTTCCTTAAAGCTTCTTAAATTTCCACTGAGAAAACTCGCAACATTTCCAGTCTAATATTAGAAACAAAATTTTAGGCATCATTATTGTTTGAAGGACTGTGTATTGCAAATTTGATGTTAGAACTTTGAAGCTATTGGCAAATCTGGCATTGACCTTGAGATCAACAAAACCAGCCTAGATTTTGAAACAGTCTCTCCGCTGTATTTATATACAAGAGCATAGATTCAGGCTCTTGATCCCCCACATCATAAGCAGTAAATGAGACTGATAATTGTTAACTGAACTTAACAGTGAAGATCTGTTCTCCTTTCTAATACTCAGATTGCAATATCACTTGGCAGAAAACTTTCTGTAGTACGGCGTTGTCTTATGTACTTTTATACGTAGGAAACAAACTTTTACATAGAGGAAATGAGATATTGGTGCTCTTATGTTTTCCATCCCAAATCCAACCATATATCATACTACTTTCTTTGAATTTAAGGAAATGTGCCTTAGAAGGGTATTACAGCTGCAAGAAGAGGCAGCATACAGACCATCTGACTCCAAATGTTCTTAGAACATCCTGCTAGATGTGTTGACAATGGAGGTGGGAGACACTGGAAGAACTCACCCAGAGAAGCTGTTGCTCCTTCCCTGGAAATGTTCACAGACAGGTCAAATGGTGCTTTCAACAACCTGATCTGGTGAAAGCTGACCCTGCCCAAGGGGGATTGGAGGGGATGGTTTCTAAAGATCCTTTTCAAACCAGCCATCCCATGATTCTGTTCTCTGTATTCCACTGCCTTCCAGCTCACACAAAAGGATGATTATGCATAATTCTGATTCTACAAGTCTAGGCATTTGTCTTTCACCAATGACTTTGACACTTTCAGTGATGTCATGCTTCCATTGATTTATTGATGTTCTTTTTGTCATTTCTGATCAGGTAACTCCCTCTCAAAGAGTTTTACATTTTTC
This sequence comes from Melozone crissalis, assembly GCF_028551555.1. NCBI lineage: Eukaryota > Metazoa > Chordata > Aves > Passeriformes > Passerellidae > Melozone > Melozone crissalis. Next base: position 16,971,005 of record NW_026535783.1, on the reverse strand, counting down.
ATATTGGCCTGGAAAGATTTTTTTTTTTTCAGGAAATTCCAACCAAAATAGGTATATGAGAAAAAATAAAAATATAAGAAAAAGGAACTCCAATCACCTGAGAGGTGACAAGCAAAACTTTTCCATACAGTCATGTTGCCATGAAATGTACTTGCGTTTTTTTCACATCAGTGAGAATGTTGTCTGGGGACAGGTCACAAAGAAATATAAAGAAAGCTCTTTTCACTAAACAATCTGTTTATTGTTTTCCCTAAAGATGTTCCTTGCCTTCTTCAATAGCCCTTGTTCATAATTATTTCACAATACCAAATGAGAGGATATGTAAATTTATGCATGAATTTCTAGTATTTGGCACTCCATGAATTTAAAAAATGTTATTAAGTTGGAAGTCTGTGTCTCTTCCATCCTTTCATCATTGATTGAAAAGAGAGGAACTGCTAGTGGATACTCTGATCTCAGTTGGGCTGGATCTAGACCTTTAAATCTGTTTTATATTCGTTCTCTGAGGAGGACTTTAAAATTTAGTCTGCAATGACATATTTTACTTTCCCTTGGTTAGATTATTACATTTGCAGTAAGTAGAGATGACAAGATCAGTTCTTTGGGTCTTTGATTATCTGCGGGAAGAATATGGAACTGCAGAGGCTGGAAAATCAGAATTAAGCAGTCACTATGAAGTTCTGAATCTGCCATTTGATGTAACCTTTGACAGAAAAGGCTAAGCTTGAAAACATGTTTTATTATGACATTGCAGGTCAGGGTCAGACTTTCAACGAATTTTCCTTCTTCATATTAACACAAATGAACTGTGTTTCCAATAGTCAGTTTGGTTTTTATAATTAACTCTGTATCAAGGCTCTGGTAGGGCTTTGGGCTGTTCCTGCTGTGAAGGTCATGCTTATGTTTGTCTTCTTCACCCCATAAACTCTATCAGCCTACTGGTTATTGGTTCTGGGAACACAGACTCTCACGAATACTGAGCACCATCATAGAACAGAGGTCAACAATATACTGAATATCTACCACATGAAAGCATTTTAACCACCTGCAGTTTGCTGGAAGCCATGGGTATCACCCAGACTAACACTGGGTGAAATGTTGTGCATTTTTATGAACAGAAGGAAATAACTCTGCTGCTATTGCCAAGGGTGAAGAGTGAGTAAGTGTGTGTGTGATTAGGCACTGCCCATGATGTCTGTAACACCACATCACAGCGCTGGTGAGGAAGACATTTCGCCTCTCCTGCTGTGTGCTAAATAGTGTCCTATACAAAATTGCTCATATATAACTGCAGTATTTGTCTGCACTGATCTTTATTATTTGATGGCAATGTGGAAGTTTATTGGATTGTTATCACTGGGTGTATTGAAAAACCTGGGAACGGTTTCAGAAAGGGAGTGGCAGATGTTCCATGCTGTTTCCTATGTCCTGATGTGGAATGGAAGTGGAGCTCAGCAAGTCCATTTTTTCTGGTATATTAGTTTGGTCATTTGTGTTAATTTTTCACTGTCCTTATTAGTTCATGCTTAATTAATAAAAACAATATTAAAAAGTAGCAGAAGAATGAAGATTGCCAGGCAAAGAAAAAAAAGGTATACAAGCCAAAAAGGAAATTAATATAATCTTTGCAATATTTCTTGATTATTGCAACCTGATGACCTGCCATCCCTCCCTTGTTTGGAAGACCCAGGAACCTTCCCCATTTTCATGCCTCCTAGATCTCCCTCCCACAATCTATCTTGAGACAGTCTTTCTGTCTCAAGGTGCTTTGAGGAAAATACAGACTCTACAGCCTTTTACGACAGCAAAACTTATTTTTGGGTAATCACAAAGCAGATATTAGCCGTCAGTTCTATACTCAAGTTTTCAGAATTTCAATATTTCTGCCTTACCAAAGCACCAGTGAAAAATGAATAGGGCTATGCCCACCAGTGCAGCTAGTGAATTCAGAAACTACTTTAAGGCTATTATTGGTAATAATAGGATATCTGCAGGAGTGAAAATCTGCCTAAGTAATTAATTGTCAAATTTACTTTCTAAATGCTTCAAAATGACTGCCAGGCCTTTAGTGGCAAAGAATTACATAGTTTAGCTGTTCTGTATAAAGAAGATGGTTGCTGCCTCCTTCTTTCCCCTTGGCTCCACAATATGACAATGTCAGAGAGACAGCAGCCATGAGTCCCTGGCCTCCTTCGTCTAATTCTATCGGATGTCAATTGACAACATTACAAAATGCTGACATTTTTCTCACTGACATTACAGTATGTAAAACTTTACCTTGGGATGGACTGCAGAGTTAAGGAAGATGCTGATGCAGCCAAAGTACTGCCGGATAGTGCTGTTGTGAAAGAACCTATCATATTGTACTATACTTTGCTAAACAGAAGCACCTCATAGTAACAAAAAAGGCCACTTCTTTATGAACACATTCCAAATTGTATTTAAAAGTGTAACATTGATTTTTCTAGGCTGTATGTTCTCAAAGATTGCTGTGTGATAATATTGTTCAGTTGTATCATGCTTTTCCAGAAAAAGCCTTCAATGACCTTAGGAGTCTTCACATTTAAATAATACCTTACCATTTTTCTCAAGGCGTGGCCTTGCACAAGCTCATTTCTAAAACATTCATTTCTTTCATCTGCAGCAGAGGGAAACCAGTGTTTTTTTACCTGCATAATAAGTATCTTGTGAGAATTAAGGTATTGATGTTGAGTAACATGTTTAACTAATGTAACCAAATGAAGCTAATTAGATGTTTGAGCATTGCTGTTACCTGGCTGATCCAAGGGAAGATAAAAGTTGTACTTGAAGGCAAGTTAGAACCATAAAATTTGAGGTGAGGAACTTAATTCTGTTTCAGTTCATTATGGTCCATGATCATGACAATTGTATTTGAACGGGACAAGTGGATTTCAAAGCATTTCTGTGATGCTACAAATTTCCCAGACCTTGAGTTCAGATTAAGTACCTCGGAAGTCAGAGATCCTTTCTGGTTTACTGGAACATCAGTTTACCAGACCTCTGACTGTAGTAACAACTTTTCACATAGGGGACAATTCTTCTGTCTGCAAAAAAGGAGTAGATTGATTAGACTGCCACTGCTGACTGGAAACTCAAAATACTCAAAACAGATAGCCAGAGTCAAAAACTCTAGCTGATCTTTTCTGATCATGTTCCCCATAAAAGTTCCTCAAAGGAAATTTAAGCATTACCCTGGCAGAAGACAGCAACTGGAAATGGGAAAACCGTCTTTGCAAAACTTGTTTGAACTTAGTGAGTAAGATTTTGGACACTACAAATTCTCAGGACTTGTTTTCAGGTCATCACACTTATGTGGTATGCTGATGCAGGAGCTATTCTGGTCTAAAACTAGGTGCCCTTAAAAGGTGTAGCAATGTTATTATCTAGAGTAGATTTTGATGTGACTAACATTTCAAATGTAAGTTTTTTTTGTTAGCAAATAAGATACCTGAGAATCACTAAACTGTTTGATGAAAGGTCCATCAAATACATGGTAGATGTAGCTGATGTCTGAAAAATAACTGTAGCAGACACTTTAGAAAAAGGAACACTTAGTATAGGAAATGACTGGCCCTCCTCATCTTCTTCCAGCTTCTTGTCCACAACAATTTACTGACTTTCAGTGTTAGATTTTGCATATGGACAGCAACATTTAATAGACACCAGCAAATTTATATTCTACTTCCTTTTTAAACCCATTTATACATTCAGTCTTGTGTAGGACTATTCCTATAGTCCTCATTTTTATGTATCCTATGAAAGAGTACTTTCTTTTATTTGTTTTAAAATTGCAGTGCCCTCTTTCTTTTGAGAATCCATGAATAATCTCACTGCTCTTCATGATTTTATAGGTCTCGACTTGCACATGGAAATGCCTCACATAACTGATCATGCATGTGGCCCATGTGGTTTTGTTTCTGTATCTTATACAAGAAAAGCAACCAGAACTCAAGTGCAGTGTTCAAGAAATTAAAGTTAGACAATGATCAACACAATGATTTCTACCCACTTGCCAGCTCCTTTTCAATTAGGTGCCAATGCTCTCCTCTCATTAAACTGATGTCCAAAGGGAGCTATTCAAGTGACTCCAAGCCATGCATGCTTTCAAAAGCAAATGTAATCAGCACATACAGTATACTATCATTTAGAAGTGCTGGGAAGATAGGATTTACATTTCTGTTATTTTCAAGGGACCTTAAAATAAAGTATAGTCATAGAGCTGTCTTGATTGTAAATTGCAAAGAATTAAAAGAATGTCAAATGTCATTCCAGTGTATATTTTACTGCCATGGTAACACAAGGGTGACAGGTAAGCAGGTTAAGCTACAAATTGCCTAGTCAGCTATTTAAAGATCCCAATGAAATGAAGTCACTTAATCAGTCTTATGGTTGGACGTTTGTTACCTGATCAAGAAATTCTGTTAAAGCTGAAGTCAAAATGCTGGGTGTTTTTGTGCTGTCTCTGTTCTCTGTGTGTTTCAACTCCAGCATACAAACACCCTGGTCTGTGGGCTCTAGGGTATCCAACATGGCCAATCAATTAACATTACAGATTGTCAAAGGCTATTCTGCCACCATGTAAAATAGTAGTTTGCTTTCTTTTGCAAATGCTCCACATGGTGAGTTTTCTTGCATCATTTGTGATTAAAGCTTAATCTTTTCAAATAAATCTTTTCATATGCTAGATGCATTCCAGTTGCACACATCTCAAATAACAAGAGAAATAGATGCCCTGAAAAGTGCACTCCTGGGTTTTCTCCTTCTGACTAATATAAAATTATATCCATAAAATACAATTTTAATCTGTGATTGTTGCCAAATAAAAATGCATTCTAATAAAAAAAAACCACACAGACCAAGGGTAGAAAATTATTTTTAAAAATTCTTAGCTAATGGTCTTCTAGGATAGGGGAAGAATAGTTATTTAGAAAAATAAGTAAAAATATTTACTACAATTTATTCTCTTAGTAAGGCAGTAGAAGTTTACATTGCTTGATTACGTTAACATCAGCCAAAACAAATACATAGCCCCTATCATTGCACAGTAGCTTGTAGTGTTGTTCCATACATGTTAAAATATAAATTTTATAATTAATTCTAGAAATTTTAATGCTGATTTACTGTTCACTCCACAGACACAGTTGACCAGTTGACCTCAGCAAGTTTTGTAGTACCATCAAAAAATGCTGTGTTCATTTTTTATCCACACCTAGAACTTTACCAGAAACTTTTAAAAAAGTAGATCCCTTACCTGTTCTTCCTTGCAAAAATACATGAGGAATTTTCAAAACCTGGGCAAGTCATAGTCATAGTGCAATGTTCCAAAATAAGTAAAAAAAAAAAAAAAAAGCAGAGAGGAAATGTCCACTTGAACTTAGCTTCAAATATATTAGTGGAAACCCATTTTTCCATTACAATCTCATAGGTTTAACGCTTATGTTACTCTTTATTAGTATGAGGAACCTACACCAGTGTTATGATAGTTTATTAGCACAATAATCTCTAGATAACAAGATGGTTACTCGAGTGGTAGCACTTACCCTGTCTTTACAAAACATGTCACATAAACACAAGAGATTACCGTGTATGGTCGGGGCCCTCCTTCCCAGCCTCTCCTAATGCACATGTCCTGCAGCAGACACCTTTCCAGGGATTCAGACCCCAGTCCAGAAAATCACCTACGCACCTATTTAAATTTAAGCATGTGAATAAATCCATTCATTTCAGTGGGAATACCTGCTGGTATGAACTTAAGCATGTGTTTGGGTGAAGGCTGGTGAGGGCCTATGGCGTATTGCAGAGAAACACGCCACCTACCATTTCATCAACATCCTGTCCTGAAACACCTGGGTTTTCTTTGGAAATTGTCCATCTTGTTAAAAAACAGACTCAAACTTGATTAGCTTATAAAATCTTAAATAGCTTGCAGTATGAAGTAGCTCAGCTGTATGTACCTAGGTAAGAGAAGTTTTGTGCCAGGAAACAGACTCACTAATTTTTCAAAATGAGCTTATTTTTTCCCAAATTTTTTTTATCCATATCAAGATAAATTATTTGAAGGAAATCACAGTTTATTCTCCTCATGAAATATTTACATTCTTGCAGCTATTTTCAGCATATCAATTTGAGCCTCAATTCAGTCCTTGATTTCAAAGGAAATGTACTATAGGAAAAATCTATAGTACATAAAACTAAGTTTTCAGCAATGTACTTCTGTTGAAAATGTTGGCCAAAAATCAATATTTTAGCTTTATTTATGCAAAACCAGTATTTTTCTTTTCATAGTCATGTACATTTGGGTTTAACTCCACTAATCCTCAGGGAGAAGACCATGGCTAGGCCAGGCTCATATGCCTGGCCTCACCTGTGGCTACCCACTATTCATTCCAGAGCAGCTCATTGTGGCAGACAATGCCAAAAGATCTCTTTGGTTTTGATCAAAAACCCTCTGAGGTGCAGGTGAATAGCAAGACAGGAAAAAAGCCTACTGAGGTAATTCAAAATAACACTTGAATATTTGTAGAAAAGTTACCTTTGTTGCAGCTTTAGTATTGTGTTACACAGAGAATCAGCTTCATCCACGTGTGCATCTCTGTTTAACAACTCCATTTAAACACTGATGGAATTTTCTACTGCATTTGCTCTGGGACATGCTTTAAATTGTTCATAACTTCATTATTTTACAATCAACTCTAATATAACCTAGCAAAAATATGTACTTTATCACTGGGGACCAGTTACATGTACCTGAGTTTCATGTACCAAACTTTTGTCATTTCTAAGTTATTCTAGGAGAAAAAAATCCATCGAAACAACTTTTTTCTTTCTTTATTAAAACATGTAATGTCTTTACAAAGGCAAGAATCAGAAACAAATTAAAACATTTTACCCACACCATAGAATGGGGGGAAATTTACCTTTGAACAGAGATCAGTTATGTATAATCATGAGGCAGAAAGGTGAAAATTTAGAACGTGAGCATCTGCAAGCAGGTACTTCCAAGAATAAAAGTTTTCAACTTTTTTTCTACCTTCATCTCTCTTTCCTAATCTCTCTTCCACCTCATTGACATTCTGCTTTCTTCTCTCTCCCTTCTAACATAGTTAGCAATTTGTCTTTGCCTCTTTTCAAAGTTAGTAACCTTCCTTCATCCCTCCTCCCCTTGCCTGGTATTTGTTGGTTCTGGAGCTATCTGTTGATACCTGGGAAGCAATAAACTCTTGAATAATTTCACATCTTGAAAGACACAGTTGTAGGTGTTTAGTGTCATTAAAGCAAAAGTTTTGATGTCACTGAACAAGAAGCACTAGAGTCGCCTGCATGGGTCTAATGCCAACAAAACAAATTTTCTAACATGAACCTTGTCTCATCCTTTCAGCTATTTGTGAGGACACCTGAGGAAAGGGAGAAGAGTACACAGAAGAGAGGTGGGGAGCAAATCCAATGGCGCTTAGAATGTCCTAAAAAAAATGTGATTCATGGGTATGAGTATGCCATTGCCATGAATGACACATTTTCAGAAATGCTTATCTATAATTAACTTGTCCACTCTATGCCATTAATTTAGCTTGCAACTTTATTTGCTATTCCATTTCTCTTGTTACTCTCTCGAGTGAACTAACCAGGTGAATCCTTGGCAATGAACTGAATGACTCTACGTGCTGGTTTTGGCTAGGGTAGAGTTAATTTTATTCACAGTGGCTGGTATGGGGTTGTGTTTTGGATTTGTGCTGGACACAGGGTTGATAACACAGAGATGTTTTTGCTGTTGCTCAGCAGGGCTCACACAGAGCCAAGGCCTTTTCTGCTGTTTGTGCTGCCACACTGGTGAGAAGTTGGGAGGAGACATAGCTGGGACAAGTGACCAGAGGTATCTTCCAGACCACCATGCTCAGTGCATAAAGTGGGGGGAAGAAAGAGGAAAGTGAGGATGTTTGGAGTGATGGTGTTTGTCTTTCCAAGTCACTGCCATGTCTGATGGGGCCCTGCCCTCCTGGAGATGGCTGAATACCTGCCTGCCCATGGGAAGCTCTGAGTTAATTACTTGTCTTTCTCTGCTTGTGTGTGTCAGTTTTGCTTTCCCTATTTGCATCTCAAGCCATGAGTTTTCCAGCTTTTACCCTTCCAATTCCCTCCCCAGTCCTGCTGGTGGGCTACGAGCATGTGGATGCCGCGAGCTTGGATGCTGGCTGGGGTGAAACCATGACATCTCAATGGCCACGTGTCATCCTCATCCTTTTCCTCTTAAGTCAGACCTAAGGTAATCTGATGAGATCTTCACAGTGTACTGGTCACCTGGGAGAATAAAAATGTTGCTTGAGCTTCATGACTACACTAGAGAAGCAGGGTTTTTTTCCTGTAGATAGCACAGGAACATTAAACTACCCACTTTGGAGGACTCAGTTAGGCTTCTCCGAAGGAAATCAGTGAGCTCTGTGACAGTGCCTTAAGAATGTTTCAGTGTTGTGAAGCTGATCAGAACCAGATGTCAGTAAGAGCTTTAAATGTGACTCTGTCATTTTGATGTATATAAAGTTTAGCTCTCTGTGTTTCCTTATGCACAATTTTAATTTAAATCCAAAGCCTTCAGTAGGCTGAACCCACCAAACTGCTGACAGACACAAGTGTGAAATGTGTGTACTTCTACAAAAGAACTGCTCTAAATACTTGTATCTCTCCTCAGCAATGGCTTCTCTGATAAACTGTGCACATGACACTTTATTCCATAACAAATTTGTTCCTCTATGGCTAATATTCCTGCCCTTTCTGTGAACAGAGGAATGATATGATCAAGTGAAAAAACTTATGTATATCTGCAACTGAATCTCAGCAGGAAGTTATCACTCCACTAACATGCAAACTGAGAGATGATGTGTGACACTCCATTCCCCTTAATTAGATCTCATTAGAAATTTCAACTTATTAGATTCTTACAATCGTGATTCAAAAGCTGTTATCTCACAGGTTAACGAGAATCAGAAATAAACAGTGTTACTAATGAGGAAATGCTGAAATTAATCCCTAACAACTCCAAAATCTAATTTTTTTAAGATTAGATTATGTAAAATAAAATACAATAAAGAAGGAGACAAATTCAAATGTTATCAAGGGGTAGGCTATTTCCAAAAGCAGGTTGTCAGTTGCATTTTTGAGGGTGGAAATTCAGCTATCTATTTCTAAGATAAATTATTTTGATCCTTTCAAACAGTTTCTTTACAATAAGAATTTGGAAAAGGCAGAAGTAGAAAATTTTCTATAAAAAATCAGTTAAGGTTGAATAATGAAACAATTTTGTCCTAGTGGATGGGGAACTATAGGCAAAAATTTTGACTTGGTTCTTTCTGCAAGCCTTGAAAAGAGAAGCTGACAAAGCTGAAGTCTCTAAACCAATAAAATATTAACTTTACTAGCCATACAACCCAAATTTAAGAACTGTCTCTCCTTATCACCCTCTTCTGTCTTTTTCGGCATCGTGGTCCCTACTTTTGGGAAAAAAACCTTCAGACCACTGAACTTGGCTTCTGTTGTCCTTCACAATCTAATTTCCTATAAAGTAGTCAACTAGGGAAGAACACCCTAAAAAGGTTGTTCCTTTGAGTGCTGTAGGTTCAGATCTTTAAAGTGATTGCTTCTACTGACATCATTACAATACTGGAAAGAGAACACATGAGAAAAAGTAAAACAAATGTGGATTTGATAAGACTATCTTTCTCCTGATTTACTCAGTGCATAATTTGTATCCTTTTTTCTTCCCCTGACTGAACATATGGTTGTTCCCAATCAGGTGGGCTAAGCAGCACTGGCAGAAAAATATCTCTTATGAACTTAGAACTAACAGAGGCAGATTACTGGTAAATTATTCTGTGTATTCTGATTCACTTTCTGTGAACTGGAGTTGCAGGACAGCCTTTTCCATTAATTCCATTACACATAGGTCTACTATATCCTCCTTTATGACTTTTCTTCCTGAACTAAACAGTCTTTACAAATAACTGTTCAGTGAGAATTTTCTATGTCATAACCATTTTCAGTGCCATTTTCTAGACCTTTTCATGTTCCTATTGTTAACTAGTAGGATATTTTCTGAGATAGCTGGCCAGAACAATTCACTGCACCTGAAATATTCTGTGCACCAAATTGCAAAAGACTGTGTCTTGCTTTCTGCTGGTTTTTTTCTGCTCATTGCTTCAGATTTTTTTTTAATTTAATGTCACGCAAAGTGGCACGCACATTTTTCCTGAATTAACAATTCCTGGGTTGTGATATGATGGACAGTTTCTTTCTGTTACAATACATGACATTATCTTTCATTCAATTGCACTACACTATTGATCCTGAGAAGATCTTTAAAATTTACTATGGCACTAATCTCACCTAAGATAGCTCATTGAAACTCACTTGAAAAAGCATCCACCCAACAGCAGGTGAATGATTACCTCAGCAGAAGTGCTGTATGCAGCTGTCATTAATAAACCTACCTACTATGGCCTTGTCTGAGTAGATTCCCTTTTTTGCCAACGCCACAATATTCTGTGCCAGAGTATCTCCCCCTCTAACCATGCATTCATTGCACGAAAAGTTCATGTCAAACATGTTGCTACATAAAGTCATCATGAACCCCAGTCCCTGTATTGCTAGAGAGTGAATAATCATTCCCTGCTTATTTCCTCGATCAATTGATGGCTTCACAGGCCTTTTTCCTTTTCCTTTCTTTCCTTTTCCTTTTGCAGGTAAATGAGAACACTATTCCAGATTTGGAGAAAGTAATAAATCTATTCCGGTGAAAATTTGTGTCCAGGCAAAGTACAGATAAGAGCACGTTTTTGGGTGAGAGACATATTCAGAACACCTATACAGGTCCTGGCTGTCCAGTTACTCACTTTTATAGTCAACTAGATTTTAATGGCTGCACTGAGAGGTCTGGAAAACTCCTGCTGGCCTTACAGTTCCTTTATGTGCTTGATGCAGGGAGAAAAAAGTATCTGGACAGGGAATTCACATAAGAATGAAATCAGCTTCCTACAGGTTCTTCCAAGAAAGTGCACTTTTAAAGAACCAGGAATAGCCTTCCCTTCCTAATACCTAAAACTCTAAAGATGTTTCTTGATCCCCAAAGAAAGAAACATTGGAAAGAAAGATTTTTCTTTCAGGTTTTTCTTTCCCCCCCCCCCCCCCCCCCTCTGTTTTTTTCCTTTTATATATTTTTGACTGCCTGATATTTTTGTCACACTTTAGCCAGCAATAATTAGCATATTTTTGCAAACTGGTGAAGCAGGCAACATTTTCAACTTCCCTTTGAACATTTTGTGAGGCAAAACACAGAAGTAACACTTACATGTAGAGGGTTCTGCTGTTGGCTTTTTTCCAAGCATCTTTCGAAACTAGCTGCAAGAAATCTAACAGAATTAGGCAAGTTGGACCTTACACACCCATATGGAGCTGGAAAATCTAATGACAACACAGAAAACTGTCAGCTGGTTCTTGAACTGTCACACAAGAAAGCAAATCATTACCAGAAAGCTGGTTTATTGAACCTAACTGACATGAACAACAACAAACCAAAATTAGTAAAAGCATGTGCCTAGGGCAATCTACTGCTGTTTATTTATTTTGTGTTTCCTAAGGCTGCTTATTCCTTAGGTTTCTTTGTTTGATATTGTAATATAACAGTCTTGCTATGATAAAATGCTATTTTCTGAGGAGAAAATTAATGACAATCAAACACATTTCATTTATAGATCAAATAAAACATATACTTATTCCTTGATAAATGTAATATTTTTAAAAATCAGATACATAAGTTTCTTTTCATGGCCTCTTATTTCCTCTAGTATTGGGGAAAAAAAGACAATGGATTTTTCAGAGTACTTGCTTTGTTGATGAGGCTGAGAAGGCATGAAGATTTCCTTCCCTGGCACCCTCTGCCAGCCCTGAATGGGGCAGACCTTCTTGCTTTGAATATATTATTTCCCACTTCATTCCCAAGTATAATGGATCAGAGGATGAATCCATCCCCTGGTGTGCTCAGTTCAAGCTGGAAATCATTTACCAGTAATCTGCCTCTGTTCAGACCTTCAGATGAGCTAATACATTCTTCATAATTTTCTTAGGTCTGTATTTTCCTCTGAAGCACTTGCATCTCATTCCTTATTTACCCAATAAATGAATCTGGAGTCACAGGCACCACATTCAGCATCCAGGTGACACTGGCACACACATGGTCCTGGAGGCAACACTGAACCTTCCCAGCACATAAGCTTTAGGTGGTCTTCCAGGCTGCTCCAGGCTGTCCTCCCTACTTTGTTGGCATGCTCAGACCCATCCTTTACTTATCTCAGGCTTCACCAAGTGAGACACAAGCTAAAAAGCTCTAACCAGCCCCACAGAAGAGGCAGAAGGGGCTCGTCCACCTCCTGGTGACCCCTGCCCAGCTGGGAATGAGGCACACAGTGTCTGACATTTTTTAAGCAGCCCAGAAGCCAGTAAGATATAAGGGCCAAACCAGGGAACAACAGAATCACTAAGGTTGGAAAAGGCCTCTAAGATCCTCAAGGCCAACTGCTCGCTACCCCCTAACATGTTCATCACTAAACCATACCGTCAAGGGCCACATCCACATGTTTTTTAAATACTTACAGGCATGGTGACTTTATCACTTCCTTGAGCATTCTGTTCCAACGTTTTATAACTCTTTTCATGAAGAAATTTTCCCTCATATCTAATATAAACTTTCACTTGAGGCCATTTCCTCTGGACCTGTAAGTTGTTATCCGGAAGAAGAGACTGACCCTTACCTGCCTACAACCTCCTTTCAGAGAGGGATAATGTCCCATTATCCTCCTTTTCTCCAGGCTAAACAGCCCCAGGTGCCTATAAATTTGGTCTTTGGGCAATGAGGGGCACTCCTTTTACTTCTGTGGCTTTACTTTTATTGCGCATGGATACAAACTTTTAACTGGTAATTTGGCCCAGTATGTATGACATGTATTCACAACATAAACCAATGATTATATTACCACACTGTACAGCAAATTGTTTTTTAGGCAATAAAAATGCATTATCAGCTCCAAAGGAGCAATTACACTGCACACTGTGAAAGTATACTAAGAATAATACACAGAACTCCTCTCAGTCTAAATTAGTCTATTGACATGATGGCAGCTCTGAAGATGGAAGAGTGCAGGAGATTCAGGCACTCTGGGCATTAAATTCACATCAGGAGAGCTAAATGGACATAAAAACATCAGTGAAGACATTGGAGGCAGAACTCCCTCTGATCTGAAACACTGATGATTTCAGTAAATCTAGCTTAGTTTAAACCAACTGTTCTTTATTGCTGGAGAGAGGTGGAGACTGGTATAAAGCAGGGAGAAAGGGGGTGTTTGCTTTATTTATTTAACTAAAGGAAGCTTGCCAGCCCGGTTTCTACTTGCAGCGGAGCAACACGCGCGCCTTGTGCAGCAGCCCCCCGGGAGCTGCTCCGAGCACACAGGGTCCTTGTGGCAGGGCTGCCAGTGGGGTGTCAGCGTCAATGGGACGCGTGTTTGCCACCAAACCCCGTCCTGCCCGGACAGGCTGGCCCTGCGGGTGAGGGCAGCACACATGGCAGCCCTGCCACGGCTGCTCTGCCTTCCCTCCCAGCTGGAAATCAGGGAAAGCTGCAAGGAAGGTTGCAGGGGAAGATTTAGCATCACAGAACCTGAAGAGAATATTTGCTAATGCTCCGATTCCACTCATGTAGTTTCACTCGCAAATCATTTTTTCCTCTTGCAAACTGCAAGTCAATTACTGGTTTTGTAGGGCTAGTTTTAGCACCTGCCATACTTATTACATTTCTTAAAGTACAGACATAGAAGGCATTTACTATGACATCTGAAATCATGTTCTTTCATTGCTGCAATGCAGCTTTCATTGGAAGCAATGAATTTGCTTTATTTAGACCTATTCCGCATCAATAGGTAAAGAAATACAGATTTGTTTGGCTTTTTCATACAAACAAGAATGACTTTTTATTACTGATTTACCTCTGATGCTTATGGATTTCTTTTTAGCACACACAGTATATAGCAAACCATTTTAGGTAATAAACAATAATTGCATTTTAGGACTCACAGGTGTCAATACCATATTATTTTCAGAACCATGACAAATTTCTCTCTTCTACCTTTTTTTCTGGAGAAAGGAAAATATAAATTATTTTTTTACTACAAGCCTACATTTTCTTCTCCTTTTCTCTTTTGTGCCACATTTTTAGTTTAATGATACATCAAAAAATTAATGTTTGCATTTATGGTGACTTGTACCTGTCAAAGTCCTGGCAGAAAAACAGAGCAAATTTACAAGCCACCAGAGCTAAAGGTTAACTAGAAATTAGTTTTATATTTTTTGTAATTTATTTGTGTTATGTATTTGTGTTACTGTACAAAAAAGATACATTTAAGAAGGCTATTGTAAGCACAAGAAAATTTTTAAAAACCCAGCATTATTCTGCAATAGAATGGTTTGGCCTAGTTTGATTAATTTTTCTTACAGCACTAAAAGAACATCTTACATTCATACTTTATATGCAAGTCACAACAGTTCTGTTCATAACCATGCTGTGTCTCTTTTATATATACCAGCTATTTGCAAAATTTCCATGATCTGCACAACAAAAACCAGACATTACTAATGCTTTAATGGCTTAGATTTCCAAATCCCAAAATAATTTAAACTGGTTTTATTACAAAACAAATGAAGATATAAGCTGGAAATAAAGCATCTAATCTTGATATTCTAAGGATCCAAATCACCTATACAGAAAATAGATCTCATCCATGACTTCTAGATCTTGAATATCATTCTTTTTTCTGTTCAGGCTACTGACACATAAATAATTCTTTGTGCATAATCTGTGTTAAATACGCACAGTCTGCGTTAAGCACAATACAAAGAAGAGTTTCCACCTAAATGCAAACACTGAAAACTGCTATACGAAACATTAATTGATTTGTTTTGAATTTATATCTGACAGTAACAAGTATTGAGCAGCTTTTGCTTTGTTACTGTAGGTGTTGTTAATGCACTTTCCTCATCCATTTAAATGCAAATCCTCATGCAAGTAATCATGTGAAGGAGGAAAAAAGGAGTATGTTCAGCTGAAGGCAAAGCTGGAAGGATAATAGGCAAGCATGAACAGAGTGTCAGTGGAGGGCTTTACAATAAAAAACCCTTTTGGAATGCCAATGAAAACACAACTGATTTGAAAAATATCTGAACAGAATATCACACCACAGTAGAATGTATACATGATTTCTATAAAGCAAAATTGAACAAATTAATTTTCTTTACATATATATATATATATATGTGTATATATATATATATATATATACACATATGTGCATGTATATTTCTATGTTGGATACATATATTTGCAAACATGTAGTACTGTATTCATGCATTCATATCAGCACCATAAACAGAGCTTCAATTATTGGCTAAAGGCAAATATTTGTTATTTGAATCTGGAAGTGGAGAAAAAGAATCATTAAACAGACTACTGTATAACCAAATAATGCTTTAGGGTGTCATTTGTGCAGAAAACAGGAAATGAACTGGGACTTAATAAGCATAATTAAACTGGAGAACAGCAATTTTAGACGTATGTACTCCAGGGAAGTATGATCTTGGAAGAAATTGTAGTTTAGACATTTCTCAAGGCCACTTAAGTCGCTAAAGACCACAAAGCCCTGTACTGTGCTAGAACAGAGAAATAAACTTCTTGTCCACTGCTACCTTTTCAATACTTCCAGCTTACCCTGCTCTGAGTTGTTTAGCCTGCCTGACATGCAATATATTATCATGGCTAAGGAGAGCACCACAGCTTTAATGCATTGTGAGCTTCCTGGCATACCATTGACTCATTTGACAACAGCATCATGATGATAAAGCCTTGAAATATTGTTCAGCCCATATGCTGAAAGACACTTGTTAGTCTGAAGAGAAGCACACTCAGTACAGAGCAGGCATCTTCTTTCTTGAAGATCAGTTCCTGGAAGACCCTCAGCTTGTGAGTCCAAGAAAGTCAATTGAGTTTTCTGAGCATTTTTCTAGATTATGCTGCAAAGTCCTTGTGCTGAAAACTGTGAGCACCATCAGGTTAAATTTCTTAGGTCTCCAAAATTGTTTATATGTGAATCATTGGGCATAATGACACAACTGTGCTTGGAAAGCCATATATAACCCAAGAGGTGGAGATGGAAGTGGCATACTGTAGTGAAGTCCCTAGCAGGCACTGGGAGGGATGAAAGGAGTAGGGAAAGTAGGCAGTAATTTGTCACCAGTTAGAATGAGAGGAAAACAGGGAGTTATTGCCTTGCACTGTGCACAGTGGAAGGGAAAATATAGAATAAATTTTCTGAAAAGAGGAAGCCAGAAAATACGTTTAATGCATTGGGTCTGTTTGAGTGAAGTGCTTTGAGTTGCTGCTTTACAGGCAGGAGAAAAGGAACTGTAGACAGCTGTAGATGTGTGTACCTGTCTTTCTGTTCATCAGTTCAAGCACAATTCTGTCTCAGGCATTCTCTGTAGTAATTTACTCTGAGATCATTCTTATGTCTGTCCAAATTACTAGATCTATAGGTATTTTACAGGTGCAAAACCTTTTGTTCTTTCTTTTCTTTTCTTCTTAGACATGAAACAAGATAGCTCCAGATGAGGTTTAGTCTGATTTAGGAAAAAATTTATTCACTGAATGGATGGTTGGGCATTGGATTGCCCAGGGGAGTGGTGATCTGGCATTTGGGGATGTGGCTTGGCAGTGAACAGGGCAGTGCTGGGTGAACAGCTGAACTCAATGAACTTCAAGGTCTTTTTCAACCGTAACAATTCTATGATTTGTTTTCCTGGTTCTGGACCAAGAATGGTTGTGGTAGTAGTAGTAGCAGTAGAGAGAATCTTTTATCTCAGTCCTGAAGCCTCGGAGGAGAGGGAGGAAAGGGACAAAACATTGGTAACCAACTTGATTTTCATTAAAGACAAAGACCAGGGGGAACAGAGCTTCCAACCTAAAGCAAGCCTTGGAAAATAAATGTCAGATATGACTCCCTATACTGAGGGATTTTACCATTGCTAGCCACAGCAAAATCCCATATTGATTATAGTCAGTTGCTGGTCTTCTGCAACGAGTGTGCAAGAGGCACATTGTGGCCTTCCAGTGCCAGACATTTGTTAATCAAATAAATAGCAGTGATATTGGTTTTCTCCATGCTCCTTCCTATTGCCATGGCTGTTTGCTGTTCTCCTTTGGATCAGATAAGCACTAATCAAGACTATTAGAGTTAAGCGAATAATTTGCAATGAATAATTTAGCAGATGTATTTGCCTCTTTTCCTGACTACTGAATATTGCTGAGCAGATCATCATCTCCATTAACATATTCATTATTCTAATTTATTCTGAAAATGTACCCCATGAAAGCTTCTGTATACTTGGCACTCAGTATTTCCTCTATGTATGTTGCCTGGCTGTGACTGATCAAACAAATCATGTGATGTTGACACAGTTGCTTGAGTGGGTAAACACTTGAATGCAACCTATCAAAAGAATATATAGTAATTTATATTTAATTTGCTTACTTCTTAGAAAATAATTTTCTCCTAAAAATCTACAAAAGAAAAAGTCTGTTTCATCAACCCTCAATAAACTGAAGGGATTTTTGGCTTTGAATGTCACTTGTGTGTGTGTCTCACCAACCTCATTTAGGAAGTGCAGAATATTCTGCAAAGTCTGAAGACTCTTCTTTTCATGCTATTTTCAACTGCAATGATTCCTCATTGTATGATACACAAGCTGTATTTGTATTATGGTTTTGACCAATCTTCTTTCTGTCTTCTAATGAAGTAAGATCTCACAGCGCACACTGATGGCATTATTTAAATTGATTTGTGTGCATTGTCTTTACAGTCTTGCTGTGGAGGTGTAGAATAACTCTAGAATGAATGGATATAAGCACTGATATATCTGATATATAAGACTGTGTAAGAGGTATTCCAAAACACAAAGAAAAAATTAATTTATTAATGAACAAAATAAAGCTAAAATAAAATGAAACATCTCTGATGCAATCAGTTGACTGTGCCTGTAACTGGTCACCAGATCACAAAGGGTATCATTGAAAGCCATTGCAATCATATGGTTTGAAACTATTCTTAAAATATGCCCCTAAACCTACCTGATCAATTAAAAAAAGAAAAAAAAGAAAATATAAACAGAATCCTGTTTTCAGAATCTGGCATTTGCTATAGGTTTGTTACAAAGCTCAAAGCTCTTAATGGATAAATGCAAAGCCAGGATCCAAACCCTTTCTTTGGGCACATAAATATTCTTAAACTATTTCCTGCTGTGGGGATCCAAACAGAGAACTCACTGACTTATCCAGAACCAAGCAAGGATGGAGCTGTAGACTTATCACCGGTGAACATGGAGCAGTGGCCACAGCTGAAGCAAAATCTTCAGCCTCTTTCTAAGACACAGGGCAGTTTCCTAAAATTGACCAATTTCCTGTAATTGATCCTAAACCGGATCCTAAATTGATCCTTTTCCTAAAACTGATCCTAAAATCTGCCAACCATGTCTGCCAAACCAAACTATCCTGAACTGATTTAAAACATACTTAAAATTGCAAATAACACAGTATATTATTTTTCCCAGTTAACATTTTCTGTGAAATAATACTCATTCCATGCTAGATGATGCCTAAAATGCTGATTTTGACATAGTTGTGACCTAACAGAGAGGAAGATCTTGGTATTTTCCAAATATTCCAGATGAAATATGCTGTGTCCTGTGATGAAGCTATGTCCTGAATGCACTAGCAATCCTGAAATTAGTCTAGGATCCTGGAAAAACTTATGCTGTCCATGGCCAAATGTTTCAGCCTGACAGGAAGGGTTTCTGCACTCTGAGTTTCTCACAAATCCGCCAAAATAGAGAGTGGAGAGCCTGTGGCTGGAGTTTCCAGGGTTGGGTTAGATGTAAAATCTATAGGCTATTTTAAAATATGATATTTCTTCTTCTACGGGCAAGCCTCAAATGCATCATTTGTGTTTCAGGGTGGGGCAATTCCCTCCCTCCCTCTGTCACTCGCCTCCCAAATTCAGAATTTCCTAAGAAATGGGAAGGCTAGCTTTTGACTTTGTCATTTACAGGCAGCTGACCTCTGTGCTTCTAAGCCCACAAACAGACAGTTCCTTCACACGCAAGCAACTCAAACTATTCTATGGGTTTCACCCCAAGGTGTTAACTCTGCTTTCTCTTAACAGCCCATCACGGTGATCCCAAGACCCACCATGCTGGGTTTTTGCAGATTTCAGACTTATGGAAGTTTGTAGAAACATCTTAAATGCTACAGGTCAAAGGGTATATATATCACAAAGAAAACTCATCAAAGAATAACAAGGGTGTTTATCTGGGAAACTGGATATTCTCATACTTTGTGAAGCAATATTTGGAAGTGTTTGAGATATCACATTCCATTCCAACGAAAAGGATTGAGACTCATGGGCTGCACCCATCTCAAACTGACTGTGCAATGGTACAATTTATTTCCTTTACAATATACAAAAGCAAGTTCATCGATCTCATTATCCCCTACTCCCACACATTTTTCCTTAGCAAAATGGCTGGGAAATACAGCACTAATTTAGACAACCTCTCTGTTACTCTGTGTCCTAGTTCATGGCAAAA
Source organism: Melozone crissalis (assembly GCF_028551555.1). Lineage (NCBI taxonomy): Eukaryota > Metazoa > Chordata > Aves > Passeriformes > Passerellidae > Melozone > Melozone crissalis. Next base: position 16,951,256 of record NW_026535783.1, on the reverse strand, counting down.
TGCTCCGTGCAACAGTGAAACTTAATAATGAGCCATTTAGCTAAGGTTTTGAATGGCTCAATCAAGAGTTAAGGATCTCCAAAAAGGCACATCCCAGCACACAGTGGACACTGTGACTCTTCTGTTGGTTTCTCTATGGGCAACCTCCTCCCCTTGCCCAAAAGAAAAAAAAAATTAAAAATGCTGAGACCCCTTTCCTATAGATATGGATCATTCTTAATGTCCCAATAGAATTTGCATACAGATCAATTGAGTTTGCAATAAACACGGTGACTGTGTAGAGCTCTTACTCAGTATCAACCATCACAGTAGCGTCTACTCCAAGTCCTAACAGGTTGTCAGCTGCACATTTAGGACATGAAATATGATTTTGCAGCTAACTTCATCCCTACTTATTGAAAATACATTTGCTCCAACAGTTTATACCTATAGACATTTTGCTGTCATTGAAGTAAAAGAGGATGCCGTCATTTAACTTTTGAGAAAAATGCATGAGAGAAAATACATTCTCATCAGTCTTCAACCAAGCAAATAGACAAGACAATGAAGATAATAATAGGTTTGTCAGCTGCAGCATAAGTGTCCCCAGGTCTTAATAAGGGTTTTTTTAAAATTGAATTTCTTCTGCTAAAATACATGAGAAGAACAAAATCATAATTTACACTTGTTTTCAGAGGCATTCCATTCATCAGAGCTCAGCCAGTGATGTCAAAAAGATTTCAAAATCTTAACCAGTGAGATCACTAAATTGCTATTCACACTGTGTTACAGTTTCACTTTAATATTCCATCTTTTTTGCTGTCTTTTTTTTTTTTTTTTTGCTTTTTTGTTTTGCTGAGTTGGTTTTTTTATGCTCATCCAGGGATAGTGTTAATGCACATCAAAAGGGATTTATTCCATGCTGTATTGAACAGATGGCAGCTAGAGGACTGTGTGAGCTAAAAAGAATGTAGCTGTGGGGTGTGTGCTTGCTGATATTAGCTGGACTAACAGTTCTTAAGCTCCATTATGTGTCCATGTGCTTGAGAATGTTGGTTTATTCTCAGTTCAGCAAATCATTCAGATGTAAGCTAGATGAAACAAATTCCTCTCTATCAAAGGGATGCTGAAACTAAAAAGGAGCTGTTTTAGTTTAAACATTACTTTGCTGTCATGTTGGCTCACCTGCGCTTAGGTGGATGGTCAACACAGGAAAGCTACACATGCAGACGTACATACACAAACAAAGATTTCAAAAAGTCTTTTTTTGCTATTTTCAGGAAAGCTTTCTGTTTTCCTTTCTATGTTTTGGCTTTTTGTTACCACTAACTCTTCCACACTCCAGGCACCTCTCTGCTAAGCAGAGGAACGGATAAGCCAGGACTGCCTAAGACTTCAGATGCTCTCCCTTATGCTACAGTATTTAACTGCTTATTGTCAAAAAATGAAGGAAATGCTACACACACCTCTATATACGAGTGCACAAAAACCTCAACACCTGACATAAAAAAAGGACGGAGAAACACACCATTATGTTAGACAGGGCTGTATAAGACTACACAATCTTACCTTGTATCTTGTCCTAACAATATTACAGTATAAACTTTTGATCAGAAAGTTAAAAAGGGCTTAGAGACTATAGAAATCATCCAATTTAAATGAGCCACCTTTAAAAGTATGCACTTTTCATGTAACTCATACAGAGCAAAAATTTATTAAAGCATGTCCATTGTCTGCAGGGACATAAGTTAATGATTTAGCTACCAGTCAATTCTACATTAGGCGTCCATTGCCATTCAATTGCCATGCTCTATTTTACATTAACCCATGGCATAATTTTATTCTGTTATTTACATCAGGAAACTTAATAACTGTGAGGCTCTGAACAATCTTCATGCCGTGATGGAGAGAGAGCTTACTTTTTTTGTTTTACTGATGCAAATAGAATTTCAGAGGGTAATAGAATCATGGGATAATTTGGGTTGTAAAGGACTATTTATGGTTCAAATCCCCCTGCCATAGGCAGGGACATCTTTCATTAGATGTCCAGTCTGGCCCTGCACTCTTGCAGTGCAGGGGCACCCACAGCTTCTCTGGGCAACCTGTCCCAGGGTCTCACCATCCCCACAGTAAAGAATTTCTTCCTAATATCTAATCTTACTCTGCAGCTTAAAGCCATTCCCCCTTCTCCTGTCACTACATGCCCTGGTAAAAAGTCCCTGTCCAGCCTTCTTGTAGGCCCCATTTAGGTGCTGGAAGGTTCCATGAGTTCTGCCTGGAGCCTTGTCTTCTCCAGGATGAACAGTGCCAACTCTCTCATCCTGGCTTTGTGAAACAGGTGGTCCAGCTCCCCGTTGTCCTCATGGCCTCCTCTGGATTCATTTCGGGAGGTCCACGTCCTTCCTGTGCTGGGACCCCAGAGCTGGACACACCCACACTTCAGGTGGCTCTCACCAGAGCAGAGCAGAGGGGCAGAATCCCCTCCCTGCCCTCTGGCCACGCTGCTTTTGTGCAGCCCAGGACAAGTTTGGCTTGCTGGGCTGTGACACATTGCTTTTTGCAATTGCTGGACTTTCTGCTCATTGCTGAGACATGCTGAACTTCTCATTGACTAACACCCCCAAGCCCTTCTCATTTTTATTTCATTTCCATTAACTGTAGTCCTACAAATGCCTGTCACACTGCAAGCTTACAAAATTCTTTCAAAGTAGAAATTAAAAATCAGAATAACAACAGTAACAACTTTGGCTTTTGAGTGCACCATTCAGCCAGGACTGTCGGACTTTACATGAGTATGGATCCCTTTAGATAAGGTTAATTTTAGGTTGGAACATTCAAAGGCTGGATTGGCACATCTGCAACGTCTGTGTGCATGTAAGAATTTTTTTTTGGCAACTTTCTCCATACAAAATTGGTTTTAATCCAAATGCACAATCATATCATTACACCAAATCACTTGGCTCAGACTCTTTTACCTAGAATTTGCCCCAACTTGCATGCCATACCTACTGTGCACACACTACCTACTAGAGACAAAAGGAAAAATCTTTCATTTGTGCTGCTGTCTAATGTGCCATAAATGAATGTAAGCAATTGAAAGTTTGCTCCACACTAGCAGAATTGCATCCCTGCTTACTAGTTTCATAGCACCTGAACTAACTTGTGGACGCTATCACACAGCAGGTCATATTTCAGGGCGAACAATCTTACCATATCCAAAGGTGAATCTTTCACATGATAATCTACCTCTATTGCCAGTACTGCACCAGTCCTCACATGTCCCTGCTGTGAAATGTTTCTTAGATTCAGTCTTTCTGCAAGCTGCTTCACAATATTTTAGCCAGTCATCTTTACAGGTCCTTTCACCTGCCTAATGGCATGTCTGACATACCCAGTGGCTTCATTCTTATGTGAAATACCTTCTTCTTCTTTCTTTGGTGACTCTTAGAGAGAAGGATTATTAATTTCTGAAAAATCTTCACACTTACCATCTATCTTTCTCACTGAAGAGATTCTACTTTTCTAACATATGGTAATCAACATCTATGGATTTCTAACTTTTATTTCTATTGAGTCATTTTATTTTTCCACAGATCAGCCTATATAAGCAGGGACTTGGAAGGGACATTTTAGTCAATTTTCCTCCTTTAGTTGTTTTTTGTTGTTGTTTTTCTTGTGTGTTTAATTTTCATCCCACTCTCATGTTACTCTTAACTGGCTTGTACAATCTGTCTACAAGGCAGGTCCATAACCATTTCAAGTCAACAGGACTTTTTAATGAAGGGCAGTAAACTTTACAGCACATTCAAGTAGGAAGTAATATGACTTCATACACAAACTTGCACAGGTATTGGAATTCAGAAAAGTAAAATTTCTCTTGCAGGTGTAGCTGGGGTTAGAATATGTAATTTAAAAGGCTCAGTACTGATATCCATGCTTTTTAACAAGCTGTGTATTTAGCTGGTATAGGTTAGCAAGGATTAACATCTATCTTTTCTGAAGCTATGATGTGTTTCATGACACAATGAATGACCACTATATTTGTTGTACTGTATTTGATCATTTTTCACTACAGACTTCAAACAGGTTGGGCTATCATTGTATGAGAAACTGTGCAAGCACAACAAAAGATAAGCCACACCACACCCTAAGAATTACTTTAGGAAACTGCATTCAAGGTCAAATATGTATCTTCCCTAAATTAAGTTGAAAGGTTTCTTTGTATTTGCAGTTCATATGAGCCAGGAATCACCCCTCTCATGCCTGCACAACTAATCCAAAAACATTCTGTGGCAAAAGAGAGATGAGAATGGGTTTTGTTGTTTGCTTTCAATAGCTGCTCTGGAACAAAATACTTGCATATAAGAACTGACAGGATCTCAGAAGAATGTGGAAAGTGTAAAACCCGGTGTTCAGAAAGAGATGCAAAAATAAACTGAAAAGTCATGTATTCAATGACTCCTTTACTTGTATATTCAGCCAGAAATGTACAACAAATGTACAACACTTTCTTGTTCTATTAAAACATTCATATTTTTAGGTGTTTCTACAGACCTTAACCTGTGTGTAGAACCCGAATTCCTAGCTTCATCATCAAAAGCCTTTTCATATGTTGTCTGAGAAATTAATATATCAGAGTCCTTCAATTATAACAATACAATAGTGCCATCAGGCACTCTTGAGTTCTGTGTTCTGGTAGTGATCGTGGTCTGTTCCACCTGCTATGGGAAGAAGTGTGAGAATCAAAGTTACCATAGTTCTTCCTCCTTTTATTTGCGGTCAGCTTACTGATGGAGGGACATGGACCACTGCACAAAACCCTCAATTCTGCATGGGCATCCTAGTAAACCCATCTTCCTGGGGAATGTGTCTAAGTGTTCAATTTTCATATGGCATACGTTACTCTTTTTGTCATTTAAGATAACTAGCACGGCTAAGTTCCACTGTTCTTCACACATTATTAGCTTTAAAATAGATTTGTTTGTGTGGTTGTTAATTCTTGTGTTAAACGGGAATCTTCATACCTACAGCCTCTGTGTCATTCAGCATTTCAGAGGCTTCTGTTACATTTTGTATTCAGTTATTCCTCTTTTGTGACTGGTTCTCAGTCTTCTCAAGATGTATTCATATGGAAGTCCTCATCTCTGATTATCTCCTTGATGTTATTGTATTCAGTCATGTGTCTTAATATTTTCACATTCCAGGCAGCTTGAAATATTATTTTTACCGCTACACAAACTCATGTACTTTCTTGTATTTGCTTTCATGAAAAAGAGATTATTCTAAAACATATAGCAGTGGAAAAAATAATGAAGAAAAAAATAATATTTTGAGTCTATCTTGGAGAAATGTCTTGGAAATTAGCAGTGGCTTAGAATGTCTAATATTTTTACCCAGGTTTATGTCTATGAAAACAATGAGTTGTAAATTTCTACAAAACAATTACTTTAATCAGGAGTCTTCCAAATAGTAGGGAAAGGCTAGTCAGGCTAGACTCAGTAGATGTTCAAATATATGCATTGCAACATTATTCTATGCTAAATTGATCTCATTATCTTCAGTTTGTTCACCCACACAGATATACAGCTGATATCCTCATGGTTATCCACAGCTGATAATCATTTTACTCTGTGTAAAACAGCAACGCGGGTGTTTGACAGTGATTAGTCTGTGTCCCTTTTTATAAAGCAGACCAACTAATGTTTTTATATCTGAAAAAAAATCTACCTTTCAATCCATTTATCTATAAATACCTTGTGAAACTTGTCATAAAGTAATTTGCTTAAAAGATGGATGATTTGTAAAGATGGTATTGCATATCATTTGTATTTCTTAAATTAAAAAGGTATACTTCAAAATGTTTATTCAGAAAGCTTAATTTTCCACTCTAATCACATGTTTGCCACATGTATGACACTGGATGGTCTCATAACCTCCTCACAAACAATAATATAGGTTTCCTTACTAAGCCTCATCATTTTTCATGTTTTGTAAAAAAAAATATTTAAGCATCTAATCATTGCATTTCTCAAGCCATTAAGGGTGCCAACATGCAAAAGTCAAGATGGTCAACGAGCTCACACTACGTGATTTCCCCACAATCAAGCTATCAGCAGAAAAACAAGCACCAGAGTTTGCCAGGTGGAGGAAGACACGTGTCTTTTTCCTCTCTAGACATTGTCTCCTACTTGAGACAAAATACATCCTATGCTTTGAATCCTTTCTTGAAAAACTTCAATCTTCAACTTGCTGACTCCAAATGTACCTGCCCTGATTTTGCAGAATTTGAATTTGAGCGCATCTTTGGGAGGACCTTGCTTGTTTTGCTGCACCATGAATCAGATAGGCAGCTGGGGGCAAGAAGACTTTGCCTGTAAAGGGAAAAAAATATCTACTTTAAAGATTTAAACATTTAAATGTAGCCAAAGATAAACAAAAAAAATGAGTGAAGCCAACTGTAAACACTGCTTTTTTTGGTGACTGACTTAATGGGATTCCAGCAGGCAATTTGAGATTAACTTTGGAGTCAGTGGGATGCAAATCAGTGGGATCTACATATAACATGTGGGAGAATGGTGGGCTTGTCTTCCCCACTCACCACTGCCCATGATGGGGCCCTCCTCTCCTGGGGGAGGCTGGACACCTGCCTGCCCATGGGAAGCAGTGAATTAATTCCTTGTTTTGCTTTGCTGATGCTTTCTTTTCCCCGTTAAATTTCCTTTATCTCAGCCTGAGATTTTTCTGGTTTTTACCCTCCCAGTTTTCTCCCTGATTCCACTGGTGATGCAGTGAGCAAGCAGCTGCCTGGGGTGAAACCACAACACACAGGTTCAATCCTAAATAAATTTTGAACCAAGGAGGATTTTATGCAAATGTAATTTGTAAGGATTACATTTTATTGATTATTAATTAACAGGAACCATGCGAATTTCACAGAAGACTACAGAATTTGTTCTTTCTAGAGTCTCCAGCATTGTATCCAGAGAGGGGACTTTGGCTGTATCTACCACTTTCAACCATAAACACAATTAAATTACATTAATTATATAATTGTATGGTCTAACAAATCTCCTGAAGTAGACTGCACTTATGAGATTAGATTGCTTTAGGAAGCAAGAAGGCAAAAATCCTTTTGAAACACATAAAATTCCAGCTGTTGATGGACACCTCCTCTGCATTTTTTGCACACAAAACACTCATTATCCTATGCCATGTGTTCTGCAAGAGTATGGATGTAGAAAACTGCATAATCCTGCAACTGTGGAATAACAGCAAGGCATCAACATAATTTTTTACCTATTTCTCTGCAAAACAAAAATGTGTTGTTTGCCACTATAAGACAAAAACGTAGTGTGGAAAAGCATGAAAAACTAGCAATAAGCAACTGTGGACTGAGAACACGTTTATACACTGAAATTCTCAGAGAAAGAAAACCATTGTGCATTGCATTTATTTCACTCTAATATTTGACAAGGGAAAAAAAAATATCCTCAACTGACTGTTGTTTTACTGTTGGTAATAACAATTATAAACTTGACCCTGGTAAACTCTTCACAACATTGCCTTTTTTGTCTAAAACAGGAGTTGTGTGCTGTTTGAAGGTGTGTAAAGGAGGTGCATCCACCCTTGATACATAGCTGACACTTGGGAGCAAAAAAGAGATTCCACTTTGTTGTCTCCTCAAGGGCAGGGAGTGGGGAGGGAGCAGAGAGCAGCTGCTTTGTGCCAGGCCAGTGCATTTCTTCTCTCAGAGTCATGGAAGCTAGGGTGTCTCTTGTTTGTGATGGTCATATTCTTCCCTTTGTGTTTTCTAAAAATGTAGCACTTGCACAGAATCACTTAAGCCTACAGTAGATGTTTCTCCCCTTCCAGCATCTTAATTATACCTTTCAAAGACCAAATCCTTTCTGAAAAATCTTTATTATGTGATATTTTTGCTGTAAAGAAAAAACTTGTTTGTTGGACAAAAGGGCTTTCTCTTTTCTGTTTGTTTATGATAGGGCAATTAGACTTCACAGGAAGGTTCTCTAATAATTACACAAAGCAAAGGGAAAACCTTAATTAAATTTTAACGATGAGTACAACTGTGCTGATTAGGATAATGTGGTCATTATATCCTACCACAAGACTTGTTTATATTGTATGCTGCTAGTACTCAGGAAGCTTATCTCAAAGTTTTATTTATCTGAATTTGGTAATCTCTGCTGTTATTAATTACAAACTCTACTAATACTCTCTACACCTCAGCACTGATATAAAACATGTTCCTCAAAAAGGCACCATTGTATGAATGATAACAACATTTCTGTAGTACAGGTAATAATCCTCTCATGCAAATTTTAGGAGGTAAGTGATGTAAAGTCAGATATGAGCAAATTAAGTGTCCAAAATGGTGACATGGATGTTGTCTAAAAGTTTTGTTTGCTTCCTTTTGGTAAACTGCCCAGGCACCTTATAAGGTGTGTGGGCTGCAGGACTTGATCTCTTCTTCTGTGACAACATTGTAATGATTTTGAGCCTAGCAGAAGTAATTGGAGCATAGGGAGAGACATTTAGATGCTTAAAGACGTGACTGAGCCTGCAGAGATGCAGATGTGCAACAGCACATCTGGTATGTTGTGATTCCCAGTAACTAGGCAGGCACCTGAGCCGTGTGAGTTATCAGTGAGGTAGGTAAATTGAGAGATGCTGAAAGTCCAGATGCAGTCCATAGGAAAAGCTAAACACGGGTCTGTTTGCAGAAGTCTGTAGTGCTGGCCTGTGCCTTTGGTATCTTCATGTGTTTCAGACATACAGAGCCAGATTTTCTGGAATAGCAACAGCAGTCTCACAAATGAGAAACATGATGAGTCACACTAGTGAGATACCGGACTACCTTCTTCTGATAAAGTAGTGTTCTTACATAGAAGAAAGACCATATGTATAAAGTCAGCAAGAGCAAAGCAGAAACTCATTCAAAAACTGCCCCTGACAGTGCACAGTGGGGAGAAAAGCAGGCTGTACCCTGGTAGCAATGCGTTTATGGCAGCAAAACCTCTGGGATATTTAAGGGAATTAAAGCCAGGACTTCAATATCTGTTACGAGGGTAACGTCAGAGAGTGAGGTCTGACATTAGCTTTAAGCACTCGGTTATGAAGTAACAAAGCATGGAAAATGAATGCACCATCCTATTTTGTCTCAAGGCTTTACCCTGGGTGCTATGAACCCAGAAATTTTATAGCTTATCTATCAGGCTGAAGTCTCCACATTGCTTGCTCAAGCTTCAAAAGCACATGCAGTTAGAACTTGAACATTCAGATGTGAGAGATCAATGCACATTTCTTATTTTCACACCTCTGTGGAAAGAAATTAATGCAAGTGTACACGGTAACTTTAGGGATGGCTGTGGGTAAGGAAGTATGGAAGCATCAGTGCTGTACCAAGGGGCAGGAAATCTGAGGGGCAGAGTCTTAACTTAGGGTCTGCACCTCTCCCTTTTGCATCAATATCAAGATAGGACACTATCTCCTTCACCTTCTGTTTTACTTTGGGAGTTTCCATCTGCGCTGGCAGGTAGCTTGGGCAGTATTTCCTGTGTATCCCAATGCAAATGATCACTGGCAAGTTTACTGCCATCTCAATATACAAGATGAGTAATGACACAAGTTATGGCATCATTCAGCATCCACTTTCCTTGTTCTGCCATGTCATCAGAATCTCAGTCAGTTCTCAACTGGCTTCACCTTCTCCAAAATTACTTTGCAATGGATCTCCTGCAGAATGCTGCTTGCTGAGGTACATACAAGTTGTGGCCCACCTGGGGAGAGGGCTGTACAACTTTATACCAATGCAAGTGAATTACAAAATTGTCAGAGATTTATTTGGCTGATGAACTTGTTTGTGCTTTAGGGTGGCTGAAGGGAAACAGCTTTGCAGTGTTAATCACTTTCCACAGTCCCTCTCAGTCCCTCATGTAGGATGAGATCTTCAAAGAAAATAAGTAGGAGTTAGCAGGGACAAAACCAAATCGTTTTGGATGGACAAAATTCTTGGTCTTTGTAATCTAGTATTTCAGATTTCAGTGAGAAAGGCATGGAGGACCACTTGGGGTCTTTATTAAAGGATGTCTAAAGAAATAATGAAGCGTGAAGAAGTGACATGATCAATAGATTGGCTCCAGTTTGCATTTGTTATAATTCTCACCTAATTGCCTGCTTGGGTCCGCCCATGGCCTTAATTTCATACTGGTATGTCACCTTTGAACTCGGTTCTGTTAATTTTAATCGTAAACAATGGATGGCCTTCTAAATATTTCCTCCAGTTTTCCTTCATTTCTGTCACAACTGAGCCTATGTCTCCCTGACATATTATAAAAGGAAATGTTTTTTCCCTGTTGTGCCTGGAGACTTATTCTAAGTCAAAAATTCAGAAGTTTCTAATGCCCTAGGTTTAACCCTGGCCCTAGAAGAATCACCACTACTTACAATAAGCAGGAAAGGTGACTCACCAAGTGTGGAACTTTTTTAACATACCTGTGAGCACACACACATCCTATGTCCAAAATATTTCAAAACACTGTGACAGATAGAAATGTACAGATAGAAAAACACAGTACAGCAAATGCTGTAGAATTTGTGGATTAGGGTTTTTAACATTGCCCACTGACCTTAAAGAATAATATTGTACTAATAATGTCCTTCAGCTTAATACAAGCAAGGAACAGATCTTTCTATCCATTGGGTAACATTTACATTCATTCCCTTGTATGTCATACAGAGCCATTAATCATTCCAGCAGCCTCTCTACCTCATAGGAGATGTAGGGTAATGATAATGTTTTATGTGTGTAATTAATCCTGTAGCAGATGTGTAGTTTCCAAGACTACTGCCGTTAGAGTATTGACAGGATTCAGAATAAATATCCAGGCACCAGCTTAGTAATGATTTTAATATGATAATATCCTGTTACTCATAAACACAGAATATTCAGACCTTAAGTTTTACATAAGTGTTGTTATTTGTTAAGGCTTTCAGAGAACTAGTGAAGAGGATTTTTTATTCCTGATGCTGCTGTTAAACAAACAGCACACAATTAACATATCAGCTGGGTGTGCATAATTCCTCAATTCTCTACCACACAGTGAAAGTCACCATTTGTGAAGTGAGAGAGGTAATTTATAATGAAAATAAAGGTTATCCAGGGAAAACAAATGATGCCAAACAAGCTGCATATACTTTTAGATATTTGCTTTTAATATTATTCTACCTTTCATTCCTGCTAAAAAGATTTCCTTAGCTGGTTTCTTGGCAAAGTGACAAATTCAATTACACATCATAATAAAATTGAGGGAAGTAAAAAATCCTCTAATTTTTTTTCACAAGGCAACACCTTTGCAATGTATACAGATCTTCAGTTGAGGAAGGACAGGACTACTATTCCCACATCATTTTACATCTTTACCTCATCAAGTTTTCATTTTTTGTTACTGTATTAGTCCTCATTTTGCCAGGAGATGGGTGGACATGTGAGCCCCTAAAATTTGAAGGCTACACTTTATATGGTTTCTCCCACTATGAAAAAAAAAATGTACTTTCTAAAATGCATACAAGTATGAACTGGTGTCAGCTCTTCCTAAATTCAAATCACATAACACACAAGTAGTTAATGTGTCTCCTTATAGAGTGGAGAAAAATGTTTTGTAATTAGTTTTGACCAATTTGATTCTACATTTTGATGGAATTAATGAATGTATTAACCAATAGCCCTCAAATTGGCAGACCTCAGTCAGACTTGCTCCTCAGAAATAGATGTGGACCAATATAAGAAAGATTTTACCTTTACTAGCTTCACAGTGTGGCTATTAAAAATGATACTATTTTTAAATGATAAAATTCTATTCTGTCTACTTCGCAGTTGTGGAAACTGCAGAGTGGGGGGCAATGTAGGTTTTCAGACTTTGCTTTCCACTCCTCTAGGCCAGATGAACAAAAGAGATGGAGGGCATCAACAACTCGTGTTCAGGATAGGACTTGGGGAAGAGGACTACTCACTGGAGAAAATTCCAAGAAGCTCTTGTGGATTGTGAACATTGCCTGGCCACCACTTTTACCTGTGCACCACTGCGCAACTTTTTCAAACGTGGGACTGAAAACACCCAGACATTCTACAGGACTGGGCAAGACCTGCTGTTCACGTGCCACACGCGGCAAACTCTGGTGGAAGAAGAATTCCAGCCCCACTGTGAGCTGTCTCCACGTCTGCTCTCCGCAGCGCAGCCATGAGTCCCTTCAAAGCTCCTGCTTCTCAGCTCCTCCGCGGCCTGAGAAGCGCCGCACACAGTGCCTTGCTGCAGCTGGGATGCTTCCACCTCTTGCTCTGTGTCTCCATCACTAACTCACATGCAGAGAGAGGGAAAGGGTGTGTGCCTCTGTGGACAAGGGTAAAACTCAACTGCACACAAGGCAACAACCCCCCCAGAAAACATCCCTGTGACCTTGGTGGCTGAGTGCTTTGGGTCTGCTTAGGAAACACGGCTTTGGTAGTGTTTCTATTAATTTTAATCATCCCCTCTCGCTGCTCTGCGTGAGGACATTTTGACCTATTTACTTGTAAAGGTCTCTAAGCTATTTTGCAGGAGTAGAAACTGGATTGTTGATGTTATTCACAGACTCTACTCAAAATGAAGGTGGTCTCAGCAGAAGGTGGTCTCTTGGTGGCCTCTCCAAAAGCAGGATATCCATCCAGGAGACATATACAGCAAGCTTCATCATCTCTGTTAGATATTCTTATAGACTATCTAACACTTACCTTCCTTGATCCACAGATTGAAGGAGGATTTTTAAGTTTTACATGTTTCTCTGCAGAAGCAGTAACTACAAATGTGATTTCCAATATGCTGAAATACTATTACTACTACTACTACTAAAGTTCACATCACCTAAAAGTACGTTTTATGGAGAATTTAGATTAGCAAAAAGTTGTATACTGTGGAGTGTATATATTTATTACTGTTTGATTATCTTTTCTTTACATAAAGCAAGAGTCACTCCATATTTCAGGGTTTTTTTCCCACATAACCTATAAGTTCTCTGTGTATATTGAATTGCTGTTAACAGCATAACTGTAAGAGCTTTTTAATATTAAAATGGTGAAAGAAAAGATAATAAACATGCTGTCAGAAATGTTTAGAACGCCTGAATTCTGTGATTAATATCTGTGAATCTGTGAGTAGCTGCTTGCCAATTTGTCCCAATTAAAATGTGAAAAAAGATTATTCATTATAAATAGCACAATTATTATGTACACTGCTCCTTTCTCTCTCCCTTTTCTTTTTCTTTTTTTTTTTTTTAGGTTAGAATGAAGCTAGTTTCTTCATTAAAGAAACTGAATGTAGCAAGGTTGGAGTTGGTGCCATACTTCATCCTATGTAAGTCATTTTTTTTAGAACAAACAAATGAAAATACACAAACCAAAATACTAGCTCCATGTTCTGTCTTTACTCATGTACGGAAATAGTAAGGATGGCAACTAGTCAAATGAAGCATCTGTCCAACAAGCAGAGTTAGCATGAGGTGCTTCAGAGCAGGATACAGCAAACTTTAGCACCTTAGACCTTGCTTCTGGCAATTCATGGACTGGAGACTCTCATTGGAAGTTGAATCAAGATCCGCCTTTTTAATAGTCACTGAGTAACCTAGTTCTGTGATTTTGTTCAAATCTCTCCTTGAATTCCCTTATGCTCAAGGCTAAAGTATGCTCTAAAGTATGCTTTAGACCATACACAGTGTAAAAATGAAAGAAGAGAACCCTAGAGAGCCAGGTGAAAATAAACTTGAATTTAGTGAGGGCTCTCTGACAAATAGCCAAGACAAGAAGTTAGATAAATATAGGGGACTATCACTAGTTTTTGTTCTTAATTTTAGCACAGAAGGAAATGCTACAAATCAAGTATGATTCCTTTCGAAACAAGAGCATGCAAAGAAAATAGTAGTAGTGGTGGTGGTAGTAGTAATAATAATAATAATAATAATAATAATAATAATAATAATAATGCAGAAATAGAATATTCATTATTCAGTTCAGGCCAAGAAATACACTACATAAGTAGATCTGTTTTCCTCCAGCAGATACGGTACACCTTTTTTTTTTATGCAGTTTGCCAGCATACACTGACTACTGGGTTATTACTACTACTGTTACTGATTGCATGACATGGTTTATTTGGAATCCATCCTCACATTTTTGCCATACACACTTGCTAGTCCTATCAATCATCTCCAACATGAAAGACACATTGTCTAACTCCTGCCCAGCTGCTCAGATTTTCATGTTACTAATTTGAATTATTTACAGTGTATGAGCTTACCCTAAGAACCATGCAATGCAGTATATTGTTTCCCTCTTGGCAGCGTTTATAGCTGTAAGAGAGGAGCTACTGCAATTTTTGAAAATTGACATAGTATCTGTTTATGATGTCTTGTTAGCACATGCTGAACCCATTCACACTATCACCTGCTTTTAAACTGGATACTGTGAGCTGTGGAGAATTGTTGACTGTTGCAGCATGTGAAGATGTAACTCAGCCTCATGCATCCTCTCTTCCAGGAGAGTAGGGCCAGAGAGAAATGCCCAAGAAATTCCATGCTGTTCAGCAGGTCTCAGATTTGCTTTGTGAAAATCCCTGTCATGCACTAAACCGTGCATTGAATAAACCATGAGTGAAAATAGCTTTTTGTTATGCTTTCAGGCTTCTGGCATATCTCACCAAAATCTGAGGAGCTAAGGCAAAGTGGCTCTCCAGTTTTAGGGAGATCTCCTACTGCTGACCAAGTAGCAGTGGCAGAAGTAGTGCTGTCTCACAGACCAAATTTTTATCGCTGCATTATCCACTGTTTCTGAGAGCAGATGCTTGTTGATTTGTGCCAAAATGCACTATATTCAAGCCCATGACATCCATATGAAACAGTTTAACCCACAGTTAATCCACTACACTGTGTGGTCACCTCTTTCTTGTGCTTTGAAGGGCGTCATTGTGTAGGAGAACAAAATATTAGATAATGCTGCTTTAACAGCAACTGCAATGTAATTAAACCCCTGTCACAGTGACAATCTATGAAAAACTGTCTTACAGAGGGAAGGGGGGGAAAGTACAGGGCTTTTTTTTCCTAGTGAAAGCTGCTGTGGGACTTATATCAGTGAAACTCATTGTGTTAATATGTGGAGTAGCTTTTGCATCCATATTAATGTAACTGAATTTATAGAAACTGACTGTCTGGTTAAACTTGGACAAGGCCTAGAGGAAATACCTTTGAATTATTTATTTTTCTTCATCACTCATTTTAGCATTTCAGCAAATATCTCACATCTTTGTGTTTAGAAAATAATTTTGCACAGCAAACAAAAAAACAGTGTATGTAATACAAGTGCTTAAAATGAGTCATTTGGGGGTTGATCCAAAGTCCTTTGAAGTCAATGAGAGGCTGCCATTGACATCAGTACCTTTTGAATCAGATCCTCCAAGGGACAGATATAATAAAAGCTGAAGACAGACAATAAGGTAAAGCTAAAAGGTAGATAAAAGGAGATGAAAGGGGAGAAAATTGCCATACACCCAGTTTCATACCACTTGCAGTAAATGCATTAGGATATTTAACCACCTAAGATAAGTTTCTCTTTACCACGGTCTATTAAGTGATAGGGAGAATAAACACACAATATCACAGATTTTCCACCAATGCAGGCTACCAAATCATGTCCAAGAGTAATGTCCAAAAAATGCTGCACTTAGAGAGGCTGTCATTGATTTTCAAGACAGTACAGGCTGCAGCGGAGCACGTATGAGACACTCAGAGTCTTCCCATGGGTGGGGCTTTCTTCATCACCTCTCTTCACGCAGGCAGTGCAATGCCAAAGAGCTATAACACACCACAACTCAAATGCCTTTTCAAATATTATTCTCTTTTCACGGCTAGCTCTTTTCTTCTTGAAAGCGCCTTCTTCCAAATACTGTCTTTAAGTACATTTTGTTTGTTTGTTTATTTGGGTTTTTTGATAGAAACCATGGTCTTTCATTTGCACCCTTCTTCAGCATCTGTTCTTCAGCACTGTGTTTTAAGTATGTATTTTTCAGTTGGAACAAGCTGAAATTTAAGCAAACATAAAATAATTTCTCCAGCTGTAGATGGCATTTTTAAATATTAATATGCATTTATGGAAATACATGCTGGTGAAAGGAATCTCATTAATATCAAGACAATCTCCATCAATGTAGTTTTGAGACACTGTTTTCTGAGCTATGCTTTTATAACAGCATGCACACTTCCTGTAGGTCTTGCCTGCATTTTCTTGCTGTATATACACAGTCCAGCTGGGAAGAAATATGAGTGCCTCTGGCTGAAGGCAAAGTCAAATACTAGGCCTTTATGTATCTTTGAATTTATAATAAACAATCCCACATGGAGAGCAACAGTCAAATACATGCAGATAGCTTTGAATATCTGATTCATTTAAATGCTCTTAACGTTCATATTGGTATCAACCTTGAACTCCATATCCAGCTCCTAAAAAACGCTCCTATTTTATTTTCTTAGCAATATACCTTAAATGCCTTTCTACTGAGCCAATAAATATTTAACAGTTGTGTCTTTCATTAGATTTTTCTAATAGCGCTTTCAGAATTTTCAGATTTGAGTGTAAGTAACAGAACACAATCAGCTAGTTATGGTATATTATAATCTGAGTAATGTGAGGTCAGGTTTATTTTGAAAGCTCACAATCTAGACTTTACTTTCATGATTTATTACATCACAGCTGCAAAAATTTGGCATTAAGCAGGACTAGGACGACTTTACACAGTGCCCTGTGAACACATGTACCTGAAATAAATGAAATGACAAACACCTTGCCGGAGCAGTGCTAAATACTGAAGATTTAGAGAGCAGAAGCACTGACCTATTTAGGACTGTCTGCTGGGGGACTGGGCAGGCTTCCCATCCCCATGTCCTTAGATGGAAAGAAAGAATTTGACAGTGCCATATTGAAGTATTTAATATTTCTGAAAGGTTTATAATTTTAATCTAACCCTTGTCAAGGCACTCTAAGCAAAGGGAAATGGTATCAATCGATCAAAACTTTATTTTTGTGGATAGAGTTCCAGACAATCTGGCCTGTAGTAACTAAAACTATCAGTAAGGGTCAAGTAATGCCTATCGGTAAATTTGGTAAACCTACAAGTGTAGGAGCATCACTTTTTTTTATACATAACCACAGAACCTCCTGTTATTAGGGAAGATTTAATTGATTAATCAAGGGAACTCACACAGATGAGGAGGAGCATGAATTAATGTAATTAAATATTTATGCAAATGAAAAATCTTGGGTCTTTTTCCAAAGACTTAATGAACATGCTGAAAATTTTTACTCTGGTCTAAAGGTGCAAAAACATGTGGGTTGAATTTTTTCCTTCACTATGAGTTTTATTTTAAAGGAGTTTCAACTTGTATGGTAAAACTAGTTAAGTGGATAAGATTTCTTTTTAAATTTCTTGTAGTTTATACCTACATTCAGTTATCAAAGCTAAAATTTACTAAGAACTGTCTTATTTTCTGAATCCTAAGAATTCTGACAGAAAGTCATACTGATAGGTATTAAAAATCATATTGACTTATTAAAAATGAATAAACTGTTTTTCATTGTGTTTCTGGAACAAATAAGTATATATATAACCCTTATTCTCTGAAAATATACATTCTTAGCAGCATTTATAGGTTATATATCAAAGATATAGTCAAATGAAGGAAGGAATAAAATAATATTTGGTCATCTTTTCTGTCTGTGACACTATCTACAATGGCTTCAACAGATGAAAACTCGTTATTGTGCTAAAAGACCTCAAGTCAACATCATGAGCAGGGCAATGTGCATCTCAATAAAAGGGGACTTTTGAGATGCATGTTCAGTAATTTTTGGAATATTTTGGCTTTTGTCGTGTGCTGATTTTGGCTGGAATAGAATTAACTTTCCTTCACAGTGGCCGGTAGGGGCTGTATTTTGGATTTGTGCTGAGCACAGGGTTGATAGCACAGAGATGTTTTTGCTGTTGCTCAGCAGGGCTCACACAGAGCCAAGGCCTTTTCTGCTGTTTGTGCTGCCACTGGTGAGAAGCTGGGAGTGCATGAGAGGCTGGGAGGAGACACAGCTGGGACAGGTGACCCAAACTGACCAAAGGGATTTCCAGACCGTGTGACATCATGCTCAGGACATAAAGCTGGGGGGAAGAAATGGCATTTGTCTTCCCAAGTAAGTGTTATGCATGATGGGGCTCTGCTCTCTTGGAGATAGTTGGACACCTGCCTGCCAATGGGAAGCAGTAAATTCATTCTTTATTTTAATTTGTTTGTGTACATGGTTTTTGTTTTTCCTATTAAACTGTCTTTATCTCAATCCATAAATTTTCCAGCTTCCAGACCTCTCCCCAGTCCTGCTGGTGGAGGGGTGAGTGAGCGGCTGCCTGGAGCTTGGCTGCTGGCTGGGGTTGGACCATGACATATCATTAGACAATAATGGCTTCTTTTGGTGGGGTTGGTTTGGGATTTTTTCCATGGATGGCTTTGGTTTTCTGAGATCAATCAAGTAAGTGAGGTAACCTTACCATGCTGGAGTTGTGCAGTTTGTTATTTGCTGCTTTTTATTTTTTATGCTGAGCATGATTTTTCTTTACAGCAAAGAAATAATTATAGAGTTGTCATTGTATTCCAATACCTTTCAGAAACCGTAGGAGGTAGACAGAGTAAATCTGGACTTTTCAAAACAGCAATAGCAGCTGAATGAAAATTATTATAAGGTTCACTCACATGACAGCTACTAGATAAGAAATGGTCTGAGTGCCAGAACTCCCCCCTATGGATGTTTAGCAACTGCTAAGGAATTATAGTGATGCTTCTTAAAAGCTTTTCCATGATATTACATTTGAAACCAAGATATTATAGTGTCAAAATGTGAGGAAAAGACTGCTCTTCAGATGCTAAAGCTCTGCGTCCCAAGTCACCACATATCTTTCATCTCAGGACAGCCAAGCATTCCCCACAGCAGAGGCCAAGTGGCACCATGAGCTGGGAGACCAGAGGCCATCTGGCTGCTGAGGGAGGGCTCAGCAGTGTCTCTGGATGTCTCTGCTCATGAGCCAGAACCTTCTGCGCGTTCTTCTGGCCCACATGATGGGGAGCAAGCCCAGCCTGAAGGTGCTGAGCTTCTGGAATGGGTCTCATAAGCTTGCATGGCAGGGAAGGGATAAAGGGAGGTCAGATGTATTCCTGTTGGATCAGGCTGCTCAGGGCCAAGACCAACTGGTTTTAACTCAGTTCCCTCCAGCTCTCACAGCACGCTGAATGCTGCAGCCCACTGACCACCTGGTTGGGCCCACATCTGTCACACTCTGAGGAACCAAAATAAGACAAGACCACACACATTCCAGGTGTGGTCTCACAAGTGGAACCCCACAAGTGAAACACTAACCCAGCAGCCTCAATCCCACTTTATTCTTCCACAATGATGGAACTGCTGACAAGTCTGGGCATGAGATCCACTGCCTACATACAGGTGCTGTTAAGAGATGCCCATTCCCAGATCCTCATGTGTCTGAGATATCCATTAGCTTTGTGCATGGGTGAAGTCAGAGTTCGGGAATCCTGTGGCTTTCTGGAGTGGCAGCTGGAAAACCATGCCCCTGACATCCTTGTGCAGGCAGCTGAGTCTCTCCATCAGTGCTCTGTTGTAGAAAGACACTCTAGGAGATACTTGAATCCTGAATATCAATCCTAACAACTTGCTTTGTCTCTTTCAAGGCAAAGGTGATGGCCTCAAAAAAGTCATCCTGTGGCACATACCTGGCCACCCACTTGATTTAGCACATGCTTTTATCTGTGATTTTTATCAGTCCCTCCACCCTAAACCCTCCTCACCTGCACAAACTTCACTGCTAGTCCATTCTATATTTGTCCTCCCTACCATGAACACCAAAATGTCATGATTTACAGACCTGGTTTACAGCTATGCCAAATAGCTGTACTTAGCATAGGGTATGTGTGTGGGGGGGGGTATGTTGAGTGTTTCTTCATATATTTCTGAGGCATAAAACTGCCACGAGGAAACTGAGAAGGGAAACTTGCAGGTAGAGTAATAAAGGAGGAAAAGACATGCTGTAATCCCACCGATTCCATTGAATTTAAAAGCAGAGTAGAAATCTAGAATAATAAAGCTCCTAGAACTTGTGTGAAAACTGGGAGCTGAGTAGAGGACAGAAGCACCCCCAGAGCCCGTGCAGCAGGAGGGGAAGAGTGGCTGCTCCCGTCACAGCAGCGCTGCCTGCCCAGCAGCCAACCTTGCTCCCCTTGCAGTGGGGCCAGCACAAGGGTAGAGAGGCAGGGCTGACTGTGTGAGTGGCACTGTGCAGGATAAAGCATGCTGCTCTGTGGAAAAATGGGTTTCATTAGCTCTCCCATTCAGCAAAAACTACTTTTTATGAACAGCGGTAGCAAATCATCAGTAAGCTCATGGAACTAGCAATAATGTGGTACTTGATTACTCTATTTGTCTAAACACCTCCACCTCTAGCCCTTCCTTTTCCTGACAGTTTAGACTGATGCTTTTAGGGGCAGAACTTATCAGGCTGCAGGATCTTCACAATTATTAGGAATGTTTTCCTCGACAACTGTTCCTATTAATCATGAAAGTCCCACGTCTTGACTCAAAATATATATACTGTTCAGTACGGTTGACTGATTTGGAGCCCAAAATAACCCAGATGAGTAGGTGAACTGTCAAAACTGGCTCAGCACCACAGATGTGCCAAACAACAAACCGAATAAACAACGTGAAGAGAAACCAATAAGGTATTAACACAGGGGCTGACAGCAGGTGTTGAACCTCACAACTGGCTACCTACAAATAAAATCTATGTAATGTTTGGAACAGCAGTAAGCTAAAATAATTTAGATATCAGTCCAGTAGTTTAGTTTTGGCTTGGGGTTTTTGTGGCAGAGAGGACATAGCTCACACCAAGCTCTGGAAAAAACTGGAGACTGTAGTTCTTTGTTTATGCAGACATATAGCAAATGCCAAAGCTCATTTTCCAAGTAATCTCTAGACTGTTTTCATCTGGTCCTTCTAAAACTCAAGAATAATCTCCTCCTGAGCCCAGTGAGACTTAGGGAGAAGGACATTTCTCCATTTCCTTGTTCCCTGACTTGGCTTCGGAAAAATCTTCTCATGGCACACACAATGGAGATATCACACTATGCTTGTTTGGCTTTCTGACAACACTGAAACAGACACTCCTGTTTTCCTGATCAATGGTACTCGCCTCCAAGCAAGCTATATTGCACCGTGAGCTGGTCTCTGCTGTAAAAATGCACACATGATGTATATAGATGCACACACATACATTCGTTTATATTCCCAGCACAGCAGATGGAACAATTCTGCACCACGTATATTTTTGTGCTGTTAAGGTGCACTGTTGCTTTGCAAGCAAAACAGTAGATCTTTCATTTGCCAGTGACATTGCATAAAGTGCTTATAATTCAGTGTTAGCTTATCAGCCGTCCAATCTCCCACTCCAGGGAATGTGTCAACCATCAAAAGGAGTGGAGGAGGTGTGCTGAATCTTAATGGCTTCTATTTCATCAGACTCACTTTCTTAAGGGCATTTAATCAATGAGGACAAGTAGTAGGCAGATTTTTAAATAAATGTGTCACTTTAGGTTAATCCCCAGTACAGTTGAATGTATTTGTTTATGTGATTCCCTGAATATGTTCCTCTGCTGCTCAGCTGAATTGATAATCTGTAAATCAAAACATGTTACAAGTAGTTTTAAACTAGCCCTTGAGCAATGACTTCATTTGACCTACTGGTATCTAAACCATTCAGAAGTTTCAGATCCAAGGGTGTTTAATGTCAGTTTTGTGTTCAGCACAGTTTCAAGTAAGCTTTTGGTTCAGTGAATCCAAATTGGGTTTTGATCATTGCAGGCTTATAGGAATATTTTCATATAGGATTTTTATTTTTTAATGTGGCAGGTTTTTCTTTTTTTCTTTCTTTTGTTTTTTTTCTTTTCCTTTTGTGAAGCAGTCTTCGGGGAAAAAGAACATCACAACCATTTGCAATATTTAAGCATTGCCTCGTTATTACTCATCAGTCTCATACAGCAGTTAATGCAACTGTACAATAGGATAAAGCAAATAACTTTTTAGAGGCATATTTACTATTTTTTAAAAAGCAGTGAAAACAGAAAACCAGATAAAATTGATCAGATAGGTATGTAGATAAATTAATTTGTGCACATGCAAGTGATAAGCAGCTACCCATGAGTTGTGATTTATGATGTTAACTCCCTGCTAATTAAAGCATTGAAACCATTTATCCTTCTCACTTGCATATGAGACAAAGATTAGCAAAAAATTCATGCAGGGAAAAAGGATCATGCATTAGCCTACATTAATCCTGTTTAGTCTATTGTAAAACAGATCTAAATTACAATTATACCAATACATACCAGTGTTCAGAGAGGTAAAGTGGCATACTAGTGGGGAAAAAAGCTAGCCCATGTCTACTTCAGACTTTCACTGATGCAAAACATTGGCAAGGCTGCTTTGACTCTTACACTGATATGAGCAAGATTATAATCAAGACTAACAGCTAGACTGTATGCGATTTGTGCTACTCAGCTGTGATAACATATAAGGCCTGAATGTGCAGACAAAATCCCTGTGGAGACCAATGCAAACTTCACCCACACAACGACCACAGGGCTGTACTGTAATAGTGCAGAAATTATTCTGTGCTTTAGCAGAAAACTTGGACTTACAGCCATTTATGGGGGTCTTTTGCAGAAATACTCTGTAGATCGAAGTGTCTGACATTGCAAAGGACATCTGTGATTATGAGAGGCTGCTTGTGTTATGTAATATAAATCATTTGAGCATGGGCATCCAACCAGAATATGACTTTCCAGTTCATGTGAGGAGTAATTAGATCTGTGAGAATACACCATGTGCAGAGTAGTGAAATGAAATAAAATAAAATGCATCGATGGATCTCACAGACAAAGCAGGAAATAGGGGTGAGGAGGTGTTACAGGTGCTCTCAGCAATGTTTTCATGATTTTAAGAGTCATTTTTACATGACCTTAACCTTCACAAATTCTCTGTTTCAAAGCTATGGAGCACTAGCTTATAAACACATATATTATGAGTACTTTCATGTCTGTATTTAACGACCGATTTGAATCCCAATTTCCCTTTTCTCCATTCAAGTTAAATTAAACTAATTCCTGTGCATTCTACTAGTAATGTACATTTAGCTTCCTGAGGCTGCAATCTATTTTACTTTCCTACTTTGCAGAAGGGTTTGAAGACCCCAGCTAAAAAACACCACATCACTTAGGGAAGGATCTTTAATATGGATCTGAATGCCATGTAAATCAAACCATTCTGTAAACTATGTTCCAACCTCTTTAAACACATCTCCATGTTAGCTTTAACATCATTATGTCCCATTGTGATGAAAATGGACTTTCTGTATCCTGTGATAATGAAAATAGCCACTTTATGCACTTTCTGTCTGCAATTATCCAGGCTTTTCTCAGACTCTAGAGGAATCTAAGCTAATTGCTTTGGGACTTTTGCTACATTTCCATAAATTCTTTGTTAATTTTTCATGAGAAACTGTTATTGCAGTTGGCCTTAAAGTTCCCATTGTATTCAATAATGTAAAGAAGTCATTATGAAAACATAACCAATTCACTAGTGCCTCCATCAAAGCTCACTCTTTTATCTACATGTATTCTCAGGTGAGACTGAATGACTCATCCAAACCCTTCAATGGTGCTTTTTTTTTTAATATATATTTTGATACACACTTTTCTTCATTTGAGTTTACTCAAAGCAAATTTAAAAGTGGTTCTATGTGGTGCATAATCTTGTCATTATGGGACCTGAACTGAGTTTGTTTTATCTCAAGGCAAACTTCTCAATGCAAAAAAGCAGCAGATTTGCATTCATTTTGGTGGCATCATGCCAGTTTACACTCCCTACAGCACCAGCCTGAATGAGATTTGTGCTATGACAAAAACAGCAGTGCAGGCTGCTGAGATGCCACTTCAAAAAGTAAATCATATGAAATCTGCTTGGTCCCCTCTGAACCCTGAAAAACACTAATAGCAATGAAAGCACCTATGCATTTTAAGAGCTTATTGAATGTTACTGATTTTCATTTTTAGCTCTTTCTGTTGTGATCATAAAAAACTGTCATTTTTGTAATCAGAGACATCACACTGCCAGCTCTGAAGCTGCTAAGGCAATCTGCAGTGCAAGACACATTTTCACAATTATTTTCTCTTGAATGCTGCAACAGAAGAATACATAAACTACTGAGAAACAAAAGAAAAGTACCAGTGTGAAAAAAAAATCACACTGAAAATTATGATCAGCCAGTATTTTTCTAATTAAAGAACCCTGCTTAGAGATAGGGTTTATGGAGAGCACAGGTTTTGCTGATAACAATAGAAGCCATTATAGATTAGAACTGAATCATTTAATGACCTATCTTTCTCAAAGGTCCTCTAAGGTCTGGTTGCTGAAAAAGGCGAGGGATTGTAAGCAAACCTTAGAAATCTCTAAGGTTTGACTCAGAAACATGCTCAGAAATCCCAGCGCTTATCCTAAGCCTTTCTAAACCTCCTTTGTGTGGTAATGAAGCAGATGATCATTGCATGATTGGATACCTTATTCTTTTTTAGGTAGGTGGTCTAAAAGGAAAATAAAACAATATTACTTGTGATATTTATCTTAATATTAAATGAATATTTCTTAAATAAGTAAAATGTTACTGCATTTTTGCTTTTTCACCAAAAAGATAAAGCTAGCTTCAACCTTGGCCACAGTTAAGTTTTTCACATTTGTTACTGATTTTCTAATGCTGGAGACTAGCAACTCAAGACCTGTGCCTTTCCCCTACTTCCCAGGAGGTGAGGTGCTTTATTCTCCAAGGAAGTGGCAGTTGTGACCAGGAATGTTGACAGCATATGGCGCCACTCAGGATGCCTGAAGTGGATGGCATGTTGCACTGGAGGGAGATTTACTCTGCTGCAGCTCTGGTTGTGCGTGCTACTGAGCAGGCACATTCCCAGCCTCTCTCCAATGGTGGTTTTACTTTTTTTTTACTTTTTGACTTTACTTTTTTTTTTGCTTTTCAAGTAAATGCTTTCACTGATGCTAATAATGAGACAAGTAAAAGAAGTTGTACAGTAGCTAGATAGAATGATATTTTGCCTTATAAAAAATCTCAACTACTGGGGTTTTCATCACTGTAGCAATACCAAAAATAGTGAGTGGTATTAGGATGCTCAGCCTGCCATGTATATGTTTCAAAACACTTCACTACTTCACCATCTCTACTTTATCCAGAGCAATGGATATATAATTTTTTTCCCCGAGAGGTACATCCACTGTCTCCACTGGTTTTCTTGCATACAAAATTGGGTTTGCTTTGAAAGAGAGAAATGATTGAAAGGTCTGTCATCATCCAAAAGTAACCTGTAAGAAGATGAATGGTCTTAACAGCTTCTCCGCCTTTCTTTTCACCATCTTCCCCAGCATCTGCTCCATGCAGCAAATTTGCCCCCATGCATTCAGAGTGGATCAGGGAGGAAGAATGGATCCACTGGCAGGGGTGGTCTCCCAATCCATAAGGGATGTGCAATCATGATTTTCCCTGCAGTAGCTGAGTGGACCAGAGGATACAGGATATTAGTTGGGGTGGCTAAAGAGGATGTTAACTGAGAAGCATGAAGCAAAGACTACAGAAGAGAGGTGGGGCATGAAGGGCTGGAAATGAAGAGAAGTTTTTATGTCCTTTCTTATACACATAAGAAAGGACATAAAAACACCTGCTTGAAAGAATATGTGTGCACATCTGTCTACTCCCAGAATTGAGCAGACAGATGTACACACATGGATTGAAAGAAGGCAAAGAGGAATGGAAAGGTGCAAATGCAGGAAGCACTACACACTTTCAGGAGTACAGCAATGGCCAATGTTTGTTGTACAAATGGCTGCAGTAGCACAGGAAAACAGACTTTGAACTTCTGGGGTATGTTTGGCTGTGCTTCTCTAAGCAAGTCATCCTGCTTTGTTTGTGCACAGTAATTGCAGCAGGCTTTACAGACTGTAGCTTCTTTACTGGCAACAAAAATTTCACTTGAGTAAATTCAGTTCAGCAGACCAGGTTTGTTGTATCCTGAATATATTCACAAGTTCATTACAGGCTAGGTGATTCCTTCTTTTGTAGCTGGGTTGTGTTGGAGGGGTTTTGTACATGTCCGTTTCTTTCTAGCTTGTAATTTTGTTGCTCTGATATTGCCTGGACCAAGACTGCAAATGAAGTGATTACACGAGCTAGTGAATGTGACTTGGACCTTTTCCCTTTTCTTCGCTTCAATATCCACTGAATTAGTGAGAGAAAGACAGTGTTTGAAATCTTTGGGGGGAGGGGGGAAGCCATAAACAAGAGCAAACACATACATTAAATAGCCTTGATTTTTTTCAAAAATTTTGGTGCCTAGTTTCAACCTATCAGGCACTAAAGATTATTTAGGGAAAATATACACAAGAAGAACATAAAAATTTCCCTGAAATTGTCGACTAGCTGTAAGACTGATCAGCAAAAGCAGCACAAAAAAAAAATTAAAAAGAGTCCTTTCATTCTTACAACAATAATTCTTTTTCTATTAGCTGAATGTATGGAAATAATCCCTTGAAATATATATATTTATATATATATATATAAATATTCAAGGGAAAATAGTACCTATTTTCATATAGGTGTGGAACCATCACATTCCAGCTAGCCACAACATGAGGACAATTGCTCATTGAAAGCTTTTGGTAAGATAAAGCTCACGTGCTTTCAAAAAAGGTCTCAAAACAAAACAAAAAAACGCCCCGAAAACTTTTGACTGTTAAAGACTGACATTATCCATTGTGTTGCTCTTTACTTCAGTGAAGGATCTCGTAGAAATGCTATTACGATAACAATGAGAAACACATTGCTTTACATGAAGCTTCATTTGCGAATTCCCTGTGGCTAGTGCATTTCTTTCCCAAAGTGAAAGAAATGAAGTGTCATGTGTATCAGCTTGCTCTTCATTGCTCACATTCCTCTTTATGTTGATGAGAATTTTTCAGCACAAGCATTCAAGAATGGTACTTTACTAAAAGATACTGCCTTACAGTTAAGCAGACAGTACTGTCATTGTTTAGCATCTATGGTAAAGTGTGGATGCAGTCCTGTTGATTTTATTAAAAAGAGGCTGTCAGGATCTATAATTCACACATCATTAACTGCTTCATTAAGACTACAGCAGCTTTGTGAGCCCTAAACTTGTAACAGTTGCATGACAATACAGGTAAATGCTCACTGGTTGAGACACGCAAGTATCTCCAGTGACTTGTTCACTGTATAATTAAAAGCCAGTACTGTTTTTTAGGACACACTGTTTTCGAAATACAAGCATAAATGCATAAAACATGTTCACTTAGAATTGATTTGATTTAAGTTAAAAGCATTACTTTGCAATGAGGTGTGCAATCTCACATCGTCAATCAAAAAAAGGCAATAACATACCAAAATGTACAGTCATTTAAGTATTTTCATATGGTTTGGGTTTTCTTTACTGGACTATGAAGCAGCCTATGTGCTGAAGCATTGTGAAGCAGAACTGTTACAGACATGAGCAAATGAGCAATGTGAATAATATTTATTTAAGAATTCAGAATTAATGGAGCATTAATTATGCAGAGAAAAAATTCATTTTCCTATTATTTTTACTGAGTCCTGTCTTGGTATGAGACAAGTTAGGAGGACATTTCCACTCTTTTCCCTCTTCTCCTTCAACAGACCTCTCCTTCCCTCTCTCCCTGATTATTTTGTTAAAGCTACCAGCTCAGATGTAAACATGGCATGGATTTTGAACTGGACTTTGGAGCCTGATAGACTTGAGTAGATTTTGAAACAAGCATAGAGATTTACACTTCATGAGTTACGTGGCAGCCTTCTGGGTGGGATGCATGAGCAGTCCTCACAGCACCACCGAGCTTTTCCTCTCTCTTCTCCGTGACCTTTTTGCCCTCTTCCATCCATGGTCACCACTATTTGCACGCCCCTGGGAAGAAAAAGTGGGAGCTGGTCCAGCAGCTCATGCTGCTGGCTTTGGTTCAGCCACCTCTGATGCCTTGTCCCTCAGAGGAGCTCTTTGACACCAAGACACCACTCATGTTCTGCAAACACACCCTTGCTGGTGGGAAAGGTTTCCTTCTGCTGCTAGCCACCACAGATTTCCAGCCCTCCTCACCTTGGGAGCCGCAAGCACACCGTGCATGACTGCAGGGAAGACCCCCCACTATCCCAGTGAGTGCAACTTCCTCCCACAGCTCTTCCACCTGGAGCACCTCGATCGATTGGGACACCCCAAGAGCTCAGCCCCACAGCTCACCCTGGAACGGCCCTGGCTCAGCGCCACAGGGTTTTGGAGCGGGCCATGGGCTGTGGCTGGAGGACAGGCGCCGCAGCTCCTCATCACCTGCGATGCTCCAAGCCTGGGTGTCCCAACAGGTCTGCAGCAGCATTCCTGGGACCCGGCATCCTGCACTGACACACCCAGCAGCAGCAGCCTGCACCCCTAAAACACTGCTCTGGCTACCTACAAGTGCTCCCTGACAATCAGAAAACTGAAATCTGTTTTCTTTTCAAGAAAACAAGCAACAGTTTTTCTGATGACCTACCTGGCAGCCCTGTGTGAGTCTCAGTATGAGATAGCTTTAGGGTTATGGTCAAGAGAGGAGCAAGGCCAAACCTACTGTAAGAGTCACACTTTTCTCATTTTTTATCATGGATCTTTTGGAGGCTGCTAAATAAAATAAATGCCATGGCATTGTATTCACTGTTATGCAAGGCATAATTGGCTGAGGTTACCTCAGTAGTTCATTTCAAATTTTCTAACTTAATTCCTTGAAGCTTTACTAACAATATAAATGCCACAGCTGTTGCCATAAATTAAATTTTTTGCCAGCAAACATACTGGACATTCCTTGGAGCCAGTACATGAATATCTATATTGACAATCTTGCAGGGAAACATTCAAATTATTATTTTCAAATTGTTGGTTTGTTTGTTTGTTTGTTTCTCCTCTGTGTTTACTTAGAAAGATGTGCAGACAGATTTCTACTCAGTCACAGTGTATTCTTTCAAGGTTAAATACCAGATCTCATGGGGAATGTATTTTTCTCTCTGTAAGGTGTAAATGTTTCTAATAATGTTCTAATCAAGAAAAAAAAAATCTTACCAGTAGCACAATGCTGACAGCTATTTTTGCTGAAGGACAGTGGCTCTATAAGGGTCACCACTCACAACAGGCTTAGAATTTATAAGGATGTCTGGGCCAGAAAACTTTGGCTAGGTTATTCTTCCTATGTTTTGGTATACTAGTGATTACTGAGAAATAAGATCAGCTATAATTTCTCAGCCTGTGTCTTTAGTGCTGTTCAAAAGTGTCGAATGCAAAAGAACAAAGTTCCACGTCTTTTTTCCTGTCATTATCACCAGTGAATAGTTGTGCTCTCAATAGCAAAAGCACTGGTTGGGAGATGGTGGATTTTGTGCAGACTGGAAGGGTAGTCACTGTGCTAACAATCAGAGGACAATAGTTTTCACTGTGACCTTGCAATGACCTTTACCACGAAGTATAAACTTCTTTGCAAAAGTAAAACACTAATTCCTTCCTGTCTTTCCAGGACAGATAACCTAAGACATGGTACTAAATTCAGTATGCCCAAGGCCAATCTCTAGCCAACCTACACAGAACAGCACACATTCTTTCCTCTAAATTATACTATCATTCAAAACAAAGCAACCAAATCCAAACCTACACCTTGGGTACAGGTCCATCTCTTG
This sequence comes from Melozone crissalis, assembly GCF_028551555.1. NCBI lineage: Eukaryota > Metazoa > Chordata > Aves > Passeriformes > Passerellidae > Melozone > Melozone crissalis. Next base: position 16,921,293 of record NW_026535783.1, on the reverse strand, counting down.
TCTAGCAGATGGTGTGGGCCAAAACTGAAGGGATGCAGGAGCCCTGGCATTGTGTCAGTATGGAAAGGTAAGGCTAGTGCCCAGCATGGTCCTCAGATCCCCTTAATTTAGCAGTACAGAAATAGCAGGAGGGTTATTCAGATGCTTCTGAAACTTTTTTGGGAGTAAATCCACTCCTTCTCCATTAATTTTACTTAGAAAACTTGCAGAGAATACAAGGAAGGTCACTACATCAGCATCTGAGTAAGTCAAATAATATTTTACACATTGTTCCAGCTCAACTAGCATATTCCTTTCACAGCCTTATGCTTTTCCTGCAACCTGTATCCAGTTATTAAGTTGAAAAAAAGAGATGAGAAAAATCCAATCAGTTCAGATACTCCTAGCTAACCTGATTGTGTGGAGAGCTGTTTGTGTCCAGAGCAGGATGACAAAAGGATTGTATCTATGGCAAATCAAGGAGCACTAAATGCTACAGAAAGTGAGCAAAGCTTAATTAATTGGTCCCACAAGGTACCATTGGGCAATTCAACAGTAAAATATTTTTCCTAAAAGATCATCCTACTTCAGGAGAGCTGAAAACCCCCACAATCTCCAATTATGGACTGCAAACAAAAAACCACGGAACTCAGCATGTGTAAATCTTTGGGACAAATTATTTTAATTTAAAAAAAAACCCAAACAAACAAACTAGAAAAGAACAGAAATGTTTTTCCAATAGCATAGCAAGCTAAAGGGAAACTGCCCTGTCCATCCCATGCAATTCCAGAAACCTGCAGACATAACAAAAAGATTCTGTGGAAGCAGGAAGTTCATGCCTAACATTCTTGACCACGCTCTCCTGCTAAGAGAGAATCATCATCATCATCATCATCATCATCATCATCATCATCATCATCATCATCATCATCACCATTTAGTGTACTAAAGCAACCCTGGTGTTTTCACATGCTTAAGTCATGCAAAACTAAAAAGCCTCCACAGGAATATGTAGATATCACCATAACATTTTTAATATAGAGATATAAATATTATATATATATATATATATATATATATATATAAAATTTTTTATATATATATTTACAGTAGATACATATGCTGGCTGGATCACATCACGAAATAGCCTTCAGAGCTTACACCTTACACTTTAACAATAGTTCAAGAATCATCTATATATGATGGCCTATATGACCAGTATTTTGGCTTACAAGAATTTTTATAAGACCCTCTAGGACAGTCCTTAACACTGTCTTTCTAAAGAGTAATGTAAACTTCCCTTGCTGGAACCTTATGCCTTAACTTCTTAATCTTCTTACAGCAGCCATGAAGTAAAGTTGTTTTCCTATTTTGGAGGTTTTTTTTCCTTTGTTTTAAGACTTCTGCCTCTGATCAGATTTTCTCAAAACTGAAATCCCCTGTTTCTACCAATTCTGTTCTCCTCCAGACTCACTCTACTCAGACCACAGTTTGAAGTGTAAATGGCCAAAGGACAGGCAGGGCACAGAGCTGACTTCTCCCCACTGCTCAGTGGAGAGGGATTGTTAGTTAATGTGTTCCATGCTGTTTCATATCCCAGCATGATATGTTGATGTGTTCACAAGAGCATGACATTGTTGACATTGTTCACTTTGATCCATGATAAACCCCTACAGAGTCACTACCTAACCACTACTCATACATTTTATTTTCCTCACATATGCATGATATATTTCACATATCTTTTGTGCTGTACTTTTCCAGCTTGTGAAGATTATTCAGCAGTCCAGTCCTATTCCATTCCATTTTGGGAGGAACCATATATTTTTAAAGAGTATATACCCTATTTCAATATGGAATTTATTGATTAATATATTTAAGAGTGGTCTCATAGCAGCTGAATGGGAGTCTCTTCTCAGTCCACACACTAGTTTGACCAAGAAGTGTTGATAGTTATTTTCCAAATACAGACTACCAGTTACATTTTTTCCTACTCACAACCGCTTAACAACGCCACAATTCTGATACTTGTGTTGGGGAGTGTTGTGTAATACACAGCCAAACTATTTATTGACATAGTTTGTCTCTTAACTACAGTCAAAATAGGTATCATCTTGTGTTATTGTCCCAACACCCTACCAGAGAAGAAAACATGGTTATTTTGAAATTATTTGTTCTTTGTTGACAGTTACACTACTCCTTGTGATGACTAATGATTTTTAGCTTTGCATATATTTTTAAAATATTTGTACCTTTGTAGATTTTTAATATATAGTTGTATGGTTTCTAGTGCTTTTCCTGCCCTTTCTCCCAATAAGCTAATCCTTACTATCACATTCTCGAACTTATGTTTAGTCTTATTCTTAAGAAAAGAACTTCTGACAAGGACATCTTGTTTTCCAACAGAACTTAAGAGACATAACAAGAAATGGGGCTAAGAAACCCCTGGACCAACTCCAAGGGGCTGGCCCAAGGGTGGGTGATTTGGGCCACTGATCTCCTATTGGATATACCTGCTAGATATATTAACTAATTAACCTTATGAAAACTGTAGAAATACTTTATCATGTGTGTGCAGAGCCACATTTGGGCCTCCGAAAGTCTTCATTAAAGAGTTGTTTTTTTATATTATCACTATAATTCTAATAATAATCACTACATTATCACATTTATATTATAATTATTTATTATATTATTTATACTTTTTTCTATTTATTATTATTTTAACACCATTTAGAAAGTTTTTATTTCAGGCAACAAGTAATTACAGTGTGTTTTACTATTTGTTGTAGCATTATTCTGTGAATTTAAATATGAACTTTCCTCCTAGTCCCAGCTAACAAGCTGCACTAGCCTGAATCCCATTTTCTTCCCCATGCAAAGGTGGTGAAATTATTTCTCCACCATGGCACAAGAAAGAAAACCAACTAGTACAGTTTCCCATTTTGCTTTGGCAAAGAATCCCTTTTTTCACACTTGTACAGACACAAAATAAAAATTCAGAGACTTTTTAAGCACCTTGTGGCAAGTCAGAGGTTTCAAGCCAAAATTTCGACCATAGGGAATTTACTCATCTCTGATCTCACAGCACGTTTGGCACATAACTTCGGAACTTTCAAGGTTTGGAAAGGAGACAAAAATCAGGAAGTGGTGATAAAAGAAACAGAAAAAAGCCTATCAGCTTTTATAACTAAATCCTTTTATAATTAAAGCCTATCAGCTTATTTATAACTAAATAAGAATCTCCTGGCATAAACACTTTCTCCCTTAAGGTCCTTGGCCTTACATTTCTTCTGATGTCAGTCTGAAAATTCTCACAGCTCCTCAGTAAAAAGTTAAAACATCTTATAAGTTTCAAGGTGGAACTAGACTGTGGCTTCAATTTCATGACTGCTTTAAATAGTGTCATGATACTTCAGCAGATGCTGAAACAAGTTAAACTGTTATCAAAGCAGGTATAAGATCTTTCATCAAAGCCATAGAACAACTCTACAGGGCATAAAATTCAATTGCTTACAGGGTCCTTTTAGCTGTATGGAAACTTGAATCCCAAAGTTCTGTTTTCATATTTATCATGCATTTCACATTCATCACGCATTAGGTGTTTATCAGGTGCTTAATATTTATGTTAGGTACACATCTTTAATCTTGGTAAAACACTGCTTGAATCTAGATATAGGATAGCCTGAAAAAAGGACAAAAGATCTGCATGAATTGCTCTGCCATAGGGGCTTTATAAAATGTCTGTCCAACATCACTGTGCTAATAGGAGTCTGAACAACTCATCAACGTATCTCTAGTAATTTCTCAAAAAAAGAGCTTTCTCATTCTAACAGTGTATTCACCATTAATAGTTAAAAAAATCTGCTGTAATCACACAAACATATAAAGATGGAGTTCCTCAGAGTGGTTCTGAAGGCTGGAATCAATGTCAATTGCTATAATGCTATTTATACATCTCCACTGTCAGGTCCCAAGCACAGCTGGGGTTTTTTTGGGATCTGGCCCAGAGTTCTGACGTATTTCTGGGGACCTACAGTGTATACCAAATTTGTGTACATGGCCAGGATGTATGTGATACACAGAACACGCACACACTTCTCACGTGGCACTGTGAAAATACAAACCCCAACACACACACGAGCCTGATCAGTGCTTTGAGCTCCTTGGGTAGGCAGATGGCCTTTATCCATCAAGTACTTGTTATTGGTTTTCAGCTTAACATTAATTGAACGAAGCAAAACTTCATTTACTGATAAGCATGTTTTAAAGAAATTAAGTGGCGGTGGCTTTGCAAGTGCTTTTTCTATCATGGAAGTAATGTATTTGAAAACTGATTAGAAAATGTATTAGAAAAAATGTATTAGAAAATGATCATCTCACACTGATTAAGGATGCAACATTTTTCTCCACCAAAATGTGCTTTATGTCTGGGAGGCTGCAATGTGTCTTGCAAATGGCTTCACACACAAATTATATATTTTTCACTTCTATGTGTTCTGTCACTAAGAGAATGGAGATGTTAGAAACTTCACCTCAAAAAAATGTGCAGCGAATTTCTGTCCAAAGCAGTCATTTCATTGCACTCCAACCTTTCTTCAAGGGCTTTAATCCATTTTGAGATGTTTCTCTTGTATTCCCATAGCAGGGTAGGATACAGTTAGACAGACATGAGGAAACTTCAGCCCTGTGAACACTTGCTCAAGAGGGACATGTAATCCCTGGCAGCAGTGCTTAATCACATTCCTCAGTCAGGTGTCAAACAGAGCAAAAGCACAAACACACAAGCAAGTTTTGTTTAGAGGACCTCAAAAAACCAGCCAAGTGGCAAATTTGGACATCTGTGCTAGACTGTGGCTGTCCTGTTTTTTCAGTCTAATCTGTCAAGATAACCATTTCCCCATTCTCTTAAACAAACACAGACTTCCTTGTTTAAACACTGCAACAGTTCTAACAGAGCACAGGTTTTAATCACTCTGCTAAGTACACTAGCAAGAGGCTCAGAAAAGAAGCAAAACATCTGAAATGTAAGCTGCTGATTTTGCTGTGTGCAAAAGAGCAGGGCATGTGACCCTCAGATTTCAGATGAACTGTAAACAGTGGGCTTGTAAGAAAAAATATGTGACTCAAAAGGAGACAAGCTTTTTTTTTGGCCCCTTAATTAAAAGAGGCCAAATTAAATTCAATTCTACTCTGAAAAAATAATTAGAGTAATTAATCTGGGGGGAGGGCTACTTTTCTTATAAGATAACCTTTTCTACATATTCCCTTTATTACTTAGATTACATTAATGTACCAAAAAAAAAAAAGCTATTCCATGAGCATTATAATGACAAAATGTGATAAATGCAGCATATAATTCTATAGATGGCCACTGATTTTAATATCAAAATCTCAGAAGATATGCCTCTTACAGAAAGACTCTTAGATACAGACAGTCAAATAAATACAATTAGAATCCATCATCTATTTTTCCTGAATATTGAGTCATTTTTTATTGTCTTCAGTCTTTTCCCCTCCTTTTCTCTTTTATTAGTTATGATTAATTTAATATGCATCTGTATTATTTATCTTAGATTTTTATTGTTCTGCATTTTGTTCTCTTGCCTCTCTTCAGTAACTATTTTTGTCTCTGAAAGGAGTGTTTCTTTTCCATTCATTCTTTAATGCTTTTATGCCTATCACCCTTACTGACTCACACACTTCCTCTCCTTTTCCTGTGATCTTTCTTTTTTTCTTTTGTCCCATTCCTTTCATTGCATTCCACTTTTCTTTCTTTTTTTTTTTCCCCGACCACATTAATTTTTCTTTATCCTTTATCCCCAAAGTCTCTTTTTTCTTGCCATTGAATCCCTTCCTTTATCTCTTTCTCATCAGGGGATTTCCCTACGTCCTAATCTTACATCTTTTCCTACCCAACATATGGTGTCTCCCACCCTCCCATTCCTGATGGGGTCCTTTTTCCTGTAGTGCTTCGGAGGATACATTTACATTGACAGAAATGCTATTCTCCCATCTTACCCTTTCACCTCTTACTTTATTTACACTACAGCAGAGGCTGAGTCTTACCACATGCCTGGCAGTCAGTCTACCCAGGGTCTGGATCTTGGGATTTCCCCACAAATGACCCTGAATATTTTCTACTCGTGAGCCCCCCGTGTGTAATGAGGCTGCATGTGCTTTTTCGGGAGCCTCCTTCTCACTTGGGAACAGGGTCTTGAACAAGTCAGGGAAGAAGCCCTCCATCACAAAGTTTCCTTGGTAGTTCATATAATCTTCTAAGAGATCCTCTTTCATGGCACTCTTGTCAAAAGTGTTTCTCCTTAGAAACCATTGTTAAAGAAAAGAACAAGGAAGGAATTTTTAAAACACTTTATTCTTGGACAATAAAGGGAACCACATCACAAACAAGAATACCTGTGTTTGTCTCTCACCAAGTTTGTCCCTCCCACAGTGACTCTGCAGGCTCAATACCTAATTCAGGCAGCTGTACTCCTTTCTTCTTCTTTGTTACTCTCAGTTTTTCCAAGATCATCTTATCAGCGAAGCAGGGACAAAGAGCAGGTAGGTCTGGAGAAGATACACATCTCCTGCTAGACTTTTGCTCACCTGTCATGTTACTCACCACTTTGTTACCCTGGTCGAAATGTTCATATCTAATTCTCAGAGACAGACTGAGACAACTGGCTTCCATCAGGCAGTCTAACTGCTCTTGGCAAAGACAGCAAATAAAACATCTTCTTCCACTTCTTAGATGCAGGCTAAAAATAATTAGGCATCTGTTTTTATAGCACAAGCTGGATAAAACAATCCAGAAGGAAAGTGTCATGGACAGTGAATCTGAAACCCAGCCTGAAATGAGATACAGACAAAACATCATGTTTTCTTGCACAGTGATGTATAGACATTACTTCATGAGTGATGTACAGGCACTGGAAATAGCATGTCACATGCCTGAAAAATATTTCTCCGGTCCAAAAGGTGATCTCCTCAGACTAATACTTCAGTTTGAATAAAATAGTAACTCTTAAGTGTTCCAGTGACACAGCTGCTCTTTTTGCTCTCCTTGCTGAATAGTGCCAACTTCCAAGCTACCTTTCAGAAAATAGTAGCAGCTGAGGATCATAGGCAGTTCAGATATGGAAAAAAGTGGAAGGTGTGAATCAAAGTCCCAGCAGGCATAAATTCTCAAAACCCCCTGGAAACAAAAGACTGAAAATTCACCTAGAAAGTATGCCCATAGAAAGTATTGGTTACAGTCATGAGGCAAAAGTGAAAAACCAGCTCTGAACTGACTAATTGAGCGTGGGGGAAACAACAAAACAGAACAAAAGAAGCAAAACCTGGCTAGGGCCTGTGACCCAGGCTCTGGTTGTCTCCAGAGGTGGGTTCCCCTCACACCAATCTCAGCAAACCCAAACTGCAGTTTGCTACAGTGGTTCTGAAAGTGCCAAATGCAGAACAGCTGGTTGTCCACACTCCCCATCTGAAAGCATCGATTTAAAGCTTTGCAAAGGTTTCCAGCTGTACTTACACAGAAACCCTTCTGTTGCTGAAGAGTGTGAGCATACTTAAAAAATCATTGGCCTTAGAATTTACTTGAAACAGATTTTAGACATTTCTAAAATTGTACTGTAATATTCTGTGCTTACCAAGACATCCATCTTTGGACACTCTTTGGATGCTACTATCTTGATATTGTTAAAAATTTCATGCTTCACAATCAAAAGTCCTGTTTTAGACGATTTCTCAACTGTGTTGAGGTCATCCATCAAAACTACACATCATTGCTCCGTAGAATCTACCACTTAGTGTTGGAAAGTTCTGCTGAGGGCTTTTATGTTTGTGCAACATCATGATGCCTTCCATTAGTTCTGATAAGACAAATAAATTCATGGAAGGATCACAAACTAGACACACAAGAGTCAGATATCCTTACATGTATTCCTTGCAATCCTGCCCTACAAGGGGGTCAACTAAACAATTTCATAATCCATCAAACACTTGGACATTCTGCAGTTATTAGTCACCTAGGGAAATGTACAGCTTGGGGGAAAGGGCATAGTTCCAACATGAATGCAAATATTAGTGAAGGCTGAGGTTATGAAGTTAAAGGATTTTCTCACAAAGGGAATATTGTCCTGAAGATTTAAATGTCAGAAGTATAAGTGGGAAAATACCATCTCAGTGGAAAATCATGAGCTTTTCATAGAACTAAACACAAAAAAGCATGAACTAAGGAATCCAGAGGAAGACAGTAAAGTCCTGAAAGAGTGCAGAACTGGAATATAAACATCAGAAGCATCAGAATGGAACAAGTGATTAAAAAGGAGAAATCTGAGAATGAAGAAATAGTGTCCTGTCAGACATGGTATACAAGTCTGACTACACGTATTTCAAACTGGTATGACAGCAAGCATAAAATTTGTCCTGATGCGTCCCAGGACTACCTTGCCTTGCTGCTGAAGCACACCCCTAGCTCATGCTCAGGCTGCCCACCAGGAACCAAAGGGCTCCTCCAGACAGATCTCAGCTTGTGCTTCTGCTTTGGATCACTGCATCCCAGGAGCAGGAATTCACGTTTCCCTTTGTTGAATCTTGCACATCTCTTTACAACCCAACCTCATCTCTCTGTACAATGGCTATTCGTTCCTGAGTATGTACAACTCTTCCTGTCATGTCACACACGAACCTGGAGCAGCAGGCGCACTCAGTGCCATCATCAGGGCCAGTTATTTGGATGTTGAGCACGGCTGGTCCCAGCATTCCCCCTGAGGAGCTCTGTTTATGAGTGGCAGACAATTTGAGCCACTGACTACCACCAGCCAGGCAGGCAGTTTTCTATACTCCTCATGGCCCGTAACATCATGGGTTGCCAGCCAGGACACAATGGCGCAATTGCATCAAGCATGCTGCTAAAATCAAGCTAAGTGATATCCTCAGCTCTCTGCTCACCACTGAGCAAGTTGTTTCACCAGACATTGTGACAAGAGAGGTCAGGCACCATTTATCATTGGTAAATCTGTATTGGCTTTCCCAGTCACGTTTTTGCTCTCCACATGCCTGGATAAAATAGTTGCAAGAGGACCTGTCCCATAATTTTCTCAGGGACAGTAGCAAAGCCTGTGACATCCTCTATCTGCACCTGCTTTCATCTAATTGTGATTTCCTGTACGTGTTTTCACCACATGCAGTGGAAGGACACAAAGGAAGGGCCTCCAAAGTTTGTGCGTAGCACTCAGCAAGTCACGTGAAATGGCACAGCAAAATCAGTGCTCCTGTAACACCCAGGAAACCCTTTAGACATTCATTTGGGTCTTACAGCATCCTACAGGTGAGCTTGAGAAACAACCGCAAAGCTGTAGAGGGAAGGGAAGGGAAGGGAAGGGAAGGGAAGGGAAGGGAAGGGAAGGGAAGGGAAGGGAAGGGAAGGGAAGGGAAGGGAAGGGAAGGGAAGGGAAGGGAAGGGAAGGGAAGGGAAGGGAAGGGAAGGGAAGGGAAGGGAAGGGAAGGGAAGGGAAGGGAAGGGAAGGGAAGGGAAGGGAAGGGAAGGGAAATCCTGTCTGAACTGTGAACAATGTCTTCAGCCTGTGTGTCAGGACAAGAACCTGATTGTGCCTCTCTCCTTTTCCCAGGAACTCCATACACTGTGCTGCTCCCTGCGAGGCCCTGCATGGCTGTGAAGCCAGCACCTTCACCAGCCTGCCCTCCATGAGAACACGCTCACATCTCCTGGGGGCTCAGCTGCCTGGGAGGCTTTATTTATGCAGGCAGGGGGTACTGGCTTACACTTTAGGGTGTCTCAGGAGTTGAATCTATTGTCTGAGCACCTTAAATACCCAGGGGGAAAGCTTGTTTGATAAATTTAATAGAACAGATACCTGGGTGCATTTTCTATAGGACAAGACAAAAGAGGTCTTACAAAACAACAAAGCCGTATTTTGAATATATGCTAAAAGAAGAAATAGATTTGGTAGAATAATATAATAACAAAGGAATTAAGTCGTGGCTAATATATTTCTACTGTGGTACATTCCTGCCTTTACTTGTAGGCAAGGCTATTTCACCTTTTGCACTGTACAATTATCTCATAAAGTCACAGCAAGGCTACATTCTTTTCCACAGGAATGTAAATATTAGCTATTCAATAGTAAGATGGATTCAAGGCCTATGTTGGCACAATCGATACAGTTTATGAATACTTAGTTTATTAGTGTCATATATAATTAATTAGACTTCTTTAAAAAGCAATTTGCTAAGCTGTCCAACAATACAGCAAAAAAAATACTTTGCTAAGAGGCATAATTTTAATAAATATTATTTACCAGACTAAAAATATGAGAAATACTTTTCTTCTGAACCTACAGGTCAATTGCAGCATTGTCTTCACAAAAATTCACAATTATTTAAAGTGGAAAGACAAACAAAAAATGTTATTTTAAGTAATAAAGGTTTTAAAAATGTAACATACTACAAGAGATATTTCCTAGCTAATAGAGGTGGTAAATGAATGCATTACTTAGTTCAGAATGATTTAAATATTGCTTAATAATTAATGTGCCGCTGTTTTAATGTGGCATTATAGAGAAGAACTAATTCAAAGGCAATTAGTAGTATTAGATGAAAGTTTTGCTTTGGGGACTTTTATTATTTAGAAGCTATTTTTTACCATCAGATGAAACTCGATAGCTTACAGTTAAGCTTAGGCAGAGATGCATGTACTCGAGCTGGTGAGTGCTTGCAGGTCAGAAAGAATGGCTCCCTGAATTCAAGCTGTCCCACGGCTGTGCGAACATTTTTAACCCTGCCATCCCGTCGGCGCTGTAGCTAAGATATAAGGGAAGAATGCGGCATCCTGGCATTGTCTTGCACTCCAGTACTATGGAGAGGCAAAGGTTAAGAATGAGGAAAATTAGGCAGACAGCCCTGAGTGGCCCAGAGAAAGGCTATTCTGTGGGGACCAACTCCCCTGACATAGAGGGGAGAAAGCTCTGTGAATGAGATCACTTTGACTTCCTTTGCTTACATGCTAATGTGGGCTTTCTTCCTTAGAGCCGGAGCAGGTCAGCCGTGCGGGTCCCGGCCGAGAGCTGCTCGCTCCCGCGGCCCCGGCACCGCGCTCTGCCCGCTCCGGGGCCGGGGCTGGGCCCGGCTCCGGGGCTCTGGGCCCGGCTCCGGGGCTCTGGGCCCGCCCGGCAGGCACCGCCAGGGCCTCCTGCGCCCGGGAACCCGCCACCCCGCTCCCTGCAAGAGTCCTGAAGACAGGACCGCAGGACCTAGGGGACCCGGGCTGGATTTCAGAGCACCTTTCAGGAGTTTATTAAAATCACATTTGTGCGCGCTAGCCCTCTTCCACAGCGTTCGCTTTGGACAAGGGGGCAGCACCCCAACATTTGGGATGCCAGGGATCACGTACTAGTCACCATGACCATTTGCCAGACAGTCAGTCTTTCTTCTGCTGTTTCTTTGGTGACTTTTTTTTTAATCCTTGGATTACTTTCCTGTCAAACTCTTTTATAGTTTGCTCACTGAATTATGTTCACTTCAGAGAAGTGAATCCAGTTCCTTCTGTTCCCACAGTAATCATCAATTCAAGCTGAAGTGAAAGGGTCAAATTTAAAGGCAAGAAAACAGTGGTGTAAATTTCTCATTAGCAAATCAATGCAAATCTGTGAAATTCAGTGTCATTGAACCACAGTCAGCCCTGCTTTAAGTGTAAACAAATTCCATTAATTTCTATGGGAATATTTTTTACACTCCATTTTATCCACTGTGCCAAGTTGCCTCTCTACCTTTGACACTGTTATGAATTTGAATTTATTGGAGAGGTCAGCATCTCTGGCACAGTGAATATAAATTTCTACGATTTACCTGCTGAGAGTGGAGTGGAGGTGAAGTAGCAAAAAGAAAGAGTCAGTATAAGAAAATAAACTTAGCCACCATAAGATTTTCACCATCGCTTTGATTCTCACTTGTGGTGGCAGCTTCTACCTTCTCAAAATAGGGTGCACTGCATTACCCTATCCAAACACTCAAGGAAATGATGAGCAGATGCCGGGGAGAACAGGACATAAAGCACCCAAAAGGAGGCTGCTGTGCATAGCAAGAAAATGCCATTCCTGCTGTCCCAAAGCCTGCCCTTTCCTGGCACTGCCCCTCCAGACTGAGTGATACTTCTGAGGGAAGAAAAGCAGCAGGACATCTCTGGAGTATTGGCTAACCATGTTAGCTGAAGGGTTCTATGTTATTTTACACGTATTAAAGTCCTCTAGAAAAATTAAATATACTGATGAATGAGGACAGCCCAACACAGCCCCCGAAACCTAACAATTGTGTTCCAACCAAATAAAGACTCACCTCACAGCTGTCCACAAGCCTGTGCCGTCTGATCCCCTTCCCAGAGGATCACTGTGCCTGGCGTGCCAGGGAGGGTGCTGGCAGTGCCCCCCTCACTGCAGTGATGAGGGGGGTGGCATCCGCTGCTCCTGCAGCATGAAGGGAAACCTGACACAGATATCAGCCAGGGCTGGGGTGTACTCTGGGCTAGTGGTCAACAGCAGCTCGTAACTTTTGCATCCACATTCTTTCTCTGTTTAATTCAAAAATAACTGACTTATTTCAAGAGCAGTCTTTAAAGCTTCTGCATTTAAGGGGAACTTAGTGAACTTTATTTCACTTATGTCTTTGAAAATATAATATTTAGACATATTTAGATGTCTGAAAATACATTTAGGTTTTACATACTTATATGCATGTATATATACTTAAATATCTATACACATAAAGTCTTAAAAGTAGACTTATATATAATATGTATCCATACATACAATATTAGAAATAAGAAAAACAGAGAAATAAATATACTTGACTGTGAAATTTTGTTGAATTACAAACTTTTTAATGAGTCTTTTGTCATTTAAAGTTCACATCAGAGCCCATTTTCCTCTGTTTTTCAAAAGGTCTTACCAATACTCTGTCATATTACAAACCCACTTGTAAGAGACTTCAATTCTTGGGTTGGATGGATGCGTCATTCAGACTGGGTCACATTCAGCAGTAATGTTCTCAAGGTCAGCCTTGATTGCTCTTTTTATTATTTGTTTTTCACATTGTCCAGATTTGACTGATATTGTTTCGCATTTTTAGCACTTTTATCTCTGAAAACCAAAATGAAGAACCTTTATACCAGATTCATCTTATCTTCTCTGAAATAAATATGAACAAAGGAAAATGTGAAGCATAAGCAGTTTGGAAACAATGCCATATTCAACACTAGAAGTATTTAGTGGATCAGATTCTAGTTGGTCCCTTTAGACAGAAGTGTTTCTTCTGCACACACACACACACACACACACACACACACACACACATGCATCTCACACTAATATTCTCTTAAATGAGGTTTGTGTGCCCCGGAGCCTCACAAAACTTCTATCAGGGCTAAAATGAATTTGAGAAGAAGCCAGAACAGGATGATAGCAGCTAAAGGTATCAAGGTCACCAAATTGTATGCCAAACACATGAGTACTCACCCACATTTCCTGCCATAGCTATCAATATATATTTAGGCAGACCTTCTAGTCTGGAGCAAGCACCTAGCTGTTGTTGTGCATCTGTCTGCCAAACAAACCTGGAACTGGAGCTTGGTCTGCAATCTGCAGCATTGCTCCTCTTTTGACACTCACTAAATGCACTTTTCTGGAAATGGTTTAAGATTTACAATAAATTTCAGAACTGCAGATGTGAGGACACAGCTGGAATAAAGTTATTGTCTCTGAATATTTTCAATTTCAGACCTAGAATCCAATCTAAGGAGACAGTCAAGGTTGGATTTGCCATCGTCAGTGTCTTGTGAGTTGCCAATTGTATTTCCTATAAAAATAGCAGGAATTTTTTGGAAGCAGCTGTTCTGGAGAGATGTTTTTTTTTGCTATCCTCCAGACTGATTTCAGCTGATTTGCCTTTACCTACCCCATACTACACTCAGACTCTAGGAAATGTACTTCTGTGTGCTCTGTGGAGCAACTGAGAGATGAATCTGTGTCACCAGCAGTCTGAAAAGACTCACCTTGCCACTTCGCTCTGTGGTAGGGTTATAGATGTGAAATAATGTAATGGCAGACAACTGAGTGGGATAGTACCTAACACAGAAACTCCCAGCACTGTGGTGGCGGCTCTCTCTGCCTCCCTCCTGTACAGCTCCATTCTTTCTCCTGGGAACCACAGGAATATCAAGAGCAACACACACAGCTGCTGGATATTGTAAGACTCCAAGTATGCAAAGTAACTGCAAACTAGCAGTTAAAACCTCATCTGGTCTTTGCAGATCTGCTCTGATGGAAATCACTTTAGTCTAAGCTGGAGCATTCTGCATTGCTTTAATTTCTAGTAGCTTTTGATGACCCCCTCTGGGGTGATTATTCTATTAGGATTTAACTTTGTAGTGCACATGCTCTCTGCCCTCGTACATACTGTACATATTACTACATTCAGCCAATGCTTCAGGAATTAATTAGTTGCTGACTTCTAGTGAAATTCTTTAGATCTAACCGCCTGTTTTTGAGGAACCTAATTAAAAAACTTGTTAAGGATTTATTCCAACTCTGTGTGGGTAACATTTACATCCTGGTCCTGTCCCATTCATTATTAGGAACAAGAGCTGAAACATGCTGTTGTTGCTGGTGCTGTCAAACCAATGCATCAGGTCATAGTGGCTAAAAAATATCTGAGTGTGTTCAGCCCTGAGAAAGGAAGGAGGAAGGGAGATTTGACTGCTGGCTACAGCTACGTGGTGAAAGGATGAGGAGAAATTGGAGCCAGACCCTTCCCAAAGCTAGACAAGGGAGGGTGAAAAGAAAAAATATACAAGACGGAACATGGGAATTTCAACTAGGTAATTTTCACCATTAAATACTGGAACAGAAGCCTAGAGAGGAGTGGGATTTCCATCCTTTAAGATAAATTTCTTCAGCTCTGACCAATCTCTTCTAATCAAAACTTTTTTAAGCTAGATGCTGTACTGCACACCTTCACAGGTGTCTTCCAGGAGAAATGATTCTGTGATTCTAAGAGCAAAATAAAGAGGTAGATTTAATAAAATACGGCTGAGGGTACATGTTTCTCATCTTCCTAAGTTGTTTCCTAAAAAGAACCCTGAGGACTGTGTGTCATCTGCTGTATTCCAAGTGTGTCTAAAATCCCAAGACAATTCACACACAGCATTAGATTAAAATGTCCAAGTGCCTCCAGCTCTAAGGGACTACTTCTCTTTCATGCTGGAAACATTTTAAGCTTGGTTCCTGCATACCATTTCTGGCAAGGGAAGTCCTGCCTCACAAACCTGTTGACAGTCAGGGGACTGCTGTATATGAAAAAGCATGATTAAAGCAGACTGTTCCTATTTGGCTTTCCACAAAGCTTCTGACAGGCACCTTCACCGTGCCTTTTAAAGGTGTATAAAACACACATAGGGAAGACTGCCTGGCTAAAATTAGGAAGTTAAAGGCAGGAATAAATGGGATGTTCTACAGCAGAAAGATAGATATTAATCCCTGCATCTTCAGAGGATATATTATAAATAGAAAAGTTTCAAACAAGAATGGCAAGGATGTTTAATAACTTCCATATAGGTAAAAGGGAAAAAAAATTAGGCTGGGAGTCCTTAGTGTGGAACAGAGATGCTTTAAGGTGAAATATGTGGAGACTATAAAATCATGGTAAGTATAGAGGGATAATGAGGAAAGAAGTTATTTCACTGTTGCTTCCAGTACAAGAATCCTTGGTCATAAAAAAAAAGTAAGAAGGACTTTTTCCAGGACACAGAGACAGTCTTTCTGTGATTGGCAATGCACGTGGGAAAATCCTTGGCAAAGGAGGAACATTGTGGATACAAAAAGCTTACACTGAATTCAAGAGGAGGTTGAAAAAGTCCTTTGGCGGCAAAGAAAGAAAAAATGTTTGGTAATTATTGCATAGAGAAACTACACTAGAAACTCCCTGACTGAAAATTGTCAGAAGACAGAGGAACATTAGCATTGAAACATTCCCTACTCTTCCTCTTCTCCAGGCATTTAATCATGGCCATTTCTGATGACTGGACTAGCTGGAAAGTGTTGAGTTTATGTTCTCAGACCTTCCTTTGGCCAGGCAAGAGATCCCTCAGAGATCCCCACGCCGTGCCTGAGTGCAGCTGACTCACGCACGTGTCCTGACGGGCTCCCCAGGCAGCGCCCTGGATTCCTGGGATGGCCAAGGCACAGAGAGGCGCATGTCGCCTCCTGAACAGCCTAGGCATGTCCAGGGGTTGCTGAGGAGCCTTGGCCATCAGGATAAACATCAGCTCAATTGAGATGCTGAGACTGGGAACATGGAAATACTGGTGGCCTCTGCCACGTGTTCTGAACCTTCCAACGGCAGGAGAAGGTAGATTTCCAAAAGAATTCAAGGTCTTTGCTGGAATCTCAAAACGTGCTTTTCAAGATAGTTACCAGATGCCTAGCTCCCCTTGACTGCAGAGTGATAGCACTTCTGAAAATACATGAGACACCTATCTACCTCTTTAGGTGCTTAAATCTCTCCAGAGTGCTGACCCTGTGCCCTCCAGAACTTAAAAATAACTCTGCCTAATTGGGCTCCTACTTGACCCTGTGTGGTTTGAGGCCTGCTCCATCTGCATAGGCTGACAGGGCAAATGAAAATATATTAATCTGAAGTGAAAAGCACTTATTGCAGATGGAGCGGGATCCCTTGAGGTACATACCTGATCCCAAAGTTATGGACAGGCACAGCAATTTTAATATTAATGCTATGTTTTAAATAATATAGAAGGTGAGACATTATCAATTTATGGCTTAACAAAATACAAATCACACTGTTTTACAGCAGGTTAAAGTATTGCAGTCTATAACTTTTCATGATTCTCTATTAGAAGAGTACTTATAATACTACAAGAATTCTACAAGACAGGAAATTTCCATATGTGGGCTGTTTTTCCTTACCAAAACAAAGAGAAAGAAAAGAAGAATGAAATTATTGGGGACAGGCCTCTCCCTGCAAGTGTATTTCTGCAGCACTAAGCTGAGCAGGTTGGAAGCTCTGATGGGCAGGATAAATTAAACTCCAAAGAAAAGAGTTCAGAAAGACAAAAGACTAAGCAGGAAGCATGTCAGAGAACAGAATTACACTAACTGTGTGTGCATGTGTGCCAAAGCTGTACCCGATCACCAGATGATCTCACATGTCTGCATACTTTTCTAAGCATCTCACTATTTTTTTTTCTCAGAGAGCACTTTTGTTATCAGACATCGGCATTACCATGTTTGGCACACTCAGGACTCATTTCCATGCCTTTGGTATTTTTTTTTCCCTTTCTTGTTTTCCATTTCAGTATAAGGCACTGTAAGCACAATTTTTTTGGCTGGTGAATAGACAGAGAGATCTTCTTGTCCAACCCAAGGACGGATTCCTTCGCACTTTCAAAGCAGATGATTAGCTCTACTAGGCTTTGCCAAGACAGTGGGTGTTACATAGATATATCCTTGTGCAGGTCTTTGGAATTATTCTCTCTTGATAACTAATTGCAGCAGCTGACCTTCGCAGTTTCACATCCATCCACAGTTTCCCGGCAACAGTGCAATGCACCACCTACTATGCCAGTTATCCACTGACCATTATTTGCAAAACTGCACAAAAACCGTTTACTTAGTACACTGCTTTAAATTCAAAAGCAGGTGAATGGGCAGTGTTGTGATCCTGGATCTGATCCCTCTCATCTGAGCTCAGTGGTGGCCCAGAGCTTTGGGATGTTGCTACCACCACCTTTAAAAAGGTGACCCTTGTTACCTCTTTAAAGCACAGAAGCCATGTCTGTGTGAGCAGCAGCCAGGCACAGGGTGTGGCCGTGCCCAGCCTGCCCCAGGAGGGGCAGTGCCATCCCTGTGCCATGCGCAGGACGTGTCCCCAGCACAGCAGGCACCTTCAGCCGTGAGGCAAGCAGAGCATGTGTGACAGGAAAACTCCCCTGTTCTCCCCCAGCCTCAGCAGAGGTAGGCTCAGTGCACTCCAAGGGCTTCTCTGGAGCACAGTAATTATTAGTGGAGTGTTTACTGGGTCACTTCAAATGGAAACAGAATGTCTTCAGAAGCACTACACAGGGCATTTGATTAGCAGTGGAGATGAACTTGTACCAGGAACTTGGATTCAGAGAATTCATGTTCAGCCTTTGTGGCTGTAACTGCTCAAGTCAGGACGCCCTCTTCCCCCAGCTATTTATTTAGCTGAAACACATAATGTTCTTGTTAGTTCAGCTAGAGCTGGATATTTCTTTTTTCTCTGTTCCAAGAGAAGCATTGTTCTACAAAAGAACAGCTTGAGTCTAAAAGTAAATAGGTTAGAAAAATAACCCATGCCAATGGGCAACAGGAGCACTCTGGGTGGTTAAGTAAGAAAATAAGAGTTTGATTTTAGGTGCCCAAGTTTGAAAGTATTTGCCTATGTTCCTCACTCAGCCCTCTCACACTCTAATTCAATTCATATTACCTTTTCTATACAGCAGAATGGTGAATCCTAAAAATGGATGCTTGTAAACAAACTGGGGGGAAAAAAAAAATCACAGCTGCACCTTCAATGGTAGTTGTCTGAGCTCATGACAGTGCTGGAGACATGACATATTCTTTGCATGTATATTCTTTGCATGGTGTTTCCTAACACTGAATGTACAAGTGCATGAAAGCGAAAAATGATCCCCAGCAGCCGCGCCAACCTCATTTGAACATTAGATTATTCACTTTCCCAACTAATCAATAATTGTTATAATTAAAATTGATAGTTGCAAATAACATGACAGAGTGCTGCTGCCAGAATACTGATTGTGTATTTGGCTTGAAAAGATAGGCAGTAGCGTGGAACACTTATTTTCCAATTTGCTTTTAGCTGTGTGCAAATTGCTTTAGCTGTATCCAGCTGATTTAGACCTTGCCTGGAGGTACACTAGATTAATTGGGAGCCACACATTCATTGCTTACAGAATGGACTCTGTAATTGGTGAAATTTGTTAGTGCCCGTTATAAAATAACTATATAGTTCTGCTTTTTAGTCGTCTTTTCATTACTCTTTCAGGAAAAGGAAAAAACAATTAGAATCTTTCAGACGTCCAAAATTGCTTTTAAGTCTTTATGTAAAACCACCAGTGTGACTACAGTCAATATTTTATGCAAGCTAACATTAGTGTGAATATAGTATTGATTTTTTTTTCAAAACTGAAAAGCTCTTCAGCATACATAAGAGGGATTTCTTTGTCCTTGTTGTGACTGAACTTTAGATAATGAAACCATTAGGTGCTTAATACCCAGAGCTTTCAAAAATAACTTTGTTCTTTTTTTGTACCTTAACTAGCTTATTATTAACCTAGAAAAATTCATTGTTGTTTGCTGGCACCCAAAAGCATTTAAAAGAGACTACAGCTTTTCATAAATCCAGGCTCCTTTTTTGCCTATGTGTATATTATAATGACACAAAAATCCTATAGCTAAATACATAAATATAATGGACTACTTCCAAGTTACATATTCTCATGATTGTTGATGGATTTAAGACTCAGTGCCATGACCTGGGCTTTTCTCAGTTTCCCTTTTTCATAACTTTACCCTAAGATGAAGTGAATTCTGAACAAGTTGCTTTTGTTTACAACAGCTGTTAGGCCACAGATGTTCTGCGCCTTACTCATGGTGCAAGGCAGTGGGTGGAGTTATTCCACAGAAAGGGTCCTGGCCCTGAACACCTCCCATCTTTGTGAGGGGAAAAGATGCTCTCAAACACATTGCCACCTTTCAGCCTTGTAAGTGCTCAGGAGACACACACAATAGGGCCATGCAGAGAAGACCCTTGAAAAGCTCTCATTTACAGTTCCTGTGATCACACCAAGCCTACAACCTTTCCCTACCACAAAACATTTGAGCCATTGACCAGTTGCAAATAAACTGCATACTCCGAAGACAGTCTCTACTTTGACACGTATTGCTAAAAGAGGCAAAGCAGAGATGGCCTGTTATTGGCCTCATGTAGGAAAAATTAAGAAGACCACGATTTATTAAATGTCTGAGGGTCTGAAAAGAAAAGGGAACCACTGAAAAGTGGTCTTTATTAGCCTCACTGGTCACAGAACTATTTGTTGTTGTCTCCTTCCCTTAGTGATTAGCTAACAATTTGCTTTTGATGGTGTCAGAAGATATGGGTAATTCAGCTGTTGATTCGAGTAGAGCATCCGACCTTGATGTTATCACTAGGGACTAATGGGTAGCAAATTTAAGCAGCAACCCAGGGGCAAAGCATAATCTAAAAGGGGTGTGGGATTGTGAAAGGGAGATGGTGGTCTGGTCTGCATCCCTAACTGCTCTTAGCCACCCTGATAAAGCCTCCTGAAATCTGTCCTCTGTTTGCCTTGCAGATTCAGAGAATTGAGGTTTTCAATTCACATCCTACTGATCATTGTATACTAGTCAAATGAGTCTTAGCATGAGTCAGAGTGGTGATAATATTATTGATAAATGTTGCCTTTATTAAATCAATGACTTATTTTGAAATTTCCTTTCCCTGTCAGCTACCAAATCCTACTGAACCCTGAATGATTTGGGAATTAATTTTATCCTTTTGAAAAAATGGGGTGGAAGACCCCAGAATGTCAAAGCTGAATTCCTGCAAGCCTCTTTTCCTCTTTCAGTTGGGCAAGGTTTAAAACAAACAAACAAACAAACAAAACAAACCACAACAAGGAACAAAACCACAAGACTGTAAAACATTATTAAATATATAGATCACTTAATATGAAAGTATAGTACCAATTTGGAGCTTAGGAACATATGAAATACTGCATCCTGAAGATTCAGCTGAGCTCATCTAAGCTATACACTGAAGTGCTAATATTTAAAACTAGAGCAGCCAAAACAAAAGGAAGTACAAAAGCAAGGACAGCAACATATCCCATGATGGAAATATCCTTCTTACAGTGAAAAATACTCAAACTGACTTCTTAAACAAACATCAGCCTATTAATGAGGAGACACGGGCCCTTTACACTGGTGGCTAGTAATCTAATACTGTCATTTAACGAGGCCCAAAAGAATGTAAGAATTGATAATGGTAACAAGCAATGAAAGAGAATTGCACCAAAGGTTTCAACTTACTGCCATGAGAGGAAGTGTAACTGGAGACACACACTTCTGGCTTGCCACATACAATCCCTTGACTGCTAATTTTCTACTCTGCAATAAAGTTCTCTTTTTCTATCATTTACTCCTGCCTTCAGACGGCAGACAGAAAAGGTGTATTCTTGCTGTATAGCAGCCCAAAGCAGGAGAAATCATGGCCTTTTGGGCAGGCGAGTGGCACTTCAGTAATGAGACAGGTGTAGTGCTCTCTAAAGACAACTTTTTGTCAAGGCCATGCTTGAACTTTAAGGCTGACCTATGCTTTATCCCATCTTATCCTCTGTAAGCTTCCCGGATGCATTAGGGTAACTCACCTCTCTTCAGACAGTAAACACCCTGTCCCTTGATGCTGCAGGCTGTGCCACTGAGGAAAGCAGAGCCACAGAGAGGGCAGCTCATCAGCTTATAAGCTGCTGGCATGTAGCAAGCACTCAACAGCTTCAGAACAGTCAGATCTGCCCCGAGGGCATTTGCTCCGCGTTAGCTCCACAGTGAAGGTCTGTCTGTCCAATGCCAGAGCTTTCTTTGTTAGGACTCACTGCAGTTTGTAGTGTCAGTGTCTGGGCACTCACCTGCTCCTGCTCAGTGACTTGTGTGACACCACTGCTCCTTGTGCTGCTTGGGTGACCTTGCTGGACCCACAACTCTCCAAAGCCCTGTATTTCACTACAGAGCACGCCACCAAAGTCTTCACAGCAGACTCAGAAGTTTTCTCCGAGGTCCCTTTTTTGTCAATGCCTCCTGTCCTCCCTACATATCAGGGCCAGATTTAATTGTACCCTCCCCTTTCTGGGCGCACATTGAATAATTTGCCAGGCCCAAACACTGATATACATATCCTGCTCTCCTTTTATACAACAATTTTGTTGTATGTTCACTAACCCTTTTAGAAGTAGGACAAGTTTTAAAAGCTTGTGATCTACTGTGAAGTGCAGATATAAAACTCCAAAGCTGAGCAGTCATTGCTATTGGAGAGCTATTTTATTGCCAATGGGCTACAAAAGAAACCCCTAAGCAAACTGGTATCAAACCATGCATATGGCGTATATATGTGGCCCTGTAATAAAGGGGAGAGTGAGTACATGAGCATCTGAGAGAGTACATGCACATGTGCTCAAGGAAGAAGGAAGGAGGTATACCAAATAGCAATTACTTGCTCTGCCTCAAGGGACCAAATGCTTATCTCAGTTGCAGAAGAGTCTGCCTAAGCCTTATGAGAGGTGTTCTAGCATAAAGAACTGGACTCTGTCTTGCTATTTTTAGTGTTTTCTTTCTCTAGCAGTTTCTTCTGCACTTTCTTTGGGGAAATAAATCCAAACATGGGAACAGACTCCTGGTCAATTGGTTTCAGGAAAGCCACAAGTCATTTAGAGTCTAAGGATTTGGTGATTTCTCTGTTCAGGGAAATCAGCTTCTTTTCAATCAGGAAGATAATGAATTAGGGCTGCAGATAGTTGTGGCAAAGATTGGTATTAAATTGTTATGTTCCAATGCACGGCATGGAACATGTTGTCATTGACATTTTAATGACCTTTTCTGTCTGGAGCTCAACTTGAAAATCAGTGGCTTGATGAGGCTCATCACTGCAAATACTTAAGCTGACTTAGTGACTGAGCAGGGAAAGGTATGAACAAAAGGAAATTATAAAAAGCAAGCCTTGCTTTGGCTTTTATAAGCAAAGGAAGAGCAGAAATTTCCGCTGCTTTTGCAGTCCATGTAGCCCTTGATGTGGTCCCTCCCACTCTCTTCTGGGGAACAGAGCCCCAAAGGAAGAAGGCAGTCAGCTTGCTGAAGCAGGCAGCAGAGCTGGCCACTGCTGAATAGGGAGCTCATTAATGAGAAACATGTTCTGTATACAGAAGGTGCCCAGTTTGAGTACATGTATTAAGAGCCAGCTCCTTTTACAGCTAATTGCCCCTTTCAGTCACTCTCGCTGGAAGGAGAGAGGAAAAAAATGCTCCTGTATCCTCAAGTTATTTTTAGTGTCATTGGACTCTCAAATAAAAGTTTATACTGTTGAGGAAAGAAGGATTAAAAAATAAAGTAAAAAAAAAGGACTGTTTTTTCATGGTGGCCGTTAACTATGCAGGGGGTTCTTCAATCTGGGGCTTTTTATTCCACATCTCATTTCCACTGTTTTGTTTGAAACATATAAAGACAAAATTCCTCTTTAACCTTATATTTGTCTATTTTAAAAAATATTAGCAGGGGTCTTACTGAAGGCCTTTCCCTACATAGCGTTCTGTAAGAAACACAAATCCCTTAAGAGCGGAAACTGCGCATCCTTAGTCATCCTAAAGATGCAGCCAGGACTGGGGGCTGGCAGGTACCACCCCACTGACCCCAGCAAAGGGGAAGGACTGTCAGGGTACAGCTCCAGCCCAAGGCATCTGTATCCCTGAGCCAGAGATGAACAGCCTGGGCTGAAATGGGAGTCCTGGGCCGCTGAGAAGGGGCAGGGAGCTCCATGGGAGGCTGGGCAGGGAGAGCAAGGCTTGGTAATGCCCTCAGGGCCTTGGAAACAGTTAAAAGAACCCAAATCATTTCCTTGTCAAGATGGATGCTTTAAAATTAGTCTCCTGTATTAAGGGTTTAAAGAGGATTTCAGAGAGCCTTTGCCTACTGATCTAATTCTACTTTTTATCAGGCATTGCTGCACTGTTTCATGAGGAAATCCTGTAGCGTTACCGCCCAAAGCAGTAAGCAAGCACTATCCTATTGTCAGGGAACTCAAATGATAGATATCATATAATTAATTAACATGCATCTTTATACCATTCAAAATAGCCATGGAAATGGAATGCTGCTGAAATATCTGTGAGGCTACTGGAAGTGAATTACAGGTATCAGCTAGGTCTGCTGGAATTCATTAATTTGGGACAAAATCTACACTTTCATAGCCCTAGAACATTTTTCTGTTGTGTTAAGGTGAAGATTAAGTTTTCTTCATGACAAATATTTCTAGGCTGCAAGTAATAATTACCTTAGCTAAACCTTTAAGTTTGCTAATTTATCAGTCCAGATGAGAAATTTCAGAGTTGCAACTGAAGTTGAAAGCTGTATTTAATGTATGTTGCACAGAAATTACTAACAGCCAGTGTAAGAATTTTAATGGTGTCTGTCTCCCCACCACTGGAACATATACAGCCTCAGCTGATGTCTCCTCTCCTTAATAAAATCCTCTTGTATTTCTTGGTAACAGTAAGATTCGACCCCCTCCAAAAGAAAAGAAAAAAGAAAGAAGGGCAAAAAAGAGGGGAAAAACAGAGGAAAAAAAAAAGCCAACCTTGGCAAAAAGGCTAAAGCTATGAGCATTTAGGAAATACTGACCTAGGAAAAAAGACTTCCCGAGGGAGAGCTGTAGTGCACAGTAATGCTATAGGGTGTTTAGTGCGGGAAGCTACATGAAGTGCTAAAAGTGAAACCAGAGCTTTCTTTCTAAAGCAGAACAAAGCTGGCGTATTAAGTAATGTATGTCTCCACTTCCCTCTGATTCAGGGAGATAAAGGCTCAGACTTCCTATGTGGGCTTCATATCATTCACAATTTCGAGTCATTGGTTGGTTTCAAAATATCTTTGAAAACTGTAATGCTTTTTGTCAGTTACCTTGGGCTCCTTGTTAACCAGTGGTCTGTCCTAGCTACTCATGGCATCTTGTGCTATCACCTGTGAGGGGCTGTTGCTGTTATTAAGAGGTAGCTATAAGTATGAACTGCAGGGTATGAATCTGAAGTGAAATATGTTCTCTGTCCCAAACACTGTAGGCTAAAGAGAGGCAGGATACATTAACACAGTCTAAGATAAAGGCGCAGGTCAACAGACGAATAGTGATGAAAGGAGAGAGAGAACTAATCAAGGGTCAAGCTCACAAATGTATGCAGAAAGCTTTTAAATGTGCAAATAGAGTTTTGATGGTATCAGATGGATGTAAGAGGGCTTGTTAAGCTGGCGAGTGGCACAGAGAGGGGAGAGGAGCAAAGAGGAGAGGGAGTGGTAACTAGCGTGAGATTTTGAGACAGAAACATAAGGACAGTACTTCTGTCAGTTGTGACAGTGACAAGACTCTGATACCAGGAATGAAATATGAATTAGACTCCCTGCCTGACCCTCACTGGTTCTCTGAGAAGAGCCAGGGTGGAGAGTTGTAGAAGGGCACTATATTGTCCTTTGTTTATGCCAATATCAACAATGTGTGTGTTTTAGGATGAATTCAAGGATTCTCTAAATTCATGTCCTTTGAGAGTCCTTGTCCTGACAGCAGTGACAAGTGTAACTCAAGACCAAATGTTTAAGCCCAACCAGTGCACCTACCAGAAGCAAGGAGGGGATGCGTGGCAAAGAATTAGCTTTGTGACTTCTCAGGTGTTCCCCAAGGCCACACAGAATTCTAAAATTACAAAACTGAAATTATGTTTCTCTTAGCTCCCATTTTCACCTGCTCTAGGCTAGTCCTGGTAGCCAGCCAGCTCAGTTGGTTAGACCCCTGTCCTGTTCCAGCCCCTAGAGCTACATGATCCCTCAGAAGGCACTCCACCCTCCTTTACTGTTCACATCCATTTTTCTCCCTCTGCAGGCATCACAGGCAGTAGCTCCCTGGCTGCGTTTTTGAGTCTCTGTGATGGGCTTGTACTGACAGACTTTTCATTTCTCTAGCTGCATTTACATGGACAGACTTAGAAACTCAAATGAGTGTACTACATAAGCCCTGCTTCACCTTTGCAAGACATCCAGGAACATCTGGATGAAAGACTGAAGCAAGGTCACTGTTAGCTGCTGCTGGAAGGGCAGGGTGGTTGAGGTCAGCTAGAGGTAGCCAAAAGTGTAATCCCATCCTGTGGAAAACAGAGTGCAAATGTATCTGTATCATGATGATTCTGTGGCCCCTTTTCAGTGACCAGCCTCTGCAGCTCTTAGTTCCCAGTGTATAAATTGTCTTCCTTGTATTACTGCTTCAGTTTGCTCTTCCTTTGGATGCTCACACAGTGGTGGATGACCCTGGCAGCTGCACATCAGTGCTCAGATGTGTGGGTGAGCACCTTTGGGGAGTGCTGAACCAGAGTGACACTCACTGTGGCACAGCCTTTAGGGAGGTCAGCATGCTAAGCCAGTGTTAAACCAAAAAGAGGGATATGAAGCCAGATGGAAGACATAATAATCTTAAATGGAGGAAGACAATATATGGCAAGAGATGTTAGCCACTCTTACAGACTTCAAGGATACAGTAAAACTATAATATTAACTGTAATTTTAACCGTTGCTTACCCTGTATCAATCAGAGTAATTCATTCCAGTTACTTATGACACTCAAACCACACTAAAAATCACCCATAGTGTGAATTTATAAGATCTACTTTACTGTGGTAGCATTAATGGTTTAGGCGGAAAAAAACAAAAGTCAATGGTATGTTTCAACACAAAAGCCATCTGAGCCTTTACTATAGAAGTAATAAGGCATTTATTATTTCAAGAGCCCTGCATTCACAATATCCCCTTTTTCAAAGAAAACACCCCTTCCTTCCCATTTTTTTATGAGGCTAACTTGTAGTATGTCACCACTGTGAGACTTCTGAATGTGTTCAGAACAAGACAATAATAGTAAGCCACAGATGAATGATGTGTAGTAAAAATCAATAAACCTTATAACTATTCACTAAGGGAACTGATTTTATGCCTATAAAAATAAAACAATTATAGCAATATTAATGGCAGATTCATCATAGTAATATAAAAGTCCAAGTGTGCTTGTCTGTTGGGAATCTTTAATTCATCCTTCTGTATTAAGTATTCACAAGGTAGAAGAAACGGAACCAACTCCAAGAACAATCTTTAACTTGCAGTAATTCACCCTGTCAAAAAAACCCCAACAAACACAAAACAAAAACAACCAGTAAAACTTTAAAAAACAGTTTTGACAATCAATGTAACTGGGATATGCAGAAAAAGAAAAAAATTAAAGCCTCAAAAACCTGACCAGTAAATTTGATTTTTTTCACATCACAATTAGTGATTTCATGTTACTGTGTACTGTATTAACTGCATTGTAACAAAGCAGGGGGTATAGCCACATAAAATATTTATCTTGTGGTAATGCAGGTTAGACACAGCAAAGGATTTTTTTTTACTTGACAGGTCCTCTGTTTTTAGGAATCTATTCATTTTTTGGGGGAAGGGCAATACAGATATAATAGGAAAAAATTTACCTATAATTTATAGCATACAGAGCTGCTCTAAAACAGGTATTAGAGACTTCAGTTCCACTAATACCATCCAAAGTGTTACCATGGGCCTTTTTTGAGCCTATCAGGGTCAACAGAAAGAGGTCCATCTGCCATCTGGCTTGGACCCTGCATTGCCCGCTGGGAGAGGACACTGGCACAGGCCCAGCAGGAGCACAACTAGGAGCTGTGCCATTGCTGCACCCTCTGCTATCTACAGCTATGACACATCTTTCAAAGTGGCTCAAGAACACCCAGAAATAAAAATAAAAATTAAAAAAAAATAAAAAAAATTAAAAATCAAAGTTTTTTCATTATTCTGATTGCCAAATTATTCAAGGCAAGTAAAAAAATGAAAGCATTTGATATAGGTTTTACATAAAATAAACTAGGTTACAGCATAAAACAAGTAAACAGGTAATGGCATTAAAGTCTCTCCTCTAAATCTGGGTAATTGTAAACATTAAAAAAAAGACTGCAGGACTATTCAAGTAATAGAACAATCACAGATGTCTTCTCATATGCAGGCTATTAGGTTATCTGCCATTCAAGATTATCAAAAAAGACATTTCATTATTCACAGATGCTCATTATCTCCATTTAAAATCTATACATTATATACAACACAGTTTTTGTGGTACTAGAATCCCCATGCCTTCCAAAGGTATATTTTTCACAATACACAATTACAATGAAACAGTGAGTACAGTAACATTTTACACTGATGCATCTTAATAGGAACCACCAAATAGACATCTACATTGTACCAAAGTGTCATCACAGTTAGCCTCTCTGAGAGCTTGTGGGAAATACCAGAAGGGTATGCAAGGTTCAGGCACACTGATACATAACATTATTTATTTACAATTGGAAAGGAAAAAAGAGAGAAGAAAAAGGAAAGGAAGAAGAAGAAGAAGAAGAAGGAGAGAAAGGAAACAAACAGCCTTTTGCGGTTAACGCCTTCTAACCATGACAAGTACATATCTCCATTTAGTGTGTGGTTCGCAACTTAGCAGCAGACCCTGTGTGCGAGCCTTGGTACTGATACAAAAAAAGTAAAGAATATATATATATTTTTATATATATATGTATATATATATATACGCATATATATATATATATAAAAACAGAAGTCTAATTACAGCAACATTTGTTACTCTGTGATAAAATCTGCAATTTACAAAAATGAAATGACTGGTTTTTGCCTGCCATTAAGGCATTTCAAATTAACACCATGGAACTGATGTCTGTAATAAAGCGCTTCCTCATGTGATCCAGTCACATGACAATGTTCATCCCCAAATTCATCATTCTCTGAAAAGAGAAAAAAGAAGGTTTTAGTAAGCAGAATCCTTTCCTCACACTTTTTTTTCTGCACCTTGAATGCATCATGAAATGAAATCTGTACAAGTATTCTAAAACCCAAGAAGAAAAGACAGCAAGCCCTATCCTCTTCCCTCCCCTGCCAGAAAAACAACATCGTGAGAAGTAACCTGTGTCAGGATTTTTTTTCTGTGTTCTGGTTCCCTATCATCCATCAGCTCTTCCAGGGCTACAAACATTTCTTACTCAAATAATTATAGCTAGTGGTTGCCTGTTTTAGCATCAGCTTTCAGACAGACACCCATAACATGGAACTTCATGGGTCTATTTGATACATTAAACTCTGAGTCTTAACGTGGTGGCAGTGAATGAAACCCTAATGTTGAAAGATGCTTTGGAATTTTCACTTGATATGGAACCATCATAATACAGTAGCTTTCCTCTTGACAACCTAGTAAATAACTGAGAGGCTTTCAGGCATATAAATGTATGACATGGGTGTGCAACTTAAATACAAAACCATCTCTAATGGGCTCCCAACAAAACTCCCTAAAAGCAAGAGCAGCAAGCCAGGCAGCCTTGTAGAATAGATAAAATCCTAAGTTCTTCTGGTCATGCATGGAACCAATTGAACATTAATTTTAAACTAATTTTATTAAAAATTTGGATCTTATATTTCACAATCTCTTGTTTTATCTTAATACCAGTGCTTAAAACACACTATATGGAAAATCTCAGAAGACAGACTACTTGTTCTGACCTATGTTACAATTAAAGAACACAACTAAGGACAAAATGTCATTCTAAGGAGAACAAAATTGCAATTAATCCAAACTACAAAGTTTTTCCTCAACTTTAAAAACTTGTGTCATACAAGGAAATGCACACCAGCAGGCTAAAAAAATCTGTGATTTACTTTCTCCTCTCTATGTTACAATATATAATTTATTGGCTATTTACCTTCTTTGTGCAGGAAACATACCAGATGCAGATGCCTGTGCAGCCACCTGCTGAGTGGCAACAAGGGCAGCAGAGGTCAATCCTGCAAGAAAGAAGAAACAAAGGAATGTTGATGTACCTCTGGTTTTAATGGATTTTTGTGGTCAGAGTAATGGAAGGAAGGATCTCTAAGGCAAACAACCAGAAAATGTAGGGGGGTTATCACTACATAAATAACAAATATTGCAGGCAACATTGTTAACACAATCTGCCCAGTATGATCAATATACCTTTCTGTAATAAACTGAACTGTCTTTGATATATATTCTACAAGAAATTACAGCATTTTTACTTACTGCATTCCTTTCCAAACACTGCACTGCATGATGCTAAGTGGGTTGTATGAGAGCTCATGAATAGGAAGCTCAGTAGAAATAATAGGTATCAGGAAACAACAAGAATCAAAAGTCACAGTGAATTACAGAAACGACATGCCAGCTGCTCAGGATACAATACTTTCATAATAACTTACCATTTTTACAGTTTTGCTACTGAACAAGCATAATGCATCCCAAAAGGCATATGGAATCACTGAATCACACTGAGAAATGTCAAGACTTTTACACAGGAAAAATAAATGCTGAGGCACCAAGTCAATGGAAAGAAGAAATGTCATTTAGCCACCAGTTGTGGTAGCACATATTTTGCTGCATGGGAGGAAACCTCCTTTTAATTCAGCTAGAGTCCACGGTTAGAGAAAAATCATTCAAAGACCGGTATAAAACCTAGGGAGAATAAATTGTATCTCACTGTGCTGCTTTTTCCCTGACTGCAACTTTGTGCACGGCATTTGCCAAAATACAAAGAGTCCTCTTTCAAACAGTCAAATTATAACAAGCACAAACCCTTGTGACTGGAATGCCTTGTACATAAAATATGTTCAGTATAAAAAGCTTTTGTCTTTGCTACACTTCCTCCATTGCTTACACAACCCTAATTATACAAAAAGGAGGTTGTTTGGTTTGGAGATTTTATTGCCTTTCAGCCAGTTAATGTCAGTTTGCAGGAGGAATCAAAACATTCATGTGGATGACAGCCTAACTGGTACATCTTTAATAATGCTCTGACACCCAGTTTTGGAAACAAAACTTGGTATTTCTCAGACATGAAGCTATTAATCTATTGCTAGTACTTGCTGTGAATTTTGAAGCCTTCCCCCTAAACGTAAAGCACATCTGTTCTAACAGCGCGATCTCTATTCAAAATGCTTCATGTAGGCATAATTTCCAGTGTCAAGGCAACAATTCCATGAGGCAAGCTAATCCCACCCATTGGCCATTTTCTGCTCACCTTGAAATGGGTCATACTGTCCAGGTATGAGGGGGTAGCCCATTCCAACGTGGGTGTGGTGGTGAGTGTGGAGGTGCCGCTGGCTGAAAGGAGAATGGCGGTCTCGCTCCCTCTCTGCTTCCCGCTCACGCTCAGCTGGTGATTTTTCCACAGGCTAGTAACAGAAAGTGAAAGAAAACTGATGTGAGAACTTTAAAAGGGATGAAATCACAATAAATCCATGTTACTACCTGTCAAAAACTTTTTGAATACAAATGACTGAAGCTCACTTTTTATGAAGCAGTATCTCTACTGGAGTATTTGCACTTGATTCTAATCTCAAGCTATTCTTTCTGGATAATGGAAGATTTCCCAAGGCAGAAGATTTTGAGGCAACACACTGCATCTTGAAGACACCATGGTGACTTCTAGATTTGGGCTCCCTGAAGCTCAGCTGGCTTGCCAATGCCTGAACAACCTAGGTGAGCCGCTGAAAATGCTCATTGTTCTAAAGCTCTCGGGGGATCAAGTCTGACCGAATAGCAGAAAAACTACTTTTAGAAAATACAATGAGAGCCAGGGACTTGCTCACAATTTTAACCAGCAACAACTTATCTGAAAGTGAAATAACAGTAATTGTTCCAACTTTGTAAATCTCATTTGTAAATCTTCAGAAATTGGGGATGGTAATCAGCTACTTGGAAGATGTGAATTCTTGGCAAATACAAAGAGGGGATATTATCAAATCCTATAGCCCAACTTCTCATTTCATTATGTTTCATTAGGTTCCTGTTTAACTGCAAAAATCTGTGCACCAGGAGGTATCTCTGAATCTGTATTTTTATATTAGTCTATTCAAGACAGGAAACCTCAGCACAGAACTGTGTTGGATGTGTTACTTCCAGTTTATGCCACAGAAGCATTCTGACTATAAACTGCTTTTATTATAAGCTGTACTATAAAGAAGAATCATGCACTCATAGCTTGATGCCAGATGGTGTGCTTCCCGCAGTTATGTTCCTCCTCTACCCCTTCCTGTATGTGACACTCTCCAGTAAGAACAGACAAAGCCTTACAACAGGTGACTTGCTGCGATACTGGTTGGCATGCTGCTGGAGCAAATCCAGTGCTTTGGACTCAGTGGTTGATTTTGCATTGATGCTCGGGCTGGTATTGACCTTTTCTGCCTCTTCTCTCCCTGACATCTTCCCATAAACTGGATAATGAAATCCTGGAGAGAGATAGGCCCCTGCGGGTAAACAATAAATACCACATCAAGTTACTGTTTTTACATTTTGATTAAATCAAGGTAGGAGGAGACAATATCAGAACTGACAATTACGTCAAAAGTAGATCACATGACTACCAAATGGCACGACTGCTCTTCAATTTCATCACCTAATTTGCCCTGATGAATGGAGGTTATAAAGAGGGTTGAGTTGATAACCATTTCAGACATTTATGGGTCTTATTTAAGTAAAAGGAATAGTAACTATAATGGTTCTGACAGTAAGTGCTTAGAATATTTTTATAGGCAATAAATTATCTGTCAGTCTAACAGCAACAGCAGACTGTCAAGTGTTGAGAAACTTGAGAGTTCATAAAAGGAACATCTTGTATTAAACCAGTTTCATCTACAGAACATTCCCCAGTGGAAGCACAAGCAACACAATGTCATCCATGAAGCTTCTAATTTAGCCTAGCTACTAACAGAAATATTAAAATGCAGACTTTACTGAACCTGAGGATGCAAATCTTAACTAGCACACAAGGCAGGTTTTGGAATACATACCAGGATAGCTGTGCATTAGGACAGGAGAGACTGCGCGATAGGCCGGGTGGTTGGGATCGTACATCTGCGGATACGGGTAAGCATGCAAGTACTGGATGTATGACTGATGCTGACTCATTGGTGAGGAAACTGCTACTCTAGCACCCCGAGAGTCCTTCCAATTTACAGGAGTCTTTTGATCATCGTTTTTTATCTTGCTCTCATCCACTGATTGAGAATCAGAACGCTTGACCTCTTTGGGCTCCTCTTTAATGCTTGCTAATGAGACAGGAAGGTTAGGCAGGGAACTTTCCTTGTTAGGTGTTTTTCTAGGGCTGTCTTCTTTTAACTTTTTCTCACGATCAAGTTCTTCTGATTTTTGCTGATCAAGGTATTTGGGCTGATAGACATAATGATGCCATGTTCGTGAATCTGGATCCTAATAAAGAGGAGAAAAAAATTGTTCTGAACTTAGAGGTAGAACTAAGTTTGTTATTGGTATTTCCCACATTTCGGTTAATGTATTTTTAATACCATATCCCCATTACATAGAGGAGAGGTTTACTTGCCACAGAGTGCCTTGAGCTCAAACCAATATTCCCATGAAGGAGCAAGAGTCTATTATCAAAATTTAATTCAATTGCTTCATCTTATATCCTTCTTCATGCCTTTAACTAGTTTAATCATGAAATACATGTGCAATGTAATGAAGTTCTGAGACTATGTTATTCATAACACATTTTAATTAAAGCCCACAGAAAGACTTTTCCCACTAGAGAGCAAAAAGTATCTGTGAACCACAAAATTAGAGCTGGTTAATGATGTGCCAGAGTACTTAGAATACCTGGAACAATGCTCATGAAAAGCTGATCTAGCTGGCAAGATTCTAATGCTACCGCTGGTATTACATCCAGGAATCAGTGGAAGTCAAACATTAAAGCAGACTTTTTCAGCTGACAATCTTATTTTAAGTTTGTAAAGTTACAGGTACGCAAGTATTTATTGGATCAGAATCACATGATTTAAAGAACATATACTGGCCACTGTAAATACTTTTAAAAATAATGTATTACACAGACCAGTTTATAAACATGTTACAGAACTGGAGAGGGGAGATCTTCACAATGCTACACCAAATCACTACAGAGAAGTAACAGGAAGACTTCTTTTTCTGGTACAGGATATGCAAGAGCTAATTGTCAACATTTTCTCCAACTGACAGACATTTATGGCACATGGCACAGAAATATAAGCACGCAACTAAACACTTGAACAGTCTGGTTCAAATACTCACTTGAATCAGCAGAAATCTTCTCCTACTTAGGGCTGTACCATCCCACTTCCTTTAGAGCTCTCTACTCCCACTCCCCTGATCCCACTGTACATTGAAAGACAGCCTGTGAGGGTGAAGTCTGGGATGTACCATACACCAGAACATGAAAGTATCAAGCATTGAGGCTCCAGTTCAGAGCACGGAGACAGTTGCATTGCCTCAAATGAAGGCAATGTGACATCTACGAGGGTCAGCATGAAGCCACTGGATAAAATTCTGGTCCCACTGAAGTCAATGGCAAAACTATCACTGACTTCAATGGAGAGAGGATTTCATCCATTGTGTAGGTCTGTAGGGGCTTGAGGTTGGTTGAGGAGAGAAGGGGAACTTAACTGCTTCAGAAAGGTCACCTTGGGTTAAGATAAAGAGCTATGCTTTAAGCCAACTCTTCAAAGAACCAGCTCACCCATCTTTAGTAAATGCCAACTGTTATTTAACAAAAAAAAGAAACACTTCAAACCATGTTTCAAATCTGCTTTAAGTCCTCTCACAATGAAAGCTGCTTATTTTGCTTGAAATTTCTTATTTTTGAACTAAGTAAACTGCTTACCACTTACATCTAAAAGAGAAATCTAATTCTACTTTATTCATGCATATAATTTAAAATAGTCTGTTCAGGTTGTAAGCCTGTGCTCTGTCACCACCTTACTAGACTTTTTAATTGTATTTTTTTTGTTTTTGTTCTTTTCAAACAGCTCTACTGGAAGGCTTATTGGTCTATTCACAGACTACAATACAATCCAGCATGAAAAAATGATGGTGGAGCTTGTATGGCTGCAGAGGTAGAAAAATGTGGCAGAAAGTAAATCTCACGTCTTAAAAGATAAACCAAGACACTCTTGTTCCATTTCCTGTGATCTCACCTGTTTAAATCTTGTGGTTGGATCTACTCCTGTTTGCTTCATTGAATCCATAACAGATTTCATCTCCACAGCCTCCTTTATAAGCTGGTGGTTTTCCATTTGTTTGGCTTTGAAAGTGTCCGACTGAAGCTGCTGCTGGTGATTGGAAAGGATCTGTGATTTGCTTGTCTCCTCACCTTTGTTAGGAACGGATGACCCTATTTTAGTGTTATTTTTGCTGGACTCTGGAGTTGAAGGGGCCTTTGAAATAGTGGCAGATGGAATATTCTTCTGCTTGTTGTCATCCTTCCCAATCTCTTTCAAGGGGGGGTCATTCTTCCTTTCACAGTCCCTCCCACTTTGTGCCATTTTCTGTTCTGCTAGTCTCTGGTCCTCATAGTATTTTTCATACTGCTGCCTGTAAGCAGGGTTGGAGGCCATTAAGGACT
Source organism: Melozone crissalis (assembly GCF_028551555.1). Lineage (NCBI taxonomy): Eukaryota > Metazoa > Chordata > Aves > Passeriformes > Passerellidae > Melozone > Melozone crissalis. The sequence goes on along the minus strand of NW_026535783.1, from coordinate 16,885,910 downwards.
TTTGGTCCATATAGAGCCCATAGGCATACTGTCCATAATAAAGTGACTGAGCAAGTGCAGGGTGTCTTTGAGTTATTACTGACTGATGTTGCGGCTGCAAATTAGAGGAAGTGCTTTCGCTTTTCTTGGCATCTGACGATTCTGCCTTCTCTTTCTTTTCAGCCTCCTCCTCAGCCTCTTTTTTAATCTTCAGCCCCTGTGGGGTACCGCTGTTCCCAGCTGCTGGGGCACTGACCTGTCCAGAGTGCAAGTAACTTGGGGAATAGTAAGGATCGTAGCCATGGTAATAGGGAGAATGAGACTCTTTCCCTTGAGCTGATTGTGCTGTGGTCGAAGAATGTCCTTTTACAACACCATCTTTATTAGAAATAATATCCGATGGAGAGCTGGCCTTTGACCTCATGCCCTCTGACCTGCTGTCAGAGCCACCATCATCAGCTGCATCAGAAATATCTGAGTAAGCAGGGCTGTTGGTTTTAGCGGCCGTGCTGTCTGCGCCATTCTGTGTCAACACGTGCAGTGGGGCCATGGCAGATTGTCCATTCACCAAAGTGCTGCATTCCATCCTGGAGGCACTCCCTATGGAAGGGCTGGGCGCATTGTCTGTGAATGTGTAAACTTTATCAGCTTCAGCCTTAATACTTGCCATCCTGCTCTCTTGAGATTCTGACAGTCCATTAGCTAGCACTTCGTTCTTGTTGAGATGGTCCTTTAAAAAATGTCCAGATAAGTCTTTTCCAGACCCTTTTGAGTCCTCCAGCTTCCCCAGCTTAGAATCCATCTTAGGGCTGCCCGTCTCTTTGCTTTCTTTGTCCTTCAGCTTTCGCTTCTCCTTTTTCTTTTTGTCTTTGAGTGATGTGAGAGCTGGGTTTACAGTGCTGGGCTCTCCCATAATTGTGGGCTTTGGTTGAATGGGTTTCAGTGGAGGGCTCTTTGGTGTAGCCTGAACAATAGTAGTTGTTAGAGAGGGCAGTCCTGGTATTGTCCCTGTAGTGGTGGTTGTAAAGGCTGTAGTAGGTATAGCTATTAACTGGGGAGGAGTTGGTGCTGGTGCTGGGGCAATGGGCCTGGCCGTTTTCAGCTTGGAAAGGTTTTTATCCACTTTGCAATTGTTTGATTTCTTGCCTTTATCACCTAAACTCTTCTTGTCAATTAATCCTTCAGCCTCCAATTTCGGCATTTCAGTTTGCAAATTGCCATCTGCTACTGAGCAATTATCCAGTGTGGCTGCCATGTTAGAAATTACTGGAAGGCTGTTCAATTCACTGTTCAGACCCTTCTTTTTGCCAGAATTCTTGCCAGTTTTGGAACTGATAACTGAACCAGGGCCATTGCTGGTCAGTTCCCTCTTTCCCTTGGGGGTCCCTGGGGTAGCAATGGAGGAAGGAGATGTCGGTGCTTTTAGTGGATCAAAGCCTGGCAAATTTGTGCTTTGCTCGCTGCATTCAAGTGCCACATTACTCAGTGCTTCCTCACAGTCTGAAATTTTGTCTTCACTGTCAGGCTCAAACTCCAGTTTGTTTTCTGGGTCTAAGTGTGCATGAGCCTGATGGTAACGTAATCCATTAATGTGCTTGTACTTCTTGTTGCAGTTGGGGTGAGGACAGTCAATCAGCACTGGGGAAGAGCAGCCTTGGTCCAAAAAAGCAGTCTCGGGTTTCCCCTGTGGGGTGGTGGGAGTGCTTCTAGAATTAGTACGAATGCGTTTTCCAGACTTATTGTCCTCTGAACTGGAGTTCAAATCCAGCTCCATAGGAGGCTTAGTTTTCCTCTTGTTTGTGGACGAGGGGCTGGCTTTGACTTCATCCATGGCGCAGTTTGGGGGTGTTCTGCGCCCACTTGAGTTAAGGCTGCCCCTCCTCCCCTTCCCATTGGCACCACCTCGATTTTTACTCGGAAGTCCTCGGGACTCAGCGAAACCCGCGTCGTTCCCGGGTACGGCCGCAGCTGCAGCGGACCTCGCCCGCTTTCCCCTGCCCCGTCCTCCGCGCATTTCCAGGTCACTTGTTGGCGATTCACAAAACCTGTACAAACAATAGATTCCATCAGCAGGAGCCATGAACTGAAAAAATAACAACCACCACCATGTCCCGTAAGAGAACCTTCGCACATGTTAAAGGAAAGATGTCCTTCTGACAAGTGAGAATGTTACAGTGTCAAAGGCAAAGTCATTAAAAAAAGACAAAAATGGTACGGACATATCCACCTGGTGAGAACAATGGAGCAAAACGTTTTCCTAACTTAAAGAAATGCATTTTGAAATTAACTGCTCTCTGACTGAATCCCATGTATTTCCTCTTCCCTCTCAAAAATGCAAAAGTAAAATAAAGAAGAGCTTCCACCCCACGTTTCACTCTGGAAGACAGAACTACTCAATTCACTCGTGCATGTTTTCAATTATAACCAGTTGTGCTTTATTAATCTCTGTACGGTCTCTTGCCTGAGACTGGGGGTTAAAATACAGCAGAGAAAAAATACACTCAGAATGTTTGCCTACCTCGGAGGGGCCCAGTCATGCTTTGTGCAGTCCAACAGTGTTCCCACGTAAGTCTTGTTCCTCCATGTAACATTTACTACCAGGACACCTGTCAGTGAGCAAAAAATAAAGTATTATCACACATAAGAACAATAACTGGGATAGGCTTTTTGTTTTGCTCTTTTTCTTTTTTTTTTTTTTTTTTTTCTTTTTCCTGTCCTTTCCTCACAAAGTAAGACATTTACTCTCATTTGCTTTCAAACACTCTGGTCTATATTCTTCCTCTTTTCTGGTTTCAGTGACCTCAAGTTAAAACCCACAGGAAAGACTGCAAATGACAAAGAACAAGAATTAGTGCACCCATGTGTGTGTGTGCAAGACAGCTTGCCTGTGTGACGGTGTGTGTGTAATCAAGATACAGCTGACAGAAGGAAATGGGTTTTGCCATGTCCTGCTGTAAAACAGCAACACTCACCTCTTAATTTTGCTATTATTGCACATAATTGCTTTCACTTGGCAGCCAGCCAGCGTAAACTAAGCACCAGTTACAGTGTTTAAATCAGAAGGTGACTGAGAAGAATAATCTGCTTTGCTTTGAACAATATGATAATGATGCTTCTATTTACCTGAAATTACTCATATCCAAACACACAAACATATACATGTATGCACTGCAAGTCTTGTTCAGCAGATATGGCTCAAAAAATTTATTATTTGCCTTGCTTTTGCTCCTGTGGAAAGTGAGAGACTAGATATGAAACTTCAACCATACTACAGTTAAGGTAGGAGTAATTGCAATATATATTTATATAGGAAAAGGGATCCTTCAAAAAACCTACTGTAATTTAATTGCTTTTTCCACTTATGACTTTTATTAAATGCAAATTTGCCTGCCTAAAGCAGAATTCTAATTTCGTTTTATTTGAATTATCCCTGTAAAATTTGTGAATGATAAGGCTATTGTAAGTAACAAGAGAATAAATGTAGGGGATGTCATTCAAATGTTTTCAGGTTGCCCTCAAACACTTCTTCACATAATTTATCATCATGTTTATGGACTAGCCAGCATAATGACCCCTTTAATTCATTAACTGCCACAGATAAACAGAAGGTAGTATTATTGAGCCAGACATCTCTTCTCATTAGAACACACACTGAAATAAGAAATACATTTTATCTAACAAAGAAAGGCACAGTACAAAATGTTCCAAATTTATGAGAGGCGTGAAGACAGCAACTCGCAGCTGACAGCCTTGTTTTTCCTCTGCACTTCCCTTATTCTATCTGCAGCGTCTCTGTAATAGAAATGATTATGGCATTGTGCCAGAATGTTTCCAGCCCATCTTTTGCTTTGTCTTACCAGTGCAATTTCTAATTTTGCAATGAAACCATCCTCTCTGCTGCACTGAGGCGAAGTTAACACACAAGCAGCAGCTTATTTCCTGAGGGGTCTTTTAGCAGCAGGGAAATATTTTAAATGTTGTTAGCAGAGGTACCAAGGAAGAAGGGATTTCCTTGAAAATTCTCTGTAGCAGATTTGAAATTTAACCCCCATATGGTTTTTCACTGCAATTAGGCAACTCTAGAATTTTGCGCACTGGAATGAACTGGTCTGAAGCATGAAAGACAAACTGCACTTCCAGCCAGTGTCAGTCAGGTCCTAGAGAAACCATGGAGAAGATGTTTAGGAGAGATTTGGTGTGGCACTTAGTCCCACGGTCTACTTGACAGGGTGATGTTGGGTCATAGGTTGGACTCGATGATCTCAGACATCCTTCCAAGCCTAACTGATTCTGTGATTCTGTGATCAGGGTTAAAAGGCCATGCTGTATTTTCATGACCTATGCAAACTAAGCAAAGGCTGCAAAGACGCCAAGGCTGCTTTATGTTGCCCCTGGCTTAGGCATGGAGGTAGCCAGGAAGTGCTGGGGTCCAGGGAGGAGGAGGAGGAAGAGGAGAACAACCCAGTACATCCAAGAGGAAATATCTGTTGGTAGAAATGGGGTTTCTTACAATGAGCAGCTCTATATTCCCACTTGCCATTCACAGTCTAGAGAAAAGAGATTGTATGGGTGTTTCTCTGGCAGCCTTGATGCCTTTCTTCCACTATAACAGCTTGTCATCTGTGACTCTGTAAGGCTCCAAGTGAAAATCTTGAGTATTTTCCACTGGTAAACTGTATTATGGCAGGCAGCATGTCTATCTGCAAGCAGTACAGTTTATCCCTCAACCCCACGAACCAGCATTTGTCCAGTCTCCTAAAAGTACCAAGCAAAGAGAGCTCTCTGACATCCCATGGAGTAATTGCTGAAGAACTAACTTTGTCATTTATTCTTCCCCAGCTAGTTAATTTTTATCCTTTTTAAAAAGTAATTGTTACTTTGTGGGGATTTTTTGAGTTTGGATCATTATTTTTTTTAGGGGGGTGGTTGGTTTGTTTGGTTTTGGGTTTTTTTGGGAGGATGTCTTAATAAAGGTTTATTCTCACCTATCTTCCTTGTAATCTTGCCTATCTCTATGTGCACTTTATTAATTTATTTATGTACCAGACCTAGGGATAGTTTGTTACCTATTGACAGAAAAGAGGGCAAGGTAGAAGGCATAGAATAGTGAAAATAATAAAAGCCCCTGAAATCAATACATATTTCAATAATTCTACAAAGACTTTTAAATGACCTTCCCATGTAAAAAAGTCAGTATTTCAAAAGCAAACACAAGTAAGCTCCCCCCTTAAATCTGCTACATATAGCATGTCATTAAATTTGTTAGGCTTAGCAAAGGTCCCATGCAAGTAGGAGAAAATATTAATCTCCATGTTGTGTTAGCTGTGGCAAGGAATACATTTCCTTTCCTTAATGGACAGCACATTGCTCAGCCACACAAAAGACTCCACAGAACTGGCAGGGAAGATAACTCGTTTACTCTTCTAAGATTATCACAGAAATGGGTGAGGAAAATATAAGTAACATGGGAGGTAGGGATCTAAGGATATGTGCAAGTGGAAGAGGCTTACTAGGCCAAAGCACCAGAACATGAAAATGGAGATGACTGAGCTAGTGATGCACACAATGTACTTGATGCAGTGCTGAAGAGAAAGGATTATTCTTCTAAATCAGGGTGTGCTGTTTGTCCTGGCACAGCGTTCAAGCTCAAAGCAAGAAGCTCTGCTGAGCCTGCTCTGTCCCAGGGGCTGGAGCAGTGCTGGCCCACTCCCAGCATCACTGGCCATGCACTCAGGGATGCAGCAGCCCCTCTCTGGGTCATTCCAGCTCCTCTCTGCGCACCTGTGTGCCCATGTACCCCCTTCATCTTGCGAAGGAACACAACTACCACACACCGGACCAAACCTCTTGAGGGCTGTGCCAAATCATAAGAAGTTCCTGTAATGAGACTTCCTATCACATCAGACAACATAAAATGTAACAATAACCCATTTAACATTGCCTGAACAAGAGAGAAAATGCAAAGACAGTCTGAGGAACCCACAGGTTTCATACTGTCTGAAACAAGAGATGCATTTTCACCTTATAAAAAGCCCAAGAGGCTAAACTTTTTAAAATACTTTACTGAAGAATGGGGAAAAAAAATCAGGTGCTTGTAATGAAATGTACCTGAGGATATTTGGACTCTTTAAGATTCTAATTCAGGAGGAAACTAAGCCAAATATCTAATTCCGTTCCTGTGAGGTTAGATCAAAAACCAGTGAATATACACCACACACACAAATGTTTCTTTGAGAAACTAGGGGTGTCATCTTAAAGAGTTTGACCAGTTACTAGAACACAGTTCACAAGAGTTGAATGTAGCAAAGAAAAACTTATCTCTCCAAAATATATAATATATAAATTTCTTAAGTTTCATTTGGTTGATCATTCCATTTGCAAACTGTATAACTATTCACAGTTACAGTATATCTGAAATTAACAATACTTCCTGCAGCCTTCCGTGTCATGTGTCCTACATTAAAGCAAAAAAAGAATATGAGAATTAAATGTTCTGAAGTTACCACCCATGCTACTCTTTATCATTAAAGAGTAAACACAGTAAGCACAGAATGTTTTATGTGTGGGAATTACAAAATGGTGTTATAATGTAAGAAAATGGGGTAATATTACCCAGAAGTTTTAGAGTTCACCTACTGTAGTTTTTCTGCCAAAATCCATTATTAGGCAAGGCACAATCATATCCAATGTATGACAATGGCACATCCAGGATGTCATCTGGTGCCCACCACCGTCAATAGAAGCTCCTCCTTTAACATCAAATGTTGTCAGCCTTTTAGGAGCAAGACAAGATTCTGTATTTTGCTGTTTTCCTTCACAGTTTGTGTACCATTATGAGACCTTTTTCTTTACTCATCATAATCATAACCACAATGTTAATGGCAAAAATTTTCAGGCAGGAAAAACTAATGCGTGCCTATAGGAATACAAAGCCATTTTACATAAGCACTTCTGATAGGAAACGCACAAAACAACTGTGACAATTTTTACCAGAATTTTCTTATGGAATGAAAAGTCACATGTCAATAAAGTAGTATGTAAGAATGCAATTTCAGAAATCTACAGCAAAAACCTCACTTTTTATGAGTTCTGTGGATATGATGTATCTTTTCTTCCCCTGTCCCTTCTTCTGCTTTTCAGTGACTGCCTCCTAACAAAGGCCAGAACCAAAACTTGCTATTTACTATCAACTATATCTTGTAGAATGAAATATGTCATCACAAGTTGGAAATGAAGTAAATAACCCTGTTGCTAAGAAATGCAGATGTGCTATTTTGACATATTAAAATCAGAATCAAAGGCATTTTCAGTACCAAGTAAGAGTATTGTTCATATGGATTACTCTGGCACTGCAAGTTTAGCAGACACACCTACACTCTTGCAGACATTCCTTCATTCAAAGACAAAAACCCCCTGAAGTACCTAGTCTTAAAAATATATTAATTTCTTTGTTTTCTTGACTCTGTTTTCTGCAATGATCATAAGCCAAGAATGTTTATGTTTGTATCCAAAACTTTGAAAATGAGCTCATGTGATGAGGAATCAAATTATCATATCACTACCTTAAATGCGGGCCCCAGCTTTTAAAAATACTGTCTTTAGAAAACAAATATGTTCACATTCCAATACAAGTAGGCACTACTCAATAAATCAGATTGGAAGGCCTGACTTAATTTTTACAGCACAGGCTACTTTTGTGTTCAGATCCCAGCAAATGCTACAAAATCCTGGTTTAGTCCAAACTGATTATTTCACCAGGGAATACTCAGCAGACCACTTATCTGAGAGGGTAATCCTTCATTTTTGTAAAAGGAGCTGCTCCCTCTGCTCTTAGTGGACAATCTGGCCGAAAGCATCTGTAAAATTCTGGAGAAACCAGATCTGCAAAAAGTCTTTCTGAACACTTCTTTGTTGAAAAATATTTATATGATCTTTCAAAACTAGGAATGATTTGTCTACTTTTCAGTCATCAGAAGTCATGTATATTTAAAAAGTCACACATATTTTAAAAGTCACATAAGTCACTTTCCCTTAAACACAAGTGGAAGCCTCTGTTGTAAAATTCCAAAATTAGGTTCTGCCTACTACCTTTACTATCCTGAGTATCATTTCAAAACAATTTTTCCTGATGCCAGAGGAAGATCTCTAAAGTAGACTACACTTTCCAGAATTATTTTAGTAAGAATACTTCTTTAAAAGGTTAATATGATAAATTCTTGTAGCAAAAATCTCTGTGGCATAGTAGTTCTTCAAGGTTGAGATGCAATCCTGGTATAGAGAAGCATCACATCATTACTTGATTACTGTTACGAGTATTACTTGTAACACTACAGCATAATCAATTCCTTGTATCTTCATGATTAGTGAATCCACAAATATGTTTGCAAGTAAAATTTGATTTGCCTCTTGTCCCTGCCATGCCAAGTACAAACAACACAGACATGCTTGGGATAGCCAAACCATGGCATATCTGTCATGAGTGAGTACACCACCCCCACCGATTAAACATGTTTTATTCCACATCTGGCATTGCAATTTTTTTGGTCCCACCCGTATCTATTTGACATCACTCCATAACAATAGCCAAAATATGTGAAATGCAAAAAGCTGCAAGATGAAAATCTATATTCTTAGTATTGTCTCAAGATTTTTTGTTGCCACTGGCTTAGTAAAAGCAGTACAACTCATTTGCCTCACAACCACCATATCCGCCACATCATCATCAATCCCACATCCACATATACACCTGCAATTCAACCGGGCATAAAAAACACAGAACAATTTTTATATTAGACTTGCAATGCAAATGGCTTATTCCTCCCTGATTGCTTCCATCCAGAAAGTAATCTAAAATGATCAGTAAACAATCTCCGTATGAAGCCACATCTTATAGACTGAATGCTGATCTGGGAGATGTACAGTTTATATACTACTTTAATCACACTCTGTCTAGCATGGCACAAGAACTTAACTACATCTACAGCAGGTGCACATGTAACCGGCATCAACACCAGCCAGCCTGAGGGCATAATGATTGTCAGGTGGCCTGGAAATGCAAGACTGGTGGGTTTGCTTTTTTTTGTTTTGGTTTGCTGGTGGGATTTTTTGGGCCTTTTTTTAAATTTTTTTTCCCCCAAGAGCCCTATTGCAGCACAGAATGTTTGAAAAGTCACTTTAACCACATCCTGTAATCAGACCATCTGGAGCACAGATCTGCAATTAGTCATCGTGGGCACTGGACTTTATCTGAACAAATACTGTACAGCAATGAAGATGAGAAGATTGGATAGCATCAAGGAAAAGAAGCATAATGAAATACTGCTGGTGTAGTCATAAACCACTGAGGCGCTTACCTGTGGTGTTAATTCTGCATTCTGTACTTTATGAAAGCATAGCAAGTTTAAAGGTTAGAGGGCTGAGAGGCTAAACTCTGCTATTTTAGTTAATGTTGCCCTGCTGGTGGCTAAAGCTGGACTACAAACTACAGTATCTTCTGCAATAGCCTAACAGAGTAAGATCACATCTGTGTGATTTCCAGTAAGTTCTGAGTAATGACAACCTACATTTCATGGATACTTTATTTGAATGTCATACCCTTTCTTTTCTTTTCATTATGAAGCCATTGGTAAAATAAAGGTAATATTGAAAGTAGGAACTACCACCTTGGTTTAAAAGCAGCCGTTTTATAGAATCTGTTCCCTGGACTGGCAATACATACTCCCATTTGCATTCAAAAAAGAAGCAGCAATTATACAGTGAGGAGTAGCTCTTGGAAACATGGAGCTGGGCCATCAAGCAGACAACTTTTTAATCCCGCCTAATAATTACTGTAATAGATTTTCTTAATCTAGAAGTTTATCCCAGTGCATATAAAAGAATAAACACTCCCAATAACTGAAGAAATCCTGTTTCCCCATGAGCCCATGTGCCTAATACACAAAAGAACACAAGCTACTTCCATCACTGTCATGTCTCCCGCATCCTTTGTTCTGAAGCCTCATGGGCTGTATTGATTTGGGAAAATCATTGAACTTCTTGGAAAACTAGACTCTAGCTTATTCACCGCCATCTATTTCTTTCTCATGAAGACAGCTGGTCAATATTCAGTTGAACGGGCAGCTAAAAGAAGCTCTGGTTTAATTTCTTTTTCCTGCCTCCCTAGCAACATTACCCTTTTCCAGCTTTAGTGTAAAAAAACCCCATCATGTCAGGAAGACATGTAGCTGAGGTTAGCTGAAATGACAGTTTCTCTGGACAAGGCTATAACTGAAATGCTGGGGGCAGGTTAGTTCTGGAAGACAGGACAGCATCTATTCTAAGAGCTCATGTCCCTTATTAGTTATAATGATAACTGTTACATTTTTTTTCAGTGCATATATTTCTTCTAAAGCTGGTCTGCCTAACAAATAACCAGTGACCAAGATCTAAATACAAATCGAAAGCCAAAAGAAATATGAATGGTCCTAATCAAATATAAAGCTAAATTTCACACTCATTAAAAGACCAATAAAAGTCTCAAGGAAAACTGGGTAGTACCCCAGAAATTACATCAGATTGGGTCCCAAATGGCTTGTTGATTTATCAACTACTACATAGTTCTACTAAAATATGAGCTACTTAGAGTGGTGATTTTGAAAACTATGAAGCCACAGCAACCCACATAATTTTCTCCGGCCAGATTTTTATCAAAGTGATTAGAATTTGGCAGGATTAGGAAAACTTTGGATAAAATGCTGTTAAACCTCTTGAATGTCAGACCACATGATTGCAGTGTTTACAAGAAAATGTGCAGTTAATGTTATTATAAACTGACCATAGGCTTCTGACCTCTGGAGTACAACTTAAGAGCTAGTTTTTGTGCAGCCCTTACCTTTTCTTTGGCCAGAGTAACTGAACAACTTCACTGTTTCACTGCAGCTTGAGAATAAAACTGCAGTATTACTTTATTTCAGCTGATACTAAAAATGCAATTTGAAAATAATTTAACATCTGTGTGTTCTGAAGAAAACTGTATTTGTTTCAGAAATAAAGTATTCAATTTCTAGCAGATTCTTTTTTCTTTCTCTTCAGTAATCATAACTGTGATTCACATAGCCTGACACTGAAAAGTGTCACAGTCTCAATTTTAGAAGAAGGAAATGCTGTTCTGTTATCCCCTGAGCTTCCCATTCACTTCTCAAGGAGTGTTATTTCAGCTCCTATGTTGCTGGCCTGTTGAACACATGGACACTCTTCTGACTTCTTGTGGAGCAAAAGAAAAAGAAGCCCCACAATCCACTGCCTTTGCTCATACTCCAGGACCATATGTCACTTGAGATAAGCAACAGAATACGGGGCTTTTCGACTAATCTGTCACACTCGCTTCCTGCACTTTATATTAATTACAGGAACTCTTCAGCTACTTACTTCTCTCACAAACTGTTTTCTCCCTTAAGAGCAAGTAAATAGCAAAGCAAAACAAGTCCGGAGCATGGTGGAAAGAGCTATTGTTTCAGTACAAGAAGCAGGGCCAAAAAAAGGGAAAACCAAAACAATTTTTTCTCACCCAGACAAGCATTCAAGAGTTCCTTTTAAGAATTATCTGCCTCATTTCCATTCTTCTTCTCAGACACCAGATCACAGAAATACTGTTTTCATCAGCAGACTGTTGAGAAACAGCTGCAGAAATGGGGAAGCTGGTATAAATTTATGTGTGTATGCATGTGCGTGTGTATCTATTAAAAAAAATCTGACAAAACCCCCAAAACCTCTTAAGGAGCTCAGACCTTTTTTTTTCTTCCTAAGGCAAGTATTAGGGCATCTCAGTGGATGTTTGTCTCCCAGCTCTGAACTCTGCCACTGTAGGAACTTGATGAGTAAATCCCAAGCAAGCAACAAATGCCAAAATGCACCTATAAATCTTCAGGTGTCTTTGGTGATTCGTTTCCCAGCACTGTACATCATGATAAAGAGCTGACAGGTGCAAACACTGGTACAATTATTTATCAAACAGTAGAGTAGCTAATGAAACATAAAGAAATGGAAGACAGAAGAGAGACAATTTATGGAAAATAAACAGCATGAATAAAGAAACAATTCCAATCCCAAACCATGAAAATTCTTCCAAATCTGTAGACTGCACATACCAGAACTGCAGTCGAGCCAGACAGACAATTCTGCTCAACCTCAAAGAGCTGCTGCTGATCCATGTACCTCACTGGGACTGAGAAGCAGAGCCCCTTATAAATTATGATGCTTTATTTGAAGTCAAAGCATTTATTTGCTTTTGTGCCAGCTTTGGATCCTTTTCATCTCTAGCTTCCAGGCCCAAGAGAGACCACACTCCTGTAGCTCTGCTGGCAGCCAGCTGTGGGCCTCAGTAAATCATAAAGCCTCCTAACAAGCCATTCTTTACAAAGGCCAACTGCAGTTAGTAGACATGATAACTTCTCTATTATTCCGCTCACTAGAATTTAAAACAGCAATTTAAAGTAGTGGCTGAAAACATTTCAATCTACTGAACTGCATTTTACATCTTTCTCTCTCTCTCTCTCTTTGTATTAAGCTTCACTGATTTCATGAAGACTTCATGTCTTCAGCCTGGGAAAAGGGTAAGTAAACACCTACAACAGACACATCCAAGACAAAAGGGAGGGAAATAAAAACATCTGGGATTTTTTCTGCAGAACTCCCTCAGGTTTTCTTGCAACAGCTAACGGGAGACAAATAACTCTTCTTTCATTTAGCTTGTGGGACTCATAGGGACACATCCTTTGTATTTGGGGATATAAACTCTGTTCAGATCTTAATACAGTAATATGTCACAAAGAAACCTCATGGCAAAATACAAAAAGATAGGCAAGCAGTAGGTGTACACAGGAGTTCTAAGAAAACTCCAAGTGTGAATCATAAATTCTCTTTCTTCTAACTCTTTCCCACTGATGCACCCAAAAGGAATCAGTTTGGCGTGGTGAGGCCCATTTTTCCTCTGTATAAAAAAGAGCAAATAAAGAACCTTAAAAATCTGGGGCTCTTCTTCCTACACAATTGCTATGGTTTAGGATTTGGTGTAACCTAATTTTAGGGTCTTTTGTTACTATAGCTAACAGATTATAAACCAAACTATGCTTGAAACTTCACCTTCTAGGTTTGAAAACACGAAACTAAATAATTTTTTGCACTTCTTATATCACAAACTAGTTATTTTCTTTGAAAAATAGTAGGCAGTGCTATCCTTCCCATTACAAAATCCTTGCAACTTTGTGGTGGAAAAGATGCCCCCAGCAGTCAGAAGTGTTTCAGTTACACACTTAAGATACCAGTTCAGTTTTGTAAACAAGCCTAATGAACTGTGACTAATAGTGTTCTCCTTGAGCAGAAGTAAGGTAAAAGGGCTTTTGTTAGCATCTACTGAAGTGAAGTAGTAATTTTGCTGGGACAGAACAAAAGTGAATACTTGTCAGCTAACCTATTTCAGTGGTGTCAAAATTCTGCAGAGAAGTTCACCATGATTTTCTTTCCTATGTTTTAAATTATCTTCCAAGTGGGCAAACTAGTAAAGCATCTAGTTTACCAGCTGGCTTTCTCCAGGTGCTTGACAATACTGATGCAATGCAAAGGCAAGCTACCAGCAAAATGAGTGCCCACTAGAGATGAGTATACTTGCTGTGAGATTTTTCCTTCTCTTATCAGCAACTGGTTCAACACTTTTCCTCTAAGTGTCCTTTGTGCGTGCTGTCCCAGTTTCTCCACTTATTAATAGCAGCCTGGATAGTTTACTCAGGCCTGCTGTGATGTATGTCTCTACTACAGCTTCTCTTGGCTTTTTCATGCACTGGAGCTGATCAACCTTTGACCCTCGTAGGTTCAGAAACAAAACCATTTAGACACAGAAGACAGCCCAGTGTTGCATAAAATGTAGGCAAAGACTTAGGATGCTAGGAAACCTAATATAATCAGCTAAAAATCTCTGTTTCTTTTGGCATAGTAACATCCCATAAAGGATTATCATAGGCATGCTCTCCCTCATCAAAAGTACAACCAGCACAATGACAGAAACATATTTCTACACTGGGAGATTTTTTTTCCCATGTCACTAAGGGATGGGGGGGAAGGATTGGACTTTCAGACATAACTTAATTATTTCTTTGGTCAGACAAACAGTTTCAAGATAAAGCTTGCTTTACTCCAGAATCTATACACAAATTTCTGTATAAATTATTGACTGTACTTTGGCCTCATCTGAAATGCTGGCCCCTGAGGCTGATAAGCTCTGACCCCAGGTGACACATCCAGCCCTCTCACAAGAGGCAGGAACATTATTGCTTTGCACTGAGGACTGCAGCCCAAGAGCCAATCAATCAAGCTCCCTGACAGCTTTCACAGCCTCCTCACGTTAGGACTAAGTCAAACTCCAGGGCTCCTATTGTTCACATTATTCTTTTCTTCCTCTGCTCTGATGAAGTTAGAGCAAGTCCAAGGCTTCAACGAGAAAGAAGGGCTATTATGAGCAGCTCAGATTTTATTGACTCTGAGCTGTACAACAATGGCCCCAAAGCCTTTTTCTTGAAAGCAATATATTACTAATTGCTAATAATCATAGGTAACAAAGATCAGTCCTTAGACTCAGACTTATGTGAAAGAAAGGCTTAACACTGAAAGAGACAGAATTGTCATCTTTACTTTAAAAGAAACATTTTGGAAGGTAATTCTATGCACACCAAGAAAAATAACCTTTCAGTCACACAGAACTGTCATACATATGTTGTCATGTACCATAATATAGCTTGTGTATTAGAAAACCAGTGACCATAACAGATTTGATTAAAAATACCCCTGGTGGAGTTGTGCCATGCTAACTGTGGACAAATGGATATTTTCTTCTTTAGTCACCCCATAGTATTTCAAGATCAATATCACATTGTCCTCAAAATGAAAAAACACTTTCAGAACTAATCACGATGCCATTTTTCCTAGTGTTGTTCCGAGGTCTGAAGACCATTTAAGTGGGACTTCTACATGTGTGATGTGGAAGTACACTGACTTGTCTTTGAAAACATTTACCCTTCATTATTACCCAATTTTAAACAACTCTGTATGATTTCATCTGCGTGCATAAATCTTAATACCACCAACAGGTGCTGTCGTCACATACACAAAAATCTTTGTCCTATAAGAATTTCAACAATTGCATGACATGATTAGATTTTGCAGTTGGCAAAGTCTTCCTTCTCTTTTTAGGCTGTTTGTGGTTTTTTGGGTTTTTTTTTTTGTTTGTTTGTTTTTGTGGTTTTTTTTTTTTTTTTGCAGGGGGGTGGTAGGACTTTTTAAATGAACTTAGCTGTAGCCTTAGATGATTCTGGCATTTTAACTTCAGGATCATCTTGTATTAAATTACAGACAAGAAACTGGTAGCCATAAGTGAAGAATTATTTACTTTCTTAAATCTGAACACCAGTACTAAGGCAGTGAGGTGTATTTTCAATTAAACTGTTTCCTCCATATATTTTTAGTGCTCCGACTTCACAAGTGCACTGAACTGGTATAAGACCCAGAGAGCTTTCTGGGAAGGTGCTGGCTGAAAGAACAGCAGTTTCCTTCTGCTAAATCCTCTGACACAGCAGCTTGCCTTTTCAGCTGTCATTCAGTCCAATGTGGCTTTTCATACAAAACCAGAGGAGATCAAGTGCAGACTAAAAGCTTGTTTCAAATGAAGGATTTCACTCCCTCCCTGGCTTTCAGCTGAAAGCATATTTATGCCCTGAAGAATGAGAAGAACTCATAATTCACAGTCCATCAAATAGCTTGTTTTCAGATTGTGGTGAAAATGAAGCTTCATAGTTATTTTGGTGGACATCTGAATAAACAGAGCAGTAAGCACTGGTGGTGCTGGAATAGCCCAATAAAAAATAAAAATATAGCGGGCCTTTCAATTTATTTATGTAGACACTGTGGATCAAACAGTCATAGTATTAGTAACTCAAGTTTTTATCTTTACAAATGTTCTTTTATTTCCTATCTTTTAAATAGTACTGACATTAAATTTCTTGTCCCTACAGGAACATAAAACATAACTGAAAAAAACCAGCCAAGCAGTGTGAAAAGGTTAGCACTGCAGCATCTGGGACTGTACAGGAGTTTTAGTGTGCAAGGATTCCTATTTACAGTGCTGTCAATTAGCTCTCACTCCCAGGCACTGTGTTAGGCTGGATCATTTTTTTAAGGGAAATAAATGTAATGGTATTCTTGTCAACTTACAAAGCCGACAAGTAATGCTGCTATATTTAAGCTAAATGCTGTTTTTCATGGGCACTCTGAATGATATCTAATTTGGAAAAATGACAGTGATTTTGCTGAGCTTTCCAAAATCAACACCCATTTTAGCTGAACAAAACAAAAGGCTGATGAAGCACATTTATCTCCCTGATGATGTATATTCACTAAATACAGCCCATAACCCACCTACTCAGAGCAGCTTTAGACAGCTAGCCTCACCTACAGACCCTTACCATTTAATGAACAATTATAGGCAACAAATCTTTTACCAACAGCCTGGTGGCTGTTCTTCATTCATACTCTGGGCCCAAAAGAGAAATTTGTCACAGCTTAAATAAGTTTTACAGATGTAATAGGTAAATGCAATAAAGAAAACAGGGCTTTTATAAAACAAAAATCGACAGAGCAGAAAGCTGTTCCTCAAGACTGTGCGCAGGCGCACAGGGCTTCTGCTGACGTGAAATAGACAATGAAGGTTAGGAAGCATGAAATGACAGCCCTCTTTGCTTTTCAGGGAACGTAAATTTTATTCACAGAACGTAAATCTCAAAGTCATGGTTTTCAATCTGCGTGCATGAACACACAAGATTGATTTCAAGGAGATTTGGAAGTATTTAACTCATTGCTCAGAGATGCAAATCCCATCTTGTACAATCATTATTGTAAAAATAAGAGAAAAAAGATGGGTGACGTTTCAAGGGCTCTGCCTATACGTTTTCATTTTTCAGATAGTCACAGATCATTAAGCTTCCATTTCAAATATGGACATATCTGTATTGAAACACCCAAATAAAGCTGTGTAAATTCTGCATGTATTAGGGTAGCTTAAAACCGTTAATGAATAATACAGCTTAAATGAAAGACAATCCTGAATGTGTTTACCACAACATAAGATGCCCATGACTGAACAGCCCTCCCTAAATGAGCAGGAAAACATAGTTCAAACGCCTTAATAAACATGGCAACAGAACTAATGTGGATGCAGTGCTGAAAAATTTTTAGAAATGCAGATAAATATTTTTTAACTTTGGCACATCTGTTGCTGCTCAGTGGTTTTCTTATTATTCAGTACCTCTTTCATGATACTTCACTGCTTATCATAAAACCAATCAGGTAGAAAAAACTGTTGTTGCTAAATTAAAAATCCCAAACCACAGATTCTTAAACATGGTGTGTCAAGTTAATACATTATACCGTTAAAGAATTCTCTGAAGTGCAGCCTTTTCTAACGGAAAACAGATCTATTCTCTAACACAGACGAGCTTCCCCTGTGTCAAAAAACACAAACTGATTCTGTTTAAAACACAGAGGAAACTGGTTAATTTCTACCTCAGTAAAATTTACAAAGCAATAAATACTTTGTAGTACAAGCTGTGTGGTTTGTTTCACTTCCGTGTCACGGGAATTAATGAGGAAAATCCTTCCCTTCATTCTGTTATGCAGATTTGTGCTGGAGAGCTCACCATGCTCTGACCAAAAGCCCCAAGGGCTTAATTCTGAGTTCCACACCTCCCCTGCTACTTCTTCATGAATTTTGGCAAAAAACATTTTCATTTCCAATCTTTATGATGACAGTGCTTGTAAACTCGATCACCACCACACTGTGAGTGCTTAGCAATGCAGTAAAACTGATGGGGGAGGGGGGGAAGGAAAGAAATGTCATGTCTGAACTAGGGTCATACTAGTATTATCCTTCACTCTCTATTTCTGATACTGAAATTATCAACAAATTTGAATTTTTGCAACCCCTGTCTAGTAGCAAGAGGGAGGGGGAAATGAACTGAATGCCTGAAAATATATGCCTGTAACAGCAGGAGCAGAAAAGACTTATAAAGACTTTATATACAGCATTTAGTCAGATTAAGTACAACTCCTCACTCCATGTTTTATTGTCAGTTATGTTCTTTCTGGCCACACGAAGAAAGCTGCTTCTGACAGGCCACAAAAGCAAGGCTTCTGGGAGTGTTTTGTTCTTTCTCTTCAAATCCTCTGATGCATTAGTTTTCTGATCTCCCTCCTAATATAAAACTACAGCTCCCTTCTTACATGATCGTCCTTGTCAGAACAACTTCCACTCAGACAGCAGCTAATCCACTACAGCTAATGGTTTCTGTCAGGATGGAAGCAAGGGAAATGATGCCATCATTTACTACATGGAATAATCTGCATATCTCAAATGGACCTCCTCTTTCACGGAATGCCAGCGTGATGTGTCAAATCCTTATAAAATCTACCTCCCTCAGTCCTATGTGAATGTGGTTTCATAAGTACATTTAAGCAATGCATTTTTTCTTACACCCCTGAAGATTGTGGGGGTTCAATGGGGTAGATATTCACCCTCCTACTGGCTGGGAGGAAACTGCATGGTAAGACTGCTCTTCTCCTCTTGGCTCTCCATATTATTTATAGAGTTAGGATCTTTCAACACACCTACCTCCCTGTCTTATGAAGAGGAGTCTTGTATTTCAGAAGACAAGGTTGCCTGAAGAGATTGGTAATCACCCTCCATAAAAAGTTTAACAAGGAAAAGTGCTGGATTCTGCATCTGGGACAGGACAGCCCTGGATGTACAGACAGACAGGAATGAGAGCTGACAGAAGAAATTAGTGCAGGAAGGGCCCTGCATCTGGGGGTCTGGTCAATGGCAAATTGAACATAAGCCCACAGTGCCCTGGCAGCCAGGAGGGCCCCCATGTCCTAGGGAGCATCGGGCACAGCATCACAGCCAGGCAAGGGAGGGGATTGTCCTGCTCTGCTCTGCTCTGGGGCAGCCTCACCTCCAGTGCTGGGAGCTGGTCTGGGTGCCACAACACAAAGAAGGCATTGAGCTGTTAGAGAGTGTCCAAAGGAGGGTAACAAGGATGGTGAAGGGCCTTGGGGTGAAGCCGTGTGAGGAGTGGCTGAGGTCACTTGGTCTGTTCAGGCTGGAGAAGAGGAGGCTGAGGTGAGACCTCACTGCAGGTGCAGCTTCCTTGTGAGGGGAAGAGGAGGGGCAGGCACTGATCTCTGCTCTGTGGTGGCAGTGACAGGATATGATGGAACGGCCTGAAGTTGTTTCAGGGGAGGCTTAAGTTCACTATTAGAAAAAATACCTAGAGGGTGATTGGGCACTGGAATAGGCTCACCAGGGTCACAGCACCAACCCTGACAGAGTTCAAGAAATATTTGGGCAATGCTCTCTGGCATGTGGTGTGACTCTTGGAGTTCTTGCATAAGGCCAGGAGTTGGACTTGATGATCCCTGTAGGTCCCTTCCAACTCAGCATATTCTATGATTTTATGAAGATGACCATCTGAAACCACAAAAGTAATCAGCAAAAACTGATACTGTACTTGAATTTTGTTCTCTTATGCTTCCTGTGCAATATTCACCATCAGATTAAGAGCTCTTAAAAGAAAGGGTAAAGTAGAATCTCTCAGATTCAGGGCATTTCATCAGGTGAAAAAAAAAAGCAGCACTGACAAAGGAAGGGTGGCAGTGGGGAAAAAAAGTCAGACCTCCATATGTCTCCACCCATGATCTCCCTGTTGATGAACCACGTCTCTGAGCAGTAGACAACTAAATGCAGTAACAACAGATGCCACAACAAGAAGTTTGTAACACTTCAGGAAGGTGTGAAAGGAATGACAGTTGGCTGCCTTTTTCAAATCTCTGGCAGAAGATTTGAAAATCTCTCCTCACCCAGAAGGGAGCTGAGGCTGTGGCACCTTTTCCTCACAGTTTCATTGTGTTCAGAGGTTCTCTCAATGAACTCTGAGTGTTTTATTCAAATAATTGCTTAGAGGCTGCATTTCTTCTAGCAGACTTCCCCCTGTGACCTAGAGGAGAGAACTAGAGATCAATCTAAAGGCCACACATTTGTTTCAACTCTTTAGGGACAAGAATATAGACGTCTTTTGCCTCTTTTGGGAGCTGAACAAAATTAACACTGGTGTCCACTGGTAAAGGGATGTTTTCTCCTGGAACACCTTTCCAGTTCCAATCTTCCATAAACGGCATTTTGTGAAAGAAAATTACAATTATCTATTGAAAACTATAAGGAACGAAGGAACTTGCCTTTGAAACAAGGGACACTAGTGAAGATTTGAAGACTGCAGATTTAATAACAGGAACTGATATATTCTTGTTAACAAAGATCTGAAACTACATAAAATGGCTAGCAAACGACTTTAAAAAAAAAACCCAAAAAATTAGGATTTTAATATGTTCATGGAATACATTTGTAGAGGGTTTGTCTTTTTCCCTTCATCAATCACATTAGCCCAAATCCATTAGTTTTGCATAGGCCCATGCACAATCAGAATCATTCACTTTTTAGTAGGAAACCTTTTGCGGATAGACAGATAAAAGACGGCTTGGTGAATGGAATCAGATTCCAAGGAAGAAGGCTGGAGGACACACAAGAGCTACGCCAAAAGAAATCCACATCAAGTTTTTGGGATCTCTTTGCAGTTGAGGATTGGTATGCTGGTAGAAAGCTGCTACCTTTACCCTTCATTTGGATGTTTTTAAAATAGCAGAATTCCATCGAAAAACCTCTAGGGCAAAGATTCTCTGTTGTCCAACAGATGCATTCTAACTTTCCTGTAAGATTTGAAAGGTTATATCACTTTGAGCTTCTATCCTCTGAAAAAGCCCTTTTCTCCCTTGATAAAACTCCCAAGTGACTAAGAGCTATTTCTAAGAACACCAGAATCTGCATTTGTTCCATTAGAAATGCAAACTTGACCAAAGAGTTCATAAGGACTATATGTACATTGTTACACTGATACGATCCTGAAGATCCAAGCATGCTCATTAAACCATCTGTATTTCATAAATATCAATTTAGCAACTATTCCTTTTAAAAAGTTTTGTGTACTTTTTCTGAATTTTTTTATTATTTTTAATCACCTATAGACTAATCCAAAGACTTGACTATACTTCAGACAAAAAAAGACAAAAGGCAAATCTGGAAAACTTGAAAAACTGGCAACTGGAAGTAAAACATCCTTAAACCAAAAGACTGCAAAGGGATTATTTCAGTAGCTAGACTAAGTCAGTTCAGAAATGATTCCATGTAAAATTACATCCACTGGCTTTATTTAAATTTCCCAAGTCAACAGCCAGTGTTTTAGAAAAGTAAGACCTATTTTTTTTCTGATATGTCTTTCTTAAGGTGTTTAATATACCCACTCTCAGTATCTTTGGGAATTGCTGAAAATGAGCCCATAGACCTGCAAGGATAGGGGGCTATTATTTACAGAAGGCTGTCAGAGACACTCGGAGAGTAAAAAGATAATTTATTGTACCCAACATTTAACCATCACATGACAGTCAAGGAAGAAGACTTCTAGTAAGATTTAATCCAATTTCAGTCTTTGTGTTTGAAAGCAAATGCATTTCCTAAAGAACCTTCCAAATTTATCTGGATTTCAGAGATTCACAACGTTCATAAGGATCATTGAGACATAAAGGATGAAATTGTGTCTAGAATCTAAACAGCTTTAAACTTACTTTTCTGACTCTACATTTCACCTGTCCTGCCTAGAGAATGTAGCAGGCACAAGTAAAAGTTATTTGCTTATTGGTTAAAGATTTTTTTCTCAAAGATCTTCGCAATGGGAGATTAATAAATTAATCTGCCTATACAATTAGAGAAGTGCGAGGCTTTTTCTTGATGTCTGTTAGATAGCATCCTCTTCTAGGGAGACTGGACAGAGAGAAAGGTAAAGTATTTGTAAGCTAGTTGCTCACAGCCAAGGACATTCATGGTTAGATAACAAAATGTCTAATGACAGCTCTTTGACAAAACTATATGGCTGACCAACTGAGAAATTAATGAGATACTTCGACTTCCTAAAACTTCAGAACTTCAGAAGGGAAGACTGTGGAAAAAACCCTAATGAAGGATGAATCAAAGAGAACATTAGTGGTTGTCTTAGGCTGTAATGCAAGATGTGGCTGGGGCTGTGTATTCTATTACCATTTGTTAGAGGTGGGGCAGTTATCTTCTGTTAATTGGGCAGTTTTCTTTATCTCTTCCACAAACACATCCTCCCTCCAGAAAATATCTGTTAATGGGCCACTGAGTCTCACTGCATGACTGATAAAATTACATCATCCCACTGGGAGATGCTCCACCCAGGGAGAGGAGCCAAGCCAGGATTCCTACCTGGGTATAATCTGAGATTTGGAACACCAGAAGGGCCTTTTCCCACTGGATTCCCTGAGGAAGACCAGGCCCATCTACACCAGCACTGGACCTTCAGAGGAAAACTCCACCCTTCTACAGGATCCCTGCTCCAACAGAACCACACCTCTCACTGCAGAAGGGTGCAGCCACCATCTAATCGAACTGCTATCAACACCCTGACCCACAGGGTGTCAGGTCATATTCTCACTCTGTCAGTGTTGTTTTGCATTACTGCATTTTTTTATTTTTTCCTAATAAAGAACTGTTATTCATATTTCCATATCTTTGCCTGAGAGCCCTGTAATTTCAAAATTATAATAATTTAGAGAGAGGAGGTTTACATTTTCCATTTCAAGAGAGGCTCTTGCCCTCCTTAGCAGGTATCTGTCTTTTCAAATGAAGACAGTGGTAAAGCTCACTATTACTCTTTTTCTGCCAGAGGGAAATCAGCTGCAAGGAAAATAACACAAAATAGGAAAACATTAAATACTATTACCATTGGATGGTAGGAAGAATGAGAAAAGTGGGAAGACTAAGAGTTAAAGTCTGTCTCTGAAGGCTGTCTGCCAACTACCTAATGGATAGCATAAATAAAATAGACCTAGCCATGTCTTTGAGACCCTGAAGAGTTGGGTTTTTTAGCTCTCTCTAAGCAAAACTCAGCATACAACAAATAGCACTTGAAGAAACGAACAAAAATGCTAATGAAGAATGGAATGTTTTACTGCTGGAAAACATTCAATTGGAAATAGTTTGATAAACTGAAGAAGAGCAGTATATCCTCAATACTCTTCCAACTGAAACCAATGGAAGATTAGTGTTATTTACGTGCCTCCCTCAGACTTGATGGCATTCTTGTATCTCAATATGCTGTACTATGTTTACAACACTGCCTTCCCTCACTTCTCCTAAGACAGCTTTGAAGGATTATGTTGCAAAACACAAAGGTTACTAGAGAAGCATCCTTCAAAATGATGAGGTATTTACTAGTTAGGTACTGGTATGAAAAATTAAAGCTAGAGCCAAGCACAAGGGTAACTTCCCCTCAAAGAGTACCTGCACTCTCTCCTTATTCTTCCTTTAGCTATGGGGATTCAACAGTTGGTCTTCATTAGGCTGTCCATAAGAGAGTTGTTCTCAGTTTCATATTTGGTTCCCACGAACCCTTGATTAATAGCTGTCTGCTATAATTTATATATAGTCCTTGTTTAGGCAGTACAATTTCTTTATTATGGCCTTTTAAAAATATTTCACTAATGCTGTTCAACTAATTTTTAATCTAAGGGGAGAAAAAAAAAAGGAGGAAGGTGACACGCTATGTCCTAATTTCCTAGGAAATCGCCATGTGAGAAGCAAAAAAACCCAAACCAAAACAATAAAACAAAAACCAGACCCAAAAGTATCCTGCTCTCAGAATTGGACTACAGAGCAAAGAGGACTTCAGGGGTTGCCCAGTCCACCCCCCTCCTACTTCTGAAGCAGTATCAGCATCTATGATAAACATCCTGAAAAATGTTCATGTAGGTTTTTCTTTAATGGAAGACTCCACAAGCTGCTGGATAACCTACTCCACAGCTTCATTATCCTTGATGTATCTCACTTGAATCTCTCTTGTCAATACTTAAGATCATTGTTTGCTGTCCTTCTACCATGATCACAAAGAACTGACCAACCTGTGATAAACAAGATCTCATCTGGCTTCATCTCCTCTTCAAACCAACAAAAAAACTCCCAAAAAAACAAAAAAAAACAAAAAAAACCCCCCCCAAAAAACCCCAAAAAAACACAAGACATGAAAAAAACTAAAAAACTATGCCAATAAATACTGTGATATATTTCCTAATCTATGCTGTGAGGTTTTATTCTAGACTTTTCCAGTCAAGATTTGAGCTTGAATAGAGCTGAGGGCAAAATCAAACTTATTAAATCCTGTGATTAGGAACATAATGATATTTACTAGTCTATTTTCACCAAACCATAAATGCAATGTGGCTGACCCAGGCATTCTGTCATAAACATTTTATACTACAGCAGCAGTTAAGTATTACATATTTTCCAAAAAGTATTTCAAGGAATGTGTGTGGAGGGTAGGGGTGTTTTTAAGGGCCAACTAGCAAAGACTGTTTTACATTGCTTATGATAGAAACCTCTTGTGAGGTCTTCTAAAATAACAATTCAGCAAAAAGTGAATGTGAAGCCTCTGAGTCAGCCCCATAAGCCTTTTTTTTTTTTTTTTTAAGGCAGCTTTCAATGAATCCATTTTAAATGTTTCTCATTCCCCTTCCCCAGTTATTCTTATATAAGAACTCTGACTCCCAACCCTTTCTCTTTGGAAATTTGGTAACCATAGTTTCTGTGTCCTGCTGAGACTTGCTATGTAGAGCTGTATTATACCTGCTATTTAGCTGCTGATAGCAGTGTTTCTGTTGCAATTTATGAGAAATGTCAGTTGAAGGCAGAAAGTATTGTACACACTATATTTTCCCAGCTGGATACCTCCGTGAGCAGAAAGCAAAAACATGAATACACATGCACCATACATTTGGGGGAGGGTAGGAAGGAGACTGAGGGGAAAAAAGGCTGCAGGTTAGATGTGACGTTGGGTGGTCTAAAGAAAATGAGCTTGTCAATGGGAAGGTACATCTAATATTATTAGAGAACACCAGAGGTTTTTAACGCAGTCCGTGGTGCTACAGCAGTAATACAAAGGCACCACTGTTGACTCTGCAGATGCCTTTTTCCTTTACACATGGAAGTTGTACTGAGGCATTTTGAAAACTGTCACATTCAACTGTCTGCTTCTCTGACTCAGGTCTGCAGGTTCTTGTGTAATGTTTAGCACAAGGACATTTTAATCCTGAATACAGTTTAGCCACTTTAACAGTATTTATACCTGAGGGTGTTTTAGGGTCTCCCCAGAGAGAAATGAAAACCAAGTCACCAAGCACAGGAAATACAATTGTGTCTCATCATGCTCTTCAGCAGTACTTTACTTACTACGATGATAGTGATATCATATAGCAATATGTTCCCTTGGGAAAGTGTTTTTCCTGGATAACAATGATAGCAATTTTCATGCTGCTTGATTGCACTGACAGCTGAAGGTGGTAAGGCTTCACAAGAGAGGAAGTCCAGTTCAGCGAAGAGAGGGATTAAAGCAGAATGTTGGTTCTGTCTCCAAAGAAATGATGTAAAAATAATTTTTTCTTCACCAGAAAGTATTGAAGATTACCATAGAAGGTATACACCAGAGCTTTCTAGTCTTCAAGCCCTGTCTCTCTGAAGATCAGCACTTCATGGCCATGACATTTTCTTGAGAGTGTACTATATTAAACCAAAGATTTGCAGGCAAATAGTTTAAAAAATCCCCTAATTTATGTATACTTCACAGTCCATGCTATACAGAAACATGACTCTGTCAGTAAGGAAGTATTCTAGAAGCAAAAGTCACCAGTAAAGAAAGGACAAATTATTAGAGCAGCAAAGTCATTCATTTTGGAGCAGACATTGCTTAAATAGTCTATGTGACTTCCTAAACTCTAGTCACTACCAACTAGCTTCCAAATTGACAATAATCTTAGTCATTGCCCAGATCACCTCTTCCATTAGAAGCACAGAACTGAAAAGAATGAAAACCCCAAGTCTGCTGAAGTTAAAATACTCACAGTCAGAAGATAGATCCAATTACCATTTAAATAACAACATGGAACTCTTTGAAGGAAAAGCCTTTTGAGCTCAAAGATCCAAATGCTGAGTGAGAGTAAAAAACTCAGTTCTTAAAATTTCCAGGGAAAAAGCAGAAAAAAAAAAGGACTATGACCCAGGCTGTCAGGCATGTGCTTAAATTTCTAGCATTTTTAACTGTTAAATGTAGCCCTCTTGGTGTGTAATTAGTGGCTACATCATCATCAATACCACAGTTAATAAAAGCTTTAGTAACTTTTTCTTGCAGGCTGTTCTGATGAGGAGGTGCCAAGAGCAGCATGAAGTGGCGAAGGACTGACCAAAGGTGAATCATGGGTTGTATTTTTCTTCTTTCTCCCTCGCTACTTTAAATTTAGGATACCCAAGTTTTGATCACCTAACACTTGGTTATTACTACAGATTTTGAAAATATGAATGTCTTGTTAATTTCAAATACAAAGCAGTGCAAGGTCAAATGGTATTAAAAATCTCATATGGCCAGAATTACAAGCCCTGTACCTTTTGAATGGCAAAGAAAAACAATAAAATTGTACTGAACTGCAGTTCAAATTTCTGTCATTTTTTAATTCTTTCTCTGGAGAGCTGTGAATGAACGATGCTTTGAAAAGTGCTTTAGCCTTTGACAGTCGATGGAGTTTGCTGATGTCACATTTTCTAATTGACACAACACGGGGTCTGCATGGCACACTGCTACAACATTTGTTTTACAAGTGCACGTTTCACAGGAAGCCAGTGATTAATTTCCCAAAGACTTACAGGCATACATTTCTAAAAAGGGAAAAATAAAACTGTTACATATCCATACAAATCAAAATTTACAGAATCATGGCAGTCAGCCAGCAAAACCACTCCAGGTCTGCTTCCCCATCTGTTTGGCCTGTTAGCTGAAAGAAAATAAAACCAAATTGCTCCTTCTGTAACTAATTCTCAGAACTCCCAAAAAAACCCAACTTCCATGACACAATATTAATAACTCAGAACACCCTACAACAACCAGTAAACCTTGTAAGCACTGTGTAATGTAAACACAATAGTTCAGGAAGAGATACTGAGACAAGGAGAGTTCAGTCCTCCCCAGGATTGAAAAGATGCTATGCCAAGACACTACTGCTGGTCACGAGGGACCTTTTGACCCTTCCAGCAAATGGTGCCCTCCTGCAGACCAACGTGGCCAAATCCTGGCATGGGGAATGCTACACCCTCCTGCACATCCGCGCCTGCCCTCGCGTGAGGCTCTGGGCCTTGAAACAGCGACGGTAGAAATAAATGTGTGTCAAATGGCAGAAGAAATGGAAGGTAGAAATAAATGTGTGTCAGCTCCTTGGTCCCCTGCAATCACAGCATTAATGTAAATGAAACTTGTGCTGGCTTAGGCAGGGCTGTGAACTTGCTGGCGCCGGTAGCAC
The DNA here is from genome assembly GCF_028551555.1 of Melozone crissalis. Taxonomy (NCBI): domain Eukaryota; kingdom Metazoa; phylum Chordata; class Aves; order Passeriformes; family Passerellidae; genus Melozone; species Melozone crissalis. The sequence continues at coordinate 16,858,391 of NW_026535783.1, read as the reverse complement.
GCACAGTCCCTGCTGCTGCCTCTGCTAAACGGGAGGCAACTCACACAGATCAACTGGCTGAGCAGCTGAGGTCAACAATGCCTTCAGCTATTTGTCTGCTGGAGCCCTGACAAGTGATTTTCATTTTATGGCAATGTAACATGTCAAAATCATTACTTTTTCCTTTTAACCTTTAATTTACAAATTAAAAACCCGTCGTAAAAACTTGCACAGCTTTTTTCTGTCTACCACTGGAATGGTATAAAGTAATTAATATACTACAGGTTTCTATTTCACAGATTAAGAAATAATTTGACTAGGAGCACTTTCAACAGCTGCCCATAAATCAGCCCACTCTCAAGAGTTCAACTCAAGAGTTATTGTGTCTATTGTGCATCTTAAGGTTCAAAGACAGATTATTCATGCATTCATTCATAGCCAAGAATGTATCCCAGCAATGAAATTTACCCTTCAAAGCTGACCCAAGCTTAACCACTGGATTGACTAAATAATTTAATTGCTCAATGATGTGCTACATCCCTTTACTGAAGACTGTAGTTTTAGTGAATTGAGCTAGTTTTAAACCAGTGATATATTAATGGCATATATTCCAAAAGCATAAGCAGCTGCTGCCCACCAACAATACCAAACTGAATAATAGGAATGCAAACAAATCTCCTGGTGCACAGTTAGCTTTTTTTGCAGTACTTAAAAATTGCAGTGTTACAAAATTACTTCTGTGAAAGAAAGAGGCAGAAAATAGATGAAAGCAAAGCTGTTATTTACAGAGAGCCTCTAATATCTGAGTAATGTTGCCAGTGCAAGAACATTAGTTCTGTCACCTCCCTTTCATACCCCACAATTTATTTTCCATTCTGCTTAAAAGGGTTTCTACCACTAGATGCAATGATGAAAAGAACAGCCAGTGCTCTCTCTGATTTTGACTACAAAGTCAAGAGTGCTGAAATAACTTCTCCTCACCTGTTAGGGTAAGCTATCTGGTGCAGCTAATTCAGTCAACATTCCAGTCCTCTCCTAGCCACATTAAGCCAATGCATCTAGACTGAAGATTAAGGGGAAAGGAGACAATCACATTGTGTGTTACTGCCAAAGATGCAAAGACTCTAAATCTCCTTGAAGCTGAAAGCAAATTAGCAGCTTTGCCCACATCAAGCTGTCTGTCCAAATGGAGGTTTCTTTTCACAACAGCATTACTAACTGTGCTTCTCAAAGATAATGCTTTGGGGATACAAAACCATTTTCTCTAAATTATTTCCTGTCACTTGCTTGTCTAGACCAACAGAATAATTTGTAATGCAATCACCACCTACTGCCTTGAAGCAAAAACAACTACAGATTTACTCCTGCCCCTCAAGAGCCCCTCTTCCTCCTCATTTATACTAATTTCATATGGCACTTGTGTGGGCAGAATCAAAGTAAAAAAAAATGGCATTAGCCTATCCATTCATATTTCATATGAAAATGCATCAGTTACTAAACCTCTGTGCTGCCTTTAATCTTTATCTGAGGGAGAAAGGGGCTGTCAGTTCTTGCAGAAGAACCTTCAGCGAGTAGCATCAAATAAATTACTAAAATGTTACACAACTTCACCTCCACTGTCAACGGGAAGGCGTTTGCAGGGGAGGTGCAGTCATTCAAAACCCATCTCAAGTCAGCTGGCACCTACAGCTTCCCTGTTCAGCACGTGGCACTACCTTGGCACAACAGCACAGCCCCTGAGGCCCACAGAAGTTTAGGTGCTGGAGCAAAGAAAGTTCAAGGAAACCAGTCTGTCCAGCTTTTAGGATGCACACATCGCCCTCAAAAAAACCAACAAAAAACCCAAAGCAACAACAACAAAACCAAAACAAACTAACAAACAAACAAAAACTAAACAAAAAATCCCCAACACCAACAGAAATAAATGTATGTATGTATGTATGTATGTATCTCCAGAAACACTTCCACCACCAACCCTGCTGCCACCTTTTCTCACACCCCTGAAATATATTTGGACATTTTCCCAGACAAATCTGTTTTTAACCTTGACTATGCAGTTTAATGAAAAACAAACTTCTATGTAACTATGTTTCAGAACCCAGATCTTTCACTCCCATCTTAAGTAATCTGCACCCTGAAAGAAATGGGGACCGGGGGGTGGGGGGGGTGCGCTGCAAAAAGTTAATGAAGTTGAAAAATCTCAGAAATTAGATGCTGTCAAAGTACTAAATAATTTTTCCATTGACAAGTCACATGTGCTTAAAAATGCTGAATTTTAAATTTTTATAAGAATATCAAGGAAAATTTTTTCTTTCTTTCACACAATAGCAGAAAAATGAAAGACTTTCACACTTTTCAAATGTGTGAAACTATGTGGGGATGTCATTCTCTCCAGCATTCAGCAAAAAAGAATCTGATCTTCATTAAAACAATGAACATTAGTAGCGTCTATTGGCCTTCCGTCTGGTTATATCACCTCTAAATAAAGGTGTCTGGCTGGAAATTGCTGGAACCCATGAGCCATTTTTTGGTTTTGTTTTTTTTTTTTCTTAACTTTTTTTAATTGCCCAGTCTTGTAACCAGTGATTCTTCCTAGTCTGAAGGTTTATGAATTCTATTAACAAACAGTGATTCTTCTGGATTAAATTGGCCTGGATGCAGACGAACTCGTACTGCCTTCACTGTCAAAGGTGAGAGTGACATGAGAACAAAATCCCTCAATATTAATTTATTGCAAAACTTTCTCCACAGAACCTACAGTCTTAACTTTTAGGACTTCCAAAAAATTGTTGAGAATAACCTAAAAAGTAAGCTTCTTTTTAAAATCTGTAACACACTATAAGTCATACTCTGCTAAGAGCTGGCATCAGTTTCTCTCTTCCCTAAGGAAAACAGCTCTTTTAGTGAAACCTGAGACTCTTCTTACTGTTTCTAAATCCCAGCTAGAGTGGGTCACATAGCCTCAGGGCTTTCAAAGATCCACAAAAGCCTCAATATGAATGCAAGGTTAAGAAGTACAGGTTTGGCCACTGCAGGGGAAAGTAAACAGGCAGTAAAACATAATTACTTGCTTCAACCGACTTAAATGAAGAAGTTTTAAGTGATGGGAAAAAAACCCCATCACCTCTAGATTAATTGAAAATTGATTTGGCACTGCCCCCGCTTGAAACTGATTTTCCACAACACTTATCCTCAGTGTTAGGGACTGGCGACAGAATTGCCATCGCCTAACAACTAATGTCAGTTCCATTTTATTAACGGAGATCGTCATACTGTTAGCGAAATTACTACAGAAACAGCGAATAGCCTGATCTTCTTCTAACACTCAAACAGAAACAACACAACTCAAACAGAACAAAATCACTTAAACACACGAAATATTGACCCAAGTGAAGGCCTAGTAAACATCCCAAATAAACTTAACTGACATCTTAAACCAGAGGGAAAAGAAAATAGTAGGGGGAAAGAAGGTTCTTAAGGCTTTTCTTAAATATGCTTCTTGATTCTAATTAAATCTTTAACAAGCATGGTAACAAAAGTCTGCCCTTAAAAATTAATTCTACAGCCTTTTATTTCCATAGCTATATCCCCTTTAGGTTCTATTAAGATTTAAATTTACAGCTAGTATACTCAAATATACTATACTGGTTTGAGTATACTCAAACCAGTGCTAATTTTGATGGATATGTAAGCGTTTTGTTTTACTTGATACTCCTTAAAAAAAACACCAAAAAAAACCACCAACCCCGAAAACTGAAATTAAAGCAAAATGCTCTAAAACTGGTCTTTTGTTTTTCATCCCAGATGTTTCTAGGGGATTTTATTACCCTAAATTTCATAGCACTTGGGGATATAAAAGTGATGAACTTCAATTGTGCTTTCCATTGCAACACCAGCTTTTGTAAATCCAGACCTACTTTTTCAGAGTAAATCAAGAAAGGTATTTCCCTTGAGCTTTTCTTTTTTATATATATTCTTTTTCTTCTCCCTCACCCTCTACATTTTCAACCTCTGTGTTTCCTGTCTCCCTCTTCTAGAACAAAAGCATAAGCAATAATCTTTTATAAACCTTGAAGGTCAAAGGGCTCTTCATTGTTCAAAAATTTTAATTGAGTTTTTCCTTCTGCTTTTTGGATTGCTACTTGCCACCAAAAATTCCAGATTAGTAGCTAGTTACTACTACATCAGTAGCAATTAGAAAGAATTACAAATATGCCTCAGGATACCAAAATTTAACTGTCCACTCTTTCTTTTAAAAAAATGAAAAGCTGCTTGTTTGGCCAGCCACTGATCTGATACTGGAAAATTAGTCCCAATGCCAAAAGCAGCTTTTCATGACATAGCCTCAAACAGTAGAGAAAAAGGATTATTTTTTAAATTGGTATTAATCTGTATTAGTACAAACACACCGTCTTATCAACTGAGAGAACCTCTCATTCACCACTGTACAAGATTGGTGCCGATTAGGAGTGTAGAAAAACTGGAATACATCAGCTTGTTCTAACTATTTAAACTACATATAAAATTAATACTGATCGAGAGAACATCTTCAAAGAAGTGGGTTAATCCCTGAAGCACACCAGCTAAAGATACCATTACAGTTATGCTTTCATTCCCTACTCCAATGGTATTTATTCAGTAACGAAACACTAGGATGCACACACACTTCATTAGCAGTCATCTCTCCCCCTGCTATCTACAAATCCAAACATCACATGTTCCAAGTATTTCATACTGGAACAGTCTCACTTCTAAGCAATCTGCTGCTACTGAGACTTTGCTTTTGAGCAATAAATGCTCAAAACTGTTGCTTCTCTTGAAGCAGCTCCTTCAGTGTTCATAACCTCACTGCTTGAGCAGGCTCAGTTTCACATTCAAATACCTCCAAGCAAATGTTTCCAATCTCAAATATCCTCCTTCTTTTTCTAGGCACCCTCCCTGCCCCCATATGCTTGTTTGTAAAAGGGATAATTTTCTATGTATGTACAAGAAGTGCAGGGAGTCTTCCTCCGTAGGAGTCTGGCAATATGCAGAGTTTTATGTAAGCACTGTCTGGAATTTGTTAAGTTTTTTCATTCTCTGCTTTGGGTTTTACCAAGAGAATTACACCCAGATTCTCACTCAGTTGCAAAATGTAGCATTTGCTGGTCCCTTCAGGTAAGCTGCCTGTTAGTACCCAGGGTAAATAAGCCACATCTGATGTTTTTGGCCGGTTATTGGGACTGCACTGTGGCTACAATTTGCTTAGCATTACATCAGTATATTAAGAGTGGACCAACAGAGAAGCACTAGGTAGTACAGAAATCACACATTCCTCCATGCAACAGAGGCGTACAGCCTCTCTAAACAAATCTGTAGGACTAGCACTGGCTAGACCCTGTGGGGTGTTTACGTTCAAGGAGGAATGCTGACATTTAAATACCAAATTTAACGTTTAATAGCACAAATTTCCTAAGTGCTTTTCTTCCAGTGTTGATCTGTAGTCTCCAAAAATCTGAAGTAATGGTATTGGGAAGAAATGGAAAGGGTGATGAGCCGCCTTGACTTCTCTGCTGTACTTAGAAAGCCTGGAAATTAATAAAGGTTCTGTTTTCACCTCTTTTTCTCTTTTTCTTTTTTTTTTTTTTTTTTTTGTTTTAACAGCTCTTCACTAATCTATGATGCTTTACATCACTTTTACATCAAACAGTTTCAAACTTAAATTTATATGAATGACTAATTGAAATTTTTGGGAAAAGGAGCTCTTTGCAACAGAATCAAAATTAAAACTCAAAAATATCTTCTATCTCCCTTCCTCTGCCAGCAGGGACCATCCATATCCTATTTTGAATTTCTGCTTCACTGATGTTTATACTGACATGACTTATGTACTGTTTGCTGAGAACAAAGCGGCTGCTAAGGTTTGGTTATTGCGACCCAGCTGATTCAGGGCAACTCACTGAAGCCACATCACAACCATGTGCACCTGGTTCATAAAGTCAGTCCCAATGGTTTAAAACCAATTGAGAGGCTTTTGTGGATACTCTAAAATAACTATTTTCTTCATTTATTTTAGATGAAAATGGCATAAAACAGGTTACAAGTAGTAGGCACTCCTTGGCTCTAACACTGGCCAGCACTCTATGTTTCAAAGAAATACACAAGAAACAGTGTAGAAGTCAGTTAGAGGACAATGCCTGAATGTATGTCCCTAAACAAGTGCATACTCTCACAAGTTCACACAAACAGCTAAGATGATCAAAATGGCCCCTTCAGACATGACAAATCTTGGTTTAACTACAGCTAAATCCATCCTGTGGTCGGAATCCTACAACTCTTAAAACTTGTTTCAGACAGTCTGTGTACATCCCAGATTCCTTATGTAAAGTAGGTAGAGCTCCCACAAACCACAAACATTTTTATGCAAGACTGTGGCTTTCCATTGTGAGATGCAAAGCATATCTCTTCTGCTGCAGGTTTCTATGTAACACATAATACATGTCAGACTCCAAGTGCCTGAGATAAAACAATGAGACAGCTGGAAGTCTATTAAAAAATCACATATTTAAGGCTTCCTTAAATCCACAGATTTACTGGGTCTGGCATCACATACAGTAGAAAGAGCAAAAACTAAAAATAGTGTGTAAAAATATAAATACATGTAAAGGCTTTTTCTTGACAGAGGGCATTTTGATAGTGAGTGATATTCATACTGGGTCAGCAGACAACCCATGCAGCAGGAGAAAACAACTGGATTTTAGGTGCTCTGTTCATGTAGGTAGCCAAAAACCCTACTTATCTCCACAGACCACTTCTCTGTAACATGGACATAACAAAGCCTAATTTTTAAGCAGTAGTTATCTTTATGCTTCTGTCATAAAAATAGACAATTCTGAATTAAATATAGTGGTTAACAATACCCTACTCCTGTACCCAGCAAGTCAATGGTCTACATCACACAGAAATGTAAATGCACCCAGTATAAAAGCAAACCTGGTCTTTACAACTGTATCACTTGGTTTAATAAAGCCTATTGCCTCTCTCAATAAACCTTGCTTGAGTTCAAGACAAAAATGTGATTTAATATGTTTCTCTAAATTTCTACGAATTGTTGTAATGTTCTTTGATAAAAACCTCTAATTTCTACATTTGTTTCCTTACACATTTGACATGGCTTTCACCATTACAAGTTTCATTGTTTGATCACACCTCTGTATTTGTGAAAGTAAGTAAGTTGTTAAACCACAAAAATTGCTAACAGGAATAACAGACAGCCAGACTACTCATTCTTCTAATTCTATTTCTGTTGACACATACACACCCTTACTTGCACACACATGTACAAACACATATCCAAACAAAGATATTTAAAACAGACTGTTGTTTTAAAGTAGTCTTTGCAAAACTAAGACCACATAGTAAGGCAGAGTGGAATCCACATCAGCTCTGTGCAACAGATAACATTTTCAAAACAAACCATGCGTATTAGTTGCAAAAGTGGCAGGCTGAAAAACTGTACACACAACAAATACCAGCATGCCTCTTTGTCATCTAAACCTTCTCCTTTCTACTAAATTTCTCTAAAAATTCTGCAAAATAGTGTCAGAACTGATGCTGTGACAAATTTGGAATACTCTATCAATTATCCCATCAGGCTTCTGAGATCCAGCAGATTCCTGTTTCTTCTATTTGGCAATCAGTTTCAGGTCATAAAGACCAACAAGCTTACACTGATTAAAAAACACAGGCCATTTCCCCATTATTTGTTACTGTACAACAGCAGGTTGCACCTGTTCTGCACAAAGAGGAAGAATCTCGCCACACGCAGACAGCCTGTTCTGCACACAAAGGCAGCAAGGGCTGTCTCCTACGCAGTTTTCAGGAAAAAAAGACACCATCAGAACAACTGGTTCCCACCTAAAGGCAGACTCTACTACTAGATGCAGAACTAAAACCAGGACGTGACCCAGGGCAACTGCGTGTGAGAAGCCGAAAAAAAACGAGGGCTCTAAGCAATTTAGAAAGTTGGTTGGGGGTTTCCCTTTTTTCTGGGTCATTTTTATTTCCTCCAGGCAGTAAGAAGCAATTATTGCTCACTTAGAAATTGTTTTCCCAGAAGATAATCACACAATTTAGCAAGTACCTGATTCAAGATAAACTTTTTTTTCTCAGTATAGCAATAGAGACTTTTAGCAGCTGTTTCCCAGAACATCAGAATGATCAAACAAACCAAAACACACACTCCAGTTAACACTACCAAGCTGCTCTCCGTGAAGGACTTTTATTGCAGATAGCTTCTGGTGTCAAATATCCACATCAGCTGCCAGTTTCAGGTTGACTTGCCCACATAATAATTTCTCCTTCCTCTCCCACAGGATAGCCTCAGACAGTGCTCTGTTTCACAGCCTTTACCACCACTTTGGACACACTACCAAGTTATATCCAAACAAGGTTGTTATGCAGATGACAATGCCTATGGCGTACATGCTAGCAATTAAGCACTACACAGCTTAGTGGAGCAGCTGAGAAATGCCCATGTGAAAACCATGTGATAACCCAGTCATTTAAGAGTAACCACCTATGGTTTGTTACCACCCCCTGTAATTAAATATCACAGGCTTCAGATGCCAGCTGCCCTCTACACCTCTAAAGATTAAAACACGCTGGGAAAAATGGTCTGTCTAATTTATTAAATCAAGTCAACTAAATAAAGTGGTGTGGAAGTAATGAAAAGAGCTGCAACAATGCCCTTTTTGATCTTTCAGAATTTTGTCTGAAATCAAGTGTTGCTTTCTTCCCTTGCCCCCTACCCTTGAAGAGATTATCTTAAAAATATGACTCATAAGCCTGAACATTATCCTTTTTCTGACCTCAAAGAACAAATGCAACAGATTGTGACAACTTGCTCAACATACATAAAACTGGTTACTTTAGATGGCTTCATAGCAGGAATTCTCAGTATATACTTTCTCTTTTATGAAGTATGTTTTACATTTATGCTAATAATGAGTTCTGCATAAAGTATTTGATTTTATCTTTCTCCACTCAGGCTACTATTCTTGTTGTAATAACTGTGATTCACCACATCCTTTCTGTATTTGCATTCCCACAACTAGTTGCTGCAGCACACAAAGGCTGCTCAGCAGCACACTTGGTTCCTATGAGTATGCAGCCAGCCTACAAGCCTCTCCTTATCACACCAGAATTCATTTTACAGAGTGGATAAACTAGATACAAAATAATTCAAATATCTCAAAACACAAGCCAGGATTAGAAATGTTCATACCTTCCTTAGCTTGTTTAAATTGTTTTATGTTAAGAAGCTCTAAGATATTATAGACAGCCAGAGAAATGTCATTTTGCATGGGTGCTTTTATTTACTTTTGGAAAGCAGTAAAGGGAGTGAAAACTAAAGAAACAGATAAAAATCACAAAAAAAAATGTGTATGTCATCATGAATGTCCAGATGGTTTTAGCTGTGCCTAGTTACAAAGACTTTGGTTAAAGTAAGGTGGATTTACACCAGTTCAGGAAAGGCTGTGTTCTGCCCTAAAGTCAAAATCAGAACCTGAGAAAATCAGTATCTGATAATATTTTTTTTCTATTAAAGGCAAAAAGAAGACCCATCTGTATGCTGTTTCCTAGAATTTGGCAGAAATGGCCCCATGCAAGCTTTTATATAGCTGCTTTCCTGAACATGTCATAAAGCTTGAAAACACATAAATATGTACTTATGTGTGTGCTCCAAACATCAAAAACTTAATTAAAATGCAAATCATCATTATGAACTAATTTTTCTTAATACAGTGTTGGTTGTGGACTCCGGGATAAAACAGTCAAATTTGTATTATTTTCTTCAGTCAGCAGGATCTGAAACACTCAAACAGAGCATGGTACAAACAACACAATATGATATCATATCAACTCTCTTCAGTCTCTTAATCTACACTCTAGCTATATTTCTAGAGTATTTTAGAATCCCATTTTATCTATATTTGTAGTCACTCATAGTGTACACAGAGTGTTTGTAAAGCTATGAAAACAGGCATACTCATAACAGCTTCACTCAAACATACCATTACTGAATTGAGTTGTTTCAGAAAATTGTTTTAGACAAAACTAGGAAAAGGCTAAGGGAGTTCATTTCCATTAACTAACAAGAGTTTTAAAACCTCTAGAGTGCTGAGATACTGGTAAATGGAATGTCACCCTGACCAGAATGCACTTTTTTTAATACTTCATTTCTAGTGCCAAACCTTTCGCAAGGAAGGCCTCTTAAATTCAGTGGGGGTCAGAAGTTTAGTTTATTCAGCAAGAATAACACTATTAACAGCTACTGCTCTTTCATGTCAACACAGTTAACACCCACACATTCCAACTCTGGTTAATACAGGCCAGCCAAGAAAGATTGGAGTTGCTAAGGGCAGTCATCTCTGCAGGGATATTTTAAACCAGAATTTATACTGTGCTTCAAAAACAATCTAAAAGGATCAATCTACCTTATGAATCTGCTGTAGACATACACAGAGAGAAAGATGGATGGATGAAAGCATATAAAAGCAAGTAAATCTGACTCTTTCTATTGATTTTTGAGAGGACAGCGTAGAGCACTTTGGTGAGGTCTTATATATCACTGCAAAGGACGAAATGCCATTGTGCATACGGTCTGAAGCATGTCAGGATTTATCATGAAGCACTGCATCGCTGTATTCTGTCATTATATCATTTTGTAAATAATCTTGTTTTTACTGTTGAGGGAGGTAGATCACTAAAAATAAAATAATCTTCAAAAGAAAGATTTTCACACAGCTATAAATGAAAACATCTGCTATTATTATATGAAAAATAGCAGAAGTTTAGTGTACACATGCAGTATTTTTAGCAGGAGAAAGCTGGAATTTTAATAAAGAGCTTTTGAAATCCAAAATGGAAAAATCTGCATATCACAGCATAATCCTCTTCCTACTTACTTTGCTCTAAATCATAGCAAATCATAGCAAATCAATGTTTAGTGCTCCCCAAAGCTCTCCAGCACTCCTATTCGGACAAATGTCTTCAAAGGATATTAAAGAAATCAATCTGGTTTTGATAGCACTTCTTCACCACATGGAACAGTTTTCTTCAAAGCTGAAAGCTTTCCTCTTAAAGCATATTTTAGATAACCAAAAAGCAAAAAGAATCACATGAAACTGAATTTTTGCAGGGTCTCTGGGGCCTCTATTGTTATGTAATAATGGCATTTCTTATCAGCTGAAATATTCAGCTAAGTTTTCACCTAAACTATTCGTATATCCACTCCCATCACATAAACACCCCCTCATGCTGTTCATTTAAATAGGACATTTATGCTATTCTATTAGCAATTTCTTCATATGCTTTTCTTAATTTAGCAAGAGGAAACAATTCTATTATTAGCTAGGGTTACGCAGTAGGTCATTTGGAAAACACAGCTGCTTTAAATAATAAAAAGACCTGCCATTTGTTTTTAAAATGAAAGCTCACTAAGTGAACTGTAAAGCTGTGACTGCTATAGCATATAATGGTGTCCCAACAGATTAGCAAGCCTTTAGCCAGCACCCAGGCAGAGAGAGCATACACCCCCTTGCCAACACATCTCAGAGACAAACCTAATGGAAAAAACAATTTACCTTCTTCAGTTTCATGCCACACAATTCCTTCCAAGTTCACGCTGGTCCCAGGCTCACAGGGTCCAAGGCATTCGGGTTCTGTTACTACTCCAACCTCGCAAGTATTTACACCCACTGAACGTGTCCGTACCAAAAGCTGCTCGACTGGTGCTGCAATATTGGATGAAGATGGGGAAAAGTAGGAAGGCAGAATCTGAGGTGTGATACTGCTGGAAATCGGAGGTGGAGGTGCAGGCACTGTAAACAGGGGATCAACCTGAAAACAACAGACAAACTTACTATAATGGTGCTGTGAGAGTTAAAAAAATAAAAATAAAATAATATGAAATAAAATACATTTTTAAAAAAAAAAAAAAGTAATAGGAAGTTCAGTTTGCCAAGATTGCATTTCTTTATGTAGGGATTTGGTGTATCACAGGTAATTTCAGTCTTATGAGCTCAAATTTTTTGGCATTAGCCCAAATGAATGACACACATGAAAAATTAAGTACAAAAATATCTATTATACATGCTAAACAAGGCAACTTGCTAAGTTTCTACTAGACTATTCCCTGTCACCATAGACTATTAGTATGAAATAATAATAAATTTTTAAAACAAGGATTAAGTTTACTTTTTTCTTGGCACTAACAGAGATTGATTTCTGGATGGAAATTAATTTTGTGAACCGGGAACTTCATTTTCTATTTACAGAAAAAAAATTATAAAGACAGGTACAAAGACATAAATGCTATTCTTTCATGTATATCATAGATACATTAGTAGTTGGAACAATTCTAATATCCATATGGCAGCAAATACAATCTCTTATCATCTGATCATTTAAAACACATTGGGATGACCCACCTAGTACATTACAGATAACATTTAGATCTTTCTACTTGGAATAACAGAGAGGACTTTTAAAGAGTAATTTCTCAGGGTTTCCAAAATGCATATTTAGAAGAATGCATCTTGCCAGACAATCAGTCGGAACACAAGACAATTCACAGAGAGAATATCAACATATGAACTGACGAAGTGATCTCTCCTGTTCAACTTCCAATGTACTCAGGAGCAGATTCTCTGTATTTGGGCTTTCAATATTTCACTGTGGCTCTAAGGTCCCTTGTCCCATAAAAAACAGCTAGATGAGGATATGAGAGTGCCCAGTCAACTAGCTAAACCCCCAGAAGTCACATTCATTTGGCCCATTGGATCACAGATATCATGCAAAGAAATCACTCTTCAACCTAATGATTTTTTAAAAATAGCTGCTTTTTAGCTGCATTGAAATAGAGGATCAAATGTCTTCCATGACCATGCTGTTTTTAATTTTGGACCTCATAAGAAGACTCAACAGAGAAGACACAATGACTCACTGTACATCATCCAGGTTTTGCTCAAATGTATAATAACACACAGCAAAGTTAATTTTCCTGCTTGTAAAGCAAAACAGGGATACAAATAAAAGGACAGACTAAAAGGTATTACACATGTATCACAAATCAGCCCACTTCATCAGATGGACACTTTTTGTAATGAAAACATAAAATGACAAATTAGGGAGAACTTTTTAAAAATTGTAACAATTGTTATCATTGGCCTTTGTAACAATTCTGGGGTTTTTAGCATTACATAGAAGCAAACTAAGCACCAAGGCTTTGATTCATGTGTGCAAATCTTATGCGTGCTAAATAATTCTCAGTAACTTTGGGAAAAATATTTTGCATGATCTTTGTATGACCAGCCTAGACTCTGATCTCAACTACATTAGAACTAAGCAGGAGAGGGGAAGGACCTATAACCACAGTCTTCTCCAAAGTATTCCTCCTTAGAGGGGATTCTTTTTATTGAGAATGAAACTTTCAGGTTAGAGGGAAGTGAAAAAACAAACAAATAAACCAAATAAACCAAACAAAACCCAGAACAAATGGACAAAACAACAAAAAACCAAACAAATTTTAAAACCACAAACAAACAAACAACCACAAAACCCTACAACACCAAAACCAAAACAAAACATAAATACTGAAAGCATCCCTAAGGAGTAAAAAGTTACTAATACCATCAAAATTCTACTGGTTAAAGCAGAAGTCCTGTGACATAGAACAATGCAAGACTCAAGCAATGATGTCTTTGTTCATCTCTTTATGCCAAGAGAGTTGCAGAGTTAAAGCACAGGCAGAAAGCTTTGCAGAGCAGACTTGAATGCACACAGGAAAGTCAAATATCAACTGACCCCCAGCAGCAGCTGTTACTTGCAGTATCTAATAGCACACATCACACAAAACCACAGCTGTGGCTGCTGTGCGTGGGCAGACACTGATCCTGTGCTCTGCAGCCCCTGCTGCCTGATGCCAAGTGGAGGCACACGTTTGGATGGCACGGAGCCCTGCTCTCTGGCACTGGCCGTGTACTGGGGCTCTGTCACTGGAACCGGGTCAGGGCGTACCCCCACATCATTTAGGAGTTCTTAACATACCTTACCTCAAACCTGAAGAGAACCGGGCTCAGTAGCTGGCAGGTAAATGGAGCCTAGCACTTAGGAAAAGCTAAACCACATCCCATTTTAAACCCAAAAAATGCTGATGAATAGCCTGTTTGATAGTTTACATGGTGTTCTGTAAAGCTGCGCAAAACCTCCTACTACACGTGGAACATAATTCTTCCATAACATAGACTTATCACAAAACCAGAGGAAGAAAATTCCTAAGTGTTTTCTGTGGTCATACTAAACTAGCCAATGTTTTAAATGAATGTAGGCTAAATTGAAAGATGCGTTTTCCATTTTTGACTATTATAAACAGTGAGGGGGAGCTAATGAAAGCATGGATCTGACAGTGTATCCTATTAAGTTCTTTGTTACAAATATTTGTGCTCAGTTCTGGTTTATTTAGACCTGCTACTAAATGTTCATGTTTTCCACTGGAAACATTCACTCAGGACAAGGCCAAATAGGGGCGTCTGCACTAAATGGGACTGCTTCTGTGTGAATTAAAACACTAAACCTTTGGCTGAGAAATAAGTGGACACTTACTGTCACTGAGATACAGGTTCATTGCACAAGTATGCCCCTAGCCACAAGAAAAAAACCAATAAGCTTAAACATTGCTCCAGATTTCCATGTTTTAAAATTAACCCATCTTGCTTGATAATCATAACAGCACTGCAAAGTGGTGGTTCTTAGAGATCATTGTGGTGACACAATTGTTTTCATGAATTCTCCAAAGGGCACTGATGTAAGCTATTAGAGGCAAAGAGAGGCAGGAAGGCCGCCATCTCCAGTGGAAAAAAAGGCACATAAGATTAACATCTGGTGGTGGCAGTCTGTCAAACTGAGGAAAGTTAATGTCAAGAACAGATGCTCTGCAGTTTCTCACTGTTATTTTTTCGTTATTATTCCCAGGTGTTGGCGCATACTGAGCAGCAGCCTTGCTGTTTATCACACAAGAGATTCCAATATGAGATTGAAAATCTGAATCTGAAGAAGGCTATTTACATAGATGCTCTCTTTAGACACACAATCAAAGGAGTACAAAAAGATAAAAAAATTCAAGCAATATTTTCTTCACCTAATTCCAAGAGCTTTTGAGAGCTGATTGGTGACAAAGGCTACAAAGCTGCAGTGTTATTCGTGGCAGTTTTCCACTGCCAAGTGTTTGATCGTATCAGGGAGTTATGATGCTTAGTAGCAGAAAGCTCACAGAAAATGAAGGCTGCCTGCCAAGCAATGTAGTCACTGCTCCTTGGAGCAATCCTTTATCTGAATATTTACCAAAAAAAAAAAAAAAAAAAAAAAAAGGTCTGTTTTGGTGACTGCATAACATTCATCAGTAGGAGGAAGCACACATTAAAGAAAAAGGAAATAACATACCAACACAAAATAGGCAAGACTTTCTAAAAAGTAAGGTTGCCATTCAGTTACTCAGGCACTTTACATGCTGGAATCAAGTTCTGTGTATCAAAATTCACCTTCTTGATTTAATGAAGGTGTGTCTTTGAAGATATATCTCAATGATAACATAGTTTACCTATCTTAGACCAAAGTGGGTCATACACTATTGCAGTGTCATGCACCAGGTGATTTTGAAATGTACATGCCAAAAAAGCCATTAAATCCATCCACCAACACAGCCAGGAGAAAGGCAGAAGAGCAGGTTTCAGGCTAAGTACAAGCTCTTCCCAGAAAGCACCACTTTTTAAATGGTGAAGAAAAGCAAAATCTACTGTAAGCGCTCCCAGTGGGAATGTCTGCCCTAACAGAAAGAGTATGAAAGGAAGATCTGAATCCTATTATAGAATCTAACTAAAAAACCAAGTCTGGCCCTTTGCAAACCTAAATCCTCCCTCTAGAAGACAGCAACATAAAGGCAAAAAGCACTAAGAAACTTCCAGCCTTGAAAATTACACTGACAAGTTCTTTAGAGTTATGAATTAATACATCACAGAATCATTATGTCTGGAAAAGAAAACAGGAAATAAAGGAATTCAGCCTTATCTGGAAGTTTGGAATCCTACAAATTGCTTTCTTTAGATTTTAAGGTGAAAAGGAGACAAGCTTATTTATACATAAAGTATACTTGCCTCTATCTTAATTTTCTAAAGCAACATGATTCCAGAAGACCTCAGTGTAGTCTCATGCACAGCATCACAAATCAGAAGCAATTTTAATGAAATTAACCTAACTGCTTTGGAAGAGACCAAATATGGGAGATTGTGACATGAGAAAAATGTCTGTGTGCTCAGAAGCATGTCTGCACTTCCAGATAACTCTCCTCATGCTACAGACCTTGCCCCAGAGAATTTACATATTCAAAACTGAAAGCTATTCCTTCATATTCTACCATGTAACAGGAATTACCACGTGAAGAATCTCCATTTTGTCTCAAAGATCTCATTTGCATCTCAGTTCAGTATTTCTTGCCTGTAAATCACATCAGAGGCCAACTCAGAAGCATTGTGACATCATGCTTAACAGAACTGCTATTTTGTTTTCTTCAAATATTCTGCATCAAACTCTTGGGGGTAAAAAGGTCAGTCCCATAAAGGACAGCACAGGAAAAAAATAAATACTGTAAGACATGGATGTAGAAAGGAATTTCTGCCATAGGACAGACATATCTATTATGCACTTTAGGTTCAAAGCTCAGGAAGGTCAGAGGTACTAAGAAAATTACTTATTTTGGTGAACTTAGTTGAGAATCACAAGAGCTTAAATATAAAAGAATTACAAAGGTGATTCAAACTGCCTAAATTTCATCCAAATATCACACTTTGAAACCTTTGTTTGAGAATAATATTTTTCTTTAAAAATATTTGTGCTTTACAAATATTGTTCCGTGAGCAAGAAACTTGATGTGTGATTGTGTTGACCTGAGTAACACAAGTAGCATCTACTTGCAGTTTCCAAGTATTTCCCACTCTCAAAATTAACTTCTCCACTTCAATCAGCTGAGCAGTTGGAGAGGGCAAAAAGACATTAGTAGAACTGTCACTTTTTTTCCTAGTAAAGCAGCAAATCACTCACATCTGGAATGATTTCAATATTCTGAACAGTTGCTATTAAGGAAAAGAAAAAACAAACAAAAAACACAAAAAAAAAAACCAACCAAACCCCCCCCAAAAAAAACCAAAACTAAAAAGCTACTTAAAACTTATTCTGCTACCAAGCTTTCAATACAGGGAACAAGGAAGAATGGCCCCCCTTGTACCAAAGATATTCTCTGTCACTCGCATCAGCCACATTAACCAGCACTAACTCTGGAAACTCATCTTTTGACAGTTGCACGTTCTTTTTATATGGTGACCTCCAGACCTCCTCAGACTCCAGGTGACTACGTGACGTTACAGATTTGCAGCACCTCCACAGACATGATAAGGCTAGTATTTTATTTTTAGAACAGTATTAATGAAGACTATGATGAAAAGTCAAAGTTCTGAGCAGGGTGTGGTCTAATGCAGCGCAACAGTGCTGAACAACAGGCAAGGAAACTTCCTTGTCCTCTCTTGGATCCTTTCTTGGATCTCCCGTTCTAGCTCAGATGAGTGGGATTTCCCAAGCCATTCACCCATTTTACTGTGAGAGAGATTAGCATTTGACAGCTGCCAGTGATAGCCTTTTGCCAAGGCTGAGTCTGTGAAAAATTGTATGTCAACTCTAATGCTTGGCAGAGTTCTGGGAGGATGCCCAGATCACCACCTGCACATTTCTTGTAGAGACATTTCTCCTCATTCAGCCTATGTAAATCACATTCGTTGAGATAATTGTATCTAAAACACTTTACTGCATTGAATCTTGATTTCTCCTGGTCAGTCGGCACTTCCAAACTTTTCTTCAGTCAGCCACTAAGCTTTTCATACAATAAGCTTTAATACAAAAAGAACAAGTACTAAAATTCAATCAGGATATCAGTCCTGTGTAGAGAGGTACACTATTCTACAATCAAGAAAGGAATTTATTCTGAACAGTAAAGGAAGAAATTTCTCTGTATTGTCTGAGGCTAGATAGAAACTGTGTAATGATGTCCAGTATCTATCACTGTCATGCAACTGAATATGGTAAAAAAAAAGGCATGTCCACTTGATGGTGAAGGTTAGATACTGCTTAATGAAGTTATATGAGCTTTTAGAAGCTTTTCATTTTAACAATGACAATCACTTCTTTTTATTCCAAAGTTTCTGCTACACTCAAACTTTCAGGGTTCTGAGCCTGAAAATAGATAGTCTATTTGCTCAATAGGTCTCATAGCATTGTAAATAAATACTATCCTCAGTTTTCTTATGTTTATTTCTAATACATGAGAGACTTCAACCTGAGAAAGGAAGCATGGTTGCTCCATGACAAATCAAGACTACAGGAGACCAAGGATAATTTTCTCCTTCTCAATTGTATATAGAAAGATAATGTTTAACTTGATGGCATTATCATTTAACTGCTCCACTCCAAATTTTCATTCCTAACGTCCAAACAAATAATGACCTATGACTCCAAAGCAGAAGTTCTCCACTAATGGTTTCAGTTACTTGACGATGCAACCACAGTCTGGTGGAAGAGCGGCCATTTCAGCCCTTCCAGAATACAGAAGACATTTAATAAAACATTGTGAGTTTTTCCAGGACTCCAGTACAATATATAATGAAGTGGCAATAAAACTCAGAAGAGAAACAGCCTAGTTGTACTTTTTTTGACTTTCTGCATGTCAATAGCCCGCTGCTGCCTTTTACACATTTGCTGACCACTCACTTTGCCAGTGAGGAGCTGCACACATTATGACTGAGGCAGTTCCTTCCTGAATTCAATAATTTTTTGTTAAGAAAAATTGTCTAAATTTCTCTTCCAAAAGGTGATGACAGACCTTCTGTAATCCTACAAAACAGAACTGAAGTTCCTGGATGACCTATGTATACCAAAAGCTTTAATGGGCCTGCCTACATTCTTATGGATGGCATTTTAAGCATGTTCCAAAAATTGACCATTTGGCTTAATGGCCTCATATTTATTTCTATCTACAGACCTTAAAATTTTTAATTTAAAAAGCCCTTGGGCTTTTTAGACAAGACATATTCTCTGACAAATATATTCTTGTATTATTGCCTCAGAAGTCTCTCTCTTGTGCTTTTTGATATGGTGTAGGAGCCATATCAGTTAGGTTTTTTTCTGTACTAATTAGACCTTAAATATTCACAGTATGAGCTACAAACACTACCAAGTGTAGGATATTGTGTCCTAATTTTATTTAAAGAAGACAGTATTATGACTTTCAAAATTTGCTTACCTACTTGCCTCAATTCTGAGGCCATTCAGTTTGGGCAGAGAAGAGAAACCCAGATTTAGTGTTCTCTCAGTTCTTTTTCATGAGAGCATCTACACTATCAGCACCCAAGTATCTGATTAGAGGTTACCTAATAGACAGACAAATCTTGTCCTTTCAGTGACTCAGAATTCAGGTCACCTTGAGATCTCTCTTTGCATGTCCCCATCTCAACAACATTTTTACCTGTTGATTTTGCCTTAGTACCTCAAGATCCTCATTAGCTTGCTTTCTAGGAGGGCAAACACAGACAGAAGTTTGCATTTTAAGACTTTTAGTCAGGATTTTTCATTTTTGTGCTGCTGAAAAAGAAGGGAGGCATGCAAAGTACCTCATTTTATCCAGAAAATCCCAGACACCATTGTTGAATTGCCTTGTGTTTGCCTGTGTCTTTTCTTACACTCTCATAGACTATTTTTATAGGGTACCAGCATGATCAACACATACTACAAACAAAGCTCCCTTTCTGTTCAAATAGAGCAAAGGAAATTGACAGTCCAAGTATTCCGCTTTTCATGTGATATTTTCTCCAGTTATTTGCATCTTCTAGGATGATCTGCCCTAACTGTGCATATCCTTTCTATTCTACCCACTGCATAACAAAACAAAGATAAACAGAAAGAAACATTTTTTGAATACTTGGTAAAAATTCAAATATCTTGCTCATAAAAATAAACCTAATCTAAGCTGTCATGAAATCATGAAATGGCTCTGGCAGTTGTATCAAACTATATAGACATGTACAGACCTTTGAAGAAATGAAACTGCACTTTATCAAGTGTGATTTATAAGCAACACTGATTTAGCTGGGAGATAACACTGCTGTCTAATCATTAGTAGTCAGACAACAGCCATGTGAACACATCAATTATGGGCCACTGCCAAAAGCCCTTGAGATCCCAGAGATTAACAGCCAATCCTCTGTTTTACAAGCTCACATCAAAAAGAATATTAATAAGAGGAGGGGCAATGTGAAAGCTTGTCAGAGTAATTCACGCACTAAAACAAGGCATTTTTCCCTTTGCTCTGCCTTGAACTGGTCCATGAAAAAAGCTGGCATTAGCTACAAAGCATGAAGCTGCCAATTTCTCAGAAAATGTTTTTCATTAACATATGTGAAGTTGTGAAAGGCTGGAAAAGCTCTATTTGGTGGACAAAGGCGAGAAGTTCTGTGTGTTGCTTTCCTGAATGTATCAATCCTGCAACTATTATTCAGATATTTGGAAATGAATATGCGTACACAGAAGTGTTTGATGACTTTTCTCATCCTCAAAACCAGATCTATTTACTATTATATACATATAAGCCAGACTGCATTACTCTGTATTGCTAATGATTCTGAAAAACTGAAGTAGAAATACTACCAAGTAATTTTCAGGTTTATGTGTGTCTTCAAATATGTGGGGGGGGGGGGAAAAAGTCCACAATTACGCCTTTCTTATTGACTTCTGTGGAGTGTGGTTGACTAGAGATTTACTCTTCTTGCATATAAATGAATGGAAACAAGCCAAGAATGTAACTCCAAAGGGAACAGTTATTCCTCTGTACAAAAGTAAACATACCTATAAAGATGGACCTCAAACAACTTGCTGCTGACATTTTAAATATAGCACTTTTAGCTGGATGGTTTAGTCCCTTTACTGTCCTCCCTCTCTGGACTCTACTCAAGGGTCTAAATATAGAGAGGTTTCATAGCATGGCTGCAAACAACCTGAATCTGATCCACCAATATTGTGTATTTAAGGGAAGAGAGAATTTATTTGTGGGGAGCTACCTTTATAAAAGCTATCTCAGTTACTGCCAGACATTAACCTCTGAGCAAAGAGGGAGCAAGAAGCAGGAACCTTTTAGACTCTTCACTGTCCCAGAGCCAGTAGCTTTAGGCACAGCTCCAGAATATATATTCTGTTCTGACATGAACCAGTTTTAAAAGTTCCCACTTTGCTGTGGTCTTCCAGACAATCATTCCCTTCATGCTTCTTACACAGAGTACCACACATCTCATATCCTGCTTCAGGATGGCATATTTTTAAGTAAAATTGACACAGCTAAGAAGGTCTTAACTACTCGAGGAAGCACGTAAAGGCACCAAGTTTGTCAATAAACAGATTGATATTGTGGAGCTCCTCATTTGGTAAACAGCTGGACTAAGGAGGTATCAGTCCCAGACTGTTCAGGCAGCCATGGCAATACTGGCTTCCACAGTTTTACTGCCCCAGGGACACCTGTAATGACAATTTTAACTAAGGTTACAGTCTTGTATCTTGCATGATCTGACCTAAATCCCACAACTCATCTCATACTTTTGGTACAAGTTGGTATTCATCTTGACGCGTCAGTTCATTGCACAAGGTCCATGAGAAAGTGTGGCAGTGACAGCTCAGTCTGAAATCAGCTTCTGCAGACGTGGAACCACAGCTCCCATGTGAGCCTTACACCAAAGGGCACAGAACTCTCTCCCACAATCATTCTGTCAGCACATGCAGATGGCAACTGTGCTGAGGAAATGTAACATCCTAAATTCATTTGATTAAGCATAAGTGAGCTTAATCACATAGCTTAATACATTGTGTAAGAGTCCCCTGGTTCACTCATGTTTACGCTTATTTTCCCATGGCAAAAGCAATGTCTCAAAAAAAACAGGCCCTTTAAGGGCCTGATGGATCACTTGTAGCTTAATGGCTGACACAATTTTAGAGAAAATATTTTTCCTGTCCTAGATGTGTTTTTGGAACAGATTTGTTTTAAAAAATTATCTCTGAAATATATGGGAAAAAGAACACCATGCTATGAGCTTCACCCTAAAATATCTCAAGATTTTAATTTCAGTGTGTTCCCTCTTTCTGTCATTCTATGATGTGATCTTGCAATTCAATTGCTTAAAAGCTAACCTGAGAAAACACTCATCAGGCAGACCTCTTCCAAAGCAGTAACTTTGTAAGGACAGCATTAAAACAAGAAAGTGATTCAATCACTGTATAACTGCTAATTTCCAGAAAAAAGATGCGATTCAAAGAAGTTAAATTTATTAAGAGGTCATGTTTTAGTTAAGCTGGCTGACACAGTAAATTTATTTTCCAGGTATCCTCTAACATTGCCTTCAAATTTGAATAATGAACTAATACAAACCAATACCAAATGTTGAAGTTAATGCACCAAGTGACATGAGTTTAGTTTCACAGGAGTGGCCTGCCCATATCCAGCAAATTAAAAAGACAATGTTTATCTATTTTTAGACTCTTTCAAAAGGAGCCAAGACTTTCTAAATTTCCAGCTAAAATACATCATTTTCAGAAAGAAGTCCATGAGCAGTCTTTGTACAAAAATATGGGAATTTTCAGATTATATCTCTTAAATCATCACTGAAAATGTTAAGAGCATAAACAACTAACACAGCATCTGGATCAATAGGATTCTACCAGAAAAGCAGACTTTAGGGGACCACAATGACTCTTATATTGGCTCAAACTATGCTGCCTAAGTCACTACTAATAAACACAGGATAAAAGAGTAAGTGAAAAGAAACCCTTTTATAAAGTGGAGGGCAGTACTTAAATCAATTAAGTTATTTTTGTGGCAGTCCTGTACAAAGTGCTCTGCAGGTTCTACCCAGCACCGCTCTCAAGGAAGTGTCAAAACAGTATAGACAGGAGTGCTGTAAAACAGGGAATGCATTAGAATGGAATAATTGGATGACAGCCCTAATACTGAGCTCCTGATGATGCACAGCAGCACAATCTTTATTCCAAGCAACACTGGTTACTTCTCAAATTTACTATTAGAAAGGTTTTCAGCACTAACTGTGTCAAGCTCTAAACACTTATTTGCTTTAAGATAGTGTTAATGAGTTGGCTAATCACACAATTTTATAGTTCTATAATGTACTGTGCTGTAAAAATTAAATCAGTGTTTATTACACCTCTGCTGCTTTTGCTTTCCTTCTCATTGGACTGACTCTTGGATGGATTAAATGGATTAAAGCAGGAATATAAAAAGTGCGCCAGTTGACAACACTTCTTGGTATGTGTGTAAACAGTATTTTAGTTCAAAGCCTACCTGTGAACAAAGTAATTCAAATACTACTTTCAGATAGTGAAATTGAGGACGTCTATTTCTCAGTTTTGAGGGAGCTGCTAGTTTTTTATTTGCTTCTGGAATTTCCTTCCTCTTGGACATTAAAACAAACCTGCTCAGTTTTCCTTTCCCTATCTCAAATATAAAAGGCAACACATAACTGAGTTTATATTTTTGCAAAATTACACATTTTTGCGAATTCTTTGATGTCAACAGTGTTTCTGTGACAGACCTTGATGCTGAACTGTTAAAACTGCATTGAGAACAAAGCTTCCTTTATCGCTAGAGAATCAATATGACTAATGGCCAACCACAAAAGACTGGATCAAAGATACCTGAAGACGCATTGCTTGTTTGAGGAGAGAGAAAGAAGGCACACACATACAGATATTGGAAAAATCATACGCCCAAGACACAGAGGTAGAATTAGTGGATCTCTCAATACAAAGAACTTCATACACATTCTTATACTTCAACCTAACTTTTCTATAGAGGAAAAAATAGCAAAAAGAATTGGACAAACAACCTTCTCTGATTTCAATAGGCATGATATAGAAAGTTCTCCTCTCTTACACAGTAACAAAATATATATTTAAGCTACCCTAGACTGGATTAATTTGAATATTTCCTGAAGACTGACCACTTGCTTTCGGTATTGTTTATAATTAGAAGAGAATGATCATGTGTTTTATTAAAATTAGTGTCACAGCACTTGAATTCTGATAGTATTTGTTTACTGCTCCATAGAACAAACAAAGTATCTGTTGTTCTGCCCTCAAACAGCTGAAAATGATTTTGCATTCCCAAATCATGGTAAAGAGTCTGATGATAATATAAGAATAGATACAATCATGCATTGCACTATGGCATGGCATGGCTAATTTTCATGCCCATATCATGAATGGGTAATGTCAGAACTTGCTTTGTGGTCTTAAAACCTAGGAATTCTGAGATCACAGACACATTTGGTTTGGTCTGTATGTAGGCACTAAAAGCCACTTTTGAAGGAAATACTCAGTATCAAAATATATTGACCATTTTCAATAACTCTATGGTCTCACCATCTCAATTCCACTGACAATAAAATGAAGATAGCTTTTTCCCCCCCTCTTCCTTTCCTCAGTGTATTGCAAAGCTTATGGCCAGACGGTGTACTTTATTTAATTAGAACTTAAACCCCAGAAGTGATGCCAGATTTTCAAGATAGCTCACAAATCAAAAAAAAGGCGCCAGATGTTCCAAAGGACAAAGCACATTGGGTACATGAGCTTTCCCTCAGATCCTCATAATGACAAAAGGAGGTGCTAGCCTGTTCAAAAAAATCTTGCCAAAGTTGTAGGTGTTAACCACATTAAAAACCTGTCCTTCATAAATGAAGTCATAATGCTTCCAAATGCAATTTGGTCCTTGGAAGACGAGTGAAATCATCATGCATCGAAATATTTAGACCAAATTCCACTTTTCATTCCAAAAAAAAGAATATTGTGCTTAATTTTCCCTCTGTTTGAGGGCAATTTTAGGGGCAAGGAAGAGACTGTTCCTTGACTTGTTTTTTTCCTTAGTATCACACAGAAAATTTTCGTGTGTTTTTTGTTCCGCTTGGTTTTTGCACGTGTTTGTTCTAAACAAAATAAAGACAATTAAACTGGAATAGGATAGGATGCCAGAGGATAACTGATAAATTATGCTGTGTTTCCTTTTTGCCTCACACAAGCCTTCAGCTTAGTCCAATACATCACACAAGCACAAGAGAGAAGGATGTATTGGATTTTTCTGCTACAATCACATTTGCATGAAAAGGAGCAGTCAAACGAAAATTAAGCACTTAAACAGCTTAAAAAAAGCACTGGTTCAGAATACTGTACTTCAATAAAACATTCATTGTTATTCAATGCTTGGCAAATGACATTGCCATCACATACTAGTAGAAGAACCGTGAAGAATAAATGCTGTCTGAAAAAGAGGCTTGTACTTATGCAGCGCTAATGACCATCTAAAAGAGCGATTCTGCATGGTTACATCCTCTTTGAGATTCACAGCTGCAGCTTCACAAGAGCAGTCATATATCATAATCTGCAGCCATTTTAGGCTACCCCTGTGCTTTGGAGTGCAATATGGGAACTAAGGAACTGCTAATCTGTAAAGTTACAATCAAAAACAACTTTATTCAGCGGTGATGAGTGAATGTGATGACCCACCTTCCCCTTAAGGGTGGGTCATCACGCTGAGGAGGAGGTGGTATTTAAAATTTAATACTGACAACACGCTTGACTGTAGCAGCAGTGACACACAGGGAAAAGAGCTCCACATTTAGTTTCACTAGAGAGAAAACGTACTCATTATTAGATTTTGATTTCTAATTCAATATAACAGTGGCACAGAGTAGCGCACACGAGCCGTTCTTTCAAAAGGTCAGATAACTGCATTTTAAGATTATAACACTCACATTTTAATTAATGTGAAGGATTTGCTTATTGAACAACATGCTGATCCTATAAACATCATTAATTAACTGAGATGCAGTGACTTTTCAGAAAGTTAACAGCTTGGGAACAAACAGCACGTCACCGTACTTTGAAACTGATAATCAAAGGCTATATTATCATCCCCTAGATTAACCACAGATTTTGCAGGCAAACCAGAGACAGCCTCCTTTTCTCTACGCTCAAGATCCGCAGCCACACCCATCCCACGAAAATCTTTCCTGCAATTATGCACACTTCTGTAAGCTTAGTTTTATGGAAGTAACTGTGGCTCTCAGCACAATACACGGCGTACAAAACAACCCTCTGGATCTTTAATTAGGCTAGACAAAGGAGAACCGTCTGGAAGCTGCTGTCATTGCTAGGCTTGTTTGGCTCACGCGTTAAATACCTTTGTCTCTACAACTACTTCAAAGCGCATTTCTCAGATCAGGTCAATCAAGCTACCCCTCCACTGCCCTGTAAATGGCATCTGTCATCGTCCTAGTAATTCCCACATATCTCTATGTACAAATTTGGATAAGGAAGCACTGGAAGAAATGGGGCTGGTGCCAGTTTGAGTAGTTAAGAGTTCAACCAGAGGTTAACTGTAGCCAGGAAAGAAAGATAATGTTTTGATTTCAGCTCTCAGTACTTATACAGTCAATACACATCTCTTGTGTTTCTTAGGCTTCTCTTGAGTAAAGTAGCTTGAAATCCAAGTAATTACACCCATAAGCGTCTATATGCTGGCATACTAAGGAAAAACTAACTCTTCAGAAATTAGTGCCATAGCTTTTTCTGCACTATGAAAACACATTTAACAGGAAGGAACTTACAAATGTTTGTTAATTTATAATCATTGCTGAGAAGCTACGTTTCAGCATTTAACACAGCACCATCAATAGTATCTGGCCTAGGCCACAGAGAGAAATAAGGCAAGAGTCATTTTTGTGGTCTTGCACAAGATGGGCAACACAGTCAGTGGAGAGACCATCTTTCCCTTGCCAAAGGCTTACACTCACTTGCATCCTATTCCTTTACAAAGAGGTGATTTTTAATTTCCTCATCACTGAATACCTTATGGAAAGCTACCCAACATGTATTAAATGCAGAGGAAAAGAATGTCACACCTGGAGCCTGCAGTTCCTTGTGCTAGTAACTGTATGCTTACCTATTTCCCTAAGTTAATCATAAATTAATTCATTGGCTACAGAAGACAGTCAACAGACCAATGAAGGAGCAACAGACTGTTAAACATAAAGAGGCTGTTCCTATCTCGAGCCAGCTACAGCAAATGTTTTCCAGAGTCTGGTGGTATGAAAACAGTGGCCAGAAAACAAAAACAGAACAAAACCACAGCAACAAAAACCCAAACAACAACAACAAAACAAACAACAACCAAACAACAACAACAACAACAAATCCCAAACTCCACATGACCGGATGCTCAATCTCCGCCTCTGTCAAAAAAAAAATAATAAAGGTTCCCCTGAAGAACTTAGTGTGAATTTTCATCTAAGTGAGCTTCATTTATATCAAGTGACTCAAGTGACTCAGTTACAGCTCCAACAATTATGCCCAAAAAATCTGTCCTTCTTGCCAACTGTGACACTCTTCCTGGTTACATCCAGAGCACCTAGCCATCAGACTGCCAGATAAGAATTTCAAATGTTGCTAAAGAGATGATGCTAAAGAAATGGAGAGTTCCAAAGCAGGACAGCAAACAGAGACAGGGATTTCAGCAATTAGGTTTCTACAAGTACCGTCCCTGCAGATTAATGAAAGCTTTTAAAAAAGGAAAGCCCTGACAAAGTGTTCCAGATACACAGCTTACCTTCGAGACTTCGGCACATTTTTGTGGTTTCACAACACATTTCCTAATACTTCCTATTAATATGGAAATACTTTTCTCAGTAACCAACTGATAAGTTCACAGAAACAACAGGGGAGACAGACAGAGTGCAACATGGAACCAGAGACTTTACTCCATATACAACCTGTCAAATGAAGAGGGGAGTCTTGAGGAAACTTTTCACCTTACATTCCACCCCTTCTACTAACACTGAATGTAGAATAAGATAGGACAAATATTAAAAGGTACTACAATGTGCAAGGAATAAAAGTATCTCACAAATTCAAGAAAAAGTCCAAATAATCATTCATCTTGTGGGAAAGAGGAGAAAGAATTGTACATAAAGTAGTGATGCATTTCATGAAGAAAGCATGCAATGTAATGCTTACTTTTTTAGTAAATTTCTGTTTATCTAGGAGATCCCAAACCTCAGTCTAAATGCCCAAATAAACTCAATAGACTTAAGTTGCAGTCACATATCCTTTAACAGCTGATGTAAATAGAAGTGAGGGTATCTAAGCTAGGTACTCATCACCAGCCCCACCACACCTATTCTGGAGATCACTGCCTTTCCCTTCACATTGTCTATGTACCCTCCCCTTTCACCACAGTCAAGGTGGACACTAGGTTGGAAAACACACTATTGTGGATCACCTGGACCTTTTCTTGAAGCAGTCTAGGGACTGTTCTACCTCATAGAAATACTCCTAAGTGATATGCATTCGTAGTATTCTGGGAAGATGCTGTTAGAACCCCACATGGGATTATAGCTCAAGTTTCATTTTCAGAAGCCTAACAAAACTGTTCCACTGATACCTGCAGGCTGAGGCATGCTCTGATTATCTGGCACTGGCATTTGTCCTGGCACTGCTCCATCTCCATCCATGCCACAGATACAGCTTCACTGCTTAGCCAGATGCAAAGACTTAGGTACAGCCAAGACCGTGCAGACATTCTTGCATGAGCACTATGCGAAACCTTTTGTGGGAGAACTGAGCAAAACCACAATTTTTTTTTTTGTCCAGAACTGAAGAAAACAAGATTTACTATAACCCACTTCCACAGAGGAAAAGCCAGACTGAAGAACTTCTGTAGTGCTGTAAGAGGCATTACTCTTGGATATACTGGTTCCTCTGAGTGCAGCCTAACTTAGATCAAACCAAAGGAAATATCTTTTCTTACTCTAAAGACATGTAATGATGCTTTGCTCTCACTCCAAACCAACAAATGCAGTAATTCAACTCTAAAGTGGGCTACAAGCTTGATTTTAAATAAAGCTGCAATTTAAAAGGAGAATAATTTGACCTCTAAGTAATATTTCCTCTCTCTCTGCTCATAGCCCGATCTGTTAGCTGAAGCTTTACAAATTTAGTAATGATTAAAATAAATTAGCCTAATTACTTGACAAACCTGGTACACTGACTTGAAGCTTCCATATCAACTGACCTTCTCTAAGACAAAACACTGAAAATACTGAGGGCACAGGAACGAACAACAGAAGCCTCACACTCCTCATCTGCAGAGCTGAGTTTTGTTCACAAAAGCAAACACAGTGACTTATTGTGCAACAATGGCAAGCCAAACAGGACAGAGAAAATTCTGCTCTGACCTCTACACTTAAACTTAGCAAAGGCTTGCTCCCTACGAAATATTGAAATCTGATAGTGCAAATTACACCACTCACTGCCTATTCAATTTTGAAAGTAATATTGTATTAGCATGGCTCTTCCGGAAAGAATTAAAAGTTGATAAACATAATTATAAGAAAGATGAGCTCTTATGACACCATAAATATTATTCAAAGCTATTGTTATCCTAATGAGCTAAAGTGCCAGAAGCTCCTTTTTACCAGCTCCTTGGCTTCCAGTATAAGAACAACAACGGAAAAATTAAAACGAATTTCTATCAAATTTCTCCAAATCCTAAGATTAAATTATTTCTTTGTCTAATTGTTGATTTATAATGCAAATTTCCTTTTGAATTTACTAAGACTCACATTCAGGGCAACATTGCTTAATCCTTGGTTTAATTAATAAACTTGTTTTACTCTGCCAAGGATACAAACAAGTTTATTAAGTCTATCAAGCACTTGGTAAGGTACTACTGATAAAGAAAAATATGGTCCTATTTCACTGCATTGATTACCCTGGAGTGAATTTGTCTACTGGTAGTTAAGCCTTGCATACATACTTACATACACATACACACACACGCGCGCGGGAAAGAGTACTTTTGTTTTGAAAATTTATGAAATTTCATTTGTTATCTCAATGTTATAATTTTTAACTTGTAGTCTGATTACCAACAGTGTATCTATTAGAAGCAATAATAATAAGGAAATTTTATACGTGCAAATAGATGCAAAAATTACTACCATTTTGCCCTAAATTTTCCTACAGAAAATTTCTTATTACAAACTGGTTTTATAGTCAGTCAATTATACAGGTTTTAAAGTACAGTGTGAACAAAATCACAGTACCATGCACATAATGTAAAGTTCTTTAACAGTCACTAAGAACACTGCTTTCAATCACTTCAAATATGTCAATGCTTATTTTACCAAACAGATATCAGATAACAGCCTGGTTTAATGTTCCCACAGACACAGTCATTTCAGAGCCTAGGGAGTATCCAAAGGGGCATAAACATACACAAATATGTTTATAATTAATATACTGCATATAAAAGACACAATTCTTACATAACCTCCACAGCAGCATTCTTCTTGCAGAGATGTCAATGCTCATGTTGCTGCTCATTTTAAAGCCATCGCCTTCTATGCCTAAAAATGGGATGGGTGAAGTGGCCTGCTGGTAGGGAACGCAGCAAGGAGCACTTTTCAGTGCTCTAGCTCTCATTCTTGGGATCAGGAAATGCAACAGAAACTAAATCTGAAACAAGAAACGCTATTAAGAATACTTTCCTGGAGGTTGCTACTTAGTAGACTCTAGTTTGAGGGAGAGAGATTCTGAATAGCACAACTACCGGCAACACACTCGGCATTTGTTTATACATAAGCAGAGTGCAACATTTTATATCCATCAGTGACTTTCAATCAAGCAATATGTAAAGAAACAAGGCACAGCATTGCCAAGCACTCAAAAAGGTCGCACCTGAAACTCATTAACTTTTTTCTTGTCCCCTCACAAAAATTAAGCAGTATAATTACATACTAAAAACTCTCCTGTTCTTATACTGGATTT
The DNA here is from genome assembly GCF_028551555.1 of Melozone crissalis. Classification (NCBI taxonomy): domain Eukaryota; kingdom Metazoa; phylum Chordata; class Aves; order Passeriformes; family Passerellidae; genus Melozone; species Melozone crissalis. The sequence goes on along the minus strand of NW_026535783.1, from coordinate 16,827,398 downwards.
CAAAGAACTGAAAAAAAAACAATTTATGCATCTTTTGATTTTTCTTTACACAAACTTTCCACTAGCCAAAGGAAAAAAAAATTGTCCATTTTATTCTAAGTTTTTATTATAAGTTAAGTCAAATTAAAAATGTATTTTACTACTAGAGATGACCAGACACAACTTACCAAACTTAGCTTATCTTCTCTTTTCCCCATGCAAATTACTACAGCCACTGAAGACAAAAAATGGAACAGTTGTTTTACAGAGGCCAAACACAATGTTCAGATGGTTCATAATCAGATCAAATCAAAGCCTCTTTCCACACAAATAATCATGACTTGTTTTCTCAGAAGGCTTTGCCAACCAAGATACCAACAACAAGAATATTCTGTAAAATAATGTGTTTTCTTTTCAATGACCTATGGACCTATTTCCTTATTTTAACTCTGTAAATTCATTTTCACAGCAGTGACAAAGAGAAGAAGTCATAGAAAATTCAACTCAGAAGGTAAGAATTTTGGAAGGCTATAAATTATGGAAAAAGTGAGTTTTAACTGAAGAAGCTTAAACAACATTTACTGCAGAGGTTACTCCATTTCTGCTATAATGCTTTCTTGGCTTTGATCTTTAAACCAATGACTCATGAAAATGATATCTTCAAATTTACAGGCCACCAGTAAGTGGGTCTTTAAAAAAATGTTGTACAACAATAAAGCAGGAAGCACAAGCACTTCTTAACCATTTGAACTGTCAACTAATTAATTATGATACTGAAACAAAAGCCTATTAAAAAAACTTTCTCTAAAAAAGGAGAGAGGAGAAAAAGCAAGTCAGAAAAAAGGGGGCTAGGCAGTTCTAGTGAGCAAACCAAATGGCATATTGGGGAGAGAGGTTCAAGAAAATGTATTATATTTGCTCAAATTAACAGAAGCATTTCTCCCCCACGCCATTCAAAAGGAAAACAAAATAGGGCAGCTCTCCTGCCACAGAGTGATGCCCCTTAGCTGGAAGCTGCTCCAGTTGTCAGGTTCCTGTCAGCACGGAAGTGCACCAACACTTCCCTTCTCCCACTCTTTTGTTCCTACTTAATATGTGTGGTTTGTTCAGCAGTCTTTGCTGTTAAACAATTCATTTTTTTCCTTGCCTCCTCTGCTTCAGGAGGAGGCAAAAATAGCAAGACTTAGGCACAAAATATAAAGCTCATTTCCTGTACCTTAGTGCCTCATTCTTTCACCTCCTTGTCCATAGGATTTAGCTACCAAATAGGTCTTAATCTGTAAACAAATGATTTGCTCTACAATTAAGCCATTCACTGCTTTTTTTTTTTTCCTCCCTCTCTTTCTTTGGCTGCTTGGCTGCTGTCCAATGTGGAGGCTCATAGGTTCTTCTATTATTTAGTGCTGGTTAAAAGGCAATAAGCTCATTCAGAGTTTATAAAACTATAAGCTATCAACAAAAGCATTTAATGCTTCTCTGAAGCACTGTGATTTTTTGCCTGAAAAATTAATAATGTGTGGTTGCATGCTTATATGTGTGTACATGCGGATGATGTGTGGGGGTGTTTTTTTATGCACTGGCCTGGTAATTCACTCAGCATGCCTTTAAAAAGTCAGTTATTGTAAACTACAAATACATATCTTTCACTCGAATTTTAATCGACTGTGTACTTTTTTTATCAGCAACAGACAATCACAGGAACTGTGATTCACCATGGCTACAAAGCTGAACCTCAAATACTTTGATGTTGTATGAGGAAAAAAAAAATGCCATGCTACTGTGGATTTTCACAATGTTTGCAAATATAGTTTCTTTATAGAATGATGTTTGGGAATCACAGGAGTCTGCCAGAGTAAGTGAAAGCTTCAGAGAAGGTAAGTAACATGTTAGCTTTTTCATTGCTGCAGTTTAAAGTCACTGACGACTCAAGAGAAAATAGCACGGAGATAATTTTCATTTACCTCTATTTTTAAGTTTTTGTTCTTTCTGGAAAATACATTCTCAGGTTAAAACCAGAACACAACGTGTATATGTTTGTCTTCATGGAGATGTTTCTATATACAACACAGGATTAGCAGGCTACTGCCTCAACGTGCGACAGTAAAGACAATTAAATATTTTTTTTTAAACATGTCTGTATGTTTTCAATACTTAATACGTTAAATAAGTAAAGTATTGTAAGTAGATAGATAAATTTACAGGTGTAAATCTCATTTAGAAATGACAGGTACTTAGCCATTTCAATTTCAGCAATATACTTCCAATGAAATTCTGCAAGCCTATTTAAAGTCTATTACGGCTGCTGACATCAATCTGCCAGGCTTTAGAGTGCTAATCTCTACTGAAGATTTTCACCTACAAGTTTAGCCACTGGTTTATTTGACTTAAATACTCAGTGTTTCTCTGTATAGGCAACTACAGACATAAGGCATTAGAGGTGGATGGGCAATGGGGCAGAATTGCACAGAGCACCTAATGCTACTATTGCCTGAATAAGGAATGAAGTTCCAACTCCCCTTAGATTCCAGTCCTCTCCTCAGGGTTTTAGTCCTGATTTCCACACTTTCCACTCAAAATCTCACTTCTTCCCCACTGAATATAACATATTCCTACTGTAGCTACTCATGGGAGAATGAACGCTACAGGAAAACCCTCTTAATTTAAGGTATCTTATTTTAAATGTACACCCATGCACTCATGAATATGGATGCATACACAAGCACAGGGCCATACAAAAGGACACACAAAAAGATTTTAATGAGCTGTACCTATTAACACGCACCAGAGATCAAATGAGGCTCTGTCCCCATCGTTCCCCCACCCAGCCAAATGACAACTTCACAACTTCTGAAGTTGCAGATAAGAGGTGGCAGCCAGACAGGTGTCAGGTATGCATGCTCATCCTGAAAAACTACTTAAAGGTTCCAAAAAAAATTGTGCTAACCCTGCAGAAAAGAAATGCCTCTTATCCTGAACTGACACAGCAGTCACATCCATATTTAAATGTTAATTATGTGTATTGTTAACTTGTTTAATTTATCGCAATACAATGTACCCTCAATGATTACCAACCAGTTGAAAAGGGTTTGTGAAAATGAAGCAGTAAGAGGCATTTGAAGCCTTTCAAGAAATATTTCACTTTGAGAAAAAAATATAGATCTTGGATGTAGTTTGAATGTAGTTGGCAAATTTTCCACCTAGAGTAAATCTGAAGGCTCAAAAATAAATATTCAAGAGCATTAATTTGTTTCTAGATGTGTGCGTGCAAGTAAAACAGCAGCCATAATGTGGAAATTTGAGTCACATTTTGCAACTAATTGGAAGCAGATTAGAATTCTGCCTCAGGGGAACATTGTCAAACTAGAAGCTGGAGCAAATGAAGAAAGAGGTGAAAGCATCGTGAAGAGCTGACAGATTTACAGTGCTCAAGGCAATAAACGGGTACTAGATGAAAATGAATGTGCTTCACTGTACTGCATGCAGTTTTCAGTCATATCTCAGCAATAAGAGCATACAGCCATGAAACAATTATTTTCAGAGAGATGATGAAGGAAAGAGCAAGAATGAACAAAACACTACTCAGGCGGCGTGCAAAAAAACCTATAAATCCTACAGTGGCTCAAGTTGTTACAAGAATAATATAATTGGTCATAGTAGGTACTGTTCTGCAACCTGGACTCATCTCAAGTAAGGGATTACAGAGACATAACACAAGGAACTACTTACTTGAGTTGAAAAAGGACAGTAAGCCCTTGCTCAGTGTGAGTAAGAGTCAAAGCATTAGGCTCTTAGGAAAAAGAAAACAAAAACCACACAGATTTTTACATTTTTAAAGCTAAGAAAAACACAGAACCCTGCAGACAGATAAATCAGAGGCAGAAGGGGAAAAGCCTTTTTAGGGGGTGATTAGGAAAAGGTTGGAGGAGATCATAAAATGAAAATAAAGTGCAGAGGCTAATGTACCAATGCTGTAATGGAAACAGCTGCTAGCTTTCTCCTTCAGTGCTTGGCATCCATTGCAGCGTCACAGGAAAGACTGTTAAAAGATCTGGACATGAAATGTAAACAAAACTATTAGCCAAAACTCAGTTGCTGTATTTATAAAACAGTAGCAGCTCTTTTTTCTTTACATGTATGTATATATATACACATATACATATACATATACATATATATATATATATATACACCTCCAGCATATATATGTGAATATTTATATTGATATATATGTACGCATGCATGTGTTTGCATAACCCTCTCCTCAAACAGCAACTAGTAACACTATTACATAATATTGCACCTTACTATTGGCTGAAGTGGACAAGAATATCAATGTATGCTTTCTGTAAAACTGGGTGTGGAACAACCACCTTCATTGTTCTCAAAATGCAGCAGTATTTTTCCTTCAAATTCCAGAACTCCAATGCAATACTGGAGTTCTGGAGCACATATAGTGCCTAACATTAAACCCAGAGCAAAAATTAAATTGTCAAAACTTTATGTCAAATATGTTCATTATATCCATAAATACTCCTGGAATATTGGATCCTTGTAGTCAGGACAAGATAGCTAAACAAATGCCTCGAAGATTACTAAATCAGATTTAAAACTCCTACCAGCAAAACAAAGTTGAATGAAGTTACGAGGTCCATTTCTAATTGTATTTGCTTCTAACTATTACCTTCTGTTGAATTGCTTCTAACTATTACCTTTTGTTGAAGAGATACAGATCTAGTTTCATTTCCCTCCTTCAAAAAGAAAGGATTGGCAAGAACATGAAACCCTGAAACATGCAAATACTGCCATTACTTCACTGCTACAAGCCTATAATAAAGCACAGATTTGATAGTCCTATCCGTGTAGTGCGGCGAACCACATTCAAATAAACAGTTCTCCATGAAGAATGAAAACCCAAAGACCAAACCCTTCCAATTCAAACATTATTGTTGCTTTTAACATAAGCCATCCACAGAAATCAGCCAAGGAGGTGACAGGAAATCCAAAAATAATTTGGTTTGGCCCTGCACACTATGAGAAAGGAGATTACAGTTTGCTTTTCACTCTTACTGGTTGAGGGAAGTGGTGAAAACGATGAAGGCTATGCTTACGTAACAAGCAACGATGGTACCCACAGTTCTATTTCTACCAGAGTTCAGCACAGCATCACTGAAATTCATCAATAAAGGTGGCACTTGAATAGCATGAACTTGTGTTGCAGGGGGGATGGGCTTAACAAAACCCCTGAATTAATTCAATGGATAATGCAAATGACTAAATGTGTGCAAAATCAAACTGTCTAGTGAACACAGTTAAAGAGGCCAGATGTGCCTCAAAATTTCCTGGGAAACACAACCTAAACTTGGCGCTTTCTTTTATCAGAATGAAGAAAGCAAGCTCTCAGAGTTTACCAAAGTGTGACCAATTGGAGCTTAGTCTTCTGTTGCTAATTGAAGCATGGAAAAAAAAAAAAGCCAGTTTCTGAAGGCAAACTACAAACATATACTTTTTATATTCCAGTGCCACATGATAAAAAACAGAATCAAGCTGACTGGTAGAAATTTGACTGGCAACCAAAGACCAACCTATTATTTCAAACTGTTATGGGAACGCAATAAAATTGCTACCAGGTTTCCTCATGTTACTCTTCAATAAAAAGAAGCCATCGGGGAAATAAGAGGAAAAGAAAACACATCAAAACCTCTAAAGTTTCTTTAAGTAAAAGTACAATTTTGTGGTGTTATGCCATCTGCTTCTTGGTTAACATGACAAGACAACTCAACAACTAGAATGCTAGTGTTTTGAAAACATCAAGTAACCACAATCAATAGATTTTAGTTTGCTCTTTTGACTGCAAAAACTGCATTCACATGCCACTACTGGCATATGCTTCGAACATCCTCATGAGGTTATTTCCCTTTCAGTATTATTTGGTGGAGTTTCTCTGGAGACAAACACCTCAAACTGTGTTTGTGTACAAATGTGAGATTTAGGCTAGGAAGAATCAGAAGCTGTGAGAAGATAAAGGAACCAAAAATTTGGTATTTTTTTCTGAAGATCAGCTGACGAAGACTTATCATAAAGGATATACAACTGAATGTAGTACAATTTCACTTCAAAATTAGTGAAACAAAGAGATTCACATTTAATTCCTAATAGGTATTACAGGCAGAAGCTAGAGAAGTTGATCCCTTCACCTTAAGATTTAGCAGTATTTGTCAACTGACCATACAAGCAAACATATTACAAATCTCTGTCACTAAATGCAACTTTCTCACTTGCAGTGTTGGCTTCAAATTTCAGAACAACACCACAGTAGCCCTAGAGCTGGAAAACCTATCTTTACAGACATGACTCCTACTTCATTGCATGCAACTTCCCCTGAACATTCAATTGAACTGTTTAATCAAGTAGTGTTACACATATATAAGCATATATATTATGGAACCATGCACGTACATGGGGTGGGTGTCAGAGCAAGCTACCCATTCCACTCCTTGATGTTTCTCTCAGCTTTTTCAAAAAAGGAAAAAAAAAAATTACAAAGAACCTGCTTGTCAGTCAAGTCGCTCTGAATAGTTTTACAACCTTTCATTCAAATGTAAAGGCTTTGTTCCAATTGCCAAGACCATTTTGTAAGAGTTAAAAGAGAAAGTGCAACAGAGGGTGCTTACTGAAATCCTACCGCACAACCAAAAGTCATTCTCTGACCTTCCTCTTTGTCCAAATGGCTACTCATTGCTTTCAGTAAATTGTCATATAAAATCAAGGATGTAATAATAATTTTTTTAAATCATGATTTAAAATCTCATTTAAGAAAATCCCTCAAATCATGTTATAACAAGTGGCAATTATATTTATTAAAATTATCACATTTCAAACATATTTTTAAGCAAATTAAAAAATGCTAGATTGTGTTACTGTTCACTCTGATGAAAGGCTGCACTGAAAAAAGCCGCACTGGGCAGAAATAGCGCTACAAAAACAGAAAAAGAAAGAGGTTTATGAAACAGAATATATATATATAATTTTTTTCTCTCTCTCTCTCTCTCTATATATATATAAAATATATATATAATGTATTAATTAAATATCTTATATATATGTATATATATAAATATAACTTTTTTTATTTTTTAGAAAGGTATTTACTTTCTGCAATTATGACATCATCAGAAATTTTCATGAAAGACTGCTTTGCCATCTTTCACCCAATAGGAAATCTTATATACAGACCACTTTTTTAAAAAAATATCCATGTATATTCTGTGATTGTTAAGAGAGGAAAAGAACTCCTTGATATGTAGGCACACCAAAACAAACATTAGTATTTAGCAAAAAAATATGGCCAGCCCTTCAACTGAACCCAATCCACAGATTCACATGTGCCTATATGAGGATTGGGGCAAGATGTATTTCTGGTGTAAAAAATGAAGGGCACTTAAGAAGTCAGACAATCCTCAGCCATTCAGGGAATTATGAATTAGAGCATCACACAAGGTACGATGTTAAGAATACTATAAAAACAAGAACCTGGTCGTTGGATCATTTGTACAAAGTATCTTAGCTCAGACCACAGCAGACAGGTTACATTCAGCAATTCCAACTGCATACCATGCAACAAATCTGGAACAGGCCACTCACAAAGTGAATTCTGTATTTGAGAAATACGGACCATGTGGCAGTAGCACAAAACGGCCTGAACTGCTGCAGAAGAAATCCAACCTTTTTCAAGCGTGGGTGACAGAAATCCAAAATATAAGTATATCCTTGTCCAAGATGGAAGTAAAGGTGAAGGATAGCTGGAATGTTAGTACTTCTGCAACGATACTCCTGATGAAGCTTGAGAAACATGCTCAATAACACACGTATCAGTAAGAGTGTAAGACTTGAAGAAAAACAGGGTTTTTTATTCTTTTAGAAATGCAAATAGCATGGATAACACAGGGCACATAAAGGGGAACCTGCATTCAACGTGCAAAGGATATGTCCATTTAACAGAAAGCAGACCCCAGGCCCTCGCACTAGTTCAGTGCTATGGAGATAACCCATTTTTTATCCGGTGGAGAAAAAAAGGCACTAGTTTGAGCACGCAAAAAACCCTTCAGATTTCAGATTTGTGATTTACGTTGTTGTCGATAAAATAGCTTTCCAATTATGAAGGAATGCATTCTGTGTTAATGATCACAACCAGGGGTCCAAGCTTTACTCTTTTGTCAGAACCACAGCAGATCCTCCCCGCAGCTTCACCATTAACATGTCTGTTTCCTGTCAGACCACTCAGAGATAATGTCATTTATCTCAGGGCGGCACAAGACCAGTCATTAGCTTCAGTAAAAGATCTCAAACAAAGGCCGGATGGCGTTTTATCCAGGGCTCATAGGCTGCAGCCAAGAATCTCATTGCCTAACAGTTTAGAACAACTTATCTTTAAAAGAGTGATTTTCTCCCTATCAAGAATTCTAGAACACTTCTCTGAAGAGCAGCAAAGTCTGCATGGAAAATTTTAGTCAATGGTTTTATCATATGCAATTAGGTGCCTGATAAGAGCTTGCTAAAGTTATCCTTTGAGAGGCTGGGGTGGGTTTTTTTGGTTGTTGTTGTTGGGAGGTTGTGGTTTTTTTTTTTTTTCCTCCTTCATTTTACTTCGTAAGGAAAGACAGAGTAAATCAGGTTCTACCTCAATAGCAAGACCTTTGAAGAACTGACCCTTATTGTGTTTGCCTGCAGGAGGTGATTCACTATTATAAATTCTTCAATGACTGAGCTTCTGGAAACCTCTTTAAATGAAAGTGGAACTGGTTAACTGTATGTATGAACATGTGTTTTCACAGTCTCTCCCATATTATTGCATTTCAGAAAGCTTCTATAAAGTGCCAGGTGAACTTTTTAAAATAATGATAATAATAATTAAAAAAAGAAAGAGAGTCAGAAAAATACAAGCAAATCTCAGCTTTTCAATTCTTGGGCTTATGCTGAAAACCAGAAACAGATGGTACTTTCCATGTTACTTGAATCTGGTTATTGAACACCTCTATGGTTACGGGAGATTTTGCTTAGCACTTTTAACATACATTTCATTTATTGGACTATAAAATGCTACTTTGGAAAAACAAGTCTTTATATAGCTATAATTAAAACAGTCTTGCGGGAAAGCCCTTTAACATGGAGAACACGGTTAACCTCATGACATCTGGACAATCAATCCTTTCCTCTTTACTGGGTATTTATGAAGTTATTAAAATTGTAAAATTACTAATGCCCAAAGTGAAATATTTTTCCTGTAGTTCCGAATATGGCCATCAGCTCCCCTGCTTTGTTTGATAGATGCTCCAGACCAGCCTCCATTGTGCTACACTAACTCTTGCTTTGCACAGGAATTCAATAGAAGATCTGGTCATACATATTGGCAGAGGTCAGCAGGTTCACACGGAAAGCTTTCCTCGGCCAAAGGGCAACACCTCTTCACCCAGCTCAAAAAGCACCGTCACACTACTAGACAGCACTACAGAACTTTAAGAACCTTGAGCTGTGCTTATTGTTAGACACCCATACTTATCAATGTTTTTAACAGCTAAATCCCTTATGTAGCTTTCAAAACAGTTTGCTGTCAAACAACAATAGACTTTGTTCTTTAATTACAGCAAGTGACCTCCCTGCCCTTTTATTTCACAGTGAATAAACTACACACAAGGCCAGCAAGAAAAGTACATGAAGAGCATATCTCCATAACATCATTAATCAAAGCATGTACTTAAATGATTTACATCAATAGGTAAAATTCACCCAGAGATTCCTGATGGCATACAAAACACTATCAAATCCTAACGCTAAAACACAACAAGGAAAGTGAAGATAAAATAAATAATACTAGCCAACATGCTAATTTGCTAAAGACAACTTTCAAATGTGAAATGCAGTCCTAATGAGAAGCACTAAGCTAAAAAAAAGACAAAAATTCCATTCTGGAGTATCACTAGACTGATACATTTAGAACTGTAACTAAACCTTTCTGATTACAGCTTTGTATCTTCTGCATTAATTCCATGTAAACATACTGTTTTTCACATACCAAATGAAGTTTTCCTGTATCTCAGAGTAAATTATGACTGAATTAATTCCAAAATCTCCTCACAATGCATACAAAGCAAATTTTGTAGCTATTCTGAACAATTTTCAATGTAACAGCTGTTAAAAAACAAAAAAATGTTAGCTGGAACAGATGAAGAGCTCATGCTGACAAACAGTCAGCAACTGTGCTAAAAACAGTATGGATAAGAAATGGAAAATGGAGACAGGTTTTAACACCAAAAATCTTAGGAGTGGTTAGCCTACCTGTCAAAGCTACTTATTCAGACATGTCACTGTTGGCTTAGCCACAAAATGGACTGCACAAATATAGCTCAAACATTTTAGAATTACAGCACACTTTGACTTTATCCACATATTAGGGGAGTGGCGACTTTTACAACATACTTGTGGTTTCTGCATAAAAGAGCCAGCAGAACACAGTCATTGATTTAATTAGGCTTCCTAAGATCCAATTTATCATGTTTTACATGACTTTCTGCAGCAAGGAAACATAATAAATAGACTAAAAATAGAATGAAGCATGCTGTGAAAGCTAAACAGTGACTACAACTCCTGGAAATCTGCTCCAAGCTTTCCACAAATAGTAAACAAATGCAGTATTATATTCCACACCACATATAAAAACATGAAGAGTTTTAATCAGCAGTCATGAACTCATCTGATTCTAAAAGGAAACTTCCAAATTCATGAGGCATGTCTTGCACAACAGTAAGATAACTGAACATTGATTTCAACATGCAGGCTGCAAATTATGTATTTATCTACAGATACGAGTTGCTTCGTGCAAGTATGGCATATATGTTCTAGCATATAAACAGTCAAAGCAATAACACTTCAACCATCTAAAGCCTTTAAAAAATTCTTTCCAATGATGATTAATCATTTGGGGGGGAAAAAAAAGAAAAAAAAAAGCAGAACAACAAACATAAAAGACTCGAATGTTGCTAATGTTGCCACTGGCTGGAATTGAAAAGTATCAACCATTATCAGCAACAAGCTACATATTATTATTATTATTATTATTATTATTATTATTATTATTATTATTACTACTACTACTACTACTACTATTTAAAGGGAATATTCTTGGCTAAGAAAAACGCTAAGGGACTTTACTTGAGATAGCAAGCAAGCACACCATTGTGCCAGACAATGGCCAAGGCTGCACGACTGGGGTGTGCAGAGCCTGTATTGAAGTCGGTGTGTGCCAACAGCAGCGGCTGTCGCTGGAAATACAAGCTCCAGACCTCCTCCTGGAGCGACATCTACAACACGCAGAGTGTGCCACTGACGCTGAACTCCTCCATACGTGTTTGCTCTGAATTTGCATGCCATCCATTTACATAGCACATAAGATTACTCGCACGTATATAGATTCTTCATACAATTTCCTGTGTGACTAGAGAGTTGAAAGAACACAAAAACGGGAGAAACCACACCACCCTCTAATCTCCGTTGCCATGGCAGCAGCCTTTGAGATACTGAAATGTTCAGATTGCCAGCTAAACAAAATTGTTGAATGTGAACATTTGGCTGAGAGATTAAAAGGCTAAGGGGGTTGCAAAAGGGCAGTACCTCCCACATTCCAGGCAGCCACTGAATCCAATCAAATGGCTCTGACTCTTTAACCACAGCCATTGTGAAGACCGGATTAGGGCAATTTATCTAGATAGTTAAAACAGATTAGAGAACTGCAATTTGAAGACTATTGGCAACAGAAGTAAATGCCTACTGTACTAAGATAATAAAGAGACCATGAGATTTTTGGACACCTTTCTGCCGCGAACAGCACTTTTCATAAATCAAAATGCAAACATATACACATGAATTACATAGCAATCTGGTTTTCTCATCTGCATTTAGACAAGGTCATAAGGCTCATTCAAATTCATCCATAGATATGCTATCTTAAAAGCAATAATATGCATACAATATAAAATTTAATTTGTTCCTTGCCTTGAACAAATCCCTTGGAATTATCTTCCAATACTAACAAATATCTGCTATCACAAACACCCAAATCTAATCCTCCAGTCGACTTCGTATTACAAAAACTTCATGACTGAAATACAAAAAGCTACTAGTCAGTCATAAGAAGACATAACTTCCCGCTCCCTGAAACCTTGAGCCCTCCCAGATGCTTGCAGACCATACAGTTAACGCCTTCCCGAAAGTCTCCCCATTGCAATGTTCACTTGGGGAAGTTGTAAAAGCAGGTAATTTAGGACAAACAGCTGACAATACAGTCACAATACTAACACCCTGAGATTGTTCATCTGGAGGGTGTTGGTTTGCTTTATTTTTTAAGCAGAGCAGGTTCCCTTTGTTTAACAACCTGTAGAATTTACCATACTTGTAATCCTGGGCCAACACTCGCCCTCTGGCCCCCCAGAAAATGGCTTCTGCCCTACGGACAGGACAGAACTCCCACCAACACCAGAACATCCTTGAACCAGCAGTTGACAAAGACAACATTGTCTCACTCCACCTTTCACAAATAATAGAGTAGCAGCCATCTATTCATACAAAAAGCATCCAAAATAGAAAGGAATAAAACCACACCCTCCCATCTGATTTCTTTCACACCATTTCAACCTCTCAACAAACAAGCACTTCAAATCCAAGAGCCAGCATGGCTCAGAGAGGAAAACTCCTCCAGACAGGAGACAAACTCCACTCTGTTCCAAAAGCTGTTTTGCACACACAATCCTCAGCACAAGGTGCATTTCCCTCCTCCCAGCATCCTCCTTCCAGGAAGACAAGAGGCGCTGCCTGTCTCCTGGCTCCTTCCTCCCAGTCACCACACCAGCTTCTGGGGCCTCTGGGCTGCAGTGCCACGGAAGCCCCCAGCACAATGAGCATCCCGCGTTCCACCAAGCGCCACGGCAGAGCCCCGGCCTCTGCCCACAGCTCCTGTTTCCTCCCCAAGCACAACCCCAGCTCTAGGCAGAGAGTCAGAGAGAGGAAGAGGGGTTCCTTTAGACTTTGGGAGAGGAATGGCCATGAATGCCTGCTGAAGCTGTGGAACAGTCAGCACATGCAAGACCTGCTGCGCCTGGAGCCTGAGCTCTGCAGCCCCAGCCTGCGAACACACGCCATCCCACTGGTACTGCTGCTCTCTGCTAAAATTGGGGACAGCTCAGGCAGCAGGGTCATCACTGCATTTCTCCTTCTGGGCAAGTGCAATTAAAACGAACAGACAAAACAGAAAGGTTCTGCAGGTCTGATGACGGGAGAGGAAATCACAAGGAAGAGCAGTATACTGGAAACATGGTATCTTCCATGTAGGGAAGAGGTCTCTGGGTTGGTTTTTTTGGTTTTTTTTTTTTTTTTTAAGGGAAGGAGGAAGGACATACGCATGTCACAAATACACAGCAGAGAGGACAGAGGAGCCAGACATACACTCATGGGACACTTATAGACATGGGGAAACACAGAAGAGGTGGAGAGGAGCTTTGTCCTACCTTTTCTGTTTTCAATTTCTTGATTCGCCTGTGGCTCTCCTCCTCCTCCTCTTCCTTCTTTACCAAAACAGAGTTCCCCATTAACCCTGAATCCGGGGTACTTTTGCTCACTTCCCCCACAGCAGAGGAGGTGCAGTGGAAGGGGCTGGTGCTTCCACCACTGCCTCCCTTGGCCCCGAAGCCATAGAGGTGCCCAGAGGGAATTTGGCTATTGCCACCCCCACTGCCATTGGGGTGGCCCTGCTGCAGGTCATGCTGCTTGTCCTTCCTGGATTTTCCTGCATCCTTATCCCGCTTGGAGCCTCTGCTGCCAGGGGCTTTACCTGGTTTCTCCTCTTTGTTTTTCCCACAAGAGGCAACGGTGGTGGTGTTGCTGGTGTTGTTATTATTGCCGTTTGGGTTACTGCTCACACTTTGACCCAGTGCTGAATTCATGCCAGTTGCCTCTCCAGGGCGCCCTTGGACTTCCTGCCTTTTGCCAGCACTGCTGATCTCAGGAATCCCATACAAGGCAGCAGAAGGCAGAGATTTATTAGCATCCTTAGAAGTTTTACTCCTTTTCACTTTTGATTTGCTAGTCTCTTTGTGAGAGGAATTCCCCTGGGGAGCAGAGGGCTGAACAGAAGCGAATTTTAGGCCATCAGCTAAGGCTGAGGTAGCATTAACCCCACTGGAAGCCAGACCCCCGCAATCCTTGGAGCTGGTGTTGCTGCTGCTGGTGGTATTAGAATTATTCATCTCAAATTTCTGTCTGTCCTTCTCTAAGTCGGCGTCCAAATCGATTATTAAATTCCCAACACCGATTTCCCAATCATCGCCACTGTCATAAGTGTCAACTGCGTTTGGATCCACACCTTTTCCTGCAGTAGAAGTGTTCAATGACATCCTGAAGATAAGATCTCTAGAGTAAAAATCCGATGAACTTTTCTTTGGAGATGTGGGGACATTCGTTTATCTCCGTTGGGCTCTCTCTTAAGTTCAACTCTTCTTGTCTCCCTCCCCTAGGTGTGTCTAGGCTCACAACCTGCAGTCCACATCCACGTTGTCCTGTGAGGAGGGAAATAGTCAAGTATTTCTTGTCTGGGTGTTACCACAATATAACGTCACTCAATAGAGAGGGGGCAAGGTAGGGGGGAGCAAAAACATTCAGCATTGCCATGCTCTTAAGTTTGTTAAGCCAGAGACAGTGGCTGTGGTGTTTTTATAATGAGCACTTTTAATCTACTTGTATACCAACATCCACAACCTCTCTTTAAGAGCCATGCCCATAAAAAAGAAGGAAAAAAAAATGGAAGAAAAAAAAAAGGAAGAAAAAAATTTATCTACATTATTTAAATCCACAAAGTTCAGGAAATACATTCAGAGAAGTGGTGCCTAGCTGTTGGAGCACATGTTGTAATCTAACCCTTTGGACCACCACCTAGACACGAAAAGGAGAAAAGGAAGGACAGGGATTCACTCTTCAGTGCATTCCATGGATTTTGTGGCTTTTTTTAAACCAGACCATTGAAGTTTTGTGACTCTCCTGTATTATCTTTTGCCCCCCCTTCCCCTTAATCTCCTGGGGGGGGGGTGGGGGAGGAGAGTGCTAAGGAAAGTGGGAAACCTCATTTTCCCTGCCACAATACACCTTCTGTTAAAAACAACAGGCTACAAACTCAAATGTTTACTGGAAAATATTAAAATCCATAGGTTAAAATTAAAAAAAAAAAAGTGAGAAAAAATAAAAATTCTCATTCCTTTAAAAAAATATCCTTAAGATAACAGTTCTAAAAGCAGCTCTAATGTATTCCTAGGTCACACAATTGTTAGGTCTGTTAAATATAGTATTACTGACTGTACAGGAAACTGATTAAGACATACACTTTAAGTGATCTGCACCAAGGTGGCCTCAGTGACCGCAAATGAGTGTGTGTTTGACAAAGCTTAGTTAAAACGATTTTTAAAGGGATCTCTCCCTTTTACAGTCGACTGCCGAAATATTTATACATATATACGCATAATGCTTACCTTTAATCCTTTATCATTTTTAATTAAACCAGCAAATCAAAATGCTGTTCCCACTCGTCTCAGCAACAACTCTGTGCCTCATTTTACTTAAAGAGCAAGTGATCAAGAAGTAGAAAGCAAGTATCATCTCAGCCAGTATAAATCGGTCAATAACATATCTCCCCCTACTTTGGCACACGGATCAGAAGTCCATTTTTTTGTTTGTTTGTCTAGGCTTTTTTCGTCCTCGCTTAAAGAAAAAGAAGCAAAAAAAGCAAAAAAAAAAAAAATGCTGTGCCTCACAACTTTACGAGCTGGGAGGTAATATTTCACATTCAGAAGTGAAGCATCAAGGACCAGATTTTTGTTTGTTTGCTTTTCCTGAATAAGCACCGAGAGGTAATAAACACCACAGTAATATTAAAAAGAAAAAAAAAAAGAACAACAACAACAAAAAAAGAACAAAAAAAAAAAGGAAAGAAAAAAAAATGTTTCCCCAACTTCACACTCCGTCTTCAGCCCCGGACCTGGGAGCCATCCCGATCAGTAAGTAATGATCCCACGAAACAAACCTACAGGCGCCCGGGTGTTACAAGACAGAATGTGCTAACATCGGGATAAATTAGTGAAAGGGAGGAAGGAAAAAAAGAAGAAAGGACTGAAAATCTGGGCTGGATTCCGCCTGTTAGTTGGGAAGTGGCATTTTTTTCGCCCGTCCTGACAGATCTGATTTCTTGAAGTAACTTGAGGGGAAACGGGCGGGGGAGGCGGGGGGAGGGGGAAGAGGGGGGCGAGGAAGAGGAGGAGGAGCGGGAGGGGGGAATCACTGATCTGATAAACCGGTTATCAAAACATTTTGTGGGAGTGGAGGAAGGACTGCGTACTCTCAAACGAACTAAATTTTCCCAGGGGTAAGATTTCGGGGAGGGGGGTGCCTGTCCCCGTCCGTTCGTCTGTCCGTCCCTCCCCCACCAGCCTTAGATCAGCGCTTTTTAAAAATAGGAATTAGAAAAAAAAAAAAAAAAAGAAGCAAACCACCAGCATAGGCACGTATCAGTTTCGAATGGCTGTCTCGGGGGGAAAAAAAATAATAACAACGAAAAAACCCGTGAGCTTGGGCTAGTCAGTCATGCGGTAAGTAATTCAGTAATTAGAGTCCGAGGAGATAAAGCAGACGACCTTTTTGTCAGGACAGATCGCTCCCACCTTATTGTCTCAGCAAACCTCGCAGTCTACCGTTATCACCCCCTCCCCCTTCCCTATGCCTCCCTCCCCCCTCTCCAAGTCAGACGGTCTCGGAGCTTTAGCTTAGTATTTTTAATTAGCCGGCGATGGGAAGCTAAAAGCCGTAATGAATTGCCGGTGGCGGGAGGGCGGGGGGAGGGGGAGGCGCGGCGGGCCCGCCGCCCGCGTCACGTGACGCCGCCGGGCGCCATTGGCCGCCGCCGCCGCCGAGCAGGGCCGGGGCCGCCCCTCACACACCCGGCGGGGCGGGCCGCGCCCTGCCCCGGCCCCGCGCCGCGCCGCCGGCCCGCCGCCTCGGCTGGAGCCCCGGAGTGCCCCCCAGGAACGCCTCGCCGAGCCCCCCGCCACCTCCCCGGGTGGGGGGGCCCGTTTACCTCAGGGCTTTCCCTTCCCTGCGCCTCAGGGCAGGCAGAACCGAGACGGCGATGGAAGCGGGCAGCCGCCGAGGGACGATCCCACCCCCGTCCCCCGGCTCCAGCCTCGCGTTTCTGGTGTCTCGGTGTGACATGCGAGGTGCCTCCCGGTCCGTCGGTGCCCCGTCGCTCCTGCTAACGAGCGCAGTGCTCTTGGGGCCCGGGGGGGCGGGGAAGCAATGCAGACTTGGCTGTAATGGTGTCACTTTTGTTCCCCCCCCCCCCCCCCCCGTGGGTTAGTTAAAACCCAAAAAGGCACTACGCTTTAACGCTCCCCAAGTGCACCGTCAAGTATGATTTGTGTGGCTACAGTGCTTTCACCCTCTTACTTCCCTCAAATAACTCACCCTGTCTGGGGGGTTGTTTTGGGGTTTTCTTCCTCCTTTAAAAATCCCCAAGAACCCTAGTTATCTCAACTCCCAAAACTCTTTAACACTCCCGTTTGGAGAGAAAAAAAAGAAAATCCCCTCTAAGTGCTATAGACACACCACGCAACCGTACTTACGGTCTGTATTGGATCGAGTTGACCTTTTCCTTCTAACTGCATTGAGTGTGTTTTTGTTGCAGCCGCTTTTTATTTTAGGAAAAAAAAAAATCTAATGTCTTCAACAGATTTATTGTGTTTGGAGGAAGAGAGCACCAGATATCATGAACCTTCCTTTCTTTCTTTCTAGAAACAAAATTAAAACAACAACGCCAAAAAAAAAAAATAAAAGAAAAGAAAAACTGGACAGAGAAGGCAAACCCGGCATGTGTGTCTGTCCCCTCACAGGCTGACACACAGGCACAGGGGACAGGGGCGCTGCCCCCACAGCAGCGGCCGAGGCGGGGGAGTGGGAGCCTCGCTCCGCGCGGTACCTGAGAGGGACTTTTCTTTGTTCGCGATGCCCTTTCCCTGCCGGCCAATCAGCACCCAGCTTTTATGAAACCGGGCCCTGCCATTGGCCCACCGCTCCTCCTGCCTGCCGGCGAGGGCGAGAGACACAAACACGCACCCGCTCGCTCGCTCGCACCCCCGGCACCCGCTCGCACTCGCGCCTTGCGGCCCCGCACACGCTGCGCCCCCGCGCACGCCGCACCCCCGCCCGGCACCCTCGCACCAGCCCGCCCCCACCTCCGCGCGCATTGTGCGCTCACTCACACGTTCTGCACTCGCACGCACGCACACGCACGCAGCCCCCTGCTCTGCCGCCCGCAGCCTACACCGAGCCTCCTTGCTGCAGCCAGATACAAAATCGTGTTTCCCATTTCAATTATCCTACATAACATTTAAAGCTGAGGGAGAGAAAAATAAATGAGGGAAGGGAAAGGGAAAAAAAAAAAAAAAAAGAAAAGAGAGGGGGAGGAGGGGAAGGAAAAAAATAGAAAACCAAGGTGGAGTGTAGCTCTGCCAAGACTCACACGTAGGGAGGAAGACTCCCTCATTTCGTTTTAATTTAATTTCAGGGCAGTTTTCGAAGCCATGATGAATGATTTTTCTGTGCCGGTTTCAAAGAGGCAATTTAGAATCTCAGTCATAATTTTTAAATGCCCCCTCATTCAAAATTATAACAGCTTGAAGCCAGCGAGAGAGGGTTGCTGATACACATGTGCGATTATTTTCGTGCTTAGTGGAGGAGAAAAGCAAACAGTGTCTGGAGGAAGGGGCTGAAGGGAGGTTCATGGTTGGGCAGCACCCCTGGCTCTGCTTGGGGGTCACCGAGCCGCTGCTCCCCTCTCCGATCAGCCCTCTTTCTTGCATTCACTTTTACAGCTCCTCATGTATTTTATTACATGTTCATTTTTACAATATGGCTTAAGTTAGACAGGTCGGGTTTTATTCTTTTTTTCTCCTTTTTTTTTTTTCTCTCTTCCTCTTTTTCGGAAGGAAGGGGAGCAGAAAATAACCCTTTTGTTTCCAGACTGCTGATTTACTGCCGCACGCACTGAAGTGTGAATGCCAGCGACCCTATAACTACCACGTGAACATCCTTTCACAGGAATTAGTAACACAAATCTTCCCTATCGGGCTTTGTGTAGCTCGAAAATATCCCCCTTAATCATTCCTTTTGTTTACGTTGGGAGCCATTATGCTACACCACTGCGTTAAATTGCGTTTAACCCTTCGCGGACGGCGGGGGTGGAATGGGGGCGGTGGCGGCCGCCGCCCGCGGGCACGGGAGGGTCGGGAGGTGGGGGGCACTAGCCCCGCAGACACCCTGTTCCTTTTAATATCCTTAAACACGATCTACTCTTTTCTTTCTTTTCCCCCCTTTTCCCTGTCTTTGACTTTTTTTCCCCCCTTCCTCTTCCCCTTGATCTCGCTGGGACTGATCTCCCTGTGAAAATCGATACGGGATGTTTTTCTTGCCAAACGTACGCTACGCCCAAGTCAAGATTTCCGGCAAGAAGTCAAAGCGTGGCATTTACGATGTCCTGCACACCCATGACAGGGTGACAAAATACCTCTTTGGATTTCGTCCAGCTGAGCAAATCACGCTCGTCAGCGTGCCCGCGTTGCAGGCTTCCCAATGAAAGCGGCGATTAGTGGAGAGGTACCAGAGGAGCAAACCCCCCCGGACCCGGCTATGCTGCGGGGGCTTTGCGGAAGGTGAAACAGGACTAGTGGGGGTAAAAAGCTCCCGTGGCGTGGCATTCGTCCGCTCTATGGCCACCCGGTCACCATGACCAGGGGCCCCAGGAGAAAAGGCTGCCCTCCAGGTGCTGTGAGTCCCGCGGACATTGGGGTCACCAGCATCAGCTACCTTGGGAGGCCTTGAGGCTGCTCCGTTTCTCCTGTGTAAAAATACCTACCCTTCAAGGGCTGATAATGAAGGGTTTATTAGCAGGGATATGTTCATTGTCAAGGAGGCCTTTGATCACATTAAATGTTTAAGCGATTACAAAGTGGGGGAGGGAAGCAAAAAAAAAAAAAAAAACCACCAAAAAAACCCCCAAAAAACACAAAACAACAACAAAAAAACCCCAACAAAACCAACAAAACAAAAAAACACCTCATGGCATGTGTGCGGCACAAACAAGAAATGCTGAGGTGTGAACAGTGAACACATCCCTGCCATCCCGCCCGGCTGTTGGGACAACGCAGGGATAATAGCAAGGAGGACCTGTGAGCGGCCACTTCCCAGCCGCTGTGGCAGCGGACACGGCTGGAGTCACTGGCACTCTCCCCCCAGGGAGGGACACTTATGCCCAGCATGAGCAATTTGTGGAGGAGTGGGCATGCATAATGTCACAAGGTACCGAAAATCACAGTTTCCCCGAGGGTAGCTCTTGAGTGATGTCACTCACTGGTTAGCAAAATTTTAAGATCAGCAACACCAAGCTTTTGGTCTACTTAGTCGTGGATCACTATTCCTGTTTCCTTACAGTATGTATTTTTCAGATTTAGGTAATGGCCCTGAATTTTTCAGTATTGACCTCTGTTTAGACACGTTTCACTTTGGGCTGCTTCTCGTCTGCAAAATTACAGTCATTTTCACATTATTATACAGTGAGTAGGAGACGGTTTGTATTTAGCGTTGGGTGGGGGAAGGGGTATTATGGGAAGTGATCTGCTACGGTCAGCACATAATTTCAGCCCAAAGAAAATTGCTTCTGAATAGATAGTCTGTTAACTAGCCAAGGAACAGTCGCTGGGAGAGATTACAAAAATGCCTCTGCTTTATCTGCCTTACACCATCATTTTAATTTTTGAAAGAAACGGTCAGGGGAAGAGCCAGCCACAGAGGGTTACTAACTACAGAGGCCAACTGACGGGGGTAAAGTATCCTTAAAAACCTCCTTAAATTACAAATTTCTGAGGGGAGCCTCTCACCCCATTCCCTCCTGGCATTTGTGTATGAGTCTACAGGGAAGGAGCCTGCCCAGTGTACCACATGGCTGCCAAAGCAGGGTTTTATTTACCCATTTCTGTGGCAGAAATTAGAGCAAGACTGCTTGCCGGCCCCTGGGTGCATCTGCAGCAGCAGATTCCGATGAGTGGATGCAAAAGGACCACTGAACTCACATTGTCTTGTAAGGTTAAGAATGTCGGTATTTCAAAAAGCTGCCAGGGCCCGCTGTGTGATTTAGTGACTTTTACGCCTTAATTTCTACCTGCTCTCCAAATTAGATTACAACTTTGTATTTCTGTGCATTTTACAAGATAGACAAAAGGCCAATAAATTAGTGATGATTGTCTAAAATAGGAAATCTGTACTTAATTGGTGCAGCTGTGGACTGCTAATAATACCAAGAGATCACCATTCACCCATCCTGGTCCCTGTCCGGATTTTTTTGTTTGTTTTGGTTTTTTTGGGAGGGTTGTTCGCTTTTTGTCGGTTTTGTTTTGTTTTGTTTTAACCTTGCCAGACATATGCATCGCACACGCTACGAAGATCGCTGTCGAAGGTCTCTTTGTTTGGCGGAGGGCCCGCGCTGCCGGTCCCGCTGCCCCGGGGGGGCCGCAGCCGTGAGGGGAGAGAGGCGCCTTCCCGCCCCTCCCGCGGCCGCGGGCCCTGCGCGCTGCCCGCTCCCCGAGCGCTGAGCGGGCGGCGCCCAATCAGCGCGCGAGAAATCGCTTTCGCGGCTCGCCATTGGCTGGCGGCGCGCGGGGCGGGGCAGGGGCCCCGCGCGCGGGCCTCGGGGGAGCGGCGGCTCCGCGCCTGAGGGGAGCGGGGCGGACCCGGCGCTCCGGCCCGGCGCCGCTGGCAGCGCCGGGGTTAAACTTGCCGAGAAGAACCGCAATAATGCCACCTAGGCTTACTGTCATTAGCAGCAAAGCCTTAATTGCCTCCCCTCATTCAGTCTGTCTCCATTTCTCCCTTTGTTCCCGTGTTCGGTGTTGCAGGAGCACGGGTACGGGTCCATACCTGCGATCTCGGCATTATCGACAGCGTGTCTGCAAAGATAAACCCATCGTTCTCTTTCTCTTCAACTTGCACCAAAGAGAGGGCAAAAATCCATTTCTCATCAGCACTTACTTGTCATACTAATTACGTAAACAATGAGTGGCGTTTCTCTCCTGTACGTTTTGCGCATAAAAGTTTTCTCATAACAAGACTTGAAAGCAGTGCACTGGAAATTGTATTGATTCGAAGATTTTGGGTTAGCGCATCCTAGAACCTTCAGAACATCCCACAGTATTATGGGCGAACTTTCAGTTGATGTGCACAAACTACTGGCTCTGCAGATTAGTTGTGGGTAATATATAACAGCATTGCTGACTGCCAGTGATCCATAGACCAGAGTGTGGGAACTGATGATACAAACTACAGAGGAGTCATTATACACTTGGCAGATACTTCTGTTAGATACAATTTTTTTTTTCCAGAGGCAATGCTGACAATGTTTCCTTCTTCTTTAGAGCAGTCCATAGACTCTTACATTTATCTGCATATTCACAAGGAGTCTCAGTTTGATACCTAATCTAGTGGTCAGTGTCTCTGACGTTTCAGCATACAAATATAGTTTCTACATGGAAGCAAAGTGCTGCTATGTTGTATATTGAAGAGCAACAAAGATGACCTGACAACTAGATGGAAAGATTTATGAAAGAGCCTCTATGTGCATGTGTATATTTATTTGGGAGTACAGAGAGAGTGTAAAAAGTAAACAGATAAAAACTATCCTTCTGAGAGCACAGAGACAGAAAAGAAAAAAAAGAAAGAGATGAAAGAGAACAAACCTGAAAAAAGTGGGGGGAAATGTAGAAGAAGAAGAAAAAAAAAGGAATGGAAAATAAAAAAAATAAAAGAGGAAAAGAGAAAAGCAACAGTTGAAAATAAATAAATAAATAAATAAATAAATAAATAAATAAATAAATATCCTACCAGTGTAATGTGCTAATCAGTGAAATAAATACAGAAGGAATAAATGAGACGTTCCCAAGTACCGTAGCATAGAACTTAAAAATTAGGCTGGAAAGAGCACTAAAAATAAATAATATGGGTAATTACTCCATGTTGGCATTAGAGTGGACTGAATGACCCAGAAAGTCTTTTCTATTCTGTAAATTAACAGCTCTCCAAGGTTCTGCTGTAGAATCTGAATTACAAACCTTTTACCTAGACGTGAATATAGCCTTCAGTTCATTGTATAGATGGTCAATTTTTCAAGTAATTTAAACAGCATATTTATTTATGTAGTGCTTTGTGCAAACATTCCGATAATGTTAAAAATATTTTTTTCTTTCATAATAAAGAGTGTGTTCTGAGAAACAAGGAATACATGTTGAAATCTGTTACAGTCTTGCCATAGCCTAAGCTTAATGTTTCACAGTCCATTATAATTTGTAATAGAAATGATAGATGCAGTTTCAGTATTTTAGTAGGACAGTGTGTCGATGTTCTAGTCTTGCCAAGGTGAAAAATGTACAAAAGGCCAGTGGCTGGGTACAGTACTTCACATTTTCAGAGAGAACAAATGAGCATGGGGAAATGAAACTGAGCCTTAGTGAATAGGATTGGATTGGTTTTTTAGAGGAAAGGCGAGGAGTCATAGGCCAGGGAGAGGAAAGATGAATCTTGAAATGGAATTTGCAGAGGAGTAGCCAGTTAGGCTTAAGGAGTCTGCAGCAGAAGTGGGTTTGAGAGGGACTTTCCCAACGTGAAAGGAGAGCAAGAAGCATGATGTTGAATAAGCAGAAGGAATTGGCCAGATGTAAGATCAGATAGCATATACCAGGAATAAGATAAAGGTGACTAACAGTCAGAATGTGCACTGTCTGGTAAAGTGAGGAATGACTCCGAAAGTTTTCAGAGCCAAGGCTGGGTATATCATCCTCACGGGAAGAGTGAGGAAAACATGCTGCTACATTTTTGACAGAAAGGAGCTCGAAGATGAATGACCCTTGAAAACCCACGAGAGAAGAATAAGAGTCTGTTTGTGTGTAGGTTTGAACCCAGTAGTTTTAAAAACTGCAGAGCTATGGAATGAGAAAACCTATGCTCTGGGACAAGACAAATACCAAAGATTTTGATAATCCGGATGAGAAGCATTTAAACAAACTAAATATGTTAGCTGCTAGAGCTGCAAGTGAAGAGAATAACCCTAGGAACGTCTCTTATGTGTACCAGAGCAAGCAACTGTGACCTCTTGCTTTCCTGACTGTCCTTGTTGCTCTTTTGTTGTTTCCTTTGCTGTATTGGGGCAGGAGAGAAACACAAAGAAAGCTTTGTACCCTCAGCTACACAAGAAGGGACTTGCTCTAAAAGCAGCATGAGGAAACAGGAGTGAGACAGGTAGGAGAGAAGGAGAGGGGATGATGAGACCAAGAGACTGAGGCAGTAAAGGCGGCGATGTAAATACAAAAAGGGAAGATTAGTAGAGAAGATGGGCTACTGGCGCAGTCTGGTCTCAGCTGTCTCACAATCATTATGTGACAACTTCTGTGATTTGGCCATCTTGCCTTGAAATAGTAACTAAAGCAACAAGTGAATGTAAAAGCATCAAGGATTCCTTTAGCCAAAAGTAACACAGCTATGTTTTCTAGTGGATGATGAAACACAATCAGGTGAGACATTACTCATTTCAAGGCTTACATTCTCCATGGAGGTACCTGAAACATTGCTGAACTGCACTATTGACATTTGAAGAGAAATCCCATCCAGATTTTAGACATTTTCTTCAGCAGTGTGGTTGCAAACGTTTAATTTAAAAAGAAGCCTGGTAAATAAAAGAGAAAATGAAAAAACAAAACAGCAACAAACAACAACAAACAACAAAACAAACCAAACAAAACCAAAAACAAACACCCAAAACTGAAAAAAAACCCAAAGAACAACAAACCAAAACTCCGGGGAATGCACCAAGTGATATAATCATTTCTGCTTGATCATTCTTCCTATTAATGGAAGGAAGTTGTGACTGTAGCTATACTGAGTTCCTCACATCTGTCTGTTTTAGAGCAGTGGTGTGAACTAAACGTAGCACCGTTTGTGTCAGACAAGAGGGCAGAGGTGGTCTGTTTAGCTGATGAGCCTCTGCACAGTCTGGACTTTGAAATCTGCAGGTCTTCTCATCACAGAGCTTCTGCTTCCTCACTTGTAATTTAGTGTAACAGTGATTACTTACCTTACAGGGTGCCCTGAGGACTGTGTTTGTTAAGCATATTGAGATCAAGTGTAATGTGATTAAGAACATCTGCATTAGATTTTGGCCTGTATAGCAAATAGCTGCTATTAAAGCAGACTTTCCAGTGACTGCAACTTCTCTCTTCTTTAGGACCAGAGAAAAGAAGTCCCAAGAATCACACAGGGATGTCAGTTTTATTTGCCTTATGTAAAGATCCTCTGTGCTTTCAAGCCCTTAAGCTAGGATGCAAGCAGACTTTTTGTCCAGTTCTCTGAACTTCCACCGGGGAGGTGGAAAAAAGGAAAACCTGGTGTGCTTTTTGTAATTGTCGTGAAAGAAGTCTTGAGCCCTTAGGAGATGTTTAGGAATTGTTCTGGAGCCTAAGCCTGTGGTGTCCTGGAGCCGGAACTGCTGTTTCAACTATCTTCCCACAGATGTACTATAAAAGAACCTGGAAGAAATCCTGTGAGGATCTCTGCTTCGACAGAGCGTATTCTAGTGAATATTCATCAAGAATGCCCAGAAGATTTCTTTTATTTAAACAACAAGGATACTTATGAATTGTTCCATGCTCTGGCCCATGGAATATTATTTTGCAGACTAAATACCTCTCCTTCGTTTTGTCCCGATTTGAAATTTAGGAATAAATCATATGATTTTTATTATAAAATTTTACTTTTCCATTTTACACTTCTATAATTTTAAGGGCACAAACGTAATGCTCTCAAAATTAAAAAATAAATATGCCCAAATCAAAGTTTTATATTATTTAAACAGATTTGTTTGGTTTTAATTTTAATGGTAATAGAAAAAGATATCTACAAGTGTATCAAAATTAATCAAGTGTATTAAAATGCAGTGGTTTTTTATTTGGAGAAATGAGTTTATGTTAAAAGTTTCTGTTTCTAAATCTTTTTATCTAGCACTTTGTATTTTGCTGGTTAAAAGCACTCCTCTGAGGTCAAATAAAAAATTGTAATCAAATGCAGACCAACTCTCTCATACTGCTGTTCAAAATGGTGAACTAGTTCTGAAATATAATCTGTTAACATATTGTTAATGAAAACATTTAGCACCGAGGTCAAGGCTTTTTGGGGGAGGGGGAAATAAAAGGAAAATACACTTTTTTTTCCCCAGAGAATATTCGCTGTCTAGCCTTCTTAGTTATTCTTCATAAAAATACATGGATTATGGTTTAGGGAAAATATTGTTGAGAGGAATACATTGCAAATGCACAAAATCAGTGGGTAATTGCTTTTACATTATTACTTTGCAAGGAATAAGTACAAGAACTGTCCTGGTGTTGAGCACTGCCTTTATTGCGTCTTTAGGCTTTAGGATGATGAAGAAGGCCAGGGTGACCTTAAACAGAAAATATTAAGCGCTAAGTCATAGTGCCCAAAATTTGAATATGTTCACATACTTCATAGTGATCAGAAACTTTCATGAATAGTTTGCTATATTCACACAGTGTCTCGACAACTCAGAATACAGATAATTGTTCCTAAGTTCAGTTACCCAGAAGGTATTTATAGAAAGAGCTTTGAGGAAAATGTGATTGTATTCCTTTTATTTCTCTCTATTTTAGCCTTATTAAAAAGAGAAATTATGCATCTGAAAAGAAAAACATGAAGAGGAGACCCCATTGCCATTACTTTGGAGAGCTGAGATGTGGAGAATGAAAAAGCCATTGGTCTCAGTTTTACTACCACAATGGCCTTTTATGAGAGGGATTAGATACGCCTAGAGCTGGTGCAGCATTCACTGCTGCCCTGGACAACAATCTGGAAAGAAAGACGATAAAAATCAGTTTGTCATAAGGTTAAATCACTACAGACTAGCTAGATTGGCTTTTCAGATTGTTTTTCATTTGGGGAAACAAGCTAAAAAAACAGAAAGAAAGAGAGAAATATGGCTTTAAAGCTGCTTGGGATGTCTTTTTTTTTTTTTTTCCTTCTCTCCCTTTTTTTTTCTTTCCTGCAAGATGTAGCATTCAGAAAACATGTTGAGCGAGTTGAGGCATTAAAAAGATCAGTCTTTCCTTGCTGAATGAAAGACTGTTGTGCGTGTGACTCACATACTAAACAGAAATCTGCCTTCAAAGCCTATTTTACTGCCTAATTATATATACACAAAATGTAGCTGTCTGTTTCAATCAAATCCTAGGAAAAAGAATAAAACTCCTCTTAAGATGCAATTTTCATGGTTTTTCATAACCTTAGAAAACATACTGCTAATGCAAAAGGGGGAAGTACAGCTGGAAGGTCCAGATAAGCCACCAGTCATTGTTTTGTTGGTTTTTTTAAAATTATTACTTTATAAAGACATTATACCTCCTACACAGAATGAGTAAAATTAGTGTCCTCTCATTATTTTTTCTCTTTATGGGTTGAGTTTTTTTCCTTGAAATCTTGTTATGCATTTCAGGAGCAGCCACTAGTTATGGAAAAGGTTTTTTTTAAGCAATCTCTGTTAGCAGTAGCAAGCTTTGAAGAGAAATCTAGGAATTCCAAACCTATACAAACCTTTGTACTGCACTGAGCACTCCATATGAGCAAAACCAAATATAGAGTGAAAGAATGCATCATAAAACAAAATAATTGCTGGCAATCAGCTCTCTTGGAAACTTTCAAACTGGGCAACATGTGCGAGCCATTTTTTTTTATGAGAGACAAGAAAAATAGTTGGTTTTAGCTCTTTCTGTAGTAATATAAATGTAAGACTATATGTATATGCATATATGTACACATATATACATATACATATACATATACATATACATATATACACACACACACATATATATGGGGGTTTTTAACACCTACTATTCAGAGATCTTTTAAAATAACTTTAACTGTAAAGTTTGATAAGCCATTACTAATTTATATCCTCTTGCAGATACAAATCATTAAAATGAAATAATGTTTTCACGGTTTATCCGATGTATGTTTAAATGCACCTTAAAAGTTTCTTACTCTGAAGATATCCCTGTTGTCTCCCTGGGAGGCTGCAGCAGTAGAGATAAACAATATACTCGGGAAATAGCTGTGCCAGCGAAGACGTACGGCTCATCATCTGCCTGGGGACAGTACATCCTATTCCCTCCACCTGAGCACTCTCCAGATCATTTCTACCAAAATGAGGCAAATTAGCAAAACTATTTTCCCCGCTGCTTAAGTAGTCGAACCCATTTCGCCAGAAGTGATTTAGAGGGGGCTCTTCCTGGAAGAGATGCTATTTAGTTACTTCTAGGAAGAGACATGGGAGTGCAGTGATAAACAAGTCACAATAGACGTAGAAAATAGCTCTATTTCATCTGCAATGGTTGTTTACAGCCCAGTAGTCATATCCTGGAGCTGCCTCTATTGTTGTTAAGCCATTGATTATTGTAGAATATTCTTGCTAATTACTAAAGGGAATAGGTTAAAACTGGTCACTGAAAATTTAATTCAAGCCCACATTTTCTGTCCCAGCCTCTGACATTACTTGCGTTGACAAAAAGGCTGATCTCTCCTAAACAGGGCAATGTCTGTTAATTACAGAATTAATTAGATGAGGGGCCCGACATGTTCTGCTATGCAATGTATGTGCATTCAGCCAGAAAAGTTTTCTGGCAAACCTTTCTCCCACCTAATCAATGTCTAGTAATTTGAACTCTGACATAATGCAGCGATGGGGTGAACGGGTAAGATTTAGGATTTCTGGTTGGTGTGGTGAGCTTGCAGGTTTTCTGTATTTCTGAATGCCCTGGCAAATGGGTATCCAGGTCACGTGGATTGTGTCTCCTCTCTCCCAGACTCGTTACAATGGAGGCTTGTTGAACATAATGACTGTACTTTAGACAGACAAAAGGTATGCTAAGGGGATTAGCTGAAGCTACTTCCCTTACCTGCCTGCAGGGAGGGAATTTGGAGAACAAACACAGAACAAAAGAGTTACGGCTCAAGTGAAGTTACTGCAAAGTATGCAGGGGTGTGACTTTACAGCACACTACCGCGCTCTTTCTCGTATGGGCATCCTTTGTGCGCGGTGAGGGTGCAGTTCAGACAGACACTTCAGCTGCTCTAACAGCTTGCTGCTGCCAAGAGAGGAAGTTCCTTTCTCTAAGGCCCGGGTTTCCCACTTTTTCTCCAGCCCTTCAAGTTGTGTGGTCTCATCCTCTCCATTGCACAGATGTGGCAGTCATTTGACCCCTAAGTGAGTCGGTGGAGTTTGTTAAGCCAACAAAAACTGTTGACTGTTTTGTGGGGTTAGTTTGCGGCTGGCTCAGCGAGCTGAATGAGTGCACTCTGCAGTCAGAGAGGAGCAGATGCGTCATCTCTTCAGGAGCTCAGTGGTACCATACAGTTTAGGTGGGAGTGAGGGCGAGGAAAGTGAGGCCTGAACAGCGCAAGACAACCCCTTTTAATTGCAGTAAACCGTGAAGTTGGGTTACACCATTTAATACAACTACACCATAAGGACAGATACCTACCATCACCAGATCAGTAGGTTGAATTGCAAAACAAAAAGCCCCCAAACAACCACATTTTAGACATAACCCGCTCCCATTCATTTTGCAAGAGCAGGATAAGACATACTCATGAAAGCACCTCATTCAGAGGAATAGCTAGAAAGTTTTGGTACCTAGGGATCCCTTCCTCTGGCACTGCTGCAGTAAAAAGAAATGATCTGCCTCTGTCCTTAGAGCATCAGCATTGTGAGGGATTTAGTGCAGAAGAATGACTGTGTTATAAATTCACAACAGTATACTTTGCAGTAACTTTCTCAGTGAAAAGAATATATCAAAGAAATCAAGGTGGAACTCACGGAGACACATGGGAAATCCTAAGCAAATGAAGGGAAGAAATAAACCTGCTTTCATAGCAGACTAAGGAGATTTGGCTGTGAGATCAATGTATGCAACAGATGATGAGCTGAGCTGAAGGCAGCAAATGGTTTGGAAGACAAATTATTTGGAAAAATCAGAGAGAATATTCAGGCTGTTAACTACAAAATAATCTTCCAAATTTGTAAGAAATCTTAGAAATTTAAAGTAAATCTTGTGTGACTTCTTTCAGGTACATGGGCTCAACACAAAGTGACCTGATTTCTTGGCATGTTATATGCACTGGCTTTTTCCAGGTCTTTTGGTCAGGCTATTTACCTGTTAATCACACTTACCCATGAGGAGTATTTTGTGTGGTACCTCCCTTGGCATTCTGTGCATTTGTCTGGGAAACATTTACTACACACACATGAAGCCACAGTTTCATGGTTTTTCCGCAAAAGATTTCAACAGTCTTATCTTTTCTGTGATTAACTTAACTAACCTAGGACCATTTAGTGGCATTGTTGAAACATTCATTTTGTCTCTTTAGCTCTAAAGTTGAGCACAGATAATTATCTCTAAGAGGCATCCCTATTTTTAAGACTGGCATAGATTTTCTATTCATGCCAAATCAGTAATAGGATATCAGGAATTCATTCAATCTGTCAATCAATCAATCAATCAATCAACAAACAAACAACCAAACCACAAGAAACCAAACAACAAAAACAATAGCAGCAGCAAACAAAACAAGCCAAAAACAACAACAAACACCCAAACAACCTCCCTCCCAAAAAATAGCAACCAAAAAAAAAAACCAAAAACATGAAACAAAACAAAACGGAAAAGACTCAGACAAACAATGTCAAGTTGTTACGGTGTTGAAGCTTTAACTATGTTAATTCTTTTACTCTAGCATAATATTATGGCATCACCTAAAGCCAATTGCACAGGTACTGGTACAATGGCAGTGCTGGTTGATGACCAGCTGAACATGGGCCAGCAGTGCCCTGGCAGCCAGGAGGGCCCCGTGTCCTGGGGTGCATCAGACACAGCTTGGCCAGCTGTGCCTGATGCAAGGGACAATTCCCCAAGGGAGGGGATTGTCCTGCTCTGCTCTGCTCTGCTCTGCTCTGGGGCAGCCTCACCAGGGGCAGCTCTGGGTGCCACAACACAGAAAAGACATTGAGCTGTTAGAGAGGGTCCAAAGGAGGGTAACAAGCATGGTGAAAGGCTTTGAGGGGAAACCATGTGAGGAGTGGCTGAAGTCACTTGGTCTGTTCAGGCTAGAGAAGAGGAGACTGAGGGGAGAGCCCACAATGGTTACAGCTCTTGGGAAGGGAAGAGGAGGGGCAGGCACTGATCTCTTCTCTGTGGTGACAGTGACAGTGACAGGACCTGAGGGAATGGCCTGAAGTTGTGTTAGGAGAAATTTAGGCTCGATGTCAGGAAAATTCCTCACCCAGAGGGTGATTGGGCACTGCCAGTCTCACCAGCGCAGTGGTCACAGCACCAAGCCTGACAGATATCAAGAAGCGTTTGGACAATGATCTGAGGCTCATGGTGTGACTCTTGGGGTGTCCTGCATAAGGCCAGGAGCTAAATGCAATGATCCTTGTGGCTAACCCTTCTAACTCAGCAGGAGTTCTAACTTTGAGTCTATGAATTTGGTCTTGAATAAAGCCAGTGGGATACTGATTTCCAGGGAAAACATATGCAGTTTGATAAACAGCAGACATGCGAGACCCTTTCAGTTTACTTTTAACTTGCATTAATAAAGCGTTTTGGAGCAAAAGGCAAAAAAAAGAGAGACAAGTGCTTCTCTTTTATGTTGCCTTTTGGAATTTTTTTTAAAGTTATCTTAACTTTTATTTTCTACAAAGAGTTAAAAAAAAGAGAAGGTGAGTTTATTTCTCATAAATACTCTTTTAGAATATGAAGCAGGAGCGAAAATATTACAGACACCTAGTAGACAAACTGCTAGATAGACAGGTAGTATAGGAGAAGAACAAGACTGAATGTCACACATCACCTCTGTGGCAAAACAGTCAAAATCACTGAATCCATAGGGTATGGGTTTGGAGAGGACACTGTGGAAGAAATCACAATCCCTGCCATTGCAGAAAACCTTGCAATAAGTATTTTAGGAGGTTCACAGAATATATATTCTACATACTACTGAAACATCAAAGGCCACAGAATTCATTCCCAAGTCCTACAGCAAATATGAGACCTATATAAAAACGTGAAAAGACACAGCTATAGTATGTCCAAGGAGGGCAGCAAGCTTTTTATCCTATGTTGTTAGGCTTTGCAGCAAAGAGGAACCTTGCACACAACCACAGGGAAAAGATTAATTGTAAGGAAGAACATCAAGAATATGTGCCAATTAGAACTGAAGATTGTTTCCAGACATCAGTTTAGCATAAAGTTGTGGCAAACAGACAGGACACATATGTCTCATAAATGTCATTGCTACTAGAAGCATCTCCTGCCTTCAACTGTGACCATTGCCTCTGATGATTCAAGAGGAAGGCTGTTCTGTAAGTGCAGGGAAGCATTAAACTTTCTCACTGCTTTCTCTGCTGGTCTAATACAAAAAGCCCACTCTTGCTGAGTGAAGGTTCATAAAGAAGGGGATAAAAAAATGCTATCGTGTCTGAACCCTTGCAGAAACTGGTGCTAGGCAACCTTTTCCAGAGAGATTTTGTCAAGATAAAATGCCACTTACCTTTCCTGTAGAATACAGCCTTTCTCTTGAGGACCCTGAGGTGGGGATATTGCTCCTGCTGGTCACAGAAGTCAGGCAGGCAGTAGAGAACTCTCCAAGCAGAGAAGGATTGCCTTCACTGCGCGGCCCTTCCATCCCCAGCTGGGAGCGTTTTGTGTGTTTGGATGAGTTGGTGGTGTGAGATCATGTTTTATACACTTCTGTGACCCTGCACTGCTGTATAAGGACACAACTGTATGTAGTTACAGTCATGGCAGGCCCAGATTTTGGATGTTGCTGTATGAAAAAACTTTCTGTTATCTTTGGAAAAAAAAAAAGCATTTGGTATTGAAGGCCATGGCTAAGCCATTGCAAAATGGCAAAATAATGTTAATCTGCTTCCTTTAATTTTATAGTTCAGCAGTTTAGTTCCCGTTTATGTTGCTGAATTGCCAAGTTTTCCTAATTTTTTCAAAAACATGAATCTAGTCTTTTTGATATGTCAATATATTCTCAAGACAGAAATAACTGACTGCAAACTTCATGTCACAACAGAATTTTCTCCTTGGGGTTTTGAGTGGAAATTATTTCTCATTCAATTATCCTTTTATGATTGTGTGACATAAAAAATCAAACAAATGTTTAATGGAAGTTTACAAGAATGGACAAATGTATTCTAACTGTCTACCAAGTAGAACATAAAGGCATAGTGTAAAATGCATCTTTTACACTTCCAGCAACATCAGCACAAAATGTGAAGCTTTATGGTACTGATGTATGTGCACATACAAAAAGAAGTGAAATTATAACAGACAATTGATATGAAATACTATTTGATAATTAACTTTCTATCTGAAAATATCTCATCATTTCACTATCTGTTTATTAAGAATCTCATTTTAATCTCATATTAAAAAGCCAAATTTCACTTACAAAAGAATATATTAATGCATTTTAAAAGTATATGAATGAGTAAAAAAGGGGGGAAATAATTCCTACAATCTAGAAAGGATTTTAATGGTTTTATTTAGAACTTCTTAAAAATGGGCTAAATGAAGGAGACAGCAACAAGGCCTTAAATATAGATGAGCTGAAAAGAGCACAGGAGGTAAAAATCTCAAATTGTTCTGAAAGATTGCTACAATACTCCTAACATATTTTGTTACAGTGCTCTCTTAGTCCTTCACCAAATGTCTAATTTCAGATCTGCTGCACATGCTTTCCTTGCAGGGTTTAATGTACGTGATTAATCTTGACTTGGCTTAATACTGCTAGGAATGTGGCAATGACCTCAGCTGAACACTGGCAAAGTGATTAATGTTACATGAACTGGGATATTTTTTACTCACGATCCTGAATAAACACAGACATGCTGTATTCTGTTACAGACCTTTGCTCAATTGAAAATGTACTGTGGTTTCAAAGAGTAATGTTTCAGATGCAATAAACAACGTTAGAGGAAACATGGCTCTTGTTAAAGAAAATGCTGTTTCAGGCTAAAGTCCCAGTGATCATAAAAGATATATGATGCAATAAACAAAATGAACCACAGGCAAGACAGGTCCATTCGATGACTAACCTCTGATTGAATTTTCCAACACTCTTTGACATTCTGTGAGATAAACTATTCAGAAAAGGTCCCTATTAAATCTAAGGTTGTAATTTCTTTTTTTTTTTTTTTTTTTTTTATGGTGAGGTCCAAGAACTGTGTGAATGTCTCCCATTGGTTGTTTGTGTTTTTGAATATTTTATGATATGGGAAGACAGGCAAACAGTTGCTATGATTGTCAAATGTCTTAAATCAAGTAGAGAAAATGCAATAAAACACAGTTTCCATGGCAACACATTGTAACCTAGTACCTCTGGATTATGAACCAGCTCACATCTATGATCATTATTTGTTGACAAGCATAAATTGAGCCTAAAAGCATAAATTTCCAAGATAAAACTGAAAGCTTGAGCTCAGTAATAATAATATTTAAATATTTCCAAGGCGGTGGCAGCAAATCAAGACTAGTTATGTTGTCATTTGCATAATGTTAATAAGCTAAATGAAAATGCTTTTATTTTCAAGCCTTTCAGGAAAGATGTAATAAATATATACATTTCCAAACCTGCAAATAGTAACTGATGTCTGTTGTGCCCTGCTGAGGGAATGCAATAGGACCAGTAATGCAGAATTATACACAAGACTTTGCAATAAAATACCTGAATTCTGACTTGCAGTTGTTTGACAAAATCCAGGAGAAAAAAAAAAGAACAAATATTTGAGCACCTGATTGCTAACACCATCTCCTCTTCTTTGCAGTGTTTTCCCTATTGCCCATTGGATGTTTTTGTAGGTCAGCATGACACACTAAAGCAGAAAAAGGGAAATTAACTTTGCTGGCAGAATTTATGTACATCTTTCATCACCACATACATTTCAAAAGCAGAAAGGTGATCACTTTGTCTGTTTTTCACAACTCAGTAAGAATTGACCAAAACAAAAGGGTAATTAATCTTGTTTCTGAGTGCTGCTCACTCTTTACTGCTGCCATGCACCTGAGAGCACGGAGTCTCCATTCTTAAAGATTCTAACCGAGTGCACAAAGCTCAACCCCAGGAATGTGGGACCTATTGTACAGTCTCTGCAAAGCTGCCCAGCAGCCCTGCAGGTTCCTGAGGCTGCCTGGGCAGCAACAATCAGATACAAAGTGGAGGGTTGCCCATGTACTGCAAGTCTGATCTTTCCACCTCACTGTGCAGTCACAGAAACCATAGCCCAATTATTTGAGATTAACTTGTTACCACAGTTAACGAACTGTGGTTTTTCTACAAGCAAGTTCATTGTTTCAGAAACCTTCTGGTGACTTATGAATAGGCAGGAATGGATGTTCATCTTCTTTGCTGAATCAAAATCCTTGTGTTTCAGAGGCTTCAACATAGCTTTCTTGAAGACTCTATGTCACATTGCCTTTATGTTGTTGATGGAGTTCAGGGAACAGACTTGACAATATAGATCCTAAACACAGATCTTTGTTCACATAAACTTGGGACCTCAGTGGTTCGTGTACATAAAATTAATTTTTCTGCTTTGCACTAAAAACTAGACAGGTCTGACCAGCACTAGGAACTGTAATGGGCCAATTCAATAAATACATGCAGCAGCTTTGGGACCAGTGGAAGCATACAGTCACTTACTATTACAGCAACCTGAGTGGGTCGCTGGGGGTGAGAGAAAGACAAGAATCTTGTTTCTTGATCAGAAGGCTGGATTTATTGATATATGATATATAATACATTATAACTATACTAAATAGAATAAAGAGAGAAGTTGCAGAGGCTTCCTAAGCTAAGAATAGCAAGAAAGAATCTATAACAAAGTTGTGTCCAGGGACTCTGTCCCCAGCTTGCTCCTGTGATTGGCCCTTAATTATAAACATGGGAACATGAACCAATCACAGGTGCATCCTATTGCATTCCACAGCAGCTGATAACAATTGTTTACATTCTCTTTCTGGGGGCCCTTGCTTCCCAGAAAACTAATAAGTCCCAAAGAAAGGATTTCTGTGAAAAAATGTCTGCGACAACTTATACCTGTAAAGTCTACTTATGTGAATGAATAAATCCTTCTTAAAATACAGTTGGTTTTTTTTTTTGGCTACCTGACAACAACTTTGTAGACTTTCCTAGACATTCCTTTCTTGCCGGTTGCAGAAAGAAGTGACCCACAGAGGTTTTCCCAGCAGAACACACCTATTGGGTCTTCACAGGCATTGTCATGTAAATATCCACTTGAAGACATTTAAAAATACAAGCTACTTGGGCTTCCTTATGTACGACAATTGCTGTGACACCTCTTAATGGGTATAAATAATACAGCAGGGATTCTAACTCTGTCATTATGCCTTACGGCTTTTGACATTTTCTATGACTTAGGGAAAAATGCAGAATTGGCTTTCATACAAATACGGTGGAGCTGGAATTTTATATTCTAAAGATCACAGACATTCCCAGACATTGTCTGGGTACCTGAGGGGCAACACCAGTCCCTTAGGGGATTGAGGGAAGGTTGAAGTACAAAAGTAGTTTCACCTGTTTTTGGAAAATTTTGTGTGGACCCAAGGTTCTTATAAGTTTACTGATTCACTAAATGATGTATTGTGCTTGAAAAGAAACTTCAGTAAACGGGGAACAAAATTATATATAAAAATCAGAGGCATGTAGTTCTTGTCACTTTATCAGTTGCCTCCCATAAATAAACTCCATGAGGGAACAAAGAATTAGCAATAAATCATTGTCATACTAGTATGGGCAGAATGCCTTTTTTTTTTTTTTTAATGAAATTCAGTGGCACTGCTAGAAGCCAGTGGAAAAGTAAAATATGTTCACAGCACGCTGTACTTGAAGCAGAACCTTTTCCTCCTGGTGTCCCTGTGATCTGAACACATTGTCCATATCTTGGTCAATGACTTCTATTTGAAAGGTTTTGACTTTAGAATAAGGGTCCTGCTTGGATTGTTCAGCCAGTATGATTATCTGCCTTAGAGGCTAGCTCTCCTTAGCTTAGCACTTCTGCATTAAATAATGTTGGAGATGAGCCCTCTTGCTCTGTGTTCTGTAGCGGATCTCAGACCCTCACCTGTCTTGCATATTGCATCTTCTCTGTGGTTTGCTAATGATAAGGTGACTTTGAAATCAAAGCCAAAAAGCTAGAATTTTTTAATATAATCTGAATTCTGAGTGTGATTTTTGAAGCACAACTCCATAACTCTCTATGCTACATTTCTCAAGACAGTGTTAAATGTTCAAGTCCTACAGTGATGGACAAAGTGGAAAAAGACCCATTCAGCTGAGATAGCTATACATTTTTCTCAATTAAGCTACTGAAAAAAGATTTAGTAAGAAAAGAGACTAGAAACACTGGACTTGGTAGCATCAAGTGTAGGCTTTCCTCAGAAGGGACTATAGTATTGTAACTTTAAGATGATTCTTGGGATGTATTGGTTGAGGGAAATGCTTGTGATTTCAATGGCAGGATCAAGCATTCTCCAATGTTCAATAGGCTTTGCAATCTCCAAGTTTAGTTTTCGTGTCAGTGGCTGAAACATCTCTCAGTAATCTCGTGCTCCTTTTGGGGAGGCTGTTTCAGCAGACGCCGTAGTTAATTACCTTGTTTTACATCTGGATTTTCTTTCTCCATAGTGGCGTAAATCCTGCTTTTTTTTTTTTTTTTTTTTTTTCAGCAGCAAAGTTCTCATGGGCCTGTTTCTCTGCCTTTTAATTTTTTTAAATTGTGTTATAACTGTAACTTCCTCAAAGTCAGTAGAGTTATCTGGAATTAAAAGCAGAAGAACATAATTGTGAATTGGAAAAGCACAGGAACATCTATTTCGCTCATTAAATTCCCAATTAAACACATCATTGGTCCAAATCATTTGCAAAGGCCAGTGCAAGGTCATGTAGTTTATGTCACTTAGGCAGAATAGTTTATAGTTGGCTTATCTGTCCTGCTGAGCAGATGATATTCAAATAGGAAATGTCTAAGAATTTTAAGAGGCCCAAGCAAAATCCACAGGAATGCTTTAGGCTGAAGAAACTGTTTAAGGTTTGGCACATAATACATGTTTAGAGACTGTTTCCCTTGCCTTGCTCTGCCTTCCCTTGCATTCCCTTTCATCCCCTCCCTTACCCCTGCACTTCTTTTTTTTTTTTTTTTTTTCCATTTTCTTTTTCTCCCCCTTCTCTTGCTCCTTCTTTTCTTTTCTTTCAAGCTGCTTATATGCTTCTGTGGAAATTCATGACACTTATCAATATATCATGGCTTATATACTCACAGTTCTATGCTAAAATCACAATGAAATTTGTAAGGCAGAATTGGTGAATATATGACATATCCACTTTCTGCATTACCTATTGTGTTTAAATGGTGTAGCTCACTAAGCTCACTGAGAATTTCCACAGAAAACCGAATTAGGATTTGAGTTAATCCAAATGAAATTATATCATACATGAGTTTAAAATTGGGCCTCCTGCATCTTGGCCATTAACACCTGTCTCTCTTTGATTCAAAAGGACCTTCATCTACATTACAAAGTATTTCAGCTAGAAGGGATAATCTATGCGGAGTTACAGAAGCTTAGAAGCAATAATGCAATACAAAACTCCGGGGTGTTTGTACTACTGCTTTGTACAAGACGCACTAGTAAGGATGAATTTGCTGGTGGTAAATTCGTGGGGTTTTGTAATATGCTGCAGCTTCATGTTGCAGCCTTTTGCTGGTCCCTGCATCCCTCTTCATGCTTCACAGAGAATATTTTTCACTCTGCTTTTATT
The DNA here is from genome assembly GCF_028551555.1 of Melozone crissalis. Taxonomy (NCBI): domain Eukaryota; kingdom Metazoa; phylum Chordata; class Aves; order Passeriformes; family Passerellidae; genus Melozone; species Melozone crissalis. The sequence goes on along the minus strand of NW_026535783.1, from coordinate 16,788,329 downwards.
AGTTTGCTCTTCTATTTGGTTTAGGAGGTAAGTGGTGTATTTTTCTAGCTGCAAGTATAACTTCTGTATTCTCCACCTTCACAGAATGAAGTAGTAGCTGTCACAGCCAACCCACAACATTTAATTTTCTAAAATCACCTTTGAGGGGGGGAAAAAACCGTAAAAACAAACATCAAGCAACAAGCCTTCCTACCTTGGGAATAGAAATAAGGCTAACCTAAACTTGAGATAGCTGAAATTATGACCTACGCAGATTAAGTGGGTGTAGGAAAGGCTGCTCTACTGGCATGCCCTTATTCCACCTCCTCTTATCATTAGTAATTCTATTCCATTCTTATCTGATTATGCAGGGATGTATTAACTCACTGGCAAATGAATACGCTATGGAAAAAACTCCCTCAAATGCAAATTAAACAGGAGTTGCTGATACTGAACACAAGGAAGCTACTTGTACTCCTACCCGTCTGCTGACAAGGAGCTGCCACCCTTCCTACGAAAATAAAAGCCATAATCTAGCAAATATTGCAGAAATTATGTCTTTCTCATTTCCTTGGATGAAATCTGATATTCAGTAAACCCTTAACATTCACACTTTTTCTTATCTGACATTATGTCTTTGAAATGCCACATTCCAACCTTTAAAATAAAGCAAAGAGCAAGAATTAGGTTTCTCGTTTGCATCAAGCCTGGCTGTTGAACCCGTAGATGCACTTGGGCCTCAGTGGTGCATGATTTTTCCAGGGGTTTGTCATCCCTCCCAGATCAGATCAATGACAACAGTAAAACTCTGGCATCTTGCAGGGTCTGGCAGATAGGACAAGAATCAACATTTTAATGTATTTTTCAGGGATTTCACTCTGGTCATCTTTATGAAGTTCACTAACACCCCTTCTTTTGAGCTTTAAGCATAGAAAGTGTCATACGTATAAGAAAAGTGGCAATTAAAACAGTAGAATAAACCTCTCAAAAAAGTTTAAAGCTAATTCCAAATAGACTAGAGACCAAAATGCACGAACACACTGGAAAATTACTTGTACCTTTTCAATTTTACTATTATTCAGTTTTTATTTTTGGACCAAAACAAAGTCTTGCTTAAGTTGTTTTTAGAGTTATACTAGGTAATTTTTATATATTTTTTTTTTCAGTCTACCAGTGATTTCATGGTGAATATGCCACCATATTTTAGAAAGATTACACTTACTATTATTTTTCAATAGGGTGAAGATCCAGGTGGACACAAGAGCATGTGCTGTGGCATGTATTCCTAGGCTGAGTACCTACCATGCCTGATTTGCAGGCAAAACAAGGATCTGTGCCTCAAGCCAAAGTGTGGAAAGCACTGCAAACCGAATATTCAGTTTTGAAGGTACATGCAGGCCTATATGTTCATAAGCCATTTGTGTTATGCAGATACTTGTACTGTGGAGAACTGCACCCATTGAGACAGCCAAAATCCATGGAATATGTTGTCGGGTGCACAGTCAGAACTCCTATTTTGTACCTGCAATACAAAGCATTTAGGTAGCAAGCATGGAAGATGCAAAAAACACAGGGTACAAATGGCAGCTTGTGTTCTTTGAACTGCTTTCAGGAAAAATAAGCTGGTTTGCTGAGGTTCTACGTAAACTGACTGAGCAAAAACAATCATTTACTATTTTATATATGTCATGTCACGTTACTCATACCTTTTTATTTTGTTATGTTTTTATCTAATGTAGTTGTATTTTGCTTCATCTTTCAAATTAAAACAATGAAAACAAAGAACTGGCACAGTATGAACTTACAATTTATTTAATACTTTGACTTTCCAGAGCTCAAATACTTCTGATCCATTTGTTTCATGGTGTTAGTTGGCTTAACCTTTTCAGATTTCTCCAAACAAAATACCTTGAGCTGCAGCAAGCTGTTTGCCAGGGATTTGAACTCTGTAAAGAATGGGGAAAAAACTCACTTAGCTCCTCAGTGTGTTGAAGAAAATATATTTACTGTCATTTGTGTGTTAGACTCCTAGTCACCTGGCTTCATTGTTGTTGCTATGTCAATTCTGCCTGTACAATATGCTCCCATTTCTCTCACTAATCCTGGCAACTGCTTCTTAAAATGCACAGGGCATTAATAAAATTAATAGCACAAACAGTATTCAATATGAATGCCCTTTTTCTATAAGGTAAAGTGTTAATATAACAATATAAATACAGAATATAATCTGTATTTATTCAATGGAAAAACTATTGAAAGTATGGTAACTGCATGAAAGGATCCCCTGTATTTGCTCACTCAGGTTCTTTACACATAGTGTTTTAAAGCATGGCTTATTTCATTTTCACACAACACTATGGCTATTCTTTTTCCAACAAAAGGAAGGAGAAAAGAACCAGACCTACCATATAGCAATTCAGTTCAGAGCAAATAATAGAAGCCAGTATTTCAGGGTAGAGGACTTCAGCAGCTCTGAAAATGAGTGGAGGCCCATGGGGAATAGGCAACTGAATAACAAGGCTGGGTGATTCTCAAATAAGGTTCAAAATATTTTTAGTAGGATAGTTTGTATAGGAGCATTCTGTTCAAGTAAGCTGTTGATATTCCAGAGAAAATGCAGAAAGAATTAGAAGAGAAATTGAAAGACTGGGGAACAAGCCTCATTGTGAAAGTTTTGAGGTGTGCAGCCAGTTTTATTTATCACAGAGAAGCTGAATGAGAGTTTTGGTCATAGTCACAAATTCCAGTAATGAATCAGGAATTTGATTATATGGAGCTCCATTAGAGATATAACTGCATGGAATGTATTGGTGATAAACTTAGATAAACTCAGATCGCCTCAGTGCCATCTTGATGGGCAGCATTCCTTCTAAAAAGAAAAGTCATTAACTATCTTTACAATATACAAAGACTTTTGATAGATTCTCCCTTGCTGGTCCAAACATTCTGGCCCAAGCAATGACGAAACTATATTTTGAGTTCTGGTCATAAGTTTTAACCAGTTTATTTGGCTTTCTTCCTCCAGGCTTCTTGGTCAGCAGCACAGCATCAGTGTGGTGCAGAGCTTCATTTTCTGAGCAGCAGTGATCTGATAAGACCACCCTTTCAAGGCAGAAAGTGCCTGTGAAGACACAGTGTGTGCCTTGCTTTCTAGATTAGAGATGGGAAATGGCAAGGGGCAGTGCAGGGATTGCCAGCATATTTTGGCCCTGCTGCCACAAAGAGCAGCCATCACCACTGCCCACAGCCTGGCAGGACACACGGAGAGCTGGCAGGGCTGGGGAATGTGCAGCATGGACGCTGGATCCATGATGTGGTCTCTGTTTGTCATTGCAAGGCAGTGCCTCGAAGGCGAGAGTGCAGCATTAGCTTAGACCATTAGAGCAGTCTAGCAGTCACCCTGTCCTTGCATCAGCCCGGGGAGACAACATGTGGGTTTCTTGCATGTATTTTGGTTGAGTTTTTCTGTGGTAGGCATAAATGACTGAGACAAAAGAGAAAGCAAAACCCACCAAACAAAAGAGCGCCAATTCATTCTGTATGAGTCACTAGAGACACATGTATTCAAGTCATGATGACATTGAAATACTCGTGACCCTGCTGAGATAAACTCAGCTTCTAAATGAAATGCCCATGTTATTTAAACATCTTTTTGGGCAGCTTCAATTAAAATGAGCTGTCTTCAAACTATCAGTGCCCTTCAAGAGCTCCACCTGGGTCTCGGTATTATCTTTGGGTCAAGTTACAAACGTCATTCAGCCAGTCATTGGAGCTGGCTTAGGGCAATGAAAGCTACAGTCAGAGTAATAGGAAATAATTTCAACTAATGTCTTATTACTGCTGTGAATTCTGAGGTTTTGGTTTTCTGAAATGTATGTTTCTCAAATATAAAAACACGCACACATGAAAAGAGAATCCGTCAAACATAGCATTTAGTACGTTTTCCAGCCTTTTACAACTCCAGAAATATTCTATGGAAGATTTTATGGTGAATATTTTCCAATTTAGCATAGTTATAGCAACTGAATATTTGACCCATTTTCCTTGGAGGAGTATTTTCAATGGATCCTTATACAGCAACAATCTGTCCACCCTTTTTAAAAATGCGGAAAATGCGGGTTTGGGCTCAGGTTTTTTTTTTGGTTGGTTTTTTTTTTTTGTTGTTGTTGTTTTGTTTTGGTTTTTTGGTTTTTTTTTTTTGTTTTTTTTTTGGTTTTTTTGTTTGGCTTGTTGGCTTTTTAATTAATTTATTTATTTTTTTAAAAAAATTAATGACCGCCACATTCCGCCATTCCACCGCGAAAACACTACCGCTGTAGTCCTCTTTCTCCCTCGCGCCCCGGCTCCTTTTTTTTTTTTTTTTTTTTTTTTTTTTATTTCAGGTGGGTGATGTAAAGCCTTACTAACGAAGGAGCAACCTGTGATCGGCGTCTGAGAGCTCTCTGTAGCGTGTGCTGGCGACGTTTCGGTGCCGCCCCCCGCTCTCGCTGCCGCGGCCGGCTCCCCGGGTGTCCCGGCTGGCGGCCTGCCCGCCGAGCCGCGCTCCGCTCCCGCGGGCTCCGGCCCCTCTCCGGGAGCGCCTGCCTCCCGCATAATGGGCAGCACTGAAAGCAGCAAGGCGTTCGGTCGGCAAGGTCAGAGCGCCTTTCATTCCTGCAATAATCAACCAGTGTAGCTCTTCCTCGGACCTGGGGAGAGAGAAGATAGAGGTCAAAAGAGCAATTACATTTCACGTTGACTCCAGGAAAGGCTTGGAACACAGAACTGAAAAGAAAACAGCGCGGAGCCTCCCTCTCCCACATTCCTTTTCCTGGTCATTATTATTAGAACAGTGCAGCAGCCATGTCCATTATCAGCGCTATAACACGAAGAACCATTTTCCTCCGGTGGATGAGATCTTTCTTCTCAGATGTTTAGTGCTGTCAGCATCTTGCAAAGGAATGTAAATGAGAAACACCATGTATAACCAGAGGCAGCGAGTAAAGGCTATTAATTACATTTAAATTTTAACACTAGCCAACTCTGGAACAAGTAGTTATGCTAGTTTCCGTCTGTAATCTGTCTTTGAATTATCATGGCTTTATTTATTTAGTGTTAAGAAGATAATTTACGGAATATAATTTAGATGAAAATGTCAGTAATTTTCATTTGCCATATTGTCATTTACAGAGCTATCTTTATTTGACCCTACAGCTGCTGAGCCTAATTACTTTAATGGCATTAATTGTAGTGACCATTGAGGTATTTTAGCTTTTAATTGCTATTACTGCACAGCTGAGATCACTGCAAAATTATCATGTTTGTTTCACAGATATCTCCTGTTGTTTGTTTGTATTCCTAAAGCATAGCATAGAATAAAGTCTGACAACGATTTAGCCAAAAAAATCCCTGTGAAACATAAATTTTAGACAGTCCTTTCAGCAGAGCGACCTGTAAACTCTAATGTTAATGTAGTGCGATAGTAGAAGAATGTAACTGATCCATTTACTCATTGCCCTACCCTGTCTTTATGAAAGCTGAATTAGCTCAGTGTTGACAAAGGATTAAGAAACTTGGTAGTGACATTCCTCACAGTAAACAAAGCCATTCTCATTCCACATTTCACACTGAAGGCAGCCAGTTCAAGAGTATACCCTCCTTTGTTTCCAGCTATAGAGTGCAAACATGGCTTTATTCCATGGTTTCCTATGAAACGAAATGTGAGTACAATGTCTCTATCCCACAGAACACCTGGTATTATTCACTCCTCTGCTGAAAGCACTATATCACTAACGGATTGAAAAACATATTTATTTTATCAACCATGACAAGCAACAGGACTCTTTTTTTTTTTTTTTAGTGGTATTACTGTTGTATGGCAGGACGAAAAGAGACATAAAATTTTTTTCAAGATCTTTTGAGTTCAGGTCTCTTCAAGTATAGTACAATTAGCAGCCAACACCTAAAAATCACATGTAAACAGAGCATTGCTCAAGGCAAGGTCCTAAAACTTAGACCTCACTAAGGTAAAACAAACTGAGGATTCAAGAGCAGCTGTATCAACATGAAATTGGGATTTGTTTAGATGGTGGAAGCTGTTCACACCCCAGTGGACTGCACTGCTCTAGCCCTACCAGCTCTGACGTCTCCCTGGCCATGTCAACATTTGACCCATTGGGAACAGCGGTTAAAATGAGTTGTATGAGTTGGCACCATGTTTTCTTTCATTGCGGTGATATCTGCTAGAGACAAATGCTATTCAAATGATTCACATAAGCTTTTGCAACCTTGGGTGGTGCTGCTCTCTGTTTGTTTGGTTGGGTTGTTTGTTTGTTTGTTTTCCAGTGGCTGCCATTTGCTAGAAGAATAATTATAAAGTGAGAATTCTGTAATGTGTATCATCATGGTGTATCACTGTGAAAGACATGGCCCTAAAAGGAAGATTTAGGATGGTATTGTAATGGAAAATTCTGTTCTTTTCCCTTTCCTTACGTACAAATGAACTTTACTGGTCTTTCCTGGACAGGTCATGGGAAATAAGGCATTTGTAAAAATGTTCCTCTGGTAACAATCCTCCAATTATAATCAGCAAGATTGTCTGCGTGGAGAAAGATACAGGAATATAAATGTTAACCTTCTCATTACTGCTCTACTAATTGCACACAGTCCTTTGAGAATATGACAATATGCATCAGTTTTCCCTTTCTAGTGTTTCCTTACCATGATAACTTTTTTGTGAATTAGTAGAAATATACATGATGAATATTTTCTCTGTTGAACAGATATATTGATTGCTCACCTCTGCGTTACCTGGGATAACCTTGACAAAGGATCCATATATGATCTTTATTGTATATTGTTTCTATCATTAAAATAGGTCATAAGAAAAGGCCATCCTGTACAAATAAGAAGAGATTACTTTAATAAAGAGAGGGCTTAACTGAATGACTTAATGTTGTGAACAGACACAGAAAGGAGAAAAATGCAGCTCTGGTAAATTATTGCTAAGTCTGCATTGCATGTGTGTTTCCATTCCTAGTTTATTTATAAGTTCTGTACCAGTACTATACAGACTTTTTCAGTCATGTCTAATTTATAAGACAAAAGAATCCATGGAACCCTTGTGTCATGAAGCCTCATAATTTATTGACAATCTTAGGCTGCAGGACTGGGCACCTGTAAACTGGCGGCACTGCCAAAATCACAGCTATTCCCATGCACACCTCAAGTTCCCATTCCCTCCAGAGTGCTGACCAGCAGCCTGCCAGAAGCAGCACTTGTGAAGCAGAGACTAAAAGCAGATAAGGCAACTGATCCATCTGAAACACGCGGAGACAGACAAGGGCTGTCTCTGAGCTGTATCGGTTTCCTGATCCCAGCTCACGGCACAGCACATAAGCGCTTGTGGTGGCTCTGTCTGCAAGGTGACACCGGTCTGGAGAGGATCAGCCAGCAGCTGAGAAGGCAGGGACCTCTGCAGCAGCAGGAGCGGCATATGGACCTCATGGCACGGCTTTAACCTCCTGACATACTTCTGTGATCTCTTCCCTCAACTCTTCTCTACTTAAGGGAAGCTGACATTACAGCAAACAAAATCCAATGGTTAATTGGCTAAGCGTGTCTGACAACAGCATTAGAGCTGCTCAGAGATACATTCATGGCTGTGATTCGCCTCGCTTAGCCGCATGCCTTATGAGATGTAGTTTTCCTGCTTTATGTGTCTCATGGTAAAAGTGTAAATGTTCAAACTGGTGCTCTCAGTGCGTGAAGAGATGATGAGCAAGGCCTTGATGTGTACTAGCCAAGAAAGGGTGAGGTGCCCCAGCTGGCCTCAGCGACTGCAGCAGAGCTCTGGGCAGACCTCATTTAATGAAATGAGCATTTGGGATAGCTGACTGACAGAAGTATTTGTTCCAAACAGGAAAGTCTGTTAGACACTACTTAGTCACAATAAGAATAGCTTAGAAAAGAACCAAACTCCCCAACAGCACATTGTATAGTTCAGTATCTAAAAAAACCCACAAAAAACAGCAAATCAAAAACAAAAAACCCAAAAACTTTCCCATAAAAGTCAGGGGAAAAAACTCCCATCAGCATCATTCAGAACAGGAAAAAGATCAATAGTCTGTAAAATGTGTGTATGTGCTCTGTTTATGGAAAACTAAGCAATATAAAACATATGGCAATGACACATGGAAAGAAATATTTAAAAAAATATTTGCTATAGGAATAAGCCTGTGAAGGGAAGAGTTAGTGATGGAGCTCTTTAAACAATGTTAAATGTTTCAATCCAGACTTTACCTTGTTTTGTACTTTCATCTCTTACTGATTGGAATTATTTATTTAATTCCATTTTATTTTATTTTCTGGTAACTCTCCAGACTTCTTGGAATCCTCTAAAACTTAATACTCAATCGGAAAATGTAGTATTTCCCAGTAAAACCCCTTATTCATTGGATTGCCTATTATGAATTTTCCTGTTAACAGATTCTCACAGACTCCTGAAGGAGGTCTGGCAATAGCACATCATAAAAAAATCAGCAAAGTCTCCTGTAATCTTCAACTCATTCTTTTACCAACTTGCAGACTTGCTAAATACCTACAAAAGATATGAAAGACTTTGTGGCATGCCCCAAAGAGGAATGAATGTACAGTGTGGAACGTGGATTAAACTAGTGGGCTAAACTTCCGCAAAGTCAAGACTTTTATTGACAGAAACTGCTCCTGGAGCCAAAATTATTTCCTTTCAGGTTGATTGTTACCTGACTATGACAACTATAGAAAACTAGGAGGTGAAATTCTCCTTGAGGATGACTCCAAAACATCTCAGTGTGGGCAATCCCTCAATCTCCAGCAATGTCATTCCAACAGTATCCTAATCTCCATGAATTCCATCAAGCCTTGCCTTAACAGTGCCGGCTGCCAGCGCTGGTTCCCGGTGATGTTGCTCGAAGGGATTCCTGACCTCTGATCACATGGGAGAAGATGCAGTTTCTGAGAACACACATCTGGAAGCGCTGTAACGAACAGCAAATGCTCACACTGATCCTTCTCTGCCGTTTCACCTGCGCACTGTCGGCAGGCAAAGCGCCGCCTTTGCCGTACAGACTGAAGCAGAAAATGGCCCAGCTTCTGCTGTCACAACATTTATTTCAGTGCTTCAAGTCGCAGCTTCGTGTCTTCTCGTGTTTGCCTCACTGAAGTTAAAAGACAGGGTAACCTGCATGTACTACAGCTTGTAATTGGATTGCATGTTTGAGGGTGAAACAAGCTGAGATGTTCTTCCCTCCATCTGTCCTTGGCAGCTTGCTTGTACTTTCACACAAGCAGAAAATTGCACCATAATAACATTAATAACTAAAAAAAACCAACAAAAAACCAAAAGCTGAGCATTACTATTTAGAGGACATTTCCAAAATTTCGATGAAAAAATTGCCTTCAGATTTATTGCTGTAAAAGAAGCAGTGGTTACCTCTGGGATGAAGAGCATTGAGAACTGCTGAGGAAAAGTGCCGTGAAAACCTAGAAGAAAATACATGTAGGGAAAATCTGCATAATGTGTCCCATCATATTTTGTAAGATTTCTGTTTATTAAAGGCTGTTTGATGAAAAGCAATATACATTTTAAATCAATTAATTCACGAGTGGCGTATCAAGGAAAGTTGTAATTAATTTTCTCTGGTGGTGCTGTGCAGTTTAATAGACAGTTATGACCTTTCAAAAATAGATTTACATATATTGTTGTTTCCCCCAAATTACAGAATAAAAGATTTTTATGAGTTCTGCAGGAGCTATTAGGGATACTAGGATACTAGGAAGTCCACAGAAATAAGTGACAGCCCGGTTCTTATACGACAGAATGCAGTTATCTCAAATATCTGTCAGGGCAAAATATTTTAATTTATTAGAAATAAAAGCAGTGAATCAGCAAAATCTTCAGGAAAATGAAAAAGCTGTGAAAGGGTAGTCCAAATGAACACCATATATGCATGAGAACAGACATTATTATTATTTTCCCAATAAATGTAGGCATGCAAATGCCTCAGAGGGTGTGAGCAAGGATGCTAAAGTCTTTTCAGCGACTCCTTATATGCTTCCTGAAACTTCTGCAGCTTCTTCTTTGTCCTGGATTCTCTCAGTCAGCATTCTTTGGTCCCAAATGAAATCCCTCTGAAGACTTTATAATATCCAGGAATAATATAATTCACTTTTTATGTGCAAAGGCCGGAGGTGCCTCTCAGCATGGCTCCTCAAAAGTGTGACTTGGATGTCAGGCAAGAGTATCCTGCTGGGCATTGAATCCTGAGCTTTCCAGAATGTGAGGGGGAGATTTTTCTCAGGCTCAATGGACATTAGTCTAATCCCTAAGCCAATGAATGAATAATGCAAAGATAAAATTGATATAAATACTAATATATCTTATTTTACTGTTTATTTGTAGGTCATATTTTGATATAACTATTTTAAATTTTTTATTTATTAGTTAGGTGTTTTCATTATTAGCTAACTTATTTTAATATAAATGTAAATAATTAACAATAATTAAGCTAGTTAAAAATATTTGGGGGATTTTTCTTTTTAAAAAACAAATTTATGCTGGAGACATCATCTGGACAAAGTCTCAGTGGTTCTTTAAAGCATTTCTTGAGATTAAAAACACTGCAATAGAATTTATTATGTTGATTTGCTCCATTTTTTTTCCAATAAGATGTCCGAATTTAATTTTTGTTCCACACTGTGGTTTACAGGACTATTATTGAGACATCTTGAACAAGAAGCAATTGAAACAGCAATTAATGTCCGAGTGTAACTGCCATCTTCAAATTTTCTGTGCTTTGCTCATGAGGAAAAGTAGAATTGAAAATACACCAAATAAAGTGCTTGGTCTGCTCATTTAGAAATTCAAGCTTGTAGCATGATTTCCTCACCTCCTGGATTCAATGGCATCATAGACAGACATGTCTATGATGGATGCTTTCAGTCTAAGGACTTGGAATGGTAGTTTCCCTCCCCTTTCAATATATAAGAGACAGAAAGACAAGAAAAGAAACTCCAGGATGATTTCTTCATGCGAGTTTTAACAATGACTGAGTGAAAAAGTATTTCTTCAATTTTCTTTAATAATTTTCTTGTAACTTTTGAAAAAACTGAATCATTATCCACAAAGTAGCTGGTGTAATTTTCATTATGATCCACATTGGCTCTTTTGCTTAATAAGTGGATGTAAGCCTCATTTTATCAGACAAAGGCAATCCTTATTTTAACAGTGAAATCACTAATGGCCTGATATTATTTTCATGAATGTTTTAATTGCTCTCCTCTTTAGTGCCTTACTTGCTGTTTACAGCTTTTAGCCTTTGTAGCTTTGCTTGTCTGCATTCTTTTCAGTTTCCTGCTTTTTCTTTGTCCTCCTTTCTTTCTGACTAAACATCTTCCAATGCTTCATGGTACTCTCATCAATTGTAATTAGCTTTGCATGTTTGTATTTCTCCTTTTTAACATTAGTATTCCATGTCCTTATGCAGTCTCACTGTCTTCTAGCTCTGCCTTTGTGGACTAATATAGCAAAGTTGTCTGTTTAATAAGATGTGTTGTGTCTATCTTTGTCCCTTTCCATGCCTATATGCACAGCACTTAGAAGAAAGAATAAAAAAAAAATTCTAGACAACCTGTTCCCACTTTGTAGTCCTGGTAATCTTATAGTATTTTATTTTAAATGAAATAGCTGCAGCAAAAAAAACTTATGAGCACCTTAGACCATAAATGCCCTATAATTTGGCAATTTGGGTAGCGAAAAAGAAGACTGAGGTGATGGCTTAATTTCCCTCAGGCTGGAGAGACCCCAGATGAGATTATTTTCTGTGCAAGTTTTACACTTCATATTTAAAGGAATGATCCTCAAAGGAAAGGTTTCAGATGGCCTTCCACAGGGGGAGGGTCCAGTCTGGAGACTTTTCCCCTGAGCAAGGATGCTGTGTCCCCCTGGCTGGGATGGCAACTCCAGCACTGTGCGTGCTGGCTGTGCTGCGCCCCTTGGGGTGTGCCTGGATCCCCCCAGGCCATGCAGAGGCACACGCTGGATGCAGCTCACTCAAGGAACCCTCTCTAGAACCCTGGCCAACTTAAAGTGGTCTGGTGTGGCCAGAGCTGTTAGGAAAATCTGGCCCTAAGTAATCTGAGGAAGGGGCGGCGTGATAAAATTTGGAAAAAAACCCCTGAATTAAAGCACTTAGTTTTGGAAGGCTATTCCTTACCAAACTAACAGAGAAAATTAGGTTCTGCCTGGCAAAGCAGGTACTTAAGTAGGCTGACTTACCCACTGAAGTCCAACATTCCCGTTTAGGCTTTTTGTAGAAATACAGCACGATATAGAAAGAATACTGAGCTTAAATTCTTCCACCTTGGGGAATTAGATTCTACTGATATTCCATTGTCACTCTGTTGATAAAATGCTTGACCTGTTGATCTTAGAATGGTAGTCACAGTTATAAAAATGTATATTTCACTTGGGAAGTGTGTTAATATGACACTGCAGTAGCACCAAAGTAGGAGACAAGTTCTCTTTGATATTAGAACTGTGTTCTCTTCTGCAACATTTAAAATAGTTGCATATAAGCAAATGCAGGTAGGAGTGAACACCGCTGACGCTGGTGGAAGAAAGGAAGCCCTAATGTTAATATTTTCCCAGGAAAAACTTTTTGGGTAAATCACCGTATTGAGTATATGGAGGTTTTATATAGCATGGCATTGAGGCTATCCCAAATGCAATTCATGCATTTGCTATAAATAGTCCATGCTCAAAATCCTATGGGAATTCTTGTGTTATAGATGTAAATTGAGATTTCTGATCAAGCATTCCAATTTTATTGGCTACTTAGGTAAATGATTTATCATTTGCACTTGCGAGGATTCAGGGAATGTTGAAGGTGTGTCTTCAACATCTTGTACATCTTCATGTAAAATTGTGTCTAGCTAGATATGTTAACTGCCGATTGTCCTTGTTATGGTCATTTTATTTTTTTAGTACTCTTCAAGAAAAAACCCATGAACAGTAGTCAAGTTTTGCCACAAATGCAGTGACATAATTTTATTTTGCTTTGCAGACTTTTGGAAGGACTGGGAAAGGCCTAAAGCAGCTTGTGACAGTAGACAATTGTAATAAATATTATCCAAGTTCTAGGGCTTATCTATAACATTTGTACATAACTCCTGTCATGTTCCAGCTCATTTTTGATTTAACCACTTTAATGCTACACAAAAACTAGTGTGGTCCAGATGTCCTAGTATGAAAAGATCAGTGAAGAAAAGGATGTTTTCTCCCATTCTCCCAACAGGAAGGAGGAACAGGTAGCAGAAGACACACGGCAAGGAAAGAAATGAACAGATGAAGGCAGCAGTAAAGAAGGAAGCAAAACCAACAAACAGAGAAGCAAGCAAGCATTCTCCACGAGACAAATTGCAGTCCGGGTTTCTAGAATGCATCTGTAAAAGAATGCTTTCTTGTCAAACAAAAAACTCTGCAAACCAATTCTGTCCTGGCTGTCCTTTGAACAAACAACTCTGTGGAGCCCTAGACTCTTTCTTAACTGTGGCTACTTGCCACAGATTCACTGTGCCTTATTTTTGGGTCATGCAAAGGGAAAAATGTGCAGAATAAGCAAAATTAACATGTGTAATACAACAAACAAAGGTTCCTCTAGAATCCTGGGGTTAACCACATAGAATAATAAAAATGAAGAGTAGTAGTAAAAACAATTACATTGCTAGAGTTGTATAACAAACAAAAATATTTATCACTGACATTTCAGGCTAGAATTTGGAAGGTCAAATGTGCAATCATACAGAAAAACCTTGCATGTGGTAGCTTGTCTAACCTGTTGTGAGTTGCCATAGCTGAGAGGGGATCAGTCTTGCTGCATGCAGTTGTCTCCTGACAATTACATAATTCCCCACCTGCAAATATCAAAGTCACACGCTTAGTCTTTTTTTAGAGAACATACACACTTACATGGGCAATGTATTTCTGACTCTTCAAAACAATCAGAGTGCTCAGCCTGTATTTTGTGGTGGAAGTTCTTGTCCAGAAAGTGGCAGGAACTGGAAGGCTGGGCCATCACCTGCTCTGTTGGGATTATGGGTGACAAAAAAGCACCGAGTTCTACCCTTCATGTGTATGACCTGCCCCAAAATACTTTGCTGTAGCAAGGTGGCAAGCCTTTAATACAGAATAACAATGGGAGAATAAATTGCAGGAAAAGAGTAAAGGAGATCAAAGACAATTCTAGTCTCCATTTTAATTTCTTACATGGGAGTGCAAACAAATAGCACTATTATGGTTACTGATTAAGAGAATGTACTGTTTGGCAACCTGCAGAAACTCAGGTGTCACAAGCAATAGATGTGCAGCATAATAAAAGTCTCACCACTACACAAGATTTCAAAATTTCTTTTGTCTCCCTCAGCTAGTTTATCCACTAGTATTTAATAGTGTGCTATCATAGTGCCCGGATGCACTCTGATGAAGTCCTCAGAGTTATTTCTCCAAAGAAAACAAAGCTTTCTTCTCTAGCAGCTCCTTGCTAATGTGAGGTCTCTCTTCAAATTGAAGGTTTTCAGCTGAAAATTTAAAACACTCAGCTTTTTTTACTCTGTAAAATTAAGTGGCCTAATTTCACAAGACCATTGTGAGTAAAAGAGCAGTCAGGAGAGCTGATTTGGATGCATAAGTACAGAGTGTATGTGCCCCTAGATCCCTCCAGAATTTGTGTTTGTTAGCCTATGGTCTGAAAGTTCCTGTTTGCACAAACTCACCTAAGTGTTAACGTGCCTCACCAGGCTAAATATACTAGCCAAAATCCACAACAAAGATGCCCTCAGAAGCCCTGTGTCAAGACAACCTCGTAGCCCTCAAGTAGCGCATCAGAGGTTGTCACTGGGCTGAAAGGGTCGGCCAAGGCTAGCTCTGGATGGTGCACTTGACTCCACTGCAGCTCCCGGGCCAGAGTGTTGCAGGTGAGTGATTTTTACCCTGGGCAATGTGGCTGTGAGCTCGGGGAAGCAACTGAACAAGAGGTCTGTGGCTGATGTGTGACAGTGGTCACAAGGGTTGTAGGGTGAAGAGAGAGGAGAGAATGTTAACCTCGTGTTCAGAAGGCTTGATTTATTATTTTATGATATATATACTACATTATAACTATACTGAAAGGAATAGAAGGAAAGTTCTCAGAAGGCTAGCTAAGCTAAGAATAGAAAAGAATGAATAACAAAGGTCTGTGTCCCGGCAGAAAGCGAGAGCAGCTCTGCCGTGAGTGGTGAGTAAATCCGAACATCCACAGGAGATCAATCACGGATCCACCTGTTGCATTCCACAGCAGCAGATAACCATTGCTTACACTTTGTTGCTGAAGCTTCTCAGCTTCAGCAGGAAAAATCCTAACGAAAGGATTTTAATGAAAAGATGCCTGTGACAGCTGATGCCATGGCTCGTCGTACCTTGGTGGCGTGAAGTTATTGTGCCTGCATGGGTGCCATGCAGCCCAGTGCAATCCTCAGAGCCAGAGAGCTTGGTGTGGTGTGCTGGTAATCACAAACCAAAACAAGTCAAGTAATGGTGACCTCTGTAAATACAGCGGTCCTGCCAAAGGCCCTAGGCTGTTTTACAGAGCAAGCAAGGGAAGGAGGGTGCAGAGATATTCACAGCTATCTCTTCATAAAGCACAATCTAGCTGACCCAAAGGCATAGCTAAAAAAAGATAAATACTGGAATCTGCTTAGCTTTGTCTTATTTGTGCCTTGTAAGCATAATTTTGAGGTTGTGCAAAATAATTTTGTGTCAAACCCACAAAAACCCACCCTGTGGATCTAAGGTTTTATTGTTGTTTTTGTGAAGGAAGTCTCATGTGCTGTTTTCTTAGAAAATGAAGCTCAGTTCATAGCCATATGATTAAAACAGACTCTTTCCTCTCCCCTA
Organism: Melozone crissalis; assembly: GCF_028551555.1. Taxonomy (NCBI): domain Eukaryota; kingdom Metazoa; phylum Chordata; class Aves; order Passeriformes; family Passerellidae; genus Melozone; species Melozone crissalis. The sequence continues at coordinate 16,772,401 of NW_026535783.1, read as the reverse complement.
AAAAAATAAAATCATATGAGCTCACTTACAAAAGCAACAGTCAAATCCTGGGGTTTGCTGTAGTGTATAAAAACACTTAGCACCATTAACCATTTCCTGGGATAATCAACTCATGTAGCAGCAGGGTGAGTGAAAGGCCTCAAAGAATTTTTATTTCTTTTATCCAAAGCCTGCGGTAGAAGTTTATAAGGAAAAATTGTAGGGACAGTTTAATAATTACAGAAGCAAAAGAAATCATGAGAATGAGGAGACCAATCAGATATGAAAGAGGGCAGAGGAATATCAAACAGCAAAAACATGATTTTGGTTTTTTATGAAGGTTCATCATCAATAGCCAATTTTTATTTTTATTATTATTTTTATTGTCCTTGAAATACTTTCTGAAATTCTAGGGTGAGAGCAAAATATTATTATTTATTTGTCTGCAATTTTAAGAAATGTTAATTTTTTTATTTTTAAATTTTTTTGGGTGGTAGTATTTTGGAGTTTTTCTTCAGTTTTTGATAGGATGTCTTTGCTAATGGCCTGATTCTGTGTGGTGCTGAGTGACCTCCACTGTCACTGAGACATTGAAGCACTCAGCAGCATTTGCAATGGGCCTTTTTTTTCCCCCTAAAGTATGAAAAAAATACTCAGTAAACCAAAGAGCTATTAAACTAAAAAGAAGAAAGCAGAGAGTGTCATAGCTCCAGTGTATGTAGTGGCTGTGATGCCAAATGCTTTATTTTACAGTGGCCTTGGCTTGCCTTTCATGTCAGGACTGACTGAACTGTGCTCACACAGCTGTGCTCACTAGTGCACAGGCTGCTTCAGAGGAGACAGAGCTGTTCCTTCACCCCAGCTTCATCCTTTACCATGCTGTGCCATTGTGAAACATCAAGAGGTGCTGATTCCAATAAAGGTCATGTTGCTAATAGGGGGGGAAAAAAAAAAAAGTGCTCTCTCTGCAAAAACTGCATATTAAACCTGTGATGTTTAATTCAATTCTGCTGAGTGTGGGCTGGTATGGACAGTTCCAGACTCATACAGTGCAGGACTTAATGCCATTAGGAGATAATGAAAATCTAATCTCCACCCCAACATCTCTGCAAAGAAAGAGAGCCAGGGCATAACTGGCTCGAGTGCCAACTCCCTGCAGTGCAGTTCCTGTCAAGCCAATGTGTTATAATATGAAAAATGGGTGCTGAAATGTTTATGTCAAATAGGGAGGTGTATGAGTACTCTTAGCTGAGATAAAACAAAACCAAAAGGAGGTCGTTGAAAAGGCACATAGCTGCATGTTAAGAATCCCTCACCGTCAGTTCGGAGCTCCTTTGTTGCTGGAGGAAAGGGCAGCCAGCTGCCTGGGCAGCCTCTCAGCTGAAGTGGAGTAGGTGTGTGTGATGCCCTGGAAATCTCCAGGGCCATGCCGATTTACATCTGCTGAGCATCCAGCATGTCTGTAGGACAGCTGATCTGTATGCACAAGCTCCATTAGAAATTGAAATAAGTCTCACGAATTCTGGTATTTAAGTAATTCAAAGATTGTTCTTCAACCAGCTGGATTTCCTGCCTTATCTGCAGAAGTTAGAACCATAACAAACCTGTGGAGCTGTTCTCAGCTGCCTGGTTGGAGTAAACCTGCTCCCTGTGAGCGTAAAACAGCAGGTATGTTTATTGTGCGAGTAACAAGGTCACTGACCGTTCAGCTGTAGGAGCAAACTCGATTAAGACTGGTGATAATCTTTTGAAAGACTGTAATTTATCTCCATTTGAAGAGTATTATCTTTGTTCTACAGCTATCACGAAGAACAAGGTTAACAAATATTCCATGATGAATTTTTGAAAGCTTTAGTCAGATCTTGTATATTTAAGCCTTTCCAAACGGCTGTCAAAGGCAAGGACACAAAGTGTCAAATTTGTACACAGACCTACCTAATGGCCTTTATCTGAGAGAGTGGTTTATGATTTATACAGTCTCTACCCTTACTTAAACAATTTCTCTTTTGCTCTGTAGTGAAGGCAATTTTATAGCATTACTCACGTGGGAGAGATTAGCCCCGAAGACTGATTGTACTGAAGGAAGCAGGCGATTTAAAACACACAGAGACATGATGCAAGCCATATGATAATCAGCTTTTATTACTAATTGCTTCTGAATTGTCAGTTAACTGTATTTGGATACAAAAGTTATAATTATAAGTGCATTCTATTTTAAAAGGGATTGTGCTCATAAAAAGCTTTCAATTGTCCTTAACATTTAAGTAAACCGTCACCTTCAATGATGTTGCATAAATATTAATAAAAGTGCATACTTTTTTATCCTTGAATAAACATTAACAACATATGTAAATAAGAGAAAACTCTCTACGTGATTCACAAAAGCATAGAAATCCTACTCTGAGCAAAACAGGAAAGAAATTAGTCCTGGATATGCCTCGTGTATATTTTTTCTTAGAGAATTTTTCTTGTAGAGTTTTTCTGGGAGTCTTGTTGCGTACAGGATTGGTATCTGGATAACAGAAGGAAGCCAGATATGTAGTTAAGCATAAATATAAATTATGTATATGTGTATGGATACGCATTTAGGCATCCATGTCCACAGACATTATATCTATTTAATCACAACGTCTTTAATTTCAGGAATATACAAGAAAATTGAAAAGTAGAAAAAATGCATCAAGACTGTGTTTCTTTGCACATATTCATTCTGGTGAGAATCATGTGCAATTCCTTTGGAATCAAATGCTCTCAACTGGTTTTTCACGCTATAGATTTTGCTGGCTTTAGTGAAAAATATTTTAAGACAACTAACACATGAAGATACATTAGTGCCACTCAATCCAAGAACTTGTAACTCCCCTGTTTTCCTCAGGACCTAGCAATGAGGCTAGCATGGTTTTAACTCTGCCAGCTGCTTGCCGCCAGTTCCAGCAGATTTGTGGTTGCCATTTGGTCGGAGAATCAGCACTTGTTGTAGGTGGGTAAAGGCTATCTTGCACTTTAACACAGACTTTTTCTCTGGATCTTTTTTAAGCAACTGTTTTACTACAGATACCTTGTGGAATTGCTAGAAAGGATTACGGACATGGATAAAAAAAATAGTCTCTGTGGTTCAGGTGTACTAATGTATCAAGGATCAACCTGGTAATATGACAGAGAAATTGTTAGTCTAACATTTTTTGTTTCCATACTGTCTAATTTTTTTTTTTTTTGCTGTCACTGCTGCAGCATTTGGCAGTGAGAATGCAATTCTTTTCAGGTTCTTTGATCCCTTCCATAGTAATTATTAACGAATGATGGGACCAGAAGAACAAAGAAACACTGTGACCTCATCTCCAGCCCTTTAGCCTTCCAAACTCTTATTGACTTGTTAATTTTCAATGCAAGAGAAGTCTGAAAATTACAACAGCCTTAATTATCTCAGGCAATATACCCTTCATGCAATTTTTGCTTCTTTACAAAGCTGCAGTGTCATAGAGCAGAGACAAGGGAATGGACAACCGGTGAGAGGTGAATGTTTCTCTACAAGGGAAAATGTTTCCCTGATTCACATCATCTAGTTATGATGTTTGTGTTCTTGATTCTGTAGTCTAGAAGGCTGAAACAGAAAAAGAGACCTCCTGTGTATATTTATATAACATAACTCTTTGCAGCTTACCCTGGAGCTACACAGCCACTGGAACTTGGTTATAGTCCAATAAATAAGGCCTCTCAAACTCTGTTTGAGAAGCTATGCTTTTTTAGCTTAACTGAAATATCTAGCAATAATGGAAAATGAAACTAATATGTCAGTATTGACAAGAAATATTATCAGTCCTGACTAAAATCAATGCTTCCTTCACAAATTTTATTTTATCTTATTTATAGACCTTTCTGTTGCTCTCATCTCCAAATTACCTATGGCTTTCATAGAAACCAATGAGGTTAGCATCAGACATCACCTGGGAGATCAGAAAGATTAGTGTCTTTATTTTTCAGATGAGAAAATGGAGTCACACCTTGCAGACATGACTTCTTTCAGACCACAGACAACACAGGAAGCTGAACAAAAATTGATCACCATGACAATATGAGTTGAATTTCAGGTGTTCTACTTTTCAACTCCTTCTTTTTAAGTCTTTTTTCAGACACATACAACTAATATAAATTCATTTCACTAAACACACCTACAGCCGTTAAAAGAAAATTAAAAATCTGCTGATTGAGAGGAAAAAAAGGGTAAAAGAAAGAAATATAAGACATATTTTAAGATTTTTAAAGAATGTAGTGTAAATGTGAATAGTCATATTCTTCTGTTCCAAGCTATAATTAGTAGCTCCACATTCCAGAAATATGAACTTAGTAGACTCATAATGTCTATTTACCTATTTTCAAACATTAATTACTTTACATTTACTGTGATGCTTGCATGTTCTTTCACTATTTATGTGCTGAATTTAAATCCTAATTATTTACTACTTCTGTGAACTTACTGTGTTTTTTCCACACAATAAAGGGGAAATAATGACCTAAATTTTGAAGTATGTGTATATAGGACCTAATCAATAGCTCTAGTCAAACACATTCCTCTGGCCTTATAAATGCTATGGATTCAGTTGCTGCCCGTGAAAAAGAGAGTTAAAAATGACCCAGGATTATTTAGATGAGGAGAAAGGCAATTAAATGATAAATTAGTGTTAACAATTTTGCTTATGACATACAAGCTTCATTCCATCTCATCCAGCAAATACAGTAATCCAGACAAATTATTCATTAGGAACTAATTGGTGCCATTGTTGGGAGGCAAGATTTTAATGGCCAGTTGGTTTAAAGAAGGATTATCTGAAAGGAGTTGGTCAACTGCCAGAAGCTGTTTGCAATGACAAATTGCTCACAATGAATTGTTTAGAGAGAAAACACTACTTTTTGTTTATGAAACAAATCTGCATGCCAGTCAGTCGAGCTCAGTATGAAGGATGTTTGGTATAAGGTCATGAATGCAACAATGGTTTGCTTTTCTAGTATGTGCTGTTTATTTCTCTTGAAGCTGTAACTGCTAAATAGCAGCAAAAAGTAGTTAGCAACTCAAGAATTGGGTCTATTATTGTAACAGAGAAAGGCTGCCTAGCAGTCTTTTCATATCCATCTCTTTTTTTCTTTTCATTGCCAATCTTCCTGTATTCAAAGGGTAATCTGAAAATACCTGTGTGCACTGACTTGTAGACATTTTCAGGAATTCTAATGATTGTACTGGATCATTTAAATTCAGTAACCTATCTTCCACTGCTGCAAAGCCTCTCTGAGTGATTCAAGCCATCTAGCTCCCGTGAAGAAGCGATATGATTGCCAGCGCTCCCTCAGAGCTGCTAAGAAATAACCATTAAAATTTGCTTTTAACAGCGTTTCTTGCAGCACAGTAATTTAATGATATGTGTTGTTCACAGATGTTGAAGAGGTAGATGTTGCACAATAGTCAGTACAGTCAGATTAATGGTTTTGCCAGCAAATGTTATCGTAAATGTACTCAGAAGACTGCAATCAATTTTCTGCACAGCACAAAACACAGCCCATGTCCAGTTGCACAACACTGCATGACATTCTCCTCTTGCCTACACAGAAACAATTTCCAAGAGGCTGTGCTGCCTTTCTGGTGCATTTATCTTTGTCCTAGTCTAAACACAATGTAAGCCTCCCTATTCTTTAAAGACAATACTTTCACACATGGAATAGCCTTTGTGCAAGAAAGTTGCTATGGAAATCCATTATAACATTTTTTTTTTCTGGATAAAAAAAATCCTTCCAGATAGCTCTGTATAATGTCAAACCTTGTGTGTCACGCAGTGACTGCTTACAAGTGTATTAATACCTATCTGATGGGCAAGGGATGTTGTGCAGTAAAATCATCTACGCTTCTCAGCAGAGGGGAAAGGTTCTCCCTGTGCTCAGTGAGAGAAACTGTGGAATCCTAAACTGGAGTGCAAGACAGACTGGGGGGATGCAACTCCTCTGGTATTCAAATCCTATGTGCTGTACAGAAAAGGGAAGGACCACCCACTACAGATTTAATGGTTGCAGCATGAAACTGTAAGGGTTCTCTCTGCATCTGACCCTACTGAACATGAAGATAGAGTGCTGTGGCTTTCTAAGTTGCCCCTGTCTCCAACTCTGGACAGTGGTATCAGCCTGTATTTTTCAGGCAGAGGAACTGCCCGAAATCATCTCAAGGAGATGGAAGGAGCAGGCAATAAGTACAATCAATTGAGCATCAAGTCAGGCCAAATCAGTCAGATATTAATTGCTGTTATCAGTAAGATAACTATCGAGGCAACCAATGATCAGGCATTGAGCACCTCTGCAAAGAATATACAGTTGAAAATAGTTCAGTCTGATGTATTTTAGGACTAGAATTATTCCAATTATTTTAGACATTTATACCTCAAATCTTTTCTTGAAATCTTTTTGCTTTTGATATTTGAAGTTATGAATACCAGTCTACAGAAAATAAAGTTAATGTGGGACAGAAATCTATGAAGTTCATAAGCTGAAGTTCACTGCTGCATGCAGTTTCTAAATGCACAGATTTCTATGTTAGTGAAAGCACCAGGACAACGACCAGGTTTATTTTTACATTTTGCAGTGTTTATGCTTCCAAGCCAGTCACATACATCAGTTACCAGTACAGATGTGATTTGATATTTACAAAAAGAGCAAAATAAAAGTGATGTAAATGCAGATCCTATTCAAGAGGGTGTCTTATCTCAGTGTTCACCTCTACTCTGCTCCTTTCTCCTACTCACTACTCAAATGTGTCAGCTCAATTGTTTGCTCAATATGTTTTAAAGTATATCTGTCCAAAATATATATTTATATTTTGGATAAATGTGGTAATTTCATAGAACCAGCACAGGGCACAGCCACCAGATCTGTTCTTCAATATGTTTTGGTGAGCACACAGGAGCAGGTGTGCACTGATCTGGTCTAAAGAAATTCAATATGTTCATCCATGCATTTGCCATGAAACTCTTCACTGATTTGATATGCACTGCCCTACTGCAGTAATGAAGGCCTTAGATGCTTCCCCACCCAGAGGCTGTTTCTGTGTCTCTTGTGTCACAGGAAAACACTCACAATTGAAGATAACCCTCCAAAAATTCAAGACAACTGTTGAGCTTTGACCACAATGATAATCAGTTTTACAGTATTCTGGAAACAGGACAGATCTCAAAGGTGATATCATATAATATAATCTATCACTAGGGAGCATATGCTTTATTTTTTGTCTGTTATCTCATTCCTGATAAAATGTAGCTTTTGTGCTGAGTTTGGAGTGAAATGTACTTATCTGGTAGAGAGTTCTGACTTTTCTGATATTTTCACTTAGTTAGAAAGCTCAGAGATAATTTAAAAATAGTTACAATGTGAACAAAATAAATGCCAATGCTTCTTTAGTTTCTGAACTGATGTATTTCCTGAGAGCATAATTTGTCCCTAGTTATTCTGAACAGTCATTAAATGAATAATAGAGAAGAAAGGTCATGTGCTCATTTACACAAGCAAAATAGCTCTTCTGAAACAGAAAAGTCTTCAGTATCATTGTGTACCTAACATTTTTTGGTGTCAGGACCGTGTTGCGAACACATCTGGCATGGAAAGTCTGAAGCATCATGCAGCTTTCCCGTGGCACATTAACAGTGTTTATGTGTATAAGAGCAAGTTCATGTAGAACCCAACTGTGGTCAAAAATACCGTATTGTGAAAAGTCAGCGTTGATTATAATCATAATCATTACATCTGAAGCAGACTGCAGATAGGAAGGAATGCCTCTCTTTCTATTTTGTTTCTGTTTCCTTTCCAGCTTTCACAGGCTTGTCAGGTTGGGGGAAAAAAACCCCTAAAAATAAAGAAAAAAAAAAGAAAAAGAAAGGAAAAAGGGATTTGTTTGCTAGGCAGAAGAGTCTCTGTGTCCTGTAAGGATGAACTTTGCACACAATTATGGACAGGCTTTTGGAAATGACTGTGAATTTCCTGAAACATAGTGCGTTGCCTTGCTACCTTGAGGTACTGAGCAGCAGAGAATGGCATCCATTCCCATGTCTAGGCATTGCAAAGTGGGCTGCTTTTTTTTCTTTTTCAAGTACCACACTTCTTTCCAACAGTTGAGCAATGGCAGGAATGTAAAGTACAGGTCCGTGATCTATGTAAATGTTAATTTTGTGCCTTTTTTAGTACTGATTTTGACATACTCAGGTAAAAACAATTTTCACAGGCTTTCTAATTTGGTCCATCACAACATCCCAGCAAGTCAAATAGGTCTCTGAGTAGGGTAGATAAGCATAACAGAGAAAGGGTGTCTATCAACAGAGGCAGAAAAAAAACCAAGTTCACATCTGGGTCAATGAACAATCGTTGGTGTTTGGGAAACAATGTCAGCAGACAGCAGCACTTAACATTGTTTTAAAAAATTAAGTGCTTCTGGTCTGACAGAACTGTCCCTGAAATCAAAGGGAATTTTTTCCTGATTATAATGGAAACTGGACAGAAATGTAATACCAACATGATTACATCCCTAATACATTCCACAAATCTAGCTATTTATTAGAAACATGAAATACTACATAAATGATTATCTGGAAAAAACATAATCTGGAATTCAAATTGCCTCGTCATTGGCAGAAGAGCTGAGTGCACTTACTAGTTCTGTTTATGAGCACTTGCCGAAATGTTCTAGGGGTTCATATGTACCTACTTTGCATTTAAAAAAATGGTATGCAAATTCAAAATAAATACTTGAATATACACCAGCATTTTTGAGTTCTGCATAAAAGGTGGCTTTGCACTGGCATATTTGCACTGAACTGGCAAATAATAGGAAACATTTGAAACCTTCTCACAAGTCCACGTTTGCACCTGGCAGGCACATATAAGTGCAGGGCATTGCAGATGCACTGCATCTCCTGTTACAGCAAACATTGAATATAAGCCCTTGTTTCCAAATTCCGCCCCACCTTTTCAGATAAAAGCACATGAAACGCTAATTCCATAGGACAAGGCACGTAGTAGTTTGACACTGCTTTTGGCTCCCAGGAGCTTTTCAATTTTTTTTTTCCCTAAAAGCTCCAACTACATTTAATATTGAAGAAATGTCCTATGAGTGCCTGGAAATAACAGCTGAACCTACCTGCAAGTCCAGTGACTACATGGAGCAATGAGGCATGCTGGTGACAAGGGCAGAGGAGCTGGAATTCCCACAAACGGGCTGTTGATGTCTTTCTGTACTCACTCTGAGAACTCCAGAGTGACACTGGTTCATCTGTACTGAGGGGAATTTTTAGATCTGTAATGCAGCAAGGTGTATCAGCCTCCACACAAAAGCATCTTACTTGTTCCCTGTGTTGTAGTGCGTTCATTAAGTTCTTTTAGTTCCTCCCCCATTTTATGTATCTGCTCCCCCCCCCCATTTTGTGTAAAATGGTTCTGCCCTCCTCAGTTTTCCCGCCACAGCCCTGCCAGTTCTATTGTCAATCTGTTAGGGTATATAATTCCTCCTCCCCTTTTTCCCTTATATGTATGCTTTTCCTCCTCCCTGGGCCAGTCAATCACCACCCCCACTCCACCTAGTATTCCAGAAGCTTCTCCTCTTTGGGGGTTGTGGTTGGCTGTGGTCCCGGGACCCCTCCCATACCTGGTACCTATTGGGCTCTCCACCATGTCATTTGTGTTAAGTTCATCCCCTCTTCTCCCCACATTGGTCTTCTGTAAACCCCTCCCGGGTCCACCCCTTCCCTTTATAAACCCTAAGCACCCTTTGTTCTTTGTCATTCGCTGGGATGTCATAGGCTTCTCAGTAACCTAAGTTTAGCCTCCCCCCCGGGCAAGTGTCCGGCTCCTTCCTTCTCGTCGTTTAGCAGCGATCCAGTCCGCAGCCAGTACAGCCCGAGGCCTTACGACGCTGAGGGGTGCTGGCAGGATATGCAGCGAGGTGTCGGCCTTAACCTCAGCTAGCCGGACTCTGACCTTCTCTGCCTTTGAAGGCCAAATACACGTTGCTGCACCCTGTACACATTCTTTCCTTTTGGCATTTAAATCACCAGGCAGAGGCCAGGCCTTCTCCTGGAGGCCGAACCCATGGCATGAAGTGTCCTGTTGAGCTCTTTGGAGACCCGGCCAGTCCATGTGCTCCCAGATTGATTAAAGCCACCTCCTCCAGTTGTCTGAACTGTCCTGATCCTGCTACCTTTGATTTTGTGTACTTGATGGATCCCAAAATCACACCATCAATGAACGAACCGCATATACCATAGTGATGAGCCATGCATCTCTGGCAGATAAACTTTTAAACACTTACCTCATTGAACTATTTTATGTTTTTCCTATATTAGTCTAATTTTTTTTCTGTCACTTTACTGGTTCATTAAGTAAAAAAAAAACAACAAAAACAAAAAAAAACCCAAACAAAAACTATTGATCTATCTGAATTTTGATTATTTTAGGTAGAAACTAGCTATGCTTACCTCAAAGAAAGTAGCCAGGCACATGCACATTGCAACTGGATAAACTAGGATAGATATTATCAGAATGGAAGGGAACAGGAAACCTTCAGGAAAGTAACAGACAAAAAGCCAGAATAGGTATTGCTTCCTACACAGACAATCAGGTCAAAAAATAAAAATACGTAATAGTTTACTAGGTGTTCAGAGGTTTTACACATTGGATTTTAATTTCTCATATTTATTCTACCACTGTAACATTGTTAAGTGATACTGTGCTCTCAGCTCTGGTGTCCAAGGCTTTTTCTGAAAATTTAAAATATGTGTGCTATAGGGGATCTTGAGGTGAAAATTCCTATGGTTACTTTCTAGAACCTGAAAATAAAATCAGATAATGCTTATATATTTCACATTATGTCAGCCATTTAAGTTACTTACTGCCTAGTAGGTTTTCCTTTTCTCTCTGCATTAGGTAATATTGATAGCATAACTAACATGCTTAAATCTTTTCATTACAGCTTCTTGGTGCATTTAAAATGTAATTAAATCATTGTGAATTTGCAGTCTTCATTAGTTTTTTTTCAAGGAAGTGGAAGAATATTGTCCTATAAACAACATATATACCATGACAGTTAGTTTGTACTGCTGCTTCATGAGAAGAAGATAAAGCCTCATGGAAATGTTTTAATACATCACATTGAAATCTGTTTCAGAAATTTGTCAAAAATAAAAAGATCCATAATTTCATTTCACATTGCTAATTAAATCGCAGCCAAAACCCTCAGAGTACTTATACTAACAATATTTTAAGATAAATTGCAAGGCTGGAAAGGAGTCCCATACTGTCCCCAAAATCAAGTACCACATTAGCAGACTGCTCTGTAGGAACATTTGTTCTTTCAAAAGTCGTTCCCAATGTAGTTATCCTTTAGCTCACTTTATTTTACTATTGATTCCCCCTTTCTGTCAGTTGATTGAGGCTGAATTTAGGCTTGCAGACTGTCCAGGAATCCCTCATTTATTAATGTTGTTAGAAATCATATGAAATCCTGGTTTATTTAACAACAGTGTGACTCTTCTAGTGCATTCAGAGTAAAAGTTTATTACAACTCAGATACTTCTGGTGGATAATGCACCCTGCTCTGTGCTGAGATCAGTCAACTAACTAATCTTGAGAATGATTTACCTGGTGGCAGCTTCATCCTTTCAGGAAAATTTGAAAAAGACAGAAACAGAAAAGGAAGATCTTATAAATGTGAATTTACATCAGGACTAATTTTATTTTTAAAATTAGCTCACAAATTGTTTTCACAAATCAAGAGTAATGAATTTACTCCAACCTTCTTTTAGTTTTTAGAACAAAAACTTCCAAGAGAAGATCTCAATGCATCTGTCCCTAAGAGCTTCCATTTTAATTTACAGAAATTAAGAACGAAAGAGATGGATCAATTCTTTTTCTCTCCAGTAAAAAAATTGTAGCTTCCATTTGCTAATTGAATGTTCCATGTGTCTAGCAGTGGATGCTGAGGTGCACCCGAGCTGTTTTTTGTCTGTATACAAGATTAGGCATTGGTATTTACAGCTAACCCAGTGGCATCACAGTGGGAGAATGAACAGCTTTCCTCAGGTCAAAGCAGGGCCAGGAGCAAATGCCAGATTTCCAAGTCCCATGCATGTGCTGGTTGTAACACTATCACTTTATAATAGACCTAACATTGATTACTTTAGCTCCAGTTTCTAACACAAACAGAGCCATCAGCCCCTGTTCCTATGGCTTTGTTGCAAGTTATTGTAGCTGACTTTTCAAGAATTTATGCTACAATATGAAAATAAAACAAGTGGGCAGAACTATAGTGATCACTGAATGCTCAGTGCAATTTTTTCTTTTTCTATACATTTGGAAGCAACATCCATCTTGCACAGAAAATGACACAGTACTCCTATGATCTCTCATTCTTTCCTTTTCAGATTACTATTCTGAATTTAAAAGCCATTCTTCAACCAGGAAATAATATCAGCAGGCTAAATACTTCACATTGGGGTGCCTGTTCTACTAATTCTGTACTTTGCCAGTAATCGTCTCCTCTGTGGCTGACTGTTATTTTACAGCAATACACAAAAATAAAAAAACCAAACCCAAAACCAAAGCCAAACACTCAAGGAGACATCTCTGTGGTACATGTCCATGTTCAGTTTCTATTATTGCTTATAACATGCAATTCAAGTTCAAGTGCGGTTTTGCAACCAGACGGAAATCTTGGAGCTAGAAATGAACTCTCCATAACCCAGGACCTTTATGTCTCTCATTTTCTCACTCTTTCTTTTTCTCTCCAGCGAGCCCAAAGCCAGATAACACTTTCCTGCTGTGAATTTTTTAAAGTCACCCAACAGCTCTGGCAAATGAGAGCTGTCATAGTTTTTGGATGAAAAAATCATCTGCAGCTCACACAGATCTATGAGCTGATAGGAGTTAATTGACAGCTTGCAGGATTTCGTCTCCAGGCAGAGTTAGAGAGAATGAGAGCCCTGTGGGTTTCATTTGGGCAGAGATAAAGCAGGTTTTTATTCAGTGCTCATGGAGAGAGCATAATTAACCTTTTAGAAGTTTTAAGAATGATCAAATTGTTATTCATTTTTGCAAATGAGAAAAGTGAGCTTCTTTCTCTGCCAGGAAAATACCAGTGCAGATTTCAAGGTCACTTGATGATTTCCTTTGACTGAAAAGATGGAAGTTGGACAAAAAAAAAAGGAAAATGAAAAGACTGAGAAATGCCATTATAAAATCATGCATCATTCAGGATGTGAAATGAACAAATGTCCTTTTCTAACATAATATACTTTAGCTAACATTTACTGCATGTTCATATTAACCTCCTGGATTCTGCATATAATGAAGGTTTCCCTTGTTATTGTAAATAAGAAACTTAGCACTAGCAGCTGTCTTTTATGTTGCCCCTATAATTTTTAAAAAATATTTTCTTACAGGAGAAAATGGGCCATTATACAAGGTCAGTGGCATGGTTTTCAGGATGTGTAACATATTTTCAAGTGCTGTAAACTTCTAGAATGATAATATGAGTAGAGAATAGGATAATTAAAAACCTGCAAATTATAAATGAATACATTATAAATCTCTTTTGACAATAATATGTGTATATACCTAAAGGCAATAGCTGAGAGGTGCCCTAAACATTCTTTGACAGAAAAACAAAACTCTCAGATTTTTGCTTATTGTCAATTTAGTTTCTTTTATAAAACCTAAACTAATATAACCATGCTTTAGATTCTGTCTGAGAGAGTTTCAGTTTTCTAGAGCAGCTGGGCACAAGATACCTTGCAAAATTATAACCTGTTTTCCTTGTATTATTTCTGGCTAATTTTTAGGAGAATAAGAAGAGTAAAAAAATAGATCAAGACTCTTGTGTTCCATGGAAGCAACATGACAGTCTCTAATAAGAAACCATGAAAAAGAATATCAGAAAACCTATTCTTCTAAACTTTAGACCTTATGATGCTATACTAATTCCAGTCTTGCAGAACATCTTTTTTTTTGTCCAATTCTTCGTGGTGACATCATCTATGTGAAGATTGACATGCTCTCTTCTTTTTCTGCCACTCATTCCCAGATTTCTCCCTGCCTCCCGCTCCATTCCCAGAATTTTCAGACCTGAGATCCACAGGGTATGGTAAAAGCCATTAGAACACATCACATACATTTTCTGATCTGGAGGTACTTGAAAACCTTCAGCAACTCAAGTTACACAAGTTTTTCTGCTATGATAAATCTACTAACTACCAATTGTAAGAGTCTGTCCTGATACATGCTCCTGTCCCCTGTACTGTAGCTGTTTGCAGGATGTGCGCTCTTTCCCTTTTATGTTTTGTTCCTGTATGTGAGTGCCAAAATTGTGGAAACTATTCACACATTCTTTTCATAAAAGTCTTGCAAATAAGTTTATTTAAAGAAATCAGCTTAGGGAGAGAGGATTTCCATACTTGGCAATGACACTTGAAATAGTTCTTTTTTTTTTTAACACACAAAGATTATCTTATCCTTTTTTGCTTAGAATAAACCCTTATTATTACAGTACATTAGGAAAATATTGTTTTGGCTTCCTAAAACCCACATGAGAGGACAAGGTGTTCTTCGTGTGATTTATCTTTATGTTTTCTGCTCTTTATAATGTGTTGGTTTTTTTCTTTTCTAAAGAAAAAGCTTTTTTCCTTTTGATTTAGGCATGTTGGAAGATAAATTGATACCTTTGGTAACAGTCAAAAAAAGTGCTGAGACTGTGACTGTCTTGAGCCACCTCTTTGTTGTTAAAATATTTTGAAATACGGCAGGATAAATAAGTCATAAACAGTTGTCTCTTGTTTTTTGTGGCATGTTCATTGCTGCACTATTGACTTTATATTAACAAAGAATTCAGAGAGTTAGGCTACGAAAACCTTTATTTTTCAAGTTTTAGTTCTCCAAAATTCATGGCATGACGAATTCACCCAAGGGAATGCAAAAACATGCATTCCCATGTTTGAGGTTAAACCATCTGTGTTTTCCATTCCCGTCCTACTGATGTACCAGAGCACCCTGTGAGTAGGTACAAATCAAAACACGCAACCACGACAGACATGAGTCGTTTTCAGTCTGAGTGCCAGTGGGTTCGTATGAAGAGAATACTTCTGGCAACACTCTAGGAGTCTTCCCAGACAAATCCTTCTATTGCCAGACTCAGATCATGGATTTTAAGTAGGAAGACTTGGCAGTAGCAACATTTCCAGACAACTAAATGTTCAACTTTACATTTTAGACTAAAATGCACAGTTTTAAAAAATGTGTCTGTCATATCATTTTCAAAAAACTAATAATGAGCTAGCTTATATCTTCAAACTTGCAGCAGGCCTTTTAGGTTTTTCATATTGTAAAAGCTTATTTAGTTTTTACAATATGAAAATTATAGACACGGTGACATTTAAACCTTTGCTTTTCATAGCATTTCACACTTACACCATTTTAAAAGACAGCTATTAACATTTACAAAAATCTTTCAGAAACCAAATGTTCTAACATGCAGAATTCCAATTATACTGTGTAAGAGGGTTATCGACTATTCTTCTACAAGAATACTTTGAAGTACTTGGTATTAAACCCAAAGCTTAAATGTCAGTTGCACGTAGACAATAAATTAAGGTTTATAAAAGCATGTAAGATTTATTTAATATTACAATTTTGACCTTTAGACTGTCTTAACCATAGCTTGCTTAAGTTTTCCTCCCTCTTGCCTTCCTTCTTTATCTGTATAATCTTGCTTGCATATTAAACAAAGGTTGTGATGCCAGTTATGCAAAGTAATATAAAGCCTTCATAGCAGCAGTGTTTTCCTCCAACTGCTGTAACACAGCCACATAAGCCATGTTTTGTTCCTCAGCCGAGATGTTTTCTCAATTGCTCAGGGAGTTCAATGAGCAGCACTTCCAAAGCTGTCAAGACACAGCTGTTTAATTTTCAGTTTCTCATTGCAAACATCCAAAACTTTCAATTAAATGCAAGCTATAAATACAAATGCAGGCTTAGCTCGTGCTCTCACAGAAGGCACTGAGAGGAAGACAGGCAAAGTCAAGAGAGGGGATGCAGCAGCAGGACAGCAAGAGGAGCTCAATGTTGGAAGGAAGAACAGTGCTGTACTGAAACACGTTTGAGCTCACAGCAAACAGAGGGCTACCCTGCAAAGGTAGGGCATGAATTAACTTTTTTTTTTTTTTTTTTTTTTTTTTTTGTGCTGGCTTCACACTAAGGAGTCTCCCTCCACCCAGACAAAGAAGTGACTTTGTCAAAAGCCAAGTATCCAAACTATTTTTGGTATCTCTCAGATCAGTGGTATTATTGATTAGTTATGGCCAGAAAAGTCAGGAAAGCAATCGGGGAAGGAAATATGTGTTGAACAATCTACAAATAATCTTCTCCACCACTTACTACTGGGGAAGCATGCGCTAAAAGCAATGTACTGGGGAATGACCACAGAAATAGATGTGGAAATTAGAAACTCAGTTTAATGACGCTTTTTATTTTTTGCAGAGCAACACAGACAGTGCAAAGGTGACTTCATACAAAATACATGCCAGGCTTTCTGATGAAGGAACAGAGGAAGAAAATGTAGAAAACTGCACTGAGGCTCTAGTCTGGATAATATTCTGCTATAAGCTGAGCTGTGAGACCTAAATGACTGAAAGGGCACACAAAGTGCCAGCGCAGAGTCACCACCTGGGAGCTTTCCCTAGACACTTTTCTTCAGATGTCTCAACTACAGAGATAAGGTTAAAATGTTGAGATTGGCTGGACAAAGATCAGAAATTAAATTCAACTCCATGTTCATTTCATTTTATCCAGACTGTAGTTTAAAGATCCAAAGAGGTCATGGTTATTTTCTGAAATTTGAAGAAAGTTCTCAGGGATCAAAATGTTCACTATGTCACAGCATGCTTCTTTCTCTGAAGTTGAGAGGTAAATGGGAACACTACATTTTACAACTTCACCTGACAGCAGCTTAACATTTCAACTTGACCAAAGTCACAACATTGTTTCTTCTACCTCACCTTGAAAGCAGGGATTTCAAAACAACTTGTTTGGGTTCCTGTCATGGTTTAACCCCAGCTAACACCAAGCCCTAGTCAGCCCCCACCAGCAGGTTTGGGGAGAGAACGGGAAGGGTAAAAGCTAGAAGCCACATGGGCTGATATAGAGACACATTATTAGGGAAAGCAAAATCCATGTTCACAAGCAAAACAAAACAAGGAATTCCTTCACTGCTCCCCACAGACAGGCAGGTGTTCAGCTATCTCCAGGAGAGCAGGCCCCATCATGTGCAGTGCTTATTTCAATAGACAAATGCCATGACTGCAAACATTCCCCCCTTTCTCTTTCTTCCCCCCAGCTTTATGTCCTGGGCATGATGTCACACGGTCTGGAAATCCCTTTGGTCAGTTTGGGTCACCTGTCCCAGCTGTGTCTCCTCCCAGCCTCTCATGCACTCCCAGCTTCTCACCAGTGGCAGCACAAACAGCAGAAAAGGCCTTGGCTCTGTGTGAGCCCTGCTGAGCAACAGCAAAAACATCTCTGTGCTATCAACCCTCTGCTCAGCACAAGTCAAAAGCAGCTCCGTACCGGCCACTGTGAAGGAAACTAGCTACATCCCAGCCAAATCCAGCACAATTCTTTTAATTTCCCCTGCAGCTAAGCATTGCAATAACTAAGCAGAATGAGATTATGCTATTAAAATATAGAGTATTTTTCCTCCAGTACAGATGGCAGACTTGAAAGTTAGTTTGGCTTTTTTTCAGATAGAAAGACTTGTCAAGGACATGTGTGACTGATGACATAGCTGATTTCCCTTCGTCAACATCAACACAAAACAAAAATCAAATTCTCAGCTGGAAGTTACTTATGTGAGGACACACAGCTCAAATAGAAGGATTTTGCACCTCTGAAATTCACATACCAAATCCCCTTTTTCCAACACGTACTATGATACCACTTATCTTCTCAAAATGTATCCTTTTTTCACATTTTTTTTGTCCACTGAGAAAAAAGGCAGAGGGAAGGCCTTCAAGAGAAGACATTTCTAGCCAGCTCAGGCATCACAGGACAGGGTTGTGTTACCTTCTCCCATAATCTTTTCTTGCCCCACACATGTCTTTGTTTTAATTTGCCTGCTGATGTTCATTCTGTCTTTCAACAGGCTACATTCCCCAGAAGAGCCCCTTTCCTCTCTGCCATCCTCAATTATCTTGCTCTGCTATCAGATGAAAAAATAGCAACTGTGGCAAGACAAGTATCAAGTCACTGCAGAGACTTAGGCACAAATGAATATTTTCGTATGACGTCGTGTTCAGGCATCTGCCCCTCATTGTTCTTATCTGTCTCAATGCCTTGACATAAAACATAGAACCCCTGCTATGCAAATTTTTTATAACTTAAGGTGAAGCATTCCTAATGCTATGTTAAGGAAAATTAAGAGTCAGATCATGAAAATAATTTGAACAAAATGGTTTTCTTAAATTCCATGAAGGGTAATTTCATTCTGTCTGGCACTAAGATTGGTAGCAATTATTTGCAGAATCAAGGTCCCTGAGGAAACTAATCTCCAAACAATATATTGGGCAACTTTTCCCAGAAAAGTGTAGCACCCAGCAGAGAGGCAATATTAGGGAGCTGCAGGAGAGACAAGAAAGTGAAAAGGTTTATGTTATTGATTGCAGAAAAGAGAAGCCTTCAGTCATATACCAAATCAATCAAGCTCTCTATTTCGGTTTAGCATGCCTGTCATTCACTACATCTAGCACCGCCTCTAATTGTTTGCAGTATGATGAGATTTGCAGACTTTTTGGGAATTTTCAGAAGACTAAATCTGGAGACCTAACAGTTAAATCTTTTTTATCTTTAGGGTGGTTTGTTTTGCTTTGTTTTGTTTTTTATTTCCTCGCTATCTCTCCTCCCCTCCTCCCCCCACCCCAGCCCCCATCCTCAGCCAGTACTATATGAAGGGGGTGAGGGCACTCAATCAACTTTATTGAGCCACGGCAGTTTCCATACCTCTCAAGTGTCTGAATTTTATTGGAAAGTCCTCCACTTACAGAAATGTGAATTATGGGCTATGCGGTGTTTTCATGTTCTGTTCCATTTTTGCTCTGTGGCCACTGACATTGTAAGGAGTTATCACTGAAGGCCTAAGAAATACATTCAAATTCCTATGAGTTAAATTCATTGGGTTGACTCAAATGCTGTACAAATTCTTCCTGCCACCTCTTAGAACAGATATTGATTTAATGAAGAAGAGGAAAATAAACAAGGAAACCAATTAACTAATCCATCTCAATTTACATCTCCAGCATCACCGCTTCCATGCCCAGAATTTCTTTATTTATATTGGGCTGGTAATGACTTTATAATATACTCCAGAATGATAGAAATATAAGGCTAAATACATTAAACTGGGATTTAGATACACTTCAACACAGATTTAGGAAATAATTAATGCAATGCTACTGAGCATTATGGAATTAAGGGACTCGGGTATAATTTGGAGGATCTCGGTATAATTTGACATGTGTGGTTATTTACATGCACTTTCAGTCTTTCTCTCATTTACCCTGGTATGCTTAACTGCATACTGAGCTAAAAAAATAAGTGAAAGAAACTGCATCTGGGACATAACAACTTTCCGTTCACTGTGCGGTGCATTATTGAACATTAGAGGATGGCTCTGTTTCCTGGAGGCTAATGAGGATGTTGTTTGATTTAAATGCACTACAGTCAGAGATCCTTACTGTTACCATATGCTTAAGACTTTTCTTGTATAATTCCTAGGACTCAAAATCATCAAACCAGACACTGGAACACCTGTACATTACTGATTGGAAATATAGGCTGTTAATTGAGCTGTAATTCAGAAATACTTTTTTGGCAAAATTTGATAGGGTTTTCTTGCAGGAAAGGTTAAGTAGATAGAATGAAGGCAGAATGAAGAAAGTGGCTTCAACCAAAGGCAATTTGTGTAAAAGGAAGATTCCCTTCATTAATGCAGTACATAATGAGCAGGACACGCCAGGTAGCAGGTGTTTTTTGGTTGTTAGAGTCACATTTTCTTATCCTGCACATGTGAATTGCACCTGCTGTGCGGATGCAATTGAGGTGGTCGTATAAATGAATAAAATAACCACTTGAGCAATTGTGCTCATATTTTTCATACAGACTTTGGCTTTGTTTCTCAGAATCTCTAAACCACCTGCAGTCTGTGCAGACTGCTCCTTCCATCATCTGCTTTGATGAGATAAGAGTGAAACTGTGGCAAAACCATATGTAGCAATTTTTAGCTAATACTTGGAGCACTAATGGATGCTGCCTGTCCGCAATGTCAGGTTCAGCACACTAGAGAGAAGAATGTTGCACTTGAAGGAAGGATGAGGTAAATGAAGTCAGAGCAAATGTAACTGCCCTCCATCCTGTCCCTGGGGCCCTCTGTGAGGCACTACCTGAGTGAACTTCATGTGCAGGCTTCTGTCACCACAGTGGGACTGCTTTTAGGAGAGGTGGCCACCCAATACACTGTGAGGCAAGTCATCCCTCCAGGAGAGTCCGAAGAGAACCTGGTGAGAAGGGCATGCAAAGCCAGCTGCACACTCATGCCTCTGGCGTCGAAAGGACATGGAAATGAACCTGAACATGAAATGTGAAGAGGAGGAGCTGCATAAGGTGTAGGAACAAGGAGAGTGTGATGGAAAGGTGAAGGGAAAAAAACAGTCACAGAATAAAAGAGGAAGAAATTTTCCTCTGGGACATGGGACAGGAGTAGAGTAATGCTCTTTCTTATAGCCACTGCATGGGACCACACTCTTGCGTAGCTTGCAAATATAAAGGCTTCCATATACAGCCTGTTAGTTAAATGGTTGTGGTGGGGTCTGTGGAATTTAAGAAAAAAAGGACAGTGAAATTTTCACTGAGCGGGCACCTGCTCTGGCAGCTGAGCTAGGACTAGACAGGCTAATGGTTGTAACAAGGCTTTTCACTGTGCTTAATTTGGAGTTATGCCAGGCACTGACCATGGAGCCCCATGTTCTTAGAATAAACAAAAGGATTTTAATTATTATGGATGACTGGAAGATCAGGTTTCTATCCAACAGAAATGATACTGCAATGACAGGTATGAGAAGATAAGAAAAGCTGATTTTAAATTTTTTGTTTCCAAATAAGCTATATTGTTTTTTCAGCTTGTCTTGTCCTCTGTATTTAAATAGTTTTAGGGAGAAGTAAAAAAGTAGATAAAAAGTTAACTGACAGTAATCAAATTAAAATCATAACATACAATCTCCTGCTTTTCTGTCTTCATTTTAATGTAGTTTATCTAAAAACGCACTTCTTTGTATGTATGGGAAACTGGAATGAGTTCATCTAAGTGCTTTTTAAGTGCAATGTAATTCTGTGCTGTAAAAGGCCAACAGAAAATTGGACACAGTACACAAACAAGATTTTTAATTTTTTTTCGTTCTGCATAACCACCCACTTTCAGAACTGGAAACTGCATAAACAAGATAGAGTGGAGTGAAAATCACTTAACTTCAGATTTGTGCATTCTGCTTTGGAAGCAGCTTTTTCAGCTTATGTTTGTATTTATAGACCCACCACTGGGCCAGACCCTTTAGTGAGCTGTAACTGAGAGCAGATTCAAGAGTAACATCAAGTACTTTAAAAACTTCAACCCAGCAACCAAAAGTGTTTGATCTTTTACTGGCAGAGTGTGACTGTTGTAAAAATAAATGAAATACAGTAACCAGTCAATGCCAAGTAACTGTAGATGAATCCAACCTAAAGTGGGTTCAGATAATTCTTGGAGTATGTATTAGCATCGGCTTTGGTTCAGACAAACACATGTGCATATGCGTACATTCATTAGTTCATGACATTTTTAATTTTTTTTTTCTTTTTTTTTCCAAAAGGATCCCTTTAGTTTTCAAAAGACACTCTGATATTCTTGTACTGACAGTCTTTTTCACAAAGATGTTATTTCTGGAGGAGTCTTCCATTTTGCATGCAAGCAAATAAATAGTATGTAATAACATGCACTTATGCCTCCTTTCTAAATGAAAATATATTTTCTTCCAAAAAAGATCTAGTTAGATACATGTCAGAATATACTGCAACAAGATACTTTAGGCTATGCAAAATACTGGACTGGAGCTACATTTAGTCATGGCATAACAAATCCACTTAAGAGTCCCCTGAGACTGCCTGGTGGGCTAGAATAAAAGCTCCATTATGCGGAGTTTCATGTCTATCACCCTACTTATTAGCATAGTTTTGAGGTTAAACAATGGTGTTAGTTTTCTCTGTGCATCCTCCTACTTATTCATTATCAAATTACTTTACATTGTTTGTTTAAACTGATATCATCTAGTTCAAATGTACCAGGTCCTAAAAATGCAATTTCCCCAGTAACAAGATAATTTTCAGGGAACTGATATGGTGTCTACCTTTAGCATGGAACTAGAGTCACCTTAGGAACATGTTTTCAAAGTGGTTTTTCAAGAATGAAGTACCAGGCTTGATGAATGGGGAACAGTGGACAGATTTTCAGTTTTTCCAATGAGTTTTGTATGAAAACTAAGCTCTTATTTTTTGAAAGTACTTAAACATGTGCGTTTAGCTGTCCACTTACAGCAAAAGTATTTAAGAACATAGGCCAGTGGATTTTGTTTCATGTTCAGAGGCCAAGTAGACTAATAAATGCTTTCCTGATCAAATATTCAATATCAACTGAAATATCCAGGACTAAAGAAACAACAAACAATGAGGTCTCTGTCTAGGCTTTTGTTTGTGCTACATTATAACAGAGTAATACTTTCCCATGTTTAAGAGAACACTTTGCTTCCAAGATACTGCTTACTCTCACCACATTTATTCAGATCTTCAGCACTTGATAGAAGTATTCCAGTGTCCTGCTTGCCACTCTTTATCTCACAAGTAACATACAACTCCCTTCACCAATTTAAGCAAATCAGGATTTTTTCTGTAATGACTTAAAGAGTTGTTCTGTGTATCCACTCACATGGTCCTGTAGAAATAAATTAAAAAAGCCTATCTACTTGCTCAACCAAAAATTATTAACCTAATGGATTTGTCTGCCCCGAGTTTTATTTTGCAGTAACTTCAAGCTTCTTAGTTGCCATTTACTAAATTTTCATGACGTGAAACCTGATGGAGATGTGCATACATGCCTAGCTGATTGGTAGCATTGGATAAACACAGACACAAAAAAAAAATTACTGTGATCTTAAAACGCAAAATGTAGGAAGTGCTCATTTTCCAGGTAAATATCTTTAAGGTACACACATGCCTCTCTAGGACATCCATTATTTTGGCCCTTTTCCATAAGCAGCTTAGAGTTTCTGGGAGTGGTGTTTGCTTCTCCAAAGACTCGAATGGCAGAAGCTGAAGACAGAAAATTTTCTTGGTTGAGCCACCATTGCTCTTTCTTTCTCCTCTGTTTCTTTTTTTTTACTATGTCCACCAACAAATAGCTTAGGAAAAGTCTGAGCTGAGCTAATTTAATTCATCCCTGTGTTCAACTTGAAGTAAAGCCGAGCAGCATTTGATGGTGTTCCCATGGCTTCTCTGAGAAGCTACAAACAGGGGGAAATTGCAGATCAGAACAAAGCTCCTGTCAGCTGTCATTTCCCACTGGTATATTTTACTGTAATTATTACTTTTTGAAAACCGGCATACATTGTAAATTACAAGGTTATTTAAGTTCTGAAGATGTACTACATTCCTGCTATGAAGTTTTTGAAGAAATTATTTCTTTTTATGTGTTTATTATAAAGCTGAAGTCTACCAGAGAAAAACTGTACTACATTTTAAAGTGATGTATGTGAAATGCATTTCAAATTCTCTCTTTCTCACAATGTTTTTGAACATATATATATGTATATGTATATGTATATGTATATGTATATGTATATGTGTATGTACATGTACTCTATAGCACCAAACTAGTATTTTTATAGAATGGATTGCATGACACACAGGATGGTGAATCTGTTTAACATGCAGGCTTGCCAGAAGTACAAATTTGATATGTTATACTTCTCTAACCTTATGTTTTCCGGACAATGCTATGCCTTTTTAGCACTGACTAGGAAATCAGATTGAATATGTCTGGGGATACAGTTTCACATCGTGCATAATCCTGGTTCTGCCACTGACGAAAATCAATGAGGGTGAAGCATTGATCTCCTTGCAGAGTACAAATGCAGTTTGCACTGAAACACACTGCTGGGGATTTTGTTATTCAAGTCATTCGACCGCTCAATGTGTTTGCTAACCAAGTTCTTATCATGCAGCACCTCACTAGCCCAAGCTTAGCTTCAGTTATGAATATAGCAAAACCAGGTCCCTTTTGGAAGAAGAAAAAGCCTTTACATATGCACAGTTCTTCTAGTATGTGTATGTTTGCTCAAGGCTAAACTGAAATGCCTTTTCTTCAATGACATTTCACAATGTCACCCAATATATGAAAGTCTTACTGAGGGATGTGTGAATATGAATCATTCCAAGAAAATATTCTTTTCTGTTATGATGGATTTTATTTTAGTGTGTGTTGGTTAATTAATTTGTTTTCCTTTTACTTTAGAGAAGCAAGTTACCTATATATGTTACCTACATATTTACAGGTGTGACAAATGCATGCACTCACACATACAGACTCTCTTTAGATAGAGACATGGATTTATTTTTTGATTTATATATGAACTATATTTCATTATTGTCAGCAAAAATGTATTCCTGACTTGCAGCCTTCCAATTGCAGGCTATAAATTAGCTATTTTAAAAGCAATTGAAGATGATTCATTTAATGCTGTCATAATATAGTATTTTCTTTTATGAAAATTTATATTATTTCCCCTGGAATAAAACTCAATTAGATAAATTTCTATAGAACGATGCAAGAGAACTGATACCTTCTGTGGTAAACCCTGGCTGGTGCTTCACAACAGGCAGGACCCTGTCCTGCTGAAGCACTCTGATCTTATTTAATGCATTTACTCTGACTTTGGATTTTCCATGGTGTTGCCATTATACAAATATATATAGCTGAACCAGATGGCATTTATATTAAGACATAATGCTTGCAGATCAACATTAAACTGGAGCTATATAAAGAAGTTCCTTGGAACACTAACAAGATTAAGATAATGAATTGTGCTTTAAAAAATACGAAGATTAGATAGCAGTTCTGGTGATAGAAAGGGGAAAAACCCCCAAACCACTCTGGCTTTATTTTTGTTCAAGTACTCAATATTTGGAAAGATAAAATATTAATTGAAATAATACGGGAAGTACAGTATATAAAATGCACTGCACTGCAAACAAGAGTTATGTAAGACACTAGTACATATTATTCTTTGTTTTTAAGGTGACATATTTGTCATAATTATAGTGAAAAAAAATCAAAATAAGAGTGTTTCAAATGCAACATATTCTCTGGCTATTCGGTGTTACACCAAGAGCCGTTGAAGTACACAGGACAACAAAGCCTTCTGTGTTTGAGCAAAGAGCTGCTTTATATCTGAAGCAAATGCAATAAATCACCAAAATAATCATATGGGACACAACTGGTGGTGAAACATTCAATACCAATCAAGCAGGAGAATGCAGTTAACAACTGAACTTTTTATCTGTCTATCAGTGGATTAAATCCACTCACTTTAAAATGTGAACATTTTGAGAAACTTTGATATTTCATAATTGCGTATTTTATCACAATGGGGAGGGTGTGCGCATAATAAATATAATTCCTGTCATGCACATAGAAGTGCTTTCAAAGCACATGTCACAAAATGTAAAGAGTTACAATAGAAAGGATTAAAGTACACAATTTTGTAAAGAAGAAACTTACAAATTTTTACAACCAGACAGGTTAAATAAAAGTTTTCTCTTATGCTCACTGATGTAATTGCGTGTATCCAATAATTGAAAACTTGACCTCACCCAATGCACACTGATGGGACCTTCATAAATAGAAGAGAGAAAAGAGAGAAAAAGAGACTAAGGCCAAACCCAGTCCAACTGCTTTCATCTGGGGTTGTCCATGCCCACACCACTTTTTGCACTCTTGAACCTCCTCCTGTGACTTCAAGGAACTGGAAAGCTGTAAACCAGGGCAGCCCTCACATGGCAAAGAGAAACACATCAGCCCTTTTCATCCTTCCTTGTCTGTTACTGCTGGTGACTCAATTATTCGTTTTGCTTCTTTCCTTTAGGACTTATAAATTGTGAATTTAATTTCTGCGCTTCCGCACCTCACCCCTTATCTTCATGGATACCATTTGAAGAACTGGCTAGGTATCCTTTCTGAATATCTCTAAAATCCAATGATTTTTTTTTCTACAGTTAAAACTTGCATGCAAAGACCTACTACCTTGCCTTGTGAAAATTGAGATTAATGCTCCCTTATTATGTACATTTCACTGAAAGTTAAATATAGATACATAAATACATACATAAATAAACCTTTACATCAGTGTGTCAACTACCAGGATGAAATCCACACAGAAATACGACACTAAATTGAAGCTCTTGATTCTTTTCTTCGAGGACACCTTGCCTTGTATTTACATTTCTGTTACTGCCTTCTTCCTCCTTCTCATAAATCCTTTTTCTTTGCTGTTTACTTATTCTTGTTTATATACCAACAGAAAGAAATTACTTCCTGAACTTTGAAAAGCAGGCCACAGCCATGTTTTTACTTTCCATTTATTTTCCCACATATGTTCCCAGATAAAGTATGTTTCTCCCACAGACATAGGAAACATTGTTTGCTTCTCTGAGAAATGTGTGTCACATGGAAAACAAAGATACATCAAATGAGATGAAAACAGATATATCCATTCCCTCATTTTCTCTCAATGAACCTCTAAATAATTATCTCAATCAACAAACAACTTCTGTAGAAACTCAGCAAGACCAGAATGCACTTTTTTATTTCACCTCTAACAGCTCTGAAACTGATGTTCAAGTCCAAGTGTGTTCATCAGAATTGCTTTGCTCTTCTGTTTTTTACCCATAACTACTGACTCACATCACAATTAAAGAGGACAACTTAATTTTCTGGGGTTCTTTTCTCCCTATTTTTAATTATTAAAAAAACCCAAACCCCAAACACTGGAAATCATGGCATCTTGATTTTTTCAGCATACTTACAAGAGCTGGTTTTTAGTTATTAATTGTGCATGAAACAGATGATGATTCCAGCTTTTTCTCCTGCATGGGAATAATTTGTGAACTAATCCTGATTTTTACAAAATATCTTTTATGCCTCTGTTCTGAATGCTTTACACAAACAAATATTAGCCCATGGCTTGTTTACAAACTGCTGACTGAAAATGTTTGTTATTCATGGCATAAGACTTATCAGAGAGTTAGCATTTTATTGATTTATAGTCCTCAGGGTTTTTAAATTTTAAATGAACAATAGACTCAGAAGTATATGGGAAGTGGTTTCTATGGGTAGCAGGAGAAGAAGAGTAGATAACCCAGATAAAAATGAAGCAAGGATAAAATTAAATGCATGATACTAGACTATAGGATCATAGTATATTTGACTTTAAGAACGAAGGTAAATGAACATAGAAAGACATTTTAAATGTAATATTTTTTTAAAAATACAGCAACATTTTTAATCCAAAACGCAGTGTGACAGAATATACAGTCAATGCTACTTCCAGTACACATTTTCAAGATAGTGTGTATGCACTGAAATATTAAATTCTCTGGTTTGGGGATCAGAAACTTTCATTACAGAACCAGTGTTTGTTTAATTATTCACAAGCAGTGACTAAAAAAAGTAATTTATAACAGTGAGATGAACATACATTATATAATTATGAAAACAGAACTATCCCATAAAATTTTGCAATACTTTTCCATTTTCAATAATTTTCTAAAATTTTCCAATAGTTTTCAATTAAGATACCGATCCACTTTCAGTGGTACCTCATATAACATTACAGAACTATTCACACAAAATTTACTCTCTGGACACATTAATGAAACAGATGTAGATTTTAAACTTGAGTAGCATCATATTAGGCAACTGAAAGCATAATTAATTTTTCAAATTAAGAAAATAAAACCAAAAATAAATCAAATAAGTCTGATTATTTAGATTAGACCTTAATCATAACATAGAATATATTTTCACAGAAAAGTGAGTAATTACTAAGGGAGTGATACTCAAAGACCTGACATTCACCCACTACCACCTTTGGAAGCAACCTGCCTCTCCAGGTTCAGCCTCTTGCTGTCTCTCATTGGAAGACCTTAAGAAAAAATGAGCAGGGTCAAATCTTCATAATTTAGAGCTTTCCAGTAAATATATTATTTATATTTTCTTCACACATAAGACAGTGGAGATAATCTTTAGTGACACCTTCAGCTCCTTCCATTTGTGAGGCACCACTGCCTATTACCTTGAAAAAATACTGTTGTCTAAGACTGCAATTCTGCAAGTTTTAGAAGAGGAATTTTAGCATAGTGTCAGTTCTGAGTGCTCTGAATGTCTGTGCCTTGGAGCAGCAGGTGTTGGGAAATAGAATAGGTTTCCTAGCATTAAAGCTACAGATGAGCACTGGATGAGTGTAAACTCAGTACTGAGTGCTTGTCTGAAACCATGTCAAAGATTGTCAGCTTTCTGTAGGATGGTGAATTGCTAATGAATCTTGACAAATATAAGTCATTGTTTTGTATACAGCGCAGCAAATGATTCCTTACATTCCTATTACTGAAAGAAATACAGTATTTATCTCTTCCTGATAAAACAAGAACATTGTGGTGAAGTGCACAGCGCCCTTGCTGGAACTCAGTCAATGTCAAATACTTAATCTAGACTTGAACTTCATGACTGTGCAGTCACCTGTAGGAGATGCTCAGAGACTTAACAGGATTACAGGTCTAAATCTTATATATTGGTAGTTTTTGAACCTTCAAGGTGTTATCGAAACATAAATATTCATCTCTGGGTGAACTCTCTGCCACACAGCCTTCCTCAGCACACAAAGATTTGATCCGAGTCCGCGATTCTTGCTGAGATATGCATTGCATCATTGTCTATTTTCAGCTTGTTACATTAATCAAAACCTATCCCGTTTATTAAACTGCTTCCTGCAGCTCAGGCATTTGAAATTCAGAGTGCCAGCAAGCAGCTGCCAGGCACCGTGAAGGAAGGAGGTGGAGCAGATTTGAGTAATGTACAAATTGAATTTCAAGTGACTGAGCAGCCTCTTTATCTCTTAGTGACACAAACCAGTGATTGTAACAGTATTCTTAAAGGAAATGAAACCTGGAGCCGTGGTTCAATCACTGGGTACTTACTACAGCCCTTCCCAGCAGTCCTCCCAGAACTACTGATGAGTGTGACCTTTGCAAAAATGCACAAAGCCTTGATTTCTGCACAGTTAACCTTTACAAGCTGGAACCCTCCTGTGGAACCTAACCACAACAGAGGAATGCTTTGGAATAAAAACACACAGACATACATTTTATGAAAGGGCAAATTTCCAAAAAAGAAGGAGAAAAGAAATAATAATAAAGGGAGAAAGAAAAATTATTTTGGAGGGAGGCAATTAATTGTTTACCAAATAGACAATTACCTATTGTTTGATAGGTACTTGTCACACTTCTCATATTCCACAGGTATGAAGAAGTCTTGCCCCAAGGCTGCTTTTATCAGTAAAATCTTAACGTCATGTGTTCTACCCAAATCACAGTGGATACAGGTGCCATGCTCAGACAGTCAGTGGGTTCCCACCTCTCCATCAATATTCCTCCCTTGCACAGCTGAAAGGCGTGCCATGAGGGACTCCAGGCATCCAGGTTTGCATGTGAGGATATTTGTCATAAGAGATTTTAGGAGGCAGGGGATTACTGTTCTCCCATCCTTACAATTCAAGCCTTGAACTGAACCATGGGCATTGTTTTCTGGAGCACTCAAGAATCCATGTTGCCTCAGCCATGTGTGTGTTCTTCTAGCATTCCTTTGATGCCAAAAAAGGGTCATTTTCCTTATGAAAACATTGACCAATGCATAACAAAGTGCTGGTAACCATTTCAGTTGATGCCACAGTAGGTATTAGAGGATGACAGGTAAAGTCCTCTTCTGGAGAAATTTTGATCATAGTTGATTTCTCTTCTAGTCTTTTTTCTTGTTATCCTTGATGACGCTCATAGCTCTTTGGGAAATTTTAATTATGTCTCTAAACCATGTGAAAAGGCAATGTACTATTCTTTTATGTTTTGTTGAGTTATTTTCCTGAGTATATGTCTTTGTCTTACTCTTTTGCGTAAGACCATTGAAAAATGACATTTTTGAAATCCTTACAATGTAATCAGTTCATTCTGTATTTTGTTTAAATACGTTTTAGTTTGGTGTATAGAAATCTTCTCTCTTGCATGTACTGTCCCTCTGCCTATACTTGTCAGGCTGGTAGCACAAAATCCCTGCTGCTATATTTTCTTGGGTGATTCTATTCAGGCAGAGATATCAACTAAAGCATTTAACATAGAAAAATTATGAAAAATACTAAATATAAAGAGTATTAATTGACAGAAGAGTGTCTCTGAAAGAGCATAAAATAACTAACTTATAAAAATATTTTACTTTTAATAGCAAATTAGAAGATTCATCATGGGAAGCAATATATTAATTATCACAATTTTTGTTTCCCTGGACAGATTGAAAACTTATGACAGCTTTTTGCAATGCACCTTTTAAAACTACATCTGCAAGATACACGGGTAAGAACAACTTCATTCTAACCTTCAAAGTGAAGCCACATGCTTGGACCACAGCAGGAAAATGACTTTAATTCATTCTAGATGACCTTTTCATTGAAAAGCAAACCTCTGCCCTTAGGCTATTTAGAAAGGTTAGGTGTACCTTTTTCCTTTTACTATTACAAGGCATATATTTATTAGTGCTCTGTGGTGTTTTTTTCCAACCAGGTCCAGTTAGCTTTTAGAAAAATCAAGCAAATCCTACCTTCATTCCTACCCTTTTCACTTTTGTAGATCATTAACTACTTCCAGACTCTTGCTTTTGAGATCTGAGTGTATTTAAAAAAAAAAAAGGGGAGTGCAGTTCAATGGTATAATTGATATAATTCAGCAAACAACAGGTCATTAAATAGCCAGACTTTGAATTCTTTAAAACTAGTTTTGGTTGCTATAAGTAGCCAGTTTAAAAGAAAAAAAAAACATAAATCTCTAGTGAAATGGTGTTAAATTTGCTGCTTTTCATCTCTGCCAATAAGGATTTTAGTATAGATATATGGACTTAGCACCCAGGGGACAATGTTAATTACCAACAGAGGAAATCATGTTCTGTATGCAGATTGGTGAAAAGTCTTTAATAAATACTAAGAAATAGTTAATTCATCATTAGTCAGGACTTGAAACCAGAGGCTGCTGCTTACTAACCATTGATTACAGTTTATGGTAGCAATAACGTCACTGAAAAATATTTGTTACCATATTAATTACCAGGTTTTAAACCATTCATCTTCTTTTGCAGGTTAACCAACCAAATGGGTGTAAGCTATTTGTAACAACCAGTATTACTATTCAGGTATTTTAAATGTCAAACAAGCTTCGTAGTGTATAGTCTGTAACAATTTGTGTGTTAATAGCACCAAATATGAAAGGAAAGAGCTTCCATTCCAGACACAGTGTGATATAGTAAATACAAAGGTATAATTTGGCTTTTAAGTGGCATGGTCCTTCAGCCACTGTGTGTACCATAAAGCCTTAGCCCTTTCAACAGTAATACTGAGAGCTGGTGGAGCACATAAACATGAGGGGTCCTTATGACAGAGATGGGTCAGGGGTCCACTGTGGCTGTAACAAGTGGTTACATCATGTCTGTGTGGTGGTGAGAGGAGGAACTCACCCTGCATCTGTCTCACCCACGATGCAAAGACAGACTCACTCCACCTGAAAGGCTAAATCTTGTTTCTGTAGGGAGTAGCATGAAACTGCTGTATCAGCCAGTACAAACACAGAGGGTATAAAAATAAATTGTAGTTTACTCTTGTATTATTTTACTAATCAAACCAAGATAATCTACCATGTGTAAATGAATTTGTCCATCCTTTGGTCTTCTGCTGAGGCAGCTGCACTCATCATTTTTCCTTCACTGCAGATTTTCTGGAGCCCAGTAGAACATCAAGTGTAAGAGAGACAGAGAGCAAAACGCCTGCATGAGTAATTCCTTTGGCTGGGATTTGTACTCAGTTCCTTTCAGTCTTGGAAAAATCAAACAAGGGACTGTACTTACTCTGAAACCAGTTCAGCAACATTTCTCTCAGGACTATTTCTGGAATAGGAGAGTGTCCCAGATTACTGCCTATACCTTGTAAAAATGTTCTGATTAGATTAGTTTTAGCTTCATTCTGGGTGTCTGTAGCCATTGGGACAGTGCCCAGAGTGAGAAGCGATGCTATTATTAGAAACCTTGTTCGAAGGATACAAACCATTGCAGGATGCTATTTCAGGACAAGCTACATTGTGCTGTGACCTATTGCAAACAAAGCTGAAGAACCTGTGGTGGCCCACTGACGTTCTTTATAAACCTGTTTTAGCTCCACTGAACATGCTCAGCAGCACGCACCTAAAAATGCATCAGTGGCAGCACTGTTAGTCTTGAGGTAAAGGACAGATAGCCCCAGCCCTGTGTAAGCCCCTGCCAGCTTCCGCTGAACTTAACTAATGCAACTCTGCTACATACAGCACCTCTGGGATCTCGGTAATGAAGTGACCCATCTTTAATAATTCTCCAAATCACGGTAATGTGATAACATTTGTGACCCCGTCACTTAAGATGCTGCTCTTGAGTAGCAAAATAATAAAGCAGGAGCACATGGGGTGGTTAAATCAATAGAGGTGGTAATGACGCAAACGGTAGCAAATCGTGGGGCTCTATTATCCACGCTGCAAGTACTTACAACCAAAGACAGCAGCTCTGAGGGATTCAATTGCACTCAGCCATTTCCTATTCTAATGGCTATTTCATAATTGTGGGAAATTTCACATGCATGTTAATTCTTCAAATGTTCTTGGCCAGCTTCCATCCAGTAAACAAGCTTTGCTATTATCTGAGTATTTAAGTCAGCCGAGCTCTCAATAATAATTTAATGACTGGATTTCATATTGCTTTGGGAGTACTTGTTAACTGAATGGCTGCAGTGAGAGGTTGAAATAGAATATTCTTGTAGCCCTCTTGGATTGTGGGGCTTTTTTCTCATTTTGAGGGTTTATTTTTTGTTTTCCATCATTGATTATAGTGTTGCAAAAAAGAGGAAAAAGAAGGAATGGTTCTTTATACACAGCACCAAATTTTAGCAGAAAATGTCACTTAAAAAGATGATTTTCCTGAAACCACATGCCTAGAAAATCATATATTCATTTAAAGTGCTTGCTCCCGCAATCTGATGAATTTGTCCTATGGCTGTTTGTGAAATAATATTTAAGAATATTAGACTTTTGGTGAGGAGCTTACACCTGAAAGTGGTGTAGTGTTCTAACCCCAAATAATACATGAATGATGAGCATGAAGAATTCTTGTGTAAAACTTAGGCATTTTCCATGTCATAGGTTATACTGACACTCCTAACATGACTTCACAATGTGCATATGCTGTGAAATCAATGGCTTTAAATGTACAGTTTCCTTAATGTGGGCACTGTCATTGCACGGGAGAGAACGACTGTATGGATACATCATTTCCCTGCATTGTGTAGGGAATTAACTACGCAAGCAGACACAATGTCTTTTGACTGACATCAGCAGAGTCAGCCTCAAAGGCTGATACCTTTGAGTATGTGCAGTAGCACCATGACTTGAGACTTGATGAGGCCTTACTGCTTAGCTCTTAATGGGCTTTGATGAACTCCTTCCTAAAAACCCTTTTATGCTTTCTGTTGACTCCATATGGCATTCTGATGAGCTCACTTTTTTAAGTACTTCTGTATCAGAAAGCAAGAGCAAAGCTGAAACAAAGTGAGTCGTCTGTTTTACTCTTTGCTTTCACTGCATGAGATAATGTGGAAGTGTTAATTACACGACTTCACTGAGTCCTGACTAGTAACAGTGTGCAAACAAGTGTATGTCAAATTCAGCTGCAGTAAGCTTCTACTAATAAGGTAAAACTAGCAATTAGAGCTGACATTGAAGTCATACTTTTCCTTGAATATTCATTTATGAAGCAGTTGTTTGCAGGCCTGCTTCTATTTTCTTCAAGAAGACTAATAGGAACTCCCAGTCATTCATTAAAAATGACTTAAATATAATTTGGTGATCCAGCACACTGGATTAATGCTCCTTTGTACTAATCCACTGACCCTTTGCATCAAAGGCAGAGAACTAATGTTGTCTGAGATTTCCCAATCTGTGACCTTGGCATAATAGGAACAAATTGAATTCCCAGAAGAAGAAAAATGACACTGACCATATAAAATCACTAACCGCGTGTCTGAAACACCATTCATTTCATTTAAGTTCTACAGTGGAGCTCCTTCAGTTACAAGAAGAATGAATATGATTAGCACACTAAACTTAGGCCTGTCACTTGGACTGGGGCTTTTTACCCCCTTCTTTACAAAGCAGTTTTGACATGCTTCTTTAAACACACAAGCTTTGCATTCCCATGCTGGATGAATGCATGCCAGGAGGAAGCAGACTGCACATTCAAATCTCTTTATGTGCCTGAATCCCCAAATAAAATACAATTGCAAGCTCAAACTCAGCCGTGCTCTCTAATTCCATATCCATGGATTAATTATTGCCCTAAAACCGTTTAATGATTATTCAAAAAAATCTATCAGATTAACTACAGAAAATGTCAGCTTTTTTTTTTTTTAATTGCATTTTTTTAGTGGTCACATGTATCTGGCAAATCAATGTTATTAAAAGAAATAGGAAAGGAAAATAAAATTAGATTCTGTTTGAAAAGATCCTTCCCTTGATCAGCAATCTCCATTTTGTATCTGTTCTATAATATAAGCTTTTCCCAGTGTTGAGCTGTGGTGGCTGTGCGCCACTGCCCAGCATTGCTGAAACTGCTGAGAACTGTGCTGCTCCGGGATATCTTTCCTCGTGATGATACTTGGCCTTCGCATCATTTGACTCACTACCACATAAACTTCTCTCTTGAATATCTATTGAGGTATCTGTGGAAACCAATAGGGAAACCTCTGTTGATACCTATAAGCACACACTGTCAGAGCCCTGTGGTTCAGCTGCCATTTTCCAACCTAACTCAGGAAACCTTGTGTTGGCTAACTGCTCTGGAAGGAGAAGATAAGAGGACTAAATTTGCATGTTGGCACCAGTGATCAGAAAAGATGGGACTGACAAGCATAAATCTGCAAACCTAATGCAGAGACCAGGACATTGTTCTACTCTGAGTGGTTGAAGAGTGGAAAAGTTAAACTTTTGATAATTCAAACTGCACCTACAGAGAAGGAGATATTATAACTCTGCTATTTTAACACCCAGCTCCACACTCATAAAAATTTGAAAATGCATTTTTTTTAACTGGTAATGCCAGCAAATATATTTGAAAATAAAAAGGGGCCAAGTCAGTGAATTGAAGAGGAGATTTGCAGACAGAGGTAATAGACTTCATAAGGCAAATACAGCTGGAAATCTAGTAAATTATTAGTTTTGAAGTACTTTATTTGGCTTTGACATTAACCAAAGCTTTGAAAAAATTATTGCATTCTTCAAGTACTGTTCAAAGTGCATATCATGTGATTATGACTTTAAAAGAGAGTTGGTGAAAGTAGCTTAATGCGTTCTTATATTATTCGCAAATTTATGAATACTTACAGGCACTTCAAACACCAAAATTTTCTCCTCTTTAGCAGCACAAAATCCACAACAGATCTCTACTGCAAAATAGTTAAATACAAATAGTTTAAAGAAAAAAAAATCAGGAGGAAAACTTTCATCTTCAGTGAAAATGAATTCCCTGAGAAAGTGTTTCTGTTAATTATTTCTTGCAGCAGGTATTGGCTGCCAAGGTAATGCATTACTACATGATTTGGAAAAAACTACAGTTCTAATTAGATGAGCAAATAAGTGTTCATTTCAATTTATTAATATAGCTGCAGGCCTTGTTGCAATTTATCTCTCATTTCTGAGACCAGTGCATCGCAGGCTGGAAATCATTGTGGTGAAGTAACTGGCTTTAATAAAGGATACAGGAGGTGAATTATTCATGTAGAGGGGGGCAAGCCTTGATGCTTTCCGCTCACTCCTTTAATTAACTGTGAGATGCTGATGGGCCCTATAGTATGCCTAAGCTTTCTAAGTTTATCTGCCTTTAAAAGTGAGTTCTCTTGTAGCTGCAAAAACGTTGAGTTTATGAACAGCTTAATCCAGCAAATCCTGACAAAGTAATTGCTCTACAGCTCTTTATATTTTTGCTTTGCTTTTGTGTCAGTACCATCACAATGACACAAGCCTTCAATTTCAGCCTCTAAATAAGCTCAGCTGTTCCCTGCAAAAGTTATACAGCTTATAAATTCTACAAAAGATTGCCTTATAGCTCTGCTACTCAAAGCTCTTTCTCTCCTGAAAATGATGGATAGGAAATTCACTGATGAGAAATGTGCTGCTCCCAAGGCATGTCCTCAGATCCCTCAGGAGCACAGGGTAACTTTGCAGTATTTGAGTTTTTTTATGGCAAGGATTGCATCAGGGTAGTGTGCTACCAATGGCAATGGTGAGGAGAAAATTCCTACCCTCACTGAGGCCCAACTGATGAGTCCAAGCTAAGTTTTTCAAACTCCTGGGAACTTTTGATTGTAGTTTTGATTGTCCTTCATTCTACACAGTGTTTCTGTGAGACAGTGTACATACACATTTGTTGGATCTGCCTTCAAACCAGGAAGAATTTGAAAGAGTATAGTTCAGACAAACTTTACTGAGATGTAAAACCATAAAATTAGAGAATCATAGAATACCAGGTTGGAGAGGCACCTCAAAGACCATATGCTTCAACCTTACTTTACAGAACCATGCTCTAGACAAGAAACCTGTCCAGCTGAATCTTTAAAAGTATCCAGCACTGGGGAATTTACCATTTCCCTGAGGAGATAATTCTGATGCTGACTGTTCTCATCGTAAAAAAATACAACTAAGAATACATTCAAAGTAATTAATATTTTCTTTTCAGTTTATTGGACTATACTTTATTATTATCAGTTTGCAACTGCTTAAAGTAAATGATCTACAGAAGGCATTTTTAGGCTTGTGTTTGGTGTAACATCAAACAAACATTGCAAACTCATACCAAATGTAAGCACTCTGACTTTTTGTATGGGGATATTTATGCTATTTATGTGGGTTTACCAATGTGCTTTAAAGATATCCTGTGGGAGATCAATGATTATAGTTTCTTAATGAAAAAACAACTGTAAAAAAAAGAAAGAATTAACAAAATGTTTCCTCCTTGTAACATATACAGAGTATGACAGGAGAAATGCACTTCAGAGACACTTTCTGATGAGAAATAATCCAAGGGTTTTGCTGCAGTCACATTAGAAACGTCATTAGATAATTGATTGTCCCTTATCTGACACATCTACATTGCTATTAGCTGTTACCGAGCAAGTAAAATATGTAGTGCACATGAACATTTATTGAGCAATTTTTGTATTGCAATATGAGTCTTCCTTTGACTTCCTCCATTTCTGAGCTGAAGAAAGAATCTGAGGGACAATTTAACCTACCATTTCTTTGTAGAAATTTAATCACTCTTTCTATAAATCAAGTACCATGTTAAAAGCTCAGTGAAGTATACAATGATGTATGTGAATTAGCATCGCAACTTTTGTCAATAAAAATCAAAGTGGCTTTATGAAGGTATTGATGTTTTCAGCTCTTGCAAAGGTTGAATATGTTTAAGCATTTACCCCTGGAGGGACTGTTGATCCAAATGAATCTATTCACTTTGAAACCAGATCATGGCCATGGTGGCAAACAAGCTTACATATACCACACTAAACGTGGAACTTACACTAACCATAGTAACTGTCAAATTGATAGCAATGCAAGTGCTATTTTTAATGCAACAAGTAGGGTTGAAAATAAACACCTGATTGCTGTGTTTTAGTTCCAATTTCCAGTTATTTATGTAATTTCAGGTAAGGATAGTGGCAGTAGAACACAATTATAATAACATTTTCACATATTCCTTCTGAAGAGGGACGATTGTGATAACAGATCTGTTATTTTCTCATTTTCCTTAGTAAGTAAAGCGTGGTTTAAAACAGAAATTGGTTTTGGTTGTGGTTTTTTTGTTGTTGTTGGTTTTTTTTGGGAGGGAGGGGGATTGGGTTTTTTTGGTGTGCAGTTGGGTTTTTTTTTTTAAATGCAAATGTTACTCAACATGTGCCAGATCCACTCCTGACAGCATCTGTGTAAACCTAGTGAAATTCCAGCAAAGCTTTCCCTGAGCAACAGCACTGGTTTCAACAGAATTACTTGACATTGATGTTGATGTGCCAGGTCTTGCTAGCCCTATGTGTCGGACATTGTTAGCATGAAAGCCATGCATGATGCAGGTGCTGTTTATTTCTACAGAAACAACAACTGTGTGAAAAATAATTCCTTATTTCTTATTTTCAATAATATAATGAAAATGGCCAGTACGCAGGATTAGCGGCAGGACAGAGAACCTCATGTGTACAGTCATAAGACGAGCAGGAAATACTGAAAAATTAACCCAAATACAGTATTCAAATGCATGCCGTGTGACTTAACCTGACAATTTAAAACCTTTTTTCTCTCTCTAGACTGCTCTGAAGAAGTCGACTGTACCCATGGGGTTAAAAGGTAACGTATTGCCTGTATTTCAGCATACAAAAGGGTAAGCCTCCTTTGAAACCCTTTGCCTTTTTCTCCAAGTAAATAAAAACTTATAAATATCTGTTCAAACCCATCATGTTTAATAAATGTCATCTTGCCTGAGGGTGCTTGCAAGAGACAAACGTCTATTAGAGGAACCTCGCAAAACTATAAAACACAATGTCTGTGTAGCTGGAAGTAACAGATCTTTTTAAGTCAGTATGAAAAAAAAAAAAAAAAGAATTGTAAATTAAAATGTCCTCCACAATGGGTTTTTTTGTAGGTCTCTCCTTCTCTAAAGAATAGTGCGGCATTCAAGTGTGGGAATGTTTCTCTTAAACATGTGTAAATCACACATTTCGCCTCGCAGGCTGCAGCAGAGCCGTAGCGGCGGTGGGGGCGGGGAGCGCCAAACACTGGTCAAGCAGTGTGTTAATGAAACATTTACACAAGCGGTTTATGTGGTAGTAATGAAAAAGGCCTCTTTCATCCCATCCTTTCATTACTTAGCACAATCTTTAAGAGGATTAGTTAAAAAAAAAAAAAAAAGCAGGGGAGGAGGGGGCGGGGGGGAGAATGTGCTTATCAGTTGATTCTCAGGGTCGGTGGTGCTGAGTTCTTAATAGATTGCCCCTGGATTTGGGATTACTGCAGCGCAAGCTCTTTCAGACGTCTCTACAGAACAGAAAGCAGTTTGTTTTTGCAGCATTCTCACCCTCGGATGAAGAGAGCTATTGACTTTGTGATGAAATGACACGGGACTCTAAGTTGCTGCGGACTGATCCCTTCTGTTGCTCCATCTTTCCCTTAAAGAATAAACTACACATTCATAATGATTTCTTTACGGTGGATGATGCAGATTGCATTGAGACGTGCACTAATTCCTCAGCTAATATGATTAAAAGCTGCTGACACTGTGAGTTTAGGCACAGCGAGCAGCAGGCTCTCACGAAATCCCTGAGCCGGGATTCACCTCGACAGGCAATTTACCCTGGAGCGAACTGGCTACAGCGCCTTGCGCAAACGTGGACATTTTAGCTCTGTTCGGATCAGGAATAATTTTGTACTGGAGCAGATTATGCTGGGTGATGTGTCTGCACACGTCTCCTTCTCCCTGAATCCCTGCTTTGTGCGCAGCCCTGCTGTGCCATGTGGCTCGGAGCCCTCATCGCCAGCTCTCAGCACCGCCCTGGCCTCCTCCTGCATGACAGCTCTGTAGCATCATTTGGGGGTCACAAACGCCTCACCTGTGCCAGCCTGCCCTGCAAACAGACCTGTGAAGACGTTTTCAGTTCAAACAAGAGAAAAGGCGTACTTGGCCCATGTATCCTGTTTAGTCACCCGGCAAGGCTGGAGCGTCGGGAGCTCCGTGAGGGCTGCCGGCCGTGCCCGGGGCAGGGCAGCGCCCGGCCGGGCTTAGCCGCACCGTAAGCGGGCCGGGGCCCCGAGCGCGGCCCCGAGAGCGGGACAGGGCCCCCAACGCGGCCCCGAGAGCGGCCCCGTGAGCGGGCCAGGGCCCCGAGCACGGCCCCGAGAGCGGGCCAGGGCCCCGAGAGCGGGCCAGGGCCCCGAGCACGGCCCCGAGAGCGGGCCAGGGCCCCGAGAGCGGGCCAGGGCCCCGAGAGCGGCCCCGCACCCTCTGACCGGGGCTACTGCCCGCCTAGGCCTGTGCCTGATTAGCTGGCAGCTGATAAATGCACACAAGCGTTTGATGGTCTTGATTAGATCGTGTTGTCTGCTGATGCCGTCTCCTCAGCATTATCACCTGGTGACAAACCTCCGCTTTCCCGCTGGCGCAAGGAAATAAACTAATGAGAGCGAAATGGGCAAAACCAGCTTGCTGACTCTTTGTGAAATCAATTTCTATTCTTACTATAATTGTGAACTGTCATGAAGAGATTTTATTTTCCATCATGGAAACAGTGACAGAAGAAGATAATCAGATATTCATCTTCAGTTGTCTGATATCTCTCACTTGGTACCGTTAAATATTCCCATATTTAAGAATACTGAATGTCAAGAGAAGTAAAGATTTATATTTCCATTTTTGATTAGAAATGGACTGAAGTCTAAAACAAATGAGAATTTTTAAACATGCTTTCCTACTGTCAGTTAGGAAGTCAAACATTTTATTTTCTCTCTAACTTTTCATGATATTGTATGGGAACAATTTTCAACAACAATGAAACAAATTGCAATTAATGATCTAGTTAAAAACTTGATTAAAGAAGTGTCTCATTGAACTTAAAGAATCATAATGGACTCCCTGCATCTGTAACCAACAAATGAGATAGATCTGCTCCATAATTCATTAATCGTCTGCCATTGTTGGTAGTTTTGGAATTGGTTTAGACATATCAGCTGAAGCAGACCTCAAGTATTCTAGTGTTAAAAAATACTCTCTTGCCTTTAAATCCTCAGTTATTTTAGAGATTCTAGGCTTTTGGTTATTGACAGAGAGGTAAAAAAGTTAGTCGATTTTGTGAGGAAAATCGAGACAGTAAAAATAATAAATGCTTTTTACACATTAAGAAGCATTTCCAGCTGACATTTTTTTCTGTTCTGTTTCTGATTCTGGCATGAAGATCTCTCCTTATTTGGCTTTACAATCTGAATGGAATTTCTAACTAACAGAGTACATCTGACAATTGATAAATATTTGAGCTGACTATTTTGCAGCATTGAGGATTTTCTTTTTATTCTGCTCAAGTCTATACTTAGGAGAATATTACAGTACCGTATTTAAATATTCCACAGTCAGAATGCACAATCTTAGCTCTGTGCCATGAACATTTTAATTTATACTAGTCCTTAATTACAGAATTAGTCTTCAGAATTATTGAGCAGTTTTTCCTTCAGTTTGTATACAACATATGTTAAATTCTCCCCCACCCCCCAGTATTTTACAGTCCATTTATTTTAATATGATAACAGTTCTGTGTATTTTACTGAATTAAAATCTGGACTACAAGGTCTATCATCCAATGGTATTTCAAGAAATTTATAAGGTTTCTAAGACATACACCACAGGTATTGCTACAGACACTCCACAGAGGTGGATCAGGGCATAACCACAGTGCAAAAGCATTTGGAAAATTACACAAACCATTCATGCAGGTATGCTTCTGTATATGTGTATGATTCACACAAAGGTGTGCACATGTGCACACATACATTCCAGTGACATTTTTAGAACATAGCAAAACAAAAACCTGAGTTTTACTGGAAATCACACTGTCAAGGGTGCTTGAGTCAAAATGAATAATTGTAGACTTTATTCCATTTAATCTAATTTAAATAACATTTTTAATTATATTAAAAGTTCTAGTAAACACTTATTTTAAAAATAGAAATAAAGGTTTATAGAAGTATAGATTGCCACCAGATGAGCAATCTAATGTCATGGTGTTGTCGAAGTGAGCAGCCTCATCCTCTCCATACCTCATTCTTCCTTTTGCTCTCCATGTGCATGAGTAAATTCAGCTGACTAAATTTGTTGAAAACTGACTTAGTGGGGGTAAGAGAGTATATAATTGACTAAATTAACTTGTTGGAATGTCCTGGAGTGAGTATGTGAGGGTGCTTGGATTACACAGCCAGATGCAGAAAAGTGACAGGAAATGAAGGAAGAGTGCAAGGATGAGACCTACTCATTGCAATGGTAGTGAGATGTTGGAACAACTCAGCTGCTTCAAAGAGAGAACAGTATTGAAAAGAATGGGTGTCTTAAATGCATGTGTTGTCAAAAACACATGCATTTAAGACACCTTTTTTTTTTATATGAAGCCTTTTTTTATATGAAGCCTTTCTGTTAAAGATAATCTGCAAGTTTGATTAGGTTTTA
Organism: Melozone crissalis; assembly: GCF_028551555.1. NCBI lineage: Eukaryota > Metazoa > Chordata > Aves > Passeriformes > Passerellidae > Melozone > Melozone crissalis. Next base: position 16,729,656 of record NW_026535783.1, on the reverse strand, counting down.
CTCATTCATACACTTAATTGGCATTTCCAACACAAAACTTACAAGTATGATTTTGTTTAGTAGTAGTTACAACATGGCATCCCAAAAAAACATGCACCTCTCTTTATAACAGTAGTCTTGCAAAAATGTACACTTCTGACTTGCTTTATATGCTGTCAGGGTTTGAAGTTGTGCTGTCTATATCGTGGTGGGTTTCACACCTAATTGAATGAAGCTTTGAGCATCCTGATCTGACCACAGAGCTGACCCTGCTGTGAGCATCACACTGGGCCAGGACCTCCTGAGGTCCCTCACAATTATCCTATAATCCTAAATTGTCTCACATAGTTTAAACCAAAACTAGTGTGCAAGACCTTTTTCAGGTCTGGGACAAGAAAGCTCAGAAACCATGGCATAATATCCAAAAAATTTATGTATTAAAGGACAATAATAACATTGGAAATATTGTTGTTAGAAACACAAAGAAATTCAGAAATGGTCAAAGCAAACACAATCTGGAAAGATTAAACCTGTGCCACGTCAGAAAGTAATAAATATGATTGCTAGGAACTTCTGATTTTATGTCATAAACCGGTCCCATTTCTGCACACAAGTCCAGAAAGGATCATTGAGAAATTCTTGACACGCCACGGAAAAAAGAAGACTGCTCCTTCAAATGCAGACCATACAAAAGACAGAAATAGCGGAGAGTTTATATTATATAGCTAGATCTATGCCCAAAGAAAGACACAAATGTAAATACTCTAAGAAGCTACAGTTTTCAGTTTAAAGTTTAATTGTTCAGTTTAGAAAGAAACTGAAGAAATTATAGGCAAAATATTTGGAAAAGATATGCCAACCAGTCACTGTCACAAGAAGAGCTTAAATTAATAGAGAAACTTCGATTTTGACTCAATTTTCTAAAGAACTCAAAGTCTACGGCAAAGAAAACTTAAACCTTTCTGTGCTCCTCTTGTGTGCTTGCAAAAATCTTTCCCCCATGTTTCACCGGGGATTCATATAATCAATCTCCTGGTTCCTCCCACTCTTTCACAGATCAGGAGCAGATTATAGAGCAGTTCCATTTAGCTCAGGAAAAAGAAATGGCAAAATAAATATCCCAGTGTCATCGCAGCACAAAAAAAGAGCACATTAACCTGGGAGGGGACTGCTGACAGCTAGACTGGATTCAGCTGACTGGGTCTTCTGGCCAAGATACAGACATAAACTTCAATAGGTCCTACAGATGCTTTTTAAGGGAGCAAGTCCAATACACATCTTATTTCTAATCCTGTCTCATCCATCTACCCTAAACTCGAGCAGCAGGAAGGACAACATGGTCAATATCTTTGCTGTGTGATGGAGCTGCACAGCATTCCTCTTCCTGGTATTCCCTCCATGCAAAGGTGCAAGCAAGGCCAGACAAGTATCTGCCTTAAACATAAATATATGTCACTGCGCATAAAAATTATGTTCTAGAGCCCTTATTCAAACACAGCTTCAGAAAATAAAAGGTTGTAATGTTCTCTTGTGATTGCAATGAATATTTTATTTTTATTTATTATTTTTAAAATTAATAGTTTATTATTGTATTTATCCAACTAATTCCCAGCCTTGGGTCCTGCTCACCCTTAAAATGAGAGATGCCTCACTTTTGTACTAAGAGTTGGCACAGAAAAGCAGCTGAATAAAAAACTTCTATTATACCATTTGTTGGTATATTATTTGTTCTGATTACTTTGGATGCATAAGTCAAAAAGTTAGTTCACCATGACATTAAAAAACTGTGACTAGGTTAAAAAAAGTAAAGATGCAGTGACCCTGTTGAATGTGAAGAATTTTTTCACCGTGCTTTCTTTTTATCATTGTCCTTTTTTTCTCTCTTTTAATTTTTGTCTATCTTTTGGCACGAAGTAATTTCTGCTCACACTTCTCTGCTCGCTTAATTTTCCATTCTTAGAACTATTTTAGAATACTAAACTCTCTGTAGCTTAATTCCCTTGTTGTGGAAATGATTTTATGGGATCACACTGAGAACATAGTGGTTAACATTTGCAAGATGCTTTGAGATTCTTGGATGGTCTTCTATAGATATATCTTAATGCATATGTGATATTCATACATTGGTGTATATATGTGCATGTTTATATGTATCTAAGTTGTGCATGAATGCATAGATGTACATACATGTACATAAACATCACAGTGAAATTGCCATTTAATTGATGACACTTTCCTTTGTCTCAAAATCTGTTTGCAATGTACTTTCCTTGCACAGTGTGAATAAACATTTTTCCTCCCTGAAAATCACCCTTAATTCCTCTTCATCTCTCTTCAACCCCTGCATACCCTCAGGAGCCACAGTACAATGTTTTGCTAGGTCATGTGTTTTAGCTTATGAATTAGGAGATAAATTCCCTCTGGTCTCCCAAACTGCTCTGCTCTAGAGCTTGTTGAAGCTATGTTTTCTCTGCTTGGCCTTGTTAAGATGGCCTTTTTGAATCAGAACTACAACAGTTTTACAGCCTTTGAAATCTTACTCGCCTTCATAAGAAGGTCATAGAAAGCCATCACAAGAAAAATGGCACAAAAGTCTTTCACAATGGTGGTCTTAATACAGCAGAATCTCAAGCAAAATTTCAACTCATAATGTCTTAAAAAAACAAATGCACTAAGAACACAAAACAAAATAGTTTAAAAAAAATAAAAAATTAAATTCTGAAATCTGCACTATTCATGCCCTTAGATGTGACTAGCTTGTTGCCAGTCCCAATGTTTTTGGGACAGTAGTTAACATAGTGTAAAAATAACTGGTAATGATAAGAAAAGATTCCTCTTCTAGAGGAACTAATGTACTTTTAACACCTGGTAGTAACACAGAAGGGCTTACAAGATGCTTATCCTTTTGACAAAAAGGTGCAAGACAGAAATCAGTTTGGGAAAGAAGACACAAAAGTAATGTAGCTTTTAATGTACCAATGTAGGAGCTACAAGTACTACAAGAAAGGGAGGGTAGAGCAGGATGTCATGGTAAAGTGCTGTAGTGAACAGTTTTAGACACTGTGAAATGAATTTCAGAACTAAATACTTTCTCTTATAAAACTGCTTTAATTTTCTTCAAAATCTCCATACACCCACACCACATAGAAAAGTAGAGGTCTTTGTATTAATTTGATTCATTATGACAATACAGTCACATCACAGTCACCAAGTATAAAGAAATTGCCAAGTATATGTTACATTTTATACCATCCAGCAAAGAATAATAGAAAGAAGATGCAAATAGATGAGTGGTACCACCCCCACGTACTTACTGGTTTTCCAGAAAGTGAAAATATTAAGAAGTATAAAAGAGGAATGTACAAATTTGTCTCCCACAGAATGAGTTGCTGTTCAAAGACAAATGACAAGACATAAAATAACATCCAGAAAAGCAATGAATTGTCTAACTCTACAGGAATTCACCAACATCATGCAGCTGATAAGTGAATTTCTTTTTTTGATCATCTAGGATAACTTTTTACAAAACATCAAACAATTCATAGTGTATGATGATCTCTACGGGTGTTTTCATCCACTGACAAACATGTGGACAAGTTTCTTGAAAGGCATTAGAAAAGAATGTGCTAATTTACACCTGCCTCACTTCTTCAGTAGTACTCTGTTCTTTGGTCTTTGAAAACTAACACAGAATCCTGAGAAATCAATGGAAATGCTCTAAATTTGAGGGGTTTAGAACATGTCCTGAAGAAAGTTTTGTAGCATGACTAAGAAACCTTCATTTAGATCAGAAGGGAGAGCATGATGAATGCTATGTGAAATTCTATTAATAGATATGAAATTATGTCACTATGATCACCCACAAAGACAATGTAATGCTGAAATTTGCTTTGTCTTACAGTTCTTTATGCTTTGTTAGAAGAAGTAACTGTTAAATTAAAGCAACAGGTGAAAAATCAGCACTGCATTATAAATTTCTCCATTGCTTGTCACTAGCTAAGGAAACAAAGCAAATCTGAGATATGGCATTTATTGGTATGAAAGGGAGTGATGTGGCATCAAGCTGACTATTGTAGGAACAAGCAAGAGCAATTTATTGTAGAGGATTATTTCTTCATCCAAGTCTAATGGGCAAGTATAGTCATAATTCTTTTAATTCAGAGGTAGAATAGATTGGAAAAAGCATAACAGTCACATTGGCAAGCGCATCACTGACATTCTGTCTATTTCAGTAGTGGTAGATACAACTTTCCAAGATCAAGTCTGATATCCCGCTCAGGATCTTGCTCTTCGCTGACACATTCTTAAATTGCCATCTATCTTACAGCTCATGACACCATTGTGGGTGTTAAAGAAGACACCCACAGTGTCTTAGTAATGTAGTGTAAACACTTGAAGCCTAAGGAAAAAAAGAGAAAAAAGCAAACATAAGGCAATAGCACTGTGTATATGAAGAAGTTTTAGCAGCTTGGTAAACCCACTAGTTTTCCTTTTTCACACAAAAAATCACAGATGTTTTTTCCTTTAGGAAATTGCTCTCCTTTACATACATAATTTTGCCTTTCACTCTTTTAATGATGTACTACAATACTTGTCAATGCTCTGTCTTTTCATAGTGAACTTCTGCAAGAGCTAATTCTATTTTAAAGGCAGAACTATGTGATAGAAGACCCAGTTTCTCTAAGGTCTTGATTTTTCTGCTGGAGGTCACTGAGCCACACAAGAGCAGTTAATGTGCACATGAACACTTCTACAGTTCGTTCTGTGAAACCAGGTCAGTTTCTGCGTTGCCATGACATTTGAGACATCCTGACTGGCAAGATTTCCAAAGCTGTTATTGAATATTCTAAACTGCACTGAGATTTCTGGAGTTGTGTCTGAGTAACAGAGCAGAAAATTAAACAGAAGAGCCACCCTGAGCTTCTGCAACTGAACTATGCAAGGGGTAGAGAAGATATGCAGAAATAAATTAATTTCAAAGAGCACCTGTGGTATCTTAAATTTCTGCAATTTAACAAAAGTGATTCATTAGATGAAATATGATACCTCATCGTATGACAGACTTCTTACTTCATCATCATTACATATATGTGGTGTCAGAGCAGTATATAATACTATTACATAATAATAGTATAATCTGATCCAAAACTGATTCTGCAACTTATTTGAAGCTTTGTGTCAATACTTGACAGGATTATGTCTCTAAGGATGTTATCATTTCAGGGAGCTCATAACACCCCATCGACTTCACAATTCCTGGTAAAAAAGCCCCCACTTTGAAGGACACAAATTATTCTCCAGCAGTGAATTTCATATTTCCATGCAAGAAACTCTTTCAAAGTCTCCACATCTCTCAAGTTCTAATTAGATCCTCCAGAAAAGGCAAAAGCAGTGCCAAAGAACATCAAAACAGTGGTGCAACCACTAAAGAGAGGAAGATTTGATCCCCTGTGAGCATTAGGTCTGGAGAGTGAGGAAGGGGATCTAACCAAATGTTTTTCTCACAGAAATTTGTATCCTCAGGCTAACTCCAATGAACTTACATGGGCATGCATCTGTATGTACTCAAGCCTACAAATAAACCAAAACATCACATAACTATTGTTACTAGTTTGAATTAAAAATAGAAGCATAGAAAACAAAACCAAAACTAAAAAAACATCAACAACAACAAAAAATAAATTACCCTATTTAGAACTTAGCACTGTTGTGGCATAATAAAATAAATGTAAAAAAACTGTCAGATCCTTCCTCTTCCACTTGCCCAACACTTGCCTTTGGGAACGACAAATTAAAATTACTTACCCGCGAGAAGAAAGGAAGGATACACGAGAACTTAAAAAGCATTATCTGAATCAATTTATGAGGCATTATGATTTTCCTCTAATCTAATATAATCAGAAGTGTGATATTTTTTTCTTTTGATGAAGAATGTTATAAGGGAAATAACCTAAAAATCTCAATGCTGAGAAATCACCAGTGAAGAACAAGTCCCTCTATGTGACATTTCATTTCTTAGCATCTTGAGAGATTAATGTTGTCTTCTGCAGCTCATGCATTACTATTCCTAGCTATCTAGAAATGAAAAATTGTATACTCAACTCATTCTTTACTGCATAAATGTTATACAAAGAGAATGGGAATTTGCATTTAAGTCTTTTTTCCCTGTTAAAATATTAGACTTGATAACATTAGGGTGAGAAATACTTTAGTGCCTGTGCATTTTCAAATTCAGAATCACTGAAACAGATTAATATATTCTAATTACAAGGTGGGAAATGAGAGACTTAAATTATATTAAATTATGTGGAGGCTAATATGATTTGAAAAGTCTTATCATATGTACATTACATAGAAAATCTAATGATACACCCTCCCATACCCAGAATCAGTGAAGACAGAAACTGCCCAACTTATCAGCAGCTGACAACTGAGGAAAATCATAATATTGTCAGTAGCTTTTTGTGGTAACTGAACATCACTGACAAAGGCTATCACAAGGACATTTTACTACAAAGAGAGCTATGCAAACACATGCAGTAGACACTATCATGCTAGTAGTGCATATGACACATCCAAACTTTGGTGAGGAATGACTTATTGGGTAAATAGTACACTTCAGTTCTGTCTCCCCTTGAAATGGACAACTTTGTCCTGTCAGCAAAATGACTGAAATTTGAGCTTGACAAAATAAGCTGTTACAGAGATGAGATTGCCATTGATTAATTTGTTACTGGAATCAACAAAAAAAAGCTGAATTTACTTGATCTGAGTGTTGGGGTCAGGAAGATAAAGTAGTTTCATATTCAATAGTGTCAAGAAAGATATCTGAGTTCTCATAGATACCACTCTGCAGCATTTTTTTCCCTTCTAAATAGTTTTTATTCCATACAAGTAATTCCTGGCACACATTTTTAGCAAAGCCAACACTTCCACTGATGTTTCAAGACCAAGAAAATCTTAAGTTTTTTATGTCATTATTTAGCTTTCATAAACTCTTTGGATGCTATACTGAAGACTGGTCAGACCAAACAAGGAATTAGTTTTAATTAATTTGTAAAGATGGGAGCAGAAACCTGATTGATGACTCCTAAGTAATACCAGCTAAATTCAGCATTATTTCAGAAGAGAAGCCCTTGAAACCATGTCTGAGTCTGGAGATTACAATAAAAATAAAAGTTTTGCAGATAGAGATTTTATCACATCCATCTACTCAAGAGAGTAGTAATCATCCAGTAGTAATTAAACACTGCTGGGATTAGGAGGTGTCCATGCAATCTTGTCCTCCAATTTTCTCCCACTGGAGTTTTCACAACCATGAAAATTGGAGAAAGTAAGATGCTGCAGTAATTTGAAAAAGTCAGTTCCTCTTCAGACTACTGCTGCTAGAGTAATAATCACACTAGGAAGAGGGGAAAGGGAAGTAAGAAATTATGCTAAGGTGCGAAAATCAGGAAAACACCTGCTTTCATCCAGCCTAGCTTCACTGAATCGCTCTCAGTGTCTATTACAGAAAGTTAGCTGGTCAGCACCAAAAATCTCCTCCTCTGGTGCATCAATTTGTACCTTTGCAGCAATGAAGATGACAGCTGGTGCTTACTGCACTGCAGTTCCCATCTCACAAGCTGAACTTGGCCAGTTCACTAATGAAGTACCAAATGTGTGTGTTGACCTCAGGCTTTCTGCTTCAGCAGCTGTTTTAAATCTGAGTCTGTAAAATTGTAAGTGTGAGTACCTTCTTTCTTTGGCACTTTGATGGCAAAAGTATTGGGATTATAGTCATGCGTATGCATACATATATATATATATATATATATATCTTTGTATTTCTGATTGAAAACGCTTAAAAATTTCATTGGATATGAATCTTTTCTATGATGTCATAAGCTTGGCCACTACTCATCTGTTGTTAACTTGGATTTAATCAAACACAGTTTCATTCCTAGTTATGATGCTTCTTTTAACATGATAAAAAGTGAATGTTAAGCTCAGATGTTCAAGAAACTGTTTATATTTATTAACTTTATATTTCATACAGATTTTTCAAACTCAGAAGTCACAACTTCTGCTAGCTACTGTTCACAAAACAGCATAATATAAAAAATATCAAACTTTCTGACTAGTTGAGTTAAAGTGTCAGAGGACCATGCCTTATAGAGAGGCTTCCTGTGCATTTGTGTAATAAATGTCTAAGAATTTTGTGATATTTTCATTATGTGTCATAACGAAAAAGAGAAACAAGATCATTCCACAAACTAAGAGCACTTTCTGTCTTCTCAGGTATCATTTGTACTATAGATGGATCACAAAGAAACAGAAAGAAATTAAGAAGGAGAAAGGAGATAATAGAATAAATAGAAAAAATAGGGACATGTTATTTCCCTTGGCATTTTATTGTTAAAGAACAATTATCTTTTGGAATATTATTTTCCAGTTTCCTTTGGGAAAGTGGTGAATCTCCCAGGAACTTCAATGGTGCTTCCTGACAAGATTCCCCATGATTTTACTAAACATCTGGCCTCTGTGGCATGCAATTATATTGCTTTTTTCTCTTCATGCTGAACTCCAAGTTCATCTGTCTCTGACATGAGCAGCAGGAGAGAACAAGCAGCTCAGTATCGTGTGAAAAGAAAATCATGAAGCTGGAAGTTGCATGTAAAGTCATTATCAGAGCAAATGGAAACATTGGAGAGGGGCTCAGCCCACAACCTAGGAGAACAACACAGCACAGATACTGAGTGCTGCCAGCCATGCTGCTTATTCACCAGTCTTCTAATGTATGGATGGGGCAAAATGCCCTCTTGAAGCATATTATTTTCTAATTCTTCTGGGAAATTATGCTTAAAGTTACTATTAGGACTCAAACAAAATAATGACGGGAGGCAAGGGCTTTGGGTTAGGTCGAAGAATATAAGGCTTATTGAAGGCAAGTTGCTCACTGATACCTTTTACAACTGAAGAATGATGATAGGGAGGAACAGTTTATTTGCATTGGCTCAAAAGTGTATGCCAGAGGCCTCATTCTGTCAGAGACATGCACTTGTTAAGTGTTCTCTGTGATTAGGCGATTAACGCTTATAATATAACTCCAGCAAGTACACTTCTATGCAGCAATCCCCTCCCCAAGATAAATTACACCCACACTATGTTAATGTTCCTCTGTGGAGGGGGAGCAGGAAACATCCACCATTGCTGAGGCTCACAGCAGAAGGAATGATGCATTTGATATGCGTAACATCAGGTGCACAGAAAGGGCACATCTCTGTAATACTGCCTCAAGGGTGAAAATTGGACAACCAGTGTCATCATTAATCTTGCAGCACTGTCTAAAATGGTACAGTCATTTAGTCCAACAAAGCCTTTCTTAACAGCCAGTATACATATTTGATTTTGATCCAGTGACAAATGTCTTTTGATGGCTTTCTGGCAGGCCAGTAACTTGCTGGATTAAATATCCGGGAGAAAGCTGAACACATGAGTCACTACAGAGGATCTGAGTTCCAGATCCTTTTTGATAAGAGCAGTAAATTTGTCACAACACATCTGCAGAGAGCTGTCTTTGCAGTCTACCAATATCTGTCTTTGCAGATGTAGCACCAATATTTATACATGCTCCTGTAATTCTGTTAATAAATCAAGAATATGCAATCACTGTATTTTCTTCCATGTAATTAAATCAGTGTTTAAAAATTAATCTTACACTAAGTTTTCAATTCAGTGCTCTGTTTGTGTACCATTGAGAAACAGACATCAGGTGGGCACTGATATCCCTCCAGCTCCTGAATAATGAAAACAATATGAAAGAAAGCATAGCCTTTTCTGCACTAAATCATCCTTTGAACATTAGGAATATGTTCACAGGAGTTAATTATGTTATGCACGTGCCAATGCAAATGTTCTAGCCTTTAATCTTTCAAAAATATTTAGAAAGGGCTTTTATCTCTCCATGTAGAATTTATTTATGTTATTCATTGCCACAGAGCCAGCACAACCATACATTAAAACTCTTTGTTTGCTCTTGTTGAAACATATACTTTAAGAAAAAACAAAACAAACCAAACCATAAAAAAAGCCCACAGAACTACCAACAAGCATCACTGAAAAAAGAGATATAAAATGAGATTAAAACAGGAGCTTGCATTTTAGTAAAATCTCATGTTCTATTAACTACAGGTCTGTGAAAGAAACAGCTCAGAATATGGCAAAACACTGCATGCATTTTATTTGCCTATTTACTCAACAGTTTGCATAGGAATAAGTACTTCTGATGGTAACTCTTGTGTGACATGGAGACGGAGAGAACTTTTCTTGGGACACAGATGCTACACATAAGGTATGTGGCTTGTGGATTTGCACACTGCCCTATTCATAAATAGTGAAAATTACACCATCCTACCCTCAGTCAGGTATGTCTTGAAAACCATACTTCTGGAAAAGAACATTATTTATGTTCCATATGAATAGTTACAGTTTGTGTGTTTAAGATGTGAATGCCTCTTTTTGGTTGTGCACCCACTGGAACACATAACATATCCTTACCTCCTTCAGTATTCTGCAAGGGTAATATTGAACTTAATGGCTACCAATGTGGGTTAGCCTTGTGAACATCACAAGTGGGACTTTTATTCATTTCCATAATGAATGGAGAATGTTTAAGTCCACTGCACATGCAGACAGCCTCATGAATCCACAAAAATTCATAAATGGAGTGGTATAACTGGAAACAGATGATTAGGTGCTTGTGCACCTAATCTTAGCAGAGAGCAATTTTTTTTTAAAGTGGGCACCTTTTTGAATTAGGAGAAGAAAAAGTCTGAGCTGAATACATGTTCCTTTTTACAGTTGTTCACCCACCTGTGTGAACAAACATGTGCAGAGCCTACCCATTAATACTGAGCTGAGCTTATGGTTCTCAAGCAAAGGATTACTCATAAGAGGAGATATTTTTTAATTCTGTATCTGCTCCCTCTTATCAGCCAGATATGGATATTTTCTTGTCTCCATCAAACACCACTTACTTTTCCCACATAAATCCACATAGTCCTTCATCATATATTTGTCATCTGTGGAAAGCAGTTAACTCTCGCTCTGTACAGAACCCAGTGACTATTCCTCTCTTGAATGCTTTTCAAATGCTGTCATGTATGGACTCCATCCCAAGGACTCTTAGAGGAGGGGGCTGCTATTCCACATTATTTTGTTCAAGAAGGATGGAAAGTGCACCCATCTACAGAGACAGCATGGATAAATATGACAGCAGAGTCCTAAAGAATCGACTGACTCAGGGGCTTGAAAAAAATTAGTTGTGAAGTACCCACTACTGCTCTCCACAACATCTCTGACAATGGATCTCATTCACTGGGGACCACATAATCCTACAAAACTCAATCAAACACTTTTCAAATCACAGACAGACATGACAGAACAAGGGTTTGTTGTGAATGTGCAGTGTGGTACACATGCAAATAATCAGCAGAGAGTTATTTAAAGTGTACATTCCTTGGTTTGTGACCATCTGTTTGTACAGCACTGGAAGAGGCTTTAGTGCTGTGAAAAGTGAGAGGATGCTTTGATCCATCAAAAGGGTGCTATTCATAGAAGCTTCCAAACACCATAACAAATAGCAATGATATAACCCTGCAATGTTTCCTTCTACCTATATTAGATTTTTCTTTTTCCACGCAAATTTTTTGTTGCAATTTGCTTAAACCAGCAAATTTACAGATCACAGTGTGGAGATACAGCATTTTCCTTCACCATCTCATTACTTAGAAGTGACATATGTTATTGTCAGCCTGTTTATGTTGCATTGGGAGATTTTAAATCCTCTCCTATGAAACATAGCACATTAGAAAGAAATACTCCAGGAAGCTTCCTGGAAATGCATAGACAAAGAAAATACTCCCTTTAATTATTCTGAGGAATACCCTAGAAAATTTTCCCTTCTAACCTAGGCAGGTATGAAAAGCCTCTAGCTGGAAACCAAAGGAAAGAACACTGGAGACAGGGAAGGATCAAGCAGAGAGACATGATGAGTACAAGGCCATCTTTCTGAAGAATGAATGAAACTGCTCAGAATGGGATGCCTACTGTCATCTGCCTAACCACCATTTTCTTCCAAACAAATTAACTCCTATTGCAATCAAACAAGACACCTACGTACTTTCAGAAATAAATTATGCTAAATTGTTATTCTTCTTATCCATTTATGCAAGAATGCAAAAAGCATTCCTGTTATCACTCTTAAAGACATAAGAAAATTCGAGCCAGGAGTGGCTGAGCATATTTTAGGGAGAAGCGTGCATGTAGGAGAAAAACGGTTCAGCAGTGACTAATAGGAGAAGGAAGATGTGAGAAAGGCTGCTAATGCTACAGTGGTGGCTGGCTTTGATAAATTGCCCCGGAGAACAGGCAAGAGTGAGTAGCAGAAGTGAGTCTCCTGTTTCTCCAGGGGCTGTGCAAACAACCCCACCCCAGCTCTCGCTGGAATCAAACCTCTAAGCCATTAACTTGTCCAGTTGACTGACTGAAAAAAAATCCTGCCCCAAAGAATACTTTAATTTTTATAAGGTCCATGAGATCCCTAAAACCCCTACAAACAGCCAAACCTTTATTCTAACTCACATGGAAAGCTTTTGTTTAAGTGGCTGTGTGATGGATACAGCGTACTGGAGCCTCAAGGGAGAAATATCGAGACTAAATATGGATTTGTCAGTTTCTAAAAAGCAGCCACATTTCCAAGAAAATGTATATATCACTCTCTAGCAAAAAATACCCTTTCCTCATGTTTTTCATGTACAAGCAATAGGTGGTTGATTTAACAGATATAAGGATTAATACTAATCATAAAAACATGTAAACTAAATACCTCTTCTTTAAAATCTGCCCTTTAAATCTCATTAGTTCAATCTGACACTGAAAGAGACCTGATTTAAAAATGATTTACACTGCACAGATTGTTTGTCCAGACTTAGAGCTCTTCTATGAAATGAAAAACGTGAATATGAATTTAATATTTCTCAAATGAATAGGCATGGGGCTTGAAATTTTCCTTTGACAGAGGTAACTGCATTTTGTTTCAGTGTTAATAAATTCACTTTTGTAAGATTGTGGGCTTTTTTCTTAGAGCTATTCCTAGTTACTGCCCATCTGTCTCTGTGTAAAACTATCTCCTCCATCAGAAAAAATAGCAACACAAGCAGCCAAAGAACAAATATATAGGATTAGTACATTATGAAGAATAAAGAGCAGCTTTCAGCTCTCTCTCCTGGATGATATTTATCACGTTTCTCTCTACCCAGCTCCTAACAAGGCTGAGGAGATAAAGTAGGCTGGATGCATTTTTCCTGTGTAGTGTGGTTTACAGCAAAAATAATAGTAAGAAGACCAGAAGATGATGCATAAATTTTTCTTCTTTCAGTTTTTAATTTTCATAGAAATAAAAAAAAATTACTCCTGTCTTCCCCCTCCCCCACCCTCCAAAAAAGGTGGTCTTAGACTTTTCTGTCTGTTATGCTAATATATTCATAGAAAAAGCTGGTGCTAAGGGCGGTTCTCCAATTAAGACAAATGAGGCACATTGAATTTCTCCCTCAGGGCACAGCAGGGGTGCTGGCAAAATCTACTTTATTCTTTCTGTCAGGGCTGAACTGGAAACAAAAGCATGAAAATTCAACACATCCACTTACAGAATAATAAAGGCTGTTGTTTAAAGCGTGAAGAGTTTTGGCACCCTTCTGGGGCCTTATGCAAATTATTCTTCCTCTCAACTGCTACCAAACCATCGGTCTTGGAAATTAAAGATGTACTTGGTCGGTTTACAGCTGAAAAGAGAAGAGCAGCCTGAAAGTCAATTAGATTTGTATTAAGCAAATAAATCAGGTCTGACTGATATTGGCTAAACTAAAATGCATTATTATGGTCTGACAGTAATTCTAATTTGATTGACAAATGTATGTAGTGTATTATTAAACTAAATGAAAGATGAGAATAATCCTATTATTTTTTTTTTTTGGAACAGCTTTCAAGCAAATAGCCTCCCCCGCCCCCAAAATACAATAAAGACCACCAACGTTGTATTGTTATCTACAGTATAGTTTGAAAAAACACCCAGAAGTGTATTTTTTGATATATTAGAATAATACAAGCTGAATGTGTCCTTTAGAAAATGGCAATTTTGTACAGATACTTAGTGGATCTTCATAAGTACAGTGATTTATGAGACTAAGGTAAATTTTTTTTGTTCTTTGCGTCTCCTTTTTACAGATAGCTTTATCCTGCTGATGAGATTGCTGTGGACCATGATAGTAAAAATGCTCTCCACTTTGCTCGGGGTGGTACTGTTACCAACCACAGCACCAGCTGTAACAACAGCAGCATAATTTAAGCACACATTTAAACGCAACAAAAGTGTTTAGCGGATACGAGGTTAATAAGAACAATGCAGCTGTTAATTAAATACTTTTTTTTTCTTTTTTACATTCTTGAAGCAAACAAGCCAAGTACCAGCACAAGAAAAAGAATCTTCACAATTCAAAAAATTGCTCAGATTTGGCCTTGTAGGATGGTATAAGTGAGAGTATATGAACACAATTTAGGCAGACAGTCACCTTTCAAGCTCATGTGAAGTGGGATTTGTGATGTAAATGTCTCTATAGGTGGCTCCCTGCCTATGCTTGTACACTAACACCCAGTCTCTATGTTCCTGCCAAGGGTTTCCTTTCAGAAGCAAGGCACATGCAAAGACACTTGTGCACTTGTGGAAGCCTGACAGTCAGAGCTTTATCACCCTTGCTACTTCCTGAGTATAAATTATTAATGCTGCACATAGTTAGTTTTCCTTGTGAAAAGGAAAAGATATCACACTGCACTAGTGTGGTCAGAAGCCAGGATGTGGCTTTCAAAGCCAGCACGAACCCCAGGCAGATCAATGTTAACAATGTTAACTCTGCAGCCATTAAAATGGTGGCGGGCCGTTTTATGTAACTGGCAATCCAGTAATTGCACAGTTCTGGTCGGTGCTTTATGGGCTTAGGTTTTGCATAGCTGAAGGATATCACAAGATTTTAATAAGGAAAACATGTCAAATACCTCTTTGCCTCAAGATTTACTGCATTCATGGTTTTGTGGAATCCTGTTTTTTAGAGATAACATATGGAAAACACAAACCAATGTGAGTGAATAAGCATGGTGGTTCAGAGGGAAGTGAAAAAGAATTTTGAAAATGCTTTGTAAAGTCCAAATTCAAGGCTAGAGCTGGCAGAATGCATCAAGAAAGTATTCATAAACATATGCTGGAATAAAAATAAGGTATCTACTTTGATGGCATTCAGAGATGTTTTCATTTGTTTTCCATAAACATTTATAGAAGTGGGGTTTTTCTTGTTTGTTTCATTTTTAGGAATGTTAATTGAAAGCAAAGAGCTCGGTAGTGGCCATGAGAATTACTGAAGTATACTTTTTTTTTTCTGAAGTGAGCAGGAAACTTCCTCTTAAAAAAAGAATAACGAAAAAAGGGTTGGTAAAAAAGAATTTATAAACTTTCTGTTTATGGCTCTGCTGGAAATCATGACACTGCACCTTTTCCATCTGATGTGTTTTATTCTGGGATATCATTAGTGTAGGAAAAAATGGTTTATGATTTTAAAGTGCTAAGCAAATGTTTGATTTTTTTTCCTTCTACCTTCAAAAAGCCTTCTTATTCATTAGCCTCTGGATTTTAGAATCACAGGATCAGGTTTTAATATTGGTAGGATGAGAGTTTTGGAGGTGTCCCTAGAGCTGCCCCCTTGCCAGCTCTGGTCATCCAAAAGCTCTTCACAGGGGTCCAGCTCAGTGATAGTCTGCTTGAAATGCCACTAAACTACCACATCCCCCTGATCACCACGGTGCTTCTAATTATTTCTGAGAGTGATAACTTTTGGGAAAAAAAAAAAAAAAGAAAGGAAAAAAAAAGGAAAAAAGTAAACCATTAATGAGATACTTTCTCTGGGACCACGCAATAAAGCTAAACATTATGGTAATTAACTATGTCACTTCACTGCGTGTAGTTGGGATAAATTTGTACAGACAGTGTACATACACACTGACATTCCAGAAAGGACTGTCTTCAAGCACTGTTACTGGTTTTTGGAAAGGAGATGCTGGCAATCAGCCCTGAGCGTGCACAGCAGGGAGGCTGAGTTGCAGGCGATGCCACGAGCTTTGGGTAAAATTGGTTCATTCCATTATGATCTGTGTTGGTTTGAATATCAGAGCTCCTTTAGCATGCATTGGTTTACAAGTTGAGAGGGGAGCAGGGCAGACTTTTGTTCTCCCCAAGGTACAAGGCACCACCTCCTGCTCCTGGGGTTAGTCTGCACTTAGCCAGGCAATTTTTGCTCACCTAGTGCAGGCAGAGTAGTCTACTATTTCTCCTTCGCATCTCATACCTCAAAGCCATGTCATGCTATTTCTTAACAATGGTAGACCCACACAGGGATTAAATAAGTATGGAAGAAAAAAGTTTGCTCTATTTTGCTTTCAGTTGCGACTGACACTCTCCTGGAAAGGAGAAAGGTCAGCTGCTTGAACCAAGTCTTTCACCTATAATAAATACAGGAACAAAACAAGAGGAACCTTAAGTTAAGTAGAAGAAATGAAGACTTGTGAGAATATTGCTCAAAAAAAGGGCCAAGATGAAGATTTGTATACTTCTGAGTTTAATGACAAAACAGCTATGTTTCATATAACTATTAGACTGTTTTAAAAAAATAGAAGAAAAAAAGAAAAAAAGAAGAAAGCACTCCCCCAACATATTGTGTCACAGTGTAATAATTCTTGGCAAGTCACAGATTTACAGACGGTTTGAATCTGGAAGGGACCTCTGGATACCACCCAGTTGAAACCATCTGCTCAAACCAGGGTCAGAAAGATCAGATTGGATATCTCCAAAGACAGAGGCTTCACAGCCACCCCAGGCAACCTGTTGTGTTGTTTGATCATTGTCACATTAGGAAAAACAACAAAAGAAACAACTTGATTGGAATTTTCTGAGTTTCAGTTTGTTTCTTATGTCTTTGGTCCTGTCACTGGGCGCTGTTGTGAAGAGAGCCACTGGGCACCATTGCTCCACCTTCCTAAGCTCCCCCTGCTCCCCAGAGCTTGTTCACACAGATGAGATTCCTTTCAGTCTTTTCTTTTCCAGGCTGACCAGTTCCAGCTGTCTTGGCTGCTCCTCACATATTGCATCCTCTGAGCCCTCCTGCCGCCCTTTGCTGCCCTGACTCCCGTCTGTCCATGTGCCTCGAGCTGGGAACTCAGGCTGGACACAGCATTTCAGGTGTTTCTCTGTAGTGCTGAGCGGGGGAGAAGGATCACCGGCCTTGACCTGCTGGTAACTCGTGCTAAAGCAGCCCAGAGGGTACCACTTGCAGCAGATTTCCAGTTAACCGGAGATGTACACACACACACACTCTGAACGTTCCATAATGATCTTTGGCAGTCGCCTCTTAAATGTGATCTACTGCCCCCCTATTTTGCACAAACTCATTGACAGAAAGGCATTTTTTATATGGAAAGTAGACAGAAAGCTTCAGCAATCTCACGTGAGCACACACTGATTGTTTGGCGGGTGGTGCCTGTGCATCTCACAGTGGCTGGCCCTCATTTCTAACCTGACTACAGGCAGTGCAGCTCATCCAGGATTGAAAGCCAGTGGAGAGGACTACATGACACTTGCCACTTCTTGTACCTGGACCTCTCATTTGGAGCTGAGCTGAAGTTTTCGCACTAGGTCTCTTTTCTTCTTTTACTGCTGCTATGACTGGTGATGAAGGAAAGGTTATTAAACAGGTCTACTTCTCATCTGTCTCTGTGCAGACTCTTTTGCTCTCTAGCACTGAGACTAGAGACTTCTCAGGGCTCTTATCCTGCACTCTAAAAGGAAAAGAAATTATCCCCATTTCCACGTCAGCTTTTAAATAAAATTTTCACACATATTATTAAGAAAACACCCAAAGGCACAAATGGATTAAATGACAGACAGTTGGGTGAGTTCTACTATCAACAATATGAGATGTTTCTTCCCATACATGGCAAAAAATATCTTCTAGCATCTCTATTTCCAACTGACCATTGCTTTCCAGAAATCGTGCTGAGGGCTATCCTCTTATTTAAACAGATCCCACTGAAGGCCCGATGTGATTAAGTTTTGGATTTCCAGGATAGCAATGTATATAGATATAAAATGCTTTCAAGGCATGGAAGCACAAAACAATGATCTGAATGTGCTCTACGCTTGCTACACATTGTTTGTTTGGTTTTTTTTCTTTATAAAATAAAAGTTTAGAGCTTGGTATACAGGTATTGTTTTCCATTGACTAATCTGGTGTAAACTCTGTCCAATTAGAAATGTGCAAGTCTGAACTTTAGCCCATATTTAATAATGTTCAGTACTAGCAGTGCTGTGATAAACACAAAGCAAAAAGGAAGAGAAAATTAAAATAATTAGTAATATTTTCACTCTCATAGTTTCATTAAGAAGTCAAGTACAGTACAGCTCCAAAATAGACTGGAAAATTTAGAAAATTATTCCTTTTTTCCCAGAAGCACCCTCTTCTCACTTTTAAAATGGAGTCTGCATACTATTTTAATGAGATTTCTGACTGGAGGATTTAAAACCAATGAGTTCATTTACTAAAACAGCAATTAACATTGAGGGAATTATATCTGCCTTTTGGGTTTTTAAAACTTTGAATAGAAAGCTATTCTAAAAATATGTATTCTTGAGATAATATTCTTTTAAAATGACTGTCCATGTTTTTTTGCTTAATAAGATGAAGACTTGCAGTTTAAGGTAAATAATACAATAATACTGTAAACCTCAGGATACCAAATGTGTCTCTTATAACCATATAAATAATGCATGATTATATGATCACTTTCTGATGGTAATTCCCCCTCTTACAGCTGCATATTAAAGCCACAGTTGATTTTTTTCCACTCACACATACATATATGAATAATGTTTAATTTTCGTGCCAGACTATTATTTTGATACTTTTGTAGGCATGCCAAAATTTGCAACTTTCTATTAACACTAGATAATTTAAAATAAGAAACCTAACATATCTACTAAAAATCTAATAGTGGTGATATAATGTGATTTCATCACTTCTTTTCATTTTACCTTATTTAATTTTGTTTGCCTTTACCTAATTGCACTTGATGCTCATTTAATGCACTTGCATTACTGTCTCATAGTGCTTGCAAAAAATACTCAAATTATTTGCTGAAATGGCTGGACTTGTGGTAATTTACCAATGAAAAAAAATTTTAAAAACATAGGAGAGTCTCAGTACTTTTTTCCAAAAAGCTAGACACCAAATCACCATGGGAAGGTATGTATCAGAGTGGAACTAAAGTTCCAGCCAAAGTGGAAACCCAAAGTTTAGCTCTTAGGTGGTGTTGTTTTTGGGAAACCCTTACCTTCAGAGAAAAATTGAAATAAAACACAAACTTGTGATGAAGATGTTTCAGGTAATGCAAAAATATGACAGGCTATAACTGAATTCTTAGCATTCAGTATTCACACATGGACAGTGTGCTAACTGCCTGAAAAGCACCTTGTTTTTTGTATTTTCCCAATTGTTTGTTGTTACATGGTATTTGTAGCAATTAAAACAGCAAATTGGAAAGATAAACGTTCAGTTTCTTTTTTCATTTTAGTTTTACTCAGAACTTTATAAACAACTAATGAACCAGCTCTCAGAGGTGTGTAACATGAAGAAAAGTAGTTCTTGGGCTGTTCCAGTTATGAAAGAGAACAGAGAAGAACAGAGAAGAAGAACAGAGAAGTAGAGCAGAACAGTCCTTGCTAAAAGAGTGTCCCAGAGAGCCTTTGCAATGTCAGGAGAGACTTCCTGGTTAACTAAAGTGCCATGGCTTTTGGCAATGCTTCATGTAAGCGGCACCAAAGTGAGAGGACACCACCAATCTAGACCAACTGCAGCATCAGATCAAAGGAAGGTCTATTTTCTGTTGGTGCCTCAACACATCAGCATGATTTATAAGGCCTGGCGAGAGCAGAATTGAGAAAATGAGGATATCCACTCCCAAGCTTCTGACTTGAAACTTATGAATAATTTATTTGTAGTTCATGTTTTCTAGATGCTACATACATTTCTTTTCTTTTTTTTTTTTTTTTTTAATCAGGTACAAGTAAGTCCAATTTAAAAATATATTAAAAAAAAAGATAAATGCTTTCCAAGAAGGAGGTTTTATATAATGTAGTATGCAAAATACAACCCAAATTTCACTTGAGTCACACAGAACTACACAATCCAGGACAGCCAATATTGTGAAATATAAAATTTTTCCTCTGTACCCCAGCTTTCCAGGACACTAATGCTTCTTTTATTCGATTCTTAAAGGACTCCCTTATGTTAGATTGATGTATGGCTAAAAGTGGTCAAAGGGAAGTGATTTCTTCATCAGCTTCCTAGACTAATCAGATGGAACTTTCACGTAGTTTGTACCAACTTCCTGAAGTTGGTCAGTAAAGAAAACTCTTTAAAGGTATAGCCATTCTGAATTCCTGCAACCTCTTAACTGTCAGAATGAGAAACCTAGTGGTCTGACACATATTTTGTATGGGAATGAGCAGTCAGCTAATTGTTTCTCTACAAAACCTCAGAAGTTGCTACCACTGCATCTCTGCATCCCTCCTGAGATCAGAGGAGGTGGAGATGCCAAAGAAAGACTGCAAATCTGTCCATATTCCAATGGAGAGAAGTGAAAAATTTTGTCCTCTTCACCAGTTATGGGTCACAAATGATGTTCAATTTGCTTAAATTGCCCATCACATACTTCATCATCTATTCATGCAATGGCCAAAATTGCCAATTTAAAATTCAGGGTTTCCAGGTCACTTAATATTCTGTAATACTTCTATGGAGATCAAAATATCTGGTAAGAACTTTTAAAATCATGTAACACTCTTCAAAGAAAAAAAAAAAAAAACAAAACGGTTCAGGCATCTGATTAACAGTGACTCCCAAGCTAATCTACTAAAAAGGCAGGGCAGAGGTGGGGGAAGAATAATAAACGAGTTCAGAATGATTTACTGAAACTATTTCTATGGTTTAGGTTTTCAGTATCAGGACTAAAATAACAGTGGTCAAGGATCGTCAGGCAGAATGTTTATTCTGAATTACTGGTGTCTGGCAGATTTCAACTCAAGTTCCTTTTGGGGCATTGAAAAATGAAGCATCTCGTTTGAAATTGCTATCTCCTCACACCCCTCAGGTCTCCCAAAAGTATGAAACAGCTATCTGGAAAGAAAAAAAAAGGTCAGGTCCTACTATATTTTTGCAGCTGGACATTCTGCATGCTTGAGGAATGCATCTGTAAATACACGGTGCTTCTTTTACAGTCGGGAAGTGATATTTCAGAACAAGCTCTTGTGAAACAATACTCCATTTTCTGTGGTTTGGGGAGAAGCCAACACAAAATTTAGATTTCTTCCTTTTTCATATACGAACTCTATAATAAACAAAACTTACTCCATAAAGCAGATTTACAATGCTGCCTTTGTGTGGAGTTCAGCACAACTACAAAATATTACGTTGCGCAAAATTAATGCTGCTGAAAATATATGTTGCCAGCAGCTTGGATAATTACAAGGAAAGGCAGTTAGCAATGAATTCCTTTAACTCTGAATTCAAATCTCAGGACTGAATGTTGCCCATTATTGCAGTTCAAAGGCAACTATCTCTAGAATTGTTCTTTTAATGTTTGCTTGATGGTTTTAGTTGTTCTTTTCTTGTAGACACACAATTGTTGTCTTGATCTTTCTGATAAAAAGAGCTACACTGGAGCTTTGTAGTGAATCCAGTTGGCTTGGTAATGTGCCCGTAGTCAGAATTCCAAAGTGAGAAGACAAAAGCTTAGAAAATATAAGGCTGAGAGCTGTTTGTTCAGGGCTGTGGGAATCTAACACAGAGCTACGAAACCAATGAGCTCTCTCTGTTACATCCACATTCATAAAGTAACTATCCAATCTCACCCTTTTGTCTTTTCGCAAACCAGACTCATAGCCACACTTTAAGCAAATGTGGCAACTTCTTTGTATCACTGCTCCTACCAAAATTCCCAGTGTGCTATAATTCTTTCCCTTCATGTTAAAGCTCCATTAGCTTAGTTCGTACAAAGTTGCATTTATTTCCCTAAATAACTGTGCGTCAACACAAAGGGTTTCACTTAAAGAGACAAAAGCAAAAGCTGCCTTTAAAGCCAAGTGTCCGTTTTCACAAGGTCACAAATTACATTCCAAAGATATTTTATAAGGGTTTCCAGAAATAATATTAGAATGCATGTCTGTCATTTATATCTTAATTGAAAACATAGAATTTCTAGGTTGTCTCTGAGTAATCTGTTGCATCTGTTGATCTCAAAGGGTACTGTAAAATGCTCTGTGAAAAACCGAGGCACACACAGAGATCGTGTTCCAAGTCAGAGACAGAATGAGGAACAAAACATGGGGCTGGCAAGGACAGCTCCACCACATGTCTTGCTGTACTGCTACCCTGGAAGGCCAAGCAGGAGCAAAGGAGCGAGCAGAAGGACACAGGGAGAGGAAGAGCGAGCGAGGCTTGGCTCCCTCCTCAGCAGCTGGAGTGGCAGCTTGCTGCTGGTGGCCTTTCAGAGCAGCAGCAGCTGACTCGAAAGACAGAATGGCAGCTAGAGCAAATGTGCTGCTGTCGTTCCAGATCAACGATATTTGGCTGGTAGCAAGATATGCACCTACAAGAACCTTTGGAAAATATACAAAGAACCAATACTATAGAAGTCCACTTAGTCAAGATAAACTGAGAAGGGGTCAGTAAAGCCAAGAAAGCATTAGTCACATGGTTTCAGAGGAGAGGCCAGTTCCTTCTCAAGATGTCCAGAAGATTGACAGGCAAACATTTCAGCAAAGGCAAGAGATTACCGTTTCCTCAAGCAACTGGAAAAAGGTTGGGATCAACCCTTTCTAGGAACACGTGTTGCCTGTGGCACTGGCATGAAATGTAGAGGTATCTTAAATTCTCCCTGCCTTCATTTCTCTGAGTCATAGGACAAAGTGGGGACCTTGAAGGCTACCCCTAAGTTCATGGTAAAGTAAGAACTCTTGTTCTTTTTCTTTCCTTTTCTGAAACCAAATATGACTCTACACATCAATCACAAATGCAGTCAATTTAAAAGACAGAGGTTAGATGGGAGAGGGTGGCAATGGTGACACCTCACTCCCCTGACAGATGACAGGATATTTTCCTTCATACAGAGGGCTATCAATAATTACTGTCTGTGACTTACAACACCTTTCTGCTTGCAGAAGCATTTCTTTGTATTAGACCAACTTTTGTCACAGTGACCTGCGCAGCTCAGCCACTCAGCCTCCCAACACCTGCTTCCATTGCTCTTCCTGTTGTACATGGTCAGTGAGCTGGTAAACGTGCACAACATTGTGGGCACTAGCAGAAACAAGGCAACTGTCCTCAAGAAGGCTGCAGAGTTGGTGCACTTGCATCGGTACCCTTTAGACTATGATCAGATTGTATAATGGGTCCTGTCTTCCTGGTGAAGTGTTGACTGCTGAGCCCATAGGTTGATCAATAATGAGTTGCAGATTGCTAGCAGGATCCAGTTATTCGCTGGTGAAGAAAACTTGGGAACAGCCCTTGTTAAATTTCAAGATCTGGTAGGATCCATAGTCAATGCATCTCTGTTTTGGTTTAATGCAAAACATGAAGATACCATCTTTCTACAGAACCAGATATCTGGCTTTTAACAGCAGGTCTTTAACAGCATTTTTTCTGTTTTAATTCACTAGAAGGTAATTCTTTAAAAAAAAAAGGCTAATGATCAAGAAGCTTTTTATGTTAAGTCCTGATTTCTCCGAAGATAGCAGCTTTCAAGTAAAGCCATTTCACTAGCAGTATGTGGACTTTTCTGCTCAGAATCAAATAGGGTGAGTAATCCTACCAAAGAATTTGAGGAAAAATTTTGTCACAGTAAGTAATGTTGGGAGGAGATCTTTGAATCTGACCCTACGGCTGCTTTCCTGAGCTTTTAGTCTCTGTTCCAAGTAAAACCTTGTTGTTGTGTATTTGAACTGAAATAGGAAAGAGATTGGCAGAATGGAGGCATTTACTAATGCTGCATGAAACAATTCACCTGGTATTTCATGAGGAGTTGATCGTGATTGAAAAAACTATTTCATGCCTACTCAATGAACTATATAAAAAGATCTGTAAGCAGTCTATTGGCAAGAAGTAACTTTTCCTCTTCAGTTCAAATCTCTTGAACTTGATTTATGGACCTGAAATACTCATTGTTTTCTGTACACTGTTTATTTTGAGTAATTTTAGAAGCTTCACTTGTACCATCCAGGCCTCCTCAAAATGAACTACCCTGGTGGGTTTTTCTTTGCAATTCTGAAAACTTGTATTGGGTTTGATCATGAAAAAAAAAAAAGAAATCACTTGGTGCTATCTGACACTTCAATTGGATAGGTAGCTTTAAAAATGTGACCAAAAAGCTGTTGGTCAGTTGTTGGTCTTACCCATGCAAGAATTCTTTCTTCTGCATCATGTTGAATAGTTTCTTTGTTGGCTATTTTAAGAAAATTTGTCCAATTTTCTTAAAATTTTCTGTAATACATCTTCTTGAAGTTCCTGATTTCTGTCTGCAATTTATATAGTTGTTCACAATCATAAACAATTGCCATCCCCCTCGCCCTCAACTAGAACATAGTACAATGACATTGTACTCGAGGTTCAAGTAGTATTTGGAGTATGTCAGAAGAACAGATATCCACATATGGAATACTGAAGCAATTGAGATATGATACTCCTTGATACTATCCACCTACCTATTTTACTGGTACTTTTTTTTGTTCTTGTTTAATTCTCCATAGTTTCTTTAAGAGCTTGCCTTGTCCTACCCTTGCTCACAAATGCTAGTCTGAATAAGTACTCTGAAAAATTCCAAGTCCGTGAATACTCATGAAACTCTCCAAGAGTTTATTAGAGACCTCTCTAGAATTTATTTCAAATCCTTCTATTGAGGAACATATGCAAGGAGGTTATCTCTTCCTAGGTCATTAAATCCCACCAGCTGCCCTTCTACTATGCACTCTTTCTAGGTTCCTTCCTTTCAAATTTATCAATCTGTTTAAAGCTCTTGCTCATATTTCTTGTATTGGATGACTGTATCACCTTGGGAAACTAATAGTCATGATAGGTAAGATTATCTATCCTTTGGTAATCCATACAATTTTCTAAACATAGACAGTTGTTAATCCAGCAGGAGGTAACTTAAAAATGCCAACTGTATTTACTTCTTTCTTACCTTTTATCCCTCCATCTATTCCTTCCTCTAGAATTTGTTCTAAAGCTTTGCAAGCTCTTCAAATTAATTCTTGTCCTAATGTTCCCCTTCTTAAATAGAAGTGTCTATTTGCATTTTTTTCAGCAACCATCCCTCAAGTTGGCTAATATATTAAAAAACCACACCTAGTAAGCTGCACTTAGGAGTTGCAGCTTCCTAGTGGGAATCTGTAAGAATCATGGTGGAGAGTATTTAGTCTATTTGTCTGAAGAAGCACAAGGGTCAAGGCATAGTCCACTCTGATAGCTGTGAGAGTGATGCTTCCATGTGGTGAAGAAAACATTTTGTTGAACTCAAGCATTTTTCAGAAAATTGTTTCCTACAAAAAGTTAATTCATTTCAGTTAAGACTTGGTATATGTGTTTTGACTTTTCATGATCAAACTGAAGAATCAATTATTCACTGAGATTTTATTTTAATCATAAACGTAAAATCTGGTTCTTGTGTATCAGTGCAAGATAAATAAGATTATCTTTATAATTCACTGCCCGAATTATTGCATGTGATAGTCAGCATACACAGCTGCATGATATAAAATGATCTTCAGAATTACAATTTTTCTGTTAAAAATATTTTAAGGTTATCTTTGAAAGAAAGCTTACAGCTGCCTATCAATCCCTGCCTTAATTAACTCTAGAAATCTTAAACTAGAGGCCAAGGACCTCTCTATTTCTACAAAGATAGGTGAGTAAAAAAGAAAATCTAGTTCCACCACTCCCTTGTCTCTCTACACGATTTTATTACTAAAAGGAGGACTGATACCTGAGATGACATTTTTTTAATGTCCCTAGCTGAGATTTCTGAGAATGGTGGTGCTTGGACTGCTGCAGACTGAACTCATCAATCCTCTGAGATTCATCTCCTGTTACCTCATTGGTGTCAAATATTGTTTAGAAATCAGTTCAGGTGACTTATTATGTGGTTACATCTATTATGTATTTCCCCCCAAGGTCTATAACCGTTCTCTTTTCTGCTATTATGACTGCAATTTCTGTGTTTTTACAATTACTTCCCTGTGTCAATCATTTTACCTAAAGAATCTAACATCTAAACAGGAAACAAGAATTCCAGAAGTAGTGTGCCATGAATATTGCACAGGAAAGTAAAGGAAAACTCAGAATAAAGACCCCCACACTTACTGATCTCGCTTGTGGGTGCTGTAGCATACATTTTCTGCAGAGCATCCTGGTCAAGACGTTCTGCTTGGAAGTACATTTGGGGTACTCCCAGTGAATGTTTTGAACACAGTATTGAACATTACTTCAAATAATGTGCTAGAGGAAAGTACCTTTTAGCACTTAAGTTTGTGTGCATTTGGAAGCACCAATAAAAAAAAGTAACAAAGACAGAACTGCAAATCCAAATGAAATATGTAGGGAATTCCATGTTTAAATCCTTAAAAACTTTTAAAACGCCATGCCTAATTAACAGGTCATTTTAGATATTATCAACCAACTTCTTAAAGATGTTTGTAGCATGTAAAGTTTAAGACTCCTATGCTTTTTTTCTTCTAAGTAGCGGAGTATTAAAATAATGTAAGCATGAAGATTCTGGGGTAAGATAATCCGCTGCACCACAGTTGAAATAATGTTCTCCATAGAGAGAAGAATATAATTCACTCTGTACTGAGCCATTATGTTGTATGCTTCCAGCAAATACATGTATGCATACTTATTAACATTTTCTAATTCAAATTTTTATTCAAATATAAATCGCTCTTCTGACTGCATCTGTTTCTGTCAAATGCACAGATACTTCTCTTTATGATGCCCTTCCTGCACCAGAGATCCCTGAGCTAATTCATGACACTTGACATTAATCACATGCACAGATCAACAAAGACTTTGCTTTCATATAAAACTAATTTAGAACATATTTCTAAATTATGGCTTGTTATTGCAGTCAATTTAATTAGCTAGTTAATGACAATATCTGTTCATAATCCAAGTAGTCAAAAATATCAAGTTCAGTAATTAGACCATATAATTTCTTAACAACTCAATCTTATAATGGAAAAGTGCTGTGCTTTAAGTCAATTTGCTTCTAATACTCTTCTATATTCAAAATTAGAAATTCCTAAGTGTATTCTTTTGACATTCAAAGCTTGAAAAAAATATTTGGGTTAGAAAACTCAGCTTCCTTCTGTATTACACATTAAATTGCATGTAAGTTATATTGCATTGTCTATCATTTTTCCAGACCTTTCTGAATTTATCCTATTTATCTAAATACTGGGCTGAAGAATCTACTATAAAACAATTGCAAACATTTAATCTTTGTTAGACAACTGTAGTGATAAAACAATTACAGACTACTGTGGCAAGTAATATTGGACCATGTTATCAACACAGACACAGAACATTATTTCAATGGATGTGACAAAGGAAAGCATAGTTTAGCAGTTAAGACTGTTTTAAAAAATCTCCCACAAACCTAACAAAGACAGTACCACAAATCCAAACTGACACTTATAGTAACCCATGGCAATGAAAAAAATCCTGTCAAAAAAGCATTAGAATAAGCTAATTTCATTTCTCCCAGCTGCCTGCCTTTCAATTCTTTATCCCTGCTATCAGGTTTGAATAAATTTCATCTCTCACAGTACAAGTAATGAGCAGGCAATGACTTATGAAGCAAGGAGACCAAGTTGAGACAGAATTAGAATACGATTTTAATGAGACAGAGCTGAGAAAGTGGAAGTGTTACTCTTTTGACAGACTTGGCAAAATACCCAACATTATTTCAAATGCTCTTTCCTTTCTATAAAGAAACTGTCACTTTTTAAAAAATGGGACTACTCAGGAGAATACTTTTAGGGGTATATTGTTAATGTGATTTAAGTGAAGAACAAGTTATTAAAGAATTTGCTTTATAGAAGACCGAATAGGACTTAAATTAAAATACATTAGAAGTCATACTGAATGACAGACAAACACAGGAACCTGATGCTCTGCTGGTATATATCTAGAGAACAAGTCTTACCAAAACCGTTCTGAGGCCATCTGAATAACACTACATCATCATTCAGGTGTCTAGAGATGGAATACTCATAATAAGCTCTCACAAGACTTGGGGGTTTCTAGGTCTGATGACTGTCTCTAGCAGCACTCCATACCAAAAACATCAAAAAGAGAAGGAGGCTTCTAGGAATTGAGTCTCTCTGCCAGATAGGAAAAAAATAAAAATAAAAAAGGAAGTCAAGAAAGGCAAGCAAGCTGACAAAAAGTTATTTTATGAAACAGCAGAAATTAATCCCAAGATCTAACCACAAAAATAGATGCACTTAATATGGGAATGAATTTTGACTTTCAGAAAAAAAGTGACAGGAGACAATGAAGCAGAGTGGCTTTGAACAGAGTTGAAAAGTAAAAAAATATGTATTTTATACAAATGACAAAATAAAATGAAAGAACTAAACATGGATTTTTCTACTAACTTCGCCTAAGTCTTATGAGCATATCCTCTGTGCCCCTTCTTCAAGTGTTATGTAAAAACCATCTGCCAGATTGATCTGTTAATGGAACAAGTTGAAAGAATAGTAACTATATAAATAGTAAGTGTACTGTACAAGTACTGTTTTATTTCCTACCCTAAATCCCCATCTAAACTACGCTGTTCTCACACATGCCTGTTCTGTCCCTCTTTCTTACCTTAAGCCGCAGACCTAATTTAGAGAACAGGTTGAGCCTGCTTGTTTTGGGGGCCTGCATCTCTGTCTATGCTGCCTTTTTCTGACAAACCTGAGATCATCCTGGTTACACTCCAAGGTAGCTGGAGACGAGCCAGCTCTGATCTAAAAATTGTGTAACTGCTTTAGTGCCTCTTAGTAGGGCTTATTAGCTTGGGCTCAGAGCCATGCTAATGTGGTTACACAGCTTCTAGTCTGGACCAAGTTCAGGTCTAGTTGGGTTGGAAAGGTTTCTTTTTTCCCTGCTTTCAGTTGTGCAGACACAGTCTGACAAAACCACTCTTTGTCACTTCCCAGCACACAAGAAACCAGCTAATTCTAACTTAAAATTGATAAGAATGTAAATCTTTTACAAAGTATATTAAAATACTTAGGTAATGTTGGGAAATAAATTGGAAAGTCATACTGCACAAAAAGGTGCCTAGAAAGTGTATACAGAAAAAAACCTTCAGTTACAACATCAAATTTCACAAAAATGCAAGTACTGACAAGTAGTATCTTTAATCAAAGCATGTTTATACTTTTCCCACACTAAAATAAAAAAAAATACAGTCACAAACAAAGCATAATTCAATATTTTTGATATACAGTTTATACACTCCCTACCCAAGATTAGCAGTTTTAAAGGATATGACAAAGACATGCCCCCTCTGTATGAAGCAAAAGGTTTAGAGTACTTTGTACAAATTTAAGGCCTCCTCCTATTGGGACTCTTTGTTCAAAGTGGTATTACTCCCTCTCCTTTATTTACCTGAAACCCGTCTGTTCAATGGGTAAATGTTGGCAGATATACTGTTGAGTCTGAAGAAGTTTTATTTCATTGTTACATGTGTTGTTAAATGCCAGAGTTGTGCAAGTCAGTAAGGAGACAGTCATCTGCCTCCTTAACCTTACAGGAGGGCTTTTGACTGGTTTGAATGTGTATTCTTGGAAATGTAGCAAGTTGTACAGGCACAGTCAGTAATTTTCTTTTATGAGAGTACTCTATTGAAAGTGGCTGAAGATGTCACATTTTCATTTTTTCCCTGAAACCTCCTTCCCAGAAGAACTTTTCAATGCCATCATCTCAGCTACTTAGAGCAAAGTGCTTTCTGATTTTGCCCTTGTGTTTTCAGTACTTTCTACAAATACAGAGAACTGTGTACTAACTCAGTTCTTGGAAACTTGATGAAATCTGATTTGTTTTTGCTGAAGAAAACCAGGGAGAATTCTGAGAAGGAAGAAACCAGACAGTGTGAAAGGTAAATACACTGCCTAATACGATAATGGAGATTTGCTTCACAGAGATATTTGTTTTTACTTCATGCTGAGTAACAATCTTCATTCTTAGCAAATTGCACCCACTGCTACTGGATGCACAGATACCTTGCTGGTGAAAGGGCTAATGAATGGCGTGATGGGAAGTGCATTATTAAATGGTCCTGGAGAAGGCACATCTCCCCTAGTAGATCAGGGAAGACCCTTGAGTGGTCATTACACAGATTTGCTCTTTCAAGCTGCTCATTCAGCAGAAAACAAACTCATTTTACCACACTCATTTTACTGTCAGAAACCCCTATGGCCAGCCAGTCAATTATATCAGCCTGCAGAAGATAGTTATCTCTTGCTGTACAAAGCACCCAGTTCCAAATTCTGCCTTGAATGAAATCAGCAATGCAGATAATCTAATCTGGATTGAGAAAAATCTGAGACACACAGCATTATACACAGCTGCAACATATTAGATATCAGATTTTCTGGTGGGCACGCCTCTGGCATGAGTGGTCAAATATGTCTAAATGTGTGAAACTACACTGAAAGTAAAAAACAGTGGCAACTTTTTTCCATATTTTCCATTTTCTTTCCATATCTTTCTGCCATAAATTGTTTAACTTTATCCTGCCATGATGCTCTTACCTTGCATGACTCAACAGTCCTGCCTGCCAAGCAGACACATTACAGTTTGATGTCTGACATGACAAAGGAAAGGAAAAGCATATATTGCCTGAGGGCCTTCTTAAGGCAAAACACTTTCTTAATCTTAGCCATACGAATATGGAGCAGTCATAGAAGAGTTGCAAAATAGTAAACGGTAAACAGTGTAGGGGAAAAAACTGAAGTAAACCCATCTTTCAGATCTTTAGTCTTTGGGAACTGAGATTAGGTACTTCTGGCATGTTTTCTTTACTAAACCTGCGATAACCTGATTACATGTCCATGTCCTTAAACCATTCTGAAGTTTGTATTTGCTCCTCAGTTTGCTTCCAAGCAAACAGCGATTTGTGCTGTCACAAGACGTTCCTGGTAAAAACTTCCTGGAGCAGTCATCCCAGAGGCAATGATCCCCCAGACCCATCCCTGAGGTCGCTGCTGTGAGGTGGCTGCAGTCACAGCCTTGCACCCACAGCCTCCTGGGGCACCCCCAGACAATGCGGCTGAGACAGTGTCTGTGTTTGGAATGTGTCCTGATGGCTTGGCCAAGGCACGTGATCCCCATGAGAACAGGACAAGCCCTCTGCAGAGATTCACAGAATTTACGGTTCAGCAATTCTGAAAGACAACGCAAAGTTTGGAATATGAAGGAAAAAGGCCAGCCTGCAAACAAATAAATAAGCAGCCCTTGATTAAAAAAAAACCCAACACAACAAACAAACAAACAAAAACAAAGCAAAAAAAGAGCTGGTTTTATGTGCTATTTCTGTTGTATTTGGTTTTCTATTCATAATTATCAATCTCTGGAATTCCTAAACAAAACCAATAAAACTACTAAGATCCTCTGATCAAGGGCAAAACTATTTGATGAGAAGATCTGTCCTATAGTATCAGAAGACGTATCCACATGTAAGCAATTTTCAATACATCATAAATGCCAAACTTTTTAAAATCCCTTTTTTGCTTTTAATTCAAGCTTTCTTTCTTCTAGTCTTGGAGCTGTTATTGAGTAACATCCCATATCCAAAGCTGAAATATACATTTGTATGGAAGAACATGAAGAGACTAGGGAGAAAAGAAGGTTTTACACAAAATAAAAGCAATGTAATGTCTGGAAAGACATCTCAGAAAATATTTTCTCTTTCTCAACAGAGCTGTTAGTTGCCTTTCACATAAATTTCCACAGCCTGGTGGGTTTGTAAATTCTACACATATATAATTAAATCAGATGAAACTGTATGAAAACAGGTTTAAGAACCACAAAAAATTAGAAATATGAGCAAATTTCATTGTGTTATTGTATGTTTTATTTATTTATAGATTACAAAGAAAACCAAAGAAATATTGCCGGCTTCCCAGATCTCCAATTCCCAATTGTGTAGATTTCATGGACAAAGATTATAAGAGCAAAGTCATTCTGCATGTGCTGAACAGGATTTTAACTAAAAACTAACAGCAGCAAAGTGCCTGATCACTGAGAAAATGCCAAGAAAATGTAAAGCAAAGTTGGGTTTTTTCCCTCCTTTGTCCTCCTCACTGCCTCTGCTTTTCCTATGGTGATTGCTTCCTGCCTGTTTTTCCAGTGTGTAAAACATCTGTGATTTGCTGCAAGCAGTCCCTATTTATATTGAGAACCACACAGCAGGTGCAACTAAAAAAAAAAAAAAAAGAAAAAAAAAAGGCAAGAAAAAAATAGCAGGCAGCAAAGCATGAGTGTTATCCCATGACCCTGGAGGGTCATTTTACTTGTTATTGCACAATGCACGTGGGAAGGCTTCCTATGAAAAGGCTGTGCATAGCCAGCAAGCGAGATACAACTTCCTTTTATCACAGAAAAATGCAGCTTCATGAAATAGTTATTTCCCTGAAGTAAATATCTTTACGAATAATTGATTATGTTAAATCTAAAAAGAGACCATGTTCAACAACTGCTTAATATAGTGTGTATTTTAAAATAGGCATTATGAGATGTGAATTTTTTTCCATAGTTATCATGTGAGCACAAACTCATTGTCATGATTTTCCTGCTTAATATCAGTACAGTTGTAAAAGCATGGTATTTCCCAACCAAACTGAAAATGAAACCATTTCATTCTGAGCAAATGTATCTGATTACCACAAGAATTCTAAATGCAATTTATAGTTAACATTCCTCCACCAAAGAAAAATAGTACTTCAATATCAGATAAATACTCTGTTCTTTGAACATAATTTTAGGAATGTGATTAAGAGAATTTACTGCATCTAACTATACCTCACCAATTCCTGCCAACCTTGTTTCCTCTTTTAACTCATATTTATTAGGTTCATTGAATAAAAAGTCTGTAGGCTCTTCCTTAAACTGGGTATTTATTTAGCTGTTTCAGGTCTGCTCTTTTCACTTCCCCCCTCTACTGTTTCCAGTGCAACTCATTGTGAGAACTAAAGCTGTGAAGCATGAAAGATTATGTCCTGATACAAGACAGTGCTGGAGTTTTAACCTTCAGTGCTAATAAGATGGGTCCTAATTGTCCTCCCAAGTGTCTGCAACAAAGCTAATTTCAGAGTGCCAAAGATAACCCCTGTAGATGACCTAATTAAATTCTTAGGAAAGCTATTATTTTTAAGATAAGGTGTTTCAGCTATTGGCTGTTTAAAAACTGAAGTTTAAAATGCCTGGAAATGAGGCATCAGCAATTCCTATTCAGTCAGAATTTTCCATTTGTGTCAGCTGTGTGTACAGAATTAGAAAAAGTGGACCATTTATCTTAATTTATTATGATTCACCACAAATTTCTGTAGCAACCAAAATATTTGTTTCATGCAAGCATATAAAATTGTTTCAATATACATAGTGTATCTTTTCTGTATTAATTAAACACATAACTGAATACACAGGGTAAATTGTTATGTTCAAAACAAAATTAGAGAAATTAGAAGTGGGAACTCTCTTCCCTCAGGTCAAGTAATTGCAAAATTATCCATATCAATTCATTAGCTTTATTGAAATCATTCCCAGACTGACCAAATCTCACTACAGTGATAGTGTATCTTACCCTTACAAGTGTTTTCTAGAGTGCTGATTTTAAGCTTTTGTAACACGTGTGCAGAACGCTTCACCTAGTGTTGAACTAATATTTGGAACTAGTATTGGGAAAATTTAGAAATTGAATTGGCTAAGAGAAAAGCAATTTGTTTGCAATGACCATCAAGCTGTTAAGCTAAGGAGAGAATCCTACCCCAGACAAGGTAGGATTGCTCTGAAGAGCTGAAGAAGAAAGAGAAAAGCCCAAGGACAGCTTGAACAGCTTTCAACGATCAAGCCAGTGTGCCTGTTGTTAGATCAGTTGCTAGCAGTGGCATGTCTTCTTTGTAGTAAAGGAAACCCACACTGACATCTTAACTTGCTAAACTAGCCACGGTTGTCATTTCATGCAAGGGAACAAGGGAGTGGAGAAATGGAGAAAATATAAAATATTTAAAAGAAGAAAAAAGTGTCCTACAAGCACATCAAACCACTAAAGTAACCTGTTTTCTGTAAACATTGTATTTCACTGACTTTGGATGTTGCGGAAAATGGACCCCATCTGGCAGGTTTTCTGTGTTTGAAGCAAAAATACAGTGTTCCCCAAACTCATTCCTAAACAGGCTTCAGATTTTTCACACTTGGATGGATTTTTTCTTTTCAACATATTCTTTTAAATTCTAAGAGCACCCAGTGTCTTTGTTTTCCCCTACCCTAAAATAAAGAATTATAACAATGAATACTTACACGCTATGTAAAAAGAGTGTGAATGTTTCTCTTTTGGGACCATTTCTAACATATTCCAACTTACTTTTAAAGTGGGCGCATTTTAAAAGCAAATATGCTAATAAGCACATCACTTTTGATTGTATGTGCAAATCAAGAAAGAAAGCGCTTAGTGAAACTCCTTTAACTCACTGCACAAGAAGAAAACAGAGCTGAATGAATTCTCTTGCTTGAATGCTATGCAATAAGGTTCAACAAGGCTAATAGGAACTAAAGACTCTCAGTCATAGACAATTACGTGTTTAGCAGGACCAGACTAACCCAGCAAGCAGGAGTAACACAGAGACGCTCTCTAGCTCAGAAGAAGAGAGGCCTGTCGGGTTTCCTGTGCACACGCTGGCCTTTGCAATCCCTTCTCCCACAATCGAAACAGTGGTTTGCAAAAGGCACTGGCTCATGAGCCGTCCTCGTACAAAAGCCCTGCTTGCTCTGAGTCCTGCTAAGCATGCTTCACCAGCAGCCAAGTTTTACCTTCTGAAGGGAGGATTTGGTGCAAAAATTCTCACAACATTCCTAGTTTTTTACTTGCATTACTATTCTTACTTTAACTAGGGGGGGATTGTCTGTGACAATTTCTGATGGCATCAACTAATACGCTGAAGAGTAAACTATTAATAAAAGCTAAAGCGAGAATTCTCAATTGCGTTTTTGATAACCAAAATATAATTATTAAAAACAAAGTTGAGATTAATTATTTCTTTTAGCATTATTTCAATAGGACAGTTCAATTATGTAATTCTGTGATGTTTGGGCATACACAGATTTTCTTCACAGCCTTCAATTCCCACAACTTCTTCCAAGAGGTGATTAAAAAAATCCATTCTCAAATGCGAAGTTAACAAAACCATAAACTGAGGCTCAAAAGGGCTTCCTTTACTGAATTTGTTAAAGTCACATCAACCTGACAAGTAGGGGTCACTGAAGTTCAACCCTCAAATGTTCACATCCCTGAGGAGAATGGGACATTATTAATATTTCTGTATAGAAGAACTCCTGAGTGAAGCAGACTCTCTCAATGATGAAATGAAAAGGGTATTCCACTGTGTACTGTGAAATATATTATGTATCTTCCACATAGTTGGTTGGGGATCAACTGCCAGCTTCTTCACGGTGTGAGCTCTTGATTGAAGCACCAGCTGTGTTCAAGGGATTGAAAGAGACCTTGAAAATGGCAAAGCAAGACCCAGCATTCAGAGCTGACAAAACAAAACTGACAAGAGAGGCAATAGCTATTCTTTCTGAGCGCTCATCATAGGAAATGTCATTGAAAAGAAAGAAGAAAGAGAAAAGGGGGTGGGAGAAATCAAACAGAGGTTTTAGTATGATTTGAATATGCTCTTCTGTTTTCTCACACTTTTTTTTTTGTTTCTAATTGGAAAAAAAGAAATGTAACTTAAAGCTTGAAGAAAAATTAAAATGCAGGAGACAGATGAGAAAACATTCTCTGTCAAAAACATTCAGGAAGATTCTTGTTTGCTGCTTGTGAGAATTAGAGCTAGCAGAGGCCATCAAGCTGTGGTGGTATAAGCCGGGTGTAACGTAGAAAAAAATGTAAGCCTACTGCATTATCAATCTCACTGTAGAATTAAATTTGTAAGGGAGCTCAGAATCCTGGTAATTCCTACTGGAAAAAAACCAATCATAGTCCCTATTTAATTTTAACTCTCCACTTAAAGTACGTCTGAGTCAGTTATAACTCCTAGGAACTTAGAGTGTTATATTTTTGGAGGGCAGGAAGTATCAAAGGTCAGTATCCATCCATTATGCGAAGACACATAAATGTGCTTTCGACTTTCAAGACTTTTAATTTTTTTTTTCTGCTCTGTAACTTTTTTTTTTTAATGTGTGCAAGCCTGTTCTTTGGCAGGCAAAGTGTTGAAATGTCAATTGGAATCCCCTGGAGACTTCATTTCCACTGTCTGACACTGCCAACATCATCATGTGGTTCAGGGTTTATCTTTCCTGCTGTGACTGAACTGGAAAATCTAAATCAGCCCTGCACAAAAGGTTGAGCAGAGACCAGTTGTAATCAGATAGAAACTATATTTTTGACCAAAAGATGGGAGGAAGGAGCAGAGGAATCACTTAAAAAAACCCAACATAGGCAGCTAATCTCTTAGACTGGCTACATATAACATTCTGTTTAATAACCAGCTTGGGAGGTAAATGAGAGAGGGAAAAAAGTGCTGTTAGAAGGGCAGTGGTAAAGTCTTTCCAGGCCAGATGCATACAGATATTCAGGGGTAAAATTCTGTACCAGAGAAAGATTCAGAGGAAATACAGAGGATGTTTCAAACAATTTTGCATGTGACTGTCATCACTTAGCAGCCTCTGTGGTCAAGTGGACAGGTCACTAGATGGGGAACTAGAGAAATTTATGCTTTATCTCTGGTTCTGCCACTGATCCAATCAACACCAGGCCAAAATTCTTCAGCCCCCCTGGCCACCTTATAATGCTTTTGTTCACAAGCTCCTTGGAAAAGAAGCATTTTGTTTATAGCAATTTTGTGTTTTGTCTATCTCTTTAAGAAGAGCATTCCTAGGAAGCCTTGCTCCTCAAGCAAACAATTTAGTAATTATAATACATTTCAAACACAGATTAATAGTTCCACTCTGATACCAGTGTGACATTTTTCTGTGTTTGGTTTGCAGGCCAACACCTTTAACAGCATATTTGTTCAGCAAAAGATAGAGTGCTAGTCTACAGGGACTAGAAATGGCTTTGTCATTTTCTAGATGACAGGTCTTATTTTCCAATGCTTTCTGGCAGAAGAACTACCATTAGCCTTCCATCTTTCTCAGCAAGACACTTGCTTATCTAGCTGCTGGAAATGCTTTTGTTTAAAATTCCTCCCATATAACTGCCATGGTTAGAAGAAAGGTTGCTTGGTTTACAAAACAAGCTCATGCTGCACTCTCTCTCTCAGAGCTAAAAACAGTCAAGAAACAGCTGAGGAGCAAAATCCAGTTATTAGGCATGAGATTTTTTTTAAATTTTTTTTTGTTAGGATAAAGAAAAGCAATAACTTGTGCTAAGGGCTAAGGAACACTTCTACTTCCTTGTTTGCATGGGTGTATAAATGTGTCAATATTTGAAAGTAACACATGGAAATTTGAAGCTTAGGCAGATTGGTGTTGGTGTGACTATCTGGACTCACGCAGAAGCAGGACCTAATCCACATTAGATGTTTCAATTATCAAAAAAAAACCAATATAATAAAATTGCACAAGCATATGCAAGGACAGATTTGGATAGAATAAATGTTAAAAAGAACAATTGTGAAGATCACATTTTTGCTTGTCTAATTCTGAAGGCATTCAGAAAAATATTACAGTGTCGTTAACCTTTCTAATTTACTTCTTTTCAGCCTAGATGATGGCTAGATAAATCTCTGGAAAATATCTGGAAAAAAATATTAACATCTTCCTCGTTGGTTTGGTCTTTTCAAGATGCGTGCAGATTTTGGAAAGTATGGTATGAATAATCCATTGTGACAACTCCTACTCAGTCACTCAGTACCTCTGCTGCAGATAATGTTACCCTAGGATGACATTTACTGTAAACTGTGGTTTGTCAATAAATCAACACAATCGCTGATTTGAGAGCAAGCATTGTGGGCAACAAGAAAAGCAAAATTGACTGAAGGAGCAGTGAGTAAAAACTAGAAATTCTCGGTGTTGTTTTCTTTTGTAGTGAAGGATGACAGTAAAACAGGCTGAAATGGATAGAACTGTATTTGTGCCTGAAGTAAAACAACACTAATTTATGATGGTCAGAATAATTCCTAAGGCAAAATTAGAGTTAGCTAAAAGGTTCATGGTTCATTATTTCATTTTCCAAATAAATCAAAGATAAAAAGGATGAAGTCAATCCAGAGCATTTGCAATTTTAGGTTTTTTTTTAATAAAACAGCTTTTCTGCAGTATGCCAACAGCTACAAACTCACTTTATCATCACAGAAATGCAATTTACAGTACATGACTATGAGTCATCTATAAGTAAAGAGGCTTCATATTATTTATGTAGGAACCATAAATAGATTTCAAGGCAAGGGAGCTTGTTTTCAAAGGGCAAACATTTGGATTCTGCGTACTCACACACACATGGGCAAAATCACAGTTGCATTAGCTCTGAAGGAAATAAGGGTCTTCCCCTCTGCCCACAGAGCTCCCTAGGGAAACAGCTTCAGTCTTCTTCAGAGGGCTCCTCCTTGGTGGAGTTCACTGCTTAGCCCAGGTGAAAACTCTTGGTGAAACTTTTTTCAGAAAATAGAATATACAAAAAAGTGGCTCCAGGAGCCCACTGGCTTAGCAAAACTGCCTCTGTGGGGCATCTTCAGCTCTAGGAAAGATTTTGTGTTAACAGCAGGCTTTTTACAACAAGTTGGAGTTAATGGTTTGACTTGGGGTGCATTCTGAGTCTGCTCCAGTTAGCCTGACTGGATTTGAGAAGGGATACGGTCATACATCTTTCACATAGTCACTTGCATGCACAATTCTGTGTCACTTAAAAAAAATAAACAGAAAGAAGGAAAATACAAGATATGAAAAGAAAATTATTTGGGATTTTTTTGCCAGCAAGAGTCCTTGTTTTACTCTGAGTCTTACTGAAAAGATTTAGTTGCTCACCAGCTGCCCTAGCTACATCTTTGACCCTTGCTGATCTTTCTGAGTACCATTTTGTCAGTCTCTCCCTTGAAATGTACTATTCAGCTCTTCTTTGGTGTATTTCTTTCTTCAATACATGGTATTTAACAGCTGTAATTAATCAACTTTTTCAAAGCTAAGTATTGTTTGGTTTAAACATAAGGAACAAACCAAGAACAAAAGAAACAAGCCTTTTGTAGATCTCTAAAACCACTAACTGCTCAGCATGTCTGAACAGGAACAAGGGAGAATTTAGCTATTCAGTCGGATTTCCAAGCGGGGTAATTTTACAAGAGCTCTCCTTATTGCTCAATAGCTCTCCACTTATCTGATAGGCTGCTCAGTCTCCAGATGGCAATTTTTTCTTTCCCTCTTTTCAGTTTGCTCTGGGCTGTGCTTCCCCATACCAATCAGCAGACCTGTTCCCTGTGTAACTGAAGGCAATCTGCTTGGCTATTTCAGTCACAACAGAGCATCCACAGCCCAACCCACATTTCCACCTTCACAGACCTGCAGTTGTTTTAGAGATGGTGTGCCTGTAGTGTAGCACTTTAAGAACACCCTTCGCTGTGAATCTGGCAAGTTTCTTCAGAAATGCAGCTACGTCCACGGATAAAAGGCAATAATGAATTTGAAAAATAAACCCATCTTCACATCTCTGGTAGTTACTCGTTTTTTTAAGTGCTAGCATGGTTACTTCAAAACACATCCATTAGCTCTTACTCAGATATTATGCCAGTAACAGTAACATTTTTTTTTTTTTGGATAGTTAAAACGTCCCTTACCTGGGAAGTTTGATAGCATGTGGGCCAGGACAAGCTTTTCATATACATATATGTATTTATATATACATTTACATATATATATATACTGCCTTGTGAAGAAATTCTAACCCTAAGTCATCACCAATGGAGTGAAGAGGTTCTGTAACACCTCTTTCCCAGTTATGCCAGAACTGCTGATTTACAATGATTGCTTCACCTTACCGCTCCAAACACATCCTCTCTCCTTGCCAAAACACACAACATGGCATTGAAATTTCCACTCCGACTTTACAGATTTGTAGCCTGTGTTTCCCAATAGTAGTTATCATGAGTGGTAGAAAAACCCTTCTAGACAGATTGTCTCTAGAAGAAACTAATAGAAATGAGGAAATGGGGTTTTCTGCCTCAATTGAAAATTTCAGTTCAACTTCAGGTCAGAAGTGCTTTACTGATTGGGAATAGGATTAGGATTAAGACCTGCTATTTATCATGTTTGAGTTCATGCGCTTCTGTGGGTTTTTCTCTGTTCTGAAATTGATAGTAGTGTCATATTTCACAAACACAGATCAGATCTGTGAGAAAAGCAGTCTTTCTTTTTAGAAAGTACTTACTCAGCCATGAAAGCAGTTGTTCATTTGATACTATACGCTATAGTAGAATGCACCTGGACTCTCCTGGGAAAAACGTCACACAAGAGACCATCTGCTAAAATGTGCAGATCTTAGAGGTTCAGTAAACCAGCTTTATATTTGGTTGTAAATGCACATTGGTGAAAACCAATCTCCTTTCAACAGCATTTTACACAGTTGAAAATCACAAAAAGGTCTAAATTTTTGATCTAGAAATAACAAATAACAATGTGAATTTATTTGTTTTATAGGGACATGTCTTTACAGACAAAATTTATGTTGCCACAATATATTCTGGCATTGACTAAGTTTAGACAGAAAAATATGGAATATAGAGTAGGGATAGAATGTCCAGAGCAGTTTTTTTCTGTGTGACCCTTTCTCTTTTGTTTTTTGGGGATTTTTGCCCCTTCCCCACCCCTATTTTTGTCTTTTTTTACACAACCCATTTTTCAGTACTTCACTATTATTGAGGTGGAAAATGGAAAAGAGATAGGATGGAGAGATTTCATACAGGTTTAGATTTATGTAGGCACACCCTGTAGACAATCTCGACAATTCCTTTTTATCCATACTGAAGGTGAATTGTCATTCACAACTGCTGGTCTAATACATCCCAGCTGGCTTTAATGGCCAAGGATTTATAGGGTGTTTCTAGACAGTTGTGAATTGCATCCAACAGAACCCTGCAGAAATTGTGTGTTGTATCCTAATTTAGTTTTCAACAAGAGCATGAGTGCTGGGGTATGGCATAACAAGGGCTATCTTTTTCAAGCTTCAAAATAATTCCTATAAACTATGAGGACCTTTTTCTCCCATCACTCTCACCTCTCTTTGTGAGACAATTTCATTAATATTTTTAGGTAAAGGGCATGGAAGTTGCCTTCCATTGCCTATCTGACTTTGAGAAGGATTTCCTTCTTTTCCAATTACCAGGAATTTATCAGACTTCCAAGCTGCCACTGTAATTGTCCTAATGGACAGAAGTAGATTTGAATTTTTACTTTGCATGGACAAAGAATATAAGGCTACTGCCTAAAATAGTGACAAAATAAAATGGTTTATTTGTTTGGAGTGTAAGACTCTAAAGGAATGTAGAGTCAATTCTGCCCTTATCGCACATAATATTGACATATCAGTTTACAGTCTATTCATCTGGAGAAGACAAGTGATGATTAAAAACATACATATCATCCTTGTATCAGGTCAACAGTCAAGGTCCAACACCTTCAACACAGCCTTTATTGTCATTGTAAGGAATCCAGCTGATTTAAGATGAAAAATGCAGCTGATCATTCTTTTTAAACAGTCATTTTCATCTTGCTTGTAAAACACACAATAAAAGACAGCAAATCATATATTTGTATGAAAAATGTCTGATGCTAAGATAACTGGTAATGTACTCCCTACAAAATACAACTGTGTCTTTAAGGCTACAGTAAATCACAAGCATGTACCCATTATGCAGAAGCGGATGTTTCAAATTATGGGAAATGTGGTAAAAGAAACTTCCAGTAAGACAGGATTAGTTTTGAAACTCCTTGGGAGTACTGGACTGATGTGTCCTCAG
Source organism: Melozone crissalis (assembly GCF_028551555.1). NCBI lineage: Eukaryota > Metazoa > Chordata > Aves > Passeriformes > Passerellidae > Melozone > Melozone crissalis. The sequence continues at coordinate 16,687,268 of NW_026535783.1, read as the reverse complement.
GATAGAGCCACCATTCAACATCAGAAGAGCAACACAGGCATCTGAAACAATTGAATTCCATATAACCCCATTAAATTTTTTTTCGTTGTTTTTTTGGTTTTTTTTTTTCCTTAGGGTTTTGTTTTGTTTTGGTTTTGCTTTAGATTAAGAATGTAACTTTACTTTTTATTTTCTATGAATCTGTACTTCTGGCTCATCTTGTTAAATGTTATTGCCAGCATATAGCGAACCACATAGTGAACAAAACTAAGAACCAAGGTAGTCCAAAGTAATTAACAAAAGCTTATATGTGAATTCCCTGCTGTTATGGCTGAGTGAATAGCTAGTATAAACTGAATATATTTTAGAATACTATGAGAAAGTGAAAAATAAAAAAGTCTTAATCCTGCTAAGCTTTACTATAGTGAAAAATAAAATACTTTCTTAAAATTTGAAACAATTTCTTAATGAAAATCCATCCGATATGAAGAGAAGCATCACTAAAATAGGAAATTATTATCAAGTAAAAATCAGTCTGCAGGCTCTTTTATTTACGTGAATTAATTCAGATCTATTTCTGAAAATAGTGAACAATGAGGGATATAGACAATTAACTCTGACAGCTCCAGAAACAAACTCTCAGAACAGAATAAAAATTAGCCTAAAGGAGAATATATCTATGTTTTCACATATCATGGGTGAAATGAAAAACATTTTGGTGTGCTCTTTACCTCAACAGGTCTTTAGGGAACCAGTAAATAATCAAAATGTTCGGGTGCTTAATACATGCATGCCCTGAACTGGGGAAACTTATTTATGAGCTTAATGTTACTTTACATGCAGACTGCATTAGTTCATCCTATGGTGCAGCATTAATTGAAACTTGAAAATGTAACAGGGTCACAAACATCTGACTTAATCAAAGCTGCCTTACACAGACCTTCTATTTCCTAATTTTCTTGAATGAAATAGGAATTTGAAGACAATCTTTGCTTCAGTCACAGTGAATGTGGTAGTTTATCAGATGCATTCCTTTGGGTGGAAGAAATCAGTGTATAAATGACTAGTGTAAGATGAATTTTAAGAGACATTATTTTCACTGTGCTGTGGCAAGGATTGCGTGGGATAACAAATCTCTCATCATAAACCCTTATGCCTTAAAACACCCCCATCCTATTTGTCCTTTTGATATTGAAAAAGTTACCTGCTGAGAAATCAGATTTCAAGATTCAAGAGTCTTCCTACATGCAAAGTGAAATTCCATATTTTGTTTTCATCTGGGCACCAGCACTGAGCGCCCAGCTACATCTCCCCAGGGAAGCCAGAGCAGCCCAAATACCATCACAGCTGTGAGCTCCCCCTGAGAGCTCCTTGCCATCAACTGCAGAACCTGAAAAATAGGGAAAGCATTTATGAGCAGGACTGTTTCCAAGCTGAGGAGGGGGCAGAGTAGAGTGAGACAAGGCTTCCACTCTTCCCTCTCCTCCATGGCTAATTCTTTGCCCCACTAGGAAACTAAGAAGAGAGACGCATCTGTAGTGGCTATGCCCTAATATATATATATATATTAACTCTTTCTGACATGGTTATCCATGTTATTCACTCACACTGAATCAGTGGAAGGCACCTTTTAATGCTATTTGCTTTTGTGAAGCTTCTCTGCATGTCACCAGAGACAATTACTCTAGTAATTCAAAGGCAACCACCATCTTTTCTTAAGCACTGTGGAATGTAAATAGATGCACCGTCTCTTTGAAAAAGTATCTTTTCAGTGTTTAATTATTTAAGTGCATTATCAATTATTTAAAATACCTTATATATTAAGCTTGAATTTAGAATTTTGAAATAGCTCAGTATAAATAGCAAGCCATAAATGGAAGAGTCTTTCTCATACCATATTTGATTGCCTCTTTGCTGCTTGCTGCATACACATGTGAAGCAAAATTGCAGTACCTGCTGCAAAATTACTGCTGCGTGTCGCTTGTAAATGACAACAACAATCCATTTCTATTAAATTATCTTTACAAACTCACAAATAAATCTTCTGAAAAAAGTAATCTTCTGAAAAAAAGGAAATAATTACAGCTGCTGCGGTTATAGAATCATGAAATGTTGGGAGATGGGAGGGACCTCTGAAGGTCGTGTGATCCAACCTTCCCACTCCAGCAGGGCCACCTAGAGCCAGTAGCTCAGGACCATAACTTTGGAGTATCTCTAAGGATAGAGAGTCACAACTTCTTTGGCTAGCCTCCTCCTGTATTTGGTTACCCTAAAGAGAAAGAAAGTGTTTCACGATGTTGAGGAGAAATCTCATTTGCATTTGATTTTGTGCCCATTGCTTCTTATTCTGTCATTGGGCACAGCCAAAAGTAGCCTGTCTCCACTGGTCTTCCATGGAATCAAATATCAGAATGATTGGGGTAGGAAGAGATTCCCAATGAAAACCTAATACAAACCCCCCTGCAATGGACAGGGACATTGTCAATTAGATCAGGTTACTGACAACACCATTTAAGCTGACCTTGAATGTTTTGACCTTTAATATTCTCTCTTTTCAGGATCCTGAATTCCACCATCTTATGGTCACATCCTTTGACTTTCACAGCCCCAAGGACTCCCCTCCCGCTGATGTGTATGAGGTTCAGCACAGCACCCACCTTTTCTTGTTGTTGAATCACTTCGATCACTTGTTTTTGATGGAGTCCAGAATCCCTTCTTGCTTATGGTGTGAAATATTTTGGTTGTGTGTATAAATTGTGGCCCTATAGGCTTTCAAAAAGCAGTTTGCAACCTTCTATTGAGTTTTTTTTTTATTTGCAAAACAAAAAAATTCACAGAATCTGCTTTTCAAAATGAATTGTACTGTATTTTTCATTACTTTTTCATGTTGAATTAAAAATATATGCTGGATAAAAATGGAAGTCGTAAGTATGAAACCTTGCATAAAGCAGAAACCATTTTAGCTAATATATGATGAAAAGCAACCTTCATCTCTGTTTGTAGTTCAGATGTTTTATTGATTCCCTCTTAGAAGGGAGGAAATTTCTTTTCCTTTGACTCTCCTGACCATGTTATTGGATTTGTGAATTTCCATCCTGCCCTTTATAATGTTCAGGGTCTAAACTCAAGCTTCTTGTGACATCGTGTCACTTCTGCAACAAGCTCAAAAGGTTGTTCTTTTGAAGACAAGGGAGATATGACAAAAAAGGTGCTTGGAAGGAAAATTCAACCCCCTGCCTTAACAATTTCAGAACAATTCCTGATGCTCCACATCCTCACAGTACTGGAATAACAGCTTTGTTTAGCAGCAAACCTCATTTCCTTCTCACAACACAGCTGAATATTCCCCCATGAGGGATCATAGAGGCCAAGGAGTCATACTTTCCAGATTAGATGCCAAAAATCCCAAGGTGTTCAGCCAAACATATCCAGACTTATTATTTTCCTGGTTTTTACCTACCTGTTCGGTAGACAATTAAATAACCAACAAGACACATTCAACCAGGAAAGATCCCATATTTTAGACATCATGTAGCCCTAACAAAAGAACATTTAGTAGCATTAAATGCATAATTTCTAATTCATCAGGTCAACTATTGTTATTTTGGTCAGAGTTTTTGAGCAAAATGCTTGATATTTTTAATAACTTTCAACTCAGTTAATTGGATGAATAGCTCTAAAGTTAATGGTTTTGAATACATATCCACACACGCTCTCATGTCCTTCTAGTTGTAATTTCAACAAACTTACATTCCAAACATCATGCAAGGGTTAAGAACCATGTTATTTAAACAAGATGGAGACATTTGATAATGAGAAAGTACAAAAAGTAGAGGAGGAGGAGGAGGAATGCTGGAAGGGAATGTGACTTCTGTCACCAGGGCATGGGAGAGAACAACAACAACACATAATTCTACTTCATCAAAAATATTGCTATCACAGTATAATTCATCTCTCTGAACTTTTCTAGTTTTCACCTTACAAAACAAGTATGCCTAGAGATGTTATGTCACTGTTCATGTTACACTTTTGAGAAAAGAGCTGAGACTAGTTAGACTTAATTAGACCCATTAGGGCACTTTGTATGTCAAGTTTCACTACCTAATTTACAGGTAGGCTGAACAAAAATCTGTTGTCACTATGCTTCTGCTTTTGTTTTTTAGATTTTTTTCAAGATCCTGGAATGGTCAGGATTGAAAGGTACATGAATTAATATTGCCATTCCCCCTTTATTTCATGCCTGATTAATAGCTTACATTTGATGACTTTGTTGCCATTACTAAGCAATTTAATCTTTCCACTAGCTAATATGCCAAGTTATTTTAAATATGTTATTTTTTAAAACAAACAAGTAATCACCTTACCTCCCAAAATTCCTTAAGAGAAAAGCACCAACCAGTTCCTTCCTGTCAGTGAGCAGCACACTCCGGAGGGCACCGCCCTTGGGTGGCACAGGTAGGATTTGAGTCAGAAAGTTTTTTCCATTACCTTCCACAAGCTTTCTGGACTGCATTAAAGAGAGCAGATTTTACTAACTTAATTGCTTAATTCTGCTGATTAACAAAAATAGTGAATAGTTTAAAAGAAAAGATGTGAAATTTCTGATGGTCGCTCTGAGCCTTAATTGTGTAGAACCTCAAATATTGAACTCACACTGGCCCTAAAAATGGCTGAAGCACCTGTACCAATGGGTGCTTGGAATTATGCCAGAGGATATAATTTCAATGAATTCAATTACATCCAATAATCCTGGAAAAAAGAAGCACGTTTTCGTCTTCTGAAGACAGCTGTTGCTTGTGTTCATGCAAAAAAACCCAAAACCCCCAAACAAAAAAATGAACCAAACCAAAACAAAACACAAAGTAACCACCCAAGTTGTTTATTCAATATCAAAATTTTTATGGGTGTTGGTTGATAACTTGGTGATAACTTGGTTGTGATGTGAATACAGCATGGCAAAGGGGACATGGCAAATTTACCAAGTCACTGCTGCTGATCATTGTAAACCTGACTTTACAGCATGGTATGCCAGCCAGCTTTTTGCATGACTGGGAAACTGAACAGATATAATAGCAAGTGATAAAAGCATTTTTGTGAAGAACACATGTTCTTACCTCAGAAGTCTCATGGCTGCAATATGCAAAATAGGGGCTCAAAAATCTCCTATTATACCTGTTTCATGCTCTCAAAAATCTCAAAGGCACAAAGTTTGAATTAACTGTGAAACAAAAGAAATAAGCCTGATGGTTTCCCTACCAGGTGGGGAGACATAAACCAGGTCACATCCTTTTGGGCAAGCACCATGAAATAATATACAGTACATAGCAGAAACTGGCATGTCTGCAATGCCTGGCTAGTGTTCCGTGGTTGGTAAACCATTATACGAATTGATTTAAAAATGTAAATGCATGAGAGAGAGCAATCACAAGGTAACAGGGGGAGGGGTGGGAGGACTAAGACAGGCCATATGTTCCTCTCCTCTTTCTGCATTTGCTGCTCTCATACAGAGAATTCCCTGTCTGACAGATGGAGAGAAGTGTACTTTATGCAAGGTGCAGGCGGTTTTCTCTGTGAAAGCTTAAGAGCTAGAGAACAAAGCAAAGCAATTATGAGTTCTCTGTATAAAAATCTATGGCCCTTATCAGATATGTTGCAGATGACTTCTAGAGAACTACAGGATAAAATAAAACAATCAGAAATATTACTGAGCACTGTCAACAAAGTCTGTTGATCACTGGAAATTTGATATTTTAGTTTTAATGGGAAATAGGTGGCATGAAGAGAACACTCTATTGCTCAGGCTGCTGAAAGAAAATCATTTCTTTTTTAAGATCACTGTTTTGGTAGTTCAAAATTTCTCTCTTTTCTCTTATTTTCTGTTTGGGTTAGTTTGTTGTTGTTGTTGTTCTAAATCTCCAGATAGCTACAGATCTATCATTTAACACTATTTGCATGAATGTGTGGAGTTGATAAATTTAGATAGTGCGGATGGATGGCAGGTTTTTCTTTACCATAAATCCTGTCCTGGACCAGGCAGCAAGAAAGAAGCATTTTGATAGATAACACAAACTGAAGGTTTTTGATAGATAACAAACTCATTAATCACTGTCCTCTAAGCACTATGAGAAGAATTTAAAATGTGTTACATTTGGCACTTGTAAAAGTTTCTTGCTTTCAAATCACAGCAATTAGTACTCCGTGCTTTTTGACTAGCCTGAACAGCCATTTCAGTAGGAAAAAAAGGATCAGTGGGGGTTAAATTTAGTATAAGACCAGACAAGGACGAGCTTCACAGTGGTATCATTAATGCTCTCTTCCTCCTACCAGAGAACATTGGCAGGCTTCCAGTTTATTAAAACAACAATCAAAGGCAGATCTTCTCTCTGTATACACAATGAGTCAAGGATGGATCATTTACTCAAACAGAGCTGTTCACTGAGGTATAAAAACAAAAATGCATTTCAGGGGAAATAGTTCATGAATATTATGCAAAAAATGCTCCACAGTTGTGTTTCATACAAAAGCATTCCAAACATTATTAAATACAAACAGAGTATTACATTGTTTTTCTAAAAGCTCTAAGATCAGGAATTAAAGTACCTTTAAAGGAAAACAAATTGACAACAAATAAAAAGGAGCTTTAACATTCATAACTTTATTAATTTAACTAAATGTGAAAAACATTTTTTCACATTGATTAATTTATATTATAATTTAAAGAAAAAATAACTAATATGCATCTGTATCTATTTACATGGAAAAATATAAGTGTAGGGAGAATCTGTGTACAAAGACAGAAACATGATGCGTCTATATTTTTGTTAAAAATGCGGAATAGAATTTTGGGTTTCTGTTGTGTGAATCAACTTTGAAATGACAGGTTGCAAGTTCATCCAAGAAGTTCTTGGGTTCACATTGTGCTTCAGTAGAAATGGGTGAAGTGGGAGAAAGAAACTGAAAAAAGCAGACACAAGCCGCAGATGCAATCCCACCCTCAAAAAACAAGAGCAATGCAAAATGGAGTTCAGAGTAAACAGGGTGGAAAACTAAATACGCGGAACGTGAAATCCTGACCCTATTGAAGCCACTGGGCATTGTGCTGTGGCAAAATTCTGTCCAGAGAATAAGAATAGTAGTAATATATAAAAAGGCATGAGCAGAGGACAGTATTTAATGGCACTTATGCTGGTAAGCTGTCTGTCATATGTAGGCTGTCTGTTGGTGGATGATCTTGTTTGGGAGGGGGAGAGCTGTTTTTCTGCTTTCTATGTGCAATACAAGCTTTTTCAGTAAGAAAAGGAAACATGCTTGTGTTTTTTTTAATGTCATTGAAATAATGAATGGAGAAGTATTGAAAACATCTGAAGCATCATTTCAAAAGGAGAGGTGCAGGGTGTTAGAAATATAGTTTAGTTATATCTAAATAGGGAGGATCTGACAAACTCAGCCTCTGGGAGATTAACACAACCCTAATAAAAGCCCTTCCTGTTTTTTTAACATCTATGATTGTGTCTCAGAAAATAATTTAGAAGGTTAAAGAGGATTGTTGTATGTCTGAATGGCAGCTAAAGATGTAAGGCACATAGGTTTCATACATGAAGACTTCTGTCTGCAGAGCCTCAGGGAGAAGGGTCTGTAAAATCTGCTTTGTTTGCAGGCTGCGTTCGATAAATCCAAATCTTTGATAATGACACAATCGTATTGAATGGTGGCTGCGAGTGAATGCTTGTTGAACTTTTAAGATATGATTCAGCACAGGCACTATGAGAACAGAGCACAATAACATTAAACACCAGATGGCATTTCAAAGCCCATCAGATACACAGATTCCTTTTTCTTCTGTACAAAAGATCGGCAAGGCCTCATGTCTGAAAAAAAGCCCATTAAGATAAATGGAGTTGATTTGGTTTTGTCTTGCTCGGGCTATTATAAGAAAGTCATCTGAATGGGTCAAATTACAAACCGCTCTGGATCAAAGGACAACAACTGCAGTAGCGGGTCAAATTGATCCAAGCTATGTCAACTGGATCAGCATGAAACCCCAAACTGCAGGGCAAAATCTCCTTAGCGTGGGCCTAGACAATCATTAATGCAGGTAAATCTACCTCTTTTATTCTGGAAGTTAAGAAGGCATTAGCTGAACAGACTCATCCGAAACTTCTTTTGCAGTTGCCTGAGAGGATGGGATTTATGAGAGTAGCATCAGACCCCCGGGCTCAGCAGGGACAAGCACCTCTGCAGCCCAAAACACCCAGCTGAGGGCAGGTGAGGTGAAAGGTAATGCAGCACTACCAATCTTGAAGCCTGATGTGGAGAGGACTTTAAGATTTTGAGTCACGTTCAGCCTGGGAGAAGTTCCCCCGAGATGAGAGAAATTACCCCCATGATTTATTTGGTCTGTTGGCAGCACAGCATTTGTTGGCTTGTCTTGGTGATCCATTGGTGCCGCACATTGTATGAGCAATTGATGCTGCACAATACAGGCTAGGGCTGTGTGGCTACGTGTGTGTGAACATCATTGTAACATAAGGAGCAACGCTGGTCACGTTATACAGAGTGTAAAGACAGGCTTTCAGAGTGAAAGTTGTATTTTAAAAAAATTAGAAATGTTGGCGAGGCAAAATAAAGAAATGGTGGGGCCAAAGAGGGGGAAATTCCCTGAATGAGCTAATTACTTGACTGGAAATAGAAATGGTAACTTACCTGCCCTCTCCACTCTGTATTGCTGATGGCAAAGTGAAAAACAGCAAGAGACTCCACCAGATGACAAAGACTGCTACTTGTGAGGCAGGATACATACAAAGAGCTGTCGTAGTGTTGCCAAAAGGAGCAGACCTCCAAGCTTCATCACAGATGTCCAAGTGTCCCCTGCAGCCTTTCTGATATGTCATCACCAAATGGTGCTAATACATCAAGAAAATGAGGGACATATATACATTTTCTAGCAGTCCAGTTGAGCACCTTTCTCGCAACTGGATTTCTTGGATTTGTTGTTGAGTCTAGAGAAGTCATTCGCTGAGACTGGAATTACTAGGGACTAGGTAAATACTCCACAAATTGCTGTTGGCTTTTTTTTGTGCATTCAACACAAGTCCCGTAACAGCAGTTGAGACACTAAATTAATTGTCTACTCCTCTAATCATTAATTCTGCTTAATTCTGTCACATTGGAGCACTTTTTAGAATGCAGGAGGATGACTGCTTTTTATGTTTAATTCTGAAATGGGCTTCTGGCCCCAGAAGTTTGCTGGGAGTGATAGTTGTCCGGTTTGACACAAATAAACAGATTTTGGTAAATGATACATATTTCCTCTCAGCTGCAAACATTTGGATTTTCTCGGGGACTGGGTGCAGTGAAATGCTATGGTTGTTCAAACAGACAAGGGTGTCAAAGCCCCTGATGATTCCTAACACTTGAACACATCACACAGTGGCAATTAAACTGACAAGGGGAAAAAAACCCTCTCCTCAGTCCAGATTTACACTGTGTTCCCATTCATGGACAAATCAGCAAACATTTCAAATGCCTTAACTGAGTAATGAATGGGTTCTGGGTTAGTTACTGTGCTGACAGCAGGTTTTAAATTCTATTGAGTCAGGCAAGGGGGAAGGTGAATAGGGTAGAATTACAGGAAAGGATTAATGAGGGGTTTCTTGCTGAACATACTGTTGCAGTGTTCTCTCAGTCACTATACCAAGCAGTCACTGATTTTTGCCTTAAGGACTGTACTTTTATAACCTAAAATATGCCTCCTTAAACAAATCCACATCAGGCAATGTGTCAACACTTCATTGGTTTCAATAGAATTAGTTTCCTAAACGCTCTTTTCTGAGGCAATTTTTGTACTTGAAAGTGCATTACAAGGAACATTTACTACAACTACATTACAATGATGTATAATACGACAAACATGGTTTTAATGAGTGCAAGCTGTAACAACAAATATACTACACATATGGTCTGTCTTTCTTTCATTCCTTTTGCTTCTCCAGAGTCCTAGCAAAAGTCCTTACATTCATCTTTTTACAACCATTAGTTGCTACTATTAGATTTAAATATTGTCTTGAAGAAACCAAAAAGAGCACTGCAGAAGATGCAGTAACAATTTTTACATGATGACAGATGCCTGCTTATTAATGTTGTGTTCCTGTTGCTCATCATACGTACTAAAGGATGTCAAACCATAAAATAATTTTCTTAGAAAAGAGAATACTCGCAGAGCCTCCGCTATGCATGGCATGTGAAATTAAACTCAGTCTTGTTTGCCAGGCTAAGCTGGGTCACATTCACTGAAGAATCTTAGACAGAGCCAAGGATTGTCAAGATGCTGCATCACTGGCTTTGGAGCAGCCCACAGTTCAGTCAGGTGCTAAAATTACCTGGAGATAGCGATCTGAAACACCAAGAAGAAAATCCTTTATTCTTTGTCTATACATTTCTGCTGGCCTTGTTTAAAAATGTAATTTTTTTTTTTCTTCCCTCAAAGAAAGCATTCAATAGATTAGGATACGTAATTTGCAAATTGCTTAACCTTTAGGCCTTGGTTTCTTTCATGACTTTTGCTGTTCTTGTGTACTATATTCTCATCCTTAAACTTCTATCTTCTGGCATTTATAGGATCTTGGCTAAGTGTAAGAGCCACATTTCATGAAGGGTTGCTGGTTCCTTAAATACTGTCAGTTGAGGCGATATGACCAATGAGAAGAGTCTAATTTTCTTTATTCTCTCCTTTGGCTAAAGGTAAATTACACTTCATACCCTAAATCCCAAACCTTTCTTACATGAGGAAGAGCTTCATTAAATTCCTACATGTACTGGTGCCATAGTGTTGCCCTAAGAGAAATGTACAGAATCATAGAATGGCTTGGGTTGGAAGCATGGTGGCATTTTGTTTAATCATGGGAAGTGTGCCTTTGGTCTAAGCATGTAAAATAAAATGCAAAAATGCTCTCACTAAAGTGAATTATATCAAGACCATCATAACTATGTTCAAAATTCACAAGACTGAACTAAACATGTCCGAAAAGACATATCATTTTACTTTTTTATTACTTTCCCAAAAAATTGAGAATCTTAAACATGTGTTTTTTCATTCTTTCCTCTAAACTGTCTAGGTAGCATCATTTAAAAAGACCTCATATGTGATATTTGCCCTTTGGCCAGTTTGGTTTTTTTCTTTTCTTCCACAGAGAAAGAGCAGAAGAAGGAGAAAGAAACATAAAGAAGCACAAAACTGTAAGGTTTCAAATTGAAATTCAACCCCTGAATTTGAAGCACGCCTATTCTCCACCACTCAAGAAAGTTCTCAGGGCTATAGATATGCAGGGCTAATGACTAATTAGGCACCACGACATGTTATCCATGCTGGCCTTGTTCTGCTGCCAAAGAAGGCAGTGCTGATACCCACTTTGGTTTCTAATCAAAGTGCAGGTGGCCTCATTTAACTTCAAATTTGTTGCCCATCTTGCTGAAACACGAGTGCAGCAAACTCCTCTCACGTGCTCCGGAAAGACTTCAGCTCACTGCATCTCTACAAGGCCTCCTGAAGTGAACATCTACACTGAGGGAATATTTACGCCCGAGCTATCAAGGGCTAGGCTGGCCCTCTCTGGGAGGTGAAGAGATGCTGTACTGAGCTCTGGAGCTCTGAAACTGAAAGAATGAGCATTTAATAGAGGAAGCAGGTAAAGAAGTGTTTAACAGTATAAAACAAGGTGCAGTGTTCCAAGTCTGGGTCCAGCCCAGAGCTCTTTGTCTATGTGACAGACTCCAACACTGGTGAAGCTGGGAAAACAAGGGTGGCAGATATTCTTCCTGTGGCATTTTTCACCCATTGCCAGCAGCTGAGGGCTCGCGGACTTTGGAGCTGGTTTGTGTAGCCTAGGATTTTCTGGCCCTAGGAAGACTTTTCTTTTGTGAGTCAACTATCAGAAATGCATTCAATCATTTTTGAAGCCATTTAAATGGAGGTGGGAAGAGGGTAGTTTTACAAACAGTGAAGTCAGGCCTAAGAAAAATAAGTAAAGCCTGAATATAAACAGGCTACAATAAAGAATAATTTTCTAAAACAGGAGAATTCTCAGTCAGATGCTAAGGATGGAAGAAAAAGGTACACTTTAAGATGGTAAGTTATAACTTCATAAAACAGCATGTAAAAAAAATTAGATTACTTCAAATGCTTCTTTTTATTCTTGCAGGCAGAAGTTTAAGGAACTTCCATTTAAAAAACCTTTCAATTTTATTAATTTCAAATGGGAATCCTTCAGTCTATCCTCTTTCAGTTTTTTTTATGCAATAAGGGAATGCATACTGTCCAAACTTGTTGGAAAAGTTTGAGAAATACAGGTTGATGGATATGTAATTCAATGTCTGTCAGTGCCTTAGCACATTTTACAACCATTTATCAGAGAAAAAATCCCAATTAGACAGAGTAGAAATTATACCTCCAAAAATTTCTAAGGCAGATAAGTAACCTAATCAATAAAATATAGGGTTCATTATCTTCTGTGAGGACTTGAATGTCAGATATAACAAGCCCAGCAGGGGTGATGAAATTTCATATGAGAGGAAAAAGTTCTGCATGAATAATCTAGAAAAATTTCTCTGTGTTTTAAATATTAGCATTTTACATATGAAATCAAGACTGTTGGCAGTGACACAATAACCCCAAGGTTTTCAAAACCCCAGTTAGTTTGGTGCAAGTTATTTTCCAAACTACATCTTTATCGTTTCCCAGAAAAGACTGAGTCTGTCTTGGGACCCAAAGGTTATGACCATAACTGCTTATTTAAAACTAATATTTATGTCAGCCAAGAGAATACAAAAAAGCCACACATTTGTATATATGGTCTACTAGAGTAGAGATATAAATGCTCTAATACCGAGAGATCTTTAAAGACTCTCAATAGGAGTAATGCAAATCTTGAGATTTCCAGGCCTCAGGAGCTGTGTTTCTTCACAACTCACAATACCAGGTGTCCTGTTACATTTCTCAATACCCCCATGTTTACTGTCATGTTTTCTGTGTTTACACAATCTCACAGTTAGGATTGTGTGAGCACATTTTTGTTTGGGGTTGAACCAAGAGGAAAAAAGTATAGCCCTGCAAGAATATAACCTGAAACTTCACTTGAACTAGCACTGAACCTGAAATGAAAGGCTTTGTCACATAAGATAACAGCAAGGACATGGTTACTTCAGTCTCCTTGCTAAAATCTCAGCCTGAATATAGAAATCACTGAAAAATTTTGGCTTTACTACTGAACACCAGTTTTACAAAAAAAAAAAAAAAAAAAGGCTTCTTGTTTGCAAATTAATTAGATACAGTACTTGTAATAGGAGGCAAAAAGTATACACTTCAAATGAGAGAAATGGACTCATTTAACAGGTTTTAAAGAAAAATGTTGAAGTTGCCTATAGACCTACTATTAATTTAATGTAAGCCTATTTTAAATTTAGTGTGATCATATTGAACTGTTTTTCACATAAAAAATTTCCCTGTTCCATCTAGATTACAATAACCCAATGAGGTTGATATGCCACTTGACTTTGGTGATAAATAGGGAAAAAAGAAAGGTAGAATTTGCTGTACGTGTAGTTACTCTGGTTTTTTGTCAGTTTCTGGTAAGAATAGTAGTAGTATTTTAAAGGTAAAGGTGATTTTAAGGTAGTAAGTGTAATTTTAAAGTGATATTATTTTAAGGGTATATATTATTTCTCTGTTGGAAAAAGTCCTGTATTTATCAACATTAGTATAGAAGGCCCTCAGATGTCCAAATCTTATTCCCATATGAGTTGTGGGAGATATACAATATTTAAGTGCACTACAAAGAATAAAAAGACCATGGTAATACCACCTGTGGATGCTGGATCATGGTACTATTGCTTATTGAATTCAGAAGTTGAAACAAAGTGTTGTTTCAGATCTGCTCCAGTCTGAGTGGTTTAGTGTAAAACATAACAATAATTTTTCAATCAAGCACTACAAAATTTTAGAAGTGTTGTTCTTCAAAACGAGTGTTCCAAGTAGCCCTTGCTTTACATTTGCAGTTTTGTGCTCCTTAAAGTAGCCATATAACTGAATTAATATTAGAAAAGCACACAAAGGCAACTTTCCTATCGCTGCTGGTGTTGTAAGCGCACAAAGCTTTCCTCTGAGGCACAGGACAAAAAGACATACCTTGCGTTTTCTCTCAAGAATTTTTATTCCATATGGGAAGCCTCCTTCCTCCAAAAGAAAACACGCATTATGGGCCATCCATACGTGAAGATTAAGAATGTCCACCTCTACAAACTTAGCAACTTGCTCTCACAATTATCTATGGATTTGTTTCTCTGTTCTTGTGATTACTAAAAGGTCTGTTGTGCTTTTGCATTATAAAGAAGAAGCGAGAAAAAAAGATCATTGGCATAACTCCAACATGGTTTCAAAATTTCTTGAGCTCCCAGGAAGAGGACACTGGTGTGTACTGTATTTTAAATCCAAAGAGGGGTGTTCATTCTTTTCTGTCTGCATCTTACATGCACCTCAGGAGAAATATTGCCAATCGGTATTAATTTAAATAGGATTTAAAGGCTTCGAATAGATCCAAATTGATAGCAGTTTGGAATGGAACTCCATGTCCATGCAGAAGAGGTTACAGTAATCTCAGCATAGATGGCAAACCCTGGAGGAGCCTTCACTTGATATCCAGAGCTGTGATTCTGGCAGAAGTGATAAGGAAATGAAAGTTCCTTATCTCAATCTTGACTGGCCATATGAAAATGTATATTTATTATGAACTTAATCTTTTGGCTTTTTGCAAGGTGTACCCAAGAGTCAGGAACTAGAAGCCATTTGTGGTGATATTTCTTTTGTGAGAGGTGGACATTACTACAGTGAAAGAGATGAATTATTAATACCCTATTATTTCAGAAGAAACATTAATCTGATATTAGTACAGATCCAATTTTTCTCTCTCTGTTATTACATTCCTACTGAGACTACATGGTATGGGCAGAGAGCACCTTATATTCACCCACTTCAGATTCAGAAAGTAGAGAGACTTGGGATATACAAAATAAACCTAATTGGAAAGTGGTATATATCTTGTGTTGAAAAACAGTAAAATAGTGTACATTTAATAGGAAAGGGTTTCACTTTTATCCTGTTTAAAAAGGGCACTAGGGTTTGAAAAGAGAGGGAGTTCCCTCAGGGAACCTGCACAGATGGCCTCTGCAACAGCACCAGGAGGTCAGCAAGGTCCAAACTGCTACACGGATGTCATAAAATGACACAGAAAACACATTTAGGCTTTGAACAAGGACTTGAATTTCAGTAATCTCAATCCAGTTGTTCATTGTTCTATTTGACCCTGAGGAATGTAAAGATGAGCATACAGATTTCTCTCCTACGTAGAGGTGAAGATACCTGATATGCGTATTTTCTTGAAATCTGTTATTAAAGTCATCCAGATGCTTTTGAACTCAGCTGTTTTTCTCTAGCCCATCACTCTGCCAGGAAGTAATCAGTAATTTAATCTGATGTAACACAAAAACCTGTCTATTTTTAATGACATGATGCCTAACTCCAAAGATCCAGAAACCAGCATTAACAGATAGGAATTCGTTAAGCAGTTCTAAATCCCTGAAACACACACTAGGATGGAGAGTGTACCAGAGTCTTGTATTGCCAGCATATATCCCTGGTGTATATATTTAAATATCCATATAACCTGTGTGGTGTGTTTTATGAGAACATGCCTTTTTTCATTTCAATGAGCTAACACACGCTGTCATTACAAAATGTAACACAATTTGGATTCTCTGCTTTATGGAAAAAAAGGGCAAAAGATAAAAAGCTATTTTTTTTCAAGCACTACCAATAAGAAATTGAAAATTTAATGTAGGCTATGTGTGCTGTCAACATCCAAATAATCTTCTAGAAGAGTTTGTGTTCTGTGTAACTGATGGCTTCAGAGGAACTTTGCAAGGCAAAAACAGATGCACGGTATGTCCCATGGGCTACAAATTTTAGGATACTGGATGTACAGCAACGAAAAAGCATTTCTCAGCAACCAAAATTTATATGGAGGCAGCCACTGAGGTGTGGCTATTGAAGGTCCCGTATATCATTAACTAGAGCTGAGCAGTAAAGTTCCATTTTCAGTTTGAATAATTTTCTAGCAGCCTGCTACTGAAATTTACATGGTTTCCATACAGACGAGGTCATTCTAAGACATTTTAAAAAGTCTGTTCTAGATATTCCTCTGTACTGTGTCCCTCTGTATTCAACAGTGCAAGCTATTAAAAAAAAAATCTAAAATTATAAAGGCCTGCTTTCTTATCACTACATAGAGAAGGTTGATAATAGGTTGATTTGCTAGTTAATGATATTTGTATCCTCTCTGGTATTAGATTTAGAGATAGATGGGAGGTATCCTTTCCCTCCCACACAATGGTTGAAATTTTAGATTTTCCCTTCTGTGAAGGAAAATATCCCACGCATTTCAAAATAGTTTGCATTTGGCTGTGTCAGAGAGAGGGAGAGAGGAAGCTTGTAAACAACACATTGGGTTTATATACTTAGTGAGGTATAAAACACACACAAGGCCAGACCCTTTGTCTGACTAGCACTAAACAATAGCTGTCTTCTTCTGAGCATCTCTTTATGCTGCCTACTGGAGATGTCACTCTTTGGGTAAGAAACGGTGTTTCCAGTGGTCCAGGGAGACACCAGTTGCTCAGAACAGGGGTTAGAAATTTCTCATGGGACACAGCAGTTCTTGGTCCAAAGACTGTCTGTTTATCTGGGCAAACAGTCTCAAAAACTGAGTGTGAGAGAAGCAAGAGTTGGCTAGCACACATGGATGTTGGCTTGGGTGTTTCCAAAGCTATTTGATATTTTTCTTTTTGCCTGTGCCCTTGAATCTTTAATCCATCCTGCTGGTGCTCAGCCTAGCACTGCTCCCTTTGCCTTGAGACTGCCACAGAACACTCAAAAGCATCCATGGTCACTTAGGAAATAGCTGTCAGGCAGCATGGCAGGCACTGAAACAGAAGCTTCAAGGATGGAATCTGCAAGGGAACTGACAAGTGGCACAGCCTCCAGTGCACTGGTTTGTGAGGCCTTTGTAATCAGAAGTGAGTTCTCCTTCGAGTTAATTTGTGCCAGGTGGGATGAAAAACTTTTTTCTCTGAAAGGCACATACTGAGCAGGAGTTCTCATTCCAGATCTTACCCGTCTTCAATGCTTGATTTCAAAGCCTCAAGAGCTCCCCTGTATCTGCAAATAGCTATGTGTAAAACTGTACTTAATTTTTCTGTTAAAAAAAAAAACAAAAACAGAAAAAAGCTAAAGTAGTGGAAAAAGAGCCTAAAGTAGGCTACCGGTGACTCCTTTCATTCATCAGAAACACTTGCCATCAGATGAAAATTCTTCATGAGAAATATTAAATTTTGAAATTACCTCTACATAATGTACACTGTACACACCACACAGAGTTTGATTTTTAAAAATCTGATTTTTGTAGTGTAGGAGTCTCCACAAGCCCCTCAAATCTACTACTTTTATTTAATTACATGTGGAAGATGCTCAAATACTCAGTGATGCTCATGTCCTCTGTAAGCCTCTGTCCTGGTGTAGGGCAAATTTTGGAGGAAACCTCTGAATGGGCTCCCTCTAAAAAGCAGATTCAAGTGGCCCTTCCTCCAACTGTTTCAGGAAAATATTTTCTTGGAGAAAAGTGGAAAAAAATGTCTATTTAACAAGCAAAGTATTCACAAACGTGGGAAAATGAGCCTCTTGCTGTTCTGAAGAGATGGCAAATTCAGAGAGAGGGATGTAGCTCAGCTCGCTCAGTCCCTATCAGTCCCTCCAGTGCTGGAAAATGCAGCAACCTGAGCCCCAGTGGGCCACAGGTGGGAACTCCCGGTGTTCTTCTGGATTTCAGCCCAGAGCAATTATCAGTTCCAAGAAAAAAGAAAAGCCACAGTCAGAGGAACTTCCCTGACTCAGCTAGCTGGAAAAAACTAACTAAAGGTAAAGAAGAGCTCTCTCCTGCCGTCTGTGCTGCAGAAAACACAGTCTGGGAGTCTGGAATGCAAGGGAGCAAGTGCAGTTTCTGATAAAAAAACTTGAGCTTCTTTTTCGCCGCACTTCACTCAGAATTAGTCTTAAAGGTGCAGAAATTAATAACCAGCATAAACAGAACAGATGATTAGGATACAAGAATCATTAAGTCATCCTAGGACAGCTTTTAGCACTCATCACAATGCAGACAATAATTCTGACTTACATACAACATGGGAAGTACTTGTAGTTCCTGGAGGATAGATTTATTATCACTAAGGAAAAGCAGTTATTAAATGCAATATATGTAATATATTTATCCATTCAGTGGTTTTACTTATGGGTTTTGGTTTTTCTTTTTTTTTTCCTCAGAGAAATTTAGGGATTTCATCAAGAATATGATCCTCATCTTCAGTTCACTATCAAAGGCTTGGCATTTTCATATTATCCGATCATGAATTTGAATCAGACAGAAAATTCTCAGTAGAAGCCTGATTGATGCTCTTTGTTTTCTGATTTAGTTAAACTAAATATTTCTTTTTCTAAACAGCTACTATTCAAAATAATAAACTGTAGGTTTGCAGCTATTCAACCCAGCCAATTCTTATGCAAATACAGTAATGGGTCACAAGGTTAGCTGTGAATTGTGATCCCTTGTGCAGTTTCTTAAATGAGGGGCAATGCCAACTCAGCTTTGCTTAGCTCATTTACTCTGCATCTCAACTTGTAAATTAATCATTGCTGGCAACATCAATTTGGTTGTAATTAATCATACAGGGAGGAGCAAAGAAATTGCACTGAAGTGAGTCATATTAACAACATTATCTGATTGCTCTCAGTGTAATTTACTGGGATCCTGATGTGTGCATACAAGGCTTCTGGCTGGTACCTTGGCACAGAAGGAAATCTGTAAATTGCTGTAGAATACTGTCTAGCCCAACTAGCCATACACACAGGTTTCTAATGAGCCCTGCTCTGACGCATTAATTTTGTGGCCATAATTGTGCAGGTTCTCAGTCCTTTAACTGTCAAACTGCCAACGAAGGAAAGGGACTTCTGGTGCCCCTTTGGAACATAATAAAAACTAGTGGAGTCCATTCCCAGACAGGCCTAGGAGCTCTTGGACAGCACCCAAAGGAGGGCCCTGAGGATGGTGAAGGACCTTGGGGTGAAGCCGTGTGAGGAGTGGCTGAGGTGACTTGGTCTGTTCAGGCTGGAGAAGGGGACACTGAGGGGAGGCCTCACTGCAGGTGCAGCTTCCTTGTGAGGGAAAGAGGAGGGGCAGGCACTGATCTCTGCTCTGTGGTGACAGTGACAGGACACAGGGGAATGGCCTGAAGTGGTTTCAGGGAAGTTTAACCTGGATATCAGAAAAAGATTCATCACCCAGAGGGTGGTTGGGCACTGGAACAGGATCCTCAGGGAAGTGGTCACAGCAACAGCCTGAGAGAGTTCAAGAGACATTTGGGCAATGCTCCTGGGCGCATGGTGTTACTTTTTGGGTGTCCTGTGCAGGGCCAGGAGTTGGATTTGGTGATCCTGACAGGCCCCTTCCAACTCACTGTGTTCTGAGACTCTGTGAGAGCTCCACCCCAGTGAAATGTTGCTACAGACAACAGGAAAAATCAGATAAAAAGTTTGTATTGAATTTAAAGTCAAAGTTACCTGAAGAAAATGAAAATGGGAAACAATTAACTAAGGGTTTTTCATATTGGTTAGGACTTTTTTTCACTCCAAACAAAAGTAAATTAAAATATTAGATATTAATGGTCTTAGGAGACAATGGAAGAATTGGTCCTTGTATATTTCAAAGAAATCCTGTTAATAAAATGCTTAAGAACCAGAATAACTTGAAGTTTCTTTACACATCCAGTTAACCTCAAAACAGGTTAATGATAAACAAAATTTCATTTCTAAAACAATTTAACTATGGCATAATTCTAATGTGAGATGTATATCTCTTTCCAGACAGGAAACAGAAAAGCAGTATGACAGATGATCTTAAACAATAAACCAAAAAGCTGAAAGTGGAAGTCTAGAAGCAAGACAACTTCTGTTTTTCACTTTTACGTGCATCTAATGCAAGTGTATGCCCACTCGAGCAGTTACCTGTAGTCTTGACCTGCAGCTTGAGACTGTGCTTTGCCAGAGGGTGTCCAACTTTTCTAGGCCATGCATGACCGTGCATACTTCAACAGCTACTTGAAATGAACGTGCAGAGGAAGACTGTTATTTCACACTGCACTGTCCATTAAAGCTCTAAATAGGTTAAAATTAGTTTTCCTACTTGATTGATACCTGTGTTCAAAAGATATTCCTTTCTTTAAAACCAGATTTGTTTGACCAGAGTTAAAATGTTAGCAAATCAGAAAGGTCAGCGATAAGGTAAATGGATTGCATGCCTAAGTATATTCCAACTTTTCCAGAAAACCAGGTGACCTACGTAAACCTCCCATCTAATAATAAATGTGTTTCAACTAGGGCAATAATTATAGGAGGCCAATTAGCCAGTTACAGGAGGCTGTGCAGCAGGCCACTGGAAGAAACGATTTAATTTCTTTTGTTTTAACTGGAGCAGCAATAGCAAACAGGTTTCTCCTACTCTGAGAGTAGTAAGTTGACAAAAAGTGGAAAAATCAGGTAATAGGGAGAATAAAAAAAAAGCCACTGATATTATACATTTTAATTATTTTCCTTGCAACCTAGAGACCTGAACTGCAGTGTCAGCCCTTCTAACCCCTCTGCTCTGCCAGCGAGAATGAAGGGTGTGGGAAAGGAGTGATCTCCTGCCATCCCAGGAGCCCATCCCCTGGGGCTTGTGCCTGGGCAATGCAGCAGCAGAGGCAAGTCTACAGTGAAAAGCTCCACCAGCCTTTGGCAAGCCACACTCGTGGAAGTCACAAGTTGGCAGTTGTATTGCTATGTTTAAACTAGAGCCATTGGACTTACAAGTGGTCCTATGAAGTCAAGCTGAAGCACAGTTTGGTTAGCTTTTCTTCCTAAATCTCTCAAATATAATTATCCATAATTGGAGCTTGACGCTAACTGAGTTCGCTGCAAGATGTGTAATGAAGTTCAAGGCAGGCAAACATTTCCTGTGGTCTTTGAGAGGATTATTACCTCCATATAATGCAAAGCTGTTCTGGTTTGAACCTCTAAGACTGGTACAAAACACTCTTAATATCCCCTTTTTTTCAAAAAGTGAAATAGAAGTGACATTGCTTGCAATTTATTTGCACAAATGAATTTGCAGGGTAAGACAGCTTTTACCCCAGCTGCAAGCCTTCAAGCAATGGATTATCAGTCTTATAAAGCACAGCTTCTAAATCAAGCAGGACACAACATAAAACAGCAGGCATAAAGAACTTCTACAGAACACCCCAATTGTCCCAAGAGTGCTGTATTGTTTTTCTTCAGAAAGAGAAAAATGTGTTAATTGTAGCTAAATCACAATTCCAGAAATTAGTCTCAGCTTAAAATGCACAGCTAAGCAGCAACCACAACAATGGCAGATATCCTCGTAGGGAAAACTTTAAATGCGAATACTGAGACTGGCATTGGTACACGTGGTAAATAGAAGTATGCCAGCATGTCACATTCAATTCTCTAAAAATGATGCCTAAAACTTAGAAAAGACTTGAAAATGTATAGTGCTAATAACACCAACATTGTGATTGCGAAACCCATACAGGCCATTTACTAAAGAGTTGAACTTGATGATCCTTCTGGGTTCTTTCCAATTCAGACTATTCTATGATTCTGTGAAAATAAGTAGAATTAAAGTCTGTTGACAAGACAGGCCTTATCTTGAGAGACTTAGCAAGCTTTGTCTATTTGTTTATCCAAAAAAGGCAGAAATAGCAGATTTATTTTTGTGTATTATTGTATATATTGTATAAATGACAGAATTTAAACATTTAAGGAGCAGGGGGTCACAGATTGGAAGGACAGATGGAAGCCATTGCAGATAGTGCTAAAATCTGTGTAAGCACCACGGAAAAAACCAAAACCTTTAGAACGGCACTATGAAGTATGTCTGATGAGAACAGCGAGTGGTGTCCTGCGCAGACGACACAGATCAACACTGGCATATGCACTCTTGGGGTGGTTTTCATGCCAAAAGGGGGTAGGTACATCCCTGAAAGACCTTCAGCCCATGGATGATGTGCTCTGGAGCACAAGCAAGAGTCACAGATGGAGTTGCACATGGAGTGTCAGAAATCTGTGAATCATCATCTGGCAGAAAGAAGCCGTGGGTCACAGAACATGGGACAGCCACTGGACAAAGCATCTCAGGTTCCTACACCACCTTTGCCTCCCTGGGTGAACTTGGATGCACTGAGCACAATTCCAGAAAACATATAAAAACTTTAGGCTGAGAAAAGGCAACAATAAATGTTTCTTTAAGTACTTGTATAAATGCTTCTGGAGTTTTTTGCCCCACTTCCAACATTCAAATCATTGATCAGAACTTTGTGTTTACTGATGATGAGTCAAATATGTTTCTCCAACTGAAGGCTGTTTTGCTTGTGGCAACAAGCACAAGTGATAGCTGTTTCAAAATGGCTCTATAGAATAAGAAGGCATAGCAAAATCCAATTCTGTTTTGCTTGTGACAAGGTATTGAAAAATAAAATTGTTATCTGATTATAAATGGCTTATAGCACAAGAAGGCATTGCAACATCTTCATATGGCTGCAAGATACGTGCTAATCAAATACTAGGTTGGAAGGGGCATAGCAGCAAAGGCTTCGATTACTCAGAATAAAGATCAGAAGAATGCTGGTCTGCTGCTGTGCAGGATCTTGAAACCATGATCAGATGGAAGAAAATTATAGTGGTCCCTCTCAGGCTTTTAAATTCTAAAGTGTCAGTGGCTATACCTGAGAATAGAAAAGAGCAATAGGCAATAAGTAGGCAGTTAGACAAAACCATGTCTTGACAGCAAAATATTAAGAAATAACTCTTTTCCATTCTTCTGCTTCTCATACTCTTGCTCTTGCTGTGATTCTTTGCCTTACACATTACACATTTGTGCAGCCAGAAACACAAACTACACAATTTAAGCAATACATTTAAAAACCCAAACCTCAAAAAATAACAAATACCAAGATCAGTGCAAATATTCCCCAAATATTTCCTTCAAACTCTACTACATCTTTTGAACTCAGAAGAAAGACTTTTCAAAGCAAACATCACAATCTCTAATCATTTTTTCATCATGTTGTAGCACACCAATCTTGTATTAACCTTTCAATAAAAGATTTGTAGGTTTTCTAGGAGCCAAAATGCAGTTTTTGAAAGAATTTCAGCGAGGTGCAGCACATTCTGTAGCACTGAGATGAGAAGATGCAAGACTTTCCAATATTTTCAAACATTTTCCGAGATAATTTTTATGAACATTTACAATCACACAAGTACCAATCTTCACTTGCTCCCTGCAGTAACCCTGGCTTGAAACCCCTCCTAATAATAAATTTATGTTCTGTAAATTGCTTAGAAACTTACGGAAGAGCACAAACATTTTAATAAACTGGCTTTGGTTAGCTAGTGGTTTCACTTGAGAAACATGACTATGATTTAAATCAACCAAACACAGATGCTAGAGTTAAAGGAAATCACAGAAATACTGTGTTTGCAATTGCATTAAAATACAAAACATGTTTGACTGGAAGTGGGTGCCTATGCATGGGACTATGCCACTAAAGCACCTTAGTTTTCCAGGGTTATTGCTGATCACCCCAGAGAGAGTTTTTTTATACAACTCAGTAAACTAGAAATTATACTTGTAAGATTTGCAAATGTCCTCTATTCTAAATACATAATCAGCATAAGTGTATTGCATAATTTTAGATCATGAACACTTTGCTTATCTACAGGCAAAGTGTTTTCAAGACTTATGGTCTTGAAAAAATGAAAATACAACATATGAGTTACAAAAATATCAATTTTACCAAGCATCTCAAAATCAAACATTGCTAATCCTATGTACATCCAGACACTTCAAGTCACCAACTGTTCCTCAGCCTCTGGAATGTGATGGTATCATTATGGACATGATATATTCTTCGGAAGAACTTAAGGAGATAAGTTATATTTCAATGCCTTAAATGTCTTTCCAGGTCATCTTGAAAATTACCATGCATTCCAAAAGTTTTCCTCTGGAAAAAAAACCTCAAAACTTTTTGAGTTTGATGCAATCTTTCAATTCTTAAAAGGATATGAGACCAATAATTGAAAAAAAAAAAGTTAAAATATAATAACAATATGAAAAAGGTATTAAAAGGACCGACATGTGAGAAAAGGATCTCACAATTTTTCAAACAAAATTTACTTCAACTCAATTCAAATTCTGTTTTCCAAAAATTGGCAAGAAATTTTAGGAGAATATCTGTAATGAAAAAAAATTGCAGCTAACCTATGTATTGTCTGCTACAAATGAGGGGATAACCAATTTTTCAGGAAGAATTGCATGATAGAAGAAAATTCTTGAAGATGGAACATAAAATTGCAAGGTGAATTCTAATGCCTGTGATGTACTGGAATCTGTTGGAGAATGCAACATGAACTTGCTGTCTGCTATGTTGATACATTGATATTATTGATAATATTCATCAAATTTTGATGCCTTTGCTCGCTTTCCATCGGACTGTGAAAACCTTTACTTTAGATGCAAGCCCAGGGGGAGAAACATGATGGGTGAGTTTGTTTCCTCTGATGCTTTCTAGATCAGCTATGAGAGGAGATGCGTGCGATGGGTGTTTTGCTCATGCTGAAATTTATCACTTCTCTTCAGGTTCAATTGAAATAATTGTCAGGTTTGGATTCGGAAGCCTTTTTTGCAGTCTTGAATTGGTTTTGGGTTTGGGTTCTGTAGTTCATGACTGTCGGTGTGTCCCAGCACATCCAAGGTTTGTGTGGATCCTCTGTTTGCTGTAACTGACAGGTCTGTGCCCGCAAGGGACTGAGCTCAATGGCTCAGATGGTACCTGTGGCACCAGGCTTCTGCTCTGGCAGATCCACATGAAGCAGCATGACTGTACAGGCTCTTGCCATTTGCTATTTGATGTTTCATAAGTTACGGGCACAAACTTGCAGCCACAGCCAGAAGTGTGTCGCTGTACACGTGTGTGTGTCCATTGTCCACCCCAAACAACTAAACTTCTGAAGACTAAGGGAAAATACACTGGTGTACTTAAAATACTAGAAAAACCCAAACAAACAAAAAAACCCAAAAAAACCCCAAAACCTACCAACCAAACAAACATCAGAAAAACCCAACCAACCAAAACCAAAACCAATATCAAAAACAAAAAACCAAATTAAACCACAAAATAAATCCTCAAACCCAAATAATTAAAAAAACCCCCTAGATCACGTTATTCTAAACAACTTGATGTAATTATAAAGGACACAAAATTAGAACAATGGAGCAGTCTGCATAAGGAAGACTGAGATGTTGACATTGCAGCCCTTTCTAGGTTTTTTTTCTAGTTCAATTTTTTCAGAAGGTGTGTGCCCTTGGTTCTGGCCAGGGGAATCAATATTAGGTATATTTCCAAAGAGCACTGTTTGGTATGACAAATATGTACTTCACCATTGAGGAAGAGTTGAAATTTTTCAGGCTGTTATTAATTATTATTATTAATATGGGGGAATTAATTCATGAGTACATGCTACAAATTTCTTGAATGACTGCAACGTGCCGGAGTAATTTCAGTGCTCTTTCACTGACAGAGCTGGGAGAGAAAGTGTGTCCCCCTTGGAAATTCTCATTTTTGAGACAAAAATTAAAATTGAAACTACATAACTATAAATCACAAATTCCAATCTCCAGTGGACTACTGGGGAGACTATCATGTTCTGGAGAGCAAAGGAAATCCTACAGCCATAAATCATCTGCTGAATATTTTGGGCTTAAGTTAGAGTAATAGCCAAAACATGACACCACTCAAATGCCCATTACATCACAGGAAGCTAATTATTCTAAAAATATGCTAATTATTCTAAAAAAGCCTTGCAAGTGGTGATGATGAAGTAACAGACTCGCAGTTTTAAAGCAAAGGAAGTCACAGGCATACAAGTCAACTGGTTTTCCTGTGGTGGAGAAAGTTATGTGAGAAGTAACTCCCATAGCTACTTCTGAGCAGGGACTGTCAGGATAATGGGATAATGAATCTTTTAAAGAGGCACAAAATTATTTTTTTTTATATCAACCCGCTGTGGTCTGTCTTTCTTTTATGGCTTGGAAGACAATTTTATTTTGAGTTTCACTCACTTGTGAAGGAAAATTAGTCAGGATTTCTGCAAATCTGCGTTTCTAAAGACCAGATGGTACTGATTTGAACATAAGGAAAAAAAGCAGAAAGAATATCTGACGGTGGGGGAAATCAACAAACAATCCTTTATTAATTCCATAGCCTTTTATTAATGCTGATATTTTTTTATGTTTGAAAACCTGTATTTTTCAGCCTAGCTGCAAATAATGTCCTTCTTGTGTCATGTATTTTTCTCTTGCCTACAGCAAATTAGTTATACTTGATTTCCACAAAGATTTCATGTTATCCTTATCATCTATTACACGCAGTGGTAAGCCTTGCCACATATACCTGAAATCCTCTCTCTAAATTTAACATGAGAAGTAGAGCAGGTAGGAGAGTCAAAGAACTATTCAGGTTGTCATTGCTGAGAATGTTTTGAAGATGGCAACTTTTTTCATATGTTTATTGAACATTTGTGAATATTGATACTTTTTAAAAGGAATTGCATGAATTAAGATAAGCATCTTATATTATTTAAAGACCCTAAATTATATATCACATCTTATTAACATAACCAACCTCTCATTAAAAATAGTGCCTGGATTTGAAAGTAGCTGTCAAAATTCATAAGATTTATCCTGGAGTAAGTTCTCTCTCAACAGAAAGAATTCATCCAAAGCAAGTGTCTTTCTGTCTTTCTATCCCTATTCATCTTTGAAAATTACTATAATTTTATAACCTTCTCATCTTTCCAGATTATTTTTAAGATTCTTGATGGAAAATGTAAAACAGGATTCATATTAAGTATATGCAGTTCTAGATGAGCTTATCCAGCCTTATTTTCTAAATGCCATGGATTTGCCTTTGCTTTAACTTATAGATGATATCATAATGAGTAAATTAATGCAGAATAATTATTTACAGGTTTGGGGATCTCCATATCTGTTGACCACTGAGAGGAAAAACAGTGAAAACCAGTCCTATTAATGTTCGTAAATGAAGAGGCTTCATAGGTATCACCAAGCATAGTATTCCTACACAGATAAGCACTATCAAACTGTATCAATTACTGTGCTGGAAGCATTCATTTGCAGTCAAAAACTGGGGTCCTTTTAGTTCTAAATACGAGAAAAAGTCAGAAATCTGAGTTGTATTTCCTCCACTGGCTGTACTTTCACCAGGCTTCTTACTCCATGGGGACAGGAAAAGACAGAAAATGCTGCCAAAAGCCTTTTGGTCAACTACACAGTAGAAGAAGGGAAAAAGTGTTCCTGACCATTTAGTTAGTTTTCTTAAAAGTACTGATATTTTGCTATGTGCGTGGCAGGAAGCTCCATGGTGTGGCTGAGAGAAATACAGTTAAGGCCCATGGAAAAATATTTTCAAGGAAAGGACAACACATTCAAAGATACCAAAATGGGAAGGAACAACAAACACTACTTACCTTGGATATTTACTGAAAATTTGTAGATTTTTCTCTTGGAAAACAGATTAAAATTCACATCTGCATAATTTCAGAGTAAAGTTGACTCCAAGGTTTCTGAGAGCAATTTTTCACCTAAGCTCTTGGTGATAAACTCCAACATTTTATAATTGCTTACTTCCAGCCCGTGAAACTTGTTTCTCTTTTCTCACCCAGACTGAATAGATTTGCTTAGAGATTTGCTCCTTTTGCATGAGGTCTCTGGCCCAAGGTGGTTTCTTGTTTAAAATAAATGAGTCAGCTTTTTCCTCAAAGAATAAAACGTCCTCATGAGCGGCTGGGTGCTCAGATCTGGGTGACCCTCACACCCTCACACCCTTTTACTTTCTTTACCTTCTGAAACTTGGCCTTGGGCTTCCTGGTCTCAGCACTGCATGCTACCCCAAAGCACTCCCAGAGACAGTGCTTTCCAGCCCTGGAGTAATTGTCCTCACATTAATCCACTGTAGCACACCTGGATTGGACCCAAGCTGCTTATACAGCTGAATCAGGTCAGTTTTCCAAAAAAAAGAAGAAGAAAATATCAACTCTCTTTATTATTTATTGCTAGACCAATCCTTATCCCATCTGAAATATTTGCAGGAAAGACATGATTCAGATGAATGAAATTCAGATTTGCTCATAAAATTATTGTTGGATCAAGAATTTGTCTCCTAGCAGAAACAGTTGTTGATTGAGATCTCACTGTTAACAGCTATGTTTTGAGAGCTGGGAGCAACAGAAAAAAAATTCCATTTAAAATTTTCCTTGTCCATTGCTTTAAAATGTGAAGAACTGGCTCCAAAAACACACAGTAATGCTTGGTGATGTGTTTTCTTGTCATAAGGTTGTAAGGTCATGATGAAGATATCTAAGCTGTTGCTAGTTTTAAGTTCACAAATTCTAAAGCATATTGAGAGCCAAATTGAGTTACCTTCTGTTAATTGCAAGACTTTCTGGGTAAATAAGGGAGTTTATATTTCTTTGAGAAAATTAAGTGAAATTTTGTCACTGGAGGTTAGCAGAATTTAAGAAAATAGCACAAATCAAAAAATCACCTGTCATGATTTCTTTTCTTCAGAGCAACTATGGGCTAATGCTTTAGAACTTTTCCTGTTTGAAAAGTTTGGTTTTTTTCCTGTTTGTTTACTGTGGCAAAGAGTTATCAGTATTCTACTCCAGTCTGAGTTGTAGTTCTGAATTACTGGTGATTAACAAGCATCTGGTGTTTAGTGGTCCCTTCCAATAACAGAAATTATAAGTTATTTTAATGTTTTACTTACACATTACACTTTAATAACTTTCTGTTATAACAGCTGTATCGCCTTTCACATGTGAATATCTTCAAGGCCTCCTTTACTGCTTAGAGAGACAACAAGAAATGTTGACAATGATACAAAAAACCAAAAAAGTAACTTTAGTTACAAGTGAAAATAACAAGGCAGTACAATGTGAGTCGAGCTTTGTTGATTATTTGGCTGGGTTTTTTTGTTGTTGTTGTTGTTTGGGGTTTTTTATGATTGATGTTTGGGTTGGGGTATTTTTTGTTTTGTTTATTGATAAAAAAATAGAAATAAGACAACTGATGTTAATATGGCAAGAAAATGTCTGTTTTCTGCTCAGAGAAAATGACTGTAGAGATTCTGCTCTCTGCCTAACTATAGTGTCTGAATTCCTCCTCATGTGCAAAAGGTATGTCCACTAAAGGAACTATAGGAAATTGCATTTAATTTAGAAAATATGGCCTCATTGTGTTTATTTATTTATTGTTCCAAAAAGCTAACCACATATGTTAATATTTTTTTAAACTAGGCCAGATCTTTTCTGGCAAAAATAAATATGCATTTTGCTCAACACTGAATATTTTCTAGAGATACATCACTGTAGGCATTTCTCTTCAGAAAAGAGATAAGAAATTGTTGCATGCCTTGCATGCAGTGGTGCTTGCAATGAGAGCTTGGAATTTAGCAGACCTGTGTAAATGCTCTCTGGAGTCAGCATGCTTGTCTAATAGAGTAACAGACAGATGATGACCTTTCTTCAATAGGAGGCATAAATTTTAATAAAAAGAGGCATTGGCTGGTGTATTTCTGCTAACACATTGTTTTAATTTGCTTAAAATCGGTAGAGGATGAGTAGATACATATATGTGTACATAAATATAAATATAAATATAAATATATATATATAAATAAATAAATATATATATATATATATATATATATATATATATATATATGCATATAAGAACATATCAAATGCTGCCCTAGGTTGTCATGTCTGTCTCCACAGGGAGATGCATCCATGAGAGAGTTTTGCCTGTGGGCAGAAAAATACCAGTGCCCAAGCACAGCTGACCCCTCCTGGGCTCCGGGTGCCTGCATCCCTTGGGAGCAGACACGGTGCCACGTGCCTTGCTGTGTGCCCTGGCTCCTGGGCTGCCCTGCCCAGTGATCCCCTGCTCAACACCTCTGATGGATGTGCACAGCTTTAGAGCTCACACGTCAGCGCATCTTTATGAATTTATCTCAGCCACATTTACTCTGGATCCAAAAAAAATCCCTTCTTCCAGCAAAGCCTGTAGCTGCCCAAGCGGGCGATGGAAGATGTTATGAACAAAAATTCAGTTGATTTTTTTTCTGTGAGAAAAAAGTTACTACTACTGTTGGGCTGCTGCCTGTGTTATGGTAATTACGGGTCGTTGTTGTTGTTGGTTGTTTTTGTATTAGTAAAAGCCCTGGCTGGGGCGAGGTAATGGCCCTTCTCTGACACAGTGAAGGGTGGGGACCTTCCCGAACAGTGAGGAGAAGATACCTGGAGGGGGGGGTTATGCAAAGTGACTCCAGGACCAGCACGCTGTGTGGGTACTCCGCTCCGAATGTACTGAGAAAACCCCAAAAACAACGAGCCACCTAAGAGTTGAGAGACTGGAGTGATGTCTGGACATGAGGAGCCGAGTGCTGAGCCTGCAGAGATGTGGAACACCTTCGGAGTCCCTCTCGCCCTGACCACAGGGGTCATCCCCTGAGATGAGGGCCTGCTAAGACAGCCAGCAAAACCAACATCTGATGGGAACACCACGCCCTAAAAGCTCCCACGAGGACGTGATTCCCCAGCCCTGCCCCTAGTAGACAGAGCTGTGCTTATCCTCCTCCTCTGAGTCGCCCTGGGTGACACGACGGGGACTGCAGCCCTGCCGAGCCGCCCAATCCTGAGCTGATCACTTTTAATAAAGACATCAAAAAGGAGAAGGAGTCTCCTGGCCCTGTTTATTTCAGAAGACAGAGCTGAAATAGTCCCCAGTTTGCATTCATGGCACCTATTCCTGTCCTAGAGAATGACAGCATATAGATGGATAGACCTTGTGAAATAAGGAAAGAATATCAGGTGGTACACTATGGTTTTGCACATTCTGCTCAGTTATAAAGATGACAACAGTGTCTCAAGAGCTGTTTCTCATTATCACTCTGTTTCTTAGTAAAGAATTGCATTACAGTAGCGAGTTTCAGCTGTTTTTTTTTTTTTCTGCATGATGTTACATTACACCAAATCAGAAGAAATGTGACAGACATGGGGTGAAATCTGCAGTTAGAAAATTTTCACAACCACTGCATAAGAGATAATCTGCTTGCTACTCTGTGCGTCCAACAGCTTGAGGGATGTCCACATGCCAAAGGTTGAGGGTGAGCTCACTTTTCTTTGGAACTTATCCAGCTCTTTATAGCATCCAATTTCCAAGAAAAGTAGTAAAACAATATTATGTGAGATCTTACACGTTGTGGCCAATGCTATCAGAAGCATTACATAAAATGATGGATGCTAGTGAGGAAAAGGTAATGCTTGAAGATTGAACCATCAGTTCCCACTGAAGGTGGGAACTTCCAATTTCAGGAAGGTGACAGTAGAAAACTAAGTTAACCAAAACAGAGGCACTCTTTTGCAAGGATACTTGAAACTTTAATAACACATCTGTGATACAAAATCTCAGAGGGACACTCCAACTCACATGAACAACATCGCCTAACCAAAGCAAGTTGTCATAAAAAAAATTACTTCATTTTTAAGACAAAATTTCAAACAGAGTGACTCAGAATAAAAATATGGACTTATATATTCATAATTTTCTTTGAACAGGATTTCTTCAAGTAACTGCAAACCATTCTATCTAGACCATATTTAAGACTTGTATTATGAAGTAGTTCTCAAATAAAGTATTGAGATTGAAAATTCTTGATTGGTGCTTTAAGAATAGAGAAGTGGAATCTAAATTCAGTAAAATTCAGGACTTCTGTTATTCCAGAAAACTTACTCTTTGTCCAAATATTGTGTGTGCTCAAAAGAAAAGAAACCGTATTCAAGGGTGATTATGGAAACTCATCTTTGGCTAAGAGACTGCTTCTAATTCAGCTTAAGAATAATGGGAACATTTGAATTATGAACCCCAAACAGAGGGTTCTTAATGACCGTACTTACAGACACCGGGCAGCATTGGCTGACAGATTTCCGATAATGCAGCACATAAAGGAGAGAAGGAAATTTTTTTAGAAAACGGACTCCTCAGGAGTCATCAAATACAGGGGAAAGCAGAACTTTACACCAAATTGTTGATTAACGGCTGTAGTCAGTATGTAAATATATACTGTTGTATACTGCTAGAGATAGTTAAAGGAAAGAAACATTGAGAGAGCTTTTTTGTTCTGCGTTAAATGGTAAGGAGAGAGGAAAAATATGACAATGTCTTTATAGAAAGGGTTTGTAGCCTGTTCTAGATAACTCTAATAATTGAACTATCCACACATTTTCCCACGGTGTGTTAACAAGATTTATCTTAATTTGAAAATATTTTTTTTCTTCACAATGTAACTTTCTGTGCTGCTGCAACCTCACAATCACACATTGCTTGAGCATTCAGCTGCTAGCCCAGGGAGAATCTTACAGGAGTACTGCCACGTCGATTAGACAGATTAGGGAAGCAATGTTATGAAGAGATCATAATCTTTCACTGATTCCATTGCTGAGCTGTGGCCAAACACATAATTATGAAGGTGAAGTTCGTAAACCTTTATGTGCTTTTCAGAGTAAACGGCTCAGAAACTTAAGGAAGGTGATTGAGAGTAATCACCCTGTCTTTACAATGGGAAAATCATGGCTGACCAACCCAATAGCTTTCTACAATGAAATGTCTGGTTTAATGGATGAGGGTAGCAGTGGATATTGTTTATCTCACCTTCAGCAAGTCTTTTGACACTGTCTTCCATCACATTCTCATTGAAAAAATGATGAAGTATGGGTTAGATAATCAGGCAAGGAGGTGGATAGCGAACTGGCTGAACTGCTGGCCTCCAAGGTTTGTGAGCAGTGCCACAAAGTCCAGCTGCAGCCCAGTCCCAGTGGTGTACCCTTAGGTCTGATCCTCAGCCAGAACTATTTAACCACATCATTAATGACCTGGTGGGTGGGATTGAATGCACTCTCAGCAAGCTTGCACAAGATACAAAACCAGGGGAAATGACCACTTAAGGTGGTTGTGCTGCCATTTAGAGGAAGGTCACAATGCTGGAGAAAGAGGGTGACAGAATTGTCAAAAATTTCAACAGAGAGAATTGCAGCTTCATAAACTTTTTGTGGAATTACCCCAGACACTAACATCCACTGGTGGCCGACTGTCTGAAAAGCATTTTGGCAGAAGAAGACCTGGGTTTCCTGGTGGACACCAAACTGAACTTGTAGGACCGGATTAGAGATACATCTTGGTGTTTGGTCTGGTTCTGTATTGAAGTGAAGGGAGAACGACCATCCTGGTAATGCATCGAACTCCAATTTTATTGATCAATCAATCACCTTAAATAACAGTGTTAACGAACTTCATGCATATTCTGTAATCCAATTTCATGATAGGCTAACAGAGAAAACTCTAACCACTCCTTTTGTTTTAGAATACCTACAATTGTTTATTAAAAACAGAACCAGTGTTCCCAAAGCTTTCACATCTGTTCCCAGGGTGTCATCTTTTCCCAGAGACAGTGTTCTGCTTGTTATGGGAAGACAGTCTGAGAACTTTATTGTTTATAAAGAGAGTCTAATTGTTTATAGAAATCAGAAGGCTGAGAACTGCTTTACTTTTCCCTTTTACTTTTCTCTCAATTGTATGTCTCATGGCCTTTTTCTTTAAGTCATTCTCCGACAGTTCTGTGCTGCCCAGAGCAGAGATACATGGACAATGAAACACATCCAGCAAAGGGCCACAGAGATGGCTAAGGGCTTGGGGTAGCTGTCGTACCAAGAGATACAATCCTGAGAGACAACCTGCTACACCTGATCGTGCTTTGAGCAGGGAGATTGACTGGACAGCACCCAGAGATGCCTTCCAACTCTGTACATGTTGTGATTCTCGGAGAAGAGGCATTCTGAATCTGTCTGCTGGGATGCTTACACAGGCTTCTCAGTAAAACAGAAACACCATTTAGTCCCAGACACATTATGTGGTGCTTTAAGTGCAAAAGAGGTGCCTGATTTTGCTTCTGGTTAACAAGTGACTGTGTGTGGTATTAATGAATGATGGCAAAAACGCAAATTACAATTTCTTGATGTGTATTTTTTTTTGCACATACAATTCAACAGCTCTTTTACTTCAAAATATAATGAACAACTACAGAAAACAAAAATATTTTATACCAGCACTTTGCTAATGCCCTGGGAACCACTCTTTCCACCCACATGCTATCACGCTAGCATTATGGAAAGAATAAGCTTTTTGTAACACAAGGCACTGTAATTTTGAGACTTTTCAAGCAATGCATATGATCATTACAAAAACACTTTTCTGAAATACCCTGAATCACCCCATAATACATCCATTTATCTAATTTCATATTATGCTAACATGTGAGAAGCAGTCTTAACAACAGCTAAAAAGTAAGTACTTAAGTAATTCAAAATTTCAGCTAAAACAAGACCTTTATAAATCTCCGTGTTCCCCCAAAATAACAATGAGAGCCTTTACAGATACTCAGTTATTAGCTTTCTTGCTGTAACAAAAGAAATGTAGCTATTAAACCACGCTGTATCATCCCTTCCAGCCCGACAAACCTTCTGTTTAAATATCAGCATCCAGAATACAAGTGTATAGACTTTGGAAATAAATCATTGTTTGCTCTGCTGCCTAGTTTGCTTTGGTGGCAGTTTCATAGGTTCAATATTGGCAGGTGCTTTCTGACCTGATTTTGGAGTTTGCAGCATGTGCTGCTGACATCCATCCTTGTTATCATGATCCTCTCTTTGTTAGGCAGTGTGACAGTTGTTTATGCACTTGGATTTGGATTTATATGTGCTTTTGCATCAAAACTCTCTGACTGGGAATAGTGCAGACACATAGATTTTCCTGTCACAGCTTCATTTCCTGGGTTTTTGTTCTGTTTTAAATTTTTTTCTTGGGCTGAAGTTATACTTCATATTTAATTTTGTGCTCATCTTATGATCACTGAAAAAGGATTTGGCTGTTTATCTCAGACATGTTTCAAGGGGATTGTATTTTTTAATTTACCCCAGCAAATAAGTGCAAAGCTACTAATTTTCTAAGACCATTTGAAAGTCTTTGGTTTTGTTTGCATAGCCTTTACCTTCTTTCAATTTACTTAGATGCTGTAATGCACTGCAGGTTTCACGTCAAATAACAGATAATGTGGTGCAAGTTTTCTCCTTGTCAAGGAACATAATGAGTTTACCATGGGTTCCAGATTACTGGAATATCTTTATAACTCTTCTCTTAGACTCTTTCAATGGCAAACCTGTAATTAAATCTTAAGTATATTTAAATTATATGTGTTCATTAAGTTATAAAATATAATGGTAGCATTAATTTTGGAGAGTTCTAAATGCAATTTTTTTTTTTGACCATAAAAATAGTAATAGATTACTTTAATAGGACTATTCATAAGTATAAAGCCAAGCATGTGTTTAAGTGTTTGCATGATTGACTTCTTTTATATGAAACATTCAGCAAAATTACACTTTTGTATGCCTGGTCTTCACAATTTTGAGGACTGTGAGAAATGCAACAAATAGGAATTTCTTTCCTCTCCAGGGGCTAATAAAAGTTAGCACCTGTCCTTAGCAGGCTAATCTGAGCAATCCTGGGAAACAATCGTTTAACTCTGGGAGCCTTTTCTGCATTTAACACTCCATGGAAAGGAGTGTTAAATCAATCATAAAATATTTAAAACCTCAAACAAATGAGAAAAATGTAGACTGTGAGAAGGGGTAAAAAAAGATTTTAAAAAAATAGAAGGCTGTTCATGCAGTCCTTAGTGGTCTGGGTCTGGATATTATGGGTCATTGTTATTAGGTATTATTCACACTCATCCTGAAAAGCAAAATCATCCCTCATAATGAAGGCATACACTGCATTTGAAGACAAACTACAGTTTGACAGAAAACTCTTTGCTTCTCAGCTGTCTCCATAATACATTCTAGTTAAAAATAATGAGACTGTTGATAAATATTTTATGAATATTTACCTGCAAAAATGACAAAAAGAAATGAGAATAGAAAGAATAGAAAGAACAGAATGTGGCACTTTGTTCTGTAGTTTATAAATTAGTAACATACATTTTGTTGTAGTTTTGTTTCCAAATCTTCTTTATTTCAGAAAATAGTCAAAATCAGCCACAAATGATCAGTCTTTTGTTGTGGTGGTTACTTTTTTCTGTGATTGGAATACTCTTAAGGACGGGTCTGGCTTTCAAGTGAGTGACAGCGAGAAATGAAATTCCCTTAGCCTCCAGACAGCCCTCAGTGATTCACAGAATTGGTGCTTGAGTATTATACAAATGGGCAAAAATTTTCTGAATCCTGGAGTGATGCTGCCACTATGCAGCTGTGCTACAGACGTGGACATTACAATTCTCAAGGCTCATTCACCTAAAATATACCTGAATTGAATGAGTCCCCTTATTGCCCATTAGGTAAAAGTCTACCTAAAGACCGTTTCAAGATTTTTCAGGAACACAGCTATTTCACTATATCTGTTAAAGTCCTCTTAGAATCAAGCTGTTTACTCTGTACCTCATCTATTTGGAACTCCTGACAACTTTAATTCCTTGTGCTTTTTTTCAAGAGTCTAACAGATAACCTGTCAGTCGTACAGCCCTCATGATAAAGAGTAGGTAGACCTGTGATGCCCTCTTGATAGATGTCACTGATTTTGACTGAAACTGAGTAATTAGAAGTAGAAAAAAATTACAATTACAATAATTCCCAATGGAAATTTTCAGTCAGTACCAAGGAAATGCTCAGTCATGGATAGTATAAATTACTAAAACCTATGCCTAATGCCATATTTAAAGAACCGGGTCACGTTTTCTACCTACAGAGGACGAATTTTTTCTGCAATGTGTCTTGTTGATAAATGTTTTTTAAGCATCTGGGAAAACAGACATGAAAAATATGGAACACGTGTTTTGCAACAACAGTAAATCCAGGAGTCCAATGAAAGTACAACTCTCACCAAAAATAACATTAAATCGGATACAACTCATTGCATATCCTCTTTCACTTTGAAATAATGAGCTCTTCTTTAACTCATGTACTTAGATGTGTGGCTTTTGTTGCTAGATACTTTGAGAATATCCTCATGTACCATAACCCCTTTAAACTTTTCAAGTTCCTTCCTAGTCCTTTAAAGTTGTCATGGAAAGAGTTGTCTAGCAAAGCCAAAACTTTGGCTTTGCTGTTTACAGATTCCTAGAACTGATATCTGGCAACAGCTGTGGAAATACAGCTCTAAACATGGTCTCACTTTGAAGCTTACATAATTTTCCTGCTCAGGGAAACTGTCAATAGTTTTCTGTCTGCTGTTTGCATTTTCCCTCTTACCAGGGCTCATCTCTTTCCACTTTAAGGAGTTTCCATAGGTATTACAGCAGAGGCATCCAGTGGGCCTCCTCTTCTGAGTGGAAGCTGTCACTCTCACTGCTGACACAAAGTACTTTGGGAGCGTGTGAGTAATACCCAGCTGCTTTACATACTTTACAGCAGAAACAGTGTTAAAAGTGACATTTACACCACTGATTTTAGGCGCTGAATTTAGGATGTTAATCTCCCTAAACCTGTTACACAGCCAACAGAAGGAGGGAGTGCTTCACAGAAAAATTCAGAGCAACTGATCATGGAATCATAGAATAGTTTGGGTTAGAAGGAACTTTAAAGGTCACCTAGTTCCAATGGGAACAGAAGAGCAAAAAATGGACAGTGATGGACTGGGAACTACAACTTTCTGTTGATCTTAACATTAACCAAATGCAACATTGATCTGTAAAAAGAAATTAGATGACTAACACACCACCAAAGTACTCAAATTTTCTCCTGTATATAAACACTTTTATCATAAAGTATCCTAAAAGTTATTCTTGGATAGTATTAAAAGGAGGCAACTACTAGCTGTGGCAAGTATGTAAAATATAAATACAGATCATGGGAAGGACCATAGGCATCTGGAGTACCTGTAGCTCTACTTTAGCTAGGGAGATAATCCACATTCCACACAGTAAAAAGCAGAGATAGGGTGAAGTGCAGACACACAACTACATATGGAGATTTAGCAACCTAGGCCTCTATACCAGAAAGGGAAAAAAGGTAAATTCTAAGGGGGACAAAGGAATAGATGAAACTCCTTAAGTGTCTCCAAGCCCATTCACTACAAAAAATATCGGGGCAAAATCTTTACATCCTCAGATTCCTACTGGCTCCTTTTAGCTCCTGCTACTATCCCAAACTCAGCTGAGTCACTGCAAGCAACAAAGAACATTCCTGTGTCTGAATCTATGTAAGCCGTGTTCTGTAATGGGGTAAGACCTGGAAATGCAGGTAAAGGAAAAATGGGAGCATTCTAGGCATGCACCAAAAAGATGTGTGAGGATAATTGGGAAGCCAGGACTTCTGATCACAGCGCTGTCTAGGTCCAGCCTCTAAGAGTCTAATTCTGCATTTTACAGGAGAGCTGCTGTGCTGGAGCCTTAGCTGTAACACCTGTGTGTTACCCATAATTCAGTCAGATGCAGAACGTGTAATCCATTTCCTTTTCTCCTGTACAGCTGTATTTATAACATTTTGTTGCATTTTCATCTTCTTTTAACAAGTTAAGCATCTGTTGTTATTTGAATCAATCCTGTTCCCTCATTCCTATTAAAAAAGAAAAATCTGAATGTTTTACTTTACTATCGACCTTCAACTATCCACCTTCCTCAATATCAACTATCCACTTTGTCTACACATGAATATATTTCCCTAACTAGTAGTTTTAAAAATGGCTGCTGTTCTGGTGGAAGGACATGTACACTCATAAATAAGATGCTACCTAGGAATCAAGATGTATAAAGAAATGTTAGGGTCATTATCACTTTTTATATACCTCTGGGAAGCATTAGCAAATAGAACAGGTGGAAGGAGACACTTGAAATAAGAAGGTGCAAGGATTTCTGTGTATATTCTTCCTTTGTCTAGTATTTTTTGTTTTCTTGTTTTTGCTTTATTTTGTTCGTCAACTTCTTGAAACCATGAGAAGATTTGGAAAAGCAGCCAAAATTTTGATGTCTATTCTAGCTAAAA
This sequence comes from Melozone crissalis, assembly GCF_028551555.1. Lineage (NCBI taxonomy): Eukaryota > Metazoa > Chordata > Aves > Passeriformes > Passerellidae > Melozone > Melozone crissalis. The sequence continues at coordinate 16,647,913 of NW_026535783.1, read as the reverse complement.
AATACCTCCAAACCTTTTGAGATTTAACCAAGGCTATTATTTCATGTCTTGCTTTATAATCTCACAGACTCGTTTGTAAACACATTATATCTACCATCATCCATTACTTAAACTGCCTCAGATTTAATATGTAGTTTTCTTTTACGAAGATTTATTTGTCTTGTTGACTGACTTTTGATTACTTCCATGTTGTTTTGAATTGGCTTAATGTTCTAAAGACTTTTCTCACTTGTGCATCAGTTGAGCTTTGCTTCTTTTGTATCCTGCTACTTGCATATAAAAAGTGATGACATCTTTAATTTTATTTAAATCCTGCAGATAATTTGGTGTCCTCAAAACTGATTGCTTCTATTTTTTAATATGTAGCTTAGCTTTATAATTGTATATTCTCCATAGGAAATCTGTTTTGAGTGAGCTCCTTTTGATGAAAGTTAGGTAAAATATTCTGCAAAGACTAGCAAACCAACAACATAAAGAAAACAATCTGTAGGGGAAAAGGAATTTTTTTCTCCCCTGATCTGGACAGAATTGCTTTTTTGTTTTGTAACACACTTCATAGCATAATAAAAATATTATTCAAAGAACTAAAATTTTGTTGGATTTGTTTGTTTGTTCTGGATTTTGTTTGGTGTTGTGGCTTAACCACAGCCAGCAGCCAAGCCCCAGGTAGACACTCACTCATCTTCCAACAGTGGGATCAGAGAATGAATGGGAAGCGTAGAACCTGGAAAAATGGGCTGAGATATAATAATAGGGGAAAGCAAAATCCATGTTCACAAGCCAAACAAAACAAGGAATTCATTCACTGCTCCCCACAGACAGGCAGATGTTCAGCCATCTCCAGGAGAGCAGGGCCCCATCATGTGCAGTGCTTATTTCAATAGACAAATGCCATGACTACAAACATTCCCCCCTTTCTCTTTCTTCCCCCCAGCTTTATGTCCTGAGCATGATGTCACACGGTCTGGAAATCCCTTTGGTCAGTTTGGGTCACCTGTCCCAGCTGTGTCTCCTCCCAGCCTCTCATGAACCCCCAACTTCTCACCAGTGGCAGCACAAACAGCAGAAAAGGCCTTGGCTCTGTGTGAGCCCTGCTGAGCAACAGCAAAAACATCTCTGTGTTATCAACCCTCTGCTCAGCACAAATCCAAAATACAGCCCCATGCCAGCCACTTCCTTAGCCCAAACCAGCGCATTTGGATTCCTGCTTTGTTTGTTTATTTGTTTTGGGGGAGTCAGTTAAGTTTTTTTAGAATTATTTTCTATCCATTGGACCTCCTTTCTTTGAGATTGGAATTGTGAGAGTGGATAGGACTTTAGCAGGAAGAGTTTTGGAATGTAATTTTTCCTTTTATGCACATTGTTGCTCAATTCCACCCTGGCATCATTCCTGCTAGCAAGAGCAGAAATATCATTCCCTTTCATTAGCTTACTGTTCCCATTGCACCTCTCTGTGCTTATTTTCTTTGCACTTCATGAGTTCTGGTACTGATCAGTTTTTAAGGGACCGGCCTGTTTTGAGTCTATATCAGTGTAACAAAAATATTTGCCTTATGCTCCTCTGATTTTCGGAGAGACAAAGGAGCTGAATATCCAGACAGGCATGATAAGAGTTCAGAACAGTAAAAGAAGAGAAGGAATTCAGATATGAAAACAACAATAAATTAGCAAATTATGAGGTACGCTTGTATCACACAAAGTTTCAGAGGTTTGTTCTGTTTAAATATATGTGCTATAAATGACAGCAGGCTACGCAGCAGGAGATTATACTGTCCGCCCCCCCAAAAAAATCTCCATGTAAGAAAAACATTAGAAATAAGAAGTAAAAATTCAATGTCCCTGCTCCTTTCACTCCTTCCTAAAGAGAAAAGTTGAGAACTGGGTTAATTTTAAACAAACAATGTCTTCTATATCTTTTATTTAGTCTTCTAATTAGTAAGTAATTAATCAAATATTTATTATGAAAAACCCTCACCCAATTCAACTCACGCAAGCATCATCCACCAAATTTTGAGCACATTGTTTAAGAGGTTGTCTAAATGACATATGCACCTGTGCTTGATGACTAACCCTCCTGGCTTTCACAATATTGTGCTTCCACTCTTTTAATAAAGCCCTGTTTCAGAAGCACCCAGATATGTATCCCCTACTCAAGCTCTGTAAAGAACAGGATTTTCTTTTCTTTATATATGATTGCCATCAGTTCTGTGGCCTGCAGGACATGGTCCTTATCCCTAAAGTGTATCAGCCAATCAATAACTATTCAGAAGAGTACAGCAACTGCCTCTGTCTTTTATTTGTAATCCTCTGGGCACATTGAAAAAACTCTTGCTTTCTCCAGGGCATTCAACTGCAGGATTTCTGGTGGCCTCCTCTCTAGCAGCAATAAAGATTTTTCTTCTCCTAGGTTCCAAGAAATGTGACTCTCGGGTATGGGCCCAGCTCCATGTGCAGCAGGATTATATTAAGTGGTGTGTGCAGCCGAGTAATAGAGCTGTTCATTTCACCCTGCCCTACTTTGAGAGGCCAGCCACAGTTTCTTTCACACCATACAACAACTGACTCCATGAATATGGCTTTGCAGGCAATCTTGAATTGCAGCTTTATAGGCCAGGTTTTTAGCTACCTTTAGTCAAGAATCTTCAGGTAGTACTCCCTGGCCCAAGTATTGTTTTATGCTTCAGTAAGACAATGGCATGAGCAAGAATATTTATAATAACTATAACTTATTTAATTACTTATAATAATTTAAATAATTATTTTTATAATTATTTTTATTTAAAATTATTTTATAACAATTATAATTTTATAATAAAGTTGAGAAAAAGTTGAATTTGCATGTTCTATTTTACATATAATTAAGATAGTTCTGTTGAAATGTGGATAGAAATTATATTAAGATGCAATATCTGTAATTCCCATAGTAAGATGAGAATGGTCAGACCAGCTCAGGTTTATAATTTCTATGCATTGTCTGTGAAACCTTTCTGCCAAGAGAATAAAATAAATAATAAACAATGACTTTAAAGTCTGTGAAATACATGTGATGTCCATAAAAATGAAATGATGGCACTACTTTATTAAATATATTTTGGTCTTCTGGAAATGGCTTCTGAAATTACACCCTTACAATTTCTTTGTCATTCTGGAGAATTCCTTTCCAAACCAGGGAAACCAATCCTAGTTCTCGGGATACATATGGAAATGTTCACATCTTTGACCAGATATCTTTTTCTGTTTTCTGGACCCCTAAGCACTTCAGATTTAATGACTGTGAAGAAATGCCTCAAACTTGCTCATTTTTGTACACCGGTCACTGATATTAGCAAATGTAACAAAAACTGCAAGAAAATCTGAAATCAGGTGTGTTTCACTGCATTTGGAAATTTTTATTGGAGGGGTGGACATCTCCAATAGAACTGCAGACATTGCTTTTCATTTTGTGGTACTGTACAGAATGAAAAAAAAAAACCAAATCTATAAATTTTAAAGAAGCAGGCTATTTCTGCACTTTACAGAGGTAAGGGAATGCTGGAAAACCTAACATTTTCTGTGAGTTATCAAATATTTACTCATTCCTACAACATCGGTTTTGGGATAAAGAATATTTTTCCAGACCGGTTTCCATGACATCTATGCTCATTATTTCCTTTAGATTTATTAGTGTGTCCTGTAAAGCTCTAGCAAGAAAGTATGCTAATGCACATCTGTAAGATAATGAGTACTGTTAATAACACTAAATAATGTTGAATGGATTGATCATTTAACAGTTAAAATTGGGAATTGAAGTACCTTGGTATGGAAAACCCTCAAAGGATTTTCACAGCACCCAGAACTCATGTATTCCAAGCACAGCTTCAGTGTAGCTTATTTAGAGACACTGCGCCTTTGTATTTTCAACATATTGCCTTATTAATGTAACCTTAGGACTTGAACCATATGAACTCTCTTCACGGAAACAGAGAACCACTCAAGGCATAGTCGGGTTAGGATTTCATTGCAAAGTGAAACATTAAGGCATTCAGCAATCTTGAAGGCCTGGCTAACGTAACTTCTCCCACACACACCCTCCCCTTAAAATAAAGGTTTAAACCAAATTTTAGCTGCTTAAATCACGGCTTCCAAAAACAGAAGCAGCATGGACATGGCAGAGATCTAGACCACTACTGTTTAACCTTGCTCAGGACTTGCCTGTGTGAGCAGGACAATAAAAGGCCAGCAAGAGACTGACCTGCTAAAAATGACTGAACAGGGTGTCACTGTGAGAGATATTCTGGAGAAGCCTTGCCCAAACCAATACAAAAATAAATTGGGTTTATGGTGGGAAAAAATTCCCACAAAAATATGGGAGAGGCTCCTTCTTCAATTTTCTTTTGAATAAAATTCAGATCTTTCCATGAATTTGCCCAGAGGTCAGTGTTGCTTTTCAACTTTTGTTTCAGGTTGTTATTTAGTGAGAGAAAAAGGGGTGGAAGAATTTATCACCCACAATATCATCATGGCATAAAACATTCTCAGTCTGCCCCGCTTCCCTCTTGTACAGTTTTTGCCATGCAGCACTTCACTGAGCTCAGCTTTCTTTAAGGAAAAAATAAAATAAGGATATGTGTTTCATTAAAAAAAAAAAAAAAAAAAAAAAGTAATTTTTGCCAAATTTTCAGAAGCACAAGATAGCTGGGTGGTCTCAATATTTGATGAAAGAAGGCTAGGTGGGGAGTTGAAGATTAAAGTTCCAATGAATATTACAATCACTTTTACACAGTAACATTTTTACCCTACATATTCCATGTTAGAAATTATAGTGCCATAACAACAATTTCAGACCTATTACCATCTAACATGGGTACAAGGAACCTTTCAAATACACTTGGGTGAATCTACATGAATGCACAAAGATGGTGTGTATCTAAAAGCAGAACTGACTTCTGTAATAAGTCCGCCAGCTTAAAATTTGGGAGCTATTTTAATGGAGACAAAATTACCACAAGCACACAGTAGCTAATTTCCTAACAGCAATAGTGTGGTTATTTGCCATGGTGGCCACAGGCACTGCATCGGTCCACATTAAAGACTAAGAAGTTAATAATTTGGAGTTCAAAAGAAGAAAAATCTGACTGGCTTGCTTTTGAGTTACAGGATTGTGAAATTTATTTGAAATCACAAATTCAAATTTTTTTTGAGGCTTTAGAACTTTTAAACAAACACATTTATATTTATGCATTTACTTATTAAATCTTTCCCTGCTTGAGACCACATATGCTTGGTATGTGTAATTTATAGGTCAGTTATGATCTTCTATAAAGAGGTGTGAAATGAAAATATTGACAGCTGAGTTTGTTGGCAAAATTACGACGTTCTTCAAAATAAAGGTCAAAACTTTGAAAGTCACGGATATTCCACAGCGCCAAAAATAAACAAAAACATCCGAACAAGTGTTGGAATTTTTTGAAGGTTTTACTTTCTTTAGCTCAACCATTTTAAAATTATACCATTTCCTTTGCCAGACAGGCAATGGTCTAGTTTGCTTGTTGTTCTTTCCACTGCTTTTTTAGAAGTATATAGAAAACACAAAATCAGGAAACAAATTTTAAAAAAATCATATGTTGAAAGGAAAGCTGGAACACACAGATGTGTGATTTTAGGAAAGCAAAGATCAGAGCCCAATTGACAAGTTCTCTCCAAGACTGGCTGGGAAATTAGGACAGCTGTAAGGTAGGTATGAGCTGTCTGAGAAAGAAATCAGAAGACTACAGAGAAAGGAGAAATAACTACCCTTACCAGCAAGGATCTACTGAAAAAAATTGCAAAAATGTAGGCTCGCTTAGTTCCTAACCTCTGCAGCTCTCAGCAATGCTCTTTAGCTTTGTGAGAAATCTGATAATCAGAAAATAGCCTGGGTGAAAGTACAGTCTGTGTAAAGGAAGGAACAAGAAATCTTTGCCTGACATCACATTAGTGCTGGAAAGCAGACATTTCAACCTCAAAGCTTGTGGGGCTGTACTGGGGCAAGACTTTCAATGTGCAAAAAGCCTCATATGGAAACTTGTTGAGCAATTCTGCTGTTTCCCAACAAAATGGAGCAGCACTTCAAGCAGGTGTGTGTTTAGGAAGCAGGATGCCAGCTGGGACGTCATCAGGGTATGTGGTGGGTGAAGGCATTGGTTGGAAGGGTTAAACAGAAACTTTCTGTATATATTTATGGATCTGTTAAACCACCACTTGAAATGAAATCACGGCCCAGTGAAATCTTACGGGATGTTTGTCTTTCAAGGGTAGCAGGTCAACGGACCAAATATGTGGACCATGATCAGTTCAAGAATGTTTTCCCGGAAAAACATGGGATGGGATTTACTGACCCAGGAAAATCCTTCCAGTTTCATGCTCAGCATGGCCAGAATTTCATCCCTGGCTTCTGGCCATCCTCATGTCAACATTTGTATTTGGCTTTTTTATTAATTTAGATTGTTCAAGACAGAGTCAGATGTGTTGTGGCTACAGCTTAAATTGATTAAGAGGTCACTGTCCTCATCTGTTCACCCCCTCCTCTGTCTCGCTTCTGCTCCCTCAGCTATGTAAGCACAACTGTATAAGCAGTGACACCTCCAGTTTCTCTGAAAATTGTGGCAATACAACAAAAAGACTAAAATATATGTAGCTTAGAAGAACTTATTCTCAGCAGTTACAAGTGCAGTAAATCCAGAATATCTGAACCAGCTGAGAAAGCATGAATGCATTCACTCATCTCCTAATCCAACCAGTTGCAACACACAAGAGTATGTTTGGCCTTTCACCAGGGTCACCTGATTTGGGTAGGAACAGTGCTTTCAAGTGATATAGAGAATTCAGAGATATTGTGTGATGATTCTGGCTTTGATTTAGTGTATCTCATTAGAGGACTGAGATGTAAAGTGTTTTTCAACACTTGAAAGAGGGCTTGGTGGATGCATCTCTTCCTCCACTCTGCCAACGCTCAGAGGTGTGAGTGCAAAACTCACACAGGAGCCAAGGGGCACCTGCAGAAAACTAAACATGAGAGCATGCAGTGATTCAGGTGCTCATTTTTACCTCAGCTGCTGAAAAACATTATTAGGAGAAACACATCTCATGCAATATTAAGATCCAAGCCTAAAATGTATTCCAGGACTTGATGACAGAAGACAAAACAGAACATCGGTAAAGCCTTGAAATCTATATGTTTTCTTACTCAAGTAACAAGTGTTAAAAGTAAATAAAAAAGAATCAAATTGGTATTTTTCTCTGCCTTTTTTTTTACTCTTACAGCAAAATTTCATCTAGACATTAAAGTGTAGTAAAATTACAGAATAAATCAACAAACACAGGCACTAGTGTAAGCTCAAGGAAATAAAAGCAGACAGGTTTTTGGTTTTTTTTTAATCAAAGAGGCAACACTGAAGTTGAGAAATGCTTTTACAAATAATACAGCCTTAAGCGCTTTGGTAAATATTTTCTGGGAATAGTCTAGAATCTACATATCAGCCGAATGGAAAAAACCCTAAAAGCATTAATCAATTTAAAGACCAGATATGATCAATCTAAAGACCAGTTGTCTTGTGTTAGAATAACCTGTGGCTGTTTGCAAAATGGTTGAAGACAGTAATTATCAGGAAATGATCAGTATCTGAGAAACAAAACCATTATGAATCCTAATGTCTAAGGATTCATAGTAACTGAATGTTAATGCCCAAGTAACTATTCATTGTTTAATTACTACCTGTGCCAATAGTCCAGACACTCCTGTAACACCTAGTACATCTTCTCTGGGTTTTGTCAGAAAAAACCTTGCTAAAGTTTTTTCTTTTTTCAAGCTTACCTCTTGCTAAGCTGTCAAAAAGATCTCATGGTCTTGCATGAAGTCACAGGAGCTGCCAAAAATTGTTGGAAAAGAAGGAAATTGTCTTAATAAAAGCCCTTAGAACATAGCTTAAAAAGTAATTTTCAATAGTTGGGGAAAAATGCTTGTCTGACAGAACTGAAATCAAACCCTTTTTTTTAGCCATACAGCAAATAAAACATTACCACTAACCGTTACACCAAATTTACTGTGCCCATTCAGCATATCTCTGACCTAAGAACTAGATAGAACAATTGAAAATACCAGAGAGTGTCCCAGGAAGGACTTTGATTCCCAGAATAGCACTCAGCCCCGGTGTCAGTTTGAGTCTTGGGCTCTTTACAAGCACTCACAGAAGAATGACAAATGTCTGTGGGTTCTGATTTTGGAAGGGGACTGAGAACCAACTTGTTGCACAGCAGCTACAGAAGGACAGCTGTTGTATGGAAATGACTTTTAGTTAATGGGCATAGTTGACAGACCACAACAACTGGCAAATTATTTCATAGGTCTGACTGAGAAGAGAATCTGAGGACAGTTATGAATGACAAAAGAGAACAGCAGGTCAGCTTTCATTCAGATTAATCCTTTCATGGCAGAGCCTTAACTGCCCTTCAGTAACTCATTAAGGCATATAACACAAGCTGATCCCACATGATTTCAACATCAACTTTAAAATGTAATGAAAGTAGGGATGCTGTAAGGGAACATTGCAAGCCATAGAAAGATAATATCACCAACTTTGAAAGTAAGCATTTTATACCTGCAAATATTTGCAAATACAAAACTGAGAGTAGCTTTTCAAAGTCAGTCTTCCTGTGACAGGTAATAAAATTAAGGAATAAAAAGGCCTTCTCCCTTCTGCATCCTGTATTTTGTCATAGTTTTGTGTTGTTTCAACCGTATGCAGCAGTATGTTACAGATCTTCAAGATTTGAGACTACCTCTTAAAAACTCTCCCTCCCTTTGCAATCCACAAGACTCTGAGATTGGCCATAAATGAGAAAAATTGAAAACAGCATAGTGCACCTTCTTTGAATAAGAAAGACTCCATTGTATGGGTACTGATCTGAGGTGAGGCGTTGCCTCTGGTAGCTGTGACTGGGATTGGACTATAGAGGAACTGGAATCTTTCAAAACAGACAGTGAGTTCCAAAATAATGGTAATGTGGATGTTAATGTGCTCAAAGGTGTAACATTGAGAAGTAAAGGCAGGTCGAAAAAGTTAGGAGGAATAAGCTTGAATGAAAGGTAAAAAACCTATCCTACCTTTGTGTGTGTCATTGTACTATATTCCATGAGGATGTGATAGTGAATATTAACCCCAATTAAAAAAAGATCCCTACCTCCTCCCCTCTAAGTAAATCCTGTAACACACAATGCAGCGTGGAAATTTCAGTCAGATCCATTACCTTGAATAAACACCACCAAAACCTACTGGATGCTATCTGGAGAGAGAAAGGAAACAGCTAAGCTAAGTATCTTCAGGAAACAGGGCAAATGAAAGGAAGTTGAAAACAAAAAAACATTTACCTGCACTGCCAAATAGGAACAGATGGTGAGATCCAAGGGGAGATAAACATTAAAGACTGGAAACCAAGCAATTCATCCTGCCAGCTTTCAAAGATCCAGTACAACAGAAAAATCTAAGTACCATATAATATCAATGTTAAGCAACAATAAACAAGACTACAGGGCAGGTAAAGTGGAGTGAGCATGCTGAGAGGAGAGAGTTGAATGCTTTCACAAACAAGCCCATGAAGAGTTTTTGAAGTCAGATTGCAAGGAGACTCCAAGCAGGAAAAATTAAGGGAAAGCATGAAGAGAAAAGACGAATTGCCTGGTAAAGTGTATGAAGCAAACCCGTCTTTTGCTGAGGTATAAAGCCATCTCAGAAACCATTTCAGAAAGCTCAAGAAAGCTCAGAAAAGTGTACTACTTTTGAATTTCAAGGCAGTGCATAGCATGGGAAGAACCCTAAATTCTTTTATTAAAATAAATTCTCTAATATAAACAAAAAAAACCTTTTGGTTAGTGCAATACTTGGCTCTACATAACAATTTTCAGCTCCTTTAACATAAATGGCTTCCTCTTACTAAATTCTTCTGGCCCATGGAATACAGATGTCATAAAGAACAGGTCCAAATATTTCAAGGACCTCTCACAGCTGCCATTTTGCTCTAAGTGCAAGATTTCTGTGTCAGAGTGCTCCCTCTAAAAACTCATCAGATAATCTGAAAAGCTGCCCTGGAAAGATCCAAGTGTATTAAGAGGAGATTGTGGATACTGTTGGAAACTTGGCTTGGCACTGACCAGCTGTGTCTACTCCTTTTCTCCTCCCTTTTGAATTTCATTGCAATACAAAGCAATTAAGACTCCAACCCAGGGGCAGAGCCCAGCTGTGCCAAGCAGGAGGGAGGTCTCAGACCCAGCCTGAGGGCCAGGGTCAGTTGCACCAGTGACCAGTTCCACTCCTGCCAGGAGTGCACACCAGCACTCCCTCTGTGAAGGTCAGCACCAGAACATCATCTGCACACAGGACGTGCAAAGTGCGAACAATTGAAGAGGAAAGCAGGAACATTTTCACAAGATCTAATACTAGATCTGTATTAGATCTAACTTCAACACAGAAATCTCATGTTTGAATTACACCTGCTTTGAATTTCTTAGATTACTCGTATACTTTGGCCAACACTTGGCCAACACATATATTTTATCTGAATATGAAAGAGTCTTCTAACTCAGCAAATTGGACTCAAATACTTGAGATATTTAGAGGTTAAGAGAATAGATAAGAGTTAGACATAAATATGGTGTAGTTATAAAACAGTGGTCTGTAATCAGTAAGTCTTTCTGTTTCCTTGACAAATCAAGATAAACAGTTAATTCCTTGGCAAATCAACAATTACAAATAGAGACCTGCAGAAGGTTTCATGTCTAGCAGCTGGAGTGAATACCAGCTACATTTTGGAAATCTTAAATATTTCTGATTGGAAAATAGATCTAAGAAAAACAGTAAAGATAAAATAAAAATGTCCTAGATTCCCTCATTTCCAAATGAGATTTCCTTCTCCATCTTAAGCAGATGGCCAAACTTCAGCCAAATATAATCTCCTCATAGTAGCACATGTCCCTTTATTCCAGGTCTTTTATTCCTGACCTCCTTTTTCAAACATCCAGCTGTTTTCAAGAATCAGGATGTGATCGGGGCAATCTCTGTGTCCTCTTAACAGAGCTAAATTTTCTTTTGGACCAGTGAGATGCCCATTATAGATTGAAAAGATAGGATTTTAGATGTTTTCTGTACTATTGTGGTACGATGGCAGATTTATCAAGAAGAGCCCTATCAAAAAGGCAATTCTTGGTGGTCACTCCTGGAAAGGCTCTCTCCTTTGCTCTACGGCATCTGGAAACCCCTCCTAATTTGATGTTCATTTGTTTCGTGCTTTCCTCTCTTGCCTTATGGATGGTTACAGTGTGAGCTTTGATATTTTTTTCTGAGGAAGGAGATTTTGGCAGGAGTTAGTACACCTTGGGCAGAGAACAGATAAGCTCATCTCCTCCCTGCGCTGAGATAGATTGGCTGGGAATTTAACACCTCTCTGAAACAAGGACACTCCAGAGTCCACAGTAATATTGAACATTTATTTTATTATTTTTATTACCATTAAAAACTCCCTAAAGTTTCTAATGGTAATAAACTTCCTAAGTGATCAAAAATCTATACCAATCCATGTGAAATTATAAGGAGAGAAAGTTTTGTCTGCAGTCCCTGAGACAACATTACAGATATTTTTTTCCTAAACATCCTTGTCTCCTTGATTGACTTTTTGGCAAATTTCAGGAGATTATGCACTTGCCATTTAGTCATAGACACTCTAGATCAAAGCATAAGAACCCACAAGTGAAATTATACAACGCAACTTGATTTAATGTTTTTTGCCTTCTCCCACAGCATGAATTTTTCAGTGTGCTGAGGCCACAGACCTAAAAGCCCTAAAAGGCTGTTCTTTGGCAGAACAGAAGGAATAACCTTGAGGCAGGAGACCCGAAGTCCCACTTGCCATCAGGGATTCTAACTTCCCATCTACAAGCAGAGGCAAAACATCCTTAACACAAAAAAAAAAAAAAACCCTGAAATATTGTGACGAAAACAGGTAGCAGGTGTCTGACAAAATTGTTAAAGGCAGAAATTCTCAAGACCTTTTTCACTTTAATGTTTATAACTTCTGTGTAGTATTAAAATCTCATTGTAATCATGTACACAGATTTCTCTTTCATTTTCACTAGAGACTTCTCTCTATTCTGTGAAGTGGAAGAGACCAATATCACATTTTTGGGAGGCCCACTCTGGAAAGCTTTCTGGGAAGTTTGCAAAAAGCTGAATTATTAGCCTCTCTTTTTTAACATTTTTTTTTTTTCTGGGTCCCTTTAGTTTTCTCTGTTCCATTTTTATACCTCTTTTATTGTGGACTGCTCAATCCAAGGTGAGCAGAAATCTTCACTACTAAAGTAGAACAAAAGATGATTACACAGTTATTGATAAAGTTTAAACTGTTCTGAATAACCCCAAAAGGTAGAATAAAGTGAAGAGGGGGAATGTGCTTACGGAATGGCAGATTTTACATGATATTTAGAGAACAGAGTTATATATGGGCACTGATGGGGCTTTTAGTAGTAGCAAGGCATCATTGTTCAGATCACTGGTTACATTTTCTAACTCTCCCTAGAAATCTGCTTATCTGCTGCTTTTCATTTCTAAATAACCTTAAAAGCTCACAGCTCCAGCTGCCCTGTTTAGGCAGTATGAAGAACAGCACCAGTGTTGGTAGAAGTTGTTTGTTTTAATCTCTCTTTCTGCAAGGAAATTATCGTCACCAGAGCAACCATGGGCAAACAAAGAAGGCAGTCTCACTGCGGCCTCCTTGAAACGCAGCCCCGTGTGTGTGCGCACACTGTGTGCACACATTCAACCCACAGCTTTTTTACGTCAGCTGTTTGCAAGAGAGAAAAGAGCAAGGAAGATTTAAGCGTTGGTTGAAGCAAGGATTTTTGGTACACAAAGAAAAACCTTTGCTAAGGAAGCACTCTGGGGTCACCTTTGCTGCTGCCTCTCTCCCGCTCCGTGCATGTGTCAGCTCCTCAGCCTCTGCTTTAGATTAAGTCAAAACTCCAGGTCTGTAAATGGCCTGGGGGTGAACGTGCTCCCATTTCCTTCTTCTTGAGATTCAGAATTACAAATTAATCTGCAGGAAACAATTGCTTGAGCAATTTAGAAGTGGTGTGGGCAAGAGTCTGCACATTTCCCTTCTGGTAGCAAGGAAGAAGGGGAGGGAGAGAAAGCAGGAGAATACTGGGCTGCTATTGTGCTGCTCCAGCCACACTATTGATAGTGTTCATTTTAGCTTCTTAGCAAGGTTAAGCATGATAATTGAAAATGTTCATAGCATTGTAGTTCTACTCATGGTTCCAAGACGATGAAATTACCAGCTATTTAACAGCCTTTTTATGCTATTCTTACTGCAGTACTTAAATCCATACCATAATACAAATGCAATACCTGTCACTTTTTTTTTTTTTTTCTGTTGAGAGATGAGTGGAATTTAATACTGGCTTGTACAAAAAACTTTCTTATAGGGCAAATACCTTTTTCTATTTCGATGGGGTTGCAGAGGTATCTAAAACACCCCAAATTAAATCTGGCACCTGTTGAAAATATTTGGCTCATAAACTTGTAACAAAAGACATGTCAAATGAAACATAGACTTGCAGTGGAAAGAAAACATTTTCTGTCAACTGAGCCTTAGCAAAAATACTCTTGATGTTTCCCACACCACAGCTTTGTGCTGTTTTTTTCATTTTGTGTTATGTACAGTGTGGGCCGCATAATTTGATGTAGTGAGAAAACGAACAATTTTATGTTAAAGTAGATTTGTCAGAAAACGAGTCAGTTTAGAAAACTAATCCGCTGCACTAAAAACCTTCAAAAGGAGATGTAGTAGCAGACAGAATGCATAACAGTTGCCACTTCACTCAATCCAAAACACAAATATTTGAGTAATATAATGACAATATAAAAAAAAATTAAAATTGACTATCCACTCCTCCACTCCTCAGGATCCATCAGTCACTGGGGGCAGATGTTCAAAAAGAATTCAGAGACTATTAGGAGCCTGTTTTCCACAGTGTTTTTGAGAGCTCTAAGTAAGTAGCTGGGTTCTCACTGCTCTGGTGCTCAGAACTTTTCTGGAAATTTCAAGGAAATTGGTTTCAACACTTTTCAAAGCTTTTTTTGATCTCCTGAAGAGTATATAGAAAAAGTTGTTCCCTTTTTAAAAATAACATGGCAACAACATGAGCACCAAACTCACCCATTTCCTCTGTGACTGTGATCACAATAATAAGTAAAAGTTAACCTTTCATTTGCTAAATCATTAGATACCTCTTTGATTAATATTTGTCAGAAAAAAGTTATAAGAATTGCATGGCACTAAAGACAATGAAAGACAGTGTGTTTATTTGTGGATTTAAGTGCAAGAAAATGTGGTGGAGAAAGGAAAAAGAAGAAGGACGAGGCCCTAGCATCTAGGAAAATAGCAATTAGGGTTTCTGGAGAAAATCTTTGGCTGCATCTGCAATACTATTTTAGTTCAAGGAACAGAGAGGTTTTAAAATTAATCCCTTGAGCTTCCCCACTTTGCTTTGGTCCTCACAGTGGTTTCTGGTATACTTGAACCACATTCCTCTCAGAGAAAGCTGAGGCAGAAGTTCCAATCCAGGTGCAAATCTAAATATGTCCAGCCTGTTGCAGGGACACAGAAAGGTGATGCAAAGATTGTTGCTTCACACAGCTTTGAGCCACCTGTGATGAGATACTGGGTTTGAGAAAACAGACTGAATTTAGTCTGACTAAGAGCCACAAACCATATGGGGAACAAATACTAGGAACTCAGCATCAACTACATTAATCTACTGCTCCACTCCAGTTACATCAAATTACTTTTCATGTAGATATAACATATTACCTTCAAAATATGCATCTTCCCATTTAGGTCTGTCACCTCTGGCCAGAGTTAACCAGGAGGCTCCTGTGTAGACAGACTTCTTCCCAGTCTCATGCTGCAGTTTTCATTTGTAAAGTTGAACTTTTGATTGGATGGACAGTTTTCCTTTCTATATCTGATGTGTACACCAGGGAATGCAATCAGGAGATTTCTATTGATTATTCTCAAGCAATTTAGTTCTGGTCATGGTTGTACTGGATTTGCAATTATACTGAGGAGAGGTATTATTGACTCTGCCTAGCAATTACCAGGCTGACATCAGATTTTGTATAGCTGAAACTAACTTACATCTCTCTGACCAAGTTACCATAATGAGATGCTGTTATTTTTTTCCCCTAACCAAAAGCAAGCTTATCATTTTGTCTTCTAAGGGAAATGTTGCACATTATTCCTTTAAAAAGAGTTATGTCTATTTAAAGAAACAGAGAATGCATTTAACCTTAATTAGAAAAGGGTTTGGGGTCTGAGATATTCTCTAGGTGCTAGTACATTTCTGGAAAAACACTGTCAAGGCTTACACAAGCCAAAGCAAGTTAGACTGACTGTTATCTGAAGAAGTTTAATAACATTAGCTGGACTTCTCTGAAGGCTTGTCCTGCATCCTTAGAGCCACTGCTGTCACTTGAAATGCTCTAAGAGTCATACTGGCATCTTTGCTTCCTGGGCTCAGTGATAAAAATGAGAAAGACTGATAGCATTGGAACTTCAGACACATAATTGTGCCCCTTTGTTCCACAAAATGTGGGAAAAACACATTCAGGACTGGAACAACTTCTTTTTATGGTCACACCAGAACTTTTAAGTTCCCACAGGTATTTGTAATGCACATACACATTTTACCAAAAGTAAACTAGATCCCAGTAAATAAAAAAAAAAGTATTCTCCTCCATAGAAGTAATGAAAATCAGAAGCTGACACCACACATGACATATGTTTCTTATTACTGTTTGCTTTGCAGTTACCAATAGAGTACTTTCAAGTACTTCTGAGGAACAATAGCTGGTATAATAAGTAATCTCTGTTTCTAAGCCCTCTTTGTGAATGCATTTGTAAAGGCATCTGAAGGACTGGTTTGCTACTTTATTTGACCAACTTCTAGCCTAAAGCACAGGGAGATACAGGAGGGAGTTTGGAAGTGGACAAAGACTGAGGGGGAAGGTGCCATGTGATTGAAAGCAGCAGAGCTGATCCCTATGCAAATCCCAGACAGCAAACACGGCTGTGGATGATGAGGCCTGACAACTGCAAACACAAATGCTCCTATCAACTACTCAAGCAAAGCAAACTCCGTCTGCCCCAGTCCCACCCAGCCCCCTTCTCTCAGCCAGAGTGCACTAGTGCTCAAACACCTCCTAGCGCCTTGTGAACAAGGCAGCAGCACCTCCACTTTGCACTGAAGGGCCAAGCTACTTCATTTGTTCACTCTTGTGGTCAAGTTCAGGAAGCTCCTAAAGAATGCAGGCATATTTGGCCTGTCAACAAGCAGAGCAGGTGGATCCTTCTGGCATCAGCACTGGATGCGGCATGGGTTGTGAATCCTTCTCTGGAGCACAGGAAAACTGTGACAGGGACAAAGGAGGTCCTGCAGAGAGGAGACCAAGAAGGAGCCAAGCTCCAAGAAAAATTTGGCAGGCGTGTTTGCTGTTATTTATGTTAACTACAAAGGAAGTCCCAGGGGCGGGGAAAATCTGGAGCAGTTCCAGCATGCACATGTGCTGTGCTAGGAGGAATAGGAATGCCAGTTTCCAAAAACATAACATACGGATATGTGTACCCAAGGCACACATACATAGACATACATAACAACTCACTCCAGCTTCCTAGAGCCAAAAAATAGCTTATGTCTTGATCCCATATTTGGTGCTGCTGGGGATTTATTGTTAATTTGGCCTACAACTTCTTGTAGTAACAATGTTTGTGTATTTTTTCTGCTGTATCTGCACTGGAATGGGAGTAACCAGAGTGGGAACTTCTCAGATGGTCTTGTTTTGAGTGTCCACTCCCACAGACACTCATCATCTGTACAGAAATCCTACTGATGTTTTGCAACTCCTCCCTAGAAACACCACGAAGTTAAGTCTGTGTATAAACCTCAAACCACCCTTTTTCTTTCTTCCTCTATGGCAACCTTTATGAGTTTGCACAGAAAAGCTGATAAGTTTGTCATCTCCTTGGGTAACATTTTCCAAAGTCTCTAAAATAGCTTTTAGAAATAACTTGAACAAGAAGGACTAGAGGTCTCATCACAAGTCAGTGGCTGTGTTCACACTAGCAATTTTCTTGCTGTAGCTGAACTAAAACAGTGAAGGAAGGAAATTGCAGCTGAGCTCTTTACGTCTTTTATAATGAAGTGCAGTGGGGGGCAGGGGGCAGGGAGGAGATAATTCAGATTTAAATACTTGTGCAAAATACTCAAACCAGTCCTGCTTAAAGCTGCCAACATAGACGTATACTTTGGGATCCTTATAATCTGCACACTTAAATTGTGTAGAATACAAGGTCAATTTACAAGCGCCTGTTTGCACTGCGAGAAAACAGATGAAGTGGCTGCTTCTTGTAATACGCAGCTGTCTGCTGCAGTAATCCTGGCAGGCAGTCACCAGAGTGGGGCACAAAAAATTCTTAGTATTTTTAGTGAGTGGCACCAGGAAGTATCTACTTACTGTTTCAAGAATGCAGAAAAGCAGTAAAAGGTTACATCACCTAGTCTTGTGGGACCAAAGATGATCACCAGCTGAGTTTCTCTCATAATTGCAATGTAATTGTAATTGTAATGAATAAAATTAGCTTCTTATAATGCATCTATTGTTTCTCAAACAGCACAATGTAATCTCATTTGCTTGCAATTTTTTTAAAACACAAAATATACAGGTACCACATACTCTGAAAAAAAACTTGGAGTTCAACTATGTTACTTCTAGAATTTAACATAGTTGTAACTAATTTTACTATAACTGTGAAATGTACTGAGTGCACATGAAAAATGGTTTTCCAAGGCTCATAACCTAGCTAAATCAAATCAGTTTTTTTTTTCTTTTGGGGCATGCAAAGCACAAGTGAGCCCATTATGGTCTCTTTCATTGCCAGGTTTTAACTTTCAGCTTCCAGATGCTTTGACTGGGGAGCTGCTTGACATAAAATAAATAAACAAATAAATCCAAGATCAAGCTAATGAGTAAAGTGTACTCTTTCTGTTTTTCTCTGGTTTTGAGGCAGCCTTTCTGCATATTTACTCCTCAGGAAATATTGTTTTTACGGCAGAGAATAATACTGTGAAATGCATAACATTCACTGTCATACCTGAGCAATTAAAATTGTTTAGGCTAGGTTTGTCGTAGTCTACATCAATGATGAGGCAATGTCTTTGTGCACTTTATATCATACAGTAATTTTCATTATTTCATTCACTGTTGGTAAAGAATGTAAATAAAATATTCCTGTCCTTTTTGCTCTAGTACCCCAAGAAGTCAGCTCTACAATAGCTCAACACAAATATGAAGTTATTTAATAAAGACAGCTATGAGTGACATAGAGAATTGACTTCCCAACAACCACTTTCTCTTCTTTCCCAATGTAATGATGAAGTAAGGGTGGTATACAAAAGTAGGACTAACTGGAAGATCTTGAAACCAGAGCAGCTCAGAGGCTACAGTCACTGGCAGAACTTAAGGAAGAAATGAACTCATAATTTCAAGGGAAATTGAACATAAACAACTTGCAACCAAAATTAGAATATAGCCAAATTGTAAAGTATAGTTGGAAGGGCTGTCTAGTTTCTATTTGCTGCTTGGATGTGCTTAGCAGTTTTTCAGATGGCCCTGGTCTCTACAGGTGAGATTTTCAGTTAGAATTATCAGACTTAACATTCAGGCATTACTGGTAGGAATTAAGACTGAAATTGCCTCTTGTCATATAAATACCAAAAGAAGCAGGATCTCAAACACTGAATCCAGTAATCACTCTTTTTTCCTTCAGTTATGTATTTGTTTAATAGTAAAGGAGGTGTCCATTATGTAACTAGGATTTTCTTTTAGAAGTTTGTCTAATTTTTACTTGACCAGTGAGACAAAGTCGCTTCTTAGCTCCATCAGTGTGCCTCCATTGCAATGCTGTTATGTGCCTGGCAAGCTACGCAGGCTTACATAAAATTCAGATCAGAATTTGGATGCAAGGATTTGGCTGCAGGAAAAAAACAAAAAGAAAATAACATCTGCTCCCTGAAGTAATTTAACTTGGTTATGCAGACAGACATATACTTAAATCTCC
Source organism: Melozone crissalis (assembly GCF_028551555.1). Taxonomy (NCBI): domain Eukaryota; kingdom Metazoa; phylum Chordata; class Aves; order Passeriformes; family Passerellidae; genus Melozone; species Melozone crissalis. The sequence continues at coordinate 16,628,731 of NW_026535783.1, read as the reverse complement.
CTACAAAATTATTTCATGTACTCATTTAATTGGCTGTCTGGTAGTCACCTATCAGTCACGTTAATCTGATTTTCAAGCTTATCAAATGCTTAACCCTTTGAAAGAGGTACTTGTTTAGTGACCTAAATTCATCTGTACTATTGAGACAAAATGCTTGAAACAACTCGACTGGACTCTGAAATAGGGGGTTTCTGTTCTGCTAAATGAGGCTGGTTTTTTAGATGGTGTTTGCAGAAGAAGAACTCTGTCCCAACCCCTCTGATCATCTCCTAGGAAACAGTTTGCAAGAGTAAGCCAGACAAAAGGATATCTGGAAGATGTCCAATTTATGTTCAGTTATAGGTGTGCATTCATATCAATTTGTGTAGATGTGCAGAGACAGATCTATGTACAAATGTGTGTACTTTAGAAAGAGACAAGGGATTTGTGGATTTTGTGACCATAAATGCCTCTAAAATCATCCGCTGTGTTAAGTTGCTCTGAGTTCTCACATGGGGAACTGGGAGGCCAGAGGTTGTCTGAACCCGAAATGTTGCTCTTGTCATAAAAGCTCAGCTAAGCAGAAAGCTGGGAACATAGCTGTTGACAAAGATAGAGCCGAGAGCTCCACGGCTTATCCTTAATTAGGTGTTGGCACTGGCTCTTGTCAAACAAGGGGAAAGAGTGTATGCTGAAGCACACTGACACACACAGACAGCACCAGTCACAGTTGGAGAGAATACAAAGTGCATTCAAGCTGGCATTGAAAGGGATTTAGATAAGTACTTGAGGTAACAAAAATCGAAAAAAGAGGATGATAGCAATGGAAGCTTTAGATGAATTGCAACGGAGTGCACCTTTATTACAGCTTATCAGTCTCCAGACAGCAACAAACCAGCCTTCCTAGTGCATTTCTCTTCTTGGTCTTTTGGATTAAAGGTCAAAGTAACTCAAATTTATATGTTCTGTCTCTCTTGCTGCTTGCACACATTCAGCACACATCTTTACCAAGGATGAAAGCTTCAGCTCCTTGAGTATAACAAAGGCCCTTTCCTTTGTCAAAGTGGCTCTGTTTTCCCCTTCAAACAATTATTGTCTGGAAGAGATTGCAAACAATATGATATTAAAAGGTCACAATAGTACTGCTGGAATAAATACACTTCTGGCAGTGTGCCAGGCCTAATCCTTCTTGTCTGGAACCACTGTTCTATTTTATAATCATTTGACATATTCAAATAGCTAATATGTGGGTTTATTAATAATACATATAGGCAGTATCCTAACATACACAAAAGCTGTGTGTTTTCACAATGTGTATAAGCACTTCAAGCAATAAGCTGTGCACATTTAGCTACCAGATGGTAGTTCTTATCACAGATAAAAGCACATATATGTTACTATAACTACACCCTCAAAAAGCAAATGATAAGAAAAAATACTCTCCACATCACAGCTTACATTATCCCTCTACTTAGGCAGAAAACAGCATATGTTTTACTGCTGGGGAAGTGTAGTACTTGAGAGAAAAATATGATTGCAGAAGTGAAAAAAAAGGTAGAAATTCAGTGTGACATATTTAATAGGGATGTTGAATGAAGGGTTTGTTCAGTGTAATAGTAGTAGAGGGCGAGTGTTGTGATTAATGCATTTAAACTCTGAACTCCATATGATGGGCAGAAGAAGATTTGCCCAGCTCAATCCTCCAATAATTTCTATTTTTTAGTACCATGTGAGCTTCACGGGAGGTATAATAGTAAATATTTTAGGGAAATAATTTTCATTTGGGTATTAAAATATTTTGGTAACTCCACACTCAACAAAACAACAAACTGAAAACAAAGGTAAATAAGTATGTTTGATTCACTAAAAGCAACAGGACCAATACACTGATTTGTCCTTATAACCCAATCTACAACCATTACGAAGGTTATTAGGAGTTCACAAGTTCGTTTTCCATATGTGATATTTAACACTTCCCATAAAAAAAAAAAAAAATGCAGGTTAGAGAGGCTGCCATTTGCACGGAAAGGCTCGTCTCCCCACAGAACGCTGCATCCGCGGACGAGCAATCCCGGAGATGTTTTGCAGCGCAGCAAACGCGGGCGGGGGCTCGCCGCGCCCCCCGCCCGGCCCCGGAGGGCAGAGAGCGGCCCCGGCCCCGCTCCCGCCCCGGCCGGGCGGCTCCGGCTGCCGCCGCCAGCGCCGCGCTCCTGGCGGGCGGCCAGGCAATCTCCGCTTCCCGATGGAGCCCTGATCCCATCTGCTCCGGCAGCGCAATGTATTCCACTTCAGGTCAAAAGCAGGGAGCCGGCAGTATTAACATTACACTAATCTGTAAAGACATTTTTGCTAGGCTAGATAGGCTAATGTTACACAGAGCTTTTAAAGGCTGCGGGGATAAGGAACAGCAGTAATTGTCAGGGGAAGAGGCAGTATGCAGAACACAGTCAGAGATGACAATAGATAGAGCACTGTCAGAACTGAATAAAACAAGTACTTGCTGGGGAGATTAGAATTTGAATATGGATACAAGCTCACAACCAAATTAATCTTTCAGGCACTTAAAAATAATTGCAAAAATATTTTCCCTTAATTGAAAGGAGAATCCTTCAATGTCACATTTGGAAAAAAAATGGGATATGGAAATACGTCAATCTCAGCACTACCTTCTGTAAGAGATAAACTTCAAGTATTTCAAAGGAACTAGGCTTGTTCCTTGAAAAGGAAACAGACGTGTCTTTTGTTTCTGGAAATCAATATACACTACACATTTTGCAGATAGGGTGGAATTGTTATCAAGCACTTTTGAAGTATACATTTTTATATTTTCATTATTACAAGGGCTCAAGAACACACTACAGCAATACAATAAAAGTAGGTTAACAGGGAAAAAAAGAAAAAAACAACAAAAAAACCTACCCCAAAACAAAACAAAAAACAATCTCAAAAAACAAACTGCAACACGTTTTTCGGTTTTTCTCTCACACATTTCTAAGAAAGTAGTTCAAGAATCATGCCTTTAGGCACATCAGAAGCCATTAAGAAGTACATTTCTGGAAATCATAATGTATAAAAATTCAATTTAGGCTGCTAGACATTTTCTTCTGAGATCTAAGGAAAAAGATATTTGGCTGGAAATGAACCATCTGCAAATCCACACAATTAAGTATATGACTGTGTTTTAATAGACTTCAAACCATGTGGCACTGACATGAAAGATAACTTAAATAATAGAACAATAGAGATTCAGTAGATGGAAGTACATTGTTCTTTAATTAAAAAAAAAAGCTAAAAATCCATCACAGTAGCGTAACATTTCACACATGAAATTACAGGCTTCATTTGTATTTTGCTAGTTATTAATTTCTACCCATATTACTCCTTCAGCTGCATCTTAATGAGCAGATGTTGAACAGTTACTTCTTTATCAGAGCAGATTATCGTCTCAGAAATTCGCCAATTGTTACTATTTTGCAAATGGGATTATGTTCTTGCTTGTGAAATAGAACTCTGCACTTCCCCTGATCTTATTTTTAATTACATGTATGTAGCACACGTGGCATCGATGCACGCGCACAGGCCACCACCCAAACTTGCGGATCAGCCAAAGGAACGGTGGTCAGGAGGGATTTCGTCTGGTGGGAGAGTTCTGAAGCAAATCCACATGAAATGTGCTGACCTCCGCCCTCTCGCCTCAGCCTCTCCATGCGTTTTTCCCATGCTAATCCCTGCCCTGGAGAGGCAGCCCCTCGGTGAGGCAGGCGGCCCTAGAGAGGAGGCCCCTCAGTGGGGCCTGGAGAGGCAGCCCCTTGGAGGGGCAGGTGGCCCTGGAAAGGCAGCTCCTTGGAGGGGCCTGGAGAGGCAGCCCCTCGGAGGGGCAGGTGGCTTTGGAAAGGCAGCGCCTCGGTGGGGCAGGTGGCCCCCATGGCCCCGGCCTCTGGGCCTGGCCCTGGCGCAGGCTGCAGCCCCACCGCCCCTGCTCCTCTGTCGAAACAGGCAGAGGAGAGAGCTCACAGCACTGTAATTGCCTCCGTTATAAAACATCTTCACCTGTTATCCAAAGCTGAGCTGAATCACATCAGAAATTATTAACAGTGGCTGTTTTCATGCCAGCTTAATTTGAGCTGATGCTGCTGTTCACTTAGCACAGATGAATAGGTGTGTAGGACGAGACTTTAAACAGAGATGACACCCCAATGAATATTTGCTAGCAACTGTACTGTGGGGAGCTGTGCTGGAGAACAACAGACAATTGTTAGAAGCAAGTGGATAGGGGTGAAAGGAGGAGAAAGGAGACACTGCCATCAGTATCTGCTGACAATAATTTTCCAGCCTGATGTCAGACTTTAACAGCTAAATCATTTTTTTCAATTAGTTTCCACAAACATTGGCAAACACAAGCTGACTTTTTGTGCATACACAATGGTGTGAGAAAATGATGCTGCATCAAACGTAGCCAGAAATATGCTACTCCGCCAAACAGGCATTAAATTTTAATAGTCTGCTTTCATTTTCGCTGCAGTGTGCTTCAAGATGATTATAAATTACAGCATTCTGCTTACTTTTGACTAAATAAGGCATGTTTTAGCATTTGATTTAGAAGTAATGTGTGCCTGACATACGAAACAAATCTTGCAGATGCAATTTATCACATGGTTCTCTACGCTTCAACAGAAATTGCTGCACTACCCAGTCACCTCTTTGATGAGTGGTTATGACTTAGATGTGGCATTTAGATAAATGCGTTATTTGAGTCAGAATAAGGCCAGGATTTACCTGCGACCTTCAAAACCAAGGGGGCATTCCGCATGTTTCACTTCCAGAACCATTAATCAAATACCTCATCAAGTCTTAGAGGGATGGGGGCCCTAAGTACAGAGCCTTTGTAAATTAACTTTATTGAGGAGCCCCTGCAGGTTGCAGGTGAACAATCCTTGACCTTCCTGCTTTTGCGCTCCCACCTCTTCACATGTGGTTCACATACCCACAATTAGCCCAAATGCAGAGGGGAAGAGCAGTGAACATGCTGGCTGCAAATCCCAAAGCAGATCCAAATACAAAGAAGAGTTCCTGCCAGCATGGTCAGAAACAAGGGGGTCCAAGCATAGTTACTAATTTTGGCACTAAAACCATGCTCAATTTTGTAAAAGGTTCAACTAGTGCTTGGATTATTTACAATAAAACTCATAATTTTGACTCCTAACCATTACTACTGACCCGTTGTATCCTGTCTGCGGGTAGAGAAAATTACAGTGTAATAGCAGAAACATTACTGAGGGTTTTAGATTTGTCTTTTTTATCAGTGAGACATTAGAGATAGCAATCCAGGCTAGTAGCCAATGTCAGGGCATTTAGGTGATTTTCTGATATCTCTGAGGACTGTTTGCCTAATGAAATGGATCAAGGTGCCTCTTATAATCACTCCTCATACTAAAGGAACAGGAGGAATAAAATGGTCTGTTCAAGGATGTGGGGATGCATAGCAGATCCACAGACGTGCAAAATCTGTTGAAAGGCTAAAATTTTGGTAGCTGTAGTTTTAGTATTCCTGTGAGGAGCCGTCTCTCATTCTGAACACTTTCCCTGTAGAACTATGTACCTTTTCTGAGCACTTTATTGGTTTGTAAATAATACAGGCTTATTTGATATCCTAAAATGTGATGCTATGTTTACATTTAAACTGCTGAACTGTTGCACTGGCATGATCTAACTTATTATAGATAGAACTGTGGGGCTTAAATAGTTGATAAACCTTTTGAAACCTTTGGAAGAAAACCTTTGGAATGTTAAGTGAGTCATATTCATATTGTGCTGGCCACAAAAGAACCCACAGAGGTTCCTCCTATGTGTTCTGTCAAGCAACATCAGCTACAAAAACCTTTCATCTTTAATAGCTTTAATTAAAAGGATGTGCTGATTTCGAAAATTGGATACAACAGATAAATCTATCTGTTGCACATAAGTGAAATCTGAGCAAAATTGTGAGATCTGCCTTTTCCAAATTGTTTCACATAGAAAGGGATGACAACTTTTCATAAAATATTGAGTGGTGTGTGTGTGTGTGTCTAAGCATTAAAAATGTACATAGCTTCTACAAAAGGCAAATGGAAAAAATACAATGCCTCAGGTCAACATCTTCCCCTCTAAGGTAAAGGTAAATGGATCACCTTCAGAGGAAAGGTTCAGATGGAACACCATGAGGTTTTTTCTTTTTTTATGCCTACAAGTTCTCTAACTTTTAGGAACAGAGCAGTGCATTGTCTACCTCATACCTTAACAGCTGTGACCAAGGCCAGTAGGAAAGCGGAATTAGGAAAGGGAAGCTGCATGCCTTTCATGGTCTTACCTTTCTGAGAGCTCCTATAACTTTTCCTTCCCCTTATTACCTACTGCTCAAGACCCTGCTTTTGGCCACCAGAGAGGCAGAGGGAAGTGGACAGGCAGAATTCACTTCCCTTTCAGGATAGAGAGTATACATTTCCTCCACTGTGTCTTTATCCCTAAGTAGACTTTGCCTCAACCTGATCATTTAGAAAGTCCCACCCAAGAAGCTCTGTACATTATGTGTGGTCTAGCATGAGGGCTGAAAGTCACAAAATGAAGAAAGGTGGTCTTGGAAGTAGTCAGCAGCATAGGAAGTGAAGGCACTCCTCTCTATTTCTTAACTTTGCCTCTCTATTTCTTAACTTTGCCCTTAACTTTGCCGCAGAAACATAGAGGCAATGCTAAAGGACATGTATAAGCAATAAAGGGCACCTAGAAGAGTGAAATAATTTTGAATCTGAGTATTTTGCTATCATTTCTTCATACACCAACATACATCAGAGGGTTGTTCTTCTAGCAGATAGCTGCAGCAGTGACCAGGGAATATTTTGAAATTTACAAATTTCTTTTAAGTCTCTGACTTTCTTCTAGAAAGACAAACAAGCAGAAGAGACCAAAATTGCTGGAAATGTAGTTTTGCCAGTGGAAGAAAGAAGGTTTCAAGGAATGAGACTGAAGGGGAAGAAGTTTGACTAAACTGTAGATCAGGTTTTAGAATGACTCACAGGTAGGCACTCCAAAAACTCTCTGAGTAGCATACTGTGTTTTAATGCAGATCAGGAAAGTGATCAGGAAGCAATTAAAAGTAATTGATATTATAGAACAGATAGTTGAGGAAGATATTTTGCAGGGAATAATCTTCTAGAAAGAAAAATCCATCCCTCTCAGCTAACAGATTTCTTGGAGTATAGCAATATGTTGTTGCCAAAGATACAATTTACTTGGGCTTTGAAAAAGCCTTTGACAAAATGACTTAATGGTAAGAACAGAAGGGTTAAAATACTGCCAGGAATTAGAAATATGTAATCAGGGAGGGAGGGAGGGAGGGAGGGAGGAAGTGGCGGAAGGAAGGAAGTGGCGGAAGGAAGTGGCGGAAGGAAGTGGCGGAAGGAAGGAAGTGGCGGAAGGAAGTGGCGGAAGGAAGGAAGTGGCGGAAGGAAGGAAGTGGCGGAAGGAAGGAAGTGGCGGAAGGAAGGAAGGAAGGAAGGAAGGAAGGAAGGAAGGAAGGAAGGAAGGAAGGAAGGAAGGAAGGAAGGAAGGAAGTGGCGGAAGGAAGGAAGGAAGGAAGGAAGTGGCGGAAGGAAGGAAGGAAGGAAGGAAGGAAGGAAGGAAGGAAGGAAGGAAGGAAGGAAGGAAGGAAGGAAGGAAGGAAGGAAGGAAGGAAGGAAGGAAGGAAGGGTGGCTAATGGTCAGTTTTCATGACAGGATTGCAATGGAATTCTTCATGTTTCTGTACTTGTATAAGACTGTTTTCCTATTAGTGTTCTGGGGAGATGGGTGGGAAAAGAAATTACACAGAGCACAATTATTTAGATTAGTCATCACTAGAGAAGGTTAAGAAGGTCCAAAGGGACCTTACAAAACTAAGCTAAATAGGCAGCAGGGCTACTTACATATGAAGTTGACAAATGCAAGATAATGCAGATAGGAAGGAGTAATTAGAAGTAATCAGACTAAATTAATTATAAACATCTGGGCATCTCAGCAAACATCACGATGCGGAACTCCACACAATAGAGCCATTGAGAAAGCCAGCAACATTTAATGCCTCTAAGGGCTTTTCCTAGGCACATAGATGGTTAGGGGCAAATGAACAAACTGTCAGCTCATCCTGCCCACAAAGTCTGCTCAGATTTCATAGTTTAAGGGTGGGAGAAGGCTTTCTTTCTTCTGCCTTCCCTCCAATCACCTCCCAAGTCTTCAGACATTAGGGGAAGCTATACCCGGAATCTAAACAAATACATTTTGTAATTTAACACCCAAAAAAGGGTCTTAGGAGCCACACAGGATTCCAACAAGTGTAATTAATGTCAAGTTGAGTACAAAGTGGTGTTGCCCTCCTGCTGCCCTCTCCACCTGCTGCCCGTCTGGTGTTGCCCCCCTGCTGCTCCATCCACCTGCCGGCTGTCTGGGATTGCTCTCCAGCTGCTGCACCCACCTGCTCACTGGCCTCCTTGGAGTCATCTGGGGCCTGCCACGCTCCCTCCGTGCCCCAAACAGCCTGGGACGGAGCTGACACCACAGCACGATTGTGGGGAGAGCATGGGAGGGCTGTCAGGGGCTGCAGGGAGGCAGGTGGTGGAGGGAGACCGTGTCCATTCAGCAGCACCAGCAAGGTCACTCCAGCCACGGGAGGTCCAAGGCAGCTGCAAGCTGCTTCATCCCCAATGTAGAAGGTTGGCTTAGCCTTCTGTTCAATCAGGTTTCTTCTTTCCAATTCTTGCATTTTTGCTGGAAGGGAAAGCAAAGACCATGTAGGCAGATGTGCTGAGGAGGATTTAAGATATCTACTCATCATCTACATTGTATCTGGTTTCCAGTAAAGAAGTTAAAAAAACCAGAGCATACTTAAAAATAAATGCTATCCCTTCCTTACATTATAGTATAATGGTCTGCTTCTACTATGGATCAAAGCAATCTCCTACACTATGCTCTTCACTTCTCATTTCTCTGAAAAGGAGGATATCTTTTACTTGCACAGTTTAACTTCTGCATTATATAAGTGAAGGGGAGCAGAGAATTAAGTCACAGAATTCCCTTACCACATACAAAGTCATGTCTATAGCAATGATTAAGAGACTTCTGCTAAGCCCGATATATATTTATATAAATATAAGTTGTATTTTACTATAATGGGACTTACTATTTTTATTTAAAATCAGAAGTTCTTTGAAGTTAACCATTTGATTTAACTTCCTTGATCAGAGTATCAGCATGCTGGAGTCCCTTGGAATAACCGTGGATAATCATGGTTTGTATCCTAATATAAACACAACATCAAAGAGTCAGTGAGTATAAAAGTAAAATACAAATCTTTTCCTTTCAACAGATATATGTCCTTGGGAGAAGGAAGGCCTCCTGATTGTTGCTACTCTTAAAGGAAATAAATATAACCACATGATCCCTTTCTACATGCTATATGCTCTCACATATGTTTTCTGTCACTCCATAACCTCAGTACACAGTATTTTCAGCGTACCAGTAGTATTCCCACTCATTTGACCTGAAACTCAGCAGGGAATAAAACCCTCAGTTAAAAAAAAAAGAATGGAAATGGAAAGCACTCTCTGTCAGTCACTATAAACAACGGGATTTAGAAGAGTGTTTAGCTGCAAACCTAGACATTTTAAACAACTAGAATCACAGCAGCTAAGACTAGATGGTAAAAAAATCTCAGATGGTGATCTCCTGAATACAGAGACCTTTGTAATCTTCAGCATACCCTGTCTATCCTAGGTGTAAAGCTACTGAAAAACTGGAATATCCCATGCACTGCCACACGACTTAGCCATGATTCTCCATCTGTACTTCATAATCTGCACTAATTTTTTGTTTGCTTCCAGGTGACACCCATGAAAAGCTATCTTATTACATCTGATTTAGGAACAGATAAGAGAGACAAATGAACTTGTTAGTTTGTCATCCAGGCTGGTTCTTTTAAACCACTCTTTCCTATCATATATTTTGTCTTTTCCGTTTATCTGCTTTAGTTGGAAAGAGTGTGTGTAAAAAAACCTTGCGATTCTTGCTTGAAGATAACACCTGAAAAAACCAGGCATTAAAAAAAATACAGAACAGAAATAGATGGTGGTTCAGGATCGAAGATGGATGAATATCCTTTGTATTTACAGTTGGGAAACTGGAAGCTCAATCATCATGGACTGGTAACTGTCAATGGCACTCTAGTACTGTGTCCAGTTAGTCTTACAAAAGTTTCAGGTGATGTTCTCCTAGAGGTAATTAATTTTGGGGTTTTTTGTTTTCTTGTATTCTTAGACTTGAAAAATGCTAAAAAGCTGTTTCAAGCCTCTTATTCTGTCCTCATGTTTAGCATTACGTGGGCTATTCACATTTACATATGGGAGTGTTACAGGTTTTCTTTATCCTCGTTACAGAAAGCCTAAATTTATTTACCCTGGAGACATACTGCAAAATTTAAACATCAGGTCAAGCTTTTTTGACGGAAATTCATTTTCCTTCTGCGTGATAGGAATAGGAATCCATTTAATTGACTTGGCTCTGAGAGCATTATTAAATTTATTTAAAAAGAAAAAGTTTTTACATCAGACAGTGTCAGTATTTTATAAATAAAATAAAACTTAAATTTTAGACAGAAAATTTCACAGAACCAGAGAATATTTTGAATTGGAAGGAGCCCACAAGGGTTATTCAGTCCAGCTCTTAAGTGAGTTTTCTTTACAAAGGTCATACCCACAACACTGGTGTCATCAGTACCTTGCTTTAACCAACTGAGTTAAGTACCATGTAGTCACTGAATATCTATTCACATAAAGCCCATTCCAGGCAGTATGACATATAATACTTTAGCAACTGAAACATTTTGTTCTCAGGCATAGATATCAAATGCCATCATAAGCTAACAAGGGGGAAACACTTTGGGAAATGCTCCTATTTTTCTTTCATTAGTGAGTGTGACAGGTTGAAACACAGCTTGAATTTTTTCTTGAGTTCTAATGGAAAACAAGATCAGTAGAAATCAACAGACAAATATTACAGATGAAGTGTTAGAGTTTGAAGAATTTTCTACCATATTAACTACTTTTAAAGAAAGGCGAGAAAGAAGTATATTTTTTTTTAAGAAAAGCATCTATCCTTCTAGTTAGCAGTCTTTTTCCTCCTTTAGTGCTTGTATGGGAAAAGCCTCCTGGAGCTGGACACTGCCAGTTTGCCTTCCCTATAGCACCCAGCAGCACTGGAAAAAGGCAAAGTCTCTGGGCAGGAAAACATCCTCCCACCCACTCTTCTGTAAGCAATCCTTCATATTCCTGGCTGCCACAACTCTGCTCATCTGCGGCCCTCCAATGTGTCATATTCTCATTCAGTGTCAAGGGCATTCCGTGGCATACCCAGCCAGGCCAGGGATGTATTTGCCATATTTGTCCCACCTCCTGCTCCACAGCGGCTCCATGAGCCATGCTGGTACTCCGTGTGTACACTCCATTACGGTTAGCACTAAGACAGGGGAAGGTCATGCGCCCTGCTCTTGTCAGGTTAGTGATTCCAAAATGGCAATGCTTTTTAAAAATATGTCAAACTATATCCCTTTTTTTCCAAACAGGGAAAATGCAGAAAGTAAGTTTCTGTCACAAATGCCTGGAATACACAGTCTGAAGCAAACTACACAGTTTCTGTGGCTTTTTACTGTCCTACTTTGCTCAATGACCTAGCGAACTGAATGGAGCTTTTTCCTAATCTACCAAGCAGCTGTCTCCCTTTCCCCACCTCCAACTCTTCCGTCATTTTACTGACTTGAAGTTATGGGAGGAAAATTAAACGTGACTAAATGAAGGTCTTGGTGTTCATTCTGGATGTTATTTGCTAGCAGCAGTAAAAGGAAAAAAAAATGGAAATAGGCTAGGCAGTGTAAAGGGAAAATGTGGAAATGACTTGTAACTAAGAGAATGTGACCCTCTGCATAATTCATAATCATTAGTCTAAGTGACACTTCCACAGCATGTGCAGTAGTGCTCTCCACTACGACAGGTCTGAGCCCAAATGGCCCATTCAGCAGCAGTCTGTTTGTGGTCAGATTTCCCCAAAAGACAACTCTCAAAGCTTTATTTGCTCTGTGTACATGTATATGCATGTTTGGCTGGTGTTTTTTTTAAAGTAAAGATGCTGTCTCAGCTTCACGGTGTGTACAATTTAAGGTTTGCTCAAGTGATTCTTTAAAACTGCATAAAGGCAATTCTGCTGTGCCTTGGAGACAGCACTGCTGTAATGTTCTGTGCATACATCTGCATGATTTCTCAAAGCTAATTCAAATTTAATGCATTGGTAATTCCTTTTCTGCAGAAGTCACCCAGCAGTAATCTGAAGGTTACAGAATTATCTTCCAGATCAAATAACACTTCTAAAATAGTATAAACCAGGAGGCAAGATTATAATGGGTAAAATTAGACTTTCAATGAGTCACTACATCCTCTTTACAGTCCTAAACATAGCAACCTGGTGTCAAAAGTACTTTTAGAAGTGCAGCCAAAAGAAAGGTATAGTTTTTAAGTCAGCTGCAAGACATTTACAGCATTGTATTATCAGAAGGACATTATACCAGGGGTTTGAATCACTGGGAACTTAAGGAAGCAGGACTATTTATGTGTTTTGGTGTGAACAAAATTAGGGAATTTTGTTATTTATATAATTTAAACAAACTATGAACACTATCAAAACTGTTTATAGAAAATGTAAATTATTCGCAGTTAAATTTTGATGTAAATTGAGCCTAACCGAATGAACAAAAAAATTATACTCCTCTTGGGGTTTAGACATCACAGTACTAATGGATCATTAGTTTCTATTTCATCCATCAGGCACTTATTGTAAAATGTAACCATGTTGGACCACGCTGAAGTAGCAAGTTAAATGGGTTTACTTGACAATGACCATTCTAAAGCAAACAAATCTTGTTTCATTTGGGACACTCACATTACAATTTAGTCACCAAATCCCAGAACATGATGAGCTGAAATGGACCCACAAGAGTCACTGAGTCCTGGCCCTGCGCAGCACCATCCCCAAATGCCACACCATGCACCTAAGAGCACTGTCCAATGCCTCTGCACTCTGTCAGGCTGGTGCTGTGCCCACTTCCCTGGGGAGCCTGTTCCAGTGCCCAAAAACATTTTCCTAATATTCAAACTGAACCTCCCCTGCTGCAGCTTCAGACTAATCCCCTGTGTTCTGTCACTGACACCACAGAGCAGAGATCAGTGCCTGCCCCTCCTCTTTGCCTCACAAGGAAGCTGTACCTGCAGTGAGGTTTCCCCTCAGTGTCCCCTTCTCCAGCCTGAACAGACCAAAGGACCTCAGCCACTCCTCACACAACTTCACCCCAAGGCCCTTCACCATCCTCATGGCCTCCTTTGGACATTTTCTAATGAGGTTTTTTTATATTGTGGCACCCATAACTGCCTCCAGCACTCGAGGTGAGGCTGACCCAGTGCAGAGCAGAGCAGGACAATCCCCTCCCTTGCCCGGCTGTGATGCTGTGCCCGATGCCCCCCAGGACATGGGGGCCCTCCTGGCTGCCAGGGCACTGCTGGCTCATGTTCAACTTGCCATTGACCAGGACACCCAGGTCCCTTTCCATGGCATTGCTCTCCAGCCTCTCATTCTCTTTTCTGTCTGTACCTCCAGGGTTGCCCCATCCCAGGTGCAGAACCCAGCACTTGCCCTTGCTGTACTTCATACTGTTGGTGCCTGCCTAGTCCCCTCATTTGTCAAGGTCTCTCTGCAGGTCCTCCCTGCCCTCAAGAGAGTGCTGCTTAGTATCTTGGCCAGTCCTGTGTCCAAGTGCTTCATGGAGCTATTGAAAGCACAGAGCTGAGCATGGAGCCGTGTGGAACCCCCCAGTGACAGGTCACCAGTCTGGTGTCACCCCATTCACTGTAACCCTTTGTGCTGACCCCTGAGCTACTTGATCACTCACCATATGATGTGTTTATTCACCCAGTCCTACATATGCCCATATTTGACCACAAAAAAAAAAGAAAGTATAAGGATATAATGACATTGCCGGGGCTTTTTCCTGCGCTGTAACTGGATTAGTACAAATGTACTGCACCTAGCTTCTGTGGTTTAGTTATGAGATACATGTCAAGCCAGAAATAAAAACAAAAAATGTGTGGTCATGAGAAGAACATACTTGAACAGTATGGCATACTTGAAGGTACAAAAAGTAGTTGCTTTTAATTTGGGCTGGGTTCTCGTCTCTGATTTTTTAAGTAATACTTATTTGCAGACAAGACTAGAAGATATTCCAAAATGCCTTCCTCAAACCTTGCTACATATTTTGAAGATTACTGTAGTTATTCTTTGCTTTCTCCCATGCATTTCCACAGAAGAGATGTTGCATCTTTCCAGTGCTTCTGCCATTTACTTGTTGCAACTTACAGCAGAGTTCTGTGGTGTATGTAGACAAGACACTTTTTCCACCTTTAAATACTGCAAAGAATATTTAGGGGGATAGTACCTGTCATTGAAAAAAATTCTGATACCTATGCTAAAAGGACCAGAGTTTTCAAGGGAAACTCATTTCAGCTGTCTGCTTCTAGAGTAAACTGTTTTTGGAAAAAGAATTGGAGAACTGTCAGGGTTGGCAAAGACCATCTTCAGGATCATTCATCAATCCTGCATCACCACAGAGGGCCAGCACAGCACGAAGCCATATCCTTCAGGGCCACCTCCAGACATCTCCTGAGCACTTCCAAGTGACCCTGCCACCTCCTTGGGCAATTTATTCCACTGCCTAATCACTCCTTCAGTGATTTTTTTTTCCTAATATCTATTCTGAACTCCCTTGCTGCTAGTTAAGGCCTTGTCTCTTATCCTTTTCATTGGAACATGGGAGAAGAGACAACCCCACCTGGCTACACACTCCTTTCAGGTAGCTGTGGAGGGTGATAAGGTCTCCCCTGAGCCTCCTTTTCTCCAGGCTAAACAAGCCCAGCTCCCTCAGCCACTCCTCGTGAGACATGATTTCTAGAGGGAAAGAATTAAAGAAAAGACTGTTCAAGCCAAGATACAACATTGTCATGGGGTGTCTTTAAAGCTTCTGAAAAGCATATTTGATTCTAGGATTTATATCCAGGCTTCAGAATGAACACATATACAGATATGTTTAAATCCTCTTAGACTAATTGAGAATAACATGAATAAAAAATCCCTCCTATCCATTCTCTGAAAGAACTGATGTTTCCACGATTTTGCTTTCTTTAGACAACATTGATAATGACCTCCAGAAAAAAAAAAACAGCGTGTCAGTTACCATATTACAATAATAATGACAGTAAAAATGTTTCCAGAAAATTTTGATTAGTACTGCTTAGAAAGAAAAAAAACTCCTCCTTGATTCTTAGATAGACTGTAATAAGTAAAGAGGAATATGAGAGTACGTAACTAACATTCCTTCCTGTACACCACTTTTAAAAATGGACATAATTTCTATGACAAAATTTAGATATTAATTTTTTGCCAAACTCCATAATGTGGGCTTTTTTTTTTTTTCAAGGGATATATAATTGTATGAATTGTGAATGTCAACAAAGACTTATTACTTTGAACATGTTTAAAGGGAAGTGTAATGCAATTGCATATAGCAAAACCCCTCTGGCAGCTGTTCCATAAAGTCAATTATATTGCTGTATGCTCTCAAGTAGACATTTTTTATAGTCAGAGAGAATGAGGTGAACAAACATCTCTGTAGTGATTGAGGACTGACTTTCTTTAGTTTGCATCACTTGGAATAAAAGAGTCTTGCCTAATGAACTGAAACCATTTATCACTGAACAATGCAGGGCAAGCATTACTGCTCTATCATCCTTCAGAATAATTAACAAAGCAAACATGACCTGCAGTGTTCGCCAGGAGTTTTTGGACTTCCCCAAAACAATGACAAAAAATTCAGTCTTCATACTTTTAAATGGTGTATTAAAAAAGGTCCTGAACAATGAAAAAACTACAAAGATGACAGCCTGGCTTGTTAATAACACAGAACACCTGCTCTAACCAATCATTTGATGTCAGACAAACTCTTCTCTGGTCCTGGTCTGAATCTTATACCATCTGTGTATTTCCTCTGGAAAATTCTATATTTGCATATGGCAAAGGAGAGATGTGCTTTAAGGTAATTAATCATTGTGTGTTAGATGGTGCAGCCAGGGGTTCAGGGCTAAGCTGGTGTACATCTGTGAGGCAACTCCTTCCCAGATGATGCATGGAGAGTGTGGATGAATCCTCCACAACTGAGCAAGTCTTTCCTTGGTTCAGCTTGACTCAGCTCATAGTGCTGCTGCACAGTTACAGTGGCTTGCTGAAATGGGGCCCATCTGGGGTACCTAATCTGCTTTTCCTGTATCTGGCACTCAAAATATCCTCAATTTAAATCAGGTTGTAAGTTGTTTTCTCTCAGATGGATATCCCATAAATATTAGTGAGAGAGACATTTGGAACTGGTTATTTATTTTAGTTGCACTCTTAATTACGTCTCCATTATGTAACCACATCATTGGCTCACTGCTTCTATTTCTGCCCTACTCAGGCCAAGTTACTTCAAAAAGATATCATTGCACTAAAAATTCCCACTGTTCCCCAGATGTATCACAATCTGTTTAGTGTACACAAGTCTCATCACACAAATTTGTAAAACTGATTTAGTAGCAATGACTTCTAGTGCTAAATAATTGGGCACTGAAAGCTCACTGAACTCACCAGAAGAAAAAAAAAAAATCAAGTATTTACAAACACTTGTCCCACTGATAGAAAGAAAAAATATCCACTGTAAGTAAAAACCATTAAAATTTAGATTAGGTTAACAGTCCAGTTTTACACCCTGAAGAAAAACATATCAAGAAATGTTTTTATCAAGATTCCTAATAAAAGCCGTCTAAAACATATTTTCTAATTCCTTTACACTTATCTATGTTATGTGACACTGCAGAAGTCATGCACAGTGCTATAAATAAATAGATTCACTTAAGTGTCTAATCATTAAGCAAACACTAAAAAATGCAAAGTGGAACAAGATAAATATTGCAAGTTCCTCTGACCAAGGAATATAGGAATTTTTTTTTGCTACCAAGAGAGAAAATATTACCCTTCCTCGATGTGCCCCAATTTACCAGCAACTTAGTTGGCTCTGCTTGGTGAAATCAATTAATGACTGCTCTGTGTTTTGTGAACATCTAAAAGCTAATAAGAAAATTCATAACTGCAGCAGTGCGGGCATGTCTATGTGCACGCACATGCTGCTTGATGGTCTTTGCACTAGGCAGCAAAGGCTCAGGAACCGAGTGCACTAAGTGGATAATATTACTGAGAGTAGCAAGGGCAGAGCTGAGGGAGAAGTAATCTGGCATATTGTGTGAGAAAATCACATTATTATCCAAAAGTAAATTGTTTTACTTGACCAGTACCCACAAACTCTATCCCTGGATAATCATCTTCGCACTCAGATGCACTTCACAGCTTGTTTACTGTGTTGCACTGGTGTTTGCCCCTCAAGTTTATTTTATGTTGGCCATTGGAAAACATTATGATTTAAATTAGTTCCTGTAACTAATAAGCATATGTTTCATGGGTTTTCCATAAGAACAAGGAAATAAAAATATTTTGGGTTAACATAATCTTTTTAGATCAAATTTAAGCACCCTGGAAAATAGAGAACAGGATACAAAGACTTATTCTGAAAAGCAAGAACTCAAAGGAATTAACAATACATTATAAAGATTTTAAGGACTGTTCAGTCATCTTAAGTTAATGACTATTACAGCAGAGCTAAACCTGATATGTATGAGGATTCTGAAAAAACCCTAATTGTTAAAGAGTTAGTGAGGTATAAACTATAATGCAGCTCACTTATCAGTTCATAGTCCATGTTATCATATCTGCAATAAAAATGTCAAAGCACTAAAGAAAACAGCACTAATGAACCACTAAACAAAACAGGTTGTACAATAAAATAAGAAAAAAAGGATAACAAAAATCCAATGGCATTACCTCTTAAATGCTGGGCAGTTGGCTGTTGGCACTCTCTAAAACTTCAATACTTCTACCTCTGAAGACTCAGGAAAGGGGTCTCAGTTTTTCAAAAGATATGCCACTCCATTCTAAAATTTTAGTTTCCATGAGTATGGAAAACTCATACTGAGCTTAGCATAATGATAGAGAATAATATTGGACATTAAATGTATGGAAGCAGAAAAAAAAGAATATCAGAATTCTGCTCCAAGTGGCAAAGAAGATGTCAAAAAAAACAACCTGTAATTGGAGAGAAAAAAATGTTACAGACTTAAACATGCAATTTGACCCTCTTGACCTTTCTAGTCAGCTCTGTGTATTTATAACATTGAAGTACTTTGGAAATACCATACCTATGTTTTGTCCTAAGTTTTGGATTTGGTATATTTGCTTATTTAAACAGTAGGCATCTAAAAACATGATCTGCATTTTCCAGTTTGTGATGCACTGATATTTTCAATACCAGAGCTTGTCTTAAGAAATATGTCTTTTAGACAGCGTGAGCATACACATGGCAGGCTGTGGAATGCTCCACGCAGATACTGTTTGGAACAGACTGGGAGGAAGCCCTCAGGCTCTGCATCTGCCTGTGGCCTCATCTTGTCTAAAGATGAGGAGTAGACTATGATTTGGTAGAGTCATACTATTCATAAATCTTTGTGATATCTAGCTTGAGATACTGGCATTTTCCAGCTTCACAAGTGTTATGAAAGTTAATGGAGGCAATGTCTGATCAGTGACTTCCATGAAAACTCTCGCATAAAAGCTTTCCACTCACATCCTATGTACCTCATTCTACATGCAGAAGACTTGAGAATGTACCATTATTAGGATCATTAAATCCTCTGTTGTTTTAAGATCCTTGCAATCTTGTTGGACACCAGTTGCTTTGTTTTCACCAATTCTCAGTGGCAAAACCTCATGCCCATTCTCTCTACATATAGACAATAAACATGAAAACTCTATAGCCACCAAAATATTCAAAATTTATAAAGTTAAATTCTCCTAATTTTATGCTTGAATAATAATAAAAAAATCTTAAAATAGCTCTTTAGTATACAAAGGCCCTTGATTACAATTTCAAAGTCTGCTGTCTGATTTTAATTTTTTAAAATTCTGGTTAAGTTAAAAATAGTTTTAAAAAATAAATTTACTAGTTAAAAGTTTTTTATCTTGTATTTCATCATACTTTAGAAGCACATTAATGATAAATGACTATTCTACAGTGTTTCACAAAGCTGTTTATATCTTACTGGTTACAAAACTTCAATTGAATCCTAATACACAATTTCTGGTGTCAAAACTAAAATCTTGGCCATGATAAGTAAGGTGTGTGTCTTTAAACAAAATAATAAACTTTAATTTTAATAACTGAGCCTAAGAATTTTGCTTCCATAAATGGTCTCATAATCTGGGACCAAGATGAAATCAGTAGCTAGCATGAAAGAATTTATTTCTCTGAGCTCAAGTGTGACTGCAGTCATACCTCTGCAGATAACTAACAGAGAGACAAGTACCCATTGTCTAAGTGCTTCGAAGATCATTTTGGACAG
The DNA here is from genome assembly GCF_028551555.1 of Melozone crissalis. Taxonomy (NCBI): domain Eukaryota; kingdom Metazoa; phylum Chordata; class Aves; order Passeriformes; family Passerellidae; genus Melozone; species Melozone crissalis. Next base: position 16,609,118 of record NW_026535783.1, on the reverse strand, counting down.
AGAAATTTTATGGAACAAGGAAGATAAGCAGACTTTTCTGCAAGAGCTAACATGAACCTCATTGTGAGTTATTGAAGTAATAAGAAGGGTTAACTTCACAGTTATGTTGGGAAGGCTATCTGTATTTTGAATTTCCCTCCATTGTGGCAGAGCTATGTTTCTAAGGGAAATTTCACTTACAATACTTCCTGAAGCTTCCAAAAAATTCTGTCTTCGTCTTTCTGTGGTGTGATTTTTTTCAATGCCAATAATGAATTCATTTATTCAAAAATGAAACCAATAAAATAATTTCTTTTGAGGTATTTCTTTAATTTTGTTGGTATTATTGTGTTTTAAATATATCTGTTTTCAAACTACAGATATTCTTTCAGATTGAAATAATTCTTTGCCTCTCTGCTGAGATGTAAGGAAGCTGTGCCTTTCTGTAAAGCTGTGATGGTAGAAACTTAGGGAAAGGTCCTGAAAAAGGACAACTCACTGACCCTGACCTATGGACAGCCAGGAATTCCTGCCCAATTTCCATCTCTGGTGCACTGTCATGCTGCTACATACCAAGCAATTGCCAGGTCAAAAGATTAGCACAGGTCAGTGGATGCCTGTAAGCAAATGAGATGCAGAAAAAGCTGCTCCCTGACATGCATTACTGCAAGTGAAAAAAGACACGTGCAAAATCCAGCAGTACTACTCTCCACAAATAAAACTTATTATACAAAATGTTTAATTTGGCTGAGTGTATCTTAATCCATTTCTAATACCACAAATAACATTCTCATAGTCGATTATGGGGACAAACAGTTCTTTAATCAATTTAATAAACATAATCTTATTAAAGTAACTCTTGAGTCAACTGTAGACCATGTCCTCAATTAACCTGAGTTCTGAAATAACCAGCTAAATAATCAGACATCAAAGAGGCAGCTGAATTCAAACATAAGCCTTAGTGTTTGGATGGTGAGAGAAAGGAGAGAAAAAGGATTTTCTGGCAGATGTAGTTTAGCTGGTTTAGGTTGGTTTTGAATACAAATAAGCAACAGCATTACCCACAGCTACCTGCAGGAATAAAATGTATTCTTAAAAAAACCCCAAAACCACAACCAACACCAGAACATATGAATTTTAATTACTACAGAGTCACTCATGTCTCAATATTCTCTCCCCTCAATCCCTGAAGCAAGTAGTTTAGTTACTTTACCCACAGATTTCTCAAGACACAGATTTTCTCTCAGTGATCCTGTTGCAAAGGAATTTATGTCTCTGAACCGAACTACTTGTCCTGTTTATTTTCCATTAAAGCCCTGCCCAAAAGGACAGGTTTATAGACAAGATAACACAGAACAGAAAATAATGTCTTAGTATGTTAAATAATTACTCATTCCACAGTCTCTTCTTTTGAGGCCTTCTAAAGAAGCTTTCATTTACTTTGGTTGCTTTGCAACATCAGAGGCTTCCTCTGGTCGTTGGAGAAGGGATAATGACAAGAGATGAGAAGGAGATAAGAACTCCAGTGGAGAAGAAGAATGTGGATTGTGATACTGCTTTTAAATGTCCCACAGTACCTGGGCTGAGAACTGCCCCATAAGGAGAACAGAGGTGGCCCAAATAATCTGTATGTTCAAGAACTGCTAGTCACTTTATCCACAAACCAATTAAAATCTTATTAACAAACTATTTCCACACTTAGCCCTCTTCTTCCACATCCTAATCTGAACCACATATTTTTGTGTTTTTTAAAAAGTTGTGATTACTTTTTATCAACTCAATTTCCTTACAAATTACAAATGCCTTTTGTTGTAAAGAAAGTAATGTTCAGACTGTAGTCACAGAAGACTGTCTTAGATATCTGTTGATACACATTTTAGTTTGCAGGGCCTTGCAATAGAAGTCAGGGTGTGCACTGCTAAGGGGGAACACACGCAGGCAGTTGCAGCTTCCTGGTCAACCCATGCTTTTTTAGACCCTTATAAATGCATAAGGATTTTGTCCTTACCAGATCTACAAAGAGGTTTAGATTTGGAGACAGAAAATCAAACATAACTTTAATATTTCATTATTTCTGCAAGCCAGTTTTACTAAATGCTTTTAAAAATGACTATTACAATTATGGTATCACAAAGGGAAACAATAAACATTTTAAATTATGAAGGCATGATCATTACCAAGGTTTAAAGAGGAGATCAGGGTTTAAGTCAGGCATTTCTAACAAGAACATCAACAAGGTTCATTAACTACTGTTACAGCTTTCTGAATATGGTAATTCACATAAAAATGGATTTAGTGACATGAATTGCTCATTACTTTCGGTTTGTGTTTAGGCCCATAAAATATCGTTGTAAATAAACACGCTATCAATGAATTGTATAAGTAATATTCTAAGGGGTAAGATGGATAAAGATTCACACTGTTAAGTATTATGCATTTATATCTATGCATAGACACTGCTAAAACAATGCCCCAGACCAGGTGTTCTGTATTCATTAATCTTCATGTGGGTTGTGCTCTCTCTTAGATCACCTCATCTCTTTTTGTGCCAGAAATTTTAGCCTCTGTTATTCTTTCCTGCACAGCTATTAAAATTTTTTATTTACTTTTTCCTTATTATCTCTTTCTAGGAGTTGCTATACTCTACAGAATGTGTATGGTTTAATTTAATGTTTTAACTCACTTCAACATTCTATCGCAATTAGGTTTTAACTTAATAACATTAATATTAATTTAAACCAGTGTCAAGTAGACCATGAAATCTATGTAGGGATTCTAATTCAACTTTTGAAGAAGGCATAGTCCAGTTGAATTTAAACACACAGAATGTTTCCACAAATCACTAACAAATAGATAGAAGCATTCCCAAAAAAATACACATATTGTAAATTAGCAAAGAAGGCATCTTGGTCTGCCTCTCTACTTCAGGAGAAGAAATTTATCAAAAGGAACCAACAGAGCTCTTGTTTTTTTGATCCCAGGCTGGATCCAGGCCAAATATTTAGCAGCAAAATTATGCTTTAATAAATTAACTGATGAGGCAGAGGAAAGGTTTTTAGACAAACAAAGTCCTTAGATATGAAAGAAAGTCAATCTATCCTTCAGTATAGTGAGAGACTGGAAACAGTGATTAATATTACTAATTTAAATCCATAACAATTAGTATATTTGAAAGAGCTAGCTATGGGAAGGCTATCAGTCCCCATGGGACTAAGAAAAGTGTACTTTGTCATTGTCTCTAGAAAAATGAAAAGTTAAATTCAAGTTATTATATGGCAAACTAATGTGCAAACAAAAAATTTTCCCACTGTTATTTTCAGTAATATCTTTAAAATAGGATTTAGAGATGCAATTAACAATTTTATTAGCTATTTTTAAAGTACTCTTTGAAATACAGCAGGATTGGTGTAAATAAAACCAAAGAGAGGAGCATTTTCTATAGAAAAAATGCTGTCTTTGCCAGAAGGAAATGTAAGCACTTTCAGTTTTTGATGTTAATTTTTTCCAGTGTGCAATATCTGGTTCCACACATATACTTCCTACAAGTGTGTTTTGCTTTGCTGAATAAAGGACCAATACAGTCTAGACATGCATATAGGAACTACGGGGTTTTTTCTGGTTCTTCCATAAATATTTCAGTTTGACTCTGCATTTTCTGTTTTGGCTTTGTAATATTGTCATATCTGAAATGAACAATTCATTAACAGAAAATATGTTTCTACATGAACTAACTTCTCTTGCTCTTGTCCCCCTCTCAAGAGAAAACATTTAAGCATCTCACTTCATCTTCCAGTTCCCTCTGCTACTTTCTCTCTTGCTGTCTTCTTTTTGATATGATCTTTCCCAAATAGCCATATTTTTCTGTATTCCATCACTGAAACAATTCTACCATTCAATCTAACATCCTCTATTCAAATATTCATATTTCTTTCTTTTCACCTCTCAATTTCTGACTCAGATGCTGTTCTGGTTTGTCCTTTAACTTTGGTTCCAACTGAATCCTGTAAATAATAATGGCAACACTGGTTTTGCTAAAAATAACTAAAACATCTAGACAAGCCAGGTAGAGCCACGTCTCCTGATCGTTAGATAAAGCTTGTGTCCCCACAACCACAAAGCTCAAGATGAAACCTAGCTGGGTAGAAGTAAATTTCAAAACAGCATTACCCAGCACCCACAAATCTATGTGGCTGGAGTAATGTGGGTTACCCCAGACATGAATCACTAAAGGGGATTAATTTACATACCTCACAGAAGTAGTCAAGACCTAAACATTTCCAGAGGAAGACATCTCTCTTCCTCTCACATTTGAAATATTTAATCAGAAGAATCGCTTCTTATTTCTTCCATAGTCATTGCATGAATTCATGACCTACAAGTGTTGGAAAGGAAAAGTTATAAGAAAAAATTCAAGGTAACAATTTTGTAATTTATACAAAAGTTGCTTAGTTTTAAGCGTACATAAAATTGCCACAGGGCTGAAATTATGCCCTTTAAAAAAAAACATACCCTATTAGCAACATAATACCACATGACACAGAAAAATATAATTTCTTAATATCTGAAAAAGTTCTAGAAAAAGCAGAAGTTTATTAAAATATAAAATGTAATGTATACTATTTACATTACATTTTATATTACATTTACCCGTGTGAACTATCTACGTCAATTATAAAAGATTGAAAGTAACTTTTATTACAATACAATTTCATGTAGCCATTTTCAATGACACCCAGTTGGGCTAGTGATGTGCATACAGACAAAAAGAACTCTTCTCACTTCAAAGATCTGATGTTTAACCTTGTTTAAAGAGAGTTATGTTGCTGTAAAAAATAAAAATACTGCACTATTTGATCTTGGATGCACAAAGCAAGTAGCTAAACCAAGTAACAGTCATTAGAGATAGATGTCATTGTATTAGGAAAAGCTTTTCCTCCCCACTGAGTTCCAGCAATTCAAGTGTTATTAACACTTGAATTGCTGGAACACAATTTGACACTTGAATTTTAACACAATTTGGTGTTAAAAACAAACACCAAAACAATCGCCAATCTCAAAGTCTGAGAGAAACCTTCAAGGCCCTGCACCAAATGAGATACTTGAAACACTCTTCTGTGCTAATGATTCCAGTAGGCACAGTTAGAGGGGAAGGTAGGAAAGACTTTTCAAACATGAGCATATTACATGAAAAACTGCATACTGAGTGAATTAAAGAGACCCAGGAAGACAGAGTTAGCACTTTATTGCATCTTCATCTATTTCCAAAAATACACTGCAGCCAAAATTCTGTTATAGGCAAAAGCGTTGAGTGCATCCTCAGCAAATTTGCAGATGACACCAGGTGCAGTGACACTCTTAAATGATGGGATGTCATCCAGAGGGACCTGGACGAGCTTGAGTAGTGGATCCATGGAAATATCATGAGGCTTATTAAGACCAAGTGCAAGGTGCTGCATCTGGACTGGGAAAATCTCTGTTATCACTCCAGGCTGGGGGATGGAGGGACAAGAGCAGCCGTGCCCAGAAGGGCTTGGGGGTGCTGGGGGGTGAGGGGCTGGACATGACCCAGCCATGGGCACTCACAGCCCACAAAGCCAAACGTGTCCTGCAGCCAAAGCAGGGTGGGCAGCAGGGTGAGGAGGGGATTCTGCCCCTCTGCTCCGCCTTGGTGATTCCCCATTGCAGTGTCCAGCTCTGGGGTCCCACCACAGTACGGACATGGACCTGATGGAGCAAGTCCAGAAAAGGATCAACAAGATAATTAGAGGGCTGGAGCCCCTCTTCTCTGAGGAAAGCCTGAGAAAATTAGTTTTTTTCAACTTGGAGAAGAGAAGGCTTCAGGGTGACCTAATTGTGGCCTTTCAGTACCTGAAGGGAACTTACAGGAATGTTGGGGAAGGAGTATTTGCAAGGGCATGTAATGAAAGGATAAGGGGGAATGAGTTCAAATTGAAAGAGAGTCGTTTTCAATTAGATATTAGAAAAAACTTTACAGTGAGAATGGCGAGGCACTGGCACAGGTTGCCCAGAGAAATTGTGGATGCCCCTCCCTGGAGCTGATCAAGGACAGGCAGGATGGGGCTCTGAGCAGCCTCGTCTGGTGCAAAGTGTCCATACCCATGGCAGAGGGGTGGGAACTACATGATCTTCAATCTCCCCTTTCAAAGCAAACCATTCTATGTTTCTATGCCTCTTTGATAATATTGTTTAAAAAAAAAGAAAGAAAGAAGAAAATTGCACGTCATTTTGCAATCAGAACACAAATAACTGCATTTTCCCCCATTCCTAGTGGTTAGGCAGTACTAGTAAAAACATTTCATTTGCAAATATTACTGTAAACACACATGGTCAATTTCATATTGCTTCCAAAATGTATTCTTAAAATATGTTAATGGCAGTGCAACACAAATTCTTTAGTAGATGCTTTATGGTTAAATAATGAAATGGTATCACATTGTTTGTTTATGAAAACATTTAATGTTTTCCTTTCAAAGCTCCCACAACCAATTTGAAACAGATAAGTATTTCCTGTTTCTGAAAAGCAGTTCACCACCTCATGTCCCAATAAAAGATAGTCTAAACTGACATTACATTCAGAATAAATTCCCACTGTACCCAGCATGCCAATACCTATTTCTTTTTGCTACATTTTTCAAAAAGCTGCTAATCTATGTTGGCCATTTGTGCTGAGAATAGAGCATTTATGAAAGTTTCCAATTCTGTTTGGATTTAAGCTACTGGTCTCAGCTGACATCATCCAATGAAACCTTTGTACATCAAAAACCCTTTGTAGATCAGAACCTAAATTTACCATAAGGCCTCTCTTAACAAGAAATCATTTGACTATATGCCTACTGTGCCAAAAATGGAGTACAACTCCACACATTCTTTTTTGCTCTTAATACAACTGGAACACTGTCATTGACTTGGCCAGATCAAACACAGATGCCCAGACATAAAAGTCACTCAGTCATGTGATGGTCTGCCTTTCAAATAAGACATAAATGAAAGTGCAAGTTAAACAAGTTGGGTCATGCATGAATTAAGTGGGAAAATTCACTGTGAAAAATGGGTCCCCAGATTAGGGCTTTTAACATCTAATCTCTTAGAGATGAATTCTGAATAAGAATCATAATTTAACCATTTAGACAAGAAGCTATCAGGAAGTATTTATAACAGTGACAGGCTTGTTTGTTATTAACTACCTATTAGAGGTGTATTTGAAGTTTTGTTGGGAAAAAATTTAGATAATTTAGATCTTCTCTCTACCTATACAGGAAAGGAAACTTTTCTATATGCTTTAGTGCTATAAAATTTCAAAATCTGTCTCAAGATGCTTTTTTTTTCCAGAAGAAAGACTGAACATGGTCATCTTTGATAAGAGTGGATATTAGAGTCCGCTGCTCCTCTGACAAGAATTACATTAAGAAACCAGTTGAGGGAATGGAGATGACTCTTCCCACTGCTCTGAGCAACTCTGGAGGAGAGGTGAAAGCCATCCCTTGCCTCGATTCTGCACACTGGATTGGACTTCAGCAATTTCATAGTAGACATCAAACTCTTTCCTTCAAACAAGAGTCCAGATAAGTGAGTTTTGAGAGCTGGAAGCTGAACCTTGGATGTTCAGCCACTTTAAAAGTGACAGTTTTTTTCTTCACTCGAAATTAGACCAAGAAACAGCGTTGTTGCAGGTGACAGAAAGCAGCTAGACTCAAGAGCAAACCCTGCATCTCTGTTCAGCTTCCACTTATCAGTTTAATCATATTTACTTTGTGCAAGCTCACTGGCACGGGAATAGCAGCATACCTGCGCTGCAGATTAGCAGCACAGAGATCACCTTCAATGGTGGCTGCAGCTAAAGAGTTAATTGTGTGCGAATTGTGTGTGGATGTCAATCATCATCAGCCAGTCAATCATGCAACTAATTCCTTCAGGGGTCACAGTTGCAACAAGGACAGCAGTTGACAGGAGAGCTGACAGACTGAGAATCCTACCACCTAGGTAACAGTTTATGCATACCAAGTCACTCATTACACAAACAGATGGCATAGTCCATTCAGCACAGGGTAAGCCCTTGGGCATTTTTGACATTTTAACCAAAACAATCCTTTGAAGAACAGGGTGAAAAAAAGTCTCCATTTTTGTACTGCCACTGCATTCAATTTACCACAGCAAAATGCTTTTGTCTTTCTCCCTCTCTTTCCCCCCTTCACCACAAAAGTCTTTTGCCAGCAAGAAATGAGAATAAAATGAAAGCAATTCAGATTTTTTAAAATGTTATTTATTTAATTGACATACAAATTTATGCAAGGATACGTAAAAGTGGCCTGCGTGATTATGTCTTATTAAAAAATTTGCTTAAAATTCATAGTAGAACCAGATAGCTCCAAACATTTTTGTTTGCTTCCCAAGGGAAAAAAGAAAATAAGTGAGAAATTGTTGGAAAGGGGTGTTAGGTAGAGAAACACTGAAAACTAAGTAGCAACAAACCTTTTGAGGACCCTAGTGCAAAAGCAAGAAGTCCAGAGGATGGTCAGAAATAAATGGCCTTGTGTATATTTAGGAACTCGTTGGAGAAGGCGGATAGCCATTACCCGGATCACAGAATTAATTTCTTTTCTTCCATGCTAACTCAAAACCACCAATACTCAAGCTATGGAAAATAAATATTTAGTGTCCAATACCACAAGCTGTCTCCAGCAGCCCAGTAATACTCTTCAACAACTGGCATAATATCCAAACCAGCAAACTGAAGCAGTACAAGAAGGGGAAGGGACACTGCTGTCCTAAGCCTTGCAGTGCCTAGGCTGTTCTGGGAAAGGGAGCCCATGACTCACAAACCCACCAGAAAAATTCATGAACGTCCAGTAGTCCCTGGAAATTGCAGCCAGCTTTGGATCTATCAATTTTTCTAAATCTGAGTATCGAAGTTGGTTGGTTGCTTGGTTGGTTGGTTGGTTGATTGGTTGGTTGGTTGATTGGTTGGTTGGTTGATTGGTTGGTTGGTTTTGGGCTTTTTTCTGTTGAGTGGAAGCTGCTGCCCAATGAAAACTTTGGCCTATCTCAAATATTTCAGGGAAAAGTGTAAACATCTGCAGGAGTCAATACATGTCTTTAGAGAAGGAGAAATTCTATGCTACTTCTGTAATTGACCTTAGAATGTCCAAAACCAAGCAAATAGCATAAAGATAGTGCCAAAAATCAACAAGAATAGATTATGTTCCTTTTTTTCCCCCCACTATTAACTTGATAACAGGGCTATTTCAAAGTGCTTTTGTAGGCTGCAGAGATGGTGATTTCAGAAATAGCTCAAATCATTCATTAGCTTCATATTGTGCCACTACTGAAGAAAAATACTTCAAATTGACTTGGATTGCTCCTCATATTTTCATCACATCCATCACATTAATTATAGCTATAGTTTGGGGGTTTTTTTGATGTTCTTTTTTCTGCTGCACCAGCAGAAAATAAAAGACCATATTGCATTCATGGACTTTCTGCCTTCAGAAAGCTGTGTACAAATACCAGTTGCAGCCAACAGGACTGCAGTGTAATGTGAGCTAAAGGCAGTTGCATGATTTAGTTATTTGCTTAGTTCTCCAATATTATAATCCTGTCACCTTAAAGTGAGGCTTTTATAGAAGTCTGCAAGTGAAAGACTGACCTTCAAACTGTTACAATTTCTATGAAGGTTATATATATGATTCAGAGAAAGAGTTGATAAATCTCTAATCAAGTTATATAAACAGGTGGCAGATATACCTGACACAAACATAATATCCAGTTAAAAGCTGGCTAGGAGCATGATATCAGCAGTGATTCATACCTGGAATAGTGATACTGAAGGTTCATGCTAAGAAAGATTTAAAGCATTCTAATTCTTCGAACTTAAATGTTCCAAAAAGTGAAAATAAAGTCTAAAGGAAACAGACAAAAAAATCTACTAAAATTCCAAAATGAAATAAAATATCCCAGATTAAATGCAAATTATGAATCACAGTTGCTACCAAGACAACACATTGAACCATGGTATCAGTTTTCATCAGGCAGAGCTTATATATACTAAATAATATGCAGAACATGGAAATCTTCTTCTGGAAATTTAGCCAAGAAAATCCCCTATAAAAAGAATATTTTTGATTGTTAGAAATTATTTTTTTCCTCTTGAGCAGTTTTGGTCTGATTTGGATCCAAAACAGATATTAAAAAAAAATTAAATTTCTGATGACCTCAGAATGAGGCGAGTGAGCAGCAATTCCTTGCTGGCCACATCCAGACTTTCCTTCCAAGGAATCCTCCTCCCTCCCTGGGATCTCTTTTGCTGTCGAGACCCCACTCATGACCCCTTTTGGTGCCTCCAGCCCCACACCCACCACTCCAAAAGCTCCCAGAGGGCACAAGACACTTTGGTGGCTTTGGGAATGGCTCCTATGGGCAACAAATGATTGAATGGGAATGATTGAATTTCCTACAAGACATTGGGAATGATTCCTTCATTCCCATTAAGAAATGAGTGCTTTGTATCCCTTTATCCCAAAGACCTCAGATCCTGGTGACAGCCAGGGCCTCTCCCAAGCCACTGTGACTCAGAACTCTCAGAACTCTTCAGCTGTCATCAAATAGATGATACCGTCAGATGCCCTACCTGTAACCACAAAAAACTGAAGACTTTGAATTTATAGATCATCTGCTGAAGGTTTCCATGGACAGTTTCATCAGCAGATTGCCTCAGACAAGGAACAGAATATTTCTCAGTTTTGTTGCCACAGGGTGGACCCTCCAGGTCATTCCCCAGAGCCAGTGATATGACAATTAAGAGATAAATGAACAGTAGAACCCCTTCAGACAATCAAAACAGCAGCAACAACAAGTCTTCCAAGATTTCAGCACTCACAGAAGACAAATAAAATTGAGAAAATTGTTATCTGTTTGAAGTGAAAGATCAATTCTCCCAATAAAGATGCTCTCCATTAGGTTCAGTCCTGCCTCCTTGAAGCATAATTGTCCAATCTTGTCTCCAAAATAGCACAAAGAGCTTCTGATGAATCTATATGCAATACTGTTCTGCCTTTCTAAAAGTATTTCAAAGATAATCCCCTCTATTAAAAAATGTTCTGAGAAATTATTCAAGCATGCCCCTAATTTAAGGTACCATATTGATTTTTCCAAGTATAGTTCTTACTAGGCTACACCTGCATTGGTGTTGCATCCACATTTAAAAAGGAGAAAAAGTGTGTTGTTTTTTTTTTTTTTTTTTGTTGATACACCACACCTTAAATAAATTATGAAAAGCATAGGGCTTTTTCCTTCTATCCAGACTTTCACACATTTATTTTTGACTCCCATTCTATCACCTTCCTCCTTACTCACTTCTAATGCAGCTTTTTCCTGCTGGGGTACCCAGGGTACAGGCTCCTGGAGGAGACATAAGGAGATGTATGTGCTGTGTTTATGCTTGCTTACTTCATGCTTTCCTTGGCCAAGGCACATTAGTGTGAGGATGGATGTGGCTCTAGATGCACCTTGATACACTCACTATATATTTTGTGTGCCATGATTACAAAACAGGGAGGCTCAAATACCCATCTGCAACAACTGTTGCAATTGTCAGGTAGGCCACAGAAGTGTCCTGGCAGAAAACATCAAGACTGGTAGTAAACCAAAAGATCTCTGCAATCACTGACCCTTCCATTTGATTTGTTGATCTCTGCAATCACGGACCCTTCCATTTGATTTGTTTTAAAACAAGAATCAGTAAATATGTCCTTAAGATGTTAGAGTCAGAGGAATAGTTGTTCTCTGAGAAAATATTTGAGAAAAGTCTTCTCCCTTATCTAGCTCATAGTGAATAATTTTCTCCAGGCTTTGGAAACATGGTCAAAGACGGGAGGCTAAACTGAGATTTATTCTAAGGTTCTGCCTCTGAGGTGTTGTTTTTGTTCAAAATTGCAGGTATACAAGAAGTGACAACATTGTAAAAAAGAAAAACGGTAAACTTAAAAGTTTTGCTTTAAATCTTTCAGTACGTAACATTTCTTCACATGAAATGCTTAATTGAACAGCAGCTTGCATTCTTTGAAGTTTGCAAAATTATTTAATGTTTACAAATTTTAGAATTCAGGAAGGGAGTGGAGGAAAGAAAAGAAAATAACTATGCAGTGCTGTTTGTAGTAAATTCACACCTAACACTAAACATACAAATGGAGATAGTACGAAAAAGAAGTACAGCTGGACCCCAAAAGAAGCTTTCATAATTACAGGGATGATATTTACTTTTCAGAATGGGATAAGAAATTAACAAAAAAAAAAAAAAAAGAAAGAAAAGGAAAAAGAGAATAAAAAACCCCAAGTTCTGCTGGATTCATTTTGATATACTAACCTTGCCAATAAAAATGTTTAAACCTCAGTTACAACTCCCTGGGGAATGGCAGCTATTATCCCCCATTGAGTTGGTGCTTACCATACAGAGTCTGAACAATTCATACAGAAAAATAAACCATAACGTTCCTGTTTATTATTACTTTAGTTGAGAGGTGCTGACATTAAACAGTTCTGCACTGCTGCTATAAATCAGCATGCTGTGGATGTTCTCAGCATGGGACTAGGGCTCCCTGGTAACAGCTCTCATCAAGGCAACCAGCTGTCAGAATTCTTCAAATTAAACTGTTATTACTGCAGTATTCATTAGTCAGTTACTGACTATTAAGATATTTTTATATCTGAGCCATTGACATTGGATATTGCTTTTTAATATGCAAGTTATATATAAACATGATTAAGTGGTTCATGCGGGGTTGACAGTTTCTATTATAGCTTGATCTCCCCTTTGTAGGGACTATGGTGTTGGAGATAACATCCTGGTCTATACTTAAATTAAGTTTCTATTTAAAAGTCTTGTATTTCTGCTGTGATTGATAAGCTGTTTCACTAGGTGCCACATTCATATTGCAGAGGTACAACACAATATAAAAAGGATGTACAATAGATTGTTTTGACCATAACACAGAGAGACAAAAATTGGTAATTTTAATTACATTGCTGTCCACAGTAGATTCTGGTCATTTTGTTTGCGCAATGCCTATGTACCTGTGGTTCCAACAAAGAGGAGATTCCAATCTTTTAATACATGCTTTAATTATTTTGTATAACAATCTAAACCATTTAAGTAGTAGCATTCTTAATGTTTGAACAATTTGGGGGCTTTTTTCTAAAATATTGATTTCAAAATACCAAAAAGCCTTTTGATGTAGGCTATATCTTTTGATTCCAAATAAAGGTGTGAAATTTCAAGTTTTCCCACCTTTCTCTGCATTTGCATGTTTTGGAAGTACTCTCTATGCTGGTAATTGTTTTGCATCTCAGAGATATCTGCTTTGTTTTCAGATTATGTTTTTGGATAAATTTCCCATTTAAACTAAAATATTGGTTTGATTCTCTTTCAAACTGTGCTCCCTTTTCCATGCTATGTGGACATTTGTGAAGCACTGCAGAATTTACACATCCCTACTTTAGGGCTTTGTTTCCTTGGCAGAGCTTCAGGCTTTAAGCCTGGAAAAGTCAATTTTGCTAGCAAGTGTTGGCAAGCACAGGAGAGGACTGCTGTTACCAGTCTGAATGCCTCTAAACAAAGCTTTCCCCACTAATTCGTCTCCAGAAACTGTTTCACTGCAAGCAGTAACTAAGGCATCACAGCATGTGTATTTCACTGCATCACGTGAAGCACCTCAAAGCTGTTCCTAACAAGGACCATGTCATAAACTTACGCAGCAACCCTCTGATAAAAACTTTCCTATTGGTACAGCTAGAAACCTGGGAGAAGGTCTCCTACTATAAATTTCATAGTAGTAAAAATAAAAGCAGAATCTCATCCAGCATCTTATCCAGTGGGTATTCACAACCCTAAGCTCCATCAACTTATTCACATGCACCTGGAAATAAATGCTCTCCGTGGCTGGTTTGGGGCAGCCCAAGACCCACTTTTTCTTCTCCCCAGTTATCTCCAGCCACACACCAAAGCTTCAGAAGACGAAAAACACCTGGGAAATCTTGTGACCATATTTTCCCCACTGGAAATCTACCATTACTGAAATTGGTAGAATTACTAACATCAAAACCTAAACAGTAGTCCTGAAAATTCTTGTAATGGAAGCAACTCAGAGAAAATACCTTTCCAGAATGTTTTATAGGGGGTTGTTTACATAAAGTTCTTGGATTACTTGAAAGAACTAATGCTTCTCTGTGGTCATTAAAGTCCTTCAGTACATGAGACAATAAAGATATTTGTACTTTAATTGTTCTTTTATAGGAGGTTAGCTGTAGAGGAAATCAAGGAGGTCAGATTCTTATTTTCTCCCTCCACCATTCCCCAGCTCTTGACAGTTAAACCCTGGAAGCAGTAAAAAAGAGAGCATTAGAAAAATTATCCCAGGAAATAAAAAGTCAAGATATGTTTTATACATCAAAACCTCCACTTGAGTTGTGTCACTTAAGATTTTAAAGGAGTCTCCTCCTTCATAAGGAGTTTAGCTTTCTGAACATCTCTGAAAATGGGTTGAGAGAAGCAAGGTTTAATCACTCTTGGGGCAGAGACATGGAGACTTTCTCTTGCAGTTGTGCTGGTGAATGCCAGTCCAGATTGGGGTGCTTCCATCCCCTCTCAAACTACTAAGGCTCTCTGCTCCGTTATCTTAAAGTAATGCAGATTTAGTAGAAGATTCACATAAAACCAGGGTCACTTAATTATGTCTAACGCCATTGTCCATAGCTGGACGCTAAAATAAAAATAATTAAATTTTACTGGAAATTAAAATAAAAATAATTAAAATCTACGCCAATAAATTTCCCAAATACCTTACAAACTTGTCAATTTTAAGTTGTTTTTAGACATTTTCAAAATGCCCTTTGGCTACAGGCAGTGAAAATTATAATACTGAAGTTCCAGCAGCACACTACATAGGAAATAAAAGATTTTTTTAACGTAGCTTGAAAGAGATAGAGACCTGAAGCTTCAGAGTGGAAGAAAAAAAGTCTAACATACAGGATAAAAAAGCTGTATCCAGGTAGTTTGGATTCAGTATAGAAGTTTACCCCATCGGGAGCAAGTGTACTGCCAGCGAGGCACAGATGCATGATGAATGAGACAGTAAAAATGTGCTTATGGAAGTGTGATGACAGTTCTGTGTCCATAAGACATACATCTCCAAGGTACACTTGTGCATCTGTTATATATTTTGGTGTTGTTTCTTTTTCAGCTTCAAGTCATTTGAGAAGGTGAGAATATATGCCCAAAAGGCCATTAAGAGAGAAAAGTTAGCAGAGGCCATAAGGCGACAACATGAGTGGCTAGAAAGATTTATCATCAGGAAGAGCAAAAAATATTGTAAATACCATAGAAGACTCTGCAGTGGAAGAAAGCAGCTCTGCTGCTCACTCTCCCATTACCTCAAGGGTGAATTATGTTTTCCTCCTTATTGTGCAATTCCTATAACTCAGTAATACTAGTACAACAGAGCCTGGTGATTTTTTTGACACGCAGTAGCATCCTCTCTAGTGATGACTTTTCTTTGTTTTTTCCCATTATGGCTGGGACTGGCAAAAACTAAACATAAGGCTATATTTCCTCAGCTAGAATAGACAGGTGCAAATAGAAGGGGAAGAAAACATGAAAAAAATGCCACCCCTCCCAACAACCAAATGAAAGTGTTTCAAGACAGTGCGTGTGGCTATTATGCAGCATTTTATGATGGTTATGCAAATTCTTAAGTTTTACTAACAAAGTTTGCTCCTAAGGCTTACAGCATTTAATATTTTGTGGCTCTTAGGCCTGCATGACCTCTTCTTTTCAGGCTAATGAGTGAGTCTTTAGTGCCTGAGTTGTTTTCTGCTTTCTGCTTTGAAGATAGCAAATGCATGAAGAACAACAACCAGTACTATGCTGTAAAGTTCATCTGAAGCAACAGGAAAGAAGACCTTGGCCTCCAGAGCTTAAGCAGAAACTGCTACAAGAAATGAAAATTTAGATCAAATCATACAGATGAAAGGGGTTCAAAATGAAAGAGAGCACGACAACAAAAACTCCCAGCAAAATGACACTCTGGATGCATGGAATGTTTTACAATGTAAAGAATGGAAAGTTCAGTAGGCATTACTAACCAAAAGATAGGCTTTGAAGCTGGGCAGCATGCTGAAACACTGCTGAAGAGCCATATTCCTCCATGGGGAAAACTAACATGTAGGGCACACACAGGACCTCACAAGGCTTGGCATATCATCTCATCAAACTAGAGGCTAATTAAAGATAAAATTGAACTTGAGTACAAAACAGGTAGCTGCCCTTGGACAAAGAATTGGTCTAGCCACAGGCAGCTATGAAATCTTTTTTCCCACCTGAAGCATTTTTCTTTGCTTTAGCAGTAAGCAAAGTTTCTGTGGCTCCAACAGATTATGCTTACACAGAAAATGTTTCACCAGCCTGAGCAGGCCTATGACAAATGCTGTTGGTGCTGTACAAAATAACCATACTCTGCTAAAGAGTCAGATCCTCCAAGTTAGTGTATATAACAGTCAGCTGTTGTTCAGTCTTCTTCATGCTAAATAAATGCAGCATGTCAAAATAAGCTCCCCCCACTGCCTAGACAGAGAAAAAAATTAGGAACAATATTCAAACATTTAATTTTATGGGAGATTAATCCAGAAAAAAATAGATGCGTTTTGGGAACTTACAGGCTAAATTTGCATTCCAAGGTGCTCACAAAAAGCCAACACTACTTTAAGACAGCTTATGTACTCTAGCTGCCAAAAGGAAACCCCAAAACTTTTCTACAAATTTTATTTGCAGATATGGGAATTTAAAATCAAGCACAGGTTAAGAACAGCCACCAGTTTTACCACAGCTGCTTCGAAGTCTTAATGCATACCACATGGCCAGTAAATCTGAAAAGAAATTGGCATCTCTTTCACTCTGCACTCACTTTCCCCTTCTCATGTTTGGCAGAGCTTCTCTCCTGGAAAGCAAGCCATAATACTCTATTGTTGTGAAGAAGCTGAAAATATAAACATCAGCCTTCTCCTTCATCAATTAAGACAAGGCAGCAGAAAACAGTACTGCTAACTGGGAGATACAAAACAGAGAATAACTCAACTAGCAGTGACTGCATTCCTGTGATATTTATAGGAACAATGAGAGGAAGAATTTTCATCTAAATGTTTAAAAAACTTCTTTTGATACATGCTTTCTATCTTCTGGACATGATTCTTTTACTGATATAAAATAGTCTTCAGAACTGGATGGACTGTACCCCACTGCAGATTTCAGGTATTTTCAGGGAAGCTATGTACTCAGAGAACAAAACTGTGAAATTACTGCTGTCTTTGTACAAAATACTAGCAGGTAGCAATGTGAGTAAATTCAGTGTGTTTTCACAAATTGGATCTAAAATGTTTCAATCACAGATACTAATTTTGAAAAAAAATATATAGCTTAACTATTATACTAAGGCCTGCAAGACCATCTTTCTACTTTTATAAGCTATGAAACACACAGATGGCAATAGTTTCAGGAAACGAAATAGTAGTTTTGCTATAATGAAGTGTTAGAGGAGGTCATGTTGAGAAAAAACACTTTAGATAAGCCAGCAGCAGTTCCAATGGTCACTGAGGGAACCTGGCAACCAGATGTGTGAAGTTACAGAGCCTCAAAGGATGAGCTGGTTTGAGAAGAATGGGATTAGTACAAGAATTGAAGTCGTGGGCTTCGTAGAACAAAAATTATTTCGTCTTTCAAAAAAAAAAAAAGCATATTACATCAATCACAGGGTTTGTCTGATATATTAAATTTAGACAAAAAGAAAATTCCTGACCTCCTTTAAGCCTATGTGAGACATAATGGAGATACAAGAGCAGTGAAAGATGGCTGTGGTTTATTGTCAACACTGAACAACAAAAAGTTACATTCTTTCCAAAGTAAGGAGTAAAAGGAAATAATCTCAGTCTTGGCTGTCAACAAGATTGATGAAATTGTATTTATGATCAGAATTCTAGCATATCATGCGTCTACTTCATATTGTGTATACATCCTTCAAAACTTGAAAATATTTACCTAAGCTGAACTAGGCTGGGCTTTGAAGGGCTTTACTATGTCAGCAAATTCTCTCTGCCAAGAACTGTAAAAGTTTTTCTCCTCATTCATAGACTGGATATGAGGTAAAGTCTTCCCCTACTCTCTTGAAGTTCTTTCTAGAGCCAGTCAGCAAGTTAGCATTAAAGTCATAATAAAACCAAAAAGTTTTTCAAAACATACAGAGCATTGACACATAGCAATTGTGCAGTCATGTTAAAAGAGCAATCACCAAAGGTGAAGCGATGACTCTCTTTTGTTATATTTTTAACTTGTGCCGCTGTGCAGATTTCATGGAGTACATTAACATTTCCACTACTACTTCAAATTTAAGGTGATTCTTTGTGATGGAACACTTTACTGGGAAAAGATATGCTGGAGAAGCTATGAACCAAGATTTCTCAGAGCTGCTTACATGATGAAATTGCTGCCACGTCTGCATTTCATGGTGCCACTCTTTTTTCATGGCACATTCAGCCCAAACAGCATGGATTTTCTAAATTTAAGCTTATAATAGTGGTAACTGTTCTGTGTGAACCAGATTTCTGAGGATCAAAACCACTAAAGTTTCATAGAGAAAAAAAAAAGTGAAATATTTGACAAGAAAATGCAAAGCAAAATGACTATTTTATTCCAAAGGACTGGACTGTTCATTCCCTTACAACTCAAATTTTCTTTATTTTAGGTACTGTTCCTTCTTACTGTGCTAAATAAAGTACAAAAAGCAAGTCTGAAGCATATATTTTGATATGATACTATTTACTCATTAGGAAATTTCTATTTTAATTTGAAAAAGTAGGCTAGAAAGTAATTGATGACAATGTTTGATTTAGTTAACAATTAAATGGAGAAGAAACAGTGTGAGTTTTTCAGAGCTATTTTAAACAGCATTGACAACATGCTGATCTCACTGGCATCAAATCATGTTTCCTAGAGAATATTCCAAAGTTAAGATTTCATCTAGACTTTTAATACTTCACAAGGTTAGGAACCTGTTCCTTACAGTTCATCACTTGGGACGTGTGACTACTCATTTTCAAAGAAACTGTTTCTCCTCTTACAGACATCTATGCATGCCTGCTGTTTGTTTGATTGTTTAAATGTGGCCATTCTCGGATGACTGCTTAGGGCTCTCTGATGGGCTCACAGTAAGTGAAATCTAATTGAAGCCAATTGATTGGCAATCGATTCTGTGTAAGCCAAAGCCATTTGTTCGGTCTGGCTGACACAGGGTACTGCCTTTCTTCCCCATGTAACAGGGGAGCAAAGAGGGTGGGAGCAAAGAGAAGGACGGAGTCACAACCTTCTGAGCTTCCTCAAAGTGTGAGAATACTATTTTCATCGAACGCCTTATGTTTGAAACATAAGGCAGTAACCACGGGGAAAAGAAGCCCTCTGTATAATCTCTGTGCTGCTTCCATGAAGATTGACTGCGACTTAAAATAGCTGGAGGTTATTAACCCTGTAAATCTTACTGAGAGAAATTCCAGTTGCATTCAGAAAAATCAGCATATCATGTATCTGACATAAATTACAGACTTTCAAGTTATGTTTGAATAATTAAATCATTTATTATACCCCAAATGATAAATGTGACCTTACAACCCACAAGTCCCCCTCCCCCCACCCCCACCACAGGAAAATATTTAATAATTTGAAAAAGTCCCTCTAGCCCTTCAGTTCAACAAACTGATTTTTCTCTTGGAATATTTTAAAGTTAATTGAACATTTTTAATCTATTAGTAAGAGTGAATCATTGTGTTGAAAACGTTATGGATAAATAAAAGTTCATCAACACTATTTGTAACAGTTGGAAAAACATTATGACTTTTCACTATAAAATACTTCTAATTTTTGCCAAGGTCTTAACCTGATGATACTTAAGTATGAAATTGACCTTACACCTGTGCATTTGTTGTCTACATTGTTACTCTCATATGAGAAATAAGGTCCTCAGAGGACTCATGGTTAGAGGTGTGAATTAAACACAAATGTTTTAAGGAATGCCACAATGTTGAGTACAGTAATAATATACAACAGAAGGAGGGCTAGAAACTTTGATTCTAAATAATTTATCTTGAGCAGAGGTCACAATAAGCACTGCCCCTTTAGCACAAAAATAACTAGATGATGTCCTGGAGCCTGTGGGATTAGAGGGGTATAAAAATTCCTCCAGGTGAGAGATCCTAAGACTCTCCCAATTACATTTTCCACCCATGCCATATTCACCAATGGCATTTTTCTTTTCTACCCTGGAAAAAACTGGAGGGAAAAATAAAGAAACATCTAAAGGTGTTACAATGAGCATAAGAGATACTGATAGAAAAACAAAAAGGGTGTAACTCACTGCAGACTCTCCCCCTTTTTTTTTCTCAGATTCAACTAGACTAACTGAGATGTATAGTGTCTAGCTATACTTTAAGTCCCAAAAAAGTAATTTTCAAACATTTTTTGTACTGTCAAAGTTATGTGAGTCATATGAAGAAGTATTTTAGGATTATGACTCAGAATCTTATGGAACAATCAAAACTGTAGGGGTACTGAAACATCAATTGGACTAATAAAATCAAGTTGCTTACACATTCTGTTTTATCAGCTAGTAAATAATAGATGGAACATATCTGGGAGCTGCCCTTTTAAAAATTTCTAAACTTTTAATGCAAAACTAATTTAGAAGAAACCTGAAATGTAGTTTAATGATTCTCTGAAATGGTGCAAGACTCTCCACAAGTGTTTGAGAGGAACAAATATTTGGAAAATGTTGCTTAATCTCATTGCCTTTTGTTGCACTCTTCAGAACTTACTTTTTGATACATGCAGATCCTTATTTCCTATTTCAAAGTTTTTTAAAAGAAGACAAACTTGGAATGAAATCACTATAAAGAAATGCATATAACAAGCGCTTATGCTCAATGAATTTATATGCAAAGAATTGTTCACAAGAAAGGAGGTTGGCAAAATTCAATGTACAAACAGCAAAAACAAACCCCACCACTTCTTAATTGTGTGTGAGACTTCACACCACTGGGCAGGTAAAAAAAAAAAAAATTACAGATAAAACTGAATTTTACACACTTCCACACAGGATAAACATGGAATTTTTAAAGATGTGACCTGTCTCTAGAAGCTGAGTACTGTGTCATCAGCTGTGTAAACACTAGCTTTAACATCTTGCTCCGAACCCCAAACTTCTTGTTTCTTGTCTATGCTTGAAAGCATAGAGAAGACTCAAACGCCTGGGTGAGGTTTTTTTGCTTTCTAAATACAAAGCAGATATAAATCTAAGCAGGTCTTGTATTAAATAATTAATACGAGTATTTTGGGCTTCTGCAAAACTCAGCTCTCTTAACTGCATGCAAATTTGTTTCATTTTCCACCATGCTAGAGTTAAGTGTGAAATCTATCACACAGCAAAAATGTGGAAAACATAGATGAAAAACAATGAAGGACTTGATGTGTAGCAGAAGTAATCACTGTGAATTATCAGAGTGGATAACGCTTCAAAAATCAGTAAAGGAAAAATGTTACTCTTTTAAAGTGTCATATTACAACAATGTTTTGCTGAAAACTGTTGTCTGCATCCAATTTAGGAAGGCATCTGCTCATGTTTGTTTAAAACAAAAGGGTGGTTGACTTAATGAATTATTTACAGACATGCAATATGGCAACAGTATCGTTATGAACTCTCTCCTAAGATCTCCTCTGGCTACTCCTGGCAGGGTGTCAATTTGCTTGTTTTTATGGTAGGTGCAAGAAATTACGGAGCTGTTCTCTGAAATGAGATTCTGCTATTCTACTCACTAAATGTTAACAAAGTCAGTGAACAAACTACACTACTACATTGCTCAGAAAAGGTTTATTTCTTAATAAAAGAACATTGTTCAAAAGCATAACAAAAAATTTTAAACAAAAACTTTCAAAGTAGGTGTGCAGAGATTTACCACAAACAGGTAGTTTCCTAAAACAACCAAGTTTTAGAAAGTCACATCAGATTATGGGTATCTTTTAAGAGGAATCTTTTAAACACAAGGTTAATTTTTCATGCATTTTCCTTATTTTGCATCAGCATAATCAGGGCCTACCTGGATGTAACACCAGCATTGAATAATTACAGAAAACAAGGGGGACAACTATTTGGCAGCAAGAATTCAGAAGAGTGAGGATTTCTTCTGAAAGGCGTTGCATGCAGCTTTCAAACCACGTGGACAACTGAAACTTCAAGACCTCCTTTTAGAGAGGCCACAGTGCCACTCAATTTCAAGGAATAAGTTAGGGAAAAAAGGGCTAATGGAAGTACCCCACACTTGCATTACCCTACCAAAGAGTTACCAACAGAGCACTGCAGAAACAGAAGAGAAGAATCAAGTGGGGATTCCCCAAAGCTCTGCTCCCAATCTCATACTATTTCAGTCACTAATGAACTAGATAATGGAGTAGAGAATAATTAGTACATTGGAAGATGACACTAGGCTAAAAGCAGTGGCAAGTGCTGGAGGGCAACTTTAGAATACAAAATTATTCTGACAAACTGGGTATATGGCCCAGGGGGAGAAAAAGGCCAAAAGGAAAAAAAAAGAAAAAAAAAAGAAGGATTACAGAAAATTATTCTTGGTAAGAGCAGTCACTCAAATGTGGGGCAGGGAACAACTGTTGAGTAACAGTACTGCACAGATAGGCAGGTTCTGCTCAAGCATAAGCAGAACATGAAGCAAGAGACAGGTCTTTAATCTGCCTCCAACTGGTCTACAAAAGAAGCCTAAAAAACACAGCTCACAAATAACGAACTAATTGTACTGCTTTGTCTTGAGGAGCAAAGGTAAGGGAGAAGTAGAAGGGAAGAAGAGCACAAATCTTCAAACCTTTGCATACTGAAGTAGTTTTCATGTACATGAATAATCTAGTTTAAAATTAATATTCCATTTATTCAAGATATTTAAACAATTTCTATGGTAATACTTAATTTATAATTTATTAGATAAGAAATAAGAAAGCTTTATAACAGGTATATAATTGAGCTTCTCAGGCACTCATCTGAGAGGACAACAGGCCAGAGGCTGTTAGAACTGAGTTCATATGTTGTACATAATACATTGTACATAGAAATTAAACACCAAATAACAAAAAGTTATTTTGCTCATTTCATGTCAACTCTTTGCTCAGAACATGTAATGCAGTGGTATGACCGAGGAGACACTGCATCATCTTTCCTAAATAGTTTCTTCCCCCACCTCAGATGAGAGAAGGAAAATACAGAAAAAGAAAAGAAAAAAAAAGGGGGGGGAGGGAGATGAAGTTTCATCTCTTTCTTAAAGCCTGCAGATCATGGAAGCCATATTATTTACAAGTGCACCTGTTTGTGGTTGGTTTAATAAGCACAGCAGTTTTACAAATTACCTTTGTGTGTTCAGGT
Organism: Melozone crissalis; assembly: GCF_028551555.1. Classification (NCBI taxonomy): domain Eukaryota; kingdom Metazoa; phylum Chordata; class Aves; order Passeriformes; family Passerellidae; genus Melozone; species Melozone crissalis. The sequence goes on along the minus strand of NW_026535783.1, from coordinate 16,585,614 downwards.
AGGGTGATAAATGGATGTTCCATGCTAACAGAGATCTCATTCATCTCATTTGGGCTCAATGTCACTTGCTTTCTGACCCAAGCAGAGTGTTTGTTTCTCTTTGTTTTAAGTCTTCTGGGAAGCATAGCATTTCCAAAACAGGTCTAAAGTCACACAGAAAAGATTTCAGAGAGGCTATCAAGTTGTGCATAATTGGTTAATCTGGACAGGTTCTGGGTGACATTGTGTTCTCTGTGCTGAGATCTTTTGTCTGAAGGGAGACAAGGACAGGAAAGCTGGTACTTGTGTGTGTCTGGCATCTTGAACTGCTTTCCTCTGCATTTATTACACCCCAGCTATGTAGTGTGAGAGAAACTGCAACTGTGCTTTTCCTTTGGGGGACAAAAACCTGTCAACTTGACAAGCCTATGGTCAGTTTGAAGAGCATATGAGTAAATGGGTATTTTCCAGAGCTATGAGAGGGCTTTAACTCTTTTAAGGGAAGCCAAGATGAGAAACAAGTGGAATATCTCAAAACACAGGAAAAAAACACCTGAGTAGCTCTTATTATGTCTCCAAGGATTGCCTTTTTTTAATGTTTATGTGCAGTCCTAATGATATAGAAGTTTCTTATTCTGTTATTTAAAAATTTCTTCTGAATTCCCTTTGGAGGAATCTTCCCTTAATTGACTCAAAAGGCAGATGTTCCACCCCCCAAAATCTACAACTTAAAGACACAGGTTTTAATTGTGCTGTATAATATGCTTACCACTGCCATTTCCCCATTATATTAAAAAAAACTATTTGAACATAAATATCCCAGAGGTTTTCTACCTTCAGAGAGTAAGGAAGAGACGAGCTGCGTTGTTTAGGAGTATTTCAGCACAAAGCTGGAAGGACATCAGGACAGTTATAAACATAGCATGCAATTTTAGTTCATTTCCCTGCCTTATATAGATATGTTTCCAAGTAGCACTGCTGATAGTGTGTTTGTAGCAATGGTAGGTTGGGCTCAATTTATTAAGTGTGAGTTTAGTTCTTGCAGCCTTCAGCAATTCCAGACTTTCTGCTTAGCTACAGACAATGTAATCAGTCTTCCCCTTACAACAGTGCTAAGCTTGGTGTTTGAAAAATACATTGTATTTATGAAGAGAGAGGAAGGACTAAAGAGAACTGTTTGAGAATAAAAAATTAAATTGTCTTTATAGTTGGACTGCAATCCTGCACATTCTGTGCTGTTGTTGACTAAAAGACAAGATCTGCCTTCAGTGAGGGATTACTTGCTCTGTCTTCTGACAGGGTTCTTGTCTACACCACCAGGGTCCTGGGATGACTGTTGTGCAGGGGCAATAAAAACATCTGGGAGTATTTGACAGGGGTAAGCAGAGGTATGTGACAGGACATTAACTACTTAGTGGGTTGGTTTCATTGCTTTCACCAGGTTCAGCAAGGCTTTGCAGCTTGAGAGATGCCACAGCCAGCCTACAAAGACAGCTGCACTCTTGGCACTTGTCCTTCCGTGAGGGTTCTGCCCAAAGCTTCTGCAGCCTTATTTATCTGCTCACATATATGACAGTCTATTAGAGAATTTGAACACCCTCAGACACTTTGTCCAGCATTGTGCTGTTTGTTAATGAATAAGTTTCCAAAACTTTGTATTTTTAAACTGACAAAATAAATACATTCAATTTTCATGTGAGGCTCGATGTAACACATCCTATGGCTCTGGACCATCTCCTGAATATTGTCACACTAAAATACAATATCTGGTTTTAGGCAGGTTCCCCCCCCGCCCCCAAACCCCGCTTCCTTCACCCAGCCCCCATTTTGAAATTTTCACTGGAAAAAAAAGGCATTTTAAGCTTGAAAAAGCTGAAAGGTCTGACGATTATGGAAGAAGAAAACATTAAGGTAATGTTCAGTTGTGCATGCTGCTGTCTCAGGCCCTTATTCCCATGACATGCGAACTGTGGTACCAGCGCAGTTCAGAGGGCACAGGAGATTTGGGAGAGAAGGTGGAGGAAGTGCTGGCTGCTGGTGGGAGCTGCCTGCACCTGGCAGGTGCCTCCACTGCCAGGGCTCTCAGCTCTGGTGCAAGCTGCAGCTTTAATCAGGCAGTTTCTCCTAGTCTGCTGTCTAACTTCGGGTTCAGGTCAGGTTCTGGTCAAACTGAGAGAAAAAGAAGTGGAAGTATTCACGCCCACACACACACAAACACAAACAAACACAAACACAAACACAAAAAAACATAAAGAGTCGTGCACCTGCACTCATCTATCCCAAAGCTCACATCCCCCCATTTTCACAGATTACAGGGCCCTCCCTGGCCACAGCCCTTCAGGGTCTTCCTGGCGTGACAGAGTTTGCCATGTCCCTTGGGGCTGTCCCTGTCCTGCGGTGTGTGTCCCACGGCTGCTGTCCCTCAGGAGCTCCTGTCTCCCTTTGGCTCACTATGTCCTCCCCAGGGTGCATCTTTAGCCCTGACAGCTGTGGCCTTTCTTAAACACAGCTTTTCAGGATCTGCCTGTGTTTCTCCGGCCGACAGTCATGGATCAGGGTGGGTGCTTTTGTTTCTGTCAGGGTCAGGGGTGGCTCCGCACCCTTGCCATGGGTCCCCTCTCATATATCCTGTACTGCTGTGGTCCCCACCTCTTCAATCTTGTCTCTAAGAATACAAGACTTGAGGGAGCCCATTGTGACCCACGTCAGGAAAAGTGGATTCCTCAACAGAGCCTTGCTCCGTGTTTCCCAAGTGTCTCCTGTTCCCTGGGTGGTTTTGTAACAGTGGCTGAGGGCCTTCCCAGCTGAGGGCCCTCCATGTGACTGAACTTTCCAGGAAAATAAATGAAACTCTGTGTTTCCTCATCTTACACAGATATTTTGAAATGAGTACATCCAGGGGGAATGTCTATACAAGCCCAGGTCAGTACAGGGAGGTTGGCTGTTGATCTCCATGGGAGAAGGCAGGGATGCCCCTCATTTTCAAAATGAAACCAGCCCCAACATATGCTATCAAGTTTCTATCTACCATTAATCATGTTTCTTGGGAGTCTTGAAGAAAGTGTGCTCTGGAGAGGCTGCCATAGCCCCAAGCTGTCTTTTGTCAGTGTATCTCTCTTTACATCTTTATTTTGACATGATACATATAAAGTTGCTAACAGTAGCTAATGGTTTGAACATTGTTTTAATATTTATTGAGTTTGTTATCTCATAAGCTGCAGATACAGCTAGGTTCCAAAGATGTAGAAATAGATGTGAATATTACCATCAATGAAGAAATATTTAAAAGTAATAACTATGTCATGAATATGAAGAAAGGAAGTCATTAAACAAAGCACAAGAAAATTGTATTTTTGTATGTTCTACATATATTTCTGTACAGAACTATATGTTAATTAAAAAAAATAGTTAAATTGTCCATCACTAGATGCTAATGTCCCATAGTTGACCTCATAATTGCTTGTAGATGCCATTTAAGGCATGGGTATTGTGAAGTCAGTTAAAAAGCAAATGAAGTTCAGAAAATATGAGGCTGGTTGTGGCATGTGAAGGAGGATGGAGATTTGCAAGGAAGAGGTGCAACAAAACAGAGGTGGTGGGGAATAGTGGAGAACAAGTCTCACAGATGAAATTGTAGAAACTGAACAGTGCAGGTATCAGAAGTTATAACAATTAGTGTGGAAGAGGATCTGGCACCACTTAGGAAATTTCTGTGCAGAAAGCATTACATGCCAGGTATCTTGTCAGCTAAATGTCGTAAAATTTTTTTAAAAGTCATCTAGGTCCCAAATTAATCACAAGTCACTTATTTATAAGTGTTTGATCTCAGTTTCTAAATGGGTGAGAATGATGTAATTGAGATTGATCTCAGGAATGGTATGATATTATTTCTTATTTTGTTGGGTATTTGTGAGAAGATGTATTGTGAAATGTATGCATAATGTAATCATTTTCATGAAGCTTTCCAGACTGAAATTAGCTTTCTACAAATATTACTAGGAAAGTCTGCTGCATAAGTATATGCACAGTCTACTTGCAAAGGAGGTCAGGTCTTTATCATGTCTTTTTGAAATGCAGGTATGAGGCTACTCAAATAGATCAGTTCTTTTAATTCTTAAAATCTGAAATAGTCACAGAAACAATGAATAATTTTAGCTTAAAAGTCCCATGGATGCCTTCTCTGCCACTGTTTTAATGTGAACTATTATTTCCCATATATTCTAGGAGTCCAGACTATGAAAAAAGCAAAAAGGAAATGAAAGATAAGTCTGATAGATGAGGCCATTGATCTCAAAGGTTGTTTTTTAAGAGAGAAGGAAGTTTAATTTATGGGCAGAATTGTTTTGGCACCACAGTTATTTTACAATCAGTGCTGAGTTCCCAAATTTTCTTTTAATCTCTGTTGTTACCTTAAGTCATTATATGATAATGCATATATCATATGTAACATATAATTTACAATAGAAACCATGAAATGAATGAAAATTAAATATAAACTGTCCCATTTTGATGACTGCAGAGATATAAGGGAGAGGGGAAAAAAGTCACAAGAAAGGGATTGATTCCTGGTAACAGCAAAATCTTCCATAGTATTATTCCCAGACATCACTGAATTTAAAAACATCTGCAACTTAAAATGCAACACTGGATCTTTTAAATAGTAAAAATTGTCCAGACATTAATGCAGATATGATATAGGTTTTTACGATTTTAGTGTTTTCCTAATTAGCAATAATAATGCCAGATTTGAGGATATTTTATTTTACCTTTTAATAAGGCTACTGACAGAGTCAAATTGTCTTCACACAGTACATAGGATTCAACTTCCTGTACTAAAGCAAATGTGGCACATGGGTTCTCTTAGTACACTGCAACCCTAAAAGTCTACTGCAGAATCATGAACGTTGCACCCTTTCTGCTCCTACTGAGACGAAGACCATTATCAAGAGAGAGAAAAAAGTGTTCAGACACTCTTTGGAATTGACAAATTATAAAAAAAACAAATCCTCAAATTGTTAAAGTGAACCTAATCCAGGACAATATTCAAAGCACAGATGGTTCTGCCACTGAGTAAATATTCTGTATGTACTAAACCAGTGTCAAGGAGTGAAACTGCACTGCCTGGAGCCCTGCTATGAATCTGTTACATTAATCAGCCCTGCAGCCAAAATACCATGCAGTGCTGTTGCAAGTTAGTCTTGGGAATGAATAGAAACGTGGTCTGTGTAAATGGCACTGCCTAAAGAAGAGCTCTTGCCATACTGAATATATTGTTTTTCAGGGAAATAGAGTGGTCAGATGTGACATCAGGTTTATTTGCCCCTCTCAGGAGCAGCTAAGTTAACACTGAGAAAAACTCTTTGCAATGATATAGTGCAAACATTATTCATCATGGCTTGCAGCCAGACTACTCATGTAAAGTATATTTTGAATTTTAAAAAAAGGGTATAAACTTATTCCTAAGAATACTAAAGTGTAAATTTTAACAGGACATTTCATTTGAATGTAAAAAATAATTAATAACATGTTGAAATCTTCTATTGAGGTAGAGATTGACTTATATGCCTGTATTTTGACCTGTTGCCAAATGCTAATGCTCTCAAAGGAATCATCACAGCAAATGGAGTAAAGAAAATCAATATGTCCAAACCAGAGACATGGTTGGTACCCAGAAAATGAGAAACTATCTTTATATCAATAACTTCTCAGAACAGCTTCCAATAAGTACAGAATTATTCTCATGAATTCATCAGGTAATATGAAAACTTTATCTAGGCTTCAATGGTTCAGAACAGGAGAGACAACATCATATCCTCATAAAGATTACAGTCTATGCCCTGTTCAGAAAAGGTCTGCACCAGAGCTTACAGGTACTAGCAGAGCTAAACAGGAGAGCACAACCCTGAAGTTGAGATTGTAGAGGAAGGGAGACAGAGCAACTAAAAGATTACTAATCTTACCAGAAAAAAATAATAATGTCTTTCTCTTGAGATGTAAAGATATTAATTTTTGACATCCTGATCCATCTTTCATGAAAATGTAGAATAGCAAAGCGTGCCTTTATTTCCTTCTAAAAGAAAATGTATGTTCTTTCCATGTTTCCACTTAGAGTTCACAAAAATTCACAGTGGACCAGACTGCGACACAGAAACAAGTCATGTCAATCTTTGGTCATTAGAACATGCTGTGTTGCACTTCTCCACTCCCAAGGATCAAAAGGCAGCAACAATGAAATTTTGAGGGTTCTGCTCAGGAAGGGTTCTCCTACAGTCTATTTTGAATTGTCCCGCTCACACAACTTAAAGCTGAGGTCAGTTACTCCATCAACAATTTCTTTGTGTTCTGAAGATCAGAAAAGACAATTGGGATGACCTGGTCTGAGTCTGCTAGCAAAAACTGCTAGGAATTTTTGATTGTTCTACAAGTTGGTGGAGGATTTTTATCTTTACAATTTTGTGGTGAATTAGCAGTAACTTATAGATGTACAAAAAAAGAAATATATATTATCCCTGACAAAGATTTCACTATGCTAAAATTGTCAGAGAGCTTTGCTCCTTCAGGATTTCCAAGACAGTTTTTCAAACTTAAGACCTGATTCAAATAAATCAGAAAAAAATGTGATTACATTTATTTTAACTTCAGCTAATCTTACCTGCCACCAAGTGAGTTCTGATTATCAAAGGATTCAAAGTAGATGTTATCATATTTTTGTTTATTTTTTGAATGGCAGAGTTATCACTTTTTGCTTTAGCAGAGAGGTTATGTTTTCATGTTTTCCAATATTTCCAAATTTCACCCCACAAACTCGCTGTAGGAAGAGTGAAACAACTTTTTTAAAAATTATTTTGGTGTGTTTTTTCATCCTACCACTTATTTGGAGATATTCAAAGTTTGTCTGAGCTTGGTCCTGGTCCCGGTGATTCTGTCTGAGCCGAGGGACTGGATCAAACAACCTTGACAGGTCCCTTCCAACTTCAGCGATTGTGTGATTCTGTAACACAAGAATTCAGAGTGTGGATCCCTCGACGGATAGCCCACGTGATAAAGACCATGGAACTGCTGTATTCAAAAGACCCCATGCGAAGAAGATATCTCAGCAAAATTATGTTGCTTTTGTCAGGCCAGTGGCAGTCAGAATCAGCAAGTTGTGACCGTGTGTCTGATAACACAACAAACTAAACATGGGTGGAACAGGAATGCTCCAGGAAAGTTGTGCAATATCTAGCAGCGGGAGCTGGGGCTTTTTGTCAGTTTGTTATTAAAAGATATTTCATGTGTTTCATCTGTTTCATTCTCTGCTACAAAGCCTGCTACATTATTAAAAACTGATGTTATGGGTGATAGGAGAAATGCATAACCTGTAAGAGAGGTGTGGGAGTGAGGAAAACATTTTTCAGTGATGGTGAGTTTCATAATGTTGAAGCTTTTATCTACCCTCTTCAGCTTCCTGATTTCTTCCACAGAGGTTACATATATAAGCCTTCTCTCTATGATTTTGTTTATTTGTTTTTGTGGAATTAGATAGAGCACTCTAATGCTTGTTACTATTTAAAAAAAGCAAACAATAAAAAACAGCTTGATGGGTCAGTACCTTTTTCTTAAGGATTAATCCCTTTTCAGTTCACTGTATTACAATGAATGTCATACCTTGATACAGCAGTGTGTAATGAAAAAGAAAAATCCTGATCATTTTTTATTTCTGCAGTTTTTCATGTCATTGACATGCCCTCCTAAAAACAGGAATTTGGGAGGGAAGATCTATTTTGCACCCTCTTCCTTTAGGAGGAAAACCCAGAAAATATTACAGTATTAATAAATGTATTTGTGCTTCAATTTCTTCTCTTCGTGAAACTGAGAATTTTGAACATCAAAAAAATAATTGTGTTGTTCCCTCAGATTAGCTCTCTGTCTGAAATATACTGTGCTAGAATGTTAATTGAGTTTGACATAGGCACGGATATAAAATGCATCATGCCACTCAACTTACCAGCAGTGAAACTGATTACCAATTATAATCATTCTCTGCATGGTGACAGCATACCAAGATGGAGATGTTGAATATTTCAGTTTGCAATATTATCTGGGTTGTTTAAAGTACTGACTACGTGTCCTGAAACCAATAGAGGTAATTGGTATGCATGTAAGAGCTGGCAGGCTGAGCACATCACTTATTTATAGAGTCTTTTGATGTAACTCTGTGGAAAAAAAATGTTAATAAAACATGGTTCAAAGGAAAATTTACACTCACCATTATAATATGACATAAAGTACAAATTATTGTACCTGAATAACTGTTTTCTAGTGAATAATGTTCCTTTTTCCTTTTATTGAAATAGTCCACTGAAACCTAACAGAAGGGGGAAGGGGAACACAAAGAACAAGAAGACTATTAACTCTTTTAATTTTGTGATGCAGCTATGTGGAAATTAAGATGCATACACAAGATAGAGAGTGGAAAATCGCTGGGTATATCATCACTTTCATAACCTTCTAATTTGCTCCATAAATTGGTTTATGGTCCTCTCAGGGCATGTTCATCAACAAACTTCATGTCAACAATTGATATGAGGCTTGAAATGGACCAGAAAACAGGATGCAGGAAGTAACATGGTGACCTCAGTTGAAAGGCAATGAGCCAGTTAAATTAGCCTTCATGTAAGTCCTTCTACTGCAAGGACACCAGCAATCCTTACCTCTTTTCAAAAAGGAAGATAACATTAAACTATTGAGAGAATGTTTATGGAATGCTTTGCTTTTGTCAGAACTAGTTGTAAGCCTGATTGAATCTATGTGGAATGAAAACTTTGTACCAGAAGTAAAAAAAAAAAATCCCAAACCTAGAGCTTCTAGGCACCAGATAAGAAGAGAAAAGACATGCAGTATTTGCAAATGCTGGTAAAAAGCAGTTTCAGTAAACTCAGAATTTATTTTTTATGAAGTGAGTGGAATCCTTAATACTGGCAACAAAAGGGAAAAAGGGATTTTAGGGTGTCCAGGCTATCTCATGGGGGTAAGATACTGTATAATATTAATGAGAAATTGCATTTAATCTTGTCATTAATCACTGAATTCTTATGTTCATGCCCAGTGGTGGCAAATTAAACTTGACCGAGCATTGACCACTGTCATTCCCACAAAGCTGACCATTTGCATTTCCTGCTGTTAAATGTTTCACTGTGCAAACTCAGTGCCCTGGGCATGTATTTTTAAAGGATTTTTAGCATTTCATGCAAGCTGAATAGCACATTAGTAGTGCATTTTGGTCTTTAATTTCTGCCCTGTGATGCCTGTCCATCATGAAAATGTAAACTCTGCACAGGTACAGAGATTAGCTATTAATGTCTCCCAAAAACGTCTTAGCACATCAATGCCCTAAAGAGAGGCAGATCCTGGTAAAAACAATGAGAATCTACAGTGAATGAATTCCTGTATAGCACTCAGGTAGTCTCACTGATGTGATTTAAAGACTTCAGTTTTATGTAGCATTGAAAGCTACAGCTGCCTGTCAAATAAACCTGTTGATCTTGTGGTTGTCTGAGGACCTTCCTGATTTCATTTTGGCTGTATAAAATACCTGGGATCACTTCTCAACTCTACTTTAAATGTTAAGTACATCCTCTTGAGATCATAATTTTGCCTGAAGAAATATTTGTTTACTTAGAGCATATTTGCATGATTAGAGCATGGGGAGAAATATGGCTGTGAAATGTGAGTAAGGCCAAATTCTCTTCCAGTTGACTGCTATCAGGACTGTAAATCCTGCAGAAAATACCACGGATTTGAGGCAGGTAAGAAAAAAAAAATAAATTCTCCTAAACAGTATGTTTCTTCTGGGCTAACCAAATTCATGTTTTATTCATAAAACACATAATATAGTGCTTGAATGTAGAACATTATTTCCCTGGAGCCAAAGTCCTCAATATATGTCAAGACACAGAAGGAGGGAAGAACACAGAATTGCATATAGTCTTTTCCCCCCTCCATGTCCTTCCGTTCTCCTGAGTGCTTTTTGGAAATGTACTTTGGGATCAAGTGCAGCCCAAGAACACTGCCAATGTGGAAATTCTCACATGGGGAATTGTCCTCCAGACAAGCAAGTAATCATCCTGTTTGCACCCAAACTACATCTGTGTAGCCTGCCTTGGCAGGAAAAGCTCTAGTCAGCCAACTTAGAGGTCAGCTTCTCCCAAGATCCCTTGAAAAATGTGTCCCTATCAAAGGTGGGCACTGATCAATCCCCAGGACCCAGGCGTGTGTACCAGGAGCTACTGCAGACGTTAATTTTAAAGAGGACACTTAACCCAGTGGTGGAGTTAGGCCAATTTAGGCCAATTGTTTACTTCTGCACATGTAATTGAGGCACTCAACACTTATGAGTTACAATATTGTTTTGTTAATAACAAAACTGAAGTGAAATAATCTTTAAAGTTGTTTTCTAATATTATTTGATCAACATGAAGGCTTACTTTTCAAGCCGTCAGTGGGGGTGAGATCAAATCCCATTTACTGATTTCTGAAAGGCAACTGTTTTCCCCTCATCCAGTTCTTCACAGTGCCACACCTGCTCAAAGCAGACCTTTAAGGTAAACAGTTTTCTACCAGGTATCCAGTACTCCAAGCCACCTACAGGTGCGTGAGTTTTGTTGCAAAGTGCAGGGGTTTTTATGAGAAAGCCTCAGGGTCTCAACAGTGAGGTGTGGCGCAGGGCGCGCAGGTTTGGTGTGGCCCAGAGCTGCAGATGGCTCTGGGTGCAGAGGCAGAGCAGTCAGCCTCTCCCTGATATCCAGAACCAGTTGAGTCCAGTGCAGCCTCCTCATGAGTGCCAAGTTTCAAGTCTGGAACTATTTCTTGAGCACCATCAAGGATGCAGCTGTCAGGAGGGGAAAATTAGGTTGATTTACCCTCAGAGAATGCTACACTAATTCAGGAAATGCACACAAAGGACATGAGAAACAAACATCAATTAGAAGAAGAAACATGAAAATATCTTACAGCATCTGCCCTGCCCTTTATTATTATTCCAAGTGCATTCAACCAATCATTCCCTCAGTCTGCTTCATTATTAGCAAATTGTAAAACAAATACCGAGTATTTTTATCTTCCCATTAGCAATGCTGAATCTCATTTCCTTGTCTGGAAGATTTCCCTGACTGCCACAAAGGGAAATATCCTGTGATGGCCACCTCATTCTAAAATATGTCTTTTAAAGAACGTGAGATGCAATTTAATCCTTCTAATTTTAAGAAAAATAAGAAAGACGTAAATGAAACGACAGCAACACTTTTATTAGGGTATTAAGGTTTGATCTGAGCGTTGAAAAGGTGCAACAAACCATTTAGTGAAACACCACAGGAGTAAAGAAAGAAGGAAGAAAATACAGGCAGTAAGAGCTTCTTTTGTTTATGGTTTGAAGCGTGCTGACAGCAGTTATTAAGCTATTGATATTGAATAACATTGTGCTTTCAGAGGCTGCGCATTATGTGAGAAAGAAACAGGCTCCTCAGCAGCTGTTTTTACCCCATTTCTAGGTGATACAGAACATACCTAGTCAGGTCATCAGAGACTACATGTACAAAGCTCCTGAAGAGAGGAGGGTCTGTGAGCACCTCGTGACCCTGATCTTGCAGGGGCCCTGCCAGCAGCTGCTGTGCAGCCTGCATGCAGAGGGCCCATGCTAAAGCAACACTTGCAGGTTGGGTGCTTCTGTGTGCAGGAAATTAATTTTCTTCCCTTTGATGTGAGCTCCTAGTGGAAAACACAATGCAGGCAAAGTGGGAAAGTTGAAGAAATTTTTTTCTGTGTAAATGTGTCTAATTAGCAGTCAGCAGCCACTCTCCACCCCACATCCACCAGGGTTCTTTGTCTACCTCAAGTGTCTTTTCATTCATAGGGTATTAAGCAAGGAGAGTCCTTGTGCCAGAAAAGAGGCAAGCAAACACAAAAGGGAATTAATGCACAGTTCTCAGAACTTAATTCAAGTTCTGAGTGATCATGCTCAGACTAACATCTTGTTCCTGTAGAATTACAGCTCCCTATATAAATTGCTTACCTCTCATGGCCTAACAGACAAAAAACTTCGTACAAGAAAACTTTCTGGTAGACATCTTGTTCTGATAAATCAGCTCATTTTTACTGTTATTGTATAGATTGTATTAACCTTCAGGACAAGCATAAATATATTTCTGAATATGTATTTAGGTTTAGTTGTTGGTACTGTAATGTCTTCTCTGCTGGCTGTGCAGATCAATGTTTGCTTGCGCAAGGGTTGTTTTGCCACTGAAATGTTGTGACAAAACAGACAAAACAAAACAGGCAATCTGCACCCCTGAGTAAGCAATTTAACCACAGGTAAGCAAAAGATGGATTCTAGTATATTTAATTCCATAAACTGAAAATAAAAAAAATAATGTAGTGGTCTATAATAAAAAAGAGACAAATTACAAATGTTTCACTATTGATTCGAAGGACTGTAATTTTAGAAAGGTACTTTCAATTCTGCCAGCATTATAGATCCTGAAAATAAATAGATTTTTTCAGCAATATTGTCTTACAAAAACCTACCTCTCATTGCTTGCAATATTTTGAATAAAACTGAGGTAGCACAAAACTTTCAGCAGATGGTTCAATGACTTTTTTTCTTTACTAATCATAGTTATGAAGGCATTCACTTCATATTTTATTGCATTTTCAATGGGTATAGAAAATTTCAGTCTGATAATAACCTTTGTACATCATGCTGCAAATTGATTTTGATGACCTTTCACTCTCAGATAATTAGGCTTCATGCACATTCATCTTGTTCACATTGCACTGAGACTTCCTACTGCACTGAGCTGTGTAAATTTTCCCCTTTCCAAAATGTTGCCTCTTATCTTTCATCACTGGTTTGTTGCTGTTGGAAAACTTAGGCCTTTTTTCTGTGAAAATTACATGTTCAACTTAGCTTGCCTTTACATCATACAATCATAAGGGCTGGAAACACCTCCAAAATCATTGAGTCCAACCTCTGACCAAACACCACCACGTTAACTGGTATTAGTACTGAGGGCCATGTCCCTTTTTTCTGGAACCCTTCCAGCTATTGTCATTCTACCAGTTTCCTGGGCAGCCTGTTCCAAAGCTTGACAAACTTTTCAGTAACAAAACTCTTCCTGATGCCTAACCTGAACAGCCCCTGACACAGCCTGAGACCACAAGATTAACAGTTGTGCTATTGATATTTGGTGTGAAAAGGGTGAAAATAGTTTTTTCTCTATTTGTAAAAGAAAATTAAAAAAAAAAAATCTCAAATAGTTTTCTACTCATTCCTCTGCCTCCCTCAAGTACACTTCCTCCTCTAAACTACATATCATCGGGATGGTTTGGTAATTCAGCAAAAAATGTCATTTGGTCCTCCACAAAGTCCATATACACTACATCATAATCACTGTAGAAAACACTGTGATATTCTGGAAGAGGGTGATTTCCAGAAGCAAAAAAGCCCCCTGGACAGAAACAAAGCATTGAGACACAACACATGAATGCAGCTGTCTGGAGTGGAATCTTTTTCCTTAGACATTGGTTTCTCTAAAAATAAATGTGTTTTAGGGAAGAGCACCTGTTACACCAATACTCAAGTACATAATGTGTGAATAAATAGAAATTTCCTGAATATGAACTGCTAAAAATCACATAGTTGAAAAAGTAGACATACTAGAAGGTGAAATAGTCTTTTAGTTGAAAATTATAAAGTAATTAAAATCCCCATATTAGGTTGCAGGCAACTAATTAATCCTAAATAAATTATTCTAATCTGAGTTTTTTAAATCTTTTGACAACAGATGTTGCTTATATGTTTAATTTCCAACAAATTAGTACCAGTAACAGATATAATAGGATAAGAGCTAGATTAATACATATCAACAAGTCAGTCCTGCATCAGGAAGGAGCTGTGTGGACAGAACAGCCAATGAATCAATGTAGCTTCTTTGTATGTTTGCCTTACGGACATAGAAGACATGGGTCTGCAGTTCCAGAGCTCTGCAGCCAAAGCCCTTTGATCCAACCTGTCATAAGCAAATTGATTTGCAAGTGCAAAAGAACATGGGAAGAAAAACAAAGAAGAGAGAAAGAAAAGTAAGCAAACAATACTGTTGTTTTGTAAAAGGTTAACAAGTTTAAGCTCCCTGTAAAGAAAGATAGAATTGTCTCTGTTGACATGTTCTGATACCAACACAGGTAAATTCTATTAACTTCAGTCCAACAAGAACATTTTTGTATTTCTGCTAGGAAAAGAAAACTAGAGCAGCAAATGAAGACCTCAGAGGATAAAAACATTAAAGCCAGTCAAGCTGAACAGTTACACTCATATTGAGATATTTTTACTATTAATTTTATTGTTGTATTTGTCAGAAAAGGAAACCTCCAAGTGAGGAAGAATTCTGGAACACAGCCAGAATATGTTTACTATCTTATGAGCAGGATGGAAAAGAGCTTTCTATGTTTCTTGCTGCATAAGATTCACAAGGGCAGGAACTTTGTGTTCTCCTTTATTCTGTACAGCTATCGGCATAGTGTCAGTTCTTAATAAATAATAAATAAAATAATGACTTGAAGAACATATAAAAAGATGAGTGGGGAGGACATACTAAATTATTCATAAATGTTCCCAACAATATCACTTTCCAATTAAAGTGTCATCCTATCGTCTGTGTGGGTGAGACAACAACCTTCATCTCACACAAATGTGACAGCACTAAGAGCAGAAGGATTTTGTCATATATTAGTACCTATGGTGTGATAAAACATTTAGAACAAGTTTTCAGGAGTGGAGTTTTTCTATAATTGTCTTGCCCATGCCACTGAAATTCCAGCCATTTTTTTTCTGTCTGAAATATATGGACTACAATTTGTCAAACAATTTATATAAAAACTTGAATAAAGGCTCATAAGCTGCTTAATAGTTCTCTTTTTTTAAGCAACCAACACTAATCAGAAACAATTTTAAATTTAATAATGGCTACATCCCTACCAGCTTCTCTCTACTATGAATCTACTGAATTAGGTTTGAAGGAGCTGCTTCTATCCTGCCTTGGTTAACCAGGAGCAGTGTGAATCCTTATGTCACAAGTGAAGTCCAATTTATTCCCCTGTTGTTCAAGGCCAGTTTATTCATATTATATGAAGCGAAGCATAATTTGTCTCACCAGCCTCTGTACTCCGCAGTGCACATCTCCCTAAAGCCGCTGTGGTGATTCCCCTGCCTCTTCCATGGGCGCTAGGATCAGCATAACCCATACAGTGAGGGTTGTGCTCTGCATATCTCCCTCTGGTCCAGAGGTTTCCTTGGTCCTCACAAAGACAGCAAGCAACATGGTGAGAAGGCAGGAAAAGCAGGTGAAATCTATCTGCTCCTCCAACCCTAAGGAAAACGCGCAGACAGGGATGTTACTGCTCTTCTCCAGTGGTTCTGTTCCGAGTCATGCAGTGATAGTGTGGCTCTCATAGTGACAGCTCCCGCAGCCATGGAGCAGTATTACAATAAGCATGAGATCCAGTACAATAAATAGTAAGTTTCTAGCTATCAAAGACACAAAAGTTGGAACACTAAACCCTGAAATATGCAAATACAGAAAACAAAATAGAGCAGTTCAAAATGTATGTTGTTTAGCCTCATGATTCCCAAACAGATTTTACCTGCTCAGAGTACAGCATCAGCTGCCAGTACTTAAGAAAGATTTCTGGTGTTAGACGACTGTGGGCCAAACTGTTTTTCTTTTCTTCTCACATTTGTTCAAAGATTTAGACTAAGATATGTAATTTCCTAGCAGCAATGCTGTGTTAATTTGAGTATATGATTCCCCATTATATCATCTGTGTAAAACTGATTAGTTAATTATATAGACAAGTAAATACAGGTCTGCATAGCCAGATGAAGAAATATCAGTAATAACAGTTTGGTTTAATTGACAGTAAGCATGAAATAAACTGCTGAAAAATTTAAAGGACCAGATTTTAAAATTTACTTTACAGCTGAAACTAATGCTGAGATTTAAGCATTCGACAGATCTGTATAAAATGTTATGGATAACACAAGTATGCAGAATATTTACCAGATCTTCTTGTGTATTTAGAGCTGAGATGATGGACAAAGCCTTTAAGCTGTCTTCTTAGAACATACTGCACAATCATTTCATTCACTTTGTCAACAAGCTTTGGCTTGATGAATTTCAACAGAAAAATGCTGGGTAAAGCACCGCAGACCTGCACAATTCATTTTGAGGCAATTTTCTTGAGGCTGCCTCAAGATTGACCTGCTATCTTCCTTATCTTCTTATCATTTTCCCATCTGGAAAAGTCTGAGCCCTGTGGTACACTGGGGAGTAGGTGATCTGAGGCTGCTGGAGCATTCAAAGATCATAAACAGTCATAACTCTTAAAATCACCACCCTCCTGCAGTCAAGGTTAATAGTAGTCTATACGATTGGTAGAGAGGTCAGTGGTTAACTTTAACTAGTATAAATACTGAGAGATTTTTTAAAACTTTCTTTGTTACCTCAGACTTAAAATAAGAATTGCATGTTTTAGATGCTGCTACTGAAGATTATGTTGAAAATTTGGAAACTAAAGATTTTACACTTTTATGGCCAGTGGAAAACATCATATCTTTTGGGTTAATTTACTAATTTTCTTGCTCTAAAACTGAAATATATCTGCATTCTCACAATGCCTGAAAATTTGATTAATATAGCAACTATTTTAGCAGTCTAACCCAAGGATTTTTAATCCAAAAATTTTAAGAATTCATTTTCAATAGAGAGAAAAAATATCTACAAATTTGAGAAAGACACTAGTTGGGAAAAAAATCTGTTCCACATAAGTCAGTTCATTGCCATAAATTAAAAACAAAGTAAAAAAACTCAACAGTCTCACCCTTTACCTTCCAAAACCAGTGCAGGAATCAAAAATAACACTAGACTTTGAAGTCAAAATTTCATAATTAGTCTTTGCTCCCTAAATAAAATTAAAAAAAAACTTTTTGAAGGGAATAGGAAATGCTGGAGTTAGATATAGTGAAGTAAAAATATCCCCTTGATGTCACTTTAGACAAATGCTAAAAATAACAGATTATCTAGAAAACAACAAAGAAGAAGAAACAAACAAAAAATCTAATATCTTTAAAAGAGATACAAAAAACAAGCATCTAAGAAGGAATAGATGATAATTATAATCAGTCAAGAAAAGAAGGAATAAATAGTTCATCATCATGGTAAAAACATACGCTAAGTAAAACTGAGTGATAATAACTGTTATTATTCCCAAGGGAGGTAAACTCCCAGATAATTATATTTCCAGTGGTACAGCACTTATATCTACGTGTGTGCATGTACACACACACACTCTATGAGATATGTATATGAATGACAAATATCAATGACAAATAAAAGTCCACACATTATGGTGAATTAATTATGCAATTGTGTTTGGAAAATTTGTCTTTTGTTTACATGAAAAGTTTAGGATTTCAATATTTTAAATCCTTCAACTGGACAACTACTTTTATTAAAAATTATTTTGCTTCATAAAATACAGAAATCAAAAACACTTTTCTGCAATCTATATTTATTTGTAACACTCATACATGTAACAGCATTCTACTATTTTGTACCTATAGATCTCACTTATCAAATCTGGAGTAGTGTACTTTACAGGTGTATGAGAGAATAAAGCTTAATACACTCCTGCTAAGTCCTTTGTAAAATTTTTGGAGACTCCTACCCCTGCACTCTCCCTGAAGTCCTGAAAGGCCTGGGGAATTGCTGAGTTCGTGGAACGTTTCACTCCGGGTCACTGATGTGTTTCAAGCCGAAGTCATCAGTGGACTAAGGATCGTTTCCATCTGAGGATGAGTTTGTGCTCCTCTAAAATGAGTTGCTAGCTTGTTTAGCAGTTTCCTTTGAGGCAAGGATGATGAGCACCATCTCAGCTGACCATCAGATCTCAGCTGACAATCTTTTGGTTCAGTCTTAGCTGAAAAGGCTGAATATCTGACCCACAGATTAATCACTCCAAGTCAGAGTGGAGCAGTACTCAAGCTCCTTTAAAAATGCCAACCATTTCTCTTGGTAGAAGAGATGAAAATTTTTTTCTCCAAAGCTATTTTTCTCTACTATATTCATGAAGACTATGCATGAAAAAGAGAATAAAGGATTTATGTGACTGTATACGCAAGCTGTTATTAAGGAAACTTTCTGAGAAAAAAGGAATGTTATCTTGTGTTCTTGTTCTGATTCTCTGGAAAGTAATACATCCTGATTTGGAAAAAAGATGAAATAATTTTATTTAATCACTAGAAATTAATGTGGCTGTGAAGGAGATTTTGGTTTTGGTATGTCCTGTAGGGCTGTCTCTTTGAATATGAAATCTGCATTTTTTTAATTGAATGACATTTTCCAATAATTTTCCTCACTACAAGGGTAGTATTTCAATTCCCACATTATTTACAAACATCTTTAAAGGGCCTGTGCTCGTGTTGACAGTAACCTCTGTGAAATGATGGGCAATTTCTGATTTGTTAAATTCCTTTTCAGCTGATAATGGAACTCTACTTGTATACAAAAATACATCCACCAAGTAATGAGATTGGCTTTCTATTGATGGTCCTTCTCAAATAAGGCTTTTCTCTATATTTATATAATCCCCATCTTTATGGTGTCAGACAATCTGGGTGATTTCTAGCCCTGATCCTCTTTGCTCCTAATCAGCACTGTTTGCCCGTGCCCATAACAGCAATCTATCTAAAAATGCAGTCCACCTCAGTTTAACCCCATTTCTGCAGGCTTTAACTGGCAATGCCTTCTAATTTACTAAATAAGGAAACCTCAGGTCTGTGAAATAAGAAAACCACATTCCTATGAATTAGTCCTCTTCACCTGACCTGGGTGGGACTTTTTTATGCTTCTTTAAAACAGCACCATTGATGGTTTACTAATTTGTTTCTCCAAATTACTGTTCTACTTTTTTGTTTCTTTGCGGTCTTTGCTTGTTTTTGTTTGGGTTTTGTTTGTTAGTTTTGGTGGTTTTTGTTGTTTGTTTTTTTGTTGCTGTTGTTGTTGATACCCATGTAAAAGAAGCCATGCATTCAGAGCACATTTTTTTTCTCATGCAGCATTCTGTATAGTACAAAATCAACTACTGCTGTTGTTAGTCTTGAGTTAAGATTACTTAATGCTTGAGTTGACAGACTGGTGTTCTGGGGTTCCATTTAATTTATTGGCTGAAACAAAAAAAAACTGCTGACTGTTGTAGCACAGGATCAATCTCAAGCCTCTTATTCCTCTTATTATTAAGACACCCATACATGTAACTACTTTTTCTTGGATG
Organism: Melozone crissalis; assembly: GCF_028551555.1. Taxonomy (NCBI): domain Eukaryota; kingdom Metazoa; phylum Chordata; class Aves; order Passeriformes; family Passerellidae; genus Melozone; species Melozone crissalis. Next base: position 16,566,273 of record NW_026535783.1, on the reverse strand, counting down.
GATAATTATTACATGTGCAGGATATCCTCCTATCACCAAATCTGAGTCTGATATTTAAATGACTGTTTAAGTTGCTAAAAAAAAAAAGTTATTTTTTAGCTCTGATCATTTAATTGTGAATTTTAATAACTTATTGGATATGATAGGAAAAGCATATGTTGCACGCTACTGTTTATATTTGCACAGAAATATCTTCTTCTAAAACTGGCATGTCTGAGCAGTCCATTTAAAGGGCCTACACTGCATGCTGAAGTGTGTGTTTACTTAAAAAAAAGGGAAAATTATTTGTGTTACAAAATTTATATTGTATGGATTCATTGGATGATTAACAGGAAATGTTGCAAAAATATCGTTTTTATCAAATGTATTTTTAAATTGATCTTACATTGAATCAATCTGATGCAGATAAAAGGCAGGGAGAATGGGATGGAGAGGGTGACCCATGTAGAATTAATTTTGCCTTCTAGAGATCCCCATGACTGCACACAGTTCAACCCATTGTGGCTGTTCTACAACCAAACATTTGATGCCCTAATCAGTGTCAAGAGTGGAGGCAGGGAAGAACCACAAAATGAGGCTGAAAACCTTTGGTAATGCTACTTGCTCTCTAAGCTTGGATTTGTGGTGAATTAAAGTAAAAAAGAAAATAAAAACAACAGCAATAAATAGAGAAAGCAAAAGAAATCCAAGAAAATAAGCAAAAGAAAAAAAATTAAAGCAGGGAAAGCTGAAAATATTCCCTCTAGAAATCAGCCTTCTTGTTTCAGTTGCTTATGTCTTTTTTATTCTCTATTAATAAATCAAAATATCAAAGCACTCCTGTAGACACCAGCCATGGGTTCCCCAAGGGAAAATAATGTTAATGTTCTGAATAAATAACAATATTTCCTTGTAATTATTATAACCAGTAGTAGTAGTAGCAGTAGTAGTATGGTTTTATAAGGAAAAAATGTCAGAGATATGTATGCAAAATCTCTTTCTTCCTACAAGCTTTTGGGACTGTTGTTCATTCATAAAAGATTTCACAGTAATAGCAAAAATAATCAAATGAAGAATTGAAGAATTTCTATAAAAGAACAGTGTAGGCATTTAATGTTTGTGAGTCAGAGAGGTTTATTGTTCTTAACACAAACATTTGGGAATCAGCCACAGAAGTGTGAAAAATATTATGCAATAGCTAATATCAGCATAAAAAAAGAAACTTCTAACTTAAACATGCTGTGGTTAATGATTTAAAATACTATTTACTATTTCAGTGCTAATGTACCTATATCCATATATATTAAAACCAAAGACATTTACAAGTGGACAGTTCTCCTTTTGGAAGGTCTCACTATATTCTCCACATTAAACATTGGTGACAAAGGTTAACGAAACACTCCCTGAACAGAATAAACTATGTGTTCAAATATTCTTCTTTAAATTATTAATTTATGTTCATCTTGATAACACCTAGATCTTTCCAGATCTTTGGTTCACACTTCAATAAAAATGGCACAGACTAACACAGTTATGCAGAGTAGAATGAAGTTTAATGGAAAATAAAAGAATCAAAAAAATTCAAATATCCATAAAGGGCAAAAATCCAAGCATTATTGGATTCAAAAGATGAAGCAACCTCCCAGATGCTTCACAAAACACTGAGATTTACAGCTTCAACTGCTCACAATTTGCTTCGTCTTGTTTTTTGTAGAGTTGTGTCTACCTTCTACAAAGCTGAAGGAAAAGTAATATGATTATACACTCACTGGGATTGGGCAAAAAGGTGTGATATAAAATGAAAAATAACTTGAAACTTTTTTGCAATATACTGTTGAACAAACATGCAATATTTCTATCTTGCATTAGTAAAATTCACTTTCTATATTGTTTCAACTTTCTTTGTCTCCGCACTGGGGGGGTTTGACTGGAATGGAAGTACCAAGTTCTTTTCCTGCTTTTCTAAGCACTAGGAAATGAGAGGGCTGGTATACCCCTCTTTTTGATAATTTCACTTTATCACAGTGACCCTTGGTGTTCAGGCACATTTCCAGTAGGGCCCCAGGTAAGGAGGTAGGCCCGTGTAGCAAACTGGCATGCTGGTATGTCAGAGGCACAGGGCTAGTGTGAGGGGCAGGAAGCTTTTTCATAGTAGGTGCATCAACTGGTTGTGTCAGAATCATGGGTCAGAAGCACGGATTCTTAGAAATCCTGCTGATAAGAGCAGGACTTTTGCGGCTAGAATGACAGGGAATAGCTCTTGATGGGGGTTGAAAAGGCTTGGATTGAAGAACAGAATTCTGTTTAGCGTGTTCATGAGTATGATGTTAGCGTATTCGGCTAAAAATAAGAGTGCAAAGGGCCTGCTGCGTACTCTACGTTGAATCCAGATACTAGTTCTGATTCTCCTTCTGTCAGGTCGAAAGGGACACAATTGGTCTCAGCTTCTCACCTTCTTTCAATGTGACTCTTTTGTAATGGAAATTAGGCAAGCTTTATATTTCTGAAAATTTGGAGGCTGATTTAAACCCAAATCTCCTTGCAACTTTACTGCTTCTGGTGATAACAGAAAGGTAATTCAGCAGCTGTTCTGGCTTCTCACAAGATGTGTACCAACTATCAGTAAAAGTTACATCACATGTGGATGAGGTTCCCCGGAGCCTGCTTTTCACCACTGTGAAGCTCAACACTGTTCAGGGGTGATCCTGGACATACACAAATACAAGTGTGATCTGTGCAGACACTTACAAACGTGACCTGACTTCACCCGGCAGAGGAGCTGTGCCACCTGCATGGTGTTATTGCAGGATCTGTTTCAGAGGAGATTGGAGGAATTCAGGGCCTTGGCAAAAGTATAATGTTTGGCAACTAACCTTGGCTAGCAAACAATTGCCTGAGCAACTGTTTCTGCAGCAATTCTGCATTTAAATAAAGCAGGCCTCCTAAGGACCTGATCACAAATTCATTGTCCTGAAATTCGAGGGCTATTCAATGCCATCCCTGGCATTTAAGTAGATAACTTTTCCAGAACAAGAGTTTGAGGGCAGCTGGGTCCACCCTTATGGTTCACATTCGGTGCTTTTAAGTAAGTTGTTACCTCTCATCTTGAATGACATTACATATCACCCATCACTATTTGTCAGAAGTTGTATCAGTATCTATACAGTAACTGTTGCATTTCCTGGATGAAAAGTCTCAATGTTTACCTTTAAAATGTCAATCCTTCTGCACTCCTAGCATTCACAAGCCTGTTTATCAGTTTGTTCTCCACTGCCATGGAGATGTGATCAGAATAAATGAAGCAAGACGTACAATTTACAAGGAAGAAGCTGTAGCAAAAGTCATCTGCAGGTTTGTATTCACTGGCCATTTCTTTCAGGGATCCTTCAGGGATCCTTTGCAGTGATAGCAAACTGATTTAAAACTAAGATCTAAAGGTGTTGGAATTTGTCCATTTAGGTGACTGAAAAAAGACAGGCCACCAAGAGAGTGATGTGGCCATCACAGCTCATGCTATCTCCCACAGTAACATCTCTATTCAGACAGCACTATACACAACACATGGTGCAAATCAAGAAATAATTTGAATCATCAGTGAAGGCATTCAAGGTGCCTGACTGACATCTCCAGCAAGCAGAGGTGCAGGGAAGGAATGGATTGGATGGGGTGCTCCATGACCTGAGAAAAATTCTAGGTGAGCTTGCGAAAACCAATTTCCTTACTTCAACATCACTGGAACAGTCTCCTTCAAATAAAGGGAACATGCCTTTCTGATGCCTTGCTCTCAGATTATATTGCACATTTCTGAATATGAACATCTAGCATTTTGGATGTGCTACTTAACAAAATACAGGCGGACTTGACCTGCTTCTGGTCATTGCCACAATATTTGTGACCTGATCATGGAAGAGTGCAGCAGATAGTAATAATAATCCTTAACATCAGTGTATTAACTACTTACTAGTGATTTGGAAGTTGTCATCATAATTCTCTGATAAGAGTTCTTATAACTGATTTGTATTATTCCTAGAAAATAGCACATCTGCTTACTTTTTTTACATAACTAGTAAAGTAAGTATTGTATCTCAAATTTGCAAACTGAGTTGAAGAGTAAAATGCACCTTAAGAATGAAGAAGTCTTAGCAACAGTGACTTTCACAGGCTATCTACTCAAAAAATCCATTGCACTTGCATTTTAAAAAAGTGTCAGTATTTGAAACAAGCCCATAGATACAGAAATGCCATCTCTGCTCTATAACCTGTTGTCTATGGCAGTATGTTTTGAGTCTGTCAGGGAGAGAAAAAAAATAATGGCAATCAGTAATAAGTGAAGAATTTAAACTATTAATTAGTCCTAATATTAACTGTAGGTTATACATGCCTGGTGTAATATCTTCTAGGGTCTGTCTGCAGGTACTATAGTCTATTTCTTTATTTCTCTAGTCCTCTCTCTCTCTCTCTCTCAACTTGCTAATGTACAGAGGGAAGAGAAAGACCTTAGAAGCTGTATTCTACCTCAGCAATTAGTACCCTACTCCAGAGCTGGACAAGGCAAATAAATATTGAGTCGCAGGGGCTGCCTACCATGGCAGCTGTAAACACAATCCTTCACATCTAGGGCAGAAAACTTTGGCAGAGGAAGCTTCTGTTTCCACTGTGTCCTCTCCTCTCACTGAGCAGAAACACAACCTCTGAAACTGCCAAGCCACTCCCTACTGAAAGAGCAGCATTCACTAAAAACTAAGAAAGCAAGAATGTTTTATTTTGATCTACAATCCATGCTCTGCCTTTCCTCCACACTGTTCATACATATGCGCCACATTAAAAAAAACCCACATCTAGAACAAGTTCCTTTTTGTTGTTCATATGTGTGAGCACAGGCTTGATCATCCAAAAGAACGAACAGGTGGGACACAGCCGGGGTCTCATTCATTAAATTCACGCAGATTTTATTCACTGGCTCCACTGACCCTTTGCTTGGAACATTTTTGCAAAGTTCTTGTGCCTTTGTGACTACATTGTTATGAAATTTTAAGGCAGCTTAGAAGTGGGATATTCACAGGCAAAAACCAGCCTGTTTTCTGTCTGTTATTTATGACAGCCAAACCAGGAATTTGCGATGAACTTTCACACTTGCACATTCTCTTCCACCAGGGCTGGAATATCAGGGAACAGTTGCATGTCATAAATGTTTTCCATCAGTAGGTACCTATGGCTATAATTACTTGTCCTAAACTGGACAATTTATGTGGATTTATGATAAGGTATTGTAATGCAAACTGTGACTGAAATTTGATTTTGATGTTGCAGAGAGAGAGGGGAAAATGTATTTTCTCAGGCAGAGTGATAATTAAACTTGGGAGCACGGCAGAAAAGCTGAATGTAATGGATAAGTAGCTGCTCTCCTGCAATTATATATTAGAGTATTAGTGATTTTAGAAATGGTTTGCTATTCCATCAATGAATCTATTTGAATAATTGAATTTAAAAAATTATCTCATTTCATTATGAGTCTTGGGGACCATTTTATGATGTCTGCTTTTAGCTCTATGTTAACAGTCTACCTAATTTTTCTCACTTTGAATTGAGAGGTGGTTTCAAAGGTTTTTTGACTTTTACATATGCACACATAAGATACTTCAGAGCACACTAGGTAACTTTCTTCCACAGAGGAACTCATTAGTGGCCAATCCACAATATGTCACGATAAAAGTATATTTAAAAAACAATGTAGTCCAAAGAAAGCAACCACTTGTTCTGCTCCAGAGTAATTGTTAAGCCATGTTTACAGGCATTTCACTGACTCAAAGGTATTTTTGTCATACTAAAATAGGAAGTTAATTTAATAAACATTAGAATCCTCCTGAGAATATGAAAATTCCTTTAAAGGGTTTTGAAGTGAAATTTTCAAATTTCAAAATCCAAAGCACATATCTAGAGACAGGAGCTACACAAATTAATAACATATCTAGATGGTGAATATATAAATATATTTGTTATGCATGATATTAATGTCCTTTTTATGCACAGACATGCAGCTGGCGATTCAGAAACAGAAGAAAGCATCCACTTGCCAGTATGAAAAAATGGGAAGGTACTTTCTTGATTTTAAACAATTGAGAGGAGGAGGGTGAAAAGAAGGACAAAAATCCAGTTCTTAAACTCCGATATTTTAGCAAGTTAAGACTGAGAGTAACAGATTCCTAATTTGTTCATTTTACAATGTCTAACTAGATCAAAAAGCAGTGTCAAATGCCCAAAGCAGTGTTTGTCAGCAGTTCTTCTAAGTTTCAAAGCATCTGAATAGAGGAAGACTAGTACTTTATTTCCAAGCAGACGCAGGAAGGCTCTTGTTGGCAGCCCGTGGCTGCAGAATGAATACATGCCATGAGTACAGACCATTTGTCTGCTGATTACAGCAGACCCCGGGGGAGCTGATGTTAGCTCTCATTTTCACCTCTCTCTCTCTCTCTCTCACAGTGTCTCCTTGCTGTGGCAGTCGTTCCTCCCCTCCTCCTCCTCGCCTTCATTCCTCACGGCTTTGATTCGATCTGACTTGGCAGTGGTATACTTAAGACTGTTTTCCAAATTAAGATCAGGCTGGGATGTTTGAAATGTGTTGACTTGCCTTGAAGGTTAACACAGGGAGGGGGGGAAAAAAAAAAGAAGTGTAGCTATTCTCATTTGGAATTCAGCACTGATCATAATGAATGTACTTGGTATTCATGTGAATCTCACATGTGTTTCCCTAAGAGCGCTACTGTAATTTAATGCTGCTACTAAAAATATTGGGGGTAGAGGGACACTTAAAATAAAATGTCATGAAATAAAAGGAAAGAATATACCTCGTGTCTCTGCAGCAATTCTGTGGTTTGCCTGTTGTTTTAATACTTGATTTATAAGCTTTCTCTCCCATCCCCCACTCATTTCCATAGAATTTTCTGAGGGAAAAGATGAGAAATATTCTTTTACTGTGCTAAATATGTAGCCTTATGATCCTTATGATTCAATACTCTCTAGGGCAATGGTGATGTATGTGCTATCAAATTACATGGATTTTACACACCTATTTTCTCAGATATCCAATAAGAAATGTGTACTTACTGCAGTAACCTTGCATTACTCATGCTACACTTTGGAGAGACAGAGCATGCTGCACCAAGCACATTCCGTAGCCTGTCATCACATTTTTCTCACCTTACAGTATTTAAAAGAAAAAAAATCTGTGTTATGCTCCAGTACATAATTTTCTGAGATCCCTAATTAATATTTAAAATAGGATAAATGGCCATGTTTTTGTGGCGATGGGCTTCAGAACAATGCTGTAATGTTGTACAATACACTGGCTGAGAATAATTTCTACAGATGTAAATTTGACTATTCTACTTTGCTTTCTTTGTGCAAACCGTGATTGTGCCTGGCAGTTTTCTCCTCTTTCATTAGGTTGTCATTGCTGGAGCAACACAATTAATAGCAGCTTTTAAGGTTTAATAATGGAAAAATCTACTTACATTCCAGTGTTGGTCTTATAATAATTCCAGACCCAAAGCCTGTGTCCCTCTACTCTTCAATGATTCACATACTTGTGACTTTCTCATCTAAAGCTTTATCAGAGAACACTACATTTGTGGCCTAAAATCAGGAGTTGCTTCAGCTTGTCAGCACGACAAACGAGTCACAAAAAGTAAACAGAAGTGAGGTGCTTGCACAGATGTGGGAGAGTAAGAAGGGATGGGATGTAAACCCCAGTTTCTCTGTTGTTTGCAACATCTCGGCTTTTTCAAGTTTTCCTCTCTCCAGGACAAAAGCATAAAAAGTAATTATCTATTAATGGATAATGAATAGATGTGTACCTATTTCAGTTACGCTAGAAAAACATGCAGAGTCTGATACCATGTAAGACTTACGGAATCCATTCAGTGCCCTTAAAGAAAGCCCCTAAATCCCACTCTACGCCGAGGAAAAATGCTGGACATATTGGAAATGCTCTGATAAAGAATCAATTCTCTTCAGTTGAGGAATATAGGAGCTTAAGCTAGATCTGCTACAGCAGGTCTCGTTCTGATATGCTAGAAATTTGTCTCTCTGATTTTTATGGAATTCCTGTTAGGAAAGCAGCCTCATTAGGGACCTGCACAGTGCTTGGATACATAAGGTTGGAATACTGAATTCTACACTCATGGTCGAAATAAAGCAAATACTTTAAATTGTTGACTTTTTAATTAATCATCTGTGCAGGCATGAGAGGAGATGAAACTTTGTTATGATATACATTCTCCTCTTCATAACTCACGTTTATTTGGGCCAAATGAGCCATTTACATTGTGCAGAGGAACAACCAGAGGTAGTATGTTTGTTGTAGGAATACCTGCATGCATTTTATAGACATAAGTAAACACTTTAGATAATTTCATTTTTTTCTTTCTTTACATGTAAATCTAAAAATTAAATTATAAAATACATATTATAAAAATCTAAATTATAAAATACAGCATAATTACATCCAGCTTCCTTGTGATAACTTGGTGAATAGGTCTTGAAAAAAAATTTTTTTCAGACTAATTTTACAAACCCCAACTATATTCTGGCAGCCACCAAAGTTGAAGGCAGGTTGATATATTTTTCCTAGTAGACACATAAGAAAAGGATGTGAGGAAAGGTGAAATAGTTGAAAGTGAAATAAGCCCCCACATCAGGAAGAAGGGATACAGCAGTATGTTACTCTCTCAGTAGCTCCCTGTGACTTAGAGGAAGCTGAAATGATGGGACTAAGGTAGTGAAAGTGTTGCGTAAAACCTGGCTTCTCATATATTTTGTTTAGAGTGGAAAGTTTGGCGACTGGTGTAGCAATACATGAGCTGAGTGAGCAGAGACCGTTCCACATTGAAAAAAAAAAGACTTTTGACAAAGGCAGCTTAGTCTATAGTGTAGTCTTGCAAATGTTCATGATCTGAATATATATAACTGCCATTACTTTGCATATGCCAACTTTAGAATTAAATTACTGTTCTGTTACATCTACTGCACTATGAAATGGAATATTCCTTTGCAGACTACATTATAAATGTTATCCTTTAATATATACAAGAGATATGTCACGAAAGGAATATCAGCTGAAGTGTTAATAATGGAAGAGACATAATGAAAATTAATTGCTCAGTTATAAGCTATTTTTTTCCATTTTTTTACCTACACCAAACTTGTCATTTTATCGTCATTTCCCCTTAGCTGTTACCAATGAAAGAAGTATTGCCCTTTCCATGTCCATTTTGAACACAGTACTTAGCTTGTTTTTTTGTTTTTTTTTTAATTATGTGATGAGCAAGAATATTTTAGATACTAAAAAAGACTAGGAAAGTGCTGAACCTGGCACCCAATGATAGAAATATCCCTGAAAATGCAATTGAACAACACAGAATAGCAGGGAACACTAAATGGAACACTAAATGGAACACAGAATAGCAGGGAACACACAATTTTCAGGTAGCATTAAATGGTCCCCTCATATACAAATTGGTATCAGCATACTATATTTCCTTGTCTTTGTTGCTGAAATCATTCTTGCATTTGTTCACTTACTGTATTTATGTGATCTGTCTTAGTTTTCATGCAAAATTTTTAATGAGGAATTATAGCTTCTTAAAATATCCTACCTTGAACACTTTGTATAAAGTTGTAGTAAACCACTATTTTATCCTACATTATTCTTACAAATTAATCTGAAAACATCCTTTCAGATGCAGGAAAACATAGAGAGGATCCATCTAGAAACTCAGAATTCAATAGCTTGTAAAAGAAAAGAGGAAAAGATTAAGCTACAGATAAAAATGTTAAAAGTGTTGTGCTATACTGGAAATTTTTAGTCTTGATAGAATATATATTTAATTTAATGAAATTAGGGTTAGAAAAAAGAAAGCAATTTTAAAAGTAAATCATTAAGAGAATAATTTGCTAATTGAAGTGATGAAAAAGACGTTGCTTGACCCTACAGACATATATTAATATCCTCAACTTCTTATTTATGATGAGGGAGCTAAGTAGGAATATACTTAGATTATACTAATCTACTAACCTAAGGGACTGGGTGAAGAATTATACAAGAGTGTAACACATTTGTGAGAAGGGAATTATACATTCCATGGTAATGAAAAGCTTTAGTTCTATTACCCACTTCCTCCCTATAAATATGCTCTTTGGTGGTATAACCAGTTCTTGAAGTCTTAAGCTGGAAAAAACCAAGTGTCTGCTCAGCTTTAGGCCCTCATCTATTCTTTGGACTTCATCAGATCTCTTATTTCAAAACATGCATGGGTTTAACACATTCATGGATCAGAGCCTTAGCAAGAGGCAGCAATTTTTCTGCTGGTGCTTCACTGTTAAAATTTAAAGATCAGATGAGCAGTTTGAGCAGTCAGACATCCATTCTGTTCTCCAGAGGAGCAGTTGCAATCTGACTGCAATTTTGTGCTTTGGTGTCGGCCTGTATTTGTCACCTTACAAAGCAATGGCACCCCATAGTAAGAAGTACTGTGTTAAAATATAGCTTTTTTGGGGGGAAAATTAGACTGCCAGGCCAGTGTCAGTATCCTTAGTTTAAGAAGTTTAAAAAAACCTTATTGATAAGGATAGTGTAATGTGCATTGTTTTACTGGTTTATAGAGAATAATTCTAAATTTCAGGTCCTTAGTGAAATTTTTCCTGAATACCTCTCTTGCTAGACATGTAAATCCAACTGAAAACTCCCCATAAAGCATGCCTTTGTATGGTATGTGCTATTCCTTGGATTTGGTCAAAGGAAAAGTTACCTTATCTCAAGAGAACTATAATTTTCATATGTATTTATATATATACCTAAGTGAGAAATAAATAAAAAATACAATTTTAAGACTGCATGAATTTTCTTGTTTCAGACTGCCAGATACTAAAAATTGAAAGAAAGCTTCTACAAACTGAGTTTGCACCTGTAAATCTCCAAAGTCCCTAAAGCATATGACTCAGTTTAAGTTGTATTGGTCAATGAAAGATGGCAGAAGTACTAAAGAAGATGGAACCATAACAATAGGGGAAATGCTAGGAACTTCAACATTCTCCAGAGAAAATTATTGACAAAAATTATTAGCCAATATATTAAATGTCTCTACCAACAGCAGAATTGCTAAAAATCCTCAGTGCCTTTAAATGTTTTAATGCATCTTTCCTTTAGGTTTCATCATGATACACACAAATGATAGTATAAGTATGAATCATGTTATGTTAATTCATTACTAATTTTAGTATACTATATAAAGTTATTTCACTCTGCACAAAAGAGTGAATTTACTAGTCTTCATAGAAAGCATATGGTTTGAAAAAGAAAAATGTTATTGGTGAATTCAATTTTCTGTTCAGAAAATCTGGACTTACAGAAGGGACTCAGCCTTCAGCAAAGGCTTTGACACCATTCCTCAGTTTCCAGGAAGAGGTAGATTCTGAAACCCTGTAATATTTACTATCTGTTTTAATGATCCAAAAACCTGTGCTGAATCAGAGGTAGAAATGTTAAAGTAATTACTCTGGAAAGTCAGTTTAATGAATGCCCAATATGTGAAAGCATTATTTCTGTAATCTTTTCTATTGCCCAATTTATCATTTTTATTGTTCATTTACCTATGTTATATAGTTCTGGTATGAATTATATTCTCTAATATTCGTTTTTCTTCAAAATGACTTGTTAGATAGCTATTGAAAAGATCCTTTTTAAAGACAGACCTTTGTATTCGAGAAAACTTTGAAATATAATATAAATAAACATAAATCCATTCCTGTCTCAAGATTTTTTGGAAATTTTCCTGTGCTTCTTACTAGAATTAGAAGAAATATCTATTTGAATGAGGCATTTTTTAGCTTTCTATTTGTTTTGAAGCATGGTAATACTATTTTTTGACTTCCATTATCCATTCACAGGTCTTAATTTTGTAAAAATTATCTGCATCCATAAATTTGTTCACAGCAGTAATTTCTCAGCTACTTAGCTGAAACACAACGTGAGATGTGTGATAATGCACACAAAAAGGATTGCTGATGACATCTAGTCCTAGTGCAATGTGTTAGTATGATATAAACACAATACTTTCTCCTGAATTCAGTCATAAACCTGATGGAGAAAATCAGTCTCATTAGGACTCCAGGAAATACCAAAGAAAACCCATCTCTCAGTGTGATATGACTCAGAAACTACATTTGGAAGAAGATTACTGAAAGAAGTTGTAGGAATTTTTGGAGATGACTCAGTTTACATTTTTCTAGGATAATGTTCTCTCTGAGATTAAAAAAACCCAAAACATCTTCCTCAGAAACATTGAATTGAAATAACACAGATTATGGTAGACGTAAAGAGAAACATACCTCCTCATATTTGGTAAAGAGAAACATACCTCCTCATATTTGAGTTTCAAGGGTTTAACCAGGTACTTGGTCTGAAACAGGCTGGTGGGTAAATGTCAAGAAGTAGGCAGGCAAGGTGCAACTTTTAAGACAGTGGTGGAAATTGAAATGAAGTGAAATAAAATACTGCTGGAACAGCCAGAAGAAAATGGAGGAGGGGGAGGGAAGTGAACATGACAAATATTTTGATATCCAGAGGGTTCCTTTGCTCTCATGGAGTGATCAGAGCATGGCCATACACTGTCTTTAAAGCCAGTGTACAGTTGAGGTACAGCCTCAACCTTCCAGAAGGGAATCAGGTCATACTTATAACTATCCTATATCCCAACTGGTGCAACACCTCTGCAGGAAAACTCTCCACACCCACAAAGAAATAAGGAAGATTAGTCAGTGCCCAATCAGAGAATTAGGCACATTCTAAGGGGGAGAGTGATCAGATCTTACTCCTATAGGCTCATATTGGCAATTTTAAGGCAAGGGCTGAGAGCCCCAGTAGTGACTAAGGGTTCTGAGCCTGTGTGAGGAGGAAGGATTAAATACAATGAAGAGCATACAAGGCACCCTGTGAGATGGAGAGGAACAATTTTGTATGGGTTTGCATAACTGCTGAATTTGGCTTTTTTTTAGAAACATGAAGTAATTTGAATCCAAACCCAGGACAGCATTACCTCTATAAAAGGACATCATGGTGGGTGAAACGCTGGTGGTGTGGAAAAACCGCCAAGACCAACTTCTCCCTATTGCAATTATGTCAAGGCTCAAGCCCTGTTTATCTGCCACAGATGTGTGGCACCCTCAAATAGCCCACATGAAAAAGAAAGCAAAACATTGATCTTCACAGAAAATATTCTACCAGGAGCAAAAATTCACAATCCAAAAATTTGAAGGATTCATTCACATGCACCTAGAAGAAATAAGGGTTTAGCAGGAATTGGTTTACACTCCTGCAGGAGCCTTTAATAATGAAGGAAATACCACTTGAATTGAAACATATGATAATCACATGATTATGTTTTTTGATACAATGCATAGTGCTTATGTATAAAAATAAAAATACATTTAGAGCTTAGGCTGTCCTTTATTGTATCAAATTAAATCGGATTTAATGCCTAGTTGTGTGTCATGCATATCAGATCCATTTGTACAAGGCTGTACAGCGTGGAGCCAGTTCAAATGAATGAATAGCTTTCTCATTACTTCACCCTATTCTGCTGTCTCTTTTCCTGTCCTTTGTAATGTAATGGAGGACAGCTGTGGCAGTGAAGTGAATATTAACTAACCTCAGCGCCTCAGCAGATTGTCACTTAATCCCTGCAAATACCACTAAAATCAAAATTTAATTACTGTCAGCACAGCTCTGTTAATGCCTGAAAAATATTTAACAATTAGTGGTTGGCTTAATTAAGCAAACTGCCTTTCACAAAGCAACCTGAAAAGTTTTTCCCTGTATTTTATCCCTCAGACTAATTAGTCTGATGTAAGCTTATAGAACTTCATTTACTGTTACTGAGTCTGTTATACTACTGATCCAGTTTCTGCGGCTTAACAGTCTTTAATGGAGGAGAAATTGTTAAAAGAAAAAAAATAAAGATTCACTGAGTAATGCTATTCCTTAAAAATAGAAAAAAAAAATCTTTTTTAGTAAAACAGAACACTTCATTAGTTGTTTACTCACATGAATTTAAGTAGATAAAGTTGTCTTAGCTGTGATTATATTATTTACACTGGTTCAGTATGTGTTGAGTAACATGTAATGGACAATGTCTTGTACCTCTGTAAAAAGAGAGGATTACATCTAAGCCTGGTGAAAAGGCTTGGCCTTGAGTCGCCAAGACATAGATTCAGGTATTTGTTTTGAAAATCTCGGATAAAAAAGGAGAACTGAAAATTAAAAGGTGATTCACAGCTGACTTTTATAATTAAGTCTTGTTATTTCAATTAACTTGATGTAGCTTTGATCTTGCTTGTTTGTACTGTTATGGTACAAGATCCATTGCTCTTGTTTCTGCGATTTTACTAAAGTTGCACTTCTGAGAACCAGTGATTACAGACAGGCTCTGCTTGCTTTCTGAAAATGGAACAATTGCAAGAAATTCCTGTAAAATGTGGCTTGGATTATAATATTTTCATCTGGTATCCTAGAAAAAAATACTGTTCCACAGTTGAAAGAGCAAGATACACCACTTCAATGTTTGAAATATTTATTTGATGACACTTTTCTCCATACTGTAGTGGCTAGCATAGAGTCACTCAACAGGGTGGCAGATGTTTGCCTGAGGACAGTTAAGTATAAGCATATTAAATTTTTCAAGGTAAACTCTTACAATTCTTTAGCTCAAAAACTAAGATGTACAAAATTAATCCATACATTTATGAAGTGTATTAATATGTTTGGGGGAGTGGGTATAATCAGCTTAACAAGAAAGGGTGAATTCCTTCACTGTTGTGATGTGTTTGTAAGTTCCCCAGTTTTCTCCCCTATTTTATGTATGTTTCCCCCTTTGTTCTTTGTAAAATGGTTCCTCCCCTCACAGTTTTCCCGCCACTGTAGACCTGACAGTTAAGTTACCATGGTTACCCCTTCCCCCTCCGCTGCCAATCTCTTATGTTATGTAACTTCCCCTCCCCTATATCACCTTATAAGTAAGTTTTTCCTCCTCCCTGGGCCCAGTCAATCGCCCCCCACTCCTCCCAGCTTTCTAGAACTTTCCTCTCTCTGGGGGTCGTGGTTGGCTGGTGTCCCGGGGCCCCTCCTTTGCTTTATGTTTATTTGTTATGTCCACATGTCAGTTATGTTATGTACCTCCCTACCTGCTCACCGATTGGTTTGCTGGGCTTCCCTCCTTTCTCCACCCCCTTCCCTTTAAAACCTTGTTGCTCCCCCTGTTTTTGGCCATTTGCTGCGGGTTTTTCCATCAGTTGGTTGCTCTCTGCGGTTGTGTCTCTTCAATAAACCGACGTGTTACCCCCAGCAAGTGGTCGCCTCCTCTCTTGTCGTGTCCAGCGCATATCCAAGTCCGCAATCCAACCCAGCCTGAGGCCACGACGCCAAGGGGGGTTGGCCTCCTGTCTGCATAGGGGCGTCGGCCACCGTACCCCTTCCGCTAGCCGGACTTAGGGCCACGTACGCCCTCGCGCACTTCACTAAGGACCATTGTCTACACAGAGAAGAAATTTTAATATATTTTTCATCCTTAAAAATTTACAATTCATACAACCGCAGGCAACAGCTAGAAATTCATAGCATTGGCTTAAGTCTACTGCAAAACCTTTCGAAAAAAGTATTTCATCTACATAAGTATATCTCTCTCAAATTATTTGGAATAGTAGGGACTGTAGGTTTACTGCTGCACTAGCTAGAGAGGAAGTAAAACACATCCGAGAAATGAGATTGCCTTACTCCAAGTATATGAAACCAAAGTACAAAACTGATTTGGACTATTTAAAATCTAAATGTTTTATCTCTTTCACAGGTCCGTCTGTCACTGGGATTTACAAGAACATGGTTTACCTCTCTACTTTGTTCAAAAAAAGGTACTATGCAGTATAACCAAACCATTTGCTTCAATCAAGTATTGGTATTTTGGTCCATTTGTATATGGTTTTTTCTGTTTTCAAAGAATCATAGGATCACAGAATGGTTTGGGTTGGAACTGACCTTAAGGATTACCCAGTTTCAACCCCCCTGCCATGTGCAGGGACACCTGCTAGACCAGGTTGCTGAAGGCTCCATCCAACCTGGCCTTGAACACTTCCAGGGACAGGGCATCCACAATTTCTCTGGGCAGCCTGTTCCAGTGCCTCATCACCTTCATAGTGAAGAATTCCTTTCTTATATACAATCTAAACCTACCCTCTTTCAGTCTGATGCCATCACACCTTGTCCTATTACCACATGCCCTCATAAAAGTCCCATTTTCCTTTAAAGCCCTGTTTAGTACTGGAAGGTGCTATAAGGTACCCTGGAGCCTCCTCTTCTTTTTGCTGAACAGCCCCAACTCCCTCAGCCTGTCTTCAAGGGCTGAGGTGCTCCAGTCTGGCCATCATCTTCATGGCCCTCCTCTGGACTAATTTCAACAGGTCCATGTCCTTCTGTTGTGGGGAGCCCCAGAGCTGGATGCAGCACTCCAGGTAGGTTCTCTTGCATGTGACATAGCGGGGGAAAATCCTCTGTCTCACTCTGCTAGCCACAATTCTTTTGCTGCAGCCCAGGCTACAAATGTTTTTCTGGGCTGCCAGCTTGCACTGCTGGGCCATGTTGAAACCACTCATCAACCAACACCCACAACTCTTTTTTGGCAGAGTTACTCTTGATCTACCTTCAGCCCAGCCTTGGGATTGCCCCTTGTTCTTGGGATTACCCAGATCCAGATGAAGGTCCTCACACTTGTTGGATTTCATGAGGATTACACTGGCCTGTGAAGCTCTCGAGCATGCTTTCCCTACTGCACTGATTTGTGCCAGTTTGTGTCACTGGCAGACTCGCTGAGTGTGCTACTGTCCCTGTTGCTAACAAAGATATCACAACACCAGCCCCTGAGGAACACTGCTCATCACTGGTCTGCAGCTGGACGTTGAGACAGACTGGACATTGACTGCAAAGCTGTGAGTGCCATCACACAGCTAATTGTTTATCCACCAGCTGATATCCATCAAATTTTTTCCTCTCTAGCTAAGAAGAAAAGGATGTCAAAGCAGCTGAATCAGTAAAAGCTGTGGTTTGTGAAGTAAAAATGAAATCACTGAAAAGGTAATCTCTGTAAGACACTTATGCATAGTTTGCTACAGTCCAAGATAATTGGGAGCCTTTGCTTCTGGGGTCGTGGTGAATTGAGGATGGAGATTAAATTACCATTCATAACACTGGAGAGGTGGTCCATTCATGTCATGTCTTGAATACTGAATGTTGGCTGAAAAATGTAGAGAAGCACCCAGCACCTGTATCAATTCTTTCTGGGGAGTAATTGAACTTATTATGAAGGAAAAAAGGAACCAAAGTACATTACAAATCTGAAAGCAGAGTAAAGGTTTTTTTCAGCTATCATAAAAAATGTGCTCTCAAATATTTTGCATGACATTTCCATGGGCTTCAAATGCTTCTTTCTATATAATCTGTTTCTCTGTGAATGCACACCTGTATTACTACTAAGCAAATGCTCTTTCACCAAGTTTCATTCTTGCTTTATGGTTGCTCTTTGAAAATGTGTAAAAGTTTTCCTTAATGATACAAATAATCCACATAGAAGGTTTATTATGCGTGTTTTATTCCAAAAGCAATTTTTTGTATTTTAATTTTTTCTTTTTCTTTTTCTTTTTCTTTTTCTTTTTCTTTTTCTTTTTCTTTTTCTTTTTCTTTTCTTCTTTCTTTTTCTTCTTTTTCATCAAAAGCTGAAGGGTTTCTTAATGGTTAATATACTTAATGGTCTTTATATTTTAGTGTACAAAAGCAACATTCGTTAAAAAACAAGTAAAACTTGATCAAATTTTCTTCATCTCAGAACCACAACTCTCTCAAGAGTCACTTACCTATGTTTTTAGAAAAAGATCAAGCTGTAAGCTTTACTTTCTACTAGGAAGCACACTTGTAAATCTCTGGATTAGACCTTAGAAGGAAGTTCACAAAGTAGGATTTTTTTACTGCTTTTCCCTCTCTTGAACTGTAACCATTACAGTGCTTAAAAAGCTGTGGAAATTTCAAAGCTGAGTTCAAATAAACTTGATTCTGTCTGTGCATACATGTGCTTACTTGTGTTAAAAGTTTCAAGGTAAAATCCTGTATTCTGTAGCACCCACAGTACTCTTACTGAATCAAAAGGGAAGTGTGAGTGTGTGTCTTAGGAAAAATAGTAATCTCTTTCTTATGCTCACTGGAATATTTGTTTAAAATCTATGTCTAGAAGCACAAATTGTGCAGATTAGCATAACACTCATTACACTAAAATTTAAAGCAGTAAAACTCTGCTTCATTAATGTGCCGGAGTACTGTCATACAGATATCTGTAAATGTCTCTTTCCTGACCCATGGAAAGGGTAATATCCAGAAAGGCTGGAAACCAGGAGAGCTACATTGGGGTTAAACAGTGATGTATTGGGATCCACTTAGATGGAACTGCGTAAGAGAAGGCAGCTGTTCATGAGAACGCAACTGCTTTGATATCCAGGATCACTTTGATCCTTAGTGAAATTTTCAGAGTTGTAGTGCTCCAGTTTATGCTGGGATTGATGAGTATTGATACAGAGGTCACAAAAACTCCACTACATTTTAACATTCAACCCTGATTGCAGTACTATTTTCTAAATGGGAAAAGGAGAGCCGTATAACAATTCAGATTTGAGTTTAAATAAACCAAACCAAACAATCTTCTTCTGTTACCTTCCCCTTCTCCTATACTGTGCTGTGACAGAGTTCACAGGGGTTTTCAGATGAGGGAAGAGATGAGGATTTGACTCCATGTTTCAGAAAGCTTGATTTATTATTTTATGATATATATTACATTAAAACTATACTAAAAGAATAGAAGAAAAGGTTCTCCTCAGAAGGCTAGCTAAGCTAAGAATAGAAAGGGATGAATAACAATGGTTTGTGGCTCAGACAGAGAGCCGAGCTAGCTGGGCTGTGATTGGCCATTAACTATAAACATCTAAGGCGGGCCAATCACAGATCCACCTGCTACATTCCACAACTGCAGATAACCATTGTTTACATTTTGTTCCTGAGGCCTCTCAGCTTCTCAGGAGGAAAAAATCCCAAGGAAAGGATTTTTTATGAAAGTTGTCTGCGACACTGTGCTTCTTCCCCTGATGAATCAATATGCCAGCCCTTGCTAAACTTGTAGGTTGAAATCTATTGAAAACTTAACCATAATGCAACAGGAGTTTTCCACTTCTTTACCTTCTCAATGAATTGCTGGCTCTGGATCTTACACTCCTTTTCTAGCAGTTATTGATGCCTTGGATTGGCTGCCTAGAACAGAGGCTAGACAGGGTTAAGAGAATAAAGTAGGCATTTATTAAAGGCCTTCAATAGGCACAGTTTGGGCAGTGCAAAAGCGTCCGAGAGGGGCCACACCCGAGATATGGATGGTGCTCATGAGTTTTTCAGATGGATTAAAGTTTGGTCTATTTGCATATCAGAGGTCAATTGTCCAATTGCAGCTTCAGGTAATGAAGTTGCATACCCTCAGTTTGCTCTCCCCAATTCACTTCTGTTTATACTTTTGGGGCCTGAGGCAGTGACAGTGACCTTGGCTCTCAGGCCTGGAAGGATTGTTTTGTCTGAGCAAACAGTGAAGAGAGCACAGAGAGGTCACAGTTATATATTAGTGCAGTACAGGATCTGAAAATATAAAAGCTAAAATTTAGGGCATCATTGTAAGATGGTCCAAAACAGTTGCAACAGCAAAAAAATCCACCACAGATTTTAATAAAAAATGAGATAGCACATATTGACAAAAATTAGTCTATGTCTGAGTCAGAGAGAAATTTTGTTGCAGATGAATTTTGTTAGTTTTAGTTTTACTTTTAGTTCTGGTTTTTTTCTAGTTCTCTGGCATTTCCTAGTTGGACAAGTGAGTCTTGGCTCATGCATATATATGCTAACACAAGAGATTTAAAAAAACCAGCTCTGGACCTCTGCAAGCTGGCAAATATACCTAAATAACACAAATTAATAATATTACAAGATTTCAATAAAACAATCTAAAAAGACCAATTATATCTATTATTATAAGCACATCTTTAGTACAAAGAAAGAAACCAAAGGAAGCTAAAATTGTTGTAAAGCTAAAAATAAGGTTGGCAGACATCAACTGTCGTACAGAGGTAAGTTGAAAAAATATATATATACACATTCACTTTGTATCTTTGTCCAATCATGCACTCTACATATGTAATAGGAGGTTTTAATGACTATTGCAAAACACTAAGTTGTAATTAGGAAATCTTCCAAGCCTACTCAGCAAATTAATAGGCCTAGGAAACCCATATTGGAATGGGCTTATAGTTGCTTTTTGTGATTTCTGTGAACATAGCAGACTTTTGTAAATGGCATAAATCAGTTTAATATATAACAGAATGAGTTTAAGGCTACAAAAATAATGTTATAAATCAGAAACATTAGAGTGGGTCATACTGAAAGCCTCATTTTTTTCCATGACTCTTTGTATTTGCAAGCACAGTCAAAACTACACTTTTTCCCAGTATGGCATATTTGAAAAAGTCATTGTTCGTTAATGTTTTGCTTGTTTTGTAGTGGCATTGTTACTAGTTCAAATTAAACTCTTCCTTTTGTGCTACATAACCAATCATCATGCATCATTTCTTGTGCATTTTTTTCTGTCATTCAGAAGAAATCAGTATAACAAAGAAGATATCATAAAGTGCTTTCTTCACCTGACATCATACTTCTAGACTCCATGCCAATAATTTTTTTATGCATTATGAAGTGGATTATTAAGAAAAATAAGGAGTAGCCATTTTAGAATACGTGAATTATTTTTACTTCTGGCACAGACCTACCTTAAAAATGTAACTATGTACTAAGTTATAGAACAAATAATGTCAGGATCATATGGAAGAAATTTTTGAAGTGTAATCTTTGATAGCATCAAAAAAGACAGTGAAAGTGGAAAAATAAATTATTACACTGGTGTTTAGAATGTGTCATGTCCCATTGCTTTAAAAACTTTTAGAGGTCATAATGTGGCATCTATGACACGATCTTGGGATCAATATGCAAATTTTTAGAACAACACTTTACCCTTAACAAAAATTGTCTTTAGTGTATTTAGGACGGTGCAACTTCCTGGGAGGTGTTCTTAATTAGGAGCAACTAATTCCTCTTCACTGGATATCAGAAATATTTCAAAACCACATAATGTAAATAATGGTATGAAAATGGAATGAATACTACTGGATGGAATGAATATTACTGACTAATAGGGCCCATTCAATTTCTGATTGAATGAGAACTGCACATTAAAAAAAAAAAAAAGGTAATTTGGCAGGTTCCATTGTTTTAGGAGGCTTTTCAATTATCTCTAAGCAGAGGTACAGAAAGGTGAATAAGAATATTCCAGCATAATTTCTAACACTGTGGGCAAACTAGAAGCATAAATCTATTTTCAGAAATAAACAAATCTCCAAGTACACTTTCCAGCATAAGAAATCCAGATAATTGTTGGGTAAATAAATGCTGTACATTTATGAATTTCCTGTCCTTGGTGCTTTGACAAACTTAGGGTTCTTGAAAAACAATAATTTGTGTCAAAGAAATAAACTCCAGTTTAATAAAATTTTTCCTTCAGAAACTGACCTTCTGTAAACCCTCATCTGTAACACTTGATGACATTATTTTTCACAGTTATGAAACATCCCATGTTAGTTCTTTCAACACCAGGGTGAGAGCTCAAACTCTACTAGCAAGAGTAAACTGTATCAGTTTTAGGCTCAGCTTGGAAGTGATATATTTCACTTTTTATTACTATGAAAGTGAACCCAAAACATAACATGGTGGAACAGAGGGCTCTAAATAGAGTTGTGCACTTACGATGAAATGTGAACTAAAGCTTTCATTAAATATGTAGTGATTCTTAGTTTTTTCAGAAACTGCATTCATGTCATCCAAATGAAGCATTATATAAATGAGTCATTATGCTGTGATTTAGACTACTGTATCTTGGATATGGCCAGACTTTGGCCAGACATTGGATATGGCTTCTATCAAATGTGCTTCTATCATGCAACAGGTACATAGGAAATGGCTGCCTCGAATTTCAGAGATAGCCCTTTCTGTTTCCAAACCAGGCACTAAGACAGGGATGGGGGCACAGGAAAGAACAATTTGCAAAGACACTTCATTTTCATTTGCACTTCACAGCCCCTGGATGTGAAAAACTGGGCATTAATAATGTAAAGGGGCAGAAGACACTTTAATAAACCAAAGTCTCAGAAGTTTCAGTCTCTGGGCAGTACAGTGTCATATCTTTTCCCAGGCCTAAACCTTTCTGAGCTCAGACTTTGAATGCATTATGCATGCTTCTGACAAATTTCCCCAGCATATTGACATCAGGCAGGCTTCAATGAATGAAACATTTTATGAAACCAAGAAACTGACACTGACAGGGAGTAGCAGAGTCTATGTGATCATAAAACACAGATACAGACATCTGCCAGCGAGGTCAAAGTAAAGATGAGACTACTTTGATGTCAATGCTGAGAGCATCATGAAGAAAGGTGGACACCTAGATCCTGTAAATGTCAAGATATACTCATCAATGGATACATTCAAGAATAGGGACTGATTTGAATGCTGTGCAGTTGTTTCTCACACTAAAAGATCTCAACATCAGAGGTAACAAATACACAAAAATCAGCATGGATACTACTATCAATTAATGAGAGTCATGAGGAATTTTTATTTGGATCACAAAGAACATGAATCTGTTTTAAATTCAGGCTATATTTCATGTGGGAAACTTTCTTCAAGCAACTTTGTCAAGTCTTGCATTGACTTCACTTTTCTAGGATGCAATCAGGTGCAGGTCATGGAAATATAGTGCTGGATGTGTCTTATGAAATGCTTTGGGCAGCTAGGATCACATAGGCTTTGCGCCCACTGGTCTGCAGCCACCTCTCTGAAATGGCCAAAGTGCATACATCTAGTTTGCTCCCCATATGCAAAGGCTTTCCTCAACACACCGTTTAGATCATCAGCCAAAATCCCCAAAAACCTATAAGAGATCAACATTGAGAGTGACTAGAGTGTATGGTGAAGGAAATGAGAAAACAGCATTTTCCTAGGTCCACAGAATAAACAAGAGACCACCCGATAGAGTTCCCATGTAAAACAGAAAGTAGGTGAAGCATTGTGTTTCAAAGAAAGCTGGAGAAATCACGAAAGTCCAAGGCACTTCTAATGAGAAAAGATTCCTTCTTGTCTTAAAATCTTGCTCGAACCCTAGCTAAGTTCCTAGCACTCTTCAGAATACCAATACACTGTCTCTGACCACAATCAATTTGTGATGCAAAAGAGCAAAAACCCATCCCTCTGGAAAAAATAAGAATCTGTGTATGGGCAAATGTCAGGTAGGTAGGGAGGAGAGAGGTAGAAAAAGAAAAAATTGTAAGGAAAGAATTCCTTTCTTCCTTTTGTGCTGCCACAGAGAACCAAACTAGATATATAGATATAGATATAGATATAGATATAGATATAGATATAGATAGATATAGATATCTCAAAAACAGAGTTATGGCAGATACTTAATTGTTTACCTTATGCTTGAGCTATCTTTTCATTGGAAAACCATTGGACCTTTCAAAAATACAGAATGTGTGTGTTTTCCCACCTCTAGTTTCTAGTTTTGTGGGTTAGGTATAGCACACAAAGAAACGTGTTTTTATTTTCCCGTTCTCAGAAGACTCAAATCTCTGCTAAGAGTTAGACCTTTGACTTTCTGTTTAAAACCTTTGCATATAAGTGATCAAAACCACAAAAAATAATACAAAGATAATTTATTTTGCTGACAAGTAGTTGTATGTAGTTGTGTCTGTTTATAACACTTTACCCACCTTACCTCCTGCATTAATTTTTTTTCATAACTGAATGAATGCAACAATTCTCAGTTATCCCATGAGCTGTATGCTTATAGCGTATCATCACTGCAATTGATCAAGACTTTATTTAAAAACCTTATTATTAGTGCTCAAGTACATAAGTTTGCATTTTATACACTGAACATTTTTCTATTCCTTATTTACAAGGTCATCCTATACTTCTCAAATGGTATTTTCCTAAGAAATAATAGCACATGCTATTATTCACTTTCTAAGTTGAATATTTGTTGAGGATTTCTGCATGAGAGGTAGAGCAGAGAGCCTGGTAAAAGTGCTGGTCCCTTGCTCCTGAGCAAGGGAGATGGAGCCTGGTGCCAGCTCCACTCGAGCAGTGGGGCCAGGAATGCAGACATGGCCACTAATCCTGTAAATCTTAGTATGAGAAACATCTCTAAAATGTTGCTTTTCATATATGAAGAAATATACAAGTGGGTTTAAACTTAGGGTTTTGGGTTTTGGGGGTCTTTTTTGGTGTGAATGCAATTAATACAAGGATAAGTAGGTAGAAACCCTTTTAAATTAACTTCTCTTTCTGAGTTTAGGAGAAAGACATAAATGTGTTATGAGGTACTCCACAGTTGAAATTACACAAGTATGGAAAAGAACAGGCATGATGGAATCATAAAGTCATTAAGGTTGGAAAAGACATTCTGGATCATCAAGTCCAGCTGTCAACTACATACAACCAACATGTTCACCTTTACACCAGGTCCATAAGTACCATAAGTACATATTTTTTGAACACTTCCAGGTGGTAGCCATCACTTTGCAGGGTTGTCTGTACCAATGCTTTACAACCCTTCTAGGGAGAAAATTTCCTTAATATCCAATCTAAACCTTTTCCAGTGCAACTTAAGGCCATTTTCTCTCATCGTGATGCTGGTTGCCTGGGAGAAGAGGCTGACCCACACCTGGCTACACCTTCCTTTCAGGGTGTGGCAGAGAGGAACAGGGTCCCCCCTGAGCCTCATTTTGTGCAGGCCAAACACCCCCAGCTCCCTCAGCTGCTCCTCATAAGAGTTGTGCTCTAGGTCCTTACACAACATTATTGCCCTTCTCTGGTATGCCCACTGGACAGACTGGTGGTCATTAAACATCCTCTGAACTGGACCATGCCATTTGGAGAGGAGGACCTGCATGCAAACAAGGTTTCTAATTCCTTCCCCCTAGCTCCTGTACTCCCAGTCCTGTCCCATTTATATATTCTTTTATTTTGCTGCCAGTAATGTGACAGTCAGGCTGCATGATCTATCTACTTCACCTACACAGATTTGAAATCTACTTAGTCTGAAATAACCTTACAAAGTAGAATATTCAGAATATTTTAAAGAAAATGCCAAGCCACCAGAGACATAATTCACCCCTAAAGATATGCTGTTGCAGTTTTCTTTTTAGTTTCTTCCTCCCTCATCATTCCCATCTTAATAGCCATCATCTCCATCTTATGTGCTGATTTACTGTAGACCACTGTAGGAAATACTTTGCATTAAGACAGATTAGGTCCACTTTATTAACCCTGTCAAAGAATTCAGTTATCTTATATAAAAAAAAAAAAATATTAAATTAGTCTCACACAATCTACCTCTGGTAAAACTCCACTATATTTTATCATTTTCTTTTGCTTTCATGCCCTTGGCTCTGCTTTTCTACAAAAAGATTTTAAAGCTTTACACAGTACTGAATAAAATCTTCTGCATTACAAAGAACACTCCCTTCCACATACCACCTTTGCCCTCTTGGTTAAAATGCAGGTACTAATCTGCCATTGCCACATTCTAGCTTTGACTAATATGGTAAATGTCTTGGTATGAAAAAAATTTATGTTTGCAATTTTTACTAATGCTTCCAATATTCTAGTTTCTCCCCCCAACCTCCAGTTCCCCAATGCTTCTTCACAATGCAGTGTAAATTGGGCCTGCATGTTAGAGGTTGCAAAACACTCATTCCCATTTTCTGTACAAATTTCTGTTATAATATCCATCATTCACCAATTGAAAGTGTGGGCTGTTTAGTGAAAAAGCATACAGAGCTGTAGGAGATCCTTTTACCCAGAGTGAATGAACAAAAATAAGATGGAATCTGGCAAAATTTATCTGCTAAATTTTCTCAAAACTCAAAGCCAAGATTTTGCAAGATTGAATTATCAGTGAGCCTCATAAAACCTACAAAGAGCAAGAGCTAACTCTACATCAGTGATTATGCATTTAGCTGTTACAGATTTTCTGTCTAGAACAACCTCTTTCAGACATCTGTGGCAGGCCACTTTTTGACCTGCTACCTACCTCACAGACACATCGTGAAGCTGGGCCAGTTTTATTAAAAGGTTATGATACTCACTTCACAGCTCCAACCTGAAATAATTATCAGAAGTTATATGTGTCAGACTGATTTCCAGTGGAGAATCAGTAGTGTCAGTAGAAAATATGAAAAGAGACCGTATATATATTTTTGACCAGTACTTTATAATGCATTATCTATAATGAAGCTAAAAATCACTCTACTTTTAGTCTAGCAGCAAGTGTATACACAGATAAAATATGGTCTTATAGATCTTTCAAATGAAGGACCTACTATCAGTAAAAATGTTTTAAATGTGGGCTTATATACCTTTTTTCCTACATTTCTTCTAATCTACGTCAGTAACAAAGAATTATTGCACTTGAGAAGGAGAATAATCAATGGATAACATGGAATATTCAGGAAATTAGGATAACATATACTTCTGGTCTTTCCAGAGTCACAAAATGCAGTGTATTAGAAAGATAAATATCTGGAAATTGATCTAAACCAAACTTTTATATAGGATTTTTTCCCCATCATTTCTAAGTAATTTACAAAGGATTTTTATAGAGTTCTTTTCTTCCATGAATCTTCAAATGTCATCATCATATTTACAAGCTCCTAAAGGATTATAAACATGTAGTAGACTGATGTTAAAACAGTGAGACACAATCTTAACATTTCCCTACAGACAGTTATTTTCACTTACTTACAAATTATAAAATAAATATTTCTAAATCAAAATTTCAGTCCTTCCTAATTTGCACTAACCTTGAATGAATGAATGGATGAATGAATGAAGAGGACTGAGAATAAAGAAAGGTTAAACATGTACACTTCCCTCACAGCTGGAGGGAGAGTACAGACCCCCCAGCATGGCTGGTCCTAAAAGGAGACAAAAATGCTTAAAGCCTATCTTTTTCAGAGTGTGCCAAAATGCATTAGGCTGTGCTTCCGGCAGTTCTGGATTTTCCTGTAAAGGGAAATAAATATTACTGCTCCTTGTTGATCACGAAGTTCTATAGGGACTTCCCAGGAGAATGATGCAAAAAGCAAATGGTGGATTCTCCTTAGAGAGCATCCTGACAGCATTGGCCTGATCAGAAATCAGAGAAGAAAGGTAAACTATGTTTCAGGGGGAAAGATTGTATGCTGAATAGTTTAGTCATATCAAGCCTTTGCTATGCAAATTGAGGTCAAAGAGAAGAAAAATAAAAAATAATTTTAAAAAGATTACAGAAGAGACATGCACACAAAATTCCCAGGAACAGGGTAGGATTGTAGGGCTCTGTATATTGGAATTATCTTCCGCATGTCACCGTGGCTGAGATGGGGGTTAGTGACCTGCACAGATAGCTGGTTCCTGTAAGCATCAGTGGTGTTGCCATCACCAAAAGAGGCACTAAGGCATGCTTTTCCCTGCACTCCCATTGATGATGGCAACCTGGATATGCACATTTACCTATGTCCTCATAAAACAGCTGGCATTTCTTAATTACAAAAAATTCAGAAGTATTTAGCAGTGTATTGTACTTAGAAGTGATTGGAAGTATCAAGAATCCAAAATATTATGCCTGCAGAAAAATACCAGGCAGGTTTCTTTTTTGATCATTTCTTGAAAAGCTGCTGGGAGTACTGAAATTCCAATATCTAATGGCAGGCCAGCTCAAGCCAGTGCTGGCTTTTGTGTCTAGGAGCAGAGAGGGAAATGTCCCACTTCAGAGGAGGAACAAGCAAGTTAGTGGCTTATAGGAGCTGAGACATGGCTCGTGTTGGCATGTGAGGCCAAACATAACAGAGGTGAAATATTTTACAAGCACTGCACCATCCAGTCCTGCTCACACTTGCTCGTAGGCTCTAACCTGATCATAGGCAGATTTGATCCCTGGTCATTGGAGTCTCACAAAACTTTGGGCTTTCTGAACATTCACAAAATAGTCTTGAGATGTCCTTGATGTACTTGCTTGTTTTGGTTTTAAATTGTCTTTGAACAATTAAGAATACAAAGAAAAGTTCTTTGTAGAAAAAAGGATATTACTGACGTGAGCTAGTACACCAGCCGGGGGAAAAAGGTTCATAAAGGGGAATTTCTGCTGGGATCATTCTACTGGCTTCAATAGCATGGCAAACAATGATAAAAAATATGTACATGAGTACTCACCCTCAGTACAGAGACCTGGAAGGAACATCAGCTGGTCTGCAGCCAAAAAACCAGCAAGCAATTAACACAGGCTGGAGATATCTTCAGCCAACATCAATTGCTGCACATTGATACTCTAGCTTTTACTTATCTTTTTATACTCCAAGACAAAAGGTAGACTGGGGTGTCTTGCTCTGTCATGGTGCTGCAGAAGTAGTTTTTGACCAGCATAAGATTGTGCAGGGTTTGAAAAAAGGACAAACATTACTATGATGCTCCACTAACTTTGCTGGGCTGGACTTCACACAATGCACTGTAGAAAGCATAAAGCATAACTTGCTAGAAAGCATCTGACATTAAGAACTATTTCCTTGAGTTCATTTTTTAAGGAAATTAGATTTTTAATTTATTCCATATTCTTTATATTTTTCCATACTGGACATATCTGTTGCAAAGTAGGCTATAAATTCAAATATATGACTTGGTCTTCTTAAACATAATTTCTAAAATCCAGGACATAGCTAGAAAGATCAAGGCAGAATGAAAAAAATATGAAAAAAGAAAAGGTTTCTGACAAGATCTGACTACAGAAGAGCACAACAGCTGTAAAAAGTCTTTGTCAGGGCTTTCCCTTCAACAATGTCACACTTCAGTAAAATAAAGAGGTACAAAAACATATCTTGCAAAGGCTGTGAAGTGTTAATCTCACATAGCATTAAAAGTGTTGTGAACAGCATGGAACAAGCAGTGTTTGCTCAGAGCAATTAGTAGGACCAAGGCTAGTGAAATCTCAGAAATGCATTAGCTTGTAAAGTTGAAAGAAATAGAAATTATATTCTAGGGCTTGCTTCTGTGGAATAAGGAGGAAAAAGTGTGTCAGTCTAAGTTCTCGATAAGTTCAAACTATTTAACTATGTAGTTGCCAAATATTGACCGTACTTAGAAATTGTACTTAATGGAGATTTAACTGCCTCTGGCTTCATAGGAGTCCCTTGGACAGAAAGGGAAAAAAAATGACAGATTTTCCAAATCACTAAACAAAGGACAAAATTAGCATAGTTTCACTTTTTAAAGAAATAGAGAAGATATGTGGTACAACCAAAACAAGTGAAATAGACATCAATTTACTATTTATTTCTTTCCTGTGTATGCTTGAATATCTCCTATTTCAGGACATCTATCCTTCTTGAAACAATTTCTTTATTGGTAAGGAAATTGGGCGTGTGTCAAGAGCTTGCTATGGTTCCCTAGATAGTAATGGCTTCTAGATTTGGCTATAAAATTTTTTTTCAGTTCCTTATTTCAGAGCAACCAAGCAAACACTACTTGATGGTCCAGTGAATTTAATTATTTGAGAAATGCTTTTTCTGGAAAGCAGAGTTTTCTCATTAAAAACAAAAAAAAGAATTTTATGTTTAATGGTAGAGAAAAAAGACTGACATAGTTAAAAAAGCATGGTCCACTCCAGGTACAGAAATGATCTTACATCCAGTCACATCTATTCACCTATAGAGTACAGAGCAGATAAAGAAAGGCAAATGATTTGAACAATGATTCTAAACATATTGTCAAAAGACAGCTAAAACAAATGTATTTTCATTAGAAAACTACCATGAAGTCTAGTTCCACTATGAATATACAGTTCTGCCAGTGCTAAATAATCTGTGCTGGAGGTCTTAAAATGAAATCACGTCTTCTGTCTCTAACTGGATCCTGAAACCAAACTGCATTATTTATTACTCAACTTCTTCTGAGGTCAGCATTTAGAGTCTTCTTTCCAGCATTTCCCAAACTCAAGTCCCTCAATATAATATCTTTATTTCCATCTAAAACTGCCCACATGACCCACAGAAATAAAGAATGTGAGCAAAGGTAAAAACAAGCCCTATACTACCCTGGAAACCTTTCCCAGGAAGTCTCACTAATGCAAGGTTAGTAATGGGATAGGCTCTGATTAAACAAAATCCTGTCCTCTCACATGGGCTCTGTAAAAAGTGTCTAGCCATCAACATGTCCCACTTTTTTTCTGTCAGGATCTATGATTTATGTCTGCCAGGATAAGCCATTTTAATTTAGCAGAAAAACTTGTGCTTTCTCAACCTTTCCAAGATGAAACACAGCCAGAGCTTTGTTTTACAGATGTAAACTTATTATTACAATATTCCTGTCACTGTAAAGTAGTGAGATTAATACTATTAAAATAGTTTCAGCTATTGATAGAAAATCTACAAGGAAAATCCCCCTTGATTGTTTCTAGGGGATTGATTTTGTGCTTTCACAGACATTTTAGTAAAAGCCAACAAATGTCCTGCATGCTGAAACAGAACAGCTTAAGAAACTATTGTTGAATATTTATGACAAGAATTTTCAAATGAGTAGTGATAAGTTTGTAACAAAACTTGCTGCTAAGAATTTAATATAGTGAAGGAATAAGACAACATAGGCAACTACTCTGATTTTAAATGCTGAAATAATTAATACAAACATTAATATTTCCAGTTAAGAGTTAGTGAGACACCTTTTTCCCAAACCAAGACTTTGCAGAATATCTATTAATTTAAAATATAATGGTACATCTTAAAAGTTTGTAAACATATTCAGTAAAGTCCAAAGAGAGGAAAGAACTGTAAGAATACTGAGGTACTGAGTAAATGGAAATGCCTGCAGGTTGCTTGATCACAGTTTTTTGGTCAGAAGAAGATAACCTGGGTTTTAGACTGGTTTCATTTGATAGTTTTGCTTAAAATACTGCTGTAATATTGCAAGCAATATATTCTAACCTGAAGCATATTTCTTAAAGAGGATTAAATAGGAAACATTTATCATTGCAGAGTAGGTTCATTAACAAACTGGCTTACCCTGAGGACTGATTATCCAAAGAAAAAAGATACAGAGGTCAAGGTCATACACTTGACGGTAAAAAGAATTTCTGTGACATGCTGTTGGCTCATCAGGTTCGAGCATATGAAGAAACAAAGTATTTATTTAAAAGGGAACAACTACAAGCTACTAATTTAAATTGTTTGTGAAACAAAACAAATTAAAACCTAGTGTATTTCAAAACATATTGTTTTAAAGGAAGTCTTAATCTGCAAATCAGTGGTGAATCCTTATCTGGAAAACCATTCAGAACCGACATTCACATCAGATAAGTTTAGGTAAAATTAATATGATCTTCTAGAATGGCCTTGAAAATAACGTTTTCTTGGTGGACAATATATAGAAGGAAAGTTTCTCTAACATAAGATTGCTAAAAACCAATTGGTTTCCTCAGCCAAAGACATGAAGGCTGTATTCTGTAAATACACTAAATATAATGTATATCAAACCTCACAGAGGAAGAAGCTTGCTTTAAGCTAAAATGGAAATAAATTGGCATAACTAGACCATGAGGAGTTCATGGTGACCTAAAAATTCATGTCCAAAGGAGCACTCGCAAATAGCTGGGATGAAAGCAATTATCAAAAAACAATAAATAAAAACAACTGGAGCCATGCTTGAATGAACACGGTTTCCAGCAGAATCTGGAAATGCAGTCAGCCCTTGGGAACTCCCCGTGTGCTGTCATAAATTCCCTGGATTTTCTTCTTTCATGTGCTTTTGTGTTGGCCCAAGAAGACATATTCAAGTGCTCATATTTTTTTTTTTCCAATTTATCTTGCAAAGAATGCCTGCAAAGCAGATATTTGCAGCAGGATAGTAAAATGTGCATATGTCTCCATGAAGGGACTGCATGTGGGGCTGCACAGAACTTCAAGCTCTAGATTACTTTTCCTTGATTTATCAGCTCAATGTTTCATTTTTAGTTCTGTGTTAATTTCATTTCAAAGTCAATATGGATGCCACTACATTTCAGAACTCTTAAGAAACGGGTGTTTAATTATGTCTAATTCCGGAGTTTCTTTACTTTCATGCTTGTTCATAACTTGTATTGCTGTTAATGGGAATTCTATTTGTGCCCTGATTTGAGAACAGACCTCTCAGATATCATGTAAATCGTTTTACAGATGACTGGCCATTGCTGACCAGCTGAGCAAACTGATATTCTCATGCATTGCTTGTCAGAAATTGTATTTAGACTAGAAAAAGATATTTTAAGAGTTCTGAAGGGCAGGGTAAGGGGCAAATGAACAATTTAAATTAGGACAGGAGCACCACAGGTCATCCTAAGACAATGATCACACTTAGCCCCCCCTGAAAGCTGCTTGAGCTGCACAGCTCATACACGCCAGGTGACACAGGCTGGGACTCACTCCCAAGCAGAATTTATCTGCCTCCTGTAGGCTAGCTAATCTGCTCCATCTCTAAAAAGAAGGAAAAACACAGGGAGTAAATCTCCCCTTGGAAATATTTATACCTTTTTCCAATAACTGGTTGACCAGTGCAGGATGTCAATTTTTAGTGTCTAAAATCATGAGCTGAATCACACCCAGAGTGTGGGACCATTGTGGGGGGGGGGTCCTTGAGTGCAAATTAGCTCTCTCTTTTGTTGAATGTGTTGGAAAAAGAAATCTAATTATTCTTTTTCTGATTTAAATGATATAAAAAATGTGTTTCTATGGCCATAAACAGGTAATTTCTGAGTCAGCAAATGTTGAACTGAAGGCAGGGGATTGATGGAGGACTACATTATCTAAACTGGAAATCATTAGAAGGAACTGTTGATGTTCTAAAGGCATGTACTTTGTGCAGTGTTAGCACAAATATTTATAGCTACGGTACTAGAAATCGGTAATTACTGTGGAAATAATCTAGATTTCACTGCAGTAGCCTTACACACTTTTTCAGTAATAAGCTTCTATGTTCCTTTTTCCAGCCAGAGTAGAAGTAGTCCCACAGCAGGACATAATGCTACTTTCTAATAGAGTTATTATTTTGCTATTTTGCAGATAGGACACAGCAGCAAATTGAGCAGCAGTTGTGGGAATGCTGTTTAAAAATCCTGAACAACAAACCTTTAACCTTGTGATCTGACTGCCCTAAAAGCCTGTTCATCATCTCAAGCTTGAATACACACATAAGGCTTATAGTGAAACGTGAGCCTATAAAATACATGGAGGAAAACAAACTTTGCTGCCCCAGAATGTGGGAAATACTAGCAGTCTCATGCACAGCTGTTGAAATTATAAAGAGAACCAGTGCTAAGACTGTGGCCATGATACTGAGGCTGAATTTTCAATTTGATTCTTTGTCTGTGTTAAAAATAATAAATGAGCAATTACAAAAAGAACAATAGATGAACAGACAAGGAGAAACATTGCACAGTAATTAAATTTCATTCCTGAAAAGCACAAGAACTTGCATATATGAGATACAAATTAAATCCTTTTTCATTCTAATGTGTTGGCCCCTATTGCTTTATAATTCTTTTGCTTCTCACACCTTTCCTTTTTGACTGTGAGAAAACTAAAACCAGACATCTTCATTAAATAAGACCATTATAATGAGAACTCAAATTTCCTAAGTCATTATAAAACTTCATAAATAAACAGAGTGATCATGTGAAAACAGCTCCAATGGCAATTGAATTTACATCAGAGGTCAAAAAAAAAAGGGAGCTAAAAATGTACTTGTGATAAAAACATGCCTGACTTAAACAAAATTGCATTTTGTAGCAGAGTGATGCCTAGTTTTAAATACTTTTCTTCCACTTCCTGAATTTGAATGCCTTAATTCCTATCAAAGAGAATCTTGGAGATATGTCTACTTGTAAGTATATATATATATATATACACACACACACATATATATACAACATACACATTATGGTTTTGCCTCCTGAATGTGATTCAATGAGATTTGCTTCAATGAGTATGTGAGTCCTTTTTCTTCTCTTCTTTTCTTTCTTTCAGCCACACAAAGAAATGACGCCCCAGTGAACTTTGTCACCAGGTGGCTTTTGCTTTATTTAGTAGCAACAGCTACAGAGCTGTATTTGGTTGGGTTTTCTCAAATGCTGCACTTGTTAACACTCGACAAACAGAGAAAAAAATAAAAGGGTACATTTAATTTCTTTCTCAGTATGAAAGAGATGTGCAAAGAACCAGCATGCTTCTAACTAGGCACTAACAGGTACACTGCAAAACACTTGAAAAAATTGGAAAATGAAAGCATTCTAGCTGAAATATAGTCCTTTGTGCTTGGTCTTTTCATGCATAATTGTCAATATGCTAGTGTGAAGAAGTCGTATTACCCAACTGGGATCCATTTACAATGAGACAACCAAATAACACGTTTACAAAAATGTAGTACTGGTTTTTG
Organism: Melozone crissalis; assembly: GCF_028551555.1. Taxonomy (NCBI): domain Eukaryota; kingdom Metazoa; phylum Chordata; class Aves; order Passeriformes; family Passerellidae; genus Melozone; species Melozone crissalis. Next base: position 16,531,577 of record NW_026535783.1, on the reverse strand, counting down.
GAGAAAAGAATGTCAATCCCCTGCTACCAAAGTTGAATGGTGAGCAAAGTTAGTGAATCTTTTCTCAGTTGCAAAATTTATGTCAAATTTCTAAGGCCAGAAACTACATCAACATAAGTCACTCTCTTTAATTTGATGCGTGAAGGAAGGATTTTCAAACAGCAGGTTTCTCATTTTAGTTTTTATTTTAATCAGAAAAATAATGAGGTGGGGGTAGAGTTGCTTAACCAGGCCAAAGGGAGAAGAAAGCAGAATCATCTTAAAACACCAATCCTGGATTTAATAGCCTACAACAAAACACTAAGCAGGTCAGCTTCATGGTTCAGCAATTCCTAAAAGCCCTGTCTACTTCTCAACAGCTTATCGGCGGCCAGTGTATAAGATCTCCCAATGAGATCTGATTTACAGCACTAAAGGGTTTTGCTGCAAAAATGAAGGGCAAGAATGGCACAGTTTTCTTGTACATTCTGTCTGTGCACACGTATATATTAAGAAAATCCCAAACCCTCAGAAACTAATTTGGCCCTCACGATAAGGATCTCTTGCATTTTTCATTGACATAAACAGGTCACAAAGCCTGGAAAAGCTTACGCAGAATTCAGCAGCAATCTGGTTTGCTTTTTTCTGGGTCAAAGTCAGAGTTTATCTTGTTAAGCTATCTAATTGAACACAGCCCATGTGATACAACAAGACTAAGTGCATTAAATGAGGAGGCAGTGGGAAGTGGGGGATGCATTTATTTCTGTATGGTGTTGGAAGGATACAGCTTCCTGGAAATACCTAAATTAGCTTTGAAATTATTATTTTTTGTGGCTGGAAAAAAATATGTCCTACTTCCATAATGCATTTTCTGTATTTGTAAACACAGAGTCCAAAGCTCGTTTAGTATATTGTGATTGTGAAATGAAATACAATAAGCAAGCTGAACATATCCAGATCTCCATTTGTCTGTGATAAATCTGAAATAATTGCATTGTTGCTAGATGAACAATGGCAGATTTTCATTGAGGTACCCAAGATCAAAAGCAGATCTCAAATGTCAAGTGAGTTAAAACCACAAACAGCATGATTTACCACACAGTTGCACAAACCAGGCTGTGTGCAGTTCTCACAGCCTGCTGTGAGAATTATATATAATAACGCTTATAGTTTCCTAGTACTATTGGATTTGCCTTTTTACATAAATGCTTAAGTTATGATAAAAAACAGAGCTGTGTCAGTTCTTTTCAGTCTCAGCACATTTGCTATTAGCATAAGAAATGCTGCTTATGGCAGAGGCAGCCGTGCTTGAAATTTCTGAATTAATGGATTTGATTTCCTCTTGAGACAAACCATCAGCCTTGCAGTAATGGAAATAGATATAGTTGGTAAAACAAATAAAAAGCTGGCATGCAGATAAAATGGGTTTCGGTATAAAATAGTAATGTTGTAATTGAAGTGAACAATTACAGGGTTGCTCCCAGGCACAAAAGAAATACCATGAAAATGAAGTAATGTTTTTGTTAAGTGTAGACATTTCATGAAGCTGTGGAGCTGCAGATGTCATTGTCTGGGAAAAGGAAAACTGTAGTTATTCTCTTTAGCTAAGATACTCTTATAATATTTTGCTAATTTTAATGATAATTACTAAAGCTAAATCTAAATTTTACATGGATAGAGGGGAAGCAGAGTAGGAGAGCAGAGCTTTACAACTGGTACAGATCCAAAAGCCTTGCTTGCCTTTTGATTTTGGCTATTAGGGATCAAACACTGGCAGTAAGAATTTTTGAAGGACAGCGAAAAAGGAGACAATTTTCTGTTGGTAGAAGAAAGCATCCTTTGTCAAGGCTGCAACACTGGAAAGCCTGGGCAGAAAGGGAGAAATTCTGGTCACACTTGGTAATCGGCAACTGGAAACTATCAGGTGCCCCTAAGGAAACAGGGAGGAAAATGGTCAGCATCAGATCTCTTTACCAAAGACATTTTCTCTAACTGGGTCGCTCTTCTGGCTGGCTTTCAGCTATATACACCACTGGGGAAAAGCAGGGACTTTCAGCATATGAAAGCCTTTCATGTTAACACGTAAAAGTAAAAGTAATGAAGCAAACCAAAAGCCACCAATGTAAGTGTCACCTCAAATCTGAGAGTGCATTCATTAACTCCATTGCAACAAAATGCTCTGCTGTGTCCTATATTTCCTCTTGCTTTGTACACATGACAGCAAATGCTCTCATCACAATTGTTTGTAGAGATGTATTAATTAACAAATCACAGTTAATGTCTTGACAGCCAGCAGAGCACAAAGCTCCTCTTGCAGCGGGTAAGCCACAGCAAATGCTGCGCACTCGTGTTTCTGTCACCAGGATTTGCCTGGACTCCCCTGGTGCAGCACGTGGCCGATGGCCTCACACCTGTGACACCAGTGGCTGACGTATTTCACGGCTGCGCTGGCTCAGTGGTCCCAGATGCAAGTTTTCAGGTGTTTCATGTTCCTTGCCAGGGGTGACCGTGATGGGGCACAAGGCGCTGGTGGGCAGGCGCTGCTGGGGCTGCAGCCCGGCCACCAGCGTCTGGCAGGGACCTTCTGCAGGGCTGGGTCACCCACCAAAGGAGGCAGCTGGGCCTTCCCAAGGAGCCTTTCATGAGGAGACTCTGAGAGTATTTGGCTCTAAGAAATATTTGTTAATATTTCTTAGTTACTTATAAAAGCTTCCAGTATCCTGCATGGTGTTTAAAACACACAGGTAAATGTTCTATAGGTAAAAGCATTTTCTACTCTAACTACTCTGTCAGGCAAGATATAATAGCAGTCTACTTACATATATCACTCTTTAGTGCTCACACTGAAATTTTACTGCTTTCTTCACATTTTTGCACTTATATAAATACACCCACATAGTACGGTGGATTTCTGAATCATCAAGTGTTTCTTTTCCATAAGGAGAATTCTTTTGGAACAAATTAATGACAAATACACAATGGTTTAAATATATGTAGTGTTTTATTTTGTGTTTTAAAAGCTCTTCTGAAAAGTTTTAGATATGATTATTTGCACCCACAGAATACAATGTATTATACTTAATCTGTGGAGGATATAAATGTCTGACATAAAGATTTAAATCTTTATTTTTCTCCCTTGACATGGTGGCTGGTGACACATAAATGTACTTTTTTTTCCTTTCCTTTTGACAGAGTAATAAAAATCTCATTATCTCTGAATAGGCAGCAATTTCGTTATCTAATCTTTTTACCAAAAGGTAGTTAATTAATCAGAAACAAATCCTGATTATTATTTCAATAGAATTAGAAAGACAAATCACCAGAGTACGGCTAAATAGGGCAGGCCTGTGGTTTAACCTGCTTCATTTACATCCAAGTACAATGATTGTCAGAAGCTCGCAGTGAGCAAACAGCCCCGAGAACATAAGCCAGCAGATGGTTTTCTCTAGTCGCTAGCCTTTCCTCTCCTCTAATGCCTCTGATCCCATTACCTCACTGAATCTGTTACCAGGGTAACTGTTAAATTGCTGTGAAAGGCATGGTAATAAAGTAACCTGTCACACTGGCAATAAAAGCAGCAGAATTTTCCTGTTCACTGAACTTTTCAGCTCATCAATACTCACTTTATGGGGAAATTCACCACTACACACAGGTCAGCTGCAGGAATTGTTTGTGAGGTTTTCGAAAAGCAAACCAAAGTTCATGTAAACATGGGAAAGTTATAATTAAAAACTGGATTCAGAAATGCACACAGAGCTAATGCTTTGCTATTTGCTGCAGAAGGTTAGTAGGAGATTAGAGATATTCAGGTTCCTTCTTTTTTTAAAGTGTGTTCTATAAATAACCTTTACCGCCAGCAGGAAGGCAATTAATCCAAAATCATTTTGATAGTGTTTAAAACCATAGCCTCCATTGCATCAGGTTGCTTACTTTTAGCAGCTGTACTCTGACCTACTTTTAAAGTGAATTTTTATCACAGAATAATCTAATCCCAGAAGGATTAATTTAGAAGTGTTTTCCAGCATTTGTCTACATTCCATTGTTTTACAGACTTTGAAGCAAACTTGATATCTTTAACAGTTTTTTGGCAACATGTGTCTGTTTCCATTAATAAAAACTTACTGAATGTAATCCTACAGAGAAAAAATGCACATGGCTGCTGCACCAGTCCCAACTGAAAATGCTTCTCCCAGTTTTCTAATGTAACATATCCGGCTGCAACTTTAATCAAAAAAGAGTAGAGCAAGACTTCTTTTTTATTTTTTTCCCCTAGCAATACAAGGCAAGAGGTTTTTCCATAGGGCACATGCACTGGTTGCCACTGATCAGAGCCACATTTGAAAATGTCATGTGGAAAAACCCTCCTGACTTCAATTAGGCTCACAAGAAACTGTAAGAACATGAATGAAAACAAGAGTGCATATCTAATCCTTGTTATTAGCCTTTTGCAGACTTTACACTTTAAGCTTCATTTGGTAATGCCATTAATTATACAGCACTAACCTTGGAATATATTGGAGTTTGCTTCTTGAGATAACTTCTCTCTCAGTCTCTTTTTTTTTTTCTTGTTATTATTATTATTTTCTTTTAAACTTGCAGACACTTACAGCTTGTTATGAAAAATTGAAAGGATTTCTTTGACTGACAGCAAGCATGAACCTGCAGTACATATTCGAGCTGCAGGCTACAGAAGGGAGGTGTCTTAAAATAGTAGGCACACTATATAGTCCTGAGAGTATGGATTTAAAGGAAAGGTTCTGGCAAATGAATCTTTGCAGAGATTATGTTCGACCTGCACAGAGCCACAACCACAACAATAGTCCTTGTCAGTCTGCTGTTGACAGGCATGGGATGATTTCACACTCCTCAATAAAGCCACATTTGTGACTTCAGTAAAAATTCTCAGAACACTGGGAGGTGTTTGGGGAGGAAAGGACACAATGATGGTTCCAGCGCACTTAGGCACAATGTCAAGTGTGAGTTACTTGCACAGGCTAAGGTTCTCCCAAATTCTGGAAATGTTTAGAAGTCTGTATGAAGAAGAACAAGCCAACTGCACAAAAAATCTGCAAATTCAAAGCCTTCAACCGAGAAACACTTATTATCCACATAAAATAAAACCATTTATGCTGATCTATAACCTGGAATTTAACTGGACTATTTCTGAGATTTTGGGAACTAAACCTCTCTAGTATCTGGTCTGTATAGCACAGTTATAGATAAATGTGGAAATATGTCCCCAAATAGGCCAAAATCCTTGCCCTTTCCAAGTGACTAGTAGGGGAATCATTGTTCTCATGAGATCATTTTGCAGGTGTCAGAATTCCCAGTAAGATACTCTGTGCAAAATCTTCATTTTGTGCTCTTTATTTTTATATGTGTGAGGAAGGATGATATGAACACAGTTTCAATGAAAAAAATTGTGGTTTTAATAGATGCCATTGTTTTAATTTAAAATTTACTTTAAATTGTGTACGTAGTGGATCGTTCATGATTACACTTTGGCAGAATGCAAACATAAATGAGATGTCAACATGGATAAATTCCTTCCTTTGAAAACGTTTATGAATATTCATGAGCAACATTTGTTAGCTCATTTTCCCAGCTCTGGTTCAAATGCCCAGAGCAGGGTTTCTCTGCTCTGCATCAGCCTGTATGGAAAAGCCTTTCTGCTGAACAGATTCTCTTGGTGTAAAGAGACGCTGTCTTTGGATGGTGGCTTTCTACTCCAATTTGATTTCACCATCCCTGTGGCTGCAGTTGCTTATCCAAAAACAATCAAGAGTTCACACTGAGCTAAATTACAACTAGTTCCATTTATATTGCCGCACCTTGGGTTTGCCTCACTGAAAACTTAAAATTGAAGCACCAGAAATTAAAAATTGTGCCAGAAGAGAATTAAAGCTGCTGTTTTGGAAGAGAAAAAGAGACAAGTAATTGTGTCCCTCTTTCCACCAGATGCTGTGTCCTTATTATTGTCCTCCTCAATAGCATGTTGTGACTAGACTCGCTCTACAGTGTAAAGCCCTTTTCTCCTTGGATTAAATTCAGCTCTGTGCACTGGAGCATCGTGCAGCATCAGCCCCACACAAACCTCACTCTTTCAGCCCTTGTGTGCCGCACAGGTCTTGCACAGGCTTTGCACAGGTGTGGACTGCACCTTCCAGCATCTGTTCCAAAGACAAGTGGCAGTAAAAACACCACAGACAGATAGATACACCATGCATTGCAGGGAATTTTCCAACCTCCCTGACTAAAGTTAGTTTCTGAATGCCACAGTCAGCCATAAAATCTGAAGGGTTTAATTTGCAAAAACATCCAGGCATTTCCCTCTTCTGGTGAGGTCCATACACATGACCAACATTTTTCTACCACTCCTAGCTTTGTGACAAATTAAGGCCTCAGATGCATTAGAACCAATGTTTTCACCCCATCTCCTCCAATTTTTTAAAATTTCTTTTGTCTTTTTTCCCCCTGTTTAAAATAGCAATATTTTCCATGCTCCATTTCTTTCTCTGAACATTTCTCACTGTCTGTCATAGCTGCCAGTATTGAAGTCCAAGGGAGAAAAAAGAGCATAGAAACAAATTTAGAACATATTGAACTGCTCTTTCATTGAATACTTTATAGTGGGCCGAACTTGAGAAAGAGATTTCATGGAGAAAAAAAGTCCCAATACTGCTGCAGGTTTCAATAGAGTTTTATTGATTTGCATCAGTCGAGTAACCAAACTGCAGCTATTTATCTTGATGGAGTGAAAGAATTGGGAAGGACATCTGTCTCTCAGGGTTACCATATGGTTTGTTTGATCTTACCTGTATGTATGATTGATCCTGTGAGCTTATATTTAATGCGTCTCTCATCCTATGACAGTGGAATAGTGAAAACTGCCTCTTCCTTTGTTTTCTCTTTTAAAATTTTGCACTGTGTTCCCTGTATTTTCCTTTTTCCATGTACAAATTAAAAATTTACAGCTCTTATATCCAACATGGACAATTATGTACAAACATCAATCCTATCACTTACTCTGAAATAAAGCTTTATGATGCAAGCAGTTTTTTGTAGTCCTTCACACTGCCAGAGACCAGAGTGAGGATGAGAGGGGGGACAACAAAAGCCCACATCAACCCTGAATTTTTGATGTCGCTGCTGTTTTGTGCTGTGACTTCAGACTCCCTGAAGAAACAAGATGCATCAAGCCGTGCCTAAAACATGTTCTCTTCAAACATTGGGAATGATTATTTCAGCAAGTTTTAGCTTTCAGCAGCAACATATGTAGCAGCAGCTGTGCAGTAGTGCTTTGAGGACATGAGTACTTTGGAACACATAAGAAAACTGTGACTTGCATGTAAAGAGCAGGAAAATGATTTTTTTTCCTCATTCAAAATTGTGCTGAGACTTCAGAAGCTTAAAGGACTAAGAAAGTAGCTTACTTCACCCACTTGGATCTACTGATCTCCCCTCCAAGAATTTTAATAGATTCTTTATATAAATATATATGTATATATATATATATGTAAAAAAAATGACAAATAAAAATCTCCCACTATTTTGACTAACTGGTTTGTATCAAAATTTCACACCAAACGAAAGTGTCTTTGATCCCCAGCTAACCTCTTTTCCTCTCCAGGTCTTTCATTCATGATTTTTTCTATTATTTTTCTTTCTATGTGCTACCAACAGAAAATCCATGGTCACATCCTCAAGATCAAAGATGAAGTTTAATCTTCAGATTGTGCTGCTTCTGCTCATAAACCACTCAAGCCCCAATCCTGCTGTCTGTGACAGTGACAGAATCCTTGATTCAATTATAGGTTATAGTCAATGGGGAACATGCTTTAATCTGTGTACAAACAAAGGGATAAAACAGAAACATGTACCATTCTAAGGATGATACTTTATTACACTGAGACATCAGTGAGTGTTGCAATAATGCAGGCTGGGTTCGGAAAATGGATGAGATTAAATTGTCTGCCGGGCTATGGCTGCCTCTCACGTACAGAAATGCACTGCTCTACTTCCCTGTCATTTTTCTGGCTCACAAAGACTCTGATCCACTACATGTTGTGTGATAGCACAAATTTCATGAGATGAAGGATTCCCAGAATTATTCAGGATTAGACCATTATCCTAAATATGATAGGATTTTTCAAATACTATTTGGATATGAGAAATTATTCCGAGGTGTAATTCCATTGAAATAATCAACATTTTTGCTTTAGCACTAGTATGCTCAGATATCAGGGTGTCTGGAATCCATTTCCACATCTGCCAGTGACTTTTTAACACTCAGTGTTGAGTGCTTCTTACAATGTAAATTTAAAAGAAAGGTAACTTTGCAGAGAGCTGGCTGGGCTGTAGTGATGACAGCCTTCCACCACGTTAAAGTAAAATTCCTTTATGAGTATTACTGACATTCCCCAAGCTCCATTATTGTTATTCCAGTTTCAGAAAACACTTTAACATATGCTTTATTTCAAGACACATGTTTCAAATATCATGGGAATTTGGCATTTGCCTAAGTACTTTCACAATATGATTAGTTAAACAGTGAGGGAGTGAGGGAGTGACAGCCATGGAGAGAAAGAATAATTTTGGAACTAACAGTCCTTCCATGTATAAATTCTTAAATTTTAGCCCACCCATTTCACTTCTTCCTTTTTTACACTTTCCACCCCTCCAACTGTGGTGGGCTGAGTGCTGTGACAGCATTTGTGTGATGGCAAGCACAGGAACAGAAGAAGTTTCAGAACAGGCAGAAGATTCTCTGTGCCACTTGCTTCAGCCAGTGTCTGCCTCTGCCCCATCCATTACTGAGTGCAACACACTGGCCTGTTAAATACAGACTTTTTCTATTAAAAAATCTTGTCTCTTTTTTTCTTTTTCTTTTTTTTTCACCAAAAAAAAAGGTACATTTACGTTGTTGAGCTTTCTTTTTTTAAAATATGTATCCCATTGTATCAAGTGATGCTTAATAACTTGACATTACTGTGTGGCACAATGAAAAGCAGAACCACCTCTTTTGGGAGGGAGAGTGAAAAGTCTTGGCATGATGTGAGAGCAAACAGCAGCTCATTTTTATATAAGTGCTCCCATCACTTATAAACCACCAATAACCCATCTTTCAACTGCTGCTATAATTTTAACACACCTCCATAAAAAAATTATTTGATATCTAATGTGATTAAGCTTCTTAGCTGGCACTTTATTAAATCTGTTTCTTCTTCCTGTCATTTTCTTTGAATAGAAGTTATATATTACAAAAAAATAAAATTGTTACAGATTGATTTAAAATATACAAGAATGAGTTTGCAGAGAAGAAATAAGGCATATCCCCTGAATAATAATGTTTTATTCAGCAAAAAGACCTTCCAGAGGCTGCATTTCTCAAGAAGATCCTGAACTTCTATCAAGTTACAGATATTTCACTCACCAGGGGAAGGCTGTACAGAAAGATATGTGAAAAAACAAATAATTTACTTCTCACTGATGTAGTTAGAGAAGGTTGAGAGGGCTTCCTTTACAGTGGGTGCCATTTAAAAGCCAGCATTTGTCAACAGGTATCACACAGTTGTTTCCTGCAAAGCTCTGGTGCTTCAGAAGCTGCTCAGTGACAGGTCTTGGCAAACACTGACTTTTAAGTAGCAACCAGTATAATTACAGCATTCATGAAAGCAAGAGATGAACAGCATGGACTGAAAAGGAGCCAGGTATCACATTGTGTGGGCAAGGGCCATGCCTGGCTTCCCACACCATGCTGCCAGTGCCACTCAGCCCAGAGCAGCAGGGCGCCTGCTATCCCCATCCTGCGCTGCCCCCAAGCTGGAGATGAGCTGTCAATTTTTATTTTTTCTTTTCCCCAAACTTCACAGTGGATTTTATAATGAGATGACTTTGAAAGAATAAGAGGTCACCCAGCATCTTTGCATGCCTAACATAAAAGTGAAACTCATTTAATCTGCCCTCTTTCTGTTCACATTTTTCTGTGACATCAAGAGACTAGGAGGCTCACAGAGATGGCATGAATCTGGTGGATGTAAGCCAGGCTATGTATGTTTTAAAGTAACTCATTTTTCAATAGTATCCATTTGCCAGATTTATTTTCTTCTTAAGAGGAGGATGTAATTCACTATATAAGCTAAAGTTCACATACAAACTAAAATTCATTTTGTCATATGAGCTAAAATTTTATTGGCATTAATTTTAAAAATTGCATTTAAATGACTCCTATTTCATATGCAAAGACTAGTTCTTGATGCCAGATCTAATGTTATTCATGCATTAGAGTTATCCTTGTCTGTTCCTCATATGTTGTGAATGTTTCTATGGTGCATAGGATAATGAAGAAAACTGGTTTGTTAATGAGGAATATCTTCCATGCAAAGGGACTTAATTAAAGCTACAAAGACAAGAGGAATTTTAGCACTTCATTCTTTCACCACACTCTGAATGTAGTCTGTTGTCATATTAATGTTCAAAATGTGAATAGTTGTACATCTGAATAGTTTCATTGAAATCAATGGGCCTAACTCACATAAGTAAGGTCTTACAAAGCTGGAATATATTTATATTCATACTGAGCTGGAATATATTTATATTCATACACATACATGGCTTCCTTTTTCATTGTTTCTTAACCTGCATTATTAATCTGCTGCTATCATCACTCAGTTTCACTGAGGAGTATCAAAAGCAAGAATATGAATCAGTTTCTGTAATTTTTGGGGACTCAAAGCTGTCACTTTAATGCAAATATTAAAAGTCATCTGAAATAAAAACAATTCTCTGAGATGTAAACTCATTGTTTCATCTATAAGTAATTATTTTCCTGGCAGTAGGGAAAATGAAAACTAAAATATTTATGGCTCCTCATATCACTGATTTCAGTGTACTCCTACTTGCTTTATTGCACAGTACACCTTCCCACATTTAACAAGCCAAATGTACATAAGAAAGCAGTGCTTACACAGGACTGAATATATAGAGGTTTGTGAATAGCCAGCACAGGTTTCCTTTATGCAGAGATTGTGTTGTGCATTCACATTTGGCAGCCTTTGACAGCCAGTTGTCAGGTGAAAGGAGCAGGACTGTATTCTAAAAGCTTTCTTTTCTCTGATTCATCCAAATGTCGCCTGAAGTACAATTTTGCCCCATGGATCTATGTTCCAAGGTTATGTTGCACACATAAAACATGTGCCGACCCTTTTTGTCTGTGCCATGTATGTATTTCCTCTGCATGAGGGCACATATGATCATGAAGGTCTGAGCCATAGTCATCAGATTGGTGCTGCCATCAGACCCCTATGTTAATTTATATGAATATAATACAGCAAAACACAGCCAACAGAGCAGCATGACAGCCAGTGTGCCACCACCTCTGAGACCATTAACAGTAAAGGTGGGAATACAGCCATCATATTGCCCAATTAATCCAAGCACCATCCTTTTAAAACTTATTCTGTAGGACTCCTTTTTTCTCAAAGGAAAAATAAAATCTCCACAGTCATCTCTTTCTTCTCAATTTCAGTTCTGAAAGTCATTGGACTGAGTAGCAGCAAAATGATGGGAAAAAATTTTGTCTTATATTTTTGTGGTCTGCTTCTCCCGGTTAAATATATCTTTGTCTCCTTTCCTAGGGAAAGAAAAAAAAATAAAAAAAGAGAAAATAAGATGAGAGAAGATGAGACAAATAGCTGAGATAAAAAGATATGATAAGACATGCAGGAGTAGTGCTACCCAGTTACCTTTTCAGGTGAGATTATGAAAAATGGGATTGATTAGGTGAATATACTTGCAGATATTTTATTGTTGCCTTGTATTTTCAATACTATAATAATATTTTGACTTTATTATTATATTTTATGATATTATTATTATTATTCAAATTTCTAAATTAAAAAAAACCACTGTACAACATCCCACTGGAAATAAACAAAATATCTATTCCTATGTTCCTACAACCTATCAGGCCAATATATTAGGGCATAAGACTAAAACTAGGGAAAATTGAGGATAGATTAAAAATAATCACTCTAAAAATCATTGAGAAAAAAAACCCCCAGAGTGTAGATAAACAGGAGAGGGAATTTAGGACTAGGAGATTTTTGTAGACACTTTAAAGCTTTGTTCAAAATGTTCACTCTGTCAGTATGTCTGAATAAATGACATACCACAATTCTGCTATTTTTTGATAAAGAACTAAAAGTTAATTCCATGGTACCTGAAATTGATCTCTTTGAAAAGTTTGAAGAGCAAAGCTACTGTTGAGCAGACCTGTGTCTCCCTCCACATCTTGCTGCCCTGGGAAAATAATAATAATAATAATAAAGAAACAGTTCTTGTAGCACCAATACAGCAATCATGCTGGGTCATGAAACCAATTATGTTTTGTGATGGTGGAAATTCTCCATTTCTGTGTGAAGGGGCTCTGCTGCATGATAGATGAATGTTGGAAAGGCAGTACATTGTGCTCTTTCATCTCTGTCACTGCATATTTATTCTAACTGCTCCTAAATTATTCATTTTCTTTAAGCAATCAATATTAATAATCTGATTTGCTCCTTGGCATTTTTAGTCACACTTCTGTTTAACTGACTGTAAATAAAGGTCACTTGGAGGCTTCCTGCTGCTGTTCTGAAGGTCCTTGCCTAATTAATTCCCAACACTTTTTTTCCCTGTGACTCTGATTAGCAGTTGCAATCAAGTTCAGCAATTAGCTGCCTCCTTGCACAGTGATTTGCTCACTCTGCCTCCCTGTATAGAGCTACATTTGGTCTCTACCATACAAAGGCAAATGGAGGAATTTAAATGTATTTGTTTTGTGTTCTATGACCATGCAGAACAGGTCAGATTTGTCACTGCTTGCACATAACCTTTGCCCACCTACATCATAGCTCCTAATCATCCATGGTGCCCCAAAAGACATCATAAACATAATGAACAGCCTCACCAACAGCCCACTTGTGATATGCCTAATCCCAGACTTGTGAATCAGCAAACACCTACAGCACATTAAATCGTTCTTGGTTATTTAAGAACACCTATGGTTTAGCTTACATAAAATTACTTCTTAGAAAAGGGGTTGCTTCTTATTTAATGGATTTGCCTCAGTCTGCCTGGCGCCCACGGACAAGCCCCAGATTTAAACACCTTTGGATGCTGGCTTCCAGTCACAAGAACACACAGATCTTGTCTTAAACCTTGAGAAATAATAACCTCAATGAACTCTTTTCAACCTTTCATTCAGAACCACAGAAAAGTTGCTGAAAACATCAGGACTAATTTAATTAATAAGTTAGACTCTAGTAAAAAGGGACGTCTAATTAGTAGTTGAAAGTGCCAGAAGGACGACCTCCTCCAGGAGACTCCTCTTCAGCAATTATGTCTTTGAAAAGCAAGAAGAGACAGAGTTACAATAAACATTACATAAATACCATAGGCATTCTTCACAGGCATTTCAGTGTTCTCCTTTCTTATTACTGCACCCTGGGCAACAACTTCCATGCAATCGTGTTTAATGAAGAATTTCTGCAAAGAAAAAAGGGGGTTTTTTCCAAGTTTGTTTATAAGTTCATTGATTTGAATTATTCTAATTCTGACTCCATATGGATATTAATTCAGACAGAATTGTTTCCATTGTCTGAGCAGAAAACTAAGATGTATGCACAGAGAAATCCTTCTATAGCTGAAGTTTCTCTCAATGCATTTACACGTCCAATGAATCTACAGACAGATTTTAAAAAGGTGATAGAACTGTTCCTCTGAGAAAGATTGGCATGTCAGTCCACAATGTTTTTGTTAGTTTTATTATTTTTTTAATGCATCCCTGTCCTTGACAAGTAAGCCAACAGTAGGACTGAATACCACAACCAGAATGAAATTAATATTTCTGAATACATCTTTAAGACATAGTCAGACTGTAAGGAAGAGAATGATAGGCCTAATTTCTCACATATGGGCATAAGAATTTGAATTTTCACCTACCTTTCACAATTCACTCCAAAAAAATGTCAACATATTTCATTTTGGTCTTGGAGTTTTTGGAGCTTAGGGAAGTTTTGTATTGGTGGGTTTAAGTGCCCGGAAAAAGAAATGGATCAGAACTTAACCTGGTTACTCTTTACTTACAATTTACTAAGCATATAAAAGCAATTATTTAAATCACAGCCCATTTCTACTGCTAACACCTATAGAAGCTCTCTTCTGACAGCAGCAAGCTAAAGCATGCATGCCTTAAACAAGCAAATTTTCTTTCTCCTTTCTGTTCTGGCAAGTGTGTTCACTTAATCTCGCAGGGGATCTGTCAGCTTTCCCCAGCTCCAAAAGCAATTCTTTAGCACTTATTGGAAAGTGCTGTAAGCGAAAGGCAGCAAAGCTGACTGGTGTTTGCACGCAGAGACAGGCAAGCAGAGCCCTGAGTCGCTCTGCCTCTCCTCGTGGGCTGCGCGAGATCAGGGCTAGAAGCAACAGTTAAATCACTCTTGGACTTACCACTTAATGAACATAAATACACAAAATATGCCATTTGTTGGCATGATGATATTGCCATGAATCATTATATAAAACATACGGTGCTTTGGAATGTAGGCATGTAAACATAGCGGAGCACTTGTATGGCTGTAAAACTCACACACTCAAAACAGATCACTCATTTCTAGGGTGGCAACTTTCCATGCTTGGTTTCATCCAAAAGTGAGCACTTGGAAAAATTAAAATTTTTTCTTTTCACTTATTTGAGATTTAAGACAATGAAAACTATTCGTTTGAATAAAAATTCAAACCTAACCCACAAAAACCAAACAGAAAACCCAGCCAATAAACCAATCAACCAAATAAAAAACCATAAAAAGGCAAAACAAAAAAACTCCACGATCTTTTCTAAGGAAATAAATAGCAGAATTTAATGAACTGTCTTTGCCTAAGAAAATATAAGAGGGAACAAAGCTGCAGTTATAGTGTTGCAAATGTGCAAATGTTTGGTTAGACCCTCTGTGAGTTTTTGTTCAGTCAAAAATGCATGTGGTGTACATGTCTTTCCTTCATCACTCTTCCCTGCAGCCACTCTGAAGTTACATGAGCAGAGAACATGGCAACCTGGTCTTGCTTGTTGAGTGTCTGGTGCACAAAATCACATATCATTACTGTTTTCTCTATGGGACATAAAGTATCCATCAGATTTGGGGCAAAGCACTCACGTTAGAAAACATGCTGCCTCTGTAACCTTGGAAAACAGATTTAGCTCCTCACATTTGTGTAATAGCGTTTATAATTAGTCATTGGGGAGGTATTATTTATGAAAGCTTTCCTGAATGTAATGCTTTGCAAACATGTAAAGGATTAAATGGGTGTTTGTTGCCTTGTGCTTGGAAGAACAAAGCAAGCTGTATGGGAAGAACTGTTTTCCTTCTGTCCCAGGTTTTGTGTCCTTCCTCTGAGCCCAGTGTGCTCAGCATTGGCTGAGGCTGAGCAAGCAGAGGAAAAGCAGAAGTGATGGGTGGTCTGAAAGACACTGTCTACACCACACCCTTTCCTCATACATGTAGCAGTTATTTGGGGGGATGCTCACTGACATGACATTTGAAACCTTTACTCTTTTTTGGGAGTTCTCTTCCCACCAAAACATGAATTAACCCCTAGGTTTACTCTCTCTGTGCCTCAAGGACAACTTGAGACTATTTGGTGTGAATTTGTCCATGACATATTCCACAACAGAACATTTTACCTATCACCTAATATCACATGAAATTTATGGAACAGGCAGTGCAAGAGCAGCAACCTAACTGCATCTGGCAAATATTTGTCCTTTCTGTTAAATTTTTGAGGCAGTTGATTTTTGCTCTCCATTTGAAGTAGTGGCAGTTCTGTGATACTTTGCATATTAGGCGTGTTTGGAAAGACAGGCCTTAAAAATTGTATTTGATGAGGTGCTGTCTCCCAACATATCAACTGAATCTAATGATGGTGAACAGTAATCATCATTATTGAACTGAAGCAGCATTACCTCAAATCTATCTGGCAATAAATAGGCTAATGCTGATTGAGGTGGTACTTTTAACGTGGCTGATATTTTAATATATAAGTTGAAAAATGGAGATGAAAGAGGTTTGTTGTTGGTTATGTTTAAAAGGTTCAAGATTGTTTTGTTCTGGCAGTGTTGAACAAGAACAACTGAGTTTATGGACTGCCCTGACACCTACCTTGAAAATGAAATGAATGACAATATTTACAAATTGAAAAGATTTAACGTCCATGTATATCTTATGTATCCCCTACAATTTTCTCTTTCTCTCATATATATTTTTTCCTTAAAGAATAGAAAAAGCTTCAAGAACTTAAATGCCAAAAACCTGTGTTCATATAGTATTGAATTTACATGGTGAGCTACTCAAATGTCAAGAAATGACAAAGCTAAGGAGAAATCCACAATCAAAAGACTATTGTACTTTGTGCGTGCATGTTATAATACTCTTCAGTTACACCATCACATAAAACAATGTAAGTTATACAGGAAAGTAGAATATGAATGTTCATCCTACCCTGAAGCATGAATAATATTTGGATGAGTAAAGGAAAATCAAACTTCTTTGTGTTTAATGAAAAAGAAATATAGAAAAAAAAACAAGGAGGAGGAGGCTTGGCCTCACAGGTCATTCTCATGAGAGAGCACTGACGGTTGTGGCCTAATATTTTTGATTCTACTGTTTTTACTGATGAACTAATGGTAGCTGTGTGCAAAGTCTGCAATATTTTGCATCCTTGTCATTTCTGCACAAGAAATTAGAGCATACATTAATGCATTATTTGCAATTCCAATGTCCTGTATTGGAGAAGTAGTCTGAACTGCACTGGATATCTGAAAACTTGCAAATCAGAGGATCACAAAGAAATGCCCCTTTCTGAAGAGGAGTCCAGTAAAGATACCTAATGTGTTCTTCTCCCTACAAAATCCTGAAAGCTTTACAAAGTTTCAATGAGGAACAATAACAGATTATTATTTTAATTTTACAGATGGTATTGTAACCTAGAGTCACTGTCCTGGGTAGAAGAGACATGTTAAGTCTGCACAGTTTAAAACACTTGAAAGATAGTCCACACAAAACCTTGTTTTTGTCCAACCCCACTGACTTGAACATTAGGATGAAGTGGTATGTGAACAGGTATTAAAAACAACGATAAGAAAATAAGCACTATCTATTGCTTCTGCTAATGTAAATGCAGGAAAAAATATCTTCAACCTTGTGAATCTAATTTAAATGAAGTAAAAACAAATAAAGTGGGAGAAAGGATTTTAGGAATGGCAGGAAGTAAAGGTAGCAGGTATCAAGAAAACTGTACTATGATACTCTGTGAAAGAATATTTTGGAACTGGTGCAATAGAACAGTGATGAAAAACATATTTGTGAGCACCATTAAACCTTTCATAGATGATCCTACAGTACTGGGGCACTCTAACATATTGTGTGAAGATTAGTGCTAAAATTAGAGTAATAGGGTTCTCCCAGAGAACACAGGAAATTAATTCTGCTCATAACAGTTCAATGATTATACTAAGATCTCTCTGGTTCATTGATTTTGGAATAAATGCAGAAAGTTCACACTCACAGAATCACGGAGCTGCAGAATCACAGAGTTACAGAAATTCTGAGTTGCTCAAATGGAGCACCTAGAGCTGGATGCTCAGAATTGTTTCCAGACAGCTGCTGAATATCTCCAAGGATGAAAACTCCACCTTCCCCACTTCCCTGGGCAACCTGTGCCAGTGCTCAGTCACCTTCACAGTGATTGAGTGTTGATGTTCAGCTGAAGTCTCCCGTGTTTCAGATTGTGCCCATTGTCTCTGCTTCTGTCACTGAGCACAACTGGAAAGAGCCTGGCTCTGTTCTCTTGGCAGCCTCCCTTTGAGTATGTAAATACTTTGATGAGATTCCCCTGAACTTTCTGTTACTCAGGTTAAATATTCAGAGCACTCCTAGCCTTTCCTCCTCGGAAAGGGCTTCTGTCCTTTCATCACCTTGGTGGCCCTCCACTTGGCTCTCTCCAGAAGCTCCACATCTCCTTTGAGGAGTCCAGAACTGGACACAGCATTCCAGGTGAGACCTCACTGGGGCTGAGCAGAGGGACAGGATCACCTCCCTTGATCTGCTAGCAATGCTCCTCTGAATGTGCCCCAGGACACATTTCACTTTGGCAGCAAGTCTGCTCTGCTGTCCCACATGGTGTCCACCAGGATCCCCTGGGCCACTCTGCAAAGCTCAGTGTCCCCCTGTGTATGCTGCCTTCCAGAGTTTCTCATCTCCAGGTGCAGGACTTGCACTCAGCCTTGCTGAACGAGCTTCACCAGGTTCCTGTTGGCTCATCCTCTCAGCACTTTAAGGTTGCTTGGATGGCAGCACAGCCCTGTGCTCTATCAGCCTCTCCTCCCAGTTGGTTTTATTACTCTTTAGTTGGAAACAGTCTGTCTCTCAGTCTCTCTGAATTTTAAAATGGACAAAGTGTGATGTGATTTCTGCATATGAAATTATCAGGAGCTGTGTAGCAGTGGAGATAACCAGACATACATTAATTGAAACCCTCCAACTCTTCCCTCGCAGGGGGGTATGTACACAGCCCTGTTTGAATCCAATCCTATCCAGATTCAGCATTAGATCCTAAAGCACTTTAGTCACTCAAAAGTATACCACAGTTCTCAGAGGAGATACAATAATGCTGAGATCACATCATCTGTGACACAGGGTCAGGTGTAGACAGTTGTAGGAAATATATCCATGTGCAAGCAACTCCCTGATATAATATTAAAGGGACATATGAGAGATGGGAAATCTCAGCTGAAGGTCTGTTTTGCTCTTCCCATCCCACTGCTGTCGACTCTTACTTCTCTGTGGTGTGTTAAATGTGCTGGCAGCTGGGATTACCCTGCTGACCCAGCTCTCCCTTCCTAGTGCTTTTATGAAATGCATGTTTACCAGACCCCAGCAAATTCCACTCTCAGGAATGCAAGGACAAAGAATAATCCCTGAAGGCTTGTGCCAGAGCAAAGCAAATGAAATCAACAGCTAGCAAGGGGGAGGACTCTCATGACTTTTAAATAAAATGATTAAAAATAATTGTATGCTTTAGAAGTGAACCAAGAAGAAGCAGTCATGATTCAGTGTGGAGGAAAAGACATTTGAGTTGAATGCTCTGCACAACATTAAATTCCATTTGCATACATGGCAGAAACATTATAAAGAATACTAGAATGAAAACATAAGAATGCTCCGACTAAAATTCTGTAGCCAGGACATATTCAAAATCAAACATTAATGTTAATAATGTTAATGTTGCTAGACATATGTGATTTTTGATCATAACTTTACAGATCTAGGAACTGCACATGGCACAATCTATTGTTTCTCCTGTGCGGTCTCAATTACTTCCTTCTGTTTATCAATATCCAAGTAGATCCAACTTCAGTGACAGAGTCTAAGAAGGAAACATCAACTTGAAGACCATGGAGAAAAATTGCATAGCTACAAAATCAGATAATCTGTAAATGACAAATTAACCCCCAAAGATTTCCCACTTTACCCTCAGTAGTGGGAATGAAGGTGTTCTCTAAATGCAGAATTTAATCTATTCTTTACATGTTAATTTTACAAAAAAAATCATAAAAATCTCTTCACTTTCAACTTTTTTACAGTTGTATCTCACCTAACAGACATATATGGCTCTCTCTAAATATTTGATATATGATTTTGAAAGAGAAATTAATATACATGATTTTGAAATAATTTATTCAAAGATACTTATATTGCTTTTGTTTAAAGCTTTTTTAGTCAGGACAAATATTTTTCATTATTTTTTTCAATCCTTGATATCATGTTGACTATCGTGAAAATTTTCCACTTTAATTTGACCATGATAGTAGCTAAAGATGAAGTTTTCCCAGTCACTGGCCGCATAGACTGCAGGTAGAACCCTCAAGACCATCCCTCAGGTCTTGTGGTAAAGCCTGTTTGGTCTTCACCAGAAAGAATAATGGATTTTCTCATTTTCCTGAATATTTTAAGCATGATATAAAAGGATTTTCACTTAGCTCTTATGCTCAATCAGACATTCCTTGCTATTGCTCTGTAAAAGTACTTAAACAAATTCAATCTTTGTTTCATGAATCAAGTTTTTAACATGCGACATCTCTGAATATATAGATAGTAATAACCACCAGGCATCTGGGAGACCAGTGATTTTTGCCCATTAAAGCTTTTTTTGTAGCTAGTGCATTTTATAATGAATAAGTATTTTCTTCTTTGTGGCATAGATAGCCTAGTTCTTTAGCATGTGGATTTTAGAGATAGAAATGGTAAAGTACTTCTCTTTCTACTTGTGTGAAGGAAACAACATTTTAAAAGTAGATGAGGTGTGAAGTTCTGTTCCAGTGCTCTATATCCACTCTTGGCTTTCATCTACATAGGCAGTTTGGATTGTGTGAAAATATATAAACCCCATTGTGACAAGTGAGAACTACTGCAAGTGCTTTTTAACTTAAATATTTAAGTTAAAGCATGCGAAATCTGCTAAAGGCAATCTGTAGAAAAGGGGAAAAATACTCAGGGAAGTTCAAACTTGAAAGTTTAGGAAAAAAATTTGAAAAAGTGGGCATTCCAACATGTTTAACTAGCACAGTCCATATTCCTGTTTCAGAGACAGCTGTAAAAAGTAGGAAGAGAAGGTGAAACCCCCAGAAGTAGTATCTTTTTCATAATTTTGGCTTTTAAAATGGTTGAAGTTTGTGAAGTGCGCAAAAACCCTTTCTATTCAGTTCTGCCTTCTTTTTGCTAAGCAGATAATGGCGCTGTCTCCTTCAGGGGTCTACATGGAGGATGTTGCAAGTCCTCCAATCCACTCACAGCTCCTAATTTTCATCTCTCATCCATCCCATTCATGCTGATTTCAACCTCACAATAAAAAGTCATCAATCAACATTGCTGTCTTCGTGCGCCTCATCTATCCTGATAAATGGAGGGAGCCATTCTCCTGACCATTCCTTGGACTCTTCTCCCAGAACATCTCATCCAAAGCTTTGTGATTCTCAGGAAAAACAGTAATGACTTAATTAATAGCTGTAGAAGGTGACAAAGGCTCATGGAATCTCTTTTGTCCTAATGATTCCCGTCTTTCTATCTGTAACCCTCCAAGTGCTCATTCCTCAAACTTACATGCCTTTTGAAACATCTAAGAATAAACAGCATTTCTCATTCTGCACTTTTTTTTTTTTTTTTTGTCCTGTGGACCCAGCTCACACTTCACTTTTCATTTTTTGCTTCACTGACCACATGAATACTCTTAAATCTATTCCTTAATCTCTTACAAAACATAAAAAAATTATCATCTTTTTCTCTCAGTCTCAGCCCAAGGGTAGATCTAGGATAGCTCCAAAAAAGGCAGTAAGGGTTTCATTGTCTTTCTGACTGTATTTATCCTGCCTAAAAGCCTTCTTACCAACTTTTTCACTCTCTACCTTTAATTTATGTATCTAAATTTTGCCTTCTAAATAGAGATCCCTCAATTTCCACAGCTTTTCTGTGTTTTGTTTCCCTCTGTCAGTTCCTAGTACTTTATTGAGCCTGTTCAGCATCATATATCTCGTTCCTTCAGGCCTGTTTCATACCCCAGCTCTCTTCCTTTTCAAATCATTCAACAAAATATTCTGCTCTGAAATATTTCATTTTCAATAGGTTTTGCTAATAATGTAAAGACAGAAGAATTTTAAAAAGGAGGTATAGCAAACCACATGGATGACTTAATCATTTAACTGTTTTCCTTCTCATGGTATCCTTCTCCCTTTTGTTTTCACATATGTTTCTAACTAACGTAATATTTATTAATTTTCACATTGCATCTACTTACACATATTGCATATCCTCCCTCCTAAAAATTTATGTATATAGCACAGATACATGAACTGGTATGGTTTTCCATCTAGTCTGTAGACTGTATTGATTTCTATCCACATTGCTTATTTTAGGAAAGAAAAAGTGAATAATCTTTGGCAGATCTTTCTAGTAAGCAAATCTCAGCTGCCCTAAACTTATAATAATTTGCACACTAATATATTCTGTAGATTTAAAGGACAGTGTTCTAAGATGATTAGAATTGACTGGTTTTTAGGGATATTCCAGCTGACCTAATTTGTGTGAGCAGGGGTCACAATTAAAGGATAGGTCATTTGATGAGATTGTTCTTGTTCTCCAGTGTTACTAATTTCTGAAAACAGCCCTTGGAGATGGGACGTAGCCTTTCATCAGGGGCAAGAAACCAGTAGGGCAATCCAAGTGACGGAGCACAGAGTGGGGAACAACACCATCTTTCAGAGAGAAATTGGTTTTTCGAAAGTACAATCTTGAGTGAAAATATTAAAAATAGTAAAAATATCAAAATATTAGATGTAAACATGTAAATATTACTTTCTACAAGAGTTCTTACAAAGTTTTATATACATCTATATCCAAGACAATGCTTTTAAGTAATTTTTTAGTCAGTAAACAAATTTTGAGATCATACTTTATATACTGTTTCTAGAAAGGGTCATTCAATATTCCAGCCTTTGAATAACATGTTTGCTACAGGTTTGCTAGTAAGAGACATACTTCTGTCCTATTATCGTAGTTTCTAAATGTGCAGACCCTCTGAAATGTTCAGCTGAAGACTTCCACACAATTTTTATCTGTATTATCAAATAAAAATAATTGCTAGTTATTAATTGTCAATAATAATTAGCTAATCACATTTAGAGTTTTAGTTCTGGTTCTTTGTCTCTTTTTTTAGTTTTATATCTAGAAAGGAAAATGGATAAAATAGAGGAGCATTCTGTATACATCACTTTTTGATAATATTGATATCTTCATAATCACATAAATAGACATAAATACTTACGAAATTAATTACAAGCACACAGCTATTTTAAAACTATTCTTAACTCTGGTGAGATTCATAGTAATTTTCTTAGTATTTATTAAAATATTTTTTGCAGTATTTATTGAAATACTGAGAGAAATATAGGTTATTTTCACTAATAGGCCTGTAGTAAACAGCAATTTAACTCCGTTTCCATATTTTATCCTCTTCTGTTGGTCAGTCTAAAGCAACTCAAATGAAGGGTGGCCATTTAGAGACACTTCAGTTTCAATGTAGGAAAAAAATTACTACGCAGACTTAGATACAATGATATCCAGACTTTATCTTACAGACATTAATATGGCTCAGATTATTCTATTTAAAACCCTAGTAGTGACAAACCTTCTGCCTGCCCTAAAGGCTAGACAGGACTTGTGCGTGGAAGAAAAAAAAAAAGATGCCAAACCATTAATCTAAAAGCAGATCTTTTCTTCAGCCATTCCTTTTACGGGATCTTTTAGCAAATTCTCAGGCTTGTGTAAATACACCAACAGGCTACAGCAATGCTTGATGCCAGAATATATTAGTTGTTCAAGTTCACACAGCCTGCAAAAATGCAGGAGGCAACTCCAACGCCAACAGAATGGGAAGCACAGAAAGCTGAGGCACACAGAGAGAGGTCACCCAGTGGGAGCAGGGGAGACCCCAGGCTGCACAGGGAACAAACAGGAGTAGGCAGCAGCTCCAGCAAAAGGGCAGAAGGAAGGGAAATTGTGGGAAGGGAAAGCTCTGAAGCCTACAAAACATACAGCAAGCTGTTGGAGCAGGTTCATGAGCACTACTGCGGATCTGTTCAAACGCCTGGTCACTTGGATGAGAGCTTGGGCCATTTGGATAGCTCTCAAAGCTTTGACTACTGATCTGAGCTGTGTTTGTTGACTTTTCTGCACTGCCTGTGCCTGTGCTGTGGAGAGCAAGGCTTGGCAGGGGATGAACTGACAGCAGAGCAGGCTAGCTCTGGCCTTCACATTAACACATCCTGTTAACACAGCATTCCTAGAGTGGGAGTTTGGGAAGAGACGCTTTGTGCTGCTTGCCAGATGGGACTCAGAGGGTTTAAAAAAAAGCGTGAAAAACCACATGCAAATAAACAGAGCGGCAAAAAAACGTGAATGAGGGAATTTGTTTGGGCTGAGAAATCCCCTTCATCCTGCTCCTTCCTCTGACTTTTCTAATTAATAATCATACCTTTTATTTAAAAATAAATGCAGAAAGAGATCTCTGAAAACATGTGTTTTCATGCAAAAATACAAAATTTAAGGTTTTAGTTCAAACATGATAGAGAGGAAACACTACTCGGCTACTTCACAAAAGAAACACCCCCAAGCTGAGGCCTACAGAGCCTCTAGTTTTACTAGTGGGAATTATTCGGCAAAAGAGTGTATGAAATAATATGTTCCACTTTCCAGGACTGGTAGATGGAATTAACTGGATGCTAAGTTCAACTGTAACCAGGCTAGACTGGGATCCTTCCCAATATCTGCCTGTCAGTGTATTCTATTTTAAGCTGCACTCCAACTTAGTGCCGTGAGACTAAAACAGATGTCACATGCAGAGCAGATGTGTCTTTGGTTCACTGAAGCACCCAAACCACTGCTCTTATGCAGCTGGACAGAATTGTGAGGCATTTCTGCAGGATTTTGGCATGGATCTTCACGCAAGAGGTAGAATGTTTTGGTGTGGGGTTTTATTTGGTGGGTTTTGTTGTTGTTGTTGTTGTTGTTGTTGTTGTTCTTGTTCTTGTTTGTTTGCTTGGTTGGTTGTTTTGGTTTGGTTTTTTGTTGTTGTTATTGTTTTGTTGTTCTTGTAGTTGTTCTTGTTGTTTTTGCTTTTGTTTGCTTTGGTTGTTGTTGGTTTGGGTTTTCTTTCCAGTATAAAAGTAAACACCTGCATTTTCCATTCACTTCACAGGTCTTTGTCCAGGCTTCAGCATGTGGACATCAAAACCCACTGCTGCATCATGTAGCAGCTATCAAGATAAACGATTTACCTGTCATATGACTGCCTTGCTAACAAAGACTCTGCCACCCATGGTCTGCCCTTTGGGTTGTACAACCGTGTGCTAACCTTTGCTATGAATCCATGGCAAAGGCATAACCTAATGCCATTTGACAAACACAGAGAAGTTCTGCTAGTCAAATAAGCAACTGCAATTTGAAAGAGGAAAAAATGAAAGAGGAAAAAAAATCAGAAGTATAAAAAGAAACGGAAAGGGTAGTATAGAACTGCATAAAACTTTGGAGAAGATGAAAAATTTTTTTTTCTTATCAAGCCTGTATATTTGTGGAACTGACTACCTTGAGCATTCTTTTTAATTTAAATGATTCCTACTTTAAAGAGAAAAAAAACTAGGTGGGGTTTGTAATAATAATTTAATGTGCAGCCAGGCTAGCAAATGAATGACAAAAGTGTTGTACATTATTTGGGTACACAGCTGAGGAGACACTGGAATTGCAACTCTATTTTGCTACATTTGTTATGACATTCTGGCTTTCTGGAACAGAAATTTTCCCACATATCAAGGCTTTTCTACAAAAAACAAATCAGAGGTTTGTGAGTTTTATATGATTCTTAACAATTCTTTTTATTGTGGAATAACATAACTTTGAAAATGAAATCTCATAATAAAATTGTTCACATTATTTTACCTGGCTGTGGGATGTGTCACTTTCTAAAAGGATAGGACTCTTTTATACATATTCAGAAAAAAACACCTAAAATGATCCTGTGACCTAGTTACAGGCAACATATTAAAAGAAGCCCAAAAATGCAACATCCCACTGTATACCAAGAAATACAGTTTAACTCCAAGTCCTCTCATTCAAATTAAAGTCTTTTTCCAAAAAGCACCTTGCCCTGTTTCACAATGCAATACACAGAAGCACTCTTGCATGCTGTGTGGTGATCAGATTTGTACCAAAAGGTGTGAGTCAGGTTAAGGATCATTAAACGAGTCTAATTCTTCTCAAATATCTATGAAGACACCTCTACATACACATATATATTACCTATTATATGGATACAAAAAGCATATACCTTCTCCTTTTCCCCCCCAGTGACTCAATACATGATCAGACGCAATAAAAACCTTGCTTTATGAAACTGATGCATTTGGGAAGATTGTCAGTGATAGCTGAGCAGTGATATATTCCATACAAAAGCATGCAATTCTCCCAAGTTTGTTCTCATAAAAGATTTATTTCTATCATAAACCATCACCTGTCTCTTAGTCCTCTGACATTACAATGCTGTCACATTCAGCACAGTGGGGTGGCTGGTGTGTTTTCTTTTTTGCAAATATGAAGATTGACAGGCGGTTGACAGTGCTAAAGAACAAGATTCGACCAAATACATAACATTTGTACCGGCTGAATAGCTATTGCAAAGAAAGCATAAACTATCCTTTTTTAACCTTTGAAAATACTCATACAGAGAATAAG
The DNA here is from genome assembly GCF_028551555.1 of Melozone crissalis. Classification (NCBI taxonomy): domain Eukaryota; kingdom Metazoa; phylum Chordata; class Aves; order Passeriformes; family Passerellidae; genus Melozone; species Melozone crissalis. Next base: position 16,505,226 of record NW_026535783.1, on the reverse strand, counting down.
CCAAATAAATGTGGTGTACACAAAAAGAACATAGACAGGACTTCTTACCATAAAATACTTTCTAATTGTCACTATAATTTAGTACTTTCTTTACTCCTTCAGTTTTTCTCTTGCTGCTCAGTGCCCATTTCATCTTCCTGACATGCATTGTTTTTCAGAACAAAGACAGTTTTTGTATTGCCTCTTCGGCATCTAACTGGTGTTGAATCACTGCCTCGACGGTACCTGTCACTATTAACTGGGAGGAAATTTAGGTGCCTTATTTGGTCCACTTAATTGTACCCAAGCAAGACTGCAAAGTGGAATGGACATTATAAATACCCCTCAATGTGTCCTCTGCTCTGAAAGTTGTCATGAGACATTGTTGATTGCGGTCCTTATTTTTTTTGCTGACATTAGTTATGAAGGAGAATATTAATGACAGAGTATTTATACAGATGTCTCCTTATCCTGACCTTCTTTATCCTTAACAGTCCTGGCAATCTATTCTCCAGGGGTTTGCATAACCTAGTAAGAACAGATGGATTTCCTTTACAACTGAGGGTCAAAGGTAAAGAAGCATGTTCTTAGATGTGTCACTACATGAATTAAAATGTAGTAATGAATTTGTGGTGTACTCTGTGACTTTATGTTAGACCTTGACCTTAATATCACATTTAACCGAGTACAATCATAGGTCACAAATTAGAAAGGTTTAAGCAATCTTCTGCTCTATCAAGGGAACCCAATTTAATCAGATCTGATTTAATATTCTGCTCAGAGTTTAGGGAGCACTAGACTAATATTACTAAGAAAAAAAATGTCAGCATAGTTACACCCATGCTGCAGAAGCACAAAGAGGCGTTGGGGGACAATTCTTGCATTTTGCAGAAGCTTATAGTCAAGTATTAGCTTTTTTTTAGTGTTTTGTTTGTAAGAGAGGCTTCCCCCCTCCCCCCAAGAATGGCACTTTGCAACTTTTCTAATACCAACTGTTTGTTACATCATAATTACAAGAATTGCATCATTGCAGAAATGTGTTTCATATTCACTAGGAGAACACCTGTGGAGAGGCAAGCCTTCCACATCAAAAAGCACACAAAAGAGCAGAAGTGAGCACACCATGCAGAGCCAGCAGCTCAAAGCATGGCCATAGAAGAAACTGCAGAGAGATCCTGAGTACTTGAGAGTGGAAGCAGAGGTGGAGAGTGATTTCATGTCCCTGGAAGTGGCAGCATGGAACAAGTGCTGTCATCTAATTGTACAGATCCAAACCCCATTCCTTTACAAAAGCAAAGGAGGAAAGAAGAGAAAGTGAGGATAAAGCATGTGAACAGCAGGGTCATGACTTGTGCTCAGCTCTGGTTTTTTTCAGGTGCACTATGACATCTGCAGATGTATTCATAATTGCTCACTTAACACTACGTGTACATAAACATGCATAATGCACACAAGCTTCTTCTCATCTGAGTCAAGCAAAGCCTGCCAAAATACAAGACTGCACAGAAAGTATAATTCTCTAGAAGTGTGAAAATCCACTTCACACTGTGCATAGGAATAGGGGAGTCTACTCCACAGGGCTTTAGATTAGATTAACAAGACAATCAATTTGTGGATTTGTCTGTCCTTAAATATGCATATAGATAAGATATATAGTACAGATAGAATCTGAACATATCTGATGGATCCAGCTACTTTATGAACTACAGTAAAATAAACACACTTAGCTCCCTTCTACATCTGCTCCAAGTCTGCTGAACAAACACTGATTTTCTTCTCTGTTTAAAAGTGGCCAGGTAACACGTATCAAATTGTATTATTTGAACATGCCAGGTGAAAATAAACTGATTGTTACCTACCAATGGAATCCTGAGTTTGCGTCCAGTAATTTAATCTTCACCAATTCACAGCAAACACCTTGTTTGCTTTTCTTCTGTCTTTAAAAAAGGTGATTAACACTGAATCATTCCAGCTTGGTAAAAATGAGTCTGCAGTGCTGAAACAATTCATCATGCATTAGTGTTGCTCTAAAATAAAACCACAATATGTTCTTTCTTAAAAATGATGTTGTAAATAGAATACACTGGTCTTACCTCAGAAGACCCATGCAGATAAATGCCCCAGAAAGACATTGGAATTTGTGTTTATAATTCTTGCTCATTTTAAGACCTTTTAAAGCTTGTGTAAGATCTTCCCCTTAGTATTTTATCTATTCCCAACAGTAGATCTGTGATTTAATAGAAAGGATGAAATGTGATGCTAAGAAAGGAAAAATCAATCTTTTTTCACTTACAATTTTAAAACATTTAAAAAGCATCATTTGGAAATTATATAAATTGGATTGTGGTACTACAATAACTAGGGTTATTATAACTCTACTTATATGCAATATAACCCTACATATATGTGCACCTAGAAAATATTTACATTGAAAAGACCAGACAAACATTTTGCAAATTAAATACCACAGTTCATCAGATCAATATGAATCATGCGACCTACTACATACTACCCTTAACTCTATATTAATATAGAAGTAATTTGCCAATTTTAAATCTGATGCTGACATTGTTTAAAGACAAATGCAGAAACCCATTTTCCCTAATTGAGATAAACTTGATATGTCAACAGATAGCACATGAGATGAAATAAAAAGAAGATCCTCCAATAATTTAGCTTGAGTCAATACCATTGGAATCAGCTTGCCATGATAGAAAAATGAAAGCTGCCTATTTCCAATGGTCTTTTACAATTTATTTAGGCATACCTAAACATAACATTTGCCATTTTTGAATGGGAGGGAGAAAAAGAAGTCACTGTCAATAGGTAGGGAGCTGTGTCTCAGCAAAGATACTGCACAACATTTTATCAAAAAGAGTAATGAACTTAAGTTTTGTGCAATCTTCTTAAATCTCCAAAATTCAGAGATACTTGACAGTAAACCAGGACAGGGCAGCAGTTTAGGGTAAAACTAGGAAACAGGTGCAGAATTACTGAGTTATAAGCAGGGAGAGCTTTCTTTCTTTAAATTTATTCATTGCATTTTTAGTTAAGACTGTACAGAAAACCTTTCAAACAGTTACTCTCCTGATAATAGTCAAATTCAGTAAGAATCTAGAGCCTGTGAAAGAAAAGGAGACTGGAAGGGATTTTTAGTTCAGAACTGTTGCACAATCTCTACATTAGAAAAACTTCATGTAGTTAAAACATGCTAAACCAGTCTATACAACTGGGATTTGGCTGCAATTTACTTTAATTCTCTTTTCCCAGTTTTAACTAGTGATTCATAAAAGCAATCAACTAGGTCAAGAGGCTGCACATCTGGATTGGCATATTTTCAAAACCAGAGAACCTTAGAGAGGAAGGAATGAAAAAAAAAAAATTGCTAAGTTTGCTATACTGTCCTTTATTCTCACAGCTACAAACTGAATTTCAACCTAGTATTCAACGCCTGAGTTACTGCTGGTTTTGGAAGAAGTAACAAAGTCATATACCTCAGTGCCAACAGATTTCTTCCCAGTGCTTTTCTTCCTTCACAGCTCTTGATATATCCTTCCAGCTAAGCACATTTCCCAATTTTTACCTTTGTAATCCTGCATTTTCCCAGGGTCTCATTCACTCACCAGAAAAAATACCTTCACTGACAATACAATTTACTGATGTCTTTGACAACTGAAACATAGATAAAGATATACTCTAAGTAGAAAAGAATAATCTACAATACTCAATGCTGTTTAGTCCAAATGTCTTTCCATAAATTAGAATTCACAGATTCAAGCCCACATATCACAGCTCCTAAGTGTTTCAAAGTTGATACCATTCATTCCAATTTCTCTGGCAGGCCTCAACTTGATTACACCACCTAAAACCAAACCAAACCAAACCAAACCAAACCAAACCCTTCCAACTACACAAAATGGAGGTAGCACTTCAAAGCTCCAGTCTTCCTTACCTCTGCTGTGTTCTTCTCTCTTTATTATGTTGTTGTCTACTTAGTTTCTGTTAAAGGACAGACCCTGACCCTTTCTACTGAAGCAATGGGCACAATAAATAACAGAATGTGTATTTCCTCCTTTATCTCATTGTCTTGGGCTTACATAGAAAGGTTTTGGTAGGGGAGGGAGGTGGGGCTGCTCTTCTATGGCAAGACACCAAAAGCTTCCCTCATGTCCAACAGAGCCAGTTTCAAGAAAGACATGCTGCTAGCTAAAGCTGGGTCCCTCAATGTGCTTCTGTAGTGCTTCTAGGATAATGTATTTAGACAGAGAAAAAAATATACTTAGGAAGAGGAAAAAACTCCTGAACCCCCCATTCTCCCTTCCCCTGTGCTGCTGGAGTAGGTAGAACAATCAGGAGTGAAGCTGAGCCTGCAAAGAAGGGTGCATGGGGGTAGGGTGGTTTCAGATTTTTTTATTTCTCACTATCTTGCTCTATTATTAACTCATAATAAATTATGCTAATTTCCCCAAGCTGAGTCTGTTTTGCCCATGGCAGTAATTGGTGAGCAATCTCTCCCTGCCCTTATCTCTACCCACAATCTCTTTGGTTGTGTTTGCTCCTTCTGCCCTGCTGTGAAGGACTTGCTGGACATCTGGCAGCCAAACAGTCACCCCATCACAAAAATGTAGGCTTAAGATCCACCAGCAGGGATCCTGGGGGTCTAAGACACCTGAGACTTGAAATATTGTTTTCACTTCCTTTTCTCTCACTCAAAGTATCCAGACTCATCAGAAATCCATACAAAGAAAAGCGGTCAGAGGCTGACCATCTTGTGGTAGCATCAGCACTGAGACTCAAAATGTCTACCATCCTTTTCTTAACCACCAAGGTCCTATGCACAGCTAAAAAAAGGCCCATATTTTAAGCCTATCTGATGTCCCTGGGTTCCTAACAGTGAAGGCTAAAATTTCATTTCTGTTTGATTACCTACTTCCAAAATTTGCCTGATACCAAGTTCCATATCAACTAGGTCTTTTTAGTAATTTGTTTTGGTTTTTTTTTTTTTTTTTTTTAATATTTTAGCTATTAGCCATTCATACATTGTTTCTTATACAATATTAATAGAAAGTAGGACTATTTTCACAAAATAGCCTCTGCTAGGAGTACTAGCTCTGAATATCACACCCTTGCTACAGCACGCTCCCACTGGCTGTGTCGGGCAGAACCATACTGAAGAAATTATCTTTTGAAAAACAAATGCGTAAAATATATACTTAAAAGTGTTTGTATCAGCTGTCCATTCAAAGTGACAGGAATGGTTGTCCAGAGCAACTGGTGAGGCAGCAGGGGTGTACGCTGGTGGCAGGTGGCAGGAGCAAGCAGGAGAGTAGGAGGGACTCAAGCCTGTCTGTCCTGCCTGCGAAGATTGGTTCTTGCAAAATTGGAGGACCAGAGATCAGAATGATAGAGTCGAGGAATGGTTTGAGTCAGAAGGGACCTTAAGGATCATGCCATTCCAACCCCCTGCGGTGGGGAGGAACACATTCTGCTAGAGCAGGTTGTTCAAAGCCCTGCTCGCCTTGAACACTTTCAGACGTTGGACAGCCACAACTTTTTCTGGCATCCTGTTCCAGTGCACCATCACCCTCACAGAAATTAACTTCGTCCTAATATCCTATCCAAGTCTTTCAGCTTTGCAAAGCCTTTGCCCCTCATGCTTTCACTACATGCCCTTGTAAAAAGACCCTCTCCAGCTTTCTTGTAGGCTCCCTCTTGTAGGTACTGAAGGATGCTATACGGTCTCCCCAGAGAGCTTCTCTTCTCCAGGCTGAACAGCCATAACTCTCTCACCTTTTCTCATAAGAGGGGTGCTCCATCCCTCTGATCATTTTGGTGTCCTTCCTCTGAACTTGTTCCCACAGGTCCATGTCCTTTCTGTGCTGTGACCCCAGAGCTAGATAAATTGCTCCAGGTGGGATCTCACCAGTAGAGGGGCAGAATCTCTTCTCCCTCCCTGCTGGCTACATTGCTTTTGATGCAGCCCAGGATGCATTTTCCTTTCTTGTGGTTGGCAAAATAGTGGAGGACTTGTTCTAAAGGAAAGACAAAGCAATAAAAACAAGATTCAAAAATAACAATACTAAACTCCAAAGACAAAAAAACCCTCTAAAACAAACAGAAGAAAATGAAAATATCCATTCTATAAGATGGGCAGACAAAGAGTTCTCTTTCACCAACAGGAACTGTTGGTAAGAAATCAATGGAAAGAAATCAGTGGAAACTCCATTAAAATCAGCTTAAAACTGACATCATTATTATTAAGTTTATGCAAAGAAGATCAGATTCTGCTTAGTTTCACAGAAGCTCAGAAAATCAAGTGTAGTTCATAATGTTAAGCATATTACTTGTGATTGAAATACACCAATTGCCACCAGAAAATGCAAACATATAAACACATGTTTGCAAAAGGAGACACACAATGGTTAGGGTATTAAAATGCTTTTCTGAATTTCCAGCTATCACATAATTCCTCCCTGAGATATCTTGAACATTTTCATCACTTTAATGTGATGAACACCCTAAAAATATTTGCAACCCCTCCTTTGCATTTGGTGACCTTGTCAGTGTGCTTGACACAAAGAATATACTGGAATTTGTTATGGTTCAGAATACTCACTTCAATGCTTCCATGGATGAGATGATTTTTCTATTGAGTGATCTCTGTAATAATTACTAGCATTTTGAGCTAACCAAGTACATTGATCTCTCAAGCAGACGCACAAGTCAAGTCCTGACACTTAACATCTCAGATATCTTACAACATAACCATGCTGTGCTTCATATTCCTTTCAAACCTCATGGTCATCCTAGGAATGTTTTTCTTCCCTATGAATTAAAATGCATCTTAAACCCTCTTCCACTGAGCTAAAATACAGGGTGAAAAAGTGAATAAATCACTCAGTCAAGATTGTTAGGACTTCTGGTTTTGTTTTGAGTTGAAACCATTGGCATAGGATTCAGGGCAAGCATATTAAAAACATAAACACAATTATTGATATGATGCATAATTACAAGAGTAGCTATATTACAAATGATAAACATGCCTATCTGAAAATACATAGCAGAGAGACACCATAATTTTTAGAAAAAATTCTAAATACAAATACATTTTGAAAAACTCTGTGGGTTGCTAAACCAGTGGTTTGTGTAAATCTTGGAGCAATTTGCCTTCATATTGAAACACCTGGTTTCAAGTTGTAGAGTGTGTGTTTTGCACAATGTAACTCAAAAACTGCAAACCACAAGAACTCATGACTAATATGCCGCACATAAGTGACAAAAACAAAACAGTAGTATAAATGCAATGCAGTAAATCAAGACCAGATGTAACACATAATGAATCAATCATAACTGCCAAAAATTGCTAAATATAGAGCATTTAATTAAAGTTTCTGCCATGTCTCTAGACAATTCAAGTATAACCATTAGCATAGCCTTCTTCCTTTTTTTCCCAACAGCCTGTACCTTGGCCTGTTTTTCTCTTCTCATTCAAGCAATATCCATTTAAAACATCAGGAAGAACACAGAGCAAATACAACAGAAGAGAGTGCCCTGGGACATGTTACAGCCAGGAGGTAGAAAACACCGATTCTGAAAAGGGGAACGTGAAGTCAGGCTAGCTGACTTCATCCCCACGAGATAAGCACTGACACCAATCTGTTGAATTATATATGCATATAAAACATATGCATACACACATATATATCTATGTGTCTATGTTTTTCCTTTTGTGTGTTTCCTGTTCAGGAGGCGCTCCCCAGGCCTGCCCCCCGTTGCACGCTTTCTCTGCTGCACGCCTGCCAGACCAAAGCAGGAGCAGGGCACAGCCCTGCTCAACAGCATGGACTGGCAGAAACCTCTGCCAGGGACACAACAGAGCTGAAAGAGGAGAGCTTGGGCAGAATTAGCGCTGTTGGTTCACAACTTGCAACAACACAACACCAGAAGCAGACTGTAGCACACATCGAGTCCACCCACCAGGCAGCCGCGCAGGGTTTGGGGCTGAGGATGGGGCTGGGGGCAAAGTGAGCCCATCAGTGAGAGGGAGCACGAGGCAGGTCATCAGAATCCATTAAACTACCTGTTAAACTGCCACCACCACCTACTCCTGTCAGTGCACTGCCTTGCAGAGACCACTTCCAGAAGCATGTATGCCCTGAAGAGGTGAAGAACTGTGTTTTCCCTTCCAATAACAAAATGTGAAAATGTCTCCCTGCTGTAGGCTCACCCAGCTGAAATGAAGCCAAGTTTTCAGCCTCTCTCCTGGAAAAGGTGACAGAAAATAATTATAATTTCCATTTTTAAAGCAGAAATCTGGATTCCAGAGAGACACCACAGTAACGAACCAGGGTGGGATATTTTTGCTAAAAACCTTCCACATAATCTATCCAAAATAATATTTCTGATCCTGTGGGTAGCATTCCACCTACTAGTTACCACTGAGTAAGCTTGACTACAAGAAGGTGCTGCTTCTTGCATTAAGCATTTTTGCCTTGAGTTATTGACACATTTAAAATTATTCTACTTTATGTCCATCCTTAATAGAACAGAAATCTGCTACAAAATATCTTTCTTAACAGACTTGCCTTAGGTATTGTGCAGAGATTCATGATTTAACAGCTCCTCCAAACAGACAGGCGTACAGCATTTTTAATAGGCTTGTTCAACCATTTGTCTTCTGTGAGGTATAAGTGGATTATGGAGGTTTGCCTGGCTATCTTTTCACACAGCTTCCCAAATAATTGTCATAAATATCCCTACTTCCTTAAACCAATTAATGAAACGTAGCAAACATCTAATCTACAGCTTCTATTGATGAAACAATTTCTTAGGAGACACATAGCCGTTGCCACCCCACACTACATGCAGAGTTTCTAGTCTCACACAAAGAACGGAGACACATTTGAAAAGGGGAAAAAAAAAGAGGAAAAACTCATATAAGTCTCATAAGAATTTCTTTAGTCACTGCTAAAGATTTTTCTTCCTGTGATGAGTATTTAGAAGACAGATTTAATGGGAAACACATGGATTCATCATTGCTAAAAATCAACCTCACTTCAGATGATAATTTATTTACTTTCTTGAAAAAGGTATTTATGCATAAAAATTACACTCTGGGAGTTTTAATGGCCCTTTTGCAATCCTGTAATGGTAAATGGGATCCTGCACTAAAAGCAGTCAACACAGGAGTGTTTCAGCAGCAGGGTGAATGGATATCACTCACACAAGCAGGGCTGGCAGTTCTCAGACGTCAATATTTTTTTTTCATAAGCTAAGAAAAATAAAATTGCTAATAAGTAGAGTAAATTATTTCATTATAATAGAAAACACTTAAAAGAATAATAGTTTCCCTATTCAAATAACAGATATATGGTAACAGCACTAGGTTCATGAAAAAAAATTCATACGAAAAGCTATTAAAATATTAAATATTTATGCTTTTAAATCTTCATCTATTTCACATCCCCTTAACTATTTTAGCCTGATTTTATGAATATTTAATGCTATAAAAACATTCCTTTTGTGATCCTGTTGAAATATTCAGCATGAAGAAAAATGTCATTTACACCACATGATTAATGTCCGAGATTCCTAAATCAACAAGCCCAGAAACCAGGGAGCCTAAGTAAAAGCGGTTGCAGTCTGGAATCTGAAACGGGGTTGTTGTGTCCTTGAGAACAGCAGCATTGGAGATACCAAATAAAGGTGCTGGCTGTATTACATTTAAAAACAAGAGGAGATGTGTTGATGCACTCTGCGGGGGAAGATGTATGTGCAGTGTGATTCAGCATCACAGTAGCAGTAGTGCAAGAGAGTGGATCTGCTTGCTGAGCTGAACAAAAATGAATAGTAAAACAAACAATCCTTTGTGCAAAGGCAGGCATAACCAAAAAAAAAAAAAAAAAAAAAAGAAAAAAGAAAAAAAAAGGATGGAATTAGTGGTCTGAGGGAAATATGCTTGTTTAAATAGACCAGTCTCCTCTAGAGACCAACGCTGCCTCCCTTCTCACACTGCTGTAGCACTTACCTGGCCTGCTGGAAAGTAGAGCATGTTACATGCAACTGCTGACACGATCAGACAACACTAAATGCCCCCAATTACTTCATTATTTATGAAATGTTTGCTGGGTGCAGTCAGTGGCTTCATGATGGAAAAGCTGCAACAATGAGGCTCTGTCAGACTTTTGGCAGAGACATATCCAAACACATAAAAACAAGTTAAAACACTATCTTTATGCATAATTCTTTCTTGGCATGTGTCCTCAGTTACCATAATTTGAAGCGAGAAAACACTTCTACTTTTTCTCACTCTGAAATAATGTGGCCAAAAGTGTATCTAATTCCCCTCCTCCCCCAGAAGAGAAACAGCCTTGTCAAGGGCTGGGTTGTACGTGTGCTTGAGATACTGAGGTTTCCATTTACCACACAGCTGCACCAACTCCAGCAGCCCTGCCTGCTGCCAGACGCCTGGAGCCACAAACCCACAGCTGCCCACAAGCGTCATCGGCCACTGGCCAGGGCTCAACTGCTCGAGCAGACCCAGCCTCAGTTCTGCTCTGGCTGCTGATCCTCTCCTCTTGCAGGAAATCCTGTAAAGCACATGCTGGATGGCGAGCAATCCGTGTGCCAAGAGATGGAATCAGTGCGGACAGGGGAAAGCACGGTGCAGAGCCATGAGCGCTTTGCGAAACGGTGCTTCGAAGTTGATTTACAGCTGGAAAGCCCTCTCGGTACAAATAGTTCATAAAGCATATGACCTAAGTACTTGCCCACAGGGCCACAATAACATTTATGTAGCATAAATTAATGTGTTTCAACCGCTAATTCAATCCTCTGGTTTTGGCAGAATGTGACCTCTGCAACAAAGTACTGTGCTTGTGGTGATGACTCACAGGTCTGGCTGCCTTGCACTTGAGAGTCACACACACCCTCGCGAACAAAGAGTGCCATTCGTCAAGCAGCCGTAAAAATATACCTCCAGAATATGTTTGGATCACTGCTAATTGAAATTTCCTTTTTATAGGAGTCTGATCAGAACCAGCTGTGCTTTTGGAGTCAAGCAGGAACAGATTTATATATTACATTAGAAACCTGACAAATTCAGACACAAGCAGCTGAGTGAATGCCTATAATTGGCTGGAGAGACACACATATAACACACAATTACTTGAGACTTCCCTGAAGGAAAATTCTACGCTGGATGTGGATTATTTTTGCGTTTCTCTTTTCTGATTTCCTCTTCAGTGAAAAGTTATATCTAAGCAGTGCCCCAAACTCAGAGGAACTTTATTAGTGCTTTTAATGATGCCTGGGCTAGAGAACACAAAGGTGAGGCAAATCTCTGAGGAACACATTATTTTCTGTGCCTCTCTCCAAGTATGATTAGTAACATGTCTGTCTATAGAAAGTCAGCTGTAGCTGCACAAATATAAATGTTGGAGAGAAAAAACAATTGGATACCAATCTCCAGATCTGTAATTTTCTCAACTATTATAAGACCACCTGGACTTAGACTACTAATTCTGTTCAGATAGTGAAGTCTTACTGAAGTTCTAACAAAAATTCCATTCTCTTTTACCTCTTTCTGGTCAGATGACTGTTTCCCACTCCTCCAGATCCAATTGTATCTACAGCATGGATCATGGATCATGAAGATCCACATGTTCACAAACTTCATGGCTGATCACTGATTGAAAAATTCCAGGTCTATCAAGCCATAGCAAGCTCTCTGTAATGATCTATCACTGTGAATACCTAAAATCCTCATCTGCAGACAACCTTCCCCTAAGAAATCCAATCCACCTCCAGATTCTTTCTTCTCATGACTTTCAAGATCACCATAATGCAAATTAAAACCTGTCCAAAAAGAGTGGGATGCAAGAGGACAGATTAGACAGCTTTATTACTAAAGTGCTTTCTATGATCTTTGTTAATAAAAAACCTACATTACATACATTGTAAGACCATCAGAAAGGTAATGGTTCCTATGACTCATGAAAATGTCAAAATTAAAATAATTTTGTGAGAAAAATAATCAAATTAAGAATTCAATCACCAGTTTGTGGATAATTTACATCATAACATTGTTCTGATCCATCAGTGGCACCTAGACTAAATTTTAACAATGCATTTTAAGGCTAAGCAAAAGCACAGCATTTGTTGGTTCCAGGAAAAAGGAGATTGTATCAAGAAAGAGTCTAAAAGAATCCTTGATTAGTAGCTAGAACAAGACTGGTAGGTGAGGTGTGCAGACAATAAGTGTTTTTCTGAACAGACCAACTAATTTAGTTTAGGAAAATTAAACATTCTTTTGGTAACCTAAAGTCTTTCTCTCATGAAAAACAGAACAGCATGTACATTTTGGGGTATCTTTTTTGAATTACATTTCTATTGCTGTACTGAAAATCATAACCTTTTATTCCATGAAAATAAGACTAGTCTTGTCCTAATGTTGGCTGATTTGAATCAGAGGAGTTGAGAAAAATTGCTCAAATAAATGGCATAGGTCCAGTTTAGCAGTGCTGAAGTAGAAAATAGGTTGCTTGCAGCATGATTTAGTTCTAAGTCCAATGGTATGTAGTGGCAGGGATCTGTTCCTCATGAAAATTTACTCCAAGGCTGATATCACCTACTCAGAGTTTTTGGAGAAGGCTCAACACTATCCTTTGGGTGTTTATCTCATGTCTCTCTGAAAAGACCCAAAAAGTAGTAGGCCAGGGCATAATCAACTTCTCCAGAAAAGGTAACGCCTGTCTTATGACCTAGGGTCTTGCTCCTTGCTGCTCCCCAGTTTATGTTGCACTAGATAAAAATATCTTTTAAAAGAAGCCTCACTGGTAAAGACAGAAATTTCACACAGAGTGGCACTTTGCTGGAGGGCTTACCCTTGAAAAAGTAAAAAAATAATAAGCTAGATAGCTAAACACCAAATTAATTTCTCAAAATTAGTTTTATCTCAGAAAATTGCAAACCCATCCACTTAGCTATAAACACAAGTACAAAACAAACAAACAAACGAAAAAAAGGCAAAACAATAGACCAAGAAACTAACCAAACTATTTCTGCTTCATCCTCAAAAAGAAATGGAGATGAAGAAAACATTACTTTGTAATAGTTGTCATCACAGTAAAGTTGAGTATTACCAGGGGACTATACATTTTGCCACTGTGATTGAAGAGAAATTGTTGTGTATTGCATTCCCTTTCACAGGACAATATTAATTTTATGACCATTGTGTGTTTTTACTCACTTGGGGTAAATCTGTAAATGTATGTAGAAAACTGTAGAGCGAAAAATCACTCTGATGAATATTATGAAAAATCCTAAAGCAAAGAATGGGAGATCTCAATCGCTTACATTTCCTAATTCTATACAAATGTAGTTTTGTATTTTAGAGTGTTTCTTGTTATGATAATAAACAAAATGTTTCCAGTCTGAGGAGGCTACTGCAACTACTTAGACAATCAAAGCTTTGTGGCTTCTAGATACATTTGCTACAATCTATTTGCATGAGGAAATGTCCCTGGAGAGATATGGGAGCCATCATTTCAATAAAATTACACTCCTCAATAGCTACAGTTACTGCATTGTGCCAGGACTTAAAAAATATTCATAATACCTTATTTGCTTTTGGATGCATCTCTGTGCACAGAGCAAGTTTAATTTTTGAGAGTGTTCTGGTGATCTCACTTACACCAGCAGGAGAAGAACTACATTGGCCCAAAAGGGCTGCTTGCAGCCCTGGTTCTTCACTCGAGGTCTGCCGCCTAATTACACTCACTCATTCTAAAGCCAGTGCTACAATGACAGGATGTGGCCTGGCTGCATCTGCTGGAAATTATGACTTCTGCCATTTCCAACACTTTATCCAACAGCACACAAGCTCAAAGGCTTTGAAAGTCATCTCTGTTTCTCACGCAATTTCTTGAAAAGAAAGGGTGATGAAGGTAGTTGGTGGTTTCTTTTCAGAATTTCTAATCCTTTCCCATAAAAAACCTTGTATGTATGGATTTTTTTATTAGATTCATTATACTCAACTGGATTTCTTCAAGACATATTAAGTGCAACTTTTTGAATGCAGAAGACTTTCTTAGAAAAAACACAAGAAATTTTCAAATTGTAGGTGTAAGAGTCAACAATATTATTGAAGCCACAAATTTCATGGTATCCATGATTAGCTCCATGTAAATATTGTATGAATGAAGCGCAGTGTACTGGGCTTATTAGGGCATATTAGGTGTAACTTTTTGAATGCAGAAGACTTTCTTAGAGAAAACCAAGGAATTTTCAAATTGTAGGTGTAAGAGTCTTCAATATTATTGAAGCTATAAATTTCATGGTATCCATGATTAGCTCCATGTAAATATTGTATGAATGAAGCACAGTGTAGTTGTAGTTTCAAAACAAATATAACCTCAGGCAGGAGGATGAATGTTAAATTTTCATGGTTACAGTGGCTATACATTTCCATCAACAGACACAGCAACTAATGAGTGAAGCAGTCACTATGACAGATTAAAAGATGAAACACTGCGCCCCTTAAGATAGAGAATTAAAGCATGTGATAAGAGTGTCTCAATTTTTAAAAGCCAATTTTACATTATACCATTAAGATATGTGTAAAATAAGCTGGGGTTTGAGGCTTTTAAAATCTTTACACATCAATTTAATGGCATGTCAAGCTTGAAAGGGAAAAGTGTCAGACTGATTTGATAAGAAAGATGTCAGAAGCACATTTATTGAGAACTGTATAAAGAATTATTTTATTTTATGCTAGGAGGGAATAAGTAGAAGCAAGGAAGAACAAACTTATGTAAGCAGTGTAAATTACGTTGATCTTGTGCTATAAATCATTGATGCTGTGCTCATGTAAAACATATATATGTTGACTGGGAGGATTTTATGTACTTAATGTACTTATTTGTCACCTGGTTTGAGCTAACCAGAGTTTTTCTAATTCCATAATCCTAACATGCCGACCTCTGAGGTAAAAACATCAAGGAAAACTAAAACTGCTGTCCTTGAAATTTTAGTAAAGCAAATGGAAAAAAAACCTATTGTAAAGGGTCACAACTTCTTACATCCTACATTACACCCATTTAATGCAGAGGGATAGGTTCTCATTTAGGAAATAACAGATCTCTCACCTCACAAAGAAAGTTGACTACAACCCTGAGGACAAGAACAGCTGAAAAAAGATAATAAAAATAAAAAAAAACTTTGACTGGATTAGAGTGAAAGCTGGAAATTCACTGCTTTTTAAGTACTGAAAACAAGTTTCCAGAAAAATGATAAATTAAACAACCCAAAATGCCCAAGGGAAGTGGGAAATCAAAGGTAAAACTCTGAAGTGTTTGCTGCCCAGAACTACTTCCAGACCTTGTGGACCAAAGCCAGACTTACAAGGTCACCTTTCAGAGTTTGGCCTCTCATCCTGCTCTTTGGCCAGAGGGCTAGGGTGACTCTTAGCAAACAACTTTTGAATCCCAAAGCTCCCTGAGTGATTTTGGGTTTGTGGGGCAAGACTTAGCCATGTGGCAGTATTCTCACATGCTTCACTGAGGTGCAGCACACACCTCTTACTTCTGGAGTGACAGAAGTCATCCTGGACTCATTACTTATAATCAAGTGATGCAAGAGAGAAGAATTTTGCCTTCCTATCTATAGGGAAATTATGGGATTTCTTATCCTTACTTTTCCCCTGAAGTATTGTGTTAACAAACAAATTGTTTGGTGTTGGACAAGTATGCATGAGATTTACTCATTTGTGTCCACTTCAGTAGTTTAGCAGATACCTGTCAATGGCACTGGAAGATAAAGAGGCAGTCCAGGAAATTCTTAGAATGTATGGAGGACAACTTTTTGTTGCAGCTGGTGGGTGAACTCACCAGGGGAGGGACTATGTTAGATCTGCTGTTTGCAAACAGAGATGGGCTGGTGGGAGATGTGGTGGTTGGAGGTCGCTTGGGGCAGAGTGATCATGAAATAATAGAGTTCTCAATATTTGGTGAAGTCAGGAAGAGCACCAGTAAAACTCTTGCATTGGACTTCCGGAGGGCAGACTTTGGCCTGTTCAGGAGACTCATTCAGAGCGTCCCTTGGGAAGCAGTCCTAAAAAACAAAGGAGTTCAGGAAGCGTGGGCATACCTCAAAACAGAGATCTTGAGGGCACAGGAACAGACCATCCCTGTGTGCTGAAAGATCAGTCAAGGGGGTAAACGTCCAGTCTGGCTGGGCAAGGAGGTTTTAGAGGAGCTTAAGAATAAAAAGAGGATGTATCAGTGTTGGAAGAAGGGTCAGGTCTCTAAGGAAGTATTCAAGAAGGCTGCTAGAGCATGCAGAAAAAAAATTAGGGAGGCCAAAGCTCAGTTTGAACTTAGAATGGCAACTTCTGTATAGGGTAATAAAAAATGTTTTTACAAATACATTAATGGTAGAAGGAAAGGTAAGACCAGTCTTTGTTCTTTATTGGACAAAGGAGGGAACTCAGTATCTGAAGATGAGGAAAAGGCAGAAGAGCTTAATGCCTATTTTGCCTCAGTTTTTAGTGGGAAGATGACTTGCCCTCAAGACACTTGCCCACCTGGGCTGGTTGATGGTGACAGGGAGCAGAATGGTCCCCCCATTGTCCCAGAGGAGGCAATCATAGAACTACTGAAATGCTTGGATATTCATAAATCTATGGGACCAGATGGGATCCACTCCAGGGCAATGAGAGAGCTGGCAAACGAGCTTGCAAAGCCACTCTCCATCATTTACCAACAGTCATGGCTCACTGGTGAGGTTCTGGATGACTGGAAGCTGGCCAATGTGATACCCGTTCACAAAAAAGGTGCAAAGGAAGATCCCGGTAATTATAGACCAGTCAGCCTGACCTCAGTACCTGGCAAAATAATGGAACAGTTTATATTAAGCGCCATCACGCAAAATCTACAAGGTGGCCAGGGTATCAGACCCAGCCAGCATGCATTGAGGAGGGGTAGGTCATGTTTGACCAACCTGGTCACCTTTTATGACCAGGTAACACACCTAGTGGATGCAGGGAAGGCTGTAGATGTTGTTTACTTGGATTTCAGCAAGGCCTTTGACACTGTCTCCCATAGCATACTCCTAGACAAACTGGCAGGCCGTGGCTTGGACAGAAGCACTCTTTTCTGGGTTCAGAACTGGCTGCATGGCCGGGCCCAGAGAGTGGTGGTGAATGGTGCTGCATCCAGCTGGTAGCCAGTCACCAGTGGTGTCCCTCAGGGGTCTGTGCTGGGGCCAGTTCTGTTTAATATTTTTATTGATGACATGGATGAGGGTTTAGAGTCCTTTATTAGCAAATTTGCAGATGACACTAAGCTGGGAAAGTGTGTTGATCTGTTAGAGGGACAGAGGGCTTTGCAGAAGGACTTGGAACGGTTGGATGGATGGGCAGAATCTAATGGGATGAAGTTCAATAAGTCCAAGTGCTGAGTCCTGCACTTTGGCCACAATAACCCCCTGCAATGATACAAGCCAGGAATGGTGTAGCTGGACAGTGTTCAGGTGGAAAGGGACCTGGGGGTGCTGGTTGACAGTCGGCTGAACATGAGCCAGCAGTGTGCCCTGGGGGCCAAGAAGGCCAATGGCATCCTGGCCAGTATCAGGAACGGTGTGGCCAGCAGGAGCAGGGAGGTCATTCTTCCCCTGTACTCAGCACTGGTGAGGCCTCACCTGGAGTATTGCGTCCAGTTGTGGGCCTCTCACTTTAGGAGGGACGTTGAGATGCGTGAGCATGTCCAAAGGAGAGCAACGAGACTGGTGAGGGGCTTGGAACACAAGCCATATGAAGAACGACTGAGGGAGCTGGGGTTGTTCAGCCTGGAGAAAAGGAGATTCAGGGGTGACCTTATCACTCTCTTCAACTTCCTGACGGGTGGCTGTGATGAGCTGGGGATCGGTCTCTTTCTCCAGGCAACAACAGACAGAACAAGAGGACACAGTCTCAAGCTGCGCCAAGGGAGATACAGGCTAGAATTAAGGAGGAAGTATTTTACAGAAAGAGTGGTCAAATACTGGAATCATCTACCCAGGGAGGTGGTAAAGTCACCATCCCTCGAAGAGTTTAAAAAAAGACTGGATGTGGCACTTGGTGCCATGACCTAGTTGAGGTGTTAGAACATGGGTTGGACTCGATGATCTTAAAGGTCTCTTCCAACCTAGAATTTCTGTGATAAGACTACCACATTTTCAGATTATTTTTTTTTCAATAGCATTGAAAACCAGCTGAACCAGTGTGAAAAAGGCAAAGGACAAATGTCACATTTTAATCCTGTCAGTAAAAAGGCATTTGAAGTACTGCCTCTCACTAAAAATGCATGTGTCTGGTTTTCTTCAATAACATAGCAATTCTACCTGTCAGTTTCCCTCACTACCTACTTTGCTAAAAGCAGATTTAAAGGTACCTTCATTGATGTAGATGTCACTTGAAAGGAAATCTTCCACAATAAGGAGCCTGGGTGGACAAACAAGTCATAACCAAGAAATCACAAGTCAACCATGTCAAACCAATGGGGAGAGCTAGCAGAATGGACACACTGAGTCAGTGTGGATCCAGTAGAATGTCAGTGTCAGCATTCTCCTACAGCCTCTCACTCTGCCTGAGTGTTCAGAGGTTAAAGTAGGAAATTTAGGGAGTGGTTGAAAGTGGTGGAAAATCACAGGAGAATCGCATCTGCACAGAGCAGCAATGTTTTCCATTGTGCCATATTTTTGTCTCCTCCTCCTCCCAAACAGGCAGCCTGCCATAATGTTGAAGAAACAATTCCCTGGTATGAATAGCCCTGAAAGATTGACTTTTAGAAATATAAAACCAAATTAATTTGGAATGGCATAATTGATTAGATATTCTCCCAAACAGTAAGCTCAAGAAATTAATTGTTTGCAGGTTGTTCTGAAAGATGAATTCTTCATCCCCACATTACCATATTTTTACAGAAATTCACTCCCACCCCAAAATAAACTAAATTATGTTTAGTTTAAATCCTGTGGTCTTTTCAGTGCTCTCAATTAATTCATTAATTAACAGATATCCTTTTAATTTTAACCTTATTAGTGAGTGATGAAAACAAAGACCCTCAACAATTTCATTGCCACTAAGCTATCTTTACTAAGATCTTAAAATATTTTTGTGCCAAGTCTTTGATGAGTACTACTTGCTTTTCTGCCAGAAGACACCACATGTTTGCACTTGTGTCCATGGGAAGGGCTGTTCCTGGCACCACTTATCAAGGTTCCCACACCTGGGCTCTGGCATCTCCACCTCCCTCCTAAGCCAGGTTCAGGCACAAGTGTCAGCCCTTGCAGAAAGGAGATCCGCATCTCTCTGCTTTACCAGGGGATGAGTGAGAGGGATGAGTGAGAAAACACCTTGGCAGTGTTTTCTGCGTCCTGCTCTGCCTGAGAGCAGGGTGCACAGCTGCCCAGGGTGTCCTTCCTCCATGCTGACAAGCTCCTGGCTCCGTGTGTTATGGTGCAGGAGCTTTCTCCAATCACAAGGAACATTGCACAGGATGCCAGTGCCTCCTCAAGGCTCTGGCATCTATGCCTATCTATTCACGTCATTAGAGAAAGTAAGGGAGACCCATGTCAGTTATTTGAGGATGTAATCATTTTCAGGACTCAAAAACCTAAAATAGTAAACATTGACAACACACAATCAAATAAGAAAGTACATATATTTTCATAAGAATAAGAAAATAAGTGGACAGATTCTCATGTGTCATTTGAAAATTATTATTGAAACCCTCTAATTTAAATTATTTACTAAGAGGCATATATTTACTTTCGAACTTCTCCATTATCAAAAAGGAGGGAAAAGGTTATTCTTTCCATTCTTTCCTTTAAAAAACCCTTCTTTTGGGTAAAGAATTCTGCCATTTTTTGGACATAATTTATTTCTCATAAATTCCTTTTATCTACTGTATTTCCTAAATCTGTTTGAAGTTCAGACAGCTCTAGACAGATGAAGTCACTGGCATGTATTTAAAAAAACCCCCTGCCTTTGAAATATAACCAATAGTTTCTACATGATTCAACAAGGAATCTCTAAAGAGAAAATACAATTCCTCTGTGTTCCCATGAACTATACTTTTAACTGTCTTTGTGACCAATATCAAAGTTTGTGCATTTGACTTAGGGCAACTAAAATAATATAATACCATAATCGCCAAAAAATCTCCATGAAATGTAAACAATACACCTACTTTCATGAAAGGAGGCCTTTATAGGTGATGTTCAGGTTTCTGGAAATATTCTTATCATATTAGATACTTTTTAAAGTTCACTATAGGTCTTTCCTATGCTTTTTACCAATGCATTGTCTCTTTATCTTAATGAAAATCTATCAGTTTAAGGTAGCCTATCCCATACTGCAAAATTTTGTGAAATATCATGTTCAAATTATCAACAACAATTTTATTGACTGTAGAAATTATTTTCTTTAAAATATTTCACTTATCTATATTAATTTGGGTTATTATTATGAAAAGATTTTTCAAGCAGGAGGCAGTTATTTGAAGGTAAATAAACTAATAAACTGTTGTAATAAACTGTGTTTATTAGGACACAGTTCTGCTTCAGATGCGTTGGGGTAAAGCTGTCAGGCACCTTATGGAAGCAGGGTTCAACTGTGGTGACTCAAAGGGTCTCCAGAGAAAGGGCTTTCTGGGCTTCAACAAAGAGACAGTGCAGAACATGGCCTTTTGTGATTAAATGACATTATTGTCACAGTAGAAGCCTTCACAGTTGTTTCTAAGCAAGGAAAACCACAGGCAAAACCACCTGCCTACATGCACTGTGAAAAAATGTTCTATGAAACAATAAATGTACCCACAATAGTTTGCAGTTTGCAAACTATCACTTTGGTCTCTTCCAGCAAACAATATTAGAGCATACATTCCTACAAAACCATGGGTGAACATGGTGAGTAAGGGAAGCGGGGGAGATGCTGCTTTCCTCAGTAAAAGGTGCTCCAACAGCAGCTGTGTAAATTATGGCAGCGATAACTACAAAAGTAGTGTGATTTCCTGCTGGCTGGCCAAGCCAATTCAATCCAAGTGACCGACCTTCAAAGCCCCACTGTAAATTTGTTCCTCACATGAGTTCTCTGAAGAAACACTGACCCACTGTGGTCCTCCTTCCCTCAGGGATTCCACTGGTTGTCATCCAGGTCGAGCTTCCTGACCCTCTTGGGGTGCTCAGCTGCAT
Organism: Melozone crissalis; assembly: GCF_028551555.1. Taxonomy (NCBI): domain Eukaryota; kingdom Metazoa; phylum Chordata; class Aves; order Passeriformes; family Passerellidae; genus Melozone; species Melozone crissalis. Next base: position 16,484,016 of record NW_026535783.1, on the reverse strand, counting down.
CCCAAACAGCACACGCTGACTTTGATGCTCTTCTCCTCTCCAAGCATCAGTGTTCTTCTGGAGTTGCTCCTGTTTTTGTTTAGATTTATAACTGCAATTTCTACCACTGTAATAGAGATTTAGCGGGTTTTCTGACTTACTGGAAGGCAGAATGCAACCCTGAAATGTTTGCACTCCTTTATTTGTGTAAGGAAGAAAACCTGAAATTGTGGGATGCAGGCACAAACTGAGAAGATGCAGCAAACAAACTTGTTTCTTAAAGTAGATGTCTCACACAGAAATGTGTCTCTACATCATCGTGCCCTGTCTAGAAGAAGCAGTTTTCATGCACAGTGAAGGCCAAAACTGCTGAAGTTCAAGAATTAATGGCTTGATGATAATGTCTAGCTTGTCATACTGTCTGCAAAAATCACACCACCACTCTGTAGTTCCTAAAATGTTGGACTCATATTCCCAAAATTTTTAAGCTACATTTTTTCCAGCAACATTTGCAGCCTTGCTATTTTTTTCAGTATTTGGAAATCCATGAATGAAGCCTGATAAAAATTACTGGAGGAAGCATTTAAATAACAAGGTAACATGGCAACCTCACTGTACTCAAGTGTGAGTAGGAGAAGGTACCTCTCACTGTCCCTGCCTTCAGAACACATCCAATTAGCCTTCCCTGAAGAGTGGAATTACAGACAGGTCTCCCCATTCACTTTTGCTTCTTAAAGTACCCGGATATGACACCTATTCCACACTAAATTTTAGTGCCTTGATAAAAAATCTATTTGGAAAAACCTGAAGAGGTGTGCAAATATTTGACTTATTAAGTTAGAGCTGGTATAAAGGGATGAGTTGTGTTTGTCTTATTAACAAAAAGAACTTCCTTTCACCAAGAAAACCAGCTGCATTAGTAAAGACAAGTCTGTTTGAAAGTTTGAATTAAATTAAACCATTTAATATGGATTTTATTTCTTTTTCTGTCTGATGTTTATTCCTCACAGGAATAATATTCCTCTGGAAAAAAACAAAAACTTGCCCCCAAAAAATCAGACAGAACAGCAACAACTGCAAAAATAAAAAAAACCAAACAAAAAAAAAAAAAAAAAACCAAAAAAAAACCAAAAAAACCCCCAAAAACAGCAAAAGAACACTAACACCTCATTTGTAATTCTGACAAAAATGTCATTAAGACTAAATCCTGCAGCTCAGTAGAAAGGGTGTATTTACAGAAATTATGTTCATAGTTTAAAGCATTTATAGCTTCTTTCTTTTGTCATTAAAAATGCAGAAGACAAAAGATGCTATATACATCAGTTGTAGTTTTCCTGAATGCAATGTGGGTAGTTAAAATTACTGAGCTTATACTTTTTATGAGTGTTGTTTAGATGAAATTCAAAGTATGAAAAAGTTAAACTGTGTCAACATCTTCACATATTAACACAGGCACAGGCACAGGCACAGACAGTTTTCACAAATGTATTTGCCATGCAAAAAATGTCCCTTGACTTCAAAAGAATCAGGTAAAATACAGATGAGATACTGAATTTTTCTCTTCCTTCTAAATGGTGCAGCTTCAAGGGCATGATTCAACATAGATAATTTGAGCTCTTGAAGGATGGATGTGATTACAGTATGAACCAAAATAAGTACAGGTTTGTGTGTGCTTGTAAATTTGGAATTTGGGCAGTTTTACTAAAAGGATCGTAAAAGTTCATAAGCTTACACATCTTTTCAGATGAGTTACAAATGATTTATGGTCCTGTACCAAAATTCATTATTTTAATGCAAAACATGCAAACAATGTTATTGACAAATATTTTTTGACCAGTAAGTTTTTCCCAGTTCAGCTAAAACCTTTACAAAAATTTTTTATCAGAAGATTGATCATCTGTTCTCCTAAGTTATTTGTAGAGATTCTTCTGTAAGTAATTCTTACCTTGTAAATGGTGCAGAAAATTTGCTGTGGAGTTGATATGTAAAACCAGAGATGTTTCAACGTATTTGACCTTTTGGATGTATTATTTTCACAGGTTATTTTGTATTTCTGACAAGGTGAATAGCATTCTTAGAATTATATTTGTACTTCGCATATCCACTATTTTGAAATCAAAGAAATTTCTCATTAAAATTTATTAATTTTAATTTCATATGGCAGTACTTTCTTTAAAATACTTTAGAGTAATTTTTGTTACAAAAAAAAAAAGCATGTATGTAGAATGATTTCCTGGAAAAATTGCTATGGGCGCAGATTTGCTTAAACATCTCTCCCTGCCCCCAATAACTAGTGGAGACGGTACTGCAATTTCAGGTGAAACTAATGAAACCAAAGAAAATCTTCATATGAATATCTAAAAAGTGAAAGTAAAATATTTCTTAAACTTTTATGTTAGGTGACATCCAGATGGTTTAAAAGGTTGTTTCTAACATTAATTGAAGTACTCTAAGGAGTCAGATGTTGACTGTCTTGGATTTGTTTTTTAAGTTTTCTCATTTAATCTAGGCTAGAGGTATCATTAAAGTAGCTTTGCATAGTAAAGTAGCTTCTTCCTGGACCAAATTAAGCTCAAAAGTAGGAAGGCATTAAAACAAAAGATATACAGTCAGAAAATCTGCGTAAAAGGATGAACAATTTCTCATGCAATTGTATTATGATGATAAAATTTGCAAATAGAGAATGTAAATTGTTATCCACATGTGAGGGTAAATCTAAAATAAGGTTCAAAGAAAAAAAAAACTTTTAAAAGTGAAGATGTGTTATTGGTGACTTCCCTGCTTATTTTTCGTAAATATGTGATAAGGTATTCACATGGATATCCTTTAAAATTATTTTATTAATAAAATCACAGAATTCCTAAGGCCAGAAAAAACTAACGATCATCAAGTCCTACTGTTATAAATTATCAAATCGGAAGCCAAATTTATAAGAAAATTTAACAAATATTTATTAGATCGTCAGCAAAATAGAATTTCAAAAAACAACCACCACAGCTAAGGCAGTGTCAACCCCGGGATCGGTGCTGGGTGAACCTGGATCAGACCAACAAAGTGTCAGGGTCTCCCCTGCGGTTCACCCCGATTGCTTCTCCCAGCGAGCTTATATACGGTTTATTCTGCCTGGGGCAGAAATGACCGAATGTTCCTTTGTGTCCCTTCACATGCAGAACCAGGGCCATACATGTGCAGGGGTAGACACAAGTCTGGTTCCAGGTGTCCAGATGATGTCAGAGCACTCAGGAGAAGTCAGTATTCACATATAAAGGGTGGCGCTGGTAGTAGATGCAATCTCTGATGAGCAGATCACTCTTGAGTGGCCCGGACATTCCAGGGAAGTCAGTGATCATGGCCCAGGAAGGTTCCATTCATATGTTAACAGGCTTGATATTATCTTAATATTGTCCAGGAACTAATTGAATAAAAATAAGGCTCTGCTTCCAGCTGGGGTGGTCAGAGACATAGCTTGGATTTTACAATATTTTATAAATAAATAGCATGAATTATCTCTACCATATACTACACTACCATCAGCCTAGCACCACAACCATGTTCACCAGTAAACCATGTTCACAAGTGCCATATCCACATGTTTTTTAACAGTTCTAGGGATTGTGATTCCATTACCTTGCTATGCAATTTGTTTTTCGTTGCATTGTTCTTCCTTCCCATGAAAAAACTTATTTCTAATATCTAAATTAAAGTTCCTCTGGTGCAACTTGAGGCCATTTCCCCTTGTTGCTTGTTACACGCAAGAAGTGCCCAACTCCCACCTAGCTACCCCCTCACGTCAGGTGGTTGCAGAGATCAGCAGCGTCCCTCCTCCTCTCCCTGTTCTCCAGGATAAACACTCCCAGCTCCCTCAGCTGGTTCCGTAGGAAGGACTTGTGATCCACTGCCATTCTCCAGCACCTCAAGTTTTTTCTTGTTTTGAGGGGTCCAAAACTGGACACAGCACTCAAGGCACAGCCTCCCTGGTGCCCGGTAGAGCAGGGAGAGTGAAGTGCCTGATTCTGGTGGCCACACTCTTGCTGATACAGGCCGAGATGTCCCTGGCCTTCCTGGCTACCTGGGCACACGAATGGCTCTTGTTCTGACATCTGTCATTTTAATAGAATAAACAACAAACTTCTATTGTTTATTCTATTAAAATTAGACAGTGTGGGCAACAACTCTAACACGGCTTTTATTTCCTTAGTATTCTTTTGAAGTAAAGTTACTCTCTGCACAGAAGTGGAACCAAAAATAATGCAAAAGGTCTAAAACGCTAGACTGCCTTCTTACTGACCAATCTATTAATGTGATGTGATTATTGATGGTGCTGAATAAAAAAGAATCATCTCTGAACCTGAGTTCCACAAAGGTCAATGTTTTAGTTTATCTCCTTAGAAAATGATGGATCTGACGTTAGATTCAAACCAAAATATATTGTTCTCATACCTTTGGGATTATCACAATGAAGGTTTTGTTTCATCCCATTTCTAATATAAATGCAGTCTACATGGTGAACATGCCAAACTCTTGGAAAAGTAAACATACTTGCTCTGCAAAACAATCCTTTCAGAGAAGAAGAAAGACATACACAAATTCCTTTGGACAAAATGTTAATTTGTAAATTACTGTTGTGAGAATTTGTGTAGTTCTACTTTATATTGAAATGACAAGATAACATCAAAAAATAATCTTCATTCTTTTAGATGTTATATATAACATCTTTTAGATGTTAGATATAACATTCTTTTAGACGTTATATATAACATTTGAAGTGGTTCGTTTATAAAACAGTTTTTAGCATTCATCTTCTAATCATATAGGTTGGGGTTTTTTTGAAATTTCTATCTTAGTTTTCAAAAAATTTAAAAGTTTTTGGCAATTACGAGCACTGAACATGACTAGCCTATAAAAAGGTTTTTGATGAATAAAGAAAAAGAAAGATAATTATTACATTTTAAGATTTCAGTCAGAAAATTGGAGACCGTGAAATTATTTAGCTTTAATATTTGAGGTGCAGTTTAAAGCTTATCAGTGTCCATTCAAAACCTTAAAGAATTTGCAAAGGAAATGCCAAGAAAGTGCAGAATTATGAAACTACATCTTTTAAGGAAAAAAAAAACGTTCAGATCTTGAAGATGAAGGTATTACAATAATATGATTTGAGACAATCAAATAATGTGGATGCCAGACCCCCTATGCAGGGGGAATTCTTCAATGAATTCCAATATTTCCATATCAGCTATCCTTCCCCAGGGAAGTGGTCCCAGCACCAGCCTGACAGAACTGAAGAAGTGTTGGGCAAACTCTCAGGCACATGTTGGGATTTTCGTCTATGTCCTGTACAGGGCCAGGACTTGGACTCCGAGAATCCTTGTGAATCTTTCAATCTGTCTCAAAATCTTTGAGTCCTCACAATCAAATATGTATAAAACCTTGAATTCTAAAAATAGATAAAATCTTTAAACAGATTTGTCATCTCAAGAAATTCCAGTTCTCTGTGCGGCAAGTGTGCAAGTTGTTTATGTCACTGCTCCTCAACATCTGCTGGAGGATCATCACAAGGATGGTGTCTCTGGTTCTGAGCACAATGTAGGGCAGGATGGACACACCTGGCAGGTATCCACTGTGTTCTGGTGTCCATAGAAATACACACATATCCATGTCCCCACGTAACAAGGTCCCACGGACCTTCCCACTTATTTGTAATAATGTTCTTTACCATTTCCTTAGGTCTAGGTGATTTAGCGTCACCACACAACTACAAGGATAGAAAATAATTCAGGATTTTTGGGTTCTGGGATTTCCCTGGGACTGTTCAAGCTGTTCCCTGGGGTGGTTCAAGGTGTAAACAGCTTTGGCAACTCTGCTTTGTGGGGTCTCACAACACATTCACCTTTTCTGTTTGTCTAAAATATGTTTTAGAGTGCCATGGGCACGTTCAACAGTGGCTTGCCCTGTTGCTGAATGGGGGATACCTGTGTGGTGTTTGATGCCCCATAGTTGAAGGGATTGTATCTGGGGTCTGCAGAAAAATGGTGACTCTAGCTTTTGGTGCCCTAGCAAGTGGGTATTCCATGGGTAACTTTAGCTGTGGTAGCAGTGGCCTGCACAGAGTGGAGGCAGTGACTTTCAGACCCTGCAGTCCCCTCTGCTTCCAGGTGTAATGTTTGCTGGGTGATGTAACCAGCCCGGAGCAGTGGCCATGCGTCCCACTGGCTCTCCTGATGCTTGGTTCTCCTCACCCATCTCCAAAGGTGTCTGAGGCACCCTGTCCCTCTCTAGCTGCCTTAGCGGGTCCATTAGGAGTCTCCATGGCTTAATAATGCCAATGGCAGCCTCGTGGCTGCCAATGGACACTGCTTAGAGTATGAGCCTGCCAGTCCAGGGCCATATTTTAAAATCTCAAGTGGCCCCTTCAGTTATATCCAGTTTGTGGCTTTTGCACTACATTAGCAGGGAAATTAGAGTCCAGTTGTCATACTTTTGACTTTGTTTCTTTAGCAAAGTGTCCATACTTGGAAGGCAGGCACTGCTGGCATAGAGCTCCATGCTCTCATCCTGGCAACTTCTTCTCAATCTTCAAAGAAGGAGGGGGTCCAGACCCAGACATGGCTTTCCATGCCATCCTCTGCAGCTGTACCCATTGCAGGTAGCAGCTCTACCTGCTGCCTTTGCCAGAGTTCTGCAGCTGCACACACCACAAGGAGCAGCTCTGCATGCTGCAGGCAGCTCTTCCAGCTGCCTTCCTGCCTCCTCTGCTCTACACATGGAAAATCACGTCGGGATCACCCGACATTGGAAAGACATCTTGAAGGCAGGACCGTGACAAACACACAAAGGTCATACAGAAACAGCCAGGTTTATTGAGAGCTCTTCTCCTAATATAGACCAGAAGGCTCATGTGGTTAATCCTCACTGGTCAAGCTGGTTGCCACCTGGCCTCCATCCAATAGTAGCCTGAATCCCCAACATCCTGGGCCTGCTCTCCTATGGGCCTTACAGGTCAGGTTAAGCAATAAGCAAGGTAACTACATAATCAACCACATTATAGTCATAAAGTTGGGATTGTTTATAACTGTGAGGCCACCACATGCCCTAAAGCAGAGACACACACATATGTGTTGGGAATGCTTTGCCAGGGGTGCTGGTCCCTTCAGACCACCTCACCATCCTTGTGACTAAAAGCAGTTTTGGACCTGAGTATCTTTCAGCTCCCAGGGAGACCTCACCGGGGATATGGCACCATTAGACTGAGACCACTTGAGGTCTTGCACTGGGACTCACGCCGACATCATCCAGTCCTTCCTTCCAAACTCAGAGGCCAGGTGCCGTGCGACCTGAGGGGGAGCAGTCACCATTTTTGAAGCTGTTTCCAACCTGCATAAGAATCAAATGCTTTTGCCCTTTGTGGTAGTTTCTAAGGCGTCTTCATTTGGAGAAAAGTGTAGCTTGAAGAAATTAATGTAGCACATGCGCCACAAACAGCTACATTTGGCATATTAGATTATATCAGAGTATATTTTGTTGGCTTGGATGTGGGACTTACTTGTGAAGGAGAGGAATGTTTTCTTGTGAAACAAAGAAACAAAAGACAAATTAATGTTGCCAATTTTGAAAATACACTTAATATTAAATCAAAGCAGTAATTTTTGTAAGACAGTGACTTCAGAAAGTGTAAGATGTGGATAAATTTTTTCTCTTGATCTCATAGGAATATTTAAATATAATATATAATGCAATTTGAAACAAAAATAACTTTCAAGCAACAGACCAATCTTAACAGAAATCAAAATATGACAGTGCTGGAACAGTGAAATTCCACAATGCAGTCTGCTAATATCAACTTGAAACAGAGCAAGGACTTCACAATTTCTTTCCACTTGACTAAAACCTCCACTGGAGAGTATTAATACACATGGCAAGTAGACAAATGCTAACTGTCAGGATTTTAAAGGCAACCTGCTGCATAATGATCAGTCTTACCAGACAGGAAGAATGAAATTATTGTTTGCTTTAATTTTCTATCAGACTATGTAAAGAATCAAATATCTTCCATCTTTTTCAAACAAATTTTGCTTTCAATTTAGACTTTCAGGGGTTTTTTAAACATTACTGTCTTTCTTTCATAAGCTTGTCTGCTTAAAATGCAATTAATACAAAGAAAGCACTTTGTCAAAGGTATTCTTTGGCATATTACTTCCTTCCTATTATTAACATTATATCCTTCAGGTTTGCTGTAACTCCCTAAACTGGTGCAGTGCAGCTGTATACTTGAAAGGACTGAAGATTCTCAGAGTTTATTTTGTGTTTACGTAATAGATTTAGTGTCAACTCTTATTTTTCAATAGTAAAGACATTGTTCCAGGCTTAAGAACTGTGTCGCTAAAGCTTGAGTGCTCAGCTGAGACTTGGGATTTTTCCTTCAGCATTGATTTTGGTTAAATTGTTTGTTTATACCCAAGAATCTTTATTTTCGTGAGAAAGCTCTGTTTTGGTAAGAGGTAGCAATAAAACTTCATGAAAATTCGTTTCAATACATAATTCTTGACATTACCCTGAAACCTTAATAATTGAGCACTAAAGGCTGGTCTTTGCACTTTTCAAGGAAAACAAAAGTAATGCATTTGAATTCTGATATCTACATTTTGTAGAGGGACCTAGAATATTATTATTAATCAACAATATCTATCTGTGCAATGATCTCCTAAAATATAGTGAATTATATGATTACTTCTATTTAAAATTAAACAAAAATAATTATTGATCTCAATAGAATGCAATTGAGTAAAATTATAGCATTTATATTTCATTTTGCATACATTTATATACATGACTATATACGTGTAATTATGTGCCTATAGATGTAAAATACGATGGATGGGGAGATTCCTATCATGATTATCTATATTTGCAGCAGCTTCAGCTTTATTTCCATAATATCTACTAATTTACTTACTAAAAGAGTGTCTAATGCTACTGAAGCTGAAAACAGAAATGAAGATAGGCCATAATTGTATGTGGGCCCCAACAGAAACTTTCACATGCAGTAGGTTAACCCAGCATCCCAGTTTAGGGCATTTTCAAGTTGATTCTGTGTTGTGCTCAGGGGAAGGTGCTGTCCAAGCAGAGAAGGTTCTTAGCAGGCAGCTCTGCAGCTTTATTTGCAGCCTTGGGGAAGCATGAGCTTGTGGTTCACATCTATCACTATATTTTTATCTGCTGAGGTCTGTACCATGCTGCTTGTCAATACTCAGAATACCTCACAGACCACATCTGATTAGAATTGCTTGGTAAAAGGGAAAACCAAGCGTGTTACACTCTGCACTTCATGTGGGTTTTGTAATAGGTGTAGAGTCACACGTGTGCTCTCGTAGCAACGATGGGTGCTACTCTGGGACTGGGTCAGATGGAAGTGTGGCAATAAATAAAAAACAGATGGGAATGACTAAAGGATCAGAAATTGAAAGCTTTAATATAAATAAAGAAGGCGCACAAGGGAGCAACATAAAACATAAACCGCACAGATCTACATTGCTTCTTTAGAAGACCCCAAATGGCACAGACACAACCTTATATAAACATTATCTGACGGCAGGGAACTAATGAACAGAGAGAAACAGAAATAATGTCTTATATGGAACACAAGATTAACCAATCAGAGGGCAGGGTTCAGAACATAACCTTGCAAGGAATAATTTATTCTGCATAATGTTCCCATCATCATTCTCCTTCACTTCTCACCGTAACCAAATAAGATGCTTCTTTTGTGTAAGTCTCAGTGTCCAGGGTCCAGAGCTGTGGTTGGCCCTGTCCAGGATGGACCACCACACATCGGGAACACCAAAGGAAGCAAAAGATGTAAAACAAAACCCGAACCGTAGATATACCAAAGATGAATGTGTCAGAAGTATTAGCTTTTGGTCTGTAGAAGAAATCTTCCAGTGAGTGAAACAAAATCAATTAGATTGAAAAGAAGCTGGAAATGTAGATGAATTTATCTGGTATTTTCCAGGGTGTCAGAAGAGGTGACCTGGGGTGTGCACGTGCCATATAGCACTTCTTCAGGGGCTGGAGGATAGAAGATGAAGTACAGGATGCTAATGCAGTAAATCCATTCCACATGTCATGCAATTAACTCCTTGTTAAACTATCCAAATTTTCTCTGAAATATTGCAGGAAGAGTACTTACCACATTCAAGTAGATTAAGTAAAATATAAGAATATAAGAAAACCAGGAAAAATTAATGAAATCACTTCATCATTGAATGATATTAATTCATATCAGCAAAGATTCTCTTTTCAAGAACAGAAAAGTGCTGTCAATCTACTGGCTGGAAATAACAGCCAAAGCAACACCAGTAATCAGGTCAGATGAGCAGCAGGTCAGACTTTGACTGAGACTGATGAATAATGTTTAGAAAAAAGTCAGAATATGATGTCTAAGAAGAATGGTTTTCAGAGGTAAAGCTGTGATTTAAGGTTTTAAAGGAAATATCTCAAGGATGTCTAAAGGCTGAAAAAAAATAGGATCTATCACAGACAATAGTATTCGCTGATGAGGTTCAATTATATCCACTGGAACATGAGAGTAGAGACACATGAAATTTCTATTTTTCAAGACAGCACTGACTTCCTAATTTAAGTTTCTCTGAAGCATAATATAGTTAGTTTCTATTATTTCTAACTAGAGCTGGCAACTGTAGCAGTAAAGATACCCACATACGCTAGTCAGAGGGATTATTGCATGTAAGGGAAATTTTCAAACAATCAGAAATTTAACAGAACAGATGCCTGAATTTCTGTGGTATATTAAAAATCATAGGTACAATTCATATCACACCCATTTTTGCTGGTTCTACTTGTAAATTGCTGTTGCCAGTTTAGAATGCCAACTGCCTCCCTTTTAAAAGTAAAAAGCTCTTTGTAAAAAGGCAGAAGATTTTTTTTTTTTGTTTCCTCTGCTATTACATAAAGAGAAATTGTGCTATTATAAAAAGAGAGGACTTCAGGATGCTTCTTATTGCATTCTTCCAGTACATGAAAGAAGCCTACAAGACAGATGAATAGAGACTATTTATAAGTGTATTTTTTGACAGGACAAGGGGGAATGGCTTCAAATTATAAAAGGGCAGGCTAAGATTGGATATTAGGAAAGATGTTTTTACTGTGAGGGTATCACTCTCACAGTAAAAGGTGGGGCACCATCACCATAACCTGTTGCTCAGGATTGTGGCTGTCCTATCCTTTGCTTTGTTTGAGGTCAGTATGGAGGGGGTTTTCAGCAACTTGGTCCACTAATGGGTGTCCCTGTCTATGGCAGGGAAGTTGACACTAGATTATCTTTAAGGTCTCTTCCAACACAAACCATTATATATGATTTTATGATTCTATAAATCATAAAAATAATCATCATGAAAATTAATGAAACCCCATGGTCAGTGATCATAGAAAAGCAAAACACAAATACAGCTGTCTTAGAATAAAATTTAGGTTTGGAATATCAGTACCCAGTAAAAATGCAGAGTTAACTTCCATAAACAGCATAAAGTTGTTGCAATAGCTGGTGTAAGGATTACTTTTCCTATTTCAATAACCCAGCTGATACAAGTATTTGTATGAGATCACATCATGGCATCTTTCATGGACTTCTCATTCCATCCTGATAATATCACATGATTTTAAACACAGAGGTACTGCAGTCCTAGTCAGGTATCAAAATCCTCTATGTAGGATTATGATATATTCATATAGGTATCCCAATATCCATGTATGAGGTATCCTAATACATAAAGTATTAGCATATAGAAAGTATCTTAATACCTGTATCTTGGAATCCTAAGAAGGTAGTAAGGCTTGCTAGAGTCTGTCTATCCCAGCATCTTGCATGAGAAAATGTTGAATATTGCTAATAGCAGCTAAAACAATCTTTGAGCATAGTTGCATTCAGTACTGAATTTAACCTGATCACATGAAACTGTAGCTTTCCCAACAAGGAACAGGGGTTTTTTGTGCATTATTACATTATCTCTCTTCCATGGTTTGTAAGAATGAAATGGAAAAAAGAGCCACAGTCACAGAAGTTCAAATCGGAAAAGAAAACCAAAATGAGTGGCTGACTTTATCACCTGCCAGCTAAACTTCAGGCTGGAAAGAGTTTTGGAAAATAACCATCAGTAGCCAATTTAAATCCACTAGAAAAATTTTAATACATCCTCTCCTCTTTCCATATTGTGCAAAACCTCTTGTTTCAAAAGTAGCATCTATATTACAACATTTGTGTATGAACAGAGAAAAATCTTAATTTACAATATCACTATAAAATTAACAAATGAAGAAAACTATCAAGAGAGTTTTGTGCATAAGATAAACTTACTCTGTATGAATTGCAGAAGTCTTAAATGCTGAAGTAGCAATGAATAACTCTCTAATGATTGTGATATACTGTAAACTAACTAATGAGTACTAATGTGCGAAAAATTTCACTTGAGGTACTCAGAAAAATCAGTGAGAACTGGCGCCTCAAGGAGTTTTGGGCTACTGCTTTCAAAAATGTGGTTCCACTAGGAGGAAATCACATTTTTAAAATAGAGCAGGGGTTTTTTAGCCATCTGTCTCCTTTATGAACCTTCTGGTCCTTCAGCGCTCCCCTGGGAGGCGCATTGAGGGGTGGCAGAGTGGTGGCAGTGAAATGGAGAGGATGAGCCCCTGGGTGGGCTGAAAGCACTCAGGATCACAGCAGTGCTCACCCTGCAGAGCACTGCGAGCAGGAGGCTGCAGCTTCCCCTGACCCTCACCCAGCCTGCTCTAGCTCTGTAGAAAACACAGGTTTACTGCTCCCTGGGCTGCTTGACTAATTAAAGCGTGAAACTTGCAGCGGGGTTGAGGTGGTCTCATGTCCTGAAGTGGTCACACACTTGCCACTCAGTGCATAGGAGAAAAGGGTGGTGTTACAGGACCTAATTAGAGAAGTAGTCACATTACAAAGGTCGTCTGATGATAGACTACAACATCATTACCCACTTGAAATAGAAGAAATATCCATCCAGTCTCTCCAAGCACCTCAAAATAAGAATAGTTCAGATTTCCCAGGGATTTATTTAATTGCAGCTCAGCACCAGCAGTGAGGACAGGATGTCTGAAGGCTGGTACTTAGCGTAAGACAGCCTCACTTGATATCCTCCTTCTATTCTGAAAATAACTTCAGGATTTTCCTCAATGGGACTTGACAACCCCGTTTTACACAGCTCATTTTAGGCACTTAGTTTGAAATAAATATGTGGTCACTCTGCCACCTTTATAAACTAATGATGGCAGAGGCAGTGTATGTCTGAAGTGCTGAGTTTTTATTCTTTGCTTCAGAGGAACTCCTTCCTATATATACATTTTATTCCTCCTTCTTATACCTCTGTACAAGACTGTTGTGGTATGCTCATTATCCTGAATCTTCCAAAACTTACAACTCTCAAGATTAGTATATTTAGAAATAGGCCTTTTAAACTATTCTGAGAGGATTTCTCCCACAATGAGGAAAATTTTCATTAAGCAGTGTCCTAAGTATTACAGAAAGGGTAACAGATGCTCACCCTCTATCTTATGGTCTAAGAAATGATGAACCTATTGATAGATGTAGTAACAAATCCAGCTTTAAGTAAGTGGAACATCCCAAATAATCGTGTTAAACTTCCTGTTTATTCTGGTAGGTAATAATAGGATTTAAACACAGAGTGCTGCTGAAACTGTAAAACACACTTCAGTGCCAGGGGAAGAAAATTTCATTACTACTCAACACAAACCATGGGAGGTTATTTAATTAGGATCACTTCATCCTTTAAGCAAATAAAAAGAACTTGAGTCTGCCTTACTTCTTTCTGACTCCCACCATCAATTCTCAGAATCATTTTGATCAAAAGCATGGTTTAAATCCACATCATATGCTTCCATAACACCTGCTTTACACTTATTAGCCATTTCTAAGCTTATTCTAAATGAAAAGGGGAGGGGGGGGAACGACGATAATTTCTAACCATGTCTTCCAGAAATAGGTTCTTTGTTACTATTTAATCTTGTATTCTCTTCTTTTCTCTGTTTTCTATGCTTAATTATCCTGTTTTCTGCTTTTATTTCTTTTGCTAACCACAACATTCTACAGCCTTGTTCTCAAGCCTATATTCTACACTACTAAGATCTTATTATGTATTCATACTCCAAATGCAGGAGCTTTTTAGTGTGGGTGCTATGTCTTTACCATTGCAGTAAATTCAGCGCCTATGCCTTTGCACCTTTTGTCCTGTAAAAAATTTGTCTTAAAATGGTAGTAATTTTCATAGGTTATTTATGCTTTAATGTGTTGTGAATAACTCAATAACTAATTATTGTGATAATACAGGTAAAGTATTTACAACAATATCAGGTATATTGCATTAAAGTTAAAGCTACTTATGTATTAATGATTATCAGAAAAGTACTCACTGGACCTTCACAGGCACATTATCTCAGTGCTCAGACACAGGATTCCCGTAAGGATTCCTTTCATTTTTGAGTTATTGTAATTATTTGTTTTCCCCTCTTTCATTTGCTTTCATGGTTAAGTTCTGATCAATTCAGAGTAGTTGCTTTCATAATATTCTTTTCTTTCCTTTTCTTCTGTAGAAAGAAAAAGAATAATCCCAGAGGCCAAAATTCTCTTTCATGTTTTCTACATTACAGAATCAAAAAGAACATTGCTTTGGTATGTATGAACACCTCTGTTGTGCATTTGGGCTGTAGAAGAGACAGAATTTGGACCAAAGGAATCAGGTTTTGTGCAGTATTACTAAAATATTCATTATGATTTTATCCAAAAGGTGCTTTTCCATAAGTATGGCAGTAACTGCACCAGAACTACCATTAGTTATTGCCAGGTACAGGAAATGAAGAATATACTATGACTTACCTTCTTTAGTAATATGTACTGCTATGTTCCAAGTATGACCTGAAATGGAGGTTGAAGGAAACACACCTATGTAAATATTTTTTCTAGTAAAAAATAAAAGCAGGAATGTAATTCTTCTGATACACTGAATGAATTTAATATTGTGTAAGTTGAAAAAAAAAAAAAAAGGGAATAAGTATGGATATGGAGCGGAGGCACATGCTTCCAAAAATACTTTAGGAAAAATTGCAAATAAAATTAAAAATTTTGAGAGATATCATACTATTTTTTTAAGCCTGCAAATTGTTGCACAATTTCCCTGTAATATTTTTTTCTCAAAATAGCACATAACTGAAATTAATATGCAAAAGATGTTGAGTTTGTGGCTATGTGTGTCATAGGTTTATTGTGTCAGTGAACAGTACACAGGCTTTATTGGCCAAGATAAAAAGCATTGCACTATATAGGCAAAAATCCTTATTCACTCAGAATAATTCGCCTTGAACCAAATCTGTCAACAAATGAACAAGTGGTCTGAACCATCAGGATTAGGAGGCAGAAGACTGCTTTAAGTTTCTCTATTAAGTGACTGAGAAGACCACTTATATGATTTATTCTTTCTCTCACTGCTGCACACACTCACTCACAGGCTTTGAAGGATATGTGATGGAAATTGTGATCAGATACGGAGTAGAGTGGTTACAAGACAGGTAAATATATTGCAGACTGAGACATACCTGGAGAACTTAGGACAAAAATGAAGGGCAAAGATCTGCATATAAATTACACTGCTCCATGCAGAACCCTGCTACGAAGCTCAGATTTTTTCAATAGTAGGTTAGAGCTCATCATGGGGAAGTGAGTGACTATGTTTATGTGATTAAGGAGGTAAGGGTTACACCATAAAAACTATTTCAAGAACATCAGTATTTAAATGATTATATTTTCATTCGCAAGCTGATTAGTTTTGAAAAATACATTGCTTAGAATCTGTTTAATCTAGATGGAGATGACACATTTTTTCTGCATTGTGTTGAATGTCATTTAGTTTTTAAGAGCCTCGTCAGACACTAGGTTACTGCAGCATTTAGGTAAAAAATCCTGAAAGATCAAAACTGCTTCAGTAAACTTTACAATGAGAGAACCTCACTGGAGCCCCACTCCCAAGGTAAGTGTTGATCATACCTGAAGTCAGAGAGAACATTCAGGACTTGCACTAGGCTTTTGGTTTCTGATTTGCATGCAAAATTAAAGAATGAAAGTTTGGAATAACGACAGCAGCGCTGATAAGCGATTTCACATGCAAGGAGATCTATTCTAGAAGGTCATCTTCTTGAGCACAAATAGTTAGAGCAGTTGACTGTATTTCTCAGGTTTAATTTTTGGCTTTGAGTTTATTTTGCTCTGATAGGCTGCTTCAGGAACCTTGCCAATGTCCTGAGAATGCTTGAAGAGTGCTTGGTTTCTGGGCAGCATCTTTTCTGCCAGTTCTTGCCAATCTGTACCTCTGCTCCACAGCACCCTGAACAATTGAAGAGTGCAGATCCCTTCTGGGCAGTTTCTATTCCAGCCTCCTAGGAGTGGGGACAAAGGGTGTTCAGTTCTTGCCTTATTTGTTCAAATATTTCTTTGAATTTCAGTGCATTCTCACTTTTGTGGCATAAAATTCTGCGTCAACAAATTAAAAAGTATTACACATGCAGAAAGAAAAAAAATTATTTGTCTAGAGCACAGTCTAAAATCTTGCTGAAAATTTTAGCAGGAAAAACCCCAATATTAAGGAAGGCTTTCAAATTGACATGAGTCTTATAAAGAAGATCAGTGGTAGCTGCTTGCTCTTCTCTCAGTCATGTGAAGGTGTTGTTTACTTATGGATCAAGTTCAGCCTTTAGCTCCTTGACCAATGTCTGTTATTTCATCCATTTTCTTCTGTGGCATCATGCTGAGCAGGAGTGATGCACAGATATAAATGGTATTTTATTTAACTGCCTATATTCACTAGAGAACATGAAAAGACTATGAAAGGAAGGAAGAGGAAAAGAGAAATTAAAAAAACAACAACAACAACAACAAAAAAAAAAAAAACAAACCAACAAAAAAACAAAAAAAAACCAACCCAAAACCCCCAAACCCAAAAAAAGCCCCACAAAAACTTTGGAGCACTTTGAATTAAGAAAAAAATAGAATAGCAAGAAAAGGATCTAAAACAATAAACTAAAACTCTCTCTGGGCAAGAGATCTGAGAAATACAGACAATGCCCAATCTTCTTAGGACTTAAATTAAAGAAATATATACTTCTTTGATCAAAATATATAAAACAGAAATCTTGTCATTTTAATGCTGTTATTGCTGATCTGAAACAGTCTGTGTCTGGGTAGACCATTTAAAAATTTTTCTTCTTATTTTTTTAATTTTTATTTTTATTTTTATGGACTGTGTTGTCTGAAGGACAGCTTATTTTGGCCTAAGATGATTACCCAGCACAAGAAGGCAACTTGTCCCATATGAGGCATTTGGAATATTGTTAGTCCTTGAAATGCCAATTGAATAAAAAAACAAGGACAGTTTGCCATGAAAACCCATGGGCTTTAAACAAAATTTCTACATGCCTCAGCAGCTCTTGCTGTGGTTTCAGAGTTTTGCAGTTATTGACAATTCGGGAAATTTATGGGTTTCAATATGGTATATCAGGATCGCTCCTGTGTACAGCATCTTCTGGATAGAGACAGGGAAATAGCTGAAATTGATCCTGTGCCCTTAGCTCTGAACTTCACTGAATGCTTTTATGTTACATTCAGTGTTTGTTTCCTCTGTGAGAATGTGGTTCAGTATGATGTCACCACATGTGCTGATTTCCTGTGAGATAAAATATTTTTAACAATGGTTTATCCCAAACATATTTTAATTAATGTAAGTGAAAAAGAAGAAAAAATTGGGAACAGGTTCTACATTTTGGTCACAAGTAAGAAGCATGTTTTTTATAGACTTGAACTGAAGCCAGCAAGGCATAATTAAGACTGTCAGCTTGGCCTGAATGATTGGCAGTTGAGCATAAAGAGCAGCTGAGTAAAAGCTGAGTATAGGTCACCAAAGCTGCTAAGCAGACGTATCTAGCTGTGTATCTTGCACAGGTTACATACCATTTTGTCTTCTGGAAATCACTGGTGATAAATAAAAACAGCAACCACAACTAATTAAGGAACACTAGTTTCTATACAGAACAACAGGAACTGTGTCTTTTCTATTGTACCCATGTGCTATTTATTTATGACAGCGCCCCATGTGCTTCTGTTAAGCTTAAAATTCCTGAGTTCAAATGAAAATGTGGCCAAAATTTCCAACATTCACTATGCAGTGTATGTACTCATCATAAAGCATTGCTAGTAAAATAATAATTCTTAATTCTTAGTATTCCAATTACTTTGGTTATTACCAAGGAACAACAGTCATCACTGAAAATCCTGAGGAAAGGACCAAATTTTAAATCTGGGATGATGTGCTGCTACATCACAAAAATCCCGGAAATCTGTTTTGAACAAGAGCAGGCTCTACCTTCTTCTGTAGCCTGTGTCTGTTGAGTCCCATTATGAACATGAAGATTCCATTGGAGTTTTAGAGTAGAAATGACTGCTTGAATTCTTGCCTTCAGTTTCAAAATGTAAAATTACAGAGATTTCCTTCATAGCTGTATGTTTTTTCATTAACACCCTATTGTAATACTTTGCAAATCACTCAGAGAAAATGGTTTGCTTCACTTGGGGAGAGCTCTATTGTGCTTAGTTGCCAACAATCACAACAATTCCACAAGGTTTTTGCTGTTTTGTTATCACATCAAGAAGTGTGACAGTTCCAGCATAACAGCCAAATAGAGGTAAATCTGGGGGCAACATTTTTGCTGCAATGTGTAAATCGTTTCTGCAACATCCCCGTCTTGGGGAGTCTCTGCCTTATGTATTTACTGCTCACTTTCTTCCCCTATCTAACACCTGACACATATTAGTGAAATATGTGTAGTTTAGGTGATTGACAACTAGGTCGGTTATTTTTTCCTATGCAAAACTTCGTCACCTAAGCAGAAGTGCAAGAATAGAGACAGTTCTTAGAGAAAACTTAAGAGTCTGAGTAAATGTCACAACTTCCTTTGTAGAGATATAATTAGTCACAGAATCACAGAATCATTGAATAAGGTGAGTTGGAAGGGACCCCAAGGGTCGCTGAGTCCAGCTCCTTACCCTGCACAGTGCCAGCCCCAGAAGTGCCTGAGAGCACTGTCCGAGCACCTCTTGAGCTCTGACAGGCTGGTGCTGTGCCCCCTTCCCTGGGAGCCTGTTCCAGCGCCCAGCCACCCTCCGGGGAATGAAACTTTTGCTAATACCCAAACTAAACGTTTCATGACACAACTTCAGGCCATTCTGTCACGTCCTGATCACCAAGGAGAGGGGATCAGGGCAGGCCCCAGTGCAGAGCACTAGCGAGACAATCCCTTGCCCAGCTGAAGATGCTGGCCCTGATGCATGTGTAGGTTTTCTATTTTTCTCTTAACCTTTCAAAGATGGCAGATGAATCTTCTTTGCCATCCTGACATGCATCCATTTGCTAAATTTATTGCTACTGAGGCTACGTCTGTTCTGCAGTCCAAGGGTGACTACTGATGAGTCAAACATATTTAACTTACCTCTTAGAGGAAAAAGGGATGGCAAGCATGGCATCAATCTTTAATGGTGCTTCAAGGGTAGTCCTGAAAATTACATACTTGAAAGTCAGACTTATGACCACTGAAATTTCTTTCCAGGAAGCTGACAAAAAACCAGGTAATGATCACTGGGATCAGTATGACATATTTGGAAATAAGGTATTACTTTTGTAGCTGGAAATCATCACTAGTATAGCCACTAGATTTATTGGAATAAATTACCTAAAACATGGGAGTAAGCATGAGCTGGCTAATACTGTGCAGTTGAACTTTCAGATAAGCTTTTAGTCTTGCTCTGTGTTAAAGGTTGGTTCCAATGTTGTTGCAAGACAGGAGAGGAGACAAGCCCAAAAAATAGAAATATATTAAAATCAGAAAATAAAATGTAGAAATGAACAAGTATTTTTGTTGACGGTGTGGATGCAATGAGGTTGTTGCTGACATAAATGCATTTTACATATGTATAAATAACCAGGAAAAGGAGACAATGAGGTAGGTGATAGAGTTTGCCAACAGCATTAGAGACAGGGAAAGGATCTGATGGAAAAAGAAAAACCTTTCTAAGATGTTTTATCTTGAAAATAATATGACCAAAGGGATATAGATGCAATTAATAAGATTACGATTATGGAATGAGTCCTACAAGTTCCTTGAGGAAGTTTGATAATCATTCAAATGGGGACATATTCTTTTCTCAGCCTTCCAATGAACATACTAAAGTTTTGTCTGCAAAAGCAAGGTCCTCATGTGCAGGTTCAGTCAAAATGTCTCCCCTGCTTAGGTGAGGGAGACAGAAATAAAAGTTAGGGTTTCATTCTCCTGATTAAGTACACGAAAGAAGAGAGATGTAATTACCTTGGGGAGTGCTACAAGGCTCTCTGTGATTTCCCTCAATGGAAAGCTGCAGTGTTGCAGAGTAACCCTGGCAAGGTATGCTTGTGGGTACCAGCTGCATCAGTGCTTCTCCCCAGCAGCTGGCTGGGGATGCTGTCCTGTACTGGCAAAGAGCAATGATGGACACGTGCTTTGGGTGACTGCCTGCTAGCTGGTCTAAGACAAGTCTGGGATTGTTGATTTACCCAAATTATATATCCGTCTTCAAGTCCCACATCTCAACTTACACCCCCTGAATTCAAAAATTGAGTCAAGACCATCAAGTCTCTCCAATAAGACTGGAGAGACTTAATGAGTGAGAAAGAGGATTAAATGCCTACTAATACCATGGAGAAATTTAAACTCAGGGTTGGGGAAACTACCTGTAGCTCGTGGGAACATTTTATGTCAATATGTGGTATTGATATTAACATTTTATTAACATAGTATTAACATTTTCTATTGTACTCCAATACTGTAAAATAATTGAATCCCTCTCCTGTTGAACAACATGTACAAAAAATGACAAAATGCAAGTGTTCTTCTGTATACATGGGCCTTCTGTGAGTCATACCATCTTTTTCCTTTCTGAATATTGCAAACTCTACTAAGAAGGACTAAGAGCTCTATCTTTCACTTTTGGCTTTCCTTAGAGCGAGCCAGATGTCTCATGGTGCTATCAGCAGGGTTTATTTTTCCTGGCTTGGATGCAAACCTCCAGTTATTAATATCAGAGTGAGCTCTGCTAGCTGACAATTTAAGATAAAGTAAATTGGAAGTGACATAAAGGAGCGTGTGGGTGTTAATGTGCGTCACCGACATTCTTTTCTGACATCCTGAAAGGTCTCATCTGTATGGCCGACACCAGCAACCTTTACCAGTGAACCTGTGCTATTAGAGGGTAGGCACTCTCATTGATTTGTAAAAGTGACAGATGCTGCATGTGGTTGTAAATTAGCCATGTGAAACCAGTCTCCAGAGATTTCCAAGAGCGATTTTTTCCTCTGCAGTGATTTGTGTTCTTCTATTTGCCAAGCTGCATGAAGCAAAGCACTTAACTCTTTCCCTAGTCATCTTGTTGTACTTCACTTTTCTTATGAGTTTGGGTTGGTTTTCTCTTTCCTTCTCCTGCCTTTCTTCAATTATCATGATTCATTAGGCTAAACTTCTGATCAGTTTTTTTCTGAGATGCTTTTCCTTTTCTCATCACAGTGTTTCTGAAAAGGGTTAGCAAAGTCATATCAGGATGAACTGAAATGCCTTTCAAACCATTAAACCCTGTTTTATTTACAAATATATGCATGCATGCCTGAATACGTTTGGTAACTTTTACATAATAGAAAAGTATTTTCTGGTGAAGACTTAAGTGAAGGCTTTGTTAAGCAGAGACTGCCGTTCCTGCTCACACTTGCAGACACACAGTGCGTGAGTTTCCAGGTGTCTTCACTGCTTACACAGGAACCCAGCTGTGAGAGGTGCACAACTTGTGACACGGCCAAGTCATCTTATACAGCAACACTTGTATCATCAAAAGGATGATAGCAGGGAATAAAGCCTTCTTTAGGCTCAGTCCCTGGATTTGCTTTAGTCTTATTAACAGGTATCTACCATGATTGCATAAAATTAAGACTTATGGGTGGCCTAGAACAGTTACAGGGTCCATCTCAATCAGGCAGGCATTCATTAGAGCACAAAATCTGCCTTCTCTGTTTAGTCTGGTTTCTTTCCATGGAATTCCAATCATGCCTTTGTAATGCTGATTTTAGATATGAACGTGCATTGTAATTAATGTACTACAATAAATCAGAAGATGAGACAAATAATCAAACTTTTAATAATCCAATTTATGGCATCTAAGCACTTATGAGAAGTATCTATGTGCCACTGCTGAAAAACCAAATGCTGCTACAAACCGAAGACAAAGCAAAACAAAAACATGTCAAGACAAATTATTCCCTAGACTAAATGTCACCAGCTGTAAAAAAGCACCATGACAAAATGTGGAAGTTAAAGGTCATGACCCTATAAAACTACTATTTTAACTCCTTATCCTAAATCACTTCCAATTATGTATGGTAAGGTCTTTCCATTTTGAAGTAGAAAATACTTTTTCTGAGAACTTCAAGCTGGGCTTTCATCATGGATACAGAGGTGAAAGGTTCAAAGTTTTAGCTGCTAAACCACCAAATATCTTCTCTCTCTTCTATTTTCCCTCCCTTTGAAGCTATTAGCAACAGTTATTTCTAGAGAGTATTCACTCCATGGGGCAGGCTTGTGTAGCAGTCATGGTAGACTCTCTGTCTTCCAGGTTCTTTATGTTTCTACTAGTTCCTACTCACATTATTCTTTTGAGCTTTAGCTAAATATATATAGGCACAGCTTTAAAACAGAGATGGTCCTTAAAACTGACTTTGGGGCAGATAGGGGGGAAGTGTTATTGTAATTTATGAACTTTTTTCCTGTGCAACTGCCATGTGATTATTATTAAATCTTGCTGTGCTGAGATCATACTCTAGAGCCTGTCCAGACCACCTCAATGCTATCACATGTGACTCCAACACACATGTTGCTGAGGCAAGATTACTTCCTGAGAGAAAGTGGAATGATTGCAAAAATTACAGAACTCTTTATAGGAAAAATTTAGTACAAAGTTACAGTGCCATGATCTTCGCAGTGGAAACCACTGTCTCATCAAACTGCCAAACCTCAGGTCACCGTGCTAATGTTTTATGTTTACAGAACTGCTGTTTGGAGTAGTTTTGGAAGCCTTGGTTAAAACTTTGCAAGAGGCTGGAAAAGATTCAAGGTTTTTCATTTGTGTAGGGTTTGGATTCTTTTTCCCCCTAATAGACCCTAAATGTTTTATAATTTTGCATTTTAAATCTATTTCCTGGTCAATCATTCTCAAGCTACTTGTTCCCACCCTTTAGTAAAGTCCAAAATTGAGTGTTACTATGGAAACTGCCACGGATGTAACAGCTGCAATTCACAAGAAAGAAAAAGATGAAAATGGATGAAGTGTCACTTGCATTAGGCAAAATTGTATAACTATGTACGAATTGCATACTGTGTATAAGGTTCTTCATGAACCCAAAATGCTAGAAAGGTCCTCCTAGCCTTAGAGGAAATTATTTCCAAGTAGGTAAATTAATTGCTTTCAAAACTGCTTCATAAAAAAATATAAAGTAACTATTTATAATATCTCTTTTTAAAGTCCATCTGTTTTGCACATAAGAAATAGTATTTATTTTTTTAGTTTTTAGCTTGTAATCTGATTTTGTAGATTTTCCCTTCTGTTGTTAGCAAACAGAAAACTTGATCCCAGATTTCTTTAGGTCGTAAGCTTCTTTAAGCATAACAGACAAGCCAGCATTGTTTTTATATTTTAAGGTATTTTCCTAAACTCTCCTGGATATATCTGTATATTCAGGAAAAGAAAACAGGTCTACAAAAACTCAAAACAATAGGAATAGTGTAGTAAATAAAAGCTGTGAAGCCAGGTACACAGCCTGTTTCTCTGATCAGCTACAATATTTTTACATCCCCATAAATTCCACTGACTGCTGGCAGGTTTTTGCAGACATGGCCTGGAGAACCTTAAAGAGGGGAGGGAGAGCCAGGCCTTTTGTCTAGTGCTCAGCCGCCATCAATTATTTAGGAGCAAAATTATGTGACATTTTTCTTTCAATTATGCTGTTTAACAAGGCTTGGGAGTTAATACTGACCAGGAGATGTTTTATCCAAGATATGCTGTAAAATGCTCTGCTCTCTGTAGAATATATCTCCCTTGGCTCTCAATTAATGACTGCAGCCATGCAGCCGCACTAAACTGACTAATCTCACTTGACTGGATCTGAAAGCACCTCTGTGTTTTTTAATAGATTTTTTTCTCTCTCTCTCTTTTCTGAGTATTTTGAGAACTGTTTGTGCTGGACACAGAGTAATAACAATTTGTCAAATCTGTCAGAAGGCTTGACTACTAAAAACAGTTCTTCAAAGAGAGAAGTGTGTAAAAAAACAGAACACATGTTGCTTTATTATTACTGTGGGGACTGTGCGATCTTGTGCCTGACAAAGATCTGTTTAAGATGTAAGGCTGGTGCTGTGAGCCTGCATCCAACACTATCTTTACTGTCATCCAGCAGTTTAGTCTTCACCCTGGAAACTCACTCTTGCCTTTTGCCCTTGGCTTCACAGTTCAGCACAAGTGGCTGAGCACATTCCCAAACTGTGCATTTTACACAATCGGAACAGTAAGCAACCACTTAAATATTATGACATCCACTGAGGTATGCATCAGATATGAAGAGGAAATTCTTAACAAGCATATTTTTAAAAAAGTCTTATTTTCACATGAAGCTCTGCCTGGCACCACAGCTTCTGAGAAAATATAGTGACTCACTCACTGGAAAATTCAGGGCAAACATGAATGCAAATACGATTTCTGGATTTGTCAACCACCTGTCCCCTTTACATCTCAATTATTTGATATTTTCAAACTGGATCATAAATAGTGGAAAATAGATTTGAGAAATAAGATAATTTCTTCCCTTCAAAAGTGATTATTTGCTTTTGTGTTCAATTGTTGTTGCAAACAACATAACTACATTTATCTGACAGATTTTCCTGTCTTCTCCTCAATCCCAGAAGCAGACATGCAGCATTAGGAGTTGAAAAGCTGTCCACTTGCATGTCATTGCCTATTGTACACTTCAGCACAGATTTCAGATCAGCACTGAAAAATCAATCCTGACATTGCCAACATAGTATTTCTTGATGTTCTGATAATGAGAGATGTTATAATGCCAGGAAGCATTGAAATCTGTGGAGAATATAGCTGCAATTCTGTTCGAAACATTTGTCTTTTGTAGATAATTTTCCAGTCTATTCAAAAGACTTCAGAAAATCTTTAATCTCTATTACATAGAGGTTTTTCCCTATTCTTGTCATTTAGTGTCCTTAATAGCCAGATTGATTGCTTGAAAAATCTGCTTTACCTTTAGGCCATGATACTTTATACATATTGGTTAAATTCCTGATTAAGTGACAAAATGGAGGGACTGGACAGAATAATGTGATTCAGCAAAGCCAGAGAAACTTAATTCTACAAAAATTTTGTGTCTTATCTTCAGACTGATTCCAAGTTATTTAGAGCATTAACTACAGCATAAATTGAGACTTCAGGAAGGGCTGTTTAACAGAGCTGTTCATACACCATTTGGAGATTCCCACATCAGGAATTTGTGTGTGTTGTTTGTTTTGGTACTTCCTCATGGACAGCATCTGGCCTCGTGCCCTTCAGCTGGAGAGGCACGTGCTCGTGTTCAAGCCTGCTCAATCTGTGTAGTCACAAAAAGCTGGCTGTTGTTACTTCTAACGCACGTCTTATAGAAGAGGCAACATAGACCTTGCAGCCAAGGGAGGAGAGAGCCAGGAAAATGGCTTCCAGACTCCTTTTTGCTTGTCCAGGACCTGGAGAGGTTGTAGCATATCTAGGGTAGTGGTAGGATCGTGCCTGCCTCCCAACAGAGCGTACGCAGCGCTTTGTGCTCTGTGTCCATTCCTGCTTGCTGTCTGACTCTGAGCACGCCCTTTCCATTTGAGCTTGCCTGCCACAAAGAACTTCTTCACAATCCTTCTAGAGGGTGTAGGATTCTTTCCTTGCATTCCGACCCTTTAATCCCTCGGGAAAGGGACCACCAACCTGAATGGAATGAGGATTTTTCTTTAAGAGTTGCAGCATTCCTCTCCTACGCGATCCACAACAAAAATTCTCATCTGACAAACAAGAGGAAACAGGCAGTTTTACCAAGACATATCTGGAAAGCAAAATCCTTAGAAATGAAAGCTGGGCTCAATTTCCTCTTGCCCAACTAAAATCACAGTACTTCCCTATTTTTCTCCAACCTGAGGAACCTCTCAGCAGCTCATGCTCTGGCAGATGATCTATCAGCATACAAGGGTCTGAGAAATCATCTCACTCTGTTTAAAAATAAGCCATACATTAATTTTCCCTTGGAGTACCAGAACTACTATTTCCTTTTTTTGAGAAACAGTGATTTTTATTTTTTTAGACCTGCAGTAAATTAGAAATGCATAGGAGCACTGCTACAGCCAGTTGGTCTAGATAACAATCATTTCTTCATTTTTACTGTTATCTTCCTTCAAGATAGAGATTTAAAATGTGGCCACAATTCCTCTTAAGTGTCTCATCAGAACTACAGAGCATGACATTTCACACAGAAGTGGCTTGAAAACATTTGTGTGATTCAATGTGAAAAATTTCTATTATTCCAGAGGAATTTTATGGAAGAATGAAATCTCAGGTACATGAAATAACCAAAAAGGTAATGGAAATTCTTTCCCTGCTAAATTTTTCACATAAAAATATCCCCATTCTTTTAAAAGTCTCAACTAAAAGCAAAATGTAGTAAAGACAGAATAAACCCATGTAATAATCATGGTTTAGGCATTTATCTTAGCTTTTATTTATGAATTGTTGAACTATTCTATTTAGTAATTAATGGTGAATAATTGATCCATCTCCGTGCTTCCAGCAATTTGACTCCCATTCTGTGTACTTGCTATTTTTTCTTCAAATTAAAGACAGCAAGGAATTGATTCACATACTTCAGCTACAGCTATGCAGTTTCATCTAGGATGGATTTCAGAGACCACCCACTTTTTTATTTTGAAGGACTGTGTCTCTATTTGAAAAATATCACACATTACTGTACAGGTGCCTTTCTTCATTGAGACCATTCTTTTCTCCATCATTACCATTTGTGAGGGGAAGCACTCTTCAGCACCTGCAAAATTTGCATATCTTCATACACATAACAAAAAATACTTATGTTGTCTGACAGGGTGTGACAGACGGGAAAAATGGAGCTTTACACCAGGAGCTCAGGTGAGCTGCATATCCATAACCTATGAAATATACTAATATTAATACATTAAAATAGAAAACAGTGTCTACTTACTTTAACGATGCTAGCCTTTGGATAACCTCACTTCTTATTAAAGTTCTCTTACTTTCCTTCACAAAAAGGATAAACTGCAAATGTTATTAAAATTTGTTGCCAAAACTGCATTACTGTCAAAACAAATAAAATAATTTATACATACAGAAATAAAGATTAGATGATGGAATATGTAAGGCCATAAGAAATAATCTCAAAATAAATTTAATATAGATGCAGGAAGATTGGAATCGAAAACTAAGAGCAATGTTTTGATTTTCAACTGGTCTACATTTTATAATACCAACCCTTCCTTGGTCATCCTCTAGACTTCATCTCAGTAACTTAAACTCCAAAAAGGAAAATAAATTTAAACCAAAGGCCATAATTATAGACTGTCTTATACAATTATGAAAGTCAAGTGAGCAAAGAGGATGACATTCAACTGGGAAACATGTATGACACAACACAACCTCGAGACCATAAGTGGGAAAAAACAAAGAGTAATAGGATATAATTGTGGAATAATGGAGATTATTGTGGGTAATGGAGATTAATTGTGGAAAAGAGAGCAACTGTAAAAATATTTTATGAAGCACTGATGAGAGAATTAATATTTAGCAGCAAAGTCAGAATCATATCTGACCTCTGATATCATTTGATGCCCTACTTAGTCTCATAGGAAGTAAATGTTTTCTCAAGAGAATAACTCCATGACTCTGCAGAGTCTTTGTAAAGCCAACCTGTCTTGAAAACACATTACCATGTGACAGACACTCCGGAAAATTTCTGGCTTCTGAAGAAATAAAATAAATATTAGAGAGTTTGTTTTTTAAGGCAGTACTCTGTCTCTCAATCACAAGGCTACCTGTTACTACATCCTTTAGATTACAGTATTGTCTTTAAAAACCTACTGTCTTGGTTTAGATGTTGAAATAATCTAACTGCAAAAAGCTGCCTTGAATGAATCTAATCTTTAGCAGAACAAATCATGACATACATTCAAATTTCCTTTGAAGAACTATTCTATAGGGGTTTTTTTGCAAAAATAATTCACTGTATTAGTATGTAGCATTTCCTGATGTAAAATATAATAATGTAAAATTTAACAGAAATGTCAGGTTTTTTGTTTATTGATCAGAAGCCTCATTTAGTCACTGGAAGCCTATCTCCAAAGCAGAATTAGTATTAGGACCTTATCAACATTAGTTTTGAAGTACTTCTTAAATATAAAGCCACTAAATTTTAATCTATTTAATAATTGTTTCATGTATAGAACTTACAGTAAATTTGAAGTGAGAATTACTGCTTTTTTATAATGAAAATAATCTAATAGGAGAACCCAGGAGCTATGGAAAATCTACGTATTTTTCTTTTTTTAATGCAAAACATTTTTCATAGCTGCCTCTTAATGACTGGAAGAACTCATGGCCACAGAAGTCTTATTAGTTAATTGTCTTACAGATAAAAAAACCCACAAAGGAACTATCTGCTTGTTTGCAGTGTTGTGAAGCCTTTTATCTGTATTTGTCAACAATCATTATTCATGACAGACAGCAGAAAGGATGCATGGATACTGTATTATTTTGGGCTGAGAACAGATTTTGGTACTTAGATAGCTTTTATCTACTTTTATACACTTGTAACACTGTACATATCACTGGCCGGATTAGGATATTGTAAAGGTCCTATTGCCAGACTCAGAAATCTCTGGACATTAAAGCTGTTCCTATCGAGTGTAATAATTATGAAGGTGACAAGTAATCTGCATTTGTGTTCAATCCACCCTTCACAAAAAAAAAAAAAAAACAGGGTTTGTATCTAGGTTTTGTGTTTCCGTTAAGAAGGGAATGGAGAAGTTCTATGTAAAATTTCCTCTGATTCAAAAGAGGACTTTCTGGCAGCTCTGATTTTTTTCCCCCACTCTGCATACAGAAGTTCAGCACCTCAAGCATGAAGACGCTCCAGTGCAGGGACTCTGGTCCCCCCAGCCAGGGACACAGCCTCCTGACTGCAAGGCAATGGGGCAGTGTCTGCCAGCCTTTCCAGTGCTGCTGAAGCTGATGGAAGGACACACACAGCAGGGATGACCCAGAGCCTTTCAAATCAGAGTGGTTTTGAACATCCTTGGAATGCAATCTTTTTATCATCTTCCTTATTTATTACTAAAATTCAGCATTTTTCAGTACCAGAAAATAGGTCCAGGACCTGAATGTAACTAGCGTGACCAAAACATCAGGAAACTGGAGGGTTTTGAAAACACAATCTGCATTTCATCTACAGAAGACCGGGTTACGTGGCCAGAAGTTTCCAACACCTAGCTCAGTAAAAATGGGTGTCCATAGGTCAGTCTCAATGTTTTTAACAAATTTTTTTTTGGGTAGGTTTTAGTGGGAAGTGTATTTCAGCATTTGAACATCATTTGAACTTATTTGAAGTTCTAGTGTCCATTGGTTTGAAAGTAAACTAGTGGGAGAAATTAACCCCACACAAATACCTTGTGAGAGACTTTAAGTCAGAGTTACATGTTAAAGATTACAATAAATGCAATGATGCAATGAAAAACTTGTTTAAACCCACAAAATCAGAGTACAACCTGGTCCCAGTTAGTCAGGGTGGTGGTCACAGTCCAATTAAACAATAGTTGCAGTGCTGCTGAAGTGATGTTCACATTGTTTTCAAAAGTAGTGGTCCTGTGGAAGTTTCAGGTCCTCCTCTGGATGTCCAGTGGTGGTGTCCATGTTCCCAAACCCCAGGATTATACACCCTCAAAATCCAGGCAGGAATGCTCAGTACCTGCCTCGAGGCATGGAGTTTCTCAATGGGATGATGTAGTCCAGTGAGTCATAAGCTGGTTTTAGGAGTCATCGATGCAGATGTCTATTCTGCTGGTGCCACTGCATCATTGTGGCCCATTAACAGAGACGACCCCCTCAGGACAGGTAGGACTGTGCTGCTGCTTCCCCAGAGGGAGCCATCAGGGCTAAGTCATCCTTGTGAAGGAAAATAAACATTACCCTGCCTCACAGGCTTGTCTCTTTCCCCTCATCTCATTTAACATCCAGCTCTTAGCCTGAGGGGTGGGGTATGCACTGGACAGCTGCTGCAAAAGACTCACCATCAACAGTTTGCCAGGAATAATGTGGATGGGTGCAGGACACACAGTTTGGTTGCATCTTTGGCACTCTTTCTCTGGTAACCATGACAGAGTGCTACGGCATTGGAACTGGAATCAGAAGGGTTTTCTTAGACTCAGTCACTAATTTGGTATAGAGGATGCCATGCTTGTTGAAGTGCATAGTGTTGATTGTTATGGCTTGTCTTTGTAGAATTTGTATTATAATAAATTGTGTAGAATATTTTGCCTCATTTTCTGACATTTTATTTATACATTATAATCACATTTAAGTGACCATCATCATACTATTAGTATACAGCAAACAAATAATTACTCTTTCTAAAAGCTTTCTTTCTGACCTGTCAGACCTCCACAAAAGCACATCAAATGGTATTCTGTGGTATTATTTTTTTCACCTAGAAAAGTCACTAAGTTGTTCTGAGAACCTTTTAAACATTTAGAAGTCATCCTCCTATATTTGCCAGAACAGCACAAGGACTTATTTTCAATTTGCAGTTTTGCTGGGGAAGTATTTTGATTCTTGATTTATACTGTGGTATCCCACAGGACCCAGGGTTTCTGGCTGAAAGATAAAGCTTTATGCTTTATGTTTTCTTGCAGCAGAGCAGTATTACACACCACACACTGTGCTTCAGTCCATCAGTTTTTGAAAACAAGTTCACCCAGTACTTATTTTGTTGGTCTTCTGGCAGTGGAGCACAACTTCCTGAGGGAAGAGGCCAAGCCGTATACATTTCAGCTTCTCTTTGTTGCACAAACTATGTGGTACTCCCAGGGATTACTTACAGTGGTGTGAGGTAATGGACTGGAGTTTTTATATACAACTATCTAAATATTTGGCACCAGGTACCACAGGCTGGAGCATAAATCCATGCTGGCATTCAAACAAATCCTGTGTTCTCCAAATAACCTATGCAGCACTGGATGCAAAATTAAATAAATTATCTCAAATATCAGTTATCATGAGGGACTGTAACTACCCTAACATCTGCTGGAGAAGCAACACAGTGAATCACAAACAGTCCAAGAGTTTCCTGGAAAGCACTGACAGCTTCCTGCCACAGGCAGTGGAAGATCCCACAAGGAACTTATACAGAGAAAGAGAGAAAGCCTTGCTGTAGATGTGGTGGTTGGGGGCAGACTCGCTGTAGAGACCATGAAATTGTGGATTGTTTGAGGCTAAACAGCTGACTTTAGTCTCTTCAGGGATCTTCTTGGAAGAATCATAAGTGAACAGGCCCCACAGGGAAGGAGGTTCCAATTGTGTTGGTTGATATTCAACTTCCTCCAGGCTCAAGAACAATGTCTCCCAGGGAGCAAGAAATTGGAAAAAGAAGGCAAGATTCATCCACATAGATGAATCAAGAACTCCTGTTGTAACTCAGGTTTGAGCAGAAAATACATAGGAGATGGAAGGAGTGTCAGGCCACTAAGAGAGAGACTGCCAGAGTAAATATAAATGAGATGAGGAAGTTGAAGGCCCATCTGGAATTAAATCTGGACAAGGATGTCAAGGACAACCATACAAGTGTTTTCAAATACATCAATAACCAAAGGAAGACTAAGGATGATGTGGGCCCATTACTAAATGAAAAGGAGACCCTCGTAACAGAGGACACAGAGAAGGCAGAGTTACTGAATGATACATTGGTTTTGGTCTTCACTAGCAAGATCAGCCTGCAATGATCTCTGACCCTGGAGATCAGGATGAAGGAATGCTGGAAGAATTTTCCTTGGTCAAGAAGGGTTGGGTTGGAGAACACCAAAGGAAACTTGCCATCTACAAGTCCTATGTGCAGGATGCACACAGGAGTGCTGAGACAGCTGATGGACATCATAGCTTTGTTTCCCTAACTTTGAAAGGTCATAGAGATCAGGACTAGTGCCTGAGGAATGAAGAAAGCAAATGTCCCCCCAGTTTTCAAATAAAGTAAAAAGGAGGATGCAGGGCACTATCAGTCAGTCAGCCTCACCTCAGTCCCTGGAAAGGTGATGGAGCACCTCATTCTGGAGGCCACTTCTATCCACAGGGAGGACAAGAAGGTGATCAGGAGTAGTCAGCACAGATTCATTAAAGGCAAATCATGCTTGACTAACCTCATTGCCTTCCACGATGAAAAAACTACATGGATGCATGAGAGGACAGCAGCAACTCCAAGGCTTTTGACACTGTCTCTAACAATGTCGTCATAGGCAAGTTCAGGGGCTCAGGGAGAGTGGATGAACGGACAGGGAGGTGAATTGAGAACTGGCTGAACAGCAGATCCCAGAGTCACAATCAGTGGCACAGGCTCTAGTTGGAGGCCTGTCTGTGGTGGTATCTTCCAAGGTTTGATACTGGGCCCGGTCTAAGGGGCAGAGGCCTCCTGAGCAATTTCACTGACAACACAGAGCTGGGAGCAGTGGCCGATAGCCCAGAGGGCTGTGCAGCCCTTCAGAGGGACCTCAGCAGCCTGGAGAGATGGGCACAGAGGAACCTTCTGAAATTCAGCCAAGGCAAGCGCAGAGTCCTGCAGCTGGGGAGGAACAGCCCCAGGCACCAGCACAGCCTGGGGGTGACCTGCTGGGAAGCAGCTCTGTGGAGAAGGAGCTGGGGGTCCTGGTGGACAACAAGAACTCCATGAGGCAGCAGTGCCCTGGTGGCCAAGGCCAGTGATAACCTGGAGTGCAATTAGGAAGAAGATTTCCAGAAGGTCAAAAGAGATCCTGCCTCTCTGCTTAGCCCCCAGTGAAACCTCACGTGGCATGCTGTGTCCAGTGAAGGACTCCTCAGTTCATGAGGGACACAGAGTTCCTGGAGTGAGTTGAGGTATGAGCATCAAGATGATTAAGAGACTGGATTATGTCTATCACTAATGGAAAGGCTGAGGGAGCTGGGCCTGTTCAGCCTCAAGAAAAGACAACTGAGAGGGAACTTCATCAATGTTTATGAGTATCTGAAGGGAGGGTGTCAATAAGATGAAGCCAGGCTCTCTGATCAGTGGTGTCCAGCAGTAGGACAAGAGGCAGAAACTAATGCACAGGAAAATCCACTTGAACATGAGGAAGAATATTTTTACTGTCCAAATGACCACATACTGACCAGAGAATGTATGGATTCTTCCCCACTGGAGATATTCCATACTTATTTGGATGCAATCCCATGTCAGATGCCCTGGGATGACCCTGCTTGAACAGGGAAGTTGGACCAGATGACCCACTGTGGTCCTGTCTTACCTGACCCATTGTGTGATCCTGTGGAATTAGGGACCACTATTTATTCTTTCCTGTGTAAAGACAATCAGAAATTAACATGAATGAAATTATATTTTATTTCTTAATAATTCTTTCACACTCAAATGTATCTTGAATCTTCTTTCAAAAATAACAGACTATACCTTTTCACATGTGGGAGGCACAGAACCACCACAGGCAGATCCAAGTAGATCAACCTGCTTACAGGTCATCTGGGAAGGTTATCCAAGCACTTACCTACCTGAAAGTACATATATGTTAAGCCTCGTTTAATAAAATGCACAGTATGAAAATTATCACCCCACATTATTTGCCATCTTTGAAAATATACAGTGATGACGTAACACAAAGAGGCCTAAAGCTTCTTAAAAGATACTAATTTGAAATTACAGATTTACAGTTACAAACACAGAAGTATTAAACTAACTCTTCTCTATAGACCTAGAGAAAAGATCTATCTTTTATGTGCCTTTTCTTTTCCCCACCCCCTCACCACTGCTAGATTAGCTGAAATCCATTTACTTTCCTTTTCCTTCCCTTTGTTTTTCAGAGGCCTGCAAGGTTCTCTTTTTTGTATGCCAGTTCAAGCTATAACCATGCAGTTTGAGTTTATCTTGGCCATAAAATGCAACAGTAATTTATATGCTCCCTTACCCCATGCTCCTCTGAGGCATGGCCAGCTGTCTAGCCAGCAGTTTAAAGAAAGAGCTGTAATGAGCACAAGTGTGCAGGGGGTAAGGAGAAAGCACACACAGCACACAGCCGTGTTCTTTCTTCTTTGGCTGGTAGTGGTGATGTCTAAATGGCATTACAGCAAGCTGCCAGCACAGAGAGATTCTCTGTGCAGGCACTGCACACCTCCTTCTGTGGATTTCTCATTCCTTTCTTTCATTCTTCAGTAAAGAACAGATTTGAAGGATGAGACAAAGTTGTTATGTGATATGAAATGTGCGTTATGAGCGTAAAACCTTGCTTCCTCCTGTCTTTTCCCCCTTTATCAGGAGTAAGCTCTTTTTAGCAGCCAGACAAAGTCTGATAGTGATCTTGATGTACTTGACACAGGCTTTGATTTTTGCTTGCCTGAGCCCCAGTTTTTGGTGTAATACTGTTGTGACAATTTCTTCTATAGGCGTGCAGTATGCTTATTTAAACTTTAACTGTAGTGTTAGTGGAAAAAAAAAGAAATTAAAAATAAAGAAATTAAAAAATAAGTATTTTCCTGTAAGTCACTTCTGTCAAGGTCATTTTTCCCTACTATTGTCTCTAAAAGGTTGTCATATGCACATGTAAAGAAAAGAATGTCATATACACACAGTCTATGTATGTTGCAGAAATCCTTCAAAGAGTGTCAATGCTTTCTCTAAAGTCCATTCCAAAAATAGAAATTTAGAGTCTGATCTCTCTAAGTCCAGTGTGAATCCAGCAAAAAATCCCATATCGTTGCATTAGGATCAGTAGAATTTGTTTAGCATTACAGTGATGCAACAGATGAGAACCTGGCTCAGTGCAACATTGCAAGTATTACATAGCAAAATACTTTCTTTTCCTATAAAGATTCTATAAAATCAAACCACTGAATTTTTAACTGGATGTTTTTGATGCTTCAAAATAGCAGGAGAAAAAGATGGAAAAATATGGGAAAAATATGAGAAAAATATATTTTTCTTGCTGTACAAATAATCTGTGAGTTGGGATCCAACAAAAGATGCTTTCACTGCAAAGTTCCAGATGTCCCTCAACTCCCACAATATTGACAAGCTAGAGATTGGCTATTTAGTGCTGTGGGACAGCAAACTAACTTCCTAAAAAGGCAGAGTCCCCAGAAAAGCTGGAAGGACATTAATTATGACAGACAACTAGGTACAGGTAAATTCTTTCCTATGTGATGTTTTCAATTATTGTTCCTATATAAAAGTGCCTTCAGAAGGGAAACTCCTCTTCAGTCACTACATTCAACCTGCTCAAATCCATGGTATACAAAGGCTTTTGCAGTATCTGAACCAAAAAAAAATTAGGAACTAATCTGGGCTGATCTAAGATTCATTAATCAGAGGAGTTATAAGTAGATAATGCATAAGTCTGTGTATATTTTGAAGCAAAATTTAAAGTGAGATCCCATCTGGAAGGTCTCGACTCCAATGCTGTTTATTTTTAATAAATCCTGGCTAAGTAGTTAAACGTAATAAAGCCCTCCCTCAAGGTGCAATTTTCACGATGATTCAATAAAAATAAAACACAATCTCTTCTTTCATGGAGCCTATGAACATGTTTGTTTGATCATAAACCAGAGTGTCCTAGAAGGGTCAGAAATATAGGCAGGAAGTCACAAAATGAGAGTCTTGTGAAAAAGGCAAGTTAAAGTGTTTGAGGGAAAATAAATTGAAACAGATACCCAGCAGGAGGGAGGTATTTGCAAAACAGTGAAGGAAAAAAAGCTCAAGAAGACTAGTAGGAAAGTCAAAATTAACAAAGAAATTGTAACTAGAAAATTGGTGGCAAAAGAGATCAATACACTTTATGAAACCATATGAAAAAGTCATCATTTCTCATATACAAGAAGTGACAGCTCTCTATATAGTAGTGGTGTGACTGAACTCAAACATCAATATTAATTTCTTGGCAACTCAGGTAAAACAGAAAGTTGCTAACATGTCAGAGAAAGTTCAGAGAACTTCCATAGATGAAGGATTAAGCAGCATGATCAAAAACACAGGTCTTGAGCTTTCATGTGTGGAAATCAATTTCATTATTTTCATAGACTTAAAATGCAGCAAGATCAGCTAAATGCTGCTATGATTAACTGCAGGATGCAGGCACCAGGGAGACATCATAATTATTCAAGTCAAGGACTGACTATAAGTGACCCTTCCAGCCCCTCTTCATCATCTACAGAAGGCAGCAAGTTCAGGAAGTACATGGTGGTCTGAAGCATGGAGCTGCACAGGCTCCTTAGTCCATGAAGGTATAACTGGGAGTCAGGAGATGGAAAGGCGCCAAAATAAATGTAGACTGAATAACAGAAAAAACTTCCCTGCTCTGAAATCTAAGTCTTGGAAGAATGTATCGCCATCTATTGTATAATTTAAAACAAAAGAGTATAGCACACTACAAAAGAAATATTTTTGCAATTTATATGATGATTCTCTCTCTACGTGTCTGTGATGGTTGTCTCTAAAGAGCACTTGTTGTTTAGATCCCCACCTGATGTATTTGTGTGGCAGAACTGTGGGTGTGCAGCTTCCTGCTTTGGCTGTAACAGCCTGCTGGCCTGCCTTGGATTTCCAAGCGCCAGGTAAATTCCCCCACATTTTTCCTCAGTAAAATCATTGTTTTAGGGCCCCTTTCACACTTCTGTTCACAGTCTTACTGATAGAGGTCATTTCCATTAAACTGCCAATACCTCATTCCCAAACTGAGATGTATGGGAGAAAACAGCCAAACCCTCTCTGCTGAGGGGAACTAATAAGCGTGTCTCATTCACCAGTATAACATGGGAGAAATTTAATATGAAAGAACCACAGACCACATTTTTCATTCAGGAGGATGTGCATCCTGGTAAAGCCAAAAGAATATAGAGTTCCACAGGCTGCTGGAAACAATCACGACAGCTCTGAAGCTAATTTATATTTTTGAATTTCATCTGAGACAATTTACTTGCACAATTTATGGAAAGATGCTTGTATGAAAATGAAGAAAAATATTTCACACAGTTAAGGTTTTATTTACCTTATATAATCACTTTATTGCTTTTCACCGGAAAGCAATAAATGACAGGACAGAGCACTCACTACAGCAGTGCAAGAAAAGGAGAGACAGGATTAAAAGGAAGCTTTGTGGATACAGCAGCTTCATTAACATTTCCTTCCTCCTTTAAAACTTGAACAAGCAAAGATAAGACAACTTCAAAACCAGGCTGACATAATTTTTTCCTTTGAGTTCATAATCTACTTTTTCTCTTTGTATCTGTTCTTAGATCCCATAGATTTCTAAAACTTAACATTTTCCTGAGTTTCCTCAGGCTCTTTCAATTCCAAAGAAATATTGACGAAACTGCTGGAAACACTTCTGACTACTTTAGATGGATTCAGAGGTACCTCAAGCTTTGTTCCTTCCTCACAGAATTTGCCTGTCTGATCACAATGAAGAAATAAAATAAATTAAAACTTTTAAGTGGTAGCTGCTTGCTATCTAAAAATCCAACATTGTTCTAGGACAGTCATATATTGTATTTTTTTTCCTTCATATTTTACTTGTTTTCCACATTTTAATCAGGATGAGTAGATAAAATACGCATTTAAATTAGTTTTTGTGGGATCACGATAACACATTGGACAAGAAGGTGGCAGTTTTAGTAATCATAGGAGATTTAGTTTTCCTTTACTTGGCAAACACAAGCCAAGAATTACTGCCTTCTTTGGAAAGTTCTTCTTCATATTTTGAAGATATTTACACCATCAATCACATTGATGCATTGTGAGAATTTTAAGTAACTATTTTTTTAGAATCAGTACTCTTTATGAATACTTTTCATGTAAAAAAAAATCAAGGAAGAATGAGAAAGCTTTTAGGTTTTTTTAGTTTTTTTATCACTGATCTGATT
Organism: Melozone crissalis; assembly: GCF_028551555.1. NCBI lineage: Eukaryota > Metazoa > Chordata > Aves > Passeriformes > Passerellidae > Melozone > Melozone crissalis. The sequence goes on along the minus strand of NW_026535783.1, from coordinate 16,445,630 downwards.
GGAATTTTACTGGGTTTGTTTTTTAATTTATTTTTTTAAAATAGAAACTGATTTATAGGGAAGATGGCAGTCAGCTGTGTGATGATGCATAAAGTCTTTGAAAGGAAGCCCCTTTCATTCCCTACAAGAACTTAGTCAAAATGAGTAATTGGATGAAGAGCAGATGTCAAAACTAGAAACACCAAAGTTATGGCAGCAGGCAGAGAACAAAAGAGTTAGAGGTGTTTTTAAAACCATCAGCCACTTTTCAGATGGCCACCTTCTAAGTAAGGTCCTGTCCTCTGATAGTTGAGACAATCCACAGAAAGACTCCTGACCAGTTTCTGAAACAAAAACCAACAAAAGATGCAGAGCTGCCATTAACCATCCCTGACTGAAAGCAGATTGTGGCCTTGCTCTCCTCTTCCCAGTTTCCCCCTTCCCCTCCTTGGATTTTTCATCTTCTGCTGTGAGTCAGACCTTACTGGATCCTCCCCTTCAGGACAGCTTTTACGAGCACTGGGAGATCTTCACTTGTTCCCTATTCTCTGCTGCACCTTCAGTCTTTCTCCAGTCCCTGTAAGTTTCGTTCAGTGGAAGCTGGGACCCTTGCATGCCAGATTTAAACTGCCAACAGGCCTGTTTGTAATTCTTTGGTTTAATTCTTTGATACATGTCTACGCCTATCTATGGTTGCGGATTAGAGGTGTAAACTGCTATGAAGGAGCATTTCAGACTCCCGTGCTCTTAACAGTGCCCCCTCCTCTCACCAGATTTACACCACTGCTTGGTTTAAAATTCTGGAAGCACAGAAACACAGGAGTTGAGCCTGGCTACTCAGTTACTGCTCTGGAGGTAAACAAAAGGAAGGAAGTGAACAAATCAGGGGGAGGCAGAGACAGATTAAGTTACCAGAGACTCTGACCTGAAGGCTCAAGAAATAAAGTCAGGGAAATCAGAGGCACTAGTTAGCTGGAAATTCCTTTGAATTCCTCTAATCCCTCAGGTCAATTTAAAGGGAAATGGTCTGACCATTCTGCATCTGTGAGTGATTGAAGGCAAGTAAGAAGCATTGTGTGATTTCCAGTTCAAGAAGTATATAGTACACACAGCTTTTATGAAAGCAAATACAACAAATCTCAGTTGACCTAGGCTGACTAATAAACCCTGAGATGCCTCTAACATATGGGAAGCTGATGCTGGTACAGACTCCACAACATTATTAAAAAAAAAAAAAAAAGAAAATTAAAAAAATAGAAACTCCCAACCTTCCAAGTCTCTAAAGTGAAGGAATGAAAACAGGGAAATAATTTATTGCAAGAAGTGTTTTTGGCTGAAACACTCTAGTCCCCAAATCATCCTCAATATTTAGTCTGCTGTAATGTTGATGGAAAAAAAAGCCTAAAATCACATCCTACTGGGCCTCTCAGATTAAGCCTTCTGCTACACGTCTGTAAGTGGAAGCAGTCTTCCAAATCTTGTTTATGTAATGACACCATACAATAAGAGTCTGGCTACAGAGGAAAGCTTTATTGGGTCTTCTAATAAATATTCTTAATGTGTAGCACTGGAAATGGTCCCATTTGGGCTTATAACATGCAGTGATTAAGGGCTAGACCATGCCTGTAAAAGGAATTGTTTGGCCATGGGTGTCAATTAAATACACAAAATTTTAATACACAAAAGCGTGCTTTCCAGAGACAACACGTGGCAGCCTTCCTCTCCAGACTCACTACCTATTTCTCTGTCACTCCCCTTAAATCCCAGAGATGCCATCCATAGCGGCCCCACGGTGACAACCTTCCCTTCCTACACTGCCCAGCCTGAGGAGGCTCATTTCCCAGGGCCTGGGGCCTTAGGAAATACCCAACAGAGATTAACATTTATTGAAAGGGTCAGAAGAAAGGCTTGCCTCTTAAATCTGTGTCAACACATGGAAAATAAAACATGTAGCTGCAAACTGGCAAAAACTGAAGGGAAAGGATCAGCCAGTTGCTGGAATATACATGTAGGTGTATGCAATCCTTGTATTTTTTTTTTTTTTTTTAATGCTTGAAAAATAATATTAAGCTGAACTCACTTCACAAAAATATTCTACTCCTCCAGGTTTCCAGTTTTTTGCCCCATCCCCTACAAACTTCTGAAACACCAGGAATGTCTGTAAAATTCTGCTCCTACATGGTCAGGTCTGCCTGACCATCTCCTTATTGTCTATCTTTTCAGACTAAGAAAATAGATGGTAATTTTCCCCAATTGTATTTAGCTACAAAAGACTCTTCCTTCCACATTTATGTATGTCACTTCACTCTGCAATAGCAATTTATGGAGCATCATCTTACAAATGCATGAACTCTGCATAATGGCTGAGCCTGGACAGAGTTTGGGTGTATTGAACAGAAGAAGATACTTGAAGAAATTCACATTTCATTTACTTAACAATAAATTTCTGCGCTTTATTAAACATTAGTATGACCCTTACAATGCTTTTAAATTTGAAGAAAGTAGAATTTTATATCAGAGCTGCTCTGTAGCAGGTTACCTGGCCCCGCTTCTAAGTATATAATTTTGATTCTTTAAGACAAGTATTGAATTGCTAGTAATTCGTCTAGTTACTTGTGGGAAAAAATTCTTGATTCTTTTCCTGCAAGTTGAATGATTTTGACAAGACAGGACAAATAATAACACAAACAATATGAAGAGGATTTGTAACATTAATTTTAAAAATTGTATTAGACAAACAGATGGATTTTCTTTCCTGGGGTTCCAAAAGCTGCACTAGTTCTTGGCAATGATCAAAATTATCCCCTTACTCCTTCATGCTGCTGTGTTTCCTACAAATCTGCTGACATTTTTGCAAACTGTTCCAAAGAAAACAAAACAGTATGTCTGCAAAGCTTTGCCTTTTTAAAAACTGGCTTCTAACTGTACCTCAGGATGGTATGCAGGAAGATACCTCATTGAAATAACTTTGAAGCAAAGAAATTTACACACAAAAGGAAAAGACACATAGAACTCCACAAAAATAATAAGAAAAAAAGTGTAAAAAAAGCATAAAAAAAGTTTGCAACCAGATAGTCGTAAGTGCCAATAATGGTCCACAGCAAGATATTATCTCACAAAAAATCAGAAAAAAAACATGAGATATTTCTGTACTGCAAGGATCTTAAGATATTTAATTTTACAAATAAAATTCACCTCTTTGCAAAATGATGAAATAAACATGTCTGTTTAAAAGTAACTTAATGTAATATGCACGTGATATCAATTACAAGAAAGAGCTTATCAACATGGAATAAAAAAATTAAAGATATACTTAATACAATCTTATGTCTAAAAATGTGGAGAAGTGTATTTTCCGGAAGTACTTTTGAAAAAGTCTGTAAATATGTGCAATAAAAGAAAAGGAAGCATGAAATATGCCACTGTCTTGATTCTTTCTCTCTTTTTGCACTTGGGAACATTGAATATGGGGTAAACATTGAGCCAAATGAACTCCTGCAGATTGCTGAAATCAGACACTAAGAGTGTGGAGAGTGAAATAAAATGGAAGAAGGAAAACAGAGCAGATGGCCACAGAGGTGGACGTGTTTGCAAATTGAAAGTTTTTAGACAGCAACAAAAACTGGAAAAGGACTGTACTAAAACAGCAAGAGAGATGGTTGATACTCAGGGGTCACTTCCTCCAGGCTCAAGAATGATGCACCCCCAGGGAAGAAATTGAGCAAAAATGGCTGAGACCTGGGTGAAGAAGGAATTCCTGTTAGAACACATTCCTCTTAGATGTAAACAGAAGATACACAAGGCAGAAGCAGAGATGAATATTGAGAGGTTGTCAGAGTATGCAGAAATGCAATGAGGAATACCAAGACCCGTCCGGAGTTAAACCCATCATACACAGCAGGCAGGCCTTGTTCAAATACATCAATAACATAACGAGTATTAGGGAAAATGTGGATTTAGTGAGAACATAATGGGAACCCTTGAAACAGAGGTTGCAGATAAGGCAAAGATACTGAGCACCTGTGCTTCAAACTTCACTGCCAAGGGAGTCACGAGGGAACCAGGGAGAAGGTCTACAGAAAGGCGGACTTTCCCATATTGAGAATTACAGATCAACTCCCTGCCCCACAGAGGACATTCCAAAAATCACACCATAAGCCTCTGAGCATCGCCTTCTTGAGCTCCATCAGGCTTGGTGCTGTGGCCACTTCCGGGGGGAGTCTGTTCCAGTGCCCAAACACCCTCTGGGTGAAGAACTTTTAACTGATATCCAACCTAAACCTACCCTGTGTCAGTTTCGTGCCTTTTCCTTGGGTCCTGTCACTGGTCACCACAGAGATCTGTATCTGCCCCTCCTGCTTGCCACCATGAAGAAGGAAGGTTTCCCCTCAGTGTCCTCTTCTCCAGCCTGAACAGACCAAGTGACCTCAGCCACTCCTCACACGGCTTCACCCCAAGGTCCTTCACCGTACTCCTGGTCTCCTTGGACACTCTCTAACAGCTCAGTGTCTTTTTTTGTGTTGTGGCACCCAGACCTGCTCCCAGCACTGGAGGTGAGGCTGCCCCAGAGCAGAGCAGAGCAGGACAATCCCCTCCCTTGCCTGGCTGTGATGCTGTGCCCGATGCCCCCCAGGACATGGGGGCCCTCCTGGCTGCCAGGGCACTGCTGGCTCATGTTCAATTTCCCATTAACCAAGGCCCTTTCTGCAGTGGTGCTCTCCAGAATTTTTCCCTTGTTTGTACACACAAACAGGGTTGCCCAGTCCCAGGTGCAGACTCTGACACTTGCCTTCATTAAACTTCATATGTTGGTGATTGCCCTTGTAGTTCTCTGATTTGCTGAGATCTCTCTGCAGGGCCTTTCTGGTTTTGGGGGAGCCAGCATCTCCTCCCAATTTAGTGTCATTGGCAAACTTACTTTGTATTATTTCAAGGTCTAATCTATTATTTTATTTTATAAATCTTGAATTATGCACAGCATCAAAATCACTGTTAAAAACATTGGTTTAATATTAGATTTATTCAAGTTCTGTGGAACTTCTTGTCTTTCAAAAAGTATGTAAAACCAGAGGATCAGAGGTCACCAGCTAGTTTTTTTAATCAATCTTGTTTAAAATACTTTAAAACATTTCAAATGCTTTAGACCTGATGGTTTAACTGCTTAAGATCCCTCAGAATTACTTAGAGAATGGGAAAAATATTATCATGTCCAGTCTTGTCATCAGATGTACAATATATGATTGTGACATAACATTTATTGAGCATTTCTTCTACTTTATTACTGACAGTCACATGCTGTGATTCTTGAGGAAGCCATGTGCAAGGCTGAGAGCTGGACTCCATGATCCTTGTGTGTTTCTTATAACTTAGAATATTCTGGGGTATTCTGTGATTTCTATGTGACAACGAATAATACAGTTTTTAGGCTTCATTTTGATGCTTGCAATCTCTAAACACAAATTATTTAATTTAAAATGCATTTCAGTCAATTTTTTAACAATTCTCTCTCCTACTTGCTGTGTATTTTAAATACTTTTTACATGTTGCTGAATATTTAATGATCAACTCTAAATGATACTTCTACTTACCTTTTATTATTTTATAGTATAAATGGTCCTGCTTCTTGTGCTAATGCCAGATATGTAGTTTGGGAGCATGTACTAGGATACTTTCATAGCAGGATTCAGTTACCACTCACATTTTTCTTCTTTAAGACACACAGATATTTTATTTAAAGATGAGCACTGGCGTTTAGTCATCTTTTTTTAGTTCCTAGAAGAAATACATTAGCCTTTAAACATGTACCATCTTTTAAAACTCTGCAAAGCTGGTGAGTAAGTTTCCATGTGTTGAATGTAGCTATTTTTAAATTAACAAACTGTCAGTAATAACTTCTAGACCTGTTTAAGAAACTTACAACCACACAGCATTAGAACCTAAATGTCAGTCATAGAACCTCAGAGATCATCTAATTACTTCTCACCATGGGTAGGGACACCAGACCACTAGATCAGGAAAACCAAACTGGACTGGAATCAAAACCCCATCACACCTGGCCTAGAACACTTACAGGGATGGGGAATCCAAAACTTCTCTAGGCAATGCCAGTGCATCACCACCCCCATATTAAAGAATTTTTTCATTGAATCTAATCTGTGTCTACTACCCTCATTCAGTTTAAATCAGACTAAAATCTTTACCCCAGTAATGCAAGCTGGTTCCTTCTCTCACTATCTATATAGAAAATTCAGGTGCTGCCGTCCTGTTCTGGAAGGCAATTTGATGGCGTGTAGCATACCTCCTGGTGTCTGCTCCACAGCAGTGTGTCACAACTCTGCTCCACAGCTATTCAGATCACCTGAAACAAAGCCAGCAATGCTCTTTGTCAGAGGTATCTCTTGGCTGTCCCCTCCTGCAAATCCAGTTGCAGTGACAAACATCCCTCCTTCCTGCCCTACAGAAGCAACAGATGAACTCTTTTTGAGAACAATTATTCAGCTATTAAAGTAATTTTCAGTTTTATTTCTTCGTTATTTTCTGTCTTCTAGACCTAACGCAATTGGTTACTTTTTCAAAAGACATCATAAAATAGAACAAAAATTCTTCTTCCCTTATATAACATAATAGCCTAACATATCATAGAAACATTAGGATTGGAAAAGACCTCTAAGACATTAAGTCCAACCTTTAACCTGGCGGTAAAATGTTCCCAGCCAAACTGTATTCCCTTCCTAATTCATGTCTTATAAACAGTCTCTAGTTAATTTCCTTTGACATAGGAACATGAAATATCTCAATGAGAATAACTTGGATCTTCTTTTCTTCTGCTTCCTTTGGGATGATACATTATCTGATTCTTAATTTTATTAAGAAGGAATGAAAGTTTACCTGACTTAAGACTAAATTAGCAATTTTGTTTAACATTTTAACCTATCTTCAAGAGTAAAACATTATACTATTTTAATTAAAATATTTTTTGTAGTATTTAAAAAACTAATGGCACTTCTGAAATAAGTTGTATCATTTGGAAAATGTTGATGAAGTGTCTGAAAACTAAATCTTAACCTAAAATGTCTTTGCTTTGATTCAGGTGTCCTCCTAAAGGAATTCAATCTTTGTCATTGATTGAGTATTCCATCCTTACTCCCTGATATCATCATTTTTACCAGTGGAGAAAAATTTATATACATTCTATTTCTGTATATTTAATACCAAAGACAAATATTGAAAACCATTAGTAGCTAGAAAGCCACAGCAACAAACACCCTACAGCATAAAGATGATTGCAATGAGCTGTGTCTTTTCCTGAAACAGTCAAATTTTGATTGCCAGCAAGCAGTAAGAACAGGATGTGCAGAAGTCAACATTTTAACCAAATATACAGGGATATTAAGAGAATTTGGTATCAGCATGAACAGTCCCACATTTGTTTGCTAAAGTCAGTAAATAGATAAGAAATTGATTAAAAAATAAAGATATAAATGTTAAGGAGATAAATGTTAAGATGAAGTAAAATATTATCCCTGGGAGACTTTATGACTTCTCTGTTTAGACTTCATTCCTGGTCTTCACAAAAGTAAATCAAGAAATTTTCAAGTTTCGCAATCTCCCTGATACTCATTCATTGCAGTCACATCTTGACATTTCATGGTGTGAGCAAGCCAGCTCTCACACATTGACAATGAGGAACTACTGAGGATCAACTACTAGAAAACAGTCAGTCTTGGCTTTTTAGTGAAGGAATCTTGCATCAACATAGCATGAACTAGTTCAGACCAAAAAATGCTACCTTATAACAGTGTTAGTGTGCAAAAAAAGATTTTGCAGTGTCCCCACAGACAGGTAATTATTGCATAGAGACTAATGACAAATTCTTAGAAAAACTCTCCAAAATGGTTATTCAATCGCATACACTATTGAAGTGAATGTGATTCAACAAAAGACCTGAATGCTAACAATACTGCTATGAATGCCTCTAAATGGATCAAAAGTGACAATGAGGCTCAGAGCAAGGGTGAAAGAAGTCAGAGGTTCAGATGGTATTTTCATTAATCCTTCTATCAAGGGTCAAAGGATCAAACCAGGACAGATTCATCCTACAGATGAAAGCAGGGTTGCACAGATGGTTCACCAGGAGGGCTTTAGTTTCCTTGACTTTGGGAAGATGGTCCATAAGTCATTGTTGGAGAGTGGTTTCTATGACATGAAAGGGGTTTACACACATTGCATGACATTCATTAGCTTTAGAGAAGGATCTCTTCAGCTGTGACTGACTGGCAAGGAAAAGCTGCAACATTCTGGGTAAAGGCCCTTAAAAGCAAGAAGGATAATGTTATTCATAGCAGCATCATATAAAGGTAGTAAGTTCAGTGAATGGACTCACTGTTACATGTTGTGATTTCTGTGCGCCAGTGGAAACAGATCAGGAAACAATCAAGATGATGTATAAGAAGTAGTTTAAGATAAATGGTGTGATTTAACTGACCTAACAGACATTTATTAGGAAGAATGATATGATTAGAAGGATTGATTTAGAAGATATTGATATGTGTCTCAATAAGCGAGCAAGTCTCAGCTGTGGGAAAAAACAAACCTTCCAATGGTTCTGGTAGAGATCAAGGCAGAACATGGTAGCCCAGCAATCAACACATTCATATGAATAAACTGCAGGATTTAAAAAAAAGCAGAAAAATCAAGGCAGTTATGAAAGAAAATACATTAAATTATCAGAAAAATTAAAGATTGTTACTCTATAGCTATGATATGTCTTACCATTCTTTGTTTACAGGGAAATATTATGATCTGGGACCATGAAGAAAATGTGGAAGGTACAAAGGACACCAGTAAATGGTGCCAGACCCTTTTCATTGGTGCCCAGAGACAGGAGAATGTATAATGGTCTTAAAATAAAGCACAATAACTTCCACATCAACATGAGGAAGAACGTTTTGTTCAGGGTGGCAGAGCACTGGAACAGATTGCCCAGGGAGTCTCCCTCTCTGGTGACATTCAAAACCCATCCAGACCAATTCCTGTGTAGCTTGCTGTCCTGGTGACCCTGCCAAGATCCACTAAATGATCTACAGAATTCCCTTCCAACACTAACTATTCTATTATTCTGTGATTCTACCACTGTGGGCATTACTGAAGCACAGTGTAATTTGATCAGTTTTAGGCAACAAAGATTCATGGAATCATTTAAGCTGGAAAGGACCACTCAAGGTCATCTAGTCAAGCCTTCCATCAAAGGCTGTTAAAATTCCTGATGAGATGAGTTTTGAAATTCTCAAGGGTAGACAATTCACTGCCTCTCAGAGTTTCTGTTTCAGTGCTTCACCATTCTCACTCTAGATACTCAATTAAAATTTCCATTGGTTCAATTTGTGACCTTTGTCTCCCATCTGTTCACAATGCACCTTAGAAGAACTTGTCTTCTCTACATAGTTGAAGACAGCAACCACTTCTGAAGGGCTCAGTACAGGAGACATGGAGCTCCTGGAGTGGGTCCAGCAGAAGAGTGTGAAGGTGATTAAGGGATGGAAGCATCTCTCTTATGAGGGAAGACTGAGGGGCACGGTCCATTCCACCTTGATAAGAGGTGACTGAGATGGGTCCGCATCGATGTCTACGAGTATCTGAAGGAAGGGTGTCAAAGGGATGAGCCAGACTCTGCTTGGTGGTGCCAAGGAGTAGGACAGGAGGCAACAGGCAGAAACTGATGCGCAGAAGTCCCACTTGAACATGAGGAAGAACTTTACTGTGCAGGTGACTGAGCCCTGGAACAGGTTTCCCAGAGGTTGTGATTCTCCCTATCTGGAGGTATTCAATAAAAGTCTGGACGCAATCTTGTGCAAGGTGTTTTAGGCCTTGCTTGAGCAGGGAGATTGCACCAGATGGCTCACTGTGGTCCCTTCCAATCTGACCCCTTCTGTGATTCTGTGAACTATTTCCTTCCAGTCTTTTCTTATCTTGCTTAAACATATCCAACTTCCTCATAGGAGGAGGCATATATAGGCATAGGAGGCACATATACATATGTGTGCATGTTAGAGTCTGGAGTGAGGTGGTGAGATGTGGAAGAAAGGAAATCCAAAAAAAGTTCTTAAAGGAAAAAAGGTTGAAAAGGTCAGAGGAGAGAAACTGGAAATAATCAGTTTTCTAGAAAACATGATCCATGGGGAAGGATTAAAAGAACTGGCATTGCATGTCTCAAAGTTAAAATTGATAGGGGAATGTGGTAACAGTGCTCGAATATGTTAGAAAAAGGTAGACAAAGAGGAGAATACCTTGTTCTCCACATCAATGGCAGTTAGAACACGTGGCAATGCACTTAAATTGCACGAGGGAGAAAAGAATTAGATTAGGAAAAATTTCCTAGGGATAAGGAAGGTGAAGTACCTGAACCAATTGTGTGGGGAGATAATCAAATATTCATCACTGGAGTTTTTGAAAGAGATTTGTATGATTTTTCTTGTCATGACAGAACAACCTAGTATTCAAGTCCCATCTTCTGTGCTTTTATGTACACGGCTGACTGAAGGACAGTTTTGCAGCCCAGAAATATGGCAGCTGAAAAAGAATAAAGGAATTTAGTCTGATAAAGTGCATTAATCAAAGCAAATGTGTGTGGCTTTCAAGATAGGGACTAGAAATAATTTGAGGGGAAATAAACCATCAAGGTTTACTTTCTAGCTTTATAAAAAATACAGGACATTTATGATGAAGGTCTCACTTCTGTCTTTCTGTCAGAATAAGCAGATACCATAAGAGGAGCTCCATCTGCCTCCTCAAAGCATTGATGGTATTAAGACGAGGTGTCTGTACAAAAGAGTACCATATATGTGTGTGTGTGTGCAAAACCGAGAGATAGAGGCACTGCAATGGGAACAGAGACACACTTACAAGAGATGCCAAATCCATTCTGGAGTAGAAGTCTGTAGCTGGAATGCCACAGGCTCTGTAGAGGGGCCAAGCATGATCAAAGACACTAGCCAACTAGGGAGCAATTAAAATTCATGTGTGAGGATGTTAAAAAAAGCAGATATTTAGACACATCACCTGGCCATGGTACCACACCAGCCAATTCTGCCAAAGTAGGAATTGTACTTGCGGAGTTTCTATTAAAGCCAAAGAAGGCTTTGATAGGCTAGTACATCACTTGCCCATGTGTCAGATGTGTGAGACTTTCATCTATCTACAGAAAGAGTGCAAATGGCTGAGCCAGAAGGACTAACAAAATCAAAAATAAAGGTAAGGGGAGAGGGAGTGGAAGAGAGTTGGCAAGAGAGAGAGAGATGATTAGAACTGCAATCCATATATCTGAAGGACCTCAAAAACTATTTATTTCTGGCCACATCTATAGGCTTAGAAGAAAATGTCTTGTGATGAGCATATCACTCCTGGTAAAACATATGTATTTGAGCAAACCCGAACCTGCATTTATCCGGTACAAACACATAGCAGGAACTGGTGGTGTGGTGGAGATTTCTCAATTTGCATAGAATTATTCACAACCTAAGGAAAGAAAAAACGGTATAAGTCCCTTGAAACATCATCTCTTTATCAGAACTAGAGGAAAAGCAATCTCCTGCCATGAGAGGAATTATCCTAGCCCCACCTGAAATGTCCATTGAGTGCTTTATGCAATATAACAATGTATATTACAACAGGCTTCCAAATTCCCAAGGGAAATATCTGCTTTCTCAGAAATAATTACTTAGCAACACATTTTTATCAAATGCAGGCTAAAATATGCTTGGATAGCTTTCATCACACATTTTTGCATATGCTGGATGAGATTCAGCATCTCTAAGTGACTCCCACATGGCCTTCACTCAAACTGTGGGCCCTCAGAAATGTCCCCTACCTGCTGGTCATCACTGAGGGGACTCAACTCCCTGTTCACATCACATCTGAGCCCTGTTCATTGTGTAGAAGTGAAGTTTTCAAAGTTTGCCAGCCAGAACACCCACTAGGCAGGGCTCAGAATGTTTTCAATAATTTTCGGAATCAGAGATATACCACAGCAATAAACTGTCATTCAATTTTTTCTCAACATGGATCAAGTTTTAGCAAATATAAATTTGACTGTTGTTTTCATTTGTTAGGCAGTTTCAACTGAAGTTCCACTGAAAAACAAGAAATTGCTTTTTCTGTTGTCAGAGTCCTTTGAGACAAGGCATTACAACAAGATTTTTAAAATTTCTGCTTCTTTCACAGAAAGATATATCAGAAGAATACAACATTAATATTGCTAAAATAGAGATGATTTACTGATTTTGATTTTAGATGGATACTTCTTGGCCGCCTACACTAACCTAAAAACCTGAAAATTTGCATTTGACATGGGTTATTTGTATTAGAAAGTGACATAAATCATCTATTTAAAATGTGTTCTAAAAAAATCACATCAGAATTTGGTACATCTCAGGTTAAGCTGTTCCATATTCCACAGCATAAATATTGTGTCCATCAGTGCTTAATTTGTGCTTAAAAAAAAATAAATTTGTATTTGCTCAAGTTCTGGAGAAAAGCAAATTATCTTAGTTGCTGACTGACCATCATTTTGTCTCACATTGGTCACACAATGATACAGAATGTTTTTAAAGTGCTGGTGTATACCTCAAGGTAAGAAACCATCACTGTCTTTCACTGGTGCTCTCCCCCTTCTACATCTGATAAATGTGATTATTGCAATGCACAGAATCCTACAATTCTTGCACAATTAATTTTCAATAGCCTTTTTTCACCTAGATCTGAAATACAGCTGTTAGTAAGCTCCTAGATGAGAGTCTAAAATCTTTCCTTGAATTTCAACTAAAAAGGTAAGCTTCTTTTTTCTTGTCTGGTTGCATTTCATAGATTATAAAGGTGATGATGATGATGGAACCTGGCACAACTAGAAAAAAAAGTTTTGGATCTCTTCTGCATTTAAACTGATACATAAGAAAGGATAAAGAATATGTAATTAGCACACTTAATCCTCTTAGAACTTTAAACTATGTTTACAATTTAAATGTAAAGATAAACTTAATTTTTTGTATAACTTGTTAGAATTATATTACAGTATGCATTTATTTGACTTTAAAAACTCATTAAACCACAATGATTTTTATTTTATCCCCTAATTTTAACATGCTTGATGGGGGAGCTGGAGAAAAAAAGAAAGGTCTAAGTAAAATACTGTGAAAATCAAAATAGGGTAAACAAATGGCCAGTGTGAGGTGAAAAGTGAAAAGCCATAGAGAGTGAGAAATAGACAGAAGTGGTATGTATAAGTAAACATAGTTAAAAATGATGAAGCTTCACTGTGATTTCTAGTTGTGGAGCAGAGCTTGGTTAGAGGTCATTTAGGCAGTCCTGCATTCAGGAGTTCTTGATCAAAGGAGCAAGAGGGCATGCCAGTGTAGTTGCTCCAGGTATGGAACGATGTGAGGACATCTGGAGGTTCATTCCTTTGGTTAAGTTGCATTGCACCTCACTAATGTGATCTATCTCATTTATAGTCCTCAGCAAAACCCTGAAAGGGAGACACAACAGCATGATACTCATTTGCACAGGGGGGAAGACACAGAACATACACACAGATACTTGTAAAAGAAATTTTAATTAAGCCGCCTGTATGATAAATATAATGGGAAGGTTATATCTTCCAGGAAATAATGTGTGCTTTTGATAAATAAAACACTTGTCACTTCAACATTAAGCATCTGGACAGCTAATCACTGAAATCAAATGTCACAGTGGTGTCTGTTAAATTAAAAGAATTTATAGTAACCAGATATTCCTTTGGATACACACATGCCAATGTGTAAACATCTTCTTCAGTAAAGGTGCCTTAAATGCCACACATCTTACATAAAATTTGCAAAGATAAATGTTCTGCTTAAGCAGGCATGCAAAAATATGGGTTTAGGTGCAGATTCTTGCATTTGACAATAGTTAGTTAAGGTTTATGCCCAATAGTTTTTGTTTCTGTTGTAAAGGAAATCTTAGTATCAGCAAAATGAAATTTCTGGATGCTGTAAAGAGGTAGCTGGCAACACATTGGGGTTTTCCACTGCAGAACTTCATCTAAGAGCAATTAAAAAATTGTCAGATTTTGATAATGCTTGCTCTAGGTTTTCAATACCACAGGTGACTCATCAAGGACATTTAGGCTCTAATTAAATTATGTAAAATAAACTTTCAAGAGTCATTAAGTGGTTCATGTATTTTGATGTTCATAGACCACTATTACATCATGAAATCATTAAATGACTTTCTAGGACTGAGCATGTGCTTTCAAGAACTATTAATATTATTTGAAGACCATGCAAAGTTTTTTTTCCCTTTGTTTTGTATGACCTTGCAGTACCCAGAGTATAATAAAATGAATGTAAGATAGCTAAAAATAGTGGGAAAATAAAAAGGAAAATATTTTTCCACCAAAAAAGCAAAAACAAAAACAAACAAACAAACAAACAAACAACACAAAAAAAAAACCACTCCAAGCAAAGATTTCCTGCAGCTTCCCATCAAAAGAGCCCTCCTTGTTGGACCCCTTTTGCTTTTGATGTGAGTATGGTCTCATCTGTTTTCAACAGCTAGTAAGGTATTGATGCATTATTATGTAAATAAGCTCATTGCTGGTAATATTCTCTGATTCCTGCTCACTATATAGGTTACATCTTAAATTTTAAAAAAGATTTAAAAGTTAACAAATAATGAACTATAAGAAGGAAAAAACCTAGATGGCCAGTGAGCCGCTGTTTCTTTAGATATTTTGTCTAATGAGTTCAGGTAGAAATGGTGATATATAGCAGGCCTAAGATGTGGAAATAGGACAGATTGCTGAAAGTTTTTGGTATTGTGATGATTTGCTGGTATCTTGTTTGAGATTTGCTAATTCCTGCTTTACACTATCATTTTCCAGACAGGTGAGGCATGTAGCTTCTACTGTAGGAGTGGGAGTACATTTTCAGATTCATGAGGACTAAATTCAAAGCTAATTTATAAGACTCACACCTAGCAAACAACCTTTTCTATTTCTTCTAAGCAGCCCTTGAGAGTTATCCTTACAAAATGCAGAGATGCCTGGAGAAGTCCTTTTCCCTGAAATCTTTCTGATCAGTATCACTTGAGATGCAAGTGTGATTGACATTGTGAAGACAGTATCAGCACAAGTGCTAGGGAGTCCCATGCTGAGAGATTACAGAGAGTGAGATGAGAATAAAAGATTTGATATCAAGCTGGTGTCATGTCTGATCTGAAATCCATGAAACGACATCCTGATGTGAATACCTGTTTATATAGCAACTTTTCCACCAACAGTTAGTACTTGCCTTTTTTAAAATTTAGCAGTATTCTGTGTCTGTTCTGTTGGCTTTCTATCTAGCAAAATTATTGGTAATAATGCTAATTAAAAATATATAAAATTAATTAAATTAATTCATTTTCAGAGGAACAAGAATAAATCCAAATGGGCCTCCAGTTTGAAGAACCCAAGAATTTTGTGCAGAAACATAACTTCTGTTTCCCAATCTGAAATACTGATCTATCTATCATAGCTAGGTCATTTTGATATCATGAGACAAAACCAAACTTCCTCATGTGGAGATAATAGATATGTTCATCAGAGCTATAGAAGGAAGCTCCATTTAATTTTTAAATATACATGTAACAAACTCAGATTACCTTTCTAAAGTATTTTGACTTAAAACTACTGAATTCTGTCTGAAAACATCAAACTAAATTTGAGTCCAATATTATTCTTGAAAACCAAGTCTTGCTGCGACAGCTGTCTGGGAACAATCAAGTCTGCAGTAGCAGCGTTCCTCAACAAGATACAAAATGATTTGGCCCTTGTTGCACCAGCACTTGAGACTGGGCTGTGATACCTATAGAGGAATGACTGGTGGGGTGCTTCATCCCTCCAAAATGCTGGGTTTTTTATCCTGAGAGGAGTCTTCTGGTTGGGTGTTTGGTGCACTGTTCTCTCAAGAAAGGGTGTCTGGTGAGTGGGCAAAATGTGAGAGGACAGAAAGGAAAAATCCCAGCAGTATGCTACCAGGGTCTGTAAAACAGCCACCTAGGAAACTACAAGACTTGCAGAGTCTGTCAGGGGTTTAGGGAATAAAAAGTAATTTGATTACAGGTGCTCAAGTAGCATTCATTTTATTCTTATTAGCTGAGAAATGTCTCAAGGGATTGCATGCTAATCTTCTCTAAAGCAGATAAATGGCTCTATTAAAAGTAGTATAATTTGTTCATAGCTCTGTAGCATCAAACTATTTTATGAACACAGGGAAACTGTAAATACAAGACAAGAGAAAAAACTTCTTCAAACCTTCTATAAATGACTGTATATAGAAGTATTTGGTGATTTATAATCCTGAAAAGAAGTTTATAGGAACATATAGAAAAATATTGAAGAATTGTGCCAGTATTTCCCTTTATTTGCCAAAAGGTTCAGATTGGCTAAAAATGCAATATGAAGCATCTTTATTTTTTAATATTAAAAGGAACCAAAACCGTGAAATTATACCTTATTCTTTGGCTTATGCACTCTGAAAATAGAAGGGAAGAAGGAAGAATGGAGAGGGAGGGAGAGAGGGAGGGAGGGAGGGAGGGAGGAAGTGGCAGAAGGAAGTGGCGGAAGTGGCGGAAGGAAGGAGAGAAAGAAAGGAAAGGAAAGGGAAAGGGAAGGAAAGGGAAGGAAAGGAAAGGAAAGGGAAGGAAAGGAAAGGAAAGGAAAGGAAAGGAAAGGAAAGGAAAGGAAAGGAAAGGAAAGGAAAGGAAAGGAAAGGAAAGGAAAGGAAAGGAAAGGAAAGGAAAGGAAAGGAAAGGAAAGGAAAGGAAAGGAAAGGAAAGGAAAGGAAAGGAAAGGAAAGGAAAGGGGGAAAGGAAAGGAAAGGAAAGGAAAGGAAAGGAAAGGAAAGGAAAGGAAAGGAAAGGAAAGGAAAGGAAAGGAAAGGAAAGGAAAGGAAAGGAAAGGAAAGGAAAGGAAAGGAAAGGAAAGGAAAGGAAAGGAAAGGAAAGGAAAGGAAAGGGGGAAAGGGAGAAAGAGAGAAAGAGAGAAAGAAAGAAAAGAAAGAAAGAAAGAAAGAAAGAAAGAAAGAAAGAAAGAAAGAAAGAAAGAAAGAAAGAAAGAAAGAAAGAAAGAAAGAAAGAAAGAAAGAAAGAGAAAGAAAGAAAGAAAGAAAGAAAGAAAGAAAGAAAGAAAGAAAGAAAGAAAGAGTCTTCTATAAACACAAAAAATCAAATCTCTTTTTAGTTATATATGATGAATTACATAATTTAGATGTAATTATCTAATCAATCAAACTAACTTTTTCAGGTTTATATTAGTTAAAATATTTTGGAAAGAAACTTAAGGAGTCACATTTTTGTAACAGTGTGCAGTATACAAACACCATGTGATGCACAGCAAGAGACAAAGTACAACATACTCTGAATACAGAGCACTGACTCCAGTACATTTGCACTTGAGGATTGTTTTGAACTTAGATAACAAGGCATAAGACTCTGGTTAGTGTAGAACCTTAGACATGTGTGTGAAACTTCCATGAAAAGTAATGAAAACAAAACACATACGTCTAAAGTTAAAACTAGGTTATAAAGGCCAGATGTAAAACCTCACTGAAGTCAATGGAAGTCTTGACTCAATGGAACTCTGGATCAATGCCAAGAGTTTACTTTGTTAGTGTTTCCCCAAGGAATGTTTGGGGTGTAAAATAAGCATTTCTGCACTGTTTTATTGTAATAAGCAATTACAAAGGAAAACTAAGAAGGTATCATTAGTGGGCAGCTTTGCACGGAATTTCCTTTCTTTTAAGGAAAATATAGGTTTCATTCTGCAAAAAATGTCATTTCATTAGTTTCAAATACCAGTTATACACAAAACACTATCTGATGGCTGAAGAAACTGAGCCAAGAACATAGATCAAGGGGAGATCTGTTGAAGCTGTTATTTTACAAAGGGTAAGTGGAGCAATGCCAAAACCACAAAGCTGCAATCAGGCTATGAACCTCTCTGAAGTTCAAGGTCACTTCAGCTGGGAGGTTCGACTAAACCCAGCCCTGCCAGTAGTTCATTTGTTTCTCACACAACATTTGGAGGTCTAGTAAAAGCAATTTGCCGTTTTAGGGACCTAATCATAAACATAATGCGCATTGGTCCTTGTGTGCCAGCACAGCTCAAGCACAGTGACCAAAGTCTGTGGCTACCCCCACACATCTTGTGAGTCTGTGGATGGTTGCAATTACATGTGTCAGCACAGCTGCATATTCTTTTTTTAAATGCTTCCCTGTCTGCTGGCAGTGACTGTAAATTTAATGAGAGCACCTGCTGCCCTCTTGCCTAGTTAATTCATAGTGATCTGCCTGAACTAAAGGAAATTTCAAAAAAGCCTCTGTTCTTCAGTAATAAATTACCAGTCTATATCATGGCCTAAAGGGCCTTTGATTCATGTAATATTACACTTACACTAAGCTCTGCTGGCAGCAGAACATTTAGTTTCCCTGAGTAGAATGGGGGAAGGGAAAAAAGACAGAGGGAAAGGAGAGGAAAGGAAGGGAAGTGGCTGGTGAGATTAAATAAAAGGAGAAGATCAATTGCCTGAATATTGACAGCTGACGGAGATCTTTGTCTTTGACCTCTCACCCTGAACCATGTACTCACTACAGGTAAAAGCCCTGCCTGCTAAAAATTCTTCGCTGACGAGTTATGGTGTAGGGCAATTAAAAATCGTTTTCTCAAACAAAAAAAAAAAAAGTAATGACTTCTCTATTCTAAATTTCTAGTTTACTTCACATTCATCAGTAAAATGAGTGTAATTGGAGTTAGTAACATTGTAAACTGAAAGCAGTAATGCCATCACCAATTATTGTTTTACCCATTTCTTTAAAACAGAAACAATAAATCTGGAAGCTTTTGAGAAAAAAAAAATCTGCAATAAAAAATTTATTGAGGTGGAGGAAGAAAGGCAGGCAGCTAAAGTGAATATAAAATACAGAATATTGCAAAGGGGAATAGATCAATTATATTCCCCTGAAAAAGCATGTGGTGCAAATGAAAAGTTACAGCCACACTAAAATATCTGAAACCAAAAACATAAACAGTATCCAAAAAAGATTTATGTGAAAGTAGAAATAGTGGAAACACAAAGCATTACAAATAGAGTATTGTATATCCCAGAGGGAGATACTGACTCCATCAAAATTTGACTTTGAGGGATTGTGAGGTTCTGACTCCCACAATTTGGATGACTAATTTATGTTGGAAGAATAAGCTGTTTTGTTAGATAAGTGGTAGGCAGTATACAGCTCCTGTTCTCTTTACTCACACCAAAGAGTATCTCCACACGTACTAACTGAATACGTGCTCTTATGCCTCAAATTTAAGCATATGCAGAAAGATTTTCAGGACAGACTGAAGACCAACTAAGTGTTCTGAAACAAACACTGAGTATGGAACTATACTGGGTACAGAAATGTGATAGAAACGCAGACATATTAAAATAAAATTGTTTAAAATTATTAAGTTCCTCAAACTCATATTTCATGCACTGAAAACACCCATGATAAAAAAATAAATCCAAAGAAGAATTTTATCCATTGAACAAACTAATATTCCTAAATTTATCATATAGTTATATGATATTTCCTTGTATGCAGCTTGAAAGATATCTGACTATATAATTCATGTATGTTTCTCATCTGTTTTCAAGAACCTTTTATAAAAATAAGGTTTATAAATTTTCTTAAATAAAGGTCAAGTTTCTCACTTTTGGCACCATAAGAAACAAAAAAGCATGAAGTTCAAGAATTGAACTTGAATACGTCTCAAGAATTGGCAACACTACAACTTTTTTACCTTCTGCTGTTCATAGGTGCTTATATTATTATAATGCAGGAATGAAATATTACCCATCTGGGCTGGTAGCATGCCAAATCTACTTTGCACTCAGAACAAAAAGGTGCAAACATTGGTAGAAGAACACTGTCTCATTTTTCATAGCACTCAAACATCTCATTCTCTTGACTCAGAATGACAAGTGTTTCTGCATACACAGAAAAAAATGAGCATAAATATTGCAATATTTTCAGGCTACTCTAAACCATGCCCCAGACTTAAGATCCCTTCCCTTCCCTTCCCTTCCCCTTCCCCTTCCCCTTCCCTTTCCCCTTCCCCTTCCCCTTCCCTCATTGGAACATGACTGACATTTAGTCCCTTTTTGCCATACTCAGAAACAGTGGTAGCTGCATTTCATTTATAAAAGTACCATCATTCTGGAACTCTGGAAACCATTAATTAAGTAATCAAGTTAGAAAGCAGAAACCAAGAATTAGTCACAATACCTAAACAGTAAGCCAGTTAATAGGAACTTAATACAATGGAACAAAAAAAATACTAAAATACTCATTAGGAAAACATCAGTATATATTTACTACACATCAAAACACACAAAAGAGATGATGAGATGTATTGCAAAAACCATTTTACTTTCAGAAGAAAATCAAGTCTGATGTTTTTCCACGTATTCCTCTTTTTACACAGTAAATATAAACCTCACTTCCTAGCACTTTCAAGAAGTAGAAGCTATCCCTCTCTAAATAGGTGAAAAGAATGAGATCAAAAAGCAAAAACACTATCTGCAAATACAGAAATTATTTGAAAGAGTTCAACTTCAAACTTTTCAGCATGGAAATTCAGTCTTTAGAGGACTAAAATTGACTCTTTGC
This sequence comes from Melozone crissalis, assembly GCF_028551555.1. Lineage (NCBI taxonomy): Eukaryota > Metazoa > Chordata > Aves > Passeriformes > Passerellidae > Melozone > Melozone crissalis. Next base: position 16,424,927 of record NW_026535783.1, on the reverse strand, counting down.
CACAATGAGTTTCCACGTGAAACCAATAATCAGGTGCATATGTACACACATACAGACTCAAATTTAATTTCTCTTTCTGGCAGAAACATCTCTCTTATGATGTATGTTTTCTTTACAGCACAAGGACTGATGTATGTAACAGTTGTGCTCTGTAGCACTGGCTGGGGTCTGACTTAATTTTTCAGAGTACTTCACAGACACAAGGTTATAACTCCTGATCTGAAAGAAAACCGTAGTCAAAACAAAATAGGTAATACCTCCTTCCTCCTCAAACTGCAGCTGGCATCTGTCCAAAGCATACATTCCCAGTCTGAAAATTTATGCTGTAAATTTCTCTGTAAACCAAGTCATGTAAATTGTTGCAGTGTGCAGTTCATGTACTTGTGGACTCTGCTTTTAGAGATAGAATCAATACTCAGCCATCCTGAAGAAGTTAATAACTAAAAGACATCTCGGCAGAGAAGAGAAAAGGGATATAGCATAGATCTCTACAAGGAAAATCACACATCTGTTGGAGAATGAAAAATCCTCACTGGCACTCGAAGTTCGTGGTGCAAGTCTTTATTCCAAGTATTTCCTCTTTTCCTAGTATTTCCTCTTAGAATTAGGATATGCATGTATTAAGTTTTATTTCATTTCAAAGACAATGTATAAATTTAAAAAACAGTCCAAAACTTAAAAAAAAATTAAAACCTTTATTTTGTTTTTTAAAACTTTTACCATTTGAATATTAATTTTCACAGACCAGAGTTTTGGCCTAAAACAGAACTTGTATATTTAATGGGCCAAAATAATAAACTAGTATGGGTGAGGTTTTTTGCTGTTAATTTTTCATCCCTTGTATTAAACACAAAGAAATTTGGTTGGAATAGAATCTGCCAACTGTATGATCTGGTTAAACAGAAATGCTTGGGGAAAAAAATTGTAGATGGCTGCCTCTATCAGCAATCAAAGGGCTCTGACTTTTGCCAAAGAATACTTTTCCAGCTACATTTTTATGGATTTTTATTAATGATTTGGGGTAACTAAAGCCACTTTTTTGGGACTTAAAAAAAATTTAAAATAAAACCTCTTTTCAGATTACTAAAATTGCTTCCCCAAAAGCAAGTGTTAGCATCTGAAAAATGTATCTAGTGCTGCTAAGCCATTTAGACATCAGGAAAAGTATTCCTACAAATTTTTCCACCTGCAGTATATGAGAGAACATTAGCATTGCTGACCTCGGACTGCAATTCCAGCTTTCACTCATGTATCTTTGGCATTCCAAAAATTTACATCTACCACAGAAAATCCAACACCACCACTCTTCCAGGAGCATACCATGCTGCTGTAAGCTTTTGAAACAGACCCAGTGGTACCACATAAAACAATTGGAATCCAAAGAATGTTTTCACAATGTTATGAGAAAACATTTAGCTTGTGCAATGAACAACAATAGAAGCAGCAATCAAAGAAAATCATTATTGTCAACAATGAGAAATAACGTTTCTTAGCAACCAAGTTTCAATTACTCTTTATTTGCTAACAATTACCAAGATATTTAAGGCTAGAAACTTTATTCCAGTATGGAATATACTATCAAACACCATGATAAAGAGCTCCTATTTTAACTGTTTCTATTTTTCAATCAAGCATCTTGCAATTAATTTTATTAGTTTTTTAGAATTAATTTACTTTGAATGAGCTGTAACTATGATTTGTTATTGTCATGCAGTAAATGGAATTGTAATGTGTAATAATTATTTGTTTAAATAATAGAATCATTGGCATACAGATGATAATCCAAGCAAGAAAAAAATTATTACCATTAATAATAAGATTAAACAAAATTGTATCCAAGAATAGATCCCAGGAGAACCCTTCAGCTATTTTAGGTGAAGTAGAAATAATAATACTAATTAAGACAGAACACTGCCTGTCATAAAGATAGCTACAAACACTGCTTCCTAGTGAAACAATGAGACTTTATCATATTGTTAAAAATGACCTGACTTCAATCCACTGTGCCTGTGGCTGTTAGCAAGCCTCTGAAAATAGTTACCATTATTAGATACCCTACTTGGTTTCTTACTACTCCCCATGATGATCAAAGATTTAAATTATAAAATGTTTGAATTAAGTATACAGTTTTCAATTTCTTGCTTCTTTTTCCCAAAAGAGGTTTCAACCAGACATTCAAGCATGTAATTTTCCTCCTGATATAGTGGCTGGAGTAAAATCCAGGTAACTCAGTACAGAAAGCAGCTGGTCCATTTATTCCATCTGCTATGCCTCTGTGTGTTAATGAAAGGAAGGGGTTCCCACTCTCCCATTTCTTCTTGAGCAACACAGTTTTTTATTTAAAAGTCAATTATTTGAGCAGCACTGTGTGTGAAATCAGAATAGTGGAAGTCGGGGTAGGAACAAGTGCTGATGTCGAACAGAGCTTGCAGGTCAACACATTCACCAGCCCTGGGTGGTCGTGCTGGGCTGCAGCTCCCATTCTGGAGGATGCACAGACTCCTGGCCATCCAAGGCTTCCCAAAAAAAGCCCTGTTGGCAGTAGAAGCACATGGCACTTTGAGGGTGCTGGTAAGAGCAAAGCACAGGACGCATTGTCCCGGGTGGCAGCGACCACGGGCATCATTGCCCAGGGCAGCTGTTTCCTCTGGGAGCCGCAGTTCCCCCAGCCCACACCTCTGATGCGCTGCTGGCCAACCATTCTTTCTGCCCCTTGCCACAAAAATTACTCCTTTTTTCAATTCTGCAAATATGTCTGGTTCTCAATGCTTCTTCTCTCTAACCTGAAGAGCTATTAATTTATTTTACTTAAGTTTTCACATAGTATTGGTGGCTGAGGCTTCTCTGGAACAGTCAGAAATTACAAGAGCCATGCTAACAAACTGCACAAATTGGCAACACAGAAATTCAACTGCTGCAGCTCATATTTTTATACTGTAAGAGTGGATTAGACCTTATTCTACCTTGAGAAAACCATTATTTATGATGGCCTCAGCCAAAAATTATTTGGATTGCCAACTCTTCATGCCCCCAATGCAAAAAAAAATTTATGGCTTTTTTTCTTCTTCAATAAGAACAAAATAAGTAAAATTATAATACTTTGTGTATTGATTATTTCTTTAAAAATGTATTAATAATCCCCTTAAGAATTAGATTTAAATTACAGTAAGTGAATTTAAGCACCTGCATGCCTGGCCAACACAGAAGAAAAAATTTTGGGCTTTTTTGTCCTTCTTCCAGCATCTGAAAGAGGAAAGCCCATCACTCAGTCAGTGGTGGTATTGTATCTCTTCTAATTGCTCTGTTCACTTGCCTCTGTGAGCTCTGTGAGTCAATCTGGAGCTAACGATTCTAACATACATTTAATCCTTTGTTTGAGAGCAAATTAAGAAGGCCTTTAATAGCACCAATTCAAGAGCTTTTTTGGCCCCCAGGAGTGCAGAGGGACTGAAATGCCTTCAGTATAGGCTGCCTATATAGGAGACAGTTAGAGAATAATATTTTTAGACTAATATTGATTCAGAAAATCCATGTTGAGTAGTGTTAGTGCCATGGACTTGTGCTTGTAAGCTGTTTGCCATAGCAAGACAAAATTTTGTGACACATTTTCACAAAAATTTCTTCTAAGGGACACCTGAGGAAAGAGAAAGTAAGGGCTTCGACCATGTAAGAAACCAAATGATGGGCTGACTGGAGTCCATGTGTTTCCAATCCGCTCTGCGTGTTGCCCCCTGATATGATCAAGCTCGTTATGTAAATTCAGGCACTTACTGTTTCTCATGTAGCGAATCCACTACATAATTACTTCAAGATTTGTAAGGAAAGAGTATTTCTCCCCTTTCTCAGAAACTGAACTGATTTAAGGTTTAGTTAACAGCGTAGTCAGGTCTGAATTAGTACAATCTCATGACTCAGATCTGCAGCTTGTGGTTCAGAATAATAATACTGTTTAAGGAGGCACAAGGACTGCTTTTCATTTTAATGGGATTTTGGATCAGATGCTGAAGAGCTAAGAATCCCTGCTATCCCAATCACACTGACCATTCTCTGCCCTTCCTGCTGACTATTGTAGTAGAATTTTTGCTTTAACCTGCCTTCAATGTCTTTCAGCTGTTCTCTCAGCCCTACAGGGACTTGAACTTTTGACAGTGAATGAGATGTGCCGAGCCAGGAGTAATTACTTTATTGACGTCACTTCAGCTTTCAACCCACTTTTACCCAAGCTGCTACTGTTTGAAACAGTAGGTCATTTGTACCACATTATGCAAATCTTAGAACTAATCTTTTGCATAATACATAAGAGCTCAGTTTGTGCATTAACTAATTTATCTGACTACACAGAAGTTATGAATGCTGATTTTTATTAACGTCTTCATTAAGTCAAAATGTATCTGAAATGTGCACACATATATATATATATACAGTCACAGAATGAAATTGCTTCAAAGGTAGGAACAGTCACTTGATACATGGTCTTATCCACTAATAAATGAGGATTCCTTTCACATGAGATAAGCATAATCTGAAAGAAAATGGATTTCCCCTTTGCAACAAATGGATGAATTAATGCACACGTGCCTATCCTTTCAATAGATTTTGAAATTGTATTTGTATATGATGCAAATAGTCTGTATAGATTACCAGCTTTGATGCAGCTATTCCCTCTATTAAGTCACTGAAAATTGGATGAAATCCCATCCATCTCATCTGTAGGGTCTTTCTAACATGGGAGAAGTAGAAGCAGCCGAGAAATTTCTTTTTATTTTAGAGTTAGTTACTTAACTCTCCTGAAAAAAACCCAGTGTGTTATCGAAATATTTATCATAAATGATATTAAAATAAATTATTATTTCTAGGTGCTGTATTGTCAACAAACACCGATGTCACTCTACACTACACTCTGAACTCAGTTATGTCACTGTTGGGTACCTACTCTATTGAGACAGATGGGGGGAGTATTGCGCATTTTGTAACTAGTGATAGACAGAACTTCAGGAAGCACAGGACTGTGCTGAACTGTGCTGTGCTGAGCTGCACATAATGTGAGGCCTTTGGGGCTGTACTGGGCAGCAAAAGTTCCTTGGCTGCAGGATAAACTAAGCCTACACATTGCAAGAGAGAGTTTTGCAGGCATATTCCACTGGATGTTGTTTATTGAACCACCTTCATGGCCTTGCCTCTACCTAAAAGTTCTCATTAGAACAGAGTTGCTTACTTGTGAAGAAATTATACTACCAAAAGGGAGAGCTTTCCCTTGTGGGCAGGATCAGCTCTGAACTGGGGGATGTGTGAAAGTCTCCCTGGGCTCCAACTGATGCTGCACCTGGTGCAAGGTGTCCAGCAACTGAAGGGACTTAAGATTTGCTGGGCATCTCTATTCCTTTTCCTATTAAAACAGCTATTATAGCATTTGCTGTTGGACCTTCCTTATTAAGATCTGGACAGAGTTCTGCGCCAAATCTCTTTGAGCCACTGCTCCCACCATGCTCTGCTGAGCAGCTACTGTTGGAGAAGATCTCAGATCTTTCATTATGTTCCATTCTACTTTCAGAACAATTGGCCAAGGCTTTGTGCAAAAAAAATTCCCGCGGATAATTTTCATGGTACCAATTCAAAATCATAGTTACGATCAAAACACAGTAATTATAATGTTTTAAAAAGTAAGAAACAAACACACACAGACACATAGACACATACACACTAATTGCAGCAGCTCCTTTCTCATTCTGTTCATTCTCATCCTCTTTCAAGGGAAATAAATTCATATTTTTCCTATTTGTTTCCTTCCAGGCAAGCACTCAGAGATGAACACTTGCCTTCAGTCTCCCATAAGATGAATATTGACCTTGCAGTCACTTTGCCAAGAGCCTAAAAGGTCAACATGCTTCAAGAGAGGTAATAAGTGATGCTCTCTCCTTGTATTGAACAGCAGTACCTAACAGCCTGCAACAGATGGAGAGAAAGTAGGAGGATGACAAATATCTTCCTAACTCCTGCAAGTTCTTAGATGCAGCTCATTAGAACTAAGGACCAATCACCATGTGTTATGGATAAAAACAGATCACTCCTCCACTAAGTAAAGAAAAAATATTATATCAGTATTATAATAGTCTGTGCACAAATCACTCTGGGGTTTGGCTATATATTCCACTTTACAGCAGTGTATTTATTAAATTATTAAAATTTGTGGGTTAATAGCAGTCTCAAACAATGTATTGTAACTATAAAATATTTTAAGTCTGAAGCCACAAAAAGTTTGATTTAATAATCCCCTAATCTTGTACACAACTTCCTCTAGACTTTTTTCAATTACACCTCATAAATTATAATTTACTGTATATTATAGAAACATTAAAAAATAAACACTCCATAAGAATTTCACCAGATGCATTTATTTGGTTGAGTTAACCAGAAAGCATAACAAATTCACACATGACCTCTGAACTCTGAGCACAGGGCCTCAAATTCAGTCTACCATCAAGAATATCCATCTGCCAAAGATAACACCTAAATGTTTTATTTAACTTGAGCCAAGATATTTGCCCTAATGACTACACTATGGAAAAAGCAAACAAACTGAAAACTAGCAGAATTCTTTCTATTCAATAAAAACACCATTGAAGTTCAAAGAGTTAAAGAAAAACAAAAATCAAAACACTGTCTCCTCTCCATGATGCTTGTTTAGTAAGGATGTGTCACTGAAAGTAGAAGCAGACAGATTTAATAAAATCTAAATGCAAATCATTTGTACTATATAATTAAGAGATGTCATTCCAGTGTCAACAACATCACTTTAGTCAAGCACCTTATTAAAAATAACACCCTGATTTGTTGTAGTTGTGTTTGTGGAATTGTTTGGGCGTTTGTTGTACTCTATTGTTTTACGCTGCACCTCAATGTACCACAGCTTTTAAAATGCTCCAGAAGAAGCCATGGTGAGTTTTGCCAGATTCAGAAAATGCAAAATGTACCACCTCGTTCTGGCAGAGCTAGACCAGTAAAGGACTTTTTATAAAATAGTGATTCCCAGAGGATCCTGTTAGGCCAAATGATTCCTAACAATGATGACCATTGCCTGATAGTGGATAGTGCTCCTGAAAAGTCTTGATGATTTGATAAAATTTCCCAGTATTTAAGCCACCACACTTTACTTATATTCACCCCGGACCCCTCTTCTTCTTTAGTAATTTGCCCCCTCTTATGAGTGACAATATATATGCGCATATGATATAATACACCAACTCCTGTCACTTTTTGTTTCATTTCTCTTTTTTTGTAGTTACCAGCCATTCCTAGAGGACAGAACAACTCCAGTTTAAACCCAGAGCTATTGCATCATATGATGATTATGATTAACCTTGTTGACTTTAATGACAGGGAATCACTTAAACATCCCACTCCAACAGGAATTATATGACAATCTTGTTGTACCTATGCCTATTGCCAACAAGATTAGGCAGTAAGGTACTTTTGCCAGGTGGCAGAAAGAGAGGTTTAAAGCCATAAAAAAGTGTTTGGATTTGCACTAGTGTGTAGCAAATGAAAACACTTTGGCATCATGTCCTCTGTTAAAGGCAGGCTGGTTTAATCTGGAGAAGACCCAAGGAGACCCTATTGCAGACTTCCTGAAAGGTCTGGAAAAAAGCTGGAGACTGAATTCTTCCAAGGGCACAAGGGAAAATGGCTCTAAACTGAAATAGGGTAGATTTAAATTAGATATGATGAAGAAGCTCTTTCCTGTGGAGGTGGTGAGGCGCTGGAGCAGCTTGCCCATAGGAGTTGTGGGTGCCCCAACCCTGGAAGTGTTCGAGGCCGGTGGGATGGGGCCTAGTCTAGTGGAAGGTGTCCCTGCCAAAAGGATAAGTTGGAACCATGATTTTAAAATTCCATTTCAACCCAAATCATGCTATGACTCAATGATTCTCTGACCATACATGGGAAGGCCACCTCATCATGGAACTCAGAGGATCAGAACAAACAGCCTTTTCCCTTTAAAAGCAGCATGAGAACTGGACACAGTCCAAGAGTGCCACCACATATTCTACAGCATACATGTAATCTTCCAAGAAAAACCCACCAGATTTTCCCTTATAATTCTACCTATTCTAGTTTTTACCATTTCATTTCGTGCCCATGGAGCACAATAAACAATCTGGCAAATGTCACAGATATGTTCACATTTGCTGCTATATTTTCAGTAAAGTCCTTTAAGATACTTGGCTTTCTCTAGAAAATCCCTCAAGAAAGGCATCTGGGGATAAGGCACATCTCTTTCTACCCATACAAATTCATACACATTTCTGTATCATACAGATGCTTCCAGTTTATTATTAATTTTAGCAGCTACAGAAAATATCTTAGCCAACAACTTATTCTCATTTGTCTTTATTAAAGACAATATTAACCCATCCTTTCACTAAGAAAAACTCAAAAAATATAAGAAAAATGTGCACATGTAGATTCTGAAGCCATTAATATGCCAACTCAAAATTATACAGGTTTTTGAGATAGTACAAAAATTTTTTACCTCTGTAAACAAGCAGTGCTATTAATAATGCACAGTAATCCCACTTCAAGGTTCATTGACTGCTACATACAACATTAATAGTCTTCAGAAAATATTTTTCTGCTGTGTTTTTCCCCCTCTTAGCAAAACTTCTTCACTCTGAAATATAATATTCCACAAGTTCTGTTCTTTTGAGTGATACAGTCTTGCTGCAGTGTGCACCCCCAGCAGCAATCTGCAGCAGCTTTGGCTGGGTCTCCATGAGCCCTCAGAGCAACAAAACTGCTCTGTGGAACTGTAGCTGTTGGCAAGAATCTGAAACACACAAAAAACACATTTCAGGGGGTTTTGTGTTGTTCTCTTTCTTACTTTTTCTTTTGGAGACTATTTCTCCTGGGCTATGGCTGGGATTCATGAAGTGGCTTTTCCAAGCGTATTTCATTTTAGTTTCATCTGAAAGAAAACCATATTGAGCAAGCTGATGTCTGTGTGCTATGAACCAAAGTGCAGTAAGTAGAGACAACCTGGAGATCTGCTTCAAAAGCACACTCCTGATGAAAACTAAAAGCTCATGTAGGCACATTCAATGTTTCCTCAAAGGAATACTGAACCTGTCTTTTCTGATTTGTTAGGTCATTTTAGAGAACACTGCTGAATTTATATGAGTCATGTATTTATAATGTCTGTCTTTGTATATATATTCCCTTTTAGGAAATGGTGTTTGTCTTTTGGGAGCCTATACATGGTATGAAGTCAGTCAGTTTTTTCCTTCCATGAAATACCACTCCAGGTTATTGTACTCTCTCAAAAGTTTTCATAAGTAATGGATCTATTCAGTTCTTTCTGAAGCTTCTGCCTTAGGGCAAAATCAAGTTATTACAGGAAGCAAGGTTGGAGATGGTTGGACTCTTTCAGGTCTTTTCTGCATTGTGCTGAAATGTCCTCGGATCACAGCATACACACTGAAATCATAGAAAAGTAGTATTTGGTCATTATACTTAAGGACAGCAATGTAATACATAGAAACAAGGAATCCATATTTACAGTGGTTTTTCTGTAACATTCCAGCATGTTGCTTGTAATCTTTACGGTATTGTAAAAGAACACACTTGAAGCTATATAATTAAGGATAGATGAGCTATATTCCAATTTGCCTTTGTTTTCTGTACAAACATATATGAAATATACTTCTCTAAAACTATTAATTTATTCAAGGAATAAAAAGCTATGTTTCAGAACTTCTATGCAGAGTGCAGGCCTGATTTCATAATAACCTCTTAACTATTCTTCCATGGCTAGGAGGAAAATGGCTTTGAGTTCATGAATACGAAAATCTCTCATTATCACCTCTGTTTACAGAACTTGGAAATAATTTGAGGCAATAAAAATGTCCAGGCTAATCCTGGTTTTGAGTGGCAGCACACTGAGGCTGGGGCATGCACGGGACCCTGGAGGAGCTTCCGGAGGAGATCAGCCTTTGGTATCCAGTGCGAGCGCATCACTCCTCACAAATGCAAGGGACCCAGGCTCCCGCGCCGGACCAGGCTTGCAGGAAAGGTTTTGAGTTGACTTTAGCTGATGTACAAGGACAAAAAGTCAAAGGAAGTTGGAGTTGTAGAACCTTCACTCTTCGCCTGGCTGGGAGTAAAAATGTTGCTCCTCTTCGAAACCTGCTAGATTACACCTGCCTCAGAGCTCTGAGTTTCCTCACTGCCTTCAAACAGCAGCATCACCTCATGCACCCTAGCCTTGTTGTTTTCACCTATTGAAGGCTCTAATGAGAATAATAAAATTGTAATATTGTATCTCGCGTTTTAAATATTTTAATATTTTAAAACCAATTATGACAATAAAAGTAGCTGGATGTATTTTGAAACTATGATTGCAGCAAGAAATCAGTTTCTATTATGTATCACTCTTTCCCATTTTAGATTTTAGATATGAATATTGACAGTTTATGCAACATGACAAAGTAATAAGTAAAGCATTTAAAAATGCTGAAGGAGAATGTAATCTAATAGAATAATTTACAATGTCTTCTTAAGAACTGTTTAATGATGTCTTAAAATATCACAATTTTCAAATAGGACTCAGCTGAAATAATTTTTCATGCTAATCAAATACAAAATCACGCTATGGTATTATTGTGAAGGAAATAATCACTGCATTTCTAGTGAAAACAATTAAATACTCCTGAAGGAAAAAGACTGGAGGCATTTTTCACCTATCTAAGAAATTATTAGTTCCAACAATTCCTTCATAAGGAAGTCATCAAGTTACATATTAAAATCATTATATAAACCTCTATGGCATAAGAAAGATTTTTTTTGTGCCACAAGTCTCATCTATTTTTCTAAGTACACCAATAGGCCTAACCAAAAAGGAGTCATCACCCAAAACCTGCTCTTGTACAAATTATATTTATTTAAAAACTTAGTAACCCAATCTTTGTTTCTTGACGAATGTTTCACTCCTGTTGACCAGCAAGAAGTTTTTAAATCACAAGTACATCACTATACAAAAATCTCCTTTTTTTCTACTATAAATGAGAAAACTATAACATTTTAAGGGTTCCATTTGAACCACTCTGCCACAAATAACAGGTTTTTGCCATGATGACAAAACACTTGGGCACCATGATTATCAGCTTATTAAAAAAAAAAAAAAAAAAAAAAAAAAAAAAAAAGGAAGACTTACAAAGAAGAAAATATCCCTACCCTTTTCCTGAGAAAAGGGAAGGCACTTATGTCCCTAGGTAGCTCAGAAGGCCACACTAGGACATAAGGGTAGCCACCTGTGCAATATGCACATCACAGGACAAATATGAATATGCAAATAGTTGCTCCCAGTCAAACATCTGCATGATACAATGAACAAGTTTCTTCACATTAAATACTGTCAAGAAATTCAAAACAGCAAATGATGAAAAAAATCATCTGCAAATAATTTATGAATAAAATCAGACTATAAACACACCAAAACACTGTTGTGATATTTGCCTGTTTAGGATTGTAATCTAAATCTTTCCCACATTAGCAGTATTCAAACCATGGCAGCTTTACATACAGTGACTTTGTTTACAAAATGTTTCAACTTCCATGTTCACTACAACAGCATAAGAAATGCATAAATTTTGCTTTACCTCTTGTTCATATTCTACTAGAGAAATTTCTAACTATTTTTCAGTCCTAGACTAAGATTCCTGAGGAGAACACCTTTCCAGGTTACAGATGTCGTTCACTAAAAGAACTGTTGTATACAGGTATGTTCTGTAAAAGACATAGATGGCAAGATGGTGGTTTTTTCTGCTGTTTCTAACATTGTTTTATCTGGAAGAATGTTGATTTACAAAGAAGTACTTGGCCAACTTCTTCTGTAGGTAATGCTTGCAAATAACTAAATACTATCACAGTAATTTTGGCATAAATGGATGCAGAAGTGCTGAAGCATCAGCACAATTGAAGCTTGAAAAAAGCTATCATCGAGCTATGGTTGATTTTTGTTCTGACCACATTAAATTGGTGGTTAATAGAGAAGTTTATATCTGCTTAAAAAAAAAAAAGGGGGGGGCCCCAATAGACAAAGCAAAGAGTACATTTTATATTGAAAATAATTGGACTTGGATTTTTTCCTAGATTTTAATCTTTTTTATCTATTTTTTTATACTTTCTATAAACTGTCAAACTCAATAGCCTTTAACTCCTCTGACCTCCATCTCCTCTAGAAATGCAACCACACTGCTTCTCAATGCAGTTATAAACAGGCTCCTGGGTTAGAAAAAACATTATTGTACATGAAGACATGGATGGATTACAACAGACTGATAAAACTGCTACTTGAACAGGAAAGAGAGGAGAATAGGTGGGTTGCCCATGGTGAGTTGCCTGTAAGGGAGAAGATGATGCCCCCATTGTCACTGAGCACCCACTGTGCTATCCCTGTGGTAGCCCAGGGCCACAGGGAGCCACTGGCTCAGCAGCTCCTCTGCTGTCAGGGATCTTGTGTTTGTACCTGGATTCCATGACATCCCTGCAGTTGCATCATTTCCTGGGCAGATTTTCTGTCCTCCACACCAGAATTTAGCCCCATATATTAATATTTCAATTTTTACATACGTGTCTCTGTCAGACTAAAAACCCTGTATCTGCTAACATCGTATTAAAAATGTGCAAAAATACTGCAAAAGGACTTAAAAAAAAACTTCAAATGAACCAGAAAAGCACAGCAAAATAAAACTCATATTAATGTAACATTGCCTAAAAGCACCAGAGTGACCAGCCAGCACCACAGCAGCACACCACAAAGTATGCAGAACACCATGAGGAATCTGGTGTTTCAAGTGAAATCAAGCAGGAGCCATAAAAGTGTCTATACTTAACGATAAATTTCCTGCAGATTGTTGCCTATTGTAAGCCCTAGATCTGAAAATGCATTTTAAGCGTCCTTTCATCAGTCAAGTAATGCTGGAAAAGGAAACTGTGAAAAGTTTCACCAGTCTGGGGGGATGTGACAGCAGTATAATGCATAAATTCATAAAGGTGTATCATTCAGTCAGGGCATCCTCACACTCCAACAGTGCTGCCTCTGCTACTCAGTACTATTTTGTTACTCTCTTTGTGACTGACCACATTAGACTGACTTTCTGAGAAAGTGGTCAGTTCTCACTTCTTGTCATTCCTGCTCTAGTGGTCTTCTTTGCAATTTTATTTCCAAGCCTGCCTGGGCACAAGCTTTGGAAGATCACTCTCACCACTCATGATTAGAATTAAAAGGTGTTTCTAGAACCTGTCACTGTGAATTTTTATTTTCAACATAATCCAAACAAGTATTTAAACCTGGAGACAATTTTCAATTTCAGCTGTGGTAATGAGTTAAAACCATCAGAAATTGGTTTCAAGGCAAAGTAATAATCTGTGTCATGAAGACCAAGGAGGACCAAGCATGTCCTCATATCTCAGATGTGTAATTTATTGCTGTTAAGATGGACCTTCTGTCTTGGACAAGAGGAAAAAATCAATATTAATCCACTCATACTTGTAATGGAAGGATGTGGCTGCATAAAGTATCACTGAGTAGTGCAGGACTGCAGCCTGAGTTTGAAGACAGATGTTATAGGTTTACTATGGAAGCAATAGACCATAACAATGTATCTGATATGGAAAAATCAATCACACTGCTACTAGCTGGAAACTGCATCTCTTTGAGGAAAGAATATAAAGTACTTCAACCAGTTGTTAAAGAGAAGAGGTTTCATAATTGTTTAATCATTTTAGAGGTCAAACAAATTAAAATACCATTTGTCAGTATTTTCTCTGAGATTTGTTTTCAAGACAGGTTAGAAGAGGAGATTACTGTTTTCTCAGTGTTTATTGTCTTTATTTGAATGGTGACACATGGGGATAATAAAAAACATTTCCAGACTAGATGCATTATGGGGTTTTTCAGCTAGAAACTTTGTAGGGTTTCTATTTGGAAAATATAAAATACTTAAAATAAAAATCTAGTACCGCATCTCCTTTCTTTGGGCTGAGAAATCTCTGAGAATATGTATTTCCAAATAACAAAGAGTAGCTCTGAAGTCTCATGGAGTTCCACTCTACAATGAATCCTGATATCTACAGTCTCTCTATCTGCAATTATCTTGTTACCATAGCTCCTATTGTTTAATGTCAATTACCATTCCTTCTAAAAACAAAAAAAATAGATAAACAACACTTTTTACATAGCTGTTACACAGCTGCCATTTTAGTCATGGCAAGCCAAGCGAAGTGACAACATTTAGCTTGGATGATCTCCTCTGAGGGGGTGAAAATATCTCCAAGAAGAGCAAGAAAAGGACACTGCATTTAAAATCACACTTAATCAGCTATGTGAGATAAACAACAGATCTTAGTCTATTTCTGAATTAAGCTTTTTGGATCAGAGTACAAATAAAAGTAATATCAATAGTGATGTCAGTAATGCGCAATTTAATGGAAGTAAACTGTTAGTGACACTGTTCAAGAGGTTTTTCAGGATGTTCTTCTGTAAAAGTACTAAGGCTGAATTACAAATTATAAGAGTAAATAACAGCTACTTAAACTATAGCAGTCCTGGGAATGGGTTGAAGTTCACAGAATCATAGAATCGTTAAGTTTGAAAAAGACCTCCAAGGCAATTGAGCCCAACCTTGGATCAAATACCACCATATCAACCAAACCATAAGACATAGTGCCATAACCATAAAGCATTTGTCCCTTGAACACTACCAGGGACAGTGACTCTACCATTTCCCTGGGCGGTCCATTCCAATGCTTACACACCCTTTCTGTGGAGAAATTCTTCCAAACTGAACCTTCCCTGGCACAGCCTGAGGCTCTGTTGTCTTACCCTGTCGCTAGATGCCTGCGAAAAGAGGCTAATTCCCACCTGGCAGCAGCCTCCTTTGAGGTAGTTGTAGAGAGTTATAAAGCGTCCCCTGAGCATTCTTTTCTCCAGCTTAAACTCTCCCTACTCTCCTCCTGCCCCTCATCAGACTTGTGCTTGAGACCCATCCTCTACTGCCCTTCTTTGGAGTTGCTCCCTCAACGTCTTTCTCATAGTGAGGGGCCCAAAACTCAAAACAGAATTCAAGATCTGGCTTTACCAATGCCCAGTACAGGGGGATGGTCACTGCCTGCTCCTGCTGGCCACAACATTGCTAACACAGGCCAGGATGCCACTGGCATTCCTGGCCACCTGGGCACAGCTGGCTCATGTTCAGCCACTGTGAACCAACACCCACAAGTCCTTTTCCACCAGGCAGTTTTCCAGCCACTCTGCCTTCAAACCTGTAGCTCTGCATGAGGTTTTTGAGACCTTAAGGCAGGACTCAGCCCCTTTGCCTTATTGAGCCTTATTCAATTGACCTCAGCCAAACAATTAAGTCTTCCACATCCCTCTGTCAAACTATCCCTCTGTCCAGCAGACCAACACTTCCTCTCAACTTAGAGTCATCTGTGAACTCACTAATAGTGCACCTGATCCCCTCCTCTGTTGTTGATTAAGACAGGGCTGCCCCCAGTACTGGGGAGACAGCCTTGGAGAACATCCCTCATGACTGGGCACCACCTGGCTGCAACTCCATTTGACACCACTGGACCCTGGCCATGGCCACCCAGCCCATCCTTAACCCAGTGAGGTGTGTGCCTGTCCAAGTTGTGGGTTTACAGCTTTGCCAGGAGAAGGTTGTGGGTGGCAGCATTGAAGGTCTAGCTGAAGTCCAGAGAGATTAGTGCCTCTAATCTGAGGTGGATTTCCTCATCCACCGGGTGTTTCGCCTGGTCACTAAAGGACTTCAGGCTGGTCAAAAAGGTTACTTGCAGATGTCTGAGGATGGCCCAGCTCCCCCAGCTCCCCTTTTCACTAATGCATAACATTTCAATACTCAAAAGCCAAAGCTGCTTTTGAATATGTTTTTATGCAAAATGATGTTCTTGCACAACATGAAATCTTCTCCTGTTAAAATGTTTACATATGTAAACCTGGTAAATAATGAAAGAATGAGCACAAAGTTGCCACTCTTTCTAGCTCCTGAAAATAGAATATATCACCCTGGTAACGATTATACAGTGAAAATCAATCTGAAAGATTAATTATTTATGGTTTACCATCTATTGTGTTCCTTCCACTTTGACTTTTTAGTCAAACAGTCAGAGAGGAGAACATTATCAGCTAATATAACATGAGCAACCAAAAGGAACTGTATCTAGCAAGTAGTCTTACAGAGCAGATCACATATCTTCACAGAGATCTTACTATCCAGTGCATGTCTGCAGTCAGCCAAAGGAACATAGATTAAATTATTTGTGACTCCCATAATGTTTTAAAGAGAGATGGAAGATAAAATACTTCAATGTCTTACATTTCTGGCCCATTGCAAGAAAAGTTATCATTTTGGCATCATTACATGAAACACTTAGACATGTTATATATATATATGAGTACATGTCTCATTAAATAGAGGTTGTCATATTGTCTCCTGTGTGCACTGGATTTCTCCCCAGCAAGTTTACTGGCATTTTTCCCACTCTCACTTGTCTCAAATATATTCATGCACAGTGTGATGGAGTGTTTGAACTCAGACTAGATTTTTTCCCTATTTTTTAGCACTAATGTGCACGCCTGGTAAAGTTCACTCTGAAAACTTTGGAAACACTTGGTGTAAATAAACAACAATCAGTCTCCAATCTTCTTGTAAAGAGGGCTGAAGGCAAAGTAGGATGTGATATATGGTCCAGCTTTGTACCCTGAAGAAGGTGTCATTGCCACTCAGTCCAAGGACAGAGTATGTGTACGCAAATACCTAATGCGTCTGGAGGGCTGACACTCTTTCAAGTGAAATGGGATAACCATGCTTTCTTTGAGTAAGTCAGCTAACCAAATGGACATCAACACTTAGGCACCAACTCTGAAGAAGAAAATAGGAACAGTACTTCCATTTCATATAATGACACCCTTTTTCTATGTCTCTAAGAAGCAGGAAGGTAGACATTGGCACTCCTCTATAAAGTTTTTCGGACATTATTGAATTATGGTCTTTATTATCTGGAGTTGACTATGCAGCAGAAATATATAAAAATAAACATGGATATTCCTGAGATGTTGTAAAGAATGGTCCTCCTTTTGACATTAGTTGAATTTGGATCAGGTACTGATGCACCTAAAGGTGCCAGCTTTTCATTTATTTATTGCATTTCTTTTTTTACTTCTTTATATTTGCTTGCTAGGCAGGTTTTTCCTCAAGCTCTTACAAGCTTTATTTATTATTCATTTTCATCCCAGAAAGAGAAACTTGAAATATTTATCCACAGGATATTATTTTTTAAAAATACTTTCCATGAGTGCCAGATATGCTAAATGGCTAAAGCCTTTCTGAAACAGCCAGCATGATTATCTGCTCTGAAATCTCACTTAAAAAAGGTTAATAATTAAAACATTTTACTCTAAGCCAGGCAAACAGTTAATAGGATCAAATAGTTACTTGGACAGAAACTGTGGACTGACTTTCTTTCATTTCAGTAGGCTTTAGCTTTAATTTTGTTGGGTTTTGTTCTAGGTTTAAGAAAATTAATCATTTCTGGGAAATGCTAACCGCAGTGACAGACCTTGCCATGCTGAATGTTTTACAAGGAAGCTGTTTGGAGCCATAAGCTGCCACCACGAGCAAACAACTGACGGCCAGCAGTGTTTTTGTTAGACTCTGACAAGGGAATCAATAAAAAGACATGGAAAAGGTTCAATCAGAACAGACACCACTAATACGAATGGCCTTTTGGGACCCACGGAAGCGTGGAACTGCTTTTCCATGTTAATTTCTCCTCACTACCCTTGGGGTTATCACCTTCTTTGGCCCCTGTTAATTAAAAACTGCCTCCTGTTAAAGTTCTTTGGCAAGCATTTGCCTTGTGTCAACTCATTTTGTTGGCTGCTGAGAGAGGAAATGAAGGGAAGGAGAATTCAGAAACTGCTGCATGAAATGCTGCCAAAATCCTTTCTTGCAACTGCCGCTTGACACAAATCTGCAGATTTCTTTCTCCAGCCCTTCAGATACTGTGGCATACTTACAGATGATATTTAAAAAAGCAGATTTTGAATACTCATTATGCAACTGTCTCTTTTTATGAGGATATGGATATAGTAGTAACCCTGATTATGACTGTGCAAAAATTGTTTTTTCAGATGGGTGGCCAAACAATGAATGGGGGGAAAAAAAAACCCACAAAAAAACCCAAAGGATTTGATACATTCACATAAAATTATGTACTATTTTTACTTTGTTTTCTATCCTGCAAATCTGCTCCTCTGCTCCCACTCCTCCCATACATCTCCATGCTCACAATATATTTTACCCTCAGGGAAACTTAAAATTTCTGGCCAGTTTGTAAGAAAAGAAAGGGCAATTAAATGACATAGTTTCCAAGAATGGGAGGGAAATGTAGTAGCTCTGTTTTACTTAATAGTTCAGTGATTAGGACTTCTGTCCTGGATGGATTCAATCTCAACCCTGCCTGAAGGCATTTATATCCCTCTGTTCTAAGAGACCACAAGGGTATTCAAAGGGGAGAAGCCTTTCAAGTCATGGTGTCAGTGTTTTCTCCTTGTGTATAAAAAAATTAAATACTCATTAGACTGAGGACCCAGTCACCACCACAGAGATTAATTTCCTCCTTCTAATTCAGTGAGTATTTCCCTATTTTATGCAAAGGTGGAAGGTCTCCAGCCAAAGGGACAAAGGGAGCCCTGGCCAGAGCATCCCATAACAATGCAGTTCAGGCACACCTACAAGGAACTGCAAGCTCAGATAGAGTTTTGGGGCACAGAGGAGGTGAAAGTTCCACTCTTAAAGCTTCCACGGCTTCACTAGATAAGGCCATGGCTGACTTGCTGAATCTAGTCTCACCTTTCCCAGCTTCTGTGTGCCTGCATCTACCTGGAAATGCCAAGCTGACTGACAGTTTTGAAATATTTCTCTGCTGGCACCTCAAAATTTCATCTTAAATGCTTTCTCTAGAACTTTCCTGGGCTATTTTTCCACCCAATTTCTCTCTGAGTTAAGAATTCAGTGAATCTGAACCCTCCTTTTCCAACACATAGCATTGCCATGACTTCTACTCAATAAACATTTAACACATAGCTATTGTTTAAAGGTTTAGCACAATATGATTTTGATCTCCAAAAGACAAATTATATATCTCCATCTAATATTTGATACATGAAAAGAATTTCAATGTCAGATTTAAACCATCTACGAACCTGATGTAATGTAAAAAATTTTGTAGTTGACATCAGCTGTCCATGCCATCCATATCATTTTCATGAGAGTTTCAAGATAATTCTGGTAAATAATTATTCTCTTAAAACCTTTTTTTTTTTTTGCACAATAAACACCAACACTGTTTAAGTAGGATTCATTATTTGATTTCAGAGGCAAACATGAAACAGTTTATAGTTAGAAGGAGGACCTGTAATATCCAGGTGGCCACAACACAATGGCTGTTAGTCTTGCTTCTTATTTTAATGTAAGGAAAAATTTTAGTCATTATACATGAATCAGATCAGTCAAAATAAACACCTTCCTGAATCATGACTAGTTTCTAGTGTTCTTTTTTTTTTAACTTCAGTCATTTTCAGCTTAAGACACATCACCTCCTCCCACGCAGAGATTTTTGATTAACTTATAGTGCTGAGTCCTTGATAAGGGTATGATCTAAACACTTCCCACACAGTTTGAACACTGACTATTAAGTGACATTTTCAAAGATAACTGCACACATTCATTCTGTAAAACCTTAATGTAAGGGCAGGATCAGCAACTCTCCAAGTAAAAGAAGTCATATATCAATGTTAGTGCTTTTATTTAAAAACAAGTGGTTCACATAACTAAGTTGTTTCAGTTTCCCAGTTCTTCTTCTGTACACATATTTATGCCCATTTTTGGATATGTTGTGTTGGGGAAAATTAAGTAAGATGAAGAAAAAGTATAAACTTGTTTATAAATAGGTGTAAAAAACCTCCAAACCTACCTGTGTCTTTCATTTTCCCAGGTATGACTTCACTTCACCCATGGGGGGAGTAAAGTATTCCACAATTTTTTTCTTATTTTCCTCCTTTTTCTTTTCAGTGAAAATGAAAGAACTTCAGAAATAAATAGTTTTCATTGTGCAGAATGAAGGACAATTGCTTTTTCAGTACCACTGTATGTTGTACATTCAGTGACTGGTGCTATTAAAAATATGTTCAACCATGTAGCTGCGGTAAAATTTCATCTGGCCCTACTAGCTGGATTTGGACAAAAGTCTCATGAGGGCTTTCTAAAAGTGATTTTAGCAAGCATCTATTACCTCAATCACACAGTGTCTGTGCCAGAAGAGAAAGGTCCAGTAGTTGGTTGCCGTTTCCAAGATAAAACCGGGAGCCTCAATTGTTCTTGCAAATATTGTGCGAGTGACAAGAAAAAGGAAATGGCTGTGAGTAGGGGATCCTCTTCATCCATCAATAAAAGATAAATGATAGACTCTAGCAAAGTTGGTGAAGACTTGTCAAAATAGCACAAGTGTTACAATTCTGTCATGGTATGTTTATGAAAAGGTCGGGAAGATGCTGAGGAAGAGGATATGCATTTCCTGAAACATCCACCCTTGCAAGCATTTACAGATGCAAGGCAGAAAGGCAAAACTCTGTGGCTCTTCTGGTTACAAGGCTGAGGCTGCAGAAGCATTTCCACATTGTCCAAAACTGGCTCTGACACAAAGATCAGAGCACAATACAATCCTAATACTCAAAGTGTGATCATGTCCTTGTCCCATTTTATCCTGAAGCTGAATTAAAAGGTTCAAACATGTTAAAATAATCTGGCTTTAAATACCACAAGATTTGACTATCTGTCAAACCCTCTAACTCTACAATATCAGGGCTGAAGCAAAACAGTAACAACAGAAATGAGCCATGTATTTGTTGATATCTCAGTAAGCTTTGGATTTGGTTTGAGCAGTAGCTAAAAGCTGATGCAGTGTTTATTTAAACTGAATTGCTGCAAACCCTTGATATGTTATATTCAGCCCATATATTTGTACAATAGAGACCACTGGGGAGTGTTTTTGCATCTTAAAACAACAGTGTGTTATTATACTGCATTACGAAAGCATACACTCTGAGGAAATACGTAGGTCTAAAAATTACCTCTATGAAGCCAGAAAAATGCCTGAAAAAGCAGATGGTGAGATTTGACCGTGATAATATTCTACATTTTGTAAATTCTAATATCACAATATCTACAGCATGAACCACACAGCACCGCAACAAGAACTATTTATCATTTTAAATAAGTGTCTGCAGGCAGCTATACATTTTGAATGAGTATTCTTAACCACAGCTTGCAAAAGCACGTAGCACATATCATCACCAATCACACATCAAACCAAGTTAAATGTTTGACATTGCATTCACTACAAGGTAGGTAAATCATTCCAGTGTTAATAAACACACCAAAAGCTTTCCCTATTCAGAAAGGTAAATTAGGTTATATTGTCTCTAAATATATGGCAGTAATGTATAGGATGGATCCTGTTTTACTTTTTTTCTTTAGAAGTTTAATATTTTATTACAGTAGAAGGGCGCACAGCAGCTAACTCACCCCCTTCTGACAACCAGTTTCTTTGTCTAATTTCCATTCGTTTCTTTGGCAGCTAAAACACCTTGAAATTACCTTCTGCAGCACGGAAGAATGATTTTTTTCCCCCTAGCTCTGGCTGTCAGAGTGATTAGAATTTTAATTAGTAAAGCAGTAAGGAGGGAGGAAAATCAGGGAGAAAAGCACATGAAAGATTCACCAGAGCAGGGAAGACAAAGAGGCATCAGGGGCAGCCTCACAGCTTGCTTGTTACAGCAGCAATTGCAGGGCCAAACTCAGGTCTGTAACACTAACACAGCACCATCCTTTAGACCTCTGACAATGTCAGGCTTCTGGGGCATGAGAAAACATTTTTATCAGTTGTCACTCAGAGCAAGACAAGGTTTTTAAAGCACTCCAACTAGAAGCTGCTCCACCACTGGGCTCATTTTGGCACTTTGATCTGCGCTGCAGGACTCTAAGCTCAGAACTCAAGCCATGGAGACAGGATTGTCAGTTACACAGAATTTTACCATCCAGCTATTACACCAATTAATATTGTAATTTTGATTCAGTATCTGGATTTTTATAAAACAAAGGAAGCTTTTAAGTGCCAAAGGGCTGATGAGAGAAATAGCACAAATCCTTCTGTGAACAGTGCAGTATATTTTAAGCTGAATTAAAAAAAACAAAAAAACATTTTAATGGCACAAACACCATGACTCATTCTTCATCTGTCTGTGATCTGCATGTACATTTTACCTTGACATTGTGACTCTGATGCTGCAGCTCAGCACAGGAGGTAACATGGACCAGGAGCACAAGCCTGTTAAAGGTGGAGGAGCTGAACGCTGAATTTGCATGTGGCTGCATCACACCTAGACCCAGGGGAGACACAGATATTCACCCTGGGAGTCTTCACAGGCTACCTCCACCCTGTCCTCATCCACCCCTGACATTGTTGCCCATCTCTTGCTGGTACAGAGCAAAGGGCAACCTGCTAGAGGGGACCCCTGCCTCTGGGGCTCTGCTCCTCACAAGGTCTGTCAGCCAGATTCCCGACTATTATTGCTATCAGTGCTGTCACTTGTGTTATATCAACGCATTCAGCTGACAAGATCAGCAGCACACTGTGCATGGCAAGGTACATGCACGTACTAAATGTAGGGATGAATGTGTGCTATTATCTATTCAACAGTAGGAGAGCCAAGGAACCGAGGTGCTGAGTGGCAGAATGGGAAATTGAATCTCATTCCAGTGCCTGAGCAACAAATTTATTCTTTCTAAACTCATATCCTCTCAACCTAGTCCTTGTACACAAAGATATTTTAATCAGGTGAGAGCAAAATAATTTTCTGTCTCTACAGGGCCTGATCCTGAATTCTTCACTCACATGACTGATTTCCTTCCAGTGCATACAAGCTTTCAGAAGATAACAACAGAGTAATAACAGAGCAGATTTAAAATGTTTTCAAATAGGATTATCAATCTGTGCCACTGATCTCTCAAAACAATTGTGTTTGTGCTTCTGTTTCAGCAGTTATTGCAAAGGTTAGTCATTCACAGCATGTCCACTAGGAACTGCTGGAAAACTTTGAATGCTTTTTTGACAGGGTTTTTGGTTGTGTTCCACAATCAGCGAAAGCATTATTCTACCTAGAATAGAAGACAAGATTTACAACAGCAAAGCCAGATTTTGGCAGAGGGTCATTGTATATTCTCTAGCAAATTCTCTAGTAGCAGAAAAAAAATGCCAAAATTGTCTTGCTGATCTTTTGTCTGGTAAAATAACATATGACATGTTTGTAATTTATGGAAATCAATCTACAGAAAATTTTTGGGTTCAAGTAATTATATCTCAGTGCAAGATTTAAATAAAACTGATGAAAAGGTAATTAGGGAAGCAATATAACAATATAGATAAATGCCAAAAATGAGGTTCAAAGCACCAATCTTAACTATACAGCTGCAAATACTGGTAAGAAGCCAGTAATTACAGTTAAAGTCAATTGCCAGCTGTTTTAAAGCACATCATTTAAACAAGCATTGCAATTGCTATCTTCCAGTCTTGGCTGCTAAAATAGCAGACAAGAAAATTAAAATCCAGACATTTAAAAATAGCTCGCCATTTTTTCCTTTAATTGCTTGCCTACTCTGAAATCATCTACATTTTTTAGTATGTTTAGTCACAAGGAAGATTTTGTGCAATGCTTTTGCTATTAAGATGATCTCATTCTAAAATATCACTATGAAAACCATATATGTTTACAAAAAAACATAGGGGCTAATGATTGACTTGCCTCTAGCACCCTGTGGACAAAAGAAGAAGAAATAATGCAAGTCAGAAAAAATCACACCTTCCTCTCATCACTTAGCAGATCAACAAATACACCAAATGATTGGATGCTCCTGTGGAATTGGATCTTCCAACATGAGTCATAGAATCAGGGATATATTTTCTACTATTTTCAATATTGAACTGAAGCCACCATCTCTCAGCTGTCATCACGCCAGTAGAAAAAAAAAATCCCACTTTGAGAATTTAGTGGGAGAAACAACCTTATTAGCAGAAGAAAGTACAACTTATTCCTGCAGAGGTAGATTCAGTCTTTACTTTTACAATGACAGTGGTATTAAGATTTCCAAAAATAAAAAGGAATTTGATTTACACATTTTCAGATGATCTGTTACTGCAGTAACTTGAGCTTCATGCTGCCTTAAAATTTCATTCTATGCTGTCTTGAACAAAGAGTCTGAATTGGGAAGCTCATCCAAAAAATCACAATTTAGGTCTTAAAATGCACCACTGAACTGTAATACAAGGCACACCAGTGACCCAATGGCTGATAAGTGGTCGTAATCACGTCTTTGTATACAGTCTGTGTGTGGAGTGACTTAACAACCGCATTGACTTAAGTTCCAACCCTCCCCTGGCCCTTCAGTCACACAGTTGCATCACTGAAAGGATACTGTGATAGGGTAAATGAACATTAGCAAGGTGGAAACTAGTCCTATTTAACACTGGAAAAACGAATAAATAGTACCAAAGCACTCTATTTAGAAATACCTTTTCACATCCCTATCTCTAAGACATCCCAAGAAAAAAGGAATACATGAATAAAAAAAATGAAAACTGTGAGTGAAGTGCCAGGAATATCAAATTTTAAAAGTTGCCTTAGGAATCTTTTCTAAAAAAAAAGTGAATATCCTGAAGAGGCAAATCCCTCACACTTATGTCTTCTTCTGCACTAGCTTGTGCCATCCCAAGCTTGACATATTTTTTGCTTCAGTCATAGGATTAAGGCATTCAAGGAGAGTTAATGTTCAGCAAATAGAAACAGAAGATGTAACCCTAAAGGTTAAATTGTGATTCTTACTAGGATATCTTCAAAGCCTTGACAGAGACAGGGAGGACACAAGGATAAAAATTTGAGGGAGAGCTTCTGGATACATCCGGAGCAATAAAATGTGTTAAGACAAAGGGTGCTGTGGTGGTTCTGAGACTACACATGGTTCTCCCAGAAAGATTCTAACACCATGCACAAAATAAGAAGTACCTAACGATCAAAATATTCTGAAATTCCAGACCTGGGAGGCAGGGGATAAAAAGAAGAAAGGGAAAAAATGAAAGTGGGGAGAAAGCATAAAGTCAAATAGAAGTGGCATTTCCACATCTGAATTTTTTCTTTCTTCCATGATTTGAAGCTGATAAATCTGAAATCTGAATTCATCCTTTTAAAGGTACAGAGTAACCTAATAAGAGAAAGCAAAAAAAAAAAAAAAAAAAATAGAGGAAAATATTAATGACCTACAAAAAAATCTCTTTTCATGGTATTTCAGACTGAGGATTTTTACTCAAAATGAGGAATTGTCCTCATTTTGCAGCAAAATCCTCATTTTTCCATGGAGGTGTCCTCCCTAAGCTCCCTTTATTGTGGATCTTTTCAAGACTATGTCTCCCCTCTGCTTGTATTCCTGTTTTCTTTTCAATGCAGTGAATAATTTTGACATGTTAGGAAAAAACACTGATGTCAGTATACAGGGGAGGTCCCCCAAAGCCTAATTGAAAGTAACATAATTTAAAAAGAAAATTACTCATCTCTCATACTTATTCCTCTCTGCAAAGATTCAGCCAGCATAAAATAACTCAAGTTGAGATCATGAGTTTTGCAATCCACTTTGTTGAAATACATCTTTACACAGCCTGTCAGAAGATAGGAGACAGATGTTCAATGTTTTCCACGCTACTCTTCAAATAAACCACATGAGTTTTATGAGTGTTTCTCAGTGGGAAAGAAAGTGGCCTAGCCAAACAGCCTGAAAACTACAGAGCAGTTGGATTTTGGGTTGGAAGCTAAACATAGACTCTCCTTTTTTCCTATCAGTTGAAAAAACTTGTCTGGAGAGGATCTGTCAGAGAGACCTTTCGCTTTGTTTTCCCACCTCTGCTCTGTCTCACACGGGATCACCTGAAAAAACAGTGCCTGAGGGATCTATATTCGGTTTCCTAAACCAACCATAACACAAGCACAGTTCCTGGGCGACACATTAGACTCCTGTAATATAAAATGTGAGAGAAAATCCCCCAATGGCGTTCAAATCAGAGCCTTACAATTTTCAATTGGCAAGTGCTTTTCATTTTATTTCTCAGAAGAGAGATGTTCTCACAAGGATTTTGTGTATTGAACAGCTATGCAAATTCTCTAACATTCTAGCATACAGTTACCCATATCAGACAAATATCTTTTTTGAGAACAATAAGAAATTGTGTGTTCTTACTTTGTGGTTAGATGCTGAAGTCTTTACTCAGGAAAAATGGTTACTTAATTAGCACTCAAAATTTACAGAGATTGAGGCCGGAGGGATCATTTGAACTTCTTAAATTTCATCTACTTAGTTTTGAATTGAGCCCATTAACTTACATTTGGTTAGAGCATAATTTATGTTTGTTCTAACTGTGTTTCCTAGTAAGTTTTCACTGTGCACATAGTAATGTTGACAGTTCATGAATGTTCCAAAAAGTTTAATAGACTCACTGTTAAAAACAGAAAACTAGATCTCACTTATTAAAAAATTTAACTAATCTGTCTTTGACTTTCAGCCACTGATCTTTGCTGTCTTCTCTAATAGATGAAACAAAACTTAAAACTTAGTTTTCCCCCTCAGTTAGAGTACTTAAGCTGCATCATCAAATCATCTCTCAATCTCCTTGTTGTGAATTATCACATGAATCTATATTCCCCAAAAACATTTTTACTGCCTCTTTTCACATTTTTTCAATATTTAAAGAATTCTTCTAAAACATACATGCTCGAATTGGGCACTGTGTTTTAAGAGCAGTTTCACGTGCAGCGTTCCTTGCAGATAAAAACACATTTCCCCTCTCACTTGCTCCCAAGAAAAAGAAATGCTTTTGGCAGTAGTATAGCATTGAGACTCCTATCAGAAATACTTACTAAGAAATATTGGTCTTTATAAAAATATCCCACAGTCTTTGCTTCTGCATGTGTGACTTCTCAGTCTTGGCTGTTTTCTAAGCATTTGATCCCATAAGAGAATCTGATCTCCATGAGATGCAATTTTCCTTCTCCGTAGCTGTCAATAAACATCTGAACCACACTGACTCCCCAGAAGTGTGAAACAGAGAATGTCATGGCTTCTGCAGAGGACAGTTATGATCTGACAATATTTCTGGAAGTAGTAGAAGAAATTAATGGCAGTTAATTTTTAATATAGTGTTTTGGAAGTGACACTCTAGAAGAAGGGAAGGGAACAATGTATATTCCTTAAAACCTCCCCTGAATTTTCCACATAAGCAGATATCATATTTAGACATATTTGTCTTCTGTATTTTTGCAATGTGCAATATAATCAACTCCCATCAACACGGCTTAATCCTTGAAGATGGCTCAGTGGAGTCAACCCAGATGCACATAAGTAGGCACCAAGTGCAATTTTGAGGAGTATTTCCAAAGCAGTGACGTCAATAAGGGTTCATATGGTGTAGCTCCTTTCTGGAGAGGCTACAATAATCACACAATGACCATACATATAATTTATAATGTGCTGTGGACTTTGCCTTTTCACAAAAAAATTCTACACTGTCTTCACAGCTAGCAGAATTTCCATTGTTCCTGTGTTATATATGAATTATGAAACAGAGAATCAAAGCTAATGCTATGTACATGGGGTGAAAGAGAAGCTGAAATTCATAAGGATTTGCCAGCAGGTAAGAGCAAAGGGCTAAATAAATGAGGGGAACAACCTAGGGTAAAAGAAACAGAAAATGGAAAAGTCTCAGTCCCAAAGGCATAACACTGTGACACATTAGGGGATGTATGAGTTTGGGTGCAATAGTTTAACTTTGTTGTCTTAAATAGCAGGATATTGGTAAGAAAAATGAGTTGCGTGAACCTTTCCTGAAATATTCATGTTTTCCTAATAAAAAATGGACTGATGAGTTTTCTTCTCTGAGATCAAGTCCTAAAGGCCATATAGCCAGCATACTAGGGGTAGGAAGGACAATGCTCATCCACTTTATGCAGTGTCATGAGCAGAATGGGAGTTTCAGACAAACTTTATCAGAAAAACCTTTCTGCTGAGACACAGAAAGAAAGGTGCAGAAAGAAATCCCTTACTTCCTATAACCCTCCTCAGAGAGCAATGTTGGTGCCCCTGGATCTAATCTTAGCCCCAAACTCTCAATGCCTTAAGTCTAAGGAATTCCAGAGATGTGTTTGAACCTTTCTACAGCTTTCTCCCACAAGATTAAAGATGGCAAACTAGATATATTTACATAAATATTTATTGTGATAGTGATTTGACAAAAATATCTTAATCAGAATTATTTACTACAGAGTGTAAGAGCTGTATCTACCAGTATCATATCATGTACCATTTTGAAGCAATATTGAAACAATTATATTAAAACAAGTTTATTAAAGCTAGAAAAAAATAATATTTTAAAGTAGAGATTGATGTTATGCATATACTAATGACTATGGGCAAGTCACAAGAAATAATCTTGAAGGTTATCCCCACTCAGGGAAGGAATCTGCAGACACACTCCAAGAGGTAGGTTAGAAAATCCTGCCTTTAAAAGGTGGGATTGAGCTTTTGTAGTATAAAATGATTGAGTATCAGTCAGTCACATGTCTCCAGGCCAGCTGTGCCAGCTCAGAAGCTTTAGATAAGTTACTAATGTTTCTCTTATTTCTTCCTTGGTCCCTGTACTTTACCATATCTACCACATCTTCACCTCACTCTCAGGAGGTTTAACTTTGGGATTGATGAGTCAGATTGGTTTCAGCATTATTCAACTCCAAAAGCAGCATGATGTCTCCTTCTACATTCACCACCGGTAGCATTGCTAAAAGGCATTGTTTGAGTTATTTTACCCTATTCTAAGCAGAGCATCTTGCTGCATGCAGAATCATATTTTGTACTTGAGGAATTATTTTTTTTTTTTTTGTAACACAGTGAGCTACATCCTCCTTAGGGAGAACAGAAGGCTTTGAGGAGCATTGTGAAGCAGCAGGCAGCAGCACTGTGTGAACCCTGCAGCAAGCAGAAAACACTCCGGATCCTCTATTTATCTTTTATTTGTTTTGAAGTTATGGCAGCAGCTCAGTTCCTTCTAAATGGGGACCACAGTCAGTAATTGAATCTCAGTCTTATACCCTCATCCTACAAGTACCAGCCTCCTGCTGATCCAATATGAAGACAACTGAACAAAAAATGTCACGTG
The DNA here is from genome assembly GCF_028551555.1 of Melozone crissalis. Classification (NCBI taxonomy): domain Eukaryota; kingdom Metazoa; phylum Chordata; class Aves; order Passeriformes; family Passerellidae; genus Melozone; species Melozone crissalis. The sequence continues at coordinate 16,395,545 of NW_026535783.1, read as the reverse complement.
CTTTTGGAGAATTTCAGAAATGCTAGTCATAACTGCAAGAGAAAAGCCACAAAGCTTCCATCTGAAAATGTGCTGGAAGAGTCTGTGTTGCACAACATTTGATCAATAAGTGGGTCCCTTGATCTGTGTTGATGGGTTATCTCTGAGTTTTCTGTAATGAAAAACATATGAAAAGAAACTGAAAGAGACAGAGGAGCTGAGTTCTCCAAATCATTCCTGGTTGAGGGCATAGGATACCTCACAGGTACTCCATTTACACTTAAACCCCATTCATCCAGAAATAATTTCAAGGAAAAAATTGCATATATTCATCAACATGGCAGTGAAACAATACAAAGTATGGCTCGTTATGAAATAAATGTGCATGTCTCTGTCTCTGGCACTGTTTGGGAAATTATAAATGTATTGCCACAGTGACAGCAAATGACTCATTGTTTTTGAGATCTATATAAAAAAATCAGGGGCCAGATGCTTGCCCAGAGGGTAAAGAATGCCAGATTTTTATGTAGCTCAAATATAAGTCGCTTGCAGTTATATTATATACTTATGTTTTCTATTTGATAATACAGACATACTGAGAGGGGGCCAAAGTAGATTTGGTAGGCAACAGCACACAGCACACTCTCTATAGAAGAGCAATGGAAGATTAGGTTTCATTCACTGAACTCCAATGTTAAAGCTTTTTGTTTATGATTGATTTATCAATAAGATATCACAAAATTCAGAGATACTGTAGCACTTGCAGAGTACTGTGCATTCAACAGGATACAGGAAAGGGTCAATTGAACTGAATAAAGCAATATTTTTACATTGGCATAACACTGCAAGACATATATGGATGATATTTAGCTTTTTCTCATACAACATAAAAAACCTGAGAAATACTTCCACTGATGTAGCACATTGCAGACCAATTTTCCTCCTTCTCTGGCTAACATGCTTATTCTGAGCAAATGAAGGTGTATGCAGCTTCCTCCACAATTTCAGTCATCAGCAAATGAAAAGGGTGAGTTGGACAGTTTGACTGAGTAGGTGGGCTATGAGTAATTCCAATTTATCAAAGCTGGCTTCTTCTGCTCCCACTTCTTTTCTTCAATGCACTCCTCCATCTATTTTATTAGTGAAGTCAACCTTCCCCCAGATCTCCTCATCTCCCTCCTTTCCACCTTCTCCAAATCTGCAGCTGCAACAGTCCCTTTCTCATATTTTCCTTCCTACCAGCCACCCAGTTCTGTTATGAACAAAATTCGGGTAATATTTTTTTTTTGTGAGAAAAAGTTACAAAAAGCAGCCAGACCACGGGTAGCTGCTGAAGTTCTTCGTGTTTTGTTATTGTAATCACGAGTCGTTGTGGCTAATCGCTCCTTTTGTATCAGCAGAGCCTCGCCCGAGGCTAAGTTGTACCTTTCCCAGAAGGGTGGGAACCTTCCCGAACAGTAGAAGGTGGGGGGGGCTATGCAAAGTGACTCCAAGACCACAATGCAGCATGGGTCCCCCGGTGTACGGAGAAAACCCCAAAACAACGAGCCACCTAAGAGTTGAGAGACTAGAGTGATGTCTAGACATGAAGAGCCTAATGCTGAACCTGCAGAGATGCAAAACACCTTCAGAGCCTCTCGCCCTGACCAAGAGAGACGACCCCGGCGGTGAGACGAGGCTGACTGAGCCGGCAAAGGTACCATCTGACGGGATCAGCAGGCCCTAGAAGCTCCCATGAGGACGTGATCCCCAGCTCTGCTCCTTGTGGACAGAGCTGCGCATATCCTCCTCCTCTGAGTCGCTTTGGGAGAGACGACGGAGACTGCAGACCCGTCGAGCCACCCAATCCTGAGCTGATCACTTTTAATAAAGGCATTGAAAAAGGAGAAGAAGTCTCCTGGCCCTGTTTATTTCAAGTTCTGTGGGATCTAGCTCATCTAATCTGTACTGCCTCATTTTCTTTCTTGGTTTTAGGACTTAAAAAGGAGAATGCTTCTCCACCCAGCAGCAAAGTTAGGGGATCAGGCAAGCCTTGGGTGCCCTCTTTGGCTATCCAGACACCTCAGAAGTATTTTAGCCGCCAGTGCTCCAAACCCCCAGTCTGCTGGTGACAGACTTCCACCAGCATGGAGCCTGGGGCTGAAGCTGGTGCAGGGTCTGAGCTGCCATTGTAAAAGTACGCCAGGATCTGCCAGGACACAGGAGTGACTCATCCAAAAAGTGACGGCGCCTTCACTTCCCTATTGTAGAAAAATCTTGCTCTGGGGCTTCAATGCGCATTTTATAGCAAGAAGAGGAAAAGAAGACAGATTACATATCAAACCAAACAGTGGTTAAACGGTCACTTTTATAGGCTATGAGGATAGCTAATTCAGTTTCCAAAAGAACAGCAGGTAGCAAGAAAAACTATAAAACACTCACTGATGGCAGTTGTTATTCAAATTGTAATCCTGGTCTTTACCACCCTTCAGAGCAGGATTCACATGACATCATACTATAAACTCTAACCTGCACCTATCTCCCACCTCTGATTCTGGCACCAAATAACCAACTCTCAGTAAGAAATGAAAAAATAAAGCCAACAACAACAAGCTGCCTGACTGAATTCTTGGGACAATGAAGTGTGAACAGGTGTGACGATGTGTTAAACAGCATGTGGCAAAAATGCCTGTGCTTGCTAATGAGATGACAGTTGCTTGTTATGCAAACTGTCCTTGTAAAATCATCTTTGCCGGCTACCTATGCCCTTGGGCTCACATCCAATCAACCTGAGAGCTGCAACATGTCATTCAAAATGACATTCATCAGTATAGACAACTATATGAGACCTATATGCACAGTAACCCCAATACTTGCTACCATTAGGATAAATAGAGCATTTCATCAGAGTAAGTTTGGAATGTGAAAGCTGTCCTAGCTGAAAAAGACTGGGGACTGATGAGAATTGCAAGCTCTGCTAGTGGGAAATATAGACTATATAAAATGAAATTTCCATTCAGTGTATTTCTATAGCTTGAAATAACACTCATCTTTTCAAATGCAGTATGTGTTAATAATTTTTTTATCAATTTTGATGAGCTAAAAGAGAAGTGGTACAATATGGGCTTGCCTGTGATTTTTGTCCTAGATTAGTCTTTTTTTGTTCCTTTTTATTTATTTCTTCAATTTTACTTTTTTATTTACTGTAGGGAGAAAGAAAAAAAATGCAGGGAAGAAGGAGCAATCATTCTATAATTATTCCTTGATTCTTTTTCATGAAGAGTATTATGCCTTTTGCATCATACAGAAATGAGAAAGAAATTAAAATCTACTGCCAATACATATATTAACATATCAACAACTGAAAGGATTGAAATCAATGAAAGAGGATGATACATTAACCTTTAGAGAACTGGAGTTCAAGATGAAGACTGATGGAGTGCTACTGTGTTTGATCAGCTTGTTTAAGCCAGTATGCAATGTAAGTTAATTGTCTGTTTTAAAGTAGTGCACAGAGATTTTCATGGCTTAAAAAGACTTCATTTTCATAATTACTGCAGCAAACTTAAATTTTCCTTATATTGTTTCCATGTCCTCTTCCAATGAGTAACAATACAGTAGGTACTCTGTACTAAAACATATGCTTTAGATCACAATCACATTTTAGGCTCATTTTCCATCTCTCTTTTTTTAACTTATTGTGAAATTTAGCTGCTGCTAAAAAGGAAAGGGATGAGGAGAATTTACACAAATTAAATAGATTACTGCATACAACTACACAAGTCCTAGCATACATGAACACTGGATAATTCAACACAAAGAAATTTCTGTCTAAACGCTTTCTGGAAACGTTTTTTTCCCTAGCAAGGAAGGAAGACTATATTCAGTGGTAATGACAATAATATGCAAAAATACAATGTCTGCTGAATTGAAAATAGCTCCTCTTAGCTTTTAGCCAAAAGAAATTGAATATATCCAAATTAATTATGAAAAAGACTGAAGATGATATGCAGAAAAAGACACTTTTTCCTGAGTCTTTTGAAAATACTTCAGTTCTTTACAACAAATTTGTACCACTTCAACAAAAGCTTACTGATGCTAATGACTCATAACAGGAAATACATGTAAATAGACACCAAAGTATTATAGTAAAATATATTTCCTATTCATTTTTAAGACTAAATACTGTCATTGAAACAATGTGGTTTGCTTAACATTATACTCATTGCTTTCAGTGACAGTTCTTGTTTTCTAGATTATGGATGAAATAACGCATAGATTAGCCATTATTTACAGTGTTGTACAACTATGATTATTTTTAAATGGAGGGAAGTACTTAAACACATGCTTGCACTCAGAACAAAATATAATCCTATCTTTCTGAACTCAAGTTGACCTGTATGGGTGTGCTGACACAACATAATTATGATGAACAACCTTGTTATACAATAAGGAAAGCTTCCTGTGGCTATGCTGCTTTAGCAAATATCTGTACAATATCAATTGGGCAAATACCCTCCACAATGAAAAAAAAAGTTATAATAATATTTCATTAGGATCAATAACTGTTTTATTATTCACAATGCATGAAGTGCTAAGATTAACCTGTTTTGTAGTACATTTAGTGCTGTGTCACTTAATACAATATGATTTTTACAATATAGCTAATGTGCACAAAACGTTGAAATATAGAATATTGACACATATGAGATTTATGATAAATTTAAGATAAGAATGAATGTAGGCTAAGTCTTCATGTTGCTCAGCTGAGGTCAAGAAAATCAATATTGTTCATAATGTGTCTGTGACATGGAAGTTTAAATGAGAAACCTTTTGAATAAAAAGATACACTCCTCTATTTACCCTTAGCTTTTTTTTTCCCCAACAGACATATATTTTGAAATCTAAGGTCTCTGAGAAAAATTACTAAGACATGTTAAATCTTTCTAATGGGTACAATATGGAGGCTATTAAGATCAACAAAAATTATAGTTTTAACTCCTTTAAAACTATTTCATTTTCAATTTACTTCAGATTCACCATTTGACTCCTAGATTTAACCATAAAGCACCAGAAGAAATACAGATTTCAAATTTATTTCACAAAAATTCAAATTTATATCACCAAAACACAAGTCGAAAGCAAAAAATTGGACAAGTGTGCTTAATTTTTTTTTCCCTGTGGAACAATCCTACTTTTCCCACACGTGTCAAACAGATTGAAAAATGGGAAAGAATGTAGGTTGTGAGATAGGTTGCAAGGCTATCTAGCACTAATACAACTGCTATCCAATATGACAAGTTTCCAAAATAAATTTCTTTTGTAACACCCTATGACTTTGTGGCTTTACTTGGACCTTAGATCTGTTGATGATAATACAATCAAACTGGAATTTTCTTAATAACTGGAATTTTCCTAATAATCTGCCAGAAGAAAATTAAGTTCTGAAAAATATTGAATTTTTTATGAGAAAAATTTTCATTTAACATCTTACAGCAGTCTAAAAAAAGAGGAAGAATAACAGGATACCTTAGGAAAACATTAGAAAATCTAGGTTTCATTCCACTAAATGGAATATATAAAATCTGAAAGGTAAAAAACATCAGAAATATCCTAGCATACACTGAAGGATCAGAAAGAACAACCATTAGTTTCATATCTGTAAGGAATATCATCAAAACCAACACCTTCCCTGGGAATAACCAGTTTAAACAGCCTGTCAATGTTCTTATAGTTTTAGAGGCCATACATCCAATTCAATCCACCTATTTTATTAGAGTCTCCATAATTTCAAGAGTGCTAAACTTTTTCTCTTCAAAATGATCCTAAAAATGAAGTCCACACAAAATCCTTAAAAAAAAGAGTAGAAAAAAACGACCACACAAAATGGTCACTACCACACAATATCATTCTGGATAGTCTGTGATATTTCCTCTTACTTTTCTTTATAATTTTTTTTAATGTCCATGCCTTTTTTCTGTTTAGAATACAGTATCCTTATGACAGAGACTAGGTTATTTTATTTATCTGCTGTGGAGTCATATTGGTTACCAATAACACTTTTTAAATGTAGGAACAGAAGCTCATTTTACTGAAGTAAAATATTAATGAGCAGTCAGGAACTTTCCAGTCAAGGATAACACTATTTTAGTTTCTTCCCCATTCTGGCAAACACATTAAAATCCTGATTAAACTCAAAGGCAAGGGTACTTTCTAATTCTATGTATTGAAAAATTTCTTTCTCTGCATGCAGTGTATGCCTCTGACAGATAATTATAATTTAGGAAGTTAAGTAGAACACTATGGGATTCATTCTGCTGAAAGTATTCAGTACATCTTTGGTACATCTTTGCTCTGGTACATCTTTGCTCTTTTGACCTGAAAATATCCTGGGAATTCTATGGTATGCTGTTGGGTTGAAAGCATAGTGCAAACTCTCATTTGCTTTCACAACAACCTTGTAAGTCTTGCTTGAGCTTTATTAGAAACATTACAAGTATACTGCATAGCACAATATCAAATTTACAATTCGGGGTCATGCAGTAAAATCATAATAAAGTGATTGGTTTTGACAGTTTTTGAGGTTTCTTTCTCTACAACGAAGCTTACACTCAAAGTACCTAGTATTTGTATTAATGTGGCTTAGGTTACCACTTCTTGAATTTATGCTAGCCTGATAATAATATTCACAATTTTTTTTTACCACTCTTTTCAAGTAGTTTTCAATTCTTTTATACCTCCTTTTTGTTCTTATACCTTCTTTTGTGTTTATGTCCAAGGCACGAGCAGGCTCAGACTTGTCAAGTGGGTTTTGTTTGCGTTCAATTTGGATGAGAATGTTTCCTCCAGTAGAGAAACAGATCTGTATTAATTAAGAGTGGAAATATTGTTTTTGTGCAGATGCAACCAAGAGGTACCAAAGATGATGGATGTTTGGAAAAACATCTTTAGTGATGCTGTTCTCCTATGGCTCAGAAGTAATTTGGAGACACCACTTCCTTCTCAAAATACACATAATAAAATTCCAATAAAAAACAGGTTGATCCCCCCACAGATAGACACCATGACAAAAGAATGGCCATAAGACAAGTAGCCCTTGACAAATTTCCATGTCATTCCCTGATAAAGATACATCCAAAATGTATCTTCTTTTCTGTATCAGTGATTCTAGTTCGACTTGATTTATGTAAAAAATGGACGGCTTGTAAGACAGGCAACACCAGAACTCTCGTCCATAAGCTAATAATTTAGTCCTCTGGTATACAATTATGATTGTGACATTAAACTGCAGATTAATAGATTTCTGAAACTCAAGTGTTGGCAATTGAAAGTATGAGCAGCTTTCCTTCCCATCTCCTCTGACATAAAAAGATGATGATAAAGTGGATGAAAAGCTTGAACATTGTGTTTTCCCTTTAAAAAAATAAAATACTGTTTTCATCCTCAAAGTAAAATCAATTGAATATATTTTCTCATACCATTTTAAAATATGGGAAGAATTTCATTTTAGTTAAACTAAATACTTCAAACCAAGAGTTAATAGTATTGTCATAGAAATAAGTAACATTTGTCAACATATTTTCATTACTGTAGTGTTGGACTACAGTTAATTGAATATGAAAGATGAAGGTGAGACTTATAATACTTTTTTTCTCAGTTTCTATATTAAGATACCACAGAAATAGCTGGAATGTGAAAAAATATCAATCCAAACCACAGAGTGATACAATGCTCAAGAAAGTGTTATTTATTCCAAGATAGAAAGTGATACCTCATGATAAAGAGACTGAATTATGCAGTTATATAACAAAAGACTAAGCAAAGTGTTGGAACGCTATTTTGAGGATGATTTTGGAGACAAAACAATCTGGTCTGAAGTGCTAAGAAAAACACTTTATGTTATTGATTCCTTATTTCTTCAAGAAACAGAATCTAATTTTTTTTATGGTGAATTTGTTTTGCTTTTTCAAATCAACTTTGCACATTCAGAATTTTTTTCTCTCTCATCACTCCTTCCTCCCCCCAAAAAAGTACTGTTTTACTTGAGATTCTGGATAGTTATTCAAGTGAAAGGGTACTTTTAAGTGAAAGGCACATCCGGACACTGCATGAGATCTGAATAGCGTTGTCAATAACAAGGGCTCTGAGAGCAATGAGCTCAGAGGTCAGCTAACATGAATGGTAATTTACCCTAAGAAAGGTTGTAGTGAATTTTCCTACCTCAGGGTAATGGAAAACTTGGGAAAAGAAAAACAGCTCAATACTTCATCATTTTTCAGAGAAGCTTAGTATTCTCTGTACTGAAGTTCCTGGTCATAAGATGTCTTTAAAAATCCATAATAACACAATAAAACAACAGAACAACTGCAGGTGGTATAGATAATCACAGCTCAGGTGATAACGGATGTTTTTTCCTTTTAATGCTTTTTTTAACATACCTAGTGATTTTGGTGTTTGTTATTATTGTCTTGGTGCCTGTCTCATCAGATGTACAAACCTTTAAAGATTATCATTTGCCACATGCAGCTGTTTTAATTAAACAGCTAGTTTAATTAAACATAGTGTCTTTGAAAATGCTGTGCTCCTTCTCAGGTTCTTTGAGGTAAGGGGCAGGACTATCATCTATTGAAAAGGAAGATGAGGACATGATGGTGTGTCAGAAAGCTATGGTCTGTTTTGACATTTGAGGCTTTTGTAGAGACAGGCCCCATTTGAAAGCTTTAGAAACTATAAGCAATCAAAAAATCCAAACATTTTAAAATTAAGTCTCTTTCATTGCAACATTAAAAAAACAAACAAACAAAAAAAAAGAGTATTATTCTGCCTCTGTGACATGCAATTCAAGACAAATAATGGTTTTGCCTTGTTGGAAATCTGTATGAAATCTTGTCATGGACTAAATCATGCGTGAAAAAAATCACTCTGTTACCCTGGGGTCAGTTTCAGTTTATAGTGAGCTCTCTCAATGCTTTCTAGGCAATGAAGCTGAAATTATGGCAAAGGAGGTTGTTCTCTGCAGGCAGTAGTTTTAGTGGAAAGACGACTGCTTACTGAGGCAGGAGAAGCAAAACCCAGTGGCACTAAACAAATTCTTTCCATTGTGGATTAACTCTCTGAAGAGAAACCCTTGGTCAAACCAGGAAATTACAGAGACACTATTAGAAAAAAATTAGGAAAAAAAAATTCAAACCTTCTATTTCAGAAAGTAGAAGCAAATGGGAAAAACAATTAATCCAATACAAGTAAATTTTTAAGGATTAGATTACCTCCGTGTCCTTGTAGCAAATCATACTTCTAATCAGACTTAGAAAAAATATTTTCTTTGTCAAAAGAGGATGACGAAGATTTCTGAATGAACCTGCCTGGAAGCAGATTCTCTTAAGGATTCTGCCTCATCCTAGAAATACTTTTAGAAAGTAATGGAAGTTACTATCCCCACAGCATAGGCAGCTTCACACGAAATGTGGTATATGAGCAAGACAACCCTACCATGCACATTGCCTAAGGTCTTGACAAAGGTTGTATTTCTTATAATAGACTAGATTAGACTAGATTAGATTAGATTAGATTAGAGCAATTTCTTACAATCTTTTGAGCAGGGCCAAATTTCTGACATCAAGGACGAAGTTGTAAAATTAAGGGAAAAGGAAAGTAATGTACCACTTTTAACTGGTACTATCAAATGGAAACAAATAGAACTCAGAAATATTAATGCAAAGAAGAAACCTCTAAAAATTGTTAGAAGATAAACAGCTATTGTAGGACATAGAATTTACATCAGAAACACAAGCACCTGAAATTCTTGTGATACTGACTCAAAGATTTTATTCAAGCCTAAAAACTGCTTGTCCCTTTCTTCATGCTACAAACAAAAAAGTAAAGCTGATTAGGGAAACTAATAAGAGGTACCAAAATTCCCTTGAGCATATTAATTCATGTATAGGATAAGCCAACAAACATTTCCTAGGAATCTTTTTTCCTGGTCCATTTCTGAAATACGTATCACATCCTTAAAACTCCAATGAAAAGGCTTTGCTTTTTAAATCAAGCTGTGAGGAAATAAATCTCTTTACTTATAAATAACCCAGCTGAATATTTAAGTTGAAAACAGTTATTCATATGCCATTGATGGATATGGTCCACAATAAATAGACACTGATTGTGGAAATTTCTCAATTAGCACTGTGAATGTATTGATAAACTAATCAATCAGACTCTCACATGTCTTTATAAACCACAATATCAACAATATCAACAGTACTTTACTGTTGAATTCTAACTCCAACAATATTCAAAAACCCATCAGAAACAAGAGTGTTTGTTTCAGTAGCCTTAAGTCTAATTAAAAAATATTAAGGTGTTAACAATGTATTCAAACTTTACCACTGAACCAAAAAAATCATATTGCAAATATGTTCTCTCTTAAAAAATCCTAGCTTCTTGGAATGTACCAGGGAAAAAAGTGTTTTACAGAAACATCCTAAAACATCCTAAAAATATATTCTTTCAATAATACTGTTATTATAACTTCTAGAAACATGTGGCAATAAATAAGACAATTTCTCTAAATTAGTCGCTTGTTTCAACCATAAAGTCACTCATTGACATTATTAAATAGGAATACAGGATATACTGATGTACATGGGAACAAAAACATCTTCCAATATGAAATTTTCTAAATCTATCTCCAAATATTCTCTCCATTTTCAAATATCATCAGATTACATTCTGGGATTATATATCATGTATTTCCATGCTTCACAAGTCACTGTAACTGCAGAAAAGATAAAGAAAAGGTCATATTTTAAAAAAAGTTTTAAAAAACTGTTTTATACCTTGTTTTCTGCAAAATTTGCTATTCACTTATGCTTATCTAATTTGCACCCTTGACAAAAAAACCCACAGGACACTTCAATTTTGTGCTCCCATTAGCATCAAAAAACACATTGCGGAAAAGTATTTGACTTACTAAAAGGGTAGAGTCTCACTGAAAACAGAGATGATTTGCTGGCTACAGCTTACAGCCTGTCCTGGTTTTGGCTTCTCCAGCAGCTGTTATAGCGCTGTATTTTGAATTCAGAATGAGAACAAAGTTGAAAACGCATCATTGGGTGGTATCTTGGGTTTATCTAAGTCATGCTTGCTCTAAGTCAAGGACTTTTGTGTGTGTGTGTGTGTGTGTGTGTGTGTGCGCGCGCGCGTGTGTGTGTGCCTCGTGCTCTGTCAGTGAGAAGGTACAAGAAAGAAATGGAGGGATCTTAGCTGGGACAGGTGATCCAAGATGACCAAATGGTTATTTCACACCACAGAACGTCATGGGCACTGTGCAGACCGGGGGGAGTTACCTGCAAGGGCAGCCTGCCTGAGTGTCAGGCTGACAGTAGGAAATACTGAGCCAACCAAGCCTGTGGGTATGTGACCGCTCCGGCTGCTCGTCTCGGCACGGTCACGCGTAGGATGGCCTTGGGACAGCCCACGCTTCAAAGGACGAGTCTGGACTCTTCGGGTTTTCAGTCTTCGATATTGTTTATTATTTCTTATCTACAAAATTTTCTTTCAGCCCAACAGAGGCCTGACAGAGCAAGACAGCCAAGGGCACTCTCACCTCCCACTGGGCAGTCATCTATTTTTATACTAAAAATTACATACAGCATATTTACCTTTATTTCCCAATACCTTTCACCCATATTAGCAAGTGCACCTTCACCAAGAACCAATCCCAAAGTGCCAACATTTAGATGACAAATGGATGAAAATGGATGACAAGAAGAAGAAACAAGAAGGACAAGACACGCCCTGATCCCTCCATCTTGTCTCCATAAACCCCCTGTACCAAAATCCTAAAATCTATATTTCCACCCTGTAAATACTTAATTCTTACACCATTCATCCCCAAGTGATTCTCTTGTCCTCAAACAGGTGGCACATCCCTTGCAGGGTCAAAATCCAACCCACCAGGCGCTTCTGGCAACATTCCAGGATTTCCAAGCCCCGCAAGGGTTGTCTCGGTAACTCTGGACATCCAGAGTGATGTGCTGAGTTCCCACAGGTATGAGCCTTTGGGTAAGTCATGCAGCATCAAGAAGTTCTGAGAGGTACTGCAGAAAAAAATTGTCTGCACCATATTGCCCTGCAGTTATTATATATGGGACAATGTCTCTTGCTTCTTTCAACACCTCCCAGGTGTTCAGCATTTTGCAAGGTTCAACTCAAGTTTCCATCTTGGTTATCAATCCCACAGCACTTTTTGGAGGCTTAGAAGGAAATTTTTCAACCATTTATTTTCCAGTTATCGCCAAGATCATGGCTAGCTGGAACGTGACTTTGATTTTCATATACAAAGTTTTTACAGCAACCACTTCATTTGGCAGAATGATTTTTAACCACTTTATCTCAAACAGATATAGGCCTGGTTTCCTGCTCTGATGTATATAAAAGGATAAGCCATAGCTTATATATCTCCACTTTCTGACTGTGTCTTCATACCCTCAAAAGCCCCTGGGCTTCTAGAATGCACTTAATTAATTCAGAAACTAATTCTTTACTACTATCACAATTAGGCATTTCATATATATACAAGGAAATTAATTTGAATTTACAACGGAATTATCTAGACTGTACTTAAGTTGTCTAATAAATATGCAAATGGTTAAAATAATCAGATTAACCATTTGCATGAATGAGGAAGGCATATTTTGCACAATGAAAACATTGCAGTCAATGGATCCATTAATGCATTATATTCCATATTATGATTTGCATACTAATGGTTCTGCATGAGCATATCAAAAATAATGGAATTTAATGAAGAACTTAAAGTCAACAAAATAATTTTGCATTAATTAGTTATTTCTCAGAGCCATAAACTAATATGAGATTCAAATATGTAGGCCTTTCCATTCCAATCTTGAAAAATAACTTGGTATTTCTGATGAGAGGAAGAAACACAACAAACTGCAAGTTCCATAAGCAAAGTAGAACTATCTAAACAAGTTAGCACAAAGCCACATTTCCACTTAACTATTTGCCACCATCAGAGAATTAAAGCATAAAAATACAAGAGATTCAGAAAGCAACTAAATGAGTACAGAGAGCCTGGGAAGACATGAGAAAAGCCTTCTGGCCAAAACCAACACTAAACTATGTCAGTTTTCTGTGGCCAGGAATGTAGGAATCAATGTCAGAATTTAGATGCAATCTGGTCAGGGGCAGGGGACCAAAACAAGTGCAGAAAAGTTTAAGGACACCTTCCAGACAATAGGAAATACAGTATTCCTAGAAGTTGGCTGATATTAAATGGCACTAAGGCTCAAAGACATGATATTGCAGTGGGAAGATAATTGAAGATAGTGATCAGAAGCTGTAAAAATCTTTGGAAAGAAGACTTGACCAACAACAAAAAAATATCACAGTTATAATGGAGAGTGAAGGAGAAGAATGTTTAGTGAAAAAAATAGTATCTGTTACTTCACATCACTGTTGATGAATCTCTAATGATGGACTAGAGAAAGAGAATTTACTGGGAATAAAAGAGGACATACATATAATACATACATTAGATACACAGACACACACACACACACTTCACATATGTATGCATATATAAGAGTGTATATATATAAATATACACGCACATATATATGGATGGATATGTCCATAGGTATCTAAACACATACACTATAGACAGGATGAAAAGTATTAGCAAGGACGCTAATATGCTATTTCAGGACATTTTGAAGAAAGGTTTATCTATTCTAAAATATTTGATATATTTTTAATTTTCAAGAAATTTTAAAAGAATAGTACCTAAAACAACCAAAAATTAGGGAAAATAAAGCAAGAATTAAAGGAAATGATGACTTCATTTGTGTGCAATAAGATTAAGCTGTTAGAGAGTGTCCAAAGGAGGCCATGAGGATGGTGAAGGGCCTTGGGGTGAAGCCGTGTGAGGAGTGGCTGAGGTCCCTTGGTCTGTTCAGCCTGATGGAGACTGAGGGGAGACCTCACTGCAGGTACAGCTTCCTTGTGAGGGGAAGAGGAGGGGCAGGCACTGATCTCTGCTCTGTGGTGGCAGTGACAGGATATGAGGGAATGGCCTGAAGCTGAGTCAGGGGAGGTTTAGGTTGGTGATCAGGAAAAGTTCTTCACCCAGAGGGTGGCTGGGGACTGGAACAGCTCCCCAGGGAAGTGGGCACAGCACCGGCCTGACAGAGCTCAAGAGAGACTCGAACAACGCTCTCAGGCACGTGGTGTGACTCTTGTAGATGGGGCTGTGCAGGGCCAGGAGTTGGACTTGATGTGAATCCCTTCCAACTTGGCAGATTCTGCGATTCTGTCACTAACACATTAAGACCTATCTTAGGACAAAATTGTGGACAGTTTTGCCCTCAGGACAAAACAGCCACAAGACATAAAAACAGCTTGAAGCTTAAAACTGAGAAAAAACGAGAAATGCCTACAAACGAGAGAATAAATTCAATTACTTCCACTTTATGCTTATGTACAAGCTCTCTCTTGCAAATACGATGAAAGGCTCATTTCTTACAGCCTAGAGTCTGACATCTAGGATAACTCTTTACTCCTAGTGCTTTGATGACTATTTGAGTTCCTTAACATCCCAAATTTTGGAAGAATTTCAATAAAGTATTTTTTTTAATTCCTGCTAAATTTAAAAATATATTAAACTTATATTTATCTCTTATTTCTTCTGTTAACCATATGCCATGCCTAACCATTCTGTAAAGTAGTTTTAAAATCCTGATTTTGCAGCACTTTATTTTTGCTGAAACCTTTTTTCTGAACCTTGATCTGTCTTGGCTTGTAGCTCCTGCTTATGGGATTGATTGACTACTCAAGCAGAAAAAATGAAGGTCTAAAACCACTAGTAGCAGTTTATTTGTAAAATACGCATTAAGAATACACATGTTCCTTGGGTTCTGGAAGAAATCTAATGGATTATCTGACCTTAGACAAGAAGTTAGAATAGGTGAACCACTTGATCTTAAGCTGTGTGAAGATGTGTAGCAGTGCATCCAACTTGTAACAGAGGTTCAATTATTTCTTCTCAATAGCAAAATTCTGTTTATCTTTCTCATTCAGACAATTAACATACCCACTAACTTAAATAAAATCATCTAATACTGATTCTTCATTGCTAAAATTGAAACCCATGTGAAAAAGAATCACAGTTAACAGTGTGATTAGAATCTTACTTAATCAGTTTTATCTGGCATTGCTGTGAAACATCAACACATGGTTTTGTTCTAAA
This sequence comes from Melozone crissalis, assembly GCF_028551555.1. Classification (NCBI taxonomy): domain Eukaryota; kingdom Metazoa; phylum Chordata; class Aves; order Passeriformes; family Passerellidae; genus Melozone; species Melozone crissalis. The sequence goes on along the minus strand of NW_026535783.1, from coordinate 16,380,319 downwards.
TGCATTGCTATATACTTTATTGTAATAAATGTCAAGTGAAATCATTACTCTTATCTTACACCAAAGCATACAGACACATGCTTTGTGCCCTGAAGGACTTACATGTGAGATAGAAAATTGTGTAGGTAAAAACCAGCAAATATTGATAAAAATATAGAGCTACAGTATAGAGCAATGAATAAAAGCTTCTTTATCTGCCCAAAGTGATGACTGTTGGTCATTATTGCTTGTTGATTCTTTGATTTTGAGGAAATTACTTACAGCATCTTCAATTCATTGCAGACTGACTCACAGGGTGAGGTACAGTCATTTTTGTGTTAGCATATATCTTTTAGATTCTCATGGGAGTTTCCTCTTTCCCTGTTGTAAACAGAAAAACAAATGCACCATTCATATGTCCAGACAGATTAAAAAACTCACAGTCAATAGTAGCTAAATTATCAGTTCATAATTTTTAACTTACTGAATAGAAAATTAAACACTGCATTAGACTTTTTAAATTCATATACATGATATATATTACACATGATGCTTTACACTACATGGTGTCCTCACAGCAAGGCAAGTAAAAACATAGCTTTATGATTAATATAATAAATCCCTTCTCAATTGCAATCAAGGGTGTATGGAATAAGAATTTGCTTTGCATTGTTACCAAAGGTAAAATAAATTGTTGATAAAATTGGTAATTGCTCAATAACGATCTGGCCACAGACAAAAGGTAATGAATCTGCAGATTCACCTTTATTCTTACAAGAATAATTGTCCAGAAATTATAAAGTGTGATGCAAGACATTCCTTTCTCAAGAGATACCATAGCAATGGAACCATCATAACATAGCAGTTTAATCATCAATTAAACTTAGGCTTTCAAATCACTGTTTTAATATACATTTAGGGTAAAGCTCTCTTTGAATAGTAACACAAACTAAGTCAACATTGACAGGTGTTTTTACAGTTTCAGAGTCAGTGCTGTGAATACTGCAGTACAATTAACTAAATACACAACATTGCCAGAGTGAAGTCACTTACAAATGGTGCTTGCATTTTCATTTTTGCTTCAATAGTTCACCTGAACATAAAACTAAAAAAATCTTGAAATTAAAATATTCATTTACATTTAATTTGATGGATAATCCTGTTGTAACTTCCATGCTGCTGTTATGTAACAACAAAACATTTTTTAAAAAATGAAATCAGAAGTCATTTCCATTTTAATGAATTTTTATTTGCAATTCATAAAGTAGCACCTGAAAGTAAAGGCCTGGGAAAAATTAGCCTCACTTAAGTCCTAGACAGAAGCTGGAAAGAAGATATAGAGTAAGTTTTGCTCAAGAAGGGAGGAAAATTCTCTAAAATTCTACTGAATTCCATATGCTAAACAAAAAGTTGGTTAAAATCAATTTATTGAATATATTACGATAATACAGAAAATTTTCAAGGGATAAGAACTGAAAATCTTGAATAGTGACTGAAAAAGAATTACCTGTTTGAGACAGCTCTATGGAGCTTTCTGTGGAGAAACCTCCCTAAGCATGGACTCACCAAGTGGTGGTCGCAGTCTCTCCATGGAGGAGCTGAACAGGGCTGGCATACACAACCCTGTTGGCCAAAGCTCAGTCCTCTCAGCAGTGAAAAATCTATTTTGTTTTCTGAAATGAAGAAAAAGGTGAGAGTAAACAGAAAATCTTTTGAAGGTACTGGTCAAAATCACTGGGTTACTTCATGTCCCTCAAGATTAACACAAAATTGGTAACATACTCCCCCAGTGTGACTATGCCTCCATAACAGCCCTGTGAATCTGCAAAATGGGGACTGTATAAAAATACAATGTTCAGAAAAAAAGCAAAAAGAAAAAAAGAATACTAAGAAGCTGTAAGTAGGTATGAACTGGTCTTGTTGAAAAGACGTCTGCATTATTTCTGCTATTAAGAAATTTCACATTGTATCTCAAGTTATTTCTTTTTATTTTCAAGTTATTTCTTATAACTTAGGAGTCCATAAATAAGACTAAAGGTCTTTTTACACAGTGACACATTTATCACATTCACTAAACAAAGAACTAGTTTCCACTCATTTTGATATGGTATAATTAAACCTAAACAGGATTTGGCAACATTCCTCACCTAATGGTTTCAACTGGTGCTTCAAATTAATGTAACTCTGGAGTTTACATCCCTATTGGTGTATTAATATTTCTAGTGATGGGACAGGGCTATTCCATATTCCCTATGTAACCAACTCCCAGTGAAGCCACAAAAGCTCACTCCTTCTAAGAGTAGTGGGAAAGAGCCAAGTGCCAGAACAAGCCCAGAACTAAATCCACATATTTTATCTGTTACTTAAGTGCAGTAGCACTGGAAGAGAAAATGGGAATCTTTACAGTCAGAAGTGTTACACAAAGCTTTGAAAACTTTCTACTTTTTTCAAGAATGATGCAACAGAAAATTCAAATTCTACCTAGTTCTATGTCATTTTATAATAAAACCATATATTTTCTAGAAGCAGTCTTTGCAGTGTTGACAGCAGAATAACACCACTAAGTGTGCAGATGCTGACACCAGGAAAGACCCAAAGCTGAATGATATCAATGAGCCCGACAGGGCCTTCCAGTTACACTGCAAGTAAACCTACATTGATTGATGTTATTAGTCTTCTTCCAGCTGTTTGTACACAGGAAAATGTTTACTTAGAAAATTTCAATAACAATATTATTAATGGTCTTGAAAATTATGTAATTATGCAATTGCTACCATATTTATATGGTATATAAAATCTATTAAAATACTACTGAAATCATACTAAAGTGAAGGCTTTAAGGGGACTCTTCTAAACCTTAAAAAGGAAGTATCTCTTTTTCCAGAAGGAAACTAATTTTATACCCTTGCATATGTATAGAATTTCAGTCACTGTCATTATTTGAAAAACACAGTATGGCTAAACACACAGTGGACATGCTTAAGTTACAATTCTTCTCTTTCCAGATTTTGATCATGAATTAATTCTCACATGAGTACACCCATTTTTCCACAAAATAAAAAGTGTTTTCTAAAATCTTTGCCATTTTTACTATTATGTTAAGTAACAGAAAAGCAGCAATGTAATGAAGCACACCAGAGTACTAAAACTTGAAACAGGGACAGAGAAAGCAAACACATGGAAGAAAAAGCAAGTTGAAAGTGTGAACCTGATTGAAGTCAGTGAATGAAAGTCTTATTCTGATATAAAATTGTATTAGACTGCGGGGATGTCTATATAACAGGTCCAAATATCATAATTAGGGAGAAATTTATATCTTAGTCCTAAATGGAATTTTATCTGTAGCTAAAAGAAAGTGATAACTCTCTCTGCGTTCACAGGAAAGGGTTCCTTTGGTGCTCAGACAAAAATATTTTTCCCAATTTTTTGTACCTTAATAATTCATTTCCCAGTGCAGCCAGCACAATTAATTCCACCTTTAAAACTACATGTGAAATTACTTTTGGTACAACATGCTTTACATGACTGGCTAGAACTGCATATTTAAAAAAATAACAATTGTATTCAATTAGAACACCAGCTGTTATGTGTCCTCTCTGTGCATGCACACACACAGATACATACACAGCAGACACACAAATTACTCAAGTTGAAAAGAGCAAAAAAGACCTGTTTGGCAAAAATCAACATGATGATTACTAATGATATAAAATGTATCTTCTTATTAAATACTTATGTACAGAATCTTGTAAACCAGTAAAACATAAGGAGATCATGTACAGCTGGGAAAACACAGGGTATGTTGGAACCTTTGCCATGGTTTTATTCTTTGCTTGCAAAGATTTAATTAAAATGTATAGAAATATTTCCACAATATTTTAAAGTTATAAGAAATCTTTTAAGTATTTAAGAAATACAAATATCCTAGCTAATAAATACAACATTTTCAGTTTCCAATGTCATTACCTGAATTAATTTACCAGGCACACCTGGTGTCTTGAGTATATGCTTGTATTTCTTATTCAAAATGAACTTAACAACTTTAGTGTCAGAACATACATTTACAATTAATTTCATATTTCAGTAATCCAGCTGAAAAATTCATCTGAGTTGTAAAAGGTAGACAGCTTCCTTTTCTCTGCTCAATCTTCCCTCCTACTTGAATTATTTAGAAAAGTCACTTCTTAAGGCACATGAGCTCAGATTATGATTTCTTCACAATTTTAGTTGTCTGGATGAGTACATGCAGTCTTTCCTTCAGAGCAAGTTCCCAACTAATCTACTGGTTGTCACAAATCCATCTTGCAGGGGTTCCAGCATTGAATTTCATAGCTGTGAAAAAATTCTCTATTTTGACCCAGGCTCCACTTTGACACAAGAATACAAACAAGAACTTACTGCTGAGTAACACAGCCTCCCTTAGTGCTCACCTTCAAAGTCCCTTGGTGAGGGTGAGAGCCTTTTGAATTACTTGAAAAAACTTGATAAGTTCTGGAACTTGTTCTGAAGTCTTCAATACAATCACACAGATGCTGTGTTCAGTTTTTGACTCTTCTGCACCGAAAAAAATGTCAATAAACCAGAGTTATCTTAGCAGACAGGCACTGAGGTGGCTGGGGGCAAGGCACTTGTCCTGTGAGGAGAGGCAGGAGAACCAGGCCTGGCTCAGTCTGGAGAAGGGGCAGCTCCAGGGACACGTACAAGGATCCCCAGTGCACACAATGCTTGGCTGCGGAGCTGGAGCTGGGCTCTCCTCAGCAGGGCACAAAGGGATGATGGGGGCATTAGAAGCAGGGGCTTGCTGTAATAAATATTTTCCTTAGACTATGTTAATAATGAAAATTTTTTGAAGTAGTGGTTTGAACTAATTTTACTTCAGAAATATTTTTGTGACTTCTAAGAACTGTGAAAATAATTAATATAGTCCTCTAGATTCTGATTTGTGAAATATTATTGACCATTAGACACTAAAAGTTTATGTAATGTTTTAAAATATGCACTTGTACATTTCTCTGCAGAGAAAGCAATTTTCTCTGATTTTCTCTATGTGGCAGCCTAGGGGATATATACAATGACAGAATCCCTACTTGTTAGCTAACTGAAAATATTAGAACATAAAACTAAAATATAACAAAATAATATGAAAAAATTTAATAGTATAGAATAATTTTCATTCAAACAGACCTACAGTAACCATGTAGTTCAACTGTCTGATCAATTCAAGGCTGAAAACATTACATCATGGTATTAAGGACAGTCTGAAAGTATCTTTGATAAAGAACAATTAGCAGTTTAAATTTGGGATGAATTTTAAGACGAATATCAAGAAAAACTCTATGGAAGAAACATCATTTGGGCTGGACAAAACAGAGTATATCTCCACTGACATCACTAGAAAATTGCTTCTGAATCCAGGTAAGGCAGATTCATTTCTCTGGACAGGACATGGCTGGGATCCTTCTGCTTAAGATTTTAAACCCCGTACCAGAAGTTTTTAATTTTGTGTCTGTACCTCACACATCGGGGAATTTGAAACTAGAAAAATAAATCCTATGGTAACATGTGTTTGGGAGGTAAACAGACTCTTTTAAAGAAAGTTCATGGACAATAAGGCAGACAAAATAAAGGGACAGATATTTTTCGTGGAATCCATTTATACCAAAAATGTAAAATAACTTCACAATTTTGTCCTTCAAATCTGATAGGGTTTGCTACCACTAGCTTGACTTTCCAGAAATCTAACAATATTTATCTACAAGACTCCTAAAAAAATACTGATGTCTGTAACCTAAAGTATTGCCCTCTACCAGTATAAGATTCAGACTCCTCCACTAAATAGTCTTTTGACTGGTTCTAATAGCTTGTGCACATATGCCAGAAATCTCTTGTAATAAAAGATATTGTATTCGCTGCATGTGACTGCTGGAGATTCAATCACAAGCCCATTTACAAATGTCGTCTCTGAGCAGCTGTAAAATTAGGTCAGCCGAGCACTCACGACAAGCTACATCAGTCACGCAGAACTTCAGCTGCCTCTTGCCACAAATCTGATTTACTCAGCTTCTTCATGTAGAAGCAGCATTTGATAAATAAGAGGTTTGGTGTTAACATGGCTTAAAATAGCCAGCCATAATTAATGTCAGCGTGTCATTAAAAACACAGTTACTGATTACTCTTAAAAGTAGTGTTTTTAATACACTTAATCAAGATAAGGCCCATTAAAAGCTATCAGAATTTTCCCTCACCACTTTGGTTCAGCAGCAGACACTGCTAACTTAGAAGATCTTTTTCTTTCAAACCATTGAAGTGTTAAGCAAAAGACCTCTGGGTTTGATGACTGTGGTTGAAGCAATCAAAATTATAAATACGCACATTATCTGACCATGTTTACAAATGACTGCAGTGGTCTTTTTTAACACTGAGAGGCCACCATGTGTTGCAGTCACTGTTTGTGAATCTGTCTCCCTGATTAGTCAGTGCTCTCTGTAATAACCCTGGTAGCACTGAACATATGTCGTGGGAAAATCCTGTCAAGCAAAAAGCTAAGCTAATCTCATCTATCTTTGTCACTTTTAATACATATGCTTACTTTTTCAGCTTCTCTTTTTTTTTTTTTTTTTTTTTTACAGGACAGTGGTAGATATAAAACATAGTACTTCTTCAAGCATTTTTTACACCTGAATAAAATATTCTTTTGAACTTAAAATTAAATTAATTGAATCATTACAATATGACCGGTCTTGTTTCCCAATTTAAATTCAAGGCATAAGCTAGGACCGATAATCATTAGCCATACTTAATTAAACAAGGCACATGTAACTGAGACACTGAGCTAGAAAGCAAAATGTGGTTTGCTACATATACCAATATGGCGTAAGTATGTATCAATGCATTTGTTGAAATTTACTATACCATGTCAGAAATTAAATGTTTGCTTCTGAAAACTAGTTTGTTTGTCTTTTCTCTTAATGCTGCAAACCTCAGAGAACCTTCAACGATTCAGTTATTGCTGATATATGGGTAACCTGGAAATCAGATGCTGAGATAGCCAGAATGGAGACTTGTAATTAAATGCTGACACAATTTTTTTTTTTTTTTTTTTGCATAGCTGTAGTATCTCAGATATAATTTATATTTTACATAGAAAAATTACATTTTTAAAGGCCAATAAAATTTTTTACACAGAAAACATTTTTCAGTAGTGCCTTTGTTGAAACATTGTCATAAATAATGCCACATCTTCTGACTTTGTAATAAGAAAAAAGGACAATTATATAGTAATGCATTGAATACACAAGTTCATTCACGTGTAACAGCCACTGCCATGTCATACTGAATCATCTGGTAGGGTCAACATTCTTCTAAATTAATTACAGCCATTTAGCAATAACAATAAGTGTAGTAGCCTACAAGGTGCTTTGCTCTGCCTGTGCTGCCTGCATGGAAATGTCGCTGTTTCAGATGGCTGTTATGCAATTCAGTTCTAAACACACAGCTCACACTTCATTCCCCTCTTATTATTCAAGTCATGCTTGCAATTCATGAGAGACTGAGCTAAGACCAACAGGCCCATACTCAACACTGATTTTATAATGCAGCTCAAGCCAAATGTCAATAATGAGTGTATAAGGAAAAAATCTAACATCCTCTGCTCCTCTAGTGCTGCTAAATTCTATAAGCAACTAAATGTACAACAGATGTTATATGTGATTAGAGTGCTTGCTCACTGCTAATGTTTGCCAGTAAAGCAAATCTTATGAAAAGTTAAGATACAAAACAAGTGCAGGGAATTGCTCATCTGTGAATCTCTCTCCCCTCCCCCCAACACCAGAGAGATCACATTTGATAGAGTTCCTTGCTTGTTTTACACTGGAAGTAGGAGGGGCTTGAATAGGAGTCTATCACTTAAATTATTCAAAATTATTATTAAAATAATTAAAATAGGCTTCTTTACTGAGCAAAACTTAAATTGAAAAATAAGACTAGTTCAAGATTTTTCTAAGTACGCTGTCAAACAAACAAAAATATATATACTTAGAACTATCTGGACACAGTACTGTGCAACGTGCTCTAGGATGACCCTGCTTGAGCAGGGAGTTGGGCCAGATGACACACTGTGCTTCCTTCAAAAATAACCATTCTGTGACTCTGTGACTCCGTGAAATCCTACTTAGAATTTTAATAAAGTTGCTCAAACAGGAATCATCGCTTAATTTCTGATATTGTGAAGGCTAGAATTTGGTGAATGTCTTAGCATGCAGCATTACTCGTCAGAGCTCTTTTGAAGATGCCATGCCCTAAGCCTCAGCTGTGCCAGAGTATCCATGCAGCATTTTGGTGCCATCCCACATCACATCTTGAGCACAGACTGGGATCCATAGTTCATACTGGAGATGACTTGCATGCAGCAGCTACAGAAAAGTTGAATCGTTCAGTGGCCACAGACTACCCAGGCACACAGCTTAAGAAAATATGGGACCTTCATGTAAATAATGCCTGAGTGAAAACTGGATAAGTGTGTTTACAAAGCCCACTCTCTCTTTTGTCCAGTAAGATATTTATACACATTTGTGCTTGTGTCTGACAGCTTTCAAAGAACCTCATGTTTTTCCAGCCACTATGCCATTGTATAAAATAGGCTTCACAGCTTTTTCTTTTTCTCCAGATGAAGGTAATTAGATGAGAATTATTCACAGGTATATTTATGTTATTGTGTTCATCTACTCCACTATGACAAAACCAAAATTCTTCCTCTATGCAGACAAGGACATAAACAGCCCATTAAAAAAAAAAAAAAAAAAAAAAAACCTAAAAAAAAAACCTACATAAGAATCAAATTAAGCAGGAAAATTGGAAATTGTGCAATATAATTAAGACCCATTTTATATTTTTAGTCATATTTTTAGTTATATTTTTATACATACAGAAACTAAGTAAGTTTCTTTATTGCTGTGAAGCCCACAGCAATAAAGCACAAGGACAGCATAAAATTAGGTTTAAACAACCTTACACAGTGCAGACTGAGCCAAAGACATGTTTTGTACATATTTTTGCAAAAAGGCAGAATTTGACTGTTACAGTAATTTATTCTTCATTACGGGAAAATTGTCGGTAATGAATGTCACATAAAGCAAACTGAACGCTCTTTAGGGGAGGATCCTCAGCCTAAATAATTGCTTAGAAAACTGTTTCCACAAAGACATTCTTGCTGCCTACCCTCAGCTTTAGTGGCATATCTCAATCTGATTCCAGACAAACACACTCAAAGGTCTCTCATGCATCAGTAATGTGTCAAAAATATAATTATTATTTCCAGAATGTATTTTATACCTCCATGTAGGTGCATCTCAAAATTTTATTTTAACTTTAATGCCTAGAACTAGTGATTCCTACCTGCTTGCCAAGGTCGTCTCATTGATCACTCGTACCTAAGAAATCATTCTGACATTACTGCATGCCTAAATCCTCCATTAAACTTTGTAGAGGAAATTAGAACTTTATTCTAAAAGGACACACAATTTGGATAAAAATGTAATTGTTTCAACTAGCTTATTTTAGAAAAACCTGTGAAACAATTCAGGTTATTCCCTGAATTATTTTGGAGTTACACATCATTTTAAACTCTAGCATCACAATTTCTTGTCACTATCACAAGATTACAATGATTCTCTGTTCATGCAGAGGTGGGATTATAGTTCTCACAATTGCCCTATTCAGCCAGGTATTAAGTAACCCAAAATGCCTTACAAAAATGTAGTCCAATCTGAAAATCAAAATATATTATTCTAATGTGAGAAATGTCTTGAAATGTTCAGAGATCATCCACTATTCATGCCTGCTTTCCCCATGGGGAGGGCTAAAATGAATGCCAGTTAGAAATGGAATGAAGACTCATTCATTTGTGATCCCATGACTAAAGTGCTTTGTAGAAGGACAATTTTAAATATGAATCATCAATATTTTTAAAAGTGCACATTATACATGCCCCATTACCCATTTTAATTACATTTAATTTATTTTATAGATTGACATCTTTTTCAGTGTCTCATTCTGTCATAGATTGTGACTTAAGGAAGTAATACAGTACCTCTAAGGTCTCTGTACACTGAAACCACATTTTCCTTCATAAATGCAGTAGCTTCTCTCATCCTCACTGAAAGGTGGTATTCAGTTTCATCACCATAGAAAAAAAAGGATTGGTATTGCCTACTTTTGACTGCCCTTAACGCCACAACTCTCTTAAAAAACATTTAATTTCAAGATGAATAGTCTACTTTTATTCAATTAAAGGTAACTGTTCAGACTTTTCATAAAAATTTTTTAGGCAAGCCTTCCAATATGCCATTACATAAATTGTTCATGTTATCTTTGGAAACCTTGGTTGCATACCTAATTTCAAATCACTGACAGTTTCTTTAATAAAGATTTTCTTTAAAGAGCAGACTGCCTATTTCTCAGAAAGCATTTTTGAAATGAAACTTTCTAAATAAATAAGAAATGTCTCCTAGTAGATAAGCAGCATTTTTACTCTAATATCTTGTGACTGCATTTAGGAGGATTTTTACTATGAGAGGAGTTCATGGGAGAAGATATTAGGATCTAGCAGCTGCATGCAAAGTGGAGACAAGGAAAGAGAAATTTTCAGCTTTATTTTGGGAAAGGAAAATTCATAAAAGAGGGAATGTCTTTGATTCTTCAAACGATGCTATGTTTGCTTTTTCCTGCCCCCACCCCAAAATGCCTGCTGTATTTTGGCTTTAAGAACACCTCTATAGCTTTGCACATCATGCACATCCTTGTTGAGGGCACAGCTTTTCAGGCTGAAGGGGTGCTAAACCTGATTCATAAAAACAACGAGCTTCCTAGGACTTTCTCTCAGGCTCCAAGTCCACAAGCCACCACTTATTGCCCAACATTACCTCACAAGGAGAAGGAAAATACTTGTCTTAACCCAGCTTGTCCTAGTTTTCTCCCACCCTCATACATCAAGTGTGCATGATGACCTTTACTAACCTTAATTTCGTTCCTTTTCCCCAAGCATTACATACAAGTTGACAATTCACCACAGCATCAAAAGAAAAAGAAAGAATTGGGGATTTTTTGTTAGACCAGACAGTCAAAAGAGATGCTAATAGGAGGACAGAAGACAATTTGATACCTGTGACACATGCTATATATAGTTTTTACTCAAATGGCATGTTTCACACTTGTAAAAATATATTTCTGGGTGTTTTCCATTTTTTACAAAGTTGAGAAAGGTTTCATGTGAATATTTTGAAAGTTATCCTAAGTCAAACTGAAGATATTTAATGTAGAGTTTAAAATAACTGTCCAATAAATAGAAGTTCAAAATATGTTTATATTCCTATACATGTTTTCAAACAACCGACAATAGCTGCACCCAGGCAGTAAAAATGTTTCATCATTGGCAATGGAAAACTTAACACACAGCTGGCAATGCGGTAAACACACTTCTTCCCTTGCACTGCACTCACATTTAACAACTCAAACATTCCCCCTCTTATACTGGTCCTTTACAACAGGCAGCAAGACAGAATAAATCCTCTCATTTAAACCACCTTTATTCTTTTGATTTCAAAGTACTCTTCAAAGTATTTGCCTGACTCACCAATGTATTTAAGCTTAGATCAGTTACTCTGCCTGGGGGTTCAGAAGGAAGTGTTGGCAAGTAAGAAAACACAGTAGGAAATGCCTTTGCTAAGGCATAAACCTTTGAAGTTTCTGTTACACCATTGCTTTCAGTTGTCCTTTCTTATCACACTCCTCTTATAAAAGAACTTTCTTGCTCTTGACACGTTCCAGACTCCAATGTGTCTGCTATCCAAATAGTCTAAAACAGTTTTAAAAGTCATAAGGAGTATACTGAGCACAAATTGATTTGTAGATAGTGATGCTTATTTTATATATTTTACATTTATGTAAACAATACTCATTTAAAATATATGTTAGTATTTTGCTACCCTAGATTCTACTGAAATACAAGGGAAAATTGGACAGCGCATGAGTCTCTGGTGCATACAATAGAGTTACTTTCATCGCCACTATAATAAGAAATGGTTGGTCTGTTGCATATATCTGTGATTTTTACCTAGATTCTGCTTTTTTACCTTCCTCTCTCATTCCAATAAAACTTCTCCTGTTCCCCAGTAAGCTGGTACAATTTGAATTTAAGTTATCTCAAATCTCACCCTGAACAAAGAAACACAAACCAGATTTCCCACAGAATATTTTACCAGGGAGAAGATTCTTGTGAAGTGAAAGTCAGTGAACATAATGGTCAGAGTCTAACAGAGGAGAAATTTCCACTTGCAGTAAGCTTATAAAATTAATTAGGCCTTGACTATTTTTTCCTCTGCAGTCTACATAAAAAGAGTATGGATGTTTTCATAGAGTCTGTTATGGCATCCTAGATAGAAGAATTTCTTTCCTTTCTTTCCCTGCATCAGATGCATCTTCATTAAACAGTGTTCTTTTCTGAACATGTTATTACCTTTTCAGTCATGACAGAAACACAGGCTATTCTGTAAAGCTCTATTTTGTGTTTAACAAACCGTATAACCAGACCTGTTATTGTGTGTTTCTCTGTCTTTGAATCTATTCATGTAGAGGCATCCTTGAATTTAAAATTAGAATTGGAGAGGCATTTTTTATATTTATTAAAGGCTGTCTTTTCCTTTGGCTTTTTTCATACCCTGTTTTAACAAGGTATTAATTCCCAATGGAGAATTCAGCCACACACAGCAGAGATTAGATTGCAAAACCTATCATAAGCCAAAAAACGCACTCAAAAAATTCAGGCTAAGCAGTCATCCAAGGAAGACATTAGATTGTGGTTTGATGTGGTTATGTCACAAGCAACTGGCGAGGAAAAGCTCAGAAGTACCATGCTAATGCAAATCAAATTTCAAAATTGCTACCTTTGTTTGCTATGAGTACTTGTATTCACTAAAAGCTTCCCAGACTATGTTTATAACATTCCTGAAAGTTTAGTAGAAGCAATGGTTCATTCCCTTGTTGATTACAAGAAAAAAAACCCCAAACCAACAAACAAACAAACAGAAAACACCAAAAAAACCCCTACTAATGAGACTGTAGAAACATTTTACTTGATTTTTACAGGGAAAGAGCATCTCTCCTCCTAAGACAGGCTGAGAGAATTTGGGCTACTTAAACCTGGAGAAAAGTTTCCTGGCAGGTCATTTAGCACCTCCCAGTACCTGAAGGGTGCTTACGTGAAGACTGGAGAGGGTCTTTTTACAGGGGCATGTGGTGACAGGATGACAGGGAAAGCTGAAATCTATAGGTGATATATAAAGAAAAAATTTTTTTTAATGAAGATTTTTTTACTGTGAGAGTGTTAAGGCTCTGGAACAGGTTGTGCAGAGAAGCTGTGGATGCCCCATGCCTGGAAGTGTCCAGGTTGGATGGGGCTGTGAGCAGCCTGGTCCAGAGAGGGGTGCCCATAGCAAGGCAGTGGGAACCAGGTGATCCTTAAGGTCCCTCCCAGCCCAAGCTGCTCTATGAATCAGTGATTTTCAGCACAAGAGCAAATAGGAAATTCCAGGTTTCTATGCCGATTCTTAAATGTTATTACAAAATTCTTCATCAGCCTGCTTGAAATCCTAGGGAAAAAAAAAAACCCTACCAGTTTAGCCCTATAAGAGGAGCTAGAAAGATTAGGGAAATTTCATTTCATTCCTGTAGCTGAAGAGAGCTGTTGAAAGATAAAGAATATCCTAAGAGCTTAACTGCAACAGCTTTAGATTGGCATCACAACATCATATTCTGTCACATAACTCCCCTTGCTTAAAAAACAGATATAATGGCATATTGACTGATTTAACTGTAACTATTTAAGGTATTTCTAACCTTTTTCCATGCAGTTAAATCAGATTAAGAAATGTGAACTATAAAAAGCAGTAAAATGTGTAAAGAGAACTGTGATGCTTAAATATTGAATAAACTTATATGTCCTACAGAAAGAGAAAAAATAAAAAAGATGTCAGCTTTCTTTTTGTTCCAGATATCTGTTCCAGCTAAATTAAAAAAAAAAAAAAAAGAAAAAAAAAAAAGAAAAAAAAAAAGAAAGACAGAAAGAAAATCTTTACTCTTGTTTCTTGCTTTTGCTCTTTCTGATAAACACCAAAGGAATAATTATGGTCTATGCTTTTGAAAACCTCTTTAATTCAATATTCATTGCACATAAAGGTTACTACAATCACTCTTGCACTCTTGGCTGATGGTGATTGTAATGAAGCTAGGGTGATCTTGCCAACACACCTGCCAACCTCAAACTCCCAACAAAGACAACAAAACTGCATGGACAAGATAATGTATTAAAACATAAATTTTTTGCAAAGTCAAGACCAGAGTTAAGAGGCAGACTCTAGAAACTAAGTGTTCTTGAAAGTGTATGCATGCAATTGGCTGTTGCTAATACTGATGTTTGTGCAGCAAGCTATTATGGATTATTTTCCTCAAAATCAAAATGGGTATTATCCCAGAATCATCTTCCTGTCAACTCAAAACATGGTTTTTCCAAATCTACCTCAATAAAATAATATAATAAAATTTTAATCCTGTGCATTAAAAATGTTCTGTTTCATCTAAATGGCAAGAAGTTCTGTTGAGTCTTATTATAATTTATATTTTAAAATTAACCATCTCCTCAAAAATATTTCAGGTTTTTTTCCTCCCTTCCGCAATTATTCAACTAACTGTATTCACCTTAATTTAATAATATTTGCTTTTAGCTTCTTTGGTTCCTTTCAATTCATAAAGTCTCATATGAAGGGTTTCATTCAGTCTTCCGAGTCATATTCAGTAGTGGTAATTACAATAGAATTATATTCTAAAGAACTAAAGGCAGGGAATGAGTTTCCTTGGTGGTTTTTTCCCCATTTTTCTCTTTTCTTCTTCTTAGCGTGATTGTCTGTGTGAAACAGCAGAAAGCTTTTCTGAAAGCCTCCCAGTTTTTGACCTGTCTTGAATCTGTCTCACTTGGCTACAGATGGCCTATCAAATCCATCAAGTCCTGATTGGAATAGATTACTAAATTGTTGGAGCACTGGGATTAGGCCCATCTGTCTGCAGGAAGCTCTGTAATCATGATGAGAGGTTATTGTTGCCTGGGAGATGAAAAGCAGCAAACCATGCTGTACTAAAGGATCAACCAAGGCTTTCCATAAAGTAAAGGAGATGGAAAAGCAATCCTATTATGCTGAATCCTGTGAACACCAGCAGGGTGCTGTAAATATTCTTGAAATACTGCTTCAATGGACACACATCTTTTTAGGATGTTCTATGAGAAAGAGAGGTTTAAATACAAGCCAAATTTTTCCCTTTCATTGTAAGAGGATGTCATCACAGTTTAAGAGAGCTGGAAAGTTTGGTTTCCAGGCTGAATGCCAGCCTGATTGCTAGTAGTCTTGAAGTAGAGCAGCTGAACTAGGATAAAATTAAATATTAGCCCTGCCCTACCCACCAAAGTCAAATGTAACTAGACTCTAGAGACATTTGGCAACTGAATTGACCATATTTACTTAATTTCCTAATTTGAAATTTTCTGATTTCTTAAGTTAGATCTCTGAAAATATCAAAAATATAATAGCAGCTAATGCCGAGATTCTCCTGACTTCATTCTATTGCTTTTTTTGGGTTTCCATCTTGTTTCAGCTGTTGTTTGAAACAAACCAAAGCTCTTTGAAAATTTTTCACTGAAAGACTTGAACTGCCCCAAGACTTTCAAACCAAGGAGGTATGAAAATATCTTTAAAAGTTTGCATGGAGCATAAGAAACCCTAGTTCAAGTTTCTGCTGTGCCTTCCTCACCAGAGAGTTCCGTAAGGAAAAGTCACGCTCTTGCACTCATCAGAAAGCATGAAGGCATTCAGAGCCAGGGCTCATTCTAAAGCCTCAGGAGTGGGTAAGTTTTCAGAGCAGGTTAACAAAAGCATTCTCCTCTTTCCTCTCCCTTACTCTCCGCTTCAACAGTCCCACCAGCCAGAGATACCTGATGACACTCCAAGAAAAACTCTTACGTGATTGTGAGACTTCAAGTCTCTCACACATTTCATTTAGAAGTTCAGAGGGGAGAAAAAGGAGAAAAAAAAGAAAAAAAAATAGGTTGCTTCGGGGGTTTTTTGACACTTTTAGTTTAGTTAAGCTTTTTTTTCTTAATGTAGGGAATGCTCTTTCCCAAAGAGACAGCGGGCATTCTACCATTCTTTCCAGCTCTACCAGGACTTAATCACTACATGAAAGTTACTCTGTTTGTGCTCTAAAATGATAACTTCAATAGACCCAAATATAACTGTATGATTACTTAGGGTGACAGTGTATATGTGTGTGTTATAAAGACTGTTGGTTTTCCTAAGAGAAAGAACAAAGTATGTGAGATTTTGGGGTTTCTTTAAAATATAAAAGCAAAAGAGCTCCATGAGTTTGCCTTTGAGAGTACTTTAACAAAGACTGATTTTATGCCACTGCTTAGAACAAATTGCGTCCATAAATTTTAATGCTGAATTCTAAGAAAATGTAAAAAGAAAGGAAAACAAAGATACACTTAACCTGTTCATTAAAGTTTTATATAGTTCCTCAGATTCCTCATTCAAAATTTAATCTTAAAATCACATCTGCTATTACTATTATTTTTCCCTTTCCACAAGTTATCTATTTTTTGAATGCACTTAAAATGTCATGGTCTTATTTTTTTTATCAAACACTCATGTTTGATATTTGTAGATTCAAAATATTAAACCTATCCTCTAAGCTTTTAAATCCTATTTTAAATTTTGAATTAGAACACCATTTCCCCATTTTGGAGTGACGGATACACAGGGTAAAGAATAACCAATGAACCCTCACTAATGCTCTAGTCAAGAATGCATTGAGGTGTTGACATACACGTTACAAACTTTTGAAAGCAAAGTAGTTTAATTATTCCCTCTGAATGTGCCTGTTTATTCAGGTCACTTATCCTGATGCAGAAAGCCTGTAGGATGGTCAGGAGGATGCAGAAAAAAAATGGTTTGCTGTGAAATTGGAAATTTTTTGAATCAGAAAGTTTAGAAATACTGAAAAGCTTCCTTCTTTTAGGAACAATGCTTTGCACTTTCACAGTGAGAGGATGGAACAAGAGGAAGGTATGGGGATAATTCTTGAAACACACAAAAAGGTTGAGGCAGCAGAAAAAATAGGAAGGTCTAGCAGTTAAGCATCCTATTTCCTCAAGTATTCCAAATGATTGCAGGCCAAGCTTCCAAACAAGAATTACTGCCGCTGAAAATTAGATCTGTGAGTAATACTTTTCCTTCTTCACTTAGAGTACAGGAGCAATATACAATTGTCCTCATTGAAGACAGTAAAATCCTATGTGTTTATTTGCAATAGAAATTTGGACATAAATACTAGAATTTTCTGGGTTCCAACAGTAACTTCAGGGCAGGTTCCCAAAGTCACTGCCTCCACTGTGTCCTCAGATCCTACTGCTCCGGTCCACACACCTTCTGTCAGCCCTGTGGAAAAGGCTATGGACTTCTGCTCCTCAGCCACTTCAGTGACACTGTATTCCACGGTGCTGAAAATTAGGGATGAGCAAGAATTTCACCCCTTTCTGACTCATCTCCCACATGAAAAGCACAGAGACAGCACGCCAACAGGCTAGGCAGTGCACAGACCTCCAGCAAGATTAGCTTTTCCTCAACTAACCAGGCTGCAGGATGGTCAAACACACACTCTGACACTTCAGGTTCTTGTGGGCCCCTATGAAGGCTGCACAAGTTCTTACAGAACTCCTTTACCAAACTTAGAAATGATATTTTACAAATATGCTCCTGTTATCTGATTTAAGAGGATTTTCTCTTTCTGCTATGTCTGTTCTAGCACACCTCTCCAATGTCCTTGGAAAAGCCAACTAAGAAAAGGAACTGGTTTTTTTTATATTTTATTTTCTAGTTGATGATATAACAATTGATGATGTTGTTTTGCTTCTAGATTTCAAATTCTAAAATTTTGAAACTGATAGTCAAAACTGTGAACATGTAGTCCTTCTTTGTTGTGAAAGATTTCTACCTTATAATAAGTAAGGTATTTCTACCTTAGGATATCTGTCATGGCATTTTCCCTACTTCGTTCAGTTAAAAAATTTTAGATATAGTTTCCTAATATCATATAGTAGATACACTATAAAACCACCTTATAAACAGTACTCTGCAAATGTTTGTGATAAGAAGAAAAATGGAAGCAAAATGTCACTTCCTAAATGTTTTGCAGAAATCCTTAAATAATGCTTTAATGTCTGTGAAAAATCAAATAATGGTATATCCTTTTCTCCTACACCTTCTTCTCTCACAGTCTAATAACATGTATTGTACTTTGTCTTCTGTGTGTACCTTTCATTTTGTCAGAGCCTTTAATCCCTCACTTTTTATAGAAAATGCTATAACCATACAGTAGTAGGTTGGGATTGATTGACAAGTGCATATAACTGTGGCTTCAGTAGTGGAGTATGTTTTACAGTTGCAAAAATGCACAACCTTGAAAATAAAGAAGTGGTGCCCTTTTTCTGGGATAAAAGGATCCTATCAAATTGGTTCATTTCCTTGGCAGAATGAAATAAAAGCCTTTCTTTAACAAAGAACACTTCCCAAAAGGCTGCTGGAGGAAGTCTCTTTAACTGGATAACACTGCACCAATTAGAAAATCAAACAAGGTAAAAGCAGAATTTCAGGGAATGTTCCCCTTTTACCCTCATCCTATATTCAGTCATGTATGGAAAAGATAAAATAGAAAGAAATAACTATATTATATTTTGCCAGTAATTAGAAAAATTAAGATTTTTATGAAACTAATAAGTAGGTGAATGGGAAATGTTGGATATTTCTAATTAAATATTCTGCCCCTCAGCCTCTGGTACTTCAGTTCCCATTGCTTTCAGAGACAATAACATTTAAAGGTGATCCTGATCCTCTCACTCTGGATCAGTGGCGATTCTGTTTTATTCCAATGTCTTACGGCAGGTGAGGGGCCATAAAGAGAAGACAGAGATTCAAAGGCACGGTGCAAGTTCAGGTTCCCGTGGCACGGGAGGAGCTGTGGTTCAAACATCTCATTCAGCAGTGGCACAGACAGGGGCAAGAGCAGGCTGCTCTCTCTGGTACCTGCTGGCCATTGCTGGCAGGCAGAGGTGCCCAGCTCAGAGTGTAAATGTGTGCGGTCTGCCAGGCATCGTGCACAGACATACACCCTGGCTAATCGGGAGGAACAGAACAGATCACACCCTCCAAGGGCTGCACTCCTGGACTTTTGCAAGAAAAAGCACATGGGAATGTAGAACTAAGAACATTCCCTGTCTCCAAGTGGGCAAGGGAACTGTTCTTATTACCTCACCAGTTCTGGCATAATCTACTTTTTCTTCTCTGTCACTTATAAAGATCCTACACCTCCCTCTCTTTAGAAACTTATACTACTCAGAGGAAGAATCATTCCTTATGTGTAGGGAATTGCTAAACCATTTTCCTGAGAGGAAGTTTCAACCCATTAGTGACATTAATGGCAAAAAATTACAGAGATCACATTTGTGGGAATAGAGCTGTAACTACATACAAGATAGATCTGGCTTTGTCCTAGTTTTAATATTTGATCAGAGACACATCACAAATCTCTAGATATGGGTGTTTTCAGAACTTTGAGGCAGAGCAAACACCATGTCAGGTGCAGAACTTCTGGGGCTCAGCCTGCTGTCAGTGCAAAAGGGATTCACCACGCGCCCCACCATCCTGCATGGCTGGCTGCCCCTACGCTCTCCTTCTCAGACACCAGGGCTCCCCAGGGCACCCCTCACACAACAAAACCATGTGCTGGCCAAGAGGGCCCTCTGCAGCCTACGAGGCCTTCCATTGTCTCCAAAGGAATGAATGTCTGTGGGCAAACTGAATCGGCATGAACGCATGGAAGATGGACATATGGACAAACTGAATAAACTGCTGGGCCAGCAACTAAAATGGAACATAGTTTCCTTACAATGAAGGCCCATTACATACATTCATTTTAGTAATAATTTTCAATAAATTTTCAATGAGTGCTTTCCTTAAATAACAAAATTCTTTTATTATCACTTAAATGAAATTTATATGTGTAAACAAGAGTAGTTTTTTTGAAATGGTTAAAAGTTGTTTAACCTTTTAGCTTTTCCACAGTTATCAGCGTATCTGGTGGGAGAAACTACATGCCTAGACTATGTAATGTGGTTTCAGCCACAATGGCTGAATAGAGAATAAGTTTGTGACATGTAAGGAAAAAAACATGGAGCAAAAACTGACTTATTAATAAGCTTAGGGGGAAAGAATACCAGCAAACAAGCCAATAAAAACTATTTTTATAAACATTTTCTAATCACTGGACTAATTCAAAACATCTTCTCTGGATCCAGTGTTTCAAAAATCATTATACTTCAATTTAATAAAACACTCACTACATCAAAAATGTGTACATTGTTCAATTGATTCAATTGATGGTTCAATTTATTAGTAAAAGTGTATTCATTAATATTTTAAAACGTTATGTTTCCTACACAAGGTTCCTCTCCAACAGTTGAACAAATTTGTTCACCTCTCCCAAGCTGAACAAATGTGGTTTTAATAATCCACAAGTCCGTATGCATTTAACACAACAACTGTCTTAGCACATCTAATTTAGATGTCAAATTTTGTCTTATTTTAAAATGCTGCCTTCAAAACAATACATCCTGACCACTAAAATGTTCTTCTTGTGAAGATTATTTCTTCTTCCAAACATGCATTGGTAAAACAGACATTAAGGAAAATAGATCAGTCCTTGAGAAGCTAAATCACTGTTTACACACCAGGAGCTTCATTGCATATGGGGATTATTGTAATCATGTTAGTACTTTTTTTAGACACAACAGAATAAATAAATATAATCTTAGTTGAATCATGCTCCTAAATCAATCAATCAATTCAGCTCCTACATCCACTCCTGTGATTTTGACAATATGATTTTAATCTTATGACTCAATGGTGAAATTAAGGTATATTTTTAGTAACATCTCAGAAAACAAAATTGGAGAATTTTTTTCTCTAACATTTGGATTGTTGCAATTCTGTCTTTTGCATCTATCCCGCTTTCTGCAAGAGACCATTTAAGCTTGCATTCTGAAGTCTGTCTAATCATTGCAATTAAAAGTTGGAATAAGTTATGAGAAATAAAAAGTAAATAATATCCAGTTTAAAAGTAGAACTAATTATAAAGTTGTTGCTTGATTAAGGTGTTTATACTGAAAAGTATTAAAGGGATTAGTCTAAAGCTTTACATACTGTAGCACAGAATTAATATGCAGGATTTAGACACTCAAATTAATTCAGGTGCACCGAACAATTATATGGAAAAGGAATACTCGACCCAGCTAATGGCCACACTAGTCCACCAAGCTGATTTATATTCATGTACTTATTGACCTCTCTGCACACTCACAAAAGGACAGTTCTAATGCTAATGTGTGCTTCCAAGGCTATCTCCATCTACTGAATCTAATCACAGCCTACTTCAGTGAGAAGACAACAAGATACCTCCTATGGTTAATATTTTGCTCCAATGAAATGTTTCCTAAAGGACAGAGAGACCTCTCTTAGGTCTCTGTGCACACAGTGGTCTTAATTATGGTCTTGGATGCAACAACAAATCACTGCCACTGGGAGAAGCTTCAGAAGACACATTTGAGAGGAGGACCCATTAAAGAGTATACACACATAATAAAAAATCAAACCAGCTAACAAAAAAACCTACATACCCAAAAGGAAACAAATGCACAAAACCCCCAAACAATCAAACAAACAAAATCCACAAAACCCAAACAGGCAAACAAAAACAAACAAACAAACAACCCAAATCAAACCAAACCAAGCAACTAAAAAACCCCAACCTCCCTAACAAGGAAAAACCTCTAAAACCAAAACCCAATATACACTGGAAAGTACAGGCAACAATGTATGGAGTGTTGTGAACAGGAGAAAAAATAGGAGAAGGAGGTGTAAGAAATATATCTCTGGTATGCAACTCCTATCTATACACAACAAAGCAAGTTAAAGCATTAAAATAAAGTAATACGGTGCAAGCATACACTTAGTAACACAGCATTTTCAAAAGCTGAGTCACAAATGGGATCAGGCTGCTCTAATAGCAGCCATCAGATGGATGTGTGATCTTGTGGAAAGAGGTTTGCTGAACTCACAAGCAAATAACTGAGCCCTTATTGCTCTAGTATCTACTTTTCTGAGAACTTTCTTACCCTTGGAAAGCATCCTCAAGCTTCTCTCTAGAAGATTCCCTCTTCTCTAATTGTTCATAAAAAAGGAGGTATTATGACAAAATCAGAGGTTAAATCACTTATTTAAAGTTGTGAGAAATAACCTCACTTTTTAGATTGCTTGTGCAGTAATGAAGTTCTGCTTACAGTTCTGTTTTCTATTGTTTGGGCTCTTTTGTATTATTAGTTACCACCAAAGTGTAGTCCAAACACTTCAGACTAAGATATTCTTTGCAGAGCAAATCCAGCTTGTTTTGCTTATTATAGTCCTGTGAATCTCTATTTTTCCTGTCCCACACTGAGTCACCAATATTCTTTTTCTTTTTTTTTCTTTTCCTTTTATCAGCAACTTGGTTCTTCACTCTCTGCAAGATTTGACTTCCCTGCCTCTCGTCAGTAGTGTCTTGAAATCCCTGAAAATATGTGTTAACATTATATAATTCTCATAGTAATGCTCCCAGTTTCCTGGATTATGGTGCTGCATTCAGCTTCATCTATTTAATTCAAAACTGCTGAATATATCACATTCTGCACAGAACGAAATAAGGCAAATGCCAAAGGTGGCAGCCTTCAGATTATCTTCCATTTACTGACTCATGTTGCTAGTAGATATAGGACAAGAACTATATGAAATTCCCTTTGGGAAAATTCTTTCAATTGCCTTTTGCATTTCCAAGGAGTATCAGCTCTGACAGAGCTTTTAATTGTTCTACTCTTCTGCCTGGGGTATTTTTTAAAATTACTTTTCATTCCTGATGCTATGTTTCCTTTTCCTAGTTTATGCATTCAAATAAAGGTGTTAAAAGGAAAGGTCACAGAAGACAGCTATCAAAGACACCCAGCTATCTCTTGCCCAGACTGAAAGTTGGAGATTTAATTTATAGCTAGAGTGCTCTTGGTACCAAACACACACATGTCACTCCAGTGAGTTTCACAGAAGGAAAGCTGGAGAGAGCTGGATATTCTAACACTGGAGAAGTCTATCTAATGACAGTCTTCATCTACCTACAGGGGAATTTACAGAGCCAGGGCCTTCTCTGTCATGCACAGAAAAATAATCAGAGAAGGTGGTGTCAATCTGCAGCAGCAGGAGTTAGTAACAAACCAACAAAATGAATAAAGTGGGTTTTTCTCCCATGACAATAAGTGGAGAATAAACACCTAAACGGGCGGTTTGGAGAAAGCTTAGAGACGTACAAACTCATCTGGACATAGCCCTGATCAATCTGGTCTGTCCTTGAAGAGGAATTTTGGATCAGTAGACCTCTAGAGACAATTTTTAACTTTAAATTATCCTGTAATAGTCCAATAGTTATACTTTTTCCAGATCCAAGATCTTCTATGACCATTATGTAAGTATAGAGGCATCAGAGGGGACCTCAAAAGTAATCTTTACCCTTTTCCTACCAATGTCTAGGACCTGCCATAAGTTTTCAGTTTAGAGATTTGTCAGATTGATCCCTAAATGTAAAAGGGGGGAAATATGTCCCCATATTCATGTTTATTCATGTTTATTCATATTCATCCATAGATTACACAACCATTCCAGCTACAGACTTCCATGGGTTTTGTGGTTAACCTTTTTTCCCTGGAATGTGATCCATATCCCTTTTTTGCAATCTATCATTGTATTGTCTCACTAGAAAGGCGGGATCAGAATTTTGAGGGAGGAAACTCTTTTTGTGCAATCCGATACAGGAATATACAGGAATGTACAGAACTACATTAATAAGAATAAAAATCCTAAATCGACCATCTCTTCCTTTTACATATCAAAAAACCCCACTGAATATTGACCAAAATTCCCATTAAAAAACCTCCATTTCACTTTTTGCTGTTTTTTCTACAGGCACCCTCGCTTAAAAGGTATTTTCTTGGGATCCTTTCTGACATAGCTGTGATGACTCTTGACACAAATACACAGCAGAGGATTCATCCTTTTCTCTCTAAGATAGGCCACTTTTAGACACTCAAGTCTACACACATAAATCCATGGACCTCAAAGTCCTAAGGGAATTGGCTGATTGGAGAGTGCCAAGGCACTCTCCCTGATATTCAAAAACTCACGGCAGTCAGGCAAAGTCCCAGCTGGCTGGAAAAAGGGAAATATTTCACCCATTGTTAAAAATGGTAGAAAAGAGGACCTCGGAATTACTGACCTGTCAACCTCACCTCTGGTGTCTGGGAAGATCATGGAACAGATTCTCCTATGGATGACACATGGAGGGTGGCAGGGAGGTAATTCAAAACAGTCAGAAGGGTTTCACGACATTGCTTAAATTCAAAAACAAGTACTACAAGGAAAAAAATCTAATGTATGTCAGATGATTTTTGGAGGTAATTTCAACATTTGATTGGTACACAATAACATTGTCTCTTGTCCTGAAGAGCCTGCTTTCCTTTTTAGTGCACATAGCAACCTTTTCCATAAAGTATTTGACATTAGTGAGGCTGTTGCAGTGATACAGGATATCTGTGTGCCTTCCTCTACTAGAAATACAATGTCAAACAAAGCAAAAGTATCTGGTAAATCTACAATGCATATTTGAGCAATATGAATGAAAAATACTCCCCTTCCTCAAATTCTGTTGCCCAAGCACTAAAAAAATGTTTAGATGATAAATTGCTTCAAGAATCCAAACAGAATTGCCACAATGCCAGGTGCAGCGCTCACCTCAAGAAATTTTTGTTTCAAGCCTCAAACAGTAGTTGTACAGATTCAGCAAGGATCTGGTAAAAATGAGTCTAGCTTTTTTGACAGCAGAGTCCTTGCAGAGGCCAGATACAGCTGAGTTCTCTGATCAGGAAGAAAAGAGAGTTTGGGTGTTTGATTCACAGGTAGAAATTTGATATAAAGATTTTTCTTGTGTTCCTGTCATCCAACATACTTAAGAAATCTTAAAATGACCTTGAAACATCTACAAACCAGGACACTTTGTTCTGTTGATATACGCTGCATTGCAATGTGTTGCGACAAATCCTGATAGGACATAGAGATCACAGAACTGTCGCTGGTGCCACAGTCTTGTTTCTTTCTGTCTATGAAACAAAATGATTCAGAGGACACCGCATTCCCCAGGACAAACACGTAAATCATAGAAGAGCTCTATTCCCAGAAAATATCTGAAACTCATTCACTTAATTGAGAGCTGGAAGTTGCACAGTGCCTGATGGCTGGGACTGTTGATTCTGAGACTGGTGTTAGGCTCTGAGCAGGGAAACACCATCCCCACCCTCCCCTTTCTGCCTAGGCAGATCTCTTACTCATCTGGGATGCATTTACTAGGGGAATTCATGGATGGGCCTTTTCAAGGTCAGCGTGCCAGCCCACATAGATTTGGAAAATGCAGAAGAGTTCTTAGTTACTCCTAGAAAATGATTTGTCATCTGAAGAAAACATCTTTGATACTTTCATCTATGTGGGCAGCCCAGGGCTTTTAATTTATTGCCTCTTTTTTTCTATCCCATATAATTTTTTATTTGTTTATTCACATGAACACGCATATACATGTAGAGAGAGTAGAGAGAGTTCTCTTATTCCATAATGTATTTCTGTCAATAGGATTAGTCAAACATTTATGAGGACAAATTAATTCTTGCTAAATTCCATGTGAATAATGTACTTATATTACTATATTTACATTTTACAAATTGGACAAAAAATATGAGCAGGGGGGAAACTATTACTATGTAAGTTCTCATTCTGTATTCAAGCAAGTTGGACTTAAAAGAAACCAAACCCTGGAAGATTTTTTTATTGAAATCTCATTTTTCATCATCATTCTTTCAGTCTCATTTTTGTCAAGGCAGAACAGAACAAATGGCTAATGTAAGGCAAGGCAAAGTACTAAACTATAGGTCTTAGCTTATAGATTCTGTGCTCCTTGGAAGTCTCATCATTTTGTTAGTTTCCAGCTAACAAAATTCATCATATAAGAGATATGTGGGTCTAGCTTTCAATTACTCACAGACTAGCTGTGTATCAAATGCTAGAAAGTGCCCTATATTTTGACCATATATTCCAAATTTTCAACTGAATTTTGACTACATCTCTCCTTTACAGAAGGAACAGATTAAGAACATAACGCTGAATACATTTTGCAAAAATGTCATTTTCCTAAACATTCCAGTGATGACAAGGTCTGCTGGACATAGAAAATTGGATCCGATATTTCTGAGGGAAAAAGTCTTAAGCCTCCTTCTAATTTTAGAGGCATATGGATTCTATTCTTGGCTTTATGGAAATCAAAATCACAAAACACAAGCTCCTGGAGAAAAGTGAATTAAAAAGCATAATAATTTGCGTGGATAAGGTGCTGCTAGAATGCACAATCTTTTTTTAAAAATACTTTTAAATCCCTCTTCTCTTTTATTCTCTTCTCTCAACTTTGTTATCACTGCTTCACATAATAAACAGATTAAAAAATGCCTTACAGGGGCACACCTATAATCTATAATGCACAGGAAGCTTTCTCTAAGAATGGTTAACAGGGACCACCTAAGAGAAGTATAAGAAACAGAATTATTACAAAACAAAACTTCTCCAAAATCCCTTTCAGTTTCCATGATTTTAACTGCAGGACCTCCTGACCCAAATGTCTCATCTCTGTGTTTAACCAAGCACTCTCAATTTTTCCCAATTCATTTTTCAATTGCTTTGAACATCTTCAGGCAATCTTTGTAATCTTTGTAATTTCCAGGCATACATGTGCTGTGTGGAAAGAACTTTACACATTTACTGAAAACCAATTTCATTTTTATTTTGAAAATACTGTCCTGCTATTTCATGTGTTGCTCCCTTGTTTTCACACTGCGAGAAGAAATAGTAATTCCTCATTCACTTTTTCCATGCCACTCATGAGTGAATATTATGTTGTAATCTCTTCACTGTCACTCATTCCCTGGGCAGAGATTATTTTTAAACTTTGGAGTTATATTTCTTATCGGAAAAAAATTTCATGCCCGTTGTGGATGCAAAAAATATTTACTAAGTACCACTCAAAATCCATAACAGACGCTTCCTCATAATTTGGTCTATTTCACTAGAACCTATCCCACTTGCCACACTCTTCACAAATAGTATATAAATTAATTGTAAACAGTTTTAAAAACATTTGCCTTTTTATTTTGCAAATGAGAAAAAGCACGCCTAGTGAGCTGTAAAAGAGAAGTGGTACATGGCCCATCATATTTTTACCTGGTCAATCCTTCTCTTAGACTGAGTCATCAACATCATTTGAGGCTAGAGAGCTGACTTTAAGGCACAGATTTTAATCCTAGACTTTCTATACCATTATTAACGTAATAAAGGGAGCCAATTTATTTTCAAGGACATTTTGCATTCACCTGTCCCATAGGTAAATGAAAGTCACTTGTGTCTATTATTGATTAAGAAATAGTTGATCATTATACTAATGATTTTTTTCATGTCACTGTTGAATTAGAATTTTTTTTATTTTAAAAAGGCCCATAAGGGACACTTGTGATAAAAAATCTGAGACCATAACATGTTAACATACACAGGAAAAAACATAAGTGTTTAAACATGAGCCTTTTAAATTAATTCTACAAGCAGACAGACCAGGGTAAAACAAATCAATATTGTTTTAATTTTTACTAAATTATTCTAGGCAGCATGAATCAAAAACTTCATATTTGTATTTGATTTTCTTATTAAAGGACATGAATAGCACTGTCTAGACTTACTATACTTTGATTCATAGTTGCTATAGCAACATGTGTGATTTATTAATCTTTGTATGTGAAATATTTCAAAAGGACAGATTACCTTTGTGTCAAAAATGCAGTTAGCTTTAAATATTTCCCTGTGATGAAGTAGACTGCTTATAAAACAGCAAATGTAGTCAGAAAAAATTAGGTCTCCTGAAATGTCTCGTAGGTACCCCAGAACTGAATGCCAATCCGAAGTTAAAAATAAATTAATGGAGGAAATTTATTAAATTCTATATAATATTTTAAATGGTTAAATTTCTTGACTTTATGGGGATATTTTTCCTAGAAATATTTCTGTTCCACTCTCTTAAGTAACATAAACCTAGACAAAGCAATGGGGTGCAAGAATTACCCAAGAAAAACACATTGCTATGCAATCTTATAGAAGATATCACAATTATGTGCACTGAAGAGGAAAACATCTCTGCACATGAGGTTGCACCACTGGAGCACTTCAGTTTTCTGTGAAGGGAAAAAGGGCTTTCTTAAATAAAGATGGTAGACTTCTGCAAGTTGACACTCGTGCAGTATCCTATGAGGTCACTGTTTATGATGTGTTTAAATCTGCCTGGATATTTCATCTCTAGGCACCGTCTTTCCTTTAGCAGACATCCAAAATTCTACAGAGAGCACTGTGTACCAATGTTTAATAACAGACTGAGTCAACAGGAGACCTTCAAGGACATTAGTACAGTTTGAGACATTTGCACTGATAGGCAAGAGGCTGGGGAAACTGTCAAAAACATATATTCTGATACATAAAAAATTATTTTCTATAAAATTAATTGAGAAATAAAGACAATTCCATATTAAGGCATTGTCAAGGATCACATAATAATAAATAGAAAAAATAAAATAATCAGGCCACCTTTGCATAATGTTTTGGAGACATTGTAAGTTAACATTTGTTAGGAATATTGGTAGGTTTCTTTTATTAGGAAATGTTTTGTCAGTGAATAAGAAAGAAAGTTGATAGAGTATCTTAGTAAAATTTGACAATAGTTATAAAGTTTGGTTTCTACTCCATAACTTAGGAAATTAAAACCACTAAATCTAGGATTTTCTCTACTGGGACTTAATCAGGTCCAATATGCAAACTGAGGATTTATAAAGGCTTTTCTGAAAGAAATAAGGAAATGTCAGCTAGAAAATCTTCCCTGAGTTCTACTGAATCTGTTAAGTCTGCCCAGAGAATATAATACTGCATTTATCTCATTTACAATGTTATTGTATATGATTCATGACTATGGCATCAAATCTCAATCCAGGGTCTGTATTTTTTATAAAAAATAAAATGTCTATGAATTATTTTCTTTCTCTCTTAAGAAAAATATGTAAAAATCTATTTACATAGATTTTAGTATTTACATACATTAGTATTTCAACTTAATGGAAAACTGAACATGTTAAAAGACAAGAGATTGTGTTAAAATGGACAGTATCTTGAGACACCAATGAATATCTGCAATTAAGCTAATGTTCCTCACTTCTAAGTAAGCAATATGAAGCATGAAATACATTCAATAAGTCTGGAATTATGTGGATATTGAGAGATTCTGATGGAGGCAAGTATAAATGGAGAAGATTTTTGTGAGAAATGGAACACCACACTCTGAAAACACTCCACAAACCACTTCCACAACCTGTTGTCCTTAGAGTAGAAATTGGGTTACAAATTTATTAAATGTCTACAGATTGAAAAAATAAGGTGTTTTCTGACCAAAACACATTGTGAAATTCCCTCCCCTTTTTTTTTTTTTTTTCTAGGGTGGGTAGAGAGGGGAAGTCTCAAAATCTTGAAACACTAGAGGTAATTGTTAAACTTAAATTATACTTCCTTGCCATTTTCCTGTCCTTTTGATTTACCAGTTTTGTGCTTATATTTCCTTCTAATTCAACCCCAAACAACATGCATAACCACAGTGAATCAGAGTTGATTCTGGAGATGTGATACTGTTTCTAAGCCTTTCCCACGCATAGAGAGAGAACATGGAAGAATATGCAGAGGATGCTGCCCATCCCATCAGGAATGAACACGCCCAGTTCATGCACAGTCTGGCCCTATAGATACCACAAAGCTTACTGTTAAAATGGTGTGCAAAACAATAGTGGCATGTATGGATTTCCTCAGTAATAAAACACATCCCACTTCTACATAAATACACGTGTATTTATGCAATAAATGTAATAGGCTACATTGCACATAAACACATAACACGCTCTAGCGACTTTCAGAATCCCCGGGAACAACTAGAGATGTCATCTATCTGTGCTTCTGTAAGGCCTTTCACAATGCTCACCCACAACGTTCTTCCTGATTAACTCCATCTCACACAGACCCAATACACTGGTGAATGAAAAACTGGACATGACTGGACACTGGCAGCCCAGAAAGCCAGCCCAAATCTGGGCTGCAACCAAAGCAGTGCGGCCAGCAGGGCGAGGGAGGGGGTTCTGCCCTTTGGCTCTGGTGAGAGCCCACCTGGAGTGCTGTGTTCAGCTCTGGGGCCCTCAGCACAAGAAAGATGTAGACCTCTTGGAATGAAGGAGGACGCCCGCAAAAAAGTGTCTCTCCTTTAATAAAAGTCTGAAAGAACTGGAGAAGACTCCAGGGAGTGTTACTGCAATCTTTCCATTATAAACAGGGTCTGTAAGGAAGGTGGAGGATGACTATTCACAAAGACCTATAGTGACAAGATAAAGGTCAAGTCTTAAATTGAAAAAGGATAGGTTTAGATTAGAAATGAGGAAGGGAGTTTTAACAAAGAGTTTGGTGAGGCACTTGAACAGGTTTCCCAGAGAAGCTGTGGATGCCCAATCATTGGGAACATTAAAGGCCAGGCTGTACAGGGCTTTGAGAAACTTGATCTAGTGAAAGATGACTCTGCCCAGAATGGGGTAGGACTGGATGACCTTTAAAGATCCCTTCCAATCCAAACTATTCTGTGATTCTATAAACTGCTTCAGCTTTATTTGGGTTGGTAACCCCAGCTGTATGATGTGAACTGGCAATGTGCAATAAATGCTTGCATACAGTATTAACTACATAATCCAGGTGGATTTTGCATTAAATCACAGTCAAAGTGATTTTACAATTCTATTAGTAAGAACCTTAATTGACAATTTGAACGAAGTTATTGAACAATGCCACTTCTTATCTCAAGTATCAGACACTATGTATCAGATAAAAACATTCTGATGCATTTTTTTGTCCCAGAGCTGATGCAATGTAAGCATTCCTCCATCTTATGGAATTCCATATCTCTTCAGGCAGAAATACTTCTTTTTCAATTCTATTTCTTGAATTGATTTAGGATTAGTGTTTCTTGCATTATGTGAGTAATTTAGAGTTGTAAGGCATGGCAATTTAATTTACTGTTGGGACTAGCTTTGATGTATATATGTAATTTCCCATTTCAAAACTAAAGTAGTTAAGCTCATATTTGAACAGTATTAGTTCAAGTTTTCTAGCTATCTCAATATAAACTGTTCTTTATCAAACAATTTCCATAGCAAAAATGACAAAGGAATTTTTCTTCTCTTTTAAAGGTAACAAATGCAAGATTATCTCAGAGCTAGTTCATCTGCTGGTGCATTTCTATTCTCCTCACTGAATGGTTTTGTGCATGTAGAAAGACATGCTAAAAGCATATTATAAAAATAGCTGATCGTTTTCTATTTCACCTTTAAAAAGGCAAATGTATGTGGTGATCCAGCCCAGAGAGTAGTGAGGCACTGGAACCAGTTACCCATAGAAATTGTTGATGCTCCACCCCTGGAGGCATTCAAGACCAGGTTGGATGAGATTACAATCAGCTAGGTCTTGTGGGAGGTCTCTGTGCCCATGGCGTGGGGCTTGGAACCACATGTGTGGTGGTGTTTAAGGTCCAGTTTTGATTTGATGAATCTATGATCTTGCTACTCTCCTCTCAGCAATACAGATTTTCCTTTGCAATCAGGCAAGTTTTGAACTTAATCCTCCTTGGAACCAAGATCTCCTTTATCCAAGAGCTGATTGCCATAAACATCATAACATACATCATGAAATGATGTGCTGGTTTTAGCTGGCATAGAGTTGTTTTCATCACAGTAGCTTGTGTGGGGCTATGGTTTGTATTTGTGCTGGAAACGGTTGCTAAGACAGGGATGTTTTTATTGCTGCCAAGCAGGGCTTCACAGAGCCAAGGCCTTTTCTGCTCCTCAGCCCACCCCACCAGCAGCCAAGCTGTGGATGCACGAGGAGTTGAGAAGGGACTCACCTGGGAGGGGACAGCTGTCTCCACCTTAGCCAAGGGAACGTTCCAGACCAGATAAGCCATGCTCAGCATATAAAGCTGTGGAGAGAAGAGGAAGGAGGGGACACTCTGTGATGGTGTTTGTCTTCCTGAGTAAGCATTACACATGATGGAGCCCAGATTTCCTGGAGGTGGGTGAGCACCTGCCTGCCCATGGGAAGAGGAGAATGAATTTTTTGTTTTGCTTCATCTTTTTGCACTGCTTTTTTTATTACATATTGAACTGTCTTCATCTTAAGCCTCAAGTTTTTTCACTCTCTCTCTTCTTAGTCTCTCTTCCATCCTACTGTGAGGAAGGAAGAGAGGGTGGGGCTTAGTTCCTGGCAGGGAATAAACCACAACAAACAAGAAGTCAGTGAGGATATGGAAAAAATTCTTATGATAGAAATAAGAAGAGTGAGTGAAGTGACCTTTAGTCACTAAGTGACAACCTCCAAGGTCTGTAGTATATGCAATGTCTCCAAACTATGTGATAATAAAGCCTTTTAAGACACCCAGCCTCTGTTAGAAAGTGTGCTTGAGAGTGATGGCATGCAATGATTTAGATATTATTTTCTGAGACACTATGTATCTTAACAGTTCAGGAAGGGTGACTAGAGGTTGATGACAGATCTGTAACAGAATCTCCTCATGCACAGATGCATAATGTTTAGTTTCATCTGGTCCTGATCAAGACCAGCAATCAGACAAACTTAAGCATGAGTCCAATATTCAGGTTCATGTTTGCCACAGGCCAGTACTGTCTATTAGTCAGCCTATTTTCATCAGCAGTAGAAGACAAATTTATTGATTAACATGTGGATGAAGACAAACACAAGCAAGATGGAAATGCTTGAATTTTTCCATACTGAATGTGGTTTCTTTTTTGTATTAGTAGACAAATACCAAAAAGAAACCACCTTAGGTATGGAAAAATTCCTGCCTGTCATAGGTTTCCTTTCACTGATGGACTCTATCCAACTCAAAATATAAAAATGGTCTTAGATTCATTCTCAACACAAGACTTTTTTTAGCAGTATGAGTTTCATGATACCTATGATAATCTACAAAATTCAGTTCTTCCTGATTCAATAGATCAATGAACACAAGACTGCTTCCCATATTTTTGCAATGGACCAAAGAAAATTGTTTCATTGCAGAAGATTTTTTTTTTCATGCTCCTTTTTTTTCCACTGAGGTTTAAAGAAATAATGTTATGAGACTCACATCTGCAAGAACTTTTATTCACTCAGGACTTATCACCACCATCGTCTTCTGCTAGCCTGTAATTTCATCTGCAATTTTGCTGACTGACAAGCAATTAAAATACTCATCTTTTTTACATACCTTTAAAATTCACAAACCCCACAAGTTATAAGTATTAACACCTACAATATGGAGTTATGATGACCTTGATAAAATGCTGTGAAAAATGAATGAATAATATCTGAGGGCTGAAAGATTAATTACTGCTCTTCTTCGCTCAATAAAGATATTTTAGATTTCCCATTTGTGAACAATGAAATAAAATGCGGCAAACAATAAAGTAGGGTCATAATTTTGATACCTCTTATTAACTCTACATTGTCTGGCTTGAAGCAGTTTATCACAAAGGTTTTTTCCGATACAGAAAGAACCGTTATGGATAAATCAGTATTCAGTATCTCAAGAAAAGAGATTTCACAACAATGTATATATTTTACTAGGAAATAGAGAAGCACAAGAAGTATAATTCAGAGGAAAATATTAACACTGGCTTATTAAATGGCCAGTCTTGAATGCTCTATCTCAACGTACATAACCACAAAATACAATATTTAAGAAAAAAAAATCTGCTCTTCTATTCAACAGCTAAGCATGATGAAAATATTACAATATGACAGTAACAACCAGAAAGCAATTAACAGTTGTGCTACAAGTGCTCAGACTTCCTCGTTCACTTTCATCAACCACACTGTTTTAGGAAATCAGGATTGCAAGCAAACTGGACCATCACATGGCTGCTATCACCACCTGAAAGGAGTATTAATAAAACCCCCTCACCATTTCGCTTCGGAGAATAAATTCTGACTAAATCTGCTGAGGACGAGTCCTTACAAATACCAGTATGTCAAAATTGGCTTTACATTTTAGAGACAGACCTGCCAGTTAGGAAATTTAATGCTGAGATTTCATCACTTTTCTCATTCATAGCTGCATACTGTGAATTAGAATACAATTCAGTCAGATGGTTTGGGTTGAGGTAAATTTAGGATTATAATTAACGTTTGAATGCAATAACCAGAAGAATTCAACTTGTATTGCTTTGACAGGTTTTTTTTTCCTCTTGCAAAGAAGCAAATCAATGCTTCTTACAAACTTCTTACATATTACAGATTCTTGCAGAAATTATTATCACAACCAAACTACACTCTCTTAAATTTATTCCCTCTATAACTGCTGATCTTTATTGTTATAAAGTCTTGGGGGTATAAAATATTTGGGATATAAAATCTTTATTTTGAAGCCCTTTCTCTTCTCATTATAGCCAACATCTCTCAATAGCACAGAGTGGAATTTCACATCCTTAAGTTGTGTGGAGCAGACCGAAGCAAGCAGAAGTGTCAGCTCCAGTGAATAGCGGGAATGAAACCCTTTGGCAGGGTAATGACAATGCCTTGGTCCCTGCTCCAAACAGCTGCCTGACAGGGACTAGAGAAAGAGTCCTAAAGCTAGATGGTCTGAAAAACTTCAGACATAGATATCTCATATTCAGATTACACTTGTATTCAGGTTTTAGTGTTTATATAGTTGCTAAAAATGCAAAGATGCAAATACTTACACTTGAAGTTACAAATATGTTACTTGGAATATTTTTAAACCTGACAAGGAAAAGTTTAAAGCGACCTTTTCTTCACTTGGCTTTCTTCATCTGCATGATAATATGAAAAATCATTCCAAGATCAAGTCTTTCGTGTCCTAATGCTGCCAAGACACATAAGACAAAATAGAAATTAAACATGAAAACAAATCAGCATTATAAAAGTAAACAAAACCCCAAACAAACAGGAGTTTATGATAATAAAGTTGAATATTATGGAAATGATTGGGTTTGAAGTTAAAAACTTCTGGGGAAATATGCGTATGGATTAATTGTTGAACTTTTGAAACTGCAAGAGTTTCCTTCAGAATTGAAAGTCATTACCTAGTTTTCTGTAGTGATAACATACTTTCCTGAGTCTGAATTTTAGAAAAGCTGTGTTGGAGGCATCTTTTTCTTCTGTAATTCAGAAATGAAAGTAAATTAGGGAGCAGCACACACACTTTTCACATATTTCCATTCTCCAGTCTCAAAATGCATTAAATTATAGCAGACTTATGAAGCAGACTTGTAGTTTAGCTGAGTTTGGATTGCCCCTATGGAATTTCCTCAAATACTTTCCTCTGACAAGTCTATTTTCTTTCAGTATCAGCAACTATAGTGCTCCACACTGACCACAGAATAGTAGAAAATATTTTAGCTGTCTCTGTCACTCCTTGTCTGATGGACAGTACAATTTTCTAGTGCATATCTTCACATTCTGGCATTGTTTTTAAGAGTTCCTCTCCTCTTTCTCATAAGCAGCCTTGTGACACTCCTTAATCCATGTCTTCCCAATGCTGAATATTTTTCTATCTGACACTCCTTCTTCAAATTGGATTTCTCTAAGTCCTTTCACATTATGCTCACCTGCCTACAAATATCATGAAGTTTATAAACATTTTCAGTTTATAAATATTTAAAAGTTTATAAACTTCTGAATACTTTCTTTATATTATGTGCAAAAAGTATACTGTACAACCAAGAAGCAAGCAAGAAAGAAAAAAAGAGAAAGAGGGTAATAGGAGCTACTGATAGCCCTAAAGCTCATTTATAGTACCACTTCTAACACCTGTATTATGATGTAAATTCTGCTTAAAAAAGCCAATTGGAAAGCTAGCAGACAGCTTCACAACTTCAGACATATAAAAGTTCTTAATATATATCTTACTTAAAGACCAGCTTAGGTGAGAGCAATTACAATTGCCTCTGCTTCTACTAATTTCTACCAACCATAAGGTTAGGGAAGCAGAAGTAGGCAGAGCATGAGCTTTTCTTAAATTATATTTCCGGGTTACAGGCACACTTTTATTGCATGTCCTGACCAGGCAGATTCTCACCAGTGTGTGGCCTCCTGTAGTCATTTGACAGTGTTTGGTGTGTCCTCGGCGAGTGGTCCTGTGTTGGTTTTGCACGACCTCCTTTTGGTGGCCAGGGAGGAGGGGGATCCACAGAGGTGGCTCCTGTGAGAAGCTGCTGGAAGCTTCCACCCTGTCTGGCACAGTCTATGTCCAATGGCTCTGAAGATGGACATACTGCTGGCCAAAGGTGGGCCAATTAGTGGCTTTGTCAACACCTCTGTGATAACATATTTAAGAAGAAAATCAAAACAAAGGTGGTGGTGCAGTTTTAATTCCAGTCAGAGAAGAGGAGGAGGCGAGAACACATGAGGGAAACAAGATGGAGACACCCAGGCCAGTACAGAAAGAGGGGAGGAGGTGCTCCAGGCACCGGAGCTGAAATCCCTCTACAGGCCATGGTGAGGCAGCTGTGCCCCTGCAGCCCATGGGGATCCATGTGGAACGCAGAGATCCACCCACAGCCTGTGGGGAAGGTGCCCAGACTGGAGCGGGTGGATACCTGGAGGAGGCTGTGATCCAGTGGGAGACCCTGTGGAGAGAGAGGGCCCTCATTCCAGACAGAAGCAGCCTGTCCTTGGAAGACTACACCGCATGGATAAAGTAACCCATGCTGCAGCAG
This sequence comes from Melozone crissalis, assembly GCF_028551555.1. NCBI lineage: Eukaryota > Metazoa > Chordata > Aves > Passeriformes > Passerellidae > Melozone > Melozone crissalis. Next base: position 16,343,169 of record NW_026535783.1, on the reverse strand, counting down.
TTTTGGGAGCACTGCTGCTCGTGAGATTGGACCCACATCAGAGAGGTTGGCAGAGAGCTCTCTCCCATGCAAAGGGACCCAAACTATTTCTCTCCCTGTGCCGTGGAAGAAAATCACAGGTGACAAACTGACGAAACCCCCACGCCCTCCCCACCTCGCTGGCCTTGCTGCTTTGGGTACAGGCCAGGACACGTTTGGCTTTCTGGGCTGTGAGTGCCTATGGCTGTGTCATGTCATGACTCTCATTCTCCACCACCCTAAGTCCTTCCAACAGGGCTGCTCTCCATCTGTTCATCCCTCAGACTGTGTCGATCCGGGGGTTGCCCTAACACAGGTGAAGCACCTTGCACTTGGTGTTGTTAAATGACGTTATGTTCCCCTATCTCCACTTCTGGAGCCTCCAGGTCCCTCTGGATGGCATCCTGCCCTTTAAATGTGTCAGCTGCACCATTCAGCTTGATGTCTTCTGCAGATTTGCTGAGAGTGCACTCAATACCTTAATCCATTCAATTAAAGGGGATATTTGGTAACAGTGGTCTCAAAATTGACCCCTGAGGTCAACACTTGTCATTTGTCAATGCATTTTTCCATTGGGATTCTGAGTCATTGACCACTGCCCTTTGCATGTGAATATCCCACCATCTTCCTATTCATCTAACAGTCTATCTTTCTCCAATTTAGAGGTTACCCCATCTCTGATTTGGAGAAGGATTTTTAGTTGGGATCCTTCCCTTCACCCACTCCAGAAAAGACTAATCCATCTATTATAAAGCAAATATTTTGAGCACTTTTTTTCCTCTCTCAATGTCATTTTGGACTCACAAATTAGGTGTTCTGTTTTTATACGTTCCGCAGTTCATCTCTTTCCCTTCGATGACAGCCGGGTTCAACCCAAACACTGATGTCACTGCCAGAGTTCTTAAAAATAAAAGCAATGTTTCCTTCCACATTCAGGTTACTGCTATTATTTTACACTCAAAATCTCACCCAAGAAACAGGAGACCAAAATTTGTCACTTCAGCATGAAGAATTTAAATGCATAGCGCTCATATGCCCAGCTGGCTGTCCTAATAAAGGGAATATGATGGTTTATGCAGTTTATGCAATATTTGTGAAATCAGAGAGGGAGGGAATACAGGTGGATGCTTCACTCCATAGTGCATGGCTGAAGACAGTTTGCTGGAATTTAAATATACATAAATCCCTTGAAAAGTAGAATTTCAGAATAATTTCAATGAGGTTGGCATTGTTGAGAATATAAATTACAGCTGTTAACATTAGATACTTTATCTCAGTCCTTAGACCTTAGACTTTGACCAGTTTCCTTAAAAATATGAGGAAAAAGTGACAAATATGTGTTTATGCATACACAATGAAACAATGCAACTCTGGCCTGCAGAGCACAGACCGCTGAAAATTAATTCATAAATAAAGGTAATACTCACAGAATACATGCTGGCTTTCATTTTTTTTGCTGAGTATACCAGTATTCAGTCTCCTAAAAATCTAATTCCATCATATTGTGAGTATCTTGAAACATAACAAGACTCTCCAAAATGATCATTTTGCTAAAAACTGTTTCGATAAATAAAAAGCATGTAAGGAAGGCCTAATGTGCACAAACTACAGTGAAGAGTAAAAGAAATAATGTACATACTTTTGTGTCCTCATAAGCACAACCAATAGGGAACTATCCAGGTACATTTTATCTTTATGCTTGTTTTAATTAAAACTGAGATGTAAACCCAGAAGCTCATACTAAAAGATACATACATTCACATACATAGAGTGAATTCCCATAACAGCCAAGTTCCACTGCTCTGTACAGGAGGCAGAACTGTATATGACAATGTTATCCGAAATTGGATTTTCAATTTCTTATGCTTTAATGGAAAATATAATTTGATGACAATTTCAATAAGAAATGGGTGTAAGAAAACATCATGGTAAGGCAAACACTGTCCTGTCACATCAGAGTGTTTTAACAGAGTATTTTACTAATTCCTTTACTATGCCCTGAAAAGCACAGCATTGAACAAGACACACATTACAAACAACAGTTAAGGATTTTACTGGTATTCCTTCCAATTTGCTTTACTTCTGATCACACTTTGCCCAGGTTAAAATTTCTTAGTAAACAGTATTTTGAAAGGAATTCTTCATTTAGCTAATTGCACATGAAAATAAAAACAACAATAAACCCAAATATAAAACCACCCAAAATACAAATATTTTAAATTTTTCAAGTACACACTTTGAAGAACACATTTATTCAACTCCCTAAATTCCATGGTGCTTTTCTTCATAAGAACATGATATGTTTTGCAAAATCTTTTTAACAAAATCTTGAAGCCTAACAGGATCTAAAACCAACAAAATTTCCTTAAAAATTAAATTTAAATAGTGGTGCATTTCTTTTTTCCCTTACAATAGAAGTTCTAGCACAGAACACTAATAAATCTGTGAGACAAGTGTCAGCTCATAAAATTCTGTTCTTGAAGCAAGAATTTTTGTTGCTTTAGGTTTTTAAGATAAGTTTTATTCATAAAGTATCAGGAATATTTATACACAACGACCTCTTCTGTGAATTTGCATTTTCTCTCTTCTAGTCTTTCTGTTTTTGTCAAAAAAAATCATCTGTTTATCTGTTATAGAGGTGAGACTTTGTGAAGGCATACGTTTCATACAGTGTGTACATGTCTATGTTGTTTTCCCCATCTAAATATTGTGAGCCAAAAATGGGCACTTGAAGTCAGAAGTAAAAATTTGGAAAGCAACAATTTGGAAAAAAATATGGGAAAAAAATGTTTTGAAAGCAGAACCAGGGAGGCCATCCTCCCCCTGTACTCAGCACTGGTGAGGCCACAACTTGAGTGCTGTGTGCTGCGCTGAGCCCCCCAGTTCAGGAGGGATGTTGAGATGCTGGAGCGTGTCCAGAGAAGGGCAGCAAGGCTGGTGAGGGGCCTGGAGCATAAGCCCTGCGAGGAGTAGCTGAGGAGCTGGGGGCGTTGATCCTGTCTCACTCAGGCCAGGCCCTTTCACTCTCTGCAGCTCCCTGAAAGGAAGGTTTAGCCAGGTGGGGATCAGCCTCTTCTCCCAGGCCACCAGTGACAGGATGAGAGGACAGAATCTCTTAAGCTGTGCCAGAGGAGGTTTAGGCTGGACGTCGGGAACAAGTCCTTCACAGAAAGAGTGATTGGACTTTGGAATGGACTGCCCAGGGAGGTGCTGGAGTCACCATCTGTAGAGATGTTCAAGACTGGATGTGACTCTCAGTGTCATGGTCTAATTGGCAAGGTGCTGTTAGGTTGTAAGTTGGACTCGATGATCTCAGAGGTCTTTTCCAACCTAGTAGGTTCTGTGATTCAGTCTGAGGAGGCAACTACCATGTTTTCCAGCTCATATGAAATCTCAGAATTTGGATCTCATGTAGTAAATTAATAGAGCTAAACTGTCCTCCTGTTTTGATCACCTTGGTGATCAAAATTCCTTGGCGATGACACTGCCATTTTCTATGACCTGGTTCAGTTTTGAAGGGTTATATTTAACTTCCTTATCTCTTCCTCCCACAAAAAAAAAACCAAACCAAAAAAGAAAAACAAAAAACAAAACCCACAAAATTTAAAAAACTTTGGTTCTGTATACTGATATATAGGGTGACTGGAAAACCACAGATATTGGTTTAGACATCTTAAGTGGCAGAGATGTCATTACAATGGTACTGAATGGTGATGTATGTCATTAAACCAAGATGTTGCATGACATGTCTTTCAATTATTTGGTTGCGCTGGAAATACTGCAGGAATTTCTTTTAAATAATGTAAAGCTAATGGCATGCCAATCAAATTCAACAGAATGTCACAGGAATGCAGATAGCAGGAAAAAAATTGCATCATTCAGTTTATTGTGTCCCCTCCCCCAGTAAAGAAGCATCTTTCACCAGGAACATGAAAACAAGGCAAGCTGGCACTTGCATCCATCTTACATCCCCAAAATGGTCTAAACTCAAAAGAGGGCTTTGTTATAAATTTTGATGAACAGGTTCAAAGTGCAGCAAACACTCTCCTTAAGACTTAGGGCACATGTCTGCCTCAGAGTTCACACACTTGCAGACTGATTGGAGGTACATAATTTGACAGGCCAATGTGTGGGGCACAGGTCTCTAGTATGCAACATAGGTAAGATACCAAGACAGATTTCCATGACTTGTAACTGAAAACATGGGAAATGAGGCAAATATTGAAAAGAATGTTTTATATTTGCTTACATTGTAACTACATTAGAACTGGCACACAGGGAATTTTGTAAGACTTATTGCCCAGCAGGAGTGAATTGTCCTCGATTATGCTACAAACTCTTATTATATTTCCAGTGATCATGAATCCTTTCTAAACACCTCAATCATTATTTCTTCAATACTGATGTACTTTTAACTAGAAGATTCTGCTTGCAGAGATATAATTTTCAGGTAAGCAGAAAAAATCAGGGCATTTTATATGGAAATAAAAAAAAATAATTGAAATAAATGCATGCTCTAGTCTCATGCCAAGGCACATCCTACTAAGCAATGAATGGAGAATGAATTATATGCAATTAGTCCTTCATTTACAGTGAGAAAGCAGAAAATGTATTGAGTTGGGAGCACAGACAGGTCAATGGAAGAGTCTTTTCTGCAGGAGTCCATATATTACTTTCAGGCAAACTGTGTATACACTTAGCTTTAGAAAGAATTGAAGAATACAAGAAAGGAAAATTACAACTTCGGTGGGTTGTTTTTTTAGTGCCAGGGTGAGCAGTTTTCCCAACAGCAGGATTCCTAATTATGATTAGCTATTTGCAATTGTGGAGGATAAAGTATGTTAAGTGTCTGCATTTTCATCAGGATGAGAGGATGGGCTGTTGAGTTTTCTTCACAGGAAGCAACGGTCCTTTCAAAGGCTTATCACTGACTAAGTAGGAAAGAGGCTGTGCATTAGAAATGTTTCAGAATGGGCCTTCTTTTGACATCTTGTACCAGAAAGTATGCTGTTGAGCACACTTCACAAAACACAAACCTTCTCTACCTTCCCTGTTACAAACACAATATAAGTATGTGAACTGCTCAGATTAAAACTTGCCATATTTTAATTAAAATTATTCAGACATTTTGGGAGCTAATACTGGTAATGATAAAAAGGAAAATGTTCCTACGTAGATGCAATGGATGTGAAAAAGAGGGAGTTGCAAAAATTGTCATTTTGTTTCTCAGGTTCAGAGAGGAAGGTAAAGAGCTGAAAAAAGCTTGACTTATAAATCTACATGTACTTGATACTTCCTCATGAATCTTAGCAATTTCATGTGATCCTGAGTTATTCTCCAGCCTCATCTTAGAACAAGAACAAAATAGCAAAAGTAAAATACTTACTGCTTACTCTGATAACCTGGTCTATCATATGCCTAACTCCATGTTTCATGTTTTCTACAGCTATTTACTGAAAATCCTGGGGGGATGGGGGGCAGGGGTGGTTTACCAGCAATGTCTTGCATTCTTGCAAATAATCTCAAGATAGAGTAAAACAGAATGATGGGGAAAAAAACCCTCCAAAATAATAAATTTCCCTTTTATGCATGCAGAAAACTTACTCATGACAAGCATGAACCATTTTTACATATGTACATGCTTGTTAAAACTCAATAATAATTAGAAGTACTGTAGGAATTATACCATTATTAAAATTTCTAACATTTAATTCACTAGTATACAATCAACTGCCATGGCTTATTTACATCTGTGCAATAAAAGCTGAAAATTAAGACCATCACTCAGGGCATAGTCAGTAGAAAAAAAAAACCCCTAAGTATAAAAATTGGACTATGTATGACCCAGAAAATAACCTTTTTGGTCTCTGTCACAGTGATATTTAGCCTGCATTGGGATATAATTCTGTACCGTGGCTTCATAAAATCAAGAGTTAGGCAATGTTTTATGTATTGGACATTACTGTTATTCTGGATCTCAATAAAGAACTGGAAATGACAGAATCTTGCCTGATTGCTGTTTAATTTTTTTTAGTGATGTAAAGGTAACTCATTTGCCCAGAGAGAATCATCTTCATTTCCTGATTAAATGCAATCAGAGTGCTTTTGCTGGCAATCTGGTCTAATTTAAAAACTATCATACCAAGTGATCACTGTTAATAAGTACTAGTATTATACAGCTTTGAAATGAAGGTCAAAAGCTATGGTTTGAAAGCCAAGACAGGATTACAGTTGCTGATAGAAAGAGCTCTTTACTCTTTGCTCAGAGCCCTGATATACAATCCAAATGGTCCTTATGACAAATGTGCATAGCAGATATTTTATTCACCCCTCAAAAAAAACCACTAGCAAAAGTGCAGTGGAACAATATGGCTTCTCAGCCTTTCTACTTGCAGAATCTCAGATTATACTGCTTATGGAATTTAATTTTACTGTAGCTACATAGAATGACTCATTCCTCTCAGAATTTGTGAAAGAGTACATCAAAATTGTGTGTATACCCAACTGTCCTATTATGGGCAAGGGGAAAGTATTGTTAAAGTGCATTTCCACTGAAAAGGCAAAGAACTAGCAGCCAGGAGCCAAAACAACACTAAGTAAAAGAAAAGTAGAGGAGACACCACCCCTAGTTCAACCAATCAGACCTAGTTTTCTAGGGCAGTGTTCCAGCCTAATATCACATTAGACAGGCAGGTTTTGCACCCCTCATGTGCCAGCAGTTCTCATCCTTTTGTCTTTCATGACACAAAGCAAAGATGGAAAGTTTCTCCTGCAATCAATAAACATAAGTAGAAGTCAAAACACAGTTTTTGTTCATTTTGTCATCAGCTGCATGTTTTGATTATGAATGCAGGGGCAAAGCTGAATGGCAAGCAAGGGTCCCTGTCATTCCTGCCTGAGATCCCCCATGGTTTCCCCACAGTCTCCAAGTGCAGTATCCTGGCAGTATCCACTCTCTACAGTGTAAAAGAAGAGTTTTCATGAAATCCCTCATTCTGCAGAGGTCTGCATAGTTCATGTAGTTTAGGTTCAGTCTTCTGATTGCATAACAGTAATACAGGGACTGAGACTCTTGAAACATTTTCACAATACTACTGTTTTGCACATGTCAGTGTTGAGATCAGCTGCTGCTCTTTCTGTGGGAAATAGTGATTGCCATCAACACTGCTATGCAGAGGGTTGTGACGAGGCTGTACTTTCAGCCTGAGCTTCCCTGCTGCCCCATTTGATTCTGGTGATGTGTTTTCTCAAAAGGCACTCACCTTCGAGCAGCATGGCAGCTGAGAGTGGGGACTTACAAATACCATGTCTAATAATAATAAAATAATAGCCGCACACACCAGCACAAACATATTTTTAAGCAACCATAATTCAATTTAAATAGATATGTTAGTTCACAGAAAAAGCATTTGTTACTTTTTACAAAGCCTAGTCAAAATAAGCCTGGTGAGGGGGCACTAAGACGCATTCTTTTGTTCACAAGTAACAAAGAGCTTTAACGCCTGCCTCAGTTTCAAATCTCTGTGCAGCCATAACAAAGTCACTGCTGTAGCACATCCATAATCTGTAGTGCATTTTGAGATTCTCAGATGAAAGACCCTATATAAGTGGAAACTATTATTATCTATATAGCAGATAGATCCCATCTCTGCTGTAATATGCTGTTCTCCTCAGGGGGCTCAGGCATGTGAGCTACTAAGTACTCTCCATTTCCATTGCAACTCCTTGCAGCTGAGAGCACTCAGCACCTAGGAGGATCAAGCACGGAACTGATTCTGGGCTTCAATCTCACAACCTTTACTTATGCAAAGCTTCCATCATGGTTTTTAAACTGTGATTTTGGCTATGGAAAACGAGGTAGAAAGAGGAACACCGGAGGAAACAGAAACACTGTAGAAAAAAAAAAAATAAAGCAAAATTCAATAGAACTGCAAATATGTAAATTACTTAAACATTAAAAGGGTTATGGCAGTTTGAAGACTAGATTAGTGAGATCATTGTCCTGCCATCAGATGACTAAATAAAGCCCCACGTAAACCAAGAGACATTGTACCAGCAATAAAACTCGTAATTTCAAGAAAGAAATACACATTTTTTAAGTTACAAAATAATGAAATAATTATTACATGACTATTAAATGTAAAAAATATAAACGAGAAATTCAAAATCTACGTGTGCATAAACTGAAACATTTGCTTTGTCTTGCTCAGTGCACACACACAAAGCAGTAAATTTCTCACTAAGGGTTTTCCCCCTTCCCCCTGCCCCACTGGGAACAGCACAATTTCAAATCCTCAGTATTTCCACCTCTAATTGCTAGAAGGGTTCATTATCAGCTGTCTAAAGTGCAATACATCAACCTTGCAAAGCTGATATACAAAAGACTTTCACACATCTGATGGGCTGCTGTGCTAAATACATCTTAATTTGTGCTGCATCTGCTGTTTTCTAATTTGTTTGTCATGCTGTGAATGCTACAGACTATGCTACAGCAGCTCCCTGATTTTTTATTTTTAAAAACACAGCAGCTATTCAGGAAAGAAATGGCTGAGTGCCACCATTGTTCCTCTGATCCATGGAATGACATCAGTTTCCTCATATTAACCATTAAATACTTGATGATATATGTTTAATATATTACATGTACATGCTACCATGTATATATCTTAATATACAAACTGTATGTATGTATGATATTTACACCTTCCCTATGAAAATTCATTGGAATATACATCTCTTCAAACCAGTTTATCTACATTTGAAAGAATGTCTAATTTAAACCCCTTCATGTTCTGTGTGTCCTCAATTTTTACTGGCAAGCCATTTTTCTGTTGAAAATCTGGGAGAGTGCTGCTAAAATCCTGAGTCTTTGTGATTCATATACATAAATAAAGCCTGATGTCTTTTTTACACATTGAAGGATATTTCATTGAACCCACATACAGTCCTCAGTGAAATGAGTTTGGCGTTCTCTGTTCAGTCCCTGCTGAGCTGAAAAGCAAATTGTGGAACAACATGTGTAATTCAGCATGATTCATAATACATCAAAGACTGTACAGAAGAAGCCTCAGCTTGAACTGGCAGGGAAATTAAATTTCTACTCTTCCCTTCTTAAAGCAGAGTCCTCCCAGGTACAGTGAGCACTAACACTGGGCAGAGCACGATGAACTCCTAGAGAAACAGCCTTTGCTGTCTCAGCCTTCATAATCATGAGAGTCCCACATGCGCACCCCTTCTCCAAAAATGAGAAAGAAACTTCAAGTGGAATTTTGCACACAGCCTTGTGAAACTTCACAGGTTGCAAGGTTAGAAGATACTCACTTGGCACCACATACACCTTCTAAGAGGTCTTGGTCTCTCAGAGCTCTTTCTTTTAGGGAGGCCAATCCACTACCAATCACACCCCCAACAAAAAAAGCTCTCAAAGAGATTCAAAAACACGTATCACCGAAAAGCAGAATCTTGTCATCGCCTAATTCCCATGTGATGTACACACAAAGAAATACCGTAATCTAAGCCATAAATGTTGCTACAAATAATGTTCCTTACTTATTTATGTTTAGCTGTCAGTTTTCCCAGCTAGACAAAAAATGTGTTTTGTGCAGGGTAGATGACATATAATAGAAAGGATAACTCCCTTTGTTTCAGCAAGCCCTGACTTTAGAGGAGCAGCTGGAATGCAAATTTCCCTCTTTTGCTTTTGCAGTGTGATTCCTGATACTAAAGACATGGAGAGCTATTTACATAATCATAGAGTCACAGAATCGTAAGATCATTTAAGTTGGTAAAAACCTTCTAGACTGAGTCTCACTGTTAAGCCTGCATTGCCAAGGCCACTAGTATACCATATCCTTTAGCTGCCCATGAAACCCATCTTTTAAATAGCTCCAGGAATGGTGATGCAACCACTTCCCTGGGAAGCCTGTTCCAGTGTTTGCATCAGTCTCCATTTTCCAGACAAATGCCAGGCAGTCTCCAGTGTTAAGTCCTGCACAGGAACGGGCAGCAGCGATTACAGAGGCAGCTTTATGACTGGAGCAGCCATAGACAAATCAGTGCTCCCATAAAGAAGTATGTTTAATCAATAAGGCATATTGTTACACTAGTGTGGAAGAAAAAACACCTTGTAGAGTAACAGCATTTGTAAAGGTTAATCAATTCAACTAATTGTAAATGCTCTCAGTTGCCAGTCTTTAAAGAGTTCCTTCTCTTTGTAGCAGCTAATTCATTGGGATGCAGCAGTGCTAAGCTGGAAAGGAAAGAAAGGAAGAAAAGCAGTCAAATTTCTCATTACTCTCTGTGCTGTACTGTGCCTCTGTCTGTAACATCAATATATTTACCAGAGGGAGATAATCTTTTCTTTCTGCTAACACTGCCTTACCTCCTTCATTACACAATAAACAAAGCAAGAGGTCTATGCTTCACAGTCCAGGCAGATGAAAAGGAAATCAGGTTATTGATCTTTTCGTTCAGTTCTTTAAAGGCCAAATGTATGACTAACCGTTCAAGTAGTTTTTGCAGTGCTCTTTATTTCATGGCCATAAGGAAAGATTTTTTAAATTCTAAATAATTGTTTCCTGCAGAAAAAGGGACAGCCAACATGATTCTTGAATTAGTTCTCTCAAGAGTTCATAAGAAATAAAGATAGGTCCACACTATAATAAAGGAGATGTGGCCTGATTTCAATTTTTTCTTTAGACCAATTTAAAATGAGCCTATGAAGGCATGTTGATGGTCTCTGACACTTGTGAACTGTGTAATTGTTTACTGTTTATGAAAGAGTTAATAGTTTTCTAAGGTGATGTCAGGTCCCTCTTCAACCTACATTCAATGTCACACTTCCGTACCTTGAGTTTGAAAATTAAAAACTTTCCTTTAGGCACCCACCTTAAATAATGCTAGAGTTATCCTATGGGCTTGAAAGGAGTGTTTGGTTTTGTCCCTGATGTATTTATGGCATTTTCAGTAACTAAAAGATATTAGCACCTTTTAACTTTACTTTTGCAAAGCCAGACAGAGGTCAGAGACTTCAGGTCTTTGCAAAATCAATCAATATTGATTAAAGGTCAAAGCAAGTACTGAAAGAACTGTGTACACTCCCACTAAACAAAGCACTGTCCTTCCCATGGCAAAAAGAAAATGAGAACAGGGGGGGAAATAGCGGCTTGTCTCATCCTTTCTGCCTTCTAAGCCCCAGCTGCCAACATGGTCCCTGTCCTTTCTGTGCCCCTGCCAGCTCCTCCTGCATCAGTGCTGCCAACTGACCCCAGTACCTGCTTGGATATCTCCCAAGAAGAAAAATCTGGATATTGTTTCTTGTATTTCAGAAATCTGAACACAGGCTGTATTTGTCAAAACTGCCTGGACCAGGCTCTGAGGATCGGTAGCAAGGATACATCCAGGAAACATACATATTCATACAAGGTGATTCAGCTAAGGCTATCATATCAACACTCCTACTTGGACGAGAATTTCATATGAAACTGATAGCTGTATGTTTGGTTTGGTTGTTTACAAGTAGATGGTCTGATAATTCAGCTCTCTTATTTTTTATAGAGAGGTCTCTCCCTGCTAAGCATATCATTAATATGTCAACTTTCAAGTTAAATGATTAAAAATAGTGTTACAGCAGCTGAAGAAACATCTGAAGTGCAAATTCCATTACTTCTATGGCAATTAGATATTTGCTGTGTTTAATAAGTTTGTACCTTTGTTAAAAATTTCTAGCAGAAAAATCAAGTAACATGATGTGTTGGGACACAACAAAAGCAGGAAATGTCATTATGGGAGAGGTGTTTTATTAAGCAGAAATGCTCTTCTTAGAACCGTTGCTTCAGATATCAATTAATACACCAGTTGTTTATTTCACACAAATAATTGCCACTTAAGTGTGCCACCCAACTTCACAAGCATAAGGAATGGTAAGGAAAAACGTGCATCTGCATTCCAGCCCAGTCAGCAGCGTAGCTGCTGGAAGCCTAAGAGGTGCAGCAGCGTCTGTCAGGTGCGCTCTTCCTAAACCGCAAACACCTTTTTCCTCTGTCACTATTAACCCCATCTAACCCTCGTGGTGCTGCTGCAATAACTTTAAGGAGAGCTTTATGGCTGTGTTTAGGCAGCTGCTCCAAGTTTCAGAGTCTTTCACACAACAAACAAACCCGTTACTCTGTGAGGTTTGGGTTTATATTTTTTTTTTTCTTCTCATCCTTGTATTCTTCACCACTCACATGTTACAACCTCTTACACCTGCACCTCTGCCCTCTCTCTTCCTCCCCCCACTTCTTTTACATTTTTTAAAAGAAATACTTTCATTTTCCTTCCAGATGGTAAATTTTTACATCAGTTTAATAATCTCTTGAAGTTATACTGGAGTATTGCTCAACTCACTTCTAAATTAAAGCAATTATTAAAAAACTTTGAAGCACTTTAACAATTTTAAATCACTCAGCACATAGCAATTTAAAATTATTGGAGCAGTTTTATAAGCACTTGAATTTGGAGGTGATCAGAGACCTGAAAATGTGCAATATAGAGTAATTTAAAATTATTAGAGTACTTCACATTTTTTATAAGCTTTTCTGTTTAAAAGTAATCGAGCTCTGACTTGTGAGCTTGTGCATTGTAATGTAAGTGCTTTTTATTCTTAGAGAGATACAGCCTATTAAATCAAACTGCTTCAATAATTGTAAATTACTATGCATGGGCATGCTCAAAAATCTAGCTTTATTTCTTATATTAAAAATATTTTTCACTCCAAGTCTGTAAAAAAGACTTTTAAATGACAGAATAGTAATTTAAATTTTTGAAGAAGGCTGATTTATATTATCCCAGGAATAAAAACAAATCAAAATACCTACATAAAAATACAGAGATTATGTAAGAATATTTTTATGAGCCCATATTATGAATCTTTAATCATGTTTGAAATTAGCCTTCCTCATGTACAGCTTAATTTTTTAGTAGACACTAGGTACACATTGTTTCCATGAATAAAAATAATTCAGCTCAAGCTTCATTAAAAAAATTGTGAGAATAATACAAGAATAAATCTGTGTTTTTCTGGGTTGTTCACAGTTGTGATTAAATGTAATCCCATTAGAGATTTTTAGAACTTCTATGTACCTTTGCGCATCTTTAGGATATAATTTCTCAGTCTCTTCTATCAATAACAGAAGATCTTATCTGGAAAATTGTCTCAAAACAAAATACTCATAAAGATTCACTACAGGCATAAGAGATGGTCACAGTGTAGATATTCCTGCATATGTACAACATAAAGGTAAAAAATAAACTTTACAAAAAAAGGTCTTTCAGGTGTTTTGCAGGAGTCTGTTCAGATTGGGTTTTTGCCAATGGAAATCTTCAAACATTGGGTACAGCAGAAAAAACAACATAAGACTGTGCTTGCTAAAAAAAAACCTGGAAACAATGATAAGTTAACATTAACAGTGAAAGAGCTGAAATGCTCTTACTTCAAAGTGCTGCGAGTCATAGAGTGTGCTGATCAGAAGAAAGCAAATAAGAGCACATTGAAGCAAGTTGTGCCAAGTAGCTTTCCATAAAATAAAACATCTCTAAGAGTTCAGTGAAAGGGCAACAGTAGCAAGACTACAGTGCTCTCTGGTAGATGAAAGCTCTAGACTTTAAAGTCAGATCTGAGTGCACGTATTTGTGTTTATATATTGTGACTTGTATTCCTTTCTATATCAAAATTGAAAGAATGAAATGCTGGTTGATTGCTCCCATAAGCAACTAAATTTCAGGCAGGCAGATGGGATTAAACACTAATGCCAAAATAGCATCATAATTAATTATCATGTATCAGCAATAAATGCTGTATCTAGGCAATCCTTTGTGATTCAATCTTTATAAAAAGTGAAGCAATGATTTAACATGCAATGTTTGCATATCAGACTGCAAACATGAAGGTCATGTGGAAACTTCTGAAGAATCCTTTTAAGCAATCATAAAAACAGAGAAAGGACAGACGGATAAACGAATTGTTCAGTCACATTGTGTTTCTCAGAGAAGGCCATTCAGCTTAAACAGTTGAACTGTCATTTTTTTCTTAGCTTCTAGAAACCTTTTTTCTTACCTTCTAGAAGGTACTTGACAGTGTAACCTAACCCAGAGCTGGCAGTGAACAAAAGCATTCAGTAAAGATCCAGTAAAGTATGCTGTAAAGACCTAGACAATTGTATAACACACAACACAATTCTGCTATTTTCTCAAAATAATAGCCTTGAGCCACAAATTACAGGAAATTATATCCCTTTCTATGAAAATACTTATGCCACTGGATATATATTTGTTCACATAATGTGTTCCTCTCAGAGTCCTGTAGAGCCCTTCACATAATAAAGAATTACACAAGTTAATGCACTGTACTGAGCTAAGCTCTGTATAAAAAATGGTTCCATTTATCTGTTTCAAATTTGAGTCTTCAATTCCACAATCATTGAAACAGCAGCTTTCCTGTTTTACAGGGTCAAGCTTCTTAATATTACTCATCTCTTAAAAATGTCAAACTACTTTTCAATTTCCTTTCATCTACAGTTCGAGTCTGGAGTAAATGTCCCCTTTCTTCTGTTGTTCCCACAGATGCAACTTCAAAGAGTACTTCAGAAAAGGTTTTGCAGGGTTTGTATTTTTCTAAAAGTTTTTTTGGAGGGACCTCCCTTTCAATTTTTCTGCACCTCTCTGATAGCAACCAATACCAGAACTCTTTACCAAAAGATGTTAAAACCTCTTTAGAGGACTCCTGCTGTTTGTTAATTCAGTAGCTATACTACTGAGCAGTTCTCACAGTCACCACATTAGCAGCCATCAGCTGTTGTAAGCATAAAACCTCAATTGCCTTTCTTCTGCAATATATATAAGGCCATGACCCAACACTATGTAGCAGCTCCTCAAGTCACCTATGGAAAATTTCCTTCTTTACAAGAAGATGAGTGCCAATTACAGTAGTTTTCTAATCTCTTCTGTTTTGTTCCCATTTCCCTCATTTTAGTCCTTTATTCAGTAAATAAGAGACACACTCCTTTACTCTGTGATGTTTCCATGTAATTCCATCTAATATTGGATTTTGGCTTTGATGCACATTCCATTCACACAGCAGCATTGCAGTCAATAAACTGGGTGCAATCTGCTCTGATCTTCAAGCTAGAATTAAACTGTTTATTTTACTTTAATTTATCAGTTCATATTCTGCTGTTTAACTAGGAATTATGATTATTCTGGTGTTTTAAACATATTTTATTGACTGCAATTGTCTCAAAGTTCTCCCCATCTTCAGCAAACACAGGGAAGCTCCCTTGTGACTACACACAGCGTTGTCAGAGGATTTTCTCAGCTGTTTTACTTTACAAGATCACTTGTCCCTAGTAATACATATATAATTCACATATAACTGAAATAGTTCCCCAAAAGCCATTCATCCCCAGAGGAAATTGCTCTTTAATTGTTTGTTATGCCCTCTCAGGAGGGAGGCTGGCTTACACCATACATGTGCATCATTTTATTTAAATGACATCCTACCTTGCTATGAAAGCTGCCAGAGCTATTTGATCTTCCACCACTAAGGCTGGCAACTACAGAAAGCCCCCTGAGAACAAAGCAGCCGATGAAAAAGAAGTGCTGATGCTCCAGGCAAGCTCTTTTAGTCAGAGCTGTACCAGCTGCAACATGCAGCAGGAAAAAATACATGCTTCAAAGGTAATTACAGTGTGCTGCATCCTCCTATCTTTATTTAAGATACTTGGGATTGATTTCCGTCCCTTAGCAAGGGGAACTGCACCACAACATCAACCTAAATGACCAAGCATGAATTTCAGTCGAGAAAAAGAGGCCTCTCTCCTCCGCTCTCTGCCATTCTTTCTGCAAGGATCACACCTTGTGACAAATTACACAAGGCTGATGTCCTGTGGCAGCACCACTCCCAGACACTCTAGTGGTGACTTGGCCCTTCCTGGCATCATTTTCTCACTTCATTTCCCTAACCATGTCACTTGCAAGTTGCCACAAGTTGGATTGGGATTTTTTCCAGAAAGATTTGGGATTGGCAGTGCCGATATCCTGCTTAAATGGGCAAGATGGGGATGGTACTCAGAAGGAGACAATAGCATCTCACAAAGATATGCAAATACACAGGCTGAGTAAAATTAGCTGTTTTGCTTGACAGATGTTTACATAAACCTTCTCCACTTCTAATGTTTGGGAAAATTTTTTCCTGATATTTGGGTTCACTTTCAAGCTCAAATGAAGCATTAAAAAATATTCCCACAAAGGAAAGTCGAATGGCTGAGTTTCTCTGAGTTTTGAATGTTAAACCTCAAAATCACTTCCAGGTTTCTCAAAAAGCCTTATGGAGGAAAAAAAAATTGGTTCAAGGGAAAAAAAAAATTTACCACACCACCCCTTCCCTGAACCCAAGCTAAGTTTCAAGTCTGAGGCTGAACGCAAAAACAAGCTATTTTTAAGGGATTTTTAAGGTTTCAGTATAAGTGGTAGTCATAGGTTTATATTCAATCCTAAGATAATAACTAAGCACATTAATTTACAATATGTCTTGTCACCCTTCTGATGAAAAACATCATCAGTATGAGGAAGATTATAGAATTTTTACTTCAGAATTCTTTTCAACTCAGAAAATGTCACTGAGTCTCTGGAGTCTGAGAACAAGAGTTTAAATCTCTGGCACAGGGTTTAAAGGGCATGCCCTGCAGATCCTTCAGCAGGATTACCAAGCAAGCAAAGCCTTCATCTTCAGTGTCCAAATCAGCTTTCAATAGCTGTTGGAAATGCTACCAAAAAAATTTCAAAGTGCATTTTTAGACTTCTTCATTTAACTCACACACTATCAGTAAAGGTCAGAGCTATTTATCTCCATCTCTCATTTCAGTGTTGATTGGAAGAACTCCTTGCAGCCAGCAGAAAGCACAGCACAATTCTGCTTGGGATAAAACTGGCAAGGGCACTGGGTTTTTAAGTGGCTGTTATCAATTCACCCTGTTAGCACCTGCTGCTGCTGCAGCTTATCCAAGAGCAGTGCTGGCTCATTGGGTTTCCATCGTTCTGACTGGCATGGACCAAATGCTTCAACAGCAGCTGGAGATCTTAGAGAGAGGATCAGAACAACCTTGATTCACACCAAGGTAACCAATTCAGAAAAATGGAAGAAAAAACAGATAGGCAAAGGAAAGTGCATGTGTGCCAGATGACTAATTCTTGCAAACCTCCAATTTTATAAAAGGATGAAACACATTTTGTATATTTATACACTCCCATTTCTTTCTTTACAGGCCAATGACAGCCTGCAGAGCACTGCATAGATTTGCCAAAAATAATTACTCCGGTCACTTAGCAAAGCAGAGGATCTGTCATCCAGAAACATATTGCCTAGCAACAGTTCTCTTACCCTTCCTCCCTCCCTCGCAATAAGCAAACACCGCCTGCCCTCCCCACCCCCTCTCGTTTATATTGGCTTTCTGGCTGCTGGCAGACACAGCTGCTCACCTGGGTGTAAAACTGCTCCTGACAGGAGGAATCTGCGCTGTTTAAGTCCAAGTTCACATGAGAAGATGAGTAGTGTAGTTCACTGGCTGCCAGGAAAAGGTGCAGTTTCTGCCTGAGATAAAATTGTCTCACAGTTTGCTTAGTGAAAACCCACTTCAAATGAGATCACCAGTGTGGTAGCTCTTGGCAAATTGTGGCCTGGCATGGTGAAGGAAGGAGAGGAAATAAAACCCATCATAGCAGAAAAGCAACCACCCACAGACTTAGGACACCCAATTTTCCACAAAAGTGTTTCATTAACATATATTTTATTATAACTGTACAGTACATAATTATAAACTACTTTCTACGTTTTTTTAATACGAAAATATTTAGGCAGTGATTTATGGAAAAGAACCATACTATTCCTCCTTCCCCCATGGAAGCCCTCCTGTTTTTCCCACACACAGAGAGCGCACCATTTGTCTTTTAGCTGATGGCTGTCATCAGTACCAAGGTTTTTTCTTATTTTTCTAACAGCAGTGTCTTGGAAAATTGCACAGATCATTTTGCTGACAACTTTCTGTAACATTGTGGAAACAGTCTGGACATCTTAAAGCTGCATACAGAGATCAACATGAGAGAACTTTTGCACCCTGCTGCACCTCCACCTCTGCACAGCAAGTTACACTAGGGAAGCCTTAGACCTGACAGCTGCCCTAACTCTGAGCAGTGGCACAGCTGTTAAGTACCAGATTTTCCAAGAGCTGTATGCACATCAGTGACAATTATCTAGGATGATATTAATATCCTTTTTTTTTTCCTATGCCACATCTGCTCTGCTTCATAATGCAAAAGTTACATTATATATAATATATATGGCTGTGCTATATATGTCACTGCTTAGCATGCCTATATTAGTAGAAATATTTGAAAAGTAATTTCAGGTTTAAAAAATCTTTAAAAGTTCTCTTTCTAAACATTTTTTTTCAGTTAGTCAGAAATATTCTCCTAAAAAATCTCAAACCAAAAATACATAGAAACTTACACACTTTTTTTTAACTGGGCTAGTGATTAATACCTAAATGCCATCACACAAAACAGGAGATACCAGGTATAAATCTTTGTTTTAACTACTGTCAGATGCCAGTCTTGAAATACACAACTTTGAGATGAACTTTTGTATGGCCTTTGAATAACTTAATAACTAACACTCAGATCATCCAGTAAACAAAGATAAAGGGGAAAATGTTAATATTCTATATATTGAAATTTACTGCAGTGATTACTGGAGATTTCCTTAAATAAAGGCATGGTGTCCTTATAACTGTTTTCTCTCATGTTTTATTCTATTTGCTATTATTCTATTTTGAAATTAGTTTCAAATTTTTGAGGAGGTCATCCAGTCATTTCAGTACAGTTGCTACTTTGTTGCTTTTCATATCATGTTTCAGTCTAATGCAAAATATCTCTCCTTAACATTTGTGTCCCTGCCCATTTGGCAATGAGTTTATCCTTTGTTTTAAATGCTGTAAAAACTAATACTGTCCATCAACATCCTTGATTATTTCAGCTACAGTATGAACAGATTCATGAGGTGCGTTTAATAGTTAAGTACTGATGAACAACCTGGAAATTGAAAAGAATACTTGCTTTTAAACAGATCTTGTCATTATAAGGAGACCCTTTTTTTCCCTTGTTTTTCATCCTCAACATGTAAATGGCAGTTCATTAATGAAAGAGGTGCATCAAATCCCTGAAGTAGTCCCTGACAAGTTGCAATCAGTTCTAATGTTGATTTAGGTCCTAAATTTTGAGGGGTTTTGCTTGTAAAATATTTGGCACACACATTTAAAATGAGGGCAGAACAAAAAGGAAAAGGTAATTATTATAAGATTCTGTATAGCTTTTCAGATCTATAAATTAGTTATTTTGCTAATAAGCATCTAGTCACAGATTTAAAGATGCCTCTTAAATGTAAATTGATTGCTACAGAAATGTCCATCCTGTACCCAACATGTGCTACACTTCCACAAATGCTCATTATAATACATTATCTTTGATGTTTGTAGCATTAGGCTTGATCCAGCACCACTGAAACATATAAGAACTTTAATATTGATCCCTGCAGAAGCAGAAAGACATGAAGACATTTGAGCATATGTCCTGATAGAAAGTCTGAAACTCATTTTGAAAGTAATGCCAAACAGAAAACAAGTTGAAGCGGAAGAAGTCAGTTTTTAAATGTTCAGAATGAAAAATAAACAGAGCACAGGAACATACATGCAATAAAGCAGGGTAAAGATTGGACAAATTGATTATGACTACTAGCAACAAACAGTGTTTCCCAAAGATCTGCATTTCAAGGAATTCTTGCGCATAGGACGTGTAGTACCAAAAGCAAGCAAAACACAGACTATATAATACTTCAGAAACAAATCCTCTTCTGATATCACTGGATATATTCACAGAGCCAAATCCTTTTCATTGTAGAGGAACCAGTCCCTCCTCACTTTTGCTGCTGGTTGGTTGCTGTCATGTCAGTGCATTGAACTTTTTCCATCTGTCAGAGTTAGGACCTAGAGAAAAAATATGGTACACTTTAAGTAGCAGAAGTTTTTTCATTCAGTAATGCTCTGCTGAGCCAGATCTTGAAAAACCTGTTCAAGATCAGACCACCCCACATCCAAGTGTTTTCATTATTAACCTACATTTCACCCATCTTTGAATCAAAGACTTCAACTTCAGAACACAGACTTTGCAGGGCTTAAAAGCAAAGCCAGGATTGCAGAAGTCTCCCAAATTGTTACACAACTCTGTAGCAAAGCCCACAGTAAGCACTGGCAGGAATTGATCTATTCATACCAGTGGAAAGAATCAATTTCCACTTGAACTGATGGAGCAAAAGAATTGTTTGGTCTCTGCAAGGGGTACCAGCATCACATGTATCAATATTACATGATGGTGGAAAAATGTTTGAAAGTTTTAATCTCAAACAAAGTCTATTTTGAGCTGAGCATATCTGTACCCAGTCTCAAGGAATTAACTATTTGTTCTTGCTCTTTGTTCCAGCCACAAGCTGTGACCAGCTGCTGATTTTGTTAGTTATTTTTCAGTTAATTTTCAAAACTTTTTATTGCAAAAGTTATCTTTGGCTTATTGTTTTAAGAAAGCATTTGGTTTGAACTTCATATTTGGTTATAATTGTAATGAATCCACACAGTCAGTGAGAAGCAGAAGTGAAGGGAGGAAAGAACTGCCAAAAATGCGAGGCTTAGGCCATATGGAGACATCAGGGGATATCTCTGATGTGGATGCTGCCAGCATTGCTTCTTCCTCCCTGCTTGGCATTTCTGAAAACCACTTCTGAAATTCTCCCAGGCCTTGCTGTGTAGCGCAGGGAACTATTGTCCAGTAAATGAGACATCACTGAGCACTGTCTTTTCCAAAATGCCTGGAGTAAAAAAATAAAAAGCAGAGCTTGAGGTTCTCCCACAACTGGCATGCAGCCAATTTTAATAGCAGACCCAGCTGCCTGTATACTTGCACTGAAATTAACGAGACAAGGAAGGAAGGGGAACAAATGATATAAAGGTATGTGTATAGAGCAGGGATGACCAATTAGAACAAAATTATGATTGTAGCAATATCTTTCTGCAAGAAAATCAGCCCTTTTGTCATGCCTAAGGCTAGACATTTAAATTCTTGTTCATTTGGTGTCCATGCTCTAATTGAAGGCTATGACCAACTTGTGAACAGCCATAACACTACATCACCAAAGGGTATGGCTGAGCAACTGAGAAACTGTATGTGGAAGAGAATGGAGCAGAGGAAGTCCAAATAGAAATTTCCACATAACTATTCATTCCCATCTGATTTCTGTGGGTAAAGAAACATGCTACAGTAAACTCAGATCTTGGAAAATTTAGCTCAGAAATATAAAATTGTACATTCACAGCTGCAAGGTTCTTTTTGGCCTTCATGAGCTGAGCAGACGAGTGTGGGAAACACCTCCCACACTAATTTTGTGTCTGAATCCTAGTCTGCCACAGAACTGAACAATACCAAGTTATGTACCCCAGATGCCTTTTGGTTTAATTAGCTGGCAAAAAACAGTACAAATTCTGTGGGATTATATGTTTATGATGGGCAAAACATTTTGCTCAAATTGATTTTTGACAACTAACTGAATTTTGCAAGATCAAAAGCTCATTTTGCATACTACATTTGCTTAAAAAGGAAATTAAAATCTTAGCCATTTGCTTGTTATATAGCCCTTGCTCCTGCAGAGCGTGTAAGTACTCATTGCTTACATATCTACTACTGGTT
Organism: Melozone crissalis; assembly: GCF_028551555.1. Lineage (NCBI taxonomy): Eukaryota > Metazoa > Chordata > Aves > Passeriformes > Passerellidae > Melozone > Melozone crissalis. The sequence goes on along the minus strand of NW_026535783.1, from coordinate 16,321,329 downwards.
CACTATGGTTTTCACTAAAGCTATTGACATCGTTATTTAATACTCACATTAAAGTACTACAGGTAAGATTTGATTTCTTTTTCTAAGTTTTCAACAAATGTATTGGAATGACCTCTCTTCCCTTTGTGCATGGAGCATAGAAATGGGTGAGGTGAGCAGACAGTCTCTCTTGTTAGAGTGTGTGTTAATTAAGCACACAACATTTAGCAGCTCACCCCCTAGATATTGCTAGATTCACCGTGACTGATGATTTTGAAATGAGGAAGTCACAAACATCTTGGAATACAGTTTAAAAAGAGTATATTGTGGTCTTTTGACCGCTGCTTATTTCAGCAGACATGTGTATTTCTATCCCAGTATTTGGAGATAATCCCACACACATGAATGCTCTTGTCATTGTTGAGAAGCACCTAGTTACAACAACCTCTCAAGAAATGCCTCTGATATAAGCCATCCCCACAGTGCAGAGGAAATTAAATCAAGGTATTAGGAATACCCCTTCACATTTTTGCAAAGTAAAATTCTGCTGTCACATTGAAATACGGAAATTAAAGTTGTAATAAAAATTAAATACACCTTTTCTTTAGCTTTTAAAAAACACTTAGCTATTTACTGTAATTGTTTTTAGTCAAGCACGGACACAGAATATCTGACATGGCTTGGTATTTCTTTGTCTGTGATGCAATAACAATCTAGACACAGGGAAAGAACACCATGGAAACTCTTTCTGTCTCAGTAGCCACAGAGCATCAACTCTAAATACAGGAGTAACAAAGAGAAGTCAATGTCTTGACTATTTTAATACTCAATTTAATATTTTTTTCCATTTCATTATTTCAAATTCAGCAGTTTTAGCTTTTTGAAGGATTTGTTTTTTCCCCAGGTCATTAGCAATCTTTCAGCTTTGGCCAAATGCCTGTAGAATGGGAGCATCATCATGAATTAAAACCCTTCTTTAGTGAATTCTGCACATCTGTGGATAATGAGATGAATTTTTCTTAACCCCATCCTAGATGACACTCACAGTTAACAAGGGTTTCTGCATGCTACAAGGGCTTCTTCCCTGTGGAGTACCTTGTCTGAAAATCCACTTTCCAATCAGAAAGTAGAAAAGCAGGCAAGCCCACAAATATGCATGTTGGGGTTGTCGCTTCAGCCAGGGACAACCACTAACCTCTGTGAGGTAAGACATAATTACTCATATATTCAGGAAATGTTAGTCTTCAGATGCGCACTACAGGGCCTGCATGGATGCTTTCTTTGGCAGCATTGTGTTGCATACTGTAATTTCTCATTAGCAACAAAACCCTCAACCACAGTCTAGCTCAGGAAAACTGTAAATAAATTTTACATTAGACATTTTGTTTCTCTATTATTTTCACATGTTCCTAATATGGCTCCCTGCTGTGGGAACTGTTGGACAGAAATATGTCCAAGAAAGCAGAATACCTCCTTAACTTATTTCCCATGCAAAAATATTGGCTATATCTAATTGCACCTATAATGATAAATGATGGTTTCAAAATAATATCATACCATGTAGTTTGAATGATAGTTTGCCACTGTGAGTGAGACAGGTAAATATACTTCAATGAGGTGAAACTTTAGATTTAAAAGGAGTTTTACAAATATTCCATTTCTACTGCACTATTGCTGACATGATGTTGGTTAAGAATTCATATCAAGTCTCTTACCTATTTATTTAATTCTTGAATTTCTAGCAGGAATGTTTAATTGCATGTGGATTGTGGGCAGATTGGTACAACATAGAGTTTAAGTTCCTACCATTTCCAATATTCCTGTCTTAACTCGTGTTTCTGACCACTTCTAATCTCTAACAACCTAGAGGCTAAATTATTTTAGATTCTGATGTTTCAACTTAGAAACACATATTTAAACTAAATAAAATAACTCAGAGGAGTTATTTCAACAGGTTCACATATTTTTCTTGATAACATAATTGCATTGTTTGGCATTTTAGGGCAAGTGGTTTCACAATTTATTTGTTATGAAGAGATAAAAATATTCATTATTAATATATTAGTATAGCTGTTCTGATATCTTCACATCTATGACCATCCCCTCAAGATCTAGCCATCCAAGCGGATGGCCCTTACAATCCCCACCCATCCCAACTACCCCTGCTAGTCAGCTAGTGTCTCTTGTTTTCCTCTTTCCTTTCCCATTCCACCCATTTCCTTTTCCTCTTCTCCTTTTCTAAGGCACCTGAGGAACAGGGGGGAAGAAAACAAAGAAGAAGGAAAAAAGAAAGTACCAATCACTTCCATTCTGCAGAAGAGGACAAAACATTTCACACTAAAACTTCACAAAGACTGTAACTGACAAGTAACTGACCTCTCCTTGGCAGTTACTTGACTAAATTATCTTTCTGTTCTGTGTCCATAACCCTTTATATGTTACAAGTCCTATGATAAATTATGGGTTAAGAATACCTAGAACAAACCTCAAAATTCCTTGAGAATGCTAAAATGGAAACTAACAATGATGATGTAGATTAATATTTAGAGCTGGACTCCCTTCTCTCAATATATGTTATCAGCAGACCTGAAATTTTCAGTTATCATAATTCCTGCCAAGTAACACTGATCTTCAGTATTTCATCATTCAAAGCAATACCCCTATTTTCTTTAGTTGAGAAGGCAGACTTTATATCAACGTAATTTTATCTGGATTGTTATTAAATATTAATGGGGAAATTAAGAAAGGTTTAAGCACTGGGCTTTAAGATTTATTTTTCATTTTGTCTGTGATACCAAACCTTTACTAACATTCTGTGAAATAAGAAATCTACAGCATCACTAATAAAACCTTTTAAGTGGTAATCCTTCAGAACCCTTCCTTGTAATGGTTGAGAATTTGCAGTATTAAACCAATGAAATTCACACATACTGTGATGGAGTAGTGGAGCTATTATTACAACATTTTTTCCAAAGTACCATGGGCTTTAGATGATTAGAGAGTAGTCTTATGTTTTAAACTTTCTGCCAAAAGTGGGGCTTTAAGTTGAGTTGGATTGAGGATAGATTGCAGTATAATGTATGTTGACAGTTTAATAACATGGGTTGCTATCCTTAGTTTGCTTTATGATGTAATACATCTTTATAGGAGTCCTTGGAGATTTCTGCTATGATTTTCAAGGCAGAGAGAACTCAATAAACTAAAATACTCTGAGCAAGATTTCTATTTCCTGTATACTTTGGAAATTTTCCTGAAAAATAAATAGGTGCTACAACTTTTTAAAGTTTTTCTGACATGACTTTTTGTTTTTCTAGTCAAGTAATAGATTTTAAAGATACATTTCATATAAAGTTATACATTTTTTAAAAGTTCCCTTCTATAATGAATGGTATTATTTTTCAGATCTCTAAGGGAATTTTCTTTTCTGTAAAACAGAGTAATTGATTTTATTTTCCTCACTTTTCAATTCATTTCATATATACATTTAGATGATGCAGTTTGCAAATATTTTCAAGTAAAGGGCACATATATTTGGACTAATTATCCCTCATGTTTTGACAATTAGATGCAAAACAGTGGTTAAGTATCAAGCAAGATAAGTCTAAATAACAAAATAAAATATAGGAATTATTCCAATCTTTGACTGCTTTCATTTCATTCTTAGAGGTAATCAGGAAAAGAAACTAATTAGAATGGAAGGAAACTGTTGCTTTAGACTATATTTCAGTCTAAGTGAAAGGATATTCAATCCACTTTAACAGTAAATAAATTCAATTGCTAGTTTTCACAATATTCATGCCAAATTAGGTTTCAGGAACTACTGAAGGCAAATTTTTTATTTGCTAATCTCTGTTCAAATTGTATAAAAAGAGATGTTAATTTTCAAAGTGTAATTGCTTTTCAGAATGGTGCCTGTAGACTATACTGTTCAGAGGTTTTCTGTGTTTTCAAAGGTTACTGCTAACCTGTGATTTGCTGTGATTATGATATTTGTCTAAATAGATGATTAGCTAAATAATATGGTATTCTTCCCAATACCAATTTGGCAGAACACACAGAAAAACTTTCAGGATACTTTTACAAAGCGTTTTCAGAATGAGCAATTCACATGAGCTAGGCTCCTCTATCCTTATGACACATTCTTTCCACACGCATTGAGTAAACAAAAACTTGCTCATCTGAATGTTTGAAGTGGGTGCATAAATGTAGGCTGCAGGGCATAAATCTGTACTGTTTGTCAAATAAATGTTAGCACATACTTTCTTAAAATATGCACAAGGTATGCTTTCCTGTTAAAATAAACCTAATGTAGGATGACTCATTAGAAAATTCCTGAAGAGCACATGGGGAGACCACCAGTACAGAGAAGATCAAATGGTGTGATACAGACACTCCATAAAGACAAAAACCAGAAACTGGAGCATCTATTTAAAAGCTTTTTAGCTATTATTTGATGCCTTCTCTTTTCACCATTCTTTTGTTTAATCTGGGTAAAGGCTACACACAGTGATGTCCCTGAAGCCACTCAAGCCAAAATCACTTTAATATTCGCCACAGGAGAAACACGTATATCTTTTGCCATCAGTGGCCACACTGGCCTCTTGCCAAGAGCCTGAGGGCCATGCCTAATTGACATTCACATCTACATACATTTTCATCCCTGGAAAATATAAGCATACACACAACCATGACAATTGCTTAGGCAAGTACCACTGACAAGATAATCCTGACTGTTTAAATTCACTGAAAACCCATGGTTTGCTTCTAGCCCCCCTGCTACACTGCACTCCCACAGGCTATATTTGAGCATCCTGCAGGCCACAAACCTCCACAGTGCCAGAAACACAGGGGAGCAGACATCTAACCATCCTTAGCAAATTGTGCACACAAATAGGTGACAAATGAGGTAGAAAACCTGGAGTTTTCAACCCCACTGACCATTGTCAAAACAGAGTTTTGATAAAAATTTGGTCCTGCAACCATAATTTTGGCAGCCTACTGCAGCTTCTTGGGTCTACTCCTTTTTTTAACTTGCTATGAAAATGAAAATCCTACCTAGCTCCCTGCTATTCACAAATGAGATGGTTCTTGATTGTGTTGTTAGGTTTGCTGAATGACAGGCAGACTTCATAATTATTCCTGTGACTGATCATATCTGTTACTCTGCCTGTGCATCCCAAGAGGTTTGCCAAAAGAACATTTAATGTTCAAGCCAAATTTCACTGAGACAAAAGAATTACTTTAGCAGAGAAAATTATTGTTACTATTATTTTCACTTTACTTGAAATTTGTCTTATGCCTCCATGTGCACATACCCACCCTTACTATTACTCTGCAAGACATGTGCCAGTTTGTATGTGATCAATTTTCTCTTGACCAGCACACAGGGAGCTCCACTGGAATTCTCTGGGGTTGAGATCACAGCTTACCACAGCTTCACCTACGAGGGTGTCTGGGAAGAGGCAGTAGCACATTGCACATTCTGCAAATCATTACAGCTGAGAAACTGCAGTGCTCAGCTCACCAGCCACCACTGGGCTGCAGAGTGGAAGTCTCATTTGACCTCTACATTATTATGAATATGTAAACTCAAAGATCAGGTCTCAGTTTCTGGACCACTAAAATAAAAAATCATTATATTCAATAGAGGTATTAAAAAAGAAACAAACCAAGCCAACTGACGCCATCAGTCAATTAAAAATTATCCTCAGAAACAATATAGATCTGTTGCAACTTCTTACTTTCATCGTGTTTATGGACACGGAGAAAAACAAATATGTTGTTAACCTATGGGAAATTTTTCTTTTAGATGATTTTGAAGAATAGTATGAACTCAAATCCTACCAGGTCTGTTTAAAGCCTAATGCAAAGAGAAGTTAAGTGTTTAAAACCACGGACCAGCACATTTCATAACAAAAGCTGAACTTTTCTTCCCTTTTTTCTACCTCTTGCCTCAAGCGCCACACATTTGCAGCTGAAACCATACAGCCGCTAATATCAGTACTTGCTGAAGCTACATCTAACATCTTCTGATATACTTGTGCCTAAGTAATTGAGGCATCAAACCCTTCCATATGCAATTACTTGGTAAATACGCTCATCCTGTCCCTGGAGCTTTTTTGCAGATAACAGTGAATCAATGCCAGACACCTGACCCACTGATCTTCACTCTCTGTCTTCTACCACTAATAGCTGATAAATCTGCTTTGTTGAGAAGAAGAAAAAAAGAAATCAGGACAGGGCTCCTTCATGTGCAATATTTATTTGGGCAGCAAAAGCTACCACTGTCACTGAAACTGAGTGACTGCAAACCAGGGTACTATTTTGACCATTATACAGAACAAGAACAGCAGCCAGGGTGTGTGTCTACAAGACTGAAAAATTCAGTCAATTTCATGGTAAACTGAGGAATCCCCCAAGCAGGTTTATATGGGATCCTAGCTGGGAGTTTTCCCGGCTTCCAAATATTGTTTATCTAATTGAATAAACTATCTAAAGAAAATATATAGATACCAAAGAACAGAGTGAAATGGCTACAGACGAATGTTTCTGTAGCACTTGAGTCACACAAAACAGTAGTGCAACAAAATGTTGATGCATCAAATATGTAAATGATTAGATTACAATTATAAAAATAATTTCAAAGCATTAAAGACATAATTGGCAGAGTTCCTACCAGTTAAATCTAATCTCCAGTACACATCATCTGTAGCTTGGCTTGTCTTGTTAGGTAAACAAAATGTGTCTTGACTGTCATTGCCATAAAATATTAATGCACTGGAAGTCTCTAAACCTTGCTAAGCATAAGGCCTATTATCACACTTAAGAGCAAAGCAATCTAATAAATCGCTGGCAGTATAAAAACTAAGTCAGCTGGCAGAGACAGTCATCTCCCTAAGGGATAGTAAGAGACTAATCTTCAACTACAGCAGCTGCAGTTCGAGAGAAATTGTGTTTCCACTGCTCAGTATAAATACATTTGTGCTGAATTCTGTCATTTGAACTCTAATGGAATCATTAGGGGTACCCATACATTACAAGCAATACAAAATGAACTAACCATCTATGATCTAGGTTCATTGTAGGCATGATTTTTTCTACAGTTGTGCTTAGTCTTTGTTGCTTTAGTTCCTTCCAAATAAAAGCTGAACAGCATGATTCTGCTACACATTTTCTAACAACATCAAGTTCATACATAAATAATCTTCTGTGTTTACTGAGCACTGAGACAATGTCCTTAATTGAAAACAACTTACTTGTTTGGCACTGTCATGAGGTCCTTGAGGCTGTATTTAACAATAAACACAATATTGTCATATACTTTGCAACATAACAGATAACATCATGATTATGTTATTTTTATGGTGTACTTTGGGAACACACTGTATGATTCCAAAGAAACAAATCACCAGACATAGAAGACCACACACACAAAAGGTATTTAACAGACAAAATCTCTGAGTCAAGATATTATCAAAAATATTTATTTTCTACATTTGGTATTAGTAGGGATTAATATGCCCTCAAAATAGACCAGAAAAAAAAACTAAATATCAAGACTTGCATCTTTAGATGATACAAAAAGATTTCATAACAAGAAGGCATGCTGACAAAAGAATCTTAAAATATACTATAAGCAAATTTTGGTTGTTCCTGCAAAAGATTTTGATATGAAAACAAAACATTAATATATTTCATTTGATTGTACATTTTCCATTCAGTCCTATTTTAAGTGAATAAAAATAACTTGTAAATGTAAATCTTAAGAAATATTTTTTTTTCTTGACCACTGGAGTCTATTTGATCCCACACAAATCTGTGGAATAGTTGAATTTGAAGAGGAAATGGGTAGTTCAAACCTCGCTTAAAGTCAACTAAGTCAGGCTGCTCAGGGCTTCATCAAGTTAGGATTTGAAACTCTCCCAAGACATAGATCCCACAACCTTACCAGTTAATCTGCTTCAGTATTTAACTGTCCCCATGGTGAATATTTTCCTCTGATATAGTCAGAATTTTCTGGTTTCCATCTTCTGAGTGTCTTTCCTACCACTCTGCACCTCCAGGTCTGACTACATTTTCCCTATTTCCTCCTATTTGATAAGCTTTTAGTTGCAAAATGGTTTCACTTCTATCTCATTTCTGAGCCTGAACAAACCCAGATTCCTCAGTCTTTTTCCATGTACCACATGCTCCAGTCTGCCCCTTTTCTGGAGGACGTCCACTGGACCCTTCCACAGCACTCCAGGTGCAATTCCATGAGCAGTGAACACACAGCAGGAGTTGTCTCGCTGAACCCCCTGGCTGCAATTCTGTTAATGCTTCTGTACACCAAAACCCACAGTAGCTGTAGCTGTGAGATTGAATGTCATTCAATACTGCGCCAGCGTGGACCGATGAAAGTGACTGTCATCCAGTTATAAATTATCTCCATGGAAAGGCAGGTGGAAGAACAGAAACATGTGAACATGCTGTGAGAACTCTGAGACATTTATGTGGCTAAATATTTAACATTTCCAGTCACTGCCTGTTATATTTTGACATTGTAAACCATGCCTTACCCAACTCTTTTTCAGAAACAGAGAAAATTGCCCTTGTATCCGGCAATTCTTGTATCTGTCTTTTTCTTTATTCTACATCTATTTGGTTTTCTTCTGTGACATCCTCACCAGGTCATCAATTTTCAATGTTGAACATAATTTTAAATTTTCTGGAAAGGCATAAAGACTGCAAAAAAGCTCTATTTACCTCCTAGGGATGTCAGCTCATAAAAACACATGAGAAACTGAGAAAACTGGAGTTGTATAGATTCAAAATAAGATAGATGTATATAAAAGCATATCTGTAACAGAAAAACATACATCAAGCAGCTCCTGCCTGGCATTCTTCATAAGAATAAAGACGTAAAGAAGACAGCGAAAGGCAGAAAATTTTAAATTGATAAAAGGAAACAATATATTAACAAAACTCCAAAAATGCAGAAATCGTTGATAGAACAGATCACTAGGAATTAGTATCTTAGCAGGTATCTTAGCAGGATGCCAAGATCAGGCATTACTATAATATTGGTTATGATTGCCTACATTTAAAAATCCTTCAGGTTTCAAAACTCAATGCTATACTCAGGAAAAAAACACAGTGTGCAAAGTTGCTTAAGCAAACCTAATTGGCTTCCTCGTGCATATGTATTTTGATACAATCTTCATGATTACCTACTACATTATTACTTGCTATTGCCTCAAATACTGGTAATTCCTAGTTTTGAAGTGTTAGCCTTTTCACCCCTAATAGCCCTTATAATTTCTTCTCTTTCTCCTACATTTAAAAATAAATTTTCAATGCAGGAACCCACACAGAGCTTCAGGATATTTAAACTGTTAATTCCAGCAGATAAGCAGACAGTGTCTGAACTAATGACACAGTTGCCTCAGTGGGAGACTCTTTTACTGTTAAATCAATTAGCAAAGGAGGGACAGAAGGAACCGTCACTGAGTTTTGTAGCTTTTTCTATCACCAAACTAGGTAAAACCTCTAGATCTATAGTCAAGAGCATAAGAACATCTAGTCACTCCTTCCAGCTGAAGTAACACTTTTTCCTGCGTTGCAGCCCCCCTACCCTGCATCTCTCCATAGCTTTAGCACATTTTTTTGCCTGTCCTGGCTCCTATGAAGTTTTGTATTACTTCCTTATACTTCCTTCTGACAACCTGCCCCTTAGGCCAATTCCAGTGCTCCCCACAGACCAATAAAACTGTTGCTTTCTGGGTAAGGAAAAATTTGCAAGGATCCCTATCCAGTTCTGAAACTTTGGAGTTTTTGCTTATACTGTGAGGTGGATGCAGAGCCAAACATCTCCCCAAGGCTTTACTCTCAGGACACAGGCAGAGTCAAGGTGCCTGCACAGGAATGACTGCTGGGATGACCATGCAGCTCAGGCCTAACATCACTCTTCCTGTAGCTGGGGTGGTATTCAGTGAACTTTCTTCTACCACAATAGCTGTGCTTTTCTAGGTATCTATTGAAATACATGGTCCAGAAAAAGGCAGTAAAATGTAGATGAGGCAGTAAAATAATTTGCAATAAAACTGTGGACCCATGAATAACCTTCTCGACTACAGTCCAGCTGTAAGTCTTCATGTATTTCCCAACAAGTAAAACCTGTGATTTGCAAGAGATGTTAATTTACTCATATAGATGCCTAGATAATGAGAACTGTCAAGATATTAGGTAGTTTTTTACTGAAGAGGCATCTGAAAACAAATAGCAATTCTCTGCTTTCATCATTGAAAAGTTTCATCAAGGTTGAGACACATGAAGCTAGATCCTGATCTTGTTTTAAGAAACAAAAAAAGCCTAGCAACTTAGCAGATTCAGCACAGAAAAAAAATCAAAGTCTGGCTCATGAAGTCGAATCACTGAACCAATGCTTAATTACATTTGTTTAAAGTAATAGGGAAACAGTGGCACCTGCCTCCACAAGGAAGCAGGAAGGCTAAAAGGATAGATTATTAATGTAACACTTTGCTAAAGTGCTATCTGCTTTAGGCCAGCTAAATGGAATCAATTTGTCAGAGACTCTGACCTACTCATTAATATTTTCTTTCCATCAAATGGGAGAAACAACTCCCAGACGCATTTTATTCCTCAGAGCACAAGGGATATAATCCTAAGGTACCACACTCACTCTTGTTCAAGCTGTATTTTAAAACAGATTAGAATAGTAATACAGGCTTCTTTAGCTCTGAGATCACACTTATTTGGGGGTTAAATGTTAATGAGGCATAGATGTTGAGCATTTACTCATTGGCACTCATAAGCAGATATGCTCTGTAAAGAAAGAAATCGTCAAAAAGTGATTAATGTCTTGGTACTTTGTATACAGTCTCATTGATCACCCTCCTGAGATTGTAACAGTTCAGAAAAGTATTAAAAAATCATAAAGTTTATGAATTCCTGAAGTTACTGTCACTAGCACAGTTCAGACCTAGAAGATATTTTGTACCTAAGGTTCACCCAATGAATAAATAAACAGTCCCTTTAAAAGTCTTTCAAAGGAGCACATTCAAGCCAATTCTGTACATCTTTGTTGAAAGCAAGGAACATCAACTGGACATTGAATTGTAGAACAGTTTGGGTTGGAAGGGACCTTGGAGATCATCTAGCTCCATGGGCATGGATGCCACCCACCAGATCTGGTTGCTCAAGGGCCCACTAACCTGGCCTCAAACAGTTCCAGGGACAGAGTACTAAAAACTTGTCTGGGCAACCAGCTTCTCACCATTCTCACTGTGAAGAATTTCTCCCTAATATTCAATCCTCCCAGTTTTGAGTTTAAAAGCTCTCCCACTTGTCCTATCACTATATACCTGTGCAAAATTTTATAAAACTCCTTTTCATACTGTAAGCTCTCCTTGGATCCTTTCTTCTCTGTTGCAGTGTGTTGCAATTTCCTGTTTTACTTCCCAGTCCCTTCCCAGGTGTGGCACTACCTCTCTTCCCCTTCCCCCTCACCCCCTTGATGAGTGAGTTCTGTCAATCAGGATTAACATTCCAGCAAGGCCTGGAGTGGTTGGTCAAGTTCAAAGGATGCAATTCAGGCCTGAGGTCATTGGCCTGTCTAAGTGTCCTTTGTCCCCTGGGACCCTCCTCCTCTCACCTGGTTGGTGGTCAGCTGTCCCTTCCCCTCCCCCTGTCCTGAGCTTAAATTGAGCCAGGACCATGTGGTCAGCATTCTGTTGGAGCTGTTACCAGGATTCAGATGTCTGTGACCATGGAAGAAAACTCTGGATATTAACCCTCCAACAGAATCCGTCTCCTTTTCCTCTTCACCCTGGCCTGAAGCCCGTCTACCTGAGGTAAACTGAGTTTCTACAAGCCTGGACTTGTTTCAGTGCCCAGCTGAAACATACAGCCAGCCAAAAGTGTCTCTGAGGTGAAACACCACAGTTGCTGCCTTTGGCCCAGCAGCAAGGGTCAGACCAGCCCAGACACAATCTACCTGATAATATTGGGATCATATTCCAATACTTCTTCAGCTTGAACAAACCCATCTGTCTCAGTCTGTCTTCACAGGAGAGGTTGCCCAGCCCTCTGGTCATCTTCGTGACCCTCTAACAGTTGTACACCCTACAACATTCTAACAGTTTTACATCTTTATTATGTCAGGGATTCCAGAGCTGTATGCAACACTCCAGTGGGATCTCACCAGAGCCGAGCAGAGGGACAGAATCCCCTCCTTCAGCCTCCTGGCCGTGTTGCTTTGATGCAGCCCAGGATACATTTGGCTTTCTGGGCTGTGAGTGCACAGAGTTGGCTCAGGACCTATCAGGTTCTGTCATCCTCCAGAACCTCTGGGATTTTATCCTCAGGGCTGTTCTCAGTGACTTCTCACAGTCTGCACTTATGAGATGCCCTAATCCAGGTGCAGCATGTTGCACCATGATTCGTGGAATTTCATGAGATTCCTATAGGCCCATTCCCCTCTGGATGGATTCCCCTCCTTCTATTGTGTGAGCTGCATCTGGTTATTTTAAATTCCATCATCCAATATTTTCTTGTGCTACTCTCTTTAATATCTTTTACATGGCTTTGCACAAGAAACTGAGAGTCTTTGGAATAGCTGATGATTCTGTTTAAAATCAGCAGCTGGATTTAAAGGGTGTAATTGTTGCAAGTACTATGATTCTCAATCCTCCTTCAAAGTGCTTAGTTCCTCAGAAGTCTTTGTTTATTTCAGAGAATTTTATTGATTTCATCTCACTCATATTTGTTTTTGTGCAAAGCTTCATCTCTTCCCAAATTATTATGTCAACAATGTTAATCCAGGATAATCTAAGTGCAATGATTTCCACTCACATTTGGATATTGAAGAGAGATATATCCCTCCTGCGGTGGTATTGTATAGGCAAGTGGAATAATCCCTTTTTTAATCTGGACAGTGTAGTCATAATCACTTCTCACTAGAGATGTCAAATTAACTTCATTGCATTTATTACTCTATTCACCCTTTGCCTTCGGAGTTCCCCATTGTCTGCCATTTGAGGAAGAAGTCAGATGTTAATATAGGAATTGGCATGATGAAACAACTAATACTGCTCAGTCCCTTTTCTTGATAAATAGGTGCCAACTGCTCAGTAGGAATGGTTTCCTATGGCTTCAGCCACCACTTTGGGCAGAACTGATTGTGCAATCACACCACCCCGCTCTCCCTTGCAGTCAGGTAAGGATCTTGACAAAAGCATCTCCATGCATTTCTGTGGTCTTGTTCCAATATCCCTTATTTCTCGAAAGGAAGTTGAAAATGTGTTTAATTCATTAGAATGTCTCCACTAAGTCTGGGCCTCGTCACCAAAGGACCTTTTGAATATAAGCTGACATATTTGGTGTAATTCCTATGATTTAAAGTACTTTACCTTTGAAGGAGGGGAACAACTTCCTTCCACCACAGCTATTCTATTCCATTTTATGTTGCTATACTGAGACCTGGTGTCTTGGCAGTGTCCCAGGCATGCAGCATTATGAACCCTATCCTTTCTTCAAATTATTTTTAGCTTCTGTTTCTGATATATCCTGCTTTCTAGACTGCCATGGATATTACCCACTGAGCTATGTGTTGTGCTTAACTACGTGTTGAGCATAGATCATTCATCTACAGCATCAGGAAGTATTACCAGATACAGTCACAGGAAATAAATTTACATTCTATCTTCTGCTCAGCTTTCTGCTTCATCCCTCTTCAAGAAGATGCTCATTCCCACTGGTGACTAAAACCTGTTACATTCATTGGGAATGGCCCTTCTGAAAAATAAACTTCGCTTTTTGGACACAGACGTGGTGTAGTTCCTCCAAAAATTGACTGCCAATCCTGCATAAGGTTGAAAGTTTTACAGTCAAATGTTTTGCTGTACACATCATTAAAAAATTAGTTTCTTTAAGTTTTACAGGTGACTTTTCATAGCAAACTTATAAGAATAAAAAACTGTTTGGACTTCAAGCAAGTTCAGTTAATTATTTAACCTTATCACCACTAGAGTAAATAGTTACAGTATAAGTCTACCATTTAATGCAATAGAATAAATTACAAAATAAACCAAGACATGCATTGTTCTGTTTGAGTGGTTCAGATGTTGCACACAGTATTTCAAGGTGCTGTAAAATTAGGAATTATGAATAATTTAAAAATTATTAATTAAACTCCTAGTTTAGACTAAATTATTAGTCTAAACTCTTTTGACTAAGTATGTTTATTTCTGGAAATTTAGGACAAATTCTAGAGTCAAAAAACTGAGAGTCAAAAAAAAGAAGGAGTAGACTTGTAGCAAATCTACCAGAAATTCTGAAGGATTATGGCAAAGGACCAGTAGGTAAATTGCAGAATGTAATGCATGTCACCGCAAAAGAAGCCACCAGTAGGTGCTAATGCTATTATTTCAGTGGCAGGTATACTCCCATGTGATTAATCATACTAGGTTAGAGCCAATTGTGTAGCTGGAAATAAAAAAAAAAAAAGGCAGGTAAACTGACCTGTTTGATGTATATCACAATAAGTTAACTTGTATAGTGATAACATTAGATGCAAGTAAATTCCATTTTTCTGGCATTTACTTCCAGCTACATGATTATTTAGAGCCAGATACTGCAAATATATTGTTGAGATCACTCTGTCTGGGAAAGCCTGTGACTTGGACTGCTGGAATTAGGCTTGCTCTCATTTTTGTGCTGCTGATACTGAATGTGCCATAACTTTACAGAGCTCTGTTGTTCTATTGAAGCATTTTATGTTATAAATACCTTAAGTAATACTTACTAAATTTTACACAAGAAACACCCTTCCCAAAAGAATGCGAAGAAGTCATTTGTTGACAATGTATTCATTTTCTCAGATGTTCTCTGATGCAAAAAATCTGTCATAGGAGCTTTCTGCAGAAAAAAGGTATTACAATACAATATGCATATAATATACTTCCCAACATAAATCCACACAATTTTTTCATTAATTTTCCAGATTTAATTAAACAGCTTAAGGTGATGGCCTTCTGTCATATTACTTTAAAGCTGTTCAGTGGCATATATGAATCTCAGAAGTGGGATGACAATGCAACACCCTTCCTCCCCAATCTAATTTCAGTGCAAATAGTAGGCAATTTCAGAGCAAACAGCAGGAAAACTGTGTAGATAAAGAATTTTGTCTTGTGTCCAGAATTGCCTAAGCTGATGAGCCTGTTCTAGGATAAGAAATATTCTTCTTTATTCTTTCTAAAGACCTGCAATACTGGGTAATTTAATTATGTTGAGACAGAGCTTAATTGTGTGAAATGTTGAGCTGTTGCATATTTTCTGACCAATGACTGCACAGCAAGTCTGGTTTGTAAAGAAAAATGCACCATACCAAAATAGCCACATTGAAATTTTAGCTCGGTACTTTTTTGTTATTTCAAGTTATGGACATAATCAGACTAGAGGAAAACATCTTTTGCTTATAAATGTAGTTTCAGAAAATGTTGGAATAGAGAAACAGTAGTAAGCCATTTGAAGGCAAATAGAATTAGAGTTTTTTAATTATTAGCACTGAAATTACAGTTACACAACAATTCAATAGGGTCATATGAGAATTTTTTACTTTTCTGTAATTCATACAAAAAATATTATTTCCTGATTAAATAGTTGTTGGCTGCTGCACAGCTGTCTGAATATCTCAAAGTTGCTCAGACATTGTGGCTTAAATTCTACTTTTGGTGAAAGACTTGGTGAATCACTTTCCCTTCTATGAGTCACTGAGAAAAAACCCAAGAACATGGGGATGAGAGATTAAAGATGAGTTAGACAAAAGGTCCTCTTCCCTCCCTCTCTACCCCTTTCAGAGTGGATCATTTCCTCACGAAAATATGAGGACAAAATACAAGTCCAGGCTTGTTTCTTAGCCTGATTTCACAACAGTAAAAAATCAATTTCTACCAGTTTCACCACTCTTTTGTGCATGCTTAAGACATATACATTATTCTTCCTCCTCTGCAGAAAATCAGAATCTAGGATATGAGTTTCCAAATAATCAGCACAAAGAAATAAATTAATATTAGAAAATATTCATTGAACTCATATAATTATGAAAGGCAATTTGGCAATGAAGTGAGTCCTGCAATCACTAAGCAACACAAACAGCTGAGTACCAAACAGCCTTTAAATGCAAAGTTTTCCTTTGCAAACCATGACAAAGGATAAACCTGTCTTTTGGATGGGAGCAGATAACAGAAAACACGTTTGGTTGGCAGCAAGATCTTAGTGAACTGTTGAGTCATTTCAACTTATTTGCTCCTCCTTGACTATCTGAAGTCTAGCATAGACCTGTCACATCTGAAATCCTCAAAGTCTCCTATAAGTGTTTCTGGAATCCCCAATAACTCAGCCACAAACTTGCTAACAGGGTACAATGCCATTGCTTGGGCTGACATACACTTGTAATCGTTGCTCACCTCAGCTCTAAAACTCACATTTTCATGAGAATTGCAACTGCAGAGAACCTTTTTGCTGATATACAGGATTTTGTTTGTTGAAAGAAAACCGCTATAAATACAAAAATTTTTGACACAAAACCAGGAGGAGGGTGACCTGAAACTTGACCAACTTCATTGCCTTACTAAACATATATATTCTGGCAAAGTTTACCATGCCTTGAATTTTGTGTGCAGTGTAGCTCTGTGTGTGTGCAATGCCAACTAACGCATGTATCATCGAAAAAAAAAGCCTCACCACCACTGGAAATGTGACAAAGTGTGTGTAGTAATCAGTGATGTGCAGTGTCATAAAGTTTCTAGATTTGGATATTTTCAATTGTATGCAATGGATTCTCCTTATGAAATACTTCCAGTGTCCCTAAAAATTCCTTTTACATTCATCCTCGTACCTTCAAACATCAACTCATGCTGAAATTCTTCCTACAGCAGAGACATCAAAACATTTGAGAATTACTTAATCAATCAACAGTTAACTCTGGAGTTCAGGTTCTGAGAAGATATTTGTTTTCCTGTGAGACCAGTCTCTTTGTCAGAAGCATTAAGGATATTGAAGAATACTCACTGTTGTACCTGTGACCTATGCAAGGATCTGCACTCACTTGATCACAAGCACATCTTTGTCCACAATAAAATCTCAAGCATTGTGATGTACACATAGATGAGAAGAACTGAGTATGTAGATAGAAATGTGGTTTGGCATTCACTACTACATTACCTGTTGCCCCTGAAATATGTTGGCAGTGTCTCTGAGTGAATGAATGAACGAATGAATGAATGAAATGAATGAATACATGATGGACATACTTAGTGCCATCCAGAAAATTGAATCAGGAAATAAACATAAATCTCCTGTTTTCACAAGCCATCTCAACAAAAAAAATCAATGTATCTGGAATAAGAACAGATCTCTCCTTCTTTACTATAGTAAATCACTGTGCTTTGCATACCAGCCATTACAATAAATTACTTTATTGTAATACCAGACTATTTTAAACTATTTCTCTATATTTTGAGCTGGCTAGCAAAACCTCTATTTTCTAAATTCTTACTGTAGTGGACATGTCCATCATTTGATACACAATGCTAACTACCTCTTTTAGGAGAGATGGATTGTCATTTTTTACAGCTACATTTTTTAAGTTGAAAATATTATTTTGCTATTACCCAGTCTTACAAAAATGAAATGCATAAACAGTCACAAGATAGAAAGAAGGACAATGTTACCTACAGACACTATGCATACAACAGAACTTATTTCAAAATGTGAAGTAAGCTGTATGATGAAAGTACCAGTTACCAAGAAACTACTTCATCATTTGAGTAAAACAGAAATATTAAAAAAAAATCATTATTTTCATCTAAAATTTAAGGTGAGTAAAGCACAGAAGTTTGAAATTGCTAGATATAGTCAAAACTGTAGTCTGCTAAGATACTTGTGTATTTATTGTATTGCCAAAAGTCATAAGGCATTGGATTTTAACTGGAAACAGATAATCTGCAGCAGCTCTGACACCTATATCCAAACCAGTTACCACTTTCAATATTTCTAAAGCTAATATATAAATAAATCAAATAAATAAGAATATATATGACTTATAGACTGACAGGTGCAGAAGGCTTGGTGTTTTTGACTTTATTACAGAAAGATGTAAAACTGCACCAGTACATAGACAAGAAAACAAAACAGTATTCCTATACTGCAGCAGTCTAATAGAAATTCCACCAACAGATGTCAAATTTAATCTCAATTTAAGGTTGTTTCCTTAAAGCTGTAGTGGTCCTCAGAAATTTTCCAGAAATCAAAGACAACATGAGAAGTGAAACATGCCACAATGCAGGAAAAAAGTCTGGAATCAACTCTTTCAAAAACTTGTTTTCTGAATCTTGAAAGATATTGTGTTACTTTTCTCCTCATATGTCAAAAAGCCCTGTTTACACATCTTTGTAATATGACTTCACTAACACAATATATCTGAGTGTAATTCTCTAGTATATATATATATATAATTGTCTCTCTATATCTATCTATCTATCTATCTATCTATCTATCTATCTATATATCTATATATATAATTCTCTCTATATATATAATTCTCTCTCTATAGATATACATCTGAGTGTAATTCTCAAGTAAGGTGTTGTTATTCAGCCCTCAGACCAGGGAACACATTCTGTGTTTTCCCCATCTCCATGACCAGGAAAGATCTCTGTAAGCTAATGAAAGAATAAGAGAACCATATCGCAATTTTTCCTTTTTATTTCCTTCCAAATTTCTTCTGGTTTTTTTTAGCTCATTTAGTCCCTTCTCAGAAGTAGTTTGTCAAACAATTCCTGTTACTTTTACATTTCTTGTTGGTCATTACAGCACCTGCTACCCATCTGAAGGGCTCAGAGTTGGCCATTTTGCAGGAGGATTAGTCTTCTACATGCTTCCTGGGCAGAGAAGCAGAGTGCTCAGGTTTCTTAATAGCAAGGTTTTTTCCTCCATCTAATAATCTTCATTTTTCCCATCTTCATATTTCTTTCTCTAAACTGAAGAACGTGAAAAAATTAAATAGGAGGAAAAATATTACTGAGTATTTTCCAGCTGAGGATGATTGCCTAGAAAGAGTATTCCTCTTAGTATATTAGGGCAGATCATGCATCTTCTAGGACCCTTTTCACCACTATTAACTTCTCAATGAGTCCAGCCCTAGGTTGCCAAAATAGACTTTTTAATGCATGCTTATGAATGGTTTCTAGTTGCCTAAAAAAGGTGCACTGTTCAATACTGTTCAATATTGTTCAACACAAACTTATTCCCTCAAAAATGGTTCCAGAACACCTGTTTCCTAAAGTGATGTTGCCTCCAGCTTAGTAAAGCTCTGAAAGAGAGGCCTAGAAATAAGTCTTGAACCCCTGCACTTCAAGGGCCCCCTTACAGATGAAGATCTCTTGTGTTCAATTGCCAAAACCCCTCCAAAACTGTGACTGCCATCACCTCACTTTCAAAGATTTAAGCAAGAACTGCTGCTTCACTTTCCCAGGAGGCAAGAGGAGAGGAAATTCTCATCTTTTAGGAAACAGTTCCTCAGACATAGGGTTAGAGATGTACCAGTGAAGCAGATGCTCTGCATTCATTTTTTGTCTGTCAGAGGGGCTCCAGGTGGGAGCCAGAGCTCCTGTTGCTAAGCTAGGACTGTCTTTGTGAGCTGCTGCTGTATTACCCTGTGCTCCTGTAGAGGTGGTGTCAAGGTGGCAGCTTGTCCCTGAAAAGACTGGACAGTGACCGAGTGCTATGGGTGAGCAGGGCAATTGCCCTCTTCACCTTGCTCTTAATGCGCCTTGTGAAAAAGATGGACACAAAGAGGAAATAAGAAAAATTATTTACAGGTGGCACTTAGAGGCCCGACACCTGTAAACCATACCCAGATGAGGAGAAGAATTCTGCTCCCTGAAAATGCCTGGGAGAGGGTTATGTCTTTCCTTTTTTGGGGAATGCATTTTGTCTACCACTAGACACTGCAGAAGGAGCGTCATTGTCTCTGGTAACACATTTATGATTTATTGATAGTGTGATCTGCACAGTGGCACTCCAAGAAATCTTATCAGATCAAGCCCAGTGAAAGGCTCAGCCATAATCAGGTTGTGATGGGATGTCTGATCAGGCAAATTATTCACTACTCAGTCCTGCTAGTATGTAGGCCCTGGAGGCAAACCTAAGCATTTTTTAGGGCACTTACAATAATGAAAATTATTATTTTGTTTTAAAAAACACATGAAAGGAGTCTATGCAATTAGGGTAGCTGGGAAGTATATCCTTAAGATCCCTAAGTGTGTATTTTCTCACTTTTTTTAAATTACAGCTTTTGGATAGCAAGTGTATTAAACCATAATTTGGCATTTAAACATCAAGATCCAGGAATCTGAATTACTGACAACTGTTCTTTAGTGAAAAGCGTTACAGAAAGAATCAAAGAATTGTTGGGTTTGAAGAGACCTCTGGAGATCATCTAGGCCAGCCCCCTCGCCAAGGCAGGGTCACCTAACACAGTTTTTTATCAGTCAACAAAAGTGTGACAAAGAGGCCAACAAAATTTGCTAGGCAACCAACAGAGTTGTGATAATAGGTTATCTGATATCACCATCTCCAGATTTAAAAAATTGCTCCCGTGTAAACTCAGTAACCTGGGTCCAACTATAGCAATTTCTCACAAATGCACCCAATGTTGACCTGAAGCCTCACAGGCAGTGGGACAGAGAATCATGTCTGCTCTGGTATTTGTTAACTTTTCTATTAAAAACTTGCTTAATAACGTAAAAAAGGTGAAAAAAATGTAACATAAAATATCAAGATATACCGTCCTGATGTTGAAATGTGAAAAATACATCAAGAAATAGCTATTTTGCATTCTTTATTTTGTTTCCTCCTCAATCAGATATCTTCAGCCTTTTTTGTTATTTTAAGTACACCTAGCTTGTGATTGCTTTTACTCCATAAAAAATAGAGTTTACTTTCTATTCCTTACATAAATATTTTGTGATCAAATTCCTCTGACATTCTTTTTTGTGTTACTGCTTACTAAAAAATATTTTGCTATCAATAATATTTTCACATAATAATGAAATTGCCCACTAAGTCCTACTGCTCTGTCCCTGCTGTTATCCTATGTATAAACCAGATGGGGAGGTTCTGTCTGGGCTCTCCTCCAAGAAGTTATCTGTTCTCTTTCTTGTTGGCCAAGCATATCACCTTCAATTTATAACCACTACCTGCTATCCCAAGGACATCAGGACTCTCCCTAAATTGTCTCTTTATTGAATTTCTGCCAATCCTCTGACAAGGCTGGGATCTGTGTCTCTGAGTATGTTATACTTGAGCAACCTTTATGCTACACTACAGCCACAGGATGTGCACCTGTTTTCACATACAAATAATGTTTAGAACTGATAAAGATGGGAACAGTTTACACTTGTGTGATTTTTTTTTTTAAAGTGGAATATGCTACATTTAAAAAGAGAAAAAAAACCCAGAATACCAGGTTTTATCAGAAATTAAAAATAAAACAAAACAACAAGGCACCAACATTGGCAGGGTCAGTTCAGTGTTGATTTTTGACAGAGTAATTAGGACATTCAGTAAGAGGTGTTTCACTCCCAAGGTTTGATTTTCACTACCAAGACCTCAGCACACTTGGGGTTTTTGTAAGAAACACTCCAAGAGATTCATGC
The DNA here is from genome assembly GCF_028551555.1 of Melozone crissalis. Classification (NCBI taxonomy): domain Eukaryota; kingdom Metazoa; phylum Chordata; class Aves; order Passeriformes; family Passerellidae; genus Melozone; species Melozone crissalis. The sequence continues at coordinate 16,299,631 of NW_026535783.1, read as the reverse complement.
CAAAGTTTGGATGGGCTAGCTTTTGCATGACTTAGTTTGCATGACTTAGACAAGGAATGAGAATCACAACATGACAGAGTATTTTAATATTAAGCAACACAAACTTTAACAAAACTTATTAATGTCCCTTTTGAATGGAGATCTCAAAGTGTTTTATCCTGTCAAGCAGTTGCTTTACTGCGGCAGAAAGAGCTGGCTCTGTTGACTAATTCATATGTATGACTGTGTCATGGTTTAGCCCGGGCACAAAGCCAGTGCCCCCATGAGAATACCCTCTCCCTGGTGTCTGCTGTGAGATGTGACCAGGAATAAGCAAAGCAGGCTCCAGCTTAGAAATAAAGAAAACTTTATTAACTAAACTACAAGAAAAGAAGAAAAAACTATAAGGGAAAAAAAAATAAAAACCTTACAAAAGCACCTTCCTCCTCCCCCCCACCAAATTTCCCAATGCAATACATTCCCCCAAATCACCAACTCTCAGTCCAGCACCACCCTTTAGAATACTCAATCTTCAGTTCATCAAGAGTGAGGAGTCCTTCTCGCACCATAGGCTTCCCCTGGAAACACCGTTGAAACCTCGTGTGTTTCTATGTCACTCAGCACCGGGCGGAAGAATCCTTTGCCATCGTGACACCTTCTTTCCATGCCCAGTGCTCTCACCACTGAGACCAGAGCTGCTTCTAGGGTTGTCTTTTAAGGACGCCTTGCCTCACTCCAAAAAGGCACAGTCTCTCCTTCGGGACATCTGTCCCCCCCCCATTTTTTCACCCCCTGGGGCCGAGGGGTACCCACACTGAACCCTCCTGGTTCTGAGGCACTGCCTCCCCCTAAATGCAGTCTCTGTGTCACAGGAAAAAAAAATGGTTCCGTCTATGGCCACACAAGAAAAGTCCAGCCAAAAGGCCATTCCGTCATCTGTCCCCCCACTCAGCCAGTCTTCTCCACTTCCCTCGGGCCTAGTCCTTGTTATCTCATCTCTTATCGCTCTTCTCATTCAGCTCCAGGAGGATCAGCATTTGGCAAGGTCTCAATCATATAAAAAAAGGGTTAAAAATTTCAGTCTCTGCCTGTCCCAGAGCTCCGGCACTCCCACACTCGCTGCCGGGCACCTTCTTCTCTGTCCTGGGGTGGGGAGTGGCTGCCTGATGTCTCTTGGTGCTCCTCCACCCTTCCATCCTCAAGGGCCTCCTCACCTCCCATCTCTGTCCAGCCCCAGGCCTACTGCAGGGCTGCCCCTCATCCGCCCAGCAGCAGCAGCTGAACGGGGGAGGGAGATCCGACCTCTTTCCTTCAAAGTCCCAAGAGAAACTCCCAGGGCCGAAGCTCTGCTTTTAACCCCTGTGTGTTCTCAGAGGTGTGTCCAAACCCCACTGGCCACTTTAGGTGCCAATATCAAAATCTGAGCATCCATTGGTTTGACCACAGCATCCCAGAATTCCTACTTCCTGGTCAAACCAGCGCAGACTGAAAGAAGCTTTTCCTGACTTTGATAAATGGGGTCTGAAAGCAAGGCATTATGGTAAAGAGAAGGATGATCTGGCTGGTTTGACCAGACCAGGTGCACTGGTGTTTTTGCAGATTAGGCAATTTGCTGTTCTCCGTCCCATTAGATGCTGTGGTCTTTGGCACCTCAGTCTCAGGGGTCTGTGAAAGGAAGGCGGGAACAGAAGGAAGGAGATGGAGGCATTTCATGTGTCTCCAGAGGGTTCCCTGTGCTGTGCAGGCTGCCTGCTTCATACCCTCACCAGCAGGAGACATCAGATGGCAAAATAATGATGATATCCACAGCAGCAGCTGCTGTTGGCGTGCCTAAGTGACAGGGACTACACTGGTGAAGGGGACCATGGGCACAGCCTCTCCCTCTCCTTTCCACCAACACCTCTGATCACAAAACGACAGAATCAACTAGGTTGAAAAAAGGACCACCTAATGATCTGCTGTGAGCTCTGTTGTCTTTTTTACAGGAGTCTGGAAGGCAGAGAGAATGGAATTACCTGTAGACTCCTTTCTTTATGCACTGTATTTAAATTCAGAAAAGTAGTATAACATATTTCCAGTCTCACCTGTCTTCTTTCCCAAAACAGTAGTTTTACAGCTGTAGGTCCATAACACCAAGCTATTGTTAGGTTTAGTTTAATTTCTACCTCTTTCTTGCATTTTTGGCATTAGCATTTTAGTTACACTCATTGCAGTATTTTATTTCATTCTATTTTAAGAAAATAAATTTGTTATTTAATTTGTAATTAAATCATTTTAGAAAAGAGATGAGCTTAGAATTATGGACTACTATTGGCAAAACAAATGTGAAATGTTAGCAGTTGCCATTAATCCTATATGCCATGGGAAATCATACAGCAGGTAAAAAGGAGCCTTGTGAAAATGAGTTTTACTAAGAAATCTCTGGGTTTGGAGAATAAATATGCTGTGTATTACCAACCACCAATTCTGCAATTGTATCATTGTCTGTTTGTGCCTTGGCCTTCACATCAACTGTTTTTCCCCCTGCTTACTCTCCCAAAATTAAATCCTTTAACTGTCATCAAACATCCATCATGAAACAGAGATCAGAAATCTGGCATGAAATTCCAAACAGTTTCAGTAAATTGGCAAACAACTTATTTTGTAATCCTTCCTAAAGCATTGTCTCATAACAGACAACAGCTGAGCTTGCTGCATTTTTAAACTGTTGTGCGTGATGTCTTGGTTTAGGTGCCTGCTAGCATACGATCTGAAAACACAACAGTTCAATGTGCCTGTTTTCTGCATTCAGCTCCACAGCATTTGGTATAAGTGATAAAGGCTCAGTTTTGAAGACTAAACAATGTAAACTGGAGTCTAGAAAATCTTTTCACCTAAGATTTGTCCTCTTTCAGTAACTCTTAAGTTTATTTTGTATTCTGAAGTGAACCACAATAGCCTAGTCATTGGATAAACACATTGGTTTGACAGTTCTCTGACATACATTGCTTGATAACCAGCAAAATATAATGTGCAATAAATTCTGAGGAGAAAAGTTTATGCAGAAGGTCTTCTGCTTTACATTGCACTTGTTCACTATGAATCTGCATAATTCTGTATCCAGCCATACTTGTTGCATCCATCCTGCTACTCTGTAGTTACAAACTCACTTAGGAGCTGTTATCTGATAAAAGTTTGTGCCCCACTAAGTGAATGTGCAAGAAGTAACCATGATGAACAACCAGAATAAACCATGGGGTGAAACAAACTCCAAATAAAGGGTAAAAATAGATCACACTTGGATGGACTGAATACCCAGGAAGACACTGAAATGAGCCTTGAAGGAAAGTAAAAGAAGATATTTCTTAGCTGTGCCATTTTTTGGCCATGCAGACTCAAAGCATGACAGAAGAATCTTGTTTCAGACCTCTGATATTCACCACAGAGAACCAGGAGCAAAACTGTGAAAAAAACTCATGTGAAAAGGTCTGTTCTGGAAATAAGTTCTCTTGCAATGATAAAAGCTGTAAATGGTCCACATGTTTGAAATGCATGCATCATCTGATCATCTGAAAACCCTGAAGAAAAACCATAGCCTAAACTACTTTCACTGTGACTAAATAATTTAATAATTAGTGTTCAGTAATCAATATGGGGCATTTATTTTGCTGTCAATAATTTACCAGACTGAGATATCATTCCCTAACTCTTTCTTTCACACCCTCATTATAATTGAGAATTAGAAAGCAAGATGAAAAATTATAAAGTGCATGGCTTCTTTGGAACTCTGTATGAATTCTTTTGCCAGCCAGGCTACCACCTACACTCGTTGTTTTTTGATCATTAGAGTATAAACCTACAAGTGAAATTTGAAAAAGTGTCATGACACACACTTAAAGTATTTATCCCATACTGCTGTCTGTCAGAGCAGTATCAAGTAACAAGATCTATTGTTTTTATATGTTTATTGAATACTGTGTAAGCTGTACACTATCTATGTTACCAAATCTCAAGGTCTGAGCAATATTACTGTAAAAACCCAAAATTTTAAAACACTAGGTTTGAATTTGTTTAGCTGTGCTTTGGGACAAGGGAGAGTTAAGCTATGTCTTAAAATGCTGGAAGAGATTTTATTACTTTTATTATTTTATTGGTATAGCAATAGACAGAAGTACAGCAGAAGAGAATACAATTCTTCTGAGTAAATATTTTCTTGGGATAAACAGGTGCATCACATGAAGCTTCATGGGGATAATATGCCACCAGTGAGATGATAAACTCAGAATGTTGCTGAAAATTCCAAACAATCTTTGCAAAATATTCACAGTGATCTTTTTACACACTTACAATGGATATAAAGAAAACTTTATGACAAAAAATGTTTTATTTGTGCTCTAATATTTGAAGGGCCAGACTTCTCTATCTCCTTTCTGCACAGGGAGCTATTTTCCTTCAGTTCTGCCACATCTCACAGGGGACTGTTCTGGTTATTGTTTCATCTGAAATAATGTTATTAATGGGTTTCCAGGCTCTCCAGGCTGGCCTCTGCTTTCACAAATGGACACATTTATTTTCCATACAAGCAAAGGAGTGATGCATCCTCTAGTGTAACAAGTACCTGCAGTGCTAACCTGCTGCTGTTCTCCCTGAGTAGTTCTCCTGGTCCTCTTTATCCCTCTCCCTCCACCCGCCACTGACTCCTGTGTTCTCTTAAAGCCACATACAACATCCTGATCCTCAGACTTCAACAGCAATCACATACCACTGTACACTGATAATAAGCAAATCCTCCCAGAGCTACAGAAAATAAAAGAGAAGGGTCTCCAAGGCATAGGCTATCACTTGCCAACACTGGGAAGAGTCTCAAATGACAGGAACTCGAAACTGAAATGGAAAATATTTTCCATTTGGTACCATGGCAACTGAACAAAACCCAGTAATTGCCTGATCCTCTCCTCACCTCCCAGATTCAATGCGACTTGCTTTTAAGGATTGGAGCTTTATCTATTTCCTGGTGCCTGGCAAGTGCAACAGAAGAAGGAAAAGGAAAAAAAAAAAGCAGTAAAGAAGACACCTTCAGAAAACTCTGAGCAGTCTCCACAAAAAAAAAAAAAAAAAAAAAAAAAAAAAAAAAAAAAAAAAAAAAAAAAATTCCTGTATTTACAAGAGGAAGGAAAGGACTTCACTGCAAGTTAAATAAAGAACCAGGAAATGCAAAGCTCATGGACAGCCAGGCTTTTTTACTCAAAAACATGCTGAAGAAGAGTTGTTCTTGTCCCTAAAGAGCTTGAGCATGAAAAACTACAGTTTGCAGCCAGGCAATAGGCAAGTCCGAGAGACTGAACTTATACACAGTTTTAAAATGAAATTCAAAAAAAGTTGCACACTGCACTGTTAGAAAAGAGTTGGGCAGTCATGATTATTTGTTGATTTGCCTTACAACACTACTTCAGTGTATTGAGCTCTGTTTCTGCACTTTTCTTGTTGCTAATTCAAATATTGCAATTTGGCAGAACTAGATAAAATTTCCCATCCTATTTAAAAATTAAAACTAATTTTTTAAAATATACTATTTAATTATGTAAAACAATTAAAGAAAAGTGTAACTTTATTAAAACAATGATTCTTAAATGAGGAAGGAGAGTTTCTGAAAATACTGCAATTTCATAAATATTTTATAAGGGGCAGTATGATTTCATGAGTTTTCTCAATTTTGCATGAAATATTGCTGGAGAATTATATGAGCGCTAATGAATTATTAAGTTCTATTTATATTTCAGGTAATTTCACAAAATATTTTTGTGCTTCTGAATGCCTGTACATAACACCAAATCAAATCTTTATGAAATTAACTTGGTTTTAGTTTTAGCATAGAAGCTTTTAATCTTGAAACCAAAATAAAGATTTAACCTGGTCACATATCAGCAGAACACATTTTTTGCATGTGTTTTTTTACCAGCTGCTTTCATATAATCAGAAAATGCTACTCTCAGACAGATGAGGATTACCTCATCTGCGAACACCATGCATCTGTAAAATAAAGGAGTCCCTAACTTCATCATAAGGCAAAATCATCATTCTGAGTCCAAATACCGGCAGATATGATAACCAAGGACCCATATAAAGAGAAGACATTTCAGTCCTAGAACTCATGTTTATAGCTAATGAAAGCTAGTGTCTCTTAAACTGTCCAGTATTTAAATAGATTTAAAATTCTCAGCTTTCCCAGTTATAATACATATTTTCATATCTTTTTATCTTGAAAATGATAGACCTGTCAATGCTGAAACATTGTACTGAAATATTTCTTTCCACTCAGTCAGTGTAAGGCCCACTGCAGAAGGACTGAAAATGTTTCCATAAGTCTCATTCCACATGCATATCTACGGCTAACACTCCCCACTGCTGGGCTGAGAAACATTATTTTAACAGCAGAGCCTACCTAAAATCAATCATCTGGGTAAACAAACTGAGCAAAAAATCCCTTCTGCTGTCAAAATGCTGTCGCAGAAGCCAAGCTCTGCACACATCCCAGAAAAGTGTCACTTGCCATCACAGTATTTAGCAGCCAGTACTGGTCAGCAAAACCCTCTAGCGCAATCTCTTCTCATTAGTCAGCATGTACTGCAGAAGCCCAGAAATGACTTATCAGAGTACAAATCTGATCCAAGGAAATGTCAATTCACATTTTCCTCTTTTTACTCCCACTCCTGATGCTACTGGCAGGGCAGATGCTTGTGCTCCTCTTCAAATTTCAGCAACAGCTTGCCAGCCGTGCACCTGATGACCTTCAAAGCTGTCATAGGACAATGGCACATTTACAAGCCTCTGCTTCTCTTGACAGTGCTACATCATCATCATCCTATCTAGCTGCAGAATCTGAAATTCTGCTTTCATGCCTAGAGAAAACCATCCATAGAGTATCAGGTGAAGAAATCCACTCTCATGAGACCCACCTGGAGTACTGCTCTGCGGTCCCCAGCACAGGAGGGGCATCAACCTGTTGGAGCAAGTCCACAGGTGGGACATGAAGATGATCAGAGGGAGAGAGAACCTCTCCTGTGAGGAAAGGATGAGAGAATTGCAATTGCTCAGCCTGGAAAAGAGAAGGCTTTGAACTTAATTGAGGCCTTCCAGTACCTGATGAGACTTCGCAAGAAATTTGAAGATAGGTTATTTACAAGAGCCTGAAGTGGCAACAGGCTTAGATCAGATACTGTGAAGAAATTCTTTACTGTGAGGGTGATGTTGAGGCACTGGAACAGGTTGCCCAGAGAGGCAGTGGGCACTCTCAAAGTGCTCAAGGTAAGGCTGAATGGTGCCCTGAGCCGCCTGCTCTAGTAGGTGGTGTCCCTGTGGTGTGAGGGTTGAAACCAGGCAATCTGAGACGGGTGTCCCTAAACAAAGCATATGATTCTATGGAGAACTTGCACACTTCACCCAGAACTTGCACAGTTCAGATACCAGAACAGCAGCCTGCTTTAGAATGACTTCCCAAAAAACCCCCATGATATGTTAAAGAAAAATCCTATAATGGGCATACCCAGCAGTGAGACAAATTTACCAGTGCAACATGCACAGGCTGCTGCCTGAAAACAGGATAGAGTGGTATTAGATATTCTTGCCATGGGGACAGACCTCTCAGATACTCAACCCCACTGTACATACTCTCATCTGAAACAGTTTGCTACAGACTACTGAAAAATAAGAGCCCTATATACACAAAATTTTATTAAAACATTTGATGAAGAAAAAAGTCAACAATCTCTCTCAATATCCTAACTCATTATTACCTGGGAGTTCTCCCTTTCTTCAAAAATATAATTTTTTAAATTTAAACTATAAGAGCAATATATTTTACTTGAACAGTGAGAGATTTTCTACAATGCAAAGAAAACTTAGCATATTTACTACTTTTTGATAGTTCATATATCGCATGTTTGACAAAAGCAACGTCTGGAAAATAATAATGCAATCTTGTCTGAAAACAGTATTTGTTACTGGTTTAAAACATCATCCTGTAATCTTTTGTGTATTTTGTGTTTCATGTTCTTGAACTGCTCCTTTCCAAGTCTAATTTGCATGCAGGCAAAATTTGAGGTCAATTTTTAATTCAGTTAATCATTTTATCATATATTTACTATAAATTATTTATATGTGTATCTCTCTCACTGACAGAAAATATGAGTGACACAAGTTGCAATGCATTCATTAACAGATAAAATGTTTAGAAGGACAAAGAAAGACATTTAAAAAGAGGTTTTGACTGGTTTCTATCTTAAATGATAATAGCTCTTGTCCTTACCTTTATTGAATGACTTTTTCCACACATTCCCTCCTTACTGAAGTTCTCCTGGTACTAACAGCACACCATTCAGCTCTAGTATCCTTCCTCATGCATGGTATTACATATTGTTTACATGACGCTCAGCACTCAGGGACTGTAAATGGCCAGGTGTTTGAAAGAAATACACTGTAAAGTCCTCAGAGAGGGAAAACACCTCCTGTCCTGACTATTACACGAAAAGGTGAATGAGAAGCAGAACTTTTTTTTCCTTTCTGCAATAAAGCTGAAACAAAAATAAAGCCTGGATTTCAAAGACATTAAATAAAATTAAATGGATGCTGAGTTTAGGCTTCTGCCAAGCATTTGGCCAACAAGAGCTCTGCAGCTGGGTCTGGAAGTACAATGCAGGAAATCGTACAGATGATGCACACACCACCTTTGCCAGTTTTAATCACTGTGGATCACATCTAGATGAAGAACAGAGCACAAACAGTGTGGAGGAACGACATTTTACCTTTAACATGATATCATATTAGTCCTTTTACTCAGGTTTTGGAAGCCAAGCTCATTTGTCTGTATTGTATCACACTGTGTCATGAGCTAGAGTAACTTCTTAGCTTGTGACTGTATGTCAGATGCAGCTACACCACATTCCTCTCCTCCAACATAAAATATTTAGCAAATGTCATGTGGCATCAGTAACCTTTTGAAGTCAATAAACCTTTTTCTAGCTCAGTGGGAATTGTCCAACATTATTCCAGTGTGAAAAAATGTTGCTTGGAGTTAACAGTTCCTTTTTTTGAGGAAAGACATCTGACTTCCCTGACCATCCCCCCCCCTCCTCCCCTTTTTTTTTCTTACATTTTAAAAAAACGGTTATTTTTAATGCAAAAGGCTATGGAAAACTACTTCCTTCTTTTATTTTCTATACTTAGGAATATTTTAGCAATGATGTATAACTTCTCAACACCCCACTCTTTGTAATACGTGCATGCCTCGTCTTTTGGCAATCTGTTAAAAATGATGCTTTTAACACATTTAGACTGCTATCAAATTAAGGAAGAACATTCTTCTGGTTACTTGCTAACATGGTGGAAATTTGCATCCTGATGATCTTTAAGCAATTTGTAGCAAAAGAGAAAGTGTTTAAAAAAAATATTAAAGGTTGCTACTAGATATTTCTCAAACTTCTCTCTCCACTTCATTAGGTACATTAACTGACTTTTTTCCACCCTCTGGTCTAAGCTGTTTCTTTCTGTTTCTGTTTTTTGTTTATTTATTTTGCAGTCAGGAAAAATTATTTTATCCCAGACACACAGCTAAGCACTCTCAGAACAACCAAATCATTTAGTGGTACTTAGTTTCATGAGTTTGTCAGCTGAAAATGGCATTTAGCACAGGTTTTGTCTCAGCTATGGTAATTACTGTACTGAAATGAGCTCTCATACACAGAACAGACTGTTTTCAACAGATGCAACCAAGCAACTCTGACTTCTCTGAAATAGTTTATCTGGCTTTTACAGTGTGACAATACTCAGACACAAATGCACATAACCCCTTAAAAATAAAGAGACATATGAAAAGCTGGACAGTGCTAGTTTTAATGCAGTATGTTCTTTCTTATTTTTGGATCAATTCAATTACCCCATGCAAGTATAGAATAGACTCTCTCAGTTGTACATAGCTCCCACAGTATATGCTGCCTGTGCATCTTATTACACATGAAGGTTATTGTTGTAATGTATCTCAGTGGTATACCAAATGTTAGTTTAATGATGTAATTAATATGCTTGGATTTACCATCTGATGTTCTTAGGCACCACTTGTGTTAGCATGTGGTGCTAGCAATTTCAAACATACTTGGAAACAATCGTTTTTTATTAAGGGAGTTAGCAGAAAAAGATAAAGGATTAATAACACAAGTCAAATTCTCTAACAACATTTTAAAAAAACTTGTGTTGGATGTCAGCTCAGAGTGATGCTGCCTCTGAAGCTTGTACAATATGCATTATTTATATACATATATCTGAGCTTTTTCATTATTAATATTATTGAGTATAACAGGGTTTAGCAGAAACAATTCTACAGTCTAAATGTTGTAATCAGTTGAGCTCATTTGATGATGGACTGCTTTCAGTACTAAAAAGTTAACACCAAATTGATGGACAAATGTTGTAGACAAGCAAGAAAATGAAGGGGTTTGTTTTGGGTTTTTTTTGAGGAGCACTTCTTTTTTCTAGAAAATATAATGATAAACAGTTGGATGCTACTTGAAAACTACATTCAGGTACATAGAGTATGAATCCGTAAGAGTCTGAAGCAGATTCTGAATTAGTCTTTACCAACATAACTGTCACTCATTACTTGCTAACCATAAATTACTTCTTTTTATTAGAAAAGTAATTACAAGCCTAATAAAGAAATTGGGTGAAGCTATGGTATATTAATGGTGGGAAGGATTTAGGAACATCCGAGACTACAGTGAGGATAAAAAGTTTAGAAGATTTGTCTGGCTCTTTACTCTCCATCAGCATTCTGCGTTGCCATTCTTTACCATATCTTCACTGTGTTCTTCATTTCACAGAGCAGATTGTTTATGGTATAACTTCCAGTTTTCTTTTAAATCTGCCAGAAACATCCTGAGAGTATCTTTCCATTTTCCATGCAGAAACCAAATATTTGCCAAGGAAATAAAAAGACACAGAAATGTTACTATTGTATTTTGAAACATAGATAAAAAACCATAAAAATCAATCAAGGTGTTAAAAACAGAAATGAAGGGGCTCCTTTTGAAAAAAATAGACATAAATATAAAGAATATGGGAAAATTTACACTGGAATATGCTTGACATAAATAGCTACGACTTATCTGTCAAATGTTTAAGTAGTCCACACACAAAATAAAGCATTCACTTAAAAATATTGTAACTGGAATGTATAACATTGAGGATTTTAATTGTCAAATATTGAATGCATATGGTAGTCACATTTTTTAATTCTTTGAAAAAAGTACCTATGGAGAAATGAGTTCTTATTCAAAACTCTATTGAGCTGCATGTAATCTCCAGGTGTAACAGAGCATGCACAGTGCAAAAAGTATACTATTAATTTCTGGGTGTCAAATACATAATAGTGATATTTTTCTCCACCTTCTCTATTCTCCTTCACTCCCAGCATGGACTGTGGGATCATGCCCACTGGTCTGGCAGCTGAGTTCCTTTAAGCAAGTAACACTGAAATGAGATATCTGAATATTTCAAGTATGCTGTTGCTAGAAATACAGAATACATTTAGAACAGAAAGAATCTTTTAATCTCTGCCACTAGTGGTCTGATCCTGCAACCACTCTGTCTTAAAGTAGAGAGATACATTAGAAAGCATCATACCCCCGGAAGAAGGCAGAACTGGCCTTTTGAACTCTTCCCTCTGGTGAATGTTTTGCCTGTGGATTGGTGCCAGTTGACACCTCAGACTCGTGGTGTGAGTAACTTGATACTGAGCCCGATGGACAAGGGACTCTTTAGGTAAAGCATATCTAGAGTGCTGAAGAAACAGATTTCAAGTATTTGATTTCATTAGGAAACCTCTCCATGTGACATTTTAGTACCCTTGCTTTCTTTTGCCCTCCCCATACCCAACTTCATTAGAAAAATATTTTTTTTAAGTTCTAACTCCTATGAAAAGCCAAACACCTGGAACTCCTAATAAATTCAATCCAACTAGCAAGAGGTTACAGCTGCTCATACAACTCAGCATTTAAGCCAAGACAAAGACTAGTGGTGGGAAAGCAGATATATTTCAATTACATAGCTCATTCAACAAGTTCCCCTCATATTTTACTTGTATGCTGACTTGAAAAGACCAGCACAATGGAATGAAGTACCCCAGTTTGACCTGCAAACTCATGGTAATCAAGGTTTTTAAAGACTTATTTATGTAATATCCAAACACAAGCAAGTTTCTATAACCTTGGTCTGACATAGTCCTGCAAAAACAGCTGTGTGAATTCTTAGTTACACTATTGCCTTAAAAGGAAAAATCATTTTAGAAGGCTTCTCTCAGGTCAAGAAACATTGACATTTCTCCAGTCACACAGAAACAGAGCCTGCATATTAAAGAAAAAAAACAACTCAAAATAGAAGTAGAGGGCAAAAGTGTTTTCTTATGAGAAATCAAACATCTTTGTATTTATAAAACATAGCTCTTGAGTTGCTTGAGTCCTGTTTAAGTAAAGCAGGTCAACTAAAAGATGACAGCAAGATTTCAAACAAATACACAGTAAAATTATAGACCTTCAACTGTCTGAAAAAACTCAACACTTCAAAAATTTTTAACTAATACATTCTTCTGTTGAATATAAAGTATCCCTTTTCTCTTAACCTATCTATTTACTCTTTATGTAAGTGTTTAATAGCAGTAGATGAATGTAATAATAGTATTCCAGATATTTTTCCTATATGGTTTAAGAAATAAGAAAAATACTGTTATGGTGTTAAAATTTAGGATGATAAATTTCCAATATTTTAAAATTTTTTAAAGGCACCTCTTTTACAGTTATAATTCAAAAAAGAGAGAGTACCATGTATTTCTAATATTAAAGAACACCTAGTACAGCATTATTTCCTTCCAGGTACCTTATTTTTGATGCAGAACGAGAAAGCTACAAAATAAAACACAAACACACATTACCACATATAAAGTATCTATTTATCAAGAAGGCACCAAGAATAAACTAATAATTGTTAGAAAGGCATGGCAATGAGACTCTATCACAGACCAGTCAGGGAAAAAAAAAAAAAAAAAAAAAAAGAAAGGTGATTGCTGATTATAAATTTAGGGTTTAATGGTTATTTTAGGAGGGTTTTCCATCTGAAGTTCTCTATTGTTCCTTAACAGTCACTCCTTATAGAAGTTAAGGGTTCATGATGACTTAATCTTCCTTGCCGAGAGACAGAGCAGCTGCTGAAACAGTCTAGTTAAGAACTACACATTTTTCTTTGCTGCTTCCTTTGCCTCAGGAGGGAAATAGTCGGCTTTTGTCAATGTAAATGTAGGCTAGTAGTTGATCATTCCTCTTTATCGCTCCTTCCTTACATGCCAGCTCAGCAGTACCATGAGATGTGCAGTAGGCAAGAAGGCGAGAGTTATTTTATTCAGAACATTTTATCCTGTATTACAATGCATAAAGCTAGCATTAAGTGGTAAATTCATTTGGGGACCAATCTTTCCTCTCCCACATGGAAATCAATGCCTGTTTTTCTACTCACTTCACTAAGAACCAGATTGGATGTTTCATGCTCTGGGAAAGGAAGTTTGAAGATATTCTCGTAACAAAACACAAATCCCTGAGACCACAATATTCTCAAAGATATGCAAAGTGTTACCAAGACTCTCAATGTGCTCCAAACCCAGATTTGAGTTTTAATTTATTTATACATGTGCAATGAGAAATGCAGCTCTGCAGATATATTTTTTTGTCTCTATTTCCTACTTTGCAGTTTTTCTCAAGGGCTTCATTGTTCCTTAAAATTAAAGTACTCTCATAAAAAAAAAAAAAAAAATTGAATAAGAATTCAGTAGTACAAAAGTTTCTGTATGTTTTGAAACTGGGTCAATGCTTATTTTATAGGTGAACAATTTTATAGAAAGAAAAAAAAACTGATATTCTTCCTTCCAATATACTTTATGAGAGAGCCACTGAATAGACATATAATCTAATGCCAAAGTTTTGAGACTGGTAGAAGAAGCCAGGTGATGTCACCAACCACACAGGAAATATAATGCAGACATATTCACGCTAGTGGTAAATTTTTGCAGTTGCACCAGATGAGCCAGGGAAGAAACTGAGGACAGATGAACATCACAGGAACACACAGGCTTTGTCTTGAGTGAATTTTCTTCAGACTTTGCTGTGAAAGCAGATTTTTTTGCTTTTTCCTCTGTAAATGGAGGAAATCAGGAATAAAAAAAAAAGAAACATACACAACAATCTATTGGTGGCAGCCATTAATGGAATTACCTTGTCCATTGAATACCATTTAGCTTGGAATCAGATCTACTACTATTAATTTCTACCTTTTTAATGCACACTTTAGCTAGCACATGACCCACACTGTGTAACAGCAGTTACACCCCAGGGACTAGAGATTAACAGCATGTGCTACGAGTGGTTTATTTTACAATTGCCGTGAAATAAAAGCTGATGGAAATGAGCTGGTGAATTACTCTGCCAGCAGAATCAACAATATTTTTCTCTTCATGGAAAAGCTCACATCTTCTGTCTTCGTATTTTTTTCCTAATATTGGTTTCATGGAGGAACACAATAGTTAGGGGAAATTTGGGGGAGGGCAAAAACAGAAAAGTGAGGTGTTACTCTCAATCCTGCCATTTTCATTGTATACTGCGGTTCATCTGAATAAATTTTACCAGCTAAGTGTCTGTGCCATAGTTAATTAAAACACAATCTGGGCACAAAAAGCAGCACTCAAATGAAATAAAAATTATTTTTCTATAAACTCCAGTCAGTTAGCTTTTCCTTCTCATTAAAGGAACATTAATTCAGCTGCTACACACATATATTTTTGGAGTGCTAAGGAAGAAAATAATTTCCACAGAAAGTATAAAAGAGGCTTGTTGTTTTGCAGCCCATAAGGAATTAAAAGGACTGCACCAAAAAGTGCACTCTCCACAGCTTTACTGTTAAGCAGTAAATTAATTTCAATTTTAAAAAAGAAAGTTAATATAAAACAGTCCATATTGTTAAGGATCATTGGTTACCAGTCACACAAGGAGGTTTCTCCTCTCCCATCATGCTTCCATCCACAAGGAGCTTATATCACTAACAGAATAAATCTCATCAGGTACTACTTCTCTAGTGATAAAACATACTGAATTAATCCTTTAAAGCTGCATCTTCTTAAAATAAGTAATAGAAGAGTAATGGAGAAAAGTAGTATCAAAGTTAATCATCTAAAGAAGAAGTAAACATACTAGTCAGTCACAAATAGACTTTGTCTACAAATAATTGGATGCTTTACCCCTTTGCTGAGATTTCTTTTTTCCTTTTTCACTCTCATCTTCATTTAAGTAGACTTCAAGCAAATCATTACTCATCTTTGGTATTGCTCCAGATTTCAGAGAAATTTTGAATTTTTTATTCATTGCCTCTCTGTTAGTCTGTAACACACAGCAGTTATTGCTAAGAGATACAGCTGACTGCCTGGCCTGATATTTTAGCACCTCAGCAGCCATGCATGCCTTACTCAACTCTATCAGATAATGATATGTGGCATGATTTACATGATCAGAATTGAGAATTCACTGTGAACTTATTTATAATTGCAACACAGTTGAAAGAGAAAGATGATTTAATAGGTACTATAAAGATCCTTGACAAGGCACAGGCATAAGAGACATGCTTATTTGTGTTTGGAAATTGGTTTTTATCTGTAATTTTGAATGTAACAAGTATACTCAATCTTAATCCCTGCTTCATCACAGAGGACCTAAAATTTTGCTGATACCTTTAGTTGTAGAATAGAGTCAATGTGCAAAGAGAACCTGAAACAGACTAATAGGAAAAGAGATATGGACAATTTTTAGAGACCATTTTCAGCTGATCTCCAAAGGCATTTTAAGAAACACAGCTACACCTTTTCTATCACTATTCCTGACCATTAAAAGAAATTTCTCAATGCCATTATTCAAAATAATCCTTCTTTGCCCGAAAGCAGTGTTTCCCTGGCAGCTCACCCACAGCAGGCATTTAGTATCACCCTGTGGAACTTAGCTTTGCATTCATGAGACTGCTAAATTTTCTAATATAATCATTTCACTGTAAATCTGCTCACAAAATACTGAGCTGCTCCGAGAATGAAAATCAAACTATAATTTATTCCAGTGATCATCTGAATTCACTACAATGTGGACAAGAGCTTATCAGAGTCTGGCACCAAGTATGAGTGACTGTTAATAAATCTTCATAAGGAATTGAAAAAAAATTTAAAAAACCAAACCCAAATGGAATTAACACCTCAAGGTGAACACATAGGCTATTTTCTATTAGTTTTACACAGATGATCATTCTGTCCCCAAATGTCTATGCTTCATGTGTCATTTACTGGTGAATAAGCATTTAATTATATTTGAGGTGGGTTTTTTGTCTGTTACCTCAGAATATCTGTATGCTCGAATACAAGAAAATCTCTTTATAGGTCCTTATAGAAATCTTAAACCAGGATAATGCAGATTTTTCTTTGACCCCATGAGCTTGCACTGTGGGATCTCAAAAGCTGTGATGCTAGCTTGGCATATAAGATAGCTGGTAGAGATAAAAAATTCAGATTTTTGCACTATGACTCCAATCAGCTGTAATGAGGACAGGTGTATGTGACAAACAAAGAGAACAACAGATCAAGATCTCAAAGATGAAACTAAAGTGATGGGTGAGCATGCATTTGCTGGCTACGGTGGCCCTTTATATAATAGAGACACAGAAAAGCTCGAACCACAGACCATTAATAATAAAAAAAATATGCTACTTCTTCTCTAAAAGAAATCAGGGGTTTAAATTGAAGGGGATGGGGGCAGTAAAATAATGAGCAAAGTAAACAATAAAAAAGAATGTAGCATCTGAGTACACCACTGAATCTTGATAAAACACAACCCTGTCATTTTGCTGTTTGCCTGTTTCTTACTATGTTCTGCTTGTACATATCTGAATGTTGCTACTTTATTTCAGCAATGCCGTAGGGACATGGATAAACATAATTAGGGTCATGCTAATTTTATTGTCTACCAGCACTGATGAAGTAAATCCAGATTTATTCATGTTCCTTCTTAGATGGTGCATTTCCAAAAAAGTGCAGCTTTGCTACAAATAGAAATATGTCAGGCAGGTAAAGGCAGCTCATGCCAACTTTTCTAAGTGACCGAGTGAGGCAGCAGTCCACCTGGAGAAATCCTGAAAACTTGGGCAAACTGCATATCATAGCAGAAGAAACAAAATATTTAAAACGTTTGATGCTCATGCCTTTCCTGGTCTTAAAAAGTTGAGAGCCAGACACATTTAATGGATAAGGGGTATTTACCTTGGTATTTTAATAAGGATGCGATCCTTATGGTGTGCCGTTTCACCAAGGTGGGATGCGCTGCAATGCACACACATGACAGATCACATATACAATTTATAGACCTTACAAATTAGCATAGCTAACAAGGATGTCCACTGGGAGGCCTAGATGAATGCTGATATTCCCTCATCTGAGGAATTCCCCCCTGGATGGGCCAAATCTCTGATATACAGGATATGTTCTAGAGGGGGCCTTGGCTTCTCAAGATAGCATAGGGTTTTCTGTCCTCCTACTATGAGGCCTCTAGGAAGTTTGGTGTCCTGGCCTAGCAGAATGCCAGTGCTATGCTAAGTTATCAGACTTAAGGAATTACAAGTAGGCATGCTAAGGATACTGAAGATTCATAAAAGTTGTAGAAAAGGTATATAAAAGAAAGGATCAAAAATTATCTTGGCATCAATACTGCTAATGCACTAAGGTTTGCCAGGTGTCCAGTTACCTCTCTTACACTGAGGTGCACAAGACAAAATGCAAGATAATATTCTTTAAGTGGAGAGGGGACAGGGCAGGAAAGAATTCACATACATCTTAGTCGTCTATCTTCAGGCTAGCAGATGCTTGAAACTTGTATGGTTTGCAATTTTGAAGAACACTTTAGGAACTGAAGCTCAATGGCTTCAAAAGATTAATGAAAGGGGCTCTTACTGGAACAAAGATAAAATTTTTAACCACAGAAGTATCAAAACACATGTAAAAGGAAAAAGGAGTTAAGTTATTAAATACTCCTAAAAAGCAGATTTTGGGAAGAGAGCATCACATGTTAAAGGAAGCACAACCAGGCAAGATATATTCCAGAGGGAAAAACAGCTAGAACATAAAACATTACAGGTTTCATGGTTTCAGTGACTCAATTTTATGCTCAGTTATTAATTGCCAGTACTGGTAAAAGTTGTCAATTTCCAATTTTAGAACTGTGATTGTCACAAGCCACATATAAGAGAAATATATATAATTGGTGCTTCTTTACACAACACCCTAAACTCTGATATTATTGGCAGAAACTATAGTCCCTTTTTCCTTCTCCTTCAATTATTGATGTATTTGTGCTTTGGCAATAAAGTTTTATGATGCAGTAGACTTATCGGGTGGGAAGCATAAATAAATATCATATTGATGTTGTCCACAGTCAACAAATGTAATATTATTTACAAGTAAAGCATCTGAAAGTGTAATTTTAAGAAACATTCTTAGGTGACACAATCACCTCTAAAATGTTACTGAAGGTTTGCACTTGGTCAGCTCCTGTAGGCAGCTGGGAAGAAAATAAATCCTCAGCTCTATTGTGCCACAAAGATCCTAAAGATGAAATCCTTGTTGATGTAAATGATGTAAATTTGTATGAAAAACAATTGCATAGCAGAGGCCTCACTACATCTTTTCTTCACTTCTCTGTTTATAGTACTATTAGTACTATAGCAGTATTCATTAATAACAAATGCCCAAGTGGTCACCCCTCACAATCCCCTTACCCATGAGAATTTCAGAATTTGAAGTAAGCATGACACATTCATAGACACTTCAAAAAGTCTGGAAAACATGGGATTTCCTTCTACCTGGAAAAATACATATTGCACAGATGTTCCACAGGTGCATTTGCACAGGAATCAGTTGCATGTGAAGCAGCTAAAAGGAAGGTGTACGTTGTGCAAATGCCTGTTTTATATTTATTCTACTTTAAATATCAGAACCCAGATTTATCTTTTAAGAATAAAGCATGTTGTCAGAAAAGCTTTTTAGTTAGCAGTTAGGAGGTTTATGTGAATAACACAAAATACACAAAAGCAACATTACAGCTATAGAAATATCCTGTCAAAGTAATTTGCACAGGTCTGGTCTTACAGATATTATGTTCTGTTAGTTAAATATACAAAAATGTGCACATTTGATACTTACTTCATACTGAAACCTATTCTGATGTACAGGATTGCATTTTTAACATATGAAATATGAATAATTGTAGAATTCATGTAGTCCATGTATTTTTCACATCTTCTAACTGAATATTTTACAAATGCATCTTAAGTTTAAATATAGATTTAAATATTCATTATATTTAAATATAACGAATATTTAAATTTAAGTGCCGCAGCAATCAGTATACAAATCTGCTTCATGTTTGCCACTCTTGAATGACATATGCCCTAGTGTAAGTCTTGAGAACAAAATGAGAGTGGTGTACATTCTAGACAACCACTTCTGTTCACGTGACCAGAATAAAGCAAGGGTTGAACCAACAACTTCCAGCACCCAACCTCCATGGCACACACTGCCCTTACATGGCTGCTGTAAAAAGCAGTATATAAAATAGCCACAAGGGAAAAAAAAAAAAAAAGAAAAAGCAAACAAAAAAACCCAAATAAATGGGATGGATAAGATTCATAAGGTTTTCCTAAAAACACAGATAAATTTAACTTTTCATCATGGAATAAACTGAGATTTCCTGGGGCAGACAAAGCATTGTGATAGGATTAATTTTAACTGATCCCGGTAAACCGAAACTGGATTTCTTTTGGATTACAGAGACCTAAAGTATGGTTTTGATGACACAGAGCCAGTGGCAGAGATAAATTACGGTTCTTTGACACAATGTATATTTTAGAGATCTGATGAAAGCAATGTTCTCCCTGTCATGAGCAAATGGGCTTGTTAAATTTGTGCAGCACAATAACTCTAAATTAAATGGTATCATTAAACTTGTTACAGCACATGAGTTGGAGAAGAAAACAATCAGTCATGTACTTGCAGAAATACTGAGGTTCTATTCCATATAATAAATCACCTTTTGGAAAGAATCAGGCAGTTTTCTTCACAAAGAAACAATAATTAGAAAAAAAAAACCAAAAACCAAACAAACCAAAATATTAGAATTGTTTAAATATTCTTATTTTTTAAAAATCTAAAAGGTTATTTAGGGAAAAAAAAAAAAATTAAAACTAACAAAGCCAAGGCAAAAAAATAACCCAAATCAAACGAAACATAAAAAACCCAAACCAAAACAAATACACACACGTGTGCACACAAAATAAATCCCTAGTAGATTTTGAAATTTAACATATTTTCCAACAATGGCATTGTAATAATCTTTTTTCAAAACATTTATTTTGGCTTCTGAAGGAGCTTTTTCTGAAAGGCAGTGGTGATCACAACACTGCTTTTCATGCAAAAACCCTGGATACAAGTCAAATTAAAACTTGTTTTCAAACAACTTACAAGGAACCTGTCCTGCTAAAATGTGGTTATGCATTCCATGTCTGCAGCAAAGTTATGGCCCAACAACCCTATGAGAAAAATTTTTCTTTGGATTCAGAAATCCTAGGGGAGAAACCCACTACTATCTTAAAATTAACAGACCTTGCACCATTAACGTGTATGTACCAACAGAAACATCACAAGTTTTTCTTGGTTCATCATCATCATCCTCCTTTCTCTTCTCTTTATTTTTCAACTAATTTCAGGTTCTGCACTAATTTTCTGAGTGTTTTTAGGACCATTTTTGAACTCTGATTTCTTGAGCTCTGATTTCTGTAGGTTTTCAAGGGACTACTAAATACTTGACCTTTCTGAAGTCCAGGCTTCTTTATTTAGATGATTTCTCTGAAGGACAGGAAATCTAATAGATTACACACAGTGAAATGGCCCCAAGGGGAAATTTGTCTTGTTTTAAGGAATTTGTTCATTTCTTCAACAAAATTTTAATACGGTGTGCCAAGAAGAAAGAGTTCCAAGCATTAGAATACAGTTCAGACCTATAAATTCATACCTGGGAATGTGTGAATTCCCTCTGGGACAATGATTTCCAAAACTTAAGAGGAAAGTCTTATCCTTTTGCGGCATAGTTTCACACTTGTGAAAAACAATATTCCTTCCAACACCTTCATCTCATTGATTTCCCTGTAAACTTGCTGCGACATGGCCAGCCATTTTCGGTGAAGCACCAAGCACACATCAGAATGAATTTTGATTTAGCACCAGCTTGCAGGAAAAACATTAATACTGCCTCAATATTTTAAATGAAGTACAAGTGAGGCTTGTAGACAACTCCACAAACTGTTAGATAATATTAATTTAAATTTTGATTTGTCCTACATTCTACTACCTGAAGATAATTAGATTAAGGGAGCATTGAATTTTAAACTCAGCAGTAATGCCACTTCCTTTTATTAGCCCTTTTGAAAGCTGTCACATTAGGTAGCTGTATTTTCCTCAGCCTTTTCATGAATTTCTATCTTACCACTCACATTGTATTAAGCTGTACCATGGCTGAAATTTCAGGAGCAGCTGTAATTCCTCACACGGACCAAATCCATTTTGTAACTCTCATTATTAAATGCTCACCACATATGTAAACTTGTAATTAACTTCATGGACCTGATTAAGAAGCATAGATCCTTCAACTGTTCATGGGAAGAAAGCAACACCAGCAATACCAACTCTCACACCTGAGTGTAGCGGTTTCAGAACCAGGCAGAAACACTAATTAAGTGCAGTGGTTTTGGTTCACTGATCTGAGTTTCCTGGCCAACACACTAATTAATGTAGTGGGTCTAGCACTGGCCAAATGCTAATACACCTACTAGAATTTTTTACTCATTTTCTGCTGAGAGATAAGGATTAGGAGGAGGAGCAAAGCAGGCTCAAACTTTAAAGGGTATAAAGAAAACTTTATTAACAGAATTAAAAGAAGAATAATAAGAAAAATAGATTAAATCATCAGAACACTTCTCCTCCCCTCACACCCTCTTTTCTTTCCCACTGACAACATAAAGAGGTAAAACCTGGGACTTTCAGTCAGTTTGCCACTTCTAAAATAGTCTTTCTTCAGTTCTCTTAGGGAAAGGAGTCTCTCTTGCCCATGCCAGGGAGACATCTTCACAAGAAACAGTTCTCTCATGGCTTTAATGTCACAGTAAATCAGCAGCCACCAGGAAATCTGCAATTGTGAAGTCCCTCATACATTTTGGTAGTTTTTCTCATAACTAGCACCATGGGCCATTTTAGCTTACTGGGGTACAATTTTAAGGATGAGCTGTTCTATTATAGAATCACAAGTTCCCTTTTATCTCTGGGAGCAAAGGTTTTCTTCTTCTATCTCTGGGGCAAAGTTTTTCATCTTTCTCATCACTGTCTGTTCAAACTTGTTATGATCACAGCTACTGCAACATCTGTGTATTTCAACACTGGTACTTCTGCTCACAGTTGTAGTCAGAATGCTACATCCCCCCAATGCATTCAATTAATTACAGGGAAAAAAGTCTGATATATCAATTATATCTTCACTATAGCCTTACAAGAGAATTTCAGCCCAAGACTAAGGTATCTCTTCAATCTTCTCCATCTAGAATTTGACTCTTTCTTTACTGACCTCAATTGTCTCATGTTGTTTTTTTCTTTACATGTCTTCACCCTTTTATTTTTCCAGATTCATGAGACAATTGGTAGGTTCATTTATTCTCAAGCTTTATCAATTGAAACAGTTTTTAGAGAGGTCTACAGCACTGAAAGGTTGATCTCATCTAGGCTCTGAACCAGGGAAATCACTCACCGTGCCTCTCTGTTCATTACGTGGTCTCACCAACACTGTGAAGTTGCACTGGCTGTCGGTGCCACCCTGCCTTCTCTTCATGCAGGGCACTAAAAAGAAAGAAAAGCTGCCAATGCTTTTGTTTTCTGTCCACAGCATGGCTGGCTATCTGTTTCTCTGGGTCTGGATTGAAGGCACATGAGACGGTGGTTCATGCTCAGACTCAGGTGTTTGTTATTTCTTATCAGTAAAACAGTCTCACAACCATTTCAGCTGAGTTCAGCAGCAAGGCACAAAATGGCTAACAAAAGATCTTGTTACAAGATCTTTTAAGACGAAACTATCCAGTTAAGAAAGGACACCTAGATTACTTTCCCTTTAAACGAAATAACTGATCCCTGGAAGCACACAATGCAGACTTTTGTGTCCAATTACAAAATGCCACCCAAATCCATGAAGAAGAAGGAAGAAGAAGCATGAAGAAGAAACTCAGAAGAAACAGGACACCCTGTGCCCGCCATCCTACTTCCATCCGCAACATACTAAAAATCCCAAAACCTAAATTTCTCACCTAAGTGATACACCTACACTACTTTCTGTAATCTATTTCACGCTTTTGTGGATTCTAGTCTATCTTGAAGTCTAGAAAACTTTCTCCATGAATGAGGACCAAAGTAATTGCTCTCCTGGGGGTCAGGGCACCCCAGAGCAGACAGAGAAATATTCCCGGTGCCCTGGGTTTCCACAGCTGGCTAAGCAAACAAAATCCATTCTGAGACATGCCAAGCTAGCCACGGTTGTGCAACGCTTCCCCAGCCATGCCAAATTTGGCTAAGCAGTCCCGGTCCATGCCAGCCTTGGGGTCACCTCCAACGCTGGTCGTGGGGCCACTCCTGGCACTGGTCCCAGCCGCATGGTTGCTCCCAAGGACAGGCAGGGTCCAACAGGAAGGAGCCCAGCCGCACTGGGAAGGGGTCCCAGCCACCCTGCCAAGACGGGACACAGCAGGCTTCCTGGGAAGGAGCCATCTCTCCCAGGAGAGCCTTCCGGGCCCGGCCCCGCCAGGACACACGGGCCGTGTGGGGCCGGCCCAGCCACAGGGCCCAGTTACCCGCTCAAAGGCCAGAGGCAAGAGAGCTTTCCACGGGCCTGTCCGTGCTTTAATGTGTTTTCACTGAGGTATATCCTGCTCTTTTAGGTGTCACTGACAGGTGTCAGTCTTTAAAATTAACCAGTTGATTGATTCCACCAGGTCTCCACAGGGCATCACTTCCACAGGTTGTGGACCCCTCCCACCCAACTGGAAACCAAACCTACATTAAACCACCCCAATGAGTTAGGTGGTTATTTTCAAACTGGGTGTCATCAGCACTTACCTGAAGATACTAGCACTCTGCACTGGCTGGGCAGCAAAACAATCTGCTGCATCACGGTTGTGTCTGTGCTTCCAGAGAGTCTTCCTCTCATTGTAGATGTACGTGAAAGACTTCTAACTTCCTCTGACCAATTCATAAGTAAAAAGAAACTCTAATATAGAAAAAAAAATACTGTGTATCTGGAAAAAAATCTCAGAAAAATTAATATTACTTTTCTTCCAATATACTTTATGTGCTAGAAATATGAAAGCAATAAAAAGTGTAGGAAAGTGTACATTCAGTTTTATCCAAGAAACAGAAATAATGATATGCATGTCTGAAGGCTTCCATAAAAGCTGTCAAGTGCAGCACTTTTCAAAAATCACATCAATTTAAGCATCTTAGTCTTATTCTATTTGTCTTCAACCTACTTTTCATTTCTTTAAGTTACTTTGACAAGTAACACAGCAGCTAGATAAATTGACTTTCATTTGTCATAGACCTCTACAGCTATTCACAAGCCCTGGAAGAGAAGAAAAACACATCAGCATACATCCTTTTGGAAAGAAAAATGCAATAAATTTTATCATTGAGATGTTTCCCAGAAAGTCAGGAGAGGCTCAAACCATTTCTCCTCTCTGCTCAGAAAACCCACACTCTTAACACTACCAACTTTTTGTTATCATAATCAAGCACAAAAAAAATAAGTTGGTGTAGTTTTATTTTCAGGGTGTTGAACTATTTGTTCATGCAAAGAGAACATGGCCTTGATACTTGAAGATCATGAGAGAGACAAATCTGAGGCTGTATTTCATACAGCTGCAAAAAGAAAAGCAAAGATTCAGGTTTTAGTGAATATTACAGGTATATAGGCCTAGAACACAAAAATCCTATGGAGCTTGTAATATGAACTTTAATATACTGCATGCAGCACAGTGACAGATGATGAGAAAATATAACTAAAACCATGAAAGTAATCTCATTCTAGGGGTGAAACAAATATCTGACTTGCAGGAGTTTTTAATATATGTTCCCGATATGTCTATTCAATAAACTTAATGAGGTAGCTTGTTGAAAAACATGACACTTGACTCCTACAGACTACTCTTTGCAGTATTGCCCTTAAATTCATTGACATGCTATTGATCTAAATTAACTGTTTACTCATTCATGTTAAAGTTAAATTATAAATCTTCTGTTCGGTTCTGAGCTATTTCCAGAATATTTCATTTGTTTGTTACCTGATTTGCCAGTTGCTGAAGTCTGTGATTTCAGAACCTGGTTTCATTGAGTATTTTATTACCTGCCCATGCCGTAAAATCCTAGGATGGCTTTCAGGCAGAAAAAACCCCCACAAAACTACTGAAGAAGTCAGTTCTCTGGGGCTAGTGCTATTCAGTCACCCAGTGACAACAGGTGAGATGTAGCCTGAAATATATTTCCCTTTCCTCATCTCTTGTTCTGAGGCTCAAGCAGAGTCACCTGAAGTGCAGTCCAGTTGCAGCTTGGGGAGAACTCAGACTGGGCTCACCCAAAGATCTATCATTGGCAAAAGCTGTCTCCACCTTGAGGAGCAACCTTGAGAGTTGTCCCACCTCCAGCGGAGACCACCACTATCCACCCACAGTGACAAGCAAGTGGAGCTCAAAGAAGGTTCACTTAGGTCATTTTATTTATGGGATAAAATGTCTGGCTCATGGTGAAATTGCTTACCATGGGAAGGGTATGAATAAAACTCCTGCAATTATTTTTTTGTTTCTTTATAAAGGAATCTTGGAAAAACCACCCTTTAACTGTATGATTGGTGTTCCATTCTCATGTGCATTGATGTTCATAAAGTCACTGTGTTCCTCTTTAGGTTTCTTTGAGGTTTTATTGGACCAGCTGCAACTCAGGACTGTATCTCTGTTGGAGCCTTTACAAACTATTTTGAGTTTGATTGAGGAGTGGGGCCCATAAGTCACAGACCACCCCACAAATACAGTCAATCTACTTAATTGATTAATAAAGGCATCATACAGTTACATCTTACCTCTATAGCATAGGTACATGGCAGATCAGTGGTGAGAGTCCGATTATTTGATAAACTGTTTCATTTAAGTGCCAAAATTGATGTTAATTACATACTATGTTTGCACACTTGCAGACCCAAAGTAAGTGAATAGCTCTAAGTATAAAATATTACAATTAATTATATTATAGGGGAATTTGTCATAATGAATAAGGAGCATTTGCTTCATGATTTACCAGACTTTTGCATGTAAAATTATTTTAAGCAATAAGCATAGTGTTAGAGATAGCAAAACCACAATTGGATGAAGCTTTAGATTCAAAGTTCCTGCTGCTGATGTCCCACCAATTATGTTCTCCATCCCATTCCAGTCTTGCTAGGACATGGTGTATCTTTACTTTGTGAAGATAGATGTTAATCAGGATACTTTGCTGCTCTGGATTCTCTTCAGTGATGTCCTCAAGTGATCATATTGCAATTGTATTCTTACAAAAGTGAGTTTCATTCAAATGGAGGAAGGCAGGAACATTTTAACCAATCTATAGTTAGATTGTAGCTATTGGTAGATTGTGACAGGAGCTCAATCGTTAAAGTCACATCCCACAATTTCAGTAAGATTACAATTATGGGTACAGTGATTACACATTTCTACAGCGGTGCTGTCTGTAAATATAGATTCACTAAAGGTTCTCAGACAAACACATCCATTTCCAGTATATACAACTACAGTCTCAGGGGTTTCATAAGGATTTATTTTAAAGTGACAAATACGTTGTTCAGTGTCAAGACAAATGTCTTGGGACTTAGTGGTACTATTTTCACAAATAAATCCCTGTTGTTCACGCTCAACCCAGGCATCAACAGCAAGAGTTTGTCCCATTTAGTTTGTCCCATTTAATTTGTCCCATTTAGTTTATCCCATTTAGTTTGGCTCATAATCTATGTACTAATGCATAGAGGACATTTCCATAATGATTTTATCCCAGCACAATTATAGGGCATATGGCGTATACTGAAGCATTATGTACTGTCGAAACATCTCTCCTGGATAATTTTGGACAGGACAGGGTTTGTCCATGTATCCAGCTAACCGTCCTGTATAACATGAATTCAGGAATATTGAGCAGGTAGACTTAATTGCAGAAATATTGATTAGTAATGAGAGTTCTCCCATCAGAGTGTGTTCCAACACTCCCAGTGCACCTAATATGAGCTTTAGATCATAGTCACTCCAGGGTTCCTCAATCAGTGGTTTGGAGAAGCAGCATTGTCAGGCTTTTGTCTAACATGAACACAGAACTTTTGCCTGCCATCCTCTAGAATGTTACAAGGGAAAATAAGGCTTGTTTGCAGGGGAGAGTTCTAGCCAGTCACCCTATTAGGAAGAAGGAAAAATCCACTATGCAGTAACTGTGTCTTGGCCAAACATTGCTCTGTGCAACAAAATAATATAGTTTTTTTTAACTGTGTGACACAAATTTTGGTGTAGCCATTATCTCAGATGATTCCACTTGGGGTTTAAGGAGTTCCTATTTTTATTTTTGCGATTTTAGGAAATTCACCTATATTTTGTTCCATTTTTAGCCTGTTTTATTGTCTTTCCTATGAATTTTCACATATCTCATCTTGATTGGTGCTTTCCTAGGTACATTTGGTAACAATTGCCAAGCTTTATTCCTCCAAACTGGACATCACTTTCTTTCTCAGTTCAGTGACTCCCATTGTCATTGTGTGGCATGAACCCATCCATCGCAGAACTTCTCATATTTAATTTTTCCTCCATTTGGTGCTGCAAAACAATGATCCTTATACTCCTACTTATGTGCTACATCCACCACATCCTATTTTTTCTTTGCCAGCTGCACTGATTCATGCACTAGCCTTATGTTGCCCTTTTCCTGAGGCATCAGTGAATCAAATATCTTACTGTGGTGTTTCTTTGGTGAGGAGAGATGCATTTAAAACTGGTTACAATTTATGAAGTTGTTGTAGCGCCAATAAATTTGAATTCAAAGTAATCTGTGATTTGGAAGCTCTTGTATGTTCTCTGGTTAATTGTCAGGTAAGCAGTTCATTTTCTGACCAAAGGTATTTGTGCAGCTCCTTCTGGACCAGCAATCCTCTCTAGGAATACTTCTATGAAATTAACTGGTCCTCTGATTTGCGCAGGCTGTTTCTAGCAGATGAAAGGGCAATTTCTGTAGTGTGGCTGTAAGTTGCAATGTTGGGTACTGCAGCCATTACTGGAACTGTATGGCATTAAGGCACTGGTAATCACTTGTTAAGTGCTGTCACCCATAAGAATTTTGGACTAGCCATGAAATATATGGGGAGTGGGTTATAGAAATATTGTGCTATTTTTCTAAGGTTACTATTACATCAGCAAATCCATTTTGTTCCACAGCACAGATGGCAGGAATCATATACTATGGAACATAGATAATTTTTTAATCGACAGTGCAGAAGGTGGTTGGAGTATCTGCACTGTAGCCTCACAGTTTCTTCCAGGGCTGTGGCTGGCACTTGTACTGAAGAACCACGTGGTGCCATCTGGAAAGCACCAAGTCAAAACATCAAGCCCCCAAATATTTTTGTTATGCTCTTTAACTACAAAGCAAATAGAGAGTCTGTGCTTCTGTCTCCAGAGCCATAAATTAACTTCTGTGGTTTGGTGAATAACACGTGCTCCATTTACTTCAGTGACTTTAATTCCCTTCTGTTTGGGTCACACCACCATCTTTTCAGTACCATGTGCTGGGTTTGAATATTGTGCACCTCTATGTATTGGAAATTTTATCAATTGTCATTGGTGACCAACTGGAATCTAAGTGTATCTGCTTTAATGATGGGTCTATACCCATATTCAGAGGAACCTGAGGGAAAACAAGAGATTTCTTTTCCTTCATCATAGTCATTAAGACCACCCCAAATATCCCAGTCCTCTGGAGACACTATAAATTTCCTAATTTGCGTGAGCTTAGGCAGGTACAGGGCTTCCATGAACATAATGTCCATCTGTTCCTCAAAATTTAGTTTCTTTCCTTTTCTTCCTGTAACTGTGCAGGTCTTTACCTTCTTTGGAGCCTGTACCAAATATTGCTTGTTTGGGGCTGGGAGCCTCAATCACCCTCCAGACCATGACTACATGCAATCCACTGGATTGACTCATACATAGAGTGGCAGTACAGGTGCCTCTTGCCTCTATGACATAAATCTGTGGCATATGAGAAAATGAACACACAGCAGACCATCAGAACAGACACAGAAATCCATGTTTATAAGCGAGTGGGCTTTCCTGGGAAAATTTCATTGCTAGCATATTTTCAACATAAATTTAAAAGAGTGTCCTTGACCTACATTTACCACCTATTGTTTTCTATAAGGGCCTTGTTGCAGACAAAATGGAAATTTTGGACAAATTTTATAAGGGAGATTCTCCCTTTGAGTCATGAGGTGTAGAAAGGACCACTGTGTTTTCTACACTTCTTCTCAGAGAGGAGTCTAGGTGCAGCTGGATCTAATCCTAGCCCCAGACTTCATCAATGATTTATGTCTAAAAGTTTAAGTATAGGTGTAATTGAATGCACATTTTTTAAAGTAATATTAAAACAAAGTAATTGTTGAGTAGAGATAGATGTTACTCACCATACCAATGGCCATGGGAAAATAGCTCTTACGCAAGGAGTAACTTTAAGATCCTCCTCCAAGGAGAAATCTCCCTAGAAGAGAGTGTATAAGAAGATCTTGCTCTTAAAAAGCAGCGCTGGGATTGATGGTGAGTCATCGGTTTATAAGCCAGCTCTGTCAGCTCAGCAGCCTTTCAGTCAGCCACTTCAGGTAAGGTATCAGTTACTATCAAGAGATGGTTCCTTTATGAAGTACTTCATCTGCCGCATGTGCCACATTCTGTCAGAAAACTTTGTTATTCACTTCCTCAGAATGTATAAATTTGGGATTGAAGAATCAGGCTGGTCTCAATAGTCTCAACACCAAAAGCAGTATGACCCTCCCTTCTCCATCTCGTAACTTCTCCAGACGGTAACTTTTGCAAGCAGGGTGGAGTTCAAGGTGATTTACACCCACTTAGGCAGAAGATTCTTCAATAAGGCTGGCATAGGAGAAGGCACAATTTTTTCCATTCAACTAAAAAAAATGTTCACTTCAAACCCATATTTTCACCTGCTTTAAGAATGCATTTATTATAACATATTGTTCATACTGATGCTTAAACTATGTGACAATTTTTCATTATCAAAATTATCTTTAAATTTCACTGTGGCACTAGAATAACTTTAATAAAGTTTGGTAGTGTTGAAAATTTTAATTGAAATACCTGGAAATATTTTAATTGAGAATATATAATATGCCAAGGGTATTTTGGAATATATATTATGTAATGTTCAAAAATCCAGTCATACACAGCAAGATGGAGTGCTAGGGGTTATGTCAAATTTCATCATATAGTGTTAGTCCCAACCAAAAATCTACAAATCTCAGATAGCACAAAAACTCTCTTCAAATGTAGAATTTGGCTGCTTCCTGGCAGTAATATGGAAGAAGAGGAATACAACTTCTTCATACTCAAAGGATCCTTACTATGATACAATATTGAGCAGTATTTAACAAATTCTGTGGAAATGTTTCAGACACTTCCCGACCTTGGTGAATGTTTAAAGAGCAATAAGTCTGCAACACACAGGTACACCAGCAACTCTTGAGTTGTGGTTTTGACTATTCAACAGAGAGATAAAGAGTATACTTATTATAAAAGGCTTGAGCTAACAATATTCTGACACTTTATTTAGTGTCAAGGCACTTTCTGTCTTCTTGTAATAATAATTAACGACAACAACAACAGCAACAATAATAATATTAAAACAAGGTTTTAATACATTAAGAACAGTAATTTCATTATTATCTTATAATAATTGCAGTGCATAAAAAATTAGGAGAAAGATAGGTGGTGTTTATCTTATATTGACATCATCCTCTCTATTTCAATCATCTGTTTGAAACATCAGCTAGAGCTTACAATCCTTGGACTGACATTTTCTTTCACAAATTCTCCTTATGACTTTTTAAATCTGTTTATAGGCTCTTGTTTAGCAATTAATTCCACACTTCAGTGGCATTACTTCAGTTTATTTTTTATTTCATTCAAAGTAGCTACGCTGCATGTTGCATATATGTTTTAATGAAAAACAGTGAGCAATAACTCCCTGTTCACTCTGACCATACAGTTTGTGATTACATGAACATCTGTACAAATCACCTGCCATAATCTCTTTTCTGTAGTGAGAAAAACTTGGACTCTTTTTCTTTCTCTGTAAAGTAAGTATCATTTCATTCTCTAGTGTTCCTACTTCCGTTAAAATGTTTCTAAGACTGAATTTCTTGTTGTATGCTCGTTTTAAAATGTCTGTGGACTATGCACTAGTTGTGTGAGGCCACATTGTTTTGTTCTCTATTTCCACTCTGTTGTAAACACCTCATGTATCTTTCTCACTGCTGTGAAGACATGAAATAAGTGTTTCAGGGTGCTGTTCACAATTATTTCAAATATTGATTCAGGAATGGGGGACTACTAATTTCAAGGCAATTAATTGTGTGTACGGTCAAGATTGTCTTGGCATCTGTGTTGCTTCATATTTCTTGACTTTAGATATTAGCTAGCACTTCATTATTCACTTGTTTATTGACAATCTTTTGCAATTCTTCTCTACCTTGAGTAGAGCTGTAATGTTGAAGCCTTGCTATCTCATTGATCACCCCATTTCTGGAAGTTTTCTGAAGACAAGCATCAAATAGGACTGTTGTCTGTAGACGTAATCAAGAAATACCACTGACAGTATACATTCAAAGTGGAAACTTATCACTTATTTTCCTTCTTTAAATTCAGCAATTAATCACGCTTTTTCTGCAAATCCAATGTTCTGTTAGCCAGCTGCCCTCATCTTTGTTTGATGGTATGACTTAAAGCTCAGCAGCAAAAATGCAAGGTGTCATTTGCCACATTTATTTCCCAGTTGAATAAGTAAGTCTATCCTTTCTTATAGTTTCTGCCAGTGTGACTGATATAGAAGTAAGATGTAATGGTCTGTAGATCCCCACATAGCTTTTTGAAGCCCTTCTCGAAGACTTGTTCTCATTTGCTTCCTTACTCTCTTCAGGATTCAAGCAACAAGTTTTATATCATAAAGTTGGTAATGACTATCTCTAGACTCCTTGGGTGAAACCTTTTGCTCTGAAAATTCATTACTCTCATATTTTGCTCAAAATTTTTTCCAATAATATGCCTATTTAAGACTAATGAACACAAATATAAAGAAAACATTTAGATTTTATCAGTATTAACCTCAATTCTCATTTTCATATGCCAGACATCTATCAGCCTTATGGAGTAAAGTGCAGGCTTCCAGTTTTTGATATGTTTGAAAATATTTTTATTACATATTTTTATGCTTAGAGCAATTAAGTATTCAAAAATCTTCACTACCTGCCTGATTAGATGTTATTTCAAATATAACTTACCATAATTTAAGTTCCTTCCATTGTCTATGGGCACAATTTTCAATTTTCCGACATAAAATAAACCTCTCACTTTTTATAATCATTTTACTCTGCTTTTACAGCTGTGACACTATAAAGCAGTTATATCAGAAAATGACTGCATCCCAACCCCCCCTCCCAAAGATCTGATCAAAATTTGTAGTCTTTTCCAATAATATAAAAAATATCCAAATGTTTGTGACATTATCTTACCCATACATTTGTAAGATTCAAATTCAAATTTCTACCTTTGGTCCAAAAGTAGACATTCAAGCACCAATTCAAACCACGCTTTAACACAAAATTGAACAAAAACTTAAGAATGTCCAAGGTGAAATTAATTTCTTCAAAACCACACATAGTCAGAACTTATATGCACCAGGAAAACAAATCTGAGAAATAAATAGAACAGGGCAAGATCTCTTTTCTTTTAAGATCTTGAAAAATCATTTGTCCTTGCCATAAGAAGCCTTATAATCCAGCTTATCCAGCAGAACCAGGTGACAGGCAACGAAAACGTCAGCTACTGTGGAAGAATAAATAAGCTGTAGTTTTTATCTTGACACCTAGAATTCTAACTTCTAATATAATTTTGTACTGTTCCAGGATAGTAATTACACAGAAAACAAATAATAACTGCATGCTAATGAGGTAAGGCAACAACAGCTGTGCCCTTCGCTGATGCAATCCAAGGAGTATAGCATGGAAGCAGGCACACATAGTAAGAACTACCAAAAAATGTGTCTTGAAACATAGCAACTATGGATATGTTTTATACATGCTGTAATGTTGATGCAGGCTTGTTATTTATAAGTTTCCTCACAGAAGTAGAACGCAGACTGAAAACCAGCCTATGTTCAGCTGAGTTGTTTGACCATGTGCCTTCAGCCAATTTTATTTATAAGCATACCAGATGATAAACATCTGGTACTTGTGTCAATATCCTGTGTTTTGACAAAAGGGACGTTCACATAAGATTCAATACATAGAATTGATCAAAAGCAATATATTATTTATGTTACTGATTAGATTTATAACTAAAACTGAGGAAACCAATTGAATTGATTTTCAGTTACTATGCAGAACTATATTTCAAGAAGTGAAACTCAATATTTGCCACCTAAAGTCAGCCGCCTTATTTACAGTGATTTCCATAAGGATTCTTTAAAGTGAGAAACAGTGAAGCCTTGAAAAACTGAAATGTAAACTATTTCACATATGAAACTAATTTCATAGCCAAATAATAGATGGAAAAAACCAAACATATAACTCAAAGAAAAGAAAAATCTAAGGAGGCCATGCCACTTTGCTCTCCTTCCATATCTTGAAGTTCTTGTCTATGTAGTCTTCAGAGAATACATTTCAGACAGCATTTCTCTAGTTGAAATACATCCTTTGTCATGGAGCCTTACTTAGTAAGAAGTCTACACAAGGTTAATGCAACAGACCTCACATTAATGACAGATAATATGAACAAACAGCTGTGGTTTATCATTTTATCATAAATCCAGCTCAACCAAAACCTAGTTTTCCTCGATTCAATTTGTCCTAATCTCCCTGTCCTCTACAGCCAAAACTCCCTAATGTACAGAGTCATCCTTCCTACCTCACCTGTCCTTGCTGAGGAGCTTATTTGCAGAATTCCCGTCATGGAAGTCACCACACCATGTCTCCATGATGGCACATACACGACAGCTTTGCTGCTGCATCACAGCTTCCAGCTTCTCCTGTTACCCATACCGTGTACATTGGTGCAGATATATTTCAGCTGGGAAATGTGAGTACTTAGAGGAGTTCTACTCTTTGCAATGATATTTCAATATTTAATAGTCACATTTTATCTTGAATTCAATACTACAACAATTCTTAAAAGGCTGGCGACTCAGGTGCAGGGACAGATTGATAGAGAATTGTAAATAACCTCTTAAAGCATAAATCAGTCTATTATAAATTCAGCTCACTACAGAAAAAAAAAAAAAAAAGTATTTTGGAGTAATTGCAGCAGAGAATGCAAGACTCATCCAGAAGAGAATGAAAGTGCAAGGAAATCATAACCTATGCTGAGAGCCGCTTCGTGGAGATATGAAGCAGATCCTTGGAGATATCAGTACATGATAGCTGTCCACACACCAAGGACTATTGATGTATCTTAAATTAAATTGCCAGAGGAGTTTTCTTTGTCTCTAATAAATCAAGATGTTTATGCAGCTTTCCATTCCAAAGCACTTTTACAATTTTCTCCAACCTGCTACACGGTTAGACGATCTAATCCTACCTGAAGAGTCAGCAACACTCACAATTCATTATTTTAATTACTTGTGTGGTTATGCTGTAACATCATAGGGAGATTCTGAACTGGAATTAAGTTCATTTCTGTAAAGAGTGAAATCTGAATGCAAATCCAAGATCAATATTTCTGTGACTTCCTATTCTGAGGCAGTAAAAAGAGATTTCAAGGCTCACAGACCTTTTTATGACCTTTGCCTTCAGGCAGAAAATCCTTAGAAGTTATATGTTCAATTTTGAAAACTACTTTGCAGCCAACAATAAGTATTTTTCCATGAGTCAACTGCTAACACATTCAGATAAGCACAGCTAACAAGAATATCTCCAGGAAAGAAGCCTTGTCATTGCCAGCAAAGGTTACATTTGCAGTATCTATTTCAAACCAATGCAATCTTGTTCTTGCTCAAATGCTGGGCAGGAAAAATCTTGATCTGTTGAGGTGCAACCTGAAGAAAAGAAAAACCTAAATGTCTGCATTCATATAATTGCAAGTCCAAAGTAATCATTAAAATATCCTGCTGATATGTATGAGATTTTAGTGGATCTAATTTAGTACTGCATTAGCACTTCCTTACCTATTCCTACCCTTAGCACTTTTGACTGGTACGGATTCCAGGAGATTATCAATCTCTGCTGAGCAGCAAATTGCTGTTCAGTTAAAGTCAGGTGATGCTCTGGGCCTCCATCATCACACATTTCCTCTCTCTCTCTCTCTCTCTATATATATATAAAATTCTAAAGAAAGGATAAAGCATATTTCAATAATTTTCCTCTGCTACATACAAATGCATTCCCAATAAGATAGCATTCAAAGGAAGAGTTATGAAAAGAGATTAAGGTTAAAGGAAAGAAAGAACTTTCCTTTGAAAGAACTTTCCAGGCCCCCACCTACCCCCGTATAGACAATTTCTGCAGGTCCCTCTTGAAAAGAGGATTAGATATGGGTAAGATCACAAAGGAACTTTGTGGTTGACCCTCATGGCTCCAGCATTTTTTTCCCCACAGTGAGGTCCAATGTATAGAGCTGCCTCTGGATAAACAACAAAAATTTTGCTGCCATCTAGCTATTAACTTTCCTGTCAATCAAAACATTAAAATAAAAGACCAAGACAGTAGGTTAATAAAAAGTTAGATATGAAGATCCCTTTAAATCCAATCATATATGTTTGGTGCCCTTTCAGATATACCAGCATAATTTTATCAGCCTTCAAATGCCAACAAGAAAAGCACTCTTCTTCACAGTTCCAGTGTCTTATATGTTATCCTTGTGCTGTTGTGTCAGAAAACTGGGCATCTGAAATGGTAGTACAACTGGATAAAAATCAGAATTCAGCATGTCAGACTATCTATTCAGCATGTCAGACTATTTTTCAGATTCACAATCTGTCATTTAAGGGCATTACTTACATGGAGAAGGAAATTTTATCTTCCTCCCCTAAAATCTGGAAAACACCTTCTTGAGGCCATCTCTATTTCTCCCAATTAAACTATGTGTTTTTCTTTACACAACATATATATTAGGGGGGAAAGGTGATTACTGAAAAGGGACAATCCTTAGTTTACAAATAAAATTGTGCTCTCTGCCTTTTCAACTTCACTAAACTATCATTGCAAAAGACTTGAAGAGTAATGAAACAAATTTCAGTTATCCATTCTTACCCAACCAACCACCCTTTCCCTGTCATGGTTGAAGGACTTTTATATCAATTCCATTCAATTCTTAAAACATTCAGTATTTCAGTCAATTAAGCAGTTCAAAACCAGTATATGAGCTAAAATTAAAGCTGTCTAAAACATTTAATGCTGTGTAGAGTAGGTAACTTAAAGAAGCTGAAAGGGAATCTTGGGAAAATTCTCACACTAGCACCAGACAAAAGTGAAATGTGCAATAGATGAAGCAAAAAATATAGAGACATTAAAAATAACACAAATATTAGATGCATGAATTTTTATGACCCCAATCTTAATGTCATATAACTTTTTATACACCAAGTTTAAAAAAAATAATTGGAAATCAAGGGGGAAAAAAAGCCTACCTCAAATAATTGCATTATAGTCAGCCATGTCCTGCTAGCCAATTCCTAGATGCCAACCAAGCTAATGCAGTCCCTGTGTATACCAGAAACACCACATTATCCGGATCCCACTGACTCCTAATTGTGCAAGCAGTAATCAATAAAATTTTATCTTAAGATATATAGTAAATGTCAGTAGACTGAAACATCTTCTGATGGAGCATTAAATGTGAACATAATCTTCTCTTGTAAATATTCAGATACCAATATGGTTGAAAAAAGCCTATGCTCCAGGTCA
The DNA here is from genome assembly GCF_028551555.1 of Melozone crissalis. Classification (NCBI taxonomy): domain Eukaryota; kingdom Metazoa; phylum Chordata; class Aves; order Passeriformes; family Passerellidae; genus Melozone; species Melozone crissalis. Next base: position 16,262,219 of record NW_026535783.1, on the reverse strand, counting down.
CGAATTTTTAAATCTAGGTTAGTAAATCTGTTCAGGTAGTGACTGTGCAATTTTCTACTTCAGAAACATAATACTTTGTCTAAAATAAAATGCTTTTTTGAAAATGTCCAGCAGTGAGTGAGTTTCCATTTGGAAAGCTTAATTCAGATGCAAAATAGCATTTCAGTATAGCAGAAAGTCAGACATCTCAGGAAAGGAATAACCTTCCTATAAGGACACCTTTTTTGAAAGATGTTTCATGCATTCCTAACCACTATGCTCCTGACTATACAAGTAATTGGTGAATTAAAGATTTTTCTCCCTCTCTCTCTCTCTTTCTTATTTCATCTCTTTTTGTTTCCAAACCCTTCTTTTCTTCAGTTGCACACATTTTATCACCATTTCATATGAAAATATGTGGAAAGTGCATAAAGATAGTTTATTACACTGATGCACTCACTCGGAAAACGCAATACTTTTAGTAATACTTGCATGGCAAGACACAGCAATTTAATCAGATTTAGAAGAATGTTTCTGCCAAAATGTTCTGTCTGTCAATTTACTAATCTGTTTTCTTTAAGAGAAAAGAAACAAGTATTTTTTGAGTAAAGAGTTTGTTCCATTTCAAATCCAGTCACAATTTTGATGCAAGAATAGAAAATGCAGTTTACAGGACATAGTGATAACACTGTTTACCATCACTCAGCAGAAAGAAATTTTTAAAAAATGTCATAAGCATATAGTAAAACTGGGCCAACTCAAGTAATTCTGGCTACATCAGGAAAAAAAATCCTTCTGAAGGAAAAAATCAGTGAATGAATACAAGGAACTTCCTATAAAAGAGGTAGGCTCTCTCTTGCTCGCAATAGCTCAGCTATATTTATACCGAAACTTAGACTCTACTATTCTGAAGCAAAAAAGGATGTATCACACCCTATTTTGAAGACTTACTGTTAAACAGGTGCATCCACTAGCTCTAGAGGGCCACATTTCTTAAAATGCAGCTGCTTGGTCATGGTTTGATAAACACATCTAGGAAATCACATCCTTTTAGCCCCAGCAGTGCAGATTTCCATGAAACAAAAATGTTATGCCTTGTGCCATGAAGACAGAGACTTGAGCTCTGGAAAGACACAACAGAGAACTGCATGGAGATCTATTTTGGTACTGCAGCCCGCTGAATCACATTAGACAGCAGTCAATTATTTATTCTAAGCTATGAGTAAGTTAATTTTTGTTCCAGCAAGACATAGGTTAAGAGTGAAGGACTCATTTAGAATTATGGAGGAATTGTAGGAAGAAAAACCTACTTTTCATATCCCCTTGAAAGCTAAACAGTATTTTGTCTCCCTGAAATCTAAACAATGCATTTGCTTAACTCTGCTCTACCCACATCACAAACTATTAACCTCTAACATTTGAATCAGAGCAAACTACAGAAATATCTCTGTCCCTAACACCACTTTATTATGGAGTGCACTCAGTATTCCCTTTACACAGTAGTAAAGAATAGGAAAAAGATTAGGTTGCATTCTCCTCCCAAGTCCACAGGCATTTTCAAAATCCTGATTAAATAAACGTATCCCTCAAAAAAAAGCTTTCCATGCTCAAGAGATACCCCAGAAACTTCTAGTGTTAAAAAACTATTTGAGTATTACCGTATCAATTAAGAGATGTTAAGAGATATTTCTAGGAAAACCAAGTATTTACATTTAAGATCACAAACTTGGAGAGTTTAAAAAAAACAACTGTGAAATAACTCTGAGGTTGCTGACTTTGGACTTTGGAAACCCTGCATTCAGAGGTCTTGCTTCCATGTTTCACACATTGGAAATAATATTTGCTGGACTTATGACAGTATTTCTGAAAAAGATAATTGTAAACAGCATGAGAAGCTCTGGAATCATGGCAATAGAGGTCTCAGAGAGGAAACTTCAGGAAAAGAGGAGTGGTCATCACAGATATAAGGAATTTTTAACAAATAGACATTTATACTTTCAATAATGTTTCTAAGCATAGAATAAAACATACCTCTCAAAGTGAAGTAAAAGGTTAAAAAATGGAGAATGAACGAAGAATAAGCTAAAGCACACAGGTTAAAAAAATAAGGTTATTGTGGAGTTCCTAATAGTTAAGAAAAAAATTCTCCTAGGAGAGCTTTTTTTAGAAAAGGGAGGATTACTAAGTTTAAGAGACACATGGAAAGCTAGGATATTTTGTATGTTAATACTCCCCGACATAAGATTATTTTTCCACTCTGCTGTATTAAATTAACACTTGTATTGCATTGACTTTAGAAAAAAACTTCAAAGAACAGAAAATCTCAAAGATCAAAGACTATCATTTCCCAAGTTTACATGCTCTTTCCAAAAATGTGTACCTAGCAAGTTTCAACAGCCTGGTGACAAAATATTTGCACAAAGTCATATTTAATTAAACAGCCAAAGATTGTAATAACCTAATTATAACACTAACCTTAGCCTTGTGCTGATTCATTAGAAAGGGACTCAGGCAGCAGCCAACAGGGAGAAACTGACTGTGTCCTGAGAAATGGGAACACTTACTCCATTATTTGTTTCTCTTAGCAAATTAATTTGTAGAGATCAATCATTGCACAAAGTACTTGCTAGCTAGCAAAACCACATGCTCCTAAGCAGTCACAGCTGCACTTACATTTAAAAGAATATCCATGTATTTAAAGATTTCATCAGCTGGCTCTTAGAGACATATGAATCTCATTTGTTTAGGTTCACTTTAAGTTCAGTGATCTCTGCTTTATTCATTTTTCTCTCAAGTCTGTTTTGAATTTCAGATATGAACAGCCCAAGCAGGCTATCCTTCCATCCTGTGTGACTTCATCCCATTCCTCTTTGAACTAATCCTCCTGCCTTCATATATGTGGTCTGATTATAGCTACATTCTGTATTCATATGATTCTTGGGCTACCTCTCTGTTCTTATAAGGCTCTGTGAATTCCAGAAAAATCAGGTTCAAGTTAAACATACTTTGGACTATTTTACTAAAAGTAATCCAAATTCTTTTTCCTTTGCTTTTATAATATCTACCACAAAATTTCTGATTCACATGAGCACACAGCATCTACCCTATATTCTCTTTGAGATTTTAGTTCAGACTGGATTTATTCTGATCCCCTGAACCAAAATTTGATTACACAGTGACTTCTACAACCAGGCCTCTCAGTGGCAGAACTCGCCAAAAAAATTTTGCACAGCTACTGAACTGTACACAAGGTAAGTGCTTCATCAATGTCACAGATCTTGCAGTGAGTCAGCTCACTAATGCACCTTCTTCAAAACCAGTAGACAACAAATTTTGTTCTCACAAAATACTTTTCAGGAATGTATATAATTTACAGTGATGTTCACTGCAACATCAATGAAAGTCTATCAGAATGCTTCATTCAACAATGAAACACGTATTGCACATTAAATGGAAATTGCACCATTGCTATTTAGACTATATAAACTAATTAAAACTAAAAACCTATACTTTTTTGTTTTAATTAGTTTCTATAGTTTTAATTAGTTTATATTAGTTTCAATTTTATTATAAAGTGTAAAATTCTTGATGGCCACAATTTCTTAATACATATATCTTTTAGTACTGCATGTCAGCTGCCAAATATGAACTGTGCTGCTCATGTGGGCATTCTTCCCTGACTAATTTTGATGTTTACTTCTCAGAGTAGAGCCCCTAACACAGGCTTTTGTCAGGCTGGTCAAACAAAATTATCCAAGTTTTTCCCAAAATAAAAAGGCTGTTCAGATGAATACTGCTTGTAGTGTGGAGCTGAACTCATTCTAGGCTGTACTGCCAGCACCATGAAACGTGGGGCTCAGAGCTCCTGTGTGTTTTAAAGCCTACAGCATATCTGTCACGGGAACCCTGCCTAAGTATTCACCAATCAATTGTCAGGAGAAGTCAAGGATTTGTTCAAGGTATCTGACACCCTGAGAAGAAGAAAGTAAAGAAAGGAAACTTAGTGCGCACCTCTGATAGGCCTTTTATGACTCGAGGTCAGAGGACTTCTCCATCTATACAAGGCAGAGAGTAAAAGAAAAATCCAAATTTGAGTGGCAACTCAGAACTCAAATTTCCATCTTTAACCAAGGCCTAGCTAATGAAAGCAGAAAGGTTTAGTTTACTGGCTTGGTTGTAATTATAATTATGTACACTCTCTCCCATACTGGTAAACCTACAGTTGAGGAGCACAGCTGGAGGAATGAAGATCCTACACCCCTTACAGCCAAGGAAATACTGTGCTGTCAGTCAGTCTGGGTGAAGGGATATTGACAGTGTCTATTAGAGGAAGAACTGAACTTACTGAGGAACATATCAGTGTTGCAATGGAAGTGTAGCTTAACTGGGCCTACACTAAATCAACCTGGAAAAAGGAGACAGACAAAGTGTTGATGCAGTTTGGATTATTCTGAGGAGAAAGGAGGAGTTCACTGTTTGATAGTTGGGGTTTTCTAAATGAAACTTAAATTACCCTGAATTAGCAGGGTAATTTTTAAGAAAATTTTTCTTGCAGCTAATAGAATTTGTATTTCCTAAAATATATGTAAAACAATATATACCTGTAGGATAGATACACTAACATCAATAAAACCCAAACCTACGGGAAAGAGAATAACGCAAATCCTGTGGAGGGAAGAACTGGTGTTTATAGACTGCTATCGAAAGGCCTGACTATTAAGTCTGTGCAATTATATTTAGAATTATCTTTTAAATATTCAAAGTGATTTAGGGAAGAAAAAAGTCTGTGTAGGGAGTAATGCAGGCCTGCAAAAACCATGGTTTAAAAATATTGCCTTCTTATATAAGAAAATATACCTTTTTTAGTAGAAAGCTTTGTATTGGTTTGACTGTGAGTATTCTCATTTCTGACAACTTCTATGAAAATCATATATTTTCTTTTCACTGTTCCCCACATGTGCACATCTCTTTTTTTTTCCAAAATATTACAAGTCATTGTAAATATGACTGTGGCTTAGAGAAAGAAAAAGCATTAAAGAAGTCGAAGAACCTGTGCATTTTTTTGGTGAATACAGTCTGCATATATTCCCTGGAAAATCTGGCCCTGATTTGTAACTAAAAATACATGGTTTATTCTGTACGTGAAGATATTCCACCAGCTTGCAATCATCAAAACCAGCTTTCATCTTTTCATATTTGTGACAGAAATTCTGAGAAAAGTGTAAGACATTATTTGCTCTCCCACTGATCCCCAAAGTTGTTTGCTTTACTTCTGAGGGTAGTAGAGTTAGGCATGTGGCTCCAGACTACAAAGTTGGAGGGCATTATTGTGCTTTTAACAATAGACTGCATGGGGGAACAGCTGAATTAAGAATAAAACTTCCTACCAGGCACAAAGCACTTTTAATGACTTCCAGTCAATTAAACACAACACACTTATTACTCCGCTATGTTGGTATGGAAAATATTCAATAACTATTTCTTTGTTATGAAATAAACACATGAACTAACTTTTATACTATGCTCACACACAAACATTCACCATTTTGTTCCACATAGAAGCTACAGAATGCTAAGTCATCTTTCTTACATGTGTTTTCAGTTTTCTTGGAACAAAGTGCAGACTACTAGCATTGCAGACACATGTTTTTAATACAGCAAGCAGCCTGGAAAACATCAGCTAGCAGAAATAAAGAAAATCTGTGAGAAGCTGCAGTTGAATTCCTTTAAATACTTCTAGCAAATAGAGTTATTGCAAATTGTACAGGTATTTAGCTTTCCTGTTTCATCAAAATAGTTCTTTAGCACTGGAAAAAAAAGTAGGATGAACCAAAGGCACATATTTGAGTATTATGTGCTTGGGCAGAAGGAGAGGAAAGAACAAAGGAGTCTGAAGGAAGGGTAAGGAATAGATACATGCTTTCTAAATTTCACATAAGACATATGTGAGTGAGCTGGAATCAGAAATAACTTGGAAATGTAAAGAAGTGGATTTATCTCACACAAAAACTCAAACAGCTGATTTTTAAGATGTTACTATAGTAAATATACTCAAAGGAAACCTCATAAGCACTAATTTGGTCTGAATCACTCAAGTGTGCATTTACTTGGGTAACAGAATTCCCTTTGCAGGGAATTCCTGTTCATATAAAAGGACTGGAAATCAATTTCCTATTTTTTTCTAATGCAAGCATGTTTTAAGAGGACTCTAGAAACATCTGAAGGATTCTTGCATCCTGAGATCATCTGGTTATTATGGTTTGAGATGCTGTTTCTTCATGAACTGTGAGACAAGCATAAGATAAGCGACTGTGGACTCCTTAATAGAAGTTCATTATGAACTGATCATCATGCTTGTTGATTTTTGTAAATACCAATTGCATGAATTGTCTGATGAGGTATTTTGTCGTGAGCTGCACATTACCACCGCACTTTTTCACATGGCCCTATCTGCAACGATGTCACCACAGATTTAACCCAAGAAAGGCAAAAGTCTGAAGTAGCATTAACTTTTCTCTGCTGTACTAAAAGATGTACTACCAACCTTAGCCCTCCTCCTTGCCAATATGTTGCCTGCCAGATGTGAAGGAATCATCTGCTCTAAGAAGTGTTTGCCCTGACTGCTTATTGTTACTGGGCTTCCCATCCGAAATCGCCAGCCAGTTTGTCAGCTGTGGCCCTATCAGAAGGCAGAATCAATTCTAAGACATAGAGAACTAATTATCAGGTGTTTCCATTCTAGTCATAAAACTACACCAATTTTACTATTCTCAGAAGAGCACTTCCTTCCACAGAGGTAGCACATCACCTAAAGTAAGGAAACACTGCAAAGAGCAGTTACCTAATTTCTGGGCTTTAATTCTTGCAAGTGAAGATAAAACTACGGTATAATTGAAAAATCACAGGTTTGACATTACAACATGAATGAAGCTGTGCCTTCAAATAAGCCACTGTGATATATATCATAAAGGAATGCATATTCCCAGTCCTGGTTTACAATACTGAATCTTTCAAAATTTCACTGAAAAAAAAGTCTTGTGGTGTGTTCAGTCAGGATACCCCATTAATCAAGGGGAGGGGGAAAAGTGACTGTTTATTTGTGTTTAATTTCTTTTTCTGGGTGCAAAATTGTGCTGACTGAAAATGAAGTTCTGATTTATTTTCATCCAGAAAGTCATTATTTCTAGGAAAGTTACTTTGACTTGGCACAGTGTGAGGCTTTACATAATTTAAGAAAAAACATGACCAGTAAGTTTGCAGAATCTCACCTGATGAGTTCATACAAAATATTATTTATCAGACTCTGCTTAGTGATTTATACTAGCCTACATACTAGATCATGAGCATTTACCAGACTAGCTTTCCAATATAAACTTTTTCACTAAAATCAAGAAAATCAAATAAGTTAATGACCACATTACCAATTTCGTACATACAATACTCAGAGGGTGATAGACTTTTTTAGAGGAGCCTTTATTCCCAAATAGAACAAAATTTTGAATTAATTATTGAAAAGCTAATGTATTTTTCTTTCCTGCAACTCAATTGAATTACTTCATGGTTCACAAAATTTTCCAATTTGTAGTGAAAAGGTGTTTTTTACCTTTGTGGCCAGCCACCACAGAAACAAATTCAGTATTGTAGCATAACATTAAAATATGTTGCTATGCATTACATTTAGTTACACTTAGTTCTTACTTCTTGCTAATTTCTACATGGAAAGTTTGAGTTCAGTTAAAATATTTAACAATTCCCTTATGATACCAGTACATAAACATAGTAATCCCATCAACTATTAATAGCTGAATAATTATGTTTTATGAAAATAAAAACACAAAAAAATTACTTAGGCACTATGACATACTTTCTCATCCCGTTTCACATACCAAACCAAATTTACAAGCCATTCATACATGCACTATGTGTACTAGTTTACTACCTTTACTTTGTGTACTCCTTTAGTCCAGAGATAAATGAAACCAAAAAGTAGAAAATCAAGTAGAATTTAGTCTCTCCTTGCAGAAAACACACAATTAATAAATACTACTCGCACTGTCCTTTCATTCCATTTGGAAATAATTAGGATTTTATTAAAATTATATCATCCACTCTTCTTTCTTTATGTCAATCCTAATATTAAATGACAGCCTTACTAACATATTATTATAAGTTAATCAGGCATTGCAAACACTAAGAGCAATTAACTGGGTATATTTCCCTCTGGGTATAATTCTAAGTAAACATGTTTGAAATTGGTGAATGGCTGCTATTAAAAATGATAGCATAAATAAAGACCAAAATATCTTCTGTCCACAAGCAGAAGAAAGCTGCTGAATGGTAAGTAATTAAATTAATCAAGATCATAATCTTTCAAGAACTTTAAAGCACAGATGTATCTTGAGTGGTTTAAATGGGTTCAGATTCAGAGGTGGTTTGTGCTGCAATATTATGTTTATCATGATCAAACTATTTCTTTTTACCACTTAACCATCTGATCTTGAACAGTAATTGCTGTCATACACAGTCTACAGAGTTGCATATAAATTCACTAATGTTCCAGAAACCTCCAGAAGTAGGAGCCCACAGTGCTGAATTTTGGGATGCCTAACTCCTAAATACCCTAATCTTAGGTATTAGGCAAATCCCATCTCTCCTATTCATCATTGTCAGGAGGCTTGGCAGCCACTGAAGTTGGGACCCCTGAAAAGTAACATCCCTGTCACAGTCTGCACCGAGATAACCACAGTGAAACATTAAAGTACGGCTTAACTGCATATGAAATGTACCTCTTGCAACTCAGCAGTACTTCTACCAGGCATTCAGGAATCACCTTCATCTGTCTTAGATTCACAGCAATACATATTTTTCCCATGTCCTGATTTATCCCAAGCCAACAACCAAGTACCACACAGGTGCTCATTCCATCTACCTCAGTGGAGAGAGGAACAGAAGTGTAAATCTGAGAAAGCCCAAAGTTGAGATAAAGTCAGTTTAAAAGGAAAAGCAAAAGCTATACACACAAGCGAAGGAAAACAAGGAATTAATTCACTGCTTCCCACAGGCAGGCCGGTGTTCAGCCATCACCAGGATAGTAGGGCCCCATCATGTGTCTTACTTGGATAGACAAACACCATCACTACAAATGTCTCCCTCCTCTCCTTCTTTCTTGTGCCCACAGTTTGTTGTGCTACATAAGAACCATATGGCCTGGAATGTTCCTTTGGTCAGTTGTGATCAGCTGTCCTGGCTGTGTCCCCTCCCAGCAACTCGTGCACTCCCAGCCTGGTCACTGGTGGATTGGGTGAGGAGCTAAAAAGCCTTGGCTCTGTGTAAACCCTGCTCTGCAGTAATGAAAACATTCCTGTTTAATCAACGCTGCTTTCAGCAAAAGTCCAAAACAGAGCCCTGTACTAGCTACTGTGAAGAAAATTAACTCTGCATAGCCAAAATCATCATTTTATCTCACCCTAATTCCATACCATTTATGTTATGAGGACACTATTCAATACACCATCATTAACTGCGCTCCCTCTTCCTGTTCTTAAATATTTTACACAGATATCATTGCCTTGGACCTATGGACTACCCCTGCAAATGTCTGTAAAACATCCACAAATGTTCACAAAATGTCTTTTGATCTCATTTAGTCCATGACTTTGGGCTCCACCTGTTAAAGTGGTCTCTCAAGATGCGAGACGGGGTGTGTTTGGTGGAGTTCCTTGGCACTGAGGCTACCACAAGTCTCTGCTGTAATTTGCATTGCTTTTTGTAAGGTACCTCCTCCACTGGCTCAGGTTGTTCCTGTTACAATCCTGTAACATGCAACTCAAATCATGGCTTTCAACCAAGATGTGCTTCCATTACATTCTTTATTACATTACATTCTTCGCCCCTGATCCCTTTGGGCCAGGATACAGGATTCAACACTGCAACAAACTTTTCCCTTTTCTCTTAGTCTGGTTGCAGCAAGGGTTTCCTGCTGTAGTCATTTTCATAATATGCAACTCAAAACACAACAGTTAAAAGATACTTCCATTAGAATCTCCCCCATCAACATGTGTGAGCTCCAGGACAGCCTGTCTCACCATGGACTTCACCATGGGCTGAAGGGGAGTTTCTGCTCTGTCTCCTAGGGCTGCTGCTCTTCCTCTTTCAAGTGATACGACTTGTCAGACTCTTCCCCTGCTTCAGGACAGAATCCCTCCCATGAGAGACAGTCCTCCTTTACAAACTGCTTTAACATGGCTTAATTGTTATTTCACTGATGCAGCTAGAAGTCATCACAGAAAGTTACTTCTGTGTAATGCATGCAGTAAGTATATGCATTAATTTAAGAAACCAAATTCCACAAACTTCAGAAAAGAAGTGCTATAAAATGAATAGAATTCAAAACTAAAAGCGTGAGGTGAAATAGTTTGTTCCCAGATTCTGCACTTTGCTCTCAATCTTCCAACAATACTTTTCTTCCCCTTCAGTGAACACAGAGAACAGTCTTATATTTTCCAGATAAACTATTTCACAGACTAAGAAGGATAACATCTGGTCACTTAGAGTATTAGCTCAACTATTAAAAAAGATTCTTTAAGCAAGAATGGGATGAGAAAATACAGGATAACATTTGTTCTTGTTTAACAGAAGAAAGGAGGAGGAGGCAGAAGACAGAGTGCAGGGCAGAGGAAGTGACCTCAAGAAAGTCATTCTGTAAAGCATAGTATCAGTGACACCATGAAGCATGACATGGTTCCAAGAGAAAAATCTGTTGTGCATACAGGAGAAAGTCTAACCTGTTACTGTGATAGTCTGTTTTGACTATGAAGTTCTGAGAGAATAAATCATTTCAATCTAGCCTGTCCTCTTATTTTGCTATTAAAGCTGACAAGAAAGCAACAGTGATCATCACTAGAGAAATCACAGTAATATGTATCTATCACACCATAATATGTTGGAATCAAAGATCATCCAGAGGTGTCATAGTCCTAATTACAGAAAAACAAATTCTGTTTAGTATCTCTTTAGTATTCTGTATCTCTTCAGTGTGTTTTTACAATTTTCTGTCTGTTTGCGTCTATTCCGGTATGAGGCATAGTGTGCCATTAAATACAGTGTAAATAAGTTGTTAAAGAATAGCTTCTCTTGAAATGAGGAGCTACAGAGTAACCTGCACTGCTTTACAATATAGAAGGTTCTTTGATGTTTGTGATATGTGACGTATGATACAAAATAATTTCAGATACTCTAAACTTTATAGAGCTTTAAAGGATGGGATATTTTTATCTCCTTTTCTAGTTTCCTACAAAAATCAGGCAATGAGTGCTTAATTCATCTTCCAGATCATAGTCAAGTTTTAGTCTCACCTCCTTTCATTCAAGCAGGACAGTGGATCATAATGTTTCATAAATGTCTGATAAAAGTCTTGCCACTTTTATGACAAGTCAGATTATCAAGCAAAAGGGGAAAAAATGCTTCACAATTAATTAATTGCTTAATTTTTATGTAGTTTTCTAGAGTGGTATCATAGACAATACTTTTAATCCACTGTCTATTTCTTTCTGTTAAAGATTGCTGCTGAACAAATTATTGCAGCACTTAACTGTCAGACAGGCTCTGTTTGCTCTACAATTCTTCGCCACTATGATTTACTTCTATATTTCTCAATCAATATATTTTTGTTCAGAGATCTGGATGACATTTTGGACATTTTGGACTCCTTCTTGATGCATGACATAGGCAATCATAGCTAACCTTCCTGCAAGAGATTCACAGAATCATAGAATACTCTGAGCTGGAAGGAACCCACAAGGATAATTGAGTCTGACTCTTAAGTGAATGTCCCATATGATGGGGGTCAAACCCATGACCTTGGCATTACTAACACCACAGACAAAAATTCTCTCCATACTAGTGATGCACTGGGAAAAAATATTCAAATTCTTAGGTGTACTTAGGTATCTGTCACCTACAGCATTGTGTTAAATTAGCACAAACAAAAATTCTTTTATAAGTGGATGCACAGAGAAGCCTTAGTATTCTTTGAGAGTCAGAGACTAAAGTGCAAGCCTCCATTGTGTCTAATGAAGCCTAAGAAAGCTCTGGTTGCCTTTCAGAGACGTGCAACAGGCAGCTCTAACAGACAGCAAGCAGTAAATTATTTCTGTGATGTGATTGTCAGCAAATCCAAAGCTGATACAGGCTGCAACCAAATGCACAATGCGTTGGCCGCCTCTACTGGTACAGAACCACAGCCAGCACAACTCAGTATGATTTTCAGAATGTAACTGAGAAGGAAAAAAGTCTTGTAAGTCTTGTTTTTCTGCAAGCTACTCTGAGTTTGTTTCATAACAATACAGTTAGTCTCAGGAATTTTACATAAGGCTGTTGAAAAGTTTCTGCTACCATGCACCCATATTTTTTTAAAAAATTGAAGCTGTCTTTTTGTATATAGCACAGCAACAAGTGATTCAGAGTGAATCACAGGGGCTTTTCTAGTGCAAAACCAATCAGTGCTCACTATAGCAAAAAAAAAGGCCCAACCCAGTATACATATGAAGTAAGAGTAAGAGCAATTGCAATAAGAAATTCCAAGGACATGAAGTAGTATTTACATTATTCTGGTAACCAAGCTTGGGTGCAGTTCTTCTAACACAGCTCTGAGGTTAGGGAAACCAACATTACACTTTTGCAATGAAAGGAGACCACAAGGTTAATATAATCCAAATGTTGAAACACAAGATGTTTTCAACTGTGGCAATATCCTGCCTTTCATTGTGTTATTTTTAGCATGTCTTAAAATATGACATGATGGATAAAGGAAATGACTATTTTTATGGTAAAAGCTTGTGTGTAAAGATAAGGTGTGATGAATTAGCAGCTGCAAAAGAAGCAAAATGTCTTTGTTTAATCTTTTTAAAATATATAATGAGGCTCTTTTGATGTTAAAAAATAAATAACCTACATTTTTTTTCCTGGTGGGAAAATTTCATTTATTTCCTCTGGAAGAATGAATTTTATAAAAAGAGGGGAAAAAAGAAAAAAAGGGTAGTAAATTCACTTTGAATCCCTTTCTAAATCTCCAGTTTCACGCAACACAAAAAAGCATAATACAAATCAAATTAGTTTCTCCCTTATTGCTAAATATATTTTGGACTTGGCAAGCAAAACAATCCTAAAATTTTGCATGATCAAAAAAAATCATAAATTTCTATAAAATATTAAAGTTATTTTTTCAACTGTTTTATTTCTGTGTTTTTAATTTTTGTGTTTAAGTTAATATTTTAAATTCTTTTTAACATAAAACAGACATCCAGAGAATACATCAGGATTTTCTTCCTGTCTGGCAGTCAGATTCACATAAAACAGACACATCCAGAAAGCAATAACATTCTATTGCCATCAGTGAACACACAGCACACTAACTTGTGTTGATTTAATCCTACAAAGAACTGTAGTGGATATACATGGCACCTTTTATGTCTAAAAATGAATTTCAAACTTCAGTTAGCTCCTCTATTCTGCATTTTTCATTAAGTTTTTGTGTACTCAAACTGCAACACCTACTCCTAAAATGTTCCTAATGCACAAAACCAACAATTTTTCAAATAAATATGAAAAAGGTCTTGTTATAAAACACAAAAAGTTCGAATAAACATAAGAATGTATGTTTACATGACATTCAGACTAGTCTTTTCTAATACCTGACTACATGACTTTGTGGTTAAAACATTACTTTTTTAATGCCTCTAAGTGAACTAAGGGGGAAGACCATTTTATAATAACCAAAATCTAATAATGGCATGCTGTATTTTCATGGAAGCTTCAATAGAGCTTGAGATGTTCAAAATCACAGTAAGTCTTAAAGCTCTCTGCATTCTTTCTTTCCAAACATTTATGAGGAGAAAAGCAAGGAGAGAGAAAAACAGCACAACACAGATCCTGCAGCACTTACACATCCCCACAAAAGGAGTCCAAATCACAGATTCCAAGCTTACAGCTGTAAACTTCAGTTAGATGATAAAACCAAGGATATTTTCAATAAACTGTAGAGGGGAAAGAAAAAGAGCAAGACAAAGAATTTTCAGGATGCAGGTTCAAATTTTGCAAATGATGCAAATATTGCCCCTTACCTGCTCACCTATCTGCACAATAAAAGATATACTTTATAGAAGACTGAATAAACTAAATAAGCAAGTCTCTCCAAAATAAATTGGACAAAAAAAAGTTATCAGTATTTTCTGCACAGTTTTTCAATACAGAATCAACCCCTGATTTTAAAAGCATTTTCTCCAAGTTGTATATAAATAAATCAAACAGCTTGCAGTCAAATATATTTCCTGTACCAAGACTGTATTTCTAAAACCCCATTCTCATGAAAACATGAGAGAACTCTCCCACATTTACATTCCATCATCTACATGCAAAAAGCACACAGAAATATACATGTGCAACTAATTTACAGAGAAGTGTTGAATGGGCACAAAAGAAAGGTTAAAAGTGCTCTTCTCAAATTTCATCTGGGGGAAAAAGAGAAAGCAGAAAATCGAAGTCAATAAAAACTGAATTTCGAATTAATAGAGTATGTCATGTTCAATACACTGCTTTACTAAAATTTTTATTCTTGATCAATTTATTGCCACCAGATTTGAATATGATAGTACAGTGGAAATACATTAAAAATGTAATTTTAATTTGGCTTGACATAAGAGATGATGAGCACCATTAAAGGAGTTTTTTGCACGTGTGGGTGCTTTCATAAACATGTGTTTTTCATGTATTTCCATTTGATTGTTTGATGTTCTATCACAAATGACTGAGTTAAAGTTCTGAGATGTCCCTAATGATGAAGGTTCAAAAGAATCCAGAACTAATGAGAACTGCCTTCAGACATTTGCAAACTAAAGAAAAATACTTTTATTTTGCAGCTCTTTTCTTACTCCCATGCAAAACATCAACTTTTAAAAGAGCCAAACTCATAGCTAGTGATGGAAACAGATGCAACAGTTACTGCTTGTTACTGCCTGCTTACCTTATGTGATATTCTGAGGAAATAATTCCAAGGTTAATGTCTTTTTAGAAACACTTAAAATGTCAGTAAATTGATACCAATACTGTACAATGCAGTTCCACTCCAAATTGCTTTACCAACAATAAACATTCTCTTGTTTTCCCTCCCAGTAAAGTTAAAAAATTCATAGGAAAGTGTTCATTTATCCCATGGCAGCTGTATAGGATCCTAATCTAATCCCATATCTAATCATCATAAGTAATGAGTATAATAAATAAAGCTATTGCTGTGTAAAGTAAACACACTCCAAGTGGAAGATATCAAAAGTATCCTTGGAATACCTTCAGTTCTAATGACATACAATCCACCAGAAATGTTTTACCCGTCCTTTGTGCTGAGCACTATGCTTTTGTCACTATCTCCAGAATATTCATCTGTACTAGTTTGATGTTAAGTCAAGATGAACCTAATAAATGTAAATTCTGTGAGAAGTGAGAATGTCATGGAGATGGTTGAACTATAGTGCCTAAGTCAGAAAAAAAAACCCCAAACATGAAAGGAATAATGCATACCGATCAGGTTTTTTTCTTCAATTTGAACTGATTTATAATATATAAAATACACATGTAAAATCTTAAATATCTTAATCTTGCTTCCTTTCACACTCGGGATCAATTTGTGCTCTCCAAAATCTCCTTCTTTACACTATTCAAAGGGGAAGGGGAAGGGGAAGGGGAAGGGGAAGGGGAAGGGGAAGGGGAAGGGAAGGGAAGGGAAGGGAAGGGAAGGGAAGGGAAGGGAAGGGAAGGGAAGGGAAGGGAAGGGAAGGGAAGGGAAGGGAAGGGAAGGGAAGGGAAGGGAAGGGAAGGGAAGGGAAGGGAAGGGAAGGGAAGGGAAGGGAAGGGAAGGGAAGGGAAGGGAAGGTTTAAAATATAGCACATAAATAAGTTTTAATTCAACAATCTCATATCATCATTAAAAGAGAATTTTGAGTCAGCTCTGAATTCATATTTCATGTTCTGCCAGAACTATGAAAAATTCTTCTGTCTCATACTAGATTCATCTTGAAAAACCTAAACCTCCTTCCAGGCCTCTCAACTCATTCTTTATTTATAAATAATATGCTTCAATAAGGTTGAAGGGGATCACGATTTAAAGTAGGACTTCAATCTCAAACGTCTCTCTCAGTGTGGAAGCTAGCAACAAACACTGGACAAAGAGATAGCCAAATGGTGAAAATCACACAGTGAGCGGGGGAATTATTTGAATCACTTTCTGAAGCTCATCATGATAGTCTGTCACAATGTGCTTTGCAATTTGAATTGTTTCAAAAACTTCTCTTCCTGCCCTGTTCTTCTTTAAAATAATTAGCCATTTTAGAATTTGAGAAGCCTAAAACCTGCAAGTATTCAGTTTTTCACTTTCAAGGTGAGACAGTCACTTCCCTGTATGGAAATTAAGAAAAAAGACTGTTATTAGTGCTATGCAAAGAATAATCCAGAGCAATGAGATTATATATTATGGCTTGTGGCCCCTAGTATTAATTCCACTATCCCTGGGGTAATCAATAGAGATTAATAACCTTCAGCATATTCCTAATTAAAGTAATTACCCTTGACCTATTGCCTTCTACTGGAGCCTGTATTTGAAGTGGCATTTTGGAGAATGGCTCTACGATCATCATCGTCATGATCATCAAAACAAAAAAATTAACAATCTGGACAAGATCACATATAAAATTTTGCTTCAATCAAGCCCCAAATATAAGCATTGTCCTGCACTACTTGGAAGAATTATTTAATGCTCTTTAGATCCAACCCATTGTGGTTTCCATGTAGTGGCAAAGAGAAACTTATTCCCTTGAAATTTATAATTCATTTTCATGATTAATTACACTTTGACTGATGTAGGGTCCAATTTTTTCCTATGAGCACAAAGTATGTGAAGAACAATGTGACTGTGCCTTTTCAAGTCTGTTTGTTGAAAAACTTCATCTCAAAAGTGTCTTCCCCACTGGGGTTTTACATCATGTCAATTCATCGCTGTTGTAGCCTCAAATGAGTTGAGAAAAATTTAAGTAGATGCAAAACAGACCACTAATCAGTAAAGATGCAAATTTTTTTTGGTTTTATACCTTTCTTTCCTTTCTGCCCCTTCTCTCTTGTTTTCTATGTGCAATTCGCCAGTTGTCATGCATAGACATGGTACATTCAAGAGAGAATACTGGCGCCTTTTTCAAAAAGGTTTAAGTTTACAAATATGAAGCCAAAACAGCTGTGTTGATTTGGAATTCCTTATTAGCCAGGAAAACTGACAGAATCTCAATATGTTCCTGTAATGCTTCTTTAACCATTAAAAACCCCCACATATCTCGAGTCTAACACATACTTTTTATCATTGACATTTTTATTGATTGAAAAAAAAACCTACAGGCACAAAGGGCCAAGAACACACTGATATCCATATTTCATCTTAGCTGCCTCTTCTGGTATTTTACTGTTTCAAATTTCTGATGTACTTTGAAAAATAGACCTGTGATCTGGACAAATTCTTTTGGGCTTCAGTGATTTTTGAGCCTGGTGACATCTGTTTTTCCCTTTGAGCTAAGAAAAGAGGGATGAATTCTGAAAAGAAATAATTCTTATAGGGGAACATATGTTTCAGATTATACAAAAGAAGTTTCTATTTATTTCTATCTATTTATCTAGATGCTCCTAGAAAGTGGAACCCTGTCTATTGCAGGCAAATCTCCTTATCAATGCCTGATTCTCTTGAGATCTTGTTAGAATAGGGAGACAGCAAGGAAAGACTTCAGCAGGTGCAACAGAGATTTCAGGCATTTCATTGAAGTGGGGAGATACATCTTGTCCTTTCAAGAAAGATCAAACAACACCTGTATTAGGAAGAAAAACAGAAAAGCTGTAGGAAATAAAAAAGAAATCAAGAAAATAAATCAAATGACATTGTGTCAATTGCCCATCTAATTATTCTCCCACTAGTGTAAGAAAGTTGCAAAACAGGAGACTTCTAATGGAGTTTGCATAAAAAATCCCCTTTATTCTGGATGAGACTGTCCTTATACATGTTACAGTACAGTTAGTAAATCCATGAAAACACACATCATTGACCTCGTTTTTTCTCCCCTCTCTCAAGCATCAGTTCCACTTCTTTTCCCATCAGTGAGTGGAAAAGCTTTACTTTTATCTAGAGCAGACTGCACCTTCTTCCGCAGCATTTCGTTCTGAACATCCTTAAATGTCCATGTGACACCTGGCACTAAATAATTAGAGGGGGATAAAAGTGGGTATTGGTTTATTATTTGCATTAAATTGTTGCATATTTTCTTACTAAATAGTAAATAGTAATAGATTGGCAACAGACAATGACTCACACTGGTAATTTTTCATTCTGTTTAACTTGTTAAAATTAGGTTATTTTATAATTTATGTTTTGACCATAGATAATATAAAAATTTTATATAAGTGTATAGCATATGATATATGTAAATGATATTCTAATATGTAAATTGTTCTTAATATTTATTTTAGAGATTAAATTTAGCACACATTAATGGGGTTTTGGCAAATGTATTTTTGATCTCTGAAGATTTGTGCAGTCAGTAAAAGACTTTTTCCTTGATGCCCAGAGGCTTCACCCAATTGATTCTTAATATTTCCAGGTCAGGAAACAGAACCTTGTCATAAGCTGTGCTACCAGCAGTGCTTTAAAAATTGCTGATTCTGGGTAACAGTCTCAGATTTTTTAGTAACCCCCTGACTCTACAGAAAAACAATTCCCAAGCTTGAACACCTTTATCATCTGTGTTCTTTCAAGAGTAAGAAGCGTGCTGCCAGCCTTGAGGAATGTAGACAATGAAAGAGGAATGTAGACAATGAAAGGCATATTTTGGCAAACAGGCATCTAAAGACATGAATTTTTCACAATTTTTTTTCACAAAATCTCATGTAAGACAGAACATTCCTTTCCCTTGATTTTATGTTGTTAGGAAAAAAAGGCAGGAAGACCAGGGTGGAAGGAAGGCATAGCCCCAAGCAAGGTTTCCAAAGAGCACTTCAGGGTGGGTCTCACAACACCACACTGGAGGAAAGGGAAGCCAACAGAGAAAACCCAGAGCCAGCTGGCTTCACCATGGGACAGAAATGACCCTGCATCTCCTGGGGTGACATCTTCCTCACCAACATCATTTGGCCAGAGGTAAGCACAATAAACCAGACAGGCTCATTTCACTTTGCATGGAGAGTAATGCAACACCTGGTCTGGAATACCAGCGGGATGTTGCCATGAATGCCAAGCTGGTATGTGCTGACCAGAGCAAGTCACATCTGGGCACAAGCACAGGGCCAGCAGCACTTAGTCAGTGGAAATTCACATCTGAAAATACTGGCAGTTGCAAGGCTCAGCTCTACTAAACTGGCTGCTTTGAGAAATTAACTGCTAGGCAGAGGCAGTTAACATTTATTAGAAACACTTTTTGATACGCAATACTTTTCTTGAGCCAGTCCTAGTCAAATATGCCATCAACAACACAGGGAGCTTCTGGAGGAGCAAAGAAATGTCACCAATTTAGCACCCTTCCCACTAGGCCACCCTGACTTTATATGAACAGACATAGTAGATTAGTACTTTTCTATCTGAAATAATAGTTTTCATGTCAATCAAGGCACATTAACTCAAGGAACGTAACATTCCATTAATCAAGGCAAGAGCACATTAACTCCTCAGTGATGAATCTTAAGCCAACAGCTTTTCAATTAATAACATAAAATAAAGCCAGCAAATCTGAATATATCTTATTCAACCTCACTTATTTTACAGGCAAGTTACCCTGTTTGAGCACAATGCATGCTGCTTATTTCTGTGTTTTGATCAAGCCAACAACCTTGAATCTATTTCCCACTGTACCTGCAATCCTCCTTCCAGTCTATCCCTGATACCTATTTAGAATTCCTTGTGATGAGAAAAATCCCTATGTTCAAGCTTTAGCTTGAAACAGGACCAATATGAGGAAAATAATGCAACCACACTTCTTTCCTGTTTTATAGTAAGCTTATTTTGAAATCTGAGCACATCTTCATGAAAAATTGTTTCCAGAGGCCCAGTTCTATATGATTTTGATTATAACACCTCTGCTATTCTCGTGTCCACAAGATTGAACACAAAGCTCAGATTTCAAATAGCATACAATTCAACCATGGGAAAGATGAAGTCGTGTTTAGCAGATAAAAACAAGGAACAAATGGGAGGCCAGATTAGATTACTGCCTGTCAGCAGACCTTATGAGGCAATTGGCTGGCAGCTTTGGTAATGCTAACTACAAACAGCTTGCAGTACCAAGCCATTACATATATTCCTTGCCAAGACTGGCTGTCAGCTGTATGACTGGCCATTTCCTGCCAACATAGCTGCCATTCTCTCCTCATTTATTAGTGGGTGCCCTGTACTTGCTGACACAGTAAGTCAGCCTACTGAATCAGGATATCTAGATTCAAATAGCTAGAGATGTAAAATAATATTCTTTTTTTCTCATTGTTCAGAGTATCATGTTTGTGGGCTAGCGGATATATACGTACTGGAAACTATCTTTTTCTGCATCTTCTTTTCTAAATTAGCATAATGTGGTAATTTCTTATTTGTTGCTAGAGTCAGGCTTACCTTCCAACAGTATAGAAATGCATTTAAAAAAACATGAAATATGTTCCATTACCCGAAAGATTGGTTGGCAGACTAGAAAAAATAATTGTCTTTCCATATGGTCCAGAAAGCACGTCTAGTTCTAGTACAAGTCGTTGTGACAGAGAAACTCCAAGTGCTTTCTTGGAATTCTGTGTGGTATTAATGCAACTGTGCAACCATTTCTTTGACTCTCTCTCATAGTGGTCTGTATGTCCTAGACTTCAGCAGTCTTTTTTATCCCAAAAACATGGTGGGACAATACAGACAACAAAGGGATTTAAGGGATTTTGTGCTTATTCCACAAATAAGCATTTGTGGAATTGTTGGTACTAATGAGTTTTCAGCAATTTGCCCCTGGAAAACTCACATGCTTTCAACAGCTTTCCCCTGGTTAGCCACTTTGTGCTCTTTTAGGCCTTTAAAAGTTTGCTGTAAGCACCAGTTGCAAAATAATATTCAGCCTATCCAAACAACTGTGTGTTATGGTTCCACATTCCAAACTATGAGTCAACTCCCATCTGAATGGGCAATGCTCTTGGCAGACTTTGACTTACCCTCAAAAATTTACATTCCAAATATAGATTTCCACAAACCTCCCAGGCAGCATGAACACAGGCAACCTCTGTTTGTATTTAAAAGGTGCAGTCTCCTCTTCTGCTCTCTAAACCATGTACCAAAAGTTACCATAATTCAAAATAACTAGAAGATTACATCATGTTTTGTTTCATTTAATATACAACATAGACTAAATGTATACATTTCTTCACTAAAATTGTCCAATATCAAAACATCTGAAATTGAAATTACATAGAAAATGGACAGTATATCCAAGCCCAGTATAGTCAAAACAAAGGGTCTCCAAAAAAAAAAAATAAAGTTGAAGTAAATAATTTTCTCTAAACAGTCTTAAAAAAAAAAAAAAAAACACCTACTTAAACATTTTTTATTATGGCTTTCTTCTGAAACTCAAAGACAATGTTTTATATGTAGAATCAGTAAAAATCCTAATCTTTGGAGAAAACAGATAAATAAAGTTTGAAAATATCAATTATTTCCTTTCTAACCATGCAAAAAATTGACAATTTCATTCAATATTTTCATTTGAGGCATAGACCACACTTTGTAATGTTACTTCACTGGAAACTAAAACCCATAATTTGCTATTAGTTAAAATCAAGCAATTTTCAAATAATTATTACAATCACATTTATGGACTTAGTTATTTTCTACAACTGCAAAGTTACAGAATCATTCTCTTTGTTCTGCAGACTGACATATGTACTTTTAGGTTAAAACCTACTTTTCAATGCCCGGTTGTGCTGGATTTGGCTGAAGTGGAGTTCATTTTCTTCCCAGGCACTAGAATGGCGTTGTATTTTGGATTTGTGCTGAGCACAGGGTTGATAACACAGAGATGTTTTTGCTGTTGCTCAGCAGGGCTCACACAGAGCCAAGGCCTTTTCTGCTGTTTGTGCTGCCACTGGTGAGAAGCTGGGAGTGCATGAGAGGCTGGGAGGAGACACAGCTGGGACAGGTGACCCAAACTGACCAAAGGGATTTCCAGACCGTGTGACATCATGCTCAGGACATAAAGCTGGGGGGAAGAAAGAGAAAGGGGGGAATGTTTGTAGTCATGGCATTTGTCTATTGAAATAAGCACTGCACATGATGGGGCCCTGCTCTCCTGGAGATGGCTGAACACCTGCCTGTCTGTGGGGAGCAGTGAAGGAATTCCTTGTTTTGCTTTGCTTTGCTTGTGTACATGGATTTGGTTCCCCCTATTAAACTGTCTATCTCTTAGCTCAGGGGTGTTCCAGCTTATAGCCTTCCCCCAGTTCTGTTGGTGAGGGATGAACAAGTGGCTGCCTGGCTGCCTGCTGGCGGGGTCAAACCACGACAGATTGGATTCCCTAGTGTATCAACTCTGTTATTCCTGTTACACATTATTTGGAGAATAATGCAATATATATGAAAAATCAGAACTCATCAATGCTCACACATTGAATTTTGTAGACTGAAAAATGAGATGCTAAAAATAATTGGTATGTATTTGCAGAAGTTATTCAACAAGTGACCTAAGTTATGAAAACTGTACAGAAACATTCCAGAGGCTGCTTGTTTATGGTTGCTAACAGATAAGAAGATTGCAGCTGATGCTGAGGATATATAGCACAATTCCTGCTCATTTTGCATGGAAAAACGGTTTCCCCTGACAACTGCCCTTGAAAGTAGCAAGAAATAGACAAACTAATAGTTGATAGTTCACTGATAATGAAGGAAGAAAAATTCAGAATGCAAATTCCTTATAATCAATTTATTCAATACCAGTGCTTGGAAATGTATTCAATTATTTTTATACATTAAAGCAAAGGAACTTCTATTGCTAACATTTTGGTTTAATATTTATATTGGAGGACAATTCAGTCCTGATGAAAGTAAGATATGACTATGTCTGTTCAGCATCACTCTACTGGACACAGGGAATTTACTTTCTCTGTGAAATTAGTTTTACCACACATCTAATCAGACTCTCACAAGTTTTGAGGACTCTGCTTTTTGCTGCTCAAGATGAGGCAGATGATTACACATGACAAGCACTTCTCCTGAATGCTCTGCAATGTTCTGCTTTACTGATGTAGCCCAGGAGTGGGGTGTTGGAGAAGAGGAAAGTGCAGTGTTTCCCAGACATTTTAAGGAGGTTTCATGTGCATTAAAAATCTACCTAGAAAACTCACATTTATGCTATTCAGATAATAAAATATTCAGTTTTCCTAGTACAAAACTGCAGTAAATCTGAGAACGGAATCTGCCATTTCACTTCTCCCATATTTCATTCAATTATAATTATTTTTACACAGGCAGAAACATGGAAGACTGACAGCTCAGTAATTTATAGGAGGTGGTGGGCAGAATAGTACCATAGTATGTCAGGCCAAAAGATGATTTAAAGTCCTGAATTTTTCTTCAGTCCTTTGGGGTTTTTGTTTGATTTGGGATTTATTTGGTTTGGGGTTTTTGGTTGGTTTCAGTTATGTTGTTTGGGTTGGTTTGGGTTGTTGTATTTTTGGGTGGGGGGAGGTGGAAGGCCTGCATCTGTAAGAAGTTCCACTAACAAAAGGTAAGTGAAAGTATTCCCTCAGCTTCATTTATGAGAGTCAGATAATTTAGGGCTACAACATTAATAATTTTTTTAAGAATCAAATTCAATGGATAATCTACAAATCCATCTTTGGTTTGGATATCTTTCCTTGAACACTATTCTGATGGAATGATGGGAGTTAATATTTTTTAAATTAGAAAAAGACCAGACAATAAAGTTCCTGAAACATTTTGCCAGTCATACATTGACAGGTTTTCTCTGTTTTTCAGCAATTCAAAATACCACATTTCCTCAATCCAATTAGTTTGGTTAAAAGGCATATTTCTTGCTATAAATGCTTCTCAAATGTGGAAATATCTGTAACTAAAACAAGATTATACATGATTGGTATTTATGGACCAGTCTTACAGTATTGGAAATTGAGTCCAAAGAACCAGACTTCAACATTTTTTGAAGGTCTTTCTGTAGAACAGATTTCCTGACTGAAATGATTCTCAACTGACAGCTGTTTGATAGCTCTAAGTCTAAGCCCATTCCCAGAGGACAGATGTTTGCATTTTGAAAACCAGCACCAGTACTAATAGGAGGATTAAAAATTTTATAGGTAAAGTCCAAACAGAAGACAATATAAGGGATAATGAATCACTGCATCAGC
Organism: Melozone crissalis; assembly: GCF_028551555.1. Lineage (NCBI taxonomy): Eukaryota > Metazoa > Chordata > Aves > Passeriformes > Passerellidae > Melozone > Melozone crissalis. The sequence continues at coordinate 16,237,793 of NW_026535783.1, read as the reverse complement.
ACAAGCAAAGTATTTTGAAATCCATCAATCAGTACAAGCCAGTCATAACTGCCTCATATTTACCTGCCTCCAGAGTGATTCCTTGACAATTGGCTGGATTTCTTTTCTATTCCCTCTTATAAATTCAAATTTTGTCAACATTACAAGAGACAAATACTAGTAATAGAAAATCTATAAGTAATGTAAATTAAATTTCCAATAGTAAAGAACTGAGATCCTGTTGTAAGCTTCCTATGTACATAAAAATGCCAAATCTATCATTTAGTAGCCAGGAAGGAGGGTGGGAATAGAGGGACATTCCAAAGAATAATGACATATGCTAGATATTATGGTCCAAATTTTGATGTTTGAAGAGTGAAAAAGACTCTGCTGTGAGACTATATCAAACAGACAAGAAAATTGGGAAGACTGAGCAGGCAGAATTGATATATTTACATCAGTCTGGGTGGAATTCTAAACAGAAGATACTGCCTATTTTTTCACATATATGTATATTCCCTTTTTTTTTTTTTCAGTGCTGCTATGAAAAGACTAGGTAAAAAATATTTTGAATTGACAATACTTGTAGGATCAAAAAACCGAGTGATGAAAAACTCACATTTCCAGAGAGTTTTCACTCTCTCTCTCTCTGTGTAACAAGAGATAGGCCAAGCTGCCAGGTCTGAATGAGCTTGAAACTTGAAAAGAAAAACCTAAACTGCAGTTTTCTACATGGGCGAGGCAGTTTTGGAAGAATTCCTGGATTTTTCTAATACCTGAAGTATTTAGAAAAACTTAGCAGCTGAATTCAATTATTTTATTCCCCTGACTGTTCACTGCATAAGTCAGCTCATCTGTGTGACAGATATCGGTAGCTGGAGGCCTTTGTCTCAACACAGAATACAGAAGACAAGAAAACTTCATGCTCCAAGACACTCTCATTTGCAACTGTCAAGATCTCATTTCCAGGAAGGTGAAACCCCACATTTGCTCCATACTACAAAAGCTTAATGCACGAGGCATATTTAGCCCATTGAAAATTCTGATTATCAAATCAACCAAGAAAACAACAATAGAAATCAAATACATATAGAAAAGTTCAAGGACAAGTTCAAATGACTTAAGATATTTAGGTGAAATGCATTGAAGATGATTAAAGGGATGGAACACCACATCTATGAGAAAAAACTGAAAGAGTTGGGGCTGTCAAGATTGGAGAGAAGGCAGTTTTAGGGAGAGCTTATATCACATTCCAGTATCCAAAGAGGGTTTATAAGAAAGATGGGGACAAACATTTAGCAGGGCCTATAGTAAGGACAACAGGTAATAGTTTTAAACAAAAATAGGGTAGATTTAGATTTAGTAGATTTAGGTAGATTTCCTTTAGAAATAAAGGAAAAATAATTAATACTGTGGGTGGTGAAACACTGGCACAGGTTGCCTAGAGAGATATATTCAGGCTCCTTTCCTGAAAACATTCTTGTTTAGGCTGAGGTAAAGCTGGACTCTGAGCAACCTGCACAGGGAAGGGTTTTTAGAATTATATCCATGTCACTTGTCATTATTATGTTAAGACAAGCAGATATATAACATACAGCAGGAAAAGCTAAACTGAAATTACCTATTTATTGTTGGGCTGCTATTCTATTGAGACAAAATCAGTATGTGGCAGCAAGACAACAAATGTGTCTAAATAATGTTGATGCCCAATGATAGAATAATGAGTTAAGAACAAGGTCTCATTCATTGGTCATAAAAAAAATCCAGAAAATATGTACATCATATCATCCCCTTCTACATTTATTTATTATAAATTGCTAATTTTGAATCTTACTATTTGTGGCATGCTTAACAGGTGTAAAAATTTACAGCTGAATTTTATTCTCCTTAATTTGCATTAGAAATGAAATGTCACTGGTTTTGGTTTACATGGACCAGCTGTGTAGAAAATTACTCATCTTTTCATCAAACTGATCATTGATACATCTTATATTGATGGATACAGACTTCCAGCACTTTGCATAAATATTCTGAGTCTCAACAGACACAGAGATGTGGGTTGTCTGAGGCACTGTACCATGTAGATAATTTCTTTCCATGTGCTGAAAACTCCAATCCCATAAAATTATTGCCCATTTGTAGACTGGGGCTCAAATATATAGGGGAAAAAATAAAAAAAAAAAAAAAATAAAATAGAAAAAAAAGCAAGCAACCAAACAAAAACAAAGCACCCAAACAGTTAAGTCCAGTTTGATTTGCTATAAATGTATTATTTTAGGTCTGTACATGAGTATCTAAGTCACTTTATCATTAAAGTTATCATGTTGTTTTGGCATGCCATCCTCCAACATGATCTCTGGACAAGGCAATTTTAAGGAAGATTAGTTTAAGACTTCGTATAATGAAGATGCAAGCAACTGGAGAATGTAAATACTAACCTAAAATTAGCAAGATGAAAATATTCTAAGAAGAATGCATGCTGATTCTATCCACTGATTCTTGCTTTGTCTCTTACTCCTATTTTAAGAGCTGCATGAGGACATGGCATTCTGAGTTTGGTTTTCAATTCACTCATTGCCTGTTTTCGTCAACAGCCTTTCACACAGTGCAAAAGAATTCCCTCTTCCTTCTACAAATCATAAGTGAATTGGCAGAGAGATGAAGCTCAATGCTTCCAACCAGGTGTATGTTATCAACAGACACTTTAATTTTTATTTGTACTTGGGGTAATAAAGGATATGCTAAAGCTGGTTTTTGGCCTGACAGATAATCAGTTTATCCTGCTTCTCCAGAAAGATGTTGGAGATAAAAATATTAATAGTATGTGTTTCAAATCTGCACGTTGTAGCCCAAAATGTATCCATTGGATGAATTTGCTGACAGACCTCCAGGTGACTGCAGTTAGATTTTGAGTTTGTATTAAGTTGCCCAGCTGGGATCAGTGTACTGCACCACAGTCTGGGATGTAATCATAATAGAAGTGGAAAAAAAACTCAAGAAGAAAGGTGATTTGGATGGCTGTTTGTGAGAAAGCTAGTTTGGAGCTGTGGGCAGGAGAATTAAACCAGAATGGAAGAGGATATAAAAAGCCCTGACTAAAGTTTAGTCTTACACCTGAGTACCATGGTATCTTCATGAAACATTTGTTTTTAGATTCTAACACATCAAAAGGTTTGTAGATTCTTTTTAATGAATGAGCCTTAATATTTAAGCTCTATCACAAACAATTCCAACCCACAAATACACATCTAGCTATACTCCCCGCTTTGGCATCTTCCGTAAAAGCAAAAGAGTTCCAAAAAGCAGAGTGAAGTTGCTTTCATGCCCTCCACTGAAAGGCTAGAGAGGAAGGGGTGTCATTTCACACACCATTTTTCTCATTACTAAGAAAAACAACAATGAAGACCAATGTCAATGCCTCTAGAAGGATTTGTGCAGGTGAAAAGAATCCTGGGATTTCTGTTAATCTCTGTACCTGCCTTGGAGCATATTTCACATTAAGCTGCACACTCTAATATTCCTTCATACCCTATTTTAAATCCTGCAGAGCATGTACATAATGCACTTTTATCTTCTGCTTTCCTCATTCATATGAACATATGCTTCTTTATATTTTGGCAGTCCTTCAAATGGGATCATTTGAAAAAGACTTACAGTTAATGACTTTAACCTTCCAAAACAAAATACACCATGTCTTCAAAATCTGGAGCAATTTCTCTAACACTGACAACCACTTCTGCTAGTTAGATCAGTCATTCAAATAGGTCATAATTTTTTAGGTAAATAAAATTCAAAAATCCTCCAAAACTGCCACAGATGTGTATGCAACATAAAATTATATTGTTATTCTTAAGATAAATTATTCTCTATGTAAAAAAATTCATTAAATTAGAACAGCTTTTTCCTTTAACATCAATATTAATGATTTCCAATTTTTTGCCATTCACCTCAGAAAAAGGAACACTGAAAATATCTGAAACAAATTCTGGCTTTTAGCCAGTGACAAGTTTATAATATAAGCACCTCCAAAGTTCAGGTGCAAACAAAACTATCAAATAAGTTCAGAAAGATGATGAATGAAGAAAAGCTAACACATATATATATATTGCATTCAAAAGTGTATGGATCAAACAGCTAAGAGTAGAAGAAGTAAAAGGTGATATCAGTATTTGTATTTCTTCTAACTCAACAAAAAAACCAACCAAAACATACAAAAAAAATTCACAAAATAATCCACAAAAAACAAAAATTTAAAAAAAAACAAAACAAAACAAAAAAAAACCAAACAAAAACAACCCACGACCAAAACCAACTAGCTCTAAGCCAAAAGCCAAAATCACTTGGATCTAGCTCTTCTAGTATTTTCGTGGAAACCCATGAAATTCGTGCAATTTATGCACAAATAGAGTACACAATTACCACGTTGATAAGGCATAATTTTGCCCCCTATATGTCAATGAAACTCCAATATTTTATCTTTCATCCAGTGTTTGTAGCCTTCACATCTAACTGAACAAGGAGAATTTTACCCAGAAATAATACAGGCATGTTCAGATCCATTTTTTTTTTTTTTTACTGATGATGGCTAGAGTTAGTATAGCCTTTAGCATGAAAATTGGAAGCAGATCACTTACTGTAGGAAACAGCATTTTTCCTTTGACTTATGAAAAGGAATGAAAAAGAAATTGGGGTAACCACGTTAGTCAAAATCTCTATTTCAATATATATATACAAAAGGTTATTCTCCAACAGATTTGTCATTAGCAAGAGTTTTACACTCTATTTAAAATATAAAGCAACATTCAGACCAAATGCAGTGGATTAGTGGCAAAAACTATAAACTATCTCCTTTTTGTAATCTCATGCATGCTTGCAAGTCCAGATATTCCTCTGTATTTCTGTTGTGCAGTAAACCACATTGCCATTTATAAAGGAATTACAAAGCAATAACTTACCATCCCTCCCATCACTGTTTGAAATTGTCTGCTAGTTATCTGATTTCCTTCTACTCAAGCAGCCTTTTTTCAAGAAAATCCTTCTAGGTTCAGAATTTAGCATACAAGTAAAAGTGTAAGCACAGAGTCTTTCAGGTCTAAGAAAAGAAAAAGAGGGAAAAAGAAACATCATTTAACATTACAATGATCTCATTTGTAAATAAGAGCAATGATTCTCAGTAGATGTTCATCCTTCTGAATGCAAGTTTCTTAAATACTTTTTCCCTGCACTCTGGATGACCCACTCAAGTCTAGAACAAACCTGAGCAGAGTACATCTGTCCCCATTTTTCTACATGTTTCTACTAGGGGATATAAAAATGATATATGCCTAAGAGTGTTTTAAATACATTTATTGAAACTGAATCTGATTCCCTTGCAGCATTTCACAGAGTCACATTATCTCAACTCCTGGAAAAACATAGTAAGAGCTAGGCCTGGGGCTGAATGGCTATAAATGGTAAGTTCTTGTAGTAAAGCTTTCCTACAAACCTTCCATTCATTCCTGCTCCTATTACGGATCACCTGCTTTGAATCATCACCTCAAAGAGTGTAATCTTTTCCTCATTTTTGCTTCTCCCATTTTGCCTCAGCAAAATAAATTCAAAACTGAAGCCTGGAAATGAGGAAGAATGAACATATTTCTTTCTTATTTCCCAATAAACCGAGACACAGGGAGTTCTTCCCCTGCTTGGAATCAGATAGGGAGTGCCTTTGAAGTCCTACACTCCTCACAATTTGCCTCTGATATATGGTTGTTTATACTCAGTCAGGGGTCCTCGGAAAAGTAATCATTGTGCTTTGCAATTCTCTGCAATGTTTTTGTGGAGAAAGATAAAAATTTAAACTTCCTTTCACAAATTAGTTATTTGGAATTTTGTCCTTTATTTCCAGCCCTAGAGTGGTCTGCTGGGCAAAAAGGAGAGCTGTACCCATCACCCTTGTATAGCTAATTAATTCTCCCTTACTGTGATATTTGCATATTCACCCTTTCAGCATCATTCCTGTTCAAATCCATCTGTCTCTCTGGTCCTCATCACCCCTTTATGTCATTTGCTAGCACAAACAGTCATATTTAAAAAAAAAAAGAAAAAAATTCCAACAGGAGATAATCCTATTGTTTTAATCTAAAATTCTGTGTTCAAGAAACTTACTGCTTATTTTTCAGAATATTTTTCTGAGAAATATTTTTCTGAAAGATATTTTTTCCTTCTTTGGAAACATTTTGTTTTTCTGTATTCACTCAAAATACTCAAAATTAATATTCCTCAAGTCGGGCCAATAGCCCAGTTTGTACCAACAAATGTAAGTAAACTCAGAGCTGTAAAACCACAGATGTCAAAAGCAAGGTTAGCCTAAGGTAAAACATACATGAACAAAGAGCCCAGGTGCTGGGAAGATCAGAGTAACAAAACAGCCGTCCCTGCAAATATTTAGCCACACCTTGTTGTCAGTTTAGCTAACCAGGTGGGAGCTGTATACATAACAGCAGGAGGGAAAATACTGCAGGGACACTGAAAACACCTCAAGAGGCAGTGAAAAGGAGCATAAAAATCAATAGAAGAATGTTGGAGATGAAGCTAACAACTTAAAGATCAGTCAAGTTCAATAGACATTGTTCAAATTAATATGATTGCATCATTGCATTAGTTTGCTGAAATCCATGGAAAAACATTGATAACTGTGAATTTCCAAAGGAAACCAAGCAGGGAAAACCCTCTTCAATCTCTCTGAAATTTCTCAGCAAGTCCCATTACTTCTGACATAAATTTTTCAGGTCACATACAGAAATACAAGCTCTATTTCATTCAGTGTATCTAGTGACATCCATATATGATGTATGACAAATATCATCACTTCATGCTATATGAAAAAATCTTTTCCTTAAAAAATGGGCGACTATGTTGCACTCTGTAAAAAGAAGATTATTCCAAGAGTCAAAGTACTCAAATCATCCCAAGCCTAAATTATAGAAGTTAGAGAATCATTGCTCTGCTCAAAAGCATCCAAGCCTCTCAGCCAAGTCCTTTGTCAGTGATTTTATGTCACCTTTACTACCACTGTGAAGCAACGGGACCTTGGAGTATAGCATCATTACCCAGCTGAGAAACAGCTGGAGAGTGTAGCCTTTCCTTACGGGAGCAAGCCTGACTTATGCATAATATTAGTATTCAAACCACAACCACGAGAAGCCATTGAAGAAAGTATTTTACTCCCTGAAGGTCAACAAAGCTAAAGGACTTCAGGGGACAAATAATTTCTCAGGAGAATCAATTGTGGAGGTAGACATATCAGAATGAAACTATTTACATAGCCTTTGATTTAACCTTTCCAAGCACTTGGAAATCACTTCAATTCTTCTGGTCTGTGACAGATTTTATGTGCTGGACAAAAAGGAGAGCTGAGAAGAGACTTGCCAAATTCTTCAGTAATTTCAGACACTGAAGTCTCTAGATATTTAAAATTGTTAGTAATTGTTAATACAGATTTCAGTTATTTTACTCAATTTTTCAGCCAGAATTTTATTGACTTTACTGTTTCTCTCAGACAAATTAAATACTACCTTTTACTATTAATGAAGACTCCTACTTTTTTCTTACAAACATAGAATTAAAAGTGAAGGAATTCTTATAAATGGCTCTTTCTATTGCCTTGGTTCAGAAAGTATCTCTCACAATAGCTTAATAATGGATAATTTCTTGGATATTGACGCTGGCTTTAGCAAATAACCTACAATCTTTGGTATTTTTTCCCAGTGATTTCAGGAATATTTTTTAGATAATGCTACAGAAAAGACAGAGCATACTCACTAGCAACCACCTAAATATTACAGTAATTGCTCTGTTCCACCTTTGGTTACACCCCCATTTTGTCAATAGATATACTTAGATATAAAATTACAGCCTGCTCATCTGAACAGGTTTTTATTTTCTTTCTTTCTTTTCTCTCTCAGCTGATCTGCTACTACTACTGCTCCTAGTTTTCACTTTCTGAGCATTTGCCATTCATGGCTTTATGTGCCAGTAAAACTGTTGTTCTTTAGTAGTTTTAGACTTTAAAAATACAGCTGCAATGAACCCAGTCCTCTGGAACGTATTTAAAGGTAATATGTAGCCATCAGGGAAGGAACTTCTAACTTATGTACTGAGTTATTTGCATAAATCAAAAACTAAACACTCTTGCCTCACAGCATTACTTTTATAATCGGTGAATTGGTGAAAGAGATACAAGAGAATACATTAGCTGTTTCTTCAGATTATAAAGCAAAAAGATTGAGAAATCCTTCACAGAAACACAGGGAGGAATATAGCTCAGTTTAAAAGCTGAATTGCTTCTTTAAAATACTAAATCCTTGGTGGGGGAGGGGAATTAACATTTAAGCCATAGCAACTTCAAATGCACCTTTATAAAGCTGAAGACAGAATTACTCTATTTCTAAAGGCTGCAAAAGAATAGTTAGAGAGGGAAAATATTTTCAAACAATATTAGAAAAATAATTTAAATTAAATTTTGGTGACATGGGTCCAACTTTAATCAAAATTAAAGCTACAAAATAGCATAACTATATAATACTAGTAATACCACAAAAGTAGACTTATTGCAAAATTAATAACAATAAAGTAAAACTGATATAGAAAGAGACCATACCATGACATATTTATCCCAGATCAAATATTCAAATACCTTTGATTACTTGAAGGAACAAATATGCCACAGCTAAAAATGAAAAATAGAAGTAGGTTTAAAAAGACATTTCAAATAATGAATAAAAATAAATTACTATCCAAAGTCAGTTTAGAAATATTTCCTATCATCAAGACCAAAAAAAGCAATAAAACCATGAAAGGTATACAATTGTCCCATGAAGATAAATATGGGAGGGAATCTTTAAAAGTCCAGAAAAGAGCTTTAGCAGAAATACATTGTTGACTGGTGCCAACAAGACTACAATAGCTTTTCTCAGCAGTACATTTGTTCCTTCTGATGCCTTTAACAAATGTACATGTTTTTGCTTTCCACAGACTTATACGCTTAATAAAGGGTTTTTCCTAATTCTTCATCTTCTAACATTTTAGCTATTAACAATATCATTAAAGGCAAGACTGCAGAATTTTTTTTCAGTATTTTCACCTCATTAGAGAAGGAATAACTTATGTGATTATGCTTTTACAATATGGTAACAGACTACTTACTTGATGGTAAGACAGAAATATTCCTGGTTCAAACTGTGATTTTAATTCTTTCCTAGTAATTGTTGCATTGGCAAGCTGAACAAGTTGATAGAACTTATACTCACCTTGTTTTCAGGAGAAGAGTCTCAATTCTGTTACAGTAGCACAGCTAGAAATTATTACCTACAGGTCAAGGGACTACTTGCTATACTCTTATACTGATATCCTTAAGTGGTTCAAGAGACATTCTGTGATAATTAGATTCAGTCTCTCTTAAATAAAAATGGAGCTTCTAGAGGGAGCCAAAAAATTTGTTCATTTCTTTTTGGAGTAAAATTGAAGAAGACTGCATTTCATATTAAAAATACTCCTACTGGTAGCAGTTTCTTCTTGAAGATCAGCATTAATAGGGGACAGGTATGTAATTCACAAAGACTACAAATCAAAACAGAGATATCAGACCATTTTTCATTTCTGTATTATTCATCTACATCATCTATCTGCATCATAAACCTTTCTTCATTATAAATATAAACAAACTTGCTTTTTTTTTTCCTTCCTGTTAAACAAAATGCAAAGTAGTGAGAAGGAAATGTTCATGGAGAAAAAAATGTATCCCATGAAAATAAAAGAGCAAGAGAGGAAACACATGGAAAGCTAAAGCATATGAAGGTAAAATCTGTGGTCTCATAAACATCCTGTAGTCTCCCTGCACAAACACACTCTGGTAATGGTTCATCAAATGTTTATGTGCATGAGGAATTCCTACTGGATATAATGATTCTTACATGAAAAGCACTTACCTCTCTGACAAAAAAACCGTCACTGAATTGAGATGTAATGCTTAAACAAAACACAGGGGGGAAAAAAGAAAATAAACTTTGATATGAGTATTGGGTCAACATTTTCAATAGCTCTTTAACAAGTGCCAAAGAACTGAAGCAGACTGAGCAAATAAAAATAAAGAGAAAGACAAACACCATTAACTTGACTCGAACTCCATCTACAGAGAGAATATTGTTAGCCTGGTTCTCACAGATTATGGGCAGATGCATAGGGCTGTATCCAGTCCTTTCCTAATTAACAGGCTTTAGAAGCTTCTCAGTTGAGCCTTCTCATTGCTGTGACAAATACCAGGGTATATAACCTATTAGGAAAAAATCAATTGCTTTTATAATCAACTGAAGAAAACACTTCCTTCTTCAGTTGATATGTAAGTTAGTTGGACCTTAAATCAGAACTATATACATAGAAACCATTTCACTTATTCGATATTTTGTCCTGTCTTTCCAAGGTTTTTCTGCATTTTTTTCTTTATCAATGTCAAATGTTCTGATTTAATTCAGAGTATTTTTATTATGTATCTGGCAAAAAATGAGTACTTTTGTAACAGTAAATTGCAATTAGTTTACCCATTCCTTAAAATTTAAAGGTAGATGTTCATTGTCATTTACTTAATTCTCATTTACTTAATGAGACTTTGTGTATCTACCCAAAGGCTCTTTTAAAATTATGAAAATACTGAGATGTATTCATTTTATTCATGGCAATTAGGTCACAGGCTAGACACCACAGCTCCAGAGCACCGGAGTGCAGTTGGCAGCTGTTTCACAGCAGAGAGTGCTTGCCCTCCTCTCCTGCATCACATACCACACACATAAACAGCCTTCAAAATCAACAGGGTTGACTTTTCAGCTTGATTTTTGTGGAGTTCAATGGTACACCATGAATATTTAACTCCCAGTATTCAGCAGATGAATGCAATCACTAAATATCTCTCCATTTGAGCATACCTTCCATTGGAGGGAGCAAGATGAAAAAATGTGCTGTGGATTTCCACGCCTCTCCATATGAACTGAGCAAGCACCCTGTGGTGACAACAGCTGCTGCTCTCTGCTGTAATGGATATAGGCTTGGAAACACTGCTGGAGACAGGACTACATCTGTGGTCTCTAGAATTTTTACATCTTCAAACGCACATTCCCTTGCTCTACCAACAGCCTGATGTGAGTCTTCTGAAAAACTGTTGTGTTGTCCTCCAAGAACAGACCACTTCTACATTTGCACCATGGCTGTGCTCACCATGAGGACCTGTATCCATTCCACTGTACTTACAAGTGTTGAAGTAAGGACTGGATTTCAGCAACCAGGTCTCCTAAAAAATACATTAATCTGTGTTTTATTTAAAAGTGCTGAGAGAAAATACACCCCTATGTTAAAGAGCAGAGTTACATCTCAGACACAGGGTAGCTCCACCACAATGTCATTAGAGACACAGAACCAGAGCAATACATGCCCACTGCAACTATCTCTCTGGCTTCTGTCTCAGGTATTTTCCCAGACTGGTTCCAATGTTTTGGAACACCTCTGTCATGGATCCTGTTATACAGTAATATTATCTTTCATTTTCGCCTGGTAACCTTAGTTTCCTGGATGACAAGTTTATCTTCCAAACTCCCCTACAATAAACAGTCTTCTGTATAAGCTTCCAGGCCTTGCCAAATCTTTCGTTTCCTTTGGAAGACTCCCAGGACACAAACAATGCTGAATGAGGAAAAGTGAAGTCTGTGTTTACTGAAGGATGTTACAAAAAATCATAGTTTGACTAAACATTCCAGAACTAGGGAAAAAATGTATACATATCAATGAAGCTGAATCTCTTATTTTATTTATATTTTTATTATTTGTATTTTCTATTGGTCACTTCACACCCATTTCTCATAAAAAAGGTATTCCATTTCAAGTCTTAGTGGCTTCACCTAAATTTTGTGGCTGCAAGATCCCAGAAACTGTTTTTGACAGTGTTAGTGAGCCCCCCAGCAGCACAAAACAGACCTTAACTTCATACTTGTTCACTAATTTGGTCATTGTGAGCAAAATACATTTCTTTCTTTGCCCTTAGGAAAGGGATTCTGAAAGACATGGTTTAAAAAGCAGTATAACCATTTTAAAAAAGTAACTCTTAAGTGTAAAAACAGGGAGATTAGCCTGTAAGAAAGAAAGGCAAAGGACACCAGAGAAAGAAAAAAAAAAAAAAACAAGTTTAAAGACAGACTTTTGAAAACTTTTATTTGTCTTCACTCGACCAAAACTATGCTGTGAATCAACAATGCAATTTGTCTCAGCCATATTCTTCCTGTATCTGCTGCAGTAAAGCAGCTTAGCCTTTCCTCTATGTCTGCTGCTGTTTACATAATCAATTCTGACTCAGTTATTTAATGATGTGAAATACAAACATTTCTTTATCAACTCATTTTGCCAAATATTCTGCCTAATTAATCTCTCTCCAACACCACCTATTACTTTCTCTCTGTTTTTAAACACAAGTTTTCACAGCAAATGTTACAAGAGGATGACAAGGGCAATTATCACTAGAACAAAGCAGAACAAAGCTATGGTAATGAGAGGAACTGCAGTTCATTCACTGAGGTTCTGGCAGTGATGAAAGGAGTAAACTAAGCCTACCTTTATTTTATAGATAACAAAGCAATTACAGCATGTAAAATAATAATTTACTGGAAAACCAAGAGAACAGAAGACTCTGAAAAATACAAAGAAGTGCACACTTGTATAAAAAATAATTCACTATATCAAAATTATTATGAATAAGTGACATATAAGAAGTGTTGGGATGCATAGCAAATAAAACCACCTTTACAAAAGAAAATACTGTTAATTGGGAGAAAAACAAAACAAACCCTCAAAACAACAAAAAAAGAAAAAAACCAAAAATATAAGGTGAAAAAAAACTCACAACACAAAAATCACAGGAATAAACAAAAGTGCTTTATTGAATTCTGCAAAGGGGTAGCATATTTTGTTATTGTAAAATTTATCCACAAAAAGCAAAATGTTGTTTGAGTAGGGGAAACACCATGATCCAGAGGCAGCCCACATACGTTACAAGGAAAAGACACATAACTTTAGAACCGTGCACTAAGGCCACTTTGGCAGGTTGGTACAGATTATGACAAATTAAAAGTACCATTGCACCTGTTGTTCTGTGGCTGGCACTCAGTATCTATCAGAAAGGTAAATTTAAATTTCCTCCTTCATCCTGCTCCGCAGTGCCTTTGAACGAAATTCAGGAATGGAAGACCTCACAATGTATGAGCTGGAAGGCTCAGATAGGGTTCCTATGCTGCCCCTCCTGCAATCTGACCACCCATAGGCACTTCCACCAGATGTAAATGCTAGCAATAAAAATAGGTTACACATTCCCATCATGTCATCTTGTCCTCTGATTTCAGCAATTTCGCCTGTCTTAGAGCAGCAAACAAATAAGTGAAAGCCTTAGTTAGGAAAAAGCTTCTGCACTAGAAATTCAGTCAGAGTAATCTGAAAGCCATAAAACACCACATTAAAATCCAAGGTTTCCTAAGCTCATGTTTTGGCAGCACAGTACGGCTTAAAATAAAATTAAGAACATGCAAAGAGAAATCTGAGGCTCAAAAAGGACAAGTGCCTGGCTCAGACTCGTGAAGTGAGTAACCAAGACAGACTCAGGTCCTGCTTGTGCAATCAATCTACTGCCCTGCTCTGCATCCACTTCAAGTACATTTGTGGCAGCCTCTCTTGGATTTTCAATATCTGTCAAAATAAAAGATCCTTTCATTGCTTTCTTCTAGGCTAGAATTGCCCGTCCTTGCCTACAAGGAATTTCCTAAGAATTCAAAGCTGGTCAGTGGTACCTTCTGGAAGATAGGTGCCACAGATGTGTATCTTCCTTATCTCCCAGCACACAGTTCAGCATGAGCATCCACAGCCTGGAGAGCAGCATTAACCCCATGTGCTAGGCTAAGGAGCTGAGGCGTTCAGCAGTACTCCAGCAGATTAGGAGCAGGACTAAGTGCCAAGCGACCTGGGTTTCCACCCTTTCTCAACTGGTTTTATTGCAGAGCATAACCTCTACAAGTCTCAATTCTCACACTTGAAAAAGTCAGATAATTACACCTCTGTACCTCACGGGGACTCTGTGAAGTTTAAAATAATAATGTTTGCCAAGTGCTATGTAAGTGCAAAGAATTATTAAGGTCACTCAGCATCAAAAAGGGGACCAGAGTCCAGGGTTTTATGGTTCTTGGCCGCATATATAAAACACAAGACTTTCCACTCAAGAATTTGTATTAAATAAATCCAGGGCTTCAGTTCTTTACTATTTAATATGTGAAATGTCTAGACAGCTGTTCATTCCAAAACTGATTTCTACAAAACACATACATTTTTACAAAGCAAAATTGCACTGTTTTGGGCTGCCTTACTACTCACTAAGACATTTCCTGGCAGCAGTTTTATCTATCCCACAAGCAAATTACTTTTTCTAAGACATTAAATTAGAATAAACACAATAAAAAAAAGGATAGTTCGTCTAAGTAGATAATAGATGGAAGTTTGTTTTTATTTACAAACCATTTTAGGAATATACCTATTCATTTTTTCTTTATTCTTCAGTTCAAAAAATGTTTTTTATTGGGTGGAAAGATGAATGCAGAATTTTTCTGTGTTTACATTCATGCAAGCACTTGATCTTAGGAAAAAATCCAACTCATTAACAATCCTTAACTTCAAATTATGTCATTATAAAGAGGATTTAAACACAGTATAAATATGCCCTTAATAACATCTTGGCCCATTCATTTGGGAGGCTCTTGGGGAAACACAAAGCTTAGGACTAATTTGTCGTTGAAACTGGCTCAGCACTATGGAGTGGAACTGTACGTAGCTTTAGGATTACAAGACAAGATGATGGAAGGAGTTGCTGTTCTTCCAGACACACAATGACAAGTAATTGTTCTCTGGAATATGGTTTAAGAACCAGTAAAATGCTTCTTATTATCCCTTTCAGTCACACTAAGAACAACAGTCTCCAAAACATATTCAGTTCACTCCTGTCCATGGGCTGGGTAGGGGAGATAAACTGTGAGCACACTTTAAAAAAATATCTGTCATTGACAAGGGACAATATTTTAAAACAGTGACTCTCTGTAATATGTTTTCCATCCCACTGGAATCCAGTAAAATTTGCAAACGTCAGACAGCCAGGATAAATTTTCTGCAAAGTAAATTGATTTCATATTTTAGCATTTCTGTTAAAGAAATAGAAAGCATGCCTGGAAGTTCACAAATGAGATAACCCTCACAACTTCACCCAGACTCTGCAATATGCAAACCCAGGTTTTATCCTAACCTCCTTTTCTGGCATAGAACAATACATGACAGTGATTTTAAAATAAAATATATCTTTTTTGTTTCCTTTTTTGTTTGTTTGCTTGTTTTGTACTGTGGGTGGGTTAGCATGAGATTTGAGTGGTGCTTTCCCCTGGTCTCACTGGTATTCCCATTTATAGTTTTAATTTTGAAGCTATAAGGTCATACAAATGAAAAAGCTGAGATTGACATTAGACAGGACAACAGGATATTTCTTCAGAATTTAGTGTCACAAAAGATATCACACCAGTAGTGTTAAAGTATATGCAAACTTCTCATAAATAAGATAGCACATGAAAATTTCTGGCATCATTGCAGGATCTAGATACTAAAACTAAGATTTTGTTTTACATTCCTTTCATTGCCAAAACTATGGAATGTTAGGAGTTGGAAGGGACCATAAAGGTCATGTAACCCCAACCCGCACTGTGAAGGGCAGGGTTATCTCCCACTAGAACAGGCTGATTTTAAAGCCTTATCCAACCTCCTTTGAGCACTGCCAGGGCTGGCACACCCACAACATCCTGGACAACCTGTTCCAGTGCCTCACCACCCTCACAGTGAAGAATTTCTTCCTAATGTCTAGCCTTTTTCAATTAGTACCCATTATTCTTTGTCCTATGATTACAGATCCTGGTGAAGAGTCCTTCTCCACCTGCCCTGGGCGTCCCTTCCTGTTACTGGGAGGTTGCTGTGAGGTCACCACACGGTCTTCTCCTCTCCAAGCTGAACAGCCCCAGCTTTCCCAGCCTGGCTCTGTGGGGGATGTGCTCCAACCCTCTGAGCAGCTCTGGGGCCTCCTCCGGCCCTGTTCCAACAGGTCCATGTGCTGCACAAGCTGGGCTCTCAGAGCTGGGTGCAGGGTTCTGGGTGGGCTCTCAGCAGAGCAGAGCAGAGGGGCAGAGTCCCCCTGCCTCTCCTGCTGCCCAGGACGCTGCTTTGGATGCAGCCCAGGGCACATTTGGCTCTCTGGGCTGTGAGTGCCCATGGCTGGGTCATGTTGAGTTTTCCATCAACCATCATCTCCAAGTCTTTCCCCACAGGGCTGCTCTCAGTCCCGTCCCCATCCAACCAGAGTGTGTGTCTGGGATTGCCATGACCCAGGTGTAGTACACTGTGCTTTCATTTAATACATTTATAAAAACAGGTAATAAATATTTAAACAAAACACTCCATCTGGAAAACAATAATATTACTAATGCGCTTGGGCCAAATGTTTACTTTAAAGAAAAATGCACGGAAAAAAGGTTACCCTAAAATCTTGCTCTTTCACCAACAGTTTTATAAACGAATCAGTAGCAGGTGGTGCGAAACTTAAATTAATTAGAAAACGAGAATGTAAAAATATACACATCGGCTTAAACCAACTCTACTGGAATGAAAATTTTGCCAGCATTGTATCCAGGATGTCCTTGTTGATGAAATATAAAGCTGTATTATTTTCTATGAAGCTGGAAAGAAGGAAGGACAATAATTTAAAGTGAAACCTTACATCCATCTTTGAAACAAAGAGTTTGTGATAAAGACAGCCATTTGAATTTGTTTTGGCTTACAGGACTAAAGACATTAGAAGGAGTATCTCATATATTTTTGATTTAGAACAATATCATTATTCAAAGATTTAACTTCACATTTCTGTTTACTTTCTAAGTTAGGTGAGAAAGTTCTCTCAAACAGAAAATCCACACACAGTCCTCGACCCTTCTAGACTGACAGTGGATGAACATATTTCCCATAATGTAGTTTTCCTTTAAGAGGCAGAATGACCTGGTTTTGAAGTGGTGAGAGGGGAGAACCATTCAAGGTCTATCTGATTAACCAGATACTTTACAGAGAATATTTTTCTTCAGCTGCAGAGATGGAGTGAAATTCAAAACTCCTTGTGGTGAATTTTTTCTTCCTGAACTTCTCTGATTTCATCCCCAAACAGGTACACTTCAACTCTGCAAGGTGAATGTAAATTATTTTGATAATGTCACAGTAAAATAAAAGCTACATGCTCAAAATCAGCTTGGTGAAAATAAAAAGAAGTGCCACATACAGCAATGCCTGACATGTTATGCTCATCACTCTATTAGTCCCAGGGAGCCTGTCTTTAAACGAGGAAGTGTTTCAGTTTCAGTGCATTGTCTGGTTCCTGTCTCCTGCCACATTCCGTATGTCAGCTCTGTAACTATTACTTGAGCTAATCTAAAAGAAATAACCTACCTATTCAGGAGAAGTCTGAACGTTTCACGTAAGATTACATTTCTTCCTTTCCATGTCAGGAGCGATAAGCAAAACTCAATACCCTGAGCAAAGAAATGATAATTCAAAGAGAAAGAAAATACTCTTGACATTTTAACAATAACAAGTTATTAATATAATTCACTTCAGTTGAAAGAAAGTAGAATACATTTACAATGCAACTGAATAAAGGTTAAGTGTATTTTGTGTTTTGCTCTGCATTAAATATAAATATCTGTCATATCAAATCCTAGACTAGTTGTAAGCACCCTCTTAAAATCCATGTTTCTAGAAGTAAAGAAAGCAATTTAAAATACCATTTTTATAAATTACAAAATCCCAATCAGGCAAACCCCATATGGAATAGCTCAAGAAATGTAACATAGCTATTCTGAGCAGAGTTCTCCACACACTGGGAACATCACAATCTCTGATACAACTGGTGCCATTGACATGCAGCACTCTTGCAGCATCTCACTTAGGAGCAGTTTCACAAAATAAAGGAATATAAAGCAGATTTGTCTCTTCCTTTTCCTTGTTTGTTTCATGTTATCCCCCTTCCATACTCCCCTCTATGAAAATAATATATTTTTATGTAAGAAAATATTTAACCAAAAAAAAAACCACTGGAGATTTGTTCATAAGAATTTTTCAAGGTACCTGCTGTATTATAAAAGTAGAAAACAAAATCCAGACATAACTAGTAACAAATCTAATGCCATTCTCTCTCTCTTGTTAATTTATAAGAGCAGTCAGATTGCAGAAAGAATGGATTTCTGAAGGTAGCATTGGCTTCTTTGTATGCAAGATCAAAGACTGAAGCTGCCAGAATTGTCCACTTCCACCAGTGGCGTCTTTGTTCTTTCCTGGGACATTTTCAAGTCAGTAATTGAAATGCCTTTCCTTTCCTCTAAAATTTAGGTCAAACACTCTACCCCAAAGGTACGAATCTTTGAAAGGTAAGGGAAGTAATGGGCTCTAGGCTGGCTTCCCACTACAGTTTTTTTAATGGACCACCAGTGGTAAAATAGTTCTGTTCTAAAACTAGGAGATATGGCCTGTCATCACTAGCAAGAGTCTCGCTATTTTAAAACAAAACCCAAATAATGAAAAACAAATGCTCTAACTTTTGGGGATTTTACACCATACAGGATTTGGTGATACAGAGACTCCCCTCCAGCCCCCCTCCCCTTAGGATGCATACTCCAGCCAGCAGAGTCCTTTGCAGACAAGAACCAAACTCCACTTTCCACTATTTGCTTTACAATGCTTAGAAATATGTACAAGGTTGCCTACATAGATACCAGCTACTGAATAAATGACATCTGTTCCCTATATCCTAATCAACCACTAACAAATGAACAGGAGTAACAGAATAAAGGGTATTTGTCAGGAGCATTTCTGTTTTTATAACATATTTTCCTTCAAAAGCTCAAAAGGTAAAGCCCTTGGCAGATGCGGTGTACAAAAAATGCTTTACAGAAGGTGGGAACTCTCGGAGTCAGACAAAGAAAGGACACATGGAAGATCTGCATGTGCAGAAGTGTTCTTCATTTGAAGGGAATTAAATAGAGAAAGCTGAGGAAGGAGATAGACAACAAGGAATAACAACAAAAGGATGCAGAGGGTAAAGAAGAATTAAAAGGAAAAAAAACAGTTAATGAGAAGATTGGCTGCAAATCAATGCAGTATAAAATTATACAAAGGTAAATAGAAGAGCATGTTTAGTCTGTGAATGGAACATACAACTTATTTGAAACCATGGTTGTCACATTAGAAAGGCGCTTCCAGTATCAATAATAGATACACATTTACTATTGATACAGATACACTCTACTGCTGTGAGAAAACATATACTAACAGCGAGGTGAAGGTTATATTTAAGGCAAGGAGTGCAGCCAGATCTTGCAAAGGACACATGCATCTTGTGTGCTGCAGCTCTAAGCAAAGTAGAAACTTGTAACACTGATGATATTTGCAAGGTTTCTAGCCCTGTTCAGAAAACATCTGCAGAAACCAGCTGCATAAGGACAATGCCAAAGAGTAAAGCAAAAACAAGCCAGTAAATTTTTCCTTTAAATCTGTGATGACAAGCTCAAAGGCTGCTGAATAGCCACTTTTTACTAGGAAAAAGATACATAAAACTTCTGCAATGAGAGTAAAAGTGGATAGTGGAAGGAATACAGAAGTCTAATAACATGAAAGACTACATATAAGAAAAGCAAATTCAATGAGGAATTCAACAAGTCGATTAAAATAGACACCAATTTAGATGAAGGATCTTCAGCTCCATGTCCGCCTCTACTGCTTCCTCTGAAGTAAAAATACCAAAGACTGAAAACAAATCCGGCTCAGTTCTCTACCACAGAAGGAGGACAGGTTCCCCATGAGTTTTCCTGCATGCATGGCACAGGAGTCGCAGAGCAGCAGGAATTCAGCAAGAAAAGGGAGTGTGGAAAGGTCTACTCAGATATTCCTCACTCCTCAGGACTCTTCCATAGGGAATGACCTCTGTATCTTTTTCACCTCAAAGTGGGCATCAAACTCTGCATTTGTGAAAAGTCCTATGACTAAAAAAATGATCAAACACTAACACATGTTAAGCAGTTGCAGCTGAGACAGCATATTTTCTTTCAGATTTACCTACAAAGAGAATTTAAATAATATACAGCAATGTGGCAGTTTAACTCTTGCCATGAAGATTAAGGGGATGACCTCAATTTCCCTCACACTCATCTGGGACTATGGCCTTTGGGCTAGTTAGTTCTGTCACAGTCATGCTGTGAAGTTACTTTCAACTCCACTGAGAGATTTCGGTTGAAAGAAAATATATTGAAGAATAAAATAGTTCTTTAAAATTAGTAAATAAAAGGCTTTAAATAAAAATGCACACCTTTAGTTATTGCAAATCAATAGATAGAGCTCTAACATGAATTCACAAGGAATTTTGAGATCTAAGAAATTTTTCTAAATTATTTTTTTCTTTAAAGAACCATCTATAAAAGAATTCCAAAAATCATATTAGTTATATTCACTATTCATATAATCTCCTAGTGTATATTCAAGAAAGACTTTCCTTCAAGTGCGTCACACTCAATACAAGAAAAATTTCATTTTTAGGAAAGCACAATGGTATTCAAGCCCAAAATCTGTTAAAGCTAGTGTTTTGTTGAGTGGGAGAAATGAAATGGCAGTCAGTGTGCACAGCTCGTTACAGGAAAGACATCCAAGAGAGATGTTTCTGACTCAAAATGGTTAAAAATGTTACCTGTTTCCTCTTCAACTAAACAGGTTAAATGTTCTGAAGTACCAAAGCAGGTTCATAAGTACTTTGGATGCTACAAGTAAAAGTCGCATTAGCAAATAAAACTACCCCGGTAACTAGAAAAGAAGAGCTACTACTAACTTCTAAGAGAATTATGAAGAAAAGTAGTAGTTTCATCACAATTTTTCCATTTTTCTTATAAAGAAATAATGGGGGTAAGAGAACACAAAAAAAAAAAAACCCAACATTAACATTTTCATAAACTGCAATTGTATTTTAAATAGTGTTCTCCTGTTTAGAACCTCTGCATATTTTATTTAAGGAGTGGCAGGAGATCCGGACAATGAAAACACATCTGGAGTTTGCATTTTCAAAACAACATATTTTCTTGAAAACATATTTATGAAAACTGTAAAGCTTACATTCAAACTCAGATATATCGAAGTTATATAAAAGAGGACAGCACTTTTGCTACAAGCATTTCAATCGATCATTTGGTCTGTATCAGCTCATAAATGCTGAATCATGTTCACAAAAGAAATCCAACCAGCTGGCTGTGTTCTCTGTATGGGTTGAATCAGTGTTATCAGATTAATGTAAAGAGACTGGCCCAGACCTGAGCACAGAACAAGAACAGAATCTGTTTCTAACCATACTTTGTAAACCATTTGTTGACTTTCGTTTGATGATTACCTCTAAGGCATGAAAGAGCTAAACCATGAATACTACCAGCTTGTAATTTCTTTTTCTTGAATCTCCAAAGGCATAAACAAATATATTGAAAGATTTTCATAATGCAGTAAAAATGTTCTACAAGAGTCACTATTATCGAAGACAACCCACTGCCGCTAATGACTTTAACACTATCTAGTGTTATGTATTATCATCATCATGTGTCTTGTTTGCTAGGAGGTAGACTGCATCAGTTCACCCAGAAAGCACTCAACAAAAACATACTGGGTTCTCCAGGAAAGATTGGGTGTACACTTTATTTTAGGATGTTCATACCAGTGGTAGGGTGTCATCACTCAGGCTAGCACGTCATTGCTAACCTCAAACCAGTTCATTGACAGTTGTACCAGGAAAATATTAACAGCTGGCCAAAAAAGTGAGCTGAAGACATGTTCTCCTGGCAGAGGGAACAAGAGCAAGCCTGTGCTTTGCCTTGTAATGTTACAGCTAAGCTCCCTGGAGGCGGTTAGCTTTACATTAGGATGGTGTCTGCAGGACATTTTGTGGGCAGCCTCCTGACTGCCCACAAAATGTATTCTGGAAGATCACACAAACTTAAAACAGGCCTGATGATAGACAATGTATTTGCTTAATTTTAAGAAACAAAACAAAACAAAAAACACTAAATCTTGGACATCAAGGAGAATGTGGACCCACAGATTTTAGTATCTAAGTGTCCTGGTTATAAAAAGAACTGAGTAATTTTAAGGAGTTCCTTCAAAATGTTTAAAATGTACTGCATGAAAAAGCCCAGTTTAAGGCCACCACAATGTCAACATTCATCAGAAAGGAGAAAAAGAGAGAAAGGGAGAAAATGATGAAGGAAAGAGGAAGGCGGAGGGGGTGTGAAGAAAGAGAAGGATAGTTATAGAATCTCCTAGGTTAACTGAAAACCAAGAAAAAATCCAGAACATTTTATGAAATACATAAACCACCTACAAGATCTCCTGTTCAAGCCCACCAAATTTTGGAGCCCTACCCAAACTCTTGTTTTCTTGATATTTGATGGGTTGAACACTACAATTTATCAAAATTCTGAAGGCCATACTCCCCTGAATGCAAAGACTTAGTCTACAAGAACGAAAATAACTAAAACAGACTCCACATTTAAAAAAGAAAACTGTCTATTATTCACAATTTATTAACTAGAAATAAAGTATTCGAACCCTGGAAAAATCAGCAAATAACTGCTTTCCTGCTTTCCAAAACCAGCCCCAGTATTACAGAACTTCATATGTTGAAGTCACCAGTCAAAACAACTTTCTTAGCCAATTTTAGTCAAATTGCCGAGACATCTCATTTTTCTTTCTTTCTTTTTCCAAGACAGTCATTTTGAAATCTGTCAATGACTGATGCTGTAACCATCCTTCAGACCTAGTTAAGCACTGTTAGTTATATGGATTTAATATATAACATATTCAAAATGTGTTGAAAACATTCTTCCAAATCATTGGCTGCTAATGAAATATCAGCTCATCCACATTAAATTATATTATATTATGGTGCTGCTTCACCTCTTCACAATGTAATTCTCTGCTGAGAGTTCAAGGATGCTGCCAATTCCGTGCCCTTTAATCAAATCTGAATGCTCAAATGTTTTATCTGGCTTCTACTTGCTAGTCTGGCCTTGCACACAGTCCTATTTAACTCCTGTGTGGTTTCTATAAAGTCTGACAGGATGTCTTGGCACGATTACAGTTCCTATATGTGCTGAAGTTATTACTCTGGTATTAGAAAATGTGTTGTCAACCAGGAATTAACAAACCAGCTAAGATAAAATAACTGTAATCCTGCACCTTCGTTAAAACTGGATTCAAACTGTGATTATCAAAGAGAAGGAAATATGGGTTTGCAGCTAATGCCACAGCTATATGCTGAAGGTTTCAATTCCTGGTACTCTGAAAGATTTCTTGCTTGATCTGGAGCTGTGCCTCTTGGAGCCATGAGGTTGTAAGCACTTGTTAAAACATCCAGTCACGTTTGCAGATCTTTCAAAAGGTCCTTGCATATCACTGACTTTCAATATTGTACAAGGATGAAAGCTAGCATTTTTTAAAACTTCAACACATACATATCTGCACCTCCAGAAGACTATATACCTTGGAAACATTGAAAGCTGTGGGTCTTCATCCTTTTTCAGCTGTAAATTTGGGATATCTTTAATAAACACATTTCACTGCAGTGTTTAGAAAATAATTTTATCTAATGATCAGAGTCCCTTGTTGTTCTATGCTCCTAAGACATGACTGCTCCACACTCTCATCTTATAGCAAAAGTAATTTCCTTTGTTTAGTAAAAAAAAGTTACAAAAAAAATCTGAGTACAAAGCAGTTAGCCATGGAGGTAGATCTTAAAGACTAATGAACAAAACAGGGAGAGAGAACGATAGTATCACCTCTTAAAATGTCTGAAAGAGACATCAAAGGCATCTCAACTGATGATGTGGATTGACTGAAAACCAGAATGGCCAACAGAGTTCCAAAGGGACTTTCAGTTTTGGACCTATCTCTAGAGCTGTCAAAGAATTGAAGAAATAGTGAGAATAAGGAAAAAATAAGGAAAGAATGGATATTGAATGAAAGCAAAAAGAGAAATATCTTTACTGAATTCAGTTTTCAAATTATTAAAGTGAAAACCTCATCAACTTTTTTGTGTTGAGCAAGTAGACACAACTACATTGTATATCCAAATTCTACTGCATTCTTAGTAAAAACAACAGGTCTCAGTTTTCAGCAATCTGTATCTTGGGGACGCCTGTCTTTTTATTTAATAGCCTGGTGGTTTTTTACTCTCCTGTCAAGCAGTGCAGCTGCTTCATGGATGCCTGTAAGTCACAGTGCCCATGGCAAGGATTTCCAAAGCTTGATTGATGTGATGAATGCCTGTTGGAGAGGGTAAGCAGGAGACCACCTCGGCTGTGTCATTTCCTTTGCCAGTCCTTGGAATCTCAAAGGTTAGGCAAAGTCTGTTCTTCCATTTCTCCAAGAGGCATGAAGGACCTTGCAGGCCCCTCCTAGCAAACCCTTCTCTACTTTTCCCCAGACTAAAGAGACCTTGTTTTTCTAGTAACCCCTTAGGCAGATACTGTCTACCCGTGATCCTCTGTTTTTCTCCTTCTAGC
The DNA here is from genome assembly GCF_028551555.1 of Melozone crissalis. Classification (NCBI taxonomy): domain Eukaryota; kingdom Metazoa; phylum Chordata; class Aves; order Passeriformes; family Passerellidae; genus Melozone; species Melozone crissalis. Next base: position 16,213,098 of record NW_026535783.1, on the reverse strand, counting down.
TTAGTCTTTTTGCACACAGGTCCAGAATTACACACACCATCAAAACATTTCTGTCCCATGGATTTACACTGAGGCATATCATTCTTCCCTGGTTTTGGTCACTATCTTTTTTCTTAAGCAACACAGTTTTATGAAGTTAATACTTCTCACCCCCTATAAATTACTGACCTGAGGTAAAAGCAATAGGAACCCTGCTCTTTGTAACATCATAGCCACCACTGTCTTCCCACAGGCTGATTATTAAATGTCTTTTGTTGCTATCTGTGGTTATGTTGAATTATGTAAATTTTCTAAAAATTACTGAGGCTTCGGACACTGTACCTGTTTCTAACAAATATTATAAAATTCTTCTTTAACATTTGTTAAAATAAGTGGCATTAGAATTACTAGATTGATGAATAGCACCTAGTTACTTAAACATAAGTTAGGAAATTCCTTTAAAAAAAAGGATTTGTTATAATTTTATTACATAAATTCATTACTTCTATTACATGAAACCCTAAAATTCTTAATAAAAGACAGCAGAGTGTCAAAAAAGCATTTTTCCAAAAGAAACCTGCAGTTCTGTAGTAAAAGTGACTCAATCAGTTCTCCTATTCTATTTCGTACCCAAGGCACAGCATTCAAAATTAAATTCAATTTTTATTTCCACACCAGAAGTATAATGTGCTGGATTTGTCTGCGGTATAGATAATTTTCTTTAGGGCTGTGTTTTGGATTTGTGCTGAGCAGAGGGTTGATAACACAGAGATGTTTTTGCTGTTGCTCAGCAGGGCTCACACAGAGCCAAGGCCTTTTCTGCTATTTGTGCTGCCACTGGTGAGAAGTTGGGGGTTCATGAGAGGCTGGGAGGAGACACAGCTGGGACAGGTGACCCAAACTGACCAAAGGGATTTCCAGACCGTGTGACATCATGCCCAGGACATAAAGCTGGGGGGAAGATGGAGAAAAGGTGCAGCATTTGGAGTGATGGCTTTCGTCTTCTCAAATAGGAGTTGCAAATGATGGGGCCCTGCTCTCCTGGAGATGGCTGAACATCTGCCTACCCATGGGAAGTGGCGAAATAACTTCTTGTTTTTCTTTGGTTATGCACACGGATACTGTCTTCCTTATTAAACTGTCTATATCACAACTCAGGAATTTTCCAGCTTTTGCCCTATCCATTCTCTCCCCAGCCACACTGGCAGGAGAGTGAGCAAGGGCCTTCCTGGGGTGAAACCATGGCATATGGTTTCCACTGGAAGTTCTCTCATCTGAGTGGTCCTAATCCAGTTAGCAAAATGTGACACCTGGATGTAGACATTAGTTAGTAACAATTCTAGACCCCATTATAAAACCCACATCCAGGAAAGATCCCAAAACTCCAGCTCTTTCTGGATTATTTTTCTTAGAAGGAGGAAGATCCATTGTTTTCAGATGCAAAACCTTCCTGGTGTACTGAATAACATCTCAAGAGACTATAGAAGGCACCAAAGTGCTAACTGAAATCTCCTGAATGAGAGGTGAGCTGGATAACTTTTCCTCAATATAAAGAAAATGGCTATTTTTGCCAGAACTGAGTCCCTTAAGTTCCACTGGAAGTTCTCTCATCTGAGTGGTCCTAATCCAGTTAGCAAAATGTGACACCTGGATGTAGACATTAGTTAGTAACAATTCTAGACCCCATTATAAAACCCACATCCAGGAAAGATCCCAAAACTCCAGCTCTTTCTGGATTATTTTTCTTAGAAGGAGGAAGATCCATTGTTTTCAGATGCAAAACCTTCCTGGTGTACTGAATAACATCTCAAGAGACTATAGAAGGCACCAAAGTGCTAACTGAAATCTCCTGAATGAGAGGTGAGCTGGATAACTTTTCCTCAACATAAAGAAAATGGCTATTTTTGCCAGAACTGAGTCCCTTAAGTTCAGTGCAGATTTTCCTAATGAAACAAAAAACAATCACTCTGATTTTCCCCACTTACAAGGCCTGACTGCAATTTCACAGTGAGATAAGTGCCTGCACATTGAGGGTGGCAGAGCACTGGAACAGGCTGCCCAGGGTGGTTATGGAGCTTTCCTCACTGGAGACGTTCAAAACTCGGCTGGATTCATTCTTGTGTAAACTGCTGTAGGTGACCCTGCCTTGTCAGGGGAAGTTGGACTGGATGATCTCCAGAGATTGCTTCTAACCCTATTTATTGTTTCAGCACAGCCTAGTGTTTTGGTAGCAGTTTTTGGTAGCGGGGGGCCACAAAGATGGCTCCTGTAAGAAGCTGCTGGAAGCTTCCACAGTGTCCTGCAGAGCCAATCTCTGATGGCTCTGATGATGGACATGCTGCTGGCCAAAACCGGGCCAATGAGAGAGGCTGGTATGCCTCTGTGATGACATATTTAAGAAGAAAATCAAAACAAAGTCACATGGTTTTCTTCTAGTCAGAGAAGAGGAGGAGGAGGTATGAGAGTCTGTCCGAAATATCCCTCATCTGCCTCACGATTGTTATTTGCAGCCTGTGGGGATCCATGGGGGATGCAGAGATCCACCCACAGCCTGTGGAGATCCCTGGGGGATGTCATTTGGGGACCACTGAAGAAACAAGACCCCTCCTGTCTGCTGATCTTGTAGGGGAAAGTCATACGCCTGAGACCTGAGAGCACAGTGCTAGCTTACTGTTTTCACAGGTGTTGTTTGCTGTATGCTACACTGAGCCCAGTGAGAAGGGGGCACCGTGCCTTTTTTACAACAATAGTCTTGGAAGCTGTCCCACCTCTCAGCCTGGCTGGGCTTCTCCTAAGTTCAGGTGGTCTCCCACAGAAGACCCTCACCTGTTTTACAACCACCATGACAGACAAGTAGAGATGTAAGAAGCCTCTTCATGAAATCCCTATGTGAAAAGGCCCCTCTCCTCCCTCCAAGGACTGGGACTGAAACCCCCAACCCGGTTTCAGTGTGGGGGAGGCAAGCTGACCAAAGTGAGATGTTTGCCTGCAAGCATGACCACTGGACCATGAAAACAATGGTTCTTGCCTGCTGCCAAGCTTGGACTGTGTGTACCCTTATTCTTCCCCCCTGAAGATACAATAAACTACTTTTGTTTCGGTTGCAAAATCCAACCCCCTTCCCCCATAGAAAAAGCGTATAATTGGGGTCCAGATGAACTGCGCCTCTGAGATCTCCCTGATGTAACAGAAGGATCCTCGACTGGACTGGACTGGACCCAAGGACTTCACCTCTACGTTTGGTAGCCATACCCCCCTCTTTCTCTCTCTCTTCTCTCTCTCTTTCTCTATCTTTTTCTCTCCCTTAATCCCTCTACCGCATTTTGCTGTGGTCATTCAACAAAGGTGCACTTGTTTTGATTATTACTGCAAATCTCCTGGGCTGTGTCAGTTTTTTGCACCCTGAGATCAATCTACAAACCATCACAAAACCCATTCATAAGGACAGATCGTGACAGGTGAGAACACGTGAAGGAAACAACAGTGAGACACCAAGGTCAGAAGGAGGGGCAGGAGGTGCTCCAGGCACCAGAGCTGAGATTCCTCTGCAGGCTGTGGTCAGACCATGGTGAAGCAGCTGTTCCCCTGCAGCCCGTGGGGATCCACAGGGGATACAGAGATCCACCCACAGCCTGTGGGGATCCACGGGGGATGCAGAGATCCACCCACAGCCCGTGGGGGAGGTGCCCATACCAGAGCAGGTGGATGTCTGGAGGAGGCTGTGATCCAGCAGGAGATTTGGTGGAGAGGGCCCTTGTTCCGGGCTGGAGCAGCCTGTCCTTGGAGGACTTCACCCCATGGAAAGTGACTCATGTTGCAGCAGTTTTGGGAGGACGTCTGCCCAAGGGGGGAGTTCATGCTGCAGCAGGCGCAGTGTGGCTGCTGTCTGTGAGAGTGGACCCATGCTGGAGAAGTTCATGGAGAACTGTCCCCCATAGAGGGACCCCACGGCCTGAGAGGGGAAGGACTCCTCTCCCAGAGAAGTTGAAGAAAATCTCGGTGATGAACTGACCAAAACCCCCATGTCCTGTCTCCCTGTGCTGTCGGTGGGGAAGAGGGAGGAGCTAGGGGGAAAAAGGTGTTTACGGGCTTATTTTGCTTCTGATTATCCTCCTCTGATTCTGTTATAGTCATAAATTTCACTTTGCAATTTCAAGTTGAGCCACTTTTACCCTTAAAATGTTTTTTGCTGGTCCTTCTCTCAACTCAGGAATCCTTTGTTAACTTTTTTTCCTTTTCTGTTCTCTGCCCAGCTGTGGCAGGGGAGGGTGAGCAAGCAACTCCCGTGGGTGCCTGGCGTTGGGCCACTGTCGAACCATGACACACTAAAGATTCTGTGATTCCACAATAATGCAAGAGTTAAGTCTGATCCACATTTACAAACATTAAAAATTGGTATATAAATATTCAAAGAAGGTATAGTAGATGATTTTATCCACTGACAACCCATTTCTAAATTTTGCACTGGAGATCTGAGCTCCATATTATTTTAATGACTGCTTTGATAGTATGTAATATTAAATTTTCATACTTTTAAAAAATCTTTCAGTCCATAATCAAGAACAAGCCTGTATTTGCTTTTTTTATTTAAAGAGGTAAGATCATATCTCTTGGTAAACTTATTATAATGTTTTAATTTTGTTAACTGTGAGTGTCTGTCTTACACAGTATCTTGCAGGCTATGAATATTCAAGAGATCTGCTAAGCAATTTCAATAATCTGTCATGTCACAATCAGAGAAACAGTTTGCATTTTTTACAGGAAATGGACAGAGTCCCAGATATACATTGCCTGCCAGAATTTATACTTCCCACCACTCAGAGAAGAAATTGTGCAGGATTTACTGCCAATGTTACAATCAGGTTGCAATAAATGTTACTTTGAATTAGATGAGCTTTAATTTACCATGACTTTTGCATCTCTAAGCACCCTGTTGGAGTTCTGCTGTTAATATTAACTGAAGCACGTGGTTCTTTTGCTACTCATTAATGGCCCTATTTAACAGAAATTGAATTTCCACAGCTGCCATGCACTGCAAGCTCCTAAGCCTGGGTACCCAAAGTGCCTAATCCTGGTGCTGCTGATAGATTGTCCTTTGTAGAGGGTTACATCTTTCTTCAGGGCTGCCATGCCATCTCAAATGGCCTTCCACAGCCTTCTCATCTAGATCCAAGGAGAAGAACCATACCCAGGTAATGGATGGAACTGTTTCTCGAAGTGCTGACACCTGTCCATTTTAAAAGGCATTCTCTGGACATTACAGGGCTTTCCAAGTATTTCAGGTCACAAGTGTGATACCAACCTGAAATGAAAATATTGAACTGTATGAAACTTGATGAAAGCACACTTTTTATTGAGTGGCTGAGATAATATGAAAGCACTACAAATTCAAGGCTTTCTATCTTCCATTTTGTCAAAGGTTATCAAAATTTGATTCTTACTGTTTGCACAATATGTTTCTTAAGGTACAAGGTTCCTACTTAACTGAAAATTCTCCAATATTCAGAAAAAGCTGAAGGCCTTTTCACAAAAACCTAATTTCCATAGCCATTTTACCATTTCAGGTGTCCTAGTTAATCTGGGGACGTGGTACTTTTTTCTTCATGCTAGCATTTCTAATGATGCAGGACATTCTGCTAAATATAGGAGCTTAAGATAAATTAATTTGTGATATTTGTTTCTCTTGTAACCTGATCTTGACTAAAATTGTCAGAACCTCAAGGAAAGCATTTTGATATAGTACTTGTCAAAGCATATCTGTAGATACAGCTCTTCATATCTTTTTCTTTGTCAGTCAAGCAGATTATGTTGGGGTTAGAAAAAGACATTGAATATCAGCTGAGCATCATAATTTACAGAGATGGAATACTCTGATAAAAGCAGCACCACAAAGAAAGCCTCTCTAGCCTCTCCAACCTGTTTTCTGCCTGTAAATATGTCTTGAACTATCATAAAATCATTAAATCCCAGAATGGTTTGGGTTGCAATGGACTTTAAACATCATCCTGTTTCAACCTCCCTGCAGTGTGCAAGAATACCTTCCACTAGACCAAGTTTCTCAAAGGCCTATCCAATCTGGCCTTAAACACTTAGAGGGATGGGACATCCACAGCTTTTCTGAGCCTGTTCCAGTGCCTCACCACCCTCCCAGCTGAGGAACACATCTGAAGCCACTCACTGTGAAGGGGCTTTGGTCCCATCAATCAAAGTTGCTGGCCTTGAGAGTGTGACTGCCAAGAGAGGCACATGAATGGTCAGACTAGGAATTTTCCTTAACATCAATGATACAATATCTAATCTAATCCTACTGTCTTTTAGTTACCCCCTAGTTCTGTCACTACATGCCCTTGCAAAAAGCCCCTCTCCAGCTCTCCTGTAGGTTCCTTTCAGGTACTGGGAGGCTGCAATTAGGTACCTCAAAGCCTTCTCTTTTCCCACCAATCTCAGCTCATCCTTTCCTATTGGAGACTTGCTCCATGCCTCCTATGAACTTGGCAGCTTTCCTCTGGACTTGTTTCAACAGGTCAATGCCCCCCCTGTGCTGCTCCTTACCACCCATATCCCTCGGGACTGTGAACTCCACCAGGGCAGGATCACTACAGCCCAGGATGCCTCCCATTTTGATAGCCCCAATTAACTCACCTGTGTTGGTAACTAACAGACTGAGTAACACAACCCCTCCACGGAGCTCTGAATTAGCCCTTCCTGTGAGTCAAGAAGTTATTTTCCATGCATTCCAGGAGTTTCCTGGACTGCCTACAGTTTGCTCTGCTATTTCTCCAGCAGATACTAGGATGTCTGAACTTTCCCAGTAGGACAAGAGCCTATGAGTGTTATCATCCTTGTAGCTGGAGCAAGAAGGTCTCATCAATAGGCTACTCTTGGTCAGAGACCTGTAGTGACACCAACCACAAGATTCCCTTTGTTGCCTCAGTCTTAGTTTCTTACCCACAGGCTTTTACCTGCTCATTGCTGTTCTTCAGTTCACAGGTTGTTCTTCAGAGATGGCTCATCACTCAATGAACCTCTTGATACAGAGGGTCCTCCATCCCTCCTTTTCCCCCTGTGCCTCCTGAACAGCCTCCAGCCTTTGAAAGCTGCACTCCAGTCAGGGGATTCATCCCAACCAGGCTTCAGCAATTGCAGCTAGGATGCAGCTTTCCAGCAGCATGGTGGCTTCCAGCTCCTCCTGTTTGTTGCCAACACTGCATGCACTGCTGTAGATGCACTTCAGCTGGGCAACTGGCCATGTTTTCTTCCTACAACTACACCATGTACTTCCTGTCAGATCCTTCTCTGGTGTTTCCCTATTGGCTCTTGTTACTTCAGGAGTCCCTGGCTCATCTCCATAAGACTGCAACTGTGTCTCAGCACACTTGTCTCAGTGTGGTCAGCACTCTGTGACTTCAGAGTCAGCAGCAGAGACACCTTGCTAGCACAAAGGTGTCCCTCTAACCTTTGCCTCTCATCCTGCAGCTGGCCAGGGATAAGTCTGACATTGCTCCTCTATCCCAACTCTTCTAGCTCTGCAAGTGAGATACTAGTTTCACCAAGCAAAAAGGCTCCTCCTTCATTGAGAAACATCTGATGTCAGCATGCTGGTGCTGCATAAGCCTTTCTGCTGTCAAAGAACCCAAGCTCTTTGCAGTGGGGCCATATATCAATAGACTCAATCTGTCTTTTTCTTCCAATGTTGCTGTCTTCTACTGGAAGAATAGAGGAGAATATGACTTGTGCCCCAGATTGCCTTACCCACTGCCCCAGGACCCTTGAAGGCATTTGTGGTCACCCTCGCACTACATGCTGCCACTTCATCTCCACCATGGAAGAGCAGTAACAGGTAGTGGTCCATCACCCAGCAATTTTCAGCCTGTTGTCTGCAGGTGTTTTACGGACCCTGCCTACCTTAAGGAGGGAGAATCTGCAGTACAAATGTTTTATTTCCATGCTAATAATTAGCAGAGAAAAGCCCCCCCTTTATTTTCTCTTATGAGTCCAAGCTCTCAATACTGTCAGGATTGCATGCAGGGTTCCTATTTATCTCTGAGATAGAAATTGACTGGAATTCCACAATTTGTTGTCTGCTGCAACTTTGATTTTCTCATTTTTCCAGACATACACAGCATTCCAAAAGTTTTGTAAATTTATGCTAAGAATGTATGTTCAGATAATTGCAGTAATAAAATTACTAGCTATAGATTAAAATCTTAAGGTTATAAGATGTAATAAAAGAAACTAAATACAAGTTAAATACACCAGAGACTGTGATTCTTAGCCAGCATGAAAATTAATTATATTTAGTGGGACTGCTTATAAACTCCAGGACTGATCTACAATGTTTCCAGAATCTACACCAATGTTAGTCAGCAGATCACAGAAAGCATGATTTTACAGTCTTTCTAATTAGCATGAATTAACGGTTAGCAGCACTGGATATACGTTTTTTAAAAAATTCAAATATAGCAAAAATCAATATAATTTAGGAGAAAATTGCTGCTAAACTTCATGTTAATTCAATATGTAGGCGGTTTTTTTCAAGTTTTGTTTTGATTTCCTTGGGTAAAACCTACATGTCATACTTATTGACTTTCATATTAAACAGAGAATTTTAATTAAGACTAAATTCAGCTGGAGGAAAACAAAGGCCCAATATAGTCTCTATTGTATATGTGCAGAAAGACATTACTATTGTTATTGGCAATAGTCGTTAGTGCTTTTTGTTTCCCACTCTCAGAAAGGTTCATACAACATACTTAACACTGTCCAGATGGTCATTTATACCAGATTGTAGAATCACAAAATATCTCAAATTGGAAGAGACTCATAAGGGCCAGCAAGTCCAACTCCTTGCTCTTCACAGGGCTACTTAAAATAAAACCATAAAAGGATCATCCAGCTGCTCCTTCAACTCAGACCTCTGATCACCTCCCTGGGTAGACTGTTCTAGTGACTGACCACTCTTTGTGTTCAGAACTCTTCTCTCTACAAGAACCCCTCTATCATCAAGGAATTCCACAGCTCCTTCAAATGTACATTAAGTTAGTTTGATTACGATTCTGAATTTACCTAATTCAGAATCATAATCAAGCTAACTTAATGTACATTTGATTCCAGCATTCAGACAATTTATAAAATATACTAATGAGCACTGGCCCTAAAATTGAGCCCTGTAGAACTATCTATTTCTTGATTTTTCCATGCATTTGAAGTTTTACGTGTTTCTCTAAGCAACCTCTATTAGGTTACTTGCTTTGTGGATTTTAAAAAAATCTTTAAACATCTGTGAAACATTTTCAAATTAAAGACAAAGTCACATAAGATAATTTTAGTTCCACAGATTTATTTTTTTTTTAGGATAAAATTTCAAGAACTATTTAAATGCTCAGAAGTGGTTGCTTCAACCCAAAATCCAGCTGAAATTAGTAGTCACTTGCGCTGCATGGTAGGTATACAGACAAGTTGTTCTGCAGAAAATTTTAAAAAAACAGAATGAAGAAGTTTTTATTCATTCTTCTGTAGATAAAATATACCAGACAATGCATCTATCAAAATGAACAGAAGGATCACCAGAAATGCAAAATCCACAATTTCACCCAAGCCATGTACTCCAGTGCTTCAGTGGCATTACCACTGGAAACATTTTTTGCTGATTTCTGCCTTGACCTTTTTTCCATCTTGCAATCTGAGCTCATTAGAACTTTCCACAGAAGGCAGAACAAGCCATTCTTTTCCTTTTAGCAAGCACCCTTCTAATTATATCAGTAATTGGCTCCCAATGCTTTCCTAACCTTTTCTTGGAGATAAACATTTACGGAACTCTCAGCTCTTTCTCGCAGATCACACTTGCTCACACACTGTCCTTTTCTGGATTCACCTCAATTTATTTGTGATTACATACCCAGACCCAGATGTTCCTTTGGTACAAGATCACAAATGTTACTCAGGAAGCAATATTGTCACCCATTCGTGTTTTTCTTGCATGAGATAATAACCAAATTTTCCTTAACAGCACACACCTTGTACTGGTGGAGTTACTCTGTCAACATGTTAGCTTGTCTTCTCTTGAGTTTCATCCTAATTTTTCCCCAGATCATATTATAGTATTTTTCCCCCTGCAGTTGGTCATCTCTAAATGTAAATAAGAGTTTTTAATTTGCATTAAAATCTGAAGAGCCTTAGACCCTTTAAGGAATCATGAAAGGTACATATACCCATTTCAACATTTTCTCTAAGTCTTGCTATTCGCCTCTGCAATATTTTCAATTGAAACAGCGTTTCATTTTTTTCACCCTTTTAGGCTACTATATTAACCAACGTCAAAAGCTGGTGGCATTTATTGTATCTCCCCTATCCAAATGTCTTTTCACATATGACTTGTTAACTTTATAACTTGTTTTGACTTACTTTGTTCTCAGTAAATCCAGCCTAGTTATTACACTCTTCCTTATTATTTCTCAAAACCTCAAATCTTGGAATTGAACTAGCTCATTACTTCATGTTTCCTGTATCTCCCTTTTCCACATAAAAGTTAGTACCAGGCACTATGCTTGCCATTTTTCTAGTTCTCCTGTTGCACAGCAGTCCTCCACCATTTCCCAAAGGCAAATTCTAACCCTTTTGAAATTGCTTAGGCAACATCACTTAGCATACTACTATATTTTAAAACATCTTCAATTTTAAAACATCTAATTTATCTAAGTGATCTCTTATCTGTCTTTTCCAATGTTCAGCTTGAAACCTTTGTCATCAGTATTGTGTTACCCATCTGCTTCTGAGTGATCTTTTTGTGAAGACTAAATGTAACAAGGCTTATATATATCATGTGATGATTGGAAAGGGTTTTCTTTTTCCTTCAATTTACTTTTGCCTGTGGAACTTATAATTAACTCATTTTAAAATGCTATCCCTTTACCCCTGACATTTTCTGCTACTTAACCTCATTTCATACCTTGACTTTCAACTTTGTTACTACATATTCACATTATACTTCTCAGTCAGACTGTCAACGAAATAACCAAGTTTGCATTTTTTTGCAAACTTGGCTATTTTGCATGTTTAGTCACTCGCTGCCATGACTTCGACGTATTTACTCTACCTAGCTGTGCTATTCTATGCAGTTTTCTTCCAGTGTAACCTTAAGTAACAATTCTGAGAGCTAATTGAAGTCTGTTTTCTGGAAGTCCATAATGTTTGGGGGTTTTTTGCTTCTTCTTCTCTTCCCAAAGATCACAAAATCTTATTTCAGTTTCAATCATTTTCAGTTCAAAACCTCAGACAGCGTCATCCTTGATTTCCCCTCTCTATTTGTTCTTTAGCAAAAGAAAGGCTTCACCAGTCAGTTCCTGTATTCTATTGGACAGTCTGGGTCTTCACTTGGAATTACTACAATCTTCCATGAGCACTGTTTTTCACCTGGTGTGTTCTACATCTTTTTGACATAAATTATCACCCATACTTCTACCATATAAGTCTGCATTTTGTATCATAGACTTTGAACAAGTCTAACTCCACATGTACTCAAAACCTCAGGGCAAGGATAGTGTCTTCCTCATGTTCAATATCACACTTTTTTCTGCCTGAGCAAAGTACACACAGGAATACTATCATTCCAGTAATAAGTAATGCCACAAAACACATAATACTATAGAAAATACATTTGTGACTGTGTATTAAGATTTTCAGCTTCTCCTATTAGTACCCACATTGTTTCACTTATGTGCTCACATGCAAGATTTTTTTTTATTAGCTGTCTTGAATGAATATACTTGATTTTGCTGTCTTATCTGAAGACAATTTATGATCATCTACTTTTTCTTCTTACATCTTGCTTCTTGATCTTTACTTAATTAGTAGGTCAAAGTGCAGAGGTGACTTCTCCCTATGTTTACGCAAATTCGTTCTTGTCCAGTAGCCTATAAGGATTACTGCAAGAGGTTTTATACTTATTTTGAAAAATTCCAGCATTATCAATGTTACTCAAACATTTGAGTTCAAATTATGTTTGGTGTAAGGAGCAAGAGGTTGTGCTTAATTTTTAAAATAAGACCAGAGAATTTAAAGGAATATCTCTGTTTACATTTCAAGTAAGCACAAGGAAACATTGAAGCTTATTTCTGTATTCAGTTATAAGAAGGTGCTTTAGAAGTTCTTTTCTTTTTTACTAAATTCAGTAAAACCTGAGAATTCTCCTCTTTCATTTGATTGATTCATAGTTGCCTATTTCAGAACTTGCTAAGCCTTCTTTGGTTTTTGAGATCCTTGGATACAATGTACCTGAGCAGCCAGTACCCTGATGCAGTAACTTGAACAATTCTTTTCTGATCTTCTTTAGCCTTTTTTGTCCATTTTTTTTCACTAGGGGCCCAGCTGTTGCTCTTAAGGCTAGATACCAAGCAATTAATTATTATTGCTTCCATTGTTTTTTAGACAGGATGTTGAAGAACTCAAATAGTGAGCAGATGAGTACCTAGGTACTGTTCTTCTTGTGATGTGCAGACTACAAGGAAACTGTAGCATCAGAGACTGGCAGCCATGCCCCAGCAGGGCTGACAGCACTGCCCGCACCTGACAGCTCCCCCGGCACCAGGGGTAAGGAGGGGTAAGTACAGGCACGCCACAAACCAGCAGTGGAAAAGAAACCAACACACTCACATGAAAAGCAGCTGAGACTGCAGAAGACATGGATGAAAACATCAAGTACTGGATATGATAACCATTAATCATGTGAAAGTCTCATACCAAATGAAGCAATATCTCAAGGCATTTCAGAGTCCCTAAAGCACAGGAAAAATGTCAACATCTTTTGATCACTTCTGAAGTGATCAAAGTATTTGGTTAAGATGGCAGGGATGACAATAAAGAATAAGAACAAGAAGGAAACTGCTTCAGAGAACATTGGGTGCTGTAAATCTCCACATCCTAACTGAAATTATGAAATCTCCCCTTCTCTGACAGTTCTAGGGGAGCATACAATAATTGTTTACCACAAATGTTATTATTCTGCACATAAATTAAACCCAAACATAGAAATGCTTCCTGAAACCATTGAATATAAGTAGCCTCTTAGAGTATCCCTTTCAACCTTATCTTAATAAAACTACAGTTCTGGATTGGCGCCTATGACTCATGCATGAAGTCTATTTGTTCTGAATTCCTCTTTTAACCTGATTTACACATTGTGCTGGGCAAAACAGCACCTGGACAATAGACGGTCAGTAGCTGAAAAATTTTAAAACCAAAAGGTTTGCTTTTCCTCATAAAATTCTTAAAGCCAGTATGCTTTCAAGAACAAGCAGTAACAGACGTTACAGATGACAGGAAAGGAAGTCTTTGTCCAAGGAAGCACAGGAATAGTTCTATGACAAAATCCAGCTCATATGTGTGCCATCAAAACTAGGCAATTAAGTTTTAAGAGAGTGTTTTCAGAAGTCTTATGAGCTGTTTTATGTGTTGCTCTTCATGCTTTATTCCTTCTACCCAGACCAAGATTTTACCCCTAGAACGCCTGTGTAGAGAAAGAAAAGAAACCTATTTTGTATTTTAAAAAACACTGAATACCTTATCTATATTTATGTGCAATTATTTGTACTGCTAACTGGTTTCTCCATTAGAAGAATCTAACTTAAAGCAGTAACAATGGCCAGCTTGCATGGAAAAAAATGTGGTGGAGTTTACAAAGTGTAAACGGGGGGAGGAAACATCTCCTGCAAAGGACCTGGTGGCAGTTAATATCAGGTCTAACTGCCTGTGCTGAGGAATGGACAGTAAGCTTTATCCAGACCTTACACAATTAACATAGCAAGCAAAATTGTCTTATCTATGTTTTCAACAAATACAGAACATCAGGCTTCCCAGCATAAGCTGACTGAATTGGTATTAAACTTATGTACAGCAATTATCACATTAATTAAAAGATGTAATGGGCAGTGGCACATACACTAGAGAATTCTAGGGAGAGAAAAGATTAGGGATTGGTGTTTCTCAGACACTGAAATTGAGCAAGAGACATTGTCTAACCTCTGAGGAACTTCTATGTTATTTGAATGGGACAGTTGCAACCTTCTAGAAAGGCAACTAAAAATTTTCAAATGGGCTGTAAACATGAATTCTCAAAACCTGGGGTTCTTAAACTTTTTATCTCAAAGGAATTATCTCGGTAGCTGCAGCACATTTCATAAAATGTCTCTGGTAAAAAAAAACCCTCTTTTTTATTGTAAAAACAGGTTTTAGAGTATGCAGACACTCCTACCACAGCCCATAATTTGCATGACATATCTTCTCATGTTGATGAGAAACAAATCAGGCCTTCAAGTTTCTCTTTTGCTGCCAGTTATTGTCAAGAGCCAAATTTTGTTCTACTTTTCTTAAACCAAAATTGTACTTTAGTTTCTCAATTGCATGAGAGTTCAATGCAAACCACAGAATGAAAAAGAGAGACCAACAGGTAAGCCCTGTGTTGCAACCCAAATTGGAGAATGTCCACTGACGTCTTTGTGACCTGTAGGAAATTCCTAGCTTGTGTTGATTATAAAAATGGGGCAGAACAATAATAAAAAATGTAGGATTTAGGATTTTCTTTAGGTGCTTATTTCTGTAGGTGCAGCTTCACTGGAGTCACACCTGAGCCATAGAAGGAAGAATAAACTGAGGCCAAACGCTCACTGGACTCCTACTAGTGACATTAAGGAAGAAGAATTGTGGAGTAGGCCTGTGAGGTTTTCACGATCCCTGTGTGGATTGCCATCATCATTTTTATTCTCTGTTAGTAACAGCTCCTACAGACAGGTAAGAGCTCAGTGAAGTTAGCCAGGCATCCCACTCTGGCCACCAGGCTAAGAAATACCACCAGCTACCACACAAGATACCACATAATACCACACAAGAGAACCACACAGGAGAGCTTTCCAGTTCCAGCTGGACTGTCAATACAGAGCCATTTGCTCTGAAAGAAACAGGTAAATTCTGCTGTCTTCTAGATCACTGCATCAGCCTTTTCTGGGTTTTTATTGTGACAACACAGGAGGCTTCCCAATTGAGAATGGGTTTCATTGGCATGACACAACAAATGGCAATCATGACTTTTCCATCAGCTTTGTGATGGTAAACTAAATTAGTTCACATCATTGTTCAGAGCTTAAAATGCTGCCTTGTGAAATTATTAACTCTTTTTAAAAATAAAAATTATTCTATCTTTCAATCATTTTATGTCCCAGAGAAGCTGGGATCTATTTTTATGAGAACTCTTTTATTAATTATCACCAACCACACTTCAAAACTTGTTCAGCTTTAAAAAAACCCGAACCCAAATACAGATGATTGACCTTCATGAAATTCAAGCTGAGCAAGGTAAATCTTGATAAAATGTCAGTTGAAATTAATTTATCAGTGGGGAAAAAATATATAATATGGTAGAGCCTGGGGGATTAGGGAGAAGAATGTTTTCCCCACTTGAGAATTTAAATCTATATCATTGACTCTTCAGAAAAGGGAAATTATTTCTTTGGTCTTACTATCTCACTTTGCATTTTCCTTGCAGGAAAAAAAATAATACAAGGCTTGTAACTTCCCTAGAGAAAAAAAGAAAAAAAGAAAGAAAAGGAAAGAAAAAAAAATTAAAGAGTGCATTGTGATAGTAATCCTACTGAGAATTGCTGATTAAGAATTTTCTTTTAAATAGATTTTAATTTAGATATCTAGAGGAGATTTTGTGAAATCCACTTAAAGTCTGATACCCATACCTCAAAAAGTAGCAATTTTGCTGGAACCTGAAATTGCAAAGAATTTTGTTTCCACCCATTAGACAATAATGCTATAATTTATCTTGTCATTCCAAATGTGTCTTTAAAGGTGCTATTTTCACATGTAGTCCTTCTTGTTCTGTCAAAATTACCAGTTTGAAATTAGAAGGGAAAGTGTTGTCACAGTGACAATAGTTTGACACCTTATTGTACAGTGGTCTGGACACAGTGGTCTGAGTAAGCCTGAGTGAGCAACACGATCCTAATGGAATGTGTTGCCATGTTTGCACGTATGCATTGCCTATCCAGCTCCAACATATAAACAAACCACTCTACAACAACATGTCAATTTACAGTTGCAATGACATTTTGCTTTCTAAAGAATTTCCTCACCAAGAGCATAATAGAGAGGGAATAACATTCAAGGCACGACTCTCCCGGTGATGTGTAATCAAAGCAGCCCATACACACTTGAGCCCTCACTCCAGGCACAGTTGTGTTCTCCCAAGCATCTCCTCTGACATCAGGTTTCCCAGTATCTCAGTCCTCCTTCTCTAGGCTGAATGATGTCATGTGCTGCCAACGGACCCTTGAAATGTACCCTTGAGAGACATGGCAGTGAGGAGATTACCTTTCTGAAAGAAAGAAACCTTGCTAAGGATGCTGTGGTTCCCGGCAAACAGAAACCAGCAGAGATATGGCTAAGCTCACTAGCACCTCATAGAGTCTGCAAAACTAAAAAAATCTCTCCCACCACCACCCCCTGTAGGAAAAGTCCTGCTTAGAAAGAGCAAAGCAAGAGAACCACTGAGAGAGGACTTTATCACCACTGCAGTGTGTCTGACAATTTGCTCACCAACCTTGCCCTATGGTTTTCACCCTGGGTGATAAATGTGAAGTTCAAGATACAGACACATCCATCACTGGTGGCACCCAAAACTACCAGTGAGGGACCACTGGAAATATGGCTGATAACCAGCCTTTGCTCTCTTTCTCCCTTCCACAGATGGAGAAGGAGGAAAATAGTGTAGAACAAAGATGCTTAATTCTGTAGTGCGGCTATAGGCCCAGATTCATTCTCTCTGTCTAAGTGCTTAATGAAGCCACTGAATCATCCCAGCTCTCCTCTGGAGTCAATATAGGAAAACAATGGGCAGAATTACCTGCTATATTAAAGGTGTACCCAAGGGCAACTAGACACCTATTGTCAATGTCGTGGGGAAGCACAAACTGATTGGGCCAAAACCCTTACTACTTCCAGAACATAATACTCTCTGTTCAGTTTATTGTTTAGTGATCTACACAATCTTCAATTTAAGCATATTCTGCAGGCTTTCTTCAACTTAGAAATGGCTTAAAAAACTATGAAACCATTTACTAATACTATGAGTACTTCAGCTATATCTGGACATAGATTAAAGTTACTGGAAAGACAAAGGAATGTTTTGTGCACTTGCAGGTAGAGTTCAATTAAGTGTGCCTCTATCAAATTGTGTTTCTCTGCTATGAAAACCTTAAATTTGATCTTTGTGTTTCCAATTAGGCTTCATCTAATACCTGTTCTCTTTCAATAAATTATATTTCCACTTTCATTAATGCAATTTTAGAAGCTACTTGACTATAATCTTAACAGTAGATTCATTACTATTTATACATTAAGCAATATGTGTTTGTTATGTGTAATACAAATAAACAGAACAGCTGTGAACTCAGTGGAACATTCAATGCAAAATATGTCCTGACACTATGATTTCTGTTCAAATAACTTTTTGGGGGAAAATCCTGTGTAAGCAGAATTACATTATAAATTAATTTCAGGATAAATAAAAGCAAAGCTTACTAAAACTATGCAATGCCGCAACAGATACAGTCACCTGACACCTTAAAATTAGGAAAAAATGTCATTTCACACCCTCAGTAACCATTAATACAAAAAACACAAAATCTCACTGTTACTTTCTGGGAACTGTGATTGGCAGTATTCTTGTGTAAAGTTAATGTAACCTTGGAAATGTCTCTGGGTGTTAATTATTATAAAGAACAATTGCAAAAAAACAGGACAAAGAAGTGTAAGCACATATTTCTTTAAGAAAGGTGTCCTTGATCTTTTTACTTAAGCTGAATTTCATATGAATTCCCTTCCAGATTTTCTCTGCACTTGAAAAAGTGGAAAATTATCCTTTTTGGCCTTCATTGTAGGTGCTTTTAAAGGAGATAAAAGAGTTTTGGCAATATGGCTGCTCATTCTCCCAAACAAATTGTACCACTTCCTTCTACTGCTCCTGCAACACCCCTGTGAGGAGGTGGAGGGGTTAGGCTCATGCAACATTGCCATCTGGTGATGAAGTGCTTCCATTACTCTGTGAGCGTGTTAGTGCTTTACAAAAGGAAAACTAGACAAGATGGCCACTTCACTCAGCCATGACTGACCACCTTGGAATACCCAGTAGGGAAGATAAGGGATTACAGAAAAATGGGCAATATCCCTTTAAAAAGTGTTCTCTTGTGTATAGTTCTTATCATCCACTACAAGAAACTGCTCTATGCTCTCACTCTGTCAGAAGCTCCAGCCGCATCTGTTGCGTTGTGCATACAAGTGGGAAAAAGTTCTGCTGGTTTTAAACTAATAAACACATTTTGCATTAGTGTTTTAGTTACATAGATGAGAATGGAAAAAAGAAAGCACTCTCTCTAGAATCAGAATTGCAGTTAAAAGAGAAAGGAAGTAATTGTTGTTATTCCACTAAAACAATTGCAAGTGACTTGAAAAGCAAGAAATCACTTTTGGGGCTTTATTCCCCTAATCCTAAAAGAATCCATGCTGGTGTACCTCATAACTTGACATTATTAGGCCATTGTACAGAAAAAAAACCAGCATGACATTAATTGTTTTGCCTCTACATAAGTCAGTAGAAATGAGTGTCAATAATCCATATCAACAGCTTGTCAAGCCTGCAGCATCACTTGTTATAACCACAGAACAGTACACAAAAGTGATAACAACTGTGAAGATGTATGCATACAAAACTCCCTTTTCAAAATAAGTGACAAAAATGTGTAAAGTCATGCAAAAAAGCATTTGAGATGTAATTTCTAAGGTAAGATTAAGCTTTAGGTTCATGTCCACCAGTGTCCCAATAAGACAAGCAATTCCGGCTAATTTTGATGGCACGCCAAAATTCAGAAATAATTAAACTCATGCAAATGAAATCTTCTGAAGGAAAGACATGGCTTTTCTACCAATTATATGTTTTTTCTGGACAGACAACTAGCTAGGACACCAGCAGGGACCAGTTGTCTTCACCCTACACATTGAAAAGAGCAGGGGTGAATGCACTAAAGGAGAAAGGAGCAATTGCGGTCAGGATGAGCTTAGGAGAGAGATTCTCGGGTTACTTCCAGCTGATCACAGCTGCAGAATATAGGAAAAAAATAATTTTTTTACCAAATTCTTGCTAAGGAACAAGAGTCATGCCTGGAGAAATGAATCAGTGGAAGCTACAGAACCTTCTAATGATGGAAATGGAGAGCTTCTTTTATGGTCTGGTACAAAAAAATCTATTTATAACCACCCCATGTAAAAAAAGCTTCCCTGGTGTACTTGTGAAGAGTACTCTTATTCCTTGTATATATTTAAAATCATATGAAAATAAATATACTGAAAAGCAAGTGGAGAGCCTTCCATGCACCCTTGTGATTTAAAGATATCCCAAGCAGCTCTTAGAAGCTTGATATCTTATGTCAGAACCGTAGGGAATTCAAGTCAAGCCACTGCAGGAACACAAGGTGCTCTAGTTGCATTGACATTTTAGTTGTTTAAGAATTTTAACAGCAGGTTACAAAAGTAACTCAAAATAATTAATTAGGGTCCAGAGGCCACAGAACTGACACTGAGAACAAGCACACTGCTGCTACGTGCCAGATTTGCCTGGGCCATGGAACACTACAGATGCAGCACAACTAGGGGGAAAAAATACTGTCAGAGGGAAGTTCCTCAAAAGATTTCTAGCCTCCACTCTGCAGGATGCAATATGGGCCACATTAAGGTAACACAGCAGCTTTCTTGTGAGCTGTAGGGCAATTTTGGGTCCCACCAAACCGAAAGGGAAATATCCGTTTGCTACTTCTTTGCCTATGACATCTATGGCAATACTTAGATGCTTTTCACCTCATTTTAGGGCCCAGGAAAAAGTGAGGAGATTGATGTTTGGTCCTTTCACTGCAAATGTAGATCTTTGCTAATCCAGCCACATTTTGACCCTCTATCTACCATAGCTTTTGTGTATGTCCAGGCACTGCCTTTTCTCCTGAAACAGAACCACTTCACTTATTGCCAGTTACGTTAATAAATTAACTTCAGATGGACACACTTCTGCTTTCTGATGAGCAGGTCTAAATACTAAGTCACCATGGGTATAATTCTCAATTCATTTGTATATACAATTATTCCATAAGTTCGGGCATGTTCTGAATCAGCAATTTGTAGACTTAATCAAAAAGCCAGTTATGGTAAGAGGGAACTTTTTTGTTTGTGATGTTTGGAAGTAGTGTTATAGAGGGACTGACACATGCCAAGCGCAATACTTCTGATTTTTCTTCTCAGCCTGATTTTTCTTCTCAGCTTTATTCTCCCAGCTTAAACCCAAGAAAAGAGGAGGAATACAATGAAAAAATCTCAAGTATGCTGCATGAAAAGAAAAAAAAAAAAGTGGGTATTTTTGGGGTTTTGTTGTTGTTGTTGTTGTTTGGGGGTTTTTTTGTTGGTTTTTTTTTTTTTAATTATGACATTAAGTTTCTCAGGGAATTCTCTGACTAAAGATTTCCTTTAAAAGTCAAAAAATCTCAGGTACAGATTCCAGAGGAAACAACATTTTATCTCATGTTCAAGGTCACAAAAATCCTCTGAAAATAAATTATGAATGGGAGAGAGACCAATCACATCAAATAGCAAAGTGTAGAGCAACATTAAACATAATTCTTAGTTGCCTGAACATGTTTACTTTTTTATTCTCTCAAGGTGACACAAAGGCATTGCACGGGGGCACCAGCAGGGCTCTATAAGTGCCAATGCTCCTTGTGCTAGTAGAGGCCTTTCTAGAAGGAATGAAGACATGTCTATTATGTCATTGTTACCCTTTAATTCTTAATCATAGCTGTAATTTCCATAATTCCTAGATCCATGAAACATAATAGAAGGTGCTATGCACTGTCCTGCCACTCTCAGACGGGGTAATGTCAGAAGACCAGCAACACAAGCATTTAAATGATCCTAGAACAAGCTCTCCATTTCTTAATTCTGTTCATGACTTTACAGCTTACTGATACACCGTTTAAGCATTTTGACATTTTAGAAAAAGAGGAATCTATGAAAAAACAAATGCTCAAACAGACAATAATGCAAAAATGAGCCTTTAAAAATGGCAGATCCACCTCAAGGGGTGCAAGATCCAGCTTGAAATGACACTGTAAGAAGTGCAAGCAAGCATTTAAAAGGAACCTAATTAAGAAAACTGACTGGCACTTGGTCTCATTGCTGTTCTTTTGGTGTAGGGAGAAATCAATCTAGCACAGAAGACTTGACAGGTGTATAAAATAAAGGGCAAACTGCAAACTGGTGACTAGGTCCAAACTAAAATCTATATTATGCTTTCAGAGAGGGCACTGGCAGCATTAAATCAGAGAAACAGTCAAATACGGGACTTTGACTCCACAGAGCAGTTGACTTTAGCAGACCCTACATGCAGCAGTTTGCCCTGTACTTCACCTGAAAAAGAGAAGCAAGCTGTTGCTTTTTGCATTGTGCAAAATGAAATATATTCTTATCCAAAGCACAGGATTTTTCATGGGAAAACTGTAAGGGAAGAGTGAATTTTATTTCTCCAAGATTCATCTTCAACCAGCAGAGGCATTCATGTGTACAGTATTATGGAGATATCTTAATTCCTCTCCATTCTCTATTTATCTGTGTCCATTTGAAAATCCAAGAGATTATCTGACGAAGATGAAGTAAAAAGGCATAGTCACATATGTGCATACAGAAAAAATGCAAAAGAAACATAAAAACAAAGATGACTGGGTTCTTATCAAATAATCTGCAAGACAGTCACATCATAGGAGATGGAGTGGCAACAAAGACATTTAAAATAAATAAATGCACAGGATGAGGAAAAACAGGGTTTTTTTAAGAAAGAATTTTAAATCAATTAAAATTTAACTCATGCCAATGAAAAACCAGAGAAAGACACCTACTATATGTTTCTTCTATAGTGTCTTCCACCATCTATTTAGAATACAGCTTTAGAAAGCTTCGCAGTGTCTGGAGAGGAATGTCATTTTCACATGACTGTAAGCAAGGTTCAGTGGTACAGAACATCATAGCTTCTCAAAAACTCTGAATGAGGTGCCACTTACATGCATAGAAATTTATTATTTCTAACCTAATCATACACCAAGCTGGTACAACCATAAGTAGGGCCCCTGATATAAGATCAATGAAAACTTTTACAAAACCTACATGACAATGTTCATTGGAGATATAGAAGAAAAGTTCATGCAGCAAGTTAACTAAAACTGGGAAAAAAAGACTCATGAGTATTTCGTTACAGTTTTTTTGATCTCAAAAACATGAAATTCCATCATTTTGTGTATTTGCATTGCTACAAGCAGATGGTGAAAAGCACAGCAGAGAAGTCAGCAACTCTTCTGTCCCCAGACTAAAGCTGCAGTTGCTAGGGCTTTGTAGGAGGGCATACAAATGTGAAATTTAAATACAAATCATGTCTATGTCAACCTCTTTCCTAAAGAGTCATATCAAAAAAAAAACATTAACTCATGCTCTCATGTATAACATGCTTAAAGATCCAAGTGAGAACTTTATTATACCAGCACTATAAAAATGCAGTGAACATATCCTTTCCTAAAAGCTTCTACCACCAATTAACAGAAAACAAGAAAAAAAAAATAAAAATCAAGTCTTCTTTATAGTCACCAATTGAACTTACTAGCTACTGAGACCTCAAAAACACCCAAGCCATTGAATTTCAATCTGCATCACCGTCCACAAGTATTCTAGGTCATCTTTGTTTGAAGATGACACTCAGTCTCTGAACAGTGGGAGTAAGAACTTAACATAGCCTTAAGGAAATAGTTACAGGGCTTAGTCTTAGCCAAAAGGCACCTAAACATGTCTTCTTCGTTTTTGGATACAACTTTATTGCCAGCTGGTTTTTGTGCTTTTGTTTCCTTTGGCTATCCAGATTGCACTGATTTAACTCTCAAGGACTGGGTTGTCAATCCAAGCCACGTGGTGGTCTGAAGAGTTCCCCCCGCAGTGTCCTGTGGCACAGACAAGTGCCAGTGAGCAGCACTGCACTGGCCAATGGCACAGTACATTTTGGCAAATATGAGTGAGCTCAGGCACAAAAGAAATGCAACTACAGCCACACACCCTGTTAAACTGCCCATGGAGGTGAATAAACACTACACCTAGTTCTGGGCACGGCTCAGACACTGCCAGCTTCAGCAGAGGCATGCATGTGGAAAGGGGGTTTGTTCTCATCACATTGTGTGTGACAATCACACCATTTGAGACACCCTTCCTTTAACAAGGTGACAAAAGCTGTTCATCATACTGCAGAACACAAATCCTTGGTCCAAAAAATTTAGTACACCATGATCTCACATTGATTTCAGAACTCGCCCACACACATACACCATGCAAGGTCAGTATAATCTGCACACTTAATTTTAGCATAGGAAGGGGGTGGCAGAAGAAGAGATGTTTTGAAGCCTTTTTATTCTCTTGAATCTCAAGCACACTACTTGGCTATTAGTTACAGTAAAAATTAGTTTTCCTTTTGACCTCTGACAAATAGACAAGTCTCCTTCTTCAAACAGACATCTTACCACTCAGTCTCCCATTCAGGGATGTGGGGCAGAAACACCAACCAGCACCTAGTCCAAAAGATCAGAAGCCTTGATGAATTGTGCAATGCTTTTTAATCAAATAGACTTTCACAAAGGGGCAGGCAGGAATCAGACAATGTGAAAAGCATTTCAAACATCTTCTGACAGAAAAAATTGCAGATCAGTGACAGTGGACAAAAGCTGAACTTAAAAAGACTTTTGATCACATCCCTGACAGTTTCTATTAGAAATGAGCTTGATATAATAAATTTAAATTTAGATAGCTGAATAACAGAAGCATATAAATTCGAAGGTTTGGTTTCGCTCATTAAGATGGTAAAAGCTCACTTAAAAAACTGAAAAATACACTATGTTCTGGGGTGGTCAAAACCTACACATTTTGGTTCTGATCAAAACAAGCCTGAAAGGCCCAAAAGAGACAAAGGAGTGCAAAGGCAATGACACCTCTATGTCACCCCTTTCTGTTCACCAAATTCTGACCGTTCAGGAGGCCAAAGATACCACTTCCAGCAGCCTCTATCACTAGAACAAGCTTTCATAATTCACTTGCCAGGAGCAATGCTGTCACACAAGAACTGTGTATTACCACCTGAACATTCAGGGTTGGCAGCCATTCCAGGCAGATGCTGTCCTTGTATTGGGCATCGGTGCTATTCCTGTTCTTTTAAACAGCTTTTAACATTGTGTTTAATTAATGCCTAAGGCCCAACATATATAATTTTCTTGATTTTCTGCTAATTAAAATTCCTTGGTTCTCACTTCAAAATTCAAGAACATTCAATACATACTATAATACTACAACTAAATTTTACATTATTCTAAAAGAAAGAAGAGATCTCTTTCAACATGTCTCTGATAGCTATGTTCTTTTGAAAGTTTAAGAACAGCAGTATTTAGTAGTGAACTGAGCTTTCCTATGAGCTGAAAATAATCTACTTAAGTTATTGGATCATTCCCCTTTGGGTAAGAAAATTCAAAACCATTTAAAATATTTACAACTCTACTCATTATCTATGTTGCATAATTTTTTTTTACTTCCTATATTTTTGTTTTTCAGCTCAATTAGATGTTCAGACACATATGAAAACAGTTTAAAAATTATGACCTTCCTGACTTACAAATGCAAAAATTTGCTATGGAGCTTTGAATATGCCAGCATCAAAATAGAAAGGTGGATGATAGTAGCCATAAGTATCTCAAAAGGAATTTCTTGGAATTACTTAACTATTTCACTTGAACTGCATTTGCACTATTTCTCTTCTCTCAGTGTCATCTAATAGAGGGATTTGCAGCTAGTTTGTTGGAAATGAACAAGAGCCAGGAGTGCTGCATCCTTCCCCATATGCGGAGTTCCGAAGCAAACCAAGGCTGGATTGCACATGCCCACCAACCTTGCCAAGCACATGGGGCCACCAATACTGAGGACTGACTCTTGCTGGTAGCAATATTTATATGGTTCAAGAGCTGAAGCTTTCCTAGCATGGCTTTGGAAACAGATAGGTGAGGGTTTGCCAGACAGCAATCCTCCTTCACTACCAAGTGATAAAATGCATTTGTCGCTGGCAGGCTGACACAGCCACAGCACAGCCTTCCATCAGATCAGGGCCAGGATTGCTTCTGCTTGCAGAGACCATGCTACAGCATCAGCTGGAATCTGCTCTTACTTGGTTTTTAGTCAGGTGCATTTACTGTTAACCTGTCAGGGAGCACTGAAAAACACCCCACACTTAACAGACCCTGTGGGTACACACAAAACCATACAGCTGCCATTGCCTAGGGAATCTGGTCTCTGAATATGTTCCCTAAGTCCTCACACTGCACTCAATCCACAGGAATACCCAGGGATGCTGTTATAGTTACAGTACTGATCATGGTGATGAATTTCAGGCGCAGGATTCTGTGCGGACTGGAGTGGAGATGGGCCTGAATGTGGTCCTCCATCTCCAGTGCTGGCCCTTACAAATCTCTCATGAACAAATAGTACAGTGTCTTTCTTGGTGACCATTAATAAGTCAAAACAAAATTTCCTACTTCTAGCCCATTTTCATAGTACTTTGTCATCTTTACAAAATTTTGGGTTCTTTTCCACAGAAATGACATTTTTTCACTTGACTTTTATATTGTTCTACTGTGAGCAGCTACAACAAAGAGAAAAAAAGAGAGAAGACTTCACCTCCAAATTACTAAAAACCAATAGCTAAAAGAAATAGCAAAGTGATTCTACAGTGAAGTCAAGGCTGTAATTCCTGAGGACAACATCCTTAGAGCACTCTAAATGACACTGAAAATTTCTCTAGCTGCTTCTTTTCTGCTTCACATTTAATCATGTAATTACTCACTACAGAGAAAGGGACAATCTGATCATCCAGATTAAAGTTCTCACCCCACTCAGTGAAGTATCACAAGCTTTTCAATGGCTGTTAAAAATTTTATACACAACAAAAAACCTTCACTGTTCCTTTACCCCAAAATTCACCAACGTAGATTTTCTGGATGGCAAAAACTACATGAGTTACACTGGAGCTATCTTGATACTGTTAAGCAAACTGTGAGAGGATCAACAGCTTGAAGTGAGAACTCATCCCAGGCAACATCAGCAGCCTATTACAGGTGGTAAATTAGGTAATCCTCACCATTCTTTCTGGCAGAGAGGATCAAATTTCACATCCTTGGTCAGAACGCTGCTGATTTTTAAGACTGTCTCCCTCAAAAAACATAGAAAAATCATTGTAATGAATCTATCCCCAAAGTTACCCGAAGGTTCTGAGCACCATAAAAACTACACCTCTGGCTGGAGGTTGCTGCCTTCCTCAAGGGAGGCCCATTGTGGAAATGATGCAAACTTTTTATACTTATATTCAATGAAGTTTTACTGTTTACTTTTCATTTTAGGGGCTGCTTTACTGGCCCCTAAAAGCTTACTGCCAGAATTCAGATCTCAATGTAAAGTATAAACTTCACATCACTTTCCATATCTGATACTGCAATATTATTTCAAATTGGCAGACTTGGGGAAAAAACAAAGAAACAAACAAACAGTAAAAAACTTTTCCACCCCACACCACCTTAATTCTTTTTTATCTTTCCTGTAAAAAATATGAGTAAGAATCCAGAGCTGACTCAACAGCTCTGTTCTACTCATTAAAATAAAAGCTATTTCCAGGAATGTCCTGGTCAAGGAGTAGAATTTTTTATGGACAAGATAGTTGCTTCAAATTTGAAAAAATTCTTTTTAATTGCTGATGGAAACTACAATAAAACTGACTAGATTACAGCTAGAATTCATGAAAATATTATTTTAAAGATTTTTCTACACTCAGATTCCTTTGATTGTAGAAAAAACAAACACAAAAACAAACACAAAAAATCTCATAATTGTGACATTAAATTAAGCACTTTATTTACTGAAGAAAAAAAATTAATGAAGTAGAGGAATGCTGTATATTTAGTTTTAAGGCAGACATATTGCCCTCATTAAACAAAAAAAATTTGCTGAACTTCAAGTACAAAGCTGCACAATGCTGGCAAGCTGCAACTCAGACTGTGTTTCAGTCACATGGTTAATATCACTCAGAATTTTTTGATGTTTATGGTAAGCATTAAAGTTCAGAGTAAAGACCTTTCTTAGGGAGGACAAACACTTACATTGTTAGTTTCTTGTTGACATTGTTCAGAACTTCATTACAAGTGCTGCAGGACAGATTATGGCTCTCATTCAGACAAAAAAACCGCACCACACTAAAATGCATAATTACAATTGAACTTGCTCTTAGATACTCCCTAAAAAGCAATTTCTCTAAAGTCAGTACATTCCATCACACACTTGTTCTCAAACATCCTGAAGGACTTTAGAAAACAGCAACATATGATGGGTTTTGCATAGATGTTTTGAAAAAAATACAGCATTCAGTTTAGTGTTCTTATCAGACAGACTTTCATGAATGCTGCTTATAAAGATCTGAGAATGAGCACTTAGAAGTGTTTAAAAGCATGGCACAGTAGGCTCTGCACAGATAATATGACAAAATAAACTTGTCTGGCTGAAAATGAGTCTATACAACATAAATTAACTCTTTTAACCTTCTTTAGTTTTGGTTCTGAAGCCTGTCACCAAGGCACAGCCGCCTGTTTGAAATGAATATCAAGAAAATTGTTAGAAAGAAACTCTAGTGTGACAATATTAGCACTACCTGCATTATATGAAAATACGTATTATTCCAGCCAATGTTGGTAGAACACACTTAGGACATATTTTAGAAAGGAAAGAACTAGTTAGAGAAAGATTGTAGGGAAAATCTCCTGCCAGACAGCTCTCTCACATACATACACCTCCCCTCATTTAAAATTTATGAAGATGAAGTGCTGCTTTTGTTTCCTATCTCCAAGATGAGCTCTAATATTCTTGCCAAAAGCAAGCTAACACAGTGTAATTGTTTTACATATAAATTGCATGTCCAATCTGCTTAGTTTTCAAAGAGCATTGATGAGGCTACTTTGATACCCAACTGCCAGATGACAAAGTGCAGGGCACAGAGGCAGATGGGCATGATGCGAATTTTTAATCATTGTGTTTCTCAGTCATTTTACAGAGGGTGGAATAGCAGGGGAGAGACATAAGAGAGAAGAAAAATTAACTGTAAAAACAAGATGTTTTTTATTAAGAATAATTTATAAAAAATAAATAAGAAAAGAAACAATTCAGCATAAAGAGCCTCTGAGGCATTTTAAATCTGTTACATTCCATACAGCTAAAAGGGTTTTGAAAGGCAACAAAATGGACAGAGAGAATGGGCAGATAGCATAAAGACAACAGCATTTTGTTAACAAAGACACTAGTCTTCATTCTGAGAGAAAAGTATCTTCCGAGTTTGATATTTACAGAAGACACTTATAAATTGCTGACATCATAAATTCTAATATAAAGTTATCATCCTTTAGCTTTCTCAAGTTCATAGACATACCTTGACTGTTGGCACTCATCTACTATTTTTCCTCTCCATCTTATTTCTTGTCATCTGTTTTCAGAATGCAGAACCACATGGAAATATATAAGGAAAGCCATGAACAGTCAAATTCTCAAAATATATCCTTCGTGATGGTCAGCCAGTGCAGAAAGATGTGCAGCTTTCACCTTTGATCCATGCACTTCATTCTATTATCAGGAGCCAGAACAAAAAATTTGATTCTGTTTATCATGCTTATCTGGGTTAATTTAGTACCTTCCCAGGTTAAACTATTGTTCTCTAATTACATTCTCTAAGCTTTACAGTGCAGGGGTGAGGAAGTGTATTGCTTTTCTTGCTGTGCATGTAAAGCACATGGCTTCAGCAGCCGCATCAATCCTGCTGACTTTCTGTGACCTTATCCTTATCACACCCAGCCACTGATGCTTCAAGGAGAAGCAGGGCATCCTGTAACACATGTTCACTCCTTCACACATGTTCATTCTTTACATGTGAGTGAACACGTGTGAAGAACAATGCTGCATGTGGAAGAGAATGCACGGAAAAGTTTGGCAGCACAAGATCATCACAATGTCAATCTACATCTCACTGTGAATTAAGGAAGGAAAGCAGAGGCGAGGTTCTTTTGCCAAGATATTTTTTTCCTTTTTTTGGTTATTGCAGCTACTGCCATTCTTCTGTTGAATGGAAGCACAAATATCAATTTCATATTTAATAGATATCCTCTTCTATTCCCAAAATTAGTCTAAAGACATTCACTCTCATGTTTCTTTCTTTTTCACAGATGCTTTCCATCCACTTGTGCACATTTGTATACTGCTAGCTTAAAAGAGACAGACAGCAAGAAAATAAGACCACTGACATTTCAAGAAAACAATTGAAAGAGACACTAACTCAGGGCATACATGCTCAATTCTAAACTTACCATCATTTTGCTATCTGAATACCAGTTATGACTTCCACTTGTGACACATTTGTTCCATCCATGGAATAGGAACAATCACACACACTTTTCCATGCAACACCAAAGCACATTGTGTTTTAAATGTTATTTTGTCCAAGTGCTTAGCGCTTAACTGCCCAGATATTTTCACTCCCACTAAGGCATAGCTTTCCAGATTGCTAGTAGATCAATTCTGAACCATTTAACCAAATGTTTAAACACATGCTTAACTTAGTCACATTTATCTCTTTATATATTGGTCTTTTAGCTCTGACATCAGGATTAGCAAGGGCTATTGAGTAATGATTTGCTATTTAAAAATTACCAAGTATGAAATTCTACTTGTATAAACAGTTGTTAACAAGGGCTTGCAGAAAGCCTGATGAGAAAGCACAAAAAATGCCTTTAGCATTTGATTTTCTTTCTCTCATGAAAGGAGAAATAGTAGCATGGTTAAAAAAAAAATCAGTATGAGGCATGAAATATTCTGCTTCAGCGAAACTGGTGTGCACAGAATGCATCCATCAAGAGAAGTCCCACAGCCTATTAGCAGGAACATAGATTTTACATTTACTAAAACTTGTCTGACCCTGTGAGAAGAGAGCAAGGAGAAAGGGAGAACAAACCAGCGACAGCCATAGCCTGAACTTCACGTGAGTGCTATTGATCTTATTGACTGGGGCACTGAAGTGCTGCTGTACATTTAGTAGGGAGAACAACAGAAAATTACATTAATTCAAATTGTTAAATCAATATGTAACAGTATAGTTAGTGGCAGTTGACCTTCAACGCACCTTTAATAAAACAATAGTGAACTAGAACTGCGAGAGTCATAGGCAAAATAGTAATCTGAATTAGTGTGAAATATATGTTTTAAGGGCCTCTAAAATGTAGACATGTCCATGTAAGTGCTGATATTCCTTTTAGCTGCTGTGTTTCTTATTGCAAGTAAAAGGCTCCAGTCACGATGTTGTGTTACACTTTTTGTTAAATGGTCACTCAGATAACCACTGTGAAAAATCCTAATATTTCACTGCCACATGTCATTTCTGATGTATAAAGAAGAATAAAAACAAAGAAGAAGAGAAGAAGAATAAGAACAAAGAGTAACAATATTAAGGAAGTGCACTGGCCAGCTTGTGTTAACATACAGGGCCTTTTTCTCTTAGATAAGTGACTGCATCCTGATCTGAGCCTCAGGGGTTCCTTCTGTGGGATGATTTTGGTGAGGAAAAAAAAAAATTTGTAATAATAATTTTTTGTCAAGCTAGCACTACAAAAACAGAGTAGCAAAACAAACAAAAAACAGGTTTAGGCCACTGCACTTGAATCTCCTGATCACAGATTCCCAGGACCTATTTACACTGCTGCTGACTTGTCAAGTGAGATTCTTAAGGCAACCTCTATGCAGCCAGGATACCAGATCATAGTATATAACAGATGATTCCAAGAAATGGTGTAATTAACAGATTAATAGCATTGGATTATTGATTAATACATCAAATTCATTAGACATAGATTAATCCATGCAATTTAAAATCAATAGTAAAGCAAATCCTTTCCACTGCTTAATAACTCAGATCCCTAAGATCACTAGAGATCTAGGTTTAAATCTTTCCTTTTTCATAGGCATCTTTCACTCCTAGCAAAGTACATCAGCTGTCTTGATTTATACTCAATTCCACTTATCTAACAGAATGTTAATAACACTAAAACAGAAACCAGATATTTCATAGGCATAAATACAATTTAGCCTTTTCAAAGGGAGACAAAAAAGCTTGTTAGGCTTAAAAGCTTTCATTATTCTGGGATCTCTGAGTAAAGCTTTGGGAGAAAAATTTCTTCCCACAGACTGAAGCCTGAGCAGCTTTGTAACACTTCATGTGATGTTATCCACTACACTTATTAAAGACAATCTTCTTCACTGTTTCCATTTCTTCTTTGACTGGGGAGAGGAGGAGATCAGGCCTTCTGGAAGAGCTATGAAAGGCCATGCCTTTTTACTGCCTAGTGACTCAGTACCACAAGGTTCCTGTGCAATCTTTTACAAGCAGCCTTCCTCCATACCATGTTCAATGCAATGCAAACAAAAGGTGATACATTAAAAAAACACATATAGAGTGATAGTTCCTAAGCAGACTGTTTCTAGTTGTAAAAGATCATGTGATTAAATTAGATGGGTTTATGAAAATATCAGCCCAAAACCCAGCTCCCTGTGGTGGACTAGGTGCTTTCACTCCAAGTGAAAGCAACCCAGAGGATACTTTCCATGCTGGAAGTCTACAGCTCAAAAGAAAGAGGAAAAAAAACCCAAAACTAACCCGAATAAACACAAGGGGGGAAATATAAATATATATATTTATTTTTTTTTAAGCCTGTAATATCCACCCACTAGGAAATATTTAAGTTTACATACACATTTCTTCTAGTTCACATAATTCCAGAATTATAAGTGTTATTGAATGCAGATTTTCTTAAAACAGTTCACTTAAGTCACACTACTACTAATAAAATTTTAGAAATGACTGGTTGACTAAATATTTTTGTAAAACCTGGCACAAAACTTAATGAGGATATTTTGTTTTATATTGATGTAACTGCTAATATTTTGAAAGTATCCACTGTGGCCTAATTATTTGAATTCTACATGCTTCCTCAGTCTTTCTTATTCATTATTTTTATCTGTATGGTTTGGGCAAGTTTTACATCTCCTTTGAAGATTTAAGTCAAAAATTTAGCAAGTAATGGAGGCATCATGTTTTCATAATTCCTGGGTCCAGGAGACCCTTGATACATGGAGTAACTGTGAATTAAGGAATAATAAGCTCCTCTGAAGTGAATTTTTAATTACTGCACTGCCTTAATGCAGTTCACCGGTGCCATGAATGTCATCCAGGATATATTTTCTAATAGTGCTTTTCCTTTAATGCACCTTTCTGTTAAAAACAGATGACATTTTGTCATTACTAAAGCTCGGGTGGTGCAGGCATATCCATAGTGACTACAGCTGAATTATTATTTACTGTAAAACACCTAGGAGATTTAGACTTGGTGTATGTATTACTAAGGTGAATTTTTTCAGGTGTTACTTCTCTTCTGATAACTGGCTTTCAGACACCAAATATTTATTTTCCTTTCATTTCCTCAATTAATAAATTTCACTCCCAAAATAACATACCCTACTCAATGAATATGCTTAAATAACATTAGGAAAATAGGCTACTCTTTTCCAAAAGGACATAGACCATTTTTCATGTTGTCATTGAAGGCAAATTCCTATTTACATTGCCAAAAAATTTCAAATCAACCTGATGCATTCCCAAAAGGTCCCACACATAACACATTCTGACTTTCATTTAACATAAGTAGTACAGCAATACTGATGTCATAGCAAAGAATGAGCTTAAGGCGATGTTATTTAAAGATTCTTATTAGCAAGCAATAATTAATACTTCCTGTCAGTTTTATGATTCCTTAGCTGCATACCATGCTCAATATGCTCACAACTGACCTGTATTTGTCTTTTCATGCCTATTATTTTGCAACACAAATGTTTTATCAGTTCAAATGAAGTTGTATAAATCACAGTGACTTCTTTTTAACTAAATGTAATGGTAGAAAAAAGTAACATGGTAGCTAGAAGTGTAATGCAGTGGGGTTTTTTGACAGCTTTTCTAGGTACAATGTAAACTTCAGCTGGTTTACATTGATAAGAGAACAGCATTTGGAATTAAGTGTTATTTGGAGGGGAATGAGCTCTTCTCAATTGTCATTGGAGTGCTGCACCAGGGCTTTGATTTGCATAAAACCTAGTTATATTTAGTATCTGCTCATGTATCCATGCTAAATCAGCATTGCTTCATCAGCACGCAAAGATTATCTTTCTGCCTGTATTTCTTCTAAGAGCCTCCTTAGATTTCTTATTAATGGAAAACTTCTTATTATTTGACTTATTAATATACTTCAGTTTAGAAATATGAATGAAATCATACCTATAATACTTGTAGGTCTCCAGAATGTCTCCTAACATCCCATCTTTCTGTAGAATTTGTTCTTCAACCTGCAATAAATGTCTGAAACTGATATTCTATTTCTAAAGGACTCCTCACTGGAAGTTGTAATGACTTCTGAAGTGCACAGGATCTTGGCAAATTATGATCAAAACTACAGAATCACAGAACGTCAAGTGGTTGGAATGGACCTTAAAGACCATATAATTTGGGATTGGTTGTGCCCTGCCATTTGTCCCTCCAACAGACAATCCCAGTGATTGAAAACCTCCATGAGGATCAGGGCTTGCAAACATGAAGCTGCTCCTGTCTGCCTGTAGAGCGCTTCATCCACACCATCCCCCATCAGGTGGTCTGCAGCAGATCCACATCACAATATCCTCTGTCCCTGCCTTCTCCTTGATCTTGACCCACAGGATCACAGCTGGCTCCTTATCCTTCCCCAGACAGAGTTCCATATTCTCCATCGACATGCGGGCTACACCCCCTCCCCATCTCCCTCACATGTCTTTCCTAAAAAGCCTAAAACCTTCTATTCCAATGCTCTAGTCTTAGGAGCCTTCCCATCATGTCTCCATGACGCCAGTGATCAACCCACATGTCTCTAGTTCCTCTTGTGTGTTCCCCATAACACATGTGTTCATGTAGAGGTGTCTCAGCCAGGCCCCAGGCTCTGGATAAAGCCAGCTCACTAGCAGGAGTATCTGGAATGCCCCTGTAATTCTCTGGGCATACATTACAGGTGTCAGCACCTGACAGGCAGGATTGGGATGGACAGTGCCCTTCCCTTACAAATCTAGTGTAAAGCCCCCTTCACTACTCAGGTGACCAACCTGGTGGATGCAGGAAAGGCTGTGAATGTGTCTGCCTGGACATCAGCAGAGCCTTAGACACTTGTCTCCCACAGCACACTCCTGGAAAAGCTGGCAGCCCACGGCTTGTACAGGAGCACTCTTTGCTGGGTTCAGAACTGGCTGCATGGCCGGGCCCAGAGGGTGGTGGTGAACGATGCTGCATCCAGCTGGTGGCTGCTCACCCTGAGGGGTGTCCCTCAGGGGCCTGTGCTGGGGCTGGTCCTGTTTAACATCTTCATTGGTGATCTGGGTGAGGGGATGGAGTCCACCATCAGCAAATTTGCTGATGGCACCAAGCTGGGAGCACATGTTGATCTGTTGGAGGGTAGGAGGGCTCTGCAGAGGGAGCTGGACAGGTAGGGTAGATGGGCTGAGTCCATCAACATGAAGTCCAAGTGCCCAGTCCTGCATTTTGGCCACAATAACCCCCTGTAGCACTACAGACTGAGGACGGTGTGGCTGGACAGTGCCCAGGCAGAAAGGGACCTGGGGGCTGTGCTCGACAGTCGGCTGAACATGAGCCAGCAGTGTGCCCTGGGGGCCAAGAAGGCCAAGGGCCTCCTGGCCTGTATCAGGAACAGTGTGGCCAGCAGGAACAGGGAGGTCATCCTTCCCCTGTACTCAGCACTGGTGAGGCCACACCCTGAGTGCTGTGTCCAGGTCTGGGCCCTCAGCTTGGGAAGGACGTTGAGTCACTTGAGCATGTCCAGAGGAGACCAACAAGGCTGGTGAGGGGCTTGGAACACAAGCCCTGTGAGGAATGGCTGAGGGAGCTGGGGTTGTCAAGCCTGGAGAAAAGGAGACTCAGGGGTGACCTTATCACTCTCTACAACTTCTGAAAGGTGGCTGTAGTCAGGTGGGGGTCAATATCTTCACCCAAGCAACAGACAGAACCAGAGTACACAGTCTCAAGCTGCACCAAAGGAAGTTTAGGTTAGATAGAAAAAAATTCTTCACTGAAAGAGTAATTGCACCCTGAAATCATCTGCCCAGGGAAGTGGTAGAGTCACCTTTCCTGGACCTATTTAAAAAAAGACTGGATGTAGCACTCAGTGTGGTGGTTTAGTTGATAAGGAACTGTAAGGTCTAGTGCTGGACTAGATTATCTTAAAGGTCTTTTCCAACCTTGTTAATTCTGTGATTTGTAAACATCAAAGCATTGTTGGTCACTGAAATCTTGGCAGCATCAGCCTATGTATATGCTTGGATTGCCTGCACACCTGGGATCACTCGGCACAAAAACCCATATCACTAAGTCCCTGATCCACCTACCAAGTCCAACCAGAAGGCAAATATCAAAAATGTACTTATTAATTTAAAAAAATCAAACAAACCAACCAAAAAACACATTTAAACAGGTATCTCCAGAGAAAAAAAGTTTTATTTCTATGGAATATTTTTTTCCAGAAACTCATTATACTTTCCAAGCATGTCAAACACATCACTTTGAGCTCAAACTGTGTTCAACTGTGCTTTCTTTTACACACAGCTGAGTTCTGCTGAACTAAAACCAAGTTACATGAAACATTTAGGCACAAATTCTCTACGTATAAACACATATAACCCTGTTTGGTTCAGGTATGTCTGAGTATAAGTGCAACTGTTTCCAGGATCTGTGTCATATATAAATTACTAACACATATAACCGCCTTAATGTACATGTGGGGTGGTAAAATACACATATAGATATATGCAGAGCAAATATTACTCTTGCTTCATATGCAAACAAAGTGCCAGCCATCAAGGAAGTAAAGATGGATTTGTTATATTAGACTTGGTGAGAATAAATTGTCCAGCTCTGATGAAAATATCGGTTTTAGGTTTTAATTATTATTCAAATGGAGTCACTTTCATTAGCAATTATGCATTTCATTTTGCAATTTAATAAATCATCCCAGTGGGAGATAAATCAGCAGACATTCATGCTTCAGCCTGAAATTTCTGGCATCATTTGCATAAAAGACAACATCTCAGAGAAAACACACTCCTGGTTACATTTTCACATAGTGGAAATGACTGCAAAAGCTAAAGAGATGCTTCAGGGACAGATTTATTTAAAAGAAACTTCATACTGTCAATATTTAAATATGGAAGCTTCATTATAATAGTGTGATCTTATATAGCTTAGAAGGAGAATACCTTCTTACTGAAACTCATCTTAAATGTTTTCTGTGCTATATACTGACATAGCACTCTTTTTTCTTAAGAAAATGCCACACACATTGAAGTCATCATTTTACTAACACTAATGCTAGACATTCAGAACAAAAATAACAGAAAAATTACAAGTTTAATTAACCAGAGTTGTAATCATGCATAATAAGTGGGCCACATGAATGAGCCACATTTTGTCAATGACATAGAGAAAAGACAGGGTTTTGTACATCTTCACTCTTATAAAAAGAATTACTTACATTTCTATATTTTTGCTTCAAGATTTGAAAATACAGCCACAGAGAAGAAAATAACCTTAATGGCAGCGGTGCTCCTTCCAACTTTTAACTTCAGGCTGGAAATCAAGCAATTAGTTGATGATATAATGTAACATACTATAAAAGGTTTATTGAGCTCCAGACAAAAATATGTTGACACTGTTTGAATTTCCACTTCTTCCAGATCTTTATATACTTCCTCATCTTTATCTTAATTATACATTAGAGAGTTATCAAGCAAACTGCTTTTAAACATGAACACATGCAAATAAATTCTCAGGAAAGTGCACACTCTTACTGGAACAGTCCTCTCATTTCAGGAATTTAATACAGGAATTGAAGCCTGTATCAGCCTCTTTCTCCATAAGACTTGTTTTTCTACCTAAAAATAGCCCCCAAGCGCATCATTAAGCTATATTGTTTCTTTGCTAGACATGCAAGTAAACCAGAAATGTTTCCAATTTGGAGGAAGTTCGTGACATCTGAGGTCTCTAGCTTGACCCACAAAAACAATCCTAAGAATAATTTTAGTGCCTGAGATAGGAAAGGAAAAAACACCCAGTACTGCAATTTTCTGGTAGCATAAGTTTCATGTGTTAAAATTTGGAGTTTTACAATAGGGAGCATGAAGTTAAGATTTTACCAGGAAAAAAAAAGAAACACGAAAAAGAGAAAAGTAATAAGGTCCCAATTGTTACAATACCTTTGATGGTTTTGCATTTATGTTTGAAGGCTGAGCAACATTTTACAAATTAGAGATGACCCTGCATATTTTTACAAGTGGAAGAGTAGTGAGACAAGAAGCAAGAAGAGAACAGCTGGGTTGCAGTCTTTTCACCAAGAAAACAATTTATAGGTCCTGTGGATTAAACAGTTTGAAATACTGCAGATTAAATTAATGTATTTCATTGAATTGGGGGGAAAAATGAAAGCAAACTAAAAGATATTCATAAGTACAAGATCTGCCTCAGACATGGGATAAGTACATAGACTATTAGAGCACCAAGAACACTTTTTATTCCAAAACAAGCTGAAAGCTATTTTTTTATAGCATGAAACACGTCAGCAGAAGATATGCATTAATCATAGAGAAAAAGCAAAAATAAAGTAGAAGCTATGTAAAAAAGAAATGCATAAATGCAAAATTAGAGAGATGAACAAAATTAATGTTTTGAGCTGGTGTAAAGAACATGAAAAATGCCCTGCCTACTGGGCCACATGGCAGCTGCATCAGTGTGCTAAAGCTTGCAGCAAAGGAAAAAAATCACATGCTCTGAAAGCAAAACAGCATCTGAGAGAAAAGTTTCTGCACTTTATGACTGCAATGCAATGCAAAATAGTACAAAGAAATGGTTTCTAGAATTCAGACTGGTATCAGATGCAAAGAAAAGGCATTAGTAGGCAGAGTTAGCTGAATGCCAAGCAGCCAGTGGGGCATGAGTAAAACTGTGAAGCTTAAAAAAGAGCTACAAAAGAGGGGAGGAAAGATAAAATTATTCAGTCTTACATGCGCAGCATTAGGATAATGCAAATCCTTTGCAAAATTCTGGTGAGGATGCTAAAATTTTAGGTAGGACAAGGACATAAACCATATGATACATGAACAGACATTCAGGCAAAGCCACCAGCACTCAGCACATTCTGCCAGGACCCATAGTATCCATGGGGATCTCTGCAAAGGTGGTACAGATTGCTATGACAGATTTACAGGACCAGAGCATCCTGCCAATAAGCACACTAAACCAGATAAAATCACTAAGCAATCCAGCATCCAGACCACTGATTCTTTTTGTGATATGAGGGTAATGGAAAAAACAAACAGAAAAAAAGAGGAATTATGGGTAATTTCTGTTAAATCATTTGTGTCAAATAAATATTCAGAAAAAGGGAAATGACAGTCATGGACACATTAGTCAGTGTTTGAAAGGTTAAGAATACACATTTTTAAGACAGATTCCAATCATAAAAGAGTGCTCCAAAGTGCTCCAGTCACAAAAGAGTGCTCCAAAGGAACCTTCTGGTAATGGTCTGTACATGTAATGTTCTCCCTTCCCAAGGTTTGCACAGTAAACAGTGCCAGAGATGAACATTACACTTTTTACCTAAAACTATTGTTTTAGATATAAAATGGTTTTACAGCAGGCCAAGAGGATCTGCACCACCTGGGAAAACAGAAAACAGAGATAAAGCAAATGAACTGAACTAGTTCCATCTCTTCAGAGAGAACAAAAAAGAAAGCAAAACAAAAATAAAGATTATTAAACAAAAACTAATATTCTATGACTATTCACATCAAATATTCTAAGAGGGGTGAGCTACTGAATGTTCTGAAGTCTCTAAGATCATCAAGTGCAAAATGTGTCTCTGTACATTAAAGCATTGAAGTCCTTGAGATACAGAATCCTTTGTGAAATTATTTTAAGCTGATTGGCAATAGCTCTGGCTGGATTTGATTTTAAGTCAAGCCTACTACAGATATTTGCCAAACATGACCAAAGATATGCAACATAAAATTGTGACACATTCCAGGAAACACAGCAAAAGCAGCAAAAGCCAAATGTTTCTTGGAAATTAAGAGCATTCCCAGTTTCAGGGAGAGGGAAATGGAGTACTTCATTGACTGAGAGACTCGTCAAGGCTCTGCATGCCAGAATAGCACAGCAAATGAGTGAAACAGAAATACAAATCTACTTTCATTAAACACATAACTCCTTCTTAACTTGCAACCTACTAAGTCTAAATATGAAATCAGTAGGGATCTGCCCAGCATGCTATGATAAAACATTGCTGATCTGATTTCAATGTGATTTGAAAGAGTGTAGGCATGCAGAGCACTCAGAAACCGATTCATGTTACTCCCTCTTGGGGCAGGAGCAAGGCAACACCAAGTGATGTGGCCCAGCCTTTGTCATAAACAAATTATATTAACCACAAGTCACTACCTTAGTGGCAAAGACTGAACTGGGATGAACATGTATGAACGTGTATGTTCCCTGTGTTATTTCTGCTGTGACTGTAACACACACTCTCTGCCTGAGA
This sequence comes from Melozone crissalis, assembly GCF_028551555.1. Taxonomy (NCBI): domain Eukaryota; kingdom Metazoa; phylum Chordata; class Aves; order Passeriformes; family Passerellidae; genus Melozone; species Melozone crissalis. The sequence continues at coordinate 16,173,214 of NW_026535783.1, read as the reverse complement.
GCAAGGCTGATCGTGACAATCCTTATCACCACAACAACAAAAGTACTCCAAACACTACAACAGAGGCTTCATTCAGATTTCGAGAAAGATGGTGACCTGTAGATGTTCTGCATAAACCCAAGACAAGCGTTTGCAACACTTTAGAAATCAAGTGGTTTTGACAACAGATGTCTGTTTGCTAGCAGCATGTTTACACCCCATATCCAGGAATTCAGTCATATCACTCTATCAAAGCACCACAGCCAGCCAAAAGCCAAAGCTTTTGAATCAGCAGCTAGAATTTTAACCTTTTAACAGCTGCATGAAGCAAATAAATGTGTCAAGCCAGCCTTAAAATAAAATAACTACACATGAAGTTTGATTTACAAAGTCTCAGTAAAACATTCACTGCCAAGACACAAGCATGGATATATGCAGAAGGACATAAAATCCGAGTCAGACATACTGTCCAGAGAGATTGTGGACTCCCTCTCACCAGAGAAATACAAGAACTCTCTGGACACAGTCCTGGGCATGTTCTGTGGGTGATCCTGCTTGAGGAGGAGGTTGGACCACGTGATTCACTGTGGTCTCTCACACCCTGACCCATTCTGTGCTTCTGTAATAGAGTGTGGATCGAAATGGTGACAAAAGCCTTCCAGGATCCCATGAGGAAAAGAAAAAAATTCTGAAGATAAATTATGTTCTGGAAATGAGCTGCATATATGAAACAGAAAACTTTACGGAGTATGATTTGTTTAGGTTTCAGGTTAAGTGAATGGGTACATGTTATTTCAAAACTATAAATATAACCACTCATCATGAACATATGCAGCCATGAAATACAACAAGAATCAGCAACCCAGAAAAAACATCTGCACTACTAAGTAGCTAGCATCAATTTAGACATCCTCAAAAACACTATATATCCACCAAAAAACCCAAACAAACAGACAAAACTCAACAAAACAAATTTTAAAAAATGTAAGGAAAAATGCTATTAAAAAATAGTCTAACTCCAAATAACTCACAAACTTCATTCAATGTTACAATAAAAGGAAAAGTTTTTCAGGTTCATAGAAAAGTTTTGTTGCCAAAAAGCAGGGTGGGGTTTATTGCTGAGTTTAAAAGAATGAGCATGGTGATGGCAACACAAATTTTACTATAATACAATACAAAAATTTTAATATAATAAATGTACGCAAGGGACCGTAGCTTCATCTAGCTGTGTTCCGCTGTGTTAAGAGAATAAAAAAGATATTACAATAATCAGCAACCAAACAATAAGGGCATGCAGTGTGCACGTACAAAGGACCTTAAAATAGGCACTTGAAGGACATCTATAAAAACCAGAAGTGCTCAGCTAGGTTTACACTCATTTTGCACTTCAGAAGTGAGCACATTTGCCTTAGGAGCACTACTCCTCAGAGAATCAGAGAATTATAGAATAACCCGAGGTGAAGGGACTCCTAAGGATCATCAGATCCAACTCCTCCTTGAAGGCAAACACGTTTTGGCTTTCAACATAGCTGCTACGAAAAATCACACTACACCTTCCAAACTAGTCTACTTATAACCAGTCCAAAGCAAGGAGGGAAGTTAATAAAAGTGAACTTTAAAAACGGTGGAATTTACTGAAACAAAGGATCCAACGCTTTTAGCAGGATTTCAAAGCACTGAGTAAGCACAGAGGCTTGTGTTGTTCTATCCACTAATGTCAGTATATGAAGACTGTTTTGCGGAGAAGCTTATCCATCACAGCAGTTTGTTCCTTTTTTAATACTTAAGTCCACCTGTTTTATCTGAAGTATATAGTTAATTCTGTAAAAATTATGGCCCTGACTTGTGAAACACCAAATTAATTTTAGAGATTTTGCTGGTAGAACTTTTTATTCTACTAGTTAAAATTAATTGAGGCTTGGGTTCTTTAAGAAATGCTTTGTCTCATTGAAAAATGTTTTCCTTACATAGAGTCTGAACTTTAAACTATTTCAGTTTAAAGCCATTACCCCTGGTCTTAATGCCACAGGCCCTATTAAAAAGTCTATCCCCATCTTTATTATAAATCCCCTTTACAGAAAGGGCAGATGGATGCCTTTGGCCCAAAACCCACTTCCTTCCTTCAAGAAATCTTTTCAGTCATGTTTTCAAGGTTTTCCCTAAAGACTGGCAACTAAAAATATTTTTAGGATGACAGGTAAAAGTTACATGCAACCATGAATCCAGGAACATGGGCTGCCAGTCAAAGCAGTACCATGAAACTTTCATATTAGAGATGTGAGAAGGACATGCAGATGTGTTGTATTATTTGATTGTAATCTACATCCATGACACAATACTGGCATCATAGGGAGGATTTAATCTGTCTGAGGGTTATTAAGTTTTTCCTATCTGTTTGACATGCATGCACCATGTATTAAACCTACTCATTATTCATCATCACCTCATTACATTTTTAATTTCTTATATGTTCCAGTTGATTTTAAAAAATTAATTTTTATATGTTAATTTGAACTTTTGTTGCTACTCTTTGAGCAGATATGAGGGAAAATATTTTCTAGTACATACAGCTATAGATAATCTTGGTATTTTTTAAAATCAACAAAAAAAAAACCCACAGTTTCTATCAGCTTACTTAGTTTCCCTAGGGAGGGAACATAAATACAAAAAAAAAAAAAAAAAGAAAAAAGAACCACAAAAACCAAGGCATTCAATTACACAAGAAAACACAGAATCAATATAATCAAATTTTACTGGATGGAAAATATTAAAGAAACTGTAAAATATTTCTGGGGATCAATTACCTAGAATACAGAAAGTTCTGACAGTTCTGGTGCATGAGACTAGGTATACAGAATAGAATACAGCACTGGTGTCTAAACAATTGATTTGAGCTTAATAAGAAATGAGACTAATTTGCTCCACACTCAATTAGTAGAAGCACTAAAATAAAAGAAAAATAACAGAATCCACAGTTCCATGTAATTTATTCCTCATTTTCATTTCTAAGATTTCTAGTGTACCTAGTAATAAAAATTTGAAGCGGATAAGATGGTAATTAGGTTTTGTATGGATTTTCTTCATCTAACAGTATTAGGACGCTACACTGCCAGTAGATGGAATACTACAGATTACATCTAAGGTGCACAATGGGAGGAAAGTGAAAAGTGATCACATTTACTTGCTTCATGCCTGATTTAAACAAAAGATCCTTCTCATTGTTTTCTAGAACATAATAGACATAGTACAGCATGGCAGACTTTAGTCTGGCGGAGGAAGCAACAAATGAATCCAGGATTTTTGTGTTAATAATCTGTTTCCAGCAACAGATTCCCTCAGACACCTCACTACCAGTAATAACAAACTGTGTATTTAGTCCTTGTTTAGGTTTATGGCAGAATTTTACTTTTAAAGCAATGTAAAAGAAAACATATGCCTCATCACATTACTCTGTCTTGTTTAACATCATCTATAACAATCTTTTGAGAATCTGACTAAAAGCCTAGAGTTTCTCTACATGATGTCCCTTGGAAAACATCACAGAATCCCTGCCATGTAAAATTAGGCCTAATCTTAATTATCTTGCTGTCTTTTTCCTGAGCTTAATTAACTTTTATGAGTGCTTTTCTGCAGTGCAATGAATACTAAACCCATTTCATCTTATTCAGCATTTCATAATTTCTTTTCCCTCAGTTCTAGGACAAGATAAAGCTCTTCATAGTCCTAATTGTTATGGCAGAAGCTCAGGTATGAAATCTGAAAGAGAGCTGTAGCAAAAAATTTAAGAACGTTCATATATAAATAGAAGGGCAGAAATCTGCAAATGTTGAGAGATAATCCATCCTATCCTCTATTTAACTGACTTTAAATATTTAATTATCTTGTTAAGTAAATCCAGATTATAATATTCAAATCCTAGTCATTGCAGGTCATGAGGCTGCTTTAGGTGAAGAAGAAATTTTCTACAGTCCACACAGCTCAAATAATTTTAGAATAATATAGCAGCTAATTTGCATGACCAAGCCTTCTCCCTTACTGCTTATTCAAATTTTTGTATGATCTGGACCCTTTTATCACAAGAGAGAACAACACTGAGAAAACTGAGCATGTATTGTAGCATGTCACTTTCCTTTGGCTTGAATTTCACTTTGCTTCTCTCAGATTATAGAAATCATCTCTATTCTTCGGGGAAAGAAGATACTCTATTTTTTTTTTTTTTTTTTTTTTTTTTTTTTTTTTTGCTCATTCACAAGACAAAAGGGCAATTTTATAATTTTATTTAACCTGGCTGTCTAAAAATCCAATTATTAGATTTATCTTAAATAAAAGAATACTTTCTTCCAAGATCAGACAATGTCCATTAGCCCTTGCAGAACATTTACTACAGACTACTCTCTTCACCTCTACCATGCAAGCAAGAGGCAGGGTGGCTTTGTCTCTAGGTATGATCAGATGAGGTACTGGCTGATATGAAGGTGGTTCAGGTAAGCTGCTTTTTAATAACACCAAAGGCAGAACACACAAATGAAAATCTAGTAAGGGGATACCAGGCACCCTCTGTTTAAAGGTCTAAGGGCTACCAGATTTTACAGAATATTTGTTTGACTTCTCAGGATTTAATCCTGTCACTAGTTGACTGTCAGCATCAGACAGATTCAAATACTTAAAACAACCAACACCAGAGAAAGAAATAATGAGCATCCATCCAGAAAACAGGGAAAATCTAAACTATGTTTTCTATTTCCACTTTTCCCATGGCAGGCACAAACAACAACAAAAAAGCTTAGCAATAACTTCATCAAAGTGAGCAAGAAATCCTGATTATCATAAATAACCACTTAAAGTTAGCTCATAATGGGGTAATCACTCTATGAACTTGGTCATCTCCTGTATTAACCTGGACACCAACACAGTATCCTTTACATGAGAAACTAATGCACTGCATGAAGAATGAAGAGGGCCAAAGTTCAGACCATTTCACTACATGAATTTGTTTCCATTTGTATTTCAGTCTTTTTCATAAATCAAAGCCTCCTGCTTGTCAGCTGAGAAGTCACACAAGGCCACTTTCAGTGTCTATGGACCACTTACAAGCACTGCTGTCCCAAGCTTTCCATGCTTTTTAGTGGCAGCTTTCAGAAGGAAGATGCAATAAGGGTATCCTGATGTTCTGAACAACTTGTACTCTCTCCTTCAGCACAAACATTGTAACTCCATGCTGTCACACAGCCCACAAGTGTACAATTGCACAGCTGCAACTTCTCACCTACTCCTTGAACTTTACGCTAATGCTCTCCTACACAGTAGCAGGTATTCTATTTTTCTTGATAAGTAAGTAGTAAACTGAGTTACCAAGCAGAATGCTTGCAAAAGCAGGTCAAAAAGAAATCTAAATACAACCATTATGATAAACAACAAAATAAAGAAAAAAACACCTAGACCTCTAGAGTAAGATTTACTTATATTTTCCACATCAGGTTCTACTAACATCAATACTTAAACAATGGGTAACTTCAGTCTATATCATCACTAATTTTCCCATTTTACTCTTCCTCTTCCAAAACACCAGAAATGATGTCAAGAAGGGCAAGGGCTACTTAACAGAGCCAAAGGGCTATCCCAGCTGGGCTAACTCAGTCTCAGAAGCAAGAAAACCAGGCTCCCAGGACTGGCACCAGCACACCCAACTCTGATACCTGGGCAGTATATGCAAGAGAAAGGCCCACCAGGAAAGGAAGCAACAATTGCTGTCTCCCTCTTGTGAGGTGGCCCCAGAGTTGAAGCTAAAAACAGCTTTGAACAATCTGTTACGCCTGTGTCACTAGTGTCACAGTGTCACAAATGGCCAGTTTTGACATGTGGCCTATAAATTTAGGAAGGTTGGCTATCTTGCTTCTCAAATTTCAAGCAGAGTATAGACTGGAACAGTTTAATCTGATTGCTTTGGAAATGGGTGTCCCTTTTCCTTCAAGGCAAATCCCTCTTAGGAACCAGAGCCCAGAGTGACTTACTGGTCACCAGTTCTAAAAGATTCTGTTAAGACAGGGCTGCTCACACTGCTGTGACCTCTATTGTATCAACACAGAAACACCAAAACTTTGAATTTTAGGGCAGCATTTAAGTGACAGGCTATTTAAGTGACAAGATGGAGGTGAAAGTCTGACCACATGAAGCTCAAAAGAAAAAGCAACAATCTTCTCCTTAAGTGGTTTAAGATTTGACTCACAGTTTCATCAGCTTGTGGACTTACAAATTTTTTCAGCTCACAGAACAATTGTATTCATTTCCACTAAACTGGACAGCATTTTTATTAAAAGATCAAGCAAAACATTTGTCATTTCCTAGCCTTCTAGCACTAGTGGTGTAAGAAACCACTGCCTAGGCAAAAGGTCCATAAACTCATCACCTTAGTGTATCTATTATCTTCTGAAGTGAGCAACCCGCTCTGTAATTCAGTTCTCATTGACAGATACAGACAAACATATCCCCATGCAAACACCCTCAATGTCTATTTTAAAAATATGAGGGAAGGAAATTTGTATGTACCTAGCTATTTTGAAATGAAGAGTCTGAACAGCCAAAAAACTCGATGTGCGTGTTCATATCCTCATTCAGTTATGGAGAGCAATTGGCAAATAAATGAAGTGGAAGAAAGAATCATAGATGTTCAACAGGTTGCTTTTGCTCAAAGACAAAAAGTGGCTGCATGTTAGAAGTGAGAATGTGGGTTTCACACTCATGCATGCTCATGTACAAAGCAGTATGTAACTTTCTGCTGTTTCTCTGTGTGAAGCAGGTGATTAAGAGTGAACAGATTGAGAGACAACTGTCATGCAGGCTAAGTGTTAAAAGAAAACAAGCTCATGTTATCCCAGCTGCACTACCATAACACTTTTAACTACTACTTGCTTGCTAAAATGAAGCAAAATGAACAACTAGAGAAACAAACAAGAACTCAAATAAACTCTCATAGGTAACCCTTGGTAACAGCAACTCAAAGATCTTTTAACTAAAAAAAAGTTTTTAGCAAGTTAGAAAAAATCTGCTTATGTCTCGAAATGCAGTGAGTTTCCAGGCACGCTTCATGATGACTAGAAAATATATTAGAGTTTTATTTGATCTAGATGAATGGGGAAAAAAAATAATCCCTACATCTGCTAAAGCCACTAACAGCTTATTGATAGGTTCAACTGAGCCACTTCCATATTTTCCCTACTTTGCTTAATATATATCTTGGCAGTCAGCAGACATGACAAAACACAGTATTAGAGAAGGCAGGGGAAAAGCCAATACACTGCTAAAGAAAAACATACATCAGCACTTCAGTCAGCCTATTTTCTGTGCTTTTGCTTCTTCCTCACTGTGTGTCCTGACATTTTCTAGTTACGCCTTACAAAAGCCATTGTTCAAATTAATATGAATTTAACATATTAACAAATGTACACACTTTGCTACTCTAGCAATTTCCAGGTTTCTTCCTGTATTTTACAGGGGTTTGAGATTATGGTTGCCAGAAGCCACAGAAGCACTCCTTGACACAAACATGAACGTAATGCAAAAACATATCCATGCATAATACCCAAAACACTCCAATGTCCATTCCTTGATTCTTCCCTTCCCACCTTGCCTCCATTGCTGCACAAATGAATAACATTACAGATTTCAATACGTTTTTGCTTACAGCATTTTCATGAAAAGATACTCCTAAGGTTTCACAAGAAATTAAAATATATCCGAAACAGGAAAGCTATTAGAAGGACATGTTTCTATAAAATAAGCATTCTCTCTGAATTCTAACACCTGTGGGTTTTTTTACGATAGCTTTGTATCCAGACCCTGTGTAAAAAGAGCAAAATCACTGATACAAATCAAATGCAGCACCATTTTTTCATGTAGCCAGATAAATATGTATATTTATATACATATGTAAATATATTTATATCTCTATATATCCTGTTTATATTAAAAGACAGCGCTGTCTTTAATTTATATCAATAGGCTTGCCACGTAGAAGACAGCAAGGTCAGAGGAGCTTCTGTTACTCATGTTTTAATACTTTTTTTTCCAGACATTCTGACTTCCATAGCCATAGGGAGAGGCTGACCACATCTGGGTCTGGCAGAGCACTAGGCCTTCCAAACTCTGCAAATTATAGTCTTGCACTTGATACCAGTTGCTAAATTGACAATCATGAAGAAGTGAATAGCTGAATATTCCTTTATTTCTTTTTCATTGCTTGTGTGGAATTTGCAGGAAACATGAATATCTATTTTTCTGCCCTTCTTACTCCACAGTAATAACAAGACAGACATCCTTTAAACACTTTTTACAAAAACAAGGAAATAATTCAGTCATATATTTTCTTTTTCCAGTGCGATATTCTTTAATAGTCTGTTACAAACAGATTTGACTTTGGGCCCTGAAAGAATGAAAGGACAATTGTATTCATATTGTGTGGAGAATAAACACAATGATATAGAATGCTGCTATATAGATTACGACTTGATACCTGCTGGATGTGAAATCTAGAATAATATACCTCTTTTTTTTAGAAAAAAAAATCAATAAAAATTTTAGCTTTATAATATCACAAATATGCATACTTGCTTTCATCCTAATTATGGAACAGTCCAAGTAACCTCTGCCAGGCCAAGTAACCTGCAAAGTGCTAAATAACAGAAGCCAAAACCAAAAAAGATGACACAGAAAAAAAATAATATTAATTTGGCTGGCAAGGTCAGAGTTCACAGTGCTTTCTGTGACCACTAGCAGTGTCATCCAGGCACAAATATGATGATAGTGTGCAATTTCCATGTTTAACTGTAGAACAGAGCAGGACATATGCTAGGTCTTCCCAAAAAAAGGGGGGCATTTAAATACAAATATGAGACAGAAACTCTGTTTGGAAGTGACAGAGAATAAAGGTGGAAAGCAACTCAGATGAAGATAAAAATAAAAATAACATTTCTGATTCTTAGGAAGGAAAGCATGGGAAAAAATCAATAGCCTTCAGGTAAGCACACTTCTATAACTTTACAGCAGGGTTGCTGAGCTCTAGTGCGACAGATGTCTAGATAAGAAGAGGGAATGAGTAGAGCTGGTGACCTTTAAAGGGCATGGGTGCAAGTCATCACAGTTCAGTGGAAAGACAAGTAAGGCTTGGCAAACACTGACTGGTTGCTCCAGTTTTTCAGTGGTTTCAAAAAGAGAACCCTGAGTAGGAATTAGCTTATATTATTCTTTATTACTAGTAGTAATTTAAAAAAAGACAAAAAGAGAAGAAAATATAGAAAGGGCATTCTTTGAAGATTTAAGGATAAATTAAACTTATTTGGTAAGTATTTCAATACAAAGACAAGCACCAAAAGAGCTGGCTTTACACACAGTGAAGAGGAAGCACCACTTTGCAGTTCTCAGTGACTGACATATTCAATACCAGTTTGCCTCCTTCCTCACTTGGGGAAGCGTTTAACATGACCAATCCAAGTGACAGAAAGGTAAAAACTCCAGCAGGGCAAAGAGCATGTTGGATGTTTTGAAGCTGGCAGTGCAGCTGAAATACACTATTGCACAGACTGAGGCCAGTGCCTCCATGAATGGTGGAGCCAACCTAAAAGCACTCAATCTGAGAGAACTGCCTCCTTGCCAGCAATAGGCAGCTCATTGGCCCACCTTTCAGTCCTAAAACAAGCGTTTGCAAAAGGCCACAGGAAGCAATTCAAGAACAAGTCAGAAGTTATGCTTCAGATTTCATGAAAAACCTGGGCAAGCTCTGAAAACTGACAAGAGGACAGAAAAATCACTTGGTGACAACTTTTAAACAGGGAAAAAGAAAGGGTAGGATTTAGGAATCTGAGCCCTAAGAGCTTACCTCTGATTCCTAAAAAAAAAAAAAAAAAAAAGAACAAAGCTCAAGCACCACAGAGGCACAGAGGTACAAATAGCACCAAATATTTGCACTTCTCTTCCTTTCAGGGCATAGATCCTCCTGAATGGGGAGTAAAGTAAGTGCTAATACCTTGACTTTAATCTTTGATTACAAAACCTTCCAGATTATTTTCTTGTTAGAATTTAAAAAGCAAGTTAAGACAATGCAGCATGTAGGACAAGCTAAATAGCAGAAGTATCAGGTTATCAACAAGCCAGATCAGGGTACGGAGTGAGATTTTACAAGGGTCTATCCCAAGCCCAAAACTATTCCATATTTCTTTACCAACTCAGATGAAAGAAACAATAAGTATGGTAACAAAATTTATTACATGCAATATCAATAAGGATCAGAGTTAGAATTCCAAATCATAGTTAACTGAATTCTTACTGACTGCAACAGAAATTAGGCACTGCTCAAAAACAGCAAATGCAAAGTTCTACATTTAGAGGTAATCCATTCACAGACACAGGAAAACATAGCTGGAGCATATGCATAGCTCTATGTATAGCTAGAGCTGCAGAAAGAGATCTAGGAGTTCACCAGTGTATTTTGAGATCCAAGAGGAAATGCATAATTGAAATAGGTTTTGTCAACCATGTAAACTTCTTCATTCATTTAACTGACTGAGTTGCCTTCAGCTAGTCATGCCCAGTTCTGAACACTCATTCAAGATAGATGTGAACCAGCTGGAAAAGGCAGTAAGAATAATCAAAGGCTTGGAATACTCAGTCTAGAAGGATGAAGAAGGGGCTAAAAAAACCCAAATGTACATCAGAATAAACGGATGCCGCTGTCAACAGAAAATAGTGGTCCTAGAGGTTGAAAGCTCTACTTAAATGCCAACAAAAAAGGCTTAACATGCCAGATTTTTAGAAATGAAAGACAGCACCGAGAACCATTCCAATTTGACAGCAGACTGGGCACTTCTCTATGGCAGACAAGTAGTAAGAGGATCACATTTATCCTCTAATTAAATCCAAAATTAAATAATCAAGTAAAAAGAGTTGGAACTGGGAGTAGGGGTGAGTATCTGTCCTATAGAAAGTGTGATGTGAATTATTTTAATTACATTTTGTTTGGTTGGCATGGCAAGGTTTTGGTAGCAGGACTGTACAGGGGTGGTTTCTGTGAGAGGCTGCCAGGAGCTCCACACATACCCAACAAAATTGGTTCCAGCTTGCTACAAGACAACCACTGTTACTGCACCACTGGCCAAGGCCAAAGTCCTACAGCTGCAATGGTAACACCCCTGCAATAACGTAGTGAAAAAGAGGCGAAAAATGCTCCTCAGCAGCAGCTGGGAAAGAAAGCAAAGAATATGTGAGAGAAACAATCTTGCAGCCACCGAGGTCAGTGCAGGAGTGGGAGGAGATGCTTCAGGGGACAGAGCAAAGATTCCCCAAGACTGTGGTGAGTCAGGCTGTGCCCCGGCAGCCCATGGAAGTCCATGGTGGAGCAGAGATCCATCTGCAGCCCCTGGAGAAGCCCAAGTCAGAGCAGTTAAAGAGGTTGCGAGCCCATGGGAAACCTGCACCAGAACAGGGTCCTGGCAGCACCGGTGGTCCCATGAGGAGAGGAGTTCATGCTGGAGCAGGTGTGCTGGCAGGGCCTGTCAGCCAGTGGATCAGTCTGTTCCTGAAGGACTTCACCATGTGGAAAGGGACCCACACTGGAGCAGTTAATGTAGAACTGCAGCCTGTAGGAAGGACCCACATTGGAAAAGTTCATGGAGGTTCATAGGTCCTGCTGTGGGAGGGACCCCAGAGCAGAGGAGGGGAAACGTGTGAGGAGTACCCTCCCCTGCAGAGGAAGGAGCAGCAGAGACAACTGTGATGAATTGCAGTTTCCATTTCCTATACCTCTGCACCACTGGAGGGGAAAACGTAGAGATAATTGAGATTAAAATTAAGCCCAGGAAGAAGGGACTATTGTGGAGGAGGTGTTTTACAATTTAGTTTTTACTTCTCACTACTCTACTGACTTGCTTGGCAAGAACTTATATTAATTTCCTCTTATATTAATTATATTAATTAAAAGTAACTTATATTAATTAAAAAAGTAACTTATATTAATTAAAAGTTAAGTTGCTTTTGCCTGTGACAGTAATTGCTGAGTGGTATCTCCTTGTTCTTAATCTGAACCCACAAGCCTTTTATTACTTTTTCTCTGCCTTGTTCAACTGAGGAGAGGAGTGATAGAGCTGCTTGGTGGGAATCTGGTATCTAGTCAGGGTCAAAAGCACCACAACAGACAAAATGTCTCATACTGCAGGAAGTCCTCTTTTCCTTTCTGATTCCCAGTGACTTCTCCATTCAAACTGTTTTGCTAACTTTTAAATCTCAGTAGACTGCCAATCTATGGCACACATTCTTTGCAAATTGGATATTACCTCTGTTTTCTGGAGCTGAATCATAAAAAGGAAGGACATGACCCAGTTCCATGTTAACATTTGTGAACTTTGGCACTGGAGGACAAGATTACAGAAACAGAAGACACCTGATCAGTCTTCAGTGTCTTAAAGCTACACATCACATGAAGCACAACAATGCTGTCTCATGCCAGGCCATTATCTTTGCTAGAATACTATGTATTGCCCAAGGTGGTATTTTTGACTTAGGCAGAATATTCAAATGTGATATCAGAGATGCAGCAGTAGATTATACAGTGATCTGGGGGAAATTTCAGGTTCCCTCGTCTCTTTGGCTAAGTAAGTGGACCAAATATTAAAAAAAATCAAAATTCCCTATACCCAAAGTATTTTGTTCTCCAAAACAAAATGGAGGAATTATGAAGGTGTCTGATCAACTGTAAGAGCAGAAACAACACAAAGGAAACTGGAACTGTGTTTTCTTGTAAGAAAGTTGAGCTCTAGGCCCGATTTCCTGTAATAGTGGTCAGAATCAAGCTGGAATTCAGTGTTTACATTCCTTTCGTTAAACTGAAAGCAATTAAATGTTTCAGAAAAGAAGTCCATTGAGTTCTTACATAGTTATGTAGATAATATGGTTGGCATTACTTACTCTTGCTTTAAGACTATTTTCTTCCACATTTTAAGGGAAGGTTGGCTGGATGTTACAGCTTTGGTGTTTTTTAAGAAATCGTAAATCCATTTTGAATTAACTATATAACAGAATTTTTCCCTTGAACTTCACAGCTATCATAGATTTTCAAAAATTTCATATTAAGTTACAGTAAAATCCCTCACTGCATTTCAGGCTATAATTTCAAAGTGATAAGTAGATATTAAAGCATGTGAAAAATGACAACATAAACAACCTAATATAACAGCTTCTGAGCCACAGGCAACAGTAAAACTAAATTTCTGCTACCAGTAAGGGTTAGCAGTACCCTAAAGACAACTGAATTGCATGCCGCCTGTTTCCTTCATCCTTACAAATGTTTCAAGGTGCTTGCTGTCTTGCAAAGCACTTCGATTTTTCTATAGTGCAGAATAAACTGCCAAGTAGATATCAGCACAATCTTGCTCATATATGGTTCTCATTCACTGAATTGCAATCTCAGAAGGAGAAAATCAGGTAAAGAAAATACCCTCAAAAAGCTGTAGCATCATGTAGGTAATGGTCCTAATATATGACATAGCACCTGGAGTGCTCCAGAGACCACATCAATCTGTGTTAGACACTCAGAATCCCTCCTCGGGATCACCATGCATCCTTTTTCTTCAGGTATCTTTACTGCTGCCTTTCCTCATTCAGAGAAATAACACAGAAAGACATATTGTCTAGAGACTTTCCTGTAATTCATATGTAAGTTTGGAAGACTGTGGGCTAATATGACATTCTTACAGTCAGGTTAGGCAGAGAGAAATACCAGCATCTCCTCCCTATTTCATTTTCTCTCTTATCTCTTGCAGAGAAGAATAATTGCACTCAGAATTTGGGTTCTCTTCCTTGTGGCATACTGGGTACACACACTTTTCCATCCCAGAGAGACTGCTGCAGTCTCCCAGGGATTCCTCTGTCTTCTAGAAGAGCCTTTTAAAGCACCTTTAGGCAAAAATATCCACAACAGTTGGATCCCCTTATCTTAGTGTTTACTAAGGAGGATTTAAGACTTGGCAAAAGAAAATATTCTTCCAGTTCCCCATACTTGTTCAGGTCTTTGTTTATATCAGTTGTGATAGAAGCAAAGAGGCCCAGGTGGACAAGTTTTCTCTAGCTTGTGAGCAGCAGTAGCCTTGATTACACAATCAGGTTTCTTTCTACAAGACAATCATCTAAGCTTGGGATGCTGATGCTCATTGAATAGAAAGTACTAGCACTATAATGTTGCTCTTACAACTCAGCATAGACTTAAATTTTAGTATATTCCTCACATTTTATTCTGAATAATGATCCTGAGATCAGCTCAGCTTGTTAGACCCTAGTGCTAAAAACACCAAGGAGCTGTGAATCCCTCAATGGGCCAAAAGTGGGACTTGATGATCCTCATAGGTCCCTTCCAATACAGTATTCTGTGATGCTGTGGCCTCCTAATTTCTGTGTCAAACTCGAGGTGGGTGACTGTTTGTCACCCATCACATTGTCTTAGTGGTCTCCTCCAAACACTCCACAAGGTAAAGGAGCATTATGATTCCCTTGCTTTTACTGATGATAAATGAAAGCATGGAAGTCAAAGTAACATTATGATTACAAGCTTTTTTAAGTCAGTACAATGTGATTTTTCAAGTCCTTGGGACAGAATTTCCTTCATTATAGTTTAATTGTGAAATCTCAGCACGTATGTGAACTGGATGCTCAGGGTTAGAAGTAACATGCAAATAATTAATTAGGGCTTTGGCTTGAAGCTCTGGGTTTTGGGTCATTCTGTTTGGTTTGTTTGCAGGAGTTTGGCTTGAGTGACCTATAAAAATTTTAGTAAGATTTTGTGCAATGAAAATTAAATTCTCAAGGACAAGTTTCATCCGTCTTAGTTTTAAGACCTCTCTTCTCTACATCAGTCATCAAATACTCCTGTCTACATATCATTCAGTCTCCACAAGCCTTTGAAAGCTTTGATCTCATACTCCAAACGTTTATTACAATTTTCTTGTTAACTTCACTGCTGTTCAGTATACTGTGCAAGCATACTGACTGTTCAAAATACAGTAGGAAAAGCACTCTGAGACACTGTCCACTTACACATGAAGATGTGCTTGTGCTGTATCTTGCTGGAAACTGCAGTATTCCCAAATAATCTTTTAAGAGGTTATAATTCACCTACCCCCTTATGCTACTTTATGGCATAAGCCTCTATGTTGCATGTTAGAAACTATGCAATGAACCTGCATTTTTATCCCAACCTCAAACTATTTCAAATGCATATATCCAAACAGACTAAATTCATTAATTATACTTGAACAACTGAGGGCAAGATCACAGTGAACAGCACTACTGCTGCCAGAGGAAAATATTTCAGTGTAGCATGATTGCAAGGGACCCCAGACCCTGCAGATTCTATGTTTATGCTCAAGTCAAATCAAGTGGCACCTTTTAAGGATCCAACTGTTTTTTAAACAAAACAACCTCCTTTGGAAAAAATGTTTCACAACAGAAATGGTTGTGTGTTTCTGTCCTTTGTCCTCTACCCCCACTTTGTCCTGGAAGTTGAAAGAAGTTTCCTAAATCAAAAAAATATTCATAATTAGGCTCTCTTCTCACAATTATTTCTCCTTTGAAGGAAATGGAAATTGGACAAGTTTTATTCCACACATAATGAGGATTCTATGGCCTTCTCCCATACTCTTGCAGTATTTTTTCCTTGGAGAATCCATTCCAGTTACTGGGATTTTCTGCTGATTTGTTTTTGGGGAGTTTGGTTTCGTTTTGTTTGGGCTTTTTTTAAAGAACAGAAGGCACCTAGATTTTAGCTTTTGTACTTTGGTTTCTGTTACTGCCCTGGCTGAGTTCTTCTTTACCAGAGGCAGGTGTTCTCAGGCTGTGTCTTACAAGTGTTCTCTGAAAGTTGTCAGGCACATTTACATATTTATCTAGTAACAGGTGTTATCTTGCCTAGGGTTTTTTCATGTAACATCTGTCTCAATTCCCTACCTGATCGTAAGAGTTAAGTCCTGCTTGCCTCACAGGTTATAAAATTGTTCTCTGAAAGCAAATAAACTTTTCTTTTGTGTCAGTGGATTCCCATAGTATTACTAAAACTACTGTTCTGTCAGGACACTGGACAATGCACATCTGATATTAAAACAAAAACCAACCAACTAAAACCCAAAACAAACAAACAAAAATTTTAAAAATTCAGTACATTGCACGCTACCTTAAGCCTGAGGAAGTCTCGTAACATTTAAGAGTAACCTTATGACAGTTGTGTTGGAGTCCCTGATCTTCTCCCATACTAGACAAACCCTGCTAAGGTTTGCAAATGTAAGTACTGATGTAAGTTTTATCCACCCTTTAAGTAAAGAGATGTCTCTTTGGATAATTGTAAGGCCCTGTACAATTTTTTTTCTGGACAACAGCTTAGATGTGTTTATACCCTTCAGTTTCATGGACTGTAGTATTCCACATCCTCAAATCATCTCTACAGTTTCAGGCACTATCTACCTTCAGAAATGGACCAAACCCACTATCTGCCAAGTTGTAGCTCTTTTGTGAAGCATACACGGCTTTTCAGAGCTTTCATTCAGTATCTTTTCTTTTCTTGAATACATGTTGCAAATGAAATCAACTTAAGTCTCATGGCAGCTCCATCTGATCAGTAAAATTATATCCTCCAAGTTTAATTTTTGAAAAGATCACCAAATTCTTCAAGTTCCTATGTTTACATATAAAGCTGACTCCACAGAACAGATCCTTTCATGCAACTGAAAGCCATTGCAGAACAGGAAGATATACCATGTCACCACAGTAAATGCTTCCTGAAAACCTGCAATACCACTTACTACTTATATTTTCAGGGTCAAAATAGTAATAATAATAATAATAATATTAATTATTATTATTATTATATTTTGCAGTAATTATTCAGAAATAGAATGGTTTATGCAGTTCTGATTTCAGACAGTTCTAAGGTACAAAAAGAAAGCTTTCACACCTCAGTTGTCTATGATTTGCAGCTCTAGCAAAGCAGCAGTCAAGGAATCAGCCTGCAAACACTGAAGAAGGAATAGAAACCACTCCTGGAGAGACTGCCTCCCCAGAAAGCAAGACAGTGAAGCTACTACTATTCAGGTCTTTCGTTTCTCAGTACCTGCTAATTGAGTATTGTGCCACTCGATAAAGAGATACAAGACATGCTGTGAACACGACAGGCCTTTTTCTGTCTCAGATTTTCTGGCAACTGCAGTTTTGAAAGCACTTGAATATCATGATCAAGATTAATTCAACTGGTGCTTCATCAATGCAAGGGAACGATTCCTTCCTATTTTTGCAACAAACTGCAGCTCTCCCGTTTTGGAACCCAACTTTTCATCTTCACTTTCCTGTGGTATCTTTAGCTTCATTCCAAAATCTAGCATAAAAAATAAGTTTTAAAATCACTTTATTGAATGAAGAGTCTGTTGTTACAACACTAATTTGGGAAAACTATTTGAAAATTCTCTGCAGCAAAACAGACACTGCACAGAATTATTAAATAATACAATACAGATGCAATATCATTGGCAGATCAGTTCAGAGCTACTGAGGCTTAATATGGTTATTGAAATTATATTAACATTATGAAGTAATAAGTTTCAATACAGCATTAGGACTTGTTCATGAAGTAGCAGCTGTCAGAAAAAAAAGTTCAAGATTGTGGCAAAGAGCGAACAGGTGTGTTTCTGCATGTGCGAATGGTCCAAAATTATTTCAACAAACTGAGCTCTCCTGTAGGGAGTGCTTAATTTAGAATGTTTATAAGATATAACAGATTTTGTCAACTTGCTTTCTGAATTTAAATATAAAATTAAAACATAGGATTGATCCCATGCAAAGAAATTGGAGGCAGACATTGCATTCCTCCCATTTGGATTGTTTGCACTTATGGTTTAATTCCAGTTGCTCCTACAGAGCCGATATGGGGAGGCTGCTGAAATCTTGGAGCATTACAGGACTAAAGGAATGCTACTGAAATCACACAACTCTTGTAAGGCTCAAAGGAGAAGGAACTGGAGACATTGCACATCATAGCTGAGTCTTCACACCTTCCTACACCTGCACAGCAGCTCTGCAAGGCTCTGGGGGTCTCCTTCAGGCACACATAGCTTCCCATGGTTGTCCATTCTGGCAGCAGCCTCTGCTCTGGCCCTGCCAGGGCCACTGTATGCCCAAATCCCAGATGCGCCTCCTAGCCTGACTTGCCCATACAGCATAAACTCCAAAGTCCAGGCCAAGAGTCACCCCACCACTCCAGGAGGCTGGGCACTGGCTGAAGACCTGTCCATCACAACTCTGGCTCAGGAGGCTCTCAAGCAGGACCTTCAAAGCCACCACTTCAGCAAAAATTACAAGGACACTTCTGCATGGGGAAAAGGTGCCCAACTGGCTGACTTTCACAGTGGAGCACTTGAGACCTAATGCTGCAGTCTTCCCTCTTCATCCCTGGCCAACACCTCTAACAGACAACAGGACTCTGCACTGCCCTGATACAGCCTACAGCATTTCACAGCAGTTGGATTTACTGCTCGACTCCTGAGTCCAAACACCTGCAGCTCAGGAAATGAAAAGTGATAACTGCTATTTGTCATCTTCCCCTCTTGCTGCTGCAGCATGCCAGGACACAAGCTCCAGGCTGCAATGTCACCACCATGGAGCAGCATGGTGACATTTGAGAACTCCCCCTTGGAACCGGCAGCCAGCCAGTGCCAGTTCCTTGGCATTTGCTGTCTGGCAGGACCAAGCCCAGCTGCCCAGGGAAATGCCTATGGCTAGGAATCACTCTCCTCTAACCCTGACAAGAGAGTTTGAACAGGAGCCATCTCCAGGAAAAACATGAGCTGCTTCTGCCCAGGATGAGTCCCTTCAGCTGAAAGACTCAGCTTCTCCTGTCCCTCCAGAATGAGACAAGAAAGCACCTTGGAAAGCTGCTCTAGCATCCTTGAAGGAAGAAGAGCTTTTCCAAACATGCACTGATAACCAAAGTACTAACAGAATACATACCCTTTATTAAAGAGGAGTGTTCTGGTGAAGCTGATGATTTTACCTTTCCAAACAAAGACATACATACACACAGGCCCCCCCTTCCTAGATTTATGTGCATATACACATTTGTGGGTTCCCCAGGAACTAGCATGGACCTTCTTATCTCACATACAGACTCAAAATATTCTAAGTTGAAAGGGACCCTGCAAGGATCATCAAGTCCAGCTTGTAATAAAATACACAGGGATTGCATCCACAAATCTTCATGTTATTAATACCATGTTCTGACCAAATGAGCTGATCTCCTCCCAGTGTCCCTTCATGGATGTCAGCCATCTTTCAATCCTGCATCACTTGAGGTACAAGGTGAAGCATCTGGAAGTTGAAGTTCAGATGTGGCACAAGCGCAGCCCTGTAACTGGTGCACAAGGTGGCCCAACCTCTTGCCCCCGTACTTTCCCAACAGTGCACCAAGGCATGGAGCCTAACAGACTTTTAGGATCTCTGCATCTTCTTGCAACAGTGGTTTCCTCTGCATGTTTACAAGCACAGCCCCCCACCCTGTAACCTTACCTAAGGCAACATGCTCCAAGTTACAGCACTTAGGCATCTGATTAGGGCAATCTGGGAATTTTCAGATTGTTCCTGCGGTTTAGGGTGTGTGTAGCCTTCCCTGCAGCCACAGGAGCTGGACGAATGCTGGCTAGCCACTCCCAGAGTGTGGTCGGAGAAGACCACGGGTTCTGCCACTCCTAGGTTCTTCGCAAGAACCCCGGGTAGTGGTGCCGTCTGTGGCATGGGTGGCACAGTCGAGAGTGTGGGTACAAAGCTCTGAGGCAAAGGAAGGAGAGAGCGGACACTCGTGTGGAATGGCAAGCCACTTTATTTCCCCAACAGGACCAGTGACGGCGTCAGAAAACGACCATTCGGGGAGGCACTGATAAAGGGGATCGGCATGACAGAAGGAGACACGCTCCAGGGGAGGAGCGAGGGACACAACTGAACCAATAAGTACTGCATAAGGGAGGGAAAAGGCTCAGGAGGAAAATCATATCTTAAGTAAGGGATAACTGACATAGTAGGTTCTCGAAATAAAGGGGGGGTGGTTACAATGATGGACAGGGAAACTGGGCACCAGGAGGGAGGAGATAAATGTATAAGGACATAAAGGGAAGGACCAGGGGATCAGTCACCTTGACGGACAGGCCACTGGCGGGAAAACAAGGGACAAACAACTCAGGGACAAACCATTGTGAGGGAGGAACGTGGGGGGAACCCAGGATCAAACCATAATTTCAACTTATAAAAACCAACTTTACAACAAAACTTGTATAAATATCTTAAAACACACAATGCTACAGGTGTGTAGCTATATATGTTCTCCTTCTGTCTTCTTTTATTTTGTTGAAATAGTATCCTAGAAATATGAAAATTCAAGAATGAGAACAGTACTTTGCTAGCCTCCGCTGTTTGCCCCCTAATTTCTAATAAAATGAAATCCCTTTCCTGATCATCCAAGGTATCGAACTACTTGATTGGGGAAAGAAATGTATTTCAATTACACAATCCATACATTTTTTGTAGGCTGTTGAAAAACCTTCTTTTAAATGCTTTAACTTTTCTTTGTCAGTATTAGCTGCATTTTCAGATACAGAAACATTTTACAGGTTTAGCCAGTCATTAGTTCAGTTTAGAATGGCATTTCTAACTCTATATGTGAAATTGAACAGACTATTGCTCTGTTAAGTACAGCAAGAGCAAAGAACTAAAACAACTATACAGAGAAGGAATGGGATATCAAAAATAAAAGCTGAAGTCTCAGAGGGTAGGCATGCATTTTTGATACTGCATAGCCCAAAAAGCAACACAGGACTCAGTGCAGCCTTTGCTGTGTACTTTCAATATAAGCAGCACAGGCCAGGACAGCTTTGCTTTCTTCACTACACTCCTTGCATATTTCACCAACATACTTTTTAACCTTTTAAAGGTGTTCTGAATCCTGGAATAACAGCAAGGCATCATGAATTTCACATACCAGCTGAAGTTCCTCTGAGGATAAGTGAACATAGGCATGTTCAGCTAGCAGTTTTATCTAACTTTATAACAGGCCTTGGAGATTACACATTACCATCTGCACACTTTGGATTTAATTTCCATGGTTTGGGATGAGCTGAAAGGCCAATTTGCCAACAGCATACAATTGCCTGCATTTTGATTGACTGGCAGATGAGGGAAGAGTTTTGTATTTACTACAATGAAGTACATTCAATAAGTAACATTGGTAGCATTACCAAAATTAATAGTTCCATCTTGCCAATGGTACTCTTGCTGAAAGAAGTGTACTGACACCCTTCTGCCTTCCTGCACACAAAGGCTTCATACAACAAAATCAAACATAATAGGAAATCAAAACACCTTCAAGTCCTTCTTAGCACACACCAGCTCATCCAGTTGTTACCATAACAACAACAATGAAAGATAAAGTGGATAAGACTTTACTTTTAACACTGAAAGATGTGAAGAACTACTTTCCACACGAAAAAATCAAGAGGATAGTAGATATTCTCTTCTTCAGTGGCAAAAGAAATGCAATCTCTCACAAGCTGAAAAGCTGCTTGAAGAAGAAAACTTGCAAGATGCAATTTAACAGAGGAAAAGAATACACTAATAGTCAGATTTGGAAAATTTGAAGCAAAGCTTTTTTTTTCTTCTAGCGGCGTGAAGGTCAAAGGAGCTGTGACAGGACACATAATGTCCACTAAAAAGATACTTAGTCCTGTATTTATGTAACTAAACAATGAAATTTAGCAGATGAAGAAACAGAGCTTAAGCACACTCAATCTTTGTTTTAATTTCTGTGATACTGTTTCTCATGACCACAAAGTTTGTTCATACAAGCAAAACCACAAAATGTCTAGTTTAAATATGATGTCAATACAGCCAGTCAGCTGTTCTAGCTATCTAGAACCCTGAATGTGGACTTTGTGACTGTCTGAAGGGAAGAGGCACAACTACTCACTGTGCAGAGAAATTGGGCAGAAAAATTCAATCTTCAGATTAGAAAATAAAGTCAAGCACTGCAGAAGCATTCAAAAGTCATGAGTGCAGAAACAGATGTAGGTGAAAAGAAGGTAAAGTAGAACATTTCAGGGAAAAATTGATATTTCTATCTCTTCTACGTCTTCTATCCATCTCCTTCAAGAAAGTGTAATTTATAAATTTTTTTCAGATACTTTTGGTCCTAAAGAATCTAAAAGTGAGTTTGGGGGTCTTTTTAGCCAAGGGGTGAGGAGTCCTTTTGAAAATGCAAAAGAAAATCAAACAAACATTTTTCCCTTCCATAAAGAATTCTAATGAAGAATAAATTAATTAGTTCTTGCAATGAATTTTCAGAATTTTTATAATTTCAAGTACCCAATGAGTAACACTTCTTGCTAATACCAACCAGCACTGTATGTACTTCTGTGTCAGTCTGTGCTACTTCTGTGAATGTGTGCACTGGTTTCAGCTGAGTTAATTTCCTTTCCTTCACAGTGACTGGTGTGAGGCTGTGTTTTGAATTTGGTCTGAAAACAGGGTTAATAACACAGAAATATTTTTGTTATTGCTGAGCAGGGCTTACACAAAAAGCCAAGGCCGTTTCTACTGTTTGTACTTCCACTGACAAGGAAGTTGGGGGTGCATGGGAGGTAGGAAGGAGACACAGCTGGGACAGGTGATCCCTGTCTAAAGGGACCAAAGGGATCTCCAGGCCTTCATGCTCAGTACATAAGGCTGGAGGGAAGAAACAAAGGGGGGCACATATGTCCTCCCAAATAAGTGTTACATATGATGGGGCCCTGCTCTCCCAGAGATAGCTGAACACCTGCCTGCCATGGGAAGCAGTGAAATAACTTTTTTTTTTTGCTTTGTTTGTGTACATGGATTTTGTTTTCCCTATTTAACCACTTTTATCTCAACTCAAAAGTTTTCCTACCTTTGCCTTTCTGATTCTCTCTCCACTAGTGGGGGATGAGCATGTGGCTGGCTGGGGTGAAACCACAACACTGTGATATTTCTCTTTCTCCAGCTTCAAGTGAGGTTTCACTTAGTTATGCAAGCTCTATGTTTCCAGCTGAATATTGCCGTAAGATTTTTATGCAGGTTTACATCCAGAGGTTCAGTCTGTCAACATGTTCTTCCATTACCATACTCCTTTGTCTCTAGTACTAAGGGGAGCTAAAAAAGAAGGAAGCAATATCAAAACTAATGCATCTGTGCATATGAAGAAATCTGAGACAGACATTCAATGGGAAACAGACTAAGAGCTTCACACTACTAAGTATATCAGTCCTTAAGTAAGAAATTCTTCACTGTGTGGGTTCGAGGCACTGGAACAGAGTGTCTAGAGAGGATGTGACTGCCCCATCCCCAGAAGTGTTCAAGACCAGGTTGAAATGGGGCCCTGAGCAACCTGATCTTTTGGAAGATGCCCCCGCCTGTGATGTGAGGGTTGGGAATAGATGGTCTTTAAAGCCCCTTCCAACTTTTCTCTGATTCTGATTCTATGAACTCTTCATCTTAACTTTTATAACCTCTCTCATAAATGACAAACGACAAACATCCCAATCACAAAATAAGATACAGGTTATGTATCAGGATCTCACAAATACTCATACCTGATGGACATATATTATCTGTTATCCAATAATTTCAAATGTAGAAAATACAATATTGACACATAATGTAGGCAATATTGAGTAAAAATGCCATATAAACATGCTTTTTCTAGAAAGAAAAAAATTATGAAACTTCCTTCTGTTTACATAACTTTCTTGATTTTGCACTACAACTAACAAATGACATGCAAAAAGCAAATTATTAAGCACCTGTTTTGACACCTGCCTGCTGTTGGATATCAACTTTCTTGTTTGTTTCATCATTCTTGGCTCAACCCCTTAAAGTAGCTTTAACTTAAATTTTTGCTAGAATAATATAGATTTAAGGCACTTTATGAGACTCAGAAGGGTGAATGACTCACAGTGGAAAAAGTTTTCTTTGAAAGAAAGGCTATTGGTGAAGAGACCTGTTAATACTCATAAATGCACTGCAGAGATAATAAAGAGCATTCTCAAATGGGGAACACTTGAAAAGGATGTTTTTAACTGATATGTTATCAGAATAGTTTTTAGAACAATTAAATTAATCAATGAATTCCCAAAGATCCTGAACTCACTCCATGCTGTAGAAAAGTCACGCACTAAGTTTCTGCACAATGCATTCCAAATTGACTATCACTGGCATCAGGCCCCATGCCAGGCAAATGGGAACTGGCAGCTGCAGCACCAGCCAGAGAGGGTGCGGGCCCACGCCTGCGGCTCCGCGGGAAGAAAGGAGCAAAGGCCCCCGGCACCGGCCAGCGGGGTGGTACAAGCCGCTAGATGGTGCTGTTTGACCACATATTTTGGACCTTTGTCTTTGAAAAATACAAAAAAATAACCACTGAGAGCTGCAATTTTTGGGGAAAACAAAATAGCATAAAGTTTCAGAAGGATTTTTTTTCCATCAGCTTTGTCCTCATCATTCATGTGAATGGTACTGGTCTCCATCAAATCTCTTTGTTTAGGCAACATTAAATCAGAAAACTAAACTTTGGCCTAGTGGGCTTAGAGATATATTCTCTCTTTTTTAACTGTTGTTAGGCTTAACAACAATTTTACAGCTCTACAATTCTTAGGCAGTTCTAGTGATAATGTGTGTTCTTCAACCATATATTAAATTACAGCCTGGAAAAGACCTCTCATTTTATTAATTCAAAGAAATAGTTAGGTTTGAAAAAAAATTTACATTGCAGATTAAATAAAAAGCAAAACCTAGATTGCAGGAAACAGAACATGACCTTTTGTTTCCTGAACCTTTTCCAATTTACTCACTGACACATATCATAAGTTCACTGCACAGAAAGAAGACAAAGTTTAGTTTTTCCAAATGGCTTATTCCACTTTGTCTGCATTTCAGAATAAAAGTCTATAACAGCCTAACAGTTCCATAAAACTTGAGTGCATGCTAGGAAGAGGGTAGGGGGGAATTATGTAATACCTACAAGAAATTTTGGTGTAAAAAATGGCAGCTAACTCACAAAGGATGGTAATTTTCTCTTGGAAAAAGAAAGTTATACACACACACACAAAAAGGTTATACATGTAGGATTAGGAGGCAAGAATAATATGTTGAGCCAAAAGGAAATTTTACTGAAGGAGGCAGGGACAAAGTATGTAAAGCATTAAGCCATTAATGTACAGCACACTGGAAACAGACTATTGCTCTGTTAAGACTATTGCTCTGGAAACAGACTATTGCTCTGGAAAACAAGAATAAGAGTGATAATGGGAGACAGTGAAGGTGTAATCACTAGCAGATTCAGTAGAATTTAGAAAATATGCTGCTTAGTGCTGAAGGCCTAAAAGGTCACAGAGAAGCATTCAAGGATCACATTACAATTTACTTTTCCTGGTTTCTTATGAAAAGCTCAGAAACAAGGCTGAACCCAAAAGTTAGCTTCGACATCTTAGATAAATAACAAATCCAGTGCTTGCCTGAGCAACAATATACAGGAAGTAAGTATGCTGGTGAAAACTGCTTATATATGAAAAATCACCATCATGCCTCTAGAACCTAGTATAAAACAGTGACTTTTAGAGCATTTTAAAGACATTGTTTTAGAGACAAGACAAGAGGATGCAGCCTCAAGCTGTGCCAGGGGAGGTTCAGGATGGACATGAGGAAGAAGTTTTTCACTGAAAGGTTTTAAGCATTGGAATGGACTGGCCAGGAAGGCAGTGGAACCACTGTCCCTGGAGGTGTTCAAGAAGAGACTGGACGTGACACTCAGTGCCACAGTTTGTCATGGTGATATTCAGGCACAGGTTGGACCTGATGATCTTGGAGGTCTTTTCCACTGTCATGATTCTATCACATAGGATTTACATAGCCTTAGAATGGGGAGCACAAAATACAAACTTCCTAAACTACACAACATTTGGTTTATAATTCTGATTATAAACCAAAATTGATTCAAAGTATGACTGCAGGTGTTTAATTTAGTCTTTCAGATATAAAGCTGACAACAAGGTTAAAGGTAAACCAGAAAACTAAGAACTAAGAGAATAAAGTATTTCTGATATTTTCTGTCTTTCATTAGCACAAATAACTTACTACCAGAGTAGATTATTCAGCAAATTAATAGGCAATATTTATTATAATTTCTAATTGCCAGTAATTAAAAACAACATCAGCGAAGTTAAAGATGTTAAAAGACTTGAAGCATTGTTTCCAGTTTTACAGGAACACTGGGCTATGTTTGCTGTTTAAGCATGAACAGCCTTTGTTCACGGCTATACTACCAATAACAAATTGATAGCTTGGCATAGCAAACTGACCTACAAAACATAGGTTTCAACATAAAAGATTTTTCTGCACAAATCAACAACTTCTTATGCTATTAGCTTACCAGGCAGTTTACCACATATTTTATTGTTCACTGTAGAATACAGTGAGTACAGAGAGTAATGAGCTGATGAAAATTTCAATTCCTCTAATTTTTAATAATAAACTATGTTAGCACTGAAAAGTAAAAAAGGTTGCTATATAATGCCAGATCTAGTAAAAATTTTAAAAGTGCTTCCTTATATTTTCAAACATGTATCTCAATGTACTAATTACTGATAAAAATTTCTAGGTGTACTAATACTGATACAAAGTTGTCAACTTTGCTGCACTAGTCTGTTTTAAATTTGTTCATCCTCATTCAGGGGTTAGAAAAATTTGCTGTAAGAATATTAAAACAGATTTTTAAAAACGGTTGGTAAAAACCTAAATCCAATTACCATCATCTGAGGAATGCATGCAGGCACACAGAGACTAAAATTACCATGGTTCAGCTCCATTAAGTGATGCTATCTACTGCAAACTGATCCAAAGCATAGCTTTATGTAATTCATCTAAAGTGGAATGGTTTCCAAGGACACAATCCTGTATTGCTGGTCAAATTGAAGAGCTGAAGTTTTGAAGGCTCTCCCTACCCCACTTATTTGAATGACATGGGCTGCTTGAATAGGCTTTTTAAACACTCGGCATTAATTGTTAACAGAGACTAGATTGAAATCAGTCGAGTTCTTTTAACCTTTCCCAAATACCCTCACATCTTCAAGTTTCACTTAATGTAATTGTAAAAACAGGTCTACTGTTACTCAGCTCTCAAGGGTGGCATTAACTTCATTAGGTGCTGTTTGTACAATGTGTTAAGTTCCTCATTAGAACATGCACAGAGGTATTTTAGACTAATGAGGCTCTATTGTTATAACCTATCCCTGCTTAATTGCAATTTCTTTATAAGTAGATGATGTGGTGCAAATTCTCCTAAATGGTAAATTTTAACTGATGTGTACATTAAAATAAATCTTCCCATTTGGCTGCAGGCTGTATGCCTATTAGCCTCAGAGAATAAAAAAAATTTTTTAAAGAGAAAACAAAAAATACATGTGTCCAACCACGGACCTCACCCATTTGCAGAAGGGTGCTGCAGACTCCTTCCTTCTCTACAGCCCTACACAGCACCCCCAGATGGGCCCTACAGCTACCAGTGAGATAGAAACATGGAATCATTTAGACTGGAAAAGACCACTGAGGCCAGCACTGCCAAGTCCACCACTAAACCATGTCCTCAAATGCCAAATCTATGAGTCTTTTAAATACCTCCAGGAACGACAGGTTTCAGCTCACCACATCTGTATTTGACAGCAACAGCCTTCATCATCACCCTCAGTTCAGTTGATTCACTGCCTTCTCTCACACTAGAAGAGATACACACCCAGAGGTCAGGATAGTCTTTCTCTCATGGGACCTAAACTGTGCCATTGGAACTGTGCTTGTGGTGATAAAAGGCACAGATGAAGTCACTCAGCTTGCAAATGCCTCAAAAAATACTCTACATAGGACAAGTATATACAGCTAATCATTTGGAATGAAATAAATTAAGCAAATCAAGGCAAAAACAAAAGCAAAATCAAATAAAGCAATATGCAGGCTGCAAGTATGAATTTTGTTTCTGAACAATGTCAATTCTGTGGTCCTCTGTCCTCTTCATGCAGGAAGGATGTCGGGCCTACGTAAATTTAAATCATGACAAATACCAAACCTCCAAGGGAAAAGAAATGCACCTAAGCTTTAGTTCTTTTGCACCGGCAAGGCTCCTTCAAATTGTAATTCCTGGGCAAAAAAGTCTTTTGATTTTAACACAGAAAAAGACAGTAGACAAAGCCATGTCTTTGTATACAGGAATAGAAATTAACCTCTGAAAAGGCATTCAAAAGGAAAAAGTATCTTTTAAAATAGAATATGTCTTTTTATTTCACTTTCAGGAAGCACTATATTCCACAATCACATAAGATTAATCTTATATCTCTAACCTTTCCTCCTACTGTTTGTGTTAAATAAAAATATATGGTAAGAGGTAGAAAGGGACAATATAAACAAGTGGGGGAAAATTCTGCTTGGGACTACATGAAGGCAGTAAACCACCACTTTTCTTATAGAGAAGAGAAAAACAGGTTTGAAGTGCTTATATTTCATGGACCTGTTTACTTTCTTCCTGGCGTAGTCTAATTACTTCCTGAGAAAATCAAAGCAACCAAATCCATGAGTTGTTCAGATCATCCTTATGATTACTGTAGGCAGGTTTCTATCCAGTGAGAGTTTTCCATGTTTCCTACCTGCAAATTAAGTTCAGTGTTGCAGCACAGGGTTGTCTGACAGTGATTGGATCCAAATTCTGATGAAGTTTCCATTCACCTAAGTGGGGTTTTGTATAATACCTCAAATGCCATTCCTGTTTTAATTATTTGCTACATGGATATATTAATAAAGCTGTCCTTGTTGGCTTCCTATAACCATGTTGTTGTTGCTTTGCTGACAGCTGTATTATCAGGTGGTATCTCTTTAATGTTATTATGGTCTTATGCATCTTCTTGGTCCTGCTACTCTAGCTGAACATTGCTGGAATTTGCTATTTTATTCAGTAATGTCTTTGCCAATGCATCTCTTGAGAGGAAGTGTCACTGTACAGTCAGCAATGATATTTTACATGGGACATACCAATACCTCATTTACCAAATGAAGTGTTTAATAAAGCAGAGGTCTAGCCAGGAGGCAGCTAGCTCACCACAAAGATTACAATAGTGTGGATAAGCAGAAATTTCCAACATTTCACAATGCTATTCGCTGAATTAATTTCTTCCTTTCATGTCAGCAGCCGCCAGCTTAGTAAAATAGTTACTTCTCACTCTTAGCAACATTTTCCTCTAGGTTTCTCAGTAATCTTCATCATTAACACAGAACATATGAATACATGACCTGAACAAACTCATCAGATTCAGCTGTGCAAGTAAAGACATTAACATTAGTATTACAGTACTGAAGAGAATAGACCGATTCAAATTTTTTAGTGGACTGATAATACAGCAAAAGTCTATATATCATTTAGAGAATAGGGAACACAGCCATTTACAAAGCTGAATTTATTTAACTTTTTAAAGCATATGCTACAAAGAGCCAGTATTTATTAATATTAATGGTACTTCAGTCAATCAGATGAAGTGGGTTTTTTTCTTCTTAATCACAAACCCAAGTCTCTCACCCAGGGCAACAAACTTGGGGTTTTTGTCTCAGACACTTTTTGTCTTACTTTTTCTTATCAGTCTCAGGTGCTCAAGAATTAAGGCTTGAATTTTTAGGTTTCTGTGTTTCCTTTTGTTAAAAGAAAATTGTGCAAAGTCTCATCTTCTAAGGTAAAGTTGCCTTTCATAACCCCACCACATCTGACTGTCTTCTCCATCACAATGGCTTTCTCCCAAATTCACTGGGCATGTTTCTTTAAAAAGCTTTTGCTGCGTGGAAGGAGAAGCTTCTAAACACACATACGACCCTCCAAAAGTTGAGCATATGGGAGTTCCAGGATGAGGAAGGGAATTGGATGTTCATACATTGGTGTAACTGAAACAGCATCTACTAAGGTGACCACCAAGAGAGGGAGCAGAAAAGACATAGTTTAAAGAGTATGTTCTAACAACAAGTCACTGGCTTCCATAAATATGGACACCGCACCATTGTTTTAATTCCTGTGTACTTCTAGGCATAATTCTTCTATGCTACGTGTTCTTCTATTGCTCTCACTCCACCAGACCAGTGTTCTGTCCCCTTTCTCCACAAATTTGTCTGTGGTTTTACACATAAGTTCTGGTCCCATGCAGCATTCAGAGTAGCACAGGAGGAGGCACAGCAATTCTACGTATCTGCCTGCAGCATCCCATATACTTAACACAGCATTTGCATAAGTTCAAGCAGGAACAGACAGAACTGAAAACTCCCTATATACAAACTGAGTGTTTCTCACTATTGCAAATAAAGCACAGATTAGAACAGATTAAACCCCAGTTCAAGAGGGAAACCAAGAAACCTAAGATCAGAAAAAGGAATGGAATATTGGAAACTAGATATAAAACTTACCTAAAAATGTCCAAGCTGATTTTAGAGTGACCAACATGTGACCCATATTTCTTTCTGGAATTATTTGGAAAGGTGCACTTTTCATATGTCCAGTTGAGAGGAAAAAAATATTATTTTTTGAATAGACTTGATACAAGCAGGAAAAAAAATGAGACAATCCTAATCATGAAAGACAATGGTGGCTCTGAATCAGAGCAGTTGCTTCTGTATATACCACAGAAAACAAACATTATGAGAGCTAAACCCATAAAGCAAGAACTCACCACCCCATTATTCTAGGGATCATAACAGACTAATTATGCAGTCCAATTTACAGGCCAGTAAATTCTGAAACTCAGAACAAACTGATAAAATGACCACTCATTGATTCCCCCACTCCTTACTAAAAAAATCTATAAGCTTTTGTGGCCACATTCTAGCCAAGATGTAAGCTCTTATAAGAATGTACATAATAACATTCACTGCCATCTCAAGTCACTAGTATGACCTTCAGCCACAAGTTCAGCAGCTGGTTTATTGCTCATTTGGTTCATTCCTGGATGGTAATAAAACTGAATGGTTTTTTTCAAAATATAGTTCCTGACATCTCTTTATAAACTGTTTAACAGCATCTCCCTGTATGATCACTTCAACTTGCAATATTTAGGCAGTTTCTTAGCAGTCACCTATCACAAGGCACAAAGTCATCCCTTTTCTCATACTTTCTTTTTCTGAAGTAATTCACTTTATTTCGATGGGGAAAAAAAAACCCACAGTAGTCATAAGGGAAAAAAAAAAGTGTACTTTTTCCCAGATAATTTCTAACCTTTTAGTGACAACTGCTGCAGACTGAAAATAAAATTGTATGAGGTTCAAGGACACTAGCCACATTTTTCCCTCCCTGCCTGCCTATCAGAAATAATTGCAACAGTCCTAGACTCCACAAGATATAGTCTAGCAGATAAGCGATAACAGAGTGTCAGTGACAAAGGTCAGAATTAAAGGGCATAGTTTGATAATTGAGAAAAATAAGGATACACTTGGCCAAATATGAATATGGAGTTCAACAAAAGTAGATTAAAGGAAGAGGAACTCAAGAAATAAAGGGGAAAAGTTGTTTTCATTGTATGAGACAGCAAGAGATAGAGTAAAAAAATTTACTCAAGCTACTGAGCTACCAGTTTCTTCAGAACATGAAGAACAATTCTCTGGGGAGAAGTCCACCTACAGCAGATAGCCACACCATCAGGAGTATCAACTTCTTCCCACACCTGATCCATCGCATCAGAAAGAGAAAAGATACTGGTGTCTGTTAACTACGGCTAAGGGATGTGAAGTGAGCAGCTACAAAAAGTAAGTTCTGTATCTGCCCCACATCTCTATCGGTGACATTTCTGTAGGTATCTAGACCTTCCCTGAAAATATTTATGAATATCAGAAAGACATGGAGTGATCAACTGCTTTTAAATTTGTCTAGTGGTTATAAACTACACAGTTTTCATATCCTTGCATTAAAATAGGGCAATTCCAAAGATTATAATACAGCATAGATCCACACAAAATAAAAATTGCATGAATCCAAGTCTTACAACTTATACAGACACCATCAGGTCAGCCCTTCTGACTACAACTACAACTAACCATCTAGTATTTTCAGCCCTAAAATGATCTCCAAAACAGCTCCAGATCACAGCTGTGCAACACACTACAAATCAATAGTAAACTCAGGTTGTATGGGCCTGATAATGAGGAAAAATCATCTCTTGAGCATTGGTGACAGCAGTACCACCACTGTACCTTCCTGTTCCCACTAGAAATGCATCTCATAGGCCGGCTCCTTTTCATCAATCCAGGGAGTTATTGCTGCAACATTCAAGGCAGATAAGACCTCTTAATAAGCAAGAGCCATGAGAGTCTCAGGGCACTGTCACACAAACCTGTTTTTCTTCACATGGCCATACATAACACTGATTGCCACTACAACAAAGCTCCTGAGGTGGAGCTGGCAGTGTTAGGTCTACGGATTGACTTGATTTACATGAGCCTGTGATGCTGTGCAGTCAGGCCTGAGCTGACCTAAACTAGCTGAGTAACACCAGCTGTGTAGGCAGGAGCATTTGACTCCCCAGCCTAGTCCCTGACCTGGTTAGCACTGCACTAGCATGGCAAACCTAGAAGCACTTCAGCACAGGCATATGCAAGAAGCCATATAATTGCAGGCTGGAAAACACACATTTACCACTTACTATTGTGGTATAGGATGGAAAACAGTAGTTTAGAAGCAGGCACGGTCCCCTGTACGAAACTGCAAAACCTGACTGTTTTGTAGAACAGCAAAGATGCATAAAATTGGAAGAAAGGAATTGTGTCATAGTTTTTTCTTGCTAAGAATGTTCCTGCAATTACTCATTTAGGGAAAAATTCAATTGCCCTCTCACTGTACTTGCTTTTTAACATAGAAAAAGAACACAGTTGCCATTCTGACTCTTAATGAAGGAGTTTCATTACATTTTACTGTACAAATAGATTGCTTTCAAAGATAAATAAGTCATATTAATGATTTACAAGCTCATTATGTCACTTAAGTTTTCTAAGTAGTTCTAAGAATATTTCTTTCTTTGAAAAAGATAAAGACTTTCTATCCTAAGTGAATAGGATACAACACAGCCAAAGCAAATTCTTCTTGTGATTAGAGAAGGGAAAAGCTTCTGTATTTGCTGAAGGTTATATCCCTTGTTTTATGGAAGAGTAATAGAGTACAGAGACTTTGCCTAGTTAGGCAGCTCTATGTTTGTAGCCTGTGATCACACAGGATCATGCACAGACTAACAAAAAGGCTTAGATAGCAGGAAACCAAACATGTACAGCATAATGACTCAAGGAGGCATTAGTTCAGAATCCAAGTAGCTTAAACACAGCTCCTTAAGTACAGGTTTCATGGGGAATACTTAAAGATGATGAAAAGCATATACTTTATTTATTTTCTGTCTTTTTTATTAAAATTCCTCTCACATTTATTCGGAATTTTTGCTTCCAAGGAAGCAGCTGTTTCATCTTTACCTTTCTTAGCTATTATGCTAATGCTGTATTTCAAAAGTGACTGTTTCACACATTTATAGATTTCATTACAATTTGCTTAACACTGATTACAAGCAAATTTTATATTTTAAAAAGTCTAGGTATTTAGTTATGCAAAGAAACCAGAAACAAAGAAATTTAAAAAGAGAAAAATACATTCATTTGTTTAGATGTCTTTGCATCTACCAATAAAACCTGTGGATAGTCCAAATGGATTTGTACTGTTTCACAAGCTGTTCATAGATGCTGAGAACAGAGAGAGTGTATTACATTAAACATCTTTGGTCAGTCTCATAGACAAATCTTCATTACATGGTGGTCCAAGATGAAGTTTAAAAGGATTTTTAAATGCTTTGGATGTTAAATCAGTACTATAACAGGATTTGCAATATAAAGATTTCTGATTATTTCACTCCCTAACCTAATCATTATAGTAATCTTCAACAAACAGAAAACCACGTATGTTTGTAGTTAATGTTTGCCAATTTATGGAAAAACTGGTTAGACAAACTGATTTGTCCAGTTGAGTCCCTGTGCATTGAGAATTAAACGACTACCTGTATTTAAATTAAACTGCAAGGATTTGACTTTTATAGCAGCCACTTGCACACATGTGGACCAACTCATCACTGGAGAAGTGCAATATAATAATTTTGGCATCTTCACAACAGGTAGATGTAGTCATTTCTTAAAAATATACACATTTGTTATTCAAACTTGGACACTTAGAGATAGGTAGATAGATCACAAAGTAGAATTTATGACAGAACATGTTTCAGTTTTAGGCACAAACCTGAAAACAAAACATAATTGGAAATAGAGTTCATGTTTTACACTCCTCAATTCAGCCAAACAAGTTATTGCTATTTATAATGAAATTTCAAAGACATAGTTCACCTAGATTTGATAATTTTTGTTCTCAGGTAAACTTCTGAAGTGCTGCAGATAAAAAAGAAAACTCCCATATGATATCACAACACTACGTTACTCATTAACTGATTTTTAAACTTAGTTTGAGCTGGAGTCACACCAAGACAGCACTTCCTACAGCAGAGAAAGGCTGTGTGTTTCACAGATTGTCCCAGTATTGAACTTACCTAAGTCTGCAGTTAGCTCCATTAAAATGCTGAAAAAAGGAAGCTCCTTGGAGGACTCAGTTTTTCTTTCTGAAAGTCAGAAAAGCTTCCAAAAATCAAGTAATGACGACCCAGCCAGTCCTACAGAGAGCGTTGGATCAGTATTTATAAGGTAAATCCCAATATATTTGAATATTTTGCATGTGCTCAATGATGGGGGAACAGGGTAGCAACAGAGGGCACTGGGACAAGTACACTAACGAAAATACCTAGACAAGGAAGCCTAATACGAAAAGGAAATGCACACAGAGATGGTAATTTCATGTATGCTACTGATTTCACTGGGAAGGGGAGCACTACTGTAAAGGAGAAACTTGTCATGGAGGACAGAAGGGTATTTTTTTCTCATTCCTTATTTATTGACACTGAAATAGGGCTTTGAATGTCTATAACACTATATACTAATAAAACTCAAATTTTAAAGTGACCTCTATAAGGACACCCAAATATCTATAATATTTGAACTCTGTACAAAACAAATGTAAACTTTGTTAGATCAGAGAGTTTAGCAAAATGTTTTCATGTGTGTTTTGGCCTAAAGAGACTTCATAATGTTTATTAAACTAATTTTCAAGATGATGCCACCTTATTCACAAGAAATATTCAAGGAAGTAGAAAACTTACTAAGTGAATTCTGGTAAAGGGTTTCCTGATAGAACATTGCAAAAAAAAAAAAAAATTAGGGGAAAATCTGTTTTCTTACTTTGGAAGGGCAGACTTGTTGAATTGCAAATTCCCGCTACGGTGGAATTCATTGCAATGAGGAGTTCTAGATAATCATGCACATTTTAGGAAGCACAAAAAAATGAAGGAAGGCAATGTCAGAGGGCTACTGGCACTTAGTGCTTATCCTTCCTCCGCTACTGCAGGAGCAACACAAATAAATACTCACTGTACTTATGTCAACCCATCACGAATAAAATAGCTTTAAAAACTATTCAAAATATCATCAGACACTTATTGGTTCTTAATCTGCTTGAAAATTTTTTGCCAAGGGCTGGTCCTGTATGGTGCCAAACAAACCTGAAGAGTGATTTGGAACCTCTACATAGTCTTTGTGTGGATGAATTACATTTCTTTGTGGCTGTGCAAAAATTCTTTATATGGGGTGACAGATCTTATCACTAATTGGGTCACTACTATAAAAGAGCCTGTTGGCCTAATTTTTCTCTTTTGGAATATTATGAGGGCTTTCTAATATTACATCTGCATATCATCCTTTCTTCCAACTCAAATGTCAGAGAGATAATGTCCAACGGTTTGAACAGACAATAGAGAATCAGAAATTTAAAGTTTAATTAGAGATTTCAAAGACTCTTATCTAGAACTTTGAGCTTGTTTTTAAGAAAAAAAATTCCCATGACTTTTCACATGCCTCTTGACCTCATTTTGCATGGGACATAAGTAACATACAGAAGTATTCAGAGGGCGACAATACAAGTTGGTGATTTTTACCCACTTCCTAATTTGGACAATATAAATTTTGTCCTCCTTTCTGTGTCCTGTCCAGAACACTGGGCAGACAGACCTACCTTCTTTTTTATTTACCATTAAATAACCAGCACACAAAACGCTGCCATATATGCTCTGGGGCAATGTGACCAGGCCTTACAAAGAACAGGTCCTTTACCCCAGATTTCTCAATAATCAACCTGCCTGCCAGGTATTGAGTTGTAGGAGCAGGCCTTCTAGAAAACCAGTTTACTCAATTGCTGGTTCAGTAAGTATAATATGATTATAAAACCTTGCTGTGAAACCATACCACTATCAATAGCAAAGATAGAGTAGCAGGCTGCAAATACTAGGCAATCATATAAGGAGGATGCACAACAGCACATAATGAGCTAGATGGACTGAGCTCACACCAAACTTGCTCTTCATGTGTTTGTCACAGTCATGATATTGAAAATGAGCCACATGAAAAATAATGGAAAATTATTTTGGAAAAAGTAAATGCAGGCTCTACATTTTTAGGTACTCCTTTCACACAGTCTTATTTATTTGGAGCATATTTTCTATATATGAAGATTCACCCACAGAGAAAATTTAATGATCCTTCTTGTTCATTCTAATTATTCATGCCCAAGGAGAAAAACTGACTATGTGCCTAAGTTTTTATATACATCTGGTTTCACCTCACTGTAATTGGCATGAATTTGGATGAAACCAGGGAGTTATTAACATTTCATAAAGGGGAGCTCACAGTTTATTGCCATGGCAGCATGCTGCTCCTGACATAGAGCAGAACTGATTTCAGAAGGAAATTGTGCTAAAGCTTGCTGTATTCATATTGTTATTATCTTATTTCTGGAGTCCCATACCTTCTGGGTGGTTTCTCACACGCAGCTCTTTGCAGCAGTGCTGTTCCTGCTGCTTCTTCATCAGGGCTCCTCCAAGGCTCTCCCTGACCAGCCAACCCACTCCTTTTATCCCAGCTACCTCCACGGGCTGCAGCTGCCGCCCAATTAAGGACATCACAGCTGCAGCCCATTTACAATAACCAGAATCGGGGCAGGGTCACTTATACAATACAGAGCTCTTTTACTGCAATACATATATTTGCTCAGGCCCCTATAAAAGCTGAGGTGTCAGCCACACATAATCGATTCAAAATTTGTATTGATAAAAGTACTGGCCCCATATCTTTGCAGCATTTTATCAGCATGAATGTATAAAGTTGTTCTGACATAGAACAAAATATGGGCTAAAAAAACAGGGATCTTCAAGCTCCCATATGGAGCCCATCCCTATAATATGAGTCAATACCCTGTATCCAATTCGCCTAAAATTTAGGAAAATCTTAAGGCTTTTGTTTTTGAATAATCCCCTGAGTGACTCTAGGAAAAAAAAAACCAAACATATTGAACACAAG
This sequence comes from Melozone crissalis, assembly GCF_028551555.1. NCBI lineage: Eukaryota > Metazoa > Chordata > Aves > Passeriformes > Passerellidae > Melozone > Melozone crissalis. The sequence continues at coordinate 16,135,621 of NW_026535783.1, read as the reverse complement.
AAAATTAGCTTTTTCAGCAATTTAGACCAGCAGTTCTGTAAATGTCATAATGCTATGTATGTTTACATCAATCTTAGAAATAATCACATTGCAGGTTATATGTGCAACACTTTAAAAAAAATTCAGCATTGGTCAGTAACACTGCTATCAGGTGAGAGTTAAAAACAATTATTTTTAAATTACAGAACAGTGTTTTTAAAATTACAGAACATGGAGTGGTTTGTTTTCTCACTATCTCATCAAAATGGAAATCAAAAGGGTTGTCAACTCCAGTCCTGACATGGAAGCTCATTTGGTGCACTACAATATACAAATACAGTAAATACAGCACTCGCATTTTGCATCTGTGATCTGGCATTAATATTAACCTATCTTTTGCTTACAACAAAATAACAGAAAAACTCTGTAACAACCAGTAGCAGAAACTTTAGAGATGGTTTTGTTACAGACAGGTATTTTGTTACAGACAGAACAAAAAGGAACCCTACATCCAGATTTCCTCTATGAAGATTTTTTGACGGAAAGCTTTTTTAAAGGAAATTCTGCATTGAAATTATATCCCTCAGAATCCTCCAGTGTACTGCTGTAAGACTGAGGCTTATCTCAGACTAATTTAGGAAGTCATGTTAAAAAGATAGGCACACACCACCTTCTAAAAGGTGTGTTGTTTTTATAGCTCAGTTATGAGCACCTGAAACACTGGCAAGTACCTTGCTGCTCAATGGATTGCATCTGGGCTCTGGCATTCACCATTACTGGCCTGAATATGAAGACATATTTACACTTGTTTTGGTTTCTTTTTCCCCAGAGTAATATAACTCCTAGTTCTAAATAAGACAGAACAGTAACTGTATAAGCACAGTCAACTAGCTTATTATTCTCAGCCCCATCTGAGGTAAAGACTGTGAAAAAACTGAGAGTATGATTAATTCTCTTGTGTTCCTCACTTTAACCTTTCTCTTCTAAAGGTAAGGACAAACCTTTCCTAATCTTCTGGAAAGTCTGGGCACTCTATTTTCTTGTAGAAGATTCAATTTATCCTCAAACAAGTCTGTTTTCATTTTTTTACATACTTAATGTACCATACTGCTGCACTTCAGAGACTGCCAGATGACTAAAGGTTTTTCTCAACAAAATGATCACCATATTTACACATATCATGAATGTTTGCATGCACTTGGGCATATGTGGTTCCAAAAATGACCCACATGTATTCATTTATGATACACAGATTGAGTAATTATATACATGCACACGCCTTATTTATTAGATACACATCATCTGTGTGTATCTAATGAATAACAACATACAGCTGTAGCTGGACTGAAATTTTTGTCCAAGTCATTTCTATACAAAGATGTCGCACTTGGATATTGTCCAGGATTTCCTTGGACATTTTTAATCAAAGGATGACAAACCAAGCTAATGTGACCCATCAGAGTAGAACAAGCAATACTTACATTTATCTTTTTTAGCACAGATGGACAATATATTAAATGAGAATATATATCTCTTTTATTAAAAATGGAAATTTCTTTTTAAATTATAAATGGAGAAAACACGGATTTTGCTGCCATGAGATCTCATACAATCATTTTAAATTACAAGATCTAGGCATCACACAGCATTCTAGTATGTTAATACTGACATTCACGAGGTATCCAGGCCAATATATTGCATGAAAATATGCAAATATGCCATAACTGCTTTTTTTTTTATCATGAGCTAAGAGGAGACAGTGACGTGTTTTTCAGCAAAATGCCAGCTGGCTGAGTGCTTTCTCATAGGTGGCAAAACCAAACTGTTAACACATCACAAGGTTGCTTTTTCCAATATGTAAGAAAGTTGCCATGAACAACTTGGAGTGAGCTGAAGATTCCTTTATTTCAGCGGTTGTACTGGAGGGTTTTTCCATTAACCCTTCATCCCATACTGTTCTTTTGACCACCATGGCACAGTAAGACAGAGTGGTGAGGCTCACAGCATGAAGGGTGTCTTCTGTGACTCTACACAGGTTATTTTAAAGGTAATTGGTCCTAAAATGGCAGTAAATGTGCTGACAAGTACCTGTGCAATGTGTTACATGCTCACTGAGAGGTGGGCTGATACCATATTGCTGATACCCCAGAAGTTTTGGTGGCAGTCTCTCTCCTTTGTCCTGCTGGGTGTTACAGCACAAGTGTAGCATGGTCTCGTTCACCCAACTGTTTCAAGATGGAGCCACAAGGAACAGCCCTGGCATGCTCCTCCATTTGTGATAAACTCTCCAATTAGCTTTCAGCCCAGCTTACCTCATTTGCCCCATGCACTGCCCTGTCTAAAGGGCGGTTCAACCAATACAGTAATCCAGGCTACTTTAAACAAAAACCAGGAAGAGATAGTCAGATAAGACTTTCAGTAAACAGGTCAGAAGAAAGATATTACCTGATATGGATATCTATAAAGTAATCTCAAACTTCTAAAAGCAAATAAATTATTGAATTCTTAATCCAGGCAAGGAACAAGACTCAACTGGCCAAAACTGCTTTTCACTCATTATAAAATCGCACCATTCACTGTGTTCTGGCCCTAGTTATCTTCCACAGACTATTTTGGACCTTGGCTCCACTTATTTTGAGCATACTTCAAGTATGCTGAGTAACTTGAACACTGTTTTTGAATATTCCTGATCGAGTCAGGAGTATCATCAACACCAGCTCAGATCAGGTATGGCTTTGTCTAGCTGAGTCTTGTGCCCTCCAAAGACAGTCTGTAGCCACTCTGGGCAACTTCTTCCAATGCTGCACCACCTTTTTAGTACAGTTGTTTTGTGGTTTTTTGTAGTGTGCATCTCACATGCTGGCATCACTCTGATTTGTGGATGACTTGTGTGTATTCTAGAAATTAGAATTTTTTTTCCCTGTTTCAACATCTTTTCAAACATTTGTGTCTCATACTATCAGAGCTCCTATTTCTATAGTATCCGACATAAGGCTGCTTTACTATCACACTTCAACTACAAGGACTTAACAGGTCTTTCAACACTTAAAGGCTTCCAAAACATTTGCATAGCTTTCACAGAATCCTACCAATGCAGAATATCATAAAGAAAACTGAAGACATATACAATGACCTATTAGGCAAAAGCACTTGTATTCAGGCACTATTGAGGCTGTAGCTCTTAATACATTTTTACACCTGCAAAGACATACAGAAGAACTTTTTACTGAAGAGAAATGTGCTCAAAGCACACAGAATGCTTGTAACCACTTTACTAGTTTTCTGCTTTGTTTCTTTCCAAGGAAGTTTCCTCACATTCAGGCATGCTGACACTTGCCAGAAAAACTGAAAAATACTGTATGAACAGCCACAATGAATGCACTGAAATAAACCTTATGGATTAAGACAGCCTCTAACACTATTTCCAACTAGATTGTCTTTTTCATCATTCAACAGCAATATCCTAGCCATGAATCTCTAAGCATGGGTAGCAGTTCCACTGCTTTTTATACTGACCTCTCCGGTGTGTCTTATTAGGCACTTTTACTGTTTCTTGCTTCATGTCCTTCAAGATATGATTCATAACTATTCTGATAAATTGAGAAAACAGATTGGGAAAAAAAAAAAAGAGCAAAATGCACAAAGGATATGTAGATGGTCAAGATGGCCATACTTAATCAAGTCTTACAATTTGCTGCTGATGTACTAGAGGAGAGCATCTCAGCTAACGTTTATAAAAGCCTCATTAGGTCATACTGCTTGAATACTAAACCTGAGCCAGCCTCACCTGTTGTGAAACACAAAGACTTTACCACAAAATATGACCAGTGGTACCATGTATAGGAAAGATGAAGTGATCTTTTAAACTCCTCTTTATATAACCTTCATAAAACTACTGGTGTTGAGTATGAGGGATCATGCTTCAGAAAACACCTAAACCTACAAGAGACAGTTCATAGAAGAAAAAACAAAAAGAAAAAAAAGGAAGTCCAAAGCCACAATTTATATGTTTTATCTGACACTAGAGATAAAATGAAAATTCTAAGAAAGAATAGACAGGTTTTCACTGTTCTTCATATTTAATGAATAAAGAAGTAATGGCTTTAGATTTAGATTTCACCAACAAGGATTCAAGACCATGTTGTGGATTGAGGACATCCCCTGGACGACAGCAAACACTGGAATTGGTGGCCTGGGCACACTTAGGACTTTTAAGAACAACTGAGACAGGAATCTTGCCAGGAGTGACACAAGAATAGCCGGCCTTAACTCAGGACAGGAAATTAACTCAATGACTCAGTGAGTCTCTGCTTTTCTCTGATTTCATATGTATCATAAATCTTTTTTATTTTGCATTGAAAGTTTTCCCTATTGTTCCATCCCTAATTTTTTATCTTTTGTCCTGTTACACATAATGTTGAAGGTTCTAATTACTGAAAACCCTGAATCCCCTCTAAGGTTTAATATACTCTTCAGAGTAGGAACATGTGAATTTTAGTCTATACAGCATCACCAGTACTGCAGGCATTAAAAAGTAATTAGTAACTTTATAGTACACTACTTTCTGTTTCTCTCCCCAATCTGCCCTTCACCAGTTAGAGAAAAATACAGCCCAGATTTTCTCACAAGGAGTCTGTTTTTGACAGCTTGATCTTCAAATACTTGCTTTACTGTATCTGTATATATGAGCAATTATCACATTACAGTAAAAGGTCCTTTGTGCTTTTCCTTTTTATGTAAGACTTGATCATAATAAAAATGTATGGTTTTAAGTATATTCCACTCACATGAGCAGCCCCACATTTACTTGTTTAATATAAGGCACTGCTCCCTGAATATTCCTGAGAATCCTGGTATTCAGAGCTTTTATCACTCAGGAGAGTCCCCTCTCACTCTGAAGTTGCTGCACCATATACAGTTTGACAGAGCTTGGTCACAGAGTTTCTTTTTCAAATCCTAAAAAAACCCCACAAGCTATAGTCCTGGTTCATTGCTTATTACTTCCACTGTCATTATCAGATAAGAGCAAACTGGACTAAGGACACATTTATCACCAATCTGCCAGAACCAAGTCTCTGACAAGAGTTAAGATATCATTATATGGAAGAAATAACTAAGCAAAGATTCCTTTTTTTACTGTCGAGGCTTTAGGCATCAATTTATTTTAATGTAAGTTTCTTCTGCACTAAATGACTAAGACAGATTTATTTAAATCAGAGAGCTGTGCACACCTTGAGAATGGAGTCAGATGAAACTAAAAGAGAGACTGAGCTCCAGGACCAAGCAACTCCTTCCTAGTTCTTGCACCACTGAGGTGAAGACAGGAACCTCTGGCAATGAATGAACAGAACAGTCAGTGGCAGTGTTTATCTCCTAAAGAGGTGGTTACAGCTGACAGACTGAAAATCTAAGCACTCAAAAGAAAACAAATTTTCTTTATTCAAATATCTAGAAGTCACATTCTCACCTACTAAAAACAGCACTTCTGCTGAACTGCATATAGTTACACAGGAATTATTCAACCACAAGTCTGCCTCAAAATTAGGACTAAATTAACAATTACATTTTTAGTGCAATGAAAAGCCTCCAAAAACAAGATCAGGGGTAGGCAGTCACTTTTCCTACTGATTCCAATCATCCTGTGTATGCCTTGTTAGTGCACATTTACACAATCCCCAGGGTACCTAAAACCTCACACAGGTTTCTGCACCCAAGAAAAGGGCCTGAAGAGACACATGATGCCTTCCCCAGCCCCTTCAGTGCCAGCTTTACTCACAGTCCAGGCAGCTGAAATGGCTCCTATTCTGTTATGGTTGGATAAACAAAATGCTGTTATATTGCCACAGGTTCTATCTGGTGTTAGGAGGTGGGAGAGGCTCTGCAAAGCAGTGCCAAGTGCACTCAGGGGTTCCACAAGGAATAATAGCAGCAATCAATGTTTCACAGGGCCTAACAGGCTGAATAATCTCCCTTGTAAATTACATCTCATTTCTTTTCCACATGTGCCTTGACATTTATATTAAATACTATGTGAACAGTAGTTAATGGTGTCTCCCAGAAATACAGTCATTTTAAATGTCTTCCATTCTATACATCTTAGCATATAGTCTTTAAATTTTCCTGTACTGGAGCCAATTAAACCCACGGTCTCGCAAAAAAATCATACAGCAATCTCACATTTTTTGCAGGATCTGTGTGCCCAAGCAGCTATGGCAGTCTTGAGGCATTTCACCATTAACACCTCCTTTTTATCACTGATTTTCTGAAAGTATTGCAACAATACCTAAAACTTTTTTCTTGTGTGCCCTAAAGACTAAATATCCAAAGGTGATTAATTTGCTTCGTACACTTTTCAATCTGAAATGTACATTAGTATCTATCTCCTACACAGATATTCACTAAAAGAAACCACTCTAGTGTACATATTCTCCCTTTAGCTCATGTGAATAGTCAGTTCTTAGGAAGTTATTGTATTCATAATTTTATTAAAACATGAAAATAGACCTTTGCCTAGACAAGTTACTTTCAACTCTCATCCCAGGATTTTCTCTCCTTTGATTGCTTACTTTAAACCACAGAGTCCATTTAAGCTTTATTAAAACATAATTCATCAAACTGAAACCTAACTTAGTTAACCAAGTAGTAAAGACATTTTTCACAGTTAGTGCCTGCCATGCAAGATAACTTGCGGCAAGTGCTGCCTTAAATCTAACCTTCCTGAGGGCACTCAACTTGTCCCACAGCTCTGCCAGCACAGGCCCAAGGAAACTTGCCATCTACAAGTCCATGGGCCCCAGCAGGATGCACACAGGAGTGCTGAGACAGCTGATGGTCATTGTAGCTATGCTTCCTTATCTTTGAAAGGTCATGGTGATCAGGACTAGTGCCTGAGGAATGAAGAAAGCAAATGTCCCCCCAGTTTTCAAATAAAGTAAAAAGGAGGATGCAGGGCACTATCAGTCAGTCAGCCTCACCTCAGTCCCTGGAAAGGTGATGGAGCACCTCATTCTGGAGGCCACTTCTATCCACAGGGAGGACAAGAAGGTGATCAGGAGTAGTCAGCACAGATTCATTAAAGGCAAATCATGCTTGACCAACCTCATTGCCTTCCACGATGAAACAGCTACATGGATGGACAAGGAGAGAGCAGTGGATCTTCAAGGCTTTTGACACTGTCTCTAACAGGCAAACCCAGGAAGAGTGGACTGAAGAGGAGGACGGAGAGGTGAATTGAGAACTGGCTGAACAGCAGATCCCAGAGTCACAATCAGTGGCACAGGCTCTAGTTGGAGGCCTGTCTGTGGTGGTATCTTCCAAGGTTTGATACTGGGCCCGGTCTAAGGGGCAGAGGCCTCCTCAGCAATTTCACTGACAACACAAAGCTGGGAGCAGTGGCCGATAGCTCAGAGGGCTGTGCAGCCCTTCAGAGGGACCTCAGCAGCCTGGAGAGATGGGCACAGAGGAACCTTCTGAAATTCAGCCAAGGCAAATGCAGGGTCCTGCAGCTGGGGAATAATAATTCTGTGCAGCAGCACAGGCTGGAGGCTGACCTGCTGGGAAGCAGCTCTGAGGAGAAGGACCTGGGAGTCCTGGTGGACAACAAGCTCTCCAGAGCCAGCAGTGAGTCCTTGCAGCCAAGCAGGCTGATGGAATCCTGGGCTGCATTAAGAGGAGCAGTGCCAGCAGGTTGGAGGATGTGATCATCCTCCTCCTCCTCTATTTGGCCCTGGTGAGGTGTCACCTGGAGTACTCTGTCCAGTACAAGGCTCCTGAATACAAGACTAGAAACTCCTGAAGATGTCCAGCAGGAAGGACTAAATTGATCAAGAGTCTGGAGCTTAGCTCCAGTCCTCTCACCTGAGTAAAGGCACCATAGCCTGAAGAAGGTACGACTGAGTGAGGACCTCATCAATGCCAAGGGGACAGAGCCAGGCTCTTTTCACTGGTGCCCAGCAATAGGAAAGGCAATGGCCAGAAACCGATGCAAAGGAAATTGCACCTGAACATGAGGAAGAATTTTTTTACTCTGCAGGTGACCACACACTGGAACAGGTTGCCCAAAGAGGTTGTGGAGTCACCTTTGCTGGACATATTCATGAACTATGTGGACACAATTCTGTGCCACACACTCTCATATAGTCCTGCCTGAACCAGAATGCTGGACCCACTGGTCCCTTCCAACATCACCTATTCTGTGGGTTAGTGATTTTTCTGTGCAAAGCAGCATGGGGGGCTGCTCTTGAGTAAGGAAGCATAACTGCCTACTTGTCTGTTCAAGATGTAAAGCCGCAGATGGAAATACCAGCTAATCATTTCATAAGTTCACCTTAGTAGAACAGTCCTGAAGCCAGTATTTGGACTACTGCCTACTTCCACGACTCACCGGGGAAGCGCGCTGACAGAAAGCAGGGCCGTGGCCACCACCACCTTCCCCCGGGACTGCGTCCGTGTCAAACGGCGTATCTCCTGTACCCCCCCTATAAAACATTAAGGATGGCTTTTGTTGGAGCCGGCGGGAGCCGGTGTCTCACGCGACAGCGTCCCGACTGAATAATTTAAAGCTCGTAAGGGATCGGCCTCACGGGGAGCGAGGCGTCGCATGCCTCACAAGCTCCGCGGCGCGGGCGGCGCCGGCCCGGCCGGGCGGGCCCAACCGGTTTGTGGCGGCTCCGGCTCCTGCCGGCGCGGGCGGCGGCGGGTCCGCCCCGGGGCGGGGCGGCGGGGGCGGAGCGGGCCCGGCCCGCGGGTGGCGGAGTGCCTTGTGGCGGCGGGGTGAGTCCTGCTGCCCGTGCCGATGGTGCTCATGACCGAGCCGCGGTGCGATGCGGAGGAGCCGAGGGCAGCGCGGGCCGCCGGGCGGCGGGACAACAGGGGCGCTCCGCGGCTGTGAGTAGTGCCCCGCCGGAAGGGGGGCTCCGCGCGGGGCTGTGCCCGGGCCGCCCGCCGGGCAGCGCCGGGGCCGCGGGAGCTGCGGGCGGGGCGGCGGGGGAGCCCCGAGCGCTGGGGCCGCGCTGCAGGGGCGTCGGCCTGGAAGTACCCGGGGAAGAGTCACCGAGGGGGCTCCGCCTCCAGGCTGAAGTGAGCGCGAACGCCCACCCCCGCTCGGGCAAGACCCGCGCTCGAGTTCAGCGTTGAACTCCGAAGTTGCAGTTTTAGGAGCAAAGAGTACAAATACTGCTTGTAGTAGTTTCACCCAACAGCCTGAAAATATTTCTGCGCTGTGGGACTTAAATACAGTAATTGTGCTTTATCGCTTATGTTAAAGTGCACGGGCTCCTGTGGGAAGCTGTGATCCTTTCCTCTGGGTGCTAGGAAAACCCAGAACTTTATCGAAAGTTGACAAAGCCTGATACAGGCAAGAGACATTAAAATGGGAGTTCATTCTGTTGTCCCAGAAAGCAGAGGATGTCCCTTCTCAGGAGAAGGATGGTGGTCACTTGCTGGTCCTGGCATGGTTCCCCGCGGGGCCATACCCCTACTCACGTTTCTGCTTTCTAACCTGAGAAGTACCGTAAAAACTGAGCAAGTGAAGAGGTCGGAAATATTCTTCATGAGGAAGAGGAGGCCCTGCTGGCTGGTAAAGGCAGTCTGCTTGGACTAACTGATGGAAAGTAGGGAAGTCAGAGTGCTCAGAGGGGTGGGAGAACTCCCCTGGCGCTGCTGACCTTCCCAGCCTCTGATGATGACTGAGAACGTCCAGAGTTAAAGGTTCACTCCTGCATTGGTCTCTTGCTTCCTGCAGAGGTCCCAAGCTGTTTAGGTGCTTGTGAGCCATGGCAATGACCATCACGTGAAAATGTTGCTGAAATCAAGCAGCTGTCTGTTTCCATACCAGGCTCCCAATTCACATGGGTCTTGGCAGTCCCAAGGACAGTTTTTGAGAAGTTAAGCATCTGTGAAACAAGAAACTAAAACATATGGAGCTCTCTCCTCAAAAGAAATTAATAAGAGTTAACTTTCTCCTATACTGGGATGATTCCTCTTCCTGAAGAACTTTTCTTCACAAATATTTAATCTTAAACAGTTTCCAGGAGAAAGGCAAACAAGTTACCACCAGCTAGCTCTTTCTCTAGAAACAAATCCTGAGGAAAGTCTGTGTTGGTTTTTGGGTTTTCCCCCCAGCTGTTGTATGCATGATGTCTAAGCAGGTGTATTCCTCAAGTATGTAATGTAGTGAAATCTGTTGCCAGAAATAACTTGCTTGCTGGGAATCAGAGTGTCTTCTAAGTGTCCTTTATCCTGTGTGGTGTAATCACATCAGTGACTTCACACTACAAATGAAACATAAGTCCCAGACCTTCACTACAGTCTTCTGACTTCAAGCCTTGGATCCTGGTCCCTGCATAGAATTATGCCAGTGAACCTAATGAAATTTTTCAGGTATGCAAGATGTGTATCTGATTTTTCTCTTGAAAACAGAACTAGGAGTCCTAGGTAGTATATGGGGAGCTCGATCTGGGAGGTATTGAACATGCACAGGTAACTGACCATCTGTTTTGCCCCCAGGTGTTTAGTCTTTCAGTCCTTCATCAGTTAACAGTTTTAGAAGCAAGGTCAGTCTTAGCCAGTGTGATAAACAGAGAAGTCTTACTCACTATGACTCTCTAGCTTTTTTTAGCTATCAATTTTTGCTGTTCAGTAGATGTCGTGCAGGGAAGAGCTAGGCGGTCTGTTACACTTTAAGATACAGTGTTCAGCAATAGTAGCCTGACAGCAGGAGGGTGAAAAGACTGGGAGAGAAAAAAAAAAATTGAAAAGATTGTCTTAAACTAGAAAATTGTTGAAGCATTTCCTCTTTGGAAACAAAGTTGGAATTTCTTTTCCAGCCCCATTTTACTGAGAAGCTTGTCTGAGAAACTCTTGTGTTCATTTGATTGGGAGTTAACCTCACAAACCATGTATCTTTGGTTTGACTAACGTGAAGTTACAGGGGAGATTGTTCAGATCAAGAACAGAAGCATGGCTTTAATTCAGCTAGAAGTGAGATTGCTAGAAGTTGAATTGTTGAAGATTTGGTATTAGAAGATGTTGTACATAAGTGTATGTGGATTTGGTGGAGTTTCATTCCCCTCATGTACTTCCAAGGAACAATATGCAGCTAACAGAGCTCATGATGACCTCTATTTGCAAAAAATATTAGCGGGATTATAGAGGTTTAGGGAGTCTTTAGTGTTTTCCAAAGCTCAGTGGGAAGAGAGATTCATATGTGTAAAGAGATTTATGTACCTGTACTTCCTGGAGGTATGCTTACAATGTTGTTCAATTTAGAGATGAACTTCATAGCTTACTACGCTGCTGGTGCCATAAAGGCTCCTTGGGGGATAGATGCATCCAAAGGACTGAAGCTGTAAAAGTATTTTGGGTTGTTTTGGTTTTTTGTGTTTTTGTCAGGGTTTTCTTGGATTAATTTTTCTTAAATGTTTCAAGATTAGAAGCTTCAGAGTTCATATTTATCCAACAGTGATTCAGAAGAGTTAAGTACTTTCATACTGATTCAGAAAATAGCCTACTCTGGCATATTTAGTGATACTTACACATTTGCAAAGTTTCTAATAGAGCTCTGAGTTGTAACCCCAAAGATAATACTATGAGGAAGATGGGCACTGTTATTATGCAAACCCAAAATAGTGATGTGCCAAAAGTTTGTCATTATGTGGAGTTGCTTCCAAGCAAATAAAAAATTTGTGGATGGAAAAAAACTTTCCGAGTGGAGCTCCCTAACCATTACCTCCTGATGTGGCCTTGGACCAAAAAGGAGTTAACCCTTGCACTGTATTTAGAGATTTTTTTCTTTTTTTTCTTTTTTGAGTGGGGTGTGGTTTTTTTGTGGTGGCACTGGGCCTCCCATAGAAGCTGTCAGCCTTATTTCAGGGACAGTAGGTGGAACAGATGTTTGAGAATTGAGAACTGAAAATAAGAGTGTGGCACATTAAGGAGGAATGGCAGAGGAGTAATAGCAAGTAGTTCTCATGCTTTGTTAGCATCCCTCTGCTTTTACCCATGCTTGCTTCTGACGAAGTCCATGTAGCACATTCTGATGCCACTGGTAATATTTGTTCTCATATGATTCAATCTGTCTGTATAAGTGTAATGTGATGGGTTACCATATGGCACGATTTTGCTAACATTAAGTGGGACATTCTACCCCCTTATGGTTTACAGAATCAGGTAATGTCCAATTACTGAGTGTAACTTAAAGAAATGAAGGGACTGGGACTTAAAAATCTGAAATATGTGGAAGGTTTTCAATTTTTTTTTTTCTTTTTAGCAAAAATGCGTACTGGGGAAAATATGCTACTGCAAACAGTGGAAAATGCTTGCAAGCGAATTGGGTACTTCTGGGCAGAGAGAATGTGATTTTTATGGTTTGTTTGTCTACCATATTATTCTGCCGTAACAGATGTTTCTTAATAACTGTTTATCAGTTGATAAATTAAAACAGAATTAATTGAATGGCTTGTGCTTAATCAAAATTCACTTCTTTTTCTTAAAGTCTCTTCCTTGAGAAAAACACAAAGTGCAGAGAAAAAAGAGGAAATTATTTATTACCAACTTAATCTAGATCAAAGCTGAAATAAAACTTTAACTCCTTTCCAGCAAAAGTGGGGGTTTTTTTAGGTTTTTTTTTTTGCAAAGAGGAAAAGTGTAAGTATGTATTTTCAGGGGATGAAACTACTAACACATACTAAGTATCGTATTTTTTAATTCTTCCCTATTAGTTCTTCCTTACTTTTATAGCAAAAGTTGTAACACATGATCTCCAAAGAAGGAGAGGCTTGTAAATGAAACATTTAAATTTATGTGTGTGACAAAAGTTTTCCAGTCTAGGTTTGAACCTTCATTTGTTCATTATGTTTTTTGATCGCTTCCATTTTTTCCCTTCTCCCTGCCATTCCTATGGTGTTCACTCTATGTGCATACTTAAGTTATAAAAGCAGATTTTTAAAAAGAATTTTTCTGTGTGTAAATGCATGGTATGGATCTGAAGAGTTTTTTCTTTCCATCCAGATGCCTCATGTGGCTAATGTATTTACTAGTTATATGCAATCTGTGAGAAGTGCTTGTTAGAAAACATAATAACTACAGCTTTAGGCAGCAGGATTTGTTGTTGGTATTTAACAGGTGATGCATAAACATCCCATCACAGTATTGTCTTACTTACTTCCATCTCCATAACTATTGCAGTCATGTGGTTAGAAATTATGGGCTTATCTAATGAGGCCACTGCTGAGACTGATGATCTGAATGCTCTGTACATAGCTGCTGCCAAGTCCACGTATATCCTTTCCAATGAATCTTTTCAGACCTGTGTTACTTTAACTCAACTTCTACTTGGCCCTGACTGTCTTTGCCTCTGCCCTTGAAAAATAGCACACTAAGGTTAGGGAGGTTAATAAGCTCCAGAAAGAGTGACAGGAAATAATATGTAGGCTGCAGATAGGCAGCAGACAATTTCAGCGGAACAGAGAACATAGAGGCAGACTGAAGCCTTCACCCTCTGTGGATAGAAGAGGCAAACCTAGTAATCTGACTATGAAACAGTAGTTCTGTACATGCCCCATAAAACCAGCCATACCCTGGCATGACCTGCACATGCCTCAGTTTAGCCCCCTTGACTGTAGTTTCAGTCTGTTTGTGAAAGACAGGGCACAAAAGATGTTGATGTTCTTTTGTAGCTGCCATCTATGCTACGCTAGTTCAAGAAGAGCTGTTTAGATTTGCTCAGCCTTTTTCTCAACAGGAAGGAAGTTTATCTTACAAAAGTCCAGTAAATAACAGGATTATATATATTCCTATTTGGTTTTGAGAAATTTTAAAATACATGTAAGCGTGCTATGGCCGGCATAAGAGTGGGCGTGTTTTGCCATGGAAGACAACTTGTTGCCACTGGAAAGGCTCAGACTGAAGAAGTAAGCTTTGAGAGCATTCAGACTCAGTGTCATGGTGACATAGAAAAATAGAAAAAAATTGTGAAAATAGAAAATTGTCATTAGCAGATGTCTGGCAACTGTGTGTCACATCTGATCTTAATAAGACTACCTTTTTCCATGACTCTGGAAGGAAAATGGTTCCTTATATTTGGTGTCACAGTCAAAAGCACTGTTGTGACTGGTGTTGGTTAGATCCATTGTTGGGAGCTAGTATTTCCTAGTATGAAATAGTAGCTTTTGTATTCAATTATCCACATTGTTCTGGTCTTTTCCATGAACACATGAGCGGGTCTGTAAGAGTAGTCATAGGTTGAAAAGATAATAATGGGAAATTCAGCATTGCCAGATCCTTGGTGAATGGTTCACTTGTGTCCTTGGTGGAAAGCATCAAAAATGTACTCGGGTGTTTCTTGAAACTTCTAATTTTGTCTCCTTGATTAGATGTGTTTTAAACTAGGAAAGCCTGGTAAAGCACAGTAGATAGAAGAAATGAGAATTTCATTTTCATCTAATTGTTTTTCCTTTGGCTTTGTTGTGCACTATTCTTGCTGGGGAACCTCACAGAAAATGTATATAAGATATTTAGGAGCAGAATCTAACACTCTTTAAACAGCAAAATTTTTTCAATGATTTTGGATTATCTTTTATCAATGCCAGTTTTCAAAGACACTGCTTTATTAGAAAATTCAATCCTCCTTCTCTTTGTATATAACCTGTCAGAAGAATAATTTATTTTTTTTCTCATGTACATTGATTAAAACACTTTTTCTACGGCATAGTGAGTCATTATTTCTAAACCTACCATAGAAGAGAAGCTGCTGGTCAAGGGTTTCATGGCAGTTTCACGTTTAAACGGCAGAGAATGGAATCAAAGTGTTGATAAGTTTTTTCCCAAACCTCTGCTTTCCAACTACATTCTTAATAACAGTTGTTAATATAATTGCAGGTGTCTGATTTTCTTTTTTTCATTTTGGTTTTTGGGTTTTTTTAGCGGTTTTGGGGTTTTTTGTTTTGTTCTGGTTTTAAGTATTTGAGTCTGATGTAACTACTTAGATTTTTTTCAAAAGCACAATTAATGCTGGAAAACTAGCATCCAATTCTTGCACTGTGCTGAGCTATGTTTCTCTGGAGTTCTTCCAGAAACCAGCTTCAGGCAATGAGGCCAAACCTTTATGATTATTCTATGGTGATCAGGCCTTATTTGTAAAGATGCTTTTATTTTTTCAGATAGGTACATATTGTTTCTGGCTGAGTTAAGGAAAAGCTCTGATTGATAGATGTTTATATGGTAGCATTGAACATCCATAAATATTGCACCTATATACAATTTCTTTCTCATTGAATTTGGTATTGAACAATTGGTAGACCTGGCACTTAAGTGCCTTTTTTATCTGTTTTGCACTCTGAACAAGTCATACATCAGGAATTTTTTCTTTTCCCTTTCTCCTGCCACTTCTGAAAGCTAAAGATAAAAATGTGACTTAAGACTGTACCCTGCCTTTTCGGTATGAATTGTGATTCTATTTTTGTCTTGCTTTGGATTAGAAGATTAGGTAGGCTAGAACTAAGGAGATATGAAAACATTTTCTCCTAAAGGATGCAAGCAGGTTGAAGAATAAGAAAAACACATGCTCCTATCTAAAGTAGGGATAAATTAGTGTATTTTTCTTCATTTTCTTTTTTTTTCTCCCTCAGAAATGTGTTTGTCCAAGATTTCTGTTGTGTGCTAGATTTGACTATGCCTACGTTCAGATAAATAGTTGTTGGTCATCCTACTGAAACTCCCATGGAAGCTGCCTGATGGGAATCTTGTGGAGTTGAGTGAAGATACATATGAAAGGGCTTTTGCTTTTTGAAGTGGATATATGAAACAGAAACTCTTGAGAAGACAAGAGAGCTAAATGGCTTGGGTTCCTGTTCTAGTGTTAACTTAGTAAAATATCTTGTTATAGTGTCTCTGGTTTCAGAGCACAGGGAATTCTTCTGTGGTTGTTTTTTTTTTTTTTTTTTGCTATGGAACTTGATAGCAGTCTGGTTTTGATTAGACAGGGAATACAGACAGTTAATAATAGATGGTATTTAGAGCAGAGAATTTACATACTTGCTAATGACGTCTGCGGTGTCACAGTGATCTTGCTGATGTGCAAGTGGTAAGGCAGTGTGAAACTTGATCTAGTTATTATGTGAAATGTCTATTCAGTTGAGGAGAAAAACCTGGCTTTCTCTGTCCTTAACAGTGTTGGAGCGCTTTCTGTTCAGTACTAACTCCAAAATTTCATTTATTTTTTAATAAAGCATTGCACCACAAACATATGAAACTATTCACAGGCGAGTAATTGTTTTCTAAGAGATAGATGAGTTATAGAACACAGTAAGCATTTCTGCAATTAATTAGCTTGATACATAAAATTATTTTCAGATTTTGAGGAAGTCCTAAACAATTGGTTTCATTTCTCTTTGGTGCCATATGACATCAAGGTTCCAGCTGTGCCTACATGTGTGTTTCATCCTAGAAATGCCTAGAGAAGCACGTGGCATATGTGCAACTGTGCCCATCCATATGCATGTTTCACACAGTTAATGTGCAGCTGTGTAACTCTGCCTCCATTATGCCGTGTTTGACTCTGATCTCATGAGAAGAGAATTAGCCTGATCCCTGAACAACCAGAGGAAGTTAAATCTCAGTCTGGTTCATACCTATTCATATTGGCAAACTGACCACCTCTGTCGTGCAGGGTGTCGCATCTCCGCGCCATCATTAACGCTTTGCTGCTCTCTGTATTTGGCATAAGTACGTGTGCTGGCTGTAGGTTAACTATACAAAACTATACAAAAGATGTACAAAATTGTGCATTTCACAATCAGCTGCTTGCTTACCTTCCGATTTCAGCCTTAAGTACAAGCTGTGTAGTAAGTATATAGAATTGTACAAATACCAAATCCATACATTATGTCAATCTAGTATCTATTACAGCAGTTGTTCAGCAGCTTTCTGCCCCTTTGTGTTTAGAGTAGCTGTAGCTTGTTTTCTGCCTGTTTTGATAGTTTGGGAGTCTTAGTGATAGTGAATGTTTGGTTGTCCATTTGCATGGTAAGAACAGTATGTGGTCTTCAAGTAGATTAAATCACAACATTCTGAAAAACTGTTTCTGAGAGATGTGTTATCCTACATAAACAGTGCTGTGTGCCACATAACATGAGCATGGCTGTAGAGCTACAGGAGGCATTTTGCATCTGAGTGACCAGACTGTACAGACAACACCTAAATCCTCAACTTGAGCACTATTGCTAGTTTTTCCAGGATGGAGAGGACAGCAGGAGAGTTTACAGTGGAAAGGTGTTTGCTTCAGTCCAGGTGTGAAGTAATTGAACTGTGTACAGTATGAATGCAAGCTCATCAGATAAAGCACTCCAGAATCTGATTACCCATGCCAAAAAGGTTTGTTCAGGCTGGTGTAGCATAGAAAAAATACCTAGTAGAATGATGGGAATCTCTTCTGAAAGAAAACTTCAAGACTTAAGTCCTAGTAAAAGGTAGTTGGAGATGATTGCTTTGCTAGCACATGATATGTCAAGGAAATATGTGCTTAGGAGGAGACCTGTGACCTGCAGCATGCTGAACAATGTCCTTCCAATCGTTGGTGCATTCCATCTTGCCTCTTGTAGTCATCTCTGCTTGAAGCATGTTGCTGGTATGTCTTTTGGCTAATGCCTAGATAAATCTCTTCATCCTGCTCCATATTCTCTGCTTTTAAAAACCTGCCAAAGTCTGTCCTCTTTATTTGGGATCCTTAAATGTTTGGAGTCTCTCCCTTTGACTTTAAATTTCTGTAAAAGTGACACAGTTCTTTACCTGAATAGACTCATGGAAGAGAGTAAGAACAGCTTAAATAACTATCTCTTAGCATTAGGACTGTTCACACTATTCTGATTCCTTTGTCAAATCCTGTCAGTCTGCCAACAGCTACCCAATTAATCAAACAGAACCAAAAGATACAGAATGTAATTTTATTTATGATGGATATTTTCTCTTGGGTTGTACCAAGCATGGTTGTGAACATTTAGGGTGAAATTATTCCCCAACTTCTTAGGTTGATCATTTGCAGTAATGCATCAATCTAACTGCAGTTGCAAAATTAATCCTTTTTATACAACACAAGTGAAACTGGACCAACAAGGCTTCTAAGGTAACATGGTGATCTAATATGTATGCTCCATCCCCGGAAGGAATGTTGCGCCATTAATTACATTAAACCCTTGGGAAATATGCTTTGACTCCAGTTTTGCAAACAAATTAAGATCTAACATCTTAGATTATTCAACAAGTCTTTTTTATTCCTACATAACTGATCTGCAATTTGTGGACTGGCAGACTGGTTTGTCCAACTGATTGTGGTTTCTGAACTTCTAGAGCAGTTACCAGGCAGATCAAGTAGCATGGGTGTCCTGAGGAAGCTTTGTAGAAGGATTTGTGTGGTTGCAGGGAATTGAAGACAGTAGCCACCATATAGTTCTGAAATTTTGGTCTCTCTTGTGTATGCCTGAGAAGTGTTTGTGTCTGGTTCAGTACTGGGGTTGTCAAAGACAGCAGTTGTTCCTTGAGGTTCACGTTCCAAACTCTGGCCTATTACCACTTCTCTCTGTCATTGTTTTTGTTTGATGCTTCTTACTCAAACTATACTTGAGGGGAATAGAGGAAAAGTTGCTATTTGAGATTAATGTATTTAATCTTTTTTCTCTTGAAAAATTCCCACTAATGTGGTACAGCAATGTGGTAACTTACACAGGGAGTCTGAATTTTTCAGGTCCTGGTGAAGGTTAATGCCAAACAAGAAATTTTGAAGTTCAAAGAATTTTATGCAATACAAGGAACTTGACATATGCCTGCCACAAACTTTTGTTTTCCCATAAACCATTCAGATCAGAAGAGGTGAAGTTCCTCTAGCTTTTAAAATTTATTGATGACTAATGTGTTTCTGAACTACATTAGAATGGGACTTAGCCCACTGCCTTGGTTTATGTATTTCATAGCACTTTCCCTTAAACACAACTAATGTTTATGTTAAGTAGCTTAGATGCAATGTGTGATTGCACTGTAAATGCAGGACTTGGCTTTGAAAATAATCCTTATGACAACTGTTCTTTATTTGGAAACTAGAGACAACTTCTTTTCTTTTAGCTATTATTTTAATAGGCTTGGTGGTAGTACCAAATATATGAAGTTTGGGGTTTGTGGGGTTTTTTTTTTCCATTTCATTGGTCACAATGTTGCAAAGTTATTCTGCTTTGCCCTGATGTTGGCAAATCCAGGCTCTTTTTTTATGTGCATCTACTCCCAACAGTTGCAGTGAGAATCACAACAGTGATTCTAAGTGTTCTTTATCTAATTTGTTGTTGTTGTTCCTGACTTTTGTGCTCTTTTTACAAAGCATTTATGAGTACTGACTCACTCATGAAAATGTGAAGAGTGCTTTAATTTCCTTGTGATGAAGGGAAGGGAAGGGAAGGTTCTTCAAAGCACCTGCTTTGTGGAGCTGTAATTTTCAGAAATAAAAGGAGAAATCCATCTGTAGCTTTTCATTATGTGAAGGAGGCATAAGAACATAGGGTGAAGGATAGACATGATGAAACTGTATCAGCTGGTAGAAAAACACCCTATTGCTGCTGTCAGTGTCATGTGTTACATGGGCGAGTCTCCTCGCAGCTGTGCTGCTGTTCTCTGGAGGTATCCTGGAGAGGTGAAGTTAGCTCAGCATTCCCACACACAGCTGTCAGCAGGATTAGCATATTGGGATGCCTGAGCTCTCTGCCAACAGAAAGCAGCTGGGTGGAATGGGTTCAGACGCTAGAGATTCAGGAGTAGTAGAAGTTAGTAGAGAAGATAGAAAGAATGGATGAGGAAAAGGGAGTATGAATTGTAAGTAAAAAAACCAGCAGCAAAGCATCTTACCATGCTGACAGATGTGAGTGGTAGAACCTGTGTTATAAATTTTTTTAAAATATATTTGTACTATAGGGGCCTGAGACTGGCCTCCTTGATCAGTTGGTAGCATTGCCGTGTGACAATAGCAGGCTGGCCAAGGCCGTGATGGACACCAGTCAGGCTTCAGGCTCAAGCAATTAATCTTAAAAACAATGCTGTGCTACGTAGTTCTGTTCACTTGGGAGTTTCCATGCTAAGCTGCTTTTGTTGAACCTGGCAGTTTTGCCTCACCCTGTTCCTTATCCCTTACTCATTTCTGGTACTCTCTGGGCACTCTTGGAGCTCAAGGATCTGGGTAATAGAAATACAGCAAGACTGTGAATAAGACATTTTCAGGATTTGCAGACATTTGGAATACAAACTCCCCTATGCTTGCAGGGAGAACTTTGAGTAGGTAGTCCATCTGTCAGTCTGTTTAAAATCTCAAACAGCATAAAGCTGCTTATTCAGTTTTTTCAGGCAGAGTGGGTTCCACTTGAGTCTCATGAATTGCCTATTTAGTTGTCATTTATGTTGACTGAAAATAAAAGCTGATGATGTGTGGTCAAGGGAGAGCTGATCCAAGAGTGAAGTTATGGGAAAATAATAGGGTCTTTTCCTTATCAGCTTTGTGTATAATTGAAAGAATTGAAAATCACAGTAATAACGTGAGACTTTGGGGGTAGGAATTCAGTGCCCCTGTGGTGGGGAGTGCTAAGGGTGCTGAGGAAGGCTTACATATGGAAATAACTGCTCTGTGTGAATATGAGATGCCTTGAGAATCCAGCATTTGTCCTGTGACATAAGTTCTAGTTTATCTATGAGGTAGGGTAACACCTCATTAGACCTCAATTAAAGTGAGGTATATCTTCTGATCTTACTCATCAGAATGTAATAAAAGCAAAAGATCTTTTTGTGCCCTTCCTAAAAGAAGATTAAATTAGTTTGAGAACTTCTGTTAAGAAAACTTTTGCCTTAGTAAGAAAAAAAAACTGTTCATAGTAAAGACAGTGCCACTCTCTAGTCTTGCTGTAAAATAGCAGAAATGCTGTAAAATAGCAGAAATTAAATATTATAATGGGAAGCTTCTGTAAATGGAATCATTCAGGCCAGGTATTAAATTAGTGGGTGACATCCTTTGGCTTTCCTCTTTAATCCTAAGAGCATTCTATAGTTTTTGTGAAGCTTCAGGTTTCTGCAGGCAAGTGTGTGTATGTATTTGTCATGTCATTTTAGAATATCATCATTCTTCACACCTGTTATTAATAACAGGTCTTTTTCTCCAAGTTTTCTGGGTTGTCTTCTTGTTGGAAAGTTATGAAAAGGGAAGCCAGGGGAAGGCTCTAATGGTACATTGCTTAGCCTTCAGACTGTGGGTCCACAATACACATTTCTGAAGCAGTGGCACGTGCTGTGAAAAAGCAGTGCACTGTGGTGGCAGGGCTGCTTTTTAAAATAAAACCAATGCTTTTTGTACTTGGAGAGAAACCTTTATTGCAAAGATCCTGCTTGTGGACTCACACAGAAGATGGGAAGTGAGAGGCAAAATAGGACCCATTTTCCTCTTGCAATATTGAGCCACAAATAATCTGCTAAGCACCACGTGCTGCCATGCAAGATGTTTTTCTCATGGTTTGCCAATCAGATTGATTTCCATTAGTCATTTGAGTCTGAGTACTGAATATGGAATGCATTTTTCCTAAACGAGACGTTCTCTTCAGAATGGAAGCTAGAGCTACACATTTTATGAGTGCTGAAATATCCATAGCAGTCTTTCAGTTTTCTGTTTTTCATTGCTGAAATTCCAGTACTGGAGCTCAGGTGTATAGTACTGTTGAGTCAGTAGATACAGATTTTTTCAGGATATCAGAAGAAATATAAGTTACAATTATAAAGAACAATTTTGTTCTTTAATATATGCTGTATTATCAACATGTTGCAGTGGCTTTCAACATTACTGTGAGTCCTTTTATTTCTTTGGTTCTTTGTTTATTTTTTTATTTATTTTTCCCCTGCAGCTCAGATGGAGAAAATGGAACCGATGAAAAAAGAAAGGCTGGAAAATCACCCACTGTGTCACTTCAGACCCCTACCAGTGAAATGGAGTATTTTGATGAACGGAAAAAAGTTGATCTTGATAGGTAATGCCAGAAATACTGTCAGTTTTCTTCTAGTAAGATAATTAAAATCGCTGCAACCCACTTCAAAAGCTAGACTAGGTAGCAATATTTATCAGATATCCTAGGGTTAATTTGCCCTAGGATATGCTATGCACGTGAATTGGAATCCAGGCACCTTCCTTAGTTGCTGTATTACCCATTGCAAGCAGTCACAATAGAATTTAGACTCTGAGCTGGCTTAGTTCCCCTGTTCTAGGAAAAAATATATTGCACTGTGTGGTGCCACTGCTAGTTACGTTCCTTTCGTAATCAATTTGACAGGCAGTCAGACAGAGCTGCAGTTTTAGTCCTGGCCTGTTTCCAGAACACATTCATGCTGGAATATTGATTGTCCATGGTAAAACTATGACATAAGTTTTAATTTTGGAGTCTGTGCCATATGTTGCATCAGATTTTCTAATGTCTCTACAAAGATATTCATTCTTCTTTTGTTGGAGAACTGAAATGCATTTTAAGTGCTTTAAAAGCTAAAATCCCTCGTGGATGGCTTGAACCTTTGCATCCCTGTCAACTGAACAGTCAGTGCAAAAGTCAGTGGTCAGCCTTTGGTCACAAGGCAAATATTTTTAAAAAACATAATTTAATTTCATTAAGCATCTTTGAGAAAAAGGTTAACATATTTGAAGGAATATGTTATCACTTTTTTTTCCCTCCAAACATTGCAGTCTTACCTCTCATATGCTATAATTGAGTACTTCTGGTGAAGGCTAAATATAAGATTTTTGTCAGGTTCGCAATTTGTTTCAATTTGATCTGTACTTTATATAAGCACACAAATACATGTACTCACATATTTTTGAGTTTTCTTCTATGAAGACTGCCTGAATTATGCAGCTGGTTTCTCTGCTAAGTCAGTGTGTAAGTCAGATTGCTGTAAAATCTCTTTCCTACTGTGTCTCCATAGCACTTAAGGTTTTTCTTCCTCTCACTCATGTGGTGCAGTAATGGAAACTTTTGTAGCATCTTTATTTCCCTACTGTATCTTTAGCACAACATATTTTTCAGTTCATTCAGTATGAGTCATGTGATGTGTTTTTTCTTCTGCTGTTCGGTTTGCATCCTGAGGACCTCTGAAAAAGAGCTACCTGATTTTTATAGTATGTTAATATGCATTTATTCTGTGCCACATAGATCTCAGAGAGAGTGCTCTCAGAGAGTGCTCTCCTCTTTCTGATTTGTGAAAGAGTTGTCCCCTTCTCTGTTTGTTTTCCTGAAGAATCCATGCCATTAATTCCTCCTGTATAAAACAGCAAAACTGATTTTCCCAGCCATCCACAGAGAACTTGATCTGTACTTGATTTTGTTTGAGGTTTTGTCTGGGTTCCCAGTATAAATAGCTGGAGCTGTACAAGTACAGCTACCTATAGAGCTGGCACTCAGAATTCCATTTCATTTCCTGTAGGGTTGCTGGTTATCTTAATGATTTCATTGCATTATGCTACACTACACCGTTCATAGCCATCCTCTGACTTGTGGACCTATTCTTTGTTGCACTTTTCAAATGAGCTCGTAGCTTGTGTTACAAGTCATAGCTTTCTGTGTGCTGCCTTCCACCTCAACTACTAAGCTTTTTATCATTTTACCTTGAATTAGTAAGGAGTGTGCTTGCTTAGTATTAGTATTTCATATGTTGCCCAGAAATGAAGGTGAAGCTAAGCAATGTGATAATTCATTAAGCTGGAAAAATGTTTTGAACTTTCTGTATTTCCTTACCACATAGTCGGTTATTTAGAATACCTCTTCTAAATAAAATGGAGACCTTCATCAGGCTGTCATAGTCAGCAGTTTAAGAAAAGATACACTCCTCTTTATCTCTGCATAATCCTTGATGATTGAGATAAGTTATCTAAAGGATTATTATTTTCCGTGGAAAAGCACATCCTGTTGGTAACTTACCAAGACCAATGAACTGGGGCCAGGCTTACATCAAAGGCTTTAAATCTTCAGGACCAAGAGCACCACAGATAGTCCAGTCCTGACAAGCAAGAGTGACTCCAAGATTGAAAGGAAAAAACGTGCCTCAAATCAGGTAAGACAGAGACTCTATTTGTTTGCCTATATAGAGTAAAAGTAAACACAACTACTATGACAGGGCTTTTGTTTAGCAACAGTATAGTTCATGGTTGTATAAGGACACAGGTTCCTTTGTCATCAGTGTATTTGAGTCTGGATAAAGCACAATATAGTATTAATAACCACATAGAAAACAAAAAGGATTTTTGTAAAACAAGTGGGCAGAATGGGAAGGTGTGTGGAGGACAGGAAGTGAAGCAGGTCACTTGGTTGTCAGACTGTCTAATAAAGTGTGTGTGGTTTTGTTGTCGGGCTTTTTGTTTTTTAGCTGAAGGCAAATGCACACTTTCATAAGCTGTTTCTAGATGTTCCCATTGATGAGCCGCTGAAACAAAGTAAGTATTGTTGTTGTTGTCTGTGGATCCTAGATAATGTTGTTACCCAAGCAATGTGGTGATGTACAAGAGAAGCTATCTAAATTTTAAAAACTTTCAACTCCACTTACTTAGAGCTAGAGGGCCTTGATTCACATGCAATGGGCATTTTATTATAGTCTTGGAAAACTTAAATCTCTACATGTTTGGTCTATTTGGAAATTGTAGCCCACTTTGCCATTCCTGGAGAGTAACCTAATCTAATGCAGTATTTTTTGGTACTCAATCTTTCTTAATAAAGACTTTACTTGAGACAGCATTGATCAAGTGATTAGCTTGAGTTTTTGCTGTTGATGATGTTTTAATGATGTAGTTCTTAAAAGAAGAGAATTGTACACAGACATGTATAGCAAATGTTTCTTGAAAGGAGTGCAGGGAAGGTGGTTCATGAGCAAGAAATGGTTTGCTCAATGTCTGTGAATTAAAAGCAGTATTAGTTTACATGTGTTGCATCTCTGTTGGACATCCATTTTAGACAACAGCTGTGGAGCTGGAAGTTTAAAGACAAAACCTTTCATTAAAATTCTTCCCATTTTAGTAATACAGTTACCTACAAGTTAGTAAAAAGTTCATAGGAAGATAGGTCACATTCTCTCAGAAAATATTTTTGACCTTTGGAGGCTACTTGCATGTTGCCATTCATTTTATTCATTTTGGTTGTTGTCCTTCAAATACTTTGAGTCTAAACTTAGGCCTGTGACATCATCTGAGCTTGTCAGTATTAGTTAAACTTACTGAAAATTTTAAGGTTTGCAATGTTAATCAAAAGGCATAAACCTAAACATATCATAGCTTTATAAAAAGAACAAAAAAAAAACCAAAAAAAAAAAAACCAAAAAAAAAAAAAACAACCAGAAGCCAGGTTGGCTTGGCTTGGGCTTGGCTTGTGATTTACATTCAAGATTATAGAATTCTATTTGTTTCAGGCTTTACATGTGCTCTGCAGAAAGAAATTCTGTACCAAGGAAAGTTATTCCTTTCTGAAAACTGGATTTGCTTCCATTCCAAGGTCTTTGGTAAAGACACTAAGGTTAGTAAAATGTTTATATATAGAACAGTAATGCTATTCTTAAAAACTTGTTCATCACCACGAGTTCAAGTTACTGTGCGAGGCTAGGATAGTAATACTTCCAAGTTTTATTGAATAAAATCACTATTTATAAGTGATGTTTGAAATACAGTCTAAAACTGAACACTATTATTATTAGAGATTGAATCTTTTGTTTAAGGACTTCATGTCCAAAAGAAACAGATGAGAGGAAAGGATCTGACAAGCAGCAGTGAGAGCATTGTCAAAACCATGTAACAGAATTTGCAAAAATGTTTCTCTTGGGTTAAGTACATAAAAGAGGAGGAGGAGCTGGATTAAGGAAGGCTGAAAAATATTAAGGCCTTCAAGGCTGTAGCTGGGG
Organism: Melozone crissalis; assembly: GCF_028551555.1. Lineage (NCBI taxonomy): Eukaryota > Metazoa > Chordata > Aves > Passeriformes > Passerellidae > Melozone > Melozone crissalis. The sequence goes on along the minus strand of NW_026535783.1, from coordinate 16,109,710 downwards.
CACTGGAGAGAAGGATTAAGCATATTAAGGGATTTAGAAAGCAAGAATTAAAACTGGTTTCTGACTTGAGTAGCAAAGCTCTCTGAAGGATTCTTCTAGCAGTCCTGTTTTGCATAAACAAAGAACAGGATAAAAGAAAAACAAATTGGCAAGGTTTTTATTTGTGAGCCCAGTGTGCAGATCAGAACTGATATGTGAACTGTTGGGAAGATCATAAATTAGTCTTTCTTGGTGATCCACCTAAAGCTTAGTACCCCTGAGGTGAATGATGTGCATACAGAAAAATCAAAGACTTGGGTCCGTTGATTTGGAGGTTTTGGAGTGCTCTTTGTTTACATAAACTGCTTTAGTTTTCACTGCATCTGGGGAAACAGATCAAAATGCTTCAAGGATTTCTTTGGCTTCTTCCTTTCAGGTGTATCCTTGAACAAAGCTTCTGGTTAGATCCAGTGATCTAGGGGTTGATTAGGGGTTGAGATTATCTCATTTCTCTGGGGTCAACTGTTTTGATGGTGTACCATCTGTTGTTAAAGGGCTTTTTATAAAGTATAAAAGGTTTAAAGATTGTTTAATATTATTGACAGCGCATTGTCCATAGTGACCTTATGGGTTATTGTCTACCAGCACTTGGCCCAGGACTATTGTTGATTTCTAGTTAATGGATTCTACTAGTCATAGACAGTACATTAATGTGGATGGTGTGTATGTTAGTGAAATTTGTATGACACAAAATAAAAAACAACTGGTTCACTACTGTCATTCAATATTAGTAACAGCTGTCTTTGCAATTTCTTAACATTTAAGCTGCTCTACTAGCAGTCTTTGGTTCACTGTGAACAATTACAGCTACTTCAAACTGTGGAACAACTTTGTAGTGCCAACTAAGCTAAAACTATTCAAGAATATGGTAGAACTTTATTGAGTAGAAAAACTGGTAAAATATGCAGAATGATGATGATGATGTAGTACTAGGAAATTATTTGTTAACAAGGTTTTAAATTCAGGAATATATACATGCTTACACATATGCTGAAGAGTGAAAACATTTTACAAGATAGGGTGGAATAAACACTGGAATTGTAATTATAGCAATTTTGCAAATTACTCAGTTTTGGGTCTTATTTTCAGAAAATATTGTGGGGAAAATTAAGAGTGAAGGAGATAGTCCTTATCATTTATTTACAGCTTCATTCTGCTTTTAGGAATACCTTCAAGAAAAAAGCTTAAGAATCAGGGATACAGTAAAAAATTATATCATGGGAAAGGAAGGAGGAAATCAAGCTGGACAGGAAGAGGAACATTCTTAGCAGTCAGATACACTGACAAAGTTTTCAGGACACAAAGATTCTGTTGATGAAAACTTGTAAAACCATACAAGCTTAGGGATAAAGTGTTTTATTCTGAGAAACAGCAGATCTATACATTCCAGTTAATTTTTGATAGGAGTTCTACCTGCAGGTTTGGGGGTTTTTTTCTGAAAGTTTTCATGCAAGGAACAGCTATGCAATTCAGGAGTTTTGAATATGCAGTAAAAACAGTGTGTATATTCAAAAGTAAAAGATTGCTTCTGCAGGATTGAATAGGCATAGAAAAACTTTTTTTCCAGGTAGCACTCATTTGGCTGTATATGTTGGCCTTGAGTCTTTCTTGGATTTAGACATTGTTTTACCCTTTTAAATTACTTTCAATGTTGCCTGCAGGTAAATCTTTTATTCTGAAACAATTACTGTTCCAGATAAAAGTATTTATGATCAAACAGTGATTCCACCCTTCCAATGTAATGCTGTGGGAGCAGTGCAGTAAGCAAGTGCTGAATGCACACATTAGTTTTGATTACAGTGATGATGTCCATCTAAACTACACACAGTAGAATGCCGTTTACATCTGTGATTTAAAGTTCTTTAAGGTGAATTCTGAACTGAACCAACTAGAAAAATTGTAAGCTGCTTTCTTGTAGCAGGATTTGTGTTCAAGCAGTATTTGGCAGTCTTGCAACCAAACTGTTACTTGCAAAGATTTTTCTTTTACCTGGTACAATTTTTCATTTCATGATTTTGTGTTACTATTCTGAACAAAAGTTAACAAGAAACTGCACAGAGTAAATCCATTCTCCTCCCATGGCATATTTTAAATCAGTGCTGTGATTGCAAACTGAACAAATTATGAACACTTTTAACCTTGCTTCTAAATTTCTCAGGTAGATCTGAGAGCCTGTGCCAAAAATATTTTTAACAGGATCTGTTTCTTAATCATGGGTGTTGTTATATTATATACATATCCAGGATTATTATATTTGCCTGACTCACTGAATCTCTAGGCTTTTCAACTCACTGTCTTCAAACAGATTTTTTTACCATTGTAAATTGGGATTTACAGGAAGAACCCATGCAGAATATCTGAAGCGAAATACTCTGAAAATTAGCAGACGTTACTCTAATGGTGTTGGATGTAAACATAAGGGAGGAAGGAAAATTGGGAACTTTTCAGTGTAAATGTAGACTGCCTCCTTGGCACACACAGGAATCAGCTGAAGTCAGCAGGTTTATCAATATTGGGTCTTTCAACCTTGCTGAAGGACGAGCTGTTTACTCGCCTGCTTGTTGCAGATCTGTAAGTGGTAAGAAGACTTTTATGCTCATTATTCAACAAGCTTTTCTTCTGATATGTTCTGAAATATTTGGTTTCTAAACAAAGAAACATAGTGTTAAGATTGGTTCATTTTGCTGATCTGCAGTGCACTAAGCCCATAGTCTTGTGAGAGCCAGAAGGGATCAGGAAAGGAAGACACAAACAAATGCCTGGATTAGCATTTTGTAAAAGGAGAAGTAAAAGTAGTTAGGTGTAATTTCAGATAATTACTATTTCTTATTTTACATGAAATAATAGTAATCAGAAGGGCAGTGGAGACATCTTTAAATAGTGAGTGTTGAAGGTCTGGCTTATCCCGGTACCTGGGCTGGCCCCTCATGAGAGAGTGTGGTGCAGATTTGTATGTGAGTATTGCGATTCCAACACTACATTTACCTTGTTTCAGATTAGTATACCTGTGCTGTCAGTGACACTTCTGAAGAAAACCAAAACTGCCCTTCTTGTGCCAAATGCTCTGATCATAGCAACGGTGACAGATAGGGTAAGTACTGGTAGAGGACAAGGTATTTCAGTGAGAAAATAAAGAATAGAATCTCTGTTTGCCACATGGTCTCTGTAATCATTCATTCCCTGTTTTCCAAGAATTCATAGCACCAGAGGAACTGGAAAAGCTGACTCAGGAGGTGCATGCACAGAGGGTTACCTTCTTTGTTAGCAGCTCTGTCAGTGTTCTGTTTACTTGTATCTCTTACCTAACCAGTCATACTTTAGACACACAAATACCTGTTGTTTACAGTGGTATTCAGGAATTGTACTTGCATCAATCAGTAGAAAAATATAATTATCCTAAGAGCAGCTTCAGAAACAATGCATTTTCATTGCACAAATATTCTGTGGGTGCTGGAGACTGTACATAAAAGCAAGTTTGGGGTTTTGTTTGTTTGGAGTTTTTTTAAGGGTTTGGTAAAACATAGCATGAAAAGCATTTTAAAAGAAAGAACAGATCTGGATTATGCTCTTGTTCCTGCAGCAGAACATGATAACTTTTATGTGCCTGTTCTGTGTTTGTGTGATAAACATCAAGTCGAAGCCTTAGAAAGGACCACAGGTTTTTGCTGCCGTACTTTGTTACTTGATCACCAGCAAAATCACCTGTCAAGTTTTATTTAGATAAGAGGAAAACTGTATGTCTTTTGCAAACAGTCTTGGAACTTTTATTTTGCAGTACATGTTTGTCTCACTACTCTCCAGAGATACCACCTACAAGCTATTAAAATCTATCTGTACACATCTTGACGTAAGTAGTAGTGGCAGTGAAGATGGTATGTAGTTTGTGTTCATTATTACTGCTATCTTGCTGTGAAATGGTACTTTCTGCTTGTGTTGCTTGTTGACAGTGCCACTTTTTTTCAGGATGCAAGCATGGGCAACAGTCCAAATCCCTCTTCTGCAGAAAACAGCTTCAGGGCTGATCGCCCTAGAACTCTGCCCCTGGTAAATGGCTTAGAAGTTAGTTCTTTTGTGGCATGGCATCTTTCATTGCAAGTACTATTTATAATGCCTGAAGAAAGCAAACTGCAGAGAATCATGACATCTAAAATTTCTAAACATTTCATGACATTTCTAAAATTTCCATGAGTCTTTAAGCTGGAAAACAGTTGGACCAATTACCATAATTATCTGTGACGTGCAGTTTATATACATGCGCACGCTTTGGATTTATTCAAGGTCTGTATGTTCTCCATATCTCTGTCTAGCAGTCAGATTTCACTGTACTGACATAAAGTCTGCCATGGACAGTTTTTGCAGTGTTTCTAGTAGCAAACCTTCCTCTGTAAAACAGTTACTCATCTGCAAGAGCTCTGAAGCTGCATGTGATAACCAGAGTCTTAAGTCTATGGACTTGCCCTAGACTTCACAGCTTGTCTAACTTAACAGTCTTTCTTAGAGACAAGGCAGGAGATGAAGCTTGAATTCTGGTGCTCTTATGGAGCTTATTTTTTAGTTTGATCTCAGCATGTTGATGTCAGAAATTGTTCCTGGTTAAACAGTTCTAAAGCTTGGATCTTTGGTTCAGATTCTAGAGGAAATTAGATTGTTTTGATTTAGAATAGGGATAAGCCTTTTTGTGATTTGTTCTACCCATCAGGATTTCACTGAAGATTATTCTGATCTGGATGGAATAGTGCAGCAGCGAAGACAAGAGATGGAAGAGTCCAGCAGCACAGGCTCACAGACACCAGAGCTGGAGTGCTTCCAAGGTGAGTGGGATCATGGAGCTTCAAGAGAAGGAGAATGGACTAGCTCTCAGTTTTGCTTCTGTATCCCCTTCTGATGTGGAATCTAGATTTGTTTGGTCCTGGAGAATTATGTGCATTTTCAGATCTTCCTCAAGGCCCTGGTATCTGCATTTCTGTTATTATGGCCCTCTGCAGTCCAGACTCAGGCAATGACTTTGTCATCAGTAGATCTAAATTGTTGCTGATTGTTCCAGTTGCTTAGCCATGTGAACAGAGATAGAATGTAGGAGCCATTCATGCTTTAAAACACGAAGGAAAAACAAATAAACAAAACCCATTTTAAAGTAGTTCAAGTCACAGTGCAACTTTTGATCTATACAAATAACACTTTGTGCTATGGTCACTTTTGGTCACCAAGGTTATTTTTGGCTTTTTTTGGTGGTGTTTTTTAAACACTCATTTTATTCTTTGCTGCTATTAAGATATTTGAAGATACCATCCAAAGTTGTTCTTTCTTTACCACACTCTTTGTAATCTCTTGTGTCAAGTTCTTCACCTAACTAGCAGCTGTTCTTCATTACTCATACTTCATAACTTCATGAGTACAGCAATACTTGTTTTGTGTAGCTCATGCGGAATGTTGTTGTGAAAACCTAGAGTATTCTCTTATACAATTAATATATATTAAGATACTAATATGTTGTTATGCTGCTAGTACTCTGGGTTCCATCTTGACTGTAATTTGTATAAGAAACTGCTGAAAGATACTGTCATTTTTTTAGCAGTTCTCTGTCATGTCATTTTTTATTAACTCCTTTTTGCTCTGTGTTTTTGTTCAGCCAAATAATTTGGAGTTACTTGCTTTCATTGGTATTTTACATTTACAGTGCATCTGTATTTAATTGTGTGGTGCTGTTCATTAAATTGTGGCATCATCACATGCCACAGAGTGCTTCTAAATAATTTTTTAACTTGCTGCCTTACTTCGTGATGGCTAGTAACTACTTCAAGCCATTTCTTTTTCCACAAATGAAAACCAATATCCAAGCAAAGAGCCATCCTAGGAAAAGGAGTTGAAAGTAGGGGTGAAAGGTAGCACGTCTGTCACTCATGGTTGTTTTTTGTGCATCATTAGAGCAAGCCCAGGTAAACAGGTAGAGCATAGAACTGAGTGTGATTAGATTTTTCTGTTCCATTTCTTTCAAGATACCACTGGCATTTTTAAACGCAGTCCAGACAGGAAGTTTTAATGCCCTTTTTAAAGTAACAATGCACTATCCTCATTTGGTGTTGCTATTAAAGTAATTTGGAATCATTACTCTAGCAAATTCAGGCCTTTTGAGAGATTACTTTTGTGACTATAATCTTCTGCCTGGAAATTCAATAGTAGCTTTCAAGATTTTCATGGGTTGCCATCTTTTAAAAGATCTGGAATAGAAATGCAACATACATTTACATTATCTTCTTTCAACCCAAATGCTTCTTTTTATTTTGTGTTGATGTGGAACTAGTACGTAAACTGTTTCAAGGATACTAAACCAACTTCTACTTTTTACCCAAAAGTACAGAAATGCACCTTTTAAAATTTTCCTCTTTCTCTATTTCTTGACCAAAATAAACTATCAACAATTTCACTTCTATTAACATTCTTTCTTTTGACAGATTATCGCGTTGTTGAAACAGAGACTCATTTGAAAGTTTCCAAGCCTGAGGCCAAGTCTATTCGTTCAGATGCACATAGTAAACGTGGGCCTGATGGAAAAGCCCGAAACAGTCCTCGAAATGGTAAGAATTCAAGGACAGATCTGCAGCTGGAATAACTTGAGATAAGTTTGCAAAGTACATCAGTTCACATAATATGCAAGAGCTCTTTCTTGCTTCTCCCTCTACATTATCTGTTGCAGTCTTCAAAACACTGTTTATATTCTGTGGTCTGCTCTGCTCAAAGTAAGACTTGGTTCTTTCCCTTGCAGGCCACTCTGAAGCCTTCAGGTTCCTCCACAAAGTGAAGTCCCAGAAGCTCTTATCTCTGAACCATGTACTTGTATTTTATGCAATTCTGTAAGTTAGCAATAACAAGATTGTCAAAAACTAGGATTTTCTTATGTTTACAGGATTGATATAATGTAAGCGTGATTGATATAATCTAAGCTTTACTTGAGAAAAGGAAATTATTGTGAATTGTGGCTTTTATACTTCCCAGAAATGTGTATATACATATGTACATACATACATATGTACCTATATCTATATAAGCCTGCTGCATCCGGCTTATACTTAACTGGCCATTTACTTTTAAAAGCAAAGAGTCTTTCGATTCAGAAAATTTTAAAAGTGTTTAAGTACTTGCAGAGGTTCCTTTTGCATGTCATTTAGCAAACACATACTCAGGTATGAGATTTTCATAACTGTCTGAATGCCATTGATGCTATTCCTGAAATGTTTCTAAGAACAATACCTTTATTATTGAACATGTGCAAGTAATAATTTAAATGGCTTTTAACAATGAATTTGTCAGGTGCTGCTAAAGTTTCCTTAACTGATACACTTTATTTTTCTCTCTTACAGTGTTTGTGTTTTAATACTTTCTACCTTCTACATGAGATATAAAATCAGTGTCCTGGAGGAACGCCTTATGTCCATGACAGCCTTTGATTCACATATTAAGGAGTAAGATAAACTCTGGAAAAATATTGGGGATTTAAATCTTTTTCCAGAGCAGTGATTCCATGAAAAAGGTGTAACTTCTGTCTTCAGTCTTAGTGTCATTTGATTAGTATATTAGAAGCATACTTCATGCTCTTTGAGCTAATACATGTGTTTTGCTTGTATAAAGCTTTGTGTTGTCTATATACCATTTAGAAACTGATATCCTGTCTTTCTGAAATAAAAAACCCCACAATAGAAAAACAAACCAAATCAAAATCCAAACACACCAAGGGACAGGTGTCTGTATATTTGAAGAGGAAACAGGGAAAGGGACCATAGTTGCATATATAATTTCTTTCTGTAGCTGAAGTCATGGCTGTCATCTGCCCCTGCACTTAGTTTTTTTGGATTTTTTTTTGGCTCCATGTTGCATAAATGGGAATATACAAACATTAAATGGAGCAGCAGTGCAGAGGTATGTGGTTTTTTTCCAGAGTAGTTTGCCTCTATAAGCTGTATGGGCTCCCTGCTCTTGTCTTTGGAAGTTAAACTGGATACTGCTGAGAATACTAATCAGTTTATTGATTTTGCATTAACTCTTCTCCCCTTCTTATAAGAGATTTTTTCCCTGAGCTGCTCTGAAAAATATGGCTTTGAAAGTCATTTATAAACTCAGTGCAAAACCTGCAGCCACATGCAATATGAGTGGAAATGATGACTGCTGGAAAAGCACCATGTGGAAAAGAGAAGGGAAAAACAAAATTCAAGACAGAGCTGCTGACTCAGGCATGGTGGAACTGTTTATAAAGTGGTTCAAATTTAGCAAGCTCTTACATAAGTGTGCTTTTAAATTCAGCTTTCTTTGATTACCCATCCATGACAAAACAGGTCACTCTGACATTGCACTTGTGGTCATATCAAACAATGACTGTGCTGTTTATGATCCGACTGGTCTCAGCTGTCATCTGTGGAAAGCAGTAGGATTTGTATGCATGTGTCAGAAGACAGAGCCAGGTTCTTCATTAAAAAAGGGATAGAAGGAAATTATGCTCTATCGATGCAGCCTTGCATTTAGATTTTACCTTTTTATAATCCAAGAAGTGGGGTAAACCTGTCCCACATATTAAGCAATGTCAAAAGCCTTTTTTCTCACTTCTGGCATATTTTTATTAGCAGGATACTGTATCCCTCTTCAGAAACACTAACACAAGACAGTCCTGATTTTGTTGCTCTGATCCCAAACAGTACAAGATACAGGAAGGAAGATCTAATGTGCACTTCTGCAGTGTCAAGGGCTTGGGCTTTCCAATTTCCTCCAGGTCACAGGATGTGGAACTTACAGAACTTTTCAGGGGAAATAGCTCAAAAGTGTTCTATCCAGACTTCTTGAGAATGAGATTTCTGGAAACTAGTACAGTTTACAATTTTGGCACTGTTGCCATCTACATGTGTGTCCAGTTCTGTTTTCCTCATTTTTTGAGTCTGTCACACTTAACTTTTTCATTCTATTTGACAGACATCAAGTGCACCAAGATTTGGGATCTCACCTGCAAATTAATGCTGATGCCCTTTGTGATGAGTTAACTGCTAATCTTAGGAAATTGGAAAAGGTAACATTGTATGATATAATGCAAATGCTGATAGACCCATCAAGTTCTTGCTGTGTTTCTATGATCTTGTATCTTGAAAAGTGTTGAGTTACCCCAAATTTGATACCAAAAGGTGGCATGTTTTCCTAGACAAAGGACTAGTTTTCAGACTATAAATTAACCCTAATATAAACATTGGTATGTGTAAAAGCTTTGCCTTGAACCGAAGCTTATAACCAGGCCAAGTGTCCCTGAGGCAGGGTGATTATTGCATTATGTAGTCATCTCAATTGGTTTTTTTCTTTTTTTTTTTTTTAGTCCATCAGGGCTAAGGATTTTAAAATTAACCTTTATTGGTATTTGATTAATTTTTCTGTTTGGGGCTTTTTAGGAGTTTTGATTAAGAAAAGTGGTGCTTGCTTACATATGCAGTCAGCTTCTTCACACAGAGTGGCTGAGATCTGCTTGTTTTATTCCAGTAACACCAATGCTGCTGCACCTGTTGTGCAGTTCCCTATACTTGACCCTTGCTTTTTACCATTCTCTAATTGGAAAACTAAACATATTTGGTGACTTAAATTGGAAGCCTATGCAAAGCAAGTGGATGTGCAGACCTTATTTCCTTATTTGGTGTTTTTCCCCTTTCTAAAACACTTTACCAGAGACTCCACTGCTCTCGTGGCTGTGCCCTTGCGTGGGTCTGCTGGATGCTGTTGGAATGGTTGTGCCCAGCACAGGGCAGCCCCTGGCCCTGGCACACTGCTGCTGCCCCTGCAGACCTTGCCCCACCTGCCCCCAAACCTTGACAAATGCACCCAGTACAGGTGGGTGAAATGCTGTGTGTTGGGTACACATACACAGGCAGAACATGACAAAAGCACTAGTGGAACAAAACCAAAAGTTACTTGAATTCCTTTGTGCTTAAGTCACACGGGATATTTTTGCCTCTGTTTCTAAAACTGAGTCTATGCCAAAGTCTTTCAATGCCTTTTTTCCCCCAAACCAAATTTTTCAAATAGCATAAAGCTAAGAATATAAAATACCACTGTTTACATGTATGGCATAGGTTTTCGAAATAGTGCCAAAAATGGGTTTCTTCCCCACATTGTCACTCTCTTGGCTATGGAAATATTGAGTAATGCTGGCTTAACCCCTCTGTATTTTCTGGACAATAACAGCGTGAATACAAAGGAGAAATGCTCTGGTAACCAGATGGTTACCAGATGGTTACCAGATACAGTCTTCTGCCAAATTAGGTCATTTAAGAGGTTACTGCTTTCTGGCTGTCTGGGACAGGCTGGCAAGATGGTTCATAGGAGACCTGATTTCAGTGGGAAGCCTGCCAGCCAGCCCTCTGCAACAAGGCTAGGCACTGTCCCCACTCCCTTATATAGTCTCTGCTTGGAGACAGTAATGGACAGCTGGATGGTTAGGTCATTCAGCTGTTCACAGAGAAGTGACCTTCTGTCCTGAACTAGAGTCTTAAGTGGTGTGCATTTTTTGTTTAGTGTCTTGCTTTCTTTATTTCATGTCTACAGGATTGGAGCCTTAAAGACTTACCTTTATCTGCCAGATATTCAGGGTGATGAAGTGCTCTGCATACAAGCTAAATCAGAATTGCCTGTAGCTGTATATTACCACATCCTGTTCTAATCTAGATGAGCAGTGGTTAGAAATCTGACAGCTTTTTGTTCTCTGAGCAAAGTTGCTGCAGTTGTTTACCAGTTTCATATGCCTTAGTGAAAAGTGGCTGCAGCAGCAAAGGTAGCATACATGTTCTAGTATAACTTGTCATGTCTTCCCTTACTTTCCCTGTGACCACAGCACTGTAAACTGGAGCACTGAGATTATCTAGATTAAAAACTAAAAATTACTCTGCAGTTAAAAATTGGTTAATGCATGAATATGTAGCAATGATTTTTTCTGTGCGACCTTGTGATTTTTACAAGTTCTGCTTCATACTTGGAGTCAAGGAACTGCCATTGTTTAGCAGAATTCTGCTAACTTGGCTTTTAATTGCATTTAGCAGCTTGTTAAAATGCAGCGTGTCTGTCAACGGATAAAGCATTAAATTGTGGGAGGGAAAATGTGGCCTAATATTACTCATTCCCTTACACTAACTTACCAAACTAAAAGGAAATTCCTGTTTACGTCTTAAGCAACTCTCATAAAATTAGGTGCTTCTTAGTGTTTCCCTTTCCTCAAAACATCCTTCTTGAGAAAGGTGTGCATGTGGGATGGAAATCATGATGTAGGACTGAAAAGTGGTATCTTTGAACAGGAAGTACAGTGGCTCCTCAAATTAAAGCCTGAAAGTAGCTGTGACTAAATCTGTAACCGGTGCCAGCGAGTTACTAAGATACTGAGATACTGAGAATGTGTGTGTCTGGGGATGTGACCCACTCTATTCCCTCCTCTCTGCTTTTAAGGACAAGGAGATGAAAAGTAGGTAAATAGGCTGTGTAAAAATAGATCTGTTCAAATTATTCTGGAGGATGCAACTGGCTGACAATACTTTCATTGCAGCTAAAGGAAGATAGTCCACAATCAGTTCACTGAATCTGGTAAATGGGACATGTCTGCTAATGGTTACAAGACTGTACTTTACTGTGCATGTATCATGGCTGAAGCTGTTAAAAAACTATTTGAATTATCCATTTAGCCATAGAGCTATGACTTGGAAGTTTGAGGCTTTTACTGGATTTTGATCAAGGTGAAAATAATTCATTTTCTTCTCCCATTGCTTTCTAGTTCTGATTTTTATTTCTGTCTTATGACTAATGATGGAGACAATCTATAGGAGAAAATTTCAGAGGATATTCATTATATGAAACTTGCTGGTTGATTGTCTAGGTGTTACATTTGATGCACTTTTATTACACTTACAATAAGGGAAGCATTTAACAGGAATACCAGAGGTATGAAAAGGTGTGACAGAATTAACATGCAGACAGAGTATATTGAAGAGTATGTCTTGATATTTTTTTTAATTTAAAATGCAGTGTAACACTTCTTGCCTCACAGCTCTTTCCTCTCTTTTTCTAAGATACAGAGCAACTTACAAAAACTACTTGAAGATGGTGAATGAAACATCAATGTTCTTGGACTGCTTCAGACCTCATTCTTCTGTTTTGACAAACTGTTCCAAAGGAGCTCTGCTGGCCGGAGTTCAAGCTTCTTTATTTTCAGTCCAAGCCAAGCTTAAACTACTGTAAAGCTCATGTCATAATGCAAAAAAGTCATTTGATTCTTCAGCATATATCTATATATTTTGCAAACATATGGTTTGGTCTACATGTATCTATGTTTTAAAAATGTGGGGATTTTTCTTTCTCTGTTGTGTGTGAATTAATGGATTTTATAGCTTGCTTGATTTTAGAGTTGCTTTCACCAGTGCAAACCTTGTGCATATCCTTTTACCTCAACATTCACTTTATGCCTATTGTCCTACAAGTATATACGTGAAGAATGTCAGTCATGATTCATGTACTGAAGTGTTGTGTGAATGAGCAGGTATCTGTTTTAGCTATGATTATGGATTGGTGCTGTGCTCTTAATTTTTACTTACTTCTCTGCACCCTGACGAAAACAGATGCCTCTGTGTTTGGGTATGAATGTTTGAGGTCTGCTCAGTTCTCCAGCACTGTAAAAAGGCTCAAGTCCGCTTTTTGTGACACTGTATCACCACTGAGGGTAAAGTCTGTTTCTACTGGGCATTCAGGTTCCATTGAAGTCAAGCCTGAAATCTCTATGGACTTGCCAATTTGCAATCAAGTTGTTTATGAATAGCAATATGGGTGTGACACACCTGCACAACTTGGAAAAACTGCTTGTTTTCTGTCCACTCGTGTGGTCTCTGTCCTTTAAGTTAATCAGTGGGAAGATCCTCAGTCAGCTTTCCTTGGAGTTCATGGGGTTTTGGTTGGCTGAGCAAGTGCAATTTGTAGTCCAGTAAATGGAAATCTGGTCTTGGCATGTGACTCCAGGGACTGGATATTTCCATGTAGTGAGAACAGGCAAATTAATGGTGCAGCAATACAAACAATCAGTAGAGTGAATGAAAAAGTGGACACCTGCTTCATTGTATCACATACTGGTTTTTTCCAGAGTGCCTAAGATGGGGATTTTTAGCTTTCTGATTCACCAAGCAGGCTCATTAGTTTTTAAAAAGCAATATTTAGGATAATAACTACTATCTGTGAAGTAACAGTATTGTTTATAATATGCTATGCATTTTATAACCATTTCTGTGAAATGTACCTACTTTGTTTAAATAAACTTTTTTAAAACCAGTGACTCAGTACTATAATTTGGATGAACCCAAGTCCATCCATCAGTTTTAGTCAAATGTGATGTTCATGAGGCTTATATCTCGTGGTACAGTTTATGCAAAACCCAGCACTCAACACAAGGGGTTAGGAACTGCATCCTACTTCAGTCCTTCCTCTGACTCCATTGTGCGTGACTTCTTTCTGCATCTCAATGACAACGGGAAGAGCAAATTCGGCCCCCAGAGTTTTGGGGACATGTTAATAGTTTTCTCAAGTTCCTCAGGTTTCTCAGGTTTCCTCCTTGGAGGATATTGGATGGGTATCAGAATGCCGAGGCAGCTTTGAGGGCTCTAACATGCCTGCCTGGCTCAAGATTCCTCATGAGTACAGTATGTAAGAAATTATTGAGATTTGACTGTTCTCCCTATTGAAATACCTGCTTTTGCTTCCTTAGCTATTGTGACTTTACTGGAAAACTCAGCTTCACAAGAAAAATGTTGAAAAAAGTTTCGTTTTTTTCCATTTTTCCCCCTTACTTTCCACTACAGTTGCACAGCTTATGTAATGTTTTGGACTCTCAGCTCATCCTCTACCTTCTCTTGTTCCCTCCCTTTAATTCTGTATCAGAAGTCTCTAGCTCTGTGGTTGAAAAATTGATGCCATGAGTCACTTTTATCAAAGGAATTACAAGAAGACTTGGTTTTTTCCAGCAGCTAAACTGAGTTAGCCTTTTACTTACCTTACATTGTGAAGTCTGTGCTTTTCTACAGGAGAACAGGGAGAGAGATAATATTTGATAGGTGCCTTAAGTGAATCAGGCAGGCTAAGGCCTTATCATTAGCCATATGGAACACAATAATTACTGTATGGAATCAGCAATCAGAGGTGGGTGTGTGCCCTTTAGCCTGCAGCAGCAGCATGCCAGGGGAGGCGAGTCTGCACAAAGGTGTAACAGCGTCCTTCTAACGCAGGAAGGTGAGCTGTGCTCCAGAGAAAGGATTGGATTGTGACAGTTGAGTCACAGCAGCCTCATGAGCGCAGTGGCACGGTTCTGTGTGACCCCTGCCCTGCCCTCCTGTGCTGCCGTCACTCCCCGTTTTCCCAGAGGGAGCAGGAGGAGGGCTCAGGATGTCACACTCTTCGGGCACCAGGGCAGGGGTGGGCAGCATGCAGTGTTCAGGTACCCCAGGGAGCCCTGCAAGGCCCCACGTGGAGAAAGCTTAGAAGGGAGTGGAGTGATTTAAATCCTGCAATTTAGGCTTTTAGGCTTGGGATGGAGCGGGTTTGCACCAGTGTTTGGGAGGGAAGTACTAGCAGCAGGGATAAGCAAGGAAAAGCTGCTTCCCCCGAGGCTGGGAGCCTGTTAAGGAGCAAGGAGACTTATTCCAATATCTGTGGCAGGCAGTGCATACAAAGGCAACGAGGAGGGGCTTTGCCTTTTGGCAAAAGTGCGAGGTTGCAGGAGTAGATGGGAAAGATGTGTGACTTTAGGGAAGTCAAAAATGCAGACAAAATTCTTAGCACACTCTCTTAGTAACAATCATTCATAATTTGCTTCATAGACTGCATAGAAATCTGCTTTTAAAAGACGGTTTTAAAATTTCTTGTGTGTTTGTTTCTCCAGCTTTGTCTACCTTTTGTCCTTGACAGCACAGAGGCTGAAAACAAAGAAGACAAACAAACAAGAAAAACAGCTGAGTTCTACCAGCCATGCAGGACTAGTGAGGGCTAGTGCCAGGTTCTGGGAAGATGCTTTGAGTTGAAGGTGGAAGGCAAGAGGGACACATCACTTGTGTTTTCTCTAGTTGGTTAGTGAAAAACATAATGAGGATTTGTAATGGCTATTTGGATTGAGGGGTTGTTGAATTAGTTTTCTGTCAAGGTATCGAGGTATGAAGTTTATGGTGCTGTTGATGTGAAGGACGCAGCTGGCACTCTATGATCAGCTGAAAGCCTCCCCTCTCAACAGTAGTAGGTCCCATTAGCATTTGCAGGAAAGACAAACAGTTTTGCCTGTGTTTTTGTCTGAGTATGTCTGAATTTAATATTACTAACTTCTTGCATGTGAAGTTGCATTACTAACTGCTTGTACAGGTGTGTGGTAATGCTTTCTGCTTCCTGCTACATCTGCACTTTCATTTCCATGTTTCCACCTCATAGTCAGTTGACAAATGATAAAGAAATATCCAGGTTGCTGATATCCAGGCCTTTGCAGGCTATTGCTCAGCTGGTTCAGGCTATTGCAAGTGAGGTGTTATTCCCACATACATAGGAGATTTTGCATTTACAGAGCAGGTGTGACATGCAGTAATGATCAGAAAAAGCTGGCTGTTGAGACAGAAAACTGAGCAAACAGTAACACTGAGCAAACATTTCTTTTTGTGTTCAGTGCCTGTGTGTAAGCTTCTATAAACAACAGAGGAATAATGTCATTTGAAAGGATTTTACCAGCATCTGCTTTTCAGTTTCCCTGGTGAGACTATCTGAGTCTGTCAGGCAAATTTGCTCAAGAGGGAAAATTGACTCATCTCATTTGATGCTTCTAGGTTTATGGTTTGAACCCAGTGGACCGTTCTGCTAAACATGGTTGCATGTAATGAGACTTTACAAAAGGGATGGTTTCTTGCCTTCTTGGGTTTTAAAATCGGTGTAGTATCATTTTATGAATGTAGAGCTTCATAATATCCTGTTTTTCACTGAACAGCCACAAAAATGTATGTCAGTAAATTTCATTTAAATGCGTCTAAAGTTACTCCCTGTTTATCACAAGCCAGTCTGGATTTTAACAAAAAATCAGTCAAATGCAAACAATAAAGCAATGTAGAATCTACAGTAGAATTTAAAGCAATACAGAATCTACAGAATCTCTCACACTCTCTACGTGTGAGAGTTTATTCCCTGAGCTTCATGGAATGTTGTCACTAATCCTGTCCAAAATACAGGCATTTGGCTTATACTGTTGTTGTTTCAGACATTCTGGTCTTCTTCCTGGTGGCACCTACTTACCCTCAGGTTTCCATTTAGTCAAACTGGCCAGTGAGACTATGCCTACTCGTCTTAA
The DNA here is from genome assembly GCF_028551555.1 of Melozone crissalis. NCBI lineage: Eukaryota > Metazoa > Chordata > Aves > Passeriformes > Passerellidae > Melozone > Melozone crissalis. Next base: position 16,093,311 of record NW_026535783.1, on the reverse strand, counting down.
ATTAACTCGATTAAATCTCAAATTATTTGGGTGACAAAGCCTAGATTTAGCGTCTATAAGACCGTGATTACACTTGCTGTTTGTAGTATCCTCAAAGGGATGATCCCAAGAAGGAACTGATTAGAAGTGTGCTATGAGAGGATACTAGCAGGGTTAGTATGAAAATCAGAAACAGGTTTTTGTCTCCTGTGCCTAGTTTCTTATCTATTATAATTTACAAACAAGGGGTCAGGATGCAGCCCCTCAGCAAAGAGACTTTGAGCAGGAATTCAAGGTATGTCAGTGAAGCCTTTCCCAAGACTGTGTTTCACATACAAAATGGACAAGAGTATTCCAGTTATCCCCTACTGAAGTGACAAATGCTTTGTTTGAATCACTTTATCTTTTTTCCCCACAATGGGCAGTATTTGTGCCAAAAAGTTGACCCTGAGTTGGATGTCTGTTCACTAAGTAAATACCTGTGCTAATGACCTTGGAAATTAGTTCACGGTCTTGAAGAGAGTTGTTGTAGAAAAGATTGCCCTGCCCTGCCAGCCTCCATGAGTTCAGTCTGGATAGCTCTTCCACCTGATTGTTTTTTAAATTTGTCCACTGTGGGTAGAGCTTCTACTGATGTATTTTACTGTCTGTGTGACTTCTTTATTTTTCCAGTTTCTGTACTAAGTCCGTTAGGAAACTGCTTAAATGTTCATTATGTTCTTAAATTTTAAAAGATACCTTTAGGGAAAGGTATCTTTTAAAATTTGCTTTACATATTGCTTTACATAAACAGCAAGCTCATGTCATGATGATGTAGTAGCTACATCATGTTCTGGAGGTGTGACGTTCTACATTAAGCTTTATAAAAAGGATTTTATAGTCTTTGGCACTGCAGGTACTTTGGACTGTACAATAAAGGCTCCTTCAACTCCCGTTCTCACTTAATGGTATTGATAAGGTAATTTTCCACTGACTAGGCATTTTAGCAGGAGATTAAAGGAAAGTAATTGCAATGTGCTGTCAAGTACTAAATTAAAAATCAGCTCTTCACACTATCTACAGGTAGATGGATAAAGGCTCCCTCCAAGAAGAAAAGGTAATGAGTAACTTAATTATAACCTTACATGCTGGATCTGGCATGCAGGACAAAAAACAGCTCTGAATTCTTCCTGCACTTAAACCTTGCTATCCTGGCAGTGTGCACACATGGGCTCATTCCAGGGCAAAGGCAATGTGGGAGGAAAGTCAGCTTGAACTAACGGCTGTTTCCACTACACATATAAAGATCCACAGACCTTCTCTCACAAATGGATCATGAAACTTAAATGCCTCAGCACTGGCTTATGATACTGACATAAGAGATGTCCTTCTATGTTTTTTCCAAAAACTGTTTAAGCGATGCCACTGACAACACACATGAAGAAAACAATATAATCTACATTAGCTGACTTGAAAATGGTCACACTTCTAAAGACTCTGATCAATAGTAATGACTGTAAGAATGCTGTGTGAAAGACCAAGTTTGTGATTGTATGAACACATCTTCCACACTTCTTTTCCAAGTCTCTTTATGGATTTCTGATTCTGCAATCACTCTTTGACCATCACAGTAAATGCTACCACAAAAACAGTTTGTGGGTTGGGGTCTAATTGAACTAAGAAAGTACAAGATTTATGCTAGGTGTAGGGCTAAGGATATGAGACTGCTTGTAGCTGAATACTGAGAGTTGTAGTATTTAGCTGCTCCCTTCTTCTGTTTATAGGCCATCCTCTGCCTCCATTCCCCATGTTGTTCTACCAGACGTAGCCTGGATCCAAAAGCTGATCTTCTTAATAGTAACCCATCCAAAACCAGTTAATTTTCCACCAGAGATATGGATAAGGGTCTGTAAAAGAGCCTAGTGTCAAATGCAGGCATTGTTTGGGCGATGTCTAAAATAGTGCTTTAGGAGCTTTGCTGACATTGCAACTTTTTTCCTCTATTGTTTCTCTAATTGTATTCGATGTAATATGAAGCAACACTGGAAACTTGGCAAGAATATTGGCAATATTCTGAGGTGAGTTCTCTGCTGACCTGTCCTCTACCTGGGTGCTTCCCCAGAGGGCTACAGCCACAGAAAAAGGGCCAGATCTGTCAGCAGCAATAAGTTAGGCTTCTACACAACTCTGGTGTCTTTCCTGAGATTAAAAATTAATGTAAAACAATCAGCAGTGTCTCGTCCTTAAGGTTTTAGTCATTCATCTGCCTAAGTCTCTTCAGATTCTTGCACGTGTCTCTCCCCTCTGCCATTAAGCACTTAATTCAGTTGTGACTCTTGTCCAACCTACCAGCGGCTGCTTTCCTTACAAACCAGTATTGCTGTCACCCTACCATCACTACCTTACTGATCATGTGCTGCTGCTTCCCATCCCTACTGGTACACCTGTGGTGTAGTGTCCCTTATTTTCTTCCTGGAAAATCAGCTGGAGTTATTTTGTGCAAAGTTCATATCGCAAGGGCATGTTGCATCACCTTTGCTGCATCAGCTTTGCTAAACAAATTAGAACATCTGAGTAATCAGTTTTGTGGAGGAATGTGGAACTGGAAATTATGAGAATAATACTTTCATATCTTATGGGTAGATGGGGAAGATGCTGCTTTAGGTGTCTATTTCCCTTTCAGCAGCACTTTCCTATGATTAGGCTAAGGTTGAGTAGAACCATCATACGCATCCCTAGACTAAAAAGAAAACAGTTGCAGCAAAATTTTGTTAGATTCCCTGTCCTAGCACAAAGAAAACTTGCCAAATTAGGCTGACAAATGCTTTGGGACAGCAAAAGGTGCCGACTTTTTGGTGGGCCACAGAGAGAACAGCATTGATTCAGAGGGGAGGACATGCCCTGCGTGGAAAACAGCAGGATGAGGCAACAGGGTAACCGAGATCCTGGTCAGCCCCTGATTCAACGCACAAGCCAAAACCTTCTTCTGCAATGCTCTGACCACATCTGTGTAAAGGAACTCTCTTCATACAGAAATCTGTCACTGCACTGTGTGGCTGTGGAGCAATAATGATTCCTCTGGAAATCTTGTAGGCAGGAGCAGACCCCACTCAGCCCAAGATGCTCCTGGATTTCTCTCACCCGGCAGTCAGGATATGCTGCAGCCAAACCATCACATTTGAGGCTCATGCAGTGCGAGGCCTTTTTCAGTAACTCTGACCCCTGGCAGTCAGCCCTGCTGATGAGAAATGGGGAGGGAACCCCAGCTGGGTGGATGTAGGCGTCCACAGGGAAAGGCAGCAGGAAAGCACAGACAGCTTTTTTCTTGAACAAGCAGGACAGCAGAAAAGTATATTGGAGAAAAATACAGCTTTTTGCAGCCACTCTCCTGGGAAAAAGCTGAAAAGAAAATGTTCAGAACAGATTGGGAAGAACCAGATTTTTGTGTGTTGGCTTGCACTCATCTCGCCCGGGTGGAAGAGACAAAAAATTTATATGTTGAGTTTCAGTTAAGTGGCCTGGTAGATCCAGATTCTCTATCCCCAGAAAATACAAATCTAGAGTAATTAGACAGAATTATGCAAACAGAAACAGTACAAATTCAGAAGAAGAAAGAGCACAAATATTTTGGCTCTGCTCTCATGATTTACTAAACCATAACAAAAGTTAACTAATCCCTCAGTACCAAGGAATGAGAAGCTACTGAATGATGAAACAGATACATTTTTTTTTAATAGCAAGTTCGTGGAGATGCTATAGAGACTATTATGTCAGTCTACAGGTATTAAGAGGGAAAATTAACTGTTTTGACTTGGATAATATCTGTTATATTTCTGCAACAGAACTTGGTGCCATTTACAGCAGGCAAATGGTGAAAGACCATGGCTTCCACGTTTTAACCCACATTGCAGAAGCTTTCTTAGCAGCTTAAATACAAAATATGTCTTCTGAGTAGCTGAAAGTTATTGAAAACCAAGAAAATCATTCATCTTTTGCATATTCAGCAGGCCCCAAAATACCAATGTCTTATCCCAGTTTCAAAATAATCCCAAAGAAACAAGCTAAGACTCTGAGGAATTACAATCTTCTCACTTAATTAGGAAATTTGGGGTGTGAAGAACTCAAAAAAGAATTGTGCAAAGTATTCTTCAAATTTACTGTTTCCCATAGGAATAACACAGCATGGAATAACACAGGCTAAGTACAAGGAAGAGTTACCCTTTCTGTGAACTTTCAGTATTTGTTCATGAAGAAGAAGGCAGTGAACAGCCGGAAGAGAAAATGATATGATCAGCACGCAAGCCAGAGTACTTAGACAAACAATGGATGTCATAAATCTCTCAGAGATTTGAAATGCAGGGTTTGCAACATCAGAAATGACTTTTGAAAACAAGGAACAAAGAGACTGATGTGTTTTTTTGGCTTGGGTTTTTTCCCCACAAAGCATGCTTCATGACAATGGGACAATTTTTACAGCAAAGAACATATTAAGAGGAATACAACCATCAAAATAATGTTTCTTCTGTTCTGAGATGGCTTTCTTTGTCTTCTTGGTGGGTTTTTTTCCTTAATTGCAAGAGATAGTTTTGATAGCCTGTTAGATTCATGCTTCAGTCAATGAATTCTGAACAGATTTGGAGGTTTGGGGTGATACTGTACCTCAGTGAATGTGTCTATCTATGTCTCATCTGCCATATGCGGTAGCTTAAACTACATCTGGCTCCTTTCCCTGCATTTTCCTCACACAGTAATCCTCTTATCCTTTCATATATTCAAAACCACACTCTTCCAATTTATCCTATTTTGGGCACTCTGCCCCACCTCCCACTTGAAATAGTCTGATATTTCCCAGCATTCCAAATGCATTATCCAGCAGTTCAAATCCAGCCTAGAATCCTGCTTGTGCCTTTCTCATTGGCTTCCCCATTACCAGCATCTCATAATCTTTTCTAGTGATTTTGAATTCCTAATCCTCACTTTAAAGGCCCTTTCATTTTCTGCAGCTGACAATGAGTTGGTGTCTTCCAACATATTCTCCAGCAAAATTAAGGTGCTTTTCTGACTTTGCAGGGAGTCATTTCAGCATATCAGGCAGGGAAAAAGAAATAAATCAGTAACACAGCTAACTAAAACATATGGGAAGAAAACAAGCCGTCAAAACAGAGTCACAGCAGCCAGTGTTGGTTAAGCCAAACTAAAGTCCTCATGCTGGATTTTTAACCTACGAGGACTCACTACAACAGCAAATCTTCAGAGCACAGTTCGACTTACACTGTTTCATGGAACATCACCATAACTTTATTCTGCTATTTGCTCTGCTTTAAAGCAACACCATAAATCAACTGTTGTCTAGGTCAAACTGAGAAGAGGAATGTGGCAAACAGATAGCCCCCATCTCTCCCACACATTATCACAAGCACATACAGTTGTACATGAATACAGACAAATAGGAGCTAGGAAGAGGTTTATATTCTCAGATTCTACAGCAATCCTGAACACTTCTTGTGGTACATGTGTTAAACAAAATATCAGCAGTTGTGGTAAAAAATTTAGTTAGACAAACTACAACTCAAGGAGAGGCATGTGCTACACTTTTTAGACTTGTTTCTTGTCCAGCTGCCACATTGGACTGAGCTGTTTTATTATAGGTCAGTTTAATCAGGCCAGTGACTGAGTAGCCTTACAAATCCACAGAAGACAGGAGGCAATACCACTTAGTAACAGTTTGTGGATTAACCAAAAATCCTTAGAAGCAAGAGAGCTTATATTTATCCTGTTCCTTCTGAATCTCCCATTTTTAAACTCGCCCGCTGCCATTTCATTCCCTCTGTGAGGCTGCTCAGCAAGCGGGCAGGTGATGTTAGTTGGCTTCGCTGTCACAGCTAAGGAGGTTTGGGACACCTGTAAGGAGGGTGTCAGGGAAGCGTGAAACACAATTGCCACACACTGACAGCTTTTCAGACCCAAATGTAATGAAAGGATGTGCCTTTGTCCGAAATTCAGAGATCTAACTTGAGCTGATTGTTTCTTGTAAGTCCATCTTGAAATCAGGCTGCAGGAAAAGAGCTGTGATGCCAGAGAACACCAGCATACTGAGTAAAGGAGGCATTAAACCATTTGTTCTTCCTGGCTGAAACACTATTATTTTTAACCTTTGGCTTTTGGAGTTAATGTTTTATATAACAATTGCACTAATCAACTGAGGCTTTTGCAGAATAGAGTGTATTTAATTACTAGCTCAGAGGCAGCAGTCCCAGGTGTACTGGAACATAACAAGCATTCAGACAAAGAGGTCTGTGTTCTGCACAGCTGGCTAGCAAATGCAAAGGCTGCCCTTGGGCAGGCTTAGCCTGGCCAACAGCGACACCGGGAGGAACACAAAGGTTTTCAAAATGCTCTGCTATACAAGTCCCTGTCCAAAATGCATATGCATTTTCTTATTATTTGGAGGAAAGTAATCAGCTGTATGGAAAATCAGTGCTAATAATTTAGCAGAAATGAAAGACTGTTAACCAGTATTTACCTTTGTACCAGCTGTCCATAGGGCAACCATGTTCAAAATGTGAGCCAAGACACTTACTTCAAGCAACACTTCAGTGGCAGCAGATGTTTGCACACTGAAAGCAATTAATCCATTAGTTTTCAAACACCAAACATGTACCACATGACAGCATGGTTGCTGATTAAGGAATACCAAAGAGAAGATACTAAAAAAAAATCCTTACTAAGTCACAGTTTTTTACTCAAGAATTTGATTCTGTGTGATTAAGTCATTTTACCCCTATATTATAACCCTTAATTATTTTTCTGCTTCCACCTAGGAAAATAAGAGGACACACTTATGCAATACATAGCCCACACATTAGTGCAGGACCAAGAATGACAGCGATTCAAAAGAAAATCCAGGCAAAGTCTCCTTACTCTCGTGTAATTTACACTTTTTCACATAGTTACTAATGAAATTAATGCAGAGACACGAACGAGTTAGTACACCTAATGAGTCCTGAATGCAGCACCTAAACACATGATTTCTCATACAGAAACATAGATATCACAAATCAAAAGTTCCGGCAGCCATATGGTTTTGAACTCATCCAGCAACAACACAGAATGATGAAAACACCAGAATAAAATAACATGATATAACATGAATGGGCTGGTGTATTACTGCTGAAAGAAAATGGTGAACACTTTCCCTGTTGATTTAAATTCAACACTGCAGGACCACTTTTTGCAAAGTCCCAAGCTGGGACCCACTACTGGCAAGTAATGTTCTTGGTTTCTGAAAATCATCACCTCTGCAAGAAGCTGTGATAGGACACAACAGGATAGAAGAAAAGCCGCCTACATCTCCCATTCTCACATTTCATTAAAAATCAATTTCTCTGTTTACCACCAAAAACATAAATAGAATTTTTATCTCTTAGGTAATAATACAGCAAAAAGAAAGGAAGTCACTTGTTAGACTGTTCCCATCAAGGTCATTTCACAGTAAGCAATACTGTGCTAACAAATGAATTATTGATCATGTGTCATTTAACACTTGTTATTCACTGGTGTTACACACTCAGTGGTAATTAAGTTTATGCAACAGTGGAAGACGCTGATAGAATTTGTATTAAAACTGCAAGTCCATTATGTTGAACATACCAGTAGCTCCAAGACACATTTTATGAATTCTCAAAATTGCTTTCCCTGGGTGAGATAACCCACTGACAGCTAATGCAGTTCACAGTCTCCTGAGTGGACTTTCCAAATTAAAGCAGAAATTGAGAAACTGTGCTCTTATAGTATCTTTAAACCTCCTTAGTTCATTACTTCATCGTAATGATAACTATTTACAGGCACCTGCATGCCTGCCAAAGCATATTGCAGTCTGCTGCAGCCTTTAAAAGATGCTCTTCCCAGAGCCACTTCACAGGAAGTCATTCAGCAAACCAATTCTAGCAGGATTGTTCATCACCACATGTAAGGAATTCAAAGCTGTCTGGAAAGAGAAGCAGCACTATGATTACCTGCAGTGCAGTGTCAGCACAGATAACACATCTTTGGAATACTAATTCCCATATTTTGCAAAAGTGGGGCTGAGTTTGTAACCTACTTACAGAGAGCTCATTCTCTGCCGATATAGCATGGATCTAACCCACTTACTCCTGACACACAGAAGCAGTTACACAAGCACTCACACTGAGTCCCCTGTAAGGCTACCCTTACAAAAGCTTGCATTGAAGGAGGAATTATGTATCAAGATGTCAAGTTAGCCTTCAGAAGTTTAGTGTGTTTGCTATGCAGCCACCTCTTGGTCACATTTGTACGTTTACTCCATTCATATTAGTTTGCACATGAAGATTTGAAGACCAGTCAAACACCAGACTCACCATACCAGTTTTGTTCTTTTCATGAGCTGAGTTTCCATACCTAAAGCCAGGTGGCAAAATCAACCTTATTTCTATAAATTAAACAACTGGACTTGTGAGATAGTTTTACCCTAAAGAGAGCTTCTATTTTCAAGAAAAAATCAGATGTGACATGAGGCTATCCAAAAACTATTATAAGCAGCAAGAAAAGAGAATTCTTGAACTAATTTCCCATTGTTAAGAGTTTCATAGTAACATTCAGTACCACAGAATAACATTAAAGAGTACAATTTCTATAAATTGGTGGTATTTGCTAAGCAATTATATTTGGGAATTGAATTGCTTCTCTGTCATATCTGCTAGTGATTATCTGTCTGTTTAGGGTACACCATTTCATTCTGTGTGCTAAGGTACAACATTCTTTAATGAAATACTCAGACACAAAGTAGAGGAGAGAATACTCCTGGTAGTAAGAGATTCAGTAAGAAAAAAAGCTTTGGCTACCTAATGTCTGATTTAAAGAACACCAAAATACCTTATGTTACATCTGTATATAACACAGATATAAAATTTAAAACACTATGCACTTTAAACACAAAGCTGAAAGGAGACCAACTAGCATTGTGGTATGGTGGACTTTCAATCCAGTTCAAATGGCATTGCCATCAAAAGAACATCAAAATAAATCAATAGTCAAATCAGATTCCTAGAATCTGAGCCCATAATAAACAGTTCTGTCACATTCAGAGATAGTGGAAATTTGCTATATGACATTGAGAAGAAAAGAAATCCCCACAAAAAATACATTAAGATCCTCAGAAATTCCTCTGTGGAAAGCTAAAATCAGTCTAATAGCACTGTGTCTTTTCTCATCCTGAGTCCTGAGCAAGGTTCCTAAATGAGCTGTTGTTGCCTGTAGTCTCCAGTGGCCAAAAGAAACTCTCATTTGAGGTGAAACACAAGTAAACAATATGTCTTTCCCTAGAAAAGTATTTCCTCTGACTGCATCTCCAGGTCTCATCTCCAGCCAGTCTGCTTGTAGGGTATCACAACCTGACATGGACAAGCTGAATTGGCTGTAACCCCTTCAAGTGTTAAATGAGATTGCAAGACACTACAGTAGACCTCCATCTCCCAACATATGCTGAAAGTCTCCTTTCTGAAGGAGAGGCAGGAAAACTAAAGCAGAACTTTTAGCCCAATGATTATTTTCCCAGCTAGCAACTTAGCGTGTGAAAATGAATAGTCCTCTGAATATTCCTGCTCAAAACCAGCGAATAAAACAAATGAGAAGCCCAAGATATTTCACAAAATGTACCTTTATTTATTCATTGAAAAATAGCCCTGTACTGCAGCCCAAATATCCCTCAGTAACAGGTACTGCAGGAAACTTGGCACACAGCTTGAAACACAGATGTAGCTGGAAATACCAGCAAAAGGTGGGGAGGGGATAGAGGCAGTGTTAGTACTGAAATACAGTGTTAAGGCAACAGGTAATCCAGGCCACCTGGACCCAAGGTGGTTAGTTTTAGTCACCCTCCCTTCCTCCCAAAGACCACAGACTTCTCATCTGAAGACGAAATTAGTCAATACATTCATAGAAAGTGAAGCAACTAAAGAGTAGCTGATTTTCTGACAGAACTGGTTTCATATAATTAATTTTTATCCCCATGATGCTTAGGAGCTGCTTGATGCAGAAATTCTAGGATGGTTCATAGCACAGCCATTCATAAGGTCGTTACTGAAATTTGATTCCTTGAGCCAAGGGCAAATCTTTGCTGTAGTTGATTGTACTGAAAGAGAAACAACAATTTATAGACCAGAATTAATCACTGAGACAGATTGTGCAGTCCACTTCCTATGTGTAAGCTGTTATATCTAAACAAGACTTCTCTAAAGTAGTTTGCCTACTTAAAATTATGAACTAACTTTACTCCAGTTTTCAATATAGTAACCATGTACAGGAAAAGACATTTGCCATTTTCTCTTCCTTTATGGAGGATCTTACTTCTCTTTATGTATTTAATCTCTTACTTAGGAGAATGTCCAGATAGAAAAATCAAGGTGGGATTTCTCACGTTCATAAGTCTTTGCATGGGAAAAAAAAAGATAGCACAGGTAAGAGCTATGGAAGTCAGCAGAGAACACTAATTGGCTGTCAGGAGATTTGTGGATAGATAACCAACATATAGCTGAATCACCTACCAGAGGCAATAGCGGTGGCCCCTCACTGTGGCTGCAACCCAGAGTATTTCCTGACAAGTTTCAGGCATTTTTCAGATGAATTTAAAATCAACCAATGGTGGGGGGAACCCCAAAACCAGCTAATTTTTTTCCTTTGAAAAGTTAAAAAAAATGTCTTTATAAAAACCCTCCAAATCTTCTTCGGCTATGAATGTGAAGAAAAGGCAATTACACTTATAGATGGTTATCTCACATTCAGTAAAGATAGTAGCCTTGTAGTCAAAGATTTATATGTTTTGAACTTTGGGAAGTTCATCTGTAATTTAAATTTGTCTGTCTTACCAAGTAGACCGCCTCATATAAAGTTTCCATGAATCACTTCCAGATTCTCTTCCTCCACCAGTGTGCTTTTCACCACCTGTAGCAAAAACATTTTAAATTAAAACCTATTTTTGGATATGGCAATCTGGACTAATTCCAGGAGTTAAGACATTTTTATAAAAAAATACGGGAAAAACTATTCCTTTTCCTTGTCCTATATGTGAATTAAATTACCATCCCACACAACACACACAGTAGCTCTCTCCTCATGCTTGATGTAAAAAAAAAAAATCTCCCTGGAGTTCAAAATCCCATCATGGTGGCACTAGAGGGCCTTGTTTTAAAAACATTTCTCTTAACACAAGACAAGAGTACAAGAATGTGCTGGTTCTTGTACTGCTTAAATGATAAGGTTAATGCTTCTTCCACCCTCTTAGTTCCCTAAGTATATAAAAAAAGAGAAAAAAAGGCAAAATTTTTTATTTTAAGATTTTCTCACAAAAATGCTACATGCCATACATCTTATACAAACTTACCAATATACACAGAATTGCCCAAGATTGTTTTAATTATAACTTTTATAAAGTTTTCCACCTAGCCATATCTTTAAATACCTCCAGAATATATATCTGAGTAACATTCCTTTGATGGAAAGGAGGAGAAGGAAATAACACATAGAATTTTTAAAAACCTAGTACAGCTATTTTTAAAAGTTTAAATCTAACTACTGCTAGTCAATATCTGTTTTCTGCTAAAGCAGTATGATTCAAAATTAACTTTGATTTCATCACATTTAGTCATTTAAATTGACTGATTAAAACCTTGACAAAGCACAAGTAACATACCAAAAGCACCTCCAATCTCAGCACCACTGGTTGGGATGTTAACATTCACAATGCCACAGTCAGATCCCTTTGGCCTACAAAGATAAGGTACAATTCCTCCTTAGGATCAGGAAAGGTTCCCTCCCTAAAATGAGTGCTGTAAAATGCTCAACTAGCATTATGCAGATGTTTACAAAAGACATGAAAGACTAATACGTACTTCAGGAAAGTAAAAAAATAATTTAAATTATACCCTAGCCAGCGGAAAATCCTTCCCAAATCCTTGGTAAAGATACTGCTGGAAAGACCTTGTTTTACTTCATTATTCCAGGCAAAAACCTCCTCTTCCTCCTAGAAGAAGCATGTGTCAACGGTTAAGCCATGACTGTCCAAAGCAAAGCAGTTACAAAGAAGCTCTGTGAGAAAAAACCCAAAAAACCACAGCCATAATGCAAATGTACAGAAGGGCACTGGGCAAATACACCTGTGCCACGGCAGCAATACCTGCACTGCTGCAGAACACAGTCTGCTTTTGAACAGGTGTGAACAGTATCACCCATGAACACTAACAACAGCAATCTGTTCCTGTATCTCATCCTAACTCCAGCGCTCTTCACAGAACTGGAGCTACACATTGAGTTGAACAGTGGCTCTCTCACAGTGCAGAACAAGAGCCACCACCTCTTGAAGGGCTGGGACAACTGTATAGACGTGACACATGTCTGATTTCTCTCTTGTGACTCTACTGTTACCATCCTTGACACTTGTTTCACCAGTGTTATTTTACCTTAAATTTCAGCACATACAATATGGGGGCAAAGGTCTCAGTGTGGACAATGGGCGCGTCATGAGGAAGGCCAGTCACAATGGTTGGTTCAACATAGTTCCCAGGGCGATTTATAACCTTCAAAATAAATAAAAAATAACCAAGTAAGTTCCAATCAGAATCCAACTTAATATTAGTGTAGGAAAGGAATCTTTCATGGTCTGACCACTACAGTTGAGAAACCAGAAACAGCCATATAGAATGAATAACTTAAATTTTACTTATTTAAGTATTTAAAATATATAAGCACAATTTATGTCCACTAAAGATATAATCAAGTTGTAATGTCTAGCAGCTAAAACTTCCTTTCTCCTGCTTGTAAGCTACTCAGAATTTTAAAGTATATATAACTTGCCAATGAAAGACAAGAAGCCCCAGAACAATAAGTCAATGAGAATTAAACATCCTATATGATGAAGATGTACAAGTGGTTGTCTTGTATCTCCAGTATTTCCTCAAGCTAGATATTGTGAGGGACAGAACTGCAATTTGCCTTTGTTACATGTTTGACATTCACCGTATACATTGTGGTTTTTTTTATTTTCACTATCACTTACAATTGGGGAGTGGTGTAAGAGTAGCTTCCAAGCAGAATTGCCTTTACCCTGAAGACAGGATTCCAATTCAAACAATTCTCAATCTGACTAACCTAACATCCTGTAGTGGCTGACAGGACAAGCTCAAGTACAAGTTTGGCCTAAGCCATCATGTTACTGTATCTTTTTCCTAGAGCACAAACTGTAGCAGGGAAAATAAAAGTTAAGTCACCTTTCCACCACAGACCACAGAGCCACCTTGTTGTTTTGCTTGTTCTACTGCATCAAGGAACATTTTCACTGCTTCTTTGGTATGAAGAGGCCCATACAGAGTGTCAGCTGAAAAAATATTCAGAAGCATACTTTCATCAAAACTGTGTATGTTTGCAAATATTCTTATCTTAGAATTAACTGTTTAATCTGTCCAGGATGAGCAGTATTACCCAGATTCTTCATCTTCCTTTCTGAGTCTGTATTCTAACTGAAACCAGCTATTTCCACCCCCTGGTATATTGCCAAACTTAGATAATTTGGATCTATAATCACTTCAGAATTTAAACAGAAAGAAACCAACAGCAACTTGTTTCCTAAACCTGTGAGATGGAAATAGCTACTTACAATCCCATGGATCACCGATGCGGACCTGGGCATAGGCCTTGGCAAGCTTTGCCACCACCTCATCATGGATGCTTTCATGGAGAAACTAAAACATGGTAAGAAAGTTGTAAGACAGGGCAGCCTATGTAACTACTCCTGAGGTACTACTGCACTTTGAAAGGGGCTGAACGAAACAATGGAAATACTGTTGTTCATATTCAGCAAATCCCAAAATTAAAAAGAGACAGAGGCCAAGGCCTCTGAAAGAGCACTAACACCAGAAAATGAAGATGTAAAACCTTCATCATAAAAATTTAAAACAAGCCAAGTAACAAAAATCTGTTTTAATTTTACCCCATATCAGATCAGTACTATCAATGTGTGCTATAAACATTTCAGTTTAGTGTTCTAGAACAAACGTTCCATAAATTTTATTGCTCCAGTTTGAGGAATCACTGCCCATCCAATACACCTGAATCAATTTACCCACATCCATTTTACCTAATATTTACTGAATTAACCCAACAGTGACAAGACAGACACTGACACGAAAACACTGTTGAACTTGTTGAAAATTATTGGTTAAGAATTAATAACAAAGCAGGTAACACACACACTCTTGCTTTGCTGCAATATAAACACTGAACCAAAATTTGTAGCAGTCACAAGCAAAGCTCTGGCAATGAAAACACAAATACAGAACTTTGCCAAGTACTATTTTCCTGACTTAAAGCACATTTAGAAATACATACAAACTGTTTAGAGCTAGAATTATACTGGAATGAAACTATGTTCTTATTTTCCTAACATACCTTTTTTGACAAAATAAAAGTGTGTTTCAAATACTATTTGTTGCTCTTCACAATATTAGGAATTGTTAGTCATTTTCTCAGCCAATCTGGAATTAAGTTAAAATTCAGAGCTACCCAAACGAGACAATACACATTTACTCACCAGCCTTCTAGCAGTTGTGCACCTCTGACCTGCTGTTCCCACAGCAGCAAATAGAGCAGACGGAATTACTAGGTTCAGATCTGCGTCTTCAAACACTTTAAAAAAATTAAAATATGAGCATGTTACTGGAGTAAACAGGCAGTTCACAAGACTTAAGATGCTAAACAATATTAGAAACTGACAGGTTGGTCATGAATCTTTAGCAATAGTTGCACAAGTTGGAACAGTTGCACAGCATGGTAAGATACAAAGAAACACCTTGAAACTCCTACTATTTCTCCACAGCTGGAATCAGTCACATGCAATTGGACATAACTATAGGTTTGAACTACTGAAGGGAGCCTTTTGCAATAAAGTTTGCAAATAATTCTAGCTTCCTTTTAATTCAGGAAACTACAAGCAATTTCTTGCCATTTCTCCAATCTGTCTCTCACTAAGAAGTTTATCAGCATAAAGTAACAATCATAAAGTGTATCCACATGGCCTTGCAAAAAGCACAGTTAAAACACACAGGTGAGCAGTAATATAAAATGTACAATGAGCTGAACAAATACATCTGGCTAGAAGACATTGAGATGTTTTATAAAGCTCAAACGATCCCCAAAGTAACATTTGGCTTAACCAGTCCCAAAAAAAGTCTCTTAAGCATCCAAAATCTTTACGAAGTTTGGGATGAAGACCAGCCAAACAATGAATATGTGATCATTCAAAGTCAATTCCAAAAAAAGCAGGACTTTAACATTAAAAAATAAACAATTTTCAAAGCATAAAACAAGTTTATACTGTTGGCTACAAAGCAGCATAGAAAAAAAGAAGGACCTGCTCAAATGTGATTTTCAAAAGAGTAGATGATGTAGCATCATGTTTGTACTTCAAAAGATTATGTATATGTAAATAAGCACATTTGTCCAGAATACGAGAAAAGTGAAACAAAAGGCAACAGCACAACAGGACAGCAATTTAGGTATTTATTGAGCTTATATATTCTTTCTGCAATGTTGCTCAGCCTTGTAGTATTTGTTGTTTTTCTAGGAACTTGATCATACCCTAAGGTACTTAAACCTGAAAAATGTGCTACTGAAATAAATACCTTTATGCTTTTCTTTCAAGTATCATACGGACCTTATACTTTATATATATATACATATATATACTTATGCTCTAAAATGCTTAAAGTGTAGTGTTCACAAGATTATATATAAAGTGCAGACAGGCATTTCCCAGGAAAATGGTGGAGTTATTATGGATGGAAGCATCCAGAAGGTATGAGGCACATGGGGACATGGCTTACTGATGAATATGCTGTTGCTGGGTTAAGGGCTAAAGTCAATCTTAAAGGTCTTTCCAACCTTAATGATTCTACAACTAAAATTATCCTATAATCAAACTCACTTAGTTTAACATTGTCCACAACCCATTATTGAAGCTTACTGCTTCTCTCATTCCATTCTCCTCTTCAACATTGATTACTTATGAGACCTTGGAATCTTACTCTTTGTCTTAAAACACTGCTCCCTCCACAATACCAAAGACAGAAAAATCCCACAACATTCTATTATTTCTACACAAACTAGATGTACTTTTAAAAGCCCGGGGCTGGGGAGGAACAAATAAAAGAAACAGAAAAAAAGTGACAATTAGCTATGAATATTTGCATACTAGCTTCCAAATATAATCTATGGGACTAAATTTCTACAGCACATATTACCAATAATGGCATTGTTTCCTCCTAATTCCAGCAGGCTTCGACCTAATGAAAAACACAAAATAAGTTATACCATGGCCACAAGTATTCACTGTACCTCAATGAGACTACCTCTAACTAGAGCTAAGCCTCATGAAACATATTTTTAAGGATAAACAAAGCATTTTAGAGATCACAGGCTAGACAAAGCAGAAAATTACACCAAATACTACATCTATCACATGTCATGAAGATACGTGCACAGCAATTATGGCACAATGAAGTTTAAAAAGATAGGCAAAAAAATAGCACTGGAAAGAAAAAAATTGAAACAGGAAAAAGTTGCAGCATAAATAGTATGACATAGATACAGAATAAGGTCCTACAAAGATCAAAATGCACACAAAATTAAACTAAGCTAATTTATTTCCCTGGCAACTGTTTATCTACAATCTGAGACAAAAAATCACAACCTGCATCTGCGTGAATATTTGCTATCTGTTCTGGTTTCTGGGGGGCTCTTTTACACTTGCATGAACTTCAACTGTATAAAACAAAAAAAAAAAAATGTTTGCAAGGTGCTGCTCATAAACTAAGTAAGAATCTAGCAGCTGAGATTCTTGCCTGTACACTTTTAAATATTTGCAAAAAAAAACAGCACCCCCAAAATCACCATTGTATTTATCAGGAGTAAAAGGTGAGGGGGACTGTATTCATGTATTCTATTCACATTGGCAAAAGACCATAAGCCCTGGTTGTTCACCCTAAAAATCTCCATACAAATAAATACTAATGGACACCACTACACCTCTCCTCACATTAATTGTAAGACTATGGATTTGCAGATAAACTGGAAAAAAAATCTGAATTGTAACAGAAGTAACTGAAAAGTATGTATCTAGGAGCAGTTTGAAACCCCCATTTATCCAAGACAAAAGACAAAAAAAAAAAGTAACACAGCTGAAAACTGTTACTGTTATTTTAAAATCTTATGGGGCACTGCTGCCTTCACCAAACATGGAAATAAATAGAGAAGAACCCACACACTCACCAAATCTCTCCTGAACCATAAGTGCTACTTGTTTGCCCACTTTTGTGCTGCCAGTGAAGGACAAGAGGTCCATTCTCTCATCTCTAGCCATTGCTGTCCTGCACAATGGGACACAAAGCATTGTGCTCAACAAAAGAAATGCAGACAGAAAAGCAGCTTACACCTTCCACATACATCAACTTCAACCAGAGAGAGCTTTAAAGCCAGAGTTTCTTTGAAACATCAGGCAACTGAGCTAATGGCAGGAAAGCTGCCCCTTAGCCAGAAAAAAAAGGAACAAGGCTGTTTCCATGCATCTTTTCAGGCCAAAAAAGCATCACCTGCAGTAACACCGACATTCAGTCTAAAGTATATTGTGAGATTAGTTCCAATTGTTATGATCCACAAGAAAACATGCAAATCTATGACTTTTTTTAATGTTTGCCATATGCTTTGCCTTCTCTTAAAATACTCAAAAGATATATCTGAATATACATTTGTACTGGGGATTTCCTCATGGTAAAAATCAAGCAAAGTGATTTAGATTGTACAGCTTCCAAGCACAGATCTATGAGCAAGTGCAGAGTTCTGCACGAACATGGAAAAGGGGAATTTTTCTCCTCCACAACTAATCTAAAAGGCACTATACATTGAAAACTCTCAAGAACATGGTAAGGGAACCTAATATTAGCTGTAGTCTTTGAGTGTCAGCATATGCAGAAGTGGAATATAAACTTAGTCATGTCTCTTCATTAAATATCTGACAAGTTCTTTGTTTGCAGCTGATCTCACAACAGCAAGTAGACATATGTATTATATTTAATGCAGGACTAGAGCCAGAGTTTCAGACCGGCTGATAAAAATCATGGCAACATGTGCATTCCTAGAGACTAGAATAACTTCACAAGTACCTAAAAGAATATTTTTTTTCCTTTTATAAACCTTCACAAAACACAAGAAATATTACCTACCCAATGAAACACATGAAATATTACCTACCCAATGTCTGCTCCACCACAAACCAGAGAGCAGATTGCTCCAGGCAACTTGTTATCCTCCAAGACTTTTGCAATTATCCTGGAATCAAAGATGTAGAAATGTTAGAGATTTCTGACAAGCGCAAATGGGGAATGAACCATTAGAACTGTCTGGGGGTTTTGGGGTAGTAGTGGTTTGGGGTAATTGTTCTTAGGAGTTAATATTAGATCTGCAAGACTTAGTAATTACCTATTTTAAGTGGCCTACTTTTATTTAGCATTTTAAAATAAATGTTATGGGTAATGCACAGTAAGTATTTAAAATGTTGATATAAAGTAACAATAAACCTAAAGGAAGTATCACTATGAAATTTATTCTTTGGAGAAGTTCTCCATTTTATTGAGATGAAGATCAAAGAAACCAGAACTCACTTTGTAACAGCAACACTGACAAGGGATGTTGTAGGAGCACCCTTCCTAGAAAGGGAAAAAAAATTTACATTATCTTCTTATTTAATTCTTAAGAATAAAAAATAATTCAAATAAGCAATTTTTAGGGTCTCTGATCTACAGCACAGGCATTTCCTTCTGCAGCTGAGCATTCAGAACTTCTACTGAAATCCATGTAGACAATGGATAGGCCAGACTTTAGAATGAACTAGGTAGATGAAAGCAAAGTAGGAGATAGGAGACAAAGTAAAGCTACTTATTTAGATTTTTAATCTTAGCTGTACCAACTTGGAATATATTAACTACCACAGCTGCAAGCCCTCACCCTGGGTTCTTTATTCATAGGCCATTTGGCTAAGTCCTAGATGGATCTGCACCACAGTACCTCAAAAAAGAGGTTACCACAAAATTAAAAAAAGCTCTGACTAAAAATTATTTACGCCTACCCTAGATAGAATCAAATATCCAGAAACACTTGACCCTCAATAGCAATTTCATGCCTGAGTTAATAGCTTTCCAGTTTATGAAAACTGTTAGCAAGGTGGACAGCTAGCTCTTACCAGAGGCAAGCGTTTCCACAGATCATTGCAATCGCGCTGTTCCACCCATAAACTGCCACGGGGAAGTTGAAGGCTGTGATGACTCCCACCAGCCCAACAGGATTCCACTGCTCTATAAGGGCATGGCCAGGTCCTGAAAGCAAAGCCACAACATAATACAGTTTTCATCCATTTAATGTCTGGGGTTTTTCTAAATAGGGAAAATATGTAAGCAAAAAACCTAGCATCACTCTTCAGTCCACCACAGCCTTAGCTTGCAAAGAGCTGTGTTATTTGTGTTCTGCAGCTTACCTGGATCAAGGTTAGCTAGATTGTGCAAAAAGCTAATGATCTGACAACATAAAGTTTTATTATTTTAAACATAACGATGACTTGTGGTAATCAATAACTGACAAGGAGGTCTCTCCTTTCTAAGTACACTTCAAAACTTTTTACATACTTTTCTCTACCACCTCTCATCAATTAAAAAACCAAAGAGAATCCAATGCTTCAAAGAACAGAGAAAGTGGATGGACTGACTTGCTTATCTGTCACTTCATTAGGTACTTCAGTAGCTGGCACTACTGCCCACCACATCTATTCCTAAAGCTCCCTAAATAACACGCAGAACAGAGATCTTGATGCACTACAAGACCATATATTTAAGTAATACCTCCATATCTTAATTTCTTTAAAGAAAAAAACACCAAACACCAAACAAAAAACTCCACAAACAAAACAAAAAAAATAACACATACTTACTTTCTGAAGGCAAAATAGGTCCACCAATCATTCGGGACAAACCAACAGCATAGTCACAGACATCAACATACTCCTGCACTTCCCCAACACCCTCGACAAAAATCTTTCCCATTTCTAAAGAGACCTGAAAAAATTCAGAGTAAGACAAACTTTTTTACAAAATTCCCATGGATCCCTAATATATTTTGTCTCCACTTAATGTCAGGTGTATCTACTGACCAAGTAAGATTTTAACACACACTTTTTCATTAGGAGATTCACCTCTTCCCCAGTTATTCGGAACTTAAAGAAACAACACACTAGACAACTGGACAAGGGTCATATCCCAATACAACAGGAAGAAATTAGAAAAGGAAATTAATGGAGAAAAATTTTTAAAAAACTACTTGAAAGGAGGATCCAACACTAAGGATATGTTTTGATCAACAATACCTTGGATTTACATCAGCAGGCTTGCTTACATTGTGGGCCAGACAAGGAACAAGTTGAAAAAGAGGGATTACTCTGCTCCAGCAAAAGAAAACAGCCACTTACATTTTTCATAAGCACACTACTCATTTTACAATATTTAAAAGCAAATTTGAAAGATTTCATTTGCAGACACTGTTGAAAATGCTTTTACATGTTTAGTATTTTAGTAACCTGGGATGTTTAGGATCAATTTATTGATTTTTTTTCCCTGAAGTTGACCTTAAACTACATCCTTCTCTTAAAATCATGTTAGACTTACTCCATTGAAATATATCAGTGAGAATAATCTGGTATTTGAAGATATCGCCATCCAGAAATGAGAAAATCTCAAAATTTGGGAGCTGAAAAATCACCTACTTATCTCCATGCAGTTTTGTGGTCATGCTCTGACAGCTATATGTGGACTTCAGGCAGATAACACCTGCCACTTTACAGTGATGACTGCACTTTAAAAAGGCTGTTAAATGATGCATGAGGTTCAAAGGATTTCCACAGGATTTTTCTCTCCATATGAAAGTTAACATAAAGACGACTGACTGTATTTCTCTGATGCCTGTGGTTATCTCAAGACAGAAGGAACAATCCTTATTTGTCACCAAAAACAGAGCAGCATCCGACATATCTACTAAGAAACACAGCAGTGGGCCTGTAAGTGCAGCAGAAACACCTGGATATTTCACCAGGGCATGGCAAGGTGAGGCTGGAAATTTCCTACAGAGTTTGAGAAAGATGAGTTTCTATACAGCTCCTTTCTACATATCCTAAAGCCAGGCAAAGTCCTAAAACCTGAATACCTACTGCATTTCTTTCACCCTGAAATTCATCCCCAATCCTAGCAGAGCTGAACACACATATTATCTGTTTGGGAAAACTAAGAAAATATGGCAAGAAGCCATAAGTTTTAGTCAAGAATAGAGAACAAACTTCTGTATGTCCACACTCATCAGGGAAGCTTTACTGTTTTTGAATACAGAAGTATGTCAGCACTCTAATTCCACAACAGAAACTGTGCCTGAGGAGACAACATCAAGGGAAACAGCAGAACAAGGTTCTGAAGGTTAACAATATGGGCTTGACTACACACGGAGTTATTCACTGACAGCTGTTTCTGAACACCAGCACAGACAGGCAAGCCCTGCAAAAAGAAAGTGGAAGTTCCCCACTTGACTCCTTTTCTTCCCTAGCAAGAAAAGGAGTAAAGCAAGAGTTTTAAAGGAGTGGTCCTTCAGCCTTTATGTCCTGCACGGCACTGCAAGATCATCTCATTAAGACCATCTCAACTTCTGAAGCCTCATGTTACCACATGTCACTTGGCAAAGTCCTACAGATCATCAGAAAGAGCTCAAAGTTAAAAGCTCTGTATTAAGGGAAGGTCTTTTTCAAGATACTTTTAGTATGAGGAAGTGCCCTATCTGACAGACAAGAGGGAAAATAGCAGGGCAACAGTTGTACCACTCATCCCAGAGAAGCCCACAATAAATTTTCTTTTCCTATTACAAATTGTCAATTCACAGAATCACAGAATATCCTGAGCTCAAAGGGACCCACAGGGATCAAGTCCAGCTCCTGGCCAAGCACTCTCTCCAGGAATCACACCATGTGCCTGAGAGCACTGCCCAAATGCCTCTTGAATTCTGTCAGGCTTGGTGCTGTGACCACTTTCCTGGGGAGCCTGTTCAGTGCCCAAACATCCTCTGGGTGAAGAGCCTTTTCTTAACAAGTAACCAAACTCTCAGCAGACACAGCTTCACGCCATTTCTACGCCATAATAATTTTTTTTTCTTCTTTTTAAAATTAAGAGGTAATTAGGCAAGCTAATGGAACTAACAGCAATTACTTAACAATTACTAAGGTTAGTATTGCAGAGAAAACTTAGTAATACTGAAAAAAAGCAGTTTTGACATACCGCTCAACCTCATTCCCCACTCCACCTCCCAAAAAATGTGGGCTACTTCTGAAAATACCTTACCA
This sequence comes from Melozone crissalis, assembly GCF_028551555.1. Classification (NCBI taxonomy): domain Eukaryota; kingdom Metazoa; phylum Chordata; class Aves; order Passeriformes; family Passerellidae; genus Melozone; species Melozone crissalis. Next base: position 16,070,870 of record NW_026535783.1, on the reverse strand, counting down.
AGCTTCCTAGAACTTTGATTTTTTGTCTCAGGGCATCACCAATCTGTCGCACTATTTCTCCACGTTTAGGTGCAGGGATCTAGTCAAAAGAAAACAGAAGAATCTATGTGAGATTGAAAATCTGTAACTCCTGCTGTATATATACGTCTAGTTTTCTGTCCTTGTAGTAAGCAAGCACTGATTGCTGTGCTTTTTTGCTTATCTTCTGAAGACACTGTTACTTGTTCATTTTTATCATGCGCACTGCTTTACAAGAAACTGTTTTCTGCCTCAGGGACTGATAGCAGTACAAACATTTTGTCTGTTCAAAACTTCAGTTTCACTAAATATTGCCAAAAGCATTCAGATTAATTCTATTACTTCTGTTCAACTACATCAGCCCCAATGCAACCAATCAGCTGCATCTCAAGAAATAAGCATTTTTCATAAAAGTGCACTTAATGGTTTCTGAGCCTTGAAGTGTACTTAATAACACACTTTCAAACTTCCTTTTAGTATGACATTTACCTTGTTAGCAGAAATTAAGACACACAAAAAACTCAATCATGAAAATATTAAGCTCATACACCTACTCTTAATATATTTTTTAATGTGGTACCAGTATGGTAAATAATAATCCATAGCCAAGATCAATTTGCAAACTATATGCAAGCAGTTCTCTGTAGAAACAAGACTGAGGAAAAATGCATAAACCATGCAAGCATATCTCTTTACAGACAATATCTTTTCAAATAAGCTCATTACAAACAGCAAAGTTCACAAATTAATAACAAATAGCTTTGAGGAAAAGCCTTCAAGAAACATTTGATGTGTTGATTCTTTATCTGTTGGATTGCTTTCAGGTTATTGCCGAATGTGTTAAGAGTTACCAACATTACACTCACAAATTGTAACAAAAAAACATTAACATATCCTGAGGAAGCTGTTTTGTTTATCCTAAACTTTGTTGTCTTCAGACGAGGTAAACTACTTTGCTGGCTAAAACACAGAGTGCACATTGTCTTTTGAAATCCAGGTTTCAGCTGAACTAAAGAAACAACAGGTAGCTGCAAGAACCAAGTCTGGCACAGCCATCAACAGAATGGGTGCTGGCTGGACACAGCTGGTAGGGCTGCATGGGGAACTACAGCTTGCTAAGGAAAAACAGCTTAGCTATTACATACAAAGTAACACTAATGCTTTTGAACCACACAGCTGTTCCGTGAAATACCAACACAGCAGGTGAAACAAAAACCCCCATGCTTATAACCAGCAGGTTTTCCCACACCAGGGAACAAGAAGATGAACAGAAGTTACTCCTCCAAATACTCCACAGATGTCTCCCAGAAGAGGGGGTGACAGGAAGTGAAACATGCACAGGGACAGTTTACTTGCTACACGGTTTCTGAACTTCACCAGACCTGTTGGCAACAGCACAGGGGCACAAGCCTTGGTAAATCTGCCAGGATTTTCAAAACAAACATATCCCACAAGTCAATGTCCTCATCTTTGTATCTCAATGGCATCACACACACAAACTATCTGGGTTTGTTTCTTGAGGTCCCCATTGCAGATTTTTGCACTAATGCACCACACACAGTATAAACACATTTTTACACCTTCACTTTATGGGGCAATCAATAGCCTGTCTCTGCCAGAGATCTGTAATAAAAGAGAAATCTCCATTAACTTACATCAGCCCAGACCTTCCATGCCTCTTTAGCCTTCTTTACTGTTTCTTCATAATCCTCCAAATTACCCTACATGAAGAAGCACATCAAAGTTAGAAAAATCAAATCCCCAAAAGAAATGCCACAAAAAAACTTCTGCATCTAACTCAAGATATTTTTATAGAGAGTACTTGCACTACAGGATGCAACTTTTATAGGACGCCTGTAACTTGACACAATTTGGATCCAATATTACAAATTGTCTGAAGCGATTGTCAATGAAAAGCACATGTGCTACCTAAATTAAAAAAAAAAAAACACCCAAAACAAAAACAAAAAAAAAAAAAAAGAAAGAAAAAAAAACCACGAACAGAAATTTTCATTCAGGTGTTTGAGGAAGCTCCATAAAGAATAACGGTTTTATATATGTTTGTCTCTAGACATACATACACACATATATAAATATGTCCTACTCCATCAGCATCACTGGGCATCAAGTGTTAGCTGAGTCCTAATACACAAAAGGAGTAGATTACTATTCTTTTACTGTAAGAATAGTGATATTCTTACAGTAAAAACATTCACAAATTTACTACTTGAATGTCACGTTGGTCTCCTAACTACTTGCTCCCGGGCCTCTCATCCCTACTAAATAGGCACAATCTGCCCCTATTCGGCAACTTCCCTCAGGACAAACGAAAAGGGAAGGGAGGAGCCCTTGCTCTTCCCAGCTTGCAAGAGTGCGAGGCGGAGGGCTGAAGGACAAGTTAAAAAAAAAAAAAAAAAAAAAAAAGAAAGGAAAAAAAAACAAAAAGGGCAAACAGACTGTTTTTCTTCCCAGGAAAGCCGCAGGCATATTGCCAGCAGTAGGCCCTGGCTGCGACGAGCACCAGCGGCCGCCCTGGACGCACACCCCACGGACCCTGATGTGGAATCGGGAGTTTCGGGCCCTTTGCTATCCGGGTGGCGGGCAGGGACAGCGCCCAAACCAAGGCCCCAGAACGCCCCGCTCCGGTGACGGGGCCCGCGGGCAGCTCCCGCCGAGCCGGTGCTGCCCCCGGCCGCGCTCACCTGCCGGACGCTGGCGATGGGCTCGTTGTTGGCGGGGCAGTACGTGGTCACCACCTAGAGCAGGACGAGAGCGGTGAGCGGCAGGGCCCTTCCCCCGGGGCACGGGGCGCGACCCCCGAGGCCCCGCAGCCCCCCACCCCCGCGCCCCCCGCACCTGCCCGCGGCCGCCCCAGCGCCCGTTGTATACGCCCGGGTTCTCTTCCTGCAGCCCCAGCTCCCGCAGCCACGCGTAGCGCTCCTGGTTGATCAGCAGCGTGGACATGGCGGCGGCCGGCGGCGACCCTGCCCTCGGCAGCGGCAGCAGCGCAGCGAAGGCGCGGCGAAGCCCCAGCATGGCCGGCGGCCGCCAGCGCGAGGGGACGGGGCAATGGCGGCCGCGCCCCGCCCGCCCGCGGCCATTGGCGGCGCCGTGCTCGCGCCCCCCGCCCCGCCCCGCCTGGCCCCGGCCCCGCTGGCCGGCCTGGCCGCGCCGGGGCCCCTGGCCGGGACCCCTGACCCGGCCCCCCTGACCCGGCCCCCCTGACCGAGCGCCCATGACCGGGCCTGACCGAGCCCCCCCTGACCGGGCCTGACCGAGTGTCCCTGATCGGGCCTCCCCTTCCCCGCACTGGCAGCACAGCTCGGCCCGTATGCTGTCCGAAATCCGCCCACACTCTGCTGGTTTTCAAGAAGGGACGACTGAGATGGGACCTCCTCAATGTCTATGAGTTTCTGAATGGAGGGTGGCAAGAGGACAGAGCCAGGCTCTGGTCAGTGGTGCCAAGCAACAGGATGAGAGTCAACAGGTAGAAACTGGTGGTGGAGAAGTTCCACTTGATCACGAGGAAGAATTTTCTGTGCAGGGCGCTAAATCCTGGAACAGATTGCCCAGGGAGAGTTGGAGTCTCTCTCGCTAGAGATACTCAATAACCATCTGGATGCAAATCTGAGCCATGTGCCCTGGGATGACCCCACTTAAACGGTCAGGTTGGACCAGATGACCCACTGTGCTCCCTTCCAATGCAATCCATTCTGTGATTCTGTGTGATTCCATATGCCCTTCCAGAGCGGCAGGGGCAGAGACGTCCCCAAGTCAGGTGTTTGTAATTGCTGCAGAAAATAAGAAAAAGGGGCATCAAAACAAGGGAAAAAAACATGTAGCTGTCCTTACGCAACAATAGTAGTATGTGGGAGTATGCATAATTCTTTCTGTTCTCCAATACCATGCTTGAATGTCAGTTAAAAATCTCAGTGTCTTTGGTTTCTGAGCCAGCCACTTTATCTACATGCCAGTTTGTGAAATTACAACATTTTTTTCCCCCATAGGCAGGACCGACACCCTTACTTGATATGCACTCACCATGCAAAACTGGAAGTGGTTTCTGTCCCATATTTTTACTGTAATTACACTTCAGTGGCTTTGAAAATTTAAATGACTCATTGTGATAATGAAATATTGCTAATTTTCAGGGATCCAATATTTTCTGAATGACCAAACCTATGAGGAATAAACCTCAATACTAACATTGAAATGTCTCAGCTTATAGGATTGAACATACTCATAGGATAGAAAAGAAATGCCACTGCTCTTAAAAATGCCATTGTTTACTTTTTGGTTTTCCACAGCTAAACACTTTTCCTTGATGTGAATTGCATTAAGCATAAATAATAGTTTTCTCTTTAAAAAATAGTTGTTCAAGTAAATCTTTCAAATGAAAAATATTTTTGGATGATGTAAAGAGCTTAGGAGTAAAAAAATAATCTTGGCAAGGTTCAAGAGCTGGCTTTGCCTTTGTCTTTGCTGCGTGCTAAATAAAATTGTCTCTTTTACTTGGAAAATATATTTGGACATTATAAAACTTGTATCAAAAAGGTAGCAATGTTTTCTTTCTGCAGACCTTCACCTTTTTTGGCCTTATATACCTTTACATAATCAATCAGGTGTTTTACAGTCACATAGCTGCAACCCATGCATTGTGTTCTAGCAAGAAAGTGGGACTCTCAGGGCAGTAGCTGGGGCATGGGAGCTGAGTTTCAGTTCCACAGTCTCTTCTCATCACCATAAGGAGGCAGTTCTCTAGCAACAGCTGCACACAGCTATTGGTGCTGTAGCTACTGGTTGAGCCACAGAGAAAATCTGAAACCCTGGCACTGTGCCTGACTTGGCTCTGTTCATATTTTTTGCTCTAGAGCATCCAAGCAGATGAAAATATCACTGTCACAGGTGGTGCCAAAGTCCTTTCTGGAGGGACCTGGGGCCAGCTTGTCTGCAAGCAGCCAGTGATGATGATGCAGGGCTAAGGCTAACTGTGCAGCTCACATGGGAGTTAACCAGCAACTGCATGAACATGTGCTTAGGTCTACATTCAACCTTAGTGAGGGGCCCAAGCTTTTTTTCTTCCTGCTGTGTCCAGTCCAGGTCCACATCTAAACCTAGGTATGTCTTCAGAAGTTGCATACACAATGGGGTGTGAATTCAGGGCAGTGTCTGAAATAAAGAACATACACAATGTGTGCTCTGTCCCACAACTGCAGAGCAAGGCTAATCACAGGGGAGTTTGCAGGATATAAAAACATTGTGCAAGAGCCACATAGATGGAGGTGGGAGTGGGAGGAGAAGCCCCGCATCACATTACTGAATGTTGTTTTTTTCCTATTTGTTCTACATGGGCATCCTGACCTTGATATTTTAATCTTTATTAGTCAGAGTTTTAGAGAGAAATTATCTGTCTATGGTAAATTTACTTTGCTTTGTGATCATGCTAACATGACAATTTGCATTCTCCCTGACTTAGATGTGTTGTATCCACCACTGAGAGCACATCTTGAAATTTGTGATATTTAAATCTGATCATGAAATATTATTCTCCCATAAGGTTATAATTAAGTTTGCTAAAATTTTCACTTCAAACAAAGCGTTCAAGCAATATGAAAAGATTAAGTTCAGTGATGCTTGTGAACGTTGGTAGAAATATGTTTTCATCTTGTCTATCAAAGTTTCCTTCTTTCCAGATCTGATCAGCTGAGCATTGCTGCAGGAGTTCTTGGCTCCACTTTAGGGTAAGAAACATTGTAGTCAAAGGGGCTTGGAAAGGGAGGCAGTTCAGCAATAGCCCAAGAGACAGACTTTGAATCCCATGAAACTGTACTCTTGGGTTCTGGATTGACTACAGGGCTCTTCAGATGTAATTCTTCTTTCCTCTTTGCTTATTTTGTCATCTGTAGGAAAAGGTTCAAGTTCCTTGCATCTTTAAAGCAATATCCAAGGAGCAGTACTTGGACACAAAGAGGGTGGAGGCCAAATGTCCATGTTCAGGAGGTCCCAGAGCCTTTACACTTTTGTGAATATAGAACAACTTCAACACAGCTTCAACACAGTACAGGCAATTCAAACAAGAGGAGTGGGGAGGAAAAGGAGGAAAGCTTCCAAAAACATGCTTAAAATTTTACTTCCTTTCACATATTTTTACAGCAGGACAGAGCCTTGCCTCAGGGCAGCAGGCTCCTCTGTCCTGTTCACATGACTGTGATTGCAGTTCATTTTCAGAAGGAACTGTGTATTTTTCTCAGTGGTAGCACATAAGGAATTCAAAGAACTATAGTGATTCACACTCTCAAAATAGTCAAATCTGCAGGGGGGAAAGCATACAACAAAATGTCTCTCTTGACCTGAGATATTTCAAATCAGTGCTTTTCACTTTTGTAGTTTGTCAGTCACTCATATTTTGAAGTCTGCTATTTACACTGCGCTGAAAGTGATAACTGCTAGAAATCACTTCAATCCTAAGAAATAGGCATATATGTTGTATATCCCATAAAGACAAAATGGTTTGAGGTTTTAGGAAACAACAACAAGAAGCCCAACAAGGTATCTTGTCATGTGCACAATGCAACAAGGAACTTAGCATGCTCAAAAACAAATTTTGCGTATTTAGCTCCAAGTTACAGTGCAATGGGCAACATTACCTGGCAACAATCAGCAATGTTCAATGCAAGAAGTGATCAGAAGATCACTTCAGTGGGATCTGAGCCTGAAAAGGAAGTTGGTTCAGCAACAACCTCTGCACTCTGGCTTGTCCTCTTTCCATGTTGTCCATGCATTGGTAACCAGTGAGTTGCAGTCATTCCATTTAAAATGAAAGCATCCTTGGATGCAGCTTGATGACCTATACCAAAACAAATTCCTCTACCTTTTATGTAGCCTTTTCCACCTACAGAAGGCAGGTAAGTAACCATCATTAGAACCATTTCATCTCTAAGGAAATGGAAATCCAGAGAAGTTGCTTCATACACTAAAGGGAAATCCCTTTGGACTTAAGTTTCAATCTGGTATTTAGCCCTCAGGCCTTGCTACTGTATAATTATCAGTGTCTTGTTGTGTTACAGCTCTAGAGTTCTCATATAGGCCACAACTGTACTAAAAGCACTTTCTTCTTTGCAAATAACACACTCTTAGTAATGTAAAAACGACTAGCAAACCCACCTTGCACACACTTGGCAAAACCTTGGGCACACACATGGGAGTCATGTATATCTTTACACTGATGGGAGGAATAAACGGTGATCAATGATGTATTTTAGTCAGGCTAGCAGCCTGTCTCCAGGTGGGCTCTACCAGGGATTGATACTGGGTTCCACACTGTTCAACATCTCCATAAACTGTCTGATGATGGGATTGAAAGCACCTTCTCTAACTTCAGTGCTGATGCCAAATTGGATAATGAGATGAATCCATCAGAAGGGAGAGCCATCTTAGAGAGAAACCTTGACAGACTGAAGGAGTGGGCAGGAAAGAACAGGGTGAAGACAAGTGTGAAGTCCTGCATTGAGGAGATAATCAAAGAACCCAGGACAGGCTAGGATCTGTGTGGTGGGGGAAAAGTCTTGCTGAAAGGGATCAGAGGGTCCTGATGGACAGCAAGCCAGGCATGACTCAGCAGTGCACTGCAGCCGCGGCAGAGGTGAAAGGCTAGAGAACCTGCCCCATGAGGAAAGAATGAAGGAGTTAGGTCTCTTCTTCAGGGAGAAGAGAAGGCTCGGAGGGGACCTAATCACATTATTTGAGTTCTTCTGGGGCATCTGCAAAGATGATGGAGGCTCTCTTCACAAAGTGCTGCATGTAGAAGACAAAGGGCAGTGATACAAGTTGCACTGGGTGTGGGATCATCTTGAGATAAGAAAGACATTTCTTAGAACAAGAACAATCCCTAGGGACTTGGTAGTGTTCCCATTGCTGGTGGCTTTCAAGGTGCAATTAGATGAGGTGCTAAATAATCTCTTTTAGGTTCCCTTTCACACAAAAGGACTTAATGATTTTCCAAAGAAGCCCCTTCCATGATTCTCTGGCATGTGTGGGGTGTGTAATTCTAGAGTTGAAAATATGAGCAATGGAGAGAACGACAAGGAGAGGTGCAAAAGGATTTGGAACATATTTGAAAAATTCTGATGGATTTGACATACATTTTGAATAATGCTGAGAACTAGACCACATGGGAGGGGGAAAAAAGGGCAGTGTTTAATACATACATGTGGATCTTTGAACAACTTTGTTATTCACACAGGGCAAGACTGTCCATATAAAGGAGGCATCCTAGAAAGAGTTTAATCGTCAATTTTCATGTTACCGCATGAAAAGACCAAACCAAATGAAAAAACAAAACAAAACAAACAAACAAAAAAAAATCACAATGAGAAACTGCAGCAGACATCTTTTATGAAAAATCCTTTCCTTAGGATTTTTCCTCCTGAGAAGCTGAGAAGCCTCAAGAACAAAATGTAAACAGTGGTTATCATCTGCTGTGGAATGCAACCGGTGGGTCTGTGTTTGGCCCATGTTGTTGGTTCCTAATTAATGGCCAATCACAGTGAGCTGGCTCAGACAGAGAGTCCAAGACAGCTGCCTTTCTTATCATTCTTTCCTTTTCTATTCTTAGCTAGCCTTCTGAAGAAATATTTTCTTCTATTTTTTTAGTATAGTTTTCATGTAATATATATAATAAAATAATAAATCAAGCCTTCTGAAACATAGAGTCAAATCCTCGTCTCTTCCCTCAACCTGAGACCCCTGTGAACACCATCACAAGAAACCCCACAAAAAAACCCCTAAAATTGCCCCTGAAAACCCCCTGAAAAACCAAAACAAAAAAAAACCCAAATAAACAATCAAAAATCCCAAAAAAGCAAAAAACAAGCCAACCAACAAAAAAACCCAAAAAACCAACCAAACAAAAACCAAACAAATAAACAAGCAAACAAACAAAAAACAACAACAACAAAAAAAACCCAAACAAAAAAATTCCAAAAAAATCCCACTACACCAGATCATAAATTAGTTGGAAAGGTGGGACTTAAAAAACAACAGATAAAAACTTTGTCTGTTTGAAGGGGCTTACCTGGAAGTTCAAACAGCCAGTGAGGACTTCTGTGCTCCTAATAGTGCTGGGGCCATGAGCTATACATTACATCTACCTAATGATTAGCATTTGAGGATAGGAAGCAGGATAGGCCAGTCACATTCAACATTTTTCCCATGCTGATAACTTGTGTCTCTTCCCCTGTAGTGTTTGTGATAGAACCCTGACTATGAAGGAGTTAAAGAAATTGTGTGAAGAAATTAAATTGTGTAAAGAAATTAAACAAATTTGTGAAGCCATCATAAAAATTTTTGCAAAGGTTTCTCTCAAGTGTAACTTAGCAGCTCCATGCCTATGTGGGTGGTAAAGTTGCTGTGAAAATAGCAGCTCCCCTCTGGGAATGTAATTCTTCAGTGCTTTGCAGATTTGCATTTCTTGGTCTTTCAGTAGCATTGCTTGATGAGAAAGGTTGGCTGTGCAGCTGATACAAGCATTAGGCAGAATTCTCTGTGATACACGTAGAAAATGGCTACAAGGACATTAAAAAATGCAAAACCAAAAAAAAAGAATCATCCAAATCTTAGCTAACATGAATCTGGATTTCATTATGACAACTTGCATATTAGAATAACAGGGGTGAGAGAGTTAGGGAAGAGAATTGACATGAATGAAATTAGCAGATATTTGTCATTACGTGTCTGTTATAAAGGCATTATATCTTTTCATATCTTTGAGATACATATTTAAGTTCAAGCCCAGGAATATGTACAGATAGCAGAAAAAAAAAAAAAAGCATTTATTTATGCTTCAATATCCAGTTCAATCAAAGTCTACAATCTCTGGAGACTTGGCACAAGATCAAAAGAGAAAGGAATTCAAGAGCTCAAATTCCATGTGAAGCTCCAAAGGTTTTGAAGGGCAAAGATCACCTTTCCAGGAAACATGGCTCAGCAGCATCCCTCCTTCTGGATAACATTCCCATGAATATTACCGATTTGGGGCAGAATGGGCCATGTCTGGGAGGGATAGAGGCCTATTGGTATGGAATAGTTCAGTGTTAATTATTAATTCCAATGTAGAAAAAACCCCTTCCTGTCTTGTTAGAGAGGTGAGGAGTTGTGTTTGATCCAGCCAGCATCCTTAGACCAAAAGAACCTGGAAAGCCTAGTCCCATATATAAGTACAGTAGTTACTGATCTTTCTAGGCAGAGAAAAGTATTGCCAGGACTCAACTCTTTTTCCAAAATGGAGGAAAATTACATAACCCTAATTTTTGAAGCTGTTCAGTTGTGCAATATTTTCTTCTTCTAATATACATATCCTCAAAAAGAAAATATTCACTTCTGTACAGTTATATCAGTCAAAGTCATTTTCATGCTGATGCCCAGCAAGACATCCAGGACTAACTAACATTTCATGGCAACTCTGAAATACCTTAAAACTGCTGCCAGCATAGAACTGAAAACACTCAGGGACCACTCAAATGCATTGTAAATATAACATTACTTTGATCAATGCATTCCACATTATTGGTTACTGTATAATGAAGTCAGCTTAGTACGAACTGTCTGCAACTCAGTTTTATACACAGTGTCAGTTTGTTCAATTCCAACTACTGCAACTGTAACACACCTCCCATTTGGAATTCTAACAAAGTCAGGAGGCAGTCTTAATGGATCAGCGCTTATATATGAGAGTTGAGAAACCTGAGCTTCCTAGGGAGACCTGTGAAACAGACTGCCAAAATCAATCAGATCTGTGAGAAATCAGGCTTGAGGGTGAGGCCCAGTGAGCAGCAGAGATATTTTGGAGTGTTTCATACCTGATGGGAGCAGTTGCATGCTATGTCTTGGACTGCCACTTTCTCCTCTTGATGCCTATATAACTTAGGTCTTAACTTAAGTTACAAGGTGCTTCTATAGCTTGAGTTATAGGACATCAATATAACCTGATTAATCTATATAACCTGATATCAGTACAATTTGAATCATAACTTTCTATATTAAGTAACCTGAATCATAGCCTTTTATATCTATATAAACTGAATCATAACTTTTTATACCTATATAACCTGGTAAAAAATAACTTTCTGTACAATGTAAAGGCTAGTATATGTTTAACTAGCTGCTTAATGCTGAATAGACAAAAAAGAAGATAAAAGCACACCAGGTGAATAGCTTCAGAAACAGATAACTGTAGTACTAATGAGAAATTGGCAAATGTAAAGCCACTTAGCCAGAAAACAAAGAATTCAGGCAGGTTAGGACCAAGGACCACCATAACTGTGCATACTCCAAAGACAAAGCTGAAAAGTTCAGATGCAAAGAAGACTTTGGAAGCCTTCATCAAAGACCCCTGATGACCCCCAAACTGGGGAGGCACAAGTGCAGTGCAAAAGAGCTTTTTATAAGCATGAGATCCTAACATGTAAATTAACTCTGGCATGTATATGATGATGCTGTAGTGACATAGTGACACCAAGCAATACTTACTGTATAAATATACCACAGCACTTGACAAGGGTGGGTGAGCTAGGTAGAGATCTCTCCTCACCACCAGTGCTGCAATAAACAAATACTTGCTCTGTAGACACCGGTCTGTGGGGATTTATTTCCAGCCTGTCTTTCAGGCATCACTCCCCTGCAGCCTAATCTCCAGCCAGTGGTGCTGGTGAGCAGGCTTGCCAATGCAGCTGATGGGTACTTTGCCATCTGGTGGCAGTTCATGGGGAAAGATGTCTGTCACCAACACTCGCTGTCCCGAAGGAACATAACCAGTGTGCTTGTAGCAACCGCAAAATGGTTTTCAGAAGAGTCACGGCAGCACAGAACCACCCAACCCCTGCAGAGACCATTATCTGCCCACCTGCATCTCTTGCATGTTTTTTGCCTGCTTGTGGTGGCACTTGAAATGAAAACAGAGAAGCTCACCAGATGTATTTCTCGAATGCTGTAGCTACTATAGGCTATGTGAAAAAAAAAAAAAAATCAAAGAAGAAGGAAGGAGGAGAGAGGGAAAGGGAAAGGGAAAGGGAAAGGGAAAGGGAAAGGGAAAGGGAAAGGGAAAGGGAAAGAAGACTCCTCCCCTCCCAAAACCCCAAACTTAAAGGCATGACTCTTCTGCTGCCTTCCTTCCTCAGAGGTGCTGTCACTTCCATGTGTGAGAGGGCCTCCACCGCAGTCCATGGCCTCCTGCTCCCAGCATGTTCCCAGGTTCCCCTCTGTAATGCCCTCCATGGTGCTGCTGCTGGCCTTGCCATGGGGAGGGATGGGGTAAGATTCAGCACTCACATCTCCACAGGGATCTGAGATTTGCTGTGGTGGGATGTCCCTCTCAGAGAAGGGACATCAGGTACAGGTCTCACTGGCAATGGTCCTGGTGTCCCCCTGCTGTGTAATACATGTTTGTGTTGTGGAGCAGTGGGGACGAGTGGTGTCACATCTGGTGCCAGAGTGAAGCCAAGGAGAGCATAGGGTGGCTAAGAACTGCAGGTCCCAGTGCCAACAGCTCGGGCACTGCCAGTGCTGTGGCTGCTGCTCAGCAGACTACAAGAGCAAAGATCCTCTGTGCCCTCCCCACAGAAAGCTGCCATTGGGCAAAAACACTTTGTAGTGAGGAATTCCAAATGACATGAGAGCTCAGGGGAAGCAGACACCTGCTTCCAAAGGGGAAGGCTCTTCCCCAGCCCAAGGAATTTTTTGGGTGGGATGAGGTGGGACTGGCCTGTGTGGATTGTGGGAGAGGAGGCTTCTTCCTTTCCCAGCTCTGTGGAGAAAAAAACCCAGAAAGATCTCTTTAGCCTCCAGACTTATTTCTTTTCAATTCAGAAGGGAAAATCATCATACGTAGGAGCTTTATAGCTTGCTTTTGATGGCCCAGACCACTTGTGATGAACATTGGTGAGCGTATACTTGCCAGCTCTAGCACAGATTCAGTTGGTTTGTATGGAATACCTCTCAAGTGATATCAGCAGGATGATATCACAGATCCAAGTCTGTACAGCCAGGAGCCTTTGAAAATCCCAGGCTCCCTTTTGCTGATCCTTTGGCCTGGCTGCCACCTCCAGGCCTACTTGTGTGCTTAGTAAATGTCTGCAATAAAGCAAAGATTTTCCTGCAGCACTGATGCCGACTTGTGAGAGTACGTACACTGATGACTGGAGGTAAAGAGCTTTTGCACAGTGGGCCCAGCCCTGGGACACAGGCAAGGATTCTGTGGAGGTCTGGGCCATGGAGTCCTCATGAAGAAGTGGACAGTTTGCTCTTCCCTCTTCTGGAGACACTGGTTGTACATGAGCTTCCTCCTGGCTCATGCTCAAGTGTCCATGCTCTCAACCTGAACCACAAGAACATGGAAATGGGGTGTGAGACCCAAATCATGAAAGCTCTAATGAGTGAAAACCACCAGCAAATTAACATGAAAACACATCCCTAAGTAAATAAGAGGGAACTGAGGCCAGGAGCCACACATATACAGCTGAAAGCAGGTGCAAGGAGAGGCAGAGCTACATCCTCCTATGTATCTCACAGAGTCACACCATGAGTTAGATTGGAAGAGACCATGGTGGGTTAGCAGCTCCAGCCTCCCTGCTCAAACTGGGTCATCCTCAAGCACAGTGTAAAGGATTAAGTCCAGATAGATCTTGATTCTGTCTTGGGAGAAGAGTCAATGTTGTCTTGCTGAGCAATATTATCCCAACTACAAGCTGGAAATAGAAGGAATACATCCTTCAAATATAGAAAATTAGAATTTTCCTTGGGTTTTATTCTTATTTTAATCTTAAACGTAGCTTTGAAATATTTTATGGATAATAATATTTCTCATACTCTGAGACTACTGGATGGCTTTCATAATGGGAATTTAAAAACATCCTTCTGAGAAGTCTTAAAAGTTATGCACCACTAATTCTCCATCTTCTTAATTTTTCAGAAATGTTCAGTGAAAAATATGATACATATTCTTTTCCTGGGGAATCAAACCAACAGGATCTGTTGGCAAGCCTCTTTGGCAGTGTTATTTCAAATGGTGGTCTCTCTGCATGCTCGAGGAAGGATGACCTGGAGGAAGGAAGCTGACTGGAGGATGCTGTTTGTGCTCCTTGGTCAAGGATTTGTGTCAACATGATCTTGTGGGCAGAAGAATGTTCTTAAGGTTGAAACCACTACTATCCAGAACGAATATGAGGAATGTTTCCTCCGTGGGAAAACCTTCATTATCTGAAAAGGCAAAAGGTGCTTTCTTATGCATAAGTGAGATATTGAACATACCAGACACAAAAGATTTGCATGTAGAAAAGTATTCCTCACTAGGTAGTCAGAAACTGGATGTTTGCAGCCTTCTAGAATATGAATGACCTGCATGCGCAGTCTGTGAACACATGGGATCAAAGCAAGATATGTGAGCATAGAGATTTGACTCAACACAAAGCACATGGAGACTTAGCGAGTTCATTCATTTGAATGAGCCAATCAGCGAGTGCCACACACATCTGGTGACGTAGGAGGTGTGACCTGAGCTCTGACGTCAGAGGATGTGACCTAGCGCTCGGGTGGCGCTCACCGATTGCCTCGTTCAAATGAACAAACTCACCAATGAAAAAGGAAAATCTCCATGTCCTTTGAGTTTTTCATTGGGGAGCTCAGTCATTCATGACTCAGAAATATGAGTTTTTCATTGGCACATTCAAATTGGTGAGTTCGTTCATTTGAACAAGCCAATCAGCGTGATGTCAGATCCCTACATCACTTCCGCTTCCGGGTCACACCTCCTACATCACTGGATGTGAAGTAAAGCTCGCATGGCACTCGCTGATTGGCTCTTTTGAATGAGCCAATCAGTGATGTAGGGATCTGAAAATCATTTGTAATGATTTTCATTGGTGAGTTAGTTCATTCGAATGAGCCAATCAGTGAGCACCACTCGAGTGCTACATCACATCCAGTGATGTAGGAGATGTGACCCGGAAGCGGAAGTGACGAATGAGCCAATCAGTGATGAAGAGATCTGAAAAATCATTTGTAATGATTTTCATTGGTGAATTCATTCATTCAAATGTGACAATCAGCGAGTGCCATGCAAGCGCTACGTCACGTCTGGTGTCGTCAGATCCCTATGTCACTTCCGCTTACGTGTCACACCTCCTACGTCACATTATTGGTGAGTTCATTCATTCGAATGAGCCAATCAGCAAGTGCCACACAAGCGCTACATTACGTCTGGTGACATAGGAGGTGTGACCCCTAAGCAGGAGTGATGTAGGGATCTAAGCACTGTTATATGCCTTGCATTTCTTTATCTGCAAAGAGGATCCTAAATGATATGGATTCCTCTTCTTGAAACTAGAGCTGGGAAAAGACTTGTCATGAAAAGCAGATTTCATATTTGCTATAAAGGATTACTGCTATTCACAGGATCCAGTTTCTTTTAGCCTTTTTGACACTGATAACAAAATATAGATATATGTGTACTGCAGATGGAAATCTACAGAGAAGCAATTGAGGTCTTTGAAGTCTGCTCAAATATTGTGGTAGGGACTGAAAAGGAAAAATCATTCCTCTATAGAAACTTCCTTTTGTGGAGGGAGAAGAGACAGATAGCTGGTAGATGCTCACAATAGTGTACAGGAAAGGGTGATGTTTCTTGGTAACATCACCCAAATCAGTTCTCCTTCTCCCCACTTCTATGGTTCATTGAGTCAATGAACCATAGAAAAGAGAGGAAATCTGATTTCTTAGATGCAAATAATTCTTTCTCCAATGTGTAAGAAGATGCAAATGTTTTCTTTTATTTTGGCACAAGACTCTTTCATTTCTCTGAATGAGTTTTCTTTGATACTTTGCTCTCCTTGACAGAAGCTTCAGTTTTCTCTCCCAGAGGCTCGTTACATTGCCAAGAGAGGGCAGCAAACAAGCACAGAAACTGCATGCCTGACCCTACATTAGGTCACATGGGAATATAAGGAATCATTAGGACAGGAGATCTGTGCCTTACTATAACTACTGCCAGCTGCACTTAACCTGCTGTTATTTTGCTTTTACTGCAAAAGTAAACCTCTGAATTTCATTTTTTTTCTTTCTGTTTTCTTTCAAATAAAATAAATAAGCCCAAACTTCTGTGAAACATTTGAAAATAAATCCTGTGCCATGGAGAGCATGGCTGGAAAAACAGCACACACTGCTCTGGGGATGCTGTGTAGAAGGCAGGAATCCCATACCTGCCTTTTCATGGTTTTGCAGAGGACTAAATGTGTGTAACAAAATGTACAGCTACACTATATCTTTGTTTCCATGTGTAATACATGTCATTGTTCATGCTGTCAGCTGCCTACTCAGGCCTCATTACACATGACACAGGTTCTGATCTCCAACCGGCGGCACTTTCTTTTAAGTCCATCATTCTTTTAATATCCAGAGCCAACTCCTTCATGTGTACTGCTACACAAAAAGATCACCACATAGCCTTAAGGACACGCTTATAATGGTATTTATTGAACTGATCTGGGCTGAACCTGCTTTATTAAAAAACAAAGTAACCTGATTTGTTTCAATACAGGTAATTATTTTTACCTGCAGGGCCTGCAGTGTTTTGACCCCTGTCTCTGGAGGCAGTTAGTTCTACTGCCCATATTTTTGAGATTATATTAAAAGGTAACATTCTCAGCAGATTTTCACTTAATGAGAAAAATGTAATGGCCTGACAAGTAAAATTGAGGTAGAAAGGGAAGGTCCATGTGGGCTTTGTGTTACTGCAGGACAAGCTGCTGTTGCTCTTTGAGGTTCTGCTTTTCTAAGGTCAAACATCATTGCTGGCTCTTTACCCATTAACTGGAAAACACCTGAAGTTCTACTGATAAAATGAAACTAATATTTAAGGACTAGAGCACACTGCTCTAGCAAAAGGCTAGAGTTGTGGGAAAACACAAAGTAGTGGATGAATCCTGCCACCTGTTCTGTACTTAGATTTGAACACATTAATGCCAGCTTAACTTCGTGTACAAAAAAAGAAAAGCCTTGGGTCAGACCAAGACCTAGTTTGGAAGACCTTGGCAGGCTTCTCAGAGCAGGAGGTGCTGAGAGAGCATCAACCCCACAGAAAGGTATCCAGACAATTCCAGACCCAGAAGGCCTCCTGTCAGAAATTTCTCTGGCTGGTGAAGGGGAAAAACAACGATCCCACCAGTGACCTTGCTGATTTCTCCTCAGCCAGGATATTGTGCATGAACCTGCATTTTAAGGGGAAAGAGATTGAAGGAGAGGAGGGGAAGGACAGGGAATGGGAGAGGTGGTGTTATGGCAGGCAAACACTCTTCCCTCTGTAGGTGCCACCACTCATACGTACATGACCTGATTCTGCCTTGCTTGTCCTCTGTAACCTGTGCAAGAGCACTGGAATCCAGATTAATTTAAAGGCCACTTCTGTTGTATAAATTCCCTGGAGGGTGTGAGCCTTGGCTGCACTTTCATCCTACAGCTAAATTGGTTTGGCAGCTGATGAAAGTGGCAGAGCCCCTTCTGTTCCGCTCTCCCCTATGGGGTTTGCTCAGGTCTGCGAGCAGCCTTAGCAGAGTTAAAAACTGCAGCTCCTCCAATGTCTTTGCAGAAAGGGAGCAGACTACTTTAAGTTCAGCTTGAACTGTGCAAACAATGATTAAAGAAATAAACAGGAACAAGATAGTAATAGAAAGGCTGGCAATTTGGTTTCTGCAGGTGGTGCACCTTGTATCAAACCCCTGTGAGCTGAGCATTGGCTTCTTAATATTGTCAGCAGTTGAACTGACCCTCTGTCTAAGTATCACTGATTTCAGTCGAGTGAGAGCACAGATCATACTGGGGATGGATAAGCTTACAGCCTGCCATCTCTATGCCAACATCTTCAACGCAATACCTCCCTTTACATCACACAAACTACAAGAACAGCTCTGCCCCCCTGGACTTTCCTGCTGGTGGTGGCTGATGGGTCTTTGTGGTAAGTTCCTGTCCCTCTTGCAGGCCAGAGAGCTCAGTACTGAGTTCACCAGTGGAACAGTCTGGGAAATATGAATATCAGTTTTTCTTTCAGCATTTCTGCTTTCTTTCATTTCTGCATGTCTTTTATCCAGTCAAACAAGCTGGTTGTTTAAAGAAAAGCAAAGAATTCCTGTTTCCACAAAAACATCTTTATCACAGAATTACAGAATTGCAGAATATGCTGATTTGGAAGGGACCCACAAGGATCATCAAATCCAACTCCTGGCCCTGCATAATACCATCCCCAAGAATGACATCATGTACCTGAGAGTGTTGTCCAATGCCTCTTGAGCTCCATCAGGCTGGTGCTGTGCCCACTTCCCTGGGGAGCCTGTTCCAGCGCCCAACCACACTCTGGGCGAAGAACTTTTCCTGACATCCAACCTAAACCTTCCCTAATACAAATTCAGGCCATTTCCCCAGCTCCTGTCACTGTCACCACAGAGGAGAGATCAGTGCCTGCCCCTCCTCTTCCCCTCACAAGGAAGCTGTAACTGCAGTGAGGTCTCCCCTCAGTCTCCATCAGCCTGAACAGACCAAGTGACCTCAGCCACTCATCACATGACTTCCTCTCAAGGTCCTTCACTATCCTCATGGCCTCCTTTGGACACTCTCTAACAGCTCAATGTCTTTTATTGCAGTGACCAAAACCACACATACTATGCAAGGTGAGGCCACTCCAGTGAAGAGCAGAGTGGGATTCTGTGTGTGTCCTTTCTGTAAGGGGCAGTAGTAAGTCCAGATATGACACTCTCAGCAGAGAGCAGCAGAAGGCTAATGACTTCAGTACAGGTCTGGGAGACTCCAAGCCAATTAACAAACTATGGGGCTTTTTTGCTGAGATTACAGACCCTCAAAGCAGCATTTCAGAAGTTTGCAGCAGTAATAAGACTATGGGTGTTTGCTCTAAGTTTGGGATTCTGTACGCTGACGATGATGCAGATGGAGCCATCAACATTCAGAAACTGCTGCAGAGTAAATTTTGTGCTAAATCTGGAATAATCTTTGCAGTGCCACCTTGTAATTAACCTGTCTTGGAAAACTTAGGTAATATTGTGAATAGCTCAGCATAGACTATTATGCTATCAACAAAATTTTCTGAATTAATCCTGTTATGGTTTAAGTCCTTTACCTCCCTTGTCAATGCTTTTAACCGTATAAATTATAACTCTTCTGAGGCCATTAAGCAGCCTGCTTACCCAGAAACATTTTTGTTTTGCAGGCTGTTAATGTACTGTAAGAGGATAGCCCTGACCTTGCAAAACAAGGGGAGAAAATTTTCCATGACTACATACAGGCAACAGTGATAGATACATAGGGAGGAAAGATGAAACAGAAACTATAGCATTTGTCATGGTGGAAAACTGTTAAAGCAGACCATGTTTAGAATAAAGCAGAAGTGAAATTCATTACTATTCATTATGAAGGAAGGTAAACCCTTGACAAAACTAATGGTAAAGTTTGGTTAAGGCTTATTAATTAAGTACTGCTGAAGGCTTGTCATTTACATAGGCACGCCTGTCACTGTGACGGCTAAGAGGCACAAGTTGCTGCCAAACTGAAACCTTAGCTATGTTCAGCTTTATCTTGAGCTCTGGCAGACATTACTGTTTTCCATTAACAATGTACAGCTTTTCACATCTTGTAGCTGAAACTGAAAAACATTCATAGAAGAAGAACTCTTGTCATCAGAATGAAACCAATGCATTATAAAAGGCATTCTATGAAATATCTTCTGCTTTGAGAATAGGCCTTTCAAGGCCTATTTTGGTTTTGTTATATTTGAAGGGGTTTTTTTCTATAAAAAAGCATTTGCTGATGTGTTTTCTTATATTGAGAAACATTTTCTGGGATCATTCTGACTAAACCTTCTTTGGCACATTCTTTACAGGAAAATATTATGCAACAATTAAGTTACAGAAAATAGTGAGAGAGACTGTATTCGTCTGCAATGCAAGTGTTTTGATCTGAGGCCAGAACAGGAAAACAACAGAAACAACATCCATTTTATAGAATATGGTAAAAATAATTTATGCTATTTATGTATAAAATATTGTAAAATCCAAGCTATATCTCTGACCACCCCAGTCGGGAGCACAGCCTTATTTTTATTCAATTAGTTCCTGGAAAACTTAAGATAATATCAAGCCTGTTAACATATGAATGGAACCTTCCTGGGCCATGATCACTGACTTCCCTGGAATGTCCGGGCCACTCAAGAGTGATCTGCTCATCAGAGATTGCATCTACTACCAGCGCCACCCTTTATATGTGAATACTGACTTCTCCTGAGTGCTCTGACATCATCTGGACACCTGGAACCAGACTTGTGTCTACCCCTGCACATGTATGGCCCTGGTTCTGCATGTGAAGGGACACAAAGGAACATTCGGTCATTTCTGCCCCAGGCAGAATAAACTGTATATAAGCTCGCTGGGAGAAGCAATCGGGGTGAACCGCAGGGGAGACCCTGACACTTTGTTGGTCTGATCCAGGTTCACCCAGCACCGATCCCGGGGTTGACGCTGCCTTAGCTGTGGTGGTTGTTTTTTGAAATTCTATTTTGCTGACGATCTAATAAATATTTGCTAAATTTTCTTATAAATTTCGCTTCTGATTTGATAATTTATAACAATTTGGTGACCCCGACGTGATTTGATAGTGGGGTTCAGGACCCCTTTCCCACCTGGGGGGCACCCTACTGATTTCAGCAGCCTGAGCGGGATTGGATTCTGAAAAACCAATCAAATTCACAAAGAGCCGCAACCGGAGCCACTAACCGTAACTGGAGTCGTGAGCCAAAACCAGAACCACAGCCAAGGAAGATAAAGGGCCCAGTTCTCAGCAAAGCTTGGAAAGATCTAGAGAGATCTCCGAGACCCGAGGTTTTTTTCACTCATAAAATTCAACGTGCACGAAGAAATCCACATGGGAAAAAGAACTGTAAGTATCGTGTGGTTGGGTGGAGCGTGATCAGACGTGCGTGTGAGACATGACTTTGTCACGAGGCAAGTGCGGACCCCAAGATTGCAGTTTCACCATCCCATGAGGGACGTGATCAGTCAAGGGGGAAGTGCAAGGCTTTTTCAAACATAGGAGACCCGGGGCTCGGGGGTAGTCTAGGGGGAAAAACTGGTCACGGTTGGGATCCAGAGGGGAGAGACAAGCCTGGAAAATTCCAAGAACCTGTCCGCCTTCTGAAACCGGAGGAAACAGGTAAGAAAAACAGCCCAAAAAGTCGGCAGAGCAGTTCGCTGTTCGACTGGGTCAGGCTGGCGGCTTTTTGTGAGCCGGAAAACTCGACATCAGAGACAAAGACGGGACCCGCGATGGACATCCTGGTGAAACGAGAGAAGGCAAGAAAAATCGTAACATTACTTGAGAAAATGGGGTTGGGAAAGAGCCGACACGAGAGAAAAGCCCAGGAAAAACCCTCCCAGGTCCCTAGAAGAATTCTACCAGAAATCCCCAGAGATAGTTCCCTGGGGTGGATGCTGGAACACTGGGACCAAAACCCTCGTAGGGTGAGAAAGTCCAAGGAGAAAATGACCCATTTTTATATGGAAAAATGGGGAGGGAAGGAAGGAGGGAGGGAGATTGGAAAATATGTGGTCTGGCTGATATTCAGCACGTTTGAAACCTGGACTTGTGAGTCTTTGTTTGACCACGTGGCCAGTTGCAGCCCGCGGAATCCTGAGGACGTCGAGTATGCCGACATGTGGAGGCATGCTTGTTCGGGTCTATATCTGGTATGAGCTCTCCAGCACGCGGCAATAGCGGGGAAGGAATGGGAACCATTGGAAAATCTTCCACCCCCTTACCTCGTGTTCCCACAGCAGCCTGATCCTGCACAGGCACAATTGGCACCAGGGATGCCTCCCAAAGCAGGGGCTCTGCAAGCTCAGGCAACCGCCCCACCACCGGAGCAGGCAGTGGCATCCACTTTCCCACATGGCCACGCGGCAGCGGCGCATCCACAGCCACAGGCATCTCTGAAAATCGAGGAAAGAAAGGTAGATGTCTCTAGGGACGTCTCTCCCCCAGCATGATGAATGAGATGGCGAACAAGGAAGGCAAAAGTGGGGGACAGTGGGGACGAGGAGGAAAAACCCAGCATCTATCCTTTACGGGAGATGACGACAGCTCCGGGGGTGATTGGACACGTGCACACCCCAATTGACACCAGTGATGTGAGGGCGTTCAAAAAGGAAATGGGAAAATTAATGGATGATCCTTTGGGAGTGGCAGAGAGGTTAGATGAGTGTTTGGGAACCAGCATCTACACCTATGAGGATCTCCAAGCAATCTTCAGATCGCTGTTTCACAACGAGAGAAATATGATCTGGTTAGCCGTGATCAAGGATTGCGAAAAACGGAACCCAAACGGGGGGGCCGGGGAGGAACGGTGGCCAAACCAGAAGCCATCTTGGGAAGCCCAGACAGAGGAGGGGAGGCAAAAGATAATAAATTTAAGAAATATGGTCATTCAAGGTATCTGGCAGGTGGTAACGAAGGGGCAGAACATAAGCAAAGTGCTCAGAGAATGTCAAGGGAAAGATGAAACCCCCACAGAGTGGCTGAAAAGGTTCTGGAAGGGTCTGAGAATAGCACTCAGAAACAGACCCTCATTACCTGGTGGGAATGGTGTTGTTAAAAACACAGTTTATGGCGAAATCTTGGGAAGACATTTGGAAAAAAGCTAGAGAAAATAGATGGGTGGCAAGAGCAGGTTTGCAAGAATTGCTGCGGGAAGCCCAGAAAGTGTACATGAGACAGGATGAGGAAAAACAAAAGATTCAAGCCAAGGTTCTGGTGGCAGCAGTAAGGGAGGCGCAGAAGCAGGAGCAAGAGAAAGACATGGCAAAAAAGGCACCGGCGAAGAAATCAGGTCTGTCACAGGAGAAGGGCTCGGGCGAACAGAGGCAAAATTTTGAATGCTTTTACTGCAAACAGAAGGGCACATCTGACAGAATTGTCCCAACAAAGCCAAGGACCAGGCAATGTTTCAGGAGGATTAGAGGTGTCAGGGGGTTTTCGGTTTGGGGTCCGGAACACCGAGGGAGCCCTTGATGAAACTAAGAGTGAGATGCTACAAGGAAGAAACATTGGTTTATGGTAGATTTGGGGGCCGAATGGACAACGGTGCTACAGTTACCAAAGGGGTGCTCTCTGAGCAATGACTCTATGATGGTGACTGGAGCAACAGGAGATCCTTTCAAAGTTCCAATCATAAAAAATGTAGAAATAGACACAGGAAATAGCGCAGCGGAAATATTTTATTGGCCAAGGACGTGGACTTCAATTTGCTGGGGCGGGACATGATGGTTACCCTGGGCATTGGGTTGGCGGTAGAAAAATCTCAGCTCAAGGTGAGACTTTATAGCCTCACTGTTCCAGACAAGAAAAAAATAGACGCGAGGGTGTGGTGTGTTCCAGGGGAAGCTGGGAGGCTGGACATAGAACCAATTGGGGTTGAAATTGAAAGACCAGAAGACCCAATACGGATCAAACAATATCCCCTCTCCATGGAAGGGAGGAGGGGTTTGAAACCGGTGATTGATGAATTAATAAAGAAAGACACACTGGAGCCACGTATGTGAAGGCATAACACCCCAGTTCTGGCGGTGAAAAAAACAGACGGCAGCTTTAGGCTGGTGCAGGACTTGAGGGCTGTAAATCAGAGAACTAAGACTTTGTTCCCCACAGTTTCAAACCCTTACACATTGTTGAACAATCTCTCTCCTGAAGACACTCGGTGCAGTGTAATTGACTTAAAAGACGCTTTCTGGACCTGCCCTCTCACCGAGGACAGTTGGGATTATTTCACGTTTCAGTGGGAAGACCCAGAGATGAACAGAAAGCAGCAACTCAGGTGGACTTCGTTGCCTCAGAGCTTTGTGGATTCTCCCAACTTATTTGGACAGGTACTTGAACAAATTTTAAGTGATTTTGTGCCCATCAGAGGGACAAAGCTTCTACAGTATGTAGATGATTTGTTAGTCGCAGGTCAGGAGGAGGTGGCGGTAAGGGCAAGCGCAATTGATCTTTTGAACTTTTTGAGAGAAAAAGGGTTGAAGGTTTCAAAGTCAAAGTTGCAGTTCACAGAGCCCGAGGTCAGGTACTTGGGACATCGGTTAACAAAGGGCAAAAAGAAACTGGACCCAGAAAGGGTGGCAGGGATTATTGCCTTGCCATCCCCACAGACAAAAAGGGAGGTCTGGCAGCTTTTGGGGTTGTTAGGATATTGTCAGCAGCAGATTGAAAGTTACAGTAAAAAGGTGAAATTTCTCTATGAGAAACTCGCCACAGACGGGATCAAATGGACACAGAAAGATGAAGAAGAATTCAAGAAAGTCAAGGAGGCACTCATGGCAGCAGCAGTGCTGAGTCTCCCTGACGTGAGAAAACCCTTTCAGTTGTTTGTGGATGCTGGCAATCACATGGCACACTGGGTGTTGACGCAAGACTGGGCAGGGGTCAGGAAACCTGTGGGTTACTTGTCCCAGATTTTGGACCCGGTCAGCAGGGGTCGGCCCATGTGCTTGCAGGCAATTGTGGCTGTGGCTTTGCTAGTAGAGGAAGCCAAGAAGATCACCTTCGACGCACCTCTGGTAGTATTCGCACCACACAACGTGCAGTGCATACTGCAGCAGAAAGTGGACAAATGGTTCACAGATGCAAGGCTGCTGAAGTATGAAAACATTTTGATTCACTCGCAGGACTTAGAATTGAGGACTACGACTGTGCAGAATCCTGCGCAATTTCTGTTTAGAGAGGCTGCAGAGGAGTTGGTTCATAACTGAGTAGAAGTGGCCAAGTTGCAGACCAAGATCAGGGAGGATTTGGAAGAAGAAGAATTGGATGAGGGAAAGAAGTAGTTTGTGGATGAGTCAAGCAGAGTGATTAAAAAAATAAAAGAAAATCAAGCTACACAATCGTGGATGGGAGAACGGGAAAAGTGATTGAAGCAGGTCCCCTGAATGCGAGCTAGTCCGCACAAGCATGCGGACTGTACGCAGTTTTGAAGGCATTGAAAAGACTAGAAAGGAAAAAGGGGACGATTTTTACAGATTCAAAGTATGCCTTTAGAGTAGTTCACACGTTTGGGAAAATTTGAAAAGAAAAGAACTGATCAACACGAGAGGAAAGGGACTGATGCACAGGGAGCTAATCCAGCAAATTATAGAAGCTCTAAGAGGGCTAGAGAAAATTGCAGTGGTCCATGTGAAGAGACACCAGGCAGGAATTCAGTTCCGGACCAGGGGGAGCAACTTAGCAGACCAGAAAGCCAAAACCGCAGCGTTGATGCTGGTAACTACCCCAGAAATTGAAAAGGAAGAAACGTCTGATGATCCTCCTCAGCTCTCCCAAAAAGAGACCGAATGCTATGAGAAAATCAGAAGAAAATGAAAAGAAAGTAAGTAAAAGTTACCTGATTGAAAATAATTGGTTTCCAGAAGTTTTACCAGAAGAATTTTGAGAAAATTATACCAATGAACACATTGGGGGGCACAGGCCCTGGCAGAACAATTTTTGAAACTTTTCGGGCGCAAAGGAATTTATGAATTAGCAAGACAAGAAGTACAAGGGTGACTGATTTGTCGAAAAGTAAACAAATCAAGAACCAAACAGGCTGCCCTGGAGAGTATGCTAGTTCTCAAGCATATTTGAACAGATTTAAGACAGTTCTTCAGTGGTTTTTTCTCCTTGTGTACTTGATAGGAGTGCGAGCAGTGAGTCAGTAAGCCAGCCTGCATTAGGTATCACCATAGTTTTGTATTGGTTATATGAAATACAAATGTAAAACAGCACTGGAAACCTTTGCTTTTTCTGGTAGCAGTTAAATTAAACATGGTTATTTATTATTTCTGAATACTGAAAATGAACTGTTCCAAATTTAAGGACAGTTAGCTCTGAGCAACAATTAGTTCCTTGCTGAGAAGGCAGTAAGAGGGGCTTTAGTGTCTGGATCAGCAT
The DNA here is from genome assembly GCF_028551555.1 of Melozone crissalis. NCBI lineage: Eukaryota > Metazoa > Chordata > Aves > Passeriformes > Passerellidae > Melozone > Melozone crissalis. The sequence continues at coordinate 16,044,836 of NW_026535783.1, read as the reverse complement.
CTATAATGTTGCTTATGCTGGTCAGCACCATGCTTGTTGGAGGTACCGGGTGTGCTAGCTGGGACAGTTCTTGCATGTGCTGTGATTTCCCATACAATGCTTTGTGATCTGACTGTTCCTTTTTCTGCAAATGAGGAGAATAACAGCTGTGTATCTCTGTCTCGAGAATTTAGGCCAAGAATCATTTATGGACATACCATGTGCTTCAGCTGCATGCAGGCTGTGCCCTTGTGCTGCAGGAAAGCAAGTTTGTGAGTCAAGGGGCTGCTGAGTGTCCACAGCCCTTGTGAAGCACCCTCAGTGCAGCCAGTCTTGGTGCCTGGGATGGCAGAAAGAGCTGAGCAGAGTGAGAGGGTTTCTCAGGTAATCACCCCCAGTGTCCCCAGGGCTGTGATTACTATCTGTCAACAACAGGCAAGCTGCCTGCAGCAGTTCAGGGTTACTGCAAGCACGGTGGGTCTGGACCCCTGCTCTTCTCTGCTCTTTGCTCCTCTCTGCTCGCTTTGCCACAGTGGGGTGGCCAGAGCCGCCTAAGCTCCTTGTGGAGAGCCACAAGCACTGTGAGCAAGGGTGAAGAGTTTCAGCTGTGGGAAGCATTTGGCATTCCTCTGCCAGTGCTGATTCATTGAAGTGCTGTCTACAGTATTTATAACCTTTTTTATTTTTTCCCCGCAGTGTAAACGTACTTTTTTTCCTGTGATATTTAAAATGGTGGATAAAAGAAAACATGTCTGTAGCATACAGTCTATAAATTACACTAATAGGAGGATTATGCAAAGAAAACAAGGAAAAGAAAATGGGAATATGTCTAAGAGAAATAGGGGTAGATGAGGCCTGTCCTGAAATCTTATGCAGACAAACATTTAGAAAAGGAAAAAACAGGCTTGGACCAAACATCAGCAACCCAGAGACTCCTGTTCTTGGGCTCCTGACCTGTTGCACTGTTGTTGCTAGTGATTTCTTCCACCTCTACAAAATCATTCCTTCTGTGTGATTCCAGAAGGTACCAGTTGCTTTTCTGGTGAGAGATCCATACTTGCAGGTAGTATCCTACTGTGTAGCTCTCAGCCAATCTTTTACAGTTGAAGTCCTCTGGTCATTTACACTTCAATGTTATTCTCTTTCAATAGCTAGTTCAGAAAAAAGTGTCCCCACAAGTCTTACTGTCTGCTCATATTGCTGCATAGATCCTTCAAGAACCACACAGACAGCTATCTTGAATACTAAGAGCCTGCAAATAAAAATTACCATCTCAGTTCAATGCTGAGGTGTGATTCTTGTCATTATTTACCACTGCCCATCTGCTTGCCACACTCAACAAGATGCTTAGTGTGCTGACCTGCTGGCTGACTACTGCTGCAACTCCAGCCAAATGAAGCTGCTGTTGCTTGTCTGAGGCTGTACTCACTGCAGACTGCAGCTCTGCTGTACCTCTCCCAGGCAGCTGCCTTCATGCTACGTGCAGAGTTTCCTGAGCACTGCAGCAGAATGCAGCACTCAAAAGGGTATGCAGGGATACTCTGGCAAAGGGTGGAAATTTGTGTCCTTCTAAGAGAGAAGTCTAAGAAACTAGCATTTCATTCAGCTGTGACCTGATCCTGCTCTTGCAGTCATTGATGCTAGAGCTGGAAAAGCAAGCTAAGCAACCCCTGCATTTGGAATGTTAAAAGAAAAGGAGTTTCAGGGTTTGACTACAAATCAAATATATGGAATTATGTCTAAAGCTGAATAACTGCTCTGCAGGAAAAGCTGAAGAAAACCGTTGCCATGACTATTGCATTTGCAAAGGAGACTCTTTCCCACATCTCAGAGTACTCTACAAGCAGCAGCCCCTGTATTGTCTCCTCTCTCTGGAGGCTCCAAATTCTACCTTGATAACACCTGTGCCCTTTGTGTCTTGTTGGGAGTGAGCAAAGGGTCAGAGATGGGGAGAGACCTTGGGGATGCTGAGCATCATGTGGACTTGAGTGAAAGGACACTGGCCTGGGTGGCACAGGCAAGGCATGGGGGCCACCTGGTTTAACACCAGTGTTTGAAGCAGGCGCTTTATTAATGGCTGTAAATCCAAAGTGCCCAAGCAGATGAGGAAAGGTAGTGGTGAGGCCAAAAAGGCTGGGCAAGCAATGTAACACACTGGAAAAATGCCCTCTGGCATCAGCCTCAGCCCCCTCTCCCCAGCAGCTTAGGTGTTCAGAAATGTCTCCCTGCTTTGCCATGCTCAGCTTTTAAATTAAGACAATGATCTTTGTGTCATAGAAGGCTACACATATTTTGTTTAAAAGTCTTGTAGGCATTCTACAACGTAAAGCAGAGCTAACACACTCCATATGCATAAAGGTCTATTTGGCTTTCTTTGCAGATGAACATTTGTGATTTTAAATTTTTCTTTGTTCTGCCTGAAGGCCTATACGGATTTCTGCAAAAGCGCTGAGACATATCAACTAGAATAAACCATTTTCTGGGATTTTTTTTTCCTCTTAAAAAAAGTACAATCCTATCGCAAAATTTCTGGCACTCATTTTACATGTTTCTCTATCAACCTGATGTGTGGAATATGGAAAGTCTTGCAGCTGTCACCTTGCCCCATGTTGTATTTATTCCTTAGAGAAAGGGCAAGGTAAAAGCAGCCAGTCTTCCATCTCAGAAAACCATCAATCTAATTTGGTGTAACCAATAAATGGGAGCAAAAAGAGCAAACCCCAAAGCAGAGATAAGGCAACTTCTCCTCAGATTTCAGTGCTGGGGATGGTCTGCCTGCACTCCCTGGCTGATAGCCAGAGTTCAGAGGTACCCAAGGTACCAAGGACAGTATCTGAGTACCCAAGGCACTAGTGGCATATATTCCAGAGATTTATTATTCTTAAATAAGCTAAGGCAATCTGTGGAGAACAACTTTAATGAGGTCAGCACAGTTAGTACTAAAAGCTAAGCAAACTTCCCTACTCTGCTCTGACTGAATCTTCTGAGGCATGCTTGCAAGAAGCCCCAGTAAAATGCACCCGGCTCGCAGAGGAAAATGGAACAGATGCAGCAGTGGAACTGGCAGCCTAGATAAGGAAGGAATTGGTTACGTGAGTGTCTCTTGTAGACTAATGCAGAAATGTGAAACCCATTGTCAAAGGCAAGTGCTAAGAGTTTGTGGACTTTCCTGAAGCAGGCTGGTTGTCTGGACAGGAGGATGTGGGACAATGCCAAGGGGATGGCTGGGATCAACAGCAGCTCCACAAAGAGAAGAGCTACTACTGAAATGAGACTAGTCTTATCAGAAAATCACCAGACAGGCAGAGACACCTCTGCACAAGGGAACTGAGAAACTCAGTAGCTGAAACCTATGTCATTTAAAAAAAACACCAACCCCCTGCCTCCTAATGTGGACTTAAGCCAGATTTGGAAATAGTTTTTCTGTTAGTCCATGCCCTGTCTTTCTTCAGAGTCAATCTAGAGCCATCAACCAGAGACAGACAAACGAAAGAGTCCCTAGCCATGATTTAGTAGGAAGTTGCCTCCAGAGAACTCTTCACTAAAAGGCCACACGCTTGACTGTGACCAGCTGCTTATGGAAATGGTTAGAAGGCAGAAAATGAGAGCAGAACTTTCCAAAGCATGTAAGCATGTGACAGTGTGCATGCATACTCACAGACATACCCATGTGGCCAGAAACCACTGGGAATGGGATTCTTTCTGAAAGACAGAATGGTTTCAGGATATATATGGCAGTGTAAAAGGTCATGGCTAATCTGAACAGCTCGATGTCTCTGCAGACTTCCAGTGACAGTTACAGCTGCAGCTGAGCGGAATGCGGGGATGCTTACAGCACTTGCATCTGAAGCCAAGGACTGAAATACTACCCGCCTGCTCCCAGCCACTCAGCAGCTTCTGTGAGAGCTGCGGCATGTGGTGCGCTGCAGTCCAGACCGTTGCCTAGCACTCATACTCTGTTTTGTTTGCCCTCTCTGATTGTGCTAGCTGGGGCTTAAGATAAATGGAGTATTCATCCAATTACCCCTGGGCACCCCTTTCTACTGCCATCTATTTGAGGAAAAGTAGCTTTACCACATGGATGTTTGCTTCCAACTTTTTTGAACTCCCTGGAGCCTTTAGAACATTCTGTTCACCCAGAGTGCTCACTAGCTGATCAGCTCTGTTGTTTTTCTCTGCAATTAATTAGCAGATTAATGTGCAAATGCCTAGGAGTTGAATATGCATACTCCCAAGTTTCATGATTAGCCTAGTAGGTTTCATTGTAGGTGAAATATCTGTTCTATACTTGGAAAGCAGAGGATGTAATGTATTTTTTATTCCACCCACTGTGGAAATCTTATGAATTCAATAGCTAAAATTCTGTTTATCAACACTGTTGGGCCCATCTTTTCCTTGGCCTGGGAGCTAAGAAACGAAAATAACAGTGGAATAATTTGTGTGGTTTTAAAAAAGGGCAGCAAGGGAGACTGTGAGCAGCTTGTTCTGAAAGTTTCATATCTATAATACACCAGAATGGGTATAGACTGAGGGATGCCGGAGGCTTCTGATGTCAGAAGGGCATTACCTGAAGTTTAACAGAGCATAAGTATTAGTCAAACCAATCAACTGTAAACAACATCACAGTACATTCCCAACAGGTCTCTGATAGATCACACCATGGCAGAGAATTGTTCAATCCCAGCATGACTAGCAAAATGAACATACCTGGCTTTGCCAAATAATGGCACAGTTAAAGCACCATGAGCTAAACCAGCTAATTTGTAAAGCTAAGCTATTGTTTTGTGTCTTTTTTTTAATCTCTATCTTAGACAATAGTCAGCTTTAAACCACTGTTCTTGTGAATCTGAGACTATCTTGTATTTTGCAAATGTTGCTTTGGTAGTGAAATTTACTCTGGTAGTTGATTTTGCTACATTTAAATCCTACCTTGAAAATTTACAAGTCTTACTGCTCCAGGTCTGCCATGGAGGCTAGGACAGTTTCTACCAGAATGCCATACTGAAGTGGCAATGTATGGTTATACACTGGCTAGCAGGAATGTCTTCGGGTATCTGAATTCAGATGTGCAGGGAATGCATGCCAGGGATTGCCAGGAGAGGGAGAAAATTTTGTTTTCTGGAAGAGAAATTCAGCTTCACAAGCTTGGCAAATACTGTCTTAAAAGCTAGGTGCACCACTGCCGCTGATTTTAAAAATATAAATGTTGAACATCTGAAAATTGCGACCTCTGTCAATGTATGTTCGACCTCTTGAAATAACACCAGGGCAACAGAGAGAGGAAAGGAAATTTGCAACTTGTACATCAAATACCAAAATAATGTGGAAAGCTGCAGGTTAATTAGAATGTATGAAACCTCTGGATTCCTTTAAAATTGACTTATTTGTGCCTATTAGAATCCTTGTATCATGTGGAATAGCATCTGTGTCCTGTAGCATATTTCCATTATTAAACTACTGCGTGTATTTGAGGGAAATTAATCTGTAAATTGTTTCTATTACATGAAAAAATATGTATACAGGCATACAGCTACACAAATTTATAATTTAATAGCTATGAAATTAATATTATCTGTAAAACTGTAATAATAATTAATATTATCTGTAAACAAACTTAGATCGCTATCTTCTTATTTCCCTGTTTTCATAATACAGAAAAAATTAGCCAAATACTAGTATGGATACTTGGGACAAAACCCTAACTCTCTTGGAAACACAATGTCATCCTTGCACCCCAGGTTGAATAGGCAGAAATGCTTATTTCCTCATAAGAAAAGAAGCACCTCCTGAGACCAGGTTTGTCTGTCTCAGCCTGTGTGCACAGGCAGACTGCAGACACTTTCTGCTTTGAGTTAAACACCAAGGGACAAGGAAAGCTCACAGCTTGCAGGGGGTCAGCAAACAAGCCAAAACTTTTCAGATCCTGCTGACTGACATCTCCAGCCATCTCATAATTTCTCATGATTTTTAACACAATGTGCACAAGTCTGTTTGCTTATATAACAACTAATGATTCAGCTCCCAGAATATTATTGTGAGGGTGATAGAAAGAAGAATTTCCTGTTAAAGGAAGAAACTTTGTCATCTGGCTTGTCCAGAGTGCACTTCCATAGAAGGGCTGGGGTTTTAGACCAGAAGTTGAACATCTAGGTCATTGATGTCACCTAATGTGAGCAAACACAGTTTAGGAGACTAAGCCTGTATATGCAACTACCTCATGTGTACAATCTCCCCAATCTCAGGGTGTGTCTAAGGCACATGGTGCTTGCTCTCCTGAGGGAGAGAGGGGTATTTTGTGATGCAGCATACACAGACACTGCTCAGGCCTAGCCAAGGTGAGAAGGTTCCTTGAGCCTTCATCCTGGCCCTGGCCCAGGGGTGCAGGTTTGCATCCCCATCCAGCCAATGCAGGAGTCTCCTCCCAGTGTCTGAGCCCCTGGCAACACACATTTCCAGCACAGGTGTCTCTGCCCTCACAAAGCTCTTCTGCTTCACATGAAAATACATAAATATTCATGGTCAAGAGTAAGTTTCAGTGATTGCATGTAGCATCAGTGGTGGTATCCATGATACCACTGGGGCTGCCAGAGGTGTGGGCAAGTACTGGCAACCAGGAAGGAGCTTTACTAAGGTAAGCTTGCCTTACCTTAGGGATGACAGCAGTTTGCCATCCCTCCCTTGTTGCCCAGTAGTCAATGTACCTCAGGGAAGACCTAGGATTCAGGCTATGCTTGAACAGGTGTTTCAATTTATTGCATAATTTAGCCTTAGCTCACATGCAGGCAGTTGCATAAATGCTTTACGCATCTGTCTGCTCAGCTTGCCATTTGCTCTAGCTCCCCTTTTTGGAAGCCTACTTGATATAATATCCTGTACTGGCTTCCTGACCTGGCTCTCAGCCAGGTCTGTGTAGGCAACTGGGTGCCAGTTTAGGGAAGACACAGATTGCAGACGTAACAACACAGAGCAGCTGGAGTGCTTGTCCACCTTGCAAAATGTAACACAGATTTTTCTGAGTTAGCTTGGGGCTTGACAGAAGTATCGTTACGCCGGGGATACCAAATGTTGTATGAACAAAAGTGAGATAAAGAATTTGAAGAGATCACTGTATTAATGCATACATATGTCTTCTAGTGCCAAAGCTAACAACTGAGATGTGGATTAGATTAGATTTCTCTTTGCTGTGTTGCTGAGCATAGTCTGCCTTGAAGGTGAAGAAACTTCTGCACCTTGTGTCACAGGGATAAGGAAGTGAAGGGCTGAAACTGAATACGGCACTTTACAAGCACATCTCTTGCTCAAGTCAGAATCTGACTTCCAAAATATTATCAATGGCAATCTTGAAAACCCTTCAGCTAGTTCATACCAAGCACTGTCAAGAACTATCTAGTGATCTCTGGGCTTTTTCCTTATGGTATCACCATTTGTACACAAAATTAATATAAATTCTTCAATCTAGAATGAGTGATGTAAATGCAACAGTAAAGCACAGGTGTATGAGACAGTGCTAGAGAGCTGTGACCCAGACACTGAGGGGACAACTGCTCCACACAAAACCAGAGGTGTCTGCAAGGTGGGTAGCACCTTAGTCCCTTGTGTATGTGACAAATCCCTGCTGCTGTCTACTGTGAACAGCTGTGAGGACAAGAATACCCTGAGGTGAGAACTAAGTAATTGCAACACTATTATTTCACTTAACACCATTCTCCACTCACAGCTTTCAAACCCAGAGTGTTTTGAGGAGGGAAACTGCAAAACTGAACAAGCATCAAGAGTGACTTACTCTTTTCAATGATATCATTGTGTTTGTGGCACCATCAAAGATCCCAGCCTGACATCAAGACCCCTCTTCCCCATGGGCATTTTTCCTACATCCAGCATGGGGCCAAAGAGAGGGGGAGGTAAGACAAATTAAATGGTTGCTGGCAGTGTGCCCGTGACAGATTGACTAGCTAAGAATGATTGAAGCTGAAACCCTAAAGTATGGATTGGTATCTCTTATTTTTCATGGTGCTTCTGGTGCACTGGTTCAAAATATTTGCTTTTTACCTCTGGGAAGTTGGGCTTAGGTTCATTCTGGGAGCCAGACAATAACTGCAGTAGGGAAGTGCAGGCTGGGGCCATGCCATGCTGGCTGTCAGTGCCCCCAGAGCCAGTACTGCCCAGCAAGTGCTTTCTCCACAAGGCAGTATGAAAGTGTGACATTCATACAACAGCAGTCACACTATAGTCAGGCCTCCTTAAGTCCATTACATCATGAGAATGGCCTTCTTAAAATAGAAATAATTCTTGAAGATATATGTATAATGAGATAGGAAAGAGAAAAGTGGCATCAGGGCACTTAGAGAAGTATAATTCCTGTAAAATTTTCTTCAATAATTAATTTCTCTGCTTAATTCATAGATGACTACACCTAGTTACTCTAAGGTAGATTTTGGAAATATCAAGGCAGACTTATTATTTGCCACAGGAGTAAGATATTTTTATATAAAGAAGCCTGGTGGTCTGACAGGCAGTGTCTAAAATCTCCATCAATGTGCCTTGTGCTTGCATGCAAGGGTTTATCTTCTGCCATGGTCCAGGCATTACATCTCTGCAGAAGCCACTCGTGTTCCCTTCTGGCCTACTTGACCAATATTCTCCCGCTGGACCCTGAATTAGGACCTTGAGTTAGGACATTGAATCCTCTGAATTAGGACCTTGGCCTAATTCAGAGCTGGGAGGGGGGTGACAACAGGCTGTGTTTGACACCCACAGAGGCATTAGTGCACCCCCTGCCCTGTAGTTTGCAAGCCCATCAGTGCTGAGTGCACTGCCTGTCCTGCAACTCCAGCGATTGAAGGAGGAAGGTCAGTGTGGTTATCATCTCCAGCACAGAACTGTCCCCTCTAACACCTTATTTACATGTGCTGTGATTTACACAGCCCACCATGATTATTCAATTAGCTCCCACAACTTTCAAATTATTTTTCTGGCTTGGCAGAGCCTCCCTACCAGCATATTACTTTTGATGCTAAGTATGCCCTTTCATCTGTTAATTTTGTTTCCAATTGCTGTTGACTACACCTGGCAACTCTCTTCAAATAAATCCTCCATTCCACTGAAATTTCTTGAAAATGTTCTCTTTTCTTCTTTCCCCCACTTCCTTTTAATTGAGCGTTTTCACACAGTTAGGTCTTTTAATGCATCTCCACAAATCAATACCACCACTTCCTCTAAAATGTTGATGTCTTTATTCTAATTTCCCATCAGTTTCTTATGGTCTTTCTTCTTCTGACTCTTGCAGACCAAACAACCAGCAGCCTGTGCATCATATTGCCTGCACTAGGTACACTAGGTAAAGGGCCACCCAGACTCTGTTACATTGCAATTACAAATTGAACTGTTCTCTCTCTCCTTTTCTTTTTTCTTTTCTTTTCTTTTTTTTTTTTTTTGAAGTGCTTACAAGCCTTCTCTGATTTTTTTTTCCCGCATGTGGCACCTTTCTGAGGCTTCCAGGTAACATACTCAGGTGTGACAGAATTTATGGGTTTTTTAGGAGTTTTCTCTCTATCATCATAGGAACACAATAAATGCCACATTCTAAGCCTGTAGCAAGCCATGTGCAATCTCAATCGAGAAAGGCAAATTTTGCACCAGACAGCAACATCGTCCAGAACCAGATCCTCCTCTGTGCTGCAAAAATTGGACTTTTAATCCAATTTTTTTAAATTCGTGAAGCACTATGCACAGAATCACAGAATCATAAAATAGGTACGGAAGTGATCTCTGGAGACCATGGACTTCAATCCCTCCACCAAAGCAGGGTCAACTCCAGCAGGTTACACAGAGATGCATCCAGGTGGGTTTGGAATGCCTCCAGAGCAGGAGACCCCACAATCCCCCTGAGCAGCCTGTTCCAGTGCCCTCCCACCCTCAGTGCAAAGTTCTTCCTCAGGCTGAGGTGGAATTTCTTGTGTTGTAGTTTATGTCTATTACTCCTCGTACTACCGCTAGGCACTACTGAAAAGAATCTGGCAGCATCCTTCCGGCATCCGACTTTGAGATATTTGTACGCATTAATGAGACCCCGTCTCAGCCTCCTCCGAACTACACAAGCCCAGTTCCCGCAGTCCCGCCTCGTACGGGAGATGCTCCTGATCCCAGAGGATCCATGCGGTCTCTGCCCCCCCGCTCCCGCAGCTCCTGGTCATCCTTGCGCTGCGGAGCACAGGACGGGACCCAGCAGTGCCGGTACACAGCACAGATGTGTCCGTACAAAGCCCACGGCGTGTCTCTGAAGAGCATTCCCGAAGAACCTCTGTGGGATCCTGTGGGATCCTGTGGGACCCTCGCGCCCCCCGCACACCCGGGCCCCGCGTTTCTCCTCCCGGCGCCCCCTAGCGGCCGCCTGTGCCCGCACCGCGCCCTCCAGCAGCGGCGTAGTCCCGCCCCCGGGCGCGCGGAGCGTGGCTCTGATTGGCCGCGGCGGGGCCGCCCCGCCCCCTGCGCAGGGCCGGCCCTGGCGGCGGGGCCCGGCTGTCATGGAGGCGCCGGACGGAGCACGGGCAGCGGCGGCGGGCGCGTCCCTCTGAGGGCGGCAGCGGCGGCAGCGGCGGCGGCGGAGGCGGGAGACGGCCCGGACCGCCCCGGGAAGGTAGCGCGCAGCCTGGCGGGCCTTGCCGGCCGGCTCCAAGCACGGCGGCCGCGGGGGTTGGGTGCCGTGCGGGAAGGGAGGGAGGGAGGGGGATGGGGCTGCGGGGCTCTGGGCGCAGCGGGTCCGGTGGTGAGGCGAGCGGAGGGCTTGAGCTCTCCCCGGCGTCCGGGGCTTGGCCGGAATGCGGCCGTCGCCTTCCCCGCCCGGCTGCCTTGGAGGTGCGTGTCTGCGGGTCTTCCGGCGGGAACCGGGGGCTCTGTACTCGGGATACGCCCCGAAAGGAGTCGGGGGTGCAGCTGACGGAGGCGCTCGGGAGAAGAGGATCGTTCTGTGTCCGGCGTGGATAACGCGCTGGTGGGATCAGCCCCCTCCTCCCCGTAGCTTTCCTCAGGGGCCACCGCGCGGCCCGGGAGAGCCCCAAGGAATGCAGCTGGACACCGGCGCGCCACAGCAGCGACTTGTTTGGGTGTAGCTGTGGGAAAATACAATGCGGTTGCTTGTTTGCGAAGTAGGAGGTGAAAACATCGAGAATTCTCCTTTTGCAGATTTGTGATAAGCACAGCCTGCGCTTCGTCAGGACCCTGTTTGGAGTCTCCATGTTGTCCTATCTGGATGAAACTGATCTGAGAAGAAGGTGGGGACATTCTGTTTGGGCTAAGCACTTCCAGTAAACTCTTGGCTGAAAAATTCAGGTGTGTATCCATCGGGAAGCAAGAGAGGTAAAGGCTAAATGGATCTAAAGACAGCAGTCTTCAACGCTGCTCGTGATGGCAAGCTGCGGCTCCTTTCCAAGCTACTGGCAAGCAAAACAAGGGAAGAGGTGGCCCAACTGATGTCAGAAAAAACCAATGGTGCCACGCCACTTCTCATGGCAGCCCGCTATGGTCACCTCGACATGGTGGAATACTTGTTGGACCATTGCTCTGCCTCGATAGAGGTTGGTGGCTCGGTGAATTTTGATGGTGAGACCATCGAGGGAGCTCCGCCGCTGTGGGCAGCATCGGCCGCCGGCCACTTGAAGGTTGTCCAGTGTCTGTTGGATCATGGTGCGTCTGTCAACAACACAACGCTGACAAATTCAACGCCTCTTAGAGCTGCCTGTTTTGATGGTCACCTGGAAATAGTCAAGTACCTTGTGGAGCACAAAGCAGACCTGGAAGTATCAAACCGTCACGGGCATACGTGCTTGATGATCTCATGTTACAAAGGCCACAAAGAAATAGCTCAGTATTTACTTGAAAAAGGAGCGGATGTGAACAGAAAAAGTGTTAAAGGTAAGTTAGTTTTTTCACTTTCATTGTAGTAAATAGAGGTAAAGTTACTAATTTACTTCATAAAGAGCCTGACATAAAAAAAATTCTTCTGTTCTCATAAAGCATAATATATAAAGCGTTTATAACTATGTTTTTACTTTTTCTTTTTAATTTACTGGTTTTTAACGTGGATTATAAAATTGTTGTTTAAATTGATACATTTTAATCTTAAATCCCTAATTCTTAAAAGACTTAGTCGTATGAAGTGTCACATTTATGCATGTGTTAAAAGCTAATAAAGTTGCTGAAAACCACTCTTTGTAGTAGGTTGGTCTAGCAGAATACTCAAAAACATGAGCATGTGTTCTTGGTTTTTGTAGTAATTCTTAAGAAACCAAGTGTGCTGTACATAAAACTGATTAGTGCCAGTAAGGCTGATCTAAGGAAACACGCATAAAGAAGAAGAATTACTTTCTGCATTCAAAAATTAATAACCACTTTCCTCTTCACCCACTCTCTCCAAATTACTGAGTAATTTTATACCTTTTTCAGTGTTAGTAAGCAAAAATATATATTAGGATTGAAGAAATGAAGATGCAGGTGACGGTGATCTCAGCAGAGGGGCTTCCAGTGGCTCACAGATCTCAAACCCTTTTGCCCCTGTTTACAATTGCTCTGGTGTTACCACACAAAGTAAAGATTTCTGGCTTTTTTTCCTGTGATCATAATTAGTTGAACATACAAATTTTCTATTACATATCAGACTTGTATTTAGTTGTGATATTAGCCTGAAAAGCACACCAGTTGCTTCAATTTACAGCTAATTTTTTATCTCACTGAGCCAGGATTATGTTTCATCAGATTTTGGGTTTTTTAATATATATAAATACATATAAAAACTAATCTGCTAGCAGTTGTTTTGTAGCATAATAGCTCTGCTGCCTTTTTCAGGTTAATTACATTTGTAACTGTATACTGTACCTTTCAGTTATTGGTGTTAAAATATCCCTTGTGTTTAAATTGTTGTATGATACTGGTAAATACCAAATGTGAGAGTAATCTTTAGAAAAGCTGCTAATATGCCTTAAATATGGTTAAATATGCCTTTTCTCAGCAAATCATGCAAATATGTGGGTTTAGCGTAAAGAAAGCTAAACTACAGATTTGTCATGGAGGTGGGCAGAGCAAAATAAATCTTCCTTTGTAAGGGTTTGAGGTTGCTCATGAATCATCATGGACTTGTGGTAGGATAAAAATGTCATTTTTCTAAATAACATTCTGGGAATAGCAAGCTAAATATAAAGTGTGTAAGCAACTGAAAACTTGGGGTTTAGTTTTGAACCTATCCATTTATATGATAGGTGTGAACCAAGCAATGCTCTTAAATACTTGATTTAATTGGGAAAAAGATGTAATTCTGCAGCTCTTTATCTCCCTTATTTTGTGTTGGTGGAGTAGGCTTTACCTTAGTTATCCTTTTTATTCACTTTATTAGTGAATTAGCATTATTTGTGTTTGTTTAAATGACTGGGGATTTTCTCAGTGGTGTCAATTATCTTAATTCCTTTCTATTTCCTTTAGTTTCTGTGTGACTTGCATCTAGGCAGACAAGCAAAGGTTCTCAAAGTAGATAAATGATCCTTAATTTAAAAAGTTGGATTGGATATGGTTCAGTTCATTGAAACTCATTTTACACTTGAAACTGTCATGTGTACAACTGGATGTGTGTACGTAATAGCTGTCTGTTGGTAATGTGTGGAAGTCCCCTCTGGTATGACAGGAGCGTATTTTTGGTATCTTTAAGAAGTTTTATCTCTGAAGTTACTGAATAAGCAGTGGTGAGGTCAAGCAAGCAAGCAAGAAAGTACTATAAACCCTGAACGTCATTTGCAGAAAGGCAGAACTGAGGACAATTGGTAGCTGTAAGTACTGTAACAGTGGCTGAGATTCAGCAGGTAACCTCCTCAGTTTTGTTTTGCAAAAATGTTATTGATTTTAAAATTAGTCAAACAATATTCATTCTGCATTGTCACCCTCTCCCTCAAAGAATCTTGTATTACTTTCAGTTTCTACTCCTCCCTGCTGTGTCCTAAATAGCTGACAGAGTGTCCTGTGCTTGTAGCAGGGAGATAACAGAGCATCTGAGTGTTCTGCTCCCCAGTAGTAAGAGTTGCTGTGCTTTTATGTGAGTTCTGTTTAGACAGGCACCTTCCTGGGCCCTATATAGAGAAGCCTGTTCTTTCCTGAAAAATGTAAAAAAAAAAAAATTGTCGCATTTAAAATTGCATACTCCTTAAAAGAGCAGAACTATTCAGTTGAGTTGTTGTTGTGGGAGATTTCTGTAGATCCTTTTTCACATCCTTAGAGCTTGTGTGAGCGTGAGGGGCAGAATTACTTGACCTATGTCTTGTGGTTTTCCACTGGATTTTCATATTGCAGAATATCACATAATACGTATATTAAGCTTCCTGAATATATAGATATGAAAATGTTTCAGAGTGTTGACAGTTTCAGGGAGAAATCTGAATACTTTGATAGGAAAAAATAGGTACATTCACATGCATCTAAATGTATGAAAGAGTAGGTGAAAACATGGGATGAAATCTTGCTTCTAAAATGCAGAATCCCACAGCTGTGTTTTGGACTATGGAAATTCAGAGGTCAGAGGTTCTTGAGAAAGTTGCGAAAGTATGGAAGTACAGCCAGGAAATTAAGATGTTCATAAAGATTTCAGAGTGTGTCAGGTAAGATGCTGCACTGAGGTGAATGAGGTGAAGTGTAAGTCTGGAAGTGTCACCTGGTGGATGGTGCTGAAGAGGGATGTTTGGGTAAATGATTCCTCAACTGTGAAAGATGGCCAGTGGTTCTGAATTTAAAGTACGAGCCTTTGATGGTATTTGTTTCTACTGTTTTGCAGATCTGAACTTTCTCACAGTTTTCCTGAGCTTCTATGTAGGATTTAGGCAGCAGAAATGTAAACAAAGTATATTTTAAAAAGTATTTTAGTTTACATGAACAGTGTAAATGATGGGGACAAACTGATAGGTGGGGTAAGAAGGGTGGGTGGGTTCTATTATTTTGTAATGGTGGAAAACAGCAAAGATATCTACAGATAGGAAGCAGCCTAAGCAATACTTCACAAAGTGAATTCATTTACCACTGTCTCTGATTCATAGCTTTCACCAGTGTTCTGCTGTCATGGCTTAATGCCAGCCAGCAGCCAAGCCCCAGACAGCTGCTTGCTCACTTCCCCGCCAGTGAGACCAGGAACAGAATACTCGTGGCTTGAGATAAAGACAGCTTAAAAAGGAAAACAAAAGCAGAGCACACAAGCAAAGCAAAATGAGGAATTCACCACTTCCCATGGGTGGTCCTGCTCCACAAGAGCAGGTCTCCATCATGTGTAACACTTACCTCAGAAGACAAACACCATCACTCCAAATGGTCCACCTTTTCTCTTTCTTCCCCCCAGCTTTATGTCCTGAGCATGATGTCACATGGTCTGGAAATCCCTTTGGTCAGTTTGGGTCACCTGTCCCAGCTGTGTCTCCTCCCAGCCTCTCATGAACCCCCAACTTCTCACCAGTGGCAGCACAAACAGCAGAAAAGGCCTTGGCTCTGTGTGAGCCCTGCTGAGCAACAGCAAAAACATCTCTGTGTTATCAACCCTCTGCTCAGCACAAATCCAAAACACAGCCCCTACCGGCCACTGTGAAGAAAATTAATTCTACCCCAGCTGAAACCAGCGGAACAACTCCTCATTTAAGAAGCTGCAAATTAAAAATAAAGTTTAACGAGTTTCACTTGTAGTTAATGATCTCTCAGATGGCAAGTTTTTATGCTGTTCCTAAAAGTAGGAAGAGTGTGGGTAATGTTAGAGTAGCAGAAACACAACTTTTTTCAGAAGGTGGAATCCTAGAACTAAAACCTCAGATGAAGCACAGTTTTGTCTCTGTGCCAGATGAGGAGCATGTTCTGTGTCAGCTGCATGCCGTTTTCTGTTCTGCTGCACTATGAAGCCTGCCAGTGATTTGTTGTTAGAGTGGTGCCACCTTACTATTACCTTCAGAACAGACCACTGCATTCTCAAAGACAGTGTTTCGTTGATGTGCACGGTGTTCATTTGGTGATGTGTAGGCAGGGAAATGTTTACTCTCTTAATACAAGTGTCGGTCATTTTAAGGATTTCAGATTCCAGATTTGGGCTCTTTGAGGCTATCTTTTTTGATTTTTTTTTAATTAAAGGTACAATATTTCATGTAAGTTCCCCACTGAAATATTTTTCATTCAGACTGATTGTAAAGAAATCTTATACTTCTGCTTCAGTTCCAGACAGGACAGTTAAGATCTTGCATTTTGAAAATTTGCAGTGCACATTTTAATAGCTTGTGTTTATACTTTATTCTCCTCTGCCAGATTTGCAGAAAGGAAGGGAAAAAAATCCATTATTGCAGCAATTAGTGAGTTGGATCATGGATAAAATATGCATGTACTGGTAGCCAAGATGGGTCAAATACAAGGGAATTGTTACCTTTTTTCAAAATACATGCTTAAGAGGCAGCTGTTTTACCTGAAGATAGCTGGTAAGTCTTTCCATTGCTCAGTGGCCTGGTCTGTGGTCTCTCTCTTCAAAGTGCTTTCTGTGGTTTTGTTAGTGGTTTTCACCAACTCTGCCTGCCTTTTGTAGTTAAAAGACTCATCAGCTAGCCTTAAGACTGGTTTTTCTCCTCTAAAGTATTAGAAGATCAGAATTTTGTTTCTAAGAACTGCTGGCCAAGGCATTCTCTTACTTTTCTCTTGCGATATGCACAGGAGTGTTTAATTGCATTAAAAAAAAAAAGGAATACTGTGATTCTTCAAATTACAAAGTATTTAATATTTTTGTAAAATAATATGGTAAACAAGGTTTGTTGACTTTGGACTTTGTTTCCTCATTTTGGGAAGTACAGAAGAATGCAAACTTCTGTCTGTATGGGTATTGTATCAAGGGCTAGATCAAGGGCTGGTGCTAGTTCAGTATTGTTGTTAGTAAGGGGCACTGAAAGATGTGACCTCAAACCTGCTGGTAAGGGAAAAAATATTTTACAGACATAGCAGACCCAGAAGTAGGGGAATTATGGAGAATCATGCTATTTCCTTTATGACAAGTGTGATCTAGTATGTGTTAAAAATAGTTAATTTTATTGTGCCATAAACATTAAGGAGTCTTGACAGGTTTGTTTTCTTCTGAAGGTGTTTGTCTTCTCTGCTTGGCAAGGTTCATAGTATCACTGAGGGAGCAGGGAAGGGATAAAAAAAATCCCCAAACAAAGGTCTTTGGGGTTTTTTTCTGCTTCTTGTTGTTGCTTTTTTGCTTATTTTTTAAAATTCTCCCAATGAATAAACACTTGCTCTAAAAGTGTTGGGGGGGGGGGGGGTTGCTTTTTTCCCTTTTTTGGTAGGTATTACATGGTACCAGGGCTCTGAAACTCATAGATGTTTTGTTCGTGACTGTGTGTGGAAACTGAGCTTCAGGAGGAATGTCGAAGTTAAATAAGGAAGATAAAGACACAATTTAAGTTTAATTCTAACTAAAAAGTTTTTGTTTAAATTAAATCATACACAGCATGCTGTTATTCACATAATAATTGATAATGTTCATAATACAAGTTCTCTTGAAGTATTTCAGTGAGCAAGACAGCAATTACTCCCTTACATCGTATGGAAATTCCATTAAAATAAATTGTTGAAATTAGCAGTTCTTTGCATTTGTTAGTTAGTTTTTTGAAGGAAAGACATTTCGTTTTTATTCACTATGCACACTAAGAGTTAGGATGTGTAACAGGTTTCTTATGCATTGTCCATGTTTGGATCTATCTGGCAATACTTTTAAATCAGTAAAGACTCTTGGAAGAATTACTGAATTACTTCAAGTGCTGTGGTAGAAAAAGAAATGAATGTTACATGAAAAATTTCACTTTATAAAAGTGATCACTTCATTTGTAAGGCTGCGGTGGTTAATGTACACACTAGTCAGTCATTTAAATTAAATACTTTTATTTCTTTTGTTTTTAATGATCTTGGATAGAAATTCAGATTGGTGATAAGTTTTAATGTAAGTTTTACAACGTGTAAATTTGATAAAGCATTTTGGAAGTATTAGGAAGTGGATGCACTTAATTGGTTGCAAATCAAGTCAAATCACTTTCTGTGTCATGGCTTCATTTTCTTCCATTCCCTTGTCACAAGCTATCAGTCTATTTTGGGAATTACTTGCATTTGACATAGAAAAGCCTGCCCTCCTTATGAATTTGAATACCCACCCCCACTCCAGTAAGCTTTTGGAAGCACTGGGTAGTTAGTTTTGTGATACATGAAATGTTTCTGAAATGTTCATAACTCCTTTTAAAGGAGTCCTGTTAACAAAAGAGTAAAGTGTGAAGATGCAATGCCAACTAGCCATACCTTTTTCTG
This sequence comes from Melozone crissalis, assembly GCF_028551555.1. Lineage (NCBI taxonomy): Eukaryota > Metazoa > Chordata > Aves > Passeriformes > Passerellidae > Melozone > Melozone crissalis. The sequence continues at coordinate 16,026,515 of NW_026535783.1, read as the reverse complement.
TACTTTGTATCTGCAAGATTTAGAAGGACTGGAGTTGGGGTTATGGAGAAGTTACTAGGTAATATGAATGGTAAAGTTTTATCCGGATAAAAGCCGTTTGTAAGCACTATTAGCAATACAGTAGAGTGACACTTAATATTTAGCAGGGAAGTATCTGAACTACTGGAATCATCTGCAGTCCAGTCTTTTGTCCATGCAAGGAGGAGCCTTTTATGTTATGGTAACAAGAGCTATCTTTGATGTGTGATTGAATTCCTGCCGGTCATTTTACAATTGACTTTTAAAAATAGATGAAAACTACTTTACAATAATCATTCCCATCTTAAAAAAATTAATTTGACCAAACTCATCATATGTGTCTCTTGTCAAAGAGAATGACTTTCAAATTACTTTTGCTTTATTTTGGCATTTTTCCTTCTTCATACAGCAATAGATATAACATTGTTTTCTAGTTTGTTACTGAATAGATAATGTTACAAAAATTGAATTAATTTCTGAATTGTTTTCAGCCACTCTTTATCACTGTAGATGATATGGTCACTCTAGACACTATAGACAGTGTAATGTTTTGAAATGGATGAGTTAATTCACAGAATAGTGGTTGATCTGCTGTGTTTATTTGAACTGTTCAGTTCCTGGTCAGTTTGTGGTGAATTTATAGCCTTTGATTTGCACACTAAGGCCCCTCTCATGTTTTGTTTCAAGTTCTTCCTCTAATATAGCAGTTGATACTTGCTAGGTGTAGATGGCTGGCAGTGTTATTTCTTAAGGTTGGGGTTTATGTTTGGGTTTTTTTTTAAAGTTGACAACTCTCAACTATCTTTTTACTCCTAGGCACTTTTCAATGGAAACTTGTGTTTCTTACAAAGTATTCTTCCCACTGCTGTGTATGTACCATCCAATCAAACTTCAGTGAGGTGCAGCCGCTGCGTAAAAATTAGTAGTGATGGCCTCACATTATTAGTTGATACATGACATAATTTAAGCTGTGGTTATTTTCATTCTAAGGGCTACTGCAGTATAAACAACTGGAAAATTACACTACTTCTGATAAGCTGTTAAACTGAAATCAGTATTTGTAATACCAATAAAAAAACCTAAATTGTTTTAAATTTAAAGCATCCAGTTGGAAAGAGCAGTGAAATTCCTTGGAGTCTTAAGCATATTTCCACGTGTTCTACATAGCTGCATTGTAAATTAATGGCATACTGACTGCTGGATTTAGTTTACATGGACAATGGCCAAGCTTATTTTGTGTGGATTTTTTTTAGTCACAGTGTGTATGCCTGCTGATTGATAAAATAGTGTCAAAAGCAGCATTACGTGGTGATAGATCTCCAGTATGTAATATGCATAGCTGGCACTGTTGTGGTTGTCAAAAGTAGCAAAATATATATTAATAGCTGTGAGACAATAGTAAGAATTTGGATGTTACTGATATCTTTTGGCTTATTGGTCTTTAATATGCTTTTATGTTACTATTTTTAAAATATATTAAAAATGTTCATTTGAAGGTAGAAACAGCTGCCAGTTGCAGAGCTCTGCCATGAAGGATAGTGTATGGAGTTGAGTACACCCTGAAACATTAACTGTGTTAACTGCTGGCTCAGCCAAAGCCCATGTGCATCTGGTTTTGCCTTTATCAATAAATACAGAACTGAAGATGGTCTGAGGGACCAGCCATTCTTTAGTTTTGAATTAACTGCTGTAGTTTCATTTTAACTAGACTTTCAGCAGCATAGCAAGAAGAATAAGTGTATGTGTATTGATAAGTTTGTATGTACGTCTGCATTTGACATCTTCCGCTCTTAGGAATATCAAGGTCTTGTCCTTTCTCAGATGGCATATTGACATTTTTCTAAAGACAGAGAGAATTTTAGCTGATAAGCTGTGTATGCCAAATTCGCCAACTTTCAATCCACCTCTGCTCCTGCAACTGAAAATGTGTTGGTCTAGGTAGAGATTGTAGTGTGGCCAAACCTATAACTTACTTAGTGCTATTAATGTTAAAAATTGCCTGAGGTATTAGAAAGGTGGAAAATCACTTCCCTTTTTATGAACTGGGTTTAACTGTATGAATCTTGATCTAGCAGGTAGTTTCATGTGCCACTTTGTGTTGAGATGTCGTCCCCAGTTTACTTGTTAGTAAATGATTGTAAAATCACTGGCCATTATTCAGAAATGTTTCAGGAAAAGACAATTTTGAAAGTTAAGTTCACTGTCAATAAATGAAGCAATCTGGTATTTTTAATTTTTTTTTCCTTAAAATGTTTGAATTTTGCTCTTAAAATATGATTCAGGGGACAAACTATTTTCGTACCTCTGGTATAATTGCAAAAACCTGAGTCATAAACTTTAGAAAGTAACTTTTTACTCATGTTTTATATGAATTTGATTAGCGTGTCAGCTAAATTTGATAGTCCCATTCACTGCAATCCTTTGAGCTGTGTCCTTCAGACAGTTCTGCACCCAGTGCACAATGATCCTACTCATCCCACACTTGGATAACTTGTCCAGAAGGATGTTGTGGGGACAATATAAAAGCCAAAAAAGGCAAAACTCACTAAAAGGCAAAAATCCCACAGCCACTATCTTTCCTTCATCTGATGGATGGGTGACCTTATTCTAGAAGCATGTCAAATTAGTTAAAACAGGACTTTTTCCTTGTCAACCCAAGTTGATACTACCTAATGATTGCATTGTTCTTTAAATGCCTTACAGTAGCATTCAGTACAATCTTCTCCATAATTTTTCTGAGTGTTGAGGTGAGACTAACAGGCCTGTAGGTTCCTGGGTAATCCGTCTTTTCCTTCTTATAAAATGAAATAACATTGGTTAGCTTCTATTGAGTAGGGACCTCCCCATACTCCCAGGACATTTGGTAGCTGGTGGAGAGGAGTGGTGCCCTCACAAACATCAACTTCTTCAGTACTCAGGTAAATCCCATCAGATCTCATGGACTTGTGAACTGTGAACTGCTACATCTAGTCCCTGAGAAGAGTCTAAACAAATGGGAAGTCACTATTCCTGAAGTTATCCTCTAAATCCAGGGCAGAAGGCAGTTTATCTGTATTATTTAAGACTGAGGCAAAGGAAAGCATTCAGTGTCTCTACACTTCTTTATCCTTAATAGTCAGATGACCATCTTCACTAGGTATCAGAATTGTATTTTCTTTAGACCTCCTCTTGCTACTAGTGTACTTTGAAAACCCTTCTTGTTGTCTGACACAATACCAGTCAGTTTCATCTCCAGCTGAGCTTTGGCCTTTTGCATCTTGTCCCCTTCATACATGAACCACAGCTCTGTCAAATTCCTGCAAAGCCTAACCTTGTTTCCAGACAGCATACCATTTATTTTTCCTCCTGAGCCCCAAGAGGAGTTCTCTGTCCAGTCAAACTGGTCTCCTGTCCTATTTGCTTGACTTTGGATACAATGGAATAGCCAATTACTGTGCTTTTATATAGCGAAGAATTCCCTTTTAATTTTGGTGTGGGTTTTTTTCTTAAACCTGTTTAATTTTTTCAGATAAAAATATCAAATATTTTGATTTTTATAACTGTGTGGCAGCCTTGTTTTCATGGTACACCAATGGAGAAAAAAAGAGCTATTTTAAAACCATTAATATTTGGGGGTTTTAAACTTTTTTTTTAACTATTAGCATGGTGGGATTTGGACTGTAATTTGATATGATTTGTGTAATTGTGTTTCTTCTCTTTCAGGAAATACAGCACTACATGACTGTGCAGAATCTGGAAGTTTGGAGATCATGAAGATGCTTCTCAAATATTGTGCTAAAATGGAAAAGGATGGTTATGGAATGACTCCCCTTCTGTCTGCCAGTGTGACAGGCCACACAAATATAGTGGACTTTCTGACCCAGCATGTACAGACCAGTAAGGCTGAGCGCATAAATGCCCTGGAACTTCTAGGAGCAACATTTGTGGACAAAAAGAGAGATCTGCTTGGTGCTTTGAAGTACTGGAAAAGAGCTATGGAAATGAGATACAGTGATAGGACTAACATCCTCAGCAAACCTGTGCCACAAACACTAATTATGGCTTATGATTATGCTAAAGAGGTAAACAGCTCAGAAGAGCTAGAAAATCTTATTGCAGACCCAGATGAAATGAGAATGCAGGCATTATTAATTAGAGAACGTATTCTTGGCCCTTCACACCCAGACACATCCTACTATATTAGATACAGAGGTGCTGTGTATGCAGACTCTGGAAACTTCAAGCGTTGCATCAATTTATGGAAGTATGCTTTGGACATGCAGCAGAGCAATCTTGATCCTCTAAGCCCTATGACAGCCAGCAGTTTGCTGTCATTTGCTGAACTTTTCTCTTTCATGCTTCAGGATAGGGCAAAAGGCCTGCTAGGCACTACTGTCACTTTTGATGATCTGATGGGTATACTGTGCAAAAGCGTTCTTGAAATAGAACGGGCCATGAAACAAAGCCAATGTCTTCCTGATCCAGTACAGCTGAACAAAGCTCTTTCCATCATTTTGCATTTAATTTGCTTGTTGGAGAAAGTACCTTGCAGCTCAGAACAGGAACATTTTAAGAAACAAACTATTTACAAGTTTCTTAAGCTTCAGCCTAGAGGAAAGAATAACTTCAGTCCACTTCACCTTGCTGTTGACAATAATACTACATGTGTCGGTCGCTACCCAGTTTGTAAATTCCCCTCTCTACAAGTTACTGCTATCCTGGTGGAATGTGGTGCTGATGTAAATGTCAGAGACTCTGATAACAACAGTCCATTACACATTGCTGCACTGAACAACCATCCAGACATCATGAATCTTCTTATCAAGTCAGGTTCACATTTCGATGCCACAAACTCATGTAAACAAACAGCTAGTGATTTGCTGGATGAGAAGGAAATAGCAAAGAATTTAATCCAGCCCATAAATCATACTACTTTGCAGTGTCTTGCTGCTCGTGTAATAGTGAATCATAACATATCCTATGCAGGGCATATCCCTGAAAAACTAGAGAACTTTGTTTTACTCCATAGATGATAGTGTGGCGTTCCAGAGTACTGTTCTTTAAGCACGACATGGTGATATTTTCCTTGAGCACCGTTGTGATACACCAGCGTTCCTTTAGCTTGCTCCATTTTGCTCTCATTGCCTAGTGTTGTTAGCATCAGATTTGCAGAGTTGGTTACCCAGTATTTAATATGAATATGCCATATAATATATTTTGTGGATTATTTAGAAATGTAATGCCATATTTAGACTTTAAATTGTCTGCCAAAGGCTTGTCCTTTCTGGTCTTATTTGCCTGTTGGGTGTTTGGGACTGAGTTAAGTATTTTCCACTGATGTCTTTTTACTATAACTGGTATGTGGATTTTATACAGTTGGAAGGTCATCTTTTTTTGGTTTTGCTTGAGTGTTTCTACTCCTACTCTCTTCTTTTTCTATGGACTCATTGCTAAACTGTGCAAGTTGTATGGACTTGTTAACATTTGCAACTACCATAAGTGCTTTTATCTTCTCTATGCACTGGCTTAAACATGACTGTTGTGTGTGAGCATATTTCTATGCATCACTTGGCCAATTTCAACTTAAATGCCAATCTTGTTTTGCAGTTTGTTTAAAGCTCTCTTGAGAATGCTGTCTTCATAGCATGATGAATTTTGGAGTTATTTATCAGCTCTCCAAACTTGGGTTTGACTTTTTTGACTGCTTTAACTGAGGTTGCTTTCCTTTTGATCCTCTGGAATTTTTTCCTAAACTGGGGAGAAGAAAATCTTGCTTTTTCTGATTGTAGTCCACTTGAACTTTAAATCTGAAAATTGTTCTGTTGCATCGTGCAGCTGGGGGAAGAGTCCTCATGGTGTACAACTGATGCCTTCCCCTCTGCACTGTCTTGCTTGTGCCAGTTATGTGACTAGATGTGAAGTTTGCTCAAAGTTTAACCTCAAACCTTAATGATACACTTCTTTGAGAAATAGATCAAATATATGCTCTGCTTTAAAATCTGCAAATCAGCTTTAGCTTACAAAAGAAAACTAAAGCATGTTGATGGCATGATGTTTATCAGTCCAGATGTAGACATCATATAGTGTAGTAAGTGGCTGTCTGCCAGGGTATTGAAAGTTCTATAGCAGTGTCCTTTTTTTTTTTCTTCATTTTAAGTATCTTTATAAATACTTGCATGGATTTTTCATCTCTGCTATGTCAGTTGTACTTAACAAAAGCATAAGTTCTGTTGTGTATATAGCTCCTATTAAAGTACCTATTTTTTATAATATTTGCACAACAGCTTAGCTTTTGCAACAGAAAGGGCTCTTTTGACTTGATAAGAAGTCTATAAATGAAGATCATAAATGTGAGTGCGATTCAGGTAATTAATATAATTCAGCACTTTACTGTTGATTAATAGTAGGATTTATTATGGCACATTAGCCCTAAAATGTCTTAAAGTGAAATTAATTTCTGTTGGATAGGATACAGTTTACTTGCAAATTTAGTCATCTAGCATTTTGGGTATTTTTGGCTTAATGTTTCATCTTAGTTGTGGGCAGTAAGTGTACCTATGGGGTTCTTGCTCCAGAAATCTAACTGGTTTTATGCCTTTGTCAGAGATAAGAGATGTTTAGAATCCAAATTAGTTAGGTTAGGAAGGTCTTTGTAATACTTTAATTTTTAAGTTGATGTTAGAATACTTTTGTTATTTGTGGTTGAACTTGAGGAAGAACATGTCTTGGGAGCACATAAGAACAGCCCTTCCTTGTTCTTGTTCTGTTTTGGCATTCCTGCCAGTGTATGGCAGTGTACAGGTGCCTACTAGCTTAGCCATTTTTGCAAAAACTATGGGGATGTTTTTAAGCAAAGATATGTTGAAAGCAGTGCTGTTTGTGTGTTGTCACTACCAGACTTGCTGTTTTGAAGCAATTTTCTCTGGTTTGTCCCTTGCCGTGTCTATGTTGTATACTATTACAAGAATCATAGAATCATTTAGGTTGGAAGAGATCCTTAAGATCATTGAGTCCAACCCTTAACCGAGCACTGCCAAGTCCAGCACTAAACCATGTCCTTAAGTGCCACATCTACACGTGTTTCAAATACCTCCAGCCATGGTGACTCAACTGCTTCCTTTGGGCAGCCTGTTACATTGGTTAACCACTCTTTCCACTAAGGAGTTTTTCCTAGTATCCAATCTGTATCTCCCCTAATTCAGCCTGAGGCCATTTCTCCTTGTATTGCTTGTTACTTGGGAGAAGAGGCCAACCCCTGCCTTGTGAAGTAATTGTAGAGAGTTGTAAGTTCTCCACTGAACCTCCTTCTCTCCAGGCTGAACAACCCCAGCTCCATTGGCTACTCCTCATCGGACTTGTGATCCAAACCCTTCCCCAGCTCCACTGCCCTTCCCTGGACATGCTCTGGCACCTTGGTATCTTTGATGTAATGAGGGACCCAAAACTGAACACAGCACTTGAGGCATGGCTTCACTGTACAGGGGACAATCACTGCCCTGATCCTGCTGGCCACGCTGTTGCTGATGCAGGCCAGATGCAGGTTTTTCTGGCATCACACAAGACTAAAGTCTGGTCAGTTGACTGAATTGCTGTGATTTGCAGTGCTTAGGACACGTGCCACTCAGCTTTTTATTTGTGAGGACGTGTAGTTTGATTTTCGAATTTATACATTTTAATGCTTTTCTGCTGCTCTTTAGATGGGGATAATCAGCAAATGATACCATACTAGAATTATACATCAAGTCACAAAATTAATTATTTTTGTATAGGTCTCAGAGAAAAGGTTTTTTAGAGTTTTTTACTTTGGAATCTGTCCTGCTCTTTGGTGGTTTTAGTTTTAATTCCTGTCTTTATAACTGACAATTAGTCTGTTTAAGATTCGTTGGTTGGTTGTTCAGCCTGAGGAAGAGAAGGCTGCAGGGAGACCTTGTATAGGACCTTCCAGTACCTAAAGGAGGCTACAAAAGAGCTGGAGAGAGACTTTTTACAAAGTCATGGGGTGGAAGGACAAGGGAGAATGGCTTTAAAAGGAGAAGGGTGAGATTTAGCTTTGATATAAGGAAGAAATTGTTTACTCTGAACATGGTGAGGCACTGGCAAAGGTTGTCCAGAGGAGTTGTGGATGCCCCAAGGCTGCATGGGGCTCTGGTCCAGTGGAAGGCGTCTCTGCACATGACAGAGAGGTTGGAACTAGGTGATCTTTAAAGTCCCTTCCAACCCAAATCATTCTATGATTTATGATTATTAGTTCAGAAATATAATGTAAAATTTTTTAATGTTAGCAATTTTTTAAATGGAAAGCATTCCCAAAAGTGAAAGCATATCACTGTTAGTTCTATGTAAAGCTAGTGAATATTGCTACAAGAAAGGCTTACTGTGTTAGCTGCTCTTTAGAAACAAACCAGGCTATTATAAATGCTGATTTATTGCACGAATTTCTGTGTAAATATCTACTGATGTGCATCAGTCCGAAGGATTTATCACCTCCATGCTGAATTTAATTTTTCATGGTGATGAAGCTCTCTGCTGAAGAGAGCTTATCTTGCCAGATTACTTAGACTTAGGTGACCTGGCAGATGAATTCATGCATTTTTGGCCACTTTGCATTTAGACCTATGTGTTTACACTACTTTGTTTTATTTATCTTAATTTTAATTTTGTAATATTTTTAACTCATTCTTTTACCATTTATCTCCCTATTTGGCCTTTTTTTCTGATGAACACACTGCTTCTGAGCTACTGACACAGAAAAATGCTGAGAACACTGCAGAAATAATTATATGCCCTGCAGAGATGAAACAAGTTTTAAATTGATTAAACAACTTACAGGTATTCCCCCTAGAGACAAAGGAACTGATACCTCCTTGCTTGGTATCAGTTGAGACCTCTAAGCTGCATTTTTTGGGGAAGGGGATAAATGCACAGAGCAGCTTTTGATAGTTGTGGGTTTCAACTGAAGTACTTGAACAAGGAAGATGAAAAATATTCTCGTTAAAAAGAATTAAAATTATGTTCCTCTTTTTGTATCACTTAGGCTGGTGACAAGATTCCAGCTGTCTGCAGTGTCTGTGTTCTCTTTGTTAGGTGCAGTGTAAAGATATTTTCTGAAATGCAAGGCAACATTGTGGTTATTTTTCCATATATACTTCACAACACTCCCTGGATAGGAAGTAGTCTTGTGTTGTTCCTAAGTTCACAAAGAGCTGTCTTTTAACAACTGTCTTGCAACTGGTTAAAATGAACCTCTTTCTGTTTTTACAAACACTACTTTAAAGAAAGTAATGCAGTGCTATAGCAAAATCCTTAAAGGAGGATTTGTAATTAGATAAAAACCTTCTGAGGAAAAGTGTGCCTTGCGTCAGTTTTGTATCAGCTGCAAGGTGACAGTGGAGGGATATGGCTGCTCTTGAAATAGCTTTGAAATATAGAGTGGAATGACTGTTATACTCTAAAATGTTGAGAAGCATGAAAAAGTTGACTAAACACTAATTCTGTTTAATACTTCTGTGAATAAAATGATGCCAACTGATATTTAACACTTCAAAGTAATTTTGGTAATTTTGATGAGAGACATACTAGACTGCTCATATTTCTTGCTTTTGAGTGTAAAAGTAACTGTTGAGCCCTCAGTGAGGGCAGAGTGAAAAGCTGTTGTTGGTTTGGTTTTAAATAATGTTGTATTTGTGTTCCATTCTATTGCGAAGACTTCCTATGCAGGGCTAGCTCCATGTATGGAAATATTGCAGTTTCTTTTTTACGTGAAGTAATTTAGCTTTAACAGTAATGTAAAAAAGGAATAACAAGCATATTTCTCTGCTCCTACTCTCTTTAGGCTCCAAATGCAGATTACATTAAAAATATGTTTTGGAAAACACCTGTCCGAGTGTATATATGTGTTTTCTCTAGGGTGTTGCAGTACTGATTGGTAAACTACTTTCCTTGTTGAGTAGCTAAATGTAAATGCTGCAGGTTCAACCTTCCTGTCACTAAGAATTGTGCCTTAAGCAAAAAGTCATATCTCATGCTCTGTCTTTCTGTGAAATTATGGTCTGGCAAAGCCTTTAAATTTCACTGGTGGGTTGTAGTAAAGAAAAGGCTTAAACTGAATGATACAGGAGAAACTATTTTCCCACTTTCTAGAAAAAGCATTTAGTCATACTGTTAACCAGGGGAAACAGTATCTCCAGTTTGTAACCTAAAAGTAGATAGCAATGCTTTGTACAAAGTAAGCAGCAGACAGTTTTCCAGAAAGCTGTACAAATTCATTTTCTTCTTCATCCTTTTGAAGGATCTTCCATATTGCATTAACAATGTAAAAAATAGAGGAATAGAACATCTCAAGGGTGAGAGAAGCAGAAGATCCTTATTAGAGGCAGCTGGAGATTTGAAGAATATTGCCGTTATAATTTCAAAATACCTTTACAATTAGGCACAGTAGTCCCAGTCCTATCCTGTAAGGAAGGGTATATTTCAGAGAGCTGGAACTTTACATTAGGGCTGATCAGTAACAATAGGATCAAAAAAGATGAGACTCTGGATGAGGAAATCTGCTCCAGAACTTTGCAGTAGAATAATTGTCACACAGATGGCTTTAGTGAACCGAATGTAGATTCTCTTAATTAAGAAAGGGAAAAACTGGAAAGGATCATTTACATCATTATTCATCCTTCTGCAGCTGAAAGATGTCTGCTGTTACCTAAGGTGTGTAACCATCCAAAAATGGCTTCATGGCAGTAGCAAGTGCTGGCTGATGCTTGAAGACCAAAACTCATCATACAGAATAGTGCAGGATTAGGGAAAAGAGACCAAGTGTGAGGTGTGTTGCTCTGGCATGGGCAATACTTTTGTTTGTTTTGCCCATAGTATCCAGACGGCCAAATGCCATCCACAGTGAACAGCAGAAGGCCCTTCTCCCCTCTCCAAAGGCTTACCTTGCAGTTGATCTCCAGTATTCATAAAAATTGAGAAGATGTTATACTCAGAAGTTATGGACAACAGTTTTGAACTATACACACAGGGGAAAAAAAGAATTGCATTCTGATTTATCTGTCTGTCAGAAGCCAGTGAGTGTGAGACAATGTAAATTATGAAAATGGCAACCACATCTCTCATCAGATCATAAAACACAATCATGACACATGATCTGGGTTCCTCTCTGAAGTTCAAAGGGTTGCTTCTATCATATCTCCTGAAGGTGTATCAAGTCATAAGTTCCTTACCAAAAATTCTCCTTAGAAGATTATTTGGAATTCCCATCTATCAGTAATTAGAAACCTAATTCCCATTTGAAATACATGTTTTCCTAGCTTTGTATGTGTGATGTTCTCATAGTTTCAGTACTTGTCCGTCCTTCAGAGAGAGTTGTTCTCTCTCAGCCTTTATGTGGTTAGGCTAAATCAACCAACCAAAAGAACACACAAGCTGTAAGAATGAGCAAAAACCAGAATAATCTAGAGTTTAGTAAGCTGACAGGATGGTTCGGTTTTCCCTTTTCCCCTCTCTTGATTGCATGCTCCCCGAAAACCCCAGAATCCACTGGTTCACTAAACACTTTTTGCTGCTGAACCTGCAATTTAAATTGCAAATTGGTTCCTTTTTACAATGGTAGAGATTTTTTTTTACAGTAAACAGCTGATTGCTTTCGTTTCAGATTCTGCAGCTTGTATTGTCCTCTTGTAATATTTTAGGTGCCTGGATGTTGCTTTGTTCCATTCACACACGCCATTATCCTAAATGGAATGTGAGGCAAAATGTTCAGTGAATGAGCCAGACTTGGATTAGTTTTTGTTTCCATCCCATAGTTTCAAAATAGTGAACTTGCCTTTTTCTCCTTTCTTTTTGCATGTGTGGCAAAAAGGCATTTTATTGGCCAGCCTATACTTTTGATTGGTTAGTCTGTAAGGTGGGGGTCCTCCTGAGATGACTGTGCTCTTTCTGGTTTTCTGGCTTAGGGAAGCACATCATCTCCCGCTTTATCGTGCTTTGTTTTCCCATAATGCGTGAAATGGAAACTTCAGGGAGTTAAAAACCAAAAGAAATGAGCAAAAAACCCTAAAAGAAAACCCAGCAAAAAACCAACCAAAACCAAAAAGCCCAAACAACTAAAAAACAACAAATAAAAAATTGCCAACAAAACCCTCAAAACCAAACCAGAAAACAGAACCTGCTGTAAATTAGCAAAATATGCAGTGTGAGGCAGATGCCCTGTGGGCTGCTACGAGGAGTGTGGATTGCTTACTTCCAGTCCCACCTGCTGGTAGCCTTGGGGCCAGATAGTTCTGTGGGAGGGCTGCTCCCACCGCAGCACTGCTGATCAAGGTGTGCTTCTCAAGTGAGTCTCCCCATTGACCGTCCTTTGCTGGTTTGGGTTTGTGTCACTGAATTGCCTTAATGCACAACTTGCGTTAATTTTGAATGCTTAACCTGAGCTTAAAAAAGTATTCTGAAAGCTCACTGAGCAGGCTTTGACCACTAATGGCTGTCCAGTTCATGGGAGCACATTTTAAGTTGTTCTGAAATAACCCTTAAATTTTCTCCCATTCCTGTACTACTCCCACGGGGTGTCACAGACTTTTGATCCTTGGCATCAACTCCTCTATTCTACAGATCTCCTTTCTAATACAAGTGTAACTGTAGTTTTCAGTTTCTCTCCTGATGTTAAACATAAGTTGACACATACACTGGCTTGTTTTTCCTCTTGCTTGTAGGCGGTTACTGCCTATTGTGCATAGCATTGTGTAACCCATGTTCTGCGTTAAGCTGGGTCATGAAAATGAGATAATGTACTTGATTGCTAAAGGTGGATCTACCACATCATTAACTGTTGAGAAATGAGTCAGCTGTGCCACATGCAATGCTAATACTTCCTCCTGACAGCGTGACTGACCTTAGTACAAAGTGCTGTTGATGTATTGTAAAGAAATATTTGCTCCATTATATCAGGGCAGAAACTAAGGCACAGACTCAGTGACCTCTTAAAATGACCACAGGAAGTATGGGCTGTAGCAAGAAACAGAGTTCAGATCATCTGGCTCCAGGGACTTTAATTTTGAGATTATTTGCTCCAGGTAGGTTTGACATTGGTAATTTCATAAATGAAGACTCTATATAAAAAAACAAAAACAAAAACAAAACAAAAAAAACCCCAAACAAATAAAAACACAAAAAAAACCCCACCAAGAATTTCTTAGGGAAATCAGGCTAATCTTATTACACAGTTTTAATGTATGTGTCTGTCATTCCTCTCCCTAGTTTTTCAACATACTAGGCCAGTTTAATAAACTCTACAGAAACAGAGCATCCTATGTGTGTCTGTAACTTGCTTGAGAACACCAGAGTGAGCAGATGGCAGAGTCCATACTAACAGTTCCTACTGAAGGAGAGGATTTGGCAGCAGCTTGACTCTTATTAGGCACAAGAGAAACCACACAGGAATTAAAATACTTGGGACCATGAAAAGGTCTTTGATCACAGCTCAGGCTTTACTAGAAAGCAGCAGATCTGGTCACTGTTCAGAATGTGCCATACTTGCATTACATCATATGCAGTCAGTGCATCTGTTCATCAAGGTGGTAGCATCTGAGCATCAGATTATCCTGGTTTGTTTAGTCACATCTCCCTCATTAGGCACTCAGTGTCCTGAGTTTGCTGTGATGGCAGAGAATGTAAATGAAAATTGGCCAAGCTACACAAAAATTCAAAACTCGAGGACTTTCTATATTACTATATTACCGTACATGCCAGAATGGTTTGGAGTTAATTCTGTTGAGTAGTTATTATCGCCTTTTCAGCAGGTTGGGGGAAACCATGACTCCCAGTTAATCTATAAGAATTCTGACCTTGTTAGCATCATGATTTTTATTGACCTTGGTACAAGTAATGAGTAAGACCAGACTATGATCTTCCTTTTTCAATAGCCTTCGTTTCAGTTCTCAAGTCTGGAAACTGTTGCATTAGAAAGCCCAAAGTGACATGAAATCTGTAAGAGGAAACATGTATCTGGTGAAGAACTGTTCTGTGGAAAAACAGACCTGGGACTTTTGTCTGATGATGTCCACTCTCTGCTGAGCCTCTGGTGGAATTTTTCCTGATATCCCTGCTTCTGTGCATGCCTTGTCCTAATTTTTTGGCTCTCATGAATTCTTGGTGCAGCAGTGTTTCTCCAGCTGTGGTGCTTTGCCCTCCTGCCCCTCTGAAAGCTGCAGTGCCCGGTGACTGCCCTTGCCCTGGGCTGCCACTGAGAGCCAGCTGCTGAACTCGTCAGCCCTTCTCTGACTGTGATGTCTGGGAAAGGCCGGTGCAGGTGATATGCCATGGCAGCTATTTAAAAATAAAAAGTAAAACTAAATGCTCAGATTTCCCTCCATTATTTGTGACCCTTTCTAAGTGTGCCCATTGGTTCTTACCATCATCACATCTTCTTGTTCCCAGTTGCTCCACTGAGCTTCTTACCTCCCATTGTTCCCCTGCTGCCGGTGTCACTGAGTCAAGCCTGCACTAAATGGGAAATGCTTGGGGAGCTTTTGGCGCTGCTGTGCCTTAGGCAGCTTGTGCTGTTTCTAAGCTGTGTCAGTTGGGAAGAGGAAAGGCTGGAAGAAATGCAGGATTCAGCTAGCTTGTCCTTTCCTCATATTTCTGGCAAGGGTGCTTAGCCTCCTGTCATGGTTTTACCCCAGCCAGCAGCCAGAACCCAGGCAGCTGTTCACTCACTCCCCACCAGTGGGATCAGGGAGAAAATTGAAGGGTAAAAGCCAGAAAGTGCATGGGTTGAAATAAAGACAGGTTAATAGGGAAAGCAAAAGCCACGCACGCAAGCAAAACAAAACAGGGAATTAATTCGCTGCTTCCCATGGGCAGGCAGGTGTTCAGCCATCCCCAGGAGAGCAGGGCCTCATCACATGCAGTGGTGACTTGGGAGGACAAACACCATTACACCTGATGCCCACCCTCTTCCTCCTTCTGCCCAGCTTTATGTACTAGTCCTTTGGAATATCCCTTTGGTCAGTTTGGGTCCCCTGTCCCACCTGTCACTTCCCAACCTTCAACTCTCTCAGCAATAATAAACACAACTCTGTATTTTATCAACCCTGTGTTCAGCATAAATTCGAAACACATACCTGTACTAGCCACTGAAGAAAACTGTACCCCAGCTGAAACCAGCATACCTCCTCATTAATGTGAAAGGTGGGCTCTGTTAATCACACTGCACAGTGGGTTTTGTTTCACATGATGTTAGAGACATACTCTGCAGGTAATGCTGGTGTAAACTGCTGAAGATTCCATAAGTAGATCTCATCCTGGAATCAGTAGTAACTGGATTTCCTCACATGCAGAAGGTACTTGAAAAGCTTTGCACCTGTTTAACCCCTGTTCTATTTCCTAACTTGCTGACTTCTTGCTCTTGAAAATCTGCCTTTAAAAAGTGTCATTCTCTCAGTGTCTTTTCCCACTGTTTTGCCCACCCGGTTCCTGCATTGACTCTTTTGCCCTTCCCTGCCATAGAAATATGTGGTAGTATTAGGAATGTGACATTTCATGTGTTTCTTCTGAAGATGCTTATTGACTGCAAAAGGGGAAAGCACATTAAAATTGCCTCTTACAGGGTGCTCTGTCTGGTTCTGTCTTGCCATTACAAGGCATTTACCTGAGAGGATAAATTCTTTCTAGTAGACTAAAAAAAATTTTAATTTGTGATAATGAAAATTTGTAAATTCCTACTGTAGAAACATGTTTTAACATGTTTTTTCATGTTTTTGAATTGAATATGGAACTTTTTTCTTAAATCCAAAAAGGAGAAAATAAAGGGAAGCTAGACATACTTCTAGTAAATGAAAAACCAAGGTGGAACTGGAGAAGCAAGCGAATTCACTTCTGGCCCTGTTTGCAACAAGGATACTGATAACGAGACCTTCCTGTACTTAGAGGAAATAATGTTAAATGCACAGACCTGGCTGAAGGCTTCTTGGCAAAGTAGGCAAAAGAAAATTTAATCTTGCACTGCCAGGGGATTGTGTTTTGCAGCAGAAGAGGAAGAAAGGCCAGGAAGGGTCTTAGAGAAGGAGGAAGATGTAGTGGCCAGTTGGACTTTACCAGGCTGCATGTAACTTAATGGTACTGCAGAGGGATGTCTGTCAACCCCTGCATTACCAGTTCCTCATTGCAGTCTTTGCTCTCCATCGTGCATGATGGTCGAAGGTCTGAGCTTGTTCCTGTTGCAGCAAGTGTGAGGGATGAGGCTGAAGAATGCACATCCTTCTCTTCTCTGGCAGCCAGCAGTGGTGCAACAGGGATGGCAGTGGCTGCTGCTAGAAGTCCCTTTCACTGACAAGTTCACTGAACACAGCAGCTGTCCCTCTGTTCTCCAGAATAGGGAGAAGTGAAGGAGTTGATCCAGGCAGCCCCCTTCTTTGAATTGTGCTGTGATCTGAAGCTGGATAACTTTGCCAGTCAAGGTGTCTGAACATACTGCTCTAAAAGCAGTATGAAGAAAAGCTGGGGCAGTACCACTCTTTCCTAATAAATCCTCATACCCTTCTTCAGTCTTTGGCCACGTGACATCGATCTGATACTGGCAGAGAACTGCCAAGAAGAAAATGAAAGAGGGATGTGCAACTGCTGCAAAGCCAGCCTGATTTAGCAGGCAATAGTAAATTTTATTTGGGGGATAAGAAGGTGCTGGAACACTCAGTGAGAAATTGAAGTACCGTTACTGTACTAATAGTGCAAGGCACTAGACATAGAGCGCTACAGCGAGAACAGGGTCTGTGCTCACTTATTGTAAACCGTCAGTCTTGAAATCTGAAATATCAGCTCGGTAATTTTAGTAAGGTTTGATCCCATAAAAAGAAGCATAAGTAGAAATGTAGCTTTATGTCTTCTAAGCAGTTCAGATTTTGTGTGTAGTCATAGAACCATTCTCTGACATGATTCTAAAAATTCCTTAAGTTTTCCACTGTGAATGATGCAAAGTGACTGCAGTGTCTTCTGTAAAGGATTTTTTAGCAATTAGCACTTTACCTTCTAGGCAAAGTTGTCTACATAGTCAACTCTTCAGCAATTTGCTCAGCTGAAAACACACTTTTCAAATGGTGGAAATACTCTTTGAGATACAGAGACATAAATGTTCTAAGCATTGTTAAAAGCATTCAAAACCTAAGTCCCTCAGTCCTAAATAAATTCTTGTTCAAAAGAGAAATTTCAGAAGGTGGGTAGAAATATAAGAAATTTTCTTTCATCTAGGACATCTCTCTATTCACAGCTAAAACTTTGTTTTATCTTTAAAAGTTGGATAAAGATCTCTAAAAGAAAAAGGTTAAGTAATGTTGTATAGATATTATTATATGTTCTCTGGAAGATGGCTAATGATGCTTCTTCCAAGAAGAACTTGCTTTTTTTCAAATCAGTGAAATAATTTGCTTTTATATAGAAGTTGGATTTTTAATCAAGAGTATCAGAAAGACTTACAAATCAAACAATTCCCCACAGTTTTTAGTCCCTGTTTCTGCAAAGTGCTTGACGCACACACACTGCTGAAAGCTGTCTTGAAAGTGCCAGACGTAGCACCTGAGATTGAGCACCTGAGAGGTGAACAACAGTGTGAGAGAGGGTCAGACATTCCATTCTTGTTAACCAGGCAAGGCCCAGCAAGCATGCCTGCATTGTGTCAGCGTGTCTGTGTATAGGTCATGGCATAAATATGCATGTGCAGGTTATGAACTCCAAACACTGAGTTCTCAGGCATGCACATAATTACAGATAGAGACCTGTGCACCTTCTTTTACCATTAATTGTGCTTTTAACATGTGCCTTCATATGACCAAAGGGGCAAAGACAAAGCAGCGAGACTTGGTCTTGAGGCCAGTGCAGAGGTAATGAATAGCAACACCGAGGCATTAAGAAAACCAGAAGTGTTAACAAGCATTGGTTTATGGCTTGTGTGGTTTGATGTTCATCACTTTGGGATGAACATGCACTTGTTGGAAGCACTGAGCAGAACACTAATTTTTGTAGATGTTACGATATTTTGTGTACTTAATGGCATATGATGCAACTGCTTATATGGATAAGGAGACACTTTTTTTTTTCTGGTTTGGCATGGTTAGAAAAATGTGTGACAACCTAGTGTAGAAGGGAAAAGAAATCCAAAACTACCTTGATTTCCTTTTGTGCTGTGAGCATTTTACAATCAATTGCAAGCCTCCACATAAACTTTTGCACTGATACCTGAGCAGGTGTCTCTTGGATTAAATCTGGCAGGTATTCATAGAGCATCTCCACTGTGGCAGCTTATTGAATGGAAGAAGGAAGAGTGGTGTTTTCCCTAAGATGTTTTTAAGAGGAACACCTACAGACTCAAGTTCTGTAGGATTTTTTTTTTTCTTACAATCTTTCACTGGTTGTTGTTTTTTTCCTCCAAATGGAATTACTGCATGTAAAAGAGACCTGCAATAAAATAACTATGTTTTACTTCAAAATGGTCATGCTATCTGCAAAGGGGAAACCCATGCTGTTTGCTCAAGTATCTCACTTGCAAAACTGCTTAATTAGGAACTTGTCTGGTTCTACACAGAAATGAAGATCAGAAATATTTTTGTCTTGCCTGCAGTGTCTGAGAGAGGTTGAAGTACAGAAATTCTTCATCATACCCCTAGAGATGCTGCAATGGAGAGAGCATCATTCAGTTGGCATTTATCTCAGTATGTAATTGCTATTGCCAAAATATGTCCCTGCTGTTTTGTGCTGCAGAACATGTACTGGGAAGAGGCACCTCTGAAACAGTGCAAATTGCAAGTGTGAACTATCAACAGCAGGAAAGAACAGAGGCAGCAGTTTGCAGAAGTAACAGCTCTACCTTTTGCTCCCTAACTCCTGACCTGTGTGTTTTAAAATCGAAAGAAGAACGTTATTGTTTGTGGCTGTGATGCTAACATTAAGGAGTGAACCAATGGTAGAGTTCTCATGTTTGCAGACAGCCTGAAGCTTTGGCATTTGGAAGTGAGTTGTTTTCCAGCCTTCTCTCCAAGATGATGATGGTGAAAACTCACAATGATACACAGCATTATTAGCTATGCAAATACCAGCTAAAGCTTTTAGGATAGACAAAGAAATGTCAAGATTATTAATAGTGTTACACTGACTCCCAAGACTTAGTGACGCTTAAGAGGTTGCCATCACATTCCTAGTTTTTCCTGACTCCTGCTGCCTCCATCCTGGTGCTGTGTGCATGCCCTATGCAGCTGCCACAGCAGTCTGCACTTGGCTCACATGCAATCCCTCTACAGTATTTCTTCAGACTTCCTTCACCTTGCAGAATTAAAGATGAGCTGTGAGGGTAACATCTCCCTTGGAAGGGTAACACCTCCTGTGGAAGGATACCTGGGCTGCCTTCTTCTTCCCTTCTGGTACAGAAGTCACTGGTTTGCTAGTGGCAATGTGTTTATCCAGCTAAAATAGGCATATTGCTGCCCTTTGACGCTAAGGGACTTCTCTGGGAAGAAGTCTAAGTTTTGTCAAGGGCTTGCCAGCACAGGAAGTTTCTGCCATCAAAACACTCAAGCAAGCAAAGCACTACAATGGCAGGCTGCTGGGATTCTCCTTGTCCTTCAGGAATTAATGTAAATGTGCCTTAATGTTACAATGCACTCTGGAATCAAATTCAGTAGGTTTTGCCAAATGGAATACGGACAGCATTCAAAACTGTAATGACATAGCCTGACTGCTGAAGGGCAGAGGAGGGAAGCAATGCAGTGCCTTAGCTGAAGGGAATCGCTCTGTCTTCCATCAATGGGATTTAGGCTTCATAAATCAGAGAGGGACCTTTGGGCAGCTGTTTGACACAGGTCCCCTGGAAAGTTAAAAATTTCCCAAGTCAAAATGGGTGGAAAGCAGCTGAATTGGCTTTTTTTTCTGATTATATTGCACCTTCTGTATGAGGTGTATAATGGAGACAGTAATAGCATCACCATGGACTTGGGAAGAGGGGGAAATATTTCTGCAGGAGTCTTCCTCTTCTCAGCCCCAAAGGTGTTTTTGTAAAGTGCACAGGGGTGAGGCCATGTGAATACTTCGCTCCTTTCTTATTCCTGGAAAGGTTTTAAGTCTACTAGGGTCTGATCTTATCAAGCTACAATATGTTGAAATAGGATTAAACTGTTTGTACAGATACAGGAGTTCACTGTGTACACAGCTGTGCAAACTGAAATTTTGCCAGATATGTTAAGCCATTTAATATTACAAAAAATTTTCAAGGGGTGCACAGGACTTCTGATTAAGCTAACAGTAGTTGTGTTTTCAAACATATATTTTGTGTTTCAAAATCATTCAAAAATGTATTTGCAATGTGCTTTGGCAAATACCTGGTTTGATAGTCTCATGCTTTTCAGCCGGCTTTCATTATTGGTAAACTGTTGGAAGCTCACAAATCAGAGTGGTTTTGGAACAGTGTATTTTAGAGAATCACAGCCCATGAAACCAGACAGATATCTAAGCATGAGTTCCTGCTCAGCTTTTTCCTGTGAGTACCTTCACTACTGTCAAGGAGATTTGAGATGTGCTTCATCTGTGACTGTCAGCCAAATGCTAAGCATGCATAAGACACTGCATTTTTTTTAGCTGCTGGTGCTGTTAGTCTTTCACAGCTCAGGATGTCTCTTATCCAACCTCCTCTGAAAGCATGGCCAATTGTGAATCCAAGTCAAGTTGCCAAAGTACTTTATCCAGTTGGGTTTTGAAAATCTTAATGGTGTTTCTCATAGAATCATCTAGCTTCTCTGCTGCTTATTTGGAGAAAAAGAATTCTGTTGACAAGTCAGACCAGTGTATGGGGTATTTCTTCTTTTTGTCTTGGCTAGCTCGCTGCAGCCTCTGGAAAGTAAGCTCCATGAACAAATAATCTCTAAATTTTATGCATTGTTTGAGAGAATAGAATCATGGAACAGAATGGGTTGGACTGGAAGGGACCTTAAAGATCATCTAGTTCCAAACTCCCACCTGTGGGCAGGGATGCCACCCCCGAGATCGTGTTGTCCAGGCCACATCATCTGTTTGGATTTGTGCCTTTTGTTCTCCTAATATTAATTTAATAGATCACCAAACTGCAGGTTTCCTCCCTCCACATTTTCGAATTGTCCATAGTGGTCTCATTTCTTTTTTATGCTTCCCTGTTGATTATTATTCTTCTGCCAGTAGCTGTATTCCAGGTACCCTTGTCCTCACCTCTCTGATTCTACACTTCTTCCAGCATCTTCTAGTCCCTGTTTCTAAACTTCTGTGTAATTTTTCCATGTGGATAGACAAGGGTGTATATAATTATGCAGAAGAGCAAAGTTAACAGAAAAATACGGTGACAAAGTCAAATAATTAAAAATACAGTAAGGACTGGCAGCAGTCTCATTCTCTATTCCCACATGCACATGGCTGATCAAGCTGCTGGTAATTATATGATCAAGTTATTTTATTCCCAAAACCCTTCCTTGTTCTTTGGACAGGATGTGATTCTGGGTGTGAGTCAGGGCTGTGCATTGAAGGAAGCTGTTTTCTGTTGCAACAGCTGAGACATTTGTACCAAAAGGGCCAAACAATTTCCTACAATTCTCCCAATTGTAGGAAAAGCAAACGGATAGCTGTGTGTTTAAGGAGACTGACCCCTGCCCTGGCTACTTGGGCGACTCTGGTCCAGGATTTTGGTGATGCAAAGCAAGTGACTTCTACCTGAATTCTCAAAAACAGTGACAGCAGGCATTTCACACTTTCCAGGTGCTTACCTGCTTGATACCTGGTGTTGGAAACTCTCTCTCTCTTCACAGATATAATAGAAGTAAATAGGAAATATTTCCTTTTAATGTATAAAGAAATATGTTTTCTGTTAAAAATTTTCTGTATTGTCAAAAAATCATCTTCCTCACTTTCAGATATGAAATTAAAAGCTTAAAAGAAAGTGCTTCACAGCTAGTTTAAGACAGCATTAGGAATGTTTCTCAAGCTCTACATTAAAACAAGACCACAATCAGATATGATAGGCATGCTAATGCAAATGATAGGTTCTCTATTAATTTTCATTTTGTTAGGCTTGGGGCTTTTTACATTTTGTGAGTGACAAGCGGAGGTGAGGACCAGATGTGACCATGGATATCGGTGACTCTTAAGTTCCCATCTTTATGGCGTCACTCACTCTGTTATTACATGGACTTGAAGCCTTGTTACGTAAATCTGTTACTCATTTAGTATTTACTAACACTTCAGCTAATTTTGGAGTTGAGTGTAAGGAGAAATAAGCCAATATACTTGGACCCTTTGTCTAGCCCACTGTCTGCCACAGACCGCCATCCTCACACAGAGCCCTTGCGTGCCCCACGTAAGCTGCAGCCCCAGAGTGGGAAGCACCACCTTTCCAGGACAGAGCCCTTCCTCTGTGTGAGCAGGGCTCCGTGCCCAGCCCTGCTGTGGCTGTCTGGGCCGACAGTGCAGGGCAGCTTGCTGTGGGAAGCACCCTCGCTCAGACACTGCCCGTGTCCCGGTGCACATGCAGCTGGGTGGTGTATTTTGATAGGAAGCCTGCGATACGCATTCAGCTTTCAGCAGGGATGGATGAATAAGAAACAAATGTATCAGCTGCCGAGTGTCTGGGAAAGGCAGCGCTTTTTTATTGACTCCTGCTTCTGCAGTCAGTCTGACGGCTTGTACGCTGAAGTGTGATTTAACCAGCGCTGGTGTGAGATGAGTCAGAGAGGATTACACATATGTTGCACGACTTCCTTACAAAAAAGCATTAACCAGCTGGAGTACAACATCAAGCCTGTCATTTCAGGACAGAAATCTCAAGCATGCAAGAAACAGGTGTCCCCACAAAATGCTGGACCCTTCAGGAAAGGCTGCTCTTTAAATACACATGTGAATGCGTTTGTTTTGGTGGCAGGTCACTAAGCAACGTGCACTGCGCCAAGAAAACACAATCTCAGCAGTGCTTCTCAGTACAGTTGGCATCTTTGGCGTTGAATCACCACACCATGAATTAGCACTGACAATAGCTGCAGGGCCTTGTCCACAGCAAAATACTGGGGGCAGACACCCAGCTACGCCAGTGATTTCAAGTACAAATTAAAAAGCAGGTATGCTGCTTAGAGTAAAGTAGTGGTTGGTGTTTAAATATTATACAGTGTTGCCAGTTCTTCTAGGTGGTATAAAAGTGGATTAATAGTTACAAATTCCATAATCAAATGTGATGCTTTGAGCATAAAGATTACTCTTATCTGAACACTGTCAAAGCACAAATTTTTGTTGCAAAAATTGGTGGGAACTAAATAGGCTGAAAGAGTGTTGGAGAGGGAAAAAGGGACAAAATCTTTTAGAGGCTGGGTGTATGTGCAATACAGTAGTGCATACTTCTGTGACTGAAACCCAGACAAATTAGATGGCCCCACCCAGTTGTTCCCCAGAAGACTCGTCATCCTCACCTGTCATACCTAACCATGGCAGTCAGTCACATGAAATTTAGTTTAGTGAAGCAAACAAGTGGGTTATTTGTCCTTGAAAATGGACATCTTTTTTCAACTTCTTGTGTGGCATGTCCCCTAAAATAAAAATCTCCAAAGCCACTGGCCTAGACATTAGAGAGGGCTGTCTGTAAATTGGGACAGAGGATATAGTTACAGCTTGCCTATATCTCACCAACACCTTTATGATCAGTGAAACTTGTCGCTAGCTAATCTATAGCATGGCTTAGTGCCAGACCACAGGAGGAGACACAGGAACTCTTTGCTGTCCATAGAGGAGCCACCTTTGTGGGAAACCAGCAGCTACAGAGCGCCCTGGCATGCTGTACTGCACACTGGGGCA
The DNA here is from genome assembly GCF_028551555.1 of Melozone crissalis. Lineage (NCBI taxonomy): Eukaryota > Metazoa > Chordata > Aves > Passeriformes > Passerellidae > Melozone > Melozone crissalis. The sequence goes on along the minus strand of NW_026535783.1, from coordinate 16,002,686 downwards.
TGCCCTTACTTTTGTTGATACAAAACCAGTCAATGCTTCTGAAAAGCAAAGTAGTGAGTAGTGTGTGTAATACAAATTTCTAGCTCTCCTTTGCTCATGAGAGTGAGCTACCTCAGGGTCCAATCTTGTTCAAAGCTACATGAGAGATGGAGGGAGGGAGTAAACCATAACGCTGAAAATTATCCTAGGAAACCAGGTGACAAAGCACTACACAGCCAGTAAATAGCACTTACACAGGAAAATGAACTGGCGTGAGTGGGAAACCTGTGTGTTGGGACTGATGGTATGCCCAGTCATGGCCTCATGGTTATCTTTTGTAACAGGAGGAGTGGCCTGTATGTAATCACTCATGCTGAATTTACTATTTTACTTCCTCGATGTCACCATTTCAGCGTTGCTGTCTGCATGCCGTCTGCATGTACTAAAATGGAATTTGCACAAACATTGAGACATTTAAAGGGGAAAGATTTACTTGATGCTCTCTGGTCCCTGTGGACAATGGCAGGACATGAGCCCCCTATGAAGTGTTTAAAGTGATGTGAAATGAGTGTGATGCTAATCCTCTCCAAAGGCTTGTAAGGAAGCAATACCGGTTTCATTTCCAAAGAAATGTTTCATGTTAAAAGGAGGTTAAAATCAGTTATTAACTGGAAATTACTCTGCAGTTTTACAAGAAGACTCCAGAAGGATGAATTTGTTAGACAGCTGTTTATCTTGCATTCACTGCATTTCAATATTGTTTTAAGACCAGTTCCTAAAATGTATTTCTTACTGCTCACATTGTCTTCTAGCATCACAGTGACAACTTGATGAGAAAGACTAACATTTTTGGGATGATACAAGGGATCAAAAATTATTAGATCAAAGAACTTCTTATGACAGTGCAGCTCCTTGATTATGTCACCTGCCTCTCCCTTCTGCCATGATTACATTTATATGAGCTCTCTGGTTTATTTGTTAATACCAAATATCTTAATATTGCCAACAGCCCACTTGATTCTAATCCCATGGGTTGTGCTGCTGATCATTTGTCTGGTCGTGACTGAATTGATACTCATCCTCAGGAGAAGAGAAATGCAACTAACTGCAACAAATACAGAACACAAGAGGTTTTCTCTTTGTCCCCTTCTCTTTTCCCTGTATCTCTCCCCTTTCTGAATTTCCTTTAAAAAGGTTTGGGAATGAGGACTCACCATGGGTAGGGAGGAGGCAGAACCGCCCCTTTTGCTCCGGGACAGGAACATGCTGCTTATAACACGACATGTAAAGGAAACTTATGTCCCAGGCTTTCTAGCACTACAGACTGCTGGCTGAGCAGCAGCAGTGACTGAAGTGACTTGATGAGAGTTCTGGATGCCTCTTGCCTGCCACCTGCTCAGCAGACAGGTCTGGTGGACCAGGCTGCTCAGCTGGGGCTGTTTTGAGGGAGATTGTTTACTTTGGGGAGATGTTGGTGGAAAAAACTGCTGGTGTGCTCCTCTGGCAACTGAGCTGCAGAGGGACATGCCAAGTGGCAGCAGGATCACCACATGTGGGTCCCCTCTGGTGCCTGCTGAAGTGGCTGGGGAGATGTCAGGGCTCCTTCACCACCTGATAATAAAGAGGGATGGAGAGGGATGCTCCATAGTAGCAGCAGCAGCTCAGCTGTGAGGATTTGGCTGAGCAATGTGCAAATGGATACTGGCAGCACTTGTGCAATTCATGGTCTCTTGCTTCTGGAGGCAAAGGTGGTCCCAGCTGCCCTCCTGGACGCTTCTCAGAGGGCTGCAGTCTGAGCTGATTTATTTGACGTGGAGTCTGAGGCCCCGGGAGGGGACCACCCACCTTCTGAAAGTATGTTTATCTTTACTGCAATACCTGAGAGGCAAAGAGGCTCTCTTGCTAGCACCACGATCCATCAGCTTCTAAGAAGTTACATAAGTCTATTAGTTTCAAATTCATCCAGTTATTTTTAATGTTTCAGTTTCTGCATCCCCAGGTTAGAAAAGTGAAGCTCTCAGGAGGCGGCAGTGGGATCTCAGGTTGTTCATCAGCTGTGGAAGGAGAGTCTCAGACATTGCAGGCTGGGCAAAGGAAAAAAAGAAATCCTTGAGAATGATAAACTGAGTTGATGCCTTGAAAAAACTCAAAGATATTAGTGGTTAAAAAAATTCTAATGTTCACTTTTCTTACTCTTGATGCTATTCTTTGATTAATAGTGCTAAGGGTCAATAATCCTTGGTGTCATTGTTCTTCATAAACAGAAATAAAATTGCTGACTTTTAAAATAAATGTGAGTCAAGGTTCATTTGCTGAAGGAATCAAAACAGTATTTTTTAAATTTGACATGATCTTTTCTTCACAGTTCCTTGCACATCTGTTTGCATTTCTTTAATAGAAGTGTTAGTTAGATTTTCTTGCAAGGAATAATGCTTACAACAAAATGAGAAAACATTTTGTTACCTTCAACATGTATAAGCTTCCCTCTGAAGAAAAAATCCCACCATTAAAGCACGTTTGGTGTTCTTCTAAGCACAGCAAAGTAGCAAAGATTAGTGAGTGAAATATGACAAGGGCTTAGGAGCACACCTATAGCTGTGTGGCTTTAATAGTTTATGTAGAACTGCTATTACCTATTTGTAGCAGGTGCTGAACTGTGTGGATTGCTACGCCCAGGCAAAATACAGCGAAATACTCAACTGCTGCAGATCCCCAGAGTTTTCCAGCCTGTGCCTCCTCCTCCTGGTGCGAGGTGGGTGCTGGCGTGGGAGGGTTGGTGGCATTGCCCCGTCCCTCACTCCCCTGCGTGCTCTGCCCTGCCAGGGGCAGCAGCAGCCAGACCTCACCTGGCCCTGGGACTGGGGGATGCGAGTGAGGCCTCACTGCTCCCCAGGCGTCGCTCTAGGGACCAGCTGCAGCCCCTGAGATCCCCAGGAGGCTGCTCCTGGGCTGTTGGGTGTCTCAAATCAGCTCCGGAGTCTCAAATGAAGAAGCACCTGCTCTGTATAAGGTGTGCCAGGGAGGGCAAGGAGTGGGATGGCAGCACCTGGCAGGGCAGAACAGGAGCAGCTGTTAGAATGTGGGGGTCCATGACAGCCCCCCGAAGCAGGGGCTGAGCTTTTGACAGAGAGAAATACTAATATAATTCTGACTGTTGGGTTGCAGTTGCCTTGAGCGTGGTGTCTTGACAGAAAGAAAATCTAGTTACTGCTCTTGTGTGCTGTGTGTTCAAGGTTGCTACAGAAAAAAAAAATCTGAAAGTAAACCAGAAGGAACTGTGCATAGTGCATATCTGGGGGTCAGTCCTGTTTTCTCTGTACTGCTATTACTTTGCAATGTAGAGGTTTTTGCCCCTGCAAATTCATTCCTGAGGAGCTCAATTACTTTTCCTAAAGAAGTATACCAGGGAATTATCTAATTTCTTGTTTAAGTGGATAAAATACAGCATTGTAAAAACCTTTCCTAACTAATTTCTTGAACTTTAAGCAAGAAAGGGTCTTACAGCAAGGTGTAATCTTATAGAAACTAAAGGTTTTGTTTTTCAGGTTGAAATTTCCCACTCTCTTTGAAGGTGGAAACAAGTGGTTTTAACCCAAAGGAAGGTGGCTTTGGTAACAGACTCTTGATTTTAGGCCAGGCACAGAAGTTAACTGATATATAAAAACAGAGGAAATATTGCTAAGACTTGTTGTTACATTTCTACCAATGAAGCTTTAGAATACAGCCACTGAATAGTGAAATAACAGCAGCTCAGCACACAGTACTACCAAGTATGGCACTGCTTAGTCAGCTTTTAGAAATTAATTTAACATCTTGCTGAAAAAGAAAACAAACCAACAATCTAAACAATCTAACCAAGAACTCTCAAAGAAACTGTTAGTTGGAATATTCTTTGCTTTACTATTCAACACCAATTTACAGTAACCCAAAAGAATCACCTCAACTAAATTAAGCAATTAATGTGTTTAGGGGCCTCAGAATAAACAAATTGAATTGAGACTGAGGGCTACATTATTGAAAGATGTTTGTTTATGTACACTGGTTCAGTGTGAAGAAAGTACCCATTTCAGAAGAGCTGAGTGTTGGAAACCCGCCAGGAAAGTGCGTGCTTCTGCTGTGTTGAAGAGCAGAACGCACTTGCTGAAAGTCAGATCAAACCGGAGCTCCTGCACTGTCAGGGAAGGGGGATGTGAAGCTGTGGCTGGAGCTGCACCATCGCTAGGAGGAGACCAGTAAGGTCCCACTGTCCCAGTACCAGTGCTGGCTGCTGCCTAGCTGCGCTATTTTGCCTGCAGCTTGCACTTTTTGCTGCAACTTTGTCACAGGACAGAAGTGGCTAAAAGTACCAGTAGGTCTAGAAAGGGATTAGATTGTTAAACTGGCATTTCAAGGAAACGCATGCCTGCATGCACCATAACTCCTCAGCTAGGTGGGGGAAATCTGTTGATTTTCCAGATTGCTTGGTAGGGGAAGGACTGCTTTATATTTTTCTATTGTGCTCCTGCTGTAAGCAATCAATGCTGGTTGATGTCTGACTGAAATGTGGGACCAGACTGATCTCATGCTAGTGAGCTGTTCCTGTTTGGCTTCATCTTGTCTTGTACTGCTGAGTGCAGGCTGCCAATTCTGCAGCTCTGCTTTTTGCGCCCAGCATCCAGACTTTGCCACCTGGGTGTCCTTCTGCCTGCCAGCGGGGAGCTGGAGGGTCTGACCTGTGTCACTCTACATACTGCTTGCTTAAGTGCCTAGGAATGGCCTTTTCCACCCCATGTTCCTTTTTGTAAAACCAAGACCAGCAAAATCCCTTCCTGGGCTTGTGCGTTTTGTTCCTGCTGTACCTCTTGCAACACAGTTTGCAGCTCTGGGCTGGCACTGAAAAGTGATGATAACATCTGTGGATAATGAGCCTGAGAAGAGCAGTTAATGAAGATCTTGTTTCAGAAACTGTGCTTGTCTCAACCCTAGAATAGCCAGAGACATGCAGTACATGAGCACGATGTTCATTGCACAGTGCTATTTTTGTCCCTCTCCCTTTCAGCCTGCCACCTTTTGCTGTGTGGAACCCCCACCCCATCCTGGTCGGGCAGTGGTCTCCAAAGAGGAGGGGCACGAACCCTAGGTGGTGTGTGAGACAGCCCACTAGGGTGCAGGAAAAAAATATCTTTTGTATCATTAATAAAGAGGATGAAATTATAGTTTGAAAGCAGTGTTTACTGCTTCAAAATTCTTTTTTGATTTCTATTTTTATTTAGGTTTTACAATTTATGTACTATTTAGCTCAAAGATCTTTTTTACTAAGAGGGATGAGCAACCAAAAAAATTTGAAGGCCACAGGCTTTTCAAGGCATCTCAGAAAGCTGACATCTGCAGACTCTTCTGTTCCACGAAGATCTAGTCTGGTTTTCTTCTCCAAATCATTCAGCCCCGCCAGGGCTGTAATTTTCCTGATCGTCATCTACACAGGTATTTCAAGACTTCCTGCCATATAATTTTCAGTCCCACCTGGAGTCTGTACAAACGGTGGCGTAATCACCAGTTTGGCTGGGATGAATTTGTTGCATGTCACCAGCAGAGCAGGAGGTCAAACCAACTAATCTGTCAAACTTATGACGGCCTGCAAAAGCCCGGATGGAGACCTGCAATAATTCTGCACAGTAGAAGCCACTAAATTTCAAGTACCAATTTTCCAGCCGGAGATTTGCTGGGAAATCAAAATCTTTGTTAGAAAATGATACTTGTGGATAAATGGTAAAGCAATACAGTGCCAGAGCAGACCTGGTGTACTGTTTGTCCTCAGCCACAGGCTTGGGAAGGATGCATTCTCTCCTTCTCATTTTGTGCAATGCAGACCACCTTTCTTTTGCATGCTGTTTGTGGCTGCCTTGAGGCCTTTGTGGCAGTGGCTGTAGCTTGCTGAGAGGTCAGTGAGATTGATCTCACCCTCCTTAGGCTGACAGTGATCTTGGGTGGAAGGTTTAGACCCTACAGCAGTTCTCCCTTGGTGAGCGCACTCATCGTAGCCACTGACACTTAACAAGGTTGGGCTTGTACAGAAGGAGGTCAGTAACTAAATTCAGAATGACCTACTTAGATTATGTGTATTGACTTAGTCGGTACTGATAAAATCCAGTGTAAGAGCTACTAGGCAATAAGAAAAGAAAATTATGGTGACCTGTGTGGGGTCACCTTCAGCTGTACTTTTTCAGAGCAAGCAAGTTAATGGTAAAGGCTTTGAAATTGATGTATCCGAACCATGTGTGTGAAATTTCAAGTTGATACATGCAGAGACTATGCCTGCCTTTAAAAATCTGACTGTAAAAGTACAGGAGAAAGTCATCCTCTACTGGTAACAATTAAAAAGTTCTCCCCTGCCCCCCACTTCAAAGTGTTTGTCTCTGCCAACTCATGTACCACTGGTAATCATGAAGGAGGTATCTGTGGGGAAATAGAGGGGGTTTAATGTGCTCCCCTTAGTAATGCATGACTGGGTTTTTCTTTGTATCATTTGGCATTTGATGCATTTTGACATGATGGCAGTCACACTGGGACACAAGTACATCTCCTTGAAAGGAAATGCAAAATTTGAGTTCTGTTCTCAGGTGTTTCTTCTCCAGCCTTTGAGAACAGAAACTTAGATGTGGATGTTTAGTGTGAATTGTGGCTGGCAAGGGCTGCTATGAAGAGATGAGCTGTGGCCCAAGCAGTACACCATGTCTTAATCCCTTAGGAGCTTTGCAGTTGAAGACCTCGATTGATTTTGTGAAGTGGATTAGTAGGTTATAGGACTCTGCAGACCAGAAGTGATTTAGAGTGATGGGACTGTCTCCACATGTGAAACCTGAATGATGTAGAGTCCTGCTAGAAGGTTAGTTGCTGTAAAAAATATGAATGTACGAAAACTGAAAAATAACAGGGTGGTGTGTGTGAATATGAAAGGGTTTTATGTAGCATGTAACAATGTCATCAGCACATTGACACCAGTTGATTTCAAGAGGAAAGAAACTCTACTACTGTCTGTGTTTCCAAGCTTGAAATCAACAGCTTCTGCTGTGGGTAGAGCCTTGTTCTCACATTGCACACATCCTTGGACCAGCAGTTTATGCATTTCAGAGCACTTCAGAGGCCTGCTGTAAATATTTAGAACATCCCAAACAAAAACCAATAGCCTCATCAAAATCAATTAAACTACCACTAGCAGGCAGAAAATTATTTGTAATCAAATATTTGCATGCTCCCTAGTCTATTCCCAGCCTCTTGGTTCTTATCTATAACATCTAAGCTAACTAGAAAGACCTCTCAAAGTGAAGCATGGCTGTCTCTGCACTATGTGCCTTTGCTACTCTTGGAAAAAACATTCTTTCCTGAGGAAAGAACCAGCCATTCTTTTTATGTAACCCAGCATTTAATGGGGCTGTCTTTGAAGGGAGGTCACTGTGGGGAATGTTGGCCATTCCTTCCTAATCTCAGACATAATCCTCTCCCAGAGCAGCAGGCAGGCAGAGCACAGCCGCTGTTCTCGGCGGTCCAGGCTGCGTGGCCTGCTTGTTGGTCTGGGGGTACAACTGCCGAACTCAACCCTTTTTTCCTCATTTTTCATCAAGTCAGATGTGAAGCCAGTAAATGCCAGATGAGTCGCTGTGGCATGGATTTGCCATGAGCCAAAAGCCACTCCTTGTCCCTGCACTAGCAGTGCCAGTGCAATGTGTAAAAGGTGCATCACAGGATGTGTGGACACAGCTTTGCCCTGAACTGAGACCAGTGCTGCACCTTATCACACTCTTCTGAGTTATAATTCTAGAGGAAGTCATACAGAAAAACATATTTAGGACCATATATATAATACTGAGCATAGAACTATTCAAGGCAGTTATTTTAATCTTTACAACTTGGGTGTAATATCTTCTTAAATCAAAAGCAGAGTGGCCAGCATATTGAGTGAGGCTTTTGTTCCCCTCTGCTCTGGTGAGGGGCACAACAGTTCTGCATCCAGTTCTGACATCTCCATCACAAGAAATACATGGATTTGTTGGAGCAAATTGGGAGGAGGACCATGGAGGATGGAGCACCTCCCCTAGGAAAACAAGCTGAGAGATTTGGGCATTGTTCAGCCTGAAGAGGAGAAGGCTCCAGGGAGACATGATTCCATCAGTACTTAAAGTGGACCTACAAGAGAGCTGGAGAAGGCCTTTTTATCAGGGCTTGTAGTGATAGGACAAGGGATGATGGCTTTAAACTGAAAGAGGAAATATTTAGATTGGACACTAGAATTCTTTGCTGCGAGTGGAGCACTGGAGCAGGTTGCCCGGAGGTGCTGTAGATGCTCCACCACTGGAAGTGTCCAGGGCCAGGATGGAGGGAGATCTGAGCAGCCTGGTCTAGTGGAAGGTGTCCCTGCCCACGGCAGGAGGACTGCAACTAAGTGAGCTCTAAGGTGCCTTCCAGCCCAAACCATTCTGTGATTCTGTGTTTCTCCCTTCTGTCCCCACAACGCACCCTCTTCTCCATGCCTAGATTGTGTTTCAAAGGAGGTGGTTTAAATGCATCTTTCCATATGCTGAATAACAAGTGAATGGTGATATATATATATTCCAGAGTAAACATCAGTAAGTTTGGTGGCTTTTTTGGTTTGTGTCAATATCTTTTTTATAAAGCCACAGGTCTGAAGAAAATAATTCAAACAGCTGTTAAATACAGCTATTATGGATTTCTTTCCACAAGGGGATGTAAGAGGAGATTGAGAGCTGAAAAAACCTCTGAGTAGCACAAAATCTTGGTAATTTATTGACAGAGAAATTTCAAAAAGACTGCAAAGAACATCTGGAAGTTTCTGCTTCATATTTTTTCTTCCCTAAATAATTGGAGGACTTTAATTAAGTTGGAATCTTGACTGTATTTATAACTGATCTTTTATGGAACCTGTCATCCTAGGGCCTAGGGCAAATAATTTAAGTCACAAAACACTCCCAAGAGGTGCACTTTCATGTTATTACTCAGCAAAGAAACAGTCCACAAGACAAGACAACACAGGAAACTTGTAGCAGAGGGAGAAAGGAGGCTTGGGGTCTCTTGGGGTCTCAGGCAGTGTGCTGTAAACCAAGCTTGACCAAAAGATAATATTTCTGCTTTTTATTTCTTCAAAGCCCTTTTACGGGAAAAGATGATTTATAATATAGGAACTAATGGCTAAAATATGCATGTATATTACCAAGGGCAAAAATAATTCTCTAACCTTCTGCAAATGTGGTGCCTTTGTGGGGCAAGGTCACTGCACAGTTTCTTCTGCTGTGCTTAAAAATATCTCACAGTTATCAAGTAAACATATTGCCAGATCCCAGAATGAGCCTCTTGAGTGCTCTTGACATCACAGATACAGTTGCCTCTAAATAAATAAACAAGTAAGTAATGTCATGTTGACTCTCCTGAATATTAAAAGCTTGCATTTTCCCCATCTCTCTCATTGAAATTACCATAATTTTAATTCAGCAGTTTTCAGAGGGATGTGCTCGGTGTGAGTTCTACTCTAACAAGGCCCCTAGTGAGGCTACCTCCATGAGAAACCCTACAAATCACCCTAGCCTTCTTGTGAGCCTCCCACAGTGCCACCCTTCTCAGCTCCACTGAACTAATTGCTTACCTTTGTGACTAGCATTTTTCTGCCCTAGAGTTACTTCATGCGCTTCAAGTGGCATGCCTGTACTATTCCTTTGCAAACAGTACATCTGTGTTTAAGTTCAGAGTGAAATTTAATGTTGGTAGTGCTTAAAGCAGGCTAGTTCTTATCCAAATTGAAACTTTCTCAAAGTGGAAGGTCAACAGCTTCATCAGAGCCATCTCTCAAGTGCTGTTCCTAATGAAAAGGGAGAAATTTTCCTACCTAAACGTCAATTACACTTTGGATAAAAAGAAAAGGAAAAATGTCATTCCTCACCTGCCTGTCCATGAGATGTTAATAATCTGTGTGGTATGCAAAATACTCCTGAGCATAGAATTGCATCTGTTATTGAGCCTCATGTATCATTTCATAACTAGCATGATTATACTTGCAGGGAGGGGATCAGGTACAGTTGATACACACACATGCAAGAGCTATTCCGGCAGTACTGCTGGAACTTGTTATGTTTTGGTTAACTTAACTCTCCCCTATCCACTGTTCCTCTCTTAGAGACTGTTGAAACTCAAAAGAGAATCTCTTTAAACTAACCAGAGATAAAACGCTAGCTTGAGGGTGTCATTCCTTCAAAGTGCCATACTTTTGTTTATTTGTTGCGGTGCCACAGGCACTAGCAAGAGTGCTCCCAAGGGATATTGCCCCTGGCTACAGCTGGAGTGGTGGTGTGTTGCTGTGACAGCATTGTCACCTTCAGAGCGCTGCTGCTGGTTGTTCCCTCCCACCGAGGAGAGTCTGGGCCTTCTGCAAGGGTCTAAACTTCCTCCCGCCATGGTCAGTGATGTGCCACACCATCCTCTGCCCAAGAAAGCCATTTAAAAATCCTCTTTTCCCTTTTAAACTCCAACTTCTAAAGCAAGGGATGCAAGTCTGGAAGTGTCTTGTTTCCTCCCTGTTCTCCCACTAGGTGTTGAAAGCGAAGGGAGCCAACCCATCTTTTAGATCAGCATCGACTCCGATTTATTGATCAAATCAGCCACCTTTTATAACAGTGTTAATTAAGTTCATGCATATTGCAAAATTCGAGCTCACCATAGGTCGGAGACTACACATCAACCCCTCCTTTTGTTTTCAATACCAAGATTTGTGTTCTCAACACTTACTTTTACTTTCCCAAAACAGCCAAAGATAGAATGTTCACCTGTTATGAGAAAACTGCCTGAGAACCCTGGTATGAAAGGTTCTCAAGGCCTTCATATTTGTCACTTTTGCTTTCCCATACCTTATCCAAGGACAAGATATTTACTTGTTATTAAAAACAACCTGAGAACTTCTGCTGTTTACATAAACATGCCTGAGAACTCTTCTTGTTTACAGAAACAGGCTGTGAGAATTAGCTGCTTACAGCAGCCTTTTACTTTTCCATCAGCTGTACTTTTTCATGGCCTTTTTCCTTCAAGCCATGTCTGAGCAAAAATCTCCAACAACTAGGGACTAGCTAGGGACATTTTTATACCTGTTGTTGCTTTATAGTTGATTTTCCCTCTGGTTCCTCATCACCTGAAGCCAGTTTATGTTGTATGCATTTCAGCAGTTTTTGCTGGGAGAGGAGACTGATTGTCCCCTCTGTTTTGCTGCCCAGGGGACAGACAAGGTGTGGAATCCATAGGGTGGCTTTGGTCTGTGTCACCCGTGGGGTGCAGCGTCCTGGGTGCATGCAGTCTCTCTTTTCTGATCGTGGTCTGAATGAGCCTCTCATCTCAGAGGTATGGAATGGGAAATCTGAGCTGTAGTGCAGTCACTTTGAGGGCATGTGGGTATAGCACAGAACATATCTAGACAGACAGATGTGCGTGCACCGTACGAGGCAGCACTTCATCACTGTGGAAGAAAATGACTTTTAGCATCAGGAAAGTCACTGAACATGCAAAAGGTGAATTTAGCTTTGTGTGTAACATCAGTTGTGCTGGGAACTGCAGCTCAGGAAGGTTGGTTGTGCTGCTGGAAACTGCCACAGAGACTGACTTACCACAAGAAGGGGACTTTATTTTTTACAAAGGGGCTTGTAAGCAAGGAGACCAAAAAAAAGTAAAAAGTTTAGAAAGGAGCATGTTTCACTCTATCATTTCACAAAATAGCATGGAAACAGGTTCTTCCTGGCAAGCAGTGGTAAAGGACCATTAATAAAAAATAAAAAACCCCTCAGGCCACGATTGAAATGTAACATTTTGTTCATAAATTAATCCCAAATGATAAAACTATGCATGCATTAGAGAGGAAAAAGAAATGTAATAATAGGTGGATGGAGGAAAGAGACTGGTACTGTTAAGCTAGAATCAAACATGTTTTTTTCCTACTCCTTTTGATTGTCCAAGCCAGTGTCAAAAACTTAAATAATCAAAACTGAGCAGAATTTCAGTAATAGGGTCCAGAGTTGAATAAGTATAACTTGCACCATGACTATCCCAGCATTATTTAAAATAACTTGATGAACAGATGTTAAGGACCACCAGTGGAGAGCATGAATGTTAAATGGCTCTGTCTCCTGTGCTGGATGTGGGGGCAGTGGCAGTGCCAGACCACAGCTTCCACCTCCACACCACTACTTGAGTTCTACTACAACAAACAAAAATCACTGCTTTATCTCTTCCAAAGCATAGCTGGGACATGTGTGAAATCATTTAGTTCCTAATGAGGGGTAGCTTAATGACTGGTCAATGTACGCCCCAGTGGAGCGCTTGCATTTCCTGTCACGTGCTGTCACCTGTGGCTGGTGGCCTCAGCAGAAAGGCTTGGGCTCTGGGCACCTCTCCACCACTCCTGGTCAGCTCAGAGCAAGAGGGAGCAGAGGTTACCCCTGCTGTGTTATTGTTCCTGTCTGTCCTTCCTATAATGGGGTAGGATCTCGCAGTCCCCTCCAGCCATCTGCTGGCATCACCTCTCCCAGCCCCTTGTCACCTCTCCGCAGTGCCTGGCTGGGCAGCCCAGCTCATGCCCATGTGGAGGTCACGCAGCCACTCCCACGGGGTTGGCATCCAGAGGAGCCCACTGCTGACGGGTGAGGAGACAAAGCTGTCTCTGTTCCCCCCTGGGAGCCTGCCGTGCTCTGTGCAGGGCTGCTGCTGATGGCGGGGTGCCAGAGAGTGACTGTGACACTGGGGAGGGGACAATGTGGCCAAGGACAGCATGGAGACTTGCAGAGCTGGCTTTGAGGAGCATCTCTTCTCTCACTTAAGCTGATGGATTCTAAAACCTCACTGGAGCAGAAACAAATGCAGAACCAGCCCTTTGTTCACACCCATGTTATCAAGAAAGTGTTCATCCAAAGGGACCTTCACAGGCTTGAGGAGCAGCCCCCTGTGGCAGTACAGCCTGGGGAATGAAGGGATTTGGAGCAGAGAAGGATTTGTGGGTACTGGTGCTTAGAAAGCTGAGCATGTCTCAGAAATGTGCACTGGCAGCCCAAAAGGCCAACCATATCCTGGGCTGCATCAAAAGCAGCATGAGCAGCAGGTTGAGGGAGGTAATTTTGTCCCTCTGCTCCTCTCTGGTGAGACCCCACCTGGAGTGCTGTGCCCAGCCCTGGGGTCCCCAGCACAGCAAGGATGTGGTCATTCTGCAGTGAGGTCAGAGGAGGGACACAAAGATGATCTGGGGACTGGAATACCTCTCCTAAGGGGAAAGGCTGGCAGAGTTGGGGTTGTGAGGAGGAGAGGGGAGGAGGGGAGAGGAGAGGAGAGGAGAGGAGAGGAGAGGAGAGGAGAGGAGAGGAGAGGAGAGGAGAGGAGAGGAGAGGAGAGGAGAGGAGAGGAGAGGAGAGGAGAGGAGAGGAGAGGAGACAGCCTTTACTGCTTACAGCACTTTCCAGTGTATAAAGGAGGCTTTTTCTTATGAAGCTGGAGAGGTGTGTTTTACAAGGGCATGTAGTGATGGGACAAAGGGAGTTGGCTTTAAACTGAAAGAGGGTAGATTTAGATTAGCTATTAGGAAATTATTTACTCTGAGAGTGGTGAGGGGAACAGGTTGCCCAAAGAAGCTGTGGATGCCCCATCCCTGGAAATGTTCCAGACCAGGTGGGACAGGGCTCGGAGCAACCTGGTCTAGTGGGAGGTGTCCCTGACCATGACAGATGAGTTGTAATTTTTATGATCCCTTCCTGCCCAAACCATTCTGTCATTCAGGTTGAAGCTTTAAGTGCTAATTCTTTCTTGGTGCTATTCAATTCATGATTTTGAAGTGCACGGATGGACTTGTTTGTCCCACTGGTGCCTATACAGCAGCTTCCTTCTGCTGATGCGTGTAGCACCCTGAAGTGGACACTACAGCCAGATCACACAAATCATCCCATCAGCTTGCACTGGGTTTGTGTCCGGTCAAAGCTTGCTTTTCCATGGCTGGCAGTGCCTGTGCCTATCCCATGAGCAAACTGACAGGCTGGGGAAGTTTGGCCTGACACAGCCTGTGAAAAAGCCCAGCCAGCAGTGGAACTCTGCCTGAGCTGCTGATAATCCCTTTCCTTTAGCTCTCCTTAGTCAATTCATTAGCACTAGAACTCGGGTACTATGCTGAAACAGCAAGAACAGGCTGTAATAGTTATTTCAACAAGCAGTGGAAGCACCAGTGACAGAGGTTTGGCCATTAAGAGCTCAGCTGAATTTTGGTCAGTGCAAGACAGTGTGTTCTTCCTGGGATGATGGCTGATTGATGCAGTTGATTCCAGCTTTCCCAGACTGCTAAGCCGCCAGTGTAGACCACAAGATGTTACAACGCTTCTCAGCACCTGTGATGGCAGAGGTGAAGTTCTGCATGGAAATGCAGCAGTGGCACAGCAAAGACGCAGCTGGTGCTTGGTGGGGAAGCTGAGTGCCCGTGGCTGCTGTGGGGGGGGGGGGTGTCAGGGCCTGAGATGCCCCTTGCAGAGGGCAGGTAGTGCTGGCAGGGGGACAGGGGGCAGCTGATGCTGCGCTTGTTTACCGCGTGCATGCTGCTATTTCCAACTCTGTGACTCCGGCTCTGTTCCTCAGGGAGATTAAGGCTGCCCTTATTTCTGCGAATCCCCAGCTGAGATCATCCACAGCTTTAGTGTCTGTGCTTTAGTAGGGATGAATCCCATCCTGCAAACAGGTTTATAATCAGTGCTGCCATGAAGGTGATGATCTATGGCAAGGGCACCCAAGGATATGCTTGGCACTAACATTGACAAAACCATGTTTCTTCCCCACCGCCTTTGCAGAGCAGAAGCATGCACTAGACAGTTGTTTCCTCTCAAGGCAGTCAGCAATGGGACCTCTGCCTGTGCATCCCAGAGGACAAATTCCAGGAGGACTCACAAGGGATAATAGCTGTGCTCTCTGCTAGCAGCCCTGGCTTGGCTGGAGCTCCCAGACAAGGTTCCCCAGTGTGTGGGATCAATCTCCCATGCAAAAGGCTTGCTGGCCTCCTTGGTGGTGCTGTCATGGGGTGACACATGACGCAGAAGCAGATGGTGCTAATCCAGCTGGAAAGTCAAAGATAAATATAAAAACTTCTATTTACTTTTGTAAGCAGAAAGGATGGCCTTCAGGAGGCTGCAGTAAATGGGGCTGCAATACCTGAGGTCACGTGTGAGCAGCTCTTCAGTGTGTGATGGCCATGATCCCCACCTGGATCTGGCTCTTGGTGCTTCTCATGGTGCTCAGCATCTGCCTGGGGTGCCAGGGGCCTCTCTGCCAGGCACGTGTGGAAAGGGATGCTGTGCAAAGTGCTGCAGGTGTTCCTTGGTTAACACTCCTGTGGAGCAAAACAATAAAGGCAGCATGTGTCTCTGCTCTTTTCCACTGGCCTTCAATAGGGCATTTTGCTTGTACTTCAACACCATAATATGCAATATTCTGATAGTATTGTCCCCTGTACTTTCAAATAAATGTGTTTATAGAATATGAAATCATTATAGTCTATGCATTTTTTTTTCTCATTATACTCCACTTCTTTTTCCTCTTGTAGAAACCTTTCAAAACTTGCATTTAGGTCTATCATTAGGTGTTGAGTATTCAAGGGTAAAAGTAGTGTCAGCTTGACCCAGGATGATGACTCTCCTGCTGCTGAGTTGTGCATTATGGTGGAAGGACAGGCTGAAGCTGAATTGAAACACATCTGTGTTTTTCCATAAGTGAGACTTTTTTGGTCTTCCTAGAACCAAAAACTCAAGACTTTAAATTTTGACTCAAAATGTCATTTTTGGCAAACAGTTTTAGTGCTACACTTTGGCAGACCTCCTGTGCCTTTTGCAAAAGAGCAAAACTAGCATAATCCTGTGTGTTTGTAGAAGTACACTTGCTAACACAGTTTGCTTTTGACCTAGATAGCAAGCTCCTGCCTGCCTGTCTGGCTTGGTTTCTAACAAGTCAGCTCCCACAGTTTGGGCAGCTGCTATAACCTCCTTTCTCCAGAAAGATATTAGGAACTTAGGTGAAATCTAGGTCAGCCAAATCGGGGGGTGGGGGGAGAGAAAAACATCAAAACTTTTGTCTGAATAAAAATGTAGAAACAGTACATTTGAAAATGAAATTTCTCTGTTTAAGAAGTCTCTGTTGTGACAATTCTGTTAAAGCAGGACTGGCATTATTTCCCAAATTTTCAAGTTGTTCAAATTTCTTTATATGTTTGTTGATAATTGACTAAGCAGTTTGCCAAATGTTATGCCATCCAAGGCTGGTAAGTGTTGCTTGTGTCTGTAAAACTTTATTTTTCCATCTCAAGTGGATCACATTTTGAGATTTCAAGAAGAGAAGTTGTTTGTGGACAGTCACAAAGGTACTTTCTTTGATTACTTCTGGGAATTTTTTAATTGCCCTACACAGACTACACAAAAATAATTTTCCATTAGTATTTTATTTATTTGCCCTGGTATAGAAAAGTAGTACCATCAGATCTTCACATAGACCATGTTTGCTGTTTGTCCTGAGTGTTGTTCTGTAAATAATAATGCTACTCTTATAAAACCACAGGACAAGTCTTCTGTCCTTCAAGTATGTTTCAGTGATGCTAAAACAGAAAACAATGAAGATTTCAATGGACTCACTGTCTCAGCATCTTAACATAATTTAACCAACAGGATATGACAAGAAGATGCAGCTGACTTCTTTCAGTGTGTAACATCTTTAGGCCTGCAGCTGATTTGTATAAACAGTTGTTTTTTCAACAATCTCTTATACGAGGAGATTTCCTGTGAATTGCATCATTTGAGGCAGAAAAAACACAGTGAGCAAAAATATCACTGGAAGAGCCTGGAGCATGAAAGGAAAACAATAGGTGCTTTTCTCTCCTCTGATCACCAGCAGCAATGTGTGTAGGGAATATTCATCCCACAAGTTTGGTCTCCCGAGGCTATGGCTGCAAGCTCAGCTGCTTCCCCCCTGCTGCCCTCCAGCTCTGGCAGCTCCCCAGGCAGGAATTCAGCGTGAGGTGTACACAGAAACTGGGCAGGAGTCGGGAAAAGCAGCAGTGACAAGTGATGGGGATGGAGCTGTTAATTCTGCACATTCCTGAGCGGTGGAGAAAGAGCTTGGAAGCAAAGGAGGGAGGAAAAGGGAAAGAGGAAACAAGAAAGTACCAGAAAAAGAAAACTGGCTGGGGAGTCAATAGCAAAGATTGACAAGACTGGGAGTGTAGCACTCCCATGAGGGGCAAACCAGCTGGTTACAGGGAAATGAGGTGTGTTGTCTCTGTGATCTGGAGGAGACCTTTATTTTTCCTTTAAGTGCATACATTCATTTGATATCTGGTAATAAAGATGTCTCTCTGTCTCATTATGACCCAAGTGCTGTAATTTTTGTAGAGGGAATAAATCAGAATATATATATATTAATAATTGGTAGCATCATCACTACAATTACTGCAAATTGAGCTTTAGGTTTCACAGTACCATAATCATTCACAAAAGTTATCTCTAATCTAGAGTAAAGCTACCGGATGAGAAACAAAAAGCTCACAGATAAACCCACCAAATGAAAGGGTGCAGGAGGGGCTCCCCACCTCTCCACTGGAATGTCCCTGTAAGAAGGGCTGGTGCTGGGGGTGCCTTTTCCCACCTCCCACCCCACCACAGCATCATGAGCAGGCACATTCCCAAGCTACACAGCAAGCCTTGTATCTTGCAGAAAGACAGCACAATAGCTTAAAAATATGTTAGTGAGCATGGCTGCAGGTTTAACATCGGTCTGTAATTTGGATTTGCCAGCTTGTTCAGGGGATGCTGCTGTCTCCACTCTGACCCCTTGCAGCACCAAGCAGCGCACTGCACTCTGGTGATGGTCAGCTCAGCTCAGCCCAAGGCAGGGTCTGCTGCAGTCAGTGTAACAGCAGCTGAAGTGGTTTTACAGGTTCCTGACCCTGTCTCACACAGAGCTGAGGCAATGATTTTTCTTCAAGGACTTGTGCGCTTGCTTCCAGTGACTCCTCTCTGCCTGCAGTCCTCTGTCCTACAGGTGTGTGCTCTGCAGAAGCCTGTGGTTTCAGCCCAGATACAACACCTTTGGGGAAGTGACCTGACTGGTTCTATTTTGGCTTATTTGTTTTTCAGTTTTCTACTCCTACCCATATTCTGTGTGCTTGCTCCCAGCTTACTAAACCTTCACACTGGTTGCAAAGGACTTAATGTGCTCAGAGGATCTGTTTCTTCTCACTCCTACACAACTTTAAAGGTGAACTTTTTAGGGGACATTCCAGATAATAAGAAATCCCCACAATGGCTGTATATCCTGACTTCTATTTTAGAGCTGTGCTACCAAAATCATCCTAACTGCATGTCAGCACAAACAGAGTTGTGCATTTCTTGGGATGTGTTTAAGAGGAAAACATGTGTGTTTTGCCAGTAGCATATGATGGGGGGGTTTGCCCATAACATTTTCTGGTTTTCTCCTAAGGGCCTCTTTCAGTACGCTGGCAACTGTTCTCTTGAATAAGACAAGCACTAAGACACAAAAACTTAAGTTCGTGTCCATATCCCACTTTGACTTCCCTTACATGCCCTGGGAGGAGATCCTTTTGGCATAAGTGGCTGGCACTGCAGCCAGCTTATATAAACCTCTAAAATGATGATATTCAATTGCATAAAAGGTGAGCTAGTATAGAAATGTGTGGGTAGACAGAAAGAGGTGCACCATACAGATGTTCATTGAGCAATTATTTACAGTCAGCAAATGTCTTTATGTGAACATCACAGTCACAAAATAAAAAATGTTTTGTCATGCTAATACTGTGGCAAGGTCATGTGTTGCTCAAACACATTAGAAAAGAACACTAAGGGGATATTAGTGCATTGGTGAGTTTTGAGAACAGCCTACAGATTTTCTGTCAGTATTAGGCCCCTGGCCATTGCATTTGTTTTATAGATCCTAGTTTTGAAATGATGACCTTTTGATGGCTGTGGTAAATAAGCAATTAGCACAGAGCAAGCTACTTGTTCTGCATTAGTGCTCAGGGACACAGAGTGTATCACCATTTTTCCTATAGAGTCTCTGTGTTTAATTAATAATCCCTAAAGGTGACAGACTCTAGTGCTTGCCTTTTCTTCTTGCTCACCCTTTTTTGTAATTCTTTGATTTTTCCACTGTAATCCCCCCAAACTGCTAAAGAGGAGGAAGTATTGTCTGCCCATAGCTTGCCTGTTTCTGCCATAAGTCTCTTGGGTTTAATCAGTTGTGTGATTGATATGTGAAACTGTGATTCTCATAAATTGATATTGTCTTATGTCAGAAGTGGCCTAAGTGAAAAAAGAGCTTGGTTTTTATGGAGACTGTCATCACATTTTATGCTTCTTCAGGAAGAACTGTCTGAGTTCTGCCTTTCAAACCCTCTCCATGCCATAAGAGATGCTTGTGCAGTTTGCCCTGCTGGTGTGGCCCAGGTGTGCAGCCACAGGTGGGTGAGGGAGTGGAGGCAGATCAACTGCATTGCAGAAGGTCTGTTATAAGCAGTGTGTTTCCCTAATCAAATTCTGTTTTACCACAGTATTGGAAACTGTTTTGCGCTGCTCAACATCTTTTTCACTCTGTCTCAGAGATGCTGGGGAAGCAAGGACAGTTCTCATGCTGCATCAATGCACAACACAAGCTCAATTAGGCAACCTGCTTCTAGCTACTGCCTCCAAACTCCTGCTTTGGGGCAGGTTATTTCTGTTTCTCGAAAGGGGCAGCTGTGTCATTGTGCCCTTGCTCTGCTTCTGAATGGAGGAGCTGGATTGCCAGCCACATTTGGAGACAGAGCCCTGATTTGGGCTCAGAAGTCTCTTTTCTGCACCATAAGGAGTGCAGAGAGCTGCCAAGTTCCCTATGAGGAAAAAGTCAGTGGAGGAGAGGTAAAGTCATTTCAGATCACTGTTCTGTCCCGGACATACCCCTCTCTTACAAAATCTTCTGCTTTGATTCACACTCCATGCACTGTGTCTTTGTCTCCCAGTTAAAGATTCAGGCAAGACAGAATGATTACTTTGATTTTTGTGGAAGCTCTTGTCAGACACCACATGGCTGTGTCCTAGTTGCCCCAAATCATTCTGGTTTCCAGCTAGGTTGTGTGAGTAACCTTATGTGCTTTTCAGCAGTTCTGTTCAGGGACCTGCATTTTGGCTGAGTTGGCCTTGAAAAAAATCCTCACTCATATAAATATTTTGACCTGCTGCTGGGCTATAGAAATCTATTCTTAGAGCAAATGATGCTATGGCAACTGTCCCTGCAATATGACACAGTAGCAAGAATTCTGTCTTCTTTTAATCTGTAGCTCCTAAAATACCTTCTGCACATCCCAAGCCACCTGGCTTTCCCCACCCTCTTCAGATCCAGGAAAGCAGCTCCTTCCCAATTTATTTTTCTAGTTCAGTCTGAGGCAAAACTGTCTTAAGCCAATTTAAGTAGATCTGAAATAACATACTCAGTCCCAGCTGTCATAACCTATATTGCAGGATATTCCCCTTACTTTTCTATGACACTTTCCCAGTTGCTCTTATGATCTGGTTTCCCCTCAGGTCTTCCTAAATAACCCTGTGACATGGGCTTTATCATACCCTATATTCCTCTTTGTATCTCCTACCAAAGGTAAGTTGTCAACTTGAAAACATCTGTTTGCACTTATTTTTTCAATCACTATAACATCTTATTTATTCATAACATTTTTACATACAGCCTTTTCTGATAAGACTTGCCTGTGTTTTATTTACTGATTTATGTCCATTAAAACAACTACATTTTTTGGAGCCCACATATGTCAAGAGCTTGCTTTAGTCGGAATGTATCTATGCCCATCCTAGGAGATGGGCTCTTCCTTAAAGAGCTGAAGACCTGGTGTTATAAACATGCTCAGAACTAAACATTACACATTCAGGACTGTTAGCAACAGACCTATAGAAAGTTCTGAAATTTTTCTCCTCTCCTGTTCCATGCTTATTACCTACTAATTTCCCAAGTACGCTGTGGGCTTGCACATGGCATCCTGCTAGTAATTGGGAGCTGCAAGTGCTGTTTGCTCGAGTACTGAGCCACCTACAATCTTCACAGCATTTGGTGAATAACTGGAGGGTTTGTGTGTTCAGTACAGCCCATATGCCATGACTGTCTTCAGGCGGCAATGCAGTGATAGCAACAGTGTGGCTACAGAGAAGTTCTGCAGATAACAGATAAATTCAGATAAAACCAGATAAAAACAGACAAATTCACCCCTGGTGGAAACCCACTGACAAATGACCTGCAGGAGGAAAAGTAGCACACATGGCTGTGGAATGTAAAGGGGTCCTTCTTGCTATCCTGCTTGGGCTGTCTTTGTTCTACTGCCCTGCCAGGATGCCACTCGTGTGTGTGTGTCTGTGTGTGTGTGTGTGTGTCTGTGTCTGTGTCTGTGTCTGTGTGTCTGCCTGTGTGTCTGTGTGTGTGTCTATGTGTGTGGCACTGATGTGCTGAGGCCTGGCTGATAATGTCATTTACAACTCTTCAGTGGGGTCCCACGGGCATTAGAAAAGTAAATTGTCGTGCTAAAATGTGGGCATGAACAAAAATACTTGCCCTGATTTCTCTGCCATAGTAATAATAATTTCTAGCATAAATTATATTAACCTTCTTCCTCTCATAAAAAAAGTGTTTTAACCCTTTAGGGAAAAAGAACAGGGTAACAGACTAAGTATAACGTACTGTGTTTTAAATTTATGGCTGTGCCTCAAATTCCTTCTCACATTATTTTACTGAAAGACTTTTAAGGTCACTTTTATGCAATGAAGTGTACTGATACTTTTGTATCAAGTTTTCCTTACTGGAATGTAAATCCCCTAAAATACATGCTGTTCACATTATGCCTTTTCTTCCAGCTCTCCAGTTGTCTTCCTGCACCACAGGAGGATGGACCACCAAACTTTAGAGTCTGACAGAGGAAAGGGAGGGGAGGGTGAGCAGATGACAGTGCTGAGACCTTCCGTGCCCCAGCTGCAGAATGAGGGATCTGGAGTGGAGCAGTTCCACTCTCTGTTGGCTCCTGTTAATTGGGACGCAGCTTTGAACTCGGTGCTTGTGCCTCAGGTGAGCACCCAGAGCCATCTGTCTCCCCAGCTGCCATCAGGCAGGTACTGAATCATCCAGGCAGTGGGGAACATCTCCAGGAGGAAAGAAAGCAATAGCCTAACACATTCACTGCAAGAATTTGGGCATTCAGCCCCCAAGGCCAGCAGCTCGTCTGCTAGGGTCTGAGCAAACCTCCTTGCTCCAGCAGCTTTGGGGTTAATAAAACTATACCCTCTTTTTTTTTTCTTTTTTTTTTTTTTTCTTTATCTTCCTTTCAAAGACAAAGCTATATCCCTGGCAACAAACACCCTATTGCTTTACCATGATCTAAACCCATATTTCACCAAAATCCCCATGGGCAGGCTGACGCTCTCCTGTGTGTGATGTGGCTGTGCCCTGGCAGCTCTGACTCTGACACCAGAGCTCACATTGGTGCAAAAATTCTCTTCTGCTGTGCCTGCATAAATAATTCTTTGTTGTGCATGTGTGTTAATATTTATTTATGTGTCTTTATTTGTATGCATATGTTGTAGTCAGAGTTTTCTGAAGTTTCTAGGGGTGCAGGCAGGGGAAGAAGCCGAAGTCCCACTGGGATTAGCCCTGTCTGGCTGTGCACAGCTCTGCCTTTGTGTGTTTTTCCAGCTCAGTCCTCCACTCCTTCCTCTCACACCCGCTGGCAATGAGCTGCCCCAGCAGTGACCAATTGTACCAGGTCGATGGCAGGGCAGCTCCCTCCCTCCCTGCAGCCCCTTTCCCTTCCCTCTCCACCTGAGGTGCTTTATGGAGGAGACAGCCAAAGCTGCATGGCTTTGAGGTTTTTGGGATGGGGTCCCCACTTGCCTACCAGAGATGCAAGAAACCGGCTGCTTGGGCACTGGGCACTGATGTCCTGCCACGTCTGAGCAACCTGCAGCACTGGGGTTTTGGTGAAGGAAGCGAAATGGAAGCAGTCTACATCCCTGGCTCAGCAGGACTTGGGTTTAATGAATCCTTGATGCTTTGCATCATGTCTTTTTGTTGTTACCATCTAGCACGCATTTAGCACGTGTTTCTAACCAGGTAATTATGTTATCCTTAGGTGAAGCATGTACTCCAGCACCTGTCATTAGCAGCACCATGTGTTCAGTTTATGCTGTAGATCCTCAAGTGCTATATTTGGATGTCTTTGTCATAAAATACCTCAGGTGCCCTGTGGAGGCCTCAGACAGCCCTTTGATGAACTCCAGACATGCTCCTCATTGGCCCATTATCTAGCTGTTTACCAGGTGCACTCTCAATCACCTATTATATTAATTGCAACGTTCCAGTAATTAGATTTCCTGTTTTTCAGGCCTATGTGCTATTATTTCAGCCTTCCACAACACACAGACCTGGAATGCATGCTGTCAATTTGTATTCATGCCAACCAAGTGCAAACAGAGCAAACTGCCTGAGAGCAGGGAAGGACACTGATATCTGCAAGGACACCAGGCACTGTGTGGCAGCTTCACCTGCCCTGCACAGACTTCCCCACTGAAGAGAAAATTTCACCCCCTGGTTCCACTTCAACCTGCAAGAAATGAGGTTTCCCAAGCCACTAGCCAACTGCGTCATAACTAGGAGCAGTGGTGGTTTCATCTCTTCTTTAGCATCTTTAGCATCTATTTTCTAAATACAACATTGCTCAGTCCTTCTCGCACAAGACCTCCTGGTAACTTCCTTTTTTTCCCCCTTTAATAAATCTTGCCATTCAAAATCAGTTGCTCTGTATGGATTTGCCATAGAAAATATTTGCCGTACCATTTTCTTTTTGTAGAAATGCATTTATTTCCTATAGGAACAATATGCAGTAAACACATTTTATTCCTCTGCATCTGTCACATTGTAAAGACTGTGTTTGGTTTAGGCATTTTCCTGTCCTTCTATGAAAATGCATGAACTTATTCAGGTTATGAAAACATTGAAGGATGTGCTTGGCTATTTGCTGCTAGACCACAGACGCATCTCAGCCTTCCTCCCTGCCTTCATCACCCTCTCCATTACAAGGCTTCCCACACCTTCAGGGTTTATGCCAATGAAGTCAGTGGAAGAATCCTTTCTGCCAAATTAAGTCTTACTCATTAAGCAGCAATTTGTTGTTATACTTATCACAGGTTTCCTCACTAGGCAGACTCTACAATGTATCCCACAAAGTACCTTTGGTTTCTGTGGGAGCTTTGTGTGGGTTGCTGATGAAATTCTACCTGTTGTGCTTATTCTCCACTGAGGACCCAGCTGGAGCAGAGACGCTTCAGTGAAGCTTTTGACTCAGCTAGGACTGAAATTATTCCAGCTCTGGCAAATAAATAGCAGCATGGTAAGCAGTCTGGGAAATCCAACACAGCTGACCCTGGAAAACACCAAGGAAACTGCAATGGGAGCAGGAGTTCGGCGCCACAGGGCACTGACTGGCATGCTGGAAGAGACAGCATGCTGTGGTCTGCACAGCACTATAAGAGGCACTGATATGTCCACACCTGGGCAGCTTAGCTGGGGCTAATCATTAGACTGTCCAGGAAAGTCCTTTCCTGGCCCTGTTGGGCTGGTGTCTCAATGAGACGCTGTGTTTTGGCTTAAGAAAGAATGTGTGAACAGCAGCATATGGTGGGGGCCAGAGGGCTGGGGTTAGAACAGAGCAGCAGCGTGTGAAGGAGAGATAGAAGAGGCTGTGCTAGCACCTTGAAGTCATTCCTCTTAGTCATTCCTCTTATAGTTATTTCACAGTCTTTAGAAATACATATTTACTCAGTAATAACAAGAGTTTTTAAAAACCCTATTAAAATAATAATGCCTGCATTAGTCCTTCTTCTGGGAAAATGAAAGATATTGAATTTTTTTTAGGCTAAATACATCATTCCCTGTTCTTATCAAATATGCAACATGTTTTCTACTCCTCATACCTTCTACAGTGTCTTTTAGTTCCTTTTAAAATACTCCTCTAGCTAAGAGCAGAGAGATACATCTGCTAATTGTATCACAGTAACATTCCTCAGTGGCTACACAAATAATTCCTTTTTCTTCTTCTCCTCCATTTCTTCCGCCTCCTTCTTCTCCTCCTCCTACTTTCCCAGCTTAAGTGATATTTACTTTAATGCATTGATGGATTTGAGACCCAAGTACTACTGAGGGCTCAGCTGAGACCTAATGCCACATTTGCCCTCTTCTGAGAAACTGGGAGTGAGAATTTCATGTTTCTCCTTTGTTCCACAGTGGACAGCACTAAGTGGAGGGAAGCTGCCAGCTGTAAACTACTCCTTGCCTGCAATATGAGTCATGTTTCTAAGCAGATATTTTTTTCCTGCTAAAAAATAATAAAGCAAATCTACAATATCAGTAAAAAATGCTGTGTATTTCCACTCTTCTTAACCAGAACAAGTATTTATCTTTTTCCTGCAGTGCAGCTTGGATCAAATATACTCACACTGCTGAGGGAAGACTCAGTTGGTGGAGCAATAGAAAGATCACAGTAGAAAACAGACAATTATCACAGCTTATTGGGAACCAGTCACTAAATTCTTTTCTTAAAAAAAGGAACATATATGTACATCAGCATTGAACACAGAGCAATTCCTTTTTTCAGAAAGCTATCGCTGTATAAAAGCTCAGAATAAACATTTTATTAATGCATTGCTTTTAATATAACAATTTTACAGCCTAATTGCATTCCAGAAGCAACTATCTCTTGTAATATGTGCTCTGGATGTAACGAGGGTAGAAAAAAATGTTTCTGTAATTAGTGACAACTTAAAATCTTCTGCATCAGAAGCCCTTTGCCTGCCAGATTTTCACACACAGCTGTGTCTGCCAGGCCGGTTTGTGCATGGCTGCTGGTGCCAGGGCTGAACTCCAGGACTGTAGTGGCAGTCGCTTGCTGCAGACCAGGTGCTTTGCAAATCTGAGCAATGTTACATGCACAAAGCCTTTGTCCCCAGAAATGCTCTTGACCAGGAAAGCTTTGACTTCAAGCCCCACTTCCACCCTTCCAGGGCAGCAGCCATCAAATTTATCTTTTTGTTAACATGACCTTGTTATCAAATCTTTGTCCAGTTGAGTTCTAAACCTGCCATATAATTGAATTTTGTATTTTAATCACCATGTAACCACATTCTGTAAGCACTTTCTTCCCCAGGGCAGAGGTGCTGGCTATGCTGTGGTAGAAAGCTGATGGGTATAAGTTTCAGTTCTTTTCTAGGCACTCCAATCTGTGTGTGGAGTCTGATTTACCATATACTTATCTGGCCAAGGTAAAAGGTAAATCTAGGTGCTTTATGGCCAGCTTAATCTGCTGTCAGGCATCCCAGCTTCCTTACAAGCTTTTGTCAAGAGTGAGGACTGCCTCTGCTGTAATTCAGTGCCAGCCTAGCACGGCTGAAAAACCACTAAGCTCTTTTTGGCTATCTTGGGAATACATCTAGTGAATCACTGAATACTAGAATTGTAGTTTGGGTTGGAAGTGATCTCAAAGATCACCTGGTTCCAAACCCCAACAGCAATCAAGTTGCTCAAAGCCCCATCCAACCTGGCCTTGAACACTTTCAGTGAGGGAGCAATGACAACATCTCTGAGCAGACTGTGCCAGTGTCTCACCACTCCCTCAGTAAAGAATTTGTTCTTAGCACCCATGCTAAATCTCTTCTCTTTTAGTTTAAAAAGTCCCCTCCTTGTCTTATCATTAACTGCCCCTGCAAAAAGTCTGTCTCCCTCTTTTTTAATGAAAAAAAAGTATTGAAAGGCTGCAAGGAAAACTTAGAATCTACTAAAAATATATATTGTTTTGAAGATTGTGGTTCCACATGTACTAGAAGTGCTCTCTATCCCTACACACCAGATAAGAAACAGCGATTTTGTTTTTTCCTCTGTGGACCAACAAAAGGCATGAATTTTTCCTAGGTGACATAGACAGGGTTCCTAATCTGCTGATCACCACTAACAGCTTGCTGTCTAACACATTTATACATCTTACATTGAAAACACCATCCATGTCTACTGCCCAGCACAAATGTCCACCAGAGTTCAAAGCCAAGTGCCTGCTTGAACACACTTCAGAACTTCTAGGTAATTCAGGTCAAGGAATTGACACCTAGACAACCTTGCACTTAATTCCTTAATTCACAATTTCTTGTTTGTGTAGAATATATCTACTGTAGAAGATGTCTAGAGAATATCTAAATGGGTGTGCTAAATCTGGGGGCTGCACAGAGACTGTGTGTCCCACACACTTTGCAGTTGGACAGCCACATGTATACCTGCCACACAAGGTGGGAAAGAGTCCTCAGCTGATTTTGCCAATTGTTACATAGGCATATAGAAACTTTCTTTTCAGAAGGGATTAAGAAGAGCTGATAATTTTTGTTGTGTTCCACTAAAGCTGTTAATTGGGAAGTTATTCTACACAAAATTGAGCATCAAGCCCCCTGCCTTTGCAAAAGCACAATGTTACTCTTCAGGCTATTTTATGTCAGAGCATATCTTGTTAACCAAAATAGCAGGTGCAGGCACAAGAGAGGAATGCAATGGGTTCTGATGTAGCAAAAGTCCACTTCAGGTGGAACAGCCTGCTTTGGTCTAGAACACTCCTACAGGAATGCTGTAAAAGTTGCAAAGCTCTCAGAGCTACTGACTGAGGTAAATATTGGGTCACCATTTATTCAGCAATGATAACATAAAACCTCAGAAAAATACACTGTATGAAAGAAAGTGCCTACTTTAGAGGGGGAGACAGGACAGGGTTTGCCTGAGTCTATTCCAGTTGCTTCTCTTTCCACAGATAAATAAGTGATTGTTCTACTGTATTTTCTTCATTCTAGGAGGAAAAATGCTCAGAGAAGGTGTGTAATTATTTTACTCAGTCTTCCCCCTATGGAGGGAGCTGAGAATCAATCGCAGCAGTCACATCTGAAAGCTGGACTTTGGGGTCAGACAAAAAAATTCTGTTTTCTCCTGTCTCACTCTCTTTCTGTGTTCTGCTAAGTTGGTGTAATAGTATGGTGTTGCTTACAGGCATCTGCAAGATAATAAGGTGGTACCCTAAAACTAGATCAACTGGGCATTGATGTGATAGCTGTGGATCATACTGTAATGATGAGGTTAAATCAGAACAGATGCCTCTTGGAAGTTTCCTGAGGGCTTATTTGATGATGGCACAGTCTCACTTCACAGAGAAGGAAGGTCCAGGCCAGGCACTTCCTGAAGGCAAACAAATGGTTCTGTTATTCTGCCTGCTCTGTACCACGCAGTTGTGAACCCTGGTTACAGGCCCAGATCAATTCATGGCTGATGTCTCTGTAGATATTTTCTCATGGTAAACAGGGCTCCAAGACCTTGGATAGCCCAGGAGTAAAAAGCCTCAGGCACTTCAATTACAGGCTCACATAGCTGGGGGTGATTTCTAGTTTCTTGACAGCTTGCCTTCTGGGTGCTTTAGAAAGGTGAGGTGCTCTTTTCCTTTTTTTTTTTTCCCCCAAGTAATTGCCTGTGACACACTGTGTTTAGGCTGTGAAATTTTCTAATGTGTTTGCCATACTGCAAAGCTCAGCTCATACGGCAGGTGAGTTTTGTTATCAGTGAAGCCTTTTCCTGATGACATGCAGCACTTCATGAAACTCATCTGGCACTAGCACTGCAGCCAGTAATGGAAAGAACATCACAGGTAAATAATAAATGAGCAGAAACCTCTGTTTTTACTGACCATCATGGTTTGATCAGTGCACAAATCAGAGCTTGCCTAAAATCTTCATTCGGGAGGCAGCTTGCCAAAAACAATGGACACCCATTGAGCTGACATGAAATATGCAGATCTGGTACACCATGACGTACCTGTTGACATACAAAGCACTGGAATATCCATGTCCTGAATGGGTCCCTGCTGAATGGAGAGGAGGAGCTCTAAACAGAGGTAGGTATTTCCATACTGCACTGGTTTTGCATGGGATGGAGTTAAATTTCTTCCCAGTAGGGCTGTGTTTTGGATTTGTTCTGAACAGTGTTGATAACACAGAGATGCTTTTGTTATTGCCAAGCAGGTCTCACACAGAGCCAAGGCTTTTTCTTTTTCTCAACCAACCACATCTGCAACCAGGCTGGGGGTGCACAAGGAGCTGGGAGAGCACACAGCTGGAACAGCTGAACCCAGCTGGCCCAAGGGACATTCCAGACTGCCATGCTCAGTAGAGAAAGTGGAGAGAAGTAGGAGGAAGGGGCGGGATGTTTGAAACTATGGTGTTTGTCTTCCCAAGTCACCATTACACAAGAGGTGGCCCTGCTCTCCTGGAGATGGATGAACACCTGCTGCCATGGGAAGCAGGGAATGAATTCCTTGTTTTGCTTTGCTTTCATGGGCAATTTCTGCTTTTTCTAGTAACCTGTCTTTATCTCAATCCCCAGGTTTTCTAGCTTTTTTAACTTTCCAGTTCTCTCCCCAGTCCCACTGGTGGGGAGTGAGCCAGCAGCTGTGTGGGGTTTACCTGTTGACAGGAGGCAAACCATAACACATACTCCTGGATGGTGTATTTCCACTTCTCTTTGGAATAGTTGGCCTTTCTTAACTGCATCACATGGTTAGAAGGGCAGTGCTCAATCTTTCCTTTTTTTCTCTCAGCTATTACCATCTTCTGTGACCTGTACATTGTGCGGATTTATCTTTCTCTGTATCTATTAATTCCATCTAATTATTGGGGGTTTGGGTTTGTTGTTTTGTTTGGGGGTTTTTTTGTGTTGCAGGGGGAGGGTTTGCTTGTTTTCCTGTTGTCGTGATGTGTCACTCCTCTTTGTCAAAGTCTTCCACATAGTATTCCTATGGGATTTCTTCCCTCAGAAGCTCTACTGCCTTTCACTGTTTTGGCACTTCAGCTCTATTATTGTTCAATTTGTTTGTTTGTTTATTTGTTTGTTTGTTTGTTTGTTAAAATTACCAAGCATGACATTGCAGCAAGGAAAACTCTTCCATCTCTCACATTCTGCTCAGTTGGAACATTAGCCGTTTGAGTTCTAGAGAGCGATTTCTTTATCCATTGTGTTGTACTTAATAAACTGATCTTCTATCGCTGGTGTCCTAAAGCTCACACAGTCAAAATCTTTCTGTTTTATTGTTTTGAAACAGTTCTTTCAATTTTTAAAAGAAGTGAATCATTGGAATAGTAGTTCTGCTTTCTGTATCTATCATAACTTCAGCATTCTTCCCCTTTTTTCTGATCGGTGATTTCACTACTTTCTGCATCATTAAAGGCACGCTCTGCAGGAAGCTGCAGGTAATGCTTCCTGTCCCTTCATCTGCTCACATGCACAAAACTGCATCTGATGACTTTTCTGCTCTAATTTTCTGTGTTATTCCCCTAGTCTAGTTCTGTAGTGAAACTCCACTGAGTAATTATCTCCTGTAAATGGGCCTTTGTATCTTGGGTAAAATTATATATATATACACATATACATATTGAATTCTGTATCTTGTCAGCATTGCACAGTTTGTGCCATTGTGCAGAATTTTGTCCAAGCAGCACTAACAACCATTAAAATCTGGAAACTGACAATTTCACAGATCATCTAAGCACAACAATGACTTCAAGAATTGAAATAAGGGTGAAGATTCCTCCCACTGGAAAGACTCAATCTCCAGCTGTCTAGTTCTGATTCAGTCTTGCTGTGATGCTCATGTTGGGCACTCCTCAAGTGATTACTCAGTGAAGATGTTCTGTTTTGTGCAGTTTAGCTTCCTTTAGTCCAGTGACGGATTTCGTGTGCAAGGTAGGCTGATTTCTGGATGAACTGTAGACTAGAGAGCTGCTGAATTTAAACACTGATCTTTAGCTTTCCTACCACCTTCATTGATGCACAATTTTGTTTGATTGGTAGTGAGACTTGAAGAATTACTTTTGGTAAAAACAGATAACATTTCCTTAAGCCAGTAATGTAGCAAGCAACCTGATTTGATCAGTTTCGCTTGATTTGTTTTAATAGGAATAAACCTCTCTGCAGCCAGTTTGGGGGAAATTTGTCAGCTACTCTTTTTTTAAAATGTAGAAATTTATCCCCAAGAGGCTTGATGAGTTTGAGTTACTAGATGTATTTGTTGAAGTTCACATTATTTCTTCTCACGTTATGGAAAATATAAATGACAAGAATGTTACAACCAAATGTCTTGATCTAACTTTCTGTGTTTCAAAAGAAAAGATATATTTAGCTTGTACCTAAGCTTAATCTATTTTATGTAGTATAGAGGAAAGAGAGTAAATTACAGGTGAGGTAAACATTTGAATAATTAAAGTAAAGCTCCAGAGATTATGTGGTACTTTAGTGCTGTGATGTTTCTACTCTGAGAATATGGGTGTGAATGATAACTACAGTTTCAGCTCTGACTCCAAAAATTCTTATTAGTAGTACAAGTGGCTGCAAAAATTTCTAGCATGTGACAGTACAGTAAGTTACTAATGCTTTGTGAATAAATGTGATCGGTTTATCAGCTTTATTAAATTGAACTTCTCTTAACTACTTTTTGACCATCCTTTCTTCCAAATGCCAATATTTGTGTATCAGAGGAAGTATGGAAACTGTGCAGTTGTGCATCTGCAGTATGATGATCAACCAGTGCTGTTGGCTTGCTGCCCTTCCTTCCTTCCTTCCTTCCTTCCTTCCTTCCTTCCTTCCTTCCTTCCTTCCACCACTTCCGCCACTTCCGCCACTTCCGCCACTTCCTTCCGCCACTTCCTTCCTTCCGCCACTTCCTTCCTGCCACCACTTACTTCCTTCCTTCCTTCCTTCCTTCCTTCCTTCCTTCCTTCCTTCCTTCCTTCCTTCCTTCCTTCCGCCACTTCCTTCCTTCCGCCACTTCCTTCCTTCCGCCACTTCCTTCCTTCCTTCCTTCCTTCCTTCCTTCCTTCCTTCCTTCCTTCCTTCCTTCCTTCCTTCCTTCCTTCCTTCCTTCCTTCCTTCCTTCCTTCCTTCCTTCCTTCCGCCACTTCCTTCCTTCCGCCACTTCCTTCCTTTGGCAATCCCTGAGCACAAGACTTAGAGGGCTTTGGGAAGCAATGCCATGGGAAAAGGGATAGCCAAAGGGATAGCCAAAGGGACAGCTAAAGGGATAGCCAAAGACACTGCTCAAGAGCAACACACAGGATAAATCAGCTTTACTGAATGCACCAAGAGAAGAGTAGAACTAATTCCTGCATCTTCAGTCTGAATAACATGTCAATTCATTACACAGGATATGAACAAATAAGTAATTAAAATAGGAGCTGTCTATTAGTGGGGAAAAAATTCCAGTATTATTTCTGTGGAAATAATCCAGTGCAGACAGGATTGCTCAAATCCATTGTACAGATCTCCTGAACTGCTCTGATACTTGTAATTTTTATATTTGTTGATATTTTGGCAACTTCCTCCACACATGGTTAACCCTAACATTGTTTGTCATCTGAACTCTTTATAGTATTGTACCATTGTTGCATCAACTGCCTAAAATAAGAATGAGCTATTATTTTTAAGTAAATGTCTTAGAACTTGTCACTGCTTTGAAATGTTTTTAATATTTTAATCTTTTTAATCTCGATCAAAGACTTATGGCTTGATCTGACTTTTATTGTGTCTTTCTTATGGCATATTTTAAACTGACATTGCACATTGTCCCTCTCAATTCCTTATACACACAGTGAACATATAAATCTCAAAGTTGTGGAAGCACTGCTTTTCACATTACAGCAAACTAAAAGTTGCCTCCCTTTCCTCCAGATGCACAGCCATGCCACAGAGATCCACACTGATTGTCCCACAGGTTTGCAATGCCTTGCACCTGGAAATGAGCCTGCTGGATGGTGTGCTGGGCAGCACACTTTGATTCCAGCCCCTGGGAGCAACACGGGAATGTCAGCCAGGTGCTCAGATTTCTCAGGCTCTTTAAAAGTAAAGCCCAAACGTAGATTCCCAAGGCCTGTGAGGTTTGCCTTGAGATGTTGAGGGGGCTGATACTGACAATGCCAATATCCAGTCTCCTGGGTTTGGATAACAACTTTCCTATAGCTCTTGGCCAGCAGGCACACCTTATTCTTTTAGGAAAGAACATTCCCATAAAACAGTTTCTGATTCCTGCTTGCTTAGGGGAGCCAAAGTAACTGAGCAATCTGGTGACTGGTTGTGAGATAGCATTGGTATCACGGGGTTTGCCCCGTGACACAGCCTGGCTGTGGCTGCAGGTTCCATCATGCTGGGACAAACTGAAAAGCAAGAGGATCCAAATCTCCCAAAGGCACTGATTCCCTCCCAGATACTGCAAAATGCATCTCTCCTGCTAGACCTTTCTGCTGTGTGTTTAGCAGAGTGAGACCTTTTTTTGCTACCTACCTATGCAATGAATTTCAGAAAAAACTGGCAGCCTAGAAGCACAGTATATCAATCAATCAGTCAATCAATCAATCAATTAAAATGAAATAAATAAATAAATATGCATGCATGTCTCTGTTACTGCTTTAGAAGAGCTCTGGGACCACATTAGCCTGGGTGAAGTAGGAAAGAATTAACAATAAAGGTGAAAAGCAAGGTGATGTATGTAGGTGGCTAAATGGAATTAAATGTGTAATTATGTGACAGGATTCATACTCCTATGAATCACAAGTGGTGCTACCATTTTTTAAATGGGTGCTGTGGTGAAATAGACCACACTATTTTAAATTATGTAAGTGGGACTGAACCTTATTTGTTTCTATCAATCTTGGTTGACTATAACTTTTTTTTTAAGAAGTACGTAACTGTTAGGAATGCATTATGCTCTGTTTTTCAGAGGACTCTACTGCTGAAGTGTATGATGAGTCACCTAATTGAACAGAGACGTGTGTCATTACATAAGGAGAAAAATAGATTAAAAGTACCACTCAAATGCCAATGTGTACTCTGATTTTGATTAAATAGACCTGGAAATAGTTTTTTTATTTATTTTAAAAAATTAAATATGTTGAAAATTGGTTAGGGGTGGAAGTTTAGGGGATATTAGCTTAAAAATAAAAAAAAAAAAATCCCAGAAACAATATTCTTGCATCTACTGATCAACTGAAAATTTCAACGTCTTCTGGCATTTAAGAAAAAGAAGAAAATTCTCCTCTTTCTCAGCCACAAAAGAATCTGATCTTTTCATAACACAGAGAGCAGGTGATGTTTCCAGTACAAGTTAGAGACACAAGGCTGAGGATGATGTAAAAAGAATGGACTGTAGCCCAAAGGTAAAGATGGAGGCTGTGTAATTGCTTAGTTATATGACTGTGTGTGCCCATTAACACCACGGGGCTAATGCTAGAGGCAGTGACAAACAACAGCCCATTATCCTTTTGGTAAATCCATGACTGACAATGATGTCAGAGCCATTAAAAATAATGAGCTGCTCCTATCTCACAAAGAACTTTGGGTAGATGTAAATCCCTTATGCAACATTACCTGGGGGGATGGGAGGGGCAAGAAAACCTTTCTCCATGTGGGAATGGCTGGCACAGGGACTCAGCCCTGCCTGCCCCCATCCTCCAAGCATGGCCTTACAGCCTCACCACGGGCTGTAGGAAAGCCACCACCACGGTTAACAGTTTCCTTCAATGAAGCTGTCCCAGCAGAAAGCTCAGCCTGACATTACTTGAAGCCTGAATTTTCCATGCTGGACCACAGTGCCTTGGCATTGCCCAGATGCTGCATGCCTGATGCAGGTGGAAAGCATCCAGAGGTTTGGGACAGGCAGTCTATGTATGGCTCAGCTGGGAGCTATGGTGGGCTCAAACCACTGCTCATGGTCACCTGCCTAGCCATTCCTTGCTTGGGATAGGTCTCAGGATAAAAAACTTTGTAAAGCCCACAGTTTTTATTCTAAAATTGATTGTCCCTGCTTCCCACTCCTCAAACCAGTATTAGTGGCATTTGTAGGCTTACAAGGATGCTTTACACCCCGGTGGCACTGGAAACCCCAAAGTCATTTCAGGACCCAGCTGGAACACAGCTGAGTAAGCAGTGGCACGGTGCCCTGACAGCAGAGTGGAGTCTGCATGTCAGATGGGGTGAGCAGGCAGGGCACACATGAGGGTAGGCAGGCAAGAAGAGGTTATTGGGAAAGGAGATGACTCTATTTTTCAGCTGCCATTCCTCTCCTTTGGCTGGTCCTTGGAGTCTGGAGGAGAGCCTGCCCCAGCCTTGCAGCACCGCAGAGCACTCTGCAGGCCACAGGTGCCTTCCTCCCACGGTGACATGGACCCATCTCCCTCAGCCTCAGGAGACATCCACACTGCAAAAGGCTGGAGAAAGAAAAAGCAAATGGTAGACAGGGCTGGTGTGTGACTCTGGTTTTTGCTTCTTATGCCTGTTTCTCTAGAATTCATTTTCCTTCCAGTGAAGGAACCAGTGCTGCTCCTCTAACTGCTCTTTCCTGCACAGGAATATATCCCTCAGAACATTTCCACTTCCTGGGTTTCAGGTGGACTTGATCTTGTCTAATACAACTTGGCTGCTGTAGACCACTCCACTATTAATAACTCTTCAGTTGCTCGAGGTCTCTCATACTTCTCAGTAAGTTATATTTATATGGTACTTATGTGACGCAGCAAGTTTGTAAAGCAGCACAGCTGCAAAAACAGAGTGTGTTAGGATCAACAGATTGAATTCAGTCAAGATCCTCACTCTGCTTTCAACTCAGACTGCACCTGTTGACACAGATTACTGCTCATCTGCTATAAAGCAAACCTTACCTTAGAGAGTTTCACATTTAATAAACGTGAAGGAGAACATACAGACATTCCTGGGCATAACTATAGACATTCGGCTGATTTATACCTACATAGGTACTGAACCACATGAAGAAAACATTCAGAATATACATGAGCTGAAAACCATGCTGAAAAATGCATGTATGAGCCTGTGTGTGTGTGTTGTGTGCAGATCAGCATGTGTCAGTGTGAGGGCATTTGCGCACAAACACAGATGGATGGTCTGTGGTGCGCAGGCCTCGTACAGCTCTGGAGGGCTTGCCTTTTATGTTAGCTGGGCTAATATATAAATGTCAGGATCTAACTTTTGTATTAATGACAAAGAGTTACTTGTTTCACAATGAGCCTTGGTGGATGATTTAATTAAAAATAATAACAGTTTGCCAGCTGCTAATTAGGAAATTAATTAGTCATACAGTAGAGTGTTACTTCTGCATGTGAACGAGCTGACTTCAAGTTGTCTCAGAGGAGACTGGCTTTCAACCAGCACCATTAAGTATATTCACAGAAAAAAATAAAAGCTGACTATTGATGAGTATTTTCCTTTGAATAAGAGGAGATCCGTTCCCTCAACAAAATAAAACCCTCTTCATAGAAGAGATGTATGTTATCTCTTTTGGCAGAAAAGAGCTTCTGCAAGCTTCCAATGATCAAAATGGGAAAGGAAATGCATTTATGTAAGGTTAGTTTAATCTGCTTGGTACCGTGGTGTAAAAAGCATTTTCATTAAACCACTGCTCTTTGAATGGTAAATGAAACATTAAAATTGGAGATTCTATCAGTAACTTCTCACCTTTAGCAGCACAACAGCAAGTTGCATTTAAGGTCAACACCCTTAGAGCCTCCTCCTTGAAGGAGGAGGAAGGAATCTCTAAGGGTGTTCTCTAAGTCCACCATGGTACTCACAGTGTAAGGAAAGCGGACACTGAGCTTGTGGGTTACAAATTCTGTCTGGAGATGTAATAATTGGGAAAAGACTACCTCAATAACAGTTTCACTCCAGGCAGTCCAATTGAATTTCCTACCTAGGAGCCAACACAGTCTCGTGAAATGCCATGCTACCATGAAAATAACAATTGACACCTGTGAGGTGCAAGATAAAAAGTACAGCCTGTGCGTGAGGACAGGTGTGTTAATTATAACACCAAGAACAAAAATAAAAACACCAGCATGTTGAAGGCCCAGGAAAACAAGTGTCCCATGTACGAAGAGCTGAAGTTATTTTAGATTTATGAGATCTGATGCCAGTGCACCTGGGTGGGCAGCAAGCATACTTGCATTGTGCAGGGGAATGCCTCAGAGGAGCTGCTGTGCCCATGGCTTCCTCTGATTTCTGTAGGGAAATGCTGCAACTCTGTCCCTGGGGACAGTGGACCCAGCTCAACTACTGGGACAGGAGAAGGAATATAGTATCTGACTAGAACTGTGGAGGCCAGGATTTGGGCAGGATGTTGCCCTTAGTCCAAGATTACAGATAACAAAGACAGTTCATCCTCCATCTTTGTGGAGAGTCCCAGGGGACAGGGATGTGGCCAGCATCTCCACACCAGCTCTGAAGGGGAAGCTTGTGGTGGGTGCAGAGCTGGGACTGTCTGGGAGGGGAAACACACTCAAGCAGTGGCAGGGGATTTTCCAAGTATTTTAGTCACTAGGACGATAACAAAAAAATGTTACATAATGACATTTTAATGACATTTCAATTGGAGGTGGTAAAAAGGTTGTATCCTCTGATTTTAATATAAGAAGAGAGATACTGTCAAACAAAATAAAATTAAACTCTCAATAAATTCTCTTTAATGTAATATCTTCTGTAAGGTAATCTTTGTGGACAAAAACATAGCCACATGTGTTATTGCAGCTGAAAGGAAATATTTAATTTCCAAGGTCTTACCCAATGCTGGCACCAGGTCATCAGGAGATAGAGTGATTTCTTGCCCTCAATATTCAAGTTGTCCTACCTTTTATGCTCTAGTAAAAGAGGAAGAGAACCTGTATTAAAAATAAAAGGAGATCAGATTTCCAGCTATCACAAGCCAGAAACAGCAGTAGTGGATTGGTGAAGAGTCACAGAGACTTTGCCATGATAGGTGTGGATTTGCACTAGCCTGGCACATCGCTGCTGTGCAAGGCTCACCCCTCCTCGTAGTGGCAGAAGCTTAATACATTTCTTTCAATAAGTGGCTATTTTAGGATGAGCAGTTTTCTGTCCCTGGACTGATAAACATTCAGATCACCATACTTGTCAGTGGGATGGCAGCAGTTGTTTGTTTGCACCCATCAAGCAAAATGACAAAATTATATGTCAGAGCCCCTGGGTAGAAATTGAACCTTTTGTGACAGCTTTGCCAAGCAGACACTGCACGAACTGCTCTAGTAACACAGTAACAAGAGAAAGCACGTCTGAAAGTTGGTGATGGAAGATGGAAATGAGGAAACACAAGGTAATAGCAGTCTCAAAGGTGAGAGGGTTATGAGATTATGTTTTGTTTATGTAACACATAATTTTTTCATTCTCTGTTG
Source organism: Melozone crissalis (assembly GCF_028551555.1). NCBI lineage: Eukaryota > Metazoa > Chordata > Aves > Passeriformes > Passerellidae > Melozone > Melozone crissalis. The sequence goes on along the minus strand of NW_026535783.1, from coordinate 15,964,326 downwards.
TGACTGAGTCCTGGGAGGCTGTTGAACAGAGCTCAGAGAAGTTTCTTCCATGAACAGGCCTCATCTTCCTTACGGACAGCATGGTGTCTTCATGAGTATATCTGCTTTGGAGGGTATACTAATTTTGTGTGGACAAAAGTGATGCTAAAGATCTTCCAACATCCTTGCCAAAGCAGAGAGAAAAGTTGTGCTTGCCTCATTAATACTGTCAGGCTTACTTGGAAGCTTATGTGGGTAAAGTCTTGAGATATTTCTTTTCTAGTCCATCCTCATAGGTAAAGCTTCACTTGATCAATCTCGACTCTGCAGCATTTTACACCCCTGTGAGCTCTCTGCCCAGACCCAAGAGGGAAAGGAAGGGCCTGTGCACTCTGCAGTGGGGCCTTGGGAGGGGCTATGGAGAGCACAGTATCTTTCTGTTGATAGACTTTGTGATCCCTTTGGGGTTACAGTATCTTAGCAAATATTCCTTTAACCGTGTAGCTCTCCAGTTCTGTCCCCAAAACAAGGGAGCCCTAACTAAGACTGCTGCCCAAAGCCAGGTGTAGAACAAGAAAAACATCCCAAGGCAGACTTGTGTGTCAGTACTGAGACTCCAGGTAAATTAGCAGTGCTATTTTCAGCTGAAACATGGTTTCAACCAGCTTTGAGTGGTATGCTGACTTTTTGTTTTCCCTGTATGCAAATAAATTTTTCCCTAAAATCACATGCTAGCTAGACAAAGACAACTTTATTCTAATGTGCTTCCAATGCCTTTTGTGCAGGTTCTTAGGAGATTATGCTGAATAAGTGATTTCTGCTTATGCAAAATCTCTTACCATGCAGAAACCCTAGATAATTTCCTCATCATTCCCTTTGTAACAAAGAAATGGTGACAGAAGACAAGAACATCTCCCACATATTAGAAAAAAAAAATAGAAGAAGAAAAAGAAAAGAAAAAGAAAAAATTAAAGAAAATTAATATGTAGTGGAACTAAGAGAGATAGACAGGATCTTCTCAGACATGCAGCAGCTTCAAGAACCCCACGCCCCAGCTGCAATGCAGGTGCAGGCAGGGTCTGTTCCCAGTGGAACAGCAAGAGCAGCCTCTGGAAAAAGTAAGGGATGAAATCTGGTGACTTCTGCTCTATCCAAAGGTCTGTAACTATGCTATAAGTTCATGAAGTCATAGAACTGTAGTGCAGAAGAGTGATATGGGCTGAGAAGGGACCTTGAAGACTTTCTAGTTCAAACTCCCCTGCCACAGGCAGGGACACCTTCCACTAGATCAGGTTTTTCTGAGCCCCATCCAGCCTGAACCTTCAACAATTCCAGGGATGGGGTATCCACAAGTTCTCTGAGGAATCTGGTCACTGTCCTCAAGGCTGAGGAAACTGGCCGTGCTTTCAGGTGAGGTTTGGGCCAGCTGACCCTGCCCTCCGTGAGCCCCCCGGGGCAGCAGTGCCAGCAGCAGGGGACTCCCTGCACCAGGGGACAGTGGCACTGCCAGCCTGGCCTGGGGCTGCAGAAGTTCACAGCGTGCTGGGTACCTGGATCTGGGTGTTGGGGGCGCTGCCAGGGCCTGCCTGAGCCCCTGAACTACTAGTCCATGATGTTCTTAAGTGCAGACACCAATAACAGTGCTGGGAAAGCTGGAGAGCACCCAAAGGGACTACAGAGCTCTGGGGCAGTGGCAGTCGGGGACCCAGGTGATGCTCTAATTCCTGTCAGAGGGGGTTGAAAGTGTAAGAAGGGGGAAGGCAACTGGCAGGTTGACTGCCTGTCAACAAATATTTGAGCAGCAGGGTGTAGTTTTGGATCATGGGAGCCTGTTTGAAGGTCATCACCTGTTTGGGAAAGACACAATCTAGCCCAATAAATGGAGCAAACACATCTTTACAAGGAGTATGGTTGCCTTAGTAAGGAGAATATATACATGCATACATATGCATATATAAAAGTGCAATTAAAATCTTTGTTGAAAGGCATAAATATCTATTTAAACTCACACACATAATTTCAGAGAAAGAAGAGGAATATTTTTTGCAGTACAGAAGGCTGAATGCTAAACTAAACACCAAGAAAAACAAAGTCCACTGTCTCCGCAGACACACCAGAGTATATATTCCATGGTGTGACATGGGAGGACTGATTTGATCTTGAGGGCTGGGGTCTGTGTGCATGCAGCTCCTGGCGCCCCCTGCTCAGTGCCTGGGGCAGTGCCCTTCTCTCCAGGCACAAGACCTCTCACTGCCTGACCAGTCTGTGCCAAAAGAGGTCTGTCTCTGTGTCCTTCTCCATTGCACTCGTCCTGCAACTGGGGCTCTCAGCTTGCCAAAAAAAGCCAGGAGCAGGCCAGCCAAGGAGTCTCCAGCATCTCTGTCCTGTCCATCACACTGCAGCAAGTGCACCTGAGGGGCCAGGCACTCCAGCTGGAGCCCTCCTCCCAGTGTGAAAGGATTCCAGCCCAGCAGCACCACCCTCTCCAGGTGAATTGGCTGATTCCTTAATAAAGAAGGCAACAGTTAGTGCAAGCACTTCTGTTTTTCAGGGGTCAGCAGCAAACAATTGTACTTCCAAACTGGCATCTTTGAGAAAGCACCAGCTCCTGTGCTCAGCTTTCCAGCCAGTGTGGGGTTCTCACCTGGCAACTCAATTCCTGACAGAATTTCTGCTCCTTCCTGCTCCTCTAGCATGAGTACATTTACACCTTCACATATAAGAGGTAAAATTACGGGGGAAAAATATTTACATGACAAATTATTGTTTGATGAAATTGTGATCTAGTGATAACGAAAAAAAAAAAGATGATGACACAACCAATATCTTGTATTTTTCATAGTACTAATAACTTAGCATAACCCAAGTGGTTCTATTATTACTCCCAAGTGTGACTAATTAGATACGTAAAATTAGCTTTTCTCGTCTCTAGAATATTTTTGTCTTTCTAAAATACCCGTTTTATTTAAGATTTTTAATTTTGAGTGCCGAACATGTGAGGCAGAGCTTGACAGCTCAGAGGACTGCTTGTCAGTGAAAACTAGATAATTTTTGCAGAGTGGTGGGTATGACAGAGAAGGTTATTTTGCAACTTGAGTCCCAGTCCATGTTTGTGCAATGCCTAGGGTGTTGAAGCCTCCTGGCTTAAGGTTTGCTAGTGCTGCCAAAATGCAAGTACAAAGTCTTTAATTCTCATGAGCCCCTCAGGAGCAACAGCCTCAGGGCCCCATGCACAAGGGCACTGCACAAGCAGGCAGTGACACAAAAAGCAATGGGCTTGAGGGTTAATCTTTGCCAATGGGAGCTCTCTCTTGTTGTGCCTCTGTTTGCAGGGTCTCCCAGAACAAACCCAAAAATCTCTGCCTGATTTCACTTACTGTGGTAGGTATGAAATGAGAGGGTGATTTCTAGAGAAGGAAAAGGCTCAGAACTGAAGCAAGTCCATTGGTTTAAACAGAGCTGTGCCAGTTTGTACCAGCAGAACATCTCATCCAATTTAGCCCTGTTGGGCTGATGTTGCTAGCAGTGTTGTTGAAATGTCTGACAACAGACAGAAAAAAGTGCATGTTTTAAAATATGTGCCTATATGGCTATAAAGTGATGGGGGAGGTGTGGGAGGCGGGGGTGTAAAAAAGAAAGAAGACCTAACAAAAACTCTCAGCTTCAAATTCCCTTGCCTTTTTTTGCTCACTTCTATTGACAACGATTTTCTGATGCCCTTTTTTTTAAGTGGCACTAAGTTTATTACGGCTGCCACCACAACAGGTACTTGGCGTGCTTGTGTGCACTGAGGGAAGTGGTGGCTGACAAAATTTCACTACTGTGGATAAGTGTGGACAAAATTTCACTACTGTGGATAACTGTGGACTGGAGCAGAGCACACTGCTGGAGAGACACATTGAGTCTGAAAACACCCTGCCCTCTCCTACAGTCTTCTCCTAGTCCTCATGTTATTTTGGGGGTGATTCAGAATTTTCCAAACCCCTCACCAAAGCTCTGTCTAAAAAGCCACTTTCACATCATATTCTTTGCAGCATAAAAATGAAAACTGTCCTAAACCATGTGATAACAGGGGCAATTATTTCCTTGGGGCATCATAGTAATTATTAATGGTTAAACCCTCTCAGCTTTGGACAAGCTGAGCACAGGTATCAATTTCTGTTCCTTTCCCATTGCATCTATTAATTTTGTTCAGGGGAGCTATGACAAGTTGTGGCAGAGTAAAAAATCAACAGGGGCTTTTTTCGCCCCTTCCTTCCTGTTTTTTCAATATGGGTTAAAAGTTATCTTCCCCAAACACACAACATAGTGCTATTTGCTGACTCAGCCATAACTGACTGCGGAAAGCTGTCAGAAAACTTTTAATCCTTTAGATTTCAAAATTATGTCAAAAGCATTCAGTGTAATTAAATTTGCTGCATTTTTGTGTAACGGCTAGGAGCCTGTTTTGTGTATTTCATGAACATGCAATATTGCCTCTCATCTTCCTCTCCTCTTAGTGTACAAATATTGTTTTATTGAATGAGAGGTAGGAAAAGATTATCTAAACTTTAACTTCTGTCAGCCAGTCTCTTCCTGTACAAGGGTAAAGTTTATTCTGAAGTCATGCTGACTTCAATAATGTTTATTTGCCTGGGCAAAAAGCACCCAGGTCAGTAAGGGTGATCAGAACTATGTCCCTGGGTTGCAGCCTCTTTACATCTTCTGGATATTTGAAAGATATACTGCAGGATCAGGAGTAGACATTTAATTATTAACCTTTTAAATTTTTTTTCCACAACCCTGAGCAAAGTAATAGGACTTATTTTCCTTTGGCATATTGGAAAAAATTAAGGTCCACCCATGATTTGCCAGTGCTGACTTTTCCACATGTGCTGCACTAAAAGAAACAGATTTTGGCTTTATTTAGTGCTTTTCTTCTGCTCTCTTCACAAAATGTTAACAAATAAATTAAGTGCAGTGGGTCTCAAGGTGAAAAGGAGGAAGACACAGTGTACTCAACACTGTTTACACTCATCAGGATGTTGCAGGCTCTTTCATTTAACAGGGGAGATTTGGATGACAAGCAGCATCCTCTTGTAACAAAATCAAGAATTATTTGCCTTCATGTTGCTTCCCACTGTGGGCTTCTTTCAGTAGTGCCACAGAGATCACACATTCAGGAGTGCTGTGTGCCTAAGTGAGGCACCCAGCCTCACTCTCCTTTCACATGGGCAGCCTAAATCCAGAGGAAAAGAGAAGGTTTTCTGTTTCTTAGAAATAAGAATATAAGGGCAATAAAGAAGCTGCACTACCTTCTTTATTGCCCTTAAGCCAGGCTGGACTCCTCCCTGGGCTTGGAACTGGACCTGGAGATGAGGACAGCACATCCCCACCCCACAGAGGGTCTCTGGCATCAGCTCCAGGTGCCTCTGGCATCCCTCTGAAGCTCTGCCCTGTTCCATGGGCTGCCAGTGGGCCAGGCCAGAGCTGCTGAGCTGGAATGCCTGCCTGGGACACAACAGGCATGGGGAAAAAACAGCTTGTTATTTTTCTTTCTATCACACTAACGAGTGTGATATCTATCACACACTATCCTTTTCCTGCCTTCAGCAGGATGATCCTCAGCAGTGCCAAAAGCTTCCCATTCTATAAATTCTCTGTTGTCAAAGCTGCCTGAACAAGTCTAAATTGTCAGCTGAAAAGAGCCATTCTTGCATCCACAATGCCACATTTTAGCACAGAATTGGAAGACCCTCTTGCTTAGAATGCTCTCATCAGCACCAAACCCTGCATCTGTGTTAAGTCCCCATCCTGTGACACTTCTCATCACAGCCACCACTGCTCTAAAACTTTCAGCATAACTTGTTGTCAAGCAGGAACAGAATACATACATTTCTCTTTGGCCCACAAACTTCTTTGTCAGATTCAGTAATGCCAGCTTACAAGGCCAGCAGTGTCAGTAAAACCTGCATTTCTTTCCCTGGACCACCACAATACATTGCATCAGTGCCCCCTGCAACACTCATTCTGCAGTGGAGTGTCCCCAGTAAATATTACAGAGCAATTCAAAAGCCTAAAAAATGATTATTTCAGTGCAATCCTTTAGGACTTCCCTATACATATAATTCCTGGTGTGCTTGATATGCCTCAGTATGGTCCCCAAACTAAAGGACAGATGACATCATGGAGAGGAATATGTTGTAGCTTTATATTTAGTGATCTTAATCACAACCACTTTAAATATCTTGAGCAGCATATAAGGATGATGTTTATAAGGGATGTGCAGTCCTCTAACTCTGAGAGCACATTTACCTTGCTACACATCCTATTTGGATGTCCTGTAATGGCAGTGAAGCCCTGGTGGAAAAGGTCAGCAAATGACTGCACAGCTCAAAAAATTCACACATTATAATCCAGTGTTTCAGCTTCCCTCTTCCTCATGCTGTGCATTATTCATTGCCAGACAGGAGCATTTTCGGCTCTCTGCCTCCTGTTCTCTTCCTGCTGTTCTCAAATCAAGAGAAACAGACTCCCTTTTAATTAATTAAACTTGGTTCCTGTGATGCTGAACATGTAACATTTTATCAGAGAGCTTATATTTATAGAAATTAATTTTCTTAGGAAGAAACCTTCAAACTAAAATCAATACATTGCTCATGCAAGAAATAGTTAAGTCTATTTGGACAGTGGGGTGTTTTTGTCTGCAGCCCACACATCTTTCCAGCTGTGAAACATCATTTGGATGCTGAAGAATCTAGAAGGTGTAGTCAGTGAGGAGTGGGAAGAGAGAGGAAGGAAAAAGCCTCTGCAGAAAGAGTCTGGGTGTCCTGGTCAATGGCAAGCTGAACATGAGCCAGCAGTGCCCTGGCAGCCAGGAGGGCCTCCATGTCCTGGGGTGCATCAGGCACAGCATCACCTCGAGTGCTGGGGGCAGGTCTGGGTGCCACAACACAAAAAAGACACTGAGCTGTTAGAGAGGGTCCAAAAGAGGCCACAAGGATGGTGAAGGGCCTTGGGGTGAAGCCGTGTGAGGAGTGGCTGAGGTCACTTGGTCTGTTCAGCCTGGAGAAGGGGACACTGAGGAGAGACCTCACTGCAGGTACAGCTTCCTTGTGAGGGAAAGAGGAGGGGCAGGCACTGATCTCTTGTTTGTAGTGATCAGTGACATCCCAAGGGAATGGCCTGAAGTTGAGTCAGGGGATGTAAAGGTTGGATATCAGGAAAAGTTCTTCACCCAGAGGATGGTTGGGCACCAGAACAGGCTCCCCAAGAAAGCTGTCACAGCATCAGCCTGGGATAGTTCAAGAAATGTTTGGAAAAGACTCTCAGGTACATTGTGTGACTCTTCATATGTCCTGTGTTAGGTAAGGAGTTGGTCTCTGATGATTCTTCTGGATTCCTTCCAGCCTGGGACATTCTACAACTCTGTGATCTACAGCCTGACCTGTCAGCCTGCCCTCAGGGCCTGGCAAGGTTATGGAGCAGATCATCTTGAGTTGATCAAACAGAACTTACAGGACAGCCAGGAGAGCAGACCCAGCCAGCATGGGTTTGGGAAGGGCAGGTCCTGCCTGACCACCCTGATCTCCTTTTATGACCATGTGATTCACCTGGTGGATGCAGGAAAGGCCGTGGATGTGTCTGCCTGGACATCAGCAGAGCCTTTGATATCATCTCCCACAGCACACTCCTGGAAAAGCTGGCAGCCCACGGCTTGTACAGGAGCACTCTTTGCAGGGTTAGGAACTGGCTGCATGGCTGGGCCCAGAGGGTGGTGGTGAACGATACTGCATCCAGCTGGTGGCTGCTCACCCTGAGGGGTGTCCCTCAGGGGCCTGTGCTGGGGCTGGTCCTGTTTAACATCTTCATTGGTGATCTGGGTGAGGGGATGGAGTCCGCCAGCAGCAAATTTGCAGATGATACCAAGTCAAGAGCATGTGTGGATCTGCTGGAGGGTAGGAGGGCTCTGCAGAGGGAGCTGGACAGAGATCCCTCAGCTGGGTAGATGGGCTGAGTCCAGCAATATGAAATTTAACAAGACTGAGTTCTACACTTTGGCCACGATAACCCCCTGCAGCACTACAGGCTGGTACAGAGTAGCTGGATAATGAGTGCCCAGGCAGAGAAGGACCTGGGGTTTCTCTTTGACAGCAGATTGAAGAGCCAGCAGTGAGCTCACATGGCCAAGAAGGCCAAGGGCCTCCTGGCCTGTATCAGGAACAGTGTGGCCAGCAGGAACAGGGAGGTCATCCTTCCCCTGTACTCAGCACTGGTGAGGCCACATCCTGAGTGCTGTGTCCAGGTCTGGGCCCTCAGCTTGGGAAGGACGTTGAGTCACTTGAGCGTGTCCAGAGGAGAGCAACAAGGCTGGTGAGGGGCTTGGAACACAAGCCCTGTGAGGAATGGCTGAGGGAGCTGGGGTTGTCAAGCCTGGAGAAAAGGAGACTCAGAGGCGACCTTATCACTCTCTACAAGTCTCTGAAAGGAGGGCATACCCAAGTGGGGTTTGGTCTCTTCTCCCAGGCCACCAGTGACAGGATGAGAGGACAGAGTCTCTTAAGCTGTGCCAGAGGAGGTTTAGGCTGGGTGTAAGAAAAAAATTCTGTGTAGAAAGAGGGGTGTGGCGCTGGGATGGACTGCCCAGGGGGGTGGTAGAGTCACTATCCCTGGAGGTGTTTAAAAAAAGGCTGGACATGGCACTCAGTGCCATGGTTTAGTTGACAAGATGGTGTTAAGTCACAGGTTGGAGCTGATGATCTCCAAGGTCTTTTCCAACCTAATTGATTCTGTGATTCTATGATTCTGTGATCATATAAGACGATAAATGATCACATAAGATGATAAATGATCATATAAGATGATAAATGCTTCTCTTCTATTCTGCGGATTGCCCATCATCCCAGTTCCTGAGACCACAGTGTGCGGGCTTTCGGGGTCCTAGCTGCTAGCTCATCCGCACAGTCCCGGATGACTAAAGACTGCACAGCCAGGCAGAAGGAGGGCTCGGAGGCTCAGGTGCTGTTCCAACTGGCTTCAATGTCGGGAAGTCTGAGGGCACAGGGAGGGACGGAAAGCAGGGTACAGCCTCCGTTGAAGGGTACCGGAGCCAGGGTGCCGAGTCCCGGGCGGGACTGGGGTTTTTAAGGGGGAAGGGGTAGGCAGGATCAGGGTACACCTCGACCACTAAGGAGAGGGTACAGAGGGGGGCTTAGAGTGGGGTGACTGGGGGCACACCAATAGGAAAACGGGGAGAGGGTGTTCTTAGGAAGGGAGCCAATGGAAAAGTGGGAAGCAGGGAATTTTCTGGAAGGAAGGGGGTGGGTTACGGATGATTGATTGAATCGTCCCATGGTGTCCCAGCGTCATCCTCTCTGTCCCCTCCTCCCACAATAGTGCCTGGCTATTTATTCGGAAACATGAGGAACAGTAGGAGGAGAGTGAGAGCACAGGCAACCATGCTCTGCTGCAAGGGTGGCCTGCAGGTATGTCAGGTCACAAGGGCATTTCCTATCCCTCTCAGAATTTGACCCTGAATCACATCTTGTTCATGATGAAGCAGGGGCCTAAACAATGTAGATATAGCAAACTCTGTAGTAGTTTGCTTCCTTTTTTTTTTTTTAAGCGGAAAATACATGCATATTTTTACTTGTCAGAGACGTGGGTAAAGCTGGAAAATACAACATAAATGCTGCTCTAAATGTCAAAAAAACACCCAAACAAAAACCAGCAACTAAAAAGACCCCAAGCTTTATTTTAATCTCCTGATAATTTTTCTAGGTAGTTGTATTATTCTTCTCAGTTCTGTAATTTATAAACATCTGTAATCAGCATCAGTCACATCACTACAATACCATTCATCCGCTATGAGCTCCCATAAAGATGCTCATGTCAGGATGGAAAGTGACACAACCCAGTTCACATAGAGCTTCTCCATCTGCTCATATCTCTTGGGGCAACAGGTGAGGAGAGATGTGTTGAGAAGGATGACGCAGAAGGAATCTTGACTCCCTGGCTTCTTGTCAGATGTAATAAAGGATAAATGAAGGCATAGCTGAGACCACCCCTGATTCATTTGTCCTTTCTCCTGTCTACAGAAAGGAGCAGCTGAACAAAGTCAAGAAATAGTTGAAAGAGCCCTGAAAATGAGGGAAATCATCTTGAATAGAGGTAAGGCCTCTCACCATATCAGTTAAAATTGTTCAGGGACACACAAAGCCACCCCTCAGTGAAATCACTCATCTGGAGATGGGTGCCAGAACGGTCGGTTCTAGAATGAGCTCTTGTTGGCCACATCAGGTTGAATCTGATACTCTTCTCAGAAATGAACAACCTCTTCTCTGCAACACAGTAAACATTAACAGGAATTTCTCAGTCACACCATTCCCTGGCTATTATTGTTTTAAGAGCAGAGCTTACCCAGGAGGCAAATTTGCCCCAGTACAGGCTATAAAGTGCATCTTCACAACAGGTAATTTCTGACTCTTTGATATAGGATTAAGCCAAGCAAATTACACGGGTTAGCTATTAATTTGTTTTGTTTAATTGCACATTTTGGTGTAGCTGTAGGGTGTCAGTGTCCACAGCTGCTGGAGTTGGTTGCTGGCTTGAATACTGACCAAGTATGCAAGGTGTGGAGAGCAGATTTGCTCTTTTGCAAGTTCAACCTATCTCAGATCAGCAAACAAACAACCAGTTAGACACCTCCCCCTCCCAGAATAGTTGGATTCACTTTGAAGGCCTTAAAATTGCAATTTTTATTCTATCTCCTTTTGAATTTCCACACCTCTGTAGAGCTAAGGTTTTCATCACCACAGGGACATCTAGCAAGTAATTGTTTTAATGTGCAAGCAGAGAGTCAGACTGCTAGCTCATCACAGCTGTGGTTTCTCTGTAGGCCTGCAGCTTTCTTAGGGTCTGCATGTCAGTCAGATGGACTGTGCACTGTTCCAGCACCATTGTTAGAAGGTTTTGACCTTCCTCCCACTGAAACAAGTTAAATTTTTATGCTTCATAGAGACTACATTTATATTCAGACGCATTTAGCCTTGTCTTCTCTCTGCTTGAGGAGCGTATGCTTATAGGTGCATACACAGGTATGTGTGTGCATTTAGACTGGCTGGGACTGTCTAGACCCAGGATTGGGCAGCTCTACCCTGTCTGCTTTTTACCTCATAGATGGTACGACAAAAAGCCATGATGTACTTGAACTCCCAGTAGACTTTAGTCTCTATCGTGGATCTGAAAATCCATGGCAAATGTGAACTCTCCCTCAGGCAGATCATCAGGCTCAGGAGTGTGTGTGCTGTGGGGAAACACCAAAGCACAACACTTTAAACCCAGGAATACACCTCTCTCTTGCACAGATTATCATGGAGATCTTACATTTCCTTTGATCCCTAACTCTAAAAATAAGCATGGAAATTTGCACTCAGTATCTGTGCCCCATCTTGGCCCCTTTCCATTACCCCTGAGGGTTTGTCCACACCTGGTTATTCATTGAAAGAGCAACTCTGGATAATGACACTGGCTTTATATCTCTGTATCTGTCTAAAAGCAAGCAACAGAACTGAAAAGCATTAGATGGCTTTTGCCTGGATACAAAAGCAGATCAAAAGATCAAAAGATCAAATCTTGCCTAAAAACTTCTTCTCCTTTTCACTCATATTGTGAGTTCCCTCCTGCAATGGAAAGCTCCAGAGAGAACCATTTTTTTTCTAGCACTCCAGCAGCTCTCATTTCCGGGCAGCAGTAGTGAATATATGAGGGGACATTTTCCTTTTGTGATTCTTTTGAGATTACTGGATAGTGGTTTAGTATTTTCCGTCTAGTACATCTCAGTTTTTGCTTAATCACCTCATTACTACATCCTTCTTTTCACAGGCAGGCATAAACTAGCAAGCTGTGGGAAAATATGTCCAGTTTCAAGCTGTCTGCAATCAGCATCTCATCTTTAGAGAAGATCCAGGGTTTGGAGACAAATAATAATCTGTGATTCATCTTTGTGATTTTAATAGCCCAAAATTACACCCAAGGATGAAAACTCTGTTAAGAAGTAGGGTGCTTGGGACTAGGATCTATATTTTGCAATGCAAGTTCCACTTTGACATTTAAAATATTTTTACACTTGCTCATCTGAGTGAGATATTAAGTCCCTTGGAGAAGTAAAATGATACAGATAATTTGGTTTAATTTTTCACAAAAGGAGTTGCTCATGTGTTTTCTCTGTTTCCTTGGATACTAGAGATTTCATATCACAGTTCAGCAACACATACATTTATATTCCATTCCAGCACCTGGAATATGTATGAAAAATCCCCATAAATTGTTAAGACATGAACAAGACCTCAGGAGTAACCTCAAGCAGGAACATCATGATCAGGGTCAGATAGAAGTGGACAGGGAAAACAGAAAGTTCATCATCTGCATAGGCTTCCTAATGATGTTCTTGCTTTTTGTAGGTCAGGACTTACATGGGAATATTCTCTTCCCATTTTGCTTTTGCTTTGGCATTCATCTGAGTAGGCTCAAGAAATAATGAATTAGACCATGTACATAGCTTGGACTGAAAACCAGCCCAGTGCATTTTAAAACCAGTTTTCATAAGCATTTGCACAATCGTGTTTGACACTGATCAGAACCTCCACCCTCAAGGGTAAACTTAGGCGTGCAGATTGATTTACTAATCTTACTAACCATTTCCCATAGAAATTAAAATTCTTTCCATTTACTTCTGAATATTTGCCTAGCATTTTAAAGTATTTTGCAAGTCATAAATATTTTCACAGAAAAGGACAGATTACTGACTAGCTCCAAGGACACTGATATTACTAACAGAAAAGCTGGTTTAAATAGCCTTATAAAATATGACCAGAACACTTTCAATGACAGTCCTTTAATCTGGATAAAAGGGCAGGGAAGAACGAGAAAACATGGTAAGTTATTCTAATTTAAGGTGATGGGGAGTTTTTCTATTTGTTTTGGGGTTTTTTTTGCTTTGGTTTGGAGTTTTTTTGTTTTGTTTTGGGTTTTTGTTTTGTTTTGTTTTCTTAGTAAAAGCAGATGGACCTATCAATGTTTTGAGTTATTTTGAAAATCCAAACTTTTATCATTTTCATAAAAAAGCCCTTTTTATCATTTACAATGTCTTGGAGCAATGAGTGATTCAAGTTAACTGGTTTTTGTGAAGACCTACCTCTTGGGCTTGTCTGGAACCTCCTATGTTTATTTCAGTCAGTGTTGTTGAGGTAATGTCTTGGAAGAGCCCATGAAAAACAGCCACCTCCTTCAAATCACTCAATATATATCCTACAGTGAATAAAGTTGGGGGTTTTCTAAGTTTTTTTTCTTTTTTTTCTAGTGAGTATGGTTGAGTTCTGCCCCTTTCCATTCTGAAGTGTGCTAAATTGCTCAATTTTTTATATAGGAAAGCTGTTCTCTGTCTTCACAAATCTCACTTTTTTTTTTCCCCCCCCCGGAACTTCTCCATTCTTTGACTTTTTCAGAGCTATTTCAAACAAAACACAGTGTTCAATAGGAAGCTGTATCATAGCTAAACATACAGTGGCATAGTGGCATTCACTGCTTAGTCCTTTACCCTTTTATGAACAACTTGCCTCTTCCTTCCATTTTCAGAATGGCACTGAGAACCAACATTCCTTGCAGAGCAATCTGGCAGATTTGGAGCCTCTTTGCAAAGGCAACATCTGCCTAATATGAGAAAAAGAGAAAAAGAAATCAGAATCAGAAAAAGAGAAAGAGAATCAGCCTGAACCAAGTCAGTGTAGTGGCAGGCACTAGCAAAATTTCCCACCTGGATTCCCAGGCGTGTCCTTGCCCATTATGTAGGAAAGTGAGCTGGAGGGAACTACGACCCACTAGGGCAGGTCTTTTGTTTACAAAAGGCATCAAGGGATATTAATAAACCAAGGCTTGTGGAGTGGTACTTTTCTAGAATTGCATTAGAAATCACTTCTTAATTAGTCTTGTGAAGTTTATTTTTACTGAATATACCACAGTAGTACTCTTAAAAAGGATGATGGCCCCTGCTGCAAAAGAAGACTGCAAACTTGTTGTTGGAGAGGGTTCCTGCATTATGAAGCCTGTTTAAAGGCAGGATCATTAACTCCAATTCCCTCCCAGGAGGGAGGCCTGCTTCATGACCAACACTCAGCACAGTTAAGTGGCACAGCTAGAGTTCTTGGCAAAGCAACACATGGTGGTTTTGAGCATTGTAGATGTTTCATTGCATATGTTTTCCACTCTGTTACCTCACAACACTTCAGGCTCTGCTTGTCTCTGTTTATTATTTCTGTGTTAGTCCTTTAGACTTTTGTTTTCAAATGTTAATTATTTTGAATATTGACAGCAGAAAATTTTAATACAAGGATAGATATACCACAAATACATCTTTTTGGGCGTTTCTTGTAGTTGAGACTCCAAATTATGCAAATGATGCATATTTTTGATGACAGATTCTGTCTCTTCTTTCCATCATATTGTGCTCTCACAAGCTGGGGACTCTTTGTACAAAGCACCAAGGCCTTGGGTTCATGCCAGCTAGAAACTCAATACACTATTTGACTGCTGTGTTGTTTGGAACAACAGCATTTTCATTTGCTCAACTAGCCTTACATAAATAAGCTTGGTTCAGAGGCAGGCAGAAAGATACATAGGCACACAGAGCAATACAGCCCAGCAACACCGAGCTGGACATTGAGTTAGTACACTCTGTTTGTTCAGGGAACTCTCTGGAAAAGCCATCGTGATGTTTTCTGCAGAGTCTAAAGAGAAAGTCCCAGAACAATCCTTCTGAGTCACCAGTTTCCATTTGCACAAACCTGGTCTTAAATGAAATGATAGACAGGCAAATAATTGTTAATCCAGAAAAGAGACAAAACCTATCCGATTAACTTAAACAATGGTCAAATTCAGATGGAAAATGCCTCCCCCCAATCCACTAAAAAGGAGAAGGGAAAGTGGATTACTTTCTATTAAAGCTCTTTGTTACAATTTATTTTCTTACAAATTCACATTGCAAGCAGTTCAATTAAAAGTATTAGGATAGATATATCAGGTTATATTGCTGGCCTTGTTTTATCTGAAAATCTCATCTGAATCATATCTAATTAGCATAATTGTAGCTCTAAGATCTAGGAGTTATACAGGTAAAGAGTGTGGATTTCATGCTGCCTACATGAGCTAACAGATGCATATTGTAGAGAGGTGAGGCACTGGACCGGGGTGCCCAGAAAAGCTGTGAGTACCTCATGCCTGGAATTGTTCAAGGACGGGTTGGATGGAGCATGGAGCATGGAGCAGCCTGGTCCAGAGGAAAATAACCTTGCCCATCATGACTGGGTTAAAGAAAATTTTCTTTAAGGTCTCTTCCAACCCAAACCATTCTATGCTACTATGATAACTTGTTCACGTTCACAGGACTGATGCTAGAGTGAAATTGATTGCTTCAGAGAGGGTTTGTGGGGGGCAAACTGCACTAGCCTGCACTGCTGAGAATGGAGCAGCTTTCTTCACCAAAGAAGGCAGGTGGCTGTAACATTGGTTCTCTTCCCAAGACTGTGCCCCATTATTTCTTGAGTATACACTAAGGAACAAGGAAGGAGGATTTTTTTTGCAAGGAACTTCTTGAATTTCTAAACTTTCTGTCCATGGTACATTTAAGAGAGCAGCTTGTTGTATAAACCAAACAGGAATCTGCAAGAGTAGTGCTAATGTTAAAAGGCATCCTGCCCTGGAAAAAACGAGGACCTTTGATTTCTTTCAGTCGGCCAAACCACTGAAAAGTGATTCATGCCCAATCAGAAATCCAGAATGAAAAATGTAAATACATGTAGGGCACCACCCTGGCTCATTGGTGTCGCCCACAGCAGCAATGTGTGCACCTCCAGGAGAGCTCATCACTGCCTTTGCCTCATCATTCTTGCTCCCTGCAGAGATACTCCTTCCCAGAAGCCTTCAAGCTGCTGAAATAGTCCCCAGGTAGCCCTGCTACCATCCATAATGGACAGAGATTGCCAGATCTACACTGTGGATGGGGTGAGACCTAGCCCAAAATGAGCAGAAAGCAAAATTGTTTCACCATAATTTTGATCCCTACATTTGGCAACATGTATCCTGGATAGAAAACCTTAAGACTTTTTTGGGAGAGCACAGAAAACCCAGGACTCTCATGACCTTTGAGAAGTCAGAATGGGGACTGCCTTAAGTCCTAAGGCCAATGTCAGTGGCATGAAAGGAGCTGTCGTTCTTGTCTGAGCTCTGTAAGGGACTGGCTGGACATGACTCCAGCCCCACAGAAATCCAGGTGCTTTTCAACCCCTCTTCTGAAGACTTTTAAACACCTCAGGATAAAATACAATGAGTAAACACTCACAAGTGAGCTAAACTGAAAAAAAAATTTAAAGTTACATATTGCATTACACTGGGTCACCCAGCCACGTACTGACATCTATGAATGAGGAAATAGCTGAAGAGTAAATCATAGCCACTTAAATCAAACGGCACCAAATTCAGCAAAATAGCTCTCTTGAGGGTTCAAAATGAAATTAAATTGTAACTTTTGATTGCTCAAAAAACCCAATGTAGGCCTATTCCATCCACACTGTTGACTTTCTCTCCAACAACCACTTTTTTCTTGAATTTTGAAGTCTAGAAAACACATAATATAGAGTGCTTAGTCACTGCAGTATTGTCTCTGCAGTTTATTTTTCTTTATTTATGTCTATGTTTGCAATGTTTTGTGAGTTTATAAAACACCATATCTCTTAAATTGAGTTTGATATGGACTCTGTAAAGTACACAAGAAATACAATGTAGATAATTTTTTTTGCTTTAAGCTGATATCTAGTAACTTACACATGTTCCCTGATAACTGACTGCAGTTTGTTTGACTGCAGCTCATTTTCTGCTTGGGCAACACCTTCTGTTAATTACTTGTTTCACTCACTAGATAAGTTTGGGAAATTATGGGATATGATCAAAGTAAGGTAAATTGAGCAATGTTGCTTGTGGATGAACATTTTGACTGATGTTAAACCTGATGTTTTTGTAGTGATGCAAAGCTCATTTTCTGCAAAGCTGGGCTTTGTAGCCTAATGGTATTTCATTCTCTCACCTGACAAATTACAGGACTTTCTTCTGTCCTGTCTTTTATATGCATAAAAAAGGAATGCATATGTGATGTAAATAAAATCGGGAATCAAGTTAAGAGCACTGTCATTTGGAAGATATGTTCCCCCCCATTTTGCCTTCAGAGGAGGAAGCTTTGAGTAGCAGGTCTGCAGGAAGCAAATTGATTAGCTGCATATATTCCTGCTTTGGACTATAAATGCACCTATGGATTAGAAAATATCACGTGTTGGAATATTACTCTGTAATAATAATACCATAGTCCTAATAATGCTACCATGTAGCATTAACAATAATACCACATATTGATAGTAATGCCACAAAATTAAGAGATCATGGAAAAAATCAATACAAAACTGGATCCCCGTGAAAGAGGGACTGACACCGGCTGAATGCTTAACACATATTTGCACACACATATTCGCTCCATGTGGGCTTTCCCAGCTGTTCGGTTCATTCTGTTAACACCATGACTGACCTTTTCATTAATCATTCAATCCAAACTCCCATTATTCACCCCAAACATTTCCCCCTGTAGCAAAGCCCTCTCAACCACAAAAAAACCCCTTGAACCTGACCATGAACTTTGAACAATTCACAAGCCTGCCCCTCTTAGGAATTTCTCTAATCCTTCTTTCAGTATTATTTCCTGCCCTACTACTTCCCACAACACCCATGACAACACCCTTCCGCCCTCTAACTACAATTCTTCCTCTTAAATACGAAACAGTAATGATCCCACTAAACAAGGGACAACACAAATGATTTTTAATCCTAACATCACTAATAACACTCCTACTGATAATTAACCTTCTAGGCCTACTAGACTATACATTCACCTCAGCAATCAAACATTTCCTTATTGTGTATTTCATTGTCAAATTCTACAGCTCTGTAGTGCCCAAGCTACTGCAAGACCCTTTCTGTGAGACTGCTACTTTTACCAGATGAGAACACCAGCCTTTCAACCTGGCCCAAGGACACTCAGCAATTTCTACGCTGTTTTAGTAAAAGTCCTCTTCTGGAGGGAGATGTAAGAAAACACACAAAAACTAAATATGTGCTCTGGATTTTCTCTTGTTTCAAATGCCCATGGTTTCCCCATTGGCCGAGCAGGTTTCCTTCTTGGAAAATTAGTTTTTAGTTCTTCCCTCTTCATGTGCAAAATAAATATATCTAGCAATGAGTAAATACATAGCCACCCTGGGTAGGCCTGCAAAATGTTCCCAGTGGTGCTGAAAGCATGTTCTGAACAGGTATAGGAAAAATTTCAGGGCAGGACCTGCCAACTTGCTGTCATGGGCATCATCCATGGGCTCTAGGAGGCAAAGTGTGCACTACCAGCCCTCTGCCATCCATGCAGCCACAACCTCTGGGCACAGCTAACAGCCTGCCTGCACCTTCTGCCATTTCAGAAACATCAGAAACTGAAGACTCATTAGAAACTGATGACTCAGGGCATTTCAGAACTGATGGCTTCTTTCTACCTCTGTGACCTTTTCTGTGGCAGACAGTAATTTCACAGTACTTACATGGTACTAAAGGTATGGAAATGGTATGGCATTAAATAATTGGAAATACAACATGTATGTATTCTATTTTAAGTAGTAAGATGATGATCCTTTATCATCAAAGAGACATTCCTGCACAGTCTGGAGCCTCACAGGCAGCTTTAACAGGTGAAGTTGTGTCTGTAGCACTCCTGGCTTGCCTGTGTGTCATTTCAAAGCTATGTCATGAAATTGCCCTTCTAAAGAAGTGTCAACATTCAGAAATGTTGCAAGACTAAAGTTCTAATATGGTTATGCTCCTAGAAATTGCAGATTTATTGGCAGGTGTTTTTGTTTCAGGTTCATTTTAAAGTGTCCTCCCAATAAAACAGGACAAAACTGCATGCTACTTTGCATTTAGGTCCAGGTATCTGAAGGTAAACTTAATTTATATTCATGTTGTCTTCTTCTATTCTAGTAAATGGGATATGTACACACTTTTTATGAAGAAGTGAAATTTTCTAGGATGAAAGGTATAATGCAAGAGGAGGAAAGAAATTACCATGATAATACTAATTTGCGTTTGCAATATCTTTCATTTCAAGTGGCTTTACAAACCCTAGCTTTTGCTCAAGCTTAGTCTTTGTGTGGACAGGTCTAAAGCTCATACACATATTTGCAGTAAGGCCCCATGAATTTATTTGCATAGAATATGCAGAATCACAGGTATATTTAGTGAGCAGTAGAGTCACAGTTGTACAAAGGAAAGCCTCCTGTGAGAAAGAAGGGATTGCATTACTATCATTGTTTGTCAAAGTAGTGTTTTCAAACATTTCCTAGCTATTACTTGGCCCAAGGCTCTCTTTCAGTAAAGGACGATCCCTGAGTCCAGAAGGTGTTGGGTCAGGCCTTCCTGTATATCCTCCCATGTCACAATATTTGAAGCACCATTTAAATAGCTTGTTTTGTCTCATTGACATGGTATCTGCCTTTACAATCATCAACTCTCTTTGTGGCAGCTGTCTATTCATTCCCCAGAACATTGAACTAGCTCTAACTAGGGAGAAAGAAAGTAAAATTAGTGTAACACTTCAGGCTTCAGCAGCTGGGTCTTCAAATAGAATTCCTGGCAGATCTGTGCTTGTCTGTAGCACGTTCCTCTGCAGATGTACTGCTGCAGGTTGAACAGCCCTTTATTGCACAGTTTCTAGCTGGATCTACTAGATCAACTGTTTAAAAGTCAACAGGAGAGCACCAGCCAAAAAAGGTCCTGATTAAATCAGAGTTAGCCCACTACATGCAGAAAATCATGGTAGACAAGGGAAGATGAATATATACCCAAAAATTAAAACCCTGATATTGCTCAGTCAAGCTGGAGGAAGATACTTGGCACATTTGCAGCTTCCTAAGCCAGCAGAAAGACTGACCTGAATTAAATTATTTTATGTCTGCTGTGAACTGCACTCAATCAAAAGAAATAAAAATCATCCATGTTAAATAAGCGATCCTTCTTATTTGCTATAGGAAATATATATTTTACTTAGGAGCATTAGGTCTTCCCTATAACATCTAATAGACTTGGCCTCTGCTAGCAAAGCAAAATACAAAAAAACAGGTGAGAGAAAAGCTAAATCTTTTGCTGTTAAAGATATCAAAAAGCTACATTTAGAAGATATCATCCATAGCAAGAGCTATATGATGCAGAGAAAAACAATAGAGTCCATTTCTGCAAATATCTGTCAGATGCCTGACAGGCGGCCCCTGGCAAACACGTGCACTTGGGAGGTGTGCAGTCTGTACACCAGCTTTGGAAGCTATTTTGGGACAGCCATGTGTCTCCAGGTGGTCACCATCCCAAGAGCAGATTTCCAACAGAAATGCAACACTTCAGCCCTTCAGCAGCCTCTGGAGGCAGTGTTTGGATTTGTCCCAGTGTTAGCTTCCAGGTGATGGTGGGCACCCTGCCGCAGGGGGTTATTCCCCTGTCAGCTGTGGCTGTGGTTCACCAGCAGCATTTGCCTTTCTCGTTTCCCTTCCAGGCTGCTCCTCAGAGGCTCATCCACCACCTCTGAGGAATTTGCCACACACAAGAGCAGAAGGCAGGTCTTGTCTTCTCCTGTGAAGTGCCTCTTGTGACCCTAATGTGCATTGGGACAATAACTCCTGGTGTTGACTTATGCAATGAATCCAACATTTTAGTGTATGTTTAAATTTATATTAGCGTACCTTCAAGCTGCAAGAGTAAAAAACAAGCTAGAAAGCAGAGGTCTCTATATTTATTTGGATAATTTGAGCTCCTGCTCAAGCATTGTGGTGTTTGATGCACTTTAGAGCAGACATTATAGCAACATATTGATTTTATCTAGGTATTGTGAAAGGGTGCTAACACTTTTCTGCAAGATAAATTTCTTGAACACCTTTAATATACTGATGAAATGCCAGAAAAATGAAAATGTCCCTAGGACTAAAGAAACAGCTTGGATTGCAGTTTTAATGTTTCTCTTTCTGATTCACATTGTAATAGTCCAGGTGTCATATTCTTACTTGTCCACAGAATTTTACAACGATTTAGAAATAAAACTTTTACTATTGTCATCAAGAGTCAGAGGCCTGTACATTTCTGGATTGTGCATAAAACTTTCAAAAGGTGAGCATTCATTTTGTAGGAATAACTCAATATATTATCTGATTAATTTCTGTATCCATTATATATTTTCCTGTACCAACTTATTTTTGTTTCCCAAAAGACAGTTAAGACTTTTTTTAGTTAAAATTTTTATGTTAATCTTTTTTTTGGATTGCATTGTATTCAAAATATAAACATCCCTAACCACTGCTCCGCTAACAATATAGGAAATTATGAAGATAACAGCAGTTCAATGCCTTAATTCAATAAGCACCAAATATGTTTACTGCCTGGTTTCTGGCCCTGTCATTAATACTTTCAGAGTACACAGCTTTCTGGAGCAGTTCTGCAAGCAATGCATTAAATTTGTAATACTGACCCATGTCTGGCTTTTAGACAGCTGGCTTTTGCTCAGCAACTTCAAATGAAAATGATAAGTGCTTTAAACCAGGTTTTTAATCATATCTACTGGGATTACTAATGCAAATGCATGAAATGTATCAATTTACTATTACTAGTTTTTATAATCAGGGGAACATCTGATTTAGTCCATTTGGCTTTGGAACAAAAAAGCCTAAGGTGGGTCGCTCTCCCACAGTACTGGTTTCTGTAGAAAAGACAGTTATGATTTAACCCTAGATTAGCAGAGATTTTGAAAGGACTTACGCATGACCATATGTCCAAACTGACTTAGAAATGATATTTCTGCAGGGATAAGGTATTAATTCTTTAAGAAAAATAAATTTGATCCTCATATACTGTAAGCATAGTACAGCACATTTGAGACTCAGTGGTCATTGTCTCTATTCCACAAGGAAGTAGTGAACACTTTGTACTTTCAAGTAAAGTACAAGATTTTACTTCCTAATAGTCCTTAATCACTGTAATGAAAGGTATTTCAATTTAATTATCTCTTACTTTAAGCAGTAGGCCAGTTTTGTAAAATAATGTAACACACTGAAATGTAATTGAGTATAATGCAGAGAGGGGTTTGTAGAGACAGAGGTTACTGCCACCATCTAGGTACATGCACAGATACTGTGGGGCAAGGTGCATTCTGAAACTCCAGATAAATACTCGACAAAAAGGACAGTATAACACTCTGGTTTGGTTTTTTTTTTATTTTTATTTTTTTGGGGGTTTTTTTGTGGCTTTTTGTTTGTTTTGTGTGTTTGTTTTTTCGTTTTGTTTTGGGTGGGGTTTTTGTTTGGTTGGTTTTTATGTTTGGGGGTTTTGTTTTGTGTGTGTGTGTTTTTTGTGGGTTTTTTTGGTTTGTTTTTTTTTTTTTTTTACACTCTAGTACAGAAAATATATCTGAACATGCAGGGTGACCATCTCAGGGCACTCAGCAGTCGTGTCACCTCAGCAGCTGTGTGGCCGTGTGCAGGGCTGCCCCAAGCCAGGACAGCATGGGGGAGCTGCACAGGCACTTTTCTGCACACCCCCCCAGACAACACCCAGCAGATGGCAAACATGGAATGGAAATGTCCTCAGGACTGGAGAGAAAATGGCATTTACTGTTTATACTTTTCGGTGAACTCCGACAGCAGCTGCCATTTCAGGTGCTCCCCACAGAAAGCTTTCCACACATCAGAAGAAATGCTTAGACAACTGAAGCACAGGCCTGGAGTTTAGTCATTCTGTACAATTTTGTATTGAATTTTCTTCTAAATACAGTGTTTAATGCTGCATTTTTTTGGTCAGATGGGGCCTAACTGAGGAAAAGGGCCTATGGAGAGACATGGCCTAACCCACTGAAAAGCACACTATGATTGAAATGTTCAAAGCTTTACTATTATAAATGAAAAGCATCTGGAAAAATCTGATTCTTATGTTTTGGGTTAATACTAATTCCTGTGCATTAAGTTTCAGGAGTTACAGGTGGTTGCACAAGCATCTGTAAATTCCCTTGCCATTGTTTTTTTCCTTTAATTGCTGATTGTGGTCCTAGCAGTGATCTTTCTTTTAATTTCCTTGCTCTTCTGTGACCTTTACAAAGAGCATTTCAACTGTCTGGGAAACCAGACATAGCAAAATAAGTAAATATTTTGAAGACATACTTTTAAGAGAGATAAGATAGAGCTGTTAGACAAGGAATGGTAGTTAAGGTCATTTTTGGATGTAAAACCAGACCACATATACATATCAGCAGGTTCCCACAAGAATGTGTCCTGAGGCTATCAATTAGTATTGGCATGGGGATTGTGTTACATATTCCTCAGTACCTTGGAATCTGAGACCGCAAACATTTGTTTTATGGGAGACCTACTCAACCATGTCAAGTTATCTATGCATATACCTGGTTCCAGGATTTGACACTTGGGTTAGGATTTGACACCAACAGACACTACATGAGACAGGATAGAGCAGGCAGGCAAGGGCTCAGTCTGAATGGGTGTCTCCACAGCCAAGCCACTCTTATTTTCTGCAGATGGTCCAGCAGCAGTGCTAGAGAGGACTCTGTCAGCATCTGCCTCTTCATCCATCCAAGTGTAATCTCATCAGATAAAAGCTAAGCTATGTAGAAGTTGTATGAAATGAAAGGGTTACAATACATTTTGGTTACTTTTCATTTGCAAATTCCTGGGAGTAAGCTGAGATATGACACATAAAATTGTGTCATATTTGAAAGGCCCAGCATTCCCTTTTGACTTCATGGCTGCGGACTGTGCCTGTCCCTTAGCCCCTGCAGGAACCTGTGTAAGTGCAAACACAATCAGAGCAGTTGTGAAGTGAAACATAATCTGGCAGTCAGACACACACCACACTGATTGCATCCAGAGAGAGACTGAGGGCAGGATGGAAGGCAGAACTGCAGATGCTGATCTGCAGGTAAATCATGTTCTCCATGGTGGGAACTCATTGTACCAGATCCCCATCAAAGTCAGATATTTCCAGGTACGTGGCCTGTTATTTTGGAACAAGCTTTGACCCCTGGCTGTGGGGTTTCCTCAGCTGGGGAATGGAATAGACATCAGCTCATAGCCACCTGGGACATGGGTGCACTGGGAAAATCCTTCTGGGCCATTCATCTGGCTTTGGGAAACAATACAAAGTGACCTTTAATGCATAGCAGCATCTAGTGCCAAGGGCACAAAAGCCGAGTGTTAGAAGGGCTGCTTTTTTTTGAAGAGGTAGTGAAATGCTAGTGTGTATGGGCTGATGTGTTAACAGAGGCCTCTGACACAAAGATCATGCTAAATCCATGTATCTCACTGCAGGACAGTTCTCCAAGTGCGGGAACTCTTCAAATCACATTATATCAACATTGTCAGTGCAGGAGTGTGCCTTGGCTCATGTCCCTGAGTCCTAGCAAATGGTACTCATTTGAGTGTTCTGTGCATTGCTGTGACAAACCCCCACCAGTTTGCAAACCAAAACCTGAAAACATCAATAGAGGCAGAAAAAAAAAAAAAAAGAAAATTATTCTTAGGCACACCAGGGTCAGATAACTCCAAGTATTTTGTCATAAACTTTTATTATCCTCAGGCGCTGCAGGATACAATTGGGATACTAAAAGTTCTCAGCAGAGTGGCAGGCTCTTATTTTGTAATCTGTCTAGCAGGAATGGTCAGGATCCAGATTTTCTCTCCCTAAAAGAAAGTTTCCTGGAAATAGCTCTTGACAGATGTCAGAGGGAGAGACAGTGTATCAGTCCTCCTGGAGTTCTCCAATAAATAAAATGACACAGGGGAAAAAAAAGAAAAATGAACTTTGCTTGGAAATGGAGAAAATTGCCTGAGAAGTTCTGTCAGAGCATATAACATTTTGCTTAATGGTGGAATTGCTCAGTGAAAGTTTCTAAGCAGAATGTTGAACTTGAGGGATGTTTTCCGGCATTATCATGTACCAATCTAGAATATGCTTCCAGATGGACTATTGTATGCTCAGGCATTTAATACCTCTCACAACACAGCTTCAGCTAAATATCTGTAAAGGGCACGCATCTGTATTTTCTTTGCCTTGAGTAATAGCTGCTATTTATTTTTTTTATTTATGTAGCACTGAGAGTGTGTATTTATCGATTTACAGAAGTGTGCCTTCTGACAAGAGAAAAGTCCTGGCATCCAGCTGCTCATTTCTGACTCCCCATCCCATGGGTACTGAAGTGATGACTCAGACAGAAGGCAAGGAGGGCAGTGGCAGTGGCAACAGTGGCTTAAAACAATCTTTTGTGCTGCTTTAGCTAAGAAGTATCCTATGAAGATTTATGTGGGAAGTAGATTGAGCCCATTGAATACAGGAAGAAGAAGTGAAAACCTGTGGATGTAATTTTTTGCAATACTACAGAACAGCCTACACCTAAAAACACCAGTTTGGCAGCTGGCTTTGTGAGCATACTACTCTTACCAGCATTAAAACCACTTGTAATCTCACCGTGATCTTTAGATTTTAGGTCATGTGCAGCTAACATCATCTAATTATCCCAGGCTATCTGCTGATGAATTATCCTTGCAAATTCTCCTATTAACAGTCTGTTAATAGAAAACATATTGCACTACATATTTTTGTCCCAATCTGCCAGGAAGTTCTATAACATATATTCAAGCCTCTCACCTTTCTCATGCATGCGATTTTCTCTCAGACATTTAATCATCAGAAATACTCTTTCTTAAAGATTTCATTAATGGAAAAAAAATCTCATGGTATGACTTACAGCATTTCCTTATCAGTGCCTGAAGTGTGGCTTAGCCTGGTGCAAGATCTTGTTTGAGGAGAAATCAAGCATGTGTCATCTCACTTTCTCTTCTGTGCCCCACAACACTGTTTTTTTCCAACCAAATATATTTCTGATTCTGACAGGATTACCTAACTAAAGGCCACCATGATGTGCAGGCTCACAATCCATGTTAGCAAGAATAGCGTACTATACAAACACTCTACATATGATTGCATGGGTTTTTTCTCCTAAATCATGTATTCTAGACTCACTGCATCACCGTGCCTCTACTGGGAGCTATTGCACTCCAGCCATCTCCAGCACTTCGCATGTTTGATATCTCATTATGCATGAAAAGATTTTCTTCACTTAGATGCAAGTGACTGTGTTTTATATATTCTGATAGGCCATTCATTTTCACTGAAAACAGCTTGACAATTTGCAGTTCTGCCAACAGGCAGGAACTAATCAAAAGAGCTCTGCTTTCCTTTTCTGCTTTAAAAGAGATAAAATCTGGCATCTCAAGAAAAGCAAAGAACACAAATAGGAAAGAATAAAAATTGCAAAAACATAGTTACTGACCTCTGTTTGGCTGTGACTTTCTTACTAATTAAATAATTTTTAATCCCTGTTACCACAATCCTTACCTGACACTGAAGGTTTCCAACAGATGATTAAAAATAATGTTCCTTTGATCTATTTTCACTTTCTTGATAATTTCAACTATTTTCTAATTTGTGTCTACTGTAGATAGGAATCAATAATGACTATGCAGATCCTTCTAAGGTAGCTATGCAGGAGTAGCAACACAGTAAAAAAAAGGGGGTCTATGTCACTTTGTGCTTCTTTTTGGCTAAATATGGAAGGAGAGATCATTGTCTTCAAACACACCTGCAAATTCATTGACACAGAGTATGTTTCATGTTCTTATTACAGTGTCAGCTTCCGGGGGCTATGCTGGGAGCCATAGGACTGGCAACATGAGGTGCCAAAAGGTATTGCTACAGGCACGGTTTTGTGGCAATGGCAGCAGACTACCAGATCAGTCCCTGCGTTGGTAACATGTGCTATCTCTTCTTGCCCTCTTGCCCACCTGTTTCCACTTTTAAATTTTCTACTGGATGTTTTCTTCCTCTAAGTACTATTTTAAAATCAAGGGAAATTACAAATTAGGACAAGAGCTTAAGTGAAAGCCTTTAAAGGCTCCTGAGCTGTTTCCCATCTCACTGCTTGTCAATGCTGCTTCTGTAGTATTTGAGGTAGAAAAACTTATCCAAAACCTTATCAAAAGCATCAAGGACCATTTGTGCCAACTTTTCATACAGCAACATTCCTAATGACTTCACTGGGAGGTTATCGGGACAGAAATCAGGAGTACTTACCCCAGAATCATGACTTTGAGAATGTAGAGAGAGACCATGAAAGATCATTGAGACAAACAATATGTTGAGGGTCTTCACTAAATCCCTTCCTGTAAAATAGTACCAAGATCTTATCTAACACCCACAAAATGTCTTTATCATGTCTTGTGCACAAACACTTACTTGACTTAATATTGGCACTGACTGGTATATTCTTGCACATGTACTGTCACATTTTCCAGATTGTTCTGAGGCAAAAATTAGAGGCAATATTTAATATGGTCTGGAAGGTCACTCTTTGATAAATGGGTGTTGGTCAAAGAAAACTCAGTGATTGTGAATAAAATCTTCTAGCAAACTGCTGGTTTTCATTGCAAGAATAAATCAGTGAAAGCCACAATGTTTAACTCTGTGCTACTGAAATCTGGAATAATCTGTGAAACTGGAGTAGCCTTATGGTGGCCATGAAAGCAGTAAATGCTATCCCTATTTCAAGTTTATTTTTTAATCTGAATTTGGACAATATTAGGGGAGTTCTGCTGTAAGTGGACTTTATGTGTTCCTGTTTTAAACTACAAAGACATGTTAAATAGCAGTGGGTGTGTCTTGCAGCTTTCAGCCATATATCTAGAATAATGGAGGTGAAAATTGTGAAAATTGTGACTGTGATTGACATATGTGTGTTGCTGTGCTGGTTGTGCAGATACAGTCCCAAGTCACACACATGCTCTTTCAGCTGCTTAAGCAAAAGGACTTAGAGTAACTACAAAGAAAAAAATATAGAAGTACTACATTCTAAATTGCACCTTCTAATTCTGATCACTAATTTAATCACTTAATTCTCATACATACTGTAGCAATAGTATCTATTTCTCAGTATCTGGTAGGAACCAGAACTGAGGAAAAAAAAAAGCAACCATAAAACTTAAGGGTTTTAATGTTCCCATTAGAAACTCTCTTTTCTGCAGCACACACTTCCCTGGAGAACCTGCCATTACATTGGTAATGCATTCTCATTTATTTGTCTCTGACATATTTGAGGTCTTCAGAGTGCTGCACAGTGTGACTTGAGTTAGTCAAATCTTGGCCTTCAGGTGACAGGAGGAAAAAAAGTTCCCAACAGCTCCAGCTTTTTGCAGAAGCTTCAGAACAGGGCAACAAAAGGCCATAAGAAAGTCAATCACACTTGATTGCATTAATAACCAGTTATAGAAAAGCAGTATAGGAGCTGATAAATTAAAAACTCATGATGAAAAAGTGGCAGAGACAGCTGCTGAGTAAGGTCTTAAAGCCCCAGCATGACTGATGTAGTGGTGTGACCTATACAGTCTGCCAGTTCCCAACACAAGCAGCTGCTAAGGTTGTTGATTGAATGTACAAATGTGTACCAGGGACAGCATCCAACTTTTTGCTGTGTTGAGTTTTGGCCAAGACTAAAATCTTCTGTAATTTTGCCAGAGCACTTTTCTGTCCTCTGCTTGCCAAGATCTAAGAAGAGCAGTATTTTGGAACTCAGAGACTTGAACTTAGAACTAACACCTTCATCACATCCAGAATGATTTTCAAGAAAACCTTTGAGACTTAAAACACATTAGGAATTGTTTGTTTACTGCCATGCTTGCTATCTCTTTTTGTTTCTTTCAAGTACAGTTGTGGGAAACATTTTCCTCCTCCTTTTAGAACAGAAAAGGGAGATAAACGAGATAATTACAAAAGAGGCGAGAGTCAGAAATTATGTGAAAATATAGTAAAAATTCTCAAAAACTGAAAAAAAAAAGAAGGGAAGAATTGGAGGGGAAAAAGGAATGAATAAGATTAATAATTATTCAGTTGTCTTTTATATAGTTATAAATCAGGAGAAAGGGAAGAAAACTAAAATTATGTTTGTTTGGGACCCTTACATTTTTCCAGGGTTTTTTCTTTTCCCGTTTGGTTTCCATTTTAGTTTTAATGTGAAATCTAGATTTCAATGAGGGTTCAAACAGGGAGGGGAGGGGAGGGGAGGAGAGGAGAGGGGAGCACAGCAGATACCTCAGTGGACACTTAGAATACAGCTTTTTTATTTTTTTATTTTTATTATTCCTACCACCTATATTCTTCTATGTCGAGGTTGTTACTGGGTCTAGGGTCTCCAAAGAGACACGAGCAGTTGTTGGCTGTTATAAGGTTGTTTCTTGCATGAATACATCAGTCTCAAAGGCAAAGAGTTCAAGGTGTTAGAGTCTGTGTTAAAACCTTTCTAGCAAAACAGCTCCAAGCTGGAGCAGCAGCTGCAAGGCTGCTTTCTGGTATACAGTCCCAGGTTCTGTGCAGGAACAGCAGCAGCAGCAACAGTTGTTCTGTGGCACAGCGTCCAATGTCCCAGCTGCAGGAGTAGAGTCTGATGTTCCAGAGAGCACCAGCAGCAGGGACCACAACTTTTCTTCTTTCTTCTTCTGCCATCTTCTTCTTCTCGTGGCAGCTGATGTGTTGATGCTGTGATGATTGATGATGATGGTGAAGCTGATGCTGAAGATTATGTTGCCCATGATGATGATGATTGTATCCCACTATGGGTCTTTTCATTTATAAAACATCCAATCAGCTAAAAACACAATTCTAAAACATTCTTTCTAAACCAATCTGAACTTCATTCTAATGTGTGAAAGTAGTATGAAAGTAGTGTCAGTTCTTATCTGAAAAATGATGTATATAATATTATCTATTTACGCAAATGTACTGTCCGTTTTACTTAAAATTTACGTGAATAAATTTATCTATTTATGTGAATAGTTCTATCTATTTATGCATGAAGTTTTCTCTATTTTACGTGAATAATTCTATCTGTTCTAGTGGCAAGGTTCTGCTATGGTTTTTTTTATGTCTAGGACTAAGTTGCTGGACTTTCAACAAGGCCTAAGGGCCTTTGCTAGTTGATACAATTTCTTAAGGCACTTAAAATGTATTTCTACTTACTTAAAACCTAAAACTTAAACTTACTTAAAATTACAACTCACGCTTTTATTTACTTAAAACTTAAACCTACACTTCTACTT
Source organism: Melozone crissalis (assembly GCF_028551555.1). Lineage (NCBI taxonomy): Eukaryota > Metazoa > Chordata > Aves > Passeriformes > Passerellidae > Melozone > Melozone crissalis. Next base: position 15,934,048 of record NW_026535783.1, on the reverse strand, counting down.
TATATCTATGTGGCTTAATATATCTTAGTTTCTCTAAAGGCTTTAATTCAACCCCTGTATTCATCTCCCTCTCTGAGGAACTCAGAGAGGCTTGCGTTCCAACACTCCTACAAACACATACTAAAACTAAGTTACTTACTCCAGGCCTCTTTTCATATCTAGTGCTTTTAGTTTCTTTGGAACATCTACGGGATACTGAACATGAAAACCAAGCTACCTTTCCTTGCCATCATGCCACCAACCAAATTCCCTTCTACCTAAAGCACAGCTTTACGCTAAAATGAGTTGGGGTGAGTAGAATAGGCACTCATTTAGGGAACAGAAAATTAATTTCTATGATGCCATTGTCAAGTTGCAGCTCCTTGACTTCTGGGGCAAGTTAGGCACTGGAAGGAGAAGGCACTGGGAGACACAGACACTGGTCTGTAGCTGCAGAGCCACAACCCCATCTACGTCCAGGCTGCCAGGTCTGCCAGCACTCCAAGTCAGGACTCGCAGGAAAGAGTGATGAGCACTCAGTCCTCATCAAATAACAGGAAACGGATGGAATCAATATGGGGCCATATCATGCCATAAAGAGGGATAGAGACAGCTGAAGTGCTGAATGTAGGCTCTGCTATCTACAGACACTAAAAGCTTGCTGTTGGTTTCTTAAAAAAAAACCAAAACCAAAACCAAACAAACAAACAAAAAAATCAAAAAAAAAAAAAAAAACCCAACAAAAACCCAACCGCTAAGCCTTCAGTAGCTATCATGTGTTTCTCAGATGACACCTAGTGGACAGAAGCTGAAGAGATGAAAGCATTCTGCCTTCATAGTGCAGAACCTTGATCCTTACTCACAACTGTGCTGCTGCACTTACTGCAGGTGCAGCTGTCCTCCATATTCTGCTAATCCACCCCACGCCCCCAGTCCGTTATTAGTTTCCCTGAATTAGCATTCATCACCCATGTATCTTCAACAGCTTTTTTTTTCAGCACTCATATCCATTTTCTTCCACAAATAAAAATACAGGGAAAGCCCCTGCTACCAGCAACAGGGTGCTTTTATGGTGTAGGATAACTAGACAATTTAATGAGTGCCTTCATAAGTGGATAGTTGCATTCAGAGGGTTAAAGGCTTCAGTTTCTTCTGATTATTAATTTACTCTTTTAAACTAATTCCAGTTCACTTCTGTTACAGTGTCTGTCTTTTCTGTAATTGCCCTAATGCATCCCAGTTGAGGTCTCAATATAAAGCGGGGGGGAGAGGGGGGTAGGTATCTGAAGAGAAACACATAGAAGTGTTTCTTATGGGGATGCTTATACCTTGAGGTTAAACAGGTGGTTTCCTCAAGGATCTCATGGATAGGAATATCAAGTTCTGGTGCAGTCCTGTCTCTCTATTTGGCTCAAAGGATTTCAGAAAATGACACATACTGCTGAATCAATGCTGTGACACATGAGGCCTCTGCCATAAATAAGGTGACCACAATCAATTGTTTGACTGCTGGCATTGCATCTTCTAGGATTTCTTTTCTGTTATCGGCTTTTTTCCCTGTTTTATGTGTACTCTATTCCTTTAAATGTTAACAACTGTATTTTTTTTCCTTGGTGTATTTCCATGCCTTTTTTTTCTGCCAAATCTTGGAAGATTTTATGAAGCAAAACGCACAGAGAAGACAGGGATTCATTGACTTCAAACACCAAGCTAAGCCGAAAAATAATGTGGTAGAGGTCAGAAGGAAATTATTACATAATTATCTGGATTGCTTCTTCCGGATCCAGATTATCTGTTTACCTGTTTGGCAAACAGGCCATCCAAGAGTTGTGGCATTGTATTTGGTCTGTCTGAGGTGGAGTTAACATCCAAACAGCTGTGCTTTGTGTTTGTAGCCACAAAGGCTGAGACCACCCCAGCGCTGGGCTCCTGGTGAGCCATGCTCAGGTGACATCAGGGCTGTCTCTCCAACACCTCCCTCAAAGACTAGCAGGTCTAGAGTGTGCAAGAGGCAGGGAAGGGGGACACAACTGGGACAGCTGGCCCAAACTGACCAGAGCAACATTCCATACCATATGATGTGTAAAAACAAAAGCCAAGGGGTGCTGAATTTTTATTATTAAGGTGTTTGTCTTCAAAAGCAACTGCTACATGTACTGGGGCCATAGTCCCAGGAAGTAGCTGGACATCACCTGCTAAGAGCAATTAGAGAATGGATCTCCTTGCTTCCTAATGTGGCCTTTGCCTTGATCTCAACCAATTGAGTTTTTCATCTCATTTTCTTCCTCTGTCCTGCTGAGCAGAGCAAGTGGTGGAGCATCTTTGTGGAGCCCTGGTGTCCAGTCAAGGTGAACCCACAGCAGGCATATCCTGGCTGAAATGAAGTTTTCTCCACAGAAAGAATGAATAATGCACTGGCACAGCTGAAAGCCAGGGTTCATCTTTATATCAGCGTTGCAACTTGATGTTCAAGTCCCTGCTGTCCAAAGCCAGAAGTAACCAAATCTAACTAGGTTCCGACACCTGAAATATCCCTTCATATGGTTTCAAGAACAACTCTGTAAAGTCCTCAGGATTCTGAGTAACTCACAAGTAAAGTAAAATAGTCATAATGATTGACCAGCCAGAAAATGGTGAACTACTGAGCAGCACCTGAGTTACCCTATGAGTGGAAACACCTTATTAAAGCACTTTCTGAAAAAAGGTGCTCTCTGCAGAGCAGTCCCCAACAAGTGACCAATTTGCTGCTCACAGCAATAGGAAACTTGGAAGGGCTGACAATCACCGAAAGAAAGCAAATGCTAACCTAACTTGCTTTTTTCTCTTACACCCAATAGTGAAGGCCAAGGCAAAGAGGACTTGGAAACACTGCTGAGAATACTTTTACAAGCTTTTCAGATAGCAATTTGTGAGAACAACACTCTTTATTTTATGCTGAAAAATATTTCCAGGCTTGGAAATGTTCACCTTTACTTTTTAATTCCTATTCAGCAAATACCAAGAGAACAAGTATAGTCATAAAATACAAAGAGGAAAATGTATCTGGAAAGTGCTCTTAAGAACATCAATTAGACAATACAACGTCTTCAGCATAGTCCTTTGGGTAGCATCTGTGAGGCCATTTGTGTCCTGCAGCCAGGGAAACCAGTTCCTAAAGCCTCTGGGGCAGGAAAGCCACTGGATAAATAATTACTTCTGTTCCACAGAAATGCTAAATGACCATTCATTTGAAAGTTTGACTTGCATACATGAGTGAGAAACAAGATCTTCAGAGCCCGCCCCCAAGAATTCATTGAATCATGTGGAACTCTCCACATTCTGACAGGCTAATGAGGGCCTATCCCTCATTAGTGTTCCCGAAGGAAGCAATCCCTACGAGCCCTGGAACATAGACCAGGCACGGCAACGGCACCTCGGGGAGGGAAGAAGGAAGGAAGGAGTTAATGGCGGCAGCGAGAGGCGCGGCCGCCCCTCCTCTGGGCGGGCCGGCGGTAACATGGCCGCGCTGGCCCCGGCGCTGGCGGCGGCGGCCGGGCGGCTGCAGGTAAAGGCCGCTGGCACCCCGGCCTGGCGGGGCCGCGCCTCCGGAGGAGCCCCGGGCTGCGCGGGTGTGTCGGGCTGGCCTGAGACAGCCCTTCGGTGTGGCGGACTCGGCGTTTCTCTGTTGAACAGTGCATTGGTGTGTGCGGGCGTGTCACACCCCTCACTCCACCTGCGTGCCCCTGCCGCTTAAATTTACCTGCATCGCGCCAATTGAAATCGAGCTCTGCACTGTGGTGTTGTCTGCTTGAAAGTACCGAGCATTTAAAAAGACAAACAAACAAACAAACAAAAAGGTTGTTAATAACAATTGATTTTGTTATCTACAGAATGAGAGCTGTTCCAGTACTGCAGGTGCTGGCCGACAGGTTCAGAGCTGGAAGATCAAAGCTGAACGAGCTAAGAAAGTTGAATTCATAAGAACTGCAGAAAAGCTAAAAGCTCAGTAAGTTAAACAGTTTATCATAAGTATGTTTTTATTCTGTTCTGGAGGTAACATTATTAACTCGAGGTTCAAAGTAAGAATGTATGATAATGAAATCTTTAGGCTAAAGGTATCTTTTTCAGGAGCTCAAATTATTGTGGTTATTACAGTAGCTCAGGATAGGCTTATGAGCTCCAAAATGCCCTGTTGTTTGAATTACTGTTTGGACTTACGCCAGTGGTGTAGTAAGACTTTAGTTCAAATTGATGCTCTCAGGTGCAACAGAAAAGGAAATGTGTGAGGCACAATTGAGTTCTCAGTCTTCCCACTTAGCTGTGCTTACCCTGTAAAGACCTAAAGCCCTTAAGGCATGCTGACAAAAGGGGAACTGCAGCAACTGCAGAAGATTGAAAGACTTCATCTAGAATATCTAGGCCACTGTTTTGAAAAACAAGGCTTCAAGACATCCCAGGCACAGAAATGATTTAAACCTGCTTCCCCACATCTTGATCAAGTGCTGATGACAACTGCAATGGCAGCTAAAAGAACGGGGAGTTTTCTTCTGGAACAGATGAGCTTTCTGGGGAATAGCTAATGTAGCCATCTGACTGAAGGAGAGTTTTGCAGTTGTGAATCCTGATTTAACCGGGCACTTTAGTCTCACATCGGTGTTTTACACTGCGTGTCTGGATCGAGTTCACCTTGATTACCCTGGATCCTGGGTTGTGGTTGAGAATTTGACCGCTGGGTAATTTAGATGTTCCCAAGCCGCTTGAATCGAGGCATGCCATTTAACTGTGGCTCAGTGTCCCTCTGTGATGTTGTCTGTGCTGGGGTTCCATCTAGGTGTGCCACTGCATTAATACAGCCTGTCTGCCTGCACTTCCCAGGGAACAGTCTGGCAAGGCTCCCAGAGAGAATGCATACACATAAAATTTCAGTGTGTAAACCGATGCATGCCACTGAGGTGATTTCCTTGTTAATTTCTTGTTAAAGTTCTTGGGTTACTGTGGTGTGTAGTCTTATAGCTGCAGAAATACTTTCCTTGAAAACAGTTGTAGAACACACCAGGGATTTGTACCAAATCTAAGACAGTCCTGTTAACACAGCCTGCCCACTTACCTTGGAAAATCTTGGGGCTTTGCTGAGTGTTACTGAGAAAGGCACCCTTTCTTCCTAGGCTTGCAAATATAGAAAAAGACAAAACTGGACACCTTTATAACAGGAAGAGTGATTCCAGGGTAGAATACAGATTACTTGAGGAACTGGAACACAGCATGACTGTCAGCAGGAAAATGGAAAGTAAGTGAGGTTTTATTTGGGTTTATTTGCTTTTTTAAAAATATTATGTTGTTTTTGTAAATGGTTTAAAAATCAGTAGTACAGAGGGATCAGTTTTGATGGAAGATGGATGCTGGTAAGTGTGGTATTTCACCATGTGATTAGAAACAGACAGTTCACTGCAAAATTCAGAAGCATAAACATTTTGGGCCTCATATCTGTTATCTTTTATCTTTTGTTATCGTTATTATATTTATATTATTATATTATATTATCATTATTATATTTATATTATTTATTTATATTATTTATATTGTTATTATATTTATTATACTATATTTTGTTATCATTTTGTTATTGTTATCTTTTATCTGTTACTGTTATCTTTTAATCTTCAGTGTAAAACCACTGTGGTGGAAAGGTACTGTTCAAGAAACTTGGAATCAATTTTGTGTGTATATTTGTGTATATTTGTGTGTCCAGCTAAGGTACAGTAAAAATATTCTTACTTCAACATTCACACACTGATTGTTGCCTTTAAATACCCCTTTAAACTGTTCTATGTTTGCATTTTTTGAGTTTTTGGGCAATGAATATTCCTACTTCAGACAGTACTGTGAGATGGTAGATGGTAGACAGTCTGTCCTACAGTATCTGTTCCACTAAGACATTATAGTATAGTTCAAGAAAAAAAAGTTACTCTCTTTACTCACAGTACTTGAATTCTTTCAACAATAATCGCATAAATCATGCTATGCTATCTGATACAGATCAAAATGAGTTGAAGAAAGTAAAGGAATGTAGAAACAATTAAAAGTATACTTGCTTACAAATTTGCGTGTGTTCTGATGTGCGCCTTTTATTTAAGGAATCTTAGAATGTCCTTTACATCTTGCAGTCCTTAAGAAATGTACATTTTTTGAGGAATGACTAAGCTAGTAAGTTCAGAAGTTTTTTCCATGAGTAAGAAGGGAGCATGACATATGGATGGAAATGATGCTATGAGATAATAAAGAGGACAGTGATGAGAGCACTACATGTCAGATGTGAAGGAGTATATCCTAAAAGATAAAAACGTGTATTAACCCCCCCCAATTCCCATTTTACTATGTTGAGGTCTTTCAGCATGATCTGTATACTGTAAGATTTTCTGTGGTCTCAGGAGGAACTTGTACTTTCCTTAATGCAAATCTTTTAGGATAGAAGATAAAATTCCTTAGTATCTAAGATGTAGCCAGAATTTCATCCTCTTCAGCAGTGTATGTATGGACTCATGAGGAGCCAAGTGGTAACAATACAAATAACTGCACACATGCTTGGAGCACATGAAAGCATTGCATTGATTCTTCGCTATTTAACCCCATGAATAAATGAATCTTGTTGAAGTAGTACATTCATATACACTTCAAAGTTTGTTTTCTCTTCATAAATGGGTGTTTTGAAGCCTAGGTCAAAGTCTGCCTCAGAACTCTAGAACTATCACTTGCATAGGCAGTATTCTCCAAGTTCCCCTTTAGAAATGGGAGCTACTAATTTTAAAATCTGCTGATGCTGTGTAGGGAGCTAACATGGACCATATGGTCAGCTACATGCAATTACCAGTTGAAATGCTTAGTACTATGGCAGTTTCTTAACATCAAAAAGAATTTGTGTCCCTGCTTAGAAGAAATCCCTGGTTTATTTTGGTCACTTCACTGCTGTTGTTCTTTTACTGAATACAATGCACAAAGAAACCGTCAACTATCAGCACCTTATTTTATTTAACAGAAGCTAAAATCCTGCAGCAACTATCAAAAATACAAAACAACGTGAAGAAACTTCAGCAGCAATTGAAAGATGTGAAGCCTACACCAGAGTGTAAGTCAAGATGACAGGTTTAAAAACATTTTCTTCTACAGACATGTTTCTTGCACAGATATCTTTCTCCTGCAGACTTCGGATACTCCTCCAGTCTTTAAGATGTTGCAGGAATCTGGAAAGGGAAGACTAAACCTAGAAATTATAAAAGACTCTGCAGTTCTGTGTGGAAACAGAAACTCACTTGTCTTATAAGTGGTGTATGTTTGTTCCTTGAGGTTGTTGAAAGTCCGATTTCCTACCTGTAACATATTTTGCCTTATGCAAAATAAACCTGGTATTCTACTACCATGCAATTCCCTTTGATCTGGTAAGAGGTCACAGAGTAGGTTCTACAGGGAATTAATTTCTAGCCACTGGTTTGAAATGTAGACTGGAATATTCCACAGAAAATGCTGCAGCAGTTTGTTCAGTTTGGATGTTTTAAAGCTTTTCGGAAACAGGTTCTGAAAGAACCATGTCGTGTGGTACATACTACTTTTTGCGAATCTCAGGTTGAGAGCCTCCTACTAGCTGAGGGCTTTCTGATGCTAGATAAAATGCATCCCATTTCATTTATTCAGTGCTTTATCTATTAAAAAATCATTATCTACTTAAACTGTCAGGTAAGGTACTGAGGCATGAAAGATGAAAAATCAGATTTAGTTTATATAACTTTACCAAAATACAGGTTAGTTGAATTGCATTCAGTGTGCCCACAGAGATGTTGGGCTGATTTTTTTAAAAGAGATTTTAGTCTAATAATATAATCTAATCTAATGGGTGGATTTTCTTCCACTGCAAAATATATTTTCTCTGGACAGCTGTATTATCATCTTAAGTCAGGACTACAGCATGCTGACAGTACAGGACAAAGTCTGACTCTGATGGTTCTTTGTCAGCTTTGTAAAAGTAGTTACCTGCAGGTTAAATAGGATTGCTGTAATGTGGAATAAACCAGAGTTGAGTGTGCTTAAGTAATTAACTGCATTGCTATAAGAAACACAAGTGGAACTCTAGAATAAATCTGTCTTAGTTTGGGCATCAGTTGAAGGTTAGTCAAGGTGAGACTTCTTTAAGGGAAATAAACATTTATATTGGCATTTGCATCTAGTTAGCTAAGTCCTTTCATAAACACACCTTTTGGATAAATAAGAATTTGTCTTTTAAGGCTGTTTGAGATGGAAATGCATGGTTTTTTGTACAATGAGATACGTGTCCTGAAAGTCTCCACAAGTCTTGCATTTCTGGATAGTGCTTATATGCTTTTTTTCTTCTTTCCCTTTTTTAGTTGTTGACAAGATAAAGGAAATGATGGAAGAAATAGAAAATGCAATCAATGCTTTTAAAGAGGAACAGAGGCAAATGTATGTTTATATGTGCTTCAGCTACTAGAAAAAGGGCTGTTGTAAGACACAATGAAAACTTTGCATTAATCTAGCAAACTGTTCTTACGATTTACTCTTTTGGTAGTGATTCCTGAGGTATATAAATCGAAGCACAAGCTGTCAGAGTTAGCATCTTGATAAACTGATTTTTAGAGAGGTTGTTTATACAGCTATTGCAGCATTCCAGCATAACAACGATTTGCCTATGAATAGGCTTTTTAGAAAGGCTGTAGAAGAGATTAGATTGTGGTTTTTTTTGTTTTGTTGCTGTTCTGTTTTCTAATCGGGTTTTGGGGGTTTATTTTTTTTTCTACTGGTGTCAGGAGGGGATTGAGTTAATTGTATGCATGCCATAAATGTTTTCTTTCAGTAAAAGCGTAACTTAATTCTCATTTTGTAGGGCTTTATTAGTGGATCATTACAACTGTGCTGTTACCACTTCAGTTCTTAATCTTTGAAGAATAGCTCTTGTGTGGCATTGAACAATTCCAAAATTCATTTTTGGTGAATGGACAATGAATACTGGATTTTTTTTTCTTACATTTCAGTGTTTGTCTCTTTTCAGATATGAACAGCTTTTGAAAGAGGAGAAAGCTGTCATTAATGAGCTCAGTCTCTTTGAGAGAAAGGTGGAACTGTGGGCATTAGGGAGCTCAACAGCAGAAAAAGTTTGGAAATTACCATCAGCCAGGGTCACAGTTGATAAAACACTGGAAAATCATCTACCCGAAGAAGTAATAGAGTTTGAAAAATTTCTTCAGCGAACAGGGGGGCGGCAAGGAGGCTGGGATGATTATGATCATCAACATTTTCTGAAAATACGGACAAAATACAGAGGAAGGCTGTCTTACATGGATGAAGCCCTTGAGTATTTCAGCGGAAGAACAAAAGAAGATATAGAACAACATGACAAATGGTATCAAGAATATGTAATTTTACATGAAAGAAAGAAAGAGGTAAAATAAGCCCTCTAAGGCTTTTGAAGATTTCAGAAAATGTACTTATTTTTGAAAGGCATAATCTCTTGTTTTTGTATCTGCCTCTCTGGTTGTAGTGCTAGGCAGATTTCTGTTACAGTTGATGGTATACAACTGAGGTCTTTATCATCCCCAACCTGCCAAAGTACTTGTCTTTAATAAATAATTACAAATAGGCAAAGACCTAACAGCGCAGAGAAGTGGCCTGTTGTATTGCCAAAGTATATTAGAAATGCTTTTGAAGTCAGTGATCTTGCAAGCTGGGTGCTAAGCCCAGAGCAGTTACTGATCCTGTCTTCCTGTTATATTTGTCTCTAAGAATGTGTGTCCCACTGTATAAGCAATACACCTAAGACAGACTGACATGCAGAATTATGATTCCCTCAAGAACTATCTAAGTAATAAAAGGCATACTGACATAAGAACTACTATGAAACAGTGGGTTAATTGGAAAGAAAGCAAGAACTGAGATACATTTGCATTAAAAAAGCATATTGTATCAACATTCATAACTACCTGAAGTTATTACGATTGCTGTAACTGTTTTAGCAGACATATGTTGGGGGGAACATGTTTTAGCAGACAAATAGGGGGGAAAAAAAGAGAGGAAACACATACAGATGCTTCTTGGTTTTAGGTTTTGCCTTCTATAGACTTTTAATTCCTATGTGCATATTTTGTGTTCTTGGAACAAATGTCTTCATCAGATTGAATCCATGTGAATATGTAAAATTTTCATGAAACTTTGGATTTTTTTCTTATGGTCTCTTGCAGTCAATTAAAAAGTGGAAAGAAAAGCAGCAGCAAGAAAAAGAAAGAAACTTGAAGGAAAAAGAGAAATTAGAAAAAATGCTGAAGGAAAGATGGCTGCAGCATGAAGAAGCTCAGAAGCAAAAAGCAGAAGAAGAAAGAAAAAGAAAACATGCTGCAGCTGAAGTCTGGAAGAAACAGAAAGTAGTAGCATTTGCAATAGATCAAGCATCCCAACTGAAACTAGAAGAGAAAGAGAAAAAGCAGCAAAAAGAGAGCCAAAGCCATGTGAAGTTACTGTTGGAAAGGAATACCTTGCAAAAAAAAGTAAAGGAGGAACTTGAAAAGCTTGAAAATGAGAAGAAAGAGGAGGCTGAAAAGGAGGGAAGGAAGAAAATTGCTGCAGAAGAAATTTCTAAGTTTCAAGAGCATGTGCGTAATTTCACCTCCATTTTTGCATGTCGTTGTTTTAAATTTGATATGTCCTACTACAATATAATCAGTTAAACAGGTTTAAGGTCCAAGTACTATTCATCTAAATCCATTATTGATTCATTACAAATAACAGCATCTATTGCAGATAAAGAGTATGAAACTTGATTTTAGACAAAGATGCTCCTTTTCTTCAATAGATATTGAATTCTACAAGATTACTCAAGATATTTCTTTATCCATACAGAAGTGCTTTTATTTCTTCACTAAATCATTTTTTTGAGAAAAACTACTTGAGCTATGCTGCCTAAGAAGAATTCAGAGGACCTGAGTGCTCTATTCAGATGGGAGGTAGAAAGAGTTGTTGGAATATCCTGCAGGTTTCAGTATCTGTTAGGCAAAGTCAGATCCCATATCAATGTAAATGCAATTACTGGAAAGTTGGTATTATTGTCAGCATTCATACTGAAGTTTTATAAACAGAGTATGAACTACTACTGTTTAATTTCCAAGCCACGTAACTATAATTTGTTTGTGCAAGACAATCTATAGCATGTAGCTACCTAGTGAAACCTTATTTTTTGCTATTACAATAATTTCAAAGCAAAAACAAACAAAAAAACCAACAAAAAATAAAACAAAAAAAGCTGTGAAAAGGCTGCATCTACTTTTTTACATCATTTGTCTTACTTAGGAAGAAAAGTTTGCTTTTTCACTCATTATGTTTCAGGATCTACATAAACTGGAGCTAAGGGTTCTACAGAAACACACTAAAGAAACAGAGAAACAGGAAAAAGAAAAAAGATTGGCAAAGTTTAGAGAGAAGGTAACTTTTTGTTTGTTTTAACCAGAGATGTGTGGAGCTCAGTGGTTTAAGCAGACTTTCTTTTCATTGATATGAAAGGCAATTGTTTTAAATTATTTAACTAGTTGATAAAGGAAAACAAAAAGTCATGCCTTGTTACCAGTAGACAGAATTGCAGTAGGCATAGTTGTTCCTATTTAAAAAAAAATGGGGAAAAATTCCTAGAATTTATATCTCTCACAGTAGTATTTCACTGGGTAAGGCTTATAAAAGCTCCAGTATGGGTGGTGGCTTTCATTTTTCATATAGTTTTCTACCATTACTTAAATAAGTAGGCTGTCTCCTAGAAGCATTTTGCATATACTGGGTTTAAAAAGAGTTTAACCTTTTAAATTACTAAAATTTAATGTGAGCAAGCGGTGTCGCTGTCTTCTACAGTGAAGACCCAATGAGCGTCATGAAACTCCATATGTGAAGAACGAAAGAGGCTAATTATTTTTGATTGTTTGTTTCACTCCGAGGTCGAGGTTCGGGTGACCAGAGACCGATCCAGGTTGAACAGACCTTCCAAGGGCTGGGAGGAACGCAGTCAAGAGATGGCACCAGCAGCTGCAGAACCGCTGTTGCGTGTTTCTCAGAGGTGAGGAGGGGACCGATGGATGTGCAGCATGACACAAGTGCACTTTTGTATTTTAAGCCTTTCTGTTTTCTTGTCAGAGCTGTCCCAGCCTGGAGAGGAGGGTCCTAGCTGCGCATCAGCCCGTCCCAGCCGCAGTACGGAGCAGCAGCCGGCACTTCCCGGCACAGAGCCGGCCTGACCCATGGCGTGTATTACCTCTGTCTTTTGCGAGTGTCGCGTTTGACACGCCGGCTGCCAGACCGGCCGGCTGTGATGTCCCTTGGCATTAAAAGCGCGTTTTCCCCGCAGCTGGTTGTGGCGGCCCCTTAAGCGTGGGGTGGCCACGCCGGCCCCCGCCGCAGTGCACTGAGGCGCCCCTTCCCTTTCCCCTTCCCGTTCCCTTTCCCCCCTGTCCTTCCTTTCCCTTCCCCTTCCCTTTCCCGCTGCTTCCCCCTTCCGTTTCCCCGCCCCGGGGCGGGCGCCGCGGCTGACGCGATCCGGGCGCGCCGGGCGCGGGCAGCAGCGGCGAGATGGAGATGGCGGCGGCGGCGCCGTGCCCGGGGGAGCCGGAGCGGCTGGACTTCCTGCGGGAGCGGCACGTGCGCTTCTTCCAGCGGTGCCTGCAGATCCTGCCCGAGCGCTACTCGTCCCTGGAGACCAGCAGGTAGCAGCGGGACGGGCGCCGCCGTGTCCGCCCGGCCCGGCCCGGCCCGGCCCGGCCCGGCCGCGCTCCCCTCCCGCCGGGCGGTCGCGGTGCCGGGGAGCCTCTCCCCGAGCGCTGCCGTCTCCCCCGGCCGGGAGGAAAAACATCCCTATAAATCTGCCCACCAGCAGACGGCTCCCAAAAAATACGTGTTAGTGTAGGGGTGTAGTCACCGCTCGCGTAAACTGCTTGACATCCACGAGGGAAGACTTGTTGATCCTTCTAATCTGTTTTAAATCTAGTGCTTCACTCTCTTAATCTGCCCTGGAAGCCATTTTAAAATAAATCACCTAAGCTTCGGCACGCAGGAGACTCCTCTTCATGTAACAAATATTTTTAATAGTATTACCTCGTATAAAAGAGAAAATACTAGTGAAATATGTTCCTCGCTTTGAATTGGAGCAGCATTTGTTCCTTTAATGGCTTCAGAATGCCTTTATTTGATATTCTTACATCGGAAGCGTAAGAATACCGTAATGTGATTATCAAGCTGCACTTGGTAAAATATTGGAGACAAGTAGATGGTTTAATAATCTTATTCAGCCAATAAAATGTAAATTCTTTCCACTTTATAATGTCTGTGCAACAAGCTCCATGGCTTTGATCAGGTCATCCTGCTTTATTTTGGTTGAGAGCGCAGATACCTGGCATAAACATGTAAGGACTAGAACAGGTAGTGCTGAGCTGTGTGTGAAATAATATAACTTTATATTGAAAAATTAGAAGTGGAACTACTGGAGAGGGGCCAGCAGAAGGCTTAGAAGATGTTTAAGGGACTGGAGCATCTGTTCTGTGAGGAAAGGTTGGGTCAGCTGGACCTGTTCAGCCTCAAAAAGGGATGACTGAGAGAGGGTCTTACCAATGCGTTCAAGTATGTTAAAGGGTGGGTGCTGAGAACATGGGGCCAGACTCTTTAAATGGTCCCTGTGACAGGGCAAAGGGTGGCAGACAGAAACACAGGAAGGTCCATCTCAGTGGAGAAAAACTTCCTCGTACTGGGCTGATCACTGAAACAGACTGCTCAGGGAGGTTGTGGAGTTTTCTTCCTGGAGATATTCAAAACCTGCCTGGACACAGTCCTGTAAAAACTGCTCTGGGTAAACCTGCATTAGGAGAAGGGAGTTGTATGAGATGATCTCCAGAGGTCCTTTCCAAACCCAGGTATGCTGTAATTTTGTGACATTTTGATTGCAGAGCTGTAGATCGTTTATTCATTAAAAATTAGTTGGTGTTTCAGTCTGCTTTCTCATTTATTGTAGGTGACAGCAAGGGGAAGTCTAGGCATCCTATGCCTAACTGTGTATAGGCCTTAAAATGACCACAGCATGCAGATGTACTAGAGCAATAACACAAATAACTTACCTTAGCCCCACTGACATTTGAAAAGAGTTAAAGAACTGGGATGTCTTCAGCCTAGAGAAGGTGGGATCTAATCACAGTCTTCCATGGGTGGGAAACCACTTCCAAAGAAAGATGGAGGTGTGCTGTTAGCAAGGGATCATGGTGACGAGGCAGGAGGCTGTGGGAATGAGGTACTTGGGGGAGAATTGTGTGGCTGTAGAAGAAATGTCCTTCACTGTTAGAAGAGTTAACCGTAAAAAGCTTGCCCATTAAAGTGATGGAGTCACCTCTGAGGATGTGGCTTCTCAGGATCCTGGATCATCTCCTCTGAGGCCCTGTGTTCTAAAAGTGGCACCAGTGATCTCCAGAGACCCTTGACAATGTAGACGTGTTCTGCAGGGCTGCGCACCTGTCTGTTGACAGATTCTGATTGGGAGATTGAACCACAAATGCATAATTTACAGCTTGATTTCAAGGGTATTTAGTTTCCCTTCTTGCCAAGTTCAAGGTCACTGAGTTCAGCAAACCTCTGGAGCTGATTCAGCTGCAGAAAGAAATGCTGTTACCCTTTTATTTATATTTCCCCTGTTCCTGAATTGGAGTTGTTCTGTTTTGAGTTAGATGGGGAAACTCAACTAAATTAAAGAGAGATGTGTTAAATAAATAATTTGTCAGATTTTTTTTTTTTCACTGCACTGCAGTAGAAAACTGTGTGTGTTGTCACCAGACAAGGATGGTAGAGGAATTTTCCTCACTGTGATGGTGCATTCCAGCTTAAGCTGTCGATTGTCAAACAGTAATGGAGATTAAAGAAAATTCATTTCATGTTCTCTACTCAACTTCTTGCCTCAAAACTCTTTGTAATTATTTTTATCTGTAGTTACTCACATGCAACAGTAGCTGCCGCAAGAGTAGTTTTTAAACATTCTGATTGATGGTGTTTCATACACATTGATTGTCAGCACTCTGAGGTTTTGCAGGAAAATGCAACTTTCTGGTCTCTGAAGTCTTTAAGATTCTGGTACTTCCTGGTGCTCTTTGTAGCACAATCAGTTTCTCAAATTTGTCACTTCCAATGCTTTTTGAATTCTTCTGTAAAACTGTAGTCTTTGTCCTCGCTTGAAGACAGAGGGGTTTGGATCTGCCATCCAAAGTGTCCTGGTGGCCATCCTCTGTGGAAATGGCTATAGATAAAGTTTTACATTTCTTGGCGTGTGTCTGTCACCTGAGGTGCTGCTAGGAGTTGCTTTTGCTAGGACTTATGTCTGTTAATTTTCTGCGAGGGAGGATAGCGTATGGAGAAAAGATGCAGTACCTAAACAGCTGTATTGCAACCTGTGTATGACCAGTGCTGCCAGACACTCTTGCCTACCATAAATAAATTCCATCACACTACAGGCTGTTCTTTAGTAAAGCTGGAGACAGTCAGTCAACTCTGAATAAATGAGCTGAACCCTAACTATACTGAAAACTACTTTTTAAGTTCATCTATCTGACACGTGCATTTTCAACTGTAGATGAGATTTGCTGTCTGTGCTGTATGTATAGCCTTGTGGTTCTGGACTTTGCAGCAGTTTCTATTGTGGATGTTGGCATGTTCGTACCTCATTGGAAGTAACTTAGCTGGGTAAGATGGAGTGAAAATGTCTTTTTAATAGCTCTAGTAAAAGATTGTCAGTGTTCATGAAAATCGGAACACACAGGCAGTGTTTCAAAGAAATAGTTTATTGTAGCTGAACGTTTTTTTAAAATAAAAGTAGTGATTTTTTTTTTTTTTTTGTTAGTTAGTTATTACCCAGGGTCAAATTCTGGGTTAAACAGAAATCTGATCAATGGGAAAAGTTGATATAAGCCTTGAAGTGTTCATTTTACACTTTGAAAAACAATTTCTTAGTCATCAGAAGGGTTAAAATATACTCTTGTTCTACATAGAATACTTTTGTGTGCAAAATACTTTTTCTGGCTTTCTCTACTCAAAATTTATTTGAAATAATGACAGTGAATATACATATTTTACTAGCCTGCTGGTAGGAATGTCACCTTAGGAGGTTGTGCCACTGTATTGAGATTAACATCTGCTGCGTTGCCATTTGGCTGCTGTGTTTTAATTAGAATAATTCCTTTGGGTGTGTGCTTTGGGCTGACTCACATGGTCTTACTGTTTGTGGTTCTGATGCAGAACCTCATGCAGACATTAAGTGGCTGTGGTGGCTCCTGTCCACGTTTGTCTCCTCAGAGGTGCCAACCTCTGGCCAAGGTGGCTCACCAGTTTGTGAGGTAAATACGAATTGCAGCTTAATCTTAAGGAAAGTTGGTATTAACTGTTGGCTTTCGTTTGCATACTGAATTTTAGTTTCTGCATGTGTAGCAGTTGTTTCACAATCCATCATCTTATCTGGTGTATGGAGAGCAAGAATTTCTAGAAGGGTCAGACAAGTGTGGGTGGCAAAATAAACATCCAGCTAATTTCAGTGAGTCAGAACATCCAAGGTACCATTACAAGAGCGTTTTCTCTCACAGTGAGTGCTCCCAAGTTCCTAACCCAGTGCTGTTGCTTTGGTGCTCTGTCAGAGTGAGTAATGCACTGCTGGAGGGCCATGCCACGGGTGGCTGCAATGGTTTGAGTTAAAACAAGCCCAGTAAAGAAGGTGTTAATTAGCAGGTATGATAGCACACATTCATGGAAGAAAACAAAATGTAGGAAAGAAGGACATTCAGCATGCTAGCTACTCCGCTGCTTTGTGGGATACTTGAATGTGACATGCTTGATTTTAGATGTTTAAGTGAGGTAGTCATCTAGCCTGCTTTACACCCAGGGACCAGAAATAAGTACCTCTAGATGTTAATTCATTCTATATGCCTATTTATGCATTGTTTGCTTACAAAGTAGGCTTTGCTGTTTGACATTGACATCTGAAATTGGGTTTGAGACATAATAAGAGGCAGCTTACTATAGTTAAGGGTTACCTTGCATGTCTGCCTAATGCATGTTTAGGGAATTGTTCATGTAAGAATTCTTCACAGAGAACTAGTGCTCCATATGTTAATATCATAACCTAGTTTACTTCTTAGTGGGTTGTTTTGTTGGGGTTTTCTTTTGGGTAAACAGGCCCTTACATAAATTTTTAATTGACATATCATTATTATATAAAAGAAGGGACAGCTTATGTGAAAAACCTTGATGAGGCAGAGAAATGTTTTCAATACAAAGAACATTATTTTGTCCAGTAGATGACTTTCATGTATTCTAAGCTAGGCTCTGTGTTGCACCACTGTCAAAGGCTGGGAATTCATAGATGTGTCTGTTGCTGCAACCGTTTGTTAATTTCCCCATGATATTTATGGTGGGAAGTGTAAGTCTTATCTTTTTCTTTTAGGTTGACAATTGCATTTTTCGCACTCTCTGGTCTGGATATGTTGGATTCCTTAGATGTGGTGAACAAAGATGATATAATAGAATGGATTTATTCCCTGCAGGTCCTTCCCACAGAAGACAGTGAGTGAGTTTTTAGTTTTTTTTTTAATTGATATTAACATTTTTACTTTTGCTTTTTACTTGGGGAATAGTGGATGACTCTTGTTTTTATAAAATACAAGGTTGACCTTCCTGAAGTACAGTCCTGATAATTTCAGGTAGTGATGTTCAGCAAATCTTGGGTATAGATCCCTCACAAGTAATAAAGCTAGAAAAAGCCAAAATTAATTTGAAGATCAGCCAGTAGAAAATAGTATAATAAAGTTATTTTTATATATATATATATATATGCACCTTTAGATATTTCAGAGGATGTTTCACCTGCTTTTCACCTGCTTCTAAAAGAAATGCATTTGTTTTAAAAGTATTAAAAGTGTAATAGTGATTATATTGACTTCCACTTCAATGCCAGGAGCTGTGAGCACAGGTGTGGTTTTTTACAACAGGTTTTGGAGATTTGGAGGTGTAAGAGCAAGAAGCAAAAAGGATAAACACAGTCCCTGCCTGATGTTCCTTAGATCTGTGAAGGTTGAATTTACCCTAGGTTTTGAGAAGGAATAATGCTGCTGCTGAATCCCAGCTGTCCTCAGAATGGCAGGTGCATAGCAGAAAAGCTGGCAAGGGAACTCGCAGGAATGTCCCTTTCCTGGTTGGTTGGACAGAAGTTAGGGAGGTGCTGTTCCTGTGGGCTAGTTGGTGTTGGCAGTTTTTTGTGCGGCCGCCCAGGCGAATGGCTGTCAGCCCTACGAGGGCTGGGAAGGAGGGAGGGACATGCAGGTGCGGCACCGCTGCTCTGTGACAGAAGGGGCTGGCGTGTTAAATGCTGCTGTGGGCATGGCTCCAGGCTGCTGGTCTCTCCAGTTGCCTGTCTGTAAAATCATTCGTACATCCATCCATGTACTTTGGATGGATATAGGCAGAAAATTCAGTGTTTCCTTCTGTTATTTGTTCTAATTATATACAACAAATGGGGTCTCTAAATACAACAAATTAGGTCTCTAAAATTAGTTTTATGAAATAAGCATATGGAAGTCAGGACTGCTGATGCTTTATTTTTACAGTAATAAAAAAAATCCTTTTTCTTACTCTGGAGATTTAGAAACCATCCGATCCACCACAGGAACTAGTTTTGATGGATTTGTCGTTTCTCGTATTGCCTTCCAGGATTGATTTTTGAAAAATAGGAGTTTGGATTATATAAATAATCCTACAAAGTTTTTTAATGATTAGAAGGTTCCTGTGCCTTACTGTTAAGAAATCTTTCCCCAGTGTACATGCTTTGTTTCTAGGAGTTGCTCACTTTGTGACTTTTACACCAGTCTTCAGGATTTAATTCTTTTTTAAATTTAATTTAATTTAATTTAAAAGAAGAAGGAAGTTTGCAAGAGGAGAGATTAGAACAGGCATTTCTGTTTGGTTGTTTGTCTTTGATAGTATGCAGTAATTCTCTGGGGATTCTACCTGGTCAGTGTTTAGAATATTGTCATTGTCTGGAGCCTCCTAGGGAGGGCAGTAAAAATATAAATGTGCAGACGTGCAGGCTGACAGTTTGGCAGAGATGTGCTCCTTCTTTTTCTAGCAATCATCCCCTCATAACTGAGAGGAGTTTTGGGGAGGGCACTTTTGGCAGTGCACTCTGTGCTTTCCGAGTAATAAATCTGCTTTTCACTAGAAGAACAAGCTGCCCTTCAGTTCTGTGTTTTTGTATCATACTGTAATAACTCTTGTTCTTCCTATGCTTTTGGTAATAACACTGCTCTTATCTGGTCACTTGACCGCTAAAACTTTAGCGTCATTTGTTTTTCCTTTTTCTGGTGGACAAAATGTGCAATAGAAAGTGCAAAATGTAAATGATGCTGATAGCAGCAGGCTAGATATTGAATGACTAAATGTGAAGAAGGAAACACCTACACTCTGGTAATGTCTACTTCCAGTAAAATGTATCGGCTCTCTGGTTGATAATCCTGAGTGGGTGCAATGCTTGTTACTTGGCAGCCTCCCAGCAGCAGAGCTCCTGCTCCCTCTTTCGGCCTCTTTGGAGAAGTGGCTAAACTGTGGTAGGCTACAGCACTGAAGTTTTTGGTTTCAAAGTGCTTGTGCATCTCTAGTTAAAGAGGAGATTCCTAGCTTGATGGATTGGAATCTGTCCGGATCTAAAAAAAAAGAAAACCAAAACCAAGAAAGCACAATGTTTTACTTTTAAAGAAACATGCTATTGCAGTATTTTTTTCTCATGCATTCTGATAAATGTCTCTTTCCCTGGAATATTGATTTATAAAAATTGCATCAGTGGTTGAATTTCTAAAATTTGGTATCAGTCAAAAAGAGAATTCCTGTAATTCTTATTAGAAAATAAATTTCTTTGCTTTTCATGTTTGTCCCGCCAAAGGTTTCTTTGTGCACAGCACTTAACTTGATTTTTATTTAAAGCATTTTTAAGAGGGTAAATTCATATTATTTTGAGAACTACTGCTGCCTTAGAGTCTTCTTTCCACTGGATGGGAGACAGAGTAGTTGGTGCTCCACAAACTTAGTATCTGTTTGTTTTTATCAATAACTGTTATAGTGGGTGCACTGGCTGGGCTAGAATTAATTTTTTTTACAGTAGCCTCTAATCTGCTATGTTCTGAGCCTGGTACCAAAAGAGTGTTTTAGTCTTTCAGCTATTGCTGAGCAGTGCTAGTCAGGGCTAGCTCTTTTTGCCTCCTCTGCACTCCTTTTCCAATGGCAGATACCGCAGGGGACACAGCCAGGACAGCTGACCCAGGCTGACCTCAGGACTATCCAGAGGGACAGTCCATAGCATCTAGCATCATTTTCAGCAAAAAAAAAAAAAAAAAAAAAAATTTAAAAGCTTGGGAAGAGAAGGAGAAAGAGGGCAATATTCATGGTTCTGGCATTTGTCTTCCTGAGTAACCCATTCACTTGCTGAGGCCTTGCTTTCTGGGAAGTGACTGTATACCTGCCCAGCTGATGGGAAGTAGTACATGAATTCCTACTTTGCTTTGCTGTGCACCCACAACTTCTGCTTCACCTATCAAACTGTCTCTGTCTCACTCTCTGGGTCTTCTCTTCATCTCTCTGTTTTCTTGCCTCAGCTGCTGGTTGGAGTCAACCCACTACAGCAGAGTGTTACAGAACCTGCTAGAAAATTCACAGTTTGGTGGTTTAGAGCGCTTCTTAGATAAAGTCTCGCAATATCCTGTGATAGTCTTAAGTGACATGTTTGTATTTACTGGTATGTAGTATGTCTGATGGCTAATGACAGCTTCACTTCAGAGGTTTGTAGTTTTGAAACTAAAGCACGCTAATGTTGAGATCTTGATCTACTGAGTAAGAAGGCAAACATATGCTCTGTCAGCCTAATCAAAATGCACTTGAGGAAGCTGAAGATTAGAATCTGTCAGGATAGAATATATTCTTCTGTGGGTTTATTGTAGCTGTGATTCAAACAGAAAATGTCTTTTTGGTACCATAAGTTTAGCTCAACTCTTCCAGAAGCTGGCTCAATACCACTTCTAATTAGGAGGGAATGGCAACACATCGCATGTGCAAACTGAGCCTCACACAGAAACACATACTTAGCTCAGTGCTTCCACTTACTGCTGCCTTCTGCTTGTTTGAAGGATCCTCGTCTTCTGTAACTCATGCTGAATAGTTTGGTTTTATCTTTGATTTTGGCCACTGTTACCTTTCCTTCCCTTTTAGTGAATGCTTTACTTAAGTGCATAACTACTGTGTGGTTTTGTTTTCTTTGTGTGGTCGCTGCAAGAAGACCTAACTATGTTTCTTCTTAGAAAGAAGTTGAAATCTTAAAAAGTGCTTTTTTCTTTTTAATTTTGTGGAGGGTAACGTTCTTTTACAAGCCTTGCCGAAATGATAAATTTTTAGATTAAAACGCTACTTTTTGAAGTGTTAGTGAAATTGGGAAAGGGTTGACAAAGCACCCTCTTTTAGCTAGTTGCTTGTTCTTAAGATCATGTCAGTGTTTTACTGTTTTTCCTCTCATAGTGCAGCTCCTTGACAGAGCTATTTCAAGTTTATTTTAACTAACTAAAGTGCAACTCGTACAATTTAAAAATATATATTCCAGTTTCTTGCAAGTCACATTCAGGGCCAGTTCAGCACTTTTAAAAGAGAGTGAATCCAGAACTTTGTACTCAAATAATCTAATTACACAGTGGAAGCACACTGCTTGGCCATGTTCATCTACCATCGTCCCCCATAGGAACAGTGGCGTTTGTTTGACCCTGCTTGAGAGCTTGCTGCAGTGGCAGAAAAACACGCATTTATTTATCTCACAGAAGGTTAGCTTTGTGTTGCGTTGGTGAACTGTGTTGATTGGGAGCGCCAATGCCAGCCCACTATGGGAGAAGGAAGAAAATTGTACTTTTTGACAGCTGGATGCTTCACTAGCTTTGCTGTACTAAAAAAAAATGGAACCAAAAGGAATAACAAAACATATGTTATTTATTGGTCTGAATCCCCCGGACCCATGGATACTACACTGAAAACCAGTATGATAAATGACAGACCTAAAACGTACTTCTATCAAAGTCTAAATTCAGATTTGTATTAATGATTCTTTCTTCTTATGTGGCATTACTGAAAAAAATGTATAAAATGGCATTGACTTTTTTGAAATCATCAATACATGTGAGCTTTCTGATCATGAGTTTCTTGAGCAAAAATGCAAATTTTCTTCCAGCATGACTTGCTTTTATGGCTGCATTTGAAGTGTTTATCTAGATGTATAATGGGCATTTTAGAGAATAGAACTTTGCATTTAGTGACATCCTGTAGTGCTTTGATTTACAGGGGCAATTACAAGCTCTAGTTCAGTGAGAAGAGCTTATGCTTACTTTTATCTGGATGTATGGACTGAATCATGATTAAAGCTGTGATTTTTTAAATATATTATTTTAGTAATGTGTGTAAACTCCTGTAGTTAGCAAAAGGAGACTAGTCTTGCAGCCAGAGGAATGCATGGATAATCTGAATGTTAAAAATTAGTGGTAAAAGTTTATCAATTCTTCCATGCAATATAAATAACAAATTCCATAAAATATAAATAACAAAAATTCCCTGTCTGTAAAAAAAGAGCTCACAGGATAAGTTGTCTGTGGTCATCACTTGAAGCTCTTTTACATATCTTAAGGACTTTCTGGTTTAAGGACGCATAAGTAACATCTTTTGCTTCACTGGAAAGTTTCAGCTCTTGATTTAGGCATTGGAGTCTCTTGGTTTTGGAAAAGGGTCCATTTTCTTTAGTTGTTAAATGTGAAACATTTTTCCAGGTGTGTCTTTTCAGCTTTCGAACCACCAAAAATGGTCACACAGCAGTTTATGAAGTACTTGTTACTTTTTGCTCTGTCTTCAGCTCCTGTAGGAGGTGGCTGAGCAAGGTTGGTGGTGGGAGTGAACACCAGGTGGAACCATTTCTCAGCTGCAGTGGAGATGGGGCGCAGCAAACTCTGCTGCAGCTGAACTGGCCACTCCAGCAGTTTTTCCCCAAGGGACATAGGCTGCGATCACGGCCTTTTAATTTGTTTCTGTTTCGTTTTTAATTCCGTTTCTGATTCTGACAGCCCATTTTTGGTTCAGGAAAGAGTTTGATTAGCAATACTAAGCTATTACATAAAACAAGAAGTACAAGTAAATTGCAATAAAATAGTAAAGCCAGCTTTACAGAAGATGAAATTTCACTTTGTAAAGTTTCTTTCATAAACTGAAAGACAGTAATTTCCTGTAACTTGCCTTTGGTTTTCACTTGATTTTCAACTAGTATGCTCACAGGATGCTAAAAAACCATTTTGAGACGCTACATCAGTGTTCCAGAGTCATGTGGTTAAAAACAAGCTGTTTTCACTTCCTGTTTTAATGCTTCCTTTATCAACTCAAAACTCTATTTTTTACTTCATGTGCTGTGACTAGAGATTTAGCAACTCCCTTGTAATAGTCTAGGAAGGTCTAGGAAGCATCTATTGCAAGCACATTAATGCATTTAAGGGGGGAGATGATCAAATTCCCTGCAGAGTTTGCCCTAAAGTTTTCCTAAAAGGGCATGCTGGTCTTCTCTTTTTCCTAGGAGCCAGTGTATGAAGTTTGGAGTGGGAGATGAGAAGTACTGACAAAAAGTGTCAAAATAGATTTTTAAATTCTTAGCAATTCAGTTAAAAATCCAACTTTAAATCCAGTTTTAAAACTGTGAATGCTGTTTTCTAGTTGATAAAAGTTCAGTAGTAGAAGAAAGGTTTTGAAATACTACATGAAAATTGAACATCTAAAGGGAGTAATGCATCATGATTTCATTAATGTACTTTATTTTTAGTCTATTTGTATAGCATCTGTGAACTCATAAGGGAATCAGACTGACCCACTAACAGCACACAAGCTTGGGTTTCATGCTGCCATTTCTACCTTGATAATGAATTATAAGCTACACTCCACAAGGCCAGTGATGGGGATTGGTATTTCTGGGATGAACCGTTCCATCTATCAGCTGTCAGCTGAGTTCTGGTTCAGCTGCAGAGCTGTCTTAATTGTAGCATGTGTCCTTTGCAGTAGGCCAGAATAGCTGTGTTAGTAGCATAATATCTCTTTTCTAGGTAAAGGGTTTCCATACCATTATCATTTCAAAGTGAGGATTCTAGTTTGCTTAAGCCCTTAAGACACAGGTTCATTTTTACTGAAAATGAACGTGAATGTGATTTTTCCCCCCTCCCACGATGTCACCTAGGAAATCTGGAACTTACCAGGCAAGAATTCTAGGTCTTCTCTTACTGATTTGTTCACATTGTGTCATTTTTGAAGTTGTGATGCTTTTTTGGGCAGTGTTCTTTGGGACCTTAGATTAGTCTTTAAGACTCATTTAATTTTTTATGCTTTCCAGAGGCTGAGGTGACATGAAATGCAAGTTTTTGACTCTGCAAGTGAATAGACAAATGTTCTCTGCTAAAAATGTTTATATTATAATAAAATAAAACAGATATTATTTTTTTCTTTTTGTTTCCTCTGTGTGGATCAGACTATGGCACACCAGCTTTTAAGCAGGCTGAAGTTGCTTTTGTTACGTGTGTAGAATCATTAAGAAGTACTTTTACTGAGCTGTGGAGGAAGTGGAGAATTGCAGGTGTTTCAGTCTATGTCAGTTAGCTCCAAAGACTTGTCTGGCAGAGAAACTTGCATACTTCAGGCCAAGTAGAAATTCTTAAGCTAACAAAACCTTTCTAGTTTAAATTTTGCATATATACAGAGTATGTTTAGAATTAGAAGGTAATATGCTGCTAAATTATACCAGAGCTTGTAGGCCGCATTGCATATGATGTTGCTTAGAGCTTTCAGCTTTATAACTATTCATTCTTATTTATTCTGAGGCAATTTTCTCTAATATCCATGAGGATTTTTAGCTTAAAGGCTGAATAACTTAAAAGAGGTCAATAGTATTTAAGAACAACCAGCTGCTGTTTGACTGTGGCATTCATTAGGTTTTTAGTTTCAGACATTGACCAGTAAACTGAGGTTTTGCCATGCAAAAGCAAGTCTGAGTCCTGCAAAGCTATACTTAAACTCTTGACAGCGTTTGGTTCATGGTTCTTTGTGCCACATGCTCAGGTATTGTGAGGCGTTTGAAACAAATTACACTGTATCACTGACAGAAATGTTTGATAGCTATAATGTGCTTAAAACTGCGAATTGTTTATCCTTGAACGTGTTGTGAAGTATCTTGAAACAGTTCTGCTTGGGAACAGATGGTATTACCAGGCAAGAATCCAGACAGGAACAAAAAAAATATGTTAACTCTGGCCATTTTCCCAGGGGAGCAGTCCTTTTCTCTTTTTTTCTTGTGAGCATGGAAGACAAGTCTGTGGTGACACAAACTGTATTTCCACCAAATTAAAAAAACATTAAAAATCTAATGCTTTGTGTTTTGTCACTACAGCAATAAGTAAGTTAAGTTTGCTTGTGGTTTTCTATTTTTTTTTTTTTGTTAATGAGAGAGATACCAAACTAAGGTTGGGAAATGAGAGACACATGCACACTTTATTAAGCCTTTGAATAGTGTTGAACTAATGGGTCTTGATCTCATTAGATAATTACAGTTTATAATAAATGTTTCAACAAAACAAGTTAGTTGAGTCTTGTTTTAATCTTTTCCAGGATCAAATATGAATCGCTGTGGATTCAGAGGTTCTTCATATTTAGGGATGCCATTCAATCCCTCCAAGGTCAGTTAAGAATGTGTATGTGAAATGTTTTCAATTAGGCAATAAATTATTTTGTGTCTTTTCTGTGATATTAACTGCATAATTACAGAATGTCTGGACAGCAGGGAATTTTGTACTGTTAATACTGAAATGTTTGCAGAACTTTTAAGAAACGTTCATAAAAAACATATTAAAATGATACCTAGAACTTAAATTCTCACAGCAGTGAAGAAACTGACACACAAATTATGGCTTATCTCAGTGCAGTCTCTTCCTTCTCTGGTCTTCTCCTAACAAAGGAAAACTTATCTAGCTGAAGAATTGTCATGAGTTAGAGAAGCTGGCCAGAATAGCCCTAATTAAGTGGTGCAGAACATGCTGTTCTTTGCTATCACAGAAAGGTTCAGGCTGGAAAGGGCCCTTAAGATCATCTAGCTCCTATCCTCTTGCTGCAGGCAGGGACACCGTACACCAGACAGATTGCTCAGCATCTCATTCAGCCTGGCCTTGGATGCTTCCAGGGATGGGGATTCCACAGCTCTGGACAGTCTGTTCCAATGCCTCACCACCCTCACAGTTAAGAATTTCTTCCTAGTACGTGATCTAAACCTGTCCTCTTTCATTTTGAAGCCATTCTCCTTGTCCTGTCACTGCATGCTTTGGTAAAAAGTCTCTCTCCATCATTCTTGTAGGGTTCTTTCAGGATCCGGAATGCCACAATTAAGTCACGTCAAAGCCTCCTCTTTTCCAGGCTGACAAATCCCAACTCTCATAGCCTTTTTTTATAGGAGAGGTGCCTCAGCCCTCTAATCAACTTAGTGGTCTCCTCTGAATGTGTCCCAACAGGTTCCTGTGCTCCCTGTGCAGAAGACCCCAGGCCTGGACACAGCATTCCACATGGGGTCTCACCAGAGGAGAGCAGAATCCCCTCCCTCCCCTGCTGCCCACGCTGCTTTGGACGCAGCCCAGGGCACGTTTGGCTCTCTGGGCTGTGGCTGCCCAGGGCCAAATCGTGTCCAGCCTCTCAGCCAGCAGCATCCCCAAGCCCTTTGCTCTCCATGACTTCTCTTCCTCTCCCAGTCTGTACCCTCCCAGTCTGGGGTTGTCCTGACCTGGGTGCCGCACCTTGCACTTGGTCTTGTTAAATCTCATGAGCTTCTCATGACGCACTTCTGGAGCTTGTCCTGGTCCTTTGAGAAAAGTGAATCCCATCTGATGCTGCCAGTGTGTCTGGTGCCATGTAGGCCATCCCACTGTCAAAAAAAACACCTAAAATCTTGGCAGTGACACCAGCCAGGGAGGCATGTATTAATAGACTAGGCCTGGCTGTTTCTTCCAAAGTGAGTGTCGGCAACTGGTATTTCTCTTCCTGTGTTGAATCGTTCATATTTGACTGCACCTGATACCACCCAGACTTAGGCACGTCTGTTCATCCCTGTTTGTCATGACAATGAGAGCAAATGCTTTGAAGCCCAGTTCAAGAGAGTTCTTCCATGTGAAAAGAAAATGCTTTTAATAAAAGACAGAAATGAGGTTAGCAGAGGCTAGTTTAGTGCTTTCACAGATTTTTTCATCCACTTTTCAGTACAATTTGATGCACTCTCAAACACAGGACAGAACTACTGTACTTCTTCTGGCTCTACTGGCCTCTACTTTCCTTTTCCAGTTATATCATACCTTTAGCAGCTGTACAGTGTAGTATTTTAAGTTGTAGTAATAGTGCATAATTTTGGAAGCCTTTTTCAAATCCTCCCCAGTGTATGAAGCTAGAAGAGTTTATTCTGGACATAGTTCTGAGATCTTGTAAAGGGCCATGAAGTCAAAAAGTCTGTAAGATTGGCAGAGCATTGTTTTCTCCTCCCAGCACTTTCTGGTGTTTTAATTTAATTCTCTCCTTCCAATAGTAAATGCTTCATACTGAAATATTATCTTTACTGGAAATATGTTGCTGTCCACTGGTGTCTTAGAATGTGTTGGCCACTATACATATGAGATAAAGGAGTGGAATCAAGTTATGTGTAGAAATTAGCTACAAGGTCACTATCTCTAGAAAATTGTTTGCACGTGGATGAGGTTTTTATTCAAGCATTGCAGTACTTTCTTCATTGTATCTGCATTTGAAGGATTGCATCTGTTGGCAGATAAAGGTTTAAAGCATTTCCAGCACTGTTGCCTGAAATGTCCTGAAATAATTCAGAAAAAAAAGAGTTAGAAATTCACTGCCATGACTCTGGGATGTGTTTACGGTCAAGTCATTTTTCTTTTTTCATTATTTAAAAGTGTTCTATTAAGTCTGCCATAAAAAATACTTTCTGAAAAATTCTGTAAGCATTTTGGATTTGCATGCACATTTGCTATCTATTACATGCCACTACAGTGATGTCATTCTTGAGCTCTTAAGAAAGTGATAGCCAAATCTATTCAGTCAGTAGGGGCCCTTCAAACTAATAGAAAAAAATGAAGGTTATGTTAGAATATCCAGCTTTACTAAATCTCTGAAGAGCAGGTTATTTGGGTTTGATTTGGGAGTTGTGGTATTTTAGCTGTTGCCTTTGAGGTGTTTGACAGCAGTGTGTTTGCATCTTTTTGGGACAAAAGCAAAAGTGAAACAAAACCATATCCACTTCACCAACTCACAACACAGCCCTCATGAACTGTAGCAGTCTTAACTGTGAATGAATGCTAAGAGTGACTCCTCTAGCTTCACATTCAAAACATGATTGCTTTTAAAATTAGAAAATAATTTTATACTGAAATGGCCCCAGATTTTGAAGTGTCTCAGATTTGCTGTTACTGCAGTTTAAACTAGCTTTTTAATTTAGGGCTAAACAGCCTCCTCAAAGTTTCAGGTAGGCCTGGGTATTTTCAGTATGTTGAAAGTGTTGTGATTAAATTTTAGTACATTGAAAGCATTGTGAATCAGAATTTTGTTTTCAATAGCTGCAACTTTTATGTAAGATTGTGGTAATTAACATGTCCTTTCACTTGGGGGGAAGAAAGATATCTTTTGTGTTCCTGACACAACATTGTATTTTCTCAAGGCTGCAACACTGATACTGGTGAAGGATGAATAGTTATAAATATTTTGCAGAGTGAATCACAGAAAAGATAACAATAAATAGAATATAAAAGTAAATGTAAGATAAAAATAAGTACTATAAAGACCCAGGTAAGCCTGGGTCAAAATATCTCTGTACTAATATTTTTTTTTATTTTAAGCAGGCATCTCTGTATATTTTAAGGGGTCCTGTGAAACATGGTCTACTGAAAAGTGTCTGTCCATGGCAGGGGAGTTGCAGCTAGATGACCTTAAGGTCCCTTCCAGGCCAGGCCATTTTGTGGTTCCACGAAGTGAGAAACTTAACAACAAGTCTTGCAGAATCGTTTTGAAACTATTAAAGAGATTACAGAAGCAGAGACACCTTGAATTTAACCACTAATTATTTGGCAACAGCTAAAATCTTGTACTTTCAATGAACTTAAGAACATGAAAAAGATGCCTCTAAAGCTGAGGCTACCCATGTTCAAGTGAAGACCCCTACCAGCTGAACACCTGCAAAATGTGTTGTGAAATACATCAAAGCATGCAAAAGATAGATTGTCAAATAGCTATTGAGTAGGCATTTATTTAGAAATTAGGTAACTACATGTGGTATTCACATGCCCTCTGAATGGTGAAAAGCAGAGAAAAGAATTACCTAAACAATTCTTACCTCATTCGTTGTTCCTGTGTTTTTGGACTTCTGGAATGTGTTGGAAGATTATTTACCTAAAGGGATTGCTTGATTGGATTCTGGTGGACACTGTTTGTGTTAATTAGCCTATCAGTCAAGCTGTGTTGACTGTCTGGTCAGCAGACAGTCATGAGTTTCTTCAGTTTACTATAGTTCTTGTTAGTGTAATACAGTGTAAAATAGTTATAGTATACTATAGTATAATAAAGTAATTAATTAGCCTTCTGATGCGTGGAGTTCTGCGCATCATTCTTCCCTGTGTTGAGGAATCTTCATAAATACAAGAACTACATACTTGCGTATTTTGAAAGTATAATTAAGTTCTTGCCTGTAACCAGGTGTGTTGGCTTGGTGGACTTAGCACTCAGCACACACCTCTGTGCAAATGTGTCAAAACCGCTTAGCTCCGTGTGTGGATTGGCACCTGGGTGAAGGAACCCTGTCTTGAAAGTGGGACTGTGCCAGTGCTGGTGCATGTTTAGTAGCATTCTTTATTAGTGTTTGAAGAGATCTTGCCCATGCTTCTGCAGGAGAGTTTCTTGGCTCTGCAGTGGTCACTGGGAATTTTTGGTGGCCATGAGTTATGTTTTAATAGCTGTTTTAATTGATATAGTAGGGAACACTGCCACATCACTGAGCCGAGTTTAGATGTTTGAAAGCTTCCCCCAACTTAAATTTTTTAAGTGTTAATTCTTTTAAAAAAGGCTGAGATTGTGAGGAACATGATGATAATTCCAACAGAACAGAACTGTTTACTCCATCTCTGAGATCCAAGTAAATCTATTTCCTGTGGGACATACAGACTAATTCTTACAAAAGGTAAAGTGCATGGAGAACAGACCCTGGCCATACCCCCTTTGTGGTCTTCTCGGAGCATACTCTGCGCCAGTGCATTAGCTGAGGTCAATAGAGACCACTTAACCAAAGCAATTTAACGTGCCCTATATGTGTATTTAATGTGTAGGGTAGGAGGCAGGGATGGGAGTGGGAGCTGTTGAAATTTGTGATGCCACCTCAAGAGAGGGTCCAGGACTGGAAGAAAGGGAGAGGAGGTGCAGCTCTCAGCACATACACTCCTGTTCTCCTCTGTTACGTAGCTTTTTCAGTGCTGCTGAACCCAATTCACCCTGTTTTCTGCCTCCCTTTTCCAATTGTCTCTGGTTCCCTTGTGTGAAAGCAGTCTCTTGCTGTCTAGTGGGTAATAACAATTTCTCTCCCAGTTTCTTACTAGAAGAAAAACCTTTTGGCTTTGGAAATAAGCATGACTTGTCTGAAAAATAGCAATTACACATAACATAATATTAAATTTGGTTTTATACTGTTTTTTCCTTGTGTTTTTAGGATTAATTGCAAAATAAGAATTGCAACTGATTAGGCAATAATGCTAGTAAAATATCATTTAAAAATCTATCTCTAATACTCAGTATTGAAATAATTTTATTGTGTTTAAAATAGTTATCTTCCAGTTGCTCCAAGCTGAACCATCCCAGGTATCCATAGTCATCTTGTTACATGTGGCTTCTGTTTTCATGAAGTAGTACAGTCCAGGATGGGCCCTTAAAATACCATAAAGAAAAATAGTAGTTTTAGCATAGCTGTATCAATCCCTTTCCCATTTCTATGAGTTGTATTATGGGACTACTCAGCCTTTAACTATAATTTTGCTTCTCAGTGATCCTTGTGAGTCCTTTCCAACTCAGAATATTCTATGTGTCTGTGATTATTTGGTATGTAAATACTGTGTTTGAACTCTAATTA
The DNA here is from genome assembly GCF_028551555.1 of Melozone crissalis. Classification (NCBI taxonomy): domain Eukaryota; kingdom Metazoa; phylum Chordata; class Aves; order Passeriformes; family Passerellidae; genus Melozone; species Melozone crissalis. Next base: position 15,902,799 of record NW_026535783.1, on the reverse strand, counting down.
TTATTTTAAAATAGAGATCAAAGTAGGTAAGTGGCTAATTTGGTATTGCTTCAGTTGACAGAGAGATTACTAATAATCTCTCACACTGCTTTCTCCTTGTAGATCCTTATGTTGTAAAATCTCGGCTGAGGGACCTCCAGAGTTAGGTTGTTTAAGAGTGCTTACCCAGCTGCCAGGAAGCTAATGCCCAGTGGTGTGTCAGGACAAACTTAGGTACAGGTGAAGACATCCCCTTTTTTCCTTAATTGTTCCTCAAATGGAGTTCTTGTCAAAGCTTTTTTCTGACCAAGTGTTTACAAGAGCAGCCGAGTTATGCAGTAACTTAGTTTGATAAGGAAAGCTGAGCAGAGTTTGGTGAGGAAAGCTGAGCAGGATACCTTCAGTTTAACCATAATAAGTAAAGGGAAAAGTAATTTGTTTACCTCTTACCTTAAAAAAAAAAATTTACTGTAGTGTAAGCTCTTGCGATGTTTCAAAATTTCTATTTTTTTCTCCTTTTTTAGGGTCCAGGTATATGTCATCCCTATGACAGTGGGCACATAGCAATGACTTACACAGGACTATCATGTCTGGTTATTCTTGGAGATGATTTAAGTCGAGTAAATAAAGATGCCATACTGGCAGGACTGAGAGCTCTCCAGCTGGAGGATGGAAGGTAAAAGATGTTTTATATGCTGCAACTCCTACTACCCATATGTGGAATGGAATGTAAGAGACATGTTCTTTATAGAAGTAGCTATAATCTTTTTGTTCTATTAGAAAAATAGTTTGATTAGGAGTCACTTAAGTCATAGAACATGTGCTGGCTTCTTGGAAATGGTTAAGTCATCAGAGGGTACTAACTGGCTCTTCTAACCAAATGGAGGCTTGCCAAGCAGCAAGTCCTAGAAGAAACAATTAAAGGTGTATTTATTGTCACAGGTAATTCAACCATTTACCTAGTTTTGTATATCATGGAAGCATTTAGGTTGTAAAAGACCTTTGAGATCATGAAGTCCAACTCTTGAACCCAGCGCTGCCAAGTCCAGCACTAAACCATGTCCTTAAGTGCCACATCTACATGTCTTTGAAATACCTTCAGGGATGGTGACTCCACCATTTCCCTGGGCAGCCTGTTCCAGTGCTAGACAACCCTTCTGATGAGGAAATTTTTTCTAATACCTAATCTAAACCTTGCCTGGTACAACTTGAAGCCATTTCCTCTGTCCCACATGGGAGAGGAGACCAACCCCCAACTTGCCACCTTTCGGGTAGTTGAGTGATAGTTGTTCTCTTGGTGTTTTTTTCTCTGTGGCTCCTTCAGCTGCTCCTCATCGGATTTGTGCTCCAAACCCTTCCCAGCTCCACTGCCCTTCCCTGGACACACTCTAGCACCTCAATGGACTTCCTTGTCTTGAGGGGCCAAAACAGAACTCAAATCTCGAGGTGTGGCCTCACCAGTGCCCAGTACAGGGGGGTGGTTACTGCCCTGGTTCTGTTGGCAGGGCAGAATTTTCTGATACAAACACCCAAATCAGGGCATCCATCGTCATCTTAAGAGTCTCTGACATTGTGCCAAAATAACCCAGATATAAAAATTTTAAAATATTCATAGAGTTTGGTGCAATTGTAACAGTAACTAATTAAAAACTGATTCACCATTTGTATTAGAAATGGTAGTATGAGCAATTGCCTTCATACATACCTGGGAAACTGGTCCTCAAGTTGCAGTAAGGAAAGAAAGCCTTGTGAGCTATTAGGATTCCTAGGAAGTCAAACAATTCTGCCTAAAAGAGGTAAAATGGTAAGTCATGTATCTGTATATACTGTAATAGGTTAAAGACTGTAAGTATAAACATCTTGGAATAAGTAAGCACCAGTATCATTATGTTGCTGGAAATAGTTACTCAGGCTCCTAAAAGTTTAGAGGCCTATGCATTTTCCTTGCCTTAGAATCACATCTTCTAAAAAGAAAACCTAGTGTAGCTTTGGGTTATATTTATGAGACTCCTGTAAACTAATCTTTAGAGAAAACACTGTGCAATTCTTTGAACCCCATTTCAAATTTTCTGGTGTAACAGGCAAAACAGTGTTTAAAGACAGAAATGTTTCTTTCAGTTTCTGTGCAGTGCTGGAAGGAAGTGAAAATGATATGAGGTTTGTGTACTGTGCTTCCTGCATCTGCTACATGCTCGATAACTGGTCAGGCATGGATATGAAGAAAGCAATAGACTACATTAGAAGAAGTATGGTGAGTGTTCACAAAATGTTGCTTCTTCCTATGCTTTCAGGCTTTAAGCTTTTTTTCTTAACTGTGGCTTAAAAAAAAAATCTGTCCAAACTGTATTACGGTAATTTCTTTTTTTTTTCTTCCTGCTCTAGCGAGTTGAGAATTACAAAGTACATTGGCTTTTTGCATTTGTATTTTCATTAAAATATGTGTGCTAGCAAGATAATTTTATTTGGTGTGTTTGTTTGCTTCAAATTGTATTAAAAAGCCTCTTTATTTAAAATAATTAAGCATTTAAAAGCAAGGTTTTGAAAACTAAGGTGTGATGTTTCTGTTTAGAAAAAGTGCAGAAAGCACTTTGGAAAAGCATACCAATAAAATCCTCATATTTCATTCAGCTATAGTATTGCTTTTTAAAAGATACACGGATTCCAATAAACTAATAGTTGACATGAGTCCATCCTTAAGTCTTTCCAGTCATGCACTTCATAATTTATTTATTTGATACTTGGATTGAAAAAATGTATTCATGAGTACGTGCACATTTTTTTTCTGTGTCTGTGCAATTTGTCTTCATATTCGATTGGAGTAAAGGAAATTTCCTTTTTTTTCATGTTGTTTCATTCGTTTAATTGAGTTACATTTTCAAAGATTGAAACACAATTTTTTAAGGAAGCTGAGCAAGCTTGAAAATTGCAGTTCCTTTAGTGTGGGTAAACACAGGTTAAATTCTTGTGGTCCACAAAGAAGACTCAAATTTATGATGACACACAGCTTCTGTTGTAAATGACTATTTTCAGTAGTTGCTGTCAGCAGCAAGATTGTACAATTTATGTGAGAAACAAGTTTAAAAAAAGACTTTAAAATCTCTTGCTTCAGACCAAGTTGTTGTTTATTTTTAAAGGAGGTATTTGGATGTCTTAGTATTTCTTACTGTACACCTCAAGAAGTTTTCTGGCGCACTGCCAGAGTCCTGGACAGACAGAGATGATCAAGGCCAGGGCACAGTCATACAAGGATATGGACCTGCAGTCTGTTCACATCCTAGTAGCACCTTTTATCCCATTTTCCCCTCTGTTTCCCCTTGTTCTTCTCCAGTCTGCTTTGATCTTTCTGTTTCTTACCATTGGCCCTTTCCCTAGCCATCCCATAGTAAGTTATGCTTACCCCTGCATTCCCCAGAAAACAGTCCATGATAAGGGGGTTTCTATACAATCCTAGAATCTTCCTCCCCTGCTTCCCATAAGAGCCCTTCTCCCATAGCTGGTAGTTCCCCTTAGTTAGCATGGGTTCTCATGAGAATATCCCTGCTGAGTCCTTTCAGTGAATTTCACCCAAGGATGATGATTTATCCATTCTGCTTTCAGTCTGAGAGAGGAGCTTAGGCAGAGTGCTTGCTCTTACCAATTAGGCAGGGAACATTCTTCATCCTCTGACCATTAATGTTTGCTGAGATCAGTCTTTAGTAAAATAGCTTAGCAGAGTTACAATAGGATAATCAAGTGTTAAAAAATAATAGAAAACAAAACCCAAGAGCAAAATCCTCGTTGTAGTTCTGTACATCGCATTGTCTGTTAGTTGTGAACATTTGAGTGCAGTTTTGATCCCAAAGGAAATGGTGGAACTAGGAAGGGGACAAAGAATGTTGACTTGAACTGTGGAAGCTATTAATCAGCTTGTGTAAAAGGAGTATTTCATATACTAGGAGTCTTTTTTCTGGAAATGAGATTGTTAACTGGAGTGTGACAGAGATACATAACGTAACAGGCAGCACTGAAAAAATAAATAGAGGGAAACTGAAATAGAGATAAACTGTTTCTTTCTAAGACAAAACAGACAGCATCAGATGAGGCCATAACAGAGCAGACAAGTGGAAATTTTTTGAAAGTTTAGAGCTTTGAAGTGGTACTGGAGATTTATTGTGTAGTGTGATCTTGAACCAAATTTAAACTTTGCTTCTAGAGCTTAGCATTAATTGTTGGACCTGCAAATTCCAGTCATTATGTTCCTATTGGAAAAAGAGATGCATTTTTAAAAAAACCTCTAATAATTGAGGCCTTACCATGGCAAGACATCTTGGAAGGCCTCCTACTAATACTTCAGTTCTACTAGTAAAGTAGAACTAAGTCTTGCTGTGGTCAAAGTTCAGAAGACACTGTGGCTTATCACAAAGATTGTGTCTCTTCCTGGCTAGCTTAATAAGTAACTTAGAGAGATCCAATAAGCAGTGCTCTTTAGGGAGCACTCATTCTAGCATGTAGAAATGTGCAGCAAGACACGCTGTATTTTTGTCCAGGTTTACTGTGAATTAGGTTAACTCTACACTGTGTTCAGTGGGACTTCTTTAAACCACTTCTATGCTGTGAATTCACTGAAGAGTTGGCATGCACATGTACACTAGTTCTGTCTGTGTTTGCTGGGTTTTCACTGCATGGCCAACCAGTATTTGTGTGAATTAATTCAGTTGCAAGGTGTCTGGCAATTCTGAGAAAAGACACAAAACTTTTGCATCCTGCTTGGTCACATTTAGAGCTGCAAATATGTCTGAAGAAGTCTCAGACATTCAGGGAGCAGCCCATTGTGAAGATAATTTCACAGCAGTAGTTGTTCTTTCCTTTCATTCATTCATCTCTTTCCACCACTTTCCTTGAGATGTATTTCAGTTTAATTACCTATCACACGAGCCAGGTATTTCTTAAAGTGTATCTCATAAATAAACACAACGACTGTGAAATATGGCATCCAAGAATGTTAGCTTGATTTCTCTCATTAAGATTTTGTAGATGGTGCTAAAACTAGCCTATAAAATGGAACAATTAAAAGTAAATTCTCTTTGAGGTTATTTCATTTGTTGCTCCTTGTGTAATTAACTATACAATTAATAACTATAGGCTTTATTGTAAATGCTTATTCCTATTTTGTAAATGCTTATTTGTGTCACAATGCCACAATGTCACCTCATTAGGTGTCACTTTCTTTAGTTGTAGACAAAAAGGGATTTCATTGCTCAGTACCAAACTGCTTTTACAGAAGGGTGTGGTTTTGATTTACTATTGTATGTCATTCGTGTGCACCTAGATGAAGCACATGACAGTTAACAGAACTTCTTTCAGTTTTTCAAATTGCCATACATGTGAAGTACAACTCATCTGGATTGAGAGTAATGTAACTGGTTGACCGCAGTACTGTTTGTAGTAAGCTTTGGAATTTGTTACCTTTAGTGATGCAGTATAAGGATTGTGACATACAATTCAATACAGCTGAATGAGGGAGTGCATTTGTTTAGTTAGGCATTTCAAGAACAGCAGGAGATTGGAACATAAACCATGTTTAAAATGTTAAAAATAATTCAATCTTCATACAGAATAGATAGCCTTCTTGTTGTAGTTCTACTAAAGAAGTGTTTATACAATGCTGATCACAAAAATAATTCCAGGCCAGTTTTATTGTCAGTAAAATTGTCAGATTTCAACACACAATTTTTAGCAGTGTAGATTGACTCTTGTCTTTTGCATTCAAAACTTAGATATATCACTCATCAAAACACAACAAATACTAAGATGCTGAGATTTTGAATGACTTACAGAGGCTCAATAACACTGTTCTTTGCAACAGTGCTTTTTTTTAAATAGAGATTTTGCAAGAAGCTTTAAAAATATCAGCTGCTTCTTCTAGTATAGTCTTCCTCAAATGCGCTTGTATTGGTCTGTTGATATAGTTAAGCTGGTTGTAAAACTTGTAGACTTTGCAGTGAAGATTTTACCAAACTGGATTTACACATTTCCTGAAGATAGTATTTAATTATACAGTTGTCATGTTGCAGTAATCAAGAGCTCCTTTTACATACGATTTCTGGAGTCTTTTCAAAAGGACCAATGAAAGTATTCCCTAGCTCTTTAAGGCACACAAGTCCCCCGAGAGCAGCTGCTGTCTGTAAATAAATAGGTGTCAGTTTGCCCAGGGTCAGCTATTGTCTGTTAAGAGTTTAAAGCTAATTGTACAGCACAACATAGTAGTGTCTGGGATGCACACTTAACAGCTTTTCTCCAGAGCTAATTACTTTGTCATACATAAAGCAAAACACCTCCTCTTAAAATTGCTGTTTGTAGAGTTAATTAGCTTTGCCAGCATAGCTTTGCTAATCAGCTTGCCTTTTCTTAGCAATTAATGCATCTGTGGAGTGTGGTAGCACATTTGTATTGCATTCTCAAAAGGCAGTGAAAAAGGAAGAGTTCACACTGTGTGCTTTAACATTCAGAAGTTCATAGAGATTACTAAAATTTACTGGTTCAAACCTGAGAAATCAAGCTGCAGCTTGAAGTGTATGTGTCAGATATTAGTATTTTCAGTTGCTTCAGCTTTCAGCAACAATTCAAAACTAGGAATACAGTTTTAGTGTAGCTTCTGTGTCTTCTTCTGTTTACTTTTTTCTTCTCAATGTCAGCTTTAAAAGCAGATGCACAAAATAATTCTTAGGTAGTTTCTAGAGATACAATAGTCCTGTAGCCATTCTTTGATTAGGACTATGGGAGTCATTATTGGTTTGTCAAGGTGTCCTGTATCTACTAGCCACTGTTTTAGAGAAAATGTGAGAAATTCACAGTCAGCACCTGGAGGATGTGGGAGAAGGATTTTTAGTGCTTTGTGTCTGATCAGATACTGATCCAATCATTAATTGAGCAGTTGATGTAGAATACATAGGGCTGATGTAATTTAACTTCAAGAGTTACACCTCATTTTTCCTGCTAAGCAATTTGGTATTTGTTCAGAGATAATTCATTAGGTATTCCATGAACTCTTGTAAAATAAATATTTGCTATTTTATTAATAATTTCTTACATGGTCTTTTGTTTCTTTTCAAGTAAAATGATTTAATGGATTTTTAGGGAAGAAAGATTATTATTCTTAGATATACACGTGTCCATAGATTGCTCATGACAGACATGAACTATGATATTCTTGGTGCTTTGTCAGACTTCAGTTTCCCCTTCTGTTGCGCTTAACAGAGTGATTTTTCAGCACTGTAATGGTGTTTCTTAACAGTAATATTTTATAGGCCAATTTAAGTTTATTCCAATGTATGTTATAATTTTCTTCTTGCTTCTTGTTCCCTTCGCATTGTTTTTTAAAGCCTGATGTACTTAATTATTACTAAAGAATTGCTTGGATTTGATTATTCTACACACAGTAGTACTTTGCATTTTGGCTCTTTTTTTAATGTTAAACTGCTCTTGGATTAGAGACAGTTTAAGTTATCTATTTAATTCTGTTTTGTTTTGATTACATAGCCATTTTTTTCTTTTTATATCTGCATTACATGATTTTTTTCTTTGTTGCTTACCCTTTTTCAGGTTTCTAACTTGTGTCACAACTAAAATTAATTCCATGAAAGTCTTAAAAACATCCTGCATTGAAAAAGAGCTGATTTGTTAACTGTGTTGTGGCAAGAATTTTTGGAGGTTCAGAATTTCATGACGTTCAATCATGGCAATGATCTGATGATAATTTTGCTGGTAAACTAAGAAATTGTGATGTCAAAGTGCTGTGGTTCTAAATTAACTGCTTTTTGGGATTTTTTTTTTTCTTCAGTCTTATGATAATGGCCTGGCACAGGGAGCTGGACTGGAATCTCATGGTAAGAATGTCAAAGTGCTCTACACCTTTCAGAGTGGTATTGAAAGTGCTGTAGCAGGCGCAGGGTATGCCATACCTTTCCTTCTTTTCTAAGGAAGCTGTGTGAGGAGGAGCAAATCCAAAACATGCCTCCAAATGTCACTTCTTCCTTTAGATCTAGCTTAATATCTGAACAGACAGGCTTTTTTTAATCACTCCCATTAATTTTATGAGTGTTTTTGTTGAAATCTTATCTCGTGTTTTGTTGAAAGGTGTTGCTTTTAGTTCTCAGCTGTTGCTGACAGAGCAAACTTTTTCCACGTGTCATTGTTACTCTGAGGATTTTATCTGCAAGAGATTTTGTGCCACATAACTGACTGTTTCCAATTTCAACAGCTTTGGTAAAACATAGAAGCATTTCCTCTGATAGATACAGAATCTGTTGTGGGTTCAAATCTTGAAGCAACAGTTAATTTTTGTAAAGAGTTGCTACATCTGAAGATAGGAATCCCCAGGAGACTGCTATTTTTAGGCAAAACGTTTCTGTGCCATGAAGTAGCAGTCTGCTTGTGACAGAGGAGTTTTTGGCTTTTAGGTGACTCATACTAAATCTAGTGCTGTAGTCTGTTGGACTGATTTGTCCAAGGTTAGACTTGATGATCTTGGAGGTCTTTTGCAACCTAAATGATTCTATGATCCTATCCAACGTTTACCCTTAGTATTGAGCTTTGATAGGATTTTGTCTGTTTCCTTCTTGCTGGATCAATAAAGCTGAAAAATTTAAATTATACCCCTAGATATTAAAACAATTGGTTAATTAACTTTCTGTAAATTTATAGTGATAACAAATAGCAATACTTCAGCACTGCATTTCAGCATCATAGTGAAAATAATCTTAAATCTCCTGGGGTCTTCCAGCACCAGGATATTGTAAGGAACTTTGGGGCCCAAGTCTCCTGTCAGCCGCTTGCTTATGTTCTTTCCCAACTCTGATTTTATCATATCAGGTATTAGACTCAAAATAAACTTGGATGGGCTTTAAAAAGTGGTGGCTGGGCTACACAAAGATCATACGTTTATCTTTTTTACCATACAGTTTCCTTGACAGCAAAAAAATCCTTAGAAGCACAATTTGTATGTATTACAACCACGAGAGTCCAGGAGTATTTTCACCATATTAAGTGCGCACGTTGTTTGGGATTTTTTAAATAATTTTAGTTTGAATTTTTTATTCTCCTTCTGCTCTCCAGACACTTCTGTCTGTTTATATCCTCTGGGGGATTGTGTCTGAGGCTGGCTTTGGCATCTCTGCCTCAGTCTGATTGCTGGCATTCCAATAGCTTTCTTTTTTAGTTACAAGTGAAGAAATATTTCTGTTGCAATTCCTTTTACTTGTTTCTGGACTGCTGTGTAGTGTAAATTGCACAGCAATGTGAGAAGAAGCAGCTTTAAGAAAATGAACTGGTTTATTTCTACAAGAGCTGCGTTGAGGGAGTTCCTGAGTTTCCCCCCCCCCACCTTTGACATACCCGCTGAACTTGAGTGTTCTTATTTATTTGGATTTTAGACTCAAAATTAACTCTTCCATACTTTTAAAAATCCATTGATTTCATTGCTAATAGCTTAGTTAAAGTTCTGACTGAGATCATACAGGCTTCAGCAAATCTGTGTATCAAAGCATAGCAAACCCTGCTTTCTCTTCACAGAAGCAAACCCTTCTCTTCTCTTCTGTAGGGGGCTCTACATTTTGTGGTATTGCATCACTGTGTTTGATGGGCAAACTGGAGGAAGTTTTTTCAGAAAAAGAACTGAACAGAATAAGAAGATGGTGTATAATGAGGCAACAGAATGGCTACCATGGACGACCCAACAAACCTGTAGACACTTGCTATTCCTTTTGGGTGGGAGCAACATTGAAGGTAGTGTACAGAACAAGTGTAGGGATAGCTATTGACTTGTTTTGATTTCTTTAAGCACTGTTTTCTTTGCTTGAAAGCGTTAGATATTTGACACAAGTGCACCAATATGCACCAATGGCTATAAATGTCTTTCGTCTTGCAAAAAATGCAGGAAATGGAGGTTTACCAGATTAGTGCTGTGCTGTTACTGCTTATCTCAAAAATAGGTGCTATATTCTAGTGTTAAAAATATACTAACACTTAGTTAAGACTTAGTGTTAAAAGTATACTAAGACTTATATTACTGTTATAATCCAATTTCTTTTCAGCTCTTGAATATATTCCAATATACAAATTTTGAGAAAAACCGAAATTACATCCTGTCAACTCAAGATCGCCTTGTTGGTGGATTTGCCAAGTGGCCCGACAGCCATCCAGGTAAAATAACTTCTCAAAATTGCAATGAGTATGTTCTAAGTAAGAAATAAATTCCAGCAGTCAAACATCTGAGAGGTGTAAGGGAAACCATACCCTTCCAAAAAAACCCCAGAAAAACAAAGAAAACCAACCAACCGACCAACCAACCAACCAAACCCAAAAAAACCCTCAAAATATAAAGGGGTTTTCATTCTTGAAATGGAAAGAGGGAGATTAAATTTGTCCTTGTTCAGCCACAAAGGAAGTGAATCTTGTTGTTTAGATTACTGTTAAAAGAGTATCACTGTGTTGGGCAGTCACGAGTTTTCAGTTTAGAAATTAGAAGTAAGGATGATGTGGTATAGTACATATCTCTTTAATACAGTATAGTATAATAAAGTAATCAATTAGCCTTCTGAATCAATGGAGTCAGATGCATCATTCTTCCCTGAGGAGGGGGATTGCCTGCTGATCCAGTATATGGCACCTGATTATTTGTTTTCCTTGGTTGTAATTACTCAGAGGTGTTCGAATATGGGTTGAAAATTGGCTACTACAGCCTGAAATTTTTTTTTTTTCCTTTTCTGTCTTTCTTTCAGATGCTTTACATGCCTACTTTGGGATCTGTGGTTTGTCATTAATTGGAGAATCTGGTATTTGCAAAGTTCATCCCGCCCTAAATGTAAGCACAAGAGCATCAGAGCGTCTTCACCACCTTCATCAGATCTGGAAAACACGGACTTTAAACAGCGTTCAGATGACACACACCTCTCTACATGACTGATTTAGACTTGAATTTAGTTCTGGTAGCATAACTGTAGCCCAGGGTTAAAAGCCATGTATAACCAATGTGCTCTTTTAAGTGCTGGAGTCATACAATCAGATCTGTGTTGCTGGCATCACTTTGATAGGGAGTTGCCTTCAGCAGGTTATTCTGCATTGTGAAATGGGGAATATTTTGATTATATAGAAGTTTGTCACCGCAGACTGTAAATGGCTTTTCAGATGGCTTTACTTCTAAGAAATCCCTTGAGGCATTTAAACTTCATTTTAATTTTATTTTTTTAAATTTGTGCATACTGTGTCAAAATATATAATGGGGAAGTATTTTCAAAATTGTTTACATATCATACAGTATAGCACAGAATGGTGAAGTTCTTTATAATCTTACTGTTTGACATATTTTTGGGTAGAGAATCTCTCATATTAAGTCTCAGTTAAAAATTACCTATTATCATCAACTTTCAAATTCCATAAACTTTGTTTTTCACAAACAAATTAATTAAATACAAATAAAATTATTTTGTTCAATATACTGGACTTTTAAGGTTGTGTGGCCTTACTAAATGGATCTCATAATTCTTCTGAGTAGATTTTACACAGATGCAGTGGATTGTTAGCCAGACAGAGTTTTCATCTGAAATAGTTTCTTCACGTGAAGTTCACTTAAGAGTGTGGCATATTGATGTGCATCAATAAGAGATATTCAGCCCAGTCTTTTGGAAGCATACCTGTATGCAAGAGTAGCATTAGACCCTGCTTCCAAAGACAAACCTTTGCAATACATTGAAGTTGTTTGAATTAGAGTAATGATGAACATTCTCAGCTTCTTTAGTGCTTTACTAGTGCCTTACTTTGTATGCTTGAAGTGCTGTTCAGAGTTGAAGGAAGTAACTTTGCAGCTGGTGTGTTTGTGGCAGGTCAGTTTGTGCATTCAGTAGACACCACATCTTTCAACTTGCCAGTCATTAACAGCACTTTTTTTTCTTAAAGGTTCCAAAGATAACTGAAGACTTCCTAAGACAGATTAGGTGCACCATTTGCTGTTGGAATCCATAAAGTTAGAGGGTTTTTAGGAAATGGTTAAAAAAGTATAGGCCTCAGACTGAAGTTTTGTTAGCATTGCAAATACAGCAGAAAAGTTTCCCAAGCAGTAGAGCATACGTGACAAATAACAATAGGCCAAATAAGATTGGATAGATTGCTTGTCAATATGTGTTGTTTTATGTATGATTGGCTGAAATCTAGACTGAGATGGTTTTATGTTATTCTGTAATACTCCACCTCCCTGCCATTCCCTGTGGATCAGCGAGCTGTTAACATCCTGTCTCCATTGTCTAACAGTGTCCTGAGACTGATGTGCTGAAAATAAAAAAAGCTCTTCACTGGTCTGGTTTGTCCAGTGTTGTCCATATCTGGACGTAATTGCCGCGGCAAGTGGGTTCCTCTGTAAAACGTGGGTTCCTGACCCTCGCATTTGCCACTGCTGAGCCCAAAGAAACAGGATGTAGATCTTTTTGGCTAGCAAAAAGAGCTTTGGGGATAAACATGATTCCTGTTTTGCAATGCAGGGCAAGTGGAAAGGGTAGTGTAGTGGTACCCCTAGCACACATGTCAGAGAGGTCCAGTAGGTATCTTTAGGCTACCAGAACAATCCCCTTGTCCAAACCTGTAGCAGCCTTCCTACCTAAATAGATAGGTTTTATTTCTGTAGCAGATTTATTTTCATGGCAGCATTGGGAGCATGACTAGTGATAGTTGTCTGCTTGGAAAAGCAGAGGACGAGTGGGGCGGGGTGTGTGTGATCTGGACATGTCCCAGTAGACACTTTACTTGGAGGAGGAGAGACGCAGTAGTTGTAAAAACTGGGAAGTCTGGAACCAAGAGAACTGCGAGGCCAGTGCTGGAGAGGGGGAATGAGGTGCTTGAGTAGGACTGTTGCAGAGTGAGAGAAATGAAAACTGGGAGATACTGAGGCTGGAGGCACCAGTGAAGAATATGGAGTAGTAATGGAACCAAACTGGTGGAAAGGATTTGAGCTGTGTAGGGTAAGACTGGGGAGCAAAAGAAAGGTACTGACTCAAGGAACATGAAGGAGATAAGGAGCAAAGATAGAGTTTGGGAATTGGTTTTACTGACCACATGCTGAGATGACCAAAAATCCAGCCACAAGTAAAAAGAACTAGCAAGATACCTGAAAGAGAGTATCTCCCAGGCAGGGGGCTCACTACTGCAGTTCCTGTGGGAATCCCATTTTCCTGAATAGGCTGAATGGGATGTTGGTCAGCAAAGGCTGAAGTAGCTTCCCTGAGCAGAAGTCTCTAAGGTCATAGGGGTCTACCTAGAAAAAAATCCATTTAAAACCAAACAATAAAAATCTTGAAGTAAAAATTGATCAAAAAAACATGGTATTTTCTTGTCTTTGCATCAGATGATGATGACAAGTTGACTTCATGGTAGGATAGGATGGATTTCTGGTGTAGTTACAATGAAGGTGAGATGTAATTGTAGCTATCCATCCCCACCACTGCTGCTTTGCCTTGCCGGTGAACCATCTTTGAGTTTTTTAGTTTTTACCACATACCCTGGTAGAGGGAGTAGCTTTGAGTTTCAGAAGAGATGAATAAAGTATTCTGAGTCTCTGCTGGGAAACAGTCAAAATATTTGTTCTTTCTTAGCTTAGTGAAAAATGATGTATTTTACTATGGTGAGGCAAATCCATACTTGCAAAATGCTGAGCTATGGTTCCTGAGTTGTCCTGTGTGTGACCACATTCTCATCTGTGAGGGACATCGGGGTCCCTCAGCAGAAAATATGGGGGTAACAGTGAAAAATCATACAATGTGAATAAGAAAAATTCTCATGGAAAGTAGTTTAACAGTTTTCTGTCTCAAAAAAACAGGTAAAGTTTCTTGCTATGTTTTCTGTAAGCTACCCTAGGTTCTTTATATGGATTTTACATTTCTTATCTCCTTGGCCCCCAGTCTACAACATCTTTTCAGGCTGCCTGTTGACTGCAGAGCTGGCCTTTCCTAAAGGTTGCATAAGGTGTATTTGTTTCTCATTAACCCAAAGTTTGATGAAGGCAGCAAAATACCTATGCTTTCATCTCACACTGAGTATCTAATTACTTTAATTCTTTTGAAATCTTTAATCTTTTTTAAGTTGATAAAAATCAGTACTAATAATCAACTCTGCATATATGATTTGCCATTCTGAATGTCCCAACTTATGTCAGGCAAACAAATTATGAACATTGAATGTTCTTGTAGCAGACATCTGGATTCTGAGTGTATTGAATTGTCTCTCTGATTTTTGTGGTTTATTGTGTCTTTTTACTAGAAAAATGTTAAATGAGAAATCAGTGGACAAGAGTTTCACAGAAGTCCATAACCTAAAATCACTTTTAAAGGGGATACATCAAAATAGAGCTAAAACTTAAATGTGAACTGTGAAGTTTAAATGTAGCTAGAAAAAGTAAACCATGTGATTATTACCTACCTCTAATAATTTTGTGTTAACCACAGCTTTACATTGCTGAGACTGAACCTACATAAGAAATTCATGCATTGAATGGCTTTACCATGTGCTTGAGGACGAAAAACCTCTTGGCTATCAGGCTGACAAATGTGAGTGCCTCTATCCTATCTGAAACACTCCCAAACTCTGTGTGTGGCCCGAGTTTCTCTTCCAGAAAAACTGCTTTAAAATGGTATGTTGAACAAAGGAAGTCAAATGTATCTTTTGCATAGGATGTGAGGACTGGGGATTTAAACATTGTCACTAGATTTGTACATAGCTGCTAACAGATGTAACACCATTTTGGAAGGCTGCTTCTAAGCATGTTTGTATTTATAAATTTTCATATTGAGAACTATTTTTTCTAAATGGAACAATCATCATCACTGAAAAAACTAGCAAGTAAATTGGGTATTGCAGAAATACCTGACATGCATATGCTGAAGCACATATTAAGAGTACCGTGCTCTCTGCTCTATTGCCCAAGGTAAAAGACAACCTGAGAGGAGCTGAAGAAGCTGCCTCAAATTTGCTTTCTCCATGGATGCCAGTATAGAAATTAAATATTCTGTAGAAACTGTTGTGTTCCCTAAAAAACACATTTCAACTTTGTGCCAAGTGAGCCGTTCAGTGTGGGGTTGCCTAATATAGAACGGAAGAAACAGTGGTTTCCAAAGTCAAAGCCTTTTATGGACAGCCCATGTCCTGGCATTTTGGAGAAACTTGCTATCAGTGTCCCTGTGGAGGTCAAAGAGGTGTCAGGACATGCATAAGAAGCAGAGAGACCCTAAGTAAGAAGATGCTATTGTTACAACTAAATATGAGACATCTCCAAAATTCATCATTGAATGAGATTATTGGTCTGTTTACGTTGATGTTAAATACTGTGGTGGTTCTGAAAAGCTCTTTTTTTGCTGTTGCAAGAAAAGACCACTCAACAAGTTTTCCTCACTTCAGAGGACACTGGGTGGGAAAAAGGAAAGACTCAACATCTTTATACTAAATGGTTATTAAATTACTCCACTGAGTGGTTACAATGTGTTGTAGATTTACACTTTCTGTTCACCATTTTTATGCTTTTGTGTTCCTGGATCTCTGTTTGCCTGGTTAGTTTCTGAGTTTAATAAAAATCGATGAGCTGTTGAGAAAATGTGGGAAAACTGTAATTTCTTTTTAACTGTAGCTCTTGTCATGTGTTTTTTCCCAAGTTACATGTTCTGGGTGAGGACCTGTCTTCCTAAGGGCACAGAGCACGACAGCCTCCAAAGCTGAACCCATCAAAGGCAGCAAACCCTGACACTACTGCTTTATTTTTGAGGCACTGGAGAAGTGCTTGTTTGGTAACTACGTTGTGAGAACATAGAATCACGGAATGGTTTGGGTTGGAAGGGACCTCAAAAATCATCCAACTCCACTGCCAAGGGCAGGGAGACATGCCACCAGATCAGGTTGCTCAAAGCCCAATCCAACCTGCATTTGAGCACTTTCAGGGATGGGGAATCTACAGCTTCTCTGGGCAAACCTTTTCCCAATGCCTCATCACCCTCAATAGTGAAGAATTTTTTCCTAATACCTACTTTGTCAGTTTTAATCCCCCTTGTCCTGTCACTACGTGCCCTTGTAAAAAGGCCTTCTCCAACTTTTTTGTAGGGTCCCTTCATGTCCTGGAAGGTGCTGTAGGTCTCCCCAGAGCCTTCTCCTTCCCAGGTCAGACAGGCCCCTCTCAGCCTGTCTTCACAGGAGGGATGTTCCAGCCCTCTGATCATCTTCGTGGCCTCCCTTGGATGCACTCCTGAAGGTCCGTGTCCTTCTTAAGTTGAGGATCCCCAGAGATGGATGCAGCACTCCAAATAGGATCTCACCAGAGCAGAGCAGGGCAGAGCAGAGGGGCAGAATCCCCTCCCTCCCCTGCTTTGGATGCAGCCCAGGGCATGTTTGGCTCTCTGGGCTGGGAGTGCCCATGGCCAGGTCATGTCCAGCCTCTCACCCAGCAGCACCCCAAGCCCTTCTCAGAACAGCTGCTCTCAATCCATTTGCTGCCCAGCCTGGCACTTTGCTGTACAAAACTCCTCCATGAGGTTCACACAGCCCCCCTTCTCAAGCCTGTCCAGGTCCCTCTGGATGCTATTCCTTCCTTCTGGTGTGTGGATAGCACCAAGCAGCTCAGAGTCACTGGCACACTTGCTGAGGGTGCGCTGAGTCCCCCTGTCCCTGCTGCCCACAGGGTTGTGGAGCAGTGCCAGTCCCAACACCAGGCCCTGCAAAAGGCCACTCGTCACTGGTCTCTGCTTGGACATTTGGAGTGGTCAACAACTCTCTTGAGTGAGACTGTACTGCCCATTCCTTATCCATTGAGTGGTCCACCCTCTCCAGTTTGGAGCAAGGATGTCATGTGGAACAGTGTCAAAGGCTTTACACAGATCCACGTATATCATGTCAGCTGTCCTTACCACATCCATCAGTGTAAGCCCATCTGCGAAGGCCACCAAAATTGTCAGGCACTATTTGCCCTTAGTGAAGCCATGCTGGCTGACACAAATCACGTACTTATTTTCCACGTGCCTTACCATAATTTCTAGGAGGATTTGCTCCATGATCTTGCCTCCCACTAGGGTGACGCTGGCATCCTTTAAAATGTTTCATCTGCAGATACAGGCTCTGTACTTGGGAATAGGACAGGACAGGCTGCTATCACTGGAGAACAAGTAGAATTCTGAGGAAGAATATGGTCCTCACTTGCAGTAAAAAGAGAAACTTCATTGAGGAAGAGAAAGTCTGTGAAAACAATCTGCATGCTCTCTCATTTTTAATTCTCTTGAGAATTCTCTTGAGAATTAAAAATGTTCTGGAAAGAGGTTTCAACTTGCCACACAAGTTGTTTATACTAAATTTACAAATGCAAGGAGGGAGATATGAATGTAACAGCTGAGTTTTGATACTTTTATTCTGTTTGTGAAAGTGACTTCCAGACCAGGAGCTAATCTGTTGTGTTGAGTCTGGCTGAGTTCATTTTCCCTTAGCAGCCCCTCACAGTGCTGTGCTTTGCACTGGCAGCTGGAAAGGTGCTGATAACACAGTGCTGCTCTGGTTGCAGCCGGGCAGTGCTGGCACAGTGTCAGTGCTGTCTCTCCAGCACTCTTGCCTACCCCATCAGTAGGCTGGGGCTGGGCACGGTTCTGGGAGAAGACACAACCAGGCCAGCTGATCCAAACTGACCCAAGGGATATTTCGTTGCATATGCCATTAGCTCAGATACAAAAGCTAAGGGAAGGAGGAGGAAGTAGGATGTTTTTATTTACAATGTTTGCCTTCTGGAGCAACCACTCCAGGTGCTGAAGCCTTGTTCCTGGGAAGTGGCTGAACATTGCTCGCCAACGATGGGAAGTAGAGAATAAACCTATTTTTTTCCCTTTGCTTTTGCATGCGCAAACTTTCACTTTTGCTTTAGTAAACTGCCATATCTGAACCTGTGAGTCCTTTTCAATCTTACTTTCTCTCTCCTGTCCATCTGGGAAGAGGGTGATAGAGTGGTTTGGAAGGCATCTGGTGCCCAGCCCAGGTCAGCCCACCCCACCCCAACCTCTTTGGATGCTCAGTCTGGGAGAGCGTGGAGGCTTTCATGAGGCTGTTTCTGCAAGATCCAGCCTGAGTTCCATCAGAACTCTCCCTGTGTTCCCTTTGCTCCAGACATGAGACAAAGGCTCTGTCTCACCCTGGGAGGGAGGATCTCACCTTATCCTTTTACATGAAATCTGCAGAAGAAAAATTTGAAGTGAAAATGAGTCAAGATTTTCTGTCATTTATCGCTCTTTGTGAGTGCTTGTGGGGCAGGTGCTTATGCTGCCTGGAAAACTAAATATGCAAGAGTGCTGTTGAAATTGCATGCTGCTTTTGTTTAATTTAAAGGTTTCCCTAAGCACAGAGCTATATTTATTTGCTGTTGTGCTGTCCAGAAATCTTTGTGTAACAACCTTCTTTAAATTACAGCCAAGCCTTACTAAAATAAACTCACTTGACCAAAGTGAAGTTTCATCTTTTTTCTCAACATCCATTCTGCTTATTTTATCATTAAAACCTCCTTTGAATTCGGACCCTAAAATGGGCAAAGGGATCCTCTGTGTAAACCTGTTGCCCAGGGAGCATTTGTCAGGGGTGCTCTTTCACAGCAGGTTAGACTAAGAACTGTTGAGCATGGTATAGGAACAGTTGATCCTGCCTTGGGGCACTTTGGTGGACTATTTCTTACAGTTATTTAGATTCCACTTTAATTTATTTTTTTTACCACCCCTGAACCCCAAACCTGTGGATTCTTAAACCAAAGACAGCTTTGCTCTGTTGGGACAGTTTATTGTAGAGCCAATCTGTGAGGTACATAGATGGGAAGGTGGGACAGGGGGAAGGTTTCTACAAATAGCACAAAAATATTCCAGAAGGAAATCAGAAATCTTAGTTCGATTGGGCATACATGCACTCTGGTCTGTACACTTGTGTTTTACAGATCAGCTGTCCTCAGGAGGTACTTGCTGTCTAGCATCTTTCCAAAACACCCTCTGAAATATGCAGTTCTCTGGTGAGGTCAAGGACAGGAGTCTGCTCAAGAGAAGTCCTGATGAGGCTTTCCAACACAGGCATGGGGCTCTTCTGTATTTTTGTATACAGCTCTATATATAACTCCCTGTATGTGGCCAGAATGAGTCCTGCAGGGCGGTGATAACATGCCCTCTGTGACTTCCCAGTTGCTATAGATAGCTTCCTGTGCACACCATGCAAACTGCTACTACCACCAATTTTTTTCTGATGGCTCCATGCCTTGACATCTGTTTTCAGTGTAAAGAAACTCCAGCCTCCAACAACTTAATTCTACAGAATAAGGAGCTGCTAATGCAAGTGAGGACTGTGATGGTGGGCATCTGAAGAAAAGGTGTTAACTGCTTTGACAAGGTGAGCTTCCCTGGCCTTAAGACAAGTCCTGTCCCCTTCCCTTCTGCCAGCTCTGGTTTATCCTAGTTTTTATTAAACACAGGAATGAGGGAGCAGCAGAGGCACATGTTTACTCTGCCCAGGATGCACACTTCTCCCTGCTGAGGGGCGTTGCCAGCTCTGACACGAGCTGGGAATGGCAGCTATCAGTGGGAAAGCTGTTCCCCAGCCTTGTGACAGCTTCTGAGCTCAGTGGCCACCAGCACAGACCTGGCCAGGCATCCCAGCCTGGGCTGTGCCCCATGGGCCCTGTGCACAGCAGCAGGAATGCTCCTGGCATGTTTCTCCTTCTGCCCCTGGATGGTCCTAACACTGCATTTCCCTTGGCCTCTACCTGTAACCCCTCAGGACTGTTGAAGGCTTTCTCAGCTCCTGTGACTGCAAGTCATGGTCCAGAAGCCACAGAAAAGGCAGGCATCACAGGTCCCTGCATAAAGCAAACACAAGCACACTGTTTTTGGCTGCAGCAGAAACCTGAGCAAACACACAGGCATCTGAGATGTTACGCAGCGTCTGTTCCCCAGGGAGAGCAGTTTCTTAAACCAAAGGCTCCACTGACTTTGGAGAGCAACAGTTCCCACAGTTTCCCTTCTATAAAAGGAAATTAAATTCTGCAGCAGCTGTTGATATGATAGCCAGTCTGGACTGGACTCCCTCCCATCCCCTTACTGGCTGCCCAGCCTACTCCAGCTACCCACAGGCCACTTGTCCTGTCAGAACAAATTGAGCTTTCTGGTGCTTTTTGATGCTAGCTGGATTTGGGGTCAACACGGACATAAAGAAAGATCTTTTTTAAAAAAAAAAAAAGTAAATGCCCCAATCTCAGTCACTTCAGTAAAGTTTTGTGCTCTGTAAACACTGGAAAATGAAGATTCAGGCACTTTAGGTGTGCCTTGTCTTATGGGTTGAGACAGCTCTGGCCTAAGCACTTCTGCTCGTCTACTGCTGTCACTCAGGAACAGATTTTTCTTGTTTGCTTTAAAGTAATGGTAAAAAAAATTAAGCCAGGCTCAAATGTTCAATTTTGCCAACATTTTACACACCTCAGTGTGTAACATAAATGCAGTTCAACATAAATGCAGTAAAATTGTAATAAATAATACAATATTCCAAACTAGTATGAGTTTGTCTATCTTTAACATCTTTGAAATCCTTGCCTGACAAGTTATTTGGGGAGGGGACTGAGAGGGGTCACCCAAATGCACACTAACATGCATTTGACTTTCCTCTCCACAGCAAGGCAAGGCGGGTGTGCCTCTGTGGATTTAGTGTGCTGTAAGGGAATTGGAGGGAAGTCTGTTCTGCCCAGTTAGGCTGCTGCGTCAGGGAGGCCTGATGAGAACTGCTGTACTTGTCAAGCAGTCGTAGAAGTCAAAGGAACGAAACGAAATTTTCATGGGAATCCAGGGAGATTTCATTTCCTCGAAACTTCAGAAGAGAGTGTAAGTGCTTGTAGGCCCATGGCAGGGACTCATCATGGGAGACTGTGCTGCTGCAGCCTGTGACCTGTGAGATGAAGGCGAACAAGGCCACACAGCAAGGCTGACAACAGCTCGCTTTGCTCGGTGGTATCTGTGGGACAGCGCCTGGAGCCACGGCTCTCTGCCTGGCTCTGCACCTCGTGGTGCTTTGCTTGCAGAGCAGCTCACAAGGGGAACCAGGCAGAGCCATGATTTGGGGGTTTGGACCCCAAATACTGCTGGCCAGGAACAAATTTATGCCCCACACTCCACACAAGGGGACCAGGGAGTAGGAGTGTCACTGTACTCTACCCCTGGCTTTTTATTAGCACTAAAAGGAGCAATTCTCTTTGCAGTGACTCCAGACAAAGTCCCCCAAGTGACATTTCTGACCTTTTGCTCTGTGATGCACATCCCTTTATACACATAAGCCAACTTTGTCTGAGCCACTTGTTCTTTGACAGGTCACCAGTGCCTTTGTCAGCCTTGGAGGCAGAAGGAGGCTCAGGAATGCAGTGCTGCCTGCCCAGAGGCGGCAGAGTCACTGCTCCTGCAGGCAGCTACTCCAGCAGCGTTCCTAAATGCTGATCCCAGCTGAGTACTGGTGTTAAATGGAGCCTTTGGGGGTGCAGTGGGGCAGTGGGGGTTCTGGAGAGCCTCAGGTGCCCAGCGGGCGCACAGGTGAAGGGGCAGGCTCGCTCTGGGGACACAGGAGGGTCACACAGCACCCTCGGGCGCAGCAGGGCCTGCACCCGCCTTGCTCTGAGCACAGCCAGTCTGCAGGGAGCTTAATCCACCTTCAGAGGGGATTAAAGACTTCATTAACCCATGGGTAAATGCAGGCGATGAATTTCAGTGTAGGAGCACAGCATGCCACTTTGAAAAAGGAAAGTTAATTCAAACCTAATCCTGGTGTAGTTAAGCTGAAAGAAAAGTGTAGGAGCCCAGCTGACACACTTAAACCTTGAAGGCATGAATTGGACAGGCCTTGTAGAAGGGTGTAATAGTCTCTGAAGGCCAGCTGAGTCTAAAAGGCTTTCATGTCTATGCTTCATTCTTCAGAGCCTTCACAATTACAGACCTGCCCCTTTTGAAAAACACACAAAATTACTAAAACATACATGACAACATTTGCATGCAGATCTCAGCAGTGATCATCTTTCCCTTATCTTTCTCTGATTTGCATGTCTCTGATTTCTTCATTAGACGCATTGTTTTAAGTAACTGAATAGAGTCAGTAAATTAATAGACTTAAGCTTGCTGTGTTTTGCTCAATTAATATTTGTTAAAACTTTAGATAGCCCAAATTCTCTTTGTATTGTCAAACTTGATTAACAGTAGTTGCAACAAAAAATGGCAATTACATGATATATTCATGGTATGCATAATTATGTACTTTATTCCTCATAAATATCTAATAACATACTCAATACATTAAATATTAATAGTGGTCTACATACTTAACCCATATTTTTTAAATGAGCTTGTTCCCAGGGGCATGTGATACTCTTCTAGTGTCACATGGGCAGGCTAGGAGGAAATCATACATAAAGATAATTTTTCAAACAGTGCAGATGCAGTTTTCTCTCTGTACTTTATTTTGTGTGCTTGTGTGTGTCTCAAAAACACTGAATGAATATATTAGAATTTGAAAAGAGGTCTTTAAAGGGAGCAAGATAAAAAAGCCTAGGGATAGGTATCTCCAGTCAAAAGGTTTGAGCACAGTAGAACAAATTATTTGGCTCCAATAGATCATGGATTTGGAATTCACTTTTAAATTTTATTACATTTGCCAAGGACTTACAGCCAGAAGAGAAACAAGAGGGACAGGCAAAGGGTGAGAATCTTTCTTCTGGCCATTAGCAACCAAGTGGATTGTGTTAGCCACTGCTTCAGTATCTCATGTTGTTTAATTGCCATATTAAGTCCTATGTGTTTAGTGACCTTCACGTTTTTGCTGTTTTCTATTAAAGTACATGAAAATAAATAAAACCCTATTTCAGTCTGCGATGATCAGGGATAAAAACGAGATTACTAAGGAAGTTTAGAGACATTGAAAGGGTAAAAATCAAACTCTCCAGCAGAAAGTGAAGATGTGTTTTGGCAGCTGCATCATGTGAGAGATCTGGGGATCCCAGGCTAAATCTGGATCCTGAGTGGAGTTCATTAACATGGTTGTTAGGGTAAAGGTGCAGGAGTTGGCCACCTTGAAAACAACATCAGTTAAAATGTGGAAGAGATGCACAAACAGACAGTTTTCTGACTGCTTGTCAAGAGACTTTGGAAAGTTTTGCTTCTCTATTTACCTGAGAGCAGCACAGGTGGGGAAAAAATGGCAGAAAAAATGCCCCTGTGGTGCCTAGGAAAACTAGAGATGGGGTTCATTGCGGGGAGAGGTTTAGGTCTGCATGCAAGTACTCTGCTCTTTGAAATAGTTTGGTCTCACTTGGCCTGCTTGCAACACCTTTCCAGCCAACATAAGGTCTCATCTGTTCCATGGCAATTTTCTTCTGGCAGTGACAGTTCACATCTACATCACTCCCTGCAGAAGGAAGGAGTTTATATAAAATTCATAAACTATTCACATGGATTCTCTTTCATATTACTCAAGCAGGATGCAGGCTCAGAGAATAAAAGCAGGTCACAGTCTTTACCAGAGACATGCACACTCTCCTTTCAGAGGTGTTTCTTCCGTGATTTCAAATGTTTGCTCACATGTACAATTCAACAGTGAAGCACTTCATGTCGAACACTAGCACAGTTTTCCACTAGTGATCTTTAACATCCCCTTTCTTGCATCTCCATTGTTCAGTGACATAGGAGTTGTCTGAGATGAAAGTACATCTACGCAGATCCCTGCACCCTATAAAATAGAACTGCTCTTTCTCTCCTTAATACTGAATTATTTAGCTAGCCCTTAACCATACCACCTGCAACTGGTTTCAAACACCCTTTAAGCTGATTTCCTCAGGTGGTGATGGCCAACAGGTTCAAGTGTATTTACAGGAGCACAGTGGGAGAAGACCAACCTCCCCATGGTGCTAGACAGCTACTGAGGGTGTGTGCTTGGCTGGATTCCCTGTGCCATGGAAATGGGAAAATACCTCACAGTCCTAGGGGAACAGAAAGACAAAAGCATCTGAGTGAGCTTTACCATTCAGATTTAGTTTAGAATTCAACTAAGACAGAGAAACAGATCAAAGAGAAAATCTAGAGCTGTCATCATTGTCCTGGGAGAATCAAGGTAATTCACAGGTCAGGAAACACAAATTTCCTTTGTGTTTTCATTTGTGTACCAACATGCCACAACAGAACCTTGTGCTGCATGGCATTTCAGGATTAAAATTCAGGACCAGTTTTTCCACTGATATAAAATTATACTGAATATTTTATACAATTTGGTAATCTGACTGGTGTCCTTATTATTTTTTGGAGACCTGCTTCAAGTTTAAGTAACAGAAAACAAATATGATTCTGCATGTTTCACTTTAACATAATATGATGTACTCTTAGATAATTTCATGACAACAGAAGGTTTGATTTGATCCTGATTCCTTAGAAAGGAACCGATGTAGAACACAAAACAAAAGAAGGAAAAGCATGAAAAGCAATTTCATATCTTGTATTTACGTGGAACAGGTGAGGAGCTCCCAGCTATTTTCAACATACAGCCCACCTCAGCAAAGGTTGTGTAAAACACAGCCATCAGTTTCCAAGAGGGGTGAAAGCCCCTGGGCCACCAGCTGCAACTTGAAGCTTCCCCATCTGTCTGCAGCCTTCCAAGTGTGCATTCCCCTGTCAGCCTTCTGCCATTCAAGGCAAAGGCTGGCACAAGCTGTCTGCTATCCAAGGAGAAGTAAACAGGGGCCCTCAGAATGGCTACAGGAATCGTTATCTTCTGCAGAAGATAGTCCCAAATTCCTAGCTAGTCTGGATATATGGAGAGAGCTTGTGTAAATGACACTGAACGGGCTCTGCTCAGGCTTGCTGGACTTGCAGAAAAAACACTTTTCTGCAGGCCTGATGGCAGAGCGCCCTGTCATGCAGGGGCCAGGATCATCCTGGCTAGAGCTGCTTGGGAGGATGCTATTGCTGAAGCTGTGAAATCAATGCAAAAGTGGTTTGTGGCTTCCTCATGCTTAACTATCACTGGCAGCCATCTGAACCTGGAGCGCTAACAGAGCTAATCCTGAAACAAAACCACTCCAGGAAGAGATCATGAAAGAACCATCAGCTTCTTCCACCTTCTCCTGTATCCTTTTTACCCTGGCTAATTTCATGACTTGAGCTACATTTACATCTCTTTACATTTACATTTACATTTATCAATTTATGGAAGTGGGACATGAGGAGGTGAAGGAAAGGGGACAAGGAATCGTCCTTTTTTTTGTCCTAAGTCCTTGAATTGCAGCCCAGGCTGGCCATAAACTACAAGGTTTGGCAGAAATAGAAAAAAAAGCACACAACCCAAACCCAACTGTCAAAGAAAAAGCATCATGAGACAGCAGCCAGAAATTCAGAGCACACAGTTCACAGTACCAGTGTGGCTGGTGGCTGAAGAACACCAGACAGAGCTCTGATTTGGAGCAGATCCATGGTGCATGCACAGGAGGATGCTCTTGTCTCACACTCTTTGGCTGGTGGCTGTTGGGGTTGCTTGACCAAGAGATGACAAAGCTGCAGAGAGGCCCAGTGCAGGCGTGCCTTCCGCAGAAAGCATTCCAGGGAGTGAACAGCTTGTGCTGTGGAGCTCAAAGGGTTGTAAATTCCCTGGCTTTTCACACAGCCTGTCATTAAGGAGCTGTAGGGTCAAAGGTATGTTTGCTCTTGGTGCTGGTTATGGTTTGGAGATTCGCTCTGATATTGTGGTACAGCCTTCCATGAGGCAGGAGTGCTGCTGGGGCTAGCATGGATTGCTGCAGACGGCTGCTGGGCTGGAGCAGCTTGGGAGAAGCAAGGTACTCCTTAGGCAGCCCCTTGTCCCAGCCTCAGCCAGCCCTGCCCTCTACCAGCACTCCACACTGAGACAAAGAAATTAGTGAAAACTCTCTACATGACTGCCATTTGGTGAGCTGAAATCAAATCAGGAAGCAAAATATCTCACACTGAATTCAATTATATATGGAGGACTGCTCAGCTGTGTGGGCGATGACATCTGACTGTCCCCAGTGCCACTGCCTATTGTTTATTCCTGGGCTGTTTGCACAAAAGCAAGAAGTGCACTGAAAGCCTGTCTATATCATAATAATGAGCTATTTGAATAATGAGTAATTTGATAGACATAATTGTGCAATATCTATTAACAGAAAAGTCTCAAGCTATTCATGAGTCCCGTTTCCTGAGAAAGGAAGGATATACTATTTCAGTGAGTAACCTGTAGAGAGAATTTGAGATAACATTACTACTATATCAATATCTTAGGAAATGCAGCCTCTGAGGGGATACATTATACTGTTATAAAATACTCTTTGGTGTGTTTTCATCACACAGGGGTGATGTGCTCCATGGGATACCTGATAGCTACAGCGTAAGAAAGGCTTGTCACCTTCCACCCCTCAGCTTGGAAGAGGACTGGTGAGACAGCACTGGGCTGGCCATTCACCTGTGCTTCTCCCCCAGGTCTTGCAGGCAGCTGGGACCTTTGTGTTTGGGGAAGTTTGACTCCAGAACAGGAAGGAATGAGCCACTGCTGGCTGAAGCAAACTGCAGTTCCTCCACCAGAAGGAAGGTGTATATAAGGCATGGAGCAGAGTGTGATGTCTGCCACGTGTCAAAAATCATTCCCCAGCTGTCCTGTGGAGCTCCCTTGCCCACTGTGTCTGGGTGGTTGTGCAGGGCCTCCCTCACCTGATAGCTGATCCTCATGCCTGGTGTGTACATTTCAGTGGGACTGATGGTTGCCTTCATCAAGAAGAGGATGGTACTCGGCTTGCTGGGACCAGTTTTTCTGCCACAGTTGTATACAGGCATGTTGTATCCATCTCATCCGTAAAAGCTTCATCAGGCCTGGGATGAAGAAAAGAGCTGACAGGAAGATTTCTTCCTGTTTGAGTTACCCCACAAACACATCACCAGTAGAGTGCAAACACACGAGAGAGATCATGTATGCAATGATGCACATTAGTAGGTGTCCTCTTTCGAGACACAATTTGTCATTTAAACAAAAGCTTAGAAGTTAAGAAAGCCAGGTGGACCCTGAGCACAAATGCCTCATTCTGTTCCTCAGCATACATCCACTACAACCCGTGCTTTGAAAGGAGGGATGCCCACCTCGGGTGTTGCCCTGTGGGGCATGCACAGCCACCAGCCCAACGCCACAGGCTCGGTGACTGATGCAGCCTCACTCAGTTCGGACGAGACCTCCAGCAGGTGCAACTTTGCCCACTTTGGCACAGCGCCCGCACCTGGGCAGAGGCGGTGCCAGCCGCCAGCCCTGTCGGACGCTCCGGGATGAGGCGTTCTCGGCAGCATCCCGAGCCCCGTGCGCAGGTGGGCGGGCAGAGCATCCGCGGCTCCGGGGCGGCCCTTCCGCGGAGCGCCGCGGCACCGGCGCCGGGCAGCGCGAAGGGAGCGCAGGGGCGGCCCGGGAGCGATCCCGGGGCCATGGAGGCGGCCGCGGACAGCGCCCGGTTCGCCTACATCCAGGAGCTGCTGCGGCGGGACAAGGTACCGGGACAGCGCGGGGCACCGCGCGGGGCGGGCGGGCAGAGCCCGCGGGAGAGACCGCTCCCTCCGCCAGCGGTTCGTCGGGTTTTCAGGGGAATATCGGGGGAGGAATGACTCGTCTGTACAGCTAATGTACTCTGGAGGCTCGACTAATATTTGTCACACACTTCCGAGGCTACGGGGTGAAAACGTTAAAAAACAATTTCCACGCGAACTCCCCCGGCCCAGCACAGCCCAGCTGGGCACGCATCTGTCGAGTCCCAGCCGCGCTCCTGCTCCGTGCGCGGGGAATGCCCCGCTCCAGCGGGATGGGATGGGCCTGCCCGGGGGATGCTGCTGCTGCTGCTGCTGCTGGCCACCGCCTGCGGGCAACGCTGCGGAGAGAGCTGCCTTCCCCAGGCTCCGATTCAGGGCTGGCACGTATCTTGAGGAAAACTTGTGCGCGCATTTCGTAGGAAAAAAAAAAAGAATAAAAAGAAAGAAAAATGAGGAAATCCAAATTCTTGTACTGCTGAGGTGCTGATATGTGGGCAACTTCTTGTACTGCTGAGATGCTGATATGTGTGAAAACTAGGGAGCACCAAAGATTAAGGCACAGTGGGTTTTTTTTTAAAAAAATGAAGCAGCCACAAGTTTAAACTATTGTTTAATTATTGTTTGCCGCAATTATTTTTAAACTTAAGAATAATTGTGGCAAACAATGATGCTATCAGAAATATTGCTTATTCCAGACTCATCCTGATGGCTTTCCAGCACATCTCCAAAGGCTGCCTTCACAGCCGGGTCTTTGTACACATCCTTCTACCTCTCCCTCTCCTCCACTCCCTCTTCTAAAAGTTCTGGAACAACATTTAGAGCAGGTGAATGAGGAGTTTCCTGGGTGATTTTCTGATTCTCCTTGCCTGAGCATAATCATGAAAAGGAAAATTCAGTCTTGTTCTGTCCATTTTACACACCAAAGAAAATCATAAAGTGTTTCAGGCCAGAAACGCCTTGTGCCCGGAATGTCGCTGCAATGGGACAGTGCTACATCTGTCCCTTATTCCACAGTCAAGCAGTTTGTACTTAATTCAGACACCCTCTGCAAGAGCATATGGCTTGATAGACAGCAGAGTTGGCACAGTAGTGTGAAATATGCATGTTTATCACAAACAGTGCTGTTGTTTATACACAGACAATGACATTGCCAACTGCCATCATCACAGACACTCGATGTACATGAAGAAAAGGGGAGTAAGATCAGTTGTGTGACTCCCACAGACTTCCCATGGTAGCAGTCACTGCTTGAGCTTCTCCAGCTCCCCGCTCTGGGACCTTTTGCTCTCCACATTTTCCTTTTGCATTTTTTGAACCTTCAGACCGGGGTTTTAGATTACAGCCTCTTTGTAATTTATTGATGTTATCCAGCAGCTTGGAGGTATTCTGCTGGGATAATTAAACTGCTTTCTCAGATGACATAAATCATGCCAGCAAAAGGACTCTTCTGCATGCTAAACTGTATTTGCTTGGGGTCAGGGTATTGCTGCTTAGAGGTTTCAGCACTCCAGTCTTCCTGTTCCCACTTCCCCCCATCAATAAAGCTTTTTCAATAAAGCCTGGAAGCATTAACATTCTCTGAGTTAACTGCTAAGCATCTGGCTTTCACTGAACAAAGATCTATTAGAAAATCAGGACACAATAAGAATACTTTACACTTGCACACTCACTCTCAATGTGCAGGGTCCCTGCAGTACGGTGCATCAGCTCTTGGATCCTGGGCACATGACCCCTTTTGGCAAGCATGCTGTTTTTCCACTTAGCTGGCAACCTCCCTCAGACCTCTCAAACAGGGCAAATCATTATATATCACTTTTCCCCGGGGGAATGTCACTTCAAAAACCTGTTATCCCTTTTAATGATCTGTACTTGTTATTCTCCTGTGACTCCCCTCCATACATACAACTTGCACATAGTACCTAGAACAGAAAGATGCATGTAGCACTTTTAGTTCCAACAAGACACTCCTTGTGTAATCCATATATCCACAACATCTGTTTAGGCTCACTACAATACTCTCTGAGATATTCTGGGCCTCCGTGGCACCTGTCACAAATGTCACAGTAGCATCTGAGAACTCCAAAATACCCCTGAGAGACAGATTAACAACTAACTGCATTTTGTATCAGAGGCACTGGTGCAGAAAGAGATTGTATGACCTTCTTTCAGGACTCTGAAATCTCAGTTCAAACCATAGTCATCTCTCTCAAAATGATACATTGTTCCAGAAATGGTCTCAGGTTGTTCCAACCCTGCCTCTTCCCCACCCTCCCCCAAATTATTCCCGGTAAGTTTACTTTTGCAGTAGACAAAATACACTCACTCCTACCCCAGCTATTCACCCAAACTCCAATTCAAATTGGTTTACCTTCATAGGTGTGTGGCACTTCTGTGCTGAGAAGACAAACAACCCTGAAACAAGGGATTAGGATATTTTTGTTTTATGATGAGATACTCTGGCCATAGTTGTGTTCACTTTGAAACACCCAAAGTCTACAGATCCATGCTAGCTCTTCAAGTGGAAGGTCAGCTGTTGTGAAGAAAAAACTGAGCCTCTATTCCTGAGCCAAAACAGACACATTTCTCTGAGGCAGCATAAATTCCTGCCTTACTGTGCCTTATTTTTTAGCCTCCATGACTGGAAGAAACCTGTGGGTAAAAGTCATCTTCATTAGGCTCAGCTGTTCAGGAGAAGAGAAGTAAGTAGAGAAGCAAATTGCATCGCTGACAATTTACAGAGAGTGGAATGAGGGCTAACACCCCTCTGAATTCCTCCTGGAAGAAAACACATTGCACAGGGAGAAAAGTGTTTGTGTGTCAGGACAGTCAGTCATACTAGCTCAGGAAAAATTCTGTTCTCATCCTGCATATCTCCACTGTGATGTACTGGCTCCAATAATATTTTCAGTCAGAGGAAGGTAGACCAGCAGGAAATGGATTCAGTCTCAAGCTGTGGTTGCAAAATCAGCATTAAAATGTCTTGAAAAGCTTTGGTTTGAGGACCTTCTGAAGGCAGGGGAGGTGTTGGCAGAACCTTTCTGGTGCTTTGGGACAGGCTTGTGTTTTTTCCTGCAGTAAGACTCCAGCTGCACTGTTTAACAAGTGTAGGATTTTTACAGCTTGTTGGAAAGCAGTGCTTGATCCCTCTTCAAACTATCTTAATAGTCAATGCAAATGAGCACTTGGGACATTTCTGCATATCAATTATTTAATTAACAAGCATATTTAACCTGAGGTAGGGTGGAAAAGAGGATGCCAATGCCCACCCATCCTAGTTACTGTTTTCTTCTGCTGTCTTGGGAGCGCAGGGCCTGCTGTAAATCTTGGTCAGGCCCTGTCTGCCAAAGCAACTGGGCTGAATTTTGAGGGATGTGTAGAGCTGCTTAAACACTACCCAGGCATTACTCCAGGCAAAAAGAGTCCCTTGTGAGCAAAACGGGTGTACAATTGATGCACATCTTTGGCTGGAAACAAAGCAGAAAGATAGGCCTGACTTCTGCAGTCATGCTGATCTTATTAACCCCCTTTTCAGAAGCCAAGGACAGGAGTCTTTTCTGACATTGGTTTGTGCTCTTATCTTTTTAATGTATCCATCATTTCTAGCTGTTGCTTTTCCTCCCAATACTTGAAGCTGATGAGAATTTTGGCACTGCAAATTTAGTAGTCCCGAGCTGGGGGAGGATCAAAAGGCTAGTAAAAAGGTGTAAGGGCAGAAGAGGGAGTTTTGCCCTTTGGAGACCTTCAAGGATGTTTTCTTCCATGCAATGGAGGTGGTAATTAAAATCTTGCTCTAAACCACCCTGAAGCCAGAGCAAACAGGTACACAAACAAGATAATACCTTAATGCCCTGTTAAGAGGTTGAACAAGGAATAATTCACAAGTCCTGGCAGTAACAGTAGCTGGCACTTTGGTCCACATGAAGACTTCAGGAGGCCAGGGGAAAATGTGTGCTCCATGTTTGTCTGCACTAGCAACATCTACTGTGCTGGCATCTACACCTTTGGCACGGAGCTCAGAATGGTTTTCCTTGCTGAGGCACCAAAGACAAAAGTTCATCCTACTGTTTCAAAGGCAGCCTTACAGCCCAGGGGTCTTTGTCCTAGTCTGGGGCTGATTGTTTGTGTGGCCCTGCACCAGCCACAATCAGTGGTGGGTAGCATGCTAGTGCAGACAAGTGCTCATTAAAAACTGGTAAGCCTGCTGGTAAGGAAAGCTGGAATCAGGGAAGCTGGGGAATAGCAGAGTTAGGTAAGAGATAATATCCTTATTCAGAGGCTTGCAAATTAGTATTCAAAACATAGTTGGAAGGCTGACAACATATGACCTTACCAACCTGTTCTCCCCACGCCCAGTTAAGTGACATGTTTCAGTTTGAATACACACACTGTACATTTGCTGGCATTATCAGAATAATTTCAACCAGAGCACTCTGTATTTTTATGAAACTGGTTACTAAAGTAAATGCTAAATAATATCTTTATAAGTCTTCTGGAGAAAGTTCTTCTTTGTTATACTGGAGATGTAAAAAATTACCTCTGTCTTCATGATTTGTGAGTGTAAATTTCCATTCAAGTTTCACATCCAGGCCCCAAAACCCAGGTGTAAATAATGTCCAAGCAAGGCATGTCAACAGTGTTTGTTTTATTGACTCATATGAAAAGTAGTTTTCAGGGGAAAAGGGAACTTCTTATCCTGATGTTTTTCTTCAAATAAGCAAGTAGGTCAAATTTGGTGTTTGTCAAACTGGCAACATTTCATCATTCATATAATCCAGGGTTCATGTATTTTAATTAACTAAACCTCCTTCCCCTGTGTAATGTGAGGACAGTGCATGCTTTCACTCAAAGCTCTCTAACTGGTTCTTTCTCCCTTAGCTTAAGCTATGTTAACTATTGCCACTGCAGTGGTTGTGTGTGCACCCTTGCCAAAACCTGAAAACGCTGGAAATTTAAAAGTATTTTTAGTTTGTTCTGGTGGATGGTGAAAAGGGTATTTACTACCACTTTTCCAATGGCAACGTGCTGTAAGGGAAGGGTAGGAGGTGCTGGCCATCATAACCACTTCTTCACCTCTTTTTCATCCTAGCTGCCACAAAACCTGCCTGGTGCATGCCCCTGCATGATATTTGAGAACTCAGGGCAGTCAGGCAAAGCCCCCAGTGACAGGAAAAGGGGAAACACCACACCTATTTTTGATTAGGGGATGAAGGAAGGTCTGGGTAATTACAGACTTGTGAGCCTTGCCTTGGTGCCTGGGAAGATCATGGGACAGGTCCTCATGGAAAAATGTTAATGCACATGAAAAACAAGGAGGTGGTCTGAGACAGCCAGCACAGCTTCAGAAAGGGGAAATTGTGCCTGATCAAACTGGTCGCCTTCTGTGATGGGGTGACTGCAGAAGTTGACAAGGCAAGACCGAGAGATGATCTCTGTAAGGTCTTTGACACAGTCCCACATGACATACTTATCTCCAAATTGGAGAGACATGGATTTGATTGATGGACTATTCAGTGATAAGGAATTGGCCAGAGAGCTGTGATCAATGCCTCTGTGCGCAGGTGAAGGCCAGTGATGAGTGGTTTTCCTCCGGGCTCTCTCTTGGGACTGGCACTCTTCAGTATCTTTATTAATGACATGGGCAGTGAGATCCAGGGCACCCTCTGCAAATCTGCAGGTGGCACAAAGCTGAGCAGGGCAGCTGACACAAAAGAAGGAAGGGATGCCATCCAGGGGGACCTGGACAAACCAGAGAAGTGGGGCCATGAGAATCTTATGAAGTTCAGCAAGTGCAAGTGCAAGGAGCTGCACCTGGACTGAGGCAATTCCAAATGTGAGGACAGACTGG
This sequence comes from Melozone crissalis, assembly GCF_028551555.1. Lineage (NCBI taxonomy): Eukaryota > Metazoa > Chordata > Aves > Passeriformes > Passerellidae > Melozone > Melozone crissalis. The sequence continues at coordinate 15,869,376 of NW_026535783.1, read as the reverse complement.
GAGAAGGAGTCATTGAGAGCAGCCCTGAGGAGAAGGACTTGAGGGTTCTCAGGATGAAAAGTTGGATATCAGGCACCAGTGTGCACTTGCAGCCCAGAGAGCCAATTGTATCCTGGTCTGCATCAAAAGAAGTGTGGCCAGCAGCCTGAGGGAGGAGATTATCCCCCTCTCCTCTGCCCTTACTCTATCCACCCAGAGTACTGCATCCAGGTCTGCGATTCTCAGCACAAGACAGACACAGATCTGTTGGAGTGAGTCCAAAAGAGGGCCATAAAAATGATCAGAGGGCTATTGCACCTCTCCTGTGAAGACAGGCTCACAGGGTTGGCACTACTGAGCATGGAGAAGAGAAGGTTCCATGGAGACCTTACCATGGTCTTTCAGTACATAAAGGGGGCTTATGGAAAAGACGGAGAGGGAGTTATTACATGGCCAGGTAGTGTAAAAAGGCATAATGAATTTAAACTTAAAGAGGGCAGGTTTAGATTATATGTTAGGAAGAAATTCTTCACTGAGAGGGTGAGGAGACACTTGGCATAGGTTGCCCAGAGTAGCTGTTGGTGCTACAACCCTGGAGTAAGGCCAGGTTTAAGAAGGCTTGAGCCATCCATTCTGGAAGGTGTCCTGGGGATTGGAAATAGATGTTTGGGTTGAGAGGACACTGTCTGAAGCTGCATCAGGAGTAGTTTAGCTTGGACATGAGAGGGAATTTCTTCAAAGCCCAGGGAGGTAGTGAAGGTATTTCAGGAAAGACTGGATGTAGCTCTTGGCACCAAGGTCAAGTTGACATGATGGCTCTAGGACACAGAGTGGACTCGATGGCCGCAGAGGTCTTTTCCAACCTGGTTGGTACTGTGATTCTGTGATCTTCGAGGTCCCTTCCAACCCAAGAGATTCGGCGATAAGACTCGGCGATTCAATCACACGGATACCACGGGGGGTGATCAATGGCTGGGCGGGAGAGCCCTCAACACCGCCGGGACGGGCGGCATTTCCGGGGCCGCCTGGCGAAGGACAAGGACCAGGACAATAGCAGGGCAGCGCGGCGGCGTCCCGCGGGGCGCGGGCGGCGGGGCCGGCTGGACAGCTCCGCTCTGCGGCGGCAGCGGCGGCCGCGCCCGCCCCGCCCCGCCCGCGCTGCCCCGCGCCCGCCCGCCCGCCCGCCCGCGTTCGCCCGCCCGCCCGCGCTGCCTCCGCTGCCTCCGCTCGCCATTTTGCGCCGGGCGCCGCCGCGGGCGCTGCTCCTGCGTGTCCCGAGCGCCCGCCCGGGCTGACGGCGCCCCGGCGCAGGAGGAGGAGGAGGAGGAAGCGGTGCAGGGATGGAGAGCGATCGGCTGGAGAGCCCGGTGAGCGCGGGGGGAACCGGCGGGGCGCGGCCGCCAGGGCGGGGTGCGGCGTTGCTCTTCCTGCGCCGCGGGGGGCTGTGGGGTGCGCGCCTGCCCGTCAGTCCCTCAGCCCGTCAGTCCCTCAGCCCGTCGGTGCCCGCGGTGTGCGCCGGCACGCCCGGCCCCGCGGGGCTGTCGGCGCCGCCGGGACGGCGGGCAGGGCTGGCGGGGAGCTCCGACGGGCGCGGGGCGCGGAGGGGAAGCGCTGCCCGAGGGCGCCGGGCCGGGAGCGGGCGCTGCCGACACCGCGGCTCGGCTGCCGGGGGCGGCCGCGGGGGTCGCGGAACTGCTGAAGAGCCGCACCTACCCACGGGCGGCTCTTTGTGCGACAGATAAAAGACGTAAATAAACATAGAAATAAATAAATAAATAAATAAATAAATGATGTTCCTGACTCAGAATTGTTACCCCAATGAAGTCAAGGCAGTTTCAGCCCTTAAACGTGAATTACACGTCAGGAAAGCCTGTTGTTTAACCAGTCTGACACCTAATTTCCATTTTTCCCCCCTTCTCCCTCTTAGTAAGCCAGCGAGCAAGCTAAACATATGGACTCCTATTGTTGAGAAGTATGGTTGCGTTCGGTTGCATTTCACTAGGTCCTTGAGTGGAATTAAGACTACTCCCCTCCTTTCCTCCCCTGCAATGCAGACATGACCTAAAGATGAACTGAGTTTGCCTAGTGGCAATGTTCACTTCAGTTGAAATGAATGCTGTCAGTGCTTTCATAAATGTTAATTGATATTTGTTTTATCCAAAGAAGTGCCTCAAACCAGATAAAATTGTGTGTATTTGTTGTGCAGATCTGGGGTTTGGTGACATAGAGTAGTGCCATAAGTCTTGGTGGCTCATGTTTTCCTGCACTTAGACTTGTTTCTCCCTCTTTCTATCATGAAGATTGCCATTAAGGGTATTGAAAGAGAGCTTATCTGCCCAGCCTGCAAGGAATTGTTTACCCATCCACTGATCCTTCCCTGCCAGCACAACATCTGTCACAAATGTGTGAAAGAAATACTTTTTGCATTTGAAGACTCCTTTGCTGATGGAGGCTCTGAATCCTCTAATCAGAGTAGCCCTCGAATTAGAATCACTGCTTCTAGCATGGACAGAATTGACAGGATTAATAGAGCAGGTATGTATCAGAAATTGTGCATGTTTTCCTGATTTTATTATTAGACTGGCTTAAGTGGAATGGTGTCTGCATTGTATCTTTGTCTTCCTGGTACTCCTGATGCAGTTATAGAGATAACTTGGGGATAGTGCTACTCTTGTTAATTTTGTGTCCAGAACAATGGGAATGTTTTTAAGGACAATGCACTCTGTTCAATCTTTAATAGATTCGTCTTTGTGGCATTCTGTAAATCTTTATAACCATTGTGTTGTTTATTTCTGCATTTCAGTTACATGGACATGTAGTAGCATCATGTTCAGTAGCATGGAGATGTAGATTTTGACGATTTCATTGCCTGCCATGGTTTGCTCTGGTTTCAACGAGCCCCAGTGCAGTACTTCTGACTTCCTTCTGAGCCTGTGTAGACTTCGCAAGCTAGTTTTGTCCTGCCCACTTCATTATGCATACAGTAAATAATTTTCCATTGGTTATGATTATTGCACGGTTGCAGATTTGAAGGGCAGATGACTGGAAGCAGACAGCCCTAACAGCCTCCTTCTTGCTTGAAGATTGAAGGAGTGCTTAGCTTTAGGACTTCTCATGCTCTTTGTGGTATCCTGCTAGAAACATTCTTGCAGTCTTTGTAATCCGTGGATGAGTTGGTCTGCTCTCCTAGAGATGCATTGAAAGTGCTTTGTGCATGCTTTACTTCTTGAAAGACATCTAATCTTGGCTTTCAGGCTTTTTTCTGACATAATTATCCACTTTAAAACCATACTTCTCTGTGCTCAGGAAGAGTTACCAACAAGAGAAACTCCAAAGCTTTATCTTTAAAAGGCTAATGCTGGTTCATAGCTTCTTAATGATTAGGATGATATTAAAGAGGATCAGCTTTGGTGAGTGGGGTGGATTCTACTAAATTGGTATGAAGCTGTGGTTGGCTCCAAAGATTTCTGAGCATTGTCCGTAGAAAGCACCTGGTTTGGAGGCAAGGAAGGAAGTTTGGTTGAGGTGTCCTGGAATTTTACACCTAGGCTGGAGACAGCTCATGGGTTATCTTATATTTCACGTTACTAAAGTTCATCCTTCGCAGTTTTCGCAGATCAAACGTGCAATTTCACCTGCTTCTTTTAAACAGCTATTTAGTTCTGTTTAGTACTGAATTGTTAATACTGGTACTCTTTCAAATAAATTTGTTAAGCAAAAAGCCACTTGGTACTTCTCCTGCCACCACCACCCTGTCCTGAGATACATGTACACAGGTTGTTGCAGGAGTTGTAAATATTTAAATTCGCTGTGTTCTGCCACAGTCTCAGCAAACTGATGGGAATATATCTCCTGATCTGACCTGCTAACAGGGAGGTGATGGCTTTCCTGAAGACCTGTTTGATGAGTAGCAAGAGAGGGTTGAGATTTGGAAATAATGAGCTTGCCCCCTCTTACCTCAAAGAGCTTTGGGCAGATGCACATCACAGGAAAATTATAATCTCAGACAGTTCAAATTTACAGAATGAAAAGCATATGGAAATTGAAGCATTAAAGAATAGATGTTTAAATTCAGATTATACTGTTTTTGCTTCTAATGTTATAGGCATTATAGCTCCATTGCTATGTCAAGTGTGAGATTTGCTCTCTGTCCAGTTTGGTACCAGCAATGCTTGCCAGCTTGCAATTTACATTTGCATAGTTGTTCCCTTGCATCTGAAGAACTCATGCTGTGCATTGCCTTGCTAAATTGGCTTTGTGATCTGTAGGGGAATTTGCAAGAAAACAGCTCCATAAGAGAGATAATGCAAGGGAAACATTCAAAGTGGGGTCTCACATGCATAACAAAAATCCACTAGAACTTGTGGGAGGCTTGTGCAGGGCATGTCAGTGTCAAGACCTTAGTGTCACATTTCAAAATGCATATGACACCTTATTCCCACTACGGGGTTTCTTTTTTCCCCCCACTTAAAGAATCCCTGATGTCTCTGTAAGGAATAGAATCTATTTAAAATGGGTTGGCATTTAAATTCTTGGTATGCCAGAAGGAGCTGGTCTGTATTTGGTCGTGCTCTGTATTTGTTGTGCACACACAGCTTGCATTTACAAGTACAATTTATCTTAATGTAAAAGCGACAGAACTCATTGAAATGGAGTGTATGTGCTGCTTAAAAACCAGTGTATGTGCTGGTTAAAAATACTCTCCTGTTTGTATTGTATTTAAAATAATTTTTAATTAGCAAAGTCTTGCTGTATATAACATGAAAATGAAGGCTATTTCTTATTGCTGTTCAATTATCTCTAATGTTACTGTAATTACAGTGTGGGTGCAGTTAAAGCGTGTAATGTGGTTATGTTGACGCTCATGTGAAAGTTTGAAATATCTTTCCCTATGCCCCTGCCCCTGCCAATGCCTTATTTCTCCCTTTTCCTGTTCTGCTTAAATCTTACTGTTGTTTGATATGCTAGGAAATTAAACATTCTTGCCTTTCAACCCTGCAGGAGTTAAGCAGCCACAGGAGAGAAAAGAGTTGGTGCTTTTCATTTGAACCATTGTAAACCAATGGTATATCTCATTTTTTGATGTCTAAACAGCTCTCTGTTCATTGTTCGCAGCCTCACAGAGGAGGTCTTTTGGGTGCAGAGGTAGAAATGCTTCACTTCTTGTGTTGGCTAGAGATAGTCTAGCATTTAGATCTCGAGTTAAATATTGTCAATTAGCATATAGCTTTTTGTCAGTGGTCAAGTCCACAAAAATTCTTTTGCAGTGACTAAAGGTACAGCAAAGAAGTTCTATAAGGACAGCTTTTCATTCTGTGCAAGAATGATTTAAAGGTCAACTGGACTGGAATTCAGTTAAGGATTGGATTATATTTTTTTCCTTTTGTGTATATGACTGAGTATACATCGGTGGGTACCAAAATGCACACAGAACCCTAGCAATCACCACACCGCCTCCTCCACCCCCTGCTTTTTAATTTTCAGGAGTTTATATACTCAAGTTTCAATGAAACTGTCTTACTGGTAATGAAGTGTGATTATTGGATTGATCTTCCTTACGTTTACGGGTCGTGTTTGGCCATCACTGCTAAATGGAATGTAATATTGATTCATTATTTTATTTAAACCTGCTTAATTTGATGAAGAACAGATTGAAATTTACATCATGTTGAAGTGAGTAGGTAGTTATGAATCTCACAGTTTATCACAGCACATGAATGTGTGAGGAAAATGAAACATTTTACACTTAGACTTGTAGTATTTGGTGTGTCTAATGACACAATCTGATTGAAGGATAGTCAGTCTTTTAATTATATCCTGTTTCCAAAATTGAGCTTTGTCTGAGCAGCTCAGCCACTGTGTGGACTTTTTTAATACTGACTATAATTTTTAAAATGTAATTGTTGGCCAAAAATGGGAGAAAAAGTCCCCGAATTCTTTGTTGCCACAGTATTGGCAGACACATGAGTAATCATAGAATATGGTGTCCTTCAAGACAGATGTGGAGTGAGCTAAACGCAAATCTGAATTTCACACTCAGTGGAGGACAAAGCAGCTGATGGGAAGAGGAAGTTTAAATTGCCTCAGTTGAAGGCTGAAAGTGTCATCAAACGGAGATACCGTACAGCACCATCAGACCTCTTGGAAAGCTGTCCATGTCTGCTCTTTTTGCAGAAAGCTCTTTTGATTTGTGAAAGACTAAAGTATCTGAAAGTAACATTTTAGCTCTGCTGGCTTCTCTTAGGAGGCCTCTCCCCTTTCCCCTTTCCCTCTCTCTTTCTCTCCCGCTTCCCTCTTTACCCCTTCCCCTTGCTATCCCTGTCCCCTTTTTTCCCTTCCGTTTTTCCTTCCCCCTGAAAGCCCATCCAAAAACATTAACTGAGTTATGGGTAGCATATATATTTGTATTTTAAAAAAGAGAATCCAGTTGCAAGAGAATCCAGTTGACTTTTAAATCTTTTTTTATTAGACTTTCACACATTAAATGTCCATGTCTTCCACAACCATAGAATTCTGGTAATACTGTTTACTTGAAAAACACAACTTTAAGATGTCTTATCCCTTTGCAAACCATTCACTGCAGCTTGGACTTTTCAACATTTTGAGTGTTGGTACCTCTCCTTGCGAAGATGATGTTTAAAAATTGTCTTTAAAGGACATACTTAAAACTGCTTTTTGACTTGAGTCTTTGCAATCTGTATGGTAATACTTGTGAGTCTGAATGTATGTTGTGATTTTTTTTTTTTGTAAACTGATTGAGCAACTTATTGCAAGTGGAGCAATCAGTTTACAAATCACAGTGGAAAATTTCGTGTGGTGATTTCTAATATTTCACAAAATACATATTTGCTTGTTGTAAACTGAATTGGCAAGTCTAAAAGAGAGTGTGGGTAGGAGCTAACTTTCTCTGAGCTGCACATCTAAATATGTCTACAAAATCCAAGGGTTTTTTTTCTCCTTTTTTTGTGTGCTTTTTTTTGTTTGGATTTTTTTAAATATAACCAGAATTTAGTTTCAGCAAGTTGGACACCATACAGATAGGAAAGATAGTGTCCAAAGTAATTCACTACTTCACCAGTGCTTTCTTCTTAAAATATGAGTATAGAAATCCTTTAAGCAGAAAGCAAACTAGAGTGTTAGTATTTTAACACTCAGTAGGCAAAAAGAGGATGTATCTCCTTATTTTTTATTATTGAAGTGGCAGGACACGCCAAGCAGCTTAGCAAATAAATTTCTAGGATTTAAAATGGGAAAAAAACCCCAACCTAGATTCTCAGAGTGCTGTCAGTGAAAAGGGATGAGACATCTGAAGGTGTGCAGGACTTCCTTGATACTGGATTGCTTTCCGTAAAGAATGTCACCAGTCTTGGCAGAGCATGGCTCATGATGAGACAGTCTCATTTCAGTCCACCACTGGCAGAATGAAAGGCCTCCATTGGGATGGATAAGAATTTCAGATTGTATTTTTAAACTTGACCACTGCACCATGGTTTTTTTCCTTGTTTTCTTGCTTTGTCATTGTTCACTCTCTGCTGTAGCATACTACTTGTAGGCAGTCCTGATATGTGCTGCATTGTGTGATTATTTTCATAGTGTCAGCAAATGTGTGTATTCTAGATCACTTTTTGTAGCTGTTTTCTGCATGGCACTGCATGTGAAGTCATCTTTTTGTCTAGGACATTGTAGAAGTCTGTATAGAAGATTTCTCTGTGTTCCTGTGTGCAGTGCTAGCTTGGAGCGTACACTGAAAATACAATTTGTGTTTCACTGTTGTTGCTGTGCCTTGCATGCGTGTGTTGCTGTGTATGCCAAGTTGTAGGTGCTGCAGGATGTGCAGTAATTAATTCATTTCAAGTAAATATGAAAAAAAAGTGAAATCAGGCAACAATCTCTGCTCCCTTAGGTAGAGATTTGCATACCTGTGCCTTGTGTCACCCATCTTCTTCTGTAAATGCAGCCTAGTTGTGCTGCTCGGAACTTACAGAAAAGCATGGGACCAAGCTGGGTGGGAGACTGTCAGTGCATGCACACTTATCCATGCTCTGATTGTGACTTCTTAGCTGACAGTCATACATAACTGCCACGGGTTAAATTTCAAAGATATTTAAAGGAACTGATTCCTCATAGGAGGGTTGGTTTGGTGTTTTATTTGAAGAGACTGGAAAGGGCATGATAGGAATGGAGGTTTTGGATTGTTAGGTGAAGGAGCAGGAGAGCAGTTCAAGGCAAGTCTATTTTGGGTAGCAGTACAGGACACTTCAGAAAGAAATAAAGCATTGGCAATTTTGATGGGAAAATACTGATTAAATACAGAGAAGAACAAATTTCCCTTTCTGAAGAAGAGCCAATTTCAACACTAAGATTTCAGCTTTAAGTAATTTAAAAATTTGTTAGTGTCCTGGTTTCGGCTGGAATAGAGTTAATTGTATACTGGAGTATATATTGAAGGGATAACAAAAATAAAAAAATAGTAATACAGAAGAGAGAGAGGAATAAAATCCAAGAATAACAAGTGATGCACAATGCAATTGTTCGCCCAGTGCCCACCCTGTCACACCTGACTGCCCCTAGTTTATGTCATGTCCAGGCCATGTTATGGTTTGGAATATCCCTTTGGCTGTTTGGATCAGCTGTCCTGGCTGTTCTCCCTTCTGGCTTTACATGCACCTGCTCTCTGGTGAAACATAGAAAACTGGAAAGTCCTGGATTTAGGGTGAGCACTACTTAGCAACAGCCAAAACATCAGTGTGTAATAACCTCATACTGAATCCAAACCACAGCACTAAGAAAATGATCTCTAACCCAGATGAAATCAGGACAGTTATACAAATATGCAGTGGTCCTAAAGAGATCTTAGAGCAGTGCACCAGCACTACAGAATTTGGGGTTTTTGGTTCTTTGTAAGGGGAAACGGAGAGAATACAAGTTAAGCCTAAAGACTGTCTTAGCCTGCTTTTGAAATACATAAAGGATTCTTTCTGGTAGTTGCAGCTTGTGGGTTCATGAGTGAGACAGGATGCACTCCTGATTTGATAACCTCAGGAATATTACCTTGAGTCTGTGTGAGCCATCTCCTTACAGACTCAAAAGGCTTCTTAAATTAGTGGCTTTGCTTAAGCCTGTGATTTTACTTTGGAGAGAGGGGGAAATTTGTGTGTAGCTGCTTGGTAGGAGTGCAGCTTCTCAGCAGCTCCCCCTTTAGAAATTAATAGAGGTAGATGCATGCTGTTTAACATCCCTGTGGAGATCTATGGTTCCTCAGCTGAGGGTAGAGTAACTTGAAGATAAACTACCTCAGATTCCCCTTTGGTGTGCAGGGCTGATTTAGCAGCCCTCCTTTATTGAGGCCTTCCAGGAGGGGCCAAGTGAGCCTCAGCATTTTTTGATGAAATTATTTGGCTGAGATGATGCTGCTGTTGAGTAAGAAATGACACAGACTCACCAGAAGGCTGGTTTGCACAGCATAGCCGCTTTACTTCAGATCCTCCTTTTTATACCTTGTTCCAATACAGATAGACTTGATTGGTCAATTAATCAATACATTTCACCTGATTGGCTAATTAAAAAAATGCCTTTCTTATAAACAATCTTTGAGAAAATCAAGAAAACAGAGAGTAGGAAAGCAACTATATTTTTTTAATTAATAAGCTTTTTTTTTATATTAATAAGCTATCACTGTTTCTCTTCAACTTGCTAAAGTCTCACAAGCTGAAAAACTTACCTAGTTTTCTGGCAAAATTTATCTACTTTTCTTGCTCTCTGACCAGACTGTCACATCTACAAGATGTCACACTGTTGCCTCATTTTCCATTTTTTTTGTGATGCCTCTTGGGATGAGTGAAGTAAGTTTGAACTCAGCCAAAGCAAGTATCAGGGATCTCAAGGTTAGCTATGTGTTTCTGTTGCTCTGGGAGTAAGCATCTTTCACTTCAATATGTTAGGAGGCTGCTGCTCTCTCTATGGGTAACCAGTTAGTCTAAAACCACTTGGCTTCCACAGAGTTTTGTGTTTATTGTTTCAAAAGGTTACAGCTTGAGTGCATCCAAAACTAGATAAAGAAAGTGGAATTGGAAGAGCTAAATTTATCTTAACATAAAATTAAGTTTTTGGGTAGTAGTTTGTAATGTTCTTTGGAGTCAGACATTACACTACCTTGTCAGGGCAATTGTATTCTCTTTGACTTGGCAGACTACATATGAATTGGTGTTGTTTGGATGATGTGCTACAGTCTGGAATTGGTTCATAAATTCCTGTGCTTCTTTTTAAATCTAAACCAGTTTGGTTTACACTCATCCTAAATTGGGTTTTGGTGTCTACACAGGCAGAAAACGCAATTCACTGACTCCTAGATCAACTCTGTTTCCTTGTCCGAGTTGCCAGCGGGATATTGATCTTGGGGAGCGTGGCATCAATGGCTTATTTCGCAACTTCACTTTGGAAACCATTGTGGAAAGATACAGACAGGCAGCCAGGGCAGCCATTGCTATCATGTGTGATTTCTGCAAACCTCCAGCTCAGGAGTCCACGAAGAGTTGCATGGACTGCAGTGCAAGCTATTGCAATCCATGTTTCAAAATACACCATCCTTGGGGAACAGCGAAAGCCCAGCATGAATATGTAGGACCAACCACCAACTTCAGACCCAAGGTAAGTATACTGTACCTCACAGAATTCAGGTTGCAGCATTCTCATGTAGCTGCATACATGTCTGTGCAATGATAGTTGCTTTTTATGACCATGATTGCTTTATTGACAATTGCTGTTATTTATTGAGTGAACCACAAGCTTTTGCTCCTTGCTGTCATTGAAGGGGACATTGAGAACATACTTGAAGGGTCCCGTAAAAATAAGGGTTTTTACTTGGTGGAATGGATTGTGTTACTTGTGATCTGAGTCTTTTCTTTTTCTTTTCTTTTTTAAGGCTTATTGATCACAAATAACAGAATATTCTAAGTTGAAAAGGACCCACAAGGATCATCAAGTCCAGCTTTTAATGATTCATAGAGGGATTGAATCCATACCCCCCTTGGTGTTACTGGCACCTTGGTCTTGATCACCTAGAATGGACTGCCTAGGGAGGATGCTGTGTGTGGTAAACTTAAAAACCCCCACACACCTGGCCTCTTCCATGCCCCCTTTAGGTAAATCCCCTTTGGATGCTTTGTGCTTGAGTTTGATCCATCACCAAGCATCTTCTTTCTCTCCTTTCTTGCATCTAACAAGAGCAAAAGATGGAGTTATGTTCTCCATTGTTATTATACCTTTTTTTTTTAATCTATAGCAGAAAAGATAAAAATGCTCTGGCAAAAATTCTACTTTATAGCCTGGTGCTGCTGTTACTGCATTCAGGCAAAACAGTGGTAATAAAATGCCACTACCTTTGTGTCTCATGCTGAGCGTGGTGCAGTACATGGCAGTGCCTTATTGAATTTGTTAGATCACAGATGTTACATGTCACAGATACTATCTTGCTAACCAGGGACCACAATAATGGCCTTAATGTCCCAGCACAGGTTGGGGGACATGAAGGGGCATGTGCCTGTGCCTCCTTGCTGGACATCCCACAGGTGCCACAAATGCTGATGGTAAAGGAGTCCTGATTAATTATTATTAATTTAAGTAAATTTGACTAATGTGCAATGTGTAAGAAGCTCTTCACTCCTGGTGTACTTTTCTTCTGAGACTGGAAAAATTTGAGCCTCTAAAGTTAGCAGGCTGGGAGATACTGAACGTCCAGAAGTCCACTTGGTGGTGTTTTCCTTGAGTCTAAAACACTAATTCCAGTTAAAAGTGAGCATGTGCTTCATATGCTTTCAAACGTGCTTGTACATTGTGTGAAATGTCCCTCTATTGGATAAATGAGAAAGGTGAAAGTTTGCATGCTATCTTCCAGCTCTCGCTTTAAAATGCTATGCAGCTCCTTAAAAACTTTTCTTCTATGGCATCTAAATCCTCACAGCTGCTGTGGTGCTATGGGAAAATACCAAAGGCATCCTGTGATCCTTGTGCACTCCTAAAAGTGCCCTGTGATGTTACTACATGCAGACTGAATTCAGGATTAAAAGTCAGTAGGTGAATTCTCTTGAAGCAGAACAAAATGGGGTGAAGTGGTTTAGATTATTCTGACACTGATGTATTGAGTATGTGTGCACGTGTGGGATTTAGCATTTCTAATTGTATGTGAAGACAGGAAGAGTGGAAAAAAGGAGAAAAGCACAGTATAGGTAACTTTAGATACATCTACTTGTTTTGAAAAGCTTCCCAACTGCAGCAAGCTGATCCTTACTGTGCTCTTATAGAAACTTTTCTGAGGACTGCTTGAGCTTAATATAAAGTAAGAAAAGTGCATTTTTCATTGCTCTGCAATTTTAAGACCTGAGCTGAAAGCATGAAGTATTTGTTGATTCCCTAAACAATGTCCTCAGTCACCACTTTAATTTACAACCAGGCTGGAGAGCACTTTGTAGAGTGTGTGGTGGGGATGGGAGAAGCACATACTGGGCTGATTGTTCTTGAGTTTTGAGAGAAGACAAGGCAGTCTGCTGACCTCTGCTGTCTCTTGCTTGCAGGCTGTAGTTCTTGCTTATATGAGGAGATGAATAAAAACAAGGATTTTCTGTGAGGTGTGGAAAATTTCCACACTGCTGTGTGGAAAAATTACTTCCACAGATTAAGTGAATGACTGTAGCTTTTGGAGATGTTTGCCTGCACAGCTGATTTTCTTGGCAACTTCCTTTTTTCTCTTTTTTATTTCCTTCCAAATCCAGTAGTCAATCCAAATGGGATCACTAATTGCATATTTCGTTTAAGGATAGTCTTAACGTGCTGGTGAGCCTGGTGCCTTTAACCATTCCTTAGGATAACATTTGAGATTTGAAAGCATCATTGGTTTCAGGTTTTAGCTTATTGTGTCCATATTTGTGATGCTCACAATTTTCTATTTTTATGCCCTTTTCTGACCTCTCTTGTGTGGGAGCATATTGAAACTAAAAAGCTTCCTCAAAAGTTCCTCTTTGGTAACTCCTATGTAATAGATGACCCAAATGTTGTCTTTCAGTGATCTAGAATGAGGCAAAGCAAGCATTGTTTCTTTTTTTAAACAAACACACACACACACACACACACACACGCACACACACACTTTATATGTTTAATCTGCTGCTGGAACTTGGACTTGAGCAGCACTTTTTTAACTCTTTGAGCATTCATTTCAACAAGTTCTGGTTTTGAAAGGTGATTTTTTTAGCAAACTCCAGCTTTCTTGCAATGCTGTTTGAGCTAATCCTGGGAGTAGCAGCCAGTGTGAACAGCTTCTAATCGGAGTCAGACAGAAAAATTAAAACACAAATTTGAAATTTTGTCTTTAAAATGACTGTAGCTGTAGGTGGTGGCTGCACTTCGTGGCTCCAAAAGCAATGGCTATGTGGTTTATTAAAATGTAGCTTGGACTTAAATTGCTGCAGTGTTATGTCAGCTCTTGCTTTACGGATCAGTTCATAGCTCTTGCAAGAGATGCTGGCATGAGCATGGTTAAGTTTGATAGGCTGAGTGTGTTATATGTTGCATTTACAGCTCTGAGCTGGAGTGTAGGGTGCTGGAGGGATTGCAAACAACATGGGCAGGGTTTAGCAAAAGATTGATTGCTACATGGAGGCTACACAGACACTGCTAGAGGCTTACTTACTGTAAACCTTGTGAAACTGTATGTGTTCATGTGCTGGCTTTCAATGGCCTTGATAAATATAAAAGGTAGAGATAAACTGACTATAAAAAATTCACTGATGAAGTCACACGCTGCTTTGGGTTCATTGGATGTTTTGATTTTTTGTTGAGAACCTCCATTTTTGGAAGTACACCTGTACTGTCTCTGCTCTTTTTTTTTTTTTCCCCCCCACAGATTTTGATGTGTCCAGAACATGAAATGGAGAGAGTAAACATGTACTGTGAAATCTGCAGAAGGCCTGTTTGTCATCTTTGCAAACTGGGTGGAGGTCATGCAAACCATAGGGTAACAACCATGAGCACTGCCTACAAAACCCTTAAGGTACAAGAAAATGTCATTGGACCTGGCCTTAAGAAGGGAAAGAGTACTTCTGATGTGAGGGCAAACTCCCACTGGATAGAAGCCAGGATGTGTGTTTAGGAGACTCTGGACTAGTTTTGAGCCCTGTCATTGTGCAACATTTGTTAATGTATATATTAATGTGATATAGGGCATATTTTAGAAACCAAACTGTTTGCTATGATGCTTGAAATATAACTCCAGAAAAGCACTGGCATCTTATTTCAGCTAATTGTACAGCAGTACAGACAACACAGAAGGTTTAAGTAATTAATCAACTTTACAACCAATTTTTTTAAATATAAGTGTTCAGGTAGCTTGTGGTAGAGGATACTTGAGAAGCCGGTCTGAGAAATGTGCATCTGAAGTATCTGTTGATATCTTTGTATTTTTCTGAAGCTGCATAGCTTCAGAATGTTAATTTCCTAAGCAAAACACAGTAAAGACTTGCAAACATCAGATAGTTATTGAAGGCAGCACCTACTTCCTCTTCTTCCTTTTCTTCCTCTCTTGCTCTCAGGAGAAAAAAAAAAGGAAAAAAAAGATCAGATTAGCCTACCTTGTGCTATTTGGCCTCCTCACCAGTTTGCAAGGCTTTTCCTGTAACTCTTGCAGCTAAGGAAGCACTGGGACAAATCTGTGATTTGAACTACTCATTTTTCTAGCAACTCGTACTGCAAATGAGTTAATAACTATCCTTTCTGTAAGTTTAATGTCCTGAAGCCTCTTTTTCCCTATCCAAGAGAAGGTGATTCCTGGGTGATTGGGAGCCAGCTGACACTGTTACCTCTGACCCTTCAGCCTGTGCCAGCAGCCGCTCTTGGAGTTGCTTTGCAGTACTGCAGGTCACCAAACAATTCTCCACAGGACTGCTGCTCATAACTGGTGTCATGCTTTTGTCCTTGTGGCTAGATAAACTGAGGATAAAACAGGATGACCTGCTAGTGCTGGTTGTCAGTTTGTGTGAGATGTCCTGTTCTTGCTGGTTTACTTCAACAGGAGAAACTTTCAAAAGATATCGAGTACCTCATCAGTAAGGAGAGCCAGGTGAAGGCTCACATCACACAGCTGGACCTGCTGATGAAAGAAACTGAGGTAAGAGTGGCTTCAAGGCTGTCTGGGGTTGGCCTTTGTACAGTCACAGGAAGGATTCAAAACTGTTTTCAGTGAAATGTTTCAAACTTTGAGTTTTTCAGTTAAGTAGTAAAACAATTTTTGAACAGTTTGTGGTAGACTGAGTCACACATGGTAAGACCTAATCCTGCCAGTAGGGGAAGCAGACAAAAGGAAGTTTATGTTTGTGTAAATTTAAATAAAATAAAGCTTACTTGATACCTTAACCAAAGTGGGTTACACGTAGGGTATTCGTGTGTTTATGATGGTGCACTATTTACACTGCCTGTTTACCTTGAGAAAGGCAGAATTAAGGACAAAATCTCCCTGCAAAAGAGTCACATACAAGCTGAAAAGCACAAAGGCAGAAATTAAAGAAGCTCCTAGTACTGGTGTGGCTTGATTGCAGACTGCCTCTGAGTTTTGCAGTTCCTTTTATCCAGGGCAGTATTCAGAGGTTCAGAGGGTGTACACGAGAAGCTGGGCAGGACCCTCACGTCAGGGTGGTTGGGGAAGGTGGAAGAGCGTCTAGCACTTGGGCATGAAGACTTCTGAGACTGTTTTTACAGTGCTTTTTCATGAGCTCTCTAGACAAATGTAATGCATAACTCAGGGTGTAATCAGAGGAATACTTTCCTGCTCTTCATTCTCTGTTAAAGACAGCAAATGCTGGCTAGCTTGGGTGGTGTGCTGATCTCATTTTCAGTGCTGAATAGCATAACAAAGCTCATTAGTCTTACCTGTCAAATGGATGACTAGATTACTGTGATATCTTGAACAACCTTAAGTATGTTTCTGTACAGAGTCACAGTGACGTAGAATCTGTCTGAAATGTCTTTTGTTTGCTCCTAGTGCAACAGTGAAATAGCTAAACAAGAAGCATCTCAGAGTTTTGAGAAATTATATTGTGTCCTGGAAGAGAAGAAATCTGCAGCTCTTAGGGCAATTGAAACTTCTAAGAATATAAGGTTGGAAAAATTGCAAACACAAGTGGAAGAATACCAAGGGCTCCTGGAAAATAATGGCCTTGTAGGATATGCTCAAGAAGTGCTTAAAGAAACAGATCCCTCTTGTTTTGTTCAAACAGCAAAACAACTTCATGTCAGGTATCTTAAATATCTTCTGTTTGAGGCACAAGTACTGTTCCAGGATGTCTGTGCAGTTGTATTCTTGGGAGATGATCCTGGTTTAGCTGGAATTCCTGCATTAGAGTGTGCCTTAGGAAACAACACTCAGGAGGGGAGTGCTCTTGTCCTGCCACAATGCCTAGCCTTGCTCAGTGGGACTGAAGTGGGAGGGCAGTCTGTTTAGCTCCCTGACAAATTCCTTGTCTCAGAGATTTTATCAGGTATTTGCAAGTTAATCTACCAGGACTCTTCTGGCTTTAGGCTCTTTGATCTTTGTGTTCTCTCCTGGCACCCTACATCAGTTTTGTTCTTTGAACGTAATGCTCCAGATTATTTAAATGCTTTGCCAACTGAATGACTACCTGTTCATTATTTTTACACTCATGT
This sequence comes from Melozone crissalis, assembly GCF_028551555.1. Taxonomy (NCBI): domain Eukaryota; kingdom Metazoa; phylum Chordata; class Aves; order Passeriformes; family Passerellidae; genus Melozone; species Melozone crissalis. The sequence continues at coordinate 15,852,708 of NW_026535783.1, read as the reverse complement.
ACAAAAGGCCTTTAAATTTGGCATTTGAGAATCTTTCTAGAGATTCTAGAGAAAATTTCTGGGAGACATCAGTAAGTACATGAAAGCAAAACTTTTTTAAAAGCAAAACCTGGCATTTTTACTTTAAGGAATGTCCAACTTGAATTGCCTTTTTTTTTGTGCTATCCCACTTTTGTGTTTTCAGAATCCAAAAAGCTACTGAGTCTCTGAGGAGCTTTATGCCAGCAGCTGCAACTACTTTTGAAGACTTTGTGGTGGACACTGCCAAGCAAGAAGACATCCTTGGTGACTTGTCCTTCCATTCCAATGGTAAATTCTGAGAGCATTAGGTCTTTCTCAAGTTTAAGCTTTAAAGGCTTATCTGGAGAAAGGCAGAACTTGCACAGGGCAGCAGTTGCAGAGCTCAGTGTTGTGGCTTGCATTGTTCCTTCTGTCTCCATGATTCAGAAGTCATTACCTGGCAGCAGTGTTAGTTTCAGCTTTCATAAAGAAACTAAAATTACATTTCCTTTCCTACAGTACCAGTTTGCACTGGCTTCCAAAATATTGTATTTACATCACACTCAGTCTTTCTAAAAGCTTTTTATTGCATGACAGAAAGAAATAGTTTTTAAAGCTGCCAGAAAAAAAAGGCTCAAGTCTTTCAAAGTAAAAACAGAAAATAGGGGATTTATTTAAGTGTATGAAGAGAGAACCATCCTCATCTACTTCTTTTAATTGGGAGAGTCAGATTCCCCCTTTAACAGTGCTATAGCTCAACAAAGGGGTTATCTCTTGGTTTAAGACAGTTTTAAGAGGTGGATGCTTTAAAATGTGTTTTCTTCCAATATTGTTTTAACCAATCCCTTTCCACCAATAAGGAAAAAAAACTATGAGTAGATAGAAGTGAAGAATATAACATTTTACTAAAAAAACAAAATAGCAATGGGCCAAAAATAACTGTAATAGTCCGTAGTTACAAAGTGGCTGAAATCTCACTGGGCACAGCTAGATGTGGAATACAATAACAGTTTGGGTTACCCAGGACTGGTTGTATGATTAACTCCAAAATAACATGTATCTAAATTTCAGAGCCTTTTTTCTCATGTGTTTCAGGTCTAGAAATACCAGAAATCAACGAAGAGCAGAGCAGAATGTACAACAAAGCTCTGATCAGCTGGGAATGCTCTGGGAAGACAGATTCAGCTGATATCTATGTCCTTGAGTATCATAAACTTAATAAAGAAGAGGAGAGTGTGACATGGCAGAAGACTGAAGTGTGTGGCAAGAGCAAGGTGTTGTCTGATCTCGATGATGACAGCAGCTACGCCTTTAGAGTTCGAGGTTACAAAGGGTCCATCTGCAGCCCTTGGAGCCGGGAAGTTATCATGCGTACTCCTCCAGCTCCGGGTAGGGGGTTTTCTTATATCCGTCAGTGTTAAGAGCTGAAAGCAGTTTCCAGTAGCTCCCAGATAACTCCTACACTGTTACCAGTTTCATAAATGTTTAGAAGCACTGTTACAGATTAAGTCAGTAACATACAGAGACTGTTAGCTTGCATGACAGTCCTGGTAGCCTTTAAGAGTGGCAAATTCTAATGCCTGTATGACTTAAAATGTAGTTTATAAGCACAGAAGGCCAAATACATAACTAAGCAGAATTTTTCTCTGGGATACTATTTTTCAGTTTTCAGTTTTCTTTTTGATGACAAATGTGGGTACAACAATGAGCATCTCGAGCTGAACCCAAGAAGAACATCTGTGGAAAGTAGGGCTGGATTTCCTCTGCTTCTGGGATCTGAGCGCTTGCAGGTTGGATGCTTCACAACCCTGGATTACATCATTGGTGACACTGGGATTGCCAAAGGGAAGCACTTCTGGGCTTTTAATGTTGAAGCCTACTCATACCTGGTGAAAGTGGGAGTTGTTCCTAGCAGCAAGATACAGAAATTGTTCCACAATACCTCTGATGTTATCAATCCAAGGTAAGTTGCATACTCTTGCTTTAATGCATGTTTTACATAAGAAGATTTTTTTTTTAAAGTAAATGAAGAGCAAGTCTGTTTTCAGTTAGTACACAAGGTGAACCTAACCAGTGAAAAGTTTGAAGGATATTGTGTAAGCAGTTTCCCCCGTTATTAGCAGAAAGATGTCCTGATTATCCAGAGTCCTATTTTCTTTCTTTTTGGGAAAGAAGTCAGGTTCCTGTAGATGCCAAGGAATGTCAGTTAAAGCAAGAAGGTTAAAAATAAGTAAGTTTTAAGACTGAAGCAATACTTGATTATCAGTAGTAAGGTTTTGCCTTAATTCCCTTGGCATACAAGGTTTGGCAGCCTTTCAGAGGAACAGTATTCACTGTGCATATTTGTATGTTTTTGCACTAGCTGTGTCACAGTGGATTCCAAGTCACTGGCTTACCCCAGGCTACATGCTTGCATACTGCATTGGAGTGCTACTGAGCACAAGCCAAAGTACAGTGGACAAACCAATAAAAAGATTTCCATCTCACAATTAGAGTTATAGCAAGCCTGCACATATGTGGGAACTGCAGGCAGGGAGGCTATCTCCTGGGGACTCTTATTTAGAAATTTAGAAATGTTTGACTTCTTCCTGTATAACACATGGAAAATGTGTCAGCACAATCTTGAGCTGCTTGAAGCCAGATGGAGCCATTTGCAAAGTGAGAAATTAGATCTAAATTTCCTGATTTCTTTTTCCTTCTCCGCATAGAGAGCTGTAAAATTTTAGCTGACACAGAAAGAACTGCCCCCACAAGCACCCCAGAACTGAAATCTTAAGTAGGGAATGTCTCTACTGAAGAATGTGTGCTTCTCCATGCGTCTTTATCTGAGGACAGAGGTGGAGAGAAAAGCATGTAGACTGACCAAGTATGTCTGCAGACTCTCCAGTAACCATCTGAGAAACTTTCAGGGAAGTCTTCAGACAGAGCACTTTAAAAAAAGCCACCAAACTTAAACCACTAAAACACTACCTTTTGTTTTGTGAATTTTACAGATACTGTAACATAGCAGCATCATGGAAAACTCACAGGACATGTTCTTGTCTGTAAGGATTGGTCATATTTGCTAAGTTACTTCTCAAGTTAACTGATTTACTGTACCTGTAGATTCATTAATGATTGCCTAGCCTAAGTACATTTAGATACATCCACTCCTTAGTAAAGCCTTCTGTGGTTTTTGTCCTTATTGGAGTTCAGGTGTTATTAATTGTTTGAAGTAACCCAAGTGAAATCCCACCTCCTAAATGCCTCTTCCTTCCTGGCTAAGCTATGTGTCACTGGTGGGATGAGTGCTGTGACTGGAGTGCCCTGTTGGTTACAGGCTCTTCAGAGGGACTGGGGGCAGATGAAGTGGGGGTGCCACTGTCTGTAACATGGTGCCTGGAATGTATGGAGCCTGCAGCTGGCAGTGCTGCAGTTAAGAACCTCTGGGTAAGGATTACGGCACAAACAAAGTGGATGTCCTTGTGAGAATCTACTACAGGCTACGCAGCCAAGATGAGGACACTGATGAATTATTCCTTAAGGAACTAAGGAATATCTCTACATCAACCACCCTTGTCTTTTAGGGCACTTCAGCTTGGCAGATGTTAACTGAAAGCACCACATAGATGATACAAAGAAGTCCAGAGGAGTCATAAAAGACCTGGATGATAACTTCTTGGTATGGGTTCTAAGGGAGCCAGCTGAGAAAGGTGCTCTCCCTGATTTTTTCTGAGTCAACAGAGAGGATCTTGTGAGCAAAGTGGAGATGAGCAGCCGTCTTGGCCACAGAAACCATGAAGCAATTAAGTTTAAAATCTCTGTTGTCAGGAGGAGAAGTGCCAGCAAAACTTCAACTCTGGTCATGAGGAGAACAAACTTCAGGCTGCTGAGGATACTAGTCAGGAAAGACTGGGAGGCCACTATTGAAGGTGCTACGGTCCATCAGTGCTGGTCACTTTTTAAGCACCACCTCCTAAGGACACAAGAGCAGGCAATTCCAAAATATCATAAGTCAAGCAGGTGGGACAGAGGGCTGCCTTGGGTGAGCAGAGAACTTCTAGAGCTGAAGCTAAAAAAAAAAGGTATGGCAAATAGCAGCAAGATTGGGCAGCGTGGGAGAAATAAAGAGATGCTGCTTGACATTTGAGGGGAAAAGTTCATGTGGTCAAAGCCCAACCGGAATTGAAGCTGGCCAGAACGCAGGGAACAATGAAAAGAGTTTTTTAAAAACACAATAATAGCAAAAAGGAGTCAGAAATACCATTGGCCTGTTACAGGAGGAGGATGGTCACCTCACTAAAAGAGACAGAGACAAGACAGGAATGTTTAATGCTTTATTGACAGTTTCAACACAGTAGTGATCTTTGGGGGTCCCAGAACTCAAAGACCATAGCTGTGAGAATGATAAACTCCCAGCCAATCCCAAATTTGTGCAGGATTTGCTGTTCCACCCAAATCCCCATAAGTCTGTGGAGCTTGATGGGATTCTTCCTAGGGTACTGAGCTGACTGATGTAATTGTGAGACCTCTCTGATGTTTCAATGGTCTTTGGAGGTGCCAGTCAACTGGAAACTGGCAAATGTTGTCCTAGTTTTCAAGACTGGCAGGAAAGATGACCCTGGTAACTATAGGGCTGTGAGTCTCCCTTCAGTGACTGGTAAATTTATGGAGAAGATTATTCTAGGAATTACTGAACAACACCTGAAGGACAGTGCAGTCATCAGGGGAAAGTCCTGCTTTAGAAACTTACTTTCCTTTCATGACACATGTAACCCACTGAGCTGACCAAGGGAAGTTGATGTAATCTCCTTTGATTTCAGTAAAGCTTTTGATGCTGCGTCTCCCAAGATCCTTCTGGATAAACTGTCCAGCACACAGCTGGATAAAGACATCACGTGATGGGTGAGCAACTGGTTCAGGGGCCAGGCAGAAGGGGTCACAGTGAATGGGGTGATACCAGACTAGTGACCTGTCACTGGCGGTTCCACAGGGCTCCATGCTCAGCTCTGTGCTCTTTGTCTTCACAAATGGCTTGGACACAGGACTGGAAGGGTTACTAAGTAAGGCCACAGATGATACAAAACTGGGAGGAGCAGCTGACTCCCTCAAAGGCCGGAAGGCCCTGCAGAGACACCTTGAAAATGAGAGGGCTGGGCAGGCTGTATGAAATTCATCAAGGGCAGGTGCTGGGTTCTGACCTGGGATGGGGCAATGCTGGTTGTACAGAGAGTCTGGGAAAGGAGAGGCTGGAGAGCAGTGTTCTAGAAGGGACCTGGGTGTCCTGGTCAATGGCAAGTTGAACATGAGCCAGCAGTGCCCTGGCAGCCAGGAGGGCCCCCATGTCCTGGGGGGCATCGGGCACAGCATCACAGCCAGGCAAGGGAGGGGATTGTCCTGCTCTGCTCTGCTCTGGGGCAGCCTCACCTCCAGTGCTGGGAGCTGGTCTGCGTGCCACAACACAAAAAAAGACACTGAGCTGTTAGAGAGTGTGCAGAGGAGGGCCATGAAGATTTTGAAGGGTCTGGAGTGAAAGCCTTATAAGGACTGACTGAAGTCACTTGGCTTGTGCAGCCTGGGGAAGAGGAGATGGAGGGGAGCAGAGAGGAGACACTGATCTTATCTTTCAGGTGACCATTGCCAGGACCCAAGGGAATGACATAAAACTTTGTCATGAGCTCCTTAAGCTGTATATTAGAGAAAGGTTTTTCACCCAGAGGGTGGTTGGACTTTAGAGCAGGCTCCCCAGGGAAGTGGTCCCAGCACCAAACATGCCAGAGCTTAAGAGGCTTTTGGACAATGCTCTCAGGCACATTGTGTAACACTTGGGGTTGCCCTGTGCTGGGCCAGAACTTGGAATATGATGTTTTTAGTGTTTTCCTTCTAATTCAGGATATTTTATGATTCTGTGATTTTTTTTTTTACCACCCAAGATTTTTGGGTGATCATGTGGTGTCGCCTGTCTGACAGAAATGTTCTTCTCCTGTTCACATCACTGATCCCACTTCAGCATTTATCAAAAGCACGTGGGGTTTTTTTGTGTTCCAGATACGAGCAGGACAGCGGTCATGACAGTGGGAGTGAAGATACCTTCTTCGACTCATCGCAGCCTTGCACACTGGTCACTTTAGGCATGAAGAAGTTCTTTATCCCTGCCACACCTGCTGCTCCCAAGGATCCAGCCAGCAGAATCCTTCCTCTGCCGTCGTGCTTGGGCGTCTGCCTTGACTGTGACAGAGGCAGGGTGGGGTTTTACGATGCAGGCCGCATGAAGTGCCTGTATGAGTGTGAGGTGGATTGCTCCGGCCTGATGTACCCAGCGTTTGCCCTGATGGGCAGTGCGGCAGTGCACCTTGAGGAGGCTGTCACAGCCAAGGACAGGGAGTACCACGATGACATCTAGTGCAGTAAACTCTTACCATTGCTGTTCTGAGACAGAAAATGAAAGCAGAAGAATTCTACCTTAGCTTTTAGTCCTGATAAATTATATTCCACCTGCAAGTTGCTCACAAGCCTCTGGCCTGTGATTTTTTTAAAATAAATGGTGCAGGCACTTCTGCACCAGAGGAATTCTCCTGCCTTACTTGTGATCTGTGCAATGCTGTTCTCCACAGACTTCTTTTCCTGGGGGAAGCAGGGAAGAAGTCTGACTAGCAACCAAAATTTACTTTTCAGGACTAGCAACCAAAACTTACTCTTCGGGGTAGAAATCTGCCTTTTATTTAACTTAAGTCCTTACGTAGTCAGTTTTGTATTTAATGAAGTCAAAGCTGACGGTGTGTGATTGCCATTCTCCTTTTAAGAAATCTGCCTGAATGCCTCTGCAGGGTTAAATGCTGTCCAGTTAACCCCTGAGCACCAGTTCGGCCTTTCAGCACAGAATAGAATATAAAAAAAATAATATGAAAGAAGAAGAAATTAGAAATGGTGTTGAATGTTTAACTTATACTTGGAATGATGAAGGTAAACTTGAATCTCATTGCATGTTGTATACCCTTAATGTGATTGTAAGTTAAAACTCAAGTTCTGACACTCAGTGTCATATAGTTGGTGGCACAACGGTAAGTTTCTTTATTCTTCTAGGCTTTTACTATAAGCTATCTAAAATAAAGTGCAATTCTACCTTAAATGTCGGAATTTTGAATTAAAAATCAGAAATGTTTGCATGTGTGAGTAATGGTACCTGGTATTTAGGCAAAAGGAAGTGAGTTGCTGACATGAGTAATTATATGTGAATTTAAAAAATTAACCTATAAAAGCAAGTATTAAAGAAATATCTGATTTTTTTTTAATCTAGTAGCGGTTTGGATTTTTCTTAGTAAGAATGTTAAAAATGCACTGGTTAAGTTTTGAGACCTAATTTCTGCCTTAAAGGATGTTTCCCTTCAAATTTCAGTTCCTCTAATGTTAAAACTGTATCACATTAGCAGAATCATAGAACCATGGGAGCAACTTGAGTTCGAAGGGATCTTTAAAGACCATTTAGTTCCAACCCCCCTTGCCACAGGCAGGGACATCTTTCACTAACCAGGTTGCTCAAAGCTGCATCCAACATGAAATTGAACACTTCCAGGGATGGGGCATCCACCACTTCTCTGGGAAACCTTCTCCAATGTCTTACCACCCCTATTGTTAGAAATTTCTTCCTTAAAAAAAAAAAAAAATCTCCAACCGAAATCTATCATCTGTTAGTTCAAAACCATTGCCCTTTGTCCTGTCTCTCGAGGCCTTGGTAAAAGACTTCCTTCATTTTTTTTTTTTAAATCCTTTTTATATATTAAAAGGCCATAATAAGGTCTTTCTGGAGCCTTCTCCATGCTGAATAACTCCATCTCTTACAGCGTCTTCACAGGAGAAGTGTTACAGCCCTCTGACAATTTTTGTGCCTCTTCTCTGGAACCACTGTACTGGGGGCCCCAGAGCTGAATGCAGTGTGTGCAAGCACACGCTGCTGGTTCATGGCCAAGTTTTCATCCATCAGGATGCCCAAGTCCTTCTCTACAGAGCTGCTCTCTATCCTTCAGTCTGTATTGATAGTGGAGATTTCCTGGATCCAGGTGCAGTACCCTGGTTGGTGAACCTCATGAGATCCACATCAACACCAGTGCCAGGACAGACCCTTGAGGGATACTGCTCATTACTGGTTTCTGCTTGGACATTGAGCTGTTGACTGTGATTCTTTGGGTATAGCTATCCAGCCAATTCCTTATTCACTGAACAGTCCATCCACTTAAACCCTTCTCTTTCAAGTTTGGAGATAAGAATGTTGTGGGGGATCTTATCAAAGGCCTTACAGAAGCCCAGGTACATCTCTTAGCTCTTCCGGTATCCACTGTTGCAGTCACTGGGTCACCGAAAACCAGTAGGTGAGTCAAGCAGTTCTTGCCCTTGGTGAACTCATGTGGCTGTCCCTGATCACTTTCTTGTCTTCCATAAGTTTTGACCTATCTTCCAGGAGGATCTGTTTCATGATCTTACTGAGAATGGAGGTGGACTGCCTGTCTTTATAGAAACCCATGTATAAAAAAAAGTAGGGTGTGTGAACTGTTGACTTATGGAAAAATAAGGATCTAAAGTGAAGGATGTTTCTAGTAAGTACTTGGTGCTTTCTAATTTGGGGATATGCTTTCTAATTTGGGGATATGCTTTCTAATTTGGGGATACTGTTGCATCTTGATGAATGTGCGTGAAGGATGCTTACTAAGTACATGGATATACAGCTTCAGAGCTCTGAAATGGACCTGAAAATCACAATACAGTTAAGTGAATGTAGGTCATAATGCAAATCTTTTGCAGGCTTTGCTGTCTGAACTGATCTGACCTCGAGTCCACCTCTCCCAGTGTCTTCTCTCTTAAGCCTCTGACTGTGGCCACTGTTGGAAAAAACTGTCAGAAGCAGTTGTCTATACCAGCCAGAAAGGCTGAGCAACCGCAACTTCTTTTCTGCATCTCATCTGCAAATGTTCTGTCTTGATGAGACTGTGTGCAAGTGCACTCCATAAATTCACTGTGAGTTGTGTGAGAAACACACAGCACCAGGTGTGGAGTATGGAGAACCTTTTGGAATTTTCTCCCCCAAGCGAAAAGACAAAGGGTGTCTCACTAGTTAGCCTTTTTAGTAACTTCTGGTTTAGATGGTTATCATGATGAAGCTTCTTCTGCATTGTTTTTCACGCAGTCCTGATGGTTGTGCAGGATGTGGGCAGGGTTTTCCCCACTGGTGGGCTGTTTTGCATTTGTTTATGTCGATCATGCTTGTTTACCTAGTCACTGAGTTCTGAGGGTCTTCTGCAGCTCTTCAGTCGCTTCTAGACTTGGATGTTCCTGAGTAGCTTAATTGGAAACACAAACATGCCCATGTTTTTGTTTGCTTTTCCAGGTCTTGGAGCAAACTGGTTGTAGTGAGACTCAGATGATCTCTCCGCTGTTAAGATTTTTGTTCCTTCCACTTCATTTCCCCATCCAATATTTATTAAACCCCAAGTCAAGCACTGAAAACTCTTACATTAGTATACTCTGCTGAGTATTATGTGTGAGTGCAGCAGTCAGAGAGAGCCAGGAGAAAGGATTCTCACTTCAGTAGCTGTGACTTCTCCCCTTGTATAACTGGCATGGTCAGTTCATCTACCACACCAAGAATCGGCTTAGAGCTGTAGGTTGTAGGGCTGAACTTTCTTTTCCAGACCAAATCTCCTTCCATAGACAAATGTTTCATTTTTGATTCCTCTGTTTCAGAAACTGGTCTAAATTAGACGCTTTATGTCATGATTAGCACTCCACATTTCCACATTTAGATTTTTTACAAGCATCTGGATTTGTATCCCCAGACCTTTTTTTACGTTATGGAAATATTTGTAAATGGAACAGTCTATTGCAGATATGAAGACAGTGTCTCAGACTCCATGATCTAAAAAAAAGATTATTGGTTTGAGACTGTAGAAGTAAGAAATTCAAAATTTAGGGGCCTTTTCTACTAGAGTTTCAAATTCGTTTAACATGTGTTCTGCTATGCAATTACTCTACTGGACAGAAACTGATGCTACTTTAAACATTTATCTACCTTTTGATATATCTATATTTATCTCATCCTGAGTTTAAAAATTAATTTGGCTTTTGGTGTTACTTGAATACTTAGTATGCATTCCAGACAGTACTCTTTGGTGCTTACTCCAGCTTATTAAGTAAAAAACACACTGTCAAGAGGCACTGACAACATGCTGTGATATTTTTTCAACTACTATGGAAGTGTCAACTTTCAGAAATGCAGTTCAGCAGTACTTGCCTATCCAGATAATTATTTTTTCAAGTTTCTCCCTATGAAACAGCACTTTACAATGTAGACTAAGCTAAAACTGGTGTGGTATTGTGTGGATCTTTGTGCAATATAGCTGTTTGGTGATTATGATGTGACTTGCAAAGCTTCATACAGGTGTGAATCATGTAGACACTTTTTAGATACCTAAAGCTTTAACAAAAAAAGCCTTGTTTGAAAATATTCTGAAATGTAAAAGTGATGTCCTGTTTTTTTTTTTTTTAATAAAAGCTGAAATAAAGTATCTTAGTCATTCACATTATTGCATCCCAGCTCCTGAGTATCCTGGTTGAAATAATTTTTCCTACAAAACATGACAATAGGTAACTTGTGGGGAGAAAGCATTGCTTTGGTTCTCAAGTGTGCTCATATACCAGTATCTCTGATTTTAGGAGGACTAAAGAGTAGTTTGGACTGACCGCCAAGCTTTTACTTAAGATGCTGATGTTAGGATCTTGACTGCCTGAGCCTCCCTCCCTAGTGAGGTAAGGAAAATGTGCATCCAGAAGGAACTTGGCTCTTGAGCATTTTCAAGGGAACCTACCCCTTCCTTAGTAGAGGAAGCAGATGCTTTAGCTCTTCAACCTGTACAGCTCAGCCAGAAGACCTCAGGTTGGGTGGTCCTGCCACTGCTTAAATCTGCACTCCTTGTTTAATTCAGTGTTTACATTAGTTGATGCTGTTGTTTGCAGGGTGTTTTAAAAGTTCCAGCTTCCAGTGGTTGATGCCTTCAGGCCAGCTGTGTGCATATGGAAGCGAGAGAGGCTGTATCCACAGGGAATGTCCCGTGAGCTGTGCCAGTGCAGTGAAAGCTGCCAATATGTAGATGTGTATGTTCTAGGAGAGGCAGACTGATACTCCTGTGAAAGCAGGAGTATTGAAACCAAGAGCAGTATTCTGCTGAATTTTCACAGAATCACAGAACAGTTAAGGTGCGAAGGGTCCTCTGGAGATCATCTAGTCCAACACCTCTGCCAAGGCAGGGTCACTGTCATGGTTTAGGATTGGTGTTCTTCAGTTAAGTGTTCCCAAGGAAACAGCCCATACATGTGCTGCTTTCTCCCTTCCCCACTGTGGCAGGAGGAGCAGTGGAGGCATAAAGAGGTAAAGATCACAGGTTGAGATATGGAGAATCTACTAGGAAAAAACAAATAAGAAAATTACCAGCAACAACAGCAATACTAATAACAGAGTATACAAGACAGGTGAATAATTGACATGGGATTGGTCAGCACATGGAACCCGGTGCCACCCGAGGGCACATCCGACACACCTCGGCGAAAACCCCCACACCCCTCTGTCCCCACTGCACAGGGCCTGAGCTGCTATAGAATAACCTGGCTGTGCCATTCATGGCTGCTGCAAAAGTTAACTGCCTGGTGCAACCAGGACATTCACCCAGAGCCAGGGAGAACAGGAGCACTTCCAGGTTGGTTTTGAATGTGTCCAGTGATGGAGACTCCACAACCTCCCTGGGCATCTTGTTCCAGTTCTTTCCCAGTCTCAGGTGAAATTCTTCCTCATGTTAACATGGAACTTCTTGTGTTTGATTTTATGGCCATTATTCCTTGTCCTCTCACTGGGCACCACTGAAAAGTCTGGCACCATTCTTTTGTCTCCCACATCTGAGATGTTTGTATTTATGAGGTCCCCTCTCAGTCTTCTCTGCTCTGGACTAAACAGGCCCAGCTCCTGCAGTCTCTCATTGTGAGAGAGATGCTCCAGACCCTTAATCATCTTTGTGGCCCCTGCTGAACACTCTCCACTAGCTCCTTGTTGTTCTTGTACTGAGAAACTGGACACTACAATACAGATGTGGCCTCACTTGGGCTGAGAAGAGGGGCAGGATCACCTCCCTATTGACCTGCACTGCTGGCAGTGCTCTTCCTGATGCAGGATCCCATTAACTCTACAAGGACATTGCTGGCTCATAGTCAGCTTGTCATTCATGAAGACTCCCAGGTGCTTCTTAAAAGAGCTGCTCTCCAGGTCAGGCCTCGACCTGCGCTGGTACTTAGGGTTATTCCTCCCCTGTTGTAGTACGCTTGCCCTTGCTGAACCTCACTAGGTTTCTGTCTTTTCGGAACTCTCCAGCCTACCAAGGACTCACTGAATGGCAGCACAGCCTTCTGATACACCAGCCCCAGTTTCATTCATCAGCAAACTTGTTGAGGCTGCATTATACACCTTTGTCTGGATCATTGACAAATAAGTTGAACAACACTGGATCCAGTACTGATCCCTGGGGAATGCTACAGACCACAGGCCTCCAACTGGATTCCACTCCACTGACCCTCTGAGCTCTGACATTCAGCCAGACCTTTCTTCTTGACCTGCTTCACTGTCCCCTCCCCTTGTGCACATTTCCTGAACTTACCTACAAGGATGTTATAGGAGACAGTGTCAAAAGCCCTGAAGCCAAGGTAGACAACCTCCATAGCTCCCCTCACCAATTCATGCTGCCATGCCATCACAGAGGCCATCAGACTAGTCAAGCATGATTTCCCCTTGGTATATCCAAACTGACTTCTCTTGATCATCTTTTCTTTTACATGCTTGGTGATGACTTCTAGAGAAAAGGTTCCATCACCTTTTCAGGGAGGGAGGTGAAGCTGACTGGCAGGTAGCTTTATGTGTTCTCCCTTTTTGAAGATGGGATAACACTGGTCTTTCTCCACTTATTGGGAACCATTCTTGTTCTCCATCATTTTCCAAAGATGATGGAGAGTATCTTAACAGTGATATCTGCCAGCTCCCTCAGCTCCCAACCCTTTTTGACCATAGTGAAATCTTCCTTTTCCCAGCTTTCCTCTCTTGACTCTGAGGTCAGGGACTCCTGAGAACCAGCCTCAGCAGTAAAGGCATGCAGTAATCCTTCCTGACCTGTGTCTTCTGTCACTAGGACACCCATGTGGTTCAGCAGCAGCCCCATATTTTCCATAATTTTCTTTTTGCTGCTGATGTACTTGCAGAAGCTCTTTTGTTGTCCTTGATAGCCTTTGCCAGATTCAGTTTCAAGTGGACCTTTTCTTATTGCATCCCTGCATACTCTAATGATGTTCCTACCATTCTCCCATGTGGCCTGTCCCTTTTTCTACATCCCATAAACGTTGTAGTGTGTTTTTGTTACATTATTGTTTTCAATAGTTGGTTTTGTACCCCCCAACTCCCCTGAGGCATTGGTTTAGTCCCAGCTGTCAGTCCTACCCCTTTTCCTAGAGATTTCCCTGTCAATTTTGTATCCTTTGATGCCTCATTGGTTTAGTTAAACCATTCCCCGCCCCTGTAACTCCCATTGGTTTTAACATTGTAATCTCCACTTTATGTTCCACCCAAGTCCCTTTGTTATTGGTTTCGTACCCTAAACTCCACCCCTGTCCTGTCCCTTAAAACCCACTACCCCTGTTCAGGGTCCTTGCCCCTCTTCTACATTTGAGTTATGGATGGTTTTGTATTCACCCTTATGCTTTAATAAACAATCTTCAGATAAACAAGCAAGGCCCATCTTGCTTTTCCACATTGATCCTTTGGCAAGTGCTTAGGAGGTTCGGGGTTCTGGGGAGGTGTCACACCCCCATCAAGTGCATAACACTGAGCACAATACATCATATACATTGCTTTCTTCTGTTTGAGATTGACTAGAAGCATCTTGCTCATCCATTCAGGTCTCTTGCCCACTTTGCTTGAATGTTTCATCATGGGGACACACTGGTCTTGAGCTTGGAGGAAGCGATTCTTGAATATTGGACCCCTTTATCTTGTAGAGCCCTAACCCATAGAGCCCTTAGAAGAGGCTGAAGTTAGCTCTCTAGAAGTTCGGGGTTCTCGTCCTTAGTGCTTTGCTTCCTCCACGAAGAATCCTGAGTTCCACCATCTCATAGTCACTATAGCCAAGACTGTTCCCAGCCTTCTTATCTGTGACCAGTCCCTCCTGGTTTGTTACTACAAGGTCCAGCAACATACTTTTCTTCTTGGGTTCTCTTTCACTTCTGTCAAAAAGTTACTGTCAATGGTCAACTTCCTGGACTGGGTGTGCTGAGCCATGCTGTCCCTCCAACAGTATCAAGGTGTTTGAAGCCCCCTAGTCTGTGACTGTGAGGCTGCTTCCAGCTGCCCACAGAAAGTCTCATCAACCTCCATCTCCTGATCAGGTGGCCTGCAGCAACTACCCACTACAGTGTCACCCTTGTCAGCCTGCACCTTAATTCTCACTCATAAATTCTCAACTCTTTCATCTGTCCCTGGGAAGTGCTCAATACATTCCCAGTGCTCCCTCACTTAAGGAGCAATGCCATCACCTCACCATGCTGAGTTGTCCTTTCTATAAAGTACACAGGCATCCATGACAACATTCCAGTAATGTGAGCAGTGACATCAAGGCCCTGTTTAGGTTTCTAGTTCCTTTTTGTTCCCCATGCTGTAAGCATTTGAGTACAGGCATTTCAGAGATGTGATGAAGCATCCAGGTTCCCTAGAAGGGATTTACCAAAGCCATAGACACCTTGATGTAGTTAGCCCTGTGGTTCTCAAATTGAGAGGCAGCCAAGGGAGATTTGTCAATGTGCTGGCTCCCCAGGAGGAAGCAGTGGCAGGAGCATTGCCACTTCAGACACAACACATCCCCTGCCCTCAATCCTTCCATTTAAAGCCTGTCTCACCAAACAGGCCAGCCTGGTGCCAAAGATTCTCTTGCCCCTTTTAGACAGGTGGTTCCTGTTTCTCCCTGACAGGTTATCATCATTAAAGTACAGCCCATTGTCATGAAAGTCAAAAACTTCTTGATGGCACCAGTCATGAGGGGATTCCAATTTCTACTAACTTCTTTTGCCCCCTCAATTTTCTCCTTGTCCTTTTCCTCTTTCTTCAATTTGCAAATTTTTTATACTTTCGTCACCTGTGGCCTTTTTCTGCAACACGAAGCATAGACTAGTTGCTAATTGCACATTTGGACTTCCTTGGGTTCTTAAATGCTGACTCAATTGGGAGCACATCCACTGATCATGTGTTTCATACCAAGGCCACTCTCCCTGTAACTTTTAACTTTGGCTGGACTTCTGTACAATAATGAACCATCTTGATTTGGTCTAGGCTTTTTGTGGCCTCCTGAGAATCCCACTTGTCTAACAGCTGCTCAAGTGGGCTATCAAGGGGGATACTTCTCACTTTCTTGTTTCTTCTTAGGCAGCCTCCCTCTTTGCTAACACATTTACCCATTTTTTTAAACCAATAAACTAAAACTTCAAAGGTGCCCCTACCCAAACAAAAATATACTGACAGGCAACATAAGTTAGTAAGCAATTAAAAATTTCTTGACTTCCCTTACTTAACTTACTTTACCTTGAATCCTTAACACTTAAAACTTAAACACAAATCCTTTTACTGGTCTGAACTTAATGCTTTTTCCACTACTCCTACACCTTTCACACATTCACTCTCACACAGGGAATAGGGTATTGGAATAAAGGATAGGGCTTACACACTCTTCTTTCACTCACTTTCTCTCTCCTTTGCCCGGGCAGCCTCTACTCACACTTGGTTGGCCCCTATGGCAGTCCCCTGCCTCTGCTTCAGCCAAGGGCTTGGATTTCGTGCTGATCCCTAGTGACCCAACCCCCTATGTACCCCCATGCCTCACCTCTGAGACTCTGAGCACACTTTGTGGTGCACGATGGGGTCCCTAGCACTGGGGTCCTCTCCTTAGGCCCCAGGACCTTCCATGCCTAGCCACCCTCCAAGCCAGACCTATAGTCCAATCTCTGGGCTAGAACCATCCTGTCCCTAGTGCTGTCTCTCTCCTGACTTTTTTATGCAGAGGTAGGAGGGCACAGGAGACTCCGTGGGGTTACCCGGATCAACCCAAGCGGGGTCCAACCTCTTCGCCTTCCATCATGTCTGGCTTGGCTATCCCTCCCCTGGCAGAGTAGCCTCAGCGAAAGGGACGATTGTGTGTATGTATGGTGCCCGCCTTGCCCCCAGCGCTGACTCCCCACCCCTGTGCTCTCGGGCCATGGGTTTGTGGCCCCCCTCCCTGGGACCACGGCAGTGCACCACCTAAAACACATTTGGCCCAGTCCTGGGAAGCAGGTACCTTCCTGGGCTCTTGGTATCGGCAGTGTCTAGGGGACGCCCTGTAAACCCTGGTATGGTCTGCCTGCCCCTCCAGGGATGCCGTGACCCACACCACGCCTAAGGCTCTCCATGTGCCTGCAGCCACCTAGGCCGCTACGGCCTTACCAGGGGAGGCCTAGCCCTAATGCGTGTGGCTCACACTCAGTTATCCCCTGCCCTCTTTTTCCCCAGGAGGCGCCTCACTCACCAATTTCTTTCACTTCCCCCTGTTCCCAGCTGCGCTCCTCGCGGGAGTCCAGAACCATGGTACGAGGTGTCCACACTCGCTTTCAGGGTCCGAGCTGCCGGCCCTCATCTCGCTCACGCACCACCCGCACACCTCCTACACCCGCCACCGGAATTTCTTACCCTTCGAGTGCTCCTCGACATTGCTGGTCCTAGGCTGATTTCTCTGGTCCAGATAGCCAGCTGTCCTGGAGGCCTAAGAGGGCAGGTGGCTGTTCTGTCTCTGGTCCTCTTCAGGCGAGGCTATCCCAGACGAGTCCCCAGCTGAAATAAATGGGCAAGGAGACCTGCTCCTCTTTGATGCCTTTATTGTGAAATCAGCTCTAGGTGGGGACCCGAAGGGTCACACACACCACTGCTGCTCCCTTTGGCGATGTGGAGGAGGTGGTAGGCAACTTTGTTGTATAGCAGAGCTGGGGCTTCTGCCCTCATGAGCGTGCCTAGGAAGACACTTTTGGGTTTGTTGTCTAAGGTCCTCATCCTGGTCCAGTTCTTGCTGGGTTATGGTGACAACCTGGAATTACGCCGATGGAATAGAGGGACAGGTCTCAAGCATGACAGGTCACTTAGTCTCTTGAACTGCAGGTTGGCTCATCTTTTCTAGGGTGTTATTCCTCTGAATGGTACCAGGTGTCTCTCAATTTACATATGCGCCTGTGATGTTACCTTCCTCTTTATAACTAGGACCATTTTGAGAACTAGTGGGGGTAATACTTGATGGATAAAGAAAAAGGGTACAGGTAAGGGACTGTTGGGTAGGGTGATTACCAATATAGGTAATTAACAGAATCAACACATTCAACCTGGTGATTAACATTTAACAACCAACAAACATTATAACTATTGATTAACTGAGTTAACCTATAAACTTGTTCATAACAAAGCCAGATCTTTATCTGCACTATGTCTGCTTCTCTGTCTCTCTCTCTGTCTATTCATTTCTCGTCTGTATCTATTTCTCAACTGGTAGCATAGATGAGAACAGGTCTTGGGGCACTGATATTTTCCACCTGCCTCACCAGGAATTCACAGTCTTCCTTGATGCTGCCTATTTTTTGGCTTGCGGCATGATTTGCACCCACATGAAACAGTAGTAGCGGCTACTTGGCAAGTTGGGCTGCTCTCTAGGCATCATGGATCTTAGCCTCTAGCAGGCAGCACAGATCTTCTGCCTCTCCATCAGGCTGGCAGATGGGGCATGCAGTGCCCCTTAATAGAGAGCTGCCCACTATGGGTAAGCTTTTTTCATATGGCTGCCATTCTTCAGTAGGTTGTTCAAAGGTATGAATGACACATTTGTTTTTTGACTGAAATGTAGTAAAACAGACAGAAGGGTGTCTGAAGAAGCACTTGAAAAGGGCTGTGAAGAATATTTTGAGTACTCCACCAGCACATGAATGCAGAGCTGTCTGGTGCTTTCCAGGGTGTTTGCCATCAGGGGAAGCCTGAGATGGTTTGTGGTGTCTTTGGCTCAGTTCCTGCACAGAACCAAGGTCTGAAAGCCTATTTTGAGGTTCAGAAAAACAAATGGTTCATCTGTGTGAGAGAGAATTTCAGTTTGCACTGAGTCTCAAATTAGAAAGAAGTAGCTTTAATTCGGCCTGAAGGATATTTCTAGCTCCTTGGCAAAATAGTAAGGCTTTTTGTCTATTTATTGCCTAACTATAAACATTGCACTGAGAAAATTCAAATTAGCCTGAAAGGATCCATTTGTTTTAGCAAGCCTGCCTGGTTTGACAGGCTTTGTTCTTGTTCTTAACCCTTTTATTCCTCCTGTATCCCATAAGACACTTGCATGGGAGAAGTGGGGGGCTTAAACACTATAAAAAATACTTTTCGCAAAAATTAATTTTTTTTTCCTGCCTGTTTGTTAAATTCTTCCTCTTTTTTGCTCTATCATAGCTGCTTTCCTGCTCTTTTCTCAGACCTGAAAACAACTAAAGCAACTAAACACTAAATATTCTGCTCCTCTGTTCACTCTGACTGGTGAAGAAAGGAAAGAAATAAAATACCGAGCTATATTTAAACTAGATGAAGATGGAGAGAAAGTGCCCTAGGTAGAACAGAAAACTCAACTTGGTAGGAAAGAAAAGGAAAGAAAGGGCAAGTATTTTCAGAAGACAGGAAAAATAATTATTTTCTTCCTTGGACTCTATGAGTGACCATTCTGCATAGATGGTTGAGCACGGAAGAGGAGGCTCCCACCGGTGCTGCTAAACATGGGCAGCCCACGGAACAGCTTGACATATTGTCCAGAACTGTTTCTGGGGTTGATAAGCCACTGCAATCTGGTGGGCTAAAACAGGGGAACATTCAGTTTCTTCCTATATGGTATAATGTGCAAGTGGCTTTCTGTCTGTCTGAACTTGAATAAAAAGAATATATTTAGACTATGTTAGCTGATTTAAAAGATGTCCATCTCCAGCAAAAACATTGTTTCCATATGGATATATATGTATCCATCCATTCTTAAAAAGAGAATTGTGGTATAACTTTTAAGAGTAATATTATAGCAATCTAATTTAAGTGAGTCATCATGCTTTGCTATATAGCACGCCACAAAAACACCATAACTAAATTGGTGAGAGAAAAGAGCTTGAGAAATAATCTCATAAATACTCCTTCCAAACCAAGATAAGCAATAAATGAAGGTTGAAAAATGAGAATTCATTTGAGAAGTCATTTCATAACGGAATTGCAGGGATTTGAACTAAGTACTTGGCTAGGAACAGCTAATTTAATTTCTCATAGAACCTACCTCTCTATATATCTTGGGTAAATGTGCTTATGTTTGTGCTTAAGTGCGTGTATCTTTTTTTCTGGAAAGTTACTTGACTACTCACGACATTTTTAGGAAAATCAGAAGACAGCAGGACTTACGCAAATAATCCTGAAAATTGTTCTTAGGCCGATCTTACTCAGAAGTGTGCATATTGTTGGACTAAGTGTGCTCACTGCAGCCAGGTATTTACATCATGAAGATGGCAGAGGATGGCCCTTTCCTTTCCTCACTTGGGAGTGAACAGGGTGAAGGGACTTGACTTGTTTACTTGAGGCAGAAGGGGCTGGGTCTGTGCATCCATCCCCTCCACCTGTGAACATTAAGCCAAAAGAAGGTGTGAAGATGTGGCATTGTACCTCAGTGGAGCTGACAGGATTACTTTTCCTCACTTTTTTCCTCACCAAACCTTTAGACAATACAGACACTTAGATCTCCCTCCCTGCCGTTTCTTGGGAGTCATAAGACTCTAGAGTTGGGAATGATGTTAGGGAGCACCTTTCAAGCCCAATTCTTGTGTATCTCTAACCTGGTAGAAATTCTCTGTGGCTATGTCCACATGATTCCCATTCTGGAAGTATCTGGAAGTAACTTTGTTTGTAGACTGCCTGGAAGTTAACTAGCAAAGGAAACAGGTTTCCCACAGACATTCCAGACTTGAGCTGAATTTGTCACTTCTTTCCCTATTTAGAAGATGCTATAAATCAGGCGCCTCCTGGTTCTCTGGGTACTTATGCAGGTGTGAATTCATTCATTCTGTTTTATTGTGAATTTTTCCTGCTTCCACAGGGAAACAGTAAAACAAATCCTTACACAAAGTAAATGTAACCCAAAGTGCCAGTTTATCTTTTTTTAAAATGACAATAGAGATCATTTTAGAGACTCATTGAGACAGAAAAATAAGGATGAAAAAGGATAAGACTGGGATTTACTATGAGAAAAAAAAAAATCACATATAGTACCAGGTTTGTACTATTTTAATTTTATTTCAGAGCCCTTCATTTTTTTCCAGACATAAAAAGGAATGAGAAATGTACTTCCAAGACACTAGAGAGAAAAGTAAGATTTTTCTATGTAAATCCTATTTGTTGTCCAAATATCGCAAATCCTTTGCAAACTCAGATTTTTCTTTTCTTTTTAATTTTGTGGGGGTTTTTTTGTTGTTTTTTTTTTTTTTGTTTGTTTGGTTGGTTGGTTGGTGGGTTTTTTTTTTTTTGGTTTTTTTTTTTTTTTTTTTTACTTAATGCAGTTTGTATTTTGTGAGGCTGCATGGAGGCAAGCTGGCCAGCACTAAGTCCCATCCAGTTCCCCGTGCACTAGCCAGGCACGTGTGCACCTGGCAGGCACAGTGCCCACAATGGTGCCTTACTGCTCTGAATCAAGGGGCAATAACACCCAGCATGCAGATTCATGGTGTAAAGGCATTCTAGAGTAACTGAGTAGGAGTTTATCTTCCAGCACCCCTTTTGTGACTTGCTGTGAGAGCAGTGAGTACAACAGGACACATTGTCTTCTTGAGCTTTCCACAGGGCTCTGCCGTGATTTTTTGTTGGGTCTCGGATGCTGATTTTGGAGCAGAGCAGATACCCTGGCCTCTTATCCTGGCTGCTTGTGCTCTGCTGTTGTCCTTGCTGGGGGATGGCCACTGTCCCTCAGAGTTTCAGCTCTCCCAGCTCAGGGGTTTGAGATCCCTCTGTTGGTACTAACACTGAGGTTTTGACAGTTTATGACAATTCCCCAAGGTGCACTGGTGTGATCCTCTACTCCACGACATGCATGCCTGGGCTAGCTCCAAGTTCACCCTAAAAAAGCCAATTGTGTGTACTGGTGAGCCTGGAACACATAATAGGGCAGCAAGGAAGAAATACTGAAATATTTTTAAGAATGCACAGTCAAAACATATTGATGGATAAGCAGAAACTAAAATAGTTAGGAGAGGTGGGCTATCTGTTTTCACAGCAGCCATCAGCAGTTTTTTCCTCCTCTCCCCTGGGAGACAGGCTGACCCTTCTTTGTTCTGCTTCATGTACAGTCAGTGTGTGCTTTGCTTTCTACAATCTGCAATCTCACAAGTACCCATTTACTTCTCAAAGGAGACGACAAAGATTTAAAGCTGTGTGAAGTGCTCTTTGACTTGGGACCAAACCAGGCTTTCATGTAATTTTCCAGTGCTGCTGGTAGCACTGGGTTGTCCTCAACAACCACACAAGAAAGGCAAAGGCACAAGGGCTAGCTGCTTTGAAGTAAATCTGGGAAATTGTTTTTGCATTTCCCCTTTGAAATGCAAACCCAATGGCAAAGCCATTGCTCCAGTGACTGCCTCTCTGCTCCCTTTGATAAGGCACAATACAATGCAAATGTATTCTAGAGAGTGACTATCAAAAGGTTTTGAGAAGCAAAGGAAGAGAGAAATCATATTCTTATTTTCCACAGCTATTACGTTAAACAACATTCAGCCTGTTGAAATAGAGTTCAACAAGTAGGTTTGCAGAGACCAACTTGTTGAAAATTGAGTTAAAATCTTGCCTGTCTCCAGAGTGACTCAATGGATGATTGTACTGTTTTTCTCTGTTCACATCAATATTGTTCCCATTTGCAATGTTTTTGCCAGAAGAAATTCAGGTTTGGCTTCTGCACTGAGAAATCTGCTCGAAGTCTTTATGTCATCATTAGGGAATTTGAGAATAATATTCTTTATGAATACAAGGAAGTCAACTTAGTCATTAAGTTGATTTCTTAGTTGCCGTTTGTTATTGCTGTGGAATTAGCAAAAAAGTGAATTTTTTACACTTGATTATTTCTTTTTGAAATGATACAGTACTTTTTTCTCCCCGTGATTCCCTCAATTGTTGAGAATAAGAAAAAGAAAAGCAGGTTCTATTGAGAAAAAAACAAATGGACAAACCTACATTTTTTTCTAATTTCAAAACAAAATTAAATTTTGCTTTAAAAAGGACAAAACTCTAAGTGATCTATTAATTACATCTTCCTGAACTGAGACTAAGGAAGTAGATATCTGATGCAGACATAATTATTTCTCCTTTTCAGGAGAGACAGGATTTTAACCATGTTCTTCAATCCAGCATATCTGTCTTTCTGGCCTGAATTTTCCCAGTTTCCAAAGCAAGTTTAGGTTTCATTCACACATTTACTTTGTGTGTGACTATGATGTTCAGTCCAAAACTGGTTGAAGCTCTAAACTAGACTTTGTTCCATGGCTTGCTGAAGAAAGTAATAGATCAGGAAAAAAACAGCTTTAAGCTAAGATACTGAAAAATGAATAAAGGAAATGATTATTAATACTGCAGAAAGATTAGGTAATGTTATAACTTTGTAGTACAAGAACCTGCCAATTCTACTTCTCTTTTCTGTAATTAAGTTACCAGAACATTTTTATCTCTCTGCCCTTCCCCTTCTTCTAAAAGATTTAGTCTAAATGCCTTCAAAATATTGTATATGTTGACATAAATAACAGATAATTAATGTTAGTTTGCTTTGTTTTACAGCTAGGGCTTTCTATCTTAACAAACCGTTTCACATCTTCATTAACAAGCTCTGATCTGATCCTTGGGTAGCTCATTCAACACATTTAACATCAACAAGATTGCAATTACTTAAGTTTTGTGTTAAATTTTTTTTAATTTTTTAAAAAATGGTTTTTTTAAATTTAAAAAAAAACATTGCTGGATTCAACAGAAGAAAGAAAAAAGCCCATGTGTTGAGCCTTGGCAGTGAAATACCAAATAATCTTTCTCATTTTGAAACACAGCTGTGTTTCAAAAGTAAAGTCCTTACTTTAGAAAGTACTCTATTAACAAAATACTGATTGATCATTTCCTTTTGTGAAAACTGTTCCACACAGCAAGGCTGTCAAAAACACAGCCAAGCAAATGGAACAAAAACAGCTTTGAGAAAGTAATTTGAACCTGTCTTGATTGTATTAGTTTCACGACCTTACCACTGAGCTTTCATATCTTCATAAATTCCTCAACAGACCCCAAAAGAGGACAAGAACAACACATTTCATTAAACTCCAAACTAGTTTTCTGCTGGAGAGATGCAAGTGTATGCCCGCATGGATGTCACAGAATGGTGAAGACCTTAACATCAGACCTGAAAGCATATCATATTAAAAAGAAAACCTAGGTTCTTGCAAATAAATAAATAGTCTTGAGTTTCTTTGTGTTTCAAAAAAAATCTCTGCCATTTCCCTTCTCCCTCACCTGCATGTTTTACTTTCCATAGCATGACTATTTTTACACACAGTTATGAGAGGTGGCTGGAGTTTTAACCTCTGATATCACAACAGTTGTTAGCATGATCATCTCTGCTTCTACTGAAACACTCAGGTTCAGTTTTAAATAGGTATTTCTTCAGCCCAAAAGCCTGGCACTGTGCTCTACGCAGCCTTCCAGATCTGACAATTAATATAATTTAGTAGTGAGCTTAGTTCCATTAAATTGTTGTCATTAAACCATCGGCATGGCGATCACAGCAACTCTTGTGAACTATTGTGGGTACAGCCCAGAGAGAACTCTTTCAAACAGTGTTTTAGTGAAGTATTTAGTCCCTTACTCTTCAAAATGGTTATATTTTCATTAAGTAGTATAAAGAAATAGGTAGAAGCTGTAAGTTAGTGCCTTTTCCTATTTTTGTAAGGTAGTGTCCTGCACTTTTCCTGAGGAAAGCAAGCAGCGAAGTCT
Organism: Melozone crissalis; assembly: GCF_028551555.1. Taxonomy (NCBI): domain Eukaryota; kingdom Metazoa; phylum Chordata; class Aves; order Passeriformes; family Passerellidae; genus Melozone; species Melozone crissalis. Next base: position 15,828,581 of record NW_026535783.1, on the reverse strand, counting down.
GCTGCAGGAGGACCAGAGTCCATTTCCTGGGCTACTGGCAGGATTGTTGCCCACTGCATGTTGCATACAGAAGTTGCAGACCTTTGCCCGGTTGGTTTGTCACTACCATTTTCACTACCAGGCTGAAGTTAGTGGGGGGCAGAGCGGTCCATGGTGGGCAGGACGGATTATAGTGGGTGCCCTCCCAGAGTGTCTATGGAGGAGATGCATGGAATGAATTATGAGAGAAAGATTAGTTAGAGTCATGGGAAACTCTTCTGCAACTGTACCAGCAGGGCCCTGCCTGTGTCCTGGCCAGCAGCTAAGGCGTACTGCTGGACCAGGGCCAGGGACCCCTTCTCAAGGGTCACCTGGAGATCCAGAGAAAGGCTGTGGATTTGTGCAGACAAGCAGCTGAGGTTTAGATGTGTCTTCTTTCTGCTTGACCTTATGACAGACCTTAATGCCATAACGAGGAACCTTGTAAATGCCAAGGAACATCTATTTCTACTTGGAGTGCCATGAAAGGCAAGGAAAATGGGATAAGAAAGGGGAAGCTGGAAATAGGATACCTGCTTAAACGTAAAACTTACAGCTGAAATTAATATACTGCTAAAAGTAAGTTATGGGATTGCTGCAGGTGGTAGAGATATAGATGTATTAATTTGTGCTGTAGGAATAGAGGAAGCTCTCTGTTAGGGTGTATTTCAATGCAGACAAATGTAAATTTGCTGCTATAAAGGCAAAAAATTTCTAAATGTCAATGAGGAAAAAAAGAAAAAAGTACTTAGAAGGTCAAAACTGACTATCTGAACAGTCTGTGCAAAAGAGTGTCTGGTCTCAAGCACCCACAGTACCAATCAGTTAAAAACTCTGTTGCTTTACAGCAGAATATATTTGCTTCAACTTCCATGTGTTTGGCCATCCATTGGGATGAGACATGTGGGGTTTCATGGATGTGGCCCTTCCAGCGACCTTGGAAGGAGTCATGTGAACAAAGCTTGTGGCCCCAAACACCTCTTGCAGAGAAGCGCCCGAAATGAAATCCTGCCATAGCCAGAGCCAGCTGTTCCAACGTGTGATCCAAGGGATCCAGCCAAACGCCAGGAACACCCAGTAGCAGGTCTGTAAGCGTGGCAGGAACTCCTGCCTTGCAGCAAGGGGTGGCAGCCATGCCTATTGACTCAAACCCCCGTGCCCAAAAAACTCCCACCACCCAAACCACAACACGAACCAAACAAAACCAAACCAAACCAAACCAAACGAAAACAAACTAAACCAAACTAACGAAACCCCCAAGCAACAAACACTGTCCAAAACGTAACCCAGCAAACCGAACGCAATAAACGCAGGCAGCCCGGGCAGGCGGGCCCGGCGCGCTGTGGCGCTGCCGGCAGAGGGCAGGCCTGCCCCGGGAGCCGGGAGCAGCTCCCGGGCTGGGAACGCGCGGCGCTCCCGGGCCGCTCTGCCAGCGCCAAACAGGCTCCCCCACTGCCCAGGGACACAGCCGGGGCAGCTGCAGGGGGCTAGCGAGCGGCAGCAGAGGCGCTGGCTTGCCAAGTTTCACCTGTGTGCTCGCTGGTTGCCTTGGACCGGGGAGATCCTCAGCCCTGTCAGAAGCACCAGGGAGTCCTGCAGCCCCTCCCAGAGCTGGGCAATAGCGGAGGAATGCTTTGCCAGCCGGTTCCCAGAGCGGAAGACAGCAAAGGCCAAGTTGATTGCCAAAGACCTGCCGAGTCTTTGCTTACCCAGCTCCCCATGCAGAAGTGGGACAGGCGAGTGTGTGATCCGTGTCTCTGGCAGAACTGGGCACTGTCGTGGTCTGGCCATCTCTGGGCCATCTAGGTGAGACAGAAGATGCAGTATTACCACCTCTGCACCGTGCCTGCTTTTGTTGCACTGGTGCTAAGAGAACTGCTGCCAAGTGCAAGAACAAACTGTAGGATGCATGCACTGGGTATGTGCTAGGTACTAGGCAGGATATATACATTAGGCATACATGTTACAGTGGTAAAAATCTGCTGTGCCCTACAAGTTGATACAAATAAGAGATTTCAAAGGCTAGCCAACAGGCAAAACCCCAAGACCGATGTAGTGAAATAAAATTGAGTAAAAAGCGTATGTGTTCACTTGGCAGTGCTGAGGATCAGGCCTATATACATAAAAAGACGTTTCTGTCTGCTCTCGGTTAATGCATCTACCAAACATGCTTCAGACGTACAGGTCTGATCTCTTTAGAAATGCCAGAAGCACTCACCTTTGTGCCACCATCACAGGAACAACTAAAGTGGAGTTCTGCACTGGGCACTAGGTCTATTTTCTTGACTGCTGTTTCAGCAGGTGGTCGGGGGTTGCCTGTGTGAGTACATGTGCCAACCAAAAAGATTACACACCTTTTCACTTTCTAAAAGAGTGCTGAGTTCCAGGCACGCTTTTGAATCACCATTTTTTTTTCACTCAGGATTAAATTCGAATAGATGCCAACTACCTTCCCTTCTACATCCTTCCCACACATGCAGCTGAGTGGCAGTGTCCTGTTCACTGTGCCTAGGCAACGCCTGCACACTGCTTTTGCTCTCCCGGCCCTGTGCAGGGGAACAATATGGTCTGTGGGCAGCAAGTCACCCCAGGTGAGGTGAAGCAGAGCTTCCTCTGGCTGAGTGCTGGTTGTCTCAGCTGGAGGCTGTTCTTGGCATATGTTCACTACATTCCCAGAAGGACATACAGCTTGTTCTAATACTGAACACTCAATTTGCAGGCACTCTGCACCTGAGACTGTAAATAATTTTAAAACCAAAGGACTTGGAGAAGATCACACCACCATTTCTTAATCTGGTGATGAATCCATAGGTGGAAAGAGGACACAATGGCCATTTACACAACAGGCTTCTCAGTCTAGAGGACATTTTTGAAAATTTGTTGCTGTTGGGGGCTAGGTTTCTTTCCTTTTGTCCTTTTTATATGTAGAAATTTTTCCCACAAACTGCTAGGAAACTCTAACAACCGAGTACTTAAGGAAAACAAAAGAAGTGGCCAAGCTTAGGGGAGGACGGTATCTGGTTTCACTTTTCTTATCTGGGAGTTTCTCTCCGAGGGGCAGAGATACTGTGGGAATTGGACAGGTAAAGGACGGGCTGGGGCAGCTGCTGGCTCTCTCCTCTCTCTGTCTCTGTTTCTCTGTCTGTGTTTCTCTGTCTCTCTCAGCTTCAGAGGAGCACGGTCAGAGCTGCTGCTTGGGGGAAGGGAATTCGCTGCTGCTGCCAAACCGCAGCCCAGAGCTGCTTCTCCTGCCATGGGGTAAGCCTGTGTTGGTGAGAGCAGCCACTGGACTGGGAGCTTATTAACACCGACCTCACTACAGAGGGACCTGTCCCCGTCTGCTCCGTGCCCGGGATCCTGAGCTCGGCTCTCCCTGCCCTGATGCGAGCCGGGCTGCCAATGCAGCTTCTTCAGCACTGCTCCGAGCTTTCACTGCACTGTAGCCCCCCACCCCTGAATGCCGAGACACCCCTGCCGCCCCAGCCTGGTGCTCCCGAGCGTCCCGCCGGGCCCCGGGATCGGTGCCACGGGGTTTGTGGAGCGAGGCCTCTCCCGCATCCCGGCCAGTGTGGGCCGAGTCGCCATCGCCACAGCGCCCCCTGCAGGCGCGGGGGAGGGACCGCCCTCGCCCCGCCCCCGGGAGCAGCAGCCCCTGCCGGCCGAGCCCGGAACTGCAGCAGAGGGAAAGCGCCGCGGCCGAGCAGGCCGGGCCCGAGCTCGGGTTCTGTGTGGGGTCAGTGCCGGCGCTGGTGATGTTTGTGTGCTTTATTGCACACACTGGTCATGAACTGCTGTTCCTATTGTTTTATCTTTGCCTGAGAGCCCCTTAGGTTCAAAATTATAATAATTCGCAGGGAAGGGGGTTACATTCATTCCAAGGGAGGCTCCTGCCTTCCTTAGCCGAGCCCTGTCTTTCAAACCGAGACAGCTGTCTAGATGGGGCTGTAGCCATCTAAAGCAGTTTTTTGGGTATCTGAATATCTGGATCTCCTACTAAGCAATGCAGCTATTCAGCTTTGGAAAGGCTCTCTACTGACAAGTGTGTCAGAAAAAGTATCTTCGACTCTTTGCTTTATTTTATGCAACACATAGGAGATAATTTTTTGCCATGATCAGCTCAGTAAATAATTCCTTCATCGTGAAAAGCCACATACCAGAATAATTGATGCAGAAGGGTCTCAGCCATGGTGTGAGTAGATCACTGATAACTATGTCCTGACATACAGTAGCATGACATGTCCTTAACCATTCCCAACATCTAGGAGTTTCCACAGATTCTCAAGAAGGCACTGGTAGTGTCCCCCTCTCCTGCTGCAGCATAGCTTGCCTGGTTGAATTTTTTCCATGATGGAGTTCAGCAAATCACCCACTTTCCTAGGCAGAAGTTTCTTGAAGTTTTAAAGATCATTGTTACGCCACTTCCTTTTTTGTCCTTTCTTTTTAAGTACAAGCTCTCTGCCAAATTCTTTAATCTGGCTCTAAAAGTCATGCTTTCTAGCTTGCTGATTGCTTCCTCCACCCTCATCATGCTTCTAGTTCCTCTCAAGTGGTTCCTATTTTTATGGAAAGACAGGTCTGAAACTGAACACAGAGCCAGGGAGAGCAGACAAGTGCTTCACATGTCATATTTGCAAGCATGCCGTGTAAAGTCTGAATTACAGATATCTCTTTTTTCACACTCTTAACAGCTTCTTGCCTGTAAGTTTCAGCAGATATATTTTTTTTTCTCAAAGAGGAAAAAAAATTAATTCAAGAAGGACGCTGCTTCTCTAGGGCAGTCCAGAAACCTTCTAACTAATTATACATATGAAAGTTATAAAACTATTGGTTTTGAAGGTGTCAACCAGAAGACTGTTCACCTGGCATTACTAAGCTAGTTTCAAAACATCTAGGGGTTGATATCTGCTGGTTTTATTAACTGTGTGCTTGAAGATGGCCCTGGGAGAGGAAGGGATTGTTTTGGCATGTTCAGCTACTGCAGTGTCCCTGAGTATTTCCTGGCTCATATTTCCAAGAGATAGAGCATCCTGATCCTCTATTTCTCATGTATTTTATCTGCTGTTTGCGTCTTTGTGCTTTTTTTTCATGGTTTATTACCCCAGCCTCATTTAGTAGCATCAGGAGTTTATCCTACAATTAGCCTAAAAATTGTAATAATTTTCTCCTCTCTGACACATGGACACAGATTTCTCTGAATCATCTGTGCCCTGCTTAAGGGCACAGTGCCATGCTGATGCCATCAGTGCTGTGTCATGATTAAGTGAAAAAGGGATCTGTTTCAGGCCAAGGCTTCTAAGTCACATTTTCTGTTAAGAGCAGTGATGTAATTCTGTATTACAGTTTTAAGCAGCAAAGCTGATTTAAGATGCTTCTGACTGCGCTGCCACCAGCTGCCTGACTGCTTTTTTCACACCCCCAGAAGATATTTTGTAAAGGGCAGTGGCTGATACTGCATGGGTGAGAATGAGCAACACGCCATGGGAAAGGGTGAACATCTTTGGCAATTAAACCACATTATGAAAATTTAGCAGGCAATAATGAGCTAGATACTCTGTAACCAAGTACCAGAAGAGGCAATGGTGATTTCTTCTTTTTAATTTTTTTTCCCTTGTACAATTTATTTTTATTTAGGTCTCTTCTTGTTTTCTTGATAAACAATGCTGTCAGGTTTGTAGAATTCTCTCCATTATTATGCTGTAATTTAACTAGATATGCAGTTTTCTGATAGTCACACTGGGAAGCCTCCTGGGAGCATGAACACTAGTCATCAGCACTGACTTCCCAAGTGGAGTCCCCTCTAAAGTTTGGAAGACTTATTTTATTAAAAATAGGTATTTCTGTTTTGCTCAATTTGTGCATTGACTGGGAATAATTTTATTAGCAAAATTGATTTGATAGGTGCTTTGAAAGATTCCTCTGGCAGTGATTTTCAGCAATATGATGCTTACTCTTTTGATCTGCTGATGCCAGCCCATCAGAGAGGACTTGGTTACAGTTTTGTGCCTGCCTCTGAATTAGGGCGCAGCAGAGGATTGCCTCCACAGATGGCTGAGTAGTTATTTTGTGTTGGGAAGTGCAACTAAAATAATCCTGATAGATTGGCAAGAGAGCAAGCAAGCCTCTGCAGGCTTCTCCATAAGGAATCCTGCCTATCTGTGGAAACACTGGTAAACTGAGGCAGGCAGTTCCTGGGAGCAGCTGTAGTGGAGTGGCTGCGTGAGTCCTGGCTGGTCAAGTGTGGCTGCAGGAGCCCACCCTGTGAGGAAGCACAAGGCAGTGACAGTCATGTAGAAGGGCTCTGTGGAACCTGGCAGTGACAGTCAATGTTGTACAGCAGAGATTTTTCACTTTCCATAGAGGTGAAGGTTCATTTAGTGTGTGTATATGTGATGGAGGGGTAAACAACAGAAAAATCCAGTCAGCTTGACCTCTGACATCCCAGTCTGTGACTTTGCATAGAAATTGTTTTTCAGGTCAGTTCTGAGATCCACATATTTTCACACGCATGAATCACACAAATGGGACCTTGCAACCAGAAAACAGCAGGAAACAAGAAACAAGGTTTCAAATTTGCTTACACATTACAGAGGTTGTACATAAATGCAAATGTTGAATATACATTTTTCTGTGAGGGCAAGAACATATCACTTAATACATCTCATTGGGGCGACCTTGGAGCAAAACAAAACCTCCAAAAATTAGACCATACCTCTAGACCAAGAGCAACCCCTCAAGGTGCTAATAGCATCCAGACCCACTAGAGCTGATCAATGGACCAAGCTACCCCAGGGATAACAGCGCAGTCTCCCCCGAGAGTCCGTATCGACGGGGAGGCTTACGACCTCGATGTTGGATCAGGACATCCTGGTGGCGCAGCCGTTACTGAGGGTTCATTTGTTCAACGATTAACAGCCCTGCGTGATCTGAGTTCAGACCGGAGCAATCCAGGCAGTTTCTGTCGATGATGAAGATAGAGATGTGTTTTTTCTTGGATGTTTATAAAGATACCTTCATAATGGTCCTTTTAAAATAAATCCCTCCTTTAGCAATTAGGGCTGTTTGCTATCATTCACTTACCTTTGGAAAATTTTAATTCCGGACTGATAAGCAAAGGAAACTTTAAAAAAATTACATTATTTCCCTGCTTTGGGAGTTGATATTGTCACATTTACTGCTCTGTGAAGGTAGCTGGTAAGAGGAAGAAAAATGGATATCTCTTTAAAAGTTCTTGCATTGTGGAACTTTGGTCTTTGCTTGAATTGCAATTACGTGTTTTAACAGCAGTCAGTGTTGTTTCCACAAAAAATGATTGCATGAAGCTGTTGCTTTTTTTTGAAGGACTAGCACACAACTGATTCCAATCAGTTTCTTAATGGCTATATTCATAGTCCAGATACAAGATGTGGTATTTCAGGTCACACAAGTACTAATTTGTTAACCCATGATCAAGTACCTGTGTGCCAGGCAGCTGCCTAATTGTGCTCAGAAATAAATTGCTTCAGTGCTTTTCAATCACTGTGTCTTAGCCACCTAGTGTTTTGCTGATGAACTTAGCAAGGTTGATGCCATTTTAGTAAGGCCTTTTTAATAAATGTATGGATAAAGCAAGATGCATCGGATGGGGACACTTGCTTTGCTAAGCTGTCTTTTAAGTATTTAGTGTCCTGGGATGATTTTTCATAGTAGAAAATTGTTCTGGAGGCTGAAGTGCTTCTTCATCTTGCTATACATCTAGTTTGGATAATAACTATATAAGGTTCTCTGTCTGTCATGGCCCTCACTAATGCCTTCTTCATGAGGAGTGATGGAAAAAATTGTTGTACTTTCGTGATCAGGCTTGTTCCTTTATTTCCCCACCATAGGAGGGTCCTATAATATCATTTCACAGTAAGGTTCCCCTGGCAGTGGAAGTGATATTAACCCTTTCTTCCTTGTTGCTAGTAGCTGTCCTTGCAGTGCTTACTCAGGTCATTGTGCAGCTCCACTAAGGATGTCCTTACTTAAGACGGATCTACAAAGATTTCCGCAATGTTCAGAATATGCCTAAAATTCAGCACCTGCAGTCATAATGGCCAAATTAACCTGATGATGGCGTTTCCAACTCACCTGAGGTTTTAATGCTAACTGTGAGGGAAATTCTCCCACAGAAGTAGAGAGACTACTGTAGTGAGGAAGGGAACTGCTCCCCATTGCTCTTGATGTAGTCCAGGAGTTCCAGAGAGCTCAGGGCTCAGGTCCAGCAGCAGGCCTGTCAAACAGAAGGGGTTAGTCAAGGGGTGAGGCCAAAGGATTTGGCTTGACACTCCCAGTAGAAGAGGCAGAGTCCACCAGTGCACTCAGATGAGTCACCCTCTCCATTTGAGTGAAGATACCCTGATTTGTTTACATTGATTACTGTCTGAAAAATAATTTGAGTACACAAAGGGTCCTCAGGACAATGGTAATTTTGTAAACTGGGTTTTGTGCTGTGACACTGAGAAGTAGTGTTTACTTTGATGGTTAAAAGAAAAGTAATTCCATGAGATATAAAGGGCTGTGTCCACTTACAACAACAGTGAACTTGTCCCTTTTTTGCTGATGACTGTGCACCTCTGCATGGCAGATCTTCAGCTTGGGTGCTGATGTTCTTTTTAGATTTGTTACTACTCCAGGGGCTCTTTTCTAAGTGCAGAAAAGAATGAGGTTCTTCTCTTACTCCCCATTCTGCCTAATGTGAAATTCCATGCTCGTGTCTCCTATTTCCGAATTTAGGGACTAGGTCAATCCATTATCGGCAAATGTCATTTCCCTCAAACAATGTTGTAAAAATTCAACTGGCCAAGACAAGCATGTCTGTCTGAACAGCCAACCTGACCAAATTCAATATTTTTGCTCCTTAGCTTGCTTCCTGGCACAGTCTGAGTATGGGAAATTCATTATCCTGGCAGTCCACACATTCCCTTGATGTTTGAGAACACAGGAATGATTATTAAGACAGGAAGGAGAAGGCCTTCCTTACTTACTAATCACAGCAATTAAGTTAGCAGACAGAACCAGTCACTAGTGTTTTTCCTTTTAGGTCTCCCTATATTGTTAGGATTATGTATAAAGATTCATGGAAGGTGGAAAATAGATATTTTTCAAGGCCCAGTCCTACTGTACACTTGTCCACTGTCCTACAAACTAGATGAACAACATAGTGCCCTATTAGGTAAACTAAAAAGAAGTTCAAAGCAATGTTTAGCCATTCAGATCACTTGAAGAGAGAACATCCACAATCTGAAAGGCTGCCTGTACCATGATGTTTTTAATAGATGTTCAATGCATTGTAGTCAATACTGTCCATGTCTTTAAATAGAGATTGAAAACTAAATAAAAATAAAACCATTGAACCAGCTGCTGTCTGCTAAGAGTGCCATTGCTGAGCAGGCAGCATGCAATGATTTACCATGAAAAATACATTTATTTGCAGTTTCCAGAAACTGACAAAATAAACCTGAAGTTTGGGTCTTAAAGGCCTCAGCAGAGAGTTTCAGCTTTGACTTTACTGTGACTGAGATATTCCTTACTGTTCTCCCTCTGGCCTTACTGGGTGAAATGAGACATATCACATCATTGTCGCTGTCTCGGCTGTTTTATGGTCTGGAAAGGCTCGGGGATGGCCTTGGGCAGCCCGCGCTCCAAAGGATGAGAAGAGGCTTCAGGTCTTTCTTGGACTTCAGTATTTATTAGTTGTTTATCTAAAAGATTTTCTCTCTGCCCGACAGAGGTCCGCACAGCAAGCCAGCCATGGACACACTGCGAGCCCCCGGGGCGGTCACTTATCTTTATACTCAAAATTACGTATACAATATTTACCTATTCTTTCCAATACCTTTTACCCTTATTGACCAGTGCACTTTTAGTAATAACCAATCCCAAAGTGCCGCCATCACCACAGAAGATGGAGGCCAAGAAGAAGAAGAAGGACAGGACACGCCCCAATTCCTCCATCTTACTTCTCTAGACCCCCCTGTACAGAAATCCTAAACCCTGTGTTTTACACTCTAATTAACTTATCCCTTCACCATTTACCCCAGTGAAATCCTCCCATCTTCATACAGGTGTCGTCTCCCGTGTAGGATCAAAGTCCAGCCACCAGACACTTCTGGCAACATTCCAGGACTCCCGAGCCCCCCAAGGGTGGTCTCGGTCACTCTGCACCTCAGTCCTGAGGTGCTGAGATCCCACAATCATGGCCTTGGGACCTTGGTGCAGGGCTTAATTCATATCTTAGCATGTCTTTGCTGGAAATGCTGCATGACTGTGTGTAGTTTTGCTTTCATGTTATGTAACAAAGTGAGTTTGACTTGTGAAATGCCCTCTGAACGTGTCAGTAACATGCTCAGTTTTCTGGACTGTCTTGAAAGTTAGAGATAAGTCTAATATGAGGAATCACTGCATAGGGAAATATAGCAGCTAGGCATACCTGAGTATACCCGTGTCTCTTACTTTCAGGCACTTTCATTTAATGGTTGAAATTTTGAAGCCTTCTGACATGCATTTTATCATAAGTGCTAATTATTTTAAAGGGACTAGTTGCTCCCCCAGTTTGTTTTTCCATTCTCAATACTCTTCCTGATACACTGATTTTTTTACTATTAATGCTGTCATCACTGACAGCATTAATCTGTTAAATCTGGGAAAAGAATAGTTTTGATGGCAGTGGTTGTTGAGGTATTCTTTATAAGAGAGACTCTTTTGAAAGAAATGAGATGGTGTTCGAAAATCAAGCAAAGACAAAGCCCTATCTTAGAAGAAGTCAGAAATTTAGTACTACTTCAGCCAGAAGGAAGATGTGTGGAGAGGGCTGAATTTAAGAACAAACAGCCTGATAATGCTGTAAGATGTTAAGATTCAAATGTTGGTTCAGAAGAGTAATATGATGTAAGCAGTATATAATCCAGAGTCATGGCCAATTATGTTTGAGAGAGACTTGCTTATTTTACTCAGTGGTATTATGTCTTCCCTAATCCACAGCACATCCTAAGGGACAAATCCTCTTCCCCCAGCAGGGTATATTGATTCACACTGCTTTCCTGACATTCACACTCTTCTTCACAGGGACAAGTGACAAGCCTGAGGAATTTTGCAGAAGTGCAGGTTGCAAATTCCTTACCGCAGGACTGACTGTGCCCATTAAGATTTTGGGGAGAGAATGGCCAAGTAGGATGTGTGGGAATAGTAGGGATAAATGAGATACCACCTCCATCTGCATCAGACAACACTGGTTGGAGGCCCGAGTTCCACCAGTCTCTTCCGTCCAACAAAGGTACCAAGATGACAAGAAAATGCTTGTATTTGTAGTAGACATATCTGAGCTGAGTCTGCAATTTCTTGTAAAGTTATAATTGCATGTGTTCCAGGAGACAAGGGAGAGCATGAAAGCCATGATAATATTTTTAGAAGGGTAAGTGAAATGACCTGTGTAGTTTTAGGTCAATCTTGCATTGATTTGTGGCCAGAAGATGGAATGTTTAAAAGATTGAAGCAGAATTAATGACAACCAATAAGGCTTAAAATAAAATAGGATTTGTCAAATGTACTTCATTTCATTGCTTTAGATCATGGATTCAATTGATTATAAGTACACTGGACTTCACTTTTTAGGACACATGACAGTCTGCTATGTTGCTTCCCCAGTATTGACCATTGTCTGCTTTAGGATTTTGTGGAGATTTCAGGTATTGTATGTAGTTTGGTAACCTTTATTTGCAGCTGTCTGAGCCCTGGCATGCAGCTGACAGGGCAGCCTTTCCTGTAAGTCACAGATGCCTTCCCTGAGAACCCCAGCTAGCTGGGCAGCTTTTTGGAGTACAGCAAATCACAGCAAATTTTTCTTTTGCAACTATTATTCATGAAATTGCAGTATATTCTTCTGTCATCTAGTGTGGATGCAGTTACTCACATTGGTTGTTCTAGTGATTCAGGTTACTCTGAATTTAGGTGCTATCACAATGAAATGGATGATGGCAATATGTGAGGTTAGGAAAGCACCATGAGAACATTTTGGAGTCTGGACAATGGCCCTACCAAGGGAGATTTATCAGCTTGGTATCTAGATTACTTTCATGATATAAAGGTCCTTTCTGGGGTATCGTATCTTGTCACTATTGAGTAAGAAATGACACAGACTCACCAGAAGGCTGGTTTGCATAGAGCACGCTTCTTTACTTCGGATCCTCTTTTTATACATTGTTCCATTACAGATAGACCTGGTTGTTCAATTAATCAATACATTTCACCTGATTGGCTAATTAACAAGACACCTTTCTTATAAACAATCTTTGAGAAAAACAAGAAAACAGATAGTAGGCGAACAGCACCTGCAGGTTGTTTATAATAAGCTATCATTGTTTATCTTAAACTCCCTAAAGTTTCTCAAGCCTCTTCTGGGAAAACTTATCTAGTTTTCTTGCTCTCTGACCAGGCTGTCATATCTACAGTATCTACCCTTTTATTTTCTTATAATCTATTCATAAAAACCATGATGAGAGAGCAAAAAAGTGAGAAAATGTATGCTTTGAATAATCCTACCAAGGGTTAGGGTAAATAAAAGGTCAGTATTTTTTGAAGAGTATGCCAGTTGTCTGGTGTCTTTCTCCAGGATGTATGTAGATTGGCCTCAATTTTTAGGTTTCTGGCAGAAGATACTTGGTGTCCTTTTATAGCTTCTGCTATTTTTGACTTGAATTGACTTATGAATTTATCAAACCTACAGCAGTAAGCACCCACCAATAATTACAGAAGAACTCATGTTCTCAGGTGTGATTCTTGGCTGAAATGCTTAAGCTCATACTAAGATATGCATTATGTTAGATCCTGAGCTGTTAAGGTTTTATTTAGCACCATTAGCTTATCTGCGCCTAAGTCATTAACACCAGTTTGATTTTGCTTATGAAATGCCAATTCATGTCATTTCAAGATTTCACTTATCTCTGGTATCTATATTGAGCATCAAATGGAAAATTTTTTAAAAGCAGACATGTCATCTCTGGGGAACAAAAAAAATCCTTGACTTCCCTCTAACTTCAGTAAACTGTTCAGTTCTTGTTTTATAACATGGCTGACTAGATTTATTTATCATGAGCCCTGGTAATTAAATACACATCCAAACATGACAAAAGGGAAATAAATAACCTTTGTTATGCCCTAATCCTCCAAAGTGTTTTTCAAAACTGATACTTTGACTATAGCTAATGCTTTAGTATAGAATAGAAACAAAAACCTGTGAGGACAGTCAGCTGTTCTGTCAGTTCCACAAGGCCAGTATTTGACACAGACAGAGGAATACAAAAACACAGAAAATACAACCATTTGAAAGAATAATCCTTTTGGAAGGGCAACGTTCAACATCTATCTAGAGCATGACAAGTGCTATATTCCAGTGAGTTTCCTATAGGCACTGATAGAGCTGATATATTGACTACAGTTTTAAGTAAGAAACGAGCACATGCCTAGAAGTTGTGCTGACTACAAATTTATTTGAAAACATATCTGAATAGAAATAGCCAAACAAATCAAGGGCCTATAAGGTTTTTGCTGGTATTGCATCCATAGCAAAGTATTATGTGGAAAATTGTGTGACTTATCATGACACTGTCCTCTACTCAGAATCTCTAAATCCTTTCTTACTTTTACTCCCTGTCATCTCATACTACAGTAACAAAGAACAGATAGTTGAATCTGTTTAATAAATTATAGTCTGAATTTTTTTACCTATATTGAGTAGATATGCAACATGCATATTCATTTCTCTAAACAAAAAGAAAATAAGAAGTAGAATATTCTGTATAATCACACTATCATAAAATTCAATCATAGTTTTCTTGAAGAAGATAAAATTTTACATTTGTAAGATCATCACATGCATTGTCACTAGTCAATCTTGCAAGATGCATCTTCATTCATTGTGCTCAGGGGAGTGTCTGATTTCATTATGATAATTTTCTAACTCAATATATTTTGTATCAGCACTTTTTGTGAATAGGTATAATATCTACTTATTCAGATCGGTATCTATGTTTACAGAGAGAAGAGGGCACCACAAACAGCAGAGATTTATCATTCAGTTCCCCACAGAGTGGTTGCACAAGGCTTCTGTTCTCTTTTTTCCAAAACACACTTGCCTGCTTGTCATGGCTAGCAGTTATGGTCTTTCAGCCAGTGAGTTCAATGCTTAGTTCAGAGGCATGTTTTATTTCTTCAAAGCTGTGAAAAGAACTTGCAGTGGTCAGTGATCTACATGTGTATCACAGTCAGGTTCCTGGTGGACAGCCCAGAAAAAAAGCCACTAGGAAGAGCTCTGCTGAACCCAGAAGTCTTTGGATTGAATCTTCGGTGAGGGGAATGGCAAGAAAAGAGAAATGGCATACTAGTTCTTTGAGTGAAGAAAGCAGGTTACTAGGTCATGCTAGTCATCTATCTGATGGGAATTGCTCTTTCACGCTTTCTGGAGCTTCACATAGCTTTTTATGTAGGGCGTATGCACAATTCATGAGCAGTTGAAACAAATAAAGACAAAATTTAACACATAAACAAAAAAAGACATCCAAATAGAAAAGAATAAAAGACAGTAATAAGTGAAAAATACTAGATTAATACCATCATAGCAGAGGCAGTCATTCAGTGCTATTATTCATGGCTGTAGTTATGAATATTAATAAATCCAAATAGCTGCATCTGTAAGCCAGATTATATTTTAGAAAGGGATTTCTGTCATCAAAGACTAGATCAGTATTCAGATATTGTAGGGTGGAATCAGTGAGACAACAACAAGTGAACCCTCTTCAGGGTTCCTGAATTTTTAGCTGGTGGTGGTGAAACATATATTGATTTGTAAAGTCTTGGCTTATAAAGTGGTATTAGAGGAGGAAGGAGAAAAATAACAGGCTGTGAAAATGGGAGCTTTCAAAAACATTCCATTACAGCAGAGGGAGAGAGGGAGGAAGGAGGGGAAGGGACAGGACTGCGGGTTTTGAGATACCCCCATGTAGATTGTTGCAGAGCTCAGAGTCCTCTGGGAGATTTGCCAGCCAAAAAAATTGCTCCACTCTCCTCAGGAGAGGCCATGTCTGTGTGTCTGTGTGGAGAAGCTCAGGCAAGGAGGAATCTGCCTTAGATTGTGCCTAAAACATAGATGTGACAAATTATAGCAGAGTTGTGGGAAATAAAGCAGAAATCCTCCACAGACAGCCCAGTTCTGCACACATATCAGGCTTTGAATTTTGACAGATCCAAAACCAGCCCAACTCCATCCCATTATCTGCTTTATATTAATATTTGTGGTTAGAGGCCCATTTAACTTTTAACTTGATGAGCATCAAATAGGAATGGAGCAGAACTGTATCTTTCATTTCAGAATGAGCCTTTATAGCTAGGGAAAAAGAAAATAACTGCAGAACTGCAACCTAAAAATGAACATTTAAATCTTTGCAACTGTAAGCCAGCCACTTCAATGAGAGAATCATTCATCTCCAGGAAAAATTTCCAAGACCCTAGAACCTCTGCTTCTTTTCCCAAACAACTAGTCCATTACAACTGCAGGGACCTCCCAGTCAAAAATTAAGGTACAGAGCAAAGCAGTAATTGAACAGGAATGCTGTGCTGTGAGCTGAAAACCCAGGTGATGAACAGTGCCTGATGTCTCTGCCAGGCCAGGGCAGGAGGCAGGTATCTCCTGTCCTGCTGCAGGTATCTGAATTTACTTCATAGACGTCATATACTGCTTTTGATTTTTATTTCGTTGTTCTGGTTTTGGCCAGGACCATCTTAATTTTTGCAGTAGTCACAAGAGGGAACGGCCAGAACCCAGAGGTCATTCTTTACCACCTCACATCATTGTCAGAGGCAGGGGAAAGGGAGTGTATTTTGAGGAGAATGGGTTCCTGCCAGGAGGGTGAGGCAGGTAGGCTCTAAACTGAGAATTTTGTATGCGAATCACTTTCTCTTTTGTTTAACACTTTTGTTATTAATATTGTTGCTGTTACCATTTGTGTTGTTGTCTCATTGCTGTTTCCAGTAAATTGTTCTTATCTCAACTTGTGATCTTCAACTTTTGTGCCTCCATTTCTCCTCCCCAGTCACTTGCAGAGGGAGGAGAAGGCAGAGGGGGAGCAAGTGGGTGGCAGCATGGTTTTAGTGGGAGCATGAAATTGGAGAACACCATTCCTAAATCACAACACTTCTCAACAAGCTAAATGTGCTGGGAATTTGCCCAGTAAAAGACACATGAAAGTTTGAGAGTTTACTTTGCAAACTATTACATTCAAACTGTCATTGATTTTTCCAAAGTGAATTCATTTTTTAGGTATTTTCCTTCTTCACAAATGATTGATAAATTTTTTGCTATAATTCACGTTGTTTCTCCCAAGAAAAGGACGCTAAAACAGTATGTAAACATTAACATTTGCATATAACATGCATATCCTATTGTGAAACATAAGACAACCACAAAAACATTTCAGGCCTGTCCCTCGGTCTTGATGAAAAGGTCCTATCCCTTCTTAACACAAGTAATCCCCTTCACCTGACAAAAAGCATGCCAGTTTAATACTAAATATTTGCTACTTAAAGGATTTTTTGGCATAAAACCTTGTTTTATTGCCATTTTAAAAGATGTTACTTTAGGAAATGGACTAAAGCAAAATGTCACATTTTGGACTGTTTTATGAGTGTTTATTTTTGTAACTCTATTCTGCTGATGCTTTCTTGATTTATGCTGTAACTTAGATGTGAATGCAGCAGTGCTGAGGCAGTACAGTACAGGACAAAGGATCAACAAAGACTAGAAGTATTTCAGCATAATTTTCATGCTGTGAAATGAGATAGTGCTTGCATGAAAGACTAGGCAAAAAAAAGTTCTGAATACCTCTCATGTTTTAAGAGCTATATGATTTTAAATATTTTCTTAAGGATATTTTCTCTTTTTTTTGTAATCACAATTGAAATATTATGTATTTTTTTAAGCCTCTCAAAGCTTTAGGCAGAGAAACACAAGAGGGCACTTGAGTCCATTTATTTATTCAAGCTGGTATCAAGGAGAATCCGCTCCACTATTCTAACCCCTTGAAGAGATAAACCAGCAAAAAGGTATTTTTAGCACTCACTTTTCTTGCCCAAAAGAACAAAACCGAGGACCATTTGTAAAATCACTAGAGCTGGTGAAGTAGAAAAGAGAGAAAATTGAAGAAAATGTGTTCTGTGTCTTGGGAATGGAATTTGCCTCTCGTTGAACAACTGGTGATCACTCCTATTTAAACTGAAATACTGGGATTAAGCACAGATATAGGAAACTTATAAAAAACATCTTAAAGAAGGTTTTAGAAAATGATGCTGCTGATTAGGTGACTTGCTTCCCTTTAGGTCTAAATCAGGCTGTGAGTATTAAAGTTCTGGAAATGTAAGCACATGAAATATGAAATAATTTTTTTTCTTAGACCTTTTAAAAGAAATTTTCCTTAGGAACAAAGTTGAAGCCAAAGGTCCAGTAACAGTCATTCTGCAGTGGAAGTTGTTCTTAACTTCTGAGTTGTACTGTCATTATAAAAATGGGTTTATTCCAGCCAGTGAGGCTATATTCAGCTGCAGGATGTCTGCTACAGTCATCAGTTGATGCATTAAAAAAAAAAAAAAGCCCTGGAAGAGGGAGCAAGGATAATGGCAATAACCTATTTTCTCAAGGACCAAAAGTTTCTTTATTCTGCTTGTAATGAGGTACTGCCAACAGCACCACACAACCAGAAAATACTTTTAATGCACCAGAAAGCTTTATTATCTTTGCTGGTTTTCAGTGCAGAGGATTTCACATGTATTTTATTTTTTTTTTCTCTTTCTCATGCCCATTTTCAGTCTTTATTGTTTTGGAGTGAAGGAGGATATTTCAGGCTCCCTGAGGTTCAATTGTCCTTCATTATGATTCTATATAGCCAGGGACATTTTGCTCATAGTGATATTACAAGTTCCCGTCCTTTCTGTGTCTTCTGTGTCTCACTACAAAAACATCCTTTTCAGGTTAGTAGCTGGGCAGACTCACCTTAAGTATTGCTGTTGTTTTAAGCCCAGCTGGAAAATAAACACCATGCAGCCACTCCTCAAGTTCCCTCATTTCTTCTGCACCACCACAGTGGAATAGGAAAGAGAATCAACTTAAAACTTGTATGTTGAGAAAAGAACAATTTATTAACTAAAATAAAATAATAGGGGATTATAATAATTATAGTAATAATGGAAAAAAGCCGAGTGATGCACAATGCAACTGCTCACTGCCCACGGACAGATGCCAGAAGCCCCTCCTGGACCCAGACTGGCCGAGCTTCTGGGTGACTCCCCCCAGTTTATGGACTGGGCGTGACATTCTGTGGTGTGGAATATCCCTTTGGCCAGTTCAGGTCACCTGTCCAGCTATGCTCCCTCCCAGTTTGTTGGGTTTTTTGCATACCGCCTCACTGGCAGAGCATGAGACAAGGGAAAAAACAGTCCCTGCCTTCAGATAAACAAATCAGTGAGTTATCATCACCATTCTCATTCTGAATCCAAAACAAGCACTGTAACAGCTACTGAGAGAATTCTGTAGCTGAAACCAGGACAGGTATTTAGTTGCATGGCTACCTGCCACAATGTGTTGCATGCCTTGTTAGGCCATGCTGCTGAGGGCTTTTCACCTGTCGCCAAAATCCCTGGGCTCAGTTAGGGTACGTTTCTGTCTTGGTAATAGCACTTACTCCTTGTAGACATATTACTGTTTCTCAGTTTGATTAGATTAATTGACAAGAATGCACTGAGTGTTTGTAGAATAATTTCACCCTTTTCTTTCGGCTTGTCAGAATTACCGCAGAGTCAAAGGTTATTTTTAGGACCAGAAGGGAAGACAAATTGACAGGAGCTCAAAGGAGCTAGAGGCTCTGTTGCACAGGATACAGTGGATTTTCTCTCATCAGTTCTCATTGGTATTGCTAGTTGCTTGGCAATGCGTGAAGAAATATGACTGTGATATAACATAAGCTCTTACCATTTTAAATTCCCTAACATTGTACTTACCTAATTTGTTGGACATGAGCTTGATGTATCTTGAATATGAATCTATTCATTGAGAAACTTGTAATCTTAGTTCAAGCTGTAGAGACTCATAAAGGGAGTCTGAATGATAAAGTTTGCCACTTCAATTCCTAGTGTCAGCTGTGTTGAAGGTGCATCTTATATCACAACAACAGTACAACATGTACTGTTGACTACACAACAGTAGTTGACACAACAACAGTACAACATGACTGAAGAATTCCTTGACTATTAAGCAGTGCATAGTAAAGTCAAAAAAAATTATACACCAAATAAAAAGACAATTTTTTCATCATCACACAGGAAACATAAATAACAGGCATACATGCAAGGTACCGAGTATTATATTTTTCAGAGGTGAAAGTTTCAGAGAAACTGTCATCATTTTTTTCTAATAATTAGCTCTCTTATGTAGTAAATTGTCTCTTGTATATATTTTTAGTAATCTGTAGAAAAGATGCTAAATTTCCTAAGGCACATCATTGATCTGAAAAATTCTTTTTAGCCTGTGAGATTTAATCTAGTTTCATTTTCATTGTTTATGAAGTGAATGTCCAAGACAAAGTTTTTAATGAAATCTCACAAAGATGATAAATGTACACCTGGAAGGGAATAATTTTTAAATCTGTATCATTGAAATTAATTAGAGTGCCCATGGTACATTTTTTTTAAGCATTCTGAACTTGGCTGAGAATCTCCTAGTGAGTTAATTAGGGCTGAATTGCCAGAGTGAGTGCAACAGAGGCATGACCCTTAGCTTTGAAAGGCAAGGTCATGTATGTTACTATGGAATATTTCTCAGTGTACAGTTAGGTTGAAAACCAGTTAATGCATCAAAAGTACTGCAGGTATAATACATATACACTGTATATCACAGACATACAGAAAATACAGTAGTGCATATATACATACTATATAAGATACAGTATTTATCTGTAATGTCACTGTGCTGTTTTAGCGTCAGACAAACAAAAAGCAAAAAATAAAAAAACATTTTGTAAATGATACTCTGGATGTTAACAGCTTTTGTAATGTAACACATTTATTTGGCTCACAGATCATCTCAGTCAACTCTACAGAGCTACAAGGGATTAAGAGAAGATGTGAATCTAGGAAAATACTGTTGTAGCAGGGTTTATTCACAGATTGTATTAACAGCAGATATATGTCTGAATGTATTCACATTTTCATGCTGGTGTTAAGAATGGCTGGTATGTATTAGTTATTAAAATGTTCTTAATTTGTCTTGCAGAATAAACTACAAAAGATTAATCTTGGTTCCATTTTGAAAAGGTATATATGAAGAGTTTATGAGTAGAAGTTTAACTTGAATCAGTAGTAAAATATTTGCATTTAGATAAAGCTGCTTTCCATTTTCCTTTGAAAAGAGGATGGGATTGCTTTTCTCCAAACTTCATTAGAAGATGGACTCTCATTCATACAAAATTCTCATGCTTTGGGCTCTAACAGAGTAATGGGGTATTTGCAAGTGATGAGGGCAATGCTTGCTGATGCCTGCCTTACAGTCCATGCAGACATGTGTTTTGCTGCTTCTCTGCTGTATTATCAGCTGAACTGCTGCTGGCCTTTCCCTGTGGGCTTTTCTCCACCTCCGGGGCTGTTACAGCTTCTCTGCAGGAGAACTTTAAGCCAGCATGGCCAGCAATTGCAAAAAACTAATTTATTTCTCCGACTCTGTCACCAGTGAGCTATGTAACCTTGAGGAGGTGGTTTTTATCACATAGCCTCTGAGACAAAGAAAAAGCAAAGGGGGCTGCAGAGCTGCTGGCTTGGGAGATGCGATAGTACAAACCCTTGAGCAGAGCGATGTGATTGCTATCACCACACTGCTCGGCAGCACAGACAGCCCCGCCGACTGCTGCAGTCGGGGGTGGGGAGCGAGGAGCTGGGAGCAGGCCAGCGTTGGGGCCCTGCAGCTTGCAGCAGTGCAGGCCGGCGTTGGGGCCCTGCAGCTTGGAGCAGTGCAGGCCGGCGTTGGGGCCCTGCAGCTTGCAGCGGTGCAGGCCGGCGTTGGGGCACTGCAGCTTGCAGCGGTGCAGGCCGGCGTTGGGGCCCTGCAGCTTGCAGCAGAGGGGAATGGCGTTGGGGCCCTGCAGCTTGCAGCAGTGCAGCCCTGCGCCAGGGGCCTGGCAGGTGACCTGCCGCGAGCAGCTTCCCTTGCTGAGGAGAGTACTGCAGCTGGTGCAATTAATTATGTCCAGGCTGATTGCCACAAAGCAATAGGTTTAAAAAGGAAACCGCTGAAGTGTGCTAACATTCCAACAGCTTTGTCACACCACGTCTGAGAGTTGCCTTCTGTTGACACAAGTGCCGAGGGTAACAAGCTGACAATTATTGCAAACATTTTCTTCCTTTACCTTGCTGTAGCATATGATCCCCTAAAAGCTGCAGTAGTGATGTGTTTTCCTACTGCTTTGCACTTTCACTGGGGTGTCCCTGAGCAAGGATGATTGTTAAGGCAGTCATTGCCCTTTTTTATCTGCCTCCCTGTGAGACCTGGGGAGCAGGGGGGCTTTCCTCTGCCTGGCCCAGCAGCCATGCCCCACTTTGTGAACCCTCTGGTGCTGACACGGCAGTCAGCAGAGGCTTTCTTCCTCTGGAGAAAAGCCATAACATTAGCATCTTGGCACACTCCTTTAGGATTCCCTGGAAGACTGAATTTGGATAGATAAGATGACACTGCCGTTAGCTTTTAGCTAACAAAATCAAAGTGCTCATAAATTATCTTCTTGGTAGCAAAGACATATGAATGAATTCATGTATCAGAGTATTTGAGCTATACTTTTTTTAAAACCCAGAGGAGGAATCAAAACCACATTGAGATCTTCCTCTGGGTGCCAGGAAATCCAGCCAGGCTGAGGAAGGCATACCTGGTCCTGGCCCTCCCCATGGGGTAGAGAGCAGAGGGGCCAGAAGAGCCAAGGGGAGGGTCATGCCATGTTCTGAAGGTCTTTAATCGGGTTCTGGTCCTGTTTCCCAGACTGCATTGATGTACTTGGCTGGGGACAGCGAGGAAAGCTGCTGGTGCAGGGGAGACTGAGGGGCAGGGGCTGGGGCAGCACAGTCCCTCACATCTCTTGGGGGGAAGAGGAAAGAAAATGCCATAGCTTCCTTGGAATAGAGAGACAGCTACTTCAGTCATTGTCACCAAACAGCCAGGATCTGCTGCCTGAAAAGCAGGTAATTTTGCTGGTTAATGAATTAGTAACAAAGTCCTTCAAATGCTGACTTTTCCTGTAAGGAAGAATGATAAAACAACAGAAAGAATTCAATATCTGCTCTGAGAAGGAAGTTCTGCAGTCTTAAGGGAGATCACAAAAGGTAAACACAGGATCTTGACTGCCTTGCAGCTGTGTTAGCGATTGGGGAAACACTATGACATCTGCAGGCATCAAATGGTCAGTGCACTGGAACTGTTCACTATACATGAATGTTGTGCCATATTTGTACAGAGAATTAACTTTCCACAGACATATGTATGATGACAGCCTGTGGTTCCCAGAAGTGTAGGAAAAATTTCAAGCATTGCTCAGAAATTCGGAATAATGAGATATTTTCAATCTTTGTTTGCCATTTCTTCCTGCTGTTTGCAGTTTCTCCCACGTAATCTTTCTGATCTCTGTCCTTTTTTCTCTGCCCCTGGTGGTAGGCAGGTTATATACAGAAGAACATTTTATGGTAAGTAAATAGTTTCTTCAGCACACTGAAGGCACAGTAGTGTTCACTGAAAAGGCTGGGGACCTTTGCTGGTTATTAAATGTGTGTGCCTGCCACTCTAGTGCTGGTGGGCTGCTGCAGTGGCTGCCCAGACAATGCTGTCCCACCAGGTCAGCTGGGAGCCTGGAGAGCTTTGTGCGGGCTTCGTGGTGCTGAGCAGTGCAGTGTGTGGGGAACCCTCACATTTTATTGGTGTGCTAATGGCTATTTTTTTAAAGAACAGCTTTTGAAAATTAAAATTCGCAAATGGGGGTTTAATTTTGTCAGGACTGCTATTACCTTCTGCGTTAATTGAGTACTAACCAATTCTGAGTAATATGCCTATCGACATTTGTCTGCTGAGTGACAGGGCTAGAAATGCACTGGGTTTTGGCAGGATAATAGCTGGGTTCTTTTGAGTAAACCAAAGGCTTTCCACCTGCTGGTAGGTGTCTTGTTCCAAAGGGCTATTTCTCACTGACCTACCACTGAGCCATGTGGATGGCAGTACTTAAGCACTAAAAAAAATTTAATTTGAATCATCAGGATCCCGTTCAGCTGGTACCACATGGACAGTGAAGGTGTAGCAACTCAGCTCACAAAACCTGAATGTGGGAACTCACCACAAAGACAGGTGTCCCTTCTCACACAGAATTCCTGCTGCATGGCTCATCTACACTACCTGGAGCAAAAAATAATGTGTGGGGTGGAATGGTGCCATACTGCTGCATCACAAACTTCTGTACATGCAGATTTAATCTCAGAAATTCAATTTTTCTGGCTAGTTCCCAAGTAATTGTCTTGACTGATTGTCACAGCATTGCTTTTCTCTAAATAAATGTCATCCATAAGTAAGTTAGATAAATACTCCAGGTCTTACAACTGTCAGGTTCTTCAGCTTGATGTTTTATCAATCTCACTGAAGTTTTGTTTATGAAGACTATCATTAACTTCTTCTGATTCCTCTATATCACTTATGTTTTCAGGACATCCAAGTTCTTCTGGGTCAATTTCACAGGTATTACAGTGAGCTGCTCAGTGACAATACTAAGGGGTATTTAAACTTTCCATTCTATAATGAGAGAGGTTCACAATACAAAGCATCCCTATAACCCTTTGTCTGAACACTGCTTGGTGACATTCTGAGGGACTTTTCTGCCTTGATTTTCCTCTAGGCCCAATGGGTCATCTTGTCTGACCCAAGTTTCTGGGAGCATGTGGACAAAATCACCTACTTAAATGAACTATGCCAGTAGAATTTAAAGGAAGTCTTGTGTGGAGACTGTGGTGTTCACAATGAGAAGCACTAGGAATATTCTGTTTATGATTTGTAGCTGCATAACTGCTTCTGTTGTTCTCACCTTTGAAGGTGATTTAAATACAAGGAACTTGCCTTTAATGCAACCATATACTTTTGATGATGCCCTGAAGTTGTCTTGCTGTTGTGGAATATAATAGACAGATATACTCATCGCAGCTGATGTAAGATTATGCATCAGTAAAGGAAGAAAACCAACTGAAAACCCAACAAAGCAAAACAAACCACAAAACCCAAAAGAAGCCATTTGACTTTGGATTCATGAAAATATTGAAAAAATATTCAGTACAAGGATGTTAAAAAGGTCTTAATAAATACCAAACATCTTTCCTTTGGCTAAACATTAATGTCAGCAACTTGCCTATCATACAACTTTCTGAAATCAGTATTGTTAGGTTATTTTCTGTGGAGCAGCCTAAGAAGCAGCAAGTGCAAGATAAAAACAGAACAAGAGAACTTCTTAAAAAGTCAGACTTGCATTGCAGGAAGCTAACTCAATGCATATTTTTAAATTTGGATATGTAACTTAAAATTCACAAGACAAAAGTATTATTCATACTGAAGGAGTTTCCTTCATGTTTCCAACTCTGCACAGTACAGGAAGAAAGGATGTTTCACTTTCTCTCTTTCTAAAGAAAATCAAACTGAAAGGGGAAATTCTGACCCTCTCCAATCAGCAAGTACTGACATTTGGAGAAAAATGGGGAACTTACATGATTTACAGTCTGCATGCCACTTGGTCATTAGCAACTGCGGAAGATGTTGGGGTATTTATTAATGTCTTCTGCTATAGTCACACCCACTTTATCTTTCTGTATTTAAGAACCACTGTGTGGTAAAAGCTGAATATCTGTTAGCTCAAAATATGTTTAGATGTCTCATGATATGTGAAGTCCATAAGTAATTTACCACAGTATGAGAAAGAAATGAGGATTGTATATGTGGAAATGAGAGAACATGAAGTTTAAGAAGATGAAGCAATGGTTTCAACAAAGCAGTTACTTCAGGATGATGATTTGTTTGGGTGTGTTTTCTCTGTTTCATTCGCCTTGAGTGCAAAAAGAATAAAAACCCCCCCATTTTTAAAAATCAGTACTATAGGTGTTATTGGTGAAATATTTTGGCACTGTTTCAGAAACTTGAGACAGAAAACTGTAGAATAAATGCATATGTGAAGGCCATTTATTGTAATGAACATCACTGTAATCAAAGTTCATTCTCAAATTAAAATCTGAAATGATAAAAACCAGTTAGTATTAAAAGTACCAAGGAATAAAAATCTATATATGTTGTAAATGATGTAAATTCTGTGACTATTTGTAGAAAATAATTTGAAACTGTAGTAATAGTGATGAGAATGTTTGAATGCCAGTAATAAATTTTGCTGAATAACCTTCCAATAAAAGATTGCTTTGCTAAGGACTTAGTGTGATTAGGTTTCATATAGAAGACTGTATATTTTGTGTATTTACCAGTAGTATTCACATCATAATCACAGACTGCAGCTGCCAAGAAATTATTTGGGAGGTTCTTCTGTAAACCAAGGAAGAATGGAATAGAAGGTGTGACACTTCTGGATCTGCCAGGCCAGCCTTTACAGAGTATGCTTTGCCTTTGCCAAAACTTCCCTGTATCCCATGGTCATGTATCCTCATGTCAAGAGCAGAGGTCAGGCCTGAAGACTGGTCTCATCTGGCCATAGGTCAGGGCACATAAATTTTAAAACACGAATAAGAACAGCAAGTTGAAGCATAGCATTTGAAGTAATGTTCTGCCAGTGCAGCTGTGTGCTCAAACATAATTCCTTTGTTACAATTTCCCTTTGAAAATAAAATTTCAGCTGAATTACTCTGATTCATATAAATGACACTTGTGCTGGTCCCACAACAGGTGCTGAGTAGTGCGGAAGCATGATTTGGCAGGTTCAAGAGAAGCCCAGCCTGTGACTTCAGATCTCTGAGACCTTGCCTTTTCTCATCAGTTGGTTGAATGTTTGCATGATTCCAGGGTTAGAAAGTTTGCTTCTCATCTCTCACAGATTTTGCACTGCAGAGCTATCATTTGCTTGAGTGACCTCCTTGGTCTGGGCTCTGTGTTCGGAACACGCCTGGCACAAACAGACAGTTGCTGTTTCCCACCTCTACAAACAGAACATAATCTATCTGCCCATAACTTTTCAGCTATCCACTTCAGTAACTACTTTTTCCAGTCTCTGAGCTTGAGTATAACAAGTACTGAATATCCTGTGCTGCCTGTCTGCCTCCTGAGCCTACAGACCCTGGGCAGCTGTGTCCCATGGTATTACTATAGCCATATGCAGACTTTTGAGAGAGTCTGATGATCTGTTCTCCTGTTACAATCTGCCTGAGATCTATTCTTTCAGGGATACTTTGAGGTCAGGAAGACTGGCTGATTCATCTATAGTTTTGTATTTCTACAGGGCTAGTACACAGAAGGCACTGGAAAATTCCAGTTGTCTGTCTCCTGAGCAAAGTCAGAGCCTGACTGGATGTCACAGACAGCAACCATAGTGCAAGCCTAACATACACAGTCCACTGTGAGTCAGCTGTGTGCACATCACTGCTTCCAATCAAAATGCTTATGGTCGATAAGTCTAATGATGATAGACTCAAGGCAGCCCGTAGAATATCTGGAAGTTGCCATCAGTTGCTTTTTTGTCACAAGTTGAGCCAATAGCATCCATTTTAGAAAATGTTATCATCAAACTCTGTATATCTCATTGAAACTTCATGTTATTATACAAAGAGCCATGCTCTGCTCTGTCTTGGCAATGATGAACAAATCTCACACTCCAGCTGCATAGCCTTTTGGCAAATTGAGATCTCCTTCTAATTCATCTAAATATTCAGACCTCAGAATAGCACAAAGACAGCACTTCTGAGGATAACTAATGATATCTCACGAAATTCAAATTCTGGCCATCTACCAACATGCATTTTGCTAAATCAAAGGGCAGTGTTCCTTTGTGAGCTGATCTGATACTAAAATTGAATGCAATTAGAGGCATGCTGAATAGTTTACCAGAAATCAAGATCTCCCCTGACTCTGTAAATATTTCAGACTCATTCTAATAGGGGAAAAATAAAACCTTAATTTCTGTTGCCCTGTCCAAACTTACTGTCAACATCACAAATTAAAGTGGGATACATAGCGTGTGAACTTATGTCCTATCAAACCCTGCGATGCAGATTCTTCCTTACTTAAGAAAGTAAGCCTGCCACAGTGTGGTGGATAAACAGCTGCTGCAGTAATTTATTGGGTACCTGTACACTGTATTTCTTTCTTTTGGAAATGGAAAAGAATGCATCTTGCAGACACATAGCCTGATGGCATTAGCACACTGTAAACTAGGGGTTCCCAACTTTATTTTCCCTTGGGTAACACATTCAGTGGTCATTCATAGAGCCTGCCATTCCCTGAATCTCCAGCCTGGGTGTGTCCCAAGCCTCTACCACTCTGGACTGATGTATATACTGCAGTCTAAAAACTCATTTCATATGCTGCATGTCCTGGTAAGCTTCCTTCTTCCCAAAACAAACAAAAAGATAAAAAAAAAGTCAGATGGGAGAATTATGCAACTATAGAGCATAGTGGTTATTATTAATCAGCTCAATGTTGATTTACAGATGTACTCCATATCATCAGGAGACTCTTGAAAGCAATTTTGGGTGAATTGGAAAGTTTCAGCCAACAGCTATGTGTGGCTTCTCTTCATCTGAACCTTTTCTCTCAAACCTGATTGCTTCCCAATTACAGTGGCAATGACACTGCCCTATTCTTCCCCTAACAAACAGGCACTGCCTTATTGTTCTTGCCCTAAATATACACCTTTGCAAAAAGATTCCTTTGTTGTGCCACCTTTTTTGACCATAAAAACAAGAAACTTTCCTTTGCTATGTTTTGGTAGGAATATTGGAATCTCCTATTAACTTCCTTGGAAGTTAACAAGATTAACAAGATAACCTTAACAAGACTGGCATTTGCTAACCAGTGGCTCCCCACAAACAGCATGGCCTGAGAACCTTAGAATCACTTTATCCTTTGGAATCCATTTGTTTGTGATGGAATAAATGTGCAAAACCCAGAGTCTTGCAAGGTGTTCCTAATGTGTGAAAAATCTGGAAATTTGGTTCAGTTGTTCTCTGTATTTCTGCTCTTCAGAAGTGTGCACTCAGTCCTGTCTGCTTCAGCACGGGAAGAATCAAACACCCAGAGCTCCAGTGCCACCTCCAAGATTCTGGCAGCTGTCAGCCTGACTCAGAAGTGTGTTTAGTGCTCTTGCAATAGTAGAGGTTCGAGGGTCTTTTCCTCATTTGTTTCCAAGCCCTCTTTCTCAGCATTCTTTGTGTCTCATATGTATCTGTAAAGAAAAGGAAATCCAGAAAGCCTTTTTGCTTATGAAATGTAAATTCAGACTTGGGCATTCATGTTTTGGCCAGACACATGCACTCAGTGTTTCAGCTGCTAAAGCATGGGTAACAGCCAGGGCAAAACCCATCCTTAGAACTGCAGAAATTAAGCAAGGCTATACTTATTCTTGGAAGTCAGGGGATGCAGGATCGAGCTCCACTGTTGGTTCTTTCTAGCTTCCTCTCTACATGGCTGAGAATACATGCAAGACCTAGGAAGGAAGCATCCAGTGCATGGAAATTCTCAGTGTTTGCAAGAAATGTGTTAAGAATAAGCTCTGTTTGCCAGTCTTTACCACTTTGCTGCTCTGTTTGCCAGTCCTTACCACTTCATTGCCAGTCTGAGGTGACAACAGAGAATCTCACTTGGATCTCATGCTCCACATGATTCTGTATTTGAGAAAACTTTCAGCAGAACTCCTGAGCAGGTATAAAGAAACAATTACTATTTTTTTAATTTTCCAGGAGACCTTTATCATCCTTTACAGCCCATTTATCAAGCCAATTCAGGTTCAGTTTTCTAGTTGCAATGTGCCTGAAAGAGTGTCCTAACAGGCTAACAACAATTTGAGTGCTGAAACTCAGAATAGGTAAAACCCCATATTAATACCTAGGCTGAGAAACAGAGTGGGTTTCTTTACTTCTCATGTCCAGTGGAAGTGATCACACTTGGAGTTGTTTCCTTTGTTCAGAACATTAAGAAGGTGTGTATCTTCTGTACCCAGCTGCCTGATTTCATTAACAATGCAGAAATTTAGAACATTCATTGCCCTCCATTCTTCTGCACAATTCCTTACTACTCATTCAAGAGTAGATGTGCCACTTCAGCTGCTGTCAAGGACAGCATGGGGCATTAAACAAGTTCAGGGAACCAGTGCCTGTTCAAGCCATCCCAGCAAGACAGCAAGAGGGTCTGTCTGGGAGCTAAACCAGCAACATGTGCCACTTTACTGGTCCAGTGAAGGGGCTGTGCGGAAGAAGGGAGTGGTGAGTCACCAAAGGAAGTGTTTGCCATCCTTATTTGGACAAACTTGGACTGGAATCAGCCGCTCAGCTCAGAAGCTGGCAGGGACATGCGTGCAAGCACACATGCACAGAGGAAATGAGTGACAAGGAAGCACTTCAAAGCAGGGCAAACCCAGGAAAACCTTTTCAACCTAGCTGCTTATTAGATGCAGTAGGCATCTAGCCAAATCATTAGAGAAAGGTGAGATTACTGCAGTGGAAGGCCTATGTCAAATCTATGTGTTTCTACAGCTGACACTGGTTCCTTACTTAGATTTTTCTAGAACCATCCTACCAGAATAGTTTTGTACGAACACTGAAAGGGAATAACTGTCCTATAAAGCCAAATTACAGAATTTTCTGATCATATGTCTGTCTGCAAATGCCAACCCAATATTTGAAATTTTGGACTCAAATTATAATCAGGATAGTGAAATGAAATGAAAGGGGAGACACGCATCAAATTTTAAAAAATGCCTTAAAGGAAAAGGAAATATGTACCACTACAGTCACCCCATAGTGTCTAATTTGCTTGTTTTATTGAATTGTCACCAAGAAGGACATTAGTACCCTTACTTGTATATGTCACTGCTGTTTTAACAATTTAGATGACTCATCCTGAGGAAATAGAGTGAGAGACATCTATTTAGCTTTATATTGTGCCTTTGTTGGAAGCCATTAAGGTTTTCTAATTTAAAATGCAACAAGAAGTAAAATATATTTGCAACTGTCCTTGAAAGGGGTGGGGTGGGGTGGGGATGGATGGGTGACTGATCTAACTAAAGAGAACAATTCTGTTATTGAGATAATGAAAAAACTTGGGGTTTTGAATGTGAGAAGTTCAACAAGGGGCCGAATGTACACAATTTAACTTGACTTCAAGTAAATTGAGAACACACAGAGGCTTGTCTCCTAGCTGGGGAGAAGATAGAGAATTTGTCTCAGATCTCTCAGTATCTGATAGTGCAATACACCAGAGCTGCTGAATAATATTATTCTCTGTGTGTTCTTAATGGAACTTTGACATTAGTGTTTTAAGTTGCAGTTAAAATAGCCAAATAATTTCTAATTGGCTAATAATTTTCATAGCACTGTGTTGCAAGTGTAGAGGAAACAGGTTCTTCTAGACTGCCTCATGTACAGTGTATTTATATATATGGTTGCTTAGAATTTTTTTCTTTTTTTTTTTTTTTTCTTTTTTCTTTCCCATTTTGTTCAGATACCATCAGATGGTATCTGATGTCCTTGCTGGCGGGTTTCTAAAAACATATTTCATGATTACTTTTGTCTTTTTCTCTTGCCTTTTGGAGAGCTGTAAACATCTTGTAGGCAATGCGTGGTTTGGGTGGAACAGTGAACTGAGGATGTGCCATTTCCCCATTACCTGCTTGCTAAATACATTTCAAACCTGAGTTCACTGTTGTTAATCTCACCCTCTTCCACTTTCTGCTTTTTGGGCCATAGTCTGTGTGATCTAGGTATGGACAAGTGACAAAGAGTCCGAGTGAGTAAGAAGGATAAGCATCTTCTGCAGCTCAGGACAGCACTAAGGCAGAGGATGCAGCTCAGACTGCTCACCAAAACCAGAGAAGTGTACTCAGGGAAAGCAGAAATCTACTTAGATATTACATACTAGAAGATTATGTTTTGAGTATAGCATTAGCAGATAAAGATATCTTATCAATGTACATGTGCTCAATAGCTGCCTTTTTGTATCAATGAGGACTGGAGTGGGACATCTTTATTTTGGAGACAGAATGTAAATGATGTGAAAAGAGCTATTGTAAATGTTTTGAAAAGAAACTAACTGTACTTGCTAAAAGCTGCTTTTGCAGAAGAGATCTGTAAAAAGCAGGAAATTCTACTATCAAAGCTGAAAAATAATTTAAAAATAATTCTTCAGGTCCTTTGACCTAATATTCAAATGCATATCATAGCTCTGGATGAAGGAAAATAACTGCATGAGAAGTGACACAAGTCTCACAGATTGTCCAGTACATCTTAATTAGACTATATTCCTGCTTTCAGGAGTTTAATGTGAGCTGTTGTAACACTGACAGTAAGATTTATCATATATTTTCCTCTTGTTTTTCTCAATCTTGTTTTAAGCATTAGTTAAGTGAGCCTATGATGCAGCCTATGATGAGATACAGAAGAAGCAAGAAAGATTTGCATCTGGGTCACCAATTTTTCTTTTTCTTTTCTCCACAAAGTCACATTTTTACCATTTTTGGTGACTGGGACTATTCTGTGTCTGTGAGTACAGACCTAGAGAAGGCTGCTTTGAGGAGTATTTGATGACAGAAAACAGTTTGTGTAGCAGAGTAGGTCTGCATATTACACTGTCTTGGCTCTGTCTCTTTAGGCACACACATGCAGCAGATGTCAGAAGTAAATTACTACCCGAGGTATGTAAAACTGAAAACTAAAAATTTTACAAAACAAACTGAGCTGAGAGCAACACAGATCTCTACCGAAGCCAGCTGACATAAAGAGAGGTGTTGGCTGTTGGGCTGTCTTCAGATCTCAATAGAAAAAAAAAAATCCAAAATTAGAATAAGTCTGGATGAAAATCCAACACAAAGTATTCAAAACTCATAGCAAATATTGCCAAAATGTGGGTGTATGGCATCTGACCTGAAGATGTTAGAGTTCTAATTTTTTTTTTAATCTTTTGAAAGCATCCAATATTATCTTTTAGTATAAAATGAACAATGTGGCTTGCTCAAAAGTAATCTTTTGCAAAGCAGCCATGTTTCTTTTGGTCCTT
The DNA here is from genome assembly GCF_028551555.1 of Melozone crissalis. Taxonomy (NCBI): domain Eukaryota; kingdom Metazoa; phylum Chordata; class Aves; order Passeriformes; family Passerellidae; genus Melozone; species Melozone crissalis. Next base: position 15,796,249 of record NW_026535783.1, on the reverse strand, counting down.
AATTGTGAATAGTAAGTTTTTGTTCTAGGCAAGAAGAAATCTAAACAAACTTATCATAGGTTACAAATGAAGGTAAAATTTTAATGTTTAAGCTATTTGAACACTAAAAAAATGATGAGACCTCTGCAGAAAAAATAAAAATCAGGAAAAGGATAGTATGTGTGGAGAAGGGATAAGGATTTTACCAACCACAAATGGCTTCAGAAATATTGTAAAACAAACATTTTGCAAAACCCAGAGCAAATATGTGCTACAAGAGAAAACAGCAATTCCCATGGAAACGTACTGCTCACAGAGATAGAAATCATTGCTTAGAAATCAGCATCTGTTGTCACCTCTCCTGGAGGGGCACATCCCTTTTGATTTAGGGAAGCTATAACCTCCTCACTGTTGCATTGTGAAAAACACCTATTCCTCCAAATAATCTGACTGAGAGCAAATATGACCTGCTTAGTTCCCAGACTTGGCCAGGGTCTTTTCATCTGAGTAGCTGTTCTGCACATCAGTTTTCATCTATAACATGCTTCCAGCTTGTTCAAACTCTCAATCTTGGTAAAGGTGCGCACAGTAAAAAAGTAGATTTCTGCCCCAGTTACACAGAGATGTATGATGTGGTTTGCTTTAATAAGAATTGGCCCCTTGGGTCATGCATTAAAAAGTGTCTTCTGTTTCTGAGTAAGCACTTAGCTATCAACCTACAGGTAAACAAAAGGTTTTTGTGTCCCAGTTCAAATACGGCAGCATGAAGAAGAAAAGGAAACTCTAACTCAACAAGCTCAAGAGGAAACTGTAAACTCTCCATAAAAATAAGCTTCTTTGAGACATCATTTTCAAGTGTTTGAATTTTATGTTATAAAGTGGTGAATTTCAATTGATTCCATCAGGGACCTATGAGTCTCAAAATATTAATTTCCTAAAGCGAAAACTGGGTATAGCAAAAGACCATGCTGGTATTTTAATAAAAGGAAAAGGAAACATTGGAGCTTGCCTGTGGACACAACTGAAGGAATCTAGGTGGGGAATAAGTTTTGTCAAAACTCTGACAATGGGAAGGGTTTCAGTTGGGATGTCAGGTTTTTAGTTGCCTCTGTGAGCCATATGCAAAGGGAAACAAAAATGCATTGATTTCAATGCGTAGGAAAATACTTGTTTATAGACTACAATGAAATGCAATGCCAGGAACATGACAAGACAGTACTTTTCAGATATTTAGAGTCCATGCAAGTGATAATTTATACATCTTTATTTTACAGTCATGTATTACTTGGATTTCTAAATACATGTATGCATATATGTGTTTAGGGAAGAAGGATGAACATAGATGTTTAAATAGTGTGTAGATTACCTTGCAGTCACAACAAGCCATTGTTATATACTAGAGTTCACAATGGGAATGGGTGGAAACTAAAACTTGCTAGTGCTTATTCAAAAAAGGTTTAGCAGTAAAAAATATTAGAAAAGGAGTAGAGAGCAAACCAGAAAACTAGGTTATGCTGTAAGGACTCAGTGCAATTTATAATTAGAGTACTGTATGCACATCTATATTCCCTTCTCTCCACTCCTTACCTCTAAAGGGCATATTAAGATTTGATGAGATAAAAGAAAAGCAATACAGACATACAGAAGGGTGGTCATGCTTCTAGAACAAAAAGACATTATGTTGACTAAGCATGTAGTCTGGAAAATATGGTTGAGAAGGGAATGTGATAGAGAGTTTGATAGATCATGAAAAGGATGGGGCTGGTTAAAGGGGAAGGACTTTCAGTGCCAATGAAAGATCTATGGGTTATCAGATAAAGCTAGGAGGTAGTTAATTTAAACAAACTAAAGAAGAATATTTTGCTCAAGCAGTTATCAAGCATGTGAGTTACTTTTGAGGGATAGTGAGGCACTAGAGGAGTTCAAAAATTATAGACTTGTTAAGTCCCAAAGGTGAAGACTATAAGAAACTGCATGAGTGTGCTCAGGAGATCTTCCTGGGGGATAGACAGTGCCTATGCTTTTTTCTACCCTTTAGTGACCACTATCAGGGCATATGGTCTGTTGCTATACCAGCTTTTTATAGAGTACTTGAGTTCTAGCTGCAGCTTAAGTAAGTGAGGGAAGAAAACTGTCAAAAATATTCAAGACAGTGATATTATTTGCATTATTCTAGTACATTCACCATCACTGTTTTTTGCTCCTTTGTTTCTTTTTTTAAATGAAATATATTTTTAAATTATGCTGCAATTCCACAGTTTTTGGAAATATGTACATTACCTCTAAAGCAGATGAATCACCATAGAATCACAGAAGAGTCGGAGCTGAAAAGGACCTTTAATAATTGCCTTATCTAATCCCTCTGCCATAGGGAGGGACACCTTCCATTGGATGAGGTTATTAAAATCCTATTCAGAATGTCTTTGAACATTTGCAGTCATGGACATCCACAACTTCTGGATATATGGACAGCTAATTAGTACAGAATGTATGTCTAACTATTTGGTACAGATTCTCAATTTTGGTTTTATTTGCAAACTAATTATGAATCACAACTTTAAATAGTATAAACAGTAATAATTTACGCACTAAAATTATTTGTGTCTTCTCTTTTTTGTTCAATGGAAAGACTCAGGTGCCTAAATGCTAATGAGCATTTGTAGTCCAGACACAAAGAGGCTTACCTAATTAAGCATGGTGCTTGAAGAATTGGCCAAAAGTTTGAAAAGCCTCTTGTCATTATGTATGTGCTGTATGAGTGCTGGTGCTCAGAGATAAAAGAAGGGCCTGACTTTTCAAATATTTAGACTGTTTACCAGCCTTCTCAAAACACAATGCTTAAGGTAAAACTCAATATTGTTCAGGAGTTTAAAGACAAAAACTTAGGGAAGAGAGAATATTTACAAGTTAGCTAGGCAATGAATGCAGTATATTAACAATTCTTCTCCTTTTCTGTTTGTACACAATCATCAGTACCACTTCTTTTATCCTCTTTCAGAGATGTGATGATTAAATAGCAATTTAAAACAAAAGACCAGGGAGCAATTGATATAAACATTTAATTCTCATCAACTAAATCTGTTTTCTCTGAAATCTATTAAATATATACCTTTAATAAGTGTGGTGTGGCTCACTTTTTCTGAAACGGCTTAAAGTCATGTTTGCATACAGTAGTCAAAAATATTCATTGCTTTCGCTTTAGTACATGTGTCATATTAAATGTTAAAAATTAAATTAATCCACAGCTGTTTGTTGTTCCCAGTTTCAAATCAAGAATTAGATACTCAAATTTTTCAAAGTAGTTTTTTTTGTCACCAGAACATCATTAATGGCAATGGAGAATCTCTACCTACCTACCTCTGTTACATCATTTCTGTCCTTCTGCTGACAATTATTGATTTGCTTTGGTAAATGGGAGCCCTGGTAAGACTAGCAACAATGACTGCTATTCAGCTGTAACTTGTGGACAAATCCCAGGTTCTGTTGCTGACTGAAATGCCCAGATTAAGTAAACAAAAATCTTGTGTGCTTAATACAGTAACTTTGCCCCATACATGGCAATTGTTGGGTCTCTTCTTTTAGGACTTATCTAACCCTCACACTGCCCTAAAGACAAGGTATATAAATATTATTTGAAGTTGCATGAAAAAATATCCTGATTAATTTCACCAGATATATATGGGGCATCTCAAATTATCTTTCATGTGGTGTCCTTAAACTAACAAACAAATATATACAGTTTTAAGAGCTGTTGGATAGCAGTCAGTATCTCAAGGGACTGCAAAAGAATAATTGAAAGCACTTTTGCATCTTGCAACTGGTCATAAGTACCTTCCAAATTGCTTCCACTTGAAGTCAAATTACTGATGCGGTCATCCAGCTTGTAAGGAAGGCATAATTAGAAAAAAAAGATCAATAGAAACCTACCTAGTTGAAGTATCTAACAGATGTTTCTGATGATAAGGAATTCGACATTATAAAATGTGTGGGATGTGGCAGTAGTGAGTATTTTTATGTGTGCCACACTGGGGAAACCACTACTAAATATGACATATTTATTTTATTGAAGTCCTTGTAAAAATACAGAATTTCTACTGTACAGTAAAAATTCCATGGAATATCTGAACAAAACCATGGCCTAATACTTTCAATGAGCCAACAACTCCTATGATATTTGCTCACAAGCAAGCCCCAAAGCTAAAATAAGCAGTGAAAATAATGAGAATTTTTGCTTTATTTTTCCTTTATATCATTTGTAATTAAAGTTCTAGTCTAATGCTCAATATGAAAGCCTTCTGTGTGTTTCATACAGTCTTTTGAATAAGCTTTTCTGTCTGTTTCTCTTGGCACCTTAATGTGGTTTTTTTCAACAGAGTTCACCTACTTCACCTATTGCAACCTTTGTCTGGCTAACCACCAGAGCTGATTTGCCTCCAGTTTCAATGATAGTAAGATTTGCTTTTTTGGGTCACTATTCAGAAAGCTTGGATTTCTGTTTTTCATGTCCTAAAAGATATTTGTCCTTATTGCTTGTGGTTTATTAATTATGAAGTCAGTGGCAACATTCTGACCTCAGTATATTTGCAATATGGTCAGATCAGTAGTTCAATTTGAGGTAGCAACTTCCAAGCGTAATGGTTGAGCATTATTAAATTGCACTGTCAGGAACCTTTTGCTCATGAAAAACAGTGCTGTTAAAGCTGTTGTCATAGGATGCTGTGTGTTATTGCCTCCTAGTTAATTTTCATGTCAATTGTGGTCTTGCTGATACGTGAAGTTTTCATTTTTTAAAACATTTTTGGTGTCTAATTTCCAAAGGAACTGAAAGTGCAGGAGACCAACAGAAAGACAAAGGTAAAGAGCAAAAACACTGACAACACAAAGTAAATGAGAAAGATGAGATTGGTGAGGCTCAATCTGTAAACAGTAGCAACTAAAAAGTTCACATTGTCTTCACAACCAAAACAAGTACAGTTTTGAATTTGAGTAGGAAGAGAAGAATTCAGTAGAACAGAGAGAGTATTATTGGTCTTTCTGCTGTTTAAGATTAGCTTAATTTACTGAAAACCATAAATATGTAGTATTTTTCCATTAAAGTAGCTGTGAGGTGTAGTGTCTTTTTTAAATGTTTCTAAAATAGTGGCAATGCTTCCAGTGTGTGCACAGATAGACCACATGTATTGTATACACTGTAAGTAAATACAGTTTACTTGGGCATAGGAATCTTTCTATTTCATGTGATAAAAAGTGTGATAGGCATGCTCACAGGAATACAGCTACAGCATGAAAATGGAAATTGAGAAATGAAATTTGTAAAGTGCTCCAGTTTCTGTGTGAATTACTGCAAAACCAGGGCTGATTTAAAGATGAATTCTAATGTGAGAAGAAGTGGGAAGGCAATGATTGATTTAAAGGAAGGACTGCCCAAGCTCTATTTCAAAATGTAGGTAATCTGTCTGTGACTGTCAAGCATCCCTTTGTATTTCTGATACTAAATTTTGCCCTTCAATATTAGATGTACCGTGAAAATGTGTACTATTTTTAATAGTTTGCAAAGGAGGGCTGCAAAGAATAATATTTTTTTTAGAAGAAGAATTCTATTGATGCCTTGCAGGGCCACCTAGAACAGAGGCTAGACAGGGTTAAGAGAATAAAGTAGGCATTTATTAAAGGCCTTCAATAGGCACAGTTTGGGCAGTGCAAAAGCCTCCGAGAGGGGCCTCACCCGAGATATGGATGGTGCTCTTGAGTTTTTCAGATGGATTAAAGTTTGGTCTATTTGCATATCAGAGGTCAATTGTCCAATTGCAGCTTCAGGTAATGAAGTTGCATACCCTCAGTTTGCTCTCCCCAGTTCACTTCTGTTTATACTTTTGGGGCCTGAGGCAGTGACAGTGACCTTGGCTCTCAGGCCTGGAAGGATTGTTTTGTCTGAGCAAACAGTGAAGAGAGCTCACTAACAATCTATATGGAGTTTGGAGTTATACACTAATGCAGTGCAGGATCTGAGGTATATAAAAGCTAAAATCCCAAAGCATCACCAATCCATCACTTTTTCATGATTTTCTGTAAAAAGACAGTATGTAATGATAATCTATACTGAATCATTTATGTTTCTCGTAAGTTGAATCAGAGCAGCTCTCAGGAAAATTAATTTCTTGTTCCAACTGTACACTTCTACATTGACCCTCTTCTGCTGAAGACTGATCAGGGTAGTAACTTTAATATGCCTCCATGTGTGCTATTTATGCACTTACATTTGAATCCAATCCAGAGCTACAGTCCAGTTACCCATGAAAAAGCAGTGGTGAAAACAAAAATCTTTGTACTTTTCTACCTTCTTAACAGCATAATTCATACTCAGACTGCAGGGTCTGTTTGCAAGAAGTAATTTGTATTAACTTCATACATTTGTGAAACTTCTAGTTGGTTGCAACTTTGTAATGACTTTCAGTTTATTTTTGCTATGATATCACAGCTTTCTTCCCAAAGTGGGAGAATTAGGATTAGATTTTGGGACAGTATCCCCCACTGAAGTAAGGTTCTTTGCACATTCCATCCATTTTATGTGATGTAAAACTAAATTAGGGCCAAGAATACCAGGCAATTTTTCTAGGTATGGGCATTCCTCTGTGCAGCAATGGTAGAGAATATAATCTGAGAAGAAGAGGATTTACTGTCTTAATTCCTGTATAAGGAAACACACAATATGAATGGTCTGTCCAGGTATCCAAAGAATAATTTGTAAAAATTTTGAAGATGGAGCTTAAGAAGCAAACTCTCCCTGTTAATGTTCTATGAGAGTATTTCTCCGAAACATTTTCTAAGGATGTTTCCCTCAGGTGTCGTGAAATGGCTTGATGGATACCATATGGCAGAAATTCCTCATTTACTGGCAATGTTCTTTTGCCTACTTTTTACAGGTAGCCTACTTTTACTGAAACACTCAGGCCCTGAATGAACAGATGAAAGGAATGCAGTGGTTCAAGGCTGGAACAGTTTTGCTTCTTGACATATCACTTTAAGATCATCAAATATATTGCCTTTTTTAATGACATCAACACTAACAGCTGGGAGAAGCTGTGTGGAGTTACACTGACATTGAGGCCCTCAATATTTGAGCCCCTCAAGACCTGAATCAAACTTTGCAATTTTTTTCAAGTTAATCACTAGCTACAGCTAGACACCTATGACTAAGCAATTCCATTGTGAACATTGTATGCTTGGCTAATCCTTTGTTTTAAGTAAAAGGGAAGTCAATCCCAAGATGAATGGACTGTCTGGATGAAAGCCACCAGAAGTGAAGTCAGCAGAACTGAGGTGACTGAGGTAGTTCAGACATTGGGAGATCACGTCCAGCAGGACATGGACCACCCATAAGAGAATCAAATGGAGGGAAGTATAATGCTCAAGTGGACTAATTAGTGTGAAAATATAAAACTAGGTGATCAGGGACCCAGACTTTTGTGGGTTACCACCCAGCTCCCTACTTGGCATGTAGTAGAATAAAAATTAGAAATACCCCCAAGTGAATTGGCACTTTGCACTGGGTAACCAGCCTGCATTTGGGATAGCAATATTACTGAAGTTATATAATAACCACATAACTTGCTTTGGAGTGCTCAACAACGTGATTTCTTTTGTTTTTTTTGCAAATCTTTCTGAATCTTTCTAAAAATGCTGTGTGTGGATAATATTTTTGACATCATAAAATACTTTGGCCAGGCAGCGTGCCGAGCATTGCTCTAAAACTTGTGACAATGATGAATCCAGCATATTTCTATAATTAGAAGCCGAGCTTTTACTGTGCAAGTTTTTGATGTAAATGACTCATATAATCTGTGAAGTTACTGCAGAACTGGCAAACAAGGAATTTTAAGACATGTCATTGAAAAAAGCAAAAGTGACTTGATGCTTGCCTCATCATATATAAACATAATTTTCCAGAAAGGTTTTTGAACATATTTGCACACAGTACAATTAGTGCCATGATAAATATCCATGCGTGTCCACAGTGCTTTACAGATGTGATGAAAAAGACTGTGGACAAAAGTTGACCGGGTTCACATAAAGTAAAATGGAGGCAGGCATAAGGAAAAAATGTCTTAAAATTTTTTGCAATTACTCTCCTCATAAGTTCCAATCAATTGTTTTACTAACTTGATATGAAAATAATGATTCAGATCTGTGAGCTGCCATGTGAGGACTGGGAAAACATGCATTTTTACCCTACTGTCTGTTTATGTACTGTGGAGATATTCATCCAAATCTCATTTTAAATCTTTCTGGCTGCCAAATAAGATGGTATGCAAATTATTCCATAAATTGTGCATTTTGTGAAAATGGAGTTGAAAAAACTATTTTATTTCCAAAAAGGGGCCTATGAACTTGCTAGGAACATTTGCAGTAGAAATTTGCTCAAATCTCTGTTGGGGGAGGGAGGAGAAATGCCTAACTACAACTAGAAACTTCTAACATGTAGAGAACAGTTATTGTAGATTTTGCAACATTAATAGTGACAGGGAAATGTTTTGACCAGCCTTCCTGTAATCCAGTGGTAAATCTTACAGTATTTCTTCCATAGTATTTCACCTTGCAGTAGAGTATATTTTACATAAGACAGCTTTTTTTTCTCTGACTTTCTTTCCTCTAGGAAACACATAGGCAGCCCAGAGTACCTTTTGTGTTAATAGTTTTTATATTTGATGCCAGTGTATTCTAGTGTACTATAATGTATTTCCTTCTTGAGGAAAGTATCTAGGTACTCCATAATCATCATAACCAAATAAGACACAAAATAAATAGCATATTTAAAATACCTGCAAAGGGATTTAGGTTTAACCTAGTTGAAAATACTGTCAGAAGTGCCAAGTGTCTCTAGAAGAAGTGCAATGCTCCCTGACAGATGAGTACCTAATGCAAAATTGCATCCAGTTACTTTTTCATTGCATGCCTTTACACTGCTCCCTGCTTCCAGGTAAAACCAGTCCCTTTAATCAAATTGCAAAATGAGGAGTATAAGTAGACAAATTATCTCCATGCTGGTAAATCCCTGGTGCGTTCTCAAAGGTGTTCAGTGTGACACGGAGTTTGATGATATATTTGATCCAAGTGATGTACAAAAAAGTGATGTGGACAAGTTTCTGTTTCTAACATGTTTTTAAAAATAGACATGAAGTATAATGTTTATGTTTACCTGTGTTTTAAGTAGTGGCCTTGGCTTTCCAAGATAGCCTCTGTGCGTGTGCGTACCTATCACAATATGCTTTGTTTTTGTCCAGTCTTCAGGCACACTATAATTAGAGTGGTTCAACTGTAAATCACATAAACTCCCCTTTTTCAGTAACACGTATGTCCAAAACATTTATAAAGATCTGAGACCTCATGGAAATTCAGAGTCTAATGAATGGGAAGTCGGGGGAAACTATTAGACTGTACATTACAGAATGTTCTTATAAAGGCATTATTGCCATAATATACCAGGGATTTGCTATCTAATGTTTTGAAGTTTTAGTGCTGTGGGATTCTTGGGTTAAATTTTGTGACTGTGCTAGAAAAATGTAATTGTCAGTTGTAAATGCTCTTATATTTTGAAAAGAGAAAGTGAGCATTTCTGTTGCCTTCAGTTTTCCAGTCTGTATAATTCAGTGATATGAGGTGTCAAATCAAGGCTCTTCATGTTTTATTCTTAACTTGTGGTTAGAAAAAAAATTGTTCTAATATGTGTTCTAATATGTGCAATTTGAAATCTGTTTAAATCAGAGCTTCTTATTTTAGGTCTACAAGTGATACACTGTAGCACCAAAAGTTCCAATTTATACTATGGCCTTGAATCATGAATACCAATGGCATAAGTCTGCTATGATTTTGGATAATTTCACATCTGTGTAGGCTGATATAAACCTCAGTCCTCTGTACTTTCAGTCACACCATGCCCAGCACAGCTGGGTGTCTTTCTTGCTGGGTTTCTCAGTATCAAATTCCTGATGTTCTTGCCTGCTAAGCTCTGGAGTGCACTGGTAGCTTTAGGTGAAGGGGAATAATGTATGTGCTTCCCACAGAAAGATGTCGTATTGCCAGGCGTGTCTGGGGCTCTGGGTGTCAGTACTGGTCGTTAGGTGTGTTGGGCTGTAATCCAGCCTCAGTACAAGTCTCTGTGTGTGTTATTTCACTCGCATTGAGAGTGGTGGTGCCAGGGTGTGGTAAACACTCTGTCTGGATGACAGGTGTCTGCCAAAACCCCTCTGTTGCTCTGGTCCTCAGCTGGACAGGGGAGAGAAAATGCAGCAAAGGCTCATGAGTGCACATAAGGACAGGAAGAGATCACTCACCAATTACCTTCACAGTTATAACAGACTTCTTTGGTAAATTAGTTTAACTTATTACAACTCAAATTGGAGCATATTAATGAGAAATAAAATATTAAAAAACATCTTTCAGCCATCTCTCTCTCTTTTCTGATCTTAACTTCACCCCAGATTCAGTCCCTCCTCCCCTCCAGTGGCACAATGAAGTGGGCTGCGGTTACTTCCTTTGTTTCTGCAGGTCCTTCCTCCACAGGGAGAGGACTTCTCACACTCTTCCTCAGTGTGTGGTCCCTCCCAGAGGAGACAGAACTCCATGAATTTGTCCAATATGAGTCCCTCCCAGGGGATGCAATTATTCATGCGCTACTCCAGTATGAGTCGCTCCCACGCGGTGCAGTCCTTCAGGAGCAGTCTGCTGCAGTGCGCTTCCGTGCCACAGCGTGCGATCCTTCAGGAACGCACAGCTCCAGCCTGGGACCCCCACAGGGCCACAAGTCCTGCCAGGAGCCTTCTCCAGCACAGGCTTCCCAGGGGATTCCGTGCTGCTTCAGGCACCACCGCCTCCTTCAGCATGGGGTTCTCCATGGGCTGCAGGGGCACTGCTGCCTCGCCATGGACTGCACCTTGGGCTTGTGCAAGGGAATCTGCTCCAGTGCTTGAGCAGCTCTTCTTCTTTCTTCTCCACTGGCTTTGGTGCCTGCATGGCTCTTCCTGTCACATATTCTCACTCCCCTTTTCTCTGGCTACAATTTGCTTCTGTGCAAGGGAACTTCCTTCCCTTCTTAAATCTGTTGTCCTGTAGGCACTACCACTATTGTTGATGGGCTGAGCCTTGGCCAGTGGCAGGTCTGTCTAGGAGCCGGGCGGCATTGGAATCATTAGCCACTGGGGAAACTTATGGGAGCTTCTTACAGAAGCTACTCCTGCACCTCTCTGCTGCCGAAACCCTGCCATGCAAACTGAACACACAATAACAGCTGCCACCCTGTGCAATTCTGACCCGCGCCCCGGGAGTAAACACTGGTTTTGCCATCAACTGCAGTTACCCTTGGATTAGGCCATAAATAGAACACAGATCAGCCTAACACTTTCTTTGGGATGTATTTTGTGTTTGTGCATCCCCCATGTATAAAAGTATGTACGTATTTGCACCCTGAAATAGAACATATGATTCTCATTAACTTAAAGTATCCTTCTTTTCTTGAGTAACTTTCAAAACTTGTATTTTTTTTTTTTTGCTTTCTTTTTACACATGCTGTAAGAGTAGAAGTTTTTAGTTTTCTAAGCTGCTCTCTATCATTTGACTTGGTAGCTCTGAATGTCCATCTAAATGTTTGGATTTCTGTCTGGACTTCTGAAAATCAGTTGGAGTTGTCATCAACCATGACACCTAATTAAGAACTGCTAAGTTAAGGTGAATGGGGGAGCTGAAGTTGCTCCCACCCCAAAACAATGAGGAGTGCTGCCCAAAAATCTGCAGCTTTTCTGAGAGTAGAATGCAGTCATTGTTAGCAGTCTATTTGTTTGTGCCTCTTTTATGTTTTACTTTCTGGTCATATTTCTTTGATGGTGTGCGCTATGATTTTAATTTGATTTTCTTATGGCCACTTAAGGTAGTCTTTTAACTATACTGGGAAGTTATAACTGTAATATCATCAGGAGCAAAAAATTTAGGTTTAGTCATTGTGGGAATCACTGATCACATGCTAATTTTCCTGTTAGTAATTTCCTAGTCCATAAAACTTTTAAATTATTCTGGATTTTGTTCCATGAGGACTGCCATTCTGCTGCTCCTGTGTCTCTGGATATATCCAAAGAGAACAGATTATCCCCAATAGGTCTGTTCTTTAGCATAGCGTACCAGATAATGTGCCATATAAATTATTAATTGCCCATATAAATGGATCCAAATTCTTCTGTATTGCACAATGGGAAAAGACACTCAGTATAAAGTGATCTGTGGAGACTTCACTTGGAAGTAAATTCATCTACTCCACTGTCTAAAATTGGGAATTTTCTAGTATAGTAAACATCCAAAATCCATTGTGATGTTCAAATGTATGATCTCTCCCACATGAGGAAAGGCAGTGAAAACACACAGTGTAAATTATTACCTGGAGGCACATTTTCCTGTGTGGTGACTACAGGGAGAATCTAGATAAATAGTCTAGATACATCAGTTTTAGAATATGTAATTGAATGAAACAATCCCGTTCTCTGTGTAGATGGCTTTTTACCATACTCATTCCCCACAGGCTGAGGCAATGAATCTTGCAGCTGCCACAGCTCTAAAGAGCTAATGGCAAAACACATTTAAAGAAAGAGATTCAAGCAATGACATTCCTTGTCTTCTAATAATGATGTTCCAAACACAGCCTCTGGCTCAGCCAGTCAGTAAGTTGTAGGTGCCAGAAGATAGGAGAGTATCTCATAATTTATCCACTTAAACATTGTGTGTTCTTAGTTAATATCTTAAATTATTTACCCCCCCAAAAATAAGCAAGATTTTCAAATCCTATCAAGTTATCCAGCCCCAATAACCTCACAGAAGAGGATACTATAGACAAAGTTCTACCATCTTTGCTTATTTCTTAAAAGCACCTGAATATTTACCAGTCATGGATCCTCTGTATGCATTTGTACTTTCTTGCACACTTATTGTAAAATATCACCATAATTATTCTTAAGTGCTTTACATATGCTTTGGATGAGGATAAGTTAAAACTAAAAAAATCAGCTAACATTTTTATCTAGTAAAAAATATTAATTTTGGCAAGAATGAAGAATAAATTTCAACACTGCACTGTGGGAATAAAAAGTAGGAAGTGTAAGTATTTTAGGGAGGACAAAAGAGAAGTCACAGAGACAGAATGAGTAGGTAATACTTGAGACTTGGATCAGCAAGTGAGCTAAAGCTAAATAAAAAATATTTCCTACGGTGGAGACAGATGTTTGACCATTTCAGAATATTTTCACTGGATCATAACAAACCCTCAGAGAGTAGCTTGAATCCTGTCCACAAACAAAGCAAAATATGAGGCTGGAAGAGGACTGGATGCTCAGAGGGAGACAGTAATGGTAGTGGCTCACCTGAGGAAAATGAGTAAAATACTTTGGTTTCTGTAAACAGTTTTAGAGTCCAGTTGATGGGAGGTTTTTTGCTGATTATTATTCTCTTAGTAAACTGCAGGCAGAACTTCATTGATGGACAGCGCTGCTCCATCAGGCTGATGAAGAGGGATCCCTGTTTAGTATAGATCAATTTTTTTATCAGCCATGCAGTAATAATTGAAACGAGAAATATTTCTCTGAGATGAATGGCCTTATAGGTGGGCTGTGACCTGAGTCACAGGCAGTGCCCATTTGCCTTACCAGATCATTACACTTAGTTAAGCCCTGTGCTTCAGTTATCACTCTTCTTAGAAGCAGAGTGTGGAAATAAAGGTCCTCTGGGGCCATCCATTGTTAGTGGCCACAGGCTGCGCTTATTGACCATGTAAAAATACACTTACATTAGAATAACTGATGTCCTTGTGGAGACAGAATGTGTTTTCACTGCCAATTCAGTATTCTTCTGTGGATTTTATGATCTAAGCATGAGTCACTTCACAACGTTGAACTGTCTCTCAGTGTATTATTGAAACAATATATTTTGGCACATATCTCTCATTATAGTCGGATATTTTTTTTAACAATTCCAGCTTTTTAAACATAGGATTTTATACTAGCTCTTACACAGTATTTGTCCTACTTACTTTACACAAATTTTTTTTTACACAAATCTTTAATTTTATCTCTGCTTCAGTTTTTATAGTGGGGGAAGAGACAGGTGAAATCTAGTAAATTGAAGAATTATCTTTAACTCTCGATATTATCACATACATACAAATAATAATTCAGTGATTAATTTTGTTTCTAGTGCAAATAGTTATGCAGTCAAAATCCTTTATTGAAACTTTAATGAATTTTTATTTTGACATATTAGAAATGGCCCTGTGCCAAAATCCCAGAAAAGATATACACGCAGGAATATATACACACAGGAAAACAGAAAAAGATCAATATTCAAAGTCCAAATATTTCCTATTTTATGGCTCAAACCACGACTGTGATCTGAAGCACGTTTCCCTTTGGAATCTTTAAAACAAAAATTATTGAATAGGTCTCATCCTTTACAGCAGTAACAGCAAAATGCTTTGGAAATTAAACAATGCGGTGGAAATTAAAAATGTCAACATTTTGAACCTGTTTTTCTCAGGTAATTTTACATTTGCGTTATGCTAGTTTTTGACATTTTCACTATAATCTGAGCAGCAAGAATTAATCTTGTTGACCCTTAGATGTGTTCTGGAGAATATTTTTAAAGGCATTGGTACTTTCAGACAGAGGATGCAAAAGAAGCACCTGTCCTACCAGAGCTGTCTTATGATGAACAGTGGCTCTGTAAAGATCACTTCCATAAGATGTAAAATGTATTGTGGAAACAAAGACATGATTATGGCTGTAATTTTTCCTAAGGGAAAATTGAGAATGTTCATCTGTGGGTTTTATTGAGAATATTAATCTGTGTGTTTTATTGCTGCATAGAATCATAGAATGGTTTGGATTGGAAGATCAGCCTGTATCAACGTGTGTGCCATGGACATTTTGCACTAGACCAAGTTGCTCAGGACTCTATCCAACCTGGACACTTCCATGGATAGGGCAGCCACAGCTTCTCTCGACAATGTGTTCCAGTGTCTCACTACCCTCACAGTAAATAATTGCTTCCTAATATCTAATCTAAACCCATCCCCATCCAGTTTAAAGACATTCCCGCTTGACCTATCACACCATGCCCTTGTAAAAAGTCTCTTGTCAGGTGTCCTGTAGCCCCCCCTTAGCATTTTACTGAAAGGTGCTCTAAGGTATCCCTGGAGCCTTTGCCTCTCCAGGCTGAACAACCCTAATTCTTTCAGCCTGCCTTTGAGGGCAGAGGTACTCTGGCCCTTGGATAACTTTCATGTTCCCAGTTGGACGTGCTCAAACAGATCCATGCCCTTCCTCTACTGGGGCCTACAAAGCTGGACACAGTAGTCCAGGTCTCGTGAGAGTGGAGTAGAGGGGGACAATATATCCTTGTGTGTGTGCATATTTGTGTGTAGGCACATGCAGGTGAACAAAAGAGAAGGAAAGCCATGATCAAACACAGACAATGTGTAAAATAGAAATCTTTCACAACCTAACCTTATAGAAGCTGAAAGGTGGTGTTTTATGAAGTTTATTTAGCTTATCTACAGACTGGCAGATCCA
The DNA here is from genome assembly GCF_028551555.1 of Melozone crissalis. NCBI lineage: Eukaryota > Metazoa > Chordata > Aves > Passeriformes > Passerellidae > Melozone > Melozone crissalis. The sequence continues at coordinate 15,780,671 of NW_026535783.1, read as the reverse complement.
GAAAACTATTTTATTTAGAAAATGATTTATTCCGCAGTCTTATTCATAACATCAGTAGGACAAATCTGTTTGATTTGCTTTGGCTAAAAATATTACTGGGGGAAAAAAGGACTTTATAACATTAAGGCTTATCTGCTTTGGTTTGCACCTTGTTTTATATTGTCTGGATCTTTCTTTGTGGTAACATCACAGAAATACAGTTATGATGATTTTCACCTGTGGGATAGGTGACAGAAAGCTAATGTTCTTGTAGCAAAAATATGAGGAGAAAATAACTCAGATACAGATGCAATATCTGCAGAGGTGTTTCTAAATTAAAACCATCTAGAGGTTTATATGGTGGCTCTGTTATTTTTTGAGAGTAGGTAATTACAAAGAACTAGACAGTAAATATACAGAGAAACTGTCTAGGATTTGAAAGTGCAGTGGACAGACCAAAATGCCATCCAGTGTCCCTTTATTAAGAAATATAAAAAGGACATAATTCCTGATAAACTGCTTTTAGAAATAAGAGAAGTTGTATTCAGCGAAGATTTGGAGGCAACCTCTAGAACACTGCATTTTAAAGGAAGAGAAAAATGGAAGCTAGCAGCATGATAGAAATGAAAAAAAATATTAATTTGCCTTAATCTGGGATACAGTTGTAGTTTGCAAGAATAATTCTCATCGCTAAGGTGTGCTCATGTCTAGATTTGTCTCTCTCTGAAGCTCAGAATATAATCTGAGGTCCAGACTCATTTCTGTAGATTGTGTCTTGCTTTTCCCTTGGTTTTAAATTCCTTTGAAATTCAATGGACTTTCAGGTTTGACTTGTCCCATACTGAGTCCTCTTAATACTCCTTTTGAGAACTGAGAGGCAGCCCTACCTGGTTACTAGGAGACACATCTTTTACTTAACAGAGTTTCTGGCCAGTATAAGCACTCTAAAAAGTGCCAGGTGGTTGAACCCACATGTACATTCCACCCCATTTCCTCCTCAAGTAAGGGTAGAGTTTAAATGGCTGCAACAAACAAGTTTACTGGTAACTTTGAGAAGGTTTTCACACATTCTGCTTTGTGGAAGCCTACCCACTACTCTAGGAGATCACCACTGCCTGCTGAACTGCACTCTTCACAAGGAAAACTGCTGGTGCTGTAGGATAACCATTGATAACTTTTCCAACATTCATGCTTTAAAAATGCTGTGAAAGAAGAGCAAACTGAGACTGAAGTTTCCATTCTTCATTGATATTGTTATTGAAATGCCCATATCTACACTGTATTAAGCATAAAGGAAGATAAGGTCTGTGGCTCATTTAGTATGTTGTCTGAACAAACAAGCAAAATGACGCATCCTGGATGACCAGGCATTAAGGTATGATGAATTCAACTCCTGACATGGGTGCATTGCTGAGGTGCTTGTTGGAAGGCTTGGTTAGCACGCCTGAACTGCGGAATGCTTCTGCTCTGTGAGAGCAGGTTTCATTCATTGTGTATTCTGGCCTAGCTCCATCCATGGAGCTCACTCATTTCAATAAGACATGCAGAACTGGAGCAGAATATGCAATAAGGATTCACACAGAATATGCAATATGGGGCTCCAGTCTGGGGCCTGAAGTGTCTTGCCTGGTGCTTTTAAAAACAATGCAGAAGAATCTGGATTTACTCCGGTAGCAGGCATATCTGATAATACTTTATTGATGTCACATATTTTAACTCCTGTGGATTAAAAAAAATGCATATAACTATGTATATTCTGCATAAAAAATGACAAGGCATGTAATTTCATTTAAACTATAATAGAGATGAAAACACACCTGTGGCTAATTTATTCCCACTAATAAATTGCAAAGAAATCTGAGGCACAGCCACTTAGGTGAAGGGCAGAGAACTGAAAAGGAAGGAGAGTGAGAGTCAGGGGTTTTGTTTTACATGAGAGCATTTACTTTTGGAAAACAAATTTAAAAACTCTTTTGTTTTGTGTATTTGGTGTGGGAAGCAGTGAAGTGCCTCTTACTTTAAATATGTTGTTTTATTAATAGATTGGAAATACCGTTCAGAAGGAAGGCTGGCACTTTTCAGGTGGCTTTGAATATACAGTGGGCAAACAGTTGGACAGTGTTTGAATACTGCAGTGACTGACAACCTCTTGTAAAACCTCTCAAAGGAGAAGGACACTTTAAGAGAAATTTCCTCTTCTGATATAGGTAATCTCACACATCATCTGATGGCAACCTGTTCTGACCTAAAACTCTTTGAATGCAATTTAAACTTCAGTGTGCCCTGAAACTTCAATTAACCTAGAAGAAGTATACAGCAGTAGGCTGTTGTGAAAGTTATGGAAATTTCAGATAATCCTTATGAAGCAAATATTTATTTTCCTGCCCTTGCGTATTTCTTTGCATACATAACAGTTATGCACACTGGTTACTCACCCGCCTATTTCAGAGTACCCAAGAGCTTCTTCTGAGCTACCGAGCACTTTCCGTTCCTGTTTTCAGCACTGGTAAAGCTTTGTCATTTCAGTTAAGTTTTTAAGTTTTCTTCTAATTGTAATGCCTGAAATGAGCTGGCAGTTGATCTTAGAACAGCAGTGACAGAGGCCATGCCAGTAACAAATGCCTGACTTTGTGCTACTGGTAAGGGAGCTGTACAATGCATTGGTGGACAAGAAAACAAAATCCATAATGAAAATGGAAGAATATATCAGACAAGTGTCCTAATGTTGTTTTTTCCCCTTCACACTGTTGTAGCAGTCACTGCTCATTTTTCCTTTAGTGTGTTGAGCAATGCTCTCTTCTTCATCCACAGTCAGTCTGCACCTGAGAGAATTTATTTTTTGCATGGTCAAGCTGGTTAAAGCCTCAGTCTTATTCTTTTGATGTCAGGGTAGAAGCCCCAATACAATGCAGCCTGTGAGCAATACCTGGGAATGAACTGCCATATTTTAGGACAGTATAAGTATTTTATTTTGTTTTAAAAGTGGATGGTAAAAAACATGACTTAATCCAGACTTAGTCTGGAATAAATCTTGAATGGTTTAATATAAAATGCCTTTGAAGGAAGGATGAAAATTAAGTTAGGGGAGTGGTGCTTTTTCACTAATTTTCTATTTTTCTGTGTTTTTGTGGTCAATGCACACATATAAAAAAGGGCTTGAAATTCTGTATCTCAGGGTATAGAAAGTTTAACACCTCTTCACACATATCTAAATGTCTGCAAAGTGCATGTAGTTAAAGTAAAATAGTTTTTAACTTGCAGTGTTTGTTTTTGGTGCAAATGCTGTCTCTTTATCTCATTCAGTGAGCAGCATTTTGTTGGAATTTTCATCCCTGGTAAAGCACTTTTGTTTGGTAAAATGGCCATGAGATGAGACTGAAGTGTTAACCTGACCAGGTTATGAGCATCACAGCTGAGAAAGCATGCATAGAACAGGTGCAAAGCCTTTGATAAAGATCCAAGTAGAGATCTAGATCTTAGAGGGAAAAGGATTTTGCTTACGCAATGAAGTCTGTCTATTTCACTGGTAGAAGTCTTTCTTCCAGTCTCCTGTCCTGGTTGCATCTTCCAGCCTCAGGAATAAATCCTTTGTACCGGTTGGCTGCTTCTGCTGTTACTCAGTTTTAGTTTTCATTGACATTTTTTAAGCTTAAGCCCCAAGGGGTTTTTTGTTTGTTTGTTTGGTTTTTTAAGCTTAAAACAGCTTTCTGTGTGGTAGATTTCACTAAGCTTGAAATTAGGCAAGACCTATTCTCACTAAATAGTGAAAGGATAATGATAAAACCAGTGTTTTATTAATTTAAAAACACTGGTTAATTAATAATTAATAATTAATGCTATGAAAGTTAGTTTGTTTCTGTTTAGCAAGTTACTAGAAGAATGCCATAAGCAGCATAAAAATATATCTTTCCAGGGTTTTCGTCAGAATATCCACAGAAATCCAAGATCTTATTGATCATTTTCCCAACAGCATAAAAACCCATTAAATTTAGCAACGGTGGCAAGCCCAGCACCTTTCCCACGCAGGGTCCGTGCAGCTGACATGGAGTGGGTACATTCAGCTGCCACCAGAGGAGATGAGGGATGAGGGGCCAGCTCCACGGTGAGGAAAACATTGACCAGCCTAAAGAATGGGCAACTTCTGAACCAGAGGTCCCCAAATAGTAATCCTCTTTCCACTGCTGCAAAGACAGAGTTCCTCTAAATTACACCATCACTGCAAGAAGGGGAGTCTTCCGGGTGACTTATTTTAGGTTCCCATTCAGTTTTGGCTCTTAGGGGTATGTAGCCAGAGTAACTCCAATGACATCAATTGTGGATTGTATAGCTCAACACACACAATTTTGAAATTTGGCTCTGTCATTTTCGTTTGAGGAAGTGTTAATAAGGCCAAGAAATTACTGATGAACTTGGCTAATCTTCAAGTGTCTTTTTGAGGCTAGCACTGTTCTGATTCCTCAAAAATACAATAAATGAAGATATGAACTCTTAAGTGGCAAGCAAGAAAGCATTTGCAAATTTCAATGAAAAATCAGCTGTAAGACAAAAAAAGGCTACAATGAATATTGGATTTTTATTGCACTATAATGTATAATGCAGAGATTTTTAATCTCTGTGGAGTTGATCTGAAGTTAGAGGCCATTCATGGAAGTTTACATTATATATATATTTTTATATATATATATATATATAAATATATATATATGAACGATTTGTGTTTGCTGTCAACTAAAAATGACACTTGGAGACAGTAAAAGAAATCAACAAGTAGATATACTTGTTGGAAGTTCACATATGGACAAAACTAAACTAAACCAAAAACTGTGAGTGTAGCCCTAGGCCTCTTATGACTTGACTTCTATCTACTTGTCACACATAGATTATTACTTTGCAATTTTTGATTAAATCTCTTAGGGGTTGAAACTGGACGATCCTTAACGACTCTTACTATGAAAAACAATCTCTGATTTTTCTCTGGAGAGCAATGACATGACAGCAGAACACAGCAGAATTTGAAAGAAAAAGAGTACTCAAGTTTCTCATGCATAGCTCAGTAACTGCTTGCATTAAACAAAGTATCAGCATTCAAAACTTCCATGAGTTGAATCCTAATTCAAATTGAATTCCAATTGAATCCCAACTTTCAAAACACTGTCTTGTTTGAGCAAGTTACAGGAAAGCACTTTTAGCAGTTGCCAGGACTGTTTTTTTTTAAACCATATTTTTAATTCCTTGAGTAGATGAAAAATATTTATGAAACTGCCTTGACTTACACCAGTTGCCAATAATTTGTCAATATTTAACATTTCAAAGGATGATATGATAACTCAGTAGAAAGGTAGCTAAGATATCATTGTGCTGGTGAGTATTGGCCATTTTATTTCCTTAAACTTCTTTCTTTCTCATCCTGGCATTATGAGTCGTTACGGTGGTGGTGCTGTCTCCAATGTATAATTTAAAGCATTTTCACTTGCAAACATTCCAACTTAGTATCTGACAACAGAGCAGTCATATATCTACTAAAACTTCAAGTACATGCTTATTAATTTTAAGGCTATTTTTTTCCCTGAGATTTCTTACATCATAACTCCTGAAATCCTGAAGAATTGCCGTGAAGAAAGCAGGAAGTTTGATTTATTTATTTCACTAATATAATCACGGAAATTTAAACATCAATTAAGTAACATGAGAATAAACAATTCTTCTAAGGAAGGAATAAATTACTGACTTATGACTTCTGTGACTTTTGTTAATATATGTTTAATTCAGACTGAGAAATAGGAGATCCTCTCTTCATACTTTGAAAGAGACAGGGAAATTTATAGGAATTAATCAACTGATAAATCTGGATGGGTTTGTACTATCATGTGTAATGAAGATTATACAACAGAGAGGAGCAGCAAAAACTCTACCACTAACTTTTTAATCATTGCAATAATTGGGGATATATTTACACTCATTCACAAATAAGCCACTCCCTTATTGACAACAAGTCCAATAAACTATGACTTTAAAATCTGATTCTATAATTTAGAGGTTTTACTGAAATTTATACTGGAAAATACAGAATTATCTTGATGGCCTTACAGGTTAATCTACTGACATCATCCAATCAGTGTGATTACCAGAAGAAAATGCATCTTTCTTTTGGCTTAAAAGAGATGTCCTGTTATTACCTACAGCCTAAAATATGAATGATTCTTCTGTGAATGGTTTGAGTCTCCTTTCAGGAAAATGCTGATCACACTTTTTTAAGACAAATGGTCCTGACGCTTATCTTGCTGAGTCTTTTTTTTTTAAATATTCTGCTAGGGAACTGGTACCAAATGTCTACATTTAGGACTTGAGACCCTTGTAGGAGAATGAGTTAGAGCAAATCTACTTTTTTCTCTGTTAAAGGTACTGCTTTTTTTAAAGTAGCTGTAAGTTTAGGACTGACAAAAAGTATTGTCTTGATTTTGCTAGTAATTCACCATCCGTCAGCACCAGCACAGACCAGAGGTATGGAACAGGACGTCAGTGGAGCCAGCCATCCTAGATCATACTGTTGAGTCACTATCTCTGGTATCTCATCTTGGGATGACACGTTAGTTAATAAATCCATCTGTTCTACATCCACAGAGCTAGAAAAACAATCATAATAACACATATCTCATTCACGAGTACTGCAACTCCTGCTGGCAGAACAGTCCATTACTCCACATGTCAAGTATATGTCCTGGCTGTGCCATGAAGTGCCCTGTCTCCACTGATTCCCATCTGTGTGTAGGGAGAGCCTGATCTATGTTGCATGAGAAACCGCAGAGGAGAGACATTACTGAAAAAGGAATGCTCATCCAAAGTATTTTTGTGCTGTAGCAACTTGTAGTTCAAATTCAAGATGGAGTTCAAGCTGACTAATTTGACAACTCTCCTGTTTCTAAATGATCCCATGTAACTGCTGTAAAGTTTTCACAGTTTGCTGCTGAACAACCAACAGGCTTTCTTTTTGAGCCAATATTTCAAGTAGGTGGAAAAATACACTCAAGCAGCCTTGTGACTGCAAAGGCCTTTCTTTCCTTTATAAACAAGTCACAAAGAGCCTCCTACTACAGTTATAAAGGGAAATATATAAATGGGAATTTTTAGATGCAGGAAAGGTCTCCTGTTGTTCCTGAATACTTATCTTACAGCTCAGAAGTGGGTAACAACTGGTTCTGCCTCCATCTATGCTACTTCTCTAAAGAAACCCATTTTTGTCCATCCAGTTTGAGCTGGAGGAGGATAACAGCTTAATTGGACCCTCCTGACAACCCCAGGAATCTGAACTGCAGACTAAGTGGCAGGAATGCATGCCTGAAAACCGCCTGCTTTCCTGCCCTTGCCCCTCTGCTTCTGTTGCTAGGAATTCTGAGTGCTCCAGCTGAGCCACCACTCAGGTTTCTCAAACCTCCCATTCATCCACAATCAAATCTATTGAGAAACTGACAGTCATCCTTGGCAGGAGAATAATGAAGCCAATCTTCAGCACAATATGTCTGAGATTCACTGAACAACCGGTGCTTTTGGGCGGCGGGTGGTACAGCTGCTGAAGGTGCCCCAGTGTGCTCTCCAGATGTGCTGCCAGGCTCAAAGCTCAGATACAAAAAGAAAGATGGGGGAAGAGAGAGCTTTTGCGGCAAGCAAGCTCATTTATGCAGGGCTTGGAAAAACACTGATAAGAAGCATCATAATTAGAAAGTGCTTGTGAAATAAAACAATTGCAGTGCAGTTTTCAGACTATACATCAAAGGTTCTCATCAGAAAAAGACAAGAATATACACTGACTGATGAAGGCTCTGTGAGATATCTTGGCCATGAAATTAAAGGCTCATCTCACATGGGGATAGGAACTTCCACCTGGGGCTATCGGGCTTTCCTTCTCCTGGGAAGAAATAAATAAGTTTACAGATGTTTTTGCATTGCGTGGGAGAAATCCTCCTACTGTAGTATTTCCCATGTTCTGTTCTAGTTGCTGTACTGAAGGCACCATGTTGTCCATGTTACATTAGATTCAGCATTACTCACCCAGCTCTTTTAAAGGTGTATAGCCTGGAAAACAACCCCAAGATTTCAAAATATATAGAGATATATTCCACTAGATGCTGGCTGTGTTTTGTTGTGATTTAAGAATTCTAAGAGTACAAAAAGGAAGAATTTCAGCTTATTCTTTAATCACCCGATTCAAAGAGCAAGCTGTAAACAAAAACCAGCTGTATCAACCAAATCTCAAGGGCATTCACCATTAGAGTTTGTATGCTGATGCTTTGTAAGGAAAACATTTTGTATGCAGAGAAAGAAAAAAAAAAAGAAACACTAATATTAAAGAAACAGTTAAACTCTGTTTAGTTCATAAAGGTCCAGTGAGCACCTCACTTCATCAAATGAGAAACTCAGTTCACAGCTTTAAAAGTCAGGATTCTGCACAAGAACAAACAGCCAAAAGGAGAATCAAGTGGGAAGAAAATGTTCTGAGACTTGGTGGAAAAAGAGAATAAAAGGTAGGTGACTTAAATGCATAACCATTAGTCAAAAGGGATAGAGAAATCAAAAGCATTAGCAGAAGTATATTAAAAGAGCTATACATTTGAAGCAAAGCACAAGACAGACTAAGCCTTGAAAACCTTTAAGTCTAAATGTGAGATTCAACATAAAAATGAGGTGAATACTGAAAAGTGCAGAGGTGACCTAAATCATCTTCATTTTGCTCTTGTGTTACCTATCTATACTGATAATAATCTGCATTGATAATATGTAAGTCAACTCCAGAAAAGGACTGGCCTGAATTAAAAATTTCTGTCTAACCACTAGCACCAGTGACCAGTGACCCCTGATTGGAGCCCTCAGGCATTATGAAAATACATGTAATAATTACATCAGTATTTTATAGAGCACTAGTAACTAATTACAACTTTGCACTTCAGAATGCAGCAAATACTCTGATTCTGTGAATGCATACATGTGTTTTACAATGCCAGAGGAGCATAAATATTTTGCCATTTGAAGCCTCTGTAACATTACAGTGTTTCTTCAAAGGCACAGTTGCTGGAGAGAGTGACAGAAGCACTTGTGCTCTCTACCCTGTACTGTTAGTGGCACAGCCAACGGTAGCCAGTGTAGATAAGAGCTCCCTGACTTTGCTGTTCTTTTCCTACTGATAGGAGAACTCCCCCAGACAATTCACAACTTGTCACTGCATGTCAATGGTCCAATTTAACTGACTGTAAACAACCATGGAAGAAAAAAACCAGGTGGTTTCCAGAAACTACAGAAGTAAAACTGTCTCATAAATTAAATGCTCTGTCAGGATGGTTTTAAGGCAACTTTGAAGTTAAAGGTTCGTTCATATCTGAAATCAGAGATTTTACATTTTTAAAACTCAAAACTAATAAGACAGAAATAGTATTTCTTAGCATAGAAATGCTATTTTTCTTCCTATGATCACATTTTTCACATTTCAATGAGTAGATAGAGAAGGCTAACTTTGTGTCTACTGTACTGCAGAATTATTTGCTAACATAATATGTAAAAAACTGTCAAAAATTAAGCTTTCTTTTCTCCCCCCTCAGAGTAAATCCACTAAGAGGTCTGTATTGTCAGAAATAAGAGATTTAAAGATAGGGTTTTCAAATTCCTTTTGAATTCTACCACTCCTCTGTTGGTACACACACACACGCGCTATTTAATGTTTTGAAGTTCATCTAGGAACAGGTGAGACATCTGCTGTTAAGTGGCCTGGCTAATTCATGTTTTTATGTGACCATGAATCATACAGCAAAAACTGTAATGTCCATTGACACTATTCTTTATCAACAAATTTTAAGTCAATTATTTTTCCACTTTTATTTTGTTGCTGTTATTGTTATTTGGTGCTAATTGGGAAAAAAACCAGTTGTAAAGGGTACTCCAGTGCATTAAATACACTTCAAATTCTGTCAAGTGTAAAGAAGGGGTGAGAAATCCCTGATGTCAGTGTATGTCATTTAAAATACTATTCACCTTTGCAGTAGACTTGACTAAATAGGTCTTGGGGAAGAAACACTTGTTCTACTGAAATATTTAGACTCAGATTCTGGTTTGTTTTCTTTTTTTTTCTTTTTAAGAAACGATCTTTTTTTAGAAAACTCCCACTTCAAATTACTTCACTGCTTTTTAATTTGTGTGAAATACAGACTTAATGAGTAAGGGGAATTTCTTGTAAGAGATATAGGCTTGGGCTATAAAATTAATTCAAGCAAAGTACAAAGAAATAAAATGTATATATCTGAATAACTTGCACCATGGGACCCATTAATACTTCTCTACAGAATTGTTTTAGATAGATGGCTAGGAATTTCTGTTGACCTATGCACTATTTTGTATTATCTTCAGGAGAGCTATGGCTGGTATTCTGTCCTCCAGGGCTTTCAAATGAATCAGAAGAGCATTAAAAAATAGGGCAATAAAATTCATAAATTATTTCAAAAGGATCAAGGGGATTAATTGAAAGAATAGACAGCACTTTTTTAAGAAGTTGGGAAGAATTTTAGTTTATATATTTCCTGGTCACATCAAGCATAAAGTTGAGCAGTATAATATTAAACATCTCAGAATTATCAAGAAACCTTGTCATGGGGTAATAGTTGAGTTTGGTGCAGTCATTACAGCAATATGGTTGCTGTAATTTTCAAATGTTGATGCTTTTCATGAAAATTGTTGTGTTGGGATAGTGCCTCTCTTTGTATCCAGGTTTTCTGCTTCATAGAGAATCACAATATAATATGATTTCAGTCATGGCATAGTTGCTGGCTGAGAATTCATATCCATTCTACCACTGCTTGCACCTCCCACCACACTCATAGTCACATCCTAAGACACAGGACATGCTGCACAAATGCTCAGCCTCAGAGTTTTGAACATTTTTGCATGGTCTCCTGCAGTGGAAGTCAAAGCTTGAGGGACTTTTTACAAAGGCATTAGTGACAAGACAAGGGGGAATGGATTTGAACTGAAAGAGGGTAGACTTAGATTAGATAATAGGAAAAAATTCTTGACTGTGAACCTGGTGAAGCACAGGAACAAGTTGCCCAGAGAAGCTACGGATGCCCCATCTCTGGAAATGTTCTAGGCCAGGGTGGACAGGCCTCAGAGCAACTTGGTCTAGCGGAGTTGTCCCTGCCAATGACAAGGCAATTGGAATGCAGTAATTTTAAGGTCCCTTCAAACTGCAACCATTCTATGATTCTATGTGATTCTATGATATGCAATGGACAAAGACTGATTGACTTTCAAATTGCTTAATATGGGTTATAGAAAGAACCTCAAACAATGTTCTCCACAGACAGTCAATTTCTGCAGAACAATTCCCTTTATGTAACATTTATGATACAGTCTATTGTCTTCCTTAGTTGTAGACACAGGGATTATGGTTGTAGACATTATATATGTAAATAGCTCTATGTGAAGTTAAGACTTGGATTAAGTATTTGATGGAATAAAGCCTTTGGTGTCTTGCATTTTTCAAATGCCAATACCAAAAGTGACTGGTTGGGGCCCTTCTTGCACACCTTCATTATCCTGCAACTGGCACACATTATTTTTGAACAATCCAATAGAATTCTTCATGGTTTATGCCAGTTTTAGGACATTTTTATTTTTACTGACTAATACAGGGAACATCTGAAACATCCAATTTTGTAGGGATATTATGACAGCAAGTGTCAATTTAGAAATCTGTATCTAATTTTCAGGTTAGAAAAATATATCTACAGTAGATTTATGTTCATCCTTAACTACTTCTGTCTTATAGAAACCATATATATATATATATATTACAGTTTTTGTATGTATATATAAAATATTTTTTACTATTTTATATTTATTTACCTAATATCAGAAAGGACTGCAATTATAGGATAGAAATATACAAGCCCATTTGTTTGAATTAGCCTTGTCACAGGGAACCTAAGCCACTCAGGAATATGCAAAGTGGAAGTGAGCTGATAATTCCATTATAACTTCAGTCTGTAGGAAACCAGCAGGACCAGCATTAGCACCTGAATTGTCACCACTGACTTGCCACTAAACAAATACAATCTTTGAAGCCTTTACAAAATGGTTTGTGCTTACTGCATACTTGACCCTCCTATGACTAACTTTCTGTTTGTGCTACAGATGGATTTAATCTGGCATTTATGTCATGCATACACACACACACACACACACACATGCACACACAAAGTAATAGCAATAATCAAAAGCAGGATGGTAAATTTGGTTTAGTCACATGTTTTTCATGTACTAACTATACCCTTTTTCCTTGCTGTGTGACCTGGGAGATACCAAAATCACTTGATTTAATTAAGGACTGAATAAACCAGATGGGTTGTTTTTCTTGCTTATACCTTCCTTTCTTAATGCACAAAAATGCACAAACCCACATCCAGAAGAAACTATGCGTGTGCCAGCCTGGCCGGTGTCCTGCAGGCTGCTTGCCAGTGCTTATTACTGCAAGACATTGCCTGCTCTGCGAAGGGCAGGATTAGACTGCACCAGAAGTATGTAAAATTACTTTTTTCCCTTGTACATAGGAGTAAAAAGGAAGCAGACACCACTGTATTAGTCACAGCCAATGGGAAGAAAGTTCTGCTTATCAAGCCTGATTCCTTTTTATGACAAGGTAACCCACCCAGTTGACAAAGGGAAGCCAGTGGTGGTAATCCTTTTGTATTTCATCAGAAATCCAAACTACTGTCTCTCTCAGAGTATCCTTCTGGATGAGATATCCAGTGCTCAGCTAGATAAACGCATTATGCCAGGGGTGAGCAACTGGTTCAGGGGCCAGGCAGAAGGGGTCACAGTGAATGGGGTGATACCAGACTAGTGACCTGTCACTGGCGGTTCCACAGGGCTCCATGCTCAGCTCTGTGCTCTTTGTCTTCACAAATGGCTTGGACACAGGACTGGAAGGGTTACTAAGTAAGGTCACAGATGATACAAAACTGGGAGGAGCAGCTGACTCCCTCAAAGGCCGGAAGGCCCTGCAGAGACACCTTGAAAATGAGAGGGCTGGGCAGGCTGTATGAAATTCAGCAAGGGCAGGTGCTGGGTTCTGACCTGGGATGGGGCAATGCTGGTTGTACAGAGAGTCTGGGAAAGGAGAGGCTGGAGAGCAGTGTTCTAGAAGGGACCTGGGTGTCCTGGTCAATGGCAAGTTGAACATGAGCCAGCAGTGCCCTGGCAGCCAGGAGGGCCCCCATGTCCTGGGGGGCATCGGGCACAGCATCACAGCCAGGCAAGGGAGGGGATTGTCCTGCTCTGCTCTGCTCTGGGGCAGCCTCACCTCCAGTGCTGGGGGCAGGTGCCACAACACAAAAAAGACATTGAGCTGTTAGAGAGTGTCCAAAGCAGGCCATGAGGAAGGTGAAGGGCCTTGAGGTGAAGCCATGTGAGGAGTGGCTGAGGTCACTCAACACACTTGGTGTGCTCAGCCTGGAGAAGGGGACACTGAGGGGAGACCTTACATCTTCCTTGTGAGGGGAAGAGGATGGGCAGGCAGTGATCTCTTCTCAATGGTGACCATTGACAGGACCCAAGGGAATGGCCTGAAGGGGTGTCAGGGACTGTTCAGGTTCAGTAGTAGAAAAGTTTCTTCACCCAGAGGTTTTGTGGGCAATGGAACAGGCTCCCCAGGAAAGCTGTCACTGCACCAGCCTGACAGAGTTCAAGAGGTTTTTGAACAATGTTCTCAGGCAAATGGTTTGATTCTGGGGAAGGGGCAATGCAGGGCCAGGAGTGGGGTTTTGATAATCCATGTGGATCCCTTCCAACTCAGTGCGTTCTGTGATTCTGTAATTCAGTCTGGGCTTATCAAGGTTATTTAGGAGAATAACTTTCCTGCTAAACCCACAGGTAGCACCTCTTTGGAGGCAATGGATGCATTGCTCAGCCTGTATCTGAAAGCAGATTGGGAGGCACCTTCATAGCCAGTTGTGATGGGTAGGAAAAGCTGTCTTTGGCATGTTGGAAGCCCTGGGCACTGAAGACCCATGATAGCCTCAGGGGCAGAGTGAGGATAGGTTCCTCTGCCCCTTGGGGCACTCCTCACCATAACTCCCATCCTGATGGTTCCCCTGTCATGTCATGAGGTGGCAGTATTTAGTTTCCACTCTCTGGCTCTAGATACGTGTGACATCAAATTCTTTTCCCCCAGATGACTTTGCCTTGCATCAGACATCTCCACAGCACGGTTATGAACAGTTTATTCTGTGTACTGTGGATGTGATCCTTAGCACTTGGATCTAAGCTCTCTGATCTGTGAGGCCACCTCAAAGTGAGAGATGGAGATCACATGACGAGCTTATTATTTTATTTCATTGCATTAGTATTTGTCACTGCAGCTATATGAATGATCTGAGATGCTCCAAGAGAGGTTTGACCCATAATCTGGGGTCAATGACTTACTCATTGGTCTATTTAGTCTTTCCAAGGATATCCCTTATTCAATAGGGTCTGGACTAGGAGAATGCAGACCCAGGATCTGTAAGCCAGGAGAGCCCCCATTTGCACTGGATGTGGACCTTGCATGACAGAAGGCTCTTGACAGCCTTTGAGGGTTCAAGATATGAAAAATATTTGGTACGTTTAAGATTGAATCTGCTTAATAACTGGAATGGCAGAATGCGGGATTGAAACACAAATATCAAAAATGCAAAATTGCCTGTAATCAGGTGTCAATAGTGAGATGACAGTTGAGTTTTATTCATTGAATACAAAAGAAAATGTGCTGACCTCAGTGAATTCAATCACGATGGAAAAATCTGTGATTTGACTTTACTTTGAGAACAATAAGTGTACAATGTTAGGTAAATAACTTCCAACAGAAAAAGGCAACATGAACTTTCTTGCCCAAGACCATGGTGATAAACTTCACTGGGAATCTCAGAGACACTTCTTCGCTCAGACTGAAATAAATGCAGCAGGTATATGCAGATGATCTATGGAACAACTCAAAAAGTGTGAAGTTTGCATTCTTTTATATTAAGGCAGAGAGAAAGTTTGATTTCTCTACAGTGTGATTTCTATACATGCCCTGCTAGAGATAAAATAGAAACCAGGTCAGATCAAAGCTTTTGGGCATTCCAAAAGAAGCAGGAAAATGGCATAAGTGCCATAGAGATGATCTTTAAGCCTTTCAATTTAGGAAAAGGTATTATGGTGGAAATAGTTCTTTATGACTTTTAGGAAGTCCTAAAAGTCTTTTTCCACCCTGTCCTACTGCTCCTAGGAACACATTTCCCTGGAAATCACAGCCATATTGCAGGTGCTTCAGGCTTTCTATCTGACATACTGATGAACTAGCTAAGCACGAATGCTTTTTTCTTTTACAGCTGATGCTCAAAAGTTAGGTTTTAAATTATGGCCCATTTAGATAGAAAAATAAGTGATCAAATTAAAGAAATAGTTTAAATGAAGCTTTGAATGTTGGCACTTTACAAGCAGACCAATCACTTTGTAGAGACATTTTCATGTTTCAGCACCATTTCTCTTGAATTTCACTAATCCATAAGACAGCATATAGTAAATTTTGTAGTCTTCACATAGACAAACAGTGCTTCACTGTCATTCATGAGCTTCTGAAACTTACATTTATTCTGAGGCGTTGCTACAGTCATGGCTCATTGAACAAATATATATAAGGAATATATAAGGCAACAGTAATAGTGACATTTGTACAGTTTTTTTTGTTTTGTTGGGTTTTTTTGTACTTATAACAGAAACTAGTTTTATAAAAACCACAATACTAGCTGTGTATTACAGAAGATGTTAGAAGCCATTTTTCTTTCATCAATCCTTACTAAGCAATAGTAATTACTTAGGAGGACGTCTTAAATGAACAAGAACAAGAAGAGAAAAAAGAAGGTATGTGGTGTAGGTAAGGCAGATAGGTGGGTGAGAACTAACATAGGCACAAAATGTCTTCGAATTTTAGGGAGAAACCTGAAAGTTCTAGTTCCAACCCTCATGCCATAGGCAGGGATACCTTCTACTAAATCAGGTTACTCAGAGCCCTATCCATCCTGACCTTGGACTTTTCCAGGGATAGAATATTGACAGCTCCTCTATGCCAGGCCCTGATCAACCTCACAGTGAAGAATTTCTTCCTAATATCTTCATTCCAGATTGAGTACATACATTCTTATTGCATATTGGAATACCCTCTATGTAGCTATGCATTTTAGACTAAAAGTGTTCTAAAAAACAATGCTTCTGGTATAATTGAATTTAAATAAAGCACTATCTACTCAGTAGATTAAAAAAAATTTTTTTAGACCTCAACCTATTTTGTTGTTCTGACCAGCATGTCATTGGCAGACACAATGTTTTTAATATTTGCAAGTAGATATCGATCTTTTATCTCTATCATATCAATCTTATCTCTATCAGTCAGTCTAAGTGTAGGAAAATATACTCCTTGCCCAGCAGCCTAAAGGATTTTTTCTTTAAATATAAAACAACATAGAAATACAGATCCTGTCTTTATGCATTTATGTGTTTTTCATTTTGTAAAAAATGTTAAAAATTAAAAATAGCAACTGCCCTGAGAAATGTGTTAAGAATAAAAGCCTAGTGCTGTAGGCCTGGATCTGGGTAAAATAAGATACATGATAATTTGGTTTTCTTTGTCCTGTAGGGATTTATAAATTTTTGTTTCTGTTTAGAAAAACTTTAAAACAGCAACAAAGTCCTTACCTGAAAGGGAACATTTGAAATAACATACAAATAAAGTTACAAAATAATTTTCCCTGTGGTCTTGTCGGAAGAATTGCAATAGCTAATGAATGAAAGGAAGGGTCAGATTATGACAAATTTCTCAAAAGACTGAACATAATTTTTCTCCAGACTGGCTGGTGTTGGTAAAATATTATATCATTCCAGACAAGTCCATCATAGCATTAGTCATGGATTCAATAAATCCATTTTTACACAATTTTCTAGACAATTTAGTGGTGTCAAATGATGAAAAATTTAACCTTCATTGATTTTTTGAGTTCTTTCCCAAACACAAAGCAATAGTGTGAAAAGTTTCCTAACTTAGTTAAGTCTTAGAGCAAGCTGTCTTATGGGACAGTACATGGTTTAAGGGCTTTCAACTATTTTGCAACGAGACATACTGTTTTCGCCTTTACTTAGCTTTGGTACTTTCGTGGTTTAAGACATTGACAGGAAGTAGTTTTTTTTTTTTTTTTGGATATGCTGTGGCCACCAATAGGTGTCCAGATTTTAATATTGGCATCTGATGTAGCCACTGAGGTTCGGACACCCCTCTGAGAACACACAGGGGTTAAAAACCAGAGCTGCGGCCCTGGGAAGCTCTCTTGGGACATGCAGGGAAAGAGGTCGGATCTCCCTCCCCGTTCAGCTGCTGCTGCTGGGCGGATGAGGGGCAGCCCTGCAGTAGGCCTGGGGCTGGACAGAGATGGGAGGTGAGGAGGCCCTTGAGGATGGAAGGGTGGAGGAGCACCAAGAGACATCGGGCAGCCACTCCCCCGCCTCCCAGGGGAGAGAGAGAGGGAGAGCCGGCGTCTGAATTTGATAGCGGCTGGCTAAGAAGGAGAAGGCGGAGGAGAAGGTGCCCGGCAGCGAGTGTGGGAGTGCCGGAGCTCTGGGACAGGCAGAGACTGAAATTTTTAACCCTTTTCTTGCATGATAGAAACCTTGCAAATGCTGATCCTCCTGGAGCTGAATGAGAAGAGATTTAAGAGATGAGATAAGAGGGGATGGGCCATGAGGGAAGTGCAGAAGACTCTTGAGTGAGGGGAGAGATGGTGGAGTGGCCTTTTGGCTGGACTTTTCTTGTGTGGCCATAGACGGAACCATTTTTTTTTCCTGTGACACAGAGACTGCATTTAGGGGGAGGCAGTGCCTCAGAACCAGGAGGGTTCAGTGTGGGTACCCCTCGGCCCCGGGGGGTGAAAAAAGGAGGGGGGACAGATGTCCCGAAGGAGAGACTGTGCCTTTTTGGAGTGAGGCAAGGCATCCTTGAAAGACAACCCTAGAAGCAGCTCTGGTCCATGCACAGGGGTGAGAGAACTGGGCATGGAAAGAAGGTGTCACGATGGCAAAGGATTCTTCCGCCCGGTGCTGAGTGACATAGAAACAAACGAGGTTACAACGGTGTTTCCAGGGGAAGCCTATGGTGCGAGAAGGACTCCTCTCCTCTTGATGAACTGAAGATTGAGTATTCTAAAGGGTGGTGCTGGACTGAGAGTTGGTGATTTGGGAGAATGTATTGCATTGGGAAATTTGGTGGGGAGGGAGGAGGAAAATGCTTTTGTAAGGTTTTCATTTTCCTTGTGTTTTTTTTTTCCTTTTCTTGTAGTTTAGTTAATAAAGTTTTCTTTATTTCTAGGTAGGAGCCTGCTTTTCTTATTCCTGGTCACATCTCAGAGCAGATACCAGGGAGAGGGTATTCTCATGGGGGCACTGGCATTGTGCCACGGTCAAACCATGACAGGTACAAAAACTTGCTATTCTCTACCCTCAGCCAATGCTCTCTTTACAAAAAAAAATCCCAGGAAGCAGCACTACCAAAAAAAAAAAAAAAAAAATCTTGAGACAAACCCCAATATTTTTCTACATCAATACATGCTTTTTTCCCCCTGACATAAATTCTTGCAATGTTATGTTTCTGGTAAACAAGAATTAGGAGAAAAATAATAAATATTTTCTGATGTTATTTTCAGGGAAGGTGTCTTTAATGCCTCCTCCCTGCTAAATAAGGTATTTTATTGGCTGTATACAAGTGTAAAGAAAAGGTCAGAAAGGGGAGAGGATCATAGGCTTTGTTACACAAAGACTGAGTTAATAAAAACATCTGAATCATGAAGGGCTCAAGTATCTAATTTCATTTAACATCAACCATAAGTCATTCTTGTATCTTCCCAAATTGAATACATCCAAATCATGAACAGAGAGTTCTACAGTCACATTGGATAATATGGGCTTGTTTATAATAGTTTTCACATTAAGTCTACCACATAGTGGACATATAAAAAAAGTGCTTGAAGCTCCTATTAAATAAAGACATGAGTATTTGTTTTAAATATGTCTTCTGATACATTTAACATCTTCATTTAGACTATTTTATAACCTTTGATTTTTAAATCTTATTGCTAAACTGTAGCCAAACACTTAAGATGACCAGTAAAAATTAGCTATTCAACCTGTGGCAGGAAAGCAGCAAATCCTTGTTAAGTTCTTCACTCAGTTTATGGGACTCAGGACCAAAAAAGTCTTTTCTCTCTACAGTGTCAGCTGCAGAAGGAAGTTGAATAAAACTGACTGCAACTACAAAGTGTCGATGGAATTTCCATTGATTTGCTCCCAGTGAATCACAGCCAAAACAAAATGGTTTTCCTAACGTTGCTGACATACATTTCTCTGAAACAAAGGAAAATCATATACCTTTCCCACTTATGTAAAGTTCTAGTTGGTATTTTGGGCATGATCTAGCTTTGTGCCTTTGTGTCCTCAGGGGGCAATAGAAAAATCAAGAAATCCAGAATGTCCATACGCTTTCATGATCTGAAAAAATAAGGTCAATAGAAGGTGGAAATAAAAAAAGTGACTACCATATCATTCTTGTGCACGTCCCCTTTTGACAGTAAAGTTTAAACTTGTTTTCAAATTGACATCATACTTTCTACTATGAAATGGAGTGTCCGGGAAGAGTTATTGAGTGATAGGTGTACCTGCTGCAGCAATATTAAAGAAAGGTTTATAGAGCTTCCATACAGTTTGAATGTTGGATATGAGATTATTAGATTATTTATAAAAAATGTAAACATGTGTTTCGGGGACCCTCCAGCTGACACTAGAATTTTACTGCCCGTATGGGATATTTGTATGGGTGTGTTTTGAGGGGGACGAATCCTCCCATATCCCTCAAAATGTATGGAATCTCTAAGACTGCTTTAAAAATCCTTAGGCTTAAAACTTAACTTGATTATGAAATACAAAGAAGGAAACAGCTGGGTTGTTATCTCCCAGCTTTGAATCTCACAGCTCAACAAGAAACTCTGTGGAGTCACGACAGCCAGTCAGACCATCCTTCTGAGCAGGACCTCTGCAGTAAAACCTTTCTTTAATATTGCTGCAGCAGGTACGCTTGTCACTCAATAACTCTTCCCGGACACTCCATTTCATAGTAGAAAGTATGATCTCAATTTGAAAACAAGTTTAAAGTTTTACTATCAAAAGGGGACGTGCACAAGAATGATATGGTAGTCACTTTTTTTATTTCCACCTTCTATTGACCTTATTTTTTCAGATCATGAAAGCGTATGGACATTCTGGATTTCTTGATTTTTCTATTGCCCCCTGAGGACACAAAGGCACAAAGCTAGATCATGCCCAAAATACCAACCAGAACTTCACCGTGTCACTGGTTGATGCTCCTCTTTGGAAGAGCATCATCTTATTTCCTAAAGTGAAGAATTTTCTCCATCTTTGCCAGTAATTTTTATTTTCCTGTCTCCAGAAGCTGGAGCCTGTTGCCTGTTTTTTTTTACCCTGTATTTCTTCCTTGCTCCAGTAACACACTGCCTCAATCAGCTCCTCCCCTGAAAGAACAGCGGTGTTTGCAGATTCCAAGGCACTGTAGGAACTGTCATTGCAAGAAGAGTATGTAACCTGGATGAAATGCTACAAGCTTCACCATTGTTCTGCAGTAAATTCCCTATGGAGCAGGTGAATCTGATCTCCATTAAACAGTGATCATTGGAAGAGGAGGTTGCTCCCAGGTTTTCATTCCTAACCTCCTGCACACCCACCCCTACAGTGTGCAAAGTCACTGTATGTTTAATTTGAGCTATAGTTTCAAGAAATACAAAAATTCCGGCTTTGAACAATTTTTAATTTTGGACCACAGACATTTAACAGATGAGAATTTATTCTCATTCTCATTGTTCATTTTTATAAAAAAAAATAGTGGCAGGTGTAGGAAGATGAGGATGCTTATTGCTAAGCATTAAAAATTTACTGTTTAAATGTAAAAACACCCACTTTGGATAAGATAGTAGTGCTCTGTATTGTCACTCTGTGAGTGCTATTTGTTGTAAAAATAAGTAACAACTACAGACTTGAAATCTTAAACCACACATAGTAAAAGCTTTTATTAGTTCACCGTGCATGAGTCATTACCCAGAGCTGTCAACAGAAATTCTTAGGAGTCTTAATACCAGTGTCTCTCTTTTTTTGCTTCAAGTGCTCTATTGAAATTACCTGTGTCCTGATTAAGCAAACACTACCTGATCAAAACAAATGCACTATTGACTATCTCAGCTTGGTTTTGCTGCCCAGTTTTACTGGCATTTCAGTATACCAGTAATCTGTGTTCTTTTCTGCTTAACCTCTTTATCCTTCAATACATTTTCAGACCACAGATTTGGACTTCTAGTCTATCATTATAGAGAGACATTTATTCAACTATTTCCAAATGCATTACATTTTCTGAAAAAGATTGGTATAAATATTCTTTGCTATAATGAAATGTGAAGGAAGGAAACAGATTTAATTATCCAAAATAAATTGCTGGCTCAGGCTTCCACTGTCTTACAGAAATTCAGAGGAAACTCTTTAATTAAAGCCAAGATACATTCTGTCTTATTTTTTCTATGTCTGCTTGTTGATTTGCTTGACAGATTTCTTTCTTTTTCTGCATACCTATCAAGAGAGAAAAAAAAGATTTTTTTTGAAGTAAGCAAATCCGATTTTGAATTTTTTTTTTTTTTTTTTTTGTGGCAAAATTATCGAATGCTTTCCCATTCTCTGTTTTGAATTCTGTCAGGTCAAGAAGACCTCATGTTTTCGATTGATATTTTCTGGTCAGGTCTCTGCTGCAAGCTGGTTTCCTGAGGAGATATTTGACCTGAGAGAATGGCTATCAAAATAGACCCTTCAAAGAGGGGAATTTGGAAATGTTAAGACCTAGTACTCGAATCTTTCTGTGCTGGACGCTGGAGCTTTCTGTTTGGAAAGGATTTGGTCTTCGTATCTGAAATACATTCTTTCCCTCCTAGATTTTCCCAGTTTTTAGATCCTTGGTGGGGGGAGGTGGGGGGGGGAAGGTATTGTTAGCAGAAGCACAGTAAAGACCTTTATGGTGTTTTTTTTGTGTAATATTCCAGAAATTTCCTCTGTCTTGGACATACTACAAGCAATGGAGTGATCAGAGTTTACTTTGCAGTTCCAAGTATGAGCTGTTCTTCTCTTTGCTGCTGAAGTGGCATCTTGAATGCAATACACATTTCAATAACGAGTGGGTCAGCCTGCATCTAGAGGAGGACAGCAAAATCAAGGAAGCTGAAAAATTTCAGCTTGTCTGAGTTAGAATGGGGAAGCAATCTATTAGGATAGGACAAAACAGCATTAAAATTAATAAAAAAGGCCGAGGCTAGATATTGGATACATCTTAGTAACAGCATAGTGAAGGAATGGAATCTGCTGCTTAGCAAAGTTATAGAATCTATACTGCTAATTTTTTTTTTCCCAGCACAGCGCAGAAAAGTGTTATCTTCAGGGTTTGATGTGTGCTTGTTCCTATCTTGAAGTAGATAGTGTATTTAAATGTCCCCTCCAGGCCTACATTTGTCTAAACATGAACGTAATCATAAACATTCAAAGCAAGATGTACAATATGAAGTTTTCCACTTTCCACCCTGCGCCTGATAAAGGTGGTACAAACAGCAGACAAATTCTACAATGCTTATGAACTGAGGCTTGTTGTAATAGTGAAAGTGAATGCAATTTATAAATTACATAAAGTAATATCTCTGAATCGTTCCTTCAAGGCAAACTCTTTCCAGGGACAGAAGAATGGTAGTGGTCATGATGCAGAGCAGCATTAGAACAGTAGAAGGTGGTATCTTAACAGGGTAATTGCATAAGCAGGTGAAGAGTTGCACATGCAATGTGTTTTTCAATGTTGAACTTAAGCTGCTTTATGCCTCTTTCATTGCCAGTTCTGACATCAGCAGTACTTTAGTTTAAAGCCCCTTTCACCAAATGGCCCTCAAGCTCCATATTAAAGCACCACCTACGTCAAGATGGTGTGCTGTTAAGGAGATACTCTCAATATTTGCATGCACAGTTGTCTGGATAATAGTTACCAGACCAAGTTAATGAGACTGAAAGAAATATGAGACAAGGCATCAGGAACTTTAGTTCATAGGGTACTGTTTTAACTTAATTTCTGTTGTAAACTTTGTTAAAGAGTGCTGCAAAGGGACTAGAAAAATCCTCATAATCTGCATCAGAGTTTGCTTACTCTTAGTGTGAACTGGCTGCTCAAGCAACAGTTCAAATTTTGTCACAAAACTGATTCATATCTAGACATGGCATCCCTAGTTTGCATCAGCTGACAGAGTGCCAACAGTGCAATGAATCCATGTTCTCCATGACGAACCATCTAATTCCACAAGGAAATGGTCAGCAATTACAAAATCATGTCTGTACTTTCAATTTAGGGTCATCTTAAGAACTCCTGTTATTACTGAAGTTAGTAACAAATACGTATATTATCATCCCATAAGCATTGCCAGCTGATTATTTTAATTATTTATATTATTGAGCAAGTGAATAATTTTGTATCCAGAATATTTCTTTGTATTCTGTTTTCCACACATGCAATCCAACAGCAGCCTTTTTGTAGTAGCAGTTTCTGGTAGGCAGTAATCAGTAATAAGTTCTTACTGCTATTACAGTCCAATTTTTCTCATCAGAATTCCCCATAACTTTGACTCAATCATAAGAAATTATAGGTGAAAAAAACTTTTTAAAATCTTCTGAAATAATTTTAAAAAGCACAAAAGTGAAAAGAGCATCCACATCAAAACAAAATTGGATGCAGGTAAACATGAGCAACTCTTAAGTTTCTGTCTGCTTCTCCCAGTTTGCAACATGTTCCAATTATTGGAATATTCACAGAAGTGTTTATGAGATTGGGTAAGGAATTCCAAAATGGCAGATCTCAGTGAGATAACATTCCTTAGACATAAATAGGTGCTGGCTGTATAAACTTGTTAGCAAACAGAACTTATTCTGGGCATGAGAAATCCATGAATAATGGTCTCAAGAATCCCCTACTTGGCCCATACACCATTTAGAAAAGGCAACTGCAAAAGAAGAAGACAGCAGGACTAAACAAGTCAATAGTGTTTAAGCCATGTCTCTTTTTCTTACAAATGAGGCAGAAACTCCTCAAGAAAACAGTGTTAATTTTGGGGTGGATTGAATTTCTGCCATCACTCATTTCTGTATGTGCTTTGCAAACACAAAGATGCAAGGGAAACTTTTATCTTTCAAATGATGACAAAGGGACTTGGATTTCCAGTCTCCTGCTGTTCTGTCTAGTCAGTATGCCTTTGAAACCGTCCGGCATATTTCCTTATCAGGCTGAGGGGTATCGCCTTAATCCAAATAAAAAGAAATTAGCACATAGATGTAATGATCAAGTGAAAAAGGAGAAGACTTATTGGCTGTAAGAGGTACAGATTATTTTAAGTATCTTCTGATTTTGGTTGGTGTCCACTGTAGAGGTAAGGCTAAAAGGCAGGCTACACATGTCTGTGGAGTAATAAAGTGGCAGAGTTTGATTACACCACAGACCTGTACTAATGTCCAGAAGGAAACTGGTCAAATGAAATAACTAGAAATCAGAAGATTATGAACTAGACTTCTCTCACTGACGTTATGAATGTTTTTATTAAGTGCCTGATGATTGTTTATATAGAAGCCACAGCTTTTTCTCCTATTTAATCACAGAATCTGTGTACAGAAATATATTTTTTCAGCCCTTATTAAAGAGACTCACAAGACGCATCAGGTAAAGTTGGTGGTGGGAGTTGAATTTACACTCTGTAACTGGAGATTGTCAAAATGAAAATGAGCCTTGCTACTTCTTTTTGTTTAATTGCAAAGTGCAAGATCTGAACATTAACCCAGAAGTACTACTGTTATTTCACTAAACTGTTGTATCTGGAATTATTCTGTAAGAATGATTTCATCTGTCCTTCCTCAGATTAACACCTTGACTCTTTCTGCCATACTTTTACCCAAGTGAAAAAATCTGCTGTATGCTGGAAAACCAAAATGATGGAAGAAGTTCGCACTCAGGTAATACTTTTGGAGAGGAGGTTTGAATAATTAACAACTCTGGCTGACAAGAGGAGATCAAGCATGCTGTCCTGGGGCTACATCATTTGCAAGGCCATTGGCAGCATATACCAACATTTTTCTATACTAAGTAGTGAAACAGTTGAGACAGCAGGCCATGGTATGACAGTATTCTATGTTAAATTAAACATATTATCTGAGACATATTGATGCAGTGCTGAAACGTTTTCATATTTACAATAACATCTACAAGGAGTCTAGATGTTAAACTGACTGAGAAAGATGAATAAAAGTGGCTTTAATGCATTTAGACATTTCTAAGTTGGCAGAAGCCTTTCCCAGGTATTCCCCAAAAACCTTGAATTAGGTACATTTGACAAGGGCCCTTCAATTTCCATTAGTGTCAGGAGTTGCCTGCACACACATTTATAAGTAAATATCTTCCCCAGTATTGTTCACAACAAAGACTGTCACAAGGATTTTTTATTGGCAGAACTGATCAGAATGTATCAATTCATTTTTTTTGTGCTGAATAATAACATGCTCATTTTCTTTTTCAAAATCACACACTTAATCAAAAATTCATTTCGGCTTTCTGAAGATCATCCTTAGAGTAACAGTCTTGAAAACTTGCTTTTCCATTTTCAAATGTATTTGCAAAAAACTGTTCTTTAAAAGAAACCTTTCAAAGATCTACATAAGCACTATTGAAAAACTGCTTCACAAAAAAGAAAAAAAAAAGGTGAGTTTTTTATTGAAAATCTCAAATTAGAATAATTTTTTTCTTGAAATCTCAATACATCTTGCACCAGAATAAAGAAAATAAATATAAAAGAACATAGAACATTTGCTGCCCAAATCTATTAATTTGCATGTAGGGGCATAATCTTGGGGCATAATCTTGCAAAACACCCTTAAATAATTGTTTTAAGTTTTCAAGTTGAAACATGCCTTAATGTGTGACTAAAAGAAAAAGTAACAAAACTAAACCAAAATACCAGGCATATCTGCACTAAAACAAAACCCCAAGCCCTGGCTCTTTTAAAATGACACAGAAGACCTCTTTGGAGGCAATGCAACACTAACTGGCCATCTAGATGTTCCAAGCTGATTAAGAGCTCTCTCAGCCCTGACAGACGTTCATTGATATTTGAGGACTCTCTCTCAGTGAAAAAGCATCCTCTGTGTCCTCCCTGCTTTCTACAGCTTGTCAATCTCAGGTGAAGATGAACATGTTAATTGACTGCCTTGTTAATTTATTAATGAGTAATGACAGAAAGAGTAGTGCTGAATGCTCATAAAATGCATCTTTCACTGAAGAACTAGATGCATTTTAATACTTTTAACTACCTTTCATTACTAATTTAGTCATCATTGTACATTATACTTAAAGATCAACAACACCCAGCAAACTGCTGCTTTATTATGGAGGCGAATGTATTGAAGAGGAAAGAATTACATATACCAGACAACAGTTGGGGCTCTCATCTGTATTGTGTTACAAGGAGAGGTGAAACTGCATTAGCATTTGAAAGTAGGATGCAGAATAATTATATTCAATTAACTAAGGACTCCTTGGGCAGCAGCCCAACAGAGAACTACACATGACAAGGCCAGGCAGTAAGAGAAAGAAGCAAACTGGCTTGAATGCTGTACTCCCCAAGCACTAATAAATATGCTGTTAAATATGCAGTTACTGGGAATGAATAGCTGGTTTAATACCAGTAGAAGTGGCATTGTTTAGGCTTTGCAACAGTTCTGTGAGCCCCACTGAGGCTTGCAGGTGGTATCTGGCTTCCTCTGTGACAATATGGGCATGCTAAGTACCTGTTTCCATACTGCACACTCTACCTTACTCTGAAAGGAAAGAAGTTTGCATTCATTACTAAACTTCTTACCATTGATCTTATTCCGCCACTAGCAGGACAGTAATTTCTTGAGGATTTCACTTGCTGGGTAATGAAGCAAATGATGCCTGTCTCTGAGTTGGGAAGTAAACACACGATAGAGAGAGTGGACACGCAGAAGGTAAGTGGCTGCTTTCAGGGCCCTGCCAGCAAGTGCGTCACTAGAGCAGAGTTAGTATTTCAGAATTGCTTCCTAACCTCTGCGCCCAAGAAAAGCAGGGTTTTTCCTGGGATGCCATGACTTTCACTGGAGCACATGAGGACACAGAGCCTTACTTCAGCAGAAAACCCTACCTGGGAATTTCTGTGAGAGAAGTCTGTGGTTGCAGCAAGTCAAATGCCACTTGGGAGCATGTAACTTCTGTAGGATTACATCCTCTAAATGTGATTTCTTCATTGAAATAATAGCATACCTTGAAATTATTCTATTTCCATGAATTAGCAACAACTGGTGCTGCAAAGACACATTTTGATGAAGCATTTTTGGATGGTCTAATTTATCTCCTTCTATATCCATTCTTTTCCATCTTCACAGAACCACAAATTATTCTGAGTTGGAGGGAATGTGCAAGGATCAAGTTCCAACTCTTATATGAACTTGGCAATTTAAAAAGAGATTTGTCTGGGATACACAATCCCCTACCCAGCTGGTCAGCCTGTTCTTTTAATGTTATCCTCCTGAATGATGTAGGTGTCTTTCCCAGCTCATATCCTTTGTCTAAATTGATTTATACCACTGCTCTCCATTGTTTATACCATGAGTGTAGCCACATGGATGGATGGCAGCTGGCAGAGGAGCTGCAACTCTTACAGCTTCGGCAGAGCCACTTTGCACTTCAATTTCCTCCCTAGTTCTTATGCCTCAAGCAGCTTTTTGGGTTTTGCCCTAGTTTAGATGCCAAGGCTGATGGATAGGATTTCCCACAAGAAGTTAATCCACATGTTCTTCTCAGTGTTTGGTTACTCCAGGAAATCAGTAAGGTTTCTGGGAAGATTTTGGCATGCTGTCTACTGTTGCTATCAATCTAGCTGTGCCGAGATGAAGACTACTGGAAATGTAATCTGACAATGACCTTATTTGTAATTTTTTAGTGTTATTATAAATAAGTTTTATTCTGGACTTTTCAGACCATTACTTTCTGTGGCTGCGAATGCTCAGAATATTTTCTTTTAATGAACATATGAGGAAAAAAGAAAAGGAAAAATAGGCTTATGTTCTTTAATACTTCCTTACAATACAAACTGCAGGCTTGAGCAGTCTTTCAAGATTGCTTTTTCTACATACATTAATGATTTATGCAACATAACAATAAGTGGCGACAGAATAACTAAAGTAATGGTTATGAAAGAACTGAAAGACAGGCAGTTGAGAACAGACTGATTTTTTTTTAATCATACATTTCAGTGGTTTGTTAGTTTCTCTTCTGCTAATAAATTCTGTAAATAAGCTTGAATTGTCACTTTGTTTCAAAGATGGCTTTGGCAGCATTTCAGCAATGCCCTCTCGAGTCAGACATTGGAGACACCTCTTAAAAAATTCTGATAGGTCCAGCAGGATCAGGGAGGAGAATATCTGTATTCATTTTATCATTTGAAACACACATAAGTGTAGTCAGTGATGGGGGAAAATAATAGCCTCTGAGTTTCCAGAAGGCTAATTCGATAAGCTTTTGACATATTTAGTGAAAAAGGGAATAACCTCACAAAGATCTCTGGGAAGAGTAAAGGAGAGAAATACAGCAACATCTTAAATAAACTACATTAATCTCCACACCTTCTAGGGTTTATTTCTAGTAATTTGCATGGCAAAAGGAAGTGTTATCTGAAATTGGATTTTAACATGTTGTATAAGATGTTAATGATGCATTTATTATGGGTACCCATAAAGCTTAGAAGGGAAAATAATTTTGCAGAGTATTTTAACAGTGGCTGATTTTTTTACCCTTTGCTGATCCTTTCTCTTTGAGTTTCAGTTAAGGGGTTTTTTTTTGGTTTCTTGTTTGTTTGTTTGTTGTTGATGTTGTTTTGGTTTTTTTCTGCAAAGAGTGACTCAGATGATCCAGAACTGCCTAGGAATATTCTATTCAGCTTCAGAAGACTTTTGAGGATGTTTAGTAAGAACAAGGATTATAATTTCTTTAAGTTAACATAGAATCACATGTTTCTATGATATATTGCTTTGTTTCTCTGTTTGGCAAATTCTGTAGAACATTTGGCTCTGAATTGCTGTTGCCATAGAGAATGAATCTTCCTCTTTAAGAGACAGAGACCTCTGCTTATTCAAATGAGCTGCATTGCTAAGTTGGGCTGTCTGTTGTTTTTGCAGGACATCCAAAGTGACATCTTCCTTGGCTGCAAGTCAGGCATCTTGTCTGAAAAGTGCTTGGCCAGGCAAGCGCATTTTTTTCTGAGGCAACCCTTGCAGAAACTAAGGGGAGTCTGCTACTTCTATGAATTATGGAGGAGGGAAGTCACTCTTTATTCCTATTAGGAAAGCTGTCCTTGTAAAATGGGAAACCTACTGATTTTATTTTCAAACATATTCTTCTACACGTGGGAAGAATCAGCATCTTGAACTTCAAAATTTCTACAGCTTTCAGGTGATAACAGTAAAATTAAGTAAAAAGGTATCCACCAGAAGAATGGTACACAGTATTTTCCTGGAAGTGAGCTTCAAATGAATAGGAAAAATATGTTTGTGACCTCTTATGTTTCAGTCCAAATTTAGATCAAGACTTCTTCAGAAGTTTTTTTTTTTTTTAGATCAGGCCATGGAAGTAATATTTACAAAATAAATACGAATTTTGAATAAATACTTTCTAAAGTCAGATTAGTCTTTCCAAAGTTCATTTTTGTATTACTGATTAAAAAATATCTGTAGATTATTACCCTGCTACCATTCTCATCGACAAATGCATGCTTTGCTCCCAAATGAACTAGTTCTGTAAAATCCAAGAAAAAGAGGTTTTGTCTCTAGAAGGGTCATGCTGTTCTTTCTCTTTTTATGGCTCCTTTTCATAGAAATTATGTCAGCAAAGTGAAGCTTTGAAGGAACCCAGAATCATGTCAGTGTGCACAATATGTCTGAAGGCTCTTTATAAATTAGTATTGTGTATTGCTTGTCTGTAGTGAATTGCTTGTCTTTACAGTATTTAAAATCTGAATAAATGATTTTTTTAAATTTTGCTTCCTTAAAAATATTCCTAGCATTCTATGGGTCTTCAAAACTTGATGAAGACTTAATTTCTAATATTCTTAAATCCTGTAAGTCTTTTTACTCACTGTAGTTGTATGATTATGCATTCTTTCATATAAGAGTTTAATTTTAATCAGTATTTGTCTTGTCCTTGACAAGTCCAAAGGAAAAAAAAATTTTTTTTTCTTCCTTTAAACTTTACAAGCGCAAGAGGTAGCTCCTAAATATTATGGAGACTACTCCCAGAATGTATTTTTTTGTCTCTCTTTTTTTTTTTTTTTTTTACAACAATCATATGAAAAGATAGAATAAAGAACATTGTGTGGTAGTAATGTATGCAATTCATATTGATTAGAGTGCTTTCAGAAGAATCTCATGTACAAATGAAATGTGCATGAGAATTAGAAGAGGTTAGAGTATAAGAGCAGAGTTTCATAATTGCAACATCTTTCAGTGGTTTGTTCCATAGGCAATATGATCTCCTACCATCTGTTCTAGGAAAAGATCTTTAAAGACCAGTCTAGAATCTCCTAAGACAGTATGATGGTCCCAGGCTTTTGAACCTGCGGACAACAGGGTGGTCTTGGAATTTCTGTGAAAATTCCATTTGTGCAGCTCATATACTGCGCATGCAAACTATGATGTGCTTCTTGAATAGCTTTCTAAAGCAGCTTACAAGCTTGAGTGACATTCACTATCTTCAGTGCAGCTTTTGCACCTGACTTCAGGCTTGCCATATTCTGGATAGGTAATTATCCTGAAAACTGAGTATCCAGATCTAGAGTGGCAGTCAAAAGTACTTATTTGGTGTGGATTCAGAGGTTTTTACATGTGCAATATTCAACTTCAAAGCTAAGCATGGCTGCACCGCAGAAGTTGGTTATCCATCAGTGGTGAGGTAAAATAAGAATAGAATGTAGTTATGTTATTATATAGCCCTTAAGGGGAATAGAAATTTGCAGGTGGAAATGAGATCTTCAATAGAAGAAATCCAACCTCATTCTCCTCTGAGAGATACCAGAGCAACCATTGTAATTTCCATACCGATGAAGCTGTCCAATGGGCAAAATTAATTCACATTTCCACTGCCAGTTTTATGCTAAGGGAGTTCTACTGGTTTCATTGGTTTCATGCTGGTATAAAACTGAAGCAAAATGGAGAAGAATTGTGTTTTCCTTGAATAACAACCAATTATACTCTTTGTTTTCATAGCAGAAATTTGAATTATTTAATAGAGATAGTGTAAAGAAAACAGAGCCAGTATTGTCTTTAAAGACTCTCTAAATTGACACAACAAATATGTCTGGGTGGTATGTATGGCAGTTGGTGAGCAACTGGGGAAAGGGGAAAATGTGCATTGGAGGAGGACTACAGTAAACTTACAGCTAGTTTTTGCCTCTTATTCTGCATGAGAAATATGCGCCTACTTGCTTTCATGGCTCTCTGCCCATTTTAGCAAGCTACCAGTATCTCATCTGTGTCTCATCCCCTTGCAATGAACTATTTTTGTAAAGAGATCTTATCCACTCTGTCATACTCACCAGTGTAGAAAACAATTTAGAGTTCAAGTGCTGAGAAATGAAATTGCTGATATCTTCTAATATTCTCTACCTACTTGAGCCTCTAAATAGGTGTTAATCTGACTTTTATTTAAAACATCACTTTTTGCTGTCTCCTTTTTAATTGTCAAGATATGTAAACAACAGTGTTATTGGGTAATTACACATCAGTCTGTTTTAGTATGTCTGTTATTTTGTCTTTATGGGCACTAAGTTTAAACCAAAGCCAGCCAGACGTATTAGAGTGAGTTGTTGCTGTTCAATACCTCTTGTTTCTGCAACAAACTGTGAAGCCAGTGAATGAACAGGAACACAGACTGCTGAGTAACTGAGTAGTTACTGGTGTGTGAGGGTGGACAGTTCTCTCTGAGAACTGCAAAGCTTTCATCCCCAGGCTTGGATTGCTCGTTGTCATCAACCATTTTTCAGGGACAGCCATCATCTTGCTGAACACTGCAGGCTGATCAAAGAGATCTGGGAAACCGAAAGTGTGTCTTAGCTGCTTGAAATAAAAAGGGAGTACAGACTTTAAGAGCCAAGTGTGGCAAAGGAGACATGAAATGCATGGACTGATGAGGTATTAATCTCAAATGGAAATGGTTTTTTAAAAATGCTTTGATTCAAGGGGCCTAAGCAATCTTCAGAATTTATATTTTCTTCTCCCCTCTTGCACAATTCAGTTTAAATTTTACATTCTGAAGGTAGTGGAAAACTTTTAAATGAACTCTGAGGACTGCAAGGGAGAAATATTCTAAGACAGACCTCTAGGAGTACAAATTTCTGGGGTTGTTTTTTTTTTAGTTTTTGGGGGTTTTTTCTGGATTTTTTTTTAATTAGAAGCAAATCTTATGTGCAATTTGCTGTAATTATTTTCCAATTAAAGAAGAAAAAAGTTAACCTCATTCTGAAGATTTTCAGTTGTGAATTCAGAGTTCTACTGCATTATTTACTTAATAAAACATGGACTGCCAGTTGCAGCTGTATGGGGAAAAACAAAAGGGACTTTCTAGCCTGCAGTTTAATCAGTTCATGAGGGTGAAGGAAATATGCTGATAATGTAGGAGTTATGGGCTTGTTTTAACAGGGAATTTCATGACTTTACAACAGCATACCATCCCAAAGGCATTACAGACTCTACCCTTGTCTTTTTGTCCAAAGTTAGCTAGAGCAAGTAGATAAAAAACCAAAGAATTAAAGCACTTGTATTCTGAACCTGTGTATATACATATGTTATTAACAGAGCCTGTAAAAGTAATTTTTCTTCATAAAATATGGAATATGTTTGTAGTTGTTATCAGAGCAGAATGAAGCATCATAAGCCTATTTTTTCCCCCTATAAAACTGCTGTACTAATTAGGAATGAAACTTTAGGACCGTTGCATCAGGCATTGGAAAACTATTTGGCCTTTTCTACTACAAAATGAAAGCTGTCTATATTTGTCTATATTTTACCAATCTATATTTGCAAAACAGCTACAGACAGATACAACTCTATCATCTAGAAATCGCTGCAAAGCTCACATATCTGCACTGTTCTTTATGCAGTATAGGATTTTACACATGTATTAATTTGGGCAAATACACAGGACAGCTGGAGAATAGCATGCAAGTTGTGGAAAGTGCATGTACAAGGATAGAAGAGAATGCATTGCATTGAAGTCAACCTTTGCATGTCAGTCTGTCTCTGTGGCTTGTTGTCAGAAATTACTGTTGCAGTTACATAGCAGAATAGGAAATCTAAGAGGTTGATTTCAAAGGCAAAATACCTGGTATTCATAACACCTAAAATCTTCCATTTCCATAGATATTTCTATTATTTAATTGCTTTAGAGAAGTTGCTTGAAAGAAAAAAACAACCTCCTGCTTCTGGCTTCGCAGGTTGAAATTTTGGTTTACTTTATATATATATGTATATATATATGTTCAAATTTGGGACCTAATGTATGGTAGAAACTTTTGGTGGTGAGGAAGTACATTTTCCCTAATCCTCTGGGAAGGGTGTTTCTGACTTTAGACCTGGGAATATGTTGCTCCTCTGCCTTCTGTTTCACTGAAATGGATACTTACTGTATATATCACTTATCCTGATAGCCCTCTAGAGTGCAGTACTGAAATCATCACTGAACAATTTCACACTGAACTGAAATAATCCTCATAATATTCTAACAGTCAAAGATTCAGAACATGACACTGTCAGTTTTGCATGAATGTGATTCCATGGATTCTTCTGGAGATGCTCTTGATCTAGTCTTGCATAGGGGAAGGATGAGATTTTCTCCTACTCTTTTCTTTGTTTGTTTAATGAAAGCAAATATCTGAAGTACTTTCTACTAGACAGTATTTTGAGGGAGCACAGTCTGAGTTTTTCTAGAGCCTGCTTCTTAAATTATTACATAAAGACCTGCATCATCTGCATCTGACTTTCATAAGCAGATGTATGCAATTACACAAAAAATTATATTAAAAAATTGCACTTTTTCATTTTCTAAAATTGAAAATGCTGCTACTGGCTGACTGCTTCACTTCCCATTAAGTTTTGCTCATTTCTGTCTGACTTCAATACTCCAAATCTGTGTCTTTTTCATATTGGAATAAGTTCTTGCCAATGTTTTCTGCTACTCAACATTATCAAACATATCCCAGTAGTATCCCTCAATGTCTAACTCTCCTCCTGACAGTTCTTATTCACCTCCTTCGTTATTATTCTTATTCTTTTCCAGACCTTTTTATTGAACACCTACCACAGAGCACTAAATAAATCATAGGTTTTTGTAAAAGTAAATGTCTAATCAATCGGTTATGCAGATTTTGAATTATGTGATACATTTTCCATTGCAGGGGGTGTTGGAACTAGGTGATCTTTAAGGGTTCTTCCAAACCAAACTATTCTGTGATTCTATGATTGTCACTGATTTGCCCATTTTTTTCTATTACAAGAATGACAGCATTTTAGGAATTTATGTAATTGCACTTTTTAATAAGCATTAATGTAGAAAATTGAAAGGAGTGACCCCTACACATTTTTACTGAGGTTATACTCAGGTTATACTCATGTAAAAATATGTGTTAATAGATAGAGTCTGTGATTTTCTCAGTCGTTATCGTGCATTGGCAGCACCTTTGAACTCACCAGACTTACTTTAAACAAATTCCAGGGACTGCAGTCCTGCCCAAAGTAGCTGGGGTGACACAATACAATATGGCATCAGAGAAAAGGCCTCTAAGAACACAGCTGGGGTGGTGTGAATTAAAAATTTGGCTTTCTCATTAATTACTTGCCTTTATCCTACATAAAACATTGTTAGGTGACCTGAAAGCGGCTCTGATGTGCTGAGTTACTTTGAGCTTTTCTTGTGCTTGAAATTTCACAAGATAAGAGGTTAAAAGACCCTTTTTTAGAAAGGGGAGGGTTGTGCACTCGTCCTCCTCTGAAGGACAGCGTTAGATGCCAAGGGACCCCTGGCCCCAAGATGTAACAAGGTAAGCCAATGACCTGGCACTGGCTGGGTGTTCTTGGACTTTTCTTGTTCTTCTCCTTTTCAATAACAGACTTTAAAAAAAACAACCAACCAACCAACCAACCAAAAAACCCCACATAAATTCAAATGCTTCTCATTTAAGAGAAATCTTGAAAATATAAAACTATGCAAAGTTATGGTCCAATTTCAACCCTCAGCAAGGGTGCCAAGACATATACTCTCTGGTGCCTGCTGCAAACCACAGGAGCCATTGTCCATCCCTGCACAAGCAATCCATTCCCCATTTTACTTGTATCTTGTGGTATCCCTTTAAAATAAATGAATAATAATATAACCATTAGTTTTCTATCTATCTGAAGATTTTATTCAAATAAATGTATCATTCTTGCAAAACACGCTACATTATTAATATAATAGTTCTGAGATGCCACTTGGAAAACAAACCATTATGCATCCTTTATAGCTCTTATATAGCAAAGCCTCAAAGGGGATATAAACTTAAGCTTTTCTCAAAGTCTTATGAAGGTCACAGAGCTTAAACACTTAGAGACATTGAACTGAGAAAGATTTCCCGCACCACTTACTCGGCTCACCCTCCTATTTTGAGCAATCAGGTCATACAAACTCTTGAAGGAACTTAGCAAGCTCCTTATATATAAGTATTCAGACTCTTTTGAGCAGTGAGGAAATTGCAACTAATGAGTCAGTTATCTCTGGAGTAAAGAAATGGACCAATATCAAGTAGTGACTTCTAAATATGATTATGTATTAGGAGCACATGGCCTTGGTCAATGTACTTGCAGATTAGGTATGGAACTGTATGCATATTTTGAATTTGTAAGAGTGTGACTGAACTAAAAAAATGTCTGCTATTTTTGGGGTAGGCACAGAGTGTGTAAATTTTCATTGATCACAGTTATCTTCTTCCTCTCTATAGCTAACATTTCAAAGCACAATATTTTAAACGGAAGCTCAGAAAACCAATGCAGGTTAAAAGAAAGTGCTTCAACACTACTAATATACTAATATTTTAAACAACTCAGTTGATTAAATCTTTCCCCTAACATTTCTGATCAATGGCATAAAGGTCTCTTCATTTCAAAATGTTATATATTAATTTTGCATTCCACTTGCAAAGAGAAAGACATAGACAAGAATCCGTTCCAAACTTCAGGTTTATAGAAGCTGTTTCAAATCTGTCATCCTAAGAAGATGAAGAAGCACTTAGGGCTGCAGAATCTGCATCTTGATACTAGAGACAGAGTCTGAGCTTTTCTATCATGTGAATTACATGTGAATTACACGTGTAATACAGTAACATGCCCACTCTGTTGATTAACTTAACAAGGTAGATGCATATAAGAACAGTAAAATAATAATATTTTTCAATGTTCTGTCTTTCATATGCAGAACCTCTGATCAATTTCATGTTTATCCTGGCTGAATCTGTTGCCACTTTTCCCATCAGTTTTTTATTAATATACTGGTTTAATGTTAGCCTGGCATTAGATCCCAAGTAGGCATGAAGGCACCTTTGTGCTGGGGACCACATTGTTTGCTCTGTCACAGGGAAAAGTTGTCCGTATTTTAAAGGGAAGATAAAAGAATCTGTAATAAGAAAATAGTCTGTAATAAGAAATATATAATCTTTAATATGTAAAATATGTATAACAAAATAATATGTAATAAGATTATCTGAAGTTCACTAGCAGAAATTATAGATGTGGTGGCAATGAAAAATCAAACCATGGACTTACACTGTAGCTTAAATATTACACAACTGGAGAGCCCCAAATTGTCTGAAATTTAAGACCATATAAACACACACAAAAATAACCTCAGCTGCTGCTCAAGCTGGCCTTCACTGTTTGAAACGTAGCCAGCATTGCTCAGAACTTGTAGTGTTTTTATCTATGAGGTATGTTCTGCGCTAATAAATCACAAGGACATTTCACCATATCCTGTTCTGTATTGCTATTTCTTGATACTGAGAGTCTTGCTCTGCCCTTCTGCTACCAGTGGAACTTATGCTACTTGCTAATTTATGGTTATTTTGAATAAAATTTCAACTTCTTCTAAAGACAAAATAGCCATAAATTCACTGTTCATAATAAGTGAGCATGGAATATTTATTGTAATGTTTAGAGAAACAACTAAGTCTCTATTCATCTTTTTGAAGAAAATTTCGAGGAGGTTTGAAACAGTAGGAACTTAACACAGCATTTTGCTTTCCCTGAAAATCTTAAAATTTGCTTTCTGATTTTTTTTTAATATGGAAAGATTTTTCTATATAGAAAGCTCTGATGTAGTCAGAATGATAATGACACAGTTGATTTTCCAGCAGAAGCACATTTATTTGTGGAAGTTTTTTGGTAGCTTCTGCATATATAAATTCAGGAGGCTATGTTTCTTTCTGAGTAGATCCTATCACATTTGTTCTGAAAGGGGCTTGCACATTAGGGTGAGATAAGATAATAGAGACAAAAGTTATTTCTCTTATATTAATTGAAAGGAGGGTGATGAAACTTTTTTGGTCTTTAATTCCTTTGTCTTTATTCTATGTCTGTTTAATCTGATGAGTTTACAGAGAATTGCATATTTTTTTCATCCTAGCTTTTTCTGTTAGTTGGGAATCTCTGTCTAAGTGCAGTGTTCTCATGTGTTCTGCTCTACCGCAGTACCAGTCTCAGTGGAGTTTTACAAAACTTGCCATAGTATCAAATGGTATCTAGCTGATTCCATGGAATATTATTAAAAGAACTTGTTAAGGATATGGTAGAGCAGATCCATCCACTCTAAAATATAAAGACAATATTCTAAGGAGAAGGAGTCATGATATTAGCGCACCATCATAATCATTAACATTTAGAAAGTAATAGAGAGTTACTGTGAATTTATCCCCATCACTGAACAGTACATCAAAACAGTATGTTCTGAATTCATCCTGTTTTCTAAAGCTCCTTTTCTATTGAAAGAATCAAATGACACATAGGCCTGACTGCCACTTATTTTGCAAAAATAAAACCCATTTGAATCTTGGTGCTTCTATATTAAATTTTTGTGCAAACTTGACTATGTTGTAGCGCAACACAGAATCCACCTAAAAAAAGATCAGAAATCCCCTAAGGGTGTCATACCCAGAGTTCTCATCTGGAATTAATTTGAAATATTTGTATATTTATTCCATGGATTGCTTAATTTACAGATTCAATTTATTTTACTTCTAAACACAGACACTTCACAGCATAACTTGCTCAGACAGCAAAGCCAAATGTCTAATTCAAAGAACACAAAAAACAGTATTAATTTTGTCTCGGGAGAAGGACAAAACAAGCTTAAACCAGAATTCTATATTCTAGTAAAATACATTGAAATATAAATTCTGACTAAATCTCATGGTTTGGTCTGAAAAACAGATCCATGCAAAGGACATACAGTATAAATATTCAAAGAATTTTTGATTACAGACATGCCTTCATTTTCAGCAAGCCTGAAATAGAAGTTGATCTTCAATTTGCAGCCATCTACTAAAGGTATATAATAATCCAGCACAGCAGTGTTCAGTTCTAATCCAATTTTCATATGGGAATCGTGACCTGAAGTACACTTTCTTATGTACTGTTTCCAGGGTCCAGGAAGAGAAATCCATGTAAAATGGTCATTGCCATTAAATAAATTTCATCATAATGTTTCAAAATGGTACATTCATGCATCACAGAACTTATGATGCTTTTAATTTAAATTTTCATATGTTGAAGTAAAGATTTGATGTTCAGACATGTAAGTCTCAGAGGCTGTGATCTTCCAAAGACTCAGCTTGTTGAGACTACTGCCCTGGAAATGGATAGCTCACACATCAGGATGTTTAGGGGGACCTGAACTTCTGCAAAAAGTCATTAACCCCGAACTACAGGGTA
This sequence comes from Melozone crissalis, assembly GCF_028551555.1. Classification (NCBI taxonomy): domain Eukaryota; kingdom Metazoa; phylum Chordata; class Aves; order Passeriformes; family Passerellidae; genus Melozone; species Melozone crissalis. The sequence goes on along the minus strand of NW_026535783.1, from coordinate 15,741,461 downwards.
TTAACCAGAGAAGGATTAGCAAAATGCATCATGTCCCTCTCTGTATCTGCAGTTCATTTTTAATTTATGCCAACAACATTTCCTTATTTTATGGCAATCCACCGTAAATCACTTTGTCTCAGTTCATACAAATCACCTCAACTGGCTCCTTCTTAAGATTGCTTTAGTGCCTGCTGCCTGGTTCTGCAGGCATCTCCTTTTCAAGGTAATTTTCATTTACCCGAGTGACCTAATCTCTTCCTTTTCTGTTAAATCCAATTAACACATATACTCACATCAGAGCCTTTCAATTCTCAACACTTTGGACAGTCTTGCTCTTTTCAAGAAAAATATGTTTCAGGTGCTGCAAGTCTTTGTGGTTTTGCCCACAGAAGGAGATGAGAGGGCAGAGGCCAGAACAGAAAGGTTCTCTAAGTGCCTAAATCAGGCAAGATATATCTCTTAGCAGTACTAATTCTCATGGTAATATGTCCAGTTGTAGCAGATGGGCTATTAGTGGTGGCTGACAGAAAATGAAGTTATTCCAGAAGACTGCATTTCAACTACCTGGTGCATTTGCAGACAAATATGAGACATCTCAAACTAGAACATTTTTGTTAGAGGACATCTTTCTACGTTTTGTGACACACAATTTCGTGCTTAACTTCTTCATTTTTTTGTTAACACGACTGTTCAGCCTTTTCATTTTTCAGAGACCAAGTAAATTCTTAAGAAATGTTATAGGGGTTAGCAGATGATATTTCAAACTCAAACATAATTGGAAAGTCTGAAGCATTTGATAATGGACAATTTGATGAGCCTGGACTGATACACAGTGTTTGCTCTAATAGATGCTGATACACTCTTAACAACAATAATCACATCCCATCAATGCTACTGTAATGCATTGTCTTTTCAAACTGGAGCCACAGAGTGATAGAGACTTGCAGCAAAATCTGGAAGGGGATCTATTGAGGCATCTAAATTACACCATTACAGATTTTAAGTGCTTCAATGACAGTTTTTAGATTGTCAGCTTTGATTTATATAATTTATAGTTCGCAATACACAGCATACAGATTCCCTCAGCACTTACCAAAATATGAGGTAAAATTATGAAAGCATTTAAAGTTTATGCTACTATGGGTGGACCAATCCTTGAAGCACTGGGGTTTAGAAAAATCTTAGATGTTAAATCAGAATATCCAGACATTTTTTGCAAAATTTATATTTTGTTATTCCTTATGTTATTCCTTTAGTTATTCCTTATGTTCTCCCTCCTGCTCTTAGAAATTTTTCTATTTGGCTTGTACTGAAACTGCAAAAACAAGAGTGGAAAGTCTAGCTGTGATAAAGTATACAGAGAAGTGATGACAGCTTAGTGAACAAGTAATTATCGCTCCTGAATATCAATACTGTGAATTTGCATGTTTACTGGATGATCCTGTAGGCATACATATGCATAATCTCTGGGAGATGGCAAATTTACCAGCTCTGGGTGCGTTTTGAGGAAGATTTTAAGGTGCCTGGAAGACAAATGTAGATCTGTAAAACCAAACAAAGTGAAGCCTGCAACCTTACAAAAGTATTACTTCCCTCAAAATGAAAAACTCATCACAAGGATAAAGAGCTGAAGTCTCATTCCCTCAATGTGTTTCCTGCCACTGCAATGAGCACCTCCTAGATCTCATTAACTTTACATCTAGCATTGAATTGAAGGACAGATTTGACAGAAAGCATTCTCTTTGTTTGCCAATATATATGCAGGCTAGACATTTTTCTTCAGTGAAAATGTGTTTTTGGACAGTCTTTTCTTGGCTATTATGTGCTGGGCCATGTGAAAAATCTGAATGTTTTCAGCTGGGAGCATCATTCTAGTGTGCAGGGTCAGGCCAGGTGAAGAGAGGTACAGGCATAATGCAGCTGAAGATCTAGCCCAGATCCCCTGAGAGAAACAGAGAGGAGACAAGAAGGCAAATATCAGACAGGGTGGAAAGAAGGAGGTTCAGAATGTTTGTAGCAGTTAAGGAAGTCACTGGAAGATGCTGGACTGGGATAAAGCACGAGTGTTATTCTTAGCAAAGCATGGGCCTGGAGAAGCTGTCAGCCCATGGCTTGCTCGGACAGGTGAGCTGGTCAGTGAGTGAAAATCTGGCTGGATGGCCAGGCCCAGAGAGTGGTGGAGAATTGTGCTGCATCTATTTGGTGGATTCTCACTTGTGTGATTCCCCAAGGCTCAATACTGGGGGACCAGGTCTGTTCAACAACTTCATTCAAAATCTGGTAAAGGGGATTGAGGACAGTCTTAGTGTCCTGCATTAATTGAATTGACATTAATTTGGGTGGAAGTGTTGGTCTGCTGGATGGTAGGAGGGCTCTGCAGAGGGATCTAGACAGGCTGGATTGACAGGCTGAGGCCAACTGAGTGACATTCAGCAAGGCCAGCTGCTGGGTTCTGCAGATCTGCCACAATTCCATCCCGTGCTACAGGCTGGGGAGGTGACTGGAATGTGGCCCAGCAGTAAAGGACCCGGGCTGCTGGTCAGCAGGGCTGCACATGAGCCAGCATGTGCCAAGGTGGCCAGAAAGGCCAACAGCATCCTGGCTTACGTCAGCAATAGTGTGACCAGCAGAATCACTGTCTGGTGGTTGTCCCCAAATACTCAGAACTAGTGAGGCTCTATTCTGAGTCCTGTGTTCAGTTTTGTGCCACTCACAAGAAAGACATCGAGGTGCTGGACTTTGTCCAGGGAAGGGCAACAGAGCTGGGGAAGGTTTTGGAACAGAAGTCCTGTCAGGAGCTGGGATTGTTTAGCCTGGAGAAAAGAAAGGTCCAAGGAAGCTCCTGAAAGGAAGTTGTAGCCAGGTGACAGTCAGCCTCTTGTCCCAGGCAACCAGTGACAGGACAAGAGGAAATGGCCTCATGCTGCTCCAGGGAAGGTTTAGATTGGACATCAGAAGGAATTTCTTCATGTAAATGTGGATAAACATTGGAACAGGCTTCACAGGGAGGTAGAGGCACCAACCTTGGAAATGTTCAAGAAAAAATTGGATGTAGCACTTAACATCATGGTTTAGGTGACCTGTTGGCTTCTGGTCAAAGGCTGGACTTGATTATCTTACAGGTCTTTTGCAACCTAAGTGATACTGTAATTCTGTTAAATGGCCTGCCTTGAATGGACAGAATGGACAGAGTGGGCAAGGTAAGATTTTTTAGTCACTTTATTAATTTGTTCCACTGGGCAGATCTAGGGCTTCTTCTAGTTAAAGCTCACTCGTTCTAATGAAACAACATTGAAGTTTCAAAGATCGTCTCAGTTTAAGGAAAAGGTGCAACCTTTTCTTAAAGCTGTGGCCAGCACAGAGCCATATCAGAAGATATAGCAGTGGAGCTGGAACTAGATGATCTTTGAGGTCCCTTCCAACTCAAACCATTCTGTGATTCAATGATTCAAACATGATACATTTCCATTTCCAATTCAAAGATTTTTCAAATTCAAAGATAACACAAAGAAATGCTATTATGTCTTTATGGCTGAGTCAATGTCTGGCCTTGATTTCTTGTTGTAGTTAAAATGATCCGTATATCATACTTTGTTTTTGTTTGTATACTGGAGACATAAGGAGTTTTCAGCAATCCAGAGAAAATTAACCATTTAATGATAGAGGTGTACACCCACCAACACACACTCACAACCTGGCCACAAAAAGCTTGTCTTTATCAAGGTACTTAAGCTCTAATTTCTGAGAGGAGAGAAGCTGCACTACATAATGGTGAAGCAATAATTGACAAATATTGCCATGCTGCATTGCAAAAATCTACTGGAAAAGCATTGGTCACTACTGTGCAAGTGTGCACTAAGGAATGCCTATATGTATGCATCTTAAGTCAAATTGATCACATACATATCAATGTGCTTGTGCATGTGTGTGTGTGCGTGTGTGCCCAGAGTCCTGCCTAGCATCATTCTTTTTTCCCTTCATTTTATTCCTGCTATTCTTTAAGACGAAGGAATGACCAGGAATATATTTCTTCTTATTAGTCATGGATTGAAGTGATCCTTTGAAAAATCAGAGAGCAAGATGTGGGGAAGGACATGCCAGTGCAGCCTGAAGGTGATGGCCTCACCAAATGGGTGAGTGCTGGTCATCTGAACACTTCCTTGTGAGCTCTGATGTGTAAGAGGGAGAAAGTCCAACTTGACCTTTACAACTGAGGCTGAATTTTCAAGATAGGTGGAAAAATATCAAGCACTTGTTGTGAACTGTGTAAAGGCAATGTCAAGTCACTGACAAATCATGCATGGGCATTGGTACAACTGCTTTCTGCAGGCCTCAGTGCAAAGACTATTCTGTTGCTCATTTTTGCTTTCTTCCTCCCAACTTTTTCCCTTTCCTCATGTAACGTTGGTACCTAGATAATTCATAGGAATTAAAATCCCATAGCGTCTGCTTGTCATGGTTCCTTTCCTTCTTTGGCACTCATTTGTCAAGGAGTGATGGTATCTTATTTAGTGCAGTGCAGGAGCAAAGACTGAGGACACTGTCACTGTCTAAATCTTTCTTTGATCCACAATAGTACGTCCTTTAAAGACAGATGTCTTTGCTTTTCCACCAAACTTTACATCATAGCCTAATCTCCTTTCTCATCCTACACTGGAGTCTTCCTGGGAGATGTCATCTCATCATTATTGTCTGTTTTTTAGACCCTCCTCAAGAACTTAGTCTTGGTCACATGACAGTCCAACGCTTGTTTGGTATTAGCCTTTACAACTGTAATGCTAGAGAAGAACAATCCCTGTGGGATTTTAGACAGTTTTTCTGAAGATGGAGTTCCTTTATCTTGCCTGCATTACTTGCTCTATTACTTAGTACGTGCTTTTATACTTAATAGTATTAAAAAATATTTTAGTTCCTTGCACCAATTTTACCTGGGCATGTACACCATTCCTGAGCAGGACTTCACCTCTCATTTTGAGGAAGGTGCAACATGTGTTAGCCAGATGATAGAAAAGTTAATAATGAAAAAAGAGTAAGTAAAATATCAAATGAAATTAATTATTAACAAGGAGAGCAAATCAGACAGAAAGAGATAACATTATTCTCAGAAAAAAGAGACTGGAAAATTCATAGCTACCAAAGAAGAGAAAAGAGGGGTTTTTTTGTTTGAAAAGAATTAACTGGGTAATCTAGCCACTGAAAAACACAGTATTTTCAGTCATTTGTAGGAAAATATTTAAGCAACAGGAAAAGCAGCTCACCATCAAGTAAGTAAGCACTGTCATTCTTTCAATACTGCCGCATCACCATATAAATGGAAACATGGTAATGAAGACACAATAACTGACACCAACCCTCCCTTCTACAAAATCTGCACAGATATTTATGGAAATTGCAGGAAGTTTTGAGCCATTTATTCAAAACACAAATCATCCTTCAATTTTACTTGGTGATGCTGTCCTAATCTACATCCAGCATATTATACAAATGTTTTGCAGTAGCACGTGACCCTTGAGAAGTTTTTAGGTACTTTATATTCAGACTTGGAGGTTTCTCTTCATTTTCTTACCAACACTGGTTTAAATTGACTGAAGATGGAGCTGCATTGTTTTAAGGTTCTGTCTCATATCGCCAGGTAAGATATTTGTAAGACATTTGTTCCTTTCTTCTGTTGCGGGTGCAGATTAAGTGATGTGCAAAAAAGTTTGTACATTTGCAACTGCTAGGTTAACCAAGCAATAAAACATGGAGAGTGTAGCAACAGTTCATATTTAAGTAACCTGTAATTATGAAAAATTTCTTCTAAACTTTTTAAAGGCATGTATAATTTTCCAATTCTTACATAACTCTTCACTTGCTCATGCACACACACATATGCACAAAAAGAAAAGAAAAATAAAAAAAAAAGAAAAAAAAGAAAAAAAAAGACTAAAAGAAAGAGGAAGGAACTGACAAAATAGAGCAGCCCTCTACACAACGCAGTTGTTAATTTCTGTCTTTTCTTAGAATAAATTGGCCCAAACCCCAATTCCTGTTAATTCTGAGAACACACTGACTTGATCATTAACTGCTAATCTCATTGGAAAAATATGTGTCCTAATAGAAGCACTTTGGAGGAAAAAATACCCAAACAAGATCATGAGCATATGGAGTTTTTAAACCAAAGTTTAATCTTCTCCTAATCTGACATAAAAATTTATTTAGGTTGCTGTGTAGATAAAATTCTGTCCTGGCTTTTCCAGCATTGCCTCTTAGCATATGAAAGTCTCTCACCTGAGAAATATTTTGGCTCTTGGGAAGTCATGGTTTGCAAGAGACAATAAATATCTGTGCTTAGATCAAAACTACTAGTAATTAAAATGCAAGCTTTTAGGTTCCAAGTCTCCTTTGGGTTTGGCGAACCATAGCATTTAGTTTCTTTTTATTCTCTGCACTTCCTAGTTGGTAAAATTAGGGTTTTGATTCATAGGGCATTGAGGTCTTGGATAATATTTCTTCTGAACATAAAGAACTGCCTGTATCAAACTCTTGAGTGGCTTTTTCATGTTTTCTCATTTCACTGTTTCATTTGGATTTAGATGGATAGACTCTTGAATTAAACTCTAGTTGATTTCCTAAGTATCAGGAATTAAGAGACTTACAATAGTGATATTATTGTTATATATTGTAGTAATACATTACTTATGTAACCACTTCAGCGCTGTTATTACCTTACTTATGTAATAAATGAAGCAATGCCTTAAACACAGAAACAAGCAAATAAAACTATGCAGTTTTTTGAGTTCTACGTTGCATTAATATGGTTTTAAATACTTCTCATTTGTGCGCCTAAGACATGAGCTCAGGCGAGTAGGCTTTTCCATTCCAGGAGAGGTATGCAAATAAAATTCATCTCTGGGCTGAGAGGGAGCTTGCTATCTGTGTACAGTGTAAAAACCCATTGTCCATATTAAATAAACCCATGTGATGGCTCCTCGAGGTGAGTTTCATCTGCACCTAATGATACTTACACAAAATGCACAATGATCCATTACTGACACCGAAAACATATAGTTGTTTATAATTATTCTCTTAAGAAATTACACAAAATTGCTGATGTGGAGTACTGTACTGTGGTCCATTTATTCTGATTTTATAGAGTGGAGGACCACCTAGGTTTAATGACAAAGAGAAGTAAGTTCAGCTATGTAATGGAAATCTGGAGTTTTAACTTTGGATACTCCACACCACTGGGTTGGTTTGAGATGTTGCCAAATAGCACCAGGAAATACAGGTGATTATTTGAACAACCCTGCTAAATCTAGGAAAATTCTGTTTGTGCTGCAGAAGGAAACAGAGCAGAATTGCCAGCAGCATAAAGAGAAAAGCGGGAAATTGCAAGTGAAAAGGAGTGTAAAAAATATACTGAAAGAAAGCAGCAAACTTGGAACACATTTGTGTAGATGCTTCTAACAGCACTTTGATTTGAGCCACTTTCTGAACTGAGCATGGTCTAAAAATTACGTTTATCTGGGGCATACAGGATATGTGTGGTAGCTCACAGAGGGAGACTGTACATCAGAGAGAGAGCCTGAAGCCACAACTAGACAGAGCTCCATAAACAGTTATGTGGAATATTATCATGTTGTAACTAGGTCTAGCACAACTGAAACATTTTCAGAAGAAAGATTTTTTTAAATTCTTATGGGGAGACCCAGTTTGAGTTTTCAAAAGGGTCTGCATTGAGGGGGCATATGCTCAGCGTACTTTGTAGGCTGGGACCTCTTCAGATTTGGTCAGTAAAACTGGAGCACTCAGATTACTTAGTCCCTGGCAATTTTTGTGAAACCCTCTGGTTTTGATGGGATTCCTCAGAGACTAACAAAGGACCTGGGTTGATAGACCCAATGCTTTGGCTCTTATACTTCAGATCGGGACTTCTTTCTCTGGATAATTACTTGTAAATAATTGCAGGTTGTTTGTAAAGATGAATTAACAGACTTATTTTTCTACTGATTTGAAAAAGATCTATTCCTATGTAACTCTAGCACAAGAACGCACTATGCAATAACTTTTAAGTTAGCCTTTTTCTTTAAACCATGAATAAAACATTTCAGAACTAAGGCAAGTCAGAATTGGTGACATAACCTTATATTTGGTTGTGAATTCAATGCAGTTTTTAATTAATTGGAATTTCCACTTTTTTGTCCAAGTGATTAAATCTCTCTTTACCCTAAAGGTGAAACACACTGAAGCAGCAAATTGGTTTAAAACATTTTTTGTTTTCCTACTAATTCACTACATCCACATTTTTTCCTGTGCTCAGAGTGGTTGAGTCTGAGTGAATCTGATTCCAAGGGAAAAACGTAGCAGTTGTCCAGCAGATTGGTAGATTTTAGTTGTGTGAAATGGAGCCTGTCTAGACTGCTGATAACATAAAAAGCATTTAGGGTAACTCAAACTCTCTAAAAAGCAGATTGCTATTTCTCTGCTTACAAACACTACAATACTATATATAATTCTTGTAATCCTATAAATATCCCACTATAAAATATAAAGTCTGTGAGACTGAAACTATTTATCAGTGTTTTGGCAGTGCTACAAACAATGATGCTGCTATCTTACAGTAGCTTCTTAATAGCATGTATTGTATCAAAAGCTCTTCTTGTCTCTGTTGGAAATAAATTTTATTAATTGACATATAATATTTAACATTGTAGCATACAGTATTAATGGTTTATTTTCTTGTACAAGATGTTACTTATTTTATAATCTGCTGCTCTTGAAAAGGCAACTCTTTACCTGTTTTGCTTAGGATTTCAGAAATTTTGTGACTAATATGATCTGCGGTTCCCGAAGGACAATTAATTTTTGTTATAGGTATTAATTCAATCACAAGTCCATCTCTCTGATGCCAGTTACATTCACAAAATTAAAATGCATCTTAGTCCATCTCAACACATCTGCCAAATAATAAAAATATTAGAGTAGCATTGTGCATCTGTCAGCCTGTTTTGACTTCTGTACAATCATACATTTTTTAAAAAAACTAGTTTTATATTATTAAATTGATTAGTTGGCTACTATTTCCTTTAGGATTGCCCAGTTCTTGTTCATTTCCATGCTATTTTCTTTTGAGACTAATTAGTTTTTTGCACAGTGAAGAGTACAAGAAATACAGTCTGTATAGGCAACATGAGAGATTCTGACAGATGGAAAATGCTGCCAAGGTGCAGTTTTGATGTATCTTTGTGAAGACCAATTTAAGTAATACAATTGATGGAAAGAAGTGGGAAAGAAGTGAGAAAGCAGCAGATAAACGTTTCATTGTAACAGAATTCATTGTTATTACAAAAACTTACCAAGCAAGAAGAAATAAAACTTTATGTCATTTTATGATAGTAAACTAAGAAAAAATAATATAGCTTTAGCATTTTGAAAGCTTTTATCTTTTTTCCATGTTTTGGCTGAAGTTCTTTATACCATAAGCATTTACATTTTCCTGGAAGGCCCTCAGTGAGCTGCCTGTTAGTCTAAGTTGTTGTTCTGTGTTGCCTACACATCCTCAGTCCTGCTGGTTCTCTGACCCCAGCATGGTGATCCCTCTTGGCCCCACACAATATGGTGCTGAGGCACCAAGTCGGTCTTTGACCACTGCTGTGTCTTGCTGACATCTCTATTTAATGTATTTTTGCACCTTTTTTTTCCTTTTTTTTTGTAACCTGAGAGTCAACATTACTGTTACACAAATACAAACCTCTTTCTTATATTCTCCAAGCAGTTTAAATGTAAAAAAATAGTCTTTGTTTACATGAATGCCAAAACTTAATTTGGCTGCATGCTCTGAAGATAGGCAGTTCCCTTTCCCCTCACCTTTGCTGGATAGAAAACACATACTGATGCCAGTCCTGATCTCTGTCAAGAAATATGCCAAACAATTTGTCCAAAAGCCATAGTTTGCTAAGACACATTGTACAGGCTGGCAAAGCTCTTCTGAAGTTACATTAGATAGATTTGTAACCTTGAGCAAGGTTACAAATTCGGTCAGGAGACATGAAAAAGCCATTATAGGCTTTTAACGTATTTTTGGTAGTTTTTATGTTCCTCACTGACTGCAGCAAAGACTAAAGTTTAAATAAAGCCTTAGAGGGAGCTAAATCTTGGGTCATCACAGAACACCACGTTACACAGAAGGATGTTTGAGAAATAGGTAGGAAAGTGGTTTAAAGAAGTTTAGGCTTGCAGGTTTGTTTTCATCTCATTTTAGAAGGTTTTTCTAGACCATGGTGGCAGAAGGGATCAGAGGTACAGACCTACAGACAAGGTTTTTCAGGGGACAGCTCCAGTGGGGATGAAAGGATCTAATGGACACAAATACTGTGGAATTTCTTTCCAACTCCTTTGCACTAAGCTTTAAACTCAGTTTCTCCTAAGCAGTAGATTGAGCCTTAGCTTGAATTCTTCAGCCCAACAGGAATCTATGAATACTTCCTTTTCCATTGTTTTCCTACATTCCCAGGATCCCAACCTCAGCCCGACTTTGAGGTCTAGTTCAGTGACCCCTAAAAACAAAAAGCCCACAAACGTAAGCATACATTTTGACATCTACCTTGATTCCTTTAACTTTTTAAAGTAACTGCATCTCATTTACTTTTCCCATTTTTAACCACAACCATAATGAAATCCAAACTCTGAAGCCTATTTCATCAGCCCTTACCTGCCAAGTCCTGGTAAACACTTTAGCACAAAAATGACACTAGAGTTTGACAGGCTCTATTCTCATCCTTTCTAAGCCTTAATTGCATATGTTATGTATCAAAATTATATATCAACAATTGAGTTTCTTTTCTCCTTTATTTTTAGTTTCAAAATCATGTAGAATGGATAAATATCCATTTAGAAAGCGTTCTTTAATGCAAATGCTTTGGATTTCCAGTATTTCTTTAAATAACACTGGAAAAAATTGTTTTAAACTGTGGTGAAGTGAATTATTTGTTTTAGAAACACTGCTTCAGGTAGATCTTCATGAGCTGTGTTTTGTGAAAACACATGGAAAACCTGCATTTCACAGGTTTTGAATGCTCAGCATAGATTGTTCCAAGATATCTGAGTCATAAAGGCTTCTTATATTCTGTAAGTGTTGGGCACACTAGGATATTGGAAACAATTTTTAAAATGGCAGAAAACACTTTACAATGCTTTAAAAGAATTTAGCCTACCAGATGTAAGACTGGTAAAGCTTGCTTTCTGGTAGAAGAGAGTCTGACATACCATTTTTCTTGCTGAAGCATTCCAGTTGAGAGTAACTTGAAATATTCTTAATCTTCAGTCCTTAAGTGTTTGCCTGCAATGATTTTTAAATGTAAAAATATGTAGTGAAATATCAAACTTTGGTCTTTTATATTTTTCTATGGCCACTGCTGAAGACAGTGTTTGATTTAGCACAATGTGATCCTTTACAGATCCACATTAACGTGAATGAAATAGCTAGAGCTTTAACTGGTAATTGTTCTTCTAGTACACTGCAGGCATTGTTTATATTGTTTGTGTGTTGTAATAGTTGTGCACAGTCCTAAGAAAGGGGGTCTTATCTTGCAAAGAGTTTTAGAGTATTTTCTATAGGGAGAAGAACAGTATCTCCTTGAAGAGTGACTTGCCCCACCCATTGGCTAATATGTATAAGCTGAATATCATTGTTGGGCTAGAAAGAGGGAGAAAGAATTAAGGAGCACACAAAGAAAGCGGTAAATATAATATTGCAGTATTGCATAGTCAGCTGTTCCTTATGAAATGGGATGCAGCAGCAAGAACCATTAATCCTTTCTAATTCTTTGCCAATCTTGATGCTACAGAAGTGGTGGCAGTAGAACTAATGGAATTTGGATATGGTTATTAATTCCCCTTTTGTAATTTCCAGTTTAATTTGTTTTCACTAGATTACTGTTGCATACAAAAGAGGAAACGAGACTTCTACAAGATATGAAACAAACAAGGATGTTAAAAAAAGAGATTAAGTAGTTCATAAGAATGAAGAACCACTCAAACAGAAGTAATTTTATATCTCAAATGAGAAATGTCTCATATTAATATCAATTTATGACAAAGAATTTTCTTTGTTACATATGCCTTTGTTGGCTCCTAAAGTGTCAGAAAACCATCTGCAAAACTCTTCCTCCTTTTTATTTTTTATTTATCCTTTTTATTACTCCTTATAACCCTGCTGTTCTCCAGTAGACATAATGAGCCTTATATCAACATGTGCTCCAAATCTTTTTTCTCAGTCAATTTGCCAAAATCCAAAGGGGATACCATAGAATACATAGCCAGCTTGGACTGAGTAGCTCTGTGATCTTTCTTGTAAGATTTTGACCCAAAAGGCAACATATCATCAAGTACATTTGTTGAATTATGTTTAATTCAACCTTTTTCCTGGGAGTCAGCTTTATTCTGAAAACTTTTGCCTGTTCCAGCTAAGCAGCTAAAGGCAGGCTGTCAGGGGTTAGAAGTTAGAATAACAAGCCAAGCTTGATCAATCAAGGATTACTTTGGGAGTGTCTAACATTATTTTAATGTAAAAAATTAACAATCATGAGTGGTTTTGCATATATCCAAGTCCACTCCCACTTTTTTCCTTTGATTAGGTGAGCTGTGTAGAAAAGAGATGCTAGCTGTCCTCAGAGACTTGTCTTTTAGTCATGACTTTTACCCACAAAGTTACTGACTTTTACCCACAAAGTTACTTTATTCATGTCTTTTACCCACAAAATTACAGACAGCATTCTGTGTACCTGGTTGCACAGGTACAACCAAATGGAAACCCTAGCCTCACTCGAAATGCAGAGTTCCTAGATGCTATAACATTCTGGCTGAACTGTTTTATCCATTTGTTTTTCAATACACCCTTCTAATATGCTTTACACAAATAGCAATTATTGGCTTTATGTCACGTGCTATGCTTATGCTCACCAACTATATTTAATAAGAAGAATCTGCAAGGGTGGTATTTGGGAGGATGGATTGTAGGAGAATAGATATAGTGCTGAAGGCAATCTCACCCCTGCAGAGCTGCAGCTGCACAAATTACCAAAGAGTAGGAACAGCCCTGCCCTTAACAGGCACAGCTATGTCCAGTAAAGATGGGTGCCATAAAAGAACGAGTTAGCTGGCTGAGAGGAGAGCTGGAGTTGGTTGGCTGTGCTGTGAGGAGTGGGAAGGGTCAGGCAATTGTGCAAGGGACAGGGAGGAGTCAGCCAGCCATGCATAAGGAAAAGGAGTCAGTGTTGTGAGAAGCTGCCTGTGGGAACTCACAGAGAAGGTATGAAAGCTTCACAGTAATGATAAACTGATGGTGACAGTCAGATTGGTGCCAAGCACCGATGCCAACAATTGGTGGCTCGTATGGGGATGAATCCTGACAGAGGTACCTGGAGTGACACAAAAAGATAGCTGGGGAGGAATTGTCATGTAATGGCAGGACAAAGGGGAATGGCTTCAAAGTGAAAGAAAGTAGGTTCAGATTAGATACTGGGAAAAAATTATTGTGAGGGTGGTGTGGTGCTGCAACAGGTTGCCCAGAGAAGTTTTGGATGTTCCATCACTGAAAGGGTTTAAGGCCATATTGGGTAGAGCTCTGGGCAACCTGGTCCAGTGAAAAGTGTTTCTGTCCCCACCAGTGGCATTGGACTAAATGTTCTTTGCAGTCCATTCAACAGAGGCCATTCTATAACATATTTTTGGAATCTTTAAAATGCTGTTTGTGTCATTGCATTGATCACTTATATCAGGATTTCATTGTGTTGTTATATCAGGTTTTTCAACCAGAAAGGTAATGTCAAAAGAACAGGAGGATTTTGGGGATGTTGGTTTAGGGTTGTGGAAATGGAATACCGGCATTAAAAAGGTGAAAATAAGTGTGTCCTATATAGCATAATTTCTTTCACTCTGAGAAAACAAATTACAAATCATCCTTGCTGAATCAATTAAAAAGACTGAATCAATTTAAAAAATGCAATTAAACACTGAAATAAGAGTTGTCACTCAGAGAGTTCGATCATATTTCATCTTTAGTTGGAGGTATAAAATATGCTTTTGTTTGTGGAATAGCCCAGGGCCATGGTTCAAAAAGGCAACTCTTTAATTAGATTTAATATGGGTGGACACAATACACAGTAATGGCTTAGACAAGATTCCCATAGGTAGGAGATGTATTGACAGATCATAGAGATGAAAAGGAATGAAAGAAGTTTTCTTACTTTAAATAAACCTGAAAAATTATTTAAATAGTTGGCTGCTTAACCATTTATGTTTTGAAAATATTTGATAAAATATAAAATTTTATATCATGGACCTTAGATCCTGAACCAGTATCCTGAACACAACTTTTGGTTGTGTTATAACTTCTTTTGTTTTTGTTATATCCGTTTCCATCGTATGGAAGAGCTGGTTCTTGACAGACTTTTGCCTAACAACTGATAGAAGATTTTTATCTTCATTTCATAATGATTTAAAGAATTCCATAATGATTCCACTCTTTGTTACAACCGTGTGCACAGTTTCATTCACCGTATCCACACTATTACACAGAAATGGATGCTATCAGATTATCAAGTGCTAAGGTCTTTCTGACCAAGACACCAAATATTTAGTATAAAATGAAAAAGGAACAAAGTTTGATTTGCTTTTAGAGTTCAGGAGAAACAGAAAAAATAATCTAATTATATTTGAAATCTCAAAGGTGTCAAAATCCATTTTATTTTAAGATCTCTCACATTGTTTTGTAGACTCATGAGATCTGAAGGTTTAATTGTTTTACCTGAATTTTGCATTTTCATTTTCATTGATCTCTAAAATGCAGCTACTTATTTTCACTAGATGATGCTACAGAAAGCAGGTAAGTGTGCCCAACTGGATAATAAGAAAAATCAAAATTAAAGCTATCATGCCAGTAAAGGGATGTTTCAAAAAAACCCCAAAAAACCAACACAAACCCAAAACAACAAAAACCCCCAACAAATCCAAAAAGAAACAAAACAACAGACAAGCAAAAAATCACTAAAATAACAATATTGACGATTTTCCAGCTTGGGACTTCTTTCAAACTAAGAGCACTTAGATACATTTTAAAGGCCCCTCATCTGAAAAAGAAATCCCAAATCAGTTGGATTTAATAGTCAATAAGTGTCAATAGAAGAAATAGACTTGTTGGACTACACAGTGAAGCATTGCAAAGCTGCATGCAGTGTTACAGAAAAAAAATTTGTTCTTAAGAGCAAGGAGCTGGAATTTAAGTGGGTTTAGTAATGGGCAAATCCTTCAAAGTTGACCTTTCACATATTTTCTGTTACTAAAGAAGTAGTATTTTGGATATTGTTGAATGATGCTTTTTCTCAGTCCTTTATCTACTTAAGAATATCAGTTCATACTAATAACCATTAAATCTGGCCCTTTTCTCCAAGTTGCCTTCAGGAGCAGCTCAACAGAAACATGCATTTTTATAAATGTTCTTCTCTCTTTCATTTCTAAAAAAGAAAAGAGGAAATAAAGAAACTCTGTAATTACTTTGTACCAACTGTAGCAATGCCAGAAATCTTTGTAATCTAAATTACTTTCTTCTATGGGTGAAAACAGTTAACAGGGACTCCCAGACTAAGCACTGGAGCAGAATATGAAACAGTTGTACCTCTTTGTGGAATATGAAGGGTATTTTTAGACCACAAAGCTAGCAGTACTGTACCTGTCACCTACTATCTCCCATACACAATGTTTGAAACTGGTACCATATGCAGAGATGTCAAAATGGACTTACACTGTAACAAATGGTGATTTATTTCTCTCTAAATGAAGAAAAGAGCAAAGAATTTCTTACAAAACCCCAAGCTGGGAAGCACAAAAAGCAAGCCCTGAATTACCCTCCTTGTGCATGAGCTGCACTTTCCTAGAGTTGCATTTCTTGTGAAGCAAACAGCCACCACGTGATGCTGATGTCCATGTTCCTTCTGAGCACTCAGTGGCTGAGCAGGGAAAGGTGTTGTCTTCCTCTGGATCTTCATGTTTTCTAGATTGTTCTAAGGAAGCAGATCTTTGCATTTAGAAAGGGCCTAATGTGAAATTGTGATAACAGAGGAAAGTAGAAGGAAATTCAAGGGTTACATATTCCTTTCTTAGAGAGCCTGAGCTTCCTAAGAGTAAATGAACATAATTAACACTATTTGTACATATTCTGTGCAGAGACTAGTATCCCAACTACAGTATGCCACTGTGAAAACACAATTAATGACTATGCAATGTTACTCTGTATTGATTTGGGACTGAATTCCAGGTGGAAAACAGTGAGAAAGTTTTAAACACGTCTTTGCATTTAACAAAGTTGCAGTGATGGGATTTTGTGGAAAAAGATACAATAGAAAAGAAAGAGAAACTTATAATGGAAGTATTCATATGCAAAGAGAAATAGTTCACTGCAGACTCTTACTAAAAATTATAATTGTGCTAAATATGTTTATATTGCCGTTTTCTCCACTTTCTCTTTGGTTGTTTTTTAATACAGTATGCAGATTTTGTATATAGTCTGAAGTGAAGCTGTTTTGCTTCAGATAATATCTAAACAGTCACTTAAAGGGCAACAAGTGAAGGTAACACATTGTAGAAAATAGGATAATTAGCACTGCTCCTCTATGTTAGCACATCCTAAAAAATTATAACCAGTTGATATGAAGGTATAATAACTTAATATTTTTTAAGAATATGAACACTTACAGAAAAAAGGTGTGTTAAAGAAGGCCCATTTTGAGTTTGAAAAGGCTAAGTGACGAAATAAAGATATGTAACTTCTCAGACAAAAGTACTGCTAAGGAAAGTCAGAAGGCAGATTAGATATGCCAAAAATACAACCAAATAAAATAGAACAGCACATGCTGATGTTAAAGAAATAAATGTTTCCTCAGGGCAACGTAGGTAGAGATTCCTTTGTTCCAAATGGAAAAAAACTCTGTACTTTGTTACTGCACTCAATTTCCTGTAATTTTACATATTGAATTTAATATTAGGCCTTGTGCTCTGGCCATAAGAGGTCTAATTGTGAGTTAATGGGCATGCTTGTAAGCATTTTGCAGAGGAGTATGCATTGAAATTCACAAATGTGCATTCTCATTAGATTCAGTATTTTATATTTGTAGGAAACTGGGTCTTACACTCCCACCAAAACCTGCCTGTATATTCCAATATTCTATTACATATTCAATACTGCTTAAGAGTGATGCCAGAGAAGAACTAGTTCTCAAAATCTGTAAAGGCAATATTTCTATCGTTAGAGGTGGATATTAGTAAAACTGGGAACTTTTACATGTAGAGAAGGACTGTGGTTAGCCAGAACAACAAACTTGGGCTTATTTGTCCTCCTGACAGTTGCTGTCAATTCATGAAAAGCACAGTGTGCCTACTGCAGTCATGGAGAGCAGTGGTGTCACTGGGACCAAGCCAGCCCCCCGTGGCCTTGTCACACAGGCAGTCCATCACTTCCTGCAGTGCAACAGAGAACCCGCTTGAAATTGCAAGAAGAAGTGAAATATCAGCCCAAAAGTTGTTATTTTCTTATGTTTTTTCCTTGAAAGAGAGTTTATGAATAGGATATGAGCACAGGCTGTACTACAGCTACATCTGTTAGCTCACTTTTCCCAGATATTAGTAATCCTGGTGTATCCTGAAAGGGAATTCAGAAGTTCCTAACATCTGAGGCACCTCATAAGCATATTTAACAGTCCTTGATAAGATGGCAAATTGAAATACTTGTCAGTCTTTGGTAATGGATTTGTTTTTGTAGGAGAAAATGAACCTGAAAATCTTCCATCAGTTCTTTTGCTTTTCAGTACTTTTGATTTCAATAATTCAACTATGAATGAAAAGTGACAGGGGCTTCCATACAGGTGTTTGTAGGGACACATTCCAGAACTTTATTCTTATTTCTCTCCATTTACTGTGTTTCCTCTTGTTTAAAGTTTGGTGGGAGGGTGAAGAGGAAGAAGTCATTGGCTAAGAAGACAAAGATTAACCATATCTTAGGTCAGTACAAATCTTTGTTAAACAAAATTTTTACGTAGTTGCTGTACCTAGAGGTTTCATTCCAGTGCTATGGACTTATTCCACATAAGTTAACATAAGGCTGTTATTTCAGCCTTTCCTGCCCTTCAAATTTCTCCCAAGATTCACACACATCTTTATACTTCCATACTAGAGACTAATGTGTCATTTCAGCCCCATTTTTTCCCTAAGAAATAATTTTTTTTCACAAATGTGACATCCAATTTTCATTTGAAATATGTTGCTCTTTTCCCTAAACCTTTTTTTTTTTTTTTTTTTTTTTTTACATTGGACAATTTCTACTGTCTTGTGCTGCTAGGTTCAGTATTTCTTACATTATGGTTTAGTTTTCTTAAACATGATCCACAGAGCTGTGGCTGAGTTTCTGGTTGGGTTTTTGTCATCAGTTTACCATCACTACAGGCTGCAAAGAGCATGTGCTTTGATTACAGAACTGCTCACTCTTTGCCATGTGATTTCTCTAGGCATGGTTTCTTGACTTCATTAAACTTCAGAAATACATATTTACTTGTTGTGCACCCCATTCTCTTGTGTTATAAAGAGGACATTTTGTACAACAGATGATTTACTAAGTGCTTCACTGTACCTTTTCTCTTGTATTTTTACAGAATTTTCTGTTAGAGACAATTAATGAGCTGAAACATTCTTTATACTTTTAACTGTGGTGTCCTGGACATGGCATGAGGAATAAAAGAATTAATATTTATGATACTAAAAAACCAATTCTGAGCAGTGCATTCAGAAATTTAATTTGGCCCAGTACATTTACAGGGAACAGTCTGGGGCTAAAGAGTTATGATGTGAAAATTTAATTTGGAGATGTTGATAAGGGTGTGTTTAATCTCTGTCTAACTGCAAAGCTTTCTCACATAAAGATTGTTCTGATTTTATTAGGCAGATCATGACAACAGCTGAGGTCAGCAGAGGTAGCAACTGGATGTCTACAGCCAGAGTGTGATCGAATTCCTTCCCCAAGGAGCAGTGGAAAAATAGTCTGCAGGCCAATCATCTTGATTGGTGCAGGCATTCTTCCAAGCACTAGAGAAATTTTGACATACAAGGGGCTAGAGGCAAAGTAGGGAGATGATTAGAAGATAAATAGCCATTGGATGAGATCAGGCAATTTTTTGTATTGGTCTTGAAATCAAATGTTCCTCTGGATATATAAAATAAATTTCATCCTGAAATAGCACGGAACCCAGGTGAGTAGCTAAAAAGTGTCATGCAAACTCTTTTTTTTACTTTGGTCTTGTACTCCCGCTTTTAAAAGATATTTTATCTATGGATGAAATAGCATAATATAGATTCAATAGGCTAAGTGTAGAGTTTTCTCCCTTACATATAGGAATGTCTTACGGCAAAAAAATATCCATGGCTCTAACCCACACTAATTTCTTTTATTAGAAGGCAGGTTTACCAAAACTCTAGGGCTACCCAAAGCAAATCCCTACAGGCCTGTATTAGAGGTGTGTAGAAGCACTTGTCCTGACAGTATCAGAGTTTTCCAGAGCTGCCCCTGGAAGAAAGGCAGAGGAGCCACCCATGGGCATGTGTGGGAGAATATTTACAGTGCTGCCATTCCTGTGCTGGATGGGCATGCCCAGCCCTGTCTGGAAACTGGGTAGCTCAGCTGGCTTTCTGAGGAAGAGTGTTTGTCATGGTCACTGTATCTGCAAGTGTTTGGTCACTGGTGTAGCTACACAGCCTCTGCACGAGAGCTGGCTTCAACCTGGCCAGCCTGAATGCAGGTGGAATAGAAGGTTCCTCACCCACACTTGACTACTAGAGGACCTATTCCTAAACAACTACATATAACAAGTGGAAGACAGAGAGCTCTGAAAGGAGTGAAGTAATGGAAATAAGAGTAAATATAAGTACCTTGTAAAACAGGAGAAGTAACTATAGCTTTCCAGTTCTTTCATTTCTATATTCTTTTGCTAAAGATGGCTTATAATGTTTTTCTAAAACAATTTGCACACAAACTTTAAATGGCTGGGCTGCTACTGTCTGATGCCCTCCATGAGACAAACAGCTTGGTTCTTTATCAAGCTACTTGGTGAAAGTGTTTTCTCTTGGAAATTAACTATCTCCTATCAGGACCAAGAAGCAACTTTGAGGAGTCAAAATTTTTTGAATCTTGGAGGTTCATGTAGTCCCCATACAAGTTCCAGACCACTACTCACAGCGCTATCAGGCTCAGATTTGGCATTATGGGTGAAAAGAAGTTTTGTACAATAAAACTTGTACTATCACAAAGTAGTTAAAAGCAATCAGATTTGAACACTGATCATTTGGTAAAAGCTGCTTATTCATTCACATTCTTTCCACTTCATCTCTGTAGCTGCTGAATATTTTTATATAGAGATAACATATCTCTGCTGTTTTATTATATCACTTCTTAGTCTTTGACTTGATCCATATGTCACGCAACAATCCAGCAATTATTCAACATAATTTATATGTTGAGGTGTTGCATTACTTGCTACCACTTGGATATTGGAAATAGAAACAGCTTCGAGTACAGTATAGACATGTATAGACTATGTTATTAAGGGCAACCCATATTTTCATTTGGGACTTTAAGAATCTGGAGATTTCAGAAGTAATTTTCTTGATTGCCTAGATTTTTTTATATCAGCATTTTTCTCATACTCAGACTTATACCTCCATCATCGTGTATTTTCTTTGAAGAAATTAAATATTGTACAATCATAGAGACCTCACTTAAACCTCTTTCTAAGTGCTTTGATTTTTCTATCATATACACCACGGTAAATATTTTACCAGTGTGAGCTGGATTTATGCAGCAATAGTAGCAACTTGTAGTTGGTAGTACTCTCTGCTTCCAGTGGAATAGTGGGAGTCCAAAAGCTCAGAAAACCTGTGGATTAATTCTCACTTTTGCTCCTTTGGTGTCATCTGTTCCTTCCCTCTGTTTTGCTTTTTGCTAGCAGACAGGAAATCCTTGCATTGTGAGTGGAAGCGCTTCCTGAAGTTTTTTCCTCATTCCTTTGTCTCCAGCTGAGAGGAAGTGTTGCTGTCAGGTAGATTCTCTACACACCAGCTACTGTGGAACAGGAAATAACCATACAGATGTTTGTTCGATAGGCACATGAAACAGCAGGGAAGATTTTTGAAACAGTACATTAGCATATAAGTGCCAAGTAAGGATATTATTTTGTTTTGTAAATAATGTCCTTAATGCTTCTGCCTCATTTCTGTCTTGAGGTAGCCTATGCAGAAATTCTGGAAAATGAGTATTTCACATTCTGAGGCTACATATAATAAAACTGTTACTTGGTGGCCATCATTGCTATCAGTTACCTGCTGGCCATCACACAGTGCTAAACATGTGACAGATAAACCAAGGGAATGCTGAAATCTTGCTGTATGATATATTGACATAGAAGACTGAGGTGTATTCAGGGTGAAGACCTCTGTAGTGTGTCATGGTTGTTAGATTCAAAGTAATGTTGATTCTGATCAGTTATCTTAGCTTCCTGGGCTCATTAGATCTCTTTAGGATCAGTATTGAAGAGAAAGATATTTTGACAGGGTTTCTTGACAAATTGTTCCTCTTTATTTTGAAGCACATTCCTCAGTTTTAGAGATCTGCTTCCTATTTTACACTTTTAACTGATTAAAAGTTCCTGCCCAGAAAGTGGTATTTAAAAGACCTGTGCTTAGGGATGTGATTTAGTGGTGGGCTTGACCTTGTCAGGTGCACAGTTAGACTCAGTGATATTGTGTCCCTTCCAACCTAAATGATTCTGTAATTTTGTGATTCTAGGTTTTCATTTGGCCATCTCCATGTCTTTGTAAATTGGTCAAGCACCATAACTAAGGTTAATCCAAAACTCTGCATGTATTCCTTTTCTAATAATCAATTACTAAGCTAAGTTTCCTGTAGTCTGGATAAACTGTCAAGTGTTGTACTGAGATGCCTAGGAATTATTCGAGAGCACTTACAGTCCCAAGGCATTCTGGTTTTAAGTATTAAGAGAAGCTATGTCACTGGCAACTGTAACCTCCATTGTTTTTTAACCCAACCATGCACTTGGGTTTCGTTGAACTTTCTTTTAAAAATGCTGGTCTGTGCAATCTACTGAACAGCAATGAGAAAACTGATTCAACATGGGACTTCAACATCTGCCTGACAATAAGCATTCAGTAATTCCACTGATTACAATTAAAGGGTTCATATGTTTAAACTTCAGCATATTTAAGTGCTCTTCTGAGTAGTACATGTTTTAAACTGATGTCACTCAACTACCAAGAATATAACAATAGGTCCAGAGATCCTTATAATTAGACTTATTAAAACAAATTGCTTAAGTCTATAATTTCCTAGGCAATGTAATTTCCCAGACTGTGTTTCTAGTCCTCTTCCCTTCAGTACAACAAAATCAGCATTGGATTTCCCCAGATTTCTCATTACAGACTTGTAGCATTTTTGCTTTTTTATATTCACTTTCTGACTTTACAGTGTTAAGGTGCTGTCTAGTTTTCTTTCTATTAAAAAAACACATAAGGTATTTAATTAACCTATTTAAATATGCTTGTTATCTAGACTCAGAAAGGCCTCCTGCTTGTTGTCAAAACCAAGTAATCGTTTAGACTTTACCCTCCAAGCTGTCATGCAGGGCATCCTACAGTTGCAGAAGCAAGCAGGGACTTCAGTTAGAATAATTCATGTATGCCATATGCCACCTTTACTTGGAACTGCAATTTTCTGGCATGGGATGCTCGGTTTTTGTTCTTTAATGTCAGCTTCCACCTCCCCACATACCCCCAAATCCCAGGATGTCTGAAGACATTTTACCTGTATGATACTGAAGCAGGAAAATTTGGAAGAAGTAGGACATATGGTGGATTCACAGAAAATTGTAATATTTTAAAAGCGTATATACTTATTCCAGGTGTGTCATAGCGATGTGTACTTCTTGAGCTGAATACAATTTTCAGCTCAATACAATTCTCAGTCTTTCATATCTTTTTAATTTAGGATGCTACTCAAACTATAATAATCAATGTCTGTAGAAATGTTACTTATGAATGTCTGTTATTTGTGAGTACCTAAAAAAAACCAATTGTCTAGTTTCAGACCACAGCTTATTACAGCAACTCTTCTCATTTGCGTTTAGTGATCATAGAATAATCTTACACAACTCTACATCTAGTTATGAAAGGCGTGGTACCCTTCTCAGCTACCTGCATAATTCATTTGCTGCCATTTGCTTCCTCCAGAGCTTGTTAGGCATGGCTGGAAACTGCAGAGATGAGCTCCAGAAACATCTGTTTATTTTCACTGTCTCCACTTACTTAAAATGGGTTGGTGTTTCCCCTCATAAAATCCTGCTCTCTGGAGGCTTCTGCCATTGTGAAATGTGTGCAAGTAGAGAGGCAGTTTGAGATTTCCCAGTCCATGGGAGTCACTTTACCATGTGGTCCCCTGGGGCTTGTCCTCTGCGTGGAAGGCTGCAAATGTTACAAGCCTGATGGGTGTTATGATGAAATTTGATGAGTAATTCTCATTAAATGAAATCATGGATCAACCTTGATCATCAAATGTGATTATTGGTGCTAAGTTCATACACTTTTAAAGTATCTTCACTATATAAAGCTGAAATTTTGCCAATTTTTTCTTAAATCTTCCTCACTGAAAAGGAAATCAGAGAGTAAATAATCTAGAGAGGGAAACAAATTATTTTTTACCTTGCATCAAATCAAACACAAGAAGTTACAATTATGTGCAATTATGAAACTTAAGCTATACATAGCATGTGTAAAAGTGATTAATTAAAGGCCTGTATGTTGCTGTACCAAGAAAAGCCCACACAAACAATTAGATGTCAATTTGCCTTTACACAAAGAGTGCCTGATATACAATCTACTATTTTCCTCTTTTCTCCAACATAGCCTTGGCTAAAGATTGAAAGCATGCACAGAGTGGACAATTTTGTTTTGTGTTGGATGGTGTTTGGGGTAATTTGCACACTGTACTGTTGATTAATATATTAAACAAACAACACCAATCAACAGAAGTTTACAATGAAACAGTGATAGAAATCATGTTTTGGAAATTAAGAAAGCTGCTTCATCTGGAAATTAGTCATAGTCAAGTCTGGAAGGAAAAAAATTACGGATCAAAAGGGTTTTAAAATTCAAGTGCTTTCACTGTAACTTAAAACCCCTCCTACAAACTCACAGCAAGGCAAGTATCATAATGTAAATAATTAATTTAGTTGGAAAGAAAACTGCTACTAAATTATTTTAAATCACCTGGAGAAAATCCATCTTGAAATAATCTGAAAGTCACTGGAAAATTCTTCTGGTCTCTCCAAATTCCCCTGAATCTGTTGTGTAGAACACACAAATATGAAACTCTGCAGGCTTAGAAGAAAGGTTTCCTTACAGTCTACACAGCCAGCAATAATTTGTGCAGTTTTATTCAAATTACAGTAATTTTCACAGTTCAGTTGATTTTATGCATAGACAAGGATCCTGATTAAAATGCCATTTCTTTCCTGTCTTTACTTGGCAATGGCATGACTTGTTGCTCCTTGTTTGCTTTTTTCCCCTCACTGTTTTACAATGTCTACTGCAGTTACATCTTTTAACTCTTTCTCTTGATGTTTGTCTTGCTTATGTTTATCTTCTGTGTGCATTTCATTTTTGGGTTTCCCTTTAATTTTAAATTCCTTTTCATTTTTTTAAAGTTGGGTTTCTTGAGGATATGTATTCCCTTGGACTGCTTCAACTTTGAAAAACTTCCAGCTTCATCACTGAAATTGTCCTCTTGAAATGCACCATAATCTTCCATTCTTTTTTTCTTTCCTCTTAAACTTTCCTTTCTTCTTCTCATGCTCCTTTTCATCATCATACAAGGCTCATACAAGCAGTTGTGTGGTGGTGAAAGCTCAGTGGTGCTGTTCAATGCAGGGAGTTTTATAGGACCAATTTTTTCAGAGCTGGAAGTATGAGCAAGACTACCACTGTGTCTTACCTGACAGTGTTCACTAAGGCTGCTAGTGGGAAGCAGGAAGCACTAGGACATTCTGGTTCCCTGACTTCAAAGTCAAATCTTTTGCTACCTGTCAGTGACACCATTGGGGTTTCTCTCGATGGCACAGCAGCTCCCCCTCAGCCTCACATGTGGGGTTTTGTCTCACACCCCTTTCTACCTCCTCCATCTGGCCATGAGGATGGTGAGGGGCCTTGGGGTGAAGCCGTGTGAGGAGTGGCTGAGGTCACTTGGTCTGTTCAGGCTGGAGAAGGGGACACTGAGGGGAGGCCTCACTGCAGGTGCAGCTTCCTCGTGAGGGGAAGAGGAGGGGCAGGCACTGATCTCTGCTCTGTGGTGGCAGCGACAGGACACAGGGGAGTGGCCTGAAGCTGTGTCAGGGGAGGTTTAGGTTGGTGATCAGGAAAAGTTCTTCACCCAGAGGGTGGCTGGAACAGGCTCCCCTGGGAACTGGTCACAGCACCAACCTGACAGAGCTCAAGAGGCATTTGGACAATACTTTCAGGCACACGATGAGGTTCTTGGGGATGGTCCTGTGCAGGACCAGGAGCTGGGCTCAATGATCCAACTCAGTGGATTCTGTGATAATTTCTGCCAATTTCATCTCTTTATTTTCTCTTTGCTTTCTAGACTCCTATTCAAACTGTGTATAATACTGCCACTGGATGTGTGGATCATACTTTCTAACTGTTTTGTAATAGCTTGAAGCCACCATCAACTGAAGGGCAATTTACATTAATTTCATGTAGCAGCAGGGAGGAAACCTTCTTTGTGTGCAATCCATAGAGACAGGTTCTCGACAGGTCTGACTTCTTTCATTTAAAGCAGAATACATCCTGCAGAGAAAATTCTGAACACATTAATCATTGCTTCTGACAAAATTTTTTCAACTATATTAAACATTAGAAATTAACATTTCCCCATCAGTCTTCTAAAGTCACTGCTTTTTTAGCAATAAGGAATTATGGTTTTTTATTTTAAAAAATCATCTATAAAACCAAATTCTGTTTACAAAGATGGTTTGGTTGAGTTGGATACTCAGTACTCGGAACTCTCAAAAAAGATGCAGGTTCACTTCTAACACACAGCCCTCACTGCCTTGCAATTGAAATACTGGCAGACCTCTGCAGAAATTAATCACAGACTTTTTACATTCTGAAAACTGTAGTCTTCCAATTTTCCTCTTTTTATCGTGTACAGTCATTATTTTGCAGGATAATAAGGGTAATAAGTCAAACCATTTTTATTTTTGAATTTTTACATTAAATAACTTTTAGAGGAATATCATGCTGAATGACAAATAAGCAAGACCTATTTTACTTTGAAAAAACCCTATAAATGTTGAAAATAAAGGTAAATACTGATTTCTAGGGAAAAGAAATAGAAAAAAAAAACTTGTAGAAAGTGGCAAAAATTTTCAAAGTACCCAAAAGAATTTAAAACATAAAATAGATCAAGATTTTGCACCACAATTTCTGTCTGAAAGAGAAAGAAAATAGTATCCTGAGGCATTTCATGTGCCTTTTGGAGAGCAGAAGATATATGCTGTGAAATCCTTTTCTCTTGCAAATTTCCTTGAAAAATTGTGTGCTTCCCATATTTCATAATTCGTTTTAAATTGATCATGAACCTTCCTGCATAACTGGGAAACACACATTTTTTATTTTAATCTGTGATTGCCTTCTATTTCCATTTGAGTAAAGCCAGTAAAGAACAATTACCTGATTACCATTGCAAAGAACATCTTCTTTATTCTTCAGCAGTCTGACTCTGAACTTAAGTCTTCTCTGTGAAAATCAGCTTTGAAGATATAAGTGAACATTTGATTTTAGTTATACAATTATTTCAATTGCAGCCACTTTCTGTATCTGATCGATACAATTTTTTTTCTTTTATATAGTCCTGCCATAACTTTGCAAAAGCAGCAGGGTAGATGACCAGGCTGTGGCAACATGACTGTGAGCAGAGACTTAAATTTGTACCCTGCAAACATCAAAATTATACATGGGCCTGAGGCATCCCCAGACAACACGCTCACTATAAACATCTCAGCTAGAAGTTAAATACATTATCTAGTATATCTATCTTTGACACTTTCTTGAGATTTTAATAAAATATGTAGAAATAATTTAAATCTGCGATTGTCTCACAGCACTTCACAAATATGAGATCTGGAACAAAACATTCACTGGGAGCTACAGGCCTAATGTAAGCTGCTGCCAAATTATTTCACCAGTCTGAGGCTTTAGGTGAACAGTTACAAATCTTGTGGAGGCTGAAAGGTAACAACAAATTTGTCACAACACAGACATGACCTTTCTAGCAGGACATGATCTCAGTGACATCCAGAGGAATAGATATGCTATATCTATTAAACTATAGTTAAAATATTATGACATAAACATTGCTGTCCTTATCTCTACATGTTTTTCAGGTCATCTCGGAAATGTAAAACATGGACAATTATTTGAATCAAAATATACAGCAAAGTCTTGCTAAAACAATCCCTTATTAAAAAAGTGAACTCAAAGTCTGGCAGTTAGACATTAATGACATTTAGGTTATTAAATGACAGATTTTCAGTTCAAGCTCATTTCTCTTTTTAATGCAATCTAATGACTTGATGCTCATTCTTGTTCCTTTCTTGCGTAAGTATTGCCTCTGCTAATGCTAATAAATATTGCATTCATTTACAACAATAAATGCATCTTAGTGGATTAATTTACCCTCTGTTGAGGTCTTTCCAAGTGGATGATTCTTACTAATAGTAATGAAATTGCTACATGGCATGCAGTGTTGGGGAAGGCCTTGACAAAAATGACAGCCTGAAGTAGTGTACCCTTTCATCATATAAGTATGTGGTTAAATTTAAGAATGCAGCTCAAAGAGCTAACTAAATTATTTTTGGCATCTGCAAAATTCAAAAGGTGTACGACCCTCTTAAGTTCCCTGCTACACAGTCACCACACAAAACTCAGCTTTGCTGAGTTTTCTTTGTTCGTCATGTTTTTGTGTAATAAATCGTATGAAATTAATCTGCCTCCAGCTGCTAAAAACAAATCTTAGCCAAATGCAGAGAATAGTCATCTCTATTAATAGATGGTATATTAGATAATATCGATAGATATACTAGATAATAACAAAGATAGATATACTAGATAATAACATATAGCTAGTATATATGTAGGCATTAAGGCACCAGATTTCTCAGAGAATTGTATTTAAGGTAGCAATAGTGTGTTTTTCTATACCTCATTGTGTCGTTAGGGTTGTTTTTAAAGTTTGCAGTCTTCCATCATCCAAATATGGCACACAAAATCCATAAATGTCACCAAAGAACTGCACTCAGATAGGCAGGAATGGTGGTCCGTGCAAGGTATGTGTTCTGTGGGTCATTTCCTTTAATAATGTTTTGCTTCTTGGTCTCCATCTGCAACATACAGAAGTCCTAACTCTGCACATACAAGTGCAGGAATATCAGTCCATTGCTTTTACTGAATTTCTGGATGCATTCAGTTGCTGAAAAATCAAGGGTTTATAAAGGTACTTCTAGCTATTGTATGAAATGCCTATGGGAAAAACCTTTGAGAGTCATGACAAAAATAACATATATATAATACTAATTATTAAATAATCATATTGTTATTTTTTTCAAAAATAAACAAGGACAGCCTTCAATTTCTAAATATCTTTCATAACTCAGCAGAAAGGTTTGGACCAAGAATCCTTGTTCTCTTTGTACTTCTGTGAGAAATATTATCTGGCAGACCCAAGAAACAATCATGCCCTGACATTTGAACAGGGTCTCTGGGCTTCAAGCTATGCCTCTGAAATTCTTAGTTATCTTTAACCTATATATCATCTGTGTGACTTATCACTATACACAGTTTGGAACTGGTACATATTCCTCTAGATACCATTGTTTAATTATAGGGTGTATAGGCATTTATAGTTTTCCTACAATATTAACATCTAAAAGATGTTAACATTGTAGGAAAACTATAAATGCCTATACACCCTACAATTAAATATTGTAGGAATATTGTAGGAAAACTATAAATACTCTTTTGGAAAGGGACCATGGAAGTCTTCAAGTCATTCTGTGTGTAAAAGCAGGGCTTTGAATTTACTGGTTTAGTGCATTGTCTTTTTTTGCTGATGAATTGACATTACCATAAATATTACCATAAGTATTGCCATAAATAAAACATAACAAAACCAAGACTCCAGAGACAAAAATTACCAAAAAACCCCCAGAGAATAAGGTTTGCATCTGTACCTGGCTCTGCAGTTTGTTACCCAGTATTCTGGGATTTTTTTTTGGTTTTGAATATCTACCATTTTTCTTGGGACTGCATTCCACATGCAAGGTGATGAATTGTCATCAGCTATCCCTTGTACGTCTCATACAGCCTTTTTCATTTGAACTATTATTTTTGAATTATGTTTTTCTACACTGTTCTAATTTTATGTCCATTTTCGCAAGCTAAAAATTTCTCAGATAAGCAGATACGGGAAAAGTTTGCCCATGAGAATAGTGAAAAAACCCCTTATTTTTAAAATTCCTTGGGGCACAGATTCTTTTTGCATTTATGGCTATCAGTGGCAAGTGTGGTGGGATGTTACCCACAGCTGAGTTCCTATGTAATATTGCAGTTCAAATTAAAAATTATCTAATAAAAGTACCAGTGTGTAAGAACAACTTTCAAAGTGGATGGGGTATGTTACATAATGTAGGAATTTTCCACTAAAAGGATTTTTAAATTTCATTGGGGAGGTTTGACATTAGTGAGCAGAGCTCAACCTACGGTATGCATAGCAGAATTATAGCAGAGGCTGTGTGTGTCTTGGTGTTATTATCCTGACTGTTCAGCTGCAGTGCACAGGAGCCTACTCAGTGATACTTGACTGGTGAAACAAAAAGTGGGCATGGAGAATTACCAAAGTTCTAAATTCTTAATTAAAAATTCGAGAGGTTTTTATTTTAAAGAAAACTGTTTACCCAGTTCCATGGTAATTTCTATAATTTGCTAGTAAATATAAATTCACTATTTTCATGTGTTATATTTTATAAAACCTGAATGGTTATAATTAATAAGTGGTTGTCCTATATATAACTTACTTGAATATCTCTGTATTTTTAGAGTTAACGGTTATACTTTGACTCAGCAGTGATTCAGCTGAATGATTCCTTTGGAACAATAATGAACATATATATCAGGCATATTTAATGTGCTATTTTTTATGATACACTTATATTAAAAAAAAAACCAACAAATCACAACAATATGCTGGGGATAAATGTGTTGCACTTTATAATTTCTGGATAAAATGAAACTTTATTACCATTTGATCTCTGAGAAAAATTATAGACAATTATTCTTCTGTAGTTCTTTTCACTAGTCACATCCAGAAAAGTACATAATAGCATCTAACAATTCCTATTACAATGCTAGATTTACTGCAAAACTTCTACAGTAGTTTCAGTGTAAACATGGTTGTGATGGCTTTTCCTGGTCCTACACTCAGGAGCCAGACACAGTTAGGTGATAAAATGCGATTATCTTTATAAAGGTTCTTTTATGGTACACAACATGCTGAAATACACACCGAGAACGTGCCGAAGATGCACACCATAACATAAAGCAGGCACAACTTTATATGTTTAGCAAGTTAGCATAACTGACAAAGATCCCCAGTTAGAGACACAAGTGATGAGGTTATTCCCCTTTGGTTCAACTCTTCTCCAAAACTCTCCCTTTAGATACTAACTAAACTTTGTTTATGAAAAAGTGTCTCTAGAAGCTGTTTTAACCTTGGTTCCCAGAGGAAGCAAGATTAATATTGGAGGGTTTAGGAATGTGTTCTGCCTTTCTGCCTATAAGAGTAGGTGAAATGCTAGCTATGCATCTATGTGGTTATACAATAACAGGTTACAGAACTACAAATATATATAAAAATATATATAAAAACAAAATGGCAGAAGTCAGTTTGGCATCAGTTGGACAGAATCAAATGGTGAATTATAAGATTAAAACATATGGATAATCTGTCCCTCCAAGTATCTTCTTAGGAGGTTATTGAATAATAATTAAAATGATACCTGAGCACTTACAAAAAACTACAAGAAACTCCAGTGGGAATGCACCAGAGGCATCCAGGACCAAGAGGACACAAAGTGAGTTCAAGCACAATTTCCTAATCAAATAAATAGGTTCCATTCCCTGTCAAATCTGTCATTTCCAGTCATAATGTGCTTGAGACTAGAATGGATAAGGAACCAGAATCCCCCTCCACCATACTTGCCTAAGAGAGAGGCTAACTGGTGATAGAATCAGAGCTCAGATCCTGTTAAACCAACAAAATTGTTCTGACAAGTTCTGACACTCTGACAAGTGTCTAATGTTCACTTGTGCCACCTAACAACCTGGACTATTAGATATACACATAACATGGTTTGCTATGTTTGTAGCTGTCAAACACGAAGCAAACTCCTTTCTTTTAACAGAAATTAAATTATATGTATCTTTGCCAAATCTGGCTTTCTTTTAGTGTGGTTTTGGTACCCTGCTCAATACAAAGCACAGATATGACATCTCCTTTTTAGTTCAGGTCTGGCTTGCAGCAGCTACTACAGCTCTGCCCTGTCTTGGCAGTGCAGCCCCATCAGGAGGCTGGGAATCCCACTGGAACCAGCAGTGGGTTTTAGTATCCCCTACAAAGGAAGGCTTAGCTGAAGTGCGTAAGGAGAGAAACATGGATTTGTTTTGTAACACAAAGGATTTTTTAGGGTCCCTCAGGTGAGAAAGAGGGAAAGAAATGGAGAAAATATTAAAGTCAGGTGTCTTATAGTTACTACAAGCAGAAAAGTATCCCTTAAGTGAAAAACAGTGATGTGAGGTTTAGGGTATTCAAAATGTAAGTAAAACATTAGTGAACAAGTAAAACACTTAAGAAATCTATGTCCCTCAAAGAAACATCCCACATATGAAATCTCTTTCTTTTTAACCTCCCTGAACTGAGCTTTTTACAGAAAAATGAACAGTAGTTCTATGAAAAAGAGTAGCCTATGTCCCCATAACACAAGTGTAACCTTTTGAACAGGATTTGGTAATGAAATACCTTGAAAGAGTTCTCATTTGGGAATTGGAGCAAAACAGTGCAAAATGTCCATCAGACCATGCCTGTGCAATAGAAATCATTCAGCAGCACCGTCCAGGGTGGTGTGGCACAGACTGCAGGCTCTTTCTCACTTCTCTCCAATTCAGACAGGAGAGTGCAGCCTGCTCACGCTGCAGCGTTTCAGCGGCAGGGCAGAGCGCAGCACCGTGCCTCTCTGCTACCAGCTAGCACTTGGCAGGATACAGACGTACATTAAAGCACTTCCTCTCATCAAGTGCACAGCTAAGTTGAAATAGCAGTTTTTAGTAACGTAAGAAAAAGTCTTCAAAAAAAAAGACTTTTTCAATATCTGGCTCATCCGTTGTTTTTTCTCTCTTCTCAATGACAAATGAAGGACAGCTGGGCTTTTTCTGCACTAAATATTTTAAATCTCCAGGTGATTTGTAAAGAAAGTTTTATTGTGAAGGTCTTCAGATAATCTTTCTTTAGAACTGAATTTGTTATTATCCATAGTATTGTTTTTTAAATTTCCTGAGCATAAAGTAATATGATCAATCTCAAAATCTCTTTTTTAGTTACAATAAATAATGGTTCAAGTATTCTAGTATTAGCTTAGAAATTAATTTTGAGTAAAAATGATGCAGTTTTTTTCATTTTTTACATATACAATACAGTCTTGGAATTTATATGTGGTATTTGACCAATGGTTGTTTTTCAGTTCATTCAATTCAGTCCTCATCAGCTTCTACAATGAACACTTAGAAACCTTGAATCCCTGTAATATCATTGGAAATGTATCACCTGTTGTGCTCTACTCTGATAAATAGGATACCAAGAAATTACTCCAATTTACCTTATTTTACCTTAATTTGTCCAATTTTTTATCTATCTATCCATCCCTACATATATATATATATCCCTCTCACCATGGTCTTAGTGGCAAGTATATTTCTGGGCAGAAGGGATGACTCTCAAGCACCTATGTATTCAAGTAATTGCTTGCAATCAGAAGAGGCAGAAAGGGCCAGGATACAGCTGCTCATGAGTGAAAACAATGCTGAGTAATCTCTAACTAATCACAGAGACTAGACTTTGCTTTTTTCCTTATCCTACATCTATGAGGGTAAATCAGGGGCAAATGCAAGGATTAGTCTGTGACAGCAATTTTCACCAATGCATGAATATCTAGAGTCCAATCAAAGTACAAACACACTTCTGTTTGAGTGAATGGCTAAAAATTATAATTAATGCCCTTTATTTTACCACTGTAAGTGTAAAGCATGTTTTTACATCTAGAGATATAGAACTGTTTAGCACAGCTGTATCACACTAAAGTCTTCTGGAGGAGGAAATGACCTCATACACTTCTGTTATGTCACATTTAGGCCTCTACTATGATACTGTGCAGAAAAAAAAGTACCTTCCTTTCTTATGGAAATTATGAAATTTGAGATTCAGAACCTTAATGCGCCTTATGTCTATTTAAAATAATTCTTAACTTCTATTAGTTGCAGTTAATGAATGTGCTTATTTCTAGAAGCACCTGGTTAACTATGATTGATCTGCACAGCTCTCATGTTTTCAGTGTCTGAGTGAGATACTTCTCAAATATCTTTGTTCCTTTTTCTCAAGTGGGTAAAAGAACTTTATTCAGAGTCTGTAGTATCTTTATAAAACTGCTCTCTTGATATATTGAATTATTGTTTGCATCCTAAGCAGCAAAAGTCTGACAGATGGAAACTTGATTTATAGCCATAATTTCTGAGAATAAAGTAGTTAAGAAAAAGATGCCTTTTATTCCCCTGCTATTTCAAAATTTAAAGACCAAAAATACCTGATTTTTTAATCTGTTATGGGAAAGGGAGGTTATGGTTTGTTTCAAAAATAAATGTGTGAATAAAATTTTTTGAAAAATACATTCCTTTGACCTAATAGAGAATAAAACACTTTTTGCTCTTTCCTAGTTATTTACCCTACTGGGGTAGATAGGATAATCAAAATACTATGTGCTGTAAGGATAGGAGAGGCTTAGTGTTTTCTGCATAAAAAATTCTTTAAATAGGATATTTGATAATTGAGTCTTTTCAAGACTCCCATGCCTGTCCTTGGACTTGCTATAGGAATACAACTATTCTTGGTATTGAAATACACGTTGGAGGTCTTTGGGGTTTTCATGTGAATGCAGAGAATACTGGATGAAGAGTAAACAATCTCCATAGGCAGTCATCTGAATATTTTGAGGGATTGTGATTGCATGTCTGGAGCCTGTGGTGCACAGTGCCAGCCTGTGCCCCTCAGCCTGCTGAGATAAGTCACTGTAGGAGACAGAGCTCAGCCAGCAGGCAGTGGGGCTCGTGCTTTCCTCCAAGTAACAAGTAGCTATGGCTATGTACTAGAAATTGTCCTTAAATGCTGTAGAAACAAGATTTTGCCGCCAACAAAAATAGTTGTAGATGTGACATAGTCTTGAAGAGGAAATGAAGAAGCTATGCTGTGAACTTCTGTTAAGTATGAAGATAAACTTAAGTGGCAGATTGCTAAAAGGCTCCCATCAAAAAAAACCAACCATGCTGAGGTTTTCAGCATGGAAGTGGCATAGTTATGTTCCCAGTAGAAATGACTGGGAACATAATTTTTTTCTTTCAGAAAAAAAAATGCTGAAAGATTCCTTATGGCATTTAGTCTACTGTGGAAAATGTATGTGGAATAGTTTAGTGCCAGTCTTGCAGGACAAGTCTTGTTGGGTGTTCCAGAGAGTCTTTCTGAGGTTGGTATTGCATTGACTTCTAGAATAACAATCTCTCTCTTAGTCTTTTCTTTAAAAATGTTGGGGACATTAGTCTCAGCTTTACCTGGGTCCTAATTAGTCATAGGCTATTCATTCTCTTTCCAGCATACAAAGCTAAAGCTTCAAATTCCTTCCTTCCTTCAGGATGTTGCATTTAAAAAAAAGAAAAAAATTTGGTCCTCCTACTATTTTGTCATGTTACTTAAAATACAAAATATAATGACTGTTGCCTTTTCTCTCATGACTTCCTCTTGTATTAAGGATTTCTTTGAATTCCCTGGTGACATCAAACCAGTAACAGAACACTGGCTATGTAGCAATGGGTTTCCTAAGCCTATTCAATTTTTTCCCAATTTATGCTATGGCTGTTAAGCACACCAAAGACTAGGTCCTTGAAAAAAAAAAAAAGAGATCAAAAGATAGTAACTTTAGGAAAAAGATTTTAGGAGTAATTTAATTATTACCCCAGTAATGTGAATCTTTTTAGTAGTAGTACTTAAGTAGTGCTCTGTGCAACCTAATTTTAAATACCAAACACAAGATAACAAATTCCTCTTTTACTGCTGTATGAATTGGGATATGCCCACCATCAGTTATTACTCCTATGGTGCAATGCTTCACTGTATAAAGAAAAATAATAAATATGGGAATCTCGTCATATTTGAAGGGAAACTTCTGCCTCTCAATGATATGCAGAAACATGCTAACTTTTCCATAGGTCACCTTGTGCTAGAACTCAGCTACAGTCTTCTCAGTTTCTCAAAAATAGTAATAGTACTACTACTAATTTCCTGAAGAGGAGACACAATACTGAGTGATGTAGGCTGTGGTTTGGGCCATCCTTTCAGAGATGCTGGAGCCTTGGAGCAGCACAGGACTCCCCTCTGTCCTGAGTCCTGCAATCTCTGCAGCTCTTAGACCTTCCTTGAGTTCTCTGTATCCGCCTTTCCAGTCGTTCCCTACTCAAAGCAGCTGGATGCCTTTGTTTCTCCTCATTTCTGACCTGAGCTCTGCCTGGCTGCAGCCACTGGAGGGTCCCAGTTGTTGGCTGTGCTCACGTTGCTCACAACTTGCATGAAGGTACAGAGAAAAGGAAACTGCTCTGTGGGCAGCTTGAGCCTTTCTAGTAAACAAGGGGAGCAGAAGAAGGAGGTGCAAGGTGTTAGCCATGTATGAGTGCTTCACACATAGGACTGCCTGCAAGCTGAGAAGTAGGTTAAAAACTGAAATGCTGAAAAATATGCTGACAGCAGCTGAATTTATGAGGAGGAGGAGTCTGCATGAATGAGAGGGGATATGGAGGAGGAGAGAGCAGGGTAGAGGTGACTCTGGCCAAAGCATGTGACTTAACCTGTGGGACAAGACAGATGAGGGCTTAGATAGTGTTTCCTCCTTTCTGTCTCCCTGTCTGAGCACTGAGTCCTGAACTCTTCCCTGCAGCAGCTGCCAAGGAAATGACAGTGCAAAACAGAAAGCTGGGTGCTTCTGAGTTTTGCTACAGTAGCATTCTCTTAAAAAGGGTGGAAGGAAAATGGTAGAGAAATATTTTTTTTAGCAGTGTGGCTGGCTCTGAAGCCTGCACCCTATCTCAATATCTGCTTTATCAGAGAGATATTTAAGGATCAACAGTTCTTTCTTATTTTTCTGTTAGATCAACTTTGTCCAAAGTTCTTGTTAAACTTGTCCTTTAATCTTGTCCTTATGCTTTTCCTTCTTATTTGCTCCAGTTTGCCTCTATTTCCCTATAAGGTAATATCCTAGAAATAAATGCTCTGTTTTACATATAGCCATCATAAATCTGCTTAGATGGAATTTGTGACTTCCTTTTCCTCTGTATAGAAGTGGAAACTGTGCTGCTCCTTTTATAATAACCCATGGTCTTTTGCTTGCATGCACTTGCAATTTACTATTGCTGATACAATAAATATTTTAGCTGCTTAACCGCTCGGGTTCTCCTGACTTTTCAACATCTTTTCCCCGCACCTTATCAAGAAAAGTGTTCTTATTATGAGTAGCAAGGAAAACAATTTCATGCCTATAGTCTTTTTAATTTATGGAATTTCTTATTCTTCTTCCACTATTTCTTGGGCTCCAGCTTGTTAAGTCTTCCAGAACTATCCAGAAATAGCATTACTATTTTGAAATTAATATTTCTGCCTTCCCGGTTTTTACAGATGGAGTTTTACTAAAGATGTCAAAAATTTGAGACAAACATCAGAACAATTTCTTCACTGATCTGTCTCTAGAACTTCCAGCAGTCTTGATGTGAGAATGAAGGCTGTATTGTTTTAAAAAAGTAAATAAAATACCTTCATGTCCCATCCTCCTTTGTACTCCTTGTTTCTTTGTGGTGAAGACTTCTTAGCTCAGTAATTTTGCTCAGAATTTACCTTTCTTAGATATTTATATGGTCTCAAAGTTTAATCTTCTTTTTAAGTAGCCAAAGGTAAGGATCCTGAAGTTCTTAATGGATATTCATGAGCATTTGCTATTGCTTATGGATTTAAACAAAACCTTAAAGAAATCTTATTCTGTGGTAATACCAACAATTTGAATAGTTTTGTTTCATCAGGAATCTGTTTCTCTGCAGTGTTGTCCTACACATCAGTCAAGATATGGAGTCTTTATGAATTCCAGGTAGGAACAAAACAACACAAGTTTTTTATAACAAAGCTATGAGATGTGATATTGAATAGGGTCAGTATGTGAGCTGCTGTGTCAGTAGACAAGGTAGGAGTTACAGAGTTTTATAATAGGACCTTGTGATGGTTTTTGGGCTGGTGTCATAAACAAAGGAAATATTGGCTCACTAGGTCATCAAGGTGATGCTTCTAAGCATCTCTCTAAGAAAGGGTTCAAGTCTACACATGAGAAAACAGGGCTGTAAGAACTGTGGAAAAACTCTGCTAGGCTCTATGTGAGAACTTTAAATAGCAAGACAACTTCTTTCTGAGATCTGTGAAATCCACAACAAAGAGTGGTGGCATGAATAGGGTGGAAAGAATTATACGTGCACGGGTGTATGGCCTTAAGTAATCAGTTAAACAAGATGACACAGCCAGGGCATGAAAAAAAATTTCATCACATACGCCTTATGAAACAGAAAATTTGAAGTGAAGTAAAATTTAAGTTAGCCTGTTACTCAGCTAGACAGTGTCAGGGATAGGAAGTGTATGTGGCAGAAGGGAAACTGAGCAAAGAGGAAAGTGACTTGGAGCTGTAGCTTGAGGAACCGTCATCTCCTGTTGGCTGTGCCCTATGGCTAATGCAAGTCTCTCAGACAAGTGTCCAATGCAAAGGGATGCCCAAAGCCCTTCAGGAACACACAGGAACAGTTTTCAAGATCTTAATCTTTCAAGATCATGGCTGCAGAGCCAGCTTGCACAAGTGAAGATCTGAATGTGTTGAAGACCTGTAAGCTTACGAGAGTAGGTGTTGAGAAGCATTAGCATACCTTTCAAATAAGCATCATCGTCTGTGGGACCATCTAGCTCCTTCTGTGCTTCCCTTGCATCTTTGAAGATGTGAATGAAAAAAGGAATATCTTTTCATTTTGGGTGCCGGCATATTTCTGATACGTTCATTTTATTGCTATGCACAAAGGTCAAGATGGCATTTCTCAGATCTTCCTGCAATCCCTGTATGACTGTTGAGCAAAGAGGATGAACACTACAATTTCAGCACTTATACGGTGAGTCTTAAGTTTCAGTGCTGCTGTTTCCTAACCTGTGCCTTATGGTGAGCTTTAAAGGCAATTCAACTATGTGGATAGAAATAATAATGTAGTACAAGGTAAATAAAAGGAAAAGGAAAACTATCTTTTGTTCTGGAGAGTCCTGCATCACCCACCTAGCCCCCTGCCTTCCTGAATGAAGAGATAGGAAAAATAATTTTCTTTATTTCATGCTCATTGAAATATCAAAATGAAACTGTATCATAGCCATTTCTCCCAAAATAATGCACAATAATTTTAATAACTTACTGAATAAATAAAACCAAAAAATGTTGGCTCACAGAACTGTTCCATAATTGAGTTGTTTACTGTCATATAAAACAGAATAGAAGTCATAGAGGGGCAATCAATTCTGTGCTGAATACTTTGAAAAAGCTGGCTAGTATCACTTTCTGCAGTGCTTAGCTTGGTTTTCAAGTAATACCAATCCTGAGACTACTTATTATTCTATGAGACAAGATCAGTGGTACTGGTGAGTTGGTTGGCATGGAAAGAAGAGTAACCCAGTAATAGATGAAAATGAAACATTGGAAAACAGCAAAAAAATGTTTGAGCATTGTGAGAAAATTTCTAGAAGCACTAAATGAACACTTACAGGTGAAGAGACCTACTTAGAGCTGAATTGTGCTGTGGGATTTGAATGGTGCTCATTTTCAGGCTACAGAACTGGAAAAACAGACATTTCAGGTACCCAAATTAGTATTTGCCTTCATGATACCTGAATTTACAGTATGTTGAGTGTCATAACATCCAAAGGCAAATTGTCATCAGAGAGGTTAAAAACTGTCATAAATAATCAGTATGCTGTAGGAACAATCCAGAATTTCATTGTTCTTTATGAAAAAAATTAAATGGGAACCATGTAATTATTCTTGTCTCTAAGTGACTGTCAGTTTCCAATTAGAGAGGAAAAAGTTTTCATGCAAAAATATTTTGTTATCTGCCTAACTAGAAAAAATTAACTTTACAGAGTCTACTACTACTACTGTAAGTAGTGCGAAATGCTAATTTACTGAGAACTTCTAATAAAAAGAGATAATCTCCCCTGAGACTTCTGGAAGATAGATTAAAAAGAGCAACAGAAGGACACACTCTCAAAGCTTAAAATAGCTGAAATAAAATGAGCACCACTGCTTAACTCTGGGGTACAAGAGATTGAAAAGTCTAGGATTTTCACACTCCTAAGAGCCAGGAGCAAGTGTTGAGGGTGTTAAGAAGGTTGGCAGGACCATGCCTGCACCAGCCCACATACAGACCCATCACATCCCAACAAAGAGAGTGATGTAGGGCTGCTCAGCGTGATCAGGGATGGCCAAGGGATCTGTGGCCACCACAGCTGCACCAGAGGAGGATGCTCCAGGCACAGCCAGGAAGCCGAGTCAGCAAGCCAAAGATGGCCAGGGTCTGCCTAAGCTGTCATGCAGCTCCCAAGCTAGGAAGGTAGAGGTGGTCAGCAAGTCATTGCACATCTTTCTCTCTTGGAAAACACTGTGCTTTCCCAGCAGTTCCATTCAAGGTTGCACCATGGTAGGGATGACCTTGAATGCAGGCATGCAAACACTTGTGGCAGAGGGGGACAGCATTTGAGACATTGACTTTAACAGTGCCAGGCCATAAAGTTATGGTTAGGTTCTCCTCAGTATAAATAACAACCTTGTGTTAACTAATGTTAAAGCAGAAGGCTCAAGAAAAAAGAACGGGTACAGTTACAAAACCAAAAACCAGTGGAGAGATATTGAAGATGTTAGACTTGTTTATCTCCCAATAATTTTGCATGTGCTACACATGGAACAGAACTTACTCGTGAGTGTAAGGTTCATTGCCTTATAAACATCTCTTCCATTTTTGACTGCTGCTTCCACAATCATAAAACAGGATGGGAACACTACAAACTCAAGTGACTCATGGATGAAAATCTGAATTGGGCATAGCACAGGACCACAATTCTATAGAACTTGTTAAATAATGTGGTAAAGAAAACAGAACAGGCAAAACCCTGTCTTTCATTTATTAGCCAGGATAAAACTAGCCCAAAGCCTGCTTATGCAAAATTGGCATTTTGTGAGAATGCAACCAACCCACAATGGTTTATACCACAGCAGGGCTGTGAACTTCATGGCTGCAACTTCTTCTGGTCCAGCCCTGGGAGTTCAAGAGCTAAAGGCACTGTATTCCTAGCATTGCAATGTAAATACCTTTGTTATCCATGGATTCAATGCCACCAGAATCTCATCTAGATCGTCCCACTCAAACCTAATGTTCACACATTAATTCTATCCCATCTCGAAAGAGAAAATGTATTGACTCTTGTGCAAATGGGAAGTGTATTTAGAAAACAGATGGAATTTTGTTTTCATAAAGTTATAAAATGAACGGCCTCTAGTTCACTAGTGTGAACTTGTTTTTAAAGAACACATTGCTTATGTTATTTTTTTAAAATGCTCTCTGAAATATGTAAGACTGCAAAACTCTTTGGAGCCCTTAATCTAAAAGGATGATGCAGGATGATTTCCTGCTGTGATCCGTGAACCTAACATAACCTGTTTGTCTTTACAGTGATGACTGAATCTTAGTGTGAAAAATATCTTGTATTTGAGTTACTCTTACACATTTTATGTAAGCTGCAAGCAATGTAGATGCAATACTACAGACACCTCTCAGAGTGGAGTGGAAGGCTGACCTCATAATCTAAGAAGTCTTCAAGCACAGCAGAAGTCCAGGCCCAGAAAATACTTGTTAATTTTCATATGCCTGAAAGTAGTGAGCAGGAAATATCCTGCAATGCTAAGTTCATCTATGCTGGCATTTATATCCCTGTGGTGGTTCTTGCCTTCCCGCTCCTTTCCAGTCTGCAGCGTGATCTGAGAAATTCTTGTTAGGCCTTGAAAACAGCACCTGGGCTCAGCTCTTTCCAAGTTTATCAGAAACATTGTCTGTCCCCAGGAATTGCTAACAAGCTCCTGTTTTCCTTATGACAAGCCTTGGAAAATATTCCTCTGGCCTGAAT
Organism: Melozone crissalis; assembly: GCF_028551555.1. Lineage (NCBI taxonomy): Eukaryota > Metazoa > Chordata > Aves > Passeriformes > Passerellidae > Melozone > Melozone crissalis. Next base: position 15,699,733 of record NW_026535783.1, on the reverse strand, counting down.
GGCACAATGTTCCTGTTTTCACACTTTCAAAGGAAGTGCAAACCCAAACTGTGGCTGCGATGTAAACATTGTCCTGACTGAAGCCCACTCTCTTGAGACCCTATAAACAGCAGTCCAAGGTGGAGCCCTTTGAGCTCTCCTGGATCACAGAGAGCCTGTGACCAGCAGTGTGGGACTCTGAGAGAAAGCAAGCAATCAGGTTCTCTGTACTTGGAGGATTGCTGAAACATGACATGTCCTGGGTCTATACTCACTCCTCAAGGCCTGATCCTTCTGTTGGGAGATGCAAAAGCATCCAAGTGAGAATTTCATTGACCTCTGAGGGGAATTTTTCAGAGATTACCTTGCCTGCACTATCTATTTCTGCCTGTGCACATGCCCCTGTGTGTATGCTACAGCAAATCTTAGAGAAATGCTGCTTTCTTAGATGCTTAAGTACCTTGGATATCAAAGTAACAGGCCTCTAAGGTTAAGTTATAGTTATAAACTTACAAAAATGCTGCAAAGTGTTGTTTTTCTTCTAAATTGTTAAACAAAAGTTATAAGCCAAACTAGGTGTTGCTGAGTGTTGTTCTGTTAAGTTGTGAAGTTAGACATTGAAGTAATTGTTATAACTTAGGTTAAATGCTATTAAGTGTTATTCCTCTGTTAGATTGTTAAGCTATAAATTAAGTTATGAGCAAATTTGTGTGTCTGTTAAGTGTTTTTCCTATGTCAAATTGCTAGGCTTAAGGTATAAATTAAGTTAAAGTACTTCTAAGTTTGAGTGTTGTTAAGCTTTTGGGCCGTGTTCCTTTTTATCCTTGCTTGCACTGTCTTTTGACACACACATGCACACCCACATCCCTACATAGTTATCAGCTAATTTCTGTTTGATTGGGTATTGTTTGGCTTTTTGTTACTCACTTTCCCTTGTGCCTTAGCCGTTCTGTAAGCAGTAGAGTGAATCTTGCCAACAATCTCCTTGTCGCTTCATTGCTTAAATATAAAATCTGATGTTGTCCTTTGTCACTTAAATAGAAAATCTGATATTTGCTCATTCCCTTACCAATGATTTTTTCAAAACGATCTCAAACATTCTACTTTGTAACAATTTCTAATCCTAGCTCTGGACCTGTGCAGTCTAGTATGGGAAAAGACAAATGTTTGGATATCAAGTCACCTCAGTTTTTAACATCTGAACATCTGGGAGGTCCATAAGCAAATCTAAACAATTTTTCAGCACAGACTAGAAGCTGATCTGGGAAAAGATCAGCACTAATCTCTGGAAGGGGTGAATCTGTACCAGAGAGTGCAGACCAGCAAGCTGTTTATATAGAGGTGTATGATACGGACCTAAGCCTTGGGCTTGTTTCCTGTTAATTTGATGAAACTTAGCATGGGGCCTGCCTTTACCTGTCTCCTAGGGGATTTTGTTCTTAAAAAGCAATAGTAGTTTCCCATAGAAATAACAATAGCAAACAATAGTAAAGGAGAAGATTAGTGAGTATGCCAAAAAACAAGCAGAAACTATATATATAGGGATGGAAAAAAGTGGGTCTGAGTTGGTTTTTCATTTTGTTTTTCTTTTTCATTTGTTGCTTTTTCTGCTTTGTTTTTGGTCTTTTTTTAAACTTTTTTTTTTCCTGCTGGGGAAGAAGATTGATTGTGTCAGATTTCATGGTTAAAGGGTATATCTTCAAGGAAAAAGATATATATCTACTTTATTTGCACATTGAAATCCTTCCCCTACAAGCTTACAGGTGTCTGACTCCTTTTGGCATTTCTTTCCACATGTGTTCTATTCTGACCAGATATATAGACTCTCAGTAGTTCTGAGTTATTTCATGCATTATCCATGGAATCTGTAGAAAGTTAGGGAAAAAATGCCCCAGTATTGCCCCAGTAGTTTGCTCTCTGAAACCACATTCTACATTGAAGAAAAAAACAAAACCAAGACCAAGCAAAAATACACAAACAATAACAACATAAAAACTACAATTTAAAAATCTCTGGCTTTTATTTCTCTCCTTTTTGCAAAAGCATAAGTTCAGGGAGGGAAAAGTAATTCTTAGATGATTGTTTCCTTCAGACTTTTCGTGCTATATTCAACTACACTTTATTTGCATGTTGAATAAACTTTATCAATAGTTTTAATTCTACTTGTTATTTATCTTGCCTTTTTATGAAAGTCTTGGGACTAACTAAAGTGAGGAAAGGCAATGCTTTAATATAGTAGACTGATAGTGTTTTATTTAATTCTGCAGCTACTCAATTAACCGCAGATTGCAACAAAGATTCTCAGAATGAGTTTGCAAAGACTATGTAACAATTGTGCTCAGCAATATTAAAAATCATACTAATTCTATGGTTGCTGTCTTGGATTTTTTTGATGGATCTGATCTTGAATTTCTGAATTTCTATGAGGCTGAAATATGCAGTCCTGAAAAATCCTCATGACTACTTGGAAACACATTCAAGAAGCTAATTTTTTAGCTATAAGGGTTTGAGCCAGAAGCAATGCCAAAGTCACTTGCTCTGTAATCACTGTGATGCTTTAAAATCACCTGCAGAGTAACTCTTGCTTATCAAAGAATAATCAATAACTAGTAGCCAGTCGTGGTCGATATAGCATGTGGAAGAGGTGATGGCAGTGGTGAGGAAAGGCGCTTTTGATTCATTTTTGCAGCAGTGTGGTGGATACCTTTTAGAGCAATTCACAGAAAAGGCAGGTCAGAGTATGCTATGAGAGTAGGTGAGATGATTTTGTTAAAGGAAAATGGATATGATGGTGTGGGAAGCAATATAGAAATGATCAAACTAAGGACAGCTTTTAATAACGCTGGATAAGGTGCAGTAGTGACAGACCACAGAATCCAGTGCTGCTGGCAGCTGAATTCCTGTCTATATAGATCAGATTTTAAAAACAAAATCTTGCCCAAAACATGTGAAAAATTTAAATATATGACAGAACTGGATTGTAACATGTGTGCTATTAAATCCTAACAACTGTTTTCTTCTGGAATGCAAGCATGAGTGTGTGTGGACAACTCACTGTTTATACATGAGGAGATGCATTTTTTGAAAATTTAGCATTGCATGGTAAAAGTTTCTATTCCAGATGCAAATTAGAGTAAAATAGAAGGTTTAATTTGCAATATGAGATAGCTCAGAGTAGCTGCGTTTATATGCCAGCAAATTGCAGAAATTTGTGCTTTGTAAAATACAGTGCACATTTTTAATAAGCAAAAAATGAAATGTTTGCTATGCAACAATCTTTTGCTACATAGTTCACATGTTAAAATGATACATGGCAACTTGCTTAAGAAACTCCCACCAACTGGTAATGTAATATTATGTATTTCTAAAGATTTTTTTTAGTTTTTTAAAGAAATAATTCCCACTATCTTAATACAGACATTGGGTGAAAGAAGAGGAATGATGGTTTTCTATTCCTCCTATTCAGCAAAAAACCCATTTCTTCATATCACAACAAAAGGGTAAAGAACCCATGTCCCAGATAACATTTGATTTTTCTCTTGTGCTATATGAAAGTGAACAGCAAAGCAGCAAATGCCTGATCAAAATCAACAGCACTTGGAAAATGCTCCAGATTAACCTAACCCTCCTTCCTAGACAAACCACAGAAGCTGAAGAAATGAAAGTTCCCAAATGGGCACTTAATTCACTGGAATGATTGCAAGCATTTCTCAGCGAGTGTTTTCAGAGATTTCTGACATGCTCTGAAAACAGAACTGAAATTACAATAATTTGATGCCTAGGGGCTGCAGTGCAGCAGAGCTGAACAAATATGTAAGAAGGAGTACCCCTTCCGCAAAGCAGATATAATTTGTGAATTATACATCCTCCAATATGCCCTGATTTCTGGGTTTTAGCACCCCTGGGATCCCACGCAGACTGCACAGGATGATTGGCATGTGGTTTTACAGGGTGACTGAGAAGATATTTATGCTCTTCATGGATTTCCCCACCTGCCACCCCCACTCAAACATGAGCAAATTCCGAGGGAATTCATCAGGCTTTTCTGCTTTCTGCCCCTGGCACACTGGCTTAGCCTTGTGAAGGAAAACAGGCAGGGAGAGCAGGACAGCAGCTGCTCAGGACGTTTGGAGGTGGGCATCCCTGAAAGAAAGCAGAAAATCAACTTTTCAGAAAATCAACTTCTGCGGAAGGGGTAGCCTAGTGCATCCTCCAGACAAGTTTTTGATACTAATACTGGATATACCTCTGGTTCAAGAGTTGTTTCATTTTTAAGACAGTCTTTGTCAGGGAGCAGCTGCTGACAATGGCAGGCAGAGGGAAATGTGTATCTGCACGATGGCTCAAGCAAAGACCAAGGAGCAACACCCTGAGATTTACTGTATCTCCTGAGCCAAGGGGTGAGGGGTGCTCCAAGAGTCATCACACAGCTCTTTCTCACAACAAAATTGTTTACACCCAAGACTGCACTGTGGCAGAGCCAACCATAGGCACAGGCAACTAAACCCTGAAAAACAGCATGGAAGATTGCAGTGTCCCCTCCTCACAGGGCCCTGGCATCCTACAGCATTTTAAAAATACTCGTCTCAGTTAATTTATGAATTTAAATGGCTCTAGACTTGTGGAACTAATAACATTATATTTCATGGATTCTTCTTCATAATCATCTTTCCACCAAGTGGATTTCAGATTATGAATCAGGAAAATACTGCAAATAGCAATGTATCAGGCAGGCTATTAAAGTTGATTTCTTTCAAATGTTCAGTTATGAAGTAAGCAGAACAAAACAATGTTATGAAATTTCATTCTCTAAAGAAAATTACAACTGTAACTGCAGAAAGTATTAGAAATGGAAAACTCTTAACCTTGTCTTGGTTGACTGCCTTGATCCCAGTATAACATGCCACCAGTGGAGATGTGTGATTCCCTCTCCCCATTCCTGTTGAGTCTGTTCTCCAGTTCCAAGAATTAATGTGGCAGCCACACAGTCTTCCTCCGAAACCTTCCCTTTCACACGTCCTTCTAGCACTACTTATTCCAGCAAGCCAAACAACAGAAAGGGATGAAACAGAGCAGCTGCAGTGATGGGGGTGGAGGCTTTATGGGTGTATGTGAAAGAGGCAACGCTTTCCCTTGGCCCTAATGGTGTGCTATCGTATTAGCTCAGTTTGGTACCATGTGAATTTGAGACACCCACATTGGCAGAAAAGTGCAATATTGTGAGAACTGAGTGTGAAACGCTGTGAATTGTTCAGATGAGACATCTTGTAAATGGAGAAAACACCTCTCAAGTTATACTCAAAGGATCTTGACAGTTCCCAGGGGTGAACTTGAGACCATCTTTTAGTTTCCTCTCTCCTCCCCTCCCTTTTCCACCTCATGGAGTACCAAAACGACCAAGAAAGTAGAAAAGTCATTGTTTAGAAGCGTGCTAAACTGACTGCTCTGCGTTTGTAGGGATGAACTCAGATTTGACCTGAACAGGCCAAGAAAAAATATCCCTCTTTTCCTTTACTAATGTGCTACCTTTTATTTGGCTGCTATTTTTTTTAGCTTTGGGTTTTGTGGTGAAACAAGTTGGATTCCTTAGACCTGTCTAAGTGACACCTTCCCGCAAATCCACCCAGGAGCAGATGCAGCTCTCATGTTGGTGAGCCAGCCCGTCCTGTCATGTCTTGTGACAAATGTCAGGTGGGAGACTGCCAGCATGGGTACAGACAGCAGGCCAGCCTCTTCCCTGAGGAGTTCTGCAGGTCTGGTTGGGTGCCCTCCTTTGGGCTGCAGGGACAAAAAGGCTGGGGAGTTTATGAGAGTTGCAGGGAGAGAGCTAAGCACCCTCAAAGTGTTTCTGTGCCATCCACTCCAATGGCGAGCTGCGGTTTTGAGTTACAAGCTGGAAAAGGGTAGAGGAGGGATTAATGCTAGAGTCATGGGGGCCCTGCAGACCTACAGCAGTTTGTTCGTATTCCTTTTAAGTGCTATCCTCTTGAACACACCAAATTGGGGTAAGGCCCAGAACTGCCAATTTGCCCTACCCAGATACAGCTAAACCCACTTTTACAAATATGGCAAAATTTGTGCAGCCCTTTTATGCTCACATGATATTTTTTTTCTGAGTAAAAAATTTTTGCTTGGGCTATAGATGGCTTTATATTCTCTGAGGTTTTTTTTTTTTTTTTTTTTTAAATAAGTTATGCAGCTCTATATGTGCCAGGAGTTACAGAAGAGAGAAGCCATGTCAGATGGCTTCTAATGTTCAGAGTCAAACAGCTGCTCTTGGCTGGGTCTTCCTGAGATCTGGGTGCATTGTGTTTCTGCAGATGTCTTATTAAGGAGTTCTGACCTCCTTTCCTCATTCCTCCAGTTTAGATTTTAAACACTCTTTTATAAAAGTGAATTACTTGCCAGTACTACAAAGCTAAAATGGTTTATGAGTAAAAAGTTCCCTATTTTTATTAATCACATATCTGAACACTCCTGAAAAGCAATGTTTGCTGAGATTCTGTGTGAATCTTTTGTGGCAGCAACCAGAAAAAAAATTGCTCAGAATCTGGCAAGACTTCTGCGATGTTTATAGCTGCCTGTTTTCTACTCCCTGGGGAAAAGCAACATTTGGGGAATTTCTTGACTCTGTCCTCTGTAGCCGAGGGAATAGAATACAGGGTGGTTTAACTTGCATTGTAAGCAATCCTAGATTTTTAAAAATAGATCAAGTGTTGTCTCCCTGATAGTTACTGGGTTGGTTGCTTCAGTCCCTTCCCAGTGAGAGGGATGTTATCAGTGCTTGAAAGTCAGGTGGGTTGGCAAGAAATCAAGAGATAAATGAGCTGTCTGACCCAGAAGGTTTTAAAAATTTCTCTGACCCTTGTATCAAGAGAATCTGTTCTCGAGCCTGGAAAAAGCTCTCTGCAAGGAGCTGGCAGTTTAAAAACACTGAAGCTGAACTCCTCAGGCACAGCTGCTCATTACAGGCTATTTTGTTTCACAGTCTTGCCTCCAATACAGTTCAAGTTTCATGGTGATTTCAACAAGCCCTTACAAACAGCTGCTGCATTTTTACAGAAGACTCCTGTTTTCTTATGCTGCTGAACTTTCCCTCAGAGTAACTGACAGAATGGCTAATTAAAAAAAAACAAAAAACCAAAAGCAAAAACAACAACAACAAAAAAAAAAACCTAACAAAACCCCCACAACATAGTGCTTCATCATTTCATTTTCAGAATATGAATTTGGGACCAGCCTAAGATAATTGAACTTCCTCTTGTGACACTAGGATTGACAGTATTTATAGCAACCTAATTTAAGTTTTCCCTTCCCCAAATGGATATGCTGTTAATGCTAAGGTTAAAGAAGTACTTGGATCTCCCACCAGGCTCAGTTTTCTAGTCTAGAAGACTGTTGTAAGTGGTTTTCAGGAAGCTGCTGGAAGACAACCTTGTGCTCTCAATAATAAGTTTGCTCATGTTCAACTGCTCATAAAATTTCAGTCTATTGGCAGAAATTAATGTCTCCTACAGGACTGTGGATTTGTGAAGCTAAAAGTTATTTTTAGGTGCTTCTCATGGCTGTGCTCTGAGTAGCAGGGAAAGTTCTTGCACCTTATGATTATGAACATTCCCTCACTATTCATATCCACCTCTGCCTCCCCAAACTTCATTAAAAGAGAGTTGGCTTCCTCTGTAGGTATAGATGTTTTCAGATTCCGTGTTTGTATTATCAAGTCTTTCATTGTACACAACAAAAAACCTGCCTATTGATAGGAGAAAAGATAGAGCAATAGTTGGACAACAGGATTTCCTGTCACAGGTTGAAGACAGTTCAGAAGATGGTCACAGTACCATCATCTGCATTATTTTAAAGAGCCTGTTCATCTTCCTTATCTTTTCAACAATACTTTACCTTCCAGCTGTGACTATAGTTTCAGACAAATAAGTCATGCTGACATTTGATGACCTCAATCATAAAACAGGAGATTTTCATGGACTCTTCCCAAACATATGAAAGATATTTTTATATAGTCATAAAACAAAATAATTCTAGATTGTTCAGTATTTTGTGGGCAAAAAGATAGAATTTTATTTAAAAATTTAAATCTTTACAGCTCCTCAGTTTTCTGACAGAAAGCAGCAGTCATGCTGTTTTATTCAATTTTCTTGGATGTGTCCACATTCAAAAAGGGCAGCGAAATGTCTGTTATGAATAGTTTAATGGCAGCCAGCAAAATCCTGATACCCCAAAAATTTCTACTGACTGTCCTGCCAGATGGTACTTAATTCTACTTCTGTGGCTTTTCAGGAAAAGGATGCTGAGAGCTGTAGCCAAAACATAACTTGAATATTTTGTCTAAGGTTCATGAGAGGTCCAGAGGCAAAAGTTCAAGATGGATTGAGGTCTCACTCCTGAGGTCTGTTATTTAGTTAATTTCTTTGTTGTTGATGTGAAGGCTGCAGCTTAAACTACTACAAAGACATTTCACCCATGTGAAAGCCATCTTAATTAGAAACCCAAGCACCAGAATCTGTGTTGCTCAACTGGAGTATCCAACATCTGTGGAGAACTCCTGCAGCTTCCTGTGAAGATGCTGATCATGTCAGAAACACTGCTATCATGCAAGACAACAAAATCCAGTTACATACTTCATTTGTCCCTCCCACACGCCCAGCTGCTGTTGGGCACATGCCTGTAATGCACACAGTACTGCTGCAGACTGCTGAACATTGCCTTTCTGACAGCAAGAAGTCTAAACCAAAGCCCTTACGTGCATCAGCCTCTGATCAGATCTCTAAGCAGCAAGATAGAATTGCATAGGGCTGAGACTGTATTTCTGCTTTGCGGTAAGAAAGAATGGACTCATTATGTGTTTCCTGCTCTAGCTGCCTGCTGTGAAGCTGTGGAAGGCTTAACACTTCACAAGGATCCTCCACTATTTAGTGGTACTGGGGAAAAAGAGAAAAAAAAATAAATTCTAGTCCGAGCCAGAAGACAGCTCCCAAAGGAACTCAGTGCCACTGCAGCCAGAAATGAATTTTTATTCCAGTGTCATCATGGCAAGAAATATCATTGCCCAAAATAGTTTAGACTAAGTTAGTTGTTTGTTTAGGAAGTTAGAATAGCATTCAGTAAAAAATATCTATTTTAAAATACATGACCTTTGCACTGGTGTAAGAAATATAATATTTCTGACCCATACTTTTTGAGGTACAATTTCAGAATTGTAGTGCTAAGATGAATCTCCTTTGGTTTTGCTCTCCTCCTTTTCCCTGCCCCCTCCTTCTCCAAGGTCTCTCATCTGAAAGCACTCAGTTGCCTTTTTCTTCATATAGGCATTTTATATTTATATAATTTTGTCATTATCTCATATAGGAAGCACAGAGAAAAAGGAAGACCTCCTTAAAGATTTTGGTCCATATGTCTTCTGACACAAAGAGTTTAGGAACTAAAACTTTTCATTTTAAATGGAATTCACTTAAATTTAAAAGAAGTTTTTGGTTGAATTCATACAACTTTGAAAGAAATAAGTCTGGGATACCATATTCTATACTGGTGTCAGGCACTAAAGAGGACAAGCTGAGAGTCCCCAGAAATATGTGATACTGGCTGAAGCTGCCTGTGACACCAATATACCAGGGGCCAGGAGGCCACAAGAGAAACAAGCACATTTGTTCCCTGTTTTGTTTGCTATCACTGGATTTTCACATTATTTCTTGGTTGTAGTCAGCCTTGCATCTTGCTCTTCAGTTGCCAAAGTAATGCTTCATATGAGAAGTAGGGGCCTGCTCTCTACAAGGGAGACTGCACTTGACATTCATTTTGCAGTATGATACTTGAATTTTCTTTGCAATAGAATATTTAAAATTCTTGCTTAGGATGTACTTAATATGAACTACATATTTTCCTTTTAGCAGTAACGTATTTTAAAAAAACCCCAATGACTCTGCAACACAAGTGGATTTGATTATGCCATTTTGGCTTTCAATCACATTTGAGAGAAATTCCATTTCACTGTCAGAGAATACAATAATTATGGCCAAACTATTTATTTTCATGTCTAATTTCACCTTATCACTAAGGTCTGATTTTTTCCTGTTGTTTTCTGTTACTCTTCACTCAGGTGTTTACCTCCAAGATTCATTGAAGTTACTGAAGGATCGCTGATCTTTCCTCTTCCTGCAACTAATCTTGATAGCAGAGAGAAGAAAGCTCCCATTTCAAGAGATCATGCAAGACAATGTCTGTCTTCCTTATGAATTGTAGTACTAAGCAACCCTGCCTCTTGCAGTGCTGGATGTCCTGGATATGTTTTGGAGGAAAAAGATTACAACAAACCACCATCCACCCTATCCCTTCCTATTTTCTTTACTACATCTCTGTGAAATGAGATGCCTACAGTGCCTCAAGTAAAATGTAACATATTTAAGAGAATGGAGACTCACTATCTACAAATTCAACAGCAGATGATGCAATTACAGTTCTGTTTCAGTTTTTTGGAGGGTGCAGTCAATTATGTTGAAGCTGATCAAATTGGACAACTGTATTTTTGTTTACACAATAGGCAGCAGTTTCACTTGTTCCCAAAACAAATATAATAATTAGTTTAAACAGACAGTATGTTCAGAATTCAGGAGGGTGTGCTGTTGTTTAGAGAGGAAAAGTACTTTACAAATATTACAATCTGTGAAGTATCAGGAAATTTGATCAAAGTTAATGATTCTCAAAGCTCTAAAACTAAGCTGGCTGTTTCTGTACTGGGATATAGATTTAGGAACTATATTTGGAGTATTTTAAGGAGTAAAGACTTACCAGCATAAAGTCTATATTTCTCCTCAAACTTACACCAAGTAATGTGTAACCACATAACTATGTACAAAGACTAATACTAAGGCCTGCTAACGGCATTAAAATGTTGAAATTTATTTAGGAAAATCAAGGTGTACTATATATTCACCAAGAATTTGGTTTATGTATTGTCATCTCTAAAATTATTTTTTGCATATCATCATCCAGTCATTTTTTCTTTTTTCAATCCATGGTAAATAAAAGCTGGACAGGTGTTCAGATTTCATGAACTGGGCTCTTTAGTAAAAGCTATTATGGAAAGAATAGTCATAGAGGAAGTACTAAAGAGGAAACCTGATAACTAATGTGCCAAAGTAATATTTACAAGGCTTCTATTTCCAGTGAAGAAATAATGCTAACTGTTTTTTGGGAGATGAATTTTGGTCTGTTTTAATTGTTGCATGTATGAATGTAATGTACACCCTGTGGATTGACGTAATGCATGATTAGTGTCTAAGGACTGTGGACTCACTCTGCATAATAGTAAGTCATGGACATGACTGCCAGTATGTGCAAAAAAGGTTGAAATTAGTAGTAATACCTGTTCATTTTTTTCAGTTGTGAGTGTACAATAAAATATCTCAATACATAGTTATGAAAGACATGTTTATTTAATATAAGTGTCTTGGAGGGAACTACTGTGGTGTGGGCTTTCTTCCCCTATGAAAGCACAAATTTAGGGTATCTGGTAGAGTGGAGATGAGGGGGAAGAAATTAAAATCTTTGCCATTGTTGTTGTCAGGATAAAGACAACTGCACAATTTATATCCCTTCCATTCCCTAGCCTTCATATCTTTTGTGATTCTGTGATCTCTAGGCAGGGTGGGTTGAGGTGTCATGCCATACCAGTGAGCATACACACACTGAAATATCAATAATATTACATTATATGGAGAAGAAAGCAAAGCATCTGGGGCAAATGTGGGCTGAGAGGAAAAAGTATGCTTCTTTATGTGTACACAAACAAATGTTGGTTTGCTTCTGTATTTATGTGGCCAGGTAACTCTGGCCTGAAAAACTGTATTATAAGGTAGTCAGGGTCTGATGTATTCCAGACACTGTGGACTCCAGTTCCCAAGGAACTGACAGTACTTTCTAAGTAGTTATGCAGTTAATGCATAAAACATATATTAGAAATTTATAGGCAAAAAATTTCCTTTTTTTGACTCGTCCACCTGCACCCGCCGGCTGCCTCTGAAAGGTGAGCATGCACATCTTCACCACAGGCCAGCCAGGAGATTTAATTAGCAAATGCCTGTGTGTGGAAGGAGCCTTGGGGAGACCTCCATCTGAAGATTCTTTGCAGTTGTAGGGGAACCAGATTTTGTTACTCAGGCAACTACCAACAACTGCAACAGCAAACTAGCTAGCTAGTTTTGGTAGAGATTGCTACCAATCTCTACCAAAGCACTTATACACTGTGTACAGTATATAAAGTGCTTAGACCTGGGTTCTGAAAGCAGGGAGGCATGCAGGGTTATAAAATTAATCAGTCCCTCCTTTCTTCTTAAAAGTGTTGCCTAATTTCAGAAAAAAAACCCCAACATTGTAGTAGAAAATTAAAACTAAATATTTTTTAAAAACTTCTAGGATCTTAGCAGCTGGAGAAAGAGAGGGTCTGTTACTACACTGCTCATGGAAGAGCCATTGGCAACACCCTTGCAAGAGCTGCATCCTCAGAGAGTTTCTGTCGGGCAACCAATTTTATGGTTCCTCCACTCAAGGAAATCTGTCAGTATTTGTGAATTGTGTGGAGGGTGTTGAGTGATATGTTTGGACAAAGGTAGATGGGTTTGAATTTGGGGTTTATTCTTGTTTTTTCAATTGGTTTTGTAGAGGGTTTGGGATCTTTCCTCTCTCTCTCTCTCTCTTTTTTTTTTTTTTTTCTTTCTTTTTTTTTTTCCTTCCCTTTAAGAAGACAGTAGGATCATCCTGACTCCAGACTGTTCTGGAATATTGCACCAACTTTCTTGCAACAGAGGACACATTTTCGTCTTTTAGACCAGTTTGCAACAACTAAGCTAAAAACAACTCTCTGAAGCTTGGTAAAGCTTACCAGCTGTGCAGATCCAGCTATGCATGAGCTGAAAGAGTTCTGAGCTTTAGAAGCATCTGTGAGAGCTCCCATTTGAAAAAGCTGACATTCAGCACCTTCTTTTTTTGCCTCACAGCTATACTAAAACTTGCAAGTATTCGTAAGGAAGATCCAGACATCACAAAAGGATTTTCCAATATTATTCTTGTCTAAACGGCAACATACTTTTAACCAACATGGACTCCTCTCTTTCCTTTTCCAACTTCATCTCTTGCTACAAGCATTTGTGTATTTGCCTCTGTGGAATTCTCCGTGGAAATTTGCCACTTGTTTGGTCTCTGGCTGCCTTCTTGCACGGGGAGATAACTGTGCAGGACTGTAAGGACTGAAGTTCTTCAGTGACACTTACAAACCAAATAGAGAAATTGCAGAAACTCTCAGGAATTTAGGAACAGAAGAAAAAGAGCAAAGATTAAATATTCAGGTAAATTCATTTTAGAAATACATTATTTTCATCTTAAATCTTGCAAACAAGTTGTCTACAGCATTAGCTTTTTATTTAACTTCCTTAATGCTAGATAGAGAACAGTCTTCAAATTTTTATGGTCTTTGGTACCCATCCAGGTACCTTGAAACCAACATAATAAGGAAAGGGAAAAGAAAACTGCCTAAAGAGGAGCATAGAAATCCAAAATCTTAATAAAAGTTTTCAGATTTTTTGCACTATAACTTGATAAAGCTGCAGAGGTTGCTTTGGACAAAAGATATCATGGGCTAAAGGCACTATCTCAATATAGTGTAAAAATTGTACTAATAAAACTAATACACTGACATATCAACCTTTTCGAATTAACATATCCCACTCAACACAACTCCTCCCATCAAAAAAAAACCAACCCCCCCTAAAAAAATACCTAAAAACCCCCAAACAAACAAAAACAACGTCTGAAAAAATACCAAGAAAGAAAGGCAGGAACTGTCATAACAAAAGCCTTGGTTATATGAGAGTTGTGCACTTCCTTGTTTATCCTGTGTGACCCTGACTGCCAAGGGTGTGTCAAGGATTTGCAAGCAATGTATCTGAAAGGTTATGTCTTCTTGAAATGTGATATGCAGATTCCACATGCTTAGCAGAGAACTGCCAAAAGATTTCTGGTAGAAGTACTGGTAGGGCAGCAAGTGGCTATGAACTCAGGGAACCAGTCTAAATTGAAATCTTGAAATTCCATGATAGATTTATGATAGAATCCATCACTTGGTGGATGAGTTTCCCCCATGCTTTTAAACTTGTATAGACTGAAGTGCATTTGAGAGAGAGTAGGAATTGTCTCACTGTGTTCAGTGACACCCTAAACACAGCCCCAGTCTTTTCTAACCAGAGTACACTTTTCTTGCCTTTTTGTTATTACAGATATTCAATACTCGTAATAAAGAAATGAATTAATGAAGAAAACAGAGAAGAGTGTATTGCACCCATGGATTTCAAGAGCCTGTTGCTTTAATATGCTGCCTTCTGTTTAATTCTCTGATGGATGTCAGAGTTTGAAGCAGAGTGACCAAGGTAACTGCAAAGATGAACATATTTGTGTAAACAAATGTGATTTTGTACACCTCAAACAAAATCTGGAGAAGTACTCTTCTGTTACTGAAGTGAAGGCAAAGACCTAATAATGAATAAACACCTTACATTAAGTAAAGAAAACATATGTTAAGGGAAAAAAGTAAGTTGCACTTAAATATTAGAAAGCAAAGAGAACTTCATGGGGCAACTGGCGAAACTGACAACCTTTAATTCTGGCTCCTTATGGGATTGGTCTCCCAAGTGCCGAATAATTCCATTATTCCTGGAAAAAATATTTTTTGTTCATTCTTTTTTGTTATAGAAGACCTTTAAAAGTAATTATCTTTTTCTTTCCTCTTTTAGGAATGCTGTAGGCTATTTTTTAACACCTCTTCCTTTCCCACAAAACCAGACTGGGGACAGGATGAGCCCAGGACTAACTTCACATGAGGTATTTAACAATGGCATTAGTTCTCAAACAGTGTCTGGTACTTGCATCATTGACCTGCTCTCTGTCTGGTTTGCTTTCAAACCCCACAAGAAACAGCTTCATGTTTTCTTGGTAATGTTACACTTGCACAGTGTTGCCTGATTGCAGAAGCTGAGACTGTGACTCACAAAGAAGCTAAGCACCAAGCTGCCCAGGGCTCTTCCCAGACAACAAGACAAGGAAGAGGCTGTAGGAAAGTACACACTGCTTTCCAGAGGGATCTGAGCCCAGTTTTCCTGCTTTCTCAAGGAGAGCATCCTGTCACTGAAAGAATGAAGTTGATGAATGGGAAGCTATTATAGCATGTACCTGGAAAGGAGCAGGAGAAGAAATCTGCTTGCTGGTGCTTGCTCTAAGTGTCTTTATATTTCAATCCTCTGAGGACACAGAGAAAATTAGGTAGCTAAACTTTCCAAAAATGAAAAGTATCTTTTTCCTACAAATGTCATTGCTACCCCGCTTCGGCGCGAATTCAAATGTTCCTCCCCCCTCATCAGCCTGAAAATAAAAGGAAATGTCTATTTACAGGTGTGCATGATGTACATACATCCCCGATAGTTTAGAAATCAAATCTCAGGGAAAAGAGTGGTATTTCCTATAAATTACTTTGGATAAATAACTTCACTGTTCTCTGAGACTTCCATTCCATATGAGAGTTATCTAGCAGAAATGCCAGGGCTTACAACATAAACAATTTATTTCTATCAAGATTTTCTGACAGTCATCTTGGAAGTTATTCGGAGCAATAATACACATGGAGGGAAGCTTCTGGCTCTCTTTAACTGAATTAAACGGAGTTGTGGGCAAATGCTTCTTCATTCACAAAATCAAACCACCACACTCTTTGCTGGGCTCATTTGTGCAGCTGCTTTGTACCTAGCTATGTTGCTCAGCCTTTTGCATTTTTTATGGACTCAGGTGAACTGAGCCAGAGCTGTTCAAAAAACAGTGGGACTTGAGTGGTGTGCAGTGTGCTACTCTGTAGCTCCTTGCAGAGCAAATCATATCGAGCAATCACAGGGGGTAGAACTTCATACCCTGAATTGTGCATTCAAATACCACCAGTGTGTCTCTGGTCATCTCATACACACATAAGAAACATTTTATCCATTTTTTTGTTTTTTTGGTGTAGTCCATTAGGAATATTGTATACTACAGCTGCAGATCTTTGAGCAGAAAGCTGGGGAAGGAGAGGTTCACATGGGTGAAATGCGGAAAACAAGGAGATGCCCTCGTGCTGCTACCAGACACCAGACTCTTGCATTTTCTGCAGATATGCCCTATTTCCTCTCCATGACAGATGTGGGCACAGCCTTCAAGGGAAAACCCAGATGTATCCATAGCCCACTAACAGAGAGGCTGAGGATCAAACCCTCTCTGTCTTATTTCTGCCTCTCTGAAATTCATCGCAAAAATTATTTGAAAAGCCTACCTGCTTTTTTTCCCATTTCTCTTCTGTTTTCCTGCAGCTGAAAAGAGTGTCTGCAATTCTGGAAAGGCATATATATTTATACTGCTGTATTACAGTAATTGATTCAAATTGAACATAAGTACAGCTGAATTACTAAATGCATTTTAAAGGCTGGATAAAACAGGGTGGAAAGGCAGGAAATATAACCCTGAATATATAAGGTCTGGAAAAGCAATCTATTTCTCATGTTCAATTTTTGTGTTCATTTTTATGCACCTGATAACTGAAAGAAATATGACCTAAATTCCTCCCACTGCGCTTTCGATAACTGGACAGCTTCCTCTGTGTATAGATTGCAACTAAAAAGTCTGAAAGGAAGGAAACTTCTCTGGCTGTTCTTCCATTATTTTCCAAAGTAGCTTAGGAAATCATGACAGGGCTTGTTCTCTGCAGACCTGACTGGGGGTGACGTCCTGAGCTGAGAGGAAGGTGTTACAGTACAGCTGACCAGGCGGATTCAAAGGGCAGAGATGTTTTCTGCCAGGTCTGTGGAACTGGTTGGGCAGAAGTGCCAGCTGAGCAGCCTCAAATCAGTGCAAGGATACTGAGCTCTGCAGCAAGAAGCGCTTTCAAGCTTGCTGAAATCACCAGAATTGTGATGTGCTTGATCCACCATTACTAGCCATACTGTCTGAAAGCTCTGTTTCAAAGGAAGCCAGTGAAACTAGGTGGTTTGCTAGCACATTTCAGCCTTGGGACTGTTTTCTGACCTTGCGTGATTAGGAGTCAATCTACAAGTCTTCTGGCCAACACAGACAGGGCTAATCGATGTCTCTTCTTCTGCCATTTTATCCCTCTGTTTTATTGGTGTTTTTTTTTAAGTAGATTTTATTTTAACTACTGAGAAGCCAAGATTCCAAATCTCATTGCCAAGCCAGAACACTTTTCTAATGTTTATTCCCCTTGAATCCTGATAACTGAAGCTGTCGGAGTGCTTTTGGTTTCTATCTTGAAAGCAGGTGTCGTGGTTTGAGGTGTCAAACCATGGCAGCAGGTCATTGTCATACACAGTCCTGCCGAGTGCCACAGCGTGGTCCTTGCCCACAGGGGAGAAGCAGACCCTGTGCTTTCCTCACAGAGGTAGCACAGCCTGTCACAATGAGTGATGTCTTATCATGTTTCAGATGTGACAAGAAAAGCATTTTTCAGTGTAGTAGACCATTTAAGAAGCAGAAGAATGCAGTGATACAGTGGTGTGGGAGGAAGAGCAGAGGTCACAGGCTGCTGGCCCACTGAGGGGCCAAGGCCAGCTCCAGGCTGGGCGCTGCTCTCTGCTCTCTCCAGGGACAGGCACCGGGCCAGGGGCCTCTCAGGGCCCCAGGGCCACCTCCTTTCAGGTCAGTCTGGGCAGCTCTGTACCAGGGATGCTGAGAGGCAGCCACAGTTCTCAGTGCTCAGCAGCAGCAGGAGGAATAAGCACAGAGCAAAAGGCTGAGGGTGTGCTACCACAACAGAGGGGGTGGCATGCACCCCTCAGAGGCCTCTTACCCAAAATGCATTCATTTGTGCTAAGTGTTAGGAAAAAAATAAAATTGGAGCTCTAATTGTTACTATTATACTACCTAGGGTGCCGTACTATTTGAAACTGCAGGTTAAATTAAAGAGTGGTTCCAAGATAGATTTCTTGTTCTCCTACATGCATGTCCTGTTAATGTGATTATCATTCTAACTTTATCAGGAAAACTGATCTGCCACATTTCATTTTGTGCAGATTTGTGGTACTGAGCACAAACATAGTGATGTTTTGTAAGTTCCAAACTATTCCTGAGATATATTTTTTGCTTCATTTTTGCTTGAAACCACTTGAAACATCATCTCTTGCAATTTATATTAACCTATGGAGGCTAGGAGCCTTTTAAGAGAATAGTCTAGCACAATCTCTTTCAGATCTCCACATTTCTATTAGACTTTGGAGTTCTTTGTTTAAAATATCCTGCTTTATTTCTGTGTATTTATTTCTGTATTTCTGTGATGATCAGTCTTCCTATTACTCACATTTGGAAAAATTCTCCATATAAGGTGATAAGCTGGTATTAAACACATATAGTGTGTCCGTACAATTCACTTTCAGGAAATATAATTACAGAGTCTCTTATATTTCATTGATCCCCATGAATTTCATACCTGGAGTGAGGCTTCACTTAAACCTTTTCTAAGCTCTGAATTGAACATTTTGACTCGATTATTATTGCTGGTGTATATAATGGTTGGTCATTTATCTGGACTGAAAATGCTTTTTTGTTCAGAGACCTACTTTGTTGTAATCCGCATAGGAGAATATGCATGTCCTCTTTAGACTCAAGGTACTTTGAAATTCAGGTTAGAAAGGGAACAGCAGGTCAGAATAGGCATAGTCTTAAAGTAGAACCTTTTAATCTAACTAAAAGCTTGTAGCTCACTTCATGTATAATTGAAAACAGTATACGTTCTCCTAAATATTTGAAGATACTAATGGATTTAAGTGAATCTGAATGAAAGGGAAGCCAGCACAAAGCCTCAGTTCTCCATCTAATTTTGTTACCTGCCATGCTAGTTTTCAACAGATTCAAGACTGTTGTTTATGTTTTTCTTTTCACTGACACTGTGTTGCATATCCTTCAACGTGCAGAAAAGCTTTGCAATTCTCTGCAGGGGAATCTTCTTCACAAAAAGGCCTGAAATTTATTATTTAAATAATAAAATCTATTATTTATCTAATAGATCTTCAGCTATATCACTGTAACAAAGTCTAGCATATGGCAGTAGGGTGATGCTAATTCTGGTGACTGCCTCCATTTCAGGATGTCTGCACACCCTAGGCCAGACCACAGGGCCACCTGCTCCAACCACGTGCTGTACTGCCCAGCTGCAGGCAATTCTTGGCAGGGAATCAACTGTCTGCATTGGGCTTGATGCTGTGCTAAGCCCTGAGTCTTGAGCAGAGTTGCATAAATTATCACAATCCTCCTCTCCCATTTTTTGTTATCATCTTGCACACCGGGCTGCTCTTGAGAGACGGGACTTATGCGCTCAGTGCTGTGCTAACCCCCCCTATAGTGGGAGAAACCTGTTTCTTCTGGAGTGAATAAAACCCTGTGGTTTCTGGACCAAAGCTGATGTGCAGTGAGGTACTCAGGCAAGTCAGAGCTAACCCTATGTGCACCTGACTGCAAAGCATCTTCTAAGCATCTCTTTTTTTTTATTCTCTCAGTCCTGGAGAGAGATAAGATCTTACAGATACCCCTTAAAAGGTTCAGAATAAAAAGGCTAATATACATTATAGCTTAGTTTTCTCTGAGTTCGTGCCAACAGATACAGGACCACATTTGTAAGCCCTAACTGACAGCTGTAGGTTAATTTTATTATGCACATATAAGGTTCTGTGGATATTAATTTCCACACACATAAATGGTTGGCTTTGAGTGTGTGTAAGCTCCACCCCAGAACTTTTCAGATATGGCAGTGCTCTTCCCAGGCTAGGGCAGGCTTGGGTGCCTGGGTAGCTAGCAGTGCTGGCTAAAATTTGTGTCCATTTCTACCTGATCATTTAGCTATGCTAACGCAGAGGTGGAATTCTGAAAATAGCATATATGTTAGCTCCTTCCCCTCTATTTCATTGCTTGTAACCCCTTTATAATTATTTTGTCACACCTTAATAATTATTAATAAAAGGAAAAAAGACTTTAAGGACTTTGATTTTAAAAAAAGAATGGATATGAACACAAAGTTTGACAGATGGAGAAAACCTTCTGTGAATAAAGCTTAGTAATAATTTTTCATAACTGTTAGGGGAAAAGAGTTTACAAACAATTTTAATTTTTAGTATTGATAAGAGTTACAGATTTTATTCTGAATTTTAGACACATTGAACACCTTTTATTCTTTTATGCTTAGATATGCTCTTAATGTGCGGCATATCAGCTTGAATGTTTACATATGATCTGACAAGGAAAGAGTCTTACAATTTGTAAAACAGTATACTTATCACTTATGTTTGCTCTAATGATGACAGTGATTCCAAACTCAGTCTGGGGAGCCATAGTTTTGAAATAGCTCACAAGGTATGAACCTCCAGAAGGCATTTAGAGCTCCTAAGCTGGATGCCAAACTTTTAGATGACAAATCTCTTTCCATAAAAGATACATCCTTATGGAGCATCAGGAGGTAAAGAAGAGCTGAGTTGCACAAGTCTGTCTGGAAAGATATGCAAGCTTAAAATACATAATGATTTACAGAATCAAAAATTGCAGAGCATTTGCAAGCATAAAACATATGAACATATTATTCTGATTCTGCAAAAAATGTAAATGTAAGCAAAAAGTACTAATTAAATCAATGCATTTAATTTTAAGCATGGTGAACAGGCCTATTTGTACTCTTACATTTCAGTCCTTCCGAGCAAGGTATCTCTGCTCACTGTCTTTAAAAAAGCAGACTAGCAACAAGACTCCCAAGAAACTTATAAATGGAATCAGTGTCTGGAATGTAGTGAAAAGGAGTTTAATAGCAACCAAAAGCAGAATTTTCCTACTGGTGAAACTAAGGCAAGAGGTGCATGAAACTTTACAATTGTAATATGGTAAATACGCCATATGCTTTGAGAAAGACTCCCTGTCATTTGTAAACAATCTCTACAAGAAAAGTCTACATTTAAATATACAGTTTCCACGATCTGTCATGATGATATGTTTTCCTTTTGGTGATTATATATGTTGACAATGGTAGAGCTAAAGCTTTGGAACTAAACATTCAGTAATGGAATTTGTGATACTACAAAAGTCAGACAAGGGAAGACTAAAAGGAGTCTAGTGTCAAGAGTAAGAAAATCAAACCAAGAGTGCTTTGTGCTCTCCTGAATAAAAGTTTATATCAGTCCTTTCATGTAGTGTATCCCCATGCAGCACCTTAGTGCTGAAATCAGATATTATAAGAAAAAAATCATATGTGCTGAAAATGCAGATAAAATATCTGTAGTGGTCTTGAAGGTAAATTAAGATGTAGAACTGGAGTATAACATGGTGACATCACTTGTTTTTTGCTTTAAAAAGAAAATAAAGGAATCCAGAACAATTTGGCAGGTTGTTACAGAATGCTACTGATGGAAGTAATCCTGATGAATCTCACTATTGCATAAAGCTGTGGCAATAATATTAGGTTCAGGCTTCTGAGTCCTAGTGAGTAAAAGAAATTGAGAGGTCAAAGATTGACAGCTGCTCCTTCACAACAGAAATAGCCAGCCCAATACCTGTAGCTGGATCTTAATTAAAATTGACAGATTGACAAAAATTTTCAAAGTGGACCTACAGTTCTTTAAAACCCCAGTTGTGCAAAAAATGGGTGTTATACATATATTAAAAAGATGTAAACAATGAAAGAGCTAGTTCAAGCTGACAGGAGAAAAAGGAATGTATTCAAGCTACAGAAAGTGTATTTCACATTCAATGTCAAGAAGAGTATTCTAAACTAAATGCAAAAAAGGAGAAAAAAGATTTCTAAATCTTGACTATTAAATTCCAATATTATTAATCACTACTGGCCTTATGACCACTCACAATATCATCTAATTAAGGACTGCACTAGAAAAGTATTAGGACTATATAACATCTGTCTTTTCCTTTGAAAATGATCTCCATAAATACAAAAGCAGAATTGCAAATACTATGCATACTGCTTGTTATTTCCAGTCACAAAATACCACAGTCTGTAAATAAGGCACGCCAAAGGCATGCAACTGTCCTGCTCTAGGGGGAAAAATACTGAACTCATCATCTTTCTCAAGGACATAAAAAGTTAGAGAAATAATTGACCTTTTAATAAGCATGCAATACCTCTGGATGTCACTTATACATTCATCATTTATACATTCGTAACACCAGAAAAGGAAGATCCTTTAATTTGAATAGGCCTAAAGTGTCTGCTGTTTTTCAGATTATGTATTTGGTTTGGGGAATTCTGATTGCTGGAAAGCTCTTC
The DNA here is from genome assembly GCF_028551555.1 of Melozone crissalis. Taxonomy (NCBI): domain Eukaryota; kingdom Metazoa; phylum Chordata; class Aves; order Passeriformes; family Passerellidae; genus Melozone; species Melozone crissalis. Next base: position 15,677,409 of record NW_026535783.1, on the reverse strand, counting down.
TGTCTTGCCCAGAAGGGCTCTGCCCTGACCTCCTGCATTACTCTTTCCTGCCTGTCCTTGCTGACCAGAAGTCACAGTGTTTCATGGAGCAATGTGCATTTCCGCACTTTCTTCAATGAGCAAGCTGGTTACTTCCAGGCAGACATAGAAACAGTCAGCCATGTCTGCCAGTTTAGCTACAGATGTCACCCTTGGCTGTAAATTGGGGGAGAGGCAGACTGGACTGGCACATTTTGTAAATAGCAAGTACTAAAAATGTCTCATAAAGTCAAATTTCCTGTTTATAATTAGGAATTGTTAATGCAAGTTGCATGTACTGAGCATTTAAACTTGCCTAGTTTTGCTACTCTGGAGCATAAACCAGGAGAAATGTCAGTGAAAACCTTTTCACCAGTGCCTACTGGTGGCTATGCTTTGTGATTTGTTTGTTTTTTGGTTTTTTTTTTTTTCCTTTAATAAAGTAGGAGACCTTATTTTTATGCATGAAAATAAAGTACTCTAGATACCCTTCTGTTGTAACTCCAGTCTACAGCTGGCTTTTTACAGAAGATTTTGGAAATATTGCTAGAAGTGTTTTGCTAAGCTTGACTGCATAGCAGGAACCATGGGGATTGCCCAAACATAATGTATACAGAACACTGTGCTGCCACCACACACCCGTGTGTACTCTAAGTCTGTGTGTCAGTCATTCACTCCAGAAACACAAAGAAAGGAGTGGAGAAAGTAGTAACCTAACACTTTCAAAACCCAAATAGCATTATTAGGAGGCTTCTGGGTGAAAGTGATGCTTTTGATCTGGACAAACATACCTGGCATTGTTATGAGACTCTGAATAAGAAAACAGGACTTTGCCTGTGCTTTTTGCATGCCAGCAGCTTTATGAATAGTCAGTTTAAAAGATCATTGCTATGGGCATTGCATAAATAATTTTATATACATAAATACATATGTATATATATATTATCTATGTGTGTGTGTGTACCAATGCATGTTAAATAAAAGCCCTAAGAATATTTTTAAAACCCATAGCTTATTCTGAGACTTATTTTCTAGGATAAACTATATTTTTAATTAATCACTTCAGAAATCAAAGCCGTTCATGACCTTTTAAAATGACTATACATACACAGCACACTGTTAGATTAATATTGGTTTTTTTCCCCCTCCACTGCAAGCAAAGTTTAGACAGTTAGCTTTCATACTTAGAGATAATTATTAAGCTTCGATTTAGTTTCTTAAATTTCATAATTAGGCCTTTTGATTGTGATCTTTTTTTTTGGTAGTTAGGTCAAAGTAATCAAGTAACTATGTGCAGAAATTAACATTTTTATTATATTAGATTATGCATTGTAGTAGTAAAGCTTGTTTGAAGTGCATGAATAAAAAGTGAAATTACAGGAAGGACAATCTAATATAGCAATACTAGGTGCATTCACTGTGCATCTGAGAGGAGGAGGGGGGAAAAAAAGAGGAGTTTTCACTCATTTTGGCCTAAAATGTGTTCAGGTTTCCAGGATTCTGACATCAGAACCCAGATAACGCTGGCTAGAACCATAGGGCTTTACAATAAAAGCTAAAATATTGACCATATGATGGCAAAAAGTCTTTATTTTGCGGTTAACTTATTCTCTTCTAGCTACTCTCTGATGAAGTTGGTGGTGCTGTGGAGGATGATCTCCTTCTTCTTGACAAAGATCGTGATCGTTCAGCACTGTAGGCAACATGCTTATCGTAATTTTGTATCTGAGCCTCGAGGAACTCCCTCTGTTGCTGGCTGATTGTCTGGCTAATCAGTCCAGGAAGAGCTTGAATGCTACCAATTAAAGTTTCCAGTTTAGTTTCCAGAGTAACAATTCTCTTCTCAAAATCTTCACTTCTTTCATTTAAGTCAGAAATCATGTCATACATGATGTTTTGAGTCTGAAAGTAGAAGGATGTAAGTAAAGGTTTAGAGAGACCTTACAAGTATTGTAACAAGTAGCACAACTGTACAAGGGTTTGTAAAACAGGAGATGAGTATTATAACAACATCTAGTTTTGTGAAATAATTTTCCCTGTAGATTAAATTACAGTAGACTAAACTTTCTACTAGATTTCTTGAGTAGAAACATAATGGCTTTTAGTAGCACTTTAGACGTCGAAGTTGAAATCAATTAAAGACCAGGCCCCTTTTGGAAATTCAGATGTTTGGGAGTGTACCAGGCTAAGCTTTTTGAACAGTCAGTGTAAGCTACCAGGGGACTGAAGGCTCCACTGATGTATTCCAGCCTTAATTGTTCTTGATTCTGGTTTTAAATACCTTCATTCTTCTAATGAGCTCTACAGAGTACAAATGTTGTTCACTGGCTTGCTCCTTCAACTTGGCAGATTTTCTTGAATTGGCAGTAAGAGGAGTTGAGTAGATTGTTTTTGAAAAGTACTTCAAGAAGTAAAAACTCGATTCTATGCTTTTTTTACTTTTGCACTCTCCAGTCTATCTGGCCTCCACAAAACACTGCTGAATACAGAAAATATATAGAATGTACTTTAAAATGCACAACGGTCAGTAAAAATGTAATCTGAAATGTGTTGTTTCAAAGAGACTTGCTTAAAACATAATGGCTGAATATCTGCCTCTTATAGATTGAGGGTCCAGATTATTTAAACTAGAGTCAAAACTGGATGAAAAAAAATCAGTTGAAATTTATGAACCATCCAAAGGAAAGGAAAAATAATTGAATGACTGCCTGAAGTGTAACCAAACCACTTCAGTATCAGGTGTTTTATAACCTATTGCTCTGCCTCCTGTTTCAGGATGCTAGCATAACCCTTGAAAGTGAAGTAGTCTACACAAAATAATATATTACAAGTCCTTAATAGTTGCCAGAAGCATTAGACTGAACTGTATTTTCACCTGAAGTTGTCACGTGGCTCTGTAAAGCAAGATGGGAATGAACACTGAAGAGTTTAATCTTTGCTTTGATGCACTTGAAATCAAGGAGGATTTTGAGGTAAATGAAGAGGTGTACAAGAAATCCTTAAGAAGAGCCCATCAAGGCTTCTAAAGTAGCCTCAAATTAACTCACAGTAACTGTTAAATATTAAGTTCCAACGGAAGTCCAAAATGCTATCAGCTCAGACCTCTAGCTTTCTAGTTATTACATGCTTATGAAAAATTCTAGCAACAATAAACAAGCAGCTTACACCTGAATAGCCTCTTTTACCTCAACTCAAATGGTTTAAAAAAGATTTAAAAAGCCTTATGATATATTGGCAAAATAGGCAGCTATTATTCATTATAAAAACTTAAATAAATGCAGATCTAAATTTACTTGTCCAAAGTTACTGCTGCATAAGACAACAGGAACAGGAATACAGAACCTCTAACTCCAATCTAGAGGCTATTTACTATGGTCTGTCATGGCACAGTCACTGTCACCACATGGCAAAGTCTTCTTACTTCACAGCACTACTCCACTACGGCCCACTCACAGTTCAGCATTTACCATGACCTCTGCAGTCAGCTCAGGAGCTCTCAGGATCAGCCTCTCAATTGTGAAGTCTTTTTCAAATGTACAAAAAAATAAATAAATATGGCATGTTCAAACTTTCATCAGGATACTTCTTCAAGATGTAGGTGCTACCACAAAACACACACATATTTTCATTTGCTACGTATAACACCTTGTTAACAATATTTGCACATATAATGCATAACATTTTCACTAAAAAACCGTTCATTTTGAAAGGAAGAATGCTGAAACAACAGTAACAGCCTACTAACCTTTGCCAGGTCCACCAAAGTGTTGGCTTGATCATTCAGTTTCCTTTGTTCCATTTTTACACTTCTTAATCTAAAAAGTAGAATTTTAAGTCAGATTTTTTTTTGTATGAGGTTATACTAGGATTTCTAGAGAGCATGCACAAAATTTACAAGAGCAATTAACTGCATGGACAATGCCTTGACTACTTTGTGTAGAGTCAGAATCTTTCATGTGCCTGCTACAATGAGAAGCATGCTTCTTCAACACCGCAAAAAAGGAAACAGCAAGGAAATGTGATGTCCTTGAGAATACCATTTGCCATGGTCAAAGTTGAATTCAATAAAGAAGATAACAATTTATCCAGACTACATGAAAGAAAGCCAAAACATTCCTCAAAGCCTCAGTATCGTGACAAGTAGATATAGGAAGAAACACAGAACAACAGTTTTTGGTCATTATTGTTGTAGCAATCAAGAATCTTCCCATGCCTACATGACTAGATACAGGTATTAGCCCTGTTCTGTCGGAAATGGATTAGGTTAGCAGGTGTTGGAACCTGATGAACATACAGTGATAAGTGAGTTTCTCCTTACTTTAAACAGAACTTCCATCAGACCAGCAGCTAAATAACCAACATGCTTGCCAATACATTTCGTTTTTTTGGATAATTTGTGAATCTAAATATGATTACATTTTAAATTTACTATTTAAACTATAGCATTGAAAAACTATGAAAGAAGCAGCAAGGGTACATTTTTTCTTTGATGCGTACTTATCTGCATTTTGTTGGTTATGCACATTTTTTGCAAGATACATGACCCTTCTTATACATTCTCTGATACAAACCCAATGTTTTCCAGATTGACTACCAGGGAGGTTGTTTGTAGATTTGTGATAAGATACCACTTCAGTCTACCAGTGTGCCAAGTGCCAACCAAAACAAGAATCTGGTTAGCTGTCAAATGGAAGTGAGTTTGGCAACCTTTCGTGACAGGTGGGTTGCTAATGCATTCTCTGTCCATTTCTCAGTGATGGTATTACTTAGAAAGATAGTCTAAAGAAAACCTCTTGAAGATATTCCAAAACCAAAAAAAGTTTCTTTAGTTGACAAGCATTTCCTTTCATATGTAGGCTAACTGGTATGAGAAAGTAAGTTGTGGAGAGTGAAATATAATTTAAAAACATCTTTAAAATATCTCTCTTAAGGTAGAATTGAACTGATCACATAAAACTGGAGATTGTTACTGGAATGCCATATGCTCTTCTTCCCCTGGAAGCTTCTTTCAGAGCACAACATAAATGCAGACGGTAGGAGTCGTGTTTTCAGAGGCTACAAGGTGGAGATTTTCTAAAGCAAAAAAGGAGTCTCCAAGGTACAGAACTGTATTATCAAAATGTCAGAACAATTATTCAAAGGAAATTATTTCACTGGAGAATGAACCCCCCAGCATTTTGGTGACCATTCTTTCACATAATGTGCAGAATATGTGGTTTCTGCTTTTCTTAAGATTCATTGACTCATCTGTTTGACAATCAGTATTTTAATTTTAAAATTCCAGGAAGTTCATTATTATTGTAGTACCAGTTGACACCAACATGATAATTCTTCATAGTAACCAACCCAACACCTACCACAGGCTGTAAGAACATATAGATATGGCAAGTCTTTAGCTGCAGCAGCTGGATTTAAAGAAAACCAACAGATTTTCTTAGTGTAATTCATCAAGATAAAATTTTGATTTTATGAACTTCACTTATCACAGAAAAAGATCATGATTCTGGATCGCATTTCCATGGCAGCAATCAGACCACTGAAATTCACAAATAAAAACTCTGTTTTTTGCATGCAGACAGTGGTAAATTCTGCAAGTTTAGAAAGGAAGAGCTTATACAACTTACTTCCGAGCTCTATTTTCATTTGTTGAAAAAAAGACAAAACAAAAGAAAACAAAGTGTAAAATATACTAAAACGATCAAATGAGCACAGTGGGCTCGATTCAGCAGGTGCAAAGTCCTAGGGAGTTGCTACTTTTGATCAGTAGCTGCCTGAGGAGTCTAACTAACTAACATCTAACTTGCACTTATGATCTAGGAATCTGCAATATCTTCAAGCCTTCCCATTAACTATCATATGTAGATTTTCTTATTCATACAATACATAATATGCTTTTTTATGATTTCACCTTCATCTTATCTAATGTGCATGAGAAGCAGAACACTCAGACCAGCTGAACACATTTCAGAGCTGTGACCATGACTGTTATCATGATCTGGTCTGGTTTCTTCTATTAAATTAGCCCTGAGAGAGCCCACTCTTTTTATTTTTGTCTCCAGTGAAATGTTTGAAGGTGAAGAAGGGGACTAAACAAAACTTAAGACTCTAGAAAGATGGAAAATTGTAAGTCACTTGAGAAAAAGTACAAAGATGCAAAGGGATGGAAAATTAATTTGCATCCATTTAATCAGCTACAGGAAGAAAGCAAAACTGCTAGTGCAATCTTTTCATTTATGGCGCATTCTTCAGCATATTGAAAAAATTATGTTTTGGAATTTTTTTCCTGAATACAAAAGTTTTGGGGCTGTAGTGCAAAGTGGTAAAAGACAGAGAGAAATTATTAAGATAGCTGTGCAATCTAGCTATCACACCTAGGAAAAAATTACTTCTTCCCTCCAACTGGTTAATTAATTTTTAAGGGAGATGCAGAACACACTTTATATCCTGAAAAGTTCTTCTGAGCTTGACTGATAAAAAAAGCTGGAGATCGAGCCTGCTGTGCTTTTTAGATTCTTTTCTGAACATATGTGCTCACACACACACAGACACACAACACACACACAGAATAAATAGTAAAGTTAAAATGTTAAGAAACAACCTTTTCAATCAAGGATTCAAGTCCAGCAAGGATGCACATGACATGCTATCCTCTCCCCAGAACCCCTCCACCTCCCAATCCTTTAAGGTAAGCAGGGTGGCCAAACTGCTATATAAAAATATGCTTTTTATATTCACATAAAAATGCCTCAACTTCTGTTGTCTTTTTATTCCTCAAAGTATCTCCACAATGACTCAGTAACATTTCAACCTGCAAGTTTGCTAAATGTAATACAGTAATCAAGGTTTACAGAGTACTTCATAGCTTAAGCTTAGTTACCTACTGCTTTAAAACATTGCTATGAAAGAGAGAACAATTGTTAGTCTAAATTTACTAATAGGAAATGAGTAAACCTGGCCTTCCTTTCCTGTCTTTCCTGTAAGATGCTACTTAGATGTTCTTTTCATCATGGATGCTCCCCTCACATCACTTCGCTGGTTGTCTCAGGCACAGACCTACACTCAAAAGTTATGAAGCCATCAGTTTGAAACTAAACTTAATTTGTCTACTTCTTCCCTGTAACTCATTGGAACTATCTTCATAGGCTGTACAAATGGCTGCCTCAGCTGAATGGGGATAAAAAATAGAACAAACAGACCCTGACCATTCCTCAAAATGGTCCTGAGGACCAAAATTCCCTGGTTCCTGAGGACAAAACTCTGAGGTTTTTTTCCCCCTCATGTAGTTCAGGAATAATAACCACTGTGCAATTCTGCTCATTTGGATGTGCTTTATGACAAATACATACTGCAAATTTTATATAAATACTTGTAGTTTGGCAAAACCATGGCAGAGCTTAAACCTTATACCAGTTTTAGGCCTCAGGCTTGTTTTCAGACTCTCATGCAGAGGGGAAGAACTCATTTGAATAATGCCAGGGGTGCTCAATGGTCTCAACTATTGGCATACCCTCCCATTTTCTAGAATAGATGGCCAGGGTCATAGCTGACCAACATTTGATCTTATGCCCTGAGAATATACAGTGGAGAGAGGCTAAATGCTGGTGGGCCATGAAATTATACTTGATGAATATTCTGTTCATTAAACACTACATACATACTCTCTTCTATCACATCGTTCTGACTTTACAATATTAAAACATTTACTACAAAGAAAATTTTTTGGGTTTTTTTAAAATTTTCTTCTGTCTATTGTAGCCCACATTTTTCTACCCGGAAGAAAATGCAGAAAAATAAAGGATAGTCTCGGTGGCATAGAACAAAAAAAGTCTTAGATAATTCAAGAAGTATGGGAAACTTCTAAAAAACATTCACTGGTTTATATGTACCTTCTTATTTTATTGTAAATAGATAATACAATTACTAGAAAATAGTAAATAGTTATCTTTGTCTTACTCTGAAAGAAAATCAACCTCCAGAACAATCTTGAAGGGAAGGGAATGGTGGGGGGAGAGGGCAGGATGGGACTAAGAGTGACTGAGAGAGAAGGAAACTAACAGAGAAAACACCTTGGGAGGAAAAAGAAAGCAAAATAATACTTACTGATGAATAGCTTGCAAGAATTTGCGTTGATGTTTCCTCACTTTTGCATGGTCTATTTTTTTAACCAGCTTTGTGTTTTTATAAATTAACCATGTTTCCCTGAGTACATTGGCCGCTGCATTTTTCACCTGTTTAATAAAAGAAAAACACCAGGCTGACAAAAGTAGTACTATGTTATGTTTTTATTTTTGTGTTATTAACTCTTCCTAAAGCTTTTGAAATGCTGTCTTAACTGTGGGAAGTGGCCACCTCAAGAACCTGAAGCACTGAGAGAAGGAAGCAACAACTGGATAAAGGGTTTCCTTTTTATATAGATGTGATGCTCAGATCAAATATTTTTGCATCCAGGAATAATTTTCCTTCTTCAAAAAGTGGGAACTGTTTGGTGTTTATGGCAATATAAATTACAGTGAGGAAATACTAATGAATTATCTGTATGTTAATTAAGTGTATTCAATAGGACCATAAGATTTTTCTCTTTCTTATTCTATGGTTAGCACTCCATAATTCTTTTGGCCATTTAACAGTCTTTTAAACTTTCAGAGCTGTTTGAGCACTTTGTCCCTTTCTTTTATTTTTTTGGTTTTGGGTGGCATTTAGTTTTTATACTTGTTTTTTTTTAACATCTCCAAGAAGATGAAAAAAAATGTTGTCAATTAATGTGGGCAGAGTTCTATTTAAAATGTGCTTTGACTTATTTTTTAATTTCAGCGTTCCATAAAATGTTAAAGAGTACCTACAGTTCCCTTTTAAGGCCCTCCAAAATTTTCAAGAATGCTTAAAAACATACAAATAATTTGAATGCAATGTTGATTAATGGCTGAATGACTAGGACACTTTGAAAGAAAAATTGTCCTAATTATTCCTCTTTATTTTCTCTCCTCCAGCTTTACATCATGCCAGTAACTGCAGTGTCAGAGCTAAGTCAATGACTAAGGCATTGCAGGAATGTCATGCAATAGCTTGGCCCAGCAACAGCCTCCCCACCTTGCACCTGTAAGTGTTGGAGAACCTTGTCCTGTCTTCACTGAAAGCTCAACTTGGTTTAGAGACGGCCTCACAACCCCTAAGTAGCCCTTGCACTCCTGAAAGGCATGGCTATCATCAGGCTGTGAGGAAAGATCCCCAGCATCTGCATGATTTGTGATCTGATGTGCATCTTAGATTTGTTTGCTTCGCTCACTTTTCATGTGCTTTGAGTTTCACGAGCTTAAAGCTTTATTTAATAAAGTATTAGACTAACATTGAGATTTATATGAAGAATAGATGAACAAAATAAACTTCAAAAGGCATAAATAAAGACTAGACTCAAAATCTGGCCAATCTCTGAGACACATTTTGGGCTCAGCTGACACATAACACTAAAAAAGTAACTATATTATGAAAGGACAAATTATTTCTTGTGGTCTAGTATCAACAACACCTTAACTGACTGCAATGGGAATGTAAATCAACGAGCACAGAAAGACACCTTGTCAGACACCCCTTATACTGATATAGGGATTCCCTCCTCACTCATCCTTAGTCTCTCCTTGCTGTGACTCCTTAGAGGAGATACAGGCTGTTAGTGGTGAGCAGCACAGAAATGAGAGCCAGCCCAGCCAGAGCAGTGCTCTGAGACACACAGCACGTGGGGATAGCACAGGGCTCTCTGCAACACAAGACCTGCAGCAGTGCAGCGCTGCAGTGCTGCACAGAGCTGTGCTGGGGCAGCCATCCTTCTCCTCCTCCTCCTCCTCCTTCTCGCCTGGAGCAGAAGGACTGCCTCCATCTCAGGCACCCACCACTAAGGAGAAACTCTGCTGAGTTCTGCTGAGCTGTGATTATAAGCACCTTTGTCTTCACATTGGCTCTTCTCAATAATGAAGACTGACTGAACAAGTTGAGTGCACTGTACAGTTAATATTCTTTTTCTTTTTCCCTCAACACTGATCTGTTTTATTTCGGCAAAGGATTTGTATTGCCTTGTTTGCTGCATTTTCTTTCATTTAAAATATTTCAATACCAATGGGTCCTATTTTGTGAAAAGTAGTTTCTTCTAAAAATAATATATACAAATATGTTTCAGGGTCCTTCAGAACTGTGTCCCACTAAATAAACCATGCATTAAGTACAAAACGCAGTTGAAAAGACTGCCTCACTGTTATTGTTCATATGTTGCAACATATGAAAACGTATATTATTTTCTTAAGAACATCTCTCATAGCTTGAAATTCTTGTTTTTATCTGTCATTTCATCTATTTTAGCTACAAAAAATATATTTTCATATGCTGCGCAAAAGCTTTTGGTTTAATACAATAGTCTAGTTTCACAGCACTTAACTGCTAATTAACTAATTAACACCAAATACCTTCCAGTTACAAGGGCCCTCTATACAATATTCTATACAAATCCTTAAAATTTGCTGACAACTTGCAGTTGTCTTCAATTTAAAGGAAAACTCAAGGCATCCAATTTCTAATCTTTCAAAACAATACCCATGATAAAGTTCAGCAAGGATACCAAGCAGGAGACTACTTAAAAACAAATGCAGAAATAAATTAATACACAGTACTCCTTTTCAGTTGTGAATATAAAGTGTGACTTACTCTTTTAGTTAGCTGGGTGTCCATCATGAAATTATGCACATGTTTTTCAGCTTTGGTAAGTTCTAACTTCCTTGCCACCACAGCTACCACCAGTGCAGTGCACCCAGCACCCTGAAAACAATAAAACAAACCCCCAAGATGTTACTACTGCATTTTGCAGAGTTTTTAGAGGAAGTTTCTCCTTTCCTGTAGAAGTATGGCAAGATCAGGTGATTCATCCCAGGTAAATACAGTGAACATACTACAGCTGTTTCATTTCAGAGAAATGACGAGTCAGTATTTACAGGCTGGTAAACTATTAAGGCACCAAAATAATAAGTGAGCAGCATCACTTAAAAGTTCAGTTGTTTGTTTTTTTTTTTTCCTGCAGGGATTGAACATTTTCCATTTCTAATGCATAGACAAAGGGGGTGATTAAAAACAACTTTTTAAACCCAGTAACAGAGTACCCTGTTCTTAAAAATTTTCCCAAGGTTATAAAAACTGCTAAAGAGGAAATAAGATTATATTAGTATTTAGCACACACACACAAAAGAAAAGTTTCTTAGGATTTTCTGCAGGGCCTAAAAATAATAGTAAAATTATTATTTACTCACTTTGGTATATCTTCCTGTTGTTCTGAGTCCTTCAGTGATCTTTTCCTATATTATTTCTGCTTATCTTATTACCATATAAAATAGAACACATACACTGGACCACATGTTCAAAACTTGGACAGAGAAAATACCAATTTTCTAATTCATGCTGTGTATATGTATGCACATGCATGTATACACATTGACATGCATGTGCACAACAGGCAAATTCCCGAAGATGACTGTCTCTTTGGAATGACAGTGGCTTTATCAGCATCACAAATACAAATGCTTCTTTATGGGGCAGGTGAAACAAAAAGGAGGCTAAAATAAGCCAGGTAATAAGCAGCGTCAGTTTTACACATCTAGAGGTATCATTACCTTTACACTATTTATAAATTGTGCTGCTTTAATATTTTGTTTTAATACAAAAATTCTTACAGTTTCTTTAAAATAAATATAAATATCTCATTAAATATACAAAGCTACATTTAACTTGCAGGTTCATTCCAATCTAGCTCTTACTCACTTGTGTCAGTTACTCTTCAATATAAAGCAATCTCTCACTGCTTCTCATTGAAGCTTAGCACATTTTGATTCACAGAACTTTCTTCTACACATTATGTATTTCTCCCATAAATTTATTCTCTATCCCTCACATCTATAACTGCCTTACCCTCTCTGGAAAATCCAGAAGAAATCTCAGAATTTAGCTTTCAAAATACAAAATCCATTATTAAAAACATAGAGACTGCAAAATAAATTAACTAATTGGAAACCTTTTTCCACACAGAGTCCTTAAAGAACTGGATCTTGTCTCTCTGTGTACTTACTGAGGCATACAATGAATTCTGTGAAAGCCTTGATTTAATAGTTTTTCCATTTCTCTGGTAGATTGTACCAAAAAATCCATCTAATCCTCCTCTCATTTTCTCCAGTTAGTTCTCATCTTCCATCCTCAACAGCTCTCAGCATTCCTTCAAATGAGTCCCTCATAAGTTTGCTGCATTTCTTGCTTATTTCCTGTCCTCAATACTAAGCCTTTTTTTTCCTCTACCTCTCTGTTGCCCAGTCTTGTGATGATGGAATTAATGGGAATTTAGTTGAAGTTTTGCTCTCTCCATGAGTCAAAATGGTGTTATAAGTTCTTCTTCTCAAGACCCCATCAACAGTTAAAGAGAAAGAATACAGCCACAGCTTAAGGCTAAGCACTTCAGAAGTCCACTGAGCCTCCACTGGGAAGAGGACAAGGCAGAAGATGCTCTAAGACATCCTACCTCCCCAGAAAACAGACAGCGCTCTTTAGGTCTTCTTCCAGTCGAGGTAAATGCTATTATGCAGAAGACTTCTCTTTAGGCAAATAAATTAACAAATTACCCCATATAATAACAAGGGAATGAAGATAAAAGCAGACATCTTTTGGTTCAGTATGTCAGGAAAACCAGGGCCAGATGTTGATTTAATGACATAACCAGAGTTCTGCCTGCTCAAAGCTAGAATGGAAATGAGCTTGTCAATACAGATCCCACTGGCAAAAAACCACCTATTTAAGCCAATTTATGGGGGAGAGAAATGCTAGATGACTCTTTCCCAATCCACCTCAAAAAGGCTAGAGGAATGGTGGCGGGCAAAAGAGCTTGCTTTGAAGCAAAATCATTCCTGCCTTTGTGATTAAGGCATTTTCAATGTGGCACAGCAGCTGTAAGGGCCAAATGCTGTCAAAAGTAAGAGTTTTCTGTCTCACATAAAATATACTGCCTGCGGTGTCACAATACTGTCACTGGTGAGCTGTGACAACCACCTCCATGGTGTATATGCACTGCTATCTTCCTCATCTCCAGAACAGCTTATTGTGATGGCAAGGTACCCTAAATTCAGTTTAAACCTCTTCGTTTTGTGGTATATGATGGGATCTCAGGACATGAACATGAGTTTTTCTAGTGTTTCTTCAGAAGCAGGAAGTATTATACTACCTGCATGTTAACATTTCATAGTACTGTGAAGGAAAAATAATCACTCATAGCAGCTTCCAACAATGACTAAAATTCCACTTAACCTATATGATGCTAATTAGTATTTTATGTTACAGCAATCTGCAGTATTACAAGGCTCCCCTAAAGAGCTCAGCATCCTTAAAAATACTCATAAAGTGAGAATTATTCAAATTTGCAGAAATTAAATGGAGGAACTATAGTTACTTTAAAAAATTGTAGCATTGTGTGCATGATACTTGATATATTTTTTGAATATGCTGATTCATAGGAAAATCAGTAGGTCAGCTTATTCGTCCAGTTTGTTATATCAGTACTATGCAATGCATCAGCTATTAATTTATTAAAATTCCTCAAACTAAGTGAAAGCACTAATAATTATTTCATCTGCAGGAGGGGTTTTTTAGAGAATAAAATTCTACAAAGTCTTATATTTGATTACTGTATTAACTTTCAACATCATTATTTTTATCCAGTTTTGAAGCAAATAATAAAATAAATCTTTGCTTCCAGCTCTTGTTCAGGAGAACTATATGCAGGATGAAGAAAATTAAAAAGGCAGGCCCATATATTTTCAAGTATCAAACCATTAATCAATTCTATCTGGAATTCACACTCCTTAATCAGCAGCCTGACCACCTCCTGCATTATGGGGTTACCACAGTGTGTTTTGGCTTGGTAAGCAGCCTGGTTTTAAGGGCACTTAGGACAGAAATTATTACAACACATGCAATGTAAGCAAATTGATCAAGCCAAGGCTAAGGTGTGACTACATTGTTCATCTGCTCCACTTAGTGGAAACAGGTAATAACAGAATGAGCCATTCATTAATTTGATGGTGTTCAAGTACTCTATGATCAAGTATTTGCCAGCAACTGCCAGTTTTAAAAGCTGATTCTGATACCTGAATTCTTCTGTTTTCCAGAAGGCATGTACAAGCTGAATGAAATTATCTACTAAAGCATGAGAAGCTCATGAGAAGAATAGGCAAGATTAGGACTCCACTGATGAGCGGAGCAATGCTTATTTCCTGTTTGCAAGGATCAGAAGATGAAGCACATGAATTTAATCCTGAACACGCAGTATTTCTTGCTTGATATGAAGCGTAGCATATTTGTCTACAGTAAAAGCAAGAAGTCTGAAAATAAACATATCCACAGTCTTCCACCGGAGCAAATCAACAAACTCTGGACTCCATAGTGGCATCAGATCCCTGATGGCAATTGTAGAATTTGCACTCCTGAGCAGTACAACCTTTAGCATTGGGTTCACAACCGTTTACACAGGACAGAACTTGTCTTGATTGTCAATCTATTTAGCTATTGTCCCTTATGAAAGCAATTTGATGTGACTGCAAGCAACTTGAGGACATTCTTTGTATCTTTAATTCTAAATATGCTGCTCCTCTTAAGGACATAGAATGACACCTAAAGTTCAAATGCTCATGCAGGTGCGCAAGTCTGTGAAAGCCATTCTCTTCTCTAGCCCTCTTTGATGCCTAGAATCCAAAGTGAGTTTCCCTGATAGAAATGTAAGTGGAAGTGTACGTTGGCATTTTACTAATATATGCTTAGGCAGTTTTTAAACACTAGTAGGATAACAATTTTCTGTTACATAAATATAATGATGACTGATACATCTAAAAATGAATGGAAGGATGGATTAAATTGAGGAGGAAAAAATAATGTCATCAGGCATTAATGTCAAACCCATGTTATTTGAAAAGTGAAAAAGAAGAAAGATTAAATTAATTGTATTTTAAATTATACTTTAAATTTAGCAACTGAACATGACATGAATTTAACTTAAACACGACTCTCAGAAAAAAGCATGACTATTACTTGGTGTTTTCTTTCATTTTACTTACAGGTGCCATAAATTGCAACTTTCCCTATTTTCTGCACAGTCTCTCGGCACTTAGCTCTGAATTATTGCAAGCCTTCTTTCAACTGCTTTAACAAAGCAAACTATGTCTTAGACACATCAGACATTGCTGCAATGGTTATTTTCTTTGCCCGTCATTCTTAAAATGTTACTCTGCTCTGTGTTGATGTAGTCCCTTCTCTATGGCATCCTATACAGAACATTTGCCCTCAGTTGCTGTATTTTATGACTCCTCAGGGATTTCAGTTCTAAGAAGATCTTTCAGACAAGATTCTTTGCATCACCTATTTACTTAGTAAAAGCTCCCAAGAAACATATAAATCTAATATATAATTTTCTTTTAAAACCTTCCCCTTCTTTGTTTAGGATTTTACTTACTACAAAGCCTAGCAAAACCAGTGAAGGTTGTTGTAGTGTGTTCTGTTAGTTTGTTTAATTGCTCCCCCATTTTCTGTATTGCTCCCCCATTTTCTGTAACGCCTTAGCCTTGTCAGTTATTATGTTCCCATGGCAACTCCCGCCATGGTATTGTCTGTCATTTGGTTACCTTGGTTACTCCCACCACAGTTATGTCAATCCTCTCTGTTATATGATTTCCCCTCCCCTGTGTTTCCTTATATGTGAATTTGTTCTCCTCCCTTGGCCCAGTCAATCACTCCCCACTCCTCCTAGTTTGCCAGAATCTTCTGTGCTTAGGGAGACTTGATTGGCTGTGGCTCCGGGGCCCCTCCTTTACATTGTTTCTATTGGGTTTTCTCTCATGCCCGTTATCCTAAGTTCACTCCCCTACCTTCCCCTATTGGTCCTTTGTAAACCCCTCCCTGAGATCCCTCCTCCCCTTTATAACCCTGATGCACCCTTTGTTCTTGGTCACTCATTGGTAGACACGTTAGATTCAACATCTAGTTGTCTGTCACTCCCTGGTTGACAATAAATCTGACAAGTCCCCAGTGAGTGTCCGGACTCTTTACTCTCATCGGCCAGCAGCGATTCCGTCCGCTGTGAGCACAGCCTGAAGCCTTCTGACGCCGAGGGGTGCTCACACATTTGCAGTTGGGTGTTGGCCACCCTCCTGCTAGCCGGACACCTGACTTTAAGGCCACACCCCGCTGCAGAAGGTATGTCAGATTCTGGTATGCCCAGATGACTTCTACTACCCTACATAATTCCTCCTTGTTTCCCATTCTATTTGCTCTATGGGAATGGTAAACTCAGCAGTAACTTGGACTATGTATTTCTACTCTCTTTATACAGCACTGGCATCAATAGGATCAAGAGTCCTGAAGGGCTACAGGAATATAAATAAGAATTAATAAAGGTGGTAGGTCTGTATTACCCAGTTATAGTATGTACATCATACTAGACCTGACTTTCCTTTTCCCTTCCTTATCAAAGTCACTCATCAATACATTACTACATGCCAGCTGAGATGCCTTTTGCTGTCCAACCACAACCCTCTGTCCTCTTCACTTTTGCAATCCACATTGAGCTTTCTGCTGATATCAGCAGAATCACCATATTAAAGCTGACTAACTAAGAGTTACTACAGAGGATTTTACACTACAGTAAACCACACCTGACACACCATGGCAGATGGAAGGAAGAAGCTGGTGTTTCCCACAGCACACAATGAAAATGTGGCTAAGGAATCTGGATCCAGACCATGCCTTTACTACCACTCACAAGTGCTAAGACTGAAGGTCCACACTGCTGCAAGACAGTGCTGGCTAAACTGCAGGGTTCAGACTTCAAGGGCAGCCTAGCATGTACATGTAACATTACTGTCAAGGTTCCAGTTTTACTGACAGCCAGAGAAGCTTTCAGCTCTTCAATCAAGGGTTTATCTAAGGCAAATAAAGCTTAGCACTGGCTGCATTTTCAGTTAGAACTGAAAGCAGCATTTGGTCAATAGAGAAACCCTGTTGTCCTCTAAGTAAATGCCTCGGGCGTTGTCACTTGGTTCTTTTTTTGAAAAGGTTCTGAAATACCTTCACAAGACTACAGTGAATTGAGTCACTCCTACATCCACCTGGAGGGTGCTGCTGGTGAGAAGGGAAGCAACAGTGTGTGTACCAGTGCCTCTGTTGCAAGTCACCTGGCATCTCTGGTTTACTGGACTGGAATGAAGAGCAACCTTAAGTGCTGTAGGCATCACAAAAATGTCCTTCTATACTTGCCTGTAGCTGAAAGAAGGCAGTTGCCACATTTCTTGCTCATTTCTCTTGGGATCCACTGAGGGAGAGAGAAGGTGCGCTTTGCAGACATATGGTTCTGGTGGGAAATTTAGCTCTGCACCAGAAAAGGCACAATATTCCTCCTGCTGCTCTGCATAAAATGAAAATCCTGTAAGAATTTAAACAGGCATTTTGTTCATTTGGCTCTCTCAAAGGTGGACATATATGACCACCAGGGAAGGGGAAAAAATTTTTTTAAAAAATGTTGCTTGAAGTAAAAAAAACCTCTCTGAAACAACACAGGCAGAAGCTAGGGAAGTGGTGCTGTAAAAATGTGGGTTTGTATTTGTCACTGTTTACTGGGAGAGATGTATAACCTTGCAAGACTGAAATAAAATGAGTAATAGAACAACAACTATGTTATCTCACCAAAGAGTGATCTAAAAAACCTTTGCCTTATTTACACTTTCATGTATTCAATATTTGCCTGGCTACTATTGTCTTCTGTGGCGTTTGTCTGCATCACATCTAGAATTTTACTGCAACATTTAAATTTCTGATCTATATAGGAATAGATGAGCAGGTTTGTTTACTTCTAATTAGTCGATAAGATTTTTGGCAATGTTGCGAAAATAAAAATTATGAAGACCATTCAAATGTTATGAATAAATGTGAAATTGATTAACTAGTGTCACACATAAGAGTGGGTATTCATAAGTGAGGGTGAAGTAAACTTCTTGAAAAATGAAAGCTGGGTACTAGGAGAGACATCTGAGACAACACAGGACATAATGATTTATAACATGAAGACAGTGTCTCTTCTACAGGGGAACCTATAAAGGACTGTAGTGTTAATGAATGTAGTGTAAATGTGGATTGTCAGAAAAATTAGAACAATTTTCAGAATTGTCAGAATCCCTGACAATTGAATATGCCCTGATGACTGGGCTTCTGGTAAACCTTCAGTGGTCATAACAGCTAAAACATCCCTGGACAGTTTAACCCAAAACGCATAAAAAACTTTTTGCTGGGCAAGGGTTGGAGTCTAATTTCCTTAAATGAGCAGGCTTAACAGCCTATAAGGCTGATGGGAAACATCGCTTCAATAATTCAGGATGAAAGCTACCAGTGATGCTCTTGTTCTTCACCTGTGTTGCAAATGCAAAAGTTTCATGAGAATATGTGTAAAAGTATACAAAAACTGCTGTATTAAATCTAATGTTATTGCAAATTAAATTACATTTTCTCAGATCAAAGAAGTTTTGCTGCAACAGTCATCAGCCCTAGTCATACCTATGTAGACAATGAAAGCATGAGACAACTGCTTCTCATTCCAGCCAGGAAATAATTGCCTTTGAATTTACTGAAATGCATCCATAAACAGACCAGAGTGGGAAAAAGTTCCTGTGTCCTCTGACACTTCAAAAACTTCCCTGCTCTACTGGTACAAACTAAAGACCTTCTGAAGAAGTCTTTTTCCTTAATTTTTTTAGTTTTGAAAGATGGTGAAACCTTTCAAGAGGTGTTGTTTACTCAAATGGAGTAAAACCTCTGCCATTGCCTCACTTTTCAGATTAACGTCCTCTCAACCACTGCTTCAGGGATCATGTTTTAAAGCTTCTCAACTTGATTTTGATAATTTATGATTCTTTACTTCAGCTAGAAATTTCACTCCAACAAGCCAGAGACATAAAATAATCCCAAACTACCTTTCTTCCCTACCAAAGTTACCATTTTTGCAATTTGTTGCGCTGGAACAACAATAGTAGAGGAGCGGACAAATTCCTCAGCAGCCCAGCTTTTAATAGCTTTACCCCTAAGAATGCAGGCATCATTAACTGTCTTCTCCATATAAAATTTCTGCTCAATACATTGTCTACTTAAGTTCTACTATGATAGAAGGAACAAACACAACCTGTTCTAAGTCCTAATGTCACTTATATTTACTACTGAATTATCAGAATCTACTGAATCACATTCTAGCGTGTATCTGAGACATGGACCCAAGATGCTATCAATTAAATGAAAAGCTTTTCATATTTTCTGTACTCTCAGAGAAGTAAAAACTGAACAGTGATCTAGATGTTTGAGATATCTTCTTATCAACAGAATGATGCACCACAGTGCTTTAACTTGATTTGATCATACCTTTTCAGCTTTTAAAGTGTAATTCAAAATACATTTCTATATTTTATAAACCATTGTTTCTCTGACACACTATGCAATTAAACAACATGAACAAAAATTTTCATAAAATCACACATTTTAGACATTATTATGCACAATAATTTATGACCTTTTTGTACACTACCCATAAAGTTCTATAAAATAATTTCCGTATTTGCTAGAATCTGATGTTTACCTTATTTTTTCTCTTTTTTCAGGACTCAGCCCAGAAAACATGCAAACAATGTTAACTATGCAGTTAGAATCTACTTGTTTATCACCTCTTTTTTCTAACAATCTAACAAATAATAAATTTCAAAATTAATACAGTTCAGATTTGCTACTTACAAAAAAAAGGACAGTTAGAAACTGCTATTCTAAGTGCCACGTTCCTATGTTAGATAGTTTTCTGTATTTGTTGGTAAGACCAGGCTGTCTACAATTATCATTTGCACAAATATCACAATTAAGCCTTAGATGAAGAGTCCTCTGTTCTTAAACCAGAAACACCTCATCCTCATCACTTTTTCCATGATTCATAGCAAAGAAACCATGACTGTTTAGAAATAAATGCAGACTTCCAAAGGACATAAAACCTTCAGCATGAGAGGATTTAAAATGAGATATTAATTTTTGATTTCACCATTTGGAACTAATAAAAACTATTGCTCCTAAAGCCAGATTGTACACACTGACTTCATTGCAACTACTCTAATAAGAATATTTCATCTACCTGAGTGGTCTTCAAATACTGTAGTTAAAAGATGCCACTTAAAGTTTTTGCAAGGAAAAACTCAAATCTTGTCCACAGCTATTGTATACATTTAAGAAAATTTCTGTATTTATTTGGTTATTTCCTAAGCCTAATTATCCCTTTGAAGTTCATTTCAACAAGAGAAGCAATTAAAGTACAATTTCCACATTAGCAAAGCAGACACTTGAAATAATATCTATTTCATTTAAAGCAAACTTCATTGAATTATACCAAACCAACTGCATCCTGTGACAGGACAATTGCAATTCATCGATTTTATTTGCAGCAACATAGGTTTGGCTTACATGTCCGCTTCTAACTGTTGGTGGGTGGCTTTGCAGGAATTCTGCATCATAAACTTTGCATCATACAATAAAAGTGCCACCTCACCACATAATGCTGGGTCTAAAAGGAAAAATGTCCTTTTCAAAACTCATAGCAGGTCCTTGTATTTGCAGGCAGAAGAACTGATTGCCCTCGTTTTATTTTGTGTAACTGCAAAAGCTTACAAAGGTCTGCAAAAGTTATCCATCTCACAGTCCATAATTACGAAGCTTTCCATATCTTCTCACACTCCCCCTTACCAGTTTCTACAGAACTTCTTTAAATTTTTGCTAACTTCATTAATCTCCTTATAAAGCAGGGAAAATTTTGCAAACCTCTCCAAGGCCTGAAATGCAAAGAGCCATTTAAAAAGTGGAAGCGCCGCCTACACCAGCAGTTCCACTTAGAAACCGTACAAGGAAAGTGTTCCACCTGTAGCTGAGATCACCTTGCTGATGAGCATCTGAGAGATCTGCCTGGGCGGGCACTGACCACCAGGCATGCCAGCTCCAGCAGGCACAAAACAATGCACATTCAGTA
The DNA here is from genome assembly GCF_028551555.1 of Melozone crissalis. Taxonomy (NCBI): domain Eukaryota; kingdom Metazoa; phylum Chordata; class Aves; order Passeriformes; family Passerellidae; genus Melozone; species Melozone crissalis. The sequence goes on along the minus strand of NW_026535783.1, from coordinate 15,656,294 downwards.
CACCAACAAGCTGCAGGGCATGGCAAAGATGCCACAGGTCTCCCTCTTTCCTCTCAATCCTGCTCTGAGAACAGTGACAGCAGCTGTATGTGTATCCATCCAGCACACTCTTCCAGACCTACCTAAAGTACACAAGGGGCAGAGAATACATTTGCTCTCAATTTATAGCCCACCTGGCCCACAGTCCACGACTGCTGCCCAGTAAAGTTTCATTGGAAAAACACAGGTTGGTAATTGAGTTGAAGCACACAGTTCAGTTTCACTTGCTTTTCAGTTTCACTCGCTTGACTGTAAAACATTTCTGCATTGACTCCTCTTTGTAACATGCTGTGTCAATATTTTTATGAAAGTTTCATACATTTAAGTGCTTTGAAAGATCAAAATGTAAATGTTTTCATTGTTTGCTTTTTTTGTTCACAGGGTTGGTTTTTTTTTTTGGGGGGGGGGGTTGGGGGTTTTTTGTTTGTTTGTTTGTTGTTGTTTTATTTTGGTTTTGTTTCCCCAATTTCTCTAATACATTAATCACACTTCTTTGCTATCTTACTCTCAACAATTCTCAAGGCATTTGGTATAATCTGAATATGTGTAAATATTTTCCTATTTTCCAGCAGTGTGCATGTGTAGAGTTTAAAAGGTGTCACTTTACATCAGTGACCTAAGACAGCAGTAGTTACAATGTCGATCACCAACACAGCTTGGTGCCACCAGCAGGCTGCACAAAGTCCACTTCTCAGGCTGTAGTACAAGGCAGAGCTCAGCCTGAGCACTCCCCATTTCCATTGCACAGAAAGCAATTCCTGAGGCAGAGGCAGGAAGGTAGAAATGGCACCAGGGTCTACCTACCTCCTTGATCCCTAGGGATCAAGACACCAAAGTAGGCTTCCTTGGGCCACCAGTTCCACAAAGCCAATAATAATTCTTCAGTTGTCTGTGTAACTACTCTTGTATTCACATGTATTTCTATTTATTCCCCCTTCCATCCATTTTAATAGGGACCTTACCCAAAAGCAAGCACTCAGCAGTATTTGGCATCGATCACACTAATCCCAATGCATTTGCTGCTTCACATGCTAGGGAATTATACTTTACCTCTTAAAAGCAAATATATGTTTTTATTTTACTAGATCCATTCAACAGTTACCTTTGTGTGTCTTTTAATAAGATCACCAATTGCTCCTATTGAAATAAAAATCACTAGGTCTGTTCTTTTAGGATTTTATATTTTCCACAACAAACAATAATTAGTTACTGTACAAGTTTCGGAAGATTAATTGGTTTTAAAGAATGATACTCAAGACCTGTAAGCTTTTTAGTATTACAGGTTAGTCTAGAAGAGAGTTCTTTATTATATTTACTGTGCCGTCCTTCATACTCCTCAGGTCATTTATAAAAACAAAACAAAACAAAAGACAAGTACCAAAAAACACAGAATAATTCCAGCATCTGACTTTTTCTCATTGTTCCATGTTTTTTTTATCTCAAAGATTACTTTAATGAAGTTAGTGGTTAGTCTTTCTATTGTTTTACCTATCATAACACAGCAGGAGCCACTTGGCTCATTTTCCCAAATTCATTACCACGACATTCTGATTGGAGCCTTTGCTCTTCCATATCTGCTGCAGAACTTATTAATCCATACTTGACTTTTCCACGGAGGCAGTGGAAGTGACTTTGTATGAGGATTCTGTCAATTCTGCAATCCCTGTCCTGCAAGGTGGCAATAAACACTGCTTCTCCATCCCTTTTCCTAGAATTTATTACCACATTTAATTCTCTCTGGCATCAATATCCAACACAGAAAGGAGCAAAGGTAAACACCCCAGAAGATGGCACATTTGAGCTCAGCCAAGAGCCTTTAAAAAAGCCCTGTGAGTCCTTCCTCTGCTTTTAGGCTGTACCTTTCAACTCTACTGCAAACTCTGTATTTAAGGAGATATGCATTTACCACCTTTTGAAAATATATTGGAAATCTTTATCAATAAACATCAATAAACTGAAACCTATCAGGATTTTTTAAAAGATTATTTTGAAACATTTGTAAAAAAAAAATCCTTAAACCTTACAAAAAAAAAAAAGCCGCTTTTTTTTCTCTCGGGACATAAAATGTACACTTATTATAAATGAATCTTCTATCAACCTATCTGCTCAAAAGGGACAATGCTTTGATAGTATTTGCTTTCAGCCATAATCCCATTATAGTTGTTTTAACAGAGGAAGATTATTTATACACGTATTACTTATAATCAGTGGCAAAAATTCAGAAGGAAGTATGTATCTTATTGTTGCATACTGTACATACATGACAATCATTCCGCCTTTCTCATTCACAGGGACATTTACACAGAAGTTGGGACAAATAAGGGTCCAGAACTTGTTTACATCTAATTTACTGTAGATAACTGTAAATTTTCCCACCATCACAATACATTGTCTTACTCCCTGCCCAAATTTGACCAAATGGTGCAGTACAAAAAATTAAAAACAGACACGAAATGCACTTAATAAATATATATTGAGCATGCATAACCTAACAATTGCTGCATGGTATCAATGGTAGCAAAAGGTCTTACTGTTCAAATAGCATAACATCATTCCACTTAAAGCAATGGACTGCTATGAATAATATGTTATTAGACTTGTAAAAAAGAGTAGAAAACTATACTCAAACAAAAGAATTTTAAGAATTTAGCCACCATTATGTCTCTTTGTGATGAATTCTAAGAAACTCATAAGAAATTAAGAAATTCATAACTGAAGTTCCCTTATTAGTACTGGTCCAATTATACATGCCTAAAGATCATCAAGATGATATGATACCTTAACATTTAATGGAAGACTTAACTGAGATTTCTGAATTATGTCAGGGTGCAATTTGTTTCTCTGTATTTCATTACACAGCTGCTAAATTTTTGCTTAAAGAAAAAGAAAACTGTTTTATTACTAGGAATGAAAGACTTTGGGTATGGTCTTATTAAGTATACCCTCTACAAGACAGCAGATGAATATTTCTTTATGACTACCAAAAGTTTTTGGCTTAATTTCAAATTAATTAAAAGCAATCACAATCTCATATCCAATTAACAAATTCACTCACCATGATTCCAGTAAGTAAACAGACCCCTTTTCCACAGTATGTATTTGGTACCATATCCCCATATCCAATGGATAGAAAAGTTATTGAAATCAACCACATTGCTCCAAGGAAATTGCTAGTAACATCCTGTTGGTCATGGTATCTGAAAAGAAGAAGAAAACAATTTCTTTATCATGAAAACATTTGTTAAACTATTGTGCTCTCTGAAAAAAAATTGCATTGACTGGTCCATACAATCATTTTTGTTTACAATCTCATTTTAAAAGCAGCTGTAAGGAATTAAATATAATTCAAATACAGGGGCAGTAATGGATCAGAAGATATAAAAATAACACCAGTAGTAGAAATAGTTTATAATTCAGTATTTGGTTATTACTGTAAAGCAGCAGAAACCTCTTTGTTTTTAACATAATATCTTCACCAGGGGTACAAGTCCTGGTAATGCTCTGCAGCAGCATAAGACCCCAGAACACCACAGGTGCTGCGGTCTGAGGCAAATATGAGAGTCAGAACGGGTTGTGTGCCCAACCAGACAGCAGAGTACATCTTCACCTCCTTGGCCTGATCGCAACTCTATCATCAGAAACCCAATCCTAAAAGAACACATAAATGCTGACTTAGAAAACCCATGGTCTTCTCCCTCCTTCTACAAGTTCAAGGTAAATAAAAAAGTATGCCATTGTATTTCTCACCATCAAAAGATGTTTACCTTAAATATAGCATAAACTCCCTTTAGTATTTAGTCAGCTATTATGTGAAATTTCACAATGTGCTGTTTCTTGACTTAGTTTCAATATTATAGTAGAATATGTTCATTTTTCCTTTCCAAAAACTGCTAAGTTTAGATAAATAGTCTTGTCTTCACATGACATATACAGTGAATAGAAGGTGAAGATACATTTTATGTTTAAAAACCTGTTGTCACCACTCACCCTGTGATGGGGAAAAAAAAAGCCTAATAGCCTAAAGTAGGGTGGAATTTTGCTTCCTGGACAGGGCAGCCCTGCCATAGAGACTATCTGCAGCAGCCACTGCAGACTCAAGGCTGCAATCACCCCTGCAGCTGCTGTGAAGCCTCCGGGTAACTAAATGCTGTTAGATTCCCCAAGGGTATTATTTTAGCCAGTCCCTAAATCCGTGTCTCACAGGGGGTCACAGAGGGCCATTTATTTAATTAGTTCACAAATCCATAAACAACCTGCTTCCCACAAGTGAAATAACTGCTTCTGTTTCCTTCCTGTCCAGACTGCAGTCTCCGTACGGACCAAGAATGCAGAGCAAGCACAGAGGCACTCTCAGGAAATTCCCTGTTCTCACACATGTAAGATATTCACCATAAATGTCTGCAAAATACTGTCTTCAAAGTCCCACCTATGCTTTGATGATTACAACAACATAAAAGCTCTTTGACTGCCAGAGACCGCAGCAATCACTCCAATCAAGTCTGTTCCACACTTCACCCGGATTTTCCTCTCTCCTGGTGTCAGTGTTGTCTCTCACATACTTTATACAGATTTTTCTGTTTTGCCTAGAACAAAACTTAGAAAAATCTAGTAAAAGTCCACATTTGGAGGTCCTAAGGGCATCAGCAATGATAACCAAAACAGCAAAAAGAGTTTAAAAAAAGAATGGCAGATTTAGCTCATGACCACAGAGATTTGCATGCAGCAAACCACAATCGGACATTTTTTCTTTTTCTAGACTGCACTAAATGTTAGGGATTTTAGTCTCCACTTAAGAATCATAGCAAGTAACAGCTGTGAAATAAATATATGGATACAGAGAGAGAAACACATTTGTCCCATCCAGGAGGCAAGAAGAAAGCCTGTGTACCTATCATGGTAACCCGTACAGAGTATCAAGAGATACGATCCATAGGATCTGGATGAACTTCACAGAAGGGTACTAAAGCTACAATACATTCTAAGGTTAGCATTTCAGGCAAATATTAAGAAATGCCCACATAAATATTTATAATACATTTCTTTAATGCCTCTCTTTGGATTTTGAACCTGATCACTTCCATGCTTCTTATGACTGAAAACAGAAGAATCAAAGACAACTCACTAAGTTCCAGAAATAAATAACCCATAAGAATATTAAAACTACTTTCTTAAGTCTTGAAGAGAAACGGAAGAGAAAATGGGAGTCTTTATCCGCTTATCCTCCTTTACCCATGTCAGAAAACACACAAGCCAACCTACACACAGGTTCTTTAAAAAAGGTGACATAAATTTTAAAAGGCACATCAGAAGTTTTACAAGCTTCTTTGGAGACATGGAGACAATTAAGCTTCCCTAGATTAACTATTCATTAAAGCTATCTACATCAATATTTGTTAGCACAATTCAAGGACCTGTTTAAATGTTTCCATCCCAGTTGTTAGGTCAGGAGTCCTGGATTTCCTACTCAGAGTATTTTCACCTAGTTATGATTTAAAGGCTATAGTTCAGCAATCAAATGTTGCATGCTTAATTTAAAAATCATCAGCAGTACTTATTAATGAATTTACTGTGATTAAGAAACAAAGGCTATGGGAGGACATGAAATAGTTGCAGTTATTGCTGCAACTGCTCAAGCACAGTAAAGCATGCAAATTACATAATTTGCCCAATTTAATATTTAAAAAAAACCTCAAAACTTTTTCTCTTGCAACTGTACATATAAAGTTGAAGGGCTGACTTCTCAAGCTAAAAATCTGTAGGTAAAATTGAGACAGTATAAAAGGGTGTAACTCTCATGATAATCCTGCAATTTCTTTGACATATTTTTAAGCAGGTAGTTTAATCTTGTCCCATCTATTTTGTAACCTCGCTTAAGATTTTTTAATCTCTTTGGTTAGCAGTTCTGGTATATGTCTACATGCTTTGGATTTTCATAAGATTACTGTTGTGTTTGCAGAGATTTCCAAGTACTTTATAAAGTCACCAGGCACCACTATCACCTGGGACTCAAGCCTGAACCAGGAAAGTCAGGACAGTCTTCTGCTACCCTGTGTCCACAATCAGGTAAAAAAAAAATATTTTATCTGCATCTAAGCAGAAAAAGCAATATCTTAAGAAAGTAGTATTGCAGAATCTTTATTTGTACAGTCATGGAAATGGCTAAAAACTAACACCACAGGCATTTAAATTACTTTCTTTTGAAGAAGGGGAAAGAAGTCAACCCACTGACCTTAGACGTGTTTTCAAAGTTATCCCAGCATCAAAGAGTGAACTTCTCCATTTATGCAGGGAATAGCAAAATGGTCACAGCGGAAGTTAAACTTTGTCATGTTTTTCTATAAGAGCATCTCTAATGCGTGGCTCTAGAAGTCACCAGAAGACCACATAAAAGCCATTCCTACAAGTGTATCTTTCACTTCACCACTGAGATTATCCCCAGTAGAGCCAATTGCAGGGGACATTATAGAGAGCAGAAAAACCAACCACACCAGCCCCGGAGCAGAGCTGTCCTGCTCTCTGTCAGTAACCACAAGCCACTACAAACATCTCCTCATTCCAGCTGGACTGTGAAAGACAGCTTGGGTGTAACACATTCCAATACTCAACTGTAGTTTTCCCAAAGTATGTATAAATTCTACATCTGAAACTTCTGAAACCCAATAGGAAAACGCTTTACTATGAAAAGCTAGGAAACCTGAAAGCTCAGAATTAAAGAAGTAGAAACAAAGATTTCCTTTCAGTGAAGAGTTTCACACAAAGCAGAATCTTGTCATGACCATTCAAATTCCAAAATGGAAGATTTGTTGTCATTAATTCTTATTTATATACAGGTTTTTATTTTTATATTTTTTTTATTTTTTAAATTAGTCACGGCAAAGATATTCATATAAATATTTAAAGTCTATTATTCTTAATCAATAAAAAGCTGCATAAGAAAGATTGTGAATCACTTGAAGATAAGAACTAGTATTAAACTGTATTAAAACTGCATCTATATACAGTTTGATTTTCTTGATTACACCCAGACTCACACAGCCGCAGAATAAAGGGTCATTTACAAAAGCTAGGTATTCCTGCAGCGTACAAAAATCATTGGCTGAAGTCACACAGACATAAGAATTATTTATCACACTTCTTTTCCAATAAGGGATATGTCAGCAGGCAGGCAGTGCTGCAGCTGGAACACACTATTCACCAGGCAATCATCATCCTGTGAAACACCACCATCCAGTTCTCACCAATCAGCATATATAAGTCTTGACACCACTGTAATTTAAACCAAAAATAGCTGAATGATTATATTTGTGAAAAAATAGCATGGCTCAATTCTTTCCAAGCCAAACTGAGTGGGAGTTTTACAACTCATCTCAGAAAAATATAAATATATTCCTCAGGCGACAATGCTGCAGTGGCTTTGTTTGTCAAAGAAATATTTCAAATTCTTTATCAAACAGCAGTCTCCTGCTTTCACTGTTAGTGTCATGATTTTCAGTACTGTTTCCCTTCTCTGTTTGTATGTGATGAAGTTTCATTTAATTGGTAGAACATCTGCTTTTTAGCTGCACATAATTATCACAAATTCACATCTGGACATCTAAGACACATTCATCTTAAAAAGAGATTAATAAGAAGTAATCAAGTATAACATTAAGTTTGACCACCAGTGCATTAATTCACACCCAGCAGTTCCAATTCAGTTACTCTTGCCTCCATGAACAGCCTCTGATAACTTTGCTATTTTTGGTTTTGCCTCCTTGAACAAGTCAAGGAAAGAACTAAAAATTATTGAAAAGATGACAATTTCTGCTGCTTTTACCAGAATCAAGAAGAAAGTCCTGGCAATGGCAATTCAGGCTGATGGGTTTTTTTTGTCAAACGTTAAAATCTTTTAGACTATTAACAGCTGGAAACAGGCTTATCCCAGGAAATCAGAACTTGTCAAGGCTCTGTTGAGGAACTGATCGATCTAACCACCTATTAGAGCTCCCCCACAGTATCAGACCATTCTGTTACTGTCTTTTTAGTCTCAGTTAGATGGTTAGTACCAGCAGCATTTTATCTGTGATGACAGCAGAGATGTCTTTGTATTCCTTTTCCTTTCCTACTGTTTAAAATAAAGGAAAGAAGAAATCCATAATGGCACATGGAAGGAACAATGGGGATGACTCCAAATATCCAAAGTCAATGGAAGAAATCTTGCCTGCCTTGATGGGCTTAGGATCAGAAGGGCAGTTTGGAAAAATGTATGCCACTCCTTATCTTTTTCCTAACACTTCTGTTGATGTCCCCCAAATATTTACGAAGAGCAGCAAAAAACATTCCTGTCACAATAACTTTAATGAAAGTTATGTTTAATGTTTAATGAAAGTGCAAAACACCATAACAAATGCCTGCATTTCAAACAGACTGACTCACAATATTAGCAGTTGTGAACCCAGTCAAAAGTAATGGGTAAGAGTCAGTTGACTGGATTGCTTCTACCACATCCAAAAATGTTCATGATTTTTCTGCTAAGAGCATTTTCAGGCTATTTACAAAAAGATAATAAAACCAAGAAATGTGAAGTATTCTATGTAATTAGCATGTTATTTGCTAAGATGAATGAAAAATATAATCTAAAAGAAAACAAAAGGACATGGGGAGAAAAACCAACACAAAATCAGATGGGTGAGCTAGTATGTTTTAAGAAATTTTTCCATTATTTTTAATATAAACTATAATTTAAATATAAGAGTAAAGACATAAAATTACTCCTAGCCTCTATCAGATAGCCACCCATCAATGCTTGAGCAACAGATAATCCACCAGTAAAGAATAAGAAATAAGAATTAAATGCCATTTTTACTAAGGATGCCAAGCCTTTATTTGTCTTCCACTGGTGGCAGCCTTGTCTTCAATGGTGCTGTAGAGAGCTAATGCTGTGCTAAATCACTCTACCTGTGAATATTTTCCATCTTTCCAAGAGAAACCATTCTGTTTCAAGCAAAAAAGCTGCTGAAGCTCCTTAAAAGTACCTGATCTTTTTTTTTTTTTTAAAATGTGCTTTCAATAATAGTGTTAAGAATGTTAAGGAGAATCTGTTGAATCAACTCTGTAAGTATTGGGAAATTGGGAAAGGTTTAAATTTGTGATAGACAGCAATCCACTAGAAAGAATAGAAATAAAGATAGGAAAGCTCAGTACCAATGTATCAAAAAGTAATTCTGCAAATAAAGTGGTGACTACTGCTTCAGAAGGTCTTGACTATGTGAAAAAATAATGTGTCTTATCAAAGTTTCTAGAGAGTTTAAGGAGAATTTTTTCTTGCCTCAATTAAGAAATGCACCCACCTCTCCTCAAGCCCCAGTTTTGGTACTTATCCCCCAGTACAGGCATATTCTTACTCCCACTGTGTTCTTTTCAGCAGTTTCAAGCTATTTTGTTCCTGCAGTGGCATAACTGAAGTTGTGATTTGCTGTGACTCAGCAGAATAAAGAATATACCTAAAGCTCTTGGAAAGCTGTACAAAAAGTCCTGAGCTTTGCCTACAGATGTGTTTTTTAACCATATAATCTGACTGTTCTGAAAAACAATTAGGTTCACTGTGCCTAAACATGGCTTATTTTAATGAAGTTAAATGTGCACAATGGAACGGAATGAAAGGCATATAGGAATACCTCTGTATCTCCCAGAGGTGGAAGCTGGGACTAACAGCAGCAGCTGTCACAAAGGTTCCATGACTGATTCTTCTCATTTCAAAAAACTTACAATTATTATTCTGTGTACAAAATTCTGCCTAATCTTAAGTATTTGGACTAACACATTTTATTACATTCACACCTTCTTCCTTCAGAAAGATCTATCTTCATGTTGCAGAGCAGGGTCAGGAATTCAGCGTTTCCCAACTCTGTTTCTTTACATTTGATAACATTCTGTCACCAATAAAAAGAGTTTGCTTGTTCCAAAGGAGGGCCTTTAGATTTTAAAAACTCAACTCTCTAGCCTTTCCCAGTTTCTATATACACACCCAGACTCTGCAGAATAACTAAGTATGCTTTACATAAGCTTTAAGAGGCAAAATCAGGCTCTAATGGTTGATATTAGTTGCTGGATCAGGAATAGCAATCAGCACCAAAACAGTATGGTATGAAAAAATATCCTTACTCATGGACTTTGCCATATGTATTACAATGTGCTCCACAATTCCATAATCACATGTGACTCTTTGGTCTTCACAAAAAACACATTAGTATCTTTTCCAATGGAAATCATAACTAGTCACAGCATAAAATGCCTTACTGGCATAGCATTTTTAACCTCATTTTTTTGGAAATGAAATATCACATTTTAATTTTTCATAGCTCTCTGACAGACTCTTTGGATGAAGTTAGAATTTTTTTTACAGCTGATGATTATTTTGGTGGCCTTCACCTCGTGAGCTCTCAGCTCCCAACTTCCCAGTTTGATCAGCCTGTATGCCCAAAGCTCTGGCTAAAACCCAATGAACTCAAAGTCCACTATAATGACTCGCATGTTTAAAAATAATTCTCTTAAATTAGACATTAAAAAATTGCATAACACCGAAATTCTTCATTTTGCCAAAAATAGTGGCATATCCAAAAGAGGCAAAATAGCCTCTTAAATGCATCAGGCTTTCCACAAAGCACAGGAAAAAGGAGTAGTTGACACTCTTTTATCCCTTTAGCAGCTTAGTGAAGAGAGCACTGACCATGGGGAGTGAACTCCTCATCAAGCTCTTCTTAAGCACAAAGCTGATTTACATCAGCATCTCCATCTCACTGTTCTACCTGTTAGTATACAGGCTGTCAAAGTACCTAAGAATATGTTTTTGAAGCTATTTGAATTTAAAATCAAATTTAAAATGACTCTTTAATCCAGCGGAGAGACATACTGCCTGAAAACCTTGAGAAAAAAGCTGATAAAAGGAATGTGTATGTTAAAATCCTTGACAAGCCACACTTTGAGTAAACATGAACTCTGCTTTGAAAGCAAAATTCAACAAGTAATCCAGAAAGGACAGTGACTGAAAACACACTAACTATTAGAAATAAAACCTGAAATATCCAAGAGCTGCTCCTCCTGTAGTTCTGTATATTATCTTTATCATAAATTGTTCTGTAAAGTAAGCTACTATAAATATGCATTAATGTGATATAAAATACATGAAAATGGAAGAGGGAAACTGAAGTGAGGAAAAATTCCTGTTTTTCAGTACTTTTAAATCTTATTTTAAAAGATATGCCTGCATATTTATTTACATCCATATTTTTCACAAAGTCTAATCACTAAAATTTGTCAATACAATGAGAAGGAATTTTATTTCTAAAGTTTGCTTTGCTTTGATTTTTTGAGGTCCACAAAAGCACTGGCTAAAGCTGTGTTATGATAAAAATATGAATCATTCAAAATCAAAGAGTTTCTTAATGAGCTCTACTGTGAATCATTATATTCACTGGCAACTAATTCTAACCCCTTCTAAAATTTTCCCTTATCTTGCATTTTGCATTTCCCCTGTTACTATTTTATACCTGAACCTCTCTCAGAAGAAGGAAAAGATTTTTTTTTAATTGAAATTATTAGAATCAACTGATATCTAAAGATTCTGAATTAGTTTTCTGAAGAAAAAATTTAGAAATAAAGTTTTAGAAAGTACAAATAGAATTCATCACAACGGACTTTAAATGAAACATACCTTTTTTTTTCTGACATAAAACAGCAGAACAAAGTAAAAGTTAGCCTTTTATGGATGGAGAAAACAGAAGGAGGTAAAATTATATAGCAAAGATTATGCTGAGTTCTTCAAAAAGATTTTCTGACAAACAGAGCATTCCGAATGCATTTTTCTCTAATGGAACTAATTTACCATCACAAAATTTATTATTTCTGTAGCTGATGTATTACCATCTATAAAAAGAATTGAAGCACAAGCTCATGGTCATAAAGCCTGCTGGTTTGGGGTTTTTTGTCCAAAGTTCATTGGGATATCAATAATTTTACCAACATATGCAAGTTCTCTAATGTAAAGGACACTGGGAACAGATGACTAAAATAAAATAAAATAAATAACATGCCAATTACCTTTCCTTTAGAATTGAAAACAGAATACTGGATTAATCAAAATGTATGTTCTGGATAAACTGGAGAATAAAAGTGGTTTAAATAGGACAGCAATTTACAAATAAACATTTTAAAAAATCTAGACAGAATTTATTTTGTTTAGATCAGAGCAGAAGCTGCAGTCAGTGCAAGTTTCATTGAGTTACTCAGAACTGGGGACCAGTTTACCACTCTGTATCAGGAACACTGCTGCAGCTATATGTTTAACTTAAATCAGCCAAATTGAACTCACTGTTGATTAAATTTTAATTTGTTTTATAAAAAGGAATGACTGTATTTACACTTTAGCTTCTGTCAGTCACTGCTTGAAACCAAACAGATTTTACTGAATATTTCTAAAGACAATTCCAAACCCAATGTCTATATACTTTTGAGAGTCAGCTGAAAGTTGTACCAGATCTCATTAACAGTTCATTAGTAAAGTATTGGGGACTACACCTTTAATGTTCTGAAGCATAATGTATAAAAAAATAACTATGGATTGCTGAAGAGGAAAAGAAACAAAGAGAGAACTTGTAACAAATATTTCCCACTTACTTTTTACGTATGAAATTTCAGCATGAGATTGTAAATATTTAAGGAAAAAACCCTAGGGTTCTCCCTTTTGAAATTTTGCTCTCTTTGTCAAACCAATCAGAAGGCTAGGAAAATACTTTGGAGTAAATTTTTGTGATTAACGTAGAGATGTTCATTTAGAGGGATTGAGAAAGGTTATCTACACAGAAGACATTCCTGTGACTCTTTCACCATGTCTTACAGCAGACTCAGCTCACACGGACCTGGATGGACTTCTGCCACACGGGCCTCAAGGGAAATGCAAGTTGAGAGAATACCATAATTTCAGATAGGCTAGAAATAATGCAAGAGGGCTACATGTAGTACTTTACTCTGGCGTGGTAATAATGGGACATCATCCTCATTTGCTTTATACAGACCTCTGCAGTGTCACATTTGAAGACAGATGTGTTGCCCACCTAAATGTAACCAAAAAGAAAAGGCTTAAGAGACCTTCACCATAATATGTTAAATATGCTAGATGCAATTATGGCTTTCTTTGCTCTGTTTTAGGCCTTGACATGTTGTCACCAAATTCTGTCATACTGTCAGTGTAAGATTATATGTAGTCTGAACCTTGCACTTTTTCCCCCTCTTTAGTCATTAAAATGAGTAAAATTTGATGTTTTGCTTGCCAGACAGAAAAAACTTGCATTTTCAATTTGTTTTCCATTTGCTTTCAGTACAGAATAACTTTTGTAGTGATCATCTTCATTTTAATGACAAACATTTACCAAAAACAAAGGACCTTCTACTATTTTCTCTGAAGACTATGAACAGGACAGAACACTTTCTAATGATATTTTTTTTTTACCAAAATCATTTTGCTGCCAGATATCTTGGCCTTCATTCAAGACTTTCTGACTGCATTTTAACTGCTTTCAATGAAGCACTGAAGAAAGAATGAAATTCTGTGCTCCAAAGGAACTTAAGTAGATGACATTTAAAAAAAAATCCACATATTTTCACTCTGTTTTTAATGGAGGGGAGTACTCTGGTTGGTGTGGCAGCAGAACTTACCTTTTGTGCTATCTACACTTGAAGCATGTGTCTTAGAGTCTATATGTAAAACATGTTGGAAGAGTCCATTAATAAACCAGAAATTATTTCATGCCTATTGTTTACACCAGTGGCAAATTCTCTGGAAATACAGCAGATATGTGAGTTATCTGTGTGACTTTCATGCTTCAACCCAGCTCCTTGGTCAAGATTTAAACAGGCAAGCACATAATCAGGGGCTCCTTGGTCAAGATTTAAACAGGCAAGCACATAATCAGGGGCTATGCTTAACTAAGAATGTACACAGTGAGAACATTTAACTTTGGGACTGCTTGTTAGGAAAACTCAATTTAACTTTAACTCTTACTAATTATTTGTTTTTCAGAGTGTTTAATGCTTCACAAAGGCTGCCAACATAATTAGCATTAAGTTACAACAACACGCTGAAAGACAAGATGTTAAACAAACTTGAAATCTAATTTACAATGCTCTCTTAGCCCTAGAGATGAGATGAGTTCACTGATGGGACAAATACTGAGAAAGTGTAATATGCACAAGCAGGTCTTTTTCTAGCAAGAATGGTGCTCTTTGGGAGCTATAAGCCTCCTCTATTCACTTGTTTGACTTGCAAGATTTACAAATAAGAGAAAAACTCAATCCAGTTGAAAAAAAGAATCCCAAGCATTTTTAAGAACTCCAAATGTGACTGGAGAGCTACAACTTTTATGGTATTTTAACTGTTTCAGTTGCCCTGCTTCATAAAAAGTATCTGAAATTATAACTTGAAAGCAATGCAAAAAGTAACAAAAAGAGATATTTATTTGGGGCTTTCTTCCCTCTTCATTTTAAATGAGAAATGAAAAATTTCTTGCAGGTCAAAGACACTTTATTCCATTACCAAAAGTCCATGACATTAAAGAAAAAACAAGTCTGAGATCTCAGCATATTTGTTTTGGAAAATAAAAACTAGACACTGAGCTGTAGATGTCTGTCTCACTTGAGTAGAGTACAGGCCATGTTATAACTAAGCTGTATCTCTGAAGCTACAAAACTTTGACTTCAAAAATGTAAAACAAGGATATATTGAAGACAGATAGATCAATAGATAGATAGATAGATAGATAGATAGATAGATGTATACACAGAAAACTTTTCCTGTAAGAATTCAACTACATTTGAGTGTTACCTTTTAAAGAACTCAAAACCATGATGTGACTAAAAGAAAAATTATCTTTCATGTTTAAAAGAAAAACCCCTTGGTTTTCTCTAGATGCATCCTTTGAGTTCCAAAATTTCAGTTGTGACTCCCTTAAAGGGGGAGAAGAAAAAGAATTCCAACTACATGGATTAAAGATTCCTGGAAAATACATGAAATCTATAGTCTTTCTTTTCCATGATGTACAGTTTCAGTCAATTCATCTCCCAGATTCCAGAGTCCTGACTAGAGAAGTACATGTGGAGCAGTGGTACAGCCACAAGGACTTCAGCAGGGAATGGCTTACCTATTCTGAATATCCTATCCAAAAGCATGAGAAAGAAAAATGTAAGCATGCAGAATTTACAACATTTCCTCTATTTTCATACCTCTCACCTGGTTTCTCAGAATGAGTATATCTAGATTGCATCACTCCTGCACAATAATTTGAAACAATATAAAAACATCAGCACTGCAATCACACTTTAGTAGAATCCTTTGCCCACAAAGTTCAAATAAATTTTGTTATTCGGAACAGGGACATCAGACCAAGCAACAGCAGTAAACATGATTCTATGCATGATGCAATCACAAAGAGCTTAAATGACTTTGGTCAAGGTCACAACAGAACTGTAGGTCGGATTCTCTAGCTCATGCTATTTCAATAAACAGAACACCTTTTTTTTTGTCAGTAAATAATGCAGTTTGTCACCAAAAAATATGCATTGTTTATTGCTTTTGTGACTTTACACATTATTTGTATATTTACCATACTTTTGTTGGTGTAATAAAACCGTCACTCCGGTGTTCTATACTACCAAAAATGCTACTACCACTGTTACCTCAATAACAGAAGAGTGCTAGGGTTGATCCTACTAAAACCAAGCTAACATTATTGCAGTCTACATTTTTGTTTTCCTTTGAAAAAAAAAAAAAGAAAATAAACCAATAGAATACGTAATTCCCGGTACAGATGGTTGTATCTCCTGCAGATACTAGCTCAGGACATAGCATCTGCTTCTTTGCCTATTATCTGTGATATACGTGATTTTCTAAAAATCAAGAGAAATCATAGTCCACATCAGAAATACAATCACTGAAGGACAACAGTGTCCTGCTGAGGTACACTGACTGCATCAGCAGGTCTTCTGCCTCCCAGCACACAAGGAACAAGGAAGGCAACTGATGTGATCTGCTTGCAAGGAGAAAATACCACTCTAAAAGCAGTATTATTAAGAACTATCATGCACATTTTTTTGTTAAATCCTTGTGGGAAGGCTTGGGAAATGATGAAAATTAATGCAGAAGGTATTACTGAGAGCTGACAAGTATCAAGGTGTTCAATTAACTAAATGTAACATATAATTTGCCTTTAAATGCCTTGGAAAGAATCTACTGCGAAAGACTGCAATTTAACATCAAAGTTTAAACAGTCAGGGTTACAATTTTAGAAGCTCATTAGTCTGAAGGTGTATCGTGATTTTCTGAAAAGATGAATGATTAAAAACAGAGTTAAAAAGAAAAGTCATTTGGGCATGAATACTTGATCTGAAATCTCTGTTCGATTTCAGAGAATGTTGTATCTCTGATTTCAGACTGTGAGAAGCTTTGCCTATTACATCCACTGCATTCTTTTTGGTACAAAATAATAAGAGGTCACCTTTAACTCAAGGAATTAGAACATCAAGTATCTTCTTTCTGAAATGCAGTGAAAAGATACATTGTTTTTATTAGAAGGCCATTATTTACTGTAAATATTTTGCAAGGTCGTTTTCCACATATACTGCTGCCTGCCCAGAAAATGCATAGCCCAGCTCCTGAACTGACACTAAGGTCCGTGTATATATTTCAGACAATTCTGGAAAAGTCAGGCCAATTAAACTACAGTGTCTACAAACTGGTAAATTCAGGTTGTTCAATAAAAACAAAGAATGCGGTGACTGAAGAACACGGAACAAAGGTTAATGTCATCCCTCTGTAGCTACCAAAAGCAAGCCTGGGGCTCGATGGCTGCCCTTGCAAAGAGCACCTGCAGCAGAGCACACTGCACAGCCTCCCACCCCACGGCAGCTGGTGAGGCATGTGGTGGTTAGGGTTAGGGTTAGGGTTAGGGTTAGGGTTAGGGTTAGGGTTAGGGTTAGGGTTAGGTTTAGGGTTAGGGTTAGGCTAACCCACGGCCGCAAACCCACGGCCAGGCTCCTCCCTCAGGCGCGCTGCATTCGACACAAATTCAAACACTGAATTCAACACCAAGCAACCGACCCGCTGGCACAACTGATTATAACCAAAACACCTTCCATGCTCTGCTGTACTTTTTGCCAGAGCTGACCAAGACAGCAGCTTCTCTTCTCTAGAACTCATGTCCTACATCCCCTCCGTATGTACTAGAAAGGTGACAGCCAAAAATAAGGAAAACACACTCAGGCAAATTCATCCTCTCTCCTCAAGCAGCATTAAGTTGCGATAAAACTAAAATATTGTTTCTTGCCTCTACATAAAATGATTCAATTTAACTTTTATACAGAAGCTAGGAAACAATGTATTTTGACTCTTTGATGCTTTGATTCATTAAAAAAATATCCAAACCTTATTGGCCAGCCAAAACACAGGCTGGCTCATAGTTCTTTCTATAAACTAAGACAAGGTATTCCTTCTAGGTGTCTCTTGTGTTTATTAAAAAGATAAGAGATTTTACAAATAATAATTAGGCACTGGTTAAAGTCTTATTTAAAAAAAATGACACTTGATATCACAGAACTGTTAACTCCTAAATTGTCAAGTTATTCAATCAGCACCCCTTCCTGAACATGGATTTTTCACAGCAGAAGCTAACTTATGAGATCACCAGGTTACAGGTTGAACCATATAGTTTTGGTAGCTGAGTCCCAAACTTTTAAAGTTTTTTAGTCACATTTCTGTTTAACTGTTTGCTATACTGTGCAATGACCAGAAGCTCACTACATTAAAACGATGTCCTTTGGTATCCTTCCTAGTCTGCTGTTGGGTGTTTCCTATGAAAGAAAAACCCAACCAAATATAAAAGCATTTAAAGATAATGAAAATAAAATCCAAGTTCAGCTGCTGTGCTTAAGCAGAAAGATACAAGTGTTTCATCATATTATAAAATGGATATGCATGTTTTAGTAATGCCTTGGGTAATAAGCACTCATTTTTGCTTTAACTAAAAGGAACTGTATCAGCTCTTCTTGAAAGGTATGGTCTATAACTCAAGGTTTCAAGGTCATTCCCAATGCGGAAAGGTAAAGTCTTAAAGAAAAGGAAAAAAAAAACCCAAAAAAAAAGAGGGCCAGCCAAGCTGGTTGGTCTCACTGGAAGCTGGAAGATCCTCCACCCATATCTGGAGAAAACATATCTGGACAAAAATACCACAGCAGCATGGCATGGGTATGCAGCAGCACAAAGGGAGCTGTGGAGAACAGACCTTTACTGCCTATCTCACTCCTGCATGGCCAGCAAAACCTCTTTTGGCATCTTACTGGGCTAGTGAGGGTCCTGATGTTTAGTCTAGTAGTCCACTAAATTCCATCTTAAGCTTTTGGATATTTTACTTCTAGTAAGTAAAAGTTGCTTTGCAGTTTCAAGCTGCATATACCTCGCTTGTAAGGTCACTGTGCACCTGTTGAAGATTCCCAAATAACCTGCTGCAAAAGAGGAAGGACAGCACAACAGGGAAGGAAACTGAAGCACAGGTATGGTATAGTAAGTGAAAGCCCTTGGATTGCAGAACTGCTTGTGGAAAAGCTGAGTTTTAGTATTCCAGCCTTATAGAAAATCCTGATCTTTGAAAAATTAAGTTCATTTATCCAGTCCTACACATAACTTTCAAGTCCCAGGTTTTTAAAGTTCTTCTGCCTTGTACTCCAAAACTGTCTACAGCTCAAGATATTTTTAATGCAGCCAATATAATAGACAAAACAAATGCTATGGAACTGCACTTATATCTACTCAAGTTTAAAAGTATTAAGACGTTCTTTAACATGACCAATGGCCTACTTTATAATGTCATCAAACAAAATAAGCACTGGTTAACAATGTATCATTGTACTCCTATGCCTGGGAAACACAATCTCTAAGTATGGCATATCTGAAATATAAATCTCATTCACTTCATATTAAGTGAATACTTTTTTACACTTTTGGCTGACCATGTTTGTCATAGAAGACTACAGTAACACTAATATTAATAAAAATCTTCTGTTCTGCAGTTATACATTTTATAATTCTTGTTTATGTATTAGAATAGGTTTTATTGTTTAAAGACTGCATACACTGGTTTTTATTGCTATTTTCACATTTTAAGTAGTCTTTTGCAAGTCAAAGTTATTCGTAGATATTTACTTAATTCATGGAATAAATAAAATTTTTAAAAACAACCGCCCTCACAAGCAAAAACCCCAAAACATTGCAAAACCAATTTGCAGGCCTATATACAATTCCTGATACTGATACTTAGGTTTGTACCCAAGGCTCATGCCAACAATTTGACATGATTTGCATGATTACCCAGGCAGATGCAATCATTTTAGCCCCACCATCAAAGGACTTGAAGCTAATGCAAGCTCACTGGCTTCCACAGAGTCTGCAACCAGGTTTCAACCCAGGCTGTAGCCCCACAGCACTGACACCCTCTATTTCTGTGTGTACTTAACCTGTTCAGGTACCTGCTGCTCTGGAACATTTGGAGCACTTTTTACCTTCACTGCGCCTTCCCAGTGATTAGGGACTGATCTCTTTTGCTGCCAGTCTTGGCAACAGCAGATACCCTTAAGCCCTGAGTCACAAGCACCGCATACAAAGTACAGTACAGAGACTTCTCCTCAGTCCCAAGGCAGCCTGAGGCGAGACCGCAGCGCTGAGCACGGAGCCTGCGCACGCCTGGTGGGAGCACAGCTTCACCGGCCACACAGGGCACTTGGAGGTCCCACCACCAAACCAGCACGAACATACTCCCCTCTGCAAGTGAGAACACGGAGGCTCTTGCCCAAGGCTTCTCACTTGAGGCAGGGAGTACAACAGGGAAAAGAAGCCAGCTAGCAGGGTGTAATTCCTGCCTGGGCAGTGTTCTCAGCACAAGCTGTCAGCACAGTCAGCTTCCATCAAAACTGAACAGTTCAGCTTAAACTGCTTTATCAACACAGGAAGGCATCATCTTCATCAGAACACCACCAGCCTTCAAAGGGTTTAGCTTCCCTTTTTCCTCACTAGAAATTATGGCATTTATTAGTACTGCAGTATCAAATATGTAAGTGTTATTCTTGGACACCACTGTGCTGAGCAGTGCGCAAACACAGTTCAAAGACAACCCCTGACCCAGAAACTTGCAACCTAAATAATCCAAGACACTTGTCCAATTCACATTGCAACGATGCCTTTAATGCCCAATTAATATACTTCAATTTAGTTCTTGTGGAAAGCCACAGGAATTTTGTCAGTGGATTTCATTTATCACAGAAAAACGCTTAAAAAGAAATACTGGATATCAATCTGGGTTAGAGAAAAAACAACTGCAAGTAGAGTCATGTTCTATTGTCTCAGTAAGAAATGTTCTAGACTGATCAGCCTGAGCTCTGAACTAGTATAATATCACTGGTTTTGGGGAGCACAAGTGTAAATGAGGACACACACCAATACTTACTACTTCTAAGTGATGGTGCAAATCACTTACTATCTCAAGATCAGCTGTAGTAAAAATTATAGCTGATTTTGAACTTTTAAAGAAAAAAAAAAACTACCCAAGCAAGAAAAATCTGCTGTTGAGACAATAAATTAAGAGGATAAAATCACAGAAAAGGAAAATAAAGAACATACGAAATATTGAAAAAGCACCTCCTCATGTTTCTCACCATTAAACAACTAATTTCCTTGAATTGCACAATTTCATAACACTATCTATATCCTTGTATGGACCTCATAAATTTGAATTTTTAAATTCCCAATAGAATCCACTCTTCAATATCTAACGCTAGAGTCAGCATATTGGAAGCTTATTCGCAGTGAAGTGATAACCATGGCCTATACTCCTCATTTTGCTCAAGAAGCAAAAGAGAACCAGTAGAAAACCTTAAATTCACACTTCAGGGTGCACTTTTCAAAGATGTTGAACTGTTGGAGCAACAAATTCTATTTTGAAGTAACAAGACATTGCTTTTGGCTTCAGTATGACCCTATTTTATAAAGATTGCTTTTGGGGTACTATGTCAAATAGCTTTTACTCATTTTGGAGCAAAATATTCTGAATAGTTTAAAAGACTGGACAAAAGAGGGAGGAAAAATTCAATTATCACATCTAAAAATATGAGGATCAGAATATATAACTTTGGATCCAGTAATGAAATAATGGTTAAAAAAAATTCCATAAATTGCTTTCTTATCTGAAAGAATTTGGAGTGCGTACAACCATTCGTACTGACCAGAACAAAGACTGTTCTCTTAATAATGTTTTATAGATTCAAGATTAATTAAAAAAAAAATCTTTTCATCCCTGAAAGCAGGTAAGTACTTCCCTGTAAGTATTTTCATTCTTTTCAGATTTTTCTGCTTAAAAAAATAGTTTTCACTTTGCTTACTATTTTTGAACTGTGCATGAGCTCTTCCACTTCATTCTATTCTACAACTGATATACATATAAGTCCTTTGTAAAGAATAGGGAACTTAACCTAAGAAAACTTTTCTTGCTCTAGTAAATCTGAAAGAAAGATATGTTTTTCTTTAATTAAGCAAGAAGAATTTTTTTTGCTTGTTTTCTAACTTTTTGTCTTTTGCACTCCCTTCCTCAAAGTTGGATCTGCTATTTTTGGACTACAGAAACACTGATCTTCTTTGGCTTGATGTATTTTTGTGAAGGCATGACTATATCCAGTGACACTTCATCAGTTATTGCTACTTTCCATATTTATAAGGAAAATTCTAATAACCTAAACCAACTGAAGAGTATTCTTACTTATATCCCAAACTTATTTTGCTGAGAATACACAAACAGCATTTTCAAAGGGAAGGAAAATATGAATTTAAAAAAACAGCAAACTCTACATGCATCAGAAGGTGCATCTGCTTTCCCCCTTAAATATACATAACTGTTTTGTTTTCAAGCAAAAGAACACATTATTTAGATATTAATCCCTCTGGATACACCTAGAAAAGGAATATTTTATTTAGATCGATCGCTCTTTTTTGGATCTGGGTTATGCACATCAGACATTTACCAATGTACTTCTATGAATAGATTCCCTTTTGCCTTCATTGTATGATAAAATAATGGATCTGATGGTCTATTTGTAACTTTTGCAGCAAAAATGCAATTGGTTACATGTGGTTTTAATTATTAATTGCTTTGAGATGTAAATATTATAAAACAGTAACCTAACATTTAAAGTTAAGCTACACTCAGAGTGGAAAACCAGGAATTAAGACTAGTAGGCAGAGAACCATTCATTCACAGCACAGCTGCAAGTCAGGATGATGACAGGGCATCATTGCTTATTGTCGTTTTCAATATTTAACTCTTAATGTTTTCCACCACTGAAGAAACCTGGCTGCCAGTTGCACATTCTAGTTTCAGTGAGCTGTGAGCCAAGGGAAGGTAAAGAATCATGATAAACAGCCAGCACTGTCCACACACAAACACTATTTGATCTCTTGACAGTCATGAGACTGAAAAAAATGAAAACATATGTCATTGCTTCTGACCTTCTGAGCCTAATAATAGCCTAAAAATTAAATATCCAGGCTTGGTTTGTTGTTGATGGGTTTTATTTGCTTGTTTGTTGGGGTTTTTCTGAGTTTTTTTGGTTGCTTTTTTTAAATTAAGAACAAGAATCTTCACACTGGCACTGCAGAGAATGCAAAAAGCAATTTTCATTAGAAGGTGGCCTTGTGAAAATGCATGCAACATACAATGTCAGATAAGGTCCTCAATACAAGTAAAGAACTGAGATACATACTGAGAGGAAATTAGATAGCTAAGAAATATTTTTTCCTTCATGAATTACAACTGAAGTGTCAGTGTATCCACTAGCTTGTATCAAATGAATCCTTAACATTTGCCTCCCAGTTGTCATGTGTGAGCTGCTTACTGGAAACTTACTTACTTACTTACTTACTTTGTAATGGTATCATATTTCCAAGAAATAAGACAGACATTTATTTGTAGAAAACAAGAATGAGCAGAAAGCAGAAAAATATTTCACCATCACACACAGATGGGATTTTGCATATGTGCGTGTTTTTTGAGTTTGTTTTTGTTAAAACAAGGAGAGAATACAGAGCAGAACCTGACAAAAGGGAGAAATGCTGACAAAAAAAATCTGCTCAAACTGAACTGACTTCATTGCCAAAAGTCAAAGAGATGAACAAATAGAACAACAAATGGTGCCAAAAGTGTGCTCTCTGCAGAAGAAAATCCAGTTCTGTTCTCAGTTCTCCTCTGCAAATCCACAGAAATGCCAGGCATGTGATATGATCTGCTCTGGACATACAACAGTGTAATGTGGGCATTTCTGGTTCATACTGCTTGGTACACAAGAAACAGGCACGTTATACCCTTGTGTGTATTCGGAAGACAATATTTTTTCTTCCTTTCCATAAAAAACCCAGATCAAAAAGAGTGGATACCTTTCACACAACCTAGAAAAGCAGCCCACTTCTCACAGAAGAGACAAAACACCCATTCTACAGAAGAGTAGAATTCTTCTACTCAGATTCTTCTTCTAGTCAGATTCTTCCATGACTTAATGCTAAACATACTGACTTTCTTTTTCTTGATAAACCAAACTTTTCTAACTGAAATAAACAACTGATGCTCATGCAGAAATCCATTTTGAGTAACAACATATGTATGGGAAACTGCAAAAACTAATCTGCTTGTAGGGCTCATAATTCAAATGTGAAAGTAATATACTCATAAGTGTTGTAGATCATGTGCCACAGAGATGTTATAAATACAAACATCTTTTGAGTCAGACCCAATAAAAATTTAGATTTTCATTATGAAGCCTAGACATGAAAAACAGGAATATACACTACTACTGGCAATGAGAAGGCAGATGAGACCTATGCAATGCAATCTTCCTCTCAAAACGGACATTATGTATACAGCAACACTTGATGCTTTCCCCACCTTTACCTTCCAAATTCCCTCATCTAGATTACTCTGCAGCCCCAGCAACCCATTTATACTCAGCTGGCTGTCCACCACCATTATCTGTAACACTTTCTGCCCTCATACATGACCTTACACTCCAATCATGGAAAATACCTTGCTCACCAACCCAAAGTGTCACTTGCTATAATTAGCATTCTCGGAGCTAACTATACAGTCATTAAGGCACTGACAAAGACACATGTCCTGTCTTAGTTCAGTGTGTATCAAGTGATCAGTCAGATGACCATTAATGCAGTGAAGTCTTTATTCAGACAGCCAACTTGCCTGGCTCAACCCATGACCTGTCTCCACAGGTTATCTTTTGAGAGATGGATAAAGATGCTCTTTGATGTTACCTTCCTATGTAATGTGGGGCTTCCAATCTCCCTTCCTATTCCCAGGATTGTCTGCAATATAAAAACTTAACTTTGAGTAGAACAATCTGAACACCAGGCTGTCATTCAGCAGCAACAGCTTTTGCTGAGCACACACAACTCCACAATAAAGGACACCGCCTACTGTGACTTCCCTCCTCACTGAGAACATGGAACAGAATGAGAAGCTTTTCTCTCCATTCCCAAATCTTAATATTTTAATCTATTATGACTTATTACCATCATCTTGTTCCAATTTGGATGGTCAGCTAAATGATTTAATACACCAAAGAAATACTGCTAATTCAAGCTCATGTAATGCTACTATATAAGAGAAATTAAAGCATGGTGCTAGAGTGATGCCAAGAAATAGTTAACACCATCAAATTTTATTAATATAAATCACTCCTTTTCAAACCAAAGCTACCAGATTGCTGCCTAATTCCTAATTTCTTTTAGATGTATTAAAATTCGTTATGTTTTCATATATAGTAGCAAATGGAAAAGACTCTTAATGATAGAATTTATTTTCAGGATCCGTGTACAAAAATTTATTTTTTGTGTACAAAAAATAGTCTACTTAAAATAAAAAAAAGGTTCCCTCGAGTTAAAACTAAGAAAAAAGTCAAGAGTAGCTGGGAAAAAATGTGCCTCATTTGTGTAAACTACACTTTTAACATCTAAGCAATTCAAAGCCATAAGGACCTTGGGACACATCTTCTCAGGACTGTGATTTCTACACAGAACAGAAATTATTCAGCAGCGATATTTGTCCTTTCTCATGACAAATGGCTGTTGTATGGGGTTTTGAGGTTTTCTTCTGAGAACTTTTATCTTACCACATACCTCTATAGGGGCTAAGGATTTAAATGGTTTTGATGGGCTGAATAGTAACTGAATCCAGGGTCAGTATCATTTGTTTGGCAAAATACATATTCCCTCAAGTGAAAACTGGAAGCAAAACATAAAAAAACTGGCTGTGCAACTAGCACAAATGACATAAGTATCTAATTCCAAAAGCCAAAATAAATTCTTTTTAATGTTTCTGAAACATAAAATTAACTTTTTCCTTTTTTAAATATGAATCTTGGACTGGGATCCAGTGACAGAAGGCAACTATGCTAGAGATATAATAACCTAGTACTAACTTTTATATTTAACTTGCTTTTAGTTGTGTTGTGTTTCAGTTTTAGAGGAGTCTGTAGCTACTCAGCCTACTGTCCAAACTATTACAGTCAATTCAGGGACAACAACTGCAAATTTAAATGTGGAAAATCCATTACTAACTTAGCAGAGAGTTGAAGAAAATTCAGCTTTTTGCAACCCTGACTTCAGTGTACCTAACCAAATAAATAATCTTCTTCCCAGAATAACAGTGATGCAGAAGTGTGTCACTTTCTAAATATAAATAAGCAAACTAAAAACTCAAAACTTTATGAGAGTGCTGTCATCATTCCCCCGATTGAAAAAACAGTGAGGTGGTCTTTGTTTCTTTTATTTTTAGTGTTACTTATATACTATACATTCTTGTCCTGCAGTCTGTATACTAACAAATAAATATGTTTTACAGACATGTGTTAGACAGTAGCAAATATTTTTCAGTAATTTTCACTGAGTTGTACTAGTTTATTTTGAAAGCACATGTATAAAAAAGTTAATAAAAAATTATTATTTCATCACCATCATCATCAAGCAGTTATATGTAACGATAGCAATGGATGCTGAAGTTATTCAGAGCCGCTTCAAACCAACAGTTTGGCAAATGCCTGAGTAGACACTCAAGAATTCCTGAGCAGCAATTGCATTGAAGGAAAATTAGTGGGAAGAGAAGTGGAGAATATGAGATAAAGAGGAGAGACTTTGCAGAAGTCAGTTACATCTGAAACAAGAACACGCTTATGCAAACACAGCTACTACAGATTGAGTAAAAATCTAGGGTACTCCTTCGTTGCCACTATGGGGAATATTCTGATACTATAATATGTCATTGTGTCTTAATATTGTATTTTCAGAATATTCTTAAACTATTAGTCTAGCTGTAATATGAGGAAACAATATTGATATGAAGTTTTACCAATAAAACTACAAAACCATGATTCCTACAGTCATTTTTAAGATTGGGTATTTTTCCTTTTAACAAGTTGAAAAGGAATGAAAGCAGTAACTTAAAAATGCACAACAGTGTATGATTTTACTGCTGACTTGAATAATTTAGCTGTCACAAGTAACTTCCCCAAACTGATTCTAAAATGGACAGACATGGAAAGGAATAGAAAAAAACCAAATGGTCAACAAACAGAAGAAGCAGAAATGCCTTAAATATGTTGATGATTTTTCAGCTTAAGGAGGAGAAATCAATTCCAGGATCTAAGAGCTGTCCAAGGCATTGAATCTTTTATAGAGAATCATTCTAATTGTCTTTTTAGAGTTAACCTATCTCATATTCCTAAGCAATCCTATCCAATCAGAAGCCCCCTTTTTTTTTCTTAAATACTTGAGAAATTCAATTTCAAGTTGTCAGCACTGATAGCCATTTATTCTGCACCTACACTGAAGTCTGTGGTAAAGGGAGGTTGGAAAACTAGCTGAAATTGAAAGTCTCAAATGCACTTCTGATTTTCATTGGAAGAAGGAATTATATTACTGTAAGTGTTCTGCCTGTTCCCCTTTACTGATCTTGCCAAGAACTCAACTGCATTTTGCACTCTCTTTCTTTTTTCAGACCAACACACAAAATAAAAACATCCCCCCAGGCATTTTCCCTGGCTATTTTTTCTATATTATCCTCAGTACATTTATCTCACAAAGAAAATAAATGAAAATTGGTATAAATGCAGAATATTAACAACTACTCTTAAAGGCATTTTGTGGTGTCTGTCCAGTGTGTTAAATATGTCAACACACTGAAATGAAATTGTAGTGCTACAAGTGAACAGTGGGGTACAGATCTCTTTGTAGAAGTCCATCAGATAAGGAGGCAAATCACTCCTGACAATGTCTGTCACAGAATTCAACGCAACCAACACTCAAATTATCAAGGACTATGCAACTGCATTCTAACAATGTTTAAGTCTCCTGAATTCAAAATTTAAGAGACAAAGCAGGAGTAAAAAATAGAAAGACAAATAGAAAGAACTGAAAAAAAAATCAACCTTACCTTTCACAAGCTCGGACAGTCCATGCAGCAATTATCCATAATGAGATACTAAAAACCAACAGTACAGTTCCTGGACATATTGTCATTAGAGTCTTCATAACAAAACGGGTATTGAAGTTTATCTTATTTAATGCTCCAATGCTTCTAGATGAGGCATCAGTGAAAAGTTTGCTATGCAAAAGCATAACTCTGGCAATAAGATAAAGTCTTAAGAACATTGGTATAGATAAAATAATATCCACATCAGCTGTTGTTGTGGATGGAGCGTAAGAAAAGGCGAGCCGGGCTGTCCATGTGAATGTGTAATTCCCAGGTATGGGATGTATAGCACACACCAGTATTTCCAAGCAGATAAAGAAAATACGCTCATAAGTCATGGCTATTCTCCAGTCATCTGCTCCATTGTCCACCATGAACAACTGAAATTATAAAATATAAGGTTAACTTTAGTACATTGTTCAAAAAACTGTTATAATTCCATTTTAAATTATCACAGTTTTCTATGCTGCCAAAGACCACTAAAAAAAATTTTTAAAAATGCCATCTTAGAAAATTACATTATTAAATCACTATGAAAGGAAATACAACTCTGGTTAAGACAAAAAGAATTTCTAATACACTACTTTTAAAACTGCACATGAAACTGAATTTTCATTCATTAATTATTAACTCAGAATTCCTCATATATTTTAAATTTTAATTTTTTTTTTTAAGTCTGGACCCCTTGTCCATTCAAAATCAGTTGTTTACTCTAAATTCACAAAATTGAGAAGCATTTAGGTGTTTTTGAATAGATAACTAAATTACAAAGTAAAAATATTTCTTAAGATTCCTGTTAAGCTTCAGCCAAGGTGATATTATAGTTTCTGTAGCAGTACCCAAGCTTTCTTCAAGCCACCAATAATAATCAATATCAATAATAATAAATATGAGATACAAAACTGCATGAGAAAGAGCACAAAGACTCAAGAATATATCTCATGGTGAAAATATGAAAAATAATAGCCAGCAAATATCAGAGCGGCCCAAGGATGTCCAGTAGCTAAAAATTAAATGCACATGATGGCTGTTGCACAATCAAGGCTTTTAACTTGGCACTCAGGAACAAAGATACTAAAACATTTCACACTGTTTAGCAAATTATGTGCCTGATGATTTAAGAAATAAATAGCCAATCAAGCAGTACTTGTCACTAGGTGAGAGTAGAGATTTGCAAGACCTTGCAAATAAGACTTCTTTTAGAGAGGAACATAACCTATACATATGTACCAAGAAGATACAATTTTAGAGAGAAGACCCTCCCATCACTTCAACTATACTTTGAATCCTAACAAGGCTGTTCAGTACACAGGTAAGAGGGAAAAAATACTTTTGTAGAATTTTTAAAATTAGATTATTCAAAAATAATCGGTGAGAAGACAAAGTACATTATGTGCTCCCTAATATAAGAAAGGTATTTTTGGCATCCTAAACTCTATATACACACACCGAAAACCCATTCATCTGCACTGCTGTTTGCCCCCTTCCTTCTTTCAAAAGTTTAACAATACAAGCTTGATTTCACTGCATGTGTTTTTAGTGATTAAAAAACCACTCTACATCCTCCTCATAATACCTTCAGTTTATCTTTCATAAAAGTGCTCTATTGAAATTGCTTAGAAAAGTGATAGTCACAAATTAGTTTCGGTGTAGTTGATCTGATACAATAAGAAATAAAGAAGTTAACCACAGTAAGGAACACAATAAACCAAAATAAATTTCTATCTCTATTGATGTGGTTTTTATCCCTTATTTTCTTTCTCTCCATCTTATTACACTGGGTGTTGATGATAAGGTTTTGGCTCTGGGGATGGCTGCAGGGCTGATGTCAGCAAGAAGTGGTCAGGGTTGCTCTTCAATGTACTCACTGCAGAGCACAGCTGAATTCACCAGTAAAGCAGGTGGTGCTTCTGTGAAAGCACAGTTAAGAAAGGGCAAAACATGGCCCAGGCAGTGAGGAGTAAAAGTAAAAATGTGAGAAAGAACACTAGAAATTCTAAGGTCAGAAAAGAAGAAGAGGGAGTAGGAGCTCCAGGCACCAGGAACAGAGAGGAACCCATGGAAAAAAATACCATGATAAAGGAGGCAATTCCCTGAAGCCCTTGGAGAAGACCACTCCAGGGCAAGCTGGATATTTGTTGAGGAAACGCTCACTTGCAGAGAGCTCACACTGCAGCAGATTGTCCTTAGAAGGACTAATGCTCACATAAGTCCCATGCTGGAGCAGATTTATCCTGAAGGGCTGCAGACCATGGAGATCCACACATCTGCACAAAAAAAGTGTGACTAAAAATGTGTGGCAGAGAGGAACCGTCGTGGACACGCTGTCTTTCCTCATGCCTTCTGTACCACTCATGGAGGAGAAGACACAGGAGTTGGGAATGAAGATGTTGAACCTGAGGAAAGGGGGGTGGGACAGCATATTTTTTGCCATCCTATTCTGCTTTTAAATATCAGTAAAATTAATTAATTTCCCCTCAGTTTTGCCTCTTTTGCCAGTGCCAGTAACTGGCAAGGGATCTCATCTTCATTTCAACTTGCAAACTTTTTCATCTTATTATCTCTTCTTGTGCTGTTGAAGAGGGAGAGCAAAAGCATAGCTGGGTGCGGGTCTCGCAGCTGGCCAAGGTGAATTCACCACATTTACAGACAGTTCTTATCTCCTCTGCAATATTATTGAAGACAAAGTCATACACTGTTGAATTAAGCTGAAGAAACATTCCGTGAATTCAATATATGCACCATGAGCACATACCATTTCTTTTACCTGTGGTCACTCTGCAAGCTACAGATACTAGATTTGTGAATTGATACTGGAAGGTGAATTTATGTCTGTCTGTACATCTGTCTTACCAAGACAATGCAGGTTTGCACTTAGCAAATGCACTATTTGGTATGAAGGGACAAATTTCCAAAGTACTGTACAGCTCCAGTGCATTTGATTCTTGTGATTAGCCTGCAAATGCAGTCAGATCTTAGAAGTGTTACATCAGTCATGAAGAAATCTAGATATTTCAAACACTCAGAATAAAGATTAATAGTAACCAGTGTGACTGAAATAAAAAATATGATAATATCAGATCTCTTGAATGCTGCGTGGGTTTACAAAAAAAAGAATAAATTTACAATTGATTTAAATATTTAAATTGTAAGATACATATCAAATACATGTCAAAGTTTCAAAAACTGCTGAAAAAAGCAATGGTCTTCTCCATTTTTATGTATGCTTTTCATAGATTTCAAAAAGAATTCTATATGCAGAAAGTCAATTCATGAAAAATTATACCTTCAGTACTGATTCAATTTAAAAGGTGAGAATAGAGAAATGTTGAGCTAAACACGGACATTAAAATCTGATTTTCCCATTTTGTATGACTGAATTTTTTAAAAACATTGAGACGTCATTATTGAATACATACTTGATAACATTGTCACCTGTCAGCAGAAGAAATCCCAAAATGAAACATAGAGAAAAATTTCTCTGCAGATCTCAGTGGAATGGTTATGCTTATGGACACAGAAGATCCTTATCGAACTCCTGTGACCTTAGCTGTGACAATTTATTCCAAGTAATATATATAATATATATATTTTAAAGTGATAATACCTTTAGCTGTCATATAATGAGATTTAGGAAGTAAAAACAGGAAAGGCAGAAAACACTGCTAGTCACAAAGACACAGATACAGTAAAACATTTCTATTTCATAACAATATTGACATTTCAAAATTGCATTTATGAGGATGACATTGTTACAGTTCTTTGCCTAGGTTCAAACTATGATGGATATCAAACACTGCAGCACACGAACAGGCCTCAACCACATGCTGTGAATAACAATTAAGGTCAGACATAATAAAATGACACAGAAACTAGTACAGGATTCCATGTACATTTCATATGCTTGCAATTATGAAATCTATTTAATGCAAGCATCACTTCTAATTTGGAAGATACAGAGGTATTTGTGAATGTCTCTGTGCTTGGCTATGTATATTTCCACTCCAGAAAGTGAGGAACATAAATAGAAGGGAAAGGACAGCTGAACAGCACAATTCAAAGGGTATGTACACACACTCTTGGCTGATTTCAGACAATCTGGCTGTAATAATCATGCATTGATTTCAAGATACTACTCCTCATCTGAATGGAGAATGATGCTAGCAATAAAATGAGAATTTAATAAAAGAGTGACCAAATCTTTCTGTAGATTTGAGTCCTGCACTTCACAGAGAAGGACAAACTCCAGTCAAGGTCACATATGCTATGCTTATTCATAGTTTTCAAATTTTTTGTAATTATTCAGAGTTAAAATCTAATGCAAGTACTTCATCAGTGTCCTGCAAGGTTCTCCAAATATAGAACTCTCATATACTTTTACTATGTCTCCACTTCATGTGATCAATTCTGAAGGTATTTTCACCTGGAATTATGTAATGTATTTCTAGCATGTTCTATGTGAATCTAAGATATAGAATCAATGTTCCACTTTAAAAACATAAAAATGACAGATATTTATGTAGATAGGTATGTGTATATTTACATAACACTTGTGAGTTACACAGTTACATTTATATAACACCAGATTAAAAAAACCAGAAAGGCATTCTAAACAGACAGATTGCACACAATGACAAATTGGATCAGAGACTCCCTAAAGGAGAGAAGCAAAAGGAGAGAAGTTAGCTTTCTAAATGTTGGTGAATGCAAAGAAAAAGGAAATGAGTCATGTTTTAAAAGTGCCTTTGCAGGCAAAAGAAGAAACCTGAGAACTATATCATTACCCTGCTAAAATACTGTGGGGATACAATAATGCAGGAGCAAAAGGGAAGCAATAATCAGTGATAAGACAGCATCAGCTGTAGAGCTGGAAGCATTCCATGGAGAAAGGAAATCAACTTTACTTACAGGAAAATTTTTGCAATTGTTTAATTTAAGAACCCAAATTAAAAATGGTTAAATACTGGAGTCACTTAAATCTTACAAAAGAACTGATAGGACTATGATTAACAGTAGCAAAATATAGCCTCTGGGATTGATGACTTACCAGAATTTTTGATCCAGTATTTTTCTATAGTGTGTATTACACAAAGTATCATTCACACAATCAAAAAAATAAAAACATTATGGTAGACAAAGAAGATACTCTTTGTCCCACTAGTCCAAAAAGCCAAGTTACTGTCCCACAGCACCTCATTAAGTAAAAATTATTTACAGCCATTTTCAAGTCATGACAGGAGATTGCCATCTTAAGCCTTTAGCACAGTCGCCTCTAACTAGGAGATGGAAATTACTTTCTTACATCACCAGAAGGCATGTAATCAAATGGTCTGTAAGTCACCCAAATGCCTGTTGACCTTGGAGAACCTTCCAGGAGTTTCTGGAAGCTGCTGTACTCCTCATCTTAAGTACAGTGCCCTGGATGAGACATCTTAGTGGGTTTAATACATATGTAAATTCATGAGGCATCAAACTCCTTCTGCACATACAAAGCACAAAAGGCAAATAATACATTTTTTCACAAATGACATGAGGGACTACCTGTCTTGTATTTGCCAGAATGTTTTCCATATCCAGAATAAAAAACACACTTTCTAGTAGGTCACTAGAAACTAACCCACCAGGTCTGGTTATCTACAAAATGAAACATGCTTAGTTCATTCAAATGAGGGAGCCAGACTGCTCTATTACTTGTATACATGGATGAACACACATATTCCCCTCCCAACTATAAACATCCCAGTTTAAACAGAAGATCTTAAAAGTCTGGTACTTAGTATCAGCCCAAAAATTATTATTTGTGTAGTACATTTAAATTTGACATCTCTGCGCAAAATTTTTACAATGATTAATATATTGCTATAAATAAAGCATGTATGTAAAGCAAACTTCATGTTAATGATTCCTGATGGCTAAACATGCCACCCTCTTAAATACTGTATTTAAATGCTATCATCTTGGGAAGAGATGGGGAAAAGAGGCTCAGAGAATTTATAGTCCTTGTGAATTATATTTTCAGAAGTGCAGTACCAAAATTTTCACATTAAAATACATCTGAACAGTACATCTTGGTTACTCTGACAGGTCACTAATAACCACAATCATTCCAAAAAAAATGATGTGTGTGTTAAACAATGCTCTTAATCAGGTTTGTCTGTGTCTTTTTTTAATATCCATCCCTCAGATCATTATTTTAAAAAGGGAGACATTTTAGAAAGAAAAGAATTTAGAACCAATGAATAACATAGGGTTAAACTCTTCATGAGTACACAAAGTTAAATTCCACCTACCCATATTTCCCTTCTGGTTTAATCCACATGCTAACAGTATTCTTTTTAGCTTTTTCTCTCTAAAGATATTCAGAAGCATTCCTCAATATTCTTAAATGGTACTGTACAGATTTTCAGCTGTACTCTTCATCCCAAACTATGAAATAGCTTAACACCCCCTCCTCCCCCCAACAGCCTACAATGCCAAAAGACCATTATAGCACAAGCAATTGCTGGGACGTACATAATTTCTTTCCATATAGGTCTCTCCATATACATATATGTGCTCTAGGCACTCAAAGAAGGTGAAACACCCCTGATAATGTCCTTACTTTCTATGCAGTATGAAGAATCTAAATCCAAGGACTACAAAAATAATAGAAAAAACATTCCAAGATATCAAGATTCTTTCCCAATGATACAGAGAACCCCCTAAGTAAAGCATAATTATGGATTGAGCTAAGAAGTCATCAAAAGCTCATAAATATACTAAAAAATCAAAGTAATTAGATAATGAGCTTACTATTAATAATAGATTGTAAACAAAATTAAAACAAAAGCAGAGTTTTTTCACTTTCATTATTAAACAGATATTTCACAAGACAATTTCCTAGCATGATTCTGTTTGGAGTCTTTCTTGAACAATCACAGCTGAGCTTCCTCAGATCTGTAATCAACAGAGAGACATTTAGCTACATGAATTTTTATGAACCTTTGAACAAATCAGAGCTCCATAAATAAAAGTCCACCACTCAGGGTGAGTATATTCATTTGAGATATTCAGCAAAATAAGCACTATGGGACTCAATTGAATTGACTGAAACAGGAGTTTCTACTTGTCAATGTCTATGAAAAGTATTCCTCCACTTTAACAATATTAATTTAACAGCTATTTCATTATGCCAGCGTTTCAGATCCTACCCCCTGTGCTGCATAAAACAACAAAAATAAGCTCCTAAGTTACCACATGAAGAAGACTTCCATCCAGCATCAGAAATTTCCAAAAACTGTTGTGCCTGGCCTTGAGAATCAATAATGTCCTCCACGCAGATACAGAAGCAGCATGGTTTATCAAAGCTCTGAACATCACTGAAATGCACGAACAATAAGAGAGAAAGGAAAAAATTGGGAGAGTGGCTGATACACCTGAAGGCTGTGCTGCCATTCAGTGAGACCTTGATAGGCTGGAGAGTTGGCCAGGGAAACTTCATGAGGCAAGTGCAGGGTGTGTTGCACCTGGGGAAGAATAACCCCAAGTACCAGCACAGGCTGGGAGCTGACCTACTGGGGAGCAGCTCTGTGGAGAAGCACCTGGGAGTCTTCGTGGATGACAAGCTGGCCATGAGCTCGCACTGCCCTTGTGGCCAGGAGGGCCCGTGGTGGCCTGGGGCGCATTGGGAGGAGTGTGGCCAGCAGGGTAGGGAGGTTATAAATGGTTAAATCCTGGAGTATGCCCCTCTACTCGGTCCTAGGGAGACCACACCTGAGTGCTGTGTACCGTTCCAGGCTCCTCAGCACAACAGAGACAAGCAGCGACTGGAGAAGATCCAGAGGAGGCCCAAAGAGCTGAAGGGTCTGGAGCATCTCTAAGGCCTGAGCAAGGTTATTTGGATGTAGCCAGCCCTTAAGAAACCTACCAGTAGCCTAAGCTAGCCAGACCACACCTTTTTCTGAGTTCAGCTCCCATCAGCTGCCAACCTGCACTGCCCCGTGCTTTTGCTGGCCCCACTCCCGCACACTCCCCCTACTAAAAGATGCGCAAAAATTGTGCCAGTTTTGCTACATCTAAAACGGAAATTTGCAAAGTAAATGGATTGCTTAGGTCTACTTTCACAAATTTATAAAAAATTATCACACTGAAAAAACAACCATGCTAATGAAATAATCTCTAACAACAATAACAAAAAAAACTCTTCAAAAATTTCTTCTGGTGTGTTAGGTCTGCTTCAACTACTACAGTGAACTTGGCAGTACAAGGATGGAAACACTGATATCAAAGTAAGGGATGATTTTAGCTTTTCACTGGAGCAGCAGTTACAAAACTTTGTACATGAAGAACACAGCACATCTTCCTATAAAGTAACTGTGCTATTTTGCAGAACTAAATTTAAAAATATATATCAAGAAACATAGTGGTTTGTGATATGTTTTTCTCCATTTCAAGTACCTGAGAAATAAAGTAATTCTAATTCTACATGCTTCTTGCAGATGCAAAAGTCACTGGAAGAAATCTACATTTCAATATATTTATGTTAATAACTTTAAATAATTATTTTACAATTCTTCATTTAGGATTTGTTTTTCTTCATTCAGAACTAAGATAGTTTGTTCTATGGATCGCTGCATGAAGAAATCACCATCTCCCAAAACAACTGCCATCTGCCACTGTGAGAGAAGCCTCACTCTCTTCAGGGATGATCAACTTCATTACTACTAGGAAAACTGGAATAAATTTTTAGAAAGGACGTATTTTCTGAAGAAACTAGCAATATTTTTGCAGGGGAGACAGGAGTTAAAGGAAGAAACACTGAATCTGAGGCTAAATAAGATGAGCTAACTCATTCATTCTGCCAAAGGAGCACAAC
This sequence comes from Melozone crissalis, assembly GCF_028551555.1. NCBI lineage: Eukaryota > Metazoa > Chordata > Aves > Passeriformes > Passerellidae > Melozone > Melozone crissalis. The sequence continues at coordinate 15,619,805 of NW_026535783.1, read as the reverse complement.
AGTGACTCTAAAATAGGAAATTGTTTTTAGGAAATTATGAGTACCAACACATCATATACACAAGAATCTGTCTTCTCAGTTCCTCCTCTAGTGTTTACTTATCACATAAATACATCAGGTATGTGAGAAAGTTTGAACGCCGAGGTCGTTTTATACTAAGTACATTTTTATTTACATGACAGTGGGTGAGTACACATCAGCACCACAGGAATCATGAAGTCTCTGTGTTTTTACTACCTTGGAAATACAGTTTAACGCAGAATTTCATTCAAGCGTATGTTAAAAACAACTACAAATATAGAAATATAAAATCCAAGTATTGTCCTAAAGCGTGACTACTAAAATAAGGGAAAGTATGTTGTGCAGAAGGAAAAGCAGAATGGAGTTAAAAGTACTTGTGTATTTCAAAATCCTAATTAGCATAATTATGCACTAACTCCAAGTGTTTAGAGGCATTTGGTCTTATTCAAATGTCTCTGTAATACATCCTGGCAAATAAAATTTTGAGAGGGAAGCAATAAAGAAGGTATGTACTTAATATCTTTTCTGTAGAAAGCCTAAAGTGGGCTTCTGGCTAAACTGTATAGTAGATGAAGTCTTCAAACTGCTTCAAAGATCAACCTAAAATATCTTTAAGTAGGGCAGTTTTCAACACTAGGTTCAATAAACATAGGCTCAAGTTTCTTTACAGGTATTTATCTGCATTTCTTCATAGGTAAAATACCATTTTACTTGGTCACTATTAATTATCAGTGCACCTGCTTCCTCAGGGAAAAGAATTGTCTCAGCCTATGTCTTAGTACACAAAGTTCTTTTTGCTGCCCAAAAATTATTTGAATGTTACAGCTTCATCAAATCTGTCTGGTTTACAGCAGCCCTCAGGTAAATGATGCTCTGTTCTCAAAGAAACTTGCTTCTCTAACATCTCTGGAAACCAAATACATCCAACATGCTTGCACTGGTTTCAGCCAATCCCCTTATCATCCACAATTTAAAAATAAAATTGCTGTTCAAAATGTTTCAGAAAGCTTTATTTTCACTACCCTTATGCTCAATGGGACATACTAGAGCAGCAAAAATTCTGACGTCCAGCAATTGACATAGGATGTTCTCAGCCATAACATACATACAAAAGCCACTGGTGAAATGCAAGGACTATTAATTTTGGATTTGCTGACACAAGCTGTATACAAAAAACCCCTGTCCCCTCTTTTCCTTTCCAGTGCCAAATGGTGGGGGAGAAGAATGGCCTGCCAGCAGACAGCCACACTGTTAAATTTCTCATCTGACTCCATTGCATCCTATTCTGTTGCTGGGAGGTAGACAAATGTCTAGTCATGTACAGCTCCCCATAAAGAGAACCACTGTCTTTTCTGACAACTGAATCTGAAAACCAGACTGGCTATGGGTAGTCTTATATCAATACCTTTTCAAAATATAGTGCCATTAAACTGTCTTAAAACTACACTGAAACTTATCAGGCAATTCATCAGGCCTAGCACTTGTCTATCATACCACATGAAGTTTAAATTATTCTAAACTATCATACTGCAAAAATTACAACAAAATGCAAATTACTGGCTTTTACCATAAAGCTTAATCCTGAATACAGGCAAAAGAATGGAGTGGTGCTAGTGTGAACTCCCTTTATCCATGACACCATTCACATAAGGATCATATTCCATAGCAGCTGCCATAAGGTACCTTTTCAGTTGTACTTGAACTTGAATGGACAAGAATTTCTGCTCTAGCAGTCCACTTCTTATGTAGTGCCCAGGAGAAAAATCATGGGTAGTAAACTATGAAGAAATTTACAAAAAAAGAACCCACTACAATCTCGCTATAGTAGCTGCATGGTTAAAATTGAATTTTATTGCTACTGCAGAGAAATGGCCAAGGCAAAGTCAGTTAAGAGAACTTTAGCATATTCATAAAGCAGTGTCTCTTCAAGAGTTTTCAAATCCCCCTGAAAAAATATTTTAATGATAACAAAGGTGTTGAGGATCAAATCATTAACACATAATAAGGCTGCACTCAATTGAAATGCTCTAAAGATCCCACTAATTTAGATACTCCAAAATACAGATGCACTTCTGAAGTCAATTGCTCATGACTGGTGTAAAAGCGATAACTAGTACTTGTACCAGAAACACAGTGAGAATAATTTTGGCAAAAATGTCATTAAACTTAGATGCTATCAGTGAATGCTCAGGATCATTATTTCTAATATTTTTTTTAATATATCGAGGTAGAAGGTAATTTATTTTGTGCTGTCAAGCCACACCTGGACATTAAGTCTTTCTCCAGGTTCCCAGACTGAATTCAAATTTCTTATGCATGGGTTTTATTTTGTATTTATTTATTTATATTGTGGATTCAATGGTGCAGACTGAATCAAAGTTATTGTGCCATTTTTGTTTTTAATTAAAGACGTGCCTTATTCTCTGGCTGCAAGAGACCATATTCTTAAAAGCTATTGACAGCTATTAACAACTGTCACAAAACAAGAAACACCATTCACCAACTAGAACAAATCTTTGTTTTGCTAAGTGGCTGAAAATGAAGCATTGCTTCATAATGCATTCCTCTACTGAAAGACACTACCATAAGAGGTCAGTTATACGGCACGTGAAAATGACTGTGTAGATCTGCAGTAATGCTACAGAACTTGCAGAGCTATGAAAGATGGAATAAAACTTTTAATAGGAATAAAATGCTTCATAAATAATAGTATCTCATTAGAACATATTGTGGAACACTGCATTCATTTTATATTGCAGGTTTTGGGACATCTGCTAAAGTAGGCATATAATTCTTGAAAATTATAGGCATAGATGGATGGCAATTACAATGTCTTATTTACATGACAAATGACTGATCTGAGCATAAGACTACAAGATAGGCAAGCCTAAGCTTCAAGTTCAGCTATGAGGCCATCCCCAGATTTTATCCACAGCACTTGAACTCTTAATCTCTGTGTTCCCTTTCATTAAAACATCTTTTATGTGACCAAAAAAAAAAAAAAAAAAAAAGTGAGGAATTGTCCAGATAAATGCCTTTTACAACGAAATACTTTTACCATATAAATACTTGCTAGAAAAGATTTCCTTCTTTTCAGACTATCTTACACCTTCTCATCAAACTACAGAACTGATGTATAACCGTTTATGGAAGACACACAGTTGCATAATTTTTTGCAAAATACAGATAAAGGTCACAAAGCTCTTTATACAAAGATGAAAATAAAATCTGTAGATACGAGCCCACATATATTTACTTCTCAATTATTTTTTATTTCAAATATACTCTTTCACAAGCAGGGGTTTTGAATACAGATGACCTGTATTTAAGAGATTACACTATACAGCCTCTTAACTCTGTTTTTGACCCTCATGGTTCCTGCAGTAACTTTGTGGTTGTATTCAATTAGAATTCCATAAACAGTTCTGTTGGTCAAGTCATATAACAGAGAGCCCACCTCTCCATTGCACATCAAGATAACTCTCTAGTACTAGTATAGATAAAATTTCAGAAGCTGCTACTTTGACACAAGGTTTTGTTTTAATGTTTCTGTAGGGAAAAAAAAAAAACAAAACCAGAGCACATTACTCTTAAAAAGATTAAGAGCAGGTCTTTAAAACATAAAGTTATTTGAGGCCTGCCCTTTTGCTTTACTTTATATGGAACACATAAAAGTGTTTTCATCCATGATGAAAAGTTTTAAAATTTCCTTAAAAGAAATTTAATTCCAAAAGATCGGTCTGTCTGCAACAAAATGAAAAAGATAAGAAAGCACCTTAGAATACAGCCATTGCTCTTCAGAACCCAGTGCTCTCACTCCTTCATGGAATATGTAATACTCATGCCCTTCTATAAAATGTCAATATAAAACTATGCTTATTAACGATTGTTTTCGTATAGATGAAGGGCACAATTGCAGGGACTGCTCAAGTGGGAAGAAGTGAATGAATCAGTTAGTTACAAATGTCTGATACTCTGCAACTATGAAAATATTTACACATGACATTAAATGAACAATTTTGTTTGCAAAAGTCTGGGTTCAGACACACCAGTTTAAAATATAAGATGTTCATATTTGACTGCTGCCTTAACAAAATAATTATTTCTAAGCTGTAAAGCATGTCCTCATGACAGTTTCTTCTGATCATCTGAGAGACACAAGAAGAAACCTCTTAATATGGCTTTCATTAAAACAGTGGGACAAGGTCAATTTACACAACTGAATCAAGAATACATCATAATATTTCTCTAAGAAGAATAACCACACTAAGGGAACTATATCTGCGAATATCTAAATTAACTGGATCTTTAGAGCATTTCAATTTAAAGCACTCATTATGTGTTAAGGATTTGATCTGAATTTCTCATATCACTTTTACTGAACATAAGTTTTCCCATTCATATTTTTCAATGTAATGTCATTTAAATTACAATAAATGCTATTAAATTTTAAAAAAGGCATGAGAAAAATTCAATTCTATTTGTGTGTGTTATCATGATATGCAAGTTTTCTCTTTTCCATAGGGAAAAGCTGTGAAAACTTCCTCACAAAATTCCTGAACACTTTATAAAATTTTTAATTAAATTTTTACAGTGATCAATATTTCCAGCTTACCTGAATGCTAGTTACAAGATCAGTTACAGCCTCTTCTTTTAGTGGTAATTTACATCTTAAAAGGAGCTTCATAGGCTCAGAGCAATATTCTGTCCTCTACTAAGGCAAGGTGACAACTTTCATCATCAATGGTGAAAACATCTGATTGAAAGAGAACCTTTTAATTCTCCAGAGTCCTAAACAGCAGCCATTCCTGTTTTGATCTTCACTCAAAACAGATGTCAAATACATCTCAAATCAAACTCAAAGCCCAAGATACTACATTTAGTAGATCACACACAAACCAGAACCAAAACCAAAAAGGCATTTATGTATACTCGTTAGTTCTGGCACACTTTCACTTACAGTCAGGCAAAAAAGAGCTGTAGTCAAGTACCTGATGGAATTTTCTAATCTGAAGGTCTCACAGCTGAAAGATCTGACATGTACCACAGTTTCACATTAAGATGGGCATGCAGAATGCCTCTAACACTGCAGACAAGAGCATCTGTTCATTTCAGCTAGGCTACACAATTTATACAAATCCACAATCTGATTCCTGGTTACAAATGTTCTCAATGCTCTCTCTCCTCCAACAGTGACAATGACATACCTTCTCACACCTCATAATGCATTGTTATGTCTTGAAAAACTTCTGACAGCCTCACTAAAAAATGGTTGGAACAACACCAGATATAAATAAATAACTCTAGGTATGGCCGGACCAACCACTCAGTGTACTGACCACCACGTACCACCTCCTTCTATGATTTAATGAAGCCTGTTGGAAATAGAGACATAATATATGTTTAACCTTATTGCCCCTTCCAAGGCTGATCACAATTAAAGAATTTTCAAGCCTGCCTTCCATGCCACATGCATTCCACTGCTGCTTCTCCGAGACAACAGGCACGTGCAGTATTTCCTACATCAACAGGATCTGCACATAAAGCTATCATAAATGTACTGAACAGAACTGAAACTTAGCGTTTTCACAAAAATACTCTACAGTGTTAACTTGACAGATACGCTGTTAATTTGTCAAATACAGTGACACTGGATTCCTGTGTGATTCCTTGGATTACTGTGTGATTTTCTGCTGTTCATTACAGAAGTGAAATGTGTATTAAATTTAATTGGTAAAGGGGAATTTTTGAATCTGCACATGAAGTTATCGTATCCTTGATCAACTTCGTCACAATGACTTTGTTGTTGCTTGACTCAAAATCTACTGGAATAATTAGAAAAAAAAAAAATCACTAATTCTTAAGAGACCTAAGTAACACTCTAAGTATATTTTTTGATTTGCAGCAGTTTTTCATTAGACTTGCTCTCTGTGCTCTTGGTCTAACTCATTCATTTCTTAAGCTGAAGATTTAGTCTGTGTGAGCAATCCCTGATGCTTCAATACACCGAAGCAAAGACACGTTGAACTCCACACAAAGTCAAAAGATTGCCAGCAAGACAATGAAATACAGATGTACCACTACAGTGAAGGCAAAACAATGACATGGATAGAAACAAATAAATAACAGTTAACTAAAAATAAATAAGTTTGTCTGTAGAAGAACATTACTTCTTATGACAAGAAACTGTAAGGGATTTAACTGTTCACAAATGCATAATTTTTACCGTAAAACTTTCCACTGATGCCAGTAAAATAATGAAACTCCCATAAACTGTGCTTATTATCATCATGCATTATGGGATGTATTTGCATAATGAATAGGCATTATGTTGTTACTGCCATTCTTTTCTGTTACCTGATACTGCTTGTTCCGTTTTTTCAAGTTTTCAGGCACAGGGAAAAGAAGATCCTTGATTCTTGAGGAAGACATTTGGGCTTTCAGCTGTGGTAATTTCATAGAAAGGTAATGACAACTGAAGATGTTTCACTCCAAATCTATCAGTAGCACGTTATTATCCCACCACTTCAGAACCATTGGGATTGACGTTGCTTTCTCCCTGCAGCTCTGTGACGCTCGGCTATGCAAGCAATAACTTAACCTTAACCTTGGAGTTTGCAAGCCTTTCCACGGGTGTTCTATCAAAGTATGAACTAGTAATACATTTCAAATGTGGTTAGAAACTTCAGATACACACACACACACACAAAAGACTTCTATTAGCTTTAACAAATACCAACAACTTTCATGTTTTTGCATGAGTGGCAGCATCTGTATCAGGGAAAAGAAAAAGAAGCCCAGATGCTGTCTGAGACAGTACAGGTTAGCAATACTCAGGTTACTATTATTCAGGACAGGCAGTATGTTTATTTACAGAAAGGGTACACTAAGCAGCCCAGCATTAAAGAAGTGTTCCAGTGGATATATTTTTCCACTGAACACCATCTCTCAACAGATACTCAGCTGTGGTGGAATGCCCAACAAAAGACATTAAAGACCTCCGAATGGCAGTCTCACAGACTTTTGATTTAATCCTTTTGCACTTTGTAATACAAGAAAGTGTCAGTACTAGTTCAGAGGTGCATAGTTAAAAAGCATTTATATCTCTAGCCATACTAGAGATAGGCAGAAAGGTCCATTTTTAAATAAAATTTAAAAAAACACAGATTTACCTTGTAAACTGCCACTCAAAACTTTCTTAAATTCCATTTTATTTATGAATTGAATTCCACTAGAGAAATGTGGAATGGAACAGTAAGTTCTAAAGAATGCAATTTTAATTATGTTACATACTGTCTCCGCTTTAATTATGTAAAATAGTATTAAGTAACAAACTGTTTATGCATGAAGTGGATAATTAATACATCAAAAAATATTATGATAATTGGGTAATGTTGTCTTTTTAGCCCTTCCCTCTTTCACCTCTTCAAACTCTAAACTGGAGTAACAGTCAGAGAAACAGAAACCTGTTCCAGGCTGGGATAATGATGAATTACATTTTTCCTGTTGATCTTTCAAACACGAAGCACTTGTTCTGAAGAACTGAATCAACAACCACACAGGCCTGGAGAGGGAGCAATGCATATTTCATTATCTCCCAAGTGTAATGTTTTTAACAGCATTATAGGCACAACAAAAAATGGAGCAAAAAGTGAACACACATTTTGGGGTTATCACTAGCCTCAACTCCAACTCTGTTACTCATTAGGACTTTTTCTAGAAGGGGGAAGGATGTGAAGCAAACTTGCTCACAATTTTTATCCTCTTTTTTGGGAAATGACAAATTAAGCTACGAATTAACCATTGAACCCAACAGTTTTCAACTGACTTTGATTGTATTTTTAACACTAATTCACATTTTTTAAAATTCATAACAGCTCACATTTTTACTCCCGGAGTCTGGCTAGTACAGCGCCATACCTGAAGACGTATTTTGTGGGAAATGCTTGGACAGTTCCAGCATTTCACAAAGACTGCTCAGCACCCCCGCAGTTGGCCTTGCCTGAGCACAGCAGCTCGCACCCCTCCGGAGAGCTCGGTGCGCGCTCCGGGGCAGCGCGCGGGTCCCGGTTCCGACGGCGGGCGGGACGCGCGGAGCTGTCTGCGGTGCTGAACCGGCGCGGCCGCGGCGCCCCGCACACACACCGCACACACACCGCGGCCTGACCGCCGGGACGGACGGGAACCCACTCGCCTTACGCTGCTGTATCACTTCTCGCCTTGGGAAGAATCCTGGCAAACCTTTATAAACTTCCCTCTCAACTCCCTTAAAAAAAGAGGAGCAAGTCTGGGGCAGATAAACTCCGGAGACTGGTTTAACTGGCTGACTTTTCAAAACAAAGTACACAAGCAATGTCACTTCAAGAGAAGACTAAAGCCACCTGCTGTGCTTCTAGGCACTGTCCCATGGACATCCTTGCAGCATGGCTGTTTGATCTTCCTACCAATAAATCAAGGTCAAAGACTACTGAAAAGAATGAAAAAGCTGACTTCCACTTGCCAGCATTCTAGGTCAACAGTAGTTTTTCAGTCAGTATTCATCCTGCACTCAGTAATAATCACTAAACTGTCAGCTCTGTATTTCCCAACATTTTTCTTTGCCTCATGCTTTGTAGAAAAATCCACTCATGCAAAGGTTAGTTTGCTCCCGTATGAAAGACACCACAGCTGCAAGCTGAATACAGCCACCTTCTTCTCTTCAATGGAACAAATTTTCCTCTCTCAATGAATTCTTGCTTATTTACACTATAACAAATATTTAAGTATGTTTCAGACAATAATCAGAAAATAATGTTTCAACGGGAACAGGACTGACAAATAGCTGGTGCAAAAATCCTCCAGGACACAACCAACCAGCTGTGGGCTCTGTTCTACAGACCTTATTCATTCTTCTGCACAGAGCAGAATGTTTGCGGGAATTAATGACACATCTGCCTTCAGAAAACAGCCTGCTCTAAATGTTATTTAAAAAACATTACATTATCAGGGTTACACAGTATCTTCTTTTGCCTCGAGAACATTATGTTCTTAGCCAAGGGATTTTAAAGATACCTTTTCTCCCCAGGTGTCTAGTGCAACATAGATTTTATTACCATGGAATTGACCCAGCCTTTGTCCTGCACTCTCATCATCATATTTTTTAAAAGTCAAGTGTGTGCAGAAAAATACACTATGCTTAAATTCAAAAGAGACCAGATATCTAACAGCTACAAAAGGTACTACATCCTTTCCTTCCAAACTCCTTGAAACAGAAAAGTTCTCTTCATTTTTGATGTGAATGACAGAACCTCTTGAAGCTGCAGCTCCTCCAGGCACTGTCATGACTACTGCAGTTTCTGGTGTCTCTCATTCTGAAATACGAGGTATTTCAGTTTTACAGGCAGGTATACTTGTCCTCTGTCCAGCAGCACTGAAAACTACATTAACCATGATTAAGCCATATGATTGCACAACTCCTGCCATGAAGTCGCATACATGAGGAAGTTCTTTAAAATGATCAGTTAAAAAACCAACCAAAATGGAATGACAATTTGAAAAAAATATTTCTTTTCTGATCCATAAGGGATCTGATTCCTAAGACAGTGAAAATTTTTAAATCCTTACCTGAAAAAACCCAACAAACTATTGAATGTTGGAGTAACTATTCAGTATAAGCTGAGGTACCTGCTCGGACCTACAACTATTTCATTTTCATTCAACTATTTCATTCAACTATTTCATTTTCATTCAACTATTTATTCCATAAAATTCTTCATTTAAAGTTTCTGAAAGATGCATAGAATATTTTAAACATTTGGAGAGGGCTTGTTTTATGCTTTGCTGTTAATGCCTGAAGAAATATTATGGAAAGATACACCAGATAAGGCTCCCACACTGCAGGAGTGCTACTTAATTATTTTTATACTGATAAAGAAACCTGTTCATCAGTAGTCCTGTAGTTTATAAATTTGCTCTCTCTCCAGAACAGTTGTTTATTCAATACAATATCATTAAACATCTTTTAATATCTTTAACATTAATGCAGAAAAATTGGGTTCTGAGCCAGGAAAAGAAGTTTTGCATGTGCAAAGGCTGCACAACATGATTCAATTTGGCAAAAAGTCTTCCATGACACAATACTTTTCAAACACTACCCTTAGTAGACCATGTACCATTTCATGTTGAGGCTACATGCTTTCATTTGCACAGAAGAAGAATTGTACCATACAATGCTCAAGTTTTTACTTTTTATTTAACTGAATGGTACCAGTGGAAAATTCTTCATTGCCCTTGAAACCTGACATTTCAGTCTTCAGCTCAAGGAGTCTCTGAAAAAGCAAACGCACTATATCTATAAGTAAGGTTATTTTTCCCTTCAAAACTTTGAATTCTGTCTGTCGTACCGTTTGGTTGAGCTGAAATGCTACATTTTAATTTCTTGGTCAAAAAAATGCAACTGAAATTAGGACTAAGTCACCTGGACAGAACAGAACCTGCGACAGTATCTGTGAGGTTTATTTTATAGTTTTGACCATTATGTTCCTCTTACCTTTAGCCCTATCCTTCCTAACACTTTTCTCTGGTCACATTCCTAGACACTACAGCATTAAATAAAACAAGTCATATATCAATCATCCCCCTCCTTTTAAACACTCTCCTAGAGTACACTCCTATTTCAGACAGCTCACTGAGGATTACATACCTTGCACAGTGAAGACCATTAACCTTACTGTCAAGAGAAAACGTACAATATGAAATTTAGTCACTGAAAAATAAAAGACTATTGCTGCACATCTGCTGCAGGAGATGACAGGCACATCACCTAGAAAGCAGGTTATGACCTTAAGGCTAGGCAGTCCTATAGCACAACTGCAGACAACAGTCCCTAGCAGGCAGAATTCCCTAGCAGGCAAAGCTTCCTGGCTGCTCTCTGCCCGTCGCTTGGTGCCCGTCTCCGGGGCTGAGGTCCATTCACCAACTTCGGCAGCCTTGCAGAGACCACGCTTGCTTTGTGAAGCGGCAGGACGTGCCCAGTACTTACCAGCACAGCTCCCCTGGACAAACCGCCTCGCACCCCCCCCAAGCCAGCCACGCTCCCTGACCCACAGAAGGAAACGTTACCTGGATTTCTCTTGCGTGGTATACGATGATGAGCCCGAGCAGGATAATCGTGGAGAGGCTAATAAGGCATTTCAGAGCGAGGGAATACAGAGACTCCTGCAAGAGAAAGACACCGCCGTTCCTCAGAGAACCCACGCGCGGGGCCGCTCCGCCCCACCGCCACCTCGGCCCGAGGAGGCGGCCGGCGGCACCGGACAGCGGGGACACCACGGCACGGGGACGGGGCGGGGGCCGCGGGCGGCGGGACCGGCTGCCGCCAGAGCTGATACCTTGGTGTAGGCGCCCCAGGAGAGTTCGGTCTCGATGACCATGACGACGATGCCGAACATGCCGAAGATGAGCGCGTAGTCGCTCAGGCGCTTACGCTTCTCGAAGAGAGCCCGGCGGTGTCCCAGCTTGTAGCCGATGTTCTGGTTCTTCTTCTTGCTGGACTTGCCCCCGCCGTTGTTGGAGCTTCCCGTGCCGGGGCCGGGGCCGGCGGAGCTGTACAGCGCCAGGTTGTTGGAGTTGTTGTGTTCGGGCTTGGAGACCACGATCTCCGGGGCGGCGGGGCTGCCGGCGGCGGGGGCAGAGCCGGCGGCAGCGGCGGCGGGGCTGGCGAGCGGCGCCTGGAGAGGCTGCGACTCGGAGTCCAGATCGTGCAGGTTCCTGCGGGACGAGCTCAGGTTGCTGAGCGGCCGCATGACGCCGCCGTTGTACCTGCAGCTGCTCATGGCTATTTCGGTGAAGGGGTTGCTCTCCCGGCGCTGCTGCTGCTGGTGATGGTGGTGGTGATGGTGATGGTGATGATGATGGTGAGTGCTGCTGCTGCTGACACTGCTGCTGGGGCTGGCTGCCTGCTGCTGCTGCAGGCTATGGCACTGGTGGTACTGGGAATATTGGTGAGGCTGTCTGGACGCGCCAGCATGGCTGGACGGGGTGAACTCGCTGACGTTCAGTTGGCTGCCGTGCCGGGAGGAGGCGGCGGAAGACAGCGGCGAGGAGTGCGTCCGAAAGGCGCCCGAAAGCGGCGAGGAGGCGCGGAGCAGCAGGGGCAGGTTATCCCCCGCGGCTGCCGCAGCAGCCCCGTAGTAGGCGCAGTTGTTGCACTGGAGGCACGGGCTCTGCTGCTGCTGCTGCTGCTGCTGCTGCTGGAGGCTCTGCTTGTCCTGGCCGTGCTGCTGGCAGTGCGGCGGCGCCGGCGGGCGCTGCTGCTGCTGCTGTTGCTGTTGCTGGTGCTGCTGCTGCTGCTGCTGCTCGGGGCCGAAGCCCGCCGGGAAGTGGCGCGGCGGGTCCATGCCGGGGCCGTTAAAGCCGCAGGAGGACCGGGCGGTGGTGCACCCTGCGCAATGCGTGACGGTCGGCAGGGGAGCGTCCTGCTGCCGCCACGATGGGCCCATCCCGGCTCCCGTAGAATCCAGCCGCCGCGTCCGATTGGTCGGGCGCACCAAAACAACGGGCATCACGTCACCTGGCGGGGGCGGAGCGGCCGCGCCGTCAGCGGGGGGCGCGGGGCCCCCGCCCGCGGGGATCCCGCCTCCCGCCCCCCGCAGGTGAGGGCTGCCCTCGCCCCCCCGCCCGCCCCGCCCGCGCCGCGGAAACCCGGGGCTTCCCGGGGGCGGGGAGCACGCTCGCTCCCGGGATCTCCCCTGCCTGTCGGCGAAGGGGCTCCGCCGCGGCTCTCCCCGGCGGCTCTCCCCGGCTCCCAACTCACATCTGCGCCGTCTCCGGAACATGGGCGCCGCGTCGCGCTCCGGAGCTGTCCAGCAGCGCCGCCGCCGCCGCCGCCCTGCAAAACACAGCGTCGGGCTCGCTCCGCGCCCGCCGCCCCGGGCCGCGGAGGGCTGGAAGGGGCCGCGGCCGCGGCGCGGGGCAGGGAGCCCTTCCCGGCACATCCCGGGCCTGTCGCGAAGGACGGGTGGGGGGGACGCGCGGCTTCTGCCGGCTGCTCCTTCTTCCCTCAGCCGGAGGAGGGAGAGGCGCAGCCGGGGCGTGAGGCCAGCGGCAGCCGGGGGAGGTTCGAGGGCTGGAGACCTGCTCCGCCGGGTCGGCAGGAGCTGTACCGTGAAACGGGACCGGTGTCACTGAGTAGGTCCCCTCCGTCTCCGGCTCCCTGCCATGCACTGCCTGAAGTTGGTTGTCCGCTGCCATTTTCCCTTTTCCCCTTTCTTTGCCTCTCAAGCCCCCACTGAGTAATCTGCTCTGGCAGCTCCGTTAGGCAGAGACATGTCTGCATCAGGTAAAGTCTGCTTTCTGCATTTATTTAATAAAAGATTATTTAAGGAAAGAATTATGAAAATGAGAAGTGGTTTACCTTGCTACAGTTGTGTCATTCCTGTCAGCTGTCAACTAGGCAAAACTATAAGAGAGGGGTTTTTTGTTGTTTTGTTTTTTTGTTTTTTTGGTTTTTTTCCCAGACAATATTTGATACCATGGAAGACTTCCTTACATCTTTAATTTCTCGGCAATGTTAAAGACAAAATCCACCAAGCCTTTCTAGGATAAAAGCCCGCATCCTTATAATTTCTGTGTCTCCTGTGACATTCAATTTCCTTTGAAATCCTTACATGAGTTGTAGGTTAGAAAGATGAGTGAGGCAATGCCATTAGCAACGTTTTAAAATACGCTCTGTTATAAAATTTTAAAGTTAATTCCTAATCAATATGTAGCTTTTAAAGCAAGCACATGTATCACCCACGCAATGAAACAACCCTCACTAATGTGGTAAATATCATGTGTTACAGTATAGATAAATTATTTACAGACAGACCAAAATTCAGTTATGTTTACATAGCATGTTATTTTGAAAAGCACTCATAAGTGGGAATATATATGATACAAAAAATCATAATGTCTTGTGATAAAAAAAAAAAATTGTCTTACAACCAAGTTTTGAATGGAAATCTACACACACTTCATTCCACAAATGATAAAATACTTTCATTTTTAAGTTGCACGGAAGTATATCTGGATGCTCAAGATTGCACTAATTTCCCTGAACACCAACAGCCAAGATAAAAGGTGCTTTTATTCTTAAGAATGAACAGGTTGCTTAGCGCAGCTTCAGATATTCCATTTTCTTTGGAAAAACATGGTGCTGTACTTCTGTCTTGCTTGTCCCATTTTTGCCTGTTTTTTGAAATACACATGTATCTCAGGAATCTTTGGAAATTAAAATCCAAGGGAACCTGGGCTTCTACTGTTCTGCTTCAGTCTTGCTGAACCATGGTTTCAAAATACATGTTTTGTGAACTAGGTAAAAATTAGATAGGCAAGGTTCCCTCTTTCCTTTTCTGTTCATTCTGTGTCCTTAATTTTTCTTAAAGGTACTTTCTTTTAAGCTTTCATTTTACCAGGATATAAATGCTCATGACCTAGTTTACCTTGAAAAGCTTTTTAAGAAATTTGTAAATCTCCATGTTTTATTTAGAAGTCACCAAGGCTCTGTCCTGTAACTTCATCTACTCTGATCATGGAAGCTTATATTAGAATTGTGAAGAAGAAGAAAAAAATCTTTTGAAGGTCTTGTTATACTAAAATATCTGATATCTTTATGCTGTGTGGGGAAATGATTGCATTTATTTTTCTAATTCATATATAGAAGTCACAAGTCCCAAATGTTATACCTCTGATTCTGCTATCCTGTTTATTTGTTGAAATGCAAGGACAGTGCTGTTATAAGCTTTCAGATATTTTGTCTACTGTCTTGGTTGTTCATTGTGTGAATAAAAAAAAAATTAATATTCCCATGTCTAACACAAGAGGTCATACTCATCACACAGCTTGCTGGAAAATTGATAAGCCAGTTTTCACTTTAGTCTCATTGAGTAGTCTGGGATATTTTATCACAATTTCAAGGTATAAACTAAGACTTGTGGAGAGTTTGCATTTTCAGAGCTAAATAAACCTTCCCTGCTGTGGCATGATTAATGAGAAAGAACAGAAATTAGCTATTTGTTCTATCTTCCGTTGCTAAATAATTTTGAAGTTAATTTTAAAGAATGGATGTGTTTGTTTTCTAAAAAAAAAATCTATTCTTCATGCGAACTTAATTGTTACATTATTTCATATACCACACATTAATTAGTGTGACAGCTCGGAACTGCTCAATCATGCTAACATGGCAATGGTGAACACCTACGACAGAAACATTATCTGTTTGGGATAAAACTTCGGGGTTTTTCCTACCTTTTCATTATATACTGGGTGGAACTGCTCTTACTGATTGTCTTAAGGCCTGTATCTGCTGTGCCAAAAAGGTTGATTTTACATGGGTATGTCTACATGCATGTGCATGCACACCTTAATATAAAGAGAGAAGCAGTTACTGCAGATCTCCCTTGATAATTATGATTAATGGAGATATTTGGAAAACAGATTTTTTTTTTCCTAACCTCTCTAATTGCAAGAACAAGATAAATACTGCCAAGCAGTATTGAGCTAAACTGTATTAACAACAGGACTGGAAACACAACAGACACAAGAAAAATTAGATTTTTGGTAGGATAAAAACCACTATGAAATATTTGAAGTGGCATGGATCAGCTGGTCATTTGAAAAGCTCACATAGCAACATACAATGGAGATACAACAGCTACAGACAGCAATAAAAGATATTAGAAAGCTACTTTGGCTGTTTCCCTATTGCCCCTACTAATGCCAAGCTCCTGTAAAAATAACTGAGAATTCTGAACTCATAATAAGGTCAAAAATATAGAAATACAGTAAATAAAAGAAAGTGAAACAAAGAAAAAAGAAAAGCCAAGGAAACTCCATTCTCAAAGCATATTCTGCACAACACCTAGAGTTTTTAAGAAGGCAGCAAAGGAAAAAGCCTGTCCAATGACAAAAAAAAACCAAAACAAAACAACCAGCCTGGCATTGCAGAGCTCAATATTAGCCTGAAAGGTGTCATTCAGTGAAGGCAGAGTCACGATAAAAACAGGGATAACACCAGGGTAATATAGGGTAATACAAGATCATTCAAGGGTATCTATACAGCAATAAAAATGCTCTTGAGACCATACCAAATGACTGCAGTATAGCTGCTGAGATGATGGGCATGGAAGCTAACTGCATGAACCACGTGTGTAAATTACCTTTTCCATACCATCTGGCAGGGCTTTTACCCACCAGACCCTAACTTTCACCCCAGCAATGACTGGTGTCATGTAATTATATACCCTAACTGGAATACCACCTCTGCTGTACCTATGCTTATTTCCTAGACCTTTTGATAATGTTCCACATTAAAGGGACAAGGAAAATACTATGACTCCATACAGATAATACAATTGCTTGTTAGGAGGATGTGTGCTTTGCTGTTTCTACTTTTGATTTTATACAATTTGACTATTTCTGCACTTTCTTCTGCTTCTCCAGCAACACCACCAATGGAAATGCAAGTCTGCTCCAGTTTAAAACCTTTTGTAATCTGGGATGTGTAGGGTGTGGCACATAAGGACACTGGATAGATAACAGCTCTAAAACAGTAATGAAAGTTTTCAAGGCTGGGGATGTCTTCATTCATAGGGATGTAGCTTAAGAGATATCTAGAATTGCTGCATGCCTTTTGTCCAGTTAAGGGGCATTGAGGGATGGGAGTTTATTTTTTTTTGTTACTAAAAGCAATTTTTATTATACATATTGAAAATATTGAATGTGGTCCAAAAAATATCTGATAAAAGTATTTCTTCACTTAATTAACTTTCCATTTTTTCTGGATATTTTTATAGTACTTGAAGGTCACACACACCTAATGACTTATTTTCTTTGCTTTTTTTTTCGTTATCAAGGGATACTGCCACCTTTAAAGGATTTCATATCTAGCTAAATACATCTACATTAATACTTTTTTAGCCAGCTGATTCAGGTGCTCAGCAGGTGACTCTTAAATTATGTTTAATCAGACTGCCTTTTATTATTCTCACAAATTGTTGCAGTTTTGTAATGGAACTCAGATAACTCAGTACAATTACTGAAATGCTAATTTAATGCATTTAAATAGTTTTTCCTATTTCAGCCTGTGCAAGATTGCAGAGTAACTTTTAGCATGTATGGAATTATCAAGTGTAAGAATTTACTTTTAACTATGCAGAATGTTTTTGCAGCATTTTGACCTGTTAAAGCCAGTGAGACAGCACCTACATCTAAATATAAGATTATACCTTGCAGAGGTGGACGTTAGCTATGCTTTTTCTCTCTGTAAAATATGTCATCTGTGATTCGTGTAGCAATTGATTCTAAATAATTAAATTTGCCCATGTTTAAAAATAAGGTTGTTGGGGGTTTTTTTCCCCTATAGGTACTTAATCTTTAGTGCTCTGTTTAGCTTTAAGAACAGAATTGCTATAGATTTGTATTTTCTTTGTTCTATTTGGAAAGTTCCTTCAAGGTTACTTAATAACAGGTTCCCTTATTAGGCTGTAAAATGTGAAAGATGGACATTGCTTTTATCAGGTGTGTATGAATGCTTTCAAATCTGTAATGGTAGGTCCTTCCAGCCAGTAACCCTCACAATTCAAAACATATAAAATGTAAGCTTCCTTCTTTGTGTTTATTGGAAGATTTTTTATTTGTTTCTGCATTCCTGATACCCTGAAAGTCTGCAATTTCTGCAGCATATTCAAATCTCCTGTCACAGAAGTCTGTTTGTTTAGTGCTGTCATCATCACACCTAAAGTTTTATGGATGTGCTCATAGTACACACAAATATCAATGTACATTGTGGTCCTGCTTACAGAAATTCTCTCTTTAACGAGTCTGGAAAGTTTATGCACTTGCAGAACAAATGGAAGCAGAGAAAAGATGTAAGCAAATGTTCAGTTTTATGTTACCTGCAGTTACACTTCCTACTCAATATACTGTTGATTGTATTTATGTACTCGTTTTTCTAATTTATGAAATGGCTGGTTTGAGAAATGACTTTGGGAAGAGCATCTCCTTCCTTCCTAGTTAGCTATGTCTGCAGTACTTTATTTTCTCCCCTCCTCTACCTTTCACATTACCCCTCCTTCTCACCCTTCCCTGCTGCCGAGGAAACAGTACACTTACGTTACTTGAAAGCACTTCTGAGGTGGTAGAAGACAGGGAAGCATTTATTAAAGTACGGAGTTACTCAAACACCCTCTGGTTCAAGCTGGGCCTGGCTGGGTAAGCTGTACAGCTAAACAACTATTTGAAGTGATATTCCAGAACTTGATGGGAAATTTTATAAATTTTGCATTCCCTGAAGTATAATTCTTCTCACTTCTCTACTTTATCCCTTATTTCAATATTATTCAACCAAAAGTTTGTTGTGTTTTTGAGGAAAAGACCAGATACTATTAGTTATCAAAACTAATTTTAAAGTGAAAGGGCTTAATACATTTGTGCTGTTTTCAGCTAGGGAAGAGTTAATTTTCTTCACAGTGGTTGTGTTTTGGATTTGTGCTGAGCACAGGGTTGATAACACAGAGATGTTTTTGCTGTTGCTCAGCAGGGCTCACACAGAGCCAAGGCCTTTTCTGCTATTTGTGCTGCCACTGGTGAGAAGTTGGGGGTTCATGAGAGGCTGGGAGGAGACACAGCTGGGACAGGTGACCCAAACTGACCAAAGGGATTTCCAGACCGTGTGACATCATGCTCAGGACATAAAGCCGGGGGGAAGAAAGAGGAAGGGGGAATGTTTGAAGTGATTTCATTT
Source organism: Melozone crissalis (assembly GCF_028551555.1). Taxonomy (NCBI): domain Eukaryota; kingdom Metazoa; phylum Chordata; class Aves; order Passeriformes; family Passerellidae; genus Melozone; species Melozone crissalis. The sequence continues at coordinate 15,601,021 of NW_026535783.1, read as the reverse complement.
GTCTTTCCAAGCAAGCACTACGCATGATGAGGCCCTGCTCTCCTGGAGATGGCTGAACACCTGCCTCCCCATGGGAAGCAGTGAAATAATTATCTTGCTTCACTTGAGTGCATGGCTTTTGTTTTCCCTAATAAACTGTCTTTATCTCCACTCATGAGTATTCTGGCTTTTATCCTTCCCATTCTCTTCATAGTCTCTCTGGTAGCGGACTGAGCAAGGAGCTGCCTGGGGCTTGTTGGCTGGCTAGGGTTAAAACACAACAACTTTTCCATTAAATCCTACCCTATTCAGAAAATAGAATTTCTACAGAATTACAATTAATTCCTTCCAGATGGGTAAAAAATATCTTTGCAACCCAGTATATGAGATTAGTAGCTTATTGTATTAGCAAATTGGTATTTAAAATACATATAACATAGTAGACCGCTTTAAAGAGTTTGGATAACCAGACAATTTCTCAACAGAAGAGCTACTTTTTAAAAATTATTGTTCTTAAATTAAAAAATTATTATTCTTCACACATTCAAAATATATTCTACATTAGAGTAGTCCGATGCAAACATGCAAAATATATAAATAGTATGGTTTCTTCACCCTGACTAGTATTTTAGATTATTTATCTTTTCAGAAGATCAAAACCAAGTTCAATGTGGAAAAGATCTTACTATTAAAATTATGAAATCTCTGCTGTTACTGTTACAAAGTATGACCTGAATGTTCTTTCTCAGAAAATTTTACCAGTATCAAAAATTTATCATAGACCAGTGTTGAAGCTGGTCTAAATCAAACTAGCCTTTTCTGTCTCAAAGAAACCTGTCTTCTGGAGTAGAAAGTTTTTTGTAGAAGGAATCCATTTTCCCATTTGTGATCATTAGATAAAATATCTTCCTGTACTGTCTCAGGAAACAGCAGTGCAAGTGACAGTGTTGAAACAACAAGTCATCAAAGTGTTACACAGTACTTGACCATGAAAAGTCTTCAAGAACAGAATTCCAGTATTGAGCAAGTCATGTTCTCTGAAGGGTGGAGTGGCAACATCTACATGTGCCTCCATGTACCCTGTTTCTAGGCCCTTGGTCCCCACTCTGGAGTTCGGGGATGTGGATTCCAGCATGTAGCAATCCCAGTGTGCAGAGCTTCAGCTCGTCAGAAATGTGAGCAGAGGACAGGGACGCAATCACAAATCCAACACTTAATGAATGGTTCTATTGAGAACTCTCTCCAGATGGGGTGGGAGCATAATATTTTTCTTTAAATACCATCGGCTATTGTGTTCGCCTCTTAAATCTAAGGCATATGTATCTGGGTATTCTTCGCTTAAACACAGTAGGGAAGAAAAAGTTATTTTCTTTTCTGCCAGCCTGGATGAATTCCATCTCAGAAAGCAGGTCCTAAAAATCAAGCTGTATTGTAACTGAGGGAAGAAACAACCAATCTCATCCCTTCACAATTGTCTGCTTATTAAATTTGAGATGATTCATCGGTCACTGAGCAAGAAAGTACCCAAGTCACATGTCTAAACAAAAATCAGTCACTCTCATCAGAACAAGAACAGGATCCCACCTCCACCCCCACAGAGAGGTGCAGAGAGGCCCTTTAACAGGCACCTTTCCAAAAGCTGTGTACATATCCTCACCAAACAGCATCAACATCCAGTGCTGTCCCTTTTGGAGGAGCCAAAGGAACATTTCCAGCCTTTCTCATGATCAGGCTTCTATGTCTGCTTCAGTGCAGTATCAGCATTTGAATGCTCAGGGAAACACACGTCACTTTGAACCCCAGATCCTAAAGCTACTTTCGGAATTGCCCTGAAATTTTGAGGCTTGTATAGTATTTGCTAGAAATTTCTGACAATCTCTGGGAGTTTAATCTGACATTCAAGGATTGCTTATACTTTAAAACATGCCAATCTGTAGTCACCTGTAATGACCTATAGTCGCTGTTATTCTTGCATGTTAAATACAGCATGTCATCTCTCCTATGTATGTTAGGTATGTGGGAAAAAGAGGATTCACTACAAGCTAAATGCCATCAAATTAATTTGTCATTGAGCTAATATACATGTGTCAGTTTGGATGAATTTTTTGCCCTGCTACCCTTCTCATGGACATGCTACATAACTGACAGGACAGTTTTTCCAAGAGGTGCAGCTGCTATATTTCTCCTAGTTTTAAATAATTTATTTTAAGTCTCTGTATACACTCTTTACTTACTTTGAAGAGCCACTTCAAAAAAATTGTTTTGGCAATTTTTTTTTCAACTTCACCAGGATTTTTATGAATTGTGCTTTATGAGCACATTTTGCATAACAGAAAAAGGAAAAAATACTTTCTCTTTGACTCAAATATCCACAAATTTTATTTAGGAAGTGAAATGTGGCATTAATAAAAAAACCCCCGTATTATAAAATGTTTGTCTGTGCTTATTCACAAAAATAAATCAATAAAGCCCATCTCTGCTTTCTCAAATAATCAGCTGTAAGCAGTCCTTCTATGTTCCCTTTTCCTGTTCCCTTTTGTGCATGAGGGCCTTTGAGGTCTGGCAGCTAAGACCTGCAGGTGAACACTGTTGTTTCTGCTTCTACACCCATGAATAGCCATCTATCCAATGCACAAAAATACCAAAAGGGTGGCACAAAAATGTTTCTGCTCAGACCACTTTGTGCTGCCCTGTGGGGCTGGATCTCCCAAACAAATGCAGAAGTTTGCAAGGTCCTTGTTGGCTTAGTCTAGCAGCAGGATTATGGAATAAGGAAGAGAACAATGACATCTATGAAAATATGTGTTTATTTATTTTCTTTTATTTGCAACCACAAAACCTCTTTCAGTTTCCAGTTTCATTAAAGATTAAAAAGAATTCCTAAATCTGTTTTGATGTAAACCTGAATTACCTAATTACTCTGTAATAAACTAATTACTAGTAATAAACTACTCAGTTTTACTCCTTCTGCTCTAGCTCAACTGCTTTGTGTGTAATGCTTTCATTTCTACAGTCAAGTATTTACACAGATCAAATGTATATGGCAGATAATATTTGCTCATGTCTTTCTACAGAAGTGTCTCTTTGCACAAGTAAACAAGTATTTTGTAGACAAAGTCCAAAGGCTTACTTTTGAAATCTATCCTAAAAGACAGTGGCAAATGTAATCGCAGACTCTTGGTGAGGATGATAGATCTACAGCAAGCAAAATACAGGAGGCACTATGAGGCATTAATAAAGAGACAGACAATTATAGGTGTCATTTTCTAATGGAATGTAGTGATTTACATTTGCAGAAGGGTGGCTGCTTTTGGCAGGCACAAACTCTGCCAATACACGTTTATTTCTACATATGTACTTGTGTAATAACAGGGCTGTGGGCAGGCTGGGAAGGTCGGCACTAAAGCATTGAAAGTGATTGCACAGTCACACACTGGAAGGAAGAGGATAATTTCTGTTTATTATGATGCTAAGTGTGAACTTGCATGAAAATGCCCTCTAGTATGCTCATAAACAATTTCCTTGTAAGCAGGTAAAAGCCTTTTAAGTAGAACAGTATTGCTTACTGGTCTCTAGTCTGTAGTATGAAACTGACTCATGGCAGCAGAGCTAGAAATGAAAACAAGACAGCAGTCACTGTGAAGGAATCGTGGAACTATAGAGATGAATTATGTGAGGTGGAAAGAATGGCAATGAGGGATAAAAAAAGCTGCAATTCCTAAATAGATGTGACAGCAGATGTTTAAAAAAAATATCTGAGACACAGTGTTTGAAAAGGGTGATTAAAAGGAGAGGTGATGTTTTGGCCAGAAACACAATACGTATACAAAAAAATTGTCTGAATTTGCATGTCACCATGTCTGAATTTCTTAAATGCAAGAATGCCTGTAATTAAATACTAGTTTTAAATTCTGGGAACACATTTTATCTCTGTAGAATACAAATACCATTTTAGTGGACTCCTGGAGCAGTGAAAACTGGCTTATTGGTGTAAAGTACTTGCTCTTTTAAGAATAATCATACTAGTGAAAATTTCTTGTCATTTTTACGAGCTGGATCTAGGTCCTCAGCAGATGATAGAGATGGCTGACATGTCCTTCGTCTCAGCTACAGAAAGCAGATAAGGCCTGTGAACACCAGGGCTGCACCTATTTGTAATCTGTGAGGAGAAGGCAGTGTCTAGACCCCAAGTTTAGGAGAGTATCCTATCTCTGATGGAAGTTGATCAGACATTTGGTATATGGATGGTGCTCAGGACTTGGCAGTAAATAAGTGGACAATCCATTCCCCTTGCTAGGGCATGTGTTCAGCATGACTTTAAATGCTGTGGGTGACAGAAGCCTGGTGATTGATGAGGCTGGATCAGTGGATGTGGAGCAAGGAAGCAGCTCTGCTTCTGGCAGGAAGAGCATCTCCAGAGTGCAGCAGGCTGACAGGGTCTGCAGACCTGTCTGGTTTCCGATGTGCCCTGTAACAGCTCTGGCAGTGATTGCTGTGAGATAATAGGTTGGATCCCTTTTCCAAGGTCTCTTATTTGAAACACTAGTTACAAATCTAAATTGATGCCCTGTCCACATTCTAATCTTTCTGACATTAGAGATCAGACTCCCCAAGAAAATAATTTGTAAAAGTTCAGGAAAAATTTTAGAAAAAAAACCCCAATTCCACTATAAATTTTGAATAATTCTGTTTCTAATATTTCATTCACTTGCTGCTAACTTTTCTGGTAAGAGAAAGGAGACACAGGTCTTATTTCTTTTGTTCTTATTGCATTTTATTTTTAGGCTTTTTATTTAAAAAAAACCCTATTTTAATAACATTGTGTTTTACAACAGAAGGCCACTCAAAAAAGTTAAGTGAGAAGTCCATGTAGTTTTTTCATTCAAGTATGTTTCCTATACCTGGCCTATGTATATTATCCATTTCTTAGTCACACTTAGGACTGAAACACCTCCTTGAGAAGGAATGTCCAGGACAGCATTTCAGAGCAGAACGCTTACTGATGTGTCTTCAAAGTTATTAAGCTAGTCTTGTTATTCTTCACCCTATTATTTTAAAATGCATCTTTACCTGTGAGAGCATACTGAAGCTGTTCAATGTGTTACCCGCAGCAATGTCTAATATTCCTACCTCAGGTCATTTTGTAAAAGAACATTAAAAATTCTTCCTTTATTGCTACATTAAAGCAGTAGTTTCCTAAGGTTCCTAATTTTATGTCATTTGTTGAAACCAAGCTTATCTCCAAAGTCCAAGCAAAGAACACAGGATTAGTAATGATGAGCTCATTCTTAACATCCTCTATCCTGTTAAGGCATGAGCAAAGATTAACCCAGTTTACTTTTCCGGAGGCTTGTGAATATTCACGTTTTTTTAAAAATACTTGTCCCAGAGCACTGCAGTCAAGGGGACACATTTGGTTCTATTATGCCTGTGAAGGATATGACTCAGGTACTCTGCAAATTATGTTAAACTCTTGGAGGTGGTGTGACAGATCTTTTGGAACTTCTTGACTGATATATTTTGCCAAACTGACAATTATATCAGGTGCTTAGGAATTCTGAAAATGAAGCCAATTACTATTGTGCTACCAGATTTGGTATTCTTTCATATTTCTAGTACAAGACTTTATTTTTCAGTGCAAGGCAGAAGACCAGAAGAAGAGTATTCCAGCCTGAGTTCAGGTGTTCCCCTGAGTGTAAAGACTTTTTTCTAAAAGAATATCAATAAAATACATTAAAAGTAAACTATTGGAATTCGGCTACTTCGGGAAGAAAGCAGTAGCATTTCCAGGTGGTCATGGAATTAAAGATACATATTTCACAGTAATATAAATAAAACTTCTTTATTTGGCTAGGAGAATATCAGCAGTTTTATAACTTGATTAAAAATCCTTTTACATTGTCTTAGTTTTCTCTGAATCCCTGCATGCCTGGAATATCATGAGAGTGAAGTGTTTAAGAGGTGATTTTTAGCCACTACATTGCCATTCTCCTCTTAGTTTTTTTCAGTGAGCCAGTGGAGCACTAATGTATGACCAAACTGGGATAAAGATGTAATAATAATCCAGATACTTGAGAAATTATAAAAGATCAATGAAGCACACAAGACCACTGGCAAAAGAAGGAACTGTTAGAAGATAATCCAAATTAGGGTTAATTTGCAATTTTATCTTTGTATTTTCTCAGTTTTAGAATTTAATTTGAAAAGGTGCTCATTTAAGGTAGGCAATTTTTACGTATCCTAGAACACCTCTCTCATTTCAGTCTTTACCTGTTTTGAATAACTGCTCAGTAGCTTGCACACTGTAAGTTTCTGCTTCCAGAAAATTTCCTAGTAGATGGATTTCTTAATCATGGTTTATACTGTCTCTCACCTGAATATATCTTGACAATAATTTCATAAAATTATGAAATCTATTATTCTAGGACATAAATGATACTTAAAATTGTTAACCAGTGAAACTCCTATTTTTTTGAATACAGACCTTGCTCCACAGTGCATCACTTGATCTCTGTGACCTGAATTAAAGGTTCAAAAGCTGTGCACCACATCAGCGGTGGTTGTAAATGCTGTATTTCTCAGCACAATAACTGTTCTTGGGTATCTAGCTACTAATATAATAGGAACCCTTTGTTTGCTGATTACAACTTGAAACTTTACCTAATGTACTTCAAGAGTTAATCACCTAACTGCAAAATAGAAATGCAGCACCTGAGCCTAAGCTAGCCAGCAGGCAACTGCTTTGTGAAGGATGATGGCACTTTAGAGAAATGAGATACTACCATGCCAGGATAGATCCCACATCCAAACTGTTTCCTGGGGCACAGAATTCATTACTGCTTCTTGCAAAAATGGAGAGAACATGAAGAAAGGACAAACAGGATGCCGGAGTGCCCATGCAATGTTTCACCTGCTCAGCACATGCCCAAGTTGCAGAACAAATAGGGTCAATATCTCCCTCTGTTTGATGAGTTTTAATGTGTGTCTCCTAGCTCTATGCTTTAGCCACCAACCTAAGGAATTTTCTGAAATAAAGCACTTAATAGAATGAACTTTAAACACTCATTAGTACAGGGATTGGAATCCAGGTTTCCAAGTCCCAAATTGCTTCCTCAGCCATTAGTCTGAAAAGAATTGCAGTGGCTATATAATTATTCTGTTCTACAGTAAGAGTAATTGAAAACACCTTACCTTATATTCTGGCAATTAGTGATCCTGCTCAGCGGGATTTAAAATTTTATCACACAGAAAGGATCTACGGCGTTGTCTCTCACATGCTAGGGGACACTTCTATCTCATAAGATTATTAATAAGTGAGTTTGTGGAAACAGGTAGCAACACCTCTGTTTTGAAGAGAGCAGTAAGGGAAAAAGAGAAATTATATGACAAGTTGCAAAAATGTCCAATGGAGTTGGCCATGATGGTGAGACAGAGGTAGAAAAAATACTCAAAATCACTTTTAGGCAGATGCAGACATTGGCTGATTATTACATGTGAGATTTTAATCCTGGATATTGCCAAAAACAAATGACATGAGAATTTAGCTACTAGAAAGGAAAACATCTAAAGAGTCAAGTAGTAGATATGATAAAGACCTCAAAGCCTTGGGTCCTGATCTTACATCTTTCACTTAGTACTCCACAAAGAAGAAAAAGATGGATAGTTTGAATACCTATCCTATATTGTTTTTGCAGTAAGAGGATATAGTAAAAAAAAATAAAGGGGAAAAATATCAATGAGTGTTTATAAATGGATTTGAAGATGAAGTAGCTGAATTGCTTACTGCAGAACATACACCATCTTGCTAAAGACTGTGTTAACACCACACAGCTGGCAAATGGCTAATGGAATGCAAAGGTTCCTGGGGTGATAAATGACACTGTAGACCAGTAAACCTGATGTTAGAACTTCAAAAATTAGTAAGAACTATATTAAAAGATAATAGTAATACATACGTGGATTGATATGAGTTTGGGAAAGATTCAAATCCTTTTTTCTTCCCCACAGCAGATGTCCTGCCTAAAAATTCAATGGATTTCCTTGATGAAGTCACCACAATGGTGTTAACAAGGGACAATCACTTAATACATTTGGATTTTCAAAATCTGTAGAGGACTCTGAGGCAAAGTTGTCTTTTCAGTAATGTCTTGGGATGATTGTCAATTTTTACCCGATCATACAATATTTCTTTAATGTTAAAGTAGACTTCCATGTGGCAAGAGCACAAGACTAAAACTTACTTAATAATTTAGTGAAGTAGAATACCGAGTAATTTCTTCAAAGAATTTCAAACCCATTGATTTCAACAGTTGGGGTTTTTTTTCTCTGTATAAACACCTTCAGATTTTATTTGTAAGTATAGCACTCTAGGATGCATAGCGCTCCAGAAAATTTTACTGCTGTTCCATCAAGGCCCTACTGCAAATAAATAAAACAAAATGGCAGCTGAATATGAAAAAAATTGCAGTAAAATACAGCATATTTTTACTTTTTCCTGTTTTGAAGCTGTGAGTCATGTGGCAGGAAAACCCCTGCTAAGGTGACTAGTTCACTAGTCAGTGGGCAAACTGACAGATTCCTCCAGCAAACCATCCAGTTAAATAAATACTGAAAAAGCTTTTTTTGCTTGGATTTGGAGGAAGACTTTTCACATGACTGAATTAGCTGGATAATGGAACAAATCTATTTTAAAGTAAATGTATATAGCTTTTTATCAAAAGTGATATTTTCATCAAGGGTGAGACCCATAAAGGTTTCTCCTCCTCTTTATATAGCTTTATTCAAGCTTTATTGTGACTAGAGTTTTATACCTAACTATATGCAATTGCAGACTGATTTAATTAAGAAAAAATCCAAGGCAATGGAGATCAGAGGGACTAGGGTCCTTGAATCACCTTTTTGCTGGTGGTCAATAAGTTTTATGCAGCATTTTTCTTCACCTTTCCAAAAGGAATATAATGCCTAACAGGTTTTTGTCATGAGGAGGAAAAAAAAAATTCAAATTTTAGAATTTAATTACTATTCCATTGCACTCTATCACTCATCTTCATTGAACAGAATTTAGGAAGCAATTTTAGCTGACAATATTGATTTCAATTATATGAAAGGGAAAGACACAGAAGGATTATTGAAAGACAAAGAACAGCATTGAGAAATGCTGATCTTACATAAAGAGAAGCTCCTCTGTGGAGAAGATATTAAGTTAATGGAAGAAGTCAAATCTTCTTTGTATATTAATTTCTCCTTTGAATTTTCTGTCTTCCATCTAACAGGAGTAGCATTAGCAATCTACATAAAAATAATGTTACTTTTCTCATAGCCTTCAAAATGTAATAAAACTAAAGAAGAACTGTAGAAACTGAACTTCAGCATTTGCAGCTGGACTATATATAGCCAATCTATAAATATACAGGACATTGTTTTTTACTTGCTTTTTTTTTTTTGTACTTCCTCACATGGTGAAGCCAAAGAGAAAAAAGTATCTATTTTAGACTTAGTTACAGCTATTGCAGTGTACAGTATTGTGAAAAAGTTGTCTTTCTACTTCAAAATTGCTTTGCACGGTATTTGTACTTTGCAGATGAGTTACAAAGGACTTGATTTTAACTTAGGGGAAAGTGGTTGAAAAATACTGAGGCACCAAAGAGCTGAATAATTCTTCTAGCTCTCTTCTTCATAAATTAAATTGGGATCTGGACAACACATACTGGGGATGGGGGGGGGGGGGGGGGGGTTGTCCCATTTTATCTATATGCATACCTTATATTCATTTGCTTAATTCATCAGTGTGCTTCCTCATAACTGCTTTGCTAAAGAACCCAATTTTTCTATATCTTCTGAAATAATTAATTTATTTCCAGATGTGAGTATAAAAGCTGGCTCTATTAATTCTTGACATATATACTTGACACTTTAAATAGTGTCTTGGTCTTCAGAAGTTGCTGAAAATCCAGTCTCAAGTATCACACCTTGAAAATATTTGAAATCACCAAAAGCAGTGTTTCCAAGGTCATTGCAGGCCTGTGAAAGTCTTGGACTTTTACATGTTCTATGCAACTGCTGCTGATGCAAGGAGAAATACCTGTATAAATCCCTGTATAGAATTCCTATCAGAACTGTTTGAGCCTCTTTTTTAGTTCTCTGTTTTCTGAAGTATAAAAGACAAATTCCTCACATGAAAATCAAATATTCAGTAGGATCAAATGCCTCTAAGAGTAAGTAAAAGGATATTAATTTCAACAGATGATGAAACAAACCTCTGTGTAGAGTAGTATCAGGTGCCACATTTATCTGCCACATCAGAGTGTACCACTCTGTCACATTTAGCATGCGACGTCAATAAAGCCACTCCAGTGTCATAGTTCTGAGCACCGCAGAAGCTTTGCTTTGAGGTAGGGGAATTAATCTTAAGCATTTAGGCCTCCTGCACAGATACTGTTTCCCAAAGAGGAACTATAAGAACTAGCTAATACGTAAACACAAGTGTAAAAATGATACAATATATATGTCCTGTTCCCCAAGTCTCTGAGCAGAGGCAAATAGCTCTGTCCACCTAAGAACGCAAAACCTCTCCTGAACGTGTCAGTATAGAAGACAGCCAGAAACAGAAACAGCATCTTCCCTCCTGCATCATAGTCTTGGAATTAGAAATTCATCTCCTACCTTTTGGAAACCCTCCCAGAATAATATTTTACGGTCTGCATGTCTCTCCTGCCAAAGCATTAAATAAAGTCTCTGAAAAAGAAAAAGGTAAGCAGCATGACTATGCAGCCCATTCAGTATTCAGTGGGACAGGGATTCCTGCTGTCCAAGACTCTGATAATTGTTCAGTCCAGAGCATCATCTCCATTACCTCTTCCCAAGCCATGCTTGGAAGACAGCAATGCCTGTGGTTATTACATTTCATGAAAACTGCAGTCCTTTAGATTTTGTACAATGTGTGCTGTACAAAACCCTACCAGATCACTGCCTCAAAGAGGCTGATGTGTTAACATCTAATTTCTATGTCAAAGGGAGATTATGCGTTAACTGTACAACAAAGGTACACACAGTGTTTTCTGGTACAGGAAATTAGTTTTAGAGGAAGAAGCTAAAGTAGTTATGGGTTAGGTAGTATAAATTATAATTGAATAGACTCCCCCCAGAAGGACTCCAGATGAAAGTGAATGTTTATGAATATTTATCATACTTTCGTTATTGCTTTCAGGTGGACAAGAAGAGGGGATATAAAAAGTTCCCTCCTCTTGTGTGCCTATGTATCCTATGTATCAACACAGCAGCAAAGCACAGCTGCAATCTTGAGCTCCCTTGTGTTACCACTCTTTGGCATGCCCACGTTGTTCTTGTGATTCAGAGTCTGCCTACATTTCCCTTGGGATTGGTCCCTAATAAGAAAGGAAACACAAAATATCCTTGGTTCATTTGAGGTCTCTTATCTGTAATTCATTAACAAAAGCTTTAGGGTTTTGTAAAATGTGTTTATTGGACTCAAGTGAGATGGCTAACAGCAAAAATGATTCTGTCTTTGTTTATGTAATAGTCCCTGGGTTGAATTTTAATTATTTATATGTATTTGAGAATAGTCAGCCTTTTTTTTTCTCACTAGAGTTTTGTATCTGTTAATGTGATAGATACAAATTGAATAAGTGAAATTGTTGAGAGCATATTACTTTGACCTAGGGAAAACAAATTTTTTCTCCAGTCAGTTCAGGAATGTTCCATGGTCTTATTTCTTTTACTTGTGGTATAAGGTGAGTGGCAGAAAAAACCAAACCCAAGGCTGTCTTACCCCATTAATGCTAAAATGCCCAGAGTGTGTCTTCTCTCCAAGGCTTCTGTCTCAGTCAAGCATTGTTTTCCAGTCATGATAATTAGGCCACAATTTGTAAAGAAAACAAAATTCACTGGACCCAAAATAAATTGAGAATCTGGGGAGGAAAGGGGTGTGTGGGGGGGGTGTTGGTATTGTTTTTTCTTTTTTATAATAGACAATTGCAAAAAATACATTTTAAATTTTCAGTACATAAATAATACCAGCTTGAATACATATATTAGCAATTATTGAAGTTGACTATATATATTATTATACGTTATATTATTAGTTTCAGAAATTAATTTTTCATTTTGGTAAAATAATTGAACCTTATTATCATAACCAAATTGATAAACTATGTTTTCTGTTTTCTGTTTTCTTTTCTATAAAGCTTTGGTGTCTTCTGATGTTTAGTCACAAATGTGCCGCTGCTACAGGCAGATATAAATAACTATAAATATGTGAAGGCCAAAGAAAATGTTTACTTCATGAAACTTCATGAACAGAGAAAAGTATTTAAAAAGTTACAGCATCATTCATCTGAATAATTTGTTTGTGTGGTGCTTTGGAAGAAACAAATTGAAGTACCTGTTAATAGAGCTGCATGACAAAGGCTAGAAATGTAGACACTTTCAACACATGGAAATGGTTGCTACAACAGAGGCTTGCACAACACTGAAGTGATTCAGCTAGAGAAATTTGGTAGACTCTGGGACAGACACTGATGAGGTGAATTTATGCATCTTTATTCAGTGATATTTCAGCACTTCTCTGTGACATGTCTCTTAGAGAAGCCCTTGCCTCATCACACAGCCAGAGCACAGGTTGGCGTGTGGTTTGTGTGTGCCCTAACCAGTAACCCTCACCTGGTATTTCACATAGAACTTTCTTCTCAGCCATGTTGCCCCTCAGTTAATGAAAATAAAGTGTTTATACATAATCTGCAAGGATGCTGTAATTTCTGTTTTTCCTTCAGCTGCATTAGTGCAGCCAGACATTTTTCTGCCTGTGAGCCAGTCCCACCTCACCTTCCTGTAACTTTATTGTTTACAGTCTGTAAACTGCAAAAGCAGTGCAGCTACACTGTTGTTGTCTCAAGACCTGGGCAGCCTGTCCCGAGTGCAACATTCAGTCTTCCCACAGGAGAAAACAGAGCTTGGCTACACCAGTATGAGAACAGTCCACTCCCTCTTCTTCCTCTACAGTAAGATCACAAGAACAACAAACTGGTTTGAGGTCAGGAAGACACTTTTCAGCCTGAAAAGATCCTAGGCTTTTTTTTTTCGTTGCCATGAGTGCATATTTTGCTACGTTAGCAAGGATGCTGTTGTTCAAATCCTGCCTGTCCTGCCTATGTGATTAATCACATTATGAGATAAACTTTGAGGTGGGCTGAACACTTGAAAGTATGATTCATTACCTCTTGTTAAAATCAGTGTGTTTAATATTCACTGATGTAAATGATAGAATTCAGTATCTTTCATGAATAAAGCTGAATTTGACACGAGATATTTGCTCCTAAAAATAAAGTCAAATGTAAACAGATTAAACTAAGTATCATCCAAGCTGTAGAACCCAAGATAGATAAATATTTAAAGATTGCAATTGTGTTCAACCATTTCCCTGAGCCATTACAATTTGATGAAAATGAAACATTTTTGCCCCTCAGTTAATTCTTCTAAACTGAAAATAAACTAAAACAGTTTGGAATTTAATTTGATAATATACTGTAAAGCATAAATATTTGTATAAACAAATAGACACAGGGCTCAACAACCATCATTCCAACACAATCAGACTGTTTCTGCTCAGAAGCAAGGTGTCAGAACATCCTTATATAGGAAGCTCTCTTCTGCAAGCAGACGTACTCATACAAAGTTTGCATAACATCCCTGAGTTATTTGGGTGCATTTTTTACAATTAAACACTTCATTTTTTTAGCTGTAGCATTCTTTTTTCTCAGATGTCTATTGCTTCTGCATTTATATCACACAGGTCTCGGATTTCATTATGTATTACTCTACAGTCATTAGCCTGCTATTCAGGCATATAAAGCATTACATGCAAGTACATATGAAGGAAGCTAAGAAAGTCTTTGTATTGTCCATTGATAAATAAATTAGATAAGTATTTACCCGGGAATGGAAGTATGAACAAAATCAACAGCCTTATTATATGACTGTATGTAGCCATCCTAGAAGGAGGATTCAAATAATTTTACATGTACTGCCCTTCAATGATATTTTTAGAATTTTTTCAAGTAAGCGCACTTTTTAAAGTATAGCAGGTAATATATCTGGAAAGAAAAAGGGAAGGGAAGGGAAGGGAAGGGAAGGGAAGGGAAGGGAAGGGAAGGGAAGAAAGAAAGAAAGAAAGAAAGAAAGAAAGAAAGAAAGAAAGAAAGAAAGAAAGAAAGAAAGAAAGAAAGAAAGAAAGAAAGAAAGAAAGAAAGAAAGAAAGAAAAGAAAGAAAGAAAGAAACCTAAACAAAACAAGCCAATACAGAAAACCAAAGAAGTCCCTCAAAACACAGCTATTAGATGCTAAGTTTGTCTTACTGCATCATACTGGAAACCCTTATCCAGACAGGGAAACCCACTATACATTTGTTACTGTAAGGTTCTGGAGGAATCTTGTCACATCTCCCACCTTATGACTACAGAAGTGGATTGGATTTTTCATTTAATATTGATCCAGACTGAATATTTACGTCTACACACACACCTCTTACTCACACACTCCTTTTTAATAAGATAATTCTAGTTGGCACTATGCTTGAGAGAGATTAATACATGAAGCTTGTTCTGGTATCCTTAGGCTTGCATTATTTTCTAGAATGGATCTGATGTAGTCCTGGATTGATTTCAAATTCAGAAAACTGTAAGCTAAAGAATCTGCTATGATGTATTTAGTCTCAAATGCTTCATCATCTTCTATGAAGCTGCCTATTTTATATAAGTTGAATGACAAAAAAATGTTTGAATTTCACACAGGATTCCTGGAGATGATTATATATTTGGTTTTAAGAATTTTGCAGTATCTGACAAAAGTTTTAGAAACCAAGTGAAGCCCTGGGATGTTTTGTCCATAGTTACAGATGTAGTTTTATGCAGATAATGCAGTCTTTTCAGAAGTGGTAACTCACAGCAGATCCTAGCTTTCACAATGACTTGACACAGTGAACAAAAGGTGTGTGGCATTCTCTAATACCCTGAGCAAAAGACTGGAAAAAAGTCTGTGTCTGTAGCTCAAGTCTGGAACACAGTCAAAACATTTCAGTGAGCAAGGGTTTCAGTTAGCTGGATATAGGCATTTCATAATATAATATGATTTGATTAAGGCCATAAGTTAGAATAGATTCAGGCCTGGGTATAACCCTGAATATTTTTGCATGTTTGGGTATACCCCTTTGAATTTTTAACATGTTATGTTATGTTATGTTATGTTATGTTATGTTATGTTATGTTATGTTATGTTATTCCTTGTGGTAACAGGTCAAACTAGAAGCATAACAGGCTACATCTCTCAATAGTAGCAAGAAATGCATCTCTGACTTTTGGAGTAAACTGCCTTATATCTTCCCAGCAGTGAAACAAACTTATGTGGCTCCTGATTAAATTACTGTCTGCACAAGACTGGAGAAAAGCCTAATACATTTATTAAAAAATTAATAATAAGATCATGTTATCCCTTACCTTATTAACAAACATTTTCATTAAGTTAAAAAAGAATTTAATGCATTTCTATATTTGGGAAGAAGGTGTTTGCTTACTCTTTTGTTTGAGAAGAAAAAAAAAGGAGAAATATGCAACTTTTTATAAAAAATCAGTATAAGGTTATCCACAATGAGTTAGCTTATTTTCCAGTATTCAAATGCTCACATCTCTAGCCCAAATATTTTCTGTACATGTGTTTTCATGTACAAAAGAAAGAATGAGAACTTACAAATTGTTTAACAAATCAAATCTCCACCTATTTTAGTATAACACACAGCCTTTTTCTTAAGACCAGTCATTGAGGTAGTTAGCAAACTTAACAGACCATTTTGATCATAAAAAAAAAAATTGGAAACAACAGAAAAAACCTAGGTTCTTAAGATAGTCCAGAATAACCACTAAGTCAAAACAAAATGGCTCACTGTGTTATTTGTTAGTTACAACAGGAAATAACATATTCTACAAGTCACATTTACTGAGGCATAAAAATTGTCATTTTGCCCCCAGAAGAAACAGACAAATTATATTTCTTACCAGGAGAAGAAACCAGGGCTGACAAGTACATGATTTAGAAAATACTCAGCTTTCAGAAGTGGTATACCCTGCACTAGTTTCTTCCTGCCTATCTTTTGTGCAATCCAATCTTTCTGTCTAAGCCTCCTGGGAGTATTAAGATAACAGTCATGTAGTTTCTATGTGCACTTGTTTAAAGTGTTTGTGCAGTGGAAAACATGGAAACAAGGTGTCAAACTTCATTACCTGTACAATGCAAGAGCTGGACTAAAACAAAAAATGCATTGTTGTATAACTACTACTTGATCAAAAAATGAATTTTGGTAAAGACAAAAGTCTAGGTTCTAAACTGTGTGCATTAAATAGTATGAAGCTCTTGCACTGCCAGAGTAGTTATGACAAGAAGGCTAGGTGGCTACAAACCATTATTGGAGCTGGAAACAACTCTGACATAAACAAAAAGTAATCCTATGCAGTTAAAATGGAAAACAAAACATTTTTTCCTCTTTATACTCATTAGCCTGAAAGTCACAGAGAAAAGCAGTTACTATGTCTCTTTTCAATGTGCCTTGAAGTATTTATCTTTAAAATATGGCTCACAATTCTCCTCTTTCTCCCCTAGTTCCTTATGAATTGGTGATGCAGAGTTATATTACAACACTGCTCTGCAAAGGCACAAGTGGACACAAGCTTGGGTCTGAGTCACGGATGTGCCAATGGTTCCTGCAACTCCATGGACTCTGCTTTAAACTGCACTGGTTTCAAAAGTTCAAAGTGCTTGAAACTTCTTGGTGGCTTTACAAGTAGTAAATGACAGCAGAGCAGAGAGGAGTCCAGTGCAAACTGGCAAGTTATTTTTATTGGTGAAGCACAAAATATACAACTACCGAGAAGATATGTAAGCAGAGACTCACTAAGATTTTACTGTGGGCTCAACTCTTAATTAAGATGAGACGTATAGCTGAATAACGTCTCCACTTCCCAAAATATATTTTTCCCTAACAACCCAGTATATCCTTGTTCCAGCTCTTTCTTGGAGAATATATAATTGAGTTTTATGTGATAAGTCTATGGAGGCTGCATTCATCAGGCTTATATAAAGCTAGCAGAGTGCCAAAGAACAATCTAGCCAGCAATGTCTTTCTATCACAGAAAATTGGGATGAAATAGACCTCGAGATATCATATACTCAATTCTCTTAAGCAATTCCCTTATGGCATTCCTGACACCAGTTTCTCTAACCTAAAAGCTACAAGTAGAGGGAAAATGCCTTGCCCTCTAAGATAATCTCCTCAAGGGCAAAAAACGTCTTTGAAAGCTTTGTAGATAGGCAAAAGAGAGTAGATGCAATATCTCTTACTTTAGGGAAGGTTTTCTCTGTCTCTGATGACCTTTCCAGAATTTTACTGCAGCAATACTGTTCAGGTGGGAGCTACCATGAACCAAATATAGAATCAATTAAAAATAATAGTCAGAGTAGTCCTTGTTGCTTCACCATCAAACTGTAAAAATTTATCAAATAGGCTTTTACATTAATCATTTTGAACACTTGAGTAGACTGTGCACTAAATATAATTGTGTGTGTGTGAAGTGGAAAAGATTGCACACACTTTGGCAGAAAGAAATAATGCAAAATTATCTCGGCAAGTCAAGGAGATAATCTGTGCACAATGGTATGTTTCTGTGAGAATAATGAACTGCACAAGTTCAACTGGAAAAACATCTGTGAAGCAGCTTTTCAGGAAAGGAGATGGAGAATAGAATGACTCATAGATCAAAGAGGCTTTAATCACTCATACTTTTCCAATGTGGCATCATCTGAATTATTAGCAGGACTACCAGCAGTGAAATTGACTGACAACCAACACAAGTGAAAGCCTTACTAATGGGAATACTCTGCTCTAAGCACCACAGTTTAGGAAATGTTATATTAAGGGAAAGCTTTCAGAGAAGAGCAACAACAAGTGGTAACAAAATTTCAGGGTGTTGGGGTAATCAGGAATGACTGGATATTTATTTAGTCAAGACACTACATTTCAGTGAAAGAATTAATAAGTATTTCCATATGTCTCCTGCATGTAGAACAAGAGCAATAATCCTCAACTGCATGTAGATAAGATGTCTATGATGGTATGGACAGTTAAGAGAGAGAATGTATTATGCAAGAAAGAATATAGAACTTTCTAGAAAAAAACCCTTTTGCCAGGAAAATTTCTGGAAGAGTTCCTGTGGTTGGGAATGAACTAGATAATCTAAAGAGGTCCCTTCTAGCTGTATTCTTTGTTGCTGGGTCTAGGAGAGCCGAGTATTCATCTCCTGTACTGAACTAGTTTTAGAAAAGTTCATGACATATTCTTGGCCCAATGTGTATAGTGGCTCACAAGTTTAGGTCATTAATTTTCTTTTGTGGGCCTAATCTACACAGTGCATGTCATTCTTACCACCATCAGTACTGCTGTCTCTCACTTGCCTCTCCAGCACAGCACAGATTTTTTAGAAAAACCAATGTTTCCTGACCTACCTTGTGTTTTTCTCCCTGACACGTTACTGGAGGGAAGACTCCTTTTCCATACTCATAGATGTTTCACTGTTAATTAAGAATTATTAAAAAATAAAATCTAGTACTGTTCTGCTTTAGTCTTTTTTTTATCAGCTATTCTGTGGGGGTGGCATAATTGAAAGTTCCACTTAATGGCACATGTGACACAATTTTAAATTCCACTTACAGGCGCACAAGGACAGATAGCTCTCCACAGTCAGTGTTTCAGGACTATGGTGTCTTACCAATGGCATATGATGCAAAGTGAACAACATTGTGTTTGCATGCCTATTGGAGCACAACGTGCAGTGCAGCACAATGCAGCATGTGTCAGCTTTTGTCTGCTGATGGCAGTGACCCCTTGAGCCAAATTCATCAATGTCTCAGAACAATAGATTTCTTTCTCTTTGATGTTTCTAATTTGGAGTAACAAATTGTTTTATTTATTTCAACTATAGTCAGTTCTGGTAATAGACTTGGACTGATACCCACGGTAAACAAAGCTGTGTGTTCACCCTTTCTTCTCTATTCCTACTGAAAAGCTTTAAGCTGAAAATACTTCAAATATGGTATAGGTAATCTCTCTAATTAAAATCCACTAAAATTGTCCTCCCTCCCTGCTATCATCACAAAATTATCTTAGTTTATATTTTCCCCCCACTCTTATATTGTACAGCATAACACTGTTGGAAACAATAACATTTACAGAAATGATCCATAGTTTGGCTGAGGAAATGACACTTCTTACTTCTGGCAAACTTCTTTCAAATTTCTGGGTTGTGATTCTCTCTGACTTTTTTAGCGGTAGTCACTAACAGAAGTTTGTCTAGTTACTGCTGAATCTAAAATCTTATATGTTCAAAAAAGTATAAAAAATTAAAGGAAAAGGAGTTGAGATATCTGAGCTTTCAGCATGGAGAGGCCAGGCAAGTCTGAAATAACAGATATCAGAGGATGGTTACATAAAAACTTAGTGAACCATGATCTTATATGCACCTCAAATTGTCTTAATTACCAAAAATGAATGAAGAGACCACTAATTCAAGACAACTGCTTCTTTCTATCTCCAGCTCCCTTAGATACTGCAACTACCCAAAGAGCAACTTGTCTGCAGCAATCTTGCTACATATCTTCTTCATCCAGGACTGTGGTACATCTTCTATGTGAAAAGCATACACATCTATGAATGAATAAAAATCTACAAATAGTTTAGTTACCATGTGACATGTCAAAACCTGTTTCAGTTTGTCTTTGTGAGGCTCTAGTTTGTTTTCACTGCAGGTTTTCATGCTCCAGAGGCACATCTGTCTCCAGGAGTCCTCTAAGACTGTTCCCAGATGAAGAACAGTTTGCACAGTTGGTGGGTTAACACAATGCTTATTCTTCTAAAACCACCAGCCCATGGAACCACACAATGCTTATTCTGTAGGATCAGGTTAAACACTAACCAAGAAGAAGAATGGGAGAGTAACCAGACCACTTATGCCAACTTTTCTCTCAGCTTTGAAAGAAGTAGTTAATCAGGCTGTCAGGTATGGCCTTGGGGTCACCAGCCACCAGGGACTACCAAAGAGATGCCCAGGAGAGAAGAACATGTGCACAAAGGGGAGTGAACACAGGGATTTTGAAGAAATTATTATCATATGCATGTTCATTCCAGGAAAACAAATGAAAATATATGTGAAATATAGTATTTAAACAGGAGCCTTTTCTGTACTCAGTGTGTACAGAATTTCAGGGCCTTAACCTTCTTGTGAATCTGGCTGAGTAAAGAATGTTTTCTTCTTAATGTTCCATTGATGTTAATGGGTTTTACTTCACCAATTTTTGGTATCAAGGCCCCTGCATTCTTCTGGAGTGAGGCAAAACCCACAAGTGAAGCAAATGAGAAGCACAGGGAAAAGTACATCTCTTTGAGGCCCTCATGGGTTGCATTTCTAAGATATGTAATTGCATTCTTGCCATCCTGCAGAATTTTCCATGTAGAAAGTCTCCTGTCCATAACAACATAAGGGGGAAAGAAACAGTTGTGTGCTATGCACTCTTTCCCTCACATAGAGTGTTCTGTACAAGCATAGAAGAAAACATTTACATTTCTTGCAATCCACCAGACATACTTGACCTGTAAATCCAGTTTGCTTGGATATTGCCTAGGAGAGAATTGTTTTGAAAGTTTCTAGTGCAGATTAACATTCTGGGCCACCATTTATTCAGTAATTCAAAACCAAATCTTGAACACATACCATTGTTCCGGACCCATTGTTACTCTCTTGCAAGCTGCATAATCTATGAATACATTGGCATGCAAAAGTGTGCGCTAATTAATAGATGCTTATCGCAATGTGATACACATCATCAAATTTTTTCATTGTCTTTGATCCAACAGTCACTGGCAGTGTTACAATGCAGAGTAACTATTCTATCATATTATTATCCTCCTATGCATGTTAAAAATTTGCATAGCTGTAAAGCATTAATTTTGTTCACACTTGGGGTTTCAATTCTTGCTTCAGACTGCTCAAATGAGATGTCTCATTTGAAAAGTCTGAAGCAAGAATTGAAATCTTTCTGCCAAAACTTTTTTTCATTAATTTTCTACAGCCTTGAGTCACAATTTAGCTGCCTTGGAAATAATTCGTCTTTGTAAATAGCAGTAGACACTGCCTCTTTTGGAACATAATTCCTCACAGTACCTGAAGGAAGCTGACAAGAAATATGGATAGAGACTTCTTATACGAGCATGTAGTGACAGAAAAAAGGGGAATAGTTTCCAAATTGAGAGTAGTTTAGGTTAGATACTAGGAAGAAATTCTTTACTATGAGGGACTGGAACAGGTAGCCCAGAGAAGGTGCAGATGGCCAATCTCTGGAAGTGCTCAAAACTAGGCTGGTTGGAGCTTTGAGAAAGTGCCTACTGAAACGTTCCTCTGTCCACAGCAGAATCATTGGAACTAGATATTCTTTGTGATCTCTTCCAACCCAAACCATTCTATAATTCTATCATTCCAGTAAATAGAATATTTTGATTCATTATTTGCATGCATTAGCCTGCAATGAAAGTAGAAATTGAAATGCCAATATATGTTCATACCTTATATTCATATAAAAACAAATAGCATTTGCAGCTTTTCTGTATAAGAGCTAAGTACTTGATCTTTTCCTTTAAATAGAATATTTTGATTAATTAGTTGCCTGCATCAGTCTGCAACAAAACTGGAAAATAAAATGCCAATATATCTTCATATCTTATGAAATTAATTCCATATAAAAACCAATAGCCTTTGCGGATTTTCTGTATGACAGCTACATACAGAAATTTTCTGTATTTTCCTGCTGTTGTGGAAAAAGCACCTCCATCCAAAGGCCCTCTTGATAACAAAAAGTAGAGGCAATGCCCAAGAAAAACCTGTGATTGTTATGCACATCACAGAGAGTTTCTGTTTTTCTCTTGACTTAGATGTATACATTCTTTTAAGAAGACTAAGGCAGACAGAGGTCCCTGGAGGTGGGAAAAGAGAGGGCTTGTTCTTCTACCTGGACCTTCTCCACCTCCTGTGTCATCTCAGGGGTAAGCTGTGCCAGCAACAGAAGCATTTGGCTGACAAGACAGAGGGGGCCTGCAAATCTCATAGGGACACTTCTTACTTCTGTTCTGCCCTAATTTGTTGGTTGGTGCTTTCTTTATTTCAAAAAGAAAGCACCAACCAACTGGTGCTTTCTTCTGGTGTTTTGAATGGAAACGAGGATTTTTGGATTACAAAAATCTTTTGGTCTTTGAACAGGACTTCACTATAAGGAGAATATTTGAGCAGATTCATGTCAGAGTTTGCACCAGCTTAGCTTTCTATCCAACTGTCTATCAGGCAATATCTCTTCAGTATTGGCAGCAGTCAGATGATACTTCCCCATCATCTTGCAATTTAATATAAAACACGAACCTTGAACAATGTCATGGTCACATGTAATCTGAGCATGGTGAATTGCAGGCGCTCAAAAGAGAGCCAGTGCAAATTGAAGACAATAACAGCAATTAGAAAAAAGATCCTTGTAAAAAAATAAATGAGATTAGGAATAAAGTCAAGGGACAGCTATTTGTTTCTAGGAGCTATAGAAAAAGGATATATTTAGGCACTCTCTATTTTGTTTTTTCCTTTTGATAGCTTTTAAAAGAGGAAAATTTTCTTTTTCATCAAACCCAAAGCTGAATCTTATGAGCAAGAATGTACTTATATATCACACATATTTTTGTTTCAAATCTGGCCTGCATCTGCAACTGCATCGATTTCAAAAATGTTAAAAGAATGGAGAAGAAAACATCAGGGGAAATTTTAGTTATTAGGAAGAAATCCTTTTATGTGAAGGTAGTGAAGCACTGGAAGAGGTTTCTCAGAGAGGCCATGAATGCCACATCCCAGAATGTGGCAATCTCAAGACCAGGCTGGATGGAGCTTTGAGCAACCTGGTCCAGTGAAAGGTGTCCCTGCCCTTGGCAGGTGGATTGGAGCTGGGTGCTCTTTAAGGTCCTCTCCAACCCAAACCATTCCATGATTTTATATTGAGCCTGCAATAAGCAGAAATAGGAAGAAATCACCCTATCTTACTGAAGTTTTCAAATCAATGCCTGTTCCAAATCAGATCACAAAATGCTCATATTTCCTTCAAAGAGGAAGTTCCCTCTAAAATTTCAGAGGTGAAATACAGGAAATATGTAAATTTTTAAAGATTGCTAGCACAGCCCAAATCCAAGCAAAATGAATTTAATTTTTTGTTTGTATGTTTTCTCTTATTGCATTCAGAGAAAAAATGAAGCTTCAAACCATTTACCAGTTTATGAAAAAGGATATCTGAATAACAACTTGAAAATACCTTTCAGCTTTTTCTCGTGTTTATATCAAGGCAAGATGATAAACAGAGGCAGATGCTTACTGAGTCAATTGGTACAATGGTAAAAATCCTATTGCCCAAAGAGGGTTCAGTTCCTAATCCAGAAGCACTGGGAATCATGCTCAGCCTCCTTTTCAGTGACCTCTACAACATGGCAATGTCAATATGGTTCTCACTGTCCTGAGGGTAATAATGAACACTGGAAAGATCCTCTTCATCCCTTTGTTTTAAGTTCTGGCAAAGAGCTGTAGCAAACAATCCAAGGAAAATAGCTTTTTAATCCACCACATTTCTGAAATGAACATCTAAGTGAGACTTGATAAACTTTTTACTGTTTTAATCCTACCACATTAATTGTGAAAACACAACAACTTAGAGGGAGTTTAACACCATACTAGTGAAATATTGCAGACTAATCCTTTTGCTTTTCCTTTTTTCTCACAGACTGCTGCAAAGCAATGCAGGTCCATGCAGGATTATGGGTTCCTTTTGTCTTTGGTAACTCAACCAGAGCTTAATTTGGCACAAATGCTGAAAGATGTTGCACTAACAACAAATGAGATTTACTGGTCCAAACTTTGCAGCATACAGACTCCTTTCTTTAGTGAACATGAAACAGTGGGTTTGAGATAGCCAGAGGTCTAGACTTGAACATCAATTGAACAAATAGCAGCAGTCCATGCCAGCCTGAACCTAATAAACCATGCAGGGCTTGTTGTTCTCCTGCTTCTGAAGACAAAGAGGATGTTTCAAATTTTCTAGGGGCATATGGCTATAAGCTGCACAGCTTGTATCCCATTATTTATTTTAGTCTAAGCTAGTACCAGAAGCCCTGTGGTTCTTTACATTACAAAAAGGGAGAACCAGGGAGCCAAACCCACCTCTCAGATGCTGCTCTCCATCAGTGTAACAGAGAGTGGGAACAAGGAGACTATTTCTCCTGTACTCATAGTTCTTTTGTGATATGGCAGAACAGTATGAAAACATCCTGTTCCTTTAGTGCCCCAAGGAGCACCCTGTAGAGTGACAAAGGTTTACAGAGACTAAACTTTATACAAGTAAGCCAAATCATAAATCTTAATTTGACACCAATGCTAAGATGTATTTATTTATAGTTACTGCTAAGTATCTGACTTAAATGAACTCGGCATGAATAAAAATCCTAACAGGACAGGACAAAAAATGGGGGAAAGGGAGCTGTATTACTATGTATACATACCACAGTATTAGTGCCTGACTGTACATGGACCCTTCAAATAAGGTGTTTCCCAATGTCCTTTTAGAGCTGTAACCACTTGCTGGAACACTTTTGGACATATCTTACACCTAAATGTCTAGCTAGAAGTGGAGGAAGTTGACTCCTGCCACATTGTCACATCACAACTTAAACCATGGCTAATTTAACATAAGTGGAGGCCACTGAATGCCTGGCTTTACTGCATGTTTGGAAGTAGAGAAATGCTAGTGTTTCATTGCATAAAGATCATGAAAAAATGCAGATCATGAAAAAATATCTTGTGATCACTAGACAACTAAAAATAATGGTAGTATGTTTATCCAGCAGCTAGCAAAAGTCTGCTGAGTTTTCATTGATTTTTTTTTTCCTGTAAGCAGGTAAAAATCCAGGACCATGTAACACCTGGCAACAAATAATACATTAGTCTAGTCTATGCAAAAAGGCCTGGTAGGTTTCCTATATATTCATTTTGTACAGGTTGGTTTCTGTTACCTTGAGTTTTATTTCCAGGATGGTAGGGCTGTGGTGCAGCCCAAAGCCTGCCACAGTTTGCCAGACAGCATGTCAGAAACCAAAGATGAGCACAAAGATACCTGAAGGTACCCTGCAGAAATAAGCCTTTTCCCAAGAGAATTGCAAGACAGATGTCTGGATTTTTGTTTATGTTTTAGAAGTCACCAAGTTTAAGTAGTCAAACAGATGAGAGGAAAAGAGACTAATTTTACAAGTAAATCCCTTGCAGCGACACAGTAGGAGCTGAAAGACATTCTAAGAGAGCACAGGGAGTTATGACTTGACAGAGAGGGAAAAATCCCATTTAAATAAATCCTCCTATACCTTTCCTTTCCTTTTTTCTATATTGATACATTAAATCAGGTTTCAGTATTTTCTGAAGAAGGCTGGATGCATTTGTAAGTCCAGCTGCCTTAAACAGTAGCAGAGCAATTAAATTGGCAAATTGTGACAGCCCCTGCAAGGCTGCAGGAACTGTAGTGCTTAGGTCGGTGCCTTACAAGCCAACACATGGAAAATTTACAATGGCAATTATTTCCTATAGAAAGAACAAAGTTTCTCTCTTCTTACTGACCAAGAATTCTCAGTTTCCTTTCCAAAGTAAGTTAAATTAAAATCCCTCACATACTGCACCAAACAACAGTGAAAAATCCTGTAGATCCAGGGTTATTTTTAAATCACACATACATTCATCTGAAGAAGTTCTTGCATTTGTCTGTAATGTTGGAAACTGTCCAGAACTCAACAGTAATTGGTAGAGACTGTGCTTGAATCAGGGCTGTGTTTAGTTATTGCGAGTTTCTTTCTCTCACATTACCTACCCTGTTAAGCTATGCTAGACGACTGTGGTGGAAGCAGGGGAGTGTGATCAAAAGGCTTTGATTTCTTCCCAGTCCAAGCGCACTTCTATGTACAAATATTTTTTTTCTCCAAAGAGCTCAGAGGGCAAATTGTCCCACATATTTTCAGGAGGAAAAAAGAAAGCCAGGACTCAAACATTTTTTTCCTTGATTTTCCAATTCATTAAGAAAGAGATTGCAAAGAAGCCATTCCCCTCCACAAACATTTTCTGCTCACTCATAAAATTAGCAAAAATAAATATATGTTAAATATATATACATTTATATATATTTAACATAGTAGTAAAATATAATAATTTATATATATATATATGTATGTATAATTCAGTGTTTCAGACTTCCTGCAAGACAACCAAGAAAAAGTTTACCCTTCACAGATGTCCTAGATTTTAGGAATCTTAGAGGAAAAAAATCACTGGAATTTTTTTTCACTTTTTATGGCCTCAAAATTTTTATAATATCTGGAATAGCCTCCACATAAATGACCTTTTTTTTTACTCCCCCTGAAAGTCTCAAATCACCATGTGAGGTATGCTGCAATAAAACATGATAGCAAAGCATGGGACTGTGGCCCTTGTGAGATATGGAAGTGTAAGAAAGAAAATATGTATTTGTTTTAACTGCACACTCTACAATGAATGATGATCAGTTGTAATAGAAGTGTAAGGCTCTTGTGTCTCACTTGACCACATCAGAAACAATAGAATACAGGGTTCTTTGGGCCACGATAGCAGGTTGTCCAGAGATTACACCTGATAGCTACTTGGAAACTGATAAGCAGATGATCCCTCAAGAGGTAATTCATCAGTAAAATCTACCAAACAAGTAAAAAACCCGCAAGAGATTACTGGATGCCCAAATATTTGTTCATACACTGCTAAAGCAGGTGGGGCAAATTGTGAACTGGTCCCTTAATGGTTATCAGCTGCAATAGGTAGTATAATCTGGCCTGAAGATTTAGGGCTTGACAAAGCTTAAATAACATGCCTTGGCCTTCAGGGCTGAAATCCCTAACTCTTTAGCATTTCTGCATATTTCTGCTCCCCTGTGTTACAATGCTGACCATGGGATATGTACTAGCTTTCAAGTATTTTGACTATTATAATCTTACATTTTGAAAAACCTGGAAAATTAGAAAACGAGGTGAGGTTTTTCCCACATAACTGATGAAATACACCTAAAAGAGGGTATGAGACAAGTGGTGGAGACGAAGAGCAGAATCACTTAATCTCAGAGGTACCTGTAGTGTCAGGAGGGAAACAGCAGGAAATCATACTTAATTTGGGTTCTAGTTTCTATTGTTTGTAACTTAGTGAAATAGATGAAAGAAAGAAGTTTACTAGTAATCAAAACCAATGCTATTTTAAAATAGAAGGCCAATACTATTGTTTTGTCCTTAGTGACAATAGCAACTTGGCAAGACTACTATTTTCGGATGTTCTTGATGTAAAACTTCAAGGCAAGGTGGGGTTTGGGAGGAGGAATTGTGTCTGTCACTAGGCACACAGTTCAGAGAGAGTGGATTACATAAGACAGAGACTGTATGCAGTAGATTTTGGTACCCTTTTGATAATGTGGCAGGTCTCAATAAAAAGAATGACAATTTATTTCCCTGAAGCATGTGACATGGAACTAGAGAGTTGTATTTTGCATTCAAGTCCTAGGCCATTAGTATATTTGGGATGTGCTTCATTGTACCTCTTATAATATCTAATATCTTGCCATAGGAAAAAAAGATAATATTTCTTTAGCAAAAGGGAGTGCTGATTCTTTATGCAGTCCAAATTCTACTTTCAAGGAAGCTGCCAGAAGAAGCAGAGGCACATTACACCTGTGGGGAGGAATTTTGAAAGATGTGGCTCTCAGCAAACATTTTGATTTAACATACGACCACCTTTTTGAAGGTAGCAAATTTTGCAAGTGCTTTGAGAAAACACAGCAAAATCACAACTCGCAGCAGTTTTGAGTTATGCTCCTTCAGAAAAGAAAAAAATTGCCATTGCCTTATAGAAAGTTTTCCAATACAGATGCTTTTCCTGGAGCTTTGACAGCAGAGCTGTGCCTCTGAATTGTAAACATAGCTGCTACTTTGGCCATCAAAAATTTGGTTCAGAAACAGAAATACTTTTGAATAAAATAGTCTTGAATTGTAATATCCTGTGAATTATTGGAAAATATGCAGATACAATTGAAATCCATTCTTTTACATATGCTCAGGAAACACAGCAACATAATTTTTTCCCCTCAAATGCTTTTAAACACACTCCAGCCATTGCTTAGTGATTTGTAGGCTCTGAAAAAAAAAAAAAGCAGATGGTGTGCTTTGACCATTACTTATTTTACCAGCCAATTTTATTTCACTATTGATTTATATCCTTTCTCCTGCTTGTTGCATCTGCTCATTTCCTGAGGTTATTCTATAGCAATTTTCCAGCACAGGGAAAATATCTGTGTTATGTGTGGCTGGTGCCAAACACTGGGTGGCTGCGCCCCTAAGCCAGGCAGAAGTTAGTCACTAAGCTATCTTTCGTTGCCATGTTTTCAGTCACTTGAGGTGTAGCTTCAAGTTTGTTAATGACTGTAATTTTTCCCAATTAAGACACCCAGTAGACAGACTTAATTTCATTTGATGGATTTCAGGAGAAGGTGCCTAAGGAGCAGCAGGAATAGACTGAAAGACGGTCCACATAGCTTTTCCCCAGGGAAAGAAAAAGTGAAAGGACATGGGCAAAGCAATGAAAACTGTTGACCGTCCTCTCAATTGTATGAGAAGTAAGAAGTGGTACTGAGGGGCCACATACATCTGCTTCAGCATCTGATTCTCTGTAAGCCAGTAGATATCAGAAGTCCTCTAGCCTCATTGTTCTCTAGCCTCTCTATTGTTCTAGTGAAAATGCTGTGGCTTGCTCTGAAATAGATTCAAATGAGCAGAGAAACTCATCCCAGCTACCTATCCTGGTGCAATTCAAGCCTTTGACTAGAGACTGTTGCAATTTGAATTGGTTCACTCACAGAAAATAAGGGGAGAGTATTAAATAATAACAACACAGTTTGGCTTCCAAACTGTGGAAACAAGTACATAATTTCTGGTTTAAATAGTTTTTCCTAAGCAAATTTTTCCTGAGAAATCAAATAATGACTTTTTAAAATGTCCCTGTTCTATCATTCAGCTATCTTTTCCTGTTACTTTACAATACTATTTAACAATTGGTTCACAGACACAGAACAGCTGCTTCCTTTTGATTAGTCCTAATGCAAGTAATTTACTTATAAACAAAACAAACAAACAAACAAATGGACCCACCCAAATAAAAAGGTTCGAACCGCATCTGCCCTGTACTTTCCCACTGGACACCTTAATCTGTAGGTCCTCATTTTCTGCTGTATGAGCTGTGTATCAACAACATCACACCATCATGATAATTACTGTCATAGGGATCAGCTGTTCCATTTTTACATTCTAAATAAAGAAAATGAACACTTCTAAGTTGCTATTTAAAATGTAAATTATTTTGAAATCGCTGAATGAAACGAGCTGAATCTGCAGGTGGGATTGTCCTGTGTCTGCCGAGGTACTTGCTGTGGCATTACTGCCCCATGAATGGACTATAAAATACTTCAGTGCCCTGGCCCTGCAGCCTGGAGATTGCCACATCCACATGTCCGACCTGGCAGTGTGTTGCTGCTTTGCTCCTTTATGAGGAACAAGTTCAAGGAGAAATGTCTATCATGTTTCACAGGAGCAGCACAGCAGTCTGGTGGGTGAGAAATGAGAGAAGCAGCTAAAGCAGCAATAGATGCCCCGTGAGGAGCAAAGTAAAGAGTCACAACTGTAAGCCAGAGAAGGTCACCACAGGTCTCCCACTCAGTCAGAGCCAAGGTTAGATGGTGCCACCTGACACAAGTGCACAAGAACCCACAGCGCTTCAGAGGATGAAAAATGGAGGGACAGGCCAGATGGTAAATCCAGCCAAGAGAAACCACAGCAAAAGCTGCCCAAGCTGTCAGCAGCCAACAAAAAAACTCTGCTTGTGACCTGTCTCTCTTTCCATGTCTTTTGGGGCATTTTATTTTGACCCTTTAATGTTCAGAGCTAGCATAACAAAACCTCATCTTCAGTTTCTCAAAGACATGTCTGATAGCAACAAGAAGAGTGACAAAGGGCCTTCTTACCGCTAAGTAACTCTGCCAAGTGAAAACTAGCAAAGACTATAATAGAAGAAGTTACTAGTGAAGCCTCAGAAAAGGAGGGCTGAATTAACTGTGATCTAAACAGAAGGAATATCAACTAGAGTACAAGCAGGAATACCAGCAGCTAGTTGAAATTTGAGCACATCCTTTGGAAGGATCTCAGACGCTTGTCCAAGCCCAATGAATGTGTGCCCGTGCACTCACATACACAAAACTGCTGTCACAACAAGGTACTCTAAGGCAGATGGAGCTGGGGATTGAGGGGAACAGCTTCATAGAATGAACCAGAACAGCCCTACCAGAGAGTACATTGTAATTTAGGAGACAAAGCAGCATGGTAGGAGGTGTGGGGTCAAACCACTTTGTGGGTAAACAAAAGATTATTCATTCTGAGCTGCTTGGTGGGTGAAGGCTACTAGCTTTCTTTATGATTGCTTTTGAAGAGACTGATGTAAGAAGCATCCAAAGGTGTTTAACCAGAGGGATACATGCTGCTGAATGCTGTCTGCAGAAAAGTTCAGCTGCTGAAGAATGGTAAAGGCTTTGGAGCTTGCAGACTAAGATGAAACTGAGCAGAAAACTTTTGAATATCTAATTTTGGGCCTAGAGACTTCTAAAGATGGCTAAGAACATAAATCCTTTTTTAAACATAGCCCTGTTTGTGAAGAAAAGACATCACTGTAGAATATAATCAGATTTTGTGAAGGTTTTAGAGTTTACTTCTGGTATGTGGTACAGAATTTAAGCTGGAGAAAACTCCACAAAGAGTAGAATGCACTAGCGTAAAAATAAATGAGATCAAAATCTGCTCCACAACCAGAAATACTTGTGGAGATTTAATATTCTTTGACACATTATGTAACACACTGGAGCAAAAGATTCAGTTGCTTCCAGGACTCTAAACAGTATGAAAATAGAGCTACTTTTTAAGAAGATAAAGAGATATTTTTTATTAATTTGTAGAGGAAATTTTTATCCATCTGACCACTTGTATGGAAGTGCCTTATTCAAAGTAGAACTGGGCCACATTATCTTTTGTTTCAAAATAAATGTCCTTTAATTTTTTTTCTGTGAAGGATATAAGGGTGTGATGAGGGGAAGATGAAAAATTAACACCAACCCTTTGAAATGTAAATTGCCTAATAAAAGATTATCAGTGATAACTGTTGATTTGTAGTGTGTAATGGTTCATCATAGAGATGGTTTTTGAAATGCTGATGCACACAAATCTCTAAAATAGGTTTTTATTTCTATAGTCTGTCCAACAGATTTTGTCTTCCCTTCACTTTTCAAGTATTTCAGTGCATGCAAAAATTGGCAATTTATTCAGTATGAAAAATTAATTACTTTGAAAGAATATGTAGGTGATAGAGAGGAATGGTTTCTACAGTAAAGAGTAAAAAAACCTAACATTGTTCTCTAGACTTTGACTTGTAAGCATTCTAAGCAGTAAAACAAGCTTTCTGAAGTTCCTCTAAATTTTTTGAGATTCTTCAGATTATGCTAGCACTGCAGGGTTTCAGATATAAATTAAAGTGGTTTGAGTGGGAAATGAAGGAAGAAATGTCTTGCAAGAAACTGTTTTCTTTTCAGATGAATGTCAGTCTTCGCAATAACACCACTGTTCATATCAAAGGTTAGCAGTATGACCTGTTTTTGTTATTAAAATGTCTTACAATGATAGCAAGAGATGAAATTCTAATAGCAAAAAGTCAGTATTGATTTCCAGGTTATTGAAAATTTTAGATGTTTGTCATTTGATTTATATGCATTGTTTAGTCGCGCAGTGTTACTTCTGGTTTTGGGATTGTGTGCATTTTCGGTGTTTGCCTAGACAATTTTTATATGTTCTTCCAATGACCCCAGTGCAATTCTCCAATTGTGTTACAACAAGATCAGATCTGGGTGAGACTGAGCACTAACATCACAACTTGGTGTAGGCTGGAGGGTTGATGGGAGCAGTGGAGGTCCCATGGACCACCCAGGACCATTCTGCTGTCCCAGCCATGGGGCTCAGGTGTCCTGCTATGCAGGACAAGCCTCCTGTGCAGCCAGCTATTTGACAAAAATCCCGTCTGGGCCTCACAATAATGCTGATGCAGAGCCCAAACTCATTCATGGGGAAGTCAAGACTCAGGTGATGTCTGAGGCAAAGTGAAAATTTTCCACGATAGAAATCCATTTTAATTTAGGTGAAATACACATTTTTGAGTTGAGTTCTGGTTAGAAACCATAGTTATTTAGCCAGACTGCAAGGCCTAAGCTCAGTGAAGTTACTTCAGTGAAGGACAGAGATAAAGGGGGGGGGGGGGGGGGGGGCAGAAGACGATAGAGAGTGACAGGGACTGCTGTTAGGGCAAGTCAGCCTGAGTTTGGAATCCTTTCTGATAAAAAGGAACTAGTGGTAAAAGTCACATGAAATCCATAAAAATGAATATGTATGAACCTATTGTGAAACTGTATGCATATATATTTGAGAGAGAGGTAAAAACAGACCTGAAGTTCTCAGAGGTACGCATGCCTTTTAGGGAGAGCAATCTCCGCATGCGTCCAGCGCTGCAATAAACAAACATACCAGCTTTACAACTTTTACAAAGTTGTGAGGTCTCTTCTTTTCTCCACAAAACAATGTCCTTTCTCTCATCCACTTCAGCCCTTGCAGTCTGCTTTGGAGGAGTTTTATCTCAGAAATACATACAAGCAGGAAGAGAGAAACCTTTCAATTACCTAAGGAGTGTTAACTGAGTTGTCTTCCAACCAAGCTCCTGGGATTGCACCCTTTAGGTGCCTTTAGAGTCGACAGCAAGCTTGCAATACTGAGAGTCAGCATGCCTGGGCTTTTCAGAGGCACTGAAACTGACACTGTTTTCATATTTAACACCTTTGGAAAGAGAGGGAAGAGCCTACATATGACAGACACCAGCTAGTTCATTTGTCAGGTCTGGTGACAGTAATAGCAGACAGAGAAATAGCTTGGTTTGGGCAGGCTCTAACAGTGACAAAGTGGGAGAGAAGGTCACAGCAGAATCAGCTGCACAGCGGGCTCCCAGACCACGGTCTGGCCCAGACACCATGAAGTGAAGCTCTCTCAGAGCTGGATCCCTTCCTCACAGGGAGATCCTACAGTATGGGAAGGGGACTAGTTAGGGTGATGTGAGGACAGAGAAGGAAAAGAAAGTGGACAGAGAGGAAACTACCTTTTCCCATGACAGTAGAGCTGATTTGGTCCACAAAAGACATGGGATTCTCAGTGACAGAAATAACTTCTTCAGCAATTTCTATTGATCTGCTAAAACAACCCCTCTAAAGCCATATTATCACAAAAATGTACAGCTTGGAAATTTCTCAATGAAATCTACTGTGGTCTAGAAGCACAACAGATACAAGGGACATGGTGAACATGTACAGCAGTACGCTCCTAAAAATCCTTCTTACCCAAACTACTGTATTGTGTATTCCTAGTGCTGAACTCTCTAGTTTGAATCTGCAGGAAGCAGATTAAACAGATTCATTTCCATCCTGAAGTGAGGAAATTCTGGTACACTTCGTGCATTTACCTCAAGGTTCCTTTGATCTAAGGAAAATGTAACCAAGTGCTTAACCTGTAAGAGAGTCCTCTTCTGTCTCCTGCTTAGAGGAAGGTACTACTGCTAGTCAGTGGCTACAGAAAACAAGATGGAAGTAGTGCAGAAACTCCCCAGTCTTCCACATATCACCCACAGTAAGCAAAAAATGAAGAAAAAAGCAACAAACACTAACACAAATTTTTAAAAAAAATTCTGCCAAAATTGAGACTTTTTGAATAGGTACTACACGTACCTGACACTTCAAATAATTTGAAATGACTGGGCAAAGTATTACATATTAAACAAACATTTCTAAGACAAATTCTGACTAAATGTCTATTCTATATTTTTTAAAAGAGTGATGATTGCATCCACGCTGAGCTTCTGAGTCCAAGAAAGTTTCAAGATGGAGAATTTAGTGTAAACTCATTAAAAAAAGGAAGTATTTTTTGTATCTGCATGTCAGTATGTCACTTTAATCACCTAAACCTCTCTTTTCATATTCTTAAAACTGTCTTCCCATATATTTGAGTCATTTATGCACTATACCACAAAGATTTTGTTAATTAGAAAGAAAAGTCTAGAATTTCTATTATTCCTATGTAATGAATTATAGAGGTTATTCTGCAACACAAAGAATAAATAAACCCATTTCGGATAAACAAATTTTACTTGATTTTTTCTTTGCTTTCTTCTACTGTGATAGGACGCATACTTTCACTGAATTTCTGTTACAGAAATTTGGTTTTACTTTGTTCCACTCACTCAGGCACAATATTATTGTTACTGGAGGTTTTGGCGATCTCTTTCCCACAAGGCAAATCTTGCCTCACTCTTGATACCTAGATGACATCCATTTAGGAAACACAAAAAATAGGTAGACCTGTGTGTTCAGGTCCGGAGGAGGTCCATTAAAATGATCAGAGGGTGAAACCCCCTTACAAAGCTGAGAGTGTTGGAGTTGTTCACCCTAGACAAGAAAAGGCTCTGGGGAAACCTTCTGTGTCTGCCTTTCAGTATATAAAGATGATTTAAATTACGGTGAAAATAAACCTTATACTGATGCTTGTAGAGACTGGACAATGAGTAATGTTGTTCAGCTGAAAGGGGGTAGATTGAGATTGGATATATGGATATATTTTTCATTGTGAGAATGCTTAGGCACTGAAACAGGTTGCACAGAGAGCAATGTGTGGTTGTCCATCCCTGGAAGTGTTCAAGACCAAGCTGGACAGGCCGTGGAGCAACCTGGTCTAGTGGTAGGTGTTCCTGCCCATGGCAGAATGTTTGGATGAGATGACCTTTAATGGTCCCTTCCAAGCCAACCTGTCCCGTGATTCTAAAAATTCCTGATACACTTGAATCATACAACAGAATATTTTCCTACAGAGCACTCTGCATGGGGAATCAGGGAGGTAAGAGCCAGGTTTGTGTATCTCCCTTCACACTGTTTTTCTCTGTAGTGCATACCTTCTCTCCCCTGGTCCTTCCAGTCTTCTTGTGTCTCCTCCAATGATCTTTAATTCCAAGGCTGTCTCAGATGTTAT
The DNA here is from genome assembly GCF_028551555.1 of Melozone crissalis. NCBI lineage: Eukaryota > Metazoa > Chordata > Aves > Passeriformes > Passerellidae > Melozone > Melozone crissalis. The sequence continues at coordinate 15,565,665 of NW_026535783.1, read as the reverse complement.
TTCTTCTCTGCAATCCTGTTCTTTTACTGATCTTTCATTCCAGCCCTTAGTTCACTGGCTTTTCCTGGTAGTCTTGACCACGTGCCATACTTCTCCCCCAGTCCATTAAGTCTCTGTCCCACAAAGTGCTCAATTCCGATATCCAGCTTGGAGCATGATAAATACTGTGTAATTCAGCCTCTATGAATATATACACTGCTTATATGCTCAAAGTGAGCGTACATTTCTGGGTTTGGCAGCCACAGTCAGTCCCATAAAGACTTATACCAATTTTTCATGGAACTACAAACACCTCAGAGGAGTTTCTTTGCTTTGCTCTGAAACTCTGAGCTGGTTTTAAAGTTACTTCACCAACCATTCTGCGCATTGCAGACTTATACCTAAGAGCAATGTCTTGAACCAGCGACCTAAGGAGGCTGGATATTATAGCTTGTCATTCTCACAGAAAGGCTTTCAGGTGCCTTCAAATCTGTAGCCCAACATGAAGCCAAGAAAAACTCTTTTCTCCTTTTTTGTAAAGACTCTAAATGCAGTAAGTCTACATTAAACCTTCTTACTGCCCTAAGTGATTTTTTTTCATTTATTTAAAACAGTATGTCAAATAACCAACCTAAAATAGGTATTAGATAGTTAATCTGCAGCAATAGTGGTTGTGGCGTGAAGAAAAGCTCATGTCTTACAAACCCTTCACTTTTCTGTTTCAGTAGTAAATTATGGCATCTTAACTGATGGTTAAACTGCAGCAGTACTAATTGTGGTATCAAAAAGAGTTCAGAACTTATAAGCCTTTTATTCTGCTGCTTCCATAGCAGGCAATGGCATCTTAGCCCACTTCTAAGTGACACATTAGAAAATAAATGGCACCTTTATTCAGCATTTTTACAATAAACTGATGAATTCTCAAAAAGAAATGCAACCTTAATAGATGTGTAAGTGATCATTATAGTGAAGCCAGCTTGTTAAGAATTTTCACCTAAAGGCATTTTCAACATCAGTTTTTCTCTATTAGCAAATGTTGACTTTTTAATGAGATCACTGCTGCACTCTCTGGTGGTGCTATTTCAGTTTGCCTCTAATTATAAACTCAGTAGGTCACAACACAGCCTGAGGGGAATGCCCTCCCCCCCCCCCCCCCCGCCTAAAAAATACCCAAACAAAAAACCAACCAAAATCAAAATGAATAAGGAAAAATCTGCAGAGAACTAATTTTATCAATAGTATTAATAGTTTTGGTTTTATCAATTTACCATTAAAAAATCAAATACAATCTCAAGGCTGAGAGAGAAACCAGCAGGCATAGCTTCACAGTTTCCTTTTTATGCTGAAAGAAATACTAATATGTCCTAGATTTATTATATTTAAACTTTGCACCCCTTGGTTTTTCATTTGCAGAAATTCTACACCATCACCTCAAACCTGCACAGGAGTTCCAGTCTTAGGAAAATCCCTATCAGTCTTCCACAGTGAGGAGGAATGAGAACAGATGTATTAGCATTGTAGACCAGATGGAGACTGTGTTTCTGAAAACAATTTACCAATTGCTTTCACATACATTGGTTCATGCCAAGGAGCAGGCTCAGATCAGAACAGCTATATTCCTTCTGGATGATGCTGGGAAGTTGATGCTTCCCACAGAATGACCTGGTGCCTTCCAGTAGACATTCAGGTCAGAGGATGAGACTAGTGCTGCTTTGAGACAACTTCACCACCATCTCCAGAAAATGTCAGCGTGCCAACACCTGTACCATGGCAACAACCTTGTTAGCTTCTGAGACACTCTGCTTAGCAGCTGAGGTGTAACACGACCACAAACAACTGCAGCTGTGATAGCATAAATACAGCACTCGGAATCTTAAGCAGTTTTTCTATTCCTCTGGGAAGTACTCAGAACTTTTAAAACACAATTCATTAACAGCTTCCTTACAGAAGGAATAGTTCTCCTCACAGTTACACAATTATCAATAACAGTGAAAGACAGAATGATTACAGGAAATTATCAGTGAACAGCTCAAGAGCACTGTTTTATCTAAACCACCAGGCAAGGGGAGAGGGGAGAAGAGCAGAATAAATTGATTGTGAATATTTTTAGACTGTAAATATGAAAAAGATATGTAACTCAAAAAGAGAAACTGAAAGCATCCCAGAAATTGCTCTTATCACAATTTTTAGCCAGTTCAAATGTGGAGCTTGATCATGTTTTTAAAGGGATTACAGAAATAACTGTCTGCAAAATGGACTATATGTTCCAGTAAGTCTTTTTAACTCTTATTTTCTCCTAAGCTTGTCTGAGAGGCATGGACTATGCGTTAGACGGATGCACTGTGAATATCATGAAGGAAAAAGATTTGTTCCCACCTGGATCCTTTGTTATCACTGCCTCAGTAGGTGAGAATCAGCACAGTTCCTTCTCATCAACGACTCCTTTGAGGCCTGGGAAGGAAGGACAAGACAGTCTAAGCAAGCCTATGGGTCCCACTGTTTCTTACGTAGCTCTTTTCAGCACCTGTCAATACAACAATAGATGCTTATGTTAAAAGCATCTCTAGTTTTTATGGAAGATTGGCAACCAAAATCATGGTATTTTAGCATATATACAGAAGATTACATGGTTATTTATCTTTACATAAATACATATTAATTTTTACATAAAAACTCTTCTATTTAATGTGGCAAACACCACTGCTGTGCAAGCAGCCAGAAATGTGCTAATCTGCTGATAGTGAGGGCTTACAATGATAGATGTAGCTGTTTGAAATTCAGAATTTCCCACTCTATTCAAAGGGTTGAGAAATGTTTCACAAAAAGGAAAGGCTACACTATTTTCCTATTTGAAATGTACAGATAAGTGAGACAATCATGCTCCTTCACTCTTATTGCAGAATTAATAATGTCCTACTCTGGAGATGAAAGCATCATTTCCCTGGGGTATGGCCAGGCCCAACACTGTCCTGTCCAAAGTCACGGAACAAACTGATGACATCAGAAACCTCACTGTTATCCTTGAGTGGACAGCTTTCCACATACTTTACTTCCCTGTGGTTGATTCCTTTTTAGTTCATTTAAAACTCTCTCTGATTACTCACCACCAACCCTTTATCACAGGTCTTTCTTTAGCAATGTCAGGCATTCAACTCGGCTAGTGCTCCACAGGAAACAATTTCAGGTCATGCCAGACAGGAGAAGTGGGGCAGGTAGACAATCCTTAAGTAACAAAATACAGAAGGCTGCAAACTTATCATCACTGGGAAAAAGTTTGACACAGCAGGACAGAAGCTTCTGAACAAAATACATTTGAAATTAATTTGTACATTCTGTAATCCTTGTCCTGTAATCTCTGGTCATGAAAATGATTTGTATTTGGATTCATCCTGAAGCACAAATTTCTTTTATTTTAAATGCCTCAAATATGTATCTCTTCTTTTTTCAAGAAGGGAAATATTCTTTAAAAACTTTAAAATTTGTTAGCAGTATGTGAATGTGATGAGAAGTAAAAAGTCATTTGTAGAAATGCCTTTCAGACTTCATATTTAGACACGAGGCACTTTAATAGAAACTTTCTTACTGGCAAACATGCACACTCTTTGCAAACAGAAACAAAATGAGAAATGGCTCATTGAGCCATTTCTCATCAAAATGAGAAGGGAGAAAAGATGTCTCTTCAGATTTAGCAAATCCAGCACAAAATTCTGCTAATGACACCATCCATTTAATTGAAGCCAGGTCACAGACTGAGGCCTTATTTATCATTTGCACCTGGAAATAAACTGAGAAGATAAGATGCAAACAAAAAACCAGTGGAAATTTTTATCTTATCTCTCAGTACAAATCCAGAAAAAGACCAAGTGTCTGTGGTTTCAAGATGCGCACAGATTCTATTATAAGAGGCTTGCAGTCTTTAGAGTTGCCACAGAGGCAATCCTTTGTCTATCCAGAGAAAAAGCCTCCATACCCACAATAACAAAAACCTGTATATATAAACACTTTATTTCATTTTTGACATGAGGTGTCTGAAGAACACAGTTTTCTGTAGAGATAGACTTCCTAATTATACTAAGATTCATCACTATTAAGGAGACTATAAAAAATAATTTCAGACTTACGTTTAATTTAACCATTCATAGTTACTGCTTGGATCTCCACTGACATTCTCTCAAAGAAAACTTTTCAAGTTTAAGGACAGAGGGAGAGATTTTTTCCTTCCTCCTTTTCTGCTAAAGAGACTTTTATGAAATGATTTCCGTTATCATGACAAATACTAGGCATGGGGTGCTGGAGTTGTGGAAACTGCTGTGGAGGACTTACTGAAACCAATAGCCTTTTGATCTGATGAGTGTCTAAAACTGATATTAAAATACTCACTATGGAGAGGCAGAGAGAAATCAGAAAATTGCTGCAGATACTACTTTCTGAAAAGCACTTGTCAGCTGCACTAATGGTTGCTTCATGCAACGTCCATCAGTGACAACACATATTTTTATCTAGGCTTCTTTCAAAGATGGCAGTATAAAAAAATACAAATATTTTATAGATTTATCAGAGCTGTGATGCCCCCTATACATGTGGTGCCCCCTATACATGCCAAAACCTAAAGTCAAAAGATCTGCCAAGTACCTCAGTCAAGTTTCTTACTTTCTCCTACATTGTATTTTGCAGTATTTCAGATTGCTTCCCTTCCAACTACACCTCACCTACACCTCAACATTAAATGAAATTTTTCAACTTTTGTGCCAAAACTGATGCAAAAATTTAGCCAACACACTAAAAATGTAACCCTCTGAGCCTATGGGAAAGCTTGGTCAAGGCTGAGCAAAATAAAAATAGGAAATCATGGTTACAATAGAAGCAGAATTTTGTGTCAAAAGGAGATATGGAAAATAATTAGCTGACTAAGACAGAGGAAAATAAGGATATATAAGTGTTTTGAAATTCAGCTGCCAGATGTGAAAGATGGGAAACAAGAAATAAAGAGAACATGATGCTTATTCACCCGGAAAAGAAGCTCAGGGAATAATTCCTCCAAAGAGAGATTTGTAGTACATTCAACAGGTTCTAACAAGGGCACCTGGGAGTCCTTGATGTTAGTGAAAGTTTTGACACAGAGATCAGAAGGATCTCAAGTTTCATGCCTGGAGGCCTGGAGGTCCTCTCAAGAGTGCCTGTTTTTACAGTAATGAAATTACATTGTCGGAGCAGAGATCAGACTATTGCATTTTTCTGAACCAGCAGCAGTAAGAATATCTCTGGTGAAAGTGAAATACTACGTCAGTGTATATGATGCTGTATATATAACATAAAGTATACATAAGTGTTAGTAGTTTACTCTTTACTTCACCATAATTTTAATTTACATCAGCCATGGCACACGAGGGTCATTCATATCCAGCAGTGAGCCAACACATCATGTTTGGTGCCAGTTAGGACCTTTTCAAGACTGCAAAGAGCTGCCAAGAACTGCAACGGGAGGAAGTTCATTCGTGTCCAGCTCACGCGTTCTCTGCTGCAAAAAGTTCTTATCTCTCCACCGGGAGAAACATTTACGTTTTTGCTGTAATAAATACTGGTTTAGAAATTCTAGATGGATTTTAGCACTTTAGATAGAGTAAATTCATAAATTCATAGTATTTGTGTACTCCTATTGTCTCAGATTATTTTAGTTTTAAGGGTCCCTATCAAGACAAAAGGCTATCCTATCCATTACTTAAATTCAAGCAGAAATAAGATTCCACTGTGACTAAGACTTCTTAGAGGTTGCAAGGTTTAAAACAGGTTATTTCTGGATTAGGCGTTAGACACCTGCATTAAGTGCCTCAGTTGCAGACACCTCCAGTGTGTCTAGAGAATGACCCAGCAGTGTTGCACAATTGCCATAATGTTATATATGTGGATATTTTCTACACTAAACTAGTTCTGCAGCTCGAGGCAGGCTTCAGTCTGCTCCCTGTTCAGTTCTCTCCTTTGGAGGTAAGATGAGCTGATGCCCACAGGTCAGTACTGCTCCCTGGTCAGAACACAGGGATGCAAGAGAGTGAACAGGAGTATGAGCACACACAGACATCTTCCTGCACTTCTAAAGCCCAAAGACATTTGCCAAGACCTCAAGCAGTTTTCTGTAGGCTGTTTAGCAGGAATGCAACAGACCATGGTGCTGGATCTGAACCCCATTTGGATGCCATTTTATAATGAGAAGCATCTAAGTAGTTATTAAAACCAGGGGAAAAAGGAATTTAAATACCATTATAATTTGCTCCAGTAAAGGCAAGCTGTAACTGCAAGTATGTGTCTGACAAAATACATTGTGCAGCACATTGGTATTTAAAATTCTCCAGCTCTGACATATTTCTAATTAAAGGAAAGTTTATAAATTTCGACAACTTCAGTCCAAAATAAGATTTCCATTTCAGAGAGATGGAAGTACCTGTGTCCCTAAAATAAAATAAAATAAAAAGTAAAATAATGCTCTTCAATTTCAATTATAACAGTAATGAAACAAAATAACACTGGTGCAGAGTTGTCTATACTTTCCAAACATTTTAAAAAATAATGAAATCATAAATGGGTGAGGAAGTGTGAAGCAAAGCAAAAGAAGATAAAAGGCTGTGTCATACCCAGGTGTCCAATGTCTGCAGTTTGGGTATTTAAAAAAGGGTAACAAACACCAGAAGGGGGAGGGGGAGAGAAAAAGGAAAATAAGATATGTCAAACAGGATCACAGACACTGAGCTCGGAGATGAAGGGGCAGGAGGATGTGTCCCATGTCAGAGCAGGTGTACACTCTTCAACCCATGGAGATGAGCCCATGCTGTAGCAGTACATGAAGGAATTGAATCCTGGAGTGAATTCTGTGTGAAGAACCCATGCTGGAGAAGGGAATGATGTCAGAAGGAAGCCGTGGCTCTGTTACAGACATTACAACCCTAATTCCCCATCGCCCTGCGCTGCAGAAAAGTGGTTGAGGAGTGAAGCTGAGCCTGGTGCAGTGGTTGGGGAAAGAGGTTGTTTTAATTTTTGTCTTTGGATCCCACCATCCCACCCTAACGTTAATTGGCAATGAATTAAATTAATTTAGTGGAGGCTGAAAATGTTTGGATCGAGCCAGTATTGGTTCCTGAGCTGTCCCACTCTCTGTTCTCCCCGTGCCATGGCGAGGCGGTGAGAGAATGGCGCGGCTGTGCTCACCACGGTGAGCGGCTAGCCCACCACGGTGACTCACTGAAGGTCACACCGCAATTCACGCAAGCAAAGCCAAGAACAAAAACTGTCTCTCTGGTTTCCCAGCCCAGTTCATGCTCCTGTCAGCCAGGTCTCCAACCTCCCCCGTAGCTGCAGGAGAACAGCTCAGCTCATACAGAATTCCAGAGGAAATAGTGACAAGGCACACGGAGCAGCCAAGGAGAGCGCTGAGGCTGTGACTAATCCCTGATTTCAAAGGAAGAATTGTATTGGCATAGTACCACTGGGGCTTAAGAGACCTCATAGTTATTTCAGTAAGTACTTTGGCTCTGGCCACACCAATAACATTTCATGCAAACAGCATCTGCAGAGTGTCAAGGCATGTCAGTATCATATTACATTATTTTTACGCTCAGATTTGTTGTCTGCAGTTTGCTGTAAACACCCAGTTGTTGTAGAAAGCAAACCTTGCATAAAAGAGTAGGGGAAAATTCTTTTTTTCTATTAAAATTTTCACATATCTTCTAAGCCATTGCCATTCTCTGACTTAAGATACAGAAATTTTCAATTTTTATGACAAAAAGCTGAAAAGTATATTCAGTCTGAATCAGAAGAGACAGAAAACTAACCACAAAATATATTGACAAACAAATTTATATAGTGATATATAGATATATTTAGAGTTACCCTAATGGAATTTCACCAATATACCTACAGCAAGTATTTCTGTGGCAGAAACCCTCATATTTATACTGGATTTTGGAACTATTCCAATTTATATTGAAAATGTTACATTCATACTAGAAGAAAACACAGGGGGTTTTTTCCTCCTCTCTAGCCATTAGCCATGCTAGTTGTGTCTGTTCTGATTCAATACATTGTCAACAACCTCCACAAAATGCCCTATTGCCATCTGTCTATATGGATACACACAGGGCTTCCAAAGGAGCTTGTAAAAATCACAATGGCACGGACAGGTCTTCCAGTCTAAGGTAATCTTTTGGCTTTTTTGATCTGTAAAAGTGATGCACAAGGACAAAACAAGCATGAATCTACCATGGAACTCAGCTGCAAATGGTCAACAACCCCATCAATTGTCTAATTTTTTTCACATTTCTGTGCAAGCTGAGACAAACCCACTTACTCTGCTAAGCAAGTTGTCAGTCACTCTTTATGATTGCCACATAATTTCAGGATCTGTTTGTTTACTTAAGCATTTGTGCCCTACTATTAGGGCACAAATGCTTAAACATCTTTTCAAGGTGCACAGGTGGTACCAACTTATCCCATGACAGACAATAATATTAAAAATTACAATTTTCTATTAAAATTACACATTTATGGCAAAAAGCCAAAGTGTTCAAGTGTTACAATGAAAGTAACACATAAGAAAAATAGAAAATTTGCACTTTCTTTTCCACAAATAAAAACAACCACTTAATTTTTTAGACAGGTGTTTACATAACAGGCACCTGCAGTGCAAGGTTATAACAAGCAATGAGATGCTGTGGTCTCCCTCATACTGTGAGGAAATATCAGCAGAAACTTAAAAGATATTAGAGTATTTCTGTGGGTGTGTACTGGGATATGCAATCAGGACAAATGATCTCTCACACAATTTAAATATTTTAAGAGGCATTCTCAGCAGATTAATAACAAAAGTAATCTTAAAGCTTTGATCTGGTTAGAATCCTCAGGCTATAGGCTTTGATTTTGTACCTCTGTGTAAGAGTTATGAATTAGAAGAGGCCATAGAAAAGCGGAAACAAAATCAAAAGAAATTTGGCTATGATGAGCTTCTGCTGAGTTTACAAAAGAGAATGCATAGCCAAGACTTAGATAAGAGGATAATGTTGGAATATATGCTAATGTGTTGAAAAAGATCTAAATTAAATAGTGATGAAGTTTTTACAGTAAAAGCGTAAGGAGAGCCATCAAAACTGAACCTTGCAAGTAATCCAATTATGATAATTTCATCTGGTTTTGAATTTAAGCAAAACAATATCCATTGCCCAAACATCTAGCAAAAAAAAAAAAAAAAAAAAAAAAAGTTGCTCCTTTCTATTTCATTCATAAAAGTTCCTACAAGGTGAGTTTTCACCTTTCACCTTGCCATTCACAGGTGAAAAGAGGGGAGGGGAGGGGGGGAAGCTTTCAAAATTTCTGTCTTTGTTCTTTTCAGTAAAATATAAATTGCATGGTGGCACATAAAATAAAGGACAAGTTTTTCAATCTGTCACTTCTGTTCTATCAAATTATACTGTGAATTCAGATGTGACTCTATCCCCAAATACAGCTATAATGTAAAAGCCTTCTGGTCATTATTTGAAAGCCAAGCAATATCTAGGTTTGAGAAATGCTGGTGATCCAATAAAGCTATGGAGCAGCAAGTTTTGCTTGCACTGAAAAGCACTCCACAACCCAGCTGGCCCTGCTCATCTCAGTATGGAGTGGAAACACATATTTGGAAAAGGAAAGTTTTGCATCCTCAGTGAAAACATGCTCAAATGAAATAAACATCAGCTATCTGAGGGTTTAGAAAAGCTTAAAGAAAAATAAATTGATCAATATTAGAAAGGGTTAAAGAAAGAGATTAAATAGTGTTATATAATCTGGTCTCTCTTGTTTGAAGCTTTTGCCTCAAAAATTATTGCAGCTGTTGAATGCAACAAAGTGCTGAACCCTGTTTCCCTAAGCACAAAGTAATTTCACAGCTTACCTGTTGCATGATGCTTTATCAAGTCACAAAGTCCTCTTTTAGTACCTTCTCTTTCAGCTGTTGGGATCAGCAAGGCTGCCCTCAAAGGGTCCTTCTTGCTCCTGCGATGGTGGTGACTGACCACACACTGTGACCTTCTGTACCATTCACGGTCTTCTTCCCTGTGCTTGTGTCCCTGTGAGAGTGGGAGGGAGTGTGAGAGGCACAGGACCTGTGAGCTTATCTCACTCCCTCACTCACTCACTCACTCACTCACTCACTCACTCACTCACTCATTCTCCACTTCCAGGCGAGTCACTGTCCTGTCCCTCCCAATTGCGCAGATCTAAAGTCAGTAAAGCAGAAGATGAAGAAGAAAATAATCATTTGTGCACAAGGCTGAGAGCATAAGAGGAAATATTAATACAATCTTCCAAGGCATAAAGCAACCACTTTTAGACACAGTCAGCTCTTGCTGCTAAGAGGAACTGGGAAAAAAGCAGAGAGGAAATTTGGTGCTTACAGGAGGGATATCTGATAGGAAAACATCTTATTGAAGAGATTGGCTATAGAAACATTTGCATGACAGACAGCCTGGAGTGCCATTTTCCTTTTGATTCCCTTTCTTTCTTCTGCACACCTGGATGGAAAAATAATGTACAGCTTGTTGCCTTTATGTTTCCAAGAGATGATGTCTATTTGTCTTTTAACCCAGCTACAACAAAGAAGCCCTTCAGGAATAAATTTTTTGTTCCCTTTTTCTGTGTTTGCAGATTAATTTTGTATTTTAAATGTCCAAAGCATATAAAGTTTTTAATAATTTCAGATATACAAAAGATAATTCAATTACAAAACTTTTCCTTTTTCTTTGGAATAAAACTTTAACTTGCCTTTTGGTAATTCTACATTTCTGTCCTTTCACTGAAGGAAGGTCAGTCATAAAGGCGTTGTGACACTGAATATCAACACTATATTGAAAGAGGCAGTTTTTTTCCTTTTTATCACCCTTCTTATGTCAAGTGTCCTCAATGATTTTAGTGGAGCTTCTTAATGAATGGAAATTCATTTAGTGGGCAAGGAGTGTGAGCTACGCAGAACCTGGCAGTGAGCAGTTATTTAAAGCTAAGTGTTGGCTTGAGGTCCAGAGGCCAGTCTGCCATTCATCCCATATTGAGCTAATCAAGCAGAAACACTTCATCAGTTTTAGCAAAATAGTAATCAAGATTGACAAGTGAAATAAATTATCTTTTTTGTCTCAAAAAAGTCAGTCAGTTCTTGACTATCTCAACAACTGAACCTTTTGTTCATTTTATTTTGGATTTCACTGCCTTTTGTGATTTCTCTCTTCACTTAAACGTGCTTGGCATGAAGTCAAATCCTGTCAGTATTGAGCAAGGTGGAGCACCATTACCTTTCAAAGGAGACACAGACAACTTCGTGATGGAAAAACTGTTAACATAACAGTGCTTAATGACACTGTTTCAATAAGTCATGCAGACTTGTTTTTCTGCTTTTAATGATCATAGGTTTCACTTCTCACAGTAATTCACAAATGCATTTCTCCATGACTCCAAACAATTTTCTGTAATTAGAAAATAGAAAAACATATTTTTTTCATCACTGTGGATACAGTTTTTCCAGCATGAGAAAAAAAATTACTAATGTTATAAGATTGGTCCCTTCTAATTTTTCATGTAGCTTTGCTTTTTTCTTAATTGCCTGGTGTTACTGTCATTTGAAAGAGTAGTGGATGTTCAGAACACATCTCAGTTTCATGTCTCATCACACATCTTCATTATCAAGTGGGATGGTGGCCTGCCACTGTTATGCTGAACACAATTTGGAGATGATCGCAGATGGTGATGGAATCTGCACATGCAAATGAGGAATGAATATTGTGGTCTGTATCTTAAAGTGTACTTTAAAGTATTATGTATTATTTTGCAAAGATACTTTGGAAAATACATCTGGAGCACAGAGTTCTTCAGGTACAAATATTAACAAACATTAACAAAAAACGGCTTGGTATTTTAGTTCAGGACCCTTAGTTCTGACAGGACTGAAGGCAATATAATATAAAAGTGTTAGTCAGAGCTGTGGTTTAACCTGGCAGGGCAATGAGCACCACACAAATGTTTGCTCACAGGGGGAGAATTGCAGGGGGAAAGAAAATAGAACTACCCAGCATTATGTCATATGTTGGCCAGCTGGGGTCAGATGTCACAGCTGTTTCTTTCTCAGATTCTTGGGCACATCCTGGCTCCCTGCTGGCAGAGCAGGAGGAACTGCAAAGTCACTGATTTACTGTAAGCACTGCTCAGCAACCACTGAAACATGACTGTGTTAGCAACGTTATTCTCATACTGAATCCCAAACACTGAGTTATGCCAGCTACTAAGAAGGAAATTAACTCTACCCCAGCTGAAAGTAGGACACCAACATAAGAATTATGATGTGCAAGCACCTACAGAAAAATCCCATATTATTTTAAAGAGAGTGCAATACATTCAATACTCCCTTGAAATTGTGTTGCCAAATAATACGCCACATTTCTTGTAAATGTGTCTCAGTTCACAAATTTTTAGGCAAAAAAGCTTAATTTTGAATAACTATAAATACCATTCTGCTTATTCTTTTTATATGGTGAGTGCTGCATAGAAGAACTGAAAAGAAATTGAAAAAAGTGGTAGGCTCAAAGGAATACTACTGTATTAAAAGGAATTTAATGAAGAGACTGAGAAATGGGCAGAGAAAGACAGCTTTAACAACTTGGTTCTCCATGCAAAATCAACGCTATCATATATTTTCAGAAAGCAGTTTGTCTAACCAGCCTCTGTACAGAAAGTCAAAAGCACCTAAAATTATAAAGTGTCTCCTGCTATAAAATATAATTGATTCTTTGCAGAATGTGGTGATCTCTTCCCATCCTTCTCTGTGGAGAACTTAAGAAATCATCACTGTTCCCTCATAAGACACATTTTATGCTTGGGGCAGCATCGTCCAAGTACATTCTCCTTGTTTCTCTCTTTGTGACTCTCTGCACTGTTCTTTCTTTCTTTCTTCAAAAAGGAGCACATGCTCCAGTAGAGTGGGTAGCTCCTCAAAAAACACCACTGTTATTTCCCCTAATTCTTTAAACCCTCACCAGTAAAATACCAAAAAAGAGTGTTTGTCTTGTTAAGGCTGTCATTCATGTTATTTTTTGAATGCTTGACTGCCTTGTAAACATTTTCTGATCAGTGACTGAAATCACTAATGGCAATACCTGTTTACCCAATGTCTGGGAGAGACCACCAAAAGCACCTCAAAACGTGACAATCAGAGAATGACTGATTTCTAAGTCATTATGTTTTAAGTAACTGTAGAGAGTGTCTTGCAGAGTACTCTAAGTCTTGGTATGAAGTCAACACAAGCAAAATCTTGCTTCACTTTCTTCCTCAGTAAGCCAGCTTCTTTGACAAAGAAGAAAATAATATTAAACTGACTATCAGATCTTAAAAATATTCCTGTTGAATTATTCAGTTAACTTTTTAAATTGGCTGAATTTATTTATCACAAGATTTACACTTCAGGTTTTAAAAAATTGCATTATCTTTATTACAGATCTTTCCAAGGATCAGAGTTAGGTTGATCAGCCAATATTTTCTAGTTCATCTCTCCTAAAAGAAAAATGCCATGTCATGGTTTTCATGAAACTGACTAGGTAACTAATCTTAGTTACCTAATCAATGACATAAAACAATAGATCGTCCACAGGTAGTGGCCTTCTTTTGCCATAATTGAGCAGCAAAAAAAGGCTGGAGGATTGCAGTTTTTTGTTGATGGCAGTTATTTTACTGTTAATAGATAATATATAATTATAAAATGGAATTGTTTGTTCATCTGAGTTATCATAGCCATTAAAACTTAGTGCATTCAAGCCTTGAAAAGAGGAAATAAACTGATTCATTTATGTTTAGCTACACAAACATATAGGACAGTAAACAGAAGAGACCAGACTGGTGAGCCATGAACTATGTCCTTCAGCCTTCTGCTCAGCAGGTTACAGTGGACAAATCTCATGTCTCCTGCAAAAGTGCTGGGGAAGGACCTTCACCCCTGATCCTGTGCTGCTCTGCTGCTTGCCTGCTTTGGCTTGCATGTGGATCCCCTGCCCCCTGTCCTCCTTTGCACTCTGAGAGGCAGCTGCTGCTCTGTTTGCCTCTGGCTTTGCCAGCTGCAGCATCCAGCCGAGGACGTGGAGAACACCATGGCTGTCAGTGTGTTACATATCAGGGGGGTTGGTAAAGAAGCAAGTAGCAGCCTTGCTCAAAACCTTGTAATAAATCCAGGAAAGCAGATTGTGACAATGCAGAAATAAATTTATTTTAGATGGAGATAACGAGTTCTCAATATGTTGACGTGTTCTAAATTTACATATGAGGATAAACAGTGAAGGTTTATTGACAAATGAAAACTCCTCTGTTTAGTGATAAAAAGAGATGAAGTCAAGGAGAAAGCCTCTCATTCACCTAAAGAAAACAAAGGTGCAATTCTGGAAATATAATCCTCTAAAGTCAGATAAGAAGCAATCTAAGGTAACTGTCCAAATCAGTAAATACCTCTGCAAGGAGACACAAAGAGACAAAAGCACAGCTAAGCCACAGGTCAAAGGAGGTCCAACTACCTTCATCTAACTGAGGGCAAAGGCTTGTTGAGAGACAGACATAGTGAGATAATTGGAATAAATTTCGACCATTTAAATAAAGAAAGGAGCAAGAATGTATGCAATGGGAGTAAATGACTGGGACAAGACAAATCATGTATATCACAAACCAGATAAAAATAATTTATTTCTTACAGTTTGATAGACATCTGGGACAAGAAGCCACAAGACAAACACAAACATCAAACAAATTAAGAAAAAAATAAAAATAAAACCCCATAGACTTGGTGAGACTCAGAAAGGCTTAACAATGTACCTAATGAGAACATACATATGTTAATGAAAAAAAAAAAAAAGCAGATTTGAACTTGCTATTTTTCAAGGAAAATTATTACTCCAGTAATTACCCATTGAGTAATCTCTGGAAATTTTCCCTAAAACACTGATAGTAGCTACTATGATAGAAAGACTAGACTGGATAAATTATTCATCTAGTCCAGAATGGCAATTGCTTTCCACTGTAAGAGTAATCTTATTTTTGTTCTGTAGTTGCATGCTGCTTTGTTTTTTTTTTTTTTTCTGGACATCACCACTCTAAAATATATTTTTCTATTACTTCCTTTTTGTTTTTAATTGGATTTGGTATTGTGCCATGTTCCAGTCCTCCAAAAAAAACCCCAAACCAAAACCACAACAGCTGGTAAACTCTGTTTAAAACAGCTTGGAATTATGTGGAAACATATAGGGATGTAGCAAAGCCAAAGGCTGTATTTTTGTCCACTGCATGTGTGCAAAGTTGAAATGTACTAAAGCTGACAATTAAAAAAAAAAAGAAAACAAAGGACAATAAGGCAACATTAAAGCAGAGACACAAATTAAAAAAACCTATATATGGGCTATATAATGTGGCAGCAGATGAACGAGAATTCTTCTTCCTGGTCACAGAAAACTTAAAACTATTCTGCATTTAAATTTTTTTTTTCTGACATGTCAGTGTTTTTTCTTAGATAAAAATGAATCAAAAACTGAAAACAAAAATTAAAAAAAACAGCTTCATCACTTACCTCAGATGTTCCTTCACATTGATTCATCTGATTGCTCTTTCAACCCACAGTGTCCTGGAGGAGGAATATTTTCGCCACTACCTATACCACTTTTTTGGTATAGGTAACCCTTGATATTCCTTTTTGAAGGTGTTTCTGTGTGTCAGTGTAATACTTCTTCAAGGTGGGTCAGGATGGGAAGTCTTCAGTACCCCTGATATGTGCCTTATCCGCATTGGAGACCATGTCAGTCTCTAGCAGGTGTCTGCCCATGGCAAAGGGTGTGGGACACCTTTTAAATGATCTTTAATGTTCCTTCCAATTCAAACAATTCTATGATTTTATGAAATTCAAAAATACATGGAAAATTACAAATTTCTATGTATGTGTTTAACCGCAGAGGTAAAGTGTGAACGTATTATTTCTTTGCCCATGATTAATACCAAAAGGGACTATCATTCATCCATTCTCGTTCTAGTCAGTGCTTTGTGAAAAGGAGCTACAGTCCCAATCTCCTTGTCTGCTGCTTCCTGCTGGCCCTTGTCAAAAAAAGCATGGGCCAGGACAGGGTGGCTTCCTCAGGTCCAAGGCTGCTACTGTCTATCTATAGGTTCTTGTTCATATGTTCTTATAGATTCCCAAAAGACAGATTCTGGCCAAGCCCACCATCTATCTAGCACTCCATTATTTTTCCACCAGAGAGGCTTTTTACTCCCTAAAGTGAATGATATTTGCTGTAGATTTCCACAGATGTAATCCCTTTGCACTGCAGTAAAGAGAGCAGCGAAAGCAGAGAGAAGATATTTGTAGCCAGTCCCTTCCCCTGGAGCTTTATTTGAAGGACATAAAAAGGACAAGAAAGACACAGTGTCAGAAAACTCTCAAGAGGTGGGACAGAGTAGGAGCCTGAAATGTTGTGACTCCAACACAGACTCCCGGCTCAATCCCACTAACACTGGATGGGTGGAGAGAACAGGCCAGAAAGCTCAGCTGTTTTAAAGCCCAGCCATTTTCCCTGCTGAGGCATTGCTACCTTGAAGCACTGTACCGAGAAAGATGCCAACCAGGCAGGAGTTTTCCACATTCATTTAACAAACGCTTTTTGTGTTACTTGCAATTCTGCTGCCAGAGTTTAATCAAGGAAAGCAGGAACAGAACTTGCTATCAGCATCACTCCATCACCTTCCCCTACCCACCTTCCAGCTGCATGTCACCAGGTATCATATCCTGATGTATTTTCTTTCCCCAACTAAAAATTGATAACTGATACAAGATGAAACCTCTAGTAACTGCACTGTAGATCCTAAATTGCTTTCTTGAAGAAGCAGCATTATGGATAAATTGTTTTTCAGGAAAAAAAATAACTTTAGGAGGTCAGGGATAACTTTTTACTCAAAAGGCAAGTAGCCAGTACCTGCTGTGACTTCAGGCTGAAATCCCTGCAGCTCTTGAGCTGATGAATGTGTTAAAGATAGACAGCAGTGCAAGAAAAGCATCTCTGAACATCAGTCAAAAATTATCACCTGAAAGAAACCTTTGGTCTTGAAGCCAAGAAAAGAAACTTAAAATTAATCTCTTTATTTTCCTTTCAGTAGGACTATAAAAAAATACAGATGATGGGTTTTCATTGAGGGTCTAAGACATTACATTGATACATCTTTTCAGTTGTAAAAGTACTTCCATATGGCTTTAGTTACATGCCATGGGTATAAAATAAAAACACTTGAACACTACAAGAGCAACAATCAAGAAAAGCATTCAGATTGTATCAGCCATTTCACCCAGGAGCAGCCATACTTCCTCCACCACCACTTTACAACTTGCCTTTGCTGACTCCTGAACTTGTGACTTTGGTTTCTCTCAATTACTAGAACTTCTTAGCAGCAATTTCCAAAACGTAGGTGCTTACTGCCAGTCCAGCCCAGGTTCTAGGCATGTCATGAGTCTAACCTATTGAGTCAACATGCTTATGTGTACCAAATTATGGAATTTTTTTGGTTATAAGGGATCTTAATGATCACCTAGTTCAAACCCCCTTACCATTGATTGAGCTGTGGTTTTCTCTGCTATTCCTAGAATTAAGGACATTCCCATTAGGACTACATCATAAATTTGAGACTACCAAATATGCCTTTTGATTAATGAAATAGCTACCAGGAAATTAATACCTTTCCCTATAACTCATGTTAGATGTTTCTAGTTTGTGTTAGCGGCTCACATCAACCAGAAACACCTCACTCCTGGCTCTTTTACTATTCTTTCACTGAAGGTACTTGTTAACACTTCCAAATATCTCCAACCTCCTCCAAAAAAAAAATTGTAAAGTTGCTTTACTTTAAAAGAAATAATTCTGCCGTGATACATCCTGCATTTGTCATTGTTTTAATTACTCTGCATAATCTTATATTAGCTGATCCAGCCCTGGAAAACAAAGTAAAGAGAAAGTTCCTACTGAAAAAAAAAAAGGTGAAGGAAAGAATTTTTCAGAAGGGACTTACAGCTGTAAAAATAGAAGGCATTTCTACCATCAGTGAAGCATGAAAAATGTTTTTGTCTCCTTTTTCTACAGCAGATATTATTCTTGTGCCCCTGAGCAGTTATTGCTAGAAGAAAGACATTCAAGAATATAACCCCATGCATATACTCCTGCACCATGTAAATTATTATGGATCTTGCAAAGAGCCTAAGTCACTTCATGTGACTCTGTTTCTAATCTGAGTGTGATTTCAGCAGAAAGAAAATAAAAGTAGACAGCATATTAATAAACAGGTCTTCCGTATCTCAAGATCACCCTAACAAATGATTAGTACAATTTGAAAACTGTTTCCTTCAGGTGAATACCAACATTCAGTTTAGTTAATAAAGTTCAGTTGCAAGTCAAACGATTCCAGACATAATAAAACATAGAATCATACAATTATTTGGGTTGTAAGGGACTTTAAAGACTTTAGTGCCAATCCCATATGCAATATGTGAGGATGCCAGTTAATGAAATTGCATGTGGGAGCTCAGGATTGAACGCACATTTTTTGTATTGAGCGATGAGGAGTTCTACATGCATAAATATCCAGACTTCTCTTTAAGGAGGTCTACACTACTCATGTTTCCTCCTTACAACCATACCTAACACAGATTGTGACCTTCTAAGCATCTCTAATAGTCTCCCCATTGGTGTCAGTCATTTCAGAATAGATCAGGGTACCTAAGAGTTTTCCTGCTCAGCCTGTGCCTGCTGTTTGCTTGATTCTCACTGGACTGGTTAAGCTGATCAGTGAGACTTTAATCCATTCATGAATGTGCTAGTTATATTTCTATTCCCATTAGGAAGGAGATGTACGTTGGAGAAATTTTCCAAGTACAAAACAATCCTGAACCAGAGAAGTATAGGTCCCTTATCAACTTAAAGCAAGCATAATAATTAAAAATTTCAAAATGGATAAAGGGCTTAGAACTGAATTTTAAATTAGTTCTGATAACATGAACACTTATTCAGATTTTAAATAGCTTTTTTTATTATTGTGTAACTTTTTGAAGGTCAATCAGCAATCTGCTTTCAGAGCATTTGAAAACTGTAAAAAATTACTTTTTCTTTAAAATAATGATTTAATCAGTCAACCAAACAAATTTTATCATGAGTATCATGACAGTCCCAATCAATTGCAGCTGACATCAGTTTTACTCAGAGAGCTTTAGTATCTACTTCATACTTATTTTATTCAGAGAACATGAGAAAAGACCTTCTGGGTTTGTTCTCCAGCCACTCCAGTAGCAGCCATCTCATGCCCGTGTGCTGTGCATCACAATCACAGGGTAAATCTCATTTTATCTCACAGAGTTCCACTGAAGAAGATAAGAGTTGTACATAAGAAGTATGGTGGGACTACAGCATCAAATAAAGTAGATTCAGCTGAAAGGAGACTATGTGGAAAGGGGAAGAGGATCACTTGCTTTTAACTTGCTTTTTATTTAAGATAAGCTTTCCATATTGCTCTGCTGAAGATACATGAACTACAGAAAACTTCAACACTTCAACTATGGCACCCTCAGCTGTCACAGGTAGTTCTTTACAACACAGTGTCAGTACCCATCTCAGTACTTTGCCTCACTTTCTCAATTTGTTTCTCAAATATAAACCAGATGCAAATTAGCATTAAAATCTAGAGCCACTGAGAATCAAGGAAAGAACTCCAAGTTTAGTGGACTATGTGCCTATACGGCATACCTTTTTTTTTTTCCCACGATTCTTATCCCACGATTTTATCCCTCATTTTGGAGTCCAGGAGGATACACTAAACACTATATTGTGTTGTGGTAAAGTGAAGCTTTATCCATGTGTAAAACAACCTAAGTTTCCTATGCCTTCGCACTTGACACTTGTAGGCACCAATTTTTATCAGCAAACTCAAGATTTAGCACCAGTAGAATTCATATGTCCTTTTATTTTAAGAATATCTGAATTAGGAGTCAGGACAAATCTACTCCCACTCTTTCCTTCAATGGTGTTTATGCTGTTTTCCTGTCTAAAAGCAGATGTTTTCAACAACAGTTGTATCAAAGACCTTTTTGAGTGCAATATTTACAAGCTATTCCCTTTTTTGTTTTGTAAGCACCTTCTCTTGTACATATTAATTACTTCAGGCCTCTGCCAAAATATGTTAATATCCTAGCACAGCCTCTTTCATGGGAAATGTCAAAGATTAGATTCAAATGAAGGATGACATTTCCGTTGGCATATATCATGTCTTTATCCTCTAGAAACTTTAGCTGAGGAAAACCATAATATTTAAAGAAAAAAATGTTCACTTTTTTCATAAAATTCCTGGGTGACTGAATTATCTTTACAACACAAAAAACCTAAATAATTCTGATATGAAGAAAAATATCAGAAGTGAAATTTAACTCTGGCTTTACTTGCCAGGCGCCAACAGAGCACAACTAGAAAAATAATAAAACATATCTCACACTTCTACCTTTTGTTTTCCTGATTATGTGCTTGGGCAGAGCACATCAGAAAGCACTTCTGCTTCTCCTAGACAATGTTGATGGCTTTAGACTAAATTGCTCTTGTTGGCAATTTTCTACACATGTGCCAGGAAGCAGTAAGGGCAGGCTGTTCTGCCTTCAGGGAAGGAGAACTGTGGGAACTCAGCACAACATTCCTGATGTGCAGAGTCACCGAGACCACCCTTGGGGGGCTCAGAGGTCCTGGAACGTTGCCAGAAGTGTTTGGTGGTTGGACTTTGACCCTGCATGGGAAATGACACCTGTATGAGGATGGGAGGATCACACGGGGATAAATGGTGAAGGGATAGGTTAATCATAGTGTGAAACACAGGTTTTAGAATCTCGGTACAGGGGGGGTTCTAGGGGACAAGATGGAGGAATTAGGGCGTGTCCTGTCCTTCTTCTTCTTCTTCTTCTTGTCGTCCATCTTCTGTGGTGGTGGTGACACTTTGAGATTGTTCTTACTGAATGTGCACTTGTCAATAAGGGTGAAAGGTACTGGGGAGAAAAGGTAAATATCTTATACGTAGTTTTGGGTATAAAGATAAGTGACTGCCCCGAGGGCTCTCAGTGTGCTCATGGCTGACTTGCTGTGCGGACCTCTGTCAGGCCGAGAGAAAATATTGTAGATAAGAATTAATAAACAACACTGAAGACCGAAAAACCTTAAGACTCCTTTCGTCCTTTGGAGCGCGGGCTGCCCCACGGCCATCCAGAGCCTTACCAGGCCATTAAAAACAGCCGAGAACGGGACAGAGAACCGTTGCTGACATCCCAGGGGTCGCAGAGGCAGCATACCACAGAGGACAGCCCAAATCCAAATGAGGATAACAGCACGGGGCTGGGATAGTGACAGGGCTGAGTGAGGGACTTGTGTCTGCCACACCAGCCCTGGCCATGAAGCAGCTCCAGGGTAAATACAGGTAGCCAGAGTATACTCAGACAGAGTCAAGGCAGTATGAGGATAGACACAGCACCCCTGCGATGTAACTCGGGCAGAGAGCAAGGGCAAGGCCTGTGCTCAGAGGCAGATCCTGTCAGAAGAACTGGTGAAGTGCCTGGGCAGTGCTTCTCACGGCTGCACAATCACTGTGTGAGATGGATCCTTCGCCAGGTGCTGAACCTCAGGCAGCAGGGAGAGGCTGCTGATATATTCATGTCTGGCATGACAGCCAGGGAGAAGCCACGTGGAAAACTTTTGGAGGGTAGAAGAAAGTTATGAAAATAAAGATGATTGTTCACAGACTTGAGTTTGCTATATGAAGCAGCTTCATGGAAAACATTTTAGTAATCTTCGAGTTGAAGATCACTGATAAGCACTAATCTCACGAGGGTTTTCTATTGAATGTTTTTTCTTGTGTTCTTCTCCATGGGCATGTTATAGCTGTACAGACTTCTCTAAAATTTATCTGATCTGAAAAAAGCTAAGCAAAAAAAAACCCAAGCTCCAAAAAACCCAAAAAGCAAATTTCAAATTAAAATTTTAGATAAGTTTGGTCTGAAAAACTTAAATAGTCTTAGAAGAAATAATCTTGAGATTCATTCAAATTAGTATTCCTTTTCTTTGCCTGTTTTTCTCCTCTGGGAAGTCTTTGTATTGCTAGTGTTTAACAGAAAAAGCAAAAAAAAATACAAAAGCTATTCAAAGTGTTAAAAATTATGAAAAAAACCAGGAGAATGAAGTGACAAAGTAGGACATATCATGAGAAAAGAGGAATAAAATACATAATTTTACTGTAGTGTCTTAGACTTATGGAGTAGTCCAAGAACTAGAACTCTGACGAGCTGGAGGTGGCAGTGAGAGTTAATAATCCTATTGGACTTCTCAGAGCAGAAAAATGATTGGTCAGACATAACACCTGTTAGTGAGCCCTACTAAAACTGAAGAATTACATAGCTATAAATTAATACCCTGAATATCATTGTCCTTTGACGTACTCCATCAACAAGTTTTCTGGATTTAATAAGTCCCTGGATCATTAAGCATAACTTAAACATCACTTGGCTTATTTTTATAACACAGACTGTATTTTTCTTTTGTATATTTTCTTAATATTTTTAGCCTTGCCTTGGTACCTGCATAATACACAACAATAGAATTGACATTGAGTTTTCACTGGCTCTCAGCAGGACTTAGAACACATCCCACAGATCATTTTGTAATAAGTTGAATAGAGATCAAAATGCAGAAGCTCAAAAGTTCTGCCTTACAAGCCTTAGGCAGTTTGTAAATACAACTTCAGGAATAATTCTCAGTCATTAGTCTAGCATGATAATGAAATGCATTGCATATATGCAACTGAATAGAGGTAGAAGAATCTGAATCAAAAAACAAATTTTACTAAAGAACGCATAATTGTTACAATGATATTCAAGACGATTTAAAAATATGTACTTAGAATAATAAAAAAGCTCATATGTCTTAGGATCCTGAGGTTTGCATGAAGTGAACAATGAGTGACCAGCATCTATTTTTAAAGCAATTTTCTTATCACTGTTATAAATATTTTATAATGAGAAAGTATAAAATTTATAATATAAAATAATAAGAAATACCTTATTCACTTTTCTTTACTTGGTCTCAATCACATATTCCCTGTATTAATTTTAACTGACATATATTTGACATAGCAGAATTTTGTAGATTAACATTTGTATTTGTTTTCTATTGCCATTGATTTTTCCTTGTTCAGTGGATATTAATAAATTCCACCGCTAATTGATTTTGATGGTTTCCTATTCTTAGAAGATAGTGATCAGTAGAGTGGAACTTCAGTGAGCAGCAACACCATGTTGTAGTCAGAATAGCAGTAAGTTATGGTATGGTCTGATTTTAAAGACCATTTGACTTTGATATTCCTTTCAGATTTATATTAAACTATATTGTCTGTGTAATGAATCATATTTGTTCATCCACCTTTCAGGATGTTTATGAGCCAAACATCCAATATTACAAGCACTGAAACATACAAATGCATAGACTTTGCATAAGAGATTAATAGGATTATATTTTAAAAATCCCTTTTATGCCTGAAATAAGAGAGCAGGATATAAATGGGCCTTAGGCCACAAAGCAGAACAGTAGTGCTGTGGAGCGCTGCCCCCTTTGTGCCTGAACAGGGCTCCCCACAGCACAGTTCCCCGTTGCAAGGGACAGGCAGAGCCCTCCTCTACGCCCATGGCCCATGTCCTGCCATGCAGGCGAGTGGCAGTGGCTGACCCATGGCACTGGGTACACCATCACCTCTGGCAGCACAGACCCCAAACACAGCCTGCTGGCTTGGGCTTCTCACAGCTCCTTGGAATCTACCAAAATGTCTTGTCCTGGCCCATGTCCTGCCATGCAGGCAGGTGGCAGTGGCTGATCCGTGGCGCCGTGGCATCCCCTCTGGCAGCACAGCCTCCAGGCCCCAAACACGGCCTGCTGGCTTGGGCTTCTCACAGCTCCTTGACAACTACCAAAATGTCAGGAGGAGTCTCCTGTGAAAGGTCCTGGAGAGTATTTGTGAGTCTGCAGGAGAGGAGCTGCACCCCTGAGGGGTTTTTGTGGGCCCTGTGTGCTGTCAGGCAGCCCTGGGACAGACTGTCCAGGGCTTTGCAGCTGGCTGATGCTCTTCAAGACATGAAGCATTAGGCATGCATGGAGCTGAACACCCCACCCTACCCCAAAACATCATTTATGTTTCTGATGTATTATTCCCAATATTTCACTCACAAATAGTATTTAGGATCTTAGATTTATTTTATCCTACTGCTGGAGAATTATTTCTTCATGTAGACTTTCACTTTGACCAGCGTTCATTTCCTACCTCTTTTCTCTATTTCCTCCTTTGGTCTTTTGAGCTCCACCTCCATACATTTTCCTCAGGGAGTTTAGCAGCTGCAGCATATCATTAACCTTACAGCAGATGCATGACTGATTCGCAGCTATTGCTGAAAATCAAGGACAAAGAACTGAACTGGCTGATAAAAGTAAATGCAATTTTCCATTCCTTCTTTACAAGCAAGCAAACTAAATGGCTCATTATTAAAAAAAAAAAAGTATTTAAATTAACTGGCAACATCTAAAATATAAATAAATAGGAATATACTGACCTGCTTAGAACAAAAATAGAACAGAAAAGACTTGGTAGTTCATCACTATATGCACAATCTGCAGAGATGAACTTTTGAGCTTACTATTTTCATTCCTGAAATAAAATGTGCCTCAAATCCAAAATAGAAATGATTGACTAAATATTATGCTCTTGACATCAGTAATATTTTTTCTACACAAAGATCTCTGAACACACAATACAAGCTATAGCATCTATATTTAATCTAAATTTAATTTATAATAATTAATGCAGTGGGTATTGATGAACTGATCAGAAGATCTTAAACTGTAATTAGTAAGACATCAAACAAACCTTTCAAAAAGGTTGTTTATGCTCCTTGTTTTAATTTGCCTTTTTTAAGACTATCAAAAGCCTTCTGTTCTTTCCCCCTCTTTCTATTTCACTTAAAACTAGTAAATTTTAAATTTTAACCTGTAAAGATAAATAACAAAATCTGGAGATGTAAATTTCTGTACCAATGGATATTTCTTTTAAAATGCTGTACTAGCAAACCGTTATGTACTACATTATATTTCATAACAAAACATTCTCAAAATCCTAAAAAACAGTAATTTCAGTTTTAATACCCATCACCCCTACAAGCCTCAGACTACGAGTTTACACTCTTAAAATTTGCAGTCTCAAAACTGTAAGTTCAAGTATTTGTTCATTTACTGGTATGACTGGATAGGATCACAAATATTTTGCTGAAAGAACATCCATGTTTGGAAACCTTAAGACAGGAAATTTTGGAACTTCTCACGCGCTGTATTGATGACATTCTGCTGTCTATGAACTCCTGAGAATGCTTTATGAAATATTTTCACTTTAGTACAGAATAAAGGTGGCTGCTAAAGGAGGAGATAGGTTGTTTTTATAACAAAATTTAAAAAAAAATCTGTGCAATCCACTGCATATATCTCCTGGTGTATATAAGACATCTATGAACTTAACTCTAGCAGCACTATGAATTTGTCCTTGACTCTTGTATGTTTTGAATTAAATATGTCAGGATACGTATTCCTATGTGTCTGTCCAGTAAGTATTTTCTGCTATCAAGTAATTCCCAATGTCTTCACAAAATCGTAAAATTACTAAAGAATTATGAGACTAGCATTTAACTAATTCTGGAAGGCTTTTAGAAAATTAAAAAGATTTAGGATTCAACATGCCCTTCACTATATTTCCATCTCTGTACAAAAACATGTCCTGACAACACTGTTATTTTGTAGGACTGAGACCCATAATTTCTTACAAATTGGTAGTAATACTAACAGTTTTGTCCAGTGTTTGCAGTGTGTATTTTACTTGAAATACCTCAGAGAGAATCAAGCTAATCAAAACTCAGGTCTCTCCCACCAACAAGAAAATATTAATCATCAATTGCTTGGAATTTTAATGCAAGAGTGTAGATTAGTCTGATGGAACTAAAAATTAACTGTGGTGTATTTCTATAAGTTTCTTATTTCTATGAAAACAATATAAAAAATGACATTGGCTTTGATTTTGTAGATAAATCTAAAAGTATCTTTCTCATATTCCAAGTGCTATGTTCATTCAAGAAACAAAAAAAAAAAAGCTCTCTACTAGCCAGAATTCTGGCAAGGCATACACAGATGCACACAGTGTTGTAAAAAATAAAACCAGTAAATAGATCAAGCTGAGAATATTTAAATAATTTCAAACAGAACATCATAAAATTAGGAAATCTTCTTCTTCTTCCTCTGCCAGAGAACTGTGGAAGGTCTTGAAGACTGAACCAATTGCTGTTCATGACAGAATTTGTGGAATAAAAAAGTATTTTCTCCACTTGTAAAATAAGTCTTATTTAAAGTGATATCTCTGTTCTGTTCAGCATACTGCTATGGCAATTATAAATATCTTCTTACAGTTTTGTCCTCCCACTTTGCCGTTATTAAAAACATGTTCTAAAATGAAGTGATCTTTAACTTCCACAATTTAATTAAGCATGATTTTTTTGTATGCTCTGTGGCAGCTTATGATGTTACACAAATAGGGAGCACTATTTATAAACCATTCAGTTACGTTGTATTTATAAATGTGCAGGGGAAAAAAAGAGAGCAACAGGATGGTTTTATCACTTAGTTTTTAATGTGCTTTGTAAGGTATTTTCACTAATTCATCCTTTATCAGAACTGCACTGAATTATATCAGTTTTATTTCAGCCTATCACCAGATCAGTTCTATTTCTTGTTGATTTTCATTTGTTACATATAAACTGTGCATTTACCTCAGTAAGACATCTATGACAGTTGTTGTGTTTATCTTCTAGATGCCCCAAAGGAAGCGCCAGTGACCACTGATTCTTATGGTACAGTTTCTGCCCTGAGATAAGATCCAGAAGTTGCTTTTAGACCTATAAATTCTTTCTGAAATGCACATATGCTTTGTAAAAAAGCTGTTCATATTCTCTGTATCTGTGCCTGAAGCAAACAAAACACATTTTCTTTACAATTTTCTTCTGCCTGACTTCCCACACAATGAGCACAAGACTGTTTTGTTAAAAGAATCAATGCTTCTAAAGAACTTCACTTTCAAAAGCCTATAGCAGGAAAATAGAACTGACCTATTTATATATAAGAATATGTAAATAGATGAATATTTGTTCTGCCATCAGGAAGGGACTAGGCCGGGTTAGGGGTTGGTCACACAGATGTTTCAGGGGTAATTACACTCATGTAACTGAGCTAAGTAGTATTAGTGTGTGTGTAAGACACTAATGATATCCAAAAGCTTGCACTTTTTATTAATATAGTTAATTTTAATCCTCAGAACAGCATTAATTAGTGGACAGAAAGTATACAAAAGTTACTAATTAATTTAGTAGAGACACAGCATTTTTTTAATCCTTCTGTGGAGATGGATTAAGTAAGAAGGTAAGTAGTACAGTTTATGTTTAATAGCCTTTTTCCCATCTCATAGTGCACCAGTTCAGCTATATTTGTGAACACAACAGGACATAAAAAACACATTTAACTCTGCAATGACATGGACTGAATCAATAATACTGTCTTCAGAATTCCTTAGCATGAATAATAAACAGACAGGATCAAAGCAGCAGTTTCTGGAGTTTCTATCTTCCAAGTAGTTTGGTATTTATGACTTTTACCTAGGTAAAGTTTTTCAGCCATGTATAATCAAAGAAAAATCACAAAGAAATTATAATTTGTTGAGTGTGTATAAAGCCACTACACATGATCAATTTTTTCTTTATTTGCTTTGCTGAAAAATAGTAAGTCTTTGGGTTGAACAGCAGGAGACTATGTTGTAGGTCTGTTTTAAATTGTCCCCTAGGTGATCAGAAATTTATAATGTACTGGGAAACTGTACTGAGTTTAGAAATTTATCAATGCCAGTTAATAAAATCTACAGTTTTGTAGACTGTTTTAAAGGCTATTGGAGGCATTTCTGATTGTACAAGCATTGCTGGAAGAGGGAGAACACAGGTACTTGGAGGAGCTGTCTGCACTGCTATGAGTATTACAGTCCCCACAAACAAAATTACCTTAGAGTAACTTTTTGGGATTTTTTTTTCCCTAGACATCACTCTGCCCACTGCTGTTATCAAACTTAAGACGCCAGCATAGAACAGGACAGTCACAGAGTATTTTCCCAGGAAAAATTAAAGAAGATAAATATGTGCAGCTTTATATAGAGAAATCCAATGCTATTTAAAGACAACATCATTTTGGACTATTTGAAGAAACATAATTTCTATGTATTCAGGAGTAACTATTGACAGAAAGAAGGTGGTTTTTTGTTACTGATCCTCTTCAGGTTTTTTCCTTTTTTTCCTCTTTTTTATTCTTTTCACTGATATATAGGGCCAATTTAAGTGAAAATCATTCATCTTTTTGTGCAATTGTACTACAAAATACCAGTGAAAAGCAAAGCAAGCATACAATTGTAAGGAAGAGGTCTCTCTTGCACTGGCACTGAATGAAAACCACTTGATTGTTGGTTATGCACCCATTCATTGTGTCATTTTATGGTCAGTTTTACACAAAAACAGTAAGTGTTTTCTCCACTTTTTTATAAGTCATTATTCAAGAATCTTCTTTGTTTCAAAAACCTCTGTATCGTCCTCTAACTACCCTTGAATTTTGTTAGACACTGATTCTTTTCTAGTTTAAGCCTAAAAATTTCTGTCTTAAAAACAAGCATCTCGGAGACCAAAATCCGCATCAAAATAGGTGCAGCAATGGACAGAAAAGACTGTTGCTTTTGTTGCATTTCTTTTGCCAAACTTAGAGAAGTCCCCTTCAGGACAAAGCTAAGGTTAGGGAGCACCTGCAAAAATATTGTTGCCTGAGAGGCATTGGCAAAGATAGAAAAAAATCTGTACATGACACACAGAGTTTTAGAGTTTTGATTCAGAACAAGACAGACATAATCTTTGTTCAAAATATCACACAGTAATGCTGCAGTTTAAATTAGTGATATTGATATTCATCCTCAGGAAATACCCATCCCAACCATATACTGGTTCACAACAGTAGTTTGCTACATTTTTAATTTTTGAGGAAATGTGTGCAATTACCTTCGTGTCTCCTTACACATGGCCCCAGTGAACAAAAAATATGTGAGAGCATATATATTGCTAAGATACCACCTTACTCTTAATTCCCTCTAATGCTTCCCTCATAGATCAGAATTCATGTAGAAAACTGCTAATTTGCATCCACTAACTGGCATATTGTGATAAATATACTTAGTAAGTGCATTGAGGCTCTGGATCTGACAGCAGCCATTGAAGGCTCCATAGGTGTCAAAGTTCCCAGAGGACCCAGAGCACAATTTAAGTGCAATGCTACAATTTCTACAGCAAACTGGCACATCAGCTTTCCGCTTCCAAACTCTTTCTCATTAGTCATAAGTGCAAGATACAACACAGAGATGACAGTACTAATTGGCATTGTGCCCTTAATGAAAACCAAGCTAAAGCCTGAACTCTATGAGTAGCAGCATAAACATTTATTCAGTGCTGCCATTAATTAACTTTGCTTTTAAATTGCAGGAAAATGAGGACAATATATCAATTGATCAAATTTATATTTAATGCATAGGCAAATGTAACAAAACAAACACAGTTGTATGGAACACACAGACTTATGAACTGAAGTCACATTACCTTTGTTAGCCAAATGACCATTACTAACCTCACCCAGCTTGTTAATATGTAGCCAACACAGAGAATTTAGAAGTTTCTGCAGATTTTATTCCAAATGCTAGCAGTTGGAAAACAAAGTGGTAGTTGGTTGAACAGTCAGTCAGGGAAATATTTAGAGCAAGAAGACAGCCTTTTTGCCACCATCCAAAGCCATTTCTGATTAATTAGGTCATTGAAAATTTTGTCAGAACATGATGAGGAGCTCAAGCAGCAGTTTCTACCACAACAACAGAGGTACAGACCTTTTCCCTTCAAGAAAACAGCTTAAAAAGCCATTGTGATTAAGAAAGAGTTACACTGGAAACAAATGTCTACCTCTCATGTTGAACTAAAACATTAGAACCTCTGTCTTGTTTTGGTTACTCCTTGCTGCACAGAGAAATGCCTCACAACATTCATCCTCAGAAGATGAGCACAGGAGGTGCTGATAAGGAACATCACATGCCCTCTTGGCTTCCACTGACTCTCCTTCAAACCCTCTATCATAAATGTCTAATTCCCACTCCTCTACTCCTATGACCTGCAAGTTTTAAACAACTCATTGTTCACCATTGCCTAATGGGTGATAGAAAATTTGATGTCCCTTTGTGTTATGAATGATGCTTTTCACAGCTTAAAATAGGTCCGCAAGTAAATAGACAAAGCTTAAAAGGGAGAAATGCAAATAGAATGCAGCTGTCTTCCTAGTAATCTACAATAAACTATGTCAGCATATTTTCCTGTTGGAACCCAGGACATTCCTCTGGCTGTCCTGAATGGCCAAGACCCTTGCCACGGGGCTCAGAGACCCTGACACAGAGCCCAAGATGCCTGTGGTTTTGATTATGACCCATGGAGCAAATTACCAACCTTAAT
The DNA here is from genome assembly GCF_028551555.1 of Melozone crissalis. Lineage (NCBI taxonomy): Eukaryota > Metazoa > Chordata > Aves > Passeriformes > Passerellidae > Melozone > Melozone crissalis. The sequence continues at coordinate 15,534,962 of NW_026535783.1, read as the reverse complement.
GAAGATCTGCAAGCCACGACAGTTTAAGTAGAATGATAGTGAATTTATCACACAATGAAAAAGTAACTTTTTGGGGTTTTTAGATTGGAGGTTCGGGGGGGGAAGATGGAGGAATCTGGATGTGTCCAACCTTTCTCCTTCTTCTTCTTCTTGGCCTCCATCTTCTGCTGTGATGTTGGCACTTTGGGATTGGTTTAGAGTAGAAGCTCATTGTCTAACAGAGGTGATAGGTATTGGGAAGTTATTGTAAACATTGTATACATAGTTTTTAGTAAAGTTTTAGTATAAAGACCACCCTGGGGGCAGTCAGAGTGCCGCAGACTGTCTTGCTGAGCTGACCTCGGCAGGACATGAGAAAATATTTTATAGATAAGATATAAAAAACAACTTTGAGACTGAGAACTGAAGAGCTCTGACTCCTTCTTCGACTGCCAGGCTGGGAAAAGAGGGTTTCTAACTTTTCTGGGGGTTGCTCTGACCACAGAGAAACCCCGAGATTTTCCAGCCTACAAATCCCCTCTGTGTAGAATATCATTAGAAGAGTAGCCTTGTATCTATGCAAACATTTTTTTTACAGGCCATGTCCAGAAAATTTTGTGGCCTTTACAGGGCAGCTAATAAAATGAGTTTGGCAGAGAAGCATTCACTGAGAGAGACTTTTTCTGATTCGGATGTCTGACTTCAGAAAATTCATTCAGTGTCAAAGACATTGTTATGTGATCTACCCTATCAAAAGCAGTGTTGCCAGTCAGCAATTACTTCAAGTTTTACGTCAGCAGGATAAAATACTATCAGTAGATATGACTGAACAATACGTAATGAATGGAATGAGCAATATCTGAGCCTCCAAGGCCTCTCTGCTTCAGTAATCTGTATACAAATGAAGAATCCTTCCACTATAATTTCAAATCAATTTTAAGAAATGCAACTTTTAGTAGCAGTTGTGACAAACTCTCAAATTATGTATGTGTTTCTGCTATCTTATAACATTCTGGTAACTAACTCAATTTCTTTAAGCAGACCCATGGCAAGGTTTTTGAAGTTCTACCAGTTCTAAAAATTTTCAGCAGGTCATGAACAACACAAGTACAACAAAATTAGGGCTGGGTCTTCAGCTGGGCACCTGCAGGAAAAACATCAGAAATATGTTCAAGAAAATATTTAATTCAGTATTGTCATCTGCACCACAGTAGTCAGCTTTGAGGACATACAAAAACAAAGTGGCAAATTAGTTTCTCTAATCTAAAAATTAAAATTCTTTCTAAAATTCTTTTCATTAATACTTTCAAAATGCAACATTCCAAAAGGTAGACATAATTTCTTTCCTTCTGCTTCCAGGTTTTTTTGTCTTTCAGGTTATTAAAATATGTCAGTTATTTACACTGCTCAACATATCCATTCTGCCTGTCACAACAGCTAATGTAATTTGTGCAAACCTTGCAAACGTACGCTATAATAAACTAGTGAATTAAGAATTCCTTTATTGTCAAATACCTACAAATACACCTTATAAAAACAAATTAACAAACCTTGAATGACTGGTTTTGTTAGGGAAATAAAGTTATTTTCAAACATTTTAAGATTTTGCTTTAACTTGTAGAAGAAATCTTGCTGCAGAGCTGGGCACTAGGCCTAGGCCAAGTGGAACATGAGTAAGAAGTAGAGAATCAGAATTTTAATCTTGAGGAGAAAGCTGCAGACACAGAGCAGGAAGACCACACAATGTATGGAGATTGAACATGCAAAGGTTTTCATCCATCCACTCCTTCATGGGGCAGTGACAATGTGCCTGGGGGTTGGTACACTAAGGTATTCAACTTGCTAATGTTGTCAGCACCATGGATTTTCCATCAGCTACCAGAAGCAGTCAGGGCTTAGGATCAAGGAATATCATCCATTTCTCCATCTATTTCTCCTCATCACCTTTGTCTGCCAAAATGGTCCAGTATTTTTGTGGCTTGAGTGTGACACCCAAGTGGTGACTGAGTCTGTCTTGAGTCTGACAGGATCAGCTACCTCCAACTCATACAATTAGACCTCAAAAGGTTGGACGAGAAAAGTCAGTAAGAATTTGGGTTATATTAATCTGTAACTCTTTAAGATCCAGATTAAATCCTATTTCAATTTCTGCCGCATTTGATCTTGAATATGAGGAGCTCCTAGATAGAATCAGAGTCTGCTATCATATGCCATTCAAAATTCATAATCTGATAAATCTACAAGCCATACAACACCACTAGCAGCTTTCTAAAAATTAATCCCAAAAACTGCTTTAGGCACATTTCCTCACAGCATCACAGAATCACAGAATGTGTCAAGTCAGAAGGGATCACAGTGGTCCAACCTCCCAGCTCAAGCAGGTCATCCTAGAGCACATTGCACAGAATTATATCTGGACAGCTCTTGAATACTTCAAAATATTTCAAAATCAAGGGAAAAACTGAGGATGGATACAAAATAATGAAAAACAATTATTAAACCAAAATATTTTGAGAAAAGTTAAACTCCTCATCTCTATTAAAGAAGAAATTCAGCATCACCAGTTTTATAAGTTGATTTCCATTCATAATGTTTATGTCTGTGTAGCATTGGATACCCACTGTAAGAACCAGAAAACCACTTCTAAGATTAGGATAAGCTACTCCAAACCGCTGGTATTAAAAGCATCCTACTATGCATAATGGACCCCTAGATAAATTGAACTTTTACAGTGTGTACCCTAACTGCTTCCTCCTAAAAGTGTCTTATTTATATAATTAAATATATCCAAGTACAGTTATGGTAATTTGTTCTTGAAAAAAACTTTTCAAGAACATCAGCCAATGTTATGCTACCAATTACCATACACTTGGTACTTTGTGAACACACACAGGAAGTATTTAATAAGTTTAAAACTTTTTATTTAAGTTTAATAAGTTTAAAACCTTTAAAACCTTGGATCCTTGCAAGATCTTGTAATCAAGAGAATTATAATGGTATTGAGCTTCACCCCAAATTATTGATTTATTTCTTGACAAAAGGTCAGTGTAGTAGGCAATACCCAGGCTGTAACAATAGGCTCCAAATCCATGCTTCCCATGTCCAGTGCACAAAAGAGTGTATTGCTGCTGATTAACCAACACTATACTCATCAGAAGACTGGCATGTCTGTCCATGACAGTGAGAGAATGGGATATTAATGGATAATGACTCAAACAATTGGCCATTTGCAGTAGCCACCCAGGGGTGCAGAGTAGGTACACACACGTCACCAGAGGCTACAGATGGGTGTTGAATAAAATAAGGGAAGAGGCTGATAAGAGGGAAACGCTGCAAGGGGGGATAGTGCTTTTTATGATGCTATCATTCTTATGCCGGTGGTCCACCTGTGAAACTCCCCTCTAGGGAAGCACCCAGATACCCACACACAGGCCATTCATTCCCACTCCCTGATCCACAGCACCACATCATTCAGTGTGAAACTTCCTGCCACAGGGGAGGCACCTGGGCATTACCACCAAGGCTGAGCAGTTGACAATTCCCTTCGCAGAGACTGTCCTGCCAGGTTGCAAAAAGCAAAACAGAAGGCAAGCCTTACTCCAGGTATTTCATATTGCATGCTTGTCATAAATTAGAATTGACCTAAATTTCCGGGCTTTTCACCTCTCTTCCCACAGTTGTCAGAATGGATTTAGTTTGTAATTTCATGATGGCAGAAAATGGAAATCTTCAGATGTTCAAGATAAACTCTAGGGAAAAAATGCGCAATGTTTCCAAAATATTTCCATTTTTATAAGACAGAACTGAAAAACAAACAAACAAACAAACAAATAAAACTCTAAATGTACCAAACTTCACAAACCACTAAAAAGATGATAATCATATTAAGAAGACATTAAATTAAACTCATGAGACTAGACTACTAAATTATCTGACTCTTGTAATGGAAAGGCTTTTTCTCATTTTATGATGGCAGGGAGAGATTGTATTTGCTTTTTGTGAAAGACTAAGATTGCTTGAAAAAAGACATTAGCTTTAAGAAAGCTGTATTTTTGCTCTTATTTAACACTTATGTACAAGGGGAAGTAACAGAATAACACATTATGCCAGTTGGTGTTTAAATATTCACTGCACATAATCCTGCTTGAGGGTGTATCAAATTGCACTTTTAAGAATAATTGAAAATTACACAATACAGATTTGTGAGGAAATAGTATCATTATAACAGAGTAGGCAAGCATTTTAATACAGCTGCTGCCATTACTCCTGGAATGCTACAATCATTACAGAGATCTATGTAAATCGTTTCCTCAAGACCAAGAAAACGGCTGAAGTTTAGCAAAGTATTGTTAATAGAAAGCTATTTATTCCAAAAGGGCAAAAAGGTTGTTGGGTATGCATATTCCTACTCCACAGTAAAGTGAGAGTACATAGTGTGTACTCTCCACACTGTACATGGAGATGTTTACGCAAGAAGGAGGGGAAATCTATTTCAATTTTGATCTTAATTGAGAAAAAGTGTGAATTTTGTTAGTCAGGGATTGCTTGAGGGTTTTTTCATAATTTGCTTTTTTTTACTGAAAGAGAAAATTGTAACTGGATTCAATGCTAGAAATTATTACTACTAATAATCTTTTTTAATAATTCAAAAGTTGTAGTTTAAAAGAAATAATTCTAATTGGGCACAACCTTCAGTATAAATGCTTTTCTAAATCATTACGCATTACATCCTCTCTCGTCTATTACATCCTTTCTCATCTAATAGTAAATTCATCATTTTTTAGAACACCTTTAAAAGATAAGAAACTAAAGCTCAACATTGTTTGGTAATCCAGTTGGGAAAAATACTCATCACTAGCTGAAGTTAAAATCCTTTCATATGGTCCAGGTCATTATTATCAATCATTTTAAGCAGCATTAGCTTCTTTATTTGTTAGAAGTACACAGCTCATGAAGTTTTCCTTTAAAAGGCTGCATTCACGATTTCCTGATGTTTTGTATTGGTAATTTATCTTGTATTTTGTATAATAACATTATGCAAATAATTTTCAAGTTCTTTTTCTGTCGCAAAGGGCCTGTAGCTTCCTGAGTTTATGTGCAAAATTGGTTCATAAGTGTATACACGTATGTATATACATATACACACACACTTATCTCTATACATGCATTCTTTCTAAATCTTTATAGATTGATATGCACACACTTGTATATATAGGTATATATAAAATATATATACATACATATTTCATATATACATAAAAATATTGCTGACTCAATCTTTATTCATCAAAAGACATCTTAAGTTGAAAGAACTGAAGACAAAAGTCTCTGGCATTGCTCTGAAGTCAAAACAAAAGACAGAAAGATGTTAAGAGTAGTCCAAAATAGGAAGATACTCTCACCTCAAACTAGACCAAAGAGACTTTTGGCACAGACTATACAGCAATTTGCTACATTTTCAAAGAAGGTGCTAAGAACTGGGACATTGACTGGAAAACATCACCAATCAATGTGATATGAAGCATTAGAGAGGAATTTCTCCTCAAATCTAATGATTTGTAGATGGACATTCTGTATATTACATTCCCTGTCAAGAAATAAGCAATATCTGTGTGACTGATTAATTTCTGATAAAACCTGAGAAGATGAGTGGGATCACGGAGGCACCACAGCCTAGAGCAAAGGGAATCCACTCAGGAGTCTCCAAGGAGCATGCTGGTTCCCCAGGTAGAGGAGGATTCAGTCTGTCTCTTCCTGAATGGTTGGTTAATCTGGGCTGAATGAAAACATCACGCTGAGCCCTTTGTTCTCCTGTCCCTTCTATGTTCAAAACAGAGCCAGAACTGTATGTGACTCAAGTGTTTTTCAGATCAGAAAGCATTTCCAACCCAGATCTAGATGAGTAATCTGGTTTAAAGTTAATTTTTTCTAATTACAAGGCATCTGTACATCTCTGGCTTTATTTCTGAGGAACTCTAAAAATTATCTTTTCTGCATTTCCCACCTATCTCTGTTTTGGAAACAGTGTGTAATCTCTACCATGTATCATTTCAAAACTATGTCTTTATCTCATAGAAAATGAAAGGAAAATAACTTGAAGCAGTATTATGGTTTAGCAAAGTTATTCCCCAATTTAGTGCTCCCACTGAAACACAAATCCATGTGCTGTTTGCTCTCCTCTTCCTCCCTCCTCCTATCCCTGTTGGTGGCTGGAGTGGAGAATTGGAGGAACAAAAGGTAAAGATCATGGATTGAGATAAGAACAATTTATTTTAAACATCAAGGTAATAAGAATACCAATGACACTAATAACAAAATCTACCAGAGAAAGGAGAACTATTCACAGGTTATTGCTCACCCTGCGGAGCTGGTAATACACAAAAAACTGCCGTGCTACCCAACCCCAAAGAGACCCTTTCCCCCATCCTCAGAAAACGGTATGAGGTGGATCCTAGCCATGTCCCCTCTTGGCTACTGCAAAAACCAACCCTGTCCTGGCAGGAACCAGGATGAGCAGGCAGCTCTCTCATCCTGAAGAAACCTACCCTTCATGGAAACAGCAGAAGCACTTAAAGTATTAAGTTAATAATGATTTCCCCTTTTTACAAAAACAGCAGTCAGCCTGATGACAAATATTAGAAGATTAGCATTGAAGTCTGCTTTATATAGTGTCTTTTCACTTCAGATTGCACATACAGTTTAGACTGCTCTGTTCATTATTCCTGTCAAGGCAAATGAGAAACTACACATGGAGTAAGTAAATTTGTTCTTTTTTTTCCTTTTTATTTTTTTTTGCATGGTCCCTAGCCAAAAGGGACCTGTTTAATCTGTTTAATTATTATTGTATTTAATCACATTGCATTTAATCACATCTTGCAAAATAATAGCCAATGCAAATGTTAGTCTTAGGTTATTCACCTCAGGAGATTCCTCCTGCCCACAAAGGAGCCAAGGATTAGGGAAGAGAGATAAACATTCTGGTTTCTGTACAACTCTGTCACTATGACTTTCAGGAAACATTAAGTATGTTCTTACACATTTCTCAGGAACAATTCCAGAAAATGAAATCATGCACATAACTCTAGAAGACGCAGCCATGTAGCCACTGACACAGAAGAACAGATGATGGGACTCTGACTACACTCATTGAAGACAAAGAAATATAAGAAAAAAGTAAAACTAAAGGACAATACTAATAAAGGCAGACCTTGAGGGACTTACCCTAGGATGTCTTTATGCAGCTGTAAGTCATCCTTCATAATACAAATTAATGCAGTGCTTAAAGGCTCCTTGACTTCACTTTGCCAGCCTCAGTTCCCTGCGGTTTTAGTCCTCTGTTTGCAATGATTTTTTTTTCCTTCAAGCATGGAAGTCTTTCACAACAGCACGAATAAAGTGAGTCTTAAGTATGTCCTGGACCAGGACATTGGTCCATGCAATGGAAGTAGGAAATCTAAAGATACCATACCCTCTCTATTGATTTCCATCAGTTTTACAGTGAATAAAAGTGAATAGGCGAACATGATGAGCCATTGTTTGCAACAAAAATAAGACTAGAAGAGTGGCACAAATTAGAAGCAGTTTGATAGTAATTTATGAGTGTTCCTTGCAAAATAGTGTCCAATCTATTTAAAATCCAGGACATCCAGATTTTACCACTTGCTTTACCTCCTATATATGCAATACTCTTTACAATTACTGTGTTGGGTCCTGCATGACATTGATGAATTTTTATTTCTTTAAACAAGAAGGACAGAAGGAGAAAAGGAAAGGCCAAATGAGTGCTATATGCTCTATTGATCACTCTGGGAAAGGAAGTGTGCAAACAAAATTTAAAGTAACATGTTCTGAAAGCTTTGAGATTTTCATTCATTAAGAAGTAAATTCTTACTGAGAAACATGAGTTAAATTTAAAAGTCCAACACATAAAACTTGTTTTCCTATTCAAGCTATTTCTACAATTAAGTTTAATTTAAAGACTGTAAGAGAAATAAATTTCAGTAGCAAAGCTTTAGAAAGAAGATGAAACCTTTACTATTCTAAATTTTTCTAAGTTATGCAGGTGAATCTGTATCTCAATAACACCGAGACCATTAGTTCCTTTAATTTTTACCTTTTGCAGGAGTTTTGTAGGTATACCTGTACGATTACTATGACTGTTGTGGCAGTGCTTTTCATTCTGTTCTTTTCCCATGGGCTCTGGCTCTCCAGCATTCCCAGGACATCTACCAGTGGTAATTGGTAAATTCACTTATTAGTGCTTAACTGACAATGTCCACATTGACACATCAACATTTCTCTTTGTCAAGATCTGCAACTTCCTCTACCTGTCTCTAGAGCAGACATAAAAAGTGAAGGGGAATAGCAGAGCAGAAGCAGACCCCCAGCTGAGGGTTTCCTGAGCAAGTAAGAAGCTTTTCCTGTGAGAAGAGGAAACCTGTGCTCAAGAAGCATGTTCTCTAGATGGGTATACGCATTTTAAAGAAGCTCTTCAGGGCTGTTGTATTCACATTATGATCCATTGCTTATTTTGCAAACAGACAAAACTTCTGGTGTGCAAGGAGTGATTTATATTTCATTGTGTACACAAGACTCCATTGGGACTGCCAAAAATTTATGTAGCCTTGCCACAGAGAAATGTTCTGAGGTCTAGACACATGGAGAGAAACTCTGTTGCATTTTAAATCATAGCAGGCCCAAAACACCACAGTTAGTAAAGTGAATATCTCTAGCCAAGATGCAAGTGGGATCACCCTGGAATTTTACCCTAAAGGCAAAAAACAATCATAAAGTCATTTAGTCAAAAGTGTATCTCTAAAGAAAGCTAAAGGACAGGTGCATCTAGACCTTTAATTGGGAAATATAGGAAAAGTAAAAAATCAGGGGGAAAAAAGTGGCAAGTTGTTTTCCAAATGTTTTTTTAGTGCCTCAGTCTTGAAAGATAACTTGTATTTCTTCTGTGTCGTTTGCCACTCAGTTGGCAGGCCTAGTGTCTTTAGGGGATTTTAAGAATGCCGTGGAGGTGGCATCTATGTTTATTTTCTTGTGTGCACTGAGGAAAACTCACAGATAGGAAGACGAAAGCTTTAAAACTCTGCAATGAAAATATGAAAATGCTGAAAGAGAATGAAACTGAGGGAAGAAAGAACACTTCAGAGCTGACTGGAACATATTTTAAGGAGTGTAACCAGAATGAAGAGCAATAAAAATAATAAAGGAACAAATAAAAGGAAACAGAAAAGAAACTGGTCTGTGGCAATATTTATGATCAAAACAGTTTTGAAATAGACCTTTCTCTATTAAATTTGCGTATTTCTGACCAGAAAGAAAAAGCCTTGTGACACATTTTCTAATAAGCTCCCTGTCACACATTTTCTAATAAACTCTAGAGTACTTTAGAGTACAAAACATGGGTGTCTACCTGAAGAAAAGTCAAAATCATAATCTCTCAAAGAAGCCAGAGCCAAGAAAAAATGTGAGCATTTACATAGTTTTTTCCTAACTTTAATCTGTGCAGGATCTGTAGTGGCCAGCTTCTTCATAAAGCTAAAGAAACCTCAAAACAAATAAAAGCCATGTTAGTTTAAGATTTATTATAAAAATCCAATCTATAACAATTCATAAGGACAGGCAGCATTGATATAAAACTTACTTGTGACCACAGTTACAGGACATAACAGTCCAAAACAACTACTTATGTGTGTGAACAGGTCAGAAAGCACAAGGTAATTTGTTACCTAAAAGCTTCTTGCTGACGTAAAGCTTTAACATGTACCTAAGCTCTTATAAGGTATCTGATTGGTAGTATAATCAGAAAGTGGAGGATGTAACAAAGATATTAAGAACAGATTGTCCTCTTGCATGAAGGGATTACAGTTCATGTGATTTCCAGGAATATAATTATCTCTCTGCTATAAGCTCTGTTACCATCATTAATAGGTAAAGATTTAAGGAAAGAGGTAGGAGTTGTAGAATTTAGACATATAGTTGATTAATAAAAATATATATAGACAGAAAGATGGAAAAGGTGGAAGGAATATTCAGGTCTTCCTCAAATACTGTCAAATGATTGCAAAATAGTAAAACAAAATCTGCCTTGACACTACCATATCTTCCAGAAATTCATCTCACACTTACAAGATTGTAGCTTCACAGGTAACATGCATATAATTATAGGACTATAAAAAACCCCACTTCAATGCAGTCAAGAACCAAACCAAATGAAAAAATGTCCACTTACTTTTCTGTTTAGCTCCCTGCTTAACAGCCCCACTTCTATTATACCAATTTCAAACTGTTATTTACAGAAAAGTCAAGAGTTTTGAAAAGCAAAGAGTTTAAGATACAAAAAACTAGCTAACTGAACAAACAGATAGTAGATAGATAAACAATGAGTGGAAATACTTCCTGACATCATTTGCCATTTACACCCTAAAATTATCAAAGCAGGTTTCTGTAAGAATGTCAACACCAGGGCATTGCAGTCAGCTTAGCTGTTAGACCTGGTTAATGTCAACTACCATAATACATTACTTCATGTACATTATTGGGCAGGCTGGTGCATGTGTTCCCTGCCCGGCAATACACTAGCTGGGTTATAAATCAGCATTGTGAAAAACAAAAGCTGTGTCTAAGCAGAGGAATAATACTCAGCGTCTGGTCCAAGGGCAGCAGTGCAGTTACAACCTGCCCCAGTGCCTGGGCTGTTTATAAAACTGCTGAGAGCCACAAAAGTGCTGCTTCAAGACAGGCAGTTACCTTCCAGTATGTGCTCCCTCACTGCTTAGCAAGCACAAGCCCGTCCAAGGGAGAAAAGGCCTCTTAGCTCTTGTCCCTTCATCAATCCATGCTTAAACATTATAGAAATTGACACATATACAGGTTTTGCTGAGATTTGAGGCAAAAATAGTTTAGAACATTAACTTCCTCACTCAGTCAGCGGCAACGTAACCAGAACTTTACAGAATCCAACCCTCACTTATGTTTGCAAGTGCATAAAGAATAGCATCTTAAAATATTCCAGCAAAGACAAAGCTGTAGAATAAATACATTAATACCATCCAGAAGACTCTATAATTGGGATAAATCCTAAGTAAGGGCAGCAAACAAGCAGCACTGCACTCAACATGAAACAGCAGTAACACATCAAGCAACAGTTAAACTGGTAAGACACAGAAAGATGCAAACACAGATGGAAAAGAAAGACATGGCTACCTTCCCTTCCAGTCTTAACAGTTGAAATTGATTTCCCACAAAGCTCCTTAAAAGCTCATAAGCAGGAGCTTATATCAATAAGTAGAGTAGTGATTAATCACGCTATCTTGTGCTTCAACACAGACATGTTGAGTTCCACATACTGCATAACACAATCAGTCAAATAAATGGGATTGTACACAAAACATGCCTTCACAGATATATACAATCAAGTAACAGTAATAAGAAAGAGATTATTGACTTCAAACAGAAGCAGAATCCCCCCACTAAAGATAGCAGAATTAAGAAACAAATTAATGATCTTATAAAAGGAAGACTCTTGAAAGTGTAGCAGTTGAAAAAGAGCACAGCCTGTGTTTAATGCTTTTATGTTGAATGATATTCTCTTTCTATTTACTGCATGGAATTAGTCTCTTATTACTGTGAATGTTCTGTAATGGGCTAGTTAGAACTGGATAATTTATTTCCTAAAGCCTCAGAGACACATAGGATTTTCTGCCTTCTATGGGAAAAAGGAGAGGAAGACACAATACTATAAAACAGCTAAGTAGGTGTAATAGATCTCCATCTGACATAGGAAAAATTGAGTAGAAAAATGGGAAAAGCTGCTGTTTGAGTTTAGAAACTCCACTCAGTCTAATCATTGTTACAAAAGGTTCCATGATATGTTTGATTTTTTAAATCTTCTATTTCTAAAATAGATGCAAGTGTCCTTCCCAAACTCTAATAATGTTTAAATTATCAGGCATTAGATTGTTACTTGTATACTAATGACTATCATTTGAAGAAAGATTCTGTGGATGTTCTTGTGGTTTGTTTTTTTTTTTATTGTTCTTAATGGCTTTTGCAGATATATAGTTTACCTCCCAGCAGACCTGGACAAACTATGCAATGAGACAACAAGCCTGAATATTTCCAAATTACAACCAAAAGCAGCAAGAAACACTAGTAAAATTACAACTGACTAAAAATCACTAAGGGACACTATGATCAACAAAATCGATGGGCTTCAGGTTAGAGAGCCAATCATTGACATATTACACAGAGATAATAAGAGAATTTATGGAATAACTCTACATGAAGCACAATGAAGGAAACTCCTGTTAAGAGACAAATACACATATACAAAAACATACTGATGCAATGCTAAGAACTAAACTATACTAATAAGTTAAATACTCAGAGATATTTAAGAATGGAAATCACCAAAATACTTTCATCCTGCAGGTTCCCATGTTTCTGCTTATATGAAAAAGGCGCTAATTTTCTGCCAAGGTAATGCATCAAATCCTAAATCCCCTTTATTTCTTAAAGGCCTCAAAAACTCACAGCAGCCGGGCATTCTCCACCCATTAAGTATTCTCTCCTTGTCTGTGTTGAGAACATTTAGCAATCTGATCGTAATAAAACATTGCTTTCAAAGCCAGTCGCAGTGTTTTTCCCTGTCAGGTGCATCCCACTATGGCAAGAAAGCCAAAATACGTACATACACCAGTGTGCAGTACTTACAGCAATTTCATATTCTCCCATTAAAAATGAAACAAACAAACAAACAAACAAACAAACATAACCCACAGAAGACCTGGGGCATAAAAAGTTTTAAAGTTGAAATACAAATTTTTTTCTCCCTTATATTTTCACGACACAATTTTGCTATGGAAACACTTTTTCAAATATCATCTATCTTAACTCTTTGAATCTTCATTCAAACATGACTAAAGAACTGTAGCCATAATAAAAAATTTTCAAATCCTGAACTGGTCTGTAAGAATATCATCAGAAGTCCTGTCAAATTTAGATCAAAATAGGCTTTGGAGAAAATTGCCTCCTTCTTCCTGCAGCAAATATTGGGTTCTCAATCACTGATAAACTTCACAGCAAAATAAGGAGGTTACATGCTTCGCAGAGTAGCTAATTCATCTATCTGCAAGGACACACAGAACACAAATTTTCTGCCACTGGGTTTCTGACTGAAAAGCAAGTACACTAAAAACAGTCACAAGAAGATTCAGTCTATAACTGGGGAGGAATCACATGTGTGTTGTCCTGGTTTCAACTGGGAGGGAGTTAATTTACTTCCTAGTAGCTGGCACAGTCCAGTGCTCTGGATTTAGCACGAGAATAATGTTGATAACACCCTGATGTTTTAGTTGTTGCTAAGCAGCGCTTGCCATAAGTCAAGGACTTTTCAGCCTCTCATGCCTGGCCAGCCCGAAAGCTGGAGTGGCACAGGAAGCTGGGAGGGGACAGAGCCCGAACAGCTGACTCCAGCCGGTCAGAGGGACATTCCACATCGTATGAGACAATGCTCAGTATATAAACTGGGGAGCAGGCTGGGCAGGGCTGTGCTCCAGAACTGGCTGGGCATCAGTTGTTGAGTGACAAGTGGCTGAGAGGGGCTTAGTTGCCAGTTGGCATTACGCCGTGACACTGTAAAAAAGCAGTACTGGTTAAATCTGAACTACAGTGATTTTGAAATAGAAACCAACAGGAGAAATAAGCATAAGAAACGGCTACACACAATGTCAATTTTAGCAAATATAAATGGTCTCATTAAGTTCACAGTAGATAATAAAGGCACGAGTATTTACAGAGCAGATAATAAAACATATGAGTGTTTGCAGAGTACAGATCTGTAGCTGGGACTCACTGAGTGAGAACATAGAATAAAGAAAAACGTAACAAAAGAGTGCATGAAACGAAAAAAGCAACTTGAAAGTTATTTGAATTCTGGCTCACCTGCTAATATCTGAATGCAAATGTATTTATACCTTCCATATTCCTGAAGATCTGAATTAGTGAATGAAAGCAGGCAGACTGCATAGAAAAATTACAGCATAGAAAGAGGACAGGTATACGGACCAAGAAAAATTAGAGCATAATGCAGGCTCGGGGTCCCACAGCATAGAAATCCACTGATTCTATGTGTTGATTGAATCCACTGATTCAATGCCACCGATTCTGGTATTGAATTTTTTTTTTAAGGAAACATTATTTATTTATCATATCAACACAAAAATTTATCTTATCCCTTTCCAGTGGAATTATTCACTCTTTAAAGCACTAAAGAGTCATCACAAAAACTTAGTGCTTAGATTATTCTTTATTAATCTCTTTTATGTTGATAATTTCTCTCATCCACAAATCTCAAATTCAGTGTTTTCAATATCTAAGGCATTTCTGAGGAATGAAGAAGAAGGCTGTTTTTTCTGAATGCTGCTCTAGCCCTCAATTCTATGATTAAAATCTCTGCATCACTCACAAAATAATTTAGAAGTGGAAAGCAACTAAATTAAGATATACTAAAATCAGTTCTAAACTTCCTTTTACAGCTATAATTATTTTTGTCAGTCTTGGACATTTTACATCTGATAACCTTATCTCCAGGAACACCTGACACTCTTTCATATTTACTTTCCTGCCAAGCAAACCTAAACCACTAGTTCTGAACAAATGATTGGCAGACTGTCCAGAGACAGGTGGTTACTTTGAAAATTTAGAAGATAAGGAAAGAGATTAATTTACGAAGAATGTAGGAAATATAGTGGGCAAAATGATAAAAAAGTGAGGGGAAATTTATATTTTAAAAAGTTAATTAAGTCAACAAAGAATGAAAAGTATCTAAATATATATTTACTGTTCACATTGTTCTACTATAGTTAGAAAAAAATCTGTGTATTGAAATGATGTGTTTAATGATCAATACTGTGTAACTTTGCTAGTATAGAAAAAATATATGAATAAAAATATAATTTTGCATTTGCAGTTACCTTATATTCTCATTCACCTATAGCTAATATAAGGAACAAGAGCCTTAGTAAAATAGATCCCTGATTCCAGCTATATTATCCAGAAAAAACCAAACTTCACATAGTTCAATCTGTTCAAACTTTAATCCGAAGCTGTTTAATCCGAAGAAAAGAGGTGTGGAAACTTTTCACTCCATCAAAGCACTGCTTCAAAGTTTCCTTTTGATCAATAGAAAAATCCAGTGAAGAAAATTAATTTATAAAGTTTCACTAGGAGTGCATACAGATGAATAGAACATTAGATCCCTTTAGTTTCCGCTACAAAATATTTTTCTTGATATTGCATAACTACATTTCTAACCAGATCAGGTACAAATGTTTACCTCTGAAATGCAATCTCATGGACATTTTGTCTGAGACTTAGAAGTCTGTGGCCAATCAGATAATTTTTAAAGGGTAGAATGTTTCTAAGTAAAAAGAATTCGATGACCAGAGCCACTCAATGACCACAACATGCACAGGCCACCTCACTTTGTTGTTCCTTTCTGATTGTTTGTAAATAGTAGATAAGTTTGAAATGTCTTTCATTTCTAATGCTACAATTAAATTTATTAGGGCTCTTACATGAGAAAACTTATTTAATCTTCCTACTTTCACTTAGAATATTTTATACAGAGACATACCATATATATATTTAAACTCATTTTTTCCTTCCCTTAAATGCAACTCTGTTTTCAGTGGGCATAACAATTATCAGATTCTCTTTGCTGTATGATTTAAGTTTTTGTAATGAGTATTGAATCTACGTAAGTCAAGCTATTTCCACAAACAGTTCCACTGCTGTGCACGCAAATGAATTTTTGTACCTGATGGATGATGAAACAGACCTGTAAAACAAAGCTTGCCAGATGACAAAAAATGGACAAGGACAGTTTTTGGGTGTCCATGAGTTAGTAGAATGGAGAATCAGCCCTGTGGAGTAACTCTTCAAGGACAGCAATGGCAGAAAGGAGCTGCATAGATGGACATTAAGCTACACACCCAAACCCACTCATGGTACCACTGCAGCTGCCCTGACAGCAAAGATGCTCTGAATGGAAAGAAGGAAAATCTGGGTCCCAGCATTGATACTCACTGCTACCAAACCTCCCTTTCCCCACAAAAAGCATAACCCACAACTCTGCTATGTCTTTCTCAGTGCTCCATTCACGCCACATTTGCAGGGCTTTATATTATCTACCATGAGAGTAACCAATGTCACTTCTATCACCTATGGAACAACTCATAACATGCTTTTGGAACCAAAAAGACTGGATGCTTTTTACCTCTGTACAATTAATGTCAAATGTAGAACCATGCAGAAGAGTATTCGAAATGGATTTTGGAAGGTACTAAATAAACACCTGGCCATTTGTGGGGAAGACAAGAAGAATAGGATCTGCTTCATCTGCAGTTTTGAAAAGATGGATGTTATTGAGCAAAGATGTCAAGAAAAAGACAATGAGAAAAGCTGAGAACAACTTCAGCAATAGGATTTGCAATATTTAAAAGCTAAATACAATTTCAAGCTTTGTAATCATGAGCATTTGAAAAAGTACTCTCTTGTCTAAGTTCTAAACACCCTATTCTGAACATACTGAAAATGACCTGTTTTCCACAAACCAGATAGGAAAGGAAAGCAATGAGTAATTTTATTTTTGCCATTGTCTCCCAAGTCCTAGCCGATCCAGTAATACTGTGAGTGATTTAGTAAGTGTGCATTTATCCAGGACAACACTTCTTTTCTCACGCATACTTTTAGGTGCATGTTTATAAGACAACTGCAAGACACTGAACACACAAGACTGTGAGAAGTGTTCCCCTCAGGACTGAGCAAGCATAAGGCAGAACCTGAAGTTTTGGAATCCTACTTTGACTAAATGAATATAGCTGATGGGTTTTGTTTATTATTAATTTAAACCTAAGCTGCCACATATTGCTAGTGCCATCATAATGCAGAATATTTGGGCATTACTAATTGTAATTGTTTACAGACAAAAGAGGCATCTGAATTTATTTGCGTAGCATACACAACACATACAAGACCATTAAAACATTTTTCTCAGGATGATATTCAGATGTGTTCAGGAACTACCTGAGGTTCTCACAACATCATTACATGTGAATTAATAAAAACTCACACAAGCTAGAGCAGACTAGCAAATGCTGGAGAGAGGGGAAGCTGTCAGCAAACTTTGCCTCAGCAAGTCTACACTCTGAATTGTGATACAGGAGCTTAATTCACCCAGAGAAATTTTCAGATGTCTGGTTTCTGTGAACACTTGAAAAGAGATATTATACCTAAGAAAAGAAATTGTACTTGATTTATCCAGGAAATAAAGTTCAACTTGCGAAGTTCTAAGCTTTACAAGAATTCAAGGTCAGGACTTCCACCAGTTGCTTGGTTTTGCTAAAGAGATTTACAGGGGGATGGTGAAGTGCAGAAAGGGATGTAATACAGCCACTTCAAGCTCTTTGGAAACCAAGAAAATTAAAATTTGTTTTCATGCAAGACTTCAAAAAGCATAATCTTGTAATACTATGTTTATCAAGTATACTTGGTGTTAACTTCAGACACCTCTTTGGTGAGTGCCATGATATTTTCTAATCATTCTAAGGAAAAAAACCTATAAAGTGACTGATTTTTCTTTCTCATGGTTTTAAAAGGATAACGGCTCTGCAAACCTTTCAAGCCATGTCCTGAATTCTCAAAATACCTAATCCCTACTCAGAATATAAATATGCTGCTTATAGGTTTCACTCCTTACGCTACTGACTTGAACAGCAAATTCATAGCCTACCCCACTTTCAATTCACAGAACTGAGCATTTCTTCCTGTTTGTCCCTCCTTATTTAAAACTGAGCATTCCGTCCTGTTTGTTCCTCTTTACTTTAAAAAAGATGAGTGATGAGTAAACTAGAGCCTGAAGCCAGACAGAGGCATTCCTACCGTGAATGACAGAATCTTTACCAGTACTATCTAAAATTATTTTATCATTAAAATTTAATACAGTTTGACTCTGTAATGACATTCAGCATTTAAAGTTCTCAAGAAGGCATATGTCAGGCTCATGGAATGAGAAGACTGTTGGTCTTGCCATTCTCATATTTTGAAGGATGCACTCAGCTTATACTACCTAGAGATGCTCCTTAATGGGAGAAGGGGTTTGGGAGGAGTCTGACTCTGTATTCAGCCCAGAGCATTCTCAGACCCTGCAGGCATAGACTGCGGTGGGCTGTTTATATGCTCTCCTCAAGCTCAAACTCATCCAGCATACTGTAAAACATGTTAAGGCCTTTTGTGGAGCTAGTGTGCTAATTTTTCCTCAATTACATTCTGTCTTAGTCCATGAATCAAAAAAAAGCACAACATACTATGCAGAAGTGGACAATTTCAGAAACTATTTAACTTCTGGTAGTGGACAATTTCTGATCCTTTTTCATCCTCCAAGGGCATGTTTGCTGAAGAAAAATGAACTCATGTAGAGATCAGCAAAATCATCTCACTGCTTGACCAAAGGCTATATGTGCTTTAGACAGTGTTTAGGAGAAGTTAATTTATTACTGTAGAAATTCAAAAATTCATGAGATTCTTGGAACCTAATAAAAAGAGCCTGTGATTAATTACTGTGACAATTTACCACCTCCTTTCACTACCCAGGCTTCTATTCCTTACCTGAAGGTTTACATTTATGCTACTGTTTAAACCGGCTAAATGTGCAACATTGACACTTGAATAAATTCACCAATTTAGAATTTCTGCCACAGAGGATTTCTTGTAGAGCTCTATTACCTGAATGCTTTGGTGTATTCAAATATTGCAGTCAACTGACACTGCAATAATTTAAACACTGACCTGTTTAAAACTGAGGGGTTTTCTTCCTTGGTTAATTTATGCAGAAAACAGGGATGAGTCAGACTTATACATTTAAAATTTGGTGGGAAAGATTTACAACTGGAGTCAAAACTAGCACCTTGCAAAAAACTCTCTGCAAAGAGAACAGTGGGTGAGTTTCTCTTAAACAGGAGAGCCTTTCCAGAAATCTGGTGTTTTCACACAGAAGCTACTAGGGAAGCTTTTGACAATGAGGTATCAGAAAAATTCGAGTGCCTGAGTCATGTAGACTACATTGCTTACACAGCAGTGCAGGTTTTCTTTCCACATGTCTGTGCAGGTGCTCTGACATTACTGCCAGAAGAAACATCATGCTGATCTTCCTTATATCTCTGAGTCTGAAGTTTCATATTAGGCAGGAAACACTGCCAAGACACTGAAGAAACGTATTCATTTGCAAACTCAAAGTACGTAGTCAATATTGGAAATGCATTATCTTTACTTCTAAATAATAACTTCGTAACAGCTGACTAATTTAAATAACACTAAGACTTCACTGTGATATTCTTCTAGCTTATTTTCCCATCATTAAAATTAAGAGACTCTGCATGTTCATTCTTCTATCAGTCTTAGAATTTTATCTAGGTACTACTTCAGAAATATTTCTAGACATTTTAGGCTAATGGGTAGGATGTTAAATGGGTGGGAGAGTTCCTACTGTTCCTGCAACAATGACCCAAAAAAGATCAGAATATTTCTTCTTACTGTGTCACTATGGTCTATTTTGGTTTGAACTAAACTTTTCCATAGTTTAGGTCTTTTTTTTTCTCTTCCCAGACTTTGACCTGACATTTCCAAGCAATTTTTAAAAGTGCTATGAGGAATACTGGAAGGCAGCAGAAACAGAAAAGCTATAATTAAAGGCAGTGAAAGTCAATGAGCCTAAAAAACAGCTGTTCAGGCACATAGTATCATAACAATTAAAGAGTAATAATTTTTCAAGCATATCTTATATGCAGATATCAAACTGTAGAGTTAGAAAACTGGTCACTTTTGAAAAGAAGAATTTGAAAGACGAGCGCAGCTAGTAACCTCTTACATAGAGTTCTCAAAAGGATATGCAGTAAAATTATATATGGAAAGAGGGTTAAATAATAAAAAATTGGGACAATTATACATATTATGAATAAACTCAATTAACAAGAAAGGATTAATGATTTATAAAAGACATTTAAGTGTGCTAGTCTTCGAAGGTTTTGAATGCAGACCTTCAGAACTCTATTTGTTTGCATTTTATAATCTTGCAGTGTAGGGTTTTTTCACTGTGATGTCCAAGTAGTGAATCAGATATCTGAATAAAAAGTCTGCATATGAATAAAAATATTTATATCTTTGATGGGAAAAACTTAATCAACATATGTTACATTATCTGTCTTTCCATCTATGCTTTCCAAGTGTTGTGTAGTCACCATTAGTTATGCTAGAAAATAAATACAAGTGTTTGAACACAGTAAAATTATGTGCACATGAAATAGCTGCCTGGTTATGGTCATCTTACTACTCAGTCATGCCTTTTTTCTAAAGAGTACCACCTCTGCCTGAGTTTAAACAAATGTCTGGTGCCAAAATGCACAGAAAATAAGTGGCTTTTGGGTTTCTAAGAAAGAAGAGTCCTATGAAAGCAACTTTAAAAAAGTACAGGATGCTGAAAAGATCTGATATTTTCTTTTAGCATTTACTTGCCTCTTTATCAAATCACTGCATAATGCAAATAGGAAGGAGATTTTCAGCTATTCCCCTTTAACCTTAAAACACAGATGAAGAAAAGATAGCTATGGCAAAGAGATGCTGCCAGACATCCCAATCTCTTTGCACAGGACAGAATAAATGACAGCTATAGGAAGCTCTCGAAATACCTGAGTAATTATGCAAAAGTGACCTTAGCTCTTAAAATATATTTAGAGTGGACATGGTACAGCATTTTAAACTTCATGTTAGCCCAGATATTTTCCCTATTTTGATATCAAAACTGAAAGTCTATGGCTTTCCCATATTCTTTACTCCATGCTCTGAAAAATACTCAGAAAAGGTAATCTTGCCAGCAGGTAGCAAAATTGCTATGAAAGACACTCATGGGGTTATGTGTCTTAGAATATATTTGCAATCCATTTGAACACTGTTATCTGTCCTCTCCCCTTCTGTACAGAGCACATAAAAACTTGTTGTTATAACACACACATATCCTAACAAATTACTGGAAAATAAAATATAATCCATTGAAGAGAAGTGATTTTAAAATTCCTCTTGAAATTTCACATGGATGAACTTGTTTTCTCATGTGGACAAAGTAAAAGTTGTAATTTATTGCCAATATTCATCCTAATTTAGGATACTACAGGAAGGTCTAGGTACCCAATTGTTAAGAACATTACAGTTCTTCTTCCCTTCTTCCTGTTTCTGTCCTAGTGGAAAAAGTAAAAAAAAAAATCTTTACAATTATTTACATCAATCCTTTACATAAGCAGCATCAGCCTGGGAGACTTTTTTGTGAGTCTAAAGTATTCGGCATAGGTGTTTTTGGTATATCAACATAAATTAAATAAACATATTTTTGCCATTGCCAGAGGGAGTTACACATCACTCAGACCTTATTGTGGCCCTTTGTAAAGAAGAAAGTCTCAAAGAGCAAAGAGCAAAACCAACCCAAACTAGAATGGTGTTCATATCATAATATTTCAAGAAGCAAACCCTTGAAGCCAAAGTAAGATCAATCACAACTATAAACAGAGAATGTATCACACAATTTGCTGTGAAGAGAGAATGTGTGGATATTTAAAAATCCAGTTTAATTTCTATATGGTTTGGAAGGGGGATAGTTCCCACATTTAACATAGTTATACTTACAGGGAGAGAGGGGAAAGTAACATTATAGTTATCTGGAGACCAGGTAAAATTCCTTTTGAGAAAAAAAGGAATGCTATGTGAAAATCTAAAGTTTGCATCATGAGACGGAGGCTTGAAGAGGTAATCTGCTGCTTCCTAGGATAATGAAGGGTATTTTAGCTTCCTAGGGTTAGAGTCTGATTCAGAAGATAGCAGTTTACTTTCTGAAAATAAATAATGCTACTGCTATTAAACAGTACCTCAATGGTCTGACAAATAAGCACTAATACATCAGCTAACTGAAAATAGATAACAATGAGCAAGAAAAAAAAGCTATAGGAGTAAAATTCCTAAAATTTTAAGAGGTTCACAAGAAGACCTAGAGAAGGCTTTGGACCCACACAGTGCGATTTCTACTGAGACTTGAGTGCCTCAAATCTGTGAGCGAGGGACACAACAGCATGCAGAACCTGAACTCCCTGAAGGACAAGTTGTCACCCTGTGTAGCTGATTTTCTCTTCCCTGCAAGCTTTCACATTAACTTTGCTGCCTTAGAGCTGTTAAGCCTTCTGGAATAATTCAAAACAATTATTACAGGAAACTTAAGGGTTTATTGCAACATCTATTATGTTATTAGGTTCCGCCATAGGAAAGTGTGGCCTACGTCTGTATATTTTCACTTGTATTGTGTGTTGTGCTGCTTTATTAGTAGAACTTCAAGTGTTAAAACAGTTTTTAAGCTGTTTGGATTTACAATACTGAGAAATTATGTACTTAAGTAACAGAGACTAGTCTGGATGGTGATCATGGTCGGATTTGCACAGATATTTCCAAAAGTGACACCTCTAACACCCTTACATCCCACTGTTGTTATCATTCTGCTAGTTTCTTAAGATCAGATGCTGCACACAACTGCCTTTTTCAGCCTCTCAGTGGCTGATCTTTGCTGCTTCAATAGGACTCAGTAGAAATTAGCGGGTTTTCCTAAAAATATTCAGTGATCATTGGTCAAGCCACTAAGATGACCTTAGTAAAAAGTCCTCAGTTAAATAATGGAAGTAACTGTTTCATTTTCTGTTTCTCAGGAACTGGCTTCATGATTCAACCACTGTGTAACAGTTGAAACCAAGCCATTTAAACAAATAAAATGAAATAACTTATTCTTTGCTAAACTTAAGGGGCATAACAATAATGCTGCTTAAGTATTTTCACTTTCAGAACCTCCCACAAATTTAAAATTTTGTTAAAAAGCCAATGGCAGCATCTTAGATTGCAGGTATCAGTATGTTCAGAGTTAAATAAGACACTTTTGATCTAGAAATTACATTCCATCCAAAATACTGGGAACTTTTTAAAATGGAATAAGAATAAAATTTGGAAAAAAATCTCCTGCAGCAGCAAGGATTAAGAGTAAGTAGCCAAAGCACAGCAAATAAATTATGGCAATGGAGAATGGTGTTAACAATAGAAGTCTAATAATACTGTGCATGTTTAGAGGAAGACAAACTGATGACATTGATTTTGTCATATTCTCAGTTGACAGTTCTAGGACTGTCTCATTCACTAGAGAGAGACTTAACAGAATGTGATGTTTCTGTTTGTCTTACCCCTTGTTATTTCCTTAGTATGATAGACTTCAAATGTGCAGCTTACAAGTCACCTATAGCAGAGAGTCTCACAATAAAAGAAATGAAGAGCTTGTCTACCTGGATTCAAATTCAAATGGGATTGAAATAGTGGTTCTAGACACACTTACTCTACACCAGAAAGACAGCTGTTCTCGAGAGGCAGCTGGGTTCTTCCAACCAAGACTGAAATCTCCATAACTGTAAAGTTGTCACAGAAGATTTAAATATCCATCTCAGCATAAGATGGAGGCACGTGGGGTGAATAGACAGAAATCTTCAGACAGAACAGTCTTAAGCCTTCTTTTGTTTGTACAGTAGACCACTCAGTCAACTCAGAGTTGAATAAACACCCTCTTGCCTCCCCAAACTTTCCACCTATGCACCCAAACCATTTGCAACTATGGCCCAGCCAAGGGTGGAGCTCACAACATCTTGCAGTCCTTCACAGCATTTTGGAGAGTGAGATCAAAGGACACAACCTGATCACTTAGTCTGACCTGCTATAATACATATTTCATCATAACACCTTGCATCAGATCTGCAGATTGCAAAGAAAATAATTTACTCTTAAAATGCAGCCAGAAATCAAGGTAAGATGAAGATACCAGCAACAGAGACTCAGAGGAAGGGACTGTCTCAGGGATATAGCAACATCTAAATGTTTAGGAAGAAAAGACATTATTAAACTTGACTGGTATACACATGTGTTAGTGTTTAACCTTGCTGCACTCTCACAGGATACATTTTACCATATTCAGAATTTTCTGTAAGAGAAACACAACATTTTTTGCAGCTCTAATATGATGAATAGGCATACATATTGAACTAAATATTCCTCTCTCAAGGAATTATGGCTTTCATGTCTAAGAAAAACAAATTTAACTAATAAATGTGCCAATTTTTATTATAAGATTGCAAACTGTTTTCTGTTGTCTACATTCTCTGTGCTCCAGTCTCTGGAACACTAAATGCTCTCAGGTGTGTATTCAGCCCCTAACCCTCACAGGACCAGATAGAATCCTGCAAAAATTGAAACCAGATACAATCCTGCAATATTTCTTTTAAAGTAAGCTAATTTTAAAGGAGTAGATGAACTGTTGTACTTGATAAAATGATATAGTACTTGGCAAGAATAAAAGAATCCTCTTATTTTCTTATCTGATAAGAAGTCATTCTGCTCAAGTTTAGAAACAATACATTTTCTAGTTAGCTGTGAATCTGTAAACTAGCTGCTGGGATATACATTTTCAAGATATTCTCTGGCTTAAATTTGAAATTAACATGAGGATTTTAGGGTTCAAGATTGTCATGCTTGTTTCAGATAACACATGCTGCTTTAATGGCAATATTCATCTGATTAGGAAGCTGTTCTTGTAGGTAGATGCTTGCTTTGAAACCAAGAATACTAGCAGGTCTGCTAGCTGTCATCAACAAATAATGTTTCTGAGAACAAATATCCACCTTCTACAGGATGGTAAAACAACTACTAAGTAAATTGCACTGATCTGTCTCTAGTACAAATTCTATCCTATCCCTTTCACTAACCCGTATATCATCTCTTCACACACATGGACAATGTTTTAATAATACATATTTAGTTAAAAACCAGAACTTTTAGCTGTCATAATAATGCCATCAGTACAGCACGACTGAAAATGGCTGAACAATAAGCTCCTACTGCCACAGTTATTCATGGTGGGAACTTCCAGGAAGTCGTGAACCGTCTTCCCTGTTTGTGTCAGTAGAAGGGCTAGGACAGGTTTTTGGCAGCCAGAAGTCTCTCCATGTGAGGAGCAACAGTAGAGCAAATCATAAAAAAGAAACCTCCAGTGAAGCCTTCCTCTCAGATTAGGTGGTGACAAATTCAGCTGTTATTACTTCAACTCACTATTTCTTGGTAGACAGAAGAATTTTAGTATACACCAATAGATGTCTTGAAACTTTAAAAGTTTCCTTGAAACCATCCAGCTTGAGCTGTTTCAATTCAGATGGAATATGACCACTGGAATCAGCTGGAAATGCCCACTGTATTATTCAGATATATATTAATGGACACAGGTACATTGTTCTGAGTGGAATAGAATACAATCATTGTAATCATATTTATTATGCAGTAAAACATTGAGATTACAGAAATTACTCTTTTACTTAGAAAGGAATTCCCTTAGAGAGTTTATACAACATAGAAAATGAGAATATTAAATCATGGTTCTTCTGACAAATCTGAGCTGAAAAATAATTCATAGAAAACTGCTTAAAAGTACATGGCATTAAAAAAGAACTATGACATTGACAGAGATTTTTACCAAGTTATTCAGGAGGAAATATAATGGCAGATGTGTAAGGTAATGCAGAAAAGAGTTATTATAGCAATTTATATTACCTACTAGTTTTTTGGTATGTGTTTTCATGTGTTTTTTGTACGACAACAGAACACCATCTTTCTACAATGATGTTTACATTAGAACACTTTAAAGGGTTTGACGTGAACATAGCTCTAAGAGACACTACTTGGTCTGCTGAGTCAATGTCCTGCATTCACATCACATACCATTTCTGGTTAAAGCCCGATATCCCTGATTCATTTAATGCCCTTTTAAATGCAGACAAAATATTTCAGATTATCTTGCATTTATTTGCAGGAAAGAACACACATACAAGCAGGACAGTTCACAGCTGTGCTGCTGCACTCTATCTTACAGATTCCCATACCACCACCACAGCCTGGGGCGAGTGAACTGCATCTTTTCTCTTCTGTCCTGTGTATCCATATTTAAGGCTGCTCAGAGCCAGGAATGAGCAGAATTGCCCCATGCAATACCCACACTGATGAAAAATATTCAGAAAGCAGATTGATCCCAGGAGGACATCAGTGCTCAACCTGCAGTTGAGAAGCGAGACATTCAAGCATAAAAAAACACCCATATCCTAAATTCAGGATTCAATATAGAAATAATAAATCAATGGATCCCAAGATGCTTTTAGTGCTCTTTCAGAAGGTATCAGATCTATCATAGCTACAAAATGTTACAATCGAGCACAAAAAATGCATCACGTACAGCTCAATGTATCAGCACTAGGACTATGTTCTCAAGAAATTCCCAGAGTGCCTGGGACTTTTCTTAAGCCTGGCAACTAAAACAGTTCACCAAAAAGTTATACGAATTTTGGCCATGCCAGCTACTCTCCTGCACATTCTTCAGTCACAGAAAAGGCCCAGAAACCTTGTTCCCAAGGCCATATTTCCATCTGGGGCGTGAAGAGGCCTCTCTACTTTTCAGAGGGCTTAGTAAGAATTGTTCCCCACCCTCCTATAATCTTCTCCTATCTGCAGTTCCTTCATGGCTCTTCCAGTCAATATGATTTTCCTAATATCTCCAAATTACTGTGTGGTTATTTGCTTTAATTTGGCTGTGGAGGGGGAAAACATCCAGATGTACTTTCTGTGTTTTCCAGTGTTGTTTAAAGCAAAAAATACAATTCTGCTTATTCTGCTGAGGCCAGGTTTACCCTACATGTCTTGAGCCAGACTGGTACAGCAGCAGTTTTTTCTTCACCTTGCCCTTTGGTGTTGTGAAAGTGACCTGGATAGGAAGGAGATGTGGTACTCTGTGTAGGAAAAGGGTCTTCACAGATTTCCCCATTCCTCCTTCAAAGAAAGCTGAGACAAAATCAATTTTTCTAAACACATGAATGCAACAAATGTAAACCACTAGATTTGGGATGAGATGAGGAGGCAGGCACAAGAGGGTGTTATTGTAAAGAACTGAGCAGATAAATTGACTGGTTAAAAGATCATATATTCTTCTTCCAGATGTCCCATTTCTGCATCCATGGCACTCTCTTCACTGTGTGAAAGTTCTAACTTACTCATTTTAGCAATAGCCAAGCATTACCTTGAGAGCATTAATTTTCCTCTGTATATTTGTCTATGCTACACAATTAAGGAGCAATTTTGCGTTTACTGTTGAATGCTTCCTTTTTTTCTGTAAATAGCTAATTCCTCATTCACTGTTAATGCTGTCAGCTTTGTTTCTTTTAAACTCTGAGCACAGAAACTGATTTATTTATTCTATTATAGATTACTACATCCCTCAGGTTTTTTGAAGGGCTTCCTTCTTCAGGAATTATTTCACTACACAGATGTGTTCATGCTGCCACTCTGTGGCAGTGATGAGAGAAGTAAATCCAAAATGTCTGCATTTACATTGCCCTTAAAAATCTCTCAGAAAGATTCCTAAGCTATATTAAATATCATACATACATTTTCTGTGTGCAGAACAAGAATTTGAGTTTAGCTGCTGAAATTCACACCAGGCATGACCAAGTTGTGGCTGCAATTAAAGCCAGGATACTATTCCATATTTCCCAAATAATACAAATATATTGAAGAGTAGAAGTTCCTTCTTATTAATTCTGGGGCCTTTAAGCTAACACTATTGCATGCATATAAAGAACAAGCTAGTCTGCCATGTCCAGTGGAGATATTTGAACTAGAGTTTCCTCTTTGCTTTGCTGGTATAAATTCTGTGTGAGGCAGACAATACTCTTTGTATACTGCAACAGAGCAAATTTTTCTTCTGGGTTAGTCATTTAGCCAAATTATATTTATCTTCCTGCTTTGCTGAAGCCCTTGTGTATCTGTCAGGGCCAAAATATCTCCAGCTCCAGCAGCTGATTTGCTGCACTAGAATATACAGAAATTTTAGAGGTAACAGAAAGTGTTGATCTCAAGCAGAGAGGCATCTGGCAGGCCTCCGTAATTAAATTCCTGGCACCTCTTGTATGTTTTTATAGTTTTCCCTCAGTCAGCAGATAAAACTAAAAGTGTCAGATCCCAGAATTCACTGAACATTCTTTTAAATGTCACCATATACTTGCTGGTTACTGCTCAGTTAGGACCCCATAATTTTCCATCTACAAATGCTGTTCATTAATTGTTCCTGAAATGTCATTGCAAGATTTCAGGTCTTCAAGTGATCTGAGGTCTTCCCACTCCCTCCCAGACCAGCTGGGATAGACAGCTGGAATGGCTATACCAGCTGGATATCGACATCTATTCCGGTCTATATCCAAGGCCTCCTGCTTGAATCAGGCTTGATAGGATCACAGACACAGTTTTAAAAGTATCTTTACTGATAAAGACATCAATTAAAAAGAACTAAGAAAAGGGTACAGTGAGATGAAACAATTGCATTTTCTAACTGTTTACCAGAGTCTTTTACTGTTCTACAAAATAACTAGTCTTCAGCAAAAGCTCCCCGTAACCTTGAACCTCTACAGAGTTATGTTAATGAAATATCAATGTGATTCCTTTCCTCCACAGTCCCTTGGTTCCCTGGTAATAGTTCAAGCAACTATTGTAAATTTCTCTTATATTTTGTTTTCTGTACTCTGTATGTTTGTCTCTATATGCTTGTTACTGACATTTTTTTTTAGCTTGGTGCCGATGAAGAATCTTCCAGCTAGTGAACTACTGAACCATAGCTACTGAGCTATGGTTACACTACTGTCAGTTCTGGACAAGGTCCAGCAGAGGCCACAAAGATGATTTGGTGCCTGGAGCAGCTTGGCATTTTTAGTCTGGAAAAGAGAAGACAGAGAGGATCTCATCAATGCATACAAATATCTCAAAGCCAGGTACAAAGAGGGCGGTGCCAGATTCTTTCCAGTGTCCAGCAACAGTATGAGGAGCAAAAGCAATAAACTACAACACAAGTTCCGCCTCAACATGGGGAAGATCTTAACACTGAGGGTGGCTGAGCACTGGAACAGGCTGCCAGGAGAGGTTGTGGAGTCTCCCACTCTGGAGATATTCAAAACCCACCTGGATGCATTCCTGTGTCACCTGCTCCAGGTGGCCCTGCCTTGGCAGGGGGGTTGGACTGGATGATCTTCAGAGGTCTGTTCCTACCCTAAACATTCTTTGATTCCATGGTTCTGTTAACATCTTGGAGGACCATGGGCTAAACCTCCTATTTTCCTAAGGAAAATCTATCTCAAAAGCACAACCTTTCTGCCATAGAAGGGTAACCAAGTAAAATCTTGGATTAAAATTGTCAGTATCACAAAGCAGGTAGAACTTCAATGAAGCGCTTAGATTTCCCTTAGATGGCTTGCAAGGTGTCTTAAAATCTTAACAATATCTTGTTTCTGCATCACTGAGAAATTACTTTCTTCTCTAGCATTCTTTCACACATGCCCTTATAAAACAGAGCTGCACTGAATCCTAAATTGATTTAAACTTCTCATTCTTAAGTGAAAAGCAGAAATCTGTTCCAGCATTGTTATTTTCTAGATCTTTTTTTGAAATGTTAACCTGGAATGCAAATATCCAGAATATGATATGCAAATAGAAGATCCCAGGCCCATAAATGAGGATCTGCGATACACATGAAATTTATTGTTCGGTTTGGTAATTTTAAAACATTCCTGGAATGGGTACCTCAACATGATAGACTTGATTTTGTTATCAAATATCCTTTTTATGCATTCTATCTGATTATAAAGCAGCAGCAAAAGAATTAATGAATGCTGAATTGTAGGAGATTCTGAGGACTGCACCAGCCCTGACATAAAATTTGAGGATATTTATATAATCAGCTCAAATAGCCTATTGATAATACAGCAATTTGCACAAATATTTCTGAGTTCAATACCAAGTAGAGACAGCAACATTCTGTCAAAGAAACTTGTGATATACATCAACAAATGCACCTGAAATAAAGGACATCAGCTACCTTTACATGCACTTCATCTTATGCCCCTCTTCACCCGAGCATTCTACCATTTTCTTCTCACATGTGTAGAGACAAACATTTTTTATTGTTGGATAGTAGTAACCATGCTTTGCTTTTTATAAATATCTGCTTTTATGGTGTAAGATACTTCTCATATTGATGTCTTGATTCACTTTATCTAACTTGCCTTTGTTCAAAGATATTATGCTTCTTCCAGTCAAGCAAAAAACTAGAATTACCTAGATTGTTGGTCCTTTTGAAGTTATTTTCTTCAAATCTATCTCCTAAAAAGCATTGTCCTTTTATAAATCAACTGCATTTATTTGCTTAGCGCTCCATGAAGTGTACTGGAGATATTCACTTATTCAAAACATATTCAGAACTAAAATTATGCAGAAATTTTATAGAAATGTAATAGAGGATTGTCAGTAATTTTCTTGACACTTCAAAACACCAGGTTTGCACCTTCTCTGCTGTATCCCAGATAGCACAAGGCTAGAGTACCAGCAGAATTTCTGGCAGAATATCCTCCAAGAGGAAAAGCATTTCTATTCACCACAATGACTGAGAAAAAAAAATGTCACTGGTATCAGTGGTTGTGAAGTATGCCCAGGGCAGACTGGGCTCCATAAAATATCAATACCTTGTCACTCTCTACCTGATCAGAGGCTGTAGTTAGATGGAGGTTGGTCTTTTTCCCCAGACAACTAATGACAGGAGAGGGAGCATAGTCTCCAGCCGTGCCACAGAAGGTTGTGGTTGAACATTAGGAGGATTTTCTTCAGGGAAATGGTGATTGAACATTGGGATGGGCTGCCCAGGGAGGTGGTGGAGTCACCATCCCTGGGAGCTGTTTAAGACAAGGCTGGATGTGGCACTTGGTGCCATGGTCTTGTTGACAATGGTGATGGTCAAAGGTTGGGCACAATGATTTTGGACATCTTCTCCAACATAATTTATCCTGTGATTCTGTGAAGTCTCCTGCCCAACCTGCTACAATAGTCATTCTGTTCTCCCTCTCCTTAAGTTTTCTGCAAATATATAAACTAATACAAATATATTGCTTAAAATACAGTTTCAACGCTTCTTCTGTACTCTCAATGATGATTCTTCCGGTTCTTGTAGTACCAGAGATTTGTCTAGAGATTTAAAGCAGACTGTGACATTTGAAACTATAAGGCATTTGAAGAAGCCTGTGGGTCTGACTTTTGTAGCAGAACTAAGTGTGGGTCATTGTAAGTTAATTTTGCATAAAAGAAATTCCAACAGTTTCCAGCAACTAGTATAAAAGTGGCTCATGAGATATGTCACAATGATAGATCTGAACACTGAATTAAATTAACTGGTTTTATTAGCATGATGAAGTCTCAACTCTCCTGGGAGTTTGAAAAACTTCTTGTTGTGCGATAAACCTCAAAGCACCCTAGAACAGGTAGAACTTAATCCAAACTGGATTCTTGGCTTGTACACTTATTTTAGATAAGTAAAGTTATGTCAGTTTTGTTACACTCAAATCAAGAACACTTGCCATTCAACGTGATGCTTTGTGACTTCAAAAACCTTAATCTATCTTGAAAGCTGTCACTTAGGATACATAAAAAAAAACCCTCTCATAACAGCAAAAAACATTTTCCTACTGTTTACTGCAGGCTTCATTTCAGCCTTAATATTATGCATGTTCAAATGATTACTGCAATGTATCCCAAAAGGGTAATATGTGAATTTCAGGTGACTTTTTCCAACTATAGTGATGTGAAATAAATTATGCAGAAGCCAAAGTAATTGGAATCACTTTCTAGAAACTCACAGTTCAAGGCTGGGATATTTGTAATTCTAAAGACATCATGTTATGGCTGCTCAGGCCATTTGACATGAGATGGAGGTTAGGAAGGCTTAAGAGCAAAATTTCAAATAGGAACAACATAAAAGCACAGAAGAAAGAGCTA
Source organism: Melozone crissalis (assembly GCF_028551555.1). NCBI lineage: Eukaryota > Metazoa > Chordata > Aves > Passeriformes > Passerellidae > Melozone > Melozone crissalis. Next base: position 15,502,949 of record NW_026535783.1, on the reverse strand, counting down.
CAAGTTGCAAATAATTTTCATCCCTATTTGGTTATGTGGCTATCTAATTTTCCACTCTCAGCTTAGCCAGTAATATCTTTCATGCATTTAATGAAGGTTCACTTAATTACTGAACCTGTTCTCAAAAATAATTTTCAATTTTCATAACTTTAGGTATTCTAAAGACTCTATGATCACTTAATCAGAAAATATATGTTCAGTTCAGTCTGCTTATGGCCATAGGAACAAACATCTTTAACCAGCTAAGGAAGCACAAGGACAACACAGAGTATGACTTATTAATTTGCTTAGATCTCTCTCATGTGCCAAAGTAAGTGGGAAGATGCAATGATTTTAATTATCAGGTCAGGATGCAGGCAGCAGCAGCATTTCTGAAAACTTCCTAGGAGAGGACTGGAGACCAGAAGAATGCTGAAGTGTTTTGTTGCAAATGATCAAGCACAAACATAATGTTTGATAGATCCTGTTTCAAAGTAATTAATGAGGACAGTAGGCAGTTTTCAGTACAATCTCTAATTGTACGCTAAACTTAGCAGAATACTGTTATGAGGATTAATTGCTTAACGTCTGTAAAAGGTTTTAAGCACAGAGTTATGTAAACACTAAGTAGCATTATTGTTTTAATAGAAAAAGGATGAGTTGTATTTTCATTTTTCTTTGCCATGGGCAGCTACAGAACGCCTGCTTTCCATACAAAAATATGAATAGTTGTGTGTTATGAGATCAAAACTGTAACATGGCATGGTGAAAAACTGGAGCTGTCTTTTTCTGTATATGGCACATAATTTGTGTTCAGGGCTCACTGCCACAAGTCATTGCAGAGATAAAAAATAGATTAAAACAAATGAGCTTACATATTTTTTGCTGGTTTTTTTTCTGAAGTAGTTAATATGACAATGCTCAAAATTACAGTTACTCCAAGCTACAGATTCCTTAAAAAATCAGATTATGAGAAAAGATATCGGCAGGATTTATGTACTTGACAGGACTGTGTCTAGTATGTCAAAATAACTCCCAGCAAATGAGACATCAAAAACAGTTTCCTAATATGGAACTAAAGCCTTCTTAAAAACAAGGACTGTTGCAGCTGTCTTAATAAAAATATATCTGGGCTTTTACCAAAGCACTTAATTATGTAAGACCACCACCAATTACTCACGATCAAATCAAACTTCTATTTTAAGGGAGCAACCAGGTAAAACTATGGACATTTTATTTTTAACCTGGTGGGGAAGAAATAACAAAGCATGCTGTCTGAGTACTGGCCTGCATCCCTACTGAATGTCTTTCATGATGCGAACCTCTAAAAATTATAATGCAACAGCAAGGGAAATTCAGTGCACCACTACTCGATGGCTCAGCTGAACAGGGCTGCCAGAACACTTGGGGCAAGGTTTGAGGGGCTGTACCAGCTTTACCCTGAGAGCAGCAAGGCGCAAAACCTAGCTGCTACTAAGTTCAGCCTTTAAAAATTCTGACAGGACTACTTAATGTGATCCAGAATCTTTTCTATTTCACCAGCTGAATATTAGAGGAGGCGTCATCTCTCTCATCATAGGCAGTGAAACCCTCAAGTGAAACTCTCATGCAACACTGAGCACCAATTTTGTGAAAATAGGTTACATTTTCTTCAGCATTTTGTTGTTTTAAAGATAACTAAATCTGAAAGAGGTCATTGGAACCTCCATGAGAAAATAACGTCTAGCAATTCATACACATGACAGAGATAATTTAGGACAATCATTACTATAACCAGTAAAGAAACACATAAGCTTGTTTTTTAATCTAAAGTTACTTAAAGTAATTTTTATTACTCTATTATCAAATCATTTTAGCATATAACATCCCACTGGCAACAGATTGTTATTGAAATTACTTCTCCCATTACATTTAAAGTGGCACTCTCACTAAAATGAACTAAAGTTTTATCATTGTGCAAAAAATGATGCAAGCTAAAGAATTTTTAACATGAGCAAGTACTACAATTCTGCCTACCACAGGAAGGCACACTTGAAGCCACACTTCCTTTGCTTTCTTTGTGATTTTGCTAATTTTCTAGTCATGTTTGCTTCAAGATTTCTGTAATTTGCAGGGTGTTTCAAGAAACAGCTGGAAAATTGACTGTTCCAATGCCAAGGAGCTAATCTTCTGAGGGGCAGTGCTGCTCTGCAGCTGCTACTGTCAGCCTCAAGTTCATCTGTCAACACTTACACATCACTCTTAAAAGGCTTGATGAAGAATCGCATAAAATTTCCCAATGTCTTGATGAAAAGAAAGCACAAGCAAAGAGATTTGAATAAGGAGGCAAGAAATTAATAAACCTTTAGAAGATATTGTAGGAAGTTATGCAAAGAGACAACTACTTTTTCTTACATTATTGACTGAAGGCATTGTGATGAGACAAGGCAGTGGACAGATCCTGACCTGGCCTCAGCTCTGACCACAGGCTCCTTGCTGAAAGACCTCGAGCAAGAAAACTTCTTCAGGTCTTTGTATTCTGTTGTTTGTCTACCCATGGGTCGTTTCCACAGCCATAACCTTTCATAAGTAAGTAACAAAATGTGGGGGTTCTTCCTCTGGGCTCAGTTCTACTGCATGGAATATATATCCAAAAGGGGAATTACAAAATACTTTTACAATATTGTTGTTTAAAATTGTTCTCAGAACACATGAAGCCACCACTATATGGAGGAAAATGTTTGGAACATTTTGTTTTGACTTTAAGTCAAAATCAGAGGAAAAAATTAGAACAGATATTAAAATGAAAATAAAAATATACAAGCCACCACCATTTAACTTTTTAAAATGTAAATTCCTTCATTCAAAATTGAGAACAAATTTGGATACAATTAATTTAAAGGAAGAAGAAGACAAGAAACAATTGCTATTCTTCTAGTCCAGTGGATGGATCATGTCCCCAGCTTAAAGAAAATCTGAGACCAAGTCTCACATCTGTTTTATTGTAAGTCATACTCTTCAATCTTCCATTATTGATGTGAATATTCTAGTTGCCAGCATATAATGTTGCTGGCACCACTATCTCTTCCTCCCTGGCTTTGCAAAAGTCTCTTAAGTTACATCATGGCTTAAAGCCCAGCTTCATTAAAAATAAAGAAAAAAAAACCTAACTAGAAACTAGAAGATAAATTACTTTTTTTTTTTTTAATAAGGCTCTCATATTTGAGAAAGTCTACACAAGTAGATTTTTATAATTTTTAAAATTTTGGGGTTTTTTTTTACATCAGCAATTGATTTGAAAGGAATCACCAGCAATGTGAAAATCTCTTCATGTAAAAAATTAATTTGAGATATAGAAAAGTGATGCTGGTCTAGGACCTAAGCTGTATAAATAATTGTTATTATATTCACATTAGGTACTAAGGTTTTAAATATATTTCAAGAAGAAAAAGAATGTTTGGAATTATTTTTAAAAACCTATTCTCTTCAAATTAATTATTTTGTTTAGTTTTAATTCTCTAGTAAAATCAAAGAACACCTTAAATGAAAAAAAATTAAAATTTAAACTTTACTTTTTGGAAGGCAGAGATCAACTGAAATAATTGATAACTTTTACATTACTTTTAGCTGACATTTTCTAAAATTAAAAAAGTTTTACTTTTTTAGTGAAAGACAATCTAATAGACAATCCAATATCTTTTGCCATTTCTTGTCTCCTGTCCACCCCCAGCAATTTTGAAAATCCACTCAGAGGGACACAAGCGAAAAAAGGAAATATTTCTAGAATAGATGGATTTTTGCCAAAATGGCAAAAACTTTAAAGGTTTTGACAATGGAATTAATTCAGAAAATCCAGACTAGAAAGAGAGAATATAGCAAAAGGCATGAAGGTTTTCCACATGTTTCACTTTTGTGCATCCAGTATATACATCAACATATAGAATGGAAGTGGACTGCAAACTTTCACCCCGAATCAGGGAAACCTGAAACATAATTACAGAAATCATATACAAAGATCATCAGAATTTTTAAAAGCCATGCTTAAATTTAAATTTGAAAGAAAAACACTTTTATTGAGTGTTTTTATTATTGAGAAAGAAAGGTTAGTGTGCAACATAATTTTTTAATCTCATTTTCTTCTGCTTTTTGCAGTCATCTTCCATAGCAAACAAAAGGTCAAATACAGTCTTTTCCTCTAAGCAGAGCAGGATTATTCACAGACGATGCCAAAGTACAGCTCATGGTAGGAGGTAGCCTCTGGTCTCAGATGGGCCATATTGGTGGCTTCCCTCATTCACAGCAAAAGGTAGTCCACACATAACAAATAAATAAATGAGACATTATTTGTCTTCTGTCTTTGGTAGTATTGGACTTGTGGCTGTTATTTAACTGAATAGGACCTCATTGATATGGATGGTAAAGGAGAAGAAAATTATAGCATCCCAAGCTGTTGCAGGTCTGACTTGAAGTTACAAGATGGCTCGATTAATTATATTGGATCAGCATTAAAAAAAAAACTAAAAAAACCACAGGACACAATCCAAGTTACCTCTGCTCTTAAATTAACCTTTCTGTTTCTTCCAAATGGAAGGAGCCTATTTACCAATATGAAACTTCAACCTCATTTAGTATAATAAAAAATAAGCTTTCAATTAAATGTAACGAGATTTCAAAATATATCAAAGTATCAGTACACTGACCTATTTTGGGATAACACTGATTTTGAAAGTCATTCTTTCCCAAGCAATTTTATTTCTTATTGAATGACAAGGTTATATCCATTAGCCTTCATAGGCACCATGGTATTTGGGCTTTACTTGTTCTCCTTTACATTCTCTGTACAGATTGAAAAACAAAGCAGAATAATCTTGTTTCTAACTGCTAGGGAAATTTTGTTGCACAGACTTTCCTTGTCCCTTTCTTATGGGAACAGGGCTCCTGACACCAGCTCACATCAGTTTTGGCACTGAAGAGGTTGCATGAATATCACTGCTTGTGGAAAACATCACCTCTGAAAATTTGGTAGTTTCTAGCATCACCTATAGCAGGCTCACAACAGTAACCAAGATCCTCCCTATGCTCTGCATGTTTGGCACCGTGTAACTAAACTAAATCAAAATACCTCCAGACAAGGGTATTCACTCCTCCCTACCTGAAGTCTTCCCTTTAACAAGAGACAATGCGGAAGCAGAAATGCATTTTCTTACTCATTCGTAGCCTAAACACAGGGTCTCAAAATTTATTGATTGATTGGAAGCTCCTTTTCAAGTCTTGAAGTTTGACAGAAAAAAAATCTTCATGAGATTTTTTACTCAAAAATCCATTACCATGAATCGTAACATCTCAGTGTCCTACAGAGCTACATATTTTTTCCCAGATGCATATAGAAAATCAGTACTCTAACATGTCTGGATTTTAGATTTAAAATCAGTAAAGAAATATTAAGAGCAATATTAAGTTGACTGGGTTTTTAATATCCTACAATAGAGCATAAATATTAAGAAGCGAGTTTTTAATTCAGAAAAACAAACAAGACAACATGTGCTGTCAGTTTAATGAAAAAGAAAAGTAAATTTCATGTCTTCCATTTTCCTGTTCATGTTGTATATTTATATAGAGTTGGAAGAAATATCATATATGTACAGGTACTAAATATTTTATTACTTGGTCAGATGTAACAGATATTTTATCCAGTAAATGAAAGAGTTGTTGATGGATGCTGAAGAGTACTTGCAGATATTGAATATGCTGCATTATGTCCTATATTTTTCACTAAATTAGATATTCAGAATTAACCAAAAAAAATATTCTTTTATCATGGCAGTATAATAAACAAGTTTCAGACTAAAACTTTTCCCTAATTCATACCAATATCTCTATAAAAGCAGACTAAACAGAGTATAATATATCTGAGGAGTTCTGTACAACAGCCATTACTAGTAACCATATTGTGAATCATTCAAACAAGCTACTTTTCTTTGTTTGACTAATTTTTGTAATGTACTTTCACAGATATAATAATATAGCCATGGATATTAAGGTCTATTGCAAATATTCTGCTGTTACTTCGAAGTGGAAGCCTCTTTTGCTCATACAATTGAGGCCAAATAACAAAAATTTTACTAGTCTATGACTCAATTCTTTGCTGCCTATCAAAGTCAAGGAAAATTTGTCATTGTAGTAGGAAGAGTGTTGCATTTATGACATTGTAAGGATACAAGCAAGTCAAGTTTTTCAGGGTGAGCTATCATGTATCCAAACTATCCTGGCAGAACTGGAAAAAACCAAGTTATCTCTTTGGGTCTTGTCTATTCATATTTTCCTTGCCTTTTATTCTATATTTTAAAATGTATACTAATTCTGTAAGCACTGTTGTTTTCAAATAAACTCCTGACAAGTCATTTTGAGGAATATATATTTGAGTTTTTGAAGATATATTGTGGATTAATGACACGTAAAAAAAAAGGAAGGAACTAAAATAAGCACTTATCTATAAGAAGTTCAACCATGTAGTCTGAAAATGTATGAGAATAATAATTGGATCTGTATGTCTGAATTGCCCAAGAAACATGTTAATTCAGCAGTTAATGCGTTTGAGATGATCAGACTGCTCCGGCTCAAACCTCAAGCCGTCCTCTGTTTATTTTATGCATTGCTTGTCCTGGGCAAAAAGACACAAAACACTGCCTGCTCCTGAAGGTGAGGAAAAGATAAGAGCTTTTCTTCTCAATCCAGTTTATGAGGTTCATCAAAGTAACAAATTAGTATTGTAGGACTTGGAAAGCCACATTTCAGTGAGCACCAACATCCCTTTTACCACCATATCCCTCTGAATATTCTGTTCTCTGGGACATAAAGATTAACAGTCAGACCCAGGACATGGATACACAGCTTTCAGTTCTTACAAAATGGAAAAAAAGCTTTAACTATATGCAAGGGTGCAATATCCCCTCATTGCCTATGTGCAAGAAAGTTAACTATACTGTGGCTGTTCAGGGCTTCACACCCATCATCTTCTCTGCCCTGGCTTTAGGATCATTGCTGGCAACAAAATCAGGGAGCTCTGCTTAGAAGCACAGCTTCCTATCGTTCAGATTAAACTAAAATCTCCATTAGCACCCCTCTCTATTGCATCTTTGGAGTGCAAAGGCTGAGAAGGACTAGCTCTTCTCTGATGTCTTCAAAACTGAAGAGCACCCAGCTGACAAATCAAACAAAATAAGGTTTTTTTACCAAAAGAGAAGTTAGTCTGCTGACAGGACAATGCCTTTGTCATTTGGTAGCACCTCTGAAGGCAAAAGCTCCCAAAATCTCTCATATACACCTTTTTCTACGTTGTGCATATATATATGTGTGTGTGTGTGTGTGTGTGTGTGTGTGTGTGTGTGCGCTCTTCTGTATCGTGATCTTGCATTTTAGTGAAAAGGAACGGAGGCACCCACATCTCTTCTACCCAGCAGAGAGCAAAGAGATCAGCACAGGGCTTTGCCTCAGAGAAAGTTTGTGCTTATTTTGTTGCTTCCCCAGTATTACACATTGGGGCAAAAACATTTTGTACACATGCCAGACAAGTACTGGAGGAGCTTATTTTCCTGTACTACATCACTAAACCTTTCTAAAGCTATTGAGCAAAAATAAAAACTTAGCACCTTCTCTCTTCCTTCTTCCAAGAGGGTACCACAAGTACCAGCTCCCTCCATCAACAGGATGGTGGGCTTCAATTCTACCTGCCAGTGCTGCAAACCATATTTCTGGGCAGAACCAGCAACTGTGCATGGAATAAGAAATCCTTGCAGGGGCTGATACAGAGCAGGATATCAACTAGAAGAGTAGTTTTAAACTCCCTTTCTTTCTTCTCTCTCATATAATAAAGAAATTGTAAATTTCCAATGATCTAACAACTCTGACACCAAGATCTCTAATGCTATTCATACAAGTCTCTAAATACACACACCCACACGAGCCCCCCAGTGAAATATTCTGCTGGTATGGACAGCAGAGTGAAAGCATGCTGGGGTTTTTTAAAAAATCTTAGGAAAATTTATGAGGAAAAGCCCAGGAAAATCTCATAGTCACACTAGAAATTTTCTGTAGAAATCATTGATTGACCTTACAGAGTAATACATTAACCATTGTTATATTTTCTTCATTTTCCAGGAAGTATCAACAGTCTTCAGCATAGAGTGAGAAGAAAGGTGAAGCAAATGTCAATCACTAGCCAAAGAAATAAGAACAGAAAAAGAAAGTTCTGCTACTTTCTTATTTCTACCTTTCAAGTAGTCCATTATGCTCACTTTCTCTTCATTCTCTGTTTAGACTGTGCTCCCACACAGCCTCTGTATGTGTATGCAGAGAATGATAAGAATTGCACTGTCAATGTTTGGGAAAGACTGAAGGAACACTGCTGTAGCTATGAATTTATTTGACTTTGTAAAAACTTTTGTCCTTGAAGGACTTAAGGACAAAGATAACAATCTAGCAGAATTGGATTAAACTAAACTGGATTTTGCGTGCATTCATTTAAAAATATGTGTTAACGTAATATCTACCTAGATGAGAATTTATTTATGAGCCATTTATTTTATATGTTATAGTATATAATGGTGAAGAAGTACAACACTGTTCTAGTCATTATCATACTTGGCTATTCTGTTTGTTAAAGAAGAAAATCTATTGATTTCAATCGAAAAATATGAACCTTAGTTTTATTTGACATTTATCTTGACCTTCAGTGAGCAAAGTGTAAAATCCTCAGTATACAAAAATTAATCAGGATATGAAAGTAATGAAATTCACATATCAAAATAATTAAAGTCACATATCATGACCAATTAGCATTACAAATAAAAACCTTTTTTATACATTCTGTTATATAAACTATATCTGTTTATTAGGACTCAGAGTAATCAAAGTGTGGCTTACTATATGATAACTTGAAAATAACATATTAGTCACAGTTTAAAAAAAAGACAGATAATCACACAAAATTACTTCATTCCTTCAATGACTTCTGCAAAATACGTGGATCTAAAACATGCTCTGGCTAAGGCATTTTTCAATATGGGCAGCTGAAAGCAATGAAAGGTCATGACTAACTACTTGTAAACTTTATAACTATCTGCTGTCATGGCTGTTTTTTGGGGAAGAAACACCCATTTATGAGTGTTGATTTGTGCATGCAGATGCGCAGTGATGGGAGTAGGTGTCCAAAAATCAAAACCATCGCTGTTCTGCACATTAATGCTATCTTGATTTTGAAACAACCTCTGAAATAAGGTGTACAGAAATACCAGGAAAGCCCAATTAGTATATCTTTTGTTTATTAATGCCCTTCTTTCTATTTTCACTTACTAAACTGGTAGCAAACTCCCTGTTGTGACACTCTGTCACTACAATACTATTTCATTTTGATGATGTAATAAATTATAATGTAAGAATTCACTCAAATTAAACAACCAAAGAGTATATTGATCACGTGTGAACAGCCTCGTCAAACATTTTGCCCAGAGGTTCTCCTGATTTTGTACACTGGAAATGTATTCAAAACCTGAGGGAATATCAACAAGAGCTGCACTGGGAAATATCTCTGCTTGCTGAGCACTGCAATGTGCAGTGAGTGGGTAAGGACTCCCTCAGAAGATATCTCAGCTATGAATAAGAACCAATACTGCATCTTCAGGAGCACAAAGGAAATAATGCAGCCTCTAAATGACCAAAGAACAGTTTTGTAACATTGCAGCTTCTTCTTCATGAGTAGTCCTTTGCAAGTCCCTGTTTTGAAGTGACAATATTTGTCCGTTTACATTAATATTTATTTTGTTCACAGCTGTGCAAGGATCTTTGGTAAGGGAAAAAGGAGTTCTCTACTTCTTAGGACTTTTCCATTTATATGCATTAAGATGCTAAATACACATGAAGTAGCTTGTCTTTCTATTAGTGATCCTCATACATGTGAAACTCACTTTAAAATTATGAATATTTTATCATTTCAGAGCCAGTTTGAGCTTAGCATATGTAACAGCTAGAGTATTAAAATTCAGTTCATCTTTCTGAATACTCCTGTTTGTTTCAAATGCATAAGTTAGCAAGGTATCTGGAGAATACAGGATACTCCAAACTTTTTGTTTTGATTAGACCCTATACTTAGTCTCTCACTTTGCAACATGCTCTTGTTTTGGCTTGATGCTGGCTGGATGCCAGGCACACACCAAAGCCATGTACTCACTCCCCTTTGCTGCTGGACAGAGGAGAGAACATAACAAAGAGTTCATGGATTGAGATAAGGAAAATCAGTCTTGAAATGGCATCATGGGCAAACCAGGCTCAAACGAAAGACCATAATTGAATTTATTACGCTAATAAAATCAGAGCAAGATAATGAGAAGTAAAATAAGACCCTCAGAAACACCTTCTCCCCACCCTTTCCTCCTTCTCAGGGAGATAGGGAATAGGGATTATGGCCTGCTCATCAAATTTTGTTTCTCCCACTGCTCCAACGGGGCAGCCCTCCTACAGAAGACAGTTTTCTGTGAACTTCTCTAACGTGAGTCCGTCCCACAGGCAACAGTCCTCCTCAAACTGCTTCAGTGTGGGTCACTCTTCCACTGAGGGCAGTCCTGCAAAGACAGGCTGCTCCAGTGTGGGCCCCCCACAGGCTCCCAGCCTCCTCTCAGGCATCCATCTGCTCTGGCATGGGGCTTTTCCATGGGCTCTGGGCGGATCTCTGCATCCCCATGGATCCCCACAGGCTGCATCATGGTCTGCACCACAGGCTGCAGAGGAAACTCCGCTCCTGTGCCTGGAGCGCCTCCTCTCCCTCCTCCTCCACCAACTCTGGTGTCTGCAGGATTGTTCCTCTCACATGCTCTCACCCTGCTCTTCTCTGGCCACAAGTACAAGTGCACAATAACTTATTTTTTCTTCTTAAATAAGTTACCACCGAGGCATAACTATCTTTTCTAATTGGCCCAGCCTTGACCAGCGGCATGTCCATCTTTGGAGCCATCTGGGATTGGCTCTGCCAGACATGGTGGGAGCTTCCAGCAGCTTTTCACAGAAGCCACCCCTTAAGCTCCCTGCTACCAAAATCCAGGCCAAACAAACCCAGTATAACTATTTGTTTCATAGAATACTTTGTGTTGGAAAGGGACTCACAAGGATCATCACATTCAGCTCTCAAGTAAGTGAGCCACACAGAGCTGCAATGAGGAGCTAAAATCCATCCCTCTCTACCTAGAGGGTACAGAACACAGCATTTCTCTCTCCAATTTTTTTCATCTAGCTTAGTGGTGACAGACCTACATTATTATTATTATTATTATTATTATTAATAATAATAATAATAATAATAATGATACTACTACTACTACTACTACTACTACTACTACTACTACTAATAATAATAATAATAATAGTAGTGGGATTATATTAAATTTCTGAGCATAGGTCTCAATTATTAATTCCCAAATCTGTAAAGTCAATACATTAAAGATGAAAACTGAAACTTAATTGTAGGCCTCACTTGACACCAACTCAGCATGAAGCTGAGGGACTTTTCAGTAGGTACTGTTGTGACCATGTTCACAGGGGTCTTAGGATGAGGGAAGAGACGAGGATCTGACTCCATGTTTCAGAAGGCTTGATTTATTATTTTATGATATATATTATTTAGTATAGTTACAACTATACTAAAATAATAGAAGAAAATATTTCTTCAGAAGGCTGGCTAAGAATAGAAAAAGAAAGAATGATAACAAAGGCAGCTGCCTCAAACTCTCTGTCCGAGCCAGCTCACTGTAATTGGCCCTTAATTAGAAACAACCAATATGGGCCAATCAAAGACCCACCTGTTGCATTCCACAGCTGCAGATAACCATTGTTTACATTTTGTTCCTGAGGTCTCTCAGCTTCTCAGGAGGACAAATCCTAAGGAAAGGATTTTTCATAAAAGATGTCTGTGACATTCTGTCATAACTCATTCTAATATTTCAGGAATTTCCTGTTGCTTTAACAGATATCTAGTTACTACTATAAGGTTGTAAGCCATATGAAGCTTTGGGTACACAGTTTGTAAATCAGGAATGGTAGTCAACCTAACCTCAGCCACCTGCTTACCAGAAGCAGGTAAGCCAAGCATTCAAACAGAAATAGGAATGGAATGCACAATATAAAAAAACCCTAGACAATAAAAATAAATAGTAAAAATTGAAAAGCAAGAGTTTGATCACAGAACATTGTGAGTAATGTTGGACATGTGTGAGAACACAGATTGGAAAATGCACACACACACATTCACCATTGCCTCTCTTCTGCTGACCTCTAGATACAAAGTTGAATTTGCTGCCCACACAAGGACATTTAACAGATAACATGAGTTTCACCTGGCAAGACAGATGTGCAGGTGTGGAAAATTGCACTTTTTAATGAAGAGGTACATCTGCTTTTTGCATGTTGATTCCCTCTACTTACCCCAAGCTACCAAAATTATAAACTACACTATAAGTGCTCCCATCTATTGCCAATTCTTTACCAGTATTGGCAGCAGTGATATAATTCATTATAGATACCAAATGAAAAGACTTTCACTTTGTCAACTGGGTAAATAATTGGTAGAGGACAGAATGAGAGTAAAAGATTACAAAGGTTTACAGCACTATGACATACTGTAGGAACAATGAGTTATACACAGCTTTCAGTGCTGGAATGGCAGGAAGCATCCAGTTTCACTGCAAAAGACCAAATATGCTCTTTTATAATTAAATTCCCCTTTCACAAACTGTTTTCTGCTTTATACATCCAACAGGCTTCTCGCTTTTGTCACAACAGAAGGTATACTTTGGAAGCAAAATGTCACAAGTCATCTTTTTTTTTTTCACTGAGATGTATAAATAAATCATTTTCTAAAAAATAGTTTCTATTATTTTTCTGTTCAGTGCTGAAAAAAGGCACCTGAATTAACTACCAAGCACATGGTTTCTCTGTAGTCTGGTTAATGAGCCATCTGCAGCCATTTTTCCTTGTTTCTTTCTTTCTTCCTTTCTTCCCTCACTTTTTTTTTTCCTTATTACTATGCAAAGCAAGTTTCAGGAGGGATTTTCTTGTTCTCTTGCTCACTAGCTGGAGGGTTATTCCATTGTGATTCTATTTATAGATTTGCTTTCAACTGCAGTGGGGAATTCAGCATTTGCTGTTAAGCTTTTTATTCTCAGCTAGCCTCCAGGGGATACACTATTTTAATAAATTCTATGAATGATACTGTGGCTACCTTTAATATTCCTTCTGTCTTCTTATAGCACAAATAAAATCTTATCTTCTGACAATTTCTAAGGTAGAAGACCATCCTTGTTAATTTCATAGTAGAAATATAATGGAGGTAAACAACCTTGCTTCTGTGGAAAGATTTTTACACATTTCTTCTGAAAAAATTATTACAGTCTTGAAGAAAAGCTATCACTGGAGTATGGCAAGCACAAGTTAAAGAATGTGATACTAAATTTATTCTTGAAAAAAGATTACTCTTTTGTTATGGTATCATCACTTGGCACAACATCACCATATATGAAAACATTTATCTCTATTATAAACTGCAAGCTCAATTCTTGGTTGCATTTGATGTTGTTTTTAAGTTGTTTGCATCTCTTCCCTGTTCACATACAACAGAGGGATCCAGCAACACAGAGGGATCTGAACTGCACATTGAAAGACCGAGAGTGGCTTTCAGCAGAGTAATCAAGTTCAGGCTACCATAGAAAGGGTGCACAAAACACAGCAACATCTGAGAAAATGCCAGGTATTGGAAAAACAGGGGAAAATATCTCCACACTTTCCCTATAATAACAGGGGTCTGGGGCAGCAGAATAACCCCTCAAACATTGTGGAAAATGTCCCCAGGTAGAGCTGACTTCAGATTTCCTCAGCTCTTGTGATTTTCTCTTTATTGTTTCTGCTCCCCCACAACCCTTTCTGGTCACCACATGCTGCATCACAGAAGAGGACAGTGAATGATGCCAGCTACAAAGAGCTGGGAAGAAACGCTTGAAGGACATGACATCCTACTCTTTCTATATGTACCAAACAAAATACAAAATCATACGTTAAAAGGGAAAACACAGGATCCCCAAAAATTTTCTTACATCTTTGGGTGAATGTTTACCATAGCCTTTGAACTGATTTAAACAATTTTGTGTTTAACTACATGCATTGGGTAGTGTTCTACCACTATAACTTGTTCTGCAAGAAGTCTGAATAGATACAACCACAAGCCAGTTTTTTATATACACTTAGACCCACACCAATCCTCAGCCTGTCTTTGGGTCCATGACCCAGCCCAGCTCTGCTGCCCAGAGGTGGCATCTGACAGTCCCATCCCAGGGTGGCTATGTGACCATGACAGTTTTTATCTCATCACCAAGAAAAACATCACTCCCTTGGAGAGAGTCTCTGTTTCCAGCATCCCTGCCTCCAGCCATTTTGATCCCTTCTGCAGATGAACATGCTTGTCCTCCATTCCTCCTCCTTCATTTTGTGCCCACAAATCACTACTGCTGAGTAGTTGCAATGTGGATTCCTCTTTCACATCTTTTAGAATACACATTGTTCTCTCTTTTCTCCAGCTGTGGACATCAGACCTATAGCCTGCTCCTGCTGAAGATGGAAGAAGCATTTACAGGATTGGAGCATGATCTCTGAAAGGCACATGGCCACAGACACTGCGCAGAGGAAGCCAGACAACTTGACATCAAGACTCTCCTGTTGAAAATAAACTTGCCATGGAGCAGCAGAGGAAGCACTAGAGGGAAATCTTTCATACCCATAACACCTCCACCTTTTAGAGTATGCCATGCTTAGGTTTTAATGTTGATACACAGAGCATCCCTGAGGAAAGATACACTGAGGGTACACATCATGTTGAAAATTTACATGCCTGGAAAGGAAAATAATAACAAAGGAAAATAATAATACTTACAAGGAAAATAATAATAAAGAGGCTTTCGTTTGCATGCAAGAAGAATGCATAGTTTTTTACAGCATGGTGATAAGCATCGAGGGCACTTGCCTACTAGTATCAGGTTTGCTGACATAGTTTATGTGAAAATTACATCATAATTACTTAGCACTTCCTTTAGTCTTTCTACTTACTTGATCCATGTAGCAAAAAGCAAGAAATACAAACTGACCAATTTGATCCTCTAAAATTATAAGGGAAAATATTCAAAATTAGGTTTCTGCCCCAGTCACTTCTATCTGTAAGGAATAGAGTAGCATTGTTTTCTATGGTGAACCCATGCCTGGATCCCTGAATTGCCAGAGAGAATTATATTGCAATTCTACCCGATTTACACTGTGAATTCCTGCTTTTCAGTTTCAACCTGGACCACTGTAAAAAGATCATCTGTGCTTTCAGTATTTAAAATGAGACCTTCTTCATCAAAATCCAATGCAATTTTTTAAATGAGAGGTTTGTTCTAATTGAGTTGAAAGAAAAAGACAACTTTTTTAAACTGGGTTTTAACTAGAAGATCAAGCAGTAAAAAGTATATGTCTACATGTTCATCAGCTTTCTCCTTGTTACTCCATAAAGAAGTTTGCATTTTATCTTGGCAAAAAGTCATATCATACTGGAGAATTAAAGAAAGCACAATGCAATGATTAGAGTGATAACAAAAATTTGGGAGATCATATCTTGTCCCTGTTTCAGGTATGTCCCTGGGCTTCTAGCTCCTTTAACAATACTGTCCTCTTACTCCAGCTTTGAAAACAAGCTCCTGTGTCATTTATTGCACAGGTTTCCCTCTGCCTGCAGTGTAGATCGTTCTGCTATAGCCAGCTAATCTGGTGTCCTACTCAGACAATGCCTGCAGCAGGAAACCTGGAGCCCATTGACAATGCTATGAGTTTCTATCTCTGTTCAGCCTTAGCCCCAAGTGGGCAGCACGAAATCCACAGTTGCTGTGGGTGTTCATTCCTGACAAAGATGGTTACTTTGTCAGGCGCTACTGAACACATCGGCAAATGAAGGGGAACGTGAAAGTCTGAGCCCAAAAAGCTCAAGGTTTCTCTATTTCTGAGCAAATACCACTGGCATGGGGTTTCAAAGATTGAAAGTGCTCCACTTTGCCAGAGGGAGAAGAGTGGAAGAAGGAGCACAAGCTGACAAAATTGAAAACAAAACGAAACATTAGGTTCCTTTCCTGAAAGAAGGGAGTAGCGCTACAAAGATGGACAAAGAGTAAAAGTCCAAAGAAAATATCCTGTCTTCTCCCCCAGCAATTTCCACACTTAAAGACAAGTAACTGAAATATGTGGTTAATGATAGAATTCAGGCTAGTGCTGACTCAGGACTAAAGACTATTTACAGCCCCACAGTGCTCCATATAATACTGTGAAAAAATGGGCAGAGGTCTTCAGAGGACAATGGTTCTGAATTTCCTACCCTCTTAATTTCACCATTTCAAATATTCTGGTTCCTTGATCCATTTAAAAAAATGATATGGTACATTTTCTCACTACTGTTATATGATTTAAATGCTTTCTTCTTTGTGCACCCACACAAAAGTACTAAAAGAGGAGGCAGTGGTGTTCTGACCACACAGTATTAGAGAAGAATTTGAATAGTTCTTCTGGAAGCTTAGAACATTACAAAATCTGCTCAGATTCAAGGCATTCCATGTCACTAATAGCAGCTAGGAAGTGGAAGCACACCATTTAGGTTGCAAAAATAACTGATTATCACAGCTTGAGACAGTAAATACCAAACTGATATAGGGTCTGCAGTATAATGTCTCATAGCTAAGCACTGAAGAAGTTTTCTTCTGCCCTGGCATGGCCAGTCTTTGAGATTTTGAAAACTTAGATGGGCCAGGCCTTGCACAAACTCAGGTTATGTTAAAGTTTGCTCTCTCTGAAAAGAGGGTTAAACTACACAAAAAACACCTAACTTCTCTTTTTTTCTATTATTTCACTTTAAATTTATTAAAATTAAATTTATTAATAGAACCAATACAGAAAGCCAAAGCAGCAGACTATTTTTTTTCATAAGTATCATAAGTATCTTTTCCACTGTGAAAAGTAGAAATAAAACATTATTTCAAGTGAGGTATACAGAGTTCTCAGCCATTTATGCTAGAAAATTAAGGGTGATTGATATGCACTGAAAAACCCATCAATAATCTTGCACTAATTAATACAGAGTGGTACATACACTGACGTGTAAATTACGTGCCATTATCAGTGCACACATAATGAAAGAGGAAAATGCACTAACAGCATTTCTTTTCCACTACACATTATCTTATCATGAAAATTTTAGCAAAACATAACATCACAAGTCAATTCATCCCTCCTCTCATTCACCCTTTCCACCTTTACACAGCAGTGCAGTTCCACTGACACTCAAAAAACCTGATTTCTAGTTTACACTTGAGGAAAAATCAAAATTATATTCATAAATAATGACTCAGTGAATCATCATCAGTTAATTTCTTCACTGGAAGAAATAAATTTCAAGAACATGACATAATACAAAAGGATGAATTTAAAAATTATGAACATAGTTGTGAGTAAAAGGCTATATAATTACATGAAACAAAGGTTCAATGCAGCAGAGGAAGAAACCCCAGAGTTGAGTGTGTGTCAGAAACTTCCCAGGAGGTGTAAACAGAGTCAAACCTGAATGGCATCTGGCGTAGTCCTTTTGTTCCACTTGGTGTTGATACAAGCCCATTTGGCAGGATTTGCATTAACAAAAAAACCCCAGGAAACAATTAGTGTAAAAATGTACAAACTATGACCCCTGAGAAAGATGCAGTGAGTTGGGGTTGTTCAGATGGACAGAAATAGGTTGAGAACATGTTAATAACTGACAATTAATTGTCCTTTTATCAGCATAATTATAGTAGTTAGTTCCCAATAGCTAAAGAAATTGATTAATGTTTCTACAAGTATGGAATGTTCTCAAGCACAAAGAAGCCCACAAGGCACATGGGGTGAGGTTTTGTGGAGACACGTGATAAAAAATAATATGAGACACACTGCCTCGAATGTTACACAAGTGTAAATTACTGCTTGAGCTGTTTATCTTCAGTTGTCCAAAACTGCAAAAATTGGAATGCTAGCAGTAAAAATCCGCAGAAATGGGCTTATTATACACCTTACTCTGAAAACTTAGAGCAAAAACAAGTGGATGACAAAAAGAAAAGGCAGAGATCTTTGGTAAGTTCATTCTTCATCTTAAGGGCTGTACTGTTAACTTTGCATAGAAAAAGGTAATGCCAAAATTTAACTGAAGGCATTTTTTGTAGCAGTTTAAAGCAGATACAATTAAAAAAAAATTTCTCAAAAATAAAATTTCTATAAACATTCCTTTTTCTACTGAAGCTTTATTTTAAAGAGTATAAAGAGTCAAAGTGGAGCAAATTAGTGTCTTCAGATATGATTTACTAAGTGGTTGCTTAAGAGCACAAAGAAAATTAAGTTTTTTTACAGAAAACACATGTATCCTCATTTATACATAGTAGAGTAGAGCTAGCAGCCTTATAAAGTCAGGCTTTATGGCTTATGAATTCATTAATTTAATTTGCTCTTTCAATCTGCATTTTGTAGAGAAAATAAAAAAAAAAAAAAACCCCAAACCTAAATAATTTTCTCTGCATAGGAAAAATAACTTAGAAACTGGTGTATTAACCTGGTAACTTGACTACTGAATACAAACACATCTGGAGAAGATATAAATAAAGTATCATTCTCTTGAGGGAGTATTTTCTGCAAATAGTCTTTGTCACTAAGTTGAGTATCTACCAAAACAATTGAAATCAAAAGACTTAAGAGAATCTTGTCAACCTCTGAGTACATTTTCCTTTAAGTTTATCTCATCTCTATTTATTCCTAAATTTCACTTTCACTTACATTTTGGTGCTTTTCAGCAAAAATTATGTGTCAGGTTTTAATTATACAGACTATAACTAGAATTCCACTCTGAACTTTTGCATATTGAGAGGATTGTCTGGATTAAATTCCTGATCCTTGCCAACCCATTCAGTACAAGCACAAATATTGGTTATTTTAAATGACAGACTGAACTTATAGTCCTGTATTTAGGGCCTTTGTACAGGGATCCCTAATGGCATTAAAGTTTCTAATTTAAAAAGTATACAATTCACCTTATGTGGGTATTTATAGAAAGTACTTCATGCAGGCTATAGAAAAAGGGGTTTTTTATTTGATATATAACTTCAATTAAATATGATACATCCACTAAAAACAAAATTAAAATCAAGAATTTCATGCTTTTGAAACTGAATGACTAACACAAAAAACACCAAATGTCTTCACCAAGGCTCCGCTGTTAACCTCGATATTTAGCACTATATGCTGCATGAACTTTGTCAGTAATTCAGTGTTAGGTCAACAGTAAAGTTCCCTGATTTACAAGGAGTCAAGATTTAATCCAGACTCCATAAAGAAGCCAAAGAACTATTTTATTCCCAAACATCCATCTTGTGTTTGACTTTCACGTCTTATTTGATTTTCTTCCTGAGACAAAGGAAAGAGAACAAACAAATCATTGAGAAAAGCTGTTTCTTAGGCAGTTCTTTGTTAAAGGTTTTCAGGGAATTAACTGTAGCAAAAGTTCATCCACAGTAAAGGAAAAGATAGAAGGAATAAAAGTGACTCAAAGTTCCTTAAAGTAGTTACCTAACTTTACAGAAGATTAAGTGCCAGAAGTTTTTCAGACATCAAATGTGTCACAGACATTCAAATTGTTCTCATTTGTCCTGTGTGGTTTCATTCTATTCTCACCCTCTAATGCAAAGAGATTAAAAGGTTGATACTGGGAACTGTACAAATTTGCTGAATGTCCATGGAGGACTGCTTTATACAAAAGCTTTGAACAAATACTGCATTAAAAGAATTTTTATATTTTACATCAACCTGAACTCCACAAGTACAGGGGGAAAAGAGAAAGGTCAATTTGATTGACACTCATGCTTCCAATTAATTTCCACCTAGCTATGAAAGCCAGAGCAGATTCAATCACGGCACTGCATTAGTAACCAAGACATGCTTGGTTCTGCATTTACAGCAGCAAGCCAAACGTCAGTCTGCACACCTAACTGCCTCCTCTGATGTGCATAATGGTACTTTTACAGATACAGTAAATACAGGCTTATTTTTTCCCAGAATGTCTTTACAGCAGTATTACAGACATTTACATTAAAGATTACCATAAAGGTTTTGAGAGCAATAGTAAGTGTTAAAAAAACTCCATCATGGACTCACTACCTGAAAATATCAAAATTCAACCAGAAGCTCAGCATATATGATGTAAAGTAGAACACAGAGACAAGTATTACCATTGCTAAACAGATTAAAAAAAAAATAAATCCCAGTTTTCTGAGACAAATAGAGGATGTCATTAAACAAAATGGCATCTGTTGCAAATATCCTGTTGATGAAAAATTTAAATTTCAGTGTATCAGAACTATCTGAAAGTGAAAAATTTATGTGGTTTTTGTTCAAAGACTGATTCAGCAATGACAAACATTGTTAGAGTTTGGATTTCTGCACATTTCAAAAATCACAATGCAGTTTCTGTTCCAACTGAAGAAACTATGAAAAAAATTAAAACAGAAGTTTCCGACCCACATTTTATTTCATTTTGCCCATGACCTAATGAATGTCAGACAGGACAGATTCGAAATAACATTTGTTGCTCCAAGCACGTGAATGACACCAATGCCACAAACCATGGACGCTGAAGATTCACAGGACCAGACACAAATTGTTTTGCTCTATCCTTCCTCAGTCTAGTTTCTGAAAAAAGCCAGCGGAATACCTCCTTAGAGATCACCACCATTTGTCTTGAACCATATCTTGAGAAGACTCATTTTTCACACAGCAAAGCCTCTGTGCTTCACAAAGCAGCGTTATGGAGAGAGGTGTTTGGAAAATTATACGCAGAGGAAATTGCAAGGTATGAAACCTTAAACTTGGAGGAAATGTAGTCATGAGAAGCAGTGCTAAACTGCACAAACGATACACTAGTTTCTAGCCCACATGGCTATCAGACAATCCCATGTACATATTGGGTATTTATGTACACTGGAGTGTCTTAGGCCTAATCCTTCTTCTCCAGGAACTCCATTTTGCCGAGGGATCACAGTCTCGCAGCCATCTGTCACCACCTTAGCAAATCCCTGCCACTTAAACGTATTTGCCATTTCCATGTTTTCTGAACAACCCCAGTTTAAATAGATTTTTTTCAGGAAAGAATTTCAAATTCTTTATAGCTATCTGTACAGTCAATTGTACCCTTAAAGCCTAGCAGGTCTTCACGAGGGTGAACTGCAGGCAGAGGAACACAACAGTGCAGAAATCCTTATCTGCCTGAAGCAGCAGAGCTGTGCATGCTGTCCCTCTGTGACATGGAAAGAGATGTTTGGAACTGGGACAGACTACCCTTGATGCTGCTTTAAAAAAATGAACAGAATTTAACTCTTCCTAGGACTGCTCTGAGAGGGTAAAACAAGCACATAAGGACATAGCATAGCATCTAGCTGAGATAAGAGCATTCTCATCTGAGCAGAGGAGTTCAGTGCACGTAGTATTTAGCAAATAACCTTCTGTTGTCCTTTGTTACTATCAACCATGGCTGCTTCTATCAAGTGGGGTTTTTTTTCTGTAATTTCAGTCTCAAATTTTTCATTTGAAGGCATCCATACTAACAAATTGATAGAAACAAATTTTTTTTTGGCCAGAAGGGAACAGAAAGGCATTTCCATCCTCCAGAGCCTTTGCTCCAATTACTAGATTCCCCTTTTTCATTTCAGATACCCAAGATCAAAATTTCAGTATGTCAGAACAGTGGCTAGACAAACACACAAATTCTAACTTCTGTAAATTTCAAAAAAACACATTAATTGAAACAGAATATAAATAATCTGAGATGCCTGATAGAACACAGAGGAGCTTTTTGTTCCAGTCAGCTAATTCATGGTCAACGAAAATACAGATCCTATCACTGGTAGCTTTTGTCTTCAGCAACACAGGGAACTGTGATTATCTTGTTGGTACTGCAACTCAGTATTATTCTCCTTTGCTCTGCAAGATTATGAACAAAATAAACTTTCAAAGGAAATATCTTCTCTAATAATTTACGAAGACAAGTTGAGCAATCAGATGTTTTGCACCTTATACAGTGCTCTAGCTGCTGACGCTTTCTTTGTTGCCACCAGTCTCTTTTAATGCAGTCTTGACATTGTGGTTTCTAAGTCAGAAAAAAATGCAGTCCTGGCAGCAGTTTCAGATTTCCTCTCACAGAGATCTTTTGATAACTAAAAGTCTTTTGATGGGCTTGCAATCAATTAGCAGAAGACTATGCTGGAAAGTTTTCCACTTTAAAAAAAAAAAAAAAAAAGGTGAGTTCTTATATCCAGACAGTGAAAGACTTGGACTTGCTTGCTGTGCGTACCATTCAAACTCATTTTAGCACAAACCTGTTATTTCTTTCTGACAACACTGGAAGTAAAACAGCAAACATGAAGAAGTAATGCCGATATTTCTACCATCCCCAAGAGGAAGGTCATGAAGAAACTGTGATGCTTGCCAACTACTTTTACTTTCCTTCCCACAAAACAAGGTGACAGAGTTTTTGTTTGAAGTACTCTAGGATGACCTTTCTGGACCCATGCAAAAATCACAGTTTTGGGTATTGGTTATGCTATAGGATACTTTCTATATACACATGCACATACATATAGACACTATCAATGGATCAATACCCAAACCTAGACATTGTGGCACCCTTAAATACTGGCAATTACAAGGCCAATAGAGGAAATTAATATAGTTTCCTAAACTCCCATACTTTTCTATTAGTGTCATAAACATTCATTACATCAGCACATATTTCAGTTAAGAATCAGATTGTGTTATTTCAGGTACATCTCAAACAAGTAAGAGCAGGAACTTAAGACATATTTCAGAGCAACTGAGTAACAAATTATTTTAAAAAGACAGCTAACTAGATAACTGCTAATCCTTCAACAAAGCTGGTAAGCAAAGAAGTGATGAAAGGTTTTAAAAACCCCAAGAAGTCTTAGCCTACTTTTAACCTGGCCAATATTACATGGAAAAACAACCTAACATAATAGAAAAGTAGTATTTAAGGAGAGATTTTACAGATTATTTTCACAACAGATTATTTTTAGAATTTTGGTAAGCATTCCAACATTTTCAGTGAAAGGAAGACAAACAAAAATGCAACACAACAATTTCTAATGATATAAAAAGGTGTGCTGTTTTTGTCAGGGATATAGAATTAATTTTATTCACAGTACCTAGTATGAGGCTATGGTTGGTATTTGTCCCAAAAACATTGTTGATAACATTGAGATATTTTTGCTACTGCTGAGCAGTGCTGATACAGAGACAAGGCCTTTTTTGCTTGCAGAATTGCCCAGCCAGTGAGGACGTTGGGGTACCCAAAAAGTTGAGAGGAGACACAGCTGGGACTGGTGACTGCAAATGAACAAAGGGCTGTTCCAAACTGTATCATATCATTCTCAGCACATAAAGATGGGGGCAGACAAGGCACGGGGTGATATTCAGAATGATAGTGTTTGTCTTCCCCAGTCACTATTACACATGATGAGGCCCTGCTCTCCCAGAGATGGGCAAACACCTGCCTCTCTTATGGGAAATAGTGAAATAATTCCTTGTTTTGCTTTGCTTCTGTGCATGGCTTTTGCTTTCCCTATTAAATTGTCATTATAGCAACCCAAAAGTTGTTTTCTTTCCTTACGTGTACGCTTCCAATTCTCTCCCTGATCCCAAAGGCGAGGAAGTGAGCAAGAAGCTCTGCGGTATTTTGTTGCGAGCTGGGCTTAAATTGTGATAAAGAGGAATAAGAAATGGATGGTAACTGCTACTAAGGGAAAATATTGTATTTTGTGAGATATAAATGAGAAAACACTCATTGCCTTAGAAATACTTGGAGAAAATTTAGAAATATCTATAAGTACTACTGACCTGTCTGACTGTGGCAGATTCTACAGCCTTTGCAAAACTGCAAAGAAGGGCTTAAGCCAGTTTGTGAAAGAAGGAACGGTCTCTACTTCATTTCAGTCCACAGCAGTGAAAAAAAAGGGTGCCCTTGCCCTGTAACCCATTTGGACAACCACTGGTGTGCACTGCAGGCACATGCAGCACTTTGGAAGCAGTCATTAAAGAACTGCCTTTACAAGGTGATTAGGAGTGCACAGCACAAACAGAAAGTGACTTGAGAAACTGACTTCCCTTCCCACCCCAAAATGGTAGTACATATTGGCTCTCATAATTAGTATTTCATTGATTGAGGCATTTATTCCCCTAAGCCAAGGGAACAACATGCTGGCTAACATCAGAGCAGTTTGTTCTTCTCCAAAATGCATGTTTCAAGTGTCCTTGCTCATTAGACATGAGAAGATCAAGACACATGTACAAAAGCACAGGAGTACATAGCAGGTTTTCTTTTAACTTGCATGTGAGTGTAGTCAAATTTAAGGGTCTGTAAAGTTAACAGACAACTATTATAATAGTGGAGCAAAAGGGGAAATAGGAAGAGTCCAACATTGTCTATAAATACTAGTTTCCTATTAAAAATGGAAAACTGGCAGATTTCTCAGTGAAATTAATTTTGTCAATTGCAAAAGAAAAAATAAAACCAAAACAAAAACCCCCACAAAACCTAAAAAAAAAAAAAAAAACAAAAAAACAGATAAAAAATTACTAGATTTATTATCACATATTTAATAATGACAAAGAAATCAGCCAGGAAAAATGATGTTTTTTCCCCCAAGAAAGCATTTTAAGAACCTCAGTCCCACAGGTTTTTTAGTGCACATTATATTTTAGGAATCTAGGTTTGAGCAAGTAACCTTTCTGCAACTCTCTGTAAAACAGAACACTAAATAAATGTTAAATTGGAAAGCACTTTTGAACTGTCTTGGGTTCTTGCATATCTGTATACTCATGCTCAAGAATATTTCTAGCAATCAAGATCACTTCCTGACAACTGCAACTTCAAATTAGAAAGTGACTGACATTAAAATCTTTATAATAGCTTAATTAAGCAAACTTCATCATTTGCAAGTAACTGACTGTGGTAGCACACCTGAGTGCAATTGACTATTCTTGGAAGAGGTTACAATAGATATATTTTCATACAGTAGGAAAAAAGAGAGAGACCAGCAGAAAAAAACACTAGAATTAGGTAAGTCACCTTTTTTAGAGCGGTGCAGAAGAACTCCTTCCAACCCCAAAACACTAGTCTATTAATGTGTTCCACAGTGATGTTTGCTCCAGCTAATAAAACCTTAGTTGGAGGAGAAAGAACCTCTTTCAGAGGCACAAGGACTATGAGACTTGTGTTGGGCTTACGATGTCATGTCTTTTATCACCCATCACACCGGGCACAAGGTATTAGCCTGTGTTCTCTCAACAAGCCCTGTATTTTCAGATCCAAAGTCTTTATCTTAAATCCTTTACTCAAGTCTACAGGGTTTAACTGAATATGCCCAAACAGCATTTGTAAATATAGCCCCCTAAAATATCAGCTCAGCAGGTTTAAGTGCAGTGAAAGAAGCACATTTTCCAGGAAAAAACTTCATTCTCAGTAAGCGAGCTTTGCTTATATACACTGCCAAAAAAAATCTTAGGGGGAAAAAAACAATCAAGAAAATGAAAAAAACCCTTTAACTTTTGTTCGTTCCAACTGTATGTCAAATCAATAGTCCTTCTGTGAAATTAATTTACTTTGTGCCCAGGTAGACAAAGTTGAAAATTTAATCAATAGAAAAGAAAGCTTGTTTGACACATCCTGAGTGATAATGACCAATGAGTTTGCTCTGCTGCCTCTTTTTTTCCCCCACAGAATCATTATTTTCTGCCCAAGAGCTATAACAATAATACTACTAATAAATAGAAAGCTGTCCTACCCATACCAGAGCCACACCTGCCAGGGAGAGTTCAATTGCGGGGCAACATTCTAAAAAAGAAAAAAGAAAAAGAGAAAATAAATTGTGGACAGGCCTCAGAATACATCTTTGCCATGAGCACTCCTCTGATAAAATGTTATTTAATTACATTTGAGTAAAAAAAGAGGCATATTTAGGAGCTAATGGCCCCCTATTATCTACTGAAAGGAACACATAATTTTCCTGCAAGCACTAAAAGTAAAAAAGGAAAGCAACTGTTCAGAAAAATACAATCCAAGTTTTCCACCCTCACTCAGCCATTCAACTACTGATCTACTTTATATGAATTTCCCTTCAAATTTAAGTTACTTTTTATTGCAGGAATCTATACTCAACTCTACCATAATAGCTCTAGAAATGAAAAGAGTTCCATAACATGGGAAATCCTTACATTTGGGCTACTGTAAACCAAGAAAGATATCCAAAGTCCCCTGGCACACACAGAGAAATCCATCATTAGTATTGTCTTTTCCCCAAAAAGGTGAGGATTCAAATACAAAATAGTGACACAATTGCTGTCACTGTCACAAGCAAAAATGCACTCTCACAGGTAAGTTTATGGTTCAGTGTGAAGACAGGATGAGAGGTTCCATATATGTAAGTTGAGCCTGTAAATGTTTTCATCACTAAAAGGGGGAAAGGTATAATAAAAAATAAATATTTAAATTTTGGACAGGCTATAGATGATACATAACAGCTGTGGTCATAAATGACAACACATTTTAATCATACTTCTTTAATAGCATAGGAATCATAGTCAGCATAAAAATCTACATGTACACAATATGTATAATTAATAATTACTCTAATCATATTCAATCTATACAATACATACAGGGTACATGAAAATCGTAAGTATTATATGTATATATGTACCATGTACCCATATGATATGCATGTGCCATGCAAACGAGCATAGCACTCTCAGATTTTAGGATGGGATGGATCTAAGCTCACCTAACTTCAGGTATCTATGAACTAGTCATCCACAACTCAGCCATTTACTGTTGGTCTCCTGTGTAATCAACAGAGGGAAAGAACAACTGGCAGCAGCTGAGTCCTCTGTGTTTAGGTCCACTTCACACAGATGTATAATGAGCTAACAGTACTTCAGAGTTAGACTGGGGGAACATTAATTCACACCTCTAGCCCCCTAATTCTTCTATGATTTCTCACCTAGACTTTGGTTTCCAAGTTAAGTTGTTAACTTAACAGGGCAATTAATTCAAAATCAAATGCTGATTTACAGTAAGTTCATGAGAATGACATTAGCTGTATTCTAGCAAATATATACAGGTATTTGTTCCATACGGAAATTTTAAGGAACAGTTAAACACAAAATACTGACCAGATTCAGTACCTTGACTGATAAATAACACCATTGGAAATTAATTACTTTTTTGGGTTTATATGCTGCACCATATTTTTGCTGACCTGAGTGAAATTAACATGATTCTTGCCCTTAATTTTAGAAAGTGTTTAGTCATTTAAGCACTCTTTTTATTTGAATAAAATTTTCCAGTTACTGCAGCCATAAAGTCTCAAAGATACTTCACATTTTTCTTCACAACCTTTTACAAGTCATTAAATGTTTCTTAAAGTAATTTTCTGAAATATGGCAAGGCTCTGCAAAACTACTGTTTTGAAGATCATGGTAAGCAGTGTATCATTATGAAGGATTTCATCTCCCAGAATGCTGATTCTCTAAGACAATCAATAGCTGGTTTCTCCTGCATCTTCTTGCTATTTTATTCAATAAAGAAATCCCTCAATTTTTAGCATTTTTTTACTCCTTTGTTTTTCCTTGTTCACATTTTTAAAACTCTCTTAATAGTCTTCTCTCCAGACAAAATTATTTTAATAGCTAGACAGGACAGGCACTTGTCAGGACTCATCCCCATATGAGCCACCAATTATTAGCTTTGGTGCTTGGCACCAATCTGACTGTCACCATCAGTTTATCATTACTGTGAAGCTTTCATACCTTCTCTGTGAGTTCCCACAGGCAGCTTCTCACAACACTGACTCCTTTTCCTTATGCATGGCTGGCTGACTCCTCCCTGTCCCTTGCACAATTGCCTGACCCTTCCCACTCCTCACACCACAGCCAACCAACTCCAGCTCTCCTCTCAGCCAGCTAACTCGTTCTTTTATGGCACCCATCCTTACTGGACATAGCTGCGCCTGTTAAGGGCAGGGCTGTTCCTACTCTTTGGTAATTTGTGCAGCTGCAGCTCTGCAGGGGTGAGATTGCCTTCAGCACTATATCCATTCTCCTACAATCCACCCTCCCACAGGTACTTGCTCTAGAGACTCGAAATTTACTCTTAGAGCAGAAAGCCTTGAGCATTTAGACTCTACATGGGTGTCCTGCTGAGGCACAGTCCCGCAGAACAGATGCAAGGACTCACAGGGGCACTACCTCCTGCTGACTGGGAATCCGCTGAGGTACTCTGAGCTATTCTGTTCCATACCTACCCAGTATGGATCAGACACTCCAAAAGGCCTGGGAAGTACGTTCTGGGAAGTGGCAGCATCCTTGTGACCTGTTGGCTGAGCAAGGACCTAGCTCCTGTGAAGGACTGCAGTGCAAAAAGAAACCTACTTCCCTCAGGGAGCTTTCAGTCTTCATAGCAAAAAACAAAGCTGTCAGGCATCTTTATCTCAATAAACCACACAGATTCATGTAGCAGAACTACTTAGAGGAGCTCTGCTTACAGCAAAGCAACCTGCAAATGAAAATATAAGTAAAGATTCTCTGTCACAATCCTATGCCTTTCACAGCTGAATGACCATGAAGGAAACTACTTAATGTATAAACTCAACCCATATATAATAGTTGAATGTCCATCTGGAAGAACCACTGAGTGGTTGGTCTGGGATTACTATACAAAAAAATTCAAGCAAAATGAAGATGATGAAAAATAGGCTGCATTTCTTTGATTAACAGACACAGAAGGGGACAGAATATAAAATTAGTGTTGTTATTGTTTAAAAAATGTAGGAACAGCCCACACAAAGGAGCCTACTTAAGTCTATCATTAAAACGTTTTGTAGCAGGTTTGTAGTGCTTCTTTTTGTACAGAAGAAAATGATTCATCTTATTGAGGAGATTTGTTAAACAGGAGGTTTTTTATTCAAGAAGAATTAAGAAAAACCCAAAAAATGAGGGAAGAAACACTTCTCCTTGAGATCACTGCATCAGGGATTGAACATCAGGAGAGATGTCCTCAAACAGGCATACTGGCATAACCCTTCCAAGTTCTTCAGTCTGAAACTTTTCAAGAAAAGTAAAGTCAAGTAAAGTCAGTATCTTTCTCTCTTACTACCTTACAGAAATTATCCAAAAGTCAGCTCTAAGGAAGTATTCATCCTGTTTTGGTAATACCCAGGAACTGTCAACTCCTCCCCTGAATCACTGCATGTAAACTACTGAATGGTATTTACTCTGAAAAAGCCTGTTTTATTTTAGTATTTCTTTCTAGCTAATATGGGAGTTAAAGAATGTGAATTTTGTCAAATATCCACTTAAAATTATTGAAAGTAAACAATTTTTAAATTGTGAGCTCCTGTGGATGAGAACTTAGAAACCCAAGATCATTAGAGAAGAACAGTCTTAAAATACTACTGTTCCAAAAGTATGTAAGAAAGCTTTCTAACTCTGCAGACTGGTTATAAAGCTCAAGGAGTCTGAGATAGTTCAGATAAGAAAATTAAAAATATAGGAAAATTTATTTAGTCATTTATTTATGTAATCACAAGCAAATCTAGCTCACAGCAAATGGAAAATTGCAGAGGGTTTCTAATGAGTGAAGATTTACTCTATTTATGTAGAGGAACATATGGTTCCAGAAAAACTGGAACAGAAAAATTCTGACTGCTCTAATGATGGGGTTGTTTTGTTAACACAATTGTTATTTAAGCACTCTGGCATTTCCCTTTCTTCAATTTCCTAAAGCCTTGCCAAGGTTTAACTGTTTTCACTGCAATGCAGAGATCCTCCGAGCCATCATGGAGCTGTCATAACTGCTAGGTCATCCTTTGTCTTCCTGCTATTCCCTGCTTTGTCAACTATACATCTTCCAGATTGTTCAATAAATGAGACAGCAGTTTGACAGACAGCAGCTTTGTTTGCAAAAGAATCCTAATTAAGCCTTGGAGAAGCCTTTCTTCTGCAAAGGAAGAAACATTCTGTTGAAAACTTTGAACCACTTAAACAAGTCCTTAATAACAACATCTCCTAACTTTCATAAAAGTAATACATGCTTTCCAACATCATTTTAAGGTGTCATTATTTATATCTTGCTGAGTATTATTTTGCAAATAAAATGGGCATCACTACCCTAAAAAATAAGTTGAAAAATATTTTTACTACGCAGCTGCAGAAAACCCGTTTTAAAATGTATTTGGGGAACAGAATCATCAATAATTCCAGTTAACTTCTCTCCCACCCATTACATCTCCAAAAAACCACTAACATTTATTTGGTTGATAGACTTTGTGTATTCCCATTGGTACTTTGATGATATTCCAAATTTTCCTACTTTGCTTTCTCAGGGTCTAAAGTCTTACAAAAAATTAGATATTTTCAGCAGGTTATTTCCTATATCTTAACTTTTTTCTTCATACTAACTATGATGAAACCAGCTAAGAACAGTTGCAATGCTGGTATGAGAGTGATGGGGCTGCTGTGGGTCCCCACTGCCAGGTACAGCAGGAAGCAAGCCAGCAAAGGGTACTGAGCTCAGCACCAGCAGCCTTGGGTGAGATGAAATGCATATCCCATCTTTAGAGATTCTGGCACACAGTTCAGAGTCAGGGAAGTTGTTTCTTTCTTGTTAAACTGTCATGAAATAATTTCTAAGCTGCACCTCTTGGCTGTTATGGAAATGTTACACATCCATGTCCAAATAATATCCCACCTAGGAAGACACCTATATTTCCAGTACCTGTGCTATGCATTTCTGTATCTCTAGGGCTCCTTTTGAGTATTAGAATGGTTAATCACTCTATTTTTCTTCATATGAACTGAAAGTTGACTCCTTGAAGTTCACGTTTTCTTCATATCTGTTCTCTTAATGCTGCCAAATTTCGCTATAGAGTGAGGTGATCAACAGACACCTAAAATCTTGCAAAAAACCCAAACATGCAGCAAAGTTCTGATGAATTCCATAAATATCCCTTTGCAAAAAACAGAACACTTTCAAACCTTATTTTGTTCAACAAAACAAGTTCATAGAAAACAGCATGACAGTCTTCCTGCTTGTCACGATAATGAATTTTTAGATCATACAATATTTTAACTATTACAGTAAAAAGTGCAACATTGTACCTAACTCAGAAGATGGGTTTGTGTGTTTTAAAGTAAGCTGATCTGAAATATTTTCCAATATGGGTGAGGGCAATAGCTGCATTTTAAGAGAATACGAGGCATCAAGTTTAGGTCTCCTTTGGTCTCTGAGACCCAATAAAATTACCTTCTTATGTAATCAGCAAGCACTATGTTTCCAACCAGGCTCTGGGATTTCTTACCAAAGTCTGAACCCATCCATGTAAAGTTTTCTTGCATTACTGTTTAGAGATTTCCTGTGTAGGGAAGCAAATATTTTGAGACAAGAGGAAACATGGAGAGGTATTTTTTACTTGTGCAGTCTCCTCTGTAGTATTTAGGAGATGCTGTCTTTGCTGCAGGACTAAGACAGCAGATCTTCCTCACCCTGCATGGTGAGCACTAGTTCCTTGACATGATTCTCTCCTCCCTCCAAGTGCTAAAGCCCAGGGCTAAGTTCTGCATCATAGCCTATTTGGGGGATTCCTCCTGTCTAGTCCTACAGTTCATATAGCCAGAGAAGTTTTCATAAAATCCTACAGGTAAACAGAGACAGTTCATTCTATCTCATAATTCTTCTTGCTGTATTAGAAGATATGTGGTTGTACATTGGTAAAGTATCAAAGAAGGAGTCACTGAGGCAAAAGTTTTGGCTTCATTTTGGGTGTCAGATGCCTTTAATACGAAACTAATCCTACCTGCTTTGCTGGTCTGAGGCAAAAGACTGAAACTGGTGATCTTAACCATACTACTCCTCAGCATGAGTTAAAAACAATTGTTCAGATTGTTCAGTACTACCAGAACAGTCCAATACCAATACCCAACAACAAAACATGTTGTTCATTTAATCTCACAACCAGCAAACAGAAGAATTTAACTCGTTATTCAGTTTCACCTCAGGGCATCAGCTCCAGGTAAATATCCATCATGGTCAAAATGAAGTAAAATACATATTGGCAATTGTGTTAGAGTACCTGAATGTGGGCCATGTGTCATTAATGTTCTGCTACAGTCTCTGTTCCCATGGAAAGTGTTTACTGAAATAACAGTGATGACTGTAGCAAAAGTTCTTTAATATCATAACACAGAATACATTTAAAGTCTGTCTCCAGCAAAGCAACCAGCATCAAAGGAAGGGGAGGAAAAAGAAGGAAAATAAACTTCAGACAGGAGATCTCTCCCAAGCAAAGCCCCACACACACAAGAAATCACTCAGGGAGATAAGAAGACAGTGTGCACTGATGGCATTGCAAGTTCTAAAATGACATGTATGCAGGATCTCTCACCACACCCCAGACTAACTGCGCCCTGCAAAGTGTATCCACGCCAGGGATCCACACTGATCTCCCAAAGTACTTGTAACACACATGGATCACACCAGATTATGATATCAAAGGAACAACACCTTTCCTAACACCTGGGCATCCCCTGAGAAAGTGCAGGGCATTACTGCTTTATGCCAGGGGTATTGAAGGGGCTTTGCCCCTTCAGAGCCACCTGCGATCTCCTGCCCTCATCCCCCTGCCCCGAGAGGTTGCAGTAGCCCCAGGAACACAGAACAGGGGTTGCTAGGAGAAGGGCATGAGTTCTGTACTTAGCTTGCAAGACTGGCTAAAACCACAGCAGATTTCTAGCTGCAGATTTCTTTTCACACCTGGCAAGGGAAATGGAAACTCAGTGGAAGGAAAGCTTTGGCACAAGTAGCTGAAAAGCACTAATGTCAACATTCCACACTCCAGCTCTGCAATCCCTTCTGCATGTTTACATTTAATATATTAGGAAAGGGACTTCGTCCTCACCCGCAGTTCTCTCTGCACACTCTTACAAAACAATCCTGAACTGCAGAGGTATAAAACCTACTCACAATTAAAGAAATAGTAATTTTCTTAGAACTATATTTCTGCACAAATGGCAGAACGATAGTTGAAGAACTTGCTCTGATGTGTCAGGAAGGTCTGATGCATCTCAAAAGAAGAAACTATTTGTCTGTACCGGAGTAAGACATTGGCCAGAGGCCAAGGATATTTCACTCTCATTACAGTGGTATTTGGCACAGAAACACTCATGAAAACGATGTCAATATGTCAGAAGTACAGGATTTTCTGAAGATTAAAAAAGCTGAAGAAAGGGCTTCAAGAGCTTCCAAGGAAGCAACATGCAACAAAGAAAAATCAAATGAAAAAAATCCTACATAGGAAAAGGGAAGAGAAAAAATAGAGGACTCAGAAAAGGGAAATGGAATATAGGAGTCCAAAAGAAGGAAATTAATTTCACTTAATTTCAGGTGCTTACCATGTACATGTCCACACTGAGTTGTCTATCTCCCCTCTATAGTCAAGGGAGAGGTGGTCAAAAATTCTTTCGTTCCATCCCAAGAAGAGAGACGCATGGACTACAACCAGCAAAATCATCACTG
Source organism: Melozone crissalis (assembly GCF_028551555.1). Taxonomy (NCBI): domain Eukaryota; kingdom Metazoa; phylum Chordata; class Aves; order Passeriformes; family Passerellidae; genus Melozone; species Melozone crissalis. The sequence continues at coordinate 15,469,234 of NW_026535783.1, read as the reverse complement.
ACTAAAAGCAAACTTTTCTTCAATCATTCTCTGAAAAAAAAATTCAGAATATACCTGTTATTTTTGATAATTTCTCAGATGATGAAGACTTAACACTTTTTTTTTTTTGGCATTTCAGGGTGGACTGAAGTAAAAAGAATGCAAAAATATAATTAATCAAAATCCACATCTCATCTAAATAACCTATCCTAAATCACTTTGCCACTTTTCTTTCATATTTAGGAATATGTCTACATTGTGCAACACATGACTGTGCAAAGATATTTGGATTAGTTATAAACCTGTATGCCTGTGCAGCATAGTACCACGTACTGCCAAGATGTTGGAATCAGGAAAGATGAGCTATTGCTGCTCTCTGCCTAGGGTATATCCTCACCAGAATCTATCAGCCAACTGGGGCATTGTCTTAGAGCAACGCTTTAAGACAATGTTAATTTTCTTCAGGTTCTATATGAAATGGTTTAAATAAACTTGGGTTCATGAACTCATGAAGCATTGGGTGTGGACCCTAACTTCCAACAAAATAAAACAAACTGTTATATCTTATTCTAACCATTTTTACTTCTTAATACTGTAATATTACCATATTTCCATTGCTGACTTGAAGCTGCTCTTGCTGCTGCATTATTATTCTCCAGATTAGAGAAACACCTAATTCTAAGTCATTATTCTGATAAAGATGGTCTCCTTTACCAAAGGAATCCCTCATCATCCATTTAATGACAGATGATTACCCTCTGTCAAGTAAGAGCCACAGAGGGCAGTATCTCTGTAAAAAATCTGCTCAGTACAACATAGCAGTCAGCACCAAGAATTTTCAACATTAGGAGCTGGGTGAAATTCAACACTTCAAGAATTTTCTCTCCCAAAAATCACATTGTCTAAAACAATATTATTGTTGGCAATTTCAACAAAATTGTTCATTTTTCACTCCATCTCCAGAGAGACAAACTACAAACATAAAAGTTGCTTTTGGAATTTTTGGAAGTGAAACCTTCAACTTCAAACAACTGTTTCAAATATATACTGTTCTGAAATAGCCTATTTTGTTAGCCTAAATAAATAGCCTAAATAAAATCAGAACTATGCATTTAGACATTTTTTACTCAAAATACTTTTTTAATTCTCTAAAGCTATCTGATACTGAGTTTCCATAACAACTTGAACAGGAGATGAAATGTCATTATTTCCCAAATAATGAAAATATTTTTTTCCATTCCATTGAGTTTAACACAGCTAACCAAAACCAGTTCTTTCCATGCAAAGATCAGGTCCTTTAAACAATAAGAATAATGATTCCCCCTGACTTGTAATTCCAAAGAAACCAGCTCAAGAAAATAACTGTAACAATTTTTAAAAAAGAATAGAAAGCAGGCAAGACTGCCAGAACCAGAATGCCAAATGGCTGAATGTTTTAGTCTCTTTTTATCTGTGTTGGCCAAAAGACCAAGGAATGGCTCCTTTCACAAATGCTGGCATAAATGTAAACTTGCCCTGTACTGAATCACACAATAGATGTGATTAGAATAGAATAAACAAAAATGCTGATCCTCTTCCTGTTCAATCTGTTCCAAAAGTATCCATTAAAATCCTGATAGTTCCAAATAAATATTAGTAAAACAAAACTTTGCTCTCATGTATAGGATCAGAAAGATTTGTAGAGTACCTGAGTTGAGTCTCCCATGGTCACAGACCAGCATGTTATGGATAAGGCTCAGAGGAAACAGCACATCCTACAACTTCAGTCTTCCTTGTAATATTTTTAGACACATTTTTCCAGGAAACATAAACAAACAAACAAAAAAAAAAAAGGCAAAAACCCCACACTCACAAAAAAAAAAACCACACCCAACAAAAAAAAAAAAAAAAAAAAAACTACAACAAACACAAAGACAAAAAAACCCCAGCCAAATGAACCAACCAAGGAAACAAAAACTCTGCCAAAGATAAATTCAAGATGACTGGTTCCTAATATATCTTAAATTTCCATTTCTCGGTCCAACAAGGCAAGAGAAATTTTCAGCTGACGAAAAAATGAGATTCGGAAGATTGGGCAGTTATTTCTTCATCATCTACATTGAATCAGATTGCCTTAGAGACTTCTGTGTACAATGAAATAATTTTTGGAACATCCCATGCAGCTTGTTCTACCCTCCCACTGCTAGACAGCTTGTAAGGAAAAGTTAGCTGACCAAGATCTTAAATTACAATCAGTATAAACTACTGCTGCCCTTAGGAGCTGGTCTCTCCATTTTGAACTTAGATGGCTCTGGAAATGGCATGCAGAGGGCAAAACCAACCATGTGCTGCACTCCTGGTGCACATCATGAGGGGAGATAGAGGAAAAGCACGACCATGGCTGCTAATTCACCAGCCACTGCAGTTACCTGCTTCTCCCCATGGGCCCTGGGCTGAGTAAATGGGGCCGAACTGCCAACTCCATGCAGGCTTGAGATACGAGACACAGGCCATTTCTGTAAGCAGACCAATCCTCAAATGTGAAGTAGCTCCACTGTGAGATGGAAAATGGAACTTACCAGCTTTGAAAAATAATATATATATATATATATATATATATATATACATATATATATATATATATACATATATATACATATAAATCTAATAAATTAATGGGAAGAAGTTCTATGAATATGTGTTTCAAAATGCCACTGCAAAGAATCATTACATAGTGCCTTTGAACTGCTCTTGCAGCAACACTGAAGGAAAACCAACTTCAAATTGGAAATAAAGGTAGCTGATTCATGTGAGAGCAGCTTTAGAGAATTATAAAAAAATACGCACAGACCAAATAGTTCACTGCTTCCTTGAAACATATTTTTGTAGCAATTTGATAGTAACCTTCTTTAATTTGTGGCTATGAACCTATTTTTCAGAAAATGTACAGAAATGCATATTGCAAAATCCTCCTTTCCAACTGAAAATACTGGCTGTGAATACAAATATTTCATTTTCCTTCATTTTACCCCAGAACATCAAAACAAAAAGCGGCAATGGCACCTGATAAACAGTGGGAATAAAGGAAGTTTTCGGGAATTCCAGCTGCCAGTCAGAAAAAGGAGCAATACAGTTTACTCATAAAATCCCTTCATACAGAGCCAGGCTCTGACTACTGAGTGGGACTCTGAAAGTAACACTAATGCAGTGAATCTAGGAACTTAAATAGAGTTAACTGCCTATACTTGTTAAAAGCACAAGGAGTCAGCCCATCTGCTGAAAATGAAGGGCTTATGTACTGCATTTGCCTTATTTTTAATGCAGGTTACTCGACTAGGCTCTTAAACAGCAACAGGTTCTCAGGCTTCAATAAATCAAAATGAAGAGCAAAAAAATTGTTTGGTGACACAATCAGGAATACGGTGTCAAAGTTTTAAAAGCATTCAGAGGCAGCATATTTTGACAGTGCTAAAACCAAACGTGAAATTCCTGGCAGGTGAGACAGTAAAATTAGACTTCCTCAAGGCTCCTTAAAAAAAAAAAGTATTATCCCAGCAATTAAGCTGTTAAATATACCCAAAGGAAGTCATTACAGAATTCCAATTAGACAAAAAAATGTTTTCCTATATAATCTTCACAAAGATTATAAAGGTTTACAAAGGTCTCTTTACAAAGGTTTCTTCATACAATTACTTTTTTTCACAAGGAAATATTTTTCTTCATGCCAAAATGTTTTTGCACATAGGCATTTTTACAACTGAATTCTTAAGCCTAGGGCAGGAACGATTCTGTAACCAGACAATTTTATATTAACACTTTGACTTTAATAGGCAGAGATAGTACCTGGTATGCCATTGAAAGTGGTCTGAAAACATGAACTTCCTTTAGAAAAGCAATTCTCCATACAAATATATTCTTACTTCTTTTCAAAATTCTTTATAAATCTGTCCTTGATTTTTAAGTCTTCAAAAATTGATTATGTTTTAATGCTTTCATAAATGTTGACATTTTTGCAGGGAAAAAACTCTTCATTTAAGATGGATTCTCATTTTTCCGTAAATATGGCAAGTAACCACTATTTTGTTTGTAAAGCATGGTCTCAATTTATCTTTATCATCCAGAAATGCTTGAAAATACAAGACACCATCTGTCTTGATTTCAAACTGACACACAATTTAACATGCACATTGTGAACTTCAGAAAACAAACAATACTTCATTACTATCAATTTTATAGAGGATGTTGCTACATCTTCTAAATACCTTAATTTTGTTAATAACTAAAGTTAACAATCTGCTTAGAAGGTTGAGTTTAAAAAAAACCAAAACAACTTTACTGGTATATTTACTTAAATACAGTAAACAGTAGGTAACCACTTGACTTGTAATTGACTGGTCAACCTTACCCTTTGATTACATTAAGATCTGTAGATATGTATATCCACAAACGCCTCCTGGACCTTGTCATCCTAAAGAAAAATAATATTTCACACCCTTCTTGCAGTTGCCACATATTCTTTCTTTCCAATATATTACATACTATTTCTTCTATTGTGGGGAAGCACACTTAAAAAGCACAAGCAGCCATGTAATGAGGAAGCTGATTTTCAGTCTATTACTACCAATTGATCCATATAAGCAAATAAATTCACTTCTATCTTACCTGAACTTCATTCATGTTGCTAGCACTTGAATGACTCTCAGTGACACCTGGACAATCATTCAGCATCTTATGTTAAGTGAAACACTTTCACTGAGCTGGGTACCTTCCACAAGACAAAACATGACATAAAGAGCTGTTCAGATCTTAATTTTCCACGAAATAAAGGGACATCAATAGAAATCTCTTCACAAAGAGGGTGGTGAAGCACTGAAAGAGGCATCCAGGGCAGTGGTGGGGCCACCATCCTTGGAGATGTTCAAGAAGTGCCTGGACTTAGTGCCATGGTCTGGATGACAAGATGGTGATCAGGCAGATGTTGGACTCAAAAATCTCAGAGGTCTTTTCCAAACTAAAGGAAATTACTATGAAAATTACTACCACAAAACTCGAAGTCCATTAACTCCTAGAAGAACCTCCAGAACTTTCAGGAAAATTAGATGAGGAAATTGGGCAGAAAAGGTATCGCTGCTTCTCGTTTGATCCCCTCAGACCATTACAGCCACCACACAATACATTGCTTTCCACATCTTCTCTGCAAACCTCAAGCATAATAGCACCTAATCCCATCCTGACCTGCACCAGGGTCACTTTAACCTTGCAGTCAGCAACCTCAGAGGCAGGCGATAAGCCTAAAATTATCACAACTGGTACAAAAACTATGTTTTTGCCAAACTGATAGAAGCATGATGCAATTTCACTTATATCATACACTGAAATGCAGCCAAGAAAAAAATTATTTTTGAAGACCACAAGGGTTTCTGTTACCACTGGTAGACAGCTTTTCACAATCATCAGGGATCTGCAACAGTCATTACCAAGTCAGGGAGGATTGAGAATACCAGATTATTTTAAACAAGACAGACCACTGCCTTGTCAAATGTAGGTGGCATAGCAATACACCACCATAATCTCTGTTGCCTAAACAGAAAAAACAGAACCCATAATGCTTCATAAGCATCAGGACTTCCATGGATCAAACTGCCTTAAATTAAATTAAACAGGAAATAAATTTTCTCTACTGTGCTCCCTATTTTAACTGCATTATGATGAATCTTGAAAAGTGATTCTCATTTTAACCCAGGTATATATATGTATATATACACACACACACAGTCTGGCCAGCAAATGAGGTTGTACTTCATAACCATAAAGAGTCTTAAGAAATCACATTCTAAAAGCATTTGAAAAATAAGCATGAGAATGCAACATAATCCTCCAAAGAGTGAATGATTTGAGAGCTTTATTGTTGTTTGTAGCTGCAAGGTCACATAGCAAGCACAGCATTTAGGACATGAATAGAAAATGTCCAAGAAACTGAAGTTTTTAAAATGTCACTGCATTTTCACCTGAGATTAATGACATAGAGCCCAAAGAAGCAGCTGCATTCCAGTTCCTGAACAGGAATGTCCTGAACAGGACATTCCCAAAAACAAAAAGCCAAGCTGTCTTTTTGTCTTTCCCCAGATGCTGATCAGAACATCTGATTATCAACTCGATGCTGCCTGCTTAGAGCTTATATTTCAGTGACAAAAGAAGTTCTTCATTTGCTTTCTTTATTTCATTGATTCAACAGTGATTTACAAATGCAGTAGAACATTAGGTCTTGCTCACAGGAACACCTCTGTTTTAAATCATAGCAGCATTTTCTAAATAATAGTGGAAAATATTAGTTTTCTAAAAGTGGAAATCTGCAAATAGCAGCTGTGTTTCTTGTTCATTATAAACCTTTCATGTATATAATGACATTATTTATCATGATTGATTCTACCTCTCCACAAATTTATATACTACGTGTTGGTAAAAAAAACAAATTAGAAATGCAAAGAATCCATATGTTAGCTTTGCCATTTGCTTTATCACAGTTGCAGATTCCCTTCTGGCTCCTATTTGATTTCATAATTTGCTTGGATGTACAAGAAACTGACTCCACAATGAGCTCCTGTGTGTCTATATTCCCATACAGTTTATCTGTAGTGTAAGAATTAAATTACAGGTATTTGAGAAAACTCCTGTAGTGTAACAGGAAATTATGTTTAAAATGAATTGGCTGAATAATAGCAAAAAACTTTTTACTTCATCTATGATTCAATATTTTACTATGGTAAAATAACCTGGATCTCATAAGCTGAATAGGCAGGATCATACTTCTCTCTCTTCTGTTGAGGCTCACTCAGCAAATTTCAAATGCAACTCAAATGTATTCCTAGACTCCTAAGCCAACCGTAAGACTGTTCTTTTAGCAGCTTTCCCACAATTTCCTTTTCTCTCAGAAAGAGAAGCAGAACAGTTTGGCAGTGGAGGCCAGATCTCTGGCACCCTTAGGTAAGTGAGCAGTCTGCTGCCTCTCTTCAACATGAGGGACAGCCCTGTAACTGAAGGCTTGAGAGATGCAAAGCCAGCAACCTCAAAGAAAGCATGGGCTGAGACACTAAGGAAAGGCCATACAATGGGATTTCAGATTTTTAGCATATCGAAGTTGTAAAGCAGTCCATTATTCTTTTACATTACCTCCAAAACAACCCCACCTCTGCTGTCATTACAGAAGCTTAGCATTTTCTGCATGAGAAACCATTTCCTCCCATCTGTTCTAAGTTTGTTTCTCATTAATTTCCATTTCTGCATACTTGTCATATTTAAATTGGGCCATCATTGTAGATTAAGATGGAACAGATTCACCAGTTACTGGCCAGAAAGAAACTGCCCTCCCCATATTTATTTCAAAGGGTTTTTGACAATATTCTTCTATGAATTCTCAGTATGATGGTTTGATCTGTTTGTTTTAGATATAAACATGAATTTCCTCAGCATCAAAAGCCAGGTCCCCATCACATCTAAATTTCAGCAATGTTTTCCTTTAGTAATAGACCAAATTGGGAATCCAGAACTGCATTTCAGATTTGGCCTGTAAATCTAAGGCTACTTGTTCTAGCTGTCCAGTCTGATCCTAAAATATGTGAATCTTACAAAGAATTACTGAAGCAGACCTAGACATTTTTTCACATGTATATTTTATGTGCCTCAGAGCACAGCAAAATTTTACTTATTTAAAGGATTTAATTTACAGCAGACACATGAAGTATATTTAGCTCTTCCTGACCACAGCTGCTTTCTTTTATTTTCAACTTGCCCCCATTTCATTCAGTGTTTTAAATCTCATCTTCTTGCTCATTCAAAATCAAAAGTTTTCACTACCATTGCATAACTGTGTCTCTTGTATTGATCCAGGAGAGAAGGTATCAAAACCAAAAAAAAGGCTGCAGTAGCTACCATTAAAATATATAACTGTATATATTAATATCTATATACTGTATTGATATAACCTGGTATCTCAAATTTATAAAACTTATATGTTGAGTTATCTAACTACAGATGATTTTAGAGGCAGATTGTTATCATTAGTATAGTGTTAATGCTTGGGAAATTTGATCAAAAATATCCTTTGAGTATGCAATTCCTTTTCAAAAACTGAAAATTTTATAACTACATTTCTTAATATTTTACTGTATACAGTCTAATTCACAAGATACTTCTCCTACAGTTGCTTTACAAAGTAAATCCTATGAGGAATGGCTGAGGGAGCTGGGGTTGTTTAGACTGAAGAAAAGGAGGTTCAGGGGAGACATTATTACTCTGCCTACTACTTACCACTCATCATGAAGCTAACTTTGTCACAATCTACTCCTGTAATAGTACACAAGCAGACAACCCATCTCTGCATGCAGGGATATTTCCTAATTGATTCAAATTCTTTGGAACAGTTTCAAGAACATAAGCCTTGTGAAAGTATCCTCCCCTAAATTTGTTGATTATAGTAAATCAGGAAGAGTTTCTGTCTCCCTCAAAGGCAGGCCCTGCAGAGAGACCTACAAAAATTAAAGGGGTTAACAATCACCAGCCCTATGAATTTTAACAGGGGCAATCTCTGGATTCTGCGCTTGGGACAAAGCAGCCCTGGATGTGTGGACAGACTGGAAAAGGAGAGGCTGGAAAGCAGTGCTGCAGAAAGTGACTTGAGTTTCCTGGTCAATGGCAAGTTGAACATGGTCAGCAGTGCCCTGGCAGTCAGGAGGGTCCCCAGGAGTGTCCTGGGAGGCATCAAGCAGAGCGTTACAGCCAGGAAAGGAAGGGGATTGTCCTGCTCTGCTCTAGGGCAGCCTCGCCTCCAGTGCTGGGGCAGGTCTGGGTGCCACAACACAAAAAAAGACACTGAGCTGTTAGAGAGTGTCAAAGGAGACCAGGAGTACGGTGAAGGACCTTGGGGTGAAGCCGTGTGAGGAGTGGCTGAGGTCACTTGGTCTGTTCAGCCTGGAGAAGGGGACACTGAGGGGAGACCTCACTGCAGGTGCAGCTTCCTCGTGAGGGGAAGAGGAGGGGCAGGCACTGATCTCTGCTCTGTGGTGGCAGCGACAAGACACAGGGGAGCGGCCTGAAGTCCTGTCAGGAGATGTTCAGGCTGGGTATTAGAAAAACGTCCTTAACCCACAGGTTGGTTGGGCACTGGAACAGGCTCTCCAGGGAAGGGGTCACAGCCCCAAGCCTGACAGAGTTCAAGATTTTGGACAGTGCTCATGGGCACATGGTGTGACTCTTGGATCTGTCCTGTTCAGAACCATCAATTGAATTTTGATGATGGTTGTGGATTCTTTCCACTTCTGGATAATCTTTTCTTCTATGATTGATTGATATATCCAGGCTCATAGACACTGCAATATCCAGTCTGAGAGGTACTAAGGACACCTTGATACCAAAAATACACAACACAGAAAAAGGAATAAATGTTTTAGACATGGATTAAATTAAAAACCATCCCAGTCATGGTTCCATTGGATGATTGAAGACATGGTTACATATTAAAAACCAAACAACATTGACAGACCTAAAATCTTACTCTATGAAGCTGACCATTCTGGGCAGTTTGCCTTATACAGCCACTTAAAAAGTCAAAGAGATTGCCACCTGTGGACAGTGCCAAAGATGTCTTAGTCAGGATCCATTATGCGTAAAATCAGTAGAGCTGCATTACAATCACTTTGCAGTTCTGTTTATTCATTTTGTCTTGGAAACAGTGCTTGTTTATAGAAGATCTGTATCATACTACTTTAAAGAGCTACAGAGGTTAGATACACAAGCTGGAAAGGAATGCAATTCTCACACACAACAAAATGTGTAAGATCCTGAGTTGTCTTCTCAAGTGCAGAGGGAAAACACCCCCAAGGACAACGCAGCAGAACACTAGCCTGGCACAAGACAGAGTGAGAGGCTGTTCTGTGTACAAAGAACTCATTTGGTCCAAGGCTCTGCTCATTTTCTCCACACGAACATGATGGGTTTTACAGTCCCTCAGACTGTTAAACACTGACAGCCAGTGTTCCTATAAGCATAAGGCTGCCATTGTTCAGAACTCACATATATCTAACCATAAACATATTTCGGGATGCTGATGTAATACAAAATTACAATATATGAGCAAACAGCTAGATTATCAGCACAGTAACTCAGCTGTATTTGAAACATGTAATTAAAAAAATTTCTATGAATATTTACAAATTTATCAATTTGATAACCACCATGTAGTTTTCATCAGAAAATTAGCTGTGGCAAAACACAGCTCAGTAGCTGCCTGAGACACAGAAGATTCCTCTTATGGCTTTAAAATTGCAATGCTGTTAAAAGTCTAAAATTCAGGAAGATCTAGGAGAGTTCCATTTCAGCCCCACCCAGAAAAACAAAAACAGCATCTTGCTGTTTAACCTTCACTTATTCCCTTTTTATATCTTTTGAAAAAAAAGATGCAATTCATGTTACTGTTTTTCAGCAAATACCAGATTTTCCAGTTATTTAGTATAATAAAAATCTACTATTAGCTTTCTCCCTTAAAAAACCACAGTTATCCTCATATATATTTCCTTATACCTGTTCAGAAATCATCATGTCTGAGCAGAGTGCTGTGGCCTGAAGGGAAAATAACATTTAACTGAAGACACAAAAAGGAAAGGAAAGTCACTTTTATAAGGTTACCTGCATCTATCTTTTTTGACGTGAGAAGCATACTGGAATTTGATCACTTTTCCTCACTAAAAACTACCTGGGACACAGACAGCTTCCTCAAAAACTAGAAAAATAGCTTCATGGCTAGCAGCATATAGTGACAATACTAGTCCAGGAAACAAAATCACTTTGCCTAAATTACCTTACCAATGGCTTCAATTGCAGTTACCAAGAACCAGTCAGAAAATGTTAGACCAGGGCAAAGTCTAACAATTACTGAAATTGCTGCAACTACTGAATTTTTCATTATGACTCCCTAAATCTACTGGTAAGCAGCACCCAGCCCAGGAGGACTAAAGCCACTTCAAGAAACCTTACTAGGATACCTTAACTTCATGCAGAGACATAGGTCTTCAACAAAAGATGCAATTGAAGACACCTAAAAGCTGTCGTTTATCTTTTGCTAAACGGCTCCCCTGCACTCATCATAAGTACTTCTGACTGGAAATGTAAGGTGCAAAGAAGAAACATCAGAAAAGTAAAAACACATGCTTTTAAAAAAATGTGGTGTTTAAATAGATCTTATTGGATAAATTTTTAAAGCAGTGAACAAGTTGGAAAAATCCAGTGCTTCTAGAAAATGTTTTTCATCTCCATCCTTAAGGAATCCTGCAGCATTAAATTCTCACAGCAGACATCTTTGCCAACTAGAGCTAACAGCAACGTCACCTCCAGCCACAGCATTCAAGACTACAGCTCTCCTAATTAATAGTGACTATTTAAACTAAATCTAGCAGCATTCAGACAGACTTCAGCCACATCTACAAGGTTAGACATACATGTTGTAGTACAACAGTATGTGCTCTTTCCAAGAGAGGAAACAGATGTAGCTGGAAGATGTAAATCACAAGTGGGTTTATGGAGCAATCCTGTACAGAGGCCAGCTGTTATCTATCCACAAGCCCCAAGACAAATTTACCTAACAGACTAATATTTTCAAAATCTCACTGTTGAAACAGCACCATTTCTCTGCTACCCAAATGTTTCTTCTAGAACATATCTTCCTCTCCTACTCTGTCCCCCACAATCGCTATTGAGAATCCATTCCTTGCAAATGTCCCTTCCCAAGGAGATCCTACTCTTATCCCATTATCTCTTACTATGAAACAGGAAAAAAACTCCAGTTGATTCCTGGACTATTTCTTAAGCATCTGTTAAATTAAATCCATCTGTTTGAATAAACAGAGCAAATAAGAATGCTTTGTTTGTACACTCTACATTGTGAACAACAGTTGTGATAAAGAGGTGAAACATTCTTTCCTTTTCAAACTTTAATAGAAACCTCTATCTGAGTGTCAGTACAGATGTCATTCAGTGGTGATGGGATAATCCATCAAGATCTTTTGAATAGAAGCTAAATGAAATATTCCAGTAATTTCTCTCAGAAATATTGACTTTGTTCTGCTACTTCATTATAGCTACCTACATCTTTTTCCTTTCAAGACTGAAATTACCCTTGTACAAATATTTCTATGACAGAAAAATTCTTGTCAACTTCGGAGTCAGAATAAAAAATATCTCTATTAAATCAGAGCAAAAATCATAAGCAACTATTAATAGGAATAATTTCCTGCTGGTACACTACACAAAAATTAGCAATCCACTGGACTTCAAAATGAGTGTCCAACTTATTCATATATGATCACAACACGTAGAAAGAAAATTACAATAGGGAGACCCAAGAGAGCTGCCATGTCAGTTCTCAATTCCTATTTTGCCAAGAGGGAGTACTCTAATTTTTGTTGAACTTGATTGATGAAACTATGAAAAAATGCTATAGAAAACTCTAGAAACACTTGACTTCAGAAAAAGAAGCAATCATTTTTTTGTTTGGGTTTGTTGGGTTTGTTTTTTGGGTTTTTTTGCTGCGTGGGTTTTTTAATAGTTCTTTTAAGTTTTAGCACGTCATTTTACCCCTGGTTTGAAGAGTGTTATTTCTTTCCTGCTCTAATTGCTATTGTTCTCATTACAGAATTCTTCAGGAGTTCTGGCCAGCAGTAAAGTGGTATTGCTGCCTTGCAATCTGGTGTTGAAGAGCAAGTACAAGACAGTAAAAAGTGCAATGCTGCTCCAGAGATTTTACTTTGGTCCAAGTAAATTGCTCCAAGTTATAAATGGAATATAATACAGTAAGAATATAATACAGCAATTTTATTATCCTCATTTTGTCTGTGGTGACCATAGGCATGCTCCCTTCCTCCCTTCCTGTTCCTCCCTGTGGTCCATCCCCTAGGTCCACATGGAGAGATACAGTAATCAGCAGTTTACCTTCCACAGCAATTGGTAGGAGCCAGAGGACAATCGTTTGCCACGTCAAAAAACAAGACTAGAACAACTAAGAATCAGACCCATATCACCTATGCCACAGTTCTGTACTTCTGTGCCAATCGGCAATCCCCAAGTTTCCTCTTCATAAATGAATGGATGCAAGATTTCTGAAACACAACTGTTAATTCAGGAATGAGCACTTACATCAAGAGAGGGTTTTAAAATACAAATGTTGAATGAATATTTTAAAGAAATACTCTGAGAAAAAATGAGAGGGTATTCAATGTTGTACTATTCCAATTTCTAAATTGTGCTCTCTTATCTACAGAAAATGCATGAGGAAAAGTATGCCTTTGGAATGCACAAAACCACCCAACTACCCCTCTATGCTTCACACTGAAAAAAATCTGCATGAGGGTATCTTACTATGGTAACAGGGAGTTAAATGAAGAAAAGCTTGCATGTTTATAGCGTAACATATATTCTTTGGGGTTATCAAATCAACCTCTTAGACCACTACAGAAAGCAGAATGGAACAAGCTCTTTTTGTACTGTGCCAAAACTGCATTGCGGCTCATTGGCTGTCCACAAGTAAACTTTTCTGCATCCCCGGGAATAATACTTGATACTTAAGGTAGGAATACAATTACCACCATTGCTTTGGTTCCTAAATCTTAATACGTTTTGACCTTCAGACAAAGAACTTTTTTCCTCTGGTGTATGATATATTACATTTTTCTTACAATTTTCTCATGGTTCTAAGTGACAAGAGCTTCATTTCCTGGACTGTGTTTCTTTTAAGAAGAAACTTCTAATTATTCAAATCCTAACTGGTCATTTTGATATTATCTTTAGACATTCCACAAATCCAGGACTGCTTGGAAAGTCTCTATCTTTCTTTAAAAAACGGATTACCCAAAAGTTTGATTCACTCTTCAGAGTCTCAGCTGCACATGGCTAACAGACATCCACTGTCATGGTAAGTGCAAACATACAGTCATGCAGGCAGGAATGGCTCATAAATTGATAACCAACAGCACACTTACCTACCCAGTTCTTTTTTCTTCTACATCCTTTAAGTTAATATTGCAAAGCAGCTTAATAAAGTATCTTAAATATGGAAGGGGCAAAATGCCAAATAATGAAGCCAAATAAATATTATTTATTCCCAAATATTTGGTTTTTAAAGCAGTAATATATTTTTTGGGGACTGAGAAATCTAAAGTTTGCTCTGGAAACGAGGACAGACAGACAATTTGTTAGGAAATTTAATTGTCCTTTTGCATTCCTCGTCTTCCAAAGTCACAAGTACCGATAAACTATATACTCTTAAAATTGCTTCCAAATATTTTCTGTCAGAAATTGCTGACATTATTACATTTTCTGTCAGAAATTGCTTCTGACAAAACAGAAAGAAGAAACTGCATAGCCATTCCAACTACAAGAACAGTAGTTCTTCTGACATCAATTAAAAAATTATAGTACTAAAGCATGTGCATCCCAGCAGGGTGCCACCAGAGACAGACAAGGAAGTATTCATGAACATAAATATCTCATGAGCACCAGGTCTATTTAGTGTTCATATCCTTTCGTTAAGCAAAGTGGAGAAGCAACACTGGAAGTAGACAAACACAGCGCCTCTTAGACTCACCATTTATGCAGGGGCAAAACAACATCTCATACATAATTAATTTATTTCTAAATTGCTGTGATCAGAGCTCCAAATACAGCAATGAATATTGCACAAGTAAATTTTGACCCTATATTAAGTTCTCACAATGCCAGTTAGGAAGTATGAAGTTTCTGCATTCAATCCTTAGTTTCATAAACAGGATCCTTATACCAGGATATTTTGATGACCCAGCATCTTATTATCATATGTGAAAAATAATTAAATGCCTCTTCAGCCCAAGGTATTCAGACTTGCAGTGAGTGCATTAAAATAAATGAAACCTAACAGTCTGTATGAGCTCATCCAAAAGATGAATCCTTAAAACCAGTCAAAACTGGTGGAAGAAGGACACACAAATTCACTTCTTAATTGCTATTTCTGTTGTCAGCTGGCACAAAGAGGAGGAAGTTTCGCAAACAAGAATTTTGCCAGAAAACTCAGCCAAGTACAACTCAGTGAACATTTTCCAGACTCAGTGTTCTGTGATAAGTTGAAAGGATCACAATGTTCTTTATAGTCATATTAGATAAACTAATTTGCCATACTCCCAGCTGATATGCCAGGTCTTATGCTAAACTTAAACACCTATGAAGAGGACGCTCCAATATAGCTCATGTGTTGGCTCAGCATTCAAACTGTTCTTTATTCCAAAGTCAGAGAAATCACACAAAAGTGAACTATACTCAGATTGCACAAAACCCCTCTTTATTTTAAGCGTGATCTTATAAAGCAGGCAGATTTTAGCTAATCCCCTCTTAAAAGCCTCTTTTGGCGTTAATTCTATAACATTGTAATGTAACCACATCTAAATATTCAACCTTAAGTTCCTTCAGAGCAAACCAACCACTTTCTACACAGCTCTTAACTGACAGTCAGAATTATTTATTGCTTTATATAACTTTAGTAGAGAACTGCTTGTACTTGAAACATTTTCTCTTCTATATCAATTTTATCTCCTCTAGTTTAACTACTCTTCTTGCATTGTTTTTCATAAAATTATCAGGTTTTTTTCTTGGCTGTTCTTCTGATCGTTCTCTAATCTCTCTGTCTCCTTTGTATGAGTGGTGTTAAAAAGCCACACAACTACAGCTGAAACTTCTCAGTCACTGTCTTGGTTTGGAAAGACAAGTGTCTGCTAAGGAAGGCAGGAGCCTCCCCTGAAATGGAAAAAAGTGATCCCCCTCCCTCCAAATTTTTATAAATTTGAAATTAAGGGGAGATCTCGGGCAAAAATATGAGAGCAGGAATAGCAGTTTCTTTATTAGGGAAGAAAATAAAAAGATAAAATACACAATGCAGTAAACTAAAACAACACTGACAGAGTCAGAACATAACCTGACGCTGTTGGTCAGGGTGTTGGTGGCAGTCCAATCGGAATTGTGGCTGCAGTCCTCCTGGAGTGTCAGGTGTACTTCTGTGGAGCAGAGACCCCATAGAAAGGTATAGTCTTCCTCTGAAGATCCAGTGGAAAAGGCAGCTGGTCCTCTGGGAAATCCAGTGGAGAAAGCCACGCTGGTGTCCCAGAATCTCAAGATTATATCTGGGTAGCAATGCTTGGCTCCTGCCTCTGGGCGGAGCATCTCGCAACGGGATGCTGTAATTCTTATCAGTCATGCAGTGACATTCAATGGTCTGTTATCAGCAGATGTCTCCCCAGAGGGAGGAGAGGTTGTGGAAGAGATAAGGAAAACTGCCCACTTAACAGAAGACAACTGCCATACAGATGGCAAATAGAATACAATTTGCTTGGCAATCCAGGACAGTCACCAAGCCCAAGAATTCTTGTTCAGATTTTAAATACTACATCACTTAGTGCTACCCAAATAATCTCTTTGTTTTTTCCCCAGCTGCATGGCATCAGTTTGTCTTTGTGTACAGTCTACTGTAAAAGCCTGGTCCTTTCCTTCTAATTGATATTACCAATCTGTTTATACTCACACGTACCACTGACCACCAGTTGCAAAAATACCATTGTAAATTATCCACTGATTGATTGTCGCTGCTTTTGTAGCCAGTCACACAGGAGTTTATTTTGTCCTTTTCCTTTATTGCTACAATATAATTTCCAAGTTGAAAGGAATAAAAATAGCCAATTTATCTGTAGCAATGAATAAACACAGCTTGGGTATACCTCCATACAACAAGGCAATGCAAGGTCAGAAAGGCAAAGTTCATTTTATATAGTGCCAGCAATAGCCTTCTTGGAGCAGAAAGTGCAAGTTGGAAGTCCCTGCCAATATGGGATGCTTTTATGGGTCTTTAAATAATTATTAAAGGTATTTAGCTGTTTGGAGAATGGTATCTAACTGTAGGTAATTTAAAACTAGAGATTCACCAATTCTTTGTAAGAGTGAAGTCATCTGCCCTTTTAGCTAGCACATCTGATATGCACTGATAAATACTGTTCACAAATTCCCTATATTTATTGTAATGGCATACCTCAGGGCCTGGTGTTGGGATCAGTGCTATTTAACATCATTGTCAGCCATGTGGAAAGCAAACTCAACCCCACCCTCAGCAATATTCCCAACAGCACCAAGCCATGTGATGCTGTCAATACACTGCAGGGACAGGATGGCATCCAGAGGGACCTTTACAACCTGAGAGGTAGATTTGTTCAAACCTCATGAAGTTCAACAACTTGAAGTACAATGTCCTGCACCAGGACTGGGACAATTCCAAGTGCAAATACAGGCTGGGCAGGGAATGGAATAAGAGCAGCCCTAGGTAGAAGAATTTTTCAGTGTTGGTGGGCAAAAATCTCAACATGATCCAGCAGTGTGCACAAGCAGCCAAGAAATCCAACCACATCTTTGGCTTAATCAAAAGCAGCATGGCCAGCAGGTAGAGGGAGGGGATTCTGCTCTTCTACTTGGCCCTTGTGAGACCCCACCTGGAGTGCTGCACCCCATTCTGTGGCCCCTAATATAAGAAGAATGTGGACTTCTTAGAATGAGTCCAGAGGCAGGTCATGAAGATGATCAGAGGCCTAGAACATCCCTCCTATGAAAACAGCCTGATGGATTGGGGTTGTTCAACCTGGAGAAGAGAAGGCTCCAGGAAGACCTTATAGCACCTTCCAGTACTTGAAGGAGGTTATAGGAGAACTAGAGAGAGAATTTGGCAAGGGCATGCAGTAATAGTACAAGAAGAATGGCTTTAAACTGAAAGAGGATGGGTTTAGGTTAGATCTGAGGAAGAAATTCTTAGCTGTGACAATGGTAAAGCATTGAAACAGGTTGTTCAGAGAAATTGTGGCTGCCTTTTTTTGGAAATATTTAAGGCCAAGCTTAATGGGTATTTGAGGTTTAATGTAAAACGTTCTTGTCCATGGCAGGAGGGTTGAAACTAGATGTTCTTTAAAGTCCCTTCCAACCAGTCTGATTCTCTGATCCTATCTTGAGAACCCCACATAGAGCAGGACCTCCACCCCAGACACAGCATGCTGTGCAGACCCTACCTCTAGAAGAAATTCCCATAATTTGGATCATTCAAGCTATAATAGGATTTTCTTATAGGGAATTATATTCACCATCATATATTTAGTCCTTCTGTTGTCAAGCAGGAAGGATGTTCACATGAGAACTTCTTGCTGCACTGTTAGAAACAGACAGGGACACACAAGTGATGTAATCACTAGTACCCAGTAGTAACTGTCTGCAGCCTTCTCCCTTTCAGTGAGCTGGCTGCATTCATCCTGAAGCCAGAAAAGTTGTGCAACTCAGCACAGCCCTGAAAGCCCAGCTGTGCATTCAGCACAGTGCACTTAGTCAGGGTAACTCTTACATGGCTCACTCCCTCCTCAATATGCAATGGTCTTCTGGCCAGGCTTTGGCTAGTATATTATCCAGGGTGCAATGATGACAAAAATAATATTTTCTTGAGATCCACAGGAAAGAAAATAACATTTTGCCATCATTGCACCCTATAATACCTGGCCTATATACTACCCTATTTGCATTTTTGCCAAAAACTCAAAAGCTTTTACAGGCTTGTAAGGTGTTGCAACACCTTATAAGCCTGTAAAATTGTCTCCATTTCTTCTCAGTAACATGTAAGAGAATGCTGACTCCTCTCCTAAACATTCTGCTACACTCTGCAGAAAGAAAAATGACATGGGGTTTTATGATGCAAATCATGAACATTAATATACCACAAAAAAGGAACAGGAAACACTATTTGACCAATCTGCAATTAGATCTGAAATTAAATAATTGATAATTAATTTGCCTAACAGCAATTAAAACATAGTGCAATTTATTCACAATGGGAATTTGAAGGTGAAGCATCCTGCCTGCCTTTCCCAGAACCCACATCCAGCCCCATCCATCTCCATCATCGGAGAACCTGAAGCACTATGCCTGAATCTGCACTAGTGCTTTGGATTGGGCAGGGAAGCAATTTCAAAGTAAATCTCCCCATTTCCAAAAGCCAGGCCAGACCACAGAGCAGCCTGGGTGCTTCCTCTTGCAGGAAGCAAACCCAGAATTTCCTCTCAATGTGCACACCCCAAGTGCTCAGACCCCTTTTTAGGTGCTTGAAGGTTTCTAACAGTTTATCCCTCCCTAAGCTGTGCCAGTCACTGTGTGCAGCATTTTCCCTAGGAAATCACTTAGATAGAGGCCTCCTCTATTCAAGAAAGTGAAGAGACCTCTAGTATGTTCTTGACACAGACCTGTTTGGCTAGATTTCATCTTTGTGTCAAACACTGATCGATTAAAAATGTCCACAAATGAAAAGACACTGTGTGTGGACTAGTTGATAAAGCCCTTGAGGGAAGGCAGTTACATCAGGTGTAAACTTCAGCTTTGATGTCATAGAAACATCCTCCAAATTAAAATCCTGCTGATTTTAGGCAGGCTGGTTCTGCCTGCTATTGACATATTCTTATGCAAGGCACACGATGGGGAAGGGGAAGGTGAAGTAGCTGCCTTATACTTGTGTGCTAGAACAGCTCCCTAACAACCAGAGTTACAAAATCTGCAGAGCAAGGGAACAACACTCAGTTGGCCTAATGGAAGGAAAAGACAGTCAACTGACATAGCTGTAAATTAATTAATATAGAAGTTCTTAAAAGTTGAGCAAGTAATTTTTTCTCAATTCAAGCCACATCTTAAAAATTTTACAGTATAAATACCTTTAAAATCTGCTGCAAAAGCTAAGCTTACCTAATGTCTTATCACACCTTTTCTCCCCTGCCTGACATTGAGGACTTTACCCCATGACAGAGGAAAGTGACAGCTGTGCCCAAAGAAAAACAGTTAGGTTCCTGTGCTACATCATCAATATGGTGCCTTGCTTTTCTGTCATTTGATTCCAGGATCAACAAAAGCTGTTAAGAGAGGCCTGCAAGTAAGGTACACTTAGTTTTTCTTTTTTTTTGAGGATGTTATTTAAAAGCATTCCCACCTCTTTCAGGCTTTCCTTTTTAGTAACACTATGCCAAAAAACTCATAAAAAATTAAAGGGCTTGCAAATATTGTACTTATAAGGTAAATTAAACATTTAATGTGTAATATAATTTAACACTCATTCTTCATTTAACACTTTCATGTTACAGCTTTTAGTAGGAGTTTTCTCATTTTATGATGTCCTGTTCTACAGTAGGAGTCCTAGTAAAATATATGTATTGTAATTGTATAATTGTTAAAAGTAAAGGGGGAAATATTGTACTTGAATATCTGTATTGTACTTGAATATCTGTAAGAAAAAGAAAAGGGGGAAATATAGTATTTGAATATCTGTATATAGGCCTTGCCCTGATAAGCCCTGGTTGTTCTTGATGGGCTGCAGCTACGATGTCCTTAATTGGGCGGCAGCTGTAGCTAGTGAAGATAACTGTGGTAAAAGGGGGTGGGCTTGGCCAGTCAGGGAGAGCCTGGAAGGAGCCCTGACAACGACGACGAAGAAGAAGAAGAAGAAGAAGAAGACGAAGAAGAAGAAGAAGATGAAGAAGAAGGAGAAGAAGAAGAAGATGAAGAAGAAGAAGAAGAAGAAGAAGAAGAAGAAGAAGAAGAAGAAGAAGAAGGAGAAGAAGACGAAGAAGACGAAGAAGAAGAAGAAGAAGAAGACAAAGAAGAAGAAGAAGACAAAGAAGAAGAAGAAGAAGAAGACAAAGAAGAAGAAGAAGAAGAAGAAGACGACGAAGAAGGAGAAGAAGAAGAAGAAGAAGACGACAAAGAAGAAGAAGAAGAAGAAGAAGAAGAAGAAGAAGAAGAAGAAGAAGATGTCTGTGCTGTGAAGAACCGCCCCCAAGAAATATCACCGAGAATGTATGGGACTTCAGAAATATGCTTGCGACAGTATGGGACTCTAGAAATATGAAATACAACAAGATAACAACACTGTTCAGTACACAGAATAATAAAATACTTTACTCAGTGTCTTTTCTTAAATTTTTCATTAAGTTTCTGCTTTTCTCTTTTACAGCTATACACCTGAGTCAAGGTGTCGTACCAAAATGCCCTTAAAATCTCTGAGCCAGAATTATTATTTCAACCAGTTTCACAAATAAGCCTGGTTTAATTACAAATTAAGCTATGAACTAAAGCACAAAACCCTTAAATGCTGGGGTTGTTAAAAACCTGCTGCATTTCCATCATCATTTCATCTGCTACAGAATCAAGACAAACTCTTACAATTCTTGGCTTCAAACAAGTCAGAGAACAATTAAATAGAAACCTTCAAATCAAAAACTGGAATTTTAAAATTCCTTTAACTTCAGCGGGAGTTTTGTGAGCATAGTGGTTGCGGTACAGGGACTTCACTGCACATTGGTTTTCAGTATACTCTTCATTCTGAAGTAAAACAATCTTTTATTAGTAACATCCAGGTCCAGAACCTCTAATACGTTCTATGTCTCGTTTATAAAAACAAACATCCAGCTTAGCAACACAGGTGCACAGACAAACAAAACACAACTGTACACATTTCTGCATTGCCAAATAATTTGCTACCACATAAAAACATGTTTAATATTTACACCCTTAACAGTTTAGTTTCCTTAATAATTGAGTATTCCAAGTGTTAATAGTTAATAAGACAGAAGCATTTGCATTTGCAAATGTGATGAACTTCTAAAGAGATAAATGCTGAGATGGTTCTCTAAAGCATCATTCTCCTTTCCCAGATGCTGGTGTACGCAGGGAGAGTGCAAATTCCCAAACTGCAGCAGTAAAAAGTGAGTTTCATTTGCAGGAATACAACTTATAAAAGGGAGGCTTATCATGTCATGGTGCAGTAGTGAAAGAAATTCGCAAAAACTTTCACAGACTCAAATACTTTAACTGTGGTGTAAAAAGTCTTCCATGTAGGATAAAAACACTGAGCCTGACCCTCACCTTGGAAAACACTTAATGCTTCTAAACCAGTGGAGCTATTTCCTATTTACATTAGATGATTAGAGATTAAAGAATTGAAGCAATCGCAGTGTAATGCAAAAATGTACTTGTGCTGTATTTTTTCAAGTTGACACACACATTATCAATCAGACAAGCCTGAATTGTTCAATAACTGATTGATATATGTAGATAACCCTGCTTTGTACTCACAGACCAGCCTGTGCCACAATGTCAGTTTCAGGGATATATATGCAGCCCATACTTCTCAAATCACCTCCACTTTGCCTTCTGCTCTTTCCAGCTATCCCTGCTGTCTCCAGGCTACAGTTTACAAGTTTTCTAAACTTACAAGCACACATTACATATGCTCTTGCATCTTAATTTACAGAAGTCAAATAATCTGTCTTTTCACTTCATCTGGGTTGGCTCAACCCTTCTGGGCTCCAAAAACTCTGACAAGCAGGAAGGAGACCATAAAATAGGGGCATGACTGTATTTTAATTTTACACTAAATCTCTCCCTGATTCAGTACATCTGCAAAAGAAACAGTCTTGTGCTGCAAAGAGATTCCTGTCTATAATGAAAATTAGATGCAAAATTACAAAATTAGATCCTAGTTAGAAAATTAGATTAGAAATCTAGATAATTGGAAGCTAAGAAATTTTTTTTTCCTGCTTTATCATGGAGTTTCACAGCTTATTTCCAGGTATACTAGATATTTATTAGCTAGCTGATCCCTTCCTGTGGACTTCAAATTTTTAAAGTTGTCTTTCTTTGAGGTTTGAATTAAAGAAGAGCCAAGCAGTCCAGCCTACAACTGGAGTCACTATTTAATTGCTGTTTATATACACGAAGTGTTACATAATGATAAGCACCCTAAAAAACATATCGGGTGTCTCAGTTCCTGGAGTCTCAACTGCCTCTGTGCCACAGTTTTATCAAATGGGGATGACAATATCCCCTCAGCTCTCAGGAATTTTGATAAGATTTGCTGGTGTTCAAGATCCACCCAAATGCTCTAAGATCTGTATTAGCATTCTTTAAACCAGCATTTGAATATTAAGCAATAATTAACTGTACACTTAATATAGAAATAACTGAATAGCTGCACATGGGACATGCATTGCCCATTCTGTTCACCTGCTAAAAAGCTGAGGAAAGAAAGGAAAACAGAGTAGAAGGTTAGACTAAGGTTAGATACTCCCTGCTAGCACAAGACCATAGGAAAAAAAAAGAAAAAATATATAAAATCTGTAAAGATAACTTTGATCAAGCTACATTTTGAGGACCAGACTTTGCAATATCAAAAAATGTTCTTTTCATCCCATAAGAAAAAGAAATTTAGCACTAAATGATAAAAAAAACCTAATAAGACTATGGAGTCTAGTCATTGGGATCATGTGTCTCAATCAGATTTATTTCATATGTAGTAGAGGCCAACACACTCCTCTATGTTCAGACAGCAATTAGTATTTTTGATAATGATAATTTCTGATAACAAAGTTATCTGTTGAACTACAAAGTTATCTATTGAACAAAGTTATCTATTGAACTACTTCATCTAAGTTCAAGTTTATCATATCCAGCCTTCATGTCAGGTCACACATGCCTCTCCAGTTCACGTTTTTATTCGACACATCTAACAACTGCAGGTTGCACTCACCTTGAGGTAAGATAGGGCCAAATGCCAACATCATTGCACGATAGGGAAAGATAAAAAAGTAAATTTCATTTTCTCTCAATGTGCTTTTCTCTGGGCCCTTGATCTTTCCTTGTGATAAATACTGATAACACCCCACATTCTATATGTAATTATATCTATGTTGACCTCATTAATTAATCCTGTGTAAGATTGAACCACCTTTTATCTTCTTGTGCTTGTTTCAATCGGGGTAGAGTTAATTTTCTTCCCAGGCACTAGAATGGTGTTGTATTTTGGATTTGTGCTGAGCACAGGGTTGATAACACAGAGATGTTTTTGCTGTTGCTCAGCAGGGCTCACACAGAGCCAAGGCCTTTTCTGCTGTTTGTGCTGCCACTGGTGAGAAGCTGGGAGTGCATGAGAGGCTGGGAGGAGACACAGCTGGGACAGGTGACCCAAACTGACCAAAGGGATTTCCAGACCGTGTGACATCATGCTCAGGACATAAAGCTGGGGGGAAGAAAGAGAAAGGGGGGAATGTTTGTAGTCATGGCATTTGTCTATTGAAATAAGCACTGCACATGATGGGGCCCTGCTCTCCTGGAGATGGCTGAACACCTGCCTGTCTGTGAGGAGCAGTGAATGAATTCCTTGTTTTGCTTTGCTTTGCTTGTGTACATAGATTTGGTTTCCCCTGTTAAACTGTCCATATCTCAATCCGAGAGTTTTCCAGCTTTCATCCTTCCAATTCTCTCCCCAGTCCTGCTGGTGAGGGATTGGTATTGAGGGAGAGGTTAAATCATAAATGCCTCAGTTCTGCACTGAACTTGTTGTTTAAACAGAGGTAGGTCACACAGAATTTTCTTTTTCTTTCAACAGGCAACATTTGCTTTAAAACTGTTGAACAAAAGTGCAGATCACATGAGCTTAAAATCAGAAATAAAGACAAGAAATCTCAAAAAACAGTCCAAATTTTGAGAGCTGAAAAAAAAGCTACTCTCACCATCAATGGTCTTGCTTCTGTGGAAAACATTTATTCTCTGTGTCAGCAAAAATAGAAAAAAATAAGAGACCAATTGTCATTAGAAGTTAAGGTAGAATATTTGACATTACCTAAAGATGCTTTACACTTCATTACTTTAGCAAACATGTTACAAACACGCCTTTTGTAGTGCATATTTCAAATACAAATTCTTCCTTGTTAACCTTCTTCCTTATTAATCATTTGAGTTTCAAAGATACCTATATACTAACAAAGTTCTTGTAAAAATGTGAATTTACCCAAGCTTCTTGGGGTCTTAAAATATATGATAACAAAACAGAATACAATAAATTCCAGAGAAGTGTTTCCAGTCTTAAGCAAATGAGTTTCCCTCCCTTCTCCTAGGAACTGTAACTTCAGCCTCCAGCAGGCTTTTTGTTAGAATGGATTACATACCCCTAAGGAAGGCAGCACACTGACAGAAATGTGATAAAAAACCCACAGAAACACCTTCACATAAACAAGAGGTGTAAATGACTTACTGTTTAGACATCACTTACTTTCCCATGGTTTGCATCCTGCTATCCTGAACAAATTCAGAGCAAACTTTTCCTATCAATCCACAGCCCCACATTTAAGAAAGCTCTGGGACCAGAAGTATTTCAGAAGGAAGAGAATATAATAATCAGTAACATAATCCTGTGTGCAAAAATAGAGATTTAGCACAGATTTGACTGAGTTGAGCCTTGTGGGCACTGGTCTGCACGAGGCCTGGTCCTGTGCTGTGTGGTCCCAGCCACAGCACTCAACGCCCTGTGCCATAGAGAAGCACTTCACCAAAAAACACACACCACCACTCATCTGCTCCCTACCCAAGCAGTGCAAAGGAAGGCCTTTCCTAACCTTCATGCTCCTCTACAGTTGAAAGACATGCCTCTTTTCTAAACAAATCTTCCTGTCACACAGTTGGTGCATTAACTGCAAGGTACAGCTTCAAGAGAAAGGGGATTTCCCTCAGGATTGCAGAACTTACATTTTCTCATATGTTGTCTAGCTTCCGAAAGTGTTTTCTTTCATGTTTGTAACCACTGCTATCTTTAATGCACTATGTTTCAGCAGCCATACATAGAAAAGTTAAAAAAAGATTCCCACATCTTCCTGAAGCATTTTTTTATCATCAGCTGACAGATGTAATCCTGCTCTTTTCACAATCATCTATGAAATTCATAGATTTAAGAGCATGATATGCAAAAAATACCAAGGATTGACAAATTCTTCGTACTGCTGCTTTCCCTCTCAGCCCATATACACAAATCAGAGCATCTTTAATTTAAAAGGACATTAGGAGCATCTCTGATTAAGAAAACTCCAAGCTTCAAGGAGCCCTTCAAATACTATTTCAGCTGCCTCTTTTCTCAATACATTTTACCTGAATGTTGAACCTCATTCTTAACTCAGTTTTCAATTTTGGGACTGGCTCAGACCCTGAGAAATGTGATCCAGTTTTGAGATGAGTCTCACTTTAAAAAGTAGGCTGGACTACATAACCTTTCAAGATCTTTTCTACCCTAAATTAATCCTATGATTTTACATGCCTATCTTTAGCCTCTTCTCATTTTTCCTTTGTTACAGATGCCAAATGTTCCATTTAATTCAAGATCGCCAGCTTGGAAGGAAACATTCACCTCTTTCACTCCAAACATAAATTGGAAATATCTGCTGAGTCTAAATGCCCCGAAAAGCCAACCAATGAAATAAATAAATAAATAAACAACCCAAACATTTGTAATTTTACTATCTGCCTCTAACAATTATCTATATCTAACTTTGTCTTATGCTGGAATAGTTTTAAGGAAATAAAGCAACCCTACCGCTTTTAGGAACTTTTAAGAAGTTTCTGGCTATTTGAGATGTCACCCACGTTGAAATCAAATGTAAAGGAAATTATATATTATAAATATTTATGTAAAGAGTAAGTTGTTCTCAGATGAATAGGATGGTACATAAGAGCTATCCATGCACACTTCATTCTTTATCACAAGTAATGGTATCTTTGATACAGGCAATAACACTCTACTTTTCTTTTTGTTTGTTCTTACCAATTCACCATATTTTAGCTAATGCTTTTAAATGCCCCATCAATAAGAGCCAACAAACAACTTTTCAGTAAAGTCAACCAAAGTATATTTTCTTAAAAAGCAGTACCACTATAATTACTTTAGTCATAATACTGTTGTGGTGTGTTATTAAGTTTTTGTATTACTCCCCCATTTTATGTATTGTTTCCCCCTGTTCAATGTAAGATGGTTCTGCCCTCCCCAGTTTCCCGCCATAGCCCTACTGTCAGTTAAGTTGCTATGGTAACCCCTGCCCTTGGCTTGTGTCACTCAGCTAAGTTATATAATTCCTCCTCCCATTTATTCCCTTATTTGTGGACTTCCCCTCCTCCCCGGGCCCAGTCAATCACCCCCCACTCCTCCTAACTTTCCAGAATCTTCTCCTCTCTGGGGGTTGTGGTTGGCTGTGGTCCCGGGGCCCCTCTTTTACTTTGTATTTATTGGTTTCCCCTTTTATGTCAATTATGCCGAGTTCTTCCATGATTGGTTCAATGCAAACCCCTCCTTGATACACCCACTCCCTTTATAACCTTGTTTCACCCCCATTTCTTGGTCTCTCCCTGGGGATCTCCCTTTGGTTCCTCCACTGTTCCTACTCCTTGGATTTCATCTTGGATGCTTCATTAAACCGGAGTTTACCCCACTGAGAGTCCAGCTCCTTATTTCACAGCTGCACAGGCGGTGAGTCCGGTCCGTAGTGCGAGCGCAGCCCGTGGCCCTCAGACGCCAAGGGGGGCTCGCACTGGATTGCAGCAGGGTGTCGGCCTGCCCACTGCTAGCCGGACGTTGACCATCATAGGCCAAATACACCCTCGCCGCATAATACAATTCTCCTTATATTTCTAATATAAACACATCTGCAAAACCTTTTTTGTTACTACACTATGACACCATAGCTATCAGTTATCCTCACTGACTTTGTCAAAAACCACTTTGGTCATGCAAGGACTGAATTCCTTACCGTAGTGGTGGAGGTTCTTAGGTCACACAAACCACCTTTATATGTCACAGAGATGTGGTTATTGTTGCTGATAGTTTATTTAAAGCCTTGATTGTGTTGAATGGTGGTTTTTAGGGAGTATAGAAAAGACGTGGGTAGGGTGAGTTTTGGTGTATATATGATGATAATGGCTATTCAGCCTAAGTTGAAGACAAGATGATAAGGCTAGGATTTTTCAAATTTGTGTTTATTTTAGTTTTATTTGTCGCCCTAGGGCCTCTGGGCTAACAGCTATAGCAGTTGGTAGTGTTAAGTGAGATGTTAGGATGAGAATGGTGATTGGAGGAAATTTCATGAACCAGAGATTAGGGATAACCCTTGAAGCACTTCTGCAAATTGAAAGTAGAATGGTACTAGTGCTAGTTTTATTGTGATTGCTATTGTCATGAGGAAGTGTGATGTGGCAAGGGTTACTTGGATAATGTCTCATTGTCCAGTAGATCATACATTAGTCATAGTCAAGAAGAGGAATAGTGCCCTGTTAATATGGCTTCCTGGACACCAAGCCACGTCACCTGCTTTAAAAACACTACTTACATTAGTATTCTCTGCCTGCAAAGTAGACACAGGCCTAGCAATACTAACTGCCTCTACATCAACCCATGGTTCTGACTACTTACATAACCTAGACCTCCTATAATGGTAAAAGCCAATGATTCTATTCCTCCCCCTGCCCAAAATACTTTTGAGGTGAGACCACCTCCAATCACCACCCTCAGTCTACAATCTCTACTCCTAGCATACCATCCCCCCAAACACTGGCATTGACTAAATCCTATTCCCTCTATTAGCACTATCCTGCCCACTAGTGTCTCACATAATCCTAGCAATCCAAAACCACCTGCAGCAACAACCACCAACACAAAAAACAATATTCATCACAACCTTAATTGGAGTCCAACCATTCATTATCTAAGTCTTCTTGGCCACAAAACTAAATTTACTCTTGGACCAGAAGAGCCAGACTGAAGAGTGCTCCCATGACATTGAGCAGCACAAGAAAAGACATAAGAAAACAGGACCTATTCATCCATTCTGCAGTTTTTCTTTGAAAACTCCATCTTCCCACATTGACTACATTCTCATTCTCTGGATAAACACTACCCAATCCCTGTATGCCCAGCCTGAAGACCCATGATGGGAGATGCAGAGAGCTAGGGCCAGAATAAGCATCTTCCCACCATGAACAGAAAAGAGGAGACCAGGTTAGGAAACACGGGGACAGACCCTGAATTAAACACTAGCAGCTTCTGCTGCCGTCAGTGGGACAGAAATGGGAACCGTGATCTAGGTATTCACCAGCTGTTCCTTGACATCCAAGCTACCAAACCAGCAGCAAACAACTGTGGTTAATTAACTGTGATTAAGGTACCGCAGATTGCTCTTCCTCTTTTCTTCCAGTGTGATCAAGCAGACATCAGGACCATGCCTGGCCCAGGTAACCAACAGCCATAGGCAGCTTCCTCTCCCAGTTTTAGCTAAAGACAGTTCTGTACAATGGCCAAATTTATCTCCACTTTCTTAATAAAATATAAGCAAATATATTAGAAGTGTGAAAAAACTCCAGATATAGCCTTAAGTTTAAGTTTACATATAAACTTAAAACCTTAGGTTTACATATGAAAACCAAATTGGAAGACAAGTTAGGGAAAGACTGCTTCAAGTGACCTTCATTTATCATACTGCCAGGTTTTTTATACTCAGTATATACTCTTTACTATAGTCTATGTGAAACTCTTTAGCACATTAACGCACTGCTGCATTATAAACAAGGAAGCAAATTAATTTTAATAGGCTAAACAATTAACCTTGAAGAACATTTCATATCTAAGCCTAGATAAATTATTGTCTACTCTTAGTTTTTGATGAAAATATATATAAAATGTCATTTTTCTGACATAAATGTTGACTCCAAATCAAAGATTGACTCTTGCTGTTGAACTTTACTGTGTCTGAAAACAGAAATTAAATATATATAAATACAGGAAATTATATACATATGAAGCCTTCTAAGTATAAGAAATTTAGTTTGAATTAAGTTCTAGTCCTTAGAGAGAAAGAGATAAAGTTGTTACAGTGAACACCAGCTGTCTCTTCCTAATCTTTAAGGTGCTATTCTATTCATAGAATTCTGACCTCTGTTTTGAAAACTTCCTTTAGAGAAATGTGAACTTCTCATTCTGTGTGGAAGTGAACTGTAAAAAGATATTTTTGTTTTGACCTGAATTGCCTAATTACTAGAAATGGATCAATGTGGTGATATTTTATTAGGATTGCACACAATTTCAAATTTCCTAATTTTACTAAAACAGCTACAAGTCCACATTCTATCTTCATAATTGCAATGTGGAGCAAAAGACAGGATGTTGTACAGATTTTACTCCATATCAGAAGCATAACCCTATATGCACTAAAATGTTTTATTCCTAAATTTACCTTCCAGCCTCTAGAAGTTAAAATTTCCAGACCTTTTTATCCTTTTCTGACCCGTTAAAAATTGCTGTCTGCCATTCTGAGATCATGAGTCTTGCAGACACCATGACTGTTTCATGACAACAATTTTTAGTACACGTTACATTATTCTAACAGTAATAAATTTTGCAAAAATAATTAATACTTTTAATTTAGGTTGTCTTCCATTATACATATATGCCCATTTTAGGTGAGCTATTTAGGACAATAATTAAAACCAACCTCATTACACCTATGTTATAAACTCAGAATGCAAGACCACTTAAAATAAATAATCCAGAAGCAATTTGCACATGGGGCCATGGCTACAAAAGTTTCACTTAACAGGAGCTCTCTCCTACAATTGCTTACTCTGTCTTTACTCAGTATTTTCTCCTATTTTGTGAGCCCCTTATTCCATCACAGCAGAAACAAATGCAGACCTCCTGGTGCTGACTTAACATGTTGTCATTTTCTCTTTGGGAAGAAACCCATTATCCAAAAGAAAAATATAAGAAGGATTTTAAAATAAAACACATAGCTGATGCTGTCATCCTCCTCAATGGATTCTCTGATGAATCTTCAATCTATGCTTGCTTTTAAATTCCATTAACTAAAGTGTTTTACAGTTAAACACATCCCCTCATTTTTTATTGGATGTGAAGTTCCATATCAACTATAATCAAGTATGAAGCTTCAGGCCTGAGAAATTCCTTGTGCATCCCTAAACTTTGGACAAATCCAGACCTTGTTTTTGCTTTGAACTGTTAAGTAAACTTATGGGCCCTACAACAATTTCTAGTTATTTGTAAATAGGCAAACAGAGATAAATATAGAGTTAACTCATGTCATCCTAGGCCAGAATGAAAAGATGAATATCCTTTCCTCTTAGGGAATAGTTTGAAAATCAGACTTTTCAGGAAATTTCACATGAAAACATAATGAACTTTTAATTGATTCATAGAGAGAGCCCCTTCTATCCCTATTGACTCCAGACAGAGTCTGTGAAACAAACCTCTTCTGGATTTCCAGAGTTCAGAGCAGAACATTCAGGACTGGAAGGAATACAGAGCTAGCATTTTCCGAGTTACTCTTGAACTGGGAAAGAGAACTTGTTACACAGGGGAAGCCAGTTGCTAGTACACAAAAGCCCATCTGCCCCTTTCAATCTGTGCCTGCTGTTCCTGACATCCTTGAAGAATCAACACTAGTTTATATATATGGGCTTATAAAGATGTAGATAGGCTGAGAATACTGAGATTGGGTCTTCTTTGAGCAGAGGAAGTTTATAAACCAGGTTATTGTGCTTCACAGATTTTTTGCCTTGTATGCAGCTCAAAGAAGAGGAATCTCTTGCAACCCTGCAAAACATTTGCTCTAGCAAGAGCATTTTATCTTTGAATATTTCCTCAGTGCATAAACCAGGATGGTGGCTGTCATAGCTGCAGAACCTCCAATTTCAACCCACATCACCAACAACATGAATCCCTTTGCAAATGGAGCCCTCTTGACGTGTCCTCTCCATTCATCAATACCTTGTAATTTCCTGGGGAGGCACAACCCGACAATTATTTTTATTCCAACACAGCTGCAAGCCTTCAGACCCCTTTGCAGAGGCTGCATTGCAGCAGGGCCCTCTCATAAGCTTGCCATATGCCATGGATGAGTGTGTTAAATAAGGATTGTGATTTTTCATTAACATGCCATGCTTGCAGTACTGAGGAGCCCAAAAAAGGCAGTTTCCCCACTCACTACTGCTCTTACACTGCTTTCTTCTGACCTGAAATCCCAGCTTTCTATTCACTGCAGCTTGTTTTAGACAAATAGAACACATGCCCCACCAGCCTCTTCCAGATTTTACACTCTGGAG
Source organism: Melozone crissalis (assembly GCF_028551555.1). Taxonomy (NCBI): domain Eukaryota; kingdom Metazoa; phylum Chordata; class Aves; order Passeriformes; family Passerellidae; genus Melozone; species Melozone crissalis. The sequence continues at coordinate 15,437,224 of NW_026535783.1, read as the reverse complement.
CCAAAACACCACTTTCAGCATAATAAGAAGTAGCGAAAAGTCATCTGAGACTCTGTCCTGCATGCCGGATCTACCATGAGAAGGCAAATATGTCACTGAGAATTATCACAACCAATTAGCAGTAAATAACAAAATAAAAAAAATCAGCAGGAGAAAGCTGCTATCATCATTAAAAAAAAAAAAATTCAATGCATTGAGAAGAATTAATCATTATTTTTAAAATATTAATCCAAAAAGTCATTTGGACACATAGGAGTGTGTCCTATCTAGTTAGTCCCGTGTCATGTGGGTAAAGCAGATGTTTATAGAGGTCCTGACTGATGTCACCTTTCAAAAACACTAAAATTCAAAAACACTGACTTAGGAGGGATTCTTTCCAGAAGGGGCAAGATATGTGACAATATGCAAAACACTATGTTCAACAGCAGACTCTTTCAGCCACTGCTTTAACAAAAAAATCTGTGACTAAGCTTCTCTACTTTCATATTTCAGCACAAGACTTTCACAAATTCAATTATCTCTTTTTCTTGTGGGATCATATTATTTGGGGAAAGAGGATCCTGTGAAATGTTTAATAAGAAGCCTGGTTCTTGGAAGAAATTTTCCTTTTTCTCTTGAAGACCTGAAGTAGAGCTATTTCACAGCAGAATACAAAGCAAATGCATGACAAACAAAGGTCATTAGCTATCAAAGATCAAAGCCCAGAGTCTGACAGGGATATTTCAAATTCTTTTGCCAGATTGAATCTTGAAAATCCATTTTTCAAATCAGAAAACATGTGTGTAGCTAGAGAATTACTGAATAAACAACCTTCACTTTGAATAAATGGAAGAAAATGCCATTATATCAAGCAAGACAATCTAGATGAGGGGTGTGGGGCAAGAGGCTGTGGGAACATCAAATTATGGCTTCTGGCTGGAACAGAACCCATAAAAGGACATGCACATTCTCCAAGAACAACTACTCAGGCCAGCTGGGAGTAGAAAAAAGAAGAATAAAATACTGGTTCCTAAATGTTTTATTTAATTTTGAGGAAAATACTGACATGTTACTTGAATATTGCCTTGCTAATATGTCAGCAATTCATCTTTGCAACAGCTCCATATTATTATTATAATTTAAATGAAAACGAAGTAGACATAGATGAGAATAAATGATGTGTGAAAATGAGATAAGGCCTGTGACAAAACCAGCATTAAACTTCTTACTAGCTCTAGCTTCAATATCTGGCATATCAGACAAAAACCTATTAAAGCATTTGCCTCTTTCATTAGTTCACTTAGGTATGATTTAAATACCATACCTTGAAACCAAACTTCAGAGTTTATACTGTCTATACCATCTTTGAAAAACACTGAACCATAAACAATCATTTCCAAAAAATTAGTCACTGTGAAATTTGAAACAGTAAGAACAGTCTGCCTTTGAAGGGGAGTAAAAAGTCTTTAGTAACACTACAGCTCTTTTTCTTTTTTAATATAAAAATTACGTGTCTCAGGAGTAATTATAAGATTAAATTTTCATACCAAGGTTTTGTCACCAGCAAAGTGCTTTAAATTAAATGTGTAACCATGGGTTTCCACAAAGGAGTTTTTGCCCTGTAGTCAAGGGCATCCAAGTAACAGCATGTAACAGTAATGCTGCAACTTGGAGGGCTAAAGGTAAATTGAGAAAAACACTTCACCCAGTCAGAATTTCACTCCATCAGAATTTCTGCATTTTCAAATCCATTAGGGCATATAAATGCCCCACATTTATCCCCTTCCCAAGACACAGGTAGAAGGAATTCCAAATTTGTCCATCATAATTTTCTACATAAACAAGTGAAAACTGTCTTTAAAAATTGCAATTTGGAAACCTGTCAGACTACGGAATATTTGCAGATGTAAATAGTAGTGCAACCAACTCATGCAGTTGGGTAACAGCACAGGAGCGCGCCCGTTGCAAGTTCCTTGGCACCTGAGTACAACTTCAGACTTTCTCCATCCTACTTACTCTACACAATCCAGGAAGGGAAGGGTGGAGGAGGGGAGGACATGGCTGTTCAAGGGGGTTGAGCTGTTGGAGTGACACTTCCATGGAGAGCAGCAACAAAAATGGCAGGAGAGAGCAGGGAGCTGGTGCTGGAAGGACCCCTCCTGTTCCCAGGGGATGACCAGGAAAAGGAACAAGGGAGAAGAAAGGCAACCACATGCGCCTAGCAGTGACCTGAACATCCTTGATCTTCCTGGCTACAAAAGGGTTCAAAGAGCCCCTTCTTTGGAGCCACAATGGCATCTGTTGTCATACACTCTGCCACGCTCCTAACGCACACATAAGGTGTATGTGCCACAGCCGTGTTCAGAGCCCAGTGCTAGGAACCTTTGATTGTTCATGCCACATTTGTCAATCTCTATATATGTGGGTTTAGCAATTCTCTCCCTCCAAAGCAAGACCGGCCTCCTCGTGTGCCTTGTTCAAGTAATATGAATCAGAATGTTTTGGTTTTTTGTGGTGTGTTTTTAACTGCAAGTAGCCATCACACATGGATGTGTTGAGACTTTAGCCTCAATCTTAACTTCTGTATCAACACACTGGTTTTTTATTCAGTTGGGTATGCAACACAGAATAGAACAGCAAGTGTTCTTAATCATAAGCAAGCCAGGGCTAATGAGAAGGGATTTTTCTCCATAGATTTGATCTGCTGAAGGTACATTCTGTGAAAAGCAATCGTTCCACACCTGCAGCTATTCTACTCAAACTGTCCAAAAACTACATGACGACAGTTGGTGCAGCAAAGAGCCCAATTTGAGAACCCTCCTGAGAGGCAGGATATGTTTATTCAGGCTCAAGAAACTATGATTTTTGATTACCTCATCTTGCTGGCTCAGCAGTTTGGTGCCGTCACAGGCTGAAGCATATGGGAACTTTCTGCAAGAGTCATCTTTGTTAACTAATGGAGCTAGTGAACTGAAGAACAAGTCACCAGTAAATAACAGAGGAGTTTGCTTTCTTGTGTAAAGATTGGTACTTCCTGCAAAATTAGACTTCCTGCAAAATTAGAAGGATCCAAAAACTACTATAATTGCAATTTCTTGCTGCTGTAGTAGATTTTACCTCATTCTCAAAAAAAAATCTTTAATAATTCATCAAAACACTAGAAAGGAGTTAGAGAACTCTAAAAAACTGCATGCTCCTGAAGCATGTGCCCCCTGCTTCCCTTTGGAAACTCGGACTTATAGTTCAGTCCTTGAGCTATGCAGATATATAAGATAAAGTAAATAGAAGAGAGTTTGTTTTCACTATATTCATGAAGACCTTTCTGAGATTTTTGTTACATTTTTGGAAAGTTCTGGAGTTTTTTTTCAAATTGTATTTTTAAGATTTGGGAGAGTTACATCAGGAGATATTCTTTCCATTTTCTACCTTGAATCACATGTTCTGCCCTGGGGCATGTGGCTATTCAGAACACTGAGGATTTTGGGCTATATTTACTAGAGCAACATTGGTTCAGCCTTGTATCACTTTCTTCTAGGCATGGTGCTATCTAAGCATCCACCAGGTCAGTTCTTTGGTAGACATGATGGGAAAAAGAAAACTTTTCATTACTGCATTGAGACCAGTTTTCAAAAATCACTGAGCTCGAAGACTCACCTGAGCTCAAACCTGTCTCCTTACAATTTATAGTGGAAAACTGAAATAAATACACAGTCTGTAAAGCTTTAAGTAGAGTGCATTGTTTTCTGTTTGACAGAAATTGAATGTAGTTCAAAATTAATGGCTGAATGCCATAGCCTCCTTTTCGGCTCTTGATACACTTGAAATTACTTTCATTTCTAGAGACAACTTCATAAGTGAAAATCAATCATTTTGCTTTGTTTTTATTTCCACATTTTCTCATAAGAATTTAAAAAATTCAGCAGCATTTGTGCAAAGTGTTATTCTTCACTTTCACAGAATCACAGGATACACTGAGCTGAAAGGGACACACAGTGATCATCAGAATCCAAGTCTTGGCCCTGCACAGCACCAGTCTCAAGAGTGACACCACACACCTGAGAGCATTCCCAAATATTTCTTGAACTCTATCAGGCTGGTGCTGTGACCACCTCCTTGAGGAGTCTGGTCCACTGCCCAACCACCCCTCTGGGTGGAGAACCTTCTTCTAATATCCAACCCAAACATCCCCTGACATTACTTCACGGGGAGGTAATGTCCTGTCAGGGAAGTGTGTCCTATCACTGTCACAGTGGCAATATCACAGTAGAGAAGAAATCAGTGCCTGCCCCTCCTCTTCCCCTCACAAGGAAGCTGTAACTGCAGTGAGGTCTGTCCTCAGTCTCCTCTTCTCCAGGCTGAACCAACCAAGTGACCTCAGCCATTCATCACACAGCTTCCTCTCCAAACCTTTCACCATCTTTGTTACCCTCCTTTGACACTCTCTAACAGCTCAATGTCTTTTTTGTGTTGTGGCACGCAGACCAGCTCCCAGCACTGGAGGTGAGGCTGCCCCAGAGCAGAGCAGAGCAGGACAATCCCCTCCCTTGCCCAGCTGTGATGCTGTGCCCGATGCCCCCCAGGACATGGGGGCCCTCCTGGCTGCCAGGGCACTGCTGGCTCATGTTCAACTTGCCATTGACCAGGACACCCAGGTCCGTTTCCTGAACTCATTTCTGCTTTCCAGCCTGTCATTCGTTTGTCTGTCTGTACATCCAGGGTTGCCCCATCCCAGGTCAGAACCCAGCACTTGCCCTTGCTGAATTTCATACAGTTGGTGCCTGCCCAGCCCTCTCATTTTCAAGGTGTCTCTGCAGGGCCTTCCGGCCTTTGAGGGAGTCAGCTGCTCCTCCCAGTTTTGTATCATCTGTGGCCTTACTTAGTAACCCTTCCAGTCCTGTGTCCAAGCCATTTGTGAAGACAAAGAGCACAGAGCTGAGCATGGAGCCCTGTGGAACCGCCAGTGACAGGTCACTAGTCTGGTATCACTTCATTCACTGTGACCCCTTCTGCCTGGCCCCTGAACCAGTTGCTCACCCCTGGCATAATATGTTTATCCAGCCACGTGCTGGACAGTTTGTCCAGAATGCTATCCTAGGGCGACATCATGATTCTTGTATCCTAATAATCTGTTCTGTTTATGCTGGATATTAATTTCTGCACCTTTAAAACTGATTCTGAGTGAAGTGGGGGGAAAAAGAAGCTCAAGTTTTTTTATCAGAAACTGCACTTGCTCCCTTGCATTCCAGACTCCCAGACTGTGTTTTCTGCAGCACAGACGGCAGGAGAGAGCTCTTCTTTACCTTCAGTTAGTTTTTTCCAGCTAGCTGAGTCGGGGAAGTTCCTCTGACTGTGGCTTTTCTTTTTTCTTGGAACTGATAATTGCTCTGGGCTGAAATCCAGAAGAACCGGGAGTTCCCATCTGTGGCCCACTGGGGCTCAGGATGCTGCATTTCCCAGCACTGGAGGGACTGATAGGGACTGAGCGAGCTGAGCTACATCCCTGTCTCTGAATTTGCCATCTCTTCAGAACAGCAAGAGGCTCCACTGTTTATTATTATTCATTTTTCCATGTTAGTGAATACTTTGCTTGTTAAATAAACAGTTTTTTCCACTTTTCTCAAAGGAGATTTATGTCTCCTGATCTGGTGGGGGAAGGAGCCACTTGAACTTGCTTTCTAGAGGGACTCCCTGAGAGGTTTCCTCCCAGATTGGTCTAAACCAGGACAGATGCTCAGACAGACAGTATTGAAAGATTTACAGAAATCTAGAACAATTACATGCACTGGCTTCTCTTAATTGGCTAGGTGGATTGCCTGTAAATTGGTTGTAAAAGGGAATCAGGTTTGACAAGCCGGACTTGCTTGACCCTGCTGTGACCAATGACTGTATTCACCAGCTTCCCATTGGCTCAATCTTTCTGGATTCCCAAGACCACTCAAAAATCATCATGAAAGACTTTGCGATGACATCAGCTAGCTCTTTAGGAATTCTTGCATGAATCCCATGAGGGCCCATAGATTTGTAAATGAAGCTGAAGCAGCTTTATGAAAGGAGGAAGGAGGATCATGGTAAGTTCCTCTGAAAATATATCTGGGTCTTCAAGGTGGCATACCAAGTTTCTGTGATTTGGATGCCCTGGATCCAGCCTTGACAATTTCAAACCAAAATTTTCAGGTCTGCAGCAGAATACCTGGAAGCCCATAGCTTTCACAGCTGCTGTCTCCCAGCAGAAATGCCAGGAGCCAAATGGGCATTTGGCCAATGGGCATGGATGCTGCAGGAATTCCACTCTTGCAGCATCCAAATCTCACCTGCATAGAAAGCCAGGAAAGTTTGGTTTGGCTGGCTGTCTCAAACCCACATGCCTCCCTCTTCAGATCCAGAGTAAAACTACAAGATGGATTTTCACTGTGCTGGGAAAAGAAGAAACAACTGTCACAAATTTAGATATATTCTTTCAGAAACTCTTTTTAGCTTTGGGAAAAAATTGCTCAACAGAGCCAATTTCAAAAGAGGCTTTTTGTTGCATGAAATAATTTGCGCTTTCTGATCAGAAGAATTGTAAAGGAATAAAAGGTGTCGGAACACATAAAGTGAAACAAATCTGATTGTGAAATGAATTTTCAGTACATCTTCAACTATTCTATTTCCAATATTAGTAACAATAAAGCAAACTTCTAGCACAACACAGAGTAAAGGAAAGAACAGAAGCAATTTTAGAAGTAATTGGTTTTCAAATTAAACCTACACAGGCAGGATAAAGGTTCTGTCAAATACGGCCACGCACTAAACTGAAACTCACATTCTGTATATATTTTCATCTTGAAGGCCTGTTAATGGGAAGAAATGGTAAAAGGCAAGACTTGAAGTGCAAGAAGGCAGTTACCTTAATGCCAGCTATGAGTGTTTCACAGCTGAGTTTTAACTAAGCACCATTTTCTTTCCATGTTTGAGAAGATTTGTACTCTGTCGTGTTTTGTAGAGTTAGTTATTTGAGTTTTAGACTGCAGTCTGGAAATTACTACTGGAACCTTCTTAGAGACACATCTCATTTGTCAGAGAAAAACGATAGAAATATGTGTCAAAAAAAAGCTGGATCTTGAAAGTCTTATTCACTTTTGTAGTCTTTCTTTTCTTTAAACCTAAATCCTTTCCAAACTTCGCCCAGGGAAAGGATTTTTCATAATTAAAAAATCTGGGAATTTGACCAAACACAGGGCAGCTGGAAAGAGAAGAGGAAAAGTAGCAGTAACAATAAATTACACTAAATGGGTATTTCTAAATAAAGGAAGGAGAAAAGCAGGGAAATAAACCAGGACATTATTACATAATTTCTACATATATGTTTTTCTAACATTTTGCTATTTCCATACATCCAGAAAAGATACAATTATCACACAATAGAAAGAAATTTTAAAAATTAATTTGTTTGCTCCTCTCTCTTTCTTGAAAGTCTTCCTGCAAAGCCATCTCAAGTGAATTGCCACAAGTCTTCCTGCAACATTTGCATCTGTGAACAGCTGCAGAAACAAGGAATCTGCAGGAACAAGGGTGTAGCAGAATGTAAAAAACACTAGGGGAGTTATTAGGCAAAATAATCAGTGACAGGTAGAGCATACTTTGAAGAGAATGCATGAGAGAGAAACAGGACCAAGGAATACGCACACTATGTGGAGGGAAGCATCCCTGCAGCACCGAGGAGAGTGGGAGCTGGTGGTGGGAGATTTCACTTCTAAAGATCCTGAGGTCAGTAACTTATGGCTGGGACATTCTCTGTGTAGAAGCAAGAAAATTTTTTTTTAAAAGAAGTTATCACAGGACCTTGGAAAAAGTGATAAATGGGAGAGAGAGGTTTAAGAGTTAAATTTATGCCGTTTTGTGTTTTTGTGACTGCCACACCTCCTCTGCATGAACTGACTGATGCTACAGAAAGTCAAGGTCTGGGACTGGAACCAGATCACGTTCGCTCAGTGGGGTACTGAGGGAGGGCTGTTTTGCTTGCTCTGATGTGCCCATTCACTCTTCACAGTGGTGTCCGCAGGTTTGCTACCAATCTTTGGAATGCAAACCAGAATATTACTCACAGTGCATAGCTTTGGTGACTGAATGGTTAACCTGTGAATATGTTTGCTCCCTCAACATTGCAAAGTAACACTCCAATATAACTATATCACTCAAAAAGATATTTCCTGGCAGATATTAACAGACTTTTAGCACTGCCAAAGGCCAAGAAACTGAAAGAATCTCATCATAATATCACAAATAGATTTCCCATCTAGAGGAAGACCTCATCCCTGGTCTGAATATGCCAAAGATAGCATGTATTTCACTGTCTGCAACTGTGTGTAAGTAGATCAGAAAAGTGTAAGTATCTACAGGACTAGTGGATTAGAAAATACAAACAAAACAAAACCGAACCAAAGAAATAACAGCTAAACTAAAAACCCCAAGCAAATAAAAAATCAACCACTTGGGAGAAGCAAAGAAGCATAGCTGCCAAAAATCATACAAGCTGACCACAGACATTTTACACTCCAACTTCTCTTTATCTCACTGTATTTGCTGATTTCTGTACATACTGTCTACTGCTTTAATTTTACTATTCTTCATATGATGCTGTCACATACTGACAGGTGGAGGCTGTCAGGCCATGGCTCACAGAACACTTCTCCCAGTGCATTTCTTCTCCAATTGCTTTGGGAAATGACAGTGCTCTTGTTCAGAGACAGCCAGCTGCAACCTGTTCTGCCCTAGAGCTTTCTTCCAGCCTTCTCAAGGATTTATTCTCACCAGATACAAAAACTTTTATGATGCTCTGGACCTGTAGTGCTTGATTTGGGCAGGTCTTACTCAGACTTCATTAGGATGATAAAAAAAGAGCTCAAATCTACGTTTGAAACTTAGAGTCTCCCTCTCTTTTTCTTTTCTCTCTCCCTCTCTCTCTCTATCTCTCTTTCTCTCTCTCTTTTGGTGTCTCCCTCTCTTTCTCTCTGCCTTTTTAATTTTGCTCCTTTTCTTGCTTAGGATGCCATTAGCAGAGCAGTAAAGAGTCACTATGTTGCTGCCTGGAAAAGATCTTTGTGCTAACCTCTGTGTTCAGAATGTGAACATTAGAGGACTGCCAGCCCTTATGCTGATTCCTGATGCCTGGCACCTTGCATTGAATAACCTCACTGTAAAGCCAATACAAAACTCTCCAGTAACAATATTTTAATCAACTTTGCATTCCACTTGCAGTCCTTTCAGTTACAACATAATTGAGATGGAAGGATAAGCTTATCTGTTTCATGGGAAATTAGTAATGTACCAAATTATTTTTTGAAATCTTCATGTAAACCATTATGAGCCTGTCTGAAATTCTATGTATTAGTAGCAAAACTTGAAATTACTTCAAGAAAATGACAGTAGCGAAGTGCATATTTGTAAATTTTAAATAAGAAAGCACTATAATTCAAAAATTTTTAGACTTATGTGGTATTTTGATCCTGATATGCTCCTGAAAAAAAATAAAAAGGCATTTAGATTGTTTGCTTATCAGTCTTTAAAAGTTATATTTGTAATACTTTTGCACAAGATCCTATATCTCCATATGTTAGAGATGCCCACTCTAGACAGCATGTATGCTGCGTCTTTTCTAATCCAAGTACATGGGAATACTACACAGTCAGTAATTTTGCAGACTACTATTACAGCAATTTATTTTTCCTATACTACTGCAAGAAATGTGACATGACTTGTAAGATGCAAAGGCAGAGGAAAGATTACCGTCCCTGCACTAAAGATCTAACCCAGTAAAGAGAAGCGATCTTGTAAAAATTACTATATTCTTTTGAGTATTGCAGTCAGCACAGTCCAATACAACCTTTCTACATTCCTACCATAAGCTCATTAATCATGCTCTCCCTAAAAGAACAGCCCACATAGTGTGTCATCTTTCATCACATTCAAAATTACCTATTTATCCTTCTGACAATGAACAGGCAAGAACTACAAATGAATTCTAAACTTGCCAAGAGTATATTCCTAAGCTCCCAAAACAATGTTCTTGTCTGGATATGAGACTATTTGAAAAAACAAGAACTCTTAAGTGTCTTTCCCAGAGCATGAAATCTGAGATTATGATGTATTTTATCTCATGACATTAGAACATTGTCACAGTATTGCATAGGCATCATAAAAGTGATGAGGTCCTTAAGGATAAAGAAAGTTCCCATATAAGTGTTCCGAAATAAGAAAAACTGTATATCAGCATACTGATTTTGTTGAAAGAAAGACTCCAAAGCAGCTTTCAAAGGCCCACTCAGCATCTGTCTGCTACTTTAAACACCAGAATTTTGACAAAGTCTGCCCCAGGAGTTCATACTACTTTCCATTTAAATTTGAATAAGCCTACTTAGAGAAAATAGGCAAAACTCTCCCACAAAGCACTATTTTTAGGTAGGATTCATTACATAATCACTATTTTCCTCAAACAATATGTCAGTGGTGGCATCCTGGCAGATTGCATGAACTGCCTTTATTCTCAGTTATGACAGAATAAATCAGAAATATCTCCACTGACCTCATTGGAATTCCAGGAGTAAAGGACTGGTGAGCTGACTTCTTGGCATCTGCTTACAATAGCTTTTATTAAACCCTCTGTGCATGTAAAAGTAACCAAGTTGTTCACAAGGACAGGAACAGAACAGGTATAATTAAATATTGCAGAAGTATTCCAGGTCACACACACAAAGTCATTCCTCATTTTTCAAACAATTGTCACAGAGTGAGTGGGAGAAATTGCAAAAAACCCCTTGTTTTCTTAAGCTGAAAGATCAAACTATTGAAGGAATAGAAAAGGTAAGGAAACTAGAAGACATATAGGTGTAATAAATCATGAAAAAGTCAATGTAAAATTACTGGCGTACATTTAAAGAATACTGAATACTAAAAGAAAAGTTGAAGAGATCTTGCTAACACCAAATTATTGTAGTTTAGCAATATGCATGGATCAGCTGCTGTAAACATTTTGCCATCAAAACCCAAAATAGGGGGTATAGAAATAGCAGTCAAGTGGTCTGAGGTGACTCAGGGCAGCCAGAGAGGATTTCCTTTAGCAGATTTACAAAGACATATCTTCATCAATGATAAGCAGACAGCTGCAGTAAATGAAACCTCTGCAAGTTTGCACCAAGGTGAGTAGTGCGGCTGACGCTCCTGAGAGATAGGATGCCATCCACAAGAATGTGGACAAGTTTCAGGAGTGAGCCCATGAGAACTTCCTGAGGTACAGCAAGGCCGTATGCAAGGTGTGGCACCTGGGTTGGAGCAATCCCCAATATCAGCAAAGGTTTGGGAATAAGGAGATTGACAGCAGCCCTGCCACAAAGGACTTGAGGGTCCTGGTGGATGAAAACCTGGAGGTGTCTTGGCAACATACACTCACAGCTCAGAAAGTCAACCAGGCTGTGCCAAAAGCACTGCGGCCAGCAGATCAAGGGAGACAATTTTATCTCTCTGCTCTGCTCTAGCAAGACTTGGGTGCTACACCCAGCACCCCAGAATGCTACCCTCAGCTCTGGAGCCCTCAGCACAGGAAAAACCTGGACCTGCTGGAGTCCAGAGGAGGGCCATGGAGATGGTCAGAGGGCTGGAGCATCTCACTTGAGGAAAGACTGGAGAAGAGTCCAGGAAGACCTTATTGCCACAATTCAGTGCTTACAGGGGGCTTTTGAGAAAGGTGGAAACAGACTTTTTTGTAGGACCTAATGCAACAGGACAAGAATAGATTGAGTCCAAATAGGTGAAACACTGGAACAGTTTGCCCAAACACACTGCAGATGTCCCACTCCTGGAAGTGTTCAAGGTCAGGTTGGATAGACCTTTGAGCAACCTGGTCTGATTGAAGACATCCCTGATCATTGCAGGAAGGTTGAACTAGATGAGTTTCAAAGGTCTGCTCTAACCCAAACTATTCCATGACTCAGTGTCAAGGGGAAAGTAATGAAGAGGATGATGATGATGATGATGATGATGATGATGATGATGATTACTACTTCTCTTATTATTAATGACTGTAAAATTCATTAATAACTATTCAAAATTATTTATAAGATCATGTCACTCTGTAAATAACAGTTAAAAAATAAAGGGCCACTTTTGCCCTGCATCATCTTCTTCTGTCCTACTTCATTTTCAAATAAACCCATATTTTCTGTTGTCCTCTTATCATGTAGAGGAGGGCCAATTCTTTTGTTGTAACTAGGATTTTTCAGAATAATAATTAGTCTCCGAACTCTGCGAACAAGATTGCCAGTGAAATTGTAACACCCATGAAAACATTTTTTCTCTTTTTTTTCAGAAATTATTTGTAAAGTTTTCAGCAACTCTCCTAATAATTCTGTTGGTGTTACATGGGAAGAGAGAGATTACACTCATGTTTCTCTGAATTTCTGTTGCTAACAAGAATAAAGTAGAAACAAACCCCAATTTCTAAAATCATAACAAAGTATATTAATAGCTTCAGAAAAGTAATTTTTTAGCAGAAATGCCAGATTTTAAGGAACTTTTCAAAGCAGACCAAGCCATCCTTTCAAATGTTGGACAAGTCTACTTTTCAAACAGCATTTCAGAATTGTGATCTTCAGATTTGTCTCAAAATTCCAGTTTCTGCGCTTTTTCTGCAACAGGTAAAATCTTCATGTTGGAAACTACATGCTGCACACATATGTTCAGTAGTTGTTGACCTTGAAAAGAGCATATTAACCCTCATAAAGTTCTAGTTCCAATGAAGAGTATATTTTGAAATCATGAAAAGAAAAAATATCACCTTTGAAACTATACTTTGAAACTATAATCTCTTTTAAACATTACTTTAGAAACTACATTTGACCGTGCCATCGAGAATTTAATTAGGATATTTCACAGGTAATGACTTTTTATTTTCCAGTTCAACCATCCATAAAATGGAATCCTCTGTGTGATTACTGAAGCATTTGTAATTAGACTTTTCTTTACAACTAAGCAGAAGACACACAGAGTAAGAAATAACACTTTCAAATTTTTGTGTCCTCCAGCTTTAGAGAGAAAACATTGTCATGAGGTAAGCATGGAATTGCCCCTTTTTGCAGAAAGTGACTGTTCAGACAATGAAATCTGTGACTAGTGACCAGAGAAACAGTGCTTGTACTAAAGAACCTTTTCCCGTGTTGCTGGATGGGGCATGACTACCTTGTTGGACAAAGTGCTGTGAGGAACTGTGCCTTGCCTTCAATGAGAGAAAAGGATGAGAATCCACAACAGAAAAGCCAACTCCCTGAACACAAGTTCATTCCAAAACCTGTCAGAAATGCACATATATGACAGCCTTTCTCATAGGTGAGAATGAGTGGTTTAAGCTGTTACTATTTCTTGGTTGCCTGATACCTACTCAAGGTCTAATTGGGAATATGGTTTGAAACAGTTTTACCTCTCAGAAATCTGTTGTCTTTAGCAAGTTCTTACTGATTCCCTTCATTTAAGAGTCATACCACTGATTACTAAAGGTCCCCATAGTGACAAATGTAGCCTTTATCAACAGACACTGAAAAATCAGCAAAGAGGAAGAAGAAGAAGACGGTAATGCAAGTTTGGCTATGCATCCAATCAGCAAGAGTAGATACCTGTCAAAAACAGAAACATCCAAATCCAAGAGTCCACACCCAGAACACAATGTACAGTGGGCTATCTGACCCTGATACCTGCCTCTGACACTGACCCTGACCTGGACTTTTCCCACCCCCAGCCCACCTCCTTTTCAGCGGGATCCCTGATCCATCTGCCTGGTTACTATGCCTGATATCCCACTCATCTTCCTGTATGGAGCAGTGGGCTCTCACTGCCCTTTGGCACAAAGAAGGTGGGTGAAACTGAGCAGATAATGAGCCATAAATCATGGAGATTAAAGAAGGACACACATAGACAGTGGCCAATGAGGAGGCAATCTGATATCTTATTTTGCACCCACAAACATCCTCAAAAGACAGATATAGAAACCTTCTCCTCTTAATGCATGAAAGGAAGTTGTTGGAGGTATTTTTTTCTGGTCTTAATAAGACTTCTTATGTTGTGTCTCACAACATCCTTCTGGACAAGTTACTCAACTGTGGGATGGGTAGGGTAAAGGTGCACTGGCTATAGAACTGTCTGAATAATAGCTCAAAGGACTGCGGGGAATGGAGCTACTAGTGGCTGGAGACAGCCTCTGGAGACAGAGGGGCTCCTCCGGGCTCAATTCTAGGGCCTGTGCTGTTAAATATATTTGTCAATGACCTGGATGCTGGAGTTGAATGTGCCATTAGAGAGCTTGATGATGAGTCCAAACTGGGAGGTGCCATTGACGCTCTCATAGGACAAGAGGCCTTCCAAAAGGCTCTAGATAGATTGGTGCATTGAACAATCATCAAGAGCATGAAATTTAACAAGAACAGACACTGGACACTGCCTCTGGCATTGAGTAACACCTGGCACAAACACGAATTGGGAGGGGCTGGAGAGCAGCCCTGCAGAAAGGGACCCAGGGGTGCTGGTTGGCGGCAGGCTCAGTGTGAGGCAGCAGTGTGCCAAGGCAAACCACAGCGAGAGCTGCATCAAACACGGCACAGAAAAGCAATAGTTTTTTTTGTTTCTTTATTGTTGATACACTACTCCATGTTACCTAGGTAATTTTTGTGATTGTTTTCTATTTTGCTTTTTCTTAAGCTTACGCTGTACTTCTAATGTCACACTTGCTTATCTGACCCGCTTTTCACTTCCCATACATTTTGCTTCCTATCGTGAAGTTAATGAAATTTTGTCTTTAAAACAGGCTTTATCTTTCTTCTGCTATGGGGTGCTTTTCTCATGTTCGTTTTTGAATTAAAGTAGCCATGATCACTGTGGATTCAGCATTGTGTCTGTGTGTGAGTCTTATTCTGAGCACAGACACCAGACAGCAATGTTCAGAAAATCTAAGAACTCTCCATCTTTTAACTGGACCTCTGTAGGGTCTGTGTTGGAGATAGGCACCAATGTGCTCGGGCACATGTGCTGGAAAAATTGCATCACAGAGTAGCAGATGCTTAGGAAGCTTCTGTACCACAGAGGATGCAAAATTGGGCTTGGTCCATTCCAGTAGTGGATGGGTGCTAACCAGAAGTCTTGTGCATTCTTTTATCCTCTATAGGTGACTCAAGACTTCTTTTCCATCTGATACATGTATGGTCTCAGGAATCACAAATGCTCATTACCTTTTCCTGTTTTGAAGCACAAAGCTTTTACACTGATAGACAGACAGGGTCTTGAAGGAATTCAATACTTCATAATTATTCTTATTTGGAAAAGTTATTTTCCTTCCCCACAAAAGATGGAAAAATTTGACCCACATAATACACAATAACCTCTGTCATTGCATTACTTAAAGAAAAGGTTAGAGTATTTAGGAAAACTGTCTTATTGGTATTATATTTCTACCCTGGAAAGGAAAGGAAGTAGAGTCTTAGACTGTCTGGGATGAACTTTCCTTAAATTAGCCCTGCATGGCAAGAAAACCCATTAACCCTCGAGTACAAAAATGACTGCATCATTCATCATAGATCAAGGCTTGTAGTTTTCAAGGTTTCCATTCTAAAAATACAACAATTTAATTAGTATTATAAACTGTGCAATGCTTTACTGACATCTATTTAATATAAAAGTGTCCAGATTTTGGTATGATAAATATCCACTCATTGTCTAATATCCAAAGGCATCCACAGCTTCTCATATGTCTCTGTACAAACTGTGATAGAATTTATAATATAAATCATTATAATAGGGATGATTAAGTACAAGGAGATGAATCCTGCTCTCTGTGCAGGGGTGTAAATGCAGAGCAACACCATTAGCTCATATGTCATTGCCCTACAATTTAATAGGAAGGCATCATCATATTTTCAGTTACAGACACGCTAGTAGCAGAGATTGAGAGTGTTGCCTGTAACCCAATGATTTAAAGACACCCTCACCCTAAGTCCTTCTGCTTGCCAAATGCCATATATATTAAATATAGAGTGTTGACTGTAACCTAAGGATTTAAAGACACCCTCACCCTAAGTCCTTCTTCTTGCCAAACGCCATATACAATAAACATAGAATCATCAACACACAGAATGTTTTGGGCTGGAAAGGACCTTTAAGGGTCATAGAGTCCCACTTCCCTGCAATGAAAAGAGTCATCTTCCACTAGATCTTATTGTACAAATACCCAGTCCAACCTGATTTTGAACACTTTCATGGATGGGGTATCCGCAGCTTCTCTCGCCATCCTGTTTTAATGTCTCACCACCCTGTTGCAATTGTCGGGTGCAGCTGTCAGTCAATTCCTTCTCCACAAAATCCTTACATCTGCGACTTAGAGGTAAGAATGTTGTGGATCTTATCAAAGGCCTTACAGAAATTCATGTAGGTGACACCCATAATTCTTACCTGATCCAAAAATGCAGTTTATCAGCATTTGTTTCCTATAGCAGCATGAGAGTATAGCTGGTTACAATGGTTTAGCCATAATTATGAATGCTGCTGTACAGTACCAAGAACTTCCAGGACATCACTGCAGAGCACATCCTATCCCAAAGATAGGTTAATGCAGGCACTTCCAAAATTTTCCTATTTGTCATTATGAAACAATTACTAGAATGAAATAAAAAAATATTCCATAAAATCTTGTTTTAGAAAATCCACATAATTACTAAAGCCTTATTTTTGCTAGGCCTGCAATAAAATTTTATTAAATTCTGTGGAAATCATAGTTTAGCAGAGAGGAATCTGTGGACATAATAATTCTAAATATTTATGCTGGTTCTCTAACAGGTTCCAGAAAGTTTTGTTGCTTTTTGGTAACAATTAGAAGGCTTGATAATAAATTTTTGCTTTTTTTCCATTAAAAATTAGAATGCTCTGTTTGCTGTTAAGGAAAATCACCTAGAGTGAGTTGGGGAATCTCAGAATGACTGAAAATTTAGGCAAAATACAGTCCAAT
Source organism: Melozone crissalis (assembly GCF_028551555.1). NCBI lineage: Eukaryota > Metazoa > Chordata > Aves > Passeriformes > Passerellidae > Melozone > Melozone crissalis. The sequence continues at coordinate 15,420,231 of NW_026535783.1, read as the reverse complement.
TGAAGTAAGCAGTTCATTTTCAGTGAGCAATCCATTTTCATCATTATGATCACATAGTTAAATCAAACAAACAGCAGAGCAGAACTTCTGCACTGAAACTTTCATTAATATTAGAAAATATTAATGAAAAAACATTCCAAAAATAGCTTCAAAAATGCATTTGAAGCTAAAATTATGCAGGCGGTATTTTAATTTATAAATCTATGTTCTTCCACCTCTAGAAATGGAGATAACTTGCATTTTTTTTGCTGTATCTCCCATCTGCAAAAATCAGGCTTCAGATTAGCACCACATAACATTGTAATTTTAAAACATGTGTTCTATAGGTGTACTGTGTGCAGAGTTAAAAGTACTGTTCATAATGTCCAAAAGAACTTCAAAAGCCAGAATTCGCTACTCCTATAAGCAAGAAGTGCAAAGAAATCTGTAACCTTTAGGTTTTGAGAAAAGTGGAGTAGTACAGTATGAATGTACTACACCACTTTTGGATATAATCTTTTCCATACAAATGATACTGTCGCACAATCTGCTTCACACACAGAATGAATAAAGGAAAATTATTGTATGCTGAACACATTTTACTTATTTACTTATGACTAAAAATGTAGTCACTCTACAGATGAACAGAAAGCACGGATAATTTTGTGATGCTGCCTTGCAAAAGGTAGGAAACAGGCAACACATCAGTGTCTCAGAAATGAAGCTTTACCATCTGTATTTTTTTTTGAGGAACATTGTGTTGAGGGCTAAGATGCTACTCTACCTCAATTGCAATGCACTTTAATTACTCATGGTGCAGATTCCAGACTGCTGCTCTGTATTCAACCACCACCCAGTAGAGAAAATAGTGTCACTAAGTGAGGAGAAAGTATTGCTTGTTGTAGTTAGCAAGTGTTCACAAATAGATGTCTGAAAACAACAGGAAGAACTAGCATTGCTGAAAATAATGTCCAGAAAAAGAAAAAAAGAAAGAAAGATGGGGTAAATTATTGCCAGCACAATAACTACTTGGAATAACAAAGGAAAGCTGCTTCTTGTGACTGCTGTGGCAATGCGAAGAGAATTCCAACTCACTTAACAACAAACAAAGACTTTGGACTGATGCCTTTACTGTCTTCCCTTGACAAAAGCTGATGTCCTGGTTTGACCTTGTGTTTTTGAAGCAGGCTAGGCTCAAATAATGCATGGAATAATGCATGCCAATATTTTTGCAGAATCAGTGGAGGAGGTATGAGGATAAAAAATAAATGAACTATTATAGAGCATTTCATATCCTAATTAAAAACAATATAGCACCAGGTCTTATTCCCTAATAGACCTGAGCATTCCCGAAGCAACAGAAGGACACTTACAGGCTTTACTGGCATTCTGAAAGGGAAACAAAACTTCTTCAGGCCCAGCTGGATTTCATGATTATCAAACCAAATTTCTGGAACAGGACACTGCCTACAGAGTTCACCACTTTGTAAACAGATGTAAATATGAGCTATTCCTTCTGGATGTTATTGCTCAGTCATCTGAAATATGACTTGTCCTCCAACAGGTGAAAATTGGGTTCTCCAGATCAGGTGTGCCAAGGTATCCAGCTATCAGGTTGGCAGACCTAGCCTGAACGTTACCACCAGGGCATTATCATCTATTCTGTATCTCCTGCTTTACTAATGAGTCTTTCCACTCTTATTAAGACTCTTGACTGCTTTGAAATCAGTAGATCACTTTATCAAGAGAAGTGTGTTAGGCTAGACAGAAAAGTTTTCACTTCAAAAACATATTTTAAGCGTCTTCTGTGTCAGGGAAGAGAATTAGGAGCACCTTCACACCTTTTAAACATAGAAACATATTGAAGTTTCAAGTGCTCATTAATGCAGAAAATGCAATCTCCTTTTATCAGCTTTTTCAATTGAACAGTTTTATACCAAATGAACTTATTTGATACCCCTTTTCCCAGGCGCAGAGAGATATTTGAATAAACAGTTCATTAACCTATTTTTAAAAGTCTGCAAAGCTGGAAAGAAGCCAGGAAGATTTTAATGCAGTATTTTAATTTTTATAGGATTCCAATATTTGCTGGTTTTCCATTTTGTTGCTTTATTATAACTCTTGAATTCTTACATGGCTTCAGAACTTTAAAAAATATCAATAACAAATGCTTTTAAATCATTAATGGTTCTGAATTAGACTCATTTACAAAAGCATAATTTAATAGAGTTAGATTGAAATTGTATGGTGGTAATTTCATACAGAATTGAAATCCTTATTCTTCTAAATTTTCTTCTCAAAAGTCAACAACCTGCTTATAAGAGGTAGATGGGAATTTAGAAATAATGATGTTTTTGCTTAAAGGCCCATAAAGTGTAAGCAATACAGAAATCTATGCTGTACTATGCTACTAGAACTAAAATGTTCTTTCTACATCTGAGGCTTAGACAACCTCTAGCAAATTCTCAGCCTTTGACGAGACTAGAAACTATGTTATCAGATTAAAAGTGCAAGTTCCAGTCAAACTATGAATTTTGAATAGGAGCTGAATGAAATAGATCACATAATCCAAACTGATATTTACCAAGGGTCAGAAATTCCTATGGCTTTCAGAAAGGAAAAGAAAACAAAAGTGTATGGACTTTGAAAGCAAGATCAGGCTACATAGGATGATTACGGAAGTGTTGTTTGACGCAGTAGGGAGAAAATTCATGTGGCCTAAACTTAATTTCAATCATTCTCACTTTAGTTCATGATAATATTGTGCAAGTTACATGGGAGCTCCTGTAAAACACTTGAAAGACAATGAATTCATCAATCAAAGTCAGGACGTGTTCCTGAAGAGCATGTCTTCTTAAGTTCCTGTCTAGTGGACAAAGGGAAGGCAGTGGATGTGGGGTATTTTATTTTTAGCAGAGTTTTTAGTACAGTCTCAGACATTTTCCTTCTGGACAAAATGTCAAGCATACAGGTGGACACATACACAATATAATGGTTGAAAAATTGGATGAAGGATTGTTTTCAAAGAGCTGTAGTAAAGGGGGTAACTCTTGGCCATGGCCAGACGCTGGTGGTGTTTTCAGGGCTTTCAGCATAGTGCTTTTACGGGTTTTTTTAATGTCAGATACCTGGACACAAAAGTGAAATGCACTTTAAGTAAGTTTGCAGGCAATACTAAACTAGGAGGAGAAACTGGTTGCCTTGAGGGTAGAGATGCCTTACAAAGAGAGATATTTAAAAGATTAGAGTCCTGTAAGATCGCTAGCCATATAAAATTTAACAGCATGTCTCACTTTGTACCTGGGAGGATGTAATGGAAACTGCATATATAGACTGGGCAACCAGACTCTGAGGTGCAGCCCTGTAGAAAGGCATAGAGTAGTTTTGGTCAATGGTTGTTCTGATGGGAGTCAACAATGTGCTCTAGCAGCCAAAAGGCCAACAGTATCTTGGGGTATGCCAAGTGCAGTAAGCTAACTGGCCAAAAGAAGTGATTGTCCCAAGGTACTCAGCACTGGCGCAGCCTCATCTTGAGTACTGTATGCAGTTTTGGGTTCCCCAGATTTAAAACAAAATTACAATGTGTCCATAAGACGGCAACAAACATGTTGAAAGGACTAGAGAGCAGCTGAGGATGTTAGGTTTGTCCAGCTTATTGAAGTGTAGGCTAAGACATTATCTCATTGTTGTCTACACCTTTGACATGAAGGAAAGCAGAGACTGAGATGCTGAATTCTTCTGTCTTGTGAGTGCTAAAAAGAATTGAGGGAATGGCTTTAAGCATCAGGGAAAGTTCAGATTGGATATGGATGAGTATCTTCCTCACAAAGAAGGTGGAAAGCACTAGAAATAGTCAAGGCTCCAAGCTTGGTTTTCTTGAAATGGTCAGACATAACTTTTTGATATATAAGCCTGTGATCTGTCCACAGAGCAGGTGACCAAAGCATTTATTTATTCAGCAGTAGCCAATCATTTTATTTAGACTGTGCATTACTGTCCTTTCATAACTAAGTGTTTCTTCTGCTGTAGAGTCCAGCCCCACACTTCACTTGAAGTTTAGCAGCACTACCTGTTTCAAGTCTCCAAGTCATAATGCATCTGTGAAGATCTCTTCATCCTGCAGAATCTAAGTACACAGCACAGTCAATGGGTTTCAATTTTTTTCTTGTGTTGTCGAATTGATTGTGCAGGCATAGAAGGTGTGTCCTGGCCATTTGGACCTATGGAAGCCAGTGAGAGATTCTTGACATTCCTAGTATGTACTAAGTTCGGCAATATAATGGCTGTTTCTTCTTCTTCTGTTTTCTGATAAATGCCTACTAAATAATTTCTCCTGTACCTTACATTCATCACCTGTATTGTAAGGTTCAATATCCCACAGCTCTCAGCAGTGCTAGGAAATTATTGTTATCTGCAAACTTCTCTAAGGTTCTTGAATGTAAGATGCAATGGAAGAGTGACACAGAAGTTAGAGGAGGGAAGTCCTCTGGATAAAAGTTTTACTTTAAAACATTACAGTGATTATTACTTTATCTGCCTTGCAGAAAAACAATTTAATAGTTTCCATAGGAGAATGCATTGATGTGTGAGAACACTCAAAAGAGAGGAATTCCCTTTCAACTACATATTTCTGCTTATTAGTTAGTAATCCTTTAATGCTGGTGGTGTTGCTACTTTGAAGAACAAGTGCCTACAGGCAGATGTCATAACTTGAAAAGAAGTGTCAAGGGACTCAGCGATTTCTGAAAACAAGTGAACTCAAAGAGGAGAAGAGAAGGATTTGATTTAGGACACACATATCAAATGTGGCTGTTCATAATTCTATTTATGTTAGTAGGACTAATGTGCTTCAGCTTGCCAGCTGTATTTAAAACTAGCAAAACACATTGCTCACTCTCAAAACATGTATATCCTTTCCCTGTGAGCTGCAGGGAAAGGGCTCCAAAAGCAGCACTTGGACAGAGAGCAGCAGACCTCAGGAACAGGGAAATGAGGAACATCTGGATAAGACATAATTGCAAAGTTAAGCAGCTTCCAGTCTATTATTCTCATGCAGTGAGCAGAGAAACTGCAGTATTAGTGGTAGAAAGCTGGCATCTTTTCTGTTTGGCCTGGTATCATAGTTTTAACCCCAGCCAGAAACTAAGAATCACACATCCATTTGATCTCTCCCCTCTCCTCCAGAGGGAAGGCCCGCCAAAGGAAAAAAAAATTAAACTTCATGGCTTCATATAAGAACATTTAATTATTGAAACAAAATAAAATTTAATAATACTCCTAATGACAAAAATTATACTAATGACAAAATATAATATAATGCTAATAACAAAATAATAATACTAATGACAAAAATAGCAGTAATTACAATAATAGCAATGATAACAATAGCAACAATAATAATTTTAATGAAAAGTAGAGAGTAAAACTCAAGAGAAAGAAGTGATGCACAATACAATTGTTCACTACCCGCAATAGTGAACAAGAGTGAACAGTAGTGATGCCTAACCCAGAAAGCGCTTGGCCCCTTTCCACATAACTCTCCCTCATTTATATACTGGACATGGTGTTCTATGGTATGGAATATCTTTTTGGCCAGTTCAGGTCAGCTGTCCTGTCCATGGTCCCTTCCAGCTTCTTGGTCACCTGCTCACTGGCAGAGAATAGGACACTGAAAAGTTGTAGACTCAGAGTAAACACTGCTCAGCAACAGCCAAAAGCATTGCTGTGTTATCAACATTATTCTCATACTGATTTCAAAGCGTGTGTCAGCATGTACCAGTTACTAAGATGAAAACGAAGTCCATCACAGCCAAAACAAGGATAGTATCCACCCCTGATTCCATACAATTTACTTCATACCAGGTCAAACACTTACTAATAACACATCACCTTTTTGTCTCTTGGTATTTATACACACAGATATAATTTCCTTAGTCTATGGACCATCCCCATAAAAGTCCAATTAGTTAATTTAGACCATGACCTTGGACTCAATCTGTCAAAGCTGCCTAGGTCAGTATACAGAAGATGTTTGGGCTGTATTTCCACCCTGGGGAAGGTGATTTCAGCTGTACTAGACACCCCTCTAAGTGAAGGCTGTGATCTTCACTCTGCCATCAAAGGGATTGAGAAAGATGCATCATCGATTTAAATTTTGGTACCACTGGGTTACCTTTACCTTTAGCAGTTCTTATGTTTCAGTTCCAGCATGTCTGGTGTGGCCATAGTCAGTGATGGCATGAATCACAGAATTGCGGAATCATGGAATCTCAGAATCACAGAGCGGGTAGTGATGGAAGGGACCACAGTGGGTCATCTGGTCCAAGGGCCCTGTGCAAGCAGGGCATTTCTAGAGCACATGGCACAGGATTGTGTGCAGACAGTTCTTGAGTATCTCCAGTGAGGGAGAATCCACAACCTCTTCAGATAACCAGTTGCATTACGGGTCACCCACACTGTAAAGAAGCTCTTCCTCACATTCAGGTGGAACTTCCTGTACATCCTTTTCTGCCTGTTGCCTCTTGTCCTATTGCTTGGTAACACCAAGAAGAGGCTATGTCCATCTTCTTGACACCCTTCCTTCAGATACTGACAGACAATGATGTGGCCCCTCTCAGTCATCTCTTCTCAACATTGAACAGGCCCAAGGCCCAGCTTCCTCAGCCTTTCCTCATAAGAAAAATGCTCCAGTCCCTTAAATCATCTTCAGAGTTCTCTGCTGAAGACACTCCAGGAGCTCCATGTTTCTCTTGTACTGAAGTACTCAGAACTGGACAGAGCACTCCAGATGTGGCCTCACTAAGGCCAAGATGAGAGGCTGGATCACCTCTCTTGACCTGCTGGCCATGCTCTTCCTAATTGCACTCCAGGTTATCACTGGCCTTGGCCACCAGGGCACTGCTGCCTCATGGAGTTCTTGTTGTCCACCAGGACCCCCAGGTTCTTCTCCACAGAGCTGCTTCCCAGCAGGTCGCCCCCAGGCTGTGCTGGTGCCTGGGGCTGTTCCTCCCCAGCTGCAGGACTCTGCGCTTGCCTTGGCTGAATTTCAGAAGGTTCCTCTGTGCCCATCTCTCCAGGCTGCTGAGGTCCCTCTGAAGGGCTGCACAGGCCTCTGGGCTATCGGCCACTGCTCCCAGCTTTGTGTTGTCAGTGAAATTGCTCAGGAGGCCTCTGCCCCTTAGACCGGGCCCAGTATCAAACCTTGGAAGATACCACCACAGACAGGCCTCCAACTCGAGCCTGTGCCACTGATTGTGACTCTGGGATCTGCTGTTCAGCCAGTTCTCAATTCACCTCCCTGTCCGTTCATCCACTCTCCCTGAGCCCCTGAACTTGCCTATGAGGACATTGTTAGAGACAGTGTCAAAAGCCTTGGAGTTGAGGCTCTCCTCTCATGCATCCATGTAGTTTTTTCATCGTGGAAGGCAATGAGGTTGGTCAAGCATGATTTGCCTTTAATGAATCCATGCTGACAACTCCTGATCACCTTCTTGTCCTCCCTGTGGATAGAAGTGGCCTCCAGAATGAGGTGCTCCATCACCTTTCCAGGGACTGAGGTGAGGCTGACTGACTGATGGTGCCCTGCATCCTCCTTTTTACTTTATTTGAAAACTGGGGTGACATTTGCTTTCTTCATTCCTCAGGCATTAGTCCTGATCTCTATGACCTTTCAAAGTTAAGGAAGCATAGCTACGATGTCCATCAGCTGTCTCAGCACTCCTGTGTGCATCCTGCACATAGGACTTGTAGATGGCAAGTTTTCTTAAGTGTTCTCCAACCCAACCCTTCTTTGTCGGATTTTGGGGCTGTTTAGATGGTCTGGAAAAGCCCAAGATGGCCTTGGGCCCCCGGGTTCGAAAGGACGAGAGGAAACTTCAAATCTGTTCTCGGTCTCGGTGTTTATTAATTGCTTATCTAAAAGATTTTCTCTTGGCCTGACAGAGTTCTGCTCAGCAGTCAGCCATGGGCACACACTGAGAGCCCCTGGGGCGGCCACCTATCTTTATACCCGGAGTTACGTATACAATATTTATCATTTTTCTCCAATACCCTCTACCCTTATTAACCAGTATTCCCCTAGTAAGGTCCAATCCCGGAGTGCCAACTCCACCACAGAAGATGGAGGCCTAGAGGAAGAAGAAGAAGGAGAAAGGCACGCCCCAATTCCTCCATCTTACTTCTCTAGACCCCCCTGTACAGAAATCTTAAACCCTGTATCTCACACTCCAATTAACTTATCCCTTCACCATTCACCCCAGTGAAATCCTCCTATCCTCATACTGATGTCATCTCCCATGTGGGATCAAAGTCCAGCCACCAGACATTTCTGGCAACATTCCAGGACTCCCGAGCCCCCCAGGGGTGGTCTCGTTCACCCTGCACCCCAGTTCTGAGAGGCTGAGATCCCACATTCTTGACCAAGGAAAATTCTTCCAGCATTTTTTTACCCCGGACTCCTAGGTCAGAGATCCCTGCAGGCTGGTCTTGCCAATCGTGACTGACTGAGACAGCCAGGACACAGCTTTGACCCAACTGGCCAAGGAAAGAAAACAACTTTCACCAGTGTTCAATAACCAAATCACTTTTTGTAAACAATCTCCATAACACATTCCACATGTGCAAAACAAGAGGAGCAGTGAATAGGGGTAAGAATTGTTTCCTCTTCTTCTCTGAGGTTCTCACTGCCTTCCCTAGGAAAAATCCTGGAAGGGAGAATTATGTCTCTCTCCGTTCAAAGAATGTGAATACCACAGCCAGTGAAGACCAAGACAAAGGTGTCATTCAGTAACTCTGCCTTCTCCGCATCCTGTTACCATGGTCCCCTAGGCCCACATTATCACTTGTTTTCCTTCTGTTATTGATGTATTTGAAAAAGTCTTTCTTGCTGTTCTTGACATCCTTGGTCAGATTTAATTCTGTGTGGGCCTGGGCCTTCCTTGTCTCATTTCTACTTAGTCTGACAGCCTCTCAACATTATTTCTAAGTGGCATGACCCTACTTCTACTTTCTGTGTGTTTTCTGCTTATACTTGAATAATGACACGAGTTCTTTATTCATCCATGCGGATGTCCCACTCCTTTGCCTAATTTCTTGTTCATCACGATGTATTATTCTTGAGCCTGAGGAAGCCATCCTTGTATAACAAACTGTCTTGGACCTTCTTTCCCCCCAAGGCCACATGAATCTTCTTTTAGTCTCCATTCTCTGTTTTACTTTTACACTTAAAGCCCCATATAGGGGCTTTTTACTCCTTAAAAGCCCCATATAGGGCTTTTACGAGGTAAGTAGGTCCTATTGATCACCCGTTGGCTCTCCAGTCAGCAAACCAGCCTATGGGGAGGAACCATGGAGTCTCCATTGCAGAAATCCTCTGACTGGTGCACCTTCATGGCAGCAATTGGCACCAGCTGTTTTTCAGCAACCCCACAACAGAAAGGTCCTTCAAGACACTAGTCAAGGTAGACAGCTCCCTAACTTCCTTCATCTCCAGGGCAGCTATACCAGAGACCAATTGTTATCCTTTTGGGTCCTTGAAATACCCTCTCCTGAGGTAGTGTACTCCAAAGATGCCTCTCAGGCAATCATAATAAGGCGCTTTTTCCACTCAATCCCAGTCAGGCTGACATCAGCCTCCAATACAGTAGCTGCTGGGATTCCCCTGCCATTCCAGAAACACAAATGGATTCTCTCCCTGCATAGTGTGATGGTATTAAGGATACATTGTGCGCTGGTGTCTACTAGAGATCCCCATGGGGCTGATGGGCCAGGTCATCAGATCTACAGAGTCCAGTAAACCATGTCCCACTCCTCCAACTGACAGGGGTCAGACCCCTCTAGTCCTGGTCATAGGATTCCTCACTTAGTTGTAAAAACTGACTAGAATTCCTTTCCATGTGATATTGAGGAAGATTAATCCTTCCACTTTGCCAAGGGAGCTAGTAACTGAAGACAGCAAGTTTTCTGGAAGAGCCTTCATTTATGATTGTTTTCCCTTCCAGGTACCCTTGCCTCTAGGGTTGTGGTACATTTTCCATCTGACTTAATCATGTGTTCTCCATATACACATAGTACCCCATGGTGTGTGTTTTCTATAAACTCCCTTTTGATCAAAAGAAGGCTTCTTGTTAATAACTGAGATACTGGTCCACACATGGTTCATGTGCACTGCACTTGGTCTGTCTCTGTGGATAATTGCACGTTTCTTGCAAGCAGATGTGTAATCTCTAGCACAGCTAATTCCCTGAGGCATGGGATACCTCTTCCAACTGTGGTCCACTTGCCAGGGTGTCACATAACATCTTCTTTGTTGGGATACTTCATATTTAACAGGATCCATCTTCAGAGAGTCTGAGGACTTAAGTCCCTTTTCCAATCACATTGTCAATGCCCATTTCCCTAGAAGGTGATCCAGCTACTTGACTTCCCTAACCTTTTATTTCAGGCTACTGGCCCCACAATGCCAGCATCCAAGCAGCCAGGTAACAGTGTGCTCATACTGGACAATAGCTGAAACCTTTTCATACACAACACAGCTCACTTGGGGAGTGAGATCGAGTGGTTACCTCTTGTTCTGCCTCTTCTTTCTGCCCTTGTGCCCTCCTGCCTTTCCTGTCCACTTCTTTGTATGTACAGGGGTAACTGATACAGGCATGGGTTTGTTCTCTGGTTCAGCTGCATCACCCATCTCTGGGGTATCAGTAGCTGTAGTACCTGTTGCTGGGGTTTGAGGACATCATGCTTGTCACAGGGGTTTGAGTACAAGCAGTGCCTGTTGCTAGAATTTGAGCAGCAGCATTGCTTGTCCCATGTTTTGGAGTAGACACAAGCAGTTACTTACCCTACACAAGATCTGAGCCACATTCATGGCTCCTAGCAATTGCACCGTGCTGGTTTGAATTTCAAAATTCTCAAATGCTATAGAATTTGACTTAGAGAAGAAGGAGAAAATGTGTGAAGGTGCCTTCTCCAGAGGTTGGTTCTTGGAGAAAAGGTACGATGTGCAACATTAGGTTTCCAAAAGATGGTTCCTGTAGTACAGACATGACAACAACACTCAGTACAATACCAGATTAATTTCAAGACCACTGATTCTGTAATATCATAAGCCAGTGTTAGAGTACAACATGCTAAATTTAGTCCAGCCCTTGGAGATTATAAACAGGAGGTTATGACAAGAACATATACTGCAAGTAAGCTGTTACATAAAAGAATGCTCTGAACAAATGCAACCACTCTGAGAGTGAAAGAGGTTAATATTGTAACCAGCTATTAAACTAATACAATTAATGCTTATAATAAATTTGTTCTCATATGTTCTGGTCAGATCTGCCATTATCTCAATGCTTTGTGCCCCTCATTGGGCACAAAACAAGAATGTGTTGGTTTAACCCCGCCAGCAGCTAAGTACCTTCCATTCACTCCCTCCCTCCCTCCGTCCCTCCCTCCCTGTGCCTCCCCTCTGGTGGGTCAGGGAGAATTGGTAACAGGTAAAATACATGGTTTGAAATAAGAAAAGTTTAGTAATTGAAAAGAAGTAAAATATAGTAATACTGCTATTAATACTAATATTAATACAAATAATAGCAATGAAAAGGAAAAAGGGAGAGAGGGATAAAATCCTTGAGAAAAAAGCAATGCACAATACAAATCTTCACCACTCACTGATTGATACCCAGCCTTTCCCTAAGCAGCAATCACTACCTTACAGCCAGCTCCCTCTGGTTTATAATACTGAACGTTGGGCACTCTATGTTGCGTAAGTTCAGGTCAGCTGTCCTGGCTGTTCTCCCTCCCTGTTTCTCGTGCACCTACTCACTGGCAGAGCATGGGCAAACTGAGCAGTCCTTGATTTAGGGTAAGCACTACCTAGCAAGAGCCAAAACATCAGTGTGTTATCAACATCATTCTCATACTGAATCCAAACCACAGCATTGTACCAGCTACTAGGAAAAAAAAGCAAGGCTGTACTGTGGGGTCTATTGGTAATAGAATTTTTTCTCATGAATCAGAGCAGAAAGTAATTGAGATGAGTTAAAGATATGTATCACTGTCTCCAGTGCATTTACTAGGCATAAAACAATGGGTGAAATTCTGCATCCATCACTGTGAAGTACCATAATCGAAAAAGAGGAAGCTCTTTATGATATACATATACAATTACAGGTTTTAATTTAGCCATTATCTCTCAGGAAGAAGCTTAGAACATTTGGGACAGTTCCATGTAAACATAACATCAATATATAACATTACTCAAAAAGGCAAATAGAATGTTAAAAAGTGTAAGGGGAAAAATCAAGCAAAGAGCAGGAAATACCACACTGCTACTATATAGATATTTTTTGCAACTCCATCTAATTAATATAATATAATATAATATAATATAATATCTCAAAAAAATAGAAAAATGTGTCTTCTTTTCAGAGTAATATTGCAGAAATTGAAAAGATACAGCAAAAGGTGGTGTAGCTGATCAGTGTTGCAGAACAGCTCCTCAAGTAAGAAAAGATCAATACATGAGGATTCCTCGAGCCTTGAAAGCCAACAGCTGCTGAAAAAAAATGGTAACTGAATGTCAACAAAAAAGATTAACAGGTAATCAACAGGTTTGATGAGGATACAATTTTGGGAGATACTTTCTGAAATTTAAAAGTAGGATAGAAATTTTTTCTATTGAAAAGCAAGTCCTTGTTCCCCAAAACATAATTGAAGTGCAGGCTATTAAGGTCATTGACTGTCATGACTGCAAAAGCAGGGAAATTCCAAAGCAAAAAAAAGAAAAAAGCACCATGTTTTTTCCACACATTGAAACATCTGATCATGTGTCAATATGAACTATTTATATGAAAGCTGATCATTGCCCAAGCATCAACATAACTCAAATCCTGAAGTGCAGCACTTACTTTACTTTGAAAGTAAAGAAAAACAAGTCATATCCATCTCATAACTTAGTTTAGGTTCCAAAGGGAAAACTCCTGTTTGTGCAGGACTTCAGGAAAAGCCTCTTTTAACAAGAAAATACTTGTATTACCAGCTAAACTGACAATAATGGCTGTCCCCAAGGCTCAGATTGTTTTCCCTTCACCTAGTCAGTTGTTCTTCTGTAATTTGTCTTGCAACATGCTGTTCAGACAACACAGGGGATGCACCACACTCATTCAGTTTTCTGTTATTCATTGCAAATGGGTATGCATTGCCTTCAGCACAAGGACATCATCAATCAAGTTGTTTTGTCCTCTGAATATCTGGAATAGGTGGCTTTCTTTCTACCATTTAGGTGTCCCTTAATTTTTTGTTACTATTGCAGTTGACGTGAGGGGATAAAGAAAAAAAATTATGATCACGGTCAGATGAGAAGGAGCCTGGCAACCAGATTTTCTTGTGCTTTGCATTTGGGGCGAACACTTACTATTTTGTGGTGCTCTCCCAACTTTAGTATGATTTAGCAGCGGTTGCAAAGTGAGATGCATCTGATTTGTACTTTTTCTGAATTTTATATCAGTAATAGATGCAGTCTCTTTGAAGTCTCTGCTAAGATTAAAGAAGAATGTATTTAAATGAATACTCTTCATTTTTATCTACTCTTATAAGAAAGACAGTGATGGAGAAAAGATGTCCTTTTTTATTTAGCTCTACTATGGGATGGGAAGATCTTCATCCGATAAAAGAAATAATCATGATGTTGTCCTACTTAGAAAAAACATATGAAACAGAATTTAAACCGCCTTAACCTGTTGCCTTCTACTCATTTGTCACACTAAAAGAAAAAGTCATAGAAGCAGGGTTGGAAAATAACTTGGAACTAGTTCCACGAGCTGCAAATTATCATGCTTGGTTTAACTTCTTTCTGTGCTGAGTCGGAAAGAAGTGGGTAATACTGAACTACTGCTCCAGGGATGTCTGTATCACATGCAATACAAAACCATGGGCCGCAACAAATACCCCCACCGCTGAGGTGTGGAGTCACTGACAGTGCCCTTGTACTCCTAACATGTAATCAGGGTGAGCCTGTGGTCTGTAGAGCATGTTAGAATTTTCAGCCTAGAAGACCTGGTCTCATTTAGGACAGTTCCCCACACACATATACAGAAAGTTGTTGATATAAGTTACAAATTCATAAAGCACAAACGTAGCTGAGATTCTGAAATTGCAGATAAGTTGTCTAGAGATGCTCAGGTCTGCAGTGAGATGTTGTCTTGTGCTGATGTAATTTTGCTGCATATATCCATTGCAGTCTCCCAGTCCACTGTTTTTCTCATCCTTATTGGTGTTACAGATTTCATCCTTCTTTACATTTACTGTGCTTTTTCTGTCAAAGCAGAAGTTTCTGCTGTTTTACCAGACACTAGGTAAATCCCCAGTAAAACAGATGCCCTCAAAGAGAAGTGAAAGAGCAGTTTTAGCCTCCACTGTGCACATAAAGCAAGAGGAACTGGAGGGTGTCTGTGACCATGTTCTAGGCAGGCTGAAAACTTCAGACTATCCAAATCTTGGTAATTACCTTGTTCCCAGAGAAACAGCAAATTTTGAGACAATCTAAACCACTGTGTGGATGATCAAGATCCTCATTTTTTGACTTTTAAACCAACATCATCTTAGCCATAGCTGAGCAAGCACATTACTATAGATCTTCTAAAAATAAAGAGCAGCTAGAGAGTACCAAGAGGCTTCAGCAGCTTGACAATCAGCTAAGAGTAAACACTCATGGATCATTAAGTCATTGGGTTTCCCAATGCCTGTTGTTGCAGTCTGATTTGTTGCCTAAGGGCCTAAGGCCCAACAGCCTTCTAGGAGCCATTGGAAAGTGAGAACATCCACTTCTTGGGAGAAAAGATGAATCTCATGTCCCACCACTAAGGGTTAACAGATAGGACTGCAAGTACATGAAGACCATTTAGAGCTAATAGTGGAGGCCAGAGAAAGAGATGGAAACTAGTCTCAGCTGGGTGAAACTGGACTCAAAATGAACAGTATTATTCTCAGCAGCAGTGTAAAAACCCTGGTGAGAAGACCTACAGTAGAGGCACGCAAAAGCAGAAACTTAAGTGATATGCACTGGCAGGACCAACCTTTGACAATTTGCACTTGAGGAAGTTCTGACACAAGCTGCTCAGAGTTGGAGGGTGCTTAGGGCAATGGGACCCACGCTAAGAGAAAGACACCTCTAATTGACTTTGAACGTCTTCTTGTCCACTTTTCTATGGTTGAACAATGCTTCAGAGTAATGCAGAGGAGGCAAGATTAGGGGGTGTGGTTGAGGAACATAAGGGATAGAAAAGGGCGGAAGTCAATTTTTACAAATGTTTGCTGTCTGTTTTCATTAGACATCCAGTATTCCCAGTGTACAAGCCTCAAATCTTGGCACAAAATACATTTATAGGCAGTTTACAGTTAGAGAGTTTTACTAAATACAAAGTCTTTTTAGGTGGGCCTCATTTCCTGGTATCTTGATAAGTAATTTGCAGAGCAAAAGACTTCCCTTGAATTTCTGGTCCAGCTTCAGCAGTAGCAGCAAAGACCCTCATCTCCATTTCAGATGAACAAAAGTTTATCCAACTTATACTATGATAGCCAGATTCAGGTTATGAATATACTGGCAATGTAGTCTTCCACATTCAAGAAAAATTAGGCTTGCTGGGTCCCAAACCCAAGGCGGACTACTAGTATAGAGTAAAATAGTATGACCTGATGCAATGTCTAAGCCACTATTTATCTCAGGAACAGCAGAAGTGGTTCAGTTCTTATTATATCAAGGAAAAACTACTGAGCACTGAAGAATTAGCTGCCCTTATACTCTTCTTTTGAATCTTGTATCCCCTTATATCTCATCCCCTGCTGTCTTTTCTATGTTTTTCAAAACTCAGTATTTTAAAGCCTTCTAGTTTTCTTTATCATTTGGATTCTTAGCTAACATTTTTTACCCATAGCAGAGTATTGTCACTTCTTGAAATATGAAAATTAAGGTGACATTCTGCTTTGGAGAAATAAGACCAAAAGAGTACTAAATAACACAAAGCCTAATCACGTATATTTTATTAAGAGAAAGCAGAACACTTTAAGTAAAAACATTTGCCATAACCTAGCTACTTTTTAACTAGTAATATACTAGGCAGTAATATACTTAATTGGAAATGTAAATTGAAAACATACAGCACAAAAAATAACAGATGTCAAAAAGAAGTGTCATCATTGGAGTAGGGTACAGGCATGGAAAATAAAAGACTTCTATTTTGTCCTGACAAATATGGTCTATGAGCACAGTCAGCACAACTGTTCTGTTGTGTTTCATTTAACCTCCCCATAAAAGAGGAAATTGCAGGCATAGCTTATTGCATGGTCAAGCTAATCTACTTAATATCAGTAAAGCTGAGAGGGCAGAAGGCAATATTAAACAGTGGGTTATACATTATGTCAAATAATTCAGTACTGCTCCAATAAATCTGTCTTACTAAACGAATTTCTGTGCTTAAGCAATGTTGCTAGCAATTTGAAATTCTCCAGGAAGATGTAATATATTTGTTACATATATATGGAAATATATATGTAACAAATATATATACAAATATATGGAAACCAAATCTTAGCATTGCTTCATTGCCAAGAAGAAATCAAATATATATCTATTGCAGAAAATGTATGCTAAAAAAAATGGATAAATGGAAGTAACAGCTGTGTGAAAACAAGGACTTGAAACAACTAAAAGTATCACTTCTTTCAGTGAAGTGTTTGGAGCTGCATAACCTTGAATCAAAATCTGTGCATAGCAACAGAAGTGAATTTGGCAGTCAGCTGTATTTACATTCTGTGCTATTAGCTCTTTGAGATATAAATATCTTGCTTTTACCACTCTTCTGGTATAAAAGTTGAGGTTTGATTCTTTTCACCCTTTGACAGAAAGGAAAGCGAGTGCTTGGCAGAAATGCAGTCTTAGGAAAAGAAATTAGGTTTTACAGGAAGAAAAAGAAAAGTGGACAAGAAAGAAAAGAGAGAGGAAAAGAATGAGAAAGAATCCAGTTCTCTTTTTGATGTACTGCATTTACTGGTACAGTGTTTGACCCCACTGGCAGACTGGCTCCACAAAGAGGATGAAGACAGATGTCCTCATTTCTGGAATGGCCCTCTGTCACGCTGTGTTTCAGCAGCTTTCAGCCACCGCACTGGTCTTTGGTCACCTGAAGGTATGAGTATCTCTCCCACTGTGTACATGAAAAGCAACTAAGAAAAGTAATTCATTGCTCTGAATTCGCTTGACTGCTGTTCTCACCCCAGGTGGAAAATTTTCAAGGGCGTGCAGTGAGGATGATGCTGTACCAGAGCCCCGACTGGCACGAGAGAGCATTGCAGATGCAGAACCGCACACAGCAGCATGAGAAACTGGAGAAACAAGTCCCTGCTCAGACCTCGGCTGACCCCATTTCCCTGCCCCTCCACCCGAGGCCGCTTTGCAAGATGAACTGCTCTGTCGCTGCTCTGTGAGCGAGGCGGGTGAAGAAATTCTGTGTGAGCACAGAATGCAGTTGTTCCCTCTTGCCCCACGTATTCAAGCTCCTCTGTTAACACACAGGTGCTGTGCAGATTCAGCCACTTCTCCTGTGGCCAAAGGAAAGTAACCCACACAAAGCGTACGTGGACAGCACCAGGAGGCAGTGCATCAGTGCTGTGCTTAAGCCTCGGGAAACCTCCCCACTGTGGCAGTTCCAGCAGGACACTGACCTACCAAAATCTGTTTGATGAGAGAAGAGCTCCTCCACCTCCACTATCATCACCTTTTTCCCTACTTTGACTTTATCTGTCTGTCAGACAATTCCAATGTAGAGGGAAGGATGCTGTGGCCGTGAGTAGTGGCCGCTTCTCCCAGACACATTGACTGCTGTTCCTCATCTCTGAGGAGAGGCTGGGGAGACCCATCCTGTCAGAAGGGCAGAGGCCACAGATAGACTGCAGGGCTTCCTGGGATTTCACCATTAGTACTGTGGTTTTCAGAGCTGCAACCTTGCAGCAATAAAGTCAGCAAAGTACTGCCAATACCACCAAAGGAATGCACACACACAGAACTCAGCAAATTCCAGAGTGGATATGCAGAACATGGAATCATGTTTTCCTGTATTTCTTTATTAGTACCCTAGCATCAAATCTTGTATCAAGAAAATAGTTTGGGCACAAACCATTTGGGGCATTAATTTAGTACACAATGGGTATTAAGACGCTCAGAATACCACGTCATGTGAAACAGGTTAATAGTAATTTTGATTAGTCTTTTACTGTTAGCATAAGTTAAATATTTAACCTTGAATTTTTTCTCTCACTGGGGGGAAAAAATTCCAAATAACTGGAGAGTGAAAGTCCATGTAAATCTTTTAGATTCCATACAGATTTTCCTACTGAAAAGAAAACGATAATTTTTTTTCCCCTCAAGAAGATAGTGTCAAGAACAAACCTATCATTAAAAATACAAGCAGCAGACTGGGGATCTCCCAAGTCAGCATCATGTGTCTTCCAGGCGAGAGGAAAACTCCCTGTAAGGCAGACAGGGAGTTTGAATTATTAAAGCTGAAGGAATAATCGACTCAGACTGATCAGAGCAGGGCTCTCTTGAGAGCTGGTGGGGTTTTTCCATTGGCAGGGAGACTATGTTTTGTACGTGAGCTGCATTTAAAGCAGTTTATTTCCATATTGCTTTCTCAAGCAGAATTTCTATTGCTGCAAGTAGTTTCCAAAGAAACCTCCACCACTTCACCACCCACACACACACGAGAAACCCCTGTTGTTAAAAATGATCAAAAATCAAATGAGAAATTAAGATTAAACTCTAGAAAATAAAAAGTAATTTCCCCATCACTCCACTGATTCCATGGGGAGAATTTTGGGGGAATTTTTTCGGCTGAAAATAGCTACACCTACATAATGCAGCAAAATGAAAATCAATGGACACAGGGTTTCCCAGGCAACCTCTTATCAATTGTCTGTTTCTTGGTGATACTGTTCACTGCAATATAAAACCTTGAACAGTTTCATCTGCCGCAGACTGAAAGAAGGGGGGTGGCAGAGGGAATCACCCAAACGAGAGGCTCATGAATAAATGAGTACTTGCAAGATTATTTTGATTCCTCTGAAGAATTTCCAAGATATCCGAGTGCAAAGACTGGTTGTCAAGCAATGCATTAATATATTAAGAGAAATTATTATCCTAAACACTAAAGTATTTTCAGTCTCTTACAGAAAATATATCCTGTATTTTAAAAAATATTTCCTGGCACCCCTGTGAAATATTTCTGGCTTCTTTCATAATTCAGATCTGTCACTCACATTTATTATGACTTGCACCTCCTGAGGTTTCACAAGAAGAAATGCCAATCATGCTGCAGACATACATAAATAATCACTTTGTTGGAGTCAGCCTCAAAGAGCCAGGCATCAGGAAAAGCAATCTAATTTCCTGACATTCTCTCATCACCATGTCAGTTGCCTTGTTTATAAATTCTCCTCAAGGTGGGGAACAGAGAGTTGCTGCATGCTGTGCTCTCACCTTGCAAACTTGTCTGGTGGTATCACAAAGGGCTGGAAGTCCCAGTGCAGCTGAAAGCTCCTGAAAGCTTATGTTTTGGATAGGTATTTATGTGTTACAAAGGTACCCACCTGCACTGAAAAAATTTAAAAGTCTCCGATTACTAAACACAAAAGCTTTTCAGATGATGAGAGTGCCTTTAGCCATAAGCCCACCATCCTCACTGACAAACATCTTGCATAAAAATTCTCCTGCGAGTTCCTGCAGCAGTCAGATCTTCATCTTCTCTTTCTCTGCAGCACATTTCCCTGTCCTGGCTTTTGCCTTTTCCTGCCTTTTTTTGTCTATTTTCTTTCATGAAAAACTGACATTTGGGTCAGTCCTGCCAAGGTGGGTAAAGAGTATGCGCTGGTAACCTATGGAGCCCCTAAGAAATCACAACAGTATTTCAGGAACCACCTTTCAACTCCCATCCTGCTGCACCAATTGTAGTTCCACAAGTACAACAACAAGGCAAACTCTGCTGTCTTTTTGTCCTTTCATTTTCACCATTGAGAAGATGGTGAAAATGTGTCCCGTATCTTAGTGCATACACACAGAGGGAAAAAAATCCTTCATTTTCTTTTATTTTCTCCTCATATGGCAAAAACACTAAAATCTGTTGTGGGCACACAGCTTTGTGGACTCCTCCCTCATGCGATTTAGATTGGAAATATGGGGAACACTCAGCTGGGAACCTTCAGATCACTAATAGTTAGCAGGGAAGTAAGGGGAGAAATTTACACCAATAAATTGAGAAGGTCAAAAGCCAATACTATACTTTGAATATTAAACAGACTAGCACTGCCTGGATACGTTCAATCATTTCCATATTTTTACTGCAGCTTGATTCTAAATTTTACTTTTAAATTATAAGGGTAAAGCATTGGACACAAAGGAAATGTGACCCAGCTTTGGTAACAGCAATAACCAGTAAACAGCAAGTGAAGCAGAACACACACCACTGATAGCTAACATCTCATTGAGTTGGAGTTTTTGAGACTCCCAAAGTAAAACTCAGTAATAATTACTAAATAGTACAAAAGGAGATTGATTTTATTTGGTACCCATACCAAACACTATTGCAGAATTTACTGCAATTGTTTATTTTGTTGGCTATATGTAATTAGTAGAACACAGAAATAATGTTTTGAAAATTAATTGAAGCAGAAGACAAACAAAATCTGCTAGTCTTATCTATAAGCAAGAGTCAAGAGGGAGAGATTAAGCAATACTACTTCTTGAACTTTGCTAATTCATAAAAATTTTTCTGGATTATTTAATCTATTTTGCAAGGCAGTAAATAATCCAGTCCCTGATCAATTATTTTTGCCGCAGCAGCACCTCCACACAAGACAGCATCCTGCAAGAACTGCTGCACTATTGCTTAGTGTGGAACAGACTGGCGAGCCTCATGGAGGTAAAGCACCAGATGGAAAAGATAGGGTGGATGGTCAATACGGTTTGATCACCACAGTATCAGAGGTACCACCTCTAACTGCAAAGGATCACCTCCAGAGAAGAAATTCAGTGTAGAAAGAAGCCTCACTAACATCAATATCTTGCTAGTGTCAGAAAGCAAAAGCTCTGCAGTCTTACATGGCATAACTATGGAAGGCAGGGCAACAGCAATTTTTCAATTTGATAGTAATATATACAAACTTGAGTGCTTCTTGAGTGCTTCTCTCCGTTCCAGATCTCCAACCAAACTTATTCTGCAGTAAGTAGAGATTTTGGGTATTTTAGGGACAAAAACCATCATTGCTCCTGATTTATTAATATTTTTCTCCGCAACACCTGTTGCTATGTAGGCAGGACATAGGTCTACTGATGAAAAGCCCTTCACTGTCACCTACCTTAACTCTTAGCTACTGGCCAGAGGGTAATACAGAGCTTACACTCAGAGCTAAAGAAATCAAAATTAGAAATCTTTTCCCTCAATGAAATGGGGATGAAAATGTGTGATGAACTCTGTGATCTAACCACACCACTTCCTCCGTGTAAAATATTTTTTCATCTTAAGTTGTGGTTACAGGAGAAACAGTACCAATATGGGTGTAGCCAAAGTATGCATTCCACACCCATCTGCATTATTCCTGATGACTTGTTAATAGTGGGCCATTTGCAGAAGCTGTCCCATGCACATCCCACATAAGAGCTGGGTGTAAGGTTTTCTTTGTCTTCACATGATGATCCTTAAGGGGGATCATCTCTGCCAATGAGCCATCAAGGGCTCCCCATAATATTCTATGGCTCACAGGAATACATAATTCCATTGTGAAAATTCCCACCCTGGTGGAGGTACCAAACATTCCCTGCCTGTATATAATCTGTGGCTCGAGACACCACCACCACCACTGGACATCTGGAGGGGGACCAGACTTTCCACAGGACCACGTCTTTTGGCAAGGCTGCAATCATCTCTAAACAGCACCACAACCACCGCTTAATTGGACTGAGACCACCACCCCGATTAACAGGGGGCACGTTGTATCCTGTGGTTTTAAGCCAGTTTTCTGTATTCTTTGCATGTATTGTAACCTTTCTATTAAATTTTAACTTCGACTTAAAGTCCCTTGCAAGGTATTTGTGTGGGGTTAACTTCTCCTGCTGGCTTACCTTCAAGCCAGCACAGCTTATTAAAAATAATACGTAAAAATCATTATCTCATTACAGCTGGGTGACCTTAACTCTTCTCCATGTATTTTTGCTATATGTCCAGATAATCCTTAAAACCCCTCTATTAATTACCTTGATTAGCTGTGCAAAACACTGTAAGTTTTTGATGTGCAGAACTCTTTACCTTTTTATCACCAGTACCAAGTTCTGAAGTATCAAAGGACAGAGGTACCACTATCTGATCACAGTTACACAAAAAGGCATGAAATTAAGAGATGTATCCATCCTGAACCCAAAGAGAGTGCCCCTCTCAAATGCAAAATCTGGCCTCTGTAAACTGTAGTACAAGGTTTCTCTTCCCAGTTAGCAAAGAGTCTATGCTACCCCCTCATTGTATTTGTGGGTTTTGACAAGTTGAAGAACTTGATGCTGATTTCACTCTCCTGCTGCTGCAGTCAGTTCTACTTTATGCAACCAGGTATTCCAGAACGCCCCTGCACACACAGGCTCCTCACAATGGCTTTGCTGGGGTTGGGACTGGCATTACTGGAATGGCTTAATGGCACAGACATCTCTAGGGGTCTTCATGAATGAAAATCTTCCAAACTAGAAAAGCTAAGTAAAATAACGGTTATGCTAATTCCACTACTCACCCAGCAGGAGAAAAAGCACTTTATGACTGATTTTTGGCAGTAATTTTGTCAGTATTGCCCAAAAATACTGAAGCAAAAGCAGTTACCTGTGCACAACTCTGGCATTAGAGTGCTGTTGATAGATGTTTCCAGTTCCAGAAATTAAATGAATGCCCAAAATCTCCTTTCACTCAAAAGCAGGATCAGTTAAATGTTGAAAGAATGGATGCCATTCTGAATTCATCACCAACAGAGTTAACAGGCTTCAGCATTTTATTACTTTATATAAACCAAAGAATATTGCTGGTACTGAAATATACCATGATTGCCTATAAGAGAAGCACAGCTATTTTACTGAGAGTACAAGCAGGAGTCTCAAAGTTTAAATTGTGGCTTTTTTCCTAATGTTCACAATAAAAGCAGTGCAGCATAATTAAATATATTAAAATGTGGCTTTTAGAGGTAAACAGAACTAACCTAAAAGATTACCATGACTACAGATTATCTGCATTTTTTCCAGATGTGGAGTTTGCAAAGTTCTTAAGTGGCAGCATTAAAAATCTGTAAAACTCAAATGTTATTACAGAATTGAGACTTTTACAGAGGAATCACAGTTTTCAAATATAAATATGAATCCTGTTTTCTCAACCAAATCCTAATATTTAATATGGAAAGCATGGTTGAATATCTATTTTTTTCAGAAAATACAACAGAATTTCCTTATGAAGGACGACATTTCAAAGGTTATTAGATTTTCAAAGGCCTAAATGCCAGCAGCCTGTGGATTAAAAAGTGCTTTATTGCAAGAGGAATGTGCTAGAATATGCTACTTCACTTTCTTATTAAATATTTCTGGTTAAAAGAAAAAATGTGCTGGATAATCACAGACTCCTGCTAAATGCTCCTCTCACCAGCAATGCTAAGGACTCATCCTCTGGACCTTATAAATCCAGGTAAGCTCATGGACAAGCTTCCCCCTGTCCTGATGGATACAACTTTTTACTTGACTCTAAAATGAGATCATGAAATTAAAAAAATGTGAAATAAACAGAGGCATCTTTACAGTAGTCTCCTAATTTAATTGCACAGCATCATGTTGGTTGTCCAGCAGTTTCTTAAGATTCCAATATCATAGAGTTGGGATGGTTTTGTCTCTCTAACAGCACTTGTGTCTTCAAGATATGATCAAGAATAGAATCTTGGTATTTTCTGCTCTGGAAAGATCTTCCTTTTGCAGCATGATTAGATATAGCATAAAACAGACAAAAGCTTTGAGGTGGAGCAGTAAGAGCTGCAGAACTTCTTACAGGGTACATATTTTCTGCTGTGAAAAAAGCAAGATATCATAGTGTGGTTTGATTTTTGCCTAAAGCCCCATATCAGGGGGCTTCATCAGTATCCAGAGCAATGCTGAAATAGTCACGACACTTCTAAGGGATGAATATAGAACTTATTAATCAGATGAAAATTTGAAGTCACTAATGTCTCTTTCATTTTTTGTGTGTTGCCAGTAAGTAAGCAAGAAGCTCCTCTAAAAGGCTTGGTCTACAGCAAAGTTAATGAACCCCCACAGGACAGATACAGCTTACACAGCAAGATTGCTTATGCTGACACAGCTTGATAGTACTGCCACAAATGAAATAAACTGTATTGACTTGTTTGTGAGAATGAGTTGCATTTGCACCAGACATTTACTCTGCTGGTATAAAAATGCCCATTATTTTATTTTTTTACCCCACAAGCCTCACAGACATGACTACTTGCATCTACCTGTCCCAATGCCTTTCCCTCTCCCTCCTGTGTTGGAGAGGTCATTTCGTAACTGACTGTGTTGTTTATGAGTTGGTGGGTAGCCATAAGTTATTTGGGCATTTGTTTTTCACTGTCCCTAAAAATGCTTGGGGGAAGAGGCAAGGGAGGAAAATTAAATTCTTATTTTTATTTAATCAGACCTCAGAAACTTGTTTTGGAATGTAATTGGCAGGAATAGGATCTGGGTGGAAAATTTTGGTTTACCATTTCACACATGAACAATTCTCAAAGACATGTAATAACTCCTAAAACTAGGGTGTGCTGTGGACTAAGGAGACTATTTCCTTCCCCTTGTGCCTAGCCAGTCCAAAATACTGTGCTCATAGATTAAAATTCTTGGTAATCCAAAAGACTGTTATATTATTTCATAGTTTCCAGTGTGTTTCTGCTCCCTCTTAATCTACATTAAGGAGATTGCAAAGACAAACAACTTCGCAGAAGTAGGAATGGTAGTCACACTAAAGAAAGTATTTGTATTTGCTGGAAAAGGAGAGTCATGCCGCAGAGAAGCACATATTAAAAGGCAGATATGACTGAATTCACTTATTTTGGCATACAGGTGCTCTGAATTGTTGCAAGTTTCATAACATAAGCTGCAAGCAGCAACTGCCAGAGAGAAAAGAACTAAATATGTATTTTCTGCTTCTTTTTAATACAGAAGTAAAGATGAAGACTTCCGTTATACATTGGAAAGGCAAATTCGACCTATCTAGTCAAAATTTTAGGAGAAAACAAGAAATTGGTATTTGGGAAAAAATGAAAGAGGTTTTAAAATCTGTTTCAAAATTATGAAAAGATGATTCTTCTGAAAGTTCAAGTACTCTTTATACTATTGCCTGTGACGTAAGGAACAATTATCCTCTTATTTAAGGGAGGACCATCCTGGTTGTAAGGAACATTTCTGCACCTCTTTATAGATTAGGAAAACATATAACAAAGCAAATACATTTATGAAAGCAGAAATGTCTCATAACTACATGTCAATCTCCGCACCTTCTTTACTCCCTTATGCATCAACTCCAGGAATGTTTTTAAACTTCAGATTTGAAAATGCAGTATCAGATGCCACCACCCTTCCCAAAATCTTTACAGCAGTAGTGTCAACTGCCTGGTGAAGGAAGATGTAATTATTCATGTACAAAGCCATTACTCAAGTTAACGTACATAACAAATAATTCATAAATTTGAAATAAGTCAACAAGAAAAGAGGATTTTTTTCTCCCTGAACTTACAAATTTTGCAAAACTATAAAGAAAAAACTGCAATAACTAAATCATTGTAATCTCTACATTCTCTGGCCTTTTTCATTCTTTATTCATGAATCTTTAGCTCCCACATTTTAAGCTTTTCTTTGGCAGAACATCACCACCTAGTGATCATGTGTGCTTACAGGAGCTTCCAGAAAGCTGACTGGAACCCAAAACCAGAAGGCTGATGGAAAGAGAAAAAGAAAATTTAAGTGAAGAAAAATCCTTTTTTTATTTACGTTGGAAACAGTTCCTAAGGAAGATTGAATAGGACACTCTAAAGTAATATAAGAAGATTTTTAGAGACTGATTAATTGAATAACAGTTAAGTAACAATATTATTTGGATAAGAAAATGTATCCTTTTAGCTGACACTATCTCAGATCAATTCATTTCATTAATATCAGATAAAATTAGAATTAAATTTACACGTAAAATACTAAGAAAGAGGAAATTCAGGCATTTTTAGCAAACCTCCCAGAAGTGACAGCTATTAAGTGGAAATAGCATCTTGACTACATGTTATACCCTAAAACAAGGCTAGTACACATCATAGAATTAAAATCCATATTTACCAGCATCTCATATAGTCCAATTGGTAAGTTTCTTCAGAATTTTTTTTTTGGCTCTGAGATACTCAAGAATCAAGACGGAGGTCTCATTTGTAGATAAGCTTCTCCCAAGCAAATCACTTAGTATTGCAATCACTCTTAAAGTGTTTCTTTCTGTGAGACTATGCATACCACCACTCCAGTTACACTCTCTTCCCCTTTGGAGTAATTTTAAAAGGCAGAAATACAAAATAAAGACTAAGTCAGTATATATTTTCTAAATATTTAAAAAAAAAAGGAAACATACCAAATTTTTGCAGATGTGTTCAGACTTATAAAATTAAATGTCATTGCTATGTTGAGCTAAATAAAGTAAAAGATAACAAAAGATAACATACATTTAAAAGCCAGCAACATTGAACTGTTCCCTAGAATGTTTCCTAAAAGTGGACATACCTGGAGTTTTCAGCTCATTCAAACAATGAACACAGCTATAACTAACACAGAGGAGCTACACAAATCTCTCAAAAGCAAGAAAGTATTTCAGACAATGAAACTACATTGCAGTCAGTTTAACAGGGAAGAATCACCTCAACAAAACGGTTTCTTTTCAGGAAGTTCCTTCAGAATATTCATAAATGCTTTAAATGCTTGCTAAAGCTTGTTCTCCCAAATTCTTCTGCTTAGAAGTGCACTGGAAGGATCATATTTATGCCTTTCCTGCCAACAAAGTTCAATTCCAGGCCCCATTCTGGAGTTTTGTCCATTATATTTTCTATGGTTATAAGTGGGAATCTCAAGCAAGAGCCGTAGCAAAGGGAAGATAAAAGAGTCCACGACGTGTCCTAAGCAGGAGGTGACAAAGAACTGCCCAAAAGGGGAGGCAAACCACACCAAGCCCAGGCGCAGAGGGACAGAGGCCAAAGCCTCACTACTCCTGCAGACAAGGGGCACAGGCCTTTGGCAAGGGGCCACTGCAGGGCTGCCAGAGGGGAGCCCATGGCCTCAGCAGGGCTCAGGCTGCACACAGCCAGCATCCCTCCCACTTCAGGTCGGCACTCCAGGCTCTGAGTGCCGCTCTGCCTGCATGGGGGGATGCCCTGAGCATTGGTGGCCCACTGGCAGCACCAGGTCGGGCTCCAGAGATGCTGGCTGGCCCTGAGCCTGCTCAGCATCCCATGGGAGCAACACGGGTGGAGAATGCCAGCAGAGAAAGGCCTGCACCGCGTTTGTGTCTCAAACACTGATAATTGCATGGCTGTGGAGTCAGCCAAGGACTCCAGCTAAAAACATGTGAGAGCTGTTGGGAGGAACCCAGCACTATTTGTAATAACTGCATATCAGAAAGAACAACTTGTGACTGGAGAAGGAGGCCATGCAGAGGTAGGACACCGCTTCTCTGGGACAAATATCCTTGTTTGAGTGCCTGGAGGTAAACACAACACAGTACAGCAAAACAGTAAGAATAAAGCCAAGAAGTGAGCATAGGCTGTAGAGCAGAGTCAAGATCATGCAAGAACCACCACAAGCAAGAAACCTGGTTTCCGAGCAGGGAAACCTATCCATAGAAAGGAAGCCCCTAAATCCTGGACAGTGCTTACAGGACCATGGACATCTATTTTATCATCTGCATCAATGACAGAACCAGGAATGACATCCCATCATCTGGGTTGATGATGGAACCAGGATTGCTGGTCTCTTTTTCTCTCCCTTTTTCTTTCTCTCTCCCTCCTTCTCTTAAATCCACCTCTCCTTTTCTCCCTTCTCTTTTACCATATCCCTTTCTCCCAAACCCTCTGCCATGTGTATATAGGGTAGGCTAGGACTGACATAGCAAT
This sequence comes from Melozone crissalis, assembly GCF_028551555.1. Lineage (NCBI taxonomy): Eukaryota > Metazoa > Chordata > Aves > Passeriformes > Passerellidae > Melozone > Melozone crissalis. The sequence continues at coordinate 15,392,013 of NW_026535783.1, read as the reverse complement.
TTCCATGCCAAGTGTGTCACCTAGAACCGGGACTAGTGGTCTCTCATGCACATTTTTTTCTTTCCCTCCCTCTGTTTAATTCATGTTTTTTTCTCTGCTTTCCCTTTCACTCTCCCAAACCCTCTGCCTTGTATATAGGACAGGGTATGGACTAACATAAACATAGCAATTTCCATGCCAAGTGTGTAAGTTGCTAATAAAACTTGGTGAGATTTTGCAGACCCTGTCACTTTTGCTGTTCCTTTTGATCACGAGCATTTATGAGTATTGGATGCTTCCTTCCCCGTAAAGGGGGATTCACAAGCGGTTGGTTTCACCATGGACACACTAACGTAAGTTCTGTGTGTTCTCAAGAAGTTTTCTTCCTCCCATTTCTGGGAATCTCCTGGACCAGTCCTGCAGAAGAGGACCACAGAGATGCCAATGGAGGAGAACACGATCCCCAGCTGTTGGGGCAACCACAGTGAGCAGGGCACAGCCACAAGCTCTTAAGGCTTGGGGGCTGCACTGCCCTGTACCTCATCCCATGGCACATACACAGTGCACAGGAGCCATATTCTTGTACAAGTCGCCCGTGTGGTCTCCACTGGGATCCAGAGGCCCAGCCAGCAGTCAGCCACCACACAGGACCAGGCCCACAGCATGCCTGTGGCAGCTCCCCTGGGCAAGCAGGACCCAGAACTGCCTTTGCCCAACATGGAGGAGAACATGAGCAGGACACCTCTGCCAGGCCCTGAGAAGCACAAGAAGGATCAGAGAGTCATCTCCCAGACAGAGCCTTCTCATGTGCTGAAGACCAGCAGCCAGGTAGCCATTGTACATCCCAGGAGATCTGCATCAAATACTGGAGCTGTATCACAGAAAATATCCCTCACAACAAACTGCCAGGATCTAAATATTTGGACTGCCTCCCAGATATTACTCCCCAGTTGGATCTGGCACCCTTTTCTACACCTGATACAATCCTGAGGAACTTTTATCAGGTCTTAAGTTTTCACCAGACTTCTTTAAGGTCTGTTTGTTTTGCCTAACACAGTAGGCCACTTCTCACATTACACTTCATTTAGGCCTTGGATCACCACCAAATGGTAGACAGCTGATTTTTTTCTCTAATTTAAGACCTCCAGAAGCAGTGTATCAGCCAGATCTATCCCTTCTGTATTTGGTACTAATTACCTGTAATCCAGCCAAACGAAGTATAAAAGCCTGCTGCAGCAGGATTCACAGACTACAGGCAAGACAGAGACACCTATTTTAATGAACACAAGAAGCAGGAACCATTGTGTAACACAGCTTCTCTCCAGTTTGGATCTGGATCTTAGTTCCATGCTATACTTATCCTCACTTGAAATTTAAGAAGGAGGTCCTTAAGATCTCCCAAATCCAGTGATACTATTTTGTCTTACCTCTGTTACTCAGCACCTTCCCTCCACCAGTAGATGTGAACCAAACCCAAACTTTAATGGTTCCCTTAAACAGCAAATAGATACATCCCAATTGCCCCACAGGCAACTGGGAATGCTCCAAGAGACTGCAGAACAACTGCAGAGGCACTTCAAGCAAGATCAATACAAAAGCTTTTATCTACAGTTTCATTACAAAATTTTTCATACAGGTTATTTGACAGCATGAAGACAATTTAAAAAAACCCCAAAAACTGAAGGACAGAGAAAGGCACCAAGTCTAAAAAATCCAGTTTATGCCAAGTACTTTGTTCAATGAGAACACTGAGAAGCTGAACATTTCAGTACAGATTTTCTGCCTCCCTTCCATCAGTTTCAGATCTAGGGAAAAAACAACACATTCCAGCTTCTACTCTTACAAAGAAATAAGTTTACCTCTTAGGGTCCTTTTAATAAGGATTCCTCCAAATGCCATGTTAATGAACAGCAATGACCACTTTGACCATGTGGAGAGAAAAGGCAGCAGTCAGAGAGGACATGACAAGCACGTCCTAGACCTGTTTATGAAATTATTGCATCTTGACTGACCGAGAGAAGAAGCAACATGCCAAAAATCTGACTGTTTTCTAAGAGCAGGGTTCCTGTAGGTTATATTTACTATTTTTATATAAATTAAAGAGGGTGCTAAACAAGTAATAAACGTCTCCCTAGGAAAAAAAAAGAGAGAGGAGATGGATTTTAAAGTGCAAATGAGTCTTCAGCTATGGATTCAAGATGAAAACATATTATACATATATTTTTTAAGATGTTTGTTTGTTTTTTAAATGCCTAAAGATCCCTTTTCTTTTAAATCTCTGGATACCTTTTTCATGTCCTTATCTTTCACAGCCATTCATATTCTTGGCAGCTTTTTTGTTGACTGCACAAGGCCTTTTTCAGGTCCAACTTAAATTTCTAATGATGCTGTGCCAGAGTTAATGAATACATGGGATAGCCTGAACTATGAGAACATCCTAAGAAGACATGAGAAACTAAGTAGAAGCTCAGAAGCAGGAAAAGCTCTCAGTTTAACTCAAGAATGAGCAACATTGCTGACAGTGAGCAGACTGAATTTGCAACAGCCTTACATTACAGTATGTTAATGACTAAGGAAAAGCCCAATAAATGAAAACAGCAGTAGTATAGAAGAAAGAAATGAACTTGAAAGACAAGGTATAGAAAGAAAGAAAAATTGAAGACTACATCGAAAGATGACTGGTGCCAATGTACTGGCAATTATTTTTTATAAAAGAAGTAGAAATCTTATAACAATGTTCAAGTTAGTGAACTATTAGGAATACCGTTTGGCCACAGGCCTCTGAAAGATTGTTTCAGCTTGTCAAAGTGTGAGTATTTTTACGGGCAAAAAAATTGAAACTAGAAATACCACTGGATCAATCCACATTCAAAAAAGTCTCATGCTTCTTTCCCTTCTGTATTTAAACTAGAATTCAAAAACTAGTGTTCTCCAGCTGTCTAGTTGTTTGTAATTGACTATATCCTTCTCTCTTGTACTATGGATACAGAAGTTCATCAAACAATTACAGAATCTCCCAACATATTTGGAGACATCTATTCTCAATTTATTTATTTTAATCAAACTGCAAGAATGATTAATTAACATTAAACTGGCTTCTTTCATACATTTACTGGATTGAGAATGCTTTAAATGTAAACTGTCTGCTGGGCTATTTTAAACCCACAAACAACTTACATGTGGTGCGTTGCTTTAAACTTAGTTTTGAACTTTACCACATTTTCAAGTATCTGCCCACTACTGTAGAAAAAAATAATCAGTCAAAAAAAGACTCGTGGATAACCTTATTGACATTTTTTACAACAAGGAAACACTGAAACAAACATAATTCCCTCTTTTTTTCCACTGCTAGCTAACAGCTAGCATGACTAAGAGCTTCAGGAATTCGTTTGTTGTGCCACCTTCTTCCTGATCTTGGTATTGTAGGCATGCTGCTGGTTCTAGTGGTTAGAGCTGATGTTTCAATGTCAGCTAGAAAAAAATCAAAAGGAAGAAAACATTTAGTTCTCTGTGTACCTGTTCTTCCAGAAGCTACAAATGACAGTACTGAAATGATATAATTTATGTTGAGACCTGCTCCTCCATCATAAAACCAGAATGCAATACATGAAATAATAACTACCTCCATCTCATTATCTGACATGCTTAATCAGTTGAGTTTTTTCACTCCAGTGGAATATGGTCCCAAAGCTGCAACAACTGCTCTCCAACTTGTGGTTCGAGCTCCTAGAAGCAATCAGGAAATTAGAAAATTTATTAGCACTGCTGCCATTGTGCATGTAAAAACTATTTATTACAAAATCCTTAGAAGAGGTTGCTGGTGGTCTTTCTGAAATAATTACTTTTGCTATTGTGACTTATATTAGAACTATCCCTACAAAAAGGGGTCAACAGCAGATTAGAAACATTCATAAGCAACCCTCACCTACCAGTTGTTTGGGGTTTTTTGTTTCAGGCAAGATGTCAGTTCTCAAAAAAGAATTCTTAATGAAAACACCATCACTAGAACAAATGCGCCATACAATTTGTGTGTTCCACAGGCCACTTCCTTATTAACTTAAGATCATTATTCTCCACATCTTTTAGGTTTAATTCCATTAAATGCAGTGGAGAATGTGGAAAGGCAGGTCATAGATAATGCAGTGGCTCTCGGTGGAATCACAGACAATAATATAAATCACTTATTTTTGGTATTGTTCAGATTCTTTAGGTCTTAAGAGCCACTTAGAGGAGATGCACTGTCAACTTCAACATGTGCTATGTTCCTTTCCTTGTTCTTACAATACTTTCCTTATTTTTCAACTGAAGAGTTTTTGGGGAAGCAGTGAGAAGACAATACAAAAAGTTTAGCTCCAGAATCTTTTATCAAGGAGATGTTTCGGGAGGGGATTGAGGAGAATGCAAAAAACTGCTGCAGAGAATTCTTGTGCAAATTCTTTTCTGGCTTTTTGTAGTTGCATTTAGCTTTAACAGACTGGAGAACAGTACTAAGCTTTATTCTGCCTCAAATATCAAGATTCTCTTGAGGCTTTACAGAAAATGAAAACCTCTAATTATGAATGGTTATTTGGGTAAGACAGACTATTTTACTCAGAGGACACATCTGAATCAAACAGGAGACAAAACTCCAGAAATTAAAAGAAAACCACCTACAACACCTCTGAAAAAATCCAGCTTTAAATATTTTTTTTAAAAAACAACATTAAGCAAGAAACTGGTGTGATTTTAACAAATTCACTACTGCAACAGTAATTATGCATTAGCTGAAGCTACAACGCGCTCCAAGGAACTGTGATTCAGATTAATACGTACATGAACACAGTTGAGTTCAAGGCTGAACAAGCTAATGAGGAAAACACAGTTCCACCAAGTACAGAAGAGAGTAGAAGAGAGTAATAACTACCTGGCCATCTCTGCTTATTTGTACTTTCTTATTGTCATTCCAAGGGTTGAGCAAATGATGTGCAAACTGGAAAGGAATGCTTTCTTTTCGGATCCACTCCACCTTAAATATACCTCCAAGTCCAGCAGATCCCCAGTCTGGACTTTTCTCACACCCTATTGATGAACACATTCTAGCAAAACCCTGGAAGAAAAATTTAAATATGAAAGAACGGACATAATGAGAGCATATCTATTTATGCTGGAATTAAATAAATGAGTGGACTTCATATGAAACTTTCAAATTAGTTTCAGTGATTGATTCAAACACTCACACACATGAAGCTGGATCTCCCAAAATGTTTACACCTAGAAAGTTAGAAGTATAATTTGTTTTTTCCATATCAAATATACCTTCTAGAATATGAGCATAAAGGATATCTTTCAATTAATCTTTCACAATTAACATTCAAGTGGCTTTTTAAAGAGGTTGAAAAGCTGCTGTAAAAAGTGCAAGGTACCAAGATGAATGTTCTATGCCCATTAGCTATTCCTCACTACTTGTACAAAATTCTTTCAAACATCTCTTCCTTCCTTCTGTCCGTCCTTCCATCCTTCTTTCCCTTATGCCCTCTTTGTTAACAAACATTCATATACAATTAAAAATGAGGAGCTGTTCTCCAAAGAAATAAATTAAAGCTGCTTAAAGTTTCTTTTTTAATGAAGCTGAAAGAAATTCCAACAAGACAAGTATTCAGAAATTAAATGAAAGAAACCACAAATCCAAGACTGCCTTCAATTTATTTAAGGATACCCTTTAAACACACACACCAAACAAAACAAAAATAAACCCAGACCATGCACAATGTACCAACTGTTCAGGCAAATTTACTCCAGTTATGACTTAGGAGTCCAAGAGATGCAGTGCACTGCCTAAGGTTACCAGCACACACTGCTGCTGTAAGTCATACAGTCCTAGACAGCTCAAGCCTTAAATGAAAATAAATGAAAATTAATAAAAGGAACAGAGGAAAAATACAGGTGGAAAGTAGAGACACCTGCGGCAAGAAAATATTATTAGAAATGTTAATCTCACATTCCCATGAAGATAAGTGCATTGTCAAAACTGGAAGGGCAAGGCAACATAAAACCACCTACATCCTGAGTTCAGTGTGTCCTCCCCTCCCAGCTTTCTTGTCTAAGAGCACCAGTACAACAGCCCATTTTCAAATTCAAATGGCATGCTGAAAATTACTTTCCAATATGGCATTTGCATTTACCAAATCACTGTACACATACGTGCATTTCAGAACAATCCTTCAGTGGTATCATCCATACCTCTATGTTTGGACTGGTTCATTACATTTTAAGTTTAGCTGACTTCTATTAATAGTTTAGAAAATATAAAGAGGTAAATTGAACTTTCTTTACTTGGAGCAATTGAGTTTAGCAGGCTCTACAAAACAGTTAACTTGCAACTTTGTACTAGCAGGCCAAGTCTTTACCTTTAAACTAGCCACAAATATGTCAGCAAACTGCTGACAAATACCTCACTAAATGTGAACTCAAGAGCTCTGACAGAAACATGGCCATGACTTTCCAGCTTCCTAACTTTGAGAAACTACAGTTCCAGCAGAACAGTTTTTATTAAAACTTGCATTAAAGACACATGAGTTTCCTGGCTTTAGAAAGCTGTGACTTGATTGTATCTTCTTTTTCACTTACAACATTTATTTTGGCATGCAGAGAAAAAGTCAGAAATTCCCTGCTTTGTATGGATTTCTTTGTTTGTTCCACTGCTGCTGTTTTAAAGCATTTATGTAGGGTAGAAACATTATTCTGACTCACTATGTTTGGAGACAACCTAGTTTTATCCTTTGAGGGAAAAAATCGAGTTCATTAAAAGGGAATACTTTGGAGAAGAATGAAGTACTCTTCCTCAGCAATCAGAGACATTGGCACAGTACTAATTATGGAGTGAGAAGTCATAAGCAAAGCTCTCCATACTGTACACAGCCATTTGCTGCACTTTCCTAAACCATCAACCACTACCAACAGCTGGTATTAGCTAAGGACTCACCTGGAAGTGTCCAGACCCTTGGACAGAAAATATTAAGTAAACCATGCTGCTTTGCCAAAAGGCTCCATTCAGTTTTCGTTCATTGCTTGGCATAGTGAACCATATACCCGTCTGCTGAGAAATCTCAATGTTCTGCAAGTTGCTACTTTTCATTATAAAGTACCGAACTGGCTTATTTTGTCTTGGTGAAGGTGATTTGGGAGCCTGAAAGAATTAAATTAAATTAATAAATACAATAAAATAATAATACAATAAAAATAATAATACAAAAACAAAAAATACAATAAAATAGTAAATAAAATAAACCAAGCTTTAGCTCTGAAGTTCTACACGCATGCAGACAGACCTTTCAAGGAGTTTTTCCTCTCTTCTCCAAGGTTATACAAGAAATATACTATCTATCAGCTGGTCCTGTCAGAATTGCATTGAAAGTATATTTACATCTATTTTACATTTTTAAGCATTTTTCAAAATTATAATTAATTCAAGAGGGGCAGCAAACTATTATGGCAGAACAAGCCTACACAGTCTAGTGATTAATTACAATTTTTTGAAGTCTGAGACAACTTCAGACGACACAAAATTAATCACTCTAGACTGTACCCTGCAGCACACTTGCATTTCCATTTTCAGGAAACAAATTTTCTCCCTGTAACACTGGCTGAATTTAAAAAATACAGGAAGATTTATGAAAATAACCTCACTAAAAATGTATGCTTTAATAAATAATCATCAAAAAAACTGCTAAGCAGTCATAATGTTGCACATAACACAAAACTTAAAGAGAATCAGTACCACTGTATGCTATAACAGAAGCAGAGGAAGACAGAATCCACAGAATTCAGAAATGCATATATTGTACACACTGTCACTGTTTATTACACCAAGTTTCAAAAAAAAACCAAAAACAACCAAACACCTCAAAATTGTTTTTTTTTCCTACTTTGAACAGCTCTTAGAACAAAGATATTTATCCGTGATTTTTGATTCCAAAATAAATATTATGTGGTTGTTAACAATGAAAATCTAAGTTAGGTTCTTAATTTATCAATACAATACCTGATAGTTTCTGAAAGATATCTGCAAGAGATTCTATTAATTTTGAAGAGCAGGGTAATATGTTTATAAGAACTGTACCTTCCCAGACATTGGAGAAGATGGACTAGCACAGGGGCTGGGGAAGCTACTGCTGTCTGCAGATTTCACTGATGATCGATCTGACCTGTCATCTGAAGTTTGTTTGGAGTGTAAAATATTTTTTCGTTTGTTCTTCTTTGGCTGATGAAGTATGGGACGTGTAGACCTCATCAGAACTCTAAAATGTAAAGGTAGATACACAACAGACCCTGACTTTTTCAAGAGGCCACAGAATAATTTATACCTACATATCAGCCTACTAGATGACCATATATACTAGTCATTCCAAAACACATTAAACACTAAATAAAAAAGGATGCATTCACTCTGTAATGGTTAAACCTCTTCTGCTACTTCCCAAGGACACTATTTCTGACTGCTTTCCCAAACAGCCAGCATATGTAATAAATAATTCTCAATGAAATCACAACTAACAACTCAGCACAGGGCAGTATCAAAGCTTTCAGCTGTATTTATATTGTTTCTTTCTTCTTAAAGCTAGCAGAAATTCAAGTGATGTTTTTACAGATAAATAAATTACAAGCTACAGTCTCTGGAAGATCTCAACATCTTACTTTTCAGCATTAGAGGAGTCAGAGAATTCAGTTTCTGCTGTACTTCCCCTGGTGTTAGTTGACCTCCATGTAGATGGTACAAGAAAATCTTCAGAAACCACAGGTCTTGGTCTCTGACCAATTCCTGAAGGCTGCTGCAAACCTGCAGACTGTTCTTCAGCAGTTAAAACAGCTACAACTGCTCTTACAATTGCTTCATCAACTTGCGACCACGATTTAGAAGGAGCTCGCATGCGACGCAGAAATAAGCTATGCCACTTCTGTCTGAGTTGCAACAGCAAGCCAGCAGCCTGTAATGAATTGCAGTTCTGTTAAAGACTAATAAAAAATATATCAGTTAGGCAAAGGCCATCCTACGTCTTTCCTATCAGGCAGCACATGGCATTCTGGCAAACTGAAAGGCAAGTCTAAGGGCTCAGGGGGGAAGAAAACCTTACATTTAAATTATGCTGCTATCTTTTCTCTCCTCGGGTCCAAGATAATTTCTAAACCATTTCATGCTGCACTGCACAAAACTTAAAATTCTATTGTAAACACATAGGACTTTTCATTTTTCACTTTAAAAAATTATCTTTTCTTTAAAAGCAGTCTTTCAATGTCTAATGCCCTTCCTGCCAGTTCAGTTTGTATTAATGCGCTCTTCAGACATACTTGATGGAAAAGACCTCTGGTTACTCTACCTTCTAACACCATCAGAGCTTCGCAATAACCAGAAGACTTGTATCCTCAAAGGCTGAGGCTCTTTTCTTCTTTTTATAAAACCTGACAGCAATTTTCTTTCAGCAGCTCCAGTTTCAGGTGCTCCATTTTAGTCAAGCAACTTCAGTCATCCTCTCAGAAGAGGAAATACACACTATCACATTTTTACTATTCTCTCAACTCCTGCTCAAATTTTGTCTAACCCAGTTCAAACCAAGGTCTTGTGTGCTGGCACAACACCACACAGGCAATACAGGTGACCACAAACAGCAGAAGAGCCATTACACAACCACTACTCCCGCACCCTTCTGCTCCCTGCAGCCATTTTCTTTTGTCTGCCAGTTTCTTTAGAATCTCCCAACTTATGGAAATGGATCAAACTGCCAAGCTGGAAATCATAAAACATCAGATACCCAAATTGCTTCCCAAGCAAATCCAACAGCAGCTGACTGCTGAGGCTCTCCTGCTTCCCAGTGTGGTATGTAGGACAGCCACACCATGACAGAGAAGAAGGATGAACACTTGCAGTTGGCTAGGTAACTAATTCTTTCTTCCTTTTTGCTCACAGGTGCAAGATTTAAGAGTTATGGGTTGCATCAATCCATACGAAACCCTACAACTTGGATGTTGAATATGTGAATTCACGCAAATGACTAGCCTGGGCAAAAGAAGATTGAGTCCATGTTTGTGTGTTTTCCATATTTCTTACTGAACTCATGAAATAAAAGTTAACTAAAAGTTAGTGTGTTTTCCTGTAAATTTGAGAGACTCGAAGGGATCACAATAGCCATTCTTACAGCAAATTTTTGGCTATCCAACTGTTTTAAGAATCCTTTTAGGATGGTATGGCACAAATATTCTTCTACACAAAGCAAGCATGGAAGTGATAGATTACGTACTTCAGAGTCCAGTTTGAGGTGGAGCCATTCATCTAGCTTCAGTAATGATACATTAGAAGTTGTTCTGTCCTCCATCTCACTGTCACTGCTATCACTGGATACCCTGTCTCCTGAATGAAGTATAAAAAAATGCATTAACATTTCTGTATTATTTACATTAAAAACTTGAATATCACTATATTGCCAGCAATAAGATAATTTTCCTTCTAAATTTTCACTTAAAATGTAAACATTTGTAAACACGCTTTTTCATTTCCGCATGTACGTCCCAGGGAAGGCCTTTGCTTCAGTTAGAAGAACGGGTTCCCAGACCTCCAAAGAGCCCTAATAAACACCTATACTGCATGTGATCTGACTCTTTCATGCACCTTCACCAATAACAAGCCATTATCAAAGTTTTGCCTGAAGTTGTTTGCAAAACCACATATTGCTCTATGCTTTCTATCTTAGTATAACGATTAAGAAAAAAAATATAAATGCACGTGGCTATTTAGGATTCCTTTTTCAAAGTGCAATTTAATCGGCAATAACATTATTTTAAGGGTAACAGTTTTGGAGCAGTCAGGAAAGTCAGCCTGGACTCTTACTTCAAACTAGTATTTCTATAGAATTGACAACAGATAAGATTACTTTTGCTTCTGTTCTTACAGCACGCCATTTAAATATGAAAAAAGGAAATTTTAATAAGTTGTCTACTACTTCTAGCTAATAATATGGCTAATTGACATTAAAAGTTATCAGTAGAAAATAATCTTTAAAATGCACGTGTCAACTGAAAGCAATATGATTATTTGCCATGTTAACTGTAACTGTATTATTCAGTTTGAATCATCTGGTTCAAAGTATCAAATAAACTAGGCTGTAGAAAAAATATACATACTACACTTCTTAGCATTAGTACTGTCTTTTAAACATTTTGGTTGCATTTTTTATTTTTTTGAAAACTATACTGTAATTTCTGAGATTCCAGAATCGTAAAGATTATGAACTTACAAGGATTCACAAAACTCGAGACATTTGTTACACAGCCTATAAATTATTCCTGAACAGATACATGAACTATATATAGCTCTGTATTTCAAAAAATAGCCAAATTATGTAGAAAATAGACTTGCAAAATAAGTTTTCCAAACCACATACTAGTAAAATATGAACGCAAACATTCCAAATCCAGACTCTGGTATACCTTGAGAGGATGAAGATGCCTGTAAAGCATTACTTGGTAACCTAGCTGGTCCACAGAAGAGAGCCACAGTGATGGGTGTTACAACAGAACAGCACCTGATGTTCGCTATCCTGTGAGCTCTCGTCATTTCATCGTATATCAGCCAGTCTGTAGGGAGTGCCTGAACAGCTGCAGTTTGGCCATTCACTGGGGGAATCTGTGCAGAAGCAAATAAGACTAGGTTATTTTATCATCTATGTGTCATTAAAATAAATTGTAAATTTAGTTCCTACTTTATGTATATAGAAATAAATACATAAATATTTACATACACAAGAATAAAAAAAGCACAAGTATATTCAACCAGACTTAAAAGTTATCCTATTACCTTGAAGAAAGATATTTTGCTTTAAAAGAGGATCTAAAGAAGCATCAGTTTCAGAGCAGAACCTTTTCTTCGTAACAATGAGCAGAGATTGTTACCTCATCCAAATACTTCTACAACTAGCTTTTTCTTTTAATATTTTGTCTTGTTCCACTTAGCAGGACTGACTGAAATACCGGAAAAATACATCAACTCCAATTTTTCATTCTACCACCCGCCAGAAAAAATATTTTCTAAAACATTCAAAGTGTCTTTACCTTTTTATACTGAGGTTGACTAAGAACAGAGGTTGGATGGAATCGCACTTTCTTCTCCTTTGGTGCAGTTAAAACCAGGCTCTGTCGGTCTACATGCACGAGATTGGGATACATCCCAGCCACTAAGGCAGCTTTAACTACAGCCCAGTTTTCAGAGTTAGCATTAACATCTCTAGTATCAGCTCCTCCTCTGGCTCTAACAAAACCTGAAGAAAGGAGGTCCAAACAGTGTTATATTTGCTTGTATTTAAGATCTCCTTTTTTGCTTCTCAAAAGGAATTTGAAAAACAAAAATTAAATAAACTATAAATTAGTTACATTTTTCACAACTGCCAACATTAACAGCACCAAGAAGAAACCCTTACACTGAACTCCTTCCTGGTAAGGGGTTTCATACTAATGCAAAATAGAACTACTTTTTACAATACTTGCTAAGAAAATATTAGAAATTGTGTAATTTAACTGCAACTTGCTTACAATTTAGCATGAGTGGACCCTGCACAAAACCTAGAGTAGGTGAACCTTAAATATAGTGCAGGTGAACTGTTTGTTAGCATGAACAGCTAAGCAGAGGAAGTAAAAGATATCTTTGGATGAAGGATGAGACCTCGGAAGTGGCCCAAGGCTCGCTGAAGCTGTAATATATGAGCAGGTGATGGGCTGCCCACACTGAGTTAATGGAAGACCCCAGACCATGAACTGCCATTGGATCAACAGAAGCATGCAAGGAACAAGCAAGGCACGTGAAGATCAGGCACACTGACAGTAAGGGATAAAGGGACTTCATTATTCAGAACACTCTCCAGGAACATACAACTTGAGCTGAAATTAACTGACTCTGCCTCAGAACCTAGGGTCTGAACTCATTTTAACAACTGTCTGAGGAAAAAGTTTACTAGAACATAAAAACCCAAGGAAACATGTCTCACCCTGCAAGACAGCAGGATGTTGAACAATCAGGCTGCTTTCAGTTAGGCCAGCTACTCCCCAGCCACATTTTCTTACCCTACCATCGCCCCCATGCCCAGCATGAATATGTACTGGTCTTTTTCAACTTAGGAAGGAAAATGACAAGTAAATACTACTTTCCTTACAATTTGTAAACACTTAACTCCAAAAAAACATTAGAACTTTTTCTAACTTATTTACCTGAGGCTCTAAGCTGGCCAAGCAACTGTGTTCTCATTCCTACGATGATTTGCATTGTGGCTTGAGACAGGAAGTTCTTTTCACAGAAGGCTCTCTCCCAGCCATCACTGCGTGCCTTCTGCCATGCCTGTAAAAAATAATTTTTTAACATTTGCACATTTGCCTACTAATTTAAATATCTAAAATTCAAAAATGCAGAGTTCCAAAAGCTACATTTATATCACTAAAATTAACCAAAGTAAATGTATCGAACCTCATTTATTTAACTACTAGATTTTTTTTCCCCATTCCCTCACTGAAATATAATAATTAATTCATTTTAAGTTCACTATGTTATTATAGAGATCACTGTGTCAAGGTTGCTATTTTAAGTTACCCATGTAACAGGATATAAAGTGGCATCCTGCTGGAACTTACAGAATTTAATCAGGTTTGAAAAAGTCTGACAAAATGCGTCCCTCAGAATGTGAGTCCAATACACAGGAAGGCCATAGTCTACCACTCTATACCCAGCCTGGCTGGTAGGTCATTTACTCTGATGCATGAGCAGTCCTTGTTCTGAAAGGATACCTGAAAAGCCCTGAGAAGCACCATGTGGTCGCTGAAGGTTCCCGCAGTGAAACGCCTCCTGCACAGCATGGCCGCCCGTTTCTGAGAGGCCAGCGCGGGCAGCACAAAGGGGTCTCGGTAGGCAAGAGCACAGGCAATGGTCAGGACAGGATCCAGGCACTTCAAAACAACGGCGCACAACAGCATTTTACCGAGGTGTGGCTCCACTGGCAATTCAGTGAGATGATATCCAAGTTCGGTGAGATCTTCCCAAGGGTCCATGGCATCTATAGTCTGTTTGAAAAAAGAAAAAAGGTGGGGATGTAGGGAAAATGGAAAGAAGGAGTGAGTGGGAAAAATTAATTTACTATGAAAGCAGAAAAGATATTAATTACATCACCTGGATTTGCTCCCAAATACTAAAGAAGCAAGTCAAACTAGTTTCAATTCAAGATTTTACAGTAGTCCCTTCCCTTAACATGGAAAAATACATACACACACACACACAAAATGAAAACAAACAAAAATTCAAAGCATCCTTAAGTAAGTGAACAAGACTTTCAGTATAATTAAAAGTCAGTAAGACATGTTACCAAACCGCAAACACTACTTCAACACAACTCCTATCTGAATTGTATTCCCCTGCTGACCTTGAGCATTTGCAGAGCATTTTTCACAATTAAAGCTGGTGGAGGATCAGGAGCTTTCATAAGAAAGTCAACAACTGAACAATTAATTGGAGCCAGAAGTTTTGTGTGTAAACAAAGCTCCTGCAAATTAAAAAGAAAAAAAATACTATTAAGGTTTGGGAAAGAGAAAATATTTACACACCTTTTTGGAGTTACTAGTATGGTCTGGTGATAATACATTTTTTAGAATTTTTAACTTCTAAGTGAACACACACCTGAAGTGGCATTCTTAGAAGTTCTGGAGTCTGAAATTCCAACATATTCTCAAATCTGAGTCTACTGAAGAGACGAAAACAGACTCCAGGCTGACAGCGCCCAGCCCTGGAAAATAAAATGTGGGAAGCTGTGAAAATTAGAGTTTCTTTTTTAAAAAAACCCAACCAAACAAAAAACAACCCACACAAACTTAGACTACAAATGCAGAAGGTCTAAGGGAACGGTAATTTTGTTCTTAAGAGGAAGTCCCTCATATGAATTAAAAGAGTTTTCCAGTACATTAATTATTTTTGACAGTGTGGAAATTTATATAATTTTATTATAACAAAATACTTACAATTTTATTATAAGAAAAATCTGGACAAAAAAAGAAGCAAGACCTATCTAAATAAAGTGATATAATTTTGCTAACTTGAGATCAATCCAAATCTCAGTCATCTTGCGCCACAGGGAACCTAAGTTGGGAACTTTGTTTCTTCCTCTTCAAATTCCCCAGTTAGAAGTCTAGATGTAAATGGTAAAATGAAGACCCAAAAACACATGAATGAAGGAACAGAGACAGCAAATGCTCACAATTCATGCTAAAAAACCTGGAGGATAATGACAACATTTTATCTCCAAACAGGCATTTGTTGCTGTCTACACACACAACTTCTCAGCCCTCACTCATTGCGCTGGGAAGAATATGATCTTGAGCATCCTGGTGAATATACAAAGTCATGAATACTCTGGAGCTGGTCAATAAAGAATCACTGCTCAGTGTCACTTCTAAAAAAGGGATGCCAGGATAACAATTAAAAACGAGCAGTAGGTAGTCCTTTGCCCACAGACAAGTTACAGTGGCTGCTGGTGCTACATGGCAGAAAGAGGAATTAAGTTCACAGGGGACAACAACCTAGACCTAATATAAGTTCTGGGACATTCTTGAGTGCTGCTTCTCTGTATCTTGGGAAATTAGTCCAAGAAAATACATGACTCCTCATTTACTGCAGAGAAGAAGTATTAACCATTGTTCAACATGACACTGGACTAGCCTAGAAAAATTACCCAGTGTGGCTGCTATAGGTTTGCAATTTACTCTTAATATATGGGATGGTGGATATCTGCAAAATAAAAATCAGTATGAAGCATTTATTACCTGCCTTTTCTCTGGATAGCACTGGCTTTTGAAATCCACACCATCTTCAGCATTGTAACACAACTCAGTGCATCAAAAGACTTCTATAAAAGCAGAGCAAGGAACATAAAACCACAATTAACCATGATACATGAAATAAAAAGTTATTAATAAGCTTTTAACAGAAGTTCTTTGAAAAACAGAAAAAATAATTTGAACAAACATCAGCAGCTTCTGGCACAAAGGTATGCTCTGAAGTACTTCCTTTCAATTGAATTTATAGTACATGTTCTGCATTATCTTTGTGCCACAGTTTCCTAAATTGAAGTTTTCTTTCTAGTCTCAGGAGGTAATTTTGAATCAATAAAAGATACAGACTGTATTTTGAATTATCACAAATCAGGAAAGAAACATGTTGTTGTATTGATTAAAGTCTTCTTTGTCTTACTTGGAAATCACATCCTTATTTTCTTACATTTGATGCAAAGTTCCAGAAAAACTGTATTACCACAGGAACTTTAGAAATTTGGCATTATCTCCTCTATGAAATCCAACTTCATTTTCAAAGACATAGGTCTTAAACTACCTCTTCATACTATATCTCCTTTCCTTCACACGTAATTTGGGAATGGGCATTCAACTCATCATAAGCAATACTTAAAAACTTAATGGCTTTGATTTTGACTTGACACAATAGTAGGACAAAGGGAACTCCCAGTGTTCTGTTAAGTCTCAGAAAGTTGGTGGTTTAAACAGATGGACTTGTTTAAAACAACTAACAGAAACTATAAATTTTTACAAAGTACATTAGCATATCAATCTACAACAGTTTTTACAAGGTTTATCCAAAGCTAATTATTTACAGTATTTGTCATAAAATAAATGTCAAAACTTCTGTGATCTTTGTTGCTTGACATGCACTAGCTGTCAGCCTACTATAAGAAAACAGTCCTCTAAAATTTACCTATTATGTATTGTAGAATAACACTAGGAAGTTTACTTGTCACAGAAAGTTTTAACCAACCATACCTCTTTCACCTTGCCTGAGTCAATAACAAATACAACATCATTGACTGTTATGCTGGTTTCTGCTATATTTGTAGAAAGAATCTGCAAATAAAACAACCAAAAATGTAGTTAAAAGCAAAGACAAAAGAGATTCATACAGTATCTGATAAAGTCCTCTAAAACTTACTATTTTGCGCACACCAGGAGGTGGACTTTTAAGTACTTTCTTCTGATCCGAAGTCTGCATATTTGAATGAAGCATGAAAACTTGGTATCTAGTGCAAGACAAAGAGTACATTGAAGTATTTTTAAAAGACACAATGAAAACCTCAACCATAGGAACCAGAGGCTTTACCTGTGTGCATTGTCAGCAAATCTCCTGTCATCAAAGAGAATACGGTCCCTCAGACTAACTATCTCATCATAACCAGGAAGAAATATTAAAATTGCTCCTGAAAAAGAAGGGCGTTGGCAGAGTTAAGCAGCAAATTCACTTAAAATACACATCAGTACTGTGCAGAGTAGCATTTGGAAGGTTTTACCTATTTAGTGTTTCCAAAAGAAGGGCAGGATTTACCAAAGGCTGAAAGTACAGTCATTTATTGGGAGTGTGTGTCTATACTTACCGATCTCAGAACTGTGACAGATGTTATAAAGTAAGTGCATAATAAGGTCAAGATCCACTTTTTCATCATCAAAACTGTGATGATAAGCTGTCAACAGCTCTCTGTCCTCTGCACTAAGGTCACTACCATTTGTTCGGACCAGGGAACTTTCATCCAGATATCCAAATCCTGCTGAAGCACTAAAATAGAAAAATGCACAGACCAGAGTCAAGGCTGCTTGTTTCAGGTTTGCATTCAGCCAGCAAGTAAACTTAGATCAACACCAACAAGACTATTCCTTTCAAATTTAAATTTTAAAGAGTAGCAGAACAGCATCTTCAAAATACTGTTACTGTTCACTGATTTAAGTATAATCCAACAAAGCAGGAAACTTCAATTTTTAGCATAACTTTACTTTTCTTACTCTTTATTGAAACACAGCCATAAGCAAAGTGCCAGAATTCAAAGTATAAAGACACTACCTGTTTACCTGTTAAACAAAATGTATTTAAAAGAAATGTTTGCCCAAACGTTTTCCTCACATGAACAGGTACTACGCAAATGGAAACTACACTAAAAAATGCTCTAAAAATACTGGTCTCTACCAAACGATAACTGAACTATAACTGTAAGGTAATCAGAAACCAATTCTTAAATGACCCAGTGTAAATGTTACTTCTATTAAATTTCTTTAATATGGCTACTATGTATAGACAACAATGTATAGATAAAAACACAACAGGTTTGTTTCCTAAATAAGCATCTAAATTAAAATGGTACATGGTAGAATCATTATCTCTATCTAAGTCAGTATATTCATATCCTGCCTAGACATATAATCATGATAGCAATGCCCATATGAAAATGATAAAAAATAACAATATGAAAGAGGTCTACACAACTCTAACTATATTTATCCTAGGATTTGCAAACATAATCAATTAAATACACTGAATACAAACACCCTTTTTTTTAAGAGCATCTTTTTGAAACATTCCTGGTCTCAAATAAATCCTACTATTTAGGTCAGATTTAAAGGCATAAAAAGCTAAAAACTGTTCTGATTAGAAGACAAAATTCCAATTTCCCTTCAACACGTCCCTTCAACTGTTTCCGCAAAGTAGTTATAGCTTACCTGTAGGATTCCAACAGGTCAACAACCTCGGTCTGTCCAAAGTGCTTAGCCCAGTCCACAGCCATCCTGAAAGAATACACAAAAATCTTTCTTAAACTTCTCGCTTCAAAAGTCACACAGCCTAAGACTCTGAATTAAGAATGTTATTTATAATTTCCAGAATAAAATGTGATAAACGGAAATTAGAAAATGCTTTGAACGTCAAAATTTACTATTGCGTATAGTAGTCAATTATTAAGTTAGCAATTAGTTTAAATGTTGAAGAAAACTCTTTCTCATTTGTATATTGACAAATGAATCTGTGTTTTGGTTTGTCTGTTTGTTTTTACCAGCCATTAGAAGATCTGCAGTGGATATTTGCTCCCATACTGATCAGCTGCTCTACTTGACTCAAAAAGCCTCTCCCTGAAGCAATCATTAGTGCAGTTGCACTGGTTTCACTGTGCCTATAATCAACTGAGAATTACAAATAAATAAATAAACAAATAAACCAGCAAACCAGATAAAAACATTCTTACTTTTGCACCTAAATGAGGTATGAATGTGGCTTACATGACTTCTAAAATCTAGGCCAGAGAGAATTTGTTTTCTTACTTCATCCCACCATTCAGTTTGCATGAATTTAACACTACTTTAGACACACTGCAACATCTGTTAATACTTCAAAACAAGTACAAACAAAAAAATAACTAAACAATTAATTAATTCTGCCAACTCTATTCTATTCGCTTTTCCAGAATTCAAACTTAACAACATTTGAAACTGGAGATAAAGCAGCCACAGAAATTCAAGTCATTTGTTATTGGTTTTTTTCGTATGTTATAAGATTACAGACTTACCACTGACATTTTCATTTAAAATGAGATGGAACACCTGAGCAAAGGCATCAATATCTTTATGCAACCAGATGTCAGAAAGACAAGAATCCATTTCTTTTATTAACCATAGTTCAAGGCAATTCGCATCTTTTTCAGTCTGAAGAGGAAAAACAGTATTGAAAGATAGATGTCTTCCAAGATTTATCTTTATTCTCCTATATTACACATGAAAAAATTGAACAGTTGCTTTTCCAAGTAGCAATCAGAAATCCAGCATTCAGGTACCAGTTAAAGCATTTGTTGTATCACGCAAGTACTTTAAGCAATGGCAATTCAGCTATTTAAGCTGAAGAGAAGTTGTGCACAAACCATTTCAAGTGAAAAGCACACTTATGCTAGAGTAGTTCTTGGTAACTTCAAAAAAATCATCTACAAGATATGTTAATACCCTTCAAGAAATTCTACAGGACTAGTATCTTTGGAAAACAGCTTTTAAAGCAGATTCAAACACATTTTCCAACAAAAGGAAAAACTTACCAGTTGATTAAATACTGTGTCACCATCATCACCCAAAAGACTACACTCTTCAGCAGCCCTTGGGACAAACCTTGGTCTCTCAGGTTTCAGCTTAGTATTATCTTCTCGAGCAGCACACCACTCAGTAAGAGTGCTTTGCTGTTTTTCTTCTGCAACACATAAAGGATTTCCATGAAAAATTTTACAGCCATCCTAACTATCCATTAATTTCAGATTAAAAAAATTGCAGTATCTAATGCCAAAGTTTAAACTGTTTGATCTCTTATTTAATGTAGAACATTGCTACCAGTACAATATAAATTCCATGATCAAGGGCTCCTAAAGTGCACCATGGCCAAAATCTACTATAAGAACAAGGTAAGAAAGACCACTTGGTTGCTTAAACCATTAAGCCTGCAACTTGCTGTAGTCAAACAAGATTCCTAAGTAGCTTCTACACAATTCTCAATTCAGATGTTCCTCCAGAAGTGAAATGCCAAAGAGCAGTGATGTAACTTGTGCATGTAACAACTAATCTTTGCCTACCAGTAAAAGAAACAGTAGAATCCATGAGTGCCCCAACTGAGCTTTTCTACCTACCGTGATCAGAGTTGAGCATCATGATAAATATGTAGCTAGGATTGCATGTTACAGCTTTGGGATTGGCCTTTTCAAAATTTTTTTAATACTCATGAAGATAATTACTTTCAGCTGTCAGAAAAATTTCTCAAATATTGTGATCAATATACCCAAATACTTAATCAATTGAAAAGAATCCCCTATACTTGGTTCAAGTGTTACTGGAGGAGTAACAAGGAGTACCTGCTCCTTGAACTAAATATGTTAAATGCATCCATGTCTGAAGAATGCACTTAAAAACGTTAATAGTAGAAAGCACTTTTGTGCAAGACACACAAAATCCTGCATTCTCTAATGGCCACATTTAAATTTGTGCCTAAATGTCAGCATATTGTATCTTATGTTTCTATAGTGTTCATGTGGGCTAAGCCCCACGCATTATGTAGTTCTACTTCATAATAATTAGGAAAAAATACACAATTTATCAACTAAAAGAAGAAAGAATATAACCACTGAAAGTAAAAATACTTTTTTCAATCACAATTTACATCAACAATGTAAACAGAGTTTTAAAGATACGTGCTGTCATCTAATCGTCTCATTTAAAAATCTGACTTTAGAATTTTAAATGAGAATCATTTTACTTGTTCAATCAATCAATCAATCAATCAAGTAAACTCACTGTCAAGACATAACAATCAACAAGTCCACCAACCTTGCTGCTTCTCTTTTTTGTACTTTACCATCTCTTTGTTTGTATACCCAGTACTTCGTAAAATGTCCTCCAAAAACATCTCTTTAACTTCAAAAGGTCTTCCTTGGACTAAAAGTAGAAATAATTCAAGAAACATTAGATATTCCCAAGCTTTGCTTTAAGAACATTACTTCTTAAAAACAGTTTTTATAGACAGGGAAGTAAATTAAACATGATTAGGGCCAGATTTAATGAATTCTTATATTCCTTGGAAGGTCTTGTAAGAGTATCTTCACTTGAGATTATCTTCTTTAAGTGACTGGGACATTAAAAAAAATTCAAAAAGGAAATGTCAGGTGCATACCATGTTTTTTATTAACCTCCTCAATTCTATTAAGTGTGAATAGCAAGAGATGTAAGATTGACAGTTATTTACTGCAATTTTATCAAATGAGAAGAAAATAGCCACTTTTGTTTAGGTGTACAAAGAAAAAATCACTGTGTCAGCCACCTGAATTACTCAATATAAGAGCAATTAAGACAGTTTCAGTGTAAGATCCCACGAGCAGACTGCCAAGTCTGTATTCAGACACTACCTCCTTTCATGAGAAGTATACAAGGAGATGGACTTCTCTCAATGTCCTCAATTACTGCAGCCAATTTTGGCTTTCTTTGCTGATCACTTCCCATGGTCTTTCTCTCCTAAGAACTTACTCTGATTTCTCTTTTAACATCACTGTTTTCTAGACCTTATTTATGGATATCAAATTATGTTTCTACACAGGAAGAATTCATATCTATTTTAGGTTCCTTAGCAGACACTTACCACAACTAAGTTCAGATCACCTAAGACTTATCTCTCCTTCAGAAAGAACAAGCCACAGTTCACATATTTTCAGAAGCTGTCATAAAGGAAATCTTCTAACACTAATCACAAATTTTGTGTTCTACAGAAACCCGCAACTAAAAAATATTGGTTTCTGTGGTCAGGATTGTGTCAACTATACTGCTGAAGAATCAAAGCTTTTTCATTATATGAATGGATAAGTTATCTAAACCCTCTTTTCTTCATTCTCAAATTAGCAAAATTGGAAAAAGCATCTTTTCAATTGTGATTATCCTGTGAAGTCCAGTATGTGATAGTAGTGTAAATAATGCAGTAAACTGAAGAAAGAGACAGTAGCCAGAATTTCCAAAATAAATCTATTAACCTAAAAGGATGAGAAGCTGCAAAAAAAGTAAACTGGAAAGCCACATAAAAATTACAATGAGGATGAGGTTTTTTCCCTCCAAAAAAATTGCCAAATATTAAAATCAAGTGTAACTTCCACATTCATGCCTCCAACAAGCTGCAAGCCTTATTTTCCTGGGCAATAATTTAAACCTGAAAATCAGAAATGAACACTTTTATGTGTAAATAAGAAAAAATAATGCTTTCTCATTAACGTCCCATAAAATTAACCAATGACTTGTGTAAAAAATTCTTAAGCAAAGAATCATATGATTAAAACATGTATCCCAATTTGCCTAGGACTGCATTTCTGAAATGGATAGACTTATGTGAGTTTTATCCTCTAACTAGTAGCAATCTCTGAAGCCAGAACTATAGTCTACTGGAATATACTCATAGATATCACACTCCTGTAAATCCTAGGGTCTGTATCGCCATGCAGACCAGCATTTTAGAACCTTCTCCTCCTTGAATTGAACACAGATGGGACCAGGACATCCCTGCATTTACAGAATATCCATTTAATAAAACAACTCCCTCTGAGGTAGATGCAAATAGTTAAGAAATAAAACACATAAGTAAACAACCACTGCTGGTAACTGTAAGCGTATTTATCACCTGCCTTTACTCAGAATGGTTTGGTACAGTTCAGTTAACAGTTATCTAGCAGTCTCAGGGCAGGTATACTGAGATTTAAGAATTTACTTAAATACTTACTGTGTATTACTGGGCAACATCCAAAATACCTAATAAAGAGGTCTGCATCTAGAGCAGCACTAGAAATAATTAGTTTTAAATTAGCTTGGCTTTGCAACACATCTCTCAGTTTTATAAGCAAGAAGTCACTGAACCTATCCCTCTCATGTACTTCATCCTGTATGAAAGAAAAACAAACAAAAAAAAGAATGTCTAAACATCACAGATCCAAGATCATAACTTTTCACAAACACGATTTTTTAAAAATTAAAACATGTAATTTGGTGGTGCATTGCAGAGGTATTAAAATGTTTAACTTAAGAATGATTTTTTTAAAAACTTAAAAGTAAAAAAAAACTTCAAAAAGTTTTATAATGGTATCAGAGTAGATTGCACTGTAATGAACAACCCATCTCAGACCTTAATTTCAGAGATCAAAAAGAGCATCTGAAACTTCTAATTCTTGCACTTGAATCTCATTTTCAAGATAAAGCCACAAACTGCAAATCCTAAAATCTTATTTCAATAAAATTACCCTTCACAACTGATAAGAATTTAAAAAAAAAAATGATACCACATAATGATAAAAAAGATGGCTTTCTTAGATCCAATAAATTATGCACAAAGCTTATCATTAAGGCACATGTCTGATTAATCATCTTTGCCTATCTTCTGTTTAGTTTTATATTCTGAATGTATGAATCAAGAACAAGATTTGCAAGCTGAAGTCAAGAATGCACCAACCATTCTTCTGCTTTTTTCCTCCTTGGTAAACGGACAGCCACCTAAACTTACTATGGCTTTTTCTTTTTCAGCAGTGGAGAACTTGCAGTAAACATTCTGGTTCCACTGACTTACCAAACTCCACAATAGGAAGTTCATCTAATCATACATGAAGCTAAATAATTTGCTAGAAATTAGACTACATTTTATGTTGAAAATATTGGGCAAACAAAGGGACTGCAAACTTGGTACTGCAAAATCAAGTACATGATAGCAGAAATTCTGACACACTTGTATTGAAGCTTCCTAAGGCTTTTCTGCTGACTGAGGAAACTCAGAAAAATTTTGACCTCTACCCTCCACAATCACATCACAATTCCAAAATTAACTGTTGACAAAAACCTAATATAAGATGTTTTTACAAGAAAAAAACAACAAACCGCAGAAAAATATGCATGTTACAATAAAAAAAATCAGTAACTCTTTAAAGTTAATTCAGATTCTAACTTAACAGAAACACCTTAAATGTCCATCAAATTAATACAGAAAACTAGGGCCTCGTCTTCCAATTAAGAAACAATACATCCTGCTCCACCTCACACGAAATACAAGATCCTTACCACAATGACATGTGTCACGGTTGACAGGGCGCTGTCTCCTGCCATCAACGTGCGAAGCAGTATGCCATTAGTGCAAAAGGTTACCAGTGTCTTTGGAGAAACCCTAGTGAACAGTGAACAAAGATGCTTCTGCTTTTTTCATCATTTAAATGCTGCTAGCTTTCCACTATTTACTGAAAATTAAAGATTGAAAGGCTCCTCACCAGAAGTGGAATCACAGTTCTGTCACACGTACTTTTTGTTTATAAATTATGCCTGTTCTCTGAGAGTTCTTAAGGATTCTTAGTGCTAATGCGCAAAAGCTTCAGACAAGTGATTAATGAACAAGGAGATATTCATTTTTTCTAAATTAATAAGCAAGTGAAACAGAATCTGGAGAACCTCGCCATGTTGTTTGTATTAATTTACTGGAAAATCCAGTGTGGACTGCCTTGAAAAAACAGATTACAATTCTTCCAAATACCCTCAGATATAGTCTTTGTCTACATGTGGTAGGTTGACCTTGGCTGAATGCCAGGCACTCACCCAGGCTGCTCTATCCCTCTCCTTCTCAGCTGGACAGGGGAGAAGGAATTCAACAAAAGGTTCAAGGGTCAAGGTAAGGACAGGGAGAGATCACTCACCAGTTACCACCATGGGCAAAACACTTGACTTGCACAATCTGGTTTAGTATATTACCAATTAAATCCAAGTAGGATAATGAGAAATAGAATCAAATGTTACAAAACCCCCTGCCACCCTGCCCTTCTTCCTAGGTTTAACTTCCATTTTTCTCTAATTCCTACCTCTCAGTACACAGGGGGACATGCAATGGAGGCTTTGGTCAATTAACATCTTGTGTCTGCTGCTCCTTCCTCCTCACAGGGGGGATTTCTCACATTCTTCACAGACTGCTCCAGTGTAGGTCCCTCCCATGTGGTGCAATCCTTCAGGAACAGACTGCTCCAACACAGGACTGCCATGGGTTCACAAGTCCCATCAGCCAAACTGCTCCAGTGAAAACTCCACTCTCTGTAGGGCCACATGTCCTGCAAGGAGCCTGCTCCAGCACAGGTTTCCCACAGGGTCACAACCTCCTTTGGACAAACACCTGCTCTAGTATTAGGGTCCTCCACAGGCTGCAGGAGGACTGCTCCACTGTGGACTTCCATGGGCTGCAGGGGAACATCCTCCCACACTACAGTCTTCACCACAGGCTGCACGGGAATCTCTGCTCTGGCACCTGGAGTACCTCGTGCCACTCCTTTGGCACTGACCTTGGTGTCTGGAAAACTATTCCTCTCAAATATTCGCAATCCTCTCTTTCTACTGCTGTGCAGATTTTCTTCTCCAATACGCTGCTCCAGAGTCATGCCCACTGTTGCCCATGGGCTCAGCTTCAGCTAGAAGTGGGCAACGCTTACAGCCAACAGCCAGAGGCTTTATCAGACACATGGGAAGCTTCTCCTCACAAAAAACACCCCCCACACTACCAAAACATTGCTATACAAACACAATACACTATACTTGACAGAATCTCAAAGATAAGCTGAACCTTTTCAAATGCTTTGATTTTTCAAGAATCTAAAGTTCTTTAAAAGTACCAACTACCTGTGGCAGTGCTTGCTGTGCAAGTAAAAAGAGCAATTACTTCCTCCAACAGTGACACACTAAGTACTGAAAACTGTAGAGTACTAAACAAAGGAACACACATACATATGTCTCTATTTCAAGTATGTAATTCATTTTTCAATTCAAAAATACTCCTACATGTTGAATTCAGGGAACGCATACCAGATGGAAGTGCTTTACTTTTTTAATCTCTTCTCTCTTTTTCATCAGCTTTCTAGAAATCACCCCTGCTGTCTAACACTAAAACATAAAAAACCAGATTTCTGTGTTACTGCAAACACTTCCATCCAACACTTTTTGCCAAGATGGAAATAGTGCCATCTCTCCCTTTTGCTCTTTCTCAAGTGAACTCTTTGGTTCTTCTGCACTGCTTCCAGTAATTCTTCCAGCTTACCTATACTTTGTTTTCTTCATACAGCATAATTCTTCCACACAATAATCATCTCCCTTACTTGCAATTAACCTTTACTTGCTCTTCTAATCTAATGCTCTTCTTCTAGCCTTGTGGCCTTCAGTATGCATAACAAAATCCTTCAATTTGGCTTTGCTGTTGAAGTGCATTCATTTTCATTAGAAATTTATTATCTTCATCCATATAAGCAACATAATCGGCCATACCTTTTGCCATCTCCCTCTCAATTGTATCCCAGCTGATGCCCACTCCTGAAAATCCCACTATTTACACAATTCAAACATTTTAGAAACCCTACTATGTTTTAGGAGCAAATTCCTCAGGTCATCTAGAATTTCTGCTTTTGTTTTAAACATAAAAGATAAACAGAGTAAATTTAACCCAAAGCAAATTGTTAAAGCTCAACATCATTGTTCACTTTCCAATTTTGTTGTTTTCCCTCTTCTCTGCCCTATAAACTCTCCCCACACAGCTTTTGTCACAGCACACTGGTCTTCCTAGCTATTTTCAAATCTTGCAGAACTTTTGGATTTATCAATGTTAAAAGTAGAGAGGATAAGGATATCCACACACATACTCCCTAGAAGAAATCAAGAGAAAGCACTTGCAGTTCAGTTCTATAGAACAACTCACTGCATGAAACTGCGTAATACAGAAGAAAAAACATCCTTGTCAACTCTTAAACATTCATTACCCAAAATAACACATCCTACTTATCCTACACAGTGATATTTTACTGGGCTGCAAACCAAATACACTGTAGTTTAAATAACCAAGACACAAAACACTAATACCAGATCAACTGACTTGAAAAAATGTCATCAGTACCTGCTGTCTAATCGGATCTGATAACCAACTGTCTGTCCAATCTTTTCTCTTCTTTCTGCTGCCACTCTTTCAGCCACAGCAAGTGCTGCCAAACGTCTTGGCTGAGTGCAAAATATACGGCAGGGAGTTCCATTTTTGTGACAGTCATCAAGAATAAACTGGGGGATCTGTAAAGAAGTGGTTTAAATGTATTTTTTAGTTTTTTAGACTCATAACTTTTTTATCACAATGAAACAATTTAACTGCACCTCAGTACCATACACATTGCAAAACTATTCACAATAGGATTATCATTGCAAACATACCTGAAGCGGCAAAAAAGGCCAGAAAAGTCAATTTTGTCTATTAAGTTTCATCTCTTTCAAACAAAACACAACAACAAAAACAAGAAAACCCAACCAACCAAATGCTGAAGTTCTCTCCCCCACTTCAGGGAAATCTATGTAAAAAACCCTTGTAGACAATCTTTCACTGTAACACAATAATACTCCAGATACCAGGAACAAGCTTTAGAAGGAAAAGGGCATACAAAACTGTAGCTACTTTCCCTTCAATATTCTATGATTATTTTAAAGAATAGCTGATATCCATCATATAATTGTGCAGAATATTTTATGCTTTAAATATGTGTCTACTGGTTTAGTACTGCAAAAGCAAAAAAGTTAACTGGAACACTAGACTCTGAACCACACAGGAAAACAAAATCCTTAGAACTAGAATAAAAAAATTCCTTATTACAAAAACATTACAGATTTGGCATCAGTTTGGTATAAATACTCTTATGTTTTTTATTTCACTAAAACGTACTTGAGTGGTTTTTCCTGATCCAGTCTCTCCTACAATCAAAACCACTTTATGGTCCTTTATTATTTTAACAATTTCTTCTTGCTTTTCAAAAACTGGTAGTGATTGCCTGAAAGAATCAAACTCTGATTCCCCTCTTCTCACAGGAACCTGGGGGATACCATCACTAAGTCGTCCACTTGTCTTCACTACTCTGTTTTCTGTGGAAAAAAGTCAATAAATTATAAAGGAAGGTCACTAAAACACTGGTTAAAATTGTACTTAAAAATGAACATTTCTGACTTTATTAGCATCCCTGTTGATAAAGTGAGAAACCAACGAGATACTTAAAAGTGGTTTTCACGGTAACACGTCCTGTTATGGTGCTTGAAATAAATATAGTTCAAATGATTTTTTACTTACATAGAAATTTTAAACTGAATTATCACAGTATTAAACTGAATTATCACAGTACATTGCTCAAGTTAAAAAAAGGCATGGAAAGCTTAAAGAGAAATAGAAACTAAATCAGAGAAAAAAAGCCTTGGCCTTTGTATCTGTTTACACATTCCCATCTCAAGAGTTAAACATTTAAGTTATTCCAAACTGACAAGTGTGTTTTCCAACAAAAAGACAACTTTATTGTGATTAACATGCCTTCTTTCACATCCTTACTTGTCTTTTAAGACCTCCTTTCAGTCAGTCTTACATAACCTAATAGTCTAGTCCATAAGATTTGTCTTAACAGGTACTAATTGAAACATGATGTACTGAGAGCCCAGGAGCCACACAGCCGTGTGATGTATCAGAAAGCAATGCATAAGTAGTCTTCTGAGAAGGCTACTTCAACATCTGTACCTTAAATGCTACTCTACAATTCCTTAATAATTATTTTCCACAAGAATGAGAAGCTCACTGTCAATAAAATTAAATAGGCATAATGCAATTATTTAATGCTATTAACAGATTCAAGCGTTAAATTCCAAACACTGTTTTACCAAGACAGACACAGACTAACAGATTAAGAGAGCCGAAGACCATTCTGGAGACATAAAGAAAGATAAGTTTTACACAATTCATTAATTTCTGCCCTATATCCCAAAGAAATTGCTTATTGGTACTTTTATTATAGTTTCTCTCTGTTCACTAAACAATCCTATCAAACAAATTGAAAGAACTGAGAAAGAAAACTAGCAAAAGAAGCACTTAAAGAACGAACACAATTAATCAGAAGTATCTCTTTAAACAAGGCATACTGCTATGTTCTCTGTTCACTACATCCAGCTTTGTACACAGAAACACAACATAACTTTTACAAACATAACTTTAAGGCAACAACCACGTTAAAAGCATTATTTAAAAAACCTATCTTTTATCAGAAGTTTGTCTTCCAGAGGACTTTATATACTCAAGAAATTACAAAGTTTACATAATAGTATGAGTTTACTTCATAGCCCTTACAGACTGAATCTATTTTAGCTGACAAAATATGAACTCCTTATTTTATCAAGGACATGAATTCCTACAGGCACAACAGACAGTCTCATTTTTTCTTAAGGGTATTCTTACACAGAGTGATGTCTCCTTAATCTTGCCTCATGGAACTTGCAGGAATCCACATTTCATAACTGTATTTTTAAATAAAAATCTGGCTAAAATTGTCTCAAAGAAATCAAAATTAACTTGATACAGGGGAGACACTGCAACGTGGGTGACATGACTGCATGAGCATCATATGTCACTGGTTTTAAAAGATCCTACATTAACAATTACAAGACAAGAAAATTATAAGGTTTGCTTAGAAAGAAGAGTGTCAGTTAGGACAGAAGAAGAGACAGAAAATAGAGGGGTTTGTTTTGGGGCTGGGTTGTGGGTTGTTTTTTCAAGTAGTATTGATTGACAAGTCCATGTCCATATTGACAAGACACAGTGAACATACCAGATTCAACAGCATATGCATTTCCGTGTTCTGTCTTTGGCAGAAGTTCTGTTCGTTCTTTATTTGTGACAGGAAAATTTCGAATTAAAGTACAAACAGCGTGTTTTGTACCAGGAGTTAAGGCACAAGTCATAACCGCACGTTTGAGTTCTGATCCATCCTTTTTTCTCACAGTTAGGTATCGATTTGCTCCTTTTCTGGGAGAAAGAAAAAAAGGCATTTCAGGAATAAGCAAACTAGTTACCTCCATGTAATGATCTTTGACAATGATTCCTTCAAGTGACTTTCAGCTTATTTTCAAATACAATGCCATAACAAGAATCCTCCAAATAATGTCCTAGGTAGCATAATGCAACATTCACAATAATCATCATCAAAAGCAGCTTCTACTCATGTGAGGTAGTGCAGAACAGACACTACAGACATCGGACAACTATGCCTCAGTTATCAAAATACAGCAGCTCTACCAATCATTTTATCAATCAATACTGAGAGTTATGACATCCAATTGAC
Source organism: Melozone crissalis (assembly GCF_028551555.1). NCBI lineage: Eukaryota > Metazoa > Chordata > Aves > Passeriformes > Passerellidae > Melozone > Melozone crissalis. The sequence continues at coordinate 15,361,525 of NW_026535783.1, read as the reverse complement.
TTTCAGACTAACTTGAAAGATTCAGAAGTTAAAAATCAACAAATAAGCAGAATAGACAAAAAAGCTCCCTGCTAGTGGCATTCCAAGCCTTAACAAAATCCAAAAAACATATCAGATCTCAGGATGTTCGTTATCAAAGATTTATTATGTAGAAATGGAGCCAAAACACTTAATCATAACAGTGATCTGCTTCTCAGACTGAACTCTTGACACTAAAATGCAAAGAATTGTCATAAATGTATTTGAAACTGAACTAACTTGCATCTGGGCTACAACTGACACATCAATGCTTTTAAAACAACTTCTTAGGGTAAGAACAGAAGGTTACACTAAGAGCCCAGTGACCTGTCCCTGGCAAGGGTGGAAGGCTGGTGTACGTACGCAGGTGCTGGCAAGGGCAGCCTCTGTGAGGAGAGGCACAGCCACCTCCAGCAGCCCCTGGTAAAAACTACTCTGTCCTCTTTACATCCTCATTTCAAGTACTTACATACACTGTTGAGACCCCCCTGAGCCTGGTCTTCTGCAGGCTGAAAAGTCCTAGCACTCTGGCCCTTCCTGCACAGAGGAGATGCTGCATCCCCTTCACCAGTTGTTGGTCCTTCACTGAACTCTCACCAGTCTAGGTCTCTGTCTTCCTGGTGATCCCAGCCCTGGACAGACACAACACTTGGTGTAGCCTAATCAGTGCTGAGTAGAGGCGAACTATGACCTCCCTCTGCCTGCTAGCAACACTTGACACCTCTACTATGCTTCCCAACAAAAGCACTCTTTTGAACATGCTATTTTAAGTTGCACCTGTCAACGCAGGAGATTCTATGCAAAACCTTTGAAAACACATTAGTGCAGGGAAAAAACCACAGGAAGGATCTTTATGAGAAGTCTTTCTTATGCACATGAAGTCCTCAAAACTGCATTGCAAACAGTACGTCATGCGTTTTTTAACTCAGACATCAAGCAAAGCAGAGAGACAATTATGTTTATATTTACTTTTTAAAGTCTCTTCTCTAGTACCATTCCCCATGACACTGCAGGACAAGTTAAAAACACAGATCGTTTTAACACCGATAACGAAATCCCATCAATTTGCACCAGAAAAAGAAAATAATACATAAAAATAAGAGTCAAACTTGCCCTTTACTCTTCGAAATCAGCCCAAGAGAATGACAGCGCCGGTGAACAAATGCTCTTTCGGTTCTAGTGAAAGAAGACGGAAACTCCATTTCTGGAAAGAGAATTAAAAAAATAAAAACCCGAGCACAAAAACTCAACAGGCAAAATCCCTGACGTAAGACCTCGGCGCCGCGACTTTATCAGTCGCCAAACCCACCAGGCCTCCCGTGCACAGCGGGAGCAGTGGCAGCGCTGTCCCCGGGCCCCCATGCGGGACTCGGCCGCCCCGGGGCAGCGCGGCCGCCCGAGACGCGCCCGCCCCGCTCGGCGCGGCTCCCCGACGCACCCGTGTCCTCGCCATAGCGGAACCGCTCCAGAGCGAGGTTCACCGCGATCTCCACCTCCTCGTCCACACGGATATCCCTCAGACCTTTGCCGCCTCGGCCGCGGCCCGGCGCGGCGGGAGCGCCCGAGCCCGCTGGGCCCGCGCCGTGCTGCCGCGGCGGGACGTTCCTCGGCCGCGACATGGCTCCAGCACAGAGCGGGGACTCCGCCGCACGCAGGGACCGCGGGCGCTGCCCCCGACGCAGCAGCGGGGCCGGGCGGGCGCGGCGCCGTGACGTGCGCCCAGCGCCGGGCGGCGGCGGAGGCGGAGCCGCCCTGCAGGCGGAAGGAAGCGCCTGGCGGGGTTTGTTCCGGCCCAGCCTCACGGAGCGTGTCCTGGGGTCGGTGTTGCGCAATAGTGCTGCAGTAGCCGTGACTGAGACAGCAGCGCTGATACCTGTCAGGTGTCATGCGATTTCATTGAATGACGTTCCGAGTAGGTGGCAATTCAATATCGCAGTCCTCGGCCGTGTTTGTTTTGAATGTTTTACGGAGTCATCAAGATTTTCCTTCTCTTTTTCTCTCTTGTCCGTCTTTATTTCTCTCCTTTCATGTTATGTCTTGGCAAAGTATGGCTACCATATTCTACCCCTTGGTCTGTGCCAAAGTCTGTGGTGAGGACTGGCAGGTTGTTAGTTGTGGAAATTGAGAGCTTGTTAGCCAACACTTCTGCAGTTATATAGAAGTACTGGAAGGGCTAGTTGCTGGATTTTAGGTGACTGTATAGTAAGATGATAAAAGTCCCTGACATGTGGACTGGTGTCTTTGTTCAAAGGAACAAAGAATTTACAGCGAACACCATTCCCCAACCAAATGGGTCATTATATGGTCAGACAGGGAAGTTTTCTCAACACTTTGGCAATCCAAATGGGGTCCCAGGGCACCACCTTCACAGCCTCCCTTATTCAAACATCCAACTGCTGTGGAGTTCATGGGGAACTACCTGAGTTCACCTGAGATCTTTGAAGCAGGGAGGATACAAAAGATGAACGCTAAAATTCCCCAAGTATATTCAACATAAACTACAAGGCTCTCCAATTATTTTTAATAAATTTCTCTAATTACTTCAGACTTTTCCTTTCTGCAGCATTATGTACATAGTTGGTGAAATTAGGTTAGTGCGTAGAGCATGGGTCTGATCAGCAAAAGGTACGTTTAAAGGGGTTTTTAGGGTCTCTCCCAAGTTGCACAGAGGACTGAGGTCACCTGTAAGGTGTGCAGGGGAGATTGAAATCTCTCCTAAGGCATGTGGGAGCTGTGGTCCCCTGAGGTTTGGAGTCCCTAGTAAGGCATGCAGGGCCAGGGGTCCCTCGGAAGCCCTGCAGGGGGGTTGAGGTTGAAGGTCAGCTGTTGAACTGGGGTCAGTCAGTCCTAAACAACAGGCAAAAACTCTTCAGAACAGGTTTGTGATCTCTGCTGCTCTTCACCAACTGGAGTGGGGAGATGAACTCAGATGCCCAAATCCAGAGTGGCACAGATGGGTGTCTTAAGGCACCCAGTGTGCTAATGTAACCCATCCCAGAGAAGCCATCAGGAGCTCCAGGGAGAGTTCTGACAGTGCCCAGTGAGTTCTCAACAGCCTGTGGCCATCCAGGGGAAGGGAAAGTCCATGTCACACTGTACCCATATCCACAGCAGGTCGCCAAGGCGAACCACCCATATCCTTGCATTGCTCTGTGAACATTGATGGATGATTTGAGGGAATAACTAAACTTGATATAGCAAGAGAAGATAGGTAGGAGAGTTGTTTAAGCATTTTAAAAGATTAAGTAGGAAACTATTTTAAAACCTGTGCTATATCATGTGAAAGCAGCAGTGCTTTAGTGTATGGTGATTCCTTGAATACATTTCAGGAGTTTATTTTGCAACTAACAAATAGGCAGTTAACTACATCTCTGGAAAGCACTCACATTGAAGGAGTTGTTCACTCTAGATTGCTATGTGCACACCATCTCTTCAAAGAGGGGGACCCACAAAGATCTGATGTAGAGGTACACTAATCTTCAAACCATGTTTGTGACTATTTGATTGTTGTGGTGTAAATTTGAAATACTATGCCAAAAGGAGGTTCTTCAGAAGTTATGCTGAAGTGCTGCTTTATTTTTTGTATTTGCACAACTAGTAATTGTAATAATGGTGATAATTCTGCATATTTGTCAAAACAGTAGTTACATGTACATTTATTTTAAGTGTGAGGATGGTAAACATGCAAATAATATTTCAAGACTTCCTCCAGAATATGGAAAACTGTTGCAGTTGTCTGGTAAGATTTGCTATTCATAAACAAAGGGCATTCTCAGTGGCCTGGTTTACCGGTACAGTTACAGGAGCAGGAAATCTTTTTAGTATTCACAATAATGTTGTATCTATTAACTTGGAGAATTCTGTTTCATTTTCTTACAGGAGGATAATATGCAAAGAGTACTGCCTGAGCAAGAAGCTGTTGCCTAGTGTTTTGTATTGCCCCTTTGATGAAAAACAAAAGGAAAAGAGGATGTTTAAAAAAAAAAGGTGAATGAGAAAGTGCTTTTATCTTAAGGAGGTATGTTAGGCCCCTTGAATCTACAGAGACTTAAGCACTTACTGCATGGCAATTAAGATACAAAATTACTGGAATCAGCTGTTCTTGTACAGTTCACGAAAATAACTTTTCCTAAGAAAATTGTGATAAGAAAGAATGGTTGTAATACTAGATTGTGTTGCCCTAGCAGAAAGAGAACAGACTGCATCTCCATCCATGTCTCAGCTGTGTCAAAAGGAAATTTAAGTATTTAGACTGTATTTTGGGGAAGGGGCAATAAATGATAACAAAGAGAGGCCATAATTGAGCTCCCACGTCTGATCACAAAAAGTAGGCTTGAGGTTTTCTCAGAGCTGTGGCATCTGACATCCACAGATTCCTAGGTCAGTGCAATTGACTATGTCTTTGATTGAGACAACTGAGAACTTCAATAGCTAGTGGAGAGGTAATGCAGAAATTAGGACCTCACAAGAGATTGATTGCAACTACATACAGTTGCAGCAGGAGCACAAGCTTGTATTAACTCTGTGGCAGCAGCAGGAGGAACCCAAAATTCTAACACCACAACAGACACATAGATATCACATCTTAACACCTTTAATTCAAAAATCTAATAGCAGTACCTAATGATGGAGAAAAACATCACCAGTGTGAACAAGTGATACACATTTCAAGTAAAGCAGAATATCAATTCTGACAAAGAATATTTAGTTAGTAGCTAGATGGTTTCATGATAAATCCTATAGAGGGATGCAGGTAATATTTATCCAAGTACAAAAAATATAGCCAGCAATAGCCCCTACAGGAATTTAGCTCCAGGAATTTATGCCACCACAAAAGAGAATCACAAATGGCTGCCTGACCTGACATGAGTTTTCAGGCAGTAGACTGAGTTCACAGTTAGGAGGGTGACCATGGACTGATTTCCATTCTCAGGGAATGCAAAGAGACCCTGCAAACATGCCACCTGTGGCTGGGTGGTAGTTGACCAGCTGTCAGGCTGGGCAGAAACCTTTTTTTCCAACAAAAAAGACTTATTCAGGAGGAATAATAGATGCCTTCTTAAAGAAATCAGTGCTCATTTTATAGCAAATACGATACCAAAATTTTCCAGATAGAAACTTTCTACAAGAGTTCTGAGTATTAGAAAGCAGGTGTTCTTTATTGAAGCATGCTGATCACTCGGAGGACCCTTTCTCTATTTAATTGCCCTGAGTGTTTTGCATAAACAGAGGTTTTATCATACCCACTGATTTACATAATCGTTAGCTATCCCCACTTACTTGATGTGTATGTTTTACTTTATTTTACATTCTCACACCCCTTATCAGAAGTCCTTATATGGTTCTTTGGGGGTCTTCTTCCATGGTCTTCAGCATCTGGTGTCCTTTTTAGGTAGCTGCTCCTCGACCCCCACTTTTGAGTAAGCACAATATTCTTTATAACTCCTGCTTTGTCAGCCTTGCAGAGCTTAGCTGGCATCCTGCTTGTCTTGCAGGACTTCTGTTTGATTAAGTTACATCCTATTTTTATTTTTCCAAGGCTATACTGTTTTGTTCTACTGTCCTTATCAAATACAATCAATCAGCTTGCTAACAACACCAAGGTCACATATACATTCATGTATTCTCACACAACCCCCATATGAATAATTTATTTAAAGAGTTGGCCTCAGTGATCATTGTAGGTCCCTTCCAATTTAGAATATTTTCTGTGTGAACTTACATCCCAGTTAAGGCCTGTTAGATGGTGATGAATGCTTGACTTAGTATGATAACAGGTAGAGAAGGATCAGTCTCTTGATCAGTAACTGACTTTGGAGGATGTTCTTTGGTTTCATATCAATAAACATTTTTTGTCCTATGACATTCTTGTCGGCTTCACACTGTTAAGTTTGTTATTTGTTATAATGCTGTATGTCAATGCAGTGATAAAATGCATTGAAATGGTTTTGTTTCCCTCTCAGTATATTAGCAGGTATGCTCAATGAATACATATGTGTTAAGTGTTAAGATATCTAGTCAATGCAGATAGCTCCATGTGCAACTGCAGTGCCAGCTGCAGATTGGGCTCTGACTGGCAGGAACTCAAGGAAAGAAATTGTGAACTAGTGCCTTTTTATTTTGCATTTTAGTAGTTTCCTTAAAAGGGGTGAAGAAAAGTGATCCTAAAAGTTTCCCTAAGAGAAAAGCTGTCCTGGGGGTTGGAAGAGGCCAGAAGGCAGTGAATATTTCTATTCAGACAGCCCTGAGAGTTCTTAGCATCAGTAGTGGGGTAGCCTCTTGCTTTGTGACCTAACATTGTACCAGAGAGAAGACCAGCTATTTTCCAAGACAGAAGCTCGCTTCCTCCATGCCTCTCGGAGCTGGTTTTGCAGCAGACTAACTCTGGAGTGAGGATATCTCTCTCCAGTTCTTAGAAAGTGCCGGGTTTGAGTTACAAGGTTACAGATAGAGGGGCTAAAGTTATTTGCCATGCGTTGACGGGCTGGAACAGAGAGGAACAGAGACAATTCACAGAATGACTAGGTTGGAAGAGACCTTCAAGATCATCAAGTCCAACCCGTGCCCTGACACCTCAACTAAACCATGGTACCAAATGCCATATCCAATCTTTTTTTAAACACATCCAGGGATGGTGACTCCACCACCTCCCTGGGCAGACCATTTGAGTACTTTATCACTCTTTCTGTGAAAAACCTTTTCCTAATATCCAACCTATATTTCCCTTAGCACAGCTTGAGACTGTGTCCTTGGTTCTGTCAGTTGCTGCCTGGTGAAAGAGACCGACCCCCACCTGACTACAGCCACCTTTCAGAAGTTGAAGAGAGTGATAAGGTCACCCCTGAGTCTCCTTTTCTCCAGGCTTGGCAACCCCAGCTCCCTCAGCCATTCCTCACAGGGCTTGTGTTCCAAGCCCCTCACCAGCCTTGTTGCTCTCCTCTGGACACGCTCAAGTGACTCAACGTCCTTCCCAAACTGAGGGCCCAGACCTGGACACAGCACTCAGGGTGTGGCCTCACCAGTGCTGAGTACAGGGGAAGGATGACCTCCCTGTTCCTGCTGGCCACACTGTTCCTGATACAGGCCAGGAGGCCCTTGGCCTTCTTGGCCCCCAGGGCACACTGCTGGCTCATGTTCAGCCGACTGTCGAGCACAGCCCCCAGGTCCCTTTCTGCCTGGGCACTGTCCAGCCACACCGTCCTCAGTCTGTAGTGCTACAGGGGGTTATTGTGGCCAAAATGCAGGAGTCAACACTTGAATTTATTAAACTTCATCCTATTGAACTTTGCCCATCCATTCAACCATTCCAAGTCTCTCTGCAGAGCCCTCCTACCTTCCAACAGATCGACACATGATCCCAGCTCAGTGTCGTCCGCAAATTTACTCAACATCCTCATCCATGTCATTGATAAAGATACTGAACAGAACTGGCCACAGAACAGACCCCTGAGGGACATCACTGATGACTGGCTGCCAGCTGGATACAGCACCATTCACCAAGGTCACAAGGTCAGAGCCAAGACCTTTGAGGATCCCTGGAATCTCTCTAGTCATGGCAGCCCCACTCTGTCCCACCTCACCCAATCCCAGATCTTCCCATGCCAAGAAGGCAACTGGCAGTAAGAGGATAAGCTCAAGTAAGGTGCTTGCCATGAATACCTCATGTGTCCATTAAATCTCTGCTCTGATCACACCACTCCCCTGTAGAGAGCAGAGCCTGCCCAGGATCTTTCCTGCATTCACACCTGTCCCTTCTGATATCCCACTGCTCCCATTGATTCTCACAGGTGACCTGGAGCATTCCTGCTGCCTGCTCAAGTGGCAGCTGCTGAGTACTAGGGACACCAAGCTTGTCATCACCCTAGTGGCGCAGCTCCCCAACACCAGTGCTGCCAGCCTGTCTACATGTCCTTCTCCCCTTGGCAGGGCTGAGCCATGCATGAATGTCAAGGGCAAGGGTGGCAGAGGGTGGCAGGGAGTCCTAAGGCATAGTCAGAGTACCACAGCCACTGGGCTGTGTCCTGCTGCGGGGGTTGGGGCCAAGCTACAGTAGGACAGCGAGGTACCCTGAGGGTTTTGGCTCACCAGTGAGCCTGACGGCTGCCTCTCGTATGGACTTCTGTGGGCTCTGCAGGTACATCGCAGACTGGCGCAGGTACCCATCTGCTCTGTCTCTGTCCTCTTCCAGCTGAAGAGAGCACAAGGGGACAGAGGGAAGGGTTGGCATTGTCTCTTCCCCTTGAACGGCAGCCTCTGCATCCAGGACTGGCATCCCTGCTTGGACACTCCTGATGGCCAGCCAACAGTTGGGTTGGAGGGTGCATAGGGTTAGTTACTCCACAGGGACCCTCAATGCTGTCCTGATGCCAAAGCACAGCTGGGCTTTGGCTCTCTTGGCAGCCTGGCTCAGGGAAGCACAGGAGTCTGGAGAGGAGCCTGCTGGGCCACATGCCAGAGGGGAGTAGTGTGTGGGGAGCAGGCTGTTGGAGATGAGTGCAGCAGTAGGCAGGGGCCACAGCTGCCAGCCCCTCACAGTGGGTATTGAGGCAGAGGGCTTGTTCAGAGTGTCTGGGGCTTTGAGGTCACCCTTACCAGGCACTCGCCAAACCTCCACAGCTCTTCTGATTCCAGAAGCTGCACAAGATTCCATTTCTTCAGGAATATCATTGCTCGAGTTAGGGTTTCCCAGGAGGCCTGCAGAGCAGCAGAGACTGGGAGATGGCACAGCATCTCAGGGCATAGGCCCAGACAAAGGCCAAAAGGAGGCCAGAGTGCTGCAGTCTTTGCGGCATTGGAGCACAAGGCAGCTGAGCCCGCTCACAGGGGATACAAGTAGATCAGTGTCCTCACCTCTGCCACAAACTGGTTCTCATCATACATATGGTAGAAGAGTGGGACCACGCTCTGGCACACGCAGTCCTGCAGGGCCCATTCTCCTCCTTCCCCCACCAATTCCATCACTGCTTGAAAGAGGCGAATGGAGAGCAGCTGCACATGGCTGTCATCCTAGTGAAGAGAGCAAGAAACTCAGCACTGCCGGCTCCGAGCTCCAAGTTTTCATGGAACTGAAAATCCACAAGGAAACAGTTTCCTGGCAGCATATAGGGGGGAGGGGGGGAGGTGAGAGAGGGAGAGGAAAAGAGGTGGGCACAGAGCCTTACATTGTCAAAGAGTGGCCGGAGTGCCTCAGCCAGCTGCAGAGCAAGGGAACTGGCAATTGGCACATCTCTGTTCAGGAACATCTCGCTGAGCACAGAGAGGGTCATCCACTCCACCTCCCTGTCTTCATCCTTCAGCACCTCTGTGAGGCCTTCAGTCAGGTTTTGCATGCTTTCAGCCTGTGTGGAACACAACGTAATGTGAAGCCATGAAAGGCTGCATTGCCACAACCACTCCAGCAGTTTAATTCCATGCTAATGTCCTAGAGCCCAGAAGCCAAAGGCTTTGGCCAGGCAAATAGGGAGTCAGGAGAGCTGAAATAAGCAGCCCATCTTCTGAAGACCAAGTGCAAGCTACTGTGTTACTCAGTCCAAGACACTGCCCAGCTTCAGTTGGACAGCCTGCTTCTCACCATAGACGGTCTCTTGCAAATTACTATCAGGCATCTCAGCACCAAGAGACGCATCGCTCTGCTGTCCTTGAATAGGTAGATTTGGACAAGTTGTAGGATGCGTCCATCCCAGTTGTCTAACTTAAGGCAAGGAAGGACCTGAAACACAGCAGTGAGAGTGTCGTGTCACCCCAGCAGCAAGGGACAAAGGGCACAGGGCAGAGCCCACCTCAGCCCCTCCTTCACTGACTGGACTCCCCTGCAGCTGCATCTCCAAGAGAGCAGGGTGCTGGGACACAGCTCCACAAGGCAGTGCTCACCATCAGGCTCACCTCAACAAGGAAGGCCATGGCAGCCACCTCCCAGCGTGCCTCCTCTCTGCGAAGCAGCCTGAACAGGTATCGTGCAATCCGGTAACACAAAGACTGTGAGATCCTGAGCATTGCTCTGGCAGGGGGAAAAAGACATTGTTGACTCTGAGCAGGGCAGGCAAACCTCACCTGGGACTGACTCACAGAGGCCTCTTCTTTCACCACTACTTCTTGCAAGGAGGAGGATGGAGCCAAACACCAGCAGGCTCATTTCAGGAAGGAAGAGGCTGAAAAACCACCCTTTCTGCCCATGGGACAGTCCCCAGGCTGCCAGTGGCCCTCAAAGCAACCTCCCTGTTCCCAGCAGGCTGTCCTCAGTGAGGCTGCCTGCAGACAGAGCTCCTGCTCTCATTACCACAGAGACTCTGGCACTCCCCACGGGAAGAGATGCGGGCACTTTGGGTTGTGGCTTCTCCAGTGCACCCAGCCCTTCAAGAATTGTCCCTCTGCTGTACCATCCCTCAGTGACAAATGCCTCTCACCCATGATCACAGGATTATGCAGACACTGTGGAGAAATAACAGCTGGAGTGAGGAGAATGAGGCTCTCACCTGGCCAGAAGACCCACTGTATGGTGGTGGGTGTCGGTGTTGAGGAGTGTGTCCCAGCCACACTCACGTTCCACTTCAGACACCACATCCTCATACTCAAGGTGACAGAGCAATGCTTTCATGGTCATCAATGCAAATCTGTGTGCAGAGAAAAGCCCAGGTCATGCCAGGAATCCTGGCACCAGCTCCAAGGGTGCTGTGGAGATGGGATGACCAGAATGTAGCACCTGTTGGGGTTATTGGGCAGGCAGTGCTTGTGCTGACATCGCTTCCAGAATGCATTGACTTCCACTGGCATATGCTCTGTGCTGGAGAAAACTTGGAAGAGCAGGGCCACAAATAGGTGGGGGAAATACAGAATTAACATCTCTGGGCCCTGGGGCAGGTGAATGATCTCCCACAATGCTCTGGTTGCCTGCAAAAACCAAAACAGTCACAGACCACACTCAGCACCAAGTCATCTGTGTGGCAGGGTCCAGCCACAGGAGGATGAAGGTCAGGTATTGCTCTGTGCCAGGGGGAGCAGCATGTGCCCTGGCTGCCTCTGCACCTGCCATGAACCAGATTTCTAGAACACCATGTGAGGCACCATGGGATACAGTGATGGATGGGTGACAAAGGATGGAGAGATGCCAGAGAGGCAATCCTTGAGGATGTGCGTGGGCCTAGCCCAGAAACTCACAGCCAGAGGAAAGACATCTGAGTTGTCCTTATCAGAGGTGGATGTGCTGTGCAGTGGCCAGTCCTCCAGCACACAGAGGAGCTCTGGCAGCACTTTCTCCACAATTCTGCTTGAGGAGATAATTGCCCTCCACATGGCCACAGCAACTCTGCAAGCCAGAACTGTGTGTCAGTGGGGTTTTGGCCACAACACAGTGGCCTGGCCAGCTGCAGGGTCCTCAGCTGGTCAGCAGCTCTGCCTCTGCCCTCTGCCCCTCTCCAGCAGCACCAAGCCACACTGCTACTGTCAGTAGCACACAGCCAAGTGATGATGCCTCAAAGGAGCAGGGTCTTGGGCCAACATGCCATGACTGGGAAACAATGGCATGAGAGGGGCCTGCAAATCTTCCTCTTTCTGCCACCACATGTGGGACAGTGTCTACATGTTTGCGAACTCTCAAGGTGATGAATCCTGATCTCTTCATGCCAGTGGGCCTCATACCTGTCACATGATGGGGCACACCGCAGGAGGGTCACCACCACATCAAGTGGCTGGGCAAGGGTCATGTCCTGCAGGGTCTTATCTAGTCTGTGCTCTGCAGACACATCCGTGATGAATGCGAGCCATTGGTAAATGTCCCTCACAATGGTCGGCACCTGGAGAAGACATGGCAGGGAACTGGGGTGCCACTAGAGAGACCCATTTCCCCAGCTTACCCACAGGAAGTGTTTTCCTTTGCAATACACCACACTGGACTTAAAAAAGCATTGACAAGGCTGTCTGGGGCTTTGAGTTCATCCTTACCAGGCACTTTTCAACCCTCCATTTCATTTCCAATAGGTCTTCGAACTTCCTTTCTTGCAGGAATGTGTTAACTTGAAGCAGAGTTTCCCAGGAGGCCTATAGAGCAGTAGATACCTGGAGTTTTAACCACTGCTGAGATTACAGAACCTGTATCCCTGCATGTGGGCAATGCTTAGGGTCTTTCCCTTGGGAGATGGGAGGATGCAGCAGCTGGGAAACCAAATTCATGAGTCTGGTCAGAGTGATGGGTCAGCCCCCACCCCAGGCACGTAGTAGTGCCAGGACAGGAGAAAAGAAGTATGCCAGAACTGCTGCTCTGTAGCTAAGTGGAGGAGGATGCATTGGCCATTGGCTCCACCAGGCATCAGCACAGAAGGCAGCCAAGTCACAGCCTAATTGGACACCAGCATTTAAGAAGTTCTGACCTCTGCCACAAACTGGTTCTTGTCATGCAAGTGGCAGAATAGTGGGAACAGGCTCTGGCGTACAATTCTCTCTAGGGGCTTTTTTCCCTCTTCCTCTACTAACTTCATCACTGCTTGAAAGAGGCGAATGGAGAGCAGCTGCACACGGCTCATATCCTAGTGAAAAGGAAGACAGCAAGAATCTCAGAACTGACTGCTCCAGGCCCACCTGGGCATGGAACTGAAAATCCACAAGGGAACAGTTTCCAGGCAGCACCCAGCACCTGTGGTGGTGCCTGGAAAAAAAGAGCCTTACATGGTCAACGAGTGGCCGGAGTGCCTCAACCAGCTGCAGAGCAAGGGAACTGGCAATTGGCACATCTCTGCTCAGGAGCATGTCACTGAGCACAGAGAGGGTCATCCCTCTAACCTCCCTGTCTTCATCCTTCAGCACCTCTGTGAGGCTTTCCATCAGGGCCCACATTGTGTTGGCCTGTGTGGAACACAACGCAATGAATGTTGTGAAGCCATGAAAGGCTGCATTGCCACAACCACTCCAGCAGTTCCATGCTGCTGCCTCAGAGCCCAGAAGCCAAAGGCCTGTTCTGATAGAGTCTTGTAGATGAATGGCAAGTCATGAGAGCTGGAAGAAGCTGCCCACCTTCAGAAGCCCATCCAAGTGCAAGTTACTGTGTTACTCAGACCCACACTGGCTGGCTGGCTGCCTGCTTCTTACCATAGAGGGTCTCTTGCAGAGTACCATGAGGCATCTTAGCACCAGGAGACGCATCACTCTGCACTCCCTCCATAGGTAGATTGGGAAAAGCTGTAGGATGCGTTCACCCCATTGCTTTATGTTAAGGCAAGGCAGGATCTGAAACACAAATCCATGGCAGGGATACAAAGCTGATAGAACTCTATCACTGCACAGGGCTAGGTATGGACAGCAGTAAGGGCATATGCATAATCAAAGATAGTAGAGGCTGAAGAGCACCCCTGTGCTTCCACTGCCCTGCACAGGTTGCTCACTCTGTCCATCAGCTCTTGGCAGCCTCCCAATATCTTGGCCTTGAAAAGGCATGGTGGAGGAGGAGAAGCTGTCACTAGAATAGCACAAATGCATAGGTGTCACCCCAGCAGCAAGAGACAAAGGGCACAGGGCAGAGCCCACCTCAGCCCCTCCTTCACTGACTGGACTCCCCTGCAGCTGCATCTCCAAGAGAGCAGGGTGCTGGGACACAGCTCCACAAGGCAGTGCTCACCATCAGGCTCACCTCAACAAGGAAGGCCATGGCAGCCACCTCCCAGCGTGCCTCCTCTCTGCGAAGCAGCCTGAACAGGTATCGTGCAATCCGGTAACACAAAGACTGTGAGATCCTGAGCATTGCTCTGGCAGGGGGAAAAAGACATTGTTGACTCTGAGCAGGGCAGGCAAACCTCACCTGGGACTGACTCACAGAGGCCTCTTCTTTCACCACTACTTCTTGCAAGGAGGAGGATGGAGCCAAACACCAGCAGGCTCATTTCAGGAAGGAAGAGGCTGAAAAACCACCCTTTCTGCCCATGGGACAGTCCTCAGGCTGCCAGTGGCCCTCAAAGCAACCTCCCTGTTCCCAGCAGGCTGTCCTCAGTGAGGCTGCCTGCAGACAGAGCTCCTGCTCTCATTACCACAGAGACTCTGGCACTCCCCACGGGAAGAGATGCGGGCACTTTGGGTTGTGGCTTCTCCAGTGCACCCAGCCCTTCAAGAATTGTCCCTCTGCTGTACCATCCCTCAGTGACAAATGCCTCTCACCCATGATCACAGGATTATGCAGACACTGTGGAGAAATAACAGCTGGAGTGAGGAGAATGAGGCTCTCACCTGGCCAGAAGACCCACTGTATGGTGGTGGGTGTCGGTGTTGAGGAGTGTGTCCCAGCCACATTCACATTCCACTTCAGACACTACATCATTATACTGAAGCTCACAGAGCAATGCTTTCATGGTCATCAATGCAAATCTGTGTGCAGAGAAAAGCCCAGGTCATGCCAGGAATCCTGGCACCAGCTCCAAGGGTGCTGTGGAGATGGGATGACCAGAATGTAGCACCTGTTGGGGTTATTGGGCAGGAAGTGCTTGTGCTGGCATTGACTCCAGAATTCATTGACTTCCACTGGCATATGCTCTGTGCTGGAGAAAACTTGGAAGAGCAGGGACACAAAGAGTTGGGGGAAATACAGTATTAACATCTCTGGGCACTCGGGCAGGTGAATGATCTCCCACAATGCTCTGGTTGCCTGCAAAAACCAAAACAGTCACAGACCACACTCAGCACCAAGTCATCTGTGTGGCAGGGTCCAGCCACAGGAGGATGAAGGTCAGGTATTGCTCTGTGCCAGGGGGAGCAGCATGTGCCCTGGCTGCCTCTGCACCTGCCATGAACCAGATTTCTAGAACACCATGTGAGGCACCATGGGATACAGTGATGGATGGGTGACAAAGGATGGAGAGATGCCAGAGAGGCAATCCTTGAGGATGTGCGTGGGCCTAGCCCAGAAACTCACAGCCAGAGGAAAGACATCTGAGTTGTCCTTATCAGAGGTGGATGTGCTGTGCAGTGGCCAGTCCTCCAGCACACAGAGGAGCTCTGGCAGCACCTTCTCTGCAGTTCTACGTGAGGAGACAATTGTCCTCCACATGGTAACAGCAGCTCTGCAAGCCCAGAACTGTGTGTCAGTGGGGTTTTGGCCACAACACAGTGGCCCGGCCAGCTGCAGGGTCCTCAGCTGGTCAGCAGCTCTGCCTCTGCCCTCTGCCCCTCTCCAGCAGCACCAAGCCACACTGCTACTGTGAGTAGCACACAGCCAAGTGATGATGCCTCAAAGGAGCAGGGTCTTGGGCCAACATGCCATGACTGGGAAACAATGGCATGAGAGGGGCCTGCAAATCTTCCTCTTTCTGTCACCACATGTGGGACAGTGTCTATATGTTTATGAGCTCTCAAGGTGATGAATCCTGATCCCTTCATGCCAGTGGGCCTCATACCTGTCACATGATGGGGCACACCGCAGGAGGGTCACCACCACATCATGTGGCTGGGCAAGGGTCATCTCCTCCAGGGTCTCATCCAGGCTGTATTCAATAGATACATCCGTGATGAATGTGAGCGTTTGGTGAATGTCCTTCACTATGGTTGGCACCTGGAGGAGACATGGCAGGGAACTGGGGTGCCACTAGAGAGACCCATTTCCCCAGCTTACCCCCAAGTAGTGCTTCCTTTTCTAGCATACTATGCTGGCCTAAAAGTGTGTTGGATGCTCAGCAGACCCAGCTTAAGAATGTATGCGTTTGCTTGTTGGCCAAGTCCTTGCCATAGACAACTTACTTTCTTCAGTCTGGAGGTGCTACTTCCCATGATCACATCCAGCATGGCAGAGTCCTCTGTTTTATGGGAGTCACCATTTGCTATGTCCTCAGCAGCCATGCTGGTATTGTCTTCAGGATCAGTAAGCTTATGGCAGTGTAAAAATATCTTAAGGTGGGAAAAAGAGAGATGTCAAATCTAGTGCTCTACAGCAGTGTCTGGCTGTGCTACAACATCAAGTCCAGCCCAGGCAGTGAATTCTGCAAGTACCTGTGCATTTCTGTGGAAGTGGCGATGGGTGTGATTCTTCTTTTTTGGCAGTTTCTCAACTGGATTTGGAATAAAGCAAGCACAGTCATTGCTGAGGGACTGCAGGAGAGACTGGAGAACATAGCTGTGTCCTGCACTCCCTAGCAGGGGCCACGTCTCAGACAACAGCTTGTGGAGACACCAATCCCTGTCTCTCTGGCTGCAGCCTGGGGCTGAGGGTGCCCAGGGGATAGAGCAGGGCTACTGGGGGAATCAGCTCCATTCCCATTTCCCCTTCTTCCCTGGGGATGTCCACAGTGCATGGGATGGCCCAGTTCAGCCACTTACCTGCCTGCAGCAGCTGGACTCCCTCCACTTCTTGAGGCTGCTGTGCTGGGGCAGCCCTAGGGCTTTTATCATCATCCTCATCCTCCGCCCCCTCCTCCCCTTCCCTCCCGTTCACCGAGGTCAATCTGAGCATGCTTGGAGTTCCCTCCACTGGGGGTTCTCTCCGCTTGGTCCTGCTGGAGCTTGGACTTGAGGGCTTCAGCCACAGGGATGGGAGATGTCCTGGAAAAGAAGACAGGGGTCAGTAAGACATGAGGTGGCTATGCAGGGCCTCCTTGCAGCCCTGCTCTGTTCCTTCCTGTACTCTTGTGTCCTCCAGGGTTATTTGGGTGGATGCTTTGATACCAGAGACGGGTCACAAAGTGCCCATATGGTGGTGGGTCACAAAGGGGCTCATGAGACATGACATCCACTTGGCAGTGCCTACGTCACAGTGGGTAACACAGGGTCCATGGCTTGTGCCATCCAATTGCCAGTTCCCATATCACAGTAGGTGGTTGCCATGAACATATGTTTGTTAATGGAGAGATCATGTTCACACAGCAGAAGTCAGAACTATGGGCATATGTTGCTTTGAGGATGTCTCCACCAATGCTCTTTACCTAGATTTTCTGTCTGATCCTTTCTCAAGCCCCTGTGTCTTCATCCTCTAGGGTTCTTATGTTTGTCCCAGTGGGTCAGACTGCAACCTCCCAAGCCTCTCATCCTACAGTCCAAAGAGAGAGGGAAACAAAACATACCATATCAAAGCCACCTCGTTTGTACACAACAGAAGGACAGTACAAGCACAACCCAGAAGACCTTACCTCAGCAAGGTATCAACACTGGTGACAATGCCAAGAGTGTGGATAGTGGGTGCCTCTGCCACACTCTACCGCAGAACCACAGTCATGATGTGTTTCATTCCAAGACACAAAGAAGGATGCTAAGGCAGGGACGTCTTGGGAAGAAACACCCCTTTAAGTTAGGGTGACACAAAGAGTTGCTCTCCCAAGTCTCTTGCTGTTATATGTTAATAACCCAAGTGTTCCTTTGTCATCCCTTAGGAAAGGGATGATAGTTCTAGAATGTTCCTCAGTTCTAGAATGTTCCTCACTCCGGCCTTCCCTATTGGTTCCCATTCCTCCCCTGAATCCCAGTTGGTTGCTACCCTATATTCCCACCTCCGTACTGCCCCTATTCTCTTTACCCACTGGCCCTCGGACCTGATGCTCTGCCTCCCTTGTGCCATATATAATCCTCGACCCTTCCTTGTTCTTTGCTCTTTTTCCCTGGTCCCCTTCAGTGTGCTGATAATAAAGGCCACTGGAATACCATACAAAGAGCACCTCCTGTGCTGCTTCTTCATTGACTCTCAGATAACAACGTGGTGCAAGCGTCTGGTGCACGCTGAGCTATCCCCTTCTCATAGAGGATGCTCTCGGGAAGGTGGTGACTTCAGCAGCTCCTGCCACATCACTGCAATGATCTGATCAGTGTCTTGGGATGGGTGGCGCCTCCAAAGTTCATAGTAGCTGCAATGTTACCAAGTTGCAACGCCTACTATAGATGACTGTGACAGTGGTCACAAGGGTTTTCAGGGTGAAGAGAGAGACAAGAATGTTGATTCCATGTTCAGAAGGCTGATTTATTATTTTATGATATATATTATACTATGACTATACTACAAAGAAATAGAAGGAAAAGTTCTCAAAAGGCTAGCTAAGCTAAGAATAGAAAAGAATGAATAACAAAGATCTGTGTCCTGGCAGAAAGTGAGAACAGCTCTGCCGTGAGTGGTGAGTAAATCCAAACATCCACAGGAGATCAATCACGGATCCACCTGTTGCATTCCACAGCAGCAGATAACCACTGTTTACATTTTGTTGCTGAGGCCACAGCTTCTCAGAAGGGAGAAAAATCCCAAGAAAGGATTTTTCACAAAAGATATCTGTGACATTTCACCCTTTTAATTTTATTAAATTAAAAAGAAAAGTGTTTGTAATTTTCTCTGCTGTGCACATGCAGAGGAAAGAACAAACACTTGACAGGTTATCTGTTGCCAATCAAAACCTCACTCAAGTGCTGGTGTGGAATGAACAGGGAATTTCTTCACCTGTAGAACATAAAATACTAACATATCACTAAAACAATTTTACAATATAAGAAAATGCAAAAACAATGCAAAGAAAGTCCAAGTCCAAACAGCTGAGTTTCAGGAAAAAGTCCATGGACTGAAGATGTTCCTCTTTGCCATCTCTGAAACTCCCTTTTTGGTCCTGAAACAGGCTTGCTGCAGAAAACTCCATCAATAGTTATCAAAAGTCATTGACAGTCATCAAACAATTTCAAACCATTTGAGACAACTTCTGGAATGTCCTGGCCACAGCTGCTGCCAGCTATTTCAACTTTTTTATTTAATTTAAATTTTTTTGGTTTTTTTGATTGAAAAGAGCAGCAGCAGCAACAGTGGAGCCAGAGAAAGGCCCTGGGGGGCCCTGGCCAATGTGGACGGATCAGGAACCCCAGAGCTGGCCCACAGAAAGGTGGCCCTGGGCCAGAAGGGGAAAGCAAAACCCCCAAACCCATCAGGTGGCCGGGGGATGGCCCTGGCCCAGGGACCTGAGCCCAACAGCCCAGGCCCAACCTGCCAGGCGGGCTCTGCCTTGCCACAGCCCGGCACCACACTGCCAGTACAATGGCCGAACGGGTGACCAGACGCTTCCTTTCCCCAAAATCACCAAGGCATGCCAGCAGCAGGGAAATAGAAGCAGTCCCAAGAACCCTCATCTCAGGTCTAAGAATGTTTCTTCCCCACAGCAAACATGCCATGATCTCTTCCCGCTGTGCCCTCTGCCTCTGCAATGCAAATGCAACAGGTGTGTCTCCCATCTGCCTCACGGCACCACTCCCTCTGGGCTGGAAACCAAAGGCAGAACTCTCGGGACCCACCTGCCCCTCACCGCTGAGGCGTGCGAGGGGTGGCAGAGAGATTCACACCCCCCAAGGGAAAGCAACTGACCAAACACCCCCAACTCGCAAAGAACGCTAATCTTGAAAGCCGGCAGTAGAGCTGCACTGGCACTCAGCTGTTGGGCCATGCCTCCTCCATGGAAGGAGAGGCTGACGCCCTCTTCCCCTGTCCTAGCTACCCCCCCAGGACAGCCCGAAAAACTCAGAGGGGAAATTACGCTGGGTGCAGGAGCCGCCACAGGCTGCTCCGAGGGTCCCACGGGTTCGGCAGCATTTTCAGCATCATCCTGAACAGGGACTGGCTCGGTTTGAGGCGGTGGGGGTGCGTGGGAACATGCCGCTGCTGTGTCCCTTGGCTGCGGGAGCGGCAGCAGGCACGGCGTGGGGTCGGCAGCATCTCCTGCCCCTGGCTCTGGGGTCGGCTGTGGAGGCGGCGAGGCCGGAGAGGGGGCGTCCCCCGCTGAGCCGGAAGCAGCAGCCGCATCATCGTCGCCTAGCAACATCGACGCAGCTGCAGGGAGCGGTGTTTCTGAGCTCTCAGGCGCAGGCGGGGAAGCCAGCGGAGGCACGGGCGGGACCGCCCAGGAAGGCGGCCACGGAGCGGGTCCGGGAGGCGGCTCCGCCGGCCCGACCTGCGCTGCCCCCATCTCTGAGCGGGGCGGGGTCCAGGAGGCTGGCAGTGGCGGGGCATGCAGGGCTGCCAGGGGCGGTGCTCGCGGCGCCGGCCGGGGAGGCACCGCCCACTCTTCATCCCCCGGAGAGAGAGAAGGGGGGGAGAAAGACGGCCCCATCTGAGCATGCTCCGAAGACACAGCAAAAAAAACTTCGGCTCCGGGCGAAACTTCGCCCCCCGGCCGGGATGCAGGGGAGCTGGGAAGCAGCCGATCGTCCCCCTCCAAAGGGTCTTCTCCTGCTGGACTCCGGGAAAATGGGGCAAGCCCGTTGCAGTTAGCAGTCCAGGGAAAAACAACTGCTCTCCGTTCCAAGACCGGAAAGAGTGCCTTAAATGTTAGGTGAATTTGGTGGTGTCCAAATCCACGGTACAAAAGGACTTGGAAAATGGATTCCATGCACTCCCATACAGACACATCCAGGGCATACAGCACATTCGTAAAAAACCCAAAAAGCTTTGCCCATCGGAAAAACTCATAGAAATGTCTTTCTGACAGGAAAATTCCAAGAATTCCATCCTCTTCATCCCATTTTTGCCAGAGGGCAATAAGTTTCTCCTCTGAAGGGGAGAAAGGAACCTCGGCCCTGGTGGGAATGCCCCACCACCTTTGCAGCCATAACCTGCAAAGGCCAGGATCATCAGGAAGGGAAAAGCCAACAGTACCTTTTGAAAGAGTCCAGAATGCTCTGGCCAACTGCAAGGTGCTGCTAGGCTGTCCGAACATCTTCCTGGAGGCTTTTCAGAAGGTTCTCTTTGTGGTCAACCTTGCTGTGAACTATGTCCAAATCAGGATCTTCATTTCTTCAGCTCCTGGCTAGAATCCACTTCTGTGGTCACTTGTGAAGCAACCATCAATGCCACACATTCAGGGTTTACGCAGTGCAGCACTTGCTCTTCTGGGGTCTCATCAAGTGATGATTTGCTCTTCAGACGAGGGGTCACCAATTTTGACAGTGGTCACAGGTGTTTTCAGGGTGAAGAGAGAGACAAGAATGTTGATTCCATGTTCAGAAGGCTGATTTATTATTTTATGATATATATTATACTATGACTATACTACAAAGAAATAGAAGGAAAAGTTCTCAAAAGGCTAGCTAAGCTAAGAATAGAAAAGAATGAATAACAAAGATCTGTGTCCTGGCAGAAAGTGAGAACAGCTCTGCCGTGAGTGGTGAGTAAATCCAAACATCCACAGGAGATCAATCACGGATCCACCTGTTGCATTCCACAGCAGCAGATAACCACTGTTTACATTTTGTTGCTGAGGCCACAGCTTCTCAGAAGGGAGAAAAATCCCAAGAAAGGATTTTTCACAAAAGATGTCTGTGACAGATGACCACACTTCAAGCACCATTAGCGATGAACAGTCAAGCGACAATAAGAACAATAAGCATGCAATAATAACCAACATCATAGGAACAATTAACAGTAGCATTGGTCCCCGTCACAGACCCCATCCCTATACCTTCCGCTCTGAGCTCCTTCCCCAGTGGTCCCTTCACCTCCAGTTCCCACAACACCAGGACTGGAAGACATAATGACAGCGACCGGAAGGAGGCAATCTTGGCCTCCACTGCCACCAACCAGAGGGCAGATTCCAGTCCCCCAAAAAGGGCCCGCACAATCATCAAGCGCTCTCCATCCTCTTTGGAGGATGAGAACAGCAGCTCCCGAGTCTGAGCATTGCTGGGCCCAGACACAGAGTGAAGCCACTCAGGAGAGTGACTCCGAGTTGGTCAAAAAGATCCTGGCCTTCCCCGTAATTTGCAAACGCAGTAGGAGGCTGACTGCCATCAATACCTGGGAGCCAGTCCCCTACAGGGAGTTAAAAGAACTTTGTAAGGTAGCAAATGAGCATGGTAGAGGATCCCACTTTTTCAAAAACCTACTAGAGCCTACCTTCTCCATGCATGTTCCAGTTCCACATGACATTAAAAATATTATGAACTGCCTTCTCTACCCTGCCGAATACATGTTATGGGAGAGGCACTGGAATAAACATCTAAAATCATTATCTGACAAATATGCCAAAGATGCCAACAAGCAAAATTTGTCAGTGGAACAGATTGCCAGAGAAGGTGACTTCCAAAAACCCCTAGACCAAGCAAAGTACCTTCCTGAAGATGCTCTAGCTGTCATAGCTACAGCAGCAAAGACCTCTCTGCTCTTCACACCTGACGATAGTGCTCCCACCCAAAGTTTTGCCAGCATAAAACAAGGAGCAACAGAAGCCTTTGTAAAGTTTATTGACCGATTGAAGACCACACTCAAAAAGCAGATTGAGAGCCTGGAGGCTCAGAAAGAAATTTTAGTAAAAATGGCTGTGGTCAACACAAGCCATGTGTTTGCAGGTTGATTTTGAGAGCTCTCCCCCCGGGCACAGAACCAACCATTGGCTGAGGCGTGCACCTCGAAAACACGGTTGCCCAAGCAGTGGCAAAACGAATTGCACAGGGAGTCTCTGGAGCTTTTGCCATCATATCATCCAGAAAAAACTCAGTATGTTTTAGTTGTGGGGAGCTTGGACATGTTTTTATACACTCCCCTGAAAAGCCCTCTCTCCAGGACCGTTAACCAGATCATCGGTGGCCCCAAAGACAGCCTAGGTTCCAGCCACATTTGGGAAACTCCCAGCAGAGCGCAGGACAGCCCCATGGTCTGACACCAAATCAAATGCCGTATCGCTCTGTCCCGCCTGCGAGTTCCACCACCGACCATCAGCGGCAGGGAAATGGACCACAAGTGACACCATCACCATAGGATATCCCTGAACACATTGCCAAGATCCAACACACGGAGCAATACAGGTGGGAACCCAGCTCCAACTGGTAACCTCCCTATCAATCGACTTCACTGATGAATGCATACACCCCATTCCTACCAGGAAGTTTGGGCCATCCGATGGGTCATTCCAGCATTTTAATTATCAGAGACACTATCATGGGCCTGAACAAATTTACGTTATTCCCGAAGTCCAGACTGTCAGCCCAGGAAAAGAGATTTTTATACAGATTTGGCCATATTGACCCTCCTTTTTATCTCTCAAAAGAGACAACAATTGCACAGGCTTTCCTCCTGCCAAGAGACAACCCAGAGTGAGCTCCCCCTCAACCCAATCATCATGTGGATGCAGACTGTGGGCACAAGCAAACACATCATTAAGTGTGGGCTGTTTTGTAAGAGGGAGGAGGTCCACCGCCCAGGGATGCTGGACACCAGAGCTGAAGTCACCATCATCACTTGCTCCCAGTGGCCAGCAAACTGGGAATTACAACCAGGCAGGGGTGATCTCAGGGATTGGAGACGTAGCTGTGCTGATGTGAAGCAAGAGAAACATCATAGTTGAAGGTCCTGATGGCAAAATTGCCACCATCCGCCCATTTGTGGTGAGGGTGCCTATTACACCCTTACCCTTACAATAGGGCAGGGACCTATTGTCCATATGGGGAGCCACTATCTGTCTCACCCAGGGATTTTTAATTGGGGATACTGTACAGTGTGCACCCATCATCCCTCATCTCATGTGGAAACGACACCATCCAGTGTGGGTGGACCAGTGGCCCCTTTCCAGCATAAAACTCTGTGCTAGAGGCCCTTATGGAGGAGCAGCTCGCCAAGGGCTACATCACAGAAACCACCAGCCCTTGGAACTACCCTGTCTTTGTCCTCAAAATACCAGGCAAGGACAGGTGGAGGCTCCTTCACGACCTTCGCAAAACCAACAAAGTCACTGAGGACAAGGGTCCCCTGCAACCTGGCCTGCCCTCATCATTGATCTCATCCCAGGACTGGAAGCTAGCTGTCATCGACATCAAAGACTGCTTCTTCAATATCCTGCTCCACCCTCAAGACACCTCAACATTCGCTTTCTCTCTGCCCTCCCCCAACAGGCAAGCCCCACTCAAGCAGTAACACTGGCTGGTTTTGCCACAAGAAATTAAGAACTCGCCATCAATCTGCCAGTGGTACATGGCTCACATTCTGTCCCCAGTGCGGAACGATCATTCTCCTTTACATCGATGATATACTTATCTGTGCTGAGACACAGATTTATCTAGACTTGACACTAACAAAAACCATCCAGACCATCAAAGCAGCAGGCTTTGAAATCCATGAAGACAAGATGCAGCACACCTGCCTACCTGGGACTCCAGATTCATGAGAGGACAGTCATGCCCAAGCAACTGACCACCCAGGATGGCCGAAGACCTTGTGAGATTTACACCAACTCTGCAGGTCCATCAACTGGGTATCCCTGCTGAGGATCAAGACGGAGGTCCCCGCACCACTCTTCAACCTGCTCCGCAGCAGCAAGGACCTAGATTCACCATGCATTCTCACATCAGAGGCCAAGGGATCCATTACAAAGGTTCAAGAAGCCTTGTCTTCACAGCAAGCCCACTACTTTGAACCCAGCCTGCCTTTCTAGCTTGCCATTCTGGTAAGGCACCACGCTTTCACTCACTAATTTTCAATGGGACAATATGCTGAGAGACCCACTCCTCATCACTGAGTGGGTCTTCTCACACAATCAACCCTCCAAGACTGTAACAACACCGCAGGGACTAATGGCTGAATGAATAAAAAAGGCTAGGGCTCGCCTCTGCTCTCTTGCAGGGAGTTCACATGCATCTACCTTCCATTGAAAACTGGGGATTTGGAGCATTTGCTCCAAACCAACGAGAGCCTTCAGTTCACCCTTGATAGCTATATGAGCAAAATTTCTATTCATTTATCAGGACATAAAATATTGAAATCTGAATTTAATCTGGTCCCCAAATTACTTCAAAGCAGTACACCTCTCAGGGCCCTGACAGTTTGTACTGATGGCTCAGGGAAATCCCACTAGTCAGTGATGACTTGGAGGAATCCCAGGATGCAGGAGTGGGAATCTGACATCCAGGTGATTGAAGGATCACCACAAATTTTAGAATTAGTGGCCATCGTTAGAGCCTTTGAGAAGTTTCAAGAACCTTTCAATCTGATCACCAATTCAGCATATGTCACTGGTGTAGCTATGAGAGTTGAACATTCTTTTCTAAAAGAGGTCTCCAACGCAAATTTGTGTTAATTGCTTTCTAAACTAATATACCTCATTTCCCACAGAAAGCAACCATATCATGTGATGCATGTGAGGTCACACACCAACATCCCAGTGCCACTGCAGAAGGTAACGAGAGAGGAGATGCAATAGCCATGCCAGCTGGGACCACCAACATCCCAAATATTTTCACAAAAGAGAAGTTACCACATTCCTTCTTTTATCAGAATGTACCAGCTCTCATGTGGATGTTCAAGTTACCAAGGGATCAAGCTAAAGCAATTGTGGGCACCTGCCCCAATTGCCAATCATATCAAATATCGCCAATAGGATCCAGGGTTAATCCCTGGGGGCTAAGTACATGCCAAATATGGCAGACTGATGTGACTCATATCGCATCCTTTGGAAGGACAAAATACATTCACGTGTCCGTTGACACATTTTCAGGAGTGGTGTTTGCATTAGCCCACATGGGAGAAACTTCCAAGGACACCATCTGGCATTCCTCCTTGTATTTGCTATGCTGAGAGTCCCTGCACTGATAAAAACTGATAATGGACTTGTCTACACCTCCCACAAGTTAGGAGATTTCTTTAATCAGTGAGTGGTAAGGCACACCACAACTCACTCTTCTACAGATCCCATCAGACCCTTAAGAGAGTCCTTGATCAGCAGCAGGGAAGAACAGAGACTATGCCTCTTGTTTGGAGGCTCTGTAAGGCTCTGTAAGTTATTAATTTCCTAAATTGTTCAGCCTCAGAGCCAAATCCCCTGCCACTGCTCATCAAGGACCCAGAAACACAACAAATATCACAGCCTTTCTCTTTGATTTCCTAGGGGAGGGAGTGTGCCTATCTGTCCACACCATCAGGTCCCAAATGGCTCCCAGCAAAAAGCATAAAACCATACCTTGGCTCTGCAAGTACTGCTCCTGCAGCAAATAACTCAGATCCTTCCGAGACCCTTACAGAGACACCTGAGAATCAGAGAATGACTGCCTGGAAACAGAGACAACATCAAACACCCATGCACCAAAGACCAAGCCATTCCATCACCAGGTCACAGACGGGACAAGTTCCCGAACAACCCCCTGTGTTGTTGGGTTAGTCTGAGTTGCACCCCCCCACCTAGATGTCAATCTTACCCTAAGTCTTGCCCCTTGCTCTAGAATGTTCCCTTCCCCTCCTCCTACTTGACTGTATATCTCCCCTTGTACCTGCCCCCGGCTCTGGAAATCCCCTTGGAAATCCCCTAATATTGGAAGCCCTATTGGTCTGTTTAAACTGTTCCCCTCCCCCTGTGTTACCCCATTAGTTTGAGTGTTATAAACCCCACGTCTTGTTGCTGCTCCCCAATCCTTTCCCTAATGGCTGGAAATTTGTACCCTCCCGAGACCTCCCCTGTATAAGAATCCTTGCACACATGTTGTCCCTGGACCCTCCTTAGAATAAACCTCCTTGGAACCTATACAAAAGACCTCTCCCTTATTCTTGCCCCTCCCTTCAATGCTGAATCATCAATGCTGTAGAGCTTAAGCCCTACAGCTGTATCCTAGACTCTGCTGCTTTCTGAGAACAGCCCACTCTTGGCCTAGCGCTAGGAGCTGGCTGGGGAAAATCTAGCACCACATCAATGGCTGCTACACAAAGCTCCTTCTCTGACTCCCTTCTCCTCAACTCCTCCCACTCCCAGAACCCTCAATATTTATTTACCTGCACATCCTCATTCCTACCCTGAAGACTCTCACTTACCTGTATTTCCCACTGTGTTGGGGACACAAACAGGACGGGACTGCTGGTTCCTTGATCTTTTATTGCAGTATCAGCTTCATTACCTAGTTGTGACAGTAGGAAGATGGCAAAGGCTCATGTACAGTCGTCAGCAGCCAAAGATTTCTTTGTTAAGAACATTTTAAAAACTTTCTAGCCACAGTATATTGTTAAACCTTACAGACAGTTGTTCTAGCCAATTACTAAAAGTACATGTACACCCACTTCACACAATGACTGCTTGTCTTCTTTCTACACCACTATTAAGCTTAAAACCTTCTACTATCTTGCTAAGCATATTTTCTTGTTGCTATCTTAGGGTCTATCTTAGCCAAGCCTAAAACTCAAGGTATTGTTTAATGGCCTTGCTTCCTATACCATTGTAACTTTTTCTACCTTAAGAGTTTGCAGCTGCAGCTAGTTCAGAGTTTTCTGTTTCTAAGGCCTGCTTTCCCAGCTTTCTAAAAATTTTCTTACCTTTACAGTTTCCCACGCCCCCAGCTCCTACAGCGTTCCCAAACCTCCCATATTCCGCCTCAATGCTGCTTCTACCAGCAACCAACTGAATGTCCCCACTAGGTAGAATGGTTCCGCTGGCAACATCTACCTCAATAACATTCCCCAAATCCCTTTCTTCGTCCACTTTTCCCAGTTATTTTTAAAAGAGGAAATAAAGAGGGAGGAGGGAGGAAAAAGGAAAGCTTTAGAAGGGAATGACTTCCCTAAAACTAATAACCTCCCATTTAAAACTCCCAACAGAAACCCTCTTAACATCACCCTACCACCAAGATGGCTGGCAGTACCCATGCCAGCGAGGTCCTTCTGACTGTCCTGGTCCTCTGGATGTCCATGAGAACACCAGCGGTGGATACATGGTTAATAGCACAGCCCAAAGAAAACATCTGAGTTACCCTCGCCAAGACTCTCTGCCAAGACAACATGTGCCTGTCCATGGGCAGTGCCAGCAATCCACTGGCCTTGTGCCTGGTAGGGATTCTGCTAAAGCCAAAAGAATACCCCTTTACAAGGAAGGAACTCAACCTGGTAGACACTTGGGATGAGAGGATGAGGATCTTGCCTATGCGGGGGGGGTTTCCAGAGGAACCCCAGGAATTGGAACTTTTGAGGTCCTCCAAGGCCATTTATTGTGTAAAGTTTTATTACAGGCCCTCGAGTAAACCATGGTCTGCATTAGAATATCAAAAATCTATCTTCCTAAAGGATGTCTCACCTACCAACAAAATTTACAATTCAATTAACTGGTGCAATTACACCAGCAACACACTATCCGTGTCCTCTTGCCATCCCAGAGTTCTTCCCTAGGATGTGCTCCTGATCTGTAGAGACAGGGTGTGGGCAGGAATCCTCTCTCATCTACTGGGAGGTCCTTGCACCCTTGGCCAGCTTACCATCCTAACCCAAACCTCAACCAAAATTCACGATTCATAAAAGAAAAATTAACTGGCTGGCCAAAAAAGAGAACCTGTACAATTTGATGAAAATTATAACAGCAGAATTGTTGATTAACATCATAAGAAGGATAATGATGTCCCTTTTTCTACCACACGTTGCCACCGCAAAGGCTCTCAGTGAGCTTTCTCACCTGGAGTGTTAGCTTGGTAAGCAGGCCAACCTAACATATGTGGTGCTAAATGATCTCCTGTCAGACGAGGAGACCACCAGGTATGCCACCCTTCAAAATTGAGCAGTCATTGATTTTCTGCTGCTGGCCCATGGACACGGCTGCAAGGAGTTCAACAGGCTGTCTTGCTTTAACCTGTCTTCTCACAACAAAAGCATCCATGCCCACATCCAGAAGATCCAGGACCTGCTAAAAAAAGTCAAGAAAAAGACCCAAAATGGTCTGAGGACCTCTTTGGCTCTGGGGACTTAAGAGATGGGTTGCCTCCCTTCTAAAAAATATTCTTTGGATCCTTTTGGTTGGTTTTGGTTTATTTTTTTGGTTTTTTTTTTTTTTGGGCATGTTTGGTTGTTTTAAGATTTTGCTTCTAAAGTCTCTGGGGAAAGCCTTTTTGCTAATTAAAGAAGGGGGAGTTGTGGGGGCTGGAGAACCAGCCAGGGAAAGGCCTGCCACACTCCCCTGGAGAGCCAAACCCTAAGCCACAACCTTTTTGGTTGTCACAAGTAGAAAGATCACACCAGAATCTTTTACGGTATTATGTTAATCCCTTGTACCCATTTAGCCTATCCCCTTTTCTCCACCCCTGTGCCCTCTCCCCATTGTTTCCCAAGTTTTGTCCCACTCCTCGCTTTCCCCATGTAAACTCCTGTTTCCCCTGCCTTCTCAGAGTTCTTGTACCTGGTCTCCTTCACAGAGTGCCCTGCTTTTAATAAAGGTTAGTTCTCTGTGGAATGTCATACAAGCTCCCGTCTCTCTTTCCTCCACGTGGCCTGAAGCTAGCCAGAAGACAAAGAACCAGAATCACTGGCAAACGTGAGGACGTGCCTGTGCCCCCTGGACATCCTTGTAAGGACACTTCTTTGGGAAGCTTGCAGGGCTCCTACCACCACTCATCCACTGAGGCATCCATCCCAGGATAGGGGACAAGGGGATTGGGAATAGGACAGAAAGATTCATCTTCTGGAGGTGACTCCTGTCAAGTATGAGAAAAAGGTATTCTCTCAAGGATGCACATGGAATGCCATGGACAAAGGTACCTGGTGCCTGAAAGGATTAGCTGTGCTGGAGGTAAACTAAAAGGATTCAAATAACAAGCAACCCCATCTAGATCCATATGATGTCCACTGTACACAATTGCCATGGTTTAGGAATAGTACTTCCCAATTCAGTGCTCATATTGAGGCCGTAAACTACACTGCTACTCGGTCCCCTCCTGTCCCCCTTCCCATCCCTTTGTGGATGGGTGGGGAAAAGAACTGAAGGCACAAAAGATAAATATCATTTGTTGAGATAAGACCAATTTACTGGAAACAGCAATGAGATGAAGAAACAAATGGTAACAGCAATATTCATAACAAAAGTGTATTAAAGAGAGATTGATTCACAGGCAAAATGTTCATCACAGAGCTGTGGCTACAACACCCCAACTGCTTTCTCCAGTTTGGAACAAGCACTTGACTGAAAGGAACCCCTTCTCTTCGGAAGAGACCACTTTCCCCCATCCCTAGAAAATTATGTTAGGCAGTAGAGAATCATAGAGTCTCGGTTGATGAGTTGTTGCCAACACTGCACTGTTGTAGCATCAGTACCGGTTGTTCTTTGATCTTCAGCAGTCTCATAGCAGAAGGGTCTTCTGAGAGGCTAGGCAAGGTAGTCAACTGTGTAAGTTCTTCTGTCTCCATAGCAGCTATTCTAAAAAGACCAATCATGCACTTTTGGGTCTTCAAAACACCCACTTCTGAGCTAATCTATGCCAAGACTGCACACGGCCTCTGGGTCAATCACAATGGGGCTGTTTTGCTACTCATTCCCAATCAAGCTCACTTCACCTTTCAGTACAGTCTGCTGTTATGATTCCCCTGTTACCTCCAAAAGAGAGAAAGATTGTGAGAGCAGTCTGCGGCCCTGGGGTGGAGGTCCGCTGGCTAGCAACACCCTTGGTGGCTGGAAAGCACGCACGAGGATGGCTGCCCCCTGATCTCTGCTGAGATTGTCCCAGGCGGCAGTGATTGCAGCGGTGTGGGTGACACTGCAGGGGCTCAGCACTAGGAACCCAAAGTGAAGGAAGCAGGGAAAGGACATTTGTTTGAGTCTCCAAGGAAACTTTATTTCCCAAAGGGGCTCAGGAGCAAATGCTGAAAAAGAGGGGGGTCCAGCGAGCTTTTTTAAAGAGAGGAGGGAATGAGGGGTAGATACAACTCAACCAATGGGGAGATCTTAGGGGAGGATAACATTACATAACTTAACCAATAGGGAACGCTTCGGGGAAGGAAGAAGCCTCTTAAACCAATAAATCATCGAAGCAGGGCTAACTGACAGGGAACATTCTGGAACACAAGGGAAGTGGTAACAGTAATTGACAGGAATGAGGGGCAGGGTGACTGGGATTGGCATGGGCACATAAGGGAATGAGGGGAGGAGCAGGAAGACTGACACAGTGAGGGACAGACAAGTGGTGAGAAAACTTTGAGGTAAACAACTTAGGCCTGAACCATTGGAGGGAACAGAACAGAGTACATGGGAGAAACTACTGTGAATTACTAATAAAGAAACTCTAACTTTTATATTAAAATTGCATCAAAACATCAAACTACCACAAAAGACTCTCTCTCTACTCATTTTGATGGCATCAGGGTTACACAGTGCGCTGCTGTCAACTAAAGCCTCCCATTCTTGTGGTTCTGACGTGCTACGCTACTAGATCCACATAGTCTAATAAATCTGACCATGCCTTTCCTCCACCTGGCAGGAGGCTGGGCCTCTCTAATCCTGCTCACAGTCATTCCTCATTCCCTGAAAGTATGACCTGGGGATCCCTTCAAGAGCATTTGGCATAACATTCCTTCTATTCTGCCTTGGGGCTTGCCCACAGAAAACAAGCAGCATTTATCTTCCAAGAGCTTCCGGGGGTAGTCATTCCCTCTCTCAACCCATGTACTCTTGCTGCTAGGGAAGAGGTGAGTTTCCATCCCACCTCCTCATGTGTTCTCCATGTTCATGCAGGTAAAACCACAGGTTACCTCATGGAGTGTACCTTTTCTTCCTGTCCAGGGGGTGCCTACTCCTCATAGCAGACACTCTGGTCTGTGTTGATGGGGCAAGGAAAATTTCCTTTTCATCTCATCTACATTTTGGGTGGCCCTCTTTAATTTCCTTTCCTAAATACAGGAAATCCTTGGTCACTCTTTCCATGGATGAAATGCAGGCCCATAAAAGGGTGAAAATGGTTTTTCATATGTCCAGAATCTGCCAACCAAAATGCCCCCCTTTTCTATTCCCTCCTTCTATGCCACCACTGGTTGACCAGTGGTTTCAGCAGTTGACTGGTGGTTTCCTTGAGAACCAGCTCTGGTGATTTTACAGAGAAAGACTGCTTTGATCTGGTTGTCTGGAACTGGAACTGTAATGAAGCAAAAAACAACAAACCAGATGATGTGCACAGTACAGAGAATGAACCAGAAAAAAGCCTGGGTCCAGGGTTTAGCAGGGATATTTATACATTTATGTCTGGGAAGGGATTAAGGCGGGATCTGAGGGAAGGAATGATTAAGAATATTACAATTTTTGCAGCAAAAAGTAACTAATGGTAACAAAGAGAACTCAGAACTTTCTAATAACAATCTGCATAACTGAACAAGAGGATCATGGGCGGGAGCTCCTGCTAACCCTAACTAAAGAGGGTTTCCCACAGCCTTAAGCCACCATCTTCTTCTTTTTCTTCTTCTTCTTTTAAACCAACCCCAACATACCATTCCCAATGACCTGGCATATAACTCTAGTGCATTCCCTATGAAACTCTGCCACGTGTTTTGTGTACACTGTCTGAATTATTAGGGAACTGCTTGTTATATGAAAGGATTATCTCCAGCACATCTGATAATCTCAGGTACCAGATACCTTGCTCCAATGTGTTTAACTTGTCTTGGTGTACTGCAAGGCCTTCTTGCAAAAGTGTCTTCCCCTCACTGTTGTGTTGTGTCTGTATAAGTTGGACTGTTCCATCCCCCCTTTCATGCAATGGTTCTGCCCTGGTTATCTCCTCCCTCCCTTGAGCTGCTGGTTATCCCAACTCCCCCCCAGTTGCCATGGAGACCAATGTATCCTATCTCAAATCCGTCCCCAGTGCCCTGTCCATCACTCAGCACTCCCACTCTTCTCTCTAGAAACTTCCAGCTAGAGCGTCAAGTGATTGGTTCAGGGGCTGGGGCCCACCCTGGGGCCCCACCCTCAAGTTATCCCCATTGGTGCTCTCCCTAAGTCAAGCTTATGTATCTCACTCCCCTCTGAAATTCTATTCACCCGAGGACCGACTCCTGCCCTGTCTCCTTCCCTTCTTACAAGCTGTTGTAATCTCCCTGAATCTGTCTTCTGCTGTTGGTTCCCCTGGGACCCAATAAACCCAGATTAACCACAGCTGGAGTCTGCTCTCTTTTTCTGCTGATTGTAGCTGCAAGCCAAGCCACGTCCTTCGACAAGGCTATTGCTGCTGTCATAGCACAGGGTGGTTGCCTTAGGCGCTGTCCTGGATCACTGAAATCAGGATAGTGCTCCTCTGCTGCTACAGTGCTGGACTGCTAGCCGGGACGTTGAAAGGGACAATCCTTCTCCAGCTGCCCGCTTCACCCTCACACTTGAGAAGAGTTACATCTGGAGCCTCAGAGTTTCTGGTCTTTTCCCAAGCCTCACATTGGATGCAAGAAATATGGTGGTTTAAAGCCCAGCTGGGAAATTAAACCCACTCAAGCTGCTCTCTTTCCCTGACCCCTTCTGATAACACAGGAACCCTAGGAAAGATTATAATCTGGAATAACAATTTACTGAAAATCACAATAACCACAACTATATTAATAACAAAAAGAGCATCAGAGAAAGAGGGTGGTTTATCCCAAAATAGAGCATTCACCACCAAACATCCCCCCAGGCAGTACTCAATGGGGTCTCCAACAAGGGCAATATGTCAAAAAGAGAGCTTTCACCATTTAACATTCTCCCCTCCATAGACTGAAAATAATGGAAAACCACAAAGGGGAATCGCGCTGCTGAAATGTCAACTCTGTGACACCTGGCAGTACTTAGGCCCCACTGGGGCTCTCCGGCCTAGTGACATAGTTCCAGTGCAGGGTGAAATAAGTAGGGCGGGAAATTTTTCTGCCCTACTGCCTTTATTGAGGTCAGCTTGGGTGGGGGCCTGACAAGTCACTGCTGCTCCCAGGAGTGGCACAGAGGAGGAGGTGTGCAGCTTTGTCCACTGGTGTGCCGGCAGAGTTGGGGCTTCCATCCTTGTGAGAGCACCTGGACATTACAGTTCTCAATTTAACATTTGAAGTCTTCTTTCTAGCTGACATCGCTGTGTTAGGGTGAGAGGTTATAAAAGGTCTTAGCAGACACTAGATTCAGGTGCTTACCCTTAGATGTCACTTAGATTTTTTAATTCTGTGGTAGCTCATTGTTTTAAGGGTTTTCTTTGCTGAACTTGGCAAACTGTTTCTACGTTAGCATACAAGCTCTGACGTCACTTCCTCCTCACAGTCCCAGGTGCCATTTTCCCGGAAGCAGCAGGGGTGATACCTGACAAAGGGGGATTTCTAACAATTAAACTATTAACGACAGGTAATTACAATATTAATTAAAGAATAAAACTATAAACAACAGGTAATTACAACATGAAACTATTAAAAAAAGTAATTAAAGCACTAACTTAGTAGCAATTGGTTTCACTTTTTAACTCTATAACTTTTAAAAATGGACAACTTTTTACTCCTAAAACAGGGCATCTCTCTCCAATAAGGCAGCAGTGGTGGCAGTGAAGCAGTGGAACTGTCCCAGATCGTCTTCTCCAGAGCCAGGCAAACCAAGCACACTTTGTTCTTTCAGCTTTGGTGTGTTCCTCTTCCTAGGACTGGTGTCTTCCTGCTGAAATCATGCCTCCAGTGATGATGTAGATGGTGTGGAATTAAACACAGAAATTCCACCCCCATTTTTTTCTATATCCAGGTCACCTGTGTTCAAAATTGTGTGTCTCAGGTGCAATGTAAAGCATCTAGATTTTATATAAACCATTCTATCAGTATTTCCATCTTTTTGGTGTCCTTTTGGAGTGGAGAAGGAGTTCTTATTTTTTCCCCGAAGTGTTACAAGAAAATATTGAATGATCTTTGGTTTCCTATCTCTTTTACATTTTTCTTTTATTTAGGGAGGATCTTGCTGTGATTTTTGTATCTTCAGGATCTCAGCCTGTGAAGG
Organism: Melozone crissalis; assembly: GCF_028551555.1. NCBI lineage: Eukaryota > Metazoa > Chordata > Aves > Passeriformes > Passerellidae > Melozone > Melozone crissalis. The sequence continues at coordinate 15,326,903 of NW_026535783.1, read as the reverse complement.
AATGCCATTTAATAAATCAAACCGTAATGGCCATCAGGTTCAAAGCCCATGTAAAGACTGAAGTTTCTTTGTCTGTCTGGAAGAAGAACAAGGCGTGAAGTTCATTTGCTAAGGTGAGAATATCTCTGTTGAGTGATTGAAGTTCTCATGGATGCCATTAGCAGTGCTAGTGCTGTGACTTTATGGGGGCACTGGTTAATTTTCTTGACCTGCAAGATCTGGCCTTTTATTGGAAATATCTTCATTTTGCTGTGGATGGAGGTAATTTTCAAGAAAGGAGTCTATTGTTTTTCCTCTGTGTCACACCATGAGTTTTCTGTAGGCTCTTGGCAACAGCTCTGTCAACTTTGAGGTGCTGGGGCCTTGAAGGGATAAAATGAGGGGTATGGCACAAGCAGAATTTTCTGCTTGTTTTTGCACATCCTGCCAGGAGTTCAGAATAATGAACATTTGCCAGTTGGTTTCCACAGTAGTAAATGCACAGGTAGATAAAGATCTTGGAGACCATGAGCTCTTTGCTTCAATTGGTTTGGTTGTGGTTTTCTGTTTTAAAATTTTGAAACATTAGAAGAATTCCTAGTTTTTAAAGGGCAGGCCTCAAATTCTGTGGTTGGAATCTGCTTTTCATATATTTCATAATCCCTGATAGAAGTAGAATTGCTTTGTGTGAAACATAAGCAATGACTGATCTTTACCCTGTGTTCCCTTTACTTCTTCAACCTCCCTCTGCTGGCAGATGTGCTTTTCAAGCAGGGGTGATTGGCTAACAAAGCAACAAGAGAGAAAACATGAAAATGTGCAGCAGCTGCCATCTGGGCCTCTGTGTATATAGCTCCATTTTTATAAGAACATAGGTTTACTTTTATTCTTATGTACTATTTTTTTGTATATGTATAAAGTTTTATATATATATATATATATATATATACACACACATATTTTGTTTTTAACATAGTTGTAGGCATATGGCTACAGAAAACTCTTGGGTTGACATATACACAGTTTAATAGGGGAAACCAAATCCATGTATACAAGCAAAGCAAAGCAAAACAAGGAATTCATTCACTGCTCCTCACAGACAGGCAGATGTTCAGCCATCTCCAGGAGAGCAGGGCCCCATCATGTGCAGTGCTTATTTCAATAGACAAATGCCATGACTACAAACATTCCCCCCTTTCTCTTTCTTCCCCTCAGCTTTACGTACTGAGCATGATGTCACATTGTCGGGAAATCCCTTTGGTCAGTTTGGGTCACCTGTCCCAGCTGTGTCTCCTCCCAACGTCTCATGCACTCTCAGCTTCCTCACCAGCATGCAAGAACAAAGAGCAGAAAAGGCCTTGGCTCTGTGTAAGCCCTGCTCAGCAATAACAAAAACATCTCTGTATTTTCAACCCTGTGCTCAGCACAAGTACAAAATACAGCTCCATACTGGCCTCTGTGAACAAGGTTAAGTCTACCTTAGCCAAAACCAGCACACAGGAGCTGAGCAGGCCAGAAGGGTTTGAGGGAGATGATGGGGAATGAGGGAACTGGGGGTTCTGAGGAATGTTGGGGCTGCAGGGATCCCAAGGGGATAGCAAGGCTGGGAGTATGGTGGGGCCAAGGGGACAGCAGGGGCCCAGCAGTGTCAGAGTGGGGTCTGGGCCATCATCAGCCCTGGTGGGTGGCAAAGACCGGTGCTTTGCTAGGTTCCTGTTCCACTTTCAGAGTTCCAGGGCTTGGTTTATGTGGTAAATAGGTGCAGCGAGGCGAGCGTGGCCCAAAGGGTCAATGTCCAGCTAGCTGAGGGTAGGGGCCGACACCCAGCTGCAATTCCCTGCCAGCACCCCTCGGCGTCAGACGGCCTCGGGCTGTGCTGGCTGCGGACAGGCTCTCGCTGATGGTTAGACGAGGAAAGGAGCAGGACACTCGCCGGGGGTTAAGTTGGTTTATTGATGTTCCCGAGCAACCAACTGAGGAGCTACCAACCGGGGAGTGGCCCCGAGGGGAGGGAGACGTGGGATTTTAAAGAAAGGGGGGTGTATATGGGTGGGATTTACAGGGAACCAATTGGGAAGGGTGGAGGGATGAACTTAACATAACTGACATAAAGGGGAAACCAATAAATACAAAGTAAAGGAGGGGCCCCGGGACCACAGCCAACCACAACCCCCAGAGAGAAGAAGATTCTGGAAAGCTAGGAGGAGTGGGGGGTGATTGACTGGGCCTGGGGAGGAGAGAAAGTCCACATATAAGGAAATAAGGGGGAGGAGGAATTATATAACTTAACTGACAGTTAGTGCCAATGGTGGGAAAACTGGGAAGGGCAGAACCATTTACATAAAACGGGGGGAACAATACAAAATGGGGGAGCTATACAATAAACTTAACAAACACACTACAACATCTCCCCTTTTTTTACCAAATAAATAGAAAAGAACGGAAAAGTTCATGTTAAACTTAAAAACGCAGGGACCTGCGGCTGGTCCAGCCAAGCCTCGCCCTCCTCAAGTTGGAGCCCGTCCGCCCATAGGTGGTCGAAGGGCGGCGCAGTAGCCCCCTCCTTATCCACGGCTTCCCCCGCCTCCGAGGAGAGGTCCTCCAACTTGACGGGCTCGTTTAAAGGAACGGTGGCGTGGTTCACTCTCGGCGCTGCTATTTTCGTTATCAGTCTTTTGACCAGTCCGCGGATCACAGCAACCAAAAGCAGAAGTATAATCAAACTTAAAACAACTTTACATACTGATTCTGTTATTGAACTGGCCCACCCGCTAAGGCCCCAACCCTTGAAGATGTCCCCCAGCCAATCAGATGTTTCTTGCTTGACTTTGTGAAGAAGGTCTTGTAGGCGCGGTGTCCTCGGCTCTGGAGGACACGTTCATGCAGCAGAGGCCCTCGAACTCCTCACAGGGGTGGTGGTGGAGCAGCAATAGAAAATCTATTGCTGCCCTGTTTTGGAGCATCGCCTTCCTTGTTATTTCCTCATCTGTGAGGAGGTCATATAGAGCAGCTGAGGTAAGATCGGCTTGTTTAGCCACCCAACACTCCAGGTGGCCCAATTCACCCAGAGATTTCGCCACTGATACCCATGGCAATAGGATGGTAAAAGCGACGGATTTTGAATGAGACCAATGAGTAATTTCGTCATCACAGTCCTCAGTGAGATCCTTAAGATCTCTTTTAGACCTGGCCAATTCGGACGTGATGTTTGTCTTTCTCCAATTGACAATTTGGGTCATGTTGGGGGTGAACAGCGTCAGCCTGCCAAAAGTGCACGGCCCTCCGATCAGACCAGAGGGGATGCCTGCCCATGCTCGGTCACCACAAATTAAAAACGCTCCCCTAGGAAGGGCACAAGGGGTCCGTCCAGTGGTGGTGGGGCCACTGATCTTTAAGACCGCCCAGCACCACTGGTTCGCTTGATATTCTTCTTTAGTTTGCTGAACCACCTCACTGCCCTTCTCTATAGAGGCAAAGGTGTAATCAAATTGAAAACAAACAGAGGCATTGGCAGAACCGAGAAGATGTAATTCTGTGGGCTCGCAGGGTAAAGGATACAGCCTACCTGCAGTAAACTTAACAAACACACTACAACAAATAGGTATGATTTGTCCTGACAAAATTGAAACAGTAATCAATATTGATGCAGTAATTAATATTTGGAAATAATAAAAAGTTAAAAGTTGTAATGCCACCCCTGCTGCAGATGTTCAAGCACAGGAGGAAAAAGCAAGAGATAACAGTTACTAAAAATTAACAGAAAGAAGGGAAAATCTGGTTGGGTCCCAGAAAAATGCCAGCTATAAGAGATTATTGCTTTAAAGCTTAAATGTAGTAATATGTTAGTTTTGGCTTACATTGTACTGACTTGGTGCACATGTGTAACCCAAAGGTGAATTAAAGGACGTTGAGGAAGAGGAGAGGCCTTCATCAAAAACGACCCCCAAAGACTTGTGTGACCACCAAAACAAGCAGTGGAGCGTGCGCGGTAAAGGTGGTGATGAGGGCGGAGGTAGAAGCATGATGAATTGAAAATGGAAGGAGATGACATTGACATATGGCATGTAAGGGGAGAATCTTCACTTGGCAGTCTCGTACGTGAGGTGGCAAGGGTCCAGAACCCTGCACTCCGTACCCTGCGGTTATCTTTTGCTTATGTGCTATTATTGGAACCAAATTATCCTTTATTTTTAATCAAATTATAATGTCAATATATATTTTCTAAACTATTCAATTAAAATTGCTGCTATCTAAAATATTGTGTGGATGTTTTTTTTATGATGGGATAATTGGGCAAACATAACAGTTTTAGTTGCGTGCACCATAACCTGCTCTCTGGTCTGTTCCCTCTCCTGAATGCCCTTTTCCATGAGAAACAGGTGCTGACAGTGTGTCACAGGTGTCAGAAATGATGCTCCCTTTAAAAAATATTTTCAAATGTTTATTAAAAGCCTTTGCAAAATACAACAAAGGACTGAAGGAAAAATTACAGTGCCAGGAGCATGGGACTAAACTGCCATGTGCTCATCTACAAAATGGATGCTCTGCCTTCTACAGCCCTGGCCCCTCCCCTCCCGTCTTTGCCGTTCATTGGTGGAGATCACTTTTGTACAAGACAATTGGAGATCAGGAGTTGCCATGCTGCGCCTCCTAGTAACAAGCCTGCCTGCTCTGCAAATGCCCTGCCTACCAAGGCTTTCCAGTGACAAAAATACCAGGGGGAGGGGAAAGAGGACTATGGGGTAAACTTAGCACAGTAACAGAACTATGTATCAATAAAACTTCTCTTAACATACACATAATATTAATCTACTAATTGTGAGAGCTAACCATCTATATCACAGGGCTCGCTGTCTGTCTATTCACTGGATGGTTTGCCCTGAGCTTTTCCCGGGAGGCTGACTTTTCTGCTGAGCTCCCGGGCTGTCCAGCAGCCCTTACCTGTTGGACATTTTGCCTCTTGGGAGGGTCCAGCAGCCTGTGGCACTCTGCTGGAAGACATTGAGGGGATGTGGACATTGAGGCTCTTGCCTGCACACCCTGAGGAGAGACTGTGCGATACTGGCATCTGCTGGAATGAAAGAGGCTCAGGGTGGCGACAAGGAATCAAGCCCAAAATCCCAGTGAGTATTAGAAAGCACTGGAGTGCATTATCTTTGTGAGGCTGGGGGATCATCTAGCCTTGAGATCTTTGGTGGTGGCAACCAGCCAGAGCACAAGTGCCAGGAACCTGTGAGGCCAGGAAGAAGAAAACACTGCCAATGGGAAATGTAGCTAAGGTTTCCAAAGGTGCAGCAGCTTCCAGCATCAAACGTGCACTCTTGGATCTTCACAGGAGCAGCCCCGGGAGTGGAAGCTGCCAGACGGTAGACAAGGATGGCGAGCAGGACCATCACTCCCGCCACATCTCGGCCTCCCACGGCGTTGGTGTGGGGCTTCTCGGGTACCCTCCCGTCTTGGTCTCTTCATTAAGTGGAGTTGTTTAGGGGCTGCTTGCTTGACAGCTGTCAGTCACTTGTCAGCTTGTCAATCAGCTTGTCAAGTTTTGCACTACTTGCACATGTACTCCTGTGAATGTGTGTGGGGGGTGCACATGTGAAGTTGCCAGTGTTTCCTTTGTGCTCATTTCAAAGTTGTAATGAAACTGTCTTTAATGGGTGCCAGGATTCCAGAAATTTTGAAATTCCAAGTAAATACAAAATCTCATTTGTTAAAAATAGGTAAGAGGCTGTCGCAGTCGAGGCGGTCACAACATTAAAGCAGAGACCACAAGCACACTCAGTCTCGGTCTCAGTTGTCAACCGTTAGCACCGTTTGCAACCGTTAACAACCGTTGGCAACAGTTGGCAACACTTTATTAGTGAAAATGGCTGATACACTTTCCAGTTGTTTCCCCTCCAGTCGCAGAAGGCTCCCATCTTTCCACTCTTGATCTCCTTGGTTCAGCTTCTTCTTCTTATTTCTTGCTCCTTTAGCCAACAGGCCCGCTGCTAGCCCCTTCCACAATTCCCCCTTTTTTTGTTTTTGAACTGTAAATACAGCTGCTATGGATTTTTGCAGGGCCCTTTGCAAAAACCCAAGCAGAGAGGGGACACATAAAATCACCATCACAACCATCAACAAAATTCCCATTCTTAATACAATCGTTCCTGTCCTTCATCCATCTTAAAGTACTGATATATGGTCTTAGCCAGTGTCATCCGCATGTTCTGCTTCAGCTGCGGAATAGTGAAGAAACAATCTTTTAGATCAATGAGAACTATTTGCCATTCCTGTAGAATCATCGTAGGTGTAGGAAGGCCTGGTTGTAAAGCTCCCATTGTTGCCATTACAGCATTTATCTGCCGTAAATCATGTAAAAGTCTCTATTTTCCCGATTTCTTTTTTAATTACAAAAACAGGGGTGTTACAGGGACTGAATGATTCCTCAATGTGTTCCGCTTGCAATTGTTCTGTAACTAATTCTTGCAGGGCAGTAAGCTTTTCAGTAGTCAGGGGCCACTGGCAAACCTGGACAGGCTTATCTGTCAACCATGTCAGGGGTATAACTGGACGTTCATTGCCCTGCAATGCAGTGGCCCCCATTAAAAATCCGTAGTAATTTGGACACCCCATTGAGATAAACAATCTCGTCCCCACAAACTTTGAGGAGCATCGGCAACATGGGGTTTGATGTTAGCTTGTTGGCCATCAGGATGTTTCACATTAATTACAATGGCTGACAGGCCACCTGTTGTAGCACCACCCAATCCCAGGAGTACAAAACTTGCACGAGTGAGAGGCCATGATTGAGGCCAGCAAAGTCACGAGAGTATTGTGACATCTGCTCCACTGTCAATCAAACCTGTTACTGATATAGTTCCTGGATGACATCCACTGGCGGTGAGAGTGCATGTCTTTTCTGGACGGCTCTCTGTTACTTTCTCAGTCCAGAACACTTGAGGTACTCCTGTCGATCCAAAGCTTCCTGTGTCGCGACTTCGGTCCACTGTATTTGGAACAGAACTCACAAAAGGTATAAGTTGAGCAATGCAAGTTCCGTTCTGAATAGTGACAGGAGCATCATCAATGGATACCATGGCATGAATCTGCCCTAAATAATCAGCATCAATAAGCCCTGGATGCACATGAATACCTCTAAGTGTAGTACTTGATCTCCCTATCAAAAATGCACTCAATCCCCATCCTATTGGACCATAGGCATCAAGGGGTACCTTACATATTTCTTTTGTTAAAATGGTTACTGTGTCAGCGGTGGGTATATCAATCCCTGCGGACCCACTTGTTGCCCCTGACTATTGTTCGCAAATGGGTAGCTTTGCAGGGCTGGGAAGGCCCGCATTTGCTGTTGTGGTTGTTGGGGTATTTGTTTCCCCACGAGCCCCCTTGTGCCCCTCTTTGGGTTTCCCGGCAATAGCTGACCATTTGCATGATATTTACTCCTGCATTGCTTAGCATAGTGCCCAGATTTAGCACAACAATTGCATACAACATTGCTGCTTGCACTTGGCCTAAATGTTGTTTTCCGGACAGTACACTGTGACTTTACGTGCCCCTGTTGTCCACAATTATCCTTAGGTACTCTTGGAGCACCTAACCTTTCTATGATGTCCCAATTCTTTTCTTCAACTACTTTCCTCCTAACAAATTCCCAAAACTCCTGAGGGTGTCGAGGAAGCACAGTTACTTGACATAGAGGCAAAGTCCATGGGGCAGTAAGGCTAGAGCTCTTAGGAGATGAAGGGACCAAGCTCCTTGCCCCAACTTAGGTGTTACTGCGGGCGACTCATCACTTGATTCACTGTTGCTGTCACTGTCAGGTAACGGAGGATACGGCCTTGCAGATTGCTCAAGCTGCTCAGAGGGGAGCGGGAGGGCGGACGGCTGGACCACAGCAGAGGCCCCCCCGTCAGGTTCTGTTATCAGCCCCGAGTCTTCGTCCACATCTTGCTCCATTTCTCTCTCTATTTTCCATTCCTTTAAAGCCTCAAAGAGCGAGTTCCAAGTAACTGCTAGATCAACAACTGTTTTATCTCCTGCTCGAATGACTTGCCAAAGTCTGTCCCCGACCTTTTTCCATGCCTTAACACTAAATGCTGTGTCGGGATCAGTGCCAAAATTCTGTGATTTAGCCCACAGCAATATATTACAAAGTGCATAGTCTGACGTATTAATTCCCTTATTTCTTAACAAAACTTTCCATGTAGACAGAACATTTTCTTCCTCTTTAGATAAATTTTGTCCCATTATTACTAGTTGGTGGCTCATCTACTGCCAGGTGTCTTGATTGGAGGGAATCAGGTCCGGACCTCCCTGTGGCTTCCACCTGCCACTCTCAGCGGCACCAACGCCACCTCCCCCACTACGTTCCAGTGGGTCACGTATGCCAATTGCTAGGACTGGGCCCCCACTGACTATTTTCTTATCACGTCAGCACACACAGCTTCTTGACTCAAAGGCCATATTTCTCGCAGCTCCTGGCTGCCACAGCTCCTTGATTCAATAGCTATATTCTTCTCTACAGCTCTCAGGCTGCTACACATATCTACCGCAGCTCTTCAGGCTGCATATTCCTCCACAGCTCTCAGGCTGCATATCTCAATCTCCACAGCTCTTCAGGCTGCTACAGCTCTCAGGCTGCATACCTCCATCTCCACAGTTCTTCAGGCTGCTACAGCTCTCAGGCTGCATACCTCCATCACATCGGGGGTCACCAAAATGTCGCAGTCGAGGCGGTGACAACATTAAAGCAGAGACCACAAGCACACTCAGTCTCAGTCTCAGCTGTCAACCGTTAGCACCGTTTGCAACCGTTAACAACCGTTGGCCACAGTTGGCAACACTTTATTCGTGAAAATGGCTGATACACTTTCCAGTTGTTTCCCCTCCAGTCGCAGAAGGCTCCCATATTTCCTCTCTTGATCTCCTTGGTTCAGCTTCTTCTTCTTATTTCTTGCTCCTTTAGCCAACAGGCCCGCTGCTAGCCCCTTCCACAAGAGGCTTGACAGAAAATGATGTAGGCACTCTAGCACTGGAAATACCTCAAACCTGTGTTTTGCATTGTTCTGACAATTACTCGGTAACCAATCATACTTCTCTTCTTTAATTTAGACTTGATCTGGTCTTTTCAAAAATTAATGCTATTGAAATAACTGCCAGCTTTCCACCTTCCTCATCCTTTGCTTCCCAGCCTTGAGCTGCATTAGCCAATTGTCCTACTTTAGGGAGAGTTTTAAACTAGCAAGGGAGAGCATTCTATCCTTGTTGGTTGAACACATCACACAGCTGGAACAGCCTGAGCCAAAAGATTCCTGAAAAGCCAGGATGACAACTGTACACAGCAGGTCCTAAGGGAACTAACTCAAAGATGCCTTCTTGCATCTGCTGCTTGTCAACAGAGGGATCTTGTGAGCAAAGTGGAGATAGATGAGTGGCCACAATGATTACAGAACATTTGTTGTCAGGAGGAAAAGTGCAAAAAAGCAAAACCTCAGCTCAGGACATGAAGAGAACAAACTTCAGCCTGCTAAGGGCACTGGTGAGTAAAGTCCCCTGTGAAAATGCTTTTGCCAGCACCCAGGTCCATCAGTGCTGGTCACTTTTCAAACATCACCACCTAAGTCATAGGAGCAGGCAATTCCCAAATGCTGGAAGTCAAACAAATTGCTTCCATTATGAAACAACAAATGCATGTTTACCTATCTCTAATATACACTGCACATAAGTGTGCAACACATGGCAGGAGAAGAACTTAATAATCCACAAATCATTAACAGGCTTGAGACTGCAATAATTGGGCTTTAAAATCATTCTTTCACAAACTGTAGACACACACAACCTAATATACTGCAGAAGAGTAAGTAAAAAATTACTTAATCTTTCAACCAAATGTAGCCCACAACAAAGAGCAACAGAACAAGCATTTGACAGACCAGGAGTTCAGGGCTGTTGGAGGTGCGTAAGGTACCAAAATGAGCAGTGGCACATCAAAACAATATGCCAGCTACTCATAACCAATGGGTAAAGAAAAGCCCCAAACCAAACCAAATTCTCCACCTGTGGAATTAATACACACAGAAAATATTTGGAAACCCACTAGGAGCTGTAAAGTATTTCAGGTCTCAGTAGTGTGTTTTCTGCTAGCGCGTTACTCACAATGTTCCATTTTTAGCAACTACCCCAGCAGTAAAATATCCACAAGTGCATCAGAGACCAGTCGAAATGTAACAGAATCTCCACAAAAAAATGTATCTTTGTTGTTCTGGGAACAAAGAAAAATGTCTCCAAAAGCCTGGGCAAATCGAGGCTCACACTTGTGATATCTGAGCATGGTGAATGCATCAAACTCTCTCTCACACACACACACACACACACACAGAGCTGGATGTGCACTCATCCCTCCCACCCACACTTGGAGCCTTCTTCCTGCTGAGCTAAGGAGAAAGACCGACTGGAATACCCCAACCAGTACAGCCTCACTAGGGATGTGACACCCTCAAAGGTACAAACCAACCACAACACAGAGCTCTTACTCTCCAGAACAAGAAGTCATAGCTGCCCCAATCTGGCACAGCCTCCTTCAGGCACTCTATGCAGGCACAGCAGCTACAAGTCGCCATCTTCATGGCACTTGTGGAAAGATGGAGGGACACAGTGCCCAATTCCATGTGACCGTCCCCCTCCCCTGCATGCACACAGGCAGCAGCACAGGCACACGCACGCACACACATACTCACATGCACATACACACACATGCACACACTTCAAAAAACATACATTTGTTCCTAGTTAGGTCAAAAGGCAAATACCACAGTGTTTGTGCTTAAGAGCATTTATTTTTCTGAAACACTGCTTTGGAAGATCTGGAAATAACTCAAAAGACTGCAGCATTTGATGCGTGAATGGAAAAGAAGCAAGCAGGATTCCTTCCAGCTGCTTTGGTGAGCAGTTTTGATAAATAACATAGAGAATAAAACTGTGCAGTTCTCATGAAGTTGCTGAATAGGGCTTAAAGACTAGCTGGCAGAAAAAAAGACTAAAATATGTAAAATTTGCACACGAGATGGTAAAGATGGCTGGAACTAGTGGAAAAACAGATAAAGAAAACTACAGTGAGGTTTTTGCAAATTATGGAACAAGAAGCAAGAGCACATGCCCAAAGAAAAAGTTCAAGGAGAAGTCACCTTTAATATCAAAGCATTCAGTGAATATGGCCACCAGAGACCCCTTTTAAAAATCTCCAGAACCATAAAAGGACTTCCAGTAGGAGGCAGATACATAGAAAATAGTTCTAAGAAAGTGATGTTTATATAGTAGCTAAGAAGCACGTTTTAATGAATTTGTATAATTCTAATGAAAAAATACCTTGTTGCAGAGTTTCACAATACGCACAGAAATATGGAGGTGCTCTTCTGCGTGTCCTGTGCAGATCAAGAATATCTGCTTTTTAATGCTTCAAATTGTGTTAGAAAGTTTATTCCAGCAGATTTCAGTATCAGTACCTGTTAACAGTCTTTTTGTATAGACCGCAATAAAAGACCAGATTCGTTGATGAGAAGATTCTGACTGCCTTTCACATGGGGAATATCTGATCCATTGCAGAGATAGAAATGCTTCACTGAGCACTAGAAAGCACACTTCTGAAGGCTGGAGGAAGGCAGCACCACCTCTCAAAGATATAAATTCAAGAACCACCTTTTCCAACAACTGGCATGTTGACCCTTCCTGGGGTGTTCCTTGACCCTTCTGGCAGTGTCTCCGAGGCTTTTGTCCTTTACTGATCATTCTGATGTGATTTCAAATAGGATTTGTCCTTTTCTTTTATTTTGAATAGCTTGTTTGCCAGGCAAGTAGCATACTTGTCATGCTTGTTTCTTGGTAAAATTAGAAGTGTAGCCCTTTCAGTGACAGTTTACTTTAATATTGAGAGACATTGAGAGGCAGCATAAACTAAAACTACTCACAGACAACAACGAACAGCACAACTATGAGGCGTTCTGTGGATCTCTGCTTGGTGGATGTAGCTGGGCTGGCTGCAGATCACACTAAAGCTTCCAACACCCCATCAGCCTGTATGCTTCCTTTTTTGAGGGATGACTTTGGGGAGATTCTGCATAGTTCAGAGGGCATTGTAAGGGTAGTTTTGCATGTGCCAGACTGAGATCACAATTCAAATACACATACAGAGATGGACAGGAGTGGGAGAGAAGCCAACAACCCCTCTCTACATAACTCACAGTTTTACCCTATGCAACAATGCATAGGGTAATTGTACATTGTGCATCTCCTAAATGTGTAAGAAGCAAAGCACATAATTTGTCATTAACTATTAAGAAGAAGTGGATGACCTGTCAGTGAGTTGTTATTTTCACTAAGCAGAGCTCAAGGATGTGCACGTCAGCCACTTTGTTGCATCCAGTAAGAACTTCTGTATGAAAACTGAATTATATCATCAGTAATGTAGCTCATTCTGGGCATGGGTAAAGAAATGCCCATTGCCAAAACTTCAGGCATAATCTGAAGTTTTATTTTCTTCAAAAGCAAAGATGAACTTTGTTTTCTTCCATTTTCTAAAGAAGGTGATTTTCAAGGAGCAGTATACTATTCAAAGGCCATGCCCACCACCTAAAAATAAAACATAAGCTCTTGGGTGGTGGGGCACCATTTTGGGACCTACCAGTGTTCCTCATGAAGAGCTGTGGTTGTGAATTAAAAAGCCTTACTGTCCCCCAAACAGACAAAATTGAGAGTATCACAAAAGAGATAGGAGCTTTGGACCATTGAGATGACCGATTGTTTATGCTTTAAAGAATTCCAGTGGAGGGCTGAGTGCTCCATAACCCACAGTTATGGAGGTACAAAAGTACATGCAAATGCTAGACCTTTCCTGACATGTATTTCCACAGACACCCAGGCATAGTCCCCAAGAACAAACATTTATTTGTAATTGCAGCACGTAGTTTTGCTTCCACTCCACTGAAACTGAACACCTATATATTTTGCAATTTGCATTTTTGCATTACATAAGTGATATGAGGTACCCCTGGGGGACACCAGACAAAGTGGCCAGCATTAGTTTTTAGATCACAGGATAAGATGGATTGCAACAATAAATCATTGCACTTCATTTAACATGCAGAAGATTCACAAAATCTACTACAAAAACATTTCAGATGTTACAAGTCTTTGGCTGGTGACATGTGTTCTCTTTTCCTACCAAGTTCTGCTTTTATTTAGTTTCAGCAAAAGCCTACTAGGCTTCTTTGGGGTTTGGTTGTGTGACATGATCACCTGAGGAATTGAAAGGCCCAAACAAAACTTTCTCATTGTGAAAAAGCTGGTTATATCTATGTGCCCCAGGGAAGGAAATTTGGCAGAGGCATCCAGTGTTCTTTGAGGGTGCAACTTGGCACTTGTTGCCACTGTATCAGTGAGTAAACACAAACCAGTTCTACAGGAAAGCACAATGAAAATCCTGGGTTTTTTCCCCTTATTAACTTTCTTTTTTCATAGCTCTTTATTAATCCCACTTTGAGAAAAACCCCATTCCTCACATTCCTTTCTTAGGATGCAAGGTGAAGTCTGTCTGTGGAGTCCTCTGCAGTAGCGGGGGATTGTGCTTTAGAGGATGTTCTGGCTCTTCAGGCCTCTTCACCAACTCCAGCATGTGTCACTGTTAATGTGAGCAAACCTTTTATGACTGTGTTCTTACAACAGGAGACCACCTCCAGCTGCTGCCCAATGCAGAAACCTGGGTCATTTACCACACAGCTGGCCTCTGTCTCCCAAAGGAGACTCCAGCCCCTTCTGCAGTCCTTCCCCTCACGGCTCTCGGCAGCTGCTGCATCACAGCTGACTCCAGGACACTGCTCAGAGCCCTCCTCCAACACCCTCAGTAGGAGCTAGAAAAGGATGATCCTACAGACCTCTGCCAGTCTTTGCCAATGGCTGGGCTGATGTGGTTATTGCCAACCATTTCCCAGCAGCCACAGCTTCCCTGGTTACTCTGCCTAAGTTGATGTGGATTTCAGTGACTCACATTGAAGGAAAGCTCTCAGACTAGTGGGGCATCAGCAACACAGCTCCCCAAAACAGCAGCAGCATCTGTGACACACCTTACATATCACAGAACATTGCAATCAAGGTATCATGACCATGGTTCCTTACATTTCACATTAAACTTCCTTAATGATTATTCTGCAGTGCCCTTGCAGAAGACACCAAAGTTTATTTGTTCTTCTCTCAAGTCTGTTCTGTTCTTTCTTCATGAAAGGACAGTTGTCTAAACCAACATATTTGAGAGCACTTGATCTTGCCAAGAGGTCTGCACATGCTGGGAACCAACCTTCACCACGATGCATCTGCATGTGGAAATTTCTCTCCCATTTGCAATGCAAGCTGGGAAAAAGAAGGAATCTTGAAAACATAAGAATGTCACTTGAAAACACAGAATATGCACAATTTGTTAAAGGGTGTAGATGGGCTTTGTTATGTGTGTGGCATGGGAGAAAATTTCCGAGCACTTATTAGACAGAAACTTCCCACTGTGGAAGCAACGGCTCCTCCGCACCCCACAAGGCTGTGAACTGCACCTTGGGACCTCTCTCTCTGCTGACAGCAGGGAGCCTGCACAGACTCTGTGCACAAAGGGGCTGCCTTTCACAGCAGTGGCACTAAAGCACATCATGCTACCGCATATCTGACACCAAGGGAAGTTCATAGTCCCTGTGAGAATGCCCTCTGCCCATTTCCTGCATTGTAAGGGCAGGCATTCCAATTTAGGGAACTAGTTTTACTCAGAAGCATTGGTGGCCAAAGTACATTATGGTTAGCCTGACCTCCTTGAAAAGAACACCAGGTGACAGCATAAATAAGAGAGGAAGAGGTCTTTTTCAATATGCCCTACAAGTTAAAAAGTTACATTCTTAGAACAATCCCAAGGTATCAGAGAGGAAGAACTGTTTTCAAAGTGCCCCAGAAGAAGAAAACCAGGTCACTTTTCTTACAATCCCTGGTTGATATTTTGGTTGTGTCCTTAGGAAGATGCATCAAAGAGACACATGTATGTGGCATGGTCAGATAAAACTGCCCTGTGGGCAATTCTCAGGAGGAAGCCTGCAGCCCCTCTGCTGCATGTTCCTCCAGTACCAGGAACTTTGTCACTGCTAATGCCCAGCTGGCAAATATTCTTGGAATGCTGAGCATTGGCCTCAATCCGTGCACAGATTCCTGCACTCTAGGAGAGCACACCAAGGCCTTGATGACTCTGCAGTACAACTGAGTTGCTTCTTACAACTAGTAAGAGCTGCCAGTGCAGTGCTGTCAGAGAATACCCGGTCAGGTACAGAACACAGCCCAGTTTACTCAGTGTCTGCCATCAGCTGTTGGGACAAAAGGGGGATTGATCAACTCCTCTGTGGGTCTGAATTCAAAGACAACCCTCTTCTGAGTGGGCTCAGCTGTAGCAGCGGGGGGGTTTAGATGGTGATTGCTGCTAAATATTTCCCAATAAGCATCTCCTGGGGAAAAGCCCCTTGGGTAAGCATTCAGGCAGGCAGTCAAGTCCACACACACTGTGCTCACCACAGCAAGCTCAGCGAACAGAGACAGAGAGGCCTTTTATAATGTCAGTTCCCGTGAGGTTTATTTGAGCACGCCAAAGGGGAACCAGAGGCAAAAGATAAGCTGTGTCCTCTGCACAAGGTTTAAGTAGGGGCAGGTATGAGAGCGGTACCAAGGGGCAGGGCAAAGGGAATTGGCCCTCAGGGAAGAAGGGGCTGTCCACCAGAGGTACCATAACCGTTGAGGAAACAGGGAAAAGAGAAACCAGGGAAAGGTGGGACCCATGGGGAAAGGAAGTGGGATGGATCAGTGTTATGCAGGAGTTCATGAGGAAGAGTTTTCTGTCTGCCCAGGTAGGGTGGAACTCTATTGTCTAAGTCTCCCTCCCTTCACGGGAGAGCTCTGGGGATTTCCCTGAGGGGCAAGGAATCAGAGGATTCCACAGTCAACAGCTTGTAACACATCTGGGTCTGGCTCTGGCTTCTTCACAGTTCTTGTCAGTGGCCATTTGTGGGCTTTGCCCAGCTTTTTGTCATACCTGCCCTGACACTGACAGCTGGTGTGACTGCAGAGGCTGCAGCCTTGCTTAGCTGTGAGGTTTCAGCTGCCTTCACCTGGACTCATGAGAGGATCAGCATCTCCTTTGTGCAGGTGTCTGTGTCAGGCAGCGCCTGAGGAGCGGCGCTGTCCTTGTTGCCCGTCTGGGCTGTGCCCTGTGGGAAAATGGGGCCCGTGGGTGGTGTCCAGGGGCTGAGTGCAGTGCTAGTGACTGCTGCAGCCCAGGCTGAAGACATGGACTTGTAGCTCTTCACTACATGGGGAACGGGCAAAGTGGTCTTCAGAACTTAGCCTGCTCATAAATGAAAAGGGTTCTATTTCTTACAGCATTGTTCCTGGATGTAGCACAGCATGAGCTGCTGTTCTCTAAAAATGTCAAGGCATTCTTTAGACAAATTGCTGAGAAGTAGAGAAAATACCCTCCTCTCCTGGAATTCACTTTGCAATATTCTTTCTGCTCTGCAAAAAGCAGATGTTGATAAAAATTCATCCCAGATGCCAGGGTGCATTTAAATCTTGGAAGTACGAAACTTTTTGTTAACTCTCACAAGAGAGTGTTTCTTCCCCAGAAAATGAAGCGTCCTGATTTTCAGCCCTCCTTCCTATTTGTAGATGACAACCACTTGCCTTGGTGCCTGTTCTTTTCTGGTCTCTGTCTGTACTGATGGTTTTTCCATGGTCTTAGTTTCCCTTCAAGGCAACCCTTCGAAGGAGGGTGGAAGAATCAGACTCTGTGCAGGCCAAAGCTGCCTGTCTTGCTGAGGCTGCTGCTGTTGTTGTTCTTGTTGATGTTATTGTTAGCCAAGCGACCAGAAATTGCTCAGAGCCTCAGAGAGTGGAGCTGGGTTTCAGATCTCCTTGAAGTCAGGATCTCTGTTTTGAAGTTTGCTTCTTGCGTTTTGTTACTTTCAGGGCGTGTGGTGACTGTGGGAGATCCAGAAAAGAAGTACATGGGATGGAAACGTATTGGCAGTGGGTAAGTGCAGCCAGGCTTTCTTCTACAGAACCATGAGCCAAGAAGTTTGGTGGTGCAATATCTCATGGGAAGTCAGACAAGCTGCAAGCATCTTCAGACCCTGGCTTTAGATTATCCCTGTCTCAGTGCTGAGGCAGTACAAGGCATCATCAGAGATTATGGGATGCTGACAATGTCTTGGCTGCCTCAAGGAGTAGGACCTGGAAGCCCTCCTGTCTCTCCAAGATGTGCCACCAGTTTGCCTGTTTTCCCAGGAGACGCAGTTTTTGTATGATTCCAAGCAATACGGCCACACTCATGAAGGAAGGAAAACCTGAGAGAGCAGTTTCCCACCTGATAGCTGTCAGATAACAGCTCTCAGTAGCATTTCTTAGTAGCATTTTGCTTGAAACCATATTCAGCGGTCAGGAAAATAAGAGAGGCCCTGTGGTGTTGCCTGAATTTGGCAGGCAGGATCAAAAGAGAGTGGTGAGAAGGCCCAGCAGGATTGTGTGTTTCATAGCCTGGACAGGCACGCCACAGGCACAGACACAAGAAGGAAAAGGCAAAGAACACCCCTGCATGCATAATCTAGTGCGTACATTGGAGATTTGCAGCAGTCCTTTTTCTTCCTGTTGGACCCAGCTTTTCTCTGGGACACTCTGCATGGCATAGGGCTGCTGGGCTGCTGGGCCATTTGCTGAAGAGCAGACAAAGCCCGGTGCTTTAGAGGCACTCCAGGCAGCAGAGAGCTCCTGCCTGCACTGCCTTTTGCTTCTGAGCACTGAACAACTTCTCTGTTCTTGCGTCTGCTCTGTTTCTAGGGGTTTTGGAACTGTTTATAAGGCCTTCAACGCTGCCACAGGAGAAGCGGTAAGTGCCCATGCAGATTTTGCAGCTCTTGAGTGCTTTCCCTTGGGATGTGATCTGTGGTCAGAGCCTTGGGCCGCCTGTCTAGAGGCAGGCTGCAAAATGCATTTCGGACAGACTTTGTCCTTCCTACCCACCTGAATGAATGCAAGGATGGCAATGGTGTCTTTCAGAGAAGGACACCCTAGCTTGGACCTACTGGATAAATATGCATAGATTAGCTGATGGAAGGAACCATCATTTCAGCCCAATTCTTCTTAAGCACAGGTTCAGACACAGACAGGATTTCCCACTGTTTTCCATCCCGTGGTTTAGTTGGAAAATATATGGCAAGACCTAGAGAACGAGAGATCTTGTGTGGAGCACAGTTTTGCCTTTCAGTCCTAGGGAACCTAGTTCACATACACGCATGCACACACATATACACAGGCACAGATCAATGAGAAGAAGTTGATGAAGAGCCTTAAAAAATACAATTTTGTGTTGATTCTGTGTCAGTGACATTCCACTAGAGAGATGGTATTTGTTCTTAACAGACACGTTGGTGTCTTGGAGAGTTCTGCTGCACTTTGGGGCTAAAAGTTCAGAGTCCTGAATGCATGTTTTTGGCTCTTAGCAAACACATTCCATCTTCCTTAATAGTAAGGAATTAGATAAGGTAGTTCGTTATCCCCCTGCAGTGCTGGGCTCAGGAACTGCACTTGGAGGGAGGTCTAGGAGGCATCCAAAAGGCCTAAGCCCTGTGCTTTGAACCTGGGGTGCATCCACAGTGTACCACAGAAAAGGTTATTCATTTATAAATCCACTAAATAATTACAAGTCTAAGCCATGAGCAAGATTGTTCTTCATAGTCGCGAAACGCGAACTGAAGAAGTTAGGATGTGCTAAGATTGTAACTTTACTATGAGTCACTTTGGAGTTCTTTTTTGGACAGCCTTTTCCCCGTCACGTATGTGTGTGCTCACTTTGGCACACAATGGAAATGGCAGCTGTCTCTGATAGGCTGGTTAAAGCCCCTAGAAATGCTAACATATCTCTAGTGGTTTAATTTGTCTTCACAGGAGCAAAATTACTTTTGGCTTGCAAGACATGTGTAAGTGATATTAGTAGTGCTAAACAAAGTCTATTTGAGAAGTCTGTGGGTGCAGAGTGCTGTTAGCACTTTGTGGTTGATGGTTTAGAGTCCCTTTTGACCAAGGTGACAAGGCATCCAGGCCCATGAGTGCACGGAGAAAGAGGCTGTGGTGATGTCTGTCCCTCACTGCTTTCAATGTCATTGTAGGTGGCTGTAAAGCAACTTAATGTCCAGCGCCAGAGCTGTGAAGGAGTGTTAAAGGAAATCCTGGTCATGCAGGAAAATAAGAACCCCAACATTGTCACCTACTTTGAAAGGTAAGTAGTTCTGGCAGAAAAGGGATCTTTCAATTAACATGAATCCACTCCTGTACGAGGCATGGGAGGAGATTGCATTTTGTCCCCATCAGTGGTTCCTGTCTTAAGCAGCTTGAAGATTGATCTCAGAAAACTGGCTCTCTTACTAAGGCAGCAGCCTCTCTGTTCAGTGGCTGCACATTGTTTTGCTGTTTTGGGGCGTGATTTTTTCCAAGTGTTGGACGAGAAGTGCTGAGAAAGCATCCCAGAGATGATTTCCCTTGCACTGTTCCCACTATTTTCCATTGCCTTGCATGCCAAAAGACTAGGCTAGGAGGCACATAATTTTCCAGGTTTGAGATTGTTTTTCAAGTTTTTGACTGTCCTTTCTGCAAAGTTTTCCAAAGGGTGTTGGCAGTGCTGCACACCCACCTGCCCTGAGTAAAAGCTGTGAAAACTGTGTTGCCTTGCTGCTGGAGTTAATGGTTTTGTGTATGAAGATGATGAAGCAGCTGCTGGGATGTGTCTGCTTGCAGACTTATCTTTGCCCTCACGAAACTGCCTTTTCCCCTGCTTGCCACCTAAGCTGTCTCGTTTTCCACAGATGTGCCTTCCTCATTGAGGCGGCACAGATGGCAGGCACTGGATAGCCTGGGTGGAGTGTGTCTTCATTTGATTCTGTCTTCATTTCTCAGTGACCTGGAAACAAAACTCAGCTGCAGTCTTTTCTTCCATATGGCAATTTAGCTGTGCACATTCAACTCCACGCTGTTGCTTTCATCTTGCAGCTACGTTGTCAATGAGGCTGTCCTGCTGGTGTTGGAATATATGGATGAAGGCTCCTTAGCTGATGTGGTCAGCATGAGAAGGATGGCTGTAGGACACATAGCAACAGTGTGTCAGGAGGTAAGGGGCCCTGCTTGTGCTTGGGAAGGCTTGGATGGGCTCGTCCTTCGAAAGTGATACTAAGCGAGAGATTCCATGTTCAGATCTTTCTTTCCATGTTGCTCTTATGCTTCAGAGAAGGAGCATCTGCACTGAACTGCCTGCCAGTGTCCCTGCCCATACTGTAGTCTGCTCTTTACTCTTATCTGCCATTGTTGAACTCCCTGCCTCTTTTTCATTTTTATTTTCTGTTCTGCCCTTTTCCTCTCCAAGCCTTTGCCCAGAACCTTTCTGCATTGCCTTCTTTGCCTGTAAGCACCAAGGTGCTGGTGTGCGAGTTTTTCAACCAGCAGCAAAGCCAGAGAGAGACTCACCTGTCACAGGTCTCCACTTCAAAGGATGGCATGGCATCCAGCATGGTGCTTGCTGCTGATTACTGACAAATGAGCTACTTCCAAGTCTGCTGTCAAGGCAGCCATATAGCCCTTGTCCTCCACTCACCTGCCCAACAGCAATCTCCTTGGTACCCAAGGCAGGAATCTTTTCTCTTTTGGCAAACCCTTGTTTGTCCTCTGGACAGGGAGAGCGCATCCGCTGCAGCAGCGGTCATTCTGACTGCCTTTGCAGGGGACAGTCTTGAGCAATGACAGACGTTTCCCCTCAGAAGCTAATATGCCTCCTTTGGAAAGATCCTGCTCTCCACGTCTTGCAGCAGCAAGCCCTTCCTCTTGGCAGCACTCACTGCTCCTTTGAGATCCGTGAATCTTCAGGAGCAGCCTCCTTCTGCATGTGATGCAATCAGATCAGGCTGACTTTTGGCCTCCTGTTTCTTTTTTCTCTCACAGTGCCTGCAAGGCCTGGCTTTCCTTCATGCCAACCAGGTGATCCACAGAGACATCAAAAGTGACAACATCCTTCTGGGCCGGGATGTTGGGTGGGTATTCCAATCAGGCACAGCGCTCCAGGGAGGCGGTGTGGGGCTGCTTGGGAGTGGCTGCCAGGTACCCAGCAGTGGCGCTGGTGAGAGTGCAGGGAGCACTCTGCAAGCCCAGGGCGCAGCTGGAAGGTGCCGAGTGGTCTAGAGGGCAACAAAGTGTCAACAGTAACTCTGGTTTGTGTGTGTTCCTTCCAAAGGGAGGGAGTTACAGTGTAAACATCAGTGCAATGAGGAAAAGCCATGATGGGAATGGTGGGTGGGTTGTCAAGTGGATAATTGCCCATGTCCTTCGCTGCAGCCCTGAGGAAAGGGAGCCCAGCTGCTTTTTCAGCTTTATTCAGCACTGCATTCTGAGAGTCAGAGCGAGGAGCCCTTTTCCTTGGTCTCCTACTTGAAGCAGTGTTTGTTTTTCTCCTCTGATTTTGGCCTCTGTGCTCTGCTCACACCTGAGCAGAGTAAATGGAGGTCGAGGGTCAGCACCACCTGCTGGATGGCACCTGAGGTGGTGAGAGGAGACCTCTACGGCCCCAAAGTGGACACCTGGTCCCTTGGCAACGTGGGAATTGAAATGGCCAAAGGAGAGGCTCCTTATAGCCGGGAAACCAGTGACAGGGTAAGGTGCAAATACGTTCAGATAGCCGTGTCCTTCTGGTCCCTGCCCATTAGAAAAAATCCCATTCCCACAGCCTGAAGTGCTTCTAGCAAGGCCCACTTCCAAAAACCACCCCTGGGGCTCACATTAGCTGTCATGGCTAGACATGGTGCAGCTTGGAATAGCTGGGGCTGCACTGGGACCTTTCTTCCTTTGGGAAAAAAGGCTCATCTCTAACCATCTGCTAAGGCAAGAAATTGCCACTGCAGACTGCAGCTTAAAAGATGGGGTCTAGGTGAGCACTGAAGGCTGGGGAAGAATCACGTAGGGTCTCATGTTTCCTTTTGCTTCAGGCTAACTACCTTATAGGCAGGGAAGAGGTACCAGATCTGCACAAGCTCGGGCTACCCTCTGGCTTGTGTGAATTTCTGGGCTGCTGTTTGCAGATGGATGTGGACAGGTGAGGCTCTGCCAAGGAACCTCTTCAGGTACAAGGCAAAGGGCTACAGGCCAAACAGCTGTTCCCTGTCAGGGTTTGCTCCTCAGCCAAACTCCAGGCAATCAGATGGGCCCCACATAGTAATCTACACTCTGGGTGCTTTCCAAACGAAACCAAGTAGGATCCAAGACTGCTTGAGGTTAGAAGGGACCAGTGAATGTCACCTACTCCAAAGCCACAGCCCCTGGCACGGACATCTTCAAGTAGATCAGGTTGCTCAGAGTCCCGTCCAACCTTGAATGTTGCCGGGCTTGGGGCTCCTCCCAGCTCTGTTGGCAGCCTGGGCCGATGTTCCAGCATTCTCCTCATAAACAGTTTCTTCCTTAAAGCCAATGTGAATTGAGTGTCTTTTAGCTTCAAACCATTACCCCTTGTCCTCTTGCAATTTGCCCTGCTAAAAAGTATGTCCCCATCTTTCTTAGAAGCCCTGACAGCAATGGAAAGATCTCCTTGGGGCTTGTTCTTCCCCAGGCTAAACAAGCACAACTCTCACAGCTGTTCCTCAGAGGAGAATTCTCACCTTTTGGCCTTTTCTGTGGCCCTTCCTTTGCTCTCAGCTGGTGTATTCAGTTTTAGCTGGTAGCAAAGCAACTGAAGTATTGCAATGCCAGGGATGGGGCTTGAGGAGCACAATGAAAGCAGTCCCTGCCAAGCGGTTTTAGATTGGTCTGTGGGAAGGTGGGGGCTGTGGGGGAGTTCACTGGGAGCATCCGAGGGGACCCAGCTGGTCCCTCCCGTCCCACTCTTAGAGGTTTCTGCCAGTCAAACGGGGACAGCTGCGCAGGATTTGTGCCAGGCCCATGTGCTGCTTGGCCTGGTCAAGCAGATGAGAATCGCTGTGGCTTTGCTGCCAGGTTTTGTGGCAGACAAGGAGCTGGTGACAGGGCCACTTCCTTGGCTGTGCCTGCTGTGAAGGAAGATGCCAGCCAGCACAGGACAGGGGGCATGCCCAGGCAGACACTGCTCTTCCTGCAAGCCAGAGCTGAGCACATCTGCGCCCTGCTGCTTGTGTCCTTGCTCCTGAAAACCTGCATGTCCAGCGGTTCTGAGAGCAACATGTGGGATCAATACTTTTCAGAGCTCTTGGGAGTCTCTTGAGGAATGCCTTATGCCCCACAACTCTCTTGGACACTCACATAGCCCATGTCTGTAGCAAAGAGGATCTTGCATAAGTCTGCTGGCTTTCCTGAAAGGAGCAAAACCTTTGGACAGCAAGCAGCAATCCCACAGTGATATCAGGATCAAAATCCCAGCAAGTGACGACACCTTGAGGATTGGACTAGTGCATTTCTGGGCCATGTTTCCTGCAATAGCAGCATCCTAGACATGAAGGCAGATGTGCTGCTGGTGCCCTCAGTCCAATGTCTATGTATTTCTGGGCACTCAAGGAATCCAGCTTGACCCTGTTAGGAACTCAGTTTGGAAAAGAATGGCTCCTTTTTCCTCTGTCTCTTTTAATGTGGTTTGTTTGGGGTTTTTTCCCATTGGGCAGCATCCATTTCTCCAATCAGCAGAGCCTCTCTTAAGCCTCTTCTGACAGGCTGATTGCTGTCAGCCCTGCAGCAAGGTCATGCAGGAAGCAAAGGAGATGACAAGGACAAGTTCAGCACTTGGAGAACAGAGCCTCTGAGAGCAGGTAGAAATCCTGAGGAGAGAGGGGCCAGGAAACAGGCAGCCATCAGAGCAGGAAAGCAAGGTGGCTTCTCCTTTTCTCCCACCTGCTGACACTCCCTCTAACTTTTGGGCTAGAACAGCATAGCTGGAGGGCACAAGGTCACTACTGATGTGCACTTTTCAGGTGGGGGGTTGTGCGAGGCATGAAGCTTCCACTGATTCTTGGGGGAGCTTAGCTGGAACTTCATGTGGAAGTGTCTTCCTCCCCTCACCAGGAGCTGGAAGGGCAGCATTTGGAGGCACAGCAGCCGCTGGCACAAGAGGCAAACTTCCTGTCAGAGGTACAGAAGGAGCAGGAGAAAAGGCTGCTTGAGATGAAGCAAGAGTTTGCCACCATGCAAGCTGAACAAGAAGAGGTGTGAAGCAGAGCCAGTCAAAAGGCAAAGGCTGTGAAAAGACAGCTTGTGTGTGGTTTTGGACTCCTCTGCACTCCTTATGGGCACTGTTTCTCTGGACACTGTCTGTCTGGGTGGCATTGTCTCTTAGCTGGCCCTTGGTAACCAGTGCTGGAGAGACCTTGGTGCCAGGAGGGCAAGGACCGGTCATGTGAGAGGCTACCAGAGTGCAGGTTTGAGGAAGGCAGCAATGGTGTTGCAGGCCCAAAGAGAATGGGAAAGCCAGAGCTGTGTCTCAGAAGGAGGGAGGTCCCACAGGAAGCCCCCTGCAGAGCCAGGCTAGAGCTGTGGGACCAGGCTGCCTGTCAGGCTGCTGAGGAGGTGCCTGAAGCTGCTGAGTACGTCCTGTGCATCCTTTGTCTGATCGAGCAGTGTACTGTCTGTGGGCCTCAGCATGAGCTGTAGCACATGTTCCTCCTCGCTTTGGTGTTGAACAGACATTTGGACTCCCTAGAGAAGCCATCGGGGTTCCTGGAAGACGTCAGGAAGCACTTGGGGTGTTCCTTTTGCCATTGAGGCAAAATCTGGGAGTGGGTGGGCTTTGCCTGAGCTTCCCGGTGCAGTAAAGACAAAAGCAGGGATTGTTGTGCCAGCAGCAGTAGGCTGCAGCCTGGCCAATGACTCAGTGAAGGTGTGTGTGCTAGTCTGGCCAAACTGATGAGAACACTCGGCTTCTTAGATACCTTTTAGACTCCTGAGTTGTGCCAAGTCATTGGAGACAAAATACTTCAGAGAAATTGCTTGGCTGTGGGGCTGATTAATGCTGGTGTTGTTTCTATGACTGTTTGTACTTCTGTTATTCCTTCTCCAGATCATATGGGCCCCACCATCTAAATCCCCACTCTAAGGGCTTTTCAAAGTAAATGAAGGAAACACGCAGCCAAGCAATTGAGGAATCCTAAGAGATGGCCAGGACCACTTCAGGATTACTTTCTGCAATGGCACCTTGGAGCTGGACTCAAAATATTATTCCTACACACCCTCAAGCCTGTCAGAAGATTCACTTCCTTCTCAGCCATGGAACAGGGCCCTACATTCCCTTCTGAACTGGCCATTCTTTCTTAAAGATGGAAAGTCCCTCCTAAGGGCATTCTGGTGTGGTTTGGAATTGGGAACGGTCTCCTTCCTTTATCAGCTCTGACCTACACTGTCTTTGGAATGCTGCCTGTTGGCCAGTTTTTGCCCAGCCGAGAACTTTGGGATGAGGAAGAAAGTGCAATTGCATTTCCAGCCAAAAGCCAGTGAAGAGCAGGGCAGCCTGTGAGAGATGGTCTGAAGTTCCCCTCATTTGCCTCATGACCGTCTCAAGGACAGACATCGGGACCCTGAGGAGCCGGATCAGAATCCTGGCCTGCCGATGCTGGATGAATGCCAAAAATCCTGAGGCCCCTGAGCAGAGTTCTGGCCTGCCAGCGATTGTTCACAACTGTGTCTACAGTGACTGCTTCTGGCAGGGCCTGCCAGGGGGCGAGGAGCCCCATGTGCTTGCACCTGCTTGGCCACAATAGTCCAGGAATTTTCCCACCTCTGGACCTGGTTGGACTTTTCTAGGGTAACCTTTGGTGGTCCAAAGAAGACCCCTCATCTGCTTTTCAATCACCATGATGGACACACTGAGATGGAAGAAGCCTCTCTCTCAAGGACTGAGACATGAGACCCCAATACGGAGAAGCTCCCCCCTCCCAAGGCCTGAGACTGAAACCCCCAACACAGGGGAGCTGTGTGAGGGAGCTGACCTGACCAGAGCAAGATATTTGCCTGCAAGTGTGGCCATTGGACCAAGAAAACATTGGTCTTCGCCTACTGCTGAGAACATGGACTACCTGTTACATCTGTTCTTTATTGGATCTTTTTCCCCCTCAGCGATTTCAATAGATGATCTGCTTCTCCCCACTCAGCAATGGACTAGAACAGAACCTTGAGTTAACCAGAACCTTTGAGATCATCCCGACGTGACTAAGTGAACTCCATCAGCTGAGCTACAAGGACTTTCTCTTTTTACATTTGCTAGCTACATCCCCTCTCTCTTTCTCTCTCCCCCTTTCTCTACCTTTTTCCTCTCCCTTAATCACTCTATCGCATTTGCTGTGCTCATTCAATAAAGGTGCATTTGTTTGGATTAATACTGAAATCCCCACTGTGTTGTGTTTTGCACTCTGAGATCATGAAAACAAACCATCACGACTCCATGCATGCATGAGCTGATCGTGACACAGCCAGAATATCCTGTGCAGGTACAGGCTTTCAGCTGTGCCCACAGATGCTTTTGGTTCCTTCTTGGTGTAGCCAGCACGTCTCCCCTGTGACTGCTCCCGCCTCCCAGGTGGCCGTGGTTAATAGGTACAAGGCTCTGCAAGTGCAACGAAGAAGGTGGGCACATCTGCTGGCAGTACAGGAGAGCAGAGAGGAAAGTGCCTGGCAGGACCCTGGCCAGCGAGGCAAAGCAGCCGCTGCACCTGCGCTTTGTCCACAGTACAGGACTGGTGTGTGACGCCACCCTTGGGGTTGTCTGGGGCTCAGCAATTATGAAAAGTCTGTGTGCTTGAGTGGCTTTGTCCCCCTTTCTGTGCCTTCTGTTGTCCCTGTGCTCTGCGGTGTCTGCCCAGGGCTGTGTAGCTGCGTGGCACAGCTAAAGTGCAGGAGAGCCTCATTTGTCTGCCCTTTCAGGTGGCTGCTTGTCATCGAAGGAGAGAAACAGCAAGACTGACTCGGTGATCAGAATCCCATTTTATTTTGGGATACAAGCACTTATATACTATTTTAGGGAGACAAGTGATGTGTACTACAATAATTAGGTTGAAATCATGTACACAAACTTATGCATGTACCAAGGTCTCTTGCTTGCATTGTTTATTAGGATTTTCTTTTTCTGGTAAACCTTTCTAATTAAATCTTCTTGCTATCTAGATCTAATTTGCAAAGTTCTGTTTGCTTTTGCCAAGGCATTTTATCTATCAATTCTCTTATGCTAATAAGGTCCAAAGTACTCTCTGTCTCCTGCACCCCAATATCTCTCCCTTCTGTGTCAACCAAAAACACTCCTTTAATGGTCTTATTAATTAATCTCTGCACACATTGAAGCAAGCAAGGTATCATGATTAATATAATTATCAAAATTACTACATACATACCTATCCTCAAAAGAATCTTTTAGGTAAAATCTCCAGCCACTAAAATATCAGGCTTGATCTTTATAAACTAAAAACATTCCTGATGGCAGCTGCATTACTGGATTTAGAAAGTCTGCCAGAAGTGGAATTGTACTAAAATTTTAATTCTTATAGACAGGGTGATAGCTAGAAGCATTTTTAGACTGATTCCTTCCCATGTATTTAAAATGAACACAAAAATCCAATTTCACAGAGCCCAGGACTTCTAATCCTTGGGGTTCCACCAATGGTGGTTCAGGAGGTTAAGGGATCCATATTGATGTGATTTGGTCTACTTTAAAAAAAAAAAAAATTTAATGTTAAGTTCTGGAGGATCTATATTCCCCCCTATTTTTTTTGTTTTTTAAGAACGTGTGTTTCTCATTATGAACATGAAGGTAACATCAAAGCAAAACAGTATGTAAGATAACAATAAACTTATACTAAGTAAAAATAAATCAGATAATAGATACAAATATAGCACATGACAAATAGAATGGTGATTTAAAACAATACATTATCAATTTCTTTAATATTGTACTATTACTTAGAGTCTGTAGTAAATGGCAGGCTTTACTTTTTTAAAGTGAGGGCTTGGAAAATCATTCTTGGGTAAGATTTCTAAGTTCACCTTAAAGGGAGGTTTAGCTGTTTTAGGTCTAAATTCGGTAAGTCAAATTTATTTGAATATAATTTTCATGCAGAAAATTTTCTCTACTAGTTAAAGCTAGGACTTGGCTAGGGTCTAAGCTTTTAACTGGAAGAGTCATTTTAATATATTTTAGAAACCTCTTAGTAATAGTAGTTAGAAAAATAATATATGTCTTATAAATAGTTATAGAACAATAAGTGAAGGTTTGAAAAGTTACTGACCTTCTCATTTTTCATTAAATAGTTAGTTAATGGTAACATAGACAAATAGAAAATTAATAAAGTAATGTTTGTTATAAAAAGACAGCTAATTCACATCACAAAATCAACAGCATAATCAGGGTTACTAAATATACCAGTAAAAATGGTCTTACGAAATTGAGGTTATATTTCCCTAGACATACATGACCTTAAAGCAAAAAAGTAAAAGAAGGTAATAAATAACTCATAACTAATTACAGTCATAATATGGAATTGTTTCTCATTCTTCAGTATTACTTATCAAAAATAAAATAGCAAAAAGTGTTCTTATTTCTATAGCAAAATAGTGTTATCTTGTAATTTAAATAAGCAAATTTTGACAAAAATCCATTCAGACTTTATGTCATTCACTTGTTTAGCAAAGGAATTATATCTTATAACTCAAACAGGTGTACTTCAACAAAACTTAAAATCAGCCTCACTGAAACTTAACCTTAATTAAGTATCTCTAAAACAACTTAAAGTTAACATTGCTGAGACTAAACAAAAATCAATCTTAACAAGAATTAACTGATTAAAACTCTATTATTACAAAAATGTTACTGAAAATTTGTCATAAAACAGTTAAACATCAAAGTAAACAACATGCAAGTAAACAATTGTACTGAAATCTTTACAATAAAATTACATTGTTAGAACTATGGAGTAAAAAGCAAGCACTTAAAAAGTTGACAGTGGAATTAAATCTCAAAAAATCACTACAGATGAAGTTCAAGATTTGTCTTGAATGTGAGCTAAAGAATCTTGACTTTATGACTTATCTAATTACTCTCAGTGAACCATGCAGTTTTGCTATGTTGTTAATAGGTAAAAAGACACCACCTCTATACCAACAGCTTTGAATTTTTCTAGTAACAATCCTATTAAAAATCACAAATCCCAAGTTAGAAGGTAAATCTCAACACTGGCTGGTGCCAGGCAGGCGGGGCTGCACCCCCTGCAGCAGCTTTTAGAGATTGCTTGTAGGATTGATTTAAATTTGGCTTAGTAAGAGTAATGGCATATAAACATCGAAGGCTAAACTAAAAGAGATTTAGTTATATTGTTATGAGTAGAAAAAGCTGCCCATTTTTTTAAAGGTTGCAGAGTTCACAAGTTAAACCAATTGCTGCCAAGTTGGAGCTCTAACTATTTATTGTTAATAATTTCATGTTGTAATCTCCTCTTAACAGGGCCCCACCTTCCGGCGCGGATCCCGTTCGTGCCGGGGGTACCAGCCCGGGTCGCCGCGTCCCGCGGGAGCAGCTGCTGCCCGGCTCCCTTAGCCGTGCATCGCCCTGCTGCTTCCTGGAGGATGGCACCCAGATGGCGGAGGGGAAGGGACACTGAGTCGGCATGCAAATGACGTCATTTACAGCATGCAATGGGATGGACCCCTCACGAAACCAAGCCAAAAACCCCTAAAACAACGAGCCAACACAAAATTGATGAATCGAAGTGATGACTAGACGTGAGGAACAGAATCTAGTATCTGCCAAGGCCTTTTTACCCTTCACCCTAACCTGAAAGATATCAGCTACACACAGGGCCTCAAATGTTGACCAAAAAAGCAGCAGATTTCTTCATGTTCTTGTGAGGATGGAACTCCCATCTCTGTCTGCAGACCAGTGGATGAAGCTGCACTCTTCCTCCTTCTCTGAGTCACTCCTGGGAGTAATGGTGGCATGAGAATGGACCCAATGGTTCTCCCTACCTGAGCTGATCAGTTGTAATAAATGCATTAAGAAGGAGGAAGATCTCCTGCCTGTGTTTATTTCACAGAATCACAGAATCACAGAAATTCTAGGTTGGAAGAGACCTTTAAGATCGTCGAGTCCAACCCATGTTCTAACACCTCAACTAGTTCATGGCACCAAGTGCCACATCCAGTCTTTTTTTAAACTCTTCGAAGGATGGTGACTTTACCACCTCCCTGGGTAGATGATTCCAGTATTTGACCACTCTTTCTGTAAAATACTTCCTCCTTAATTCTAGCCTGTATCTCCCTTGGCGCAGCTTGAGACTGTGTCCTCTTGTTCTGTCTGTTGTTGCCTGGAGAAAGAGACCGATCCCCAGCTCACCACAGCCACCCGTCAGGAAGTTGAAGAGAGTGATAAGGTCACCCCTGAATCTCCTTTTCTCCAGGCTGAACAACCCCAGCTCCCTCAGTCATTCTTCATATGGCTGGTGCTCCAAGCCCCTCACCAGCCTCATTGCTCTCCTTTGGACACATTCACGCATCTCAACGTCCCTCCTAAAGTGAGAGGCCCACAACTGGACGCAATACTCCAGGTGAGGCCTCACCAGTGCTGAGTACAGGGGAAGAATGACCTCCCTGCTCCTGCTGGCCACACCGTTCCTGATACTGGCCAGGATGCCATTGGCCTTCTTGGCCCCCAGGGCACACTGCTGGCTCATGTTCAGCTGACTGTCAACCAACACCCCCAGGTCCCTTTCTGCCTGGGCACTGTCCAGCCACATCGTTCCTAGCTTATATCATTGCAGGGGGTTATTGTGGCCAAAGTGCAGGACTCAGCACTTGGACTTATTGAACTTCATCCCATTAGATTCTGCCCATCCATCCAACCGTTCCAAGTCCTTCTGCAAAGCCCTCTGTCCCTCTAACAGATCAACACACGTTCCCAGCTTAGTGTCATTTGCAAATTTGCTAATGAAAGACTCTAAACCCTCATCCATGTCATCAATAAAAATATTAAACAGAACTGGCCCCAGCACAGACCCCTGAGGGACACCACTGGTGACTGGTCGCCAGCTGGATGCAGCACCATTCACCACCACTCTCTGGGCCCGGCCATGCAGCCAGTTCTGAACCCAGCAAAGAGTGCTCCTGTCCAAGCCACAGCCTGCCAGTTTGTCTAGGAGTATGCTATGGGAGACAGTGTCAAAGGCCTTGCTGAAATCCAAGTAAACAACATCTACAGCCTTCCCTGCATCCACTAGGTGTGTTACCTGGTCATAAAAGGTGACCAGGTTGGTCAAACATGACCTACCCCTCCTCAATGCATGCTGGCTGGGTCTGATACCCTGGCCACCTTGTAAATTTTGCGTGATGGCGCTTAATATAAACTGTTCCATTATTTTGCCAGGTACTGAGATCAGGCTGACTGGTCTATAATTACCGGGATCTTCCTTTGCACCTTTTTTGTGAACGGGTATCACATTGGCCAGCTTCCAGTCATCCAGAACCTCACCAGTGAGCCATGACTGTTGGTAAATGATGGAGAGTGGCTTTGCAAGCTCGTTTGCCAGCTCTCTCATTACCCTGGGGTGGATCCCATCTGGTCCCATAGATTTATGAATATCCAAGCATTTCAGTAGTTCTATGATTGCCTCCTCTGGGACAATGGGGGGACCATTCTGCTCCCTGTCACCATCAACCAGCCCAGGTGGGCAAGTGTCTTGAGGGCAAGTCATCTTCCCACTAAAAACTGAGGCAAAATAGGCATTAAGCTCTTCTGCCTTTTCCTCATCTTCAGATACTAAGTTCCCTCCTTTGTCCAATAAAGAACAAAGACTGGTCTTACCTTTCCTTCTACCATTAATGTATTTGTAAAAACATTTTTTATTATCCTTTACAGAAGTTGCCATTCTAAGTTCAAACTGAGCTTTGGCCTCCCTAATTTTTTTTCTGCATGCTCTAGCAGCCTTCTTGAATACTTCCTTAGAGACCTGACCCTTCTTCCAATGCTGATACATCCTCTTTTTATTCTTAAGTTCCTCCAAAATCTCCTTGCCCAGCCAGGCTGGACGTTTACCCTGTTGACTGATCTTTCGGCACACAGGGATGGTCTGTTCCTGTGCCCTCAAGATCTCTGTTTTGAGGTATGCCCATGCTTCCTGAACTCCTTTGTTTTTTAGGACTGCTTCCCAAGGGACGCTCTGAATAAGTCTCCTAAACAGGCCAAAGTCTGCCCTCCGGAAGTCCAATGCAAGAGTTTTACTGGTGCTCTTCCTGACTTCACCAAATATTGAGAACTCTATTATTTCGTGATCACTCTGCCCCAAGCGACCTCCAACCACCACATCTCCCACCAGCCCATCTCTGTTTGCAAACAGCAGATCTAACATAGTCCCTCCCCTGGTGGGTTCACCCACCAGCTGCAACAAAAAGTTGTCCTCCATACATTCTAAGAATTTCCTGGACTGCCTCTTTATTGCTGTATTAAGTTCCCAGCAGATGTCTTGTAGGTTGAAGTCACCCACAAGAACAAGGGCTGATGATCTTGAAACATTACCTAGCTGCTTATAGAATAAGTGATCTACCTCTTCTTCCTGGTCGGGTGGACGATAACAGACTCCCAGTATGGTGTCAGCCTTGTTGGCCTTCCCCTTTATTCTTACCCATAGACATTCAACTCCATCTTCCTTAGTTTCAATTTCTATGGCATCAAAAGTTTGCTTAATATAAAGGGCCACCCCTCAATTTCACTATTTCAATATAGTACTAAATAGCTGTACCAAAAAATTCATAACAAACACATTGTTAAAGAAAAGGGCAAGTAACTGGAAAATTGACTTGTGCTAAGTATCCTTCAGGGCTTCAGATCTGTATGAACTGTGACTTTTGATAGCTGGGCTGCTTCTTCCAATACTTGAAAGTGCCTGAGGCACTTCAGCTGGAGACCATTGTGGGGGTGTCGAGTGTCCCAAATGACTCCTGTACAAAATTTAAATGCATAAAAATTCTCCACTGTGTTAAAAAAATCTTTCCCCCACAAAACCACGGAGACAGACATCACAAAAAGTTTAACTGTGGTGATCAGGCCCTGTTATTTGCACCAAGTGTTGGTTTTCCAGGCTTTTGCTCCTTCCACCCATGCTGGAGAGTCCCTGAGTTGTTAATGGCTGCTCATTGGGCTGTCAGCTCCTTGAGATAACAGTCGCACCGGCTCCTGTATCAATGAGTCCTGTTAGGAGTGTCTCTGCCTTTCAGAGTCACTTTGCATTGGCATGTTGGATGCTCAGAGGTAATATGTTGTGTCCATAAAATCTGTGGGACCCCTGTAGAACTGAAACTCCCCTCCCTCTTTTCAGCTATCAGGGGTGCAGACAGGGGTGCTGCAGGAAAGGGTATATGTTGAGCTATATTGCTCCCGGCCGGGACTACACAGGGCAGATGGGGGGTCCAAGCCATGATCTTTATTTCCCCAAGAGAATCAGAGTCTATAGCCCCAGGGAGAACAAACAACCCTGTTATCAGGGTGGAAGATCTGCCTATAATCAAAGCGTGCATATTCTGTCCTGGCGGTCCGAAAAGTCCTGTGGGAAGCAAATGGACAGATGAATCAAGCAACATTACTGTGTCGGAGGCTGCCGGGTCCATTCCTGCACTGCCTGGGGTGGCTGGCTGTAAGTCAGCGACAGTTGCTCGGCGGGCAGGAGCAGGGCCAATTGGAAGTTCACGGTTGCTCCCAGCTACTGCGTTGGCTGTGGAATTTGTGTCCTCATGCATCGCTGTCCTGTGCTGCGAGAGAAGTTTCCCTGCAAAGGCTGGCCATTCTGGTGGAACTTAGAGCGACATATATTAGCAAAGTGAGGGCCCTTCTGACAGCGAGGGCGTACACCTGGAGCTTTAGGTTTTTGTGTTCTTTGGCAGTCTCTCTAGATATGCCCATATTCCTCATGGCCAAAACAAGCCACCTGTTTCCCAGGGGTTAATTTCATGGTGGCAAAAGCGTTCGCTATGCTTTGCCCCACGGCTTGATATGTGACTGCTGTGGTGTGTTGTAATGTCCCCAAGCAGTTGCATGCTTGTATCATTTGGAGTAAAGTGGGTTCAGGTTCAGGGGGTAAAGATTTTAGAAGCTGTTTACAGTCCTGGTTGGTGTTCTCAACAGCCAGTCTGAGGAGTAAAATCTCCCTGCTTTGCTCGCTGTTGATTTGTCTCTCCAATGTTTGTTTAAATTTGTCCACAAAATGCATGTAAGGCTCTTGTGGACCTTCTTTGATATTCATGAAGGACTGTCACGGAGTTTTGGCATCAGGAACCTTAAGGAATGCCAGGCAAGCTGCTTTAATACCCTGTAGGGCTTCTCTCAGTAAGGTGGCTTGGCCATTAGGGTCGATATGCGCCCCCTCCCCCCCAAGGTGGTCAGTATTTAAGGCAGCCAGGGCTTGGTTTACATGCCCTGCATACGTTGCAATTAAATTTTCCAGTCCTTTATTCCAATGCGCCATAAATATAATATATTGTGTCAGTGTGAGCAACAGATTTGCCAAAAACTTACCATCATGAGGAGTCATGAGGTGAGTAGTATAGGTTGCTCTTAACAAATTACTAGAGTAGGGGGACCCCAGTCCATATTCTGCAGCGGTACAGCACAGTTCCTTAATTTCTGAGCAATCTAGGGGCACCCATTGTGGATTTTCCCCCCTCGGGCCGAATTGCACAAGGGCCACAAGGATTTCTGCAGCAGTGTCAATGTCTCTGTCCTTAAGGACATTCCTTTTTACCATAACCAATTGTTATGGGTATCCAAAGGGAGTAAGTTCGCATTTTTTGAGGGGCCAGGGCTAAAAGAGTCCAGCTCCCCTTCACTGCTAGAGTCAGCGTCTGCTGCATAAGCAATAAGTGTGCGGCAGCTCTGGGATCGCTGGCAGTGTGGCAGTGGGACTGGGGGTGGCGACTGGGCTCTATCCCTGGCCCTCACTGGGGAGGGTGTGTGGATGGGGGATGGAGAGTGGGACCTGGGCAGATTTCAATCTGGCTGGGGCTGTCTCAGGGGACCCTCACAGGCTGTAGCCTCACAGACTTACCTGCTCCCTCCCTCTTTTTTAATTGAGTCCATGACCGCCCTCCAAGCAGGAACCATTCGGAGCTCTGGCTCCTGGCCAGGCGGCATAGAGAGGTCATAGAGCTTTATGCCGACCTTGTCCCAGAAGCGGAGAGTAAATGCAGAGGAAGGGGTACTGTCGGGGACCATGTGTGACACCCATCAAAAAAGTGACTTAAGGTCCTGCTTTGGGATGGGGGAGCCATGCCTGTCCAGAAGGGCAAGCATGGTTTCATAGACGTCTTTCTCTTTCGACATTTCCTTTCCCATTCCTTTAGTTCCCCTGGCTCACCTGTCAAAGCACAGCAGACAGGGGTTGCAGGCCCAAACACGGTTCTCTCACCGTCACAATCAGTTCCAGGGGCTCGCTGCCTGCCGGCCAATCGGGCCAATACATTTCCTCACACAGGGCACCAATGGAGAGAGACGGGGAGATTGACTTGGCGATCAGAATCCGATTTTCGTGTGGGATACAAGCACTTATATACTATTTTAGGGAGACTAGCAATGTATACTACAATGATTAGATTGAAATCACATACACAAACTTATGCATGTGTCCAGGTTTAGAACAAATTTGGCGAAGAATTCCCCACAGGAGCTCCGGTGGGAAAACAGATCCAAATCGGCCCCTCCACCCAACTGGTCTGGGAGGGAAAAAGAATACCTCCTTGGAGAAAGGTGGAAAAAACCTGTTTATTAAACAATAAAACCGAAACAATACCAAACAATAAAATCCTTTGTCACTCCAAAAGAGATGACAAACTGAGAAAGTCCCTCCCTGGGTTGCAGTTCAGCTCACTCTGTCTCTGGTGATTCCCTCTGGTGCTGGAAATATCGCAGGCCAGGCCTGACCCAGTGGGCCACAGGTGCAGCTGCCAGTGCTCTGCTGGGTGTTCAGTCCAGAGCAGGTTTCAAGAGGTCCAAAGAAAAAGAAAAAAAAAAACAAACAAAAGTCCAGGGAACTTCTTTGCCTCAGCTAGCTAACACTAACTAAAAAGCAAAAAAGAGCTCTGTCCCGATGTCTGTGCATCCACAGACAACACACTTCAGGAGAAGGAATGTGGAGGAGTGGAGTACAGTGTCTGAAAACAAACTGCGAGCCTTCTCTCCCCCCCCCCCCCCCCTTCACTCTCTGGAACACTCTTAAAGGTGCAAAACTTATTATTCAACATAAACAGAATGAGACTATTGGAGATAAAAGCATCATAGTCAACTCAGTACAGCATGTAACAACATCTCTTGCTTGTGTTGTTTAATAGGATTTTCTTTTCCTGGTAAACCTGTATAATTAAATCTTCTTGCTATCTAGATCTAATTTTCAAAGTTCTGTTTTCTTTTGCCAAGGCATTTTATCTATAAATTCTCTTATGCTAATAGGGTCCAAAGTACTCTCTGTCTCGTGCAGCCCAATACCCCACTGCAGTTTTGGACTGTTCCAAAGGGGTCTCCTTTGCGCTCCACATCTACAGGCCATGGCAGAGCAGCCGGCCACAGGCTGCTGCCAGACCTCTGACGCAACACAAGGGTGGCAGCCCAAGAATCAGCTCATGGCTCTTCCGGAGGTTCTCAGACGTTAAGTTGCCAGAGAAACAGCAAGCAGGAAAAGAGGAGCTTTGCATCTCCCTGCCACAAAATGAGGTCAGCCTCAAACTGAGTCAGAGCAAAGGTCAGCATGCACCTGCGTGCTCAAGAAGCAACTGCAACCTACAATAGTCCTGGAAATTTATTCTCTTTGCTTCTTTTGCCCCCTAAATGTCATTGAAGAAGTTAGGCTTTTCAGAACCAGCTAGGATGCCACCTAGAAGAAGCAGACTTGCTTTCAGGCAAAGCTTTTGAGACCAAAAGTCATGTTTGCTTGGGTTCCTTGGGTGCCACTTGGCTTGGTGCATTTTCTGAGTTCCCGTGCCTTCCCCAGGCAGCCTTGAGCACTGCCTTATGGGCTGGGAGGACATTTTCTGCCGCTTTATGAGTGAGGAGAACGTCCCAGGCTTTTCTTTTGCATCAGCTGGACAGAGGGTGGGCTTGCTGAGTGCAAGAAAGCTGCAGAGCAGCTTCTATTGTGAGCTCAAGGGAGCGGTGCCATGTCACAGTGCTGCCAGCACAGCGTTGTCCCAGTGTGTGCAAGGCCTGGTCGTCCAGAGCAGCTCTTCTGCTGGCTCCCTGCAGGAGGATCCTCATGTGCAAGGAGTTCTCAGCAGACGGCCTGCACCCCGAGAGGAATCTTGCTTTTCCCTTGGGTGGCATTCAGTGTGCAAACCCACACAGCGCTGCCAAAATGATCGGGCAAGTCTGTGCCGCGGTTTGCACCGTCTTTTCTGTCATCTATTCGGGCTACTACCTGACCCAAATGACTCGTAAGTAAAGGCTTCTCCTGGGCCTGGCATCACCCGGCTTCTGCTTCACTCGGCTCTTTATGCTGCACTAGTGACCCAGTTTCTTTGGGAACAAAATGGCCATGAAGGTGCCACTGCTTTGGTCAATGTCCTGCCAGCGGCATCAGCTAAAAAGCGAGCATCTGTACTGAGTGCCGGGTGCAGAGCATTTGCAGTGCAACCTGCAGCGGTTGCCTTCCCTCCCCGGGAGACTGCGTGGCAGCGGAGTCTGTCATTTCCTCAGCTTGCTGCTTCAAGCAAGACAAGCTGCAAATTGCAGACTCTGAGGAGAGATCCGCAGAGGTACTTCTACCAACTCAGTGGTTCTCTCCAGGAGTGAAGGAAAGCACCTTTTGCTCCAAATTCTGCCCCTTAGAGGCCTTGGCTCCGGGACTTGACCCTTTGATGGTGTGCCAAGAGTGCGATTCCCTTGGCAATTCCCTTGGCAGCACAGACTCCAATGCAGGGAGGGTTGGCTGCTGAGCCCAGCAGCTGTTCCCGGGCTGCTTCAGCAGGGAGCTGCCACAGCGAAGGGGCCCTTGGTGGAAGCTTTGCTGGGCTATCATCTTCAGCCAACGGATGGGAATTAGGGCATGCACTTTAAAAGAACAGATATCTAAGATGCAGGAAAGAGAAGAGGAAAATGCTGCTTGAGCTGTTGGGCACAACAGAAGCGCAAACTTTTGAAGAGCAGCAGGCGTTTCCACCACTGTCTTTCTATTTCTCTCTTGGCAAAAGAGGCCCAAATGTAGCCAGAGCCTACTATAGCGTCCTTGTTGTTCTCTTGCTTGCTGTGGGAAAGAGCTCTTGCTCCTGGAGGCATGTTGGCAAAGGGAAATGCTCTGTGTTGGGACTGCCTTGTGCTGGGAGAGTCGCCAGCACAAGCACTTTTCTAAGGGCCTCTGGTTCCTTTTCCCTTGCTCGCTGCAGGTCACCTGACATGCGGATGGAGACAAGCCTGTCCTTTGGTGAGTGGCAAAGGAAGCTGTGATTTTGCTGGCGTGTGAGAATTATGCAGCAATTCTGCCAGCTTGGCCGGTTGCAGTTGAGTGGGGAGTGCCAGCGTGGGAGGCTGAAAGAAAGGCCAACTGCCCGGTGGCATCAGCAGTAGCAAAGGCAGCAAATCAGCACTTGTTTGCTGATTTTCCAACCAAGAGCCTTTCAAGAGATGAAAGACAAATGGGATGGCTCCAAGGTGTCTTGCTGCTTGTAGCCAGCAGGGAAGCTCAAATGCACAGCAAGATGGAGTAGCACCTCATTCAGCCATATTCCACGGGTTTTCGTGACTCAGAGTCCCATGTGTATCAAAGTCTATGGTTTCCCCTACTTCTGGGTCCTTTCCCAGCTCAGTAAAAAGCAGCTCCTAAGGAATTGGCTATTGCCCTTCTCTCTCACTTCTGTCTGCTTGCAGGGCTCAACAGCAGGGTCAGCAGCTCCTCTGGCTGCCTCTGTCATTGAGGAAGAGGCTGAAGAGGAGCAAAGGAACATCAAGCCTCCAGCTGCTGTCCCTCCACAGCCTGAACTTGCAGAGCCGGTAAGTGGCAGCTGAGCTTGGCACTGCCTTTGGTGCAGGGCCAGGCTTCCCCTTTTGGAGCAGCCCTTGCTGCTCGTGGCTGAAGATGCTGGCGGCTCTGTGCCTGCCATGATGTAGTGCTGCTTCAGGCAAGCCAGGCAGCCCTGGCCAGTGCCTTCTGAAGTTTGACATTTAAGCTGGCATGCTGAGAGGGCCCGAGAATGTCTCTTGGGATCAGACAAGTGGCAGCATTCCACGATTCCCAGCGTAGGAATCAGCCCCTTGTGCCCATGGTCAGCGCAGGCTGCCTGTGGTCAGCGGACGGAGCGGCCCAAAGACGCAGTTGACAGACTTGCAGGGGATCTGGGAGACACTGGCCCCTGGAAGGGACCTGCTCGCTCCATGGACTAATTAGCTTCAGCCCGTGCTTCACTGCCAGCCTCTCAGAGCAGAGTTTGGAGAGGAGAATCCTCAGCAACCCTGCATTGTAAAGGGCGGGTGGGTCTGGGCGGCGCTGGAAGGCGGCTCCAAAGGGCCGCTCCCTAAAGGCTGCCATAGAGAGGGGAAATCCAGGAAACAGATCAGAGAAGGGACACGCTCCGGGCTTCTGAGTAGATCGTTGCATGCCAGCTGCGGGGTGATTTCATTGTGCAGGAGAAGACAGGAGGAGGAAAGCAACAAGGGTCTGGGCCATGCTCTGATCTCTTTCTGCATCTTGGCAGCTCCAGCAATACCTTGTTGCCAGTGTCTAGCAGAAAAGGTGAAAACGTGGAGCATGGAAGTGGCCAAGAGGGGCTGGATCCAAGTAGCCTTTGGACTTTTCCCAAAGCTGCCTTTGAGAAGGGGACATGGCTGACAGCATCTTCCGAAGGCCTTGCTTTTGCCGTGCGCTCCGAGGGGCATCTGTGCCAGCCACCCTTCTGACGGGCAACCCTTTCTTGTCCCAGCTCAAGACTGGCTCTGCCATTGAACCTGGTGCCACTGGACCAGCATGGCCTGCAGCAGCCAGCTTGCCCCCCGCTGCCGGCACTTCCTGCAGCAGCGCAGCCCAGCTGCCCGAGATGAGGGAGGAGCAGGGCCTGAAGACGCTGAGTACGTCCGGTGCATTTCTTGTCTGCCAGAGCAGCGTGTTGTGTGCGTGTGTGGGTGTAGGCTGCGCCAGAGGTTGCCCCTGGGTCTCAGAGGCACTTAGGCCTCTGTGCAGAAGCTGTTGTTGTGCCCTGAGGCAGCGTGGCAGCGCTCAGGGAGTCCCTGCTGCCTGTGAGAGCGGCTGGGCCTGCCTTGGCTCTGGCTGGGCTGCCTTCTGTGCCAAAGAGAAAAGCAGAGTTTGTTTCTGCTTGAGAAGAAGGCTGGAACCTAGCAGGTAACTAGGCCCCAGGGAGCTCTCTGGCCCCAGCTGTTTTATGGCTCTCCTTTTTACTCCCCCTCTGGCTCAGACACTTTGGGTCCCATGCTGGCCCTTCCAGTGATGGTGGGTGTGAGCACAGAGGCTGCAAAGGCCCTTGCTTACCTCTTAGGGGCCCCTTCTTAAGGTCTCGTCACTTTGGCTTATGGCATGGGATGCTGTGCTTGAAAGAAATAAAGGCCTTCTTGGAAAGGCCACCTGATGAAAGGTGGAGAAGATGGCCCTCCCACTTGTTGGTCTCAGCAGCTGGAAGCCAAGGGAGCGCAAAGGGCCCACAGCTGCCGGCAGTGGGGCTGCCTTTGGGATGGTCTGGGGAGCGGCGTCTCTGTGTGCGAGTGAGCGCCCTGCACTGCTTTTGTCTTTCAGGGAGCCTTGTGAGTCTGGGCCAGCCAATGAGCAAATACATGGGACTTGAAGAACTCGGACGAGGGTAAGCGTGACGTCAGATCATTTTGCAAAAGTGTGGGCCAGGTCTTTGGCCAGTGCAATATCAAGCATGAAGTTAGGCAAGCTCTAAGCGTGGTCAGACTCTGGCTTTACCTCCTGTCACCTGCCAGGACTGCTCGGTCAGAGCAATCCCAACGCCTCATCAACAAAAAGTTGATGCTGGCAGTGTCTTGCTTGAAATAATGAGGAGCAGGAGCTGGGAAACCTGCCCCTGAAGCTTTCTGGCCTGAAATAGCATCTTGCCATCCAAGAAATGTCAGATTCTCAAAGACGGTGTTCTGACTCTAATTGTTCTCACTTTTTTGCCACACACACGCATGCACTGGCACAAGGAGAGCGTTCTCCTTAGGTTTGAAAATGACCTGGCTGGGCATGCGCCTTGGAGATTTCCAGCAGCCCTTGGTCTTCATGCTGCACCTTGGTGTTCCCTTGGACAGCCTGCCCCACATGGCAGAGGGCTCACGGGCTGACGTGCTGTTGGCTGGAGAGACGCCACAGCCAGGCATTTCCAAAGGAAGGCGTCCAGGCAGCCTGGGCAGGTCTGCTGCCTGGGCTTGCTTTCACTGCCAAGGGATAAAGCGCTCTTTCTACTGCTGTTTTCTTTCTAGGGAGTTTGGAGCTGTTTATAAAGCCCTTGACACCAGCACCGGACAACAGGTAAAGTGCCAGCAGCCCCATGCCATTTTGCACCTCTGGAGCGCTTTCCCCGCTGCTGTGAGCTCTGCCTGGAGGTTTGGGTGGCCGCTCCACGTGTGCTTCTGAGGCTGTTCCTCTGAAGTACATTCTAGGCTCAGGGTGTAGAATGTTTTTGGGATGGCTTTTGCTGCTTCTGCTAAGCTCTGCTGTCTCTCGACAAGGCGCTTTGGCCCAGCCCGCTGCCTCATTGCACCAGCACTTGCTCCGTGCTCCTTGTGATCTCCAGCAGGCTGCGTCTTCTCAAGGTACCAGTCGCCAATGTCATTTCAGATGGCGATCAAGATCATGTCACTCAAGGAGGAGATGTCCGAGGAGCTGGCTGCCAATGAAATCCTGGCCATGAGGGACAACAGGAATCCCAATATTGTTACCTACTTAGACAGGTTGGCATATTCTCGTGTCAATGTAGCTTTAGCTGGTGCAAGCCAGAAGAGACAATGCCCTTTGGTCACTGGCAGAGAACAGAGCTGGTGATGATTTCTCTGCTGGTCTCCAGAGCGTGGCAGGAGGTGGAGCTGGTGTTCAATATTCTCTTGTGGCACACGTAGCTTGGAGAGCAGTTGCAAAATCCTGGCTCAGGCCCTGGGGTGACTGAGGCTGTGCCCATTGCTGTCTCTCCATGCGGTGGTTTTCTTCTTTCAGCTACCTGGTGGATGCGGAGCTCTGGTTGGCCATGGAGTTCACGGACGGCGGCACCTTGTTTGATGTGCTCAGGGCAGTGTACCTGGAGGAAGGACAGATAGGCGCTGTCTGTCGGGAGGTGAGGGATCCCGCTTCTGCTTCCCCAGGCCTGCCCAGGATGCTGCTTGTCTCCTGGAGGTTAAGGAGAGCCCAGATTTCTTGCTCTCAGCTCTCTTTCGCTGCTGCTGCTGCAGTCACGCCACACAGCAGAGGAAAGAGCATGGGAAGTCAACTGCCTGCCAGTCTCAATGCACGTCTTAGGCTCTGTTCTCGCACTCTTCCATGCTGTCTGTGCTCTGGCGCTGGTGCTCGCTCACTGGCTTGCTTTCACTTGCTTCCTCTTCTCACATTTGCCTGGGAAAGTTTGCCTGGAGCCTGTCTTTGTGCCCTACATTGCTTGCCACTGGAAGGCAGGATGCAGGTGGCAGAATTTCAAGCTAGGGGAAAGAGCTGTCCTCAGCTTCAAAGGATAGCATTGCAGCCTGGATGGCAACGCATTCTGGAACAGCTTGAAGGTGCTGCCTCCTCCTCTGCTGCCACTAGGCGTCCCCAAAATCTTTGCTGTGCTGCCTCCCAGCCAAAGGGGACGCGCTTCCTGCCAAAGGCCGATGGAACTTTTGGAGGCCGAGATGCCTTCGCTTTGAAATCTAGAAAACACTACCAAGAGAGTTGTAGTAGCAAGCTCTTCTTCGTGACAGCACCGTGATGCTGCACCCTCGCTCACAATTCCCTGAGAAAGCTGTCAATCCCGCTGAGCTCTTTCCTTGCTGGTGGGATAAAATCAGATCCTGCACCTCACATTGACTTTGCCTCCCTCCTTTTCTCTTCCAGTGCCTGCAAGGACTGCGTTTCCTTCATTCCCGCCAAGTTATCCACAGAGACATCAAAAGCGGCAACGTTCTTGTGGGCATGGATGGATCTGTCAAGTTGGGTGGGTATCCCTGCTGGGCTGCAGCATTTCCAGCAAATGCTGTGGGGCGGCATTTTAGTGGCTGCCACTTGGCCAGAAGTGCCACTTGGTCAGTGCGTGAATCATCAGGGTGCTTTTGAAGTGGCCG
The DNA here is from genome assembly GCF_028551555.1 of Melozone crissalis. Taxonomy (NCBI): domain Eukaryota; kingdom Metazoa; phylum Chordata; class Aves; order Passeriformes; family Passerellidae; genus Melozone; species Melozone crissalis. The sequence continues at coordinate 15,283,618 of NW_026535783.1, read as the reverse complement.
ATGCCTTATTTGCCTGGCTGCAGCCACGTGGAAGGAGAGCTCAGCTGCCTTTTCAGCTAGATTCATGATGGCCTGGTCAGGCTGGCGTGGGCAGTCCTTTTGGCTTCTTTGCCAGTGGCAGCTGGCTTTGACAGGCTTTGTTTTTGTCCTCAGGTGACTTTGGCCTCTGTGCTCAGCTCAGCCCTGGGCGCAGCAAGCGCAGCTCCAGCATCGGCACTCCCAGCTGGATGGCACCGGAGGTGGTGAGAGGAGAAGCCTACGGCCCCAAAGTGGACATCTGGTCCCTGGGGATCATGGGGCTGGAAATGGTGGAAGGGGAAGCTCCTTACCAGCGGGAAGCCCATCTCAGGGTAAGGTGCAGCTTAGCAAGAGGGCTCTGTGTGGAGAGAGCTGATGTGGCTAGCAAAGGAGCAGGTGGAGTGTCCTCTTGCATCCATGTGCTGTAGGTTTTTGAACTGATCAAAAGGAACGGGCCCCCAAAACTGTAGAACCCCAGGCACCACTCGGCTCTCCTGCGTGACTTCCTCCACTGCTGCCTGCAGGCAGATGAGGACAGGCGCTGGTCTGCCAAGGAACTCCTGCAGGAAAGAAAAAGCAAAGAGGCAAAAGGAGGACACCTGCAGGGAGGGATGAGAAGGAGTGTGGGCCACGTGGCTGAGACAGCTGCCAGGACAGGAAGGCACAGGGGACCTGCTGCCCTCGGTGCTCTTCCTGTGTGTCTTCCTGGTAGCCAAGGAATCCTGCTTGAGCCCGTGAGGATGTGATCCTGAAAATAAGGCTTCTTTCTTTGTTCTTTTTCCTCAGGGCAGCATCCGTTTGTCACCTCAGCCGATCCTGCCTCCAGCCTGGCTGCTCTTATCATCTCAGCCAAGCAAGTGCAGGAAGACAAGAGAGAAGAAGCCTGCGCCTGAGGAGGTCCTTGTGCCCCGCCAGCTGAGAGCAAGGAAATGGGATGGATCATCTTTAGGCAGAGTTTCAGCTATCCCCTGAGCTTTAACAGGAGCTGTGCTGTACATAGGAAATGTAATGGTTCTGTAATTTGCTCCGTTTAGGTGTTAGCTTAGGTTAGGGTAGGTTAGGTTAGGTTAAGTTAGGTTAGGTTAGGTGTCTCTTAGGTTCAATTTAAAGCTCTGTTGTTTTTCTTTCTCAAAAAGATGTAAGTTTAAAAAAATTAGGAAATATAGGGATCGACTTTTAAGAACTTTACAATGTAGATAGCTTAGGTAATAGAGGATTGTTTAGCTTAGAACAGAGTGTTGTTAATTTAGGGAAGATCTGAGGTATCTTTTAAGTTGAAATGAAAGAATTGTCATAATAAGAACTAAGCTGTGAGAGGAAAAGCTGGGCTGCAGCAGAGCTGGACCCTGCAGGCGCTGCAAGCTGTTGGCCTGAACAGGCCACCTACGGGACAGAATGACAAAGATGGAGAAGTAGTATGGGGATACTTTGTTTCATCCCGAGTGACAATAAAAGTTTAAACTATCCAGAGTGTTGTAAGACTCTCTTCCTTGCCATGCTGTAGCTAAGTGGACAGTCCCTTTCAGAGGTAGGCAGCTTTGCTTCCCTTAAGTGTGGAATGCCCGTGGGAAGCTGAGAGACTTCTGAGTAATGAACAGCAGGTAATGAGCTGACATTCAGGGCAACACTTGGAGGCTGATGTGCTGTCCTTTCTGGGCCTCTTGTCTTGATGATGTCAGGGTGATCAGCAGGAATCACCATTTTGTTCCCACCCTCCTCTCACTATGTCACCTGTGCCATGGAATGGCATTCTCACAGCAGCTTCTGGCCCTTCCTCCCTGCTTCTCCTTACTCCCCTTTTCACCCCAGACCTCCAGGCACCCTCTGGGCCAGCCTCATCCCCCACGGGTGTGTGCAGCCACCAGAGCCTCCTGCAGAGCCTCATTCCCACTCTGCTGCCTCCTTGGCCTTTCCCCACGTCTGGGCCAGCCTGCAGTTGCCAGGTGTTGGACACACACACACACACACAACATACCACACCTGTCAGTGACCAATTTGATGGAGGAGCCCCTGCTCACCACCCCAGCTCTTTTATCACCAAGCTGTGGCTCCATTTCAACTCCATCTGCTGGGATGCCCACAATGAGGGACTGCTCAGGGACTGGATCCTCCTTGAATATTGCCCACAGGCCTGATTTCCATGCCTCCCCATTCCTCCTACCCCTAAGGCTGCCTCAGCCTTCTAAACACAATTGTTCTTACTCTAATGGCTTCCTGTGATTTACTTAACGTGAGCAGCACTACACAGTTTTGATTGCCTTTATTCTAGAATTAATAAACAGAAGTTGGAAGTACTCCTAGATTTTGCCATGTAAGACTTGAAGCAACTGCAAAAAGTAGAGAAGCTTTCTGAGCAACTTTTCAGTTCATTGGAGGTCTCCTTCCTCTTCACTCAGTTTCAGCAGATCTGTTGATTTTCCTTTGCTCTCATCTTTTAAGCTTCATCACTTGTCTATAGATCTGTGAAAAAACCCTGTCAACCCAACACAAATTTTCTGCACTTTGTGCTTTTCCTCTTCTGGAAAAGTCAAGGCCCATGTGATCTTCTTCTGTGATCTAGACTTTGATTCCCATCCTGGCTCTGGCTAAGAGCAGAACAAATGTAATTTCTGCTGTTTCTGTAACTGCTTTTTTTGCGGAGAAAAGAAGAGACCTCACAACTTTATAAAATTGTAAACCCAGGTATGCATTTATTACGATGCGCGTCAGACCCAAGCAGATGAAATCCTCCTCAAAAGGCGTGCATACCCCTGGAGATCTCAGGTCTCCTTTTATCCCCCATCCAAATGCATACGCATACAGTTTCACAATAGGTTCATACATATTCATTTCACGTGACATTTATAGCCTGTTCTTCTTTATCAAAGGAATTCCTAGGTCAGGGGCAAATGGGGGCAAATCAACCTTGTGGTAGTTTCTGTTTTCTTTTCTCTGTCTCCTCGCTGTCTCTGCCCTGCAGTTTTTCCTTCAGCTTTGGCCTCACAGACTTTTCACCTCCCCTAGAGACTTCACCTAATTCAGAATGGATCTCTACTCTTTCTCCTTCCCCCCTTTCCTAGGAAATAAGTTAATTCTTTCCTTCTTGCAAACCCTTACGACAATAAGTCTCTTTTAATGCTTCACCATGTATGTTTGACAAAGAGGTTAGTACAGCTATTCATTGTAGTATTCTCCAGTTCCAAAATAACAATATAATAGATAATGCTAAGCTTATCCCAACTAATATTAGCAAAACTACAATGGGGTGGCACAACTTATTAAAGATTCCACTTGCCGTCAGTGACCACCTAAAGACCACATCCCACAAGTGATGATCCATATTTTGTTTTATTCTTTGTAGAACTCTGGTTATCTCTTTTGTATCATGCTGGACAGTAATTAAGGTTTTCTTTCCACTGTCTTGGATTTCCTTCAAGATTTCCAATAGGCCTTGGTGCTTAATTAATTGTTTTACTAATATAAGGTTCATCCCAATAGGGGTAGGTGATAGTCTGTGATACATTGTGTAATTAGCTTTGATCAGCTGGTGAGATGTCACTGGTACCGAATACGAAAAATCACACCCGATAATCTTAACAAAATTACAAATACAGAAATTAGAATGATTTCTACTAGACAGAATAACATCATTGCTATCAATTTGTACAGCAGCACAAGCAGTTCTCAATCATACGCACACTTTTCCAGTATATACGAGCACAGTTTTCTGGTCAGTGACTGGATGAATTTCAAAGTGACAAATACTCTGTTCAGTGTCCAAACACACATCCTGACCATTAATAGTATTGCTTTCACAAATGAATCCCATCTGTTCTCTAGTAATGCAGGATTCTAAGTTTACTGTCTCCCACTTTTCACTCACCTTTCGTTCCCACACTCTGTGTTCTGAAGGATAGAGTATTGTTTTTTCATGGTTTAATCCTAGGGCAATGATGGGATGGATAACATAAACAGTGGCATTACGTATGGTAAGCACAAAGGCAGTTGCCGCATTAGTAACAGGATCATAGGTGAAATTCACCATAGTCCACCAGGATTGAAACTTCCTTTCAAAATCAATTGCATTATCCCACACAATTTTCCGAATTTCAGCTGGAAAATTACCTTCACCCCTTTCTCGTATGATCAGAGCTGCTGTTGTCTGCATCCATAACTGTGCTTGTATACATCTGAAAGCTACAGACACATTATCTTGAACTGTACTAAGTGCTTTTACAATTAACTTGTGGTCTTGGTCCCCGGCCTTTTCATACTTCCTTACTTTGGCAGTACTTTTGAAATTCTGTCATTGGCTAGTTCCTAATGCCAATAGAGATTACAATAAAGGCTGCTTCAATTTTGTTAGGCTACCTGCTGAAGTGGCCAGTTTATTCATCAGTATTTCTGAATCAATTCCATTTAAAACTCCTAATCCTGTCCCTAATATGCCAGTTAGATGTTTGTTATGGGGAACAGGAACTGCTTTCTGTCCATGACCATCCCTCCCTGCCAGAGGGATGTGCTGGGCTCACACTGCAAATTCAGACACACTTCACAAGTCTATCTGACAGAGGTTTAGGTCATACTTGAAGCAGATGTTTGCTCTGAAATGCAGAGACCTCAAGGAATCTAACCTCTCCTTCCCCTCCCAAAGCACCTGATTTCCCAGATGTGTGGCAAACAGGAATGTCTCTCCTGGTCTACAAAACCTCACCCACCTTGCCCCTAGCTAAGATCAAGCTGTGGACTGTGTTCAGGGCAGAAGATCATAAACTTTAGGTTCAAGTTTAGGTAGAGTCTGAACTAGTATGGGGTGTATAAGGCCCTGCTGTGGTAAAAAGTGCAGTGTCCACTTTGAATTCAAATGAAAGTCTGATAGCAACTCGAGCTCAAAGGCAGGTCACTTCTACAGGCTGTATCAAGGTGAAATTACACCAACAGTCTGATTCACTTAGGTTATCACAGACTCCCTGGTGTTCATATACACCAGGAGAGGTTGAGACACTTATTACATCTGGTCTCTCATAGGCCATCCTATTGATGACCTGGCACTCTACTTTGATTTCTTCTCCTCTGATTCCTTGAAGTGTCCACAGTTCCTGTTCCTGCCATTCTTGCTCCTCATATACCTGATTCTCGTGGATTACTAAAGTAGATATGTTTATATCTTTTATCTCAGAAGGTTTTCCCATGGACCCAGTATACTGATTAAATGCCTGGGACCAAGGCCATTCAGCATTGCTTTGGGTAGAGGTACTCTCTAGTTCTAAAACTTCAGTTATAATTACATACAAAACAATTCTGTCGGAGGAAGGAGACCCAGACACCAGTTGGTTCATCCAAGTCCAATTTATTGATCGAATACAGCGGGTTAAATATAGTTCTTAATAAGCTTCATACATATTGCAAAAGTTGAGCTCAGGATTGGTTAGTTACATATCAACAACTACACCTAATTCTACATTCTTGTGCTTATTCTTTTGTTACATTCTGCAGATATTCAGGACTAATCTCACCTCCCTTTCCTCATGTTGCAGCAAGGTCATCCGGCATTCTTGCCTGTCAGCAGTCACTGAATCAGAGACTGCTGACCTCCCTTTCAAGCTTAACCAGCGGCATTATGTCAGTATGGCCTTTCTCAGCTAACAAACTCTTAATAAAATCCTCCACACAATTCTGTTAACTAAAGCATGAACTACTCCCGACCACAATATACTCATTTTGCCTGAGTAAGTTTTAGTCTCAGTTCATTGTCTCCTAGTGTCACTCCTGAAGGGGCATCTGGGCCTTCTTCACCGGAGAGTGATGGATCCAGGCATTCTGCTCCTTGATTTTGATTGCAGTGAAGGTGATGAGAAGTACTTGCAGTGGTCTCTCCCACTGTGGTTCCGAAGTCTTCTCTGTAAGAGACTTAACATATACATCATCCCCAGGCTATCCAACTCCCTGCTCAAAGTTCCAGCCACATGTTTCTCAATTTCTCTGAGCTGTTTGCTTAAAGCCACCATGTAGGTGGACATTCTGGACATTCCCTTTGTATTCTATATTGTCTTCTATAAGGCATTCCAAAAGGATTCAGCATTCCTCTAGCTCAAGGTTTAGTTTGTGGTGCCGGAAACCCGGGAACGATCAGCGACCGGGGTTCGGGGTTCGCCCGGAAGAGAGACAGCGAGTGCACAGCTGGCCTAGTGCAGTAGGAGGGACGCCTCCGGGACCCGTGGATCCTCCATGGAGGCCATCACGAAGGTCCTAAGTTTGGTTCATGAACAATGGGGAATTAAATGTGAGCTCAGGAATTTTAATCTTGCTATCGCAAGGCTCCTAGAGCTGGGGACGATCAAACGTCCGGTAGATATATTACATTCGGAAGTATGGGAGAAATGCACCGCCGCTTTAGCAGAGGACACTAAGTCGTCGGGCAGCAGGAAATGCCTCAAAGCTTGGGGGAAAGTAGAAGAGGCCCTACGCAAGGCATTAGAAGAACAGGAGACATGGAAAGCTGTGCATACATGTTTATTAGCTACACCGAAGCTGGGAGTGGGAGCAGCGATGCAAACCACCTCAGAGAGTGATCTGATTGGAGGCGGGAATACGCGGGGGCCGGGGGCGTTCCACCTCTCCCCGAGCCCGAGCCCAAAACCCCTGGAACCCCCAGGGGACCCCCTGATCCTCCCACGGAGCCCGCCAGGTCCCAGCCCCCCGCGGAACCTTCCAAAAAATCGGCGGTTTCTCTACCCGTCCCTCCCCCGCCGATCGCTGACCCGACGCAGGAGGCAGAGCGATGGGCACGGTCCTTTTGGGGGGAGCTCACGGAAGAAGCCCGAGATGCCAAAAAAACGGCTACCACGGACATGCGGGCGGCAGCGCCGCCGCAGCCATACACAGCAAAACATGGCGCCGATGTGAGGGTGCAGGGCGGAAAGGAGGAGGCAGGGGGCGGAAATGCCGATGGCTCACTTAATAACGCATAAGCGGGCGAGCGGGGAGAAGGGGCGGCCCCCGCGGAGGAGCGTAAGACCAATCAGAGCGCTCAGTTATCATTAGGTCCTTGTAGGGCAAGGACCTCCCCCAGAAGGAGGCAGGGGGACCCCAGGGGGCAGGAGCGTCACCGCCCCCGAAGGGAGGAGCGGGGTCAAAGCTGCACAAAACGGCATGGAACACCGGAAGTGTACTCGCAGTCAACTTCCGGCTCAGAGTCGAGCAACAGCCGCTCAGACAGCTCGGGAGAGGAGATGACCGAGTCCGGCTGGGACTCGGAAGCCGAGAGAGCAGAATTAACGCGGTTTCGAGCTAAACCGAGTAAACCTTTAAGCACTATCGGGAAACAATCACAACACAAACACACCGATTGGGGAAAAATCAAAATAATTTGTTCGGATTGGGCACCCGCAGCCCCGGTACATGCCTTCCCGGTGAGGGTCACCAGAGCACAGGGAAACCAGCAAAGGACGTATACTCCGGTAAACCCCAAAGATGTACAAGCGATTGTCAAAGCGATTTCAGCAAAAGGGATCAGCTCAGCTGTAGTATCCACTCTTGTGGATGGGCTTTTTAGCAATGACGATCTGCTTCCTTTTGATATTACGCAAATAAGCTGCATGCTTTTTGATGGGGTGGGGCTGATTATATTTAAGCAGGAATGGCAGGATAATTGCACAACCGCTCTAGCCCAGACTTCTGGAGAAGGGCAGCAACTACACGGCTCCAGCCTCTCCAGACTGCTGGGGAAACATGACCAAGTGGCCACACCACAGAGAAGGGTTGGCGAAAGCAGAGGGCTTTGCCAATTCCATTCCCCCAGGAGATCAGGCGCGTATTCTGGCAAAAAGGGCGCAGAAAGGGAAAAACACGACCTACCCTAAAGCCTTGCCCACAAAGGTCACCAATATCCCGACTGGCCATACGGAAGCCTTTCAGATAGGCTGCTCAGCCAGGTCAGACTCAGACCCAATCCTTCGTATGCTAGAAGCTACCTTTCTATCCCTGAATGAATCCAACCCTGACCTAATCGACTCTTGCTGGCTTTGTTACGATGTTAAATCCCCCTTTTACGAAGGAGTCCCTTTAAACACTCCCTTCAGTTATTCCACAGCCGACACCCCCAACCAGTGCAGATGGGATACTCCCCGCAAAGGAATCACCCTGAGTCAAGTCACAGGCCAGGGCAGATGCTTTGGCAATGCAACCCTAGCTAGGCGGAAAGGCAACGTCTGCACCAAAGTTGTCAAGCCCAATAGGAAAAACAATAAGTGGGTAGTCCCATCCGCATCATGGATGTGGGTTTGCCAGTGATCTGGAGTGAGTCCCTGTGTGTTCCTTTCCAAATTCAATGACTCTAACGACTTTTGTGTCCAAGTTCTGATTGTTCCTAGGGTCCTGTACCATTCAGACGAAGAAGTGTACCACCTTTTTGAGGAACCCAGCCGACTCCTCAAAAGAGAAATAGTAACAGGTATAACTATCGCAATACTGCTCGGCCTAGGAGCAGCCGGAACGGCTGTTATAGGTAAAAGTTAAGTTAATTTAAAATAGGGTATAGTTCAATTATATTGTATTAATTATGTTCTATTATTTGTATTATGTTAAAGGGGAGGGGCTTATTAGAATGTGCTAGAAGGGTCCAGGGTTTGGTGAAACAGGGGTCTGATGGGGCAAGGCAAGGTCGAAGAGAGATTGGATGAAACATCTGACCAATCATTCAAAGCCCTACAGAAACAATTGGTCCAGAATGAACAGCGGTAAAGACCAATGAGAAGCCTGGAAATGGACCAATCATCATGAGGATCCAAAATGCACCAATCCTGGACTCAAGGGGGACTATAAGTGTGGGGAGTTCGTTTGGGTCAGGGTTCTTCTTTTTTTGGGCTACTTGTTGTTTGGGAGAACCCAGTGCACTTGGGGTGAGCGCACTGTTTTCGTTTTTGGCTCGCTGTGTGGGTGCCTGGGCTTATCCTGGGCACTCCGTTCCTTGTAGCTATTTTAATAAACGAGAACCTCTTTCTCTGGAGAAAGTTTGGCCTCGTTCATATCCATAACATCTTTTTTGGGGACTCGTCCGGGATAGGCCACGCCCCGAAACAGTCCAGGGTAGCCCAGGACCTGGGAGACGCGTCCAGCCACCTTTTTGGCTGCCAGAGACTGGACTATGTCGGACTGCAGTTGTTTGTGCCTATACCCGAGGCTGCAAGGAACACAGCGACCCAAAAGGTGAGAGCCCTCCGAGAGGGAGCGGGGCTCACGTTGCCTCAGAGCAACGTCAGTGGGGTTGAAGGCAATAGGGGGTGCGAAGTGCGTGTGAGTGAATGAGACAGGGGCTGTGAGTACAGACCCCCGAAGTGAGTGCAGTCCTCCCAGTAACGGAGGGAAGCGAGTGTTGTTGTGGAGTGTGTGTACCCCTATGGACCCCCAGGAGTAGGGGAGACAGGGAGTACCCACCTATAGCCGCCCTTACCCGCTCAGGCTCCTGTTCCTCCAGTGATTGGAGGCTCCTAGGGGTGGTTTGAGCCATTGGCCTGAGTTGTACCCCTCGAACTAGGATCCCATTGGGGGGGTCATAGAGGGGGATACACTCGGTACCCTGAACTAGGATCCCATTGGGGGGTCATAGGGGTACCCGAGGGGGGTTAGTGGGGCAGACTTGCCCAGTGAGGGGTAGAGCTCCGACCACTAGCTCAAACCACCTGGAGGGCTGTTCCTCAGGGATAGACCGGGGGAGTCTACTCTCTGAGGAACTAGGACCTTGGGGATGGGAGAAAATACTCCTATACGGAGACCACTGAATAAAGTGGCCACCATGTAGGTGAGTGCCCCTTTCCTGAGGCCGGGGAAGGGGAGGGTGCCCAACCCAAGGGGAGTAGGGTCCCCTCGAACTAGAACCCCAGTGGAAAGGGGGTCATAGAGGGGAAGTAGGCTCACCCTGAGCTAGGATCCCAGCTAAAGGAGGTCGTAGGGGTGGCTGAAAAATACTTCACAGGGACCGTGACCCACAGGGGGGAGGTGGGCCACCGACTGTGGAAGGGCCCTTTCAGTCACTAGGGCTGAGGGGGAGTTTAGAACCGGCTCACATTAGGGAGAACTTTTTTCTTTTTTTTGTTTGTATGTTAAGAGTCGGGGCCGCTAAGGAATGAGGTTCGGAGGTGAGGGCAGGCCAAAAGTCCTTCGACCATTCCTTAAGAATTTTTGAGTTTGCTGTGAGGTGGGCCGAGAAGCGGCCATTTTGAGTTTGTTGTGAGGCGGGCTGAGAAGAGGCCATTTTGAGCTTTCTATACAGTGGGCCAAGAAGTGGCCATTTTGATTTTTGTGTGTGGTGTGAAGTGGCATTTTGAGTAAGCAGCTCATTGAAGCCAAGTTGTACGTGGTTCAGTGTGGTGTGCAGAGGCCACTTGTGTAGAGTAAGTAGCTTGCTGCATCTATTTTATATTTAGTTGAGCAGGTGGTTGTAAGTTGTTTAATTTCTTGAAATAGCCATCACTATTGTTTAGTTTTCCCACTAAAACGATAGATATTATATTTCTTCTTAGGTTATAAGTGTTCATTTGAATTAACATTATTATTCTAAAATCCTTGTTAAACCACCATATTTATTTTGTTTCCCACACTAAATATTTCTTTGGGCCACCTTTTTGTTTTGTTTCCCACCAAAGCCGCCATATTTATTTTGTTTCCCCCATCAAATATTTATTTAAAGTGTCTTGTCTCTTATGATAAGGAACTTTTTTTTTAAGTAACCATTATTATTACATTTTTCACAATAATTAATATTTATTTTCTCTTCCTCATTTGTAACTAATACATATCCCTTATTGGAAAAAAAAAAAATATTATATTTGGATACCAATTGCTAGTTAAAGATGGGACAATGTGCTGGGAAAAGTGCCAGCAGGAAGAGAAAAGGGAAGGATGTTTTTAAGAAAATACCTCCTAGTAGTCCTTTAGGTGAACTTTTAATAAATTGGGATACTAATGAGGGAATGAAGGATCTAGATAAGAGAAAAATGATAAGATACTGTACAGAAATATGGCCTAAAGAGAGTATTGCTGAAGGACCTATTTATTGGCCCTGGTACGGGACAAAAGAAAGATGGCTATGTATAGCATTAATTAGATATGTCAATACCAGAATAGAACCTTGTGATGAAGAGATTAGATATGCTAAATGTTGGTTAGAAAGGGACAAACAGGAAGAGGAAATAAAATTATATAAAATATCCAGAGAAAAAGAAAAAGGAGAAACTAAGCTACCAGAACGGAGGTGGGATCCTTTAGACCATCTTCCTCCACCTCCCCTTCCTGATCTCTTAGATGACCTCCTGTTACCTCCTCAACGGACTCCTCCTATAGACCACCTTCCTCCTCCCCCTCCAACCTTGTACCCCTCAGTACCATCTCACGAGGTGGATGCAATTTCAGTATCTACTTCCACAAGAGTTTTAAAATCACCTCAACCTTCTAATTTAAGTTGTCCTGCTCCCAGCATCCCCTCTTCTGTATCATCTCCTTTCCCAAATATACCAGAACCTGCCCATTCTAGTACTCCTTCAGTTTTGCAGATTCCCTCCAGTTCCTCAAGTACCCAGACACTGGTGTCTAGTACCATTCAGAGTATCCATACCCCAATCTTGGCTCCCAAAACTTTCCAAAATACTCCTTTTTATTTTCCCCCCATATTTCAGCCCATAACCCAAAGTACCTCTTCCCCTAATCTTATTCCTGGAACATCACAAAACATTCCTTTTTATTTATCCCCTGTACCCCAACATACTGAGAGTCACAAGCAGGAGGAAAGTTTGCAAACAAAAGGTCAGGGAGTGAAAAAGGCCTGTTGTTGTAAAGACATAGAGGAAAAGAAATTAATTGAACCAGATGAGCTTGTAGCAAGCCATCAGTATAATACAAGATTCCAAGCAAAGAAAATTCAAGGTGAATGTGGGAGAACTGAAAAGTTGCTTCCTCTGAGAGAAGTGCCTATGGGGGGGGCAGAGGTGGTATTGGTTTGTGAATGCCCCATTAGCCGCCTCTGAAGTTAGAAATTTTAAGAAAGAAATTAAGACTTTATTAGAAGACCCAATAGGCATCTCCCAACAATTAGACCAATTTTTAGGGCCTAACATCTTTACGTGGGAGGAATTAAATTCTATCCTAGAAATACTGTTCTCTTCCGAAGAAATACAAATGATTCGTACTGCGGATATGAGGATTTGGGAAAGAGAAAATAGAGGAGGTCCTAGAGGAGAAGATAAAATGCCTGTTAACCCACCTAATTGGGATCCAAACCAGGAAGAGGGAAGAGCAAGCATGAGACAATATAGGACACTAATTGTAAGAGGGATAAGAGAGGCAGTCCCAAGAACAAATAATGCAAGATTGGCATTTGATAGTCACCAGGAGCGAGATGAATCACCAAGAGCCTGGTTAGAAAGATTAAAATGAAACTTTCAGTTGTACTCAAGTGTGGATCCAGATAGTCCAGAAGGACAAGCTTTAGTTAAAATTCAATTTGTAACTAAGGCCTGGGGGGATATACGAAGGAAATTGGACAAGTTAGATGATTGGCATGAAAGAGGAATGAACGAGTTATTAAGAGAGGCGCAAAAAGTATATCTAAGGAGGGATGAGGAGAAGAACAAGACAAAAGCAAAAATTATGGTAGCAGTGGCTAGAGAGAGTGCTAGATTTGGGAATAGTGAGTCACCAGATGATAGAAAAAGTGAGTACACAGGTCCAAGAATAAGTGGGTTTAAAGATCAGCCAAGTAGAAGGTATGAACCAGACAGAGATAATAAGTCCCCTTGGCCCGAAAAAAGACCACCTTGGGCAGAAGTCATGTGCTTTTATTGTGGTAAGAAAGGACATACCAGAAATTTCTGTAGAAGAAGAAAGATGGATGAGGCTATTTCTCAGGAACAAGACACCTTAGGGAGAAGGCTGGAAGGAGAGGACTAGGGGTGTCAGAGGCTCTACGCTCTGAGGGATGATATTGGACATCAAAAGGAGCCCCTGGTAAACCTAGAAATGGGCCCTCAGAGCGAGAAAATGGAATTTTTAGTGGATACTGGAGCTGATCGTTCAAGTATTTCAAAGATTCCCAAGAGATGCAAATTAAGTAACCAAACCTGTAAAGTTAAAGGTGCTGAGAATAACCCTTTTGAAGTACCCATTATTGAAGAAGTACCTATAAAAGGAAGTTTCAGAGAAGGCTGTGCTGACCTGCTGTATATGCCTGAATTAGACTCTAACCTCTTAGGCCGGGATTTACAAGTGCAGTTAAGAACAGGGGTAGTCCCTGAAGGTAAACGTATGGTAGTGAAAATGATGGTTTTAAAAGAAGAAGATGAGAGAGAGATAGATCCAAGAGTGTGGGCAGAAGGAGGGGGTCATGGACTGTTGGAAATTCCACCCATAGAAATCAAAATGAAACCTGACATTCCCCCAATAAGAGTTAAACAATATCCAATTTCTGTAGAAGGGAAACGGGGATTAACACCTGTAATTAAAGACTTAATTAAAGAAGGAATTTTAGAACCATGCACGTCTCCACATAACACCCCAATATTACCCATAAAGAAACCCGATGGTACATATCGATTAGTCCAAGATTTATGAGAAGTAAATAAGCAAACTGTTGCTTGATATCCAGTAGTAGCCAACCCCTATAATTTATTGTCGAAGGAAGGAGACCCAGACACCAGTTGGTTCATCCAAGTCCAATTTATTGATCGAATACGGCGGGTTAAATATAGTTCTTAATAAGCTTCATACATATTGCAAAAGTTGAGCTCAGGATTGGTTAGTTACATATCAGCAACTACGCCTACTTCTACATTCTTGTGCTTATTCTTTTGTTACATTCTGCAGATATTCAGGACTAATCTCACCTCCCTTTCCTCATGTTGCAGCAAGGTCATCCGGCATTCTTGCCTGTCAGCAGTCACTGAATCAGAGACTGCTGACCTCCCTTTCAAGCTTAACCAGCGGCATTATGTCAGGATGGCCTTTCTCACTTAACCAGCTATTAACCAACCTCTCCACAATTTATTGAGCAAAGTACCATCAAGACATGCATGTTTTAGTGTTATAGATTTAAAAGATGCTTTTTGGTCCTGTCCACTTGAGAAAGAAAGTAGAAAATGGTTTGCGTTTGAATGGGAAGATGAGGAAACCGGGAGAAAACAACAATTACAATGGACATGGTTGCCTCAGGGATTCACAGAGTCACAAAACCTATTCGGCCAAACTCTAGAAGAACTAACGAAACAGTTTATACCTGAAGAAGGATCTCAAATCCTACAGTATGTAGATGATCTATTCATTTCTGGGGAACAGAAAGAAGAAGTACAAACAACTACTGTTAATTTACTGAACTTCCTAGGGGGAAAGGGGTTAAAAGTATCTAAAAGAAAGTTACAATTTGTGGAACCAGAAGTAAAGTATCTAGGCCTAATAATTGGGAAAGGGTATAAGAGATTAGATGCTGACCGAATTCAGGGAATACTATCATTGCCAGCACCAAAAACAAAAACAGATGTGAGAAAATTACTAGGATTAATTGGGTATTGTAAATTATGGATAGATGGACACACAAAATTAGTTAAGTTTCTATATGATAAATTAGTTGAAAATGAGCCCATAAGTTGGGATGAAAATGATGAGAAAAAGTTAGAAGACCTAAAAGAAAAATTGGCAAATGCTCCAGTGCTAAGTTTGCCAGATTTAAATAGACTGTTTGAACTATTCATCAATGTAGAAGAAGGAATAGTTTATGGAGTTATTGTACAAGAATGGTGTGGGGTGCGAAAACCCATTGCTTATCTCTCCAAGTTGCTGGATCCGGTAGTTAGAGGCTGGCCCACTTGTCTCCAGGCAGTGGCTGGAACTGTGACTCTTGTGGACAAAGGTTACAAGTTAACACTAGGAAACAAGATCAAGGTGTATACTCCCCATGATATAAAAAGTATACTAAGTAAGAAAACCTGCCAATGGATTTCAGATAGCAGACTTTTAAAATATGAATTGATATTAAACAAAAGTGAAAATATAGAATTGACAACAACAAGGATCCAAAATCCTGCACAATTTTTATATGGAGAACCAAAAGAAGAATTGGAATATCACTGCCTTGAAACCATAGATTTGCAGCTAAAAGTTAGAGAAGATTTATTAGAACTACCTTTGCCTGAAGGAGATATACTGTTTATAGATGGTTCATCACGGGTAGTAGATGTTAAGCAAGTATCAGGGTATGCTATTGTAAATGGACATACGATGACAGTCATAGAAAAAGGAAAGCTTCCCAATAGTTGGTCTGCACAATGCTGTGAACTACATGCATTATTAAAAGGGCTAAAATGGCTTGATAAAAGGAGTGGTACCATATTCACTGACTCTAAATATGCCTATGGGGTAGTACATACTTTTGGGAAGATCTGGGCAGAGAGTGAATTTGTCAACTCAAAGGGAAAAACCCTAATTCATGAAGGCCTCATAAAGGCAGTGTTAGAAGCCTTGAAAAGACCAAAAGAAATTGCAGTGGTACATATAAAGGGACATCAAAAAGGCGATACTAGAGAAATAAAAGGGAACAACTTAGCAGACGTAACTGCAAAAAGGGCCGCTCTAGAAGATTCTGTAAAGATCTTCAGGTTAAATGAAGTAAGAGATGGGAATAAGAAAGATCAAGAAAAGGAAGAGATCCCTATTACTGATCCTGTGATCTGAGAAGCAATAGAGCATTCTCCCACGCACCTAGCAATCTGGCTCTAAAAGAAAGAACACGTTGATACAAAAGGGGAAGTAGACTCCTGCAACAGTAACTGGTAAGAACAGCACTAGTAAGGAAAGAGAAGAGAAGGGGGGCAAGACCGGATCAGGATATACTCTTACCAACAAGGGTCGCTGATCCTCTGTGGAGAGGAGACATGAATGGGAGAGTAGCCTGTACCGGACCCCCAGTTCTATTGATCCTCCTACTTATCAGCATGAATAAGGGGAGATACAACCGTGTGAAAAGTGCTATCATCTTCTGTATGCAGGAGAGTCTCGGACAGCCGTCCTCAGAACACCCTTGAATCCGAGCCCCAATTGTATCAACTTTTTATGGTTAACCACCTGTATAGAGGACGGCAGAGTGTATTGGCAATTCGAAAATATAGGGAATTTTTAAACAGAACTTGTTGGGGGAATGCCCTATGAAAGAAAAATGGATCAGAAAGGAAATCAATTAAAGGAGAAGTAATTCATGTGGCTTATGAAACAGATTTACCAGACATTGAGACAACTATACATGACTGAAGAGGAAACATGTTAACAAACTGATTAAAAGACTGGTCAAGAGAGTAATTGAATAACTGTCAAGAGATTGATGCGGGCTAAAGCCCGATCAAAGTTTTAGAGGGGGGAGTTGTTATAGGTAAAAGTTAAGTTAATTTAAAATAGGATATAGTTCAATTATATTGTATTAATTATGTTCTATTATTTGTATTATGTTAAAGGGGAGGGGCTTATTAGAATGTGCTAGAAGGGTCCAGGGTTTGGTGAAACAGGGGTCTGATGGGGCAAGGCAAGGTTGAAGAGAGATTGGATGAAACATCTGACCAATCATTCAAAGCCCTGCAGAAACAATTGGTCCAGAATGAACAGCGGTAAAGACCAATGAGAAGCCTGGAAATGGACCAATCATCATGAGGATCCAAAATGCACCAATCCTGGACTCGAGGGGGACTATAAGTGTGGGGAGTTCGTTTGGGTCAGGGTTCTTCTTTTTTTGGGCTACTTGTTGTTTGGGAGAACCCAGTGCACTTGGGGTGAGCGCACTGTTTTCGTTTTTGGCTCGCTGTGTGGGTGCCTGGGCTTATCCTGGGCACTCCGTTCCTTGTAGCTATTTTAATAAACAAGAACCTCTTTCTCTGGAGAAAGTTGGGCCTCGTTCATATCCATAACACGGCCACGGGTGTCTCAGCCCTAGCAACCCAACACCAAGGACTGTCCCAGCTGCAGATGACCATCAATGAGGATCTACAAAGGATCAAGAAATCCATTTCCTTTCTAGAGAAGTCAGTCTCCTCACTCTCAGAAGTGGTCTTGCAGAACAGGCGAGGACTGGACCTCCTGTTCATGCAGCAAGGAGGCCTGTGTGCCACTTTGAAAGAGGAGTGCTGCTTCTACGCGGACCACACGGGGGTCGTCAGAGACTCCATGGCGGAACTCCGAAACAGAGTGGCTCAGAGACAGAAAGACAGGGAAGCCCAACAGGGGTGGTTCGAGTCCTGGTTCAATTAATCACCATGGCTAACCACCCTAATTTCTACCCTAATAGGTCCATTGGCAATGCTACTTTTAGCTGTTACCTTCGGACCATGCCTGCTGAACAAGCTAGTCTCATTTGTTCAGACTCGCCTAGAACAGGCCAACATCCTGTTCATAGACCGGCAACAAATGCTGTGAATTCAACCAGGGAACACTGCCAGTCATAAGATTTTCTAAACTTGCCTGGCAAAACTTACTCAGGTTTACCAAACCCCTTTCCCTTGTCGAATTACAACCTTATACCTCATTTCAGTGCCTATGTATATGACTACCTTATTCATTTGTGAAAAAGGAGGGGGAGATGTGGTAGATAGGGACAGGCGATCGGAAGATTTCATGATGTCACGGAAAGCGGCAAAGCGGCATGATTCCTTTTTCCCCAACTCCCTGAGATAAGGGATTACCCTAGGAATGTAACCAGGAATGTAGCCCCCCTAACAATAGTAATGCTGGTAACTTTCCACTCCTTACTAACCATATATAGTACTGTAGACCCCCTCTGACGTAGAGAAGCCCCTTAGACTATAAAAGCCCACGAGATGAAACAATAAAGGTCTTTGACCGTCTACCACATTGGTATCTGCATGCTCTTTGGCCCAAGCGACCCTGGTGAAGTTTGGGTCGCCATGCTGCTCCTCGAAACCAGGTTACCTTGCCTTATATCAGAAGGCAACAAGTTTGAACTTGAAATAGTGCTAGTGGAAGAGCTTGGGGCTAGGGTAGATTAACTTCTTGCCCCAGTCTTATAATCTGCTGCTTGATCAAATGATTCATTTTCTCTACCTGGCTACTTGATTGGGGCAGTATGGAGTTTGAAGTTCTTAATCTATGCCCAGGTGGCCACTAATCTGTTGCACTGCTTTGGAAATGAAATATGATTCTTTATCTGAGGACATCGTGGCTGGAACTCTAAAGCGTGGTATTATTTCTTGTAAAACTAATCTGGTCACCTCTTGAGCTCTGACAGTTCTGGTGGGGAATGTTTCTGGCCACCCTGAAAATGTATCTATTAATACCAGTAAATAGTGATACCCCCCTTTCCTTGGGAGTTCTGAAAAGTCAATTTGCCACTGCTGTACAGGCCCATGGCCTCTCCCAATCTGACCGAGTTTGGCCCAGGGGGATATTTTGGGGTTAGTCTGGAGGCAAGGATCACATTGTCGGCTCACCTGAGTGATAGTGGCATATAAATTCCTGACAACGATTCAATGATTCTTTCAATCAGATGTGTGTCCTAGAAAGCCTGTGGAAATTACTACTTCAAAGTCAACACTTCATTTCAATGCACTTTGTATCACTGGCAGCCTTGGTTATTTTGAGAAAGGAACCACACTCTATAAAAAGCTTTTAAGTAGTTAGGCCCTAGTGTGTTTTCTGGTGCCCTTCCTCCACTAGTAACCACAAAAATGGGAAGGGATTACTAGCTCTCTTTCAATGGTAGCCCACTGTTACAGCAGCCTGTCGAGGGTCTCCAGGGTGAGAGAGAGATGGAATCTTGGTTCATGATCAGAAGGCTGGATTTATTGATATATGATATATAATATATTATGACTATACTAAAAGTAATAGAGAGAGAAGTTGCAGAGGCTTGCTAAGCTAAGAATAGAATCTAAAAACAAGAGAGTTCTCTGTGACTCTGTTCCAGAGAGCTTGCCCTGTGATTGGCCCTCAATTGTACACATGGAACATGAACCAATGACAGGTGCACCCTATTGCACTCCACAGCAGCTGATAATCATTGCTTACATTCTCTTTCTGGGGCCTCAGCTTCCCAGAAGATGAACAAATCCCAAAGAAAGGATTTCTATGAAAAAATGTCTGTGACATCTGACCTTTCCAAATTATATAAATTAAAAGAAAAAATGCTGATGTGGAATGAACAGGAAATTTCTTCACCTGTAAAATATACAATACTAACAAATCACTAAAACAATCCTACAATCTAAGAAAATGCAAAAAACAATGCAAAGAAAATTCAAGTCCAAGCAGCTGAGTTTCAGGAACAGTCCATGAGCTGAAGTTGTTTCTCTTGGAATATCTGAGAATCCTTTTTGGTCCTGAAACAGACTTGCTGCAAAAGTCCCATCAATAGTTGTCAAAAACCATTCAAAAACCATTGACAGTTATAGCACAATTTCAAACAATTTCAAACAATTTGAACAATTTTTGGAATGTCCTTTTCTGGCCCTTCAATGCGTCAGTGCTTCAGAGCTGCTGCCCGCTATTTTCAATCTTTTTTATTTAATTTAATTTTTTTTTTTTTAATTTAAAAGACCAGCAGCAGAGCAGAGCAGTGCCAGAGAAGGAAAGGCCCTGGGGGCCCTGGCCCATGATGGACCAGGAACCCCAAAACTGGCCCACAAAGGGGAGCTGGGACCAGTAGGAGAAACCACAACTCCCAGAAAAAACAGGAGGCCAAGTGATGGCCTTGGCCCAAACCCACGAAGCAGGCTCTGCATTCCCACAGGCCTGCACTCTGCTGCCAGTACAATGGCAGTACAGGTGGTGACACACTTCCTTTTCCCAAAACCACTGAGGCATGCCAGCAGCAGGGAAATAGAAGCCTTCCCCAGAAATCCCATCTGGGGTCTGGAGATGTTTGCAGGTGTATCTTCCATCCGCCCCGTGGCACCATCCCCACTGGGCTGGGGACCAAAGGCAGAGCTCTCGGGACCCACCTGCCCCCTGCCACTAGGGCACAAGAGAGGCGGCAGAGATGGCAGGCTCCATGGGACAATCCCCGAAAAATCAACCCCCAGCTTGCCGAGAATGCTGATCTTGAAAGCAGGTAGACGCACTGCCCCCACAGTCAGCTGGCGAGCACCCTCCGCTCCACAGAAGGAGAGACCAGCCGCTGGGGCCGCTGCTAAAGAGGCAACCGGTCCGGGATGGTCCCAGCTCAAACAAACAGCCATTTCCGGCAGTCTCTCATGCCGACACGGAGGACAGAGTCTCCGACAGCGGCAGAACTGCTGGGGCAGCCCCGGGACAACCCGAAACACTCGGGGAGGGGATCACACTGGGTGTAGGAGCGGCCGCGGACTGCTCCGAGGGTCCCGCGGGTTCAGCACCGTCTCCAGCACCATCCTGAACAGGGACCATCTTGGCTTGAGGCGGGGGGGTGGCCGGTGGAAGTGGCGAGGGGGCCAAAGGGGCTGGAGAGAACTCCTCCTCCAGGAGGAGTCGGAAGCTGGAGACGCGTTGTCGTCGCCTAGCAACTCAGCAGGCACAGGAAGCGCTGTTTCTGCATTCTCGGACGCAGGCGGGGAAGCCAGTGAAGCCGTGGGCAGGACCGTCTGGAGAGGCGGAGACGGGATCGCCCGGAGTGGCGGCCGCTCCAGCGGGGTGGGTCTTGGAGGCAGCCGCGGCGCTGGCAGGGGCGGGGGGGCCTCGGGGACCAATACCACCCCTATCTCTGAGTGGGGCGGACTCCAAGAGACCGGCTGGGGGGCAGGCCCATCCACTCCCATCCCCCCGGAGAGAGAGAAGGGGCGGGGGCGGAGGGGGGAAGAGAAGGTTCCATCCGTACATGCTCCGGAGAAAGAGTAAAAAAAAACTTCTTTGCGCGGCGGAGCTTCCCCCCCCCTCTGCCGAGAAGCAGGGGGGGCTGGGAAGCAGAATCTCATCCCCCACCGGGTCTTCTCCCGCTGAATTTGGGGGGAATGGAGCCAACCCATAGCAGTTAGAAATCCATGGAAAAACAGCTGCTCTCCGTTTCAAAACTGGGAAGAGCTTTCTAAATGCTGGGTAGACAGGAGGGAAATCTCACCCCTGACCCCAAACGAATCGGAAAATGGAGTCCATGCGTTCCCACACGAAAACATCCAAGGCATATAGGACATTAGCAAAGAACCCAAAAAGCTTTGCCCATCAAAAGAACTCATAGAGATCTGTTTTTGACAAAAAAAATCCATCTTCTCTCCTCCATCTTTGCCAGAGGGCAATAAGTTTCTCCTCCGAAGGAGAAAAACGAACCGCTTCCTCCAAGGGGTGTGTTCCCCATACGAACAGCCACAATCTTCTCAGAACTGAACCCTCAGGGATAGAAAAGCCAAGAGTACGTTTTGAAAGAGTCCAGCTTGCTCTGGCCAGCTCCACGGTTAAGCTGCTCTTTTCCACCATCTTTCCTGACGGTTTTCCAGAAGAAGGTTCACTTGTGGTCAGCCTTGGCTGTGAACTCTGTCCAAATCAGGATCTTCAGTTCTTCAGCTCCTGGCTTAAATCCACTTCTGTGGTCACTTCAAAGCAACCATCACATGCTACACATACAGGATTTTACCCAGTGCAGCAATTTTGCTCCTCTGGTCTTATCAAATTAATTTTTGCTCTGACACAAGGGGTCACCAAATATTACAGCGCCCTGATAAGGGTCTCCAGGGTGATAGAGAGATGGAATCTTGGTTCATGATCAGAAGGCTGGATTTATTGATATATGATATATAATACATTATTACTATACTAAAAGGAATAAAGAGAGAAGTTGCAGAGGCTTGCTAAGCTAAGAATAGAATCTAAAAACAAGAAAGTTCTCTGTGACTCTGTTCCAGAGAGCTTATCCCTGTGATTGGCCCTCAATTGTACACATGGAACATGAACCAATGACAGGTGCACCCTATTGCACTCCACAGCAGCTGATAATCATTGCTTACATTCTCTTTCTGGGGCCTCAGCTTCCCAGAAGATGAACAAATGTCAAAGTAAGGATTTCTATGAAAAAATGTCTGCGACAATTTGGGTTTCAATCATTAGCTTAACTAGAGCTCTGTTAAGAGTTTCATTCATTCTCTCAACCTGACTGGAACTCTGTGGATGCCATGTTATGTGCAATTCCCATTTCACTCCCAGGGCCTGAACAACTTTCTGCAATATTTTCGATGTGACATGAGATCCCAGGTCTGAATCAATCCTGTTTGCCATCCCATATGAGGGAGGGATTGATTCTAGACTTGTTTTACTCATAACATTGGCATTGGCTTTCACATTGGGTACCACCTCTACCCAATGAGTCACGTGATGTACTATCACTGGCAAAAACCTTCACTGTTGTACCTGGGGAAGCTCAGTAAAGTCTACTAGGATGTTTTGAAAGGGCCTTAAGGCTAGTTCTCGCCCTCCTC
The DNA here is from genome assembly GCF_028551555.1 of Melozone crissalis. Classification (NCBI taxonomy): domain Eukaryota; kingdom Metazoa; phylum Chordata; class Aves; order Passeriformes; family Passerellidae; genus Melozone; species Melozone crissalis. The sequence goes on along the minus strand of NW_026535783.1, from coordinate 15,261,203 downwards.
TGGGTGTTTTCCTCATGACTTTCTTATTCACTTGTTGACGTATCACACACCGTTCAGTTCCTTGCTTAGCTATTCCAAAAATTCCTACACATCCCCAGTCCCTTAGAAATCAATCACTTAGCACTTGTGTACCCCAGTGTGTTGTTCCATGTATGCCTTCTAACATTTTCTTGGCAAGGGGCTTATTCAGCATTTTCCTCCCATCTGCTAATCTCAACTTACCTTCGTTATCTTTCTTGGCTCCTATTTTAAGGAGTTCTTCCTCTTCTTTCCCTCTGAATATGGGGATTTTTTGCATTTCTCCCATGAGTGTTAATACTATTATTAGTTTTTCTGTCTCTTATTCACTTGCATTTTTAACTTCTAAGTCATCTAAATTGTTCTGTCACACCTCCTGAGTCACCACTTTTTGATATCCTTTAACGTATACCACTGCTATTTTTTCTGGTAATTGTAGTGCTTCTAGCACTTGTAAAATAAGTTTTTCATGAATCAGTCCCTTTCCCTTTGAATTTAATAGCCTTCTCTCTTCCCAAATTTTTCCAAAGGTTTGCGCTACTCCAAAATCATATTTTCAGTCTGTATCTATTATTCCCCTTTTCTGTGCTAATATTTCCAGAGCTCTCTTTAGGGCATATAGCTCACACCTTGGGCTGACCAGTTGGAAGGTAACTTTCCCTTTTCTATGGCTACCAACCCTTCATGCACTGTAGCATATCCCGATACCCTGTGCCCCTTTATTTCCTGTGAAGATCCATTGATGTACAATTGTTTTCCACCTTGGAGTGGTTGATGTGTTAGGTCCTCTTTTACTCTGGTTTGATAGTTTATAACCTCCAGGCAATTATGTATTAGTTCCTGACCTGGTTCACCATATAAAAAATGGGCAGGGTTGAGTTGGTTACTCACAATTAGCTCTAAATCATTATCTATCAAGATCACTTCATAATTTAACATACAGGGATCTTTGAGCCATTTCTCAGTCTTTTGGCTTAGGATACTTCAAACTGAGTGTGGGGTATATATTTTCAATTTTCCTCTAAGGGTTAATGTCTTGGTTTGAAAAGACAGGTATCTGCTAAGGAAGTTAGGAGCCTCCCTTGAAATGGGAAATGTAAACACTCTCCCTCTGAATTATTATAATTTTGAAATTTAGAGGCTCTCAGGAAAGCGAAATGGGAATAGGAATAACAGTTCTTTACTAGGAAAACTAAAAATACAAATGTAATAGTACAAACAAAAATCCCCTAGTGACAGAGTCAGAATACCTGTTGGTCAGAGTGTTGGTAGCAGTCCCATTGAATGGTGGCTGCAGTGCTCCTGCAGTGATGTGGTTCTGTTGGAGCAGAGATCCTCTAGAAGGATGTAGTTTTCCTCTGAAGACCCAGTGGTGGTGTACATGGGCCAGGTCTTCCTCTGGGAATCCAGTGGGGAAAAGGCTGCTCCTCTGGGAGTCCAGTGGAAAAGCTATACTGGTGTCCCAAAATCTCAGAATATATCCAGAACGGAATGCTTGGCTCCTCCCTCTGGGCAGAGCATCTCACAATGGGATAATGTAATTTTGATCAGTCATGCAGTGATATTTAATAGCCCATTAACAGCAGATGTCTCCCCAGAGGGAGGATTGGTTTGTGGAAGAGATATAAAAACTGTCCAATTACCTGATAACTGCCACACCTCTAACAGATGGCAATTAGAATACACACATTGCCTTGCAAACCAGGACATTATCCATCCCTTTTTCTATTTCCATCTGCATCACAATGAAACCTTACACACACACAGTCTCACTTAAGACTAGGTTTCCCTGTGGTACACAATGGCTTTCTCCATCTTTCTGCATTACCCACCAAGTGTAGTCAGGTCCTTGAGCAAAAACAATTCTATGGATGGGTTTGTCTTTGCCTGAGGCAGGAGTAATCCAAAGAGTCTTCCCCATGATCATGCAGAAAAAAACACAGGTCAGCCCATGGGGTGTACCCTCTCTCGCTAGCTGGGTAACATTGGGCTCTGACTCTGGAGCCTGTGACTCGCACTGGTGCAATGTGGGAACTGTTCCTCCTCACCTCCTCCTTCATCTCCCTCATGTCCTCTCTGAGTTTCTGGACCACTGCCGAGACATGAGCCTGCATCAGGCCATTGATCATAGTCTCATAATTTCTGAGCTTGTTGGCAACGGAACCCACTGTCTCTCAGTTGGTGTCGGCATTAATCGCTGCAATGAAGGTGGTGTATTGGGATGGCCCCAGATTTGCCAAACTCCACAACATTTGCCCTGTGCACTTGACTTGGTTGGGGTCATTATCATGCTGTCCATCCCTCCCGATACTGTCTCCAATACTGCCGCTTCTCTCAGCTGTTGGATCCCTTCCTCAAGAGTCTTCCAGCACATTCTGTGGTGCTGGTCCTGCATTCTCTCCCTGTGGACAAACCTCTCACTGACACTCATTAAAACCCACTCCCAGAGGGAAAGGAACCCTGGCTCCCTTACAAAAATCTGATTCGTACCTGAGTCCTGGGTCAAGGGTCCCAAATTCCTTGCCTCACCACTATCCAGCTGGACACCTGTACCCATAAGATCCCAGACCCGGAGTAGCCAGGTTGTATAAGCCTCAAGTCCCTGTCATACAATGTCTTTGTGCTGATTACAGAGATTTTTGTACATCAGGGACTGGGTGATGATTGCAACCTCTGGCTCCCCTGTGGGTTGTGAGGGCCCTCCCCTATCTGGGTGCTCTGCTTTCGTCTTAGATCTCCTTGTTTCTACAGGGGCAACTGCTGCTGGCTGTATCTGCCTTTGCAATTCAGCTGGGACCTGGACCGTTGTAATATCTGTGGGTTCTGCTGCTGCACTATTAGACTCTCCTTCTTCAAGGCGGAGGGAGGTTTCCTCACCAGCCAGAGAAGTGTATTCCTTCACCACCTGGCCCATCTCACGTATCTCCTTCACCAGATCCCCCAACCAATCTGGGTGGTTCGTATATGAGGTGGGCTGTGGGATAGAGTCAGGCTCTGGGGCAGCAGCATCCCTGGACTCTGGTGCTGTTTCAGGTTCTCGGGTAGCTGTCAGGGTGGTTATCCAGGTTAATCTTCCCTTCTCTCTAAATGCGAAATAGAGCAGGCCTATCAGCAACACCAGCCACTGTATGATATCTTTAGTATTTAGAATGGATCTGAACCTTTCAAAAACTGGTAGGGTGGATCCAAAGAGATGGTTAAAAGGTTGGGAGAAGATTTTGCCTGGTGCCATTTCCTTACAGCAGGTGCCATTATTAAAGTAACCCTAAAAACATACAGTTAGTATGTGATAGCTGCGAATCCACGTGCCTGCTTTCCAGAGGAAGTTAAAAATCCATGAATTCCTCACCTTATTCAACCATAAAACAAGCCGGATAACAGACACAGTAGCCTTGGTTATAGGACCCATGTTTAGATAAGGGCCTATAAATAGAAGAAATACAGCCATGATCACGTGCCACCCAAACCAGGGCAAGCTGGACCACACGGTGTCACTTAATGAGGTTACTATAGCAGCACACACACAAAAAATTAGATTACTCAAGAATTGTTATTCCCTTTTTGTTTCTGTGCCCTCGAGCTGCAGTTGGATGCCAAAATCTGTCTTGGTTTGGAAAGACTGGAGTCTGCTAAGGAAGGCAGGAGCTTCCCCTGAAATGGAGAATGAAAACTCTCCCCACCTCTCTGAATTGTGGTAAATTTTAAATTAAGGGGCTCTCAGGCAAAAATATGGGAGCAGGAAATAACAGTTCTTTAATAGGGAAAAGAAAAAAAATAAAATAAAAGAAACAATGCAGTACACTAGAACAGCACCGACAGAGTCAGAACACAACCTGACACCCTGTGGGTCAGGGTGTTGGTAGCAGTCCAATTGGAAATGTGGCTGCAGTCCTCCTGGAGTGTCAGGTGTGGTTCTGTTGGAGCAAGGGGGTCGTGTAGACAAGGATGTATTCTTCCTCTGAAGATCCAGTGGAAGGAGAGACAGCTGCTGTTCCTCTGGGGAATCCAGTGGAGAAAGCCGTGCTAGTGTTTCAAAAACGTCTGGATTATATCTGGGTACCAATGCTTGGCTCCTCCCTCTGGGCGGAGCATCTCACAATGGGATGTTATAGTTCTTATCAGTCCTGCAGTGACATTCAATAGTCTGTTATCAGCAGATGTCCCCTCCTGAGGGAGGTGTGAATGTGGTCATTCAAAGAGAGAGATAAAGCAAAGTGCCCACTTGACGAAGGTAATCTGCTATACAGATGGTAATGGAAAACAACTTGCATTGCAATCTTCAACAACTATCAAAATACATTTTCTTCCCTTTCTCACAAACCTCCTCCTGGTGTCATTCAGCAGGGCTGTCAGAAAGTCCTTCATTCTGAGTGGATGTTCCAGGCTGCAGCCACAAGGAAACAGGGAATGGGGATTTTCCTGCTCCTGGGGGGTTTGACATCCACAGCTGAGGAGAGGAGGAGGCACCAGAAGAAAAGGGCAGCTAGGCTTCATCCTTCAACAGGAAAGAGAGGGAGGGGAAATCTCTCATCTGGTCTGCAGCTGCTCCCACAGAGGTGTGAGGGCTGATCCCAGAGCCCCAAGGGTCACAGTCAGGGCTGCCCTCAGGGAATGCTCACCTGGTATTGAGGGGCAGCGTGGGAGAACCTGGATCTTGGAGCACTCAGCTTCCCCCCATGTTTGGAGGTGTCTGAGGGGGGCTGGGACAATGCCAGGGACATTCCCCCTGTCCTGCTCTGGGTGACCTCAATTCCAAACCTGACCTTGATCCTGGTCTCAGTCTCACTCCATGTTTAGGCACACTCACAGTTCTGTATTTAATCTCAGCCCAGTGCCAGACTCTCTAGCCCCACACCCAATCCCAACCCCAGCCCTAAAGTCAATCCCATGTCTAGTCTTAACTCCAGTCCCAGCTCTAATCCAAATCTCAGCCCCAAGTCTAACCCCAGCCCCAATTCCAGCCCCTTCCTAAATCTTCAGCCCCAAACCAAATCCCAGGTTCAGCCCTTCTGGGGGTTTGGGGGTGTCTCTGTCCCTCTGACCCCGATGATTTTTGGGTGGGGTCACACCAGTGCTGAGAGGGACAGAGACCCCCCCAACCTCCCCAGGTGTGAGAAGGTCGGAGAGCCCCCCCAGCCCCGAGCACCTTCAGCGGTGAGAGGGACACAGAGCCCCTGGTCCCCAGCCCTGCACAGGCATTGCCTGAGGCCAGAGGGATGGAGACCACCCAGGTATCCCCCAGGGTGAGGGGACAGAGACCCCCGAGCACGCCTTGGGCTGAGAGGGACAGAGACTGCCTTGAGCACCCCTGGCATAGGGGTGAGAGGGAGGGAGACCCCCCAGGCATTTCCTGGGGTGAGAACAATGGAGACCCCCTGGGGAATGGCCTGGGGTGAGAGGGACAGGGACATCCCCTGGGGAATGGCCTGGAGTGAGAGGGACAGGGACAATCCCTGGGGAATGGCCTGGGGTGACAGGGACAGGGAAAACCCTCCCAAGCTCCTCCTAAGCATCCCCCAGGTCAAGAGGCACAGAGACCCCTTGAGTATCTCATGAGCACTGGACAAAATAAACTTGGCCAAAATCAAACTTAACTCCGCATAAATCACTTTTAAGCATATTTGCTCTTCCCACAAGTAACTTGTGATGAAAGTGCAAACAAATCCCAAACATGAATAAACTGACAATAGAAGCAATTCTGTGGCAATTCCAAGTTTCATTGGTTCCTGCACAGCTCCAGCTCAGCTACTGGCAGGTTCCAATAAAAGAAAAGTGGAAATTTGGCCCAATACAGATTATGAAAAGGAAGGGAAAGCTCTCTGTAGCTGCCACAAAGGTGACAGGGATGAAGAGGAAAATGATTCTCACATTTGGCAAAGACCCCAAGCCTGAGAATTCAGGAGATATTCAGGAATTTAGGTACTTGAGCTGGGCTTCTTGTGGGACTTTCAGCATCCTTGTGTTCCTCACTGTGGGGTGAATGAACCTTGTCAGTCTCGCTGGTAACATTTGCTTCCTTTTCTCCAGTGATTTTAACAAACTTTTCAAAGAAGGACAACAAAATATTTTCTTTATACTGGCCACTCACAACAGCCATTTTCCTCATCAGTTCTCCCATAAGTTGCTCAGAGGAAGCTGCATCCAAGTTTGCAAGAGCTCCTCCAGAAAGAATCACAACCTCCTCAGAGGAAGGAACCGTGCTGTTGTCAAAGGCACTTCGGGTCAGACAACAGTGCCTAAACTCACTGTGCCAAAATAATGTTGCAATCTGGTTAAGAAAATCGTAAGAGAGATTCCTATGCCCCAATTAAGGTGCTAACAAGACCAAATCCAGAGTGGATTTTATTGAACAGTAAATGTGAGGTAGAGAGACAGAGATGGAAAGAAAGAGAAAAGGGGGAGAGCAAGGGAGTGACAAGGGACAGAGACCTCCCCTAGAGCAGAGCCAAGTGTGACATTGTCCCCTGTGTGTGTGGCCTTCCCGGGGTGGGGGTTTTGCAGTTGAGCCAGTTTGGGTAAGGGGGGTGGTGTTCACCCCCTGAGCAGGGATTACCCCACTGTTTCAGGTTGCAATGCAAGATGTAACCAAATGCATGTTTTCAATCACCATCTTCATCAACTTCTATAAACAGGTGGGGCAGTGTTCCTTATCTCTTCCATGACTCACCCCTGATAACGACCTCCAGGGGAGATATCTTCTGTGAATGGGCCATTGAGTGTCACTGCAGGACTGATAAAATTCCATCATCCCATTGTGGGATGCTCCAGAGGGAGGAACCAAGCATTCCTACCTGGATATAAGCGGAGGCTTGCAACACCAGGAGCAGCTTGCCTACTGGATTCCCAGAGGACAAGAGCTCCATAACCATCACTGGACTTTCAGAGGAAGACCAGACCCTTCTACAGGATCACTGCTTCGACAGAATCACCTTCATCATTCCAACAGGACTGCAGCCACCATTTAATGGGACTGCAGCCACCACCCTGACCAACAGGGTGTCAGGTTATATCCCGACTCTGTCAGTTTAAGGCAGCGTTTCTGTATCATTGCCATTATCTTCATTTTCCTCTTAAATTGTAATTCTGGCTTAGACCCTTCCCTAGGTTTGCCTTCAAACCAGTACAAAAAACAATGTGCTTATATGTTGTTTCCCACCGAAAACAGGATTTCCCATTCCCAAACTTTTGCCAGATGGAAGAGGAGGCTGCAAGGAAAAGGAAGATGCCCCGGGACACCCAGGCAGGTGAGGAAGAAGTCAGTGCCCCTTTCCCCCTCTCTCCTGCTCCATCTCCCAGCCCAGCACAGTCCCTGGAACAAAAGACAATGTGTGCACCCTTTGTTTTCTTCACAGAACATGATTTCCCATTCCCAAACCTTGATTGGATGGAGAAGGAGGCCACAAGGAACAGGAAGCAGTTTTGTGACACCCAGGCAGGGGAAGTAGAAGTCAGTGCCCCTTTCCCCCTCTCTCCTGCTCCATCTCCGAGACCAGCATGGCCCCCAGCTGCAAGACAACTTTGCTGCCAATACCGTCCTGTCAGGGAAGCACTGGGGGGATCTCCTTCCCCTTCCCTCTGGCACAGAGGCAAATCCCATCCTCTCCTTGTCATTCCTCCCCCAGAGAAGGAGCTGAGAATGGAGACCATGGAGGAAAAATCTCCATGGCAGAACCTCATGGAAAAGGCCATTTTGAGTGACATCACAGTGCAGAATTCCAATGGGGAGGAAAATCCCCAGAGATTCCACAGGAGGATGGGCTCTGAAGGCAGCCCAGGGTGCTCTGAGGAGGAAACGCCCACCTTGTACCAGGAAGGTGGACGGAGCTTCAGGCAGAGCTCAGAGCTGGTGGTCCAGGAGCAGCTTCATAATGGGGAGAAGCTCTACAAGTGCTTGGAGTGTGGGAAGAGCTTCAGTCACAATAGTACCCTGATCTGCCACCAGATGATCCACACAAGGAAATGGCCCTAAGAGTGTGGGGAATATGGGAAGGGCTTCAGCGACAGCTCCGTCCTCATCAGGCACCAACACATCCACACTGGGGAGAGGCCCTACGAGGGTCCCCATTATCAGAAGAGGTTTCGAACCAGCTCCAGTCTCCTCCAGCACCAGCAGATTCACCCAGAGGAGAAGCCCTTTCACTGCCCTGAGTATGGGAAGGGCTTCAAGCACAACTCCAACCTCATCAAGCACCGGTGCATCCACAATGGGGAGAGGCCCTACAAGTGCTCCACCTGTGGGAAGAGGTTTCAGAGCAGCTCCAATCTCCTCCTGCATGAGTGGATTCACACGGATGAGAGGCCCTTCCGCTGCCCTGATTGTGGGAAGGCCTTCAAGCAAAACTTCTACCTCATCACCCACCAACGCATCCACACAGGAGAAAGGCCCTAGGAGTGTTCCCAGTGTGGGAAAAGCTTCACCCATAGCTCTAACTTGACAAAACACTGACGGAGACATCACTAAGGGAAGCCCTATGTGTGCCCCAGCTGCAGGAGGAGCTTTGTGCACTGCTCCAGCTTCATCCTCCATGGAGTTCTAATGTTGGGAAGAACCCGGGTGATCCATGTTCCCTATGATCCATGCTGGGAAGACACCTGCCCCTATTCCTTCCCCTGTCAATGACATGGTGTGGAACTGAAGAACATGAGGGTCTGGCCATGGCCATGTCATTACATTCACTCCCACCTCAGGTCATTGCCAGGGGCAGGAAAGGGACTCTCTCCCTCAGAAGAAGGGTGTCCTTTCCAGGTTGGGGAAATATGTTGCTGGGAAGAGCCAGGCGGTTGTGTTTTAGTTTTCCCTGTAAACAGTTTTATTTACCCCTTCTGTTATCAATATTGTTTCTGTTCCATTTTTTCCTTATCTTGTTGGTGTTCCCACTAAATTGTTCTTATCCCAGCCCGGCTCTTTGCCTTTTGTGCTTTCTATGGGAGGCAGGAGGGCAGTGAGGGCAGCATGGTTTTAGCGGGAGCAGGAAATTGGGGAATCCCATTCCTGAACCCCAGCCCGTGGAAACCAAGCATCCCAGTTGGTCCCAGCCCTGGTGGCCATGGCAACAGCCTCGGGAGCGGGTCCCTGGCTGTGGCTGTGGGAACCTCTTCCCTCTGGTGCCCAGGGACAGGAGTGGAGGGAATGGCTGCAGCTGAGTTGGGGCAGGCTCAGGTTGGATGTCAGGAAAAGGTTTTTGCCCAGAGACTGCTGAGGCCCTGCTCAGGCTCCCCAGGGAAGGGTCCCAGCTCCAGGGCTCTCTGAGATCCAGCAGCATTTAAAAGCGCTGCCAGGCCCAGGCTGGCATTGTTGGGGTGTCCTTGCAGGGCCAGCAGTTGGACTGGAGGATCCTGATGGGTCCCTCCCAGCTCAGCCAATTCTGTGGTTCTGGGATCCCATGACCCTGGGGATGGGGCTGCAAATGGTTGCCGTGGCAACAGGATCTGGCTGCAGGCCTGAGCTGGTGTCCATGGCAACCACCCCTGGCATGGGGTCTCCATGGAGCTGCCGAGGGACTGACCATAGCAACAGGGGGCTGGTGCTGGTTGCCATGGAAACTGACCATAGCAACAGGGGGCTGGGGTGGTTGCCATGGAAACTGACCACAGCAACAGGGAGTCTGGTGATGTTTGCCTACTAAGGATCAGATTTGTCACAGGCCTTCAGAGTAGATCCATGGGGACTTTCCAAGAGTCTCCAGACTGTTCCAGAGCTGGAATGTCACAGACAGAGACAGGGGCTCCATGGAGACCTCCCAGGGCTTTCTGGGGATGGTAAAGGGCCGTGTGGTCAGAGGCAGTCACAGCCATTCCATGGTGACATCCCAGGGGACCTTGGGCTGCCAAGGCACCAATCTGTCACAGGTACTCATGGGGGCTCCACAGTTACATCCCAGGGGTCTCCAGGCTGCCAAAGAGCTGGGATGTCCCAGACAGTAATAGGGGTTACTTTCATGGGGAAAGTGGGAGCCTCAGGCAACGTCTATTAGAGAAGTTCCTGTTGGGTCACGAGGTGCGGAAAGGATTCGCAATAGCCCCCATAGATCCCCAAATGTCACCGTTGAATCAGTGTTCTGTGCTTTCTTTTCTATAGAAAAGAACTGTCCTTCTCCTCCAGGTGTCCATATCTGAAATTGGGATTCCGCCTCTAAAATTCTGTATAACCAAGGGTTGCTCCCAGGCAAGATCTGCCAGTACCGTCAAGGGTGGCTGGCCTTGGCCTCTGCTGGCTGCCCCTGCAACACTGGGGCTGGGCTCTTTCCTTCCCATAGAGATCACTGTGGCACTGTGGGGACCGCATGGAACCAAGGGGATCATTGTAGCACCACTGGAGCCCATGGAACCAAGGGGCCATGGTGACACAGCGGGGCTTCATGGAACCCAGAGACCATGATGACTCTTTGGGGCCTGATGGAGACCATGGAGACCATTGTGACACTTCAGGGCCTCATGTCACCAAGGGGGCATTATGGCAGCTCAGGGCCTCCTGGAAGCAAGGGACCACTGGGACACTGTGGGGCTCCATGGAACCAAGGGAACATGGAGCAGGTCTGGCTGCAAGTACTGAGCCCAGCTGGGGTCACGGAACCATCTGCAGGCCCCAGGTGAGATATGAACTCTTTCAGTGCTTCCATCCTCCCTTGAGTGAGAGAAAAGGACAAAGTGCAGGCACATAGAGGAGAAACATGAAGACACCAAGGTCTGTGAAGAGGAAGTTGAGTCTCTAATGGGAAGGATGAGGAGATGTCCTGATCTTGGGGCTGAAATCCTCTTATAAAGCTATGGAGAAGGATGTAACTGATACATCAGACTCTCTTTTTCCCTGTATCACATTGAAAAGTATGAGGAAATTACTTGTTCAGCAAAGGCCTCCATGCTAAAGTAAGCAAATGTTGAAGTAGCTGTGATCCCATGAGAAGTTAGAACACTGAAAAAGGGAAGAGTGATTAGATCTTGTGCCTTCACAGGGAGAAGAAAAAGATCTCTGTTCTCAGAGATGAAGATGATTTCAGAAATAGATGAGGAGAACCTTTGCTCTTGAACAGCTCATTTTTAAACTAATACCCCATAAGTCGACATGGCCCATAAACACAACTGTAAAAGAGCTTTGAAAAACTGGGAGGGATGTCACAATTGCAGATTTTTCTGGGCAGTTGCTTTTCATGGAAATTGAGAGCCACAAGAGAAGTGTTTCTTCTGGAGAAGTCTCGATACCATAAAAGAGAGACTCTCTCCCTAAGTGAACTCAAGAAAGACTATTCTAGTTGGGGTAAACTGACTGAAAATTCTAGGTTTGTCTCTTTATATTGTCAGTAAGAAAGAAAAGGTTGTAGGGAGAGGAGAAGTGTTCTGAAAGTTTTGTTCTTATTACTCTCTCTTTTAGTTGCTATGAATGAACTTTTCCTTATACCCTCTTAAAGTTTTGAGCCTGCTTTGCCATTCTCCTAATCTTATCACACAGGAGGAAATGAGTGAGTATATTCTAGTGAGTGCACAGGTAATTAGCCGACACTGAACCCACCACAATAATTGCTGCATTCTCCAAGAAATCTCAAATTGGTGAACCAAAACCACTGCAGAAATATTTCTGATGACCTGCACTAGAGCAGAGGGAAACCAAGGCAGAGTCATGGTTTGTCAGGATTTGCTTGATCCTAATCCAGTGTCCAGTGATGCATTTGGAGCTGAGCCCTGGAACCACAAGGCCTTAGAGGAGATTGCACAAACCTTTCCAGGAGTCAAAGTCAGAAGAAAACCACAAAGTGTCTCAAATCATGGATGCGTCCAACTGAGGTCCATCCCCAACACAGGCTCCTCATGGACTCCTTGGAGGAGAGAATTGGAGGCCAGGATGGCACAAAAACTTCTCAGAGATTGAGTGTGGAAAGGAAAATCCAGAGTACCTTAAAAATCTTGGGTATCTCAAAGTATTAATGAACCCCACTGAGTGTCAGTACAAAGCTCTCCAGGGACTCGTAAAAGCAGATAATTGGGGCCGTGATTGCACATACCTCTCACAGAGTCTGTATCAAAAGGAAAACACCAAGTATCTTAAAATAACTGAAGTACCTTGAAGCATTAAGGAGCCCCACTGAGTGTTGTTACTGACAAAGCCTCTCCAGGGACTAATTACAGCAGATAATTGGAGGCTGTAACTGCACAAACCTCTCAGAGACTCTAAGGCAAAAGCCAAACCCAAAGTAATTTGAAAAACTCTGTGAGCATTAAGGAGCCCCCAGGGCCATTCCTGATCCAGGCTCCCCAGGAACTCCTTCCAGCAGATCCTTCAGGCCACTGGAATGTGGGCTAGGGAGGGATGCTGAGGGCAGGACAAGGGGCTGACAGTGCCAAGCCTGGCTGAGGCTGTGCCAGGAGGCCCCAGTGCCTCAGCACAAGGTGTTTCCTCACAGCCCTTGGTGGCACAGACCCTGCTGTGCCCCTGGGCACCAAGACTTGGCTTCTCTTTGTCCCCACCTGTCATCACTGCCTGCAGTTCTCTGCTCTGCCTGGGGCCTGTGGTCACTTTCTCTGTTGTGTCCCTCAGTGGGACCCATTAAAAATACAAGAAAGTTTAAAGATGGATTCTGACTTGGAGTTCTGGAGAGGTTTCTTCAGCTGCCTCTCAGGGACTGATGTTCAGGGCCTGAGCACAAAGCCCCAGAGGCTTATTAAAGTCCTTGTGTTGTGTCTGTGCTGCTGAGTTGCGCTGGGCTCCTGGCACAGAGGCAGCTCCTGGTAACCAAGAAAAGCTTCAAAAGTACATTTCTCTTGATGAGCAGCTCTTCTGCCAGCCCAGCAGGGCTGGGGCACTGCCTGCAGCCAGCCCGGGCACAGCACAGAGTCACAGAGAGCTTCAATCAGTCAGGGCTGGGAAGGTGCTGAGAAGTGCCTGGGGCAGAATCACTGCCAGCCCTTGGCACAGGAACCTCTGGCTGCAGGACAATGCAGCTGCAGCTCCTGGAGCCATCTCCTAAAGCTAGAACATTCCACTGCCTACAGACTCTGTGAGTACAACTCTGAGTATTTCTGGTGCAGGGGAGGTGAAATGCTCATGAAGTTCTGACATGCTGAGGCATTCTGATCAGTCATAGAATATTACCAAGACAATGATTTTGATAAAAATGAGGAAATTTACAAAGACTAGGTATTCAGTTTCCAACTATTGGAACATGGCAGGGAGGGAGTGAAAAATATTAGTGGTTGATTATTAATTATGAATTTTCAAAAGTGCATGAGAGATCAAAACTGTTACTTTTAGTGATCAATAGGTTCACAGGAGATCCCTAATGTGCTTGCAGCCACTCTGCCCATGGACAGCACCAGCATCACCTTTGATGGAGCCATCAAGCTCGGGCTGAGCTGTCCTTTCTCCAAGCTGCCAACAGAACCTGCCCACAGTGAGTGCCCTGCAAACAGGCAGGGTTCTGTCAGGCCAAGGAGAGTGCAAAGAGATTTGGGGTCTGTGAGTTCTGGCAGGGAGAGATCAGGCATAGGGAAACCCCTGCAGGAGGAAAATCTGCAGGAAGCAGAGAGAAGATCAGGCAAGGAGAGAAAACAATACCCAGCAATGTTGTGGCAGGGAGAGTTGAGAGATGTCCACAGGATCCCCTCCAGTGCAGCCCCTCCCTCTGAACAAGCCCCCTCCCTACTGTGCCCCAGCCAAGCCTCTGCTCTCAGGGCTGGGACTCCAAGGCATGCAGCCCCTCCTGTGCAGGCAGAGCTGCAGCAGAGCCATGGGGCAGCTCTGCAGCCCCAGGCCCAGTTCCCTCTGCAGAGCACAGGGCTGGGAGCAGCTGCCTGGCATGGGGGCTCTGGCAGGGGGCACAGCTGGCTCAGGGTGACGCTGTCCCCGGTGCCTGGCTCTGGGCAATGCTGTCAGTGCAGCCAAGGGAGGAGCTGCATCTCCCTCAATCCAATGCCATCATAAGGACACTTGGAAGTCTCTCTGAGATTTCAGTCCCAGCTGGCAGCTTCAATCCAGGGTCAAACCTGTCCTAGAGCATCTCTGAGTTACAAGGTTGATGGGGAAAGGCAGAGCTGTTGTGACACTGAAAATGCTGCTGAGTTGGTGAAATGAGCAACATGAGTGCTTGGCCACAGAAGTGGAGCTGGGCTGTGGTGGATCCATCTGCTCTCAGCAGTACCTGGGGGTTTTTAGGAGAAACTTGGGAGTGTGCACATCCTCCACTTCAGAAAAGTGAAAGCCCAGAGAAACTCCAAACAGAATGAAGTGACATACCATCTCCCCTCAGCCTCCACCCATCATCTTGCCTCAGGGAACTCACTCTGTTTTACCAGAGGGCAGAAATAATGCTGAGGATTTCTGATATCCAAGAATACCAGGAAAGACATGAAGAGAGATTAAAAAGAAAACCTCAAAACTCTTAAACAAAAACATGTCCATGTATATTACAGAGGATGGTGGATGGGAAATGGCTTTGATTTTGCTTGAAGCTATCTCTTCTAACACTTCAATTTCCTTTTCTCCATGAACAGGTCCCCATGTGCAGCCACTGCAAATGTCCAACAGCAGCTCCATCAGCCACTTCCTCCTGCTGGCATTGGCAGACACGCAGCAGCTGCAGCTCCTGCACTTCTGCCTCTTGCTGTGCATCTCCCTGGCTGCCCTACTGGGCAACGGCCTCATCATCAGCGCCATAGCCTGCGGTCACCAGCTGCACACGCCCATGTTCTTCTTCCTGCTAAACCTGGCCCTCACTGACTTTTAAGTGTTGTCCACAAATAAACATAATTTTTTGTGCCATTTCTCATTTTGTTTCTTTCCATCCTCCCTGTGACCACAGAATGCGTCAATGACGGGCTGTGCTCTCAGTGCCTTTAAAGGAACTAAAGGATCTCCCAGCAGAGTTTTCTGCAGAGATGCCCTTTTGTTGCCTTCTCTGGAGCTGCAGCAGCAATGTCTGTATGCAGAGCTGGGGGTAGACAAGAGCTGGCCCAGCAGCTGTGCCCAGCAGCAGCAGCACTTGGTGTTGCCAGTACTGCTGCCGTGGCCCTGCCCCACTGCCCTGGTGGCCCTGGTGTTGCTGTAGGGCCTGAGTGCTCTCGGGGCCGGGCACAGTCCTGGGGGTGGCAGTGCCGGGGCTGCAGCAGGGACAGGCCATGGGCACTGCTGGGGCAGCACTGACGCCTCAGCCCAGGGCCTGGGGGCTCCAGGCTCCTTACCCAGGCTCTCCCAAGAACACACCCAGGCCAATGCTCAGCACAGAAACCCCCGTGAGCAGCCCCAGGCTGGCCGTGGGCAGGCTGGGGGCAAACAGCACGGCTGGGGTTCTGCAAGGGCCCTGGGGGAGACGGGAAGGAGCAGCAGAGCAGGGGCTGATCCATCCCCAGTGCGCTGGACAGCCCAGGGCAGTGTCCCAGAGCATCCTCATGGAGCAGCCAACAACATCCCCCCTCTGCAGCCCTGGCCTCTCCCCCAGCTCACACAGGTGGCCCATCCTTGCAGGCACAGACACGGCAGCACTGGCTCAGCAGCCCCTGTTTGCATTGCAAACAGCAGGGGAAGGACCCCCATGCTGTTGGTGTTGGGACATGGACCTGAGGGGGAACAAATGCCATCAGCCCCTGGGGCCAGCAGGGGCTGGGAGACACCAGGGAAACCACTCAGCTTTGTCCTGGCCTCTGCACTCAGCCAGAAAGTTTGTTCCCATCAGCTGGGAGTTTCCTGTCCCACTGCAGATGCTGTTGCTCAGAGCCAGGGCTGCGTGGCAGCCACCACCAAACTGCCCTGAGCATTTCCTTTTCTTCACCTCTGCTTTCTTTAATCTTCCTTGCCGGGGGATGGGTAGATATAAGTCTAATTGTGTCAGGAACCCACGTCTTAAAAAAGGAACCCACTAGGCCGCGGCAAAATATCCAAATATGGATAACATTGTAAACAGACCAGTGAAGAGATTTTTTGATTTTATTTCCAGCACATCAGTCTCATAATACAAGAAGGAGACATGATAGCTCACTGATCCACCCCAAAAAATGCCTCCCCAGGAGGGCTCATACAGCAATACATAAAATCATCTCAATCTAGAGTTCAGCCAATCACACACAGAAAACACATATTGACAAGCATTCTATCCAATCTCACAAAGTATACGTAATCGTAGCTAAAACAAAGACTGGTTCATAAGAGACATTGAACAGAGCTCTATTCATGCTAACCTTCTAAAGATATACATTAAATAACCTTGTTGCCATCCTAAAACCAATTCTACAGAGATCTATTGTTATTTGTCACGTCTACTGCTTGGGAAACTTTTCTGCTTGCATGGGAAACTTTTCTGCTTGCATTTGCAAGGCTAACAGAACTTCAGTCTGAAGCCTATACTTTTTTAACCATTTCCTAAAAACCCTCTAACCTTATGGATTCCAACATTTCCCCCTCTCTGTTTGACACAGAAACTTTCATTTTCTTGTCGCTTACTACTTGCGTTTCATAGCTCTATTGCAAAATTTCTGCTTATTATCTGTTGAAGACTTATTTTCACTAAACTGAAGTATTGCTATATTACGGCACAGCAACTTAATGCTGTGAAAACCTAATTCTTGAAAGAGGTATGATTCACGTTTGACAACAGTCACAAGTTATCGTTCAAAAAACTCTGGTCAATTCCAAGGCCTTAATTCAAAACCTTCGTTCATGTCAATACCCTCATCTACTGCTTTCGTGAGATTTCGTACACTCTCCGTGCTTCTACTTCCTAATTCTCCTGCTTGAATGACAAAAACTTCTCGGACTGTTTTGTTCATCATTCGCCGAACACAACAGAGTATACAAGGTACCACTATCAATATCAGTATTAGAACACCTAATACGTAAAGACCTATCTTGCAAAGTTGCCTTAGCCAAGGTGCAAAACTCCAATTTAGAAACAAATCATCCAACCAGGAACCTCCATCTTCTTTAATTTGGGCTGTCAGATCCTTTAATTTTTGAATGCTTTTGTGAATGGATTCAGAATGATCAGACAAATTCATACAACACAATCCCTCAAATTCCTCACAACCATGTCCTTGTGCCAGTAAAAGAAAATCAATGGCTGCTCTGTTTTGAAGAGTAGCATGTCTAATACCATCAACATCGGTCAACATATCACTGATTGCAGAGGATGTGGCATTAGCTTGTTTGCTCAGCCAACATCCAACTCGATCTAATTGTCTCAATGCCACTGCTGAAGCCAATTGTGGTAAAAATATACCTGCTGAAACCCTTCTGGCGGCATTCCAAGGCATAAAATCACTCTGACAGTTCTCATCATAATGAGGAACAGCTCTCGTTCTCCTTTGTTTCTTTTTCATCACTGCATTGGCAGAGGGAGCAATTATGGTGAGCATACCAATGCTACAAGGGCCACCTTCAAGGTGAGCTGGAATGCCTTGCCAAGCTCTGTCTCCGCAGATGAACCAATACCCTTTCGGCAATTGCCGTGGATATTGATCGGTCTCCGGAAACACATCCCAACTATTCGAAACATTACACCAAAAACTCAAATTTTTATATGCAAAATAATGAGGAGTAACACTGAACTTTGGGGGATCACCTTTTCGCCAGGCACGAGTCATGAAAGTAAAACAAAAATCCATGGTCAAAGAACCAAGGATTTCCAATTCTTGAGGTTCAGATGCTGCCCTAAGGAGTTTTTTGGACCAAATGTTCCAATTGAAGGAAGGACTGTTTCCATTGTCAATTCCACCTGGTTTACCATTAGATTGTTTTTTGATCAAAGGCAACTCTTTCACTGGCACACCAACCAGACAGGTTGAAAAAGGCTTTTCTGGTTCCGAATTAGACAGACATATAGTATCCGATCCGGCAGCCTTGGCTAAGGTCACCCAAACATTCGTTTTCGGTTGATCCACAGGGAAATCTGCGCGACAAAAAACCATTAAAATCAAGCAAAACAAGTGTACCATTTGATTTTTCCCCATCTCTTTCAAGAACTAAGTTTTGGCAAAATTCTTTCTACACAAAAACAACAACCTAAGTTTTCAGCCAAATATTAATTTTGTAAAGCAAACATTCAGCATTCAATTAGTATACTCATGAATAACATTGGCACAAAATCAGAGTTCATGGGTTCCACCGATGCACAAAGAACGTGTGGGAGGAGACCCGGGAAGGATCCCGGGTCTCGCCTCAGGCACAAGAGGCGTCAGGCGAGACCCGGGATCCTTCGATTCGGTTCATGTCTGCGTACTTGCTTCCTCGGTTCTGGATTCGACAACAGGTTCTGAAGTGCGATATGGTTTGACGTTTTTGGCAGGAACCCACTTAATTCCAGCACCTGTGGAAATAGAAGCATACCCTTTCCCCAAATTATTAATCAAAATGGACCTTCACTTGAAAAACGTACAGAGCCTTACTCAGTCTCATCTGTGGGGTGCTCTCCGTTCCCCCTCTCTGTTGATCTAATATGTGTTTTAGGGTTTGATGTGTTCTTTCAATGATTGCTTGGCTTGTGGGAGAGTGGGGAATACCAGAAATGTGTCGAACACCCCATTCATTTAAAAATGTGGCCAATTTTTGAGATATGTATGCAGGACCGTTGTCAGGTTTTACTTCTTGGGGTACGCCCAATGAAGCAAAAGTTTGCAGGAAATTATGACAGGCATGGCTGCCAGTTTCACCTGTGTGAAGGGAAGCAAAAACTGCACCAGAGAACGTGTCCATGGAAACATGAATACCCTAATGTGAGAAACAAAATATGGATTAGTTCATGGATTATTGCAAAGTTGTAAAAAGACATGAAAGCCAACGATGTAAAGTTTCATTACTAACATCTTTTAAAATTGAACCTTCTATTCTCCTGACTACATTAGCAACATAAGCAAAATCTGTGACCAAATTAAGAGGTTGACGGAAAAGCTGAAAACTCAAACCACAGTCAAAGTCCAGTGATGAGGTTGTCTTCTTTGAAGAGTTGATAGTCTTCTTTGAAGAGATGATGTCTCAGCCTTGGATCTTTGTTGCATCCTTGAAGTTTAGTTGTAGAAATGTCAAGTCCAGCCTTTTGGATTTCAGTCCCAACACCAGCACAGGTTTGCTGCATCTCTGTCTTCGTCGAAGCTGTGATGGGCAGATTATCCATGTAGTAGTAGAATCTTGAATCCTGGAAATTTCTGTGAACTGAGGACAAAACTTGTACAACAAGACATTAGCAGATCATATACATCATGACAATCCCATCCTATGATAGGTAGAAAGTCACTTTGATTGGAATCTTTACATATGACAATCCTTTTGTGACATGACCAGCCTAGTGAGAATATTCACCCATTGCCAGTGGGTACCACAATTTGTGTCTGAGCGTGGTGGAACGCGCTGTTTCTGAAGCTTAAAGACAGTGGGTTGCCATTGATATCAAATAGTGAGTGACAGAATTTAGCAAGATGCCTTCCTTTTCGGCATCGAGGGCAAATAGAAATTTGATTTGATGTCCCACGACAATCCTTTTTAAGGTGCCCTAGTTTACCACAACCAAAGCAGACAGGCTTTTTATTAGGGTTTACTTGTACAGCATTAACAGAATTCTCCCAATGTTTTTCTAAAAACTTTTCAATTTTATCTATTCGTTGTGTCAAATTGTGTTCCAGTGTTTTTTCCAAAGCATTGACCTGTGAATTTACAGCATTTTGTGAACCCATAAGTCTACTGCAAGCTGTTAGCATCTGAGTAATTGTTGGAGGCTGATCAGGCAAAGCTAAAATAATTTTTCTACATTCATTATTAGCATTTACAGAAGCAAGATTTTGAATAATATAAGAGCGGGCTTGTTCATCTGGACATTGCCTTTCAACTGCTTGAGTTAATCTTTCCAAAAAAGAACCATAGAATTCAGTTTCACCTTGTCTGATCACTGGATAAGAATTCAAATGTGAGCCAGGGGGCTCAAGTGAAAGCAAGGCCTTTCTAGCAGCATCCTTAATGTCTGTTAACACAGGCTGAGGCAGTTCAGCTGCTTGATTTTCAGGCCTATTGTAAGGTGAATCACCAGCTAATTGAGCAACATCTAGATTAGCATAATCAGTATTCGCATATCCTTCAACCAACTTGTTAAGTAGTTTTTTCCATTGTATTTCCCATAGTAGGTACTGTGAATTGGTTAAGATCAGAGAAGCCACATTCCTGCAATCAGCAGGAACTAAATCATAAAAGTATGTTTCAACACACTATTAAAATAGGGAGAAGAGAATCCACTCTCTTTCAAAGCCTGTCGCAACTCCTTTATATCATGATGATCAAGTCTTTCATATTTTGGATTTCTATAATTTCTTCCATATTTTACTGGTAAAGCAAGATATTGTTCCCTTAAATCCGAATCTTTTTCTAGTTTCTGATTAATGTATGACCAATCAGGTAAATTCAATGGAAAATCAAAATTGTCACTTCGATCAATGACAGGCTGACCTTTACTTTTAACCAATACATTTTCTGATTCTGAAAAATCACTAAATCCAAACCTTCCAGGCACTCTGCCCAAATCCAAATTCCTGACAGGGACACTGTACTCTTGTCCAGGAGTTCTGCCAACTCCAGGAACTCGGCCAGTTCTGGGAACTCGGCCAGCTCCGGGAACTCGGCCATAAAAGGCAGGGGTGGACTCCCGCAAACAACACGCCTCCTCCGAAGCCCGGCCCAAAGGGGCCGGGAGGGTGGACTCCCACAAACAGCACGCCTCCTCTGAAGCCCGACCCAAAGGGGCAGGGACAGAGGCGTGTTCCTCTCTTCTGGGAACAGTGCCATTTAACCTTGAGTTTGATACTTTACTACAAGTTTCACATTGTCTCCCTGCCAAGAAAAACTCAGCTTGGGAGTCCCCAAATCCAGGTTTTAAACTTACATGGTTTTGTTTTAAAGTACAAGAATTAGGATCATGGCATCTTAAAAACTCAACCCGTGTTTTTTCAGGTTTTTGAGAGTTATCCATCCTTTCAAAGGACTCCACCCTTTGAATTGAAACCATTTTCTCTTTCTCTGTATCTTTAGATTGACAACCACCAGAACAACCATATTTTTGCTTAACTGAAAAAGAGTTCCCCGGAACCGCAATTTCCCGAGTGGAAGCAGCCACTTCAGCCTCCACCCCAGGCCCAACAGAATCCCATTCAGGTTTCAGTGTCCCTGCGCAAACAATTTTAGGAAGTACAATCACTTTTTCATTCCCATCTTTTACACACTTTGTCCCATCCCCCTTACAAGAGTCACATATTTTTGCATTAACAGAACAACACGAAGAAAAGTCCGAAAGAGTCTCATTTTTTCCCAGAGAGAGAGAAGGATGATTTTTTTCAACAGAGTTCAAAGCAATAGTGTCACCATTTGAAACAACACTTGTTACATTCTCCGATACACACACAGTCTCCGGTTTACTGGAATTTAAAGAG
The DNA here is from genome assembly GCF_028551555.1 of Melozone crissalis. Taxonomy (NCBI): domain Eukaryota; kingdom Metazoa; phylum Chordata; class Aves; order Passeriformes; family Passerellidae; genus Melozone; species Melozone crissalis. The sequence continues at coordinate 15,239,801 of NW_026535783.1, read as the reverse complement.
GCAGAGTCAGAAGCTTTGTTTTCTCAGTCCAAGTTGATCTTATTATTATCAGTTTGTTTAAAACACTCCAACAGAGCTCTACAAATCGGCATAAGTTCTCTTAAGCTTTCATCTTTTTTGAGAGAAACTAGATTATAGATTCTCCAGTTTATCTGATCCCAAAAATGAAAAGTAAAAGCAGAATGCAAGTTCAAATCTTGAGTATTCGCTTTAAGCCAGATAAGTAAGTTTTTAAGCTCAGGTTTTGAGACTGCAGAATGAGCTTTCTCTTGTAACATTGTCTTTTTATACAGTCTCTCATAACATCCAACTTTTGATAACTTTGTTCCCATTTTCATTTTCTCGTTACCCAAGCCTCTCCCGAGAAAAATTACTTACAAATTCCTTGGCTTCGGCGGGAGAGATGTTACTGTCCTGTTGATCAACACTTGAGTCTCCGCGGCTAGTACATCCACGATTTTTCTTTTTTCTTCTATTCTACGTCCTCGGACGGGGCACCATTTGCCGGGGGATGGGTAGATATAAGTCTAATTGTGTCAGGAACCCACATCTTAAAAAAGGAACCCACTAGGCCGCGGCAAAATATCCAAATATGGATAACATTGTAAACAGACCAGTGAAGAGATTTTTTGATTTTATTTCCAGCACATCAGTCTCATAATACAAGAAGGAGACATGATAGCTCACTGATCCACCCCAAAAAATGCCTCCCCAGGAGGGCTCATACAGCAATACATAAAATCATCTCAATCTAGAGTTCAGCCAATCACACACAGAAAACACATATTGACAAGCATTCTATCCAATCTCACAAAGTATACGTAATCGTAGCTAAAACAAAGACTGGTTCATAAGAGACATTGAACAGAGCTCTATTCATGCTAGCCTTCTAAAGATATACATTAAATAACCTTGTTGCCATCCTAAAACCAATTCTACAGAGATCTATTGTTATTTGTCACGTCTACTGCTTGGGAAACTTTTCTGCTTGCATGGGAAACTTTTCTGCTTGCATTTGTAATGCTAACAGAACTTCAGTCTGAGGCCTATACTTTTTTAACCATTTCCTAAAAACCCTCTAACCTTATGGATTCCAACATTCCTGCTACATATTTCTTCCCATTGCCCACCCCTGTTCCCTTTCCTGCAAACAGCCCATCCCTGTTTGCCCTTCCCTCACTGGCCACACTCCCCATTGCAGTTCCTGACTTGGCACCATGGGAACGTCCCTTGGACAGCAGGATCATCCTACAAGTGCCACAGGAGTTGTCTGCAGGCTCCTGCAGTGCCTGGTGCTGCTCCCTTGCCAGAGGCACCCCAGGCCAGAGGGCCACATCTGGGCTGCTGCGCCTACCTCTGGGGCTCCCTGTTCTGGGCAATGAGGAGGAGCTGCAGAGGCTCTGCAGGACTGACAGGATGGGCTTTGGGGCTGGCAGTAGAAGCTGAGGCTCCTGGGCTGCTGGAGCTTCTGAACAGGAGGCCCAGGGCTCATCCTGCAATTGCTCCAAGGGTGCTTTCAGAGAATCCCAGAATCAGCAAGGTTGGAACAGGCCATGGAGATAATAAAGTCCAGCCTGTGCCCTGACACTGTCTTGTCTCCCCTGAGCCTCCTCTTCTTCAGGCTAAACAACCCCACCTCCCTCAGCTGCTCCTCACAGGGCTTGTGTTCCAGATCCCTCTACCAGCCTTGTTGCCCTTCTCTGGACACGCTCCAGCCCCTCCATGTCCTTCAGAACTGCACTCAGCACTCGAGGTGCTGCCCAAGCAGTGCTGAGCACAGGGGAAGAATCCCTGCCCTGCTCCTGCTGGCCACACCATTCTTGATCCAGGCCAGGAGCCATTGGCCTTCTTGGCCACCTGGGCAAACCACTGGCTCATGTCCAGCCTGCTGTCCATCAGTCCCTGCAGGTCCCTTTCTGCCTGGCTGCTCTCCAGTCCCTCTGTCTCCAGCCTGTGTTGCTGCAGGGGTTGTTGTGGCCAAAGTGCAGGATCTGGCATTTGGACTTGTTAAACCTCACCTTGTTGGATTTGGGCCCTGGATCCAGCCTGTCCAGAGCCCTGTGCAGAGACCTCCTAGCCTCCAGGAGATAAATACTCCCAGACAGCTTGGTGTCACTGTGGTTCCATGAGGCCCCAGAGTGTCACAATGGTCTCCATGATTCCATGAGCCCTCCCAGTGTCACAATGTCCCTTTGGTTCAATGGGAACCCTTGATGTCACAATGTCCCTTGGATCCTTGTGCCCTGCAGTGTCACTATGGCACCATGATCCCCCAGGGCTCTGCAGTGTTACAATGGATCCTTGATTTCATGAGGTCTGGCAGTTTCAGCAATGCTCTCCTTGGTTCCATAGTGTCACAATGGTCTCTGGGTCCCAAGGGCCACCACGATGTCAAACATGTTTCCTTTATTCCAGGAGTCCCTGAGGTGTGGTGGTTTTCACAGGGGTCACAGAACAAGGGAAGAGACAAGAAACTTGAATCCATGTTTCAGAAAGATGATTGTTATGGTTTAGGCCTGGCAAAGCCAAGGCCCCCATAAATATACCTTTTACCTGATATCTGCTGTGAGATGTGGCCAGGAAATAAGCAAAGCAGGCTCCAACTTAAACATAAAGAGAAGTTTATTAACTAAACTACACACACAATTACTAAACTACACACACAATTACTAACCTACACACACACAGGGAAAAAAACAAGGAGAATGAAAACTACACAGAAACACTTCCTTATCCTCCTCCCACCAAATTCCCAAACACATTTACATTTCCCAAAAAATTATCCACACTCGGTCTGGCACCACCCTTTGGAAAAAAAAATCAAATCTTCAGCTCATAAGGGATAGACGGAGTCCTTCCTTGTGCCACGGACTTCTTGTCACAATCAGCAATCCGCCCGGTATCTTGCTATCTCGTGACATCTCCTTTCCATGCCGAGGTGCTCTCACCACCTGGCATGGGATGGGGCAGGGGCCTGCCTTCAGGGCCTTTTAAGAATGCCTCGTCTCGTTCCAAGCAGAGTACAGTCACAATCCTGGGACCTCTGTCCCCCCCCCCCATGTCTTCTATACCCCCTGGGGCCGAGGGGTCTCAAAACCAAACTCTCTTGACGCCGAGCCTCCGCTTCCCCCTGCAATACAGCCTCTGCCTCACCAGGAAACAGTCCATGGGAATACAACAAAAAAGAGTCCAGCAAAAACTGCCACTCCATCTTCCTCCATTCCTTCAACATCTCTCTTCTCCCTTTGCCAGACCCTCCTTACTGGCCTGATTTTCTTCCTTCATCTTCCACTCCTGTCCCTTTCCCAGGAAAGGCAATGTTCTGCGAAGCCTTCATTCCCCAAAGGGTTAAAAGTTCTCCCAGGCGGCCGGACTGCCCGCTGCCCCCCCCCCTTTCTCCTCCCAGCCGTGCTGCCTGCCGGCACATGATATCAAGTTTCAAGATATACAGTTCGAGCACGGGCTGCATTCTCTGGGGGGGGGGGGGAATAAACTGGTCGCTCAAGGGTCTGCCACCCTTCCTCCCGGGCCTACCGTAGATGGGCCACGTGGCTCTCCCCTCCCCCAGCCCAGCCAGAAACTGGGCCGGGGGAGAGACTTCTTCACGCCGGAAATCCCAAGAGGGCTCCGAAGGCCAAGAGCCCTGCTTTTAACCCCTTGAGTTCGTAGTCTCAAGAGGCGGATCCAAATGTCCCACTGGTCAAACTAAGTGCCCATCTTAAATTCCAATTACCCATTGGTAATCACAGCAAAACAAAATATCCCAGATGTCCCATTTCCGGTCAAACCACGACAATGATTTATATATTTATGATGTGTATTAAAATAAAAGAAAATTATATACTAAAACTATCCTAAAAGAATAGAAGGGATTTCATCAGAAGGCTAGCAATCAATAGAAAAGAATGAAATGATAATAAAATCTTGTCACTGACCAGAGAGTCCAAGACAGCCAAACTATGATTGGACATTAAAAACAACAACATGAGACCAATCAAAGATCCACCTTTGCATTCTAAACCAGCAGATAATTATTGCTTACATTTCATTTCTGAGGCCTCTCTGCTTCTCAGGAGAAAAATACCTAGCAAAAGGATTTTTCTTAAAACATGTCCACATAAAATATGTGACACTGAGGAACAGCACTGACCCCTTGGTTCCATGGAACCCTGCAGTGTCATAATGGCCCCATCATGACACCAGATCCTGCTCTGTCACAATGCTCTGCATGGTCCCACAAGGCCCTGCAGGGTCACAGTGGCCTCTTGGCTCGATGAAGCCTCAGAGCGCCACAATGGATTCCTTGGTGCTGCAGTGCCACGATGGAGCCCTGGTGACACAAGATCCTGCTGTGTCACCAGGGACCCTGGGTTCCATGGGGCACCATAGGGTCACAATTTTTCACTTAGTTCCCAGAGTCCTTGCAATGGAGCAATGGCCCCTTGATTCCATTGTCCCCAGGCTCTCCCAAGGGTCTCCTTGGTTCCATAGTGGCACAATGGCCCCTTGGTTCCACAAGGCCCCACAGTGTCACAGTGGCCTCTGTGGTTCCAGCAGGACACAGACTGTCACCATGGACTCCTCGCTTCCATTCAGTCCCACAGTGTCACAATGGCCCCTTGGCATTGTGCTGCCATGTCGTACACAGTGTCACCATGGTCCTTTTAGTGCCACCGGGCCCTGCAGTATCACAATGGCCCCTTGCTTCCCCAGGGCCCTGCAGTGCCACAATCATCAGAGAATCAACCAGGCTGGAAAAGACCTTGGAGAGCATCAAGTCCAACCTGGGACCCAACACGACCTTGTCACACAGGCCATGGCAATGAGTGCCACATACAGTCTTTCCATAAACACTTCCAGAGACAGTGACTCGCCCACTGCCATGGGCAGCCAGTTCCCGTGACCTAATAGTGTGCTGCCCAACTAGTACTGAGCACAGCAGTACTCCTAGCAGGAGTAGTACTGTGCACTAGTACTGTGAACTAGTACTGTGCTCCTGCTGGCCACACTATTCCTGATCCATAGGAGTCCCAGGGGCTGGATGAGGGAAATATAAGGGAAGGGAAGAGACAAAGTGTGATTGATTGTCAGCCATGAAGGGTCTTGATATTGGTATGTATTCATGCTGCATTAGGATGTGCGGGGGTCAATATCAACTGGACATTGCATTGCTGATATCAATCTATAAACAGGAAAAGAACACAGGACAAAGCAGTCCTCTCTGCATTTTTTCCAATACAGTATATTCAGTTTGAATACATTTCTGAAATATGTGTAATTAATCACAGAAGAACTGAAAACTTAGATTATGCCCAGTGGCTTGACTTGTTGGGGTGATTTGAACAAAGGTTTATCAGGCTTTTTTAGTGAATTCCTGAACTGAAGAGCTCAAGAAAGAAGAGGCTTCTGGAGGAGTAAAATTCATCAGCAACCTCCAAGTGCCAGCAGATCCATCCCCATCAGAGCAGTAATGAACAGAAGTGGGCACAGCTTTGTGGCTGCCCCAGCTCTGGAATGGGCCCTGGGCCTGGAGCAGGAGCAGCTCTTGAGGGCCCCAAGGCCGGGGCTCTTGTGCTGCCCTGGGCAGATGGGATGGCAGCAGGGGCTGCAGAGCTCTCAGCACCTCAGCCCGAGGGGAGCAGGGCAGCCAGGGAGCCTCCTTTGACCTTGGCCAAGCACCTTCCGCCATGACTGGGGCTGAGGCCTGTGGCAGCTGCAGCTGCTGCTGTGCCCTTGCCAGGGGCTGAGGCTGTGGGGCCAGTGCCCAGAGCAGCCTGGCCTGAGCAGAGCTGTAGGGCCAGAGCTGGCTGGGCTAGGCTGGGGAGAGGCCCTTGGTGCTGCCCAGAGATCAGGGCAGCTGGCAGAGCTTGCAGGGAGCTGGGCTGGGCTCAGAGAGCCTGGCCCAGAAACCATCAGTGTCCATCTCAGCCTGGCTGAGCGTGCAGGGGCAGGACTCAGGCCAGGCCTTGTGGGGAAGGCCAGCACCTGTGCAAGGCATTGCAAACAGGCAAGTGGCCCAGAGACAAGGCTGCTTTGTGCCCTTGGTGGCATGGACAGAGCAGGGAGGAGGCCCAGGACATTTGTCAGAGCCAGCCTCTGTGCCCAGCCCTTGGCAGCCGTGGCTGCTGAGCCCAGCATTGGCCTGGACTGAGTTTGGCTGTGGCCCAGCTCCATCCTCCTGTGGGGCTCAGGGCCTGTTCCCGGCCATGGCCAGCCCTGGCTGCCTCTCTGCTGGCCTAGAGGCCGGCAGAGCCCGGGGCAGGGCTGTCTGTGCAGCCCCACAGGTGCCACGGGCTCTGCAGGAGCTGGCAGAGGCTGCCCAGAAGGGAGGCCATGGGGCACAGAGCCCCAGGGCTGCCGTGGGCACCACGGCACAGGGGCCGTTACCAGCTGCAATGCTCCTGTGCAGTAACCGTGTTCTCTGGGCTTATATGAGTCCAAACCCGGCTCACTCAGGACCCAAGCCCACACAGAACCGCGTGAACGAGATAAAAGATGAGAAGCGCTCCCTGCCACATGGGTCAAAGTGTCCTGTTTATTCGTGGGGGACAGATCACCTCTGGCGCAGGCGACCACCCGGGCAGCAAAGAGTGTGCCTCACCTGCGGTGATGTTTTATGCCCCAGGTGATGGGGGCGGGGAAAGAGGACCACAGTCAATGGGATAACACTGGGAAGGGGTGAAGGGAGGGACCACCTGTGGGACAGACCACCAGGGATACAGAGACCAGGGATGTGAAGGAGGAACCAAGTGAGGGGCAATATATACCATCCATGTGACCCAGTAACACTTTTTCCCAACACCCAGTGCAACCAGCTAAATATCTACTGAAATACAACACTCCTGGCCTGGGCTGGGCCTGCACAGGGGCTGGGCCACCATGGCTGGGCCAGCACAGGGCCACAAAGGGGCCACGCAGCTGCTGCCGGGGCTGACAGCAAGACCAGGCTCACACAAGCAATTGCTTAGCATGGCCTGCGCTGGCCAGGCCTGACTGTGCCAAAGGCAGAGCTCAGCTGCCCTTGGGGGCTGCAGGAACAGTCCGAGCCCAAAGAGCCTCCATGGCTGTGATGGAGACCAAGGCTGAAGCAGGGAAATGCAGGGCTGCTGCGGGATGGGGAGGGCATTGAATTCCAGCACACACCTCAGCTCTCTGGTGATCCCAGCACCATGCTGGGCCCTGTTTCAGACTGGAGCAGAGCAGATGTTGATGGCACAGGAGCCCTGTGGGGCTGTCAGGGACCTGCAACTTGCAAGGTGCTCTGCTCTCTCTCAGCTCCTCTTGGGGAGATCCAATCCCAGCTGGGCACCTCAGGGAACAAGTGGCACTGCCTGTTCATGGACACACAACTGATGTCTGCCTGGAAAGGGGCACAGGTTTTAATAGCTGTTATTTTCATAATATATAAGTAAATATTTATTATCTGGGTCATTTGAGTATTTTTAAGAAATGGCCAATATTTTCTCACCAGGAACACGAATTTCCTGGATGTACTGGATTCTTTTTCTGATGGCAGGAGAAGAAATACTGGTTTTCCCCTCTCTCTTTGCCACCAACATTCAGTCTAATATTTAATGACACCCTTCCTTTAGATGCTTCCATCTGTCCTGTTCAAATGGCCATGCCGAAGGACATCTCTACATTTAGAGCAGCTGGATCTATGTAATTCCCCTGGCTCCCAGATTTCCTACTGCAGCTGTTCTGTGGTCATTCCAATGCACCACCCTGAAATGGCTTCATGCTTTGAGCTTCATGGAGTTTCCAAATCTTCCAGAAGTTTAAAAAACCTCTTAGTTGTGATATGTAATAGAGTTAATTCATGCTGTATAAGTGGATATATGTATGTATAAAATATTAAGTAGAGTCTAAACCCATGCTTGCAAAACCACCCTAGCTGGGAGCAGAGTCCTATTCACATTATAACCGATTTCCGGACAGAGTTAGGATGACATTAGGTCTGTTACCGTATGAATGGAATAGTCCCCAGCTGGTCTGTTACTGTATGAATGGAATAGTCCCCAGCTATTATGGGGGATTTCCTCCAGTTCCCATATTCGGGAGATACCATCTGGACCTTCCCAGAATGGAATGTCTGGAGGAGCACACCAGACATGCACCTGGGACATGACTTCATCGCGGTACTCAGGAATCGATACCAACTTGTTACATATGAAAACAAACTTCTCCTGTGTGCCCAGACTTCTGTCTGCAACTGGGACCCATCTTTGTCTATGTGTAGAAATGGATTTGCATTCAAAGAAGTGAATAGAAAGATGTGGTCATCTATGCCTCAGGCAGAATAAACTGTATATAAGCTGGACGCTGGAGACATTTGGGGTGAACCTTTGAGGGGAAACGGTCACTCTGTTGGTAGAACCTCTGGTTCCACCCAGCGCCTGTTCCCGGGACAGACGCTGCCTTGGCTGTGATGGTTGCTCGAAATTCTATTTTTTTATAATTGACCCAATAAATCGTTGTTAATTTTTTTTAATTTGGCTATCTATTTGATATTTTATAACATTAGTCATCATCACAGCTGTATCTTTTTCTTTTATATCACCACTTCTTTAGTCTTTGCCTAAAAACCTCCCTGTATTACAATAACCTGTGGATGGTGGACATGTCAGATGTGGCTGGGATGTCACAAGGAGCTGAGAGGAGTGCTTTGATGTTTATTAAATTTCATCATTTTCAGATATTTTATGTATGCCATGAAGAGAAACTTTCTGGGCCTCTGAATCTCACCAGTTCTGGTCCCTCAAAGGACACAAACGTGGTGAGTTGTGGTTCCCACTCCAGTGGCTGCACTTGGACCTCCCTCCATAGCCAGAGCAGAGATCCCTTGTTCCAGAAAGTCCCTGGCAAAGAAGGGATGAAGGAAACAGGAACGGCTGTGGGGATCAGGGGCAGGCCAGAGCCAGGGAGAAGAATGACTTTTGCATTTGATGGAGCTGTGCCTTCCCTTGGCTTTGTTGGCTGACAAGAAATGAACATCCCTCTGTATCTCAGGCAGTTCCTTCTCCAAGGTAAGCAGGTGGGAGCTGGAGCCAAGGAGCTGAAAGCTGCAGCTGCAGCCTGGGCAGGAGGGAGCTGAGATTTGCACAAGGCTGCTCTGAGTGCCAGGGCTTGTATGGGGGAAATGGTGGGGTGGGGGTAGGGACAGAGTCTGAATGATTGTCAGCCATGAAGGGTCTTGTGTCGCAGACAACTTTTATGAAAAATCCTTTTGTTAGGATTTTTCCTCCTGAGAAACTGAGAGGCATCAGGAACAAAATATAAACATTGATTATCTGCTGCTGTGGAAGTCAACAGGTAGTCTCCCAATAGTCTTTTTTGGCTCCACAGTGTCACAATGGACCATTGATGACAGAAGGCACCTCTGTGCCACGAGGGCTTGAGAGCGCTGAAAGTATCCCCAGCAAGGGACCAGCAAAACTAGATTTAATATTAAGACTATTGGGACACTGAAAACCCCGAGGTCTAAAGGTCCATTGTGACATTTCAGGGCTCATGGAACACAGGAGTCCTGTGACTTTGTGGGGCCTGGGGAACCAGGAAGACCATTGTGACACTGCAAGGTCTAATGGAATCGGTGGGACCATTGTGACATTGCAATTCCTCATAATTCCTCATGGAATAAGTGGCACCACTGTGACACTGCGGAGCCTTCTGGAACCTTGAGGTCACTGTGACACTGTGGGACCCCATTGCACCAAGGGTCCATTGTGACACATCTTGAACCCCTGGAAAGAAATCCCTTGGTTTTCTGGGGCTCCACAGTGTCACAACGGCCCCTTGGATCCACGAGGCCCCGCAGAGCCACAATGGTGATTTCTTTCCAGGGGTTCAAGATGTGTCACAATGGACCCTTGGTGCAATGGGGTCCCACAGTGTCACAGTGACCTCAAGGTTCCAGAAGGCTCCGCAGTGTCACAGTGGTGCCACTTATTCCATGAGGAATTATGAGGAATTGCAATGTCACAATGGTCCCACCGATTCCATTAGACCTTGCAGTGTCACAATGGTCTTCCTGGTTCCCCAGGCCCCACAAAGTCACAGGACTCCTGTGTTCCATGAGCCCTGAAATGTCACAATGGACCTTTAGACCTCGGGGTTTTCAGTGTCCCAATAGTCTTAATATTAAATCTAGTTTTGCTGGTCCCTTGCTGGGGATACTTTCAGCGCTCTCAAGCCCTCGTGGCACAGAGGTGCCTTCTGTCATCAATGGTCCATTGTGACACTGTGGAGCCAAAAAAGACTATTGGGAGACTACCTGTTGACTTCCACAGCAGCAGATAATCAATGTTTATATTTTGTTCCTGATGCCTCTCAGCTTCTCAGGAGGAAAAATCCTAACAAAAGGATTTTTCATAAAAGTTGTCTGCGACACAAGACCCTTCATGGCTGACAATCATTCAGACTCTGTCCCTACCCCCACCCCACCATTTCCCCCATACAAGCCCTGGCACTCAGAGCAGCCTTGTGCAAATCTCAGCTCCCTCCTGCCCAGGCTGCAGCTGCAGCTTTCAGCTCCTTGGCTCCAGCTCCCACCTGCTTACCTTGGAGAAGGAACTGCCTGAGATACAGAGGGATGTTCATTTCTTGTCAGCCAACAAAGCCAAGGGAAGGCACAGCTCCATCAAATGCAAAAGTCATTCTTCTCCCTGGCTCTGGCCTGCCCCTGATCCCCACAGCCGTTCCTGTTTCCTTCATCCCTTCTTTGCCAGGGACTTTCTGGAACAAGGGATCTCTGCTCTGGCTATGGAGGGAGGTCCAAGTGCAGCCACTGGAGTGGGAACCACAACTCACCACGTTTGTGTCCTTTGAGGGACCAGAACTGGTGAGACTCAGAGGCCCAGAAAGTTTCTCTTCATGGCATACATAAAATATCTGAAAATGATGAAATTTAATAAACATCAAAGCACTCCTCTCAGCTCCTTGTGACATCCCAGCCACATCTGACATGTCCACCATCCACAGGTTATTGTAATACAGGGAGGTTTTTAGGCAAAGACTAAAGAAGTGGTGATATAAAAGAAAAAGATACAGCTGTGATGATGACTAATGTTATAAAATATCAAATAGATAGCCAAATTAAAAAAAATTAACAACGATTTATTGGGTCAATTATAAAAAAATAGAATTTCGAGCAACCATCACAGCCAAGGCAGCGTCTGTCCCGGGAACAGGCGCTGGGTGGAACCAGAGGTTCTACCAACAGAGTGACCGTTTCCCCTCAAAGGTTCACCCCAAATGTCTCCAGCGTCCAGCTTATATACAGTTTATTCTGCCTGAGGCATAGATGACCACATCTTTCTATTCACTTCTTTGAATGCAAATCCATTTCTACACATAGACAAAGATGGGTCCCAGTTGCAGACAGAAGTCTGGGCACACAGGAGAAGTTTGTTTTCATATGTAACAAGTTGGTATCGATTCCTGAGTACCGCGATGAAGTCATGTCCCAGGTGCATGTCTGGTGTGCTCCTCCAGACATTCCATTCTGGGAAGGTCCAGATGGTATCTCCCGAATATGGGAACTGGAGGAAATCCCCCATAATAGCTGGGGACTATTCCATTCATACAGTAACAGACCAGCTGGGGACTATTCCATTCATACGGTAACAGACCTAATGTCATCCTAACTCTGTCCGGAAATCGGTTATAATGTGAATAGGACTCTGCTCCCAGCTAGGGTGGTTTTGCAAGCATGGGTTTAGACTCTACTTAATATTTTATACATACATATATCCACTTATACAGCATGAATTAACTCTATTACATATCACAACTAAGAGGTTTTTTAAACTTCTGGAAGATTTGGAAACTCCATGAAGCTCAAAGCATGAAGCCATTTCAGGGTGGTGCATTGGAATGACCACAGAACAGCTGCAGTAGGAAATCTGGGAGCCAGGGGAATTACATAGATCCAGCTGCTCTAAATGTAGAGATGTCCTTCGGCATGGCCATTTGAACAGGACAGATGGAAGCATCTAAAGGAAGGGTGTCATTAAATATTAGACTGAATGTTGGTGGCAAAGAGAGAGGGGAAAACCAGTATTTCTTCTCCTGCCATCAGAAAAAGAATCCAGTACATCCAGGAAATTCGTGTTCCTGGTGAGAAAATATTGGCCATTTCTTAAAAATACTCAAATGACCCAGATAATAAATATTTACTTATATATTATGAAAATAACAGCTATTAAAACCTGTGCCCCTTTCCAGGCAGACATCAGTTGTGTGTCCATGAACAGGCAGTGCCACTTGTTCCCTGAGGTGCCCAGCTGGGATTGGATCTCCCCAAGAGGAGCTGAGAGAGAGCAGAGCACCTTGCAAGTTGCAGGTCCCTGACAGCCCCACAGGGCTCCTGTGCCATCAACATCTGCTCTGCTCCAGTCTGAAACAGGGCCCAGCATGGTGCTGGGATCACCAGAGAGCTGAGGTGTGTGCTGGAATTCAATGCCCTCCCCATCCCGCAGCAGCCCTGCATTTCCCTGCTTCAGCCTTGGTCTCCATCACAGCCATGGAGGCTCTTTGGGCTCGGGACTGTTCCTGCAGCCCCCAAGGGCAGCTGAGCTCTGCCTTTGGCACAGTCAGGCCTGGCCAGCGCAGGCCATGCTAAGCAATTGCTTGTGTGAGCCTGGTCTTGCTGTCAGCCCCGGCAGCAGCTGCGTGGCCCCTTTGTGGCCCTGTGCTGGCCCAGCCATGGTGGCCCAGCCCCTGTGCAGGCCCAGCCCAGGCCAGGAGTGTTGTATTTCAGTAGATATTTAGCTGGTTGCACTGGGTGTTGGGAAAAAGTGTTACTGGGTCACATGGATGGTATATATTGCCCCTCACTTGGTTCCTCCTTCACATCCCTGGTCTCTGTATCCCTGGTGGTCTGTCCCACAGGTGGTCCCTCCCTTCACCCCTTCCCAGTGTTATCCCATTGACTGTGGTCCTCTTTCCCCGCCCCCATCACCTGGGGCATAAAACATCACCGCAGGTGAGGCACACTCTTTGCTGCCCGGGTGGTCGCCTGCGCCAGAGGTGATCTGTCCCCCACGAATAAACAGGACACTTTGACCCATGTGGCAGGGAGCGCTTCTCATCTTTTATCTCGTTCACGCGGTTCTGTGTGGGCTTGGGTCCTGAGTGAGCCGGGTTTGGACTCATATAAGCCCAGAGAACACGGTTACTGCACAGGAGCATTGCAGCTGGTAACGGCCCCTGTGCCGTGGTGCCCACGGCAGCCCTGGGGCTCTGTGCCCCATGGCCTCCCTTCTGGGCAGCCTCTGCCAGCTCCTGCAGAGCCCGTGGCACCTGTGGGGCTGCACAGACAGCCCTGCCCCGGGCTCTGCCGGCCTCTAGGCCAGCAGAGAGGCAGCCAGGGCTGGCCATGGCCGGGAACAGGCCCTGAGCCCCACAGGAGGATGGAGCTGGGCCACAGCCAAACTCAGTCCAGGCCAATGCTGGGCTCAGCAGCCACGGCTGCCAAGGGCTGGGCACAGAGGCTGGCTCTGACAAATGTCCTGGGCCTCCTCCCTGCTCTGTCCATGCCACCAAGGGCACAAAGCAGCCTTGTCTCTGGGCCACTTGCCTGTTTGCAATGCCTTGCACAGGTGCTGGCCTTCCCCACAAGGCCTGGCCTGAGTCCTGCCCCTGCACGCTCAGCCAGGCTGAGATGGACACTGATGGTTTCTGGGCCAGGCTCTCTGAGCCCAGCCCAGCTCCCTGCAAGCTCTGCCAGCTGCCCTGATCTCTGGGCAGCACCAAGGGCCTCTCCCCAGCCTAGCCCAGCCAGCTCTGGCCCTACAGCTCTGCTCAGGCCAGGCTGCTCTGGGCACTGGCCCCACAGCCTCAGCCCCTGGCAAGGGCACAGCAGCAGCTGCAGCTGCCACAGGCCTCAGCCCCAGTCATGGCGGAAGGTGCTTGGCCAAGGTCAAAGGAGGCTCCCTGGCTGCCCTGCTCCCCTCGGGCTGAGGTGCTGAGAGCTCTGCAGCCCCTGCTGCCATCCCATCTGCCCAGGGCAGCACAAGAGCCCCGGCCTTGGGGCCCTCAAGAGCTGCTCCTGCTCCAGGCCCAGGGCCCATTCCAGAGCTGGGGCAGCCACAAAGCTGTGCCCACTTCTGTTCATTGCTGCTCTGATGGGGATGGATCTGCTGGCACTTGGAGGTTGCTGATGAATTTTACTACTCCAGAGGCCTCTTGTTTCTTGAGCCCTTCTGTTCAGGAATTCAGTGAGCAGAGCTCATAAATATTTGTTCAAATACCCAAACAGGAAAAGCCACTGGGAGTAATCTATGTTTTTAATTCTTCTGTGGTTAATTGGACAGATATCAGAAGAATATTCAAAGTGAATCTTCTATATTGAAAACAATGCACGTTAGATTTTCTTTTCCTGTGTATAGATTATATCAGCAATGTCCAATTGATATTGATCCCCAGACCCTTCTAATGCAGCATGAATACACATGAAAATCAAGACCCTTCATGGCTGACAATCAATAACACTTTGTCCCCACCACCACCCCACCATTTCCCTCCTACAACCCCTGGCACTCCTATGGATCCAGAATGGTGTTGCCAGCAGGAGCAGGGCAGTGATTCTTCCCCTGTGCTCAGCACTGATTGGGCAGCGCCTCGAGTGCTGTTTGCACTTCCGGGCCCCCAGTTTAGGAAGGACATGGAGGGGCTGGAGCGTGTCCAGAGAAAGGCAACAAGGCTGGGGTGGGGTATGGAACACAAGTCCTGTGAGGAGTGGCGGAGGGAGTTGTGGTTGTTTATCCTGGAGAAGAGGAGGCTCAGGGGAGACCTCATCACTCTCTACAACTCCCTGACAGGAGGGTGCAGCCAGGTGGGGGTCAGGCTCTTTTCCCAGGGAGCAGTGACAGGACAAGAGGACACAGCCTTCAGCTGCACCAGGAGACATTTAGGCTGGACATTAGGAAATATTCTCCATACAACTGGGCATTGGAATGGGCTGCTGAGGGAGGTGGGTGAGTCACCATCCCTGGAAGTGTTTATGGAAAGACTGGATATGACACTCAGTGCCATGGCCTGTGTGACAAGGTCGTGTTGGGTCCCAGGTTGGACTTGATGCTCTCCAAGGTCTTTTCCAGCCTGGTTGATTCTCTGATGATTGTGACAGTGCAGGGCTCTGGGGAAACAAGGGGCCATTGTGGCACTATGGGGCCTGGTGGCACAAAGAGGACCATGGTGACACTGTGTATGACATGGCAGCACAGAGGTAAGGGGCCACTGTGACACTGTGGGGCTGAATGGAAGCGAGGAGTCCATGGTGACAGTCAGGGTCCTGGTGGAACCACAGAGGCCATTGTGAACCTGCAGGGCTTTGTGGAACTGAGGGGCCATTGTGCCACTATGGAACCAAGGAGACCCTTGGGAGAGCCTGGGGACAATGGAATCAAGGGGCTATTGCTTCATAGCAAGGACTCTGGGAACTGAGGGAACAATTGTGACACTGTGGTGCCCCATGGAACCCAGGGTCCCTGGCGACACCTGCAGGATCTTGTGTCACCAGGGCTCCATTGTGACACTTTGTGAGTGCCACAGGGCATTCCTTGTGGCACTCTGAGGCCTCATGGAACCAAGAGGCCACTGTGACCTTGCAGGGCCTTGTGGAACCATGCAGGGCATTGTGACAAAGCAGGACCTGGTGTCATGATGGGACCATGGTGACACTGCAGGGTTCCATGGAACCAAGGGGCCAGTGCTGATCCTCAGGGACTCCTCAAATGAAGGAAAACATGTTTGACACAGTGGTGGCCCTTGGGACCGAGAGGCCATTGTGACACTATGGAACCAAGGAGAGCATTGCTGCACTGCCAGACCTTGTGCAACCAAAGGTCCATTGTGACACTGCAGGTCTTTGGGGGACCACGGTGCCATTGTGACATTGCAGGGCCCAAGGATCCCAGGGACTTTGTGACACCCAGGGGTCCCATGGAAAGGGACATTGTGACACTGGGAGGCCTCATGGAGTCATGGAGATCATTTGGACACTGGAGCCTCATGGAACCCTGGTGACACCAAGTTGGCTGGATCTGCTGGAGGGTTGGAGGGCTCTGCAGAGGGCCCTAGACAGGCTGGATCCAGGGCCCAAATCCAACAAAGTGAGGTTTAACAAGTCCAAGTGCCGGGTCCTGCACTTTGGCCACAACAACCCCTGCAGCAACACAGGCTGGAGACAGAGGGGCTGGAGAGCAGCCAGGCAGAAAGGGACCTGCAGGGACTGATGGACAGCAGGCTGGACATGAGCCAGTGGTGTGCCCAGGTGGCCAAGAAGGCCAATGGCTCCTGGCCTGGATCAAGAATGGTGTGGCCAGCAGGAGCAGGGCAGGGATTCTTCCCCTGTGCTCAGCACTGCTTGGGCAGCACCTCGAGTGCTGTTTGCAGTTCTGGGGCCCCCAATTAAGGAAGGACATGGAGGGGCTGGAGCGTGTCCAGAGAAGGGCAGCAAGGCTGGGAGGAAGTCTGGAACACAAGAGATTTGAGGAGTGGTTGAGGGAGCTAGGGTTGTTTATCCTGGAGGAGAGGAGGCTCAGGGGAGACCAAGCGATGCCAGGGCACAGGTTGGACTTTATGATCTCCATGGCCTGTTCCAACCTTGCTGATTCTGGGATTCTCTGAAAGAACCCTTGGAGCAGTTGCAGAAGGAGCCCTGGGCCTCCTGTTCAGAAGCTCCAGCAGCCCAGGACCCTCAGCTTCTCCTGCCAGCCCCAAAGCCCATCCTGTCAGTCCTGCAGAGCCTCTGCAGCTCCTCCTCATTGCCCAGAACAGGGAGCCCCAGAGCCAGACACAGCAGCCCAGATGTGGCCCCCTGGCCTGGGGTGCCTCTGGCAAGGGAGCAGCACCAGGCACTGCAGAAGCCTGCAGACAATTCCTGCAGCACTTGTAGGATGATCCTGCTGTCCAAGGGACGTTCTCATGTATAGTATAGGTGGCCTTTCAGTCCTAGTAAAATATCTGTATTGTACTTGAATATCTGTATATAGGCCTTGCTCCGGTAAGTCCTGGGGTTCTTGATGGGCTGCAGCTGTGATGTCCTTCATTGGGCTGCAGCTGTGGCTTAGTGAAGATAACTGGGATAAAAGGGGGTGGGTTGGCAAGCCAGGGAGAGCCTTGAAGGAAAAACATGTAGAAGAAGGAGTCTGTGCTGTGAAGATCTGTAGCTGTAAGAAAAAAACTGAGGATGTATGGGACTTTAGAAATATGATACCAACAGTATGGGACTCTAGAAATATAACAGCCATGGGGCCAAGTCAGGAACTGCAATGGGGAGTGGGGCCAGAGAGGAAAGGGCAAACAGGGATGGGCTGTTAGCAGCGGAGGTAACAGGGGTGGGCAATGGGAATTCATATGTACAAGGGAAGAGGAAAGAAAGCAAAGGTGAAGCCAAGGAAATGCTCAGGGCAGTTTGGTGGTGGCTGCCATGCAGCCCTGGCTCTGAGCAACAGCGTCTGCAGTGGCACAGGAAACTCCCAGCTGATGGGAACAAACTTTCTGGCTGAGTGCAGAGGCCAGGACAAAGCTGAGTGGTTTCCCTGGTGTGCCGCAGCCCCTGCTGGCCCCAGGGGCTGATGGCATTTGTGCTCCCTCAGGTTCATGTCACCACAGCAACAGCATGGGGGTGCTCCCCCTGCTGTTTGCAATGCAAACAGGGGCTGCTGAGCCAGTGCTGCTGTGTCTGTGCCTGCAAGGATGGGCCACCTGTGTGAGCTGGGGGAGAGGCCAGGGCTGCAGAGGGGGGATGTTGTTGGCAGCTCCATGAGGACGCTCTGGGACGCTGCCCTGGGCTGTCCAGCGCACTGGGGATGGATCAGCCCCTGCTCTGCTGCTCCTTCCCGTCTCCCCCAGGGCCCTTGCAGAGCACCAGCTGCTGCTGTCCTCAGCTGCCATGGCAACCCTCAGGACAAAGTGGTGCCAGGGCTGTTCCAGGTACAATTCCAGTGACACTCGTTGGTGCCACCAGGTGCCATGGCAATGGCCATGGGGACCCATTCCTTGGTTGTGTTCCATGGCAACCAATGCCTGGCCCCATTGTGATGGTTGGTGGCCATGGAAAGCTGCCCTGGCCCCTTGGTCAGGGCGGGTGTCAGTGCCCAGAGCCAGAGGGGCTGTGTCATGGCCACCTGCCCTGTGCCGCGCTGGCCGCTCAGGCACGAGGAACCAGCAGCCAACGGCACTGCCAGGGCCAAAGGCCAGGTCAGCCAGACAGAAAGGGGCAGGGCTGGGCACTCTTTCCATGGCAACCGGCACTGGGGGGACACCTGGGTCACCTGGCCTGGCAGTTGCCATGGAAACCCCTGGCAGGGACTGAGGGCACAGCCCCTGGCACTGAGACACTGCTGGGCCAGGTGCTGAGCACAGGGCTGAGCACGCAGAGATGGTTTTGTTCTTGCTGAGCTGCAGCACAGCCAAGGCCTGTCCTGCCCCTTGTCTAGCCACGCTGGGGAGGGGCTGGGGCTGCGGGGGAGCTGGGCAGGGGACACAGCCAGGACAGGGGACCCCAACTGACCCCGGGCTCACCCCAGACCAGAGCACATCATGCTCAGGGTATGAAGGGGGGGAACAGGGAGGAGGAAGGGGGGGGAATTTTGGAGGGAGGGTTTTTGCCTTCCCAGGGAACACTTAGGCAAGAGGGGGCCCTGTTTCTCCAGTGTGCAGGGTCACTACCAAAGACACAGACACCAACTGAAGGAATTGTGTCACTTATATCATGCACAGCTGCAAAGATTTACAAAAGGATAAGCTCAGCAAAGCACATCATCATTATCAAAGAATTACAAAAGAAGCTCAGCAATCCATCATAACCCATCATTACATTTTGATGACCAATCCCTTGGTGAAACACCAGAGGTGTTTGTGGCAGACAAAGATTCTGGCTGACTATGAAGGTACACCTTACAGACATCAGTAGTACTTTAGTGACCCCATTCTTCATTCTTTTTTCTCAATCTCATTGGAGTTAGGAACAAGAATTCTGTTGCCCATAGAGCTGGCACCTTTTTAATTCCAGAATAATGCCCCGAGGCCCTTTGCTGTTCAGCTTTACCATGCTGTCTGTGGCTAACAAGGCTGAGGGGGGCCATTTCCCCTCTGGCTGGAAGGGGCCAGGTCCCAGTCTCTGAGGGGCACCCAGGCTCCTGGATGGAATTCCTGTGCAAGTCCCTCAGTGTCACAGCAGCCTTCACATGGAGCCCTGTGGATCAGAGCATTTTCCACAGGGGCCCTTGGGGCAAACAGGGAGATCTGGTCTTGCAGGATGTGTAAAACAATATCCTGGCAGATCTACTTGTTCTCACACACAATACTTTGCTGCAGGGACACATTCCCATTGCTCCTGCCCAGGTTTCAGGACTCAGAGTTGTCTTTCCTAGGAGCTGCTCCTTCAGCTGCCTCGGGAGGGCCATTTGGCCTCCGGACCCACCCCTGTCTCCATTATTAGGACTGCTGGATCCAAACCCTTTATCTCCACAAATGGTGGTGATTGGAGGTGGATCTCCTTTTTTCACAATTGTTCTTAAAATTGCAAGATCAATAATTGTGCTACCCTGTCATGGCGTTGAATAATCCAATCTTGTCCATTATTGTTTAACAGAATTACTGTAATTTCTCCTTGATATTCTGCATCAGTTCCTCCTGCCATGACAGGAACACTTTGCAAGGCCAGGCTCCAAGGGAGCAGTTACCAAAGCAAAGTGTCCTGGAGGAATCTGAATTCCTGTTTCAGTACTGATAGCTCTCATTTGCTTTGAATTTCTCCTAATGAATTCCAATGCATGAAGGCCCAGCCCTGCAGCCTCTGGGCTGGCCCTGCCAGGGGCCATCACAGCCAGAACAATTTCCCAGGCAGCCCAAGTCTCACTGCCCATGGTTGGATTTGCAAACTGGGGGCAGCCGTGCACAGTCACGGGGTTTCATTTCCCCAGTGGGCCATTGTGAAGGGCATGGAGCACATCTGGGAAATGGGTTCTCCATGGGCAAAGGTTTCCATCTCCTCATTTTTTCAACTGCTCTTTTAACAACCCCTTCACCCTTTCAACCAATCCTGCAGCTTGTGCATAGTCTGGTACATGAAAAACTCTGCAGGCAAAGTCACTGTACTTTTCCACAGGAACAGACAAAGCACTCTGCATCACAGTATCAGCACATCCTGTAAAAATAGCCAATTTCCTCTCTTCCTCCTTTTTCCATTGTATACAATCTCACAAAGTTGACCACTGACATTAGAGTCCTGGCCAATCCTGTTCTGTAGGGTATTTAGTGTTACATCCCTGAACAGCCAAAGATACCAAATTAGTATTGTCAGCACTATTTCACATTATTCTTATTTATATGTACATATTGATATGAAAATATAGATATAGATAGATATAGACATAGCTACATAAATCTATGAATATAAATATGAAGGTCTTATTATCCTATAAATATGTATATACTTATTTATTATATTGATATTTCACTTGGAAAAGGGCATCTGAGCTCATGATTAAAACCTTCTTCTGTTGCTCCATGTGGGAGCATTCCAACAATAATTGTTCCTTCTGAAGGTGCTGTTTCCTCTGTACTCTCAAATTCATCTTTGTCTGCCCAAACTCACAAGGTCTTTTCCTTTTCCATATGCAATTTTTGGATGCATTTGAAGCCATCCAGGTGTGCAGCTTCTTTTACCCGACTGCCCCACTGCTCCCACGGGGCTCTGACCTCAGCCCACTCCAGAGCCAGGGAACTCCAGGGAAGGGCTTCCCAGCTGGGAATTGCTGATGGGACTGATTCCTCACATTTACATTGAACAAGTGACATTTTGTTGTCATCTGACCAGACTGTGCCAGTTTTGTTTTACCAGTGGGCAAAGTCAGCACCAGAGAGACAGACACCAACTGAAGGAATCAGTGTCATTTCCTGCAATTCAGAGCAGCAAAGAATCACAAAAGGAGCAGCTAAGCAATGCACCCAACCATCCCCACCAAAGATTGCCTGCAGTGATTAAGAAAGATCCAGCAGCATTTACCCTTAGCCTTTACCATCCCCCGATCCACACAGCAGCTGGGGAAGCTGTCACAGCCAAGGGCTGCAGAGCCACTCCTGGGCACTGGGAATTCCTGCAGGTGCCTCCAGCCCCAGGTGAGGCTCCAATCCCACTGGGAGAGGGCCCAGCTCTGACAGTGCTGAATGAACAAACTGACAGCACTGCTAGTGTGGCAACATCTGGTTTCATCCTCCTCTTAGGTCCCTCCCAAAGCCTGGCCAGGGCCCCAGGAGGAACCAAGGGAGCTGACTTTGATCCTTCAGCCCCAAACAAGGCCCGATGTCAGATTTCATGGCCTTGTCTGGCTTCTAAATACACAAAGGTCAAGACATATTTCACTAATGAGTGGCTACATCTATCACAGTGCTAATGACCATGCATATTCATCAGGGAGCAGATACAAAGGTAACCTTTGCTTGGAAGGTTCATCCAGAGGCCATCTTTGGCTCAGGGCCTGCTGTCCAGGCCTCACTCAGGGCTGGTGTCCAGGCCTTGGCAATTCAGGGACGTGGTTTAGTGCTGGGCTTGGCACTGCTGGGTGACCAGCTGCACTGGCTGAGCTCAGAGGGCTTTTCCAACAGAAGGGATTCTGTAATTCCATTATTACATCCGCTGCATTCAGCTGGGGCTATTTTAGCAGCATTACTTTGCTCCAAAAGTTCCCTCTTGCCCAGCTCCTGTGGCCTGAGGCTTCAGCTCCTTCAGCTCCTGGTGCTGAGCTGCTCATGCTGAACGAGACGACTCGGAGAGAAGAACACAGTCCATGCAATTCCTTCTGGGACATGGAGAGGGGAGGCTGTGCAAACAGGAGCATTGTTTGCTGTGGCCTCCTCTCTGCCCTTCACGCCTTTCAGTGCTTTGAACCAGCCAAGAGCTTTCTCCAAGAGTGCAATGGAGCAGCTGTTCCTGCTCCCAGGCCTGGCTCTCTCCAGTCTCTGCCCTTGCCTGGTTCTGTCCCTCATGCTGTGCCCTCTGTTCCCCCAGGGCTCGCTGGCTGCTGCCCAGGACTGTGGCACTGGCACAGATCCAGTGCTCCAGAGCCTCCTTTCTGTGCCCTTGGAGCTGCCTGGGCACAGCAGCCTTTTCATCTGGAAGCTCCCCATGGACAGGGAGTGCCCAGCTCCGTTCCTTGCACAGCCTCCAGGAGCCCAGGGCTGCCATCTCAAGTCCCTGCTGGCAATGGGGGCTCCCAGTTGCCTCAGGCTGCTGTGACACCGCTGCACACGGGAGGGAAGAGGGGCAGGGGCTGTGCTCAAAGTCAGCTCCATGTGCTGCTGCTGCTGCTGCTGTTGTGTGGTCATTTGTGCAGTCCTGTCTGCCCAGAGTCAGGGATCAGATCCTGCCAGCCTCTTCCAGCCCTGGCTGCTCAGAGTTTGGGCCTTGGAGCCTCAGGTGGCCAAAGGCAGCTGCTGCTGGTCCCTCTGTGTGCCCGTGTTCAGCAGTGCTCCTCCATCAGTCTGTGCCCAGCAACGGGGAAAAGCCTCAGCCCTGCAGGGCTAGGAGCTGCCAGGCTCTGCCTGAGCAGCTCAGCCAGCAGGAAGGGAGCTGCTCCACACAGGAACCAGGAGCAAAGGACATTCCTTTGATAGGACATGTTTTCTATTGAAAGGAAAAAAAAAGGAAAAAGGAAAAAAAAAAATTGATAAATTGTAAAAGATAAGAATAAAATCCAAGTGTTAGTGAAAAAACATAACATACAGTTAATGAAAAAAACAAAACATAAATGCCAAGTAACATTCTTTGCATTAAGAGGTAAATGATCTTTTTAAAAAGACAACTCAGTTATTTACATTGTAAATGTGCTGATGGCATGGGTCCATCTTACTGACCTCAGCAGCCTCTTAAAAGATTTTGGGCTTTGTTTCCAACATTGGTATTTGAAATTGTGGTTGAAGCAAGAGGAAATTGCTTTGTGCCCTTCCAGCTCCAAGCAGGACTGGGAATGGAAACTCTGTCAAAGCCCAAATCCCTTAGAAGATGCCTGTTGGAGAGTTTTTCAGGAATGGCTTAAACAAAGAGGCCATGAGACATACAGTTGAGAGAAAAGTAGAAGAGAAAAGTAAAGCAGTTTCTAACAGTTCTCAGCCTTCTGATTTCTAGAAACAATTAGACTCTCTTTATAAACAATAAAGTTCTCAGGCTGTCTTCCCATAACAAGAAGAACACCGTCTCTGGGAAAAGCTGGCACCCTGAGAACTGATGAAGAAGTTTTGGGAACACTGGCTCTGTTTTTAATAAACAATTGTAGGTATTCTAAAACAAGAGGAGTGGTTAGAAATTTCTCTGTTAGCCTATCATGACATTGGATTACAGAATATGCATGAAGTTCGTTAACTTTGTTATTTAAGGTGATTGATTGATCAATAAAGTTGAGTTCGATGCATTATAGGATGGTCGTTCTCCCTTCATCTCCAACAGATGCCCTTCCTTCTCAGCCTGGGAATGAGCTGCACATTCCTTTTGAAACTGTCAGGGATTTCTTAGAGACACAAAGTCCCACTTAAGGCTTTTTGCTCGGGTTTGGAAGTGCAGAAGGGCAATTCTCCATTCACCAGCTCCAGACTGCACTGCCTCAGGAGCATCACCCACTCGCCAGCTTTGGCCCACTCGTGGAACTTCTAGAGGAGGAAGAAAGTGCAATTGCAAAATTCCAGCCAATCAAGAAGGAAGAATGGACCAGACAAAACACCCTGTACAGATCCAGGCGTTTAGCTGGGACTGTGGAGAGTTTGGGTCCTTGCCAGTTGCATGTGTGTCCCCAACTGCAATCTCTGGGCCTGCAGCAGAGTCTCACTCACCTGCCAAAGCAGAAAGCTCAGGCGCTGTGCTCGCAACAGGCTCGTCTGATGCAGAGCTGTCAGAGCAATGTGAGGGCAGAGCCAGCCCAGCTGGGCCCAGGGCTGAGCCCAGCAGAGCCCTGGAAGAGCCCAGAGCAGCCTCAGTACCCATGGAGCCCAGCTGCAAGGAGAGAAAGCAGAAACCGCCTATCAGCTGAGGGTTCCTGTGCCCTTGTGCCAAGGCCTGTGGTGCCCAGGCCATGCTGGCTGTGCCCAGAGCGGTGCCCAGAGCTGCCCATCCCTGCTGCCTTTGGCAGCAGAGCAGGAGGGCAGGACATGTGCCCAGCCTGCAGCCAGCCACAGCACATCCAGCCCTCAGCAGCTGCCCAGAGCAGGATGCTCCTGTGCTCGCTGCCAGCTCCCAAAAGCTCTGATCCCACCCTGCCAAGCACACACCTCTCGCCAGCCATGGCTGCAAGAAAAGCTGCTCCCAAATCATGTCCTCAGCCTGCTCCAAGGGCACGGCCCATCCACGCCACAGCTGCTCCCCAGC
Organism: Melozone crissalis; assembly: GCF_028551555.1. NCBI lineage: Eukaryota > Metazoa > Chordata > Aves > Passeriformes > Passerellidae > Melozone > Melozone crissalis. Next base: position 15,215,434 of record NW_026535783.1, on the reverse strand, counting down.
ACTTCCCCATCCACACTGCATCACCTCCAACGCTTCCTCTGGAAAAACAAACAACACATTATTGAAAAGAGATTAGATGCAAAAAGGGAAAACAAGAAAAACAGTAAAAACTCTTCTCTGCCAGGGCCCTGAGGAAGGCCCAACCCCTGCATACCAGGGAAAAACCCAGCCATAGGTGAGTGAGGGAAGCCCACACTTTCTCTCTTCCCCCCTGCACTGCCCCCCAAAATCATGGTGACCCCAAAGCTAACAAGGGCAGTGGAGCAGCCCAAGCCCTTCCTTGCCTGCACAGCAAAGCAGCTCTGCACAGGTTCGGGAGTCCCACCTCTGCTCCCACCATGGGGGTTTGTTTGTGTCGGGCTGGCTGCCCCAGCCCCAGCCCCAGCCCGGGGCACGGTGGGTGCTGGGGGCTGTTTGCAGGGCCAGGAGCGCACTCCCACTTCATACCCACCTCAGCCCTGCCAAAAGCAGCTGGGCAGCGACTGAAGAATGAGTTGCATCTGCCCCAGCAAAGGGGGAGCCTTTGGTTCCCTACCACGCTGGGTCATGCCCAAATCTGGCAGAATTTCCCCAGATGGGGACTCATCTGCAAATTCCCTGTGGAGTTTGGCTTTGAACAAGGTGCCAGAATCAAAGTCCATCACCTTCAGCCTCCAGTGGCCAGGCTGAGGAAGAGCTTGTCATCCTTGATGTCACCCTCGCTGTCTTCAGCAGCAGCAGCAGCCCCACCCAGTACAGCTTCTCCAGGGGCTCCTTCTCCTTCCCTGGGGGGAGACCAGGCTCTCAGGGCTCTGCCCAGGGCCCCAGCTGTCAGGGAACCAGGACAAGCAAAACCAGCTGGGATGGCGGCCACCAGTGCTGGGCAGAGCAGCTCAGCTCCAGCACAAGGGCTGCGTGTTCCCATCCCATGACCCCGGTGCAGTGACACAGGCAGCACAAAAAGCTCTGGGTTCCTTTGCTTATGACTGCCAAGGCATGTGTGCAGCTGGAACTTACCAGGGCCCTGGATCAAAATGTGCCTGTGGCTCTCTCCCTGCTTCTATGGCAGAGGAATATCCTGCACCCAAGGATCACAGAACAGGTCTTCTAAGGTGGGTCTGTCCCAGGAGTTCACGGATAAACACCACCTGATCAGATCTTTGCACTCTGGGGAGAGAAAGCAGAAACTGATGGTCAGCCAGAGAAGGCTCCTGTCTGCTTTGCCCCACTATTCCCATGCCCAGACCATGCTGGATGCGCTCTGAGCTGGGCCTGAACTTTCCCATCAATTCCCTGTTTTGGAGGAGAGCAGGACATGTGCCACCTCCTCAGCAGCTGCCAGAGTGGGATGCTCACGAGCCCGCTGCTGGCTCCCAGAACTGGGATTCCCCCCGTGCCCTGAGAAGAGGATCTGCCTCGAGAGAGCCTTTGTGGCAGCGGGAGCTGATGGTCCCAGCTGTTGTTCTGGCCCCTCTTGAAAGGGTGCTCCCCGCAGACCATCTGGTGCAGCAGGATGCCCAGGGACCAGACCGTTGCTGCCTCGCCATGGTACCAGCCAAAGTCATTCCATTCCGGGGGGCTGTAGGACAGTGTTCCTATGGAATACAGATGGAGTTTAGCAGGGGGATGCTGCTGCTCCCAGAGGCTGGCCCCAGCATCCCTGCGCCTGCGGGGGCTGCATCAGGGGCACGCAGGGGGACCACTGCCCTCTCGCCAGCACCTGGACTTGTGCACAAACTAAGGGTTGGAAAAGAAGCCTCTGGTGTTGGAAGAGGGCAGCCCTGGCTAGGCCCAACCATGGCATGCAAAGGAAAAACCCACTCCATGCTGGGGAAAAAACAAGCCCTTATCCTCCCTGCCTACATTGCCCCAAAAATATTATGAAGCCAAGGCAAACAGGGCAAGTGGAGCAGTCCAAGCCTTCTTCTCATCTGCACACCAAACTGGCTGGGGCACAGGTTCTGCCCCCCCCTCTGCTACCTCCACCCACGGGGGTTTTGGTCAGGCTGGCTGCCCCAGCCCAGCCCCAGTCCTGGGCAGAGTGGCTGGCAAAGGCTGCCAGCAGGGCTGGAAGATGGCTCCTGACCCAGCCCTGCTCTAAAGCAACTCAGCTGAAGACTCAGTGCCCTGACTGGCAGCAAAAGGGAGAATCCCCGCTGCCACAGCCAGCTTTGGCTGTGAGATGTTGGGCCATGAAATGTCAGCAGCGGGAGCACAGCCTGTACGCTCACCTGCAAAGTGAGTGTAGACTGTGTCTTGCAGGTAGGTGCCACAGCCAGAGTTTGGCCTGCCCGGTGTCCAGGTCAACCAGGATGTTCTGTGGTTTGATGTTGCGGTGCAGGACCCCGCAGCTGGTGCAGTGCCACACGGCCTCCAGCACCTGGCGGAACAGCTCCCGCGCCGCCTCCTCGGGCAGGAACCGCCGTGCCTGAATGAAACGCTGCAGGTCCTGACTCCGCTCTGGCCGCTCCAGAACCATCACGATGTAGCTGGGGAGCTCGAGCCACTCCAGGAGCTGGACCACACCAGGGAAGGCAGTGGACACCTTGGCCAGCAGCACGATTTCCAGGGGTGTGCTGGTGCCGTCGGGCTGCGGGAGGAGCACGATGCCGTCAGTGGGGCCGATGCCATGCCAGGCCTGGGGAAGCCCTCAGCCAGCCCGGGATGCTCTGCGCCCTGCGCTGGCCCCACGCCCGCTCTCCCTCGGGGCGTCCTGGAGGCTCCCACCCTGCCGGGCCCCGGCTCATCCCCGGCCGGCAGCCCCGGCTACTGCCGCTGGCCCCGCTCACTCACCAGCTCGCCCCAGTGCCGGACGCGGTTCCATGGCTCCCTTTTGATGGCCACCTGCAAGCCAAGGGCAGCAGCGCGCTGAGCTCGCCGCCCGCACTGCGAGCCCCATCCTCCATCCTCCATCCTCCATCCTCCATCCTCCATCCTCCGCCCTCCGCCTCGTCCTCCTCCGCCTCGTCCTCCTCCGCCTCGTCCTCCCCCGCCTCCTCCTCCCCCCCCTCCTCCTCCTCCTCCTCCCCCTCCCCCTCCTCCTCTATCCCCTCCTCCTGCGCCCGCCGCCGGCCCCACCGCTCACCGGGGCGCCGTCCTAGAGCCGCGCGGCCGCGAAGACGCTGCCGAAGCCGCCGCGCCCTGGGCGAGGGCCTCCTGCGCCGTCCCTGCGGGCGGGACGCGGCTGTCAGCGCTCGGCCTGGGGCCAGCCACGGCCCATGAGCGCCCCTCACCCGCCCCGGGCCGGCCACGCCCAGGCGTTCGCTCTTGGGAACGCGGCACGGGAGGCTCGGGGCCGGCGGCCGCGCTGCCGAGCGGCGGAGCTCGGGTCGGGGAAGCCGCAGCGGAGGCGGCGGGAGCGGCCGCGCCGCGTGTGTCCTCCGCGGGCCCCGGGAGGAGCCGGGACCGGGGCCGGGGCCGGGGACGGAGCCGGGACTGGACCTTGCCTCGGGTCCGGGGCCGGGCTCGGGCCAGGCGGAGCCGAAGGGCGGCAATGCCGTCCCCGCCCCATGCACTGATACCCTCCCAGCAGCGCCACCGCCAGTACGGCCAGAGCCGGGCGGAGGCGAGACCGCGGCGGGACGGCCGGGGCTGGGCACGGGGCAGCCCCGCCCGGGGCCGGGGGCGAGCCGGGGGCATGGCCCGGCCCGGCAGGGGAGAGGGAGACCGGGAGAGGACACGGACGCCTGGCAAGGGACCCCGAGAGAAGGGTGCCCGACAGCGGGAAAGGGGGAGAGAGAGAAAGAAAGAGAGAGAGAGTATTCAAAACTATCTCTTTGCTGCTGCCGCTGCTGCAACTGAGGCACCGGGGCCGTTGGTCCCCGTGTCCGTTCCCCGCTCGCCCCACGAGCCCCACGTTCGAGCCCCGCGCGCCCCGGGGACAGCCCCTCCGTCTGTCCAAACACGGGAACTTTGCAGCCTTGAGCCCAGATGCAGAGCCCTGACTCCTGCACACTGGCACAGCGATCCCCTCGCCTGCTGCTGTGCATTGTCCTTGCTGAGAGGCAAACACGGTCGGGCCACCTTCCCTTGGGGCAGGATTCCTACCTGAGCACTGCACTTACACCTCCAGTGTTGCTTTCCTGTAAAAACAGGGGAAGGAAAACTGTGTGTGGCTCATGGTATTTTAGTGTCTAAAAATCACGAAGTGACCGATCTTAGAGGTGAGGTGCATCTGGAATTACTGGGATGCAACATAGAAAAGGGGAGCATAGAAATAAATAGAGGAAAACATCTTGGATTGTTTCTTTCATTTTCATTTCACTTCTGGAAAGCTGTTTCAGTTTTCCAGGAATCTTCTCCTGTCTGCTCTTCCCAAGAATTTCTCTTGGAGAGCAAGGTCAAGCTTCTGTCACAAGATTTGCCACCAGGAAATTATGCCACTGGTGAAATTTTCATGATGATTGTTTGTGCTGGCTTAGGGCAAATTTGGGAAGGAAACTTCCAAAAGACGTACATCTACAAAGCAAGTTCAAGCAGCCCCTCCCCCTACTAGTTCAAGAAAAGACTTCCCTTGAGAAAAGTGAAAAAGGCCCAGTTTATTTAACAAGTAAAGTATTCACAAGCATGAAAAATGAATAATATTAAATAAAACCTCTGACAGTGCTGAAAAGATGGCAAATTCAGAAAGTCCTTTTTGTGGGTTGTAATTGGCTCATTCGATCTCTTCTAAGTCTCTGTGGTGCTGGAATGCAGCGTCCCAGAGCTCAGGGGGCCACAGGTGTGAGCTGCCGGTGTTTTTCTGGGTTTTCAGTCCAGAGCAGGTTTAAGCAGTTCCAAGAAAAAAGAAAGTCACAGTCCAAGGAACTTCTCTGCCCCAGCTAGCTAAAAAAATTGTTAGACCTGGGCTGTGAAGGCACCGGGAAATTTCCAAATCTGGGCACTGGCAGTTCCAGCAAACACCAGATCTGGATAGTGCTGGAGCCAGAACCTGGAAATTTCCAAACTTTGGCTTTCTGTGCCAGGAAATCACTTGACTTGGGCTGTGCCAGCACCAGGAAGTTTTCAGATCTGGGCTCTGGCGCTGCCAGCAAACACCAGATCTGGGTGGTGTCATTGCCAGCGACAGAAATCTGCCAGATTTGGGCTCTGCTGGTACCGGGAAATTTCCAAATCTGGGTTCTGGTTACATGAAACACAAGATGTGGGGGCAGTGCCAGACCCAGTAGAAGGAAGATGCCACAGGTTTTGGATTTCTGTGCCAGCAAATTGCTGTGCCAGAATAGGGAAATATCCAGATCTGGGCACTGGCATTGCCAGCAAACACCCCATTTCAGGCTCCAGGCTCCAGGAAGAGCTGGATCTGGATGCCTTTCTCTTTTCTTTCCTTCTTTCCTTCCTTCTTTCCTGGGATCCTGCTGCCAGCAAACTCCAGATTGGGCAGTGCTGGCAAGGGGAAATTGCCAGGTTTTAGCTTTCTTTGCCAGCAAATTGCTGGACATGGGCGGTGCCAGAAGAGGGAGATTGCCCGATGTGGGCACTGGCAGTGCCAGCGCACACTAGATCTGGGTGGGGAATGTGCCAGCACCAGGAAATTGCCAATTGGTAATTTTATGTGCCAGCATTTTGCTGGAATTATGCTGTGCAGGAACCTGAAAAATTCTGCATCTGGGCACTTGTGGTGTCAGCAAACACAAGATTGGGTTGCTGTAGGTACCAGGTATTTGCAAGGTTTTGCTTTTCTTTGCCAGAAAATTACTAGACTTGGGCTGTGCTGGCACCAGGAAATTCCCGCATCTGGGCACTGGTGGTGCCAGCCAACACCGGATCTTGGCATTGCCAATGAAGGTAGCAGGGAATTGCCAGATTGTGGCTTTCTTTACCAGAAAATTGCTGGACTTGGCTCTGCCAGAATAGGGAAATATCCAGATGTGAGCACTGGCAGTGGCAGCAAACACCAGGTCTGGGCTCCTGTATTGGCCTCAGGAAATTGCCGGATTTTGGCTTTCTGTTCCAGCAAATTGCTGGACTTGGGCTGTGCCAGCACTGGGAAATTTCCGGATCTGGGCACTTGTGCAGCAAACACCAGACCTGGGCAGTGCTGGTGGCAGCACCGGGAAGCTGCTGGGTTCTGGCTTTCTTTGCCACAAAATTGCTGCATTTAGATTTTGCTGGCACTGAGAAATTTCCAGATGCTACTTTTCTGTGCCAGCAAACTGCTGGAATTAGGCTGTGCAGGCATCTGAAACATTCCCGATCTGGGTACTGGCGGTGTCAGCAAACCCGAGATTGGGTTGCTGTAGGTACCAGGTCTTTGCTTGGTTTTGGCTTTCTTTGCCAGCAAGTTGCTGCACTTGAGCTGTACCAGAATATGGTAATACCAAGATCTGGGAACTGGCAGTGCCAGCAAACACCATATTTCAGGAAGGACTGGATCTGGACCCGTTCCTTCCCTGCCTCCCTCCCTCAACAAGGTGCCAGAGTGGCTGGACAGTAGCCAGGAAGAAAGGGACCTGCAGGGACTGACGGACAGAAAGCTGGACATGAGCCAGCAGTGTGCCCAGGTGGCCAAGAAGGCCAATGGCTCCTGGCCTGGATCAAGAATGGTGGGGCCAGCAGGAGCAGGGCAGGGATTCTTCCCCTGTGCTCAGCACTGCTTGGGCAGCACCTCGAGTGCTGTTTGCAGTTCTGGGGCCCCCAATTAAGGAAGGACATGGAGGGGCTGGAGCGTGTCCAGAGAAGTGCAACAAGGCTGGGGGGAAGTCTGGAACACAAGAGCTGTGGGGAGTGGCTGAGGGAGCTGAGGTTGTTTATCCTGGAGGAGAGGAGGCTCAGGGGAGACCAAGCGATGCCAGGGCACAGGTTGGACTTTATGATCTCCATGGCCTGTTCCAACCTTGCTGATTCTGGGATTCTCTGAAAGCACCCTTGGAGCAGTTGCAGAAGGAGCCCTGGGCCTCCTGTTCAGAAGCTCCAGCAGCCCAGGACCCTCAGCTTCTCCTGCCAGCCCCAAAGCCCATCCTGTCAGTCCTGCAGAGCCTCTGCAGCTCCTCCTCACTGCCCAGAACAGGGAGCCCCAGAGGCAGACACAGCAGCCCAGATGTGGCCCCCTGGCCTGGGGTGCCTCTGGCAAGGGAGCAGCACCAGGCACTGCAGAAGCCTGCAGACAATTGATCTGAAGGCCAAAGTCCTTAGCTCCTTCTGAAAGAGCAGGAACAGTTCCTCATTCCAATGAGGTGGAATGCTGGGCACCACAGCTCCAGGCCAGGACTGGATACCAGTTTGCTCCCACTGAGTGCTGTGATGGGTTCTGCAGGAGCTCTGGGCTCCTGTGCTTGCCAGGCACAATGAGGAGAGAATGAGTCAAGTGCACTGATGTGGGAAATGGATTTGTAGAAAGTTTTTAGGGCCTAATAGAAGACTCACACAGTATGAATCTGTATATAAACCTTGAGACAAGAAATGCTAATTTAAAAATGCCATGGAATAGGACAGATATTGTTGAGACAGAAATGGAGCTGGAAAAAAGTTTCAAAAGATGGCCTTGCAAATAAGACTTTGGAAAAACAGAGCTATGAAAGATGCATTGTAGTGGGACCCACAAAGAGTAGTTTTAAATAATTTGCTTTAAGGCATCTACAACATGGCATGGCAAAAGGCTGATAGACCTAGAGACGCTTATAATGTATTATAATTAGGAAGTAGTTGGCTTCTGATTGTGATGGCATGAATTATAACATCTATATTGTCTCACCCTTCTCATGAGACCCAAAATGGAATAAAAGTTTTTAAAACACCTCTCAGTTACCCCATCTCTAGGTCAAGAAAAGAGTATTATCCAACACACTGACATACCTTTGCCTTGAGCATAGCCCAGCCTGGACCTGGACCTGAAAGGTTTCCCCTTTGGCCCATGTCTCGAAATGTCAGGTCTGCTGTTTGACAGCTCAGGTTGGGTTGGTATCAAGGAGTTCCCTCAGAAATACTGGGTTTGTCTTCCTCTGTGCACTCCCCTCAGCAGCCTTGGGGATGCTATTATGTGAAGCCATCTGTCTCACACAGTTTGAGACAACTTCAAACAGGATATTGTGCAATAAGTCGTCTCCTCTAAAGTGTTCCAACAATCCCTTTCCAGCCATAGGAAATTATTACTAATAGATGAAAGTGGAAAACCCCCAACAGTTTATTAATAAACAGAATCCCCCCATGACACGCGTTAAAAGAAGGCACTGAGGTCTCTCTCAGAAGAACAGGAGCTGTCATGGAGCAGTTCTAGCGGCTGATGGAAGCTCGGTGGCTCATCCGGTGTCGGCTTTCTCCCATGGCAGAGCTCCATGGGGCGGGCAGGGCAGTGAAGCAGCTGGGCTGGAGCCCCTCGCTGCCTTTCCTCCCCGGCGTGGCTCAGCTCACAGACTCTCGGGCTGGGAGCGGGGCCGCTCCGCTCCTGCCGGCACCATGTCCCTGGGCTTGGACAAACAGTTTCCTGCCAGGAGAGCCCTGCACGCTGCTCCACAGATCTTTCATAAAGGCCCAAACCAACTCCAAACACTCTGCTGCAGCAGCTTTTCACAAAGGGCTGCAGCAATCCAGGACAGCTGCAAGTGAGTGTCAGAAGGCTCTTGTCTTGTTCCTGACAGCAGAATTCTTGATGATCTGATGCAGTTTTATTCAGATGTAACATGAGAGCTGAGGGGTTTTTTTGTTAAAATATTTCATGATGAGTAACAAGCCTTGGGAGCATGAGGTACAGGACTGACATGCGGGAGCATGAGGTACAGGACTGACATGCGAAAGCATGAGCATATCCTCCAAAGTGGCCAGTTTAATTGTCCATTTTATTACTCTTGTATTTACTCCACACTAATAAGGAAAACCAAGCTTTGCTTGGAGGCAAACAGGCATGGGATACACTACGGTCCCTTGCAGGCTTACCAGGGCTGGCAGTAACAAAGCAGGCAGTCTGCTTCATTGTGAACCACTACAGAGCTGCATCCCAATCTGGTTTAAGTAGCATGGTATTATTAAGAGCTCCTTTTATGCATGAGATACAAAAAGGAGATCCCAAATGATCTTCATGCAAGCATGCAGTAAAGAACTACTCCTGCCATCCTAACAAAGCATTTGCTTTTGCAATTACACTCTTCCCATTCGTCTCTTGATGCAGACACTTCAGGTTTTCTCCCACATTCCTGCAAGGCTGGCAGTCGCTGTTTCCCATTTCCTGTTCTTCCCTAGAGATGGTGCAGTGGCTGCTTTGAAACAAAAAAGCCCTGAGATCTGGACAGCTTGAAGGAGCATGAAATGGAAATAAAGTGCTCATATTGGTAACACCCAGGTCTGCACTGCCCAGTCCTGTGCAGCAACAGCAGCAGCAGGACCATGCATCATTCCTGTTGGTGGATGTTCATGTTTCTGATGTGCAAGAGCAATGACTTTGAGGAGGGACAAAAATGCCCCTCTTCAAACAGTGGCTGTGCAAGGAGATGTGTAGTTTCACAGCCTTTTCTAGGATATTTCAGAAAGATATTGTGGCATGGAGTAGGTCTCTAATTTTGTCTCCAAAGAAATCCCCAAAGGGCACATTCACTCTGCTGCTGATGGCAACCCCATAAGCTCATGGACCAGTTTTCCCTGCAATGTGCCACCCTCCCTGGGCTTTACTGGTCTGGGACTAGACCCAGAGCTAAGCAAACACATGCAGCCAGGTGACATTGTGTAACATCAGAAGCTGGCAACCATGAGGACTTTGCTGTCAGAAGGTTATAGTTTGCACTGGGCCCAGAAGTGTTTTTCCCCAAGGCAAAGCAAATTGAAATGTGAAGTTTCAAAGCTTCAAATGACTATGAAAGGAAACTGCAGAATAATTTCTGGAAGTGCAGCATTGTCAATGATCATGCAGCCTACCAACAGCTGGAGCTGAATCCAGAATTGCTTCTTCCAGCTGTGCAGGAATTCATTCCACTGGCAAGCACTGGTCCATGGGAACAAATGATCCCCTAGCTCTGGGCTGAATGGCACCCAGGCTGCAGTGCAGATTTGAGGAACTCTTGTCACTTGTTATTGGCCTCCCAGCACACTCATCCTTCTGCAAACAAGGTGCAAACAACACAGCTGCACTGCTGTCCCCAGTAAATAAACATACAGGTGACTTTGCCAAAGCAGTGCATCTTTTCCCAGTGAAATACAGGACTTCTTCTTACCTATGGAATTGTGATTGAAGACACCTGTGAGCCAGATCTGTGGGAGATTGCAAAGGAGGAAAGCTTTGGGATTTGGGCACACTTCTCTTGATTTCTTTGCTCAGGCCTTTGGTGAGCACAGAACACACCTAGGTAGAAAACCTTTGACTAGACAGGATCTTTTGGATCCATTGTCCCCCAAACAGGTCAATGTGTGGCCCCATTGTAATGCCAAGTAACAAAGAGCAGCACAAATGAGCATGGCCAAAGAGGAACAGGAGAGGCCCAATGAGGAAAGGATGTGGTGGGACACTGGCACATTGAGTGAGCTGCACTCCCATAATCTCTAGGCTAGCAGGTCCTGGTCTCACATTCTCCTTTTGGTTTTTTCAATTTTGTTTATTCATTTAATTTTTTTCATCACCAAAATAAAATCTATAGAATTAAAAATATATCATCAAAACTTAAATACAGAATCAAAAGACATTAATTCAAAACTACATCTAAAGATCAGAACATATGTGCAGCTGTAACTATGAAGCCTAACACATCAATCCTATTCTTCAAACACTCTCCATACAGGCGGCAGCTTCTTTCTGAGCTTGGAGGACAGAGAGCTCTTCTGGATGGGAGGTGAGGACTTTGTGGGTGAGGGAACATCAGAAGTGTCCAGAGAAAACTTCTTGGTAAGACTGTAACCAGTCAGATCTGCAAAATGGAGGCACAAAATTTAACAGAGGCCTCCATGCAAACCTAAAGCAGCTGAAGCTCCATATTTCATGGGACACATTTCCTGCAAACTTCTAAACAGCTGCCCAGGGAAACATGCTCGTGCTGGCAGACACTTGAGGCAGGCCAGGGCAAAACCCTGAGCCACTTGCCCAGAGCTGGCACAGGCACAGCCTGGCCTCTGGGCTGCCCTGGGACAGCAGGGAGCCCAGAGCCCTGTGCTCTCCAGGGATGGCTCAGCTGCACACGCACCCTCCTGCTCCTCTGCCTGCCCCACAGCTCAGCAGCCCTACAGCTCCAGGGGCACTGGCAGCAGCACAGCTCCTTGCAGGGGCACATGCAGGGCACAGCTGTTCCCTGGCAATGTGCACAGCCTCTCTGGGCTGCCACAAGACCCTTCCTGCCAGCAGGGATTGGCCCAGCTCCCCCCTCACCTCTGTGTGAGGCTGAGCCATGATTGCCTTCACCTTGTCCTCCATCTGGAGCTGCTTCAGGCCCCCCATGCCATGACTAGGAAGGGCAATGGAGAGAGCGGGGTCAGATGCAAACCCTTCCTTAGGATTTCGTCATTTTTGGCACAGCTAAAAAGGCAAATCCAGAGGTGTCCAACTCAGTGCTTCCTCAACTTTCTGAAGAACATCTCACCTTCACCAGCCCAACATTCTGGAGAGGTTTTCCTGCACATGTGGAGGCTTGCTGGCAGCACATTTCTTCAGCTGGGTGCCCATCACCTTGTAGAGGATAGAGGCGAGCTTGGTGGCCACGGTGCGGACGTTGGCGCTCCGCACAGGCAGCGCCTTGTTCCTCAGGCAGGACCAGAGCACGGGCAGGGCGTCGCGCTGGACGACTTCAGGGCTCCTGGCATGAACCCCCTGCACAAGCACTGCCGGGACAGAGACACAGCTCCTTACCCACCAGCCTCACTGCAAACAAGGATCTGCCTCTGCTTCTGCTTCTTGCCAGACTCTCTGGCCAAGAGTAGCAAAACACCACCCAGAGCCCCTTGGTCCAGAAATGGGCAAAGCAGCTGATCATCCTGGAAACAGAACCACCAACCCCTCAGGAATAATTTCTCCAACCAGAGCCCTTGTCCCTGTAGCAGACTTCCTACCTTTACTAAATTATTTCACAATCTCTGCATGAACAATGAATGAAATGTCCAATTGCCTTTTATTTCCATTAAGAAGTTGTCTAAACCCACACTGAAGATTTGGAAATGCACCATAGAGAGGAAATGGAGAGATTTCTAATAAAAGGGATGATTCCATTTTTGTAACTTTGATGCCAAGTACCAAATGTCTAATCTGGCTCATCCCTGTGCTCAGTGGCACACAGCAAAGGGCAGGGTTAGAACACACCTCAAAACTCCAGCCCACCAGAGATGGCTGTGATCTGACAGCTAGATGAGAAACATCAGTGACCAGCTGGGGTCTTTGGCAGAATGCTTTTGGGGCTTCCAACAAAGAGCTGTTTCAAACCTCAGGGTGTCTTAGAGAACTACCCAGACCCTATTGCCCTGGCATTTGGGCATCTCCACATTCTAATGCCATTTCCCCTCCCAATGTTAATGGCATTTTTTCTTATAATGTCCACTTGAATAGGGGCATAGAGAAAGAAAAATGCTACACAGGGGACTGAAATGTAATCAAAACACGAGTGTTTTCTCATATTGTCTCTGAAATCTCTCTGCCCATTTTCTGAACTATATCAAACACAGACAAAAAGTTACCACCAACAGGCTTCTTGCATGGCAGATTTGGCTAAGAGATCAAAAATGGTCTGGAGACCATTCCTATTTTCTGATCAGATAAAATGTTATCTAGCAGCCATTTAATATTCTGTGGTTGAAGAGACTTCATTTTCTCTATGCTGTTAATCCACCAGCAGTCATCAGCATTGAAAGAGCTCCTGCAAGTACCCAAAACAAATTCTGCTAAGCAGGGAAAGAGTTAAGGTACCCATTTTAAAATGGGAATTCATTTGAGTTTAAATGTAATTAAAGACATCAGTGACTACTGAACGTGAGGAACAGCTGTCTGTTCCTGCTAAATCTCAGAGAGAACATCTGCTTTTTCTAAAGTAGTCCTAATTTATGGTTAATTCCTTTATTTGAAAAAGAGATCAAAAGAACTGCTAAACTAAATGCCCTATTGCTGGAGATCTACTTTATTCAAATGCTCTTTAAAGGGCCTTTGACATTCCCAATCTCTGAACATGCCCTTTTGAGATTCCTAATGAAGACACAAATTGTATTAAACCTTGCATTCAAAGATGTTGGCATAATTAGCAGTGGATTTAGCCCCAGTTAAAGCAAGGCCATGAATCATCTTCTCTACTATATATTGAGATTATCCTTTTTCCATTCCTTGGCTCTTGCTGACACAGCAAGCTCCTCTGAGGAATCAATTATCAGCTGCATTTGTAGCATTTTGCACAGCGCTGACACAGGCAGACACTGTTTGCACACCCTGAAAGGCTCAGTCCAAGGCCCCTCTGACAGCACAGGCAGGGAGCCTCAGCACTCTGCTTCTGTCTCTGTGCCCCCAGAGGCTGCTTTGCACTAAACCCATGCCTCTGATACCTCTGTTGAGTTCTGACCTAAGCTGTGACCCCCAGGCTCTGCACGGTTCAGCCTCAAAACTTTCCAAGGGAAAAACAAGAATTCTTTGAGGACAAAACAAACTGATGCCCTGAAACAGCATTTGCCACCATTTCCCCTCAAAGATCACAGATATCCCTGAGCTTCCCAGAGAGGAGCCAGCTGGGGCATTTTTAGCCCTCCCTTTGCTGGAGGTGGTTCTGAGATGCCCCAGTGAGAGCTCAGCCCCAGGCCGAGCGCTGCCTCCATCTCAGATGCTGCCCAGCTCTGCAGCAGCTAGAGAAAACCTGCCAAACCCACCTGCCTTGGCTATTGGGCAGCAGGGACAAGCTCAGCACCTCCTGGTTTGGAGGAGCTGCTCTGCTGTCTGCTCACAGGCATTCCCTGTAAATGCTCCCTGGGAAGAGCTCTTGGCTCAGAAGGGGAGGCCGTACCTGTGATACGCTCGGTGACATCCAGCAGGGCTTGGCCACTCAGGTGATTCCACTGGTAGCTGAACTCTTTCAGCAGTGACACTTTATCTACAAGGGAAACACACGTTTCTGCTCACTTTTCTCAGGTCATAGGAGAAAAGGCAGGGCCAACCCCATTTTATAAAATAAAGTACATTTCTGTGGATTTTTGAATCCTTTTCTTCTTTCCTTCTAGCTTGCTTGGCAGGGTTTTAAATTCCAAAAGAAAAGCTCTCCTCTCACAGTTGTAAATCCAAACTTGTCTGCTGTAGCAGGAGCTGTGTTAAAACATTTCACATCAGGGACCTCAAGAGTTCAGTCACATGGAAGCATTGAAAGGTTTTGCATCCCGGAGCAAAAAGGAAGAGCCCCATACTTGGGACACAGAAAGGCACTGAGTCACACAGTTCCTGAGTTCACAAAGCAGCTGGGGACGAGAAAGTGAAAATTCCCCTTGAAGACCTGCCTCTTCAACACTCTTTTTTTCAGGCATATTTCCCCACTGCAGCATTCTCAGAGCTGACATAAATCTGTGTGGCAAAGGAATTTAGAGCAGCCCTTGCCTATGTAGTTAATTGCTGTGGCCATCTTGCCCCATGCAAAACAACATGTGGAACAAGGCATCATTGACAACTGGGTTTATACCTGTTTGATATAAAGAAATGAACTTCGTGAATCATAAGTTCCCCATTGAAAACAGAAGACAAAGAAGAAAAGTGGAAAATAGGCAGCTAATGCCTCTAATGTAGAGCCTTCCAGGTGGCTGCTCTGCAGAAGCTCTGAAGGGTCAGTGTCCCTTCATGCCAACAGCAAAGCTGTTCATTTGGGAAGTCAGACAGGGCCCAAGCAAACTCCAAACCCCCTTTGCCTCTGAACTGTAGCAGAGCTGTAGCCCAGGACTTGCTCTTCAGACAAGCAGCACAGAGCCAAGGGCTCCTGGGACTGTTGGGAAATGCTGATCCCATTCCAGCCTGTTGGGGATGGTGCACAAGGACTGCACCTGCACAGCCTCTGGTGGGTGTCAGCTGGAGTGTTCCACAGACAAGAGCAGCTATCGAGGCACTCAGCGCTCTCTTGTGCAGGAGAGACAGAGACAAAGTTGAGGAGAGACCCTGCGAGGGCTCAGCCTTACCCAAATGAGCAATGGATTCTTCCAGTGCTTTCACAGCTGCCCCACGAACCCTGGGATCCTTTGAGTTCAGGTTCTTTGTTATTCCTTCCACCAAACCAATGATCACTGGGTTCAGGGCATCTTTCAGGGCTCCTGTGATTTCAGCCAGCAAGTCCAGTGCCCTCTGCTTCACTTTCTTGTGGCTGTCAGATATTCTCAGGACAAAATAATCAAAAATCTGTGAAGAGAACAAGCAACGTGAAAGCTGGATTCAAATGTCCTTGTTTGAAGAGTGGATGTAGCAGTCAGCAATGTCAAAGATGAAAGTGATCCTTTCTGTCAGGTCAGCACTCGCTTGCACAATTTCACTGTTTTCCTGTGGGCAACTCACTGGAATGGTGGCACCGCCTCATGCTGGTTGAAAGATTTCCTTCTGTTTTTAAGAGGTTTGGCTGGGGACAGAATAGTTCCTATGGTATTTCTCTCCATCTATAAACCAAATAAATCAATTCCATTTTTTAATGCTAAAGAGTACCTTTGCTTTGAATGCAAGCAGATGTTTACAATGCCTGGTTTTCTGTACAGTTGCCTCAAGTACTGAGGGCAATTATGATTTTGCCAAAATCTATGGCTGGAGGAGATCTAAGTTTTCTTTTGTTTGTCTCAGAACCTGTGTCTGGAGAAGTCCAGGGCTCTGATCAACTCTTCCAGGATCCAGACCATTTCTCTAAGTAACAGGTGGACTTCTGAAATGTAATGTGCTGTACAGCTCTCATTAGAGCAGGTTCAGTCCCTTGACAGTCACATTATCAGGCACCTTTTCCTGGAAAAAGGGGAAAAGCAGCTACTAGGAGGAGAAGGCAGAGATGAATCCTTAGCGGTTTTCCTCCTTTTCCAAAGAGGAAAACAGACCCCAAGAAGGGTGAGCACTGTCTTTACCAAGAGGAATAGGAACAAGGATATAAAAGAGTAGCCAGAGCTGTGCCTGGGTAAGACAAGATGGAGTATTTAGAAATATTCTTTAAAAAAAACAACTGGGTTTAAACCAAACCCAACCTGATACTTCTCTTCCCTATGCAAACCCATTTTTGGTCCACAGAACAACTGCCATGCTTTCAGGGGCTGGATTCCCTTCACTTCACCCAGCTGGGAGTCGGAGACAGCAGCAGTTACACCAGCAGAAAATTCTGCCATCATCTGATGAACAGCATCAAGAGGCACCTGCCAATCCAATACAGCTGGAATGAAATAACTTCTCCTGAAGCCTTAACCTGAATTACATTTGTCTGGGTAAGAGGGACCAATGTGTCACAAACAACCAGGACGGAGTGCCAAGACACACTGAATTAACTTTGCTGCTAGAGGCTTAGGAAAGGAGCTAAAGGAAAGGAGCAGTGAAGATACCCTACATACTTGGGCAATGTTAGTGGAGATGAGCTGGGGGCTGGTTTTGCACAAGTCTAGGAGGAGTTCCACTCCTTCTATCCTTGTCTGAAAACCCTTGGCTTCCAGGAGATAGTAAAGCTTCTGGAGCAGCTCCGTTTCTTCCACAGCTGGAGGTGACGTGACCTGGGCTTTTGCACTGGGTAGGAGGTGTCCATCAGAAGGAGATTTCACCCTGGAAAATAAAACTAAATGAGGACCTGGTGGTGATAATTATCGTAGCATGGCATCCCTATAGTGGAAATAATTAGCATTGACTCCATGATTCCAGAAGGCTGATCAATCACTTTATTATACTATACTATACTGTACTATACTATACTATACTATACTATACTATACTATACTGAAACTCATCACCCTTACAGACAGTCTGATACAGACAGACCAGATTGGTCAATTGAATCCAAAACACCATCACCAGTGGCCAATTAAGAAATTACCCTTTGATAAACAAATGTCCATAACACATTCCACATGTTCACAATAACAGGTGCAGCAAGTGCAGATAAGAATTGTTTCTCATTCTTTTCTCTGATCTTCTCACAGCCTTCCCCAGGACAATGCCTGGGAAAGTTGTGCCTGCTGCTCTCTATGGAGAGAGCTGTAGCCACAGACAATACCTTCAGTTAATTGTGAGCAAAACATCTTGAGCAGCTTTCCTAATTATGTGATTTCAAGCAGGAAAATCATGAGGGTCTGAAGAACAATGTGGACCTCATGACAATCATTACTGGAGACAATCTGCAAGTGACATTCTCACCACTGCTCACTCAGGAAAACCAAGGATGAGATGCATCTGATCTATCTTCAGATGGCTGCCAGGGCACACAGGTCATATTGCTTTGTGGAGAAAGAGAGACACTACTGCCAAGTTTAAATGCCTCCTCATATGGGATGTGTGTGTCTTAGAATAAGGAAACTCATCACTCTGGAGAAGTGTCTCTCATAGTGGAGCCCTGGAAAAAGTTAAAGATAGAATCTAAAATGTTAGGCATTTTGCTTTCCCAGATCCACTGCACCTACATAAGCAGTATGATTAATTATATAATTGTTAGATGTGATGATTGTTTAGTTAATATATATTAATTAAATGTAATTAATATATAACCATAAGAAGAATAATGAGAAACTATGTTGGAAATTCAGAGAGGGGCTAAATTTATGTATACAATAGAACAATATAAGTTTAATAATTAACATGAAAGTTATGTAACAATAGAGTATAAAACATGATCATTTCGGATGTATGGTCGGAATCAGATTTGGGTTGAATATACCCCAATTCCCAGAGCTCTTTAATAAAAAGCACAGCATATAATCCCCGTGATTATGTGTTTTTGAACGCTAACATTTTGGCAACCCCCCAGATCAGACCCTTGTGTGTGCTGCTGAGAGAGTTCGCCACTCGATCATGCTCCAGCCGGCACCGAGGGATTCTCGGGGAGCCCATCGGCTGCGACCGCTCCCACCGCTCGCAACGTCCCCGGGAGAAAGGTAAGGTGCTTTTACTTTGGTTTGGTTTTGGATGCCTGCCAAATAAGACGCAGCGAAAGCTACGCTTGGTTGGGCTAAAGGAATTCCTGTTGGTACAAGCCTAGGCGCCATTCCGTAAGACAATCGCAAAAGCATTGCGGGGTCGGCATTTGTGGTGTTTTTGAAATGGAGAAACTTAAAGGGATTTTGGGCAGTACCACCCCTATCCCGCAAACTTCTCCTTTGGGGTCCTTATTAGCACATTGGAAACAGGGTAACTTTGGGGAAGAATTACGTAAAACTAAGTTGTTTGATAATTGTAATTCATTGTGACCAGAATATGCCTTGGAGAACAGTGAAAAATGGTCAAAATACAGTACTCTGCAATACAACACTATTTCGCGGTTAATGTCGTTTTGTAAACAAGAAGGAAAATGGGATGAAGTTCCATTGATCTGTTTTTCTACTTACGGGGAAAGCCAGAATGGCAGGATGAATGTGGATTATTAGTGGTTGAAACATCTGCAAAGTGTGGGGTTTGTGAAGAACGTTGTTTAGAACACTTGGCGTTAAAAGAAAGCTTGAGTAGGGAAAATTATACAGATATTGATTTACAAGTAGCTCCAATAGAAACAAGAGACCCTAACCCTATGCCACCTGTTTCACCTGTTTCATCTGTCCCTATCCCACTACCTGCTCCTCACCCACCTAGTCTGGAACCTGTCTCGTCTAGTACACCTTTCCCTCTTTATCCTCCTCTCCCATCATCACCTGATCCCTCTTCCTTGGAAGATGAGCAAAACCTAACTGTGATAGAAAGGGGAAAGAGGTATGCGAGTGAAAAAGATAGCAATGGTAATTAGTCAGTGACCCCAATAGCCCATAGAACCTGGAGTCGGTCAAATCTTGCCCCAGTTGTGCATAGAAAAGGCATAAGCAAACAAAAACAGACTGTGATTGCCCCCTTGCGACAAGGTGTCAGAGTGGAAGGGCCAGTATTTGTAAAAGTGCCTTTTTCCCCGGCAGACTTAGTTATTTGGAAACAGTCAGCTGGAACTTAAAGAGAAAATCCTGATAAAATGGCACGAGTAGTAAAAGTGGTTATGAAAACTCAAAATCCTGACTGGGATGACATACAAGTAATATTAGATACTCTGATGAATTCTACTGAAAAAGAAATGGTACTTAAGGCAGCCAAAGAGAGGGCAAGAGAAGATATTAGAAATGGACTAGTAACAGGGAATTAAGATGTGAATTTCCCAATTGAAGATCCCAGTTGGGACCCTAATTTATTGTGCGGTATGAGGAAATTACGGAAATATCAAGAGTGGATCCAAATAGTGTGCTGTGCACAAAACTATAAATTGGTCCAAACTATATGAGATTCAACAGGAAAAGAGGGAATCTCCCACTGTATTTTTGGAGAGGCTTAAAGAGGTAGCAAGGAAATATACAGCTCTCCAAATGGACACAGAACAAGCAAAAGTTCAGCTTGCTCTCATATTCTTGGGCCAATCACAGGATGACATTCATAGAAAATTGCAAAAATTAGAAGGGGAAGAACTAAGGAATTTGGATAAGTTACTTGAGGTTGCTTGGAAGGTATATAACAATCGCGAAAGAGAAGTTAGTAAAAAGGAGCAGCAGAATCTTTTGGCAGTAATACGGGGGAAAGGAACCCAAATTTCAGGGGACGTAACATGAATGGTCAGGAAACAGTTACCCAGGGGTTAAGCCTGAATCAATGTGCATATCGCAAAGGGGTGGGACATTGGAAGCGAGATTGTCCAGAATTGTTTCACCAGGGCAATCAATTCCAGCAGGGAAACACTGCCAAAGCCTTGGTGTTAGGAGCATATAACTAACCAAACCTGTGGAACAGATTCAAGAACTCGCCACAAATATACAATAGAATTTAACCCACAAATATATCCAGTAAAGAAACCAAATAGGTCAATATAGGTTAG
Organism: Melozone crissalis; assembly: GCF_028551555.1. Lineage (NCBI taxonomy): Eukaryota > Metazoa > Chordata > Aves > Passeriformes > Passerellidae > Melozone > Melozone crissalis. Next base: position 15,195,560 of record NW_026535783.1, on the reverse strand, counting down.
TTCAGAATTTGAGAGCAATAAATAAAAAGGACATTTATCCAGTGGTAACAAATTCTAACACATTGCTAACATATGTAAAAGAGATATATAAGTGGTTTACTGTAATTGGTTTAAAAGATGCCTTTCTCTGCGTACCCTTTGACAAAGAAAGTAGGAAACTGTTTGTCTTTGAGTGGGAAAACCCAGGGAACAGAAGAAAGACCCAGCTCACCTGGACACGACAAGAACTCGCTGACCCTATTTGGAAACTAACTGGCAAAGGAACTGGAGATTTGGACTGAAAATGGGCAAGTACCAAGAGACCAATACTTATTGTTGCAGTATGTTGATGATATACTAATAGCTACAGATGAAAGAGCAACCTGTATAAAGGTAACCATTGAGAGTTAAATTTCACAAGGGCAATGAAAACTAGGTACTAACCGTATCCAAGCTATTTGTGCATTCCAGAGCCCCAGAATTTACATGAGCTGTGAATCTTCCTCGGGATGGCAGGATAGTGTCGCTTGTGGATCATGGACTATGGACTGATTGCGAAACCCCTGTATGAAGCTCAGAAGACAGCCATTCACCTGGGGCAAACCACAGAAAGAAGCCTTCCTAAAATTAAAGGAAGCACTGACAACTGCTCCAGCATTAGGGTTACCTGCTCTGTCTAAAAATTTTCAGCTGTTTGTACATGAAAGGCTGTGCCTAGCACTAGGAGTCCTGACCCAACGTCTGGGAAGCTGTAAAAGGCTGGTGGGCTACTTTTCCAAACAACTTGACAACATAAGTGCCGGGTGGCCCCCATGTCTGCGGGCAGTCGCAGCTACTGTGATCCTGATACAAGAAGCCAGGAAACTTACTATGGGAAGGCACATAGATGTCTATGTGCCGCACATGGTAACCACTGTCTTAGAACAAAAGGGGGGCCATTGACTATCTCCCAGCAGGATGATGAAATTCCAGGTAGTCCTGACTGAGCAGGATGATGTCACATTAAAAACAACTAACCTTTTGAATCCAGCTTTGTTCCTAGGTACCACAACTGAAGAAGGCCCATTAGAACACGACTGTGTAGAAGTAATAGAGTACACCTATTCAGCAAGAGAAGACCTGAAAGACGTCCCAATAGAGCAGCCGGAGTGGGAGCTGTTTACAGATGGGAGCAGCTTCGTGGAAAACGGAACCAGATACGCTGGATATGCGGTAACAACAGTCAGTACAGTAGTAGAGGCAAAGGCATTACCACCAAATACATCTGCCCAGAAGGCAGAACTGGTTGCTTTAAGCAGGGCACTAGAATTAGGTGAAGGGAAAAAGGTAAATATCTGGACTGACTCAAAATATGCTTTTGGAGTGGTGCATGTACACGGAGCACTTTGGAAAGAAAGAGGAGTGTTATCTTCTCGGGGTACGCACATTAAACATCAGGATGCTGTCCTGCAATTGATAAAGGCAGTACAAAAACCTGAACAAGTGGCAATCATACACTGCAAAGCACACCAATCAGGAAACTCCAAAATCTGTGAGGGAAATCAAAAGGCAAAATGGGCAGCCCAACAGGTTGCTCGAGAGGTACAAACAACAATGGCATTGATATACCTTTGAAGCTTAATGTATCCCAATTCAATTTGCCTCCAAAACCAAAATATTCAGTAGAAGATGAGAGACTGGCACGTTTGCTAAATGCAAAAAAGAATTCAGAGGGATGGAATGTGACTGCACAAGGACAAATAGTGGTACCCCCCTGATAATGAGAGAAGTTCTACAAATTAAACATAACGAATGTCACTGGGGAGCAGAGACATTGGTAAAATTACTAAAGCAGAGTTTAATTTCAGTACAGGTGTTAACAATGGCAAAATCAGTAATGTCAAAATGTGATATCTGCTTGAAAAACAACCCAGTGGCCAGGTGACAGGCACAGCTAGAAGAATTCGGATAGGAACAGAGCCAAGAGACTATTGGCAGGTAGATTTTGTAGAACTACCAAGAACTCGAGGATAAAAATACCTATTAGTGAGAGTTGACACATTCTCTGGGTGGACAGAAGCCCTTCCCTGTCACACAAACCAAGCAAAAGAAACAGTTAAGTGGTTACTACAGGAGATTATTCCCAGATTCAGGGTACCCCTAGGGGTATCATCAGATAGGGGACCCCATTTCATAGCTATAGTAGTAAGAGAGTTAAGTAGATTGCTGGGAATAAATTGGGACCTCCACACACCGTGGAGACCCCAGTCAAGTGGACAGGTAGAGAGGATGAATCAGACACTAAAAAGGAAAATGAGTAAAATATGCCAAGAAGCCAAATTGCAGTGGCCCCAGGCTTTGCCAGTAGCACTGTTGAGGATTTGGATAAAGCCTAGGAGTGGGATGTCAGTCAGTCCTTATGAGATATTGTATGGGAAACCATATGAATCTCCTGAGCCTAACCCTAATGTACATGTCACAGGAAAGCAGGAAGTGTATAATTATGTTCTGTCTCTCGGGAAATCTTTAGCTGGGCTCCAGAGTATCCTCGTGTGGAATAGACCACTGACTCTCGAGAACCCAGTCCATAACATACATCCAGGAGACAAGGTGTACATCAAGAACTGGAATGAGGAACCGCTGAAAGAAAAGTGGAGTGGACCCCATCAGGTACTACTGACCACCTTTACAGCAGTCAAAGTAGCCGGCGTGGACCCCTGGATCCACTATACCCGAGTGAAGAAAGTCCATCCTGAATCACAGACTGTATAAACTCTGGAATGAACAAAGGCTGCAGATAAGACGTGTTTAATTGCTTTCAGAATGCTATCAGTAATTGTGCTAACATTATGGTTATTAATATCTTTGGGATGTGGAATGCAAAATATCAACTAACCACTCTTCATTCTAGAATGAAGAGAGAGGTACAAACGGAAACACAGGTGATAAAGGTTTCTAATGCAGTTCAGGCTGAGAATGTAATGATTGGATTAGTCAAAGATTTTGCCAAAATGCAAAACACCAGTCAAATAACTGCCTGTCTGCCAATACCAAAGGCAGCAGGAGACCCAGTAAATTGGGGAATCATAACATCAAAACTACCTGAAATACAAAAGAACAAAAGAATTACATGTAAACAGGTACCCAAATCGAGGCAAGTTACAGAAACCACTCTGGTATGGAAATGTGAGGCCAAGGATAGGAAAGATCAGATAGAACCTTGGGACAGTGCGTGGTCTGTGAGTATTCTTCAAAGATTCCAATATATGGCAAACACCCCTTGGTGTATTAAGTGGGAAGGCCCCGAGAATGAAACAGATCCAGCAATAACGAACACTGACACTAGTAGCAGAACGAGGGCAGACAAAGTAAGTTGGTGGGCATATAATAAAACGTACAACTGCACTTCAGATGATGAAGAGATAAAACAGATGCCACCCCTGGTAACAGCCCTACAAATTGGTTGTGCTTGTGAGGGATCAAACATAGACAAGGCAGAGTGAATTACAGAGTAATTATAGGGCATACCAAAGTTACAATCCGAGGTCCAGGACAATTTGTATGGGCAGCAAGTGATGGTACCTGGACAACACATCTGCCTGTAGATGGGAAAGTAAAGGAGATTACTTTAGGCCTCCCAACCTTATGTCCAATTTGGAAAAAGTCCCCATTCAATGGAAAACATGAACTTCTGCAGATAAGAGCAAGACGAGAAGCTCTAGACAATGAAAATACGGATGACACTTGGCAAGAACCCTCTAGTGGAGTGAAATTTGGATCGGTCCTAGAGTCATTGCTTGGTCCTATAGCAAACTATAAGAGTAGAGAGATGCTATACAAACTTACATGTCAGGTAGGTAGATTGGCAAGAGTCACCCGGGAAGGATTTAAAGAATTAAATATACAATTACAAGCCACCACAAAAATGACTTTACAAAATCGATTAGCCCTAGATATGTTACTCCGGAAAGAGCATGGACTATGTGGATTTTTAAAGGGACAAGTTGATCATTGCTGCGTTCATATCCCAAATGTAACTGCAGATGTAGAATATGACATCAATCAGTTGAAACAAATAGAGCATAAATCACAAGAAGAGCAAAAGGATTTGGCTACAAGCTGGTTAGGAAAAATCTTTAAAGATTTCTTTAAGGAGAGAAAGGGAGCATCCAGGAGAGGAAAGAGGATGTCCAGGAGAGGAAAGAGAGCGTCCACCTTGTGGCAGGAGATTTTAAACCCTGGAGGAGGGGAGGTGATAGAAAGGAACTACCATAGTTCAACATACGTAAATCACCACACTGTAGTTTTCTGCATAAATTGCTGCACTTGTTGCAAACAAAATCCTCAAATCTCCCCAAACACAACCATACAGTCCCAAATGATCACAATGAGGGACAAAAACCACTCAACCCCCCTGTATACCCAGGCACCAGGTGTCACAGGGAGTACCAACCCCTGCAATTACAAAGTCCACAAACACAACCTCACTGGGAAAGGAGTATCCCTTTATGAGGGGACAGAGTGCTCGCTTTTCTCAACACAACTCACCATCCACCACATCAGCATCCACCCACATTATCTTCCTCAAACATTCACACACTGAAAACACAACCACAATTACGACACACAGGAAAAATTGCAGCAATAAAACAGCATTTCCTCAATTCACCCCCAGAATTGCTAGCAGGTCCTTCTTGATACAGCAAATCCTTTCTGCCAGCAGCCAGACCCAAACTCAAACTGTACAGGCGTACGTTGTGCGCAGGACATCTCTGTGTGACTTAGGAACAGCCCTTCCCCTGCATTTGCCTTACGGGTTACTTTATACAGAGTTAAACATTCCCTTTCTCCACAGTCCCAGAAGTCTTGTCTGTCCCCCACGAGGAACAGCCCAGAGCCAAGGTGCCTCCAGGAAAGGAATGTCCTGGCAGCGCCCAGAGACATCCACAGCGCCGTTGTTCTCGCTGGAGCAGAGAAGCGTTCCTGCCTCGGTCACCAAATGAGGTGTGGAATAGAACTCGCCACAGCTGAAGTTTGAAGGTGGTGTGTTTATTACAGCGCCAGGCACAGGAGGAGTTGTCTCCTAAAGACATGTGTGAAGAATCACTGACTCTCTACTCATCTAAAATATCTTACACATTCATATAATTCCCCAAAAACCTAACACATATTCATTAGGTAACACTGCCTACCTCACTTTGTATTAAAATGTCTTATAATTGAGTCCAAAGTTCCTTCACATTTCTGCAGTCTTTCACTTCAAATGGCTTGGTGGGTTTTAAAGTGGGGAATGGTGTCCTTCTGATGACGGCTAAGATGTCTTCCTCAATTTAACCTCTTTACTTATGACCTGATGGCAGGCTTTTGCACTTCTTGGCTATAGCTGAACTTTCGGGGCCCAGGTGCAGGTTCTGGTCCTCTTCTTTGTCACAAAGAAATCTGCATCCCATCCTGCTTGTTTAAACATAGTAAAGACAGGCAAGTGATATATTACCCTACCCTTAACTACCTTACCTGCAAAACATTAACTATCCCTTATTATTTCTACTCTTCTTGCTATACTCTTTCCCCCTAACTAAATCTTGCTGAAATTTTAACTCTCCATTTAAATCCTTGATTCATTGGCCTCATCTCACACACCAACCATGTGTGAGCCGATGCCGTAATTGGGAAATTCCACTCCTGAGCAGGAGATACAGGGCCTGGTTCTGAGCTGGAAGATTGAGAAGGATGAGATGCACACCATTTTCATCCAGGGGATGTCCTGAAAGTGTACTGCCTACCTTCCCCTGCTGCCGAGAACCATGCTCCATCTCCTTCTCCTGCTCAGCATGTTTTTGGGAATCCAGGGGTTGCTGTGTATTATTTGCTATTGCAACTAATAGAATGAATTTGCTTGGCCAGCCCCGTTTTGTCCTGGGTTCTTTTGTGCATGGGGCTCCTCCTGAACCTGTGACAAAGGCCAGCAGGGACCTACAGGACACTCCTATACTCATGTCAGTAAATTCTGAGAAGTGCTTTAAGTATCAATAAGTCAAAAGGTATCAATCAGTAAATCCAATAATTTGGGGGAATATTTATTCTGTGAGTTTCAACAAAGTATTGAAAATGTCTTAGATCCATGGATACACACTAGTAAGTGAGATTGCTGGGTGTGCACGTATCAGGGAAGTGATTCCCCACACACCCAGTGCTGAGATCAAGTATTGCCTCTCTTCTACCATGAGCTGGCAGCAGGGATCAGGCCCTGCTTGGTAACATTCATTTTGAAGACTTCTGTTGAGCAGGTAAGAATGGTCCAAATGAAAACTTTCCAGCTGTTTCCCTCTGGTTCACCTGTTTGAGGGTTAAGATTCTGTGCTGCGGGTGTCCTGGGTGTGTGCAGAGCACTGCAGCCCCAGAAACCCCTCAGCTTGCCCAACAGTTGTCACGCCTTGTTGCCAGGTGTGCCCAGCTCAGGCAGGAGAAAGAGCCCGCAGCGCAGTGGGCACCGTGCCCTGCCCAGCCGGGGCTCTCTGGCACACAGCAGCAGCAGCGCCAGCACCGTTCAACCCGCTCCTGCCTTGGCTTCCCCTGGCACACAGAAGCCTCTGGAAATCAGCACCGCCAGCGGTGTTCCCAGCTTGGAGCGGCTGCTGCTGGCGGGCAGATGCTGCCACTTCGACTGCTTCCAAAGGGGAAGAATGGCAGAGATGTACATGCGCCAGAGCCCTGGACATGTCCAATAAAGGTGCAAATATGTGGGGAGATTCGTTAGGAAGGATTTCAGTTGTGATGCCAACAATGCCTTCTCTCCTGGTTCTGTGTGTTCTAGACATGTAATGCAATGGTTGGCTCTGACAATTAAGAAGCAGATGTTATGTGGATGCTCAGATGTGTAGTGATGATATTGTTATATTTCCTCCCACAGTCCTCTTTCTCCTCCCCTTTGTAATCGCCTTGGTAGTCAGGGCATTTGGAGAGGGCTGGCTTGTGACCAGCAGGCAGGGGGAAACAAGATCTGACCTCCAGTCAAGGTGCAAGAAAGTGATCTCTACCAATGGACAGCAGAGAAAGTTGACTGACAAAACTTTTGGAGGGGCTAAGGGTATAAAAGGCAGAGCATCCTTTTTGTAAATGAGCACATGTCTGCTAGTCATGGAGGCTCTCAATGCTGCAATTTTTCCTTATTCATTCCTTTGTTAATGTTTAATATACCTTTAAAATGTTAAAAGTGAGAGTAACTTCTCACACTTGCAATGCTGTGGGCCATTCTCTTGGTCTGGTTTCCTTTGCTTGTGTCCCATCTGAGTGCTCAGTTGGGGTACAGGCTGTAGGTGCTTGGGGCACTCCTGGAGTTCCTCTTGGATGCCCTGAACAACAGGGTTTGGCCCATGAGGGGAATTTGTGCTGCTTTGTGACAGAGGAGAACTTCCCAGGCTCTTTTGTGTTTGATGTAGGGAAGGTTGGGTATTGTTTTGCATAAACTCACAGACCAACACAGAGCTGTTCCTTTGTGATGTCAGGGCATGGTTACCATGTCGTCATAGTGTCATCAGAAGGTTGCCTTGGTGCACGGAAGGCCTGAGTGTCAGAGCAGCCCTTAGTCTGCTCAGATCAGGACAACCTTCCTGGTTGAAACATCTCAGTAGGCAGCTGCCCACTGACAAGACGCTTGTTTTTTTAGTTTTTAGAAAAGTTGCAGAAATGCCAATAATGAACCATCTGGCCACTGCAACTTTTGCTGCATATGGCATTACTTATTCCATTTATTATTTTACGAATTTCGCATGTAAGTAGATGTTTCCCTTCGTCTTAGATTATGGTGTAACCTAACCTGGGTTTTCTATGTCTTCCTTCTCTTACTTAGTGACTAAGTGTCTGATTTTGAAACAGAAAGAGCATTAGGATGCCACTGCTTTGGTAAAGCTCCTGTCATGAAATTCAGCTAAAAAGGGGGTGTCTGTAGCCACGGGGGCAGCTTTTGCAAGGGAACCTGCAGGGGTTCTGTTCCTTCCACAGGAGAGTCTGTGGCAGCAGAGTCTGTCATTTCCTCAGTTTGCTGGGACAAACAAGACACCTTTGAAAATGTAGACTGGCAGACCTTCTTGGAATACCTTTTAAAATCTCTGCAGTTTTCCCCAGAATTCAGGGAAAGCTTCTTTCTTTTAAAATTTTGTCATGAAAGGATTTGACTAACTTGACCTTTTACTGAGTGCTAAAATAGTTGTTCCCTTGCAAAGGAAGTGCAAACTCTAAAGCAGTGAGTGTCTGCTCCTGAACCTCATAGGTGCTGCTGTGCTCTTCCACAATAGAACTGACCTAGCTCAGGGGGATTTTGGAGAAGCTTTTCTGGGCAACTGTTTCCTGCAAGTTAATCAGAATTAGTGCATGACACTGAGTGAAAAAAGAAGGAGTTTCTGAAAGAGGATTTCAGAAGCTGTCTTATGTGTTTGGTAGAACAGGAGCATTGAGTGTTAAAGATCAATTTGCATTTTCTTGATCATATTTGTATTCATTTACTGGCTAAACAGGCTGCAGTGTAGGCCCAAGCAAGAAGATTGTCCTGATCTCTTGCTGGCTGTGTGAATGAAATGTGTCTCCTGGAGGGATGTTATGAAATAGGAAATCATGTCAGTTTGGGTTGACTTGTTCTGTGGGATTCAGCAGCCCAGGCAGTTTTATGAGAGCATCTGGTTCATTTTCCCTTCCCACTACAGGACACCTGAAGCGTGTATTCAGCAGTGCTGAAGATCCTGAGGTGAGTGAGAAAGGAACATTTCATGTTCCTGGTGTTTAAGAATTGTAGAGGAAGATGTGAGCTTGGCCAGTAGCAGTAGAGTGTAGAGGGCCAGCTAGGAAGGCTGAAAGAAAATCCATTTTCATGCCTGCAACAAAAAAAACAAAGGCATAGTGGATATTTTAAAATTTCCATCTCAGAGCTTTGAAGAACAACAAATCCAGTTTTGCAGAGAGAACCTTGCATGCTGATGGCAAATAGGGTGGAATATTTACTTAAGAGCAATTTCCTGTACAGTTGAATTAGACCATTTTGATTTAGTCAGAGTGCCTTAGAATTCTATTCTTATCAAACTTTATGATATCTACTTAGAAGATGTCATTGTAGAACAGGAAGGCCATCTTGCAATGGTGCCTGCTGTATCGGAAGTCAGATGGGCAACTTTGTGGCTGTGGAGCTGCGTGGGCAAAAAGGAGCCAGGGGTGCTGGCGGCCTTGAGCAGCTGAAGATGAGGCAGCGTGTGGCCAGGGGGCCAAGAAGGCCAAGGGCATGGTGGCTCTGCCAGCAGCAGTGGGGCAGCAGGAGCAGGGCAGTGAGCGTGGCCCTGTGCTGGGCAGCGCTGCGGCCACAGCTGGAGTGCTGTGTGCACTTGTGGGCTGTGGGAAGCAGAAAGTCATGGAGGAGCTGCAGCGTGTGCACAGAAGGACAGGGGAGCTGGGCAAGGGGGTGCAGCACAAGGCCAGGGAGGAGGTGCTGAGGGAGCTTTAGCCTTGACAGTGGGGGGGCTCATGAGGCACCTTCAGGCGGACTTCCATAGATCGCTGCCTTAGATCCATAGATCCAAAGCTCAGCACAAGGCCTGTTTCCCTTCCAGACATCCCCTCACTGCATCCAAGTGCTTTAGACACTGGTGTGGGTAACACTTTCAAATTTTGTTTATTTGTTTTTTTGATAGAAGGAGAACCCTTGTGCAATTTCTCCTTCTCCAGGGAGCAAGGGAGCTTTTTCTCAATCTCTCCTGCCTTTTTACAGCACTGGCAGAAATTCTGCTAGAATTTTTTGTTTTCAGAGAGGCAGTTCTGGATAATGCAGTATTTTTGCACAAGAACACATAGTTTGGGGCAGGGATGTTGGTGCAGAACGAGCTGTTCTGGTGCCAGACCAGCCAGCAGTGCTTGCCCATCATTTTCAAGTTAACGGCTCCCGTGTCTTTTGGCAGCCCAGGGAATCAGTGTGTGTTGTGTTTGGGAATTGAGCAGGAAATCAATGCCCTTGCATTCCAGCTGGCCCTCAGAGATTAGAGGAGCTGGGAGGGGCTGGGCTGCATTTCTGATTCCAGCCACTTTAGCACCATCAGTGTGGTCAAGTGCAAGAGAAGAACTTCCCGAGCAGAGATGCACAAAGGGTGCAATTCCCAGTGCAGTGCTCTGGGTCTGATTGCATTCCATAAGGACCCACATGCTCCAGATTCCCCAAGAGTGTGGGTTACTGAAGCAACAGGAGAGCAAGTTCAGGATGGCTGCTGACTGGGGCACTGCTACCGAGTGTTGATGTGTGTAGTGACAGAAAGGACAGTGTTGATTCAGGGTCACCCCCACGTGGCGAAAAATTAGCTTTGACACTATGATTTAGAAGTTAATACAAATACTTTATTAAGCTATGTTTTATTACACTAGTACTATATTAAAACTATACTAAAGAGATACTATACTAAAAAGATACTAAAGAAAAACTTGTGACTGTCACAACACAGTCTTTTATCTAATTAGCTAATCAATCTAAACAACTATCACTAAAATTCAATTAACAAATCACTTTCAGTAAACAATCACTATACACATTCTTCATGTACTAAACAACAAGAACAGCAAGTAGAGATAATTGAGGGAAAAGCTGAGCCTGATGGCAGCTCCCAGCCACTTGCTCTGCATTTGTGTGCACAGAACATCAAGGCAGAGCCACAAGCAGAGCTGCCTGAAGCTCAGAGTGACATGGCAGTGAAGAGGGGGAATGAAGACATCCAAGAGGAGAAGAATCTCCCTATGCAGAGGGACAGTCAACAAAAACAGGTGAATGAAAGAATGGCAGCCACTCCACTCATGAAAGAGAGTCCTTTTCGTTGTTGTTTGCAGAGCATGGACAAACAGGTGCCGCCACAGTTGCAGGAAACTGAGGCTAGGATCAAGGCAAGGAAGAAGAGGCCAGACAAAAAAATTAAAATCATCAAAGAGAAAATTAATTGCCTCCTTCAGGAGCAAAAAGCTCTAGAAAAGCGAGTGAAATATCAATAGGCACTGCAGTCACCCAAGGGGTGGTTTCTGCCCTCCTTGCCTTTGCAGTGCAGAGCAGCAGGGGGGTGGGGTGTTGCCTCTGAGTGCCATCCTGATGAGGCCTCTGTCAGAGCTGCTCTCAAGGACACTTCCTGCTCTGCTGAATCTCAGCTGATGCTCTAGACAGTGGCATTACTCCCTTGGCCATTTAGCCAGCAGTCATCCCAATGAACTCCTGCTGGCTTCTTCCAGGTGACTTTGTTTCTTGAGGTGTTTTTGCAGGTGAACATGGTCACTCACATAGATTTGGAATACGAGCTACAAGCTGTCTGTATCCCTTGTGAATCTGCTCCCGTCCTTTACTTTCTTCCCAGTCGATGACTCCTGGCTGACGGGGACAAGCTGTAGTCTCTGGCTGCTTTGTTCTGTTTTGAATTGAGGTGCAAGTGTTGCCATCCTACCTGGCAGCCTGCAGAGAGTTCCAGGAAATGACGGGCAACCAAGAGCCCCGAGGCTGGCATGAGGCCCAGGAACTGTACCATCCAGAGATGCTGCAGGATAAGCACGTCCTGAGGAAGGTGCAGAAAAAGAGAATTTCATGGTAGGAGGTAGAACATTAGAATGAGGAGCTGCAAATGTATCTGCAGACCTAGGAGGGGGAAAGGAGTCTTTGGGAGGAAGTGGAGTGGTCCTTACTGCAGTCATCCTTTAGAACAAGAAAGTGGCTATGAACTTGAGTAAAACCAGCCTTTGGTTTTGAGCATTTGGTTTCACAAGTGGACATCCAAAGCAATCCAGTTGAAGAGCTCTGCATGTGGCTGACAGCAGCTTCCTAAGGGCTTGCATTTTGAATGGCATCTCTCTTGCATTTCAGGGCAATCTCTGCCACACCTTCCTGACATCAAATCATTTCTTGTCTCAGATTTACACCAAATCTGACAGTGAAGCTGCTGCAGCATCGCCGTCCCAAGGAGCCTTTGCTCCCCAGCCGAAGACGTGGAGCCTGAGCACTTGGTTCACCTCCCGTGCTGACCCAGCTGCTGCTCAGCAACTGGAGATGGCGGGTGACTCCCTGGAACAACACAGTACGTCTGCTATCTTTCTTATCTGAGGGACAGTGTATTGTGTGCACATGTCAGCAGAGCTGTACCAAAGGGTTCTCCTCACTTCAGTGTCACAGAAGTGCTGGCATTGCTCCAAGGAAGCAAGAGAGAGCTCTGGGTGTTCCTGCTGCCTCTGAGGGCAGCTTAGACTGGCTGGAGTTTGCCTGGGCTTCCCTCTCTGCCGAAGGCAGAAGCAGGAATTGTTCCTGCATCAGCAGAAGGCTGTGACTGCTTGGGTTCTAGCCACTGGTAGAAGCCCTGCTGAGATCAGTCTCTAGGAGAACAAATCAAGCCCTTTGTGATTCTGCAGCACAACCCAATGAATCTGCTTCTTGCCCATAACAGCTGCCAGAGCTGTGCTCTCAGATAAGACCTGGTAGAGTTGAGAAGAGAGCCCAGTGGATTCTGTGTCTACCATCACCTGTTGGGACAAAAAAGGCACTGATCCACACCTCGGTGGGGCTGATCTCAAAGCCCATCCTGTTGTGTCCTGAATGGGGGCAAAAGCTTGTATGGGGCTCAGGCTCACTCTGGCTTCTTCCCATCAGTGCCTGTCAGTGCTCATGCTTGGGCTTTGCCAGCCTTGTTGTGGTCGCTGCCCTGCCCCTGAGGGCTGGAGGGACTGCAGAGGCTGGAGCCTCCCTTAGCCGGGAGGGTCCCGCTGCTGCTCGGCTGCTGCAGCACGGAGCTGCCTGAGGCTGCAGCCCCTTCTCTGGGCCGGCTTCTGCCTCGCACGGCCTGGACTCACAAGAGGGTCAGAATCTCCTCTGGGCAGCTCTCTGTGTCACAGGGGTGCCTGAGGAGCTCTGCTGTCTTCTGTGCCCGTGCCCGCCGTGCTGAGTTGGGAAGATGGGGACGTGTGCGGTGCCCAGAGGGCGAGTGCAATGGGAGCGACTGATCCGCGCTGTCAGGGTGAAGAGAAGCGGCGTGGTTCTTCACGCGGGGCACGGGCAAGGGCGTCTTTGAGCTCAGCCTGCTCATAAAGGGTGAGGGTCCTGATGCTGAAAGCCCCGTCGCAATTGGTTCTAGCATGAGCTGCTCTGGTTTACTAACGCAGAGGCATTCTTCTGGCAAACTGCTGCAAGATGGAAAAGATGGGAACACTTGGCAATATTCCTCCTGTTCTGAACTTGACATCTGTTCAGAGCAATTGATTCTGGATGTCCAGGTGCATTTAATCTTAGCAAGTCGGAAACCTTTTCTAAATATCGCAGTCTTTATTCCCAAGAAAACAAAGGCACTGTTAGTTCCAGCTCTCCTTAATGTTTCTAGATGACAAACTTACTTGCCTTGGTAGGTATTCTCTTCTGGTCTCAGTCTCCTCTGAATGTATCTCCCTCTGCTTCCCTGTGTGTCTCACTTCAAAGGATGCAAGAAATCAGTCTCTGTGCCAGCCAGACTTGTTCTGTGGACTTGCTGTTCTTTTCTTGTTCTTCCAGTTCCTGTTCCTGTTGTTGTTAGCCAGCTCAGAGCTGGCTAACAAAGGGAGGGCTCAGAGCCCCAGACAGAGGGGCTTCCTTTTGTATCACTGAGAAGGTGGGATCTCTGCTTTAAAGTGAACATCTTGCATTTTGTTTCCCTCAGAGAGAATGGTGCAGATGGAAAATTCTATTCTAAAATACATTGAACTGGAAAATATTGGCAATGGGTGAGTCCAAGCAATGTTAATTTTAAAAAACTGTGCATCGGGTATTTTGCTGGTGGAATAGGTATCAAGCGTGCAGTCAGACAAGCTGCAAATGTGTTCAGGCACTGGGCTTAGATTGTCAGTGCTGATCAGAATTTCTAAGTATGCTCAGAAGGCATTGTCAAGGACATCTCCATGCTTCCAGTGTCCTGCAGGTTTTAGGCATTTACAGCACAGATCTCCTGTGTGTGCTGGCTTTCAGTGCAAGATCTAAATGGCTTCTCCTTTCTCTGCTTCTCTTTTGTTTCTAGGACTTTTGGAGATGTTTCTAAAGCGCTCGACACTGCCACAGGAGGAGAGGTAAATGTCAACAGCCCCTGCAGACTGTGCTGCTCTTGAGGGGCTTTCCCCTCTGGTGTGAGCTGGGGCTGGAACTTTGGCTTGAGCCATGCTGAAAAGGCACAAGAAGCACAGACTGGTGCCAGCCTGCAAAATACATTTGGCACTTTGTCCTCCTCAGCTGCCGGAAGGAAGGCACGCAGGGCAGTGCTTCCTTTCAGACAAGGACGCGCTCACTCGCTCTCCATTGCTAAAACAAAGGTGGTGCCTTAGAGCACCTCCCTGCTCTTTGGGGCTACAGCTTCACAGTCCTGAATTCTCAATTCTGGCTGCCAGCAAATCCTTCGGAAAGTTACTGGTAGTTCCTTAGCCACCTGCAGTGCTGCACTTGGCAATTGCACATAGGGAGAGATCTGCAAGGTGCCCTAAAAGCCCTAAGCCCTGCCCATAGCCCAAGATGTATCCACAGAGTATTAAGGCATGGATTACTTCTTGTGAATCCTAGAAAGAGCAGCAGAGATTGTGGTCAGACGTCTGTGGGTGATAGTTGAGACACAACTGTTACCAAGTGGACAAGGCAAAATGTCAGTGGCCCCACGTGTCCTGTAACTGGCTCCCAAGGCAGCAGAGAAATGGGCTGTTGGAATGTCAGTTCCTAATTACTGCAGTGCCTAATCACAAGGCAGTTTGGCACAGCTCAGCTGTGTCATTGCAAAATCACTCGCTCCATGTGAGTTGTTGTCTCCTGCCACCAACTGCTCAAGTTACTGATTTTCAATGTCATTTTAGGTGGCCATAAAGAAAATAAATCTTCAAGGACCGAGGAGGATGGAACAAAGCGTTAATGAAATCCAAATCATGAAGAGGTACAGGAGTCCCAATGTTGTGAATTATTTTGACAGGTGAGTGGTTATGGTCTTATCCCATGTGTGCATTTACATACAGCAAACATGAGAGGTTAAAAACCCACTTTGGTCAGTGGCAGAAAGCAGAGCTGTTAATTTTTATTTATTCCTATCTCTCTACTCATCTCCAATGGATGAGAAGAGAGTGCATCCTGTCTGCATGAGTCTGGCACACCTAGTTTGAAAATTATTCCAAAATTATTCAATACCTGGATCAGCTGTATCTTCCTTAGTCAATAACCTTGAAGTTTACTGCCTCCACATTTATTTTGGATTGATTTTTAAAAATTTCTTAAGTGCTGATGAACCATCCTGAAATGGAATTCCCTTGGATTGTTGCCATTCTTTGCCATTGCTGGGCATGCCAGGAAGACTAGGTGCTTCTTTCCAGAAACACCATGCCTGACAGGTTTTTTATCTGGGCTGTTTCTAAACTGCATTTTTCACTTGCTAGCCATCTAAGACATCTCCTTTTTCACAGCTGTGCCTTTCTCCTTGAGACTGCACAGATTGCAAACAATGCACAGCCAAGAGGGAATATCTATTCCTATGATTCTGTCCTTGTCACAAAGGCATCTGGAAATAGGAAACCTGGAAGCAAAAATCAACGTAGCCATGCATGCTCATCTCCACAGCCTTGTTTCCTTCTTTCAGCTACCTTGTGGGTGAGGAACTCTGGCTGGTGCTGGAGTACATGGACGGAGGCACCCTGAACGATATCCTCAGCACGACCTCCCTGTATGAAGATGAGGCAGCAGCCATCAGTCGGGAGGTCAGCAATCCCATCTGTGTTTCCAAGGGCTTGGGCAGGATTGTCTGGGAAACAGGGGCTCAGACCTGCAGTGATTTCCTGTGCCAAGCTTTGGTTCTGTGTTGCTGCTATGCTATGGGCAAGTAAAAGCATCTCAAGTGAAAGGCCTGCCAGTGCCCCTGCACTCCCTGTACTCAGTGCCAATACTCTTCTCTCCTGCTGTTGTATTCTCGCTCTGGCTCATGTATTTGTATTTGCTGTTCTCCACCTTGCCTCTCTAAATGTTTGCCTGGAGTCTGTCTTCACTGCATTCCTTGCCTGTGAAAGCAAAGGTGCTGGTGGCAGGATTTGAAATGATCAGCAAAGAAAAAAGAGAGAGACTCATTTCTCTCAGGCCTCAGCATACAAGGACAGGAGTGCAGCCAAAAGGCTCTTTGCTTCTGAGCACATGCACTGCAGCAGCAGTCATCCTGGCTGGTTTGCATCCTGGCTGTTGCTCTTTCAGAAGCTGACATGCCTTTCCTCAGAAAGGTCCTGCTCTGCAAGTGTTGGAGCAGCAAGCTCTTCCTCTCAGTGGCACTGTGTTCTGCCATTACTGCCCATTCCCCTGGAGAGGGAATCTTTTGGATTCTTTGTTGTCTTTCTTGTGGGATGAAATCACATCACTCATTTTTGCCCTCCTCTTTCTGTTTTCTCTCTCAGTGCCTGCAAGGACTGTGTTTTCTTCACACAAACCATGTGATCCATAGAGATGTGAAGAGTGACAACATCCTTCTCAAAACCGATGGTTCTGTCAAGCTGGGTCAGTGTATTCTTGGTCAGGAGCAGCATTCCAGGGATGTGGGTGTGGGGCTGCTTTGAGTGACAGCCAGCTCCCCAAAAATGGTGCTGGTGGCAGCGCAGGGACACCCGCTGTGAGCTGAGGGCACAGTTGCAACGTGCACAGAGATAGGAGAAGGAACAAGCAGTCAAAAGTGGCCTTGCTCTGTGTGTGTCCCTTCCCGAGGGAGGGAGTTACAAGTCTAAAGCTTCCAAAGAACAAAAGACACTACTGGAGACAGTGTAAAAAATGGGGGGACTGTAAAAGTCGTGAATGCCAGGAGATTCAACAGCACATTTTCCAACTTCTACTGTGGAATTCTTTGGCTTGCTTTCCTAATTGCACAGAATTCAAATAAAAACAGTGTTTTGCTTTCTCCTCAGGTGATTTTGGCCTCTCTACTCAGCTCAGCCCTCAGCAGAGCAGACGGTGCTCGGTAGTCGGGACTCCTTGGTGGCTGGCGCCTGAAGTGCTGACAGGTCAACCATATGGTCCTAAAGTGGACATATGGTCTTTTGGAATTGTGGGGATTGAAATGATAGAGCAAGAACCTCCCTACTGGAACCAAAGTCCCATCACGGTAAGGAGCAAATACTCACTGATCCCACTGTCTTTCTCACCCGTCCCTTGTTCTGCATGCCATTGGACAAAATCCTATTGTCATCTGCCTGAACTACTTCCACCAAGGACCCCTCCTAAAAATGTGCCTGCAACACATCAGCATCTGCTGTAGTTTTGGCTGCAGCAGTGGGAGAACTGAAGCCTTACCACATGCAAACAAACTCCAAACAAACTCTATTCTCAGGCAAAACTTTCCTTTGGCTTTTAAGTGCTTCCAGTCCTTTGGCTGTGGAGATGGCCTTAATAGCAGGAAACAAGAATCTGAGAACTGCTATTATCTTTCCAGAAATGAAGGAAGGTGACTCAAACCCAACAAAGTTTCTAAAACTGTGGTCTTTAGAGATGAATCTAACTCCCTGTGCAGTTTCTTCTCACTGGGAAACATGCCTGAAACCTGGGCATGAGAGTGTAAAGACCACTGAGTCTCTTCTGCTTCTTGTACAGTGCTGCTGAAACACTCAGTCACTGTGTTTCTCTCCTAGCCAAAGGCACATTCTCTGCGTCACCAAGCCAGAGCCTGGTGATGCGGAGAGCCTGCCAAAACCTCCCATTTGTTTCCTGGCTCCTTCTGGCATGGGCCTACCATTAATGCATTGACTTGAGTAGCCAAGTGAGCAGAGGATGACCATAGGGATGGCACCTCTCCTTCTTCTGACCATGACAATTTTTCTTTTGCTGCAAAACGGGAAGCTGCAATTTTCAGACTGCTGAGAGACAGAACTGCAGGTGGCTCCTTTGTGCCCAAGCAGGAATTTTCATCCCAATACATTTGTGCAGGCATCTTAATGTGTCTCTGTTGAAGATGAGATTGTAAATGTTGATTTCCTTACCTGAGGATTTACTGATGGATTTCCTTTCTTTCCTTCCAGTCACCATTGTTTTCAAGAAAAGTAGAAAAAGTATGATGAGTTTTGTTCTATGGCACATGCGCTTAAAGGACCAACAAGCACTGCAGACATGCCTTTCATGTACTAACCCTTGAAATTAGTTTGTATAGCACAGTCCCTCTTCCAAAAAGCCTCTCAAGCTGGTATGAATCCTCAGAGAAGCAAATGTGCTTTTGCTGCTGTAGTTCCCACTAACTAGGTCAGTCAATGAAATCAGCTGCCAATGCAAGATCTTCGGGATGGTGGAAAAGCTGTGGCTGCATCAGGGTTTGGGTTTTTGGTTGGTAAAGGAAAATGATCTCTGGGTCTCTGCCAGGGCAGAAACCGCCACTGAAGAACAGAGGTTAAACAAAGGGAGGTGAGAGAGCACTTAGAGATGCGAAAGCAGCAAGTGGAGCCTGGTGTCTCCTTTTTCTCCAGGCTACACAACTGATAGCCACAGTAGGGACCCCACGGCTGCAGCAGCCCAACCGATTCTCGCCTTGCCTGCGTGACTTCCTGAGCTGCTGCCTGCAGAGAGACAAGGAGCAGCGCTGGTCTGCCAGGGAGCTCCTGCAGGTAAAATGTGAAGGGGCTGCAGGTGAAACAGGCTCGGAGGGATGGGCTCCTCCTCCACTCAAGTCCAAGGCATCACATGAGTCCCCTTCCTCCTCACCTCCATTCTTGGTGCTCTTCAAATTAAAATGGTGAGGGATCCTAGACTGGGCTGGGCTGGCAGGGCCCTGTAAAGGTCCTCTGGTGCAAGTGTCCTGCAATGAGCAGGGACATCTTTAAAGAGATCAGGTTGCTCAGAGCCCTTTCCCACCTGACCTGAAATGGTTGCAGGGATGGGGCACCTAAAAACTCTGGGGGCAACCTGTGCCAAGGTCACACCATGCTCTGTGTAAAAAAGTTCTGATTAGATCCCCTTTGTGTTAAAACATGTTCACCCACATCCTATTGCAACTGGCCCTGTAAAAAACGATGTCCCCCACTTTCTTCAAAGCCACTCTGAAGTCTTGGAAAGTGGCAATAAAGTCTCCCTGCGGCCTGTTCTTCACAAAACCTCCACCTCTCTCCGCATTTCCTGGCATGGTGTGGAAGTGGGGAAGGATGTTCTTCATTCATCCTCTCCAGACCACACTGCCTTTGGAATCTGGCCCACTGGTCGGTTTTTGGCCAGCTTTGGTATTTCTATTTGAGGCAGAAAGGGCAATGGCATTTGAAGGCAAAACCAAAAGAAGAATGAGGCAGCCCAAACACCCTGCAGATGCAGGCCTTCAGCTGTGACTGGAGAACATTGGGGCTCCTACCACTTGGATTTGTATCCCGAAATGCAATAATCTCTTTGGCTGGAGGAGAGCCTTGCTCAAGTGAGAAAGCAGAAAGATTAGAGAGGGTGCTCAGGAAGGTCTCCTGTGGTGCAGAGCTGTCAGCACTTGGGAGGTGAGAGTGGGCCCGGCCTCGGCTGGGGTGGAGCCCCAGCAGAGCCCCGGCAGAGGCCGGAGCAGGCTGAGCCCCGGCAGAGGCAGGCTGTCCTCTGCAGCTGTGGCAAAAGTGGAGGCTCTGGAATTGCTTCCAAGGCCTGGCAGAAGTGCAGTTCCAGAGCCCTCTCCGCTCCCTGCAGGCCCCGTCCATCCCCTCAGCTGTGGGAATTCCGCCCATCATTCCTGATGCCCAGAATTGCCAAGACAACCCTTAGAGGGCTCGGAGGTTCTGGAACGTTGCCAGAAGTGCTTGGTGGCTAGACTTTGATCTTGTATGGGATGCCGCACCTGTATGAGGATGAGAGGATCACATGGAGATAAATGGTGAAGGGATAGATTAATTATAGTGTGAAAACACAGGTTTTAGAATCTCAGTACAGGGGGGTTCTAGGAGACAAGATGGAGGAATTAGGGCATGTCCTGTCCTTCTTCTTCTTCTTCTTCTTGTCATCCATCTTTGATAGTGATGGTGGCACTTTGAGATTGGTTCTTACTGAATTTGCACTTGTCAATAAGAGTGAAAGGTATTGGGAGGAAAAGGTAAATATCCTACACGTAGTTTTTGGTATAAAAATAAGCGGCCGCCCCGAGGGAGGTCAGTGTGCCCATGGCTGATTTGCTGTGCGGACCTCTGTCAGGCCGGGAGAAAATATTGTAGATAAGAATTAATAAGCAACACTGAAGAACTGAAAAACCTGAAGACTCCTTTTGTCTTTTCGAGCGCGGGCTGCCTCAAGGCCATCCAGAGCCTTACCAGGCCATTTAAACAGCCAAGATGGGACAGTTGGCGTCCGCTGCGTGGGCTACTCCCACCAAAGGGGGGGTGCTAGCCCTTAAGAGCCGAGAGGGCAGCTCCTGACTTGGACGAATTCCCAGGAGAGCACTGGTAACTCCTTGGGAGAGAAGCCAGAAAATGGCCGAGAGAGTCTGAAAAAAGCAGCAGCCACTGAGAACATCTCAGCTTCTGCCGAAGAAGGTTCGTAGCAGAACAGCCCGGACCGGAACCATAAAGGTGCCTCTGGATCCATCTCCTGTGACCTGCTGGACGGAGATCAGGAGCCTTCGGACTGCTCTGACAACAGAGATTCAGTGAGAAGGTCAAAAACTAAGAACATGGGGGGCACACTCTCCCAAGAACAGCTGGGAATTTTGTCCGCCTTACAAGGCGTGGCAGAAACACACACAGTAGGGATCCCAAAGAAGGAGCATAAAAAGCTTCTATTGTGGGTGAGACTCAATTACGCATTTTTAGAGACGCGTCTGTTGTTTGAAGTGGGGTTTTGGCAAGAAATTAATAGACATCTTTATCTTTTAGCCACGAAAAAAGACGAGACAGCTTTGAAATTGCTGTCTCCGGCAAGAATTATGTTAGAAAGTATCTCAGTGCAGTCAAAAAGACTGGAAAGGCAACAAGCTGTTGTGGGTCCCTCAGAGGCAGTGGGAGAAGAGCAAGGCTGGAGACAGAGATTGGCTCTGGCCCCAGCTAGCCAGGGGGAAAAAGCTCTCGAGGAACGGGAGCAGGGAGCAATATCATTGCCTCCAATCCCACCACCCAGAAAGCCCAAGAGATCCCTAAAATGCCCTGAAACCCCAGAGAGTACAGGGGCTTCAGGCTCTGACTCAGGCTCAGAAGATACCATCCTACTCCCATAAAAGTTGAGGTTTTCTCCTCATGAGACAGAGGGAGAAGGGACGGGAAAAGCGGCGGAGTCGGAAGGGGGGGTCCGAGGGGGAGAGAAGGGGTCAGGGGAAGCTAGTCCTCATGGTGAGCACAGCGGCGCGGCAGCGACAGTGCAGGCTGGCGGGGGGAGCACGCGTGCGGAGGTGATGGTATACATGGGTTCTGGTGCGGCTTTTGCGAGTGCAGCGCTGGGAGCAGCGGTCGCCTCAGTTGGCACGGTGCCAAAGATGCGCGCGAGGGGAAAGGCTCGCGGGACTCCAGGAGAGGGTTCTCAGACTGACGTGGCAGCGTTAGACATGGGCAGCGAATTGGGAGAGGCACAGTCCCAATCGGCTACCGTTGGGAGACGCAGAGGACACGCGGTTGTGACGTCAGACCCGGAAATCAGGACGTGGAGATCGGCTTGTATCGCGGGGTGGGCCCGAGTGCCGGTGGGGAGCGGGCTGCGTGCACCAGTGGGAGGAGTGGATACTGCATCAGAAGAGGAGGAGAGAGAGTCAGTGACAGATCAAAGGGAAGAGATTTCAGAAGCGGAACGGGAGGGAGAGAGTGACGTCAGCTCGGGAGAGATGGGGGGGCGGTTCCGAAAGCACGCATGCGTGGAAAGCAGAGCGTGGTCATAGGCGGGTCTATTCCCCTGTGACGTCTCGGGCGAGGAGGGGCCATGCTCAGGGTTCCACATCCCAGGGCTCCACCCCTTCTCCAGTCCCAGTGCCTTCAGTCCAAACCCTTGGGGTCCAAGCCTCTTCCCTCCAAGGGAGACGTTCATGTATTCAAGCTCCATTGTCAGCTGAATCAAAAGCCATGCAGACTCAGTCTCAAACAAGATCGCAGGCACGGCAGTCGGCCAAACGAGAAGCAGTCGAGTTCATGCCGCCATCCAAGCTACCCAGTCCGGTGACAGCGCCACCTCGTGGGGGGATGACCGAAGTGCACGACATGCCGGATCTGTTCGGTGGAGCCACAGCGCCATCTCGTGGCGAGACTGCAACAATGCAGCAATTTTTTCCAACAACATATAAAAAGAAGAGTACATCTAAGAAATCAATGACAACTCAACAAATGGATTATCCTTCAACTTCGGGATTTCACGAAGATGAGGAAAATTTAGATGAAGCACAGCAACAAGGAGAAGACATCATACGGATTACAGCATTGGAAGGTGTTCCGGCGTGGATGCTGTCAGCAGCGGAAGCGGTAAAAACTTCTTGCATTCTTTTGATACAGCAAAAAAGATATATCAACAGGATCCTCAAGTTTCCTTTTCAGATTTAGGAGCGAGGCCGAAAACCTCAAAGCAAGGAATGAGGTACAACGAATCACCGATGACCTCCACGACTCCACTGTTTATGCAGATACCGATGGAGTTTCCACAGGAGGAATTTAAACAGCCAGTGAAGACGATGGACTGGAAGTGCATCAGAAAGGCGTTGGTAAAAGACAAGCATTTATTTCCGGGTTCAGGAGATTTGACAATGCCGGTGACGTACGACGCCCAGGGACAAAATCCGAGATGGGAAAGGATGGGTCACGAAACACTCAAAGATTTAGGGAAGGCGGCCCAAACTTTTGGGCTGGGTTCACAATATTTAAAACAACTATTAAGGGAAACATTCACCATGTACGACCTTACACCATATGATATTTGAAGCATTGTGGCAATGATTCTCACTGACAACAGAGTCTCGTCTGGGAAAAAAGATGGAGAAAGTATCTTTTGGAGTTGAGAAATAGATATCAAGGTGGGCCAAACGCAAATCTCACAGAAGCACAGTTAGCAGGAGATCCTCCGGATGACAACCCAGGGGAACAAGCAGTGCGGCTTCCACGAAGAGTGTTAAATGACATCAAAGAGGCAGCGCAAATGGCAATCATGCAGATAACGCCAGCAGGAACTCAGGATGTTCCGTTCTCTTGCATCAGGCAAGGTCCTGCAGAACCATACATGTCGTTCATTGATCGACTCACACAAGCCGTGGATCGACAGGTGATGATTGAAGAAGCGAAGAGGCCTCTCTTGGAGAGCTTGGCTTTCAGCAATGCCAACCCAGATTGTCAACGGGTCATTAGTGCCATGCAAGGACGGCCATCCTTGGCAGAGATGGTGGAGGCATGCAGCAATGTGGGGACACCTCAGCATGTCGCATCGATTGTGAAGAACGAGTTAAGAGAGGAATGGAAAGAACAGATAAAGGGACAGTCAGAGAGACAATCGGAAGACAAGGCATTGGAAAAGATGCTGGAAAAAATACTTCATCAACAGAACAAGAACACAAACAAAGTTCTTGCAACAATGCAGAAGAAGAGCAATCCCCTAGGAGGACAGTGTTACAAATGTGGGGAGTTTGGACACATGAAAAAGAATTGTCCACAGACACATACACCAGCACCAGCGCAAAAAGCAGAAAGGCCAATTTGTGCGCAGTGCGGAAGAGGAAGACACTCTGTAAAAGAATGTTATTCTCAGACAGACATGGAAAGAAATCCTTTACCATATCTGGGAAACAAGAGGAGAAGCGCGTCCATAAATCGCCAGCCAGCACAGACACAAGTGATGGCGGTGACACAAGAGCAGACAGGACAGTCTTCAGTGAGCGACAAGCAGATGCCCTCGGCAAAACCCTTGGTTGATTCCATAGCGACCCAGACCTCCTCCCACCAGGAGCACAGTGTGCATTGGCAGCTTCTAAATT
This sequence comes from Melozone crissalis, assembly GCF_028551555.1. Classification (NCBI taxonomy): domain Eukaryota; kingdom Metazoa; phylum Chordata; class Aves; order Passeriformes; family Passerellidae; genus Melozone; species Melozone crissalis. The sequence goes on along the minus strand of NW_026535783.1, from coordinate 15,171,720 downwards.
AGTATGCTTCCTAGACAAAAATCATGCAGAGATACCAGCGGGTATCCGCGGAGATTCATACAAAAAGCAAGATTTCTTGATAGTTGGACAAGACAAATGCAGCATTCTTGGACTCATTGTTTACCCTACAGTTGTTTCTGCAGACAAGAATACAGAATTGACGGTTCTGTCAAGAGTGCTTCGTCCACCATTGACTGTGCCGGAAAACACTGTGGTTGCGAGAGCTTTCGCCTTGCCGCCACACGCCATTGGAGAAGTCATGTCCATCTTTGACGAAGAAGGGCTTCCTATGAAGGAGCATGTTGAGATACATACTACATGGGTGAAGCACATAGGTCGAGATCGACCCACACTCACGTGCCAACTAACATGTGGAGACAGGACGATAGCAATCAGAGGTATGCTCGACACAGGGGCGGATGTCACAGCAACATCGTACATCTTAAGCCACGCAACTGGAGCTTGGTCACGCCCTTGGGCTCCCTCTCAGGCATAGGGGGAGCTTCTCTGTGTCTGCAGAGCAAGAATTTCATCGTTGTCACGGGACCAGGAAACAAGACGGCAATCATTCATCCTTTTGTTGTCCAGAAGCCGATCACAGTCTGGGGTCGAGACCTTTTGGCACAATGGGGCGCAAAGATCGAAGTGGATTTTTAGTAGGGGTCACTGCGGCACTCGCCACATTGAAGTTGACATGGAGAACAGACGATCCAGTTTGGGAGGATCAGTGGCCCCTTGAGCGGAAAAAGTTGAGTGCTTTGAAAAACCTGGTCCAAGAACAATTGCAGAAGGGACACATGAAGCCAACAGACTGCCCTTGGAACTCTCCAGTGTTTGTCATCAAGAAAAAGCTATCAGGCAAATGGAGGCTGTTACATGATCTCAGGAAGATCAATGAAGTTATAGAAGACATGGGACCACTTCAGCTGGGACTTCCATCTGTCTCAATGATTCCCAGAGACTGGCCGCTTGTGGTCATTGACCTCAAGGATTGTTTCTTCAGTATTCTGCTCCATCCAGATGATGCTCTGAGATTTGCCTTTTCAGTTCCAAGTATCAACAAGGAAACGCCTCTGCAGCGGTACCATTGGATGGTTCTTCCACAAGGACTCAAAAATTCTCCGACGATCTGTCAATGGTACGTAGCACGAGCTTTGGCACCAGCGCGGAAGAAGTTTCTGAAGGTGAAGATCATTCATTACATGGATGATTTGCTCATTGCAGCATCAACACAACAGGAGCTGCAAGAAGCTCGTGACTGTGTGATCGCAGAAGTGCAAAAGGCAGGTCTGGAAATCAGCATTTCAAAGATTTAAGAGGTTGCGCCTTGGAAATATCTAGGGTGGAAGATTTCAGAGAAAACAATAAAACCCCAGAAAATGGAGGTCAGCACAGAGATCAGCAATTTACATGATTTACAACAGCTTTTGGGAGAGATCAACTGGATGAGGCCTATTTTGGGAATCACAAACAGCGACATTCCAGCGTTGCTCGATCTTTTGAGAGGAGACAGACATTCAATCTCCCAGGACTCTCACACAAGAAGCGAAGAGAGAGCTGGAGAAAGTCACAGAAGCGATACAGAAAAGGCAGGCACATCGATTTGTTCCAACGTTGCCTTTTCAGTTGGCAGTGCTGGGGAAGAAAACACAGTTCCATGGTTTGATCTTCCAATGGGATGAATCACAAAAAGACTCTCTAATAATCATAGAGTGGGTTTTTCTACCATACAGGCCTTCAAAGATAATTCTCACAGATTTAGAGATGGCAGCACAAATCATCATAAAGGCGAGAACAAGGTTGCTGACAATGGCAGCATGGGAATTCTCAATCATCAGATTACCTCTGAAGAATAACTATTTTGATTGGGCGATGCAGCAATCAACAATAGGGGATTGGGATTCAGATGTAAAGACGGTTCAGGGCTCTCCACAAATCGTGGAGTTGGCAGCCGTTGTCCGAGTGTTTCAGTTTTTCGAACAACCTCGTAATCTGGTCACAGATTCAGGATATGTTGCGGGTGTGGTCAAACGATTGGAAGGTTCACTGTTGAAAGAAGTCATTAATGAGGTTTTATACTCATATCTGGCGAGCTTGAAAACGTTGCTAGAGAGCAGAGAAAGAGAATATTTTATCACGCACATTAGAGCGCACACAACACTTCCGGGGTTTTTAGCGGAAGGGAATGCTCGGGCAGACAGGTTGACAATGCCCATTTCGCAAACACTTCCGGACATTTTTGAGCAGGCAAGATTGAGTCATGCGTTCTTTCATCAGAATGCACAGGCGCTGATGGAATCCTTTCGTCTCACAAAGAGTCAGGCGAGGGAGATCATTAGTACTTGTCCAGACTGTCAGCTTGTGGAGCCACCTTCTTCTACAGGAACAGTCAATCCGCAGGGACTGCAAAGTCTTCAGCTGTGGCAAGCTGATGTCAAAAAGTATCCATCCCTTGGGAGGCTCAAAAATGTTCATGTTTCAGTAGATACAGTCTCAGGTGCGGTCTTTGCTTCAGCCCATGCAGGGGAAACAGCACACCATGCATGTCGACATTTTCTGCAAGCATTCGCATCATTAGGTGTGCCTCAGGAGATAAAAACAGACAACGGTCCAACATACACAGGCAGGGTGCTTGACAGATTCCTGAAAAGATGGGGTGTCAAACATACATTTGGTATTCCACATTCACCCACAGGTCAGGCAATCATTGAAAGAACATATCACACCTTGAAATCCCTTCTGGACAGACAAAGAAGGCATGAGCCAGAGGCAACACCTCACATGAAATTAAATAAAGTGTTGTATGTGTTGAATTTCATAATAGTTCATCCTCAGGACCTAATCCACCAATCGTGAGGCATTTTTTAAACAGCACACAGGCAAAGCTAAGGGAAAATCCTTTAGTTTTGATCAGAAACCCAGAGAAAGGACAAATAGAGGGCCCTTTCAAACTAATCACTTGGGGCAAGGGTTTCGCTTGTGTTTTCACAGAGCGAGGTCTGAAGTGGGTTTCAGTGCGACATGTGAAGCCATTTTGAACGCAAGAACAGGATAACGCTGATCCGAGAAACAGAGACGAGTACTCAGACAGAAGTCGAGGCTCAGACTGCAAAAGACGACTCAGAAGAGAAATAAAAAAGAACTAAAGACTTTGGGGATTTTTCCTTTGGGGTCTTGAGTGAAAACACAACAATGATTTTGCACGAGAGTGAAGTCATGAGCTTCAGAATGCTCATGTGCATCATTCTTTCATTCATTGCAATAAGCAATGGGGCAAATTTAACCATTGATCAACCAAAACAAAATGTGTGGGAGGCTTTAGCTCAGGCAGAGAATTTGTACAGTATTTGTCTGACACATTCGAGGCCAGGGAGACCATTTTCAGCATGGATGGTTGGATTGCCAGTGGACGAATGGCCAATTCCAGGGCACTCCGCAGTTAACATCTTGTAGATCATTAAAGATCCTCTGAAGGAGTGGTGTGCTTGGACACATCTTCTTCCTGTGGCTTCTACAGAACCTCAGGAATTGGAGATTTTTGGGTCCATGACAATGGAACTCTGCATGCAGTTTGAAACTCCAAATGTCACAAAGACAAAACTATTGACGTAACTCCCAATCATGAATTATATAAAAATGCATCAGCTTGGTGTAAATATACAGAGAAAACTGCCAGAGGATCGATCCAAGTCCCAGTGCAATTGCCATGGGGTTTGTTTTTAGTTTGCGGGGACAGAATTTGGAACGGCATTCCTGCTAATGCCAGGGGAGGTCCATGCAGCATTGGGAAAATTTCAATGTTGTCGCCAGATTTGAAATTGCTAAAAGAGTAAAAGCACAAAGAAAAAAGGTCATTACAACATTATGCGGCAGATTGCAACGACGAAATATATACTTGGGACAAGGCAAGGAGAATTGCTACAGCAATCTTCTCACCTCAAACAGCATCGGGGGTGGCTTTCACTCAACTCGACCACATGGGTTCTTGACTGTGCAAACATGCTCAATCCGTGTCTGTCACATTGAGGGACATGTTAAAAGACATCAGTGGTGTAAGACAGGCGACTCTTCAAAACAGAGCGGCGATCAATTATCTATTGCTCACTCATGGACATGGGTGTGAAGAATTTTAGGGGATGTGCTGCATGAATCTCCCAGACCATTCAAGATCAATTCATGAAAGAATTCAGAAAATAAAAGACAGCATAAATAAACTTGGCAAGATCACAGGATCGTGGATCGATGATCTGGCAGGATTTTTTGATCTCCCTCCCATATGGAGAGGAATTTTAAAGATAGCATTATATGTCTTAATAACTCTCTTAGTCCTCATGCTTGTTATCCCGTGCATCTTTTTATGTATAAGGCATGTCATGAGTCAGGTAGCGAAAGGAGTGCTTTTGGTGCAAACAGAAGGGGGGATGTGGGAATTCCGCACATTGTTCCTGATGTCCAGAATTGCCAAGACAACCCTTAGAGGGCTCGGAGGTTCTGGAACGTTGCCAGAAGTGCTTGGTGGCTAGACTTTGATCCTGCACAGGATGCTGCACCTGTATGAGGATGGGAGGATCACATGGGGATAAATGGTGAAGGGATAGATTAATTAAAGGGTGAAAACACAGGTTTTAGAATCTCAGTACAGGGGGGTTCTAGGAGACAAGATGGAGGAATTAGGGCATGTCCTGTCCTTCTTCTTCTTCTTCTTGTCATCCATCTTTGATGGTGATGGTGGCACTTTGAGATTGGTTCTTACTGAATTTGCACTTGTCAATAAGAGTGAAAGGTAATGGGAGGAAAAGGTAAATATCTTACATGTAGTTTTTGGTATAAAAATAAGCGGCCGCCCCGAGGGAGGTCAGTGTGCCCATGGCTGACTTGCTGTGTGGACCTCTGTCGGGCCGGGAGAAAATATTGTAGATAAGAATTAATAAACAACACTGAAGAACTGAAAAACCTTCAGACCCCTTTTGTCCTTTCAAGCGCGGACTGCCTCAAGGCCATCCAGAGCCTTACCAGGCCATTTGAACAGCCGAGACAGGACACTCCTGAACCTGTGACAAAGGCCAGCAGGGACCTACAGGACATTCCTATACTCATGTCAGTAAATTCTGAGAAGTGCTTTAAGTATCAGTAAGTCAAAAGTTATCAATCAGTAAATCAAATAATTTGGGGGAATATTTAGCCTGTGAGTTTTAGCAAAGTATTGAAAATGTCTTAGATTCATGGGTACAAGCAAGTAAGTGAGATTGCTGGGTGTGCACGTATCAGGGAAGTGATTCCCCACACACCCAGTGCTCAGATCAAGTATTGCCTCTCTTCTAACCCTGAGCTGGCAGCAGGGATCAGGCCCTGCTTGGTAACATTCATTTTGAAGACTTCTGTTGAGCAGGTAAGAATGGTCCAAATGAAACCTTTCCAGCTGTTTCCCTTTGGTTCACCTGTTTGAGGGTTAAGATTCTGTGCTGCGGGTATCCTGGGTGTGTGCAGAGCAGAGCAGCCCCAGAAAGCCCTTGGTTTGCCCACCAGTTGTCAAGCCTTGTTGCCAGGTGTGCCCAGCTCAGGCAGGAGAAAGAGCCCGCAGCGCAGTGGGCACCGTGCCCTGCCCAGCTGGGGCTCTCTGGCACACAGCCGCAGCAGCGCCAGCACCGTTCAACCCGCTCCTGCCTTGGCTTACCCTGGCACACAGAAGCCTCTGGAAATCAGCACCGCCAGCGGCGTTCCCAGCTTGGAGCAGCTGCTGCTGGCGGGCAGATGCTGCCACTTCCACTGCTTCCAAAGGGGAAGAGAGCCCTGGGCATGTCCAAGAAAGGTGCAAATATGTGGGGAGATACGTTAGGAAGGATTTCAGCTGTGATGCAAACAGTGCCTTCTCTCCTGGTTCTATGTGTTCTAGACGAGTAATGCCATGGTTGGCTCTGTCAGTTAAGAAGTAGATGTTACGTGGATGTTCAAATGTGTAGTGATGATATTGTAATATATCCTCCCATTATCTTCTTTCTCCTCCCCCTTGTAATTGCCTTGGTAGTCAGGGCACTTGGGGAGGGCTGGCTTGTGACCAGCAGGCAGGGGGAAACAACATCTGTTCTCCAGTCAAGATGCAAGAAAGTGATCTCTACCAATGGACAGCAGAGTAAGAGTTGACTGACAAAACTTTTGGAGGGGCTAAGTGTATAAAAGGCCGAGTGTCCTTTTTGTAGATGAGCTCATGGCTGCTATTCATGGAGACCCTCAATGTTGCAATTTTTCCATATTCATTCCTTTGTTAATGTTTAATATACCTTTAATATGTTAAAAATGAGAGTCATTTCTCACATGTGCGGTACAGTGGGCCATTCTCTTGGTCTGGTTTCCTTTGCTTATGTCCCATCTGAGTGCTCAGCTGGGGCACAGGCTGTAGGTGCTTGGGGCACTCCTGGAGTTCCTCTTGGATGCCCTGAACAACAGGGTTTGGCCCATGAGGGGAATTTGTGCTGCTTTGTGACAAAGGAGAACTTCCCAGGCTCTTTTGTGTTTGATGTAGGGAAGGTTGGGTATTGCTTTGCATAAATTCACAGACCAACATAGAGCTGTTCCTTTGTGATGTCAGGGCATGGTTGCCACATTGTCATAGTGGCATCAGAAGGCTGCCTTGGTGCACAGAAGGACTGAGTGTCAGAGCAGCCCTATATCTCCTCAGATCAGGAAAACCTTCCTGCTTGCCACCTTTGTCAGTAGGCAGCTGCCCACTGAGAACAGCCTTTTTTTTCCTAGTGTTCTGGGAAATTTCCACAACATTGGAACGATGTTTCACCATCTGGCCATGGCAGCTTTCGCTGCCTATGGCATGTCCTTTTCTATCTATTACGTTACACACTTCACCCGTAAGTAGAGGTTTCCCTTCTGCTTTTGTTAGGGTGTAACCTAACCTGGGTTTTCTATGTCTTCCTTCTCTTACTTAGTGACTGCATGTCTGATTTTGAAACAGAAAGAGCATTAGGATGCCACTGCTTTGGTAAAGCTCCTGTCAAGGCATTCAGCTAAAAAGGGGGTGTCTGTAGCCACAGGGGCAGCATTTGCAAGGGAACCTGCAGGGGTTCTGTTCCCTCCACGGGAGAGTCTGTGGCAGCAGAGTCTGTCATTTCCTCAGTTTGCTGGGGCAAGCAAGACACCTTTGAAAACGTAGACTGGTAGACCTTCTTGGAAGGCCTTCTTAAAACTCTGCAATTGTTCCGAGAATTCAGGGAAAGCTTCTTTCTTTCAGTTTCTCTTGAAAGGATCTGACTGTCTAACTTGACCCTTTACTGAGTGCTAAAATCATGATCTTCCCTTTGCAATGAAATGCAAACTCTAAAGCAGTGCGTGTCTGCCACTGAACCCTGGAGCTGCTGCTGTGCTGTTTCACAATGAAGTGCCAGAGCTCAGGAGGAGTTTGGGGAAGATTTTCTGGGCAAACACTTCCAGCAAGTTTATGAGAATTGGTGCATGCAACTGATTTTTTAAAAAAAAGTCTCCAAAGGAAAGGATTTTAGAAGCTCTTTATGTGCTTAGTAAAACAGGAGCATTGAGTATTAAAAAATAATTTGCATTTTCTTGGTCATGTTTGTAGTCATTTACCGGCAAAACAGGCCAAAGTGTAGACACAACCAAGAATATTGTCCTGATCTCTTGCTGACTGTGTGAGTGAAATGTGTGTCCTGGAGGGATGTTGTGAAATGGGAAATCCTCTCTGTTTGGGTTGATTTGTTCTGTGGGATTCAGCAGCCCAGGCAGTTTTCTCACAGCATTTGGTTTATTTTCCCTGCCCACTACAGGTCGCCTGAAGCGTGTATTCAGAGGTGCTGATCCTGAGGTGAATGACAAAGGAACATTTCATGTTCCTGGTGTTTAAGCATTGTAGAGGAAGCTGTGAGCTTGGCCAGTGGCAATAGAGTTTAGAGGGCCAGCTAGGAAGGCTGTACGAAACCGATTTTCATGCCTGAAAGAAAAAAAATCAAAGGCACAAGTGGTAATTTATTAATTTTCATCTCAGAGTATTGAAGAACTAGAAATCCAGTTTTGCAGAGAGAACGTTGTTTCCTACAGCATAGAGGGTGGAGTATTTAACTGAGAGAAAATTCCTGTACAGTTGAATTACACCACTGAATTTAAGTCAGAGTACCTTAGAATTCTATTCCTAACAAATCTTATAATATCTACATAAAAGATGCAGTTGCAGAAGAGGAAGGCCATCTTGCAATGTGCCTGCTGTATCTGAAGGGAAATGGGCACCTTTGTGGCTGGGGAGCTGCGTGGGCAAAAAGGAGCCAGGGGTGCTGGCGACCTTGAGCAGCTGAAGATGAGGCAGCGTGTGGCCAGGGGGCCAAGAAGGCCAAGGGCATGGTGGCCTGTGCCAGCAGCAGTGGGGCAGCCAGAGCAGGGCAGTGAGCGTGGCCCTGTGCTGGGCAGCGCTGCGGCCACAGCTGGAGTGCTGTGTGCACTTGTGGGCCCTGGGGAGCAGAAAGTCATGGAGGGGCTGCAGCGTGTGCACAGAAGGACAGGGGAGCTGGGCAAGGGGGTGCAGCACAAGGCCAGGGAGGAGGTGCTGAGGGAGCTTTAGCCTCGACAGTGGGAGGCTCTTGAGGGGTCTTCAGCATCTCCGCAATGCATTGAAATATTTAGCCATTTTTGGACTGGACCTTCCCTCCCTTTTTTATTGTTAGTTTTTACTTTACTTGGAGGAGGAGACCAATTCATTTTCTCTTTCTCCCAACTCAGGTTCTTTCTGCAATTACTTCCTGCCCTTACACAGCCCTGGGAATGGTTCTGCTCTAAGTATTTTTTCCAAGGCATCACTTCTAGGGAATGCAGTATTTTTGTGTGAGAACACATCATTCTGTGCAGGGACCTTGGGGCAGAAGGAGCTGTTGTGTTTCTAGGCCAGCCAGTATGGCCTTACAGATCACCTTTAAATTAGCAGTGCTCGTGCTTTTCTGCAGCCCAGGCAATCAGTGTGTGTTCTGTTTGGGAATTGAGCAGGAGATCAATGCCCCTGCATTCCAGCTGCTCCTCAGAGATCACAGGAGCTGGGAGGGGCTGGGCTGCAGTTTGGATTCCAGGCACTTCAGCACCATCAGTGTGCTCTAGTCCAAGACAAGACCTTGGCCGAGCACAGATGCACAAAGAGTGCAATTCCCAGTGCAGTGCTCTGGGTCTGATTGCATTCCATAAGGACCCACATGCTCCAGTTTTCCCAAGAGTGTGGGTTACTGAAGCAACAGGAAAGAAGTCTCAGAACTGCTGCTGATCATGGCAATGGCCACCAAGTGTTGATCTGTGCAGCAACAGAGGACAGTAAAGAGAGATCATAGTAGTGAGATCTATCTCTCTATCTTTCTTCCTATCTATCTATCTATCTATCTATCTATCTATGTAACATTTACATAATTGAATCTTCCTGGCTCAAGTCCAAGGCAGTTGGAGGTGCAAAGCTCACCTAAAGCAGCATCCCTTTCAGGACAGGATTAGAGACATGTTCCCTTGACCGATTCTGAGCAGGCAGAGATGTTTCCCCCTCCCGATCTGGTGACTTTTCCCCCAGAGTTGTTTTCCTCCTCCAGCCTCTTGTGCCCTGAAGTCTCCAGTTAATTCTTTAAATTTCTGCCTCTCCTAGAGAGGTGGAACAATTCCATGTTTAGGTGGTGTTTCGTGACTCTGGTCATACGTGCCATGCATTACATGACACATGGTTTCCTTCACTGGCATCCCCAGGCCTGTGTAAGTGCATTCGTGCATGGGGCCTTAGGGGAGTCTCTGCTTCTGCTGATCAGAATTCTCAGTTGACAAAAGAGGGAGAAGAAACACCTTGGTCCTCCTGCATATACTGAGGTGGCCATAGAGGCTCTGTGACCTCCATCAGAGATCTTTACATGCATCCTCATGTCCTGAATGACCAGGTTTTCTAACAAGAGTGTGGATGTCAGAAAGGCAGGAAGGCTGGTGCAGGCCTGAAGAGAACTCCAGAAGCATCTCTGACAAGGCCTGAGCTCACCCAGAAAGCCACCTCCAAAGCCAGAATGGAGATGTGGGACAGGGCAGGGTGTCAGTCACTACTAAAAGACAAACAGGACATGGCAGAAGCAGAGGGAGGCCCTCACCAGACCCTTGAGAAATGCCACACCTTCCCTGTCAACTGCCTGAGAGGCTCTTGCAGCTTCAGTCCCAGATTGTAGGGCCCTGATTGTAGGGCCAGGGTCACTTTGGAATCTGTGCCTCCCCTCAAACAGAGAATGACCCAGCAGAGCAGCAGCACAGTGCTTTGGGAATGTGTGAGCCCAGCAGTCTTGGAGTCTTGGCCCACAAAGGTCCTATGGGAAGCTGAAACCCATCTTCTCTTGCTTTCTGTGCAGGTGCTTCTAGAGAGAGAGCAGGAGCAGACTGCTTCATCAGAGATGCCATGCCAGACTCAGGGAGAGCTGTTCCCAGCCCCAGAGCAGGAAGAGCAGCTCGGGCAGCAGGTGGAAGAGCCACAGGAGAAAGGCCAGGAAAGCCTGACTGGCCAGGGCACAGAGGGTGCAGCGAGGCGTATGTGGCCCAGAGGTCAGTGTCCGGGATATGGGATATGGGCCAACACCCAGCTGCAATTCCCTGCCAGCCCCCTCGGCGTTGTATGGCCTTGGGCGGTGCTGGCTACGGACAGGCTCTCGCTGCTGAATAGATGAGGAAGGAGCAAGACACTTCACCGGTGGTTAATGTCACTTTATTGGTGTTCCAGACGATCCAACAGAGGAGAAACCAGCTGGGGAAGTGGCCCCAAGGGGCGGGAGAAGTAAGGTTTTAAAGAAAGGGGGTGTATAAGGGAGGGATTTACAGTGAGCCAATGGGGAAGGGTGAAGGGATGAATTTAACATAACTGACATATGGGGGTAACCAATAAATACAAGGTAAAGGAGGGGCCCCGGAATCTCAGCCAACCACAACCCCCAGAGAAAAGTAGTTTCTGGAAAACTGGGAGGAGTGGGGGATCATTTACTGGGCCCAGGGAGGAGGAAAAGTTTACTTATAAGGAGGTAAGGGGGAGGACAAATTATATAACTTACGTAATTGACACAACCAAGGGCAGGGGTAACCATAGTAACATAACTGACAGTAGAGCTAATGGCCGGAAAACTGGGGAGGGCAGAACCATTTACATTGAACAGGGGGGACAATACATAAAATGAGGGAGTAATAAAAGAAACTTAACAACACACTACAACATCTCCCTGTTTTTTACCAAATAAAATTCAAATGAACGAAAAGGTCCATATTAAACTTAAAACGCAGCAACCCGCGGCTGGTCCGGCCAGGCCCCGCCCTCCTCAAGCTGGAGTCCGCCCGCCCATAGATAGTCGAGGGGCGGCGCGGTCACCCCCTCCTCACCTGCGGCTTCTCCTGCCTCTGAGGAGAGGTCCTCCAGCTCGATGGGCACATCGACGGGAACGGTGGCGTGGTTCACCTTCGGCGCTGTTATTCTGGCCAACAGTCTTTTCACCAAACCGTGGATCAAAGCAACAAGGACTAGAAGTATAACAAAACTCAAAACAACTTTTCATATAGATTCTATAACAGAACTGGCCCACCTGCTAAGGCCCCAACCCTTAAAGATGTCCCCCAGCCAATCAGATGTTTCAAGCTTCACTTGATGGAGTAGGTCTTGCAAACGTTTGATTGAGTGCCTGGCGTCCTCAGCTCTAGAGGACAGGTTCATGCAGCAGAGGCCTTCAAACTCCTCACAATGATGGTTATGAAGCAGCAATAGAAAATCTATTGCTGCCCTGTTTTGGAGCATCACCTTCCTTGTAATTTCCTCGTCTGTGAGGAGGTCGTATAAAGTGGCTGAGGAAAAATTGGCTTGTTTAACCACCCAACACTCTAGGCGGCCCAATTCACCCAGAGATTTCGCCACTGATACCCACGGCAATAAGATGGTAAAAGTGACGGATTTTGAATGAGACCAATGCATAATTTCGTCATCACAGTCCTCAGTGGGATCCTTAAGATCTTTTGAGATCTGGCCAATTCGGATGTGATGTTTGTCCTTTTCCAATTTATAATTTGGGTGATGTTGGGGGTGAACAGCATCAGCCTGCCAAAAGTGCACGGCCCTCCGATCAGACCAGAGGGGATGCCTGCCCATGCTAGGCCACCACAAATCAAGAACACTCCCCTAGGAAGGGCGTAAGAGGTCCGTCCAGTGGTGGTGGGGCCACTGATCTTTAGTACTGCCCAGCACCACTGGTTTGCCTGGTATTCTTCTTTAGTCTGCTGGACCACCTCACTGCCCCTCTGTATGGGGGCAAAGGTTGCATCAAACTGAAAACAAATGGAGGAGTTGGCAGAACCGAGAAGATGTAGTTCTGTGGGCTCGGAGGGTAAAGGATCTAGCCTGACCACTCCGTCTCTCCAGGCATTACTGGAATCAAAACTGGGAAGGATGGTAAGGCTCCGGGCCAAAATAGGGGAAAAGGCTGACTGAAAGGCAGGTGGGAACTCGCCTGGAGAGAAAGGGATCCCCACAAGGCAAGACGTCATTGGGTCCTCTGCTGCGCCAGTGTCAAGGCAGATATGATCCTGTCCCAGTGACTGAGCCAAGGCACGCCAGACATTGACCTTTGGCTGGGGGATGACCCACGGCTCCAAAAATGGCAGAAGGAGTCCGTAGGTCGTCAGTATTGCCAGTATAAGGCCAGGGTTGGGAGCCAGTGATGTCAACACGGGGGCCATCGGGGAGATGTAACTGAAACAAAAGAAAACGGTAAAAGTATAAAGAATTCACACAAACGGTTCTGCCCCAAATACCCAACTTAAATGTGAAATGAGAGGGGAGGAAGCTGGAGTGGAGGATCAGGACTCGTAGGCCAACGGAAAATCAAAGGGTGGAGGGGAAGGAGGAGGAGATAGCTATTCTGCAATGGTGGACAGATCTGGTGAAAAGGATGGTGTTCTTTAGGAGGGTTTCCTCCTCCACCGCCAACACGCTTCCCAGACCTGTGGTACAGCCTCCTTCTGCGTCCTCTGCTTCGGGACGAAGGCTTGACCCATTTGGATGGTATCCATCGGGGGCCTGAGGGAGTGGACACACAAGCATATCCTCTCCCCCAGGTCACCAGCTCGAAAGGCCCCTCCGTCCGCCAGGTCTCCGGATCCTTGACAAGAACCAGAGGCCTGGCTTTAGGCTGCAGCTGCTGGTGACTGCTGAAATGCTGAACCACTGGAGGATTTTGGTTGTCAAAAGACCAGTTCAGAAAGCTGAGAGTATAAAGTGCTCTTGACAACTGGACGTTGGGGGTCTCCACCTTCACTGCCGCTTGTTGATGTGATAGTATCTTCTTTAGGCTCTGGTGAGCCCTCTCCACCATGGCGTGGGCTGTCAGGGAATAGGGTACGCCGGTCTTATGCACTATTCCCCATTGCTGCAGGAAGCTCCGCAGTTCCTTAGATGTGTATGCTGGGCTGTTGTCAGTTTTGATGGCCCTAGGGATGCCCAAGACAGCGAATGCCAGAAGCAGATGCTTCTGAACATCCGCAGCCTTTTCCCCTGTGTGAGCAGAAGCATAGATAACCCCGGAGAAGGTGTCCACTGAGACATGGACGTAACACAATCGACCAAAAGAAGGGATGTGTGTCACGTCCATTTGCCACACCTCGCAGCTCGCCAAACCTCGGGGATTTGCCCCCGAGGCAATGGTGGGCATTTAATCTTTCTGGCATTGGGGACCTGTGGCCACGATTGCCTTGGCCTGGTCCTAGGTCAGGTTGAATTGCCGGACCAAGCCAGGCACGTTCTGGTGGAAGAGTTGGTGGCTGATCTTAGCTTGGTCGAACACATCTGGGAGTGGGCTCTCCGTGACAGCAGCCGCGGCCAGGGAATCGGCACGACGGTTGCCCTCAGCTATGAACCCAGGCAGGTCAGTGTGCGATCTCACATGCATTACATAGAATGGATGCTCGCGGTGGGAGACTAAGTCGACGAGCCTACTAAGTAGTTCAAATAGGTTTTGGTTTGAGACCTCCTGGAGAACTGCAGACTGAGCTCTGGACACTACACAAGCAACATACGCAGAATCTGTTACCAAATTGAAAGGTCCCGAGAACCTCTGGAATGCCCTGACGACTGCGTCCAACTCAGCGATTTGTGGAAAACCTTCCACAACAGCAACATCTGTCTCCCACTGCTGAGTCTAAGGATCCTTCCAAGTCATCACTGATTTGTGGGATGCTCCAGACGCATGTGTAAAAACTGTCACTGCATCCAGCGTCTCCTTGCTCTGGACCTTTTTAAGTGATAATTTAAATTCCAAATTAAACAATTTGTGGGCCGGCCGATTTTCTGCGATGCGCCCAGTGTAACTGTCTAATGCAAACTGAAGGTTTTCATTTGTTTGCAGCAGTTCATTGAAGGTCTTCATTTTTAATTGGCCCGATTCCAATTCAATTGGTATGTGAATGCATGCAAAATCACATCCTGCCAACTCCCTGATCCTCGATCTTGCTTTGAGGATCAGTTCGGCTACTAACTCTTGTGGCCTTGTCATCCTTTTGGACTGATGGTGACTCAGGAAGACCCACTCTATGATTAAGAGTTTGTCTCCCAAGCCTTGGTCCTTCAGGGTCTTGTCCCACTGATGGATTATGCCATGGAGGTGTGGCAACCTTCCCAGTATTATGAATTTGAAAGGCAGGCCCGGATGGTAGCGATGGGCCTGCCTGGCCAAAATAGCCTTTTGGATCTTCTCCAAAGCTACCTGAGCCTCTGGGGTGAGAGCCCTAGGGGAACTAAGCCCCTCTCCCCCTTTCCACAAATCGAAAAGGGGGGCCAGGTCCTCAGTGGAAATACCTAGCCAGGGTCTCACCCAATTTAAAGACCCACACAGTTGGTGAACATCCGCTAGGGTCTGGACCTTCGTCCTAATAGCCAATTTTTGCGGAACAATGGTCCGCTTAGTGATTTCAAGGCCCAGGTACATCCAAGGTGGCATCCTCTGAATCTTGTCCTGCTGGAGCTCGAACCCTGCAGCAACCAACGCATTGGCTGTCAGGTCAAGTGCATGGGCAAGTAGACTGTCGTTGGGCGCACACACGACGATGTCGTCCATATAATGATGGATCACGATGGTATCCCCGAGGGCTGTACATATCGGGGACAGCAGAGAAGCAACATACCACTGGCAGATCACAGGAGAGTTCTTCATTCATTGCGGAAGGACCTGCCAGTGGTAGCGCTTGTCTGGGGACTCACGGTTGATGGAAGGAACCATGAACGCAAAAGGTAGGGCATCATCAGGATGTAGTGGAATTTGGAAAAAACAATCTTTGATATCCACTACGGCCAGATTCCAATTTCAGGGGAGCATTGCTGGGGAAGGCATCCCTGGCTGGAAAGACCCCATATCTACAATTTTCTCATTAATTTGGTGGAGGTAGGTACGGAGCCACCACTTGTCCTTATTGGGCTTCTTGAAAACAAATACCGGGGAGTTCCATGGTGACATGGTCTCCTCGATATTGCCCTTCAGCGGCTGCTCCTGAACGAGCTCATTGAGCGCCTTCAATTTTTGTTTGTTTAGTGGCCATTACAAGACCTGTACTGGTTCATCTGTGAGCCAATTCAGCTTCCAGGTCCGGTGCTTCTCAGTGGCCACTGCCCGAAAAACCTGGGGAGCCTTTGGAAGGTCAATTTTGGCTCCCCCCTGGACTACAAGGTCTCTCCCCCAGAGAGGCTTGATGTAGTCCAAAACAAACGGGCGCACAGAAGCCAATTGCCCGTTGGGTCCCGTAATTTGCACAATGCTCCTTGATTGTTTTGCAAATTGGAGCCCTCCTACACCCTGGATCGTGCCAGCTGCGTTTTGCAAGCCCCAATGTGACGGCCACTCCCGAGAGGGAATGATCGTCACATCTGCCTTTGTGTCCAATAGATCCCTTATGATTTTTCGGTCCCCGCCCAACAAGAGCTGACAAGTTAGGCGGGGCTTCTCCCTCCCCACTACCTGCGCCCAGGCCACCCGTTGGAGGCGATGAATTCCTTGATGACTCCTTCCAGTGATCTTTATCTGGAAACGGAATGGCCTGGGCGATGACTTGACCCTTGGGGAGGAAGAGTGGGGGTCAGACACAGTACAGCCCTACTGCGAAACGGTCCTGGTCGGTAGTGACCAAACCCGGGATGATGTAAATGTCTCGCGGCGTGTGCTTTGTGTCCCCGACGACGGTCCACCTGCAACGTCCTAAGCTCCTCCAGCAACCCGGATATTGGAGGTCGACAGACACCAGCTGTAAGTCACTACTGGGGAGGTGTAGTGAGCTGCAGCCTGTACGGAGAAACAGAGAACATAGTGTTAATTGCAGGTTGGACTGAATACCGCAGGTGTTGAATGTCAAATCCGATAAAAAAGGCAAGTCCGGTAATGCATGTGGCGGTTCTCCCTTCTCTCCTCCCTCCCCGCTAGGTGTTCTAGTGCCCGCCACACTTATGTCATCGTGCAGGGAGAGGCTGCACTCAGGGCCTTGTTTTTTTGGCCCTCTCCCCCCTCCTGCCTCTTCTTCCTGTATTCTAAGAATCCCTGCTACCAGGGGCATTGGGGCATCCAGTGGCCCACACACAGGTGGCAGGGGTGCGTCGCCGCTGTTCTTCTGCTGGACCTAGATGTCATTGGCCCGGCGGCAACAGCAGCTTAGGCATCAGCGTTGTCCGGCTCTGGGAACTCGGCGAAGGCCACGGATCTTCTGGGGTGCGCTGATAATGGAACCCTACTGGCAACTGCCTCTATCATGGCCTCTGCAGAGAGCCGGGGGCTCCGAGGGAGAGATCTTATGGCCTCCTTACATGCTGGATTGGCATTAAGGTAAGCCATCTGTCGGAGCATTTCCTCCCTTTCCCTCTCTCCCGGCACCTGCGCTGTCACAAATCTGTAGAGGCGTTCTATAAAAGCCATGTAGGGCTCCTGCGCGCCCAGCTGAATTTTCTCCACCTCCCATTGGGAGGTGGTGGTCGCGAGTTTGTAAAACGCTCGCTCCGCAGCCTTCCCGGTCTCTACAATCTGTTCTGTGAACAGAACTTTAGCCTGAGCTGCCCCGCTTGCCCATGCCTCGGTGCCCACTAGATGACCCACCGTCAGCGCCAAGCCATCCGTGTTGCGAGACGTGGAAGGACTCCCCCAAAGCGTCGGGAGAATCTCCACAATCTCCCTCCTCCACTCTGCCACCCAGACCATAAACTCCATGGGCCCAGTAAGGCTAGAGAAGAGTGCCCTCAAGTCCGCAGGCACCAGATGTCCCTGCGCAAGGACCAAACGAAGGAGCCCCCGGAAGTACTCGGACTCCCGGGTAAACTCCCTCTGGGCCTTGCACAGTTCCTTGATCTGTGCCTGTGCCAAAGGCACCCATTGGGCCTGGGAACTCCCCTCCCCGCTGAGATGGTAAGTGACCGGGGCGGCTTCCAATAAAGGCACCTGCCCCGGCTTCTGGTCATCCACTCCCCCCCTGCCGAGCACAAAGCGTGGGAACCGGAAGGAGGAGTGTGGGAACCGGAAAAGGAGGAGGTTGAGGCGGGGCTTGGTACTGGGGCGGGGTAATGGCATGGGCGCAGCAAGTTAGCTTTCTCGGCCTCCTGGGTGGAGCTCGGAGACGGAGTGAAATACGGAGGAGGAGTTGGTGAGGAGTTAACTGGGGGCGGGAGGACAGGCGGAGTAGGGGGAGGAGCTGAGGGAGGAACCGAGGGTGGAAAAAGGGGTGGGGCGGAGGGAGGAGCCAAGGGTGCAGTAACCGAAAAGGGGGTTGGGTCAGGGAAAAGGAAGACGTTGGCTTTGGGGAGGAATGGGTTGGGAGGAAGAGAAGGGGCCCAGGCGAGAAAGACCGCGTGGTCTCCACCATTTTGGGCTCCACGGGAGCCATCTTGGGTATCACCCATGAACCAAAAAACTTTTGGAGACACAACTGGGGACTTGGGGACAGGGATAGGGGGATCGGGAAAAGAACCCAGGAGAGCTTGGCCAGGGCTCTTCGGAGAGGGAGGCCGAGCCGGTCGAGAGGGAGCAGGGGCAGGGTGGACCCCCTGCTTCTTATCGGCCTTCAGGATCCCTCTCAAGGGCTCCTGCCTAGGAGTAGAGGGTAAGAAGTGAGAGGTAGGGACACCAGAACTGGGAAAACCGGGGACCAAACTAGAACTGGAGGGACCTGTCTTCAATTCCCTGGGCAGGCGGAGTGTAGAAAGCACTCTGCCCGCCCAATAAGCCACAACTGATAGTTGGATCTCCCCAGAATTTACTGCTTGGTCTAATTTTGTGACAAGGCTGCCCAAAACCGTGGCTCTCTAACAAGTTCTGGGGAGATCTCGGGGAATTGAGAAAAGACCCATTTTATTAACAACTTTAACTCTTTCTTGGGGGCCTGATAACCACCCCCAAGCAACAATCCTTTAACAATAAAATAAACTCCTTTTTGAGTTTTGTTTAACCCAGCACCCATGGTACCCCTAAGGTGAGCTAGACAACCCAACTTAAGGGGAGCAAAACTCTCAGTGTTACACCACCCACCCAAAGAAAAATGAAAACGAAAACACACAGGTGCACACCGCCGGCCCCTGCTCCACCCACTGTCCCCAAGTCTGGGGGTTCACTGGAGGGAAAGAAAGGAATTTGGGTGGTAGGACCTGGCCCCAAGTCTGAGGAAGCAGATCCCACGGGAAAGAGAAAACAAAAAAACAGCAGGGGTGAGGACTGCCCCCTAAGGAACTGCCTAGGGATCAGCCCTCATAGAAAAAGGGTAGAGAGCGGTCCCCAGCGCAGGGCATAAACTCCTAGGGATTTTTAAAAAGACAGGGGGGAGGCCGCTGAGAGTCCCCAGCTCAGGGCCAGGGCTTACCTGTCTTGTAGCGGCACAACGAAAAATCCGGGCGGGGGTTCTCGTCCACGAGGTCCTCCTCGTTGGGTGCGGGGAGTTGCGACCTCGATCCCCAGGGAGCGCTGCCCCTAAAACAGGGCCTGCTGAAACCTGAGGTAGCTTGGCGGCCAAAAGGAAATTTTAATTCCAGTCCACAGGGTCCGGTGGTCAGCTGTCCAGTTGTCCACTTCAGGCCCCACGTTGGGCGCCAATCAGCGGCGAGGCGTATGTGGCCCAGAGGTCAGTGTCCGGCTAGCTGAGGGATATGGGCCGACACCCAGCTGCAATTCCCTGCCAGCCCCCTTGGCGTTGTATGGCCTTGGGCGGTGCTGGCTACGGACAGGCTCTCGCTGCTGAATAGATGAGGAAGGAGCAAGACACTTCACCGGTGGTTAATGTCACTTTATTGGTGTTCCAGATGATCCAACAGAGGAGAAACCAGCTGGGGAAGTGGCCCCAAGGGGCGGGAGAAGTAAGGTTTTAAAGAAAGGGGGTGTATAAGGGAGGGATTTACAGTGAGCCAATGGGGAAGGGTGAAGGGATGAACTTAACATAACTGACATACGGGGGTAACCAATAAATACAAGGTAAAGGAGGGGCCCCTGGATCACAGCCAACCACAACCCCCAGAGAAAAGTAGTTTCTGGAAAACTGGGAGGAGTGGGGGATCATTTACTGGGCCCAGGGAGGAGGAAAAGTTTACTTATAAGGAGGTAAGGGGGAGAACAAATTATATAACTTATGTAATTGACACAACCAAGGGCAGGGGTAACCATAGTAACATAACTGACAGTAGAGCTAATGGCGGGAAAACTGGGGAGGACAGAACCATTTACATTGAACAGGGGGAACAATACATAAAATGAGAGAGTAATACAAGAAACTTAACAACACACTACAACAAGAGGGAAGGGCAGGAAGAAGGGCATAAACCACAGCTCTTGGGGCTGAGGAGGCCAGGAGTCCCACAGGCACTGGAAGCACAGAGCCTTGGAATCTGCAGAGATCAGCCCTGGCACAGAAGGTTTGCAATGGAAGCAGATGTGGGTAGGGAATCAGAAAGAAGTGGCTGAATCAATGTGATTTTGAGGCTGCAAGAAAAAAAAAAAAGCTGAGCCTGATGGCAGATCCCAGTCACTTGCTCTGCATTTTTGTGCATAGAATATCAAGGCAGAGCCACAAGCAGAGCTGCCTGAAGCTCAGAGTCCCATCATGGCAGTGAAGAGGAGGAACAAGGACGACATGAGAAGCATTCAAGAGAAGAATCTCGATCAGCAGAGGGGCGATCAACACAACCAGGTGAGTGAAAGAGTGGCAGCCACTACTCTCATGAAACATCCTCTCACTTGTTTTTTAGAGAACATGAAGGAAAGCTGGATGCAGAGCTCCAGATAGCTCACAGTATGGTCAAGGCAAGGCAGAAGTGGCTGGAGGAAGAAATGAAAATCTTCACAAAGAAACTTTATTGCTTCCGTCAGTCTCTGCAAAAGCAAGTGTATGAAAGAGGGGTGTAGTCACTGCACTCACCAAAGTGGTGTTTTCTGCCCTTCTCGCCTTTCCACTCAGAGCAGTAGGGAGTGGAATGATGCCTCTGAGTGCCATCCTGCTCTAGTGTGTATCACAGTCACTCTGAGGGACATTTCCTCCTGTGCTGAATCTCAACTGCTGCCTGGACAGTGAAACTTGTCCTTTGGCCTTCTGGCCAGCAGTCATCCAAATTGATTCCTGCTGGCCTGTTCCTGCTCTCCTTGTTTCTGGAGGTGTTTTTACAGTGGAATGTGGTGACCCAGATGGAGGATTGAAACAAGCTGTCTGTATCCCCTGTCAATTTGTTCTTTCCCTTTCCTCACAGTCAATGACTCCTGGCTGACAGGGACAAGCTGCAGCGTCTGACTGCTTTGTTCTGTTTCACTTGAGCTGCAAGTGTTGACATCTCACCGGACAGCCTGCGAAGACTTCCAGAGAATGTCTGGCAGTGAAGGACCCCAAATTAGGAGTGAGGCACAGGAACACTGCCCACCAGAAATGCTCCAGGTCCAGCACATCACGGTCTTTGAACTTGCTGCCGCAGCAGCATTACCTCGAGGAAGCTCTTCTGTGACACTTGGGAACTCGAGCTCAGGCAGTTTGTTCATCTCCCTGGAACAGCAGACTGAGGAGAAGTACCTGGAGATGCTGGGTATGTCTGGGCTGTTTCTTGTCTGAGGGACAGTGTGTCGTGTGCAGGTGTCAGCAGAGCTGTACCAAATGCTCCTCCTGAGTTTGGTGTCACAGGGCCATTTAGGACTCCCCAGAGGAAGCGCTGCACTCTGAGGCAGCAAGAGAGACCTCTGGGTGTTCCTGCTGCCTCTGAGGGCACCTTGGACTGGCTTGGGTTTGCCTGAGCTTCCCTCTCTGCTGAAGGCTGAAGCAGGGATTGTTCTTGCATCAGCAGAAGGCTGTGACCTAGCAAATGATCTAGAAGTGCTGTGTGCTAGTGGCCAAACTGAACAGAAATTTTAGCTTCCTAAATTCTCCCTAGACTCCTGACTTCCCACCAGTCATCAGAGCAAAAAAACTTCAGAGAAATGGACTGGCTTTGGAATTTTGTCTTTTTGGTTGGGTTTTTTTTTTGGGGGGGGGGGAGGGTG
Source organism: Melozone crissalis (assembly GCF_028551555.1). NCBI lineage: Eukaryota > Metazoa > Chordata > Aves > Passeriformes > Passerellidae > Melozone > Melozone crissalis. The sequence goes on along the minus strand of NW_026535783.1, from coordinate 15,150,214 downwards.
GGGTTGTCTTTGTGCTGTTTATTTTTGGTGGCGGTTTTTTGCTGTGTTTTTCTCCATCCTGAAGGAGCCCTTCTGCCCCACGTCTTACTGATGTCATTTTTATGACTGTTACCACTACTACATCTGCAGTTTATTTTCATGAGAATGCTATAGTTTTGTCAATAAAAGAATACTACCTTTTTTGTCAATAAGAACTACTTAGAAAGAACTTCAGGTTACAGGACAAATAGAGAGCACAAGGTGTTTTCCATGTGCTCCCAAAGAAAAAAGCTGTATCTTTATAACAACTTTGAATAAAAGTTTTCTAGCTTTATGCTTCTCAAGGTGTGTCCAAGAGACACATCCAAGTGTCATGATCAGATAAAACTGTACTGCAGGCATTTCTCAGGAGAAAGCCTCCAGCCCAACCATGGTATATTCCTCAGATCCATGGCACTTTTCCATACCCGATTCCCACTCTTTGCCACGACTGTTAAAATCCTACGCATTGGCCCAAGCCCTGCTCAGATCAGTCTCGAAGAAAACACATCAAGTCCTTTGTGATTCTACAGCACAACCCAATGAATCTGCTTCTTGCCCATAACAGCTGCCAGTGCTGGGCTCTCAGGTAAGACCTGGTGGGGCTGAGACAAGAGCCCAGGGGATTCTGTGTCTACAATCACCTGTTGGGACAAAAAGGGCACTGATCCACACCTCGGTGGGGCTGATCTCAAAGCCCATCCTGTTGTGTCCTGAATGGGGGCAAAAGCTTGTACGGGGCTCAGGCTGGCTCTGGCTTCTTCCCATCAGTGCCTGTCAGTGCTCATGCTTGGGCTTTGCCAGCCTTGTTGTGGTCGCTGCCCTGCCCCTGAGGGCTGGAGGGACTGCAGAGGCTGGAGCCTTCCTTAGCTGGGAGGGTCCCGCTGCTGCCCGGCTGCTGCAGCGCGGAGCTGCATGAGGCTGCAGCCCCTTCTCTGGGCCGGCCTCTGCCTCACACGGCCTGGACTCACAAGAGGGTCAGCATTGCGGAGGTCAGGTATATATGGGAAATATATATCCAATTGTGTCAGGAACCCACGCATTACCGAGGAACCCACTTGCCGCGGCAACTACGTCCAGATACAGACAACACTGGATAAACCAGACCAATGAAGAGCCTTTTTTTTATATTTTCAGCACATCAGTCTCAGGACACTGTTAGACAATGGAGACAGGATGTTGCCAGCTCGCTGATCCACAGGGAATGCCAAGGAGGTGTAGCATTACAGCAAAGCATAAAACCATCTCAAGCCTAGATTTCAGCCAATCATACACAGAACAACACATATTGACAAGTATTCTATCCAATCTTATAAAACACACGTAATGGTAGTTAAAACAAAGACTGGTTAATAAGAGACAAAGAACAGAGCTCCATTCATGCTAACTTTCTAAAGATATACATTAAATAACCTTTTTGCCAGCCATAAGCCAATTCTACAGAGGCCTATTGTTATTTGTCAGGTATGCTCTACTGTTTAGGAAACTTTTCTGCTGTGTTTGCAATGCTAACAAAACTTCAGTCTGAGGCATATACTTTTTTAACCATTTCATAAAAACCCTCTAACTTTATGGATTCCAACAAGCATCTCCTCTGGGCAGCTCTCTGTGTCACAGGGGTGCCTGAGGAGCACTGCTGTCCTCTGTGCCCGTGCCCGCCGTGCTGAGTTGGGAAGATGGGGACGTGTGCGGTGCCGAGAGGGTGAGTGCAATGGGAGCGACTGATCCGCGCTGTCAGGGTGAAGACAAGCGGCGTGGTTCTTCACGCGGGGCACGGGCAAGGGCGTCTTTGAGCTCAGCCTGCTCATAAAGGGTGAGGGTCCTGATGCTGAAAGCCCCGTCGCAATTGGTTCTGGCATGAGCTGCTCTGGTTTACAACTGGGAAGGCATTCTATTGGCAAACTGCTGAAAGCTGGAGAAAATGTCCTCCTCTCCTGGAAATTCCCAGCCCTGTGCTTTGTTTCCTGTCAAGAGAACTCTTCAAAGAAATGTACAAAATCAGTCTCTGTGCCAGCCATCTGCACTGCAAGGCTGCCTGTCTTGTTACTGTCATTGTTGCTGTTGATGTTACCCAGCTGACCCCAAAGGGCTCAGAGCCCCTGACAGTGGGGCTGCCTTTTGTATCTCCTGGAAGCTGGGATCTCCGCTTAAAGTCAGTATCTTGCATTTGAGCCAGGGGAGAGATGGCTCTTGGTTCTGTCATCTGTGAGAAGAGAGGAGCGTGAGGGAGAGGCCATTTCCTATTATGTAGAACCACATTTCTTTTCACATCTACCACCACATCTTCGAAGGAATAATCAAAATATTTCATAGTGACAGAGGGGTTCTAAGTCACAGCCACCAAATTAAAATGGGACAATTCAACAGCACTCTAGATGGATATGAAGTTGATTTTCCTCCCTGGCTGCTATCAGCAAGCAAGGTTGTTTTGGCAAAACAGAGCTTTTAGTGCTTGAAAGCACTGAAATGGAATAGTTGGAAAGCGACAGCAATGCCATTGCTACTGTTGACGTAGAAAACTCAAAGTGGATCACAATCCCATACAGGGCTGCAAAAGGGCAGGAAACGTTGTGAAGAAACATCTTTGCTTGCTGGAAAAAGAGGAAAATCAACAGGCCTTCTCTTCCTAACAAAACAAGCCAACAAGCCACAAGATAGAATCGTCAGCCACCCCACTGTGTAAAGGCTTTGGATGCAGTCAGGGCATGTTTGGTGGTGAAACAGCCCTTGTGCTGAGCACTGTCATGCAGGGATTGATGAAAGTCTGTCGGAAGGTGCCTCAAGAGCCTGCCACTGTCGAGGTTAAAGCTCCCTCAGCACCTCCTCCCTGGCCTTGTGCTGCACCCCCTTGCCCAGCTCCCCTGTCCTTCTGTGCACATGCTGCAGCTCCTCCATGACTTTCTGCTTCCCAGGGCCCACAAGTGCACACAGCACTCCAGCTGTGGCCGCAGCGCTGCCCAGCACAGGGCCACGCTCACTGCCCTGCTCCTGCTGCCCCACTGCTGCTGGCACAGGCCACCATGCCCTTGGCTTTCTTGGCCCCCTGGCCACACGCTGCCTCATCTTCAGCTGCTCAAGGCCGCCAGCACCCCTGGCTCCTTTTGGTCCACGCAGCTCCACAGCCACAAAGTTGCCCATCTGACTTCAGATACAGCAGGCACCATTGCAAGATGGCCTTCCTCTTCCGAGCAACACAAGTCAGCAGTCGAGGACTTGCAGCTTCACCCCCCCTCCGGGCTCCAATGCACTTGCCCAAGTGGCAGACTTCAGCACAAAACTGATCAGCAGAAACTTTCCCCTACTGCTGTTTGCGCCTTCTCAAAAGCCAAAAGGCAGTTGGGCCAACTCTACAAGTTAGAAACGACTCAATAAAAATGCAAGTTAAGGCACCTTTCCAAAAGAGAAAACAAACCAACAAAACCTTTTGACCTTCAGCACTACCACTTGCGCCCTTGGCCGTAACTCTGCAGAAGCCCAGAGATGGAGCTTCCCTGAGCCAAGCAGCCAGAAGCTCAGCTGCAGCCCCCAGCTCCGTGCTGCCTCAACAGGACAGGTCACAGGCCAATTTCCAACTGTCACTGCCTGCAGGAAAAGGCCACGTCCTGCAGGACTCCAGCACTCAGCATCCTTGGCCAGACACAGCAAGTGCTGGCCGCTCAGAAACTTGCACCTCTGCCTTGCACTAAAGACAACACCTCCCACAACAGGCACTTACAGGTACAGAGTATTGTGGTGTGACCCCTCCATGGAGCTGGTGGACTCACCATCCCTGCAAGCCTTTGAGAAAAGACTGAATGTGACACTGGGTGCCATGCTTTAGTTGAGGTGTTAGGGCATGGCTTGGACTCGATAATCTTAAAAGCGTCTGTCTTCCAAGCCACTGATTCAGTGATTCTGTCACTAAACGAGCTTTTCCTGCAGCCCTGGAAAGGGCTGCGGGGGCCCTTGGCCGAGGACGGGGATCAGGGCTCCTGGAAAAGCAGCGAAGGGCTCAAGGCAAAGGCCGAGAGGACAGAGCTGCCTGACCGCGGCCCAGAACCAGCCTCATGTCCTCCTCCTCAACCTGCGCCCTCGGCGCTGCCCTTTGCGGCGCTGGCGGCTCCTCTCGCTGCGGGGCTCCAGGCCGTGCTGGGGGCCGGGCCCCTCGTCTTCGGGAAGCGCCGGAGCCTCGGAGGCGAGCGGCTGCTGCTGTGGCCGGCAGGGGAGAGCTGCGGCTGCGGCCCCGGGCACGGCGAGCTGCCGCTAAGGCCGGCTCCTGCCTCGGCTCCTGCCTCTGCTCTGGGCTCTGCTCTTGCCCTGTGCGCACAGACACGGCAGAGGGCTGCCCGGCAGCTCCGTGCCGCTCCGCAGCGGGCCCGGCCGAGCTGCTGCTCTCTGCGGCCTCTGCCCGCCGCTGCCGGCCCCGCCGCGCCGCCGCCTGCCTCTGCCGCGGCCGGGCCCACACGAGAGGCAGCACATTGCGGCCGGCTCGGAAAAGCCCTGCCCGCAAAGTGCCCGCCACAGCCTCGGCCTCAGGGCACAGGCTGCCGGCGTCCTCGCAGCTGCGAGCCGGCCCGGGCCGCCTGCTGGCCTCGGCCACAGCTCCCGCCCGTGTCTCCATGGCCGCGGCTGCTCGGCACAGCGGGCTGAGCACAGCCAGCGCCAGCAGCAGCTCCTCACGGGCCCAGGCTCCTGGCACTCCAAGCCCGCCCAACCCTGAATTCCAGCCCTGAGGGGCTTGGCGTCTCAATGCATCCCCTGGGGACAGCAGAGTCGGCCGCTGAGATCAGCCCATGGTGACTCCACCAAGTGACCCATGGAAAATTCACCAAATCCTCCTCAGAGACGAGAAAAAACTCCCATGGTGCCTGACAGCCCGAAGCAACTGCCAATTACAGGTCATTCCATCCATGTAGTAAAATAGACTTTTGCATTAAAGCAAAAAAGAGTTAACTAAAAGGAGGCCAGGAACAAACAACAAATTATTTGAACTCATGCTTCTTGTGTCTGTTAAAAAGGCCAAGAAAATGCAGTCGTTGCTCTTCTGACACAGCCCTCTGTTCATGATGTGGGATAGTGAGTGATGATGTGCAAGAGCTGATGGAAAGAACGGGGACAAGGACACAGCAGGCACAGCGCCAACCTGACAGAGGTATGATCTCTGGCACTGGAACTGAAGGAGAAGAGTTTGCAGGCAGGACAAAAAATGGCTCTTTGTTTCACCTCTTCTTTCAGTGCTGCTAAAAATGTAGCCTGGAGCAAGCTGGGAACACCAGAGCATGGAGCCCTTTCCAGGCAGAGCTGCATCTGCTGAAGGGGCAGAGGGAGCCCAGCAGGGATCAGACACAAAGCAGCAGGGGACTGAGGAGCCCCTGTGGTGGCAGTGAGCAGCCTCGGGCTCTGCTCACTGCTGGTGGCATTTTCTATTGAACCACCTCCAAGGACTTCTGCTTTCCTCTGTATTTTTAAGTGTTTTATCCCTTGCAGGTTTTTTTGTTTTGGTTTGTTTTGTTTTGTTTTGTTTTTTGGGTGTCTTTTTGTTTGTTTGTTTTGGTTTTTTTTTTTTGCTCATGTCCTGTACCTTTATTTCTCCAAATTTTCCTACCCTGTCAGCAGCAGCCCCTGTTCAGAACTGGCTCTAAAATATCAGCAAAGCAGCTGGCAACAACAATGGGTGGAATGCTGTGACTCAGGAATACTTATGCCAAAGCCCTGCCGGTGCCTTATGATTTGTTAAGATCTCCTTTTCTGTGGAAAAGCTAGTGAGCAATGGAGGTTTTTTGCCTAAGAGCCCCTGAGAAGCAAATGTTGTACTGGGATTCTCATGAGTGTACCCGTTAACTTCATTGCAGCAAAACAGAAAGTAAGGTCAGGGTAGCAGAGCAGCTGGGAGCTGGTCACTCCCTGCAAAGGGCTGGTGTAGGATGTGGGAACACCACATTCCAGGATGGGCCAGAAGGGTAAATGTGCTCAAAGCACTGCAGGTGAGGTTTGGGTTCACTCAGAGGGCAGTCAGGGCTGGTGAGCACTGGAAGATCCAGCTGCAGTCCCCATCCATGTCCCTTTCAGTGCTGGCTTTAGGGTGTCTGCAGCCTGGATCCAGAGCGCCCTGAGAGGCTCCTGTGCTGCCTTTGCACCCAGGCTGAGGATGCCCAGGAGGCGCTGAGGCCGGCAGTGGGGACCAGGGCTGGGGCTTGTGGCCTGGCAGGTGTGGCTCTGGGAGCTGTGACATGCTAGGGCATGGGTCACTGTCACTGCCCTCCAGAGCCCTGGCTAGCTCTGTGATGTTCCAGGGACAGTGGCAAGAATGAGGAACAGGTTGGGTTGGGGTTTTGCCTGAGCCAGAACCTCTAGGCCAGCTGCCCAGCAGTAGAGACCCCTGGAGGACCCAGTGAAGGAGGCAGAGACAGCTCTTCTACAGTGTAAAGTGCAGCTAATTTATCAGGAGAGGCAGGGGAAAGATTAGGAGGAAAAACTCCCCTAAAAACCCTCCAGCACCCTTCTGCTCGGGCTTTTAAAGTCTTTCAAAACGGAGGGGTGGACACCATCTAGTAACCAATAAGCGACTCTCGGGGTGTGGTTTTGAGGGCTACAACAAATCAGAACAAGGGGAGGAGAGGGGGTTGGGATAGGGATTGGATCTTGGGGTGAGGGACAGGGAACTTTCTGGAAAAAAGGGTAGGGTTTGGGCTGATGGATGGGCCCAAGGGGCCGGGCTGTCTTGACAGACAGGGAAAAATCCGGTGAGGCGGGAGGGAATTCCTTGAGGGACACTTGGGTAGGAGGGCATAACACAGGGGAGAAACTAACTGCAATAAATCGGGGAACACTTGAACATACCGCAAGCTAACAGAACATTTGACTCGGAAACTAAGGCACTGCAACACAGAAATTCAGGGCTTCAGCAACCGAGAGGTGGCACGATTAGAACCCGCAGCAGCTGGTGAACGCCATCTCTGTCCTTCAGGTTCCTGCTGTGTGGGAAGGTGCTGCGAGTTGTGGTGGCTGCACTCCCCCTTTGCTGGGAGGATGATCTGTACCAGGGGAGAGCAGAAAGCTGCCGTGGTGAGCAGAACATGCTCAGAGCATTCCAGTTCAGAGAATGGCACAACCCCTGAAGGGCAAAAAGCTTGAAAGCATAGAATTCTGTGCAGAACCGTTGCACAAATTTTCTCCTCTAGAACATGCCCATTTTTGTATTCTGTAGATGAATACTCTGGGTTTTATAGAATGCATGGGGTTTTTTCTTAAGGCTTTCGGGAGATCTCTCAAGTTTATTTCAATTTGCATTTTACATCCAGCAGGCATACAGATTAATTTTTTTTTGACTGTAACTTTGTGCCCCAGCTCTGTTAGAGGATGTTCCCTGTCATTGGTGCAAGCAGCCGGAGACATAAATACTGATTGATTTGGGGGCCACAGTCTTGGTAAATGCAGAGGTGGTTCAATAACATGACATGAGGGAGTTCCCTCAGAGCAACTGGGATGCCTGAAAGAAGTGAACAGCTCACCACAGCCCGACCCGCTCGGCTGCTTTTCCTTCTGACCCTCCTGGGGAGGCTCTGACATTTCCTCTTCCCTGATGGAAGTGCAGCTGCTGCCAAGGGAAACGTCCCCATACTCACTCAGTGTTCCCTTTGCTTGCCGGATGCCCCACCTGCTGTCGCTGTCCCGGAGAGCTGCTCTGCACGGGAGGAGGAGCCCGAGGGAGAGGCTTTGAAGATGGGGCAGCTGTGGTCCCTCTGCTTGGAGCTCTGTTTAAAGATACACGGACTTGCATGTGAACAGGGATTATTACATGGACTTGTACACACGTAGCCAGCTATTTGTACAGGCCTATTCCTGTACATATGGTATCAGATTTATGAATATACTGTGTATATATGTACGTATAGATACCTGCATATATACAGGTTTTCAGTCTCATCTTTGTGTGTATATGTATCTAGTTCTTTATGAGTATTGTAATATCTGTGTTTAGTTTTCTGTATGTATACAGTTGTGTAGGTATCTATTTCTATTGATGTATTGATGTAGTTTTGGTCTTTTTAAATAGCTATATTGGTATTTGTTTTGGTCTATATGTTATTTTATATTTTTATAGATGTGCATTGATGTATTTCTATATATATTCTATTTACATATATATCCAGATACATTGCTGTATATTTGTATTGATGCAGTTGTACAGATATTTAGATTGGTACTGCTGTTTGTCTATGTATAGAAAGTTTGTTTTATGTATCTCTTTCTTGAATGTAATAGGTAACATTTAATCTGTATTCACATCTGTATATTGTAGTGGTTATTTATGTATTCAGTTCTATTTAAATGTGTCTGGAGTGGTATAGTGGTGGAATTCCATTTGTAGAGTACTTGGTATTACAGGGAAATACTGATCTTTTCGTATTTGTATATGGGCTGTATGTTTGCCATAATATGCAATAAATTAAGCTGTTAATTTTCCCTTGATCTCTGTGTATAGTGAGTGTTTGTAGAGGTTTGCAATAAATTAGTTTTTGTTACCAGAAGTTGTTATTTGTATGTTTTTGAATAGCGTGGTGTAACAAATACATAAATTACTTTTTTAAAATTCAACAGAGATGTGTATAGTTCTGTTTTGTCAGCGCTGGTGTAGCAATTGGTAAGAAATGCCATTTGTCAAGTGAGATGGATGTGTTGTAATTTGTGCTACCCAAAGCCATGGGCAGATGTAAATGCTGGAGGATTTTGGCCATGCAAATCTCCAGCCATGCCCAGCACGTGCCCCACCTGCACTCAGGCTGGGCAAGGGAAGCGCAGATTTGGGCTGGCAGCAGAGCCCCACGCTGGCTCAGAACTCGCTGCAAAGGCCTGCTGGCTGAGAGAAAGATCAGGAATACATTTTATATATTCTATTTAGTACAGTACATATACTAAAATATATATTATGTGGTGTATTGTAGAAATCCTTAAAATCAGAGGGTTTTGGGAAAGCTGCTCCTCAGTGAAGAGGATTTCTAGGCTAGAGGAATATAAAAATAAAAAGAAGACCATGGACAGTGCCATTGCCAGAGGCCCAGGCTGTTCAAAGGAGGAATGGATCATCCCCTTCGCCGTCTGTAGCTGATACCCCTGTCAGTAATAAGTAGCAACTCCGGGGGCAACGAGATGGGAAACCATCTCTCTAAACCAGAATGGGGCGTCTTTTACCAGCTTGAGGCAATTTTACAGGGTAAAGGACGTTCAGACATCTCAAAATGTGAACGAAAAGACTTACTAATCTGGGTAAAAGTGAATACTCAAAATACAGACTTGAAGTCTGATTTTACCTTTGATTTCTGGGACCAGATAAAGTGGAAAATTCACAATCTAGTGTCTCTCAAAAAGGAAGAGTCTTTGGTCAACATTATGCCTGTTTCCACAGCTTTAATGGAGAGCTTTGATCAGAATGATTGTAACAGAGACTTTCTCAAACATCAGAACAGAACACCTTGCTCTGAGACTTTAATTCTGAGTGGTGCTGGACCTTCATCCTCCTCTGGGAGGATCTTGGATTTTTTTCAGGGTGTCCTGGCATGTCCAGGGTTTCTCCAGGCAGTGTGCACAGCACCCCAAAGCCCGGAAAAGGGGAATCAGATCAGCTTCCAGCTTTGGTCGTGTTCTCTGCTTTTTCCAGGATTCCCTGAGTCATTGACGCTGCAACCAGGCATCATCCCAACTCCTCCAGGAAATCATCCACCTCCAGAATTCTCAGAAAAATGCTTGGGATTTTTCTTGCATTCCAAGAGTTTGGGGGGATCATGGGATGTGTTCAATGGATGCTGGGAATCAAACGGGTCCAGGAGATTAATGTTTGAGGAAGCTTTGCAAAAGAGGAGCTGCTGTTTCTGTGCTCTGCTGCTCTTCTGAAAAAGATGCGGCTGGATCTTATTCTGAAGTTGTGCAGGTGGGGTCAGCCAAGGGGGGCCTGGATCTGCTCTGCCTGGCCGAGGGGCTGCAGGATCGCTCCTGTCACTGTTTGCCCTTCCCAGGAAGTCACCCCTCGGATCGGGCTCAGGCTGGCAGTTTGCTTTGGAGCTCTGAGGACTCTTTTCATATGGATTCCTCTGCCAAAACTTTCCGGGACATTCACCACTTTTGGCCCCCCAGCCTTCAGTTACAGCAGGTGGGGGGGCTTTGGATTTGGCTCTGCCTGCAGGGGAGCGGGCAGGGGAGAGGACAGAGGTGGCGGGGGGCAGGCAGGGCTTGAGCAGGGCAGGGATGGCTCTGCCCAGAGAGATGGATGGGGTGGAGGTGGGAGAGCTCAGGAAAGTTGCTGTGGAGGCACAGACAGTTCATTCAGAAGCCTTGAAGCCTGTCTCATTGGCTGCTGGGGTCGAGGGGGAAGGCATGCTGAGATTGCTCTTGGACCTGAGAGTTTTCCAGCTGTATCCCTGCGGGCAGGGATACCGTGTGGAACCTGTCACAGTTCATTTGAAAGTGTCGCAAATACAAAGTCAGGATGTGCAGCTGGAGAGCAGCCCGATTTGTAGGAATCTAAAAAGATCCAATTCAGTGAATCCAGACATGAGTTAGCAGGCTCTGCCTTTCTTCCTCTCACCAAGAACTTGGAGCTCTCCTCCCCAGCCCTTCCTGGCAGGGCTCCCAGGAAAGTTGCTGCGCCGACACTACTGCCAAGTGACACTGTCCGGGGGCTATTTACAGACTACGAAGGAGATGGGGCTGCTATGGAAAGAGCTTCGAGCTGTTTATTTTTGCGCATTGCTCTCATTACATGATTATGCCAATGGGAAGATGCTAGCAGCTCACAATCAAGGCAGCAGGCCAAAAAAAGTAATGTTACAACATCCTTTATAAGCTTCTTGACCAATCACACAAAGCAAAAGCATATTGACAGTAGTTCTATCTAATCACCAGAAACACACATAGCTTTGGGTAAAACAATGCTTGCTCATTTGGAATACAATACCTGTTTTTAAGACACAAGGCAAAGAGCTCCATTCTTAAGCTTCAACCTTCCTAATATCTTGCTAGATAAACTTTCTGCAGCTTAGAGAGCTATTCAGACAAGCATTAACACACAGGTTTATTGTTCAATTTGCCCTTGCTTTTTCTACAGTTTAAATAATTTTTCTGCTGACCTATCTCATGACTTTTACTTTAGCTCTACGCACAATTCTGCTGTATCTGAGGCCTGCCTTTTGCAGCTTTCCAAAATCCTCTAATTTTATGGATTCCCACAATTCCTCCTCTATGTTCACCTCAAAAGAAACCTTCATAATTGTGTCATTTATTACTTGCGTTTCATATCAATACTATAATATTTTTGCTTATTATCTGCTTAAAGCATGTTCTTGCTGGCACTAAGCATTGCTGTATTACAACACAGGAATTTAATGCTGTGAAGGTCCAGTCAGTGGAAAGGGCATAAATTATGCCTGACAATAATTACAAGTCATTGTTCAAAAAACTCTTGTCGATTCCAGGGTCTTAACTCAAAACCTTCTTCCATTTCTATACCTTCATCCACCATCTCTGTGAGATTTAACAAATTCCCTGTGAATCCATTTCCTACCTCTCTCTCTTGTATGATAAAAACTTCTTGGACAGTTTTGTTCATCATTCGTCGCACACACTAAAGTATGCAAGGTATTACTATTAATATCACTACCAAAACACCCAATACATGGAGACCTATCTTGCAAAGTTCCCTTAGCCAAGGTGCAAAGCTCTATTCTTGGAACAAATCATCTAACCAGGACCCACCATCTTCTGTAATTTGGGCTGTCAAATCTTTCAGGTTTTGTATGCTTTTGTGGGTGGATTCAGAATGATCAGTCAGGTTCATACAATACAATCTTTGAAATTCCTCACAAACATGTCCTCATGCCAGTAAAAGAAATCAATTGCTGCTCTGTTTTGAAGGGTAGCATGTCTAACACTATTAACATCGGTCAACATGTCACTGATTGCAGTGGATGTGCCATTAGTTTGTTTACTCAGCCAACATCCAATCCAATCTAATTGTTTCAATGCAATTGCTGAAGCTGATTGGGTAAAAAGAAACCTGCTGAAACCCTTTTCGCAGCCTTCAAAGGCATGAAATCACTTTTACAGTTCTCATCATAATGACGAGAACTTGGAGCTTTTTGGCAGAGTTCATAGGACAGTTGATTGCTGTGACAACACTACCTGTTCTTCTTGATCAGATACTTCTCATCAAGAGTGTTGAAAGGGAAAAACAAAACACAGTATAAATCAGCAATAAACCTTCCATTGCAACCACCTAATTAGTCTAAAATTATTCAAAATTTAGAAAAAATTTGGATTCAAATAAACACTTCCTTGCATTACCTGTAAGATATGCTCGTAATGATACAAATCCAAAATACAAAACTCTTTCTCACCATGGTATCAAAGAACTTAGAGGAAGCAAAAATATCATTATAATTTTATCTATCAGCCTCCAACTGTAACACAGGTGCTAACAGCTTGCAGTAAGCTCACTTCTCCAAAACATCTTGCTAATATGCAAGTCAGTGCTTTTGGAAAGCAGCTTGCAGGTTCTTAAAAAAAGTTAGGAAAAACATTTGGACATAATTTGGGAAAGGCTTTGGGAGAAAATTTGGGACAAAAAACGGAAAAGCTTGAAAAGGCCTTGAAGCACACACAAACATTTTCTAAAAATCTGTTGGTACTGTACACTTGGACTCTGATTAAAAGGCTTGTGGCTTTGCTTGTGGTAAAGCAGGACACATGAAAAGAGATTGTCCTACAACAACAATCAAACCTAAACCACTTTCTATTTGCCCTCAGTGTAGGAAAGGGAAGCATCTTGGTAAGTACTGTCGTTCTCAATTTGACATCGATGGCAAAGCTTTGTCGTTAAACTCAAAAAAGAGAGCAGATTATCACCGCACCTGGACACAAGTAGTGACCTCCCTACAGTCAATTACCCCAGTCAAATGGCATTGGTACCTCAGTCATTTATCCCTCAGTCATCCATCCCTCAATGGTGTCAGGTCAATACCCTCATATACAAGGTTTGAATTGGCCTTCTCAGAATTGATACGCCTTTTAAATAATTTCTGTTATGAAAGTATTTCTACTGCAATTATCAGGTTTTTTCAGCAAAGACAAGAGCTTTTGATTTCAGGCAAAGCTGGCAACAAAATTTTCAGACTTTCAATCCTTCCAGCTGTTGTTTCAATAAATTGTAACAATAAGCTAATATATTTATCTCCTTCATTTAATGTTCCTATAGTGACTCCACCAAAAACACCTATAGCTATTGCATATCTTTTGCCCATGAGTACAGCCAAGCAAAACAATTTTCCAGAGAATTCAGTGATGTCTGTGCCATTTTTAACCTCAGGTCCTGAGGTCTTTTGGGTGCAATGTTTGGACCTCAACCAAGCAAAATTGACTTGCTGCCTGACTCACTGTGGTAAAACAATTTACATTACAGGCATGCCGGATACTGGTACCGATGTCACTGTAATTTCTCACATGTTTTGTCCCAGAGATTGGGATTTAGTAGCTCCTGCAGGTTCCCTCACAGGGACTGGAGGTGCTACTGTGTGTTTGGCAAAGTGCATCCATGATTAACATTACAGGTCCTGAAGTAGAGACAGCAATGGTGCGTCCTTTTCTTGTTCAGAAGCTTCTCACCGTCTGGGGGAGAAACGTCCTGTCCCAATGGGGAACAGAACTGGAGGTGGGCCTGTGGTGGAAACCACGTCAAAACCTGCCACTTGAAAGCTGAACTGGAAAACTGATCCTCCTATATGGATTGATCAATGGCATTTACAAACAAAATATAAAATAGCCTTAAATGATTGGTAAAGGAGCAATTACAAGAAGGTCACATCACACCCACAAACAGTCCCTGGAATTCATCAGTATTTGTCATCCACAGGAAGACATTGGATTCCTGGAGGTTGTTTCACGACCTGAACATCAATGAAGTGACTGAAGACATGGGACTTCTTCAATCTGGACTTCCTTCTTTATCAACGATCCCAAAACACTGGCCTCTCATTGTCATTGATTTAAAGAATTGCATTTTCCACATTCCACTTCATCCCGATGACACTCCAAGATTTGCCTTTTCAGTTCCAGTCATCAATCAAAGAGAATCCATGCAGAGATAGCACTGGAAAACGTTGCCTCTAGAAATGAAGAATTCGGCTATAATTTGACAATATTTTGTAGCACAAATTTTGTCTCCGGTTCGACAGAAATATCCAAGATCCATGATTTCACACTACAAGGATGATTTCCTAATTGCAGCTCTAACGAAGCCAGAGATAGAGCAAGCTTGTCCTAGTGTTGTTACTGAAATCCAAAATGCTGGACTTAAAATTTCTATACCCAAAATTTGAGAAGTTCCACCCTGGAAGTATCTGGGATGGAAGATGACTGAAAAAACTATTACACCGCAGAAGATACAGCTCCGGACCAGCGTCAACACCTTGCAAGATTTACAACAGCTTCTAGGAGAAATCAATTGGGTCAGACCTGGTTTGGGAATCACCAATGATGAATTGGGTCCACTTTTTAAGTTGTTGAGACGAAGCTGCGCCATTAACTCTCCTGAACTCTAATACCTGAAGCTCGCGCAGCGCATGACGAGATCATGGAGGCTCTCCAAAGACAACAAGCTCATCGCTGTATTCCAGAAAAGCCATTCTTTTCTGCAATTTTAGGAGGAAAGATGCAACTTTGTTCTGTCATTTTTCAATCAGACCCTTCAGAGAGAGATCCTTTGTTCATAATAGAATGGGGTTTTCTTCCCTCAAGGTTTCCAAAGACTATTTTTACAGTCTTAGAGAGGATAACACAAATTCTGCTTAAGGCCAGAACAAGGTTATTAAGTTTAGCAGGTGAAGAATTTGCAGTTCTCTATTTATCACTGAAAAAAATTATCTTGATTGGGCAATGCAAAATTCTGCAAATTCTGATGATTTGCAACGAGAATTATTAAATTTTGCTGATATTGCTTCTGTTCATTACCCAGCTCACAAATTATTGCAGGCAAAATTCAGTTTTAGAGAGAAACCTTTGTTAAGTAAAGAACCTTTAAACACAATAACTCTCTTCACTGATGGAATCTGGCAGAAGTCACAAATCAGTCATTACTTGGTTGAACCAAACTAAGTTCCCAACTAAAACTTGGGAATCAGATATTCAAATAGTAGAGGGATCTGCTCAGATAGTTGAGCTTGCTGCTGTGGTTCAGGCTTCTCAGTTCTTCCCACAACCTTTTAATTTATTCACACATTCTGCCTTTGTTGCTAATGTGGTTAAAAGAATAGAAGGATCAGTTCTAAAGAATCCTAGTAATGACACTTGGTATCATTGGCTTTCAAGGCGTTTTACAACTTTATAATAAGGAACTAATCCACAGTTTGTTTCTCACATTAGTGCTCATTCTTCGCTTCCTGGACTTTTAGTGGAAGGAAACGCGAGAGCGGACAAACTGACAGTGCTTATTTCAAACACTTTGCCAAACATTTTGGAACGAGCAAAACTGAGTCACGCCTTTTTTCACCAAAACGCACAACCACTTGTGTGAATGTTTCAAATTTCAAAAAGTCAAGGTAAAGCTATCATTAGTACTTGCCCTGACTGTCAGCTTGGGCAGCCTCCTGTTTCTAGAAAGAGTTGTTCAACCCACGGGGTTTGCAAAGCCTGCACTTATGGCAAATGGATGTCACTAAATAGCCTTCCTTTGGTAAATTTACCAATACTCATGTTTCAGTGGACACATTCTCTGGTGGAGTTTTTGCTTCTCTTTACACAGGGGAAGCAGGTAATCATGCCTGTCAACATTATTAGCAGAGCTTGTGCTTCACTGGGTGTGCCCCAAGAAGAAAAAACTGACAATGATCCCACATATGTTTCTCAAAAATTGGCCACATTTTTAAAGATTGGGGTGTTTGTCACATCCTTGGTATTCCTCATTGTCCCACAACCAAGCAGTTGCTGAGAGGACTCATCAGGCATTAAAACGCATTCTTGATCAAGAGAGGGGGGAGTGGAGGTCACACCACAGATGGGGTTAAACAAAGCTTTGCATGTTTTAATTTCTTAAACAGCTCTGTTGCAGAACCTGATCCACCGATTTCTAGGCATTTTTACAATAACACACAGGCAAAACTGAAAGGAAATCCCCCTGTTTTAATTAGATACCCTGGGACAGGACCAATTGAAGG
The DNA here is from genome assembly GCF_028551555.1 of Melozone crissalis. Classification (NCBI taxonomy): domain Eukaryota; kingdom Metazoa; phylum Chordata; class Aves; order Passeriformes; family Passerellidae; genus Melozone; species Melozone crissalis. Next base: position 15,134,018 of record NW_026535783.1, on the reverse strand, counting down.
TCCTTTCTGATTAATCACTTTGGACAAAGGGTATGCTTCTGTCTCTACAGGTGCAGGAATTGAGTGGGTCCCAGCAAAAAACGTCAAACCATATCGCACCCCAGGACAGTTGACGAGTTCAAGACCGTAGAAGCAAGTACGCAGACGTGAGCCAAACAGAGGGATCACGGGTCACACCTGATGTTCCTTGTGCATCGGTGGAACCTGCAAACTCTGATTTTATGTGGTTTATAAATGTGTCACTTGTTGGTTTCATAGAGCTTTATTGGAGAAAGCGTAGGTTTTCTTTGGGTAATTTTTATTAAAGGTCAAAAGTAATGTTTTTGAATTGAGAAGGATATGGGAGGAGCTTTAGCCAACAATTAGCTCACAAAAAGGATGCTGCAAATTCAAATGTTACTACGGTGTTAGTTTTGATTGCTTCTCATAGTGCAGAGTTTTAGTCGATTTGTAGTGTAGATTTGTCTGTGGAACAACCAAAACCAAATGTCTGGGTGACCTTAGCCAAGGCAGCAGGCTCGGATACCATGTCTTTGTCTAATTCGGAACAGAAAAGCCTTTCTTAACCTGACTAGTCAGTGTGCCAGTAAAGAATTTGGCCCTTGGTCAAAAAGCAATTCAATAGTAAGCCTGGTAAAATTGACAATGGGAGGAGCCCTGTATAGGCTTGTAACATCTGGGGAAAAGAACTTCCCAAAGCAGTACCTGAAACCCCAAGAATTAGAAATCCTTGGTCCTTTAACAATGGATTTTTGCCTTACATTTACAGCTAATGATTGGCGAGAAAGTGATCCTCCAAAGTACAATGTTACTCCCTATTATTTTGCAAACAAAAACTCAAGGTTTTGGTGTAATTATTAGGAATGTTGGGAGGTGCTTTCTAAAGCAGACCAATATCCATGACAATTACAAAAAGGATGTTGGTTCACCTGTGTAGATAGACCCTGGCAGGGCATCCCATCATGCCCTGAAGGTGGCCCGTGTAGCAATGGGATGCTCACTGTAATTGCACCTACTGCCAAAGCGGTCATTAAGAAAAAGCAAAGGGGAACAAGATCTGGTCGTCATTATCGTGAAAACTGTAGAAGTGATTTCACGCCTTGGAAGGCTGCGAAAAGGGTTTCAGCAGGTTTGTTTTTACCCCAGCTGGCTTCAGCAATGGCATTGAAACAATTAGATCGGGTTGCATGTTGGCTGAGTAAACAAACTAATGGCACATCCACTGCAATCCGTGACATGTTGACCGATGTTAATAGTGTTAGACATGCAACCCTTCCAAATAGAGCAGCAATTGATTTTCTTTTACTGGCACAAGGACATGGTTGTGTGGAATTTGAAGGATTGTGTTGTATGAACTGGTCTGATCACTCTGAATCCATCCTCAAAAGTAAACAAAAGCTGAAAGATTTGACAGCCCAAATTAAAGAAGATGGTGGGTCCTGGTCAGATAATTTGTTCCGAGGATGGAGGTTTGCACCTTGGCTAAGGGGACCTTGTAGAATAGGTCTCCATATGTTGGGTGTTTTGGCAGTGATACTGGTAGTAATACCTTGCATACGTCGGTGGGTATGACAAATGATGGACAAAACGATCAAAGAAGTTTTTATCACACAAGAGAGAGAGGTAGGAAATGGATTCACAGAGAATTCTCAAAATCTCACACAGATTGTGGATGAAGGTATAGACGTGGAGGAAGGTTTTGAATTAAGAGCTTAGAACAGGCGAGACTTTTTTGGAACAATCACTTGTAATTGCTATCAGACATGACTTTTGCCCTTTGAACTGACTGGACTTTCACAGCATTAAAATTGCTGTGTTGGAATTTAGCAAGGCTTAATGCGAGCAAAAAGGATGCTTTAAGCAAGTAAGAAGCAGGTATGCTGCAGTAAAGCTATGAAATGCAAGGTAGGTAATAAACAACACGGTTACAAAGGCTTCTATTTAGCCGAAACGTGAGGGGGAATTGTGGGAAATCCTTCAAATCAGAGGGTTCTGGGAAAGCTGCAAAAGGCACATCTCAGAGAAAGCAGAGCTGCAGTTAGAGCTAAGCAGTAGATTTGTCAGCAGAAAAGTTATAGAAGAAGTAGAAAAGTAAGGACAAATAGAACAATGGTTTGTGTCTATTACTGTAGAATCCAGGACATTCATATGTCTGAGATGTAACACAACAGAACTCCCTTTGGTCATCAGCAAACAGCTTCGTTTATTGCCTTCAGCACCCACAGCCCATTTAGCCCATTCCAAACTCCCAGGACAAGACATCTCATTGGTCTATCTCTGTGCCCCCAGACTCTGAACCAATGCAATGTCTGCATCTTACGAGAGTTCCCATTGCCTGGGAACTTCTGTCAGTCAGTCCAGAGGCTGCTCCGTGGAGCTGAGCTGGGCTGCTCATTCTAACTTGATTGATACTGGCGCACCAGTGTATTAACGCCTGGCTGGAATGACTCCCTGAGTTACAGAAAAGTATCTCTAGCAAGATATTAGGAACTTGTAAGCATAATAATTGTTATATTTGCCCAATTATCCCATTAAAAAAAAAAACAAAACAAACAATATTTAAGGTAGCAATAATTTTAATTGAATAAATTAGAAAACATATAAATAAGGGATAATTTGGTTCAAATAATACCACATAAGCAAAAGATACCACGGGGTACGGAAGGCAGAGTTCTTGACCCTTGCCGCTTCACGCACAAGATTGCCAAGTGAAAATCACCCCTTATACGCCATATGTCAATACCATCTCCTCCTATTTTCGGTTCGTCACTTTTCTGTCTCCGCCTTCCTCACCACCTTTACCACGCATGCGCCACCACTCGGTTTGGTGGTCGCACAAGTCTTTGGGGGTCGTCACTGATGAAGGCCCTATAGTCTTCTTCGTTGTCCTTTAATTCACCTTTGGGTTACACATGCGCATCAAGCCAGTATATAGCCAGTACAGCCAATGTAAGCCAAGACTAACGTATCATTCCATCTACATATCAAGGCAATAAATCCCTTAGAATTAGCATTTGTTTGGACCGAACCAGGTTCTTGCTCATTTTTAGCACCTGTATCTTCAGCTTCTTTCCTGTGGTCCTTGAGAACAGCTGCTGGGAAGGGGGGTGGAGCCCCTCCTCTCCCTCTCTTCTTTGGCATTACAACTTTTTAACTATTTATTATTCTCAAATATTAATTACTCTATCAATATCAATTACTGTTTCAAATTTTATCACCACGAATGATACCTATTTATCACAATAATGGAGCTCTGTGCATTGTGTTTTAAGGCTTACAAGCAGGTATAGTGTTTGAAAGAAGCAAGCAGTGTTTTAACAAAAGCTACGTGTGCTTATAGTGGTTGCACAGAACTACTGTCAATATGCTTTTGCTTTGTGTGAGTGGTCAAAAAACTTTTCAAGTAAGTTGTACCATTAAGTTCATTGCCTCCTGCCAGGGATGTGAGCTGATGGCATCTTCCCACTGTAACAACCATGTCATGAGACTGATGCTGGAAAACAAACAGCTCGAGGCGCGTTCCTCAGCAGTCCCGTCCGTTTCGTGATTCGTACAGAGACCCGCGGCCAGCAATACTCAGCTGAGGACCAGAAGAGACCGGAATAGCCCGGGCACTGCAGCTTCACTGCAAGGCATCCGGCAGCCTTGAGGGTACAAAGCGAGCACAGGTCGCAGCTCCTCGTGTCCAGAGCGAGCCCGGAGCAGCTCTCCCAGGCCGCAGCCCCTCCCAGGCCCAGCTCCGGGCGCAGCCGGAGCCGCTCCGCCTGCGCGGGGCCGCTGCCGGGGCGCTGTGGCGGCTCCTCCCGCGGGGCGGAGCTGAGGCGGCCCCGGCGGCCCCGGCCCGGCCCCGCTGCGCTCCGAGCGCGGCCCCGGAGCGGCCCGGCCGAGGCGGCGAGGGACGGGCGGCGAGGGGCCGGGGGCATGGGGCGCTCCGGGAACGGGCGGACATCCCGGCAGAGGGGAGAGAGACGTGGCAGAGGGAGGAGTGAGCGGGAGAGGGGAGAGATGCTGGGAGGAGGGGGAAATTCCCAGGAGAGCGGGACGAGCCCGGGAGTAGGGGAGATCACGGGACGGGGGCGGGGGTGAGATCCGTGGCAAAGGGTGGGTAGCCTTCCAAGAGGGTAGAGGCGGGGTACCTCTTCATGATTTGGATTTCATTAACGCTTTGTTCCATCCTCCTCGGTCCTTGAATATCTATTTTCTTTATGGCCACCTAAAATGACATTGAAAATCAGTAACTTGAGCAGTTGGTGGCAGGAGACAGCAACGCACATGGAGCAAGTGATTTTGCAATGACAGAGCTGAGCTGTGCCAAACTGCCTTGTGATTAGGCACTGCAGTAATTAGGAACTGACATTCCAACAGCCCATTTCTCTGCTGCCTTGGGAGCCAGTTACAGGACACGTGGGGCCACTGATATTTTGCCTTGTCCACTTGGTAACAGTTGTGTCTCAACTATCACCCACAAACCTGTGACCACAATCTCTGCTGCTCTTTCTAGGATTCACAAGAAGTAATCAATGCCTTAATATTCTGTGGATACATCTTGGGCTATGGGCAGGGCTTAGGGCTTTTAGGGCACCTTGCAGACCTCTCCCTATGTGCAGTTGCCAAGTGCAGCACTGCAGGTGGCTAAGGAACTACCAGTAACTTTCCGAAGGATTTGCTGGCAGCCAGAATCGAGAATTCAGGACTGTGAATCTGTAGCCCCAAAGAGCAGGGAGGTGCTCTAAGGCACCACCTTTGTTTTAGCAATGGAGAGCGAGTGAGCGCGTCCTTGTCTGAAAGGAAGCGCTGCCCTGCGTGCCTTCCTTCCGGCAGCTGAGGAGGACAAAGTGCCAGATGTATTTTGCAGGCTGGCACCAGTCTGTGCTTCTTGTGCCTTTTCAGCAGGGCTCTAGCCAAAGCTCCAGCCCCAGCTCACACCAGAGGGGAAAGCCCCTCAAGAGCAGCACAGTCTGCAGGGGCTGTTGACATTTACCTCTCCTCCTGTGGCAATGTCGAGTGCTTTAAACACCTCTCCAAAACTCCTAGAAACAAAAGAGAAGCAGAGAAAGGAGAAGCCATTTAGATCTTGCAGTGAAAGCCAGCACACACAGGAGATCTCTGCTGTAAACGTGTAAAATCTGCAGGACACTGGAAGCATGGAGATGTCCTTGACAATGCCTTCTGAGCACACTTAGAAATTCTGATCAGCTCTGATAATCTAAGCCCAGTGCCTGAACACATTTGCAGCTTGTCTGACTTCACGCCTGATACCTATTCCACCAGCAAAACACTTGATGCATAGTTATGTAAAATTAGCATTGCTTGGACTCACCCACTGCCAATATTTTCCAGTTCAATGTATTTGATGATAGGATTTTCCATCTTCACCATTCTCCCTGAGGGAAACAAAATGCAAGATGTTCACTTTAAAGCAGAGATCCCACCTTCTCGGAGATACAAAAGGCAGCCCCACTGTCTGGGGCTCTGAGCCCTCCCTTGGTTAGCCAGCTCTGAGCTCTGAGCTGGCTAACAACAACAGGAACAGGAACTGGAACAACAAAAAAAGAAGAGCACATCCACAGCGCAAGTCTGGCTTGCACAGAGACTGATATCTTGTATCCTTTGAAGCGAGTGACCTCTTGACAGCAGACACACACGGAGGCACAGGGAGATACATTCAGAGGAGACTGAGACCAGAAGAGAATACCTACCAAGGCAAGTAAGTTTGTCATCTAGAAACATTAAGGAGAGCTGGAACTAACAGTGCCTTTGTTTTCTTGGGAATAAAGACTGCAAGATTTAGAAAAGGTTTCCTACTTGCTAAGATTAAATGCACCTGGACATCCAGAATCAATTCCTCTGAACAGATGTCAAGTTCAGAACAGGAGGAATATTGCCAAGTGTTCCCATCTTTTCCACCTTGCAGCACTTTGCCAGAAGAATGCCTCGGCATTTGTAAACCAGAGCAGCTCATGCTAGAACCAATCGTGACGGGGCTTTCAGCATCAGGACCCTCACCCTTTATGAGCAGGCTGAGCTCAAAGACGCCCTTGCCCGTGCCCCGCGTGAAGAACCACGCCGCTTGTCTTCACCCTGACAGCGCGGATCAGTCGCTCCCATTGCACTCACCCTCTCGGCACCGCACACGTCCCCATCTTCCCAACTCGGCACGGCGGGCACGGGCACAGAGGACAGCAGTGCTCCTCAGGCACCCCTGTGACACAGAGAGCTGCCCAGAGGAGATTCTGACCCTCTTGTGAGTCCAGGCCGTGCGAGGCAGAAGCCGGCCCAGAGAAGGGGCTGCAGCCTCAGGCAGCTCCGCGCTGCAGCAGCCGGGCAGCAGCGGGACCCTCCCAGCTAAGGGAGGCTCCAGCCTCTGCAGTCCCTCCAGCCCCCAGGGGCAGGGCAGCGACCACAACAAGGCTGGCAAAGCCCAAGCATGAGCACTGACAGGCACTGATGGGAAGAAGCCAGAGTGAGCCTGAGCCCCGTACAAGCTTTTTCCCCCATTCAGGACACAACAGGATGGGCTTTGAGATCAGCCCCACCGAGGTGTGGATCAGTGCCCTTTTTGTCCCAACAGGTGAGGGTAGACACAGAATCCACTGGGCTCTGGTCTCAGCCCCACCAGGTCTTATCTGAGAGCACAGCACCAGCAGCTGATATGGGCAAGAAGCAGATTCATTGGGTTGTGCTGCAGAATCACAAAGGGCTTGATTTGTTCTCCTAGAGACTGATCTCAGCAGGGCTTCTACCAGTGGCTAGAACCCAAGCAGTCACAGCCTTCTGCTGATGCAGGAACAATTCCTGCTTCTGCCTTTGGCAGAGAGGGAAGCCCAGGCAAACTCCAGCCAGTCTAAGCTGCCCTCAGAGGCAGCAGGAACACCCAGAGCTCTCTCTTGCTGCCTTGGAGCAATGCCAGCACTTCTGTGACACTGAAGTGAGGAGAACCCTTTGGTACAGCTCTGCTGACATGTGCACACAATACACTGTCCCTCAGATAAGAAAGATAGCAGACGTACTGTGTTGCTCCAGGGAGTCACCCGCCATCTCCAGTTGCTGAGCAGCAGCTGGGTCAGCACGGGAGGTGAACCAAGTGCTCAGGCTCCACGTCTTTGGCTAGGGAGCAAAGGCTCCTTGGGACGGCTCTGCTGCAGCAGCTTCCGTGTCAGAGTTGAGGTAGATCTGAGAGAAGAAATGAGTTGATGTCAGGAAGGTGTGGCAGAGATTGCCCTGAAATGCAAGAGAGATTGCCATTTGAAATGCAAGCCCTTAGGAAGCTGCTGTCAGCCACATGCAGAGCTCTTCAACTGGATTGCTTTGGATGTCCACTTGTGAAACCAAATGCTCAAAACCAAAGGCTGGTTTTAGTCAAGTTCATAGCCACTTTCTTGTTCTAAAGGATGACTGCAGCAACGACCGCTCCAATTCCTCCCAAAGACTCCTTTCCCCCTCCTACGTCTGCAGATACATTTCCAGCTCCTCATTCTAATGTTCTACCTCCTGACATGAAATTCTCTTTTTCTGTACCTTCCTTGGGACATGCTTATCCTGCAGCATCTCTGGATGGTACAGTTCCTGGGCCTCATGCCAGCTTCGGGGCTCTTGGTTGCCCGTCATTTGCTGGAACTCGCTGCAGGCTGCCAGGTAGAATGGTGAACCTTCCACCTGAAGTCAAACAGAACAAAGCAGTCAGAGACTACCCCCTTGGGTGACTGCAGTGCCTATTGATATTTCACTCGCTTTTCTAGAGCCTTTTGCTCCTGAAGGAGGCAATTAATTTTCTCTTTGATAGTTTTGATTTTTTCATCTGGCCTCTTCTTCCTTGCCTTGATCCTAACCTCAGTTTCCTGCAGCTGTGGCGGCACCTGTTTGTCCATGTTCTGTAAAAAACAACGGAAAGGACTCTCTTTCATGAGTGGAGTGGCTGCCATTCTTTCATTCACCTGTTTTTGTTGACTGTCCCTCTGCATAGGGAGATTCTTCTCCTCTTGGATGTCTTCATTCTTTCTCTTCACTGCCATGTCACTCTGAGCTTCGGGCAGCTCTGCTTGTGGTTCTACCTTTATGTTCTGTGCACACAAATGCAGAGCAAGTGACTGGGAGCTGCCATCAGACTCAGCTTTTCCCTCTTTTAGCCTCAAAATCACATTGATTCAGCCCCTTCTTTCTGCTTCCCTACCCACATCTGCTTCCACTGTAACCCTCCTGTCCCAGGGCTGTTCTCTGCAGATTCCAAGGCTCTGTGCTTCCAGTGCCTGTGGGATTCCTGGCCTCCTCAGTCCCAAGAGCTGTGGTTTATGCCCTTCTTCCTGCCCTTCCCTCTGTGCCCTGGCCAGTCAGGCTTACCTGGCCTTTCTCCTGTGGCACTTCCACCTGCTGCCCGAGCTGCTCTTCCTGCTCTCGGGCTGGGAACAGCTCTCCCTGAGTCTGGCATGGCATCTCTGATGAAGCACTCTGCTCCTGCTCTCTCTCTAGAAGCACCTGCACAGAAAGCAAGAGAAGATGGGTTTCAGCTTCCCATATGACCTTTGTGGGCCAAGACCCAAAGACTGCTGGGCTCACACGTTTCCAAAGCACTGTGCTGCCGCTCTGCTGGGTCATTCTCTGTTTGAGGGGAGGCACAGATTCCAAGTGACCCTGGCCCTACAATCAGGGGCCATCTGGGACTGAAGCTGCAAGAGCCTCTCAGCCAGCTGACAGGGAAGGTGTGGCATTTCTCAAGGGTCTGGTGAGGGCCTCCCTCTGCTTGTGCCATGTCCTGTTTGTCTCTCCTGAAGGGATGCGTTTAGGTGAGCATTGCATCTTGCACTGCTTTGGAGCAGAGCCAGGAAGATTCAAATAGATAGATAGATAGACCGATCTCACTTTTATAATCTCTCTTTACTGTAGTGTGGGATTTAAAGTCTTTGAACGGAGAGAGATCTAGATCTCTCTCCTAGGTTTTTTTTAAGGAAAGGTAGTGAGAAACTTAGAGAAGAAGAGAAATCAATTATTATCTCTACTTGCTGTTCTTGTTGTTTAGTACACGTAGAATGTGTATAGTGATTGTTTACTGAAAGTGATTTGTTAATTGCATTTTAGGGATAGTTGCTTTGATTGATTAGCTAATTAGATAAAAGACTGTGTGGAGACAGTCACTAGTTTTTCTTTAGTATCTTTTTAGTATAGTAGTTCTTTAGTATAGTTTTAGTATAGTTTTAATATATGTTCCTTAATTTTCTAAAGGAAAATTGAAACATTTTATAAGGTGTTTTTTTCTACACTTCCCATGCATTTCTCCTTAACAAGTCCACAATATTCAATTCTGGGACAAAGTAGGGCATGAATTGATAACCTTGGGAAAGTCCAGGGACACGTCCTCAGCTAAATTTGTGTTTTGGAGCTTACAAGTTCAATCAGCCTTACTCAAAAAAGAAGAAGTGGAGAAAAAGCCACACAAGGAATGTACCTCTGCTCTTCCTGTTTCTCCTCCCCCCCAGCTCTGAACCCTCTACCCCAAATCTTGGTATTTTTAGGAGAGCAGATTCTGCTCATGCCCAGGGAAGCCGGCTCCCTGAGCACCTTTAAAATGCCTGAGTTCCGCTGTCCACAAAGTCCTGGCCAGACTACGTGGAACTCTCCCCATACCCCTGTGTCCCCTGCTCTGAAACCCAGAGCACGTGTTCGCTTTTCGGAGAGCAGTGACCCCTAAAAGGGCTCCCAGACCCTAGGGGGCCAAGAAAATAGAGGATGCCACGTGGCACCATGCCATATCTGGTCTCCTTCTTCCCATGATTCCCTGAAGCATCCCAAAAATCCCTCCTCACCCCCCACCCTCTCTGATCCTCCTGACACCTTCCCTCCCCCCACCTTGCCTGCCATACCCTCAGCTCCACCCCTCTCCCCCTCCCAGGGGGCATCTGCCAATGTGATGTCACCAGGTGTCCCCGCCTCTGCCAGCCCCCTGTCCCCACCCCCTGTTCCCACAATGTCCCTGCCCTCTCCTGCAGTGGGGGCACGGCCACTGCTTGTCCCCATGGCTGTACCTGTGATCCCAATGCTTCTGATTCAAAGGATATAGGGCAGGGAACTGCCAACCCAATACAGGGTTCCACTTTGTCATTCGTCCCTGTTACATATCAGCATGCAGGGCAAGGGAGAGGAGCCCCAACTGCTAATTGAAAAGTTTTTGGACAAGAAATGATAAGAGAGGTCTGCAAAGCACACAAAGAGCATGTGGCCCACATAGCCCACATAGCCTATACTTCCGTGGCCTTTTAAATGCCAAACTGGGTAGGACTGTAGTAGTCCCACATGATTTAAAACAGCTTTTTTTGTTCCTCATGGCCTCTACAGAATTTAAATTATGGGAATTGGCATGGAAACAACTGCTAAAAGAAGCTCTCACAAACTTGCATTCTGATATAAACACAGCAAAAGATGCCAATGGCATGCCAATCACCATTGAGCATCTCTCCAGTGATGGCCAATGGTCCTTAGCACCAGTCCAAGCTGCAGTATTCCTGTAGAAGCACTTGAGAGAGACAAAGAAGCAGCTGAAAAAGCTTCTTTACCCTCCAACCTGAAGGCTCATTCGTGTCATACAGTAAGATCAAGCAGCTACCATCAGAGCCTTTTTTTAAATTTGTAGAAAGGTTAACTAGAGCTATTGAAATCAAAATTGAAAAAGAGAAGGCAAGGGAAGAGGTTTTAGAGGAAACGGCTATTACAAATGCAAATGAACATTGTCAAGCGGCAATTTTAAGCTTAACTCTAGAAACCCCCATCCTAGGTTGACTTTATGATGCTTTTATCCCCAATCGTCTTGTTCTGTTTATGCTGAATAATAAGTTTTGCACCTTTAAAACTTGTTCCAGAGAGTGAAGAGGGGAGAGAAAAAATGTGCAGTTTGTTTTCAGACACTGCAATCACTCCTCCACATTCCTGCTCCTAGACTGTGTTGTCTGTAGATAGCCAGTGAGACAGAGCTCTCCTTTGCTTTTAGTTAGTTTAGCTAGCTGAGGCAAAGAAGTTCCCTGGACTGTAGTTTTTTTCTTTCCTTTTCTCCTTTCTTTAGACCTGTTCAAACCTGCTCTGGACTGAACACCAGAAGAGCACTGGTAGCTCGCACCTGTGGCCCACCGGGCCAGGCCTAGGCCGCAGCATTTCCAGCTCCAGAAATACTGATAAGAGACTGAGTGAGCTGGGCTGCAACCTAGGGAGGGGACTTTTTGAATTTGTCATCTCTTTTGGAGCAGCAAGGAGTTTTATTGATTAATATTGTTTAGGTTTTATTGTTTAATAAACAGGTTTATTCCACTTTTCTCCAAAGAGCTATTTTCTCCCGGACCAGCTGGGGAGAGAAGTCAAATGAATCTGCTTTCCTAGAAGAACCCCTTTAGAAGTTCTCTTCCAAATCTGCCCTGAACCAAGACACCCCCCTACACTAAAAGATAATGCTTCTAGTTTGTAACAGGAAAGTGCCTCTGGTGAGTGTTGCTGAAGATGCCAGACCAAAGCTGCTGTCAGGACCAACAGAGAGTCGCCGTTGCCAGCCCAGCACCCATTCCCTCAGCACAGCAGTACCCTGGGCAGCAACAAAAACCAGCAATGGTTGAACCCACAAAGCCATGCCTGATTTGTAACAACCTTGGGCACTGGAGTAACCAGTGCCCCCTGAAAAAGCAGTTTGGATGAATTTAGAAATAGCAGGGGAGGAGAACTACAAGCACTCTCTGGTGGTCAACAACAACAAAAAACTGAATGGGGAGTGCCGGCCTGCCAGGCACGCAGACACAAAAACAGCAGGCCAAGGGAATGAGGGAAGCAAAAAAGACCAAGTGCGTGGTAACATCCCTATTCCTCTGAGTGAAGCAGATGCTTCAAGGACCAATTCTGCTGGTCCACCGCTGAAAGTGAAACCAAATAACCTTTGTTATGACTTAGGTGAACCTATGTTAACCACAACTTCTGTTACGGAGCCTTTCAGCTTGCAGCTGACAGAGCCACTCCTGAAAGACACTGACTGGCATTTTGTCTCCGTCAGCCCACAACAGCAGGGTACTTGGCACTGAATTCACTGTAAGTACATCGTCACTGGGGACACCAAACACACACCACAAGAGATCAAAATTGCTCCAGGAATGACAACATCAGATCCTGAGCAATTTGCTCTCGGCCTGCACTGTTTCCACCCACCCATTTCTTCCCAAAGGACAAATCCTTGCACAAGCTATCCCGGTGCCAAGTTTACCTGAAGGCACTGAAAAACAAGGGCCCACAGTCACCCTGGTCCAAGCTGTTGGGAAGGACAAACCCAAAATCTGGTGTAATGTCAGAGGGAGTGGAGAGTCAAAACGCATTGAGATGCTCGTAGACATGGGTACAGACTGCACAGTGATCCCAGTACAGGATCTGGGACTGGCCAGCACATTGGCCTTTGCAAAATGTGGCTGGTCACATTTGAGGTGTAGAGGGCATGCAATTGGCAAGAAAATCCAAAAGTGTCATCCAAAACAAGCAGCCAAATGGACAATTGGCAAATATACATCCGTTTGTGTTAGGTTATCTGGAACCGTTGTTAGGGAGAGATTTAATGGCTCAGTGAAAAGTCACAATTGATATGCTGGACTCTCCACAGGATTTTGGGTAGTGGTCACTGAAAAGCACCTTACCCAAAAACTGAACTGGAAGATGGACACACCAGTTCGGGTAGAGCAGTGGCTGCTTGGTAAACAAAAACTGAAGGCACCTGAGGAGCTAGTGGAAGAGCAACTGAAAAAGGGTCACATTGTGGAGACCATGTCTTTGTGGAACTCTCCAGTGTTTGTCATCCAGAAAGCTGAAAAATGAAATGGCGGCTTCTCCACAACCTCCAACAAATTAATAATGCCATTGAAGAGTTGGGCTCTCTCCAACCTGGTATGCCATGCCCAGCGATGCTTCCCCAAGATTGGAAATTGGCCGTTATTGATATAAAAGATTGTTTTTTCCAAATCTCCTACACCCTGATGATGCACTGCGTTTCGCATTCTCGGTCCCCACTATCAACAGGGAAGCCCCGATGAAAAGGTACCATTGGAAAGTTCTTCCTCAAGGACTAAAAGCCTCACCATCGATTTGTCAGTGGTATGTCTCTTCCTTGCCCTCCCTGGTGCTTGCAGCCGCAGAAAAGGCCATCATCTATCATTATATGGATGATATCCTTGTGTGTGCCCCCAATGATGATTTACTCACACATGCGCTTGACCTAACGATCGATGCATTGATTGTTGCAGGGTTTGAGCTCCAGAAAAGGAAAATTCAAAAGATGCCACCTTGGAAGTATTTGGAATATTCCAATTCCTTAGAAATTGGAAATAGGACCATTGTTCCTCAAAAATTAAAAATCAAAACAAAGATCAAGACCCCTGCAGGCGTCCACAAGTTGTGTGGGTCTTCAAGTTGGGTAAGGACCTGGCTAAGTCTGACCAAAAAAGACCTTGCCCCTCTTTTTGATTTCTTGAAAGGGGGAGGGGACCCAAGTTCTCCTGGGGCTATTACCCCAGAGGCACAGAAAGCTCTAGAAAAAGTTCAGACACTAATGTCCACAAGACAGGCCAATTGATGTTGGCCTGACCTGCCATTCAAATTTATCATCTCAGGTAAGTTGCCACACCTCAATGGAATCATTTTCCAGCAGGAGAAAAAACAAACATCTAAGGCTAAGGAAACACCTAAAAAGGGCCAGGACCAGAAGGACCCTCTCTTGATAATTGAGTGGGTTTTCCTTAGTCACCAAAGATCCAAGAGAATGACAAAGTCCTAAATGCTGGTAGCAGAAATGATCCAGAAAGCTAGGACCCAGATCAGGGAGCCAGCAGGATGTGACTTTGAGTGCATTCATATTCCATTCGAGTTCAAATCAGGCCAAATTACTAAGACAATGTTAGAACATTTGCCTCAGGAAAAGAAAGCATTGCAGTTTGCTCTGGATTCCTACTCAGGACAAATTTCTATCCATCGGCCTGCCCACAACTGAGAAGTGTTCAGAGTAGGAGACCTTTAAAAAAGGCTCTGACCGTCTTTACAGACGCATCCAGGAGGTCCCACAAGTCCATTATGACTTGGAAGGATCCTCAAACCCAGCACTGGGAGACGGACATTGCTGAGGTGGAAGGTTCACCTCAGTTTGCTGAATTGGCTGCAGTTGTTAGGGCTTTTGAAAAGTTCTCAGAACCATTCAATCTGATTACAGAGTCTGCATATGTGGCCCGAGTGGTATCCAGGCCAGATGAAGCAATACTGCAAGAAGTGTCTAACATTGCACTTTTTGAATTGTTCTCAAAACTCGTAAAGTTAGTTTCCCATTGAGAGCAACCATGACACACTGACTTGCCAGGGTTTTCGCTGAAGGCAACAGAAGGGCAGATGCTTGTGCTGCGCCTGCAGAGATGGGCGCTCTCCCAAATGTTTTTGAACAGGCAAAAATCAGCCACCAGCTTTTCCAAAAAAATGTACCTGGCCTGGGTTGTCAGTCTCACATCACTCAAGAACAGGCCAAAGCAATTGTGGCCACATGCCCCAATTGCCAACAACATGCACTCCCTACAGTGAGTATGGGAGCAAACCCAAGGGGGCTGAACAGTTGTGAACTGTGGCAAACCGATGTAACACACACACACAGTCATTTGGACAGCAGAAATATGTTCATGTTAGTGTAGATATCTTTTTTGGAGTGGTCTATGCCTCTGCCCACACAGGAGAATCATATTCCAAGGCCATAAAGCACCTCTTACAGGCTTTTTCTTTCATGGGCATCCCCAGAGTTGAAAACTGATAATGGGCCCACTTACAAATCCAAGGAATTCAGGAGTTTCCTGCAGTAATGGGGAGTAGAGTACAAAACAGGCATCCCCTGCTCCCCTACAGGTCAAGCTGTAGTAGAAAGGACTCCCCGTGATATCAAAAGAGTCCTGGACCAGCAACATCAGGTTCTGAAAGTAGAACCTCCCCACATCCGATTATCCAGGGCTCTGTTCATAATCAATTTTCTGAACTGTTCTTTTGACAGCCTGAATCTGCCCTTCGTACGCCACTTTGGGGGGAGCAGTCAGATGTTAGTGAAAGAAAAACCTTCAGTCTTAGTAAAGGACCCTGAGACTTGGAAGACAGTGGGAGCTTAGAAATTAGTTACATGGGGACGTGGATACGCTTGCGTGTCCAGCCCCTCTGGTTCAAAGTGGGTTCCTTCCAAATGGGTAAGCCCTACATCCCCAAATTCTCAGGGAAGTCTACAGAAGCACCCCAAGTTGCTAATGCTGCTTTGGAGAAGGAAATGCTGGGTGTGTTCCCTGGAAGAAACTCCATTTAGGCCTCCTATCTGGAATAGTTTGAGTAATATAGTAATAGTAATACTATGAGTAATAGCAATATATGTTTGTCTTAAGTTCCTTGTACCCGTTGAGACCACGCTGTTCGTGTGCAGTGTCAAGACACCATGAGACTGAGCCTGCTCCTCACGATCATTTCACCAGCGATCTCCTGCATTGTTCGTCAGCCCAAAGCAAACATGTAGACCACCCTGAAATTACGACATCAAGAGAGAAACAGACGACTGGCTGAGAGGACTGTTCAAGGGCTGGTGACTCTCGGGCTGGTTGGGACCTATGCTGAAAACTGTACTTTAGTATTGTTTATTCTAGTTATTGTTATTGTAGTCATTAGCATTGTTTTCGGACTAATCAAGCGCATGGTTCACAAGTTAATTTCAAGCTCATCTTCCCCTCCGGAAGTCTACCATTTGGAAGCCCTCAGTGCTCCAGTAGATGACATGGAAGTTGCAGAAGAAAACACTGACCCTCCTGAAGAGGAGGAACCAATTTACCAACCGTGGTTTGCCAAGAATTTTTCCCCCCAAACCCAGTCCTCTTCATTTTAAACAAAACAAGGAGGAGATGTTGCGGTGTGATGTCATGTGTTGCCTCAGATACCTCAGGTTTCTCCCCGTAGATTTCTTCCCCAGGTGTGTCAATCACCTCTCCTTTGCCCCACCCTGACCCCTGCTGAGCACTGTCTGTCAGTCGTGGCATTCCAGAAGGCCATTGAGTGATTGGCAGAGTTCAAAAGATGCCTTAGACCCCTGGAGGACATTGGGCCATCCAGGTGCCATTTGCCCCCTGAGACTTCTCCCCCCGTTCCTGGTTTGTGGGATCCCTGCCCTTCCCCCCACCTCTCCCTGGGGCTAAAAGGAACAGCAACCACGCGGTTTGAGAGGTTCTTTGAGAGCTGTTACTGGATTCAGAGGCCTGTGGGCAAGGAATAACGCTCTGGATTGAAACCCTCTAGCAGAACCCAACTCCTTTCCTTCATCCTCGCCTTAAAGCTTCTCTGCCAAGGTAAACCTGAGCTCCTGCATGACTGGACTTGTCTCTAGTGCCCAGCTGCAGCATCCAGCTTAGCCAAAGGTGTCTCTGAGGTGAAAACACCACAGCTGCCGCCCTTTAGTCATGCAGCAAGGGCCAGACAAGTCCAGGCACATCCCTTCTGGCTATATTGCTCATTAATTCCAATACCCACAGATTGATCAATACACTGTTTCTCTTTCAAAGATTAAGTTCCTACCCATTGAACAATACACTTTTCTTCATTTCTCATTGACCTGCTCAAACACGGATCAAATATGACAGGGCCTGGGACACAATTCCATTCCTGCCACAGTTGTTTGCAAAATATCCCATTCCTCAAATTCTCCTTTGCTGGTCAAGAGCCTCCTAAAAACACTTTCTTTCCCTTAAATGCGTTCCAGCTACCTTCTTAGAAGGAACACTCTCTCTATTCTCAAGGCCAAGAAAGCCACTGGCACACATTAAGCACTGCAATGAGGGAATACAGGGTTCAGCACTGCCTGCTAAGGCTAAAGGAATTCACAAGACTAAGCCCCATTAGTTACACTTAAATATTTTCCCAGCACCTCTCCTTCCTATTCTAGGAATCAAACAAAACATTTGTCATAAAGTCCTGCAAGTGCTATTGACACATTACAATTTTCTTTCTGAAATTAATGAAGCAAACATAGATTCCCTACTGAAATTATTCTGCTCCCTTCCAAATCACTACTCAGGCAAAACCCTCAGGCACATCCCGGATTCCCTCTCTCCCAGCAGCTCAGAGCTGCATTGCACAGCACTTGCTGTGTGCCAGAGAGCACGAAGCAGGCTGGCCTGAATATTCCTGCCAAATGCTCTGCATCTCACACCTTTGCTCTGGCTCAGTGCAGAACTGCAGGATTGCGGGCGCTTCCTCCCAGAGCTGCGTGAGGCTCTGGTTCCTGCAGATGGGCCCTGCCACGCTGTCCCTGCCTCAAACTGGGCACAAGAGCCAGGCCTGAAGGAGGCTGCCCTGTGCTCCAGCCTGCCGAGCAGCCCGGCTCCCTGCCCCGGTGCCCAGAGTGCTGCACACACTGCTGGCCTTTGCCAGGAGTTGCAGGGCAGCCGGCAGAAGAGGAGGAATCCTCTGGCAGCCCAGCGGCCCTCGGCTGCCCTTGGCCTTTCTCTGCTCCTGGGCACACTCCAGACGGCCAATGCCTCCAGGCTGGGCTGTGTCCAGCACGGCTGCGCTTCCCCTCGGCAGCAGCCAGCTGCCACCTGGGCTCTGAGAGTGGAGGATTTGCCCGCTGCCAGGAACAGGCACCCAGGGCCCGGCTGCTGCCTCTTGCAGCTCCAGGGGCCTCCTTCCAGCCTGCCTCTGCAGGGGCTCAGCCTGCTCCGGCCTCTGCCGGGGCTCTGCTGGGGCTCCACCGCAGGCAAGGCCGGGCCCGCTCTCACCTCCCAGGCGCTGACAGCTCTGCACCACAGGAGACCTTCCCGAGCACCCTCTCTGATCTTTCTGCTTTTTCACTTGAGCAAGGCTCTCCTCCAGCCAAAGACATTGCATTTAGGGATACAAATCCAAGCGGCAGGAACCCAAATTCTCTTGAGTGATGACTGAAGTCCTGAATCCACACAGGACGTCTTGGCTGACTCACCCCTCCTTTGGTTTTGCCTTCAAATGCCATTACCTTTTCTGCCTCAACTAGAAATACCACAGCTGTGCCAAAACCAGCCAGTGGGCCATATTCCAAAGGCAGTGTGGTCTGGAGAGGATGAATGAAGAACTTTCTCCGCTTACGAACCACACCAAAGAAGCCGTAAGTGTGACTTAGCATCAGTAAAATACAACTGGTAATTCAGAAGAAAATGCTGAGCTGTCTGAAGGGGTCCAAAGGAGGAGAATCTTCCAAATGAGTTGATGTTTCAGAAACTTTATTTAATAATAATCCTACTCTATAAACCTATACTATAAACCTACTCTATAAACCAAAACTACTCAACAACCCTACTCTAGAGTCCTACTCTACAATCCTACTCTAAGTTGGTAATGGAGATAACATCTTGATTATTATATTCTTCTTCTCCAATCCTCCTTCTTCTTCTTCATCTTGATTGAGTTGATGAGTGGTGCCAAACTGTATGCTGGCTTGGCTGAACGTACAAATGGATGCTGTCCACAGGAAAAAAAAACAACAAAGAACATTGAACCATGACTTTCCAAGCTCAGTGCTTTGGAGTATCAATCAGGATTCCTCTGGGTCCTAAAAAGACTGGGAAAGAGGAGCAATGGGACCATCTCCTCCCCCGTCATCATGTGCATGACCTTGCCATCACAGGCAAAGGAGGCCCAGAATCCCACTCATCTGTTTATTGTGATGTCTTCATGTTGCTGAGATTTTTGCCCTGCCAGTGCTCGAGAAATGGTGCTTTCTGTCCCTGGGGTTTCTTCCTTTCAGGAAACTCCAAGGACTCACATAGGTCCCTGCCTTTGCAAGACAGGCACTGTGCTGATTCCCACAGGGAGACAGAGCAGTGTCTACCTTTCCATGCCCTGCCCCTCGCGTGCTGGATGGCACCTTCCTTCCTAACAGGGCCAGCTCAGTGGCACTGGGCCCTGCAGTTCCCTCTCTGCCACACAACCCGGCAGTAACCCTGGCACAGTTCCCGTCTGCTTGAGCGTGCCAGGCAGCAGATGGGGCTGGGACAAGTCCCTCCCAGCTGTGCCTGTTTGCGTGGCAGAAACGTCTAAGGGTGGGCTGGGGGGCACAAACCAGGGCCCCTCAGAGGCTCACAGTGAGCCCCCCACAGCCCCTCCTGCCCACAGCCAAATCTCTGACCGCTCAGCTGGGACTGGCTTCCTTGGGTTCCTGCACCACCATTTCATGTCTCTGTACCCTGCATTGCTCTACTTTAGTTCTTTTGCTATTAGATAAAATGAAACATCCCACCAAATTACGAAACAGGGCGACAGAAACAGTCAGAAAACAGAGCACCTCTCCTCTGAGGAAATGCAGAGAGGGGTGGAGTTATTCAGATTTGTGAAGAACAGGCCCCAGGGAGTCTTTGCTGCCACTTTCCAAGACTTCAGAGGGGCTTTGAAGAAAGTGGGAACACCTTTTTTAACAGTTCCAGTGTACAATAGAATAGGATGAATATTTTTCATCAAAATCGGGATCAAGTCTCAGTAGGTCTAAGGAAGAACTTGTTTACTCAGAGCATAGTGCAACACTGTCACAGGCTGTCCCAAGAGCTTGTACGTGCCCCATTCCAGGTCAGGTGGCAAAGGGCTCTGAGCAACCTGATCTCTTTAAAGATGTCCCTGCTCATTGCAGGATACTTGGACCAGAGGACCTTCACAGGGCCCTGCCAGCCCAGCCCAGCCTAGGATTCCTCACCATTTTCAGTTGAAGAGCAGCAAGAGTGGAGGTGAGGAGGAAGGGGGCTCAGCTGATGCCTTGGACTTCAGTGGAGGAAGAGCCCAACTCTCGGACCCCTGTTTCACCTGCAGCCCCTTCACATTTTACCTTCAGGAGCTCCCTGGCAGACCAGCGCTTCTGCTCATCCGTCTGCAGGCAGCAGCTCAGGAAGTCACACAGGCAAGACGAGAATCTGTTGGGCTGCCGCAGCTGTGGTCTCTCTCCCCTGGCTGTCAGTTGAGCCTACAGAAAAAGGAAACACCAGGCTGCACCTGCTACTTTCATATCTCTAGGTGCTCTCCCAGATCCCATTGGTTAAGCTCCATTCTGCAGTGGCAGTTCCTGCCCTGGCAGAGACCCAGAGATTACTTTCCTTTACCAACCAAAAACCCAGACCCTGATGCAGCCACAGCTTTTCCACCATCCTGCAGATCTTGCCTTGGCCGCTGATTTCATTGACTGACCTAGTTACTTGGAACTACATCAACAAAAGCATGTTTCCTTCCCTGAGGATTCACACCAGCTTGAGAGGCTTTTTGGAATAGGGACTTTGCTATACTAACTCTACTATTTGCAAGGATTAGTACATGAAAGACATCTCTGCAGTGCTTGTTGGTCCTTGAAACGCAACTGCCATAAAACAAATCTCATTGAGCATCTTTTCCTCTTCTAGAAAACACTGCTAAGTGGAAGGGAAAAAAGGAAATCCACCAGTTATTCCTCAGGAAAAGAAAACAATCATTTGGAATCTGATATTCAACACAGGCACATTAAGATGCATGCACAAATAGATTGAGATGAAAATGCCTGCTTGGGTGCACAGGAGCCACCCGTAGCTCTGTCTCTCAGCTGCACATTTTGGCTTCTTTATGTGGCAAAAGGAAACCTTTTCATGGTCAAATCAGAAGAAGAAGTGCCATGCCTATGGTCACTCTCTGCTCATTTGGATGCTCAAGTCAATGCATTAAAGGGGTGCCCATCGCAGAAAGTGTCGGGTAAGAAATGGGAGGTTTGGCAGCATCTCCATGACCCCAGACTGCAGCCTGGTATCCATAAAAATGCCCGTCACAATGCTAACAGCTTTGTGCTGGTGGCACTGAAATAGATGGTGACCAAAGAGACTTTGTTATTATCCTCTTCAACCCAAAGGAAAGTTTCCAAGCCTAAAACAACAAACACATTCTGCTTGAGTATAAATAATTAGGACAGCTTTCTTTCCTTTTCCCACACCACCAGAGGTCACAAAGGGTGTTTTATCCTGTCCCTCTGCAGCTGTGCTCAGCCACTGGCCATGGTGGGGAGCTGGAGTCCTCACTGTCATTAGAACTGTGCAGGCCAGGAATGGCCCTGCCCCTATGGTAAAGAAAAACAGCACCGGGACAACTGCCTAAGTTGGAGCCCAGCCCAGGCACCTGTCTGCAAGCTCATCAACTTGTTAAAGTACCAAGAAACAGCCAAGGGTTTGGTGTACAATTCTAACTGCAGTTGGAGAAAAACACATCCTAAACTTATCCAGGCATCCCACACACATGACTAAACAATGTACAGATGACTTGAAAATCTGAAAGTTTCAAAGACCCACAGGATTTGGAAAAGATGCTACAATATGGAGGAAATTTGATGTGCTGTGGTTCAAAAAGGGAAAAGAAAGCAGAACTGCTTGGGCATTGCTTTACTGGTTGTTTCTTTTTCACTTTTTCTTTTTCTGTAAAACTGAAACTGGGAAGACTCAACCTCCATTTTGAAGGATATTTATCACACATCCAACTGTTTCACTGAAAAATTCTTGTCCTTCAGAGCCAGAGCTCCAACAGCGTTCAAAAAGCAAAGAGAAACGTCAGGCATGGCTGGAGGCCAAAATGGCAACTTTCTGAACTGGTTAGGTTTCTCAACTGCCACTTCCCTTCTGATGCAACCAAATCTACAGCGGATTCTGATGTGCTGCAGGGACATTTTTAGAAGGGGAACTTGGTGGAAGTGTACCAGCAGATGGCAATGGGATTTTGTCCAATGGCACACAGAACATGGGACAGGTGAGAAAGACACTGGGATCAGTGTGTATTTGCTCCTTACCAAAAAAGGAGTTGCATTCCTGCAAGGAACTTCTCGTTCCACCATTTCAATGCCCACGATCCCAAAAGACCATATGTCCACTTTGGGGCCATGTGGTTGGCCTGTCACCACTTCAGGCGCCAGCCACCCAGAAGTGCCGGCCACAGAGCTCCGTCTGCCCTGCTCAGGGGTGAGCTGAGCAAAGAGGCCAAAGTCAGCTGTGGGGAAAACAACAAACTATGAAAGCCAGCTGTAATTAGGAAACCAAGCAAAAGAATTCCCCATTCTCAGTTTAAGAATGTGCACTTGAATCTCCCAGAGAACTTTCCACACTCGGTTTCCTTGGGGCTTTAGCCAAGGTAGTATGAAATTGGCCACATCCAAAAACACCCAGGTTTTTTAACGCTCCCTCCAGCAGTGGACTTTATTCCCCTGAAGCTTTAGATTGTAGCTCCCTCCCTCTGGAAGGGACACACACAGACCAAGAGCAGTCTTGACTGCTTGTGGTTCCTTCTCATACCTCTGTGCACATTGCAACTGGGCCCTCAGCTCACAGCGGGTGTCCCTGTGCTGCCACCAGCACCATTTTTGAGGAGCTGGCTGTCACTCAAAGCAGCCCTACACCCACATCCCTGGAACACTGCACCAGACCAAGTATATACTGACCCAGCTTGACAGAACCATTGGTTCTGAAAAGGATGTTGCAGCTCTTCACATCTCGGTAGATCACATGGTTTGAGTGGAGAAAATCCAGTCCTCGCAGGCACTGAGAGAGAAAAGAGAAAGAAGAGGGGAAAAAATAAGTGATGGGATTTCATCACACAAGAAAGGAAACAATCTAAAAGATTCCCTCTCCAGGGCAGAACACAGTGCCACTGAGAGGAAGAGCTTGCTGCTCCAACACTTGGAGAGCAGGACCTTTCTGAGGAAAGGCACGTCAGCTTTTGAAAGAGCAATGGCACCTGCTGTTGTAGACTGTCCCCTGC
Source organism: Melozone crissalis (assembly GCF_028551555.1). NCBI lineage: Eukaryota > Metazoa > Chordata > Aves > Passeriformes > Passerellidae > Melozone > Melozone crissalis. Next base: position 15,111,245 of record NW_026535783.1, on the reverse strand, counting down.
AAACCAGCCAGGATGACTGCTGCTGCAGTGGATGTGCTATCTCCATGCAGAAGACAAATGAGGGTTTTGCCAAGAAAGAAAAAGTACCTCCCTTTGGTGTGAAGCAGATCACTTTTAGATGGGAGGCTACATGACAAAGGTTTTATTGCTGGCCTCAGCACAGACTTGGAAGTATCACATCAGTCACCTTCCTGAAGTAAAGAGCATTTTGGCTGCACTCCTATCCTTTTTAGATGAGGACTGTGAGAAAGGACTTTTTTCTTTGCTCCTTGTTTCAAATCCCGCCACCAGCACCTTTGATTTCACAGGCAACGAATGCAGTGAAGACAGACTCCACGCAAACATTTAGAGAGGCAAAGTGGAGAACAGCAAATACAAGTACAAGAGGCAGAGCGAGAGTACAACAGCAGGACATGAGAGTACTGGCACTGAGTACAGGGAGTGCAGGGGCACTGGCAGGTCTTTTACTTGAAGTGCTTTTACTTGCCCATAGCATACCAGCAACACAGAACCAAAGCTTGGCACATGAAACCTCTCCTGTTCTGAGCCCCTGTTTCCCAGACAATCCTGCCCAAGCCCTCGGAAACACAGATGGGATTGCTGACCTCCCGACTGATGGCTGCCATCTGGTCTTCAGACAGGCAAGTCTTGCTGATGATGTCGCTCAGAGTGCCTCCATCCATGAACTCCATTACTAGCCAAAGTTCATCACCCACAAGGTAGCTGAAAGAAGGAAACAAGGCTGTGGAGATCAACATGCATGACTAGGTTGTGTTCTTGATTGATTCTTGTTTCAGGTTCCTTTGTGACTAGGACAGAATCAAAGGAATAGACATTCCCTCTCAGCTGTGCATTGCTTGCAATCTGTGCAGTCTCAAGAAGAAAGGCATAGCTGTGAAAAAGGAGATGTCTTAAATGGCCAGCAAGTGAAAAATGCAGTTTAGTAACAGATAAAAAAACCTGTCACACTATGTGTTTCTGGAAATAAGCACCTAGTCTTCCTGGCATGCAAAGCAATGGAAAAGAGGGGACACAATCCAAGGGAAATTTATGTTAGTCTATCTGGATGGAAAAAGACACTTGATAAAAATCAAGCCCCAAAACAAAGTGGTGGCTGTGAACTTACAGGCTATTGATTTAGTAAGATATGACTGATCCTGGTTTTTGAGTAATTTTCAAACTATGTATGCCAGAGAAGACTCATGCAGACAAGATGCACTCCCTTCCCATCCATTAGAGATGAGCAGAGCAATAATAATTGGCCAATAATTACAGCTCTCTTTTCTGCCACTGACCAAAGTGGGATTTTACCTTGCATGTTTGCTATATGTAAAGAAACATTCACAAAAACTCACCAGTCTAAATAGTTGATCAGGTTGGGATTCCTATTAATTTTCATGACCATGAGTTCATTGACTTTTAATTTCTTCTTCCTCAGTCCTTTTAGATTTATTTTCTTTATGGCCACCTAAAATGACATTGAAAATCAGTAACTTGAGCAGTCGGTGGCACGAGACCACGATGCAATGGAGCGAGTGATTTTACAATGACACAGCTGAGCTGTGCCAAACTGCCTTGTGATTAGGCACTGCAGTAATTAGGAACTGACATTCCAACAGCCCATTTTTCTGCTGCCTTGGGGGACAGTTACGGGCCATCTGCAGCCACTGACGTTTTGCCTTGTCCATTTGGTAACAGTGGTGTCTAAACTATCACCCCCAAACCTCTGACCACAATCCCTGCTGGTTTGTTTGGGATTCAGAAGAGGTAATCCATGCCTTAATACTCTGTGGATACATCTTGGGCTATGGGCAGGGCTTAGGGCTTTTAGGGCACCTTGCAGATCTCTCCCTATGTGCAGTTGCCAAGTGCAGCACTGCAGGTGGCTAAGGAACTACCAGTAGCTTTCCAAAGGATTTGCTGGCAGCCAGAAATGAGAATTTAGGACTCTGAAGCTGTAGTCCCAAAGAGCAGTGAGGTGCTCTAAGGCACCACCTTTGTTTTAGCAATGGAGAGCGAGTAAGCGCGTCCTTCTCTGCAAGGAAGTGCTGCCCTCCGTGCCTTCCTTCCAGCAGCTGAGGAGGACAAAGATTGTGCCAGATGTATTTTGCAGGCTGGCACCAGTCTGTGCTTCTTGTGCCTTTTCAGGACAGCTCTAGCCAAAGCTCCAGTCCCAGCTCACACCAGAGGGGAAAGCCCCTCAAGAGCAGCAGAGTCTGCGGGGCCTGTTGACATTTACCTCTCCTCCTGTGGCACTGTCAATTGCTCTGCACACATCCCCAAAAGTCCTACAAACAAAAAAGCAGCAAGGAAAGTAGAAGCCATTTAGATCTTGCAGTGAAAGCCAGCCCACACAGGAGATTTGTGCTGGCAGTGTCAAAAACCTGCAGGATGCAGGAGAGCGCTGCCAGAAGGCAGATGATGGATTTTCCTCTCAAGTGCATGGGCACTAGGCCTGTTCCTGAACTGCTTGGGTTTACTGCCTCAGCTCCAAAATAGAGCTACTTCTTCCACCTCAGGTTTCACTTTCTAAACTGTCCAGTTTTTATCCTGACCACAGAGTATTTCCTTCAGCAAACTCTTGGAAAAAATGTTCCTGAAAACTGTTATCTGACAGATATCAGGGAGGAGGTTTCTCTTTCAGGCAAGCAAGTTTCTTCCTACTTTATTAGTGTGGCAGTATGATTTAGAGATACAAAAAAATGCTAAGGAAATTAACACAGAAGTGTCTCACACTTGAGAGATGAGATTTTCCAGGTCCTGTTCCTTGCTGCAGGCAAGACCTCGGCAGCATGGAGGTGTCTCTGACAGTGCCTTCTGAGCAGCAAATACACAAATTCTGAGCAGCACTAAGAGATGGGACAGTCTATCTCCAGTGTGGGAACATGGGGATAGATGTCTGTTTGCAGCTTGCCTGAATTCATGGTGGATAGACATTCCACCACAAAAACACCTGGCCCATGGTTATGTAGAAGTAACTGTGGTTGGACTCACCCGCTGCCAATATATTCCAGTCTGGTGTATTTCATCCTTGGATTTTCCTTGTTTACTATTTTCCCTGAGGGAAACAAAATACAAGATGCTGATATTAAAGCAGAGACCTCAGCTTCCAGGAGATACAAAAGGCAGCCCCAGTGCCTGGAGCTCTGAGCCCTTTATGCTCAGCTGGGTAACAACAACAACAACCAGGCAGACAGCTCTGCAGCACAGGTGGCCAGCACAGAGACTGATTTTCTACAGCAGTTCCTGTGGGGACTCATAAATGTGCCTGTGACACCAAACTCAGGAGAAACATTTGGTACGGCCATGCTGACACCTGCACACAATGCACTGTCCCTCAGACAAGAAATACAGCAGACGTACTCAGTAGCTCCAGAGAGTCACCCTCGACCTCCTGTTGCTGAGCAGCAGCTGGGTCAGCGTGGGAGGTGAACAAACTGCCCTGGCTCCACTTCTCAGGTCGGGGAGAAAAGGCTCCTTTAAACGATGCTGCTGCTGCTGCTGCTGCAGCAGGTTTAGTGAAAGAGCTTGTGTAGATCTGGGACAAGAAATGAGTTGATATCAAAAAAGTGGCTGGCAGAAATTACCCTGAGATCCCTTTTTGAAATGCAAGCCCTTAGAAATGTGCTGTCAGCCACATGCAGGGCTTTTAAATGGCTTTTTTCTAATGTCCACTTCTCAAACTGGATGGATCAAAACCAAAGGCTAGTTTTACTCAAGTTCATGGCCAGATTCATGTTCCATTTTCATGGATTTTCCAAAGGATGACTGCCACAATCACCATTCTACTTCCTCTCAAGGATTCCTTTCCCCCTCCAAGAGCTGCAGACACACTTTCAGTTCCTTGTTCAAGTGTTCTGCCTCCTCCCACTGCGTTCTCTTTTCCTGTACCATCTTCAGGTCATGCTCAACCTGTAGCACTTCTGGTGGGGATGGTACCTGTGCCTCACTCCTAACTTGGGGCCCTTCAGAGCCAGAGATTTGCTGGTAATCTTCACAGGCTGCCCGGTGAGATGCCAACACTCGCTCCTCAAATGAAACAGAACAAAGCAGTCAGAGACTCCAGCTTGTCCCTGTCAGCCAGGAGTCATCGACTGTGAGGAAAGGGAAAGAACAGATTCACAAGGGATACAGACAGCTTGTTTCAATCCTCCATCTGGGTCACCATGTTCCACTGTAAAAATACATCAAGAAACCAAGACAGCAGGAACAGGCCAGCAGGAATCAATTTGGATGACTGCTGGCCAAAAGGCCAAAGGACAAGTCCCTCTATCCAGGGCAGCAGAAGAGATTGAGCACACCAGGAAAAGTCCTTCAGAGTGATTGTGATACACACTTCAGCAGGATGGCACTCAGAGGCATCATCCCACTCCCCGCTGCTCTGAGTGGAAAGGCAAGAAGGGCAGAAACCACCAGTTTGGTGACTGCAGTGACTGCATCCCTCTTTCACTCACTTGCTTTTGTAGAGACTGAGGGAGGGGATTAAGTTTCTCTCTGATGATTTTTATTTCATCCTCCAGCTTCTTCTCCCTTGCCTTCATCCGAGTTTGAGCTGTCTGAAGCTCTGCGTTCAGTTGTGCCTTCATCTTCTCTAAAAAACAAGAGAGAGGATGTTTCATGGGTGGGGTGTCCACCACTCTTTCACTCACCTGGTTTTGTTGATCGCCCCTCTGCTGATCAAGATTCTCCTCTTGAATTCTCCCCAGATCTTCCTTGTTCTTTCTTTTCACGTCCATGATGTCACTCTGTGCTTCGGGTAGCTCTGCTTGTGGCTCTGCCTTGATCTTCTGTACACACAAATGCAGAGTAAGTGACTGGCAGCTGCCATCAGCCTCAGTTTTTTTCCTCTTGCAGCCTCAAAATCACATTTATTCAGCCACTTCTTTGTGCTTCCCTACCCACATCTGCTTCCATTGCAAACCTCCTGTCCCAGGGCTAATCTCTGCAGATTCCAAGGCTCTGTGCTTCCAGTGCCTGTGGGATTCCTGGCCTCCTCAGTCCCAAGAGCTGTTGTTTATGCCCTTCTTCCTGCCCTTTCCTCTGTGCCCTGGCCAGTCAGGCTTACCTGGCCTTTCTCCTGTGGCACTTCTACCTGCTGCCCGAGCTGCTCTTCCTGCTCTCGGGCTGGGAACAGCTCACCCCGAGTCTGCCATGGCATCTCTGTTGAAGCAATCTGCTCCTGCTCTCTCTCTAGAAGCACCTGCACAGAAAGCAAGAGAAGATGGGTTTCAACTTCCCATATGACCTTAGTGGGCCAAGACTCAAAGACTGCTGGGCTCACACGTTCCCAAAGCACTGTGCTGCTGATCTGCTGGGTCATTCTGTGTTCAAGGGGAGGCACAGATTCCAAAGTGACCCTGGCCCTACAATCAGGAGCCATCTGGGACTGAAGCTGCAAGAGCCTCTCAGGCAGCTGACAGGGAAGTTGAGGCATTTCTCAAGGGTCTGGTGAGGGCCTCCCTCTGCTTCTGCCATGTCCTGTTTGTCTTTCAGTAGTGACTGACAGCCCGCCCTGTCTCACAGCTCCATCCTGGCTCTGCAGGTGCTTCCTGGGTGAGCTCAGCCCTTGTGAGACACTTCTGGAGTTCATGTTCACTTCACCACCTAAAACATGGAATACTTCACCACTCTAGGACAGGCAGAAATGTAAAGGATTAACTGGGGGCTTCAGGGAAGAAGATGCTGGAGGAGAAAAACAGCTCTGAGGGGAAAAAACCACAATATCTGAAGGGGGAGACTTCTCTGCCTGCTCTGAATTGGTCGAGGGAACATGTCTCTAATCCTCTCTTGAAAGGGATGCTTTAGGTGACCTTTGCACCTCCAACTGCCTTGGACCAGGGTCGGGAATATTCAATTATGCAAATGTTACATAGTGTAGATGGATAGATAGACAGACAGACTGATGGATATCACCACTATCATCTCTGTTTACTGTCCTCTCTGTTGCTACACACATCAACACTCGGTAGCAGTGCCCCACTCAGCAGCAATCCTGAGATTGCTCTTCTGTTGCTTCAATAAAGCACACTCTTGGGGAATCTGGAGCATGTAGGTCCTTTTGGAAAGGGATCAGGCTCACAGCATTGCACGGGAACTGCACTCTTTGTGCATCTGTGCTTGAGCAAGTTCTTCTCCTGGACTCAACCACACTGATGGTGCTAAAGTGGCTGGAATCAGAAATGCAGCCCAGCTGTTGGAGAGTTTTGTGCAGACATGGCTTGAGGAAAAGGCCATGATCATATACAGCTGGTTAAGCAGTAAAAAGCAGCTGTAAGCAGTAAGTTCTCAGCCTTTTCCTTACGAGAAAAACAACAACACTGCGTCCTTGAGCAAATGACAAGAAAAACACGGTGCCCTTGAATGGATAACTGTAGTCAACAGCAGGATGTAAAAACAAGTATTAGCCTCAACAAGAAAACCACAAGTGTTTTGAGAATGTTGCCACAAAGGAGGGGTTGACATGTAATCTGTAACCAATGATGAGCTTAGCTTTTGCAATATGTATGAGCTTAATGAACACTACTATAAAAGTATGTAAGCTGGATCAATAAATTTGAGACCAATGATCATCATTAGGATGTGCTTGTCTCCCTTCACTTCCATCAGCCAGCCCCTTCTAACTAATCAGATCTTTGAGTACCAGCTAGAATGCAAGGGCATTGATTTCCTCCCCAAATTCCAAACACAACAAAAACGGATTTCTTGGCTGCAAAAAGACAGAGGTAGTATTAGCCTGAATGGGAATTGCAAGGCATAATTAACTAGTCTGGCAGAAGAAAAGTTCCTTCTGCACCAAGACGCACACCCCAAACTATGAGTTCTAATGCAAATATATATTGCATCTTCAAGAACTACGAATGTGCAAAATAAAATTCAATCAGAATTTCTCATGGTGCTGGAAACAGGGAGGAAAGATGTAGGAAAATCAGCACAATCACCACCATGAACCTTATCAAAAGCCAAGAGACAGCTGGGAAAAAAGACTTTGTAGAACTAAAGAAGAATTCAAGAAAACCACAGAGCTGTCTCACAAGCTAAACACAGCTTTACAACAAGGGAAAACAAACAAAGCCCTGTGACCTCCAGCACTACCACGCATGCCCCCCGCCACAGCACTGCTGAAGCCCAGAGAGAGAGCTTCCCTGAGCCAAGGAGCCAGATGCTCTCCCAGAGGCACCAGCCCATTGGGGCCTCAACATCACGGGTCAAAGGCCAAGTTCTGCTGATGCTGCCTGCAGGAAGTCTCTAGCTCCTGGCAGCACTCCAGCACTCAGCATCCTCAGCCAGCAACAGGAAGCACTGGCTGCTTCAAAACTTGCACCTCTGCCTTGCTCTAAAGACAGCACCACCCCCAAATGGCACTTATGGACTCGGAATATTCCGACTCTGGTGTGACCACTGATGGAATCTGGCATTCATCCACCTCAATTTGCTCTTCTTGGGCTTCTTCTTCAGGAGCAGTGAGAACCAGGGGAGAGACAGCTATTGGTTCTGTCAGCTGTGGCAAGAGAGAAGCATGAGGCACAGGCCATGACCTATCATTTAGAACTCATTTCTTTTCAGATCTTCCACTACGTCTTCTAAGGAGAAATCAAAACATTTCGTTGCGACATAGCCATTCTAAGTCCTACAGACTAAAAAAAAATTGGCTACCTAAAAAGAACTGTGGATGTATATAAGGTTGCTGTTGCTCCCTGATTGCTATCAGCAAGCAAGGTTGTCTCTGTAAAATGGAGCTCTTAGCTCTTGAAAGCTCTGAAATGGAAAAGTAGGGAAGCAACAATGGCTTTCCTACTGCTGCTGCAGACATGAAAAACTAAAATTAGATCAGAATCCCATCCAGGGCTGAAAAAGTGCAAAAAATGTAGTGCATCTTAGCTTGCTGGAAAAGGAGAAAATGAACATTGCAAACCACTCCTAGCAAACCAACAAGCCACCAAGCCAGCGAGCCAGCCAGCTACAAGATGGCAGTGTCACCCATTCCAGTGCCTATTGCACTTGGATTCATTGAGGGGAAATTTAGTGGGGAAATGACCCTTGTGCTGAGCACTGTTGTGTAGGGATTGATGTAAGTCTGCCTGAAGGTCCCTCCTATGTCCCCCATTGTCCAGACTAAAGCTCCCTCAGCACCTCCTCCCTGGGCTTGTGCTCCAACCGCTTGCCCAGCTCCCCTGTCCTTCTCTGCACACACTGCAGCCCCTCCATGACTTTCTGCTTCCCAGGGCCCACAAGTGCACACAGCACTCCAGCTGTGGCCGCAGCGCTGCCCAGCACAGGGCCACGCTCACTGCCCTGCTCCTGCTGCCCCACTGCTGCTGACACAGGCCACCATGCCATTGGCCTTCTTGGACACCTGGTCCCAGGCTGGCTCTTATTCAGCTGATCTTCTACCACACCCCTGGGGCCTTTTGACCCACATACTTTCACAGCCACAGAGTTGCCCATTTGACTTCCAATACAGCATCCACCATTTCAAGATGTTCTTCTTGTTCTGAGCAAGACATGACAGCAGTAAAAGACTTGCAGCTTTGCCTGCATTCCAGGCTCAAAGGCACTTGCCAAAGCTTCAGACTTCATCACTAAATGCATAAACACAAACTTGCCTGTTGATGCTTTTCTGCCTCACCAGGAGGCTTCATAACTACTCACTTTCTTTCTTTGGCCACACAGGATAAGAATGGCCCCCCACAGCTTCATGGACAACACAACCATCTCAAAACCCAAAAGAAAGCAGGACAAAATGACTTAGTAGAACAGAAGAAAAACTTGAGAAAACTGCCGACCAGTCTCACAAGCTGTGGTGGTTTGACATTGACAGGAAGGAGGTTTTCTGGGATGTGCTGTGGTCGCCAATAGGTGCTCAAATTTTAATATTGGCACCTGGTTTGGCCCCTGAGATTTGGACACGCCACTGAGAACACACAGGGGTTAAAAGCAGAGCTGCGCCCCTGGAAGTTTATTTTTTGGATTTCTGTCAGAGGGTGCAGGTCAGACCTCCCCTGCCCAGTGGGGGAGGGGAAAGCCCCACGGCCCGGGAGAGGTAGGCCTGACCCTGAGGGGCCCATGGGGGGAAGAAAGAAGTACCGGGAGGCACCAGGCAGACCATTACCACCCCCCACCTCGGAAAGAGAGAGAGAGAGAGGAGAGAGCCGTGCTGGGGACTGTTATCTTGAAACCTGATATCATGTGCTGCCCGCACTGATTGGCCTTGGGCGAAGGGGGGCAGCGAGGAGTCCAGCCATTTGAAGGAGCTTTTAACCCTTTGTGGACACTGAAAACTTTACAGAACATTAACCCTTCCTAGAAGAGAGATAAGAGTAGAGGACGAAAAAGGAAATGGGCAAGTGATGAAGGTCTGGGCCAGAGAGAGAGATGCTGGAGGAATAGAGAAGACGGAGTGGCATTTTTGCTGGACTCTTTTTTGTATAGCTATGGACAGAGCAATGTTTCGTTGTGATACAGAGACTGGATCCGGGGGGGCAATGTCCCAGACCCACGAGGGTTCAGTGTGCGTACCCCTTGGCCCCACGGGGTGCAAAAAATATGGGGGGGACAGATGTTCCAAAGTTGAGACTGTGCCTTTTTTTTGAGTGGGATGAGGCATCCTTAAAAGAGGAAACCCTGGAAGCTGCCCTGGTCCATGCGCAGTGGTGAGAGCGTTGGGCATGGAAGGAAGATGTCATGATGGCAAATGATTTCTGGGTGGTTCCATATGTGACAAGAAGCCCATGGCACAAAGAAGGACTCCTTCTCCTCTTGATGAACTGAGGATTGAGTATTCTAAAGGGCCGTGCTGGACAAAGAGTTGGTGATTTGGGAGATGTATTGTATTGGAATTTGGTGGGGGGAGGAGGAATATTTTTTTGTAAGGTTTTCATTTTCCTTGTGTGTGTTGTTTTTCTTTCCTTGTAGTTTAGTTATTTTCTTGTAGCTTAGTTAATAAAATTTTCTTTATTTCTAAGTAGGAGCCTGCTTTGCTTATTCCAGGTCACATCTCAGAGCAGACACCAAGGAGAGGGTATTTTCACAGGGGCACTGGCATTGTGCCAGTGTCAAGCCATGACACAAGCCAAACGCACCTCTCCAAAATGGGAAAACAAACAAACAAAGGCCCGTGAGCTCCAGAACTACAACGTGTGTACTTGGCCACGCCAAACACAACTTTCCAAAATGGGAACACAAACAAACAAAGGTCCGTGACCTCCAGCACTACCACGTATGCCCTTGCCCTTATCGCTGCAGAAGCCCAGAGACAGAGCTTGCCTGAGCCAAGCAGCCAGATGCTCTCCCAGAGGCACCAGCCCATTGGGGCCTCATCATCACAGGTCAAAGGGCAAGTTCTGCTGACACTGCCTGCAGGAAATCCCTAGCTGCTGGCAGCACTCCAGCACTCGGCATCCTCAGCCAGCCACAGGAAGTGCTCGCTGCTGCAAAACTTGCACATTTGCCTTTCACTATAGACAGCACCACCCACAGCTGGAACTTACAGGCTCAGGATATCCAGGCTGTGGTGTGGGTAAAGATAGAGTCTGGCGTTCATCCATCTCAATTAGCTCTTCTTGGGCTTCTCCTCCAGGAGCAGGGGGAGCCATGGGACAGATGGCTGTTGGTTCTGTCAGCTGTGACAAGAGAGAAGCATGAGGCACAGGCTGCCACCTATCACTTAGAACTTCATTTCTATTCCAATGTCCCACCACAAATTCTAAGGAGAATTCAGAAATATTCTTAGCGACATAGGGATTCTAAGTCCCACCAACTACTTTATATTGGGCCAATTCAAAAGAACCCTAGATGGATATAGGGTTGATGTTCCTCTCTAGCTGCTATCAACAAGAAATGCTGTCTCTGTACAATGCAGCTTTTAGTTTTTGAAAGCTGTGAATTGGAAAAGTAGGAAAGTGTCACAACGCCTTTGCTACTGCTGCTGCAGACATGGAAAAATTCAAACTGAATCACAATCTCATCCAGGGCTGGTAAAGGGTAGGAAACAATGTGCAGAAGCATCTTAGCTTGCTGGAATAGGAGAAAATGAACAGAGCAAACCTCTCCTGGCAGACTAACAAGCCAACAAGCCCACAAGCCAACAAGGCACAAGACTGAAGTGTCACCCATTCCAGCATGTAAACGACATAGACTCAGGGAGGGGATATTTGGTAGGGAAACGGCCCTTGTGGTGAGCAATGTTATGTAAGGACTGATGGACGTCTGTCTGAAGATTCCTCATCTGCCTCCCATTGTCCAGACTAAAGCTCCTCAGCACCTCCTCACTGCACTTGTGCTCCACACACTTGCCCAGCTCCCCCATGCTGCACACACTGCAGCCCCTCCGTGACTTTCTGCTTCCCAGGGACCAACAAGTGCACACAGCACTCAGGCTGTGGCCGCAGCGCTTCCCAGCACAGGGCCACGCTCACTGCCCTGCTCCTGTTGCCCCACTGCTGCTGACACAGCCCAACATGCCCTTGGCCTCCTTGGACACCTTGTCCAGGGCTGGCTCTTGTTCAGCTGATCTTCTACCGCCCCCCTGGGGCCTTTTACCTCACGCAGCTCCCCCGCCACAGATTGTCCCATTTGACTTTTAATAAGACATCGACCACTAGTAGATGGCTTTCCTCTTCTGAGCAACAAGACAAAGCAGTCAAGGACTTGCAGTTTCATCCCCACTCCAGCTTACAAGGCACTTGCCAAAGCTGCAGACTTCATCACTAAATGCAACAATAGAAACTTGCCCCTTCTGATTTTTTCCCTCACCAGGCGACTCCATACCTGCTCACTTTCTTTCTTTTGCAACTCGGGGTAATAATGGGTCCCCCAGACCTTCATGGACAAAAGACCAACTCATTGCACCTAATCAAAAGCCAAAAAACACCTGGGCCAAAAAGACTTTGCAGAACTGAAGAACTCCAGAAAACTCCAGAAACTCCGGACCAGTTTCACATGCCATCGGACATAGTGCAGCATAAGGCAAGAGACAGAGTTTCCGTGAGCCAAGCAGCCAATGCTCTCCCAGAGGCACCAGCTGTTTAGAGCCCCAACATCACAGGTCAAAGGCCAAGTTTTGCTGTCACTACCTGCAGGAAATCGCTAGCACCTGGCAGGACTCCAGCACTCAGCATCCTCAGCCAGCAACAGTAAGCACTGGCTGCTCAAAAAGTTGTACCTCTGCCTTGCACCAAAGACAGCAAAACCCACGACTGGCACTCACAGGCTCAAGATATCCAGGCTCTGGTGTGGCCAATGATGGAGTCTGGTTTTCATCCATCTCAATTTGCTCCTCTTGGGTTTCTTCTTCTACAGAAGCAGCAGGAGCCAGTGGAGAGATGGCTGTTGGTTCTGTCACCTGTGGCAAGAGACAAGCAAGAGCCACAGGCCATAACCTATCATTCAGAACCTCATTTCTTTTTAGATCTACCACCACATCTTCTAAGGAGAAATCAGAACACTTCAGAGTGATATAGGGATTCTTACACCCACTGACCAAATTTAATTGAGTCAATTCAACAGAACTCTAGGTGGATATAGGGTTGATATTCCTCCATGGTAGCTATCAGCAAGCAATGTTGCCTCTGTAAAACAGAATTTTAAGTTCTTGAAAGCTCTGACTTGGAAAAGTTGGAAGGAGACCCAGACTCTTTGGTACTGCAGCGGAAGACATGGAAAACAAACTGGATGACAATCTCATCCAGGGCTAGAAAAGGGTAGGAAACGTCGTGCAAAAGAATTTTAGCTGCTGGAAAAGGAGAAAATGATCAGGGCAAACCTCTCCTAGCAAACCAACAAGCTAACAAGCCAACAAGGCACAAGATGGAAGTGTTACCCGTTCCAGTGTCTGAAGCACTTGAATTCAGTGTGGGGATGTTTGGCATAGCAATGGCCCATGTGGTGAGCACTGTTGTGTAGGGATGGATGGAAGTCTGCCTGAAAGTTGTCATGAATCTCCCATTGTCCAGACTAAAGATCCCTCAGCACCACATCCCTGGACTTGTGCTCCCTCAGCCTTGCCCAGCTCCCCTGTCCTTCTCTGCACACGCTGAAGCCCCTCCATTACTTTCTCCTCCCCAGGGCCCACAAGTGCACACAGCACTCTAGCTGTGGCCGCAGCGCTGCCCAGCACAGGGCCACACTCACTGTCCTGCTCCTGCTGCCCCACTGCTGCTGACACAGCCCACCATGCCCTTGGCCTCCTTGGACACCTGGTCCCAGGTTGGCTCTTGTTCCGCTGATCTTCTACTGCACCTCTGGGACCTTTTGACCTGCACAGCTCTCCAGTCACAGAGTTCCACATTTTCGTTCAAATACAGCATCCACTCTTCCAAGAGGGCCTTCATGTTCTGCGCAACACCCGAAAGCAGTCAAAGACTTGCAGCTTCCCACTTACTCCAGGCCCCAATTCACCCATCAAAGCTGCAGACTTCATCACTAAATGCATCAACAGAAACTTGCCCCTTCTTCTTTTTTCCCTCACTTGGAGGCATCATAACTACTCAGTTTCTTTGGTTGGCCAGACAGAACAAGAATGGCCCCCCACAGATCCATGGACAACAGAACCATCTCCTTGCACCATTATAAAAGCCACAAACAGTTGGCCAAAAAGACTTTGTAGATGGGAAGAATAACTCAAGAAAACTCCAGACCAGTAGCACATGCCATTGGCCAGAGGGAAGGACAAGCCAAGAGAAAGAGCTTCCCTGAGGCAAGCAGCCAGATGCTCGCCCAGAGGCACCAGCCCTTTGGGGCCTTAACATCACAGGTCATAGTCCAAGTTCTGCGGATGCTGCCACAGGATATCCCTAGCTGCTGGCAGCACTCCAGCACTCAGCATCCTCAGCCAGCAAAAGGAAGCACTAGCTGGTCTGAAACTTGCACCTCTTCCTTGCTCTAAAGACAGCACCACCCAACAGCTGGAACTTACGGGCTTGGAATATCCAGGCTCTGGTGTGGCCCGTGATGGAGTCTGGCATTCATCCATCTCAATTTGCTCCTCTTGGGCTTCTTCTTCTACAGGAGCAGCAGGAGCCAGGGGAGAGACGGCTGTTGGTTCTGTCACCTGTTGCAAGAGAGAAGTAAGAGGCACAGGTCATGACCTATCATTCAGAACCTCATTTCTTTTCAGATCTACCACCACATTTTCTAAGTAGAAATCAGAACACTTCATAGTGTTATAGGGATTCTTACACCCATTGACCAAGTTAAAATGGGCCAATTCAATAGAACTCTAGATGGATATGAGGTTGATATTCCTCCCTGACTGCTATCAGCAAGCAACGTTGCATCTGTAGAACAGAGGTTTTAGTTCTTAATAGCTCTAAATGGGAAAAGTATGAAGGACACACCAGCTCCTTTACTGCTGCTGATGCAGATAAGGAAAACTCTAACTTGAGAGCATTCGCATCCAGTGCTCAACACTGAGGGAAATGTTGTGCGGAAGCATCTTGGCTTGCTGGAAGAGGAGAAAATGAACAGGCCATACCTCTTCTAGAAAACCAACAAGACAACACGGCACAAGATGGAAGAGCCACCCACTCCAGTGTGTAAATCCCGTGGCTGCTGTGAGAGCACGTTTAATAGGGAAACAGCCCTTGTGCTGTGCACTGTGTTGAACTGACTGATGGAAATCCGCCTGAAGGTCCCTCAGGACCCGCCCATACTCCAGACTAAAGCTCCCTCAGCACCTCCTCCCTGGGCTTGTGCTCCATTCCCTTGCCCAGCTCCCCTGTCCTTCTCTGCACATGCTGCAGCCCCTCCATGTCTTTCTGCTTCCCAGGGACCCACAAGTGCACACAGCACTCCAGCTGTGGTTGCAGCGCTGCCCAGCACAGGGCCACACTCACTGCCCTGCTCCTGCTGCCCCACTGCTGCTGACACAGGCCACCATGCCCTTGGCCTTCACTGACACCAGGTCCAGGGCTGGCTCTTGTTCAACTGATCAGCTATGTTGCTCCTGAGGTCTTTTTACTCATGGAGCTTCCCAAGCCACAGAGTTGCCCATTTGGCTTCAAATACAGCATTTAGCATTTCAAGATGGCCCTTCTTGTTTTCAGCAACACATGACAGCAGTCAAGGACTTGCAGCTTCACCCCCAATCCAGGCTCCAAGGCACTTCCCAAAGCTACAGACTTCATCACTAAATGCATCAACACAAACTTGCCCTTTCTTGCCTCACTTGGAGGCTTCAGAACTACTCACTTTCTTTCTTTGGCCACACAGGACAAGAATGGCCCCCCACAGCTTCACAGACAACACAACCATCTCCTTGCAGCTTGTCAAAAGCAACAAGTCACCTGGTCCAAAAGACTTTGAAAAACTGAAGAAGAACTCAAGAAAACACCAGACCAGACTCACAAGCTAAACACACCTTTCCAAAATTGGAAAACAAACAAACAAAGACCAGTGATCTACAGCATTACAACTTGTGCCCACAGCCACTGCACTGCAGAAGTCATGTAATAGAGCTTCCCTGAGCCAAGGAGCCAGATGCTCTCCCAGGGGCACCAGCCCTTTGGGGCCTCAACATCACAGGTCAAAGGCCAAGTTCTGCTGTCACCGCCTGCAGGAAATCCCTAGCTGCTGGCAGCACTCCAGCACTCAGCATCCTCAGCCAGCCACAGGAAGCGCTGGCTGCTGCAAAACTTGCACATTTGCCTTGCTCTCAAGACTAGCTGTCACTTACAGGCTCAGGATATCCAGGCTGTGCTGTGGGCAAAGATGGAGTCTGGCGTGCATTCATCTCAATTTGCTCCTCTTGGGCTTCTTCTCCAGGAGCAGAGGGAGCCATGGGAGAGATGGCTGTTGGTTCTGTCAGCTGTGACAAGAGAGAAGCATGAGGCACAGGCTGCCACCTATCACTTAGAACTTCATTTCTATTCCAATGTCCCACCACAAATTCTAAGGAGAATTCAGAAATATTCTTAGCGACATAGGGATTCTAAGTCCCACCAACTACTTTATATTGGGCCAATTCAAAAGAACCCTAGATGGATATAGGGTTGATGTTCCTCTCTAGCTGCTATCAACAAGAAATGCTGTCTCTGTACAATGCAGCGTTTAGTTTTTGAAAGCTGTGAATTGGAAAAGTAGGAAAGTGTCACAACGCCTTTGCTACTGCTGCTGCAGACATGGAAAAATTCAAACTGAATCACAATCTCATCCAGGGCTGGTAAAGGGTAGGAAACAATGTGCAGAAGCATCTTAGCTTGCTGGAATAGGAGAAAATGAACAGAGCAAACCTCTCCTGGCAGACTAACAAGCCAACAAGCCCACAAGCCAACAAGGCACAAGACTGAAGTGTCACCCATTCCAGCATGTAAACGACATAGACTCAGGGAGGGGATATTTGGTAGGGAAACGGCCCTTGTGGTGAGCAATGTTATGTAAGGACTGATGGACGTCTGTCTGAAGATTCCTCATCTGCCTCCCATTGTCCAGACTAAAGCTCCTCAGCACCTCCTCCCTGGTCTTGTGCTCTACACCCTTGCCCAGCTCCCCCGTGCTGCACACACTGCAGCCCCTCCGTGACTTTCTGCTTCCCAGGGCCCACAAGTGCACACAGCACTCAGGCTGTGGCCGCAGCGCTTCCCAGCACAGGGCCACGCTCACTGCCCTGCTCCTGTTGCCCCACTGCTGCTGGCACAGCCACCATACACTGGCCTTCTTGGACACCTGGTCCAGGGCTGGCTCTTGTTCGACTGATCTTCTATGGTGCTCATGGGGCCTTTTCACTCTTGCAGCTCCCCAGTCACAGAGTTGCCCATTTGCCTTCAAATACAGCATTTAGCATTTCAAGATGGCTCTTCTTGTTTTCAGCACCACATGACAGCTGTCAATGACTTGCAGCTTCCCCCCCAATCCAGGCTCCAAGGCACTTCCCAAAGCTACAGACTTCATCACTAAATGCAACAACAGAAACTTGCCCCTTCTGCTTTCTTGGCTCGCAAGGAGGCTTCATAACTACTCACTTTCTTTCTTTGATCATCCAGGATAGGAATGGCCCCCCCACAGCTTCACGGAAAACACAACCATCTCCTTGCAGCTTGTCAAAAGCAACAAGTCACCTGGACCAAAAGACTTTGTAGAACTGAAGAAGAACTCAAGAAAACTCCAGACCAGATTCACAAGCTAAACATACCTTTCCAAAAATGGAAAACAAACAAACAAAGACCAGTGACCTACAGCATTACAACTTGTGCCCGCAGCCACTGCACTGCAGAGGCCATGAAACAGAGCTTCCCTGAGCCAAGGAGCCAGATGCTCTCCCAGGGGCACCAGCCCTTTGGGGCCTCAACATCACAGGTCAAAGGCCAAGTTCTGCTGTCACCGCCTGCAGGAAATCCCTAGCTGCTGGCAGCACTCCAGCACTCAGCATCCTCAGCCAGCAATAGGAAGCGCTGGCTGCTCCAAAAGTTGCACCTCTGCCTTGCACCAAAGACTGCACAACTCACGACTGGCACTCACAGGCTCAGGATATCCAGGCTCTGGTGTGGGCAATGATGGAGCGTGGCGCTCCTCCACCTGCATTTTCTCCTCTTGGGCTTCTTCTCCAGGAGCAGCAGGAGCCAGGGGAGAGACGGCTGTTGGTTCTGTGACCTGTGGCAAGAGAGAAGCATGAAGGACAGGCTGTTACCTGTCTTTTTGAACCTCGTTTCTTTTCAGATGTCCTACCTAAATTCTAAGGAGGAATCAGAACATTTCATAGTGACATAGGGATTCTGAATCCCACCAAACAATTTAAAATGGGCCAATTCAACAGATCTCTAGATGCATTTGAGGTTGATATTCCTCCCTGGCTGCTATCTGCTAGCAACCATGTTTCTGTAAAATGCAGCTTTCAGCTCAGGAACGAAACATAGGAAAGCCACAGTAATGACCTTGCGACTGCAGCTGCAGACGTGGAAACTTCAAACTGAATCAAAATGTCGTCCAGTGCCGCAAAAGGGGCAGGATACGCTGAGCATAAGCATCTTTGCGTGCCGGAAAAAGAGAAAATGATCAGGGCAAACCTCTCCTAGCAAACCAACAAGCCAAAAAGCCTAAAAGGCACAAGACGGAAGTGTCACCCACTCCAGTGTCTAAAGCACTTGGATGCAGTGGGAGGATGTTTAGTAGAGAAATGGCCTGTGTGGTGAGCACTGTTGTGTAGAGATGGACGGAAGCCTGCCTGAAGATCACTCGTGAGCCTCCTGTTGTCTGAGAAAAAGCTCCCTCAGCACCTCCTCACTGGGCCTGTGCTCCATTCCCTTGCCCAGCTCCCCTGTCCTTCTCTGAAAACGCTGCAGCCCCTCCATGACTTTCTGCTTCCCAGGGACCCAAAACTGCACACAGCACTCCAGTTGTGGCCAAAACGCTGCCCAGCACAGGGCCACGCTCACTGCCCTGCTCCTGCTGTCCCACTGCTGCTGACACAGGCCACCATGCCCTTGGCCTTCTTGGACACCTGGTCCCAGGCTGTCTCTTGTTCATCTGATCTTTTACCACACCCACTGGGGCCTTCTGAGGAACACAGCTCTCCAGCCACGGATTTGGCCATTTGACTTTAAATAGAGCATCAGCCATTTCTAGATGGCCTTCATGTTCTGAGCAACACCAGAAAGCAGTCAAGGACTTGCAGCTTCACCCGCATTCCAGGCCCTAAGGCAATTGCCAAAGCAGCAGACTTCATCACTAAATGCCTCTACTGAAACTTGCCCCTTCCGCTTTCTTGCCTCACTCTGACGCTTCATAACTACTCACTTTCTTTCTTTGGATACACAGGATAACAATGGCCCCCCACAGTTTCATGGACAACACAACCATTTCCTTGAAGCTTATCAAAAACCAAAAGACATCTGGTCCAAAAGACTTGGCAAAACTGAAGAACTCCACAAGAATTATTGCAGCGCAGCCTCACAAGCCAAACACACCATTCCAAAAGGGGAAAACAAAGAAACAAAGGTCCGTGACCTCCAGCACTACCACGTGTGCCCTCGGCCATAGCACTGCTGAAGCCCAGAGACAGAGCTTCCCTGAGCCAAGGAGCCAGATGCTTTCGCAGAGGCACCAGCCCACTGGGGCCTTAAGATCACAGGTCAAAGGGCAAGTTCTGCTCACACTGCCTGCAGGAAATCCCTAGCTGCTGGCAGCACTCCAGCACTCAGCATCCTCAGCCAGCAACAGATAGCACTGGCTGCTCCAAAACTTGCACCTCTGCCCTGCTCTAAAGACAGCACCACCCAACAGCTGGAACTTACAGGCTCAGGATATCCAGGCTCTGGTGTGGCCAAAGATGGAGTCTGGCGTTCTTCCATCTCAATTTGCTCCTCTCGGGCTTCTTCTTCAGGAGCAGCAGCAGCCACAGAAGAGACAGCCGTTGGTTTTGTCAGCTGTGGCAAGAGAGATGCATGAGGCACAGGCCATGACCTATCATTCAGGACCTCATTTCTTTTCAGATCTACCACCACATCTTATAAGGAGAAATCAGAACACTTCATAGTGATATAGGGATTCTTACACCCACTGACCAAAATAAAATGGGCAAATTCAACAGAAGTCTAAAAGGTTATAGGGTTGATATTCCTCCCTGACTGCTGTCAGCAAGCAATGATTCATCCGTAAAAGAGAGGCTTTAGTTCTTAATAGCTCTAAATGGGAAAAGTATGAAGGACACACCAGCTCCTTTACTGCTGCTGATGCAGATAAGGAAAACTCTAACTCGAGAGCATTCGCATCCAGGGCTCAACAGGGAGGGAAATGTTGTGCGGAAGCATCTTGGCTTGCTGAAAAAGGACAAAATGAACAGGGCATACCTCTTCTAGAAAAACAACAAGCCAACACGGCACAAGATGAAAGAGCCACCCACTCCAGTGTGTAAAACCTTGGTTGCAGTGCGAGCAGGTTTAGTAGGGAAACACCCCTTGTGCTGTGCACTGTGTTGTAGCGATTGATGTAAGTCTGCCTGATGGTCCGTCAGGACCGTTCCATTGTCCAGACTAAAGCTCCCTCAGCACCTCCTCACTGGGCTTGTGCTCCATTCCCTTGCCCAGCTCCTTTGTCCTTCTGTGAAAACACTGCAGCCCGGACCTGACTTTCTGCTTCCCAGGGACCCACAAGTGCACACAGCACTCCAGCTGTGGCCGCAGCGCTGCCCAGCACAGGGCCACGCTCACTGCCCTGCTCCTGCTGTCCCACTGCTGCTGACACAGGCCACCATACCCTGGCCTTCTTGGACACCTGGCCCAGGGCTGGCTCCTTTTCGACTGATCTTCTATGGTGCTCATGGGGCCTTTTGACTCTTGCAGCTCCCCAGTCACAGAGTTGCCCATTTGCCTTCAAATACAGCATTTAGCATTTCAAGATGGCTCTTCTTGTTTTCAGCACCACATGACAGCTGTCAATGACTTGCAGCTTCCCCCCCAATCCAGGCTCCAAGGCACTTCCCAAAGCTACAGACTTCATCACTAAATGCAACAACAGAAACTTACCCCTTCTGCTATCTTGGCTCACAAGGAGGCTTCATAACTACTCACTTTCTTTCTTTGATCACACAGGATAGGAATGGCCCCCCACACTTCACGGAAAACACAACCATCTCCTTGCAGCTTGTCAAAAGCAACAAGTCACCTGGACCAAAAGACTTTGTAGAACTGAAGAAGAACTCAAGAAAACTCCAGACCAGACTCACAAGCTAAACACACCTTTCCAAAATCGGAAAACAAACAAACAAAGACCAGTGACCTACAGCATTACAACTTGTGCCCGCAGCCACTGCACTGCAGAGGCCATGAAACAGAGCTTCCCTGAGCCAAGGAGCCAGATGCTCTCCCAGGGGCACCAGCCCTTTGGGGCCTCAACATCACAGGTCAAAGGCCAAGTTCTGCTGTCACCGCCTGCAGGAAATCCCTAGCTGCTGGCAGCACTCCAGCACTCAGCATCCTCAGCCAGCCACAGGAAGCGCTGGCTGCTCCAAAAGTTGCACCTCTGCCTTGCACCAAAGACTGCACAACTCACGACTGGCACTCACAGGCTCAGGATATCCAGGCTCTGGTGTGGGCAATGATGGAGTCTGGCGCTCCTCCATCTGCATTTTCTCCTCTTGGGCTTCTTCTCCAGGAGCAGCAGGAGCCAGGGGAGAGACGGCTTTTGGTTCTGTCACCTGTGGCAAGAGAGAAGCATGAAGGACAGGCTGTCACCTGTCATTTTGAACCTCGTTTCTTTTCAGATGTCCTACCTAAATTCTAAGGAGGAATCAGAACATTTCATAGTGACATAGGGATTCTGAATCCCACCAAACAATTTAAAATGGGCCAACTCAACAGATCTCTAGATTCATTTGAGGTTGATATTCCTCCCTGGCTGCTATCTGCTAGCAACCATGTTTCTGTAAAATGCAGCTTTCAGCTCAGGAATGAAACATAGGAAAGCCACAGTAATGACCTTGCGACTGCAGCTGCAGACATGGAAACTTCAAACTGGATCAAATTTCATCCAGTGCCTCAAAAGGGGCAGGAAACGCTGTGCATAAGCATCTTTGCTTGCCGGAAAAAGAGAAAATGATCCGGGCAAACCTCTCCTAGCAAACCAACAAGCCAAAAAGCTTATAAGGCACAAAACGGAAGTGTCACCCACTCCAGTGTCTAAAGCACTTGGATGCAGTGGGAGGATGTTTAGTAGAGAAATGGCCTGTGTGGTGAGCACTGTTGTGTAGAGATGGATGGAAGCCTGCCTGAAGATCACTCGTGAGCCTCCTGTTGTCTGAGAAAAAGCTCCCTCAGCACCTCCTCACTGGGCCTGTGCTCCATTCCCTTGCCCAACTCCTGTGTCCTTCTGTGAAAACACTGCAGCCCGTACCTGACTTTCTGCTTCCCAGGGACCCACAAGTGCACACAGCACTCCAGCTGTGGCCACAGCACTGCCCAGCACAGGGCCATGCTCACTGCCCTGCTCCTGCTGTCCCACTGCTGCTGACACAGCCCACCATGCCCTTGGCCTTCTTGGACACCTGGTCCCAGGCTTGCTCTTGTTCATCTGATCTTTTACCACACCCGCTGGGGCCTTCTGAGGAAGACAGCTCTCCAGCCACGGATTTGGCCATTTGACTTTAAATACAGCATCAGCCATTTCTAGATGGCCTTCATGTTCTGAGCAACACCAGAAAGCAGTCAAGGACTTGCAGCTTCACCCGCATTCCAGGCCCTAAGGCAATTGCCAAAGCAGCAGACTTCATCACTAAATGCCTCTACTGAAACTTGCCCCTTCTGCTTTCTTGCCTCACTCTGACGCTTCATAACTACTCACTTTCTTTCTTTGGATACACAGGATAACAATGGCCCCCCACAGTTTCATGGACAACACAACCATTTCCTTGAAGCTTATCAAAAACTAAACACATCTGGTCCAAAAGACTTGGTAAAACTGAAGAATTATACAAGAATTATTGCAGTGCTGCCTCACAAGCCAAACACACCATTCCAAAAGGGGAAAACAAAGAAACAAAGATCCGTGACCTCCAGCACTACCACGTGTGCCCTCGGCCATAGCACTGCTGAAGCCCAGAGACAGAGCTTCCCTGAGCCAAGGAGCCAGATGCTCTCGCAGAGGCACCAGCCCACTGGGGCCTTAAGATCACAGGTCAAAGGGCAAGTTCTGCTCACACTGCCTGCAGGAAATCCCTAGCTGCTGGCAGCACTCCAGCACTCAGCATCCTCAGCCAGCAACAGATAGCACTGGCTGCTCCAAAACTTGCACCTCTGCCCTGCTCTAAAGACAGCACCACCCAACAGCTGGAACTTACAGGCTCAGGATATCCAGGCTCTGGTGTGGCCAAAGATGGAGTCTGGCGTTCTTCCATCTCAATTTGCTCCTCTTGGGCTTCTTCTCCAGGAGCAGAGGGAGCCAGGGGAGAGATGGCCTTTGGTTTTGTCAGCTGTGGCAAGAGAGATGCATGAGGCACAGGCCATGACCTATCATTCAGGACATCATTTCTTTTCAGATCTACCACCACATCTTCTAAAGAGAAATCAGAAGACTTCATAGTATTATAGGGATTCTTACACCCACTGACCAAATTTAAATGGGCCCCTGCAACAGAACTCTAGATGGATATAGGGTTGATATTCCTTCATGGTGGCTATCAGCAAGCAATGTTTCCTCTGTAAAAGAGAATTTTAAGTTCTTGAATGCTCTAACTTGGACAAGTTGGAAGGAGACCCCAACTTTTTGCTAAGGGAACAGAAGACATGGATAACTCTAACTGGATGACAATCTCATCCTAGGCTGAAAAAGGGTAGGATCGTGGTGGAAAAGCATCTTAGATTGCTGGAACAGGAGAAAATTATCAGGGCAAACCTGTCCTAGCAAACCAACAAGCCAACAAGCCAACAAGCCAACAAGGCAGAAGATGGAAGTGTCACCCATTCCAGTGTTTAAAGCACTTGAATTCAGTGTGGGGATGTTTGGCAGGGAAATGGTCCGTATGGTGAGCACTGTTGGGTAAGGATTGATGAAAGTCTGCCTGAAAGTTGTCATGAATCTCCCATTGTCCAGACTAAAGATCCCTCAGCACCATCTCCCTGGGCTTGTGCTTCCTCAGCCTTGCCCAGCTCCCCCGTCCTTCTCTGCACACACTGCAGCCACTCCATGACTTTCTGCTTCCCAGGGACCCACAAGTGCACACAGCACTCCAGCTGTGGCCGCAGCGCTGCCCAGCACAGGGCCACGCTCACTGCCCTGCTCCTGCTGCCCCACTGCTGCTGACACAGCCCACCATGCCCTTGGCCTTCTTGGACACCTTGGTCCAGGGCTGGCTCTTCTTCATCTGATCTTCTATGGCGCTCATGGGGCATTTGACTTGTGCAGCTCTCCAGTCACAGAGTTGGCCATTTGCTTTCAAATACAGCATTTAGCCTTTCAAGATGGCCTTCTTGTTTTCAGCAACATCTGGCAGCGGTAAAGGTCTTGCTGCTTCATATTTACTCCAGGCCCCGAGTCACTTCAAAAGCTGCAGTCTTCATCACTAAATGCATCAACAGAAACTTGCCCCTTCTTCTTTCTTGCCTCACTTGGAGGCTTCATAACTACTCAGTTTCTCTGTTTGGCTAGACAGGACAAGAATGGCCCCCCACAGATCCATGGACAACAGAACCATCTCCTCGCACCAAATCAAAAGCCAAAACCAGTTGGCCGAAAGAACTTTGTAGATGTGAAGAATAACTCAAGAAAACTCCAGACGAGTTGCACATGCCATTGGCCATAGCGAAGGACAAGCCAAGAGAAGGAGTTTCCCCGAGCCAAGCAGCCACATGCTCTCCCAGAGGCATCAGCCCTTTGGGGCCTTAACATCACAGGTCAAAGGGCAAGTTCTGCTCACACTGCCTGCAGGAAATCCCTAGCTCCTGGCAACACTCCAGCACTCAGCATCCTCAGCCAGCAACAGATAGCACTGGCTGCTCCAAAACTTGCATCACCCAAGACTGGCACTTACGGGCTCGGAATATCCAGGCTCTGGTGTGGCCCGTGATGGAGTCTGGCATTCATCCATCTCAATTGGCTCCTCTTGGGCTTCCTCTTCTACAGAAGCAGCAGGAGCCAGGGGAGAGACAGCTGTTGGTTCTGTCACCTGTGGCAAGGGAGATGCATGAGGCACAGGCCATGACCTATCATTCAGAACCTCATTTCTTTTCAGATCTACCACCACATCTTCTAAGGAGAAATCAGAACACTTCATAGTGTTATAGGGATTCTTACACCCACTGAGCCAGTTATAATGGGCCATTTCAACAGAACTCTAAATGGATATGAGGTTGATATTCCTCCCTGACTGCTATCAGCAAGCAACGTTGCATCTGTAAAACAGAGGCTTTAGTTCTTAATAGCTCTGGACAGGAAAAGTAGGAAGGAGACACCAACTACTTTACTGCTGCTGATGCAGATAAGGTAAACTCTAACTCGAGAGCATTCGCATCCAGGGCTCAACAGGGAGGGAAATGTTGTGCGGAAGCATCTTGGCTTGCTGGAAAAGGAGAAAATGAACAGGGCATACCTCTTCTAGAAAAACAACAAGCCAACACGGCACAAGATGGAAGAGCCACCCACTCCAGTGTGTAAATCCCGTGGCTGCTGTGAGAGCACATTTAATAGGGAAACACCCCTTGTGCTGTGCACTGTGTTGTAGCGATGGATGTAAGTCTGCCTGAAGGTCCCTCAGGACCCTCTCATTATCCAGACTAAAGCTCCCTCAGCACCTCCTCACTGGGCTTGTGCTCCATTCCCTTGCCCAGCTCCTGTGTCCTTCTGTGAAAACACTGCAGCCCGTACCTGACTTTCTGCTTCCCAGGGACCAACAAGTGCACACAGCACTCCAGCTGTGGCCGCAGCGCTGCCCAGCACAGGCCACGCTCACTGCCCTGCTCCTGCTGCCCCACTGCTGTTGACACAGGCCACCATGCCCTTGGCCTTCACTGACACCAGGTCCAGGGCTGGCTCTTGTTCAACTGATCTTCTATGGCACTCATAGGGCCTTTTGACTCTTGCAGCTCCCCAGCCACAGAGTTGCCCATTTGCCTTCAAATTCACTATTTAGCATTTCGAGATGGCCTTCTTGTTTTCAGCACCACATGACAGCAGTCAATGACTTGCAGCTTCCCCCCCAATCCAGGCTCCAAGGCACTTCCCAAAGCTACAGACTTCATCACTAAATGCATCAACACAAACTTGCCCGTTCTACTTTCTTGCCTCACTTGGAGGCTTCAGAACTACTCACTTTCTTTCTTTGGCCACACAGGACAAGAATGGCCCCCCACAGCTTCACAGACAACACAACCATCTCCTTGCAGCTTGTCAAAAGCAACAAGTCACCTGGTCCAAAAGACTTTGTAGAACTGAAGAAGAACTCAAGAAAACTCCAGACCAGACTCACAAGCTAAACACACCTTTCCAAAATCGGAAAACAAACAAACAAAGACCAGTGACCTACAGCATTAC
This sequence comes from Melozone crissalis, assembly GCF_028551555.1. NCBI lineage: Eukaryota > Metazoa > Chordata > Aves > Passeriformes > Passerellidae > Melozone > Melozone crissalis. The sequence goes on along the minus strand of NW_026535783.1, from coordinate 15,085,295 downwards.
AACTTGTGCCCACAGCCACTGCACTGCAGAAGCCATGTAATAGAGCTTCCCTGAGCCAAGGAGCCAGATGCTCTCCCAGGGGCACCAGCCCTTTGGGGCCTCAACATCACAGGTCAAAGGCCAAGTTCTGCTGACACTCCCTGCAGGAAATCCCTAGCTGCTGGCAGCACTCCAGCACTCAGCATCCTCAGCCAGCCACAGGAAGCTCTGGCTGCTCTGAAACTTGCACCTCTGCCTTGCTCTCAAGACTAGCTGTCACTTACAGGCTCAGGATATCCAGGCTGTGCTGTGGGCAAAGATGGAGTCTGGCGTGCATTCATCTCTATTTGCTCCTCTTGGGCTTCTCCTCCAGGAGCAGAGGGAGCCATGGGAGAGATGGCTGTGTGTTCTGTCAGCTGTGACAAGAGAGAAGCATGAGGCACAGGCTGCCACCTATCACTTAGAACTTCATTTCTATTCCAATGTCCCACCACAAATTCTAAGGAGAATTCAGAAATATTCTTAGCGACATAGGGATTCTAAGTCCCACCAACTACTTTATATTGGGCCAATTCAAAAGAACCCTAGATGGATATAGGGTTGATGTTCCTCTCTAGCTGCTATCAACAAGAAATGCTGTCTCTGTACAATGCAGCTTTTAGTTTTTGAAAGCTGTGAATTGGAAAAGTAGGAAAGTGTCACAACGCCTTTGCTACTGCTGCTGCAGACATGGAAAAATTCAAACTGAATCACAATCTCATCCAGGGCTGGTAAAGGGTAGGAAACAATGTGCAGAAGCATCTTAGCTTGCTGGAATAGGAGAAAATGAACAGAGCAAACCTCTCCTGGCAGACTAACAAGCCAACAAGCCCACAAGCCAACAAGGCACAAGACTGAAGTGTCACCCATTCCAGCATGTAAACGACATAGACTCAGGGAGGGGATATTTGGTAGGGAAACGGCCCTTGTGGTGAGCAATGTTATGTAAGGATTGATGGACGTCTGTCTGAAGATTCCTCATCTGCCTCCCATTGTCCATATTAAAGCTCCTCAGCAGCTCCTCACTGGCCTTGTGCTGCACTCCCTTGCCCAGCTCCCCCGTGCTGCACACACTGCAGCCCCTCCGTGACTTTCTGCTTCCCAGGGCCCACAAGTGCACACAGCACTCCAGCTGTGGCCGCAGCGCTTCCCAGCACAGGGCCACGCTCACTGCCCTGTTCCTGTTGCCCCACTGCTGCTGGCACAGCCACCATACCCTGGCCTTCTTGGACACCTGGTCCAGGGCTGGCTCTTGTTCGACTGATCTTCTATGGTGCTCATGGGGCCTTTTGACTCTTGCAGCTCCCCAGTCACAGAGTTGCCCATTTGCCTTCAAATACAGCATTTAGCATTTCAAGATGGCTCTTCTTGTTTTCAGCACCACATGACAGCTGTCAATGACTTGCAGCTTCCCCCCCAATCCAGGCTCCAAGGCCCTTCCCAAAGCTACAGACTTCATCACTAAATGCATCAACACAAACTTGCCCGTTCTACTTTCTTGGCTCACAAGGAGGCTTCATAACTACTCACTTTCTTTCTTTGATCACACAGGATAGGAATGGCCCCCCACAGCTTCACGGAAAACACAACCATCTCCTTGCAGCTTGTCAAAAGCAACAAGTCACCTGGTCCAAAAGACTTTGTAGAACTGAAGAAGAACTTAAGAAAACTCCAGACCAGACTCACAAGCTAAACACACCTTTCCAAAATCGGAAAACAAACAAACAAAGACCAGTGATCTACAGCATTACAACTTGTTCCTGCAGCCACTGCACTGCAGAGGCCATGAAACAGAGCTTCCCTGAGCCAAGGAGCCAGATGCTCTCCCAGGGGCACCAGCCCTTTGGGGCCTCAACATCACAGGTCAAAGGCCAAGTTCTGCTGTCACCGCCTGCAGGAAATCCCTAGCTGCTGGCAGCACTCCAGCACTCAGCATCCTCAGCCAGCAATAGGAAGCACTGGCTGCTCCAAAAGTTGCACCTCTGCCTTGCACCAAAGACTGCACAACTCACGACTGGCACTCACAGGCTTAGGATATCCAGGCTCTGGTGTGGGCAATGATGGAGTCTGGCGCTCCTCCACCTGCATTTTCTCCTCTTGGGCTTCTTCTCCAGGAGCAGCAGGAGCCAGGGGAGAGACGGCTGTTGGTTCTGTCACCTGTGGCAAGAGAGAAGCATGAAGGACAGGCTGTCACCTGTCATTTTGAACCTCGTTTCTTTTCAGATGTCCTACCTAATTTCTAAGGAGGAATCAGAACATTTCATAGTGACATAGGGGTTCTGAATCCCACCAAACAATTTAAAATGGGCCAACTCAACAGATCTCTAGATGCATTTGAGGTTGATATTCCTCCCTGGCTGCTATCTGCTAGCAACCATGTTTCTGTAAAATGCAGCTTTCAGCTCAGGAATGAAACATAGGAAAGCCGCAGTAATGACCTTGCGACTGCAGCTGCAGACGTGGAAACTTCAAACTGGATCAAAATGTCATCCAGTGCCGCAAAAGGGGCAGGAAACGCTGTGCATAAGCATCTTTGCTTGCCGGAAAAAGAGAAAATGATCAGGGCAAACCTCTCCTAGCAAACCAACAAGCCAAAAAGGCTAAAAGGCACAAGACAGAAGTGTCACCCACTCCAGTGTCTAAAGCACTTGGATGCAGTGGGAGGATGTTTAGTAGAGAAATGGCCTGTGTGGTGAGCACTGTTGTGTAGAGATGGATGGAAGCCTGCCTGAAGATCACTCGTGAGCCTCCTGTTGTCTGAGAAAAAGCTGCCTCAGCACCTCCTCACTGGGCCTGTGCTCCATTCCCTTGCCCAGCTCCCCTGTCCTTCTCTGAAAACGCTGCAGCCCCTCCATGACTTTCTGCTTCCCAGGGACCCACAAGTGCACACAGCACTCCAGTTGTGGCCAAAACGCTGCCCAGTACAGGGCCACGCTCACTGCCCTGCTCCTGCTGCCCCACTCCTGCGGACACAGCCCACCATCCCTTGGCCTTCTTGGACACCTGGTCCCAGGCTGTCTCTTGTTCATCTGATCTTTTACCACACCCGCTGGGGCCTTCTGAGGAACACAGCTCTCCAGCCACGGATTTGGCCATTTGACTTTAAATAGAGCATCAGCCATTTCTAGATGGCCTTCATGTTCTGAGCAACACCAGAAAGCAGTCAAGGACTTGCAGCTTCACCCACATTCCAGGCCCTAAGGAAACTGCCAAAGCAGCAGACTTCATCACTAAATGCCTCAACTGAAACTTGCCCCTTCCGCTTTCTTGCCTCACTCTGACGCTTCATAACTACTCACTTTCTTTCTTCGGATACACAGGATAACAATGGCCCCCCACAGTTTCATGGACAACACAACCATTTCCTTGAAGCTTATCAAAAACCAAAAGACATCTGGTCCAAAAGACTTGGCAAAACTGAAGAACTCCACAAGAATTATTGCAGCGCAGCCTCACAAGCCAAACACACCATTCCAAAAGGGGAAAACAAAGAAACAAAGGTCCGTGACCTCCAGCACTACCACGTGTGCCCTCGGCCATAGCACTGCTGAAGCCCAGAGACAGAGCTTCCCTGAGCCAAGGAGCCAGATGCTCTCACAGAGGCACCAGCCCATTGGGGCCTTAACATCACAGGTCAAAGGGCAAGTTCTGCTCACACTGCCTGCAGGAAATCCCTAGCTCCTGGCAGCACTCCAGCACTCAGCATCCTCAGCCAGCAACAGATAGCACTGGCTGCTCCAAAACTTGCACCTCTGCCCTGCTCTAAAGACAGCACCACCCAACAGCTGGAACTTACAGGCTCAGGATATCCAGGCTCTGGTGTGGCCAAAGATGGAGTCTGGCGTTCTTCCATCTCAATTTGCTCCTCTCGGGCTTCTTCTTCAGGAGCAGCAGCAGCCACGGAAGAGACAGCCGTTGGTTTTGTCAGCTGTGGCAAGAGAGATGCATGAGGCACAGGCCATGACCTATCATTCAGGACCTCATTTCTTTTCAGATCTACCACCACATCTTCTAAGGAGAAATCAGAACACTTCTTAGTGTTATAGCGATCCTTACACCCACTGAGCAAATTGAAATGGGCCAATTCAATAGAACTCTAAATGGATATGAGGTTGATATTCCTCCCTGACTGCTGTCAGCAAGCAATGATACATCCGTAAAAGAGAGGCTTTAGTTCTTAATAGCTCTAAATGGGAAAAGTATGAAGGACACACCAGCTCCTTTACTGCTGCTGATGCAGATAAGGAAAACTCTAACTCGAGAGCATTCGCATCCAGGGCTCAACAGGGAGGGAAATGTTGTGCGGAAGCATCTTGGCTTGCTGAAAAAGGACAAAATGAACAGGGCATACCTCTTCTAGAAAAACAACAAGCCAACACGGCACAAGATAGAAGAGCCACCCACTCCAGTGTGTAAACCCTTGGTTGCAGTGCGAGCAGGTTTAGTAGGGAAACATCCCTTGTGCTGTGCACTGTGTTGTAGCGATTGATGTAAGTCTGCCTGATGGTCCGTCAGGACCGTTCCATTGTCCAGACTAAAGCTCCCTCAGCACCTCCTCCCTGGGCTTGTGCTCCATTCCTTTGCCAAGCTCCTTTATCCTTCTGTGAAAACACTGCAGCCCGGACCTGACTTTTTGCTTCCCAGGGACCCGCTAGTGCACACAGCACTCCAGCTGTGGCCGCAGCACTGCCCAGCACAGGGCCACGCTCACTGCCCTGCTCCTGCTGTCCCACTGCTGCTGACACAGGCCACCATGCCGTTGGCCTTGTTGGACACCTGGTCCAGGGCTGGCTCTTTTTCAACTGATCTTCTATGGCGCTCATGGGTCCTTTTGACTCTTGCAGCTCCCCAGCCACAGAGTTGCCCATTTGCCTTCAAATACACCACATAGCATTTCGAGATGGCTCTTCTTGTTTTCAGCAATACATGACAGCAGTCAAGGACTTGCAGCTTCACCCCCAGTCCAGGCTCCAAGGCACTTCCCTAATCTACAAACTTCATCACTAAATGCAACAACAGAAACCTGCCCCTTCTACTTTCTTGCCTCACTTGAAGACTTCATAACTACTCAGTTTCTTTATTTGGCCAGAAAGGACAAGAATGTCCCCCCACTGTCCTGGGACAACAGAACCATCTCCTCACACGATATCAAAAGACAAAAACAATTGGCCAAAAAGACTTTGTAGATTTGAAGAATAACTCAAGAAAACTCCAGAGCAGTTTCACATGCCATTGGCCAGAGCGAAGTACAAGGCAAGAGATAGAGCTTCCCTGAGCCAAGCAGCCAATCTTCTCCCACAGGCACCAGCCCTTTGGGGCCTTGAGGTCACAGGTCAAAGGCCAAGTTCTGCTGACGCTGTATGAAGGAAACACCTAGCTCCTGGCAGGACTCCAGCACTTAGCATCCTCAGCCAGCCACAGAAAGCGCTAGCTGCTCCAAAGCTTGCACCTCTGCCTTGCCCTACAGACAGCAGAACCCACAACTGGCACTCACAGGCTCAAGATATCCAGGCTCTGGTGTGGCCAAAGATGGAGTCTGGTGTTCATCCATCTCAATTTGCTCCTCTTGGGCTTCTTCTTCTACAGAAGCAGCAGGAGCCAGTGGAGAGATGGCTGTTGGTTCTGTCACCTGTTGCAGGAGAGAAGTAAGAGGCAGAGGCCATGACCTATCATTCAGAACCTCATTTCTTTTCAGATCTACCACCACATTTTCTAAGGAGAAATCAGAACACTTCTTAGTGTTATAGGGATCCTTACACCCACTGAGCAAATTTAAATGGGCCAATTCAATAGAACTCTAAATGGATATGAGGTTGATATTCCTCCCTGACTGCTATCAGCAAGCAACGTTGCATCTGTAAAACAGAGGCTTTAGTTCTTAATAGCTCTAAATGGGAAAAGTATGAAGGACACACCAGCTCCTTTACTGCTGCTGATGCAGATAAGGAAAACTCTAACTCGAGAGCATTCGCATCCAGGGCTCAACAGGGAGGGAAATGTTGTGCGGAAGCATCTTGGCTTGCTGGAAAAGGAGAAAATGAACAGGGCATACCTCTTCTAGAAAAACAACAAGCCAACACGGCACAAGATGGAAGAGCCACCCACTCCAGTGTGTAAATCCCGTGCCTGCTGTGAGAGCACGTTTAATAGGGAAACACCCCTTGTGCTGTGCACTGTGTTGTAGCGATTGATGTAAGTCTGCCTGAAGGTCCCTCAGGACCATCTCATTATCCAGACTAAAGCTCCCTCAGCACCTCCTCCCTGGGCTTGTGCTCCATTCCCTTGCCCAGCTCCTGTGTCCTTCTGTGAAAACACTGCAGCCCGTACCTGACTTTCTGCTTCCCAGGGACCAACAAGTGCACACAGCACTCCAGCTGTGGCCGCAGCGCTGCCCAGCACAAGGCCATGCTCACTGCCCTGCTCCTGCTGCCCCACTGCTGCTGACACAGGCTACCATGCCCTTGGCTTTCTTGGACACCTGGTCCAGGGCTGGCTCTTGTTCAACTGATCAGCTATGTTGCTCCTGAGGTCTTTTTACTCATGGAGCTTCCCAAGCCACAGAGTTGCCCATTTGGCTTCAAATACAGCATTTAGCATTTCAAGATGGCCCTTCTTGTTTTCAGCAACACATGACAGCAGTCAAGGACTTGCAGCTCCACCCCCAATCCAGGCTCCAAGGCCCTTCCCAAAGCTACAGACTTCATCACTAAATGCATCAACACAAACTTGCCCGTTCTACTTTCTTGCCTCACTTGGAGGCTTCAGAACTACTCACTTTCTCTCTTTGGCCACACAGGACAAGAATGGCCCCCCACAGCTTCACAGACAACACAACCATCTCCTTGCAGCTTGTCAAAAGCAACAAGTCACCTGGTCCAAAAGACTTTGTAGAACTGAAGAAGAACTCAGGAAAACTCCAGACCAGACTCACAAGCTAAACACACCTTTCCAAAATCGGAAAACAAACAAACAAAGACCAGTGACCTACAGCATTACAACTTGTGCCCGCAGCCACTGCACTGCAGAGGCCATGAAACAGAGCTTCCCTGAGCCAAGGAGCCAGATGCTCTCCCAGGGGCACCAGCCCTTTGGGGCCTCAACATCACAGGTCAAAGGCCAAGTTCTGCTGTCACCGCCTGCAGGAAATCCCTAGCTGCTGGCAGCACTCCAGCACTCAGCATCCTCAGCCAGCAAAAGGAAGCGCTGGCTGCTCCAAAAGTTGCACCTCTGCCTTGCACCAAAGACTGCACAACTCACGACTGGCACTCACAGGCTTAGGATATCCAGGCTCTGGTGTGGGCAATGATGGAGTCTGGCGCTCCTCCACCTGCATTTTCTCCTCTTGGGCTTCTTCTCCAGGAGCAGCAGGAGCCAGGGGAGAGACGGCTGTTGGTTCTGTCACCTGTGGCAAGAGAGAAGCATGAAGGACAGGCTGTCACCTGTCATTTTGAACCTCGTTTCTTTTCAGATGTCCTACCTAAATTCTAAGGAGGAATCAGAACATTTCATAGTGACATAGGGGTTCTGAATCCCACCAAACAATTTAAAATGGGCCAACTCAACAGATCTCTAGATGCATTTGAGGTTGATATTCCTCCCTGGCTGCTATCTGCTAGCAACCATGTTTCTGTAAAATGCAGCTTTCAGCTCAGGAACGAAACATAGGAAAGCCACAGTAATGACCTTGCGACTGCAGCTGCAGACGTGGAAACTTCAAACTGAATCAAAATGTCATCCAGTGCCGCAAAAGGGGCAGGAAACGCTGTGCATAAGCATCTTTGCTTGCCGGAAAAAGAGAAAATAATCAGGGCAAACCTCTCCTAGCAAACCAACAAGCCAAAAAGCCTAAAAGGCACAAGACGGAAGTGTCACCCACTCCAGTGTCTAAAGCACTTGGATGCAGTGGGAGGATGTTTAGTAGAGAAATGGCCTGTGTGGTGAGCACTGTTGTGTAGAGATGGATGGAAGCCTGCCTGAAGATCACTCGTGAGCCTCCTGTTGTCTGAGAAAAAGCTGCCTCAGCACCTCCTCACTGGGCCTGTGCTCCATTCCCTTGCCCAGCTCCCCTGTCCTTCTCTGAAAACGCTGCAGCCCCTCCAAGATTTTCTGCTTCCCAGGGACCCACAACTGCACACAGCACTCCAGTTGTGGCCAAAACGCTGCCCAGCACAGGGCCACAGTCACTGCCCTGCTCCTGCTGCCCCACTGCTGCTGACACAGCCCACCATGCCCTTGGCCTTCTTGGACACCTGGTCCCAGGCTGGCTCTTGTTCATCTGATCTTTTACCACACCCGCTGGGGCCTTCTGAGGAACACAGCTCTCCAGCCACGGATTTGGCCATTTGACTTTAAATAGAGCATCAGCCATTTCTAGATGGCCTTCATGTTCTGAGCAACACCAGAAAGCAGTCAAGGACTGGCAGCTTCACCCGTATTCCAGGCCCTAAGGCAATTGCCAAAGCAGCAGACTTCATCACTAAATGCCTCTACTGAAACTTGCCCCTTCCGCTTTCTTGCCTCACTCTGACGCTTCATAACTACTCACTTTCTTTCTTCGGATACACAGGATAACAATGGCCCCCCACAGTTTCATGGACAACACAACCATTTCCTTGAAGCTTATCAAAAACCAAAAGACATCTGGTCCAAAGGACTTGGCAAAACTGAAGAACTCCACAAGAATTATTGCAGCGCAGCCTCACAAGCCAAACACACCATTCCAAAAGGGGAAAACAAAGAAACAAAGGTCCGTGACCTCCAGCACTACCACGTGTGCCCTCGGCCATAGCACTGCTGAAGCCCAGAGACAGAGCTTCCCTGAGCCAAGGAGCCAGATGCTCTCGCAGAGGCACCAGGCCACTGGGGCCTTAAGATCACAGGTCAAAGGGCAAGTTCTGCTCACACTGCCTGCAGGAAATCCCTAGCTCCTGGCAGCACTCCAGCACTCCAGCATCCTCAGCCAGCAACAGATAGCACTGGCTGCTCCAAAACTTGCACCTCTGCCCTGCTCTAAAGACAGCACCACCCAACAGCTGGAACTTACAGGCTCAGGATATCCAGGCTCTGGTGTGGCCAAAGATGGAGTCTGGCGTTCTTCCATCTCAATTTGCTCCTCTCGGGCTTCTTCTTCAGGAGCAGCAGCAGCCACGGAAGAGACAGCCGTTGGTTTTGTCAGCTGTGGCAAGAGAGATGCATGAGGCACAGGCCATGACCTATCATTCAGGACCTCATTTCTTTTCAGATCTACCACCACATCTTCTAAGGAGAAATCAGAACACTTCATAGTGATATAGGGATTCTTACACCCACTGACCAAAATAAAACGGGCAAATTCAACAGAAGTCGAAAAGGTTATAGGGTTGATATTCCTCCCTGACTGCTGTAAGCAAGCAATGATCCATCCGTAAAAGAGAGGCTTTAGTTCTTAATAGCTCTAACTCTAACTCGAGAGCATTCGCATCCAGGGCTCAACAGGGAGGGAAATGTTGTGCGGAAGCATCTTGGCTTGCTGGAAAAGGAGAAAATGAACAGGGCATACCTCTTCTAGAAAAACAACAAGCCAACACGGCACAAGATGGAAGAGCCACCCACTCCAGTGTGTAAACCCTTGGTTGCAGTGCGAGCAGGTTTAGTAGGGAAACATCCCTTGTGCTGTGCACTGTGTTGTAGCGATTGATGTAAGTCTGCCTGATGGTCTGTCAGGACCGTTCCATTGTCCAGACTAAAGCTCCCTCAGCACCTCCTCACTGGGCTTGTGCTCCATTCCCTTGCCAAGCTCCTGTGTCCTTCTGTGAAAACACTGCAGCCCGGACCTGACTTTTTGCTTCCCAGGGACCCGCTAGTGCACACAGCACTCCAGCTGTGGCCGCAGCACTGCCCAGCACAGGGCCACGCTCACTGCCCTGCTCCTGCTGTCCCACTGCTGCTGACACAGGCCACCATGCCGTTGGCCTTGTTGGACACCTGGTCCAGGGCTGGCTCTTTTTCAACTGATCTTCTATGGCGCTCATGGGTCCTTTTGACTCTTGCAGCTCCCCAGCCACAGAGTTGCCCATTTGCCTTCAAATACACCACATAGCATTTCGAGATGGCTCTTCTTGTTTTCAGCAATACATGACAGCAGTCAAGGACTTGCAGCTTCACCCCCAGTCCAGGCTCCAAGGCACTTCCCTAATCTACAAACTTCATCACTAAATGCAACAACAGAAACCTGCCCCTTCTACTTTCTTGCCTCACTTGAAGACTTCATAACTACTCAGTTTCTTTATTTGGCCAGAAAGGACAAGAATGTCCTCCCACTGTCCTGGGACAACAGAACCATCTCCTCACACGATATCAAAAGACAAAAACAATTGGCCAAAAAGACTTTGTAGATTTGAAGAATAACTCAAGAAAACTCCAGAGCAGTTTCACATGCCATTGGCCAGAGCGAAGTACAAGGCAAGAGATAGAGCTTCCCTGAGCCAAGCAGCCAATCTTCTCCCACAGGCACCAGCCCTTTGGGGCCTTGAGGTCACAGGTCAAAGGCCAAGTTCTGCTGACGCTGTATGAAGGAAACACCTAGCTCCTGGCAGGACTCCAGCACTTAGCATCCTCAGCCAGCCACAGAAAGCGCTAGCTGCTCCAAAGCTTGCACCTCTGCCTTGCCCTACAGACAGCAGAACCCACAACTGGCACTCACAGGCTCAAGATATCCAGGCTCTGGTGTGGCCAAAGATGGAGTCTGGTGTTCATCCATCTCAATTTGCTCCTCTTGGGCTTCTTCTTCTACAGAAGCAGCAGGAGCCAGTGGAGAGATGGCTGTTGGTTCTGTCACCTGTTGCAGGAGAGAAGTAAGAGGCAGAGGCCATGACCTATCATTCAGAACCTCATTTCTTTTCAGATCTACCACCACATTTTCTAAGGAGAAATCAGAACACTTCTTAGTGTTATAGGGATCCTTACACCCACTGAGCCAGTTATAATGGGCCATTTCAACAGAACTCTAAATGGATATGAGGTTGATATTCCTCCCTGACTGCTATCAGCAAGCAACGTTGCATCTGTAAAACAGAGGCTTTAGTTCTTAATAGCTCTAAATGGGAAAAGTATGAAGGACACACCAGCTCCTTTACTGCTGCTGATGCAGATAAGGAAAACTCTAACTCGAGAGCATTCGCATCCAGGGCTCAACAGGGAGGGAAATGTTGTGCGGAAGCATCTTGGCTTGCTGGAAAAGGAGAAAATGAACAGGGCATACCTCTTCTAGAAAAACAACAAGCCAACACGGCACAAGATGGAAGAGCCACCCACTCCAGTGTGTAAATCCCGTGCCTGCTGTGAGAGCACGTTTAATAGGGAAACACCCCTTGTGCTGTGCACTGTGTTGTAGCGATTGATGTAAGTCTGCCTGAAGGTCCCTCAGGACCCTCTCATTATCAGGCCTAAAGCTCCCTCAGCACCTCCTCCCTGGGCTTGTGCTCCATTCCCTTGCCCAGCTCCTGTGTCCTTCTGTGAAAACACTGCAGCCCGTACCTGACTTTCTGCTTCCCAGGGACCCACAAGTGCACACAGCACTCCAGCTGTGGCCGCAGCGCTGCCCAGCACAAGGCCATGCTCACTGCCCTGCTCCTGCTGTCCCACTGCTGCTGACACAGGCTACCATGCCCTTGGCTTTCTTGGACACCTGGTCCAGGGCTGGCTCTTGTTCAACTGATCAGCTATGTTGCTCCTGAGGTCTTTTTACTCATGGAGCTTCCCAAGCCACAGAGTTGCCCATTTGGCTTCAAATACAGCATTTAGCATTTCAAGATGGCCCTTCTTGTTTTCAGCAACACATGACAGCAGTCAAGGACTTGCAGCTCCACCCCCAATCCAGGCTCCAAGGCCCTTCCCAAAGCTACAGACTTCATCACTAAATGCATCAACACAAACTTGCCCGTTCTACTTTCTTGCCTCACTTGGAGGCTTCAGAACTACTCACTTTCTTTCTTTGGCCACACAGGACAAGAATGGCCCCCCACAGCTTCACAGACAACACAACCATCTCCTTGCAGCTTGTCAAAAGCAACAAGTCACCTGGTCCAAAAGACTTTGTAGAACTGAAGAAGAACTCAAGAAAACTCCAGACCAGACTCACAAGCTAAACACACCTTTCCAAAATCGGAAAACAAACAAACAAAGACCAGTGACCTACAGCATTACAACTTGTGCCCGCAGCCACTGCACTGCAGAGGCCATGAAACAGAGCTTCCCTGAGCCAAGGAGCCAGATGCTCTCCCAGGGGCACCAGCCCTTTGGGGCCTCAACATCACAGGTCAAAGGCCAAGTTCTGCTGTCACCGCCTGCAGGAAATCCCTAGCTGCTGGCAGCACTCCAGCACTCAGCATCCTCAGCCAGCAATAGGAAGCGCTGGCTGCTCCAAAAGTTGCACCTCTGCCTTGCACCAAAGACTGCACAACTCACGACTGGCACTCACAGGCTTAGGATATCCAGGCTCTGGTGTGGGCAATGATGGAGTCTGGCGCTCCTCCACCTGCATTTTCTCCTCTTGGGCTTCTTCTCCAGGAGCAGCAGGAGCCAGGGGAGAGACGGCTGTTGGTTCTGTCACCTGTGGCAAGAGAGAAGCATGAAGGACAGGCTGTCACCTGTCATTTTGAACCTCGTTTCTTTTCAGATGTCCTACCTAATTTCTAAGGAGGAATCAGAACATTTCATAGTGACATAGGGATTCTGAATCCCACCAAACAATTTAAAATGGGCCAACTCAACAGATCTCTAGATGCATTTGAGGTTGATATTCCTCCCTGGCTGCTATCTGCTAGCAACCATGTTTCTGTAAAATGCAGCTTTCAGCTCAGGAATGAAACATAGGAAAGCCACAGTAATGACCTTGCGACTGCAGCTGCAGACGTGGAAACTTCAAACTGGATCAAAATGTCATCCAGTGCCGCAAAAGGGGCAGGAAACGCTGTGCATAAGCATCTTTGCTTGCCGGAAAAAGAGAAAATGATCAGGGCAAACCTCTTCTAGAAAAACAACAAGCCAAAAAGCTTACAAGGCACAAGACGGAAGTGTCACCCACTCCAGTGTCTAAAGCACTTGGATGCAGTGGGAGGATGTTTAGTAGAGAAATGGCCTGTGTGGTGAGCACTGTTGTGTAGAGATGGATGGAAGCCTGCCTGAAGATCACTCGTGAGCCTCCTGTTGTCTGAGAAAAAGCTGCCTCAGCACCTCCTCACTGGGCCTGTGCTCCATTCCCTTGCCCAGCTCCCCTGTCCTTCTCTGAAAACGCTGCAGCCCCTCCATGACTTTCTGCTTCCCAGGGACCCACAAGTGCCCACAGCACTCCAGCTGTGGCTGCAGCACTGCCCAGCACAGGGCCACGCTCACTGCCCTGCTCCTGCTGTCCCTCTGCTGCTGACACAGGCCACCATGCCGTTGGCCTTGTTGGACATCTGGTCCAGGGCTGGCTCTTTTTCAACTGATCTTCTATGGCGCTCATGGGTCCTTTTGACTCTTGCAGCTCCCCAGCCACAGAGTTGCCCATTTGCCTTCAAATACACCACATAGCATTTCGAGATGGCTCTTCTTGTTTTCAGCAATACATGACAGCAGTCAAGGACTTGCAGCTTCACCCCCAGTCCAGGCTCCAAGGCACTTCCCTAATCTACAAACTTCATCACTAAATGCAACAACAGAAACCTGCCCCTTCTACTTTCTTGCCTCACTTGAAGACTTCATAACTACTCAGTTTCTTTATTTGGCCAGAAAGGACAAGAATGTCCCCCCACTGTCCTGGGACAACAGAACCATCTCCTCACACGATATCAAAAGACAAAAACAATTGGCCAAAAAGACTTTGTAGATTTGAAGAATAACTCAAGAAAACTCCAGAGCAGTTTCACATGCCATTGGCCAGAGCGATGTACAAGGCAAGAGATAGAGCTTCCCTGAGCCAAGCAGCCAATCTTCTCCCACAGGCACCAGCCCTTTGGGGCCTTGAGGTCACAGGTCAAAGGCCAAGTTCTGCTGACGCTGTATGAAGGAAACACCTAGCTCCTGGCAGGACTCCAGCACTTAGCATCCTCAGCCAGCCACAGAAAGCGCTAGCTGCTCCAAAGCTTGCACCTCTGCCTTGCCCTACAGACAGCAGAACCCACAACTGGCACTCACAGGCTCAAGATATCCAGGCTCTGGTGTGGCCAAAGATGGAGTCTGGTGTTCATCCATCTCAATTTGCTCCTCTTGGGCTTCTTCTTCTACAGAAGCAGCAGGAGCCAGTGGAGAGATGGCTGTTGGTTCTGTCACCTGTTGCAGGAGAGAAGTAAGAGGCAGAGGCCATGACCTATCATTCAGAACCTCATTTCTTTTCAGATGTACCACCACATTTTCTAAGGAGAAATCAGAACACTTCTTAGTGTTATAGGGATCCTTACACCCACTGAGCAAATTTAAATGGGCCAATTCAATAGAACTCTAAATGGATATGAGGTTGATATTCCTCCCTGACTGCTATCAGCAAGCAACGTTGCATCTGTAAAACAGAGGCTTTAGTTCCTAATGGCTCTAAATGGGAAAAGTATGAAGGACACACCAGCTCCTTTACTGCTGCTGATGCAGATAAGGAAAACTCTAACTCGAGAGCATTCGCATCCAGGGCTCAACAGGGAGGGAAATGTTGTGCGGAAGCATCTTGGCTTGCTGGAAAAGGAGAAAATGAACAGGGCATACCTCTTCTAGAAAAATAACAAGCCAACACGGCACAAGATGGAAGAGCCACCCACTCCAGTGTGTAAATCCCGTGCCTGCTGTGAGAGCACGTTTAATAGGGAAACACCCCTTGTGCTGTGCACTGTGTTGTAGCGATTGATGTAAGTCTGCCTGAAGGTCCCTCAGGACCCTCTCATTATCAGGCCTAAAGCTCCCTCAGCACCTCCTCCCTGGGCTTGTGCTCCATTCCCTTGCCCAGCTCCTGTGTCCTTCTGTGAAAACACTGCAGCCCGTACCTGACTTTCTGCTTCCCAGGGACCCACAAGTGCACACAGCACTCCAGCTGTGGCCGCAGCGCTGCCCAGCACAAGGCCATGCTCACTGCCCTGCTCCTGCTGTCCCACTGCTGCTGACACAGGCTACCATGCCCTTGGCTTTCTTGGACACCTGGTCCAGGGCTGGCTCTTGTTCAACTGATCAGCTATGTTGCTCCTGAGGTCTTTTTACTCATGGAGCTTCCCAAGCCACAGAGTTGCCCATTTGGCTTCAAATACAGCATTTAGCATTTCAAGATGGCCCTTCTTGTTTTCAGCAACACATGACAGCAGTCAAGGACTTGCAGCTCCACCCCCAATCCAGGCTCCAAGGCCCTTCCCAAAGCTACAGACTTCATCACTAAATGCATCAACACAAACTTGCCCGTTCTACTTTCTTGCCTCACTTGGAGGCTTCAGAACTACTCACTTTCTTTCTTTGGCCACACAGGACAAGAATGGCCCCCCACAGCTTCACAGACAACACAACCATCTCCTTGCAGCTTGTCAAAAGCAACAAGTCACCTGGTCCAAAAGACTTTGTAGAACTGAAGAAGAACTCAAGAAAACTCCAGACCAGACTCACAAGCTAAACACACCTTTCCAAAATCGGAAAACAAACAAACAAAGACCAGTGACCTACAGCATTACAACTTGTGCCCGCAGCCACTGCACTGCAGAGGCCATGAAACAGAGCTTCCCTGAGCCAAGGAGCCAGATGCTCTCCCAGGGGCACCAGCCCTTTGGGGCCTCAACATCACAGGTCAAAGGCCAAGTTCTGCTGTCACCGCCTGCAGGAAATCCCTAGCTGCTGGCAGCACTCCAGCACTCAGCATCCTCAGCCAGCAATAGGAAGCGCTGGCTGCTCCAAAAGTTGCACCTCTGCCTTGCACCAAAGACTGCACAACTCACGACTGGCACTCACAGGCTCAGGATATCCAGGCTCTGGTGTGGGCAATGATGGAGTCTGGCGCTCCTCCACCTGCATTTTCTCCTCTTGGGCTTCTTCTCCAGGAGCAGCAGGAGCCAGGGGAGAGACGGCTGTTGGTTCTGTCACCTTGGCAAGAGAGAAGCATGAAGGACAGGCTGTCACCTGTCATTTTGAAACTCGTTTCTTTTCAGATGTCCTACCTAAATTCTAAGGAGGAATCAGAACATTTCATAGTGACATAGGGATTCTGAATCCCACCAAACAATTTAAAATGGGCCAACTCAACAGATCTCTAGATGCATTTGAGGTTGATATTCCTCCCTGGCTGCTATCTGCTAGCAACCATGTTTCTGTAAAATGCAGCTTTCAGCTCAGGAATGAAACATAGGAAAGCCACAGTAATGACCTTGCGACTGCAGCTGCAGACGTGGAAACTTCAAACTGGATCAAAATGTCATCCAGTGCCGCAAAAGGGGCAGGAAACGCTGTGCATAAGCATCTTTGCTTGCCGGAAAAAGAGAAAATAATCAGGGCAAACCTCTCCTAGCAAACCAACAAGCCAAAAAGCTTACAAGGCACAAGACGGAAGTGTCACCCACTCCAGTGTCTAAAGCACTTGGATGCAGTGGGAGGATGTTTAGTAGAGAAATGGCCTGTGTGGTGAGCACTGTTGTGTAGAGATGGATGGAAGCCTGCCTGAAGATCACTCGTGAGCCTCCTGTTGTCTGAGAAAAAGCTGCCTCAGCACCTCCTCACTGGGCCTGTGCTCCATTCCCTTGCCCAGCTCCCCTGTCCTTCTCTGAAAACGCTGCAGCCCCTCCATGACTTTCTGCTTCCCAGGGACCCACAAGTGCACACAGCACTCCAGCTGTGGCTGCAGCACTGCCCAGCACAGGGCCATGCTCACTGCCCTGCTCCTGCTGTCCCACTGCTGCTGACACAGGCCACCATGCCGTTGGCCTTGTTGGACATCTGGTCCAGGGCTGGCTCTTTTTCAACTGATCTTCTATGGCGCTCATGGGTCCTTTTGACTCTTGCAGCTCCCCAGCCACAGAGTTGCCCATTTGCCTTCAAATACACCACATAGCATTTCGAGATGGCTCTTCTTGTTTTCAGCAATACATGACAGCAGTCAAGGACTTGCAGCTTCACCCCCAGTCCAGGCTCCAAGGCACTTCCCTAATCTACAAACTTCATCACTAAATGCAACAACAGAAACCTGCCCCTTCTACTTTCTTGCCTCACTTGAAGACTTCATAACTACTCAGTTTCTTTATTTGGCCAGAAAGGACAAGAATGTCCCCCCACTGTCCTGGGACAACAGAACCATCTCCTCACACGATATCAAAAGACAAAAACAATTGGCCAAAAAGACTTTGTAGATTTGAAGAATAACTCAAGAAAACTCCAGAGCAGTTTCACATGCCATTGGCCAGAGCGATGTACAAGGCAAGAGATAGAGCTTCCCTGAGCCAAGCAGCCAATCTTCTCCCACAGGCACCAGCCCTTTGGGGCCTTGAGGTCACAGGTCAAAGGCCAAGTTCTGCTGACGCTGTATGAAGGAAACACCTAGCTCCTGGCAGGACTCCAGCACTTAGCATCCTCAGCCAGCCACAGAAAGCGCTAGCTGCTCCAAAGCTTGCACCTCTGCCTTGCCCTACAGACAGCAGAACCCACAACTGGCACTCACAGGCTCAAGATATCCAGGCTCTGGTGTGGCCAAAGATGGAGTCTGGTGTTCATCCATCTCAATTTGCTCCTCTTGGGCTTCTTCTTCTACAGAAGCAGCAGGAGCCAGTGGAGAGATGGCTGTTGGTTCTGTCACCTGTTGCAGGAGAGAAGTAAGAGGCAGAGGCCATGACCTATCATTCAGAACCTCATTTCTTTTCAGATCTACCACCACATTTTCTAAGGAGAAATCAGAACACTTCTTAGTGTTATAGGGATCCTTACACCCACTGAGCAAATTTAAATGGGCCAATTCAATAGAACTCTAAATGGATATGAGGTTGATATTCCTCCCTGACTGCTATCAGCAAGCAACGTTGCATCTGTAAAACAGAGGCTTTAGTTCTTAATAGCTCTAAATGGGAAAAGTATGAAGGACACACCAGCTCCTTTACTGCTGCTGATGCAGATAAGGAAAACTCTAACTCGAGAGCATTCGCATCCAGGGCTCAACAGGGAGGGAAATGTTGTGCGGAAGCATCTTGGCTTGCTGGAAAAGGAGAAAATGAACAGGGCATACCTCTTCTAGAAAAACAACAAGCCAACACGGCACAAGATGGAAGAGCCACCCACTCCAGTGTGTAAATCCCGTGCCTGCTGTGAGAGCACGTTTAATAGGGAAACACCCCTTGTGCTGTGCACTGTGTTGTAGCGATTGATGTAAGTCTGCCTGAAGGTCCCTCAGGACCATCTCATTATCCAGACTAAAGCTCCCTCAGCACCTCCTCCCTGGGCTTGTGCTCCATTCCCTTGCCCAGCTCCTGTGTCCTTCTGTGAAAACACTGCAGCCCGTACCTGACTTTCTGCTTCCCAGGGACCAACAAGTGCACACAGCACTCCAGCTGTGGCCGCAGCGCTGCCCAGCACAAGGCCATGCTCACTACCCTGCTCCTGCTGCCCCACTGCTGCTGACACAGGCTACCATGCCCTTGGCTTTCTTGGACACCTGGTCCAGGGCTGGCTCTTGTTCAACTGATCAGCTATGTTGCTCCTGAGGTCTTTTTACTCATGGAGCTTCCCAAGCCACAGAGTTGCCCATTTGGCTTCAAATACAGCATTTAGCATTTCAAGATGGCCCTTCTTGTTTTCAGCAACACATGACAGCAGTCAAGGACTTGCAGCTCCACCCCCAATCCAGGCTCCAAGGACCTTCCCAAAGCTACAGACTTCATCACTAAATGCATCAACACAAACTTGCCCGTTCTACTTTCTTGCCTCACTTGGAGGCTTCAGAACTACTCACTTTCTCTCTTTGGCCACACAGGACAAGAATGGCCCCCCACAGCTTCACAGACAACACAACCATCTCCTTGCAGCTTGTCAAAAGCAACAAGTCACCTGGTCCAAAAGACTTTGTAGAACTGAAGAAGAACTCAGGAAAACTCCAGACCAGACTCACAAGCTGAACACACCTTTCCAAAATCGGAAAACAAACAAACAAAGACCAGTGACCTACAGCATTACAACTTGTGCCCGCAGCCACTGCACTGCAGAGGCCATGAAACAGAGCTTCCCTGAGCCAAGGAGCCAGATGCTCTCCCAGGGGCACCAGCCCTTTGGGGCCTCAACATCACAGGTCAAAGGCCAAGTTCTGCTGTCACCGCCTGCAGGAAATCCCTAGCTGCTGGCAACACTCCAGCACTCAGCATCCTCAGCCAGCAATAGGAAGCGCTGGCTGCTCCAAAAGTTGCACCTCTGCCTTGCACCAAAGACTGCACAACTCACGACTGGCACTCACAGGCTTAGGATATCCAGGCTCTGGTGTGGGCAATGATGGAGTCTGGCGCTCCTCCACCTGCATTTTCTCCTCTTGGGCTTCTTCTCCAGGAGCAGCAGGAGCCAGGGGAGAGACGGCTGTTGGTTCTGTCACCTGTGGCAAGAGAGAAGCATGAAGGACAGGCTGTCACCTGTCATTTTGAACCTCGTTTCTTTTCAGATGTCCTACCTAAATTCTAAGGAGGAATCAGAACATTTCATAGTGACATAGGGGTTCTGAATCCCACCAAACAATTTAAAATGGGCCAACTCAACAGATCTCTAGATGCATTTGAGGTTGATATTCCTCCCTGGCTGCTATCTGCTAGCAACCATGTTTCTGTAAAATGCAGCTTTCAGCTCAGGAACGAAACATAGGAAAGCCACAGTAATGACCTTGCGACTGCAGCTGCAGACGTGGAAACTTCAAACTGGATCAAAATGTCATCCAGTGCCGCAAAAGGGGCAGGAAACGCTGTGCATAAGCATCTTTGCTTGCCGGAAAAAGAGAAAATAATCAGGGCAAACCTCTCCTAGCAAACCAACAAGCCAAAAAGCCTAAAAGGCACAAGACGGAAGTGTCACCCACTCCAGTGTCTAAAGCACTTGGATGCAGTGGGAGGATGTTTAGTAGAGAAATGGCCTGTGTGGTGAGCACTGTTGTGTAGAGATGGATGGAAGCCTGCCTGAAGATCACTCGTGAGCCTCCTGTTGTCTGAGAAAAAGCTGCCTCAGCACCTCCTCACTGGGCCTGTGCTCCATTCCCTTGCCCAGCTCCCCTGTCCTTCTCTGAAAACGCTGCAGCCCCTCCAAGATTTTCTGCTTCCCAGGGACCCACAACTGCACACAGCACTCCAGTTGTGGCCAAAACGCTGCCCAGCACAGGGCCACAGTCACTGCCCTGCTCCTGCTGCCCCACTGCTGCTGACACAGCCCACCATGCCCTTGGCCTTCTTGGACACCTGGTCCCAGGCTGGCTCTTGTTCATCTGATCTTTTACCACACCCGCTGGGGCCTTCTGAGGAACACAGCTCTCCAGCCACGGATTTGGCCATATGACTTTAAATACAGCATCAGCCATTTCTAGATGGCCTTCATGTTCTGAGCAACACCAGAAAGCAGTCAAGGACTTGCAGCTTCACCCGTATTCCAGGCCCTAAGGCAATTGCCAAAGCAGCAGACTTCATCACTAAATGCCTCTACTGAAACTTGCCCCTTCCGCTTTCTTGCCTCACTCTGACGCTTCATAACTACTCACTTTCTTTCTTCGGATACACAGGATAACAATGGCCCCCCACAGTTTCATGGACAACACAACCATTTCCTTGAAGCTTATCAAAAACCAAAAGACATCTGGTCCAAAGGACTTGGCAAAACTGAAGAACTCCACAAGAATTATTGCAGCGCAGCCTCACAAGCCAAACACACCATTCCAAAAGGGGAAAACAAAGAAACAAAGGTCCGTGACCTCCAGCACTACCACGTGTGCCCTCGGCCATAGCACTGCTGAAGCCCAGAGACAGAGCTTCCCTGAGCCAAGGAGCCAGATGCTCTCGCAGAGGCACCAGGCCACTGGGGCCTTAAGATCACAGGTCAAAGGGCAAGTTCTGCTCACACTGCCTGCAGGAAATCCCTAGCTCCTGGCAGCACTCCAGCACTCCAGCATCCTCAGCCAGCAACAGATAGCACTGGCTGCTCCAAAACTTGCACCTCTGCCCTGCTCTAAAGACAGCACCACCCAACAGCTGGAACTTACAGGCTCAGGATATCCAGGCTCTGGTGTGGCCAAAGATGGAGTCTGGCGTTCTTCCATCTCAATTTGCTCCTCTCGGGCTTCTTCTTCAGGAGCAGCAGCAGCCACGGAAGAGACAGCCGTTGGTTTTGTCAGCTGTGGCAAGAGAGATGCATGAGGCACAGGCCATGACCTATCATTCAGGACCTCATTTCTTTTCAGATCTACCACCACATCTTCTAAGGAGAAATCAGAACACTTCATAGTGATATAGGGATTCTTACACCCACTGAGCAAATTGAAATGGGCCAATTCAATAGAACTCTAAATGGATATGAGGTTGATATTCCTCCCTGACTGCTGTCAGCAAGCAATGATACATCCGTAAAAGAGAGGCTTTAGTTCTTAATAGCTCTAAATGGGAAAAGTATGAAGGACACACCAGCTCCTTTACTGCTGCTGATGCAGATAAGGAAAACTCTAACTCGAGAGCATTCGCATCCAGGGCTCAACAGGGAGGGAAATGTTGTGCGGAAGCATCTTGGCTTGCTGAAAAAGGACAAAATGAACAGGGCATACCTCTTCTAGAAAAACAACAAGCCAACACGGCACAAGATAGAAGAGCCACCCACTCCAGTGTGTAAACCCTTGGTTGCAGTGCGAGCAGGTTTAGTAGGGAAACATCCCTTGTGCTGTGCACTGTGTTGTAGCGATTGATGTAAGTCTGCCTGATGGTCCGTCAGGACCGTTCCATTGTCCAGACTAAAGCTCCCTCAGCACCTCCTCCCTGGGCTTGTGCTCCATTCCTTTGCCAAGCTCCTTTATCCTTCTGTGAAAACACTGCAGCCCGGACCTGACTTTTTGCTTCCCAGGGACCCGCTAGTGCACACAGCACTCCAGCTGTGGCCGCAGCACTGCCCAGCACAGGGCCACGCTCACTGCCCTGCTCCTGCTGTCCCACTGCTGCTGACACAGGCCACCATGCCGTTGGCCTTGTTGGACACCTGGTCCAGGGCTGGCTCTTTTTCAACTGATCTTCTATGGCGCTCATGGGTCCTTTTGACTCTTGCAGCTCCCCAGCCACAGAGTTGCCCATTTGCCTTCAAATACACCACATAGCATTTCGAGATGGCTCTTCTTGTTTTCAGCAATACATGACAGCAGTCAAGGACTTGCAGCTTCACCCCCAGTCCAGGCTCCAAGGCACTTCCCTAATCTACAAACTTCATCACTAAATGCAACAACAGAAACCTGCCCCTTCTACTTTCTTGCCTCACTTGAAGACTTCATAACTACTCAGTTTCTTTATTTGGCCAGAAAGGACAAGAATGTCCCCCCACTGTCCTGGGACAACAGAACCATCTCCTCACACGATATCAAAAGACAAAAACAATTGGCCAAAAAGACTTTGTAGATTTGAAGAATAACTCAAGAAAACTCCAGAGCAGTTTCACATGCCATTGGCCAGAGCGAAGTACAAGGCAAGAGATAGAGCTTCCCTGAGCCAAGCAGCCAATCTTCTCCCACAGGCACCAGCCCTTTGGGGCCTTGAGGTCACAGGTCAAAGGCCAAGTTCTGCTGACGCTGTATGAAGGAAACACCTAGCTCCTGGCAGGACTCCAGCACTTAGCATCCTCAGCCAGCCACAGAAAGCGCTAGCTGCTCCAAAGCTTGCACCTCTGCCTTGCCCTACAGACAGCAGAACCCACAACTGGCACTCACAGGCTCAAGATATCCAGGCTCTGGTGTGGCCAAAGATGGAGTCTGGTGTTCATCCATCTCAATTTGCTCCTCTTGGGCTTCTTCTTCTACAGAAGCAGCAGGAGCCAGTGGAGAGATGGCTGTTGGTTCTGTCACCTGTTGCAGGAGAGAAGTAAGAGGCAGAGGCCATGACCTATCATTCAGAACCTCATTTCTTTTCAGATCTACCACCACATTTTCTAAGGAGAAATCAGAACACTTCTTAGTGTTATAGGGATCCTTACACCCACTGAGCAAATTTAAATGGGCCAATTCAATAGAACTCTAAATGGATATGAGGTTGATATTCCTCCCTGACTGCTATCAGCAAGCAACGTTGCATCTGTAAAACAGAGGCTTTAGTTCTTAATAGCTCTAAATGGGAAAAGTATGAAGGACACACCAGCTCCTTTACTGCTGCTGATGCAGATAAGGAAAACTCTAACTCGAGAGCATTCGCATCCAGGGCTCAACAGGGAGGGAAATGTTGTGCGGAAGCATCTTGGCTTGCTGGAAAAGGAGAAAATGAACAGGGCATACCTCTTCTAGAAAAACAACAAGCCAACACGGCACAAGATGGAAGAGCCACCCACTCCAGTGTGTAAATCCCGTGCCTGCTGTGAGAGCACGTTTAATAGGGAAACACCCCTTGTGCTGTGCACTGTGTTGTAGCGATTGATGTAAGTCTGCCTGAAGGTCCCTCAGGACCATCTCATTATCCAGACTAAAGCTCCCTCAGCACCTCCTCCCTGGGCTTGTGCTCCATTCCCTTGCCCAGCTCCTGTGTCCTTCTGTGAAAACACTGCAGCCCGTACCTGACTTTCTGCTTCCCAGGGACCAACAAGTGCACACAGCACTCCAGCTGTGGCCGCAGCGCTGCCCAGCACAAGGCCATGCTCACTGCCCTGCTCCTGCTGCCCCACTGCTGCTGACACAGGCTACCATGCCCTTGGCTTTCTTGGACACCTGGTCCAGGGCTGGCTCTTGTTCAACTGATCAGCTATGTTGCTCCTGAGGTCTTTTTACTCATGGAGCTTCCCAAGCCACAGAGTTGCCCATTTGGCTTCAAATACAGCATTTAGCATTTCAAGATGGCCCTTCTTGTTTTCAGCAACACATGACAGCAGTCAAGGACTTGCAGCTCCACCCCCAATCCAGGCTCCAAGGCCCTTCCCAAAGCTACAGACTTCATCACTAAATGCATCAACACAAACTTGCCCGTTCTACTTTCTTGCCTCACTTGGAGGCTTCAGAACTACTCACTTTCTCTCTTTGGCCACACAGGACAAGAATGGCCCCCCACAGCTTCACAGACAACACAACCATCTCCTTGCAGCTTGTCAAAAGCAACAAGTCACCTGGTCCAAAAGACTTTGTAGAACTGAAGAAGAACTCAGGAAAACTCCAGACCAGACTCACAAGCTAAACACACCTTTCCAAAATCGGAAAACAAACAAACAAAGACCAGTGACCTACAGCATTACAACTTGTGCCCGCAGCCACTGCACTGCAGAGGCCATGAAACAGAGCTTCCCTGAGCCAAGGAGCCAGATGCTCTCCCAGGGGCACCAGCCCTTTGGGGCCTCAACATCACAGGTCAAAGGCCAAGTTCTGCTGTCACCGCCTGCAGGAAATCCCTAGCTGCTGGCAGCACTCCAGCACTCAGCATCCTCAGCCAGCAAAAGGAAGCGCTGGCTGCTCCAAAAGTTGCACCTCTGCCTTGCACCAAAGACTGCACAACTCACGACTGGCACTCACAGGCTTAGGATATCCAGGCTCTGGTGTGGGCAATGATGGAGTCTGGCGCTCCTCCACCTGCATTTTCTCCTCTTGGGCTTCTTCTCCAGGAGCAGCAGGAGCCAGGGGAGAGACGGCTGTTGGTTCTGTCACCTGTGGCAAGAGAGAAGCATGAAGGACAGGCTGTCACCTGTCATTTTGAACCTCGTTTCTTTTCAGATGTCCTACCTAAATTCTAAGGAGGAATCAGAACATTTCATAGTGACATAGGGGTTCTGAATCCCACCAAACAATTTAAAATGGGCCAACTCAACAGATCTCTAGATGCATTTGAGGTTGATATTCCTCCCTGGCTGCTATCTGCTAGCAACCATGTTTCTGTAAAATGCAGCTTTCAGCTCAGGAACGAAACATAGGAAAGCCACAGTAATGACCTTGCGACTGCAGCTGCAGACGTGGAAACTTCAAACTGAATCAAAATGTCATCCAGTGCCGCAAAAGGGGCAGGAAACGCTGTGCATAAGCATCTTTGCTTGCCGGAAAAAGAGAAAATAATCAGGGCAAACCTCTCCTAGCAAACCAACAAGCCAAAAAGCCTAAAAGGCACAAGACGGAAGTGTCACCCACTCCAGTGTCTAAAGCACTTGGATGCAGTGGGAGGATGTTTAGTAGAGAAATGGCCTGTGTGGTGAGCACTGTTGTGTAGAGATGGATGGAAGCCTGCCTGAAGATCACTCGTGAGCCTCCTGTTGTCTGAGAAAAAGCTGCCTCAGCACCTCCTCACTGGGCCTGTGCTCCATTCCCTTGCCCAGCTCCCCTGTCCTTCTCTGAAAACGCTGCAGCCCCTCCAAGATTTTCTGCTTCCCAGGGACCCACAACTGCACACAGCACTCCAGTTGTGGCCAAAACGCTGCCCAGCACAGGGCCACAGTCACTGCCCTGCTCCTGCTGCCCCACTGCTGCTGACACAGCCCACCATGCCCTTGGCCTTCTTGGACACCTGGTCCCAGGCTGGCTCTTGTTCATCTGATCTTTTACCACACCCGCTGGGGCCTTCTGAGGAACACAGCTCTCCAGCCACGGATTTGGCCATTTGACTTTAAATAGAGCATCAGCCATTTCTAGATGGCCTTCATGTTCTGAGCAACACCAGAAAGCAGTCAAGGACTGGCAGCTTCACCCGTATTCCAGGCCCTAAGGCAATTGCCAAAGCAGCAGACTTCATCACTAAATGCCTCTACTGAAACTTGCCCCTTCCGCTTTCTTGCCTCACTCTGACGCTTCATAACTACTCACTTTCTTTCTTCGGATACACAGGATAACAATGGCCCCCCACAGTTTCATGGACAACACAACCATTTCCTTGAAGCTTATCAAAAACCAAAAGACATCTGGTCCAAAGGACTTGGCAAAACTGAAGAACTCCACAAGAATTATTGCAGCGCAGCCTCACAAGCCAAACACACCATTCCAAAAGGGGAAAACAAAGAAACAAAGGTCCGTGACCTCCAGCACTACCACGTGTGCCCTCGGCCATAGCACTGCTGAAGCCCAGAGACAGAGCTTCCCTGAGCCAAGGAGCCAGATGCTCTCGCAGAGGCACCAGGCCACTGGGGCCTTAAGATCACAGGTCAAAGGGCAAGTTCTGCTCACACTGCCTGCAGGAAATCCCTAGCTCCTGGCAGCACTCCAGCACTCCAGCATCCTCAGCCAGCAACAGATAGCACTGGCTGCTCCAAAACTTGCACCTCTGCCCTGCTCTAAAGACAGCACCACCCAACAGCTGGAACTTACAGGCTCAGGATATCCAGGCTCTGGTGTGGCCAAAGATGGAGTCTGGCGTTCTTCCATCTCAATTTGCTCCTCTCGGGCTTCTTCTTCAGGAGCAGCAGCAGCCACGGAAGAGACAGCCGTTGGTTTTGTCAGCTGTGGCAAGAGAGATGCATGAGGCACAGGCCATGACCTATCATTCAGGACCTCATTTCTTTTCAGATCTACCACCACATCTTCTAAGGAGAAATCAGAACACTTCATAGTGATATAGGGATTCTTACACCCACTGACCAAAATAAAACGGGCAAATTCAACAGAAGTCGAAAAGGTTATAGGGTTGATATTCCTCCCTGACTGCTGTAAGCAAGCAATGATCCATCCGTAAAAGAGAGGCTTTAGTTCTTAATAGCTCTAACTCTAACTCGAGAGCATTCGCATCCAGGGCTCAACAGGGAGGGAAATGTTGTGCGGAAGCATCTTGGCTTGCTGGAAAAGGAGAAAATGAACAGGGCATACCTCTTCTAGAAAAACAACAAGCCAACACGGCACAAGATGGAAGAGCCACCCACTCCAGTGTGTAAACCCTTGGTTGCAGTGCGAGCAGGTTTAGTAGGGAAACATCCCTTGTGCTGTGCACTGTGTTGTAGCGATTGATGTAAGTCTGCCTGATGGTCTGTCAGGACCGTTCCATTGTCCAGACTAAAGCTCCCTCAGCACCTCCTCACTGGGCTTGTGCTCCATTCCCTTGCCAAGCTCCTGTGTCCTTCTGTGAAAACACTGCAGCCCGGACCTGACTTTTTGCTTCCCAGGGACCCGCTAGTGCACACAGCACTCCAGCTGTGGCCGCAGCACTGCCCAGCACAGGGCCACGCTCACTGCCCTGCTCCTGCTGTCCCACTGCTGCTGACACAGGCCACCATGCCGTTGGCCTTGTTGGACACCTGGTCCAGGGCTGGCTCTTTTTCAACTGATCTTCTATGGCGCTCATGGGTCCTTTTGACTCTTGCAGCTCCCCAGCCACAGAGTTGCCCATTTGCCTTCAAATACACCACATAGCATTTCGAGATGGCTCTTCTTGTTTTCAGCAATACATGACAGCAGTCAAGGACTTGCAGCTTCACCCCCAGTCCAGGCTCCAAGGCACTTCCCTAATCTACAAACTTCATCACTAAATGCAACAACAGAAACCTGCCCCTTCTACTTTCTTGCCTCACTTGAAGACTTCATAACTACTCAGTTTCTTTATTTGGCCAGAAAGGACAAGAATGTCCTCCCACTGTCCTGGGACAACAGAACCATCTCCTCACACGATATCAAAAGACAAAAACAATTGGCCAAAAAGACTTTGTAGATTTGAAGAATAACTCAAGAAAACTCCAGAGCAGTTTCACATGCCATTGGCCAGAGCGAAGTACAAGGCAAGAGATAGAGCTTCCCTGAGCCAAGCAGCCAATCTTCTCCCACAGGCACCAGCCCTTTGGGGCCTTGAGGTCACAGGTCAAAGGCCAAGTTCTGCTGACGCTGTATGAAGGAAACACCTAGCTCCTGGCAGGACTCCAGCACTTAGCATCCTCAGCCAGCCACAGAAAGCGCTAGCTGCTCCAAAGCTTGCACCTCTGCCTTGCCCTACAGACAGCAGAACCCACAACTGGCACTCACAGGCTCAAGATATCCAGGCTCTGGTGTGGCCAAAGATGGAGTCTGGTGTTCATCCATCTCAATTTGCTCCTCTTGGGCTTCTTCTTCTACAGAAGCAGCAGGAGCCAGTGGAGAGATGGCTGTTGGTTCTGTCACCTGTTGCAGGAGAGAAGTAAGAGGCAGAGGCCATGACCTATCATTCAGAACCTCATTTCTTTTCAGATCTACCACCACATTTTCTAAGGAGAAATCAGAACACTTCTTAGTGTTATAGGGATCCTTACACCCACTGAGCCAGTTATAATGGGCCATTTCAACAGAACTCTAAATGGATATGAGGTTGATATTCCTCCCTGACTGCTATCAGCAAGCAACGTTGCATCTGTAAAACAGAGGCTTTAGTTCTTAATAGCTCTAAATGGGAAAAGTATGAAGGACACACCAGCTCCTTTACTGCTGCTGATGCAGATAAGGAAAACTCTAACTCGAGAGCATTCGCATCCAGGGCTCAACAGGGAGGGAAATGTTGTGCGGAAGCATCTTGGCTTGCTGGAAAAGGAGAAAATGAACAGGGCATACCTCTTCTAGAAAAACAACAAGCCAACACGGCACAAGATGGAAGAGCCACCCACTCCAGTGTGTAAATCCCGTGCCTGCTGTGAGAGCACGTTTAATAGGGAAACACCCCTTGTGCTGTGCACTGTGTTGTAGCGATTGATGTAAGTCTGCCTGAAGGTCCCTCAGGACCCTCTCATTATCAGGCCTAAAGCTCCCTCAGCACCTCCTCCCTGGGCTTGTGCTCCATTCCCTTGCCCAGCTCCTGTGTCCTTCTGTGAAAACACTGCAGCCCGTACCTGACTTTCTGCTTCCCAGGGACCCACAAGTGCACACAGCACTCCAGCTGTGGCCGCAGCGCTGCCCAGCACAAGGCCATGCTCACTGCCCTGCTCCTGCTGTCCCACTGCTGCTGACACAGGCTACCATGCCCTTGGCTTTCTTGGACACCTGGTCCAGGGCTGGCTCTTGTTCAACTGATCAGCTATGTTGCTCCTGAGGTCTTTTTACTCATGGAGCTTCCCAAGCCACAGAGTTGCCCATTTGGCTTCAAATACAGCATTTAGCATTTCAAGATGGCCCTTCTTGTTTTCAGCAACACATGACAGCAGTCAAGGACTTGCAGCTCCACCCCCAATCCAGGCTCCAAGGCCCTTCCCAAAGCTACAGACTTCATCACTAAATGCATCAACACAAACTTGCCCGTTCTACTTTCTTGCCTCACTTGGAGGCTTCAGAACTACTCACTTTCTTTCTTTGGCCACACAGGACAAGAATGGCCCCCCACAGCTTCACAGACAACACAACCATCTCCTTGCAGCTTGTCAAAAGCAACAAGTCACCTGGTCCAAAAGACTTTGTAGAACTGAAGAAGAACTCAAGAAAACTCCAGACCAGACTCACAAGCTAAACACACCTTTCCAAAATCGGAAAACAAACAAACAAAGACCAGTGACCTACAGCATTACAACTTGTGCCCGCAGCCACTGCACTGCAGAGGCCATGAAACAGAGCTTCCCTGAGCCAAGGAGCCAGATGCTCTCCCAGGGGCACCAGCCCTTTGGGGCCTCAACATCACAGGTCAAAGGCCAAGTTCTGCTGTCACCGCCTGCAGGAAATCCCTAGCTGCTGGCAGCACTCCAGCACTCAGCATCCTCAGCCAGCAATAGGAAGCGCTGGCTGCTCCAAAAGTTGCACCTCTGCCTTGCACCAAAGACTGCACAACTCACGACTGGCACTCACAGGCTTAGGATATCCAGGCTCTGGTGTGGGCAATGATGGAGTCTGGCGCTCCTCCACCTGCATTTTCTCCTCTTGGGCTTCTTCTCCAGGAGCAGCAGGAGCCAGGGGAGAGACGGCTGTTGGTTCTGTCACCTGTGGCAAGAGAGAAGCATGAAGGACAGGCTGTCACCTGTCATTTTGAACCTCGTTTCTTTTCAGATGTCCTACCTAATTTCTAAGGAGGAATCAGAACATTTCATAGTGACATAGGGATTCTGAATCCCACCAAACAATTTAAAATGGGCCAACTCAACAGATCTCTAGATGCATTTGAGGTTGATATTCCTCCCTGGCTGCTATCTGCTAGCAACCATGTTTCTGTAAAATGCAGCTTTCAGCTCAGGAATGAAACATAGGAAAGCCACAGTAATGACCTTGCGACTGCAGCTGCAGACGTGGAAACTTCAAACTGGATCAAAATGTCATCCAGTGCCGCAAAAGGGGCAGGAAACGCTGTGCATAAGCATCTTTGCTTGCCGGAAAAAGAGAAAATGATCAGGGCAAACCTCTTCTAGAAAAACAACAAGCCAAAAAGCTTACAAGGCACAAGACGGAAGTGTCACCCACTCCAGTGTCTAAAGCACTTGGATGCAGTGGGAGGATGTTTAGTAGAGAAATGGCCTGTGTGGTGAGCACTGTTGTGTAGAGATGGATGGAAGCCTGCCTGAAGATCACTCGTGAGCCTCCTGTTGTCTGAGAAAAAGCTGCCTCAGCACCTCCTCACTGGGCCTGTGCTCCATTCCCTTGCCCAGCTCCCCTGTCCTTCTCTGAAAACGCTGCAGCCCCTCCATGACTTTCTGCTTCCCAGGGACCCACAAGTGCACACAGCACTCCAGCTGTGGCTGCAGCACTGCCCAGCACAGGGCCACGCTCACTGCCCTGCTCCTGCTGTCCCTCTGCTGCTGACACAGGCCACCATGCCGTTGGCCTTGTTGGACATCTGGTCCAGGGCTGGCTCTTTTTCAACTGATCTTCTATGGCGCTCATGGGTCCTTTTGACTCTTGCAGCTCCCCAGCCACAGAGTTGCCCATTTGCCTTCAAATACACCACATAGCATTTCGAGATGGCTCTTCTTGTTTTCAGCAATACATGACAGCAGTCAAGGACTTGCAGCTTCACCCCCAGTCCAGGCTCCAAGGCACTTCCCTAATCTACAAACTTCATCACTAAATGCAACAACAGAAACCTGCCCCTTCTACTTTCTTGCCTCACTTGAAGACTTCATAACTACTCAGTTTCTTTATTTGGCCAGAAAGGACAAGAATGTCCCCCCACTGTCCTGGGACAACAGAACCATCTCCTCACACGATATCAAAAGACAAAAACAATTGGCCAAAAAGACTTTGTAGATTTGAAGAATAACTCAAGAAAACTCCAGAGCAGTTTCACATGCCATTGGCCAGAGCGATGTACAAGGCAAGAGATAGAGCTTCCCTGAGCCAAGCAGCCAATCTTCTCCCACAGGCACCAGCCCTTTGGGGCCTTGAGGTCACAGGTCAAAGGCCAAGTTCTGCTGACGCTGTATGAAGGAAACACCTAGCTCCTGGCAGGACTCCAGCACTTAGCATCCTCAGCCAGCCACAGAAAGCGCTAGCTGCTCCAAAGCTTGCACCTCTGCCTTGCCCTACAGACAGCAGAACCCACAACTGGCACTCACAGGCTCAAGATATCCAGGCTCTGGTGTGGCCAAAGATGGAGTCTGGTGTTCATCCATCTCAATTTGCTCCTCTTGGGCTTCTTCTTCTACAGAAGCAGCAGGAGCCAGTGGAGAGATGGCTGTTGGTTCTGTCACCTGTTGCAGGAGAGAAGTAAGAGGCAGAGGCCATGACCTATCATTCAGAACCTCATTTCTTTTCAGATGTACCACCACATTTTCTAAGGAGAAATCAGAACACTTCTTAGTGTTATAGGGATCCTTACACCCACTGAGCAAATTTAAATGGGCCAATTCAATAGAACTCTAAATGGATATGAGGTTGATATTCCTCCCTGACTGCTATCAGCAAGCAACGTTGCATCTGTAAAACAGAGGCTTTAGTTCCTAATGGCTCTAAATGGGAAAAGTATGAAGGACACACCAGCTCCTTTACTGCTGCTGATGCAGATAAGGAAAACTCTAACTCGAGAGCATTCGCATCCAGGGCTCAACAGGGAGGGAAATGTTGTGCGGAAGCATCTTGGCTTGCTGGAAAAGGAGAAAATGAACAGGGCATACCTCTTCTAGAAAAATAACAAGCCAACACGGCACAAGATGGAAGAGCCACCCACTCCAGTGTGTAAATCCCGTGCCTGCTGTGAGAGCACGTTTAATAGGGAAACACCCCTTGTGCAGTGCACTGTGTTGTAGCGATTGATGTAAGTCTGCCTGAAGGTCCCTCAGGACCCTCTCATTATCAGGCCTAAAGCTCCCTCAGCACCTCCTCCCTGGGCTTGTGCTCCATTCCCTTGCCCAGCTCCTGTGTCCTTCTGTGAAAACACTGCAGCCCGTACCTGACTTTCTGCTTCCCAGGGACCCACAAGTGCACACAGCACTCCAGCTGTGGCCGCAGCGCTGCCCAGCACAAGGCCATGCTCACTGCCCTGCTCCTGCTGTCCCACTGCTGCTGACACAGGCTACCATGCCCTTGGCTTTCTTGGACACCTGGTCCAGGGCTGGCTCTTGTTCAACTGATCAGCTATGTTGCTCCTGAGGTCTTTTTACTCATGGAGCTTCCCAAGCCACAGAGTTGCCCATTTGGCTTCAAATACAGCATTTAGCATTTCAAGATGGCCCTTCTTGTTTTCAGCAACACATGACAGCAGTCAAGGACTTGCAGCTCCACCCCCAATCCAGGCTCCAAGGCCCTTCCCAAAGCTACAGACTTCATCACTAAATGCATCAACACAAACTTGCCCGTTCTACTTTCTTGCCTCACTTGGAGGCTTCAGAACTACTCACTTTCTTTCTTTGGCCACACAGGACAAGAATGGCCCCCCACAGCTTCACAGACAACACAACCATCTCCTTGCAGCTTGTCAAAAGCAACAAGTCACCTGGTCCAAAAGACTTTGTAGAACTGAAGAAGAACTCAAGAAAACTCCAGACCAGACTCACAAGCTAAACACACCTTTCCAAAATCGGAAAACAAACAAACAAAGACCAGTGACCTACAGCATTACAACTTGTGCCCGCAGCCACTGCACTGCAGAGGCCATGAAACAGAGCTTCCCTGAGCCAAGGAGCCAGATGCTCTCCCAGGGGCACCAGCCCTTTGGGGCCTCAACATCACAGGTCAAAGGCCAAGTTCTGCTGTCACCGCCTGCAGGAAATCCCTAGCTGCTGGCAGCACTCCAGCACTCAGCATCCTCAGCCAGCAATAGGAAGCGCTGGCTGCTCCAAAAGTTGCACCTCTGCCTTGCACCAAAGACTGCACAACTCACGACTGGCACTCACAGGCTCAGGATATCCAGGCTCTGGTGTGGGCAATGATGGAGTCTGGCGCTCCTCCACCTGCATTTTCTCCTCTTGGGCTTCTTCTCCAGGAGCAGCAGGAGCCAGGGGAGAGACGGCTGTTGGTTCTGTCACCTTGGCAAGAGAGAAGCATGAAGGACAGGCTGTCACCTGTCATTTTGAAACTCGTTTCTTTTCAGATGTCCTACCTAAATTCTAAGGAGGAATCAGAACATTTCATAGTGACATAGGGATTCTGAATCCCACCAAACAATTTAAAATGGGCCAACTCAACAGATCTCTAGATGCATTTGAGGTTGATATTCCTCCCTGGCTGCTATCTGCTAGCAACCATGTTTCTGTAAAATGCAGCTTTCAGCTCAGGAATGAAACATAGGAAAGCCACAGTAATGACCTTGCGACTGCAGCTGCAGACGTGGAAACTTCAAACTGGATCAAAATGTCATCCAGTGCCGCAAAAGGGGCAGGAAACGCTGTGCATAAGCATCTTTGCTTGCCGGAAAAAGAGAAAATAATCAGGGCAAACCTCTCCTAGCAAACCAACAAGCCAAAAAGCTTACAAGGCACAAGACGGAAGTGTCACCCACTCCAGTGTCTAAAGCACTTGGATGCAGTGGGAGGATGTTTAGTAGAGAAATGGCCTGTGTGGTGAGCACTGTTGTGTAGAGATGGATGGAAGCCTGCCTGAAGATCACTCGTGAGCCTCCTGTTGTCTGAGAAAAAGCTGCCTCAGCACCTCCTCACTGGGCCTGTGCTCCATTCCCTTGCCCAGCTCCCCTGTCCTTCTCTGAAAACGCTGCAGCCCCTCCATGACTTTCTGCTTCCCAGGGACCCACAAGTGCACACAGCACTCCAGCTGTGGCTGCAGCACTGCCCAGCACAGGGCCATGCTCACTGCCCTGCTCCTGCTGTCCCACTGCTGCTGACACAGGCCACCATGCCGTTGGCCTTGTTGGACATCTGGTCCAGGGCTGGCTCTTTTTCAACTGATCTTCTATGGCGCTCATGGGTCCTTTTGACTCTTGCAGCTCCCCAGCCACAGAGTTGCCCATTTGCCTTCAAATACACCACATAGCATTTCGAGATGGCTCTTCTTGTTTTCAGCAATACATGACAGCAGTCAAGGACTTGCAGCTTCACCCCCAGTCCAGGCTCCAAGGCACTTCCCTAATCTACAAACTTCATCACTAAATGCAACAACAGAAACCTGCCCCTTCTACTTTCTTGCCTCACTTGAAGACTTCATAACTACTCAGTTTCTTTATTTGGCCAGAAAGGACAAGAATGTCCCCCCACTGTCCTGGGACAACAGAACCATCTCCTCACACGATATCAAAAGACAAAAACAATTGGCCAAAAAGACTTTGTAGATTTGAAGAATAACTCAAGAAAACTCCAGAGCAGTTTCACATGCCATTGGCCAGAGCGATGTACAAGGCAAGAGATAGAGCTTCCCTGAGCCAAGCAGCCAATCTTCTCCCACAGGCACCAGCCCTTTGGGGCCTTGAGGTCACAGGTCAAAGGCCAAGTTCTGCTGACGCTGTATGAAGGAAACACCTAGCTCCTGGCAGGACTCCAGCACTTAGCATCCTCAGCCAGCCACAGAAAGCGCTAGCTGCTCCAAAGCTTGCACCTCTGCCTTGCCCTACAGACAGCAGAACCCACAACTGGCACTCACAGGCTCAAGATATCCAGGCTCTGGTGTGGCCAAAGATGGAGTCTGGTGTTCATCCATCTCAATTTGCTCCTCTTGGGCTTCTTCTTCTACAGAAGCAGCAGGAGCCAGTGGAGAGATGGCTGTTGGTTCTGTCACCTGTTGCAGGAGAGAAGTAAGAGGCAGAGGCCATGACCTATCATTCAGAACCTCATTTCTTTTCAGATCTACCACCACATTTTCTAAGGAGAAATCAGAACACTTCTTAGTGTTATAGGGATCCTTACACCCACTGAGCAAATTTAAATGGGCCAATTCAATAGAACTCTAAATGGATATGAGGTTGATATTCCTCCCTGACTGCTATCAGCAAGCAACGTTGCATCTGTAAAACAGAGGCTTTAGTTCTTAATAGCTCTAAATGGGAAAAGTATGAAGGACACACCAGCTCCTTTACTGCTGCTGATGCAGATAAGGAAAACTCTAACTCGAGAGCATTCGCATCCAGGGCTCAACAGGGAGGGAAATGTTGTGCGGAAGCATCTTGGCTTGCTGGAAAAGGAGAAAATGAACAGGGCATACCTCTTCTAGAAAAACAACAAGCCAACACGGCACAAGATGGAAGAGCCACCCACTCCAGTGTGTAAATCCCGTGCCTGCTGTGAGAGCACGTTTAATAGGGAAACACCCCTTGTGCTGTGCACTGTGTTGTAGCGATTGATGTAAGTCTGCCTGAAGGTCCCTCAGGACCCTCTCATTATCAGGCCTAAAGCTCCCTCAGCACCTCCTCCCTGGGCTTGTGCTCCATTCCCTTGCCCAGCTCCTGTGTCCTTCTGTGAAAACACTGCAGCCCGTACCTGACTTTCTGCTTCCCAGGGACCAACAAGTGCACACAGCACTCCAGCTGTGGCCGCAGCGCTGCCCAGCACAGGGCCATGCTCACTACCCTGCTCCTGCTGCCCCACTGCTGCTGACACAGGCTACCATGCCCTTGGCTTTCTTGGACACCTGGTCCAGGGCTGGCTCTTGTTCAACTGATCAGCTATGTTGCTCCTGAGGTCTTTTTACTCATGGAGCTTCCCAAGCCACAGAGTTGCCCATTTGGCTTCAAATACAGCATTTAGCATTTCAAGATGGCCCTTCTTGTTTTCAGCAACACATGACAGCAGTCAAGGACTTGCAGCTTCACCCCCAATCCAGGCTCCAAGGCCCTTCCCAAAGCTACAGACTTCATCACTAAATGCATCAACACAAACTTGCCCGTTCTACTTTCTTGCCTCACTTGGAGGCTTCAGAACTACTCACTTTCTTTCTTTGGCCACACAGGACAAGAATGGCCCCCCACAGCTTCACAGACAACACAACCATCTCCTTGCAGCTTGTCAAAAGCAACAAGTCACCTGGTCCAAAAGACTTTGTAGAACTGAAGAAGAACTCAAGAAAACACCAGACCAGACTCACAAGCTAAACACACCTTTCCAAAATCGGAAAACAAACAAACAAAGACCAGTGACCTACAGCATTACAACTTTTGCCCACAGCCACTGCACTGCAGAAGCCATGAAACAGAGCTTCCCTGAGCCAAGGAGCCAGATGCTCTCCCAGGGGCACCAGCCCTTTGGGGCCTCAACATCACAGGTCAAAGGCCAAGTTCTGCTGACACTCCCTGCAGGAAATCCCTAGCTGCTGGCAGCACTCCAGCACTCAGCATCCTCAGCCAGCCACAGGAAGCTCTGGCTGCTCTGAAACTTGCACCTCTGCCTTGCTCTCAAGACTAGCTGTCACTTACAGGCTCAGGATATCCAGGCTGTGCTGTGGGCAAAGATGGAGTCTGGCGTTCATCCATCTCAATTAGCTCTTCTTGGGCTTCTCCTCCAGGAGCAGAGGGAGCCATGGGAGAGATGGCTGTTGGTTCTGTCAGCTGTGACAAGAGAGAAGCATGAGGCACAGGCTGCCACCTATCACTTAGAACTTCATTTCTATTCCAATGTCCCACCACAAATTCTAAGGAGAATTCAGAAATATTCTTAGCGACATAGGGATTCTAAGTCCCACCAACTACTTTATATTGGGCCAATTCAAAAGAACCCTAGATGGATATAGGGTTGATGTTCCTCTCTAGCTGCTATCAACAAGAAATGCTGTCTCTGTACAATGCAGCTTTTAGTTTTTGAAAGCTGTGATTTGGAAAAGTAGGAAAGTGTCACAACGCCTTTGCTACTGCTGCTGCAGACATGGAAAAATTCAAACTGAATCACAATCTCATCCAGGGCCTGTAAAGGGTAGGAAACAATGTGCAGAAGCATCTTAGCTTGCTGGAATAGGAGAAAATGAACAGAGCAAACCTCTCCTGGCAGACTAACAAGCCAACAAGCCCACAAGCCAACAAGGCACAAGACTGAAGTGTCACCCATTCCAGCATGTAAACGACATAGACTCAGGGAGGGGATATTTGGTAGGGAAACGGCCCTTGTGGTGAGCAATGTTATGTAAGGACTGATGGACGTCTGTCTGAAGATTCCTCATCTGCCTCCCATTGTCCAGACTAAAGCTCCTCAGCACCTCCTCACTGCACTTGTGCTCCACACACTTGCCCAGCTCCCCCATGCTGCACACACTGCAGCCCCTCCGTGACTTTCTGCTTCCCAGGGACCAACAAGTGCACACAGCACTCCAGCTGTGGCCGCAGCGCTTCCCAGCACAGGGCCACGCTCACTGCCCTGCTCCTGTTGCCCCACTGCTGCTGGCACAGCCACCATACCCTGGCCTTCTTGGACACCTGGTCCAGGGCTGGCTCTTGTTCGACTGATCTTCTATGGTGCTCATGGGGCCTTTTGACTCTTGCAGCTCCCCAGTCACAGAGTTGCCCATTTGCCTTCAAATACAGCATTTAGCATTTCAAGATGGCTCTTCTTGTTTTCAGCACCACATGACAGCTGTCAATGACTTGCAGCTTCCCCCCCAATCCAGGCTCCAAGGCACTTCCCAAAGCTACAGACTTCATCACTAAATGCAACAACAGAAACTTGCCCCTTCTGCTTTCTTGGCTCGCAAGGAGGCTTCATAACTACTCACTTTCTTTCTTTGATCACACAGGATAGGAATGGCCCCCCCACAGCTTCACGGAAAACACAACCATCTCCTTGCAGCTTGTCAAAAGCAACAAGTCACCTGGACCAAAAGACTTTGTAGAACTGAAGAAGAACTCAAGAAAACTCCAGACCAGACTCACAAGCTAAACATACCTTTCCAAAAATGGAAAACAAACAAACAAAGACCAGTGACCTACAGCATTACAACTTGTGCCCGCAGCCACTGCACTGCAGAGGCCATGAAACAGAGCTTCCCTGAGCCAAGGAGCCAGATGCTCTCCCAGGGGCACCAGCCCTTTGGGGCCTCAACATCACAGGTCAAAGGCCAAGTTCTGCTGTCACCGCCTGCAGGAAATCCCTAGCTGCTGGCAGCACTCCAGCACTCAGCATCCTCAGCCAGCAATAGGAAGCGCTGGCTGCTCCAAAAGTTGCACCTCTGCCTTGCACCAAAGACTGCACAACTCACGACTGGCACTCACAGGCTCAGGATATCCAGGCTCTGGTGTGGGCAATGATGGAGTCTGGCGCTCCTCCACCTGCATTTTCTCCTCTTGGGCTTCTTCTCCAGGAGCAGCAGGAGCCTGGGGAGAGATGGCTGTTGGTTCTGTCACCTGTGGCAAGAGAGAAGCATGAAGGACAGGCTGTCACCTGTCATTTTGAACCTCGTTTCTTTTCAGATGTCCTACCTAATTTCTAAGGAGGAATCAGAACATTTCATAGTGACATAGGGATTCTGAATCCCACCAAACAATTTTAAATGGGTCAATTCAACAGATCTCTAGATGCATTTGAGGTTGATATTCCTCCCTGGCTGCTATCTGCTAGCAACCATGTTTCTGTAAAATGCAGCTTTCAGCTCAGGAACGAAACATAGGAAAGCCACAGTAATGACCTTGCGACTGCAGCTGCAGACGTGGAAACTTCAAACTGGATCAAAATGTCATCCAGTGCCGCAAAAGGGGCAGGAAACGCTGTGCATAAGCATCTTTGCTTGCCGGAAAAAGAGAAAATGATCCGGGCAAACCTCTCCTAGCAAACCAACAAGCCAAAAAGCTTACAAGGCAAAGATGGAAGTGTCACCCACTCCAGTGTCTAAAGCACTTGGATGCAGTAGGTGGATGTTTAGTAGAGAAATGGCCTGTGTGGTGAGCACTGTTGTGTAGAGATGGATGGAAGCCTGCCTGAAGATCACTCGTGAGCCTCCTGTTGTCTGAGAAAAAGCTCCCTCAGCACCTCCTCACTGGGCTTGTGCTCCATTCCCTTGCCCAGCTCCCCTGTCCTTCTGTGAAAACACTGCAGCCCGTACCTGACTTTCTGCTTCCCAGGGACCCACAAGTGCACACAGCACTCCAGCTGTGGCCACAGCACTGCCCAGCACAGGGCCACACTCACTGCCCTGCTCCTGCTGCCCCACTGCTGCTGACACAGCCCACCATGCCCTTGGCCTTCTTGGACACCTGGTCCCAGGCTTGCTCTTGTTCATCTGATCTTTTACCATACCCGCTGGGGCCTTCTGAGGAAGACAGCTCTCCAGCCACGGATTTGGCCATATGACTTTAAATACAGCATCAGCCATTTCTAGATGGCCTTCATGTTCTGAGCAACACCAGAAAGCAGTCAAGGACTTGCAGCTTCACCCGCATTCCAGGCCCTAAGGCAATTGCCAAAGCAGCAGACTTCATCACTAAATGCCTCTACTGAAACTTGCCCCTTCCGCTTTCTTGCATCACTCTGACGCTTCATAACTACTCACTTTCTTTCTTCGGATACACAGGATAACAATGGCCCCCCACAATTTCATGGACAACACAACCATTTCCTTGAAGCTTATCAAAAACCAAAAGACATCTGGTCCAAAAGACTTGGTAAAACTGAAGAACTCCACAAGAATTATTGCAGTGCAGCCTCACAAGCCAAACACACCATTCCAAAAGGGGAAAACAAAGAAACAAAGGTCCGTGAACTCCAGCACTACCACGTGTGCCCTCGGCCATAGCACTGCGGAAGCCCAGAGACAGAGCTTCCCTGAGCCAAGGAGCCAGATGCTCTCGCAGAGGCACCAGCCCATTGGGGCCTTAATATCACAGGTCAAAGGGCAAGTTCTGCTCACACTGCCTGCAGGAAATCCCTAGCTGCTGGCAGCACTCCAGCACTCAGCATCCTCAGCCAGCAACAGATAGCACTGGCTGCTCCAAAACTTGCACCTCTGCCCTGCTCTAAAGACAGCACCACCCAACAGCTGGCACTCACAGGCTCAGGATATCCAGGCTCTGGTGTGGCCAAAGATGGAGTCTGGCGTTCTTCCATCTCAATTTGCTCCTCTTGGGCTTCTTCTTCAGGAGCAGAGGGAGCCAGGGGAGAGATGGCCTTTGGTTTTGTCAGCTGTGGCAAGAGAGATGCATGAGGCACAGGCCATGACTTATCATTCAGGACATCATTTCTTTTCAGATCTACCACCACATCTTCTAAAGAGAAATCAGAACACTTCATAGTGATATAGGGATTCTTACACCCACTGACCAAATTTAAATGGGCCCCTGCAACAGAACTCTAGATGGATATAGGGTTGATATTCCTCCATGGTGGCTATCAGCAAGCAATATTGCCTCTGTAAAACAGAATTTTAAGTTCTTGAAAGCTCTGACTTGGAAAAGTTGGAAGGAGACCCCAACTTTTTGCTAAGGGAACCGAAGACATGGATAACTCTAACTGGATGACAATCTCATCCTAGGCTGAAAAAGGGTAGGATCGTGGTGGAAAAGCATCTTAGATTGCTGGAACAGGAGAAAATTATCAGGGCAAACCTCTCCTAGCAAACCAACAAGCCGAAAAGGCACAAGATGGAAGTGTCACCCATTCCAGTGTTTAAAGCACTTGAATTCAGTGTGGGGATGTTTGGCAGGGAAATGGTCCGTGTGGTGAGCACTGTTGGGTAAGGATTGATGAAAGTCTGCCTGAAAGTTGTCATGAATCTCCCATTGTCCAGGTTAAAGATCCCTCAGCACCATCTCCCTGGGCTTGTGCTTCCTCAGCCTTGCCCAGCTCCCCCGTCCTTCTCTGCACACACTGCAGCCACTCCATGACTTTCTGCTTCCCAGGGACCCACAAGTGCACACAGCACTCTAGCTGTGGCCGCAGCGCTGCCCAGCACAGGGCCACGCTCACTGCCCTGCTCCTGCTGCCCCACTGCTGCTGGCACAGCCACCATCCCTTGGCCGTCTTGGACACCTGGTCCCAGGCTGGCTCTTGTTCAGCTGATCTTCTACTGCACCTCTGGGACATTTTGACCCACACAGCTCTCCAGTCACAGAGTTGCACATTCTCCTTCAAATACAGCATCCACTCTTCCAAGAGGGCCTTCATGTTCTGAGCAACACAAGAAAGCAGTCAAGGACTTGCAGCTTCCCACTTACTACAGGCCCCAAGTCACCCACCACAGACTGCAGTCTTCATCACTAAATGCATCAACAGAAACTTGCCCCTTCTTCTTTCTTGCCTCACTTGGAGTGTTCATAATTATTCAGTTTCTTTGTTTGGCCAGACAGAACAAGAATGGCCCCCCACAGATCCATGGACAACAGAACCATCTCCTTGCACCATTATAAAAGCCACAAACAGTTGGCCAAAAAGACTTTGTAGATGGGAAGAATAACTCAAGAAAACTCCAGACCAGTTGCACATGCCATTGGCCAGAGCGAAGGACAAGCCAAGAGAAAGAGCTTCCCTGAGCCAAGAAGCTAGATGCTCTCCCAGAGGCACCAGCCCTTTGGGGCCTCAACATCACAGGTCATAGTGCAAGTTCTGCTGATGCTGCCACAGGATATCCCTAGCTGCTGGCAGCACTCCAGCACTCAGCATCCTCAGCCAGCAAAAGGAAGCACTAGCTGGTCTGAAACTTGCACCTCTGCCTTGCTCTAAAGACAGCACCACCCAACAGCTGGAACTTACGGGCTCGGAATATGAAGGCTCTGGTGTGGCCCGTGATGGAGTCTGTTGTTCATCCATCTCAATTTGCATCTCTTGGGCTGCTTCTTCTACAGGAGCAGCAGGAGCCAGGGGAGAGACGGCTGTTGGTTCTGTCACCTGTTGCAAGTGAGAAACATGAGGCACAGGCCTTGACCTATCATTCAGGACCTCATTTCTTTTCAGATCTACCACCACATCTTCTAAGGAGAAATCAGAACACTTCTTAGTGTTATAGGGATCCTTACACCCACTGAGCAAATTTAAATGGGCCATTTCAACTGAACTCTAGATAGATATGAGGTTGATATTCCTCCCTGACTGCTATCAGCAAGCAACGTTGCATCTGTAAAACAGAGGTTTTAGTTCTTAATAGCTCTGGACAGGAAAAGTAGGAAGGAGACACCAACTCCTTTACTGCTGCTGATGCAGATAAGGAAAACTCTAACTCAAGAGCATTCGCATCCAGGGCTCAACAGGGAGGGAAATGTTGTGCGGAAGCATCTTGGCTTGCTGGAAAAGGAGAAAATGAACAGGGC
Organism: Melozone crissalis; assembly: GCF_028551555.1. Classification (NCBI taxonomy): domain Eukaryota; kingdom Metazoa; phylum Chordata; class Aves; order Passeriformes; family Passerellidae; genus Melozone; species Melozone crissalis. Next base: position 15,042,702 of record NW_026535783.1, on the reverse strand, counting down.
ATACCTCTTCTAGAAAAACAACAAGCCAACACGGCACAAGATGGAAGAGCCACCCACTCCAGTGTGTAAATCCCGTGCCTGCTGTGAGAGCACATTTAATAGGGAAACACCCCTTGTGCTGTGCACTGTGTTGTAGCGATTGATGTAAGTCTGCCTGAAGGTCCCTCAGGACCCTCTCATTATCCAGACTAAAGCTCCCTCAGCACCTCCTCACTGGGCTTGTGCTCCATTCCCTTGCCCAGCTCCTTTGTCCTTCTGTGAAAACACTGCAGCCCGTACCTGACTTTCTGCTTCCCAGGGACCAACAAGTGCACACAGCACTCCAGCTGTGGTTGCAGCGCTGCCCAGCACAGGGCCATGCTCACTACCCTACTCCTGTTGCCCCACTGCTGTTGACACAGGCCACCATGCCCTTGGCCTTCACTGACACCAGGTCCAGGGCTGGCTCTTGTTCGACTGATCTTCTATGGCGCTCATAGGGCCTTTTCACTCTTGCAGCTCCCCAGTCACAGAGTTGCCCATTTGCCTTCAAATTCACTATTTAGCATTTCGAGATGGCCTTCTTGTTTTCAGCACCACATGACAGCAGTCAATGACTTGCAGCTTCCCCCCAGTCCAGGCTCCAAGGCACTTCCCAAAGCTACAGACTTCATCACTAAACGCATCAACACAAACTTGCCCCTTTCTGCTTTCTTGGCTCACAAGGAGGCTTCATAACTACTCACTTTCTTGCTTTGATCACACAGGATAGGAATGGCCCCCCACAGCTTCACGGAAAACACAACCATCTCCTTGCAGCTTGTCAAAAGCAACAAGTCACCTGGTCCAAAAGACTTTGTAGAACTGAAGAAGAACTCAAGAAAACACCAGACCAGACTCACAAGCTAAACACACCTTTCCAAAACCGGAAAACAAACAAAGACCAAGGACGTACAGCATTAAAACTTGTGCCCACAGCCACTGCACTGCAGAAGCCATGAAATAGAGCCAAGCAGGCTGATGGTGTCCCAGAGGCACCAGCACTTTAGAGCCCCAACATCACAGGTCAAAGGCCAAGTTCTGCTGTCACTGCCTGCAGGAAATCCCTAGCTGCTGGCAGCACTCCAGCACTCATCTTCTTCAGCCAGCAACAGGAAGCGCTGGCTGCTCCGAAACTTGCACCTCTGCCTTGCACTAAAGACAGCACCACCCACAACTGGCACTTACAGGCTCAGGATATCCAGGCTCTGGTGTGGGCAAAGATGGAGTCTGGAGCTCCTCCACCTGAATTTTCTCCTCTTGGGCTTCTTCTCCAGGAGCAGAGGGAGCCAGGGGAGAGATGGCTGTTGGTTCTGTCCGCTGTGGCAGGAGAGAAGCATGAGGCACAGGCCATCACCTATCATTCAGATCCTCATTTCTTTTCACATTTACCACCACATCTTTTAAGGAGAAATCAGGAACTTTGATAGCAATGGAATACTAATTGAAATGCACTGCAAGTTGCTCTCATTTAAATACTGCACCCTGCCTCTTATCTGGTAACAATGTTATTGTTGTAACACCTTGCTTCTAGTTCTTTTAAGTTCTGAAATGGAAAAGCAGGAATTAGGCAGTGATTCCTTTGTTTTTGATGCTGCAGTCACCAAAAGGGATTTTTTTCTGGCCTATCCAGCTGGCCCTCTACACTCTACTGCCACTGGCCAAGCTCTCAGCTTGCTCTAAAATTCTTCATCACCCCAATATGAAATCTCTCTTTCTCACTTACCTCATGAGCAGCATCTCTGTATGTACGCCTCACGTGACCTGTAGTGGGGAAGAGAAAATTACCCAGATGCTGTGAGAAAACTGCTTGGGCTGCTGAATCCCACAGAACAAGTCAACCCAAACAGAGATGACTTCCCGTTTCACAACTTCCCTCCAAAAGACACATTCCATTCACAGCCAGCAAGAGATCAGGACAATACTCTTGGTTGTGCCTACACTTTGGCCTGTTTTGCCATAAATGAATACAAACATGATCAAGAAAATGCATATTGTTCTTTATCACTCGGTGCTCCTGTTCTACCAAACACATCAAGTAGCTTTTTTTATCCTCTCCCTCAGTTCCTTGTTTTAGAAAATCATGCACTAATTCTCATTAACTCTCTTGCTGGAAACAAGTTGCCCAGAAAAGCTTCCCCCAAATCAACCTGAGCTGTGGCACTTCTATTGTGAAACAGGACAGCAGCAGCTCCAGGGTTCTGCAGCAGACACTCACTGCTTTGGAATTTGCATTTCCTTGCAAAGGGAACCACTGTTTTAGCACTCAGTAAAAGATCAAGTTAGACAGTCAAATCCTTTCATGAGAAAATTTAGAAAGAAAGAAGCATTCCCTGAATTCTGGGATCAACTGCAGAGTTTTTAGAAGGCCCTCCAAGGAGGTCTCCCATTCTACATTTCCAAAGGTGTCTTGCAATCCCAGTAAACTGAGGAAATGACAGACTCTGCTGCCAAAAACTCTCTTGTAGAGGGAACAGAAGCCCTGCAGGTTCCCTTGCAAATGCTTTCCCTGTGGCTACAGACACCCCCTTTTTAGCTGAACTACTTGAAAGGACGTTTACCAAACCAGTGTCATTCTAATGTTCTTCCTGTTTCAAAATCAGAAACCCGGTCACTGAGAAAAAGTAGGAAGACATACAAAAGCCAAGATAGGTTACACCCAGGGAAAACCTCTACTTACATGCCAGCTGAGTCAGATAATAGCTGGAATAATAAAACACATAAGCTGCGAAAACTGCAGCAGTGAGTCCCTCCATCCCTGTGGCACTGCTCTACAAGTTAGCAGGCTGTGCTCACACAGTTGGTAAAACAAGGCTCTTGTCAGTGCACAGCTGTCCAATGACAAATGTCTTAACCAGGAGGATGCTCCTGCTCTCAGCAAGACCTACAGCTGCTCTGACACTCAGGCCTTCTGTGCACCAAGGCAACCTTCTGATGTCACTACCACGACGTGGAAACCATGCCCTGACATCACAAAGTAAACCTTCTATGTTGGTCTGTGAATTTATGCCAAGCAATAACCAACCTTCCCTACAGCAAACACAAAATAGCCTGCAAAGTTCTCCTCTGTCAAAAAGCAGCATAAATTCCCCTCACGAGCCAAACCCTGTTGTTCAAGAGATCCAAGAAGAACTCCAAGAGTGCACAAAGCACCTACAGCCTGGACCCCAACTGAGCACTCAGATGGGACCCAAGCAAAGGAAACCAGGCCAAGAAAATGGCCCACAGCATTGCACAGAACCAGGAGAGAAGCCACTGCTGGCATAACAGCTGAAATCATTCCTAAAAAATCTCCCCACATATTTGAACATTTATTGGACATGCCCAGGGCTCTGGTGCATGTACATCTCTGCCTTTATTCCCCTTTGGAAGCAGCCAAACTGGCAGCATCTGCCTGTATGCAGGAGCTGCTCCAGGCTGGGAATGTCACTGGCGGTGCTGATTTCCAGAGGCTTCTGTGTGCCAGGGGAAACCAAGGCAGGAGTGGGTTGAACGGTACTGGCGCTGCTGCTGCTCTGTGCCAGAGAGCCCTGGCTGGGCAGGGCACAGTGCCCACTGCGCTGCAGGCTCTTTCTCCTGCCTGAGCTGGGCACACCTGCAACAAGGCATGACAACTGGTGGGCAAACCAAGGGGTTTCTGGGGCTGCTCTGCTCTGCACACACCCAGGACACCTTGGCTCCCAAAAAGGTCCACCAGAGGAAAACATAAGGTGAAAATGTTTCATTTTGACCTTTCTTTCCTGCTTACAGAAGTTGCCAAAATGAAAGTTTCTAAGCAGGGTCTGATCCCTGCTGCCAGCTCAGGGTTGGAAAGGAGGTATTACTGTATTTTAGTACTCGGTGCATAGGGAATCACTTCTCTTACATATGTACATCCAGCAATCTCACTTACTACTTGGTATCTACGGAATTAAGATATATTCAATTTGTGGAAACTCACAGGCTAAACATTACCCCAATATATCAAACACATTTCTATCACTTCTTGGAATTTATTGACATCAGAGCAGGAGTGTTCTGCAGGTCCTTGATGGTCACTGTCACAGGTTCAGGAGGAGACCCATGCACAAAAGAACCTAAGCCACAACCGGGCCTGCAAAGCAAATAATACATAACAACCCCTGGATTCCCAAAAATCTGCTGAGCCAGAGAAGGAGATGGATTGTGGTGCTCGGCAGCAGGGGCAGGTAGGCAGTGCACTTCCAGGACATCCCCTAGATCAAAATGCTGTGCATCTCATCTTTCTCACCCCTCCACCCCAGAACCAGGCCCTGTATCTCCGGTTCAGGAGTGGAATTTTCCCAGTTACAGCATCGGCCCACACATGGCCGGTGTGTGAGATGAGGCCATGATGGCTCAGGATACCGACTCCCTGCCACCAAGAGCTCCATTATGCACTGTTCCCCTTTCAAAGCTTGACTGCCCACTGATTGACCAATACATTGTTTCTCATTCAAGGATGTCCTGTCCTGACTATATCATGCTTGTATCCCCAGTCATCTGTTCTGGTTTTGCTGAATAATAGGTTTTGCACCTTTAAGACTTGTTCCAAGAGTAAAGTGGCAGGGAGAAGAAGTATGGAGTTTCATTCAGAAACTGCACTTACTCCTCCACATTCCTGCTCCTGCACTGTGCTGTCTGCGAATGGACAGACAGCAGGACAGAGGTCTCCTTTGCTTTTAGTTAGTTTTAGCTAGCTGAGGCAAAGAAGTTCTCTGGACTGTGGGATTTTTTTCCATTTTCTTTGGACCTGTTTAGACCTTCTCCAGTCTGAACACCAGAAGAGCACTGGCAGCTCACACCTGTGACCCACCAAGCCGGGCCTGGGCTGCGGCATTTCCAGCACCACAGGGACTGACAGGAGACTGAGTGAGCTGAGCCACAGCCCACGGAGGAGACTTTCTGAGTTTGTCTTTTTTTTGGAGCAGCAGGAGGTTTTATTGTTTAATGTTGTTTGGCTTTTATTGCTTAATAAACAGTTTTTTCCACTCTTCGCCAAGGAGGTGATTTCTCCCAAACCGGTTGCGAGCGGGGCTGATTGAGTCTGCTTTCTAGAGGAACCCCTTCGGGGGTTTTCTCCCAAATTTGCCCTCAAACAGGGCAAAGGGTCAAGTTCCCACCCATTAAACAAGACACCTTTCTTCATTACCTTGTCAACCTGCTCAAACATCAAATATGGCAGGGCCTTGGACGCAGTTGCTTGAGAAATATTCCCATTCCTCAAATTCTCCTTTACTAATCAAGAGCATCCTAAAAACACTTTCTTCCTTTGAATGCATTCCAGCTAACTTCTTGGAAGGACCATTCTCTTTATTCTCCGGGTTAAGACAGCCACTTGCACACATTAGGCACTGCAATGGGGGAAGGCAACTTGGACACATTAAGCGCTGCCTGTTAAAGCTCAAGGAATTCACAAGACTAAGCCCCATTTGTTACGCTTTAACATTTTCCCAACATCTCTCCTTCCTACTCTCAAAATCAAACACAAGCATTATGCCAAGAAGTCCTGCAAGTGCTTTTGCTGAGTGAAGACACATTGCATCCTTCCTTCAGAAACTAATAAAAAAACCACAAATTGCTGACTGCAATCATTCTGCTCCCTTCCTAATCAGTTCACTACTCAAGCAAAACCCTCAGGCACATCTCTGATTCCCTCTCACCCAGCAGCTCAGAGCTGCATTGCGCATCGCTTGCTGTGTGCCAGAGAGCACAAAGCAGGCTGGCCTGGTGGGCCTGAATATTCCTGCCAAACACTCTGCATCTCACACCTTTGCTCTGGCTCAGTGAAGAAATGCAGGATTGCGGGTGCTTCCTCCCAGAGCTGCGTGAGGCGCTGGCTCCTGCAGATGTGCCCTGCCAAGCTGTCCCTGCCTCATGCTGGCCTCGCTTCCCCTGGCACAAGAGCTGGGCCTGAAGGAAGCTGCCCTGTGCTCCAGCCTGCCGAGCAGCCCAGCTCCTGCCCCGGTGCCCAGAGTGCTGCTCACACTGCTGACCTTTGCCAGGAGTTGCAGGGCAGCCGGCAGAAGAGGAGGAATCCTCAGCCAGCCCAGCGGCCCTCGGCTGCCCTGGGCCTTTCTCTGCTGCTGGGCACACTCCAGACGGCCAATGCCTCCAGGCTGGGCTGTGCCCAGCACGGCTGCACTTCCCCTCGGCAGCAGCCACCTGGGATCTGAGAGCTGAGGATTCACCCGCTGCCAGGAACAGGCACCCAGGGCCCGGCTGCTGCCTCTTGCAGCTCCAGGGGCCTCCTTCCAGCCTGCCTCTGCAGGGGCTCAGCCTGCTCCGGCCTCTGCCGAGGCTCTGCTGGGGCTCCACCCCGGCCAAGGCCGGGCCCGCTCTCACCTCCCAGACGCTGACAGCTCTGCACCACAGGAGACCTTCCCGAGCACCCCCTCTGATCTTTCTGCTTTCTCACTTGAGCAAGGCTCTCCTCCAGCCAAAGACATTGCATTTAGGGATACAAATCCAAGTGGCAGGAACCCAAATGTTCTTGATTCACAGCTCAATGCCTGAATCCACGCAGGGTGTTTGGGCTGCCCCATTCTTCCTTTGCCTTTTCCTGCAAATGCCATTGCCCTTTCTGCCTCAACTAGAAATATCACAGCTAGGCAAAAACCTGCCACTGGATCCTATTCCAAAGGCCGTGTGCTCTGGGGAGGATGAATGAAAAAGATCCTTCCCCACTTTCAAGGCACAACATAGAAAGCCATAAATGTCACTTTGCACTTTTCAGAGACAGCTGATAACTCAGAGGGAAATGCTGAGCTTATTCGCAGGGTGAAAAATAATGGAATCTTCCAGATGAGTTGAAGTTTCTGACGATTTATTGATTTACAATCCTACTCTACAGTCGTACTCTAAGCTAGTTATGGAGTAAATGGTCCTGATGTCATTATCACAGTGTTAACGTCTCCTTCCTCCTCTTCACTGAAATTATGAATGGCACCAGGAATGAAGCAGGCTTGGCTGATAATACAAATGGATGCTGTTTACAAATAAAACCCAAAACAATGAAAAACAGTGAAGCATGACATTCCAAGCTCAAGTGCTTCACAGGCTCTATCAGGATTCCTCTAGTTCCTAGAAAGATGTAGAATAAGCATCTACAGGACAATCTGCACCTCCATCTTCATGTGCAGGATCTTGCCATCACAAGTAAACCTGGCCCAGAAAAACGCTCATCCATTTGTTCTGGTTGCTTCATCTTGCTGGGATTTTTGGCCTGCCAGTGCTCTAGAAATTGTGCTTTCTGTCCCTGGGGTTTCTTCCTCTCAGGAAACTCAGGGCAACAAAAACAAAACAAGGCAACAGAAACAGTCAGAAAACAGAATACCTCTCTGTGGGAATCGTCAAATCAGAGAGTTTTGGGAAAGCTGCAAAAGGCAGGCCTCAGAGACAGCAGAACTCTGAGTAGAGCTAAGCAGTGTCGCCGGCAGGGCACTATTTACAAATCACAAACAGAAGGGGACTGCTGTGGAATATGCCTTGAGCTGTTTTATTTTTCAGCATCAGTCCCATTACATGATTATTGCAATGGGAAGATGCCAGCAGCTCCCATCCCAGGCAGCAGACAAAGAATTTCATGTTACAACTTACTTTATAAGTTTCTTGACCAATCACACAAAGCAAAAGCATACTGACAGTAGTTCTATCCAATCACCATAAGCACACATACTTTTGGTTAAAACAATGCTTGCTTATTTCGAATACAACACTTACTTGTAAGCCTTAAAACGCAATGCACAGAGCTCTATTATTAAGCTTCAACCTTCCTAATATCTTGCTAGATAAACTTTTCAGTAGCTTAGAGAGTTATTCTAGACAAGCATTAATGTACAGACCAATGTTTGTCCTTGTTTTTCTACAGTTTAAATAATTTTTCTGCTGACCTATCTCATGGCTGCTGCTTAGCTCTAATCACAGTTCTACTGCATCTAAGGCCTGCCTTTTGCAGCTTTCCCAAAATCCTCTAGTTTTGTGGATTCCCACAAAGCAGTAGCCATCAGATTTGTCAGCAGAAAACTATATAAAAAGTAGAAAAGAAATGACAAAATAAAAGAATGGTTGGTGTATTAACGCTTGGCTAGAATAATTCCTTAAGTTTCAGAAAAGTATATCTAGCAAGTTATGAGGAATTCTAAGCTTAATAATGGAGCTCTGCGCATTGCGTTTTAAGGCTTACAAGGAGGTATTGTATTCAAAGATGTGGAAACCCAGGGCACCAGCAATATTTCTCTGTCTTCTCTGGGGTGCCCTGATTCCCAGAGGAGCACTGACTTTGACCCTCATTCATGGAGAAAGTTGCCTAGACTTCAAGATAGACTAGAATCAACAAAAGTGTGGAATAGATTCTAGAGAGCAGTCTAGGTGTGTCACTTGGTGAGAAATTTAGATTTGGGATTTTTAGGATGTTGTGGATGGAAGCAAGATGGAGGGCACAGGGTTTCATCCTGGGTTTCTTCTTCATGCTTCTTCTTCCTTCTTCTGCATGGGTTTGGGTGGCATTTTGTAATTGGGGGCAGAAAAGTCCACATTGCAAGGACTTTGGGATCAGTTATTGGGTTGAAAGGGAAAATAATCTAGGCGTCAGTTCTTAATTGGATAGCTTAGTCTTAAAAGACTTTATAACAAGAGATTGTTAGCCATTTTTGCCTTCTGAAGAAAAGCTGCCAAACTCACAGTAGTGAGACTGTTTTACTGATAAGAAATAATAAACACCTGAGTGCGAACATGAGCTACTGTCTCAAGTGCCTTCAATCCAGACCCAGAGAAACCAACAACTGGAACCGTCACAGAAATAAGCAAGCATTGTTTTAACAAAAGGGATATGTGCTTGTAGTGGTTGGATAGAACTACTGTCAATATGCTTTTGCTTTGTGTGATTGGTCAAAAAACTTTTGAAGTAAGTTATAACATTAAGTTCTTTGTCTGCTGCTGGGGACAAGAGCTGCTGGCATCTTCCCATTGTCATAACCATGGAATGAGACTGATGCTGGAAAACAAACAGCTCAAGGCGCGTTCCTCAGCAGTCCTGTCCCGTTCTGGATGTGGACACAGACCCCTGGCCAGCAATAGTCTATTGATGTAAATTACATCTATGATAAATGAATATGCACTATTTCGTTCATTTTGATATATTTTCATTTCATATAGATTTGATAAATTCCTCCAGTTTGGGAGAGTGAAGATGTACAGCAGTCCAAAACCTTCTGCCCACACAGCAGTCAGCCCCGAGTGTGCGCATGCACACCCACCCACTGTGCTTTCTCTTCTCAGCATCTCGGGGCTGCTGTTTGCACAGAATTGGGATGAATTTAACTCGACAGAGCCACGAGTGGGGTGTCCGGCTTGTCATGAACACTCATGTGTCAAGGCACCGCACAGAGCTCTCAAATCACACTACCATGTGTCCTTTCATTCCTGTTGGGCACAGAGGAACTCTTCAAAGCACCACAGACACACAAAAGAAGTGGGAAAAATTGGCATCATGCTACTGCTGGTATCCTCCTGGAGGAAAATCTGTTGGGTTTCTTAAGGTCATAGCTTTCCAAAAACTAGGGGAAAAAACCTAGTGCTCAGCACCAGTAGCCCAATTGTGATTGATTTCCTTGGCTTGGCAAAAACTGGGGTCTTTACAGTGGACTCCATCCTTGGTTCAAGTCACCTGCTCTCACCTGCAGACAAAAGCACCAGCAGCAGCAGCAGAAGCTACATCAGTCAATTTTCTCAAAAAGCTGTGGTAAATTTGGGAGAGGAAAGGAAAACGTCTTTCACTGAAGGGGTATGGGAGACAGGCAAAGGTGATACAGAGACTCCATCAACAGAAGGCATGAAAAGGCACTTGGGTTTTAGAAATCTACAGATCTTATATAAACAATGGTGGACCTAAGACCTGACTTGCCTTCAGGAATCTTCTCTCACAATATTGGTGAACTATGAATAGCACACTCTTTAGAACCATATCTATAAACAATGCTTACAGAAAGAGAAATAATCATTGTTTTAATTCTTTCCTCTAAGTTTCCCAGGCTTGGCTTGGGAGAAATTATGTCTGTTCTTTCTTCGACTGAACTAAGAATATCCATGTTTAACTATATAATTGACTGAATTTTTCTGCCTTTCTAAACAGGATATGATGATACTGGCCCCTTGTGTGTACAATTCTGCATCATGTTGTTTAATTGTAATTTCATGATTTCTTACAGTATTTGTTAATCAGCTTTTTTCTACTGGCGCATTTCCTCCTTTATAGCCATGGCAATTCAGAAATTTGATTTGCTCTCAGCAAATTTGCTGACGGACTGCAAATCGGACCTATGAGGATTTCAGTTTACTTAAATTTCTGTTTACTTGCAATGTTGAACAGCTCCTGGGAATACCTCATGGTGGCAGTCTATGTCATTTACAACACTTTCTGATACTTCACTGACAAATCAAGTGATACAGGTTCCATTCTGCAAGCTGTAGCTATGTGTTTGTCTTTTAAATCTGTAGGCTGTGATTAAAATAATCAGCATTAGTTATTCAGCAACATAAAAGAAGTGATGAGTATTACAGCGTCCTGAGTGGGTCGCTGGGGGTGAGAGAATGATGAGAATCTTGTTTCTTGATCAGAAGGCTGGATTTATTGATATAGGATATATAATACATTATAACTATACTAAAAAGAATAAAGAGAGAAGTTGAAGAGGCTGCCTAAGCTAGGAACAGAGAGAAAGAAAATCTAACAAAGTTGTGTCCAGGGACTCTGTCCCCAGCTTGCTCCTGTGATTGGCCCTAATTATAAACATGGGAACATGAACCAATCACAGGTGCATCCTATTGCATTTCACAGCAGCTGATAACAATTGTTTACATTCTCTTTCTGGGGGCCCTTGCTTCCCAGAAAACAAACAAGTCCCAAAGAAAGGATTTCTGTGAAAAAATGTCTGCGACAGATGAGTTTTCAAACACTATAAATCTAATCCATATAAAATACATTTTAAGTATAACTAAGATGAGCTAGATAAGCTCTTTTTATTGTTATCAAATGATTCTTTGAATCTTCAAGGGTCAGTGTCTCTTGTCTCCATAATTTATGAGACCTTCATATTAGGTTCTTTACTGTATCCAGGAGATACTTTGTGTTATGAACAAAAATTCAGTTGATTTTTTTCTGTGAGAAAAAAAGTTACCACTACTGCTGGGCTGCTGCCTGTGTTATGGTAATTACGGGTCGTTGTCGTTAATGGTTGTTTTTGTATTAGTAAAAGCCCTGGCTAGGGCGAGGTAATGGCCCTTCTCTGACACAGTGAAGGGTGGGAACCTTCCTGAACAGTGAGGAGAAGACACCTGAGAAGGTGAGGGAGGTTATGCAAAGTGACTCCAAGGACCAGAATGCTTTGTGGGACCCCCGACTCCAAACCCACGGAGAAACCCCTAAAACAACGAGCCAAATAAGAGTTGAGAGACTGGAGTGATGTCTGGACGTGAGGAACCGAGTGCTGAGCCTTCAGAGATGCAGAACACCTTCGGAGCCTCTCGCCCTGACCATGGGAGTCGACCCCGGTGGTGAGACCAGGCCGACTGGTTGGGAGGGGCAACAACTGGAAGGGATCAGCAGGCCCTAAAGGCTCCCATGAGGATCTGATCCCCAGGTCTGCCCCTGGTGGACAAAGCTGCGCATATCCTCCTCCTCTGTGTCGCCCGGGGAGACGATGGGATGCTGCAGACCCGTTGAGCCGCCCAATCCTGAGCTGATCACTTTTAATAAAGGCATTAAAAAGGAGAAGAAGTCTCCTGGCCCTGTTTATTTCACTTTGTGCAACCCTACTGTTAACAATGTCTGATGTTTACCAGAGATAATATGACAATTTTGTTTTTCTTTGACGACAATTAAATTTATTGTTTGTACATTCCTAAATCAAACTTTAGACTTGTCAATATTTTAACTGGTTCATTTTTCAAAGAACAGCAATGTTTTTCTTCCTGATTTTACTAAGAAAGAAGAGAACACGAGGATAGCAAAAACATAAATGAGAACTTGCTTCTGTATAGCATTTATTCAGCTAATACTTCATACCAATTACATATATACATTATTTTTAGATAATAGTGTAATTAACCAAGTTTACAAAGTGATGTAAAATAATTCTCAGGTCATTGCTTTAAATGTTTTCCTCTCTTCCCTTCCTTTAACCTTTCTGTTCCTGAGAGCCATGAGTACTTGTAAATGATAAAGATGTTCCAAGGTATCAATTAGTCCAATGGTTTACTGTCTTTAAAATAAAAATCAAAAGTAGATACATGCCTTGTTTCCCAGAAAAAAAGAGAACAAAAGAGAAATCTTCATTTTTATTCCTGGGCGTTAATCAGATTTAATGGAAATACTGCACAGAATTAAATAGAAGTTGGATAAGATTTTAATCCAAAATACAGCCCTGCAAATCTCATCCTTACTAGTTTCGTCAAAGTGTCTGTATACTATAGGTATGTTAGCTTTCACGGGGGATTATATGCGGTGCTTTTTATTAAGAGCCCTGGGAATCGGGGTATATTCAACCCAAATCTGACTCCAACGATACATCCAAAATGATCATGTTTTATACTCTATTGTTACATAACTTTCACGTTAATTATTAAACTTATATTATTCTATTGTATACATAAATTTAGCCCCTCTCTGAATTTCCAACATAGTTTCTCACTATTCTTCTTATGGTTATATAATAATTACATTTAATTACTAAACAATCATCACATCTAACAATTATATAATTTATCATACTGCTTATGCAGGTGCAGTTGATCTGGGAAAGCACAAAGCCTAACATTTTAGATTCTATCTTTAACTTTTTCCAGGGCTCCACTATCAGGTACCTTAGAAAATAATTTGAAATATATTTCTATGGAAGCATGCTGTTGTAAAACAACTACACTTTCTTAAGTTTGCCCTTTCTTCACACAGATGGATGTTACAAACATATAAAATTACAAAAATATATGTGTGTGTATATCTATATATCTATATATCTATATATCTATACATATATATATATATCTGCTAAAGGAGAGAATGCATGCTTCTAAATGCTGAGCATGTCCTTTTGAAACACAGATGGTACTAAATGCAGAGACAGTCTAAGAAATTAAAAATCCAGTATTTGCAGTGGGCCAGCTAGTCCTGACATCTTATAATTTCTATGATTTATGCTCAGGTTTGCTTCCTGCAGTGGTTGGAGCTCAAGAAGCCAAAGAGAGCCTGCAGGACAGGTGACTGCACTGTGACTGCATCCCCAGGAGGCCTCACCTTGGCGGCTCAGGAGCAGCTCCGGTGTCCATCCGCGATGTGCCCGCTGCTGCTGCGTCCTGCGAGTCCTGACAGCAGGAGCTGCTCACTGCCGCTGGCCAGCTCTTCTGCCTGGAGTCCCTTCCCCTGCTGGCAGTACAAGCTCCCTCTTGCCTGCAGCCAAATGCGTGCCTGCGCCTTGGGCTGGCTTTGCCAGGTCTCTTTTTCCAAGTGTTTGACTCCCAGGCTTCTGCCCCAGCCCAGGGACGTTTGTTGTTTCCATCCCCAGGTAGGTTTACATGGTGGACCATTGTGTCTTTACCTAAGAGGTGAATCATTAAGATTGTGGTGCTTTCCTGTACACAATGTTCTGTTAAGACCAAGAACAAGCTGCTCCTGCAGCTTGGTTTGTGCCTATTCCCACACCATTTATTCTACACTGCATGATTAAAGAAAATCTATCTTTTTCCTTACTGAGTTTAGGCTATAGCTTAGTGAAAATATGTGTTAAAGGAGAATAAATGCCATAATCCCCATACATTTTTCCCCTCTCCTCCCCAGAGAGGGTGCTGCCTGAAGGGGTTCTAGAGATAGACCACAACTCTTAGACAAATAACCTCAGAAGGATGTTTCACAGAGAAGACATGTTTATTACCCACAGCTGGACAGACCTGTGAGCAATTGGGTGCCACGGCTTGTCATACACTCATCAGAGCTTCAGGATCAGTGAAGAAATAGGGACAAACATTGGTGTGGTCACTCGTCATGAAAATGAGAAGTGCCCCAAAGCCAATGTCAGTTTAAAAGGGAACTTTATTACAGATTGCTACAACTGCGCTGCTTAGACAGAGCGACCGCTGTTACAGGATGGCTACAGAATGGCACAACTCTGCTGACCCTATATATAAACAGAGAAGAATCCATTTCAGTTTCCACAATCCCACGAGTATGTAACAGGTTACTAAGTGCTGCCTACATATATCTGTGTGTGTGTATGTATGTAAAGAACCAAACATGGACTGAATTATCTGCATATCCACAGAGCAGGAGTTCTGTGCTCCCAGACTTTTCTCAGCAGACCTCAGTGGAGTCCCGGAGTTTTCTCAGCAGGCCTTTGCAGCGAGTTCTGAGCCAATGTGGGGCTCTGCTGCCATCCCAAATCTGCGCTTCCCTTGCCCAGCCTGAGTGCAAGTGGGGCATGTGCTGGGCATGGCTGGAGATTTTCATGGCCAAAATCCTCCAGCATTTACATCTGCCCATGGCTTTGGGTAGCACAAATCACAGAACACCCACCTCAGTTGACAAATGATATTTCTTGCAGGCTGCTACAGCCACACTGCTGATCGACAAATACACACTGTAGCTGCTGCTCTCTGTGAAGAGAGGTGTGGCTACAACTCACAAGAATCGATTTCAGTTGAAAAATGTCATTTTTTTACAAATTGCTACACCCATGCTGACAAAATAGAAATCTCAATTTCTATATAGAAATTGAGAACTATAGAACTATAGCTCTATAGAAATCTCAATTTAGGCTAAAACCAGGAATTTATTACATTATTACAACCAGTCCATGTTAAATTATACAAACAACAACTTCAGTTAACAAAACCTAATTTATTGCCAACCTCTACAACTCACTAAACGCAAAGATCAATTAGGTGTTTAACAACTTAATTTATTGCATATTACTACAAGTATACAGCCCATATAGAAATACAAAAATATGCATTCCCTCCCCAAGTAACCTTGTACCAAAACCTCTATAGATAGAATTATACAACTATCCCACTCCATGCATGTTAAAATAGTACTAAATATATATATACAGAAAAAAATATATAAATACATATATAACACAAACCTATCTAGAAATATACAAATATCACTATGCCAAACTAAATATCCACACAAATGCATCAATACAAATAAACAACTATACATCTGGATACATAGGTAAAAATAATTACACATAGAAATGGATCAATATACATATAAAAACATAAGAATAGGCATGTATACCTATACAAATACCAATGTACCTATTTAAAGGGCCATATATCTATGACTGCATCAAGAGACATAGCAACAAAACCATAGGAATTAGGTATACATAGGAAATAGAACTAAAGACAGATATATCAACTTCCATATGCTATGTATATGTTTATATATGTTTGTTATTACATATATGTGTATATATGTACACTTAGATACATATACACACATATGTGTAATAAGAAACATATATAAATCTATACATAGCATACATACATAAATATAATGACATCTAGAAATATGCCTGTACAAATAGCAGGCTACATATGTATGTATCCATATAATAATCTCTGCCCACATGCAAGTCCGTGTATCTTTAAACAGAGCTCCAAGCAGAGGGATCCCAGCTGCCCCATCTTCAAAGCCTCTCCCTCGGTCCCCTCCTCCCCTGCAGAGCAGCTCTCCTGGACAGTGACAGCAGATGGGGCATCCGGCAAGCAAAGGGAACACTTAGTGAGTATGGGGACGTTTCCCTTGGCAGCAGCTGCACTTCCATCAGGGAAGAGGAAATGTCAGAGCCTCCCCAGGAGGATGGGAAAGAGAAAGCAGCCGAGCGGGCCAAGCTGTGGTGAGCGCAGCCGCGGCGGGACCGCCCCGCAGCCCCGGCAGCCCGGCAGAGCCAGCACAGCTCCCGGGCCCTGCCGGCACAGCTGCCTTGCCCAAGGACAGCCCCTGTGCCAGCCGGGGCAGCTGCGCTGAGCAGCCCCAGCACGGGCAGGGCCCGCTCCTGCCCCGCCGGGCAGCGCCCACGGCCACAGCCCACGGCAGCCTCAACCCCAGCCTGCCTCCCTGGGCCTGTGGCCTCAGCCGGGCTCTCTGCAGGCTGGCAGCAGCAGGTCCCCGTTTACTGCTCTTGCTGCTGGCCTTCAGCTCCTCCCTGCTGCCTCCCGTCAGTCTCCAGCTGTCCTCAAGGTCTTCCTTGCAGTTGTGGCAAAGGTGGAGGCTCTGGAATTGCTTCCAAGGCCTGGCAGAGCTGCAGTCCCTGCTGTGCTCCCTGCTGGCCCCCTCCATCTCCTCAGCCCCGCCATGCTCTCGGTGAAGCCCCAGTCCCCTTCAGTTTTTTCAGCCCCTCACAGTCCTCTCACCCCCCTCAGTCCCTTCTGAGCCATCCCGTCCCCTTAGACCCACCCCCTCTCAGCCTGTGCCACTTCCCTGTCACCTCAGGGCCACCATGGCCCTCGGCTGCCCCACAGCCCTCAGCTCCAGCAGAAGCTCAGGGTCAGCGTCCCTTCGGCGCCACCGCCCCCTCAGCCCCCTCAGCCCCCTCAGCCCCCTCTGTCTCACCGTCCTTCAACAGCTCCTCAGGGAACAGTGCCTGGGGCAGCGGCAGCTCCCACTGCTCCAGGGACAGCCGGGGCTTGAAGTGCTGCTCCACTCGGCCCGGCCGCCAGCTCGGACCCAGCACAGGGACAGGGGACAGAGGGGGTACCGGGGGAGGAAAAGTGTGTTTAAAAAACGACTGGATGTGGCACTTGGTGCCATGATCTAGTTGAGGTGTTAGAACATGGGTTGGACTCGATGATCTTAAAGGTCTCTTCCAACCTAGAAATTTGGTGATTCTGTGATTCTGTAAAAAGCAAGAGGTGAAAAAGGCAGCTGAGGGGGAAAAGAGCTAAAAATGCAGCCTAGGCCTACACGGCTCAATCTATGCATCTAAACTGCCACATACCTTTAACTAAAAAGCTGTGCGCATTTCTAAATCTATATCTAAGCACCAAAATGCAAGCATCTACATGCAAGCATCTAAATGTAACTCTATAAATATATAAATGTAAATCTCAAAATCTAGAAATGTAACTAATTCTGTCACATCTATAACAATATGGATCAATTACCTGTATAGATGTATGTACATGCACATACAAACACACCGCTATAAATCTGTACTATATGGATATAGAAATAGAATTGTAGAAATCTATAAATCTATGTGTACACTTAAGGATTCCACCTGCCCGATGGTCACAGACTCTCCCTCTGATCCTTCTTCCCACGCAGGACAGCCCTCCTGGCAAGGCAGATCAGATGGAAATCTGGGAAGCAAAGGGAACACTGGGTCAATATTGGCCTCTGTGCATCTGTCCTGTTTGGAAGTAACTGTCCTTCTTTGAAAGACTGTAAAAGATGGCTGGAAAGGCAGACTCACACCTTGATAATTGGAAGCCTGCTCTTCAAAGAGCCAGACTCCTTCCAAGTGTTCAAAACTTTTGAAGTATCCCAATAAACTCAAAGCCCTCTCAGTGCAAAGGGCCCCCACGAAAGCTTGAAACACAGACAGTGCCAGCTGCCACAAAGAAGCCCAGCCGCCTTCTTTCTCTGTGCTAACAGAGAGACCTCAGTCCTCACTGAAATGGCTGAAGCTGAAGGTGCTGGCAGCTGAGTTATGAACTAGCACCGTTCCCTGCCATCCACAACCTGCCCTCTGCAGTGAGCCACAGCTCCTCCAAAACAACCACCAGCTCTGGGATGAACAGCTGGGTGACAAATGACCAGGTAATATTGGCTTTCACATTTCTGTATTAGTTTATGCATGTTGTTAGTGATTATGAGTATTTAGAAATAGCACCAGTTATAACTTTTTTTATCTGCTTGTTAAACTAATAGAATCTATCAGCTTAAGTGTGCACTGTGCTGCTCATAGAAATAGTAGTGTAATGAATATAATATCTATGTATCACTTATGGAAACAATTGTGTGATGAGTGTATTGTGTTACAGACCCTAGCAAATCATAAGGGGGAAAAAAAGGCTTGTGTGTAACTGAAAACAGTGTACGGCCATCCACTGACCAACCTGCTCAAGTGATAAAATAACCCTGACACCAACCAGAGCACCAGAGGACAATTAGAGAATACCATGTTAAATTTAAGGAGGACATACTAAACCCTTATCAGAGGATGTGAAACAGCAGGAAGGAGACACAAGAAGAAAGAAAATATATTGATCTGATGCACAGGACGTCATGCAGTAAGCCTGAGTGAGTGTGAAGAAGTCAAACAAATGAGTTCCCAAAACATCAGAAAGTTCCCAAGAATGTTTGAATACAGCATGACACACATGAATATGCTTGCATCTCAGCAATGTAACCCTATAAAGATAACACTGTCTCTGTACAGCGGGTGCTCTTTGGCTGTTGGCCAGGAGCACCCCAGTGCTGCATATATTGTCTTTTTTTATCCTATTAGTATTAAACTTTTAAAAATTCTAAGCAGTGAATTCTGGTTTTCACATCTGGGAGGGAAAGAGCTCCCTACCAGGCCTGCAGTCTGCACCAGTTTTGCTCAAGAATGCAGACCCAAAGTGCTCTCTGTCTCCTTTAGTTCTCTCTAATTTAAAAGGGTAATTTCAGTTTTTCCTTGAGGTACTGGATTTGTGACTAATGATTTCCTTGGCCTCAGAGCTTCTGCTGCTTGTATTTTTAATGTATCTCACTACAGCTATCAGCAGAGTGCCACTACATGGATTTAATGCTTGGAGACAAAAAGCTCAGACTTCTACACTGACCTTCTCCTGGGCTTTTCCTCTCTTGCTTCAAGAGTCACTCACGGTTGCCTCCAGAGGACTGACATCCTGCAGCAAATTTATCCATGGACATCAGCACAAAATTGGGACACCTGGCTTGGTGACACAACTGCCACAAGGTCAGGTTTATTCCCCGCTCTCTTGCCCCAGCAGAGGACTCAGTGTCAGAGCCTCTGGAGAAGCGTGGAGGGCAGGGCTCAGGCAGGTTGTGCCCGTGCACGATTTGAACTCAAGGCACCAGGAAGCACCAAGCCTGCAGACAGGAACTCAACCCTTCTCATCTCCCTCACTGCCAGAGGCAGGCTCAGAGCAGCCATCTCACCCCTCTTTAAACCAGTGAGGGCTCCGTCCTTACCAAGCTCCTCGGGCTCCTGGGAATTTTTCCTGCAGCTCTCGGTGCCAGGCAAAGCTCCCTCTGCTGCAGCTCTGCCCACAGGCTCCCCTCCTGAAGACTCAGGGGCAACAGTAATATTCCCTTTGAAAGAGAAAGGAAGATACCCTTCTCACCACTTACACAAAACACCTGGTCCAACAACTCTGTGGCTCACAGTTCATAATCTCTTGTTCCTAACAAGAACTCTGGGCCCCATAGGCCTTCAACAGTCAAAAAGATATGACTTCTCAAACACAGTCCAAAAGCTGTCAAAGCTGACAGTGTTGAACATGGGGGTGATACTGAAAACATGGAATGGCTGCTAAGGAGGAGTCCTGGCAGCTCCTGGCACAGGGATGTGCTCCTCCCTCCACAGCCCTGAGCACAGCAGTCTCATCCAGGCTGCAGCTTGGCAGGGACAGCATGGGAACACACATCTCTTCCCACAGAGATGCCCAAGAGCAAGGGGATTGAGCTCTGAACATGGACAGCAAGACTGGCCAGTTTGCCCAGCTGAGGATTTCCCAGATGGAAACTGGACTGCAGGCAGCAGCTTACTGAGAGGACAAGAAAGCTGCAGCTGCAGCCCAGCCCCAGCCACGGCTCTGGGAGCGCCCACACGCACGGCAGGGCTCACACAGCAGCAGCAGCTGCAGCCCAGCCCTTGCTTTGCCTTGGCCTTCCCACCCAAAAGAGGCACAGCCCACATCTGCTGCTGCAACAGAGGCACCTCTGGCATGCCCCTCTCTGCCCGGGACACTGGGCCTTCAGTGCCACTTCTCCAAACACTCTTCTCTTCTTTCCCATCAAACAAAGCCTCTTAGAACCTGCAGAGCTTCCACTTCCTCACCACAAATGCTCCTGCATGAGGGGTTCTTCCCAGGAAAAGGAGCACCCAAACTTGGCCAACACAGGCTCACGCCTTTTCATCCTTACTCAGGGATGACATTTTCATTCCCTCTTCTTTAGGAAGTCTTATTTTACCAGGCAAAGCCTTCCTTGTCCATTCACAGCTGAACTCAAGAAGCCTTTGCTCCTCCGCCATGCAACAACATTCAGAAGCTCCCAGTCCAGCCCCTTTCTTCCCTGTCGAATGCCGTTACCTGAGCAGAGGGAGAAAACATCTCCTCCGGCGTCTCAAGCACCATGTCCAGATCCAGGGGTGGCAATTCCTCTTTTCCAGGAGTATTCCACAGCCAGCTGTGGCTGTCCATGCTGCAGAACCTGCACTGGCAGCTGAAGTGTCTGGCCTGGCTGCAAGAATCCAAACACATTGGTCAGGCTCCACAATGTATCTTTGGGATGCAGAGCTCTAGTGCTGCCTTGGATCAAACATCACAGGAAGCACACAGCAACCTCCATTCCAGAAATGTATTCAGACTTCCCAGGGGATTGGAGGAGTGAGTTCTTCCTCTTAAAAATATTTATCCGAATTGACCTGTACATAGATTAAAGCATGGATTGTAAATCTGATACAAATACACACACAAACCCGTTATAATCACAGTCTTTTGCATCTTCCCATCAGTTTTGGGATTTGGCTACATTTGGGTTCTCATCACAAAAGAACACAGAAAGTGGATTCAGCCAGGAAGAGCCCAGATCTTCAGACACACATGCTGAAATTAAACTGTGAGTTTTTCCTAAAACCATCCTTGAGGGTGAGGCTGTATTCTGCAGCTCCAACTCTTCTGGGGCACACAGAGCTCATTTCAATGACACAGCTTGATTTACAGGGCAGACAGTCTTAAATATCTGCAATATCCTATCAGGGTCCTAGTTTGGCTTCATTCAGAAAAAGAGGGGAGTCCACCTAACACTGACCACTTGTTAGGCAATATTTTTCACCTTGCCCTTGTCCCCCTACAGAGAGGCTGTCTGGAAAATGCCCAGAACACCCTCCAAATCTGTAGCAAGGACAGGAAAAGCAGGAAGAGAATCTTTCTGTTTTCAAGGACCCTCTTCCTAGGCAACTGGACACTTTCTACCTGATTCTCACTTGAGATGTACCCATGATAGAGCACTGCAGGAAAACACTTGAAAGGGTCATTTACCAGGACCTGCTTGGAAAGCAAGGGTAGAAGCTCTTTCCCTACCTGATGGGCTGTGGGCTGGCAACTGCTGCTCTGAAGATGTGCAACTGCTTATCTCTGGAGTGGCCATGGAAGGGCTGTGATGGTCTATGGGAGCCAGAGAAAGAATTAGCTCAGGTTGGCATTTAATGTCCATGGGACCAAGCGGAATGAAGAGCTCACAGTTGAGATGAAATTTGCTTGTGCCTGGCTCCTCCAATGAAACCCCAAGAAGTCCAGATGTGGCAAACACTTTCTTGGGAGAAGGTAGGAAAACCTCAGAGTCCTGAGCACCTGCACTTAGCCTGGAGGCAGCTCTAAATCCTCAGGTGAAGCAGTACTGAGCAACTGTACTTCTGTCAGGGAAAACAAAAGCTCCCAACATCCCAAACAGGGCGAGAAAGCAGAACACAAAGACCCCCATATATTATGGGGCTATTCAACTAGCAATGCCTTGTCCATGTAGCTCTCCCCTATTTGTTCAACTGTCTGGGAAAACTGTCCTGCTGTTGTTCCTTGGCAGGAGGCAGCTGCCAGAAAGCCAACTGGCAGGTCTTTTCCGCAGTTCCCCAGAGGGACAGGGGGCTCCCTCCAGCTGGGTGTGACCGGGACCAAGCCCTAGGCTCACACACACTCACAGAGAGCTCCCCAAGCATCCCAGGGCAGGGCAAGGAGCAGCGCCAGCCACGGCGCACGGCTGGGCCAGCTGCAGCCGAGCGGGCCAGGCTGTGGGGAGCGCAGCCGCGGCGGGACCACCCCGCAGCCCCGGCAGCCCGGCAGAGCCAGCACAGCTCCCGGGCCCTGCCGGCACAGCTGCCTTGCCCAAGGACAGCCCCTGTGCCAGCCGGGGCAGCTGCGCTGAGCAGCCCCAGCACGGGCAGGGCCCGCTCCTGCCCCGCTGGGGAGCACCCACAGCCACAGCCCACACTGCCCGCAGGTCCCACCCTGTCTCTCCGGCTCTGGGTGGCTGCCTGGTGGGGAAGAGGGCACTGCCTGCTCATTGTGGAGCTGCTGGAAGCGGCTGTGACCTTCCTGCCCTGCTGCTGCCTATTGGTCGCACTCCAGCGCTTGGTGCGGACAAGGAAGTTGGGGTGGTCATGGCCATGCTGTAGTGGGGCCAGGCCCCGGCATTGCCCAGCACAGCTGAGCCAACCCAGCCCAGTATCCTGTGGAAGCTGTAGCAGTGGAGCTGGAGCATGAAGCTGCAGAACTGCGTGGCTTGGAAGGAGTACAGAGCCACCCGGCAGGAATCACGCAGGCTGAGCAGCGCCCGCTGGAAGAGGGAGAGGTCAATGAGCAGCCCCTGGGCCCGGCTGTCCCAGCGCACGGAGTGGACATGGGGGCTGTTCACCAGGTGCCTCGGCTTGGCAGGGAAGGTGCTGACGCTGAGCCCAGCGGGCAGCGGCAGCGCGGCCCCGGAGCGGGCCGGACTTGGCGGGGACGAGCGCGGCAGAGCTGGGGCCGCGGGCACAGCGCGGGCTGGGCAGCTCCCACGGCTGACTGGCCTCTGCAGGGCAGGGAAGGGAAGGGCAGGGCCTGGTATGGGAGAGCAGGGCAGTGGAAGCCCTTGGCAAGGGCACTGGGAGCAGTGACAGGCTCTGTCCCCACGCTGCATGCCATGCCTGGGTCACCATCAGTGACTGAGAGGAAGGACATTGCTCTGGCTTGGCTGGGGAAAGGATAAAAAGGGGGGAGGTTAGAAAACATTCATTTGGTCTCCTTTTCAGCCAACTAGGTCTTTTTATCTCACCACGTCTGCCTCTCTTTGGCAGAGTTGGCACATTTCTTGTGATTTGGAGTCAGCTACAGCAGCAGAAAGGGGCAGGAAGTTTTTCAGCATTCCTATCAAAGCTAAAGTGCTGCCCCATTGAGGGATGTTGCTTTATTGAAGAGATTTTTGCCCTAGAATTATGGGAAACTCATGCTGGTGTCTTCCCAAACAGCGTTGCCTTTTTCTTTTCTCAGGAATCACCGCTTCTTCTTCTTCTTTCCCCCATCTGGAGAGAGTTCCCATGCAAATGCCTCCTGCAGCCAACTCTTGTCACTGTAGACTGACAAAGGAGATCTTGCAGTGGAGAGAGATTCCCTAGAGCTGCTGTGGAGAGGTGAAGGGGGAAGCTTTGTCCCTTGGTCTTGAAATCTTGTTGGGGAGCTGCTTGTGGTCTGAGGGATGGAAACCAACAAGTTTTATCCAAGCCTGCAGTTCATTCCTGAGCTTCCTAACACACCACAGACACTTTGAGGTTGTCGTATTGGCAAAGAAATTTCAGTTCTGGGGACTTTTTGAAATGCTTCAAGTATTCTTTTTTTTTTTACTTTTTTTGCTTTTCTGCAGAAATATTGTCATCATCTTTTGCTTCCAGAGAATATTTTCCTACTTTTTGAGGAATTTCCTTTTGCTGCTCTCCCAGATTGGGCCAATTCCCAGGGCTTCTTCCCAGAGTGAGGTGTAGCCCATGGCCTCCATTCTCCAGCTTGAACAGAAGGAAGCACAGAAGTTGCTGTTGTGGGAGAGGAGCTTTTCTTTCCTGCCTGCTTTCCCTCTGGGACAGGTTGGTGTGTGCTCATTTGATAAAGGCAGGTTTAAACTCTGAAGCAGTTGTGTTTCAAACTGCTCCCTCCTCGAGCTCTTCTGTGGCTATCGTTAGACAAAAGGCCTCTTGGTGGGGGCTTCTCGTAGGCAGGTTAAGGAAGGAGGTTGATATTTCAGGGTTGTGACTGCTGAAAGCAGCTGGTTTCTGGAGGTGTCCAGAATTGGGAGTGGCTCCTTTTCTCACCTGCCTGCAGAAAAGGAAGTTGCTAAGTGGGAATTTTTTTTGTGGAGATGGCCGCCAGGGGTGTTTGCCAAGAGATGGGCTGGCAGAGAGGCAGGTCTCGTGCTAAACTGGCTGTGTGTTTGTTTAGATGGTGGGGAGGGTCAGACACAGACACCAACAGAAGGAACAGTGTAATTTACTGTAATGCAAAAGTGTGAAAAAGAGTCAGGAAAGGATAAGCTAAGCAATGCACCTCAGCATTATTACAAAATGGTTCCTCTGGTGATTCAGTAAGATACTTCACCAGGTACCCCAGTGGTTTCCCTTTCATCCAGAGCTGCACATCAGCTGGGGGAAGCTGTCCCAGTCAAGCCCTGCAGCGCCACAGCCAGGAACCGGGAAATCCTGCGGTGCCTCCATGAGGCTTCTGAGTGCGCTGTGAGAGTAGCCTGGCTCTGATAGTGCTGGACGAGGAATGTGCCAGAGCTTCTGCTAGGGGGACAGCTGGTTTCATTCTCCTCTTGGTTTTTTCCCCGAGTGTGCCCAAGGCTCCAGGAGGAACCAAGGCCAGGTGTGTCCTTGTCCATTTTCCTCATGCAGAAAGGTGAAGACGTGTTTCACCAGTGAATGGATGCAACAATCTTTTGATAGTAATACTTGGTTAAGGAGCAGATACATGGAAAGGTTTTTGGTTGGAAAGGTCATCTAAAGGGCAGCTTTAGCTCAGGCCCTATTGTTGAAGCATCAGTCAGAGTCTGTTGTTCAGGCCTTAGTCCTTCAGTACTTTGTGATGCAAATCAATGCTGTGCAGAGCTGGAAACAAACAAGTCTGTCTTTAGCACATTTGAGACAGGGAACAGGATTAGCCCTGCAAGGCCAGGCTAGGGCCAAGAGCAGAAGGCCAGCACCCTGCTTTTGCCCACAGGCAGCCCCGCAGAGCAAGCAGCCACTCCTGCCCAGGGGCTGAGGTGACCGAAGCTGCCTCCCCGCTGTGCAGCTCTGCAGAGCCCGCAGAGCGCAGGGTCCTGGGCAGCCAGGGCAGCCCGGCTGCCTTGGAGCACAAGGAGTGGCCCAGAGAGAAGCTGCTGCCCTTTGCTTTGGAACTGTTTCTCAGAGTCTTGTCATTCATCCACAGTGTCTGATGTGTTTTCTTTTCCTCTCCCAGATTTAACACAGCTTTTTGAGAAAATTGACTGAAGTAGCTTCTGCTGCTGGTGGTGGTGCTTTTGTCTGCAGGTGAGGGCAGGTGATTTGAACCAAGGACGGAGTCCATTGTTAACACCCCAGTTTTGCCAAATCAAGAAAACCATTCACAACTGAGGTACTGGTGCTGAGCAGTAGGTTTTTTCTGCCTAGTTTTCAGAAAGCTGATACCTTAAGAAACCAAACAGATTTTCCTCCAGGTGGATACCAGCAGTAGCATGATTCCAATGTTTTCCACCTCTTTTCTGTCTCTTTGGTGCTTTTAAGAGTTGCTCAGTGCCCAACAGGAATGAAAAAAGATGTAGTATTGTGATTTGAGAGCTCTGTGTTGTGCCTTGCCGCATGGGTGTTCATAACAGGCTGGATACCCAACTCATGGCTCTGTTGACTTAAATTCATCCCAATTCTGTGCAAACAGCAGCCCCAAGATGCTGAGAAAAGCAAGCACAGTGGGTGGGTGTGCATGCACACACTCAGGGGCTGACTGCTGTGTGGGCGGAAGGTTTCGGACTGCTGTACATCTTCACTCTCCCAAGCTGGAGGAATTTATCAAATCTATATGAAATGAAAAGATATAAATCTATATGAAATCAAAATAGATCAAAATGTATGAAATAATAGATATTAATTTATCATAGATGTAATTTAACATCTAAATACTATTGTTGGGGGGTCTATGAACGGGACGGGACTGCTGTGGAACGCACCTTGAGCCGTTTGTTTTCCAGCATCAGTCTCATTCCATGGTTATGACAATGGGAAGATGCCAGTAGCTCTTATCCCCAGCAACAGACAAAGAACTTAATGTTATAACTTACTTTAAAAGTTTTTGACCGGTCACACAAAGCAAAAGCATATTGACAGTAGTTCTATCTAACCACTATAAGCACACATCTCTTTTGTTAAAGCAATGCTTTCCTATTCTGAATACAATACCTGCCTGTAACCCTCAAAACACAATGCACAGAACTCTGCTATTAAGCTTACAAGTTCCTCATATCTTGCTAGATATACTTTTCTGAAGCTTACAGACTTATTCTAGACAAGCACTAATACACACACCATTGTTTTATTTGTCCTTTTCTACTTCTTATATAATTTTTCTGCAGACAAAAATGATGGCTACAGCTCAGCTCTAATCAAAGATTGGCTGTCTTTGACGCCTGCTTTTTGCAGCTTTCCCAAAACCCTGTGTTTTGACAATTCCCACAGAGAAGTACTCTGTTTTCTGACTGTTTCTGTTGCCTTGTTTTGTTTTTGCTGCCCTGAGTTTCCTGAGAGGAAGAAACCCCAGGGACAGAAAGCACAATTTCTAGAGCATTGGCAAGCCAAAAATCCCAGCAAGATGAAGCAACCAGAACAAATGGATGAGTGGGTTTCTGGACGAGGTTTACCTGTGATGGCAAGGTCCTGCAGATAAAGATGGAGGTGCAGATCCTTATTCTGCATCCTTCTAGGAACTAGAGGAATCCTGATAGAGCCTGTGAAGCACTTGAGCTTGGAATGTCATGCTTCACTGTTTTTCATTGTTTTGGGTTTTATTTGTGAGCAGCATCCATTTGTATTATCAGCCAAGCCTGCTTCATTCCTGGTGCAACTCATCATTTCAGTGAAGAGGAGGAAGGAGACGTTAACACTGTGATAATGACATCAGGACCATTTACTCCATAACTAGCTTAGAGTAGGACAGTACAGAAGGATTATAGAGTAGGATTGTAAATCAATAAATCGTCAGAAACTTCAACTCATCTGGAAGATTCCATTATTTTTCACCCTGCGAATAAGCTCAGCATTTCCCTCTGAGTTATCAGCTGTCTCTGAAAAGTGCAAAGTGACATTTATGGCTTTCTATGTTGTGCCTTGAAAGTGGGGAAGGATCTTTTTCATTCATCCTCCCCAGAGCACACGGCCTTTGGAATAGGATCCAGTGGCAGGTTTTTGCCTAGCTGTGATATTTCTAGTTGAGGCAGAAAGGGCAATGGCATTTGCAGGAAAAGGCAAAGGAAGAATGGGGCAGCCCAAACACCCTGCGTGGATTCAGGCATTGAGCTGTGAATCAAGAACATTTGGGTTCCTGCCACTTGGATTTGTATCCCTAAATGCAATGTCTTTGGCTGGAGGAGAGCCTTGCTCAAGTGAGAAAGCAGAAAGATCAGAGGGGGTGCTCGGGAAGGTCTCCTGTGGTGCAGAGCTGTCAGCGCCTGGGAGGTGAGAGCGGGCCCAGCCTTGGCCGGGGTGGAGCCCCAGCAGAGCTCCGGCAGAGGCGGGAGCAGGCTGAGCCCAGGCAGAGGCAGGCTGGAAGGAGGCCCCTGGAGCTGCAAGAGGCAGCAGCCGGGCCCTGGGTGCCTGTTCCTGGCAGCGGGTGAATCCTCTGCTCTCAGAGCCCAGGTGGCAGCTGGCAGCTGCCGAGGGGAAGCGCAGCCGTGCTGGGCACAGCCCAGCCTGGAGGCATTGGCCGTCTGGAGTGTGCCCAGGAGCAGAGAAAGGCCAAGGGCAGCCGAGGGCCGCTGGACTGGCTGAGGATTCCTCCTCTTCTGCCGGCTGCCCTGCAACTCCTGGCAAAGGTCAGCAGTGTGTGCAGCACTCTGGGCACCGGGGCAGGGAGCCGGGCTGCTCAGCAGGCTGGAGCACAGGGCAGCCTCCTTCAGGCCCGGCTCTTGTGCCAGGGGAAGCGAGGCCAGCATGAGGCAGGGACAGCTTGGCAGGGCACATCTGCAGGAGCCAGCGCCTCACGCAGCTCTGGGAGGAAGCGCCTGCAATCCTGCCATTCTGCACTGAGCCCGAGCAAAGGTGTGAGATGCAGAGTGTTTGGCAGAAATATTCAGGCCCACCAGGCCAGCCTGCTTTGTGCTCTCTGGCACACAGCAAGCGATGCGCAATGCAGCTCTGAGCTGCTGGGTGAGAGGGAATCAGAGATGTGCCTGAGGGTTTTGCTTGAGTAGTGAACTGATTAGGAAGGGAGCAGAATGATTGCAGTCAGCAATTTGTGGTTTTTTTACTCGTTTCTGAAGGAAGGATGTAATGTGTCTTCACTCAGCAAAAGCACTTGCAGGACTTCTTGGCAAAATGCGTGTGTTTGATTTTGAGAGTAGGAAGAAGAGATGTTGGGAAGATGTTAAAGTGTAACAAATGGGGCTTTGTCTTGTGAATTCCTTGAGCTTTAACAGGCGGTGCTGAACTCTGTATTCCCCCAATGCAGTGCTTAATGTGTGCTAGTTGCTATCTTAACCCTGAGAATAAAGAGAATGGTCCTTCCAAGAAGGTAGCTGGAATGCATTCAAAGGGAAGAAAGTGTTTTTAGGATGCTCTTCATTAGTAAAGGAGAATTTGAATGGGAATAATTCTCAAACAACTTTGTCCAAGGCCCTGCCATATTTGATGTTTGAGCAAGTTGACAAGGAAATGTTTAACGGGTGGGAACTTGACCCTTTGTCCTGGTTGAGGGCAAATCTGGGAGAGAACCCCCAAAGGGGTTCCTCTAGAAAGCACATTCAATCGGCCCCTTTCCCAACCAGTTTGGGAGAAAACACCTCCTTGGAGAAGAGTGGAAAAAACTCTTTAAAACGTAAACAATAATAAAGAATAAAACCTATTGCGGCTCCAAAAAAAAGACAAACTCAAAAAGTCTCCTCCATGGGCTGTGGCTCAGCTCACTCAGTCTCCTGTCAGTCCCTGTGGTGCTGGAAATGCCGCAGCCCAGGCCCGGCTTGGTGGGTCACAGGTGTGAGCTGCCAGTGCTCTTCTGGTGTTCAGACTGGAGAAGGTCTAAACAGGTCCAAAGAAAATGGAAAAAAACCCCACAATCCAGGGAACTTCTTTGCCTCAGCCAGCTAAAACTAAGAAAAAGCGAAGGAGACCTCTGTCCTGCTGTCTGTCCATTCGCAGACATCACAGTGCAGGAGCAGGAAATGTGGAGGAGTGAGTGCAGTTTCCTCCATGCTTCTTCTCTCCCCCCCTTCACTCTTGGAACAAGTTTTAAAGGTGCAAAACCAGAACAGATGACTGGGGATACAAGCATGATATAGTCAGGACAGGACACCCTTGAATGAGAAACAATGTATTGGTCAATCAGTGGGCAGTCAAGCTTTGAAAGGGGAACAGTGCATAATGGAGCCCTTGGTTGCAGGGAGTCGGTATCCTGAGCCATCATGGCCTCATCTCACACACCGGCCATGTGTGGGCCGATGCTGTAAGTGGGAAAATTCCACTCCTGAACCGGAGATACAGGGCCTGGTTCTGGGGTGGAGGGGTGAGAAGGACAAGATGCACAGCGTTCTGATCCAGGGGATGTCCTGGAAGGGCACTCTCTACCTGCCCCTGGTGCCGATCACCACAATCCATCTCTTCCTGCTCAGCAGATTTTGGGAATCCAGGGGTTGGTATGTCCCACTTCAGAATAGGTATGAGGTCCTGGATCTGGAGACGCAACTAGATGATTTAGGAGAAAATTGTCTGCCCAGTCAACCCCCCAATTATGATTCATCTGTAAGATGGATCACTACCTTTAAGATCAAGAAGAAAAAAAGGGTAACCATAGTAGGTGATTCCCTTCTGAAGGGAACTGAGGGCCCCATATGTTGGCCAGATCCATCCCACAGGGAAATCTGTTGCCTCCCTGGAGCCCAGGTACAAAATATCTCTGAGAGACTTCCTGGGCTGATTCAGCCCTCTGATTATTACCCACTGCTGATACTCCAGGCTGGTAGTGATGAGATTGAAAAGAGGAGTGTCAAGGCAATTAGAAAGGACTTCAGGGGACTGGGTCAGGTAGTTGATAGGGCAGGAGCACAGGTAGTTTTCTGCTCAGTCCCTCAGGTGTGGAGGAAAATGATGAAAGAAACAGGAGAATCCACATCATCAACAAGTGGCTTAAGTGTTGGTGTCGTCGGCAAAATTTTGGATTCTTTGATCATGGGGAAACCTTTACAGCATCTGCTCTGCTAGAGCCAGATGTGGTACATCTCTCTGTTAAGGACAAAAGGTTTTTAGCTCATGAACTGGCAGACCTCATTGAGAGGGCTTTAAACTATGTTTGAAGGGGGAAGGGGAACCAGCTGAGCTATCTGGAAACAGGCCCAAGGGTT
The DNA here is from genome assembly GCF_028551555.1 of Melozone crissalis. Classification (NCBI taxonomy): domain Eukaryota; kingdom Metazoa; phylum Chordata; class Aves; order Passeriformes; family Passerellidae; genus Melozone; species Melozone crissalis. Next base: position 15,012,350 of record NW_026535783.1, on the reverse strand, counting down.
GCAAGGCTAAGTTAAGGGTGAAGTCAGTAGCCCAGCTGAGGTGCATGTATACCAATGCATGCAGCTTGGGCAACAAACAAGAAAAGCTGGAGGCCATGGTGCAGCTGCAGAGCTATGATGTAGTTGCCATCACGGAAACGTGGTGGGATGACTCACATAACTGGAGTACTGCACTGGATGGATACAAGCACCTCAGAAGAGACAGGAAAGGAAGAAGAGGAGGAGGGGTGGCCCTTTATATTAAGCAGACTTTCGATGCCATAGAAATTGAAACTAAGGAAGATGGAGTTGAATGTCTATGGGTAAGAATTAAGGGGAAGGCCAACAAGGCTGACACCCTACTGGGAATCTGCTATTGTCCACTCAACCAGGAAGAAGAGGTAGATGACTTATTTTATAAGCAGCTAGGTAATGTTTCAAGATCATCAGCCCTTGTTCTTGTGGGTGACTTCAACCTACCAGAAATCTGCTGGGAACTTAATACAGCAGTAAAGAGGCAGTCCAGGAAATTCTTAGAATGCATGGAGGACAACTTTTTGTTGCAGCTGCTGGGGGAACCCACCAGGGGAGGCACTGTGTTAGATCTGCTGTTTGCAAATAGAGATGGGCTGGTGGGAGATGCAGTGGTTGGAGGTCACTTGGGGCAGAGTGATCACAAACTAATAGATTTCTCAATATTTGGTGAAGGCAGGAGGAGCACCAGTAAGACTCTTGCATTGGACTTCCGGAAGGCAGACTTTGGCCTGTTTAGGAGACTTATTCAGAGCATCCCTTGGGAAACAGCCCTTAAAAACAAAGGAGTTCAGGAAGGGTGGGCATACCTCAAAATAGAGATCTTGAGGACACAGGAACAGACTGTCCCTGTGTGCTGAAAGATCAGTCAGCAGGGTAAATGTCCAGGCTGGCTGGGCAAGTATGGTTTGGAGGAACTTCGGAATAAAGAGGATGTATCAGCATTGGAAGGAGGTCTCTAAGGAAGTATTCAAGAAGGCTGCTGGAGCATGCAGAAAAAAAATATGGGAGGCCAAAGCTCATTTTGAACACTGAATGGCAACTTCTGTAAAGGATAATAAAAAATGTTTTTACAAATACATTAATGCTAGAAGGAAGGGTGGGACCAGCCTTTGTTCTCTATTGGGCAAGGGAGGGAACTTAGTATCTGTAGATGAGGAGAAGGCAGAAGCGCTTAATGCCTACCTTGCCTCAGTTTTTAGTGGGAAGATGACTTGCCCTCAAGACACCTGCCCGCCTGGGCTGGTTGATGGTGACAGGGAGCAGAATGGTTCCCCCCATTATCCAAGAGAAGGCAGTCAAAGAACTACTGAAATGCTTGGATGTTCATAAACCTATGGGACCAGACGAGATCCACCCCAGGGTAATGAGAGAGCTGGCAAACGAGCTTGCAAAGCCACTCTCCATCATTTACCAACAGTCCCGGCTCACTGGTGAGGTTCCGGATGACTGGAAGCTGGCCAATGTGGTGCCCATTCACAAAAAAGGTGCAAAGGAAGATCCCGGTAATTATAGACCAGTCAGCCTGACCTCAGTACCTGGCAAAATAATGGAAGAGTTTATATTAAGTGCCATCACACAGTATGTACAGGATGGCCAGGGTATCAGACCCAGCCAGCATGGGTTTAGGAGGGGTCGGTCATGTTTGACCAACCTGGTCACCTTTTATGACCAGGTAACCCACCTAGTGGATGCAGGGAAGGCTGCAGATGTTGTTTATTTGGATTTCAGCAAGGCCTTTGACACTGTCTCCCATAGCATACTCCTAGACAAACTGGCAGGCTGTGGCTTGGACAGGAGCACTCTTTTCTGGGTTCAGAACTGGCTGCATGGCCGGGCCCAGAGAGTGGTGGTGAATGGTGCTGCATCCAGCTGGTAGCCAGTCACCAGTGGTGTCCCTCAGGGGTCAGTGCCAGTTCTGTTTAATATTTTTATTGATGACATGGATGAGAGTTTAGAATCTTTCATTAGCAAATTTGCAGATGACACTAAGGTGGGAGCATGTGTTGATCTGTTAGAGGGACGGAGGGCTTTGCAGAGGGACTTGGAATGGTTGGATTTATGGGCTGAATCTAATGGGATGAAGTTCAATAAGTCCAAGTGCTGAGTCCTGCACTTTGGCCACAATAACCCCCTGCAACGTTATAGGCTGGAGACAGTGTGGCTGGACAGTGCTCAGGTGGAAAGGGACCTGGGGGTGTTGGTTGACAGTCAGCTGAACATGAGCCAGCAGTGTGCCCAGGTGGCCAAGAAGGCCAATGACATCCTGGCCAGTATCAGGAATGGTGTGGCCAGCAGGAGCAGGGAGGTCATTCTTCCCCTGTACTCAGCACTGGTGAGGCCACACCTTGAGTATTGCGTCCAGTTGTGGGCCCCTCAGTTTATGAGGGATGTTGAGATGCTTGAGCATGTCCAAAGGAGAGCAACGAGACTGGTGAGGGGCTTGGAGCACCAGCCATATGAAGAATGACTGAGGGAGCTGGGGTTGTTCAGCCTGGAGAAAAGGAGACTCAGAGGTGACCTTATCACTCTCTTCAACTTCCTGAAGGGTGGCTGTAGTGAGCTGGGGGTCGGTCTCTTTCTCCAGACAACAACAGACAGAACAAGAGGACACAGTCTCAAGCTGTCTCAAGGGAGATACAGGCTAGAATTAAGGAGGAAGTTTTTCACAGAAAGAGTGGTCAAACACTGGAGTCATCTACCCAGGGAGGTGGTGCATGCAGTCACCATCCCTCGATGTGTTTAAAAAAAGACTGGATGTGGCACTTGGTGCCATGATCTAGTTGAGGTGTTAGAACATGGGTGGGACTCGATGATCTTAAAGGTCTCTTCCAACCTAGAAATTCAGTGATTCTGTGTATTATTTGCTTTGCAGGCCCGGTTGGGGCTTAGGTTCTTTTGTGCATGGGTCTCCTCCTGAGCCTGTGACAGTGACCACCAGGGACCCACTCCTACTCTGATGTCAATAAATTCTGAGAGTGATTGAAAATATGTCAGATAAAATTGGAGTAATGTTTAGCCTGTGAGTTTCCGCAAAGTATTGAATATTTCTTAATTCCATGGATACAAAGTAGTAAGTGAGATTGCTGTGTGTACATATGTAAGAGAAGTGATTCCCTATGCACCAAGTACTAAAATACAGTAATGCCTCCTTTCCAACCCTGAGCTGGCAGCAGGGATCAGACCCTGCTTAGAAACTTTCATTTTGGCAACTTCTGTAAGCAGGAAAGAAAGGTCAAAATGAAACATTTTCACCTTATGTTTTCCTCTGGTGGACCTTTTTGGGAGCCAAGGTGTCCTGGGTGTGTGCAGAGCAGAGCAGCCCCAGAAACCCCTTGGTTTGCCCACCAGTTGTCAAGCCTTGTTGCAGGTGTGCCCAGCTCAGGCAGGAGAAAGAGCCTGCAGTGCAGTGGGCACTGTGCCCTGCCCAGCCGGGGCTCTCTGGCACAGAGCAGCAGCAGCGCCAGCACCGTTCAACCCGCTCCTGCCTTGGCTTCCCCTGGCACACAGAAGCCTCTGGAAATCAGCACCGCCAGTGACATTCCCAGCCTGGAGCAGCTCCTGCATACAGGCAGATGCTGCCAGTTTGACTGCTTCCAAAGGGGAATAAAGGCAGAGATGTACATGCACCGGAGCCCTGGGCATGTCCAATAAATGTTCAAATATGTGGGGAGATTTTTTAGGAATGATTTCAGCTGTTATGCCAGCAGTGGCTTCTCTCCTGGTTCTGTGCAATGCTGTGGGCCATTTTCTTGGCCTGGTTTCCTTTGCTTGGGTCCCATCTGAGTGCTCAGTTGGGGTCCAGGCTGTAGGTGCTTTGCGCACTCTTGGAGTTCTTCTTGGATCTCTTGAACAACAGGGTTTGGCTCGTGAGGGGAATTTATGCTGCTTTTTGACAGAGGAGAACTTTGCAGGCTATTTTGTGTTTGCTGTAGGGAAGGTTGGTTATTGCTTGGCATAAATTCACAGACCAACATAGAAGGTTTACTTTGTGATGTCAGGGCATGGTTTCCACGTCGTGGTAGTGACATCAGAAGGTTGCCTTGGTGCACAGAAGGCCTGAGTGTCAGAGCAGCTGTAGGTCTTGCTGAGAGCAGGAGCATCCTCCTGGTGAAGACATTTGTCATTGGACAGCTGTGCACTGACAAGAGCCTTGTTTTACCAACTGTGTGAGCACAGCCTGCTAACTTGTAGAGCAGTGCCACAATGAGGGAGGAACTCACTGCTGCAGTTTTTGCTGCTTTTGCCATTTTTTATTCTGCTTATTACCTGACTCAGCTGGCACGTAAGTAGAGGTTTTCCCTGGATGTAACCTAACCGATAACTTTTGTATGCCTTCCTGCTCTTTCTTAGTGACTCCATTGAATTAGAAAGAAAGGAACATTAGGAGGCCATTGGTTGGGTAAGGCTCCTGTCAAGTCATTCAGCTAAAAAGGGGGTGTCTGTTTCCACAGGGGCAGCATTTGCAAGGGAACTTGGAAGGACAAGCAAGACAGCTTTGGAAATGTAGACTGGCAGACTTTCTTGGAGGGCCTTCTAAAAACTCTGCAGTTGTTCCCAGAATTCAGGGAAAGCTTCTTTCTTTCTAAATTTTGTCATGAAGGGATTTTACTGTCTAACTTGATCTTTTACTGAGTGCTAAAATATTGATTCCCTTTGCAAGGAAGTGCAAACTCCAAAACAGTAAATGTCTGCTCCAGAACCCTGGAGCTGCTGCTGTCCTGTTTCACAATAGAACTGCCACAGCTCAGGAGGATTTTGGGGAAGCTTTTCTGGGCAACGTGTTTCCAGCAAGTTAATGAGAATTAGGGTATGCAAATGATTTTTTAAAAAAAAGTACCTGAGGGAGAGGATAAAAAAAGCTGCTTGATGTGTTTGGTAAAACAGGAGCATTGAATGTTACAGATGAATTTGCATTTTCTTGGTCATGTTTGTATACATTTACTGGCAAAACAGCCAAAGTGTAGGCACAAGCAAGAAAATTGTCCTGATCTCTTGCTGGCCGTGTGAATGAAATGTGTCTCCTGGAGGGATTTTGTGAAATGGAAAATCATCTGTTTGGGTTGACTTGTTCTGTGGGATTCAGCAGCCCAGGCAGTTTTCTCACAGCATTTGTTCATTTTCCCTTGCCCACTACAGGTCACCTCAGGCATGTATTCAGAGGTGGGGATTATGAGGTGAGTGAGAAAGGGAGATTTCATGTTCATTTCTTATGTTAAGGAATTGTAGAGCCAGCTGTCAGCTTGGCCAGTACAGTAGAGTGTAGAGGGCCAGCTAGGGAGGCCGAAAGGAAATCAATTTTCATGCCTTCGACAAAAACAAAAAAAGCATAAGTGGATATTTTTAAATTTTCATCTCAGAGCCCTGAAGAACTATAAACTCCATTTGGCAGAGGGAATGTCGCATCCTGCAAGCAGCTAGAGGGGGAATACTGAACTAAGACCAATTCCTTAAAGAGTAGAATTAGCCCATTTCAATTTAGTCAGACTGACTGAGAATTCTGTTCCTATAGATTTAGAATCCCATTGCAATCAAAGTTTCTCATTCCTCCTTAGAAGATGTGGTGGTAAATGTGAAAAGAAATGAGGTCCTAAATGATAGATGAAGGCCTGTCCCTCATGCTAATCTCTTGCCAAAGCTGACAGAACCAATAGCCGTCTCTCCCCCGGCTCCCGCTGCTCCTGGAGAAGAAGCCCAAGAGGAGCAAATTGAGGTGTATGAGCGCCAGGCTCCATCAGTGCTCACACCAGAGCCTGGATATCGTGAGCCTGTAAGTGCCAGTTTTGTGTGGTGCTGTCTTTAGTGCAAGGCAGAGGTGCAAGTTTTGGAGCAGCCAGCGCTTCCTGTTGCTGGCTGAGGATGCTGAGTGCTGGAGTGCTGCCAGGAGCTAGGGATTTCCTGCAGGCAGCGACAGCAGAACTTGGCCTTTGACCTGTGATGTTGAGGCCCCAAAGGGCTGGTGCCTGTGGGAGAGCATCTGGCTCCTTGGCTCAGGGAAGCTCTGTCTCTGGGCTTCTGCAGCGCTGTGGCCGAGGGCACACGTGGTAGTGCTGGATGTCACGGGCCTTTGTTTCTTTGTTTTCCCTTGTTGGAAAGGTGTGTTTTGCTCGTGAAATTGGTCTACAGTTTTCTTGAGTTCTTCTTCAGTTCTACAAATTCTTTTGGACCAGTTGTCTTTAGTCTTTTGATAAGCTACAGAAGATGGTTACGTGTCACAATCCATCCAAGTGAATGGATGTTGTGATGGTTCGTAGGAAGTGATCTCAGGGTGCAAAAGAACTAACACAGTACAAGGGGGTTTGCAGTAATTATCAAAACAAATGAACCTTTATTGAATGACCACTGCAAAATGCGATTGAGGGATTAAGGGAGAGAAAAAGATAAAGAGAGAGAAGAGAGAGAGAGAGGGGGAGATATAGCTACCGACATAGAGACAAAGTCTTTTGGTCCAGTCCAGTTGAGGATCTGCCTGATACGCTCGGGAGATCTCAAAATCTGTAGCTAACTCAGAGATTTTTAATTTTGAAAGTTGGGGTGGGGGGGTGGGGGTGGGAAAGAGATACAATAGGGAATAGATGTAACAGGTACTCTATATTCTCAGCAGTAAATGAGAGCCATTGTTTTCCTGGTCCAGTGGTCACACCTGCAGGCAAACATCTCACTTTGATCAGCTTCCCTCCCCCACACACTTCCCTCAGGCCGGGGGTTTCAGTCCCAGTCCTTGATGGAGAGGGTCCTTACATCTCAGTCTGTCTGTCACGGTGGTTTTAAAGCAGGTGAGGGTCTTCTGTGGGAGACCACCTGAAACTCAGGAGAACTCCAACCAGGCCAAGAGATGGGACAGCTTCCAAAGCCATTGTTGCAAACAGGGCACAGTGCCCCCTTCTTGGCAGACAGCAAACTACACCTGTGAAAACAAATAGCTTAACACTGAGCTTTCAGGTCTCCAAGCCTTTGGCGTGTGACTTTCTCATTCAGAAGCAGAGATTATTGATGGGGCGGGGGGGGGAAGGGTCTTCTCTTCAGTGGTCTCTCAATGAAAATCGTGAAGCAGATGAGGGAAAATTTGGACAGACTCACATTATGTTGTCCATGAAGCTGTGGGAAGCCATTCTTGTTCTGTGTGGCCAAAGAAAGGAAATGCACACAGTTGGGAAGCCTTCTTGTGAGGCAAAAAGCAGAAGGGCCAAGTTTCTGTTGATGCATTTAGTGATGAAGCCTGCTGCATTGGAAAGAGCCTTGGAGCCTGGAGTGGGGGTGAAGCCGCGAGTCCTTGACTGCTACCTTGTGTTGCTCAGAGGAGGAACATGTAGAAATGGTGGATGCTGTATTTTGAACTCAAACTGGCCATGCTGTGGCTGGGGAACTGCATGGGTTAAAAGGCCCCAGGGGTGCTGTAGAAGATGAGCTGAAATAGAGCAGCCAGTGGCCAGGTATCCAGGAAGGCCAAGACCATTGTGGCCTGTGTCAGCAGCAGTGGGGCAGCAGCAGGAGGGCAGTGAGCATGGCCCTGTGCTGGGCAGCGCCACAACTGGAGTGCTGTGTGCACTTGTGGGCCCCTGGGAGGCAGAAAGTCATGGAGGGACTGCAGCGTGTGCAGAGACGGACAGGGGAGCTGGGCAAGGGAGTGCAGCACAAGGCCAGTGAGGAGGTGCTGAGGGACCTTTAGTCTGGACGATGGGAGGCTCATGAGGGACATTCAGGCAGACTTCCATCAATCCCTACATGACAGTGCTCAGCACAGTCGCTGTTTCCCTACCAAACATGCCCTCATTAAATCCAAGTGCTTTGGACACCGGAATGGGTGATACTTCCATCTTGTGTTTTCGGGCTAGTTGGTTGTTGGGAGAGTAGCTAAGAATTGGAAAAGTACAAGGCCGTGGCCAATTCCAAGTCCTGCACCTGCAAGATAGCGTGTCCTTGGGCCTAGCTGTAGTATGATAACAAAGAGTTGAAGAGACATGAGAAAAGAGAGATGTAACATCTAAAGAATGGAGAAGAACTGATGTAGTGGTGTGGCCAATGGTCGGTGTAAATTACAGAATATTCATGAGCTTATTACTTGCTGTATAAATGTCTGATGCTCTCTTCAATAAAGGAAGCTTGCTGATTCTCATATTGAGCATCCCAAGTTTTCCCTGCAACCGACAAAAGACTCATCCCCGACAAATGGCTCAATCTGCAACAGTTGGTTTCCTAGAAGAGGAAGCCCTGTTTGTTTTCTCCTTTTCCAGCAAACAAAGATGCTTCTGTACATTGTTTGCTTCCCTTTTGACTCCTTGAATGAGATTGTGATCCAGTTTGAATTTTCCTCCTCTGCAGCAGCAATAGCAATGGATTGCTATCTCTTTCCTACTCTTCCAATTCTGAGCTTTCAAGAACTAAAATTGTGTTTTACAGAGACAACGTTGCTTGCTGATAGCAGCTAGTGAGAAATAGCAACTTCATATCCATCAAGAGTTCTTTTCAATTGGCCCATATTAATTTGGTCAGTGGAACTTAGAATCCCTGTGTGGCTACCAAATGGTCTGATTTCTCCTAAGAAGATGTGGTGGTAGATCTGAAAAGAAATGAGGTTCTGAGTGATAGGTGACAGCCTGTCCTTTATGCTTCTCTCTTGCCACAGCTGACAGAACCAACACCCATCTCTCCCCTGGCTCCCGCGGCTCCTGGAGAAGAAGCCCAAGAGGTGCAAATTGAGGTGGAAGAGCGTCAGACTCCATCAGTTCTCACACCAGAGCCTGGATATCCTGAGTCCGTAAGTGCCAGTTGTCTGTGGTGCTGTCTTGCGCGCAAGGCAGAGGTGCAAGTTTCGGAGCAGCCAGCGCTTCCTGTTGCTGGCTGAGGATGCTGAGTGCTGGAGTGCTGCCAGGAGCTAGGGATTTCCTGCAGGCAGCGACAGCAGAACTTGGCCTTTGACCTGTGATGTTGAGGGTCCACAGGGCTGGTGCCTGTGGGAGAGCATCTGGCTCCTTGACTCGGGGAAACTCTGTCTCTGGGCTTCTGCAGCGCTGTGGCCGAGGGCACACGTGGTAGTGCTGGATGTCACGGGCCTTTGTATCTTTGTTTTCCCTTGTGTGAAAGGTGTGTTTGGCTTGTGTAATTTGTCTGCAGTTTTCTTGAGTTATTCTTCAATTCAACAAATTCTTTTAGGCCAGGTGTCTTTTGTCTTTTGATAAGCTGCAAGGAGATGGTTGTTACGTGCATGGAGCTGTGGGGGCCATTCTTGTCCTGTGTGGCCAAAGAAAGTATGCACGCAGTTGGGAAGCCTTCTTGTGAGGCAAAAAGCAGAAGGGCCAAGTTTCTGTTGATGCATTTAGTGATGAAGCCTGCTGCATTGGAAAGAGCCTTGGAGCCTGGAGTGGGGGTGAAGCCGCGAGTCCTTGACTGCTACCTTGTGTTGCTCAGAAGAGGAACATGTAGAAATGGTGGATGCTGTATTTTGAACTCAAACTGGCCATGCTGTGGCTGGGGAACTTCATGGGTTAAAAGGCCCAAGGGGTGCTGTAGAAGATGAGCTGAACTAGAGCAGCCAGTGGCCAGGTATCCAGGAAGGCCAAGACCATTGTGGCCTGTGTCAGCAGCAGTGGGGCAGCAGCAGGAGGGCAGTGAGCATGGCCCTGTGCTGGGCAGCGCCACAGCTGGAGTGCTGTGTGCACTTGTGGGCCCCTGGGAGGCAGAAAGTCATGGAGGGGCTGCAGTGTGTGCAGAGACGGACAGGGGAGCTGGGCAAGGGAGTGCAGCACAAGGCCAGTGAGGAGGTGCTGAGGGACCTTTAGTCTGGACGATGGGAGGCTCATGAGGGACATTCAGGCAGACTTCCATCAATCCCTACATGACAGTGCTCAGCACAGTCGCTGTTTCCCTACCAAACATGCCCTCATTAAATCCAAGTGCTTTAGACACCGGAATGGGTGATACTTCCATCTTGTGTTTTCGGGCTAGTTGGTTGTTGGGAGAGTAGCTAAGAATTGGAAAAGTACAAGGCCGTGGCCAATTCCAAGTCCTGCACCTGCAAGATAGCGTGTCCTTGGGCCTAGCTGTAGTATGATAACAAAGAGTTGAAGAGACATGAGAAAAGAGAGATGTAACATCTAAAGAATGGAGAAGAACTGATGTAGTGGTGTGGCCAATGGTCGGTGTAAATTACAGACTATTCAAGAGCTTACTACTTGCTGTATAAATGTCTGATGCTCTCTTCAATAAAGGAGGCTTGCTGATTCTCATATTGAGCGTCCCAAGTTTTCCCTGCAACCGACAAAAGACTCATCCCCGACAAATGGCTCAATCTGCAACAGTTGGTTTCCTAGAAGAGGAAGCCCTGTTTGTTTTCTCCTTTTGCAGCAAGCAAAGATGCTTCTGCGCAACATTTCCTGCCCTTTTGACGCCTTGAATGAGATTGTGATGCAGTTTGAGTTTTCCACATCTGCAGCAGCAATGGCAATGGATTGCTGTCTCTTTCCTCCTCTTCCAATTCTGAGCTTTCAAGAAAAAAAAGTGGCATTTTACAGAGAAAACATTGCTTGCTGATGGCAGCTAGGGAGAAATATCAAATTCATAACTCTCTGTAATTCTGTATAATTGGCTGATATTAATTTGTTCAGTAGAACTTAGAATCCCTGTGTGGCTACCAAATGGTCTGATTTCTCCTAAGAAGATGTGGTGGTAGATCTGATAAGAAATGAGGTTCTGAGTGATAGGTGACAGCCTGTCCTTTATGCTTCTCTCTTGCCACAGCTGACAGAACCAACACCCATCTCTCCCCTGGCTCCCGCAGCTCCTGGAGAAGAAGCCCAAGAGGAGCAAATTGAGGTGGAAGAGCGCCAGACTCCATCAGTTCTCACACCAGAGCCGGGATATCGTGAGCCCGTAAGTGCCAGTTGTCTGTGGTGCTGTCTTGCGCGCAAGGCAGAGGTGCAAGTTTTGGAGCAGCCAGCGCTTCCTGTTGCTGGCTGAGGATGCTGAGTGCTGGAGTGCTGCCAGGAGCTAGGGATTTCCTGCAGGCAGCGACAGCAGAACTTGGCCTTTGACCTGTGATGTTGAGGCCCAAAGGGCTGGTGCCTGTGGGAGAGCATCTGGCTCCTTGGCTCAGGGAAACTCTCTCTCTGGGCTTCTGCAGCGCTGTGGCTGAGGGCATACGTCGTAGTGCTCGAGGTCACAGGGCTTTGTTTGTTTTCCCCTGTTGGAAAGGTGTGTTCTGCTAGTGAGACCGATCTGCAGTTTTCTTCTGTAATTCTTCAGTTCTATCATGTCTTATTGCCTAGCTGCCTTTTTGCTTTGATAAGCAGCAAAGAGATGGTTATCTTTTCCATGAAGCTGGGCAGGCCTCATTCTTCTCCCATGTGGCCAAAGAAACAAAGTGCATATTATGAAGCCTTCTTGTGAGGCAAAAAGCAGAAGGGGCAAGATTCTTTAGATGCATTTTGTGATGTAGTCTGCCACTTTGGAAAGTGCATGTGAGCCTGGAGTGGGGCTGAAGTTGCAAATCCTTGACTGCGCACTCGTGCTGCTCCGAAGGGTAAGGCCATCTTGAAATGGTGAAGGCTGTATCTGAAGTCAAATAGGCAACTTTGTAGTTGGGGAGCTGCGCGGGCGAAAAGGCCCCAAGGGTTCTGCCGGTCTTGAGTAGCTGAAGATGAGGCAGCGTGTGGCCAGATGGGCAAGAAGGCCAAGGGCATGGTGGGCGGTGTCAGCAGCAGTGGGGCAGCAGGAGCAAGGCAGTGAGGGTGGCCCTGTGCTGGGCAGCGCTGCGGCCACAGCTGGAGTGCTGTGTGCACTTGTGGGCCCTGGGGAGCAGAAAGTCATGGAGGGGCTGCAGTGTGTGCAGAGGAGGACATGGGACCTGGGCAAGGGAGTGCAGCACAAGGCCAGTGAGGATGTGCTGAGGGACCTTTAATATGGACAGTGGGAGGCACACAAGGGACCTTCAGGCAGACTTCCATCAATCCTTACATGACAGTGCTCACCACAAGGGCCGTTTCCCTCAAAAACATGCCCTCACTGAATCCAAGTGCTTTGGACACTTCAGTGGGAGACACTTCCATCTTGTGGCTTGCTGGCTAGTTGGTTTTCTAGGAGAGCAAGCTTTCATCATTTTCGCATTTTCCAGCAAGCAAAGATGCTTCTGCACAATGTTTCATTCCCTTTTCCAGCACTTTACTGAGACTGCGATCCAGTGAGAATTTTCCACGTCTATAGCAGCAGTAGCAATGGATTGCGATCTCTTTCCTTACCTTCCATTTCAAGAACTAAAAGATGTGTTTTACAGAGAAAACGTTGCTTGCTGATAGCAGCTAGGGAGAAATATCAACTTCATATTCCTCTGGAAGTCTGTATAATTGGCCCATATTAATTTGGTCAGTGGAACTTAGAATCCCTGTGTGGCTTCCAAATGGTCTGATTTCTCCTAAGAAGATGTGGTGGTCGATCTGAAAAGAAATGAGGTTCTGAGTGATAGGTGACAGCCTGTCCTTTATGCTTCTCTCTTGCCACAGCTGACAGAACCAACACCCATCTCTCCCCTGGCTCCCGCGGCTCCTGGAGAAGAAGCCCAAGAGGAGCAAATTGAGGTGGAAGAGCGCCAGACTCCATCAGTTCTCACACCAGAGCCGGGATATCGTGAGCCCGTAAGTGCCAGTTGTCTCTGGTGCTGTCTTGCGCGCAAGGCAGAGGTGCAAGTTTTGGAGCAGCCAGCGCTTCCTGTTGCTGGCTGAGGATGCTGAGTGCTGGAGTGCTGCCAGGAGCTAGGGATTTCCTGCAGGCAGCGACAGCAGAACTTGGCCTTTGACCTGTGATGTTGAGGCCCAAAGGGCTGGTGCCTGTGGGAGAGCATCTGGCTCCTTGGCTCAGGGAAACTCTCTCTCTGGGCTTCTGCAGCGCTGTGGCTGAGGGCATACGTCGTAGTGCTCGAGGTCACGGCGCTTTGTTTTCCACTGTTGGAAAGGTGTGTTCTGCTAGTGAGACCGATCTGCAGTTTTCTTCTGTAATTCTTCAGTTCTATCATGTCTTATTGCCTAGCTGCCTTTTTGCTTTGATAAGCAGCAAGGAGATGGGTATCTTGTCCATGAAGCTGGGCAGGCCTCATTCTTCTCCCATGTGGCCAAAGAAACAAAGTGCATATAATGAAGGCTTCTAGTGAGGCAAAAAGCAGAAGGGGCAAGTTTCTTTAGATGCATTTTGTGATGTAGTCTGCCCCTTTGGAAAGTGCATGTGAGCCTGGAGTGGGGCTGAAGGTACAAGCCCTTGACTTCTTTCTTGTGCTGCTCCGAAGGGTAAGGCCATCTTGAAATGGTGAAGGCTGTATCTGAAGTCAAATAGGCAACTTTGTAGTTGGGGAGCTGTGTGGGCGAAAAGGACACAAGGGTTCTGCCAGTCTTGAGTAGCTGAAGATGAGGCAGCGTGTGGCCAGATGGGCAAGAAGGCCAAGGGCATAGTGGGCTGTGTCAGCAGCAGTGGGGCAGCAGGAGGAGGGCAGTGAGCGTGGCCCTGTGCTGGGCAGCGCTGCGGCCACAGCTGGAGTGCTGTGTGCACTTGTGCGCCCTGGGAAGCAGAAAGTCATGGAGGGGTTGCAGTGTGTGCAGAGGAAGACACGGGACCTGGGCAAGGGAGTGCAGCACAAGGCCAGTGAGGATGTGCTGAGGGACCTTTAATATGGACAGTGGGAGGCACACAAGGGACCTTCAGGCAGACTTCCATCAATCCTTACATGACAGTGCTCACCACAAGGGCCGTTTCCCTCAAAAACATGCCCTCACTGAATCCAAGTGCTTTGGACACTTCAGTGGGAGACACTTCCATCTTGTGGCTTGCTGGCTAGTTGGTTTTCTAGGAGAGCAAGCTTTCATCATTTTCGCATTTTCCAGCAAGCAAAGATGCTTCTGCACAATGTTTCTTTCCCTGTTGCAGCACGTTACTGAGACTGCGATCCAGTGAGAATTTTCCACGTCTGTAGCAGCAGTAGCAATGGATTGCTATCTCTTTCCTTACCTTCCATTTCAAGAACTAAAAGATGTGTTTTACAGAGAAAAGGTTGCTTGCTGATAGCAGCTAGGGAGAAATATCAACTTCATATCCCTCTGGAAGTCTGTATAATTGGCCCATATTAATTTGGTCATTGGAACTTAGAATCCCTGTGTGGCTACCAAATGGTCTGATTTCTCCTAAGAAGATGTGGTGGTCAATCTGAAAAGAAATGAGGTTCTGAGTGATAGGTGACAGCCTGTCCTTTATGCTTCTCTCTTGCCACAGCTGACAGAACCAACACCCATCTCTCCCCTGGCACCCGCGGCTCCTGGTGAAGAAGCCCAAGAGGAGCAAATTGAGGTGGCAAAGCGCCAGACTCCATCAGTGCTCACACCAGAGCCTGGATATCGTGAGCCCGTAAGTGCCAGTTGTCTGTGGTGCTGTCTTGAGAGCAAGGCAGAGGTGCAAGTTTCGGAGCAGCCAGCGCTTCCTGTTGCTGGCTGAGGATGCTGAGTGCTGGAGTGCTGCCAGGAGCTAGGGATTTCCTGCAGGCAGCGACAGCAGAACTTGGCCTTTGACCTGTGATGTTGAGGCCCAAAGGGCTGGTGCCTGTGGGAGAGCATCTGGCTCCTTGGCTCAGGGAAACTCTCTCTCTGGGCTTCTGCAGCGCTGTGGCTGAGGGCATACGTCGTAGTGCTCGAGGTCACAGGGCTTTGTTTGTTTTCCCCTGTTGGAAAGGTGTGTTCTGCTAGTGAGACCGATCTGCAGTTTTCTTCTGTAATTCTTCAGTTCTATCATGTCTTATTGCCTAGCTGCCTTTTTGCTTTGATAAGCAGCAAGGAGATGGTTATCTTGTCCATGAAGCTGGGCAGGCCTCATTCTTCTCCCATGTGGCCAAAGAAACAAAGTGCATACTATGAAGGCTTCTAGTGAGGCAAAAAGCAGAAGGGGCAAGATTCTTTAGATGCATTTTGTGACGTAGTCTGCCACTTTGGAAAGTGCATGTGAGCCTGGAGTGAGGCTGAAGCTGCAAATCCTTGACTGGGCACTCGTGCTTCTTCGAAGGGAAGGGCTGTCTTGAAATGGTGAAGGCTGTATCTGAAGTCAAATAGGCAACTTTGTAGTTGGGGAGCTGCGCGGGCGAAAAGGCCCCAAGGGTTCTGCCGGTCTTGAGTAGCTGAAGATGAGGCAGCGTGTGGCCAGATGGGCAAGAAGGCCAAGGGCATAGTGGGCTGTGTCAGCAGCAGTGGGGCAGCAGGAGCAGGGCAGTGAGGGTGGCCCTGTGCTGGGCAGCGCTGCGGCCACAGCTGGAGTGCTGTGTGCACTTGTGGGCTCCTGGGAAGCAGAAAGTCATGGAGGGGCTGCAGTGTGTGCAGAGGAGGACATGGGACCTGGGCAAGGGAGTGCAGCACAAGGCCAGTGAGGATGTGCTGAGGGACCTTTAATATGGACAGTGGGAGGCACACAAGGGACCTTCAGGCAGACTTCCATCAATCCTTACATGACAGTGCTCACCACAAGGGCCGTTTCCCTCAAAAACATGCCCTCACTGAATCCAAGTGCTTTGGACACTTCAGTGGGAGACACTTCCATCTTGTGGCTTGCTGGCTAGTTGGTTTTCTAGGAGAGCAAGCTTTCATCATTTTCGCATTTTCCAGCAAGCAAAGATGCTTCTGCACAATGTTTCTTTCCCTGTTGCAGCACGTTACTGAGACTGCGATCCAGTGAGAATTTTCCACGTCTGTAGCAGCAGTAGCAATGGATTGCTATCTCTTTCCTTACCTTCCATTTCAAGAACTAAAAGATGTGTTTTACAGAGAAAAGGTTGCTTGCTGATAGCAGCTAGGGAGAAATATCAACTTCATATCCCTCTGGAAGTCTGTATAATTGGCCCATATTAATTTGGTCATTGGAACTTAGA
Source organism: Melozone crissalis (assembly GCF_028551555.1). Lineage (NCBI taxonomy): Eukaryota > Metazoa > Chordata > Aves > Passeriformes > Passerellidae > Melozone > Melozone crissalis. Next base: position 14,996,455 of record NW_026535783.1, on the reverse strand, counting down.
ATCCCTGTGTGGCTACCAAATGGTCTGATTTCTCCTAAGAAGATGTGGTGGTCAATCTGAAAAGAAATGAGGTTCTGAGTGATCGGTGACAGCTCGTCCTTTATGCTTCTCTCTTGCCACAGCTGAAAGAACCAACACCCATCTCTCCCCTGGCTCCTCCTACTCCTGGCGAAGAAGCCCAAGAAGAGCTAATAGAGGTGGCAAAGCGCCAGACTCCATCAGTGCTCACACCAGAGCCTGGATATCGTGAGCCCGTAAGTGCCAGTTGTCTGTGGTGCTGTCTTGAGAGCAAGGCAGAGGTGCAAGTTTCGGAGCAGCCAGCGCTTCCTGTTGCTGGCTGAGGATGCTGAGTGCTGGAGTGCTGCCAGGAGCTAGGGATTTCCTGCAGGCAGCGACAGCAGAACTTGGCCTTTGACCTGTGATGTTGAGGGTCCACAGGGCTGGTGCCTGTGGGAGAGCATCTGGCTCCTTGACTCGGGGAAACTCTGTCTCTGGGCTTCTGCAGCGCTGTGGCCGAGGGCACACGTGGTAGTGCTGGATGTCACGGGCCTTTGTATCTTTGTTTTCGCTTGTGTGAAAGGTGTGTTTGGCTTGTGTAATTTGTCTGCAGTTTTCTTGAGTTATTCTTCAATTCAGCAAATTCTTGTAGGCCAGGTGTCTTTTGTCTTTTGATAAGCTGCAAGGAGATGGTTGTTACGTGCATGGAGCTGTGGGGGCCATTCTTGTCCTGTGTGGCCAAAGAAAGTATGCACGCAGTTGGGAAGCCTTCTTGTGAGGCAAAAAGCAGAAGGGCCAAGTTTCTGTTGATGCATTTAGTGATGAAGCCTGCTGCATTGGAAAGAGCCTTGGAGCCTGGAGTGGGGGTGAAGCCGCAAGTCCTTGACTGCTACCTTGTGTTGCTCAGAAGAGGAACATGTAGAAATGGTGGATGCTGTATTTTGAACTCAAACTGGCCGTGCTGTGGCTAGCGAACTTCATGGGTTAAAAGGCCCCAGGGGTGCTGTAGAAGATGAGCTGAAATAGAGCAGCCAGTGGCCAGGTATCCAGGAAGGCCAAGACCATTGTGGCCTGTGTCAGCAGCAGTGGGGCAGCAGGAGGAGGGCAGTGAGCATGGCCCTGTGCTGGGCAGCGCTGCGGCCACAGCTGGAGTGCTGTGTGCACTTGTGGGCCCCTGGGAAGCAGAAAGTCATGGAGGGACTGCAGCGTGTTCAGAGACGGACAGGGGAGCTGGGCAAGGGAGTGCAGCACAAGGCCAGTGAGGAGGTGCTGAGGGACCTTTAGTCTGGACAATGGGAGGCTCATGAGGGACATTCAGGCAGACTTCCATCAATCCCTACATGACAGTGCTCAGCACAGTCGCTGTTTCCCTACCAAACATGCCCTCATTAAATCCAAGTGCTTTAGACACCGGAATGGGTGATACTTCCATCTTGTGTTTTCGGGCTAGTTGGTTGTTGGGAGAGTAGCTAAGAATTGGAAAAGTACAAGGCCGTGGCCAATTCCAAGTCCTGCACCTGCAAGATAGCGTATCCTTGGGCCTAGCTGTAGTATGATAACAAAGAGTTGAAGAGACATGAGAAAAGAGAGATGTAACATCTAAAGAATGGAGAAGAACTGATGTAGTGGTGTGGCCAATGGTCGGTGTAAATTACAGAATATTCAAGAGCTTACTACTTGCTGTATAAATGTCTGATGCTCTCTTCAATAAAGGAAGCTTGCTGATTCTCATATTGAGCGTCCCAAGTTTTCCCTGCAACCGACAAAAGACTCGTCCCCGACAAATGGCTCAATCTGCAACAGTTGGTTTCCTAGAAGAGGAAGCCCTGTTTGTTTTCTCCTTTTGCAGCAAGCAAAGATGCTTCTGCGCAACATTTCCTGCCCTTTTGACGCCTTGAATGAGATTGTGATGCAGTTTGAGTTTTCCACATCTGCAGCAGCAATGGCAATGGATTGCTGTCTCTTTCCTCCTCTTCCAATTCTGAGCTTTCAAGAAAAAAAAGTGGCATTTTACAGAGAAAACATTGCTTGCTGATGGCAGCTAGGGAGAAATATCAAATTCATAACTCTCTGTAATTCTGTATAATTGGCTGATATTAATTTGTTCAGTGGAACTTAGAATCCCTGTGTGGCTACCAAATGGTCTGATTTCTCCTAAGAAGATGTGGTGGTAGATCTGATAAGAAATGAGGTTCTGAGTGATAGGTGACAGCCTGTCCTTTATGCTTCTCTCTTGCCACAGCTGAAAGAACCAACACCCATCTCTCCCCTGGCTCCCGCGGCTCCTGGAGAAGAAGCCCAAGAGGAGCAAATTGAGGTGGCAAAGCGCCAGACTCCATCAGTTCTCACACCAGAGCCGGGATATCGTGAGCCCGTAAGTGCCAGTTGTCTGTGGTGCTGTCTTGCGCGCAAGGCAGAGGTGCAAGTTTTGGAGCAGCCAGCGCTTCCTGTTGCTGGCTGAGGATGCTGAGTGCTGGAGTGCTGCCAGGAGCTAGGGATTTCCTGCAGGCAGCGACAGCAGAACTTGGCCTTTGACCTGTGATGTTGAGGCCCAAAGGGCTGGTGCCTGTGGGAGAGCATCTGGCTCCTTGGCTCAGGGAAACTCTCTCTCTGGGCTTCTGCAGCGCTGTGGCTGAGGGCATACGTCGTAGTGCTCGAGGTCACGGCGCTTTGTTTTCCCCTGTTGGAAAGGTGTGTTCTGCTAGTGAGACCAATCTGCAGTTTTCTTCTGTAATTCTTCAGTTCTATCATGTCTTATTGCCTAGCTGCCTTTTTGCTTTGATAAGCAGCAAGGAGATGGTTATCTTGTCCATGAAGCTGGGCAGGCCTCATTCTTCTCCCATGTGGCCAAAGAAACAAAGTGCATATTATGAAGCCTTCTTGTGAGGCAAAAAGCAGAAGGGGCAAGATTCTTTAGATGCATTTTGTGATGTAGTCTGCCACTTTGGAAAGTGCATGTGAGCCTGGAGTGGGGCTGAAGCTGCAAATCCTTGACTGCGCACTCGTGCTGCTCCGAAGGGTAAGGCCATCTTGAAATGGTGAAGGCTGTATCTGAAGTCAAATAGGCAACTTTGTAGTTGGGGAGCTGTGTGGGCGAAAAGGACACAAGGGTTCTGCCAGTCTTGAGTAGCTGAAGATGAGGCAGCGTGTGGCCAGATGGGCAAGAAGGCCAAGGGCATAGTGGGCTGTGTCAGCAGCAGTGGGGCAGCAGGAGGAGGGCAGTGAGCGTGGCCCTGTGCTGGGCAGCGCTGCGGCCACAGCTGGAGTGCTGTGTGCACTTGTGCGCCCTGGGAAGCAGAAAGTCATGGAGGGGTTGCAGTGTGTGCAGAGGAGGACATGGGACCTGGGCAAGGGAGTTCAGCACAAGGCCAGTGAGGATGATCTGAGGGACCTTTAATATGGACAGTGGGAGGCACACAAGGGACCTTCAGGCAGACTTCCATCAATCCTTACATGACAGTGCTCACCACAAGGGCCGTTTCCCTCAAAAACATGCCCTCACTGAATCCAAGTGCTTTGGACACTTCAGTGGGAGACACTTCCATCTTGTGGCTTGCTGGCTAGTTGGTTTTCTAGGAGAGCAAGCTTTCATCATTTTCGCATTTTCCAGCAAGCAAAGATGCTTCTGCACAATGTTTCTTTCCCTGTTGCAGCACGTTACTGAGACTGCGATCCAGTGAGAATTTTCCACGTCTGTAGCAGCAGTAGCAATGGATTGCTATCTCTTTCCTTACCTTCCATTTCAAGAACTAAAAGATGTGTTTTACAGAGAAAAGGTTGCTTGCTGATAGCAGCTAGGGAGAAATATCAACTTCATATCCCTCTGGAAGTCTGTATAATTGGCCCATATTAATTTGGTCATTGGAACTTAGAATCCCTGTGTGGCTACCAAATGGTCTGATTTCTCCTAAGAAGATGTGGTGGTCAATCTGAAAAGAAATGAGGTTCTGAGTGATCGGTGACAGCTCGTCCTTTATGCTTCTCTCTTGCCACAGCTGACAGAACCAACACCCATCTCTCCCCTGGCTCCTGCTACTCCTGGCGAAGAAGCCCAAGAAGAGCTAATAGAGGTGGCAAAGCGCCAGACTCCATCAGTGCTCACACCAGAGCCTGGATATCGTGAGCCCGTAAGTGCCAGTTGTCTGTGGTGCTGTCTTGAGAGCAAGGCAGAGGTGCAAGTTTTGGAGTAGCCAGCGCTTCCTGTTGCTGGCTGAGGATGCTGAGTGCTGGAGTGCTGCCAGGAGCTAGGGATTTCCTGCAGGCAGCGACAGCAGAACTTGGCCTTTGACCTGTGATGTTGAGGGTCCACAGGGCTGGTGCCTGTGGGAGAGCATCTGGCTCCTTGACTCGGGGAAACTCTGTCTCTGGGCTTCTGCAGCGCTGTGGCCGAGGGCACACGTGGTAGTGCTGGATGTCACGGGCCTTTGTATCTTTGTTTTCCCTTGTGTGAAAGGTGTGTTTGGCTTGTGTAATTTGTCTGCAGTTTTCTTGAGTTATTCTTCAATTCAACAAATTCTTTTAGGCCAGGTGTCTTTTGTCTTTTGATAAGCTGCAAGGAGATGGTTGTTACGTGCATGGAGCTGTAGGGGCCATTCTTGTCCTGTGTGGCCAAAGAAAGTATGCACGCAGTTGGGAAGCCTTCTTGTGAGGCAAAAAGCAGAAGGGCCAAGTTTCTGTTGATGCATTTAGTGATGAAGCCTGCTGCATTGGAAAGAGCCTTGGAGCCTGGAGTGGGGGTGAAGCCGCGAGTCCTTGACTGCTACCTTGTGTTGCTCAGAAGAGGAACATGTAGAAATGGTGGATGCTGTATTTTGAACTCAAACTGGCCATGCTGTGGCTGGGGAACTTCATGGGTTAAAAGGCCCCAGGGGTGCCGTAGAAGATGAGCTGAACTAGAGCAGCCAGTGGCCAGGTATCCAGGAAGGCCAAGACCATTGTGGCCTGTGTCAGCAGCAGTGGGGCAGCAGGAGGAGGGCAGTGAGCATGGCCCTGTGCTGGGCAGCGCCACAACTGGAGTGCTGTGTGCACTTGTGGGCCCCTGGGAAGCAGAAAGTCATGGAGGGGCTGCAGTGTGTGCAGAGACGGACAGGGGAGCTGGGCAAGGGAGTGCAGCACAAGGCCAGTGAGGAGGTGCTGAGGGACCTTTAGTCTGGACAATGGGAGGCTCATGAGGGACATTCAGGCAGACTTCCATCAATCCCTACATGACAGTGCTCAGCACAGTCGCAGTTTCCCTACCAAACATGCCCTCATTAAATCCGAGTGCTTTAGACACCGGAATGGGTGATACTTCCATCTTGTGTTTTCGGGCTAGTTGGTTGTTGGGAGAGTAGCTAAGAATTGGAAAAGTACAAGGCCGTGGCCAATTCCAAGTCCTGCACCTGCAAGATAGCGTGTCCTTGGGCCTAGCTGTAGTATGATAACAAAGAGTTGAAGAGACATGAGAAAAGAGAGATGTAACATCTAAAGAATGGAGAAGAACTGATGTAGTGGTGTGGCCAATGGTCGGTGTAAATTACAGAATATTCATGAGCTTATTACTTGCTGTATAAATGTCTGATGCTCTCTTCAATAAAGGAAGCTTGCTGATTCTCATATCAAGCATCCCAAGTTTTCCCTGCAACCGACAAAAGACTCGTCCCCGACAAATGGCTCAATCTGCAACAGTTGGTTTCCTAGAAGAGGAAGCCCTGTTTGTTTTCTCCTTTTCCAGCAAACAAAGATGCTTCTGTACATTGTTTGCTTCCCTTTTGACTCCTTGAATGAGATTGTGATCCAGTTTGAATTTTCCTCCTCTGCAGCAGCAATAGCAATGGATTGCTATCTCTTTCCTACTCTTCCAATTCTGAGCTTTCAAGAACTAAAATTGTGTTTTACAGAGACAACGTTGCTTGCTGATAGCAGCTAGGGAGAAATAGCAACTTCATATCCATCAAGAGTTCTTTTCAATTGGCTGATATTAATTTGTTCAGTAGAACTTAGAATCCCTGTGTGGCTATCAAATGGTCTGATTTCTCCTAAGAAGCTGTGGTGGTAGATCTGAAAAGAAATGAGGTTCTGAGTGATAGGTGACAGCCTGTCCTTTATGCTTCTCTCTTGCCACAGCTGACAGAACCAACACCCATCTCTCCCCTGGCTCCCGCGGCTCCTGGAGAAGAAGCCCAAGAGGAGCAAATTGAGGTGGCAAAGCGCCAGACTCCATCAGTGCTCACACCAGAGCCTGGATATCGTGAGCCCGTAAGTGCCAGTTGTCTGTGGTGCTGTCTTGAGAGCAAGGCAGAGGTGCAAGTTTCGGAGCAGCCAGCGCTTCCTGTTGCTGGCTGAGGATGCTGAGTGCTGGAGTGCTGCCAGGAGCTAGGGATTTCCTGCAGGCAGCGACAGCAGAACTTGGCCTTTGACCTGTGATGTTGAGGCCCAAAGGGCTGGTGCCTGTGGGAGAGCATCTGGCTCCTTGGCTCAGGGAAACTCTCTCTCTGGGCTTCTGCAGCGCTGTGGCTGAGGGCATACGTCGTAGTGCTCGAGGTCACAGGGCTTTGTTTGTTTTCCCCTGTTGGAAAGGTGTGTTCTGCTAGTGAGACCGATCTGCAGTTTTCTTCTGTAATTCTTCAGTTCTATCATGTCTTATTGCCTAGCTGCCTTTTTGCTTTGATAAGCAGCAAGGAGATGGTTATCTTGTCCATGAAGCTGGGCAGGCCTCATTCTTCTCCCATGTGGCCAAAGAAACAAAGTGCATACTATGAAGGCTTCTAGTGAGGCAAAAAGCAGAAGGGGCAAGATTCTTTAGATGCATTTTGTGACGTAGTCTGCCACTTTGGAAAGTGCATGTGAGCCTGGAGTGAGGCTGAAGCTGCAAATCCTTGACTGGGCACTCGTGCTTCTTCGAAGGGAAGGGCTGTCTTGAAATGGTGAAGGCTGTATCTGAAGTCAAATAGGCAACTTTGTAGTTGGGGAGCTGCGCGGGCGAAAAGGCCCCAAGGGTTCTGCCGGTCTTGAGTAGCTGAAGATGAGGCAGCGTGTGGCCAGATGGGCAAGAAGGCCAAGGGCATGGTGGGCGGTGTCAGCAGCAGTGGGGCAGCAGGAGCAGGGCAGTGAGGGTGGCCCTGTGCTGGGCAGCGCTGCGGCCACAGCTGGAGTGCTGTGTGCACTTGTGGGTCCCTGGGAAGCAGAAAGTCATGGAGGGGCTGCAGTGTGTGCAGAGGAGGACATGGGACCTGGGCAAGGGAGTGCAGCACAAGGCCAGTGAGGATGTGCTGAGGGACCTTTAATATGGACAGTGGGAGGCACACAAGGGACCTTCAGGCAGACTTCCATCAATCCTTACATGACAGTGCTCACCACAAGGGCCGTTTCCCTCAAAAACATGCCCTCACTGAATCCAAGTGCTTTGGACACTTCAGTGGGAGACACTTCCATCTTGTGGCTTGCTGGCTAGTTGGTTTTCTAGGAGAGCAAGCTTTCATCATTTTCGCATTTTCCAGCAAGCAAAGATGCTTCTGCACAATGTTTCTTTCCCTGTTGCAGCACGTTACTGAGACTGCGATCCAGTGAGAATTTTCCACGTCTGTAGCAGCAGTAGCAATGGATTGCTATCTCTTTCCTTACCTTCCATTTCAAGAACTAAAAGATGTGTTTTACAGAGAAAAGGTTGCTTGCTGATAGCAGCTAGGGAGAAATATCAACTTCATATCCCTCTGGAAGTCTGTATAATTGGCCCATATTAATTTGGTCATTGGAACTTAGAATCCCTGTGTGGCTACCAAATGGTCTGATTTCTCCTAAGAAGATGTGGTGGTCAATCTGAAAAGAAATGAGGTTCTGAGTGATCGGTGACAGCTCGTCCTTTATGCTTCTCTCTTGCCACAGCTGAAAGAACCAACACCCATCTCTCCCCTGGCTCCCGCTACTCCTGGCGAAGAAGCCCAAGAAGAGCTAATAGAGGTGGCAAAGCGCCAGACTCCATCAGTGCTCACACCAGAGCCTGGATATCGTGAGCCCGTAAGTGCCAGTTGTCTGTGGTGCTGTCTTGAGAGCAAGGCAGAGGTGCAAGTTTCGGAGCAGCCAGCGCTTCCTGTTGCTGGCTGAGGATGCTGAGTGCTGGAGTGCTGCCAGGAGCTAGGGATTTCCTGCAGGCAGCGACAGCAGAACTTGGCCTTTGACCTGTGATGTTGAGGGTCCACAGGGCTGGTGCCTGTGGGAGAGCATCTGGCTCCTTGACTCGGGGAAACTCTGTCTCTGGGCTTCTGCAGCGCTGTGGCCGAGGGCACACGTGGTAGTGCTGGATGTCACGGGCCTTTGTATCTTTGTTTTCCCTTGTGTGAAAGGTGTGTTTGGCTTGTGTAATTTGTCTGCAGTTTTCTTGAGTTATTCTTCAATTCAACAAATTCTTTTAGGCCAGGTGTCTTTTGTCTTTTGATAAGCTGCAAGGAGATGGTTGTTACGTGCATGGAGCTGTGGGGGCCATTCTTGTCCTGTGTGGCCAAAGAAAGTATGCACGCAGTTGGGAAGCCTTCTTGTGAGGCAAAAAGCAGAAGGGCCAAGTTTCTGTTGATGCATTTAGTGATGAAGCCTGCTGCATTGGAAAGAGCCTTGGAGCCTGGAGTGGGGGTGAAGCCGCGAGTCCTTGACTGCTACCTTGTGTTGCTCAGAAGAGGAACATGTAGAAATGGTGGATGCTGTATTTTGAACTCAAACTGGCCGTGCTGTGGCTAGGGAACTTCATGGGTTAAAAGGCCCCAGGGGTGCTGTAGAAGATGAGCTGAACTAGAGCAGCCAGTGGCCAGGTATCCAGGAAGGCCAAGACCATTGTGGCCTGTGTCAGCAGCAGTGGGGCAGCAGGAGGAGGGCAGTGAGCATGGCCCTGTGCTGGGCAGCGCTGCGGCCACAGCTGGAGTGCTGTGTGCACTTGTGGGCCCCTGGGAGGCAGAAAGTCATGGAGGGACCGCAGCGTGTTCAGAGACGGACAGGGGAGCTGGGCAAGGGAGTGCAGCACAAGGCCAGTGAGGAGGTGCTGAGGGACCTTTAGTCTGGACAATGGGAGGCTCATGAGGGACATTCAGGCAGACTTCCATCAATCCCTACATGACAGTGCTCAGCACAGTCGCAGTTTCCCTACCAAACATGCCCTCATTAAATCCAAGTGCTTTGGACACCGGAATGGGTGATACTTCCATCTTGTGTTTTCGGGCTAGTTGGTTGTTGGGAGAGTAGCTAAGAATTGGAAAAGTACAAGGCCGTGGCCAATTCCAAGTCCTGCACCTGCAAGATAGCGTGTTCTTGGGCCTAGCTGTAGTATGATAACAAAGAGTTGAAGAGACATGAGAAAAGAGAGATGTAACATCTAAAGAATGGAGAAGAACTGATGTAGTGGTGTGGCCAATGGTCGGTGTAAATTACAGAATATTCAAGAGCTTACTACTTGCTGTATAAATGTCTGATGCTCTCTTCAATAAAGGAAGCTTGCTGATTCTCATATTGAGCGTCCCAAGTTTTCCCTGCAACCGACAAAAGACTCGTCCCCGACAAATGGCTCAATCTGTAACAGTTGGTTTCCTAGAAGAGGAAGCCCTGTTTGTTTTCTCCTTTTGCAGCAAGCAAAGATGCTTCTGCGCAACATTTCCTGCCCTTTTGACGCCTTGAATGAGATTGTGATGCAGTTTGAGTTTTCCACATCTGCAGCAGCAATGGCAATGGATTGCTGTCTCTTTCCTCCTCTTCCAATTCTGAGCTTTCAAGAAAAAAAAGTGGCATTTTACAGAGAAAACATTGCTTGCTGATGGCAGCTAGGGAGAAAAATCAAATTCATAACTCTCTGTAATTCTGTATAATTGGCTGATATTAATTTGTTCAGTGGAACTTAGAATCCCTGTGTGGCTACCAAATGGTCTGATTTCTCCTAAGAAGATGTGGTGGTAGATCTGAAAAGAAATGAGGTTCTGAGTGATAGGTGACAGCCTGTCCTTTATGCTTCTCTCTTGCCACAGCTGACAGAACCAACACCCATCTCTCCCCTGGCTCCCGCGGCTCCTGGAGAAGAAGCCCAAGAGGAGCAAATTGAGGTGGAAGAGCGCCAGACTCCATCAGTTCTCACACCAGAGCCGGGATATCGTGAGCCCGTAAGTGCCAGTTGTCTCTGGTGCTGTCTTGAGAGCAAGGCAGAGGTGCAAGTTTTGGAGCAGCCAGCGCTTCCTGTTGCTGGCTGAGGATGCTGAGTGCTGGAGTGCTGCCAGGAGCTAGGGATTTCCTGCAGGCAGCGACAGCAGAACTTGGCCTTTGACCTGTGATGTTGAGGCCCAAAGGGCTGGTGCCTGTGGGAGAGCATCTGGCTCCTTGGCTCAGGGAAACTCTCTCTCTGGGCTTCTGCAGCGCTGTGGCTGAGGGCATACGTCGTAGTGCTGGAAAGTCACAGGGCTTTGTTTGTTTTCCCCTGTTGGAAAGGTGTGTTCTGCTAGTGAGACCGATCTGCAGTTTTCTTCTGTAATTCTTCAGTTCTATCATGACTTATTGCCTAGCAGCCTTTTTGCTTTGATAAGCTGCAAAGAGATGGTTATCTTGTCCATGAAGCTGGGCAGGCCTCATTCTTCTCCCATGTGGCCAAAGAAACAAAGTGCATACTATGAAGCCTTCTTGTGAGGCAAAAAGCAGAAGGGGCAAGATTCTTTAGATGCATTTTGTGATGTAGTCTGCCCCTTTGGAAAGTGCATGTGAGCCTGGAGTGGGGCTGAAGGTACAAGCCCTTGACTTCTTTCTTGTGCTGCTCCGAAGGGTAAGGCCATCTTGAAATGGTGAAGGCTGTATCTGAAATCAAATAGGCAACTTTGTAGTTGGGGAGCTGTGTGGGCGAAAAGGACACAAGGGTTCTGCCAGTCTTGAGTAGCTGAAGATGAGGCAGCGTGTGGCCAGATGGGCAAGAAGGCCAAGGGCATAGTGGGCTGTGTCAGCAGCAGTGGGGCAGCAGGAGGAGGGCAGTGAGCGTGGCCCTGTGCTGGGCAGCGCTGCGGCCACAGCTGGAGTGCTGTGTGCACTTGTGGGCCCCTGGGAGGCAGAAAGTCATGGAGGGGCTGCAGTGTGTGCAGAGACGGACAGGGGACCTGGGCAAGGGAGTGCAGCACAAGGCCAGTGAGGAGGTGCTGAGGGACCTTTAGTCTGGACAAGGGGAGGTTCATAAGGGACATTCAGGCAGACTTCCATCAATCCCTACATGACAGTGCTCAGCACAGTCACTGTTTCCCTACCAAACATGCCCTCATTAAATCCAAGTGCTTTGGACACCGGAATGGGTGATACTTCCATCTTGTGTTTTCTGGCTAGTTGGTTGTTGGGAGAGTAGCTAAGAATTGGAAGAGTACAAGGCCGTGGCCAATTCCAAGTCCTGCACCTGCAAGATAGCGTGTCCTTGGGCCTAGCTGTAGTATGATAACAAAGAGTTGAAGAGACATGAGAAAAGAGAGATGTAACATCTAAAGAATGGAGAAGAACTGATGTAGTGGTGTGGCCAATGGTCGATGTAAATTACAGAATATTCAAGAGCTTACTACTTGCTGTATAAATGTCTGATGCTCTCTTCAATAAAGGAAGCTTGCTGATTCTCATATTGAGTGTCCCAAGTTTTCCCTGCAACCGACAAAAGACTCGTCCCCGACAAATGGCTCAATCTGTAACAGTTGGTTTCCTAGAAGAGGAAGCCCTGTTTGTTTTCTCCTTTTGCAGCAAGCAAAGATGCTTCTGCGCAACATTTCCTGCCCTTTTGACGCCTTGAATGAGATTGTGATCCAGTTGGAATTTTCCACGTCTGCAGCAGCAATGGCAATGGATTGCTCTCTCTTTCCTACTCTTCCTATTCTGAGCTTTCAAGTACTAAAAGCTGCATTTTACAGAGACAACATTGCTTGCTGATGGCAGCTAGGGAGAAATATCGATTTCATATCCATCAAGAGTTCTATTCTATTGGCTGATATAATTTTGTCAGTGGAACTTAGAATTCCTGTGTGGCAACCAAATGGTCTGATTTCTCCTAAGAAGATGTGGTGGTCGATCTGAAAAGAAAGGAGGTTCTGAGTGATCGGTGACAGCTCGTCCTTTATGCTTCTCTCTTGCCACAGCTGAAAGAACCAACACCCATCTCTCCCCTGGCTCCTCCTACTCCTGGCGAAGAAGCCCAAGAAGAGCTAATTGAGGTGGCAAAGCGCCAGACTCCATCAGTGCTCACACCAGAGCCTGGATATCGTGAGCCCGTAAGTGCCAGTTGTCTGTGGTGCTGTCTTGAGAGCAAGGCAGAGGTGCAAGTTTTGGAGCAGCCAGCGCTTCCTGTTACTGGCTGAGGATGCTGAGTGCTGGAGTGCTGCCAGGAGCTAGGGATTTCCTGCAGGCAGCGACAGCAGAACTTGGCCTTTGACCTGTGATGTTGAGGGTCCACAGGGCTGGTGCCTGTGGGAGAGCATCTGGCTCCTTGGCTCAGGGAAACTCTCTCTCTGGGCTTCTGCAGCGCTGTGGCTGAGGGCATACGTCGTAGTGCTGCAGGTCACAGGGCTTTGCTTGTTTTCCCTTGTTGGAAAGGTGTGTTCTGCTAGTGAAACAGGTCTGCAGTTTTCTTCTGTAATTCTTCAGTTCTATCATGACTTATTGCCTAGCTGCCTTTTTGCTTTGATAAGCAGCAAGGAGATGGTTATCTTGTCCATGAAGCTGGGCAGGCCTCATTCTTCTCCCATGTGGCCAAAGAAACAAAGTGCATATTATGAAGCCTTCTTCTGAGGCAAAAAGCAGAAGGGGCAAGATTCTTTAGATGCATTTTGTGATGTAGTCTGCCCCTTTGGAAAGTGCATGTGAGCCTGGAGTGGGGCTGAAGTTGCAAGTCCTTGACTTCTTTCGTGTGCTGCTCCGAAGGGTAAGGCCATCTTGAAATGGTGAAGGCTGTATCTGAAGTCAAATAGGCAACTTTGTAGTTGGGGAGCTGCGTGGGCGAAAAGGACCCAGGAGTTCTGCCGGTCTTGATTAGCTGAAGATGAGGCAGCATGTGGCCAGATGGGCAAGAAGGCCAAGGGCATGGTGGGCTGTGTCAGCAGCAGTGGGGCAGGAGGAGCAGGGCGGTGAGGGTGGCCCTGTGCTGGGCAGCGCTGCGGCCACAGCTGGAGTGCTGTGTGCACTTGTGGGTCCCTGGGAGCAGAAAGTCATGGAGGGGCTGCAGTGTGTGCAGAGGAGGACACGGGACCTGGGCAAGGGAGTGCAGCACAAGGCCAGTGAGGATGTGCTGAGGGACCTTTAATATGGACAGTGGGAGGCACACAAGGGACCTTCAGGCAGACTTCCATCAATCCTTACATGACAGTGCTCACCACAAGGGCCGTTTCCCTCAAAAACATGCCCTCACTGAATCCAAGTGCTTTGGACACTTCAGTGGGAGACACTTCCATCTTGTGGCTTGCTGGCTAGTTGGTTTTCTAGGAGAGCAAGCTTTCATCATTTTCGCATTTTCCAGCAAGCAAAGATGCTTCTGCACAATGTTTCTTTCCCTGTTGCAGCACATTACTGAGACTGCGATCCAGTGAGAATTTTCCACGTCTGTAGCAGCAGTAGCAATGGATTGCTATCTCTTTCCTTACCTTCCATTTCAAGAACTAAAAGATGTGTTTTACAGAGAAAAGGTTGCTTGCTGATAGCAGCTAGGGAGAAATATCAACTTCATATCCCTCTGGAAGTCTGTATAATTGGCCCATATTAATTTGGTCAGTGGAACTTAGAATCCCTGTGTGGCTTCCAAATGGTCTGATTTCTCCTAAGAAGATGTGGTGGTCAATCTGAAAAGAAATGAGGTTCTGAGTGATAGGTGACAGCTCATCCTTTATGCTTCTCTCTTGCCACAGCTGACTGAACCATTAGCCGTCTCTCCCCTGGCTCCCGCTACTCCTGGCGAAGAAGCCCAAGTGCTCACACCAGAGCCTGGATATCGTGAGCCCGTAAGTGCCAGTTGTCTGTGGTGCTGTCTTTAGTGCAAGGCAGAGGTGCAAGTTTCGGAGCAGCCAGAGCTTCCTGTTGCTGGCTGAGGATGCTGAGTGCTGGAGTGCTGCCAGGAGCTAGGGATTTCCTGCAGGCAGTGACAGCAGAACTTGGCCTTTGACCTGTGATGTTGAGGCCCAAAGGGCTGGTGCCTGTTGGAGAGCATCTGGCTCCTTGGCTCAGCGAAGCTCTGTCTCTGGGCTTCTGCAGCGCTGTGGCTGAGGGCATACGTGGTAGTGCTGGATTTCACGGGTCTTTGTTTGTTTTCCCTTGTTGGAAAGGTGTGTTTGGCTTGTGAAATTGATCTGCAGTTTTCCTCTGTAATTCTTCGGTTCTATCATGTCTTATTGCCTAGCTGCCTTTTTGCTTTGATAAGCTGCAAGGAGTTGTCCATGAAGCTGGGCAGGCTCATTCTTCTCCCGTGTGGCCAAAAAACCCAAATGCATATCATGAAACCTTCTTGTGAGGCAAAAAGCAGAAGGGGCAAGTTTCTTTAGATGCATTTTGTGATTTGGTCTGCCGCTTTGGAAAGTGCATGTGAGCCTGGAGTGCGGCTGAAGCTGCAAGTCCTTGACTTCTGTCTTGTGCTGCTCCGAAGGGGAAGGCTATCTTGACATGGTGAATGCTGTATCTGAAGTCAGATAGACAACTTCGTAGTTGTGGAGCTGTGTAGGTGAAAACGACCCAGGGGTTCTGCCGGTCTTGAGCAGCTGAAGATGAGGCAGCGTGTGGCCAGATGGGCAAGAAGGCCAAGGGCATGGTGGGCTGTGTCAGCAGCAGTGGGGCAGCAGGAGCAGGGCAGTGAGCGTGGCCCTGTGCTGGGCAGCGCTGTGGCCACAGCTGGAGTGCTGTGTGCACTTGTGGGCTCCTGGGAAACAGAAAGTCACTGATGGGCTGCATTTTGTGCAGAGAAGGACAGGGGAGCTGGGCAAGGGAGTGCAGCTGAAGGCCAGTGAGGAGGTGCTGAGGGACCTTTTGTCTGGATAATGAGAGGCTCATGAGTGGCCTTCAGCATCTCCTCAGTATATCCAAATATTTTAGCCATGTTTGTAGTGACTTTCCCCCTTTGTTTTAATCGTTATATTTTGGTTTGCTTTCAAGTGTAGGCCTATTAATTTTCTTTTTCTTCCAAGCATTGTGCTTTTTAAGATTATTTCCTGACTTTGTAGATTTCTGGGCCTAGCTATGCTGAAATTTTATATTCCACAGTAGCACTTCTGGAGAATGCAGTATTTTTTCATGAGAACACATCATTTGGTGCAGGGACCTTGGTGCAGAAGGAGCTGTTGTGGTTCTAGTCCAGCCAGTAGGGCCTTTCTGATCACTTTGAGCTTAGCTGCGCCCATGCGTATTTGCTGCCCAGGTAACCAGTGTGTGTTGTGTTTTGGAATTAAGCAGAAGATCAATGTCCTTGCATTCCACGTGCTCCTCAGAGATCACAGGATCTGGGTGGGGCTCGGCTGCATTTCTGATTCCAGCCACTTTAGCACTGTCAGTGTGGTTGAGTCCAAGAAAAGAACTTGCTTGAGCACAGATGCACAAAGAGTGCAGTTCCCAGTGCAATGCTCTGGGTCTGATCCCTTTCCATAAGGACCCACATGCTCCAGATTCCCCAAGAGTGTGCTTTATTGAAGCTACAGGAGAGCAATCTCAGGATTGTTGCTGAGCAGGGCACTGGCTATCAAGTTTTGATGTGTGTAGCAATAAAGAGGACATTAAAGAGAGATTTCAGTAATGAGATCTCTCTGTCTATCTATCTATCCATCTATCTATCTATCTATCTATCTATCTATCTATGTAACATTTACATAATTGAATCTTCCTGGCTCTCATCCAAGGCATTTGGAGATGCAAAGGTCACCTAAAGCATCCCTCTCAGGAGGGGATTAGAGACATGTTCCCTTGACCAGTTCTGAGCAGGCAGAGATGTTTTCCCTTCCAGATATGATCGTTTTCCCCTCAGAGTTGTTTTTGTCCTCTGGCCTCTTCTGCCCTGAAGTCCCCAGTTAATTCTTTAAATTTCTGCCTGTCCTAGAGAGGTGGAACAATTCCAGGTTTAGGTGGTGTTCGGTGACTCTGGTCATACGTGCCATGCATTACATGATGCATGGTTTCCTTCACTGGCATCCCCAGGGCTGTATAAGTGCATTCATTAATGGGGCCTTAGGAGAGTCTCTGTAACTGCTGGTCAGAATTCTCAGTTGACAAAAGAGGGAGAAGAAACACCGTGGTCCTCCTCCATATACTGAGGTGGCCATAGGGGCTCAGTGACACCCATCAGAGAACTTTGCATGCATCCTCATCTTCTAAATGACCAGGTTTTCTAACAAGAGTGTGGATGTCAGAAAGGCAGGAAGGCTGGTGCAGGCCTGAAGAGAATGTGAACTCCAGAAGCGTCTCACAAGGGCTGTGCTTACCCAGGAAGCCACCTGCAGAGCCAGGATGGAGCTGTGGGAAAGGGCAGGGTGTCAGTCACTACTGAAAGACAAACAGGACATGGCACAAGCAGAGGGAGGCCCTCACCAGACCCTTGAGAAATGCCACACCTTCCCTGTCAGCTGCCTGAGAGGCTCTTGCAGCTTCAGTCCCAGATGGCCCCTGATTCTCAGGCCAGGATCACTTTGGAATCTGTGCCTCCTCTCAAACAGAGAATGACCCAGCAGAGCAGCAGTGCTTTGGGAACGTGTGAGCACAGCAGTCTTTGAGTCTTGGCCCACAAAGGTCATATGGGAAGCTGAAACCCATCTTCTCTTGCTTTCTGTGCAGGTGCTTCTAGAGAGAGAGCAGGAGCAGATTGCTTCAACAGAGATGCCATGCCAGACTCAGGGTGAGCTGTTCCCAGCCCGAGAGCAGGAAGAGCAGCTCAGGCAGCAGGTGGAAGAGCCACAGAAAAATGGCCAAGTAAGCCTGACTGGCCAGGGCACAGAGGGAAGGGCAGAAGAGGGGCATAAACCAGAGCTCTTGGGACTGAGGAGGCCAGGAATCCCACAGGCACTGGAAGCACAGAGCCTTGGAATCTGCAGAGACCAGCCCTGGGACAGGAGGTTTGCAATGGAAGCAGAGGTGGGTAGGGAGGCAGAAGAAGTGGCTGAATAAATGTGATTTTGAGGCTGCAAGAGGAAAAAAACTGAGGCTGAGCAAGAGTCACTTGTCCTGCATTTGTGTGTACAGAAGATCAAGGAAGAGCCACAAGCAGAGCTGCCCGAAGCTCAGAGTGCCATCATGGACGTGAAGAACATGAACATGGAAGACATGGGAAGAAATCAAGATGAGAATCTTGATCAGCAGAGGGGCGATCAACAAAACCAGGTGAGTGAAGGAGTGGCAGCCACTCCACTCATGAAACATCCTCTCGCTTGTTTTTTAGAGAACATGAAGGAACAGCTAAACGCAGAGCTTCAGATAGCTGACATTAGGATCAAGACAAGGCAGAAGAGGCTGGAGGAAGAAATGAAAATCATCAGGGAGAAACTTAATTGCTTCCCTCATTCTCTACAAAAGCAAGTGAGTGAAAGAGGGATGCAGTCACTGCAGTCACCCAAGGGGTGGTTTCTGCCCTTCTTGCCTTTCCAGTGCAGAGCAGCAGGGAGTGGGGTGATGCCTCTGAGTGCTATCCTGCTGTAGTGTGTATCACAGTCACTCTGAAGGACATTTCCTGGTGTGCTCAATCTCCTGGGCTGCCCTGGATAGTGGAATTTTTCCTTTGGCCTTTTGGCCAGCAGTCATCCAAATTGATTCCTGCTCTCCTGTTCTCAGACCCAGATGGGGGATTGAAACAAGCTGTTGTATCCCCTGTCAATCTGTTCTTTCCCTTTCCTCACAGTTGATGACTCCTGGCGGACCGGGACAAGCTGTAGTGTCTGACTGCTTTGTTCTGTTTCATTTGAGGAGCAAGAGTTGACATCTGACCGGGCAGCCTGTGAAGACTTCCAGCAAATGTCTGGCAATGAAGGACCCCAAGTTAAGAGTGAGGCACAGGAACAGTGCCCACCAGAAGTGCTCCAGGTCCAGCACATCAAAGGCTCTGAACCTGCTGCCGCAGCAGCACTGCCTGGAAGAAGCCATTCTGTAAAACCTGGAACCTCAAGCTTGGGCAGTTCCTTCATCTCTCCGAAACAGGAGGCTGAGAAGAGGTACCTGGAGATGCTGGGTACGTCTGGGCTGTTTCTTGTCTGAGGGACAGTGCATTGTGTGCAGGTGTCAGCAGAGCTGTACCAAATGCTCCTCCTGAGTTTGGTGCCACAGGGCCATTTAGGACTCCCCAGAGGAAGCGCTGCACTCCGAGGCAGCGAGAGAGCGCTCTGGGTGTTCCTGCTGCCTCTGAGGGCACCTTGGACTGGCTTGGGTTTGCCTGAGCATCCCTCTCTGCTAAAGGCTGAAGCAGGGATTGTTCTTGCATCAGCAGAAGGCTGTGACCTAGCAAATGATCTAGGCAAGTCCTGTGTGCTAGTGGCCAAACTGAATAGAATTTTCAGCTTCCTAAATTCTCCTTAGACTCCTGACTTCCAACCAGTCATCAGAGAAAAAAACCTTCACAGAAATGGACTGGTTTTGGAGTTCCGTCTTTTTGATTGGGGATTTTTTTTTTTTTTTTTTTGAGAGGGGATGGTTTTTGTACTGTTTATTTTTTGTGGGGATTTTTTGGTTTTGGTTTTTGTGTGGTTTTTGTTGTGTTTTGGGGGTTTTTTTTTTGATGGTTTGTGGGGTTTTTTTGGTGGAGTTCATTTATCTCCATCCTGAAAGAGCTCTTCTGTGTCACGTCTAACTGCTGGCATTTTTATGACTGTTACTTTTACGAATACTACACCTGCAGTTTATTTTCATGAGAATGCTATATTTTTTGTCAATAAGAGAATGCTATATTTTTGTCAATACGACCTACTTTGAAAGAACATCAGGTTACAGGACAAATAGAAAGCAAGAGGTGTTTTCCATGTGCCCCCCCCAAAGAAACCAGATGCTTTTGTAAAAATCTTTATTTAATCTTCTAGTTTTATGCTTATCAAGATGTGTCCAAGAGACACATCCAAGTGGCGTGATCAGATAAAACTGTACTGCAGGCATTTCTCAGGAGAGAGCCTCCAGCCCAGCCATGGTATATTCCTCAGATCCATGGCACTTTTCCATACCCGATTCCCACTCTTTCCCCTGACTGTTAGGATCCTACCCGTTGGCCCAAGCCCTGCTCAGGTCAGTTTCTAGGAAAACACATCAAGTTCTTTTGTGATTCTGCAGCACAATCCAATGAATCTGCCTATTGCCCATACCAGCTGCCAGTGCTGTGCTCTCAGATAAGACCTGGTGGGGCTGAGAGCAGAGCCCAGTGGATTCTGTGTCTACCATCACCTGTTGGGACAAAAAGGGCACTGATCCACACCTCGGTGGGGCTGATCTCAAAGCCCATCCTGTTGTGTCCTGAATGGGGACAACAGCTTGTACGGGGCTCAGACTGGCTGTGGCTTGTTCCCACTGCCTGTCAGTGCTCATGCTTGGGCTTTGCCAGCCTTGTTGTGCTAGCTGCCCTGTCCCTGAGGGTTGCTTTGACTGCAGAGGCTGGAGCCATCCATCGCTGGGAGAGGGGCATCTTTGAGCTAAGCCTGCTCATGAACAGGTCAGGGTCCTGATGCTGAAACCCCATTGGGATTAGTTCTAGCATGAGCTGCTCTGCTTTACAAATGGAAAGGCATTCTTTTGGCAAACAGCTGAAAGGTAGAGAAGATGTCCTTCTCTCCTGGAAATGCATGTCCCTGTGCTTTTGTTTGCTGTTAAGAGAACTTCTCAAAGGACTGTACAAAATCAATCTCTGTGCCAGCCACCTGCGCTGCAGGGCTGCCCGTCTTGTTGCTGTTGTGGTGGTTGTTACCCACCTGAGCACAAAGGGCTGAGAGCCCCAGAGAGTGGGGCTGCCTTTTGTGTCTCCTGGAAGCTGGCATCTCTGCTTTAAAGACAGCATCGTGCATTTTGTTTCCCTCAGGGAGAATGGTGAACCAGGAAAATCCTGTTATGAAATATACTGAAAAGGAACGTATTGGCAGTGGGTGAGTCCAACTGCAGATACTCCTGCACAGCCATGGGCCAGGTGTTTTTCTAGTGAAATGTCTATGCAGCGTGAAGTCACGCAAGCTGAAAACATGTTCAGACACTGGGGATAGATGATCCCATCTCTCAGTGCTGCTCAGAATTTGTGAGTGTGCTCAGAAGGCACTGTCAGAGACATCTCTATGCTGCTGAGGTCTTGTCTGCATCAAAGAACAGGATCTGGGAGATCTCCTTGTCTCTCAAGTGTGGGAATGCTCAGTGTTAATTTCTTTAGCATTTTTCTGTGTCTCAAAATCATACTGGCATACTAATGGAAAAAGAAGAAACTTGCTTGCCTCAAAGAGCAACCTATCCCCTATCAAAGCTGTGTGAGATAAGAGTTGCCAGGAGCATTTCTTTCCCCTCATTGGCAGAAGGAAATACTCTGTGGTCAGGATAGGAACCACACAGTTTAGAAAGTGAAACCCAAGAGGAAAGAATAAACTCCCCTTAGAAGTTGAATTCCAGTGCATCAGGAACAGGCCCAGTGCCTGCACTTGAGAAGAAAATGCATCTTCTGCCTTCTGGCAGAGCCCTCCTGCATCCTGCAGGTTTTACACATTTACAGCACAGATCTCCTGTGTGGGCTGGCTTTCACTCTAGGACCTAAACAGTTTCTGCTTTCTCTCCTTCTGTTTTGTTTCTAGGGGTTTTGGACAAGTGATTAGAGCACTCAACAATGCCACAGGAGGAGAGGTAAATATCAACAGACCCTGCAGACTCTGCTGCTCTTGAGGGGCTTTCCCCTCTGGTGTGAGCTTTGGCTGGAGCTTTGGGTAGAGCTGTGCTTGAAAAGGCACAAGAAGCACAGACTGGTGCCAGCCTGCAAAATACATCTGGCACAATCTTTGTCCTCCTCAGCTGCTGGAAGGAAGGCACGCAGGGCAATGCTTCCTTTCAGAGAAGGACACGCTCACTCACTCTCCATTGCTAAAACAAAGGTGGTGCCTTAGAGCACCTCACTGCTCTTTGGGGCTACAGCTTCAGAGTCCTGAATTCTCATTTCTGGCTGCCAGCAAATCCATCTGAAAGTTACTGGTAGTTCCTTAGCCACCTGCAGTGCTGCACTTGGCAACTGCACATTGGGAGAGATCTGCAAGGTATCCCTAAAAGCCCTAAGACCCACCCATAGCCTTTGCAAGATGTATCCACAGAGTATTAAGGCATGGATTACTTCTTCTGAATCCCAAACAAAGCAGCAGAGATTGTGGTCAGAGGTTTGTGGGTCATAGCTGAGACACAACTGTTACCAAGTGGACAAGGCAAAATGTCAGTGGCCCCAGGTGTCCTGTAACTGGCCCCCAAGGGAGCAGAGAAATGGGCTGTTGGGATGTCAGTTCCTAATTACTGCAGTGCCTAATGACAAGGCAATTTGGCACAGCTCAGCTGTGTCATTGCAAAATCACTCGCTCCATTGCATCGTGGTCTCATGCCACCAACTGCTCAAGTTACTGATTTTCAATGTCATTTTAGGTGGCCATAAAGAAAATAAATCTAAAAGGACTGAGGAGCAAGCAACTAACTGTTAATGAAATCATGATTATGAAGAGATATAGGAATCCCAGTGTTGTGAATTATTTAGACAGGTGAGAGGTCTTGGTCTTATCTCATCAATGGGCATTTACATACAGAAAACATGAGAGGTTAAAAACCCACTTTGGTCAGTGGCAGAAAGTATAGCTGTTAATTTTGATTCATTCGTATTTCTCTATTCATCTCCAGTGGATGAGAAGAGAGTGCATCTTGTCTGCCTGAGTCTTCCCTGGCACTCCTAGTTTGAAAATTATTCCAAAATTATTCAAAACCTGGATCAGCTGTATCTTACTAAGTCAATAGCCTCGAAGTACACGGCCTCCACACTTTTTTGGGATAGATTTTTTAAAATTTCTTAAATGCTGATGAACCATCCTGAAGTGGATTTCCCTTAGATCATTACCACTCTTTGCCATTGCTGTGCATGCCAGGAAGACTAGGTGCTTATTTCCAGAAACACTATGCCTGACATATTTTTATCTGGGCTGTTACTAAACTGCACTTTTCACTTGCTGTCCATCTAAGACATCTCCTTTTTCACAGCTGTGTCTTTCTCCTCCAGACTGCACAGATTGCAAGCAATGCACAGCTGAGAGGGAATGTCTATTCCTTTGATTCTGTCCTAGTCACAAAGGAACCTGGAAACAAAAAACCCAGAAGTAAAAAATCAACATAGCCATGCATATTTATCTCCACACCCTTGTTTCCTTCTTTCAGCTACCTTCTGGGTGAGGAACTCTGGCTAGTTATGGAGTTCATGGATGGAGGCACTCTGAGCGACGTCATTAGCAAGACTTGCCTGTCTGAAGACCACATGGCAGCCATCTGTCGGGAGGTCAGCAATCCCATCTGTGTTTCCAAGGGCTTGGGCAGGGTTGTCTGGGAAACAAGGGCTCAGATCAGGAGAGGTTTCATCTGCCAAGTTTTGTTTCTGTGTTGCTGGTATGCTATGGGCAAGTAAAAGCATCTCAAGTGAAAGGCCTGCCAGTGCCCCTGCACTCACTGTACTCAGTGCCAGTACTCTCATGTCCTGCTGTTGTACTCTCACTCTGCCTCATGTATTTGCTGTTGTCCATCTTACCTCACTAAACTTTTGCCTGTCTTTACTGTATTTCTTGCCTGTGAAAGCAAAGGTGCTGGTGGCAGGGTTTGAAACAAACAGCAAAGGAAAAAAGAGAGAGACTCATTTCTTTCAGTCCTCAGCTAAAAAGGACAGGAGTGCAGCCCAAATTCTCTTTCCTTCTGAGCACAGGCACTGCAGCAGCAGTCATCCTGGCTGGTTTGCAGGGGACAGTCTACAACAGCAGGTGCTGTTGCTCTTTCAGAAGCTGACGTGCCTTTCCTCAGAAAGGTCCTGCTCTGCAAGTGTTGGAGCAGCAAGCTCTTCCTCTCAGTGGCACTGTGTTCTGCCATTACTCCCCATTCCCCTGCGGAAAGGGAATCTTTTAGATTCTTTGTTGCCTTTCTTGTGGGATGAAATCCCATTACTTATTTTTTCCTTCCTCTTTCTGTTTTCTCTTTCAGTGCCTGCAAGGACTGTATTTTCTTCATTCAAACCACGTCATCCACCGAGATGTGAAGAGCGGCAACATCCTTCTCAGAAGCGACGGTTCTGTCAAGCTGGGTTAGTGTATTCTTGGTCAGGTGCAGCATTCCAGGGATGTGGGGTGTAGGGCTGCTTTGAGTGACTGCCAGCTCCCCAGAAATGGTGCTGGTGGCAGCGCAGGGACACCATGTCAACCATGAGCTGGTGACACAGTTGCAACGTGCACAGAGGTATGAGAAGGAACAAGCAGTCAGGAGTGGCCTTGCTCTGTGTGTGTCCCTGCCAGAGGGAGGGAGCTACAAGTGTAAAGCTTTCAAAGAACAAAAGCCACTGCTGGAGGCAGTGTAAAAATGGGGGGATTTTTTAAGTCACCAATGCCAGGAGATTCAACAGCACATTTTCAAACTTCTACTGGGGAATTCTTTTGCTTGCTTTCCTCATTGCATAGAATTCAAATAAAACCCGTATTTTGTTTTCTCCTCAGCTGATTTTGGCCTCTCTACTCAGCTCACACCTGAGCAGAGCAGACGGTGCTCGGTAGCCGGGACAACTTGGTGGCTGGCGCCTGAAATGGTGACTCATCAACCATATGGCCCCAAAGTGGACATATGGTCTTTTGGAATCGTGGGCATCGAAATGGTAGAACAAGGACCTCCTTACTGGAACCGAAGTCCTGCCTCAGTAAGGAGCAAATACTCGCTGATCCCACTGTCTTTCTCACCTGCCCCATGTCCTGTGTGCCATTGGACAAAATCCCATTGCCATCTGCTGGAACTACTTCCACCAAGGTCCCCTCCTAAAAATGTCCCTGCAACACATCAGCATCTGCTGTAGTTTTGGTTGCATCAGTGGGGGAGCTCAAGCCTTACCACATGAAACAAACTCCAAAGAAACTCTATTCTCAGGCAACACTTTCCTTTGGTTCCAGTTCTTTTGTCTGTGAAGATGGCCCCAGTAACAGGAAACAAGCACCTTAGAACTGCTGTTATCTTTCCAGACATGAAGGAAGGAAACCCAAACCCAACAAAGTTTCTAAAGCACTGGTTTTTAGGGAGGGACTTTGCCCACTGTGCAGTATGTTCTCACTGGGAAACATGCCTGAAACCTGGGCATGAGGGTGTAAAGGCAACACAGTCTCTTCTGCTTCTTGTGCAGTGTTGCTGAAACCCTCAGTAACCACGTTTCTCTCGTAGCCCAAGGCATGTTCTCCACATCACCAAGCCAGAGCCTGGTGATGCAGAGAGCCTGCCAAAACCTCCCAGTGTTTCCTTGCGCTTTCTGGGATGGGCCTACCATAAATGCATTCACTTGAGTAGCCAAATGAGCAGAGGGTGACCATAGGGATGGCACCTCTCCTTCTTCGGACCATAACAATTTTTCTTTTGCTGAAAAATGGGAAGCTGAAATTTTTTAGACTGCTGAGAGACAGAACTGCAGGTGACTCCTGTGTGCCCAAGCAGGTATTTTAATCCCAATACATTTGTGCATGCATCTTAATGTGTCTGTGTTAGAAGATGAGATTGTAAATGTTCGTTTCCTTACCTGGGGATTAACTGATGGATTTCCTTTCTTTTCTTCCAATTACCATTGTTTTCAAGAGCAGCCCAAAAAGCTTGATGAATTTTGTTCTACAGCAGCTGTACTTAAGAGACCAACAGGCACTGCAGATATGCCTTTCATGTATTAATCCTTGAAATTAGTTAGGATGTTACAGGGCTTGCAAGGGTTTTTCAGGGGGAAGAGAGAGTCGAGAATTTTGACTCTCTGATCGGAACGTTGGATTTATTATTTTATGCTATATATTACATTGTGACTATGTTAATAGGAATAGAGAGAAAAGTCTCAGAAGCTGCAATGTTAAGAATAGAAAAGGAATTAATCAACAAAGGAGCTCTCTCTGATTGTGTCTCAGAGAGAGCTCGGTCTTTGATTGGCCCTTAATTGTAAACATGCAACATGAGCCAATCACAGGTGCACCTGTTGCATTTCACAGCAGCAGATAACTATTGTTTACATTCTTTCTCTGGGGCTTCAGCTTCTCAGAAGAGGGGAAAATCTTAAAGAAAAGATTTTTCACAAAAGATGTCTGTGACATTAGTATAGCAAAGTCCCTCTTCCAAAAAGCCTCTCAAGCTGGTATGAATACTTGGAGTAGCAAACATGCTTTTGTTGATGTAGTTCCTTCTAACTAACTAGGTCAGTCAATGAAATCAGCTGCCAAGGCAAGATCTGCAGGATGGTGGAAAAGCTGTGGTTGCATCAGGGTTTGGGTTTTTGGTTGGTAAAGGAAAATGATCTCTGGGTCTCTGCCAGGGCAGTAACTGCCACTGAAGAACAGAGGTTAAACAAAGGGATCTGGGAGAGAACTTAGAGATGTGAAAGCAGCAGGTGGAGCCTCGTGTCTCCTTTTTTTCCCAGGTTAAACTCCTGATCGCCGTAATAGGGACCCCAAGGCTGCAGCACCCCAACCGATTCTCGCCTTGCCTGCGTGACTTCCTGAGCTGCTGCCTGCAGACAGACGAGGAGCAGCGCTGGTCTGCCAAGGAGCTCCTGAAGGTAAAATGTGAAGGGGCTGCAGGTGAAACAGGCTCTGAGGGATGGGCTCCTCCTCCACTCAAGTCCAAGGCATCAGCTGAGCCCCCTTCCTCCTCACCTCCACTCTTGCTGCTCTTCAAATTAAAATGGTGAGGAATCCTAGACTGGACTGGGCTGGCAGGGCCCTGTAAAAGTCCTCTGGTGCAAGTGTCCTGCAATGAGCAGGGACATCTTTAAAGAGATCAGGTTGCTCAGAGCCCTTTGCCACCTGACCTGGAATGGTTCCAGGGATGGGGCACCAACAAGCTCTTGGGACAACCTGTGCCAGGGTGGCACCATGCTCTGAGTGAGCAAATTCTTGTTTAGACCTACTCTGATTAGATGTCCTTTGTTTTTTAAAAAATTCGCCCACATCCTATTCTAAGTGGCCCTGTAAAAAAGCTATCCACCACTTTCTTCAAAACCACTCTGAAGTCTTGGAAAGTGACAACAAATTCTCACTGGGGCCTGTTCTTCACCAATCTGAATAACTCCACCTCTCTCTGCACTTCCTGAGAGGAGAGGTGCTCTGTTTCCTGACTGTTTCTGTCGGCCTGTTTTGTAATTTGCTGGGGTGTTCATTTTTATCTAATGGCAAAAGAATTGAAGTAGAGCAATGCAGGGTACAGAGACCTGAAATGGTGGTGCAGGAACCCAAGGAAGCCAGTCCCAGCTGAGCAGTCAGAGATTTCACTGTAGGCAGGAGGGGCTGTGGGGGGCTAACTGTGAGCCTCTGAGGGGCCCTGGTTTGTGCCCCCCAGCCCACCCTTAGAGGTTTCTGACATGCAAACAGGGACAGCTGGGAGGGACTTGTCCCAGCCCCATCTGCTGCCTGGCACGCTCAAGCAGATGGGAACTGTGCCAGGGTTACTGCCAGGTTGTGTGGCAGAGAGGGAACTGCAGGGCCCAGTGCCACTGGGCTGGCCCTGCTGGGAAGGAAGGTGCCATCCAGCACGCGAGGGGCAGGGCATGGAAAGGCAGACACTGCTCTGTCTCCCTGTGAGAATCAGCACAGTGCCTGTCTTGCAAAGGCAGGGGCCTATGTGAGTCCTTGGAGTTTCCTGAAAGGAAGAAACCCCAGGGACAGAAAGCACCATTTCTAGAGCACTGGCAGGGCAAAAATCCCAGGGAGATGAAGACATCACAATAAACAGATGAGTGGGATTCTGGGCCAGGTTCGCCTGTGATGGCAAGGTCCTGCCCATGGCAACTGGGGAGCAGATGGTCCCATTGTTCTACTTTCTGGGTCTTTTTAGGACCCAGAGGAATCCTGATTGAGGCTGTGAAGCACTGAGCTTGGAAAGTATTGGTTCATTGTTGTTTGTTGTTTTGTTTTTGTTTTTTTTCCTGTGGACAGCATCCATTTGTTACAACAGCCAAACCAGCATCCATTTTGGCACCACTCATCAACTCAATCAAGAAGAAGTAGGAGACTAGAACGTAACAATTGTGTCAAGACAGTATCTCCAAAGCCAATTTTGAGTAGGATTGTAGAGTCAGATTCTAGAGTAGGATTCTTGAAGAGTTTTGTAGAATAGGATTATAGATTAGGATTAATTAAATAAAGTTTCTGAGATATCAACTCATTTGGAAGATTCTCCTCCTTCTGACCCCTTCAGAAAACTCAACATTTCCTTCTGAATTACCAATTGTTTTTTCTTGTTCCTCAGTCACACTTATGGCTTCTTTGGTGTGCTTTGAAAAGGGGGGTAGGATCTTCTTCATTCGTCCTACCTAGAGCACATTGCCTTTGGAATACGACCCACTGGCTGGTTTTTGCCTAGCTGTGGTATTTCTAGTTGAGGCAGAAAAAGCAATGGCATTTGCAGGAAAAACCAAAGGAAGAATGGGGCAGCCCAAACCCCTTGTGCAGATGAAGGCATTGACCTGTTACTCAAGAGCATTTGAGTTCCTGCCACTTGGATTTGTATCCCTAAGTGCAATGTCTTTGGCAGATGGAGAGCCTTGCTCAAGTGAGAAAGCAGAAAGATCAGAGGGGGTGCTCGGGAAGGTCTCCTGTGGTGCAGAGATGTCAGTGCCTGTGAGGTTGTGGAGGGATAGAATATAAGAGAATAGCGCAGAAGGCACTCTCACCCCTGAGGAGTTGCACCTGTACTAATCACCAAAGACTAGGAACAGGCCTGCCCCTAATAGGCCACAGCTATGTCCAATGAGAAGACGAGTGCTACAAAAGAGTGGGTTAGTTAGGTGAGGAGAGATATTGAGTTTGTTGGTTGTGCTGTGAAAAAGAAGGAATCAGTGATGTGAGGAGGTGACCATGAGAAATCACTGAGAAGGTATGAAACTTTTGAAATAAGATGACAACATGAGGTAAGAGCGGGCCCGGCCTTGGCCGGGGTGGAGCCCCAGCAGAGCCCCAGCAGAGGCCAGAGCAGGCTGAACCCCGGCAGAGGCAGGCTGGAAGGAGGCCCTTGGAGCTGCAAGAGGCAGAAGCCGGGCCCTGGGTGCCTGTTCCTGGCAGCGGGCAAATCCTCCGCTCTCAGAGCCCAGGTGGCAGCTGGCAGCTGCCGAGGGGAAGCGCAGCCGTGCTGGACACAGCCCAGCCTGGAGGCATTGGCCATCTGGAGTGTGCCCAGGAGCAGAGAAATGCCAAGGGCAGCGAGGGCCGCTGGGCTGGCTGAGGATTCCTCCTCTTCTGCCGGCTGCCCTGCAACTCCTGGCAAAGGTCAGCAGTGTGTGCAGCACTCTGGGCACCGGGGCAGGGAGCTGGGCTGCTCAGCAGGCTGGAGCACAGGGCAGCCTCCTTCAGGCCCGGCTCTTGTGCCAGGGGAAGCGAGGCCAGCGTGAGGCAGGGACACCTTGGCAGGGCCCATCTGCAGGAGCCAGCGCCTCATGAAGCTCTGGGAGGAAGTGCCTGCAATCCTGCATTTCTGCACTGAGCCCGAGCAAAGGTGTGAGATGCAGAGTTTGGCAGAAATATTCAGGTCCACCAGGCCAGCCTGCTTTGTGCTCTCTGGCACACAGCAAGTGCTGTGCAGTGCAGCTCTGAGCTGCTGGGAGAGAGGTGTTAGAAATAAACAAACTCTTGGATACAATTTAATGGAGACAAAGTTATTAAAGCAAAAGAGAACCTTCTTAGTAAGGATTCAGCTGAGCCAGTTGTGTATCTCTCTCTCCTAAGAGCCAAACATACACATGCCAAGATAATGCTGCTTTTTATTGCTTTTCCCAGCCCTGCGCGATCCCTGTCCCCTTTTCCTTTGGCTGGGTACTAGGGAGCTTCTGTTCTCTCCTGATAGCCTGCTTTTCTGTCCCCACTCCACTTCTACTTCCCTTTTGGTTTAGTGTTCAGCCCCTCCCCTTATTCAGCTCACAGCAATGCCCACCAAATTAACTGGAACAACTGCAAAGCATAATTAACTCCACCTAGTGCCAACAGCTTTCTTTTTTTTTTTTTTTCTAATAACCTTTTGACTGCAGCAAAATATTACCTCCTATCTCCCAGATGGAGTCAGGGATGAGTCTGTGGCTTGTGCTTGGGTAGTGAACTGATTTGGAAGGGAGCAGAAGGGTTTCAGAAGGCAGTTTGTGTTTTCTTCATTCATTTCTGAAGGAAAAAGACAAAGCAGCTTCAGTCAGCAAAAGCATTTGCGAGGTGCATTGATGAAATGCTTGTGAGCAATTCCCAGAGCAGGAAGGTGTTGAGAAAAAGTCGAATTGTAACAAATGCTGAATTCCTTTAGCTGTACCAGACATTGTTGAGCCCTCTGTTCCCCTAGTGCAGTGAATCATGCATGCAAATGGCTGTCTTAGCCTTGAGAACAAAGAGAGTGATCCTGCTAAGAAGGTTTCTGTCCTTTGGTTTGCGCTGCGGCAGGCTCTTGGTGGCCTGGCAGGCAAAGTGTGTTGCGGGCCGTGCTCAGATGGCGGTGGCTGCGTGGGCTCCTGTGGCCCTGGCCGCTCGCAGTTTCGGCCGTGGGGCCTCCCCTGGCACCGGTCCCAGGGCTGCTCCCGGTACAGGCAGCGGGGCCGTTCCTGCTCCTGCCCCCAGGGCCGCTCCCGGCTTTGGCCGCAGCTGCTGGCGGCGCTGGGATGAGCCCCGGAAGCAGGGCCCGGCGGCCCTGATGGGAAAGAGCCCCCGACCCCGCCGGGAAGGGGCTCAGCTGTCCCCGCAGCCCCCCTTGGAAAGCAGAAAGAAAGAAAGAGCTTGCGGCACCTTTTTTCCTCTCTTAAATATGTTGTCCCAGAGGCGTCATCAGCTTTTCTAATTGGTTCAGCAGTGGGCCTATTTTCAGAGCCAGTCAGTGATTGGTTTTGCCTGCGCGGAGAAAGCTTTTAGCAGCTCCTCAGAGAAATCCCACTTTGGTGGTTGCCCTCTTTCCTCCTCTCTAAAAATTAAGCCATGCAAAACCAACAAAACCGGACAGTGGTGGCCCAAGGGCTGGGGAACTCAGA
Organism: Melozone crissalis; assembly: GCF_028551555.1. Taxonomy (NCBI): domain Eukaryota; kingdom Metazoa; phylum Chordata; class Aves; order Passeriformes; family Passerellidae; genus Melozone; species Melozone crissalis. The sequence continues at coordinate 14,966,322 of NW_026535783.1, read as the reverse complement.
GACACAGAGAAAACTTGAAAAACTTGTGTGGAGCCATTCAAAAATCTCACATGGCTTCATATCCAGACACACAGCTAAAGCCCAGCTATTTCTCTCTTCTTTTTCTTTTTAACTGAGAAAGGAAGTCACAGGTAATGTGGTTTCTATTCCACATCTATTGGAGTAGATGTGGAATACAGATCCCAATATCCTATCTTTTTAAAATGCTGCAGTACTTAAGATTGTCAAATCAGCACTTCTGTGAGCATTCGTTTTGCAAAACTAATTCTGAGTAACAGCTGTAGACTAAAACAATAACATATCTCTGCATAAATTAAATCCTATTTTAAGGAAATGAGTAGCGTAGGAGTTAAGTACAAAAGAAACCAACAAGCATTGTTGAAATGAAAGATGTTACTGCTACTCCTGCTGTCTGAAATACCTTTGAAATAAATTTAACAAGACCCTTCATATGTATTTGCAGGTGTACAAGTCCAGTTTCAGAAAAATGAAATCGTGTCCAAGAAAATTCTATAAGGCGATGAAAAGCATATGCGCATTTTCCTTATAACCTTGGGAGTTTACTCCTTAAAAATGGCAAAGTTTCTAGATCAGTCTATTTGCAAACGAACTGCTTATCCTAATAAGTTTAGATACATTTCCCCTTTGATTACAAATAAAGCATTGCACTCATTGCCTCAAACAAGGGGAGCGCAAACATAGAAATCCCCCCAGACACGTCAACATACAAGCTGTTATCCAACTGCACAAACACCTTCTCTCCTAAACCAAATTAGTCCCTCTATGTTTGCTATCAGGAACTCAGAATGCTCTTTTTAGGACTTTTAAAGCAAGCAGTGTCTTTGGATTTTTAAAATGTCACCAATATTAAGAAAGTCAGTGCTGCAGCAATGTTGCCCTGTGTCTGATGTAGGAAGCTAGCAGGAGGCTGTCACACAGGGATTGGCAATAGCATGTACGGAAGCCTATGCCTTGGGTTTTCCTCTGCATGGTATATTTTTTCCTTGAAAGACTTATGATTTGAAAGTGACTCAGAGTTAGTCAGCAGAAAGAAAAATCAAGATGCTAATTGACATGGGCTAATCAACAGTTCCAATTAATTTCAATATGTGTGGGATGATGATGCGAGTTCAATGAATAAGTTTTCTTTTGAGAAGGGTATGAGGACATGACCTCAAGGTTGCAGGAGAAACCATTTTTTGTTGGCTAGAAATTCCTGTTATTACCTTCCCGTGCATAATTTTTAACCTTTCTGTAATCTCAAATGACTTCAGTTCTGGGATTATTGCATCTGCATACCAGCTGCCATGGTCATATTTTGGTTCAAAAATAAGAAAACACGCAAATCAATATTTCACTGATAGCACTGGCAGACCTTTCAGGTTTAATCTTATTCCTGCTATATTTAGAAACCTGCTCTTGACTTCAGCAGGAGTTGGCATGAGTGCCTAACCATAAATAAATATGGAAGGTAGTTGTTAGTGAGTTTCAGCATGAAAATGATTTTATAGACACTGTAAACAGAAGTGACAGGTGGCAAATAGTCAGAAAACTCTGCAACTGAAACCTTCTAATGAAATACCTCTCTTTCTTCAGACCTAGCCTTCAAATACCTTTTTAAAATCTGTGGAGTTCATGGGGAACCTCTAATGCCTTTATTTATAAGGGTAAATTTTAATTTAAAGCTGTGAACACAAAGGGAATATTTAACCACATGCTTTAGATGCTGCAATTGTTTTCTTTTGCTCTAGCATACTCCAGTGTATTTGAGAAAATAGTACTTATGCAAACCTGTGTGTCAATGTAGTTAATCACAGTGTTATTGTATGGATGGATGTACGTACAAAGCTTTGAGATGGAAAATATCTCAAAGTTCAGACTTTGTTAATTCTTACTAATAGATTGGGAGTGCTTTGGTTGATGTGATTTCGGGGGATTGCAGTATCTCTTCTTTTAAGGCAGCCTGTAAGATATAACTCTCTACCCCATGTAGCCATGATATTTTCTGAAAAATCCCTTGGCCAGGATTTTTCCTCCTGAGAAGCTGAGAGGCCTCAGGAACAAAATGTAAACAATAATTATCTCCTGCTATGGAATGCAACAGGTGGATCTTTGATTGGTCTCATGTGGTTGTTTCTAATTATTAGCCAATCACAGTCAGCTGGCTTGGACTCTCTGAGAGTTACGAGCTTTTGTTATTCATTCCCTTCCTTTCCTTTCAAGCCTTCTGATGAAATCCTTTCTTCTATTCTTTTAGTATAGTTCTAATATATCATTTTAATAATATATATATAATAAAATAATTAATCAGCCTTCTGAAGGATGGAGTCAAGATTCTCGTCTCTTCCCTTGTCATGGGACCCCTGTGAACACCACCACAACTCCACACCTAAGGTATTCTGTCAAACAAAACAAAGCACCTTGAGACAGTTCTAAGTTTTTTTGAGAATTATAGCCCTAGCTTTGTTTATGTATAGCGACTATTTATTGAATTAGCACTCCTAAAAGGCAGATTTGCATGTGGCATTGGAGAACAGGGACCCCCTCATGCATCCAAAGGAGATCTGTTTATTGTAAAAATTGCATCCTTTTTATGCCTTTAATCTCAACCTGACATAACTGAAACCAAAGTGAAACCTAACACAACTGAGCAAAAAGAAGGCGCCCGTTGGCTGGTGTTACCGAATGTCATGGATGAGCTTGCTACCAAGCCTCAGGACTGACTGCCAGGGGCTTCTCCCAGTCAGGTCCCTTAGGAAGCTGCAAGCATTTCACTGGCCAGGTCCCCAGGGGGCGTGGAGTTCAGACCAATGAGCATATGCAGACCGGGTCTTTCAAATGCTCTATATTAGGGGTAACCTGGGAAATAAACGCTCTCTGTGCCACACAAACCTTGAGGCTGAGCAATCTCTGTCTCCTGCACCCGCAACCCCTTCATGTGGCCTAACACGTGGTAATCTCCAAAATGAAAAGAATTCAGAAGCACAGAACAAAGGAGACACATGACGTTAGAGTCTGAAAATGGTGTAGAACTGGATTACAAGCAGCTTGAGAGCTGGGAAGCGGTGTGGGAACCAGATTACAAGGGCATCAGACCCTGAATTGGTGTTTGGAACTGGAGAAATACAGCCTGGAAGCTGGAAACGGTGACAGAGCCAGTATGGTGAAAACCCAGGACTTTTCTAAGTAATGTGAAGTGCTGTGAGGTTGCTAGCCTTGTTTTTGTGGACTGGAACCACTTAGGAGACCGTGGGAGCTTGGATGTCAGGACCAGAAAACTCCGTAATGAAGGTACTGATTTTCTTCTTTCAAAGAAGAGGGATAAACCACGATGAACGAGCTCTACAAGCTTTATTCACCTGGTGCAAAAACCATGAGCTGCACATATCAGAAGGGGACATTTTAGATTTGCCCTTTTGGGAGAGGGTTGGACAGAATATATTTGAGGCAATGTCATTTGGTGATGATGCAGCCATCGGTATTATAAAACCATGGGTGCTTGTTCTGGACTTATGAAATTGGATTATGAAGGGTGAAGGGGGAAGGGCAGCAGCGCAGCCACCTCTTTGTTCCACCCTGGGCGTGAGCAGCATTGCCGCGGGAGCCAGCGGGCCCCAGCCGCTGAGAAAACGTGTCCTACTACAATGGAACTGTGGCTGACCGATGCGGAGTGGTCGTGGAAAGCAGCACAGCCCCAGGGAGTGGGGGAATCTTGGAAAACAGAGAGCATCCAGGGGCTGCCCAAGCCGAGGACACCAACGATGTCCAGAGAGCCGGCAGCTGTTGGGAAGGATGAAAGTTTGACAAGAAAGTCACACAGACATGCATGCTTAGCAGAAAGATTTTTAAATGTAGAGTCTGATGAAGGAATAGAGATGGAAGCAAGTTTTGATATAGAAGAAAACAATTGCTGAGCCAGTCTTACTGGATAACCAAGGAGGCAAAGGGTATGTTAGTTAGAAGGGGTTTTTATGACTTGGAGCAAAGTCTGAGAAACCCACCTCAAACAAAGAGATGTTTTTACCAAGCAGAAAGATAGCACAGGCAAACAAGTAAGCAAAACTGCAGGTAGAAAAAAGGTCTCAGAATTTCCCACTGCAAGAAAACTGAAAAACAACTCCTAGCTTAAACTGTAAAGTACTAACTTTTAGTGATTGGAGAACAGTAACATGAATATAGTAATTATAGTAGTTATGATAGGCTGTAGATAATAGTTAAGGTATAGATTGGTTATACTGTATTAATATGCAAAGCAAAGAAAAGTACATAATGCAATGGAACCAAAATCAAAGGGTCTCCAGGCCTGCCTGCAGCTGGAGCTGACAGCTGTAGGCACAGGCTCTGTCACCCATGACCCTGGATTGCTGTAATCTCTTGGATGGAATAAACTGCATTTTGGAGAGCCGCCTGGAGTCCCACATCCCTCAGGTGGTGCTGATTGCACAATCCAGACACATGGAGAGTTGAGGGCCCCCACAGCTCTGGCAGCTGACTCAGGTGGGCACACCATGCCGCCCTGCTCTGGGGGAGCAGAGCACGTGGTGGGCACTTCTGCCCCTCTGGGTACACCACACCATGCAGCTGCTCCGAGCCCTCCGGGTTGAAGGGCAGTTCCGCAGCCATTGCACCGTGCCACGTGGCTGCTGAGATCGACCCCGCCATTGGCACCGGGTCCCCCGCACTTCCCATCACCATGGAAAGCGAGTAGGCTGGCTCCAAAGTCACACCTCTGTGAAGCCTCGCCGTGTCTGCACCAGGAGCGGCCTTGCCCCCGAGCCTTCCTCCAAGGACAGATCTGAGAGGAGCTGCAGACACCAAACCCAGAAGCAGAGTGTGGGAAAAGCCCCTGTGGAGGGCCCAACCAGCAAAAAACAGTGGAAAGGAGCATGCGAGGGTGTGGGGTCATGCCAGCAATAGCAACCAAGCCATCCTGAGAAGATGGTGCTGGCCACATGCCACAGCCATTTCACAGCAGCTAAGAGAGAGCCATTCTCTCACCAAGTGCAAGAGAAAGCCAGCATTTCCCTACTAACCTTTTCAAAACCTCACAACTACCTTAGCTCCTGAAAAATCAAGGCTCTCATGTTCCAAAAACTCTAATATAAACACACTGAAGGATTATCCTACAAAAGTTAGGAAAATGTACAACTGTTTGTAAAATATGCCTAAGAGTTCGTAGTAAAATACACATTATGGGTGTTTGCGATTGTTAGGACCAAAATCAATATGCCTATGATTTGGAAAATGTTATATTTCTGTCTCAGGCAACTACTGCTGTGCATCAAGGAAGTCCAATTGTGTGTGTATTAAGAAGTGTTTTCTTAATACTCCTACTCATTATTATTGCCTTGTTTCAAGAAGGATTGTTAAGATCCAAGGGATATCCACTAAGATACAAAAAAAAAATAAATCTATTTATCATAGCCAAATTTTAGTTGCAAAGTTCTTTAACTGAAGTTCTGCCACTTGTCATTATTTTTGTCCTAGGTTGCAAGGTAATGTGTATATTCTATTTGCATCTGTTAGAGGTGTGTCTCTGTTATCTTCTGTTAATTGAGCAGTTTTCTTCCTCTCTTCCACAAACCAGTCCTCCCTCCAGGGAGACATCTGCTCTTAATGTGCCATTGAGTGCCACAGCATGACTGATAAAATTACATCATCCCACATTTTGAGAAGCTCTGCCCAGAGGGAGAAGCCAAACATTCCTAACTGGATAGAAGCTGAGATTTTGGGACACCAGGACAGCCTTTTCCACTGGATTCCCAGAGGAAGACCAGGCCCATCTACACCAGCACTGGATCTTCAGAGGAAGACCACACCCTTCTACAGGATCACTGCTTCAACAGAACCATATCTGCCTCTCCAGAAGGATGGCAACCACCATTTCAATTGGATAGCTACCAATCCCCTGATCAACAGGGTGTCTGTTGGAGTGTTGGAGGACACCAGACAGATGAAGGACTTTGGACCTGGTTAACATCAGAGATTCGATAACGCGATGCCTTTGCAAAAGCAAACAGAACTTTGAAAATTAGACCTAGATTGCAAGAAGATGAAATCAAACCGATTTACTGGAAAAAGAAAATCCCATTAAACTCTGCAAGCAAGAGATGTTGATATATGCATAACTTTGTATATGTGATTTTAACCCAATCATTGTAGTACGCATTACTAGTCTCCCTGAAATAGTATATAAGCACTTGTATCCCACAATAAAATTGGATTCTGATCACCGAGGCAGTCTTTCCCATCTCTCTCCATCCCTGACAAGTGTAGGTTGTATCCTGACTCTGTCAGTGTTGTTTCCTATTACTGCATTGTTTACTTTTCTTTTCTTCCCTAATAAAGAACTGTTATTCCATATCTTTGCCTGAGAGGCCCCCTTAATTTCAAAATGATAACAATTCAAAGGGAAGGGGTTTACATTTTCCATTTCAGGGGAGGCTCCTGCCTTCCTTAGCAGACACCTGTCTCTTCAAACCAAGACACTTTTTTAAAGTTAAAAGTCATCTGTTAAATGACTAACAAAATTTTGTATGTAAAATAATGTACTTTGGAGGATCACCTCACCAATCATTAGCTGTAAATGTAAGGCAGAAATCCATTGTTAAGGGCCAAGGATTTCTAATTCTTGGGGCTCAGATACTGCTTTGGGAAGTTCTTTGGCCCAAATGTTCCTATGCAATACAGGATTGCTCCCATTGTCAATTTCACCAGACTTACAACAATGAAACCAACAATTGAAACATTTATAAATAGCATCCAATAAGAGTTTGCAGATCCCGCTCATGAAAAGGGAACATCAGGCATGAGGCATGATCCCTCTGTTTCACTCACATCTGCCTACTTGCTTCTACAGCCTTGAACTCGTCAACACATTCTTGGCTGCGATATGGTTTGACGTTTTTGGCTGGGACCCGCTTAATTCCTGCACCTGTAGAGACAGAAGCATACGCTTTTCCCCAAGGGATTAATCAGAAAGGACCTTCAGTGGGTCCTTTCCCAGGGTTTCTAATTAAAATGGGGATTTTCTTTCAGTTTTGCCTGTGTGTTATTGGAAAAATGCCTAAATATATGTGGATGTGTTCTGACACAGAGCTATTTAAGAAATTAGAAACACATAAAGCTTTGTTCCACCTCATCTGTGGTGTGACCAATACTCTCCCTTCTGTTGATCTAGAATGTGTTTTAATGTCTGATGTGCCCTCTCAACAATTGCTTGACTTGTGGGAGAGTTAGGAACACCAAGGATGGGATGAACATCACAATCTTTAAAAATGTGGCCAATTTTTGAGCTGTATATGCAGCATCATTGTCAGTTTTTTCTTCTTGGGGCACACCCCATGAAGCAAAATCTTGCAAAAAATGTTGACAGGCATGATTACCTGTTTCACCTGTGTGAAGAGAAGGAAAAACTGCACCAGAGAACTTGTCCACTGAACCATGAGTATTGTTAAATTTACCAAAGGAAGGCTATTTAGTGATATCCGTTTGCCATAAATGCAGGTTTTGTAAACACCGTGGGTTGGTCACTCTTTGAAGAAACAGGAAGGTGCACAAGCTGACATTCAGGGCAAGTACTAATGATAGTTTTATCTTGACTTTTGGAAATTTGAACATTCCCACAAGTGCTTGTGCATTTTGCTGAAAAAAGGCGTGACTCAGTTTTGCTTGTTCCAAAATGTTTGGCAAAGTGTTTGAAATAACCATTGTCACTTTGTCTGCTCTGGCATTTCCTTCCACTAAAAATCCAGGAAGCGAAGAATGAGCCCTGATGTGAGAAACAAAATATGGATTAGTTCGTTATTGCAAAGTTGTATAAAGCCATGAAAGCCAATGATATCTAAGTGTCATTACTATCATTCTTTAGAACTGATCCTGCTATTCTTTTAACCACATTAGCAACATAAGCAGAATATGTTAATTAATCAAAAGGTTGTGGGAAGAGCTGAAAAGCCTGAACTACAGCAGCAAGTTCAGCAATCTGAGGAGATCCTTCTACTATTTGAATATCTGATTCCCAAGTTCTAGTTGTTTGGTTCAACCAAGTTACGACCGATTTGTGACTTCTGCCAGATCCATCAGTGATTAGAATTATTGCCTTTAAAGGTTCTTTACTTAACATAGGTTTCTCTCTAAAACTCAATTTTACCTGAAATAATTTGTGAGCTGGGTAATGAACAGAAGAAATATCTGGAAAATTTAACCATGCTCATTGGAAATCATCAGAATTTTGCAGAATTTTGCATTTGCAATGCATTAGCATTACCCAGTCAAGATCATCTATTTTCAGTGGTAAACAGAGAGCTCCAAATTCTTGACCTGCTAAACTTAACAATCTTGTTCTGGCCTTAATCACAATTTCTGCTATCATCTTTAAAACTGTGAAAATAATCTTTGGAAACCTGTAGGGAAGGCAAAACCCATTCTATTATCAACAAAAGATGTCTCTCAGAAGGGTCCCTTTGAAAAATGAGACCACAAAGCTGCATTTTTTCTCCTAAAATTGCAAAAAAGAAAGGCTTTTCTGGAATACAGTGATGAGTTTGTCATCTTTGGAGAGCCTCCATGACCTTGTCACAGGCTGCACAAGCTTCAGGTGTTAGAACTCTGGGAGAATTGATGTCACAGCTTCCTCTCAGTAAATTGAAAAGTGGACCCAGTTCATTGTTGGTGATTCCCATACCAGGTGTGACCCAATAGATTTCTCCTAGAAGCTGTTGTAAATCTTGCAGGTTGGTGACACTGGTCTGGAGCTGTATCTTCTGTGGTGTTATTGTTTTTTCAGTCATCTTCCATCCCAGATCCTGCCAGGGTGGAACTTCTTGAATTTTGGGTATAGAAATTTTAAGTCCTACACGTTGGATTTCAGTAACAACACTAGGATGGGTTTGCTCCATCTCTGGCTGCATTGGAGCAGCAATGAGGAAATCATCCACGTAGTGTAGAATCATGGATCTTGGATACTTCTGTTGAACTGGAGACAAAACTTGTGTGACAAAATGTTGGCAAATTATAGGTGAATTCTTCATTTTTTGGGGCAATGATTTTCAGTGGTATCTCTGCCTGAGTTCTCTTTGATTGATGACTACAACTGAAAAGGCAAATCTTGGAGCATCATTGGGATGAAGTGGGATGTGGAAAAAACAATCCTTTAAATCAATGACAATGAGAGGCCAGTGTTTTGAGATCATTGATAAAGAAGGAAGTCCAAGTTAAATAGGTCCCATGTTTTCAATTGATCTTCACTGATCTTCTTCAGGTCATGAAAGAACCTCCAGGAGTCCAATATCTTCTTATGGATGATGAATACTGGTGACTATTTGTGGCTGTGATGTGGCCTTCTTGTAATTGCTCCTTTACCAATCTTTTAAGGCTATTTAATTTTTTCTCTGTTAAAGGCCATTGATCAATCCATATTGGATGATTGGTTTTCCAGGTCAGCTTTCAAGTGGCAGGTTTCAACGTGGTTTCCATCACAGTCCCACCTCCAGTTCTGCTCCCTCAGACAGGAGGGACAGGACATCTCTCCCCCAGACGATGAGAGGCTTCTGAAGAACAAAAGGATGCACCGTTGCTGTCTTTCCTTCAGGACCTGTAATGTTAATCATGGATGCACTTTGCAAACACACGGTAGCACCTCCAATCCCTGTGAGGGAACCCGCAGGAGCTACCAAATCCCAATTGCTGGGCCAAAACATGTGAGAAATTACAGTGACATCTGCACCAGTATCTGGCATGACTGTAATGTAAATTGTTTTACCACAGTCAGTCAGGCAGCAAGTCAATTTTGCTTGGTTGCGGTCCAAACACTGCATCCAAAAGATCTCAGGACTTGAGGTTCCAAATGGCACAGACATCTTTGAATTCTCTGGAAAGTTGTTTTGTTGGCTGTATTCATGGGTGACAGAAGTACAATAGCAATAGGTGTTTTTGGTGGAGTCACCATTGGAACGTTTAATGCAATAGCTAAAATTACTAGCTCTTTGTTACAATTTATTGAAACAACAGCTGGAAGGCCTGAAAGTCTAAAAGTTTTGTTGCTAGCTTTGCCTAGAATCAACAGGTACTGTCTTTGTTGGAAAAAAACTGGTAATTCCAGTAGAAATACTTTAATAACAGAAATTATTTAAAAGGTATATCGATTTTGAGGAGGCCAATTCGAACCTTGTACCTGAGGGTATTGAGCTGGGACCATTTGAGGGATGGTTGACCGAGAAGTAAATGACTGAGGTACCAATGCCATTTGACTGGGTACTTGACTGTAAGGAGGGACCACTACTTGTGTCAAGGTGTGGTGATAATCCGCGCTCTTTTTTGAGTTTAACGACCAAGCTTTGCCATTGATGTCAAATTGAGAACGACAGTGCTTAGTAAGATGCTTCCCTTTCCTACATCAAGGGCAAATAGAAGGCTGTTTAGGTTGGATTGTTGTTGTAAGACAATCTCTTTTCATGTGTCCTGGTTTACCACAAGCAAAGCAACCAGACTTTTTATCAGAGTCCCAACTGTACAGGACCAACAGATTTTGCAAAAATTTTTATTTGTGCTTCAAGAGCCTTTTGAAAAGCCTTCAAGCTTTTCCATTTTTTGTCCCAAATTTTCTCCCCAAGTCTTTCCCAAATTATCTCCCAATGTTTTTCCTACCTTTCCTTGAGATTCTGCAATCTGCTTTCCAAAAGCATTGATTTGCACATTAGCAAGATTTTGTGCAGAGATGAGCTTACTGCAAGCTGTTAGCATCTCTGTTACAGTTGGAGGCTGATCAGGTGAAGTTATAATTTTTTTACATTCTTCCTATAAGTTCTTTGATATCATGGTGAGAAAGAGTTTCCTATTGTGGATTTACATCATTATGACCATGTCTTACAGGTAAGGCAAGGAGTTGTTTATTTGAATCCAAATTTTTTTCTAAATTTTGAATAATATTAGACCAATTAAGTAGTTGCAATGGAAGGCTTACCGCTAATTCAGACTGTGTTTTGTTTTTCCCTTTCATCACTCCTGTATCTGATCCAGAAGAAGAAGAACAGGTAGTGTTGTCACAGCAATCAGCTGTCCCAAGAACTCTGCCAGGAAGCTCCAAGTTCTTGGCAGTAATGTCACCACAGCAACAAACTTTCCCAGGAGCCCTACCAGGAAGGACTGGGGAGGAGGGCTCCAAGTTCTTGGTGAGAGGAAGAAAGCCAGAGCCTGCTAACTCATGTCTGGATTCACTAAATTGGATCCTTTTAGATTCATACAAATTGGGCTGCTCTCCAGCTGTAGATCCTGAATTTGTGTTTGTAACTCTTTCCAATGGACTGTTACAGGTTCCACCCTGTATCCCTGCCCACAGGGATACAGCTGGCAAACTCTCAGGTCTGATCTGCTATCTCAGCACTCTTTCTCCCCCAGCCCAGCAGCGAATGAGACAGGCTTCAAGGCTTCTAAACAAACTGTGTCTCCACAGCAACTCTCCTGACCTCTTCCACCTCCACCCCATCCACCTCTCTGGACAGAGCCCTCCCCTGCCGGCAGAGCCAAATCCAAAGCCCCCCCCACCTGCTGTAATGGGAGGCTGGGGAGCCAAAAGTGGTGAAAATCCCAGAAGAGTGTTGGCAGAGGAATCTATATGAAAAGAGTCCTCTGAGCTGCAAAGCAAACTGCCTGCCTTAGCCCAATCCGAGGAGGTGACTTCCTGGGAAGGGGAAGCAGTTGCAGGAGTGACACTGCAGCCCCTCGGCCAGGCAGAGCGGATCCAGAGCCTCCCTTGGCAGACCCTGCCTGCACAACTTATGAACAAGATCCAGCCTCATTTTGTTTGGAAGAGGAGCAGGGCACAGGAACAGCAGCTCCTGTTCTGCAAATCTTCTTCAAATTCTCATCTCCTGGACCCGTTCAATTCCCAGCCTCCCCAGAACACATCCCCTGACCCCTCTGAGACAGTAGAGATCCATTCTGAATTAGGTGAAGAGTCTAGGAGAGGTGAAAAGTCTGTGAGGCCAAAGCTGAAGGAAAAATTGCATGCCGGAGACAGCGAGGAGGCAGAGAAAAGAAAACAGAAACGACCACGAGGTCAATTTGCCCCCGACCTAGGAATTCCTTTGATAAAGAAGAACTGACAATAAATGTCACGTGGAACTAAAATGTACGAACCTATTGTGAAACTGTATGCATATGCATTTGGAAAGGGGATAAAAGGAGACCTGAGGTCTTCAGGGCCACGCATGCCTTTTGGGGAGGCTTGCGTCCAACGCGCATCGTAATAAAGGCATGCCGGGCTTTACAACTTTTATAAAGTTGTGAGGTTTCTTCATTTCTCCGCAAAACATTCTGGCGAGCCAGGCAGGAGGAGGAGCGATACTTTCTGTCTCCGTCTCTGTCCCCGCAGGGGCAGGGGGGAACCGACGGACTCCTAGGCGCGCCCCAGGATTTTCCTGGAGGAGGCTCCGCTCGCCTCAGCTTGCCTCCTGCGAGGATAGACAAGGACCTGCTGGCTGAGGAGGAAGATATGGTATGTACTGAGGGGCCCCCGGGGGGGAAAGGAGAGCAAGGGAGTAAACCACCCAGAGACATCTGGGTTCAGCTGATGGAGCAGCTGTATTAGAGATGGGGTTCATCGTTCTGATAGAGCAGACCGCAAGCAGTTCTGGGGGTGAGCCGGGTGAACCTGTGTATGTGTGTATCAGGGTTCATTGTTCTGATGGGGCAGAGCTGAACCCGTGTGTGTTTTGTTTGTGTGTGCCTGTGTGAGTGGTGTCTGGACACTGTGTTGCGTTATGGTTAATGCATTGTGTGGTCAGTGCACTGTGTTTGTAATTGTGCAAGTGTATAAGTGTATGGTGTATAAAGGAGAGTAGATCTATAGCGCTCTACTGTGCGGGGGGGGGAGCTCTTACCCGCGGCTGGAGAGGCTGAGTAAATGCTGGCTAGGGCCGGCTGGGGGGGCGGGGAGTGCCTGACAGAGAAAATAGAATAAACAGTGGAAACACATGGGTGAGGACTTTGATTGAGTAAAGGTGGTAAATTGTGGTGTAGATTGTGCACGCTTTCACCGTGGCTAGACGAACCCGAGGGGTTCCTCTGCCTCAGTGGTTTGGACTCGACCCTTGGGAGTTTGTGAATCCTGTGAATTATTGGATAGATAGAGGAGACGAACAAGTTCATTTAGAGGGGCTCTACCAGACTTCAGCTGGCACTCTAGTAAGTCAGGACTGGGAACAGCTTGCCGTAGAAGATTTAGAGCTCCCTGTTATAAACGGAATAGCCTGCCTTTACGGGAAATTTCGAGTAGCCTTCGGTGCATCAAGAGGCTGGCATGCTGCGTGGGTATTATTGCAGTGCAGAGTTTGTGAGAAACGCTGGTTTTGTTGTTCTAATAAGCATCAGGGCATGTGCCCCAAGTGTAGATTAGAGGTTTCTGATCAAGCTGATTCAGAGTCTAAGATCTTAAAACTTGTGTGTGGGAAATCACATCTGATACCTGCCACTTGGAGTGTGTGGGAGGAGGACTGGGAAGCTACTGTGAAGGTCTGTGAAAAGAAGTTTTGGTGGAATCGAGATAGGGCAAGAAGGAAATAATGGGAACTAACCAGAGCCAGGAAGTCCCCTGGGCTAGCCCCTTAGGGTGCATCTTGGCCCACTGGAAGGAAGTCACCAGCAGGGGGGGCTCTGAGAACAAAAAAGATGTTAGAGGACAGAGCAAGGTGGCCACCCACTGGAATCCTAGACTATAATACTTTACTGCAGTTAATATTGTTTTTAAGACGGGAAGGTAAATGGGATGAGGTTTTGTATGCTGATATGTTTTTTGTTTTAAGAAATCACCAAGAGTGGCAAAAGGACTGTGGGATTAAATCACCCTCAGACCCACTGGTCTTGCCCTTGTAAAGGATAACAAGGCAAAGAGAGGGCAAATCAAACGCTGTTGTTCAGCATGCAGTATAGGACAACGGTGTATGATATCAGATAAGGTCTATCGTTCTGAGGAGCAAGAACGAGACACATTTGAGTGGGTGAAAGCTCCTCCCCGAAAGAAGGAGATTAGGGAGGATGAGGCTGAAACCAAGGATGAGGAGGAAGGGAACTTCCCCAAAAAGGAGGAGGACTCAGGTGGGGAAGACACATCCACTAGAACCCACCCCACCCGTGGGAGTCCAGTTGCGTCTAGAACTAGGAGGCAAGTAGTGCTACAGGCCCCTCCACAAGAGGCAGTGGGACCACAAGGGGGCAAATTAATGATTAAAGTGCCATTTACCACCCTCGATTTAGAGGCATGGGAAAGGGTTGCGAGGAATTATCATGTTGATCCGATACTCACTGCTAAACACCTACGATATGTTATCAAACAACACAATCCAGACTGGGCTGACATCCAGCTACTACTAGATGCTTTCACTGAAACAGAGAAACAGCTGATCTTAAAGACAGCAGAGAAGTTGGCAGAGGATTACTGCAAGGCCACACAGCTAGATGTAAAAGAACATTTCCCCCTCCAAGACCCAGAATGGGATCCTAATGTGTCAGCAGAGGTAAAGAAATTAGCAGAGTATCAAGAGTGGATGGCAACAGGGGTGGAAAGAGCTATTCCAAAACCCATAAACTGGTCTGCCTTATATTCCCTTAAGCAGGGGCCTTCTGAGACTCCATCTGAATTTCTAGAGCTTTTAAGGGATACTAAGCGTCGTCATACATCATTAGATCCGGAGTCTGAGATAGGGATAAATCAACTAGTTAATTCATTTTTGGGGCAGTCTGCTGGAGATATCAGACGTAAACTTCAGAAAATTCGGGGACCAGACAGGAGGAATCTTGAAGTCTTTTTAGAGGAAGCCTGGAGGGTATTTAGTAACCGGGAGGAAGGACATAAACAAGGAATGAAAAGGTTGGTGGCAGTGGTACAGGAGGAAAGGCAGAGAAAATACAACCAGGGACCACCAAGACAAGGACCACCTCGGCTGGGCAGGAACCAGTGTGCAATCTGCAAAAGAATTGGTCACTGGAAAGATCAATACCCAGAACGGAGACAGGGTGGCCAACAAATGGCTGCACACGTACAAAACAAGATAAGAGGACCGGGGGATTCTGCCCCAGCGGATCCACTGGTTATAACAATGAGGCTGGGGGAAGAAGGGAAAAGGGTGGAATTCTTGGTTGATACGGGAGCTACATATTCAGTCCTAAATAAAGCTTTAGTACCTGTGGAAAATGATTATGTTGTAGTTCAGGGGGCAACTGGCCAGTCGGAAAGGGCATATTTTTGTAAACCTTTGAGGTATAAATTGGGAAAACAATGGGTTTTTCATAAATTCATGTACAAATGCCTAATTCACCAAAGGCACTTTTAGGCAGAGATTTATTGGAACAAATACAAGCAACCATTACATTCAAAAATGGGGAAATTACTCTGGAGGTGAATGATCAAAAGTACATAGAGGTATTAAGTTTAACCCTAACAGCTATTGGAATTGAGGAAGAAATTGATGAAGAAATACTAGGTCAGGTATTTCCCGGGGTGTGGGCCTCTGATGTACTGGGGAGGGCAAAAAATGCCCCCCCCCCCCCATACTAATTAAGCTCAAGGAGGGAACGCAACCAGTGACAATCAAGCAATACCCCCTAAAGAAAGAGGATAGGGAAGGAATCAGCCCAATAATTGAAAATTTTCTGCAGTTAGGATTACTGAAAGAATGTCAATCTGATTTTAATTCTCCTATTTTACCTGTTCGGAAATCTGATGGGTCATACCGGATAGTACAGGATTTGAGGGCTGTCAATAAAATAACAGAAGATTTGTATCCGGTGGTAGCCAATCCATACACTTTATTAACTTGCCTAACACCTGAGCTAACCTGGTTTACTGTTTTAGATCTAAAGGATGCCTTCTTTTGCCTCCCCATCCATGAAGCCAGCCAGAAAATTTTTGCATTTGAATGGGAAAGCCCTAAAAGTGGGTGCAAAACCAAGCTCACATGGACCAGACCACCCCAAGGATGGAAAAATTCCCCTACGCTGTTCGGAGAGCAACTTGCAAAAGATCTGGAGTCCTGGGAAGCTCCACAGGAAGAAAGAAGGTTTTTGCAGTATGTGGATGATCTTCTAGTGGCCACTCGGACCAGGGAAGCATGTGTGGCCTGGGTGGTAAGCCTTTTGAATTTCCTAGGACTCCAAGGATACAGAGTATCAAAGAAAAAGGCACAGGTAGTGAAACAGAAAGTTGTCTACCTGGGGTACGAGCTGAGTGCTGGGCAACGGACTTTAGGGCAGGCTCGCAAGGAGGCCATATGCCAAACCCCAAAACCCCAGACAATAAAAGAACTCCAAACCTTCTTAGGCATGGCAGGATGGTGCCGGCTGTGGGTTTATAATTATGGACTGCTTGTCAGACCCCTCTATGCTCTTATTGCCGATGGAAGCAGAGATCTCCAGTGGACAAAAGAAGCCACACGGGCCTTTCACCAGCTAAAGAATGCTCCCATGTCAGCTCCAGCTTTGGGACTTCCAGATGTAAGTAAACCATTCTTCCTATTTTCCCATGAAAGGGAATTGCCCTGGGGATATTGGCTCAGGACTTGGGTCCATACGAGAGGGCAGTTGCTTACTTCTCTAAGCAACTAGATGCAATAGCCAAAGGCTGGCCAGGTTGCCTCAGAGCTGTAGCAGCAGTTGTGCTGAATATTCAAGAGGCATCCAAGTCTACCCTGGGACAAAAATGACTGTGCTAGTGTCCCACGCAGTATCCGCAGTACTGGAAGTAAAGGGTGGCCACTGGCTCTCACCACAGAGGTTTCTGAAATATCAGGCCATCATGGTAGAGCAAGATGATGTGGACATAGTGGTGACTAATATTGGCAACCCAGCTTCCTTTCTCAGCAGAAATCAAGGAGAACCAGTACACCATGATTGCCTGGAGACCATTGAAGCTACCTACTCCAGCCCAGACTTAAAGGACACTCCTCTGGACGATGCAGAGACCTGGTTCACTGACGGGAGCAGCTACGTTGCCAATGGGAAGCGACATGCTGGGTATGCAGTGACCACCTGCAGAGAGGTAATCAAGTCTGGACCCTTACCAACAGGGACCTCTGCACAGAAGGCTGAGATAATTGCCCTGACTCGTGCCTTGGAAAGGGCAAAAGGGAGGAGAATAAACATCTACACAGACTCAAGGTATGCATTTGGAGTCGTACATGGACATGGGGGATCTGGAAAGAGAGGGGACTGCTGACCTCACAGGGAAAGAATATCAAACATGCACGAGAGATAATCCAGCTGCTTGAAGCAGTTCAGCTGCCTGGAAAGGTAGCCATTATGCACATTAAGGCACACTAAAGAGTGAGCTCAGAATTGGAAGAAGGAAATGAGCTGGTGGATAGAGAGGCAAAAGAAGCAGCAAAAGGTGAGGTAGCTACTGAATGAGTCCTTATTCCAGATGGACAAATCTCCCTTGAAGGTAAGCCAGAATATAGTAAGAGAGATAGGAAATTAATTGAAGATCAAAAAGGGACGTATAACCAAGAAGGGTGGGCTACCATTGAAAAGAAACTGGTAATCCCTTCCCATTTATTGTGGTCACTAGTAAGGGAAGAACACCAGAAAACGCACTGGGGAATAGATGCCCTATACACATACCTGATTGAAATAATTGTTGCTAGGAATTTATATGCCACTATTACTCAAGTGACCCGACAGTGTGATCTTTGCCTCCAGACTAACCCCAAAAATACCCCCAGACCGAAACTCGATCAGATCGGGAGAGGCCATGGGCCTGGACAGCAGTGGCAAATTGACTTTTCAGAACTCCCAAGGAAAGGGGGGTATCGGTATTTACTGGTATTGACAGATACATTTTCAGGGTGGCCAGAAGCATTCCCCAGAACTGTCAAAGCTAGAGAAGTGACCAGAGTATTATTACAAGAAATAATACCACGCTTCAGAGTTCCAGCCACAATATCCTCGGGTAGAGGATCACATTTCATTTCCAAAATAGTGCAACAGATTAGTAGCCACCTGGGCATAGACTGGGAACTTCACACCCCATACCGCCCCCAATCAAGTGGCCAGGTGGAGAAAATGAAACATTTGATTAAACAGCAAATCATAAGACTGGGGCAGGAAGTTAATCTACCCTGGCCCCAAGGTCTTCCACTAGCACTATTGGGAATTCGAACTAAACCTTGAGCTAAAGAAAAGTTGAGCCCTTTTGAAATACTCTATGGAAGACCATATGGAATACAAAAGAGAATGTCCAACCACATTGGAGAGGTAACACTAGCCACCTACATGGTGGCCTTAAAACAAACAGCTCAGAGAAATTGAGAAACATGTGGCTGGAACTCGGAGCCAGGAGTTAGATGGGCCAGTACATAACATACAACCTGGAGATTATGTATATGTTAAGTCTCTTACAGAAAAGACCTTGGAACCACAGTGGGAGGGACCATTCCAAGTGCTTCTCACCACCTTCACTGCAATCAAAATCAAGGAGCAGAACGCCTGGATTCATCACTCTCGGGTGAAGAAGGCCCAGAAGCCCCTTGAGGAGTGATGCCAGGAGACAATGAGGACTGAGACTAAAACTTACTCGGGCCTAACAAAATTGAAACAGCCTTTACAGTCATCTCTATTGGCATTAGGAAGTAGCCAGTGGCAGATTTCAAAAGTACTGCCAAAGTGGGAAACAGCCGGGGACCAAGACCACAAGTTAATAGTAGAAGCACTTAGTATAGTTCAAGATAATGTGTCTTTAGCTTTCATTTGTATACAAGCACAGTTATGGATGCAGGCAACAGCACCTCTGATCATACGGGAGCGGGGTGAAGGTAATTCTCCAGCTGAAATTCGGAAAATTGTGTGGGATAATGCAATTGATTTTGAAAGGAAGTTTCAATCCTGGTGGACTATGGTGAATTTCACCTATGATCCTGCTTCTAATGTGGCAACTGCCTTTGTGTTTACCATACATAATGCCACTGTTTATGTTATCCATCCCATCATTGCCCTAGGATTAAACCATGAAAAAACAATACTCTATCCTTCAGAACATAGAGTGTGGGCACGAAAGATGAATGAAAAGTGGGAGACAGTAAACTTAGAATCCTGCTAGAGAACAGATGGGATTCATTTGTGAAAGCAATACTATTAATGCTCAGGATATGTGTTTGGACACTGAACAGAGTATTTGTCACTTTGAAATTCATCCAGTCACTGACCAGAAATCTGTGCTCGTATATACTGGAAAAGGATGTGTATGCTTGAGAACTGCTTGTGCTGCTGTCCAAATTGATAGCAATTATGTTATTCTGTCTAGTAGAAATCATTCTAATTTCTATATTTGTAATTTTGTTAGGATTATCAGGGGTGATTTTTTGTACTTGGCCCCAGTGACATCCCACCAGCTGATTATAGCCAATTACACAATGTATCACAGACTACCACCTACCCCTATTGGGATGAACCTTACATTAGTGAAACAATTAATTAAGCACCATGACCTATTGGAAATCTTGAAGGAAATCCAAGAAAGTGGAAAGAAAACCTTAATTACTGTCCAACATGATACAAAAGAGATAACCAGAGTTCTACAAAGAATAAAACAAAATATGGATCATCACTGGTGGGATGTGATCTTTGGATGGTCACCAACTGCAAATGGAATCTTTAATAAGTTGTGCCACCCCATTGTAGTTTTGCTAATATTAGTTGGGATAAGCTTAGGATTATCTATTATATTGTTAATTTGGAACTGGAGAATACTCCAACGAACAGCTGTACTAACCCCTTTGTCAAACATACATGGTGAAGCATTAAAAGACACTTATTGTCGTGAGGGTTTTCATTAAGTAAAAGAATTTACTTATTTCTAGGAAAGGGAGGAGTGAGACAGAGTAGAGATCCATTCTGAATTAGGTGAAGAGTCTAGGAGAGGTGAAAAGTCTGTGAGGCCAAAGCTGAAGGAAAAATTGCATGCCGGAGACAGCGAGGAGGCAGAGAAAAGAAAACAGAAACGACCACGAGGTCAATTTGCCCCCGACCTAGGAATTCCTTTGATAAAGAAGAACTGACAATAAATGTCACGCGGAACTAAAATGTACGAACCTATTGTGAAACTGTATGCATATGCATTTGGAAGGGGGATAAAAGGAGACCTGAGGTCTTCAGGGCCACGCATGCCTTTTGGGGAGGCTTGCGTCCAACGCGCATCGTAATAAAGGCATGCCGGGCTTTACAACTTTTATAAAGTTGTGAGGTTTTTTCTTTTCTCCACAAAACACCTCAAATTCTTGTAATGCAACAAAAATTCTGAACACTTTCCTGGGAATTCTGGGGGCGGATGATGTTTCCAGGGAGTTGGAGGATGCCTGGTCGCAGCATCAGCAACTCAGGGAATCCCAGAAAAAACAGAGAACACGACCGAAGCTGGAAGCTGATCTGATTCCTCCTTCCCGGGTTTCAGGGTGCTGTCCACACTGCCTGGAGAAACCCCAGACATGCCACGAGAACGGAAGGAACCCCAAACAAAACCCGAGATCCCCCCAGAGGAGGACGAAGGCCCAGCAACACTCGGAATTAAAGTCTCAGAACCAGGTGCTCTGTTTTGTTGTTCGAGAAAGTCTCTATTACAATCATTCTGTTTAAAGCTCTCCATTAAAGCTCTGGAGACAAGCATAAGCTTGGCCAAAGTCTCTTCCTTTTTGAGAGGGACCAGATTGTAAATTTTCCACTTGATCTGGTTCCAGAAATCAAAGGTAAAAGCAGACTTCAAGTCTGTATTTTGATTATTCACTTTTACCCAGATTAATGTCTTTTAGTTCATGTTTTGAGATGTCTGAACATCCTTTATCCTAAAATTGCTTCTGGTAAAAGATGTCCCATTCTGGTTTAGAGAGATGGTTTTCCATCTCGCTGCCCAGGAGCCCCTAAAGTTACTACTTATTACTGACAAGGATACAGACGACAAAGGGGACGATCCATTCCTCATTTTAACAGCCTGGGCCTCCGGCAATGGCACTGCCCATGGTCTTCTTTTTATTTTTATGTTCCTCTAGGCTAGAAATCCTCCTCACTGAGGAGCAGCTTTCCCAAAACCCTCTGATTTAAAGGATTCCTACAATATACTATGTAATATATATATTTTAATATATATACTGTAACAAATAGAATATATAAAATCTATACTTGATCTTTTTCTAAGTCAGCAGGCCTTTGTAGCTAGTTCTGAGCCAACATGTGGGTCTGCTGCCAGCTCAAGTCTGTGCTTCCCTTTCCCAGCCCGAGTGCAGGTGGGGCTTGTCCTGGGCATGGCTGGAGATTTTCACAGCCAGAATCCTCCAGCATTTACAAGACACCCATCTCACTTGACAAATGGCATTTCTTACAAATTGCTACACCAACGCTGACAAGATAGAACAGATCTCAGTTAAAGAATGTAATTTATTTAACTGTTACACCACACTATTTAAGCACATAGAAATAACAACTTCTGTTAACAAAAGTAAGTTATTGAAAACCCCTACAAACACTCACTATACGCAGAGATCAAGAGAAAATTAAGAACTTAATTTCTTGCATATTTCAACAAGCATCCACCCCATATAAAAATTCAAAAAATATCAGTATCTCTCTCTATTACCAAGAACTCAAGAAATAGAGTTACGCCATACACATTTAAATTGAACTGAATACATATACAACTACCACAATATATTGATGTGTATACAGATTAAAAGTTACCTATTACATTCCAGAAACAGATACATAACACAAACCTATCCGTAAAGAGACAAACAGCACTACCAATCTAAATATCTGTACAGCTGCAAATATGCAAATATAAATACAAATATACAGCTATACATCTGGATAGATATGTAAATACAATATACATAGAAATAGATCAATATACATCTCAAAATATAAAACCAGACATATATACCAATAAAAATACCAATTTAGCTATTTAAAAAGACATATACGAAAAACTACATCAATAGAAATACATACCTACACAACTGTATACAAATGGAAATCACAGATATTACACTACACATAAAGAACTAGATACACTGTTGTGTTGTGTTGGTCTGTTCCGTTCCCCCTCTATGTTAAAATGGTTCTGCCCTGGTTCTTCCTCCCCTCCCAGTTACTGCCAGTCACCCCAGTTATTATGACTACCATTGTATCTATCTTAAACCATTCCCCAGTTTCCCCAATAACCCAATGTATCCCTTCCTCAACCCCACCCCGGTGCCCTGCCAGTCACTCCCTGCCACCACCTTTTTCTCCAGAATCTTCTGCCTAGGCCTCAGAGTGATTGGTTCAGGGGCTGGGGCCCTTCTCTTAAATTGTTTTCATTGGTGTTTCCTTTGTGTCAATCCTATGTACCCCACTCCTCCCTGGATTCCCATTTGCTCCTGACCTGGTTCCACCCCTGTGCTCCCCACCCTTTATAAGTTCATGTAACCCTCCCTCTCTCTCTTCAGTTGCTGGCCTCCCTGGGACACTCAATAAACCTGGACTTTGCCCTGACCAAAAAGCGTTCTCTTCTTTCTATCCTGTTGACCGCAGCCACTCCTTGGCCTTGTCCTGCACCTGGCAACATCCTCAGCTATGGCGCTGGGCACTTGCCTGAGGCACTGACCCAAAGCCGGGCTATCGGGTTAAGTGCCCCCTGTGCTGCTAGCTGTGCTGATGAGCTAGCTGGGATGCATTTCTCTGGCCAGACAGCTGCAGTTCTGGCACCCAATGTGGGGCCCTGAAGGCTTCCAAATCCGGGTCATCGTGGACCTGAGCGCTTCGCCGGACCCCATGGACGAGGCTGATTAGCCGCGGAACTACCCCTGGGTTGAGCAGACCCCGTTCTAGTGGGTGGGGCTCCCACAGGATCGGGAATGGCAGCTCCGTGCACCCAGGAGTCGTTCCCCCAACAGGACCACCACTCCAGTTTTTCTTTTCGCCCCCGCCGGAGTTTTGTAAGTCTTTCTCTTTTCTCTCTCCCTGTCTTTTTAATCTATTTACCCTTTGGGGCCATATTTTCTCTTTCTGCTGCGCAGATACTTGTCTCTGACAGGGGCTGGTGCAGGGCTTGTGCTGTTTTCTTTACAATTCCCTGAAATGGTGGGTGGATTGAGTTGCCCCTTTTAAAATCTCTTAGCCATGGGTGCTCAACTTTCTGCAACCCAAAAGAGAGCTACTAACCAAGTTGTGGGTATCCTTGCCAGAGAGGGATTTGTCATTCCCAAAAAAAAAAATAAGGAAATTATTTAAATGGTTGTTTTCCCAATTTCTGGAGATTTCCCCCCAAAAAATTTGTGACCCTGATTTCTGGGAAGCTGTTTCTATCAGATATCAAAATTCAATACAATTAGGGGATTTCTCCCTGGCAAAAATTTCTTACTGACCCCTTCAGATCAGAGCCCTGTTACTATCCGGGCCGAAATTGAGAGAACAACCCTCAGTTTCTAGTTTGTTCCCCAGTTCTACCTCTACCCCTACTCCTAGCCCTTTTCCCTCCCCTGCTTGCCCCAAGACTGGGATTCTGAGAGGAGCAGCCCACTCCAGCACAGTGCAGGGTGTCCACCCCTCCCCTGACTTCTCTCAAATATCCCATTCCCCCCGCCCTAAGAGTCCTAGCCAGACCCTTAGGGGATCTTTCCCTTCCACCTCTCTCCCAACTTTGTTTAAGTTGGATTGTTCTGTCCCCACTATGTTAGAATGGTTCTGCCTGGGTTCTCCCTCCCCTCCCCATTATGTGCCAATCTCCCTGGTCCCCATGGTTGCGAATGTATCCATTTATACTCCTCCCCAGTTACCCCAGCAACCCAATGTATCCTTCCCTCGACTCCACCCCACGGCCCTGCCAGTCACTCCCTGCTCACACCTTTTCATCCAGAAACTTCTCTCCAGGGCTTGGAGTGATTGGCTTAGGGACTGGGGCCCCTCCTTTGAGTTGTATCCATTGGTTTTCTTTGAATGTCAGTCTTATGTACCCCACTCCCCCCTGGATTCCCATTCGTCCTTGTACCGGTTCCACCCCTACCTCCCACTCCCTTTATAAACCTATGTTGCCTTTTCATTTGTTGGCTTCCCTGGACTTTATTAAAACCCGAACCTGCCCCAAATGGAGAGAACTCTTTTATTCCTGTTTGTCACAGCTTTTACTCGGTCTCATCCACACCTGGCGGCACCTGCAGCCATAGCGTTGGATGTCTGCCTGATGCGCTGTCCCGAAGCCCGGCTATCAGGATGGGTGCCCCCCGTGCTGTTAGCAGTTGCTGGCCGGCTAGCCTGGGCGAATAATATCAAGGCCGTCGCCGCTGCACCGTTAGAAGACCCTCAGTTCATTTTCAGCTCCCTCCACAAGATGAGTCCCATGGAGCCCAAGATGGAGGCAGCCACATGGTTCTTCCCACCTTTTTTTCCTTCTTTTCCCCACAATCCTTTTAGGTCCAGGAAAATCCCCTTCCTGTTCCTTGACCCCTCCCCATTTCCTCCCACTCTTCCTCCCTCAGTGACTCCTCCCAGCTCTCCTCCCTCTTTCCAAGCCACACCCCCTGATGCCTCCCTAGGGGCGGGACCCTTGTCACCTGATATCCCTGCCCCGTCCTCTGTCTGGTCCTCCAGCCACTCCCCTCCCCCTCCCCCTACTGGTTCCCACGCTTTGGGGGCTGGGAGGGGGGGTGGCTGGAGAACTGTGATCCGGAGTCGGTTTCCATTCCATCTGCGGCTCCAGTCACATACCACCCTGAGGGGGAAGGGCCCAGTGGACCCCTTTTCCCCACCACCAAATAAAGGAGCTCTGCAAGGCCCAAAAGGATTTCTTCCGGGAGAGTGAATACTTCCAGGGGATCCTGAGGGCCACTCTATCAGGCTCGGAGATCACACCCTGTGATCTCCAGAGCCTTTTCTCATGCCTCCTCAACCCCATGGAATTCGTGGTGTGGGAGGGGGCATATAAGAGTGAGGTGGTGGGGATCCTCCCCTCCTTGTGGGAGAACCCTTGCACAGGGTGAGACCGGTACGGGGAGCTTGTCTCCACTGACCACTTTTGCGGGGAGGGGAACTGGGCAGACGGGCAATCCCAGGCTAGAGACATCCCGCCTGAGGTTTTAAAGGAGAGTGCCAAAGCGTCAGAGAGGGCTTTCCTGAGGTTGCCGGGGGCAACTCTAAGATCTTGCAGCATGCTGTCACGCCGTTTATCCCATTTGTCGAGCGTCTCCAAAAGGTGATTGAAGCATAGGTGCAGGGTGAGGAGACCAGAAGGAAGCTGCTCAAAGAAGTAGCTTCCACTTAAGCCAATCCAGCATTCAGGGATGCCATCCTCAGCCTGCCGCTGGATCCTCCTCCCACCCTGCAGTGCATGCTAGAGATCTGCGCGCAAAAAGTCGCCACCACTTCCGGAGACCTCGACCACAGGGCCAGACCACTGCCTCGGCGTGTTGCCACTGCAGACTCCTTAGACGCCGCTTCCAACGATCCTGTTTCCGCTATCTGCCTCACGATTGTCCTTGGGAGACCACTGAAGAGAAGACCCCCCCCTGTCTAGAATATCTGGCTCTGAAGGAGAAAAGTCACATGCCACGGGCCCTGAGACCTGAAAGCTCAGTGTTAAGCTATTGTGTTCACAAGTGTGTTTGTTGTATGCTAAGAAGGGGGCACCGTGCCCTGTTTGCAACAATAGCAGCTTTGGAAGCTGTCCCACCTCTCGGCCTGGCTGGACTTCTCCTGAATTTCAGGTGGTCTCCCATAGAAGACCCTCACCTGTTTAACAACCACCATAACAGACAGACTAAGATGTAAGAAGCTTCTCCATCAAGGACTGAGACATGAAACTCCTAAAAGGCCCCTCTGCTCCTTCCAAGGACTGGGACTGAAACCGCCAACCTGGGGGAGGTGTGTGGGGGAGGCAAGCTGACCAAACTGAGATGTTTGCCTGCAGGTTGTGATCACTGAACCAAGAAAACAATGGGTGTCGTTTACTGCTGAGAACATAGATTATCTGTTACATCTGTTCCCTATTGTATCTGTTCCTCCTCACACACACACGCACAATTTTCAGTAATAAAAATTTCTGAGTTAGCTAGAACTTTTGAGATCTCCCCAGCGTAGGAGGCAGACCCTCGACTGGACTGGACCAAAGGACTTCGTCTCTGTGTTGGTAGCTATATCCCCTCTCCCTCTCTTTCTTCTCTCTCTATCTCTTTCTCTCCCTTGATCCCTCTATCGCATTTTTGCTGTGGTTATTTCAATAAAACTGCATTTGATTTGATTATCACTGCAAACCCCCTGTACCGTGTTGGTTTTTGCACTGTGAGATCATTCCTATGAACCATCAGGTCATCTGTTCACTAGGACGGATCCTGAACGTGTGTGAGATCAGAAACCCCTTAAGGGTGTTTTGGACACAGGGGCAGATGTGACAATCATTCCTTCTCAGGAATGGCCGTCACATTAGGAATTGCAGGACATGGCTGGTCACATTTGCAGTGTTGGGGGTTTACAATGGGCCAAACAATCCAAGAGCACCATGCATTTGCTTGGGCCAGATGGGCAATTGGCATCTATACGCCCATTTGTTTTAGATTATATGGAACCCCTGTGGGGGAGGGACCACTTTGCCCAGTGGGGAGCCCAAATTGACCTTCCAGCAGCTCCCCAGGTTTTTTGGGCAGGGGTCACTGAAGAGCGCCCTACCTGGAAATGAATTAGAAATCAGATAAACCAGAAAAGTTAGTGCAGTGGCCACTCAATAAACAAAACTTGAAGGCACTTAACGAGCTTGTCAAGGAGCAGCTGCTTAAGGACAACCTGGTGAAGACCATGTCACAGTGGGACTTCCCAGTGTTTGTCATTAAGAAACCAAACAAAGATAAGTGGTGGCTCCTTCATGATCTCCACCAAATTAATAACATCATTCAAGATATGGGTCCCCTCCAACCAGGGATGCTGTCCCCAACGATGCTCCCCCAAGATTGGAATCTGGCGGTTATCAATATAAAGGACTATTTTTTCCAAATTCCCCTTCACCCGGATGATGCCCCATGTTTTGCCTTCACGGTTCCTGCCATCAACAGTGGAGCCCCAAGCAACTGCTACCATTGGCATTTTCTTCCACAGGGAATGAAGAATAGCCCTGTTATCTGCCAATGGTGCGTCGCTTCCTTGCTGTCCCCCAAGCGCACAGCTGTTGAGGATTCCATCATCTACCATTACATTGATGACATTCTCGTTTGTGCTCCGATAGATGACATACTTACCCACGCACTTGACCTGACAATCAATGCGTTGGTTGCTGCAGGGTTTGAGCTTCAGCAGGATAAGATTCAAAGGATGCCACCTTGGAAGTAAGTACCTGGATCTGGAGTTAACTAGGCGGACCATTGTTCCGCAGAAATTGGCTATTAAAATTAACATCAAGACTTTGGCAGATGTCCATCAACTGTGTGAGTCTTTGAACTGGGTAAGGCCTGAGCTAGGAATTCCAACCAACGACCTAGCCCCCCTTTTCAATTTATTGAAAGGGGGAGAGGAGCTTAGTTCTCCTAGGTCACTTACCCTAGAGGCTCAGGCAGCACCAGAGAAAATCCAACAGTACATTTTTGCCAGGCAGGCCCACCGATACCAACTGGGCCTGCCGTTCAGATTTGTCATTTTGGGAAAGTTGGCACACCTCCATGGGGTGATTTTTCAATGGGACGAATCCATCAAGGGCAAGGACCAAGGCTCGGGGGACCCTCTCTTGATTATAGCGTGGGTTTACCTCAGCCATCATAGGTCCAAAAGGATGACACAGCCATCACAGCTGGTGGCAGAATTGATCTGGAAGATCAATAGATTCAAGATCTGGATATCGTGAATCAGGGAGCTTGCAGGGTGTGACTTTGCATTCTCATCCCCGTCAAATTGGAATCAGGCCAGTTCAACCTGAAAACCTTTGATGAACTGCTTGAGATCAATGAAATGCTACAATTTGCGTGGACATTTACCCCGGCCAAACTGCTGTCGTTCAGCCAGCCCACAAATTATTTAATCAAGCTGTTCAGTTCTCATTATCATTAAAAAGAGTTCAGAGTTGGACCCCTTTGAATGCTCTGACTGTTTTCACTGACGTGTCCAGAGCATCCCACAAGTCAATAATGACTTGGAAGGAATCTCAAAGTCAGCGGTGGAAGGCTGATGTCGCTAAGGTAGAGGGTTCTCCACAAGTAGCTGAGTTGGACACATTCATCAGGGCTTTTGAGAGGTTCTCTGAATCATTCAATTTAGTTACAGATGCGGCATATGTCGCAGGTGTAGTGCCCAGGGCAGAAAATGCAGTTCTTCAAGGGGTGTCCAATATCCCCTTGTTTAACTTGCTCTCCAAATTGGTTACATTAGTGTCCTGCCAAGAGCAACCTTTCTTTGTTATGCACGTCAGGTCACACATTGATCTGCTGGGGTTCATTGCGGAGGGTAATTGAAGAGCTGATGCCCTTGCCGCTCCTGCCCAAATGGCCCTGCTCCCTGATCTGTTTGGTCAAGCTAAGATCAGCCACCAGCAATTCCATCAGAACAGCCCTGGCCTGGTTCGGCAGTTCCAACTTACACGCGAACAGGCCAAGGTGATTGTGGCTACATGTCCCCAATGTCAGTCCCATCAGCTCCCATCACTCAGCTCCAGAGCTAACCCCAGAGGTCTTTCTAGTTGTGAGGTGTGCCAAATGGATGTAACGCATGTCCCTTCTTTCAGCCGACTGAGTTATGTACACGTATCTGTGGACACTTTCTCCGGTGCCATCTATGCTTCAGCCCACATAGGTGAAAGGGCAGTTGACGCCGAAAGACATCTCGTACAGGCTTTCGCTGTCCTGGGCATCCCCAAGGTCATCCAAACTGATAATGGCCCAGCGTATAAGTCCAGGGAACTGAGGAGCTTCCTGCAGCAATGGGGAATAGAGCACAAGACCGGCATCCCCTATACCCCGACAGGCCAAGCCATGGTGGAGAGGACCACCAGAGCCTTAAGAGGGTTCTTGAGCAACAACAAACGGCTGGGAAGGTGGAGTCCCCCCATGTCCATCTTGCCAAAGCACTTTTTACCATCAATTTTTAAAATTGCTCATTTGATAATCTGAACCCTCCTATAGCGTGACACTTCAGGCAACACAAGCAGCTGCAGCTGAAAGCCAGGCCTCCGGTCCTAGTTAAGGATCCGGAGACCTGGAAGATCAAAGAGCTGTTCGACCTGGTCACCTGGGGGAGGGGATACACTTGCGTGTCCACTCCCTCGGGTCTCAGGTGGGTTCCATCCAAGTGGGTCCAGCCCTTCCTCCCAAAGAAGGCACCTAAGGTCGGAGTAGTGGCACAGGTTGAGGAGGTCTGTTGGCAAAGGAGGCGGAAGCCCTTTTCCCTGTATTTTGACCTCCTCTAAGTTTCCCTCAGGGCAGAACTGAAATTTTCAGACCAGTTTTTTAATTATGTTTCTTGTTATTGTAGAATAACAAGAATCATCACCTGGATGGCCCCTTTCCCAGTCAACATCTTCCGGCTGATCGCAGCACTGGGGTTCCTCGTTCCACATCTGTGGACCCTTGGATCGTCCCTCAGCCGAAGACAAACGTCTGGTGGACTGTCCATTCTGGCTGTTCGTCTCTGCACGGACACGCGCAGGATGGCCTTGGGACAGCCCACACTTCAAAGGACCAGTCTGGACTCTTCAGATTTCCAGTCTTCGAATTGTTTATTATTTCTTATCCATAAACTTTTCTTTCAGCCCAACAGAGGTCTGACCAGCAAGGCAGCCAAGGGCACTCTGATCTCCCACTGGGCGGTCATCTATATTTATACTAAAAACTATGTACATCATATTTACCTTTATTTCCCAATACCTTTCACCCATATTAGCAAGTGCACCTTCACCAAGAACCAATCCCGAAGTGTTAACATCACCACAGAAAATGGATGACAAGAAGAAGAAAGAAGGACAAGAAACGCCCTGATCCCTCCATCTTGTCTCCATAACCCCCCTGCACCAAAATCCTAAAATTTATCTTTCACCCTGTAAATACATCATTCTTACACCGCTCATTCCTAAGTGACTCTCTTGTCCTCAAACAGGTGGCACATGCCTCGAAGGGTCAAAGTCAAGCCACCAGGCGCTTCTGGCAGCATTCCAGGATTTCCAAGCCCCCCAAGGGTTGTCTCGGCAACTCTGGACATCCAGAGTGATGTGCTGAGTTCCCAAAGTGGACTCTTGCTCAAGTCCTCAGCCAGGACCATATATGCTTGGACACTACTTCAGCAGAGGACCCAATGTCATCATGCCTTGTGGGGATTGCTTTCCCTCCTAGTGATTTTCCTCCTACCCTTGCCACCTCCTTTGCTCCCTTGGTCCCCAGAAGGGTCACCATTCCATCTAGTTTTGACCCCAGGGTTGATTGGAGGAACAGGGTCAAAGGGCTGGTCCCTTTGGACTCTGAACCCCTTAAATTCGAATTGCTCGGCTCCGCCAATGCTTCTCTTTGTTTTCAGTTTGTCCCTCCCTTCACCCCTGACCCTTCTGATAAAAGCTTTCAGGTGGTGTCACAATTCAAAGTGGATTATACCGCCTGTCAGTGGTGCAAGATTGTCACCAAAACAAGTGCACCATCCACTACTGGAAGCAGACACTTGGCGTTACACAGAGGTGTGTTTTCAATTTGTGGAGACCGAACGTAGGCAGGCATCCCCTCTCGTCTAATCGGAGGTCCCTGTACTATCGGACAGCTGTTGCTGTTTACGCCCAACATGTCCCAAATTAAGAACTGGAAAGCAAAAAACGTCACGCTAAATTTGGCCAGACCCAAAAGAGACATCACAGATTTCAACCCTGAGTGTGACTCGGAAATTACTCATTGGTCAAAGCCAAAAACGGTTGCAGTTACCTTGTTTTTGCCTTGGGTATCCGCAGCCAAGGCTCTAGGTGAATTGGCCCACCTAGAGTGTTGGGTCGCTAAGCAAGCCAACTTTACGTCAGCCGCTCTGTCAGACCTCCTATCAGACAAAGAAATAACGAGGAAGGCAATGCTCCAAAACAGGGCAGCATTAGATTTCCTGCTCCTTTTACATAACCATCACTGTGAGGAGTTTGAGGGCCTCTGCTGCTTGAACTTGTCATCTAAGGCGGAGGACGCGAGATCCTCCATGAAAAAGATGCAAGATCTAGTACATGACATCAAAAAGGAGACGTCAGACTGGCTGGGGGACATTTTCAAGGGATGGGGCCTTTCCAGTTGGGTGGGGTTGATTTTAAAAACTGTGGTTTTAGTTCTCCTCATCTTAGTTGCAGTTTTGGTTGCCTTTTCCATTATTTGGAGCTTAGTTAAGAGACTGTTGAACAAATTAACATTCACTCCAAGTGTCAACCAGGTGGTGGCCTCGGAAGAGGAACAATCTTATGAAGTTGAGGCTCCAGAAGAAGATCAATGGGCTTTGGCACCGATGAGCCACCCCTGGTACGGACACCAATACCCGGACTCAGAGGACAATAGTTCAGTTCAGTTTACTTCTATTTGAGCTTTCAATTATTTTTATTTTTCTTTTTAAACAAAAAAGGGGGAGATGTTGTGTTGTGTTGGTTTGTTCCGTTCCCCCTCTATGTTAAAATGGTTCTGCCCTCGTTCTCCCTCCCCTCCCAGTTACTGCCAGTCACCCCAGTTGTTATTACTACCATTGTATCTATTTTAAACCACTCCCCCATTTCCCCGGTAACCCAATGTATCCTTTCTTCTATCCCACCCCAGTGCCCTGCCAGTCACTCCCTGCCACCACCTTTTTCTCCAGAATCTTCTGTCCAGGGCTCGGAGTGATTGGTTCAGGGGCCAGGGTCCCTCCCTTAAGTTGTTTTCATTAGTGCTTTCTTTGTGTCAATCTGATGTACCCCACTCCTCCCTGGATTCCCATTCTCTCCTGACCTGGTTCCACCCATGTACTCTCCACCCTATATAAGTTGATGAAATCCCTCCCTCTTCCTCTTCAGTTGCTGGCTTATTGGGATCATCATTAAAGCCTGGACTTGCCCCAGAGAGCGCTCTTTATTCCTGTCTACCACAGCCTGCTTTCGGCCGCGTCCACACCTGGCAGCGTCCCTAGCTATAACTCTGGGCGCTGCCTGAGGCGCTGTCCTGAAGCGCAGCTATTGGGACAAGTGCTCCCCGTGCTGCTAGCAGTTGCTGGCCAGCTAGCCTGGGCAATTCTCTCGAGGTGAACCGCTGCAATGGATGATATCCTTATCTCTGCCCCTCATGACGACATGCTTGCACGCACCTTAGAGGACACTATTACAACCTTGTCTGTGGCAGGATTTGTGTTTCAGAGAAAGTCCAATGCCTGCTGCCTTGGAAGTTCTGGGCCTTGAGATCACCCACCGTACCATTATACCCCAAAAAATCCTTACTCACACTAACCCTAAAACCCTAAGAGACTTGCACCAGCTTTGTGGATCCCTAAACTGGATCAGACCCTGGTTGGGGCTCACCACAAAAGATTTATCCCCTCTCTTCAACTTGTTAAAATGGGGAGAGACCCTGGATTCCCCGAGGACCCTGACTTCGGAGGCTAAGGCTGCACTTGAGAAGGTGCAAATCCATCATTTCAAGTCGACACACCCACCAGTGTCGTGAGGATCTGCCTTTTGACTTCATCATTCTGGGTGGGCTACCGCATCTGTATGGGCTGATTTTCCAATGAGACACAGACCAAAAAAACCCCCTCTTAATTATAGAGTGGGTGTTCCTGGGTCACCAACTGTCCAAGAGCATCACCAAGCCACAAGAGCTGATGGCTCAGCTGATCACGAGGGCTAGGGCTCGCCTGCGTGTGTCAGTGGGGTGTGATTTTGCATGCATCCTTATCCAGCCATCCACGGGGAGGATATCTTTGGACACGGTGGATAATTTATACTGGTCTAATGAGAATTTGCAGTTCACCCTGGACAGCTACACTGGCCAAATTTCAATCGACCATCCAGGCCACAAACTGCTTAATGTTGAATTTAATTTGGTTCCAAAAGAGATTCAAAGTCGCTGCCCACTCAAAGCCTTGACAGTTTTTACAGACACATCTGGAGGATCCCACAAGTCAGTCATTACTTGGAAGGACCCTCAGACTCAGCAGTGGGAAGCCAATGTTCAGATTGTGGAGGGTTCTCCACAAGTTGCTGAGTTAGATGCAGTCATCAGGGCCTTTGAGAAGCTTCCACCACCTTTTAATCTGGTAACTGATTCGGCTTATGTAGCAGGCGTAGTGTCCCAGGAAGAACATGCAGTGCTCAAAGAAGTCTCCAATCCTGCCATCTATTGCTTGCTCTCATGTTTAACACACCTGGTTTCCCACCAAGAGCAACCCTTCTTTGTAATGCGTGTAAGATCACACACCGACCTCCCTGAGTTTATTGCCGAGGCAAACTGCAGGGCAGATGCCCTAGCAGCATCACTGCAGCTGGCTGGCCTACCATTATCTATTTTGATGGTAGATGGGATCCCCAAACTGCAAAGCAACAACTTGAGGATAATTTTGTTACAGTTCTTAAAATGAGCTGGTGTGCTAGACTTCCACCTGGTTCCTGTTCTTTTTTTGCTTATCTTCATATATTAAATGCCTTCCTGGAACAGGCAAAATGCTAATCTAACACTGGAAGCTTCTCTCTTTTTTTGAGGAAGTTGTTTTGTGCATCTGCCGCTTTTCCAGTGTGGGCTGAGGCCAAGACTGCCCACCGATACGTGGACATATTTGAACCGCCCAAATTCAGACATGTGGGTGATTTTTGTTCCTTTTACAGCGGCATCTCCATGGACTGGACTTTGTCCTTTTTACAGTGTCCCCCTCCCGTTTTTAAAACAAAAAAGAGGGAGATGCAGCATTGTGTGTTCTACACAGGTTTTATTTTAAAGTTGGTTATTTCTTATAAGTTAAGATTTTGGGTTGACCCTCAGTTCTCCCCATGTTCTCCCTCCTAATGGTTTATTCCTCCCGCCAGCTACCTGTCTATCATTGTAACCACCCCCCCTTTATTTTGAGAATTTTCTATGTCAATCATCCCTTACTTAAGATATGATTTGTCTCCTGAGCCTTTTCCCTCCCCTGTGCCATTCTTATTGGTTCGTTATGTCCCTCGCTCCTCCCCTGGGCTTGATTCATTGGTTCCCTCGTGTCTCCTCCTGTCACGCCCTTGCCTTTTATAAGTGACTCCCCAACAGTTATTTCACTGACACCGTTTACTGGCCCTGCCTGGGTCAATAAAGCGCCTTGGCACCCATATGTGTGTCCGCTCCTTCCTTCACCTCAGTGCTTCACAGTCCTGCTCTCGCCTGTGTCACCACGTCACAGACAGAGCCACTACTCGGGCGTTCTCGCAGAAAACCCGGGAGTGGCAGGATTCGTGGTCTCCACCGGTCACTCCAGGAGCAGCTAGCTGGCACCCGTCAGCTCCTGTGGATGCGGGAAAAGAATGCAGGAGGGGACCCAAGGAGAATGGGACGGGGATGCCTTAGGAGGAAGCTCCTGTTTGAATGCCAATCAGCCGTGGCTCCCTTCCCAGTTCTAGGAAGTTCTATGTTCCTCCATTCCCCACTGGATATTACTCTAAGACCACCCTCTCCTGCCACTCTCATTGGTGTACTCCTCATCACCCCACTTCGGCTCCTCCTCTGATCCCTCTCCTCATTGGTTCCCTGTACCTTGGCCCTGCCCACCTTTCCTCTGTTATAAACCTTGGCCCCACCCCTGCTCTTGGCTCCACCACCAGCCTCCCTTCGACTGTGGTTGTGCCCCTGCCTCTCTCCTTGATAGTGGAGCCCTGGAAAAAGTTAAAGATAGAATTTAAAATTTTAGGCTTTGTGCTTTCCCAGATCAACTGCACCTGCATAAGCAGTATGATAAATTATATAATTGTTAGATGTTATCATTGTTTAGTAATTAAATGTAATTATTATATAACCATAAGAAGAATAATGAGAAACTATGCTGGAAATTCAGAGAGGGGCTAAATTTATGTATACAATAGAACAATATAAGTTTAACAATTAACATGAAAGTTATGTAACGATAGAGTATAAAAACATGATCATTTCGGATGTATGGTCAGAATCAGATTTGGGTTGAATATACCCCTGACACCCAGAGCTCTTAATAAAAAGCACCGCATATAATCCCCTGTGATTATGTGTTTTCAAACGCTAACATTTTGGCGACCCAAATGGGCCCCTTTTGAGTGCTGCTGAGCGAGTTTGCGACTCGATCACACTCCAGCTGGCACTGAGGGATTATCGGGGAGTCCATCGGCCGCCACCGCTTCCGGTGCTCACAAACATCCCCGGGAGAAAGGTAAGGGGGTTTTTACTTCGCTTTAGTTTTGGATGCCTGCCAAATAAGACGCAGTGAAAGCTACGCTTGGTTGGGCTAAAGGAATTCCGGTTGGTACAAGCCTAGGTGCCGTTAGGTAAGACAATCGCGAAGCGTTGCGGGTTCAACATTTCTGGTGTATTTGAAATGGAGAAACTTAAAGGGATTTTGGGCAGTAACACCCCTATCCCGCAAAATTCTCCTTTGGGGTGCTTATTAGCACATTGGAAACAGGGTAACTTTGGGGAAGAATTACGTAAAACAAAGTTGCTTGATTACTGTAATTCATGGTGGCCAGAATATGCCTTGGAGAATGGCAAAAAATGGCCAAAATATGGTACTCTGCAATATAACACTATTTTGCGGTTAATGTCGTTTTGTAAACAAGAAGGAAAATGGGATGAAGTACCATATGTTGATCTGTTTTTCTATTTACGGGGAAATCTAATACACCTTTCTCTCTTTATCCTCCTCTCCCATCATCACCCGATCCCTGTTCCTCGGAAGATGAGCAAAACCTAACTGTGATAGAAAGGAGAAAAAGGCATGTGAGTGAAAAATATAGCAATGGTAATGAATCAGTGACCCCAATAGCCCGTAGAAAACGGCCGCAGGTACCTGCGCTGGTCTGTGGAAGCAGCCGCGAGCGGGGTCCCGCTCCAGTGTCCCATCCTTGCCCGCATCTGGCAAAGAGCAAATGCAGCCAGAGCTGAGGGGCTGCGGGAGAGGCCGGAGAACACGGCCTAGCCGTGCACGGCCCAGGCAGGGACAGCCCCCGGCTACCCAACGGACCAGAGCACGGCCAGCAGGGGCAGCCCCAGCCCTTCTTACATCCTGTCTTTGGGGACATCCATAGGGGCAGGGATGGGATAGGGCAAGGGCGGCCACAGGCACCAGCCCAGCGGCTCGGCCCAACCACTCACCGTCCTGCACTGGCTGCAACTTCTCCGGCTCTGCAGGCTGCTGTGCTGGGGAGGCTGCAGGCCCTTTCTTTTTCTTGCCCCGAAGCACCCTGAAGAGCCTGAGCACTCTGCCTGCCATTCCGCTTTTTGGCCTCTAGGGCACGTTTGAGCCAGATGACTAGGAAAAGCTCTGATTTAGGAAGTCCCGCACTCTGGTCACAAGGCCAGCTGCAGGAGAAATGGCTTGGAAAACCTGGTGGGTCAGTGACCAAAGAGCTGGCTGTGTGGGGCTCCTCACAGCACAGCTCTGGCACGTCCTCTCCTCTCACGTGCACTGAGCACTGTGGCGTTGCTTCGTCACCGCCAGCAGCCACTTCACCACATGTCACAAAGGGCCCTGTTCCATTCCGTTCCATGGTAACCGTGCTGTGCCGTGTCAGCAAGGGCCCTTGGACACGCTGCCAAGTGCTCTGGGGCTACCCCAACCCTGCCCCAAAGTCCTCTGATTGGAACAAATCCATTGCCCCAAGTGTCTAAGACGTCCTGGGACACGCCAAGCCCAGCCAAGTGCTCAGGGGAAGACTCTCCATGGTGCCAGGCCAGCACAGCCCAGCTCACTGCTGGCTCTGGAGCAGAGCAGCTTCCAGCAAGCACGGGGCAAACACATCTTGCCAAGAGTTAAAACTCACCAGATAGGGGAGGTGGCATGAATGTGTGCATCAAGGCCTTTGAATTCACAGCTCCCCAAGACAGCTTTGGGGCACTTGGCTGGACAAACAGGATCCGGCTCAGACCTGTGCTCAAAGGTGGGCAACAAACCCTGCCGCAGGTGCTTGGCTTGGTCTCTGCAGGCCCAGGCAGATGCCAAAGCTGCTCTTCACATCCTTCCCCTGCCCCTCAGCCAAGCGCAAGGACTGAAGGAAACACAGGAAGTCAAATGGAGACACTTGCACCTGTCTCATTGGGGGCTCCTGGGGAAGCAGTTTCCTTGGCAATCAAGCCCCTCTCTTCCAAGGGCACTCCCCAAATGTGTACATTTCCTGGGCAACACCAACCCACCCGTAAGTGCGGGGTGCAGAGGCTTAGATTTTTGCTTTTTGACTCGGACCACTACACAATTATGTTCTTCAAAAATTTGTCG
This sequence comes from Melozone crissalis, assembly GCF_028551555.1. Lineage (NCBI taxonomy): Eukaryota > Metazoa > Chordata > Aves > Passeriformes > Passerellidae > Melozone > Melozone crissalis. The sequence goes on along the minus strand of NW_026535783.1, from coordinate 14,928,942 downwards.
CCAAGTTTTTTAGTTACACTTGATACAATGAACCTTAAGCCATGCCTTACATGCACAACTATGCAGATACCAAGCATTTTCTCTCTGATTTACAACTTGTGAGGGAAGTGAAAGTCCACGTGGCTGGAATCCAATGAATGCCTTTATCTGTAAGTAAGCACATAGAACTTCTTCCTCTTCATTTGACTGTAGCTGGTCCTTGCCACAACCCTGTTCCTGGACTTTTGAACATGACCTGAATGCTGTCAGGCAATTCCTCCCTTGGATTATGTGTGAGGGCATGATGCACAAGAATAGGTGCATCTTCCCTATCTCCTGTTGTTCCGAGGTAATTAGGCACAAAATTGGCTTTAGCTGTTTTTTCCTCAGGGGATAACCCTGGAGTTCCCCCTTTTTGTTTTTGCAGCATGTCCTTGAACATCTGATGGGCACGCTCAATAATTGCCTGTCCAGTAGGATTGCGAGAAATACCTGTGTCATGTAAAATACCCAATAAATTACAGAAACCTTTGAATCTTAAGGAACACGAAGCAGAACTATTGTCATTCTTAATTGCTAAGGGGATACCTAATATGGCAAAGAAATTGAACAAATATTTCTCAACATGAGTCTCACCTGTTAAGGGAGTAGCCCATAAAACACAAGCATAGGTATCAATGCAAACATGTACAAATTTTTCCTGACCAAATTCTTCTACATGAGTTATATCCAATTGCCATAACTGCAACACCTGAGTACGCCTAGGGCTAACACCATGCCTAAACCAATGCCATCTCGTTGACCGGTCAGGACAGGATCACGCAATACTAGAAGCATCAGCAAAGGGAATAGCAAGTTGTTTACCTAACATTTCTGCAGATTGATGAAGAAATGCATGTGAAGATTTGGCCTGTCATCCTGTGCCACTTCCCTGTCACCTCAGGGCCACCATGGCCCTCGGCTGCCCCACAGCCCTCAGCCCCAGCAGCAGCTCAGGGTCAGCGTCCCTTCGGCGCCACCGCCCCCTCAGCCCCCTCAGCCCCCTCTGTCTCACCATCCTTCAGCAGCTCCTCAGGGGACAGGGCCTGGGCCAGCGGCAGCTCCCACCGCTCCAGGGACAGCCGGGGCTGGAAGTGCTGCTCCGCCCGGCCCGGCTGCCAGCTCGGACCCAGCACAGGGACAGGGGACACAGGGGGAACCGGGGCAAAAGCAAGAGGTGAAAAAGGCAGCCGAGGAGGGAAAGAGGTAAAAATGCAGCCTAGGCTTACACAGCTCAATCTATGCATCTAAACTTCCACATACCTCTTACTAAATAACTAAGCATATTTCTAGATCTATATCTAAGCATCTAAATTTAAGCATCTAAATGTAGGTGCCTAAATGTAGGCATCTAAATGTAACTCTATTAATGTATAAATGTAGATCTCAAAATCTAGAAATGTAAATAATTCTATCCCATCTAGAACAGTATAGATCAATTTAACTATATAGATGTATATATATGCACATATAAACACATCTCTGTAAATCTATAAATGCAACTATATGGATATAGAAAGAGAATTGTAGAAATCTATAAATCTATGTGTACACTAAGGGATTCCACCCATCTGATGCTCACAGGCTCTCCCTCTGGTCCTTCTTCCCATGCAGGGCAGCCCTCCTGACAAGGCAGATTAGCTGGAAGTCTGGGAAGCAAAGGGAACACTGGGTCAATATTGGCCTCTCTGCATCATTTGCCCCTTTGGAAGTAACTGTCCTTCTATCAAAGTATGTAAAAGATGAGCAAAAAGGCAAAATCTCACTTGGCAATTTGAAGCCTACTCTTCAAGGAGCCAGACTCCTTCCAAGAGTTTATAACTTCTGAAGTTTTGAAGTATCCCAGTACACTGAAAGCCCTCAGTGTATTGGGATACTTTCACAGGGCCAAGGGCCCCCATGAGAGCTTGAAACACAGACAGACCCAGCTGCCACAAAGAAGCCCAGCCTGGTTCTTTCTCTGTGCTGGCAGAGAGACATCAGTCCTCACTGAAATGGCTGAAGCTGAAGGTGTTGGCAGCTGAGTTATGAACTAGCACCGTTCCCTGCCATCCACAACCTGCCCTCTGCAGTGAGCCACAGCTCCTCCAAAACAACCACCAGCTCTGGGATGAACAGCTGGGTGACAAATGACCAGGTAATATTGGCTTAGGCATTTATGTATTAGCTGATGGATGTTGTTAGTGATTATAGTATTAAGGTATTTAGAAATAGCATCAGTTAGAACTCTTTTAGCTGCTTGTAATATAACAGAATCTATCAGCTTAAGTTTGCACTGTGTTGCTCATAGAAACAGTAGCGTAATGAATATAATATCTATGCATCATTTATGGAAACAATTGTGTGATGAATGTACTGTGTTATAGACTCTAGCAAAACATAACGGGGAAAAAAGGCTTGCGTGTAACTAAAACCAGTGTAAGACTGTCCACTGACCAACCTGTCCAAGTGATAAAATAACCCTGACACAAACTAGAGCACCAGAGGACAATTAGAGAATACCATGTGAAATTTAGGGAGAACCTACTAAAGCCTTATCAGAGAGGTGAAACAGCAGGAAGGAGACATAAGCAGAAAAAAAATATGCTGACATGATGACACGTTGTCATGCAGTAAACCTTACTGCGAAGCAGTCAAAATAAGGAGTTCCCAAAAAATGAGAAAATTCCCAAGAATGCTTGAAAAATTCATGAAACACATGAATATACTTGCCTCTCAGCAAAGTAACACCATAAAGCTAACACTGTCACTTAGCACCAGGTGTTGTTTGGGTGTTAGGCCTGAGCACCACAGTGCTGCAATTATTGGGTTTTTTCAACCTATTAGTATTAAACTTTTAATAATTCTAAGCAGTGAATTCTGTTTCTCACAGCTGTGAAGGAAAGAGCTCCCTAACAGGACTGCAGGCAGCACCGGCTGTGCTCAAGGATGCAGACCCAAAGTGCTCTCTCTCACCTTTAGTTCTCACTAATTTTAAGGGGTGATTTCAGATTTTCGTTGAGCTCCTGGATTTGTGACTAATGATTTCCTTGGCCTCAGAGCTTCTGCTGCTTGTATTTTTAATGTATCTCACTACAGCTATCAGCAGAGTGCCACTACATGGATTTAATGCTTGGAGACAAAAAGCTCAGATCTCTACACTGACCTTTTGCTGGGCTTTTCCTCTCTTGCTTCAAGAGTCACTCAGGGTTGCCTCCAGAGCACTGACATCCTGCAGCAAACTTATCCCCACAGACATCAGCACAAAACTGGGACACCTGGCTTGGTGACACAACTGCCACAAGGTCAGGTTTATTCCCTGCTCTCTTGCCCCAGCAGAGGACTCAGTGTCAGAGCCTCTGGAGAAGCGTGGAGGGCAGGGCTCAGGCAGGTTGTGCCCGTGCACGATTTGAACTCAAGGCACCAGGAAGCACCAAGCCTGCAGACAGGAACTCAAACCCTTCTCATCTCCCTCACTGCCAGAGGCAGGCTCCGAGCAGCCATCTCACCCCTCTCTAAACCAGTGGGGGCTCTGTCCTTACTAAGCTCCTCGGGCTCCGGGGAATTGTTCCTGCAGCTCTCGGTGCCAGGCAAAGCTCCCTCTGTTGCAGCTCTGCCCACAGGCTCCCCTCCTGAAGACTCAGGGGCAACAATAATATTGCCCTTGAAAGAGAAACAGAAAGGAAGAAACCGTTCTCACCACCTACACAAAACACCTGGTCCAACAACTCCATGGCTCACACACTTCATCCCTTCTTCCTAACAACTCAGGGACCCAAAGCCCTTCAACAGTCAGAAAAATTGACTTCTCAAACACAGTCCAAAAGCTGTCAGAGCTGACAGTGTTGAACATGGGGGTGACACTGAACACATGGAATGGCTGCTAAGCAGGAGTCCTGCCAGCTCCTGGCAAAGGGATGTGCTCCTTCCTCCACAGCCCTGAGCACAGCAGTCTCATCCAGGCTGCAGCTTGGCAGGGACAGCATGGGAACACACATCTCTTCCCACAGAGATGCCCAAGAGCAAGGGGAAAGAGCTCTGAAACATGGACAGCAAGACTGGCCAGTTTGCCCAGCTGAGGATTTCCCAGATGGAAACTGGACTGCAGGCAGCAGCTTACTGAGAGGACAAGAAAGCTGCAGCTGCAGCCCAGCCCCAGCCATGGCTCTGGGAGCGCCCACACGCACGGCAGGGCTCACACAGCAGCAGCAGCTGCAGCCCAGCCCTTGCTTTGCCTTGGCCTTCCCACCCAAAAGAGGCACAGCCCACATCTGCTGCTGCAACAGAGGCACCTCTGGCATGCCCCTCCCTGCCCGGGACACTGGGCCTTCAGTGCCACTTCTCCAAACACTCTCCTTTCCCATCAAACAAAGCCTCTTAGAATCTACAAAGCTTCCACTTCCTCATCACAAATGCTCCTGCATCAGGGGTTCTTCCCAGGAAAAGGAACACCCAAACTTGGCCAACACAGCCTCACACCTTTCCATCCTTACTCATGGATGACATTTTCATTCCCTCTTCTTTAGGAAGTCATGCTTTCCCAGGCAAATCCTTCCTTGTCCATTCACAGCTGAACTCAAGAAGCTTTGCCTTCTCAGCCATGCAACAACATTCACAAGTTCTCAGTCCAGCCCTTTTCTTCCCTGCCCAATGCAGTTGCCCAAGCAGAGGGAGAAAACATCTCCTCCAGTGTCTCAAGCACCATGTCCAGATCCGGCGGTGGAAATTCCTCTTTCCCAGGAGTATTCCACAGCCAGCTGTGGCTGTCCATGCTGCAGAACCTGCGCTGGTAGCTGGAGTGCTGGGGGCTGAAGTGTCTGGCCTGGCTGCAAGAATCCAAACACATTGGTCAGGCTCCACAATGTGTCTTTGGGACGCAGAGCTCTACTGCTGCCTTGGATCAAACATCACAGGAAGCACACAGCAACCTCCATTCCAGAAATGTATTCAGACTTCCCAGGGGATTGAAGGAGTGAGTTCTTCCTCTTAAAAATATTTATCCGAATTGTCGTGTACATAGATTAAAGCATGGACTGGAAATCTGATATGGACACACACAGAGACACACACACACACACAAACACCCAAGAATCACAGCTTTGTGCATCTTCCCAGCAGCTTTGGGATTTGGCTACATTTGGTTTCTCATCACAAAAGACCACAGAAAATGGATTCACCCAGGAAGAGCCCAGATCTGTAGACATGCATGCTAAACTTGTACTGTGAGTTTCTTCTATAAACAGCCTTGAGGGTGAGGCCATATTCTTCAGCTGCAGCTGTTGTGGGGCACACAGAGCTCATTTCAATGGCACGGCTTGATTTGCAGGGCAGACAGTCTTAAACATCTGCAATGTCCCATCAGAGTCCCAGTTTGGCTTCATTCAAAGAAAGAGGAGAGTGCACCTAACACTGACCACTTGTTAGGCAATATCTTTCACCGTGCCCTTGTACCCCTACAGAGAGTCTGTCTACAAATTGCCCAGAACACCCTCCAAATCTGCAGCGAGGACAGGAAAATGAGGCAGAGAATCTTTCTGTTTTCAAGGTCCCCCTTCCTAGGCAACTTGACACTTTCTAACTGCTTCTCACTTGAGATCTACCCATGATAGAGCACTGCAGGAAAACATTTGAAAGGTCATTAACCAGGAGCTGCTTGAAAAGCAAGGGTAGAAGCTCTTTCCCTCCCTGATGGGCTGCGCGCTGTCAAGTGCTGCTCTGAAGATGTGCAGCTGCTCCTCTCTGGAGAGGCCATGGAAGGGCTGTGATGGTGTCTATGGGTACCAGAGGAACGATGAGCTCAGGTTGGCATTTAAGCTCCATGGGAACAAGCAGAATGAAGAGCTCACAGTGGAGATGAAATTTGCCTGTTCCTGGCTTCTCTGATGAAATGCCAAGAAGTCCAGATGAAGCAAACACCTTCCCCCAAGAAGCTAGGAAAACCTCAGAATCATGAGCACCTGCACTTCGCCTGGAATGGCGTGGAGGCAGCTCTGAATGCTCAGGTGAGGCAGCACTGAGGTCCTGGTCTGAGAGCGCTGTGTAGCAGTGAGGGAAGGAAAAGGGAAGCAAAGGGAAGGCTGGGTCACTATTGGTCTTTGGGTGTGCTTCCCTTGGCAGCAACTGTACTTCTGTCAGGGAAAACAAAAGCTCCCTGAATTGTTAAAACTGAAAATCATGGACAAAGACTCTGTAACTAGTCAAAGTAAGAAAGTGGTGTGTTCATTACGCTGATGGCTGGCACAGGGGAGGGTTGTTCCTGAAATCCGTGACCGCTGGCCAGGCTCGGCTTAGCACGGCACAGCACAGCAGGTTCCAGCAGGACAGGGAAGGGCAAGGCAGGCAGGGAGGGGCAGGGCAGGGCACTGGGAGCAGTGACAGGCTCTGTCCCCACGCTGCATCCCATGCCTGGGTAACCATCGAAGACAGAGAGGAAGGACATTGCTCGTGCTCGGCTGGGGAAAGGATGAAAAGCGGGACTTAGAAAACATTAATTTGGACTCCTTTTTAGCAGACTAGCTGGTTTCATCTCAGCATGTCCTCCTGTCTTTGGCAGAGTTGGTGCATTTCTCGTGATTTGGAGTCTGCTACAGCAGCAGGAAGGGGCAGCAATTTTGTCAGCATGGATATCAAAGCCAAAGTGCTGCCCCACGGATGGATGTTGCTTTCTTCAAAGCATTTCTGGCCTAGAGTTGTAGTGAACTGACACTGGTGTCTTCCCAAACGGCGTTACTATTTTCTTTGTTCAGGAATCACCTTTTTCCTTTTCTTCCCCTCATCTGGGGAGAGGTCCAATGCAAATGCCTCCTGCAGCCAACTCCTGTCACTGTAGACTGACAAAGGAGATCTTGCAATGGAGAGAGACTCCCTAGAGCTGCTGTGGGGAGCTGAAGGGGGAAGCTTTGTCCCTTAGTCTTGAAGTCTTGTTGGGGAGCTGCTTGTGCTCTGGGGGACGGACATCAATGATGTTTACGCAAGCCTTGCAGGTTCATTCCTGAGCTTCCTGACACAGCACAGAGACTTTGGGGTTGTCATGTTGGCAAACCAATTTCAGTCTCCTCACTTCTTGAAATGCTTCAATTATCCTTTTTTTGCTTTTCTGCAGAAATAAGAAATATTGTCATCATCTATTCCTTCCAGAGGGTCTTTTCCTACTTTTTGGAGAATTCCCTTTTCTGCCCTCCCAGATCAGGCCAATTCCCAGGGCTCCTTCCCAAAGTGAGGTGTAGCCCATGGCCTCCACTCTCCAGCTGGAACAGAAGGAAGCACAGAGTTTGTTGTTGTGGGAGAGGAGCTTCTCGTTCCTGCCTGCTTTCCCTTGGGGACACGTTGGTGTGTTCTCATTTCATGAAGGCAGGTTTAAACTCTGAAGCAGTTGTGTTTCGAACTGCTCCCTCCTCGAGCTCTTCTGTGGGTATCGTTGGACAAAAGGCCTCTGGGTGGGAGCTCCCTGTGGCAGCTTAAGGAAGGAGGTTGATATTTCAGGGTTGTGACTGCTGAAAGCAGCTGGTTTTTGGAGGTGTCAAGAATTGGGAGTGGCTCCTTTTCTCGCCTGCCTGCAGAAAAGGAAGTTGCAAAGTGGGAATTTCATTTGCAGAGATGACCGCCAGGGGTGTTTGCCAAGAGATGGGCTGGCAGAGAGGCAGGTCTCGTGCTAAACTGGCTGTGTGTTTGTTTTGATATTGGGGAGGGTCAGAGATGCAGACACAGACACCAGTTGAAGGAACAGTGTAATTTACTGTAATGCAAAAGTGCAAAAAAGAGTCAGAAAAGAATAAGCTAAGCAATGAACCTCAGCATTACTACAAAAGGGTGCCTCTGGTGATTAAGGAAGATACATCACCAGGTACCCCAATGGTTTCCCCTTCATCCAGAGCTGCACATCAGCTGGGGGAAGCTGTCCCAGCCAAGCCCTGCAGAGCCACGGCTGGGAACCGGGAAATGCTGCGGTGCCTCCACCTTTGCCGGCCACGAGGCTCCTGAGTGCGCTGTGAGAGTAGCCCGGCTCTGATCGTGCTGGACGAGCAATGTGCCAGAGCTTCTGCTGGGGCACAGCTGGTTTCATTCTCCTCTTGGTCTTCTCCTCCAGCCTGCCCAGGGCTTAAGGAGGAACCAAGGCCAGGTGTGGCCTTGTCCATTTTCCTCATGCAGAAAGATGCAGACATGCTTCACCAGTGAATGGAGGCAACAATATTTTTGACAGTAATACTTGGTTAAGGAGCAGATGCATAGAACATTGGGTTGGAAAGATCATCTAGCGGGCAGCTTTGGCTCAGGTCCTGTTGTGGAGGCTTCAGTCAGGGTCTGGTGTTCAGGCCTTAGTCCTTTGGTATTTTGCGGTGCAAATCAATGTGCTGTGCAGAGCTGGAAACAAACAAGTCTGTCTTTAGCACATTTGAGACAGGGAACAGGATTAGCCCTGCAAGGCCAGGCTAGGGCCAAGAGCAGAAGGCCAGCACCCTGCTTTTGTCCACAGGCAGCCCTGCAGAGCAAGCAGCCACTCCTGCCCAGGGGCTGAGGTGCCCAAAGCTGCCTCCCCGCTGTGCAGCTCTGCAGAGCCCGCGGAGCGCAGGGTCCTGGGCAGCCAGGGCAGCCCGGCTGCCTTGGAGCACAAGGAGTGGCCTAGAGAGAAGCTGCTGCCCTTTGCTTTGGAACTGTTCCTCAGAGTCTTGTCATTCATCCACAGTGTCTGATGTGTTTTCTTTTCCTCTCCCAAATTTAACACAGCTTTTTGAGAAAATTGACTGAAGTGGTTTCTGCTGCTGGTGGTGGTGCTTTTGTCTGCAGGTGAGGGCAGGTGATTTGAACCAAGGATGGAGTCCATTGTTAACATCCCAGCTTTGCCAAGTCAAGAAAACCATTCACAATTGGGCTGACAGTGCTAAGCAATTTTCCTACTTCTGGAAAGCTCCCATCTTAAGAAATCCAAAAGCCACCTTAAGAAATTCAAGAGATTTTCCTCCATGTGGATACCAGCAGTACCATGTTGCCAGTGTTTTCCACCCCGTTTCTGTGTCCTTGGTGGTTTTAAGACTTCCTCAGTTCCCAGTGAGAATGAAATGACCTGTGATCATGTGATTTGAGAGCTCTGTGTTGTTTCTTGCCACATGAGTGTTCATGACAAGCTGGACACACCAGTCGTGGCTCTGTTGAGTTAAATTCATCCCAATTTTGTGCAAACAACAGCCCCGAGATGCTGAGAAGAGCAAGCGCAGTGGCTGGGTGTGCATGCACACGCCTGGGGGCTGACTGCTGTGTGGGCAGAAGGTTTTGCACTGTTGTAATTCTTCACTCTCCCAAGCTGGAGGAAGAAATCAAATCTTTATTAATTAAAATATAGAAATCTATATGAAATGAAAAAGTATCAAAATGAATGAAACAATACCTATTAATTTATCATGGATGTAATTTAACATCTATATACTATTGCCGGCCAGGGGTCTCTATACAAATCACGAACGGGACGGGACTGCTGAGGAACGCGCCTCGAGCTGTTTGTTTTCCAGCATCAGTCTCATTACTTGGTTATGACTATGGGGAGATGCCAGCAGCTGACACCTGTGGCAGCAGGCAAAGAACTTAATGGCACAGCTTACTTGAAAAATTTTTTGACCAATCACACAAAGCAGAAGCATACTGACAGTAGTTCTATCCAACCACTATAAGCACACGTACCTTTTGTTAAAACAGTGCTTGCTTCTTTTGAATACAATACCTGCTTGCAAGCCTTAAAACACAATGCACTGAGCTCCATTATTACGCTGAGAAGTTCCTAATATCTTGCCTGAGATACTTTTTTGAAGGTTAGCGAGTTATTCTAGCCAAGCACTAACACACAGGCCATTTTTCTATTTCTCCTTACTTTTCTACTTCTATAACTCTTGTGCTGACAAATCCTATGGCTGCTGCTTAGCTCCAACCGCAGTTCTGCTTCCTCTGAGGTCTGCCTTTTGTAGCTTTCCCAAAAACCCCTGATTTGAAGGATTCCCACAATTTCCCCTCTCAGTACACCTAAACAGAAACCTTTGTATCCGTGTCATTTATTAACTACCTTGCATTTTATAGCTTTACTATAGTATACCTGCTTATTACTTGCTTAAAGCATCCTTTTTGCTCGCATTAAGCCTTGCTATATTCCAACACAGCAATTTTAATGCTGTGAAAGTCCAGTCAGTTCAAAGGGCAAAAGTCATGTCTGATAGCAATTACAAGTCATTGTTCCAAAAAAGTCTCGCCTGTTCCAAGGTCTTAATTCAAAACCTCCCTCCATGTCTAGACCTTCATCTACCATCTGTGTGAGATTTTGAGAATTCTCTGTGAATCCATTTCCTACCTCTCTCTCTTGTGTGAATAAAACGTCTTTGATCATGTTGTCCATCATTTGTCACACACACCCCTGTATGCAAGGTATTACTACTAGTACCACTACCAAAACACCCAATCCATCGAGACCTATTCTACAAAGTTCCCTTTGGCCAAGGTGCAAAGCTCCATCCTTGGAAGAAATCATCTAACCACGACCCACCATCTTCTTTTTTTGGAGCTGTCAAATCTTTCAGCTTTTGTATGCTTCTCTGGATGGATTCAGAGGGATCAGACAGGTTCATGCAACACAATCCTTCTAATTCCTCACAACCATGTCCATGTGCCAGTAAAAGAAAATCAATTGCTGCTCTGTTCTGTAAGGTTGCATGTCTGACAACACTAACATCAGTCATCATGTCACTAATTGCAATGCAAGTAGCACTGTCTTCTTTCTCCAGCCAACACCCCAATCGCTATAATGGTTTCAATGCCTCACCCGAGGCAAGTGGATGTAGAAATTAATTTGATGTAACTCATTTTGCAGGGCCCTAGGGTCTGAAATTGCTATTACACTTTTTTTAATAATGATGGGCAAATCTTTTTTCTCTGTGTTTTCTCTTGATGGCTTTTTTAACGATAGGTGCTATCACAGTGAGTTGTCTGATGCTACATGGGCCACCTTTAATTTTTGAGGAATTCCCTGTCAGGCTCTACCTCCACAAATGAGCCAATATTCTGTTACTAATTGTCGTGGGGACTCATCTAGGTCATCTACTTGTCAGCAGTTTCACCCTTAGGGGACACTGGGGTAGTACAATTGCACCACAAACTTGAGTATCTGTCCACAGGATGATGGGGAGTAACATTTAACTGTGGATCTCCCTGGTACTGAAACTCAGCACAAAATTCCATTAGAAATGAGACAAGAATTCCAATTCTTGAGGTTCAGAAGGTGCTCTAAGAAGATCAGGGGCCCAATGATGCCAGCTGGTTATGGGATTGGTCTCGTTGGCAGCCACACACCAATATTTGTCACAATTGGGTATTGGCCATTCCTTGGCTGGCACTGGCACACCGACTAAACAGGTCACCAAGGGTTTGTCTGGGCTCAGTTGGTCAAACATATGGTGTCTGAGCCTGCTGACTTGGCTAAAGCAAGGCAAACATTCATTTTTGGTTGATCTACACGCATATATGCACTGCAAAAGCAAGCAAGCAAAACCAGCAAGCACCAGTATATCATTTGATCAAACTCCATGTTTCTCTTCAGCTGCTTTTTGGCAAAAGCTTCCCCATCTCTTTCAGTTCTCAAGCAAATCTTTTAGCGCTTGTTCAGGGACTGGCCAACTATAGGGCACTAAACTGTCCCTCTGACCTTCAGTTTTTACAAATTTGGATATCTTAGAATTCTTTTGAACAAAACGGACACCATGCTTTTGCTGAAAGAGCTCTATGATACAAACCATTTTCACAGTCTAAAGATCAACAATCAAACTCAAGATTTGTAGCTTTCACAGGTTGAACAGGGAACGTCTGGCATGAACCGTAGTTTCTCCATGCGGCTCACGTCTGCGTGCTCATTTCCCTGCTGGTGGAATTGTCGGTGCGCTCTTGTGTATGAGATGGTTTCACGTCCTTCGCGGGGACCCACTTAGGTCTGGCACCTGTGCAAATAAATACAAGCACACCCTTTGCCCCAAGTGATTAGTGCAAATGGTCCTTCAATTTGTCCTAACTCAAGGTTTCTAATCAAAACTGGAGGATTTTCTTTCAGTTTTGCCTGTGTGCTGTTTGAAAAGTGCCTAAAAATTGGAGGATTAGGTCCTACAAAAGATCTGTTCAAAATATAAAGACATCTAAAGCTTTGCTCTACCTTATCAGAGGTGTTGCTTGGGGAACTCCCACTTTTGTTGACCTAGAATGGGTTTTAGAGTGTGGTGCATCCTTTCAACTATTGCCTGACCTGTGTGGGCATAGGGAATTCCAAAAGTGTGGCAAACATTCCAGTCCATCAGAAATGTGGCCACTTTTTGAGCTCTGCATGTGGGGCCATTTGTCGGTTTTTGCCTCATGGTGGATCAGTTTGGCGAGCTCTGGACCCCAGTGACACTGACAAGGACAAAAGCAAAAGACGAGAGGGGCTCTTTCTTCTCGGGACCAAAGTCCCACAGCTTTAATGGAGAACAACTCCAGGAGAGAAAGGGAGCATCCAGGAGAGGAAAGAAGATGTCCAGGAGAGGAAAGAGAGCGTCCACCTCGTGGCAGGAGATTTTAAACCCTGGGGGAGGGAGGGCGGTAGAAAGGAACTACCATCGTTCAACATATGTAAATCACCACACTGTAGTTTTCTGCATAAATTGCTGCACTTGTTGCAAACAAAATCCTAAAATCTCCCCAAACACAACCATACAGTCCCAAATGATCACAGTGAGGGAGAAAAACCACTCAACCCCCCTATATACCCAGGCACCAGGTGTCACAAGGAGTACAAGCCCCTGCAATTACAAAGTCCACACACGCAAGCTCACTGGGAAAGGAGTATTTCTTTATGAGGGGACAGAGTGCTCGCTTTTCTCAACACAACACACACCATAAATCACAACAGCATCCACCCACATCATCTCCCTCAAACATTCACACACTGAAAACACAACCACAATTACGACACACAGGAAAAATTGCAGCAACAAAACAGCATTTGCTCAATTCACGTCCAGAATTGCTAGCAGGTCCATCTTGACACAGCAAATCCTTTCTGCTGGCAGCCAGACCCAAACTCAAACTGTACAGGCGTACGTTGTGCGCAGGACATCTCTGTGTGACTTAGGAACAGCCCTTCCCCTGCTTTTGCCTCACGGGTTACTTTATACAGAGTTAAACATTCCCTTTCTCCACAGTCCCAGCAGTCTTGTCTGTCCCCCACGAGGAATAGCCCAGAGCAGAGGTGCCTCCAGGAAAGGAATGTCCTGGCAGCACCCAGAGATGACCACAGCGCGGTTGCTCTCGCTGGAGCAGAGATGCGCTCCTGCCGCAGTCACTACAGGTCACCTGAAGCGTGTATTCAGCAGAACTGATCATGAGGTGAATGAGAAAGGAACATTTCATGTTCCTGGTGTTTAAGCATTGTAGAGGAAGCTGTGAGCTTGGCCAGTGGCAATACAGTGTAGAGGGCCAGCTAGGAAGGCTGAAAAAGAAAACGATATTCATGATTGCAAGAAAAAAAAATCAATGGCACAAGTGGTAATTTATTAATTTCCATCTCAGAGCTTTGAAGAACTAGAAATCAAGTTTTACAGAGAGAACGTTGTTTCCTACAGCATAGAGGGTGGAGCATTTAACTGAGAGCAAATTCCTGTACAGTTGAATTACACCACTGAATTTAGGTCACAGTACCGTAGAACTCTATTCCTAACAAATCTTATAGTATCTACATAAAAGATGCAGTTGCAGAACAGGAAGGTCATCTTGCAATGGTGCCTGCAGTATCTGGAGTGAAATAGGCACCTTTGTGGCTGGGGAGCTGCATGGGCCAAAAGGAGCCAGGGGTGCTGCCAGCCTTGAGCAGCTGAAGATGAGGCAGCGTGTGGCCAGGGGGCCAAGAAGGCCAAGGGCACGGTGGCCTGTGCCAGCAGCAGTGGGGCAGCAGGAGCAGGGCAGTGAGCATGGCCCTGTGTTGGGCAGTGCTGCGGCCACAGCTGGAGTGCTGTGTGCACTTGTGGGCCCTGGGGAGCAGAAAGTCATGGAGGGGCTGCAGCGTGTGCACAGAAGGATAGGGGAGCTGGGCAAGGGGGTGCAGCACAAGGCCAGGGAGGAGGTGCTGAGGGAGCTTTAACCTGGACAATGGGAGGCTCTTGAGGGGTCTTCAGCACCTCCGCAATGCATCCAAATATTTAGCCATATTCAGACTGGACTTTCCCTCCCTTTTGTTAGTTTGTACTTTACTTGGAGGAGGAGACCTATTCATTTTCTCTTTCTCCCAACTAAGGTTCTTTCCGCAATTAGTTCTTGCCCTGATACAGCACTGGGAATGGTTCTGCTCAAAGTATTTTTCCTAAGGTACCACTTCTAGGGAATGCAGTATTTTTGTGTGAGAACACATCATTCTGTGCAGGGACCTTGGGGCAGAAGGAGCTGTTGTGTTTCTAGGCCAGGCAGCATGGCCTTACAGATCACCTTAAAATTAGCAGTGCCTGTGCCTTTCTGCAGCCCTGGAAATCAATGTGTGTTGTGTTTGGGAATTGAGCAGGAGATCAATGCCCTTGCATTCCAGCTGCTCCTCACAGGAGCTGGGAGGGGCTGGGCTGCAGTTTGGATTCCAGGCACTTCAGCACCATCAGTGTGCTCTAGTCCAAGACAAGACCTTGGCCGAGCACAGATGCACAAAGAGTGCAATTCCCAGTGCAGTGCTCTGGGTCTGATTGCATTCCATAAGGACCCACATGCTCGAGATGCCCCAAGAGTATGGGTTACTGAAGCAACAGGTAACCAATCTCAGGACTGCAGCTGATCATGGCAAGGGCCACCAAGTCTTGATCTGTGCAGCAACAGAGGACAGTAAAGAGAGATCATTGTAGTGAGATCTCTCTCTCTATCTTTCTTCCTATCTGTCTATCTATCTATCTATCTATCTATCTATCTATGTAACATTTACATAATTGAATCTTCCTGGCTCAAGTCCAAGGCAGTTGGAGGTGCAAAGCTCACCTAAAGCCGCATCCCTTTCAGGACAGGATTAGAGACATGTTCCCTCGACTGATTCTGAGCAGGCAGAGATGTTTCCCCCTCCAGATCTGGTGGGTTTTTCCCCCAGACTTGTTTTCCTCCTCCAGCCTCTTGTGCCCTGAAGTCCCAAGTTAATTCTTTAAATTTCCGCCTCTCCTAGAGAGGTGGAACAATTCCATGTTTAGGTGGTGTTTCGTGACTCTGGTCATACGTGCCATGCATTACATGACGCATGGTTTCCTTCACTGGCATCCCCAGGCCTGTGTAAGTGCATTCGTGCATGGGGCCTTAGGGGAGTCTCTGTTTCTGCTGATCAGAATTCTCAGTTGACAAAAGAGGGAGAAGAAACACCTTGGTCCTCCTGCATATACTGAGGTGGCCATAGAGGCTCTGTGACCTCCATCAGAGATCTTTGCACGCATCCTCATCTCCTGAATGACCAGGTTTTCTAACAAGAGTGTGGATGTCAGAAAGGCAGGAAGGCTGGTGCAGGCCTGAAGAGAACTCCAGAAGTTTCACTCACAAGGAGTGAGCTCACCCAGGAAGCCACCTGCAGAGCCAGGATAGAGATGTGGGACAGAGCAGGGTGTCAGTCACTACTGAAAGACAAACAGGACATGGCAGAAGCACAGGGAGGCCCTCCCCAGACCCTTGAGAAATGCCACACCTTCCCTGTCAGCTGCCTGAGAGGCTCTTGCAGCTTCAGTCCCAGATGGCCCCTGATTGTAGGGCCAGGGTCACTTTGGAATCTGTGCCTCCCCTCAAACAGAGAATGACCCAGCAGAGCAGCAGCACAGTGTGTTGGGAACGTGTGAGCCCAGCAGTTTTTGAGTCTTGGCCCACAAAGGTCCTATGGGAAGCTGAAACCCATCTTTTCTTGCTTTCTGTGCAGGTGCTTCTAGAGAGAGAGCAGGAGCAGATTGCTTCATCAGAGATGCCATGCCAGACTCGGGGAGAGCTGTTCCCAGCTCGAGAGCAGGAAGAGCAGCTTGGGCAGCAGGTGGAAGTGCCACAGGAGAAAGGCCAGGTAAGCCTGACTAGCCAGGGCACAGCGGGAAGGGCAGGAAGAAGGGAATAAACCACAGCTCTTGGTTTATGCCCTGAGGAGGCCAGGAATCCCACAGGCACTGGAAGCACAGAGCCTTGGAATCTGCAGAGAACAGCCCTGGGACAGGAGGTTTGCAATGGAGGCAGATGTGGGTAGGGAAGCAGAAAGAAGTGGCTGAATCAATGTGATTTTGAGGCTGCAAATAAAAAAAAGCTGAGCCTGATGGCAGCTCCCAGTCACTTGCTCTGCTTTTTTGTGTACAGAAGATCAAGGCAGAGCCACAAGCAGAGCTGCCCAAAGCTCAGAGTGACATGGCAGTGAAGGGGAGGAACAAGGAAGAGATGAGAAGAATTCAAGAGAAGAATCTCGATCAGCAGAGGGGCGATCAACACAACCAGGTGAGTGAAAGAGTGGCAGCCACTCCTCTCATGAAACATCCTCTCACTTGATTTTTAGAGAAAGAACATGAAGGAACAGCTTGATGCAGAGCTTCAGATAGCTCACAGTATGGTCAAGGCAAGGTAGAAGCAGCTGGAGGAAGAAATGAAAATCATCAGACAGAAACTTAATCGCTTCCGTCAGTCTCTGCAAAAGCAAGTGTATGAAAGAGGGATGCAGTCACTGCAGTCACCAAAGTGGTGTTTTCTGCCCTTCTTGCCTTTCCACTCAGAGCAGCAGCGAGTAGGGTGATGCCTCTGAGTGCCATCCTGCTCTAGTGTGTATCACAGTCACTCTGAAGGACATTCCCTGCTCTGCTGAATCTCAACTGCGGCCTGGACAGTGAAACTTGTCCTTTGGCCTTCATGCCAGCAGTCATCCAAATAGATTCCTGCTGGCCTGTTCCTGAAATGCTCCAGGTCCAGCACATCATGGGCTCTGAACCTGCTGCCGCAGCAGCATCACCTCGAGGAAGCTCTTCTGTGACACCTGGGAACTCGAGCTTGGGCAGTTTGTTCATCTCCCTGGAACAGCAGACTGAGGAGAAGTACCTGGAGATGCTGGGTACGTCTGGGCTGTTTCTTTTCTGAGGGACAGTGTGTCGTGTGCAGGTGTCAGCAGAGCTGTACCAAATGCTCCTCCTGAGTTTGGTGCCACAGGGCCATTTAGGACTCCCCAGAGGAAGCGCTGTGCTCCAAGGCAGCGAGAGAGCGCTCTGGGTGTTCCTGCTGCCTCTGAGGGCACCTTGGACTGGCTTGGGTTTGCCTGAGCTTCCCTCTCTGCTGAAGGCTGAAGCAGGGATTGTTCTTGCATCAGCAGAAGGCTGTGACCTACCAAATGATCTAGAAGTGCTCTGTGCTAGTGGCCAAACTGAACAGAATTTTTAGATTCCTAAATTCTCCCTAGACTCCTGACTTCCCACCAGTCATCAGAGCAAAAAAACTTCAGAGAAATGGACTGGCTTTGGAATTCTGTCTTTTTGGTTGGGGTTTTTTTTTTGGGGGGGGGGAGGGTGGGGTTGTCTTTGTGCTGTTTATTTTTGGTGGGGGTTTTTTGCTGTGTTTTTCTCCATCCTGAAGGAGCCCTTCTGCCCCATGTCTTACTGATGTCATTTTTATGACTGTTACCACTACTACATCTGCAGTTTATTTTCATGACAATGCTATAGTTTTGTCAATAAAAGAATACTACCTTTTTTGTCAATAAGAACTACTTAGAAAGAACTTCAGGTTAAAGGACAAATAGAGAGCACGAGGTGTTTTCCATGTGCTCCCAAAGAAAAAAGCTGTATCTTTATAACAACTTTGAATAAAAGTTTTCTAGCTTTATGCTTCTCAAGGTGTGTCCAAGAGACACATCCAAGTGGCATGATCAGATAAAACTGTACTGCAGGCATTTCTCAGGAGAAAGCCTCCAGCCCAACCATGGTATATTCCTCAGATCCATGGCACTTTTCCATACCCGATTCCAACTCTTTGCCACGACTGTTAAAATCCTACCCATTGGCCCAAGCCCTGCTCAGATCAGTCTCGAAGTAAACACATCAAGTCCTTTGTGATTCTGCAGCACAACCCAATGAATCTGCTTCTTGCCCATAACAGCTGCCAGTGCAGGGCTCTCAGGTAAGACCTGGTGGGGCTGAGACAAGAGCCCAGGGGATTCTGTGTCTACAATCACCTGTTGGGACAAAAAGGGCACTGATCCACACCTCGGTGGGGCTGATCTCAAAGCCCATCCTGTTGTGTCCTGAATGGGGGCAAAAGCTTGTACGGGGCTCAGGCTGGCTCTGGCTTCTTCCCATCAGTGCCTGTCAGTGCTCATGCTTGGGCTTTGCCAGCCTTGTTGTGGTCGCTGCCCTGCCCCTGGGGGCTGGAGGGACTGCAGAGGCTGGAGCCTCCCTTAGCTGGGAGGGTCCCGCTGCTGCCCGGCTGCTGCAGCGCGGAGCTGCCTGAGGCTGCAGCCCCTTGTCTGGGCCGGCCTCTGCCTCGCACGGCCTGGACTCACAAGAGGGTCAGCATTGCGGAGATCAGGTATATATGGGAAATATATATCCAATTGTGTCAGGAACCCACGCATTACCGAGGAACCCACTTGCCGCGGCAACTACGCCCAGATTCGGACAACACTGGATAAACCAGACCAATGAAGAGCCTTTTTTTTATATTTTCAGCACATCAGTCTCAGGACACTGTTAGACAATGGAGACAGGATGTTGCCAGCTCGCTGATCCACAGGAAATGCCAAGGAGGTGGAGCATTACAGCAAAGCATAAAACCATCTCAAGCCTAGATTTCAGCCAATCATACACAGAACAACACATATTGACAAGTATTCTATCCAATCTTATAAAACACACATAATGGTAGTTAAAACAAAGACTGGTTAATAAGAGACAAAGAACAGAGCTCCATTCATGCTAACTTTCTAAAGATATACATTAAATAACCTTTTTGCCAGCCATAAGCCAATTCTACAGAGGCCTATTGTTATTTGTCAGGTATGCTCTACTGTTTAGGAAACTTTTCTGCTGTATTTGCAATGCTAACAAAACTTCAGTCTGAGGCATATACTTTTTTAACCATTTCATAAAAACCCTCTAACTTTATGGATTCCAACAAGCATCTCCTCTGGGCAGCTCTCTGTGTCACAGGGGTGCCTGAGGAGCACTGCTGTCCTCTGTGCCCGTGCCCGCCGTGCCGAGTTGGGAAGATGGGGACGTGTGCGGTGCCGAGAGGGCGAGTGCAATTGGAGCGACTGATCCGCGCTGTCAGGGTGAAGAGAAGCGGCGTGGTTCTTCACGCGGGGCACGGGCAAGGGCGTCTTTGAGCTCAGCCTGCTCATAAAGGGTGAGGGTCCTGATGCTGAAAGCCCCGTCGCAATTGGTTCTGGCATGAGCTGCTCTGGTTTACAACTGGGAAGGCATTCTATTGGCAAACTGCTGAAAGCTGGAGAAAATGTCCTCCTCTCCTGGAAATTCCCAGCCCTGTGCTTTGTTTCCTGTCAAGAGAACTCTTCAAAGGAATGTACAGAATCAGTCTCTGTGCCAGCCATCTGCACTGCAAGGCTGCCTGTCCTGTTACTGTCATTGTTGCTGTTGATGTTACCCAGCTGACCCCAAAGGGCTCAGAGCCCCCGAGAGTGGGGCTGCCTTTTGTATCTCCTGGAAGCTGGGATCTCCGCTTAAAGTCAGTATCTTGCATTTGAGCCAGGGGAGAGATGGCTCTTGGTTCTGTCATCTGTGAGAAGAGAGGAGCGTGAGGGAGAGGCCATTTCCTATTATGTAGAACCACATTTCTTTTCACATCTACCACCACATCTTCGAAGGAATAATCAAAATATTTCATAGTGACAGAGGGGTTTTAAGTCACAGCCACCAAATTAAAATGGGACAATTCAACAGCACTCTAGATGGATATGAAGTTGATTTTCCTCCCTGGCTGCTATCAGCAAGCAAGGTTGTTTTGGCAAAACAGAGCTTTTAGTGCTTGAAAGCACTGAAATGGAATAGTTGGAAAGCGATAGCAATGCCATTGCTACTGTTCATGTAGGAAACTCAAAGTGGATCACAATCCCATACAGGGCTGCAAAAGGGCAGGAAACGTTGTGCAGAAGCATCTTTACTTGCTGGAAAAAGAGGAAAATGAACAGGCCTTCTCTTCCTAACAAAACAAGCCAACAAGCCACAAGATGGAATCGTCAGCCACTCCACTGTGTAAAGGCTTTGGATGCAGTGAGGGCATGTTTGGTGGTGAAACAGCCCTTGTGCTGAGCACTGTCATGCAGGGATTGATGAAAGTCTGTCTGAAGGTGCCTCAAGAGCCTCTCACTGTCGAGGTTAAAGCTCCCTCAGCACCTCCTCCCTGGCCTTGTGCTGCACCCCCTTGCCCAGCTCCCCTGTCCTTCTCTGCACACGCTGCAGCCCCTCCATGACTTTCTGCTCCCCAGGGCCCACAAGTGCACACAGCACTCCAGCGGTGGCCGCAGCGCTGCCCAGCACAGGGCCACGCTCACTGCCCTGCTCCTGCTGCCCCACTGCTGCTGGCACAGGCCACCATGCCCTTGGCTTTCTTGGCCCCCTGGCCACACGCTGCCTCATCTTCAGCTGCTCAAGGCCGCCAGCACCCCTGGCTCCTTTTGGTCCACGCAGCTCCCCAGCCACAAAGTTGCCCATCTGACTTCAGATACAGCAGGCACCATTGCAAGATGGCCTTCCTCTTCCGAGCAACACAAGTCAGCAGTCGAGGACTTGCAGCTTCACCCCCCCTCCGGGCTCCAATGCACTTGCCCAAGTGGCAGACTTCAGCACAAAACTGATCAGCAGAAACTTTCCCCTACTGCTGTTTGCGCCTTCGCAAAAGCCAAAAGGGAGTTGGGCCAACTCTACAAGTTAGAAACGACTCAATAAAAATGCAGAACACTTCCACAAGTTAAGGCAGTTAAGGCACCTTTCCAAAAGAGAAAACAAACCAACAAAACCTTTTGACCTTCAGCACTACCACTTGCGCCCTTGGCCGTAACTCTGCAGAAGCCCAGAGATGGAGCTTCCCTGAGCCATGCAGCCAGAAGCTCAGCTGCAGCCCCCAGCTCGGTGCTGCCTCAACAGGACAGGTCATAGGCCAATTTCCAACTGTCACTGCCTGCAGGAAAAGGCTCCATCATGCAGGACTCCAGCACTCAGCATCCTTGGCCAGACACAGCAAGTGCTGACCGCTCAGAAACTTGCACCTCTGCCTTGCACTAAAGACAACACCTCCCACAACAGGCACTTACAGGTACAGAGTATTGTGGTGTGACCCCTCCATGGAGCTGGTGGACTCACCATCCCTGCAAGCCTTTGAGAAAAGACAATGTGACACTGGGTGCCATGCTTTAGTTGAGGTGTTAGGGCATGGCTTGGACTCGATCATCTTAAAAGCGTCTCTCTTCCAAGCCACTGATTCTGTGATTCTGTCACTGAGCGAGCTTTTCCTGCAGCCCTGGAAAGGGCTGTGGGGGCCCTTGGCCGAGGATGGGGATCAGGGCTCCTGGAAAAGCAGCGAAGGGCTCAAGGCAAAGGCCGAGAGGGCAGAGCTGCCTGACCGCGGCCCAGAACCAGCCTCATGTTCTCCTCCTCAACCTGCACCCTCGGCGCTGCCCTTTGCGGCGCCGGCGGCTCCTCTCGCTGCGGGGCTCCAGGCCGTGCTGGGGGCCGGGCCCCTCGTCTTCGGGAAGCGCCGGAGCCTCGGAGGCGAGCGGCTGCTGCTGTGGCCGGCAGGGGAGAGCTGCGGCTGCGGCCCCGGGCACGCCGAGCTGCCGCTATGGCAGGCTCCTGCCGCGGCTCCTGCCTCTCCTCCAGCCTCTGCTCCTGCCCTGTGCGCACAGACACGGCAGAGGGCTGCCCGGCAGCTCCGTGCCGCTCCGCAGTGGGCCCGGCCGGGCTGCTGCTCTCTGCGGCCTCTGCCCGCCGCTGCCTGCCCCGCCGCGCCGCCGCCTGCCTCTGCCGCGGCCGGGCCCACACGAGAGGCAGCACATTGCGGCCGGCTCGGAAAAGCCCTGCCCGCAAAGCACCTGCCATGGCCTCGGCCTCAGGGCACAGGCTGTCGGCGCCCTCGCAGCTGCGAGCCAGCCCGGGCCGCCTGCCGGCCTCGGCCACAGCTCCTGCCCATGTCTCCATGGCCGCGGCTGCTCGGCACAGCGGGCTGAGCACAGCCAGCGCCAGCAGCAGCTCCTCACGGGCCCAGGCTCCTGGCCCTCCAAGCCCGCCCAACCCCGAATTCCAGCCCTGAGGGGCTTGGCGTCTCAATGCATCCCCTGGGGACAGCAGAGTCGGCTGCTGAGATCAGCCCATGGTGACTCCACCAAGTGACCCATGGAAAATTCACCAAATCCTCCTCAGAGACGAGAAAAAACTCCCATGGTGCCTGACAGCCCGAAGCAACTGCCAATTACAGGTCATTCCATCCATGTAGTAAAATAGACTTTTGCATTAAAGCAAAAAAGAGTTAACTAAAAGGAGGCCAGGAACAAACAACAAATTATTTGAACTCATGCTTCTTGTGTCTGTTAAAAAGGCCAAGAAAATGCAGTCTTTGCTCTTCTGACACAGCCCTCTGTTCATGATGTGGGATAGTGAGTGATGATGTGCAAGAGCTGATGGAAAGAACAGGGACAAGGACACAGCAGGCACAGCGCCAACCTGACAGAGGGATGATCTCTGGCACTGGAACTGAAGGAGAAGAGTTTGCAGGCAGGACAAAAAATGGCTCTTTGTTTCACCCCTTCTTTCAGTGCTGCTAAAAATGTAGCCTGGAGCAAGCAGGGACCACCAGAGCATGGAGCCCTTTCCAGGCAGAGCTGCATCTGCTGAAGGGGCAGAGGGAGCCCAGCAGGGATCAGACACAAAGCAGCAGGGGACTGAGGAGCCCCTGTGGTGGCAGTGAGCAGCCTCGAGCTCTGCTCACTGCTGGTGGCATTTTCTATTGAACCACCTCTAAGGACTTCTGCTGTGCTCTGTATTTTCAAGTGTTTTATCCCTTGCAGGTTTGTTTTGTTTTGTTTTGTTTTGTTTTGTTTTTTGGGTGTCTTTTTGTTTGTTTGTTTTGGTTTTTTTTTTGCTCGTGTCCTGTACCTTTATTTCTCCAAATTTTCCTACGCTGTCAGCAGCAGCCCCTGCTCAGAACTGGCTCTAAAATATCAGCAAAGCAGCTGGCAACAACAAGGGGTGGAAGGCTGTGACTCAGGAATACTTATGCCAAAGCCCTGCCGGTGCCTTATGATTTGTTAAGATCTCCTTTTCTGTGGAAAAGCTAGTGAGCAATGGAGGTTTTTTGCCTAAGAGCCCCTGAGAAGCAAATGTTGTACTGGGATTCTCATGAGTGTACCCGTTAACTTCATTGCAGCAAAACAGAAAGTAAGGTCAGGGTAGCAGAGCAGCTGGGAGCTGGTCACTCCCTGCAAAGGGCTGGTGTAGGATGTGGGAACACCACATTCCAGGATGGGCCAGAAGGGTAAATGTGCTCAAAGCACTGCAGGTGAGGTTTGGGTTCACTCAGAGGGCAGTCAGGGCTGGTGAGCACTGGAAGATCCAGCTGCAGTCCCCATCCATGTCCCTTTCAGCGCTGGCTTTAGGGTGTCTGCAGCCTGGATCCAGAGCACCCTGGGAGACTCCTGTGGCTGCCTTTGCACCCAGGCTGAGGATGCCCAGGAGGCGCTGAGGCCGGCAGTGGGGACCAGAGCTGGGGCTTGTGGCCTGGCAGGTGTGGCTCTGGGGGCTGTGACATGCCAGGGCATGGATCACTGTCACTGCCCTCCAGAGCCCTGGCTAGCTCTGTGATGTTCCAGGGACAGTGGCAAGAATGAGGAACAGGTTAGGTTGGGGTTTTGCCTGAGCCAGAACCTCTAGGCCAGCTGCCCAGCAGTAGAGACCCCTGGAGGACCCAGTGAAGGAGGCAGAGACAGCTCTTCTACAGTGTAAAGTGCAGCTAATTTATCAGGAGAGGCAGGGGAAAGATTAGCAGGAAAAACTCCCCAAAAAATCCTCCAGCACCCTTCTGCTCGGGCTTTTAAAGTCTTTCAAAACAGGGGGGTGGACACCATATAGTAACCAAAGAGCGACTCTCGGGGTGTGGTTTTGAGGGCTACAACAAATCAGAACAAGGGGAGGAGAGGGGGTTGGGATAGGGATTGGATCTTGGGGTGAGGGACAGGGAACTTTCTGGAAAAAAGGGTAGGGTTTGGGCTGATGGATGGGCCCAAGGGGCCGGGCTGTCTTGACAGACAGGGAAAAATCCGGGGAAGAGGGAGGGAATTCCTTGAGGGACACTTGGGTAGGAGGGCATAACAGAGGGGAGAAACTAACTGTAATAAATAGGGGAACACTTGAACATACCGCAAGCTAACAGAACATTTGACTCGGAAACTAAGGCACTGCAACACAGAAATTCAGGGCTTCAGCAGCCGAGAGGTGGCACGGTTAGAACCCGCAGCAGCTGGTGAAAGCCATCTCTGTCCTTCAGGTTCCTGCTGTGTGGGAAGGTGCTGCGAGTTGTGGTGGCTGCACTCCCCCTTTGCTGGGAGGATGATCTGTACCAGGGGAGAGCAGAGAGCTGCCGTGGTGAGCAGAACATGCTCAGAGCATTCCAGTTCAGAGAATGGCACTGCCCCTGAAGGGCAAAAAGCTTGAAAGCATAGAATTCTGTGCAGAACCGTTGCACAAATTTTCTCTTCTAGAACATGCCCATTTTTGTACTCTGTAGATGAATACTCTGGGTTTTATAGAATGCATGGGGTTTTTTCTTAAGGCTTTCGGGAAATCAAATTTCAATTTGCATTTTACATCCAGCAGGTATACAGATTAATTTTTTTTTGACTGTAACTTTGTGCCCCAGCTCTGTTAGAGGACGTTCCCTGTCATTGGTGCAAGCAGCCGGAGACATAAATACTGATTGATTTGGGGGCCACAGTCTTGGTAAATGCAGAGGTGGTTCAATAACGTGACATGAGGGAGTTCCCTCAGAGCAACTGGGATGCCTGAAAGAAGTGAACAGCTCACCACAGCCCGGCCTGCTCAGCTGCTTTTCCTTCTGACCCTCCTGGGGAGGCTCTGACATTTCCTCTTCCCTGATGGAAGTGCAGCTGCTGCCAAGGGAAACGTCCCCATACTCACTCAGTGTTCCCTTTGCTTGCCGGATGCCCCACCTGCTGTCGCTGTCCAGGAGAGCTGCTCTGCACGGGAGGAGGAGCCCGAGGGAGAGGCTTTGAAGATGGGGCAGCTGGGATCCCTCTGCTTGGAGCTCTGTTTAAAGATACACGGACTTGCATGTGAACAGGGATTATTACATGGACTTGTACACACGTAGCCAGCTATTTGTACAGGCCTATTTCTGTACATATGGTATCAGATTTATGAATATACTGTGTATATATGTACGTATAGATACCTGCATATATACAGGTTTTCAGTCTCATCTTTGTGTGTATATGTATCTAGTTCTTTATGAGTATTGTAATATCTGTGTTTAGTTTTCTGTATGTATACAGTTGTGTAGGTATCTATTTCTATTGACGTATTGATGTAGTTTTCGTCTTTTTAAATAGCTATATTGGTATTTGTTTTGGTCTATATGTTATTTTATATTTTTATAGATGTGCATTGATGTATTTCTATATATATTCTATTTACATATATATCCAGATACATTGCTGCATATTTGTATTGATGCAGTTGTACAGATATTTAGATTGGTACTGCGGTTTCTCTATGTATAGATAAGTTTGTTTTATGTATCTCTTTCTTGAATGTAATAGGTAACATTTAATCTGTATTCACATCTGTATATTGTAGTGGTTATTTATGTATTCAGTTCTATTTAAATGTGTCTGGAGTGGTATAGTGGTGGAATTCCATTTGTAGAGTACTTGGTATTACAGGGAAATACTGATGTTTTCGTATTTGTATATGGGCTGTATGTTTGCCATAATATGCAATAAATTAAGCTGGTAATTTTCCCTTGATGTCTGTGTATAGTGAGTGTTTGTAGAGGTTTGCAATAAATTAGTTTTTGTTACCAGAAGTTGTTATTTGTATGTTTTTCAATAGCGTGGTGTAACAAATGCATAAATTACTTTTTTAAAATTTAACAGAGATGTGTATAGTTCTGTTTTGTCAGCGCTGGTGTAGCAATTGGTAAGAAATGCCATTTGTCAAGTGAGATGGATGTGTTGTAATTTGTGCTACCCAAAGCCATGGGCAGATGTAAATGCTGGAGAATTTTGGCCATGCAAATCTCCAGCCATGCCCAGCACGTGCCCCACCTGCACTCAGGCATGGCAAGGGAAGCGCAGATTTGGGCTGGCAGCAGAGCCCCACGTTGGCTCAGAACTCGCTGCAAAGGCCTGCTGGCTGAGAAAAAGATCAGGGATACATTTTATATATTCTATTTAGTACAGTACATATACTAAAATATATATTATGTGGTGTATTGTAGAAATCCTTTAAATCAGAGGGTGTGTGGAAAGCTGCTCCTCAGTGAAGAGGATTTCTAGGCTAGAGGAATATAAAAATAAAAAGAAGACCATGGACAGTGCCATTGCCAGAGGCCCAGGCTGTTCAAAGGAGGAATGGATCGTCCCCTTCGCCGTCTGTAGCTGATACCCCTGTCAGTAATAAGTAGCAACTCCGGGGGCAACGAGATGGGAAACCATCTCTCTAAACCAGAATGGGGCATCTTTTACAAGCTTGAGGGAATTTTAAAGGGTAAAGGACGTTCAGACATCTCAAAACATGAACTAAAAGACTTCCTAATCTGGGTAAAAGTGAATACTCAAAATACAGACTTGAAGTCTGATTTTACCTTTGATTTCTGGGACCAGATAAAGTGGAAAATTCACAATCTAGTCTCTCTCAAAAAGGAAGAGTCTTTGGTCAACATTATGCCTGTCTCCACAGCTTTAATGGAGAGCTTTGATCAGAGTGATTGTAACAGAGACTTTCTCAAACATCAGAACAGAACACCTTGCTCTGAGACTTTAATTCTGAGTGGTGCTGGACCTTCATCCACCTCTGGGAGGATCTTGGATTTTGTTCAGGGTGTCCTGGCACGTCCAGGGTTTCTCCAGGCAGTGTGCACAGCACCCCGAAGCCCGGAAAAGGGGAATCAGATCAGCTTCCAACTTTGGTCGTGTTCTCTGCTTTTTCCAGGATTCCCTGAGTCATTGACGCTGCAACCAGGCATCGTCCCAACTCCTCCAGGAAATCATCCACCTCCAGAATTCTCAGAAAAATGCTTGGGATTTTTCTTGCATTCCAAGAGTTTGGGGGGATCATGGGATGTGTTCAATGGATGCTGGGAATCAAACGTGTCCAGGAGATTAATGTTTGGGGAAGCTTTGCAAAAGAGGAGCTGCTGTTTCTGTGCTCTGCTGCTCTTCTGAAAAAGATGCGGCCGGATCTTATTCTGAAGTTGTGCAGGTGGGGTCAGCCAAGGGGGGCTCTGGACCCACTCTGCCTGGCCGAGGGGCTGCAGGATCGCTCCTGTCACTGTTTGCCCTTCCCAGGAAGTCACCCCTCGGATCGGGCTCAGGCTGGCAGTTTGCTTTGGAGCTCTGAGGACTCTTTTCATATAGATTCCTCTGCCAAAACTTTCCGGGACATTCACCACTTTTGGCCCCCCAGCCTTCAGTTACAGCAGGTGGGGGGGCTTTGGATTTGGCTCTGCCTGCAGGGGAGCGGGCAGGGGAGAGGACAGAGGTGGCGGGGGGCAGGCAGGGCTTGAGCAGGGCAGGGATGGCTCTGCCCAGAGAGATGGATGGCGTGGAGGTGGGAGAGCTCAGGAAAGTTGCTGTGGAGGCACAGACAGTTCATTCAGAAGCCTTGAAGCCTGTCTCATTGCCTACTGGGGTCAGGGGTGGGGGGAAGCATGCTGAGATTGCTCTTGGACCTGAGAGTTTTCCAGCTGTATCCCTGCGGGCAGGGTTACCGTGTGGAACCTGTCACAGTTCATTTGAAAGTGTCACAAATACAAAGTCAGGATGTGCAGCTGGAGAGCAGCCCGATTTGTAGGAATCTAAAAAGATCCAATTTAGTGAATCCAGACATGAGTTAGCAGGCTCTGGCTTTCTTCCTCTCACCAAGAACTTGGAGCTCTCCCCCCCAGCCCTTCCTGGCCGGGCTCCCAGGAAAGTTGCTGCGGCGACACTACTGCCAAGTGACACCGTCCGGGGGCTATTTACAGACTACGAAGGAGACGGGGCTGCTATGGAAAGAGCTTCGAGCTGTTTATTTTTGCGCATTGCTCTCATTACATGATTATGCCAATGGGAAGATGCTAGCAGCTCACAATCAAGGCAGCAGGCCAAAAAAAGTAATGTTACAACATACTTTATAAGCTTCTTGACCAATCACACAAAGCAAAAGCATATTGACAGTAGTTCTATCTAATCACCAGAAGCACACATAGCTTTGGGTAAAACAATGCTTGCTCATTTGGAATACAATACCTGTTTTTAAGACACAAGGCAAAGAGCTCCATTCTTAAGCTTCAACCTTCCTAATATCTTGCTAGATAAACTTTCTGCAGCTTAGAGAGCTATTCAGACAGCATTAACACACAGGTTTATTGTTCAATTTGCCCTTGCTTTTTCTACAGTTTAAATAATTTTTCTGCTGACCTATCTCATGACTTTTACTTTAGCTCTACGCACAATTCTGCTGTATCTGAGGCCTGCCTTTTGCAGCTTTCCAAAATCCTCTAATTTTATGGATTCCCACAATTCCTCCTCTATGTTCACCTCAAAAGAAACCTTCATAATTGTGTCATTTATTACTTGCGTTTCGTATCAATACTATAATATTTTTGCTTATTATCTGCTTAAAGCATGTTCTTGCTGGCACTAAGCATTGCTGTATTACAACACAGGAATTTAATGCTGTGAAGGTCCAGTCAGTGGAAAGGGCATAAATTATGCCTGACAATAGTTACAAGTCATTGTTCAAAAAACTCTTGTCGATTCCAGGGTCTTAACTCAAAACCTTCTTCCATTTCTATACCTTCATCCACCATCTCTGTGAGATTTAACAAATTCCCTGTGAATCCATTTCCTACCTCTCTTTCTTGTATGATAAAAACTTCTTGGACAGCTTTGTTCATCATTCGTCGCACACACTAAAGTATGCAAGGTATTACTATTAATATCACTACCAAAACACCCAATACATGGAGACCTATCTTGCAAAGTTCCCTTAGCCAAGGTGCAAAGCTCTATTCTTGGAACAAATCATCTAACCAGGGCCCACCATCTTCTTTAATTTGGGCTGTCAAATCTTTCAATTTTTGTATGCTTTTGTGGATAGATTCAGAATGATCAGCCAGGTTCATACAATACAATCTTTGAAATTCCTCACAACCATGTCCTCGTGCCAGTAAAAGAAAATCAATTGCTGCTCTTTTTTGAAGGGTAGCATGTCTAACACTATTAACATCGGTCAACATGTCACTGATTGCAGTGGATGTGCCATTAGTTTGTTTACTCAGCCAACATCCAATCCAATCTAATTGTTTCAATGCAATTGCTGAAGCTGATTGGGTAAAAAGAAACCTGCTGAAACCCTTTTCGCAGCCTTCAAAGGCATGAAATCACTTTTACAGTTCTCATCATAATGACGAGAACTTGGAGCTTTTTGGCAGAGTTCATAGGAAAGCTGATTGCTGTGACAACACTACCTGTTCTTCTTGATCAGATACTTCTCATCAAGAGTGTTGAAAGGGAAAAACAAAACACAGTATAAATCAGCAATAAACCTTCCATTGCAACTACCTAATTAGTCTAATATTATTCAAAATTTAGAAAGAATTTGGATTCAAATAAACACTTCCTTGCATTACCTGTAAGATATGCTCGTAATGATACAAATCCAAAATACAAAACTCTTTCTCACCATGGTATCAAAGAACTTAGAGGAAGCAAAAATATCATTATAATTTTACCTATCAGCCTCCAACTGTAACACAGGTGCTAACAGCTTGCAGTAAGCTCACTTCTCCAAAACATCTTGCTAATATGCAAGTCAGTGCTTTTGGAAAGCAGCTTGCAGGTTCTTAAAAAAAGTTAGGAAAAACATTTGGACATAATTTGGGAAAGGCTTTGGGAGAAAATTTGGGACAAAAAATGGAAAAGCTTGAAAAGGCCTTGAAGCACACACAAACATTTTCTAAAAATCTGTTGGTACTGTACACTTGGACTCTGATTAAAAGGCTTGTGGCTTTGCTTGTGGTAAAGCAGGACACATGAAAAGAGATTGTCCTACAACAACAATCAAACCTAAACCACTTTCTATTTGCCCTCAGTGTAGGAAAGGGAAGCATCTTAGTAAGTACTGCCGTTCTCAATTTGACACCGATGGCAAAGCTTTGTCGTTAAACTCAAAAAAGAGTGCGGATTATCACCGCACCTCGACACAAGCAGTGACCTCCTTAGAGTCAATTACCCAGTCAAATGGCATTGGTACCTCAGTCATTTATCCCTCAGTCATCCATCCCTCAATGGTATCAGGTCAATACCCTCATGTACAAGGTTCGAATTGGCCTCCTCAGAATTGATACACCTTTTAAATAATTTCTGTTATGAAAGTATTTCTACTGCAATTATCAGGTTTTTTCAGCAAAGACAAGAGCTTTTCATTTTAGGCAAAGCTAGCAACAAAATTTTCAGACTTTCAATCCTTCCAGCTGTTGTTTCAATAAATTGTAACAATAAGCTAATATATTTATCTCCTGCATTTAATGTTCCTATAGTGACTCCACCAAAAGCACCTATAGCTATTGCATTTCTTTTGCCCATGAGTACAGCAAAGCAAAACAACTTTCCAGAGAATTCTGTGATGTCTGTGCCATTTTAACCTCAGGTCCTGAGGTCTTTTGCGTGCAATGTTTGGACCTCAACCAAGCAAAATTGACTTGCTGCCTAACTCACTGTGGTAAAACAATTTACATTACAGGCATGCCAGATACTGGTGCCGATGTCACTGTAATTTCTCACATGTTTTGTCCCAGAGATTGGGATTTAGTAGCTCCTGCAGGTTCCCTCACAGGGATTGGAGGTGCTACTGTGTGTTTGGCAAAGTGCATCCATGATTAACATTACAGGTCCTGAAGTAGAGACAGCAATAGTGCGTCCTTTTCTTGTTCAGAAGCTTCTCACCGTCTGGGGGAGAAACGTCCTGTCCCAATGGGGAGCAGAACTGGAGGTGGGCCTGTGGTGGAAACCACGTCAAAACCTGCCACTTGAAAGCTGAACTGAAAAACTGATCCTCCTATATGGATTGATCAATGGCATTTACAAACAAAATATAAAATAGCCTTAAATGATTGGTAAAGGAGCAATTACAAGAAGGTCACATCACACCCACAAAGAGTCCCTGGAATTCACCAGTATTTGTCATCCACAGGAAGACATTGGATTCCTGGAGGTTGTTTCACGACCTGAACATCAATGAAGTGACTGAAGACATGGGACTTCTTCAATCTGGACTTCCTTCTTTATCAACGATGCCAAAACACTGGCGCCTCATTGTCATTGATTTAAAGAATTGCATTTTCCACATCCCGCTTCATCCCAATGATGCTCTAAGATTTGCATTTTCAGTTCCAGTCATCAATCAAAGAGAATCCATGCAGAGATAGCACCGGAAAACGTTGCCTCTAGAAATGAAGAATTCGGCTATAATTTGACAATATTTTGTAGCACAAATTTTGTCTCCGGTCGACAAAATATCCAAGATCCATGATTTCACACTACAAGGATGATTTCCTAAACGCAGCTCTAATGACGCCAGAGATAGAGCAAGCCTATCCTAGTGTTGTTACTGAAATCCAAAATGCTGGACTTAAAATTTCTATACCGAAAATTTGAGAAGTTCCACCCTGGAAGTGTCTGGGATGGAAGATGACTGAAAAAACTATTACACCACAGAAGATACAGCTCCGGACCAGTGTCAACACCTTGCAAGATTTACAACAGCTTCTAGGAGAAATCAATTGGGTCAGACCTGGTTTGGGAATCACCAATGATGAATTGGGTCCACTTTTTAAGTTGTTGAGACGAAGCTGCGCCATTAACTCTCCTGAACTCTAATACCTGAAACTCGCGCAGCGCATGACGAGGTCATGGAGGCTCTCCAAAGACAACAAGCTCATCGCTGTATTCCAGAAAAGCCATTCTTTTCTGCAATTTTAGGAGGAAAGATGCAACTTTGTTCTGTCATTTTTCAATCAGACCCTTCTGAGAGAGATCTTTTGTTGAGAATAGAATGGAGTTTTCTTCCCTCAAGGTTTCCAAAGACAATTTTTACAGTCTTAGAGAGGATAACACAAATTCTGATTAAGGCCAGAACAAGGTTATTAAGTTTAGCAGGTGAAGAATTTGCAGTTCTCTATTTACCACTGAAAAAAAGTATCTTGATTGGGCAATGCAAAATTCTGCAAATTCTGATGATTTGCAACGAGAGTTATTAAATTTTGCAGATATCGCTTCTGTTCATTACCCGGCTCACAAATTATTGCAGGCAAAATTGAGTTTTAGAGAGAAACCTTTGTTAAGTAAAGAACCTTTAAACACAATAACTCTCTTCACTGATGGGATCTGGCAGAAGTCACAAATCAGTCATTACTTGGTTGAACCAAACCAAGTTCCCAACTAAAACTTGGGAATCAGATATTCAAATAGTAGAGGGATCTGCTCAGATGGTTGAGCTTGCTGCTGTGGTTCAGGCTTCTCAGTTCTTCCCACAACCTTTTAATTTATTCACACATTCTGCCTTTGTTGCTAATGTGGTTAAAAGAATAGAAGGATCAGTTCTAAAGAATCCTAGTAATGACACTTGGTATCATTGGCTTTCAAGGCGTTTTACAACTTTACAATAAAGAACTAATCCACAGTTTGTTTCTCACATTAGTGCTCATTCTTCGCTTCCTGGATTTTTAGTGGAAAGAAAACGCGCGAGCGGACAAACTGACAGTGCTTATTTCAAACACTTTCCCAAACATTTTGGAACAAGCAAAACTGAGTCATGCCTTTTTTCACCAAAACGCACAACCACTTGTGTGAATGTTTCAAATTTCAAAAAGTCAAGGTAAAGCTATCATTAGTACTTGCCCTGACTGTCAGCTTGGGCAGCCTCCTGTTTCTAGAAAGAGTTGTTCAAC
Source organism: Melozone crissalis (assembly GCF_028551555.1). Lineage (NCBI taxonomy): Eukaryota > Metazoa > Chordata > Aves > Passeriformes > Passerellidae > Melozone > Melozone crissalis. The sequence goes on along the minus strand of NW_026535783.1, from coordinate 14,895,756 downwards.
CCACGGGGTTTGCAAAGCCTGCACTTACGGCAAATGGATGTCACTAAATAGCCTTCCTTTGGTAAATTTACCAATACTCATGTTTCAGTGGACACATTCTCTGGTGGAGTTTTTGCTTCTCTTTACACAGGGGATGCAGGTAATCATGCCTGTCAACATTATTAGCAGAGCTTTTGCTTCACTGGGTGTGCCCCAAGAAGAAAAACCTGACAATGATCCCACATATGTTTCTCAAAAATTGGCCACATTTTTAAAGATTGGTGAGGACATATCAGACATTAAAACGCATTCTTGATCAAGAGAGGGGGGAGTGGAGGTCACACCACAGATGAGGTTAAACAAAGCTTTGCATGTTTTAATTTCTTAAACAACTCTGTTGCAGAACCTGATCCACCGATTTCTAGGCATTTTTACAATAAAACACAGGCAAAACTGAAAGGAAATCCCCCTGTTTTAATTAGATACCCTGGGACAGGACCAATTGAAGGTCCTTTCTGATTAATCACTTTGGACCAAGGGTATGCTTCTGTCTCTACAGGTGCAGGAATTGAGTGGGTCCCAGCAAAAAACGTCAAACCATATCGCACCCCAGGACAGTTGACGAGCTCAAGACCGTAGAAGCAAGTACGCAGACGTGAGCCAAACAGAGGGATCACGGGTCACACCTGACGTTCCTTGTGCATCGGTGGAACCTGCAAACTCTGATTTTATGTGGTTTATAAATGTGTCACTTGTTGGTTTCATAGAGCTTTATTGGAGAAAGCGTAGGTTTTCTTTGGGTAATTTTTATTAAAGGTCAAAAGTAATGTTTTTGAATTGAGAAGGATATGGGAGGAGCTTTAGCCAACAATTAGCTCACAAAAAGGATGCTGCAAATTCAAATGTTACTACGGTGTTAGTTTTGATTGCTTCTCATAATGCAGAGTTTTAGTTGATTTGTAGTGTAGATTTGTCTGTGGAACAACCAAAACCAAATGTCTGGGTGACCTTAGCCAAGGCAGCAGGCTCGGATACCATGTCTTTGTCTAATTCGGAACAGAAAAGCCTTTCTCAACCTGACTAGTCAGTGTGCCAGTAAAGAATTTGCCCTTGGTCAAAAAGCAATTCAATAGTAAGCCTGGTAAAATTGACAACGGGAGGAGCCCTGTATAGGCTTGTAACATTTGGGGAAAAGAACTTCCCAAAGCAGTACCTGAAACCCCACGAATTAGAAATCCTTGGTCCTTTAACAATGGATTTTTGCCTTACATTTACAGCTAATGATTGGCGAGAAAGTGATCCTCCAAAGTACAATGTTACTCCCTATTATTTTGCAAACAAAAACTCAAGGTTTTGGTGTAATTATTAGGAATGTTGGGAGGTGCTTTCTAAAGCTGACCAATATCCATGGATGTTGGTTCACCTGTGTAGATAGACCCTGGCAGGGCATCCCATCATGCCCTGAAGGTGGCCCATGTAGCAATGGGATGCTCACTGTAATTGCGCCTACTGCCAAAGCGGTCATTAAGAAAAACCAAAGGGGAACAAGATCTGGTCATCATTATCATGAAAACTGTAGAAGTGATTTCACGCCTTGGAAGGCTGCGAAAAGGGTTTCAGCAGGTTTGTTTTTACCCCAGCTGGCTTCAGCAATGGCATTGAAACAATTAGATCGGGTTGCATGTTGGCTGAGTAAACAAACTAATGACACATCCACTGCAATCCGTGACATGTTGACCGATGTTAATAGTGTTAGACATGCAACCCTTCCAAACAGAGCAGCAATTGATTTTCTTTTACTGGCACAAGGACATGGTTGTGTGGAATTTGAAGGATTGTGTTGTATGAACCTGTCTGATCACTCTGAATCCATCCTCAAAAGTAAACAAAAGCTGAAAGATTTGACAGCCCAAATTAAAGAAGATGGTGGGTCCTGGTCAGATAATTTGTTCCGAGGATGGAGGTTTGCACCTTGGCTAAGGGGACCTTGTAGAATAGGTCTCCATACGTTGGGTGTTTTGGCAGTGATACTGGTAGTAATACCTTGCATACGTCGGTGTGTATGACAAATGATGGACAAAACGATCAAAGACGTTTTTATCACACAAGAGAGAGAGGTAGGAAATGGATTCACAGAGAATTCTCAAAATCTCACACAGATTGTGGATGAAGGTATAGACGTGGAGGAAGGTTTTGAATTAAGACCTTAGAACAGGTGAGACTTTTTTGGAACAATGACTTGTAATTGCTATCAGACATGACTTTTGCCCTTTGAACTGACTGGACTTTCACAGCATTAAAATGGCTGTGTTGGAATATAGCAAGGCTTAATGTGGGCAAAAAGGATGCTTTAAGCAAGTAATAAGCAGGTATGCTGCAGTAAAGCTATGAAATGCAAGGTAGGTAATAAACAACACGGTTACAAAGGCTTCTATTTAGCCGAACCGTGAGGGGGAATTGTGGGAATCCTTCAAATCAGAGGGTTCTGGGAAAGCTGCAAAAGGCACATCTCAGAGAAAGCAGAACTGCAGTTAGAGCTAAGCAGTAAATTTGTCAGCAGAAAAGTTATACAAGAAGTAGAAAAGTAAGGACAAATAGAACAATGGTTTGTGTCTATTACTGTAGAATCCAGGACATTCATATGTCTGAGATGTAACACAACAGAACTCTCTTTGGTCATCAGCAAACAGCTTCGTTTATTGCCTTCAGCACCCACAGCCCATTTAGCCCATTCCAAACTCCCAGGACGAGACATCTCATTGGTCTATCTCTGTGCCCCCAGACTCTGAACCAATGCAATGTCTGCATCTTAGGAGAGCTCCCACTGCCTGGGAACTTCTGTCAGTCAGTCCAGAGGCTGCTCCGTGGAGCTCAGCTGGGCTGCTCATTCTAACTTGATTGATACTGGCGCACCAGTGTGTTAACGCTTGGCTGGAATGACTCCCTGAGCTACAAAAAAGTATCTCTAGCAAGATATTAGGAACTTGTAAGCCTAATAATTGTTATATTTGCCCAATTATCCCATCAAAATAAAAAAAAAAACCCCAATATTTAAGGTAGCAGTTATTTTAATTGAATAGTTTAGAAAATATATAAATAAGGGATAATTTGGTTCAAATAATAGCACATAAGCAAAAGATACCACGGGGTATGGAAGGCAGAGTTCTTGACCCTTGCCACTTCATGTACAAGCTTGCCAAGTGAAAATCACCCCTTATATGCCATATGTCAATACCATCTCCTCCTATTTTCGGTTCGTCACTTTTCTGTCTCCGCCTTCCTCACCACCTTTACCACGCATGCGCCACCACTCGGTTTGGTGGTCACACAAGTCTTTGGGGGTCGTCACTGATGAAGGCCCTATAGTCTTCTTCGTTGTCCTTTAATTCACCTTTGGGTTACACATGCGCATCAAGCCAGTATATAGCCAGTACAGCCAATGTAAGCCAAGACTTACGTATCACTCCATCTACATATCAAGGCAATAAATCCCTTAGAATTAGCATTTGTTGGGACCAAACCAGGTTCTTGCTCATTTTTAGCACCTGTATCTTCAGCTTCTTTCCTGTGGTCCTTGAGAACAGCTGCTGGGAAGGGGGGTGGAGCCCCTCCTCTCCCTCTCTTCTTTGGAATTACAACTTTTTAACCATTTATTATGCTCATATAATTACTGTATCAATATCAATTACTGTTTCAAATTTTATCAGCATGAATGATACTTTTTTATCAAAATAATGGAGCCCTGTGCATTGTGTTTTAAGGCTTACAAGGAGGTATAGTGTTTGAAAGAAGCAAGCAGTGTTTTAACAAAAGCTACGTGTGCTTATAGTGGTTGCACAGAACTACTGTCAATATGCTTTTGCTTTGTGTGAGTGGTCAAAAAACTTTTCAAGTAAGTTTTACCATTAAGTTCTTTGCCTCCTGCCAGGGATGTGAGCTGCTGGCATCTTCCCACTGTAACAACCATGTCATGAGACTGATGTTGGAAAACAAACAGCTCGAGGCTGCAGCTTCACTGCAAGGCATCCGGCAGCCTTGAGGGTACAAAGCGAGCACAGGTCGGAGCTCCTCGTGTCCGGAGCGAGCCCGGAGCAGCTCTCCCAGGCCGCAGCCCCTCCCAGGCCCAGCTCCGGGCGCAGCCGGGGCCGCTCCGCCTGCGCGGGGCCGCTGCCGGGGCGCTGTGGCGGCTCCTCCCGCGGGGCGGAGCTGAGGCGGCCCCGGCGGCCCCGGCCCGGCCCCGCTGCGCTCCGAGCGCGGCCCCGGAGCGGCCCGGCCGAGGCGGCGAGGGACGGGCGGCGAGGGGCCGGGGGCATGGGGCGCTCCGGGAACGGGCGGACATCCCGGCAGAAGGGAGAGAGACGTGGCAGAGGGAGGAGTGAGCGGGAGAGGGGAGAGATGCTGGGAGGAGGGGGAAAATCCCAGGAGAGGGGAACGAGCCCGGGAGTAGGGCAGATCACGGGACGGGGGCGGGTGAGATCCGTGGCAAAGGGTGGGTAGCCTTCCAAGCGGGTAGAGCCGGGGAAACAGGAAAGAGCCCTGGGAGAGGGGGGAGATCCTGGGGAGAGGGAGGAGTAATCGGGAGAAGGGCAGATCCAGGGAGACGAATAAAAGCACTGGCTACAGCCCGGGAAAGGAGGGAGCTTGGGACAAGGGGTAGCTCGGGACTGGGGAAAAGCCGAGAGAGGAGGCAGAACCCAGGAGACAGGGGACAACCTGTGAACGGGGGGAGATCCGGAGTAGAGTGGAGAGGGCCTGGGAAAGCGGGGAAAGACATGAGAGAAGAGAGCCCAGTGGGGGGAGTCCAGGAGCGGAGGCTCCTGCAGGCGGACTGGGAACCCGGAGAGCCCGGAATCACGGAGTCCTGCAGGCGGGCCGAGAACGGGCGCGGGTCAGTGCGGTTCGGGAGAGCGCGGCTGCGGGGCTGGCTCCGGAGGCGGAGGCGCGTGGAAAGCGCTGCTCGGCAGCCCCGGCGGCGCTGAGAGCACAGCCCTGCCCGGGGAGGCAGCGCCACGGGCGCCGCTCGGCTTCCCAGCCCGGCCACGGCACCGCTCGGCTTCGCCGCCGGATCCGCGGCAGCTCGGAGCATCGCTCCCTGCCCGGGCCCGAGGCTCACCTGCGCCAGGTGCACCAGAGCATCGCCTCTGCCTTGACAACCCAGAGCGAGCAGTGCCCGGCAGGGACTGCAGATGCCCTTTGGTGGCAGAGAAAAAAGAGCAAGGAATCTTCCATGGGAGAACATAGGCAATAGGATGGGGTGTCACTGTCCAATGTGTTCAGATGCACTCACAATGGTGCTTTTGCTCTTGGCTGAGAACATGGAAAAGAAGTGGGCAGACACAAATCAGAAGCTGGTTGCAATATCCAGGGATCAGTTATCAGAAGAAAATGCTACGCAACTGCTGGAATGCTTAATGGATGACTGATTACCCTTTGCCAAGTAATCTGGACTTGTTAGGGGCAGCATACTTCTGTCTCAAAAATTACTCTAGAGATATTCTTAAGAAAATTTTGAAGAAAGGCTCATACACCCACATTTTAATGCAGTTGCTGTGGGTTTGATAAATGAAATCTGCTTTATTGTCTTGATGTTCCTAAAGATATGTGGGGGTTTTTTTTCACACATGCATGCATGCTAAATTTGAGAATCTAAGGTAAGGTCTTTTTATAGGGGATATGGAAGAGACAGGTCTTCAGCTAGCAATATGTCAGTGAGAGATAGCTGAGCGATGATTACTGAGAAGAAGAACAGCCCTGCAATAGAGGTGTGAGCTGCATTGCACAGCGCTTGCTGTGGGCCAGAGAGCACAAAGCAGGCTGGCCTGGTGGGGCTGAATATTTCTGCCAAACACTCTGCATCTCACACCTTTGCTCGGGCTCAGTGCAGAAATGCAGGATTGCAGGCGCTTCCTCCCAGAGCTGCGTGAGGCGCTGGCTTCCTCAGATGGGCCCTGCCAAGCTGTCCCTGCCTCACGCTGGCCTCGCTTCCCCTGGCACAAGTGCCGGGCCTGAAGGAGGCTGCCCTGTGCTCCAGCCTGCCGAGCAGCCCGGCTCCCTGCCCCGGTGCCCAGAGTGCTGCACACACTGCTGGCCTTTGCCAGGAGTTGCAGGGCAGCCGGCAGAAGAGGAGGAATCCTCAGGCAGCCCAGCGGCCCTCGGCTGCCCTTGGCCTTTCTCTGCTCCTGGGCACACTCCAGACGGCCAATGCCTCCAGGCTGGGCTGTGTCCAGCACGGCTGCGCTTCCCCTCGGCAGCTGCCAGCTGCCACCTGGGCTCTGAGAGCGGAGGATTCGCCCGCTGCCAGGAACAGGCACCCAGGGCCCGGCTGCTGCCTCTTGCAGCTCCAAGGGCCTCCTTCCAGCCTGCCTCTGCCTGGGCTCAGCCTGCTCCGGCCTCTGCCCGGGCTCTGCTGGGGCTCCACCCCAGCCAAGGCCGGGCCCACTCTCACCTCCCAGGCGCTGACAGCTCTGCACCACAGGAGACCTTCCCGAACACCCTCTCTGATCTTTCTGCTTTCTCACTTGAGCAACGCTCTCCTCCAGCCAAAGAGATTATTGCATTTCGGGATACAAATCCAAGTGGTAGGAGCCCCAATGTTCTCCAGTCACAGCTGAAGGCCAGCATCTGCTCAGGGTGTTGGGCTGCCTCATTCTTCTTTTGGTTTTGCCTTCAAATGCCATTGCCCTTTCTGCCTCAAATAGAAATACCAAAACTGGCCAAAAACAGACCAGTGGACCAGATTCCAAAGTAAGTGTTCTCTGGAGAGGATGAATAAAGAACATCCTTCTTCCCCACTTTCACACCATGCAAAAGACACCGTGTCACTTTCCACCTTTAAGAAACAACAGACAATTCAGAAGAAATTCTTGAGCGCATTTGAAGAGTGAGAAGGAAGGGAATCTTCAAGGTGAGTTGTGGTTTCAGAAACTGTATTCATTTCCAATCCTACTCTGCAGTCCTATTAGACAATCCTACTCTAACCCTAACCTTAACCCTAATCCTAATCCCAATCCCAATCCTAATCCTAATCCTAATCCTAATCCTAATCCTTATCCTAATCCTAATCCTAATGCTAATCCACAATCCTGCTCTAAACTGGTTGACGAATAAATGGTCTTGATGTGATTGTCACATTGTTGTCTCTCTCCTCTGCTTCACTGAAACAATCAGCGGCACCAGGCTGGACGCAGGCTCAGCAAATGTTACAAATGGATGCTGCCGAATGGGAAAAAAACCAAATCAACAAAAAATAATGGACCATGACTTTCCAAGTTCAGTGCTTCACAGGATTCCTCTTGCTTATAGAAGGATGCAGGAAGAGGACCAATGGGACCATCTACACCTCCATCTTTATGTGCAGGATTTTGCCATCTCCGGGAAATGTGGCCCAGAATCCCACTCATCCATTTATCCAGGTGTCTTCATCTTGCTAGGATTTTTGCCCTGCCAGTGCTTTAGAAATGGTGCTTTGTTTCTCTGGAATTTCTTCTTTTCAGGAATCTCTAAAGCCTCACACTGGTCCCTCTCTTTGAAAGACAGGCACTGTGCTGACTCCCACAGGGAGACAGAGCAGTGTCTACCTTTCCATGCCCTGCCCCTCGTGTGCTGGATGGCTCCTTCCTTCCCAGCAGGGCCAGCTCAGTGGCCCTGGGCCCTGCAGTTCCCTCTCTGCCACACAACCCGGCAGTAACCCTGGCACAGTTCCCATCTGCTTGAGCGTGCCAGGCAGCAGATGGGGCTGGGACAAGTCCCTCCCAGCTGTGCCTGTTTGCGTGGCAGAAACCTCTAAGGGTGGGCTGGGGGGCACAAACCAGGGCCACTCAGAGGCTCGCAGTGAGCCCCCCACAGCCACTCCTGCCCACAGCCAAATCTCTGACCCCTAGGCTGGGACTGGCTTCCTTGGGTTCCTGCACCACCATTTCATGTCTCTGTACCCTGCATTGCTCTACTTCAATTCTTTTGCCATTAGATAAAATTGAACACCCCACCAAATGACAAAAGAGGGCGACCAAACCAGCCAGAGGAGCTCCCTGACTCAGGAAATGCAGAGAGAGATGGAGTTACTCAGTTTTGTGAAGAACAGGCCCCAGGGAGACTTTATTGCCACTTTCCAAGACTTCAGAGTGGCTTTGAAGAAAGTGAGGGACATCTTTTATAACAGGGCCAGTTACAATAGGATGTGGGTAAATATTTTTAAACACAAATAGGATCTAATCAGAACTTGTTTACTCAGAGCATGGTGCGACCCTGGCACAGGTTGCCCCCAGAGCTTGTAGGTGCCCCATCCCTGCAAGCATTCCGGTTCCAGTGGGAAAGGGCTCTGAGCAACCTGATCTCTTTAAAGATGTCCCTGCTCATTGCAGGACACTTGCACCAGAGGACCTTTACAGGGCCCTGCCAGCCCAGCCCAGTCTAGGATTCCTCACCATTTTCAGTTGAAGAGCTCCAAGAGTGGAGGTGAGGAGGAATGGGGCTCATGTGATGCCTTGGACTTGAGTGGAGGAGGAGCCCATCCCTCCGAACCTGTTTCACCTGCAGCCCCTTCACATTTTACCTGCAGGAGCTCCCTGGCAGACCAGCGCTGCTCCTCGTCTCTCTGCAGGCAGCAGCTCAGGAAGTCACGCAGGCAAGGCGAGAATCGGTTGGGCTGCTGCAGCCGTGGGGTCCCTACTGGGGCTATCAGTTGTGTAGCCTGGAGGAAAAGGAGACACCAGGCTCCACTTGCTGCTTTCACATCTCTAAGTGCTCTCCCACCTCCCTTAGTTTAACCTCTGTTCTTCAGTGGCAGTTTCTGCCCTGGCAGAGACCCAGAGATCATTTTCCTTTACCAACCGAACACCCAAACCCTGATGCAGCCACAGCTTTTCCACATACCGAAGATCTTGCATTGGCAGCTGATTTCATTGACTGACCTAGTTAGTGGGAACTACATCAGCAAAAGCACATTTGCTTCCCTAAGGATTCACACCAGCTTGAGAGGCTTTTTGGAAGAGGGACTGTGCTGTACAAACTAATTTCAAGGCTTAGTACATGAAAGGCATGTCTGCAGTGCTTGTTGGTCCTTTAAGCGCACATGCCCTAGAACAAAACTCATCATACTTTTTCTGCTTTTCTTGAAAACAATGGTCATTGGAAGGAAAGAAAGGGAATCCATCAATTAATCCCTAGGTAAGAAAATCAAGATTTGCAATCTCATCTTCAACAGAGACACATTTAGATGCCTGCACAAATGTATTGGGATGAAAATTCCTGCTTGGGCACAAAGGAGCCACCTGCAGCTCTGTCTCTCAGCAGTCTGAAAATTGCAGCTTCCCATTTTGCAGCAAAAGAAAATTTGTCATGGTCAGAAGAAGGAGAGGTGCCATCCCTATGGCCATCCTCTGCTCACTTGGCTGCTCAAGTCAATGCATTAATGGTAGGCCCATGCCAGAAAGAGCCAGGAAACAAAGGGGAGGTTTTGGCAGCCTGTCCGCATCAGCAGGCTCTGGCTTGGTGACACAGAGAATGTGCCTTTGGCTAGGAGAGAAACACAGTGACTGAGTGTTTCAGCAGCACTGTACAAGAAGCAGAAGAGACTCAGTGGCCTTTACACTCTCATGCCCAGGTTTCAGGCATGTTTCCCAGTGAGAAGAAACTGCTCAGGGAGTTAGGCTCATCTCTAAAGACCGCAGTTTTAGAAACTTTGTTGGGTTTGTGTTGCCTTCCTTCATTTCTGGAAAGATAACAGCAGTTGTCAGACGCTTCTTTTCTGCTATTAAGGCCATCTCCACAGCCAAAGGACTGGAAGCACTTAAAAGCCAAAGGAAACTGTTGCCTGAGAATAGAGTTTCTTTGGAGTTTGTTTGCATGTGGTAAGGCTTGAATTTGCCCACTGCTGCAACCAAAACTACAGCAGATGCTGATGTGTTGCAGGGACATTTTTAGGAGGGGTCCTTGGTGGAAGCAGTTCAGGCAGATGGCAATGGGCTTTTGTCCAATGGCACGCAGGACAAGGGACAGGTGAGAAAGAGAGTGAGATCAGTGAGTATTTGCTCCTTACTGTGATGGGACTTTGGTTCCAGTAGGGAGGTTCTTGCTCTATCATTTCAATCCCCACAATTCCAAAAGACCATATGTCCACTTTGGGACCATATGGTTGACCTGTCAGCACTTCGGGCACCAGCCACCAAGGAGTCCCGACTACTGAGCACCGTCTGCTCTGCTGAGGGCTGAGCTGAGTAGAGAGGCCAAAATCACCTGAGGAGAAAGCAAAACACTGTTTTTATTTGAATTCTGTGCAATTAGGAAAGCAAGCCAAAGAATTCCCCAGTAGAAGTGTTTGAAAATGTGCTGTTGAATCTCCTGGCATTGGCGACTTTTAAACTCCCCCCATTTTTTACACTGTCCCCAGTAGTGTCTTTTGTTCTTTGGAAGCTTTAGACTTGTAACTCCCTCCCTCGGGAAGGGACATACACAGAGCAAGGCCACTCTTGACTGCTTGTTCCTTCTCCTACCTCTGTGCACGTTGCAACTGTGCCCTCAGCTCCCAGCAGGTGTCCCTGCGCTGCCACCAGCACCATTTTTGGGGAGCTGGCTGTCACTCGAAGCAGCCCCACACCCACATCCCTGGAATGCTGCTCCTGACCAAGAATATACTGACCCAGCTTGACAGAACCATCGGTTTTGAGAAGGATGTTGTCACTCTTCACATCTCTATGGATCACATGGTTTGTGTGAAGAAAACACAGTCCTTGCAGGCACTGAGAGAGAAAATAGAAAGAGGAGGGCAAAAATGAGTGATGTGATTTCATCCCACAAGAAAGGCAACAAATCTAAAAGATTCCTTCTCCAGGGGAATGGGCAGTAATGGCAGAACACAGTGCCACTGAGAGGAAGAGCTTGGTGCTCCAACACTTGCAGAGCAGGACCTTTCTGAGGAAAGGCATATCAGCTTCTGAAAGAGCAACAGCACCTGCTGTTGTAGACTGTCCCCTGCAAACCAGCCAGGATGACTGCTGCTGCAGTGCATGTGCTCAGAAGCAAAGAGCCTTTTGGCTGCACTCCTGTCCTTGTATGCTGAGGCCTGAGAGAAACGAGTCTCTGTCTTTTTTCTTTGCTGATCATTTCAAATCCTGCCACCAGCACCTTTGCTGTCACAGGCAAGGAATGCAGTGAAGACAGACTCCAGGCAAACATTTAGAGAGGCAAGGTGGAGAACAGCAAATAAAAAGACATGAGCCAGAGCGAGAATACAACAGCAGGAGAGAAGAGTACTGGCACTGAGTACAGGGAGTGCAGGGGCACTGGCAGGCCTTTCACTTGAGATGCTTTTACTTGCCCATAGCATAGCAGCAACACAGAACCAAAGCTTGGCACAGGAAATCACTGCCGGTCTGAGCCCCTGTTTCCCAGACAATCCTGCCCAAGCCCTTGGAAACACAGATGGGATTGCTGACCTCCCGACTGATGGCTGCTGCCTCATCTTCATACAGGGAGGTCGTGCTGAGGATATCGTTCAGGGTGCCTCCGTCCATGTACTCCAGCACCAGCCAGAGTTCCTCACCCACAAGGTAGCTGAAAGAAGGAAACAAGGCCCTGGAGATGAGCATGCATGGCTACGTTGATTTTTGCTTCCAGGTTTCCTATTTCCAGATGCCTTTGTGACAAGGACAGAATCATAGGAATAGATATTCCCTCTTGGCTGTGCATTGTTTGCAGTCTGTGCAGTCTCAAGAAGAAAGGCACAGCTGTGAAAAAGGAGATGTCTTAGATGGCTAACAAGTGAAAAATGCAGTTTAGAAACAGCCCAGATAAAAAACCTGTCAGGCATGGTGTTTCTGGAAAGAAGCACCTAGTCTTCCTGGCATGCCCTTCAATGGCAAAGAGGGGCAACAATCCAAGGGAAATCCATTTTAGGACAGTTCATCAGCACTTCAGAAACTTGAAAAAATCAATCCCAAAAATATGTGGAGGCAGTAAACTTCGAGGCTGATGACTAAGGAAGATACAGCTTAGTTGTTGATCCAGGTTGTGAATAATTTTGGAATAATTTTCAAACTAGGTGTGCCAGGGAAGACTCATGCAGACAGGATGCACTCTCTTATTGGAGATGAGTAGAGAGATAGGAATAAATAAAAATTAACAGCTCTACTTTCTGCCACTGACCAAAGTGGGTTTTTAACCTCTCATGTTTGCTGTATGTAAATGCACACATGGGATAAGACCATAACCACTCACCTGTCTACATAATTCACAACATTGGGACTCCTGTACCTCTTCATGATTTGGATTTCATTAACGCTTCGTTCCATCCTCCTCGGTCCTTGAATATCTATTTTCTTTATGGCCACCTAAAATGACATTGAAAATCAGTAACTTGAGCAGTTGGTGGCAGGAGACAGCAACGCACATGGAGCGAGTGATTTTGCAATGACACTGCTGAGCTGTGCCAAACTGCCTGGTGATTAGGCACTGCAGTAATTAGGAACTGACATTCCAACAGCCCATTTCTCTGCTGCCTTGGTGGCACAGGACACGTGGGGCCACTGACATTTTGCCTTGTCCTCCTGGTAACAGTTGTGTCTCAACTATCACCCACAAACCTCTGACCACAATCGCTGCTGCTCTTTCTAGGATTCAGAAGAAGTAATTGTGAGAGTATGTCATAATTTTCCCTCATCTGCCTCACGATCATCCTTGGGAGACCACTGAAGAGAAGACCCCCCCCCCCGTCTATATCTCGCTCTGAAGGACAAAAAAGTCACACGCCACGGGCCCTGAGACCTGAAAGCTCCGTGTTAAGCTATTGTGTTCACAAGTGTGTTTGCTGTATGCTAAGAAGAGGGCATCATGCCCCGTTTGCAACAATAGCAGCTCTGGAAGCTGTCCCACCTCTCGGCCTGGCTGGACTTCTCCTGAGTTTCAGGTGGTCTCCCACAGAACACCCTCACCTGTTTTACAACCACCGTGAAAGACAGACTGAGATGTAAGAAGATTCTCCATCAAGGACTGGGACAGAAACCCCCAGCCCAGGGGAGGTGTGTGGGGGAGGCAAGCTGACTGAAGTGAGATGTTTGCCTGCAGATTGTGACCACTGGAGCCAGAAAACAATGGCTCTCGCTTACTGCTAAGAACGTAGACTACCTGTTACATCTATCAAGCTCATTTACTGCTGAGAACATGGACTAAGTGTAGTTATTTCAATACTTCTGTTTCCTATTGTATCTGTTTCCCCCCGCTCACAATTTTCAGTAATAAAATCCTCTGAGTTAGCTAGAGCCTTTGAGATCTCCCCAGCGTAGCAGGCGGAACCTCGGCTGGACTGCACCAAAGGACTTCGTCTCTGCGTTGGTAGCTATATCCCCTCTCTCTCCTCTCTCTCTCTCTCTCTCTCTCTCTCTATCTTTTTCTTTCCCTTAATCCCTCTATCGCATTTTTGCTGTAGTTATTCCAATAAAACTGCATTTGATCTGATTATCACTGCAAACCCCCTTGTACCGTGTTGGTGTTTTGCACTCTGAGATCATTCCTACGAACCATCAGGTCATCTGTCCCCTAGGACAGACCCTGACATTAATCCATGCCTTAATATTCTGTGGATATATCTTGGGCTATGGGCAGGGCTTAGGGCTTTTAGGGCACCTTGCAGATCTCTCCCAATGTGCAATTGCCAAGTGCAGCACTGCAGGTGGCTAAGGAACTACCAGTAACTTTCCGATGGATTTGCTGGCAGCCAGAATTGAGAATTCAGGACTCTGAAGCTGTAGCCCCAAAGAGCAGGGAGGTGCTCTAAGGCACCACCTTTGTTTTAGCAATGGAGAGCGAGTGAGCGCGTCCTTCTCTGCAAGAAAGCGCTGCCCTGCGTGCCTGCCTTCCGGCAGCTGAGGAGGACAAAGCGCCAAATGTAATTTGCAGGCTGGCACCAGTCTGTGCTTCTTGTGCCTTTTCAGCTCTAGCCAAAGTTCCAGCCCCAGCTCACACCAGAGGGGAAAGCCCCTCAAGAGCAGCAGAGTCTGCAGGGGCTGTTGATATTTACCTCTCCTCCTGAGGCAGTGTCGAATGCTTTAAAAACCTCTCCAAAACTCCTAGAAACAAAAGAGAAGCAGAGAAATGAGAAGCCATTTAGATCTTGCACTGAAAGCCAGCCCACACAGGAGATCTGTGCTGTAAATGCCTAAAACCTGCAGGACACTGGAAGCATGGAGATGTCCTTGACAATGCCTTCTGAGCACACTTAGAAATTCTGATCAGCACTGACAATCTAAGCCCAGTGCCTGAACGCATTTGCAGCTTGTCTGACTTCACACCTGATACCTATTCCACCAGCAAAACACTTGATGCATAGTTATGTAAAATTAGCATTGCTTGCACTCACCCACTGCCAATATTTTCCAGTTCAATGTATTTGATGATAGGATTTTCCATCTTCACCATTCTCCCTGAGGGAAACAAAATGCAAGATGTTCACTTTAAAGCAGAGATCCCACCTTCTCGGAGATACAAAAGGCAGCCCCACTGTCTGAGGCTCTGAGCCCTCCCTTGGTTAGCCAGCTCAGAGCTGGCTAACAACAACAGGGACAGGTGCTGGAACAACAAGAAAAGAACAGCACATCCACAGCACAAGTCTGGCTAGCACAGAGACTGATTTCTTGCATCCTTTGAAGTTAGAGACCTCTTGACAGCAGAGGAGTCTCCTCTCAGAGGAGACTGAGACCAGAAGAGAATACCTACCAAGGCAAGTAAATTTGTCATCTAGAAACATTGAGGAGAGCTGGAACTAACAGTGCCTTTGTTTTCTTGGGAATAAAGACTGCGAGATTTAGAAAAGGTTTCCTACTTGCTAAGAATAAATGCACCTGGACATCCAGAATCAATTGCTCTGAACAGATGTCAAGTTCAGAACAGGAGGAATATTGCCAAGTGTTCCCATCTTTTCCACCTTGCAGCACTTTGCCATAAGAATGCCTCTGCGTTTGTAAACCAGAGCAGCTCATGCTAGAACCAATCGTGACGGGACTTTCAGCATCAGGACCCTCACCCTTTATGAGCAGGCTGAGCTCAAAGACGCCCTTGCTCGTGCCCTGCGTGAAGAACCACGCCACTTCTCTTCACCCTGACAGCGCGGATCAGTCGCTCCCATTGCACTCGCCCTCTGGGCACCGCACACATCCCCATCTTCCCAACTCGGCACGGCAGGCACGGGCACAGAGGACAGCAGTGCTCCTCAGGCACCCCTGTGACACAGAGAGCTGCCCAGAGCAGATGCTGACCCTCTTGTGAGTCCAGGACGTGCGAGGCAGAAGCCGGCCCAGAGAAGGGGCTGCAGCCTCAGGCAGCTCCGCGCTGCAGCAGCCAGGCAGCAGCGGGACCCTCCCAGCTAAGGGAGGCTCCAGCCTCTGCAGTCCCTCCAGCCCTCAGGGGCAGGGCAGCGACCACAACAAGGCTGGCAAAGCCCAAGCATGAGCACTGACAGGCACTGATGGGAAGAAGCCAGAGCCAGCCTGAGCCCCGTACAAGCTTTTGCCCCCATTCAGGACACAACAGGATGGGCTTTGAGATCAGCCCCACCGAAGTGTGGATCAGTGCCCTTTTTGTCCCAACAGGTGATGGTAGACACAGAATCCACTGGGCTCTCTTCTCAACTCTACCAGGTCTTATCTGACGGCACAGCACTGGCAGCTGTTATGGGCAAGAAGCAGATTCATTGGGTTGTGCTGCAGAATCACAAAGGGCTTGATTTGTTCTCCTGGAGACTGATCTCAGCAGGGCTTCTACCAGTGGCTAGAACTCAAGCAGTCACAGCCTTCTGCTGATGCAGGAACAATTCCTGCTTCTGCCTTCGGCAGAGAAGGAAGCCCAGGCAAACTCCAGCCAGTCTAAGCTGCCCTCAGAGGCAGCAGGAACACCCAGAGTTCTCTCTTGCTGCCTTGGAGCAAAGCCAGCACTTCTGTGACATTGAAGTGAGGAGAACCCTTTGGTACAGCTCTGCTGACATGTGCACACAATACACTGTCCCTCAGATAAGAAAGATAGCAGACGTACTGTGTTGCTCCAGGGAGTCACCCGCCATCTCCAGTTGCTGAGCAGCAGCTGGGTCAGCACGGGAGGTGAACCAAGTGCTCAGGCTCCACGTCTTCGGCTGGGGAGCAAAGGCTCCTTGGGACGGCGATGCTGCAGCAGCTTCAGTGTCAGAGTTGGTGTAGATCTGAGAGAAGAAATGAGTTGATGTCAGGAAGGTGTGGCAGAGATTGCCCTGAAATGCAAGAGAGATTGCCATTTGAAATGCAAGCCCTTAGGAAGCTGCTGTCAGCCACATGCAGAGCTCTTCAACTGGAATGCTTTGGATGTCCACTTGTGAAACCAAATGGTCAAAACCAAAGACTGGTTTTACTCAAGTTCATAGCCACTTTCTTGTTCTAAAGGATGACTGCAGCAACGACCGCTCCAATTCCTCCCAAAGACTCCTTTCCCCCTCCTAGGTTTGCAGATACATTTGCAGCTCCTCATTCTTAATGTTCTACCTCCTGCCATGAAATTCTCTTTTTCTGCACCTTCCTTGGGACGTGCTTATCCTGCAGCATCTCTGGATGGTACAATGCCTGGGCCTCATGCCAGCCTCGGGGCTCTTGGTTGCCCGTCATTTGCTGGAACTCGCTGCAGGCTGCCAGGTAGGATGGTGAACCTTCCACCTGAAGTCAAACAGAACAAAGCAGTCAGAGACTACAGCTTGTCCCCGTCAGCCAGGAGTCATCCACTGGGAAGAAGGTAAAGGACAGGAGCAGATTAACAAGGGATACAGACAGCTTGTAGCTCATATTCCAAATCTATGTGAATGACCATGTTCACCTGCAAAAATACTTCAAGAAACAAGGTCACCTGGAAGAAGCAAGCAGGATTTCATTGGGATGACTGCTGGCTAAATGGCCAAGGGAGTAATGCCACTGTCTAGAGCATCAGCTGAGATTCAGCAGAGCAGGAAGTGTCCTTGAGAGCAGCTCTGACAGAGGCCTCATCAGGATGGCACTCAGAGGCAACACCCCACCCCCCTGCTGCTCTGCACTGCAAAGGCAAGGAGGGCAGAAACCCCCCCTTGGGTGACTGCAGTGCCTATTGATATTTCACTCGCTTTTCTAGAGCCTTTTGCTCCTGAAGGAGGCAATAGATTTTCTCTTTGATGATTTTAATTTTTTCATCTGTCCTCTTCTTCCTTGCCTTGATCCTAGCCTCAGTTTCCTGCAGCTGTGCCGGCACCTGTTTGTCCATGTTCTGTAAACAACAACGGAAAGGACTCTCTTTCATGAGTGGAGTGGCTGGCATTCTTTCATTCACCTGTTTTTGTTGACTGTCCCTCTGCAAAGGGAGATTCTTCTCCTCTTGGATGTCTTCATTCCTTCTCTTCACTGCCATGTCACTCTGAGCTTCGGGCAGCTCTGCTTGTGGTTCTACCTGGATGTTCTGTGCAGACAAATGCAGAGCGAGTGACTGGGAGCTGCCATCAGACTCAGCGTTTCCCTCTTTTAGCCTCAAAATCACATTGATTCAGCCACTTTTTCTGCTTCCCTATCCACATCTGCTCCCAATGCAACCCTCCTGTCCCAGGGCTGTTCTCTGCAGATTCCAAGGCTCTGTGCTTCCAGTGCCTGTGGGATTCCTGGCCTCCTCAGTCCCAAGAGCTGTGGTTTATGCCCTTCTTCCTGCCCTTCCCTCTGTGCCCTGGCCAGTCAGGCTTACCTGGCCTTTCTCCTGTGGCACTTCCACCTGCTGCCCGAGCTGCTCTTCCTGCTCTCGGGCTGGGAACAGCTCTCCCTGAGTCTGGCATGGCATCTCTGATGAAGCACTCTGCTCCTGCTCTCTCTCTAGAAGCACCTGCACAGAAAGTAGGAGAAGATGGGTTTCAGCTTCCCATAGGACCTTTGTGCGCCAAGACCCAAAGACTGCTGGGTTCACACGTTCCCAAAGCACTGTGCTGCTGCTCTGCTGGGTCATTCTCTGTTTGAGGGGAGGCACAGATTCCAAAGTGGCCCTGGCCCTACAATCAGGGGCCATCTGGGACTGAAGCTGCAAGAGCCTCTCAGGCAGCTGACAGGGAAGGTGTGGCATTTCTCAAGGGTCTGGTGAGGGCCTCCCTCTGCTTGTGCCATGTCCTGTTTGTCTCTCCTGAAGGGATGCATTTAGGTGAGCATTGCATCTTCCACTGCTTTGGAGCAGAGCCAGGAAGATTCAAATAGATAGATAGATAGATAGACAGATCTCACTTTTATAATCTCTCTTTACTATACTGTGGGATTTACATCCTTTGAATGGAGAGAGATATAATTTTCTCTGCTAGGTTTTTTTTAAGAGAAGGTAGTGAGAAACTTAGAGAAGAAGAGAAAACAATTATTATCTCTACTTGCTGTTCTTGTTGTTTAGTACATGAAGAATGTGTATAGTGATTGTTTACTGGAAGTGATTTGTTAATTGCATTTTAGGGATAGTTGTTTAGATTGATTAGGTAATTAGATAAAGACTGTATGGAGACAGTCACTAGTTTTTCTTTAGTATCTTTTTAGTATAGTATTTCTTTACTATAGTTTTAACATAGTACTAGTGTATTATAACGTAGCTTAATAAAGCATTTGTTTAAACTTCTAAAGCACAGAGTCAAAGCACATTTTTTGCCACGCGGAGGTCACCCTGAATCAATAATGTCCTTTCTGTCGCTACACACACCAACAGTCGGTAGCAGTGCCCCAGTCAGAAGCCATCCTGAACTTGCTCTCCTGTTGCTTCAGTAACCCACACTCTTGGGGATTCTGGAGCATGTGGGTCTTTATGGAATGCAATCAGACTCAGAGCACTGCACTGGGAACTGCACTCTTTGTGCATCTCTGCTTGGGCAAGTTCTTCTCTTGCACTTGACCACACTGATGCTGCTAAAGTGGCTGGAATCAGAAATGCAGTCCAGCCCTTCCCACCTCCTCTAATCTCTGAGGGCCAGCTGGAATTTAAGCGGATTGATTTCCTGCTCAAGGCCCAAACACAGCACACACTGATTCCCTGGGCTGCCAAAAGACATGGGAGCCGTTGACTGGAAAATGATGGGCAAGCCCTACTGGCTGGTCTAGCACCAGAACAGCTCATTCTGCACCAACATCCCTGCCCCAAACTATGTGTTCTTGTGCAAAAATACTGCATCATCCAGAACTGCCTCCTTGAAAACTAAAATTCTAGGAGAATTTCTGCCAGTGCTGTAAAAGTGCAGGAAAGACTGAGACAAAGCTCCCTTGCTCCCTGGAGAAGGAGAAATTGCACCAGGGTTTTCTTTCTATCAAACAAACAAATAAACAAAATACAAAAGTGTTACTCACACCAGTGTCTAAAGCACTTGGATGCAGTGAGGGGATGTCTGGAAGGGAAACAGGCCTTGCGCTGAGCTTTGGATCTATGGATCTAAGGCAGCGATTTATGGAAGTCCGCCTGAAGGTCCCTCATAAGCCCCCCCATTTTCCAGGCTAAAGCTGCCTCAGGACCTCCTCCCTGGCCTTGTGCTGCACCCCCTTGCCCAGCTCCCCTGTCCTTCTCTGCACACGCTGCAGCCCCTCCATGACTTTCTGCTCCCCAGGGCCCATAAGTGCACACAGCACTCCAGCTGTGGCCGCAGCGCTGCCCAGCACAGGGCCACGCTCACTGCCCTGCTCTGGCTGCCCCACTGCTGCTGGCACAGCCACCATGCCCTTGGCCTTCTTGGCCCCCTGGCCACACGCTGCCTCATCTTCAGCTGCTCAAGGCCGCCAACACCCTTGGCTCTTTTTGGCCCACGCAGCTCCCCAGCCACAAAGGTGCCCATTTCACTCCAGATACAGCAGGCACCATTGCAAAATGGCCTTCCTCTGCCGAGCAACACAACACAGCAGTCAAAGACTTGCAACTTCACCCCCACTCCGGGCTCCAAGACACTTGTCAAATCTGGAGACTGCACCAAAATATGCATTAACAGAAACTGGCTGCTTCTGCTTTTGGCCTCACAAGGAGGCTTCGCAACTCCGCACTTTGTTTCTTTGGCCACACGGTCAGGAATGGCCCCCCTCACAGCTGCATGGACCACACAATCCTCCCTTTGCAGCTTATCAAAAGCCAAGAGAGAGCTGGCCCACAGCGGACTGTACAAGTGAAGAACTGCTCAAGGAAAGTGCAGACCGCTTTCCCAAGCCAAACACACCTTTGCAAAAAGGGACAACCAACAAAACAAGGCCTGGCACCTCCAGCATTACTGCCTTTGCCCTTGGCCATAGCACTGCAGAAGCCAAGAGATAGAGCTTCCCTGACCTAAGCAGCCAGATGCTCTCCCAGAGGCACCAGCCCTTTGCTGCCTCAACATGACAGCTCAAAAGCCAAGTTCTGTGGTCGCTGCCTGGAGGAAATCCCGAGCTCCTGGCACGACTCCAGCACCCAGCATCCTCAGCCTGCAACCGCAAAGTGCTGACTGCTCCAAAACTTGCAGCTCTGCCTTGCACTAAAGACGGCACCACACACAGCTGGCACTTACAGCATCAGTATATCCAGGCTCTGGTGTGACCACTGATGGAGGCTGGCAGTCATGCACCTCAATTTGTTCCACTTTGGCTTCTCCTCCAGGAGCAGCGGAAGCCAGGGGAGAGACGGCTCTTGGTTCTGTCATCTGTGAGAAGAGAGGATCATGAGGGACAGCCTGTTCCTATCATGTAGAACCACATTTCTTTTCACATGTACCACCACACCTTCTAAGGAAAAATCATAACATTTCCTTGTGACACAGGGGTTTGAAGTCACAGCCACCAAATTAAAATGGGCCAATTCAACAGCACTCGGTATGGATATGAAGTTGATTTTCCTCCCTGGCTGCCATCAGCAAGCAAGGTTGTCTTGGCAAAACAGAGCTTTTAGTGCTTGAAAGCACTGAAATGGAACACTAGGAAAGCAAGAGCAACGCCTTGGCTACTGCTGCTGCAGACGTAGAAAACTCAAACTGGATCACAATCCCATGCAGGGCTGCAAAAGTGCAGGAAACACTGTGCAGAAGCATCTTTGCTTGCTGGCAAAAGAGGAAAATGAACAGGTCTTCTCTTCCTAACAAAACAACACGCCAACAAGCCCCAAGATGGAAGCGTCACCCACTCCACTGTCTTAAGGTCTTGAATGCAGTGAGGGCATGTTTGGTGGTGAAACAGCCCTTGTGCTGAGCACTGTCATGCAGGGATTGATGAAAGTCTGTCGGAAGGTGCCTCAAGAGCCTGCCACTGTCGAGGCTAAAGCTCCCTCGGCACCTCCTCCCTGGCCTTCTGCTGCACCCCCTTGCCCAGCTCCCCTGTCCTTCTCTGCACACGCTGCAGCCCCTCCATGACTTTCTGCTCCCCAGGGCCCAGAAGTGCACACAGCACTCCAGCTGTGGCCGCAGCGCTGCCCAGCACAGGGCCACGCTCACTGCCCTGCTCTGGCTGCCCCACTGCTGCTGGCACAGCCACCATGCCCTTGGCCTCCTTGGCCCCCTGGCCACACGCTGCCTCATCTTCAGCTGCTCAAGGCCGCCAACACCCTTGGCTCTTTTTGGCCCACGCAGCTCCCCAGCTACAAAGGTGCCCATTTCACTTGACATATAGCAGGCACAATTGCAAGATGATCTTTCTTTTTCCAGCACCTCTTGGTCCAGGTAAGTATCAGAATTTTTGATAGGAATAGTAATTTAAGTCGCTAATTCTAAATTAAAATGATCTTATTATACTGTAAAAAATGCGCCTTTTCTTAGATTTTTCGTATCTGCTTTGAATAACCATCGTTCTTTTTGCAAAACTTGGTTTTCAGGTTTTCAAAACTCTGAGATGGAAATTTAGAAATACCTATCTGTGCCTGTTTTTTTTTTTAGTTCTGGCTTGAAAATGGATTTTCTTTCGGCCTTCCTTGCTCGCCCTCTATAATCTAGTGCTACTGGCACCCCTCACATCTTCCTCTACAATTCTTAAACACCAGGGACATGAAATGTTCTTTTCTCACTCACCTCAGGATCTTCAGCACTGCTGAATACATGCTTCAGGTGACCTGTAGTGCGAAAGGAAAATGAACTACATGCTGTGAGAAAACTGCCTGGGCTGCTCAATCTCACAGAACAAGTCTACCCAAACAGATATGATTTCCCGTTTCACAACATCCCTCCAGGAGACACATGTCGTTCACACAGCCAGCAAGAGATCCGGAAAATATTCCTGCTTGTGCCTACACTGCAGCCTGTTCAGCCAGTAAATGAATACAAATGTGATCAATAATATGCAAATTGTTCTCTAACACTCAATGCTCCTGTTCTACCAAACACATAAAACAGCTTCTGAAATCCTCTCCTTCAGGTACTTTTTTTTTTTCCCAATCACTTACATGCACTAATTCTCATTAACTTGCAGGAAACAGTTGCCCAGAAAAGCTTTCCCAAAATCCCCCTGAGCTGGGGCAGTTCTGTTGTGGAAATGCACCGCAGCACCCCTAGGCTTCAGGAGCACTCACTGCTTTAGAGTTTGCACTTCCTTGCAAAAAGAATTATTATTTTAGCACTCAAAAAAAAAAAACCACAAACAAACAAACAAAGAAACTTAAAAGAATCTAAAAATAAATAAGCTTTCTCTGAATTCTGAGAACAACTGCAGAGACTTTAAAAGGCATTCCCTGAAGGTCTGCCAGTCTACATTTTCAAAGGTGTCTTGCTTGTCCCAGCAAACTGAGGAAATCACAGACTCTGCTGCCACAGATTCTCCCGTGGAGGGAACAGAACCCCTGCAGGTTCCCTTGCAAATGCTGCCCCCGTGGCTACAGATACCCCCTTTTTAGCTGGACACCTTGACAGGAGCTTTACCAAAGCAGTGGTATCATAATGCTCTTTCTGTTTTAAAATCAGAAAATCAGTCACTAAGAAAGAGCAGAGGGACATACAAAAGCCAGGTTAGGTTACACCCTAATCTAAGGAGAAGGGAAACCTCTACTTACGGGTCAAGTGTATCACATAATAGATTGAAAAGGACACGCCATAGGCAACGAAAGCTGCCGTGGTAAGATGGTGAAACATTGTTCCAGTGTTGTGGGAGTTTGCCACAACACAAGGAAAGACAAGGCTCTTGTCAGTGGGCAGCTGCCTACTGACAAAGGCGGCAATCAGGAGGGTTCTCCTGATCTGAACAAGCGCTAGGGCTGCTCTGACACTCAGGCCTTCCGTGCACCAAGGCAACCTTCTGATGTCACTATGACAATGTGGCAACCATGCCCTGACATCACAAAGGAACAGCTCTGTGTTGGTCTGTGAGTTTATGCAAAGCAATAACCAACCTTCCCTACATCAAACAGAAAAGAGCCAGGGAAGTTCTCCTCTGCCACAAAGCAGCACAAATTCCCCTCATGAGCCAAACCCTGTTGTTCAGGGCATCCAAGAGGAACTCCAGGAGTGTCCCAAGCACCTACAGCCTGTGCCCCAACTGAGCACTCAGATGGGACACAAGCAAAGGAAACCAGACCAAGAAAATGGCCCCAAGCATTGCACATGTGAGAAATGACTCTCACTTTCAAAATTTAAAGGATTTTCAAAGCTTAACAAAGAATTGAATAAGAAAACTTATAGCATTGGGAGTCTCTGTGACTAGCAGCCATGTGCTCATGTACAAAAAGGATGCTCGGCCTTTTATACCCTTAGCTCCTCCAGAAGTTTTGTCAGTCAACTCTTTCTCTGCTGTCCATTGGTGGAGATTACTTTCTTGCACCTTGACTGGAGGTCAGGTGTTGTTACACCCTGCCTGCTGGTCACAAGTCAGCCCTCCCCAAATGCCCTGACAACCAAGGCAATTACAAAGGGGAGGAGAAAGAAGATAATGGGAGGATATATAACAATATCATCACTACACATTTGAACATCCACATAACATCTACTTCTTAATTGTCAGAGCCAACCATTGCATTACTCATCTAGAACACACAGAACCAGGAGAGAAGCCACTGTTGGCATCACAGTTGAACTGCTTCCTAATAAATCTCCCCACCTATTTGCACCTTTCTGGGACATGCGCAGGGCTCCTGCGCATGTACATCTCTGCCTTTCTTCCCCTTTGGAAGCAGTCGAACTGGCAGCATCTGCCCGCCAGCAGCAGCCGCTCCAAGCTGGGAACGCCGCTGGCAGTGCTGATTTCCAGAGGCTTCTGTGTGCCAGGGGAAGCCAAGGCAGGAGCGGGTTGAACTGTGCTGGCGCTGCTGCTGCTGTGTGCCAGAGAGCCCCGGCTGGGCAGGGCACGGTGCCCACTGCGCTGCGGGCTCTTTCTCCTGCCTGAGCTGGGCACACCTGGCAACAAGGCTTGACAACTGGTGGGCAAGCCGAGGGGTTTCTGGGGCTGCTCTGCTCTGCACACACCCAGGACACGCGCAGCACAGAATCTTAACCCTCAAATAGGTGAACCAAAGGGAAACAGCTGGAAAAGTTTTCACTTGGTCCATTCTTACCTGTTCAACAGAAGTCTTCAAAATGAATGTTACCAAGCAGGGCCTGATCCCTGCTGCCAGCTCAGGGTTAGAAGAGAGGCAATACTTGATCTCAGCACTGGGTGTGTGGGGAATCACTTCCCTGATACGTGCACACCCAGCAATCTCACTTACTAGTATGTTTCCATGGATCTAAGACATTCTCAATACTTTTCTGAAACTCACAGGCTAAACATTACCCCAAATTATTTGATTTACTGATTGATACCTATTGACTTTTTGATACCTGAATCACTTCTCAGAATCTACTGACATGAGAATAGGAGTGTCCTGCAGGTTCCTGCTGGCCTTTGTCCCTAGTCCAGGAGGAGCCCCCTGCACAAATAACCCAGGGCAAAACTGGGCTTGCTAAGGAACTTCGTTCTATCAGTTGCAATAGCAAATAATACCCAGCAACCCCTGGATTCCTAAAAATCTGCGGAGCAGGAGAAGGAGGTGGAGCATGGTGCTCGGCAGCAGGGGAAGGTAGGCAGTGCACTTTCAGGACATCCCCTGGATCAAAACCATGTGCATTTCATCCTTCTCATCATTCCAGCTCAGAACCAGGCCTTGTATCTCCTGCTCAGGAGTGGAATTTCCCAGTTACGGCATCGGCTCACACATGGCTGGCTGTGAGATGAGGCCAATGAATCAAGGATTTAAAAGAACTGGAAGAGGTAAAATTTTAGCAAGATTTAGTTAAGGGGAAAGAGTATAGCAAGAAGAGTAGAAATAATATGGAATAGTTACTGTTTTGCAGGTAAGGTAGTTAAGGCTAGGGTAATATATCACTTGCCTTTCTTTTTTATGTTTAAAGAACCAGGATGGGATGCAGATTTCTTTGTGACAAAGAAGAGGACCAGAGCCTGCACCTGGGGCCTGAAACTTCAGCTATAGCCAAGAAGTGCAAAAGCCTGCCAACTGGTCATAAGTAAAGAGGTTAAATTGAGGAAGACGTCTTAGCCTTCATCAGAAGGAGACCATTCCCCACTTTAAAACCCACCAACCCATTTGAAGTGAAAGATTGAAGAAAGCAAAGGAACTTTGGACTCAATTATAATCCATAGTAATACAAAAGGGGGTAGACAGTGTTACCTAATGAATATGTGTTTGGTTTTTGGAAAATTGTATGAATATGTAAGACATTTTAGATCAGTAGAGAGCCAGTGATTCTTCACACATGTCTTTAGGAGACAACTCCTCCTGTGCCTGGCGCTGTAATAAACACACCACCTTCTAACTTCAGCTGTGGCGAGTTCTATTCCACACCTCATTTGGTGACCGAGGCAGGAGCGCTTCTCTGCTCCAGCGAGAACAACCGTGCTGTGGTCGTCTCTGGGTGCTGCCAGGACATTCCTTTCCTGGAGGCACCTTGGCTCTGGGCTGTTCCTCGTGGGGGACAGACAAGACTGCTGGGACTGTGGAGAAAGGGAATGTTTAACTCTGTATAAAGTAACCCGTAAGGCGAATGCAGGGGAAGGGCTGTTCCTAAGTCACACAGAGATGTCCTGCGCACAACGTACGCCTGTACAGTTTGGGTTTGGGTCTGGCTGCCGGCAGAAAGGATTTGCTGTATCAAGAAGGACCTGCTAGCAATTCTGGGGGTGAATTGAGCAAATGCTGTTTTATTACTGCAGTTTTTCCTGTGTGTTGTAATTGTGGTTGTGTTTTCAGTGGGTGTGTTTTGAGGAAGATAATGTGGGTGGATGCTGATGTGGTGGATGGTGAGTTGTGTTGAGAAAAGTGAGCACTCTGTCCCGTCATAAAGAGACACTCCTTTCCCAGTGAGCTTGTGTGTGTGGACTTTGTAATTGCAGGGGTTGGTACTCCCTGTGAGTGACACCTGGTGCCTGGGTATACAGGGGGGTTGAGTGGTTTTTTCCCCTCATTGTGATCATTTGGGACTGTACGGTTGTGTTTGGGGAGATTTTAGGATTTTGTTTGCAACAAGTGCAGCAATTTATGCAGAAAACTACAGTGTGGTGATTTACGTATGTTGAACTATGGTAGTTCCTTTCGACCACCCCGCCTCCCCCATGGTTTAAAATCTCCTGCCACGAGGTGGACGCTCTCTTTCCTCTCCTGGACATCCTCTTCCCTCTCCGGGATGCTCCCTTTCTCTCCTGGAGTTGTTCTCCATTAAAGCTGTGCGACTTTGGTCCCGAGAAGAAAGAACCCCTCTCGTCTTTTGCTTTTGTCCTTGTCAGTGTCACTGGGGTCCAGAGCTCGCCAAACTGATCCACCATGAGGCAAAAACCGACAAATGGCCACACATGCAGAGCTCAAAAATTGGCCACATTTCTGATGGACTGGAGTGTTTGCCACACTTTTGGAAATCCCTATTCCCACACAGGTCAGGCAATTTTTGAAAGGACGCACAACACTCCAAAACCCATTCTACGTTAACAAAAGGGGGAGTGGCCCAAGCAGCACCTCTGATAAGGTTGAGCAAACCTTTAGATGTCTTTATGCTTTGGATAGCTCATTTGCAGGACCTAATCCTCCAATTTTTAGGCACTTTTCAAACAGCACACAGGCAAAATTGAAAGAAAATCCTCCCGTTTTGATCAGAAACCTTGAGTTAGGACAAGTTGAAGGACCATTTGCACTAATCACTTGGGGCAAAGGGTATGCTTGTATTTATTTGCACAGGTGCCAGACCTAAGTGGGTTCCCACGAAGGACATGAAACCGTCTCATACACAAGAGCGCACCGACAATTCCACCAGCAGGGAAATGAGCACGCAGACGTGAGCCGCACCGAGAAACTATGGTTCATGGCAGACATTCCCTGTTCAACCTGCGAAAGCTACAAATCTTGAGTTTGATTGTTGATTTTTGGACTGTGAAAATTGTTTCGATCATAGAGCTCTTTCAGCAAAAGCCTCATGTCCATTGTGTTCAAAAGAATTCTAAGATATCCAAATTTGTAGAAATTGAAGGTTAGAGGGAGAGTTTAGTGCCCTTTAGTTGGCCAGTCCCTGAACAAGTGCTAAAAGATTTGCTTGAGAACTGAAATAGACAGGGAAGATTTTGCCAAAAAGCAGCTGAACAGGAACATGAAGCTTGATCAAATGATATACTGGCATTTGTTGGTTTTGCTTGCTTGCTTTTGCTGCATATATGTGCATATATGCCTGTAGATCAACCAAAAATGAATGTTTGCCTTGCTTTAGCCAAGTCAGCAGGCTCAGACACCATATGTTTGACCAATTTGATCCCAAAGAAACCCTTGGTGACCTGTTTGGTCGGTGTGCCAGTGCCAGCCAAGGAATGGCCAATACCCAATCGTGACAAATATTGGTGTGAGGCTGCCAACGAGACCAATCCCATAAGCAGTTGTCGTCATTGGGCCCCTGATCTTCTTAGAGCACCTTCTGAACCTCAAGAATTGAAATTCTTGGCTCATTTCTAATGGAAATTTGTGCTGCATTTCAGTACCAGGGAGATCCACAGTTAGATGTTACTCCCCATCATCCTGTGGACAGATACTCAAGTTTGTGGTGCAATTGTACTATCCCAGTGTCCCCTAAGGGTGAAACTGCTGACAAGTAGATGACCTAGATGAGTCCCCACGACAATTAGTAACAGAAAATTGGCTCATTTGTGGAGGTAGAGCCTGACAGGGAATTTCTCAAAAATTAAAGGTGGCCCATGTAGCATCAGACAACTCACTGTGATAGCACTTATCATTTAAAAAGCCATCAAGAGAAAACAGAGAGAAAAGAGATTTGCCCATCATTATAAAGAAAACTGTAATAGCAATTTCAGACCCCAGGGCCCTGCAAAATGAGTTGCATCAAATTTATTTCTGCATCCACTTGCCTCGGGTCAGGCATTGAAACCATTATAGCGATTGGGGTGCTGGCTGAAGAAAGAAGACAGTGCTACTTGCACTTCAATTAGTGACATGATGACTGATGTTAGTGTTGTCAGACATGCAACCTTACAGAACAGAGTAGCAATTGATTTTCTTTTACTGGCACATGGACATGGTTGTGAGGAATTTGAAGGATTGTGTTGTATGAACCTGTCTGATCCCTCTGAATCCATCCACAAAAGCATAAAAAACTGAAACATTTGAGAGCTCCAACTAAAGAAGATGGTGGGTCATGGTTAGATGATTTGTTCCAAGGATGGAGCTTTGCACCCTGGCTAAGGGGAACTTTGTAGAATAGGTCTCTATGGATTGGGTGTTTTGGTAGTGGTACTAGTAGTAATACCTTGCATACATTGGTATGTGTGACAAATGATGGGCAAAACTATCAAAGAAGTTTTTATCACACAAGAGAGAGAGATAGGAAATAGATCACAGAGAGTTCTCGAAATATCACACAGATGGTGGATGAAGGTATAGACATGGAGGAAGGTTTTGAATTAAGACCCTGGAACAGACAAGACTTTTTTGGAACAATGACTTGTAATTGCTGTCAGACATGACTTATGCTCTTTGAACTGACTGGACTTTCACAGCATTAAAATTGCTGTGTTGGAATATAGCAAGGCTTAATGTGAGCAAAAAGGATGCTTTAAGCAAGTAAGAAGCAGGTATACTATAGTAAAGCCATGAAATGCAAGGTAGTTAATAAACGACACGGATACAAAGGTTTCTTTTTAGCCCACCCGTGAGGGGGAATTGTGGGAATCTTTCAAATCAGAGGGTTCTGGGAAAGCTGCAAAAGGCACAACTCAGAGAAAGCAGAGCTGCAGTTAGAGCAAAGCAGCAGCCATAAGATTTGTCAGCAGAAAAGTTATATAAGAAGTAGAAAAGTAAGGACAAATAGAACAATGATTTCTGTATATTACTGTAGAATCCCGGATGTTCGTATGTCTGAGATGTAACACACAACAGAACTCCCTTTGGTCATCAGCAAATACCTTCGTTTATTGCCTGCAGCACCCACAGCCCATTTAGCCCATTCCAAACTCCCAGGCCGAGACATCTCATTGGTCTATCTCAAACTCCCAGGCCGAGACATCTCATTGGTCTATCTCTGTGCCCCCAGACTCTGAACCAATGCAATGTCTGCATCTTAGGAGAGCTCCCATTGCCTGGGAACCTCTGTCAGTCAGTCCAGAGGCTGCTCCGTGGAGCTGAATTGGGCTGCTCATTCTAACTTGATTGATACAGACGCAGCAGTGTATTAACGCTTGGCTGGAATGACTCCCTAAGCTACAGAAAAGTAACTCTAGCAAGATATTAGGAACTTCTAAGCTTGATAATGGAGCTCTGTGCATTGTGTTTTAAGGCTTACAAGCAGGTATAGCGTTTGAAAGAAGCAAGCAGTGTTTTAACAAAAGCTACGTGTGCTTATAGTGGTTGCACAGAACTACTGTCAATATGCTTTTGCTTTGTGTGAGTAGTCAAAAGACTTTTCAAGTAAGTTGTACCATTAAGTTCATTGCCTCCTGCCAGGGACGTGAGCCGCTGACATCTTCCCACTGTCATACCCAACAGCTCGAGGCGCGTTCCTCAGCAGTCCCGTCCGTTTCGTGATTCGTACAGAGACCCGCGGCCAGCAATACTCAGCTGAGGACCAGAAGAGACCGGAATAGCCCGGGCACTGCAGCTTCACTGCAAGGCATCCGGCAGCCTTGAGGGTACAAAGCGAGCACAGGTCGGAGCTCCTCGTGTCCGGAGCGAGCCCGGAGCAGCTCTCCCAGGCCGCAGCCCCTCCCAGGCCCAGCTCCGGGCGCAGCCGGGGCCGCTCCGCCTGCGCGGGGCCGCTGCCGGGGCGCTGTGGCGGCTCCTCCCGTGGGGCGGAGCTGAGGCGGCCCCGGCGGCCCCGGCCCGGCCCCGCCGCGCTCCGAGCGCGGCCCCGGAGCGGCCCGGCCGAGGCGGCGAGGGACGGGCGGCGAGGGACCGGGGGCATGGGGCGCTCCGGGAACGGGCGGACATCCCGGCAGAGGGGAGAGAGACGTGGCAGAGGGAGGAGTGAGCGGGAGAGGGGAGAGATGCTGGGAGGAGGGCAGAACTCTGGGAGAGGGGAGGAATCCTGCAAGAGGGAGAAGCCACCGCGGAGAAGGGTGAGATCCCGACAGAGGCGGGAGAGTCCGATAGAAGGGGCAGCTCTCGGGAAAGACGGGAGGACCCAGGAAGACGGGGTAGAGCTCGGGAGAGGACAGACTCCGGGAGCGGGGAGCGCCCGGGAGCAGAGAGAGAGCGCGGGAGCCGGGAGATCCCTGGGAAGGGGTGAGCCAGGGAGAGGGGTGACAGGCTTGGACCGGGGAGAGTCCAAGAGAGGAGATGCCGGGAACGGATATAGAGCCCTGGGAGAAGGGCGAGAGTCCGGGGCACAGGGAGGAGAGGCCGGGTGAGGGGGCATCCCGGGAGAGGGGAGACAGCCCTTGGAGAGAGGGCAGAACCCGGGGACGGGCTGAGCTTTGGAAAGACGGGAGATGCCCGGCTCGGGGAGTCCTGCAGCCAGGCCGAGAACGGACGCAAGTCGCCCAAAAAGGCATGCGTACTTCTGAAGACCTCGGGTCTTCTTTTATCCCCCTTCCAAATGCATATGCATACAGTTTCACAATAAGTTCATACATATTCATTCTGCCTGACATTTAGCACCAGTTCTTCTTCATCAAAGGAATTTCTAAGTCGGGGGCAAATCGACCTTGTGGTCTTTCTGTTTTTCTTTCTCTGTCTCCTTGCTGTCTCCTTGCTGTCTCGGCATGCGAGCCTTCAGCTTTGGCTTCACAGACTTTTCACCTTTCTTAGGCACTTCACCCAATTCAGAATGGATCTTTACTCTGTCTCATTCCCCCCTTTCCTAGGAAAGAAGTAAATTCTTTTACTTAAGGAAAACCCCTACGACAATAAGTGTCTTTTAACGCTTCACCATGTGTACGTTTGACAAAGAGGTCAGTACAGCTATTCGTTGTAGGATTCTACAGTTCTAAATTAACAATGTAATAAATAATCTTAACAAAATTACAAATACAGAGATTAGAATGGTTTTTACTAGACAGAATAACATCATTGCTATCAATTTGTACAGCAGCACAAGCAGTTCTCAAGCATACACTCTTTTCTAGTATATACGAGCACAGTTTTCTGGTCAGTGACTGGATGAATTTCAAAGTGACAAATACTCTGTTCAGTGTCTAAACACACACACACACATCTTGCACATTAATAGTACTGCTTTCACAAATGAATTCTATCTGTTCTCTAGTAATGCAGGATTCTAAGTTTACTGTCTGCCACTTTCTATTCATCTTTCGTGCTCACACTCTATGTTCTGAAGGATAGAGTATTGTTTTTTCATGGTTTAATCTTAGGGCAACGATGGGATGGATAACATAAACAGTGGCATTATGTATGGTAAACACAAAGGCAGTTGCCACATTAGAAACAGGATCATAGGTGAAATTCACCATAGTCTGCCAGGATTGAAACTTCCTTTCAATATTAATTGCATTATCTCACACAATTTCTTGAATTTCAGCTGGAAAATTACTTTCACTCCTTTCTCATATGATCAGAGCTGCTGTTGCTTGTATCCATAACTGTGCTTGTATACAACTGAAAGCTAAAGACACATTATCTTGAACTATACTAAGTGCTTCTACTATTAACTTGTGGTCTTGGTCTTTGGC
This sequence comes from Melozone crissalis, assembly GCF_028551555.1. Taxonomy (NCBI): domain Eukaryota; kingdom Metazoa; phylum Chordata; class Aves; order Passeriformes; family Passerellidae; genus Melozone; species Melozone crissalis. The sequence continues at coordinate 14,863,705 of NW_026535783.1, read as the reverse complement.
TTTTTCATACTTCCTTACTTTGGCAGTACTTTTGAAATCTGTCACTGGCTAGTTCTTAATGCCAATAGAGATTACTATAAAGGCTGCTTCAATTTTGTTAGGCTGCTTGCTGCAGTGGCCAGTTTATTCACTAGTATTTCTGAATCAATTCTATTTAAAACTCTTAATTTTGTCTCTAATATGCCAGTTAGATGTTTGTTATGGGGAACAGGAACTGCTTTCTTTCTATGACTATCTCTCCTTGCCAGGGGGGCTCACACTGCAAATTCAGACACACTTCACAAGTGTATCTGACAGAGGTTTAGGTCATATTTGAGGCAGATGTTTGTTCTGAAATGTAGAGACTTCAGGGAATTTAACTTCTCTTTCTCCTTCCAAAGCACCTGATTTCTCAGATGTGTGGCAAGCAGGAATGTCTCTCTTGGTCTACAAAACTTCACTCACCTTGCCCCTAGCTTCAGGTCTAAGCCTCAAGTAAATAATGAAGGGGAAACCTGAGAGAAGAGCCTAAATTCATTGCAGTGTTGCAGTGCCTCAGAAGAAACTGGGATCAGGTTTCTGCTGCTTGAAACACTCAGCACAAAAGTGATGCTCAAAATCTTACAGCCTGCTGCTGAACTCTGAGGGGGGGGGTGTCTCTCTCTCTCTCTCTACCTCTTTTAAGCAGAATCCAACTGCTTCAGACTGGGACGATCACTGATCCAAATCTCAGTAGGAAAAGGGATAGCTATAAATAAAGAAAATCACCTTCTTTGCTTGGGTTAATAATGCTGCAGTTCAGCACCCTTTACCAGCTATTGCCTGGGTGTTCAGCCAACCAGCTTAGAAAATGACTTAAGGAAACTGATTTCTTGGTGTTCCTGGTTTTAAGCACCAGGAGAGCTGGCTCTTTCCTTTCTTGTTCTGATCTTGAGATATGCCTGTTTTTGTAACCATGTTGTCTAGCTCTCAAAGGAAGTTTTTAGGAAGGATGGGCAGGCTGGTTGGATTTTTGAGATGTTAATTTGCATTATCAGCTCTACACATTTGAGAGACCATTCTGGATTGAATAATAGCTGTTGTTCAGTCACATTCTTTACTACGTTAGGTTCAAGTTTGGAGTTTGGGTAGAGTCTGAACTAGTATGGGGTGTATAAGGCCCTGCTGCTGTGGTAAAAAGTGCAGTGTCCACTTTGAATAGTAATTTGAGCTCAAAGGCAGGTGACTTCTACAGGCTGTATCAAGGTGAAATTACACTAACAGTCTGATTCACTTAGGTTATCACAGACTTCCTGGTGTTCATGTACACCAGGGGAGGTTCAGACACTAATTACATCTGGTCTCTAATAAGCTGTCCTATTGATGACTCAGCACTTTACTTTGATTTCTTCTCCTCAGATTCCTTGAAGTGTTCACAGTTCTTGTTCTTGCTATTCTTGCTCTTCACATACTTGATTCTCGTGGATTACTACAGTAGATATGTTTAAATCTTTTATCTCAGGAGGTTTTCTCATGGATCTAGTATACTGATTAAATGCCAGGGACCAAGGCCATTCACTGTTGCTTTGAATAGAGGTACTCTCAAGTTCTAAAACTTCAGTTATGATTACACACAAAACAATTCTACAAACTAAAATATGAGCTACTCTCGACTGCAATGTACTCATTTTGCCCAAGTAAGTTTTAGTCTCAGTTCATTTTCTCTTGGCGTCACTCTTCAAGGGGTTTCTGGGCCTTCTTCACTCGAGAGTGATGAATCTAGGCGTCCTGCTCCTTGATTTTGATTGCAGTGAAGGTGGTGAGAAGTATTCGCAGTGGTCTCTCCCACTGTGGTTCTGAAGTCTTCTCTGTAAGAGACTTAACATATACATCATCTCCAGGCTATCTAACTCCCTGCTCTATGTTCCAGCCACATGTTTCTCAATTACTCTGAGCTGCTTGCTTAATGCCACTATGTAGGTGGACATTCTGGACATTCCCTTTGTATTCTATATGGTCTTCTATAAGGCATTCTAAAAGGACTCAGCATTCCTTTAGCTTAAGGTTTAGTTTGAATTTGCAATAGTGCTAGTGGAAGAGCTTGGGCTAGGGTAGATTAACTTCTTGCCTCAGTCTTCTGATTTGCTGCTTAATCAAATGATTCATTCTCTCCACCTGGCTGCTTGATTGGGGGTGGTATGGGGTGTGAAGTTCCTAATCTATGCCCAGATGGCTACTAATCTGTTGCACTATTTTGGAAATGAAATGTGATTCTTTATCTGAGGATATCGTGGCTGGAACTCTGAAGTGTGGTATTATTTCTTGTAAAAATAGTCTGGCCACTCCTTGAGCTTTGACTGTTGTGATGGGAAATGTTTCTGGCCACCCTGGAAATGTATCTATCAATACCAGTAAATAGTGATACCCCCCTTTCCTTGGGAGTTCTGAAAAGTTAATTTGCTACTGCTGTACAGGCCCATGGCCTCTCCCAGTCTGACCGAGTTTTGACCAGGGGGTATTTTGGGGTTAGTCTGGAGGCAAGGATCACACTGTCGGCTTACTTGAGTGATAGTGGCATATAAATTCCTGACAACAATACAACGATTCTTTCAATCAGATATGTGTTCTAGAAAGCCTGTGGAAATTACTGCTTCAAAGTCAACACTTCATTTCAATGCACTTTGTATCACTCGCAGCCTTGGTCATTTTGAGAAAGGAGCCACACTCTATAAATGGCTTTTAGGTAGTTAGGCTCTAGTGTGCTTTCTAGTGCTCTTCCTTCACTAGTAACCACAAAAATGGGAAGGGATTGCTAGCTCTCTTTCAATGGTAGCCCACCCCTTGCAGTTGTACGTCTCCTTTGATTAGTATTATTGTATTACGGCTTACCTTTGAGGAAAATCTGTACCTCACCCTTTGCTGCTTTCTTTGCCTCTCCATCCGCCAGCTCATTTCTTTCCTCCAATTTTAAACTCACTCTCTGGTGTGCCTTAATATGCTTTTTCAGGTAGTTGCACTGCTTCCAGCAGCTGGATTGTCTCTTCTTTCCCTGTGAGGTCAGCAGTCCCCTCTTCTTCCAGATGGCTCCATGTGCATGCACAACTCTGAATGCCTTTTGCTGTTTCTAAGGCGTGGGTCAATGCACTTATCTCAGCCTTCTGTGCAGAGGTACCTGTTGGTAAGGGTCCAGACTCTATTACCTCTCTGCAGGTAGTCACTGTGTACTTTGCAATGTTGCTTTCCACTGGCAATGTAGCTGCTCCTGTCAGTGAACCAGGCCTCTGCATCATCCAAAGAAGTGTCCTTTAAGTCTGGGTGGCTGGAGGCTGGAGTAGGTAGCTTCAATGGTCTCCAGGCAATCATGGTGTACTGCTTCTTCTTGATTCCACTGAGAAAAGAAGCTGGGTTGATAATATTAGTCACTACCATCTCTACATCATCTTGCTCTACTATGATGGCCTGCTATTTCAGAAACCTCTGTGGTGAAAGCCGTGGCCACCCTTTACTTCCAGTACTGCAGACACTGTATGGGACACTAGTACAGTCATTTTTGTCCTAGGGTAGACTTGCGTGCCTCTTGAATATTCAGCACAACTGCTGCTACACCTCTGAGGCAACCTGGCCATCATTTGGCTGTTGCATCTAGTTGCTTAGAGAAATAAGCAACTGCCTTTCAGTATGGACCCAAGTCCTGAGCCAATATTCCCAGGGCAATTCCTTGCATGGAAAAATAGAAAGAATGGCTTACTTACATCTGGAAGTCCCAATGCTGGATCTGATATGAGGGCACTCTCTAGCTGGTGAAAGGCCCGTGTGGCGTCTTTTGTCCACTGGAGATCTCTGTTTCCATCGGCAATAAGAGCATAGAGGAGTCTGACGAGCAGTCCATAATTATAAACCCACAGCTGGCACCACCCTGCCATGCCTAAGAAGGTTCGGAGTTCCTTCATTGTCCGGGGTTTCAGGGTTTGGCATAGGGCTTCCCTGCCTTAAAGTCTGCTGCTCAGCATTCACTTCTTACCCCAGGTAGATTACCTTCTCTTTCACTACCTGTGCCTTTTTCTTTGGGACTCTGTATCCTTGGAGTCCTAGGAAAGTCATAAGGCTTACCATCCAGGCTTCTCTCGCTTCCCTCATCCGAGTGGCTACTAGAAGATCGTCCACGTACTGAAACAGCCCCCTTTCCTCTTGTGGAGCTTCCCGGGACTCTGGATCTTTGCAAGCTGTTCTCTAATCGAGTGGGGAATTTTTGAAGCCTTCAGGCACATGGACTATGTGAGTTTGTGTTTGAATGCAAAAATTTTCTGGCTGGCTTCGTGGATAGGGAGGCAAAAGAAGGTATCTCTTAGGCCTAAAACAGTGAACCAGGTTAGCTCAGGTGTTAAACAAGTTAGTAAAGTACATGGATTTGCTACCACAGGAGATAAATTCTGTGTTATCTTATTGACAGCCCTTAATCCGGTACTATCAGTTATTGGGCTGATTCCTTCCTTATCTTCCTTTTGAGGGTACTACTCAGTTCTCACTAGTTGTGTTCTTTCCTTAAGCTTGATTACCATGGGGGGACATTTTTCACTCTCCCTGGTACAGCAGAGGCCCATACCCTTGAAAACACGTACTTACTTATTCTAATATCTCCTTATGAATGTCTTTCTTAATTTCGGTGTCTGGTAATGTTAAGCCTAACATCTTCATTTGCCTCCAGAGTAACCTTTCTCATTTGAGAATGTTTAACAAATTGAGCGAATTGTACAAAGCTTCTAAGTACACATAGTACACATGTTACTTTAAAGGTTTGCACAAGGATGCCTTCTCAGACTGGCCAGTTGTTCAGTTGTTCCCCACACTACAACATAAACATTCTCCACAGGTACTAAAGCTTTATTTAAAACTGAATATATGGCCCTTGTGTCAACTAAAATTCTTCCCTTTTGGGGAGGTCATCTTTATCCTTCCTCCCTTACCTTGGGAGGAGCCTTTAACAAATCATATGTACTCATTTTCAAACTGTGATTGCTTTGCATTTCAGCATGATAATCTTTGCTTGACTTCATACATTGCTATCTTATGCTGCATGCTGAACAACACGTTTGATTTGCTTTCTCTTTGCCTTGTTTTCCTTTTCAAGGGCCAGGACCAGAGGGCGGCCTGATCTCACAGTCTCTTTGCCATTCTGGGTGATTTCTTAAAACAAAAAGACATTTCAGCATACAAAAACCCATCCCATATATCTTCCTATTTTGAAACAGTACTAACTGCAATGAAGTATTATAAATCTTTTTATTTTCTGCTCTTACTGGCAACCTTCTCCCAGTGAGCCCCTCCTAAAAGGGGCTAATTTAGGAACCTCTTTGCTCTGGTCAGTTCTCATTATTTCTTTCTCTTTGCCCTATCACGCTTCCACTCAAACCTCTTTTCACAGACCTTCCCAGTAGTTTCTCAGTTTTCCTCCTACACACACACAGCTCCAGGTGGCAGGTATCAGATGTGATTTCTACAGACACGAACCTTAAGATCTTAGGTTCTGAATCAGCTTGATCAGAAACCTTTGATTTACACTCGGGGCATGTGCTCTGACACTTATTAGAACAGCAATACCAGCGTTTCTCACAAATACTGCACTGCAATAATACCTGCACATCCAGCTTCTGCCCACAGGTCATTCCTGTGTTCCCTGGGGAGACGGGGCAGCCAGAGCTGTCCCTGTGCTCAGGGGACAGCCACTGTCACCTCACACAGCGTGCCAGCCTCTTGATGCACCAAAGGCTCTGAGGAATTGCCCGCAAAGGCAAGCTATTCTGTTTGTTACAGAGAACTTTAAATCCCTACAGCAGACTGTTACCAGTCCAGACTTGGTATGGTACCACCTGTAGTCTCATTAACTAATTCATCTTATTCATCTCTTCTATCTAAACTCTGTTTTCCAAAATATCGGTCTTTTCTAGTTCTCTTCTTGCACAATCCAATTAAGCACTGTGTCTACTTACACTTGTTTTACTGCCTTGCAAAAAGGCTGTGCTTGTCACAGCCAAAACTCTGATATGCTCACAGACACAGACACACATGCACCCCCCACCCCTTATCTCAAATTCACTAGAGCCAAGGCTTGAATTGCTGTGAGGGGGAGAATTCTTGGAATTCCTTTAATTTGCTTTATTGTAGTTAAGCTTAAATCACCATACCATAGTCCTTCTATGTAAAATGCTACTCTTGTTGCAAACAAAATCTTAAAATCTCCACAAACACTACTATACAATCTGAGAATCAAATTGCCACAATGCAGTTGAAGAAAATCACCACACAAAATCACTGGGAAAGGGCATATCTCTAAAAGTGCTCACTTTTCTCAACACAACACAGCATACCAGAATTCGGCATTTACTCACATCAGTTTTTCCTGAACACAAACTGCTGAATCTATCAGAACAATGAACCCCCAATACACACATACAAGGGTTCACCCAGCTCACCCCCAGAACCGCTTGCGGTCTGCCCTATCAAAACGATGAACCCCGTCTCTAATACAGCTGCTCCATCAGCTGAACCCAGACATCTCTGAGTGATTTACTCCTTTGTTCTCCTTTCCCCCACCCCGGGGGCCCCTCAGTACATACCGTATTCTCCTCCCTATTCTCCTCCGCAGGCCAGCAGGTCCTTCTCTGTCCTCGCAGGAGGAAAGCCAAGAGGAGCGGAGCCCCACCAGGAAAATCCTGGGGCACACCTAGGAGTCCGTCGGACCCCTTCTCCCCCTGCAGGGACAGAGATGGAAACGGAAGGTATCTCTCCTCCTCCTGCCTGGCTCGCCATAATGTTTTGCGGAGAAAAGAAGAAACCTCAACTTTATAAAAGTTGTAAAGCTCGGTATGTTTATATTATGGCACGCGCCGGACGCATGCAGAGGAAATCCTCCTCAATAGGCATGTGTACCCCTGAGGTTTTTAGGTTTCCTTTTATTCCCCTTCCAAATATTTCACATACATACAGTTTCACAATAGGTTCATACATATTCATTCCGGGTGACATTAATGCCAGTTCTTCTTTATCAAAGGAATTCCTAGGTCGGAGCAAATCGACCTTGTGATTGTTTCTGTTTTTTTTTTCACTCGCCTCACTGTCTCTTCCCTGCAGTTTTTCCTTCAGCATTGGCCTCACAGAATTTTAACCTCTCCTAAACACTTCAACTAGTTCAGAATGGATCTCTACTCTGTCTCAGAACGAAAGGAAGGAAATCTACCACGTATTCCTCAGGTAAGGAAACAAATATTTACAATCTCATCATCAACACAGACACATAAGGATGCCTGCACAAATGTACTGGGATGAAAATTCCTGCTTGGGCACACAGGAGCCACCTGCAGCTCTGTCTCTCAGCAGTCTGAAAATTTCTGCTTTCCTTATGTGTAAAAAAAAAAAGTTCCCATGGTCAAATCAGAAGGAGAATTCTCATCCCTTTGGTCACCTTTGGCTCATTTCGCTACTCAAGTCAGTACATTAATAGTAAGCCCGTCCCAGAAAGTGCCAGGAAACAAATGGGAGGTTTTGGCAGCCTGTCCGCATCAGCAGGCTCTGGCTTGGTGACACAGAGAATGTGCCTTTGGCTAGGAGAGAAACACGGTGACTGACTGTTTCAGCAGCACTGCACAAGAAGAAGAAGAGACCCTGTGGCCTTGACACCCTCATGCCCAAGTTTCAGGCATGTTTCCCAGTGAGAAGGACCTGCACAGGGGGTTAAGTTCCTCTCTAAAAACCAGTGCCTTGGCAACTTTCTGGTGTTTGGGCTTCTTTGCTTCATTCCTGGAAATGTAACACGAGTTCTGAGAGGCTTGCATTGTGGTTTTAGGGGCATCTTCACAGACATACAAGTGGGAACAACTTGAAACCCAAAGCACATGTTGCCTGAGGAGAGCTGGGAGTGTTTGTCTGTGGTGAGGCTTGAGCTGTCAGGCAATCCCCTTCCATGATGTGCAGAAACGTCCAGCTGCTCCCCAGAACTCAGTCCCTCTGGGCACACAGGCCTCTGGAAACACCTGAGGATTCCAGCCTTTCTCCTGCTCAAGAGCATCAAAGCTAAGCTGAGCTCCAGTTTCTTCAGCAAGGCCAAGGATGCTCATTTCCATGCAGCTGACAGTGTCCACGGAGCTCAGCAGGTCTTTCTGATACTCCTCAGGCCAAGGAATTACTGAGTAATTTGGCAAGACATCAGGGGAACAATATCCAATGTGGTTCATGCAGAACCAAGCTCTAACAGGCTGACAAGCCAGAGGGAGAGAGCTCATTCTGCTTTTGCAAGATGGTATTTAGAAACAGACTTGGAACTACTCAAACCTCAGCTTGCAGAATCCATCTAAAATAGACAAAAATAAAAATGGCAACAAGCCTTGGAGTCTCCATAAAAATGCCCATCAGGATAATAATAACTCCTCACTAGTGGCAGTGAAATAGCTGGTGGCCAAAGAGACTTTGTTCCTTTCCTCTTCAACACAAAGGAAAATTTCCAAGCCTAAAATGGCCAATGAACTCATCTTGATTAAAAGCAGATATGACATTTCATTCAAGTAGGCAGACGTGAGCAGAACAGAAGGATCACAGGTCACGCCTGATTTTCCCTGTTCATTGGTGGAACCTGTGGGAATCTACAAAATTAGAGGGTTTTGGGAAAGCTCTAAAAAAAGCAGGCTTCAGAGGCAGTAGAACTGTGATTAGAGCTAAGCAGCAGCTATGGGATAGGTCAGCAGAAAAATTATTTAAACTGTAGAAAAGCAAGGAGAAATACAACAATGGTCTGTGTATTAACACTTGTCTAGAATAACTCTTTAAGCTACAGAAAAGTTTATCTAGCAAGATATTCAGAAGTGTGAAGCTTGATAATGGAGTTCTGTGCATTGTGTTTTAAGACTTACAAGTAGGTATTGTATTCAAAATAAGCCTAAAATGGCCAATGCACTCTCCTCGATTAAAAACAATTATGACAATTCGTTAAAGTACGCTGACATGAGCTAAACAGAGAGATCACAGATCACGTCTGATGCTCCCTGTTCATTGGTGGAACCTGCAAACTCTGATTTTTATGCTATTTACAAATGTGTCAATTGTTGGTTTCATAGAGCGTTTTTGGCAAAAGCGTGGGTTATGGTTTGTTATGTCATAGATCCCCTCTCTTGGACTTACAAAGGTGAAATTTTAGTTAAAAGATCAAAAGCAAAGTTTTTAAATTGATATATATGGGAGGATCTTTTGCCAAAACTTAGCTCACAAAAAGCAGGGAGCAAAATAGAATGATACGCTGGTGTCGGTTGGTTGGTTTTAATGGCTTCTTGTAGTGTAGACTTGCCTGTGGAACAACCAAAACCAAATGTTTGGGTGACTTTAGCCAAGGCACGAGGCTTGGATACCATATGTTTGTCCAATTCAGAACCAGAAAAGCCTTTCTCAACCTCTCTAGTCTGTATGCCAATAAAGGATTTGCTCTTGGTCAAAAAGCACTTCAGTAGTTAGCCTGGTGAAATTGACAATATCCTGTATTGGATGGGAACATTTGGGCCAAAGAACTGCCCAAAGTTGTATCTGAGCCCCAAGAATTAGAAATCCTTGGTCCTTTAACAATGGATTTCGGCCTTACATTTAGAGCTAATGATTGGTGAGAAGGTGATCCTCCAAAGTACAATGTTACTCCCCATTATAGTGCATATAGAAATTCAAGGTTTTGGTGTAATTATTCAGACAGTCCTTTCTGAGGCTGACCAATATCCGCGACAATTACCAAAAGGATGTTGGTTGACCTGTGTAGAAAGGCCTTGGCAGGGCATCCCATCATGCCCTGAAGATGGCCCATGTAGCAATGGAATGCTCACTGTGGTAGCACCTACTGCTAAAGCAGTCATTAAGAGGAAACACAAGTGAACAAGATCTTCTCATCACTATGATGAAAATTGTAAGAGTGATTTCATGCCTTGGAATGCTTCCAAAAGGGTTTCAGCAGGCTTGTTTTTACCCCAGCTGGCTTCAGCAATGGCATTGAAACAATTAGATTGGGTTGGATGTTGGCTGAGTAAACAAACAATGCCACATCCACTGCAATCAGTGATATGCTGACAGATGCTAACAGTGTTGGGCATACTACCCTTCAAAATAGAGCAGCAATTGATTTTCTTTTACTGGCACATGGACACAGTTGTGAGGAATTTCAAGGATTTTGTTGTATGAACCTGTCTGATCATTCTGAATTCAGCCACAAAAGCAAACAAAGGCCTAAAGATTTGACAGCTCCCATTAAGGAAGTTGGTGGGTCATGCTTAGATGATTTGTCCCAAGGATGGAGCTTTGCACCTTGGCTAAGGGAACTTTGCAGAACAGGTCTCTATATGTTGGGTGTTTTGGCAGTGATACTGGTAGTAATACCTTGCAGATGTCGGTGTGTGCGACAAATGATGGAAAAAACTATCAAAGAAATTTTTATCACACAAGAGAGAGAGGTAGGAAATGGATTCACAGAGAATTCTCAAAATCTCACACAGATGGTGGATGAAGGTATAGACATGGAGGAACATTTTGAATTAAGACCTTGGATCAGGCAAGACTTTTTTAGAACAATGACTTGTAATTGCTATCAGACATGACTTACGCCCTTTGAACTGACTGGATTTTCACAGCATTGAAAATTGCTGTGTTGGAATATAGCAAGGCCTAATGCAAGCAAAAAGGGTGCTTTAAGCAAGTAATAAGCAGATATACTACAATAAAGCTATGAAATGCAAGGTAGTTAATAACATGGATGCAAAGGTTACTTTTTACTTGTACCGAGAGGGGGAATTGTGGGAATCCTACAAATGAGAGGGTTTTGGGAAAGCTGCAAAAGGCAATCCTCAGAGACAGGCAGAACTCTGGTTAGAGCTAAGCAGTAGCCATGAGATTTGTCAGCAAAAATGTTATATAGCTAGACAAATAAGGAAAAATAGAACAATGTTAACAATGGTCTGTGTATTAATTCTTGTCTAGAATAACTCCCTAAGCTTCAGAAAAGTACATCTAGCAAGATAGGAGTAACTTCTAAGCTTAATAATAGAGTTCTGTGCATTGTGTTTTAAGGCTTACAAGCAAGTATGGTATTCAGAATAAGCAAGCATTGATTTAAAAGGTAAATGTGCTTATAGTGGTTGGATAGAACTGTCAATATGCTTCTGCTTTGTGTGATTGGTCAAAAATCATACTTAAAGTAAGTTTTTACATTTAGTTGTCTGCTTCCAGGGATGTGAGCTGCTGACATCTTCCCATTGTCATACCCATGGAATGTTACTGATGCTGGAAATCAAACAGCTCGAGGCACGTTCCTCAGCAGTCCCATCCCGTTCGTGATTCGTACAGATACCTCCAGCCAGCAATACTGTATAGAGGTTAAATTACATCTATGATAAATTAATATTACTTATATCACACATTTTGAAATGTTTTGATTTCATATTGATTTATATTTTTTCATATCATGTAGATTTGATAAATTCCTCCAACTTGGGAGAGTGAAGATGTACACGAGTCCAAAACCTTCTGCCCACACAGCAGTCAGCCCCCAGGCGTGTGCATGCACACCACCCACTGTACTTGCTCTTCTCATCATCTCAGGGCTGCTGTTTGCACAGAACTGGGATGAATTTAACTCAACAGAGCCACAAGTGGGGTATGCAGCTTGTCGAGAACACTCATGGCAAGGCACAACACAGAGCTCTCAAATCGCAATACCACAGGCCCTTTCATTCCTGTTGGGCATTCAGGAACTTTTGAGACTCTGTCCGAAGTTTCTCTCACCTGCCTCACAATCGTCATTGGGGACCACTGAAGAAAAGACCCTTGTCTGAATTTTCTGGCCCTATTGGAGAAAGTTACATGCCAAGGGCCCTGAGACCTGAGCACAGCTCCTGACGTTGCTAGGCTGTTGTTCATAGGTGTGTTTGCTCTATGCTACACTGAACCAAATGAAAGGAAGAAGTGGGCAACTTGCCTTTTTGCAACAATAGTCTTGGAAATTGTCCTACCTCTCGGCCTGGCTGGACTTCTGCTGAGTTTTGGGTGGTCCCCCCCAGAAGACCCCTCACTTGTCTTACAACCGACAGACAGAGTGAGATGTAAGAAGCCTCTCCATCAAAGACCGAGACATGAAATCCCTATGTGAAAAGCCCTCCCTCACACTCTTTCCAAGGACTGGGACTGTAACCCCTAACCTGGGGAAGGTGTGTGGGGAGACAAGCTAACCAAAGCAAAATGGGTGTTGCAGGCGCAAGCAGTGGACCAAAAAGACAATGGCTCTCACCCACTGAAAACATGGAATTTTTTGTATTCTTCTCTAAGTAACATTTTTCTACACAAAAATACAATAGACTACCTTTGATTTGGTTCCAGGATTTACCCCTTCCCCCATAAAAAAAAAAAAAAGAGTGTAATAAGAGTTGGGATGAACTGCAACCCCGAGATCTCCCCAGATGTGACCTGGTGAACTCCATCGCCTGGACATCGAAGGAATTCACCTTTCTATGTTTGGTAGCTATATACCTTCTTTTCTCTTCCTCCTACTTTTCCTTACTTTTCTCTTTTTAACACAATTCCACCCCAACACATTTTGCTGTGTTTATTCAATAAAGGTGCATTTGTTTTTGATTATCACTGCAAACCCCCTGTGCCGTGTTGGATTCTGTTGCACCCTGAGATCAAATCCACAATCCATCATGAAACCCGTTCCCAAGGACGGCTTGTGACAGAACCCTTAAATACACCAAAGACACAGAAAAGAGGTGGGGAAAACTGCCATCATGGTACTGCTGGTATCCTCATGGAGGAAAATCTCTTGGATTTCTTAAGGTCATACATTTCCAAAGACTAGAACAAAAAACCTACTGCTCAGCACCAGTGGCCCAATTGTAAATGGTTTTCTTGACTTGGCAAAGCTGGGTCGTTAACAATGGACTCCATCCTTGGTTCAAATCACCCACCCTCACCTGCAGACAAAAGCACCAGCAACAGCAGCAGAAGCTACTTCAGTCAATTTCAAATTTCAATTTCAAAAAGCTGTGTTAAATTTGGGAGAGGGAAGGAAAACACATCAGACACTGTGGATGAATGACAAGACTCTGAGGAACAGTTCCAAAGCACAGGGCAGCAGCTTCTCTCTGGACCACTCCTTGTGCTCCAAGGCAGCCGGGCTGCCCTGGCTGCCCAGGACCCTGCACTCCGCGGGCTCTGCAGAGCTGCACAGCAGGGAGGCAGCTTTGGGCACCTCAGCCCCTGGGCAGGAGTGGCTGCTTGCTCTGCAGGGCTGCCTGTGGGCAAAAGCAGGGTGCTGGCCTTCTGTCTGTGGCCCTAGCCTGGCCTTGCAGGGCTAATCCTGTTCCCTGTCTCAACTGTGCTAAAGACAGACTTGTTTGTTTCCAGCTCTGCACAGCATTGATGTGCACCGCAAAATACCAAAGGACTAAGGCCTGAACACCAGACCCTGACTGAAGCCCCCACAACAGGACCTGAGCCAAACCTACCCTCTAGATGATCATTCCAACCCATTGTTCTACGTATCTCCTCCTTAACCAAGTATTACTGTCAAAATTATTGTTAGATGCATTCACTGGTGAAACACGTCTTCATCTTTCTGCATGAGGAAAATGGACAAGGCCACACCTGGCCTTGGTTCCTCCTTGAGCCGTGCGCAGGCTCAAGGAGAAAACCAAGGGGAGAATGAAACCAGCTGTGCCCCAGCAGAAGCTCTGGCACATTGCTCGTCCAGCACGATCAGAGCCGGGCTACTCTCACAGCGCACTTGGGAGCCTCATGGCCGGCAAAGGTGGAGGCACCGCAGCATTTCCCGGTTCCCGGCCGTGGCTCTGCAGGGCTTGGCTGGGACAGCTTCCCCCAGCTGATGTGCAGCTCTGGATGAAGGGGAAACCATTGGGGTACCTGGTGATGTATCTTCCTTAATCACCAGAGGCAGCCTTTTGTAATAATGCTGAGGTTCATTGCTTAGCTTATCCTTTCCTGACTCTTTTTTGCACTTTTGCATTACACTAAATTACATTGTTCCTTCAGCTGGTGTCTGTGTCTGCATCTCTGACCCTCCCCAACATCAAAACAAACACACAGCCAGTTTAGCACGAGACCTGCCTCTCTGCCAGCCCATCTCTTGGCAAACACCCGTGGCGGCCATCTCTGCAAATGAAATTCCCACTTTGCAACTTCCTTTTCTGCAGGCAGGTGAGAAAAGGAGCCACTCCCAATTCTGGATACCTCAGAAAACCAGCTGCTTTCAGCAGTCACAACCCTGAAATATCAACCTCCTTCCTTAAGCTGCCACAGGGAGCTCCCACCCAGAGGCCTTTTGTCCAACGATACCTGCAGAAGAGCTCGAGGAGGGAGCAGTTCAAAACACAACTGCTTCAGAGTTTAAACCTGCCTTTATCAAACGAGAACACACCAACATGTCCCCAAGGGAAAGCAGGCAGGAACGAGAAGCTCCTCTCCCACAACAGCAAAGTCTGTGCTTCCTTCTGTTCCAGCTGGAGAGTGGAAGCATGGGCTACACCTCACTTTGGGAAGGAGCCCTGGGAATTGGCCTGATCTGGGATGGCAAAAAAAGGAATTCCCCAAGAAATAGGAAAAGATTCTCTGGAAGGAACAAATTATGACAATATTTCTGCAGGAAAACCAAAAAATGAATAATTGTAGCATTTCAAAAAGTGCCCAGTCTGAAATAAATTTTCCAATACATTAACCCCAAAGTCTCTGTGGTGTGTCAAGAAGCTCAGGAATGAACCTGAAAGGCTTGCATAAACATCATTGGTATTGTTAGCGTTCAGAAACATATAATCACATAAGCGATTATAAGGAGGTGCTTTTATTAAGACCTGTGACTGTCAGGAGTATTCAACTCAAATCTGACTCCTACCATACATTTGAGATGATCATGTTTTTATATTCTATCATTATATAACTTTCATGTTAATTTTCAGATTCAATCTTTAACAATTTCCAGGGTTTCACTATCAGTGTCCGTCCCCCAGAGCACAAGCAGCTCCCCAACAAGACTTCAAGACTAAGGGACAAAGCTTCCCCCTTCAGCTCCCCACAGCAGCTCTAGGGAGTCTCTCTCCACTGCAAGATCTCCTTTGTCAGTCTACAGTGACAGGAGTTGGCTGCCGGAGGCATTTGCATTGGAGCTCTCCCCAGATGGGGGGAAGAAAAGGAAAAAGGTGATTCCTGAGGAAAGAAAAAGGCAACACTGTTTGGGAAGACACCAGCGTGAGTTCACTACAACCCTAGGCGAGAAATCCCTAGAAGAAAGCAACATCCATCCATGGGGCAGCACTTTGGCTTTTATATCCATGCTGACAAAATTGCTGCCCCATCCTGCTGCTGTAGCTGACTCCAAATCATGAAAAATGTGCCAACTCTGCCAAAGACAGGCAGACATGGTGAGATAAAACCAGCTAGTCTGCTGAAAAGGAGTCCAAATTAATGTTTTCTAAGTCCTGCTTTTCATCCTTTCCCCAGCCAAGCCAGAGCAATGTCCTTCCTCTCTGTCTCCGATGGTTACCCAGGCATGGGATGCAGCATGGGGACAGAGCCTGTCACTGCTCCCAGTGCCCTGCCCTGCCCCTCCCTGCCTGCCTTGCCCTTCCCTGTCCTGCTGGAACCTGCTGTGCTGTGCCGTGCTAAGCCGAGCCTGGCCAGCGGTCACGCATTTCGGGAATGACCCTCCCCTGTGCCAGCCATCAGCGTAATGAGCACACCACTTTCTAACTTTGACTAGTTAGAGAGCGTTTGTCCATGATTTTCAGTTTTAACAATTCAGGGAGCTTTTGTTTTCCCTGACAGAAGTACAGTTGCTGCCAAGGGAAGCACACCCAAAGACCAATAGTGACCCAGCCTTCCCTTTGCTTCCCTTTTCCTTCCCTCACTGCTACACAGCGCTCTCAGACCAGGACCTCAGTGCTGCCTCACCTGAGCATTCAGAGCTGCCTCCACGCCATTCCAGGCGAAGTGCAGGTGCTCATGATTCTGAGGTTTTCCTAGCTTCTTGGGGGAAGGTGTTTGCTTCATCTGGACTTCTTGGCGTTTCATCAGAGGAACTAGGAACAGGCAAATTTAATTTCCACTGTGAGCTCTTCATTCTGCTTGTTCCCATGGACATTAAATGCCAACCTGAGCTCATCGTTCCTCTGGTACCCATAGACACCATCACAGCCCTTCCATGGCCTCTCTGAGAGGAGCAGCTGCACATCTTCAGAGCAGCATTTGCCAGCCCGTAGCCCATCAGGGAGGGAAAGAGTTTCTACCCTTGCTTTCCAAGCAGCTCCTGGTTAATGACCCTTTCAAATGTTTTCCTGCAGTGCTCTATCATGGGTAGATCTCAAGTGAGAAGCAGGTAGAAAGTGTCAAGTTGCCTAGGAAGGGGGACCTTGAAAACAGAAAGATTCTCTGCCTCATTTTCCTGTCCTCGCTGCAGATTTGGAGGGTGTTCTGGGCATTTTGCAGACAGACTCTCTGTAGGGGTACAAGGGCACAGGGAAAGATATGGCCTAACAAGGTGTCAGTGTTAGGTGCACTCTCCTCTTTCTTTGAATGAAGCCAAACTGGGACTCTGATGGGACACTGCAGATGTTCAAGACTGTCTGCCCTGCAAATCAAGCCGTGCCATGAATTGAGCTCTGTGTGCCCCACAACAGCTGCAGCTGAAGAACATGGACTCACCCTCAAGGCTGTTTATAGAATAAAATCACAGTACAAGTTTAGCATGCATGTCTACAGATCTGGGCTCTTCCTGGATGAATCCACTTTCTGTGGTCTTTTGTGATGAGAAGCCAAATCCCAAAGCTGCTGGGAAGATGCAAAATGCTGTGATTATAAGGTGTTTGTGTGTGCGTCTATATCAGATTTCCAGTCCATGCTTTATTCTATGTACATGTCAATTCAGATAAATATTTTTAAGAGGAAGAACTCACTCCTTCAATCCCCTGGAAAGTCTGAATACATTTCTGGAATGGAGGTTGCTGTGTGCTTCCTGTGATGTTTGATCCAAGGCAGCAGTAGAGCTCTGCATCCCAAAGGCACATTGTGGAGCCTGAGCAATGTGTTTGGATTCTTGCAGCCAGGCCAGACACTTCAGCCCCCAGCACTCCAGCTGCCAGTGCAGGTTCTGCAGCATGGACAGCCACAGCTGGCTGTGGAATACTCCTGGGAAAGAGGAATTGCCACCGCCGGGTCTGGACACGGTGCTTGAGATACTGGAGGAGATGTTTTCTCCCTCTGCTTGGGCAACTGCATTGGGCAGGGAAGAAAGGGGCTGGACTGAGAGCTTGTGAATGTTGTTGCATGGCTGGGAAGGCAAAGCTTCTTGAGTTCAGCTGTGAATGGACAAGGAACGATTTGCTTGGTAAAGCAAGATTTCCTAAAGAAGAGGGAATGAAAATGTCATCCATGAGTAAGGATGAAAAGTTGTGAGGCTGTGTTGGCCAAGTTTGGGTGTTCCTTTTCCTGGGAAGAACCCCTGATGCAGGAGCATTTGTGGTAAGGAAGTGGAAGCTTTGTAGGTTCTAAGGGGCTTTGTTTGATGGGAAAGAAGAGAAGAGTGTTTGGAGAAGTGGCACTGAAGGCCCAGTGTCCCGGGCAGAGAGGGGCATGCCAGAGGTGCCTCTGTTGCAGCAGCAGATGTGGGCTGTGCCTCTTTTGGGTGGGAAGGCCAAGGCAAAGCAAGGGCTGGGCTGCAGCTGCTGCTGCTGTTTGAGCCCTGCCGTGCGTGTGGGAGCTCCCAGAGCCGTGGCTGGGGCTGGGCTGTAGCTGCAGCTTTCTTGTCCTCTCAGTAAGCTGCTGCCTGCAGTCCAGTTTCCATCTGGGAAATCCTCAGCTGGGCAAACTGGCCAGTCTTGCTGTCCATGTTGCAGAGCTCTTTCCCCTTGCTCTTAGGCATCTCTGTGGGAAGAGATGTGTGTTCCCATGCTGTCCCTGCCAAGCTGCAGCCTGGATGAGACTGCTGTGCTCAGGGCTGTGGAGGAAGGAGCACATCCCTTTGCCAGGAGCTGGCAGGACTCCTGCTTAGCAGCCATTCCATGTGTTCAGTGTCACCCCCATGTTCAACACTGTCAGCTCTGACAGCTTTTGGACTGTGTTTGAGAAGTCAATTTTTCTGACCGTTGAAGGGCTTTGGGGCCCAGAGTTGTTGTTAGGAAGAAGGGATGAAGTGTGTTAGCCATGGAGTTGTTGGACCAGGTGTTTTGTGTAAGTGGTGAGAAGGGTTTCTTCCTTTCTGTTTCTCTTTTAATGGCAATAATATTGTTGCCCCTGAGTCTTCAGGAGGGGAGCCTGTGGGCAGAGCTGCAGCAGAGGGAGCTTTGCCTGGCACCGAGAGCTGCAGGAACAATTCCCAGGAGCCTGAGGAGCTTGGTAAGGACAGAGGTCCCACTGGTTTAGAGAGGGGTGAGATGGCTGCTCGGAGCCTGCCTCTGGCAGTGAGGGAGATGAGAAGGGTTGAGTTCCTGTCTGCAGGCTTGGTGCTTCCTGGTGCCTTGAGTTCAAATCCTGCACGGGCACAACCTGCCTGAGCCCTGCCCTCCACGCTTCTCCAGAGGCTCTGACACTGAGTCCTCTGCTGGGGCAAGAGAGCAGGGAATAAACCTGACCTTGTGGCAGTTGTGTAACCAAGCCAGGTGTCCCAATTTTGTGCTGATGTCCGTGGATATGTTGGCTGCAGGATGTCAGTGCTCTGGAGGCAACCCTGAGTGACTCCTGAAGCAAGAGAGATAAAGCCCAGCAAAAAGTGAATGTAGAAGTCCAAGCTTTTTGTCTCCAAGCATTAAATCCATGTAGTACCACCAGTCTGCTGATAGCTGTAGTGACATACATTAAAAATATTAGCAGCAAAAGCTCTGAGGCCAAAGAAAATCATTAGTCAAAAATACAGTAGCTCAAGGAAAAACTGAAACTACCCCTTCAAATTAGCGAGAACTAAAGGAGAGAGAGAGCACTTTGGGTCTGCATTCTTGAGCAAAGCTGGTAGAGCCTGCAGGCCTGGTAGGGAGCTCTTTCCCTCTGGACCCAGAGCTGGTGGATGTTTTGGAGGAGCTGTGGCTCACTGCGGAGGGCAGGTTGTAGATGGCAGGGAATGGTGCTAGTTCATAACTCAGCTCCCAGCACCTTCAGCTTCAGCCATTTCAGTGAGGACTGAGGTCTCTCTGTCAGCACAGAGAAAGAACCAGGCTGGGCTTCTTTGTGGCAGCTGGGTCTGTCTGTGTTTCAAGCCCTCATTGGGGGGGCCATTTGCACTGTGAGGGGCTTCAGTGTACTGGGATACTTCAAAACTTGAGAAGTTTTAAAAACTTGGAAGGAGTCTGGCTCTTTGAAGAGCAGGCTTCAAATTGCCAAGTGACATTCTGGCCATTTTTTACAGTCTTTCATAGAAAGACAGTTGCTTCCAAAGGAACAAATGATGCACAGAAGCCAATATTGACCCAGTGTTCCCTTTGCTTCCCTGATTTCCAGCTGATCCGCCTTGCCAGGAGGGCTGCCCTGCATGGGAAGAAGGACCAGAGGCAGAGCCTGTGAGTATCAGACAGCTGGAATCCTTTAGTGTACACATAGATTTATAGATTCCTACAATTCTATTTCTATATCCATAAAAATACATTTATAGATTTATAGAGGTTTATATGTTTATATGTTTATAAGTGTTTATATGTGCATATGTATACATCTATATAGTTAAATTTATCTATATTGTTATAGATGGGATATAATTAATTACATTTCTAGATTTTGAGATTTACACTTATACATTATTAGAGTTACATTTAGATGCCTACATTTAGATGCCTACATATACACACTTTCATTTAGAAGTTTACTTTTAGATGCCTACATTTAGAAGTCTACATTTAGACGCCTACATTTAGATGCTTAAATTTAGATGCTTAGATATAGATCTAGAAATATGCTTAGTTATTTAGTTAGAGGTATGTGGAAGTTTAGATGCATAGATTGAGCTGTTTATGCCTAGGCTGCATTTTTACCTCTTTCCCCCCTCGGCTGCCTTTTTCACCTCTTGCTTTTGCCCCGGTGTCCCCTGTGTCCCCTGTCCCTGTGCTGGGTCCGAGCTGGCGGCCGGGCCGGGCGGAGCAGCACTTCCAGCCCCGGCTGTCCCTGGAGCGGTGGGAGCTGCCGCTGGCACAGGCCCTGTCCCCTGAGGAGCTGCTGAAGGACGGTGAGACAGAGGGGGCTGAGGGGGCTGAGGGGGCGGTGGCGCCGAAGGGACACTGACCCTGAGCTGCTGCTGGGGCTGAGGGCTGTGGGGCAGCCGAGGGCCATGGTGGCACTGAGGTGACAGGGAAGTGGTACCAAGGGTGAGGGCTGGCGGGTCTCAGGGGACGGGATGGCTCAAAAGGGACTGAGGGGGGTAAGAGGACTGTGAAGGGCTGAAGAAACTGAAGGGGGCTAGGGCTTCACCCAGAGCATGGTGGGGCTGAAGGGATGGACGGGGCCAGCAGGGAGCGCAGAGGGCTCCGGGACTGCAGCTCTGCCAGGCCTTGGAAGCAATTCCAGAGCCTCCACTTTTGCCCCAGCTGCAGGGGACAGCCGGATACAGACAGGATGCAGCAGGGAGGAGCTGAAGGCCAGCAGCAAGCGCAGTGAACGGGGACCTGCTGCTGCCAGCCTGCAGAGAGCCCGGCTGAGGCCACAGGCCCAGGAAAGCAGGCTGGGGCTGAGGCTGCCATGGGCCGTGGCCATGGGCACTGCCCAGCGGGGCAGGAGCGGGCCCTGCCCGTGCTGGGGCTGCTCAGCGCAGCTGCCCTGGCTGGCACAGGGGCTGTCTTTGGGCAAGGCAGTTGTGCCGGCAGGGCCCGGGAGCTGTGCCGGCTCTGCCGGGCTGCCGGGGCTGCGGGACGGTCCCGCCGAGGCTGCGCTCCCCACAGCCTGGCCCGCTCGGCTGCTTTCTCTTTCCAACCCTCCTGGGGAGGCTCTGACATTTCCTCTTCCCTGATGGAAGTGCAGCTGCTGCCAAGGGAAACGTCCCCATACTCACTCAGTGTTCCCTTTGCTTGCCAGATGCCCCATCTGCTGTCGCTGTCCAGGAGAGCTGCTCTGCACGGGACGAGGAGCTCGAGGGAGAGGCTTTGAAGATGGGGCAGCTGTGGTCCCTCTGCTTGGAGCTCTGTTTAAAGATACACGGACTTGCATTTGAACAGGGATAATTATATGGACTTGTACATATGCAGCCTGCTATTTGTACAGGCCTATTTCTATACATAATATATGATATTTTAATATATTATATTATATTATATTATATTATATTATATTATATTATACTATATTATATTCATGAATGTAGTATGTATATATGTAGGTATATACATACATAGAGGTTTGCAGTTACATATTTGTGTGTATATGTATCAAGTTCTTTATGTGTATTGTAATACCTGTGTTTAGATTTCCATAAGTATACAGTTGTGTAGGTATCTATTTGTATTGATGTAGTTTTTGGTATATCTCTTTTTAAATAGCTATATGGGTATTTGTATTGGCATATATGTCTGGTTTTGTACTTTCAGCTGTATATTGATCTATTTCTATATCTGGTATATTTACATATATATCCAGATGTATAGCTGTAGATTTGTATCGATGCAGTTGTACAGTTTTTTAGATTGGTAGTGCTGTTTGTGTCTTTATAAATAGGATTTTTATGTATCTGATTCTTGAATGCAATATGTAACATATAATCTATATTCACATCTGTATATTGTGGTGGTTATATATGTATATAGTTCTATTTAAATATCGATGGAGTTGTATAGTGGAGGAATTCTATTTATCGAGTTCTTGGTATTACTTAGAGATACTGATAGTTTTTTATTTCTATATGGGCTGTACACTTGTTGTAATATGCAATAAATTCAGCTGATAATTTCCATTGATCTTTGTGTGTGTAGTAGAGTGTTTGTAGAGGTTTGCAGATTAGTTTTTATTAAAGGAAGTTGATATTTGTATGTTTCAGAATAGTATGGTGCAACAATCAAATAAATTAATTGTTTAAAATTTAACAGAGATCTCTATAGTTATATGCTGTCAGTGCTGGTGTAGCAATTGGTAAGAAATGCCATTTGTCAAGTGAGATGGATGTGTTGTAATTTGTGCTACCCAAAGCCATGGGCAGATGTAAATGCTGGAGGATTTTGGCCATGCAAATCTCCAGCCATGCCCAGCACATGCCCCACCTGCACTCAGGCTGGGCAAGGGAAGCGCAGATTTGGGCTGGCAGCAGAGCCCCATGTTGGTTTAGAACTTGCTGCAAAGGCCTGCTGGCTGAGAAAAAGGTCAGGGATACATTTTATATATTCTATTTCTTATAGAACTTATATTAAAATATATATAATGTGGTGTATTGTAGGAATCCTTAAATCAGAGAGTTTTAGGAAAGCTGCTCCTCAGTGAGGAGGATTTCCAGCCTAGAGGAACATAAAAATAAAAAGAAGACCATGGACAGTGCCATTGCCAGAGGCCCAGGCTGTTCAAAGGAGGAATGGATCGTCCCCTTCACCGCCTGTAGCTGATACCCCTGTCAGTAAGAAGTAGCAACTCCAGGGACAACGAGATGGGAAACCATCTCTCTAAACCAGAATGGGGCGTCTTTTACCAGATTGAGGCAATTTTACAGGGTAAAGGATATTCAGACATCTCAAAACGTGAACTAAAAGACTTATTAATCTGGAAAAAAGCAAATACTCAAAATATAGACTTGAAGTCTGATTTTACCTTTGATTTCTGAGATGAAATAAACTGGATAATTGACAAGCTAGACTCTCTCAAAAAGGAAGAGTCTTTGGTCAACCTTATGCCTGTCTCCAAAGCTTTAATGGAGAGCTTTGATCAGAGTGATTGTAACAGAGACTTTCTCAAACATCAGAACAGAACACGTGGCTCTGAGACTTTAATTCTGAGTGGTGCTGGACCTTCATCCTCCTCTGGGGGAATCTCAGCTTTGTTTGGGGTTCCTTCCCTTCTCCTGGTGTCTCCAGGGTTTCTCCAGGCAGTCTGGACAGCACCTTGATCACTGGGAAAGTGGAATGAGATCATTTTCCAGCTTTGGTCATGTCCTCTGTTTTTTCTGGGATTCCCTGCATCACTGGTGTTGAGACAGGCTGTCCTCCCATTCCTCCATGAAATCATCCATGCCCAGAATTCCCAGGAAAGCATTTGGGATTTTCCTTGTATTCCCAGAATGTGGGTGGTCAGGGGTCCTGTTCTGGGGAGGCTGGGAGTCGAATGGGTCCCAGAGACGAGTGTCTGGGGAAGCTTTGCGAAACAGGGGCTGCTGTTTCTGTGTCCTGCTCCTCTTCCAAACAAGATGTGGCTGAATCATGTCCTGAAATTGTCGGAGGAAGGAGACCCAGACACCAGTTGGTTCATCCAAGTCCAATTTATTGATCGAATACGGCGGGTTAAATATAGTTCTTAATAAGCTTCATACATATTGCAAAAGTTGAGCTCAGGATTGGTTAGTTACATATCAACAACTACACCTACTTCTACATTCTTGTGCTTATTCTTCTGTTACATTCTGCAGATATTCAGGACTAATCTCACCTCCCTTTCCTCATGTTGCAGCAAGGCCATCCGGCATTCTTGCCTGTCAGCAGTCACTGAATCAGAGACTGCTGATCTCCCTCTTTCAGCTTAACCAGTGACATTATGTCAGTATGGCCTTTCTCAGCTAACCAACTCTTAATAAAATCCTCCACATGAAATTGTGCAGGCAGGGTCAGCCAAGGGGGCCTCTGGATCTGCTCTGCCTGGCCGAGGGGCTGCAGGATCACCCCTGCCACTGTTTCCCCTTTCAAGACTCTTCTGGGATTTTTGCTGCTGTTGGCTCCCCAGCCTCCGGTTACAGCAGGTGGGAGGGCTTTGGATTTGGCTCTGCCTGCAGGGGAGCGGGCAGGGGGGAGGACAGAGGTGGCGGGGCGCAGCCAGGGCTTGAGCAGGGCAGGGATGGCTCTGCCCAGAGAGATGGATGGGGTGGAGGTGGGAGAGCTCAGGAAAGTTGCTGTGGAGGCACAGGCAGTTCATTCAGAAGCCTTGATGCCTGTCTCATTGGCTGCTGGGTTTGGGGGGAAAGCATGCTGAAATCTCAGCTTGGACCGGACAGTTTTCCAGCTATATCCCTGCGGGCAGGGATGCAGTGTGGTACCTGTCACAGTCCATTGGAAAGCATCACAGATACAAATTCCGGATCTACAGCTGGAGAGCAGCCCGATTTGTATGAATTTAAAAAGATCCGATTTAGTGAATCCAGACGTGAGTTAGCAGGCTCTGGCTTTCTTCCTGTCACCAAGAACTTGGAGCTCTCCTCCCCAGCCTTTCCTGGCAAGGCTCCCAGGAAAGTTGCTGCGGCGACACTACTGCCAAGAACTTGGAGCTTCTTGGCAGGCTTCCTGGGACAGCTGATTTCTGTGAACACCTTACCTGTTCTTCTGGATCAGATAGATCCAGAAGGGATCAGGAGTGATGAAAGGGAAAAACAAAACACAGTCTAGATTGAGAGTAAACCTTCCATTGCAACTACCTAATTGGTCTAATAGTATTCAAAATCTAGAAAAAAATTTGGATTTAAATAAACAACTCCTTGCCTTACCTGTAAGATATGCTCGTAATGATGTAAATACACAATACGAAATTCTTTCTCACCATGAGATCAAAGAACTTAAAGGAAGAATGTCAAAGGAAGGAGACCCAGACACCAATTGGTTCATCCAAGTTCAATTTATTGATCGAATACTTAACCAGCGGCATTATGTCAGGATGGCCTTTCTCACTTAACCAGCTATTAACAATATTCTCCACATTTCCCCCGTTTTCTTCTTGAACAAGGAGATTAGTGTGCCAGGTTTTAGCTATCATACGGCTAACCATGTTTTGAATACAAGTAAAGACACAAGGCAAAATAAGCAAAAACAGTAAAACTACACCCAGTAGTCCTATAGCACAGATCACAAGGTTTCTCAACCATGGCCCAAGTCCTAAGTTTTTAAGCCACTCGTCAATTCCTAAACCTTCTTCTTCCTTGAGATTGTGAAGTCCCTGTTGCAGTTCTTTTATCTTGGTATGAATGGACACCGAATGATCAGACAGATTCATGTAACACATTCCCTCAAACTCTTCACATCCATGTCCTTGTGCTAAGAGCAAAAAATCTACAGCAGCTCTATTTTGCAAAACTGCATGGTTAACACTTTGCACATCTGCGGTTAACATGTCTAGAATTTGGGATGTCTTGTTTAGCTCATCTCTTGCCCAGCACCCTAATTGCTTTGCTAAATTCATAGCCTTATTGGCAGATCCTCCTGGCAATATAGTGGAAACTTGCCTGAGTGTACCCCAGAATTGTGGATCTCCTATCTGGCTGCAGTCTAAGTCATGTATGCTACACCTCTTTCTATTTGAATTTTGACTCAGTTGCATTAGCAAGGACACATTAGGGTGAAACAATGACAATTTTCCCAAATAACAGGGTCCACCTTGTGGTTTAGCTGGTATACCATTCCACGCCCTGTCTCCACAGATCAAAAATATTCCTGTAGGTAATTTCATTGGTACCGTGATATTTGTACTGTTACATTGACTGTAATGCTGTGGAGAGAATTCCCTCAACTTCAGGGAGGAATCTAAGATGGCCCATGTTTCTTTAGGTTGATTTAAATTTTGATTTAAATCAACCTAAAGAAATTTGATTTTAAATTTTGAACATCCAAGGGTTTGAAACTAAACCATCCGCCAGTTGTAGCGTTAGATATACTGGCGTTTGCAGTTCCAAAAAGATCCAATTCCTCAGGAGGAGAATGCAAAGAGGTGTTAAGTGATTGGATTAGTAAACACTGACGATAGCCATCACTCTGACCTGCAGTATACCCTTGTTGCACCGGCAATGTGATGTTTGACATGTTAGACATACATAAGGTTCGATTATTTATCAAACCACAAAATTCTCCAGGAGACCACACCGGAAGTCCTACCAGGCATGTTCGAAATGGATTACTAACTCCTCCAAGACTAAGACAAAGCGATGATTGATTAATTTGATTAGCAAGTGTTACCCATAGATTTTCTCTTGGGTGACTGAAACGTGTTATCCCTATTGCTTCACTTGCTACAGCATTAAGCAGTATAATAAGAACAAGCTTCATTTTTCTCCCTTTCTTTTCTGTCTTTTATCTGGCTTGTTAGAACGGTTAATGTAGACCTAAGTTAGTTTTTGAATACACTGGTCTAATTCCAGATCAGCATCCTTGCTTACAGGTATAACGTGTGGTAAATTTAAAGGCAAATCAGCTTTACAGTGAGCTGCTATGATGCGTGAGGCACTAGTAATTTCAAACTCTCTAAGTACTTGCTGCAACTTCCATCTAATATATGCTATAGCCACTTGTTCTGCACTCTCAAAAAGCTCTAATCCTGCCCTTCCTGGCAGGCCAGTACTTTGCTCAAGAGCTCTAACCCAGACGAAATCTTGAATCCACTTCCCAAAACAAGGTCTACACCATAAATTTCCTATTGATCTTTGTGAGTACCAATAAACCTTACTACAACCTGCACAATGAAAGACTATCCATGCATAGCACTTATCAACATCCCTTTTACAAACATAACAAGGAAGTGAATGTAAGTAAGGACCAGTATAAAAGTCTGTCTCTTCGATCCAATACAACCAGTTTAATGGTGGTGATTGCAAAGTCTTTTCACCTTTCTTACTATATAAGGCCAATAGTTCAAGCTCTTTCTTTAGCGCAAGGCATATCTTATTTTGTAATCGTTGTTTGTATTGCTCGTTGTCTTCTTCATCAACTATACCCTCTTGAGGGTCCCATAAATATAAAAGTGTTCTATTCATAGAAACTAATTAGCCTTATTTAGAAGAGGTCGTTCCCTTTCTAGCCTTCTTTTTCTTATCAGTTTTCAGTTTTGCTGCTCCTAATTTCACTGGTCCTGTCACTTGCAAACTCAATTTTTGCAATTTTCAATGCAATGATCTAATGCTCTTTCAGGATTCCCCCTGAAGGGCCCTACAATAGAACGTTGTGTTAAAGGTACTAATTTTCTACACCTTGCAGAGACTATACATGATTTACTTTGAACCTTAATTCTATTCACAACACATTGTACTTCCCAACGATAATAAGCAAGAATTTTCTGTTCAGGAGACTCATAAAGATTTAAAGCTACATATGTATTTTGCCCCGTCTGTCTCGTTAATTCATCTTGCCAGCTTTTACCCCACGTGTGCTCGTGCTCACAAGTGTGACACCATAAATCCCATAATAATGATTGTTCTATCCAAAAAGTGTTATCACAACCCCCACAGCGTAGGGCTATCCAGGCGGCACAATGTGGATCATAACAGTCAAGGCAAGGTGCCTTTGCTGGATTTGTTAAACGAAAAGTTGATAATGAGTCAATAAAACCAATCAACTCCTGGGCCGTCCGATAGTGACGTGTCAGTGCTTTGTCCAACACTTCCGAGTGTCCCTTCAATTGTAGCAGTAGCGGTCATAAGACTAGGGGCAGTTTCTTCCTCAGTCGCTCCTTGTCCTCCTCCGTGAGGCGGTCCGTCAGAGGCTGCATCAAAAACAGGTTTAGTCCACTTAGCAGGCACCCACAAAGGTCCTGTAGGTGAGGAAACACAAAGATACCCCCGACCCCAATATAATACTTTTGCAGGTTTTTCCCATAATCCTGTACTCGGGTTCTTATACTTAACCCAGACCTCTGTCTCCTTAGTATTTTTCTGACCTGACCTAGGATGATGTTTAATCGCAGGAGGGGTATCATCTTCCCCAAAAATACATAAATGATTGATCACATATAGAACCTTAGCCAAACATGATTGTGGGTGTGTTAAATCTTGATGCTTCTCAATATACCATTTAAGGGTGCCGTTTGCTCTTTCTACTATTGCCTGTCCAGTAGAAGAGTGTGGAATACCTGTCACATGCTTAATGGACCACCGATTTAAGAATTTCTGGACCCTAGCACATACATAAGCTCGACCATTATCCGTTTTGATACTCTTTGGAACTCCCATAACAGCAAAGCAACTTAACAGATGCCTAATAACATGTGTAGCTTTCTGTCCTGCCTGAGCCGTAGCCCATATGTAGTGACTATATATATCTATAGTGACATGCATGTACTTGACTTTACCAAATCTAGGTACATGCGTAACATCCATTTGCCATTTCTCATTTATTTCTAGACCTCGAGGATTAACTCCCATGCCTAAACCTATTCCCCCATTATGATAACTACATATTGGACATGCTCTAACAATGGCCTTAGCTTCTGACAAACTCAGCTCAAAGTGTTTTGCTAATCCTTTTGCATTTTGATGATATCTACTATGTGCCTCTCTGGCCAATGTATGCTTGTCAATAGGACAAGAGTTATCAATGGGTAAGGTAACCAATTTGTCTGCACGTTCATTTCCTTCTCCTAAACCTTCAGACCATTTATGGCTCCTAATATGAATCACAGAATACGCTGCATTTCTCTCTCGTAAAGCTTTCCTCAATTGTATCAATAACTCATACAATCGTTTATTATTCACTTCCTTAATTGCTGCTTCCTCTATTCGTCTGACTACTCCGGCAACATACATAGAGTCTGTGACCACATTTAAAGGCTCCTGTAAATTAGACACTGCCCATACTACTGCTAACAATTCCAAGGTTTGTAAGCTATCTGCAGGATCTGCTGTAAGGAGTTGATGCTTCCATTGTCCTTTTTCTTGCCAGCACAGCAAGGATATACTGCCATTTGGCTTGCTCCCACCCCCACCATCTGACCCACCTGAAGCTGGCGGCGGAGGCAAAGCTGGCTTGCTCTTACCTCCACCATCCAACTCGCCCTCCCCCTCTGACAGGAAGGGTGCAGATGGTTCCACTGTATCTAAGGGAAAATTTTCCACACCATTTTGCTGGGGACCCTTAGGCATAAGTATCTGAGTTACAGAAGGTGCCAGGGGATCATCCTCACGACCATACCCTATATTCTTCTTATGAGCTTCTGTTGCCCTTTCTGCTGCCTTTCTCTCAGAAACCTGCTGAAGCAACGTGTTATATACCACCCGCCATAACTTGCCAAATTTCTTTGCTGACTTATCATCATCTAACACTATATCCCACAGGATATCCCCAAACTTTTTCCACTCTGCTATCTCATGGACTGTATGTGGGTTAGCAAAAATCCCTTTAGAATGACCATAAGCTAATAACCCTGGTAATTCCTTCCTTTTTTAAATCTATCCCTTTTACTCCTCGCTTTTCCAAATATGAGGAGAAGAGATCGTATGCCGCTTGCCTATCCATAACTATATATCCGCGCGTGCTGTTGCAGCTCTCCAGGCTCCGGCGGCACCTAGTGGCTTGAGTCACCATTGTGATCCTCAAGGGTGCTTTTAAACTCTGCACTGTCCCAGCTGCAAGGACCCTCACCCAACTTCCTCGACCGTGGCGAGTTTCTTTATAATCCAAGAAAGCAAGCGTTCAGGGGGTTGCCCGCATTCTCCACCATTTGTCGAAGGAAGGAGACCCAGACACCAATTGGTTCATCCAAGTCCAATTTATTGATCGAATACGGCGGGTTAAATACAGATCTTAATAAGCTTCATACATACTGCAAAAGTTGAGCTCAGGATTGGTTAGTTACATATCAGCAACTACGCCTACTTCTACATTCTTGTGCTTATTCTTTTGTTACATTCTGCAGATATTCAGGACTAATCTCACCTCCCTTTCCTCATGTTGCAGCAAGGTCATCCGGCATTCTTGCCTGTCAGCAGTCACTGAATCAAAGACTGCTGACTTCCCTTTCAAGCTTAACCAGCGGCATTATGTCAGGATGGCCTTTCTCACTTAACCAACTATTAACAATATTCTCCCCAGAAGAATGTAAAAAATTATTATAACTTTAGCCGATCAGCCTCCAACTGTTACAGAGATGCCAACGGCTTGCAGTAAGCTCTACTCTCAAAAACATCTTGCTAATTTGCAAGTCAATGCTTTTGGAAAGCAGATTGCAGATTCTTAAGAAAAGTTAGGAAAAGCATTGGAAGATAATTTAGGAAAGGCATTGGGAGAAAATTGGGGACAAAAAATGGAAAAGCTTGAAAAGGCCCTTGAAGCACAAAGAAACATTTCCAAAACATCTGTTGGTACTGTACAGTTGGACTCTGATTAAAAGGCTTGTGGCTTTGCTTGTGGTAAAGCAGGACACATGAAAAGAGATTGTCCTACAACAACAATCAAACCTAAACCACTTTCTATTTGCCCTCAGTGTAGGAAAGGGAAGCATCTTGCTAAGCACTGTCATTCTTAATTTGACATGGATGGCAAAGCTTTGTCGTTAAACTCAAAAAAGAACACGGATCATCACCACGCCTCGACACAAGTAGTGACCTCCTTAGAGTCAATTACCCAGTCAAATGGCATTGGTACCTCAGTCATTTATCCCTCAGTCAACCATCCCTCAAATGGTCCCAGGTCAATACCCTCACGTACAAGGTTTCCATTGGGCTCCTGAAAAATTGATACACCTTTTAAATAATTTGTGGTTTTAAGGTATTTCTACTGGAATTATCAGGTTTTTTCGGCAAAGACAAGAGCTTATGATTCTAGGCAGAGCTAGCAACATAATTTTCAGACTTTCAGTCCTTCCAGCTGCTGTTTCAATAAATTAGATCTGCTATTTACAAACAGAGATGGGCTGGTGGGAGATGTGGTGGTTGGAGGTCGTTTGGGGCAGAGTGATCATGAAATAATAGAGTTCTCAATACTTGGTGAAGTCAGGAAGAGCACCAGTAAAACTCTTGTACTGGACTTCCGGAGGGCGGACTTTGGCCTGTTCAGGAGACTCATTCAGAGCGTCCCTTGGGAAGCTGCCCTTAAAAACAAAGGAGTTCAGGAAGGGTGGGCTTACTTCAAAACAGAGATCTTGAGGGCTCAGGAACAGACCATCCCTGTATCCCAAAAGATCAGTCAACGGGGTAAACGTCCAGTCTGGTTGGGTAAGGAGGTCTTGGAGGAACTCAAGAATAAAAAGAGGATGTATCAGCATTGGAAGAAGGGTCAGGTCTCCAAGGAGGTATTCAAGAGGGCTGCTAGAGTATGCAGAAAAAAAATTAGGGAGGCCAAAGCTCAGTTTGAACTCAGAATGACGACTACTGTTAAGGATAATAAAAAATGTTTTTATAAATATATTAATGGTAGGAAGAAAGGTAAGACCAGCCTTTGTTCTTTATTGGACAAAGGTGGGAAGTTAGTATTTGCAGATGAGGAGAAGGCAGAAGTGTTTAATGCCTATTTTGCCTCAGTTTTTAATGGGAAGATGACTTGCCCTCAAGACACCCACCCGCCTGGGATGGTTGATGGTTTTAGGGAGCAGAATGGTCCCCACATTATCCAAGAGGAGGCTGTCATAGAACTATTGAAATGCTTGGATATTCATAAATCTATGGGACCAGACAGGAT
The DNA here is from genome assembly GCF_028551555.1 of Melozone crissalis. NCBI lineage: Eukaryota > Metazoa > Chordata > Aves > Passeriformes > Passerellidae > Melozone > Melozone crissalis. The sequence continues at coordinate 14,832,206 of NW_026535783.1, read as the reverse complement.
CTACCCCAGGGTAATGAGAGAGCTGGCAAATGAATTTGCAAAGCCACTTTCCATCATTTACCAACAGTCATGGCTTACTGGTGAGGTTCCGGATGACTGGAAGCTGGCCAATGTGATACCCATTCACAAAAAAGGTGTAAAGGAAGATCCTGGCAATTATAGACCAGTCAGCCTGACCTCTATACCTGGCAAAATAATGGAACAGTTTATATTATGCACCATCATGCAAAATTTGCCGGATGGCCAGGGTATCAGACCCAGCCAGTATGGATTTAGGAGGGGTAGATCATATCTGACTAACCTGGTCACCTTTTACGACCAGGTAACCCGGCTAGTGGATGCAGGGAAGGCTGTAGATGTTGTTTACTTGGATTTCAGCAAGGCCTTTGACACTGTCTCTCATAGCTTACTCCTAGACAAACTCGCAGGCCGTGGTCTGGACAGGAATAGCCTTTGCTGGATTCAGAACTGGCTGGATGGCTGGGCCCAGAGAGTGGTGGTGAATGGTGTTGCATCCAGCTGGCGACCAGTCACCAGTGGTGTCCCTCAGGGGTCTGTGTTGGGGCCAGTTCTGTTCAATATTTTTATTGACGACATGGATGAGGGCTTAGAGTCTTTTATTAGTAAATTTGCTGATGACACTAAATTGGGAACGTGTGTAGATCTGCTAGAGGGACGTAGGGCTCTGCAGAAAGATTTGGAACGGTTGGATGCATGGGCAGAATCAAACGGGATGAGCTTCAATAGGTCCAAGTGCCGAGTACTGCACTTTGGCCACAATAACCCCCTGCAATGATATAAGCTGGGGACGGTGTGGCTGGACAGTGCTCAGATGGAAAGGGACCTGTGGGTGCTGGTTGACAGTCGATTGAATATGAGCCAGCAGTGTGCCCAGGTGGCCAAGAGGGCCAATGGCATCCTGGCCAGTATCAGGAATGGTGTGGCCAGCAGGAGCAGGGAGGTCATTCTTCCCCTGTACTCGGCACTGGTGAGGCCCCACTTGGAGTATTGCATCCAGTTCTGGGCCCCTCACTTTAGGAGGGACGTTGAGTTGCTTGAGCGTGTCCAGAGGAGGGCAACGAGGCTGGTAAGGGGCTTGGAGCACAAGCCATATGAAGAACAACTGAGGGAGCTGGGGTTGTTTAGCCTGGAGAAAAGGAGACTAAGGGGCGACCTCATCACTCTCTACAACTTCCTGAAGTGTGGCTGTGGTGAATTGGGGGTCGGTCTCTTTCTCCGGGCAACAACAGATAGAACAAGAGGACACAGTCTCAAGCTGCGTCAAGGGAGATGCAAGTTAGAATTAAGAAGGAAGTATTTTACAGAAAGAGTGGTCAGATACTGGAATCATCTACCCAGTGAGGTGGTGGAGTCATCATCCCTCGAGGAGTTCAAAAAAAGACTGGATGTGGCACTTGCTGCCATGATCTAGTTGAATAGTTAGAATATGGGTTGGACTTGATGATCTTATAGGTCTCTTCCAGCCTTGAATTTCTGTGATTCTGTGATTCTGTGAAATTACAACAAAGAGCTAATATATTTATCTCCTGCGTTTAATCTTCCTGTAGTGACCACCAAAAACACCTATAGCTATTGCATTTCTTCTACCCATGAGTACAGCAAAGCAAAACAATTTTCCAGATAATTCAGTGATGTCTGTGCCATTTTTAACCTCAGGTCCTGAGGTCTTCTGGGTGCAATGGTTGTACCACAACCAAGCAAAATTGACTTGCTGCCTAACTCACTGTGGTAAAACAATTTACATTACAGGCATGCCGGATACTGGTGCAGATGTCACTGTAATCTCTCACATGTTTTGCCCAGCAATTGGGATTTAGTAGCTCCTGCAGGTTCCCTCACAGGGATTGGAGGTGCTACTGTGTGTTTGGCAAAGTGCATCCATGATTAACATTACAGGTCCTGAAGGAAAGAAAGCAACGGTGCGTCCTCTTCTTGTTCAGAAGCCTCTCACCGTCTGGGGGAGAGACGTCCTGTCCCAATGGGGAGTAGAACTGGAGGTGGGCCTGTGGTGGAAAACACATCAAAACCTGCCACTTGAAAGCTGAACTGAAAAACTGATCCTCCTATATGGATTGATCAATGGCCTTTAACAGAGAAAATAAAAAATAGCCTTAAAGGATTGGTAAAGGAGCAATTACAAGAAGGTCACATCACACCCACAAAGAGTCCCTGTAGTTTACCAGTATTCGTCATCCACAGGAAGACATTGGACTCCTGGAGGTTGCTTCATGACCTGAGGAAGTTCAATGAAGTGACTGAAGACATGGGACCTCTTAAACCTCAGCTTCCTTCTTTATCAATGATCCCAAAACACTGGCCTCTCATTGTCATTGATTTAAAGCATTGTTTTTTCCACATACCACTTCATCCCAATGATGCTCCAAGATTTGCCTTTTCAGTTCCAGTCATCAATCAAAGAGAACCCATGCAGAGATAGCACTGGAAAACATTGCCTCTAGAAATGTAGAATTCGCCTATAATTTACCAATATTTTGTAGCACAAGTTTTGTCTCCAGTTCAACAGAAGTATCCAAGATCTATGATTTCACACTACATGGATGATTTGCTCATCACAGCTCCAATGAAGCCAGAGATGGAGGAAGCTTGTCCTAGTGTTGTTACTGAAATCCAAAATGCTGGACTTAGAATTTCTATACCCAAAATTCAAGAAGTTCCACCCTGGAAGTATCTGGGATGAAAGATGACTGAAAAAACAATTACACTGCAGAAGATACAGCTCCGCACCTGTGTCAACACCCTGCAAGACTTACAACAGCTTCCAGGAGAAATCAATTGGGTCAGACCTGTTTTGGGAATCACCAATGATAAATTGAGTCCACTTTTTAATTTGTTGAGAGGAAGCTGTGCCATTGACTCTCCTGAACTCTGATACCTGAAGCTCGTGCAGAGCGTGACAAGGGCATGGAGGCTCTCCAAAGACAACAAGCTCATCGCTGTATTCCAGAAAAGCTATTCTTTTCTGCAATTTTAGGAGGAAAGATGCAACTTTGTTCTGTCATTTTTCAATCAGACCCTTCTGAGAGAGATCCTTTGTTGATAATAGAATGGGGTTTTCTTCCCTCAAGGTTTCCAAAGACTATTTTTACATTCTTAGAGAGGATAACACAAATTCTGATTAAGGCCAGAACAAGGTTGTTACGTTTAGCAGGTGAAGAATTTGCAGTTCTCTATTTACCACTGAAAAAAGATGATCTTGATTGGGCAATGCAAAATTTTGAAAATTCTGATGATTTGCAATGAGCATTGTTAAATTTTGTAGATATTGCTTCCGTTCATTACTCGGCTCACAAATCATTGCAGGCAAAATTGAATTTTAGAGAGAAACCTTTGTTAAGTAAAGAACCTTTAAACACAGTAACTCTCTTCACTGATGGATCTGGCAGAAGTCACAAATCAGTCATTACTTGGTTGAACCAAACCAAGTTCCCAACTAAAACTTGGGATATATTCAAATAGTAGAGGGATCTCCTCAGATTGTTGAGCTTGCTACAGTGGTTCAGACTTTCCAGTTCTTCCCACAATTTTTTAATTTATTCACACATCCTGTGTTTGTTGCTAATGTGGTTAAAAAGACTAGAAGGATCAGTTCTAAAGAATCCTAGTAATGACACTTGATATCATTGGCTTTCAAGGCTTTTTACAACTTTACAATAACGAACTAATCCATATTTTGTTTCTCACATCAGGGCTCATTCTTTGCTTCCTGGATTTTTAGTGGAAGGAAACGCCAGAGCAGACAAACTGACTGTGGTTATTTCCAACACTTTGCCAAACATTTTGGAACAAGCAAAACTGAGTCCTGCCTTTTTTCACAAAAACGCACAAGCACTTGTGCGAATGTTTCAAATTTCCGAAAGTCAAGGTAAAGCTATCATTAGTACTTGCCCTGACTGTCAGCTTGGGCAGCCTCCTGTTTCTAGAAAGAGTTGTTCAATCCACGGGGTTTGCAAAGCCTGCACTTATGGCAAATGGATATCACTAAATAGCCTTTCTTTTGGTAAATTTTCCAATACTCATGTTTCAGTGGACACGTTCTCTGGTGCAGTTTTTGCTTCTCTTCACACAGGGGAGGCAGGTAATCATGCCTGTCAACATTTTTTGCAAGCTTTTGCTTCACTTGGTGTGCCCCAAGAAGTAAATCGACAATGATCCTGCATATATATCTCAAAAACTGGCAACATTTCCAAAGATAGCTCTGTGTCAGAAGCTAATACACCAATATTTAGGATTTTTTCAAATAACACACAGGAGAAATGGAAAGAAAATCCCCCTGTTTTAATTAGAATCCCTGGGACAGGACCTATTGAAGGTCCTTCCTGATTAATCAGTTGGAACAAAGTTATGCTTCTCTCTCTACAGGTGCAGGAATTAAGTAGGTCCCAGCCAAAAACGTCAAACCATATCGCACCCAAGAATGTGTTGATGAGTTCAAGCCTGTAGACGCAAGGACACAGACATGAGCCAAACAGAGGGATCATAGGTCACACCTGATGTTCCCTCTTTATCAGTGGGACCTGCAAACTCTGATTTCATGCTATTTATAAATGTGTCAAGTGTTGGTTTCATTGTTGTTAGTCTGGTGAAATTGACAGTGGGAGCAATCCTGTATTGCATGGGAACATTTGGGCCAAAGAACTTCCCAAAGCAGTGTCTGAGCCCCCAGACTTACAAATCCTTGGTCCTTTAACAATGGATTTCTGCCTTACATTTACAGCTAATGATTGGTGAGAAGGTGGTCCTCCAAAGTACAATGTTACTCCCCATTATTTTGCATACAGAATCTTTGTTAGTGATTTAATAAATGACTTTTAACTTTTAAAATGTGTTTGGTTTGAAAAGACAGATGTCTACTAAGGAAGGCAGGAGCCTCCCCTGAAATGGAGAATGTAAACCTCCTCCCTTTGAATTGTTATCATTTTCAAATTAAGGGGGCCTCTCAGGCAAAGATATGGAGCAGGAATAACCGTTTTTTATTAGGGAAGAAAATAAAAGTAAAATAAACAGTGCAGTAATATAAAACAACACTGACAGAGTCAAAATACCACCTGACACCTGTTGGCGATGGAGAGAGATGGGGAAGACTGCCTTGGTGATCAGAATCCAATTTTATTGTGGGATACATGTGCCTATATATTATTTCAGGGACACTTGTAATGAGTACCACAATGATTAGGTTAAAATCACATACACAAAGTTATGCATATAGCAACATCTCTTGCTTGCAGAGTTTAATGGGATTTTCTTTTTCCAATAAACCCATTAATTTCATCTTCTTGCAATCTAGGTCTAATTTTCAAAGTTCCGTTTGCTTTTGCCAAGGCATCCTGTTCTCAAATCTCTGATGTTAACCACGTCCAAAGTCCATCGTCTGTCTTGTGTCCTCCAGCACTCCAACAGACACTTTGTTGGTCAGGGGATTGGTAGCTATCCAATTGAAATGGTGGCTGCCATCCTCCTGGAGAGGCAGATGTGGTTCTGTTGAAGCAGTGATCCTGTAGAAGGGTGTGGTCTTCCTCTGAAGATCCAGTGCTGGTGTAGATGGGCCTGGTCTTCCTCTGGGAATCCAATGGAAAAGGCAGCTGCTTCTCTGGGAATCCAGTGGAAAAGGCTGTCCTGGTGTCCCAAAATCTCAGCTTCTATCCAGTTAGGAATGTTTGGCTCCTCCCTCTGGGCAGAGCTTCTAGCAATGTGGGATGATGTAATTTTATCAGTCATGCTGTGGCACTCAATGGCACATTAAGAGCAGATGTCTCCCCGGAGGGAGGACTGGTTTCTGGAAGAGATGAAGAAAACTGCTCAATTAACAGAAGAGTACAGAGCCACACCTCTAACAGATGGCAAACAGAATACACACATTACCTTGCAACCTAGGACAAAAGGATGACAAGTGGCAGAACTTCAGTTAAAGAACTTTGCAACTGAAATTTGGCTATGATAAATTGATTTTTTAAAATGAGTATCTTAGTGGATATCCGTTGGATTTTCACTATCCTTCTTGAAACAAGGCAACAATAATGAGTAGGAGTATTAGAAAACACTTCCTAATACACACACTAAGGCTTCCTAAGGCACAGCAGTAATTGCCTGAGACAGAAATATAACACTTTCCAAATCACAGGCATATTGATTTTGGTCCTAGGAATCTCAAACACCCATAATGAGCATTGCACTGTGAACTGTACGGCATATTTTACAGTTGTACATTTTTCTAACTTTTGTAGGATAACCCTTAAGTGTGTTTATTAGAGTTTTTGGAACACGATAACCTTGATTTTTCAGGAGCTAAGGTGGTTGTGAGGTTTTGAAAAGGTTAATAGGGAAATGTTGGCAAATGGCTGTGGCATGTGGCCAGTACCATCTTCTCAGGATGGCTTGGTTGCTATTGCTGGCATGGCCCCACACCCTGGCACGCTTCTTTCCACTGTTTTATGCTGGTTGGGCCCCCTGCAGGGGCTTTTCCCACACTCTGCTTCGGGGTTTGGTGTCTGCAGCTCTTCTCAGATCCATCCTTGGAGGAAGGCTCTGGGGCAGGGCCACTCCCGGTGCAGACACATCGAGGCTCCACAGAGGTGTGACTTTGGAGCCAGCCCACTCACTTTCCATGGTGATGGGAAGTGCGGGGAACCCGGTGCCAATGGCGGGGTCGATCTCAGCAGCCACGTGGCACGGTGCAATGGCTGCGGAATTGCCCTTTAACCCGGAGGGCTTGGAGTGGCTGCATGGCGTGGTGTGCCCAGAGGGGCAGAAGTGCCCACCACGTGCTCTGCTTCCCCAGAGCAGGTCGGCGTGGTGTGCCCGCCTGGGTCAGCTGCGGGAGCTTTGCTGGCCGTCATCTCTCCACGTGTCTGGATTGTTCAATTGGTGCCGCATGAGGGATGCAGGACTCCAGGTGGCTCTCCAAAATGCAGTTTATTCCATCCAAGAGGTTACAGCCATGCAGGGTCATGAGTGACAGAGCCTCTGCCTACACCTGTCAGCTCCAGCTGCAGGCAGGCCTGGAGACTCTTTGGTTTTGGTTACATTGCATTATGCAGTTTTCTTTGCTTAGCATCTTCATACAGTAGAACCAATCTATACATTAGCTATTATCTGTAGCCTATCATAACTACTTTAATTACTACATTCATGTTACTATTCTCCAATCACTAAAAGTTAGTACATTACAGTTTAAGCTAGAAGTTGTTTATCAATTTTCTTGCAGTGGAAAATTCTGAGGCCTTTTTTCTACTTGCAACTTTGCTGACTTGTTTGCATGTGGTATCTTTCTGCTTGGTAAAAACATCTTCTTTTTTGAGGTGGGTTTATTTTATGACTTTGCTCTAAGTCATAAAAATCTCTTCTAACTAACATATTCTTTGCCTTCTTGGTCGTCCAGTAAGACTGGCTCAGCAATTCTTTTCTTCTATATCAAAACTTGCTTCCATCTCTATTCTCTCATCAGACTCTACGTTTAAAAATCTTTCTGCTAAGCATACATATCTGTGTGACTTTCTTGACAAACTTTTATCCTTCCCAACAGTCTCTGGATATTGTCGCTGTCCTCAGCTCAGGCAGCCCCCAGATGGTCTCTGTTTTCCGAGATTCCCCCACTCCCTGGGGCTGTGCTGCTTCCCACGACCGCTCTGCATCGGTCAGTCACAGCTCCATTGTAGTAGGACACGTTTTCTCAGCTCTGGGGCCCGCCAGGTCCTGTGGCAATGCCGCTCACGCCCAGGGTGGAACGAAGAGGCAGCTGCGCTGCTGCCCTTCCCCCTTTGCCCTTCATAATCCGATTTTTTAATAAGTACAGAACAAGCATCCATGGCTTTATAATACCGATGGCTGCATCATCACCAAATGACACTGCCTCAAATATATTTTGTCCAACCCTCTCCCAAAAGGGCAAATCTAAAACATCCCCTTCTGATACATGCAGCTCATGGCTGTCACACCTCATGAATAAAGCTTGTAGAGGTCGTTCATCGTGGTTTATCCCTCTTCTTTAAAAGAAGAAAATCAGTACCTTCATTATGGAGTTTTCTGGTCCTGACAGCCAAGCTCCCACAGTCTCCTAAGTGGTTCCAGTCCACATAAACAAGGCTAGCAACCTCACTGCACTTTATGCTACGTAGCAAAGTCCTGGCTTTTCACCATATTGGCTCTGCCACCGTTTCCAGCTCCCAGGCTATATTTCTATGCTTCCAAACACCAATCCAGGGTCTGATGCCCTTGTAATCTGATTCCCACACTGCTTCCCAGCTCTCACACTGCTTGCAATCTGGTTCTACACCATTTTCCAGCTCTAACGCCGTGTGTCTCCTTTGCTCTGTGCTTCTGAGTTCTTATCACTTTGGGGTTCACCACGTGTTAGGTCATGTGTGGGGGTTGCTGGTGCAGGAGACAGAGATCGCTCAGCCCTGATGTTCATGTGGCACAGAGAGTGTTTATTTCCCAGGCTACCCCTAATACAGAGCATTTGAAAGACCCGGTCTGCATATGCTCATTGGTCTGAACTCCATGCCCCCTTGGGATCTGGCCAGTGAAATGCTTGCAGCTTCCTAAGAGACCTGACTGGGAGAAGCCCCTGGCAGTCAATCCAGGGGCTTGGTAGCAAGTTCATCCATGACATTTGGTAACACCAGCCCATGGGTGCCTTCTTTCTGCTCAGTTCTGTTAGGTCTCAGTTTGGGTTCAGTTATGTCAGGTTGAGATTAAGGCATAAAAAGGGTGTGATTTTTACAATAAAAGGATCTCTTTTGGATGCATGAGTGGGTCCCTGTTGCTTTGTTCCCCCCTGCTGCAAGCAAATCTGCCTTTTGGGAGTGCCAATTCAATAAATAGTCAATATACATAAACAAAGCTAGGGCTATAATTCTCAAAAAACTTAGAACTGTCTCAAGATGTTTTGTTTTGTTTGACAGAATACCTTAGGTGTGGGGTTGTGGTGGTGTTCACAGGGGTCCCATGACAAGGGAAAAGACGAGAATCTTGACTCCATGCTTGACTCCATGCTAAATCAGAAGGTGTATTTATTATTTTATGATATATACAAAAATAAAATGATATATTAGAACTATACTAAATGAATAGAAGAAAGGATTTCATCAGAAGGCTTGAAAGGAAATGAAATGGAATGAATAACAAAAGCTTGTGACTCTCAGAGAGTCCAAGCCAGCTGACTGTGATTGACCATTAATTAGAAACAATCACATGAGATCAATCTAATATCTACCCGTTGCATTCCACAGCAGCAGATAATTATTGCTTACATTTTGTTCCTGAGGCCTCTAGCTTCTCAGGAGAAAAATCCTGGCCAAGGGATTTTTCAGAAAATATCATGGCTACATGGGGTAGACAGTTCTATCTTACAGGCTGCCTTAAAAGAAGAGATACTGCAATCTCACGAAACCAGATCAACCAAAGCACTCCCAATCTATTAGTGAGAATTAACAAAGTCTGAACTGATATTTTCTATCTCAAAGCTTTGTACGTACATCCATCCATACAATACCACTGTGATTAACTCCACTGACACACAGGTTTGCATAACTATTGTTTTCTTAAATACACGAGAGCAAAAGAAAACATTGATTGCAGTGTCTAAAGACACTGCATATGGTTAAATATTCTCTTTTTATTCACAGCTTTAAATTATTATTTACCTTTATAAATAAAGGTATTAAAGGTAATATCAATAAAGGTACTAGAGGTTCCTATCAACTCCACAGATCTCAGAGAGGTGTTTGAAGGCTAGGTCTGAAGAAAGAGAGGTGTTTCATTAGAAGGTTTCAGTTGCAGTTTTCTGCCTGAGTGTTTGCCACCTGTCACCTCTGTTTACAGTATCTATAAAATCATTTTCATGCTGAAAATCACTAGCAACTACCTTCCATCATTATTTATGGTTAGGCACTCATGCCAACTCCTGCTGAAGTCAAGAGCAGGTTTCTGAATACAGCAGGAATAGGATTAAACCTAAAAGGTCTGCCAGTGCTAGCACTGAAATACTAATTTGTGTGTTTTCTTATTTTTGAACTGAAATACAACCATGGCTTTTAATGTTGGGTTTTTGCAGCTGCAGATGCAATGCACGTATGCATATGCAATAATCACAGAACTGAAGTCATTTGAGATTACAGAAAGGTTAAAAACTATGCATGGGAAGGTAATATCAGGAATTTCTAACTAACAAAAAATAGTTTGTCCTGCAGCCTTGAGGTCATGTCCTTATACCTTTCTCAAAAGAAAACCTATTCATTGAACTTGCATCATCATCCCAAAAACATGTTTAAATGAATTGGAACTGTTGATTAGCCCATGTCAATTAGTACCTTCCTTTTTCTTTTTGCTGACTAACTCTGATTCAATTTCAAATCACAAATCTTTCAAGGAAAAAATACACCATGCAGAGGAAACCCCAAGGCAAAGGCTTCTATATATGGTATTACCAATCCCTGTGTGACAGCCTCCTGCTAGCTTCCTACATCAGATACAGGGCAGCTTTGCTGGCTGCAACATAGACTTTCTTAATATTGGTGACATTTTACAAATCCAAAGACACTGCTTGTTTTAAAAGTCCTAAAAAGAGCATTCTGAGTTCCTGATAGCAAACATAGAGGCACTAATTTGGTTTAGGAGAGAAGGTGTTTGTGCAGTTGGATAGCAGCTTGCATGTTGACGTGTCTGGGGGGATTTTTATGTTTGCGCTCCCCTTGTTTGAGGCAATGAGCGCAATGTCACCTGTGCACAGCCGACACCACGGTTTAACACTGTATACCTTGAAAGTGCAATGCTTTATTTGTAATCAAAGGGGAAATGTATCTAAACTTGTTAGGATAAACAGTTCCTTTGCAAATACACTGATCCAAAAACTTTGCCATTTAAGGAGTAAAATCCCAAGGTTATAAGGAAATTGCACATATGCTTTTCATCGCCTCATTGGACATGATTTTGTTAGCGTTCAAAAACACATAATCATGGGGGATTATATGTGGTGCTTTTTATTAAGAGCTCTGCGTGTCAGGGGTATATTCAGCCCAAATCTGACTCCGACCATACATCCAAAATGATCATGTTTTTTTACTGCATCGTTATATAACTTCCATGTCAATTATTAAACTTCTATTGTTCTATTATATACATAGATTTAGCCCCCCTCTGAATTTCCAACATAGTTTCTCATTATTCTTCTTATGGTTATATAATAATTATATTTAATTACTAAACAATCATCACATCTAACAATTATATAACTTATCATACTGCTTACGCAGGTGCAGTTGATCTGGGAAAACACAAAGCTTAACATTTTAGATTCTATCTTTAACTTTTTCCAGGCCTCCACCATCAATTTGATTTATCTGAAATTTGACTTGTACACCTGCAAATATATTCAAAGGGTCTTGTTAAATTTATTTCAAAGGTATTTCAGACAGCAGAAGTAGCAGTAACATCTTTCATTTCAACAATGTTTGATTGGTTTCTTTTGTACAAAACCCCTATGCTACTCATTTCCTTAAAATAGGATTTAATTTATACAGAGATATATTATTGCTTTAGTCTACAACTGTAACTCAAAATGGAGTTTTGCAAAATGAATGCTTACAGCAGTGCTGATTTGACAATCTTAAGTACTGCAGCATTTTAAAGAGATAGCTATCTATTCCAATAGATGTGGAATAGAGACCCCATCACCTGTGACTTCCTTTCTCAGTTAAAAACAAAAAGAATAGAGGAATAGCTGGGCTTTAGCTGTGTGTCTGGAAATGAAGCCATGTGAGATTTTGAATGGCTCCACACTTGTTTTTCAAGTTTTCTCTGAGTGTCCGGGTTCCCCAGCACCAGGACCACCACTGGCTGGTTTTGTTCATTTTGCATGGCTTAATTTTTGGAGAGGAGGAAAGAGGGCAGCCACCAAAGTGGCATTTCTCTGAGGAGCTGCTACAAGCTTTCTCTGTGTAGGCAAAACCAAACACTGACTGGCTCTGAAAATAGGCCCACTGCTGAGCCAATTAGAAAAGCTGGTGGCGCCTCTGGGACAACATATTTAAGAGAGGAAAAAAGGTGCCGGAAGCTCTTTCTTTCTTTCTGCCTTCCGAGGGCGGCTGCGGGGACAGCTGAGCCCCTTCCCGGCGGGGTCGGGGGCTCTTTCCCATCAGGGCCGCCGGGCCCTGCTGCCGGGGCTCATCCCAGCGCCGCCAGCAGCTGCGGCCAAAGCCGGGAGCGGTCCTGGGGGCAGGAGCAGGAATGGCCCCGCTGCCTGTACCGGGAGCAGCCCTGGGACCGGTGCCAGGGGAGGCCCCACGGCCGAAATTGCGAGCGGCCAGGGCCACAGGAGCCCACGCAGCCACCACCACCTGGGCGCGGCCCGCGACACACTTTGCCTGCCAGGCCACCAAGAGCCTGCCGCAGCGCAAACCAAAGGACAGAAACCTTCTTAGCAGGACTGCTCTCTTTGTTCTCAAGGCTAAGACAGCCATTTGCACGCATTAATCACTGCACTGGGGGAATAGAGGGCTCAACACTGCCTGCTACAGCTAAAGGAATTCAGCATTTGTTACAATTCGACTTTTTCTCAACACCTTCCTTCTCTGGGAATTGCTCATAAGCATTTCATCAGTGCACCTCACAAATGCTTTTGCTGAGTGAAGCTGCATTGCCTTTTTCCTTCAGAAATTAATAAAGAAAACACAAACTGCCTTCTGAAACCCTTCTGCTCCCTTCCAAATCAGTTCACTACCCAAGCACAAGGCTCAGGCTCATCCCTGATTCCCTCTGACACATAAGAGGTAATATTTTGCTGCAGCCAAAAAGTTATTAGAAAAAAGAATGAAAGTTGTTGGTGCTAGGTGGTTAGTTTTGGTTTGCATTTGTTCCAGTTAATTTGGTGGGTGTTGCTGTGAGCTGGAAAAGGACAGATGTTGAACACCAGACCAAAAGGGAGTAGGAGAAGACGAGAGGGAACAGAAAAGTAGGCTGTCAGGAGAGAATAGAAGTTCCCTAGTACCCAGCCAAAGGGAAAGGTGACAGGGATGGCCCAGGGCTGGGAAAAGCAATAAAGAACAGCATTATCTTGGTGTATGTGTGTATGTTCAGCTCTCAGGAAAGGGAGATACACAGCTGGCTCAGCTGAATCCTTACTAAGAAGAAGGTTCTCTTTTGCTTTAATGACTTTGTCTCCATTTAAATGTATCTAGGAGTTTGTTTATTTCTAACACCTCTCTCCCAGCAGCTCAGAGCTGCATTGCACAGCGCTTGCTGTGGGCCAGAGAGCACAAAGCAGGCTGGCCTGGTGGGCCTGAATATTTCTGCCAAACACTCTGCATCTCACACCTTTGCTCTGGCTCAGTGCAGAACTGTAGGATTGCAGGCGCTTCCTCCCAGAGCTGCGTGAAGCGCTGGCTCCTGCAGATGGGCCCTGCCAAGCTGTCCCTGCCTCACGCTGGCCTCGCTTCCCCTGGCACAAGAGCCGGGCCTGAAGGAGGCTGCCCTGTGCTCCAGCCTGCCGAGCAGCCCAGCTCCTGCCCCGGTGCCCAGAGTGCTGCACACACTGCTGACCTTTGCCAGGAGTTGCAGGGCAGCCGGCAGAAGAGGAGGAATCCTCAGGCAGCCCAGCGGCTCTCGGCTGCCCTTGGCCTTTCTCTGCTCCTGGGCACACTCCAGAAGGCCAATGCCTCCAGGCTGGGCTGTGCCCAGCACGGCTGCGCTTCCCCTCGGCAGCTGCCAGCTGCCACCTGGGCTCTGAGAGCGGAGGATTCGCCCGCTGCCAGGAACAGGCACCCAGGGCCCGGCTGCTGCCTCTTGCAGCTCCAAGGGCCTCCTTCCAGCCTGCCTCTGCCTGGGCTCAGCCTGCTCCGGCCTCTGCCGGAGCTCTGCTGGGGCTCCACCCCGGCCAAGGCCGGGCCCACTCTCACCTCCCAGGCGCTGACAGCTCTGCACCACAGGAGACCTTCCTGAGCACCCTCTCTCATCTTTCTGCTTTCTCCCTAGAGCAAGGCTCTCCTCCAGCCAAAGAGATTATTGCATTTCGGGATACAAATCCAAATGGTAGAAGCCCCAATGCTCGCCAGACACAGCTGAAGGCCTGCATCTGCACAGGGTGTTTGGGCTGCCGCATTCTTCCTTTGCTTTTTCCTGGAAATGCCATTGCCCTTTCTGCCTCAACTAGAAGTGCCACAGATGTGCCAAAACGGGCCAGTGGGCCGTATTCCAAAGGCAGTGTGGTCTGGAGAGGATGAATGAAGAAGAACCTTCTCCACTTGCAAACCAAACCATAGAAACCATAAACATGTCTTAGCACCAATAAAAAACCACTGGCAATTTAGAAGAACATGCTGAACTTTCTGAAGGGGTCAGAAGGAGGGGAATATTCCAAATGAGTTTATGTTTCAGAAACTTTATTTAATAACAATCCTACTCTATAACCTATACTACAAAACTACTCAACAATCCTACTCTAGAGTCCTACTCTACAATCCTACTCCAAGTTACTTAGGGAAATAACATCTTGATTTTTACAATCTTGTCTCTTTCTTCTTCTTCTTCTTCTTCTTTACTGAGTTGATGAGTGGTGCCAATGTGGATGCTGGCTTGGCTGAATGTACAAATGGATGCTGTCCACAGGAAAAAAAATGTCACAAAGAACAGTGAACCATAAGTTTTCAAGCTCAGTGCTTTACAGACTCAATCAGGATTCCTCTAGTTCCTAGAAAGACCCAGAAAGAGGAGCAATGGGATCACATGCTCCCCCAATAGTCATGTGCAGGACCTTGCCATCAGAGGCCAACCTGGCGCAGAATCCCATTCATCCATTTATTCTGGTTTCTTCAACTTGTTGGGATTTTTGCCCTGCCAGTGCTCTAGAAATAGTGCTTGAGGAAACCCTGGGGTTTCTTCCTTTCAGGAAACTCCAAGGACGCACATAGATCCCTGCCTTTGCAAGAAAGGCACTGTGCTGATTCCCACAGGGAGACAGAGCAGTGTCTGCCTTTCCATGCCCTGCCCCTCGTGTGCTGGATGGCACCTTCCTTCCTAACAGGGCCAGCTCAGTGGCACTGGGCCCTGCAGTTCCCTCTCTGCCACACAACCCGGCAGTAACCCTGGCACAGTTCCCGTCTGCTTGAGCGTGCCAGGCAGCAGATGGGGCTGGGACAAGTCCCTCCCAGCTGTCCCTGTTTGCGTGGCAGAAACGTCTAAGGGTGGGCTGGGGGGCGCAAACCAGGGCCCCTCAGAGGCTCACAGTTAGCCCCCCACAGCCACTCCTGCCCACAGCCAAATCTCTGACTGCTCAGCTGGGACCGACTTCCTTGGGTTCCTGCACCACCATTTCATGTCTCTGTACTCTGCATTGCTCTACTTCAATTCTTTTGTCATTAGATAAAACTGAACACCCACCAAATTACAAAAGAGGGTGACAGAAACAGTCAGATGACAGAGCATCTCTCCTCTCAGGAAATGCGAAGAGAGGTGGAGTTATTCAATTTTGTGAAGAACAGGCCCCAGGGAGACATTATTGCCACATTCCAAGACTTTAGAGTGCCTTTGAAGAAAGTGGGGGACCATCTCTTTTTACAGAGCCAGTTACAATAGGATGTGGGTGAATATTTTGAAAAATGGGGATCAAGTCAGAATAGGTCTAATCAGAATTTGTTTACTTGGAGCATGATGCCACCCTGGCACAGGTTGCCCCAAGAGCTTGTAGGTGCCCCATCCCTGCAAGCATTCCGCGTCCAGTGGGAAAGGGCTCTGAGCAACGGGATCTCTTTGAAGATGTCCCTGCTCATTGCAGGACACTTGCACCAGAGGACCTTTACAGGGCCCTGCCAGCCCAGCCCAGTCTAGGATTCCTCACCATTTTAATTTGAAAAGCTCCAAGAATGGAGGTGAGGAGGAAGGGGGCTCATGTGATGCCTTGGACTTGAGTGGAGGAGGAGCCCATCCCTCCGAGCCTGTTTCACCTGCAGCCCCTTCACATTTTACCTGCAGGAGCTCCCTGGCAGACCAGCGCTGCTCCTCGTCTGTCTGCAGGCAGCAGCTCAGGAAGTCACGCAGGCAAGGCGAGAATCGGTTGGGCTGCCGCAGCCGTGGTGTCTCTCCCCTGGCTATCATGATTTTAGTCTGCAGAAAAAGGAGACACCAGGCTCCACCTGCTGCTTTCCTCTCTGTAACTGCTCTCCCAGATAGCATTGGTTAAGCTCCACTCTGCAGTGCCAGTTTCTGCCCTGGCAGAGACCCAGAGATGACTTTCCTTTACCAACCAAAAACCCAAACTCCGATGCAGCCACAGCTTTTCCAATATCCCACAGATGTTGCCTTGGCAGCTGATTTCACTGACTGACCTAGTTAGTGGGAACTACATCAGCAAAAGCACATTTCCTTCCCTGAGGATTCATACTAGCTTGAGAGGCTTTTTGGAAGAGAGACTTTCTGTACTGACTCTACTATATCCAAGGATTAGTACATGAAAAGTATCTCTGCATTGCTTCTTGGTCCCTTAAGCACAGCTGCCATAAAACAAAACTCATCAAGCTTTTTGCTTTGTTCTTGAAAACAATGGGAAGTGGAAGGAAAGAAAGGAAATCCACTAGGTATTCCTCAGGAAAGGAAACAAACATTTAGAATCTCATATTCAACACAGACACTATAAGATGCATGCACAAATATATTGAGATGAAAATGTTTGAGCACACAGGTGCCACCTGCAGCTCTGTCTCTCAGCTGCAAATTTCAGCTTCTTTATGTGGCAAAAAGGAAACCTTTTCATGGTCAAATCAGAAAAAGAACTGTCATCCCTATGGTCACCCTCTGCTCATTTGGATGCTCATGTCAATGCATTAAAGGTGTGCCCATTAGCAGAAAGTGTCGGGTAAGAAATGGGGGGTTTGGCAGGATCTCCATGACCCCAGGCTGTGGCCTGGTCTCCATAAAAATGCCCGTCACAATGCTAACAGCTTTGTGCTGGTGGCACTGAAAGAGATGGTGACCAAAGAGGCTTTGTTATTATTCTCTTCAACCCAGAGGAAAATTTTTAAGTCTCAAAATGCAAACACATTCCCCTTGAGTAGAAATAATTGTGGCAGCTTTCTTTCCTTTTCTCACACCACCAGAGGTCACAAAGGGTGTTTTATCCTGTCCCTCTGCAGCTGTACTCAGCCACTGGCCATGGTGGGGAGCTGGAGTCCTCACTGTCATTAGAACTGTGCAGGCCAGGGATGGCCCTTCTCCGGTGGTGAAGGAACACAGCACCGGTGTCAACTGCCCAGGTTGGATCCCAGCCCAGGCACCTGCCTGCAAGCTCATCAACTTGTTAAAGTACCAAGAAACAGCCAAGAGTTTGGCATACAATTCTAACTGCAGTCAGGGAAAAACACATCCTAAACTTATCCAGGCCCACACACATGATAAGCTTATAAGACCCACAGGATTTGGAAAAGATGCTGCAGTATAGAGGAAATATGATGTGCTGTGGTTCAAAAAGGAAAAAGAAAGCAGAACTACTTGGGCATTGCTTTGTTGGTTGTTTCTTTTTCTCTTTTCCTTTTCCTATAACACTAAAGCTGGGAAGACTCAATGTCCATTTCAAAGGATATTTATCACACATCCAACCGTTGCACTGAAAACTTCCTGTCCTTAAGAGACAGAGCTCCAACAGAGTTCAAAAAGCAAATGAGAAATGTCAGGCATGGCTGGAGGCCAAAATGGCAGGTTTCTGAACTGGTTAGGTTTCTGAACTGCCACTTCCCCTTCTGATGCAACCAAAGCTACAGCAGATGCTGCTGTGCTGCAGGGACATTTTTAGAAGGGGACCTTGCTGGAAGTGGTGCCCGCAAATGGTGATTGGATTTTGTCCAATGGCACACAGAACATGGGACAGGTGAGAAAGACAGTGGGATCAGTGAGTATTGGCACCTTACCAAGACAGGAGTTTCATTCCAGTAAGGAACTTCTCGTTCCACCATTTCCATGCCCACGATTCCCAAAGACCATATGTCCACTTTGGGGCCATGTGGTTGGCCTGTCACCACTTCGGGCGCCAGCCACCCAGCAGCGCCGGCCACGGAGCTCCGTCTGCTCTGCTCAGGGGTGAGCTGAGCAAAGAAGCCAAAGTCAGCTGTGGAGAAAACAACAAACCCTGAAAGCCAGCTCCAATTAGGAAAGCAAGCAAAAGAATTCCCCACTCAGGCTAAGAATGTGCTGTTGAATCTCTTGGAGATCTGTCCATGCTCAATTTCTTTGGGGCTTTAGCCAAGGGAGTATGGAATTGGGCACTTCCAAAAAATCTCAGGTTTCTTAACGCTGCTCATAGCAGTGGACTTAATGCCGCTGAAGCTTTAGATTGTAGCTCCCTCTGTCTGGAAGGGATACACACAGAGCAAGGCCACTCTTGACTGCTTGTGGTTCCTTATACCTCTGTGCACGTTGCAACTGTGCCTTCAGCTCGCAGCAGGGGTCCCTGCACTGCCATCAGCACCATTTTTGGGGAGCTGGCTGTCACTCAAAGCAGCCCCACACCCACATCCTTGGAATGCTGCACCTGACCAAGAATACACTGACCCAGCTTGACAGAACCGTTGGTTTTGAGAAGGATGTTTCTGCTCTTCACATCTTGGTGGATGACGTGGTTCGAGTGCAGAAAATCCAGTCCTTGCAGGCACTGAGAGGGAAAACAGAAAGAGGAGAGCAAAAATGAGTGATGTGATTTCATCCCACAAGAAAGGCAACAAAGAATCCAAAAGATTCCCTCTCCAGGGGAATGGGCAGTAATGGCAGAACACAGTGCCACTGAGAGGAAGAGCTTGCTGCTCCAACACTTGCAGAGCAGGACCTTTCTGAGGAAAGGCATGTCAGCTTTTGAAAGAGCAACAGCACCTGCTGTTGTAGACTGTCCCCTGCAAACCAGCAAGGATGACTGCTGCTGCCGTGGATGTGCTTTTTCCATGCAGAGGACAAAGGAGGGTTTTTGTCAAGAAAGGAAAAGTCCCTCCCTTTGGTGTGAAGCAGATCAGTTTTGGGTGGGAGGCTGCATGACAAAGATTTCCTTGCTGGCCTCAGCACAGGCTGGGAAGTATCACATCAGTCACCTTCCTGAAGCAAAGAGCATTTTGGCTGCACTACGATCCTTTTCCACTGAGGACTGTGGGAAATGAGTCTTTTTTTGTTTGCTGATCATTTCAAATCCTGCCACCAGCACCTTTGCTTTTACAGGCAAGGAATGCAGTGAAGACAGACTCCAGGCAAACATTTAGAGAGGTAAGGTGGAGAGCAGCAAATACAAATATATAAGCCAGAGCGAGAATACAACAGCAGGAGAGAAGAGTACTGGCACTGAGTACAGGGAGTGCAGGGGCACTGGCAGGCCTTTCACTTGAGATGCTTTTACTTGCCCATAGCATAGCAGCAACACAGAACCAAAGCTTGGCACAGGAAATCACTGCAGGTCAGAGCCCCCATTTCCCAGACAATCCTGCCCAAGCCCTTGGAAACACAGATGGGATTGCTGACCTCCCGACTGATGGCTGCTGCCTCATCTTCACACAGGTAGGTCCTGCTGATGATATCGCTCAGGGTGCCTCCGTCCATGTACTCCAGCACCAGCCAGAGTTCCTCACCCACAAGGTAGCTGAAAGAAGGAAACAAGGGCGTGGAGATGAACATGCTTGGCTAGGTTGTTTTCTTGACTGATTCCTGTTTCCAAGTTCCTTTGTGACAAAGACAGAATCAAAGGAATAGACATTCCCTTTCAGCTGTGCATTGTTTTCAATCTGTGCAGACTCAAGGAGAAAGGCACAGCTGTGAAAAAAGAGATGTCTTAAATAGCCAGCAAGTGAAAAATGCAGTTGAGTAAGAGATAAAAACCCTGTCAGGCATGGTGTTTCTGGAAATAAGCACCTAGTCTTCCTGGCATGAAAAGCAATGGCAAAGAGGGGAAACAATCCAAGAAAAATCCATGTTAGTTTACCCGGATGTAAAAAGACACTTGAATAAAATCAAGCCCCAAAACAAAGTGGTGGCTGTGAACTTACAGGCTATTGATTTAGTAAGATATGACGGATGCAGGTTTCTGAATAATTTTCAAACTATGTGTGTCAGGGAAGACTCATGCAGAAAAGATGCACTCTCTTCCTATCCACTGGAGATGAAAAGAGCAATAATAATTAACTTATAATTACAGCTCTGTTTTCTGCCAGTGACTAAAGTGGGATTTTACCTTGCATGTTTGCAATATGTAAACAAACATTCACAACAACTCACCTGTCTAAATACTTGACAAGGTTGAGATTCCTATTCATTTTCATGACCATGAGTTCATTGACTTTTAGTTCCTTCTTCCTCAGTCCTTGAAGATCTATTTTCTTTATGGCCACCTAAAATGACATTGAAAATCAGTAACTTGAGAAGTTGGTGGCAGGAAAAAACAACGCACATGGAGGGAGTGATTTTGCAATGACACAGCTGAGCTGTGCCAAACTGCCTTATGATTAGGCACTGCAGTAAGTAGGAACTGACATTCCAACAGCCCATTTCTCTGCTGCCTTGGGAGCACAGGACACGTGGGGCCACTGACATTTTGCCTTGTCTATTTGGTAACAGTTGTGTCTCAACTATCACCCACAAACCTCTGGCAACAGTCTCTGCTGCTCTTTCTAGGAATCAGAAGAAGTAATCCATGCCTTAATACTCGGTGGGTACATTTTGGGCTATGGGCAGGGCTTAGGGCTTTTAGGGCACCTTGCAGATCTCTCCCTATGTGCAGTTGCCAAGTGCAGCACTGCAGGTGGCCCAGGAACTACCAGTAACTTTCCGATGGATTTGCTGGCAGCCAGAATTGAGAATTCAGGACTGTGAAGCTGTAGCCCCAAAGAGCAGGGAGGTGCTCTAAGGCACCACCTTTGTTTTTAGCAATGGAGAGCGGGTGAGTGCGTCCTTCTCTGAAAGGAAGCGCTGCCCTGCGTGCCTTCCGGCAGCTGAGGAGGACAAAGTGCCAAATGTATCTTGCAGGCTGGCACCAGTCTGTGCTTCTTGTGCCTTTTCAGCATGGCTCTAGCCAAAGCTCCAGCCACAGCTCAGACCAGAGGGGAAAGCCCCTCAAGAGCAGCAGAGTCTGGGGATGATGTTGACATTTACCTCTCCTCCTGTGGTATTCTTGAGTGCTCTGACCACATCTCCAAAAGTCCTAGAAACAAAAGAGAAGCAGAGAAAGGAGACGCCATTTAGATCTTGCAGTGAAAGCCAGCCCACACAGGAGATCTGTGCTGTAAATGTGTAAAACCTGCAGGATGCAGGAGGGCTCTGCCAGAAGGCAGATGATGCATTTTCCTCTCAAGTGCATGGCACCAGGCCTGTCCCTGAAGTGCTGGAGTTTATTGCCTCAGCTCCTAAAGACAGCTTCTTCTTTCATCTTTGGTTTCAGTTTCTAAACTGTGCAGTTTCTATCCTGACCATGGAGTATTTCCTTCAGCAAAGTCTTGGAAAGAAATGTTCCCGAGAACTGTCACCTCACAGCTATCAGGGAGTAGTTTGCTCTTTCCGGAAAGCAAGGTTCTTCCCCTTTTATTAGTGTGGTTGTATGATTTAGAGACATACAAAAATGCTAAGGAAATTACACAGAACTGTTCCTCAACTGGTGACAAGGAGACCTTCCAGGTCCTGTTCCTTGATGCAGGCAAGACCTCGGCAGCATGGAAGTGTCTCTGACAATGCCTGCTGAGCCCACTCACAAATTCTGTGCAGCACTGAGAGATGGGACAATCTATCCCCAGTTTGGGAACATCTTTGCAGCTGGCCTGACTTCATGCTGGATAGACATTGCACCAGAAAAACAGCTGGCCTGTGGTTATGTAGAAGTAACTGTGGCTGGACTCACCCACTGCCAATATGTCCCAATTCGGTGTATTTCATCATGGGTTGTTCCTGGTTCACCATTCTCCCTGAGGGAAACAAAATGCAAGATGATGACTTTAAATCAGAGATCCCAGCTTCCAGGAGATACAAAAGGCAGCCCCAGTGCCTGGAGCTCTGAGCCCTTTTGTGATCAGCTGGGTAACAACAACAACAACAACCAGGCAGACAGCTCTGCAGCACAAGTGGCCAGCGCAGAGACTGATTTTCTACAGCAATTCCTGTGGAGAAATGTCCCTAAATGTCCCCATGACACCAAACTCAGGAGAATCATTTGGTATGGCTATGCTGGCACCTGCACACAATGCACTGTCCCTCAGACAAGAAACACAGCAGACGTACTCAGCAGCTCCAGGGAGTCACCCTCGACCTCCTGTTGCTGAGCAGCAGCTAGGTCAGCGCAGGAGGTGAACAAACTGCCCTGGCTCCACTTCTCAGGCTGGGGAGAAGAGGCTCCTTTAGACAATGCTGCTGCTGCTGCAGCAGGTTTGGTGACAGAGCCTGTGTAGATCTGGGACAAGAAATGAGTTGATGTCAGAAAGGTGGTTGGCAGAGATGACCCTGAGATCCCCTATTGAAATGCGAGCCTTTAGGGAGGTGCTGTCAGCCACATGCAGGGCTCTTCAATGGTTTTTTTCTGATGTCCCCTTCGCAAACTGGATGGGTCGAAACCAAAGGCAAGTTTTACTTGGGTTCATGGCCAGATTGGTATTTGGTTTTCATGGATTTTCAGAAAGATGACTGCCACAGTCACCATTCTACTTCCTCTCAAGGATTCCGTTGTCCTTCCAAGGGCTACAGACACACTTGCAGCTTGTTCAAATGTTCTACCTCCTCCCACTGTGTCCTCTTTTCCTGCACCATCTTAAGGTCATGCTCAACCTGTAGCACTTATGGGGATGGTACCTGTGCCTCACTCCTAACTTGTGGCTCTTCATTGCCAGACATTCGCTGGAAATCTTCGGAGGCTGTCTGGTAAGATGTCAGCACTTGCACCTCAAATCAAACAGAACAAAGCAGTCAGACACTACAGCTTGTCCCTGTCAGCCAGGAGTAGGGGACAGACAGCTTGTTTCAATCCTCCATCTGGGTCACCATGCTCCACTGTAAAAACACCTCAAGAAACAAGGCTATTCAGAGGCCCAGGAAGTGTCCCTCAGAGCAGCTGTGATACACACCACAGCAGGATGGCACTCAGAGGCATGGCCCCACTCCCTGCTGCTCTGCACTGGGAAGGGAAGAAGGAAAGAAACCACCAGTTTGGTGACTGCAGTGGCTGCATCCCTTTTTCACTCACTTGCTTTTCTAGAGCCTGAGGAAGGCGATTAGCTGTCTCTCTGATAATTTTCATGTCTTTCTGAAGCCTCTTCTCCCATGCCTTGATCCTGGTGTGAGCTAGCAGAAGCTCAGTGTTCAGCTGTTCCTTCATGTTCTCTAAAAAACAAGTGAGAGGATGTTTCATGACGGGAGTGGCCGTCACTCTTTCACTTACCTGGTTTTGTTGATCGCCCCTCTGCTGATCGAGATTCTGCTCTTGAATTCTTCTCATGTCATCCTTGTTCCTCCTCTTCACTGCCATAATGGCACTCTGAGCTTCGGGCAGCTCTGCTTGTGGCTCTGCCTTGATGTTCTGTGCACACAAATGCAGAGCAAGTGACTGGGAGCTACCATCAGACTCAGCCTATTCCTCTTTTAGCCTCAAAATCACATTTGTTCAGCCACTTCTTTCTGCTTCCCTACCCACATCTGCTTCAATTGCAAACCTACTGTCCCAGGGCTGATCTCTGCAGATTCCAAGGCTCTGTGCTTCCAGTGCCTGTGGGTTTCCTGGCCTCCTCAGCCCCAAGAGCTCTGGTTTATGGCCCTCTTCCTGCCCCTCCCTCTGTCACCTGGCCTATCAGGCTTACCTGGCCTTTCTCCTGTGGCACTTCCACCTGCTGCCCGAGCTGCTCTTCCTGCTCTCGGGCTGGGAACAGCTCTCCCCGAGTCTGGCATGGCATCTCTGATGAAGCACTCTGCTCCTGCTCTCTCTCTAGAAGCACCTGCACAGAAAGCAAGAGAAGATGGATTTCAGCTTCCCATAGGACCTTTGTGGGCCAAGACTCCAAGACTGCTGGGTTCACACGTTCCCAAAGCACTGTGCTGCTACTCTGCTGGGTCATTCTCTGTTCAAGGGAAGGCACAGATTCCAAAGTGGCCCTGGCCCTACAATCAGGAGCCATCTGGGACTGAAGCTGCAAGAGCCTCTCAGGCAGCTGACAGGGAAGGTGTGGCATTTCTCAAGGGTCTGGTGAGGGCCTCCCTCTGCTTCTGCCATGTCCTGTTTGTCTTTCAGTAGTGACTGACACCCTGCCCTGTCGCACAGCTCCATCCTGGCTTTGCAGGTGGCTTCCTGGGTGAGCTCACTCCTTGTGAGAGAGAATTTTGGAGTTCTCTTTGCCCCCATAAACATGGAATTCTTCCACCTCTCTACGACAGGACGAAAATCAAAATAATTAACTGGGGGTTTCAGGGAAGAAGAGACTGGAGGAAGAAAACAGCTCTGAGGGGAAAGAACCACCATATCTGGAGGGGAAAACATCCCTCTGTTCTCGGAATCAGTCTGCACTTTGTTTCTTTGGCCACACGGTCAGGAATGGCCCCCCTCACAGCTACATGGACCACACAATCCTTCCTTTGCAGCTTATCAAAAGCCAAGAGAGAGCTGGCCCACAGCGGACTGTACAAGTGAAGAACTGCTCAAGGAAAGTGCAGACCGCTTTCCCAAGCCAAACACACCGTTGCAAAAAGGGACAACCAACAAAACAAGGCCTGGCACCTCCAGCATTACCGCCTTTGCCCTTGGCCATAGCACTGCAGAAGCCAAGAGATAGAGCTTCCCTGACATAAGCAGCCAGATGCTCTCCCAGAGGCACCAGCCCTTTGCTGCCTCAACATGACAGCTCAAAAGCCAAGTTCTGTGGTCGCTGCCTGGAGGAAATCCCGAGCTCCTGGCACGACTCCAGCACCCAGCATCCTCAGCCTGCAACCGCAAAGTGCTGACTGCTCCAAAACTTGCAGCTCTGCCTTGCACTAAAGACAGCACCACACACAGCTGGCACTTACAGCATCAGAATATTCAGGCTCTGGTGTGACCACTGATGGAGGCTGGCAGCCATCCACCTCAATTTGCTCCACTTTGGCTTCTCCTCCAGGAGCAGCGGAAGTCAGGGGAGAGACGGCTCTTGGTTCTGTCATCTGTGAGAAGAGAGGATCATGAGGGACAGCCTGTTACCTATCATGTAGAACCACATTTCTTTTCACATGTACCACCACACCTTCTAAGGAAAAATCATAACATTTCCTTGTGACACAGGGGTTTGAAGTCACAGCCACCAAATTAAAATGGGCCAATTCAACAGCACTCGGTATGGATATGAAGTTGATTTTCCTCCCTGGCTGCCATCAGCAAGCAAGGTTGTCTTGGCAAAACAGAGCTTTTAGTGCTTGAAAGCACTGAAATGGAACACTAGGAAAGCAAGAGCAACGCCTTGGCTACTGCTGCTGCAGATGTAGAAAACTCAAACTGGATCACAATCCCATGCAGGGCTGCAAAAGTGCAGGAAACACTGTGCAGAAGCATCTTTGCTTGCTGGAAAAAGAGGAAAATGAACAGGCCTTCTCTTCCTAACAAAACAACACGCCAACAAGCCCCAAGATGGAAGCGTCACCCACTCCACTGTCTTAAGGTCTTGAATGCAGTGAGGGCATGTTAGGTGGTGAAACAGCCCTTGTGCTGAGCACTGTCACGCAGGGATTGATGAAAGTCTGTCGGAAGTTGCCTCAAGAGCCTGCCACTGTCGAGACTAAAGCTCCCTCGGCACCTCCTCCCTGGCCTTGTGCTGCACCCCCTTGCCCCGCTCCGCTGTCCTTCTGTGCACACGCTGCAGCCCCTCCATGACTTTCTGCTCCCCAGGGCCCAGAGGTGCACACAGCACTCCGGCTGTGGCCGCAGCACTGCCCAGCACAGGGCCACGCTCACTGCCCTGCTCTGGCTGCCCCACTGCTGCTGGTACGGCCACCGTGCGCTTGGCTTCCTTGGCCTCCTGGCCACACGCTGCCTCATCTTCAGCTGCTCAAGGCCGCCAACACCCTTGGCTCTTTTTGGCCCACGCAGCTCCCCAGCCACAAAGGTGCCCATTTCACTCCAGATACAGCAGGCACCATTGCAAGATGGCCCTCCTCTGCCGAGCAACACAACACAGCAGTCAAAGACTTGCAGCTTCACCCCCACTCCGGGCTCCAAGCCCCTGGTCAAGGCTGCAGAATGAACCAAAATATGCATGAACAGAAACTGGCCGCTTCTGCTTTGGGCCTCACAAGGAGGCTTCGCAACTCTGCACTTTGTTTCTTTGGCCACACGGTCAGGAATGGCCCCCCTCACAGCTGCATGGACCACACAATCCTCCCTTTGCAGCTTATCAAAAGCCAAGAGAGAGCTGGCCCACAGCGGACTTTACAAGTGAAGAACTGCTCAAGGAAAGTGCAGACTGCTTTCCCAAGCCAAACACACCTTTGCAAAAAGGGACAACCAACAAAACAAGGCCTGGCACCTCCAGCATTACCGCCTTTGCCCTTGGCCATAGCACTGCAGAAGCCAAGAGATAGAGCTTCCCTGACCTAAGCAGCCAGATGCTCTCCCAGAGGCACCAGCCCTTTGCTGCCTCAACATGACAGCTCAAAAGTCAAGTTCTGTGGTCGCTGCCTGGAGGAAATCCCGAGCTCCTGGCACGACTCCAGCACCCAGCATCCTCAGCCTGCAACCGCAAAGTGCTGACTGCTCCAAAACTTGCAGCTCTGCCTTGCATTAAAGACAGCACCACACACAGCTGGCACTTACAGCATCAGAATATTCAGGCTCTGGTGTGACCACTGATGGAGGCTGGCAGTCATCCACCTCAATTTGCTCCACTTTGGCTTCTCCTCCAGGAGCAGCGGAAGTCAGGGGAGAGACGGCTCTTGGTTCTGTCATCTGTGAGAAGAGAGGATCAGGAGGGACAGTCTGTTACCTATCATGTAGAACTACATTTCTTTTCACATGTACCACCACACCTTCTAAGGAAAAATCGTAACATTTCCTTGTGACACAGGGGTTTGAAGTCACAGCCACCAAATTAAAATGGGCCAATTCAACAGCACTCGGTATGGATATGAAGTTGATTTTCCTCCCTGGCTGCCATCAGCAAGCAAGGTTGTCTTGGCAAAACAGAGCTTTTAGTGCTTGAAAGCACTGAAATGGAACACTAGGAAAGCAAGAGCAACGCCTTGGCTACTGCTGCTGCAGACATAGAAAACTCAAACTGGATCACAACCCCATGCAGGGCTGCAAAAGTGCAGGAAACACTGTGCAGAAGCATCTTTGCTTGCTGGAAAAAGAGGAAAATGAACAGGCCTTCTCTTCCTAACAAAACAACACGCCAACAAGCCCCAAGATGGAAGCGTCACCCACTCCACTGTCTTAAGGTCTTGAATGCAGTGAGGGCATGTTTGGTGGTGAAACAGCCCTTGTGCTGAGCACTGTCATGCAGGGATTGATGAAAGTCTGTCGGAAGGTGCCTCAAGAGCCTGCCACTGTCGAGGCTAAAGCTCCCTCGGCACCTCCTCCCTGGCCTTGTGCTGCACCCCCTTGCCCAGCTCCGCTGTCCTTCTGTGCACACGCTGCAGCCCCTCCATGACTTTCTGCTCCCCAGGGCCCACAGGTGCACACAGCACTCCAGCTGTGGCCGCAGCGCTGCCCAGCACAGGGCCACGCTCACTGCCCTGCACTGGCTTCCCCACTGCTGCTGGTACGGCCACCGTGCCCTTGGCCTCCTTGGCCCCCTGGCCTCACGCTGCCTCATCTTCAGCTGCTCAAGGCCGGCAACACCCTTGGCTCTTTTTGGCCCACGCAGCTCCCCAGGCACAAAGGTGCCCATTTCACTCCAGATACAGCAGGCACCATTGCAAGATGGCCTTCCTCTGCCGAGCAACACAACACAGCAGGCAAAGACTTGCAGCTTCACCCCCACTCTGGGCTCCAAGCCCCTTGTCAAGGCTGCAGAATGAACCAAAATATGCATGAACAGAAACTGGCCGCTTCTGCTTTGGGCCTCACAAGGAGGCTTCGCAACTCTGCACTTTGTTTCTTTGGCCACACGGTCAGGAATGGCCCCCCTCACAGCTTCATGGACCACACAATCCTCCCTTTGCAGCTTATCAAAAGCCAAGAGAGAGCTGGCCCACAGCGGACTGTACAAGTGAAGAACTGCTCAAGGAAAGTGCAGACCGCTTTCCCAAGCCAAACACACCTGTACAAAAGGGACAACCAACAAAACAAGGCCTGGCACCTCCAGCATTACCGCCTTTGCCCTTGGCCATAGCACTGCAGAAGCCAAGAGATAGAGCTTCCCTGACCTAAGCAGCCAGATGCTCTCCCAGAGGCACCAGCCCTTTGCTGCCTCAACATGACAGCTCAAAAGTCAAGTTCTGTGGTCGCTGCCTGGAGGAAATCCCGAGCTCCTGGCACGACTCCAGCACCCAGCATCCTCAGCCTGCAACCGCAAAGTGCTGACTGCTCCAAAACTTGCAGCTCTGCCTTGCATTAAAGACAGCACCACACACAGCTGGCACTTACAGCATCAGAATATTCAGGCTCTGGTGTGACCACTGATGGAGGCTGGCAGTCATCCACCTCAATTTGCTCCACTTTGGCTTCTCCTCCAGGAGCAGCGGAAGTCAGGGGAGAGACGGCTCTTGGTTCTGTCATCTGTGAGAAGAGAGGATCAGGAGGGACAGTCTGTTACCTATCATGTAGAACTACATTTCTTTTCACATGTACCACCACACCTTCTAAGGAAAAATCGTAACATTTCCTTGTGACACAGGGGTTTGAAGTCACAGCCACCAAATTAAAATGGGCCAATTCAACAGCACTCGGTACGGATATGAAGTTGATTTTCCTCCCTGGCTGCCATCAGCAAGCAAGGTTGTCTTGGCAAAACAGAGCTTTTAGTGCTTGAAAGCACTGAAATGGAACACTAGGAAAGCAAGAGCAACGCCTTGGCTACTGCTGCTGCAGACGTAGAAAACTCAAACTGGATCACAACCACATGCAGGGCTGCAAAAGTGCAGGAAACACTGTGCAGAAGCATCTTTGCTTGCTGGAAAAAGAGGAAAATGAACAGGCCTTCTCTTCCTAACAAAACAACACGCCAACAAGCCCCAAGATGGAAGCGTCACCCACTCCACTGTCTTAAGGTCTTGAATGCAGTGAGGGCATGTTTGGTGGTGAAACAGCCCTTGTGCTGAGCACTGTCATGCAGGGATTGATGAAAGTCTGTCGGAAGGTGCCTCAAGAGCCTGCCACTGTCGAGGCTAAAGCTCCCTCGGCAGCTCCTCCCTGGCCTTGTGCTGCACCCCCTTGCCCAGCTCCGCTGTCCTTCTGTGCACACGCTGCAGCCCCTCCATGACTTTCTGCTTCCCAGGGCCCACAAGTGCACACAGCACTCCAGCTGTGGCCGCAGCGCTGCCCAGCACAGGGCCACGCTCACTGCCCTGCTCCTGCTGCCCCACTGCTGCTGGCAGAGCCACCATGCCCTTGGCCTCCTTGGCCTCCTGGCCACACGCTGCCTCATCTTCAGCTGCTCAAGGCCGCCAACACCCTTGGCTCTTTTTGGCCCACGCAGCTCCGCAGCCACAAAGGTGCCCATTTCACTCCAGATACAGCAGGCACCATTGCAAGATGGCCTTCCTCTGCCGAGCAACACAACACAGCAGTCAAAGACTTGCAGCTTCACCCCCACTCTGGGCTCCAAGCCCCTTGTCAAGGCTGCAGAATGAACCAAAATATGCATGAACAGAAACTGGCCGCTTCTGCTTTTGGCCTCACAAGGAGGCTCCGCAACTCTGCACTTTGTTTCTTTGGCCACACGGTCAGGAATGGCCCCCCTCACAGCTGCATGGACCACACAATCCTCCCTTTGCAGCTTATCAAAAGCCAAGAGAGAGCTGGCCCACAGCGGACTGTACAAGTGAAGAACTGCTCAAGGAAAGTGCAGACCGCTTTCCCAAGCCAAACACACCGTTGCAAAAAGGGACAACCAACAAAACAAGGCCTGGCACCTCCAGCATTACCGCCTTTGCCCTTGGCCATAGCACTGCAGAAGCCAAGAGATAGAGCTTCCCTGACCTAAGCAGCCAGATGCTCTCCCAGAGGCACCAGCCCTTTGCTGCCTCAACATGACAGCTCAAAAGCCAAGTTCTGTGGTCGCTGCCTGGAGGAAATCCCGAGCTCCTGGCACGACTCCAGCACCCAGCATCCTCAGCCTGCAACCGCAAAGTGCTGACTGCTCCAAAACTTGCAGCTCTGCCTTGCATTAAAGACAGCACCACACACAGCTGGCACTTACAGCATCAGAATATTCAGGCTCTGGTGTGACCACTGATGGAGGCTGGCAGTCATCCACCTCAATTTGCTCCACTTTGGCTTCTCCTCCAGGAGCAGCGGAAGTCAGGGGAGAGACGGCTCTTGGTTCTGTCATCTGTGAGAAGAGAGGATCATGAGGGACAGCCTGTTACCTATCATGTAGAACCACATTTCTTTTCACATGTACCACCACACCTTCTAAGGAAAAATCATAACATTTCCTTGTGACACAGGGGTTTGAAGTCACAGCCACCAAATTAAAATGGGCCAATTCAACAGCACTCGGTATGGATATGAAGTTGATTTTCCTCCCTGGCTGCCATCAGCAAGCAAGGTTGTCTTGGCAAAACAGAGCTTTTAGTGCTTGAAAGCACTGAAATGGAACACTAGGAAAGCAAGAGCAACGCCTTGGCTACTGCTGCTGCAGACGTAGAAAACTCAAACTGGATCACAATCCCATGCAGGGCTGCAAAAGTGCAGGAAACACTATGCAGAAGCATCTTTGCTTGCTGGCAAAAGAGGAAAATGAACTGGCCTTCTCTTCCTAACAAAACAACACGCCAACAAGCCCCAAGATGGAAGCGTCACCCACTCCACTGTCTTAAGGTCTTGAATGCAGTGAGGGCATGTTTGGTGGTGAAACAGCCCTTGTGCTGAGCACTGTCATGCAGGGATTGATGAAAGTCTGTCGGAAGGTGCCTCAAGACCCTGCCACTATCGAAGCTAAAGCTCCCTCGGCAGCTCCTCCCTGGCCTTGTGCTGCACCCCCTTGCCCAGCTCCCCTGTCCTTCTGTGCACACGCTGCAGCCCCTCCATGACTTTCTGCTCCCCAGGGCCAACAAGTGCACACAGCACTCCAGCTGTGGCCGCAGTGCTGCCCAGCACAGGCCACGCTCACTGCCCTGCTCCTGCTGCCCCACTGCTGCTGGCACAGCCACCATGCCCTTGGCCTTCTTGGCCCCCTGGCCACACGCTGCCTCATCTTCAGCTGCTCAAGGCCGCCAACACCCTTGGCTCTTTTTGGCCCACGTAGCTCCGCAGCCACAAAGGTGCCCATTTCACTCCAGATACAGCAGGCACCATTGCAAAATGGCCTTCCTTTGCCGAGCAACACAACACAGCAGTCAAAGACTTGCAGCTTCACCCCCACTCTGGGCTCCAAGCCCAATATCAAGGCTGCAGAATGAACCAAAATATGCATGAACAGAAACTGGCCGCTTCTGCTTTTGGCCTCACAACGAGGCTTCGCATCTCCGCACTTTGTTTCTTTGGTCACACGGTCAGGAATGGCCCCCCTCACAGCTGCATGGACCACACAATCCTCCCTTTGCAGCTTATCAAAAGCCAAGAGAGAGCTGGCCCACAGCGGACTGTACAAATGAAGAACTGCTCAAGGAAAGTGCAGACCGCTTTCCCAAGCCAAACACATCTTTGCAAAAAGGGACAACCAACAAAACAAGGCCTGGCACCTCCAGCATTACCGCCTTTGCCTTTGGCCATAGCACTGCAGAAGCCAAGAGATAGAGCTTCCCTGACCTAAGCAGCCAGATGCTCTCCCAGAGGCACCAGCCCTTTGCTGCCTCAACATGACAGCTCAAAAGCCAAGTTCTGTGGTCGCTGCCTGGAGGAAATCCCGAGCTCCTGGCACGACTCCAGCACCCAGCATCCTCAGCCTGCAACCGCAAAGTGCTGACTGCTCCAAAACTTGCAGCTCTGCCTTGCATTAAAGACAGCACCACACACAGCTGGCACTTACAGCATCAGAATATTCAGGCTCTGGTGTGACCACTGATGGAGGCTGGCAGTCATCCACCTCAATTTGCTCCACTTTGGCTTCTCCTCCAGGAGCAGCGGAAGTCAGGGGAGAGACGGCTCTTGGTTCTGTCATCTGTGAGAAGAGAGGATCATGAGGGACAGCCTGTTACCTATCATGTAGAACTACATTTCTTTTCACATGTACCACCACACCTTCTAAGGAAAAATCATAACATTTCCTTGTGACACAGGGGTTTGAAGTCACAGCCACCAAATTAAAATGGGCCAATTCAACAGCACTCGGTATGGATATGAAGTTGATTTTCCTCCCTGGCTGCCATCAGCAAGCAAGGTTGTCTTGGCAAAACAGAGCTTTTAGTGCTTGAAAGCACTGAAATGGAACACTAGGAAAGCAAGAGCAACGCCTTGGCTACTGCTGCTGCAGACGTAGAAAACTCAAACTGGATCACAATCCCATGCAGGGCTGCAAAAGTGCAGGAAACACTGTGCAGGAGCATCTTTGCTTGCTGGAAAAAGAGGAAAATGAACAGGTTTCTCTTCCTAACAAAACAACACGCCAACAAGCCCCAAGATGGAAGCGTCACCCACTCCACTGTCTTAAGGTCTTGAATGCAGTGAGGGCATGTTTGGTGGTGAAACAGCCCTTGTGCTGAGCACTGTCATGCAGGGATTGATGAAAGTCTGTCGGAAGGTGCCTCAAGACCCTGCCACTATCGAAGCTAAAGCTCCCTCGGCAGCTCCTCCCTGGCCTTGTGCTGCACCCCCTTGCCCAGCTCCCCTGTCCTTCTGTGCACACACTGCAGCCCCTCCATGACTTTCTGCTCCCCAGGGCCCAGAAGTGCACACAGCACTCCGGCTGTGGCCGCAGTGCTGCCCAGCACAGGGCCACACTCACTGCCCTGCTCTGGCTGCCCCACTGCTGCTGGCACAGCCACCATGCCCTTGGCCTTCTTGGCCCCCTGGCCACACGCTGCCTCATCTTCAGCTGCTCAAGGCCGCCAACACCCTTGGCTCTTTTTGGCCCACGTAGCTCCCCAGCCACAAAGGTGCCCATTTCACTCCAGATACAGCAGGCACCATTGCAAAATGGCCTTCCTTTGCCGAGCAACACAACACAGCAGTCAAAGACTTGCAGCTTCACCCCCACTCTGGGCTCCAAGCCCCTTGTCAAGGCTGCAGAATGAACCAAAATATGCATGAACAGAAACTGGCCGCTTCTGCTTTTGGCCTCACAACGAGGCTTCGCATCTCCGCACTTTGTGTCTTTGGCCACACGGTCAGGAATGGCCCCCCTCACAGCTGCATGCACCACACAATCCTCCCTTTGCAGCTTATCAAAAGCCAAGAGAGAGCTGGCCCACAGCGGACTGTACAAGTGAAGAACTGCTCAAGGAAAGTGCAGACCGCTTTCCCAAGCCAAACACATCTTTGCAAAAAGGGACAACCAACAAAACAAGGCCTGGCACCTCCAGCATTACCGCCTTTGCCTTTGGCCATAGCACTGCAGAAGCCAAGAGATAGAGCTTCCCTGACCTAAGCAGCCAGATGCTCTCCCAGAGGCACCAGCCCTTTGCTGCCTCAACATGACAGCTCAAAAGCCAAGTTCTGTGGTCGCTGCCTGGAGGAAATCCCGAGCTCCTGGCACGACTCCAGCACCCAGCATCCTCAGCCTGCAACCGCAAAGTGCTGACTGCTCCAAAACTTGCAGCTCTGCCTTGCACTAAAGACAGCACCACACACAGCTGGCACTTACAGCATCAGAATATTCAGGCTCTGGTGTGACCACTGATGGAGGCTGGCAGCCATCCACCTCAATTTGCTCCACTTTGGCTTCTCCTCCAGGAGCAGCGGAAGTCAGGGGAGAGACGGCTCTTGGTTCTGTCATCTGTGAGAAGAGAGGATCATGAGGGACAGCCTGTTACCTATCATGTAGAACTACATTTCTTTTCACATGTACCACCACACCTTCTAAGGAAAAATCATAACATTTCCTTGTGACACAGGGGTTTGAAGTCACAGCCACCAAATTAAAATGGGCCAATTCAACAGCACTCGGTATGGATATGAAGTTGATTTTCCTCCCTGGCTGCCATCAGCAAGCAAGGTTGTCTTGGCAAAACAGAGCTTTTAGTGCTTGAAAGCACTGAAATGGAACACTAGGAAAGCAAGAGCAACGCCTTGGCTACTGCTGCTGCAGACGTAGAAAACTCAAACTGGATCACAATCCCATGCAGGGCTGCAAAAGTGCAGGAAACACTATGCAGGAGCATCTTTGCTTGCTGGAAAAAGAGGAAAATGAACAGGTTTCTCTTCCTAACAAAACAACACGCCAACAAGCCCCAAGATGGAAGCGTCACCCACTCCACTGTCTTAAGGTCTTGAATGCAGTGAGGGCATGTTTGGTGGTGAAACAGCCCTTGTGCTGAGCACTGTCATGCAGGGATTGATGAAAGTCTGTCGGAAGGTGCCTCAAGACCCTGCCACTATCGAAGCTAAAGCTCCCTCGGCAGCTCCTCCCTGGCCTTGTGCTGCACCCCCTTGCCCAGCTCCCCTGTCCTTCTGTGCACACACTGCAGCCCCTCCATGACTTTCTGCTCCCCAGGGCCCAGAAGTGCACACAGCACTCCGGCTGTGGCCGCAGTGCTGCCCAGCACAGGGCCACACTCACTGCCCTGCTCTGGCTGCCCCACTGCTGCTGGCACAGCCACCATGCCCTTGGCCTTCTTGGCCCCCTGGCCACACGCTGCCTCATCTTCAGCTGCTCAAGGCCGCCAACACCCTTGGCTCTTTTTGGCCCACGTAGCTCCCCAGCCACAAAGGTGCCCATTTCACTCCAGATACAGCAGGCACCATTGCAAAATGGCCTTCCTTTGCCGAGCAACACAACACAGCAGTCAAAGACTTGCAGCTTCACCCCCACTCTGGGCTCCAAGCCCCTTGTCAAGGCTGCAGAATGAACCAAAATATGCATGAACAGAAACTGGCCGCTTCTGCTTTTGGCCTCACAACGAGGCTTCGCATCTCCGCACTTTGTGTCTTTGGCCACACGGTCAGGAATGGCCCCCCTCACAGCTGCATGCACCACACAATCCTCCCTTTGCAGCTTATCAAAAGCCAAGAGAGAGCTGGCCCACAGCGGACTGTACAAGTGAAGAACTGCTCAAGGAAAGTGCAGACCGCTTTCCCAAGCCAAACACATCTTTGCAAAAAGGGACAACCAACAAAACAAGGCCTGGCACCTCCAGCATTACCGCCTTTGCCTTTGGCCATAGCACTGCAGAAGCCAAGAGATAGAGCTTCCCTGACCTAAGCAGCCAGATGCTCTCCCAGAGGCACCAGCCCTTTGCTGCCTCAACATGACAGCTCAAAAGCCAAGTTCTGTGGTCGCTGCCTGGAGGAAATCCCGAGCTCCTGGCACGACTCCAGCACCCAGCATCCTCAGCCTGCAACCGCAAAGTGCTGACTGCTCCAAAACTTGCAGCTCTGCCTTGCACTAAAGACAGCACCACACACAGCTGGCACTTACAGCATCAGAATATTCAGGCTCTGGTGTGACCACTGATGGAGGCTGGCAGCCATCCACCTCAATTTGCTCCACTTTGGCTTCTCCTCCAGGAGCAGCGGAAGTCAGGGGAGAGACGGCTCTTGGTTCTGTCATCTGTGAGAAGAGAGGATCATGAGGGACAGCCTGTTACCTATCATGTAGAACTACATTTCTTTTCACATGTACCACCACACCTTCTAAGGAAAAATCATAACATTTCCTTGTGACACAGGGGTTTGAAGTCACAGCCACCAAATTAAAATGGGCCAATTCAACAGCACTCGGTATGGATATGAAGTTGATTTTCCTCCCTGGCTGCCATCAGCAAGCAAGGTTGTCTTGGCAAAACAGAGCTTTTAGTGCTTGAAAGCACTGAAATGGAACACTAGGAAAGCAAGAGCAACGCCTTGGCTACTGCTGCTGCAGACGTAGAAAACTCAAACTGGATCACAATCCCATGCAGGGCTGCAAAAGTGCAGGAAACACTGTGCAGAAGCATCTTTGCTTGCTGGAAAAAGAGGAAAATGAACAGGCCTTCTCTTCCTAACAAAACAACACGCCAACAAGCCCCAAGATGGAAGCGTCACCCACTCCACTGTCTTAAGGTCTTGAATGCAGTGAGGGCATGTTTGGTGGTGAAACAGCCCTTGTGCTGAGCACTGTCATGCAGGGATTGATGAAAGTCTGTCGGAAGGTGCCTCAAGACCCTGCCACTGTCGAGGCTAAAGCTCCCTCAGCACCTCCTCCCTGGCCTTGTGCTGCACCCCCTTGCCCAGCTCCCCTGTCCTTCTGTGCACACGCTGCAGCCCCTCCATGACTTTCTGCTCCCCAGGGCCCACAGGTGCACACAGCACTCCAGCTGTGGCCGCAGCGCTGCCCAGCACAGGGCCACGCTCACTGCCCTGCTCCTGCTGCCCCACTGCTGCTGGCACAGCCACCATGCCCTTGGCCTCCTTGGCCTCCTGGCCACACGCTGCCTCATCTTCAGCTGCTCAAGGCCGCCAACACCCTTGGCTCTTTTTGGCCCACGCAGCTCCCCAGCCACAAAGGTGCCCATTTCACTCCAGATACAGCAGGCACCATTGCAAGATGGCCTTCCTCTGCCGAGCAACACAACACAGCAGTCAAAGACTTGCAGCTTCACCCCCACTCTGGGCTCCAAGCCCAATGTCAAGGCTGCAGAATGAACCAAAATATGCATGAACAGAAACTGGCCGCTTCTGCTTTTGGCCTCACAAGGATGCTTCGCAACTCTGCACTTTGTTTCTTTGGCCACACGGTCAGGAATGGCCCCCCTCACAGCTGCATGGACCACACAATCCTCCCTTTGCAGCTTATCAAAAGCCAAGAGAGAGCTGGCCCACAGCGGACTGTACAAGTGAAGAACTGCTCAAGGAAAGTGCAGACCGCTTTCCCAAGCCAAACACACCGTTGCAAAAAGGGACAACCAACAAAACAAGGCCTGGCACCTCCAGCATTACCGCCTTTGCCTTTGGCCATAGCACTGCAGAAGCCAAGAGATAGAGCTTCCCTGACCTAAGCAGCCAGATGCTCTCCCAGAGGCACCAGCCCTTTGCTGCCTCAACATGACAGCTCAAAAGCCAAGTTCTGTGGTCGCTGCCTGGAGGAAATCCCGAGCTCCTGGCACGACTCCAGCACCCAGCATCCTCAGCCTGCAACTGCAAAGTGCTGACTGCTCCAAAACTTGCAGCTCTGCCTTGCATTAAAGACAGCACCACACACAGCTGGCACTTACAGCATCAGAATATTCAGGCTCTGGTGTGACCACTGATGGAGGCTGGCAGTCATCCACCTCAATTTGCTCCACTTTGGCTTCTCCTCCAGGAGCAGCGGAAGTCAGGGGAGAGACGGCTCTTGGTTCTGTCATCTGTGAGAAGAGAGGATCATGAGGGACAGCCTGTTACCTATCATGTAGAACCACATTTCTTTTCACATGTACCACCACACCTTCTAAGGAAAAATCATAACATTTCCTTGTGACACAGGGGTTTGAAGTCACAGCCACCAAATTAAAATGGGCCAATTCAACAGCACTCGGTATGGATATGAAGTTGATTTTCCTCCCTGGCTGCCATCAGCAAGCAAGGTTGTCTTGGCAAAACAGAGCTTTTAGTGCTTGAAAGCACTGAAATGGAACACTAGGAAAGCAAGAGCAACGCCTTGGCTACTGCTGCTGCAGACGTAGAAAACTCAAACTGGATCACAATCCCATGCAGGGCTGCAAAAGTGCAGGAAACACTGTGCAGAAGCATCTTTGCTTGCTGGCAAAAGAGGAAAATGAACTGGCCTTCTCTTCCTAACAAAACAACACGCCAACAAGCCCCAAGATGGAAGCGTCACCCACTCCACTGTCTTAAGGTCTTGAATGCAGTGAGGGCATGTTTGGTGGTGAAACAGCCCTTGTGCTGAGCACTGTCATGCAGGGATTGATGAAAGTCTGTCGGAAGGTGCCTCAAGAGCCTGCCACTGTCGAGGCTAAAGCTCCCTCGGCACCTCCTCCCTGGCCTTGTGCTGCACCCCCTTGCCCAGCTCCCCTGTCCTTCTGTGCACACGCTGCAGCCCCTCCATGACTTTCTGCTCCCCAGGGCCAACAAGTGCACACAGCACTCCAGCTGTGGCCGCAGTGCTGCCCAGCACAGGCCACGCTCACTGCCCTGCTCCTGCTGCCCCACTGCTGCTGGCACAGCCACCATGCCCTTGGCCTTCTTGGCCCCCTGGCCACACGCTGCCTCATCTTCAGCTGCTCAAGGCCGCCAACACCCTTGGCTTTTTTTGGCCCACGTAGCTCCCCAGCCACAAAGGTGCCCATTTCACTCCAGATACAGCAGGCACCATTGCAAAATGGCCTTCCTTTGCCGAGCAACACAACACAGCAGTCAAAGACTTGCAGCTTCACCCCCACTCTGGGCTCCAAGCCCAATGTCAAGGCTGCAGAATGAACCAAAATATGCATGAACAGAAACTGGCCGCTTCTGCTTTTGGCCTCACAACGAGGCTTCGCATCTCCGCACTTTGTTTCTTTGGCCACACGGTCAGGAATGGCCCCCCTCACAGCTGCATGGACCACACAATCCTCCCTTTGCAGCTTATCAAAAGCCAAGAGAGAGCTGGCCCACAGCGGACTGTACAAGTGAAGAAGTGCTCAAGGAAAGTGCAGACCGCTTTCCCAAGCCAAACACATCTTTGCAAAAAGGGACAACCAACAAAACAAGGCCTGGCACCTCCAGCATTACCGCCTTTGCCTTTGGCCATAGCACTGCAGAAGCCAAGAGATAGAGCTTCCCTGACCTAAGCAGCCAGATGCTCTCCCAGAGGCACCAGCCCTTTGCTGCCTCAACATGACAGCTCAAAAGCCAAGTTCTGTGGTCGCTGCCTGGAGGAAATCCCGAGCTCCTGGCACGACTCCAGCACCCAGCATCCTCAGCCTGCAACCGCAAAGTGCTGACTGCTCCAAAACTTGCAGCTCTGCCTTGCATTAAAGACAGCACCACACACAGCTGGCACTTACAGCATCAGAATATTCAGGCTCTGGTGTGACCACTGATGGAGGCTGGCAGTCATCCACCTCAATTTGCTCCACTTTGGCTTCTCCTCCAGGAGCAGCGGAAGTCAGGGGAGAGACGGCTCTTGGTTCTGTCATCTGTGAGAAGAGAGGATCATGAGGGACAGCCTGTTACCTATCATGTAGAACTACATTTCTTTTCACATGTACCACCACACCTTCTAAGGAAAAATCATAACATTTCCTTGTGACACAGGGGTTTGAAGTCACAGCCACCAAATTAAAATGGGCCAATTCAACAGCACTCGGTATGGATATGAAGTTGATTTTCCTCCCTGGCTGCCATCAGCAAGCAAGGTTGTCTTGGCAAAACAGAGCTTTTAGTGCTTGAAAGCACTGAAATGGAACACTAGGAAAGCAAGAGCAACGCCTTGGCTACTGCTGCTGCAGACGTAGAAAACTCAAACTGGATCACAATCCCATGCAGGGCTGCAAAAGTGCAGGAAACACTGTGCAGGAGCATCTTTGCTTGCTGGAAAAAGAGGAAAATGAACAGGTTTCTCTTCCTAACAAAACAACACGCCAACAAGCCCCAAGATGGAAGCGTCACCCACTCCACTGTCTTAAGGTCTTGAATGCAGTGAGGGCATGTTTGGTGGTGAAACAGCCCTTGTGCTGAGCACTGTCATGCAGGGATTGATGAAAGTCTGTCGGAAGGTGCCTCAAGACCCTGCCACTATCGAAGGTAAAGCTCCCTCGGCAGCTCCTCCCTGGCCTTGTGCTGCACCCCCTTGCCCAGCTCCCCTGTCCTTCTGTGCACACGCTGCAGCCCCTCCATGACTTTCTGCTCCCCAGGGCCAACAAGTGCACACAGCACTCCAGCTGTGGCCGCAGTGCTGCCCAGCACAGGCCACGCTCACTGCCCTGCTCCTGCTGCCCCACTGCTGCTGGCACAGCCACCATGCCCTTGGCCTTCTTGGCCCCCTGGCCACACGCTGCCTCATCTTCAGCTGCTCAAGGCCGCCAACACCCTTGGCTCTTTTTGGCCCACACAGCTCCCCAGCCACAAAGGTGCCCATTTCACTCCAGATACAGCAGGCACCATTGCAAAATGGCCTTCCTTTGCCGAGCAACACAACACAGCAGTCAAAGACTTGCAGCTTCACCCCCACTCTGGGCTCCAAGCCCAATGTCAAGGCTGCAGAATGAACCAAAATATGCATGAACAGAAACTGACCGCTTCTGCTTTTGGCCTCACAACGAGGCTTCGCATCTCCGCACTTTGTGTCTTTGGCCACACGGTCAGGAATGGCCCCCCTCACAGCTGCATGCACCACACAATCCTCCCTTTGCAGCTTATCAAAAGCCAAGAGAGAGCTGGCCCACAGCGGACTGTACAAGTGAAGAACTGCTCAAGGAAAGTGCAGACCGCTTTCCCAAGCCAAACACATCTTTGCAAAAAGGGACAACCAACAAAACAAGGCCTGGCACCTCCAGCATTACCGCCTTTGCCTTTGGCCATAGCACTGCAGAAGCCAAGAGATAGAGCTTCCCTGACCTAAGCAGCCAGATGCTCTCCCAGAGGCACCAGCCCTTTGCTGCCTCAACATGACAGCTCAAAAGCCAAGTTCTGTGGTCGCTGCCTGGAGGAAATCCCGAGCTCCTGGCACGACTCCAGCACCCAGCATCCTCAGCCTGCAACCGCAAAGTGCTGACTGCTCCAAAACTTGCAGCTCTGCCTTGCATTAAAGACAGCACCACACACAGCTGGCACTTACAGCATCAGAATATTCAGGCTCTGGTGTGACCACTGATGGAGGCTGGCAGCCATCCACCTCAATTTGCTCCACTTTGGCTTCTCCTCCAGGAGCAGCGGAAGTCAGGGGAGAGACGGCTCTTGGTTCTGTCATCTGTGAGAAGAGAGGATCATGAGGGACAGCCTGTTACCTATCATGTAGAACTACA
Source organism: Melozone crissalis (assembly GCF_028551555.1). NCBI lineage: Eukaryota > Metazoa > Chordata > Aves > Passeriformes > Passerellidae > Melozone > Melozone crissalis. The sequence goes on along the minus strand of NW_026535783.1, from coordinate 14,791,040 downwards.
TTTCTTTTCACATGTACCACCACACCTTCTAAGGAAAAATCATAACATTTCCTTGTGACACAGGGGTTTGAAGTCACAGCCACCAAATTAAAATGGGCCAATTCAACAGCACTCGGTATGGATATGAAGTTGATTTTCCTCCCTGGCTGCCATCAGCAAGCAAGGTTGTCTTGGCAAAACAGAGCTTTTAGTGCTTGAAAGCACTGAAATGGAACACTAGGAAAGCAAGAGCAACGCCTTGGCTACTGCTGCTGCAGACGTAGAAAACTCAAACTGGATCACAATCCCATGCAGGGCTGCAAAAGTGCAGGAAACACTGTGCAGAAGCATCTTTGCTTGCTGGAAAAAGAGGAAAATGAACAGGCCTTCTCTTCCTAACAAAACAACACGCCAACAAGCCCCAAGATGGAAGCATCACCCACTCCACTGTCTTAAGGTCTTGAATGCAGTGAGGGCATGTTTGGTGGTGAAACAGCCCTTGTGCTGAGCACTGTCATGCAGGGATTGATGAAAGTCTGTCGGAAGGTGCCTCAAGACCCTGCCACTATCGAAGCTAAAGCTCCCTCGGCAGCTCCTCCCTGGCCTTGTGCTGCACCCCCTTGCCCAGCTCCCCTGTCCTTCTGTGCACACGCTGCAGCCCCTCCATGACTTTCTGCTCCCCAGGGCCAACAAGTGCACACAGCACTCCAGCTGTGGCCGCAGTGCTGCCCAGCACAGGCCACGCTCACTGCCCTGCTCCTGCTGCCCCACTGCTGCTGGCACAGCCACCATGCCCTTGGCCTCCTCGGCCCCCTGGCCACACGCTGCCTCATCTTCAGCTGCTCAAGGCCGCCAACACCCTTGGCTCTTTTTGGCCCACGCAGCTCCCCAGCCACAAAGGTGCCCATTTCACTTGACATATAGCAGGCACAATTGCAAGATGGCCTTTCTTTTTCCAGCACCTCTTGGTCCAGGTAAGTATCAGAATTTTTGATAGGAATAGTAATTTAAGTCGCTAATTCTAAATTAAAATGATCTTATTATACTGTACAGAATGCGCCCTTTGTTAGATTTTTCGTATCTGCTTTGAATAACCATCGTTCTTTTTGCAAAACTTGGTTTTCAGGTTTTCAAAACTCTGAGATGGAAATTTAAAAATACCTATCTGTGCCTTTTTTTTTTTTTAGTTCTGGCATGAAAATGGATTTTCTTTCGGCCTTCCTTGCTCGCCCTCTATATTCTAGTGCTACTGGCACCCCTCACATCTTCCTCTACAATTCTTAAACACCAGGGACATGAAATGTTCTTTTCTCACTCACCTCAGGATCTTCAGCACTGCTGAATACATGCTTCAGGTGACCTGTAGTGCGAAAGGAAAATGAACTACATGCTGTGAGAAAACTGCCTGGGCTGCTCAATCTCACAGAACAAGTCTACCCAAACAGATATGATTTCCCGTTTCACAACATCCCTCCAGGAGACACATGTCGTTCACACAGCCAGCAAGAGATCCGGAAAATATTCCTGCTTGTGCCTACACTGCAGCCTGTTCAGCCAGTAAATGAATACAAATGTGATCAATAATATGCAAATTGTTCTCTAACACTCAATGCTCCTGTTCTACCAAACACATAAAACAGCTTCTGAAATCCTCTCCTTCAGGTACTTTTTTTTTTTCCCAATCACTTACATGCACTAATTCTCATTAACTTGCAGGAAACAGTTGCCCAGAAAAGCTTTCCCAAAATCCCCCTGAGCTGGGGCAGTTCTGTTGTGGAAGTGCACCGCAGCACCCCTAGGCTTCAGGAGCACTCACTGCTTTAGAGTTTGCACTTCCTTGCAAAAAGAATTATTATTTTAGCACTCAAAAAAAAAAAAAAAAAAAACCCAAAGAAACTTAAAAGAATCTAAAAATAAATAAGCTTTCTCTGAATTCTGAGAACAACTGCAGAGACTTTAAAAGGCATTCCCTGAAGGTCTGCCAGTCTACATTTTCAAAGGTGTCTTGCTTGTCCCAGCAAACTGAGGAAATCACAGACTCTGCTGCCACAGATTCTCCCGTGGAGGGAACAGAACCCCTGCAGGTTCCCTTGCAAATGCTGCCCCCGTGGCTACAGATACCCCCTTTTTAGCTGGACACCTTGACAGGAGCTTTACCAAAGCAGTGGTATCATAATGCTCTTTCTGTTTTAAAATCAGAAAATCAGTCACTAAGAAAGAGCAGAGGGACATACAAAAGCCAGGTTAGGTTACACCCTAATCTAAGGAGAAGGGAAACCTCTACTTACGGGTCAAGTGTATCACATAATAGATTGAAAAGGACACGCCATAGGCAACGAAAGCTGCCGTGGTAAGATGGTGAAACATTGTTCCAGTGTTGTGGGAGTTTGCCACAACACAAGGAAAGACAAGGCTCTTGTCAGTGGGCAGCTGCCTACTGACAAAGGCGGCAATCAGGAGGGTTCTCCTGATCTGAACAAGCGCTAGGGCTGCTCTGACACTCAGGCCTTCCGTGCACCAAGGCAACCTTCTGATGTCACTATGACAATGTGGCAACCATGCCCTGACATCACAAAGGAACAGCTCTGTGTTGGTCTGTGAGTTTATGCAAAGCAATAACCAACCTTCCCTACATCAAACACAAAAGAGCCAGGGAAGTTCTCCTCTGCCACAAAGCAGCACAAATTCCCCTCATGAGCCAAACCCTGTTGTTCAGGGCATCCAAGAGGAACTCCAGGAGTGTCCCAAGCACCTACAGCCTGTGCCCCAACTGAGCACTCAGATGGGACACAAGCAAAGGAAACCAGACCAAGAAAATGGCCCCAAGCATTGCACATGTGAGAAATGACTCTCACTTTCAAAATTTAAAGGATTTTCAAAGCTTAACAAAGAATTGAATAAGAAAACTTATAGCATTGGGAGTCTCTGTGACTAGCAGCCATGTGCTCATGTACAAAAAGGATGCTTGGCCTTTTATACCCTTAGCTCCTCCAGAAGTTTTGTCAGTCAACTCTTTCTCTGCTGTCCATTGGTGGAGATTACTTTCTTGCACCTTGACTGGAGGTCAGGTGTTGTTACACCCTGCCTGCTGGTCACAAGTCAGCCCTCCCCAAATGCCCTGACAACCAAGGCAATTACAAAGGGGAGGAGAAAGAAGATAATGGGAGGATATATAACAATATCATCACTACACATTTGAACATCCACATAACATCTACTTCTTAATTGTCAGAGCCAACCATTGCATTACTCATCTAGAACACACAGAACCAGGAGAGAAGCCACTGTTGGCATCACAGTTGAACTGCTTCCTAATAAATCTCCCCACCTATTTGCACCTTTCTGGGACATGCGCAGGGCTCTGGTGCATGTACATCTCTGCCTTTCTTCCCCTTTGGAAGCAGTCGAACTGGCAGCATCTGCCCGCCAGCAGCAGCCGCTCCAAGCTGGGAACGCCGCTGGCAGTGCTGATTTCCAGAGGCTTCTGTGTGCCAGGGGAAGCCAAGGCAGGAGCGGGTTGAACTGTGCTGGCGCTGCTGCTGCTGTGTGCCAGAGAGCCCCGGCTGGGCAGGGCACGGTGCCCACTGCGCTGCGGGCTCTTTCTCCTGCCTGAGCTGGGCACACCTGGCAACAAGGCTTGACAACTGGTGGGCAAGCCGAGGGGTTTCTGGGGCTGCTCTGCTCTGCACACACCCAGGACACGCGCAGCACAGAATCTTAACCCTCAAATAGGTGAACCAAAGGGAAACAGCTGGAAAAGTTTTCACTTGGTCCATTCTTACCTGTTCAACAGAAGTCTTCAAAATGAATGTTACCAAGCAGGGCCTGATCCCTGCTGCCAGCTCAGGGTTAGAAGAGAGGCAATACTTGATCTCAGCACTGGGTGTGTGGGGAATCACTTCCCTGATACGTGCACACCCAGCAATCTCACTTACTAGTATGTTTCCATGGATCTAAGACATTCTCAATACTTTTCTGAAACTCACAGGCTAAACATTACCCCAAATTATTTGATTTACTGATTGATACCTATTGACTTTTTGATACCTGAATCACTTCTCAGAATCTACTGACATGAGAATAGGAGTGTCCTGCAGGTTCCTGCTGGCCTTTGTCCCTAGTCCAGGAGGAGCCCCCTGCACAAATAACCCAGGGCAAAACTGGGCTTGCTAAGGAACTTCGTTCTATCAGTTGCAATAGCAAATAATACCCAGCAACCCCTGGATTCCTAAAAATCTGCGGAGCAGGAGAAGGAGGTGGAGCATGGTGCTCGGCAGCAGGGGAAGGTAGGCAGTGCACTTTCAGGACATCCCCTGGATCAAAACCATGTGCATTTCATCCTTCTCATCATTCCAGCTCAGAACCAGGCCTTGTATCTCCTGCTCAGGAGTGGAATTTCCCAGTTACGGCATCGGCTCACACATGGCTGGCTGTGAGATGAGGCCAATGAATCAAGGATTTAAAAGAACTGGAAGAGGTAAAATTTTAGCAAGATTTAGTTAAGGGGAAAGAGTATAGCAAGAAGAGTAGAAATAATATGGAATAGTTACTGTTTTGCAGGTAAGGTAGTTAAGGCTAGGGTAATATATCACTTGCCTTTCTTTTTTATGTTTAAAGAACCAGGATGGGATGCAGATTTCTTTGTGACAAAGAAGAGGACCAGAGCCTGCACCTGGGGCCTGAAACTTCAGCTATAGCCAAGAAGTGCAAAAGCCTGCCAACTGGTCATAAGTAAAGAGGTTAAATTGAGGAAGACGTCTTAGCCTTCATCAGAAGGAGACCATTCCCCACTTTAAAACCCACCAACCCATTTGAAGTGAAAGATTGAAGAAAGCAAAGGAACTTTAGACTCAATTATAATCCATAGTAATACAAAAGGGGGTAGACAGTGTTACCTAATGAATATGTGTTTGGTTTTTGGAAAATTGTATGAATATGTAAGACATTTTAGATCAGTAGAGAGCCAGTGATTCTTCACACATGTCTTTAGGAGACAACTCCTCCTGTGCCTGGCGCTGTAATAAACACACCACCTTCTAACTTCAGCTGTGGCGAGTTCTATTCCACACCTCATTTGGTGACCGAGGCAGGAGCGCTTCTCTGCTCCAGCGAGAACAACCGTGCTGTGGTCGTCTCTGGGTGCTGCCAGGACATTCCTTTCCTGGAGGCACCTTGGCTCTGGGCTGTTCCTCGTGGGGGACAGACAAGACTGCTGGGACTGTGGAGAAAGGGAATGTTTAACTCTGTATAAAGTAACCCGTAAGGCGAATGCAGGGGAAGGGCTGTTCCTAAGTCACACAGAGATGTCCTGCGCACAACGTACGCCTGTACAGTTTGGGTTTGGGTCTGGCTGCCGGCAGAAAGGATTTGCTGTATCAAGAAGGACCTGCTAGCAATTCTGGGGGTGAATTGAGCAAATGCTGTTTTATTCCTGCAGTTTTTCCTGTGTGTTGTAATTGTGGTTGTGTTTTCAGTGGGTGTGTTTTGAGGAAGATAATGTGGGTGGATGCTGATGTGGTGGATGGTGAGTTGTGTTGAGAAAAGTGAGCACTCTGTCCCGTCATAAAGAGACACTCCTTTCCCAGTGAGCTTGTGTGTGTGGACTTTGTAATTGCAGGGGTTGGTACTCCCTGTGAGTGACACCTGGTGCCTGGGTATACAGGGGGGTTGAGTGGTTTTTTCCCCTCATTGTGATCATTTGGGACTGTACGGTTGTGTTTGGGGAGATTTTAGGATTTTGTTTGCAACAAGTGCAGCAATTTATGCAGAAAACTACAGTGTGGTGATTTACGTATGTTGAACTATGGTAGTTCCTTTCGACCACCCCGCCTCCCCCATGGTTTAAAATCTCCTGCCACGAGGTGGACGCTCTCTTTCCTCTCCTGGACATCCTCTTCCCTCTCCGGGATGCTCCCTTTCTCTCCTGGAGTTGTTCTCCATTAAAGCTGTGCGACTTTGGTCCCGAGAAGAAAGAGCGCCTCTCGTCTTTTCCATTGTCCTTGTCAGTGTCACTGGGGTCCAGAGCTCACCAAACTGATCCACCATGAGGCAAAAACCGACAAATGGCCACACATGCAGAGCTCAAAAATTGGCCACATTTCTGATGGACTGGAGTGTTTGCCACACTTTTGGAAATCCCTATTCCCACACAGGTCAGGCAATTTTTGAAAGGACGCACAACACTCCAAAACCCATTCTAGGTCAACAAAAGGGGGGGTGGCCCAAGCAGCACCTCTGATAAGGTTGAGCAAACCTTTAGATGTCTTTATGCTTTGGATAGCTCATTTGCAGGACCTAATCCTCCAATTTTTAGGCACTTTTCAAACAGCACACAGGCAAAATTGAAAGAAAATCCTCCCGTTTTGATCAGAAACCTTGAGTTAGGACAAGTTGAAGGACCATTTGCACTAATCACTTGGGGCAAAGGGTATGCTTGTATTTATTTGCACAGGTGCCAGACCTAAGTGGGTTCCCACGAAGGACATGAAACCGTCTCATACACAAGAGCGCACCGACAATTCCACCAGCAGGGAAATGAGCACGCAGACGTGAGCCGCACGGAGAAACTACGGTTCATGCCAGACGTTCCCTGTTCAACCTGCGAAAGCTACAAATCTTGAGTTTGATTGTTGATTTTTGGACTTTGAAAATTGTTTCGATCATAGAGCTCTTTCAGCAAAAGCCTCATGTCCATTGTGTTCAAAAGAATTCTAAGATATCCAAATTTGTAGAAATTGAAGGTTAGAGGGAGAGTTTAGTGCCCTATAGTTGGCCAGTCCCTGAACAAGTGCTAAAAGATTTGCTTGAGAACTGAAATAGACAGGGAAGATTTTGCCAAAAAGCAGCTGAACAGGAACATGAAGCTTGATCAAATGATATACTGGCATTTGTTGGTTTTGCTTGCTTGCTTTTGCTGCATATATGTGCATATATGCCTGTAGATCAACCAAAAATGAATGTTTGCCTTGCTTTAGCCAACTCAGCAGGCTCAGACACCATATGTTTGACCAATTTGATCCCAAAGAAACCCTTGGTGACCTGTTTGGTCGGTGTGCCAGTGCCAGCCAAGGAATGGCCAATACCCAATCGTGACAAATATTGGTGTGAGGCTGCCAACGAGACCAATCCCATAAGCAGTTGTCATCATTGGGCCCCTGATCTTCTTAGAGCACCTTCTGAACCTCAAGAACTGGAATTCTTGGTTCATTTCTAATGGAAATTTGTGCTGCATTTCAGTACCAGGGAGATCCACAGTTAGATGTTACTCCCCATCATCCTGTGGACAGATACTCAAGTTTGTGGTGCAATTGTACTATCCCAGCGTCCCCTAAGGGTGAAACTGCTGACAAGTAGATGACCTAGATGAGTCCCCACGACAATTAGTAACAGAAAATTGGCTCATTTGTGGAGGTAGAGCCTGACAGGGAATTTCTCAAAAATTAAAGGTGGCCCATGTAGCATCAGACAACTCACTGTGATAGCACTTATCATTTAAAAAGCCATCAAGAGAAAACAGAGAGAAAAGAGATTTGCCCATCATTATAAAGAAAACTGTAATAGCAATTTCAGACCCCAGGGCCCTGCAAAATGAGTTGCATCAAATTTATTTCTGCATCCACTTGCCTCGGGTCAGGCATTGAAACCATTATAGCGATTGGGGTGCTGGCTGAAGAAAGAAGACAGTGCTACTTGCACTTCAATTAGTGACATGATGACTGATGTTAGTGTTGTCAGACATGCAACCTTACAGAACAGAGTAGCAATTGATTTTCTTTTACTGGCACATGGACATGGTTGTGAGGAATTTGAAGGATTGTGTTGTATGAACCTGTCTGATCCCTCTGAATCCATCCACAAAAGCATAAAAAACTGAAACATTTGAGAGCTCCAACTAAAGAAGATGGTGGGTCATGGTTAGATGATTTGTTCCAAGGATGGAGCTTTGCACCCTGGCTAAGGGGAACTTTGTAGAATAGGTCTCTATGGATTGGGTGTTTTGGTAGTGGTACTAGTAGTAATACCTTGCATACATTGGTATGTGTGACAAATGATGGGCAAAACTATCAAAGAAGTTTTTATCACACAAGAGAGAGAGATAGGAAATAGATCACAGAGAGTTCTCGAAATATCACACAGATGGTGGATGAAGGTATAGACATGGAGGAAGGTTTTGAATTAAGACCCTGGAACAGACAAGACTTTTTTGGAACAATGACTTGTAATTGCTGTCAGACATGACTTATGCTCTTTGAACTGACTGGACTTTCACAGCATTAAAATTGCTGTGTTGGAATATAGCAAGGCTTAATGTGAGCAAAAAGGATGCTTTAAGCAAGTAAGAAGCAGGTATACTATAGTAAAGCCATGAAATGCAAGGTAGTTAATAAACGACACGGATACAAAGGTTTCTTTTTAGCCCACCCGTGAGGGGGAATTGTGGGAATCTTTCAAATCAGAGGGTTCTGGGAAAGCTGCAAAAGGCACAACTCAGAGAAAGCAGAGCTGCAGTTAGAGCAAAGCAGCAGCCATAAGATTTGTCAGCAGAAAAGTTATATAAGAAGTAGAAAAGTAAGGACAAATAGAACAATGATTTCTGTATATTACTGTAGAATCCCGGATGTTCGTATGTCTGAGATGTAACACACAACAGAACTCCCTTTGGTCATCAGCAAATACCTTCGTTTATTGCCTGCAGCACCCACAGCCCATTTAGCCCATTCCAAACTCCCAGGCCGAGACATCTCATTGGTCTATCTCAAACTCCCAGGCCGAGACATCTCATTGGTCTATCTCTGTGCCCCCAGACTCTGAACCAATGCAATGTCTGCATCTTAGGAGAGCTCCCATTGCCTGGGAACCTCTGTCAGTCAGTCCAGAGGCTGCTCCGTGGAGCTGAATTGGGCTGCTCATTCTAACTTGATTGATACAGACGCAGCAGTGTATTAACGCTTGGCTGGAATGACTCCCTAAGCTACAGAAAAGTAACTCTAGCAAGATATTAGGAACTTCTAAGCTTGATAATGGAGCTCTGTGCATTGTGTTTTAAGGCTTACAAGCAGGTATAGCGTTTGAAAGAAGCAAGCAGTGTTTTAACAAAAGCTACGTGTGCTTATAGTGGTTGCACAGAACTACTGTCAATATGCTTTTGCTTTGTGTGAGTAGTCAAAAGACTTTTCAAGTAAGTTGTACCATTAAGTTCATTGCCTCCTGCCAGGGACGTGAGCCGCTGACATCTTCCCACTGTCATACCCAACAGCTCGAGGCGCGTTCCTCAGCAGTCCCGTCCGTTTCGTGATTCGTACAGAGACCCGCGGCCAGCAATACTCAGCTGAGGACCAGAAGAGACCGGAATAGCCCGGGCACTGCAGCTTCACTGCAAGGCATCCGGCAGCCTTGAGGGTACAAAGCGAGCACAGGTCGGAGCTCCTCGTGTCCGGAGCGAGCCCGGAGCAGCTCTCCCAGGCCGCAGCCCCTCCCAGGCCCAGCTCCGGGCGCAGCCGGGGCCGCTCCGCCTGCGCGGGGCCGCTGCCGGGGCGCTGTGGCGGCTCCTCCCGTGGGGCGGAGCTGAGGCGGCCCCGGCGGCCCCGGCCCGGCCCCGCCGCGCTCCGAGCGCGGCCCCGGAGCGGCCTGGCCGAGGCGGCGAGGGACGGGCGGCGAGGGACCGGGGGCATGGGGCGCTCCGGGAACGGGCGGACATCCCGGCAGAGGGGAGAGAGACGTGGCAGAGGGAGGAGTGAGCGGGAGAGGGGAGAGATGCTGGGAGGAGGGCAGAACTCTGGGAGAGGGGAGGAATCCTGCAAGAGGGAGAAGCCACCGCGGAGAAGGGTGAGATCCCGACAGAGGCGGGAGAGTCCGATAGAAGGGGCAGCTCTCGGGAAAGACGGGAGGACCCAGGAAGACGGGGTAGAGCTCGGGAGAGGACAGACTCCGGGAGCGGGGAGCGCCCGGGAGCAGAGAGAGAGCGCGGGAGCCGGGAGATCCCTGGGAAGGGGTGAGCCAGGGAGAGGGGTGACAGGCTTGGACCGGGGAGAGTCCAAGAGAGGAGATGCCGGGAACGGATATAGAGCCCTGGGAGAAGGGCGAGAGTCCGGGGCACAGGGAGGAGAGGCCGGGTGAGGGGGCATCCCGGGAGAGGGGAGACAGCCCTTGGAGAGAGGGCAGAACCCGGGGACGGGCTGAGCTTTGGAAAGACGGGAGATGCCCGGCTCGGGGAGTCCTGCAGCCAGGCCGAGAACGGACGCAAGTCGCCCAAAAAGGCATGCGTACTTCTGAAGACCTCGGGTCTTCTTTTATCCCCCTTCCAAATGCATATGCATACAGTTTCACAATAAGTTCATACATATTCATTCTGCCTGACATTTAGCACCAGTTCTTCTTCATCAAAGGAATTTCTAAGTCGGGGGCAAATCGACCTTGTGGTCTTTCTGTTTTTCTTTCTCTGTCTCCTTGCTGTCTCCTTGCTGTCTCGGCATGCGAGCCTTCAGCTTTGGCTTCACAGACTTTTCACCTTTCTTAGGCACTTCACCCAATTCAGAATGGATCTTTACTCTGTCTCATTCCCCCCTTTCCTAGGAAAGAAGTAAATTCTTTTACTTAAGGAAAACCCCTACGACAATAAGTGTCTTTTAACGCTTCACCATGTGTACGTTTGACAAAGAGGTCAGTACAGCTATTCGTTGTAGGATTCTACAGTTCTAAATTAACAATGTAATAAATAATCTTAACAAAATTACAAATACAGAGATTAGAATGGTTTTTACTAGACAGAATAACATCATTGCTATCAATTTGTACAGCAGCACAAGCAGTTCTCAAGCATACACTCTTTTCTAGTATATACGAGCACAGTTTTCTGGTCAGTGACTGGATGAATTTCAAAGTGACAAATACTCTGTTCAGTGTCTAAACACACACACACACATCTTGCACATTAATAGTACTGCTTTCACAAATGAATTCTATCTGTTCTCTAGTAATGCAGGATTCTAAGTTTACTGTCTGCCACTTTCTATTCATCTTTCGTGCTCACACTCTATGTTCTGAAGGATAGAGTATTGTTTTTTCATGGTTTAATCTTAGGGCAACGATGGGATGGATAACATAAACAGTGGCATTATGTATGGTAAACACAAAGGCAGTTGCCACATTAGAAACAGGATCATAGGTGAAATTCACCATAGTCTGCCAGGATTGAAACTTCCTTTCAATATTAATTGCATTATCTCACACAATTTCTTGAATTTCAGCTGGAAAATTACTTTCACTCCTTTCTCATATGATCAGAGCTGCTGTTGCTTGTATCCATAACTGTGCTTGTATACAACTGAAAGCTAAAGACACATTATCTTGAACTATACTAAGTGCTTCTACTATTAACTTGTGGTCTTGGTCTTTGGCTTTTTCATACTTCCTTACTTTGGCAGTACTTTTGAAATCTGTCACTGGCTAGTTCTTAATGCCAATAGAGATTACTATAAAGGCTGCTTCAATTTTGTTAGGCTGCTTGCTGCAGTGGCCAGTTTATTCACTAGTATTTCTGAATCAATTCTATTTAAAACTCTTAATTTTGTCTCTAATATGCCAGTTAGATGTTTGTTATGGGGAACAGGAACTGCTTTCTTTCTATGACTATCTCTCCTTGCCAGGGGGGCTCACACTGCAAATTCAGACACACTTCACAAGTGTATCTGACAGAGGTTTAGGTCATATTTGAGGCAGATGTTTGTTCTGAAATGTAGAGACTTCAGGGAATTTAACTTCTCTTTCTCCTTCCAAAGCACCTGATTTCTCAGATGTGTGGCAAGCAGGAATGTCTCTCTTGGTCTACAAAACTTCACTCACCTTGCCCCTAGCTTCAGGTCTAAGCCTCAAGTAAATAATGAAGGGGAAACCTGAGAGAAGAGCCTAAATTCATTGCAGTGTTGCAGTGCCTCAGAAGAAACTGGGATCAGGTTTCTGCTGCTTGAAACACTCAGCACAAAAGTGATGCTCAAAATCTTACAGCCTGCTGCTGAACTCTGAGGGGGGGGGTGTCTCTCTCTCTCTCTCTACCTCTTTTAAGCAGAATCCAACTGCTTCAGACTGGGACGATCACTGATCCAAATCTCAGTAGGAAAAGGGATAGCTATAAAGAAAATCACCTTCTTTGCTTGGGTTAATAATGCTGCAGTTCAGCACCCTTTACCAGCTATTGCCTGGGTGTTCAGCCAACCAGCTTAGAAAATGACTTAAGGAAACTGATTTCTTGGTGTTCCTGGTTTTAAGCACCAGGAGAGCTGGCTCTTTCCTTTCTTGTTCTGATCTTGAGATATGCCTGTTTTTGTAACCATGTTGTCTAGCTCTCAAAGGAAGTTTTTAGGAAGGATGGGCAGGCTGGTTGGATTTTTGAGATGTTAATTTGCATTATCAGCTCTACACATTTGAGAGACCATTCTGGATTGAATAATAGCTGTTGTTCAGTCACATTCTTTACTACGTTAGGTTCAAGTTTGGAGTTTGGGTAGAGTCTGAACTAGTATGGGGTGTATAAGGCCCTGCTGCTGTGGTAAAAAGTGCAGTGTCCACTTTGAATAGTAATTTGAGCTCAAAGGCAGGTGACTTCTACAGGCTGTATCAAGGTGAAATTACACTAACAGTCTGATTCACTTAGGTTATCACAGACTTCCTGGTGTTCATGTACACCAGGGGAGGTTCAGACACTAATTACATCTGGTCTCTAATAAGCTGTCCTATTGATGACTCAGCACTTTACTTTGATTTCTTCTCCTCAGATTCCTTGAAGTGTTCACAGTTCTTGTTCTTGCTATTCTTGCTCTTCACATACTTGATTCTCGTGGATTACTACAGTAGATATGTTTAAATCTTTTATCTCAGGAGGTTTTCTCATGGATCTAGTATACTGATTAAATGCCAGGGACCAAGGCCATTCACTGTTGCTTTGAATAGAGGTACTCTCAAGTTCTAAAACTTCAGTTATGATTACACACAAAACAATTCTACAAACTAAAATATGAGCTACTCTCGACTGCAATGTACTCATTTTGCCCAAGTAAGTTTTAGTCTCAGTTCATTTTCTCTTGGCGTCACTCTTCAAGGGGTTTCTGGGCCTTCTTCACTCGAGAGTGATGAATCTAGGCGTCCTGCTCCTTGATTTTGATTGCAGTGAAGGTGGTGAGAAGTATTCGCAGTGGTCTCTCCCACTGTGGTTCTGAAGTCTTCTCTGTAAGAGACTTAACATATACATCATCTCCAGGCTATCTAACTCCCTGCTCTATGTTCCAGCCACATGTTTCTCAATTACTCTGAGCTGCTTGCTTAATGCCACTATGTAGGTGGACATTCTGGACATTCCCTTTGTATTCTATATGGTCTTCTATAAGGCATTCTAAAAGGACTCAGCATTCCTTTAGCTTAAGGTTTAGTTTGAATTTGCAATAGTGCTAGTGGAAGAGCTTGGGCTAGGGTAGATTAACTTCTTGCCTCAGTCTTCTGATTTGCTGCTTAATCAAATGATTCATTCTCTCCACCTGGCTGCTTGATTGGGGGTGGTATGGGGTGTGAAGTTCCTAATCTATGCCCAGATGGCTACTAATCTGTTGCACTATTTTGGAAATGAAATGTGATTCTTTATCTGAGGATATCGTGGCTGGAACTCTGAAGTGTGGTATTATTTCTTGTAAAAATAGTCTGGCCACTCCTTGAGCTTTGACTGTTGTGATGGGAAATGTTTCTGGCCACCCTGGAAATGTATCTATCAATACCAGTAAATAGTGATACCCCCCTTTCCTTGGGAGTTCTGAAAAGTTAATTTGCTACTGCTGTACAGGCCCATGGCCTCTCCCAGTCTGACCGAGTTTTGGCCGGGGGGTATTTTGGGGTTAGTCTGGAGGCAAGGATCACACTGTCGGCTTACTTGAGTGATAGTGGCATATAAATTCCTGACAACAATACAACGATTCTTTCAATCAGATGTGTGTTCTAGAAAGCCTGTGGAAATTACTGCTTCAAAGTCAACACTTCATTTCAATGCACTCTGTATCACTCGCAGCCTTGGTCATTTTGAGAAAGGAGCCACACTCTATAAGTGGCTTTAAAGTAGTTAGGCTCTAGTGTGCTTTCTAGTGCTCTTCTTTCACTAGTAATCATGAAAATGGGAAGGGGTTACTAGCTCTCTTTCAATGGTAGCCCACCCCTTGCCATTGTACATCTCTTTTGATTAGTATTATTGTATTAAGGCTTACCTTTGAGGAAAATCTGTACCTCACCCTTTGCTGCTTTCTTTGCCTCTCCATCCGCCAGCTCATTTCTTTAAAATTTTCTGGCTGGCTTTGTGGATAGGGAGGCAAAAGAAGGCATCTCTTAGGCCTAAAACAGTGAACCAGGTTAGCTCAGGTGTTAAACAAGTTAGTAAGGTATATGGATTTGCTACTACAGGGTATAAATTCTGTGTTATCTTATTGACAGCCTTTAATCTGGTACTATCAGTTATTGGGCTGATTCTTTCTTTATCTTCCTTTTGAGGGTACTACTCAGTTCTCACTAGTTGTGTTCTTTTCTTAAGCTTGATGCTCATGGGGGAGGATCTTTCACTCTCTCTGGTACAGCAGAGGCCCATACCCTTGAAAACACTTGTTTACTTATTCTAATATCTCCTTACTAATGTCTTTAATTTCAGTGTCTGTTAATGTTAAGCCTAACCTCTTTGTATCATTTGCCTCCAGAGTAACCTTTCTCATTTGAGAATGTTTAGCAAATTGAGCAAATTGTACAAAAGCTTTTAGGTACACATAGTACACATGTTACTTTAAAGTTTTGCACAAGTATGCCTTCTCAGACTGGCCAGTTGTTCATTTTCCACACTACAACATAAACATTCTCCACAGGTACTAAAGCTTTATTAAAACTGAATATATGACCCTTTTATCGACAAAAATTCTTCCCTTTTGGGGAGGTCATCTTTACCCTTCCTCCCTTACCTTGGGAGGAGCCTTTAGCAAATCATATGTACTCACTTTGTGAACTGTGATCGCTTTGCATTTCAGCATGATAATCTTTGCCTGATTTCATACGTTGCTATCTTATGCTGCATGCTGACTAACATGTTTGATTTGCTTTCTCTTTGCTTTGTTTTCCTTTTTCAAGGGCCAAGACCAGAGGGTGGTCTGATCTTACAGTCTCTTTGCCATTCTGGGTGATTTCTTAAAGCAAAAAGACATTTCAGCATACAAAAACTCTATCTCATTTATCTTCCTATTATAAAACAGTACTAACAGCAATGAAGTATTATAAATCTTTTTATTTTCTGAGCTGCTCTTACTGGCAACTTCCTCCCGGTGAGCCCCTCTCAAAAGGGGCTAATTTAGGAACCTGTTTGCTCTGGTCAGTTCTCATTATTTATTTCTCCTTGCCCTATCTTGCTTCCACTCAAACTTCTTTTCACAGACATTCACAGTAGTTTCTCAGTTTTCCTCCTACACACAAGCTCTAAGACTTTAGGTTCTGAATCTGCTTGACCAGAAACCTCTAATTTACACTCAGGGCATGTGCTCTGACAGCAAAACAGCAATACCAGTGCTTCTCATAAACACCGCACTGCAATAATACCTGCACATCCAGCTTTTGCTCACAGGCTATTCCCGTGTTCCCTGGGGAGACGGGGCAGCCAGAGCTGTCCCTGTGCCCAGGGGACAGCCACTGTCACCTCACACAGCATGCTAATCAAAAACGTGACATAGACACTATGTTCTGATCAAACAAAATATCAGTCTTTTCTAGTTCTCTTCTTGCACAATCCAATTAAGCACTGTGCTTACTTACACTTGTTTTACTGCTTTGCAAAAAGGCTGTGCTAGTCACAGCCGAAACTCTGATATGCCCACAGACACACGCACCCGCACCCCCCCTTTATCTCAAATTCACTAGAGCCAAGGCTTGAATTGCTGTGAGGGGGGGGAATTCTTGGAATTCCTTTAACTCGTTTTATCGTAGTTAAGCATAAATCACCGTACTATAGTTCTCTTATGTAAAATGCTACTCTTGTTGCAAACAAAATCTCAAAATCTCCACAAACACTACTGTACAATCTGAGAATCAAATTACCACAATGCAGCGGAAGAAAATCACCACACAAAATCACTGGTAAAGGGCATAACTCTCAAAGTGCTCACTTTTCTCAACACAACACAGCATACCATAATTCGGCATTTACTCACATCAATTTTTCTTGGACACAATCAAAATAACAGCACACAGTGTAGAGATCAAATCTAAACATCTAAGGCAAAGGAACTCTCTGAGCTCATACTCACAGTTAAAATGTACCAAATCTACACAAATCACTACATTTAAACACGATAAATACCATCACTGACATTCCTCCACTCGCTTCTCTACGGGGCACTTCTCTCTCTGCCCTTACAGCCTGCTGCAGCCGGTGCCTCAGGCCTCACTCGGCTGCTTCAAACACGGGTAGTACTGACCCCCCCCGTACTGTATAGCACAGTAGCTCTACTCTCTTTTATACACTATACACACGATTAGAAACACAGTGCACTGACCACACAATGCATACATTAACCATACAGCAACAGAGAGTCCGGACATTACACACACACACAAACAAAACACACACGGGCTCAGCAGTTCTGCTCCATCAGAACAATGAACCCCCAACACACACATGCACGGGTTCACCCGGCTCACGCCTAGAGCCTCTAGCGGTTCTGCTCCATCAGAACAATGAACCCCCAACACACATACACGGGTTCACTCGGCTCACCCCCAGAACCGCTTGCGGTCTGCTCTATCAGAACGATGAACTCCGTCTCTAATAAGCTGCTCCATCAGCTGAACTCAGACGTCTCTGGGTGGTTTACTCCCTTGCTCTCTTTTCCCTCTCCCAGAGGCCCTTCAGTGCATACCGTATCTTCCTCCGCAGGCCAGCAGGTCCTTGTCTGTCTTCGCAGGTGGCAAGTTGAGACGAGCGGAGCCCCACCAGGGAAAAAAAAAATCTTAGGGCGCGCCTTGGAGGTTTGTCTATCCCACCTGCCCCTGCGGGGACAGAGGAGTCTTCTGCCTGGCTCGCCATAATGTTTTGCGGAGAAAAGAAGAAAGCTCAGAACTTTGTAAAAGTTGTAAAGCCCGGTATGCTTTTATTACGACGCACGCCGGACGCAAGTCCCCCAAAAAGGCATGCGTACTTCTGAAGACCTCGGGTCTTCTTTTATCCCCCTTCCAAATGCATATGCATACAGTTTCACAATAAGTTCATACATATTCATTCTGCGTGACATTTAGCACCAGTTCTTCTTTATCAAAGGAATTTCTAAGTTGGGGGCAAATCGACCTTGTGGTCTTTTCTGTTTTTCTTTCTCTGTCTCCTTGCTGTCTCCTTGCTGTCTCGGCATGCGAGCCTTTCCTTCAGCTTTGGCCTCACAGACTTTTCACCTTTCTTAGACACTTCACCTAATTCAGAATGGATCTTTACTCTGTCTCACGCGGGTCAGTGCAGTTCGGGACAGCGCAGCTGCGGGACTGGCTCCGGAGGTGGAGGCGCGTGGAAAGCGCTGCTCGGCAGCCCCGGCAGCGCTGAGAGCACAGCCCCGCCCGGGGAGGCAGCGCCACGGGCGCCGCTCGGCTTCCCAGCCCGGCCACGGCACCGCTCGGCTTCGCCGCCGGATCCGCGGCAGCTCGGAGCATCGCTCCCTGCCCGGGCCCGAGGCTCACCTGCGCCAGGTGCACCAGAGCATCGCCTCTGCCTTGACAACCCAGAGCGAGCAGTGCCCGGCAGGGACTGCAGATCCCCTTTGGTGGCAGACAAAAAAGAGCAAGGAATGTTCTGTGGGAGAATATAGGCAACAGGATGGGGTGTCAGTGTCCAATGTGTTCAGATGCACTCACAAGGATACTATTGCTCTTGGCTCAACTTGCTCTTAGTTTTTTAGAACATGGAAAAGAAGTGGGCAGACACAAATCACAAGCTGGTTGCAATGTTCAGGCACCAGCTCTCTGGATAAAATGCTACACAACTGCTGGAAAGCTGGATGCATGACTAATTACCTCCTGCTAAGTAATCTGGACTTGTTAGGGGCAGCATAGTTATCTCCCAAAAATTACTAAGGAGCCATGATTGAGAAAATTCTGAAGAAGGGCTCATACACCCACTTTTTAATGCAGTTGCTGTGGGTCTGATAAATGGAGTCTGCTTTTATGCCATGAAGGTTTGTATTGTAGGGTTTTTTTGCATGCAGGCATGCATTCAAAATTTGGGGATCTAAGATAAAATCCTTTTATAAGGGATATGGAAGAGACTAACCTTATGTGAGCAATATGTCAGCTAGGGACAGCTAAGCCATTGTTGCTGAGAGGAAGAGCAGCCCTGCAACACAGGTGTGAGCCCTGGTTGATACTCAGTAGAAGCAGAACTTAGGCAGTGCTCAGTTAGAAGATCCTGAAGAGAGAAGGGTCTAATCCTTTGGTGCAGTATTGTATGGACTTTGGGATCACTACTGCATTCTAAATAGCTTTCCCTTCAGTCACAAGAGGCTTCCATCTCTTCCAAAAATTGCCTGCTGAAACTCTTCTGCTCCCTTCCAAATCAGTTCACTACTCCAGCGTGACCCCTGAAGCACAGACAGATGACTCTTCAACAAATTATAGTAGAAAAGAAGGGTATTTATTGCAGCGCTGGATACATGTGAACTAGTTTCCAAAGACACGTGCAGAGAGTTGCAGATTCCTGCTCTCTATTTCTACAGAAAAGGTCTTACATTAGGTTTCTAAGGACCCATAATACATCATTACTACCTTCCTGCTTCATATTTTTATCAGCTGAATATCTATTAGAGCTGCACAATTGTACTCCCTTAACTGGGTTGGTGGGATTTTGAAATGAGGGAGTGGTTGTTGAGGGAGGAACAAAGCCATCTTCTTCATGGTGAACTCTTCCCCCAGTGGCCAGTTGGCAAGACTTTTGACCTGCTGGTCATGGTCCAAGCCTCTCCTAACTGTGCAATTATTCTTAAAGCAAGGTATTTCTATGGTGTCTGCTCCTTCACAATTGCTTCATCTATCCCTGTCACTGCTAGCTTTATGTTCCTAATATATTTGGTACTCTTTAACTAAGGTGTGTGATTTCTGCTAGTTATATTACTAACTTAGCTTCTTACCTCATTTTAAAATCTTAACTAAAATATTCAGTCATCTGCGGCGAGGTGTCCGGCCTTTGAGGTCGAATGTCCGGCTAGCTGAGGTCGGCCGAACACCCAGCTGCAATCCTGCAAGCACCCCTTGGTGTCTAATGGCCTCGGGCTGTGCTTTCTGCGGACGGGCTCGCTGCTGCCAAGACGAGGATGAAGGAGCTGGACACTCTCTGGGGTCAAACTCAGATTTATTGTAGATCCCAAGACGACAACCAGGGAGTGACCCTGACTGCCAGGAGAAGCAAGGTTTTAAAGGGAGGAGGTGTATCAGGGAGGGGTTTACAAAGAACCAATAAGGGAACATAAGGGAGTGAACATAACATGACAGACATTAGGGGAAACCCAATTGACACAAAGTAAGGGAGGGGCCCCGGGACCACAGCCAATCACTACCCCCAGAGTGAAGAAGCTTCTGGAAAACTAGGTGGAGTGGGGGTGATGGACTGGACCCAGAGAGGAGAACAAGTAAACATATAAGGAAATGAAGGGGAGGAGGAGTTATATAACTTGAGGGATTGACAGGACCAAGGGTGGGAGTAACTATCGTAACAAAATGTGTGGCAAGGCTATGGTGGGAAAACTGGGGAGGGCAGAACCATTTACATAAAATGGAGGGAGCAATACAGAACATGGGGAAGCAATACAATAAACTTAACACACTGCAACAATCATCTTCTATCCCAATTCAAGTCCCCGCTGGCCCCTCAACTCATCTGCACTTTTCAATTATCCTAATTACATTTTCAGCTGACCCCTTGACTCACCTCAGGCACATCCCCAATTCCCTCTCTCCCAGCAGCTCAGAGCTGCATTGCACAGCGCTTGCTGTGGGCCAGAGAGCACAAAGCAGGCTGGCCTGGTGGGCCTGAATATTTCTGCCAAACACTCTGCATCTCACACCTTTGCTCTGGCTCAGTGCAGAACTGCAGGATTGCAGGCGCTTCCTCCCAGAGCTGCGTGAGGCGCTGGCTCCTGCAGATGGGCCCTGCCAAGCTGTCCCTGCCTCACGCTGGCCTCGCTTCCCCTGGCACAAGAGCCGGGCCTGAAGGAGGCTGCCCTGTGCTCCAGCCTGCCGAGCAGCCCGGCTCCCTGCCCCGGTGCCCAGAGTGCTGCACACACTGCTGACCTTTGCCAGGAGTTGCAGGGCAGCCGGCAGAAGAGGAGGAATCCTCAGGCAGCCCAGCGGCCCTCGGCTGCCCTTGGCATTTCTCTGCACCTGGGCACACTGCAGACGGCCAATGCTGCAGCGTGGTGTGGCCTCAAGGTCAGGTGTGCGGCGGGCAGAAGGGCGGCCAACACCCAACTGCAAATGTGTGAGCACTCCTCGGTGTCAGAAGGCTTCAGGCTGTGCTCACAGCGGACGGAATCGCTGCTGACTGACAAGAATAAAGAGTCCGGATACTCACTGGGGACTTGTCAGATTTATTGTAGAACCCAACGTGTCAACCAGGGAGTGACCCCGAGCTGGGGGTGCAACAGGGTTATAAAGGGAGGAGGGATCTCAGGGAGGGGTTCACAAAGGACCAATAGGGGAAGGTAAGGGAGTGGACTTAACATAATAGGCACTGGGGAGAAAGCAATAGTTACATTAAAAGGGAGGGGCCCCGGAGACACAGCCAATCATAACTCCCAGGTAGAAGAAGATTCTGGAAACTTGGCAGGAGTGGGGAGTGATTGACTGGGCCCAGGGAGAAGAACAAATTCACATATAAGGAAACCGGGGGGAGGGGAAATGATATAACAGAGAGGATTGACATCAAATGTGGCGGGAGTAACCAAGGTAACCAAATGACAGACAATACCATGGTGGGAAGAACTGGTGAGGGCAGAACCATTACAGAAAATGGGGGAGTGATACAGAAAATGGGGGATTAATTAAATAAACTAACAGAACACACTACAACATCTCCCTGTTTTTTATCAAATAAAACAAAAGAGAACAGAAATGTAAAAGAACTTAAAATACTGGGACCCGTGGCTGGTCAGGCCAAGTGTCATATTCCTTGAGATGGAGCCCATCTGCCCACAGATGGTCCGCAGGTGGTGTGGTGGGCCCCTCTTCATCCACAGCCCCCTCAGCCTCCGAAGAGAGGTCCTCCATATCAAGCGGCTTGTTGTAAGGGGCGGAGACTTGATTGACACTTGGCGCCCTAAGTTTCCTTACAAGTCTCTTGACCAGTCCATGGATCAACGTAACAATGACCAAAAGCAAAATAAAACTTTAGATAACCTTGCAAACTGATTCTAAAACAGAACTGGTCCACCCACTAAGGCCCCAACCCTTGAAAATGTCCCCCAGCCAGTCCGAGGTCTCTTGTTTGACTTGGTGTAAGAGGTCTTGCAGCCGCTTGATGGAATGTCTGGCGTCCTCGGCTCGGGAGGACAGGTTCATACAGCAGAGGCCCTCAAACTCCTCGCAGTGATGGTGATGTAGCAGCAATAGGAAATCTATTGCTGCTCTGTTCTGGAGTGTCACCTTCCTTGTAATTTCCTCATCTGGAGAGAAGGGGATCCCCACAAGGCAGGACGACATCGGGTCCTCTGCTGAGCCGGTGTCTAGGCGAATATGATCCAGTCCCAAAGATTGAGCCAAGGCACGCCAGACGTTGACCTTTGGCTGGGGGATGACCCACGACTCCGAGGGTGACGACAGGAGTACGCAGGCCCACAGCAGCAGAGTAGTGCTTTGGTTGGGAGCCATCGGTGTCATAGCAGGCACCAAAGGGGAGATGTACTAAAAAACAAAAGAGAACACTAAAAGTATGAAGCAATCAAACAGATGGTTCTGCCGCAAATAATAGATTGAACTCGGGAGGAGGAGAGGAAGTGGGGGAGGAAGGTCGGGACTCGAATACTAGGGGTAGCTCTGGAGGAGAAGGGGAGAGGGGAAGAGGACTTAGCGTCAAGGTATGGAGGGGGATCAGAGGAGAATGGTGATGTTTCAGGAGAGCGTTTCCTCCTCCGCCGCCAGCACGCTACCTGCACCTGCGGTACAGCCTTTTTCTGTTTCCCCTGCTTCGGGAGGAAGGGCCTGACCCATTTTGATGGAATCCATTTAGGCCCTGAGAGAGTGGACACGCAAGTGTATCCCCTGCCCCAGGTGACTAGGTCAAACGGCCCCTCCGTCCACCAGGTCTCCGGATCCTTGATAAGGACAGGGGTCTGGCCTTAGGCTGTAGCTGCTGGTGGCTGCCGAAGTGTCGGACCACTGGAGGGTTTGGGTTGTCCAAGGAGCAGTTAAGGAAGTTCAAGGTGTCCACCTTCACAGCCGCTTGTTGTCTTGTTAGTACCTTCTTCAGGCTCTGGTGGGCCCTCTCCACCATGGCTTGACCTGTCAGGGAATAGGGGATTCCAGTCTTGTGTTCTATTCCCCATTGCTGCAGGAAGCTCTGCAGTTCCTTGGAAGTATACGCAGGGCTGTTATACGTTTTGATGGCCCTAGGGATGCCCAAGACAGCGAAGACAGTGAATGCCAGAAGCAGATGCTTCAAGGGCCAGGTGCCTCCAAGGTGGCATCCGTGTTTTTCTGCCTGGAGCTCGAACCCTGCAGCAGCCAACACATTGGTTGTCAGGTCAAGCACATGGGCAAGTAGATCATCGTTTGGCGCGCCCACGAGGATGTCGTCCATATAATGATGGATGATGACGGCATCCCTGAGGGCTGTACGTATGGGGGACAGCAGAGAAGCGACGTACCACTGGCAGATCACAGGGGAGTTCTTCATTTCTTTGTGGAAGGACCTGCCAGTGGTAGTGCTTGTCTGGGGACTCACGGTTGATGGAGGGAACCGTGAATGCAAAACGCGGGGCATCATCTGGGTGCAGAGGAATTTGGAAGAAACAGTCTTTTATGTCAATCACTGCCAGATTCCAATTTCGCGGGAGCATTGCTGGGGATGGCATCCCTGGTTGGAGAGACCCCATGTCTACAATCCTTTGATTAATTTGTCGGAGGCCGGTCAGGAGCCGCCACTTGTCCTTATTGGGCTTTTTGATGACGAACACCAGGGAGGTCTATATAGACATGGTCTCCTCGATGTTGCCCTTGCGTAGCTGCTCCTGAACAAGCTCGTTGAGCACCTTTAATTTTTGTTTGTTTAGTGTCCACTGCAAGACCCATACTGGTTTATCGGACCCCCATTCCAGTTTCCAGCTCCTCAGTGGCCACTGCCCGAAAAACCTGGGGAGCCTTGGGAAGGTCAATTTTGGCTCCCCACTGGGCTAAAAGGTCTCTCCCCCAGAGAGGCTCACTGTAATCTAATACGAACAGGCTTACAGAAGCCAATTGCCCATCTGGTCCCGTAATTTGTACAACGCTCTTCAACTGTTTAGCCAATTGGAGATTCTCTACACCTTGGATGGTTCCAGCCACATTTTGCAAGGTCCAATGCGACGGCCACTCCCGAGAGGGAATGATCGTCACATCTGCCCCTGTGTCCAACAGACCCCTCACTATATTTTGGTCCTTTCCCAATGAGAACTGACATGTCAGTCTGGGTTTCTCCCTCCCCACTACTTGTGCCCAGGCCACCGTTGGAGGTGATGTATCCTTTGACGATCTTGACCAGTGCATCCCTTCTGGCGCTGGAATGGCCTGGGCAATGATCTGTCCTTTAGGGAGGGAGAGTGGGGGTCGGACACAGTACAGCCCCACCGCGAAACGGTTGCCGTCTGTGGTGATCAGACCCAGGATGATGTGAAGGTCGCGCGGTGTGTGCTTTGTATCACCGACAATTGTCCACCTGCACCGTCCTAATTTCCTGCAGCAACTGGGATGTTGCAGGTCAGCAGACACCAGCTGAAAATTGCTGTTAGGGAGATGAATTTCCCTAGTCAGCTGCAGCCTATAGGGGGAAACAGAAGACAAGGTGGTAAGAAAAGGTTTAGGCTGCAACTCACATGTGCTATAAGTCAATTCAGGTAGAAGATATGATAAATCCGGTAGCATGTATGGTGGCTCTCTCTCTGCTTCTCCCTCCCCGCTTGATGTTTTTTTGCCTGCCTCACTTTTATCTTGGCGCAGGGAGGGGCTGCGCTCTTAAGTTAGTTTTTTATTCACCACCTCCCTCCCCTTCCTTTTTCTGAAACTCCATAAACTTCTACCTCAGAGGACATTGTGGCATCCAATGACCTATCTTGCCACATAGGTGGCACGGGTGACTTGCCGTTGTCCTCCGGCTGGAACCTGGTGTTAAAGGTCCGTTCGTGGCAGCAGCTTGGGCTTCAGGGTTTTCGATGAATGGAAACTCTGCAAAAGCCACTGATGTTCTCTTGGGGCCTATCTTCGGATCCTGAAGGGGAACCTTCCTCACACAGACTTCTATCATTTGTTTGACTGTGAGTCGAGGGCTCAGGGGGAGAGACCGGATGGCCTCCCTGCATGGCGCATTGGCATTCAGGTAGGCCATCTGCCTCAGAACCTCCTCTCTCTCCCGCTCTCCCGGAACCTGAGCCCCTACAAACCAATACAGTCTTTCAACAAACGTGAGATAAGGCTCCTGTGCGCGCTGCTTCACCTCTTCCAGTTCTAGCTGTGATGTGGCAGAGGGGAGCTTGTAAAAAGCCCGCTCAACACAATGTCTCCAGGCTGGGCTGTGCCCAGCACGGCTGCACTTCCCCTCAGCAGCAGCCAGCTGCCACCTGGGCTCTGAGAGCGGAGGATTCACCTGCTGCCAGGAACAGGCACCCAGGGCCCCGCTGCTGCCTCTTGCAGCTCCAAGGGCCTCCTTCCAGCCTGCCTCTGCCTGGGCTCAGCCTGCTCCGGCCTCTGCCAGGGCTCTGCTAGGGCTCCACCCCGGCCAAGGCCGGGCCCGGTCTCACCTCCCAGGTGCTGACAGCTCTGCACCACAGGAGACCTTCCCGAGCACCCTCTCTGATCTTTCTGCTTTCTCCCTAGAGCAAGGCCCTCCTTCTGCCAATGAGATTGCCCTCAGGGATGCAAATCCAAGTGGCAGGAACCCCAGTGCTCTCCAGTCACAGCTGAAGGCCTGCATCTGCACAGGGTGTTTGGGCTGCCGCATTCTTCCTTTGCTTTTTCCTGCAAATGCCATTGCCCTTTCTGCCTCAACTAGAAGTGCCACAGATGTGCCAAAACGGGCCAGTGGGCCGTATTCCAAAGGCAGTGTGGTCTGGAGATGATGAATGAAGAAGAGTCTTCCCCACTTTCAAAGCACACCAAAGGAGCCATAAATGTCACTTTGCAGCTGTCTTGGTTTGGAAAGACAGGAGTCTGCTAAGGAAGGCAGGAGCCTCCCCTGAAATGGAGAATGTAAACCCTCCACACCCCTCCACATTGCTATAAATTTTAAATGAAGGCGCTCTCAGGCAAAAAGATGGGAGCAGGAAATAACAGTTCTTTAATAAGGAAAAGAAAAAACCAAAAAAGATAAAATAAACAATGCAGTACACTAGAATAACACTGACAGAGTCAGAACCCAACCTGACACCTGTGGGAGGCAGTCCAATTGGAAATGTGGCTGCAGTCCTCCTGAAATATCAGGTGTGGTTCTGTTGGAGCAAGGGGATCTGTAGAGAAGGATGTATTCTTTCTCCGAAGAAGATCCAGTGGAAGAAGAGACAGCTGCTGTTCCTCTGGGGAATCCCGTGGAGAAAGCCATGCTCTTATCTCAAAAACTTCTGGATTATATCTGGGTAGCAATGCTTGACTCCTCCCCCTGGGTGGAGTATCTCACAATGGGATGGTATAGTTCTTATCAGTCATGCAGTGACATTCAATAGTCTGTTATGAGCAGATGTCCCCTCCTGAGGGAGGTGTGAATGTGGTCACCCAAAGAGAGAGATAAAGCAAACTGCCCACTTGACAAAGGTTATCTGCCATCCAGATGGTAATCGAAAATATCTTGCACTGCAATCTTCAACAGCAGCTTTAAGAGACAACTGACAATTCAGAAGGAAATGCTGAAGTTATTCACAGGGTGAGAAAGAATGGAATCTGCCAGATGAGTTAAAAGTTCAGAAACATTATTTATTTACAATCCTACTCTAGAACCCTGTAGGGTCAGATTTACAGCAACATGGACAGGTACTGAACAAACTAGCCTAAACTTCTGGAACTAAAGAACTAGGTCTTGTTTTTAATAAAGCTACGTCCATCTTTGTGGATAAAACATTGATGCTGCAAGCAGAAAGAAGAAGCAGAAGAACTGCTGACAGACAAGGGGGTAGCAACCCAAAAAAAATGACCCTTACATCATCTACCAATTCGATTAAGAAAAAGATGCATGCTTGCCTCAGGATTAAATAGAGCTACCAATCAAGAGATGTGTGGACAAAGTGCAGCAACCAACCAAACAATGCATTAATATACAGACCTATAACATAAGAAGTAAATATCAACTATGTTTGGAAGAACAATAAATGGCTTCTCCTTGATTCACATTGAATTGCGCAGTCCTTTGTCTTTTCTTCACATAATCCTACTCTAAATCCTATACTACAATCCTACTCTACAATCCTACTCTAAGATGGCTATGGAATAAATAGTGCTGATGTGATGGTCACAGTTTTCACATGTCTATCCTCCTCTTCACTGAGTTGATGAGTGGTGCCAGGGTGGCTGCTGGCTTGGCTGATGTTACAAATGGATGCTGTCCACAGGAAAAAAAAAACAACAAAAAACAATCATTACTTTCCAAGCTCAGTGTTTCACAGGCTCAATCAGGATTGTGCTGGTTCTCAGACAGATCCAGAAAGAGGAGTGATGGGACCATCTCCCAGATGTCATGTGCAGGACCTTGCCATCACAGGAAAACGTGGCCCAGAATCCCACTCATCCATTTATTCTGGTTTCTATATCTTGTTGGGATTTTTGCCCTGCCGGTGCTCTAGAAATGGTGCTTTCTGTCCTTGGAGATTCTTCTTTTCAGGAATCTCTAAAGCCTCACACTGGTCCCTCTCTTTGAAAGACAGGCACTGTACTGATTCCCACAGGGAGACAGAGCAGTGTCTACCGTTCCATGGCCTGCCCCTCGTGTGCTGGATGGCACCTTCCTTCCCAGCAGGGCCAGCTCAGTGGCACTGGGCCCTGCAGTTCCCTCTCTGCCACACAACCCGGCAGTAACCCTGGCACAGTTCCCGTCTGCTTGAGCATGCCAGGCAGCAGATGGGGCTGGGAGAAGTCCCTCCCAGCTGTCCCTGTCTGAGTGGCAGAAACCTCTAAGGGTGGGCTGGTCTCCGTTCTCGGCCTGTTGTCTGTGCCCGGTTAGGCGTAGAATGGCCTTGGAACGGCCCGCGCTCCAAAGGATGAGTGCACTCGTCAGATTTTTCAGGCTTCAATATTGTTTATTAATTCTTATCTACAAAGTTGTCTCCCAGCCTGACAGAGGTCTGACCAGCAAGACAGCCATGGGCACACTGACCTCCCACTGGGCGGTCGTCTATTTTTATACTAAAAACTACGTATAAGATATTTACCTTTACCTTCCAATACCTTTTACCCTTATTAACAAGTGCAGATTTAATGTGAACCAATCCCAGAGTGCCAGCATCACCATCAAAGATGGATGACAAGAAGAAGAGAAGGACACGCCCTAATTCCTCCATCTTGTCTCCTAAAAATCCCTCTGTACCAAAATCGCAAAACCTGTGTTTTCACCCTGTGAATAATCAATTCCTTCACCACTTATCCCCAAGTGATCCTCTTGTCCTCATACAGGTGGCACATCCCGTGCAGGGTCAAAATCCAACCCCCAAGCCCTTCTGGCAACATTCCAGGATTTCCGAGCCCCCCCAGGGGTTATCTCAGCAACTCTGGACATTAGAACTGATGTGCTGAGTTCCGACAGGCTGGGGGGCACAAACCAGGGCCCCTCAGAGGCTCACAGTGAGCCCCCCACAGCCCCTCCTACCCACAGCCAAATCTCTGACTGCTCAGCTGGGACTAGCTTTCTTGGGTTCCTGCACCACCATTTCATGTCTCTGTACCCTGCATTGCTTTGCTTCAATACTTTTGCTGTTAGATAAAACTGAACACCCCACCAAATTACAAAAGTGGGCGACAGAAACAGAAAACAGAGCATCTCTCCTCTCAGGAAATGCGGAGAGAGGTGGAGGTTTTGTGAAGAACAGGCCCCAGGGAGACTTTATTGCCACTTTCCAAGACTTCAGAGTGCCTTTGAGAAAAGTGGGGGACATAGTTTTTTATAGGGCCAGTTACAATAGGATGTGGGTGAATATTTTTAAACACAAATAGGATCTAATCAGAGTAGGTCTAAGGAAGAACTTGTTTACTTGGAGCATGGTGCCACCCTGGCACAGGTTGCCCCAAGAGCTTGTAGGTGCCCCGTCCCTCCAACCATTCCAGGGCAGGTGGGAAAAACACTCTGAGCAACCTGATCTCTTTAAAGATGTCCCTGCTCATTGCAGGACACTTGCACCAGAGGACCTTTACAGGGCCCTGCCAGCCCAGCCCAGTCTAGGATTCCTCACCATTTTCAGTTGAAAAGCTCCAAGAATGGAGGTGAGCAGGAAGGGGACTCATGTGATGCCTTGGACGTGAGTGGAGGAGGAGCCCATCCCTCAGAGCCTGTTTCACCTGCAGCCCCTTCACATTTTACCTGCAGGAGCTCCCTGGCAGACCAGCGCTGCTCCTCGTCTCTCTGCAGGCAGCAGCTCAGGAAGTCACGCAGGCAAGGCGAGAATCGGTTGGGCTGCTGCAGCCATGGGGTCCTTTTTATGGCTATCATGAGTTTAGCCTGGGGAAAAAGGAGACACCAGGCTCCACCTGCTGCTTTCCTATCTTTAACTGCTCTCCCAGATACCATTGGTTAAGCTTCACTCTGCAGTGGCAGTTTCTGCCCTGGCAGAGACCCAGAGATGATTTCCCTTTACCAACCAAACACCCAAACCCCAATGCAGCCACAGCTTTTCCAATATCCCACAGATGTTGCCTTGGCAGCTGATTTCATTGACTGACCTACTTAGTGGGAACGACATCACCACAAGCACATTTGCTTCCCTGAGGGTTCACACTAGCTTGAGAGGCTTTTTGGAAGAGGGTCTTTGCTGTACTAACCAATTCCAAGGAATACTACATGAAAGGCATCTCTGCAGTTCTTCTTGGTCCTTTAAGCACAGCTGCCTGTGGTGGTTTCAGTTCAAAACTGGGCAGAAACACTAATTTTGTCTAGTGGTTTTGTTTCAGCAATTTATGATTTCCCTAGTTCTTAGTTTTTCATGGTGAATGTATTCAAGAGTGTGGTGGCTTTGGTGTTGCTCAGTTATCAATATACTTACTTTCATTTGTAGGAAGATAGGATTAGGAGAAAATAAAACAGGCTTAAAACTTTCAAAGGGTATAAAGAAAATGTTATTAGTAGCAACTAAAAGAAAAAGTAGCAAGGATCAGAATAAACCCTTCAGAACATTTCTCCTCTCCCCACAACCTTTTCTTTCTCACTGATCATGTAAAGAAACAAAACTTAAAATTTCCTGTCCATTGACTACTTTTAAAATAGTCTTTCTTCAGTTTACTTAGGGAGAGAAGTCCCTCTTGTTAATGTTATGGGAACTTCTCTACAAGAGGAAAAAACAGCTTTCTTGTGGTTCCTAATTTCTTCATCATTAACAGCCGCCTGGGGAACCCTGTTATCGTGAAGTTTCTCCCATTTTCTAAAAGCCTTCCCCCGACTTGTTTATGGGCCATGTTGATCTATGGGGGTATTGTTTTAAAGATGAGTTTTTCAAAAGCAAAAGTTTTCATTATCTTTTTTTAAAAATCATTTTTATCACTAGGAACAGAAAATCTTCTCCTGGCAGTACAGGACTACTCTTCTCTCTTTCCCTTGTTTCAACTTCTCATA
Organism: Melozone crissalis; assembly: GCF_028551555.1. Taxonomy (NCBI): domain Eukaryota; kingdom Metazoa; phylum Chordata; class Aves; order Passeriformes; family Passerellidae; genus Melozone; species Melozone crissalis. The sequence goes on along the minus strand of NW_026535783.1, from coordinate 14,761,042 downwards.
TGATTAGAGTTACTTTAATATCTGCTTACTCTAACGTGGAGGCCTTTGTTCAGCATCAATTTGAACTCTTCATCTCCCTGTAGTTTCATGTGTTATATAAAAAAACCCTTTTTCTTCATTGTTTCTAAGGGAATTTTAGCTCTAAAAATAAAATATTTCCTCATCTCTCCCATCTAGGACTTAACTTCTTGTTTACTGATGATAACGTTTTTATATTTATTCCTTCACAAACTTATATCTTGCTCTTTTCTCTCATTCAAGGGAGGATCGAAGCACTAAAAGGATTAATCTTTTACCTAGAGCCTATAAATGGTCAACCTAACCCCAGTCTAGGGATTGCAAGCAGTAGAAACTGGGGCTAGGGCTGCAGCTCAGATCTCGTCAACCAGACCAGGAATCAACAGTGACACACCAGGATAGCAGAGAGGCAGTTCCTCCTTCCTTCTGCCCGATGGTTGTGAGTAACTTCTGCGGAGGTCAAATCCCAACCTGGAGCGGGGGCCACTCCCGGCCTGGTGAACTCAGCTGGGCCCCGGGCTGGGCGGAGTGTAACAAGTAACCAAATATTAACAAGGCCAGCTCCATCTGGCTCCGCAGCACCCCTCTGTCCCTGCCCAGAAACCGATGTTAGGGGCCGCAGGCAGCCTGGGAGAAGTGGGGGCCTAACCCCGCAACAAGACCAGCCGGCCTGGCCCCGTAGCAGGGGCCACCTGGCTGTGTTACCTCACTCCCAAACGGAAGGGAAAGAAAAAGGTTCTTTCATCTTTTAACATGTGTTTTTCACAGAGGTGTGTCCAGCTTTCCAGTGATTAAAAGCTTTATGTCACTTCCCTAAATGTCCCTCATGTAAAACTGTAACAATGCCATAGAACAAAACTCATCAAGCTTTTTGCCCTGTTCTTGAAAACAATGGGAACTGGAAGGAAAGAAAGGAAATCCACCAGCTATTCCTCAGGTAAGGAAACAAACATTTGCAATCTCATCTTCAACACAGACACATTAAGATGCCTGCACAAATGTACAGGGATGAAAATGCCGGCTTGGGCACACAGGCGCCACCTGCAGCTCTGTCTCTCAGCAGTCTGAAAATTGCAGGTTCCCATTTTGCCGCAAAAGAAAAATTGTCATGGTCAGAAGTAGGACAGGTGCCATCCCTGTGGTCACCCTCTGCTCATTTGGCTACTCAAGTCAATGCATTTATGGTAGGCCCATCCCAGAAAGTGCCAGATTTTGGCAGGCTCTCCACACCACCAAGCTCTGGCTTGGTGACACAGACAACGTGGCTTGGGCTGTGAAAGAAACACAGTGACTGAGTGTTTCAGCAGCACTGCACAAGAAACAGAAGAGACCCTGTGGTCTTTACACCCTCATGCCCAGGTTTCAGGCATGTTTCCCAGTGAGAAGAAACTGTACAGGGGATGCAGTTCCGCTCTATAATCCATTGTTTTAGAAACTTTGTTAGATTTGGGTTTCTTTCCTTCATTTCTGGAAATGTAACACCAGATGCTTGTTTCCTGTTACTAGGGCCATCTACACAGACAAAAGACCATTTACAACCCAAAAGAAAATGTTGCCTGAGAATGATGCTTGTTTGCATGTGGTAAGGCCTGAGTTCTCACACTGATGCAACCAAAACCACAGCAGATGCTGCTGTGCTGCAGGGATATTTTTAGGAGGACACCATGGTGGAAGTAGTTCCAGCAGATGGCAATGGGATTTTGTCCAATGGCATGCAGGACATGGGGCAGGTGAGAAAGACAGTGGGATCAGTGAGTATTTGCTCCTTACCGTGCCAGAACTTTCGCTCCAGTAAGTGTTGAAAGCGAAGGGAGCCAAGCCATCTTTGTTGATCAGCATCGACTCCGATTTATTGATCAAATCAGCCACCTTTTATAACAGTGTTAATTAACTTCATGCGTATTGCAAAATTCGAGCTCACCATAGGTAAGAGATTACACATCAACCCCTCCTTTTGTTTTCAATACCAAGATTTGTGTTCTCAAAACTTACTTTTACTTTCCCAAAACATGCCAAAGATCGAATGTTCACCTGTTATGAGAAAACTGCCTGAGAATCCTGGTATGAAAAGTTCTCAAGGTCTTCATGTTTGTCACTTTTGCTTTCCCATACCTTACCCAAGGACAAGATATTTACTTGTTATTAAAAACAACCTGAGAACTTCTGCTGTTTACATAAACATGCCTGAGAACTCTTGTTGTTTACAGAAATAGGCTGAGAATTGGCTCCTCACAGCTGCCTTTTACTTTTCCATCAGCTGTACTTTTTCATGGCCTTTTTCCTTCAAGCCATGTCTGAGCAAAAATCTCCAACAAGTAAGGAGGTTCTTGATCTGTCATTTCAATCCCCACAATTCCAAAAGACCATATGTCCACTTTGGGACCATATGGTTGACCTGTCAGCACTTCAGGCGCCAGCCACCAAGGAGTCCCGACTACCGAGCACCGTCTGCTCTGCTGAGGGCTGAGCTGAGTAGAGAGGCCAAAATCACCTGAGGAGAAAGCAAAATACTAGTTTTATTTGGATTCTGTGCAATTAGGAAAGCAAGTAAAATAGTTCCCCAGTAGAAGATTGAAAATGTGCTGTTGAATCTCCTGGTATTGGCGACTTTTAAACTCCCCCCATTTTTTACACTGCCTCCAGCAGTGGCTTTTGTTTTTGGAAGCCTTAGACTTGTAACTCCCTCCCTCTGGAAGGGACACACACAGAGCAAGGCCACTCTTGACTGCTTGTTCCTTCTCCTATCTCTGTGCACGTTGCAACTGTGCCCTCAGCTCACAGCGGGTGTCCCTGCGCTGCCACCAGCACCATTTTTGGGGAGCTGGCTGTCACTCCAAGCAGCCCCACCCCCACATCCCTGGAATGCTGCTCCTGACCAAGAATATACTGACCCAGCTTGACAGAACCATTGGTTCTGAGAAGGATGTTGTCGCTCTTCACATCTCGATGGATCACATAGTTTGGATGAAGAAAATAAACTCCTTGTAGACACTGAGAGAGAAAACAGAAAGAGGAGGGCAAAAATGAGTGATGTGATTTCATCCCACAAGAAAGGCAACAAAGAATCTAAAAGATTCCCTTTCCGCAGGGGAATGGGGAGTAATGGCAGAACACAGTGCCACTGAGAGGAAGAGCTTGCTGCTCCAACACTTGCAGAGCAGGACCTTTCTGAGGAAAGGCACGTCAGCTTCTGAAAGAGCAACAGCACCTGCTGTTGTAGACTGTCCCCTGCAAACCAGCCAGGATGACTGCTGCTGCAGTGCATGTGCTCAGAAGCAAAGAGCCTTTTGGATGCACTTCTGTCCTTTTAAGCTGAGGACTGAGAGATACGTGTGGCAGTAAACTTCAAGGCTATTGACTAAGGAAGATACAGCTGATCCAGGTTTTGAATAATTTTGGAATAATTTTCAAACTAGGTGTGCCAGGGAAGACTCATGCATAAAAAAATGCAATCACTTCTCATCAAATGGAGATGAGTAGAGAAATAGGAATAAATAAAAATTTACGGGTCTACTTTCTGCCGGTGACCAAGTGGGTTTTTAACCTCTCACGTTTGCCGTATATAAATGCACATTCATGGGATAAGACCATAACGACTCACCTGTCTAAATAATTCACAACATTGGGACTCCTGTACGACTTCATGAGCTCGATTCCTCTTCAGTCCTTGAATATTTATTTTCTTTATGGCCACCTAAAATGACAGATTGAAAATCAGTAACTTGAGCAGTTGGTGGCAAGAGACAACAACGCACATGGAGCAAATGATTTTGCAATGACACAGCTGAGCTGTGCCAAACTGCCTTGTGATTAGGCACTGCAGTAATTAGGAACTGACATTCCAACAGCCCATTTCTCTGCTGCCTTGGGGGCCAGTTACAGGACACGTGGGGCCACTGACATTTTGCCTTGTCCACTTGGTAACAGTTGTGTCTCAACTATCACCCACAGACGTCTGACCACAGTCTCTGCTGCTCTTTCTAGGAATCAGAAGAAGAAATCAATGCCTTAATACTCTGTGGATACATTTTGGGCTCTGGGCAGGGCTTAGGGCTTTTAGGGCACCTTGCAGATCTCTCCCTATGTGCAGTTGCCAAGTGCAGCACTGCAGGTGGCCAAGGAACTACCAGTAACTTTCCGATGGATTTGCTGGCAGCCAGAATCGAGAATTCAGGACTGTGAAGCTGTAGCCCCAAAGAGCAGGGAGGTGCTCTAAGGCACCACCTTTGTTTTAGCAATGGAGAGCGAGTGAGCGCGTCCTTGTCTGAAAGGAAGCGCTGCCCTGCGTGCCTTCCTTCCGGCAGCTGAGGAGGACAAAGTGCCAAATGTATTTTGCAGGCTGGCACCAGTCTGTGCTTCTTGTGCCTTTTCAGCACGGCTCTAGCCAAAGCTCCAGCCCCAGCTCACACCAGAGGGGAAAGCTCCTCAAGAGCAGCAGAGTCTGCAGGGGCTCTTGACATTTACCTCTCCTCCTGTGGCATTGATAAGTGTTCTGCAAACATCTCCAAAACTCCTAGAAACAAAAGAGAAGCAGAGAAAGGAGAAGCCATTTAGATCTTGCACTGAAAGCCAGCACACACAGGAGATCTGTGCTGTAAATGTGTAAAACCTGCAGGATGCAGGAGGGCTCAGCCAGAAGGCAGATGATGCATTTTCCTCTCAAGTGCATGGGCACTGGGCCTGTCCCTGAAGTGCTGGAGTTTAGTGCCCAAGCTCCTAGAGACAGCTTCTTCTTTCATCTTCAGTTTCAGTTTCTAAACTGTGCAGTTTCTATCATGACCATGAAGTATTTCCTTCAGCAAAGTCTTGGAAAGAAATGTTCCTGAGAACTTTTACCTCACAGCTTTGATAGGGGGTAGGTTGCTCTTTCAGGGAAGTACGATTTTTTGTTTTTCATTAGTGGGGCAGTATGATTTTGAGACATCTAAAAATGCTAAATGAACACGGAGCTGTCCCAAAACTGAGAGACAAGGAGACCTTCCAGATCCTGTTCTTTGATGCAGGCAAGACCTTGGCAGCAGGGAAGTGTCTCTTACAATGCCTTCTGAGCACACTCACAAATTCTGAGCAGCATTGATAGATGGGACAATCTATCCCCAGTGTGTGAATATCTTTGCAGCTGGCCTTACTTCACGCTGGATAGACATTCCACCAGAAAAACACCTGGCCAACGGTTGTGCAGGAGCAACTGTGGTTGGACTCACCTGCTGCCAATATGTTCCAGATCCATGTATTTGATCCTGGGATTTTCCATGTAATTCACCATTCTCCCTGAGGGAAACAAAATGCAAGATACTGACTTTAAAGCAAGGATCCCAGCTTCCAGGAGATACAAAAGGCAGCCCCACTGTCTGGGGCTCTCAGTCCTTTAGGGTCAGCTGGGTAATAACAACCACAACCACAACAGTAACAGTAACAGGACAGGCAGCCTTGTAGTGCAGATGGCTGGCACAGAGACTGATTTTGTACAGTCCTTTGAAGAGTTCTCTTGACAGGAAACAAAGCACGGGGAGATGCATTCCCAGGAGAGAAGGACATCTTCCCCACCTTTCAGCAGTTTGCCAAAAGAATGCCTTCCCAGCTGTAAACCAGATCAGCTCAAGCTATAACCAATCCCAAAAGGGGCTTTCAGCATCAGGACCCTGACCTGTTTATGAGCAGGCTGAGCTCCAAGATGCCCCTCTCCCAGCTAAGGAAGGCTGCAGCCTCTGCAGTCCCTCCAGCCCCCAGGGGCAGGGCAGCGACCACAACAAGGCTGGCAAAGCCCAAGCATGAGCACTGACAGGCACCGATGGGAAGAAGTCCCAGCCAGCCTTAGCCCCGTACAAGCTTTTGCCCCCATTTAGGACACAACAGGATGGGCCTTGAGATCAGCCCCACCGAGGTGTGGATCAGTGCCCTTTTTGTCCCAACAGGTGATGGTAGACACAGAATCCACTGGGCTCTGCTCTCAGCCCCACCGTGTCTTACCTGAGAGCACAGCACTGGCAGCTGTTATGGGCAAGAAGCAGATTCATTGGGTTGTGCTGCAGAATCACAAAGGACTTGATGTGTTTTCCTAGAGACTGATCTGAGCAGGGCTTGGGCCAATGGGTAGGATTCTAACATTCATGGGAAAGAGTGGGAATCTGGTATGGAAAAGTGCCATGGATCTGAGGAATATACCATGGCTGGGCTGGAGGCTCTCTCCTGAGAAATGCCTGCACTACAGTTTTATCTGATCACGCCACTTGGATGTCTCTCTTGGACACATCTTGATAAGCATAAAACTAGAAGATTAAATAAAGGCTCTTATAAAAGTATATTTTTCTTTTTCTTTGGGGGCACATGGAAAACACCTTGTGCTCTCTATTTGTCCTGTAACCTGAAGTTCTTTCAAAGTAGTTCTTATAAAGATAACATTCTCTTGAAAATAAACTGCAGAAGTAGTAGTGGTACCAGGACCAGTCATACGAACGACATCAGCAAGACATGTGAGGCAGAATGGCTCCTTCAGGATGGAGAAAAACAAACTCTACCAAAAAAACTGCAGAAACCAAAAACAACAAAAATATGCAATAAGAAAACCGAAAACAAACCCCCACAAAAACAACAAAACAAAACAAAACAAAACAAGCCTATTAAAAAATCCCCTCCCAAAAAGACAAAACTCCATAGCCAGTCCATTTCACCCAGAGCACTCTCTCGCTACCTCGGAGCACAGCACTTCCTCTGGGGAGTCCTAAATGGCCCTGTGACACCAAACTCAGGAGGAGCATTTGGTACAGCTCTGCTGACACCTGCACACAGCACACTGTCCCTCAGACAAGAAACAGCCCAGACGTACCCAGCATCTCCAGGTTCTTCTCCTCAGTCTCCTGTTTTGGAGCAGCCATGCTGCTGTCAGCATTGGAGATGAACAAACTGCCCGAGCTCGAGTTCCCTGGTTTGACAGTATGGGTTCCTTGAGGTGATGCTGCTGCAGCAGCAGCTTTATTGCCAGAGCCTGCGTAGGTGTGCTCAACCTGCAGCACTTGTGGTGGGCACTGTTCCTGTGCCTCATGCCAACCTTGGGGTCCTTCATTGCCAGACGTTCTCTGGAAGTCTTTGCAGGCTGCCCGGTGAGAAGTCAGCACTTGCAGCTCAAGTGAAACAGAACAAAGCAGTCAGACACTGCAGCTTGTCCCTGTCAGCCAGGAGTCACCAACTGTGAGGAAAGGGAAAGAACAGTTTGACAGGGGATACAACAGCTTCTTTCAGTCTTCCATCTGGATCACCACGTTCCACTGTGGAAACACCTCCAGAAACAAGGAGAGCAGGAATACGCCAGCAGGAATCAGTTTGGATGACTGCTGGCCCAAAGGCCAAAGGACAAGTTTCACTGTCCAGGGCAGCAGTTGAGATTCAGCACACCAGGAAATGTCCCACAGAGTGACTGTGATACACACCACAGCAGGATGGCACTCAGAGGCATGGCCCCACTCCCTGCTGCTTTGCACTGGAAAGGCAAGGAGGGAAGAAACCACCAGTTTGGTGACTGCAGTGACTGCATCCCTCCTTCATTCACTTGGTTTTCTAGAGCCTGAGGGAGGCAGATAGCTTTCTCTCTGATGATTTTCATGTCTTCCTCAAGCCTCTTCTCCAGAGCCTTGATCCTGGCATCAGTTTTCTGCAGCTCTGCCTGCAGGTATTCCTTGATGTTCTGTAACCAAGGAGGAAGAGGACGCCTTGTGAGTGGAGTGGCTGCCATTCTTTCACTCACCTGGTTGTGTTGATCGCCCCTCTGCTGATCGAGATTCTCCTCTTGAATTCTTCCCATGTCTTCCTTGTTCCTCCTCTTCAGTGCCATGATGGCACTCTGAACTTCGGGCAGCTCTGCTTGTGGCTCTGCCTTGATCTTCTGTGCACACAAATGCAGAGCAAGTGACTGGGAGCTACCATCAGGCTCAGCTTTTTTCCTCTTGCAGCCTCAAAATCACATTGATTCAGCCACTTCTTTCTGCTTCCCTCCCCACCTCTGCCTCCATTTCAACCCTCCTGTCCCAGGGCTGATCTCTGCAGATTCCAAGGCTCTGTGGGATTCCTGGCCTCCTCAGCCCCAAGAGCTGTGGTTTATGCACCTTTCCCTGCCCTTCCCTCTTTCCCCTGGCAAGTCAGGCTTTCCCCTGGCCTTTCTCCTGTGGCACTTCCACCTGCTGCCCGAGCTGCTCTTCCTGCTCTCGGGCTGGGAACAGCTCTCCCTGAGTCTGGCATGGCATCTCTGATGAAGCACTCTGCTCCTGCTCTCTCTCTAGAAGCACCTGCACAGAAAGCAAGAGAAGATGGGTTTCAGCTTCCCATAGGACCTTTGTGGCCCAAGACTCCAAGACTGCTGGGTTCACACGTTCCCAAAGCACTGGGCTGCTGCTCTGCTGGGTCATTCTCTGTTCAAGGGGAGGCACAGATTCCAAAGTGACCCTGGCCCTACAATCAGGGGCCATCTGGGACTGAAGTTCCAAGAGCCTCTCAGGCAGCTGACAGGGAAGGTGTGGCATTTCTCAAGGGTCTGGTGAGGGCCTCCCTGTGCTTCTGCCATGTCCTGTTTATTTTCAGTAGTGACTGACACCCTGCCCTGTCCCACATCTCCATCCTGGCTCTGCAGGTGGCTTCCTGGGTGAGCTCACTCTTTGTCAGAGACACTTCTGGATTTCTCTTAAGGCCTGCCCCAGCATTCCTGCCTTCCTGGTCATTCAGGAGACAAGGACGCGTGCAAAGATCCTCTGATGGATGTCACAGACATTCAATGGCCACCTAAGTATATGGAGGAGGACCAAGGTTTTTCTTCTCCCTCTTTTGTCAATTGAGAATTCTGACCATCATTTAGACCCACGTGGCTCCCCAGCCACAAAGGTGCCCATTTCACTCCAGATACAGCAGGCACCACTGCAAGATGGCCTTCCTCTTCCGAGTTACACAACACAGCAGTCAAGCACTTGCAGCTTCACCCCCACTCCAGGCTCCAAGCCACTTGTCAAAGCTGCAGACTGCACCAAAATATGCATGAACAGAAACTGGCCGCTTCTGCTTTTGGCCTCACAACGAGGCTTCGCAACTCCGCACTTTGTTTCTTTGGCCACACGGTCAGGAATGGCCCCCCTCACAGCTGCATGGACCACACAATCCTCCCTTTGCAGCTTATCAAAAGCCAAGAGAGAGCTGGCCCACAGCGGACTGTACAAGTGAAGAACTGCTCAAGGAAAGTGCAGACCGCTTTCCCAAGCCAAACACACCTTTGCAAAAAGGGACAACCAACAAAACAAGGCCTGGCACCTCCAGCATTACCACATTTGCCCTTGGCCACAGCACTGCAGAAGCCAAGAGATAGAGCTTCCCTGACCTAAGCAGCCAGATGCTCTCCCAGAGGCACCAGCCCTTTGCTGCCTCAACATGACAGCTCAAAAGCCAAGTTCTGTGGTCGCTGCCTGGAGGAAATCCCGAGCTCCTGCACGACTCCAGCACCCAGCATCCTCAGCCTGCAACTGCAAAGTGCTGACTGCTCCAAAACTTGCAGCTCTGCCTTGCATTAAAGACAGCACCACACACAGCTGGCACTTACAGCATCAGTATATCCAGGCTCTGGTGTGACCACTGATGGAGGCTGGCAGCCATCCACCTCAATTTGCTCCACTTTGGCTTCTCCTCCAGGAGCAGCGGAAGTCAGGGGAGAGATGGCTCTTGGTTCTGTCATCTGTGAGAAGAGAGGATCATGAGGGACAGCCTGTTACCTATCATGTAGAACCTCATTTCTTTTCACATGTACCACCACATCTTCTAAGCAGAAATCATAAATTTTTTGGTAATAGGATTCTAAGTCACATCAGCCCCACCAACCAAATTAAAATGGGCTAATTCAATAGAATCCTATGTGGCTATGAATTCAATATTCCTTCTGGCTTCTATCAGCAAGCAAGGTTGTCTTGGCAAAACAGAGCTTTTAGTGCTTGAAAGCACTGAAATGGAACACTAGGAAAGCAGGAGCAACGCCTTGGCTACTGCTGCTGCAGACGTAGAAAACTCAAACTGGATCACAATCCCATGCAGGGCTGCAAAAGTGCAGGAAACACTGTGCAGAAGCATCTTTGCTTGCTGGAAAAAGAGGAAAATGAACAGGTCTTCTCTTCCTAACAAAACAACACGCCAACAAGCCCCAAGATGGAAGCGTCACCCACTCCACTGTCTTAAGGTCTTGAATGCAGTGAGGGCATGTTTGGTGGTGAAACAGCCCTTGTGCTGAGCACTGTCATGCAGGGATTGATGAAAGTCTGTTGGAAGGTGCCTCAAGAGCCTGCCACTGTCGAGGCTAAAGCTCCCTCGGCACCTCCTCCCTGGCCTTGTGCTGCACCCCCTTGCCCAGCTCCCCTGTCCTTCTGTGCACACGCTGCAGCCCCTCCATGACTTTCTGCTCCCCAGGGCCCAAAAGTGCACACAGCACTCCAGCTGTGGCCGCAGCGCTGCCCAGCACAGGGCCACGCTCACTGCCCTGCTCCTGCTGCCCCACTGCTGCTGGCACAGGCCACCATGCCCTTGGCCTTCTTGGCCCCCTGGCCACACGCTGCCTCATCTTCAGCTGCTCAAGGCCGCCAACACCCTTGGCTCTTTTTGGCCCACGCAGCTCCCCAGCCTCAAAGGTGCCCATTTCACTTCAGATACAGCAGGCACCATTGCAAGATGGCCTTCCTGTTCTATAACGACATCTTCGAATTAGATATCATAAGCTTTGATAGGAACAGTATTCTAAGGCACTCTGACTAAATTAAAATGGTCTAATTCAGCTGTAAATGAAATTGTTCTTAAGTAAATATTACACCCTATCTGTTGTCAGCAAGCAAGATTCTCTCTGTAAAAAAGTAGGTTTCTAGTTCTTCAAAGCTCTCATGGAAATTTCAAAGTATCCATCTCTGGCTTTGGTATTTTTGTTGCACGCATGAAAATCAGTTTTCGTACAGCCTTCCTAGCTGGCCCTCTACACTCTATTGCTACTGGCCAAGCTCACAGCTTCCTCTACAATTCTTAAACACCAGGAACATGAAATGTCCTTTTCTCACTCACCTCAGGATCAGCACCTCTGAATACACGCTTCAGGTGACCTGTAGTGGGAAGGGAAAATGAATCAGATTCTGTGAGAAAACTTCCTGGGCTGCTGAATCCCCAAGAACAAATCAACCCAAACAGAGGTGATTTCCCATTTCATAACATTCCTCCCAGAGACACATTTCACTCACACAGCCAGCAAGAGATCAGGTCAATATTCTTGGTTGTGCCTACACTTTGGCCTGTTTTGCCAATAAATGACTACAAACATGACCAAGGCATTGAAATTTTTCTTTAACGCTCAATGCTCCTGTTCTAGAAAACACATAAAACGGCTTTTAAAATCCTCTTCTTCAGGTCTTTTCCTGTTTTTAATCAGTTGCGTGCATTAATCCTCATTTACTTGCTGGAAACAGTTGCCCAGAAAAGCTTCCACAAAATCCCCCTGAGCTGTGGCAGACACTCACTGCTTTAGAGATAGCATTTCCTTGCAAAGGGAATCACTATTTAAGCACTTGGTAAAAGGTCAAGTTACAGTCAAGTCCTTTCATGACTGTCCTGGGTTGACGTTATGATGCTTGTATCCCCATTCATATGTTCTGTGCCTTTAAGACTGTCTCTGAAGAGTGAAAGTTTTGTTTGGCTTTCTCTTATCAGGGACACAGAGACGGGCAGTACATAGCGCTTCTTTGGCTTTTTGCATTTGGCTTTCTGCTTTGCTCTCTCTCTCTCTCTCACTGCTCTCGCTTCTGCTTACTTTTGCTTCTGCTCATTAGCTAGTTCTAGCTAAACAGTCCAAATTCCTTCCTGGACTGTTTCTCCTCTCCTTTTTCTTCGACCATCTCGAACCTGCTCTGGACTGGGGCCTGGGAACACCGAGGGTTTGCACCGTTTGGCTGCAGCAGCTGCCCCAGCGCTGGAGGGACTGAGAACAGAGCAACCACCCCCGAAAGAGACTTTCTGGTTTTGTCATCTTTTTCAGAGTGGTGTCATCCGGTATTGTTCATTCTGTGTGCTGGGGGGTGCTATGCCTGTTAAATAAACAGGTTCTTTCCACTTCTCTCTGAGGAATTCTTCCAGAACTGGTTGGGGGGAGGGGTCGTGTGGGTTTGCCTTCTGGAGGGGCCCTCCATTCCAGATTCTGTAACAAATTTGCCCTAAACCAGGACAAAATATTGGTGCCCAAACGTGAGGCTCGAGAGAGAGTGGAAAAACCCTGTTTTGACTGCATTTTGGTTGCTATTACTCTGTGTTCATTTAAATCAGCTAATAGCCATGCTTTTTGAATTCATAGTGTCTATTGGGGTGAAGGTTTGCATGCATTTCTGGTCCCTAGGGCTTTTGGAGATTTTAATACTTCTATGGTCCCTAGGTTTTTTTTTTCTTATCCAGAAATAGCTTTAATATTGTCCCTAATATGTAGTTTTTACATCAGAGGGGCAGTTACCAGAATAGCTATCCTGCTGGGCTTGGTGGCAATAATGTGCAAGAAGTTTATAAACATGCTAGAGTCTGCTCCAGGTATGAATGGTTCATGGCTATGGTTATGCATCCAGTTTGTTGCAGAAAGAGCAGGAGGGAATGAGGTTTTTCAGCCTCTGCTTTCCTTCTTCTCCTATGAATCAGTTGCATCACTAGTGAAGGATGTTCAGTTTCCCCTCAAATGTTAAAGAAACCATCTTTCTGGTATTCAATCTGGTAACCTTCCTCTATACAGCCTGCTGCTTCTCTGGAATGAGGGCTCAGATGTCTAGACGGGCTGATGAGACCCCTGACTCAGGAGTAAACCCCAGTGTGGAAAATCCTAAGTGGAAAATGGGAGGATATGGGCCAAATCCTGAAGGAATTCTCTGACCCTATAGTCCTGGATTCTCCCCATGACCAAATTCAGAACCCAGTTGAGATGGGCAAATATCTGAAAGAGAAGTACCAGGATGAGCCTAAGGAGAGGAAGGTCATTGCAGTGAGCTGGGCCCTGGCATATGCTTATTGCACACTGCTAGATACTGTCAGGCAGCAGACAGAGGCAGGGGGGCAGGGAGATAAATCAGCAACTATCCCGGTGATTCAGGGTGCAGCCAACAGCCCAGGCTCGAAGCCAGCAGCCAAACCAGATAGTGAGCCTAAGCCAGCAGCTAAGCCCATGGCTGTTGCTACCAGCACTAGAAGTGGGAAATGCATGGACAAGACCAATCGACCAGTGGATGATGATGATGATGATGATGATGAAGGAGAAGGAACCTCAATGCCTCCTGACATAAAATCAGGAGTCAAAGCAGCAGGTGCAAGATCAGATGCAAATACTGAGTCCTTTTCCCTGAAGGACCTTCCTCGCCTACAGAAGGATTACACCTGACGACCCGATGAATCCATAATTAGTTGGCTGGTCCGTCTCTGGGATGCTGCAGGTGAGGCTACAATTCTGGATGGCACTGAAGCCAGGCATTTGGGGTCCCTGTCACAGGATACTGTCATTGACCAAAGAATGATGCGGGGCGCTAATCCACACAGCCTCTGGGCACGGGTCTTGGAAAGTGTTGCACAAAGATACCTGTGTGCAGATGATCTTTATATGCAACAAACCCAGTGGAAGACCATAGAGCAAGGGATCCAATACCTGAGAGAAATGGCAGTGGCAAAGATTATCTTCTCAGATGATGTAACAACTAGGAACCCAGACTTAGTACCATGCACGTCTGTGATGTGGCGAAAACTCGTACGACTTGGGCCACACGAATATGCTTCTGCCTTAGCCATCATGAAGAGGGATGAGAGGGATGAGACTGTGCTTGACATGGCAAGGAAGCTCCGAGCATATGCAAATGCTGTACATGGCCCAACACATGCCAGAATTGCAGCGGTAGAGTCACGTCTGCAGAACTTAGAGGATAAGATAGAGGAGAACCGCAAGAAGCTTAGAGAGGAGATTAAAGAAGACCTTCTCCAAATTTCAGCAGTACAGATCCGAGGTTCTGGTCTCCAAGGCAGACGTTTCCCAGATGGTGAGAGAAGGTACACCCCACAAGCTGAGCTGTGGTTCTACCTGCGTGATTGTGGGGAAAACATGAGAAGGTGGGATAGGAAACCTACTGCTGTTCTGGCACGACGGGTGCGTGAACTGAAAGAAGCCACCAGAAGGAAAGCAGCTCCAGTTGCCCGTAGCCGAACGGCCAGGTATGATGATGATGACATGTCTGATCCCCTCGAAGGAACATCCAAAATATAAGCCCAGAGAAAGAAGGATAACCAGGCTTAGAGGGGCCCTGTCCCTCGCCAGGTAGAGACCAGGGAAAATCGTGTTTTCTGGTCTGTGTGGATTTGTTGGCCTGGCACATCAGAACCACAAGAGTATAAAGCTTTGGTCGATACTGATGCTCAATGTACATTAATCCCATCAAGACATGTGGGGACAGAGTCCATTTCTATTGCTGGTGTGACAGGGGGATCCCAGGATTTCACTTTGGTGGAAGCTGATGTGAGCCTAACTGGGAATGAGTGGAAGAAACATCCTATTGTGACTGGCCCAGAGGCCCCATGTATTTTGGGCATAGACTACCTTCGAAGCAGATATTTCAAAGACCCAAAAGGACTCAAGTTGGCATTTGGGATAGCAGCTGTAGTGACAGAGGGCATCCAGCAATTGAACACCTTGCCTGGGTTGTCTGAGAATCCATCTGCAGTAGGATGTCTGACGGGAGAAGAGCAACGAGTGCCCATTGCCACTTCCATAGTGCATCGACAGCAGGATAGAACCACTCGAGATGCTGTGATACCCATCCATAAGATGATCCAAGAGCTGGAGAGCCAAGGGGTGGTCAGCAAGACCCACTCACCCTTCAACAGCCCCATTTGGCCCATGCGAAAATCTGAAGGAGAATGGAGATTGACTGTGGACTACCGTGCATTGAATGAAGTGACTCCACCACTGAGTGCTGCCGTGCCAGACATATTAGAGCTCCAGAATGAGCTTGAGTCCAAGGCAGCAAAGTGGTATGCCACTATAGACATTGCCAATGCATTTTTCTCCATTCCTCTGGCAGCAGGCCTCAGTTTACCTTCACATGGAGGGGAGTGCAGTACACCTGGAACCGACTGCCCCAGGGATGGAAGCACAGCCCCACCGTCTGCCATGGACTGATCCAGACTGCACTAGAAAGGGGAGAGGCTCCAGAACATCTGCAGTATATTGATGACATCATTGTGTGGGGGAATACAGCTGCGGAAGTGTTTGAGAAAGGGAAGGAAATCATCCAGATCCTCCTGGGAGCTGGTGTCGCCATTAAAAAGAGCAAAGTAAAGGGAGCAGCTAGTGAGATTCAATTCCTGGGAGTGAGGTAGCAAGATGAACAGCGTCAGATTCCTACAGATGTCATCAACAAGATCACAGCAATGTCTCCACCCACCAATAAGAAGGAGACACAAGCTTTTCTAGGCGCTATAGGTTTTTGGAGGATGCATATTCCTGAGTACAGTCAGATCGTGAGCCCCCTTTACCTGGTCACAAGCAAGAAGAACCATTTCCAGTGGGGCCCTGAGCAGCAACAAGCCTTTGTCCAGATCAAGCAGGACATTGCTCATGCAGTAGCCCTTGGCCCAGTCAGGACAGGACCAGAGGTAAAGAACATGCTCTACTCTGCAGCCGGGGACCATGGCTTGTCCTGGAGCCTTTGGCAGAAGGTGCCTAGGGAGATTTGAGGCTGACCACTGGGATTTTGGAGTCGAAGCTACAGAGGGTCTGAAGCCAACTATACTCCAACAGAGAAGGAAATCTTAGTGGCCTATGAAGGAGTCCAAGCTGCCTCAGAGGTGATTGGTACAGAAGCAACACCCCTTCTGGCACCCCCGACTACTGGTGCTGGGGTGGATGTTCAAAGGCAAGGTTCCTTCCACTCACCATGCCACCAGTGCTACGTGGAGCAAGTGGATTGCTCTCATCACTCAGCGCACCCGTATAGGTAAACTGAATCGCCCTGGGATTTTGGAGGTCATTACAAATTGGCCTGAAGGTGAACATTTTGGTGTCACAGATGAAGAGGAACAAGGACCAGTGACACGTGTTGAAGAGGCTCCTCCCTATAACCAACTGCCACCAGAGGAAACACGCTACGCTCTTTTCACTGACGGTTCCTGTCACATCATAGGGATGAACCGGAAGTGGAAAGCAGCCGTATGGAGCCCCACATGACAGGTTGCACAGGCTACCGAAGGAGATGGTGGATCAAGCCAACTTGCAGAACTCAAAGCTGTTCAACTGGCCCTAGACATTGCAAAAAAAAAGAAATGGCCACAGCTCTACCTCTACACTGATTCATGGATGGTAGCCAATGCTCTGTGGGGAGGGCTGGAGAGGTGGAAAAAGGCTAACTGGCAACGTAGAGGGAAACCAATTTGGGCTGCTGATAAGTGGAAAGACATTGCTACCAGGGTAGGGAGGCTACCTGTGAATGTCCGCCATGTAGATGCCCATGTACCCAAGAATAGGGCCAATGAGGAGCGCCAGAACAATGAGCAGGTAGACCAAGCTGCAAAGATAGGGGTGTCCAAAATAGACCTAGATTGGGAACGTAAGGGAGAGTTATTCCTAGCTAGATGGGCCCATGATGCCTCAGGCCACCAGGGCAGAGATGCCACCTATAAATGGGCACGAGAACGAGGCGTGGATCTAACCATGGACAGTATTTTTCAGGTTATCTATGACTGTGAGACGTGTGCTGCCATCAAGCAGGCCAAGCGAATGAAGCCCCTGTGGTACGGTGGGCGGTGGTCCAAGTACAAGTATGGGGAGGCCTGGCAGATTGACTACATCACACTGCCCCAGACACGCCAAGGCAAGCGCTACGTGCTGACCATGGTGGAAGTCACCACTGGATGGTTGGAAACCTACCCTGTGTCTCATGCTACAGCCCGGAACACCATCCTGGGCCTTGAAAAGCAAGTTCTGTGGAGACATGGCAGCCGATAGGATCGAGTCAGACGACGGGACTCATTTCAAGAACAGCCTTATTAACACCTGGGCTAGGGAACATGGCACTGAGTGGGTGTACCATATCCCCTACCATGCACCAGCTGCAGGAAAGGTAGAGAGGTACAATGGACTACTAAAAACCCAGTTGAAAGCTTTGGGTGGGGGATCTTTCAAGAATTGGGAGCAGCATTTAGCAAAGGCCACCTGGTTAGTCAACACTCGAGGTTCCACCAACCAAGCAGGTCCTGCCCAGTCTGAGTCCCTGAATGTAATAGAAGGAGACAAAGTCCCATTGGTTTGTTAGGGAAGACTGCGTGGATCAATTCTTCCTGGAGTACTGAGAAACCCAGTTGTGGGGTTGTCTTTGCTCATGGACCAGGTTGCACGTGGTGGATAATGCAAAGAGATGGAGCAACACGATGTGTACCTCACGGAGATCTGATTGTGGGGTAAGAATGATATGCAATATCACTGTTCATTGGATGTTACTGCCATTGTCTGTACATTAGAGCATACAGACATGAGATAGAAGGAAATGTGTAAGTGTTGAAGGTCTGGGCAAGTAGAAGATGGAGAAGGAAATGTGTAAGTGTCAAAGGTCTGAGCAAGTGATGGATGGAGCTTTAAGTGACTAAAGTGAAAATAGGGAATCCTGCAGCTCTGTAATATAGGGCCTGGATTCAGTGGTCCAGTTTGGGGATGTGATGAAGGCATGATGAGTATTGCTTGTAATTTTGGGGAAACAGATGGAAATTTTGTATGAATAATGCATGGTGTGTTGTAGTATGTTGATGATATGGGGATAAGGGGTGGAATGTCCTGGGGTGACGTTATGATGCTTGTATCCCCATTTATCTGTTCTGTGCCTTTAAGAACGACTCTGAAGAGTGGAAGTTTTGTTCGGGTTTCCCTTATCAGGGACACAGAAATGAGCAGTACATAGGGTTGCTTTTCACTTCTAGCTTGCAGCTTGCTGCTTTGCTTGCTTGCTTTTCTGCTCTTGCTTCTGCTCTCGCTTTTGCTTCTGCTTATTAGCTAGTTTAGCTAAACAGTCCAAATTCCTTCCCGGACTGTTTGTCCTCTCCTGTTCCTGTGACCATCTCGAACCTGCTCCGGACTGGGACCCGGGAACACCGAAGGTTTGGCTGCAGCAGCTGGCCCAGCACCAGAGGGACTGAGAACAGAGCAACCCCCCCCCCGAAAGAGACTTTCTGATTTTGTCATCTTTCTCAGAGCGGTGTCATCGGGTATTGTTCATTTTGTGTGCGGGGGGTGCTGTGCCAGTCAAATAAACAGGTTCTTTCCACCTCTCTCCAAGGAATTTTTTTCCCGAACCAGTTGGGGGGAGGGGCCGTGTGGGTTTTGCTATCTGGAGGGGCCCTCCTTTCCAGATTCTTTAACAAATTTGCCCTAAACCACGACAGTCATCTAGAGAGCAGCTTTGGCTCAGGTCCGGTTGTGGAGGCTTCAGTCAGGGTCTGGTGTTCAGGCCTTAGTCCTTTGGTATTTTGCGGTGCAAATCAATGCTGTGCAGAGCTGGAAACAAACAAGTCTGTCTTTAGCACAGTTGAGACAGGGAACAGGATTAGCCCTGCAAGGCCAGGCTAGGGCCAAGAGCAGAAGGCCAGCACCCTGCTTTTGCCCACAGGCAGCCCTGCAGAGCAAGCAGCCACTCCCGCCCAGGGGCTGAGGTGCCCAAAGCTGCCTCCCCGCTGTGCAGCTCTGCAGAGCCCGCGGAGCGCAGGGTCCTGGGCAGCCAGGGCAGCCCGGCTGCCTTGGAGCACAAGGAGTGGCCCAGAGAGAAGCTGCTGCCCTTTGCTTTGGAACTGTTCCTCAGAGTCTTGTCATTCATCCACAGTGTCTGATGTGTTTTCCTTCCCTCTCCCAAATTTAACACAGCTTTTTGAGTGAAATTGACTGAAGTAGCTTCTGCTGCTGGTGGTGGTGCTTTTGTCTGCAGGTGAGGGCAGGTGATTTGAACCAAGGATGGAGTCCATTGTTAACATCCCTGCTTTGCCAAGTCAAGAAAACCATTCACAACAGGGCTGCCAGTGCTGAGCAATTTTCCTAGTTTTTTGAAAGCTCCCACCTTAACAAACCAAACCGATTTTCCTCCATGAGGATACCAGCAGTACCATGATGCCAATGTTTTCCACTCTGTTTTCTGTGTCTTTGGTTCTTTTAAGACTTCCTCAGTTCCCAGCAGGAATGAAATGACCTGTGATCATGTGATTTGAGAGCTCTGTGTTCTTCGTTGGCACATGAGTGTTCATGACAAGCTGGACACACCAGTCATGGCTCTGTTGACTTAAATTCATCCAAATTTTGTGCAAACAGCAGCCCCGAGATGCTGAGAAGAGCAAGCACAGTGGGTGGGTGTGCATGCACACGCCTGGGGGCTGACTGCTGTGTGGGCAGAAGGTTTTGCACTGTTGTAATTCTTCACTCTCCCAAGAGGAAGAAATCAAATCTATATGAAATGAAAGGTTATAAATCTATATGAAATACAAAGATATTAAAATGAATGAAGAAACACATACTAATTTCTCATGGATGTAATTTAACATATACATACTATTGCTAGCTGGGAGTCTCTGTACGAATCACGAACGGGACGGGACTGCTGAGGAACGCGCCTCGAGCTGTTTGTTTTCCAGCATCAGTCTCATTACTTGGTCATGACTATGGGAAGATGCCAGCAGCTGACATCTGCGGCAGCAGGCAAACAACCTAATGGTACATCTTACTTGAAAAGTTTTTTGAGCAATCACACAAAGCAGAAGCATATTGACAGTAGTTCTACCCAACCACTATAAGCACACGTACCTTTTGTTAAAACAGTGCTTGCTTCTTTTGAATACAATACCGGCTTGCAAGCCTTAAAACACAATGCACTGAGCTTCATTATTAAGCTTTGAAGTTCCTCATATCTTGCTAAAGATACTTTTTTGAAGCTTAGGGAATTGTCCTAACCAAGCATTAATACACAGACCATTGTCCTTCTTGTCCTTACTTTTCTACTTCTTATATAACTTTTCTGCTGACAAATCCTATGGCTGCTGCTTAGCTCTAATTCCAGGTCTGCTGTTTCTCAGGTCTGCCTTTTGCAGCTTTCCCAAAACCCTCTGATTTGAAAAATTCCCACAATTCCTTCTCTTGGTAAAAGTAAAAAGAAACCTTTGTATCCATGTAGTTTACGAACCGCCCTGCATTTCATAGCTTTCCTATAGTATACCTGCTTTTTACTTACTTAAAGCATCCTTTTTGCTTGCATTAAGCCTTGCTATATTCCAAGACAACAATTTTAATGCTGTGGAAGTCCAGTCAGTTCAAAGGGCAAAAGTCATGTCTGACAGCAATTACAAGTCATTGTACCAAAAAAGTCTCGCCTGTTCCAAGGCGTTAATTCAAAATGTTCCTCCATGTCTATACCTTCATCCACTATCTGTGTGAGATTTTGAGAATTCCCTGTGAATCCATTTCCTACCTCTCTCTCTTGTGTGATAAAAACTTTTTTGATAATTTTATCCATCATTTCTCACACACACCAATGTATGCAAGGTATTACTACTGGTATCACTACCAAAACATCCAATCCATAGAGACCTATGCTACAAAGTTCCCTTAGCCAAGGTGCAAAACTCCATCCTTGGAACAAATCATCTAACCATGACCCACCATCTTCTTTAATTGGAGCTGTCAAATCTTTCAGCTTTTGTATGCTTCTCTGGATGGATTCAGAGGGATCAGACCGGTTCATACAACACAGTCCTTCTAATTCCTCACAACCATGTCCTTGTGCCAGTAAAAGAAAATCAGTTGCTGCTCTGTTCTGTAAGGTTGCATGTCTGACAACACTAACATCAGTCATCATGTCACTAATTGCAATGCAAGTAGCACTGTCTTCTTTCTCCAGCCAACACCCCAATCGCTATAATGGTTTCAATGCCTCACCCAAGGCAAGTGGATGTAGAAATAAATTTGATGTAACTCATTTTGCAGGGCCCTAGGGTCTGGAATTGCTATTACACTTTTCTTTGTAATGATGGGCAAATCATTTTTCCCTCTGTTTTCTCTTGATGGCCTTTTTAACAGTAGGTGCTATCACAGTGAGTTGTCTGATGCTACATGGGCCACCTTTAATTTTTGAGGAATTCCCTGTCAGGCTCTACCTCCACAAATGAACATATTCTGTTACTAATTGTTGTGGGGACTCATCTAGGTCATCTGCTTGTCAGCAGTTTCACCCTTAGGGGACACTGGGGTAGTACAATTGCACCACAAACTTGAGTATCTGTCCACAGGATGATGGGGAGTAACATCTAACTGTGGATCTCCCTGGTACTGAAATGCAGCACAAATTTCCATTAGAAATGAACCAAGAATTCCAATTCTTGAGGTTCAGAAGGTGCTCTAAGAAGATCAGGGGCCCAATGATGACAACTGGTTAAGGGATTGGTCTCGTTGGCAGCCTCACACCAATATTTGTCACGATTGGGTATTGGCCATTCCTTGGCTGGCACTGGCACACCGACCAAACAGGTCACCAAGGGTTTCTTTGGGATCAAATTGGTCAAACATATGGTGTCTGAGCCTGCTGAGTTGGCTAAAGCAAGGCAAACATTCATTTTTGGTTGATCTACAGGCATATATGCACATATATGCAGCAAAAGCAAGCAAGCAAAACCAACAAATGCCAGTATATCATTTGATCAAGCTTCATGTTCCTGTTCAGCTGCTTTTTGGCAAAATCTTCCCTGTCTATTTCAGTTCTCAAGCAAATCTTTTAGCACTTGTTCAGGGACTGGCCAACTATAGGGCACTAAACTGTCCCTCAAACCTTCAATTTCTACAAATTTGGATATCTTAGAATTCTTTTGAACAAAACGGACACCATGCTTTTGCTGAAAGAGCTCTATGATCGAAACCATTTTCACATTCCAAAAATCAACAATGAAACTCAAGATTTGTAGCTTTCACAGGTTGAACAGGGAACGTCTGGCATGAACCGTAGTTTCTCACTGCGGCTCATGTCTGCGTGCTCATTTCCCTGCTGGTGGAATTGTTGGTGTGCTCTTGTGTATGAGACGGTTTCACGTCCTTCGTGGGGACCCACTTAGGTCTGGCACCTGTGCAAATAAATACAAGCATACCCTTTGCCCCAAGTGATTAGTGCAAATGGTCCTTCAACTTGTCCTAACTCAAGGTTTCTGATCAAAACGGGAGGATTTTCTTTCAGTTTTGCCTGTGTGCTGTTTGAAAAGTGCCTAAAAATTGGAGGATTAGGTCCCGCAAATGAGCTATCCAAAGCATAAAGACATCTAAAGGTTTGCTCTACCTTATCAGAGGTGCTGCTTGGGCCACTCCCCCTTTTGTTGACCTAGAATGGGTTTTGGAGTGTTGTGCGTCCTTTCAAAAATTGCCTGACCTGTGTGGCAATAGGGATTTCCAAAGGTGTGGCAAACACTCCAGTCCATCAGAAATGTCACCACTTTTTGAGGTCTGCATGTGGGGCCATTTGTCAGTTTTTGGCTCGTGGGGGATCAGTTTGGCGAGCTCTGGACCCCAGTGACACTGACAAGGACAAAAGCAAAAGACGAGAGGGGCTCTTTCTTCTCGGGACCAAAGTCGCACAGCTTTAATGGAGAACAACTCCAGGAGAGAAAGGGAGCATGCAGGAGAGAAAGAGGATGTCCAGGAGAGGAAAGAGAGCATCCACCTCATGGTAGGAGATTTTAAACCCTGGGGGAGGCGAGGTGGTAGAAAGGAACTACCATCATTTAACATACGTAAATCACCACACTGTAGTTTTCTGCATAAATTGCTGCACTTGGTGCAGACAAAATCCTAAAATCTCCCCAAACAAAAACATACAGTCCCAAATGATCACAAGGAGGGAGAAAAACCACTCAACCCCCCTGTATACACAGTCCCAGCAGTCTTGTCTGTCCCCTACGAGGAACAGCCCAGAGCCAAGGTGCCTCCAGGAAAGGAATGTCCTGGCAGCGCCCAGAGATGTCCACAGCGCGGTTGTTCTTGCTGGAGCAGAGAAGCGCTCTTGCCGCGGTCACCAAATGAGGTGTGGAATAGAATTCACCAAGGTTGAAGTTAGAAGGTGGTGTGTTTATTACAGTGCCAGGCACAGGAGGAGTTGTCTCCTAAAGACATGTGTGAAGAATCACTGGCTCTGTACTCATCTTAAATATCTTACACATTCATATAATTCCCAAAAAACTAAAAACATTTTCAGTAGGTAACACTGCCTACCTCACTTTGTATTAAAATGTATTATAATTGAGTCCAAAGTTCCTTTGCTTTCTTCAGTCTTTCACATCAAATGGGTTGGTGGGTTTTAAAGTGAGGAATGGTGTCCTTCTGATGAAGGCCAAGACGTCTTCCTCAATTTGACCTCTTTACTTATGACCTGATTGCAGACTTTTGCACTTCTTGGCTATAGCTGAAGTTTCAGGCCCCAGGTGCAGGCTCTGGTCCTCTTCTTTGTCACAAAGAAATCTGCATCCCATCCTGCTTCTTTAAACATAGTAAAGACAGGCAAGGGATATATTACCCTAGCCTTAACTACCTTACCTGCAAAAAACTGACTATCCCTTATTATTTCTACTCTTCTTGCTATACTCTTTCCCCCTAACTAAATCTTACTGTAATTTTAACTCTTCCAGTTCTTCCAAATCCTTGATTCATTGCTCTTGTCTCACAGCCAGCCATGTGTGAGCTGATGCTGTAACTGGGAAATTCCACTCCTGAGCAGGAGATATAGGGCCTGGTTCTGAGCTGGAAGGGTGAGAAGGATGAGATGCACACCATTTTCATCCAGGGGATGTCCTGAAAGTGCACTGCCTACCTTCCCCTGCTGCCGAGCACCATGCTCTATCTCCTTCTCCTGTTGTGCAGATTTTTAGGAATCCTGGGGTTGCTGTGTATTATTTCCTACTGCAACTATTAGAATGAATTTGCTTTGGCCGCCCTATTTTTTCCTGGGTTCTTTTGTGCATGGGGCTTCTCCTTAACGTGTGACAAAGGCCAGCAGGGACCTACAGGACACTCCTATACTCATGTCAGTAAATTCTGAGAAGTGCTTTAAGTATCAATAAGTCAAAAGGTATCAACCAGTAAATCAAATAATTTGAGGGAATATTTAGCCTGTGAGTTTTAGCAAAGTATTGAAAATGTCTTAGATCCATGGGTACACACTGGTAAGTGAGATTGCTGGATGTGCACGTATCAGGGAAGTGATTCCTCACACACCCATTGCTGAGATCAAGTATTGCCTCTCTTCTAACCCTGAGCTCTCAGAAGGGATCAGGCCCTGCTTGGTAAAGTTCATTTTGAAGACTTCTGTTGAGCAGGTAAGAATGGTCCAAATGAAATCTTTTCCAGCTGTTTCCCTTTGGTTTACCTGTTTGAGGGTTAAGATTCTGTGCTGCAGGTGTCCTGGGTGTGTGCAGAGCAGAGCAGCCCCAGAAACCCCTCAGCTTGCCCACCAGTTGTCAAGCCTTGTTGCCAGGTGTGCCCAGCTCTGGCAGGAGAAAGAGCCCGCAGCGCAGTGGGCACCGTGCCCTGCCCAGCCGGGGCTCTCTGGCACACAGCAGCAGCAGCGCCAGTACCGTTCAACCCGCTCCTGCCTTGGCTTCCCCTGGCACACCAAAGCCTCTGGAAATCAGCACTGCCAGCGGCGTTCCCAGCTTGGAGCGGCTGCTGCTGGCGGGCAGATGCTGCCAGTTCGACTGCTTCCAAAGGGGAAGAAAGGCAGAGATGTACATGCACCAGAGCACTGGGCATGTCCAAGAAAGGTGCAAATATTTGCAGAGATTTGTTAGGAAATATTTCAGTTGTGATGCCAACAGTGCCTTCCCTTCTTGTTCTGTGTGTTCTAGATGAGTAATGCAATGGTTGGCTCTGACAATTAAGAAGTAGATGTTACGTGGATGTTCAAATGTGTAGTGATGATATTTTTATATATCCTCCCATTGTCCTCTTTCTCCTCCCCTTTGTAATCGCCTTGGTAGTCATGGCATTTGGGGAGGGTTGGCTTGTGACCAGCAGGCACGGGGAAAGAGGATCTGACCTCCAGTCAAGGTGCAAGAAGGTAATGTCCACCAATGGACAGCAGAGTAAGAGTTGACTGACAAAACTTTTGGAGGGGCTAAGGGTATAAAAGGCCGAGTGTCCTTTTTGTAGATGAGTGCATGGCTGCTAGTCATGGAGACTCTCAATGCTGCAATTTTTCCTTATTCATTCCTTTGTTATTGTTCAATATACCTTTAAAATGTTAAAAATGAGAGTCATTTCTCACATGCAATGCTGCGGGCCATTCTCTTGGTCTGGTTTCCTTTGCTGGTGTCCCATCTGAGTGCTCAGTTGGGGCACAGGCTGTAGGTGCTTGGGGCACTCCTGGAGTTCCTCTTGGATGCCCTGGACAACAGGGTTTGGCCCATGAGGGGAATTTGTGCTGCTTTGTGACAGAGGAGAACTTCCCAGGCTCTTTTGTGTTTGCTGTAGGGAAGGTTGGGTATTGCTTTACATAAACTCACAGACCAACACAGAGCTGTTCCTTTGTGATGTCAGGGCATGGTTACCATGTCGTCATAGTGTCATCAGAAGGTTGCCTTGGTACACAGAAGGCCTGAGTGTCAGAGCAGCCCTTAGTCTGCTCAGATCAGGACAACCTTCCTGGTTGAAACATCTCAGTAGGCAGCTGCCCACTGACAAGAGGCTTGTTTTTTTAGCTTGTAGAAAAGTTGCAAAAATGCCAATAATGAACCTTCTGGCCACTGCAGCTTTTGCTGCATATGGCATTACTTATTCCATTTATTATTTTACGAATTTCGCTTGTAAGTAGAGGTTTCCCTTCTGCTTAGATTATGGTGTAACCTAACCTGGCTTTTCTATGTCTTCCTGCTTTTTCCTAGTGACTGAGTGTCTGATTTTGAAACAGAAAGAGCATTAGGATGCCACTGCTTTGGTAAAGCTCCTGTCAAGGCGTTCAGCTAAAAAGGGGGTGTCTGTAGCCACAGGAGCAGCTTTTGCAAGGGAACCTGCAGGGGTTCTGTTCCCTCCACGGGAGAGTCTGTGGTAGCAGAGTCTGTCATTTCCTCAGTTTGCTGGGACAAACAAGACACCTTTGAAAATGTAGACTGGCAGGCTTCTTTCAGGCCTTCCAAAAGCTCTGCAGTTTTTCCCAGAACTCAGAGAAAGCCTCTTTCTTTTTAAATTTTGTCATGACAGGATTTGACTAACTTTTACTGAGTGCTAAAATAGAAGTACTAACCTTTTCCTGAGTGCTAAAATATTTGTTCCCTTGGAAAGGAAGTGCAAACTCTAAAGCAGTGAGTGTCTGCTACTGAACCCTGGAGCTGCTGCTGTGCTCTTCCACAACAGAACTGACACAGCTCAGGGGGATTTTGGGGAAGTTTTTCTGGGCAACTGTTTCCTGCCAGTTAATCAGAATTAGTGCATGACACTGAGTGAAAAAAAAAAGAGTACCTGAAGCAGAGAATTTCAGAAGCTGTCCTATGTGTTTGTTAGAACAGGAGCATTGGAAGTTAAAGAACAATTTGCATTTTCTTGATCATATTTGTATTTATTTACTGGCTAAACTGGCTGCAGTGTAGGCACAAGCAAGAAGATTGTCCTGATCTCTTGCTGGCTGTGTGAATGAAATGTGTCTCCTGGAGGGATGCTGCGAAATGGGAAATCATGTCGGTTTGGGCTGACTTGCTCTGTGGGATTCAGCAGCCCAGGCAGTTTTATGAGAGCATCTGGTTCATTTTCCCTTCCCACTACAGGACACCTGAAGCGTGTATTCAGCAGAGCTGAAGATCCTGAGGTGAGTGAGAAAGGAACATTTCATGTTCCTGGTGTTTAAGCATTGTAGAGGAAGATGTGAGCTTGGCCAGTAGCAGTAGAGTGTAGAGGGCAAGCTAGGAAGGCCGAAAGAAAATCCATATTCATGCCTGCAAAAAAAATAACAAAGGCATAAATGGATATTTTAAAATTTCCATCTCAGAGCTTTGAAGAACTACAAATCCAGTTTTGCAAAGAGAACCTTGCATGCTGATGGCAAATAGGGTGGAATATTTACTTAAGAGCAATTTCCTGTACAGTTGAATTAGACCATTTTGATTTAGTCAGAGTGTCTTAGAATTCTATTCTTATGAAACTTTATGATACCTACTTAGAAGATGTCGTTGTAGAACAGGAAGGCCATCTTGCAATGGTGCCTGCTATATCTGAAGGGAAATGGGCACCTTTGTGACTGGGGAGTTGTGTGGGCCAAAAGGAGCCAGGGGTGCTGGCGGCCTTGAGCAGCTGAAGATGAGGCAGCGTGTGGCCAGGGGGCCAAGAAGGCCAAGGGCATGGTGGCTCTGCCAGCAGCAGTGGGGCAGCCAGAGCAGGGCAGTGAGTGTGGCCCTGTGCTGGGCAGCGCTGCGGCCACAGCTGGAGTGCTGTGTGCACTTGTGGGCTGTGGGAAGCAGAAAGTCATGGAGGGGCTGAAGCGTGTGCACAGAAGGACAGGGGAGCTGGGCAAGGGGGTGCAGCACAAGGCCAGGGAGGAGGTGCTGAGGGTGCTTTAGCCTGGACAATGGGGGGGCTCATGAGGCACCTTCAGGCGGACTTCCATAGATCGCTGCCTTAGATCCATAGATCCAAAGCTCAGCACAAGGGCTGTTTCCCTTCCAAACATCCCCTCACTGCATCCAAGTGCTTTAGACACTGGTGTGGGTAACACTTTCATATTTTGTTGATTTGTTTGTTTGATAGAAGGAGAACCCTTGTGAAACTTCTCCTTCTCCAGGGAGCAAGGGAGTTTTTTCTCAATCTTTCCGGCCCTCTTACAGCACTGGCAGAAATTCTCCTAGAATTTTTTATTTTCAAGGAGGCAGTTCTGGATAATGCAGTACTTTTGCACAAGAACACATAGTTTGGGGCAGGGATGTTGCTGCAGAACGAGCTGTTCTGGTGTAAGACCGGCCAATAGGGCTTGCCCATAATTTCCTTCTTAACGGTTCCTGTGTCTTTTAACAGCCCAGGGATTCAGTGTGTGTTGTGTTTAGGAATTGAGCAGGAAATCAATGCCCTTGCATTCCAGCTGGCCCTCAGAGATTAGAGGAGCTGGGAAGGGCTGGGCTGCATTTCTGATTCCAGCCACTTTAGCACCATCAGTGTGGTCACCTGTAAGAGAAGAAGTTGCCCGAGCACAGATGCACAAAGAGTGCAGTTCCCAGTGCAGTGCTCTGGGTCTGATTGCATTCCATAAGGACCCACATGCTCCAGATTCCACAAGAGTGTGAGTTACTGAGGCAACAGGAGAGCAAGTTCAGGATGGCTGCTGACTGGGGCACTGCTACTGACTGTTGATGTGTGTAGTGACACAAAGGACAGTGTTGATTCAGGGTGACCCCCACGTGGCCAAAAATGTGCTTTGACTCTATGATTTAGAAGTTTAAGCAAATGCTTTATTACGCTATGTTTTATTACACTAGTACTATATTAAAAATATACTAAAGAGATACTATACTAAAAAGATACTAAAGAAAAACTAGTGACTGTCTCCACACAGTCTTTTATCTAATTAGCTAATCAATCTAAACAATTATCACCAAAAACCAATTAACAAATCCCTTTCAGTAAACAATCACTATATACATTCTTCATGTACTAAATAACAAGAACAGAAAGTAAGGATAATTGAGGGAAAAGCTGAGCCTGATGGCAGCTCCCAGTCACTTGCTCTGCATTTGTGTGCACATAAGATCAAGACACAGCCACAGCAGAGCTGCCTGAAGCTCAGAGTGACATGGCAGTGAAGAGAAGGAATGAAGACATCCAAGAGGAGAAGAATCTCCCTATGCAGAGGGACAGTCAACAAAAACAAGTGAATGAAAGAATGGCAGCCACTCCACTCATGAAAGAGAGTCCTTTCCGTTGTTGTTTACAGAACATGGACAAACTGGTGCTGCCACAGCTGCAGGAAACTAAAGCTAGGATCAAGGCAAGGAAGAAGAGGCCAGACAAAAAAATTGAAATCATCAAAGAGAAAATTAATTGCCTCCTTCAGGAGCAAAAGGCTCTAGAAAAGCGAGTGAAATATCAATAGGCACTGCAGTCACCCAAGGGGTGGTTTCTGCCCTCCTTGCCTTTGCAGTGCAGAGCAGCAGGGGGGTGGGGTGTTGCCTCTGAGTGCCATCCTGATGAGGCCTCTGTCAGAGCTGCTCTCAAGGACACTTCCTGCTCTGCTGAATCTCAGCTGATGCTCTAGACAGTGGCATTACTCCCTTGGCCATTTAGCCAGCAGTCATCCCAATGAACTCCTGCTGGCTTCTTCCAGGTGACCTTGTTTCTTGAGGTGTTTTTGCAGGTGAAAATGGTCACTCACATAGATTTGGAATATGAGCTACAAGCTGTCTGTATCCCTTGTGAATCTGCTCCCGTCCTTTACTTTCTTCCCAGTGGATGACTCCTGGCTGACGGGGACAAGCTGTAGTCTCTGACTGCTTTGTTCTGTTTGACTTCAGGTGGAAGTGTCGCCATCCTACCTGGCAGCCTGCAGAGAGTTCCAGCAAATGACGGGCAACCAAGAGCCCCAAAGCTGGCATGAGGCCCAGGAACTGTACCATCCAGAGATGCTGCAGGATAAGCACGTCCCAAAGAAGGTGCAGAAAAAGAGAATTTCATGTCAGGAGGTAGAACATTAGAATGAGGAGCTGCAAATGTATCTGCAGACCTAGGAGGGGGAAAGGAGTCTTTGGGAGGAAGTGGAGCGGTCGTTGCTGCAGTCATCCTTTATAACAAGAAAGTGGCTATGAACTTGAGTAAAACCAGCCTTTGGTTTTGACCATTTGGTTTCACAAGTGGACATCCAAAGCAATCCAGTTGAAGAGCTCTGCATGTGGCTGACAGCAGCTTCCTAAGGGCTTGCATTTCAAATGGCAATCTCTCTTGTATTTCAGAGCAATCTCTGCCACACCTTCCTGACATCAACTCGTTTCTTCTCTCAGATCTACACCAACTCTGACACTGAAGCTGCTGCAGCAGAGCCGTCCCAAGGAGCCTTTGCTCCCCAGCCGAAGACGTGGAGCCTGAGCACTTGGTTCACCTCCCGTGCTGACCCAGCTGCTGCTCAGCAACTGGAGATGGCGGGTGACTCCCTGGAGCAACACAGTACGTCTGCTATCTTTCTTATCTGAGGGACAGTGTATTGTGTGCACATGTCAGCAGAGCTGTACCAAAGAGTCCTCCTCACTTCAGTGTCACAGAAGTGCTGGCATTGCTCCAAGGCAGCAAGAGAGAGCTCTGGGTGTTCCTGCTGCCTCTGAGGGCAGCTTAGACTGGCTGGAGTTTGCCTGGGCTTCCCTCTCTGCTGAAGGCAGAAGCAGGAATTGTTCCTGCATCAGCAGATGGCTGTGACTGCTTGAGTTCTAGCCACTGGTAGAAGCCCTGCTGAGATCAGTCTCCAGGAGAACAAATCAAGCCCTTTGTGATTCTGCAGCACAACCCAATGAATCTGCTTCTTGCCTGTAACAGCTGCCAGTGCTGTGCTCTCAGATAAGACCTGGAAGATTTGAGAAGAGAGCCCAGTGGATTCTGTGTCTACCATCACCTGTTGGGACAAAAAGGGCACTGATCCACACCTCGGTGGGGCTGATCTCAAAGCCCATCCTGTTGTGTCCTGAATTGGGGCAAAAGCTTGTATGGGGCTCAGGCTCACTCTGGCTTCTTCCCATCAGTGCCTGTCAGTGCTCATGCTTGGGCTTTGCCAGCCTTGTTGTGGTCGCTGCCCTGCCCCTGGGGGCTGGAGGGACTGCAGAGGCTGGAGCCTCCCTTAGCTGGGAGGGTCCCGCTGCTGCCCGGCTGCTGCAGCGCGGAGCTGCCTGAGGCTGCAGCCCCTTCTCTGGGCTGGCTTCTGCCTCGCACGGCCTGGACTCACAAGAGGGTCAGCATCTGCTCTGCGCAGCTCTCTGTGTCACAGGGGTGCCTGAGGAGCACTGCTGTCCTCTGTGCCCGTGCCCGCCGTGCCGAGTTGGGAAGATGGGGACGTGTGCGGTGCCGAGAGGGCGAGTGCAATGGGAGCGACTGATGCGCGCTGTCAGGGTGAAGAGAAGCGGCGTGGTTCTTCATGCAGGGCACGGGCAAGGGCGTCTTTGAGCTCAGCCTGCTCATAAAGGGTGAGGGTCTTGATGCTGAAAGCCCCGTCGCAATTGGTTCTAGCATGAGCTGCTCTGGTGTGCTAACACAGAGGCATTCTTCTGGCAAACTGCTGCAAGGTGGAAAAAATGGGAACACTTGGCAATATTCCTCCTCTTCTGTTCGGAATCTGTTAGAATCTGTTCAGAAAAATTGATTCTAGATGTCCAGGTGCATTTATTCTTAGCAAGTAGGAAACCTTTTCTAAATCTTGCAGTCTCTATTCCCAAGAAAACAAAGGAACTGTTAGTTCCAGCTCTCCTCAATGTTTCTAGATGACAAACTTACTTGCCTTGGTAGGTATTCCCTTCTGGTCTCAGTCTCCTCTGAATATTTCTCCCTGTGCTTCCCTGTGTGTCTGCTGTCAAGAGGTCTCTCACTTCAAAGGATGCAAGAAATCAGTCTCTGTGCCAGCCAGACTTGTGCTCTGGACATGCTGTTCTTTTCTTGTTGTTCCAGTACCTGTTCCTGTTGTTGTTAGCCAGCTCAGAGCTGGCTAACCAAGGGAGGGCTCAGAGCCCCAGACAGTGGGGCTGCCTTTTGTATCTCCGAGAAGGTGGGATCTCTGCTTTAAAGTGAACATCTTGCATTTTGTTTCCCTCAGGGAGAATGGTGAAGATGGAAAATCCTATCATCAAATACATTGAACTGGAAAATATTGGCAGTGGGTGAGTCCAAGCAATGCTAATTTTACATAACTATGCATCAAGTGTTTTGCTGGTGGAATAGGTATCAGGCGTGAAGTCAGACAAGCTGCAAATGTGTTCAGGCACTGGGCTTAGATTGTCAGTGCTGATCAGAATTTCTAAGTGTGCTCAGAAGGCATTGTCAAGGACATCTCCATGCTTCCAGTGTCCTGCAGGTTTTAGGCATTTACAGCACAGATCTCCTGTGTGGGCTGGCTTTCAGTGCAAGATCTAAATGGCTTCTCCTTTCTCTGCTTCTCTTTTGTTTCTAGGAGTTTTGGAGAGGTGTTTAAAGCACTCGACACTGCCTCAGGAGGAGAGGTAAATATCAACAGCCCCTGCAGACTCTGCTGCTCTTGAGGGGCTTTCCCCTCTGGTGTGAGCTGTGGCTGGAACTTTGGCTTGAGCCATGCTGAAAAGGCACAAGAAGCACAGACTGGTGCCAGCCTGCAAAATACATTTGGCACTTTGTCCTCCTCAGCTGCCGGAAGGAAGGCACGCAGGGCAGCGCTTCCTTTCAGACAAGGACGCGCTCACTCGCTCTCCATTGCTAAAACAAAGGTGGTGCCTTAGAGCACCTCCCTGCTCTTTGGGGCTACAGCTTCACAGTCCTGAATTCTCGATTCTGGCTGCCAGCAAATCCATCGGAAAGTTACTGGTAGTTCCTTAGCCACCTGCAGTGCTGCACTTGGCAACTGCACATAGGGAGAGATCTGCAAGGTGCCCTAAAAGCCCTAAGCCCTGCCCATAGCCCAAGGTGTATCCACAGAGTATTAAGGCATGGATTACTTAATCTGATTCCTAGAAAGAGCAGCAGAGATTGTGGTCAGAGGTTTGTGGGTGATAGTTGAGACACAACTGTTACCAAGTGTTACAAGGCAAAATGTCAGTGGCCCCACGTGTCCTGTAACTGGCTCCCAAGGCAGCAGAGAAATGGGCTGTTGGAATGTCAGTTCCTAATTACTGCAGTGCCTAATCACAAGGCAGTTTGGCACAGCTCAGCTGTGTCATTGCAAAATCACTCGCTCCATGTGAGTTGTTGTCTCCTGCCGCCAACTGCTCAAGTTACTGATTTTCAATGTCATTTTAGGTGGCCATAAAGAAAATAAATCTTCATGGACCGAGGAGGATGGAACGAAGTGTTAATGAAATCCAAATCATGAAGAGGTACAGGAGTCCCAATGTTGTGAATTATTTAGACAGGTGAGTGGTTATGGTCTTATCCCATGTGTGCGTTTACATACAGCAAACATGAGAGGTTAAAAACCCACTTTGGTCAGTGGCAGAAAGTAGAGCTGTTAATTTTTATTTATTCCTATCTCACTACTCATCTCCAATGGATGAGAAGAGAGTGCATCCTGTCTGCATGAGGCTGGCACACCTGAGTTTAAAAATTATTCCAAAATTATTCAAAACCTGGATCAGCTGTATTTTCCTTAGTCAATAACCTTGAAGTTTACTGCCTCCACATTTATTTGAGATTGATTTTTTTCAAGTTTCTGAAGTGCTGATGAACCGTCCTAAAATGGATTTCCCTTGGATTGTTGCCCCTCTTTGCCATTGCTGGGCATGCCAGGAAGACTAGATGCTTCTTTCCAGAAACACCATGCCTGACAGGCTTTTTATCTGGGCTGTTTCTAAACTGCATTTTTCGCTCACTAGCCATCTAAGACATCTCCTTTTTACCAGCTGTGCCTTTCTCCTTGAGACGGCACAGATTGCAAAGAATGCAGAGCCAAGAGGGAATATCTATTCCTATGATTGTGTCCTTGTCACAAAGGCATCTGGAAATAAGAAACCTGGAAGCAGAAATCAACGTAGCCATGCATGCTCATCTCCAGGGCCTTGTTTCCTTCTTTCAGCTACCTTGTGGGTGAGGAACTCTGGCTGGTGCTGGAGTAAATGGATGGAGGCGCCCTGAGCGATATCATCAGCACGACCTCCCTGTATGAAGATGAGGCAGCAGCCATCAGTCGGGAGGTCAGCAATCCCATCTGTGTTTCCAAGGGCTTGGGCAGGATTGTCTGGAGCACAGGGGCTCAGACCTGCAGTGATTTCCTGTGCCAAGCTTTGGTTCTGTGTTGCTGCTATGCTATGGGCAAGTAAAAGCATCTCAAGTGAAAGGCCTGCCAGTGCCCCTGCACTCCCTGTACTCAGTGCCAGTACTCTTCTCTCCTGCTGTTGTATTCTCGCTCTGGCTCATGTCTTTTTATTTGCTGTTCTCCACCTTGCCTCTCTAAATGTTTGCCTGGAGTCTGTCTTCACTGCATTCCTTGCCTGTGAAAGCAAAGGTGCTGGTGGCAGGATTTGAAATGATCAGCAAAGAAAAAAGAGAGAGACTCGTTTCTCTCAGGCCTCAGCATACAAGGACAGGAGTGCAGCCAAAAGGCTCTTTGCTTCTCAGCACATGCACTGCAGCAGCAGTCATCCTGGCTGGTTTGCATCCTGGCTGTTGCTCTTTCAGAAGCTGACATGCCTTTCCTCAGAAAGGTCCTGCTCTGCAAGTGTTGGAGCACCAAGCTCTTCCTCTCAGTGGCACTGTGTTCTGCCATAACTGCCCATTCCCCTGGAGAAGGAATCTTTTGGATTCTTTGTTGCCTTTCTTGTGGGATGAAATCACATCACTCATTTTTGTCCTCCTCTTTCTGTTTTCTCTCTCAGTGCCTGCAAGGACTGTGTTTTCTTCACACAAACCATGTGATCCATAGAGATGTGAAGAGTGATAACATCCTTCTCAAAACCGATGGTTCTGTCAAGCTGGGTCAGTGTATTCTTGGTCAGGAGCAGCATTCCAGGGATGTGGGGGTGGGGCTGCTTGGAGTGACAGCCAGCTCCCCAAAAATGGTGCTGGTGGCAGCACAGGGACACCCGCTGTGAGCTGAGGGCACAGTTGCAACGTGCACAGAGGTAGGAGAAGGAACAAGCAGTCAAGAGTGGCCTTGCTCTGTGTGTGCCTTCCCAAGGGAGGGAGTTACAAGTCTAAAGCTTCCAAAGAACAAAAGACACTACTGGAGACAGTGTAAAAAATGGGGGGAGTTTAAAAGTCGCCAATGCCAGGAGATTCAACAGCACATTTTCAAACACTTCTACTGGGGAATTCTTTGGCTTGCTTTCCTAATTGCACAGAATTCAAATAAAAACAGTGTTTTGCTTTCTCCTCAGGTGATTTTGGCCTCTCTACTCAGCTCAGCCCTCAGCAGAGCAGACGGTGCTCGGTAGTCGGGACTCCTTGGTGGCTGGCGCCCGAAGTGCTGACAGGTCAACCATATGGTCCCAAAGTGGACATATGGTCTTTTGGAATTGTGGGGATTGAAATGATAGAGCAAGAACCTCCCTACTGGAACCAAAGTCCCATCACGGTAAGGAGCAAATACTCACTGATCCCACTCTCTTTCTCACCTGTCCCTTGTCCTGCGTGCCATTGGACAAAACCCATTGCCATCTGCCTGAACTGCTTCCACCAAGGACCCCTCCTAAAAATGTGCCTGCAACACATCAGCATCTGCTGTAGTTGTGGTTGCAGCAGTGGGGGAACTCAAGCCTTACCACATGCAAACAAACTCTAAACAAACTCTATTCTCAGGCAACACTTTCCTTTGGCTTTTAAGTGCTTCCAGTCCTTTGGCTGTGGAGATGGCCTTAAGAGCAGAAAAGAAGCATCTGACAACTGCTTTTATCTTTCCAGAAATTAAGGAAGGCAACACAAACCCAACAAAGTTTCTAAAACTGCGGTCTTTAGAGATGAGCCTAACTCCCTGAGCAGTTTCTTCTCACTGGGAAACATGCCTGAAACCTGGGCATGAGAGTGTAAATGCCACTGAGTCTCTTCTGCTTCTTGTACAGTGCTGCTGAAACACTCAGTCACCGTGTTTCTCTCCTAGCCAAAGACACATTCTCTGTGTCACCAAGCCAGAGCCTGGTGATGCGGACAGGCTGCCAAAACCTCCCATTTGTTTCCTGGCTTTTTCTGGCATGGGCCTACCATTAATACATTGACTTGAGTAGCCAAATGAGCAGAGGGTGGCCATAGGGATGGCACCTCTCCTTCTTCTGACTATGACAAATTTTAATTTTGCTGCAAAATGGGAACCTGCAGTTTTCAGACTGCTGAGAGACAGAGCTGCAGGTGGCTCCTTTGTGCCCAAGCAGGAATTTTCATCCCAATACATTTGTGCAGGCATCTAAATGTGTCTCTGTTGAAGATGAGATTGTAAATGTTGATTTCCTTACCTGGGGATTTACTGATGGATTTCCTTTTTTCCTTCCAATTAGCATTATTTTCAAGAAAAGCACAAAAAGTATGATGAGTTTTGTTCTAGGGCACGTGCGCTTAAAGGAGCAACAAGCACTGCAGACATGCCTTTCATGTACTAAACCTTGAAATTAGTTTGTATAGCACAGTCCCTCTTCCAAAAAACCTCTCAAGCTGGTGTGAATCCTTAGGAAAGCAAATGTTCTTTTGCTGCTGTAGTTCCCACTAACTAGGTCAGTCAATGAAATCAGCTGCAAGGCAAGATCTTCGGGATGGTGGAAAAGCTGTGGCTGCATCAGGGTTTGGGTTTTTGGTTGGTAAAGGAAAATGATCTCTGGGTCTCTGCCAGGGCAGAAACTGCCACTGAAGAACAGAGGTTAAACTAAGGGAGGTGGGAGAGCACTTAGAGATGCGAAAGCAGCAAGTGGAGCCTGGTGTCTCCTTTTTCTCCAGGCTACACAACTGATAGCCACAGTAGGGACCCCACGGCTGCAGCAGCCCAACCGATTCTCGCCTTGCCTGTGTGACTTCCTGAGCCGCTGCCTGCAGAGAGACGAGGAGCAGCGCTGGTCTGCCAGGGAGCTCCTGCAGGTAAAATGTGAAGGGGCTGCAGGTGAAACAGGCTCGGAGGGATGGGCTCCTCCTCCACTCACGTCCAAGGCATCACATGAGACCCCTTCCTCTTCACCTCCATTCTTGGAGTTCTTCAAATTAAAATGGTGAGGAATCCTAGACTGGGCTGGGCTGGCAGGGCCCTGTAAAGGTCCTCTGGTGCAAGTGTCCTGCAATGAGCAGGGACATCTTTAAAGAGATCAGGTTGCTCAGAGCCCTTTCCCACTGGAGCCAGAATGCTTGCAGGGATGGGGCACCTAAAATCTCTTGGGGCAACCTGTGCTAAGGTCACACCATTTTCCGAGTAAACAAGTTCTGATTAGATCCTATTTGTGTTTCAAAATATTCACCCACATCCTATTGTAACTGGCCCTGTAAAAAAGATGTCCCCCACTTTCTTCAAAGCCACTCTGAAGTCTTGGAAATTGGCAATAAAGTCCCCCTGGGGCCTGTTCTTCACAAAACTGAGTAACTCCACCTCTCTCTGCATTTCCTGAGTCAGGGAGCTCCTCTGGCTGGTTTGGTCGCCCTCTTTTGTCATTTGGTGGGGTGTTCAATTTTATCTAATGGCAAAAGAATTGAAGTAGAGCAATGCAGAGTACAGAGATATGAAATGGTGGTGCAGGAACCCAAGGAAGCCAGTCCCAGCCTAGGGGTCAGAGATTTGGCCGTGGGAAGAGGGGCTGTGGGGGGCTCACGGTGAGCCTCCCGGGGGCCCTGGTTTGTGCCCCCCAGCCCATCCTTAGAGGTTTCTGCCACGCAAACAGGCACAGCTGGGAGGGACTTGTCCCAGCCCCATCTGCTGCCTGGCATGCTCAAGCTGATGGGAACTGTGCCAGGGTTACTGCCGGGTTGTGTGGCAGAGAGGGAACTGCAGGGCCCAGTGCCACTGAGCTGGCCCTGCTGGGAAGGAAGGAGCCATCCAGCACACGAGGGGCAGGGCATGGAAAGGTAGACACGGCTCTGTCTCCTTGTGGGAATCAGCACAGTGCCTGTCTTTCAAAGAGAGGGACCAGTGTGAGGCTTTAGAGATTCCTGAAAAGAAGAAACTCCAAGGACAGAAAGCACCATTTCTAGAGCACTGGCAGGGCAAAAATCCTGACAAGATGAAGACACCTGGATAAATGGATGAATGGGATTCTGGGCCAGGTTTGCCTGTGATGGCAAAGTCCTGCACATAAAGATGGAGGTGTAGATGGTCCCATTGGTCCTCTTCCTGTATCCTCCTATAGGCCAGAGGAATCCTGTGAAGCACTGAGCTTGGAAAGTCATGGTCCATTGTTTTTTGTTGATATGGTTTTTTTCCCTTTGGGCAGCATCCATTTGTAGCATTTGCTGAGCCTTCGTCCAGCCTGGTGCCGCTGATTGTTTCAGTGAAGAAGAGGAGGGAGTCAAGAATGTGACAATTACATCAGGACCATTTATTCGTCAACCAGTTTAGAGTAGGATTGTAGTTTCGGATTAGGATGAGGATTAGGATTAGGATTAGGATTAGGATTAGGATTAAGGTTAGGGTTAGAGCAGGATTGTCTAATACGAGTGCAAAGTAGGATTGGAAATGAGTAAAGTTGCTGAAACCACAACTCACCTTGAAGATTCCCTTCCTTCCCACTCTGCAAATAAGCTCAAAAATTCTTTCTGAATTTTCTTTTGTTTCTTAAAGGTGGAAAGTGACATGGTGTCTTTGGCATGGTGTGAAAGTGGGGGAGGATGTTCTTCATTCATCCTCTCCAGACCACAGTGCTTTTGGAATATGGCCCATTGGTATGTTTTTGGACAGCTTTGGTATTTCTATTTGAGGCAGAAAGGGCAATGGCATTTGAAGGCAAAACCAAAAGAAGAATTAGGCAGCCCAAACACCCTGTGTAGATGCAGGCCTTCAGCTGTGACTGGAGAGCACTGGGGCTTGTGCCACTTGGATTTGTATCCCAAAATGCAATAATCTCTTTGGCTGGAGGAAATCCTTGCTCAAGGGAGAAAGCAGAAAGATCAGAGAGGGTGTTCGGGAAGGTCTCCTGTGGTGCAGAGCTGTCAGCGCCTGGGAGGTGAGAGTGGGCCCGGCCTTGGCTGGGGTGGAGCCCCAGCAGAGCCCCGGCACAGGCCGGAGCAGGCTGAGCCCCTGCAGAGGCAGGCTGGAAGGAGGCCCTTGGAGCTGCAAGAGGCAGCAGCCGGGCCCTGGGTGCCTGTTCCTGGCAGCGGGCAAATCCTCCACTCTCAGAGCCCAGGTGGCAGCTGGCAGCTGCCAAGGGGAAGCGCAGCCGTGCTGGACACAGTCCAGCCTGGAGGCATTGGCCGTCTGGAGTGTGCCCAGGAGCAGAGAAAGGCCAAGGGCAGCCGAGGGCCGCTGGGCTGCCTGAGGATTCCTCCTCTTCTGCCGGCTGCCCTGCAACTCCTGGCAAAGGTCAGCAGTGTGTGCAGCACTCTGGGCACCGGGGCAGGGAGCCGGGCTGCTCGGCAGGCTGGAGCACAGGGCAGCCTCCTTCAGGCCCGGCTCTTGTGCCAGGGGAAGCGAGGCCAGCGTGAGGCAGGGACACCTTGGCAGGGCCCATCTGCAGGAGCCAGCGCCTCACGCAGCTCCGGGAGGAAGCGCCTGCAATCCTGCATTTCTGCACTGAGCCCGAGCAAAGGTGTGAGATGCAGAGTGTTTGGCAGAAATATTCAGGCCCACCAGGCCAGCCTACTTTGTGCTCTCATGCCCACAGCAAGTGCTGTGCAATGCAGCTCTGAGCTGCTGGGAGAGAGGGAGTCGGGGATGTGCCTGACGGTTTTGCTTGAGTAGTGAACTGATTTGGAAAGGAGGAGAATTTCACTAGGCAATCTGTCTTTTCTTTATTTTTTTCTTTATTCTTTTCTGAAAGACAGATACAATGTGCCTGCATTAAGCAAAAGCACAGCTTTTTTTTTTTTCTGCATTTTATTATGGCAACTTAGGCAAGCCCTTCAAAACAGCAACTCAAGCAATTCCCACCTAGTGAGTAAAAAAAACTCCAACCCCCCCTCCATCTTTCTATTGTAGATGTTGACCTTTTAGGCTGGTGCTGCAAAGGACGAAGCAGCCTTTAAGGTCTGAAGCACCTTCTTGTCTTGCCAGCAGGGACATAGATGCTTGAGTAGTTCTGGAATCAGGCTATAAGCTTGTTTGCTTTTGGATTCTCGTGTTGTTGCAGCCCCTCTGTGCAAATAACCCTGCGAGCTGTCTGAGCCTTGCTCACTCTGTCCATCCCAGTGTCTCTGGCAGAGGCAGCAGATGGAAGTCTCTTCTGCTGGAAAGGGAACCCCTTTGCAATGCTGTAGTGCTCCGAAAATCCATGCAGTACTGCACCAAAGGATTAGGCCCTTCACTCTTCAAAAGCGTGTTACTGATCCTGCCTAAGGTGGTTCTACTGAGTATCAGCCATGGCTCACACTTCTATTGCAAGGCTGTTCTTCTTCTCAGTAATCATCACTCAGCTGTCTCTCACTGACATATTGCTGGCTGAAGACCTGTCTCTTCCATATCCCCTATAAAAAGACCTTACCTTAGATTCTCAAACTTAGCATGCATGCGTGTGGGAAAAAAAAAACCCCAAAAGCTTTAGGAAAATCAAGACATTAAAGCAGATTTCATTTATCAAACCCACAGCAACTGCATTAAAATGTGGGTGTATGAGCCTTTCTTCAAAATTTTCTTAAGAATATCTCTAGAGTTATTTTTGAGACATAAGTATGCTGCCCATAACAAGTCCAGATTACTTGGCAAAGGGTAATCAGTCATCCATTAAGCATTCCAGCAGTTGCGTAGCATTTGGTTCTGATAACTGATCCCGGGATATTGCAACCAGCTGCTGATTTGTGTCTGCCCACTTCTTTTCCATGTTCTGAGTCAAGAGCAATAATATCCTTGTGAGTGCATCTGAACACATTGGACACTGACACCCCATCCTATTGCCTATGTTCTCCCATGGAAGATTCCTTGCTCTTCTTTCTCTGCCACCAAAGGGGATCTGCAGTCCCTGCCGGGCACTGCTCGCTCTGGGTTGTCAAGGCAGAGGCGATGCTCTGGTGCACTTGGCGCAGGTGAGCCTCGGGCCCGGGCAGGGAGCGATGCTCCGAGCTGCCGCGGATCCGGCGGCGAAGCCGAGCGGTGCCGTGGCCGGGCTGGGAAGCCGAGCGGCGCCCGTGGCGCTGCCTCCCCGGGCAGGGCTGTGCTCTCAGCGTCGCCGGGGCTGCCGAGCAGCGCTTTCCACGCGCCTCCGCCTGCGGAGCCAGCCCCGCAGCCGCGCTCTCCCGAACCGCACTGACCCGCGCCCGTTCTCGGCCCGCCTGCAGGACTCCGTGATTCCGGGCTCTCCGCGTTCCCAGTCCGCCTGCAGGAGCCTCCGCTCCTGGGCTCCCCCCACTGGGCTCTCTTCTCTCATGTCTTTCCCCTCTTTCCCAGGCCCTCTCCACTCTAGTCCGGATCTCCCCCCGTTCACAGGTTGTCCCCTGTCTCCTGGGTTCTCCCTCCTCTCTCGGCTTTTCCCCAGTCCCGAGCTACCCTTTGTCCCAAGCTCCCTCCTTTCCCGGGCTGTAGCCAGTGCTTTTATTCGTCTCCCTGGATCTGCCCTTCTCCCGATTACTCCTCCCTCTTCCAGGATCCCCTCCCTCTCCCAGGGCCCTTTCCTGTTTCCCCGCCTCTACCCTCTTGGAAGGCTACCCACCTTTTTCCAGGGATCTCACCCCCCCTGTCCCGTGATCTCCCCTACTCCCGGGCTCATCACCCTCTCTTGGGATTTTCCCCCTCCTCCCAGCATCTCTCCCCTCTCCCGCTCACTCCTCCCTCTGCCGCGTCTCTCTCTCCTCTGCCGAGATGTCCGCCCGTTCCCGGAGCGCCCCATGCCCCCGGCCCCTCGCCGCCCGTCCCTCGCCGCCTCGGCCGGGCCGCTCCGGGGCCGCGCTCGGAGCGCAGCGGGGCCGGGCCGGGGCCGCCGGGGCCGCCTCAGCTCCGCCCCGCGGGAGGAGCCGCCACAGCGCCCCGGCAGCGGCCCCGCGCAGGCGGAGCGGCCCCGGCTGCGCCCGGAGCTGGGCCTGGGAGGGGCTGCGGCCTGGGAGAGCTGCTCCGGGCTCCCTCCGGACACGAGGAGCTGCGACCTGTGCTCCCTTTGTACCCTCAAGGCTGCCGGATGCCTTGCAGTGAAGCTGCAGTGCCCGGGCTATTCCGGTCTCTTCCGGTCTTTAGCTCAGCAGTGTTATAAATGATCAATTGAAAGCCAAATTATCAATAAATAATCAATAAATACGATCCTCAAAACTAGCACAGCCAAAGAGACAGCGTCGAGCCCGGGATCGGCACTGGTTGAATCTGGATCCGACCTCTATCGCATCAGACACCTCCTCGTTCACGAGAGCCGCTTCTTGCGGGGATATTTTATACAATTTCTAATGCCTGAGGTAAAGGATTCGGAGTTTCTTTTGTAACTCTTCATAGATGGTTCCTTCACTGTGCAGAGCTGGACAATCGCCGTTTCCTGGCTGAGAGCCAGCATTGATCGAATCCCGGGAACTCGCCTATTCACATGAATCTTTCTGGCGACTTTGGCTATCTTGATCGACGTTATCAACAGGGCAGTGCTCACTCTTAGGCATCTCCGGATGACTCGGGATAACAGTGATCATCGCGCCGTGTGCGTCTAGTCATGAGCTAACTGGCGATTGTTCTGCCACCTTCAGGAATTTTGAAATCTGAATAGACATCTGCCTCTCGGGCTGCTTGTGGTCAGAGACTTGTTTGGATTTTGCAGTCTTTATAAAATACATTCTTTTATGGCATGAATTATTTCTAACATATATTACAGCAGGAAGATGGTTCCAAGCATGGGTGTGAGGGATGTGTGTGCAGTTTGTGTCCTTGAGTCCCTGTGTGTTGGTGTTTGATATTTTCACTCTGGTGGTAAATTCTTGGGTATCATGATTATGAGCCTAGATTTACCCAGGCTTTTAAGTGAAGAAAACTTGGAGACATTTTTCTGTGCAGTTCCTAGAAAACAGGTATATTTTCCATGGAAGTTCTGTCATATTATGATTTTGTCTCAGAGGAGCTTGTGAGTTTATTTGCTGCTGGAGAAGTTCCTGAATATGAATAATTTTGAGTAACTACAAGAAAATATAACCTTGTGAAAAAGGATGCTCACTTTTAAAATTTCAGAGGTTTATTATAAAATACAACAAGACTGGATAAAGCAAAATTGCACCAGTGAAAGCATGGAATCAAACTGTCATGTGCTGGTTTACAAAGTGGCTGCTCCGCTTTTTATACCCCTGTGGTTACATCACTAACCCTGGCCCTTCCCAAAGTCTGTCTATCAACTCTTTTTTACCATCCATTGGTGGAGGCTACTTTTTGCACCTTGATTGGAGGTGAGGTGGTGTCACAGCCGCGCCTGCTAGCAAAAAGCTTTTCCCATCCCATGCAAGGGGCACAGTGAACTCATCCTCCCTTGGAAGCAAAGCAGAAATTTTCCCGGGTAGAAATCCATTTTGATTTAGGTGAAATGTACATTTTTGAGTTGAGTCTGTGGTTAGAAAACATAGCTATTTAGCCTGGCTGCAAACCTAGGCTCAGAGAAACTGCTTCAATGAAGGACAGAGATAAGGGGCCGGGGGGGAACACAGAGAGTGATAGAGAGAGACAGAAAGACTGCTGTGAGAGCCAGTCAACCTGACATAGGAATTCTTTCTGATGAAGAACTACTAGGGGCAAATATCACATGGAATTCATAACAATGAATATGCATGGACCTATTGTGAAATTACATGCATATGTATCTGAGAGGGGGTTAAAAAAGGACCTCAAGTTCCCAGAAGTACGCATGTCATTTTGAGGGGAAGGATTCCCACATGCATCCAGTGCTGTAATAAACTTACCGGCTTTACAAATTTCACAAAAGTTGTGGAGTTTTGAGTATCTCCACAAAACATTCTGGCGACCCAGATGGGTCCGTCTCTATGCCCGCAGGGGCAGAGGGGAAAGACAGACCTCCAAGGCAAAACACCCCGGGATTTTCCTGGAGGAGCTCTGCTCATCTCAGCTTGCCTCCTGCAGAGACAGACAAGGGCCTGCTGGTGTGCGGAGGATACACTATGTATATCACCTTCACAAGTCTTTTGCAGCCAAGGCTGTCTGGTGGTGACAATACCAAGGGCTAAAGGGGGCTACAGGTAAAACAAAGGATGTCTAAACAAGATTACGATA
Organism: Melozone crissalis; assembly: GCF_028551555.1. Classification (NCBI taxonomy): domain Eukaryota; kingdom Metazoa; phylum Chordata; class Aves; order Passeriformes; family Passerellidae; genus Melozone; species Melozone crissalis. The sequence continues at coordinate 14,717,045 of NW_026535783.1, read as the reverse complement.
ACCTAACTACGTATCAACAAACTGATTTTAACATATATACAATTTTCATCCCTTCATTATGAAAGCAAATCTATCACGTTACGTATCTATAACACTGAGACATCGAGCATTTTTTGTTGCCAGGAAGTAGTGGCTTTCCAAAGTGTTGTTTGGGTTAATTAATTCTGGGCTTTGGGATTTAGTTTTGTTTTGATTTGGGACTTTTCTTTCCCAATGGTTTATGAATAGCTAGCATAGTTTTGAATAGGAGGCTCCCATTGTGGTACTTCAAAATAGGAAAGATTCCAGGAAATAATGGAAGCTGGAGTTTTTCTTGTAGTAGTGTAAAAATGTATTTAATGGTATAGCTGATCCCTTCTGTGTATAAATATTCAATACCTAAAGCACCAAGAATGAAATATTCTAGGTGTATAGGCAAACTATTCATAAAAATATTTTCTGTGTCCTGGTGCTGGTGTGTCAAGGATCTCTACTGCTTGCTTGCAATTATTACTGTTTCCAATTTGGGGTTGCTTTTTTATTGTAACAGTGCTATTACTGTTGTTGAATCTCAGCATTTGAGTAAAATCTGTATGCAGTGATCTTTGTGTTTTAGGCTGTAGCAGATCTGAGTCATTGCCATCAGGATTGAATGGGTCTTGTGAACGGTGGTGTGAAAATGTTTATGGGCAGTCTCTGACACAAAGAGCTTCATTGCTTACTGTTCTGAGTCCCATACTTAAATAGTTTATGTGATTCTGTGCAAGTACCATCTCCTTACAATTCCGGTATAATATAGTGCTGGCTTACAGATGAATCCTGTGAAAAATGAATTTGACATCTCTTTCAAGAGGTGCTCCTAAACAAGACATTAGTAGTCTGTACTTTGACAAGATCTATGGACAAGTTTTTTGGCAAGTGGGAAAATGGAATTTTGCTGGTGAATCACAGGCATCCTGTACAGACCATCAGGGTGGTGTGAGCTTGCTGGATCAATATCTGCCTCAGATTCATTGCTCATTTAATTATTGGCATTTTGTAGCAGTTTTGCCTGTGTCACATGAAAATGTCCTCATGGATAAGGTTCTACATTAAGGTTGAGGGAGATGGGGATTTGGCTCAAAATCTTTGCAGTGTTTCACTTTCTGTTCTAAGTCAAAACTTGTTTCTGTGGACTTGAAACAAAATTTTGAAGAAGCAGCCTCTAACCAGTCTGGCTGTAAGCAATTCCTTTTCCATGTCACTGCCCCTTATGCAGTAGGATCTGCATTGTCACTGTAAACCCTGAATATTTTGCCCGAATGTCAGTAAAGTCAGGAACAAGAAGAAAACCATTACACTTCTCAGTTCATATATATAATTTAACATTGTATTTCTGCCTCTTCTAAGGTACATAGTGATTCAGGGGGTTACAGGTTGTGAAAAATGTGTATTTGATTATTGACTTTTCACAAATAATAAATTAAGATTATATGTGTTATGTTAGAAAGTTATGCTGTATTAATTTTCTTAAGTAGCATGTTAAATATAGTTTTATGTTATAACATAATGTTAAAATAGAAACTTTGCTATGTAAGATAGTTTTTTAAAGAGAGAAATGAAGTACTCACACTGAGATAGCAGCCACAAGACACCTAAATCTTTCAGAGAAAAAAAAATTATTACTCCCTCTTCGAAAGAGGCTTACTTCTTCCTACCTCACTCAGCCCTGAAGACACCATCAAGATTAAGAAGTTAACACTAACCAGACAGAATCCTTTGTTTAAATAAAAGTTATGCTTCATATATAAAATATCTGAATATACAGGAAACTGTTACTTTTAAGAGTTAATCCTCTGTTAATGTGTGTCCTTTTTCAAGCTTATTTTGCCCAGAAAAAGGTACCCAGGCTGTCCATTACTCCTTGTTTTTATTGTCTCATATTGTCCTAATCCTAATTGTCCAAATTTTTATTACTCTAATTTTATTGCTATTTTTAGAACCATTTTATTACTATTAAGCCTTTACAACTTTAAAAACAAGTGATTAGCATTTTTTACGAGGTTAAACCCAAAAAGCCAACACTGTAATACTGAGTGTGAAATGCATAGGAATGTGACTGTATGATGTTGTTCTGTCTTTGCAGTGTGTGCTTCTAAACCAACATCTTCCTTCTGAATAAAGTTATTTTTCTGGTAGTGGCAGTGTTGATTAAGTTCCTGTCTGGAAACTGAATTCCTCTGAAGAATTTAACATTCATATCGTATGTATATCCTAGTCTAGATGAAGAAAAATGGACTGCCAGTGCTTTTTTGAGATTTTTTATTTTGTGAAATGTACCTGCCCATTTGACCTGTGGAGCTTGGTTGGAGCTGATTCAAAGGCAAATACTCATTTCCCCAGCAAAGCTGGCATTTAACACTGAAATCTGTCCTTAGCAAGAAGGTAACCAAATGAAAGCTGAAGGCTGGAATTCCATAGAAAAACTGAAGACAACTAAAAGGTGGGGTTTTGGGTGTGATAAAAGTTGTATATGTCGGTGCAAACAGACTTCTGAACTCTCACCTTTCCTCTGTGTCATGGTTTGACCCGGAAACAGGATTTCTGGGATGCTGTAGATAGGGCCAATGAGTGCTCAGATTTGAATATTGCCATCTGGCCCAACCACTGGGCATTGGATCCACCTCTGAGAACACAGGGTAAAAGCAGGGCTCTCCCGCTGGCAGGTTCTCTTTGGATTTCCGGCGGGAAGGAGTTGGGTCTCTCCCCCGGCCCAGTTTCTGGCTGGGCGGGGGGAGGGGAAAAGCCATGCAGCCCGGCCCGGGAGAGGTAGGCCTGCCCCCCCCCCCAAGGGTGGAAGGAAGAAGTAAAAAAATGCTGGGAAGCAATGGGCAGCCTGTTCCCTCCCCCCCCCCTTGGAGACAGACAGAGTGCAGCCTGTGTTTGTGGCCGTTACCTTGAAATTCAGTAAACATGTGCTCATGTGCTGGCAGCAGGCAGCCTGGCTGAGGAGATTGGGGGGGGGGGGTGCAGCCAGGAGTCCAGCCGCTTGGAGGAGTTTTTAACCCTTCTTGGACAATGAAAACCTTACAGAACATTAACCCTTCCTAGACGAGTGATGAAGGTCTGGACCAGAGAGAGAGAGAGTGAGAGATGTTGGAAGAATGGAGAAGAGGGAGTGGCATTTTATGCTGGACTCTTTTGTGTAGCCATGGACAGAGCCATGTTTCCATGTGATACAGAGACTGAGTCCAGGGGGAGAAATGTCCCAGAGCCAAAAAAGATTCAGTGTGGGTACCCCTCGGCCCCAGGGGGTATATAAAATATGGGGGGGACAGATGTCCCAAAGGTGAGATACTGTGATTTTCTGGAACTGGACAGCATCCTTAAAAAGACAACCCTGGAAGCAGCCCTGATCCTTGTTCGGTGGTGAGAGCACCGGAACAAGGATGGAAAAGGCCACCACGACACATGGAAGGACTCCCTCTCCTCTTGAGGAACTGAAAGTTGAGCATTCTAAAGGGTGGTGCTGGACCCAGAATTGGTGATTGTGGAAGATGTATTGTATTGGGAATTTAGAGGGGAGGAGGAGGAGAGTGTTTTTGTGAGGTTTTCATTTTCCTTGTGTTTTCTTTTTCTTTTGTGTGTAGTTTAGTAATTGTTTTTGTAGTTTAGTTAATAAACTTTTCTTTTTTTCAAGTGAGAGCCTGCTTTGTTTATTCCTGGTCAAAACCTCACAGCAGACGCTAGAGAAAGTGTACTTTCATGGGGGCATTTGGCCTTGTGCCAGTGTCAAACCTTGACACTCTGCCTGTCCAATAATCTGATTTTCATCATTCTTCCAACTGATATGGGATTGCTAGCCACTTGCTGGAAGAATGTGCTGCCAGGTCTGACAGATGTCTTGAAGGTTTTGCTTCAGGTCTATGAAAGAAAAATGAAGTCTTTATTCTTTGGCACTGCAGCTGCACATGGAACAGCAGCACTAGAGTGTGTTCCACATCACTACTTTCATGATTTACTTTTTCATGATACAGCTATGCAAACCATGGTAGAATAACTTAAAATAGCATATGAGCTAATGAACTTGGGCAAGTGCTGAGGGGCTTCTTTGTGAGCTACAGACTTGAACAAGAGCAGTGCCCCAACTGAGAGTTTTGGAGGGTCTTTTTCTACTTCACTTTGAGTCATTGTGACAAATTTTGCAGCCCTGGTTGTTTGCCCTGGTTGTGACCTAATTATGGAGAGATCATGTTAATCTTCTTTCTCACTTAGACCATGCAGATTCCAAGTAGTATTTAGCTGAAAAGGAACGTCTCTCCATTATATTGTCTTCAATTGCAAGTGACCTGGAAGCAAAATTCAACTGCAGTTTTTTCCATAAGCTGTGTAATTCAGCTGTGCACATTCTTCTCTAGGCCACTGTTTTCTTCTTTCACCTCCCTTGTTGATGAAGATTTCTGTCTGGGGATGCAAAATGTGGACAGAGGCACTTTAGAGGATGTTGTTGAAGACACTTGTGTGGCTGAAGGACAGGTCCTGGTTTCAGCCAGGAGAGGGTTAATTTTTGCAGCATCCAGGAGGGGGCTTGCTTGGATCTCAGATGTTAATCAGTAACACCTCACTTTCAGGACCACCTCATGTCTTTGCCAGAGGTGGGGGACATGACTGTCTCTCTTCAGGGGAAGGGAGCCCCTTCTGCTTGAGAAAATGTGGTGGACAGAGCAGTCTGGCATGTGTTTCTTTTCAGGGCATGCATGTGTAATTAATTTATTTTCTTATACTTTTTATTATAATAGCAGTGCTATTACTGGTAATTTTCTTACCTCATTGCCGTTTCCTGTAAACTGTCCTTATCTTGACCTGTGTTCTTTACCTTTTGTGCATTCAGCTGGAGGGGAGAGGGGATGTGGAGGTGATGTGGCGGTGCTTTTAGTGGGAGTACTAAATTGGAGAGCACCATTTGTAAACTACACAGTCTTAATCGACACCCAGTATGCAGCACCAGGGGTTGAGATAACAGCAGATCTGCCCAGAACAGGTTGGACACCAAATTGATTCAAGCATTTGTTGTCTTTGGTTGGGAGCCACTGGTTTCTTAGAAAAGAGAGAGGATAATTCAGATCCTCCCAAAATCTGTACTGTGTTGCAAGTTGGTGCTTATGTGTCCTCATCACTCAGCATCCCTCTATTACCCTTACTGGGTGAATATTGCCCTCCTTGGGGCATTCCTTGATCAGGGAGGTCTCCTCCATGCTCTCAAAATCAAACCAACCATTTCTATTTACACAATTATGTTCTACATAATGGTATTTTTTTATACAATGGGACAAGAACTCTAAGCCTACTGATGCCAATAGTATGGACACCTCTAAAAAAGAGTGAAGCAGGGGCTATCCTTTATTTGCCAGTGGGCATCACAAAGAAGATCCACAGGAAGAAGGAATGTCTAATATGCAAAAATGGCAAGCCAAATGCTCTACCTCTACCTTTGTGGAGCATCTAAGACAGGCAGACCTGAAGCTTTGATGTGGGCTGAGCCATGTGGGCAAATGTACTTCTGGAAATGAAGCACTCTCAGAAAAGCTGTTTTTAAAAAAGTCGTATTGAATATTCTGTGACTATTGATATTACAGCCATGCTCTGTGTCTAAAACCAGGGACTGCCAACTACGGAGGAGGTCGTGTGAGCCTTATTATTACCATATGCAGCTTCTTCCAAGTAATTTACTCTGCAAACAAAGCTCTGAAGGACTTTGTCAACCCCACACAGATGGTGTTCTCTGGCTTTTTAAAGATCCGTTTGTGGCGGTGCAGTAGAAGGTGCCAAGACCACCGCCTTGCCAAGAGCATCTCCTCTAGGAAAGGGACAGACACCAGACACTCGCACTACATGTTGTATCTTGAAGGTCAATGGCTAAGAAACAGGTGGGAGGGGATCTTTCTTGGGAGTTCCAGTGGTGGTTTATTGGCCAACACACTGAAGAGGTTCAGGGACAAAAGAATCAAGAACAAAGAAGGGTTTAGGGTTTCATATGGGACAAGGGAGGCAGAGCGTCACATCTGTGGGCCAATGGGTAAAGAGAAGAGAGGCAGTACAAAGGTGGGGTTGCAAAGGGACAACAAACTGGAATTCAGGGGAGGAGTTGGCAGGAATGGGGACCAATAGGAAAAGCAGGAGCAAGGAATATTCTAGAACTGGGGAGGAGGATGGAGATGATGTGACTTGGGTCATCAACATATAATGGCAGTGAACTGTGAGAGAGCATCTTTTGGTCTCCCTCTGACCTAAAGGGGTGTCTCCTTCCAAGGCATTCCTGCCTTCACATCTCCCTCTGTGTCCTGGGATGCAACATCTGCTTCTCACAAGGGTCAAAATTCTGCTTTTTTGCAGGACTTATAGCAACTTTTACTGCCACCACACACCCTGTATCATCAAGGTAACAACCAGACCACTTCATTCAAAGAAACGAGCAGTTAACTCCTGCCACTCTACAATGAGGAGCAGTCAGAAGCTCTTTCCTGTGTTGAAAGTGTGTGGAAGACCACACTCTGAAAAGCCAGTGTCCATGAAAGAGAGAACAGTCCTGCAAGTTTTTTAAAGTAAACAGAGAGAGTTCACTAGACATTACCCCATGGGGTCTCTCTTGAGGTTTTGGAGGATGTAGCCTCCTTTTATCCTAAAGTTCTGGCTGCATGTTGCCCTCTTTGAGGATTTACAAAATTAAAAGTGTTTTGTGAATGCTAAAAATGCAGGCTTCAGATACAGCAGAACTGTGAATAGAGCTATGCAGCAGTCATGAGTTAGGGCAGCAGAAAAATTATTTAAACTGTAGAAAAGCAAGGGCAAACAGAACAATGGCTTGTGTATTAACACTTGTCCGAATAGCTCTCTAAGCTGCAGAAAGTTTGTCTATCAAGCTATTAGGAAGGTTAAAGCTTAAGAATGGAGCTCTGTGTGTTGTGTTTTAAGGCTTACAAGTAGGTATTGTATTCAAAATAAGCAAGCATTTTTTTAACCAGAGGTGATTGGATAGAACTACTGTCAATATGCTTTTGTTTTGTGTGATTGTTCAAGAAGCTTATAAAGAAAGTTGTAACGTTACGTTTTTTGGCCAGCTGCCTGGAATGTGAGCTGCTAGCATCTTCGCATTGGCATAATCATGTAATGAGCAACTGATGCTGAAAAATAAAACAGCTCGAGGTGCTTTCAGCAGCAGCCTCGTCTCATTCATGTCTGTAAATAGCCCCTGGCCAGCGTCAAATGTTGCTTCCTCTGTAAGGAGTTACATTAGACTAGGATAAAGGAAATTGTAAAAAATTTGGTTGCCAGAAGCCCAAGTTGTTAAAAAGGAGGAATAGACCATCCCCTTCACCAACTGCACCTGATGTCCTTGTAAGTAACCTTATTAAGGGGCTCTTGAGCTACACCATGAGAAATCATTTATCTGAAACAGAATGGGACATTTTTACCAGCTTGAGAAAATCTTACAAGATAAAAGACGTTCAGATATCTCAAAAAATGAACGGACAGATTTATTAATCTGGGTAAAAGCGAATACTCAAAATATAGACTGCAGTCTGCTTTTACCTTTAATTTTTGAGATCAGATAAACTCAGAAAATTTATAATCTATTCTCTCTCAAAAACGAAGAGACTGTAAGCAGACTAATGCCTGTCTCCTGAGCTCTAATAGAGAGCTTTAAACAAAATGATCATAACAGAGACTTTCTTGAACGCCAAAACAGAACATCTCATTCTGAGACTCTAATTCCAAGTGATGCTGAGCCATCATCCTCTTCTGTGTAGATTTCAAGTTCTGTTCAGAGTTCCATCCCTTCTGGCGTGTCCAGGATTTCTCCAGGCAGCACCCTGATCCCCAGAAAATAGGAATGGAATCAGCTTTCAGCTTCAGTCGTGCCCTCTGTTCCTTCCAAGATTCCCTGCGTCCCTGCTGCTGTGACGAGCTGTCCTCCCACCCCTCCGCAAAAGCAGCCACTCCTGCCATGCCCAGAAAAGCATTCAGGATTTTAGTTGAGTTCCAGGAATGTAGGAGTTCAGAGGTTGTGTTCAAGAGAAGGTAGAAGTCGCGCGGACCCAAGAGACAAGAATTTGAAGAGGCTTTGCAATACAGCAGCTGCTTGTTCTGAAATTGTGCCAGCAGAGACTGCCAAGGAGGGCTCTGAGTCTGCTCTGCCTGACCGAACGGCTGTGAGAGTCACTCCTGCCACTGCTTCCCCTTCTCGAGAAGACACCCCCTCAGATCTGGTTCCAGCAGGCAGATTGCTTTGCAATTCTGAGAACTCTTTTTGTGTAAATTCCTCCCCCAAGGCTCTCCCAGCATTTTCTTTAGTTCCCCAGCCTCCAGATACAGGCAGTAACGGAGCTTTAGATTTAGCTTTGTCTTCAGAAGACTGGGCAGGAAAGAAGACAGAAGCAGCAGGCAGCAGCCAGAGGCCGAGCGAGAACAAGATAGCTCTGCCCAGAGAGATGCCTGGGGTAGAAGCAAAAGAACTCAGAAAAGTTTCTCTAGAAATACAGACAGATCGCTTAGAAGCCTTGAAATCTGTTTCATTCACTGTTGAGGGGAAAAATAGTGTTTTAAGGTCGCAGCTTGACGCTGGCAATTTTCCAGCTGATTCCCCGCAGGCAGAGCTGTGGTGTAGAATGTGTAACAGTGCAGTAGAAAGTGTCACATAAATCAAATAGGGTGACAAAACACAAATTCAGCATCTGCAGTTCCAGAGCAAAAACCAAGCTCTAGCTTTTTTCCTGGCACTAAGACAACACAGTCCTTAGCCGATAACTCCATTATGAAGTTTGCTGAGAACATGAAAGTCTCCTCCTCTGCCCTTCCTAGCAGAGATCCCAAAGAAGTGTGTTTTTCAGCTGGCACTGTTGCCAAGATTTCAGAGGTCTCTTTCCCTGCCCATACTGGCAAGGCTCCCAGAAAAGTTTGTTGCTGTGGCAACACCCCTGCCAAGAACTTATTCGTTTAGCAGAGTTCCCAGAACAGCTGATGTCAGTGACCATGCTACCTGCTCCTCTGAATCAGACAAAAGAGCAGAGAGAGAGAAAGATAAAAAACAATCTAAATTAGAGGTTGACCCTCCATTGCGATTGCCTAATTAGTCTAATATTAATCAGAATTGAAAAAAAGATTTAGATTCAAAGAAACAACTCCTTACATTGCCTGTAAGATATGGTCGTAATGATGTAAATCCACAATTTGAAAGTCTTTCTCACCATGATATAAAAGAACTGTGTCAGGCTTTAAAAGAAAGTGAATTCTCCTTATTTTAGTAATATGTTGAAAAGTATTTTTAATTCTTATGACTTAGTCCCTGCTGATTGTCGAAATGTAGCTTCCCTGATTTCAACCAATTCACAATATCTTTTATGACAATTACAATAGAAAAAACTTTTTAATAAATTGGTTGAAAGATATGCAAATACTGCTTATGAAGATATAGATGTTACCCAATTAGCAAGTAATCCACCTTACCATAGACAAGAAAATCAAGCAGTAGAATTGCCTCGGCCTGTATTAACAGATATTCAAGATGCTGCTAGAAAAGCTTTATTTTCCTTTGAGCCAGCTGGTACCCAGGTAAATGTTTATACTACTATCAGATAAAGTGAAACAGAATGCTATGGTTCTTTTTAGATAGATTAACCCAAGCAGTCGAAAAGCAATGTCCAGATGAACAAGCTCGCTCCTGTATTGTTCAAAACCTTGCTTTTGTAAATGCTAATGAGGAATGTAGAAAAATTATTTTAACTTTGCCTGATCAGCTTCCAGCTGTTACACAGATGCTAACAGCTTGCAGTAAGCTTACTGCTCCACATCTTGCTAACATACAAGTCAACGCATTAGGAAAAACATTGGGAGATAATCTGACATAATGAATAGATAAATTTGAAAAGCTCCTAAAAAAACAAGAAGAAATTTGGGAAAACTCTGTTAGCACTGTACAGGTAGACTCTGATAAAAAGACGTGTTTCTTTGCTTGTAGTAAACCAAGTCACGTTTAAAAGGATTGTCATATGAAAACTTCCAACCAAAACAACTTTCTTTTTGCTCTCGATGTCGAAAAGGGAAGTATCTTGCTGAGTACTGTAACTCTCAGTTTGACATTGATGGCAGACATTTGTCGTTAAACTTAAAAAAGAGCGCGGATTACCACCGCGCCCAGACACAAGTAGTGGTACCCCCTGGCAACCAGTTACCCAGTCAAGTGGTATTAGTACCTCAGTCATTTATCCCTCAATCAACCAATCCTCAAATGGTTCCAGCTCAATACCCTCAAGTGCAAGGTTCAAATTAGCCTCCTCAAAACTGATGCATCTATTAAAAAATTTGTGTTGTGTGAGCATTCCTATTGAAATTGTCAATCTTTTTCAACAAAACAAAAGATTTTTTGATTCTAGACAAAGCCAACAACAAAATTCTTGGAGTCTCAGTCCTTCCTTCTGTTGTTACAGTAAATTCTAATGAAGAGCTAGTGAGTTTAGCTCTTGCACTTGATGTTCCTATGGTAATTCCACCAAAAACACCTTTTGCTATTGCATTTCTGTTACCCATTAATACACCCAAGCAAAACAATTTTCCAGAGAATTCAATGCTGTCTGTGCCATCTAGTACCTCAGGTCCAGAAGTCTTTTGAGTGCAATGTTTGGACCATTACCGACCACAACTGACTTGTAGCCTGACTCATTGTGGTAAAACAATTTATGTTACAGGCATGCCAGATACTGGTGCAGATGTCACTGTAATTCCTCACATGTTCTGGCCCAATGATTGAGATTTGGTGGCTCCTGAAGGTTCCCTCACAGGGATTGGAGATGCTACAGTGTGTTTGCAAAGTGCATCCATGCTTAACATTACAGGTCCTGAAGTAGAGACAGCAATGGTGCGTCCTTTTCTTGTTCAGAAGCCTCTCACCGTCTGGGGGGGAGACGTTCTGTCCCAATGGGGAGCAGAACTGGAGGTGGGCCTGTGGTGGAAACCACATCAAAACCTGCCACTTGAAAGCTGAACTGGAAAATTCATCCTCCTGTATGGATTGATCAATGGCAGTTAACAGAGAAAAAATTAAATATCCTTAAGAAATTGGTAAAAGAACATATACAAAGTCACATCATCCCCACAAATACTCCCTGGAATTTGCCAGTATTCGTCATCCACAAGAAGACATCAGACTTCTAGAAGTTGCTTCATGACCTGAAGAAGATCAATTAGGTGACTGAAGACATGGGACCTCTTCAACCTGGACTCCCTTCTATATCAATGATCCCAAAACACTGGACTCTCATTATCATTGGTTTAAAGGAGTGTTTTTTCCACATCCCACTTCATCCCAATGATGCTCCAAGATTTGCCTTTTCAGTTCCCGTCATCAATCAAAGAGAACCCGTGCAGGGATATCACTGGAAATCATTGCCCCTAAGAATGAAGAATTCGCCTATAATTTGTCAGTATTTTGTAGCCTAATCTTTGTCTCCAGTTTGACGGAAGTTTCCCAGATCCATGATTCTGCACTACATAGATGACTTGCTCATCGCAGCTCCAACGCAGGCAGAGATGGAGCGAACCCGTGCTAGTGTTGTTACTGAAATTCAAAATGCTAGACTTGCAATTTCTGCTACAAAAATACAAGAAGTTCCACCCTGGAAGTGTCTTGGATGGAAGATGACTGAGAAAGCAATAACACTGCAGAAGATACGGCTCCAGACCAGTGTCAGCAACCTGCAAGACTTACAAGAGCTTTTAGGAGAAATCAATTACGTCGGACCTGTTTTGAGAATCACCAACGATTAACTAGGTCCACTTTTCGATTTACTGAGAAGGAACTGTGACATCAGTTCTCCAAGAACCTTAACACCTGAAACTCATGCAGCCCTTTACAAGGTCACAGAAGCTTTCCAAAGACAACAAGCTCATTGCTGTATTCCAGAAAAGCCTTTCTTTTTTGCAATTTTAAGAGAAAAAATGCAACTTTCTAGTCTCATTTTTCAGTGAAACCCTTCTGAGACAGATCCTTTGTTGATAATAGAATAGATTTTTCATCCCTACAGGTTTCCAAAAACTATTTTCACAGTTTTAGAGATGATAGCAGAAGTTGTAATTAAAGCCAAAACCAGATTGCTAACTTTAGCAGGTCAAGAATTTGAAGTTATTTATTTACCATTGAAAAAAGATTATCTTAATTGGGCAATGCAAAATTCTGATGATTTGCAGTATGCATTGTTAGACTTCCCAGCTGTTTGTTCGGTTCATTACCTAGCTCACAAATTATTGCAAGCAAAACTGAATTTTAAACACAAACATAACTAAGTGAAGAGCCTTTAAATGCAATAACTCTCTTCACTGGTGGCTCTGGCAAAAGTCACAAATCAGTTGTAACTTGGTTGAACCAAAAAACTAATGCTTGAGAGTCAGATATTCAAATAGTAGAAGAATCTCCTCAGATTGTCGAGCTTGCTGCTGTAGTTTGAGCTTTTCAGCTCTTTCCACAACATTTTAATTTAATCACAGATTCTGCTTATGTTGCTAATGTGGTTAAAAGATAAGAAGGGTCAATTTTAAAGGATGTTAGTAATGACACTTTATACCGTTGGCTTTCATGTCTTTATACAACTTTGCAATATAGAACTAATCCAATAGTATGTTTCTCACATCAGGGCTCATTCTTCGCTTCCTGGATTTTTAGTGGAAGGAAACGCCAGAGCGGGCAAACTGACAATGGTTATTTCCAACACTTTGCCAAACATTTTGGAACAAGCAAAACTGAGTCATGCATTTTTTCACCAAGACGTGCAAACACTTGTGTGAATGTTTCAAATTTCCAAATGTCAAGCTTAGGCTGTCATCAGTACTTGCCCTGACTGTCAGCTTGTGCAGCCTCCTGTTTCTAAAAGAAGCAATCAACCCACAAATTTTGCAAAACCTGCAGGTATGACAAACAGATATCATTAAATAGCCTTCCTTTGGTAAATTTAAAAATATTAATGTTTCAGTGGACACATTCTCTGGTGCAATTTTTGCTTCTCTTCACACAGGTGAAACAGGTAATCATGCCTGTCAGCATTTTTTGCAAGCTTTTGCTTCATTGGTCTGCCCCAAGAATCAAAAACCAACAATGATCCCACATATATATCTCAAAAATTGGCCACATTTTTAAAGAATGGGGTGTTCGTCACATCTTTAGTATTCCTCACTCTCCCACAAGCCAAGCAATTATTGAGAAGGCTCATCGGACATTAAAGCACATTCTAGGTCAACAGAGAGGGGGAGTAGAGGTAGCACCACAGATGGGGTTGAACAAAGCTTTGTATGTTTTTAATTGTTTAAACAGTTTGGTTGCAGAACCCGATTTACCGATTCTTAGGCATTTTTCAAATAATGCACAGGGAAAGCTGAAAGAAAATCCTCCTGTTTTTATTAGAAACCCTGAGAATGGACCAATTGAAGGTCCTTTCTGATTAATCACCTGGGGTAAAGGGTATGCTTCTGTCTCTACAGGTGCAGGAATTAAGCGGGTTCCAGCCAAAAACGTCAAACCGTATCGCACCCAGAACGTGTTGACAAGTCCAAAACTGAGGAAGCAAGTACACAGACGTGAGGCGAACAGAGGGATCCCAGGGCACGCCTGGCGTTCCTTGTGCATCGGTGGAACCTGCAAACTCTGATTTTGTGTAAATATTGTAAGTGTGTCAGTTGTATGTCAAATGTTTGTTTCGTAGAGCTGATTTATGGAAAAAGTGTGGGTTTTGTTTTTGTTACATTATAGATCCCCTATCTTGGATCTTCAAGGTGAAATCTTACCTTAAGGTCAAAAGCAAAGATTTTAAATTGATATATATGTGAGGATTTTGCCAAAACTTAGCTCATAAACAGGATGGAGCAAAATCAAATTGTATGCTGGTGTTGGTGGGTTTTAATTGTTTTTTGTTTGTGCAGATTTGCCTGTGGAACAGCCAAAAACAAATGTTTGGGTGATCTTACCCAAGGCATCAGGCTCAGATACTATATGTTTGTCTAATTCAGAGCCAGAAAAGCCTTTCTCAACCTATCTGGTTGGTGTGGCGGTAAAAAATTTGCCTTTGGTCAAAAAGCAATCCAAAAGTATGCCAGGTGAAATTAACGAGAACAATCCTGCACTGAATTGGAATGTTTGAGCCAAAGAACTTCCCAAAGCAGTATCTGAACCCCAAGAACTAGAAATACTTGGTTCTTTAAAATTGGATTTTTGCTGTACATTTACAGCTAATGATTAGTGAGAAGGTGATCCTCCAAAGTACAATGTTACTCCCCATTATTTTGCATACAGAAACTTAAGTTTTTGGTGTAATTATTCAAACAGTTGGGATGTGCTTATTGAGGCTGACCAATATCCACAACAGCTGCCCTTGTTGCTCTCTGCCTGTGCACAAAACACAGCGTGGAAGAGAACGGCTGCAGGGCCCTATGTGTCCCCAGACTCAGGATTTGTGCTGCTTCAGCTCCACAGACACGTGTGTAAAAAGTGACAAAGCCAAACTGTTTGTTAAGGGAAGGCAAAGCAAAGGGATGAACTGGGAGGCAAAAAAGAGGATGGGCTGGGCCTGGGGGCTGGAGAGAGGGAGGGAGGGAGTTGCCAACAGGGAGGGAGAGGACAGGAGCTCCTGGAGCTTCCCACAGCTGTGACCAACAAGAGCTGTGCCTGGAGTTCCAGCTGGTCCCCTGTGCTCTGCAGGTGGTCTCATCTTCATTGGGAACTGGGGGTTGCCAAAGGACAGGGGTTCTTCTGGTCCTGCAGACCAAGTTTGGCAGCTCTTGCCTCGAAGTTCAGCTGGATAAATTGGGTGATGAAGGAGGGGCCCTCATATTCCCTCAGGGCTTGAAGGGCTGGAGAAAAGAAGCACAGAGCCATGGTTAGAGGCTGGCTTGCAGGATACCAGGGAAACACTCCTGCCAGGGCCATCGCAGCCAGCTCTTGCTATGGCCAAAAGGGAGGCGGAGACAAGGCCTTGGGCCAAAAGGTGCTGGCCTCGGCTCCCTCACGTGTGCCTGAAAGCTCTCCGGGCTCTGCCTCTGCCGCCCCTTGTCCGCAAAGGGAGCAGAGCCCTCGGCAGCCCGGGCAGGGATTGTAGCTCCAGAGCCGGGATTTGCAGCTGCCCCCAGCGGCCCCTACTGGCACCCGTGTGGCTGCCCCCACTCACCCTGACTGAGGACCTGGAGCTCCTCCTTCTGCCCCATCATGAGCACTCCGGTGACCCCAGGCAAGACAGAGCCCGTGGCGGCGCCAGGCAGCCCAGCTGCCCGACACAGGGGCTGCCAGCCCTGCGGCCGCACGCCCTCCTGCCCCGGCAGGGCTCCTGCCGGGCCCCTGCCGCATGCCGCCGCCCGAGGGCACGGCTGCGGGAGGGCGGCGGCAGTGCTGAGGTGGGCGGGGCTGCAGCGACCCAGGCGCGGCTCCCGCTGCCGGGGCAGCAGCCGGGCCGGGGGCAGGGAGGGGCGCGGGGCTGCTGGCTCACCGATCAACCTGACGGCCGCCTGTCACAGGCGCCTCTGTGGGCTCTTCAGGAAGGGCAGGGTCCAGCAGAGGTGCTCGGCCGCTCGGCTCTCGTCCTCCAGCAGCTGCGGGGAGCACCGACAGGGAAGGCTTGGTGCAGGTTCTGCCCCTCGGCCGGACGCTCCCTGCCCCCAGCAGCAGCCGAGCCGGCCCGCAGGAGCCAGGGCAGGGAGTGCGTGTGGGTCGCAGGCTGGCGGGCCCGGCTGCGGCGCCGGGCAGGGGCACAGCTGCCAGCCCCAGCACAGGGGGCAGGGGGCTTCTCCAGCCCTCAGCTGGGGCTCCTGGGCTATCCTTACCAGGCGCTCGGCGAACTTCATCTGCTGCTGCTTCATCAGCAGCTCCTCCAGGTCCCTCCTCCTCTGGAAGCGCACCGCACAAAGCAGGGCTTGGAAAGAGGCCTGGAGAGCAGCAGAGAGCCGCGGGTGGCACCAGAGCCCAGGGCACAGGACCCGCATGCCTGTGCCAAGGCCAGGGAAGGCCGGAGCCTGCAAGCTGCCAGGGCAGGAGGCAGCCCAGCTCCTTGCCAGGGATGCAGCAGCGTCACACAAAACCTGACCTTTGCCACACGCTGGTTGTCATCGTGCCAGTGCAAGAAGAGAGGGAGCAGGCTCTGGCTCACAATTCTCTTGAGAGGCTTTTCCCCCTCTTCCTCTACCAGCTCCATCACTTTGCAGAAGAGCCGAATGGGGAGCAGCTGCACCTGGCTGTCATCCTGGAGGAAAGGAAAAGACGTCAGCACCAACTACTCCAGGCTCATCAAGGAAGAGGCCCAAAAGTGCACAAGGCACAACATTTCTGGGCAGCGTCCTGTGCCCGTGGCTTGGGGCACAGAGCCTCACATTCTTAAAGTGTGGCAGGAGTAGCTCAGCCAGCTTCAGGGTGGTGGCCCTGGGTATCTTGAGGTCTTTCTCCGGAAGCATATGTGTGAGCACAGGGAGGATCATGCCGTGCATCTCTGCGTCAGGATCTGCCAGCTGCTCCAGCAGGTGTTGACAGAGGTCGCGTATTCCTCTGCCCTATGTGCAAGGGCAGGCCATGCTGTGAAGCTGAGGACAGCTGCAGCACCAACAGCTGCTTGGGGCACTCGGGCAGCTGAAGGGAGAGGCAGGAGAGCTGGGAGCAGCTGCCTCTGTTGCCAAAGGCCAGCCAAGGCCAAAGGTTTGTGTTGCCCAGCCCCACGCTGTCAATGCGGCTTCAGCCACTGCCCCTTCTCACCAGTGAGGGCTCCTTGCTGAGCCCCACGAGGCCTCTGAGCTCAGGGTGCAGCCTATCCCTGCACTCGCTCGGCAGGTGCCTGGACACAACCAACAGCGCACTGACACCGTGCTTGGTCAAGTCCAGACACTCGAGGAGCTGAAAGGCACAGGGCAGTGCCAGGGGAGCCGGCCGGCAGGAGCCCAGAAGAGCACAGGGCTGGGCCCAGGCAGCAGCAGCAGGCGTGGGCAGCGTCCCAGGTGGCTGCAGGTACGAGAGGCCAGAGAGCTGGGAGGCAGCTCAGCCAGGCAGTGCTGGCCATCAGGCTCACGTCCACAAAGAAGACCAGGACAGGCAGATCCCAGCAGGGCTGCTTCCCTATGAGCAGGCTGAGCAGGTGCAAGGCGATGTAGGAACACAAGCAGATCAAGCTACAGCACATCTCCCTGGCAGGGGGAAAAAGACAGAAAAGCCCTGAGCCAGGCAAGCAAACCTCTGCCAGGACTGACTCCCAGAGGTGTGATCTTTCTCCAGCACCCTGCAAGGGGGACATGGGTGCTTTGGGAGGCAGCTACTTCTGGGCACCCTCCTCTCCCAGCCTATTCCGGTCTGCTTGGTCGCCCCTCGGTGACAAGGCCCTCTCGCCCACAACCACGGGGACTGCGTGGGGCACTCCAGGCCCAGGGCACAAATGCTGGCGGCCACGGGGAGAAGGGGGTCTCACCTGGCCAGCAGACCGACTGCATAGTGGTGAGTGCAGCCCAGAGCAGGGTGTCCCAGAGCCGCCTGCACTCCAGAGGCACCAGCTGCTTCTCAAAGTGCAGGAGGCAGAGCAGAGCTTTCATGGCCTGTGCTGCAAACCTGTGTATGGAGCAAAGGCCAGGTCACACCGGGAGCACTGGCCCTGGCCACAAGGGCATGGGAAGGACAGGGCAACTGAGACTTGTTGGACTTTGTGGGAAGGCAGTGTTCCTCCTGGCACACTCTCCAGAGTGCTCAACATCTTCTGGCATCTGCTCTGTGGTGTCAAAAACTTGGAAGAACAGAGCCACAAACAGCGGGCGGAATGAAGAACTACTGCCTCGTGCCACTCGGGCATGTGGACAGTGTTCCACAGCACCACAGTTGCCTGCAAAGAAGAAAGCACCTCGAGGAACAGACATAGGAACAGGGGAAGGAGCCAATGGGGTCTAACAGCTTTTTGAGGGAAGCTTCTTGTGTCTCCCTAGACCAGGGAATGCCCCCCAGGGTCTCCACAATTCCTCGTGTTTTATATTATTAAGACAGCTTCTCTGAAGGATCAACTGAATCAACACAAAATGACAAAAACAATCAAAAGCACTCATAAGACAATTGTTCCAAATGCAAACAATTCTGAGTTCCCAATGTGCCAACAGCTTTCTTGGACTGTCTTAGATCTGGCAGGAAGGATGCAGGGTTTTCTTAGCACAGTTTATCCGGAAGCTGAGTCATACATACTGAACCTCTGGTCCATGGCCTCCTCACTGTCATTGTGTAGCAAGGAGGCCCAGAGGCTGCTGTGCTCTGGTCCTGTCAGGGATGAAAACAACAGCTCTGTGGCCAGTGCCAGCTCCAGCTCCGGCAGCTCACAAGAGGAGACTCCTTTCAGAAGCTCTGTTGGCTCCAGTGTGGAAGACCAACAGAGCACACTGGAAGCCACCCTCCATTGCAGCCACCCCCCAGCTGCGCCCATGATCACTGAAGAGCTGGACTTGCCCCAGAGGAGCCACGGCAGCAGCTCATGACAGTGGCAGGTCCCTGTGCCCAGGGCAGAGCCACAGAACCTCTGCTCCTGGCTGGGACAGGGGCTACTCACCCTGGTGTCCCACCAAGAGGAGGGATCCTGGGCCCCAAACTCTGCCTAGCCCTGCAAAAGTCCACCCCGCTAGCAGTGCTAGAAAGGTTCCTGCAGCCATTCAGTCAAATCACCGGAAACAAATGCTTCTTCAGCTGACACAGTCTCTGCACACAGCTTTCTCCCCCTTTTCCTGGTGCCTTTCCCTGACTCCAGGAAGAGCTGCCGAAATGCTGTGTGAGCCATGATGATGGAAGAGTTACTGATAAAAAAACTGAGGTGATGCTTTCAGAGGAGTCATGAATGGAAGATTGACCAACTTTCCAGCCAATGGTACGCCAAAATTTCCATTCTTTAAATAATTGACTACAATAGATTAGTAAAAAGAAAGATATGGAAACAAATTAAATCTCCCACAGCTGCTGCCTTTCCTCAGGCTCCATGGTCTATGTATTGCTAGACTTAATTCATTTAGGCAGAATATTAACTGCCCTGATCTTTTGGAGACTGACCACAAGTTCTCATCTGTGGTGAGCAGTCACTAAAATTAGCTCAGCAGAGGCATCTTCAGCTGTCCAAGTGAAGAAATAAATTCTCTGCTTCATGACTGTGTGGCAACAGCTGCTGGTGTGCATTTGTCAGTGTTGCTTCATGGATTACTCCTGGGAAGGAATTGTGTGCACTAACACAGTATGATGGCTTCGATCTCTTCTAATTACTCCAATCAGATGATGGCCAGAACTTTTAGGCAAAAAGCATCATGACAGAATAATTGACAATATTCTCCAAACTACTCCTGTGGTTTTGATTTTCTTCCTGATTAGGTTCAGTGTCTGGCCTCAAGAAACCAGTCCAGAAAGAACAGGCAAACCTCAGCTTGCAAGTTAAGAGTGCAAGTCTTTAATCTGCCGTTTTTGCAGCATGTACAAACAACTTTTCAACATATTTGCAAAGAAAAATCTCTTAGTTCTTGCCATACCTATCCAGAACCTGACTCTCTCCTCGTTTTATTTTCATTTGAGATCCAAGCATGATTTTTTTCTGGACAGGAAAGTAAGAACCAGCTGCAAATACACACTACAAGTGTGAATCTATACTGCAGGAACTGAGCTGTAGCTTGGAATTAAAGGCAAGAAGAGATGCCATGGTAAATGTGAACGTTTAGTGCTGACATAGGAGCCTTCTGCAATGCTCCACCAACCCATGGTTCACATTGCTACAAACTCTCTTTCTGATGTTACAAAGAGTGTTGAAGAGCTGTTTGTAAGTAAAAAAAAAAATAGCCAGAATGTTACTTTTTGTTAATATGGCAAACAATGACTATCTAATAATTCAGAGCTTATAGAAGTGAGTATTCACATTTCTACTTAGTACGGCAGTTTCAATTTGAAATCAACAGGTTTATCCAAATCAAGTTATCCATAGGAATTAATTTGCTCTATGATGTACCTAAAAATGCATCATTGTCTGATAAATTTAGTAGAAATTTTCAGAGTCAACAGCCCACAGATTTTCATTTCTTGTTTAGTGGCTATTCTGCAGGAAAGCTTTTACAGACTAATCAGTTTGGATGTAATTAAAATGCCACTACATTTCATCTAGCCATTTTGGTATTAGAACAAAACCATATGACTGCACAGCCTTTTAAAAAATATTTTAAAATAAATTTTCAAATCAACAGTCTTAGTAGGACTCAGAATAAAAACTCTACCAAACTTCAACTCCGTTGGAAGATTCCCTTGTCACCCTGTGAATCAACTCTATATTCAGAAGATGAAAAGTCCCAATGATGGTGGTTTTGGTATGGTTAGGAATGGGGGAAGGCTCTTCTTCCTTCTCAACTCCATGCTGCAGTGCCTTTGGGACGTGGCCTGTTGGCTGTTGTTTGTGCAGCCCTGGTGTTTCTCCAAGAGGCAGAAAGTGCAATTGCATTTCCAGTCCAAAGCCCATGAGGAGTGGGGCGTGCAGAGCTGTGCCAGACACAGGCCAGCAGCTGTGCCGCCAGAGGATTTTGGTTCCTGCCCAGAGCAGCTGGTGCATCTCCTCCATGAGTGCCTCCCCTTGCCAGGTGCCCATGGATAGCAGGTGCAGGGTTCTGCATGGGGTGTGGAACAGGGTGGGGATGTCTGCTGGCAGCAGAGTGCAGTGGAGAGCAACCAGTCCAGGATGTTCCTGGAGTGTGTGGCAGAGAACTCCTGACACAGCTGGTGACTGAGCCAGTGAGGGAAGGCACTGCTGGACCTGCTGTTTGTGAGGAGAGAAGGGCTGCTGGGTGACAGGAGGGTTGGAGGTGGCCTTGGGCTCAGTGATCACAAAATGCTTGTGTTTGATTCCTTCTCTCCCAGAGAAGGAACGAAAGACGCTGGGGAAGTGTTGACCTGCAACAAATTGTGAATTTGTTAAGCTTTAACAAGCAGTGCTTAGTCGTACCTTCTCTCACACCAGTGGTTAATGTGTGCAAGTGGATACCTTAGCCTTGAGAATAAAGACAGTGGGCCTACTGAGGAGGTAGCTGCAATGCATTCAAGGAGAAGAAGGCTCTTAACCATGGAAGGAGAATTTGAGGAATGGGATGTTCACCACATGACCACCAGAGAGCCTCAAGAGACCCCTACTCTAAATGTCAGTAATTGTGGGGAAGTGATTTTAAAATGTCAAATACTTTGTGAGAATGTTTAGCCTGTGAGTTTCAGCAAAGTCATAAATAAAAGTAATGAAAGTAATGTCATAGTTCCATGGATACTAACATGTAGGTGTGCATGTTCCAGGGAAGTGATCCTCACACACCCAGAACTAAAATAAAGTAATGCCTCTTTTCTCACACTGAGCTTGCAGTGTAGATCGGCCCTGCTTGGAAACTTTCATTTTGGTCATTTCTATTGAAGCATAAAGAATGGTTGAAATGAAATCTTTTCCAGCTGTTTGCCTTTTGTTTACCTGTTTGAGGATTAAAATTCTGGGCTGCAGGTGTCCTGGGTGTGAGCAGCCCCAGAAAGCCCTCGGCTTGCCCACCAGTTGTCAAGCCTTGTTGCCAGGTGTGCCCAGCTCAGGCAGGAGAAAGAGCCCGCAGCGCAGTGGGCACCGTGCCCTGCCCAGCCGGGGCTCTCTGGCACACAGCAGCAGCAGCGCCAGCACCGTTCAACCCGCTCCTGCCTTGGCTTCCCCTGGCACACAGAAGCCTCTGGAAATCAGCACCGCCAGCGGCATTCCCAGCTTGGAGCGGCTGCTGCTGGCGGGCAGATGCTGCCACTTCGACTGCTTCCAAAGGGGAAGAAAGGCAGAGATGTACATGCACCAGAGCACTGGGCATGTCCAAGAAAGGTGCAAATATGTGGGGAAATTTGTTAGGAAGGATTTCAGTTGTGATGCCAACAGTGCCTTCTCTCCTGGTTCTGTGTGTTCTAGATGAGTAATGCAAGGGTTGGCTCTGACAATTAAGAAGTAGATGTTATGTGGATGTTCAAATGTGTAGTGATGATATTGTTATATATCTTCCCACAGTCCTCTTTCTCCTCCCCTTTGTAATTGCCTTGGTAGTCACGGCATTTGGGGAGGGTTGGCTTGTGACCAGCAGGCAGGGGGAAACAAGACCTGACCTCCAGTCAAGGTGCAAGAAAGTAATCTCCACCAATGGACAGCAGAGAAAAAGAGTTGACTGACAAAACTTTTGGAGGGGCTAAGGGTACAAAAGGCCGAGCGTCCTTTTTGTACATGAGCACATGGCTGCTATTCATGGAGACTCTCAATGCTGCAATTTTTCCTTTTTCATTCCTTTCTTATTGTTCAATATACCTTTAATATGTTAAAAATGAGAAAATGAGAGTCATTTCTCACATGTGCGGTACAGTGGGCCGTTCTCTTGGTCTGGTTTCCTTTGCTGGTGTCCCATCTGAGTGCTCAGCTGGGGCACAGGCTGTAGGTGCTTGGGGCACTCCTGGAGTTCCTCTTGGATGCCCTGAACAACAGGGTTTGACCCCCATGAGGGGAATTTGTGCTGCTTTGTGACAGAGGAGAACTTCCCAGGCTCTTTTGTGTTTGCTGTAGGGAAGGTTGGGTATTGATTGGCATAAACTCACAGACCAACACAGAGCTGTTCCTTTGTGATGTCAGGGCATGGTTGCCACACTGTCGTAGTGACATCAGAAGGTGGCCTTGGTGCACAGAAGTGAATGGGCTCTGAGTGTCAGAGCAGCCCAAGGCCTTGCTCTGATCAAGAGAACCCTCCTGGTTGCCGCCGCATTTGTCAGTAGGCAGCTGCCCACTGAGAAGAGCCTTGTTTTTTCTTAGTGTTGTGGCAAACTTGCACAACATTGGAACAATGTTTCACCATTCAGCCACTGCAGCTTTTGCTGCCTATGGGGTTTCCTTTTCTATCTATTATGTTACGCACTTCACCTGTAAGTAGAGGTTTCCCTTCTGCTTAGGTTAGGGTGTAACCTAACCTGGCTTTTCTATGTCTTCCTGCTTTTTCCTAGTGACTGAGCGTCTGATTTTGAAACAGAAAGAGCATTAGGATGCCACTGCTTTGGTAAAGCTCCTGTCAAGGTGTTCAGCTAAAAAGGGGGTGTCTGTAGCCACGGGGGCAACATTTGCAAGGGAACCTGCAGGGGTTCTGTTCCCTCCACAGGAGAGTCTGTGGCAGCAGAGTCTGTCATTTCCTCAGTTTGCTGGGACAAACAAGACACCTTTGAAAATGCAGACTGGCAGACCTTCTTGGAAGGCCTTCTTAAAACTCTGCAATTGTTCCCAGAATTCAGGGAAAGCTTCTTTCTTTCAACAGTTTCTCTTGAAAGGATCTGACTGTCTAACTTGACCCTTTACTGAGTGCTAAAACCGTGATCTTCCCTTTGCAATGAAATGTAAACTCCAGAGCAGTGAGTGTCTGCTACTGAACCCTGGAGCTGCTGCTGTGCTGTTTCACAACGAAGTGCCAGAGCTCAGGGGGATTTTAGGGAAGGTTTTCTGGGCAAGCATTTCCAGCAAGTTAAGGAGAATTTATGCATGCAACTGAGTTTTAAAAAAAAAAAAGCACCCAAAGGAAAGGATTTCAGAAGCTCTTTATGTGCTTAGTAGAACTGGAGCATTGAGTATTAAGGAACAGTTTGCATTTTCTTGGTCATGTTTGTAGTCATTTACTGGCAAAAGAGGCCAAAGTGTAGGCACAACCAAGAATATTGACCTGATCTCTTGCTGGCTGTGTGAGTGAAATGTGTCTCCTGGAGGGATGTTATGAAATAGGAAATCCTCTCTGTTTGGGTTGACTTGTTCTGTGGGACTCCACAGACCAGGATGTCTTCTCACAGCATCTGGTTCATTTTCCCTTCCCACTACAGGTCACTTGAAGTGTGTATTCAGAGGTGCTGATCATGAGGTGAATGAGAAAGCAATATTTCATGTTCCTGGTGTTTAAGCATTGTAGAGGAAGCTGTGAGCTTGGCCAGTGGCAATAGAGTGCAGAGGGCCAGCTAGGAAGGCTGAAAGAAAATCCATTATTATGCCTGAAAGAAAACAAAATCAAAGGCACAAGTGGTAATTTATTAATTTCCATCTCAGAGCTTTGAAGAACTAGAAATCAAGTCTTACAGAGAGAACGTTGTTTCCTACAGCATAGAGGGTGGAGTATTTAACTGAGAGCAAATTCCTGTACAGCTGAATTACACCACTGAATTTAAGTCACAGTACCTTAGAATTCTATTCCTAACAAATCTTATAATATCTACATAAAAGATGCAGTTGCAGAACAGGAAGGTCATCTTGCAATGATGCCTGCAGTATCTGGAGTGAAATGGGCACCTTTGTGGTTGGGGAGCTGCGTGGGCCAAAAGGATTATGGGCTGGTGGCCTTGAGCAGCTGAAGATGAGGCAGCGTGTGGCCAGGGGGCCAAGAAGGCCAAGGGCATGGTGGCTGTGCCAGCAGCAGTGGGGCAGCAGGAGCAGGGCAGTGAGCGTGGCCCTGTGCTGGGCAGCGCTGCGGCCACAGCTGGAGTGCTGTGTGCACTTGTTGGCCCTGGGGAGCAGAAAGTCATGGAGGGGCTGCAGCGTGTGCACAGAAGGACAGGGGAGCTGGGCAAGGGGGTGCAGCACAAGGCCAGGGAGGAGGTGCTGAGGGAGCTTTAGCCTCGACAGTGGGAGCCTCTGGAGGGGTCTTCAGCATCTCCGCAATGCATCCAAATATTTAGCAATGTTCAGACTGGACTTTCCCTCCCTTTTTGTTAGTTTGTACTTTACTTGGAGGAGGAGACCTATTCATTTTCTCTTTCTCCCAACTAAGGTTCTTTCCACAATTTTTTCTTGCCCTGATACAGCACTGGGAATGGTTCTGCTCAAAGTATTTTTTCCAAGGTATCACTTCTAGGGAATGCAGTATTTTTGTGTGAGAACGCATCATTCTGTGCAGGGGCCTTGGTGCAGAAGGAGCTGTTGTGTTTCTAGGCCAGGCAGCATGGCCTTACAGATCACCTTTAAATTAGCAGTGCCTGTGCCTTTCTGCAGCCCTGGGAATCAGTGTGTGTTGTGTTTGGGAATTGAGCAGGAAATCAATGCCCTTGCATTCCAGCTGCTCCTCAGAGATCACAGGAGCTGGGAGGGGCTGGGCTGCAGTTTGGATTCCAGGCACTTCAGCACCATCAGTGTGCTCTAGTCCAAGACAAGACCTTGGCCAAGCACAGATGCACAAAGAGTGCAATTCCCAGTGCAGTGCTCTGGGTCTGACTGCATTCCATAAGGACCCACATGCTCCAGATTCCTGTAGAAATCCATCCGAAAATCCTTCATTTTTTGCCTCACAATTGTCATGAGAAAAGACTACCGAAGGGTTAAAACTGTTGAGCCAGTTGGGAAAGAAAGTCTCATGCTTATCTAGTGTGTGCACAGGTGATGTTTGCAGAACATGCCATGCTGTACTCGAAGGGGGCATGCTGCCCTTTTCTGGACAATTGAACTGGACTTTCTTCCAAACTCCTGAGCTGGCTGGACTGAGCTCTGGGGTGGCTCCCCCTGCTCCATGAGAAGACCCCTCTTGCCTGTCTTCAACCACCGTGACGGACCAACAGAGATGCGAATCCCCTCATCAAGGAACCAAGAACCCCTTTGGCACCCTATTGACACCCCCATGGCACCCCCCTGGCAACCTCCTTCCAGAGACTGGGACTGTACTCCCTCCCAACTCAGGGAGGGGGAAAAACCTAACGTACCTGTGAGCATTCGGCCATGAATACAATGGAACTGTCTCACCCCCTCCTCCTCTTCCTATTCTTCTCCCCTCCATGGAAACATAATTTCAGCCACCCTTCCCCCAACCAAGAACAGTATATATATTGGGGTTCGGTTCGACAGTCCTTGGAGTACCCCCCAAGACGTGTACCAGCGAGTTTCAGCGGCGGGACCCCGAAGACATTATGTTTTGGTAGCTATACCCCATTCCCTGACCTTCTTTCCTCCCTTTTTCCTTGTCCTACCCTTCTCTTCCCCGGATCCCTTAACCAAACGCATATTTAGCTGTGGTTATCATCAATAAAATTGCATTTTGTTGATTTGTTACTGCAAAACCCCTGTGCCTTTGTTGGTTATTTTTGCACCCAAAAATCATTCGTCACCCGTTCATTTCAGGCAGACCATCACAATTCCCCAAGTGTGTGGGTTACTGAAGCAACAGGAAACCAATCTCAGGACTGCAGCTGATCATGGCAAGGGCCACCAAGTCTTGAACTGTGCAGCAACAGAGGACAGTAAAGAGAGATCATTGTAGTGAGATCTCTCTCTCTATCTTTCTTCCTATCTATCTATTTATCTATCTATCTATCTATCTATCTATCTATCTATCTATTCATGTAACATTTACATAATTGAATCTTCCTGGCTCTGGTCCAAGGCAGTTGGAGGAGCAAAGCTCACCTAAAGCCGCATCCCTTTCAGGAGAGGATTAGAGACATGTTCTCTCGACTGATTCTGAGCAGGCAGAGATGTTTCCCCTTCCAGATCTGGTGGTTTTTTCCCCCAGACTTGTTTTCCTCCTCCAGTTGTTTTCCTCCTCCTTCTTGTGCCCTGAAGTCCCCAGTTAATTCTTTAAATTTCTGCCTCTCCTAGAGAGGTGGAACAATTCCTTGTTTAGGTGGTGTTTGGTGCCTCTGGTCATACGTGCCATGCATTACATGACGCATGGTTTCCTTCCCTGGCATCCCCAGGCCTGTGTAAGTGCATTCGTGCATGGGGCCTTAGGGGAGTCTCTGTTTCTGCTGGTCAGAATTCTCAGTTGACAAAAGAGGGAGAAGAAACACCTTGGTCCTCCTGCATATACTGAGGTGGCCATAGAGGCTCTGTGACCTCCATCAGAGATCTTTGCACGCATCCTCATCTCCTGAATGACCAGGTTTTCTAACAAGAGTGTGGATGTCAGAAAGGCAGGAAGGCTGGTGCAGGCCTGAAGAGAACTCCAGAAGTTTCACTCACAAGGAGTGAGCTCACCCAGGAAGCCACCTGCAGAGCCAGGATGGAGCTGTGGGACAGGGCAGGGTGTCAGTCACTACTGAAAGACAAACAGGACATGGCAGAAGCAGAGGGAGGCCCTCACCAGACCCTTGAGAAATGCCACACCTTCCCTGTCAGCTGCCTGAGAGGCTCTTGGAACTTCAGTCCCAGATTGTAGGGCCCTGATTGTAGGGCCAGAGAAACTGTGCCTTCCCTTGAACAGAGAATGACCCAGCAGAGCAGCAGCCCAGTGCTTTGGGAATGTGTGAGCCCAGCAGTCTTTGGGTCTTGGCCCACTAAGGTCATATGGGAAGCTGAAACCCATCTTCTCTTGCTTTCTGTGCAGGTGCTTCTAGAGAGAGAGCAGGAGCAGACTGCTTCATCAGAGACACCATGCCAGACTCAGGGAGAGCTGTTCCCAACCCGAGAGCAGGAAGACCAGCTTGGGCAGCAGCTGGAAGTGCCACAGGAGAAAGGCCAGGTAAGCCTGACTGGCCAGGGCACAGAGGGAAGGGCAGGAAGAAGGGCATAAACCACAGCTTTTGGTTTATGCCCTGAGGAGGCCAGGAATCCCACAGGCACTGGAAGCACAGAGCCTTGGAATCTGCAGAGAACAGCCCTGGGACAGGAGGTTTGCAATGGAGGCAGATGTGGGTAGGGAAGCAGAAAGAAGTGGCTGAATCAATGTGATTTTGAGGCTGCAAGAAAAAAAAAAAGCTGAGCCTGATGGCAGCTCCCAGTCACTTGCTCTGCTTTTTTGTGTACAGAAGATCAAGGCAGAGCCACAAGCAGAGCTGCCTGAAGCTCAGAGTGACATGGCAGTGAAGAGGAGGAACAAGGAAGACATGAGAGGAATTCAAGAGAAGAATCTCGATCAGCAGAGTGGCGATCAACACAACCAGGTGAGTGAAAGAGTGGCAGCCATTCCTCTCATGAAACATCCTCTCACTTGTTTTTTAGAGAACATGAAGGAACAGCTTGATGCAGAGCTTCAGATAGCTCACAGTATGGTCAAGGCAAGGCAGAAGCAGCTGGAGGAAGAAATGAAAATCATCAGACAGAAACTTAATGTCTTCTGTCAGTCTCTGCAAAACCAAGTGAGTGAAAGAGGGATGCAGCCACTGCAGTCACCACAGTGGTGTTTTCTGCCCTTCTTGCCTTTCCACTCAGAGCAGCAGCGAGTAGGGTGGTGCCTCTGAGTGCCATCCTGCTCTAGTGTGTATCACAGTCACTCTGAAGGACATTCCCTGCTGTGCTGAATCTCAACTGCGGCCTGGACAGTGAAACTTGTCCTTTGGCCTTCTGGCCAGCAGTCATCCAAATTGATTCCTGCTGGCCTGTTCCTGCTCCCCTTGTTTCTGGGGGTGTTTTTACAGTGGAATGTGCTGACCCAGATGGAGGATTGAAACAAGCTGTTGTATCCCCTGTCAATCTGTTCTTTCCCTTTCCTCACAGTCGATGATTCCTGGCTGACAGGGACAAGCTGCAGTGTCTGACTGCTTTGTTCTCTTTGACTTGAGCTGCAAGTGCTGACTTCTCACCGGGCAGCCTGCACAGACTTCCAGAGAATGTCTGGCAGTGAAGGACCCCAACTTAGGAGTGAGGCACAGGAACAGTGCCCACCAGAAATGCTCCAGGTCCAGCACATCACGGGCTCTGAACTTGCTGCCACAGCAGCAGCACCTCGAGGAAGCTCTTCTGTGACACCTGGGAACTCGAGCTCGGGCAGTTTGTTCATCTCCCTGGAACAGCAGACTGAGGAGAAGTACCTGGAGATGCTGGGTACGTCTGAGCTGTTTATTTTCTGAGGGACAGTGTGCTGTGTGCAGGTGCCAGCAGAGCTGTACCAAATACAAAGTCGGGGTCTACAGCTGGAGAGCAGCCCGATTTGTATGAATCTAAAAAGATCCAATTTAGTGAATCCAGACGTGAATTAGCAGGCTCTGGCTTTCTTCCTGTCGCCAAGAACTTGGAGCTCTCCTCCCCAGCCCTTCCTAGCAGGGCTCCCAGGAAAGTTGCTGCAGCAACACTACTGCCAAGTGACGCCGGCCAGGGGCTATTTACAGACTACGAACGAGACAGGGCTGCTTTGGAAGGTGCCTAGAGCTGTTTATTTTTCAGCATCAGTCACATTACATGATTATGATAATGGGAAGATGCTAGCAGCTCACAATCCAGACAGCAGGCCAAAAATCATAAGGTTTTTATAAAATCATACGCTTACTATATAAGCTTCTTAACAAACCACACAAAGCAAACCATATTGATAGTAGTTCTATCCAATCACCATAGGCACACGTAGCTTTGGTTATAACAATGCTTGTTTATTTCGAATACAGTACCTGTTTGTAAGCCTTAAAACACAATGCACAGAGCTCCATTATTAAGCTTCAACCTTCCTAATATCTTGCTAGATAAACTTTCTGCAGCTTAGAGAGCTATTCAGACAAGCATTAATACACAGGCTTATTGTTCGATTTGCCCTTGCTTTTTCTACAGTTTAAATAATTTTTTCTGCTGACCTATCTCATGACTGTTTCTTTAGCTCTACTCACAATTCTGCTGTATCTGAGGCCTGCCTTTTGCAGCTTTCCCAAAACCCTCTAATTTTATGCATTCCCTCAATTCCCCCTGTCTTTTCACCCAAAAAGAAACCTTACCAATTGTGTCATTTATTACTTGCGTTTTGTGGTCTTACTATAATATTTTTGTTTCCTGTCTGCTTAAAGCATGTTTTTGTTGGCACTAAGCATTACTGTATTAAAACACAGCAGTTTAGTGCTGTGAAGGTCCAGTCAGTGGAAAGGGCATAAATTATGCCTGACAATAGTTACAAGTCATTGTTCAAAAATCTCTTGTTGATTCCAGGGTCTTAACTCAAAACCTTCCTCCATTTCTATTCCATCATCCACCATCTCAGTGACATTTTGAGCACCTGTCTGTGAATCCATTTCCTACCTCTGTCTCTTGTGTGATAAAAACTTCTTGGACAGCTTTGTTCATCTCTTGTCGCACACACTGAAGTAAGCAAGGTAATACTATTAATATCACTACCAAAACACCCAATACATATGGAGACCTATCTTGCAAAGTTCCCTTAGCCAAGGTGCAAAGCTCCATTCTTAGGACAAATTATCTTACCAGGACCCACCATCTACTTTAATTTGGGCTGTCAATCTTTCAGCTTTTGTATGCTTTTGAGGATTGATTCAGAGTGATCAGACAGGTTCATGCAACACAATCCTTCAAATTCCTCACAACCATGTCCTTGTGCCAGTAAAAGAAAATCAATTGCTGCTCTGTTTGAAAGGGTAGCATGTCTAACACTATTAACATCGGTCAACATGTCACTGATTGCAGTGGATGTGCCATTAGTTTGTTTACTCAGCCAAAATGCAACCCGATCTAATTGTTTCAATGCCATTGCTGAAGCCAGCTGGGGTAAAAACAAACCTTCTGAAACCCTTTTTGCAGCCTTCCAAGGCATGAAATTACTTCTACAGCTCTCATCATAATGACGAGAACATGGAGCTTTTTGGCAGGATTCATGGGACAGCTGATTGCTGTGAAAACAATTCCTGTTCCTATGGATCATATACAGGAGTGATGAAAAAGAAAAAAAACCACGGTCTAAATTGACAGTAGACCTTCCATTGCAACTACCTAAGTGGTCTAATATTATTCAAATTTAGAAAAAATTTGGATTCAAATAAACACTTCCTTGCCTTACTTGTAAGATATGGTCATAATGATGTAAATCCACAATATGAAATTCCTTCTCACCATGAGATCAAAGAACTTATAGGAAGAATGCAAAAAAATTATTATAACTTTACCTGATAAGCCTCCAAGTGTAACAGAGATGCTAACAGCTTGCAGTAACTCATCTCTCCAAAACATCTTGCTAAAGTGCAAGTCAATGCTTTTGGAAAGCAGATTGCAGATTCTTAAGAAAAGTTAGGAAACCATTGGGAGATATGCTGGGAAAGTCTTTGGGAGAAAATTGAGGACAAAAAATGGAAAAGCTTGAAAAGGCCCTTGAAGCACAAAGAAACATTTTCTAAAAATCTGTTGGTACTGCACAGTTGGACTCTGATAAAAAGACTTGTGGCTTTGCTTGTGGTAAAGCAGGACACGTGAATAGAGATTGTCCTACAACAACAGTCAAACCTAAACCACTTTCTATTTGCCCTCAGTGTAGGAAAGGGAAGCATCTTGCCAAGTACTGTCATTCTCAATTTGACATCGATGGCAAAACTTTGTCGTTAAATTCAAAAAAGAGCGCGGATTATCACCACACCTTGACACAAGTAGTGACCTCCTTAGAGTCAATTACCCAGTCAAATGGCATTGGTACCTCAGTCATTTATCTCTCAGTCAACCATTCCTCAAATGCTCCTAGGTCAATAACCACACGTACAAGGTTTGAATTGGCCCCCGCCAAAATTGATATACCTTTTAAATAATTTCTGATATGAAAGTATTTCTACTGCAATTATCAGGTTTTATCAGCAAAGACAGGAGCTTTTGATTCTAGGCAGAGCTAGCACCAAAATTTTCAGACTTTCAGTCCTTCCAATGGTTGTTTCAATAGATTTTAACAATAAACCAATATATTTAAATCTTGCATGTAACATTCCTATAGCGACTCCACCAAAAACACCTATAGCTATTGCATTTCTTCTACCCATGAGTACAGCCAAGCAAAACAACTTTCCAGAGAATTCAATGCTGTCTGTGCCATTTGGAAGCTTCAGATCTTTTGGATGCAATTTTTGGACCCCAAGCAAGCAAAATTGACTTGCTTCTTGACTCACTATGGTAAAACAAGTTACATTACAGGCATGCCAGATACTGGTGCAGATGTCCCTGTAATCTCTCACATGTTTTGTCCCAGAGATTGGGATTTAGCAGCTCCTGCAGGTTCTCTCACAGGGACTGGAGATGCTACCGTATGTTTGCAAAGTGTATCCATGATTAACATTACAGGTCCGGAAGGGAAGACGGCAATAGTGCGTCCTTTTCTTGTTCAGAAGCTTCTCACCGTCTGGGGGAGAGACGTCCTGTCCCAATGGGGAGAAGAACTGGAGGTGGGCCTGTGATGGAAACCACGTCAAAACCTGCCACTTGAAAGCTGAACTGGAAAACTGATCCTCCTGTATGGATTGATCAATGGCCTTTAACAGAGAAAAAATTAAATAGCCTTAATGGATTGGTAAAGGTGCATGTACAAGAAGGTCACATCACACCCACAAAGAGTCCCTGGAATTCACCAGTATTCGTCATCCACAGGAAGGCATTGGACTCCTGGAGGTTGTTTCATTACATGAAGATCAATGTAGTGACTGAAGACATGAGATCCCTTCAACCTGGACTTCCTTCTTTATCAATGATCCCAAAACACTGGCCTCTCATTGTCATTCATTTAAAGGATTATTTTTTGCACATCCCACTTCATCTCGATGACACTCCAAGATTTGCCTTTTCAGTTCCAGTCATCAATCAAAGAGAACCCATGCAGAGATAGCACTGGAAAACATTGCCTCTAGAAACGAAGAATTTGCCTATAATTTGACAATATTTTGTCGCACAAGTTTTGTCTCCAGTTCGACAGAAGTATCCAAGATCCGTGATTTCACACTACATGGATGATTTGCTCATCACAGCTCCAACGAAGCCAGAGATGGAGCAAGTTTTCCTAGTGTTGTTACTGAAATCCAAAATGCTGGACTTAAAATTTCCATACCCAAAATTCAAGAAGTTCCACCTTGGAACTATCTGGGATGGAAGATGACTGAAAAAACTATTACACTGCAGAAGATACAGCTCCGCACCTGTGTCAACACCCTGCAAGACTTACAACAGCTTCCAGGAGAAATCAATTGGGTCAGACCTGTTTTGGGAATCACGGACGATGAATTGGGTCCACTTTTTAATTTGTTGAGAGGAAGCTGCGCCATCGACTCTCCTGAACTCTAATACCTGAAGCTCGCGCAGCGCATGACGAGGTCATGGAGGCTCTCCAAAGACAACAAGCTCATCGCTGTATTCCAGAAAAGCCATTCTTTTCTGCAATTTTAGGAGGAAAGATGCAACTTTGTTCTGTCATTTTTCAATCAGACCCTTCTGAGAGAGATCCTTTGTTGAAAATAGAATGGGGTTTTCTTCCCTCAAGGTTTCCAAAGACTATTTTTACAGTCTTAGAGAGGATAACACAAATTCTGATTAAGGCCAGAACAAGGTTATTAAGTTGAGCAGGTGAAGAATTTGCAGTTCTCTATTTACCACTGAAAAAAAGTATCTTGATTGGGCAATGCAAAATTCTGCAAATTCTGATGATTTGCAACGAGAATTATTAAATTTTGCAGATATTGCTTCTGTTCATTACCCGGCTCACAAATTGTTGCAGGCAAAATTGAGTTTTAGAGAGAAACCTTTGTTAAGTAAAGAACCTTTAAACACAATAACTCTCTTCACTGATGGGATCTGGCAGAAGTCACAAATCAGTCATTACTTGGTTGAACCAAACCAAGTTCCCAACTAAAACTTGGGAATCAGATATTCAAATAGTAGAGGGATCTGCTCAGATGGTTGAGCTTGCTGCTGTGGTTCAGGCTTCTCAGTTCTTCCCACCACCTTTTAATTTATTCACACATTCTGCCTTTGTTGCTAATGTGGTTAAAAGAATAGAAGGATCAGTTCTAAAGAATCCTAGTAATGACACTTGATATCATTGGCTTTCATGGCTTTTTACAACTTTACAATAACAAACTAATCCACAGTTTGTTTCTCACATCAGGGCTCATTCTTCACTTCCTGGATTTTTAGTGGAAGGAAACGCGAGAGCGGACAAACTGACAGTGCTTATTTCAACCAGTTTGCCAAACATTTTGGAACAAGCAAAATTGAGTCATTCCTTTTTCCACCAAAACGCACAACCAGCTGTGCGAATGTTTCAAATTTCCAAAAGTCAAGGTAAAGCTATCATTAGTACTAGCCCTGACTGTCAGCTTGGGCAGCCTCCTGTTTCTAGAAAGAGTTGTTCAACCCACGGGGTTTTCAAAGCCTGCACTTATGGCAAATGGATGTCACTAAATAGCCTTCCTTTGGTAAATTTACCAATACTCATGTTTCAGTGGACACATTCTCTGGTGGAGTTTTTGCTTCTCTTCACACAGGGGAAGCAGGTAATCATGCCCGTCAACATTTTTAGCCAAAAACTCCAAGTTCTCGTCATTATGATGAGAGCTGTAGAAGTAATTTCATGCCTTGGAAGGCTGCAAAAAGGGTTTCAGCAGGTTTGTTTTTACCCCAGCTGGCTTCAGCAATGGCATTGAAACAATTAGATCGGGTTGCATTTTGGCTGAGTAAACAAACTAATGGCACATCCACTGCAATCCGTGACATGTTGACCGATGTTAATAGTGTTAGACATGCAACCCTTCCAAACAGAGCAGCAATTGATTTTCTTTTACTGGCACAAGGACATGGTTGTGTGGAATTTGAAGGATTGTGTTGTATGAACCTGTCTGATCACTCTGAATCCATCCTCAAAAGCATACAAAAGCTGAAAGATTTTACAGCTCCAAAAAAAGAAGATGGTGGGTCATGGTTAGATGATTTGTTCCAAGGATGGAACTTTGCACCTTGGCTAAGGGGACCTTGTAGCATAGGTCTCCATATGTTGGGTGTTTTGGCAGTGATACTGGTAGTAATACCTTGCATACATCGGTGTGTATGACAAATGATGGACAAAACGATCAAAGAAGTTTTTATCACACAAGAGAGAGAGGTAGGAAATGGATTCACAGAGAATTCTCAAAATCTCACACAGATAATGGATGAAGGTATAGACATGGAGGAAGGTTTTTAATTAAGACCTTAGAACAGGTGAGACTTTTTTGGAACAATCACTTGTAATTGCTATCTGACATGACTTTTGCCCTTTGAACTGACTGGACTTTCACAGCATTAAAATTGCTGTGTTGGAATATAGCAAGGCTTAATGCGAGCAAAAAGGATGCTTTAAGCAAGTAATAAGCACGTATGCTGCAGTAAAGCTATGAAATGCAAGGGAGGTAATAAACAACACGGTTACAAAGGCTTCTATTTAGCTGAACGGTGAGGGGGAATTGTGGGAATCCTTCAAATCAGAGGGTTCTGGGAAAGCTGCAAAAGTCACATCTCAGAGAAAGCAGAACTGCAGGTAGAGCTAAGAAGTAGATTTGTCAGCAGAAAAGTTATACAAGAAGTAGAAAAGTAAGGACAAATAGAACAATGGTTTGTGTCTATTACTGTAGAATCCAGGACATTCATATGTCTGAGATGTAACACAACAGAACTCCCTTTGGTCATCAGCAAACAGCTTCGTTTATTGCCTTCAGCACCCACAGCCCATTTAGCCCATTCCAAACTCCCAGGATGAGACATCTCATTGGTCTATCTCTGTGCCCCCAGACTCTGAACCAATGCAATGTCTGCATCTTAGGAGAGCTCCCACTGCCTGGGAACTTCTGTCAGTCAGTCCAGAGGCTGCTCCGTGGAGCTGAGCTGGGCTGCTCATTCTAACTTGATTGATACTGGCGCACCAGTGTATTAACATTTGGCTGGAATGACTCCCTGAGCTACAGAAAAGTATCTCTAGCAAGATATTAGGAACTTCTGACCTTAATAATTGTTATATTTGCCCAATTATCCCATCAAAAAAAAAAAAAAACAAACAATATTTAAGGTAGCAGTTATTTTAATTGAATAGTTTAGAAAATATATAAATAAGGGATAATTTGGTTCAAATAATAGCACATAAGCAAAAGATACCACGGGGTACGGAGGGCAGAGTTCTTGACCCTTGCCACTTCACGTACAAGCTTGCCAAGTGAAAATCACCCCTTATACGCCATATGTCAATACCATCTCCTCCTATTTTTGGTTCGTCACTTTTCTGTCTCCGCCTTCCTCACCACCTTTACCACGCATGCGCCACCACTCGGTTTGGTGGTCGCACAAGTCTTCGGGGGTCGTCACTGATGAAGGCCCTATAGTCTTCTTCGTTGTCCTTTAATTCACCTTTGTGTTACACATGCACATCAAGCCAGTATATAGCCAGTACAGCCAATGTAAGCCAAGATGAACGTATCACTCCATCTACCTATCAAGGCAATAAATCCCTTAGAATTAGCATTTGTTGGGACCGAACCAGGTTCTTGCTCATTTTTAGCACCTGTATCTTCAGCTTCTTTCCTGTGGTCCTTGAGAACAGCTGCTGGGAAGGGGGGTGGAGCCCCTCCTCTCCCTCTCATCTTTGGCATTACAACTATTTAAGTATTTATTATGCTCAAATATAATTACTGTATCAATATCAATTACTGTTTCAAATTTTATCAGCACGAATGATACTTTTTTATCACAATAATGGAGCTCTGTGCATTGTGTTTTAAGGCTTACAAGCAGGTATAGTGTTTGAGAGAAGCAAGCAGTGTTTTAACAAAAGCTACGTGTGCTTATAGTGGTTGCACAGAACTACTGTCAATATGCTTTTGCTTTGTGTGAGTGGTCAAAAAACTTTTCAAGTAAGTTTTACCATTAAGTTCTTTGCCTCCTGCCAGGGATGTGAGCTGATGGCATCTTCCCACTGTAACAACCATGTCATGAGACTGATGCTGGAAAACAAACAGCTCGAGGCTGCAGCTTCACTGCAAGGCATCCGGCAGCCTTGAGGGTACAAAGGGAGCACAGGTCGCAGCTCCTCGTGTCCGGAGCGAGCCCGGAGCAGCTCTCCCAGGCCGCAGCCCCTCCCAGGCCCAGCTCCGGGCGCAGCCGGGGCCGCTCCGCCTGCGCGGGGCCGCTGCCGGGGCGCTGTGGCGGCTCCTCCCGCGGGGCGGAGCTGAGGCGGCCCC
Source organism: Melozone crissalis (assembly GCF_028551555.1). Classification (NCBI taxonomy): domain Eukaryota; kingdom Metazoa; phylum Chordata; class Aves; order Passeriformes; family Passerellidae; genus Melozone; species Melozone crissalis. The sequence goes on along the minus strand of NW_026535783.1, from coordinate 14,680,159 downwards.
GGCGGCCCCGGCCCGGCCCCGCTGCGCTCCGAGCGCGGCCCCGGAGCGGCCCGGCCGAGGCGGCGAGGGACGGGCGGCGAGGGGCCGGGGGCATGGGGCGCTCCGGGAACGGGCGGACATCCCGGCAGAGGGGAGAGAGACGTGGCAGAGGGAGGAGTGAGCGGGAGAGGGGAGAGATGCTGGGAGGAGGGGGAAAATCCCAAGAGAGGGTGATGAGCCCGGGAGTAGGGGAGATCACGGGACAGGGGGGGTGAGATCCCTGGAAAAAGGTGGGTAGCCTTCCAAGAGGGTAGAGGCGGGGAAACAGGAAAGGGCCCTGGGAGAGGGAGGGGATCCTGGAAGAGGGAGGAGTAATCGGGAGAAGGGCAGATCCAGGGAGACGAATAAAAGCACTGGCTACAGCCCGGGAAAGGAGGGAGCTTGGGACAAGGGGTAGCTCGGGACTGGGGAAAAGCCGAGAGAGGAGGCAGAACCCAGGAGACAGGGGACAACCTATGAACGGGGGGAGATCCGGAGTAGAGTGGAGAGGGCCTGGGAAAGAGGGTAAAGACATGAGAGAAGAGGGCCCAGTGGGGGGAGTCCAGGAGCGGAGGCTCCTGCAGGCGGACTGGGAACGCGGAGAGCCCGGAATCACGGAGTCCTGCAGGCGGGCCGAGAACGGGCGCGGGTCAGTGCGGTTCGGGAGAGCGCGGCTGCGGGGCTGGCTCCGGAGGCGGAGGCGCGTGGAAAGCGCTGCTCGGCAGCCTCGGCGGCGCTGAGAGCACAGCCCTGCTCGGGGAGGCAGCGCCACGGGCGCCGCTCGGCTTCCCAGCCCGGCCACGGCACTGCTCGGCTTCGCCGCCGGATCCGCGGCAGCTCGGAGCATCGCTCCCTGCCCGGGCCCGAGGCTCACCTGCGCCAAGTGCACCAGAGCATCGCCTCTGCCTTGACAACCCAGAGCGAGCAGTGCCCGGCAGGGACTGCAGATCCCCTTTGGTGGCAGAGAAAAAAGAGCAAGGAATCTTCCATGGGAGAACATAGGCAATAGGATGGGGTGTCAGTGTCCAATGTGTTCAGATGCACTCACAATGGTGCTTTTGCTCTTTGCTGAGAACATGGAAAAGAAGTGGGCAAACACAAATCAGCAGCTGGTCGCAATATCCAGGGATCAGTTATCAGAAGAAAATGCTACGCAACTGCTGGAATGCTTAATGGATGACTGATTACCCTTTGCCAAGTAATCTGGACTTGTTAGGGGCAGCATACTTCTGTCTCAAAAATTACTCTAGAGATATTCTTAAGAAAATTTTGAAGAAAGGCTCATACACCCACATTTTAATGCAGTTGCTGTGGGTTTGATAAATGAAATCTGCTTTAATGTCTTGATGTTCCTAAAGATATGTGGGGGTTTTTTTTCACACATGCATGCATGCTAAATTTGAGAATCTAAGGTAAGGTCTTTTTATAGGGGATATGGAAGAGACAGGTCTTCAGCTAGCAATATGTCGGTGAGAGATAGCTGAGCGATGATTACTGAGAAGAAGAACAGCCCTGCAATAGAGGTGTGAGCTGCATTGCACAGCACTTGCTGTGGGCCAGAGAGCACAAAGCAGTCTGGCCTGGTGGGCCTGAATATTTCTGCCAAACACTCTGCATCTCACACCTTTGCTCGGGCTCAGTGCAGAAATGCAGGATTGCAGGCGCTTCCTCCCAGAGCTGCGTGAGGCGCTGGCTCCTGCAGATGGGCCCTGCCAAGCTGTCCCTGCCTCACGCTGGCCTCGCTTCCCCTGGCACAAGAGCCGGGCCTGAAGGAGGCTGCCCTGTGCTCCAGCCTGCCGAGCAGCCCGGCTCCCTGCCCCGGTGCCCAGAGTGCTGCACACACTGCTGACCTTTGCCAGGAGTTGCAGGGCAGCCGGCAGAAGAGGAGGAATCCTCAGGCAGCCCAGCGGCCCTCGGCTGCCCTTGGCCTTTCTCTGCTCCTGGGCACACTCCAGACGGCCAATGCCTCCAGGCTGGGCTGTGCCCAGCATGGCTGCGCTTCCCCTCGGCAGCTGCCAGCTGCCACCTAGGCTCTGAGAGTGGAGGATTAGCCCGCTGCCAGGAACAGGCACCCAGGGCCCGGCTGCTGCCGTTTGCAGCTCCAAGGGCCTCCTTCCAGCCTGCCTCTGCAGGGGCTCAGCCTGCTCCGGCCTCTGCCGGGGCTCTGCTGGGGCTTCACCCCAGCCAAGGCCGGGCCCACTCTCACCTCCCAGGCGCTGACAGCTCTGCACCACAGGAGACCTTCCCGAGCACCCTCTCTAATCTTTCTGCTTTCTCACTTGAGCAAGGCTCTCCTCCAGCCAAAGAGATTATTGCATTTCGGGATACAAATCCAAGTGGTAGGAGCCCCAATGTTCTCCAGTCACAGCTGAAGGCCAGCATCTGCTCAGGGTGTTGGGCTGCCTCATTCTTCTTTTGATTTTGCCTTCAAATGCCATTGCCCTTTCTGCCTCAAATAGAAATACCAAAGCTGGCCAAAAACAGACCAGTGGACCAGATTCCAAAGTCATTGTGCTCTGGAGAGGATGAATGAAGAACATCCTTCTTCCCCACTTGCACACCATGCCAAAGACACCGTGTCACTTTCCACCTTTAAGAAACAACACACAATTCAGAAGAAATTCTTGAGCGTATTTGAAGAGTGAGAAGGAAGAGAATCTTCAAGGTGAGTTGTGGTTTCAGAAACTGTATTCATTTCCAATCCTACTCTGCAGTCCTATTAGACAATCCTACTCTAACCCTAACCTTAACCCTAATCCTAATCCCAATCCCAATCCCAATCTCAATCCTAATCCTAATCCTAATCCTAATCCTAATCCTAATCCTGCTCTAAACTGGTTGACGAATGAATGGTCTTGATGTGATTGTCACATTGTTGTCTCTCTCCTCTTCTTCACTGAAACAATCAGTGGCACCAGGCTGGACGCAGGCTCAGCAAATGTTACAAATGGATGCTGCCAAAAGGGAAAAAAGCCAAATCAACAAAAAATAATGGACCATGACTTTCCAAGTTCAGTGCTTCACAGGATTCCTCTGGCCTATAGAAGGATGCAGGAAGAGGACCAATGGGACCATCTACATCTCCATCTTTATGTGCCGGACTTTGCCATCACAGGCACATGTGGCCCAGAATCCCACTCATCCATTTATCCAGGTGTCTTCATCTTGCTAGGATTTTTGCCCTGCCAGTGCTTTAGAAATGGTGCTTTGTTTCTTTGGAGTTTCTTCTTTTCAGGAATCTCTAAAGCCTCACACTGGTCCCTCTCTATGAAAGACAGGCACTGTGCTGATTCCCACAGGGAGACAGAGCAGCGTCTACCTTTCCATGCCCTGCCCCTCGTGTGCTGGATGGCTCCTTCCTTCCCAGCAGGGCCAGCTCAGTGGCACTGGGCCCTGCAGTTCCCTCTCTGCCACACAACCCGGCAGTAACCCTGGCACAGTTCCCGTCTGCTTGAGCGTGCCAGGCAGCAGATGGGGCTGGGACAAGTCCCTCCCAGCTGTGCCTGTTTGCGTGGCAGAAACCTCTAAGGGTGGGCTGGGGGGCGCAAACCAGGGCCACTCAGAGGCTCACAGTGAGCCCCCCAAGACCCCTCCTGCCCACGGCCAAATCTCTGACCCCTAGGCTGGGACTGGCTTCCTTGGGTTCCTGCACCACCATTTCATGTCTCTGTACCCTGCATTGCTCTACTTCAATTCTTTTGCCTTTAGATAAAATTGAACACCCCACCAAATGACCAAAGAGGGCGACCAAACCAGCCAGACATGCTCTCTGACTCAGGAAATGCAGAGAGAGATGGAGTTTCTCAGTTTTGTGAAGAACAGCCCCAGGGAGACTTTATTGCCACTTTCCAAGACTTCAGAGTGGCTTTGAAGAAAGTGAGTGACATCTTTTTTAACAGGGCCACTTACAATAGGATGTGGGTAAATATTTTGAAACACAAATAGGATCTAATCAGAACTTGTTTACTCAGAGCATGGTGCCACCCTGGAACAGGTTGCCCCAAGAGCTTGTAGGTGCCCCATCCCTGCAAGCATTCCGGTTCCAGTGGGAAAGGGCTCTGAGCAACCTGATCTCTTTAAAGATGTCCCTGCTCATTGCAGGACACTTGCACCAGAGGACCTTTACAGGGCCCTGCCAGCCCAGCCCAGTCTAGGATTCCTCACCATTTTCATTTGAAGAGCTCCAAGAGTGGAGGTGAGGAGGAAGGGGGCTCATGTGATGCCTTGGACTTGAGTGGAAGAGGAGCCCATCCCTCCGAGCCTGTTTCACCTGCAGCCCCTTCACATTTTACCTGCAGGAGCTCCCTGGCAGACCAGCGCTGCTCCTCGTCTGTCTGCAGGCAGCAGCTCAGGAAGTCACGCAGGCAAGGCGAGAATCGGTTGGGCTGCTGCAGCCGTGGGGTCCCTACTGTGGCTATCAGTTGTGTAGCCTGGAGGAAAAGGAGACACCAGGCTCCACTTGCTGCTTTCACATCTCTAAGTGCTCTCCCACCTCCCTTAGTTTAACCTCTGTTCTTCAGTGGCAGTTTCTGCCCTGGCAGAGAACCAGAGATCATTTTCCTTTACCAACCGAACACCCAAACCCTGATGCAGCCACAGCTTTTCCACCATCCCGCAGATCTTGCCTTGGCAGCTGATTTCATTGACTGACCTAGTTAGTGGGAACTACATCAGCAAAAGCACATTTGCTTTTCTGAGGATTCACACCAGCTTGAGAGGCTTTTTGGAGGAGGGACTGTGCTATACAAACTAATTTCAAGGCTTAGTACATGAAAGGCGTGTCTGCAGTGCTTGTTGCTCCTTTAAGCGCACGTGCCCAAGAACAAAACTCATCATACTTTTTCTGCTTTTCTTGAAAAAAATGGTCATTGGAAGGAAAGTAAGGGAATCCATCAATTAATCCCCAGGTAAGAAAATCAACATTTGCAATCTCATCTTCAACAGAGACACATTTAGATGCCTGCACAAATGTATTGGGATAAAAATTCCTGCTTGGGCACAAAGGAGCCACCTGCAGCTCTGTCTCTCAGCAGTCTGAAAATTGCAGGTTCCCATTTTGCAGCAAAAGAAAATTTGTCATGGTCAGAAGAAGGAGAGGTGCCATCCCTATGGCCACCCTCTGCTCACTTGGCTACTCAAGTCAATGCATTAATGGTAGGCCCATGCCAGAAAGAGCCAGGAAACAAAGGGGAGGTTTTGGCAGCCTGTCTGCATCACCAGGCTCTGGCTTGGTGACACAGAGAATGTGCCTTTGGCTAGGAGAGAAACACGGTGACTGAGTGTTTCAGCAGCACTGTACAAGAAGCAGAAGAGACTCAGTGGCCTTTACACTCTCATGCCCAGGTTTCAGGCATGTTTCCCAGTGAGAAGAAACTGCTCAGGGAGTTAGGCTCATCTCTAAAGACCACAGTTTTAGAAACTTTGTTGGGTTTGTGTTGCCTTCCTTCCTTTCTGGAAAGATAACAGCAGTTGTCAGATGCTTCTTTTCTGCTCTTAAGGCCATCTCCACAGCCAAAGGACTGGAAGCACTAAAAAGCCAAAGCAAAGTGTTGCCTGAGAATAGAGTTTGTTTGGAGTTTGTTTGCATGTGGTAAGGCTTGAGTTCCCCCACTGCTGAACCAAAACTACAGCAGATGCTGATGTGTTGCAGGCACATTTTTAGGAGGGGTCCTTGGTGGAAGTAGTTCAGGCAGATGGCAATGGGCTTTTGTCCAATGGCACGCAGGACAAGGGACAGGTGAGAAAGAGAGTGGGATCAGTGAGTATTTGCTCCTTACCGTGATGGGACTTTGGTTCCAGTAGGGAGGTTCTTGCTCTATCATTTCAATCCCCACAATTCCAAAAGACCATATGTCCACTTTGGGACCATATGGTTGACCTGTCAGCACTTCGGGCGCCAGCCACCAAGGAGTCCCGACTACCGAGCACCGTCTGCTCTGCTGAGGGCTGAGCTGAGTAGAGAGGCCAAAATCACCTGAGGAGAAAGCAAAACACTGTTTTTATTTGAATTCTGTGCAATTAGGAAAGCAAGCCAAAGAATTCCCCAGTAGAAGTGTTTGAAAATGTGCTGTTGAATCTCCTGGCATTGGCAACTTTTAAACTCCCGCCATTTTTTACACTGTCTCCAGTAGTGTCTTTTGTTCTTTGGAAGCTTTAGACTTGTAACTCCCTCCCTCGGGAAGGGACACACACAGAGCAAGGCCACTCTTGACTGCTTGTTCCTTCTCCTACCTCTGTGCACGTTGCAACTGTGCCCTCAGCTCAAAGCGGGTGTCCCTGCGCTGCCACCAGCACCATTTTTGGGGAGCTGGCTGTCACTCCAAGCAGCCCCACCCCCACATCCCTGGAATGCTGCTCCTGACCAAGAATACACTGACCCAGCTTGACAGAACCATCGGTTTTGAGAAGGATGTTATCACTCTTCACATCTCTATGATCACATGGTTTGTGTGAAGAAAACACAGTCCTTGCAGGCACTGAGAGAGAAAACAGAAAGAGGAGGACAAAAATGAGTGATGTGATTTCATCCCACAAGAAAGGCAACAAAGAATCCAAAAGATTCCCTCTCCAGGGAAATGGGCAGTAATGGCAGAACACAGTGCCACTGAGAGGAAGAGCTTGCTGCTCCAACACTTGCAGAGCAGGACCTTTCTGAGGAAAGGCATGTCAGCTTCTGAAAGAGCAACAGCACTTGCTGTTGTAGACTGTCCCCTGCAAACCAGCCAGGATGACTGCTGCTGCAGTGCATGTGCTGAGAAGCAAAGAGCCTTTTGGCTGCACTCCTGTCCTTGTATGCTGAGGCCTGAGAGAAACGAGTCTCTCTCTTTTTTCTTTGCTGATCATTTCCATTCCTGCCACCAGCACCTTTGCTGTCACAGGCAAGGAATGCAGTGAAGACAGACTCCAGGCAAACATTTAGAGAGGCAAGGTGGAGAACAGCAAATAAAAAGACATGAGCCAGAGCGAGAATACAACAGCAGGAGAGAAGAGTACTGGCACTGAGTACAGGGAGTGCAGAGGCACTGGCAGGCCTTTCACTTGAGATGCTTTTACTTGCCCATAGCATAGCAGCAACACAAAACCAAAGCTTGGCACAGGAAATCACTGCAGGTCAGAGCCCCTGTTTCCCAGACAATCCTGCCCAAGCCCTTGGAAACACAGATGGGATTGCTGACCTCCCGACTGATGGCTGCTGCCTCATCTTCATACAGAGAGGTCGTGCTGAGGATATCGTTCAGGGTGCCTCCGTCCATGTACTCCAGCACCAGCCAGAGTTCCTCACCCACAAGGTAGCTGAAAGAAGGAAACAAGGCTGTGGAGATGAGCATGCATGGCTACGTTGATTTCTGCTTCCAGGTTTCTTATTTCCAGATGCCTTTGTGACAAGGACAGAATCATAGGAATAGATATTCCCTCTTGGCTGTGCATTGTTTGCAAGCTGTGCAGTCTCAAGGAGAAAGGCACAGCTGTGAAAAAGGAGATGTCTTAGGTGGCTAACAAGTGAAAAATGCAGTTTAGAAACAGCCCAGATAAAAAACTTGTCAGGCATGGTGTTTCTGGAAAGAAGCACCTAGTCTTCCTGGCATGCCCAGCAATGGCAAAGAGTGGCAACAATCCAAGCGAAATCCATTTTAGGACGGTTCATCAGCACTTCAGAAACTTGAAAAATTCAATCCTAAATAAATGTGGAGGCAGTAAACTTCGAGGCTGACGACTAAGGAAGATACAGCTGATCCAGGTTTTGAATAATTTTGGAATTTTCAAACTAGGTGTGCCAGGGAAGACTCATGCAGACAGGATGCACTCTCTTCTCATCCATTGGAGATGAGTAGAGAGATAGGAATAAATAAAAATTAACAGCTCTACTTTCTGCCACTGACCAAAGTGGGTTTTAAACCTCTCATGTTTGCTGCATGTAAATGCACACATGGGATAAGACCATAACCACTCACCTGTCTAAATAATTCACAACATTGGGACTCCTGTACCTCTTCATGATTTGGATTTCATTAACGCTTCGTTCCATCCTCCTCGGTCCTTGAATATCTATTTTCTTTATGGCCACCTAAAATGACATTGAAAATCAGTAACTTGAGCAGTTGGTGGCAGCAGACAACAATGCACATGGAGCGAGTGATTTTGCAATGACACAGCTGAGCGTTGCCAAACTGCCTTGTGAAGCTAGTTACAGGACACGTGGGGCCACTGACATTTTGCCTTGTCCACTTGGTAACAGTTGTGTCTCAACTATCACCCACAGACGTCTGACCACAATCTCTGCTGCTCTTTCTAGGATTCACAAGAAGTAATCCATGCCTTAATACTCTGTGGATACATCTTGGGCTATGGGCAGGGCTTAGGGCTTTTAGGGCACCTTGCAGATCTCTCCCTATGTGCAGTTGCCAAGTGCAGCACTGCAGGTGGCTAAGGAACTACCAGTAACTTTCCGATGGATTTGCTGGCAGCCAGAATCGAGAATTCAGGACTGTGAAGCTGTAGCCCCAAAGAGCAGGGAGGTGCTCTAAGGCACCACCTTTGTTTTAGCAATGGAGAGCGAGTGAGCGCGTCCTTGTCTGAAAGGAAGCGCTGCCCTGCGTGCCTTCCTTCCGGCAGCTGAGGAGGACAAAGTGCCAAATGTATTTTGTAGGCTGGCACCAGTCTGTACTTCTTGTGCCTTTTCAGCACGGCTCTAACCAAAGTTCCAGCCACAGCTCACACCAGAGGGGAAAGCCTCTCAAGAGCAGCAGAGTCTGCAGGGGCTGTTGGTATTTACCTCTCCTCTTGAGGCAGTGTCGAGTGCTTTAAAAACCTCTCCAAAACTCCTAGAAACAAAAGAGAAGCAGAAAAAGGAGAAGCCATTTAGATCTTGCACTGAAAGCCAGCCCACACAGGAGATCTGTGCTGTAAATGCCTAAAACCTGCAGGACACTGGAAGCATGGAGATGTCCTTGACAATGCCTTCTGAGCACACTTAGAAATTCTGATCAGCTCTGACAATCTAAGCCCAGTGCCTGAACACATTTGCAGCTTGTCTGACTTCACGCCTGATACCTATTCCACCAGCAAAACACTTGATGCATAATTTTGTAAAATTAGCATTGCTTGGACTCACCCACTGCCAATATTTTCCAGTTCAATGTATTTGATGATGGGATTTTCCATCTTCACCATTCTCCCTGAGGGAAACAAAATGCAAGATGATCACTTTAAAGCAGAGATCCCACCTTCTCGGAGATACAAAAGGCAGCCCCACTGTCTGGGGCTCTGAGCCCTCCCTTGGTTAGCCAGCTCTGAGCTGGCTAACAACAACAGGAACAGGTACTGGAACAACAAGAACAGAACAGCACATCCACAGTGCAAGTCTGGCTGGCACAGAGACTGATTTCTTGCATCCTTTGAAGTCAGAGACCTCTTGACCGCAGAGGAGTCTCCTCTAAGAGGAGACTGAGACCAGAAGAGAATACCTACCAAGGCAAGTAAGTTTGTCATCTAGAAACATTGAGGAGAGCTGGATCTACCAGTGCCTTTGTTTTCTTGGGAATAAAGACTGCGAGATTTAGAAAAGGTTTCCTACTTGCTAAGATTAAATGCACCTGGACATCCAGAATCAATTCCTCTGAACAGATGCCAAGTTCAGAACAGGAGGAATATTTCCAAGTGTTCCCATCTTTTCCACCTTGCAGCAGTTTGCCAATAGAATGCCTCTGCGTTAGTAAACCAGAGCAGCTCATGCCAGAACCAATTGCGACGGGGCTTTCAGCATCAGGACCCTCACCCTTTATGAGCAGGCTGAGCTCAAAGACGCCCTTGCCCGTGCCCTGCGTGAAGAACCACGCTGCTTCTCTTCACCCTGACAGCGCGGATCAGTCGCTCCCATTGCACTCGCCCTCTCGGCACCGCACACGTCCCCATCTTCCCAGCTCGGCACGGCGGGCACGGGCACAGAGGACAGCAGTGCTCCTCAGGCACCCCTGTGACACAGAGAGCTGCCCTGAGGAGATTCTGACCCTCTTGTGAGTCCAGGCCGTGCGAGGCAGAAGCCGGCCCAGAGAAGAGGCTGCTGCCTCAGGCAGCTCTGCGTTGCAGCAGCCGGGCAGCAGTGGGACCCTCCCAGCTAAGGGAGGCTCCAGCCTCTGCAGTCCCTCCAGCCCCCAGGGGCAGGGCAGTGACCACAACAAGGCTGGCAAAGCCCAAGCATGAGCACTGACAGGCACTGATGGGAAGAAGCCAGAGCCAGCCTGAGCCCCGTACAAGGTTTTGCCCCCATTCAGGACACAACAGGATAGGCTTTGAGATCAGCCCCACCGAGGTGTGGATCAGTGCCCTTTTTGTCCCAACAGGTGATGGTAGATACAGAATCCACTGGGCTCTCTTCTCTACTCTACCAGGTCTTATCTGAGAGCACAGCACTGGCAGCTGTTACAGGCAAGAAGCAGATTCATTGGGTTGTGCTGCAGAATCACAAAGGGCTTGATTTGTTCTCCTGGAGACTGATCTCAGCAGGGCTTCTACCAGTGGCTAGAACTAAGGCTGTCACAGCCATCTGCTGATGCAGGAACAATTCCTGCTTCTGCCTTCGGCAGAGAGGGAAGCCCAGGCAAACTCCAGCCAGTCTAAGCTGCCCTCAGAGGCAGCAGGAACACCCAAAGCTCTCTCTTGCTGCCTTGGAGCAAAGCCAGCACTTCTGTGACACTGAAGTGAGGAGAAGCCTTTGGTACAGCTCTGCTGACATGTGCACACAATACACTGTCCCTCAGATAAGAAAGATAGCAGACGTACTGTGTTGCTCCAGGGAGTCACCCGCCATCTCCAGTTGCTGAGCAGCAGCTGGGTCAGCACGGGAGGTGAACCAAGTGCTCAGGCTCCACGTCTTTGGCTGGGGAGCAAAAGCTCCTTGGGACGGCTCTGCTGCAGCAGCTTCAGTGTCAGATTTGAGGTAGATCTGAGAGAAGAAATGAGTTGATGTCAGGAAGGTGTGGCAGAGATTGTTCTGAAATGCAAGAGAGATTGCCATTTGAAATGCAAGCCCTTAGGAAGCTGCAGTCAGCCACATGCAGAGCTCTTCAACTGGATTGCTTTGGATGTCCACTTGTGAAACCAAATGCTCAAAACCAAAGGCTGGTTTTACTCAAGTTCATAGCCACTTTCTTGTTCTAAAGGATGACTGCAGCAACGACCGCTCCACTTCCTCCCAAAGACTCCTTTCCCCCTCCTAGGTCTGCAGATACATTTGCAGCTCCTCATTCTAATGTTCTACCTCCTGCCATGAAGTTCTCTTTTTCTGCACCTTCCTTGGGAGGTGCTTATCCTGCAGCATCTCTGGATGGTACAGTTCCTGGGCCTCATGCCAGCTTCGGGGCTCTTGGTTGCCCGTCATTTCCTGCAACTCGCTGCAGGCTGCCAGGTAGGATGGGGAACCTTCCACCTGAAGTCAAACAGAACAAAGCAGTCAGAGACTACAGCTTGTCCCTGTCAGCCAGGAGTCATCGACTGGGAAGAAAGTAAAGGACAGGAGGAGATTAACAAGGGATACAGACAGCTTGTAGCTCATATTCCAAATCTATGTGAGTGACCAGGTTCACCTGCAAAAACACCTCAAGAAACAAGGTCACCTGGAAGAAGCCAGCAGGAGTTCATTGGGATGACTGCTGGCTAAATGGCCAAGGGAGTAATGCCACTGTCTAGAGCATCAGCTGAGATTCAGCAGAGCAGGAAGTGTCCTTGAGAGCAGCTCTGACAGAGGCCTCATCAGGATGGCACTCAGAGGCAACACCCCACCCCCCTGCTGCTCTGCACTGCAAAGGCAAGGAGGGCAGAAACCACCCCTTGGGTGACTGCAGTGCCTATTGATATTTCACTTGCTTTTCTAGAGCCTTTTGCTCCTGAAGGAGGCAATTAATTTTCTCTTTGATGATTTTAATTTTTTTGTCTGTCCTCTCCTTTTTTGTCTTGATCCTAGCCTCAGTTTTCAGCAGCTGTGCCGGCACCTGTTTGTCCACGTTCTGTAAAAAGCAACGGAAAGGACTCTCTTTCATGAGTGGAGTGGCTGCCATTCTTTCATTCACCTGTTTTTGTTAACTATCCCTCTGCATAGGGAGATTCTTCTCCTCTTGGATGTCTTCATTCCTTCTCTTCACTGCCATGTCACTCTGAGCTTCGGGCAGCTCTGCTTGTGGTTCTACCTGGATGTTCTGTGCACACAAATGCAAGCAAGTGACTGGGAGCTGCTATCAGACTCAGCTTTTACCTCTTTTAGCCTCAAAATCACATTGATTCATCCCCTTTCTTCTGCTTCCCTACCCACATCTGCCTCCATTGTAACCCGCCTGTCCCAGGGCTGTTCTCTGCAGATTCCAAGGCTCTGTGCTTCCAGTGCCTGTGAGTTTCCTGGCCTCCTCAGTCCCAAGAGCTGTTGTTTATGCCCTTCTTCCTGCCCTTCCCTCTGTGCCCTGGCCAGTCAGGCTTACCTGGCCTTTCTCCTGTGGCACTTCCACCTGCTGCCCGAGCTGCTCTTCCTGCTCTCGGGCTGGGAACAGCTCTCCCTGAGTCTGGCATGGTGTCTCTGATGAAGCACTCTGCTCCTGCTCTCTCTCTAGAGGCATCTGCACAGAAAGCAAGAGAAGATGGGTTTCAGCTTCCCATATGACCTTTGTGGGCCAAGACCCAAAGACTGCTGGGCTCACACGTTTCCAAAGCACTGTGCTGCCGCTCTGCTGGATCATTCTCTGTTTGAGGGGAGGCACAGATTCCAAAGTGACCCTGGCCCTACAATCAGGGGCCATCTGGGACTGAAGCTGCAAGAGCCTCTCAGGCAGCTGACAGGGAAGGTGTGGCATTTCTCAAGGGTCTGGTAAGGGCCTCCCTCTGCTTCTACCATGTCCTGTTTGTCTCTCCTGAAGGGACGCGTTTAGGTGAGCATTGCATCTTCCACTGCTTTGGAGGAGAGCCAGGAAGATTGAAATAGATAGATAGATAAACAGATCTCACTTTTATAATCTCTCTTTACTGTACATTGGGATTTACATTCTTTGAACGGAGATATAGATCTCTCTCCTAGGTTTTTTTTAAGGAAAGGTAGTGAGAAACTTAGAGAAGAAGAGAAAACAATTATTATCTCTACTTGCTGTTCTTGTTGTTTAGTACATGAAGAATGTGTACAGTGATTGTTTACTGAAAGTGATTTGTTAATTGCATTTTAGGGATAGTTGTTTAGATTGATTAGGTAATTAGATAAAAGACTGTGTGGAGACAGTCACTAGTTTTTCTTTAGTATCTTTTTAGTATAGTATTTCTTTACTATAGTATTTCTTTACTATAGTTTTACATAGTACTAGTGTAATATAACGTAGCTTAATAAAGCATTTGCTTAAACTTCTACATCACATACTCAAATCATATTTTTCGCCACGTGGGGGGTCACCCTGAATCAATAATGTCCTTTCTGTCGCTACACACATCAACACTCGGTTGCAGTGCCCCAATCAGGAGCCATCCTGAACTTGCTCTCCTGTTGCTTCAGTAACCCACACTCTTGGGGAATCTGGAGCATGTGGGTCCTTATGGAATGCAGTCAGACCCAGAGCACTGCACTAGGAACTGCACTCTTTGTGCATCTGTGCTCGGGCAAGTTCTTCTCTTGCACTTGACCACACTGATGGTGCTAAAGTGGCTGGAATCAGAAATGCAGCCCAGCCCCTCCCACCTCCTCTAATCTCTGAGGGCCAGCTGGAATCTAAGCGCATTGATTTCCTGCTCAAGTCCAAAACACAGCACACACTGATTCCCTGGGCTGCCAAAAGACACGGGAGCCGTTGACTTGAAAATGATGGCCAAGCCCTACTGGCTGGTCTTGCACCAGAGCAGCTCGTTCTGCACCAACATCCCTGCCCCAAACTATGTGTTCTTGTGCAAAAATACTGCATTATCCAGAACTGCATCTCTGAAAACTAAAATTCTAGGAGAATTTCTGCCAGTGCTGTAAAAGTGCAGGAAAGACTGAGACAAAGCTCCCTTGCTTCCTGGAGAAGGAGAAATTGCACAAGGGTTCTCTTTCTCTCAAAAAAACAAATCAACAAAATATGAAAGTGTTACCCACCCCAGTGTCTAAAGCACTTGGATGCAGTGAGGGGATGTCTGGAAGGAAAACAGCCCTTGTGCTGAGCTTTGGATCTATGGATCTAAGGCAGCGATCTATGGAAGTCCGCCTGAAGGTGCCTCATGAGCCCCCCCCATATTCCAGGCTAAAGCACCCTCAGCACCTCCTCCCTGGCCTTGTGCTGCACCCCCTTGCCCAGCTCCCCTGTCCTTCTGTGCACACGCTGCAGCCCCTCCATGACTTTCTGCTCCCCAAGGCCCACAAGTGCACATAGCACTCCAGCTGTGGCCGCAGCGCTGCCCAGCACAGGGCCACGCTCACTGCCCTGCTCCTGCTGCCCCACTGCTGCTGGCACAGCCACCATGCCCTTGGCCTTCTTGGCCCCCTGGCCACACGCTGCCTCATCTTCAGCTGCTCAAGGCCGCCAGCCCTGCGTCCTTTTGGCCCACACAGCTCCCCAGCCACAAAGGTGCCCATTTCACTTCAGATACTCCAGGCATCATTGCAAGATGGCCTTCCTGTTCTAACACCTCATGTTCCAAGTAGATATTAGCCACTGCCCCTTCTCACCAGCGAGGGCTCCTTGCTGAGCTCCACGTGGCATCTGAGCTCCGGGTGCAGCCTGTCCCCACACTCGCTCAGCAGGTGCCTGGACACAACTGACAAGGCGCTGGCACCGTGCTTGCTCAAGTGCAGACCCTGCAGGGCCGTGACAGCCTCCGGCCTGCCCTCAGCCACTGCCCTGACAGAGTCTGCTGCTCGCTCCGGGGAGGCTGAGGTGATATCAGCCTCTGCCTGCAGCTCGGCCGGGCCTTCGGTTGTTGTGGCGCTGGTGTTTCTGCGCCCAAGGCCCAGGAACCTCCACAGTATCTGTAACAGAAGGAAGGGCAGAAAAAGAGGGACGTTCCGTGGCCTGCTCCAAGCACGGCGCTGGGCCTAGCAGTGCCAGCAGGCCCAGCCCCGGTGGGGATGGCCACAGGTACCTGCGCTGGTCTGTGGAAGCAGCCGTGAGTGGGGTCCCGCTCTTCTGCCCAATCCTTGCCAGCATCTGGCAAAGAGCAAATGCAGCCAGAGCTGAGGGGCTGTGGGAGAGGCCGGAGAACACGGCCTAGCCCTGCAT
Source organism: Melozone crissalis (assembly GCF_028551555.1). Taxonomy (NCBI): domain Eukaryota; kingdom Metazoa; phylum Chordata; class Aves; order Passeriformes; family Passerellidae; genus Melozone; species Melozone crissalis. The sequence goes on along the minus strand of NW_026535783.1, from coordinate 14,664,926 downwards.
GGCCCAGGCAGGGACAACCCCCGGGTGCCAAGGGGACAGAGCACGGCCAGCAGGGGCAGCCCCAGCCCCTCTTACATCCTGTCTGTGGGGACATCCATAGGGGCAGGGATGGGATGGGGCCAGGCCGGCCGCAGGCCCCAGCTCTGCGGCCCGGAGCTGCCACTCACCGTCCTGCACCGGCTGCAACTTCTCCGGCTCTGCAGGCTGCTGCGCTGGGGAGGCTGCAGGCCCTTTCTTTTTCTTGCCCCGGAGCACCCTGAAGAGCCTGAGTACTCTGCCTGCCATCTCGTTTTTAGCCTCTAGAGAACTTTGAGCCAGATGCCTGGGAAAAGCTCTGATTGAGAAAGTCCTGCAGTCTGGCCACAAGGCCAGCCGCAAGAGTAGTGCCTTGGAAATGCTGTGGGTCAGTGACCAAAAAGCTGGCTGTGTGGGGCTCCTCACAGCACAGCTCTGCCACGTCCTCTCCTGTCACGTGCACCGAGCACTGTGGCGTTGCTTCGTCACCGCCAGCAGCCACTTCACCATGTGTCACAAAGGGCCCTGTTCCATTCCGTTCCATGGTAACCGTGCTGTGCCTTTTCAGCAAGGGCCCTTGCACACGCTGCCAAGTGCTCTGGGGCTACCCCAACCCTGCCCCAAATGCCTCTGATTGGAATAAATCCATTGCCCCAAGTGTCTAAGACATCCTGGGATGCACCCAGCCCAGCCAAGTGCTCAGGGGAGGACTCTCCACGGTGCCAGGCCAGCACAGCCCAGCTCACTGCTGGCTCTGGAGCAGAGCAACTTCCAGCAAGCACGGGGCAAACACATCTTGCCAAGAGTTAAAACTCACCAGATAGGGGAGGTGGCATGAATGTGTGCATCAAGGCCTTTGAATTCACAGCTCCCCAAGACAGCTTTGGGGCACTTGGCTGGACAAACAGAATCCGGCTCAGACCTGTGCTCAAAGGCGGGCAACAAACCCTGCCGCAGGTGCTTGGCTTGGTCTCTGCAGGCCCAGGCAGATGCCAAAGCTGCTCTTCACATCCTTCCCCTGTCCCTCAGCCAAGTGCGAGGACTGAAGGAAACACAGGAAGTCAAATGGAGACACTTGCACCTGTCTCATTGGGGGCTTCTGGGGAAGCAGTTTCCTTGGCAATCAAGCCCCTCTCTTCCAAGGGCACTTCCCCAAATGTGTACATTTCCTGGGCAACACCAACCCACCCTTAAGTGCGGGGTGCGGAGGTTCATGGGCATCACACCATAACCAATACGATCCAGTGAAGCTAAATTTATTATTCCTAAAAAGACTCTATTTATTATACCTCTCTACTGTCCACGCGTCTCTATCTAATACATGATTGGTTAATCCGAGCTGTTCACACCTCTAAAATAGAATGCTGATTGGATTATCTAAGTTTTCACGCGTCTTGCTGGGGTTATATGGCCCCCCCATGGCTCACTTTCTCAAGCTTGCTGACAAACTTGCTGAGTCCTGATGACTCTTCTTCTTGCATCTTCTTCAAGGATATACCGACCCCATTTCTGAATATGTCCATAATTCATTCTTTGTGAACGTGTTCATTGTCCATTATTACAAGCAGGCTGGATTGTGCATCGGCTCAATACGGCCGTTGTCTTTCAAAAACTCCTCCACCTGCAAAATATCTTCAACAGTTCCCTGCTTTTGTTTTTGCACAAGCCAGACTGATTTAAAAGCACGGTCAATTTCTTTTTGCACACAGCGTAGTAAGCAAGGCACTATTAGCAGAACTGAAAAAAGAATGAAATACAAAGCCAATAATATGTAAGATTATTTATTCATTACATAGCCAAGAATACCTAATGCCAAAGCATACTAAGTCCTTGAGCCAGCCTCTTATTTCCCAGGATTTTAGCCACTCATCCAAAGAATTCTAAACAACTGTCAGATTTATCATCTTCTCCTTAAGCAATGACACTCTCTTGTCCATAGATTCAGAGTGCTCAGAGATATTCATGCAACACATCCCTTCAAAATCTTCACACCCATCTCTCTGTGCTAGCAACAAAAACACTATTGCAGCCCTATCCTGTAATACAGCGTGGCGTATGCTACCCACATCAGTGGTAAGCTCATTCAGTATTGCAGATGTAATGTTAATTTGTTTGTCTGTCAACCAATCCAACCGTTTGAATTGTGTAAGGGCCTGTGATGAAGCTACTCCGGGTGTAAAAAGTGATGCCAGTATAACCAAAGGCATATGCTACAATTCTACATTATCCTTACAGTCTGAGCCTAATAGATGCACACTACATTTTGGACATTGGAATTTGTGCCTGATGTCAAGCATCTGTTGAATGCTAGGGGCAAACAGTGTCAATTTCCCAAAATAGCACAGTCCTCCTCATGCTTTCTCAGGAATCTCAGGCTAAGCTTTATCTCCACAAATGAGAAAAACTCCAGGAGGTGACATCCTTGCAGATTTTGGTTTTAGGGATACAACCAATTGGCACAGTCTGCCGTGGTATTGTAATACCAGGAAGAAACAGGAGATATCCAAGTGCCATCATCACCGGGTTTTCCTGATTTCTCCCTAATCAGCTCTTTACCCCTGTGGTACTCATAGAACAAACAGTAATTTCCTGGCACTGATCCTAAAATATCTAATTCCTGTGGTCACTGACTTGTAGTATTTAAACCTTGAACGATTGTAAATGCCTGAATTCCTAACGGATTTCTAGGGATGCGTTGTTTTTCTCGCCAAATTTCTGTGATCATCCCATTTTGATTAGTGCACCAATTTGAACAGGCCTTACTCAAGTTGCCATAAATTTGAGCTCTGGTCTAATTTCTCAATTCTTCCATTGAGTCTAAAGGAATTCCAATGAAACAGGTGCCAAATGGATCTGAAGGTGGAGCTAGTGATAGGCAGAAAGATTCCTGCCTTGTTCTGTTAGCCTATGGAATCCTCATGTTAGCTCGCTGCTCCATCTTGTATACCCCCTGCGTTTCCTTAATCACTCCACTAAGCAACATTGTTAATATTTGCCAGACTGGTGCCATTGTCGCCCTTGTGGTCCATCATGCCTGCGCTTTGCCCAAACTGCTTTAGCTTGTTCTCACTCCAAATCTCTCAAGTGATGTGTTTGTGGTATTGCTATTCTTCCTCTACATTCTGTAGCTAGTATCTTGCTCTCTAGCACAATTTGATATACTACAGCAATTAAAGCAAGTTTAAACTGCAATTGCAGTAACAATCTTTGCTTCTATATTTCTATCAAAGATACATCTTAGAAAAAACTCTGATATCTTCTTGAGTTATGCCTTAAAAATTTAGCTAATGCCATTCTCGGGGTACTAGTGTTAAGTGTGTAAGAGCAGTTATTGCATATTATGTTGATAGGCTTAAATTATTGCTTTTCCCTCGGACCACTAATCAATTATTTTCTTGACAAACTTGTCGCCAAGTTTTTTAGTTACACTTCATACAATGAACCTTAAGCCATGGCTTACATGCATAACTAATCAGATACCAAGCATTTTCTATCTGATTTACAACTTGTGAGGGAAGTGAAGGTCCACGTTGCTGGAATCCAACGAATGCCTTTATCTGTAAGTAAGCACATAGACCTTCTTCCTCTTCATTTCACTGTAGCTGGTCCTTGCCACAACCCTGCTGCTGGACTTTTGAACATGACCTGAATGCCGTCAGGCAATTCCTCCCTTGGATTATGTGTGAGGGCATGATGCACAAGAATAGGTGCATCTTCCCTATCTCCTGTTGTTCTGAGCTAATTTGGCACAAAATTTGCTTTAGCTGTTTTTTTCTCAGGGGATAACCCTGGAGTTCCCCATTTTTGTTTTTGCAGCATGTCCTTGAACATCTGATGGGCACGCTCAATAATTGCCTGTCCAGTAGGATTGTGAGAAATACCTGTGTCATGTCAAATACCCCATAAATTACAGAAACCTTTGAATCTTAAGGAACATCAAGCAGGACTATTGTCAGTCTTAATTGCTAAGGGGACACCTAATGCGGCGAAGAAATTGAACAAATATTTCTCAACATGACGTCTCACCTGTTAAGGGAGTACCCTGTAAAACACAAGCATAGGTATCAATGCAAACATGTACAAATTTTTCCTGACCAAATTCTTCTACATGAGTTACATGCATTTGCCATAACTGCGAGGGCTGAGTACCCCTAGGGCTAACACCATGCCTAAACCAATGCCATCTCGTTGACCGGTCAGGACAGGATCACGCAATACTAGAAGCATCAGTAAAGGGAATAGCAAATTGTTTATCTAACATTTTTGCAGATTGATGAAGAAATACATGGGAGGTTTTGGCCTGTCAGCCTGTGCCACTTCCCTGTCACCTCAGTGCCACCATGGCCCTCGGCTACCCCACAGCCCTCAGCCCCAGCAGCAGCTCGGGGTCAGCGTCCCTTTGGCGCCACCGCCCCCTCAGCCCCCTCAGCCCCCTCTGTCTCACCGTCCTTCAGCAGCTCCTCAGGGGACAGGGCCTCGGGCAGCGGCAGCTCCCACCGCTCCAGGGACAGCCGGGGCTGGAAGTGCTGCTCCGCCCGGCCCGGCCGCCAGCTCGGACCCAGCACAGGGACAGGGGACACAGGGGGAACCGGGGGAAAAGCAAGAGGTGAAAAAGGCACCCGAGGAGGGAAAGAGGTAAAAATGCAGCCTGGGCTTACACAGCTCAATCTATGCATCTAAACTTCCACATACCTCTTACTAAATAACTAAGCATATTTCTAGAACTATATCTAAGCATCTAAATTTAAGCATCTAAATGTAGGCGTCTAAATGTAGGCATCTAAATGTAACTCTATTAATGTATAAATGTAGATCTCAAAATCTAGAAATGTAACTAATTCTATCCCATCTAGAACAATAGAGATCAATTTAACTATATAGATGTATATATATACACATATAAACACACCTCTGTAAATCTATAAATGTAACTATATGGATATAGAAAGAGAACTGTAGAAATCGATAATTCTATGTGTACACTAAGGGATTCCACCCGTCTGATGCTCACAGGCTCTCCCGCTGGTCCTTCTTCCCATGCAGGGCAGCCCTCCTGACAAGGCAGATCAGCTGGAAGTCTGGGAAGCAAAGGGAACACTGGGTCAATATTGGCCTCTCTGCATTATTTGCCCTTTTGGAATTAACTGCCCTTCTATCAAAGTCTGTAAAAGATGGGCCGAAAGGCAAAATCTCACTTGGCAATTTGTAGCCTGCTCTTCAAAGAGCCAGACTCCTTCCAGAAGTTTATAACTTCTGAAGTTTTGAAATATCCCAATACACTGAAAGCCCTCAGTGTATTGGGTTACTTTCGCAGGGCCAAGGGCCCCCATGAGAGCTTGAAACACAGACAGACCCAGCTGCCACAAAGAAGCCCAGCCTGGTTCTTTCTCGGTGCTGACAGAGACACCTCAGGGATGAACAGCTGGGTGACAAATGACCAGGTAATATTGGCTTAGGCATTTATGTATTAGCTGATGGACATTGTTAGTGATTATAAGTATTTAGAAATAGCATCAGTTAGAACTCTTTTTGCTGCTTGTAATATAACAGAATCTATCAGCTTAAGTTTGCACTGTTTTGCTCATAGAAACAGTAGTGTAATGAATATAATATCTATGCATCACAAATGGAAACAATTGTGTGATGAATGTATTGTGTTATAGACTCTAGCAAACATAACGGGAAAAAAGGCTTGTGTGTAACTAAAATCAGTGTAAGGCTGTCCACTGACCAACCTGTCCAAGTGATAAAATAACCCTGACACAAGGCAGAGCACCAGAGGACAATTAGAGAATACCATGTGAAATTTAGGGAGAACCTATTAAAGCCTTATCAGAGGAGGTGAAACAGAAGGAAGGAGACACAAGCAGAAAAAAAATATGTTTACCTGATGCACAGGATGTCATGCAGTAAACCTGAGTGCGAAGCAGTCAAATTAAGGAGTTCCCAAAAGATCAGAAAATTCCCAAGAATGCTTAAAAATTCATGAAACACATGAATATACTTGCCTCTCAGCAAAGTAACACCATAAAGCTAACACTGTCACTTAGCACCAGATGTTGTTTGGGTGTTAGCCCTGAGCACCACAGTGCTGCAATTATTGTCTTTTTTTATCCTATCAGTATTAAAATTTAATAATTCTAAGCAGTGAATTCTGTTTCTCACAGCTGTGAAGGAAAGAGCTCCCTAACAGGACTGCAGGCAGCACCAGCTTTGCTCAAGGATGCAGACCCAAAGTGCTCTCTCTCTCCTTTAGTTCTCACTAATTTTAAGGGGTGATTTCAGATTTTCGTTGAGCTCCTGGTTTTGTGACTAATGATTTCCTTGGCCTCAGAGCTTCTGCTGCTTGTATTTTTAATGTATCTCACTACAGCTATCAGCAGAGTGCCACTACATGGATTTAATGCTTGGAGACAAAAAGCTCAGATTTCTACACTGACCTTTTGCTGGGCTTTTCCTCTCTTGCTTCAAGAGTCACTCAGGGTTGCCTCCAGAGCACTGACATCCTGCAGCAAACTTATCCCCACAGACATCAGCACAAAACTGGGACACCTGGCTTGGTGACACAACTGCCACAAGGTCAGGTTTATTCCCTGCTCTCTTGCCCCAGCAGAGGACTCAGTGTCAGAGCCTCTGGAGAAGCGTGGAGGGCAGGGCTCAGGCAGGTTGTGCCCGTGCAGGATTTGAACTCAAGGCACCAGGAAGCACCAAGCCTGCAGACAGCAACTCAACCCTTCTCATCTCCCTCACTGCCAGAGGCAGGCTCAGAGCAGCCATCTCACCCCTCTCTAAACCAGTGGGGGCTCTGTCCTTACCAAGCTCCTTGCGGTCCTGGGAATTGTTCCTGCGGCTCTCGGTGCCAGGCAAAGCTCCCTCTGCTGCAGCTCTGCCCACAGGCTCCCCTCCTGAAGACTCAGGGTCAACAATAATATTGCCCTTGAAAGAGAAACAGACAGGCAGAAAACCTTCCACCACTTACAAAAAACACCTGGTCCAACAACTCCATGGCTCACACACTTCATCCCTTCTTCCTAACAACAACTCTGGGCCCCAAAGCCCTTCAACAGTCAGAAAAATTGACTTCTCAAACACAGTCCAAAAGCTGTCAGAGCTGACAGTGTTGAACATGGGGGTGACACTGAACACATGGAATGGCTGCTAAGCAGGAGTCCTGCCAGCTCCTGGCAAAGGGATGTGCTCCTTCTTCCACAGCCCTGAGCACAGCAGTCTCATCCAGGCTGCAGCTTGGCAGGGACAGCATGGGAACACACATCTCTTCCCACAGAGATGCCCAAGAGCAAGGGGAAAGAGCTCTGCAACATGGACAGCAAGAGTGGCCAGTTTGCCCAGCTGAGGATTTCCCAGATGGAAACTGGACTGCAGGCAGCAGCTTACTGAGAGGACAAGAAAGCTGCAGCTGCAGCCCAGCCCCAGCCACGGCTCTGGGAGCTCCCACACGCACGGCAGGGCTCACACAGCAGCAGCAGCTGCAGCCCAGCCCTTGCTTTGCCTTGGCCTTCCCACCCAAAAGAGGCACAGCCCACATCTGCTGCTGCAACAGAGGCACCTCTGGCATGCCCCTCCCTGCCCGGGACACTGGGCCTTCAGTGCCACTTCTCCAAACACTCTTCTCTTCTTTCCCATCAAACAAAGCCTCTTAGAACCTACAAAGCTTCCACTTCCTCACCACAAATGCTCCTGCATCAGAGGTTCTTCCCAGGAAAAGGAACACCCAAACTTGGCCAACACAGCCTCACACCTTTCCATCCTTACTCATGGATGACATTTTCATTCCCTCTTCTTTAGGAAGTCATGCTTTCCCAGGCAAATCCTTCCTTGTCCATTCACAACTGAACTCAAGAAGCTTTGCCTTCTTAGCCATGCAACAACATTCAAAAGCTCTCAGTCCAGCCCCTTTCCTCCCTGCCCAATGCAGTTGCCCAAGCAGAAGGAGAAAACATCTCCTCCAGTGTCTCAAGCACCATGTCCAGATCTGGCGGTGGCAATTCCTCATTCCCAGGAGTATTCCACAGCCAGCTGTGGCTGTCCATGCTGCAGAACCTGCACTGGCAGCTGGAGTGCTGGGGGCTGAAGTGTCTGGCCTGGCTGCAAGAATCCAAACACATTGGTCAGGCTCCACAATGTGTCTTTGGGACGCAGAGCTCTACTGCTGCCTTGGATCAAACATCACAGGAAGCACACAGCAACCTCCGTTCCAGAAATGTATTCAGACTTCCCAGGGGAATGAAGGAGTGAGTTCTTCCTCTTAAAAATATTTATCCGAATTGTCATGTACATAGATTAAAGCATGGACTTGAAATCTGATATGGACACACACAGAGACACACACACACACAAACACCCTAGAATCACAGCTTTGTGCATCTTCCCAGCAGCTTTGGGATTTGGCTACATTTGGTTTCTCATCACAAAAGCCCACAGAAAATGGATTCACCCAGGAAGAGCCCAGATCTGTAGACATGCATGCTAAACTTGTACTGTGAGTTTCTTCTATAAACAGCCTTGAGGGTGAGGCCATATTCTTCAGCTGCAGCTGTTGTGGGGCACACAGAGCTCATTTCAATGGCACGGCTTGATTTGCAGGGCAGACAGTCTTAAACATCTGCAATGTCCCATCAGAGTCCCAGTTTGGCTTCATTCAAAGAAAGAGGAGAGTGCACCTAACACTGACCACTTGTTAGGCAATATCTTTCACCGTGCCCTTGTACCCCTACAGAGAGTCTGTCTACAAAATGCCCAGAACACCCTCCAAATCTGCAGCGAGGACAGGAAAATGAGGCAGAGAATCTTTCTGTTTTCAAGGTTCCCCTTCCTAGGCAACTGGACACTTTCTACCTGCTTCTCACTTGAGATCTACCCATGATAGAGCACTGCAGGAAAACACTTGAAAGGGTCATTAACCAGGAGCTGCTTGGAAAGCAAGGGTAGAAGCTCTTTCCCTCCCTGATGGGCTGCGCGCTGGCAACTGCTGCTCTGAAGATGTGCAGCTGCTCCTCTCTGGGGAGGCCATGGAAGGGTTGTGATGGTGTCTAAGGGTACCAGAGGAACGATGAGCTCAGGTTGGCATTTAAGCTCCATGGGAACAAGCAGAATGAAGAGCTCACAGTGGAGATGAAATTTGCCTGTTCCTGGCTTCTCTGATGAAACACCAAGAAGTCCAGATGAAGCAAACACCTTCCCCCAAGAAGCTAGGAAAACCTCAGAATCATGAGCACCTGCACTTAGCCTGGAATGGTGTGGAGGCAGCTCTAAATGCTCAGGTGAGGCAGCACTGAGGTCGTGGTCTGAGAGCGCTGTGTAGCAGTGAGGGAAGGAAAAGGGAAGCAAAGGGAAGGCTGGGTCACTATTGGTCTTTGGGTGTGCTTCTCTTGGCAGCAACTGTACTTCTGTCAGGGAAAACAAAAGCTCCCTGAATTGTCAAAACTGAAAATCATGGACAAAGACTCTCTAATTAGTCAAAGTAAGAAAGTGGTATGTTCATTACGCTGGCGGCCGGCACAGGGGAGGGTCATTCCTGAAATCCGTGACTGCTGGCCAGGCTCGGCTCAGCACGGCACAGCACAGCAGGTTCCAGCAGGACAGGGAAGGGCAAGGCAGGCAGGGAGGGGCAGGGCAGGGCACTGGGAGCAGTGACAGGCTCTGTCCCCACGCTGCATCCCATGCCTGGGTAACCATCGGAGACAGAGAGGAAGGACATTGCTCGTGCTTGGCTGGGGAAAGGATGAAAAGCGGGACTTAGAAAACATTAGTTTGGACTCATTTTTAGCAGACTAGCTGGTTTCATCTCAGCATGTCCTCCTGTCTTTGGTAGAGTTCGTGCATTTCTCGTGATTTGGAGTCTGCTACAGCAGCAGGAAGGGGCAGCAATTTTGTCAGCATGGATATCAAAGCCAAAGTGCTGCCCCATGGATGGATGTTGCTTTCTTCAAAGCATTTCTGGCCTAGAGTTGTAGTGAACTGACACTGGTGTCTTCCCAAACGGCGTTACTATTTTCTTTGTTCAGGAATCACCTTTTTTCTTTTCTTCCCCTCATCTGGGGAGAGCTCCAATGCAAATGCCTCCTGCAGCCAACTCCTGTCACTGTAGACTGACAAAGGAGATCTTGCAATGGAGAGAGACTCCCTAGAGGTGCTGTGGGGAGCTGAAGGGGGAAGCTTTGTCCCTTAGTCTTGAAGTCTTGTTGGGGAGCTGCTTGTACTCTGGGGCACGGACACCAATGATGTTTATGCAAGCCTTGCAGGTTCATTCCTGAGCTTTCTGAAACAGCACAGAGACTTTGGGGTTGTCGTATTGGCAAACCAATTTCAGTCTCCTCACTTCTTGAAATGCTTCAATTATCCTTGTTTTTGCTTTTCTGCAGAAATATTGTCATCATCTATTCCTTCCAGAGGGTCTTTTCCTACTTTTTGGAGAATTCCTTTTTCTGCCCTCCCAGATCAGGCCAATTCCCAGGGCTCCTTCCCAAACTGAGGTGCAGCCCATGGCCTCCACTCTCCAGCTGGAACAGAAGGAAGCACAGAGTTTCCTGTTGTGGGAGAGGAGCTTCTCGTTCCTGCCTGCTTTCCCTTGGGGACAGCTTGGTGTGTTCTCATTTGATAAAGGCAGGTTTAAACTCTGAAGCAGTTGTGTTTCGAACTGCTCCCTCCTCGAGCTCTTCTGTGGGTATTGTTGGACAAAATGATCTTGGTGGGAGCTCCCTGTGGCAGCTTAAGGAAGGAGGTTGATATTTCAGGGTTGTGACTGCTGAAAGCAGCTGTTTTTTGGAGGTGTCCAGAATTGGGAGTGGCTGATTTTCTCACCTGCCTGCAGAAAAGGAAGTTGCAAAGTGGGAATTTCATTTGCAGAGATGGCCGCCAGGGGTGTTTGCCAAGAGAAGGGCTGGCAGAGAGGCAGGTCTCCTTCTAAACTGGCTGTGTGTTTGTTTTGATATTGGGGAGGGTCAGAGATGCAGACGCAGACACCAGCTGAAGGAACAGTGTAATTTACTGTAATGCAAAAGTGCAAAAAAGAGTCAGGAAAGGATAAGCTAAGCAATGAACCTCAGCATTATTACAAAAGGGTGCTTCTGGTGATTAAGGAAGATACATCACCAGGTACCCCGATGGTTTCCCCTTCATCCAGAGCTGCACATCAGCTGGGGGAAGCTGTCCCAGCCAAGCCCTGCAGAACCACGGCCAAGAACCGGGAAATGCTGCGGTGCCTCCACCTTTGCCGGCCACGAGGCTCCCGAGTGCGCTGTGAGAGTAGCCCGGCTCTGATCGTGCTGGACGAGCAATGTGCCAGAGCTTCTGCTGGGGCACAGCTGGTTTCATTCTCCTCTTGGTCTTCTCCTTGAGCCTGCCCAGGGCTCAAGGAGGAACCAAGGCCAGGTGTGGCCTTGTCCATTTTCCTCATGCAGAAAGATGCAGACATGCTTCACCAGTGAATGGAGGCAACAATATTTTTGACAGTAATACTTGGTTAAGGAGCAGATACGTAGAACATTGGGTTGGAAAGATCATCTAGCGGGCAGCTTTGGCCCAGGTCCTGTTGTGGAGGCTTCAGTCAGGGTCTGGTGTTCAGGCCTTAGTCCTTTGGTATTTTGTGGTGCACATCAATGCTGTGCAGAGCTGGAAACAAACAAGTCTGTCATTAGCACAGTTGAGACAGGGAACAGGATTAGCCCTGCAAGGCCAGGCTAGGGCCAAGAGCAGAAGGCCAGCACCCTGCTTTTGCCCACAGGCAGCCCTGCAGAGCAAGCAGCCACTCCTGCCCAGGGGCTGAGGTGCCCAAAGCTGCCTCCCCGCTGTGCAGCTCTGCAGAGCCCGCGGGGCGCAGGGTCCTGGGCAGCCAGGGCAGCCCGGCTGCCTTGGAGCACAAGGAGTGGTCCAGAGAGAAGCTGCTGCCCTTTGCTTTGGAACTGTTCCTCAGAGTCTTGTCATTATTCCACAGTGTCTGATGTGTTTTCTTTTCCTCTCCCAAATTTAACACAGCTTTTTGAGAAAATTGACTGAAGTAGCTTCTGCTGCTGGTGGTGGTGCTTTTGTCTGCAGGTGAGGGCAGGTGATTTGAACCAAGGACGGAGTCCATTGTTAACACCCCAGCTTTGCCTAGTCAAGAAAACCATTCACAATTGGGCTGCCAGTGCTAAGCAATTTTCCTACTTTTGGAAAGCTCCCATCTTAAGAAATCCAAGAGCTACCTTAAGAAATTCAAGAGATTTTCCTCCATGTGGATACCAGCAGTACCATGTTTCCAGTGTTTTCCACCCCGTTTTCTGTGTCTTTGGTGCTTTTAAGACTTCCTCAGTGCCCAGTGAGAATGAAATGACCTGTGATCATGTGATTTGAGAGCTCTGTGTTGTTTGTTGGCCCATGAGTGTTCATGACAAGCTGGACACACCAGTCGTGGCTCTGTTGAGTTAAATTCATCCCAATTTTGTGCAAACAGCAGCCCCGAGATGCTGAGAAGAGCAAGCGCAGTGGGTGGGTGTGCATGCACACGCCTGGGGGCGGACTGCTGTGTGGGCAGAAGGTTTTGCACAGTTGTAATTCTTCACTCTCCCAAGCTGGAGAAAGAAATCAAATCTTTATTAAAAAAAATATATAGGTCTAATGTGAAATGAAAAAATATCAAAATGAATGAAACAATACCTATTAATTTATCATGGATGTAATTTAACATCTATATACTATTGCCGGCTGGGGGTCTCTGTACAAATCACGAACGGGACGGGACTGCTGAGGAACGCGCCTCGAGCTGTTTGTTTTCCAGCATCAGTCCCATTACCTGGTTATGACTATGGGAAGATGCCAGCAGCTGACATCTGTGGCAGCAGGCAAAGAACTTAATGGCACAGCTTACTTGAATAATTTTTTGACCAATCACACAAAGCAGAAGCATACTGACAGTAGTTCTATCCAACCACTATAAGCACACCTACCTTTTGTTAAAACAGTGCTTGCTTCTTTTGAATACAATACCTGCTTGCAAGCCTTAAAACACAATGCACTGAGCTCCATTATTAAGCTGAGAAGTTCCTAATATCTTGCTAGAGATACTTTTTTGAAGGTTAGCCAGTTATTCTAGCCAAGCACTAATACACAGGCCATTTTTCTATTTCTCCTTACTTTTCTACTTCTATAACTCTTGTGCTGACAAATCCTATGGCTGCTGCTTAGCTCCAACCACAGTTCTGCTTTCTCTGAGATCTGCCTTTTGTAGCTTTCCCAAAACCCCCTGATTTGAAGGATTCCCACAATTCCCCCTCTCAGTACAACTAAACAGAAACCTTTGTATCCGTGTCATTTATTAACTACCTTGCATTTTATAGCTTTACTATAGTATACCTGCTTATTACTTGCTTAAAGCATCCTTTTTGCTCACATTAAGCCCTGCTATATTCCAACACAGCAATTTTAATGCTGTGAAAGTCCAGTCAGTTCAAAGGGCAAAAGTCATGCCTGATAGCAATTACAAATCATTGTTCCAAAAAAGTCTCGCCTGTTCCAAGGTCTTAATTCAAAACCCCCCTCCATGTCTATACCTTCATCCACCATCTGCGTGAGATTTTGAGAATTCTCTGTGAATCCATTTCCTACCTCTCTCTCTTGTGTGATTAAAACTTCTTTGATCATGTTGTCCATCATTTGTCACACACACCAATGTTTGCAAGGTATTACTACTAGTACCACTACCAAAACACCCAATCCATCGAGACCTATTCTACAAAGTTCCCCTTAGCCAAGGTGCAAAGCTCCATCCTTGGAACAAATCATCTAACCACGACCCACCATCTTCTTTTTTTGCAGCTGTCAGATCTTTCAGCTTTTGTATGCTTCTCTGGATGGATTCAGAGGGATCAGACAGGTTCATACAACACAATCCTTCAAATTCCTCACAACCATGTCCATGTGCCAGTAAAAGAAAATCAATTGCTGCTCTGTTCTGTAAGGTCGCATGTCTGACAACATTAACATCAGTCATCATGTCACTAATTGCAATGCAAGTAGCACTGTCTTCTTTCTCCAGCCAACACCCCAATCGCTATAATGGTTTCAATGCCTCACCCGAGGCAAGTGGACGTAGAAATTAATTTGATGTAACTCATTTTGCAGGGCCCTAGGGTCTGGAATTGCTATTACACTTTTCTTTATAATGATGGGCAAATCTTTTTTCTCTGTGTTTTCTCTTGAGGCTTTTTTAACGATAGGGGCTATCACAGTGAGTTGTCTGATGCTACATGGGCCACCTTTAATTTTTGAGGAATTCCCTGTCAGGCTCTACCTCCACAAATGAGCCAATGTTCTGTTACTAATTGTCGTGGGGACTCATCTAGGTCATCTGCTTGTCAGCAGTTTCACCCTTATGGGACACTGGGGTAGTACAATTGCACCACGAACTTGAGTATCTGTCCACAGGATGATGGGGAGTAACATTTAACTGTGGATCTCCCTGGTACTGAAACTCAGCACAAAATTCCATTAGAAATGAGACAAGAATTCCAATTCTTGAGGTTCAGAAGGTGCTCTAAGAAGATCAGGGGCCCAGTGATTCCCGCTGGTTATGGGATTGGTCTCGTTGGCAGCCTCACACCAATATTTGTCACGATTGGGTATTGGCCATTCCTTGGCTGGCACTGGCACACTGACCAAACAGGTCACCAAGGGTTTGTCTGGGCTCAACTGGTCAAACATATGGTGTCTGAGCCTGCTGACTTGGCTAAAGCAAGGTAACCATTCATTTTTGGTTGATCTACACGCATATATGCACTGCAAAAACAAGCAAGCTAAGCCAACAAGCGCCAGCATATTATTTGATCAAACTCCATGTTTCTGTTCAGCTGCTTTTTGGCAAAAGCTTCCCCATCTCTTTCAGTTCTCAAGCAAATCTTTTAGCACTTGTTCAGGGACTGGCCAACTATAGGGCACTAAACTGTCCCTCTGACCTTCAGTTTTTACAAATTTGGATATCTTAGAATTCTTTTGTACAAAACGGACACCATGCTTTTGCTGAAAGAGCTCTATGATGCAAACTATTTTCACAGTGTAAAGATCAACAATCAAACTCAAGATTTGTAGCTTTCACAGGTTGAACAAGGAACGTCTGGCATGAACCGTAGTTTCTCGGTGCGGCTCACGTCTGCGTGCTCATTTCCCTGCTGGTGGAATTGTCGGTGCACTCTTGTGTATGAGACAGTTTCACGTCCTTCCCGGGGACCCACTTAGGTCTGGCACCTGTGCAAATAAATATAGCATACCCCTTGCCCCAAGTGATTAGTGCAAATGGTCCTTCAATTTGTCCTAACTCAAGGTTTCTAATCAAAATGGGAGGATTTTCTTTCAGTTTTGCCTGTGTGCTGTTTGAAAAGTGCCTCAAAATTTGAGGATTAGGTCCTGCAAATGAGCTATCCAAAGCATAAAGACATCTAAAGCTTTGCTCTACCTTATCAGAGGTGTTGCTTGGGGAACTCCTCTTTTTTTTTACCTAGAATGGGTTTTGGAGTGTGGTGCATCCTTTCAACAATTGCCTGACTTGTGTAGGAATAGGGAATTCCAAAAGTGTGGCAAACACTCCAGTCCATCAGAAATGTCACCAATTTTTGAGCTCTGCATGTGGGGCCATTTGTCGGTTTTTGCCTTGTGGTGGATCAGTTTGGCGAGGTCTGGACCCCAGTGACACTGACAAGGACAAAAGCAAAAGACGAGAGGGGCTCTTTCTTCTCGGGACCAAAGTCGCACAGCTTTAATGGAGAACAACTCCAGGAGAGAAAGGGAGCATCCAGGAGAGGGAAGAGGATGTCCAGGAGAGGAAAGAGAGCATCCACCTCATGGCAGGAGATTTTAAACCATGGGGGAGGCGGGGTGGTCGAAAGGAACTACCATAGTTCGACATACGTAAATCACCACACTGTAGTTTTCTGCATAAATTGCTGCACTTGTTGCAAACAAAATCCTAAAATCTCCCCAAACACAACCGTACAGTCCCAAATGATCACAATGAGGGGAAAAAACCACTCAACCCCCCTGTATACCCAGGCACCAGGTGTCACTCACAGGGAGTACCAATCCCTGCAATTACAAAGTCCACACACACAAGCTCACTGGGAAAGGAGTGTCTCTTTATGACGGGACAGAGTGCTCGCTTTTCTCAACACAACTCACCATCCACCACATCAGCATCCACCCACATTATCTTCCTCAAAACACACCCACTGAAAACAGAACTACAATTACAACACACAGGAAAAACTGCAGTAATAAAACAGCATTTGCTCAATTCACCCCCAGAATTGCTAGCAGGTCCTTCTTGATACAGCAAATCCTTTCTGCCAGCAGCCAGACCCAAACCCAAACTGTACAGGCATACGCTGTGCGCAGGACATCTCTGTGTGACTTAGGAACAGCCCTTCCCCTGCATTCGCCTTAAGGGTTACTTTATACAGAGTTAAACACTCCCTTTCTCCACAGTCCCAGCAGTCTTGTCTGTCCCCCACGAGGAACAGCCCAGAGCCAAGGTGCCTCCAGGAAAGGAATGTCCTGGCAGCACCCAGAGATGTCCACAGCGCGGTTGTTCTCGCTGGAGCAGAGAAGCGCTCCTGCTTCGGTCACCAAATGAGGTGTGGAATAGAACTCGCCACAGCTGAAGTTAGAAGGTGGTGTGTTTATTACAGCGCCAGGCACAGGAGGAGTTGTCTCTTAAAGACATGTGTGAAGAATCACTGGCTGTCTACTCATCTAAAATGTCTTACATATTCACACAATTCCCCAAAAACCAAACACATATTCATTAGGTAACACTGTCTACTCCCTTTTGTATTAGTATGGATTATAATTGAGTCCAAAGTTCCTTTGCTTTCTTCAATCTTTCACTTCAAATGGGTTGGTGGGTTTTAAAGTGGGGAATGGTCTCCTTCTGATGAAGGCTAAGATGTCTTCCTCAATTTAACCTCTTTACTTATGACCAGTTGGCAGGCTTTTGCACTTCTTGGCTATAGCTGAAGTTTCAGGCCCCAGGTGCAGGCTCTGGTCCTCTTCTTTGTCACAAAGAAATCTGCATCCCATCCTGGTTCTTTAAACATAAAAAAGAAAGGCAAGTGATATATTACCCTAGCCTTAACTACCTTACCTGCAAAACAGTAACTATTCCATATTATTTCTACTCTTCTTGCTATACTCTTTCCCCTTAACTAAATCTTGCTAAAATTTTAACTCTTCCAGTTCTTTTAAATCCTTGATTCATTGGCCTCATCTCACAGCCAGCCATGTGTGAGCTGATGCCGTAACTGGGAAATTCCACTCCTGAGCAGGAGATACAAGGCCTGGTTCTGAGCTGGAATGATGAGAAGGATGAAATGCACATGGTTTTGATCCAGGGGATGTCCTGAAAGTGCACTGCCTACCTTCCCCTGCTGCCGAGCACCATGCTCCACCTCCTTCTCCTGCTCCGCAGATTTTTAGGAATCCAGGGGTTGCTGGGTATTATTTGCTATTGCAACTGATAGAACGAAGTTCCTTAGCAAGCCCAGTTTTGCCCTGGGTTATTTGTGCAGGGGGCTCCTCCTGGTCTAGTGACAAAGGCCAGCAGGAACCTGCACGACACTCCTATTCTCATGTCAGTAGATTCTGAGAAGTGATTCAGGTATCAAAAAGTCAATAGATATCAATCAGTAAATCAAATAATTTGGGGTAATGTTTAGCCTGTGAGTTTCAGAAAAGTATTGAGAATGTCTTAGATCCATGGAAACATACTAGTAAGTGAGATTGCTGGGTGTGCACGTATCAGGGAAGTGATTCCCCACACACCCAGTGCTGAGATCAAGTATTGCCTCTCTTCTAACCCTGAGCTGGCAGCAGGGATCAGGCCCTGCTTGGTAACATTCATTTTGAAGACTTCTGTTGAACAGGTAAGAATGGACCAAGTGAAAACTTTTCCAGCTGTTTCCCTTTGGTTCACCTGTTTGAGGGTTAAGATTCTGTGCTGCGCGTGTCCTGGGTGTGTGCAGAGCAGAGCAGCCCCAGAAACCCCTCGGCTTGCCCACCAGTTGTCAAGCCTTGTTGCCAGGTGTGCCCAGCTCAGGCAGGAGAAAGAGCCCGCAGCGCAGTGGGCACCGTGCCCTGCCCAGCCGGGGCTCTCTGGCACACAGCAGCAGCAGCGCCAGCACCGTTCAACCCGCTCCTGCCTTGGCTTCCCCTGGCACACAGAAGCCTCTGGAAATCAGCACCGCCAGCGGCATTCCCAGCTTGGAGCGGCTGCTGCTGGCGGGCAGATGCTGCCAGTTCGACTGCTTCCAAAGGGGAAGAAAGGCAGAGATGTACATGCACCAGAGCCCTGGGCATGTCCCAGAAAGGTGCAAATAGGTGGGGAGATTTATTAGGAAGCAGTTCAACTGTGATGCCAACAGTGGCTTCTCTCCTGGTTCTGTGTGTTCTAGATGAGTAATGCAATGGTTGGCTCTGACAATTAAGAAGTAGATGTTATGTGGATGTTCAAATGTGTAGTGATGATATTGTTATATATCCTCCCATTATCTTCTTTCTCCTCCCCTTTGTAATTGCCTTGGTTGTCAGGGCATTTGGGGAGGGCTGACTTGTGACCAGCAGGCAGGGTGTAACAACACCTGACCTCCAGTCAAGGTGCAAGAAAGTAATCTCCACCAATGGACAGCAGAGAAAGTTGACTGACAAAACTTCTGGAGGAGCTAAGGGTATAAAAGGCCAAGCATCCTTTTTGTACATGAGGACATGGCTGCTAGTCACAGAGACTCCCAATGCTATAAGTTTTCTTATTCAATTCTTTGTTAAGCTTTGAAAAACCTTTAAATTTTGAAAGTGAGAGTCATTTCTCACATGTGCAATGCTTGGGGCCATTTTCTTGGTCTGGTTTCCTTTGCTTGTGTCCCATCTGAGTGCTTAGTTGGGGCACAGGCTGTAGGTGCTTGGGGCACTCCTGGAGTTCCTCTTGGATGCCCTGAACAACAGGGTTTGGCTCATGAGGGGAATTTGTGCTGCTTTGTGGCAGAGGAGAACTTCCCTGGCTCTTTTGTGTTTGATGTAGGGAAGGTTGGTTATTGCTTTGCATAAACTCACAGACCAACACAGAGCTGTTCCTTTGTGATGTCAGGGCATGGTTGCCACACTGTCGTAGTGACATCAGAAGGTTGCCTTGGTGCATGGAAGGCCTGAGTGTCAGAGCAGCCCTAGCGCTTGTTCAGATCAGGAGAACCCTCCTGGTTGCCGCCTTTGTCAGTAGGCAGCTGCCCACTGACAAGAGCCTTGTCTTTCCTTGTGTTGTGGCAAACTCCCACAACACTGGAACAATGTTTCACCATCTTACCACGGCAGCTTTCGTTGCCTATGGCGTGTCCTTTTCAATCTATTATGTGATACACTTGACCCGTAAGTAGAGGTTTCCCTTCTCCTTAGATTAGGGTGTAACCTAACCTGGCTTTTGTATGTCCCTCTGCTCTTTCTTAGTGACTGATTTTCTGATTTTAAAACAGAAAGAGCATTATGATACCACTGCTTTGGTAAAGCTCCTGTCAAGGTGTTCAGCTAAAAAGGGGGTATCTGTAGCCACGGGGGCAGCATTTGCAAGGGAACCTGCAGGGGTTCTGTTCCCTCCACGGGAGAGTCTGTGGCAGCAGAGTCTGTCATTTCCTCAGTTTGCTGGGACAAGCAAGACACCTTTGAAAATGTAGACTGGCAGACCTTCAGGGAATGCCTTTTATAGTCTCTGCAGTTGTTCTCAGAATTCAGAGAAAGCTTATTTATTTTTAGATTCTTTTAAGTTTCTTTGGTTTTTTTTTTTTTTTTTTTTTTTTTTTTAGTGCTAAAATAATAATTCTTTTTGCAAGGAAGTGCAAACTCTAAAGCAGTGAGTGCTCCTGAAGCCTAGGGGTGCTGCGGTGCATTTCCACAACAGAACTGCCCCAGCTCAGGGGGATTTTGGGAAAGCTTTTCTGGGCAACTGTTTCCTGCAAGTTAATGAGAATTAGTGCATGTAAGTGATTGGGAAAAAAAAAAAGTACCTGAAGGAGAGGATTTCAGAAGCTGTTTTATGTGTTTGGTAGAACAGGAGCATTGAGTGTTAGAGAACAATTTGCATAATTTTGATCATATTTGTATTCATTTACTGGCTAAACAGGCTGCACTGTAGGCACAAGCAGGAATATTTTCCGGATCTCTTGCTGGCTGTGTGAACGACATGTGTCTCCTGGAGGGATGTTGTGAAACGGGAAATCATATCTGTTTGGGTAGACTTGTTCTGTGAGATTGAGCAGCCCAGGCAGTTTTCTCACAGCATGTAGTTCATTTTCCTTTCGCACTACAGGTCACCTGAAGCATGCATTCAGCAGTGCTGAAGATCCTGAGGTGAGTGAGAAAAGAACATTTCATGTCCCTGGTGTTTAAGAATTGTAGAGGAAGATGTGAGGTTGGCCAGTAGCACTAGAATATAGAGGGCGAGCAAGGAAGGCCGAAAGAAAATCCATTTTAATGCCAGAACTAAAAAAAAAAAAGGCACAGATAGGTATTTTTAAATTTCCATCTCAGAGTTTTGAAAAGATGAAAACCAAGTTTTGCAAAAAGAACGATGGTTATTCAAAGCAGATACGAAAAATCTAACAAAGGGCGCATTCTGTACAGTATAATAAGATCATTTTAATTTAGAATTAGCGACTTAAATTACTATTCCTATCAAAAATTCTGATACTTACCTGGACCAAGAGGTGCTGGAAAAAGAAAGGCCATCTTGCAATTGTGCCTGCTATATCTCAAGTGAAATGGGCACCTTTGTGGCTGGGGAGCTGCGTGGGCCAAAAAGAGCCAAGGGTGTTAGCGGCCTTGAGCAGCTGAAGATGAGGCAGCGTGTGGCCAGGGGGCCAAGAAGGCCAAGGGCATGGTGGCCTGTGCCAGCAGCAGTGGGGCAGCAGGAGCAGGGCAGTGAGCGTGGCCCTGTGCTGGGCAGCGCTGCGGCCACAGCTGGAGTGCTGTGTGCACTTGTGGGCCCTGAGGAGCAGAAAGTCATGGAGGGGCTGCAGCGTGTGCACAGAAGGTCAGGGGAGCTGGGCAAGGGGGTGCAGCACAAGGCCAGGGAGGAGGTGCCGAGGGAGCTTTAGCCTCGACAGTGGCAGGCTCTTGAGGCACCTTCCGACAGACTTTCATCAATCCCTTCATGACAGCGCTCAGCACAAGGGCTGTTTCACCACCAAACATGCCCTCACTGCATTCAAGACCTTAAGACAGTGGAGTGGGTGACGCTTCCATCTTGGGGCTTGTTGGCGTGTTGTTTTGTTAGGAAGAGAAGGCCTGTTCATTTTCCTCTTTTTCCAGCAAGCAAAGATGCTTCTGCACTGTGTTTCCTGCACTTTTGCAGCCCTGCATGGGATTGTGATCCAGTTTGAGTTTTCTACGTCTGCAGCAGCAGTAGCCAAGGCGTTGCTCTTGCTTTCCTAGTGTTCCATTTCAGTGCTTTCAAGCACTAAAAGCTCTGTTTTGCCAAGACAACCTTGCTTGCTGATGGCAGCCAGGGAGGAAAATCAACTTCATATCCATACCGAGTGCTGTTGAATTGGCCCATTTTAATTTGGTGGCTGTGACTTCAAACCCCTGTGTCACAAGGAAATGTTACGATTTTTCCTTAGAAGGTGTGGTGGTACATGTGAAAAGAAATGTAGTTCTACATGATAGGAACAGCCTGTCCCTCATGATCCTCTCTTCTCACAGATGACAGAACCAAGAGCCATCTCTCTCCTGACTTCCGCTGCTCCTGGAGGAGAAGCCAAAGTGGAGCAAATTGAGGTGGATGACTGCCAGCCTCCATCAGTGGTCACACCAGAGCCTGGATATTCTGATGCTGTAAGTGCCAGCTGTGTGTGGTGCTGTCTTTAGTGCAAGGCAGAGCTGCAAGTTTTGGAGCAGTCAGCACTTTGCGGTTGCAGGCTGAGGATGCTGGGTGCTGGAGTCGTGCCAGGAGCTCGGGATTTCCTCCAGGCAGCGACCACAGAACTTGGCTTTTGAGCTGTCATGTTGAGGCAGCAAAGGGCTGGTGCCTCTGGGAGAGCATCTAGCTGCTTAGGTCAGGGAAGCTCTATCTCTTGGCTTCTGCAGTGCTATGGCCAAGGGCAAATGTGGTAATGCTGGAGGTGCCAGGCCTTGTTTTGTTGGTTTTCCCTTTTTTCAAAGGTGTGTTTGGCTTGGGAAAGCGGTCTGCACTTTCCTTGAGCAGTTCTTCACTTGTACAGTCTGCTGTGGGCCAGCTCTCTCTTGGCTTTTGATAAGCTGCAAAGGGAGGATTGTGTGGTCCATGCAGCTGTGAGGGGGGCCATTCCTGACCGTGTGGCCAAAGAAACAAAGTGCGGAGTTGCGAAGCCTCGTTGTGAGGCCAAAAGCAGAAGCGGCCAGTTTCTGTTCATGCATATTTTGGTGCAGTCTGCAGCTTTGACAAGTGGCTTGGAGCCCAGAGTGGGGGTGAAGCTGCAAGTCTTTGACTGCTGTGTTGTGTTGCTCGGCAGAGGAAGGCCATTTTGCAATGGTGCCTGCTGTATCTGGAGTGAAATGGGCACCTTTGTGGCTGGGGAGCTGCGTGGGCCAAAAAGAGCCAAGGGTGTTGGCGGCCTTGAGCAGCTGAAGATGAGGCAGCGTGTGGCCAGGGGGCCAAGAAGGCCAAGGGCATGGTGGCTGTGCCAGCAGCAGTGGGGCAGCCAGAGCAGGGCAGTGAGCGTGGCCCTGTGCTGGGCAGCGCTGCAGCCACAGCTGGAGTGCTGTGTGCACTTGTGGGCCCTGGGGAGCAGAAAGTCATGGAGGGGCTGAAGCGTGTGCACAGAAGGACAGGGGAGCTGGGCAAGGGGGTGCAGCACAAGGCCAGGGAGGAGGTGCTGAGGGAGCTTTAGCCTGGACAATGGGGGGGCTCATGAGGCACCTTCAGGCGGACTTCCATAAATCGCTGCCTTAGATTCATAGATCCAAAGCTCAGCGCAAGGCCTGTTTCCCTTCCAGACATCCCCTCACTGCATCCAAGTGCTTTAGACACTGGTGTGAGTAACACTTTCGTATTTTGTTTATTTGTTTGTTTGATAGAAAGAAAACCCTGGTGCAATTTCTCCTTCTCTAGGGAGCAAGGGAGCTTTGTCTCAGTCTTTCCTGCACTTTTACAGCACTGGCAGAAATTCTCCTAGAATTTTAGTTTTCAAGGAGGCAGTTCTGGATAATGCAGTATTTTTGCACAAGAACACATAGTTTGGGGCAGGGATGTTGGTGCAGAATGAGCTGTTCTGGTGCCAGACCAGCCAGTAGGGCTTGCCCATCATTTTCCAGTCAACGGCTCCCATGTCTTTTGGCAGCCCAGGGAATCAGTGTGTGATGTGTTTGGGCCTTGAGCAGGAAATCAATCCGCTTAAATTCCAGCTGGCCCTCAGAGATTAGAGGAGGTGGGAAGGGCTGGACTGCATTTCTGATTCCAGCCACTTTAGCACCATCAGCATGGTCAAGTGCAAGAGAAGAACTTGCCCGAGCAGAGATGCACAAAGAGTGCAGTTCTTAGTGCTGTGCTCTGAGTCTCATTGCATTCCATAAAGACCCACATGTTCCAGATTCCCCAAGAGTGTGGGTTACTGAAGCAACAGGAGAGCAAGTTCAGGATGGCTCCTGATTGGGGCACTGCTACCGACTGTTGATGTGTGTAGCGACAGAAAGGACATTATTGATTCAGGGTGACCCCCACGTGGCAAAAAATGTGCTTTGACTCTGTGATTTAGAAGTTTAAACAAATGCTTCATTAAGCTACGTTATAATATACTAGTACTATGTCAAAACTATACTAAAGAAATACTATACTAAAAAGATACTAAAGAAAAACTAGTGACTATCTCCACACAGTCTTTTATCTAATTACCTAATCAATCTTAACAACTATCCCTAAAATGCAATTAACAAATCACATTACGTAAACAATCACTATACACATTCTTCATGTACTAAACAACAAGAACAGCAAGTAGAGATAATAATTGTTTTCTCTTCTTCTCTAAGTTTCTCACTACCTTCTCTTAAAAAAAACCTAGCAGAGAAAATTATATCTCTCTCCATTCAAAGGATGTAAATCCCACAATATAGTAAAGAGAGATTATAAAAGTGACATCTATCTATTTCAATCTTCCTGGCTCTGCTCCAAAGCAGTGGAAGATGCAATGCTCACCTAAACGCATCCCTTCAGGAGAGACAAACAGGACATGGCACAAGTAGAGGGAGGCCCTCACCAGACCCTTTTGAAATGCCACACCTTCCCTGTCAGCTGCCTGAGAGGCTCTTGCAGCTTCAGTCCCAGATGGCCCCTGATTGTAGGGCCAGGGCCACTTTGGAATCTGTGCCTCCCCTCAAACAGAGAATGACCCAGCAGAGCAGCAGCACAGTGCTTTGGGAAAGTTTGAACCCAGCTATCTTTGAGTCTTGGCCCACAAAGGTCCTATGGGAAGCTGAAACCCATCTTCTCTTGCTTTCTGTGCAGGTGCTTCTAGAGAGAGAGCAGGAGCAGAGTGCTTCATCAGAGACACCATGCCAGACTCAGGGAGAGCTGTTCCCAGCTCTCCAGCAGGAAGAGCAGCTCGGGCAGCAGGTGGAAGTGCCACAGGAGAAAGGCCAGGTAAGCCTGACTGGCCAGGGCACAGAGGGAAGGGCAGGAAGAAGGGCATAAACCACAGCTCTTGGGACTGAGGAGGCCAGGAATCCCACAGGCACCTGAAGCACAGAGCCTTGGAATCTGAAGAGATCAGCCCTGGGACAGGAGGGTTACATTGGGAGCAGATGTGGGTAGGGAAGCAGAAAGAAGGGGCTGAATCAATGTGATTTTGAGGCTAAAAGAGGGAAACGCTGAGTCTGATGGCAGCTCCCAGTCACTTGCTCTGCATTTGTCAGCACAGAACATCCAGGTAGAACCACAAGCAGAGCTGCCCGAAGCTCAGAGTGACATTGCAGTGAAGAGAAGGAATGAAGACATCCAAGAGGAGAAGAATCTCCCTTTGCAGAGGGACAGTCAACAAAAACAGGTGAATGAAAGAATGGCAGCCTCTCCACTCATGAAAGAGAGTCCTTTCCGTTGTTGTTTACAGAACATGGACAAATAGGTGCCGGCACAGCTGCAGGAAATTGAGGCTAGGATCAAGGCAAGGAAGAAGAGGCCAGACAAAAAAATTAAAATCATCAAAGAGAAAATTAATTGCCTCCTTCAGGAGCAAAAGGCTCTAGAAAAGCGAGTGAAATATCAATAGGCACTGCAGTCACCCAAGGGGTGGTTTCTGCCCTCCTTGCCTTTGCAGTGCAGAGCAGCAGGGGGGTGGGGTGTTGCCTCTGAGTGCCATCCTGATGAGGCCTCTGTCAGAGCTGCTCTCAAAGAAACTTCGTGCTCTGCTGAATCTCAGCTGATGCTCTAGACAGTGGCATTACTCCCTTGGCCATTTAGCCAGCAGTCATCCCAATGAACTCCTGCTGGCTTCTTCCAGGTGACCTTGTTTCTTGAGGTGTTTTTGCAGGTGAACATGGTCATTCACATAGATTTGGAATACGAGCTACAAGCTGTCTGTATCCCTTGTTAATCTGCTCCTGTCCTTTACCTTCTTCCCAGTCAATGACTCCTGGCTGACAGGGACAAGCTGTAGTCTCTGACTGCTTTGTTCTGTTTGACTTCAGGTGGAAGTGTCGCCATCCTACCTGGCAGCCTGCAGCGAGTTCCAGGAAATGACGGGCAACCAAGAGCCCCGAAGCTGGCATGAGGCCCAGGAACTGTACCATCCAGAGATGCTGCAGGATAATCACGTCCCAAGGAAGGTGCAGAAAAAGAGAATTTCATGGCAGGAGGTAGAACATTAGAATGAGGAGCTGCAAATATATCTGCAGACCTAGGAGGGGGAAAGGAGTCTTTGGGAGGAAGTGGAGCAGTTGTTGCTGCAGTCATCCTTTATAACAAGAAAGTGGCTATGAACTTGAGTAAAACCAGCCTTTGGTTTTGACCATTTGGTTTCACAAGTGGACATCCAAAGCAATCCAGTTGAAGAGCTCTGCATGTGGCTGACAGCAGCTTCCTAAGGGCTTGCATTTCAAATGGCAATCTCTCTTGCATTTCAGGGCAATCTCTGCCACACCTTCCTGACATCAACTCATTTCTCCTCTCAGATCTACACCAACTCTGACACTGAAGCTGCTGCAGCATCGCCGTCCCAAGGAGCCTTTGCTCTCCAGCCAAAGACGTGGAGCCTGAGCACTTGGTTCACCTCCCGTGCTGACCCAGCTGCTGCTCAGCAACTGGAGATGGCGGGTGACTCCCTGGAGCAACACAGTACGTCTGCTATCTTTCTTATCTGAGGGACAGTGTATTGTGTGCACATGTCAGCAGAGCTGTACCAAAGGGTCCTCCTCACTTCAGTGTCACAGAAGTGCTGGCTTTGCTCCAAGGCAGCAAGAGAGAGCTCTGGGTGTTCCTGCTGCCTCTGAGGGCAGCTTAGACTGGCTGGAGTTTGCCTGGGCTTCCCTCTCTGCCGAAGGCAGAAGCAGGAATTGTTCCTGCATCAGCAGACGGCTGTGACTGCTTGAGTTCTAGCCACTGGTAGAAGCCCTGCTGAGATCAGTCTCTAGGAGAACAAAACAAGCCCTTTGTGATTCTGTAGCACAACCCAATGAATCTGCTTCTTGCCTGTAACACCTGCCAGTGCTGTGCTCTCAGATAAGACCTGGAAGATTTGAGAAGAGAGCCCAGTGGATTCTGTGTCTACCATCACCTGTTGGGACAAAAAGGGCACTGATCCACACCTCGGTGGGGCTGATCTCAAAGCCCATCCTGTTGTGTCCTGAATGGGGGCAAAACCTTGTACGGGGCTCAGGCTGGCTCTGGCTTCTTCCCATCAGTGTCTGTCAGTGCTCATGCTTGGGCTTTGCCAGCCTTGTTGTGGTCTCTGCCCTGCCCCTGGGGGCTGGAGGGACTGCAGAGGCTGGAGCCTCCCTTAGCTGGGAGGGTCCCGCTGCTGCCTGGCTGCTGCAACGCAGAGCTGCCTGAGGCTGCAGCCCCTTCTCTTGGCCGGCTTCTGCCTCGCACGGCCTGGACTCACAAGAGGGTCAGCATCTGCTCTGGGCAGCTCTCTGTGTCACAGGGGTGCCTGAGGAGCACTGCTGTCCTCTGTGCCCGTGCCCGCCGTGCTGAGTTGGGAAGATGGGGACGTGTGCGGTGCCGAGAGGGCGAGTGCAATGGGAGCGACTGATCCGCGCTGTCAGGGTGAAGAGAAGCGGCGTGGTTCTTCACGCAGGGCACGGGCAAGGGCGTCTTTGAGCTCAGCCTGCTCATAAAGGGTGAGGGTCTTGATGCTGAAAGCCCCGTCGCAATTGGTTCTGGCATGAGCTGCTCTGGTTTAGAAACGCCGAGGCATTCTTCTGGCAAACTGCTGCAAGGTGGAAAAGATGGGAACACTTGGCAATATTCCTCCTGCTCTGAACTTGGCATCTGTTCAGAGCAATTGATTCTGGATGTCCAGGTGCATTTAATCTTAGCAAGTAGGAAACCTTTTCTAAATCTTGCAGTCTTTATTCCCAAGAAACAAAGGCGCTGTTAGTTCCAGCTCTCCTCAATGTTTCTAGATGACAAACTTACTTGCCTTGGTAGGTATTCTCTTCTGGTCTCAGTCTCCTCTGAGAGGAGACTCCTCTGCTGTCAAGAGGTCTCTAACTTCAAAGGATGCAAGAAATCAGTCTCTGTGCCAGCCGGACTTCTACTGTGATGTGCTGTTCTTTTCTTGTTGTTCCAGCACCTGTCCCTGTTGTTAGCCAGCTCAGAGCTGGCTAACCAAGGGAGGGCTCAGAGCCCCAGACAGTGGGGCTGCCTTTTGTATCTCTGAGAAGGTGGGATCTCTGCTTTAAAGTGAACATCTTGCATTTTGTTTCCCTCAGGGAGAATGGTGAAGATGGAAAATCCCATCATCAAATACATTGAACTGGAAAATATTGGCAGTGGGTGAGTCCAAGCAATGCTAATTTTACATAACTATGCATCAAGTGTTTTGCTGGTGGAATAGGTATCAGGCGTGAAGTCAGACAAGCTGCAAATGTGTTCAGGCACTGGGCTTAGATTGTCAGTGCTGATCAGAATTTCTAAGTGTGCTCAGAGGGCATTGTCAAGGACATGTCCATGCTTCCAGTGTCCTGCAGGTTTTAGGCATTTACAGCACAGATCTCCTGTGTGTGCTGGCTTTCAGTGCAAGATCTAAATGGCTTCTCATTTCTCTGCTTCTCTTTTGTTTCTAGGAGTTTTGGAGAGGTTTTTAAAGCACTCGACACTGCCTCAGGAGGAGAGGTAAATATCAACAGCCCCTGCAGACTCTGCTGCTCTTGAGGGGCTTTCCCTTCTGGTGTGAGCTGTGGCTGGAGCTCTGGCTAGAGCTGAAAAGGCACAAGAAGCACAGACTGGTGCCAGCCTGCAAAATACATTTGGCACTTTGTCCTCCTCAGCTGCCGGAAGGCAGGCACGCAGTGCAGCGCTTCCTTTCAGACAAGGACGCGCTCACTCGCTCTCCATTGCTAAAACAAAGGTGGTGCCTTAGAGCACCTCCCTGCTCTTTGGGGCTACAGCTTCACAGTCCTGAATTCTCAATTCTGGCTGCCAGCAAATCCATCGGAAAGTTACTGGTAGTTCCTTAGCCACCTGCAGTGCTGCACTTGGCAATTGCACATAGGGAGAGATCTGCAAGGTGCCCTAAAAGCCCTAAGCCCTGCCCATAGCCCAAGATATATCCACAGAATATTAAGGCATGGATTAATGTCAGGGTCCGTCCTAGGGGACAGATGACCTGATGGTTCGTAGGAATGATCTCAGAGTGCAAAACACCCACACGGTACAAGGGGGTTTGCAGTGATAATCAGATCAAATGCAGTTTTATTGGAATAACTACAGCAAAAATGCGATAGAGGGATTAAGGGAAAGAATAAGATAGAGAGAGAGAGAGAGAGAGAGAGGAAAGAGAGGGGATATAGCTACCAACGCAGAGACGAAGTCCTTTGGTGCAGTCCAGCCGAGGTTGCGCCTGCTACGCTGGGGAGATCTCAAAGGCTCTAGCTAACTCAGAGGTTTTTATTACTGAAGATTGTGACGGGGGAAACAGATACAATAGGGAACAGAAGTATTGAAATAACTACAGGTAGTCCATGTTCTCAGCAGTAAATGAGCTTGATAGATGTAACAGGTAGTCTACATTCTTAGAAGTAAGCGAGAGCCATTGTTTTCTGGCTCCAGTGGTCACAATCTGCAGGCAAACATCTCGCTTCAGCCAGCTTGCCTCCCCCACACACCTCCCCTGGGCTGGGGGTTTCAGTCCCAGTCCTTGATGGAGAATCTTCTTACATCTCAGTCTGTCTGTCACGGTGGTTGTAAAACAGGCGAGGGTGTTCTGTGAGAGACCACCTGAAACTCAGGAGAAGTCCAGCCAGGCCGAGAGGTGGGACAGCTTCCAGAGCTGCTATTGTTGCAAACGGGGCATGATGCCCTCTGCTTAGCATACAGGAAACACACTTGTGAAAACAATAACTCAACACTGAGCTTTCAGGTCTCAGGGCCCGTGGCGTGTGACTTTTCTCCTTCAGAGCCAGATATAGACGGGGGGGGGGTCTTCTCTTCAGTGGTCTCCCAAGGATGATCGTGAGGCAGATGAGGGAAAATTATGACATACTCTCACAATTACTTCTTCTGAATCCTAGAAAGAGCAGCAGAGATTGTGGTCAGAGGTTTGTGGGTGATAGTTGAGACACAACTGTTACCAGGTAGGCAAGGCATAATGTCAGTGGCCCCACGTGTCTTGTGCCCCCAAGGCAGCAGAGAAATGGGCTGTTGGAATGTCAGTTCCTAATTACTGCAGTGCCTAATCACAAGGCAGTTTGGCACAGCTCAGCTGTGTCATTGCAAAATCACTTGCTCCATGTGCGTTGCTGTCTCCTGCCACCAACTGCTCAAGTTACTGATTTTCAATGTCATTTTAGGTGGCCATAAAGAAAATAGATATTCAAGGAACGAGGAGGATGGAACGAAGCGTTAATGAAATCCAAATCATGAAGAGGTACAGGAGTCCCAATGTTGTGAATTATTTAGACAGGTGAGTGGTTATGGTCTTATCCCATGTGTGCATTTACATACAGCAAACATGAGAGGTTAAAAACCCACTTTGGTCAGTGGCAGAAAGTAGAGCTGTTAATTTTTATTTATTCCTATCTCTCTACTCATCTCCAATGGATGAGAAGAGAGTGCATCCTGTCTGCATGAGTCTTCCCTGGCACACCTAGTTTGAAAATTATTCCAAAATTATTCACAACCTGGATCAGCTGTATCTTCCTTAGTCATCAGCCTCGAAGTTTACTGCCTCCACATATTTTTGGGATTGATTTTTTCAAATTTCTGAAGTGCTGATGAACCGTCGTAAAATGGATTTCCCTTGGATTGTTGCCCCTCTTTGCCATTGAAGGGCATGCCAGGAAGACTAGGTGCTTCTTTCCAGAAACACCATGCCTGACAGGTTTTTTATCTGGGCTGTTTCTAAACTGCATTTTTCACTTGTTAGCCATCTAAGACATCTCCTTTTTCACAGCGGCGCCTGTCTCCTTGAGACTGCACAGATTGCAAACAATGCAGAGCCAAGAGGGAATATCTATTGCTATGATTCTGTCCTTGTCACAAAGGCATCTGGAAATAAGAAACCTGGAAGCAAAAATCAACGTAGCCACGCATGCTCATCTCCAGGGCCTTGTTTCCTTCTTTCAGCTACCTTGTGGGTGAGGAACTCTGGCTAGTGCTGGAGTACATGGACGGAGGCACCCTGAACAATATCCTCAGCACGACCTCCCTGTATGAAGATGAGGCAGCAGCCATCAGTCGGGAGGTCAGCAATCCCATCTGTGTTTCCAAGGGCTTGGGCAGGATTGTCTGGGAAACAGGGGCTCTGACCTGCAGTGATTTCCTGTGCCAAGCTTTGGTTCTGTGTTGCTGCTATGCTATGGGCAAGTAAAAGCATCTCAAGTGAAAGGCCTGCCAGTGCCCCTGCACTCCCTGTACTCAGTGCCAGTACTCTCCTCTCCTGCTGTTGTATTCTCGCTCTGGCTCATGTCTTTTTATTTGCTGTTCTCCACCTTGCCTCTCTAAATGTTTGCCTGGAGTCTGTCTTCACTGCATTCCTTGCCTGTGACAGCAAAGGTGCTGGTGGCAGGAATGGAAATGATCAGCAAAGAAAAAAGAGAGAGACTCGTTTCTCTCAGGCCTCAGCATACAAGGACAGGAGTGCAGCCAAAAGGCTCTTTGCTTCTGAGCA
The DNA here is from genome assembly GCF_028551555.1 of Melozone crissalis. NCBI lineage: Eukaryota > Metazoa > Chordata > Aves > Passeriformes > Passerellidae > Melozone > Melozone crissalis. The sequence continues at coordinate 14,633,586 of NW_026535783.1, read as the reverse complement.
CATGCACTGCAGCAGCAGTCATCCTGGCTGGTTTGCAGGGGACAGTCTACAACAGCAGGTGCTGTTGCTCTTTCAGAAGTTGACATGCCTTTCCTCAGAAAGGTCCTGCTCTGCAAGTGTTGGAGCAGCAAGCACTTCCTCTCAGTGGCACTGTGTTCTGCCATTACTGCCCATTCCCCCGGAGAGGGAATCTTTTGGATTCTTTGTTGCCTGTCTTGTGGGATGAAATCACATCACTCATTTTTGCCCTCCTCTTTCAATTTTCTCTCTCAGTGCCTGCAAGGACTGCGTTTTCTTCACACAAACCATGTGATCCATAGAGATGTGAAGAGTGATAACATCCTTCTCAAAACCGATGGTTCTGTCAAGCTGGGTCAGTGTATTCTTGGTCAGGAGCAGCATTCCAGGGATGTGGGGGTGGGGCTGCTTTGAGTGACAGCCAGCTCCCCAAAAATGGTGCTGGTGGCAGCACAGGGACACCCGCTGTGAGCTGAGGGCACAGTTGCAACATGCACAGAGATAGGAGAAGGAACAAGCAGTCAAGAGTGGCCTTGCTCTGTGTGTGTCCCTTCCCGAGGGAGGGAGTTACAAGTCTAAAGCTTCCAAAGAACAAAAGACACTACTGGGGACAGTGTAAAAAATGGGTGAGTTTAAAAGTCGCCAATGCCAGGAGATTCAACAGCACATTTTCAAACACTTCTACTGGGGAATTCTTTGGCTTGCTTTCCTAATTGCACAGAATTCAAATAAAAACAGTGTTTTGCTTTCTCCTCAGGTGATTTTGGCCTCTCTACTCAGCTCAGCCCTCAGCAGAGCAGACGGTGCTCGGTAGTCGGGACTCCTTGGTGGCTGGCGCCCGAAGTGCTGACAGGTCAACCATATGGTCCCAAAGTGGACATATGGTCTTTTGGAATTGTGGGGATTGAAATGATAGAGCAAGAACCTCCCTACTGGAACCAAAGTCCCATCACGGTAAGGAGCAAATACTCACTGATCCCACTCTCTTTCTCACCTGTCCCTTGTCCTGCGTGCCATTGGACAAAAGCCCATTGCCATCTGCCTGAACTGCTTCCACCAAGGACCCCTCCTAAAAATGTGCCTGCAACCCATCAGCATCTGCTGTAGTTGTGGTTGCAGCAGTGGGGGAACTCAAGCCTTACCACATGCAAACAAACTCCAAACAAACTCTATTCTCAGGCAACACTTTCCTTTGCCTTTTAAGTGCTTCCAGTCCTTTGGCTGTGGAGATGGCCTTAAGAGCAGAAAAGAAGCATCTGACAACTGCTGTTATCTTTCCAGAAAGGAAGGAAGGCAACACAAACCCAACAAAGTTACTAAAACTGTGGTCTTTAGAGATGAGCCTAACTCCCTGAGCAGTTTCTTCTCACTGGGAAACATGCCTGAAACCTGGGCATGAGAGTGTAAAGGCCACTGAGTCTCTTCTGCTTCTTGTACAGTGCTGCTGAAACACTCAGTCACCGTGTTTCTCTCCTAGCCAAAGGCACATTCTCTGTGTCACCAAGCCAGAGCCTGGTGATGCGGACAGGCTGCCAAAGCCTCCCCTTTGTTTCCTGGCTCTTTCTGGCATGGGCCTACCATTAATGCATTGACTTGAGTAGCCAAATGAGCAGAGGGTGGCCATAGGGATGGCACCTCTCCTTCTTCTGACCATGATAATTTTTCTTTTGCTGCAAAATGGGAACCTGCAATTTTCAGACTGCTGAGAGACAGAGCTGCAGGTGGCTCCTTTGTCCCCAAGCAGGAATTTTCATCCCAATACATTTGTGCAGGCATCTAAATTTCTCTGTGCTGAAGATGAGATTGCAAATGTTGATTTTCTTACCTGGGGATTAATTGATGGATTCCCTTTCTTTCCTTCCAATGACCATTGTTTTCAAGAAAAGCACAAAAAGTATGATGAGTTTTGTTCTTGGGCACGTGCGCTTAAAGGACCAACAAGCACTGCAGACATGCCTTTCATGTACTAAGCCTTGAAATTAATTTGTATAGCATAGTCCCTCTTCCAAAAAGCCTCTCAAGCTGGTGTGAATCCTCAGAGAAGCAAATGTGCTTTTGCTGATGTAGTTCCCACTAACTAGGTCAGCCAATGAAAACAGCTGCCAAGGCAAGATCTGCGGGATGGTGGAAAAGCTGTGGCTGCATCAGGGTTTGGGTGTTTGGTTGGTAAAGGAAAATCATCTCTGGGTCTCTGCCAGGGCAGAAACTGCCACTGAAGAACAGAGGTTAAACTAAGGGAGGTGGGAGAGCACTTAGAGATGTGAAAGCAGCAAGTGGAGCCTGGTGTCTCCTTTTTCTCCAGGCTACACAACTGATAGCCACAGTAGGGACCCCACGGCTGCAGCAGCCGAACCAATTCTCGCCTTGCCTGCGTGACTTCCTGAGCTGCTGCCTGCAGAGAGATGAGGAGCAGCGCTGGTCTGCCAGGGAGCTCCTGCAGGTAAAATGTGAAGGGGCTGCAGGTGAAACAGGCTCGGAGGGATGGGCTCCTCCTCCACTCAAGTCCAAGGCATCACATGAGCCCCATTCCTCCTCACCTCCATTCTTGGTGCTCTTCAAATTAAAATGGTGAGGAATCCTAGACTGGGTTGGGCTGGCAGGGCCCTGTAAAGGTCCTCTGGTGCAAGTGTCCTGCAATGAGCAGGGACATCTTTAAAGAGATCAGGTTGCTCAGAGCCCTTTCCCACTGGAGCCGGAATGGTTGCAGGGATGGGGCACCTACAAGCTCTTGGGGCAACCTGTGCGAGGGTCGCACCATGCTCCGAGTAAACAAGTTCTGATTAGATCCTATTTGTGTTTCAAAATATTCACCCACATCCTATTGTAACTGGCCCTGTTATAAAAGATGTCCCTCACTTTCTTCAAAGCCACTCTGAAGTCCTGGAAAGTGGCAATAAAGTCTCCCGGGGGCCTGTTCTTCACAAAACTGAGTAACTCCACCTCTCTCTGCATTTCCTGAGTCAGGGAGCTCCTCTGGCTGTTTCAGTCTCCCTCTTTTGTCATTTGGTGGGGTGTTCAATTTTATCTAATGGCAAAAGAATTGAAGTAGAGCAATGCAGGGTACAGAGACATGAAATGGTGGTGCAGGAACTCAAGGAAGCCAGTCTCAGCCTAGGGGTCAGAGATTTGGCCGTGGGCAGGAGGAGTCTTGGGGGGCTCACTGTGAGCCTCTGAGTGGCCCTGGTTTGTGCCCTCCAGCCCACCCTTAGAGGTTTCTGCCACGCAAACAGGGACAGCTGGGAGGGACTTGTGTCAGCCTCATCTGCTCCCTGGCACGCTCAAGCAGACGGGAACTGTGCCAGGGTTACTGCTGGGTTGTGTGGCAGAGAGGGAACTGCAGGGCCCGGTGCCACTGAGCTGGCCCTGCTGGGAAGGAAGGAGCCATCCAGCACACGAGGGGCAGGGCATGGAAAGGTAGACACTGCTCTGTCTCCCTGTGGGAATCAGCACAGTGCCTGTCTTTCAAAGAGAGGGACCAGTGTGAGGCTTTAGAGATTCCTGAAAAGAAGAAACTCCAAGGACAGAAAGCACCGTTTCTAAAGCACTGGCAAGGCAAAAATCCTAGCAAGATGAAGACACCTGAATAAATGGATGAGTGGGATTCTGGGCCACATTTGCCTCTGATGGCAAAGTCCTGCACATAAAGGTGGAGGTGTAGATGGTCCCATTGGTCCTCTTCCTGCATCCTTCTATAGGCCAGAGGAATCCTGTGAAGCACTGAGCTTGGAAAGTCATGGTCCATTATTTTTTGTTGATTTGGTTTTTTTCCCTTTTTGGCAGCATCCATTTGTAACATTTGCTGAGCCTGCATCCAGCCTGGTGCCGCTGATTGTTTCAGTGAAGAAGAGGAGGAAGAGAACAACCTGACAACCACATCAGGACCATTTATTCGTCCACCAGTTTGGAGTAGGATTGTAGGTTAGGATTAGGATTAGGATTAGGATTAGGATTAGGATTAGGATTAGAGTAGGATTGTCTAATAGGACTGCAGAGTAGGATTGGAAATGAATACAGTTTCTGAAAACACAACTCACCTTGAAGATTCCCTTCCTTCTCACTCTGTGAATACGCCCAAGAATTTCTTCTGAATTGTCTGTTGTTTCTTAAAGGTGGAAAGTGACACGGTGTTTTTTGGAATGGTGTGAAAGTCGGGAAAAAGGATGTTTTTCATTCATCCTCTACAGACCACACTGCCTTTGGAATCTGGCCTACTGGTCTGTTATTGTACAGCTTTGGTATTTCTATTTAAAGGCAGAAAGAGCAATGGCATTTGAAGGCAAAACCAAAAGAAGAATGAGGCAGCCCAAACACCCTGTGCAGATGCAGGCCTTCAGCTGTGACTGGAGAGCACTGGGGCTCCTGCCACTTGGATTTGTATCCTGAAATGCAATAATCTCTTTGGCTGGAGGAGAGCCTTGCTCAAGTGAGAAAGCAGAAAGATCAGAGAGGGTGCTCAGGAAGGTCTCCTGTGGTGCAGAGCTGTCAGCGCCTGGGAGGTGAGAGTGGGCCCGGCCTTGGCTGGGGTGGAGCCCCAGCAGAGCCCCGGCAGAGGCCGGAGCAGGCTGAGCCCCGGCAGAGGCAGGCTGGAAGGAGGCCCTTGGAGCTGCAAGAGGCAGCAGCCGGGCCCTGGGTGCCTGTTCCTGGCAGTGGGTGAATCCTCCACTCTCAGAGCCCAGGTGGCAGCTGGCAGCTGCCGAGGGGAAGCGCAGCCGTGCTGGACACAGCCCAGCCTGGAGGCATTGGCCATCTGGAGTGTGCCCAGGAGCAGAGAAAGGCCAAGGGCAGCCGAGGGCCGCTGGGCTGCCTGAGGATTCCTCCTCTTCTGCCGGCTGCCCTGCAACTCCTGGCAAAGGTCAGCAGTGTGTGCAGCACTCTGGGCACCGGGGCAGGGAGCCGGGCTGCTCGGCAGGCTGGAGCACAGGGCAGCCTCCTTCAGGCCCGGCTCTTGTGCCAGGGGAAGCGAGGCCAGCGTGAGGCAGGGACAGCTTGGCAGGGCCCATCTGCAGGAGCCAGCGCCTCACGCAGCTCTGGGAGGAAGCGCCTGCAATCCTGCATTTCTGCACTGAGCCCGAGCAAAGGTGTGAGATGCAGAGTGTTTGGCAGAAATATTCAGGCCCACCAGGCCAGACTGCTTTGTGCTCTCTGGCCCACAGCAAGCGCTGTGCAATGCAGCTCACACCTCTATTGCAGGGCTGTTCTTCTTCTCAGTAATCATCGCTCAGCTGTCTCTCACTGACATATTGCTGGCTGAAGACCTGTCTCTTCCATATCCCCTATAAAAAGACCTTACCTTAGATTCTCAAACTTAGCCTGCATGCATGTTTGAAAAAGAAAACCCCACATATCTTTAGGAAAATCAAGACATTAAAGCAGATTTCATTTATCAAACCCACAGCAACTGCATTAAAATGTGGGTGTATGAGACTTTCTTCAAAATTTTCTTAAGAATATCTCTAGAGTTATTTTTGAGACATAAGTATGCTGCCCCTAACAAGTCCAGATTACTTGGCAAAGGGTAATCTGTCATCCATTAAGCATTCCAGCAGTTGCTTAGCATTTTCTTCTGATAACTGATCCCTGGATATTGCGACCAGCTGCTGATTTGTGTCTGCCCACTTCTTTTCCATGTTCTGAGCCAAGAGCAATAGTACCATTGTGAGTGCATCTGAACACATTGGACACTGACACCCCATCCTATTGCCTATGTTCTCCCATGGAAGATTCCTTGCTCTTCTTTCTCTGCCACCAAAGGGGATCTGCAGTCCCTGCCGGGCACTGCTCGCTCTGGGTTGTCAAGGCAGAGGCGATGCTCTGGTGCACCTGGCGCAGGTGAGCCTCGGGCCCGGGCAGGGAGCGATGCTCCGAGCTGCCGCGGATCCGGCGGCGAAGCCGAGCGGTGCCGTGGCCGGGCTGGGAAGCCGAGCGGCGCCCGTGGCGCTGCCTCCCCGGGCAGGGCTGTGCTCTCAGCGTCGCCGGGGCTGCCGAGCAGCGCTTTCCACGCGCCTCCGCCTCCGGAGCCAGACCCGCAGCCGCGCTCTCCCGAACCGCACTGACCCGCGCCCGTTCTCGGCCCGCCTGCAGGACTCCGTGATTCCGGGCTCTCCGGGTTCCCAGTCCGCCTTGCAGGAGCCTCCGCTCCTGGACTCCCCCCACTGGGCTCTCTTCTCTCATGTCTTTCCCCGCTTTCCCAGGCCCTCTCCACTCTACTCCGGATCTCCTTCCTGTTCTCAGGTTGTCCCCTGTCTCCTGGGTTCTCCCTCCTCTCTCGGCTTTTCCCCAGTCCTAAGCTACCCCTTGTCCCAAGCTCCCTCCTTTCCCGGGCTGTAGCCAGTGCTTTTATTCGTCTCCCTGGATCTGCCCTTCTCCCGATTACTCCTCCCTCTTCCAGAATCTCCCCCCTCTCCCAGGGCTCTTTCCTGTTTCCCCGCCTCTACCCTCTTGGAAGGCTACCCACCCTTTGCCACGGATCTCACCCCCGCCCCCGTCCCGTGATCTGCCCTACTCCCGGGCTCGTCCCGCTCTCCTGGGATTTTCCCCCTCCTCCCAGCATCTCTCCCCTCTCCCGCTCACTCCTCCCTCTGCCACGTCTCTCTCCCCTCTGCCGGGATGTCCGCCGGTTCCCGGAGCGCCCCATGCCCCCGGCCCCTCGCCGCCCGTCCCTCGCCGCCTCGGCCGGTCTGCTCCGGGGCCGCGCTCGGAGCGCAGCGGGGCCGGGCCGGGGCCGCCGGGGCCGCCTCAGCTCCGCCCCGCGGGAGGAGCCGCCACAGCGCCCCGGCAGCGGCCCCGCGCAGGCGGAGCGGCCCCGGCTGCGCCCGGAGCTGGGCCTGGGAGGGGCTGCGGCCTGGGAGAGCTGCTCCGGGCTCGCTCCGGAAACGAGGAGCTGCGACCTGTGCTCGCTTTGTACCCTCAAGGCTGCCGGATGCCTTGCAGTGAAGCTGCAGTGCCCGGGCTATTCCGCTCTCTTCTGGTCCTCAGCTGAGTATTGCTGGCCGCGGGTCTCTGTACGAATCACGAAACGGACGGGACTGCTGAGGAACGCGCCTCAAGCTGTTTCTTTTCCAGCATCAGTCTCATGACATGGTTGTTACAGTGGGAAGATGCCAGCACCTCACATCCCTGGCTGGAGGCAACGAACTGAATGGTACAGCTTACTTGAAAAGTTTTTTGACCACTCACACAAAGCAAAAGCATATTGACAGTAGTTCTGTGCAACCACTATAAGCACACGTAGCTTTTGTTAAAACACTGCTTGTTTATTTCAAACACTATACCTGCTTGTAAGCCTTAAAACACAATGCACAGAGCTCCATTATTGTGATAAATAGGTATCATTCGTGCTGATAAAATTTGAAACAGTAATTGATATTGATAGAGTAATTAATATTTGAGAATAATCAATAGTTAAAAAGGTGTAATGCCAAAGAAGAGAGGGAGAGGAGGGGCTCCACCCCCCTTCCCAGCAGCTGTTCTCAAGGACCACAGGAAAGAAGCTGAAGATACAGGTGCTAAAAATGAGCAAGAACCTGGTTCGGTCCCAACAAATGCTAATTCTAAGGGATTTATTGCCTTGATATGTAGATGGAGTGATACGTTAGTCTTGGCTTACATTGGCTGTACTGGCTATATACTGGCTTGATGCGCATGTGTAACCCAAAGGTGAATTAAAGGACAACGAAGAAGACTATAGGGCCTTCATCAGTGACGACCCCCAAAGACTTGTGCGACCACCAAACCGAGTGGTGGCACATGCGTGGTAAAGGTGGTGAGGAAGGCGGGGACAGAAAAGTGACGAACCGAAAATAGGAGGAGATGGTATTGACATATGGCGTATAAGGGGTGATTTTCACTTGGCAAGCTTGTACGTGAAGTGGCAAGGGTCAAGAACTCTGCCTTCCGTACCCCGCGGTATCTTTTGCTTATGTGCTATTATTTGAACCAAATTATCCCTTATTTATAAATTTTCTAAACTATTCAATAAAAATTACTGCTACCTTAAATATTGTTTATTTTTTAATGGGATAATTGGGCAAATATTACAATTATTAAGCTTAGAAGTTCCTAATATCTTGCTAGAGATACTTTTCTGTAGCTCAGGGAGTCATTCCAGCCAAGCGTTAATACACTGGTGCGCCAGTATCAATCAAGTTAGAATGAGCAGCCCAGCTCAGCTCCACGGAGCAGCCTCTGGACTGACTGACAGAAGTTCCCAGGCAATGGGAGCTCTCCTAAGATGCAGACATTGCATTGGTTCAGAGTCCGGGGGCACAGAGATAGACCAATGAGATGTCTCGTCCTGGGAGTTTGGAATGGATTAAATGGGCTGTGGGTGCTGAAGGCAATAAACGAAGCTGTTTGCTGATGACCAAAGGGAGTTCTGTTGTGTTACATCTCAGACATATGAATGTCCTGGATTCTACAGTAATAGACACAAACCATTGTTCTATTTGTCCTTACTTTTCTACTTCTTGTATAACTTTTCTGCTGACAAATCTACTGCTTAGCTCTAACCAAAGTTCAGCTTTCTCTGACGTGTGACTTTTGCAGCTTTCCCAGAACCCTCATATTTGAGGGATTCCCACAATTCCCCCTCACGTTTCGGCTAAATAGAAGCCTTTGTAACCGTGTTGTTTATTACCTACCTTGCATTTCATAGCTTTACTGCAGCATACCTGCTTCTTTCTTGCTTAAAGCATCCTTTTTGCTCACATTAAGCCTTGCTATATTCCAACACAGCAATCTTAATGCTGTGAAAGTCCAGTCAGTTCAAAGGGCAAAAGTCATGTCTGATAGCAATTACAAGTGATTGTTCCAAAAAAGTCTCGCCTGTTCTAAGGTCTTAATTCAAAACCTTCCTCCACGTCTATACCTTCATCCACAATCTGTGTGAGATTTTGAGAATTCTCTGTGAATCCATTTCCTACCTCTCTCTCTTGTGTGATTAAAACTTCTTTGGTCGTTTTGTCCATCATTTGTCACACACACACCGACGTATGCAAGGTATTACTACCAGTATCACTGCCAAAACACCCAACATATGGAGACCTATTCTACAAGGTCCCCTTAGCCAAGGTGCAAACCTCCATTCTCGGAACAAATCATCTAACCATAACCCACCATCTTCTTTAATTGGAGCTGTCAAATCTTTCAGCTTTTTTGTGCTTTTGGGGATGGATTCAGAGTGATCAGACCGGTTCATGCAACACAATCCTTCAAATTCCACACAACCATGTCTCTGTGCCAGTAACAGAAAATCAATTGCTACTCCATTTTAAAGGGTTGCATGTCTAACACTATTAACATTGGTCAACATGTCACGGATTGCAGTGGATGTGCCATTAGTTTGCTTACTCAGCCAACATGCAACCCGATCTAATTGTTTCAATGCCATTGCTGAAGCCAGCTGGGGTAAAAACAAACCTGCTGAAACCCTTTTCACAGCCTTCCAAGGCGTGAAATCACTTCTACAGTATTCACGATAATGACGACCAGATCTTGTTCCCTTTGGTTTTTCTTAATGACCGCTATGGCAGTAGGCGCAATTACAGTGAGCATCCCATTGCTACATTGGCCACCTTCAGGGCATGATGGGATGCCCTGCCAGGGCCTATCTACACAGGTGAACCAACATCCTTTTTATAATTGTCATGGATATTGGTCCGCTTTAGAAAGCACCTCCCAACATTCCTAATAATTACACCAAAACCTTGAGTTTCTGTATACAAAATAATGGGGAGTAACATTGTACTTTGGAGGATCACCTTCTCACTAATCATTAGCTGTAAATGTAAGGCAAAAATCCATTGTTAAAGGACCAAGGATTTCTAATTCTTGGGGTTCAGGTACTGCTTTGGGAAGTTCTTTTTCCCAAATGTTACAAGACTATACAGGGCTCCTCCCATTGTCAATTTCACCAGGCTTACTATTGAATTGCTTTTTGACCAAGGGCAAATTCTTTACTGGCACACTGACTAGTCAGGTTGAGAAAGGCTTTTCTGTTCCGAATTAGACAAAGACATGGTATCCGAGCCTGCTGCCTTGGCTAAGGTCACCCAGACATTTGGTTTTAGTTGTTGCACAGACAAATCTACACTACAAATTGACTAAAACTCTGCACTAGAAGAAGCAATCAAAACTGACGTCGTAGTAACATTTGATTTTAGAGCATCCTTTTTGTGAGCTAATTGTTGGCTAAAGCTCCTCCCATATCCTTCTCAATTCAAAAACATTACTTTTGACCTTTAATAAAAATTACCCAAAGAAAACCTACGCTTTCTCCCATAGAGCTCTATGAAACCAACAAGTGACACATTTATAAACCACATAAAATCAGAGCTTACAGGTTCCACTGATGCACAAGGAACGTCAGGTGTGACCCGTGATCCCTCTGTTTGGCTCACGTCTGCGTACTTGCTTCTACGGTCTTGAGCTCGTCAACTGTCCTGGGGTGCGATATGGTTTGACGTTTTTTGCTGGGACCCACTTAATTTCTGCACCTGTTGAGACAGAAGCAAACCCTTTGTCCAAAGTGATTAATCAGAAAGGACCTTCAATTGGTCCTCTCCCAGAGTGTCTAATTAAAAAAGGGGGATTTTCTTTCAGTTTTGCCTGTGTGTTATTGTAAAAATGCCTAGAAATCGGTGGATCAGGTCCTTCAACAGAGCTGTTTAAGAAATTAAAACATGCAAAGCTTTGTTTAACCTCATCTGTGGTGTGACCTCCACTCCCCCCTCTCTTGATCAAGAATGCGTTTTAATGTCTGATGTGTCCTCTCAGCAACTGCTTGGTTGTGGGAGAATGAGGAATGCCAAGGATATGACAAACACCCCAATCTTTAAAAATGTGGCCAATTTTTGAGAAACATATGTGGGATCATTGTCAGTTTTTTCTTCTTGGGGCACACCCAGTGAAGCAAAAGCTCTCCTAAAAATGTTGACAGGCATGATTATCTGCTTCCACTGTGTGAAGACAAGCAAAAACTCCACCAGAGAATGTGTCCACTGAAACATGAGTATTGGTAAATTTACCAAAGGAAGGCTATTTAGTGACATCCATTTGCCATAAGTGCAGGCTTTGCAAACCCCGTGGGTTGAACAACTCTTTCTAGAAACAGGAGGCTGCCCAAGCTGACAGTCAGGGCAAGTACTAATGATAGCTTTACCTTGACTTTTGGAAATTTGAAACATTCGCACAGCTGGTTGTGCGTTTTGGTGAAAAAAGGCATGACTCAGTTTTGCTTGTTCCAAAATGTTTGGGAAAGTGGTTGAAATAAGCACTGTCAGTTTGTCCGCTCTCGCGTTTCCTTCCACTAAAAATCCAGGAAGTGAAGAATGAGCCCTGATGTGAGAAACAAACTGTGGATTAGTTTGTTATTGTAAAGTTGTAAAAAGCCATGAAAGCCAATGATATCAAGTGTCATTACTAGGATTCTTTAGAACTGATCCTTCTATTCTTTTAACCACATTAGCAACAAAGGCAGAATGTGTGAATAAATTAAAAGGTGGTGGGAAGAACTGAGAAGCCTGAACCACAGCAGCAAGCTCAACCATCTGAGCAGATCCCTCTACTATTTGAATATCTGATTCCCAAGTTTTAGTTGGGAACTTGGTTTGGTTCAACCAAGTAATGACTGATTTGTGACTTCTGCCAGATCCCATCAGTGAAGAGAGTTATTGTGTTTAAAGGTTCTTTACTTAACAAAGGTTTCTCTCTAAAACTCAATTTTGCCTGCAATAATTTGTGAGCCGGGTAATGAACAGAAGCAATATCTGCAAAATTTAATAATTCTTGTTGCAAATCATCAGAATTTGCAGAATTTTGCATTGCCCAATCAAGATACTTTTTTTCAGTGGTAAATAGAGAACTGCAAATTCTTCACCTGCTCAACTTAATAACCTTGTTCTGGCCTTAATCAGAATTTGTGTTATCCTCTCTAAGACTGTAAAAATAGTCTTTGGAAACCTTGAGGGAAGAAAACCCCATTCTATTTTCAACAAAGGATCTCTCTCAGAAGGGTCTGATTGAAAAATGACAGAACAAAGTTGCATCTTTCCTCCTAAAATTGCAGAAAAGAATGGCTTTTCTGGAATACAGCGATGAGCTTATTGTCTTTGGAGAGCCTCCATGACCTTGTCATGCACTGCACGAGCTTCAGGTATTAGAGTTCAGGAGAGTCGATGGCGCAGCTTCCTCTCAACAAATTAAAAACAGGACCCAATTCATCCTCCGTGATTCCCAAAACAGGTCTGACCCAATTGATTTCTCCTGGAAGCTGTTGTAAGTCTTGCAAGGTGTTGACACTGCTCTGGAGCTGTATCTTCTGTGCTGTAATAGTTTTTTCAGTCATCTTCCATCCCAGATAGTTCCAAGGTGGAACTTCTTGAATTTTGGGTATGGATATTTTAAGTCCAGCATTTTCGATTTCAGTAACAACACTAGGAAAACTTGCTCCATCTCTGGCTTCGTTGGAGCTGTGATGAGCAAATCATCCCTGTAGTGTGAAATCACGGATCTTGGATACTTCTGTCGAACTGGAGACAAAACTTGTGCGACAAAATATTGTCAAATTATAGGCAAATTCTTCGTTTCTAGAGGCAATGTTTTCCAGTGCTATCTCTGCATGGGTTCTCTTTGATTGATGACTGGAACTGAAAAGGCAAATCTTGGAGTGTCATCGAGATGAAGTGGGATGTGCAAAAAATAATCCTTTAAATGAATGACAATGAGAGGCCAGTGTTTTGGGATCATTGATAAAGAAGGAAGTCCAGGTTGAAGGGATCTCATGTCTTCAGTCACTACATTGATCTTCATGTCATGAAACAACCTCCAGGAGTCCAATGCCTTCCTGTGGATGACGAATACTGGTGAATTCCAGGGACTCTTTGCGGGTGTGATGTGACTTTCTTGTAATTGCTCCTTTACCAGTCCTTTAAGGCTATTTAAATTTTTCTCTGTTAAAGGCCATTGATCAATCCATACAGGAGGATCAGTTTTCCAGTTCAGCTTTCAAGTGGCAGGTTTTGACGTGGTTTCCATCACAGGCCCACCTCCAGTTCTTCTCCCCATTGGGACAGGACGTCTCTCCCCCAGACGGTGAGAAGCTTCTGAACAAGAAAAGGACGCACTATTGCCGTCTTCCCTTCCGGACCTGTAATGTTAATCATGGATACACTTTGCAAACATACGGTAGCATCTCCAGTCCCTGTGAGAGAACCTGCAGGAGCTGCTAAATCCCAATCTCTGGGACAAAACATGTGAGAGATTACAGGGACATCTGCACCAGTAGCCGGCATGCCTGTAATGTAAATTGTTTTACCACAGTGAGTCAGGAAGCAAGTCAATTTTGCTTGCTTGCGGTCCAAAAATTGCATCCAAAAGATCTGAAGCTTCCAAATGGCACAGACAGCATTGAATTCTCTGGAAAGTTGTTTTGCTTGGCTGTACTCATGGGTAGAAGAAATTCAATAGCTATAGGTGTTTTTGGTGGAGTCGCTATAGGAATGTTACATGCAAGATTTAAATATATTGGTTTATTGTTAAAATCTATTGAAACAACCGTTGGAAGGACTGAAAGTCTGAAAATTTTGGTGCTAGCTCTGCCTAGAATCAAAAGCTCCTGTCTTTGCTGATAAAACCTGATAATTGCAGTAGAAATACTTTCATATCAGAAATTATTTAAAAGGTATAACAATTTTTGAGGGGGCCACTTCAAACCTTGTACGTGTGGGTATTGACCTGGGACCATTTGAGGGATGGTTGACTGAGGGATAAATGACTGAGGTACCAATGCCATTTGACTGGGTAACTGACTGTAAGGAGGTCACTACTTGTGTCAAGGTGCGGTGATAATCCGCGCTCTTTTTTGAGTTTAACGACAAAGCTTTGCCATCGGTGTCAAATTGAGAATGACAGTACTTGGCAAGATGCTTCCCTTTCCTACACTGAGGGGAAATAGAAAGTGGTTTAGGTTTGACTGTTGTTGTAGGACAATCTCTATTCATGTGTCCTGCTTTACCACAAGCAAAGCCACAAGCCTTTTTATCAGAGTCCAACTGTGCAGTACCAACAGATTTTTAGAAAATGTTTCTTTGTGCTTCAAGGGCCTTTTCAAGCTTTTCCATTTTTTGTCCCCAATTTTCTCCCAAAGACTTTCCCAGCATATCTCCCAATGGTTTCCTAACTTTTCTTAAGAATCTGCAATCTGCTTTCCAAAAGCATTGACTTGCACTTTAGCAAGATGTTTTGGAGAGATGAGCTTACTGTAAGCTGTTAGCATCTCTGTTACACTTGGAGGCTTATCAGGTAAAGTTATAATAATTTTTTTGCATTCTTCCTATAAGTTCTTTGATCTCATGGTGAGAAGGAATTTCATATTGTGGATTTACATCATTATGACCATATCTTACAAGTAAGGCAAGGAAGTGTTTATTTGAATCCAAATTTTTTCTAAATTTGGAATAATATTAGACCACTTAGGTAGTTGCAATGGAAGGTCTACTGTCGATTTAGACTGTGGTTTTATTTCTTTTTCATCACTCCTGTATATGATCCATAGGAACAGGAATTGTTTTCACAGCAATCAGCTGTCCCATGAATCCTGCCAAAAAGCTCCAAGTTCTCGTCATTATGATGAGAGCTGTAGAAGTAATTTCTTGCCTTGGAAGGCTGCAAAAAGGGTTTCAGAAGGTTTGTTTTTACCCCAGCTGGCTTCAGCAATGGCATTGAAAGAATTAGATTGGTTTGGATATTGGCTGAGTAAACAAACTAATGGCACATCCACTGCAATCAGTGACATGTTGACCGATGTTAATAGTGTTAGACATGCTACCCTTTCAAACAGAGCAGCAATTGATTTTCTTTCACTGGCACAAGGACATGGTTGTGAGGAATTTGAAGGATTGTGTTGCATGAACCTGTCTGATCACTCTGAATCAATCCTCAAAAGCATACAAAAGCTGAAAGATTGACAGCCCAAATTAAAGTAGATGGTGGGTCCTGGTCAGATAATTTGTCCGAAGAATGGAGCTTTGCACCTTGGCTAAGGGAACTTTGCAAGATAGGTCTCCATATGTATTGGGTGTTTTGGTAGTGATATTAATAGTAATACCTTGCATACTTCAGTGTGTGCGACAAGAGATGAACAAAGCTGTCCAAGAAGTTTTTATCACACAAGAGACAGAGGTAGGAAATGGATTCACAGACAGGTGCTCAAAATGTCACGGAGATGGTGGATGATGGAATAGAAATGGAGGAAGGAGTTAAGACCCTGGAATCAACAAGAGATTTTTGAACAATGACTTGTAACTATTGTCAGGCATAATTTATGCCCTTTCCACTGACTGGACCTTCACAGCACTAAACTGCTGTGTTTTAATACAGTAATGCTTAGTGCCAACAAAAACATGCTTTAAGCAGACAGGAAACAAAAATATTATAGTAAGACCACAAAACGCAGGTAATAAATGACACAATTGGTAAGGTTTCTTTTTGGGTGAAGAGAGAGGGGGAATTGAGGGAATCCATAAAACTAGAGGGTTTTTGGAAAGCTGCAAAAGGCAGGCCTCAGATACAGCAGAATTGTGAGTAGAGCTAAAGAAACAGTCATGAGATAGGTCAGCAGAAAAAATTATTTAAACTGTAGAAAAAGCAAGGGCAAATCGAACAATAAGCCTGTGTATTAATGCTCTTCTGAACAGCTCTCTAAGCTGCAGAAAGTTTATCTAGCAAGATATTAGGAAGGTTGAAGCTTAAGAATGGAGCTCTGTGCATTGTGTTTTAAGGCTTACAAACAGGTTCTGTATTCGAAATAAACAAGCATTGTTATAACCAAAGCTACGTGTGCTTATGGTGATTGGATAGAACTACTATCAATATGTTTTGCTTTGTGTGATTTGTTAAGAAGCTTATATAGTAAGCGTATGATTTTATAAAAACCTTATGATTTTTGGCCTGCTGTCTGTATTGTGAGCTGCTAGCATCTTCCCATTATCATAATCATGTAATGTGACTGATGCTGAAAAATAAACAGCTCTAGGCACCTTCCAAAGCAGCCCTGTCTCCTTCGTAGTCTGTAAATAGCCCCTGGCCGGTGTCACTTGGCAGTAGTGTTGCCGCAGCAACTTTCCTGGGAGCCCTGCTAGGAAGGGCTGGGGAGGAGAGCTCCAAGTTCTTGCTTGGAGCCTGCTAATTCACGTCTGGATTCACTAAATTGGATCTTTTTAGATTCATACAAATCGGGCTGCTCTCCAGCTGTAGACCCCGACTTTGTATTTGTGATGCTTTCCAATGGACTGTGAGAGGTTCCACACTGTATCCCTGCTCGCAGGGATTCAGCTGGAAAACTCTCAGGCCCAAGAGCAATCTCAGCATGCTTCCCCCAACCCCTGACCCCAGTAGGCAATGAGACAGGCTTCAAGGCTTCTGAATGAACTGTCTGTGCCTCCACAGCAACTTTCCTGAGCTCTCCCACCTCCACCCCATCCATCTCTCTGGGCAGAGCCATCCCTGCCCTGCTCAAGCCCTGGCTGCCCCCCGCCACCTCTGTCCTCTCCCCTGCCCGCTCCCCTGCAGGCAGAGCCAAATCCAAAGCCCCCCCACCTACTGTAACTGAAGGCTGGGGAGCCAAAAGTGGTGAAAATCCCGGAAAGTTTTGGCAGAGGAATCCATATGAAAAGAGTCCTCAGAGCTCCAAAGCAAACTGCCAGCCTGAGCCCGATCCGAGGGGTGACTTCATGGGAAGGGCAAACAGTGACAGGGGCGACCCTGCAGCCCCTCGGCCAGGCAGAGCGGGTCCAGGCCCCCCCTTGGCTGACCCCACCTGCACAACTTCAGAATAAGATCCGGCCGCATCTTTTTCAGAAGAGCAGCAGAGCACAGAAACAGCAGCTCCTCTTTTGCAAAGCTTCCTCAAATATTAATCTCCTGGACCCGTTTGATTCCCAGCCTCCCTAGAACATGTCCCATGACTCCCCAAACTCTTGGAATGTAAGAAAAATCCCAAACACTTTTCTGGGAATTCTGGGGGTGGATGATTTCCTGGAGGAGTTGGGACGATGCCTGGTTCCAGCATCAGTGACTCAGGGAATCCTGGAAAAAGCAGAGAACACGACCAAAGTTGGAAGCTGATCTGATTCCCCTTTTCCGGGCTTCGGGGTGCTGTGCACACTGCCTGGAGAAACCCTGGACATGCCAGGACACTGTGAACAAAATTTAAGATCCCCACAGAGAAGGATGAAGGTCCAGCACCACTCAGAATTAAAGTCTCAGAGCAAGGTGTTCTGTTCTGATGTTTGAGAAAGTCTCTGTTACAATCATTCTGATCAAAGCTCTCCATTAAAGCTCTGGAGACAGGCATAAGCTTGACCAAAGACTCTTCCTTTTTGAGAGAGACTAGATTGTGAATTTTCCACTTTATCTGGTCCCAGAAATCAAAGGTAAAATCAGACTTCAAGTCTGTATTTTGAGTATTCACTTTTTCCCAGATATAGTAAGTCTTTTCGTTCATGTTTTGAGATGTCTGAACATCCTTTACCCTGTAAAATTGCCTCAAGCTGGTAAAAGATGCCCCAATCTGGTTTAGAGAGATGGTTTCCCATCTCGTTGCCCCCGGAGTTGCTACTTATTACTGACAGGGGTATCAGCTACAGGCGGCGAAGGGGACGATCCATTCCTCCTTTGAACAGCCTGGGCCTCTGGCAATGGCACTGTCCATGGTCTTCTTTTTATTTTTATATTCCTCTAGCCTAGAAATCCTCTTCACTGAGGAGCAGCTTTCCCAAAACCCTCCAATTTAAAGGATTTCTACAATACACCACATAATATATATTTTAATATATGTACTGTAATAAATAGAATATATAAAATGAATCCCCGGTCTTTTTCTCAGCCAGCAGGCCTTTGCAGCGAGTTCTGAGCCAGCGTGGGGCTCTGCTGCCAGCCCAAATCTGCGCTTCTCTTGCCATGCCTGAGTGCAGGTGGGGCATGTGCTGGGCATGGCTGGAGATTTCCATGGCCAAAATTCTCCAGCATTTGCACCTGCCCATGGCTTGGGTAGCACAAATTACAACACATCCATCTCACTTGACAAATGGCATTTCTTACCAATTACTACACCAGCGCTGACAAAACAGAACTATACAAATCTTTGTTAAATTTTAAAAAAGTAATTTATGTATTTGTTACACCACCCTATTTAAAAACATACAAATAACAACTTCTGGTAACAAAAACTAATTTTTTGCAAACCTCTACAAACACCCACTATACACAGAGATCAAGGGAAAATTAACAACTTAGTTTATTGCATATTATGGCAAACATACAGCCCATATACAAATATGAAAATAGCAGTATTTCCCTGTAATACCAAGTACTCTACAAATAGAATTCCACTACTATACCACTCCAGACGCATTTAAATAGAACTGAATACTTAAATAACCACTACAATATACAGATGTGAATACAGATTAAATGTTACCTATTACATTCAAGAATCAGATACATAAAAAAAACCTATCTATAAATAGACAAACAGCAGTACCAATCTAAATGTCTGTACAACTGCATCAATACAAATATACAGCAATATATCTGGATATAAATGTAAATATAATAGATATAGAAATACATCAATGCACATCTAAAAATATATAAAAATACATATATACGAAAACAAATACCAATATAGCTATTTTAAAAGACCAAAACTACATCAATACATCAATAGAAATAGATACCTACCCAACTGTATACATACGGTAATCTAAACAAAGATTAGATTTCCGTACATGTACAATACACATAATGAACTGGATACATATACACACAAAGATGCAACTGCAAACCTGTATATATGCAGGTACCTATACGTACATAGATACACAGTACATTCATAAATCTGATACCATATGTACAGAAATAGGCCTGTAAAAATAGCAGGCTGCATATGTACAAATCCATATACTTGTCCCTGTCCACATGCAAGTCCGTGTATCTTTAAACAGAGCTCCAAGCAGAGGGACCACAGCTGCCCCATCTTCAAAGCCTCTCCCTTGGGCTCCTCCTCCCGTGCAGAGCAGCTCTCCTGGACAGCGACAGCAGGTGGGGCATCCGGCAAGCAAAGGGAACACTGAGTGAGTATGGGGACGTTTCCCTTGGCAGCAGCTGCACTTCCATCAGGGAAGAGGAAATGTCAGAGCCAACCCAGGAGGGTCAGAAGGAAAAGCAGCTGAGCGGGCCGGGCTGTGGTGAGCTGTTCACTTCTTTCAGGCATCCCAGGTGCTCTGAGGGAACTCCCTCATGTCACATTACTGAACCACCTCTGCATTTACCAAGATTGTGGCCCCCAAATCAATCAGTATTTATGTCTCTGGCTGCTTGCACCAATGACAGGGAACGTCCTCTAACAGAGCTGGGGCACAAAGTCACCTTCCACAGGCCATCTGACGGGGCCTTGTGCTTCCTGTGCTGCCTGTCTTTCTCCTTACCTTCCACTTGGAATTTATACAGAATTTCTGTTTCTTTCGCCTTGAGCAGTGCTAAAATGGATGTTTCTCTCCCAAGTTTGAGTTTCTTCAGTGATCCTGTCAAGCCTTTTCCCAGAAGCTTTGATTGTGGAATTGCGTGTTAATTTCAGCAATTTTGGTGATTTTATGTGAGATTTATGCAAGTCTCCTGTTCATTAGGGCACCATTTAGGAAGGTACCAAGGGAAAAAGGATATTTCTACATGTCAGTTCACTAGTGGAATATTCATGGATAGAGAGAGTGATTAGCTGAATTTTATATCTACTGGTAACCTGAGAGTGCAACAGGTGATTTGGGGAGAAATTAAAGCCAGATCTCTCCTTCTACCAGCCTGTATTCAAATGTAAAGTAAATACAGCCGGGTGAAGAACTTCATAGTTCAGTTCCTGAAGTGCCTTATTAAGGTGTTCTTAAAGTAACTGAGATAAAATCTGGGTGCGCATTCCTAATTTCCAGACACTCATTGTCAATTTCATTGACTCTGAAAAGAGCAGAGATGTGCCCATCATACCTGATCAATCCATTTGGGGATGTTTTAGGTTCAGATTCTCTGAGGCTTTAGATTTTTACATCTCTAGACAATGCTTCCAGGAATCTAAATAGCTGTCAGAAACTAAACTTTTCTCCTTTTTTCCTCAGTCTTTGCACTCATGTGCACCAGAAACATTCAATGAATGGGTTCCACTCTAATCCATCTCCAAGATGAATCTCCCACCTGTGTTCACACTGGTGGTTCGTATGTCTCTTCTGCACAGTGCAATTTTAAAATCTTCATTCCCTATTATCTCTGCCTTTCTTTTTCTGTTTTAGCTTGCAAATGCATGCAGATGTATCAGAAATGATACACTTAATTTCTAATGCATCACTTCCTGTCTAGTAATTTCATTTCATCCTGTTCTGATGTTATGCTAGCCTTATAGGTTTTATTCTAAGTGGACTCCTGTTTTCTTGAATGTGGAAGTTCTATAATGCAATGCTCTCATTCACCTGCTTTCATGAAACCCTTCATTAACAATAGCCCATGCAGCTGTGTGGTTCCCTTCTGCTTTGTAGAAGACTTGGGAAACTCAAGTCCTGCTCAGCTGCAAAAGAACATACATGGTGCTTGGTAATTCCCCAATGAGCTTAAATTAATGGTTAAACAACTGCAGCCTATTCACTTCACAGAAATTGGGAGAAAAGACATTGCAAATATTGAGGAATGCAGTGCAAGGTTGATGGGCATCCCTCAGTTATCCAGACAGACTGATCTCACTAGCAAAATTCCTTCTTTTCCAAAGGTTTTCATTTGCTTTGGCTGTACTTCGTACGGCTGCAGGTCACTTTTACCTTGATTTAAGGAAGTATCTTGGCAGGTATTCTTGGTGATATATCTTGCTAATTCTACCCTTGGAGAATTACTCAGTTCTGCAGTCCTTCGTACACGCCCTGTTCTAAAAGACTTTCATGCTATTTTCCCCCTCTCTGTGTTTTCACACATGTTCAACAAGTTTTGCTTTCTAAGGATATTATTGACAATATCCCAAAAGATTAAAAAATGCTTAGTTATTTTTTCCCCAAATATTTAAAAAAAAAAAAAAATCTGTTTACATGCTGGATGTAAAATGCAAATAGAAATAAACTTGAGAGTTCCCCCAAAAAATGTTAGAAAAAAACCCATATATTCTATAAAACCCAGGGTATTCATCTACAGAATACAAAAATGGGCATGTTCTAGAGGAGAAAATTTGTGCAACGGTTCTGCACAGAATTCTATGCTTTCAAGCGTTTTGCCCTTCAGGGGCAGTGCCATTCTCTGAACTGGAATGCTCTGAGCATGTTCTGTTCACCACGGCAGCTTTCTGCTTTCCCCTGGTACAGATCATCCTCCCAGCAAAGGGGGAGTGCAGCCACCACAACTCGCAGCACCTTCCCACACAGCAGGAACCTGAAGGACAGAGATGGCTTTCACCAGCTGCTGCGGGTTCCAATCGTGCCACCTCTTGGCTGCTGAAACCCTGAATTTCTGTGTTGCACTGCATTAGTTTCTGAGTCAAATATTCTGTTAGCTTGCAGTATGTTCAAGTGTTCCCCGACCTATTGCAGTTTGTTTCTCCCCTCTGTTATGCCCTCCTACCCAAGTGTCCCTCAAGGAATCCCCTCCCTCCTCACCGGATTTTTCCCTGTCTGTCAAGACAACCCAGCCCCTTGGGCCCATCCATCAGCCCAAAGGCTACCCTTTTTTCCAGAAAGTTCCCTGTCCCTGACCCCAAGATCCAATGCCTATCCCAATCCTCTCTCCTCCCCTTGTTCTGATTTGTTGTAGCCCTCAAAACAACACCCCGAGAGTCACTTATTGGTTACTATATGGTGTCCACACACCCCCCCCCCCCGGTCCCGTTTTGAAAGACTTTAAAAGCCCATGCAGAAGACTACTTGAGTTTTTTTTAACCTCTGTTTCCTTTTGGAGAATTTCTCCTGCCAACCTTTCCCCCGCCTCTCTTGATAAATTAGCTGCACTTTACACTGCAGAAGAGCTGTCTCTGCCTCCTTCACTCGGTCCTCCAGGGGTCTCTACTGCTGGGCAGCTGGCCTAGAGGTTCTGGCTCAAGCAAAATCCTAACCTAACCTGTTCCTCATTCTTGCCATTGTGCCTGGAACATCACAGAGCTAGCCAGGGCTCTGGAGGGCAGTGACAGTGACCCGTGCCCTGGCATGTCACAGCCCCCAGAGCCACACCTGCCAGGCCACAAGCCCCAGCCCTGGTCCCCACTGCTGGCCTCAGGGGCTCCAGGGCATCCTCAGCCTGGGTGCAAAGGCAGCCACAGGAGCCTCCCAGGGCACTCTGGATCCAGGCTGCAGACACCCTAAAGCCAGCACTGAAAGGGACATGGATGGGGACTGCAGCTGGATCTTCAGTGCTCACCAGCCCTGACTGCCCTCTGAGTGAACCCAAACCTCACCTGCAGCACCTTGAGCACATTTACCCTTCTGGCCCATCCTGGAATGTGGTGTTCCCACATCCTACACCAGCCCTTTGCAGGGAGTGACCAGCTCCCAGCTGCTCTGCTACCCTGACCTTACTTTCTGTTTTGCTGCAATGAAGTTAACGGGTACACTCATGAGAATCCCAGCATAACATTTGCTTCTCAGGAGCCCTTGCAAAAAACGTCCACTAATCCCTAGTTTTTGCACAGAAAAGGAGGTTCTGACAAATCATAAGGCACTGGCAGGGCTTTGGCATAAGTATTCCTGAGCCACATGATTCCACCCCTTGTTGTTGCCAGCTGCTTTAGTGATATTTTAGAGCCACTTCTGAGCAGGGGCTGCTGCTGACAGGTAGGAAAATTTAGGGAAATAATAGTACAGGAGACGATCAAAAAATAAAAAAAAACCCAAAACAAACAAACAGAAAAAACCCCTAAAAACAAACAAACAGAACCAACAAAAAAAACCCAAGGGGTGTAACACTTAAAAATACAGAGCACAGCAGAAGTCCTTGGAGATGGTTCAATAGAAAATACTACCAGCAGTGAGCAGAGCCCGAGACTGCTCACTGCCACCACAGGGCTCCTCAGTCCCCTGCTGCTTTGTGTCTGATCCCTGCTGGGCTCCCTCTGCCCCTTCAAGCAGATGCAGCCCTGCCTGGAAAGGGCTCCATCCTCTGGTGTTCCCTGCTTGCTCCAGGCTGCATTCTTAGCAGCACTGAAAGAAGAGGTGAAACAAAGAGCCATTTTCTGTCTTGCCTGCAAACTCTTCTCCTTCAGTGCCACTGCCAGAGATCATCCCTCTGTCAGCTTGGCGCTGTGCCTGCTGCATCCTTGTCCCTGTTCCTTGCATCAGCTGCTGCACATCGGCACTCACGATCCCACATCATGAACAGAGGGCTGTGTCAGAAGAGCAAGATTGCAATTTCTTGGTCTTTTTAACCAACAGAAGAAGCATGAGTCCAAATAAATTTGTTGTTGGCTCCTGGCTTCCATTTAGATAACTCTTTTCTGCTTTAATGCAAAAGGCTCTTTTCCCACATGGATGGAATGACCGGTAATTGGCAGTTGCTTCAGGCTGTCAGGCACCGTGGGAGTTTTTTCTTGTCTCTGATAAGGATTTGGTGAATTTTCCATTGGTCACTTGGTGGAGTCGGCATAGACTGAGCTCAGCGGCCGACTCTGTTGTCCCCAGGGGATGCATTGGGACACCAAGCCTCTCAGGGCTGGAATTCATGGTTGGGAGGGCTTGGAGCGCCAGGAGCCTGGGCCCGTGAGGTGCTGCTGCTGGCGCTGGCTGTGCTCAGCCCGCTGTGCCAAGCAGCCGCGGCCATGGAGACTCGGGCGGGAGCTGAGGCCGAGGCCGGCAGGCGGCCCTGGCCGGCTCGCAGCTGCGAGGACGCCGGCAGCCTGTGCCCTGAGGTCGAGGCCATGGCGGGCGCTTTGCGGGCAGGGTTTTTCCGAGCCGGCCGCAATGTGCTGCCTCCGGTGTGGGCCCGGCCGCAGCAGAGGCAGGCGGGAGCGCGGCGGGGCCGGCAGCGGCGGGCAGAGGCCGCAGAGAGCAGCAGCCCGGCCGGGCCCGCTGCGGAGCGGCACGGAGCTGCCGGGCAGCCCTCTGCCGTGTCTGTGCGCACAGGGCAGGAGCAGAGCCCAGAGCAGAGGCAGGAGCCGCGGCAGGAGCCGGCCTTAGCGGCAGCTCGCCGTGCCTGCAGCCACATCTGCAGCTCTCCCCTGCCAGCCACAGCAGCAGCCGCTCGCCTCCGAGGCTCCGACATTTCCCGAAGTTGAGGGGCCCGGCCCCCAGCACGGCCTGGAGCCCCGCAGCGAGAGGAGCCGCCGGCGCCGCAAAGGGCAGCGCAGAGGGCGCAGGTTGAGGAGGAGGACATGAGGCTGGTTCTGGGCCGTTCTGGGGCAGCTCTGCCCTCTCAGCCTTCGCCTTGAGCCCTTTGCTTCTTTTCCATAAGCCCTGATAACCGTCCTCGGCCAAGGGCCCCCACAGGCCTTTCCAGGGCTGCAGGAAAAGCTCCCTCAGTATCATACTCACAGAATCAGTGGCTTGGAAGAGAGACGCTTTTAAGATGATCGAGTCCAAGCCATGCCCTAACACCTCAACTAAAGCATGGCACCCAGTGCCACATCCAGTCTCTTTTCAAAGGCTTGCAGGGGTGGTGAGTCCACCAGCTCCATGGAGGGGTCACACCACAAAACTCTGTACCTGTAAGTGCCCGTTGTGGGAGGTGTTGTCTTTAGTGCAAGGCAGAGGTGCAGGCTTCTGAGTTGCCAGCACTTGCTGTGTCTGGCTGAGGATGCTGGAGTCCTGCATGATGGAGCCTTTTCCTGCAGGCAGTGACAGCTAGAAATTGGCCTCTGACCTGTCATGTTGGGTTCCTGCCTCTCCTGCAGCCAAAGAGATTGCATTTAGGGATCCAAATCCAAGTTACAGGAACCCAAATGCTCTTGAGTCACAGCTGCAGGCCTGAATCCACGGAGGATGTCTGGGCTGCCCCACTCCTCCTTTGGTTTTTCCTGCAAATGCCACTGCCTTTTCTGCCTCAACTAGAAATACCACAGCTGTGCCAAAACCAGGCAGTGGGTGGTATTCCAAAGGCAGTGTGCTCTGGGTAGGATGAATGAAGAAGAACCTTCCCCACTTTTGAACCATTCAAAAGAAACCATAAGTGTGTCTTAGCACCAGTAGAAAAACAGCTGCTAACTCAGGAGGAAATGTTGAGTTTTCTGAAAGAGTCAGAAGGGGATCTTTCAAATCATCTTCCAAATGAGTTGATATTTCAGAAAATTTATTTAATTACTTTATTTAATTAATCCTAGTCTATAACCCTATCCGACAAAACTCTTCAGCAATCCTACTCTAGAATCTCAATCTACAATTCTACTCAAAATTGGTTATGGAGATAACATCTTGACATGATATGTTCTTGTCTCTTACTTCTTCTGGACTGAGTTGATGAGTGGTGCCAGGATGGATGCTGGCTTGGCTGTTGTTACAAATGGATGCTGTCCACAGGAAAGAAAAAATGAAAACAAAACAAGAATACTGAACCATGACTTTCCAAGCTCAGTGCTTCACAGGCTCAATGAGGATTCTTCTAGTTCCTAGAAAGACCCAGAAAGTAGAACAATTGTGGGATCTCAGCCTCTCAGAACTGGGGTGCAGGGTGAACAAGACCACCCCTGGGGGGCTTGGGAGTCCTGGAATGTTGCCAGAAATGTCTGGTGGCTGGACTTTGATCCCACATGGGAGATGACATCAGTATGAGGACAGGAGGATTTCACCGGGGTGAATGGTGAAGGGATAAGTTAATTGGAGTGTGAGATACGGGGTTTAAGATTTCTGTACAGGGGGGTCTAGAGAAGTAAGATGGAGGAATTGGGGCGTGCCCTTCTCCTTCTTCTTCTTCCTCTAGGCCTCCATCTTCTGTGGTGATGTTGGCACTCCGGGATTGGACCTTACTAGGGGAACACTGGTTAATAAGGGTAGAGGGTATTGGAGAAAAAGGATAAATATTGTATATGTAACTCCGGGTATAAAGATAGGTGGCCGCCCCAGGGGCTCTCAGTGTGTGCCCATGGCTGACTGCTGAGCAGAACTCTGTCAGGCCAAGAGAAAATCTTTTAGATAAGCAATTAATAAACACCGAGACCGAGAACAGATTTGAAGTTTCTTCTTGTCCTTTCGAACGCGGGCGACCCAAGGCCATCTTGGGCTTTTCCCAGACCATCTAAACAGCCCCAAATCCGACAAACAATAGGACCACCTGTTCCCCAATTGTCATGTGCAGGACCTGGCCATCCCAGGCAAATGTGGCCCAGAGTCGCATTCATCTGTTGATTGTGATGTCTTCATGTTGCTGGGATTTTTGCCCTGCCAGTGCTCTAGAAATGGTGCTTTCTGTGCCTGGGGTTTCTTCCTTTCAGGAAAATCCAAGGATTCACATAGGTCCCTGCCTGTGAAAGACACCTTCAGCAGTTTGTGGCAACGCACAACAATGCACCTGAAGCAATTGATTTTGCAATGACACAGCTGAGCTGTGCCAAACTGCCTTGTGATTAGGCACTGCAGTAATTAGGAACTGACATTCCAACAGCCCATTTCTCTGCTGCCTTGGGAGCCAGTTGCAGGACACGTGGGGCCACTGACATTTTGCCTTGTCCACTTGGTAACTGTTGTGTCTCAACTATCACCCACAAACCTCTGACCACAATCTCTGCTGCTCTTTCTAGGATTCACAAGAAGTAATCCATGCCTTAATACTCTGTGGATACATCTTGGGCTATGGGCAGGGCTTAGGGCTTTTAGGGCACCTTGCAGATCTCTCCCTATGTGCAGTTGCCAAGTGCAGCACTGCAGGTGGCTAAGGAACTACCAGTAACTTTCCGATGGATTTGCTGGCAGCCAGAATCGAGAATTCAGGACTGTGAAGCTGTAGCCCCAAAGAGCAGGGAGGTGCTCTAAGGCACCACCTTTGTTTTAGCAATGGAGAGCGAGTGAGCGCGTCCTTGTCTGAAAGGAAGCGCTGCCCTGCGTGCCTTCCTTCCGGCAGCTGAGGAGGACAAAGTGCCAAATGTATTTTGCAGGCTGGCACCAGTCTGTGCTTCTTGTGCCTTTTCAGCAGGGCTCTAGCCAAAGCTCCAGCCCCAGCTCACACCAGAGGGGAAAGCCCCTCAAGAGCAGCAGAGTCTGCAGGGGCTCTTGACATTTACCTCTCTCCCTGTGGCATTGTTGAGTGCTCTACAAACATCTCCAAAACTCCTAGAAACAAAGGAGAAGCAGAGAAAGGAGAAGCCATTTAGATCTTGCACTGAAAGCCAGCCCACACAGGAGATCTGTGCTGTAAATGTGTAAAACCTGCAGGATGCAAGAGGGCTCTGCCAGAAGGCCGATGATGCATTTTCCTCTCAAGTGCATGGGCACTGGGCCTGTTCCTGAAGCACTGGGGTTCTACTTCTAAAGGGAATTAGGTGTTTCCTCTTGGGTTTCCCTTTCTTAACTGTGTTGTTCCTATCCTGACCACAGCGTTTTCCTTCTGCAAACCAGGGGAAAGAAATGTTCCTGGGAACTGTTATCTCACAGCTATCAGGAGTAGGTTGCTCTTTCAGGCAAGCAAGATTCTTCTCCATTCATTACTGTGGCCAGACAATTTAGAGACATCAAAAAAATGCTAAGAAAATTAACACAGACTGTCCCACACTTGAGTGACAAGGAGACCTTCCAGGTCCTGTTCTTTGATGCAGGCAAGATCTTTGCAGCGTGCCTCCTGCGCCCACTCACAAATTCTGAGCAGCACTGAGAGATGGGACAATCTATCCCCAGTGTGGGAACATCTCTGCAGCTGGCCTGACTTCACGCTGGACAGACATTCCAACAGAAAAACACCTGGCCCATGGTTGTGCAGGAGTAACTGCAGTTGGTTTTACCCACTGCCAATATATTCCAGGTCTTTGTATCTCAGAAGGGGATTTTTCATGTTGTTCACCATTCTCCCTGAGGGAAACAAAATGCAAGATCTCTTTAAGCAGAGATCCCAGCTTCCAGGAGATACAAAAGGCAGCCCCACTGTCGGGGGCTCTGAGCCCTTTGGGGTCCGCTGGGTAACATCAACAGCAACAATGACAGTAACAAGACAGGCAGCCTTGCAGTGCAGATGGCTGGCACAGAGACGGATTTTGTACATTTCTTTGAAGAGTTCTCTTGAGAGGAAACAAAGCAAGGGTGTGAAGGTCCGCCCGAAATGAACGGGTGACAAATGATTTTTGGGTGCAAAAATAACCAACAAAAGGCACAGGGGTTTTGCAGTAACAAATCAACAAGGTGCAATTTTATTGATTATTACCACAGCTACATATGCGTTTGGTTAAGGGATCCGGGGAAGAGAAGGGTAAGACAAGGAAAAAGGGAGGAAAGAAGGTCAGGGAATGGGGTATAGCTACCAAAACGTGAGGTCTTCGGGGTCCCGCCGCCGAAACTCGCTGGTACACGTCTTGGGGAGTACTCGAAGGACAGTCGGAGCGAACCCCAATATATACACTGTTCTTGGTTGGGGGAAGGGTGGCTGAAATTATGTTTCCATGGAGGGGAGAAGTCCATTGTTTTCATGGCCGAATGCTCACAGGTACGTTAGGTTTTCCCCCTCCCTGAGCTGGGAGGGAGTACAGTCCCAGTCTCTGGAAGGAGGTTGCCATGGGGGTGCCATGGGGGTGTCAATAGGGTGCCAGAGGGGTTCTTGGTTCCTTGATGAGGGGATTCGCATCTCTGTTGGTCCGTCACGGTGGTTGAAGACAGGCAAGAGGGGTCTCATGGAGCGGGGGTGGGGGGAGCCACTCCAGAGCTCAGTCCAGCCAAGTCAGGAGTTTGGAAGAAAGTCCAGTTCAATTGTCCAGAAAAGGGCAGCATGCCCCCTTCGAGTACAGCATGGCGTGTTCTGCAAACATCACTTGTGAACACACTAGATAAGCAAGAGACTTTCTTTCCCAACCGGCTCAGCAGCTTTAACCCTTTGGTAGTTCTCATGACAATTGTGAGGCAAAAAATGAAGGATTTTCGGATGGACTTCTACAGGACCCCGTGACTCACGATTGTCTTGAGGGATCTTCATCAGCAGAGCTCTAGAGTGTCTTCGAAACTCGTTGCACGTCGGTAGCATAACCCCGGAAAAGTAGGGATGACAGGAGAGAGGGGATAAGAGGGGAAAGAGAAGGAAGAGAAAAAGGGAAAAGGGGAAACCAACAAACATAAACATAATTAATATTGATCATCATAACAATTTCACACGTGGTTATTTGTTATAACAATTTCAAAAATTATGATTAATTTTAACAATTTTCAAAAAATATTAATCAATTAAAGCAATATCATTTGTTTACCAATTTTAAAATTATTAAGACAAATCACAAATAATCAAAACAACAAACAAATCATAATATAATTATTGTCCTTTAAAATTATTTTCTAAAAATTAAAGTAACTTTCTGTAAATCATACTTGATATTTAAGAAGTTGTTCTAAAGCACATATGCTTAATTCATAACTGTTTCGTATCAAGTGTTTTGGGGACATCTGTTGTATAGAGTACATCAGCTAAGCGGTGTGCATTGACTACAGTTGACAGTCTCTTAAGCTTTTTCATCATTCTCCAATTCAGAATGAATAGGGCTGCTGATAAGATAAAGCCAAGCGTAACTAGGATCAAAAGAACAACAATTGGATGGCACACACTGTTCAGAACACCTGTGGCAGTAGGTGACCACCCAAAAAGAGTATCCCACCACCTATGCTCAGCATCCTGCTTTACCCTCTCCATAACCCGGTGTATTTGTCTCACGTTGTGATGAACAGTCACCAGGGTCTTCTGCCCGCTCTCCTTGATTTTCTCGAGGATGTCAACCAGGTCCTGATGGAGCAGCAGTTGTCTCACGAGGGTGAGGTTCATTCCAATAGGAGTGGGCATCAGTTTGTGAATCAGTGTGTAGTGGTATTGCAATAGGTAGTGAGAAGTGACTGGAGCTTCACAAGAAAAAATCACATCCTGAAATCTTAGTAAAGTTACAAGCACAAAAATTTGAATGATTTTTAGGATCTACTATAACATTTTATATGAGCACAAAATCACAAATAATTCTAAAACATGGACATCTATTGCCTATGTATAGAGGAACTGTTTCAGAAGCCTCATTAGAACAAATCTCAAAATGACAGATATTTTTCTCTGTGTCTTAGCAAATGTCTTGAGCTATGATTGCATTGCTTTCACAGATGAACTCTTGTTGTTCTCAGGCAATACAAGATTCCAAATTAACTTTGCTATTTCTCACCAATTTGACGGGCCCATTCTCTATGTTCGGAAAGATAGAGAATAGCTCCGTCGTAATTCAGTTCTAATGCTATAACAGGGAAAGTCAAATGCACTGAGGCATTGCGTATGGTTAACACAAAAGCTGTGGCTGTATTTAAAATGGGATCATAGGTCAAGTTCACTAGGTTCCACCAGGATTGGAATTCTCTTTCAAAGTCAGTGGCACTGTCCCAAATTATTTTCCAAATTTCAGTGGGAAAAGTGCCTTCTTCACCTTCTCTTATAATTGAAGCAAAAACCGACTGCATCCATGATTGTGCCTGGATACAGCTGAGAGCCAAAGAAACATTGTTTTGTGTAGCACAAAGTGCATCAATTATCAATTTGTGATCATTTACATTTACCTTCTCCCAATTTGGTACTATGTTTGATAGCAGCCACTGGTGTGTTCGCAAAAGCCAATAAGAATGACTGCAGTGGTTGCTGTAATTTGATCAAATCTCTAATTGTGACAGCCAATTTATTCAAGTTCAATTAATTTACATGTTATGTGTAATATCATCACCTGGTGTTACCATAAGGGGAAGGGAAAATATTATTTCTGTTGTCCATCACTAGTGTTATCATGGTTTATCAGGTCTTCATGTCCCTCGGAGTTCTTCTGGAAAAGTAAACACAACAGACTCTGCCACGAAGAGGCAGAAAAGGTTAGAATAATGGATTTGTCAGAGAGGTTTTGAACAGCAGTGGTACTTCCCCTACAGCAGCAGAGGGTCCACCAAAACCAGGTTGTCCAGGGTAATGTGCTGGGTTGTTTGCATCGTCAGGACATTCCAGTGAAGGGATGATGCTTGGAGGTGTGGGGCAAAAAGCAGTGATTTTAGAACACTCATTTACCTCCCATCTATAGCAAGAGGTGTGAGAAGTCCATTCAATCTTTTCACCTTCTGGCCTATCCTGCACACCTTTGACAGTAAAGTGAGAAATATTATCAGATTGAATTTCCTGTGGGTTTAGGAAAATCCCAAACCATCCTTGCATTGCTTTAACAGTATTATCTCCTGTAGGTCTTTTAAAAGCATCAGCCTGGAGCAACCCAAATATAAACATAGCATAGGACTTGGTGTTAATACAGACAAGAAAGTAATTCTGTCCCTCACTTTGGAAAATGCTCCAAACAGTTAACAGCTCCCCAACCTGGGCATTGTCCTGTTCCTCTCTGTTAGCAGAAGCAGGGGAGAGAGGAGGGGTTGCTTTAGTCACAGAGGCAGGTTTATTTTGGCTGCTACCCAAGCTGCCAGTTTCTTGGATTGCCCAGTTCTCCTCTACTTCCCTGGGAGCCAAGCCAACCACAAACACTCCCCCTTCCCAGGTAGTGTACCTTTTCTCAGCATCTTTGAAACCACAGGAATAAAAACCAAGAGGCTTTGTCAGACCCTCGGGACCTTGCTGCCAAATGTGTACTGAAAGTTGTGAGGAGGCAAATCCCCACTCCACCTGAAAGGCGTCTGTGGGATGGATAGGGTCTGGTGCCTGATGAGCTGTCACTTCAAAAATCAGCAATTGCAATGTTTCCTTCTGAGAAGAAGTCCAATCCCATTTTATTCTTTTTCTCAGCAAGTCGTAAAGGGGAACAAAAGGGTCATTCTGGTTACTAAGAAGTTTATCTGGTCTTTCTATAAGAGACATAGCTACTGTGGTTTTCTGAAGGAGAGTTGCTGTAGGTTTAAGTGTTCCTGGAAGCCCTTGAGTTAAAGAGGTCATAATTTCAGGCTTTACAGGTGATTGGATTGGAGATTCAAGACCAGGAATTAATTTATTTTCATTAATCGATTGCAGGCAGCCGACTTTGTGAATGTTTTCCAGAAGTTGGTTGGGGGTACCGACCAAAGGGTCTCTCCTTTCCAAGGGGTTAAGCCCCTCAGCCCAATGAGCAGTGTGCTGAGTTAGGCGCCATGGGATGCGTCTGTCTGCTGTTGTTAGGAACACCCCATGTCCCCAGCACCCACCGGCTTCTTGTTCTGACAAAAGAACCTGATCTCCCCCAGCGAGAGACACTTGACAAATGTGTTCTGTTTCAGATTTTTGAGGGAGAAGCCCGTACTGCTTTGCAAGTTTTGTTAATTCAGTAGCAGTGTATGGGATTTCTTTAGTGGTTTTCTGCGGGACAAGATCTTCATTATTGATATAGTTGCATTCTGTTTTACTAAGAGGTTTTATGTTATTACAGTAGTGCTTCCCGCAATTTTTCATCAGGGCTAATTCTGTTTGAGAATAATTTTGATTAATGTGAGGAGTTTCTTTCTCCTCTGTTTCTTTTGAGGAATCAGTGTTCTGTGAATTTTTAACATGTTCCTCTCTCAGGGCGGCCTGTAACAAGTTATTTACATTTCTTTCTTCATCCAGTTGTTTTTGCAAAACTTCAACTAGGTTTTGAAGGGAGTCTATGATAGCATTTTCCTCTCTTTTTCGCTTAAAGCGAGTTTCTATGGCTGCTGTTAGGCAGGCGCCCAAGACTGAGCAGAGGATGGTTTTATTTGTGCCCAGTTTGAATTTTGATTCATGTTGCATAGAAGATATTCTATCAATAACATTTTCTAAGTTAAACCAATTGCAGCTTGCCCATTCTTCTCCCCCCGGAGAAGGTGTGGCATTGTATTTAGCAAGCAGAGCATAAAATTCAGCTTTACCTTTTGCACTGAAGTTTTTAGTCATTTTGTGAGGGGACCAAAGCTACACCAGGGAGTTAACTTAAGTTACACAAATCATACAGCCTTTCTACTGTCCCCTTGCTTCCCTGGGTAGTTGAAGAGACAGAATCAGTCTGGGAGGCTCTGTGAGGTTGCTTCAAATTTGTCTCTTCTTTCCCAGACAGTACAGATACACACTCACATGAACACACACACACAAATGTTTTTCTTTGTGAGGGGACAAAAACCTAGAACAGGGAAAAAGCCACTCAGCCTTCGCTGGGCCGCCCCTCGCTCCCTGTGTAGGTGAAGGGACAATATCTGTCTAAAAGGCACTGCTTAGTTACTTCAAGTCTGCCCCTTCCTTTTTAGACAGTCCAGGTACACAAAAATACAGCAGTAAAAAACAGTAACAGGTTCAAATTCAGCTCAAAAACAACAGTAACAGTTTCAGATTCAACTCAAATATAGCAACAACAACAACAACAACAGTATCAATATCAGTATCAATATCGGTAACAGCATCAATATCAAGATCAGGAGAAATATCAGTGTCAGTGTCCGTGCCGGTAAGATCAGTAACAGAAGTGACAGTAACAATTTCCCCTGCTTTTGCACCGAAAAAATCTTTTGTATCAATTCCAAAGCCTGTGTGCTCAATCGAGCGTGAGATTTGGCTTTGGCGTGTGTAGTCTGCGAGAGGTTACAGACTTCACAAAACCTGCAAAATCTCACTGGCTGCTGGAATCCTGTCCGTGACGCCAATTATGTGAAGGTCCGCCTGAAATGAACAGGTGACAAATGATTTTTGGGTGCAAAAATAACCAACAAAAGGCACAGGGGTTTTGCAGTAACAAATCAACAAGGTGCAATTTTATTGATTATTACCACAGCTACATATGCGTTTGGTTAAGGGATCCAGGGAAGAGAAGGGTAAGACAAGGAAAAAGGGAGGAAAGAAGGTCAGGGAATGGGGTATAGCTACCAAAACGTGAGGTCTTCGGGGTCCCGCCGCCGAAACTCGCTGGTACACGTCTTGGGGAGTACTCAAAGGACAGTCGGAGCGAACCCCAATATATATACTGTTCTTGGTTGGGGGAAGGGTAGCTGAAATTATGTTTCCATGGAGGGGAGAAGTCCATTGTTTTCATGGCCGAATGCTCACAGGTACGTTAGGTTTTTCCCCCTCCCTGCGTTGGGAGGGGGTACAGTCCCAGTCTCTGGAAGGAGGTTGCCATGGGGGTGCCATGGGGGTGTCAATAGGGTGCCAGAGGGGTTCTTGGTTCCTTGATGAGGGGATTCGCATCTCTGTTGGTCCGTCACGGTGGTTGAAGACAGGCAAGAGGGGTCTCATGGAGCGGGGGTGGGGGCAGCCACTCCAGAGCTCAGTCCAGCCAAGTCAGGAGTTTGGAAGAAAGTCCAGTTCAATTGTCCAGAAAAGGGCAGCATGCCCCCTTCGAGTACAGCATGGCGTGTTCTGCAAACATCACTTGTGAACACACTAGATAAGCAAGAGACTTTCTTTCCCAACCGGCTCAGCAGCTTTAACCCTTTGGTAGTTCTCATGACAATTGTGAGGCAAAAAATGAAGGATTTTCGGATGGACTTCTACAAAGGGGCTGTGCATTTCCAGAAGAGGAGGACATTTTCTCCAGCTTTCAGCAGTTTGCCAATAGAATGCCTTCCCGGTTGTAAACCAGAGCAGCTCATGCCAGAACCAATCGCGATGGGGCTTTCAGCATCAGGACCCTCACCCTTTATGAGCAGGCTGAGCTCGAAGACGCCCGTGCCCCACGTGAAGAACCACGCCGCTTCTCTTCACCCTGACAGCGCGGATCAGTCGCTCCCATTGCACTCGCCCTCTCGGCACCACACACGTCCCCATCTTCCCCACTCGGCACGGCGGGCACGGGCACAGAGGACAGCAGTGCTCCTCAGGCACCCCTGTGACACAGAGAGCTGCCCAGAGCAGATGCTGACCCTCTTGTGAGTCCAGGCTGTGCAAGGCAGAAGCCGGCCCAGAGAAGGGGCTGCTGCCTCAGGCAGCTCCGCGCTGCAGCAGCCGGGCAGCAGCGGGACCCTCCCAGCTAAGGGAGGCTCCAGCCTCTGCAGTCCCTCCAGCCCCCAGGGGCAGGGCAGCGACCACAACAAGGCTGGCAAAGCCCAAGCATGAGCACTGACAGGCACTGATGGGAAGAAGCCAGAGCCAGCCTGAGCCCCGTACAAGGTTTTGCCCCCATTCAGGACACAACAGGATGGGCTTTGAGATCAGCCCCACCGAGGTGTGGATCAGTGCCCTTTTTGTCCCAACAGGTGATGGTAGACACAGAATCCACTGGGCTCTCTTCTCAACTCTACCAGGTCTTACCTGAGAGCACAGCACTGGCAGCTGTTACGGGCAAGAAGCAGATTCATTGGGTTATGCTACAGAATCACAAAGGACTTGATGTGTTTTCTTCGAGACTGATCTGAGCAGGGCTTGGGCCAATGCGTAGGATTTTAACAGTCGTGGCAAAGAATGGGAATCGGGTATGGAAAATGCCATGAATCTGAGGAATATTCCATGGCTGGGCTGGAGGCTCTCTCCTGAGAAACGCCTGCAGTACAGTTTTATCTGATCATGCCACTTGGATGTGTCTCTTGGACACACCTTGAGAGGCATAAAACTAGAAGATTAAATGAAAGTTGTTATGAAGATACTGCTTTTTTCTTTGGGAGCATGTGGAAAATACCTTGTGCTCTCTATTTGCCCTTTAACCTGAACTTCTTTCTAACTAGTTCTTATTGACAAAAAGATAGTATTCTCTTATTCACAAAACCATAGCATTGTCATGAAAATAAACTGCAGATGCAGTAGTGGTAACAGTCATAAAAATGACATCAGTAAGATGTGGGGCAGAAGGGCTCCTTCAGGATGGAGAAAAACACAGCAAAAAAACCTCACCATAAACAACCCCACCCTCCCCCCCCCCCCGCCCCAAAAGTAATCCCCAACCGAAAACACAAAACTCCAAAGCCAGTCCATTTCTCTGAAGTTTTTTGCTCTGATGGCTGGTTGGAATTCTGAGTCTAAGGAGAATTTAGGAAGCTAAAAATTCTGTTCCGTTTGGCCACTAGCACACAGCACTTCTAGATCATTTGCTAGGTCACAGCCTTCTGCTGATGCAAGAACAATCCCTGCTTCAGCCTTCAGCAGAGAGGGAAGCTCAGGCAAACCCAAGCTAGACCAAGGTGCCCTCAGAGGCAGCAGGAACACCCAGAGTGCTCTCTCGCTGCCTTGGAGCGCAGCGCTTCCTCTGGGGAGTCCTAAATGGCCCTGTGGCACCAAACTCAGGAGGAGTATTTGGTACAGCTCTGCTGACACTGCACACAGCACACTGTCCCTCAGAAAAGAAACAGCTCAGACGTACCCAGCATCTCCAGGTACTTCTCAGTCTGCTGTTCCAGGGAGAAGAACAAACTGCCCGAGCTCGAGTTCCCAGGTGTCACAGAAGAGCTTCCTCGAGGTGATGCTGCTGCAGCAGCAGGTTCAGAGCCCATGATGAGCTGGACCTGGAGCATTTCTGGTGGGCACTGTTCCTGTGCCTCACTCCTAACTTGGGGTCCTTCACTGCCAGACATTCTCTGGAAGTCTGTGCAGGCTGCCCGGTGAGAAGTCAGCACTTGCAGCTCAAGTCAAAGAGAACAAAGCAGTCAGACACTGCAGCTTGTCCCTGTCAGCCAGGAATCATCGACTGTGAGGAAAGGGAAAGAACAGATTGACAGGGGATACAACAGCTTGTTTCAATTCTCCATCTGGGTCACTACATTCCATTGTAAGAACACCTCCAGAAACAAGGGGAGCAGGAACAGGCCAGCAGGAATCAATTTGGATGACTGCTGGCCAGAAGGCCAAAGGACAAGTTTCACTGTCCAGGCCGCAGTTGAGATTCAGCACAGCAGGGAATGTCCTTCAGAGTGACTGTGATACACACTAGAGCAGGATGGCACTCAGAGGCACCACCCTACTCGCTGCTGCTCTGAGTGGAAAGGCAAGAAGGGCAGAAAACACCACTGTGGTGACTGCAGTGGCTGCATCCCACTTTCACTCACTTGCTTTTGCAGAGACTGACGGAAGCGATTAAGTTTCTGTCTGATGATTTTCATTTCTTCCTCCAGCCGCTTCTGCCTTGCCTTGACCATACTGGGAGCTATCTGAAGCTCTGCATCAAGCTGTTCCTTCATATTCTCTAAAAAACAAGTGAGAGGATGTTTCATGAGAGGAGTGGCTGCCACTCTTTCACTCACCTGGTTGTGTTGATCGCCCCTCTGCTGATCGAGATTCTTCTCTTGAATTCTTCTCATCTCTTCCTTGTTCCACCCCTTCACTGCCATGTCACTCTGAGCTTCAGGCAGCTCTGCTTGTGGCTCTGCCTTGATCTTCTGTACACAAAAAAGCAGAGCAAGTGACTGGGAGCTGCCATCAGGCTCAGCTTTTTTTTTTCTTGCAGCCTCAAAATCACATTGATTCAGCCACTTCTTTCTGCTTCCCTACCCACATCTGCCTCCATTGCAAACCTCCTGTCCAAGGGCTGATCTCTGCAGATTCCAAGGCTCTGTGCTTCCAGTGCCTGTGGGATTCCTGGCCTCCTCAGGGCATAAACCAAGACCTGCTGTTTATGCCCTTCTTCCTGCCCTTCCCTCTGTGCCCTGGCCAGTCAGGCTTACCTGGCCTTTCTCCTGTGGCACTTCCACCTGCTGCCCGAGCTGCTCTTCCTGCTCTCGGGCTGGGAACAGCTCTCCCTGAGTCTGGCATGGCATCTCTGATGAAGCACTCTGCTCCTGCACTCTCTCTAGAAGCTCCTGCACAGAAAGCAAGAGAAGATGGGTTTAAGCTTCCCATATGACCTTTGTGGGCCAAGACCCAAAGACTGCTGGGCTCACACGTTCCCAAAGCACTGTGCTGCCGCTCTGCTGTGTCATTCTCTGTTCAAGGGAAGGCACAATTTCCCTGGCCCTACAATCAGGGCCCTACAATCTGGGACTGAAGTTCCAAGAGCCTCTCAAGCAGCTGACAGGGAAGGTGTGGCATTTCTCAAGGGTCTGGTGAGGGCCTCCCTCTGTTTCTGCCATGTCCTGTTTGTCTTTCAGTAGTGACTGACACCCTGCCCTGTCCCACAGCTCCATCCTGGCTCTGCAGGTGGCTTCCTTGGTGAGCTCACTCCTTGTGAGTGAAACTTCTGGAGTTCTCTTCAGGCCTGCATCAGCCTTTCTGCCTTTCTGACATCCACACTCTTGTTAGAAAACCTGGTTATTCAGGAGATGAGGATGCGTGCAAAGATCTCTGATGGAGGTCACAGAGCCTCTATGGCCACCTCAGTATATGCAGGAGGACCAAGGTGTTTCTTCTCCCTCTTTTGTCAACTGAGAATTCTGATCAGCAGAAACAGAGACTCCCCTAAGGCCCCATGCACGAATGCACTTACACAGGCCTGGGGATGCCAGGGAAGGAAACCATGCGTCATGTAATGCACAGCACGTATGACCAGAGTCACCAAACACCACCTAAACAGGGAATTGTTCCACCTCTCTAGGAGAGGCGGAAATTTAAGGAATTAACTGGGGACTTAAGGACACAAGAGGCTGGAGGAGGAAAACAATTCTGGGGGAAAAAAACCTCCAGATCTGGAGGGGGAAACATCTCTGCCTGCTCAGAATCAGTCGAGAGAACATGTCTCTAATCATCTCCTGAGAGAGGTGCTGCTTTCGGTGAGCTTTGCACCTCCAAATGCCTTAGACTTGAGCCAGGAAAATTCAATTATGTAAATGTTACATGAATAGATAGATAGATAGATAGATAGGAAGAAAGATAGAGAGATAGATCTCACTACTATGATCTCTCTTTACTGTCCTTTGTTGCTGCACAGATCAAGACTTGGTGGCCCTTGCCATGATCAGCTGCACTCATGAGATTGGTTTCCTGTTGCTTCAGTAACCCACACACTTGGGGCATCTGGAGCATGTGGGTCCTTATGGAATGCAATCAGACCCAGAGCACTGCACTGGGAATTGCACTCTTTGTGCATCTGTGCTCGGCCAAGGTCTTGTCTTGAACAAGAGCACACTGATGGTGCTGAAGTGCCTGGAATCCAAACTGCAGCCCAGCCCCTCCCAGCTCCTGTGATCTCTGAGGAGCAGCTGGAATGCAAGGGCATTGGTCTCCTGCTCAATTCCCAAACAGAACACACACTGATTCCCAGGGCTGCAGAAAGGCACGGGCACTGCTAATTTTAAGGTTATCTGTAAGGCCATGCTGCCTGGCCTAGAAACACAACAGCTCCTTCTGCCCCAAGGTCCCTGCACAGAATGATGTGTTCTCACACAAAAATACTGCATTCTCTAGAAGTGATACCGTGGAAAAAATACTTTGAGCAGAACCATTCCCAGTGCTGTATCAGGGCAAGAAAAAATTGCAGAAAGAACCTTAGTTGAGAGAAAGAGAAAATGAATAGGTCTCCTCCTCCAAGTAAAGTACAAACTAACAAAAAGGGAGGGAAAGTCCAGTCTGAACATGGCTAAATATTTGGATGCATTGTGGAGATGCTAAAGACCCCTCAAGACCCTCCCACGGACCAGGCTAAAGCTCCCTCGGCACCTCCTCCCTGGCCTTGTGCTGCACCCCCTTGCCCAGCTCCCCTGTCCTTCTGTGCACACGCTGCAGCCCCTCCATGACTTTCTGCTCCCCAGGGCCCACAAGTGCACACAGCACTCCAGCTGTGGCCGCAGCGCTGCCCAGCACAGGGCCACGCTCACTGCCCTGCTCCTGCTGCCCCACTGCTGCTGGCACAGCCACCATGCCCTTGGCCTTCTTGGCCCCCTGGCCACACGCTGCCTCATCTTCAGCTGCTCAAGGCCGCCAGCCCTGCGTCCTTTTGGCCCACACAGCTCCCCAGCCACAAAGGTGCCTATTTGACTTCAGATACAGCAGGCACCATTGCAAGATGGCCTTCCTGTTCTGCAACTGCATCTTTTATGTAGATATTATAAGATTTGTTAGGAATAGAATTCTAAGGTACTGTGACTTAAATTCAGTGGTGTAATTCAACTGTACAGGAATTTGCTCTCAGTTAAATACTCTACCCTCTATGCTGTAGGAAACAACGTTCTCTCTGTAAGACTTGATTTCTAGTTCTTCAAAGCTCTGAGATGGAAAATAATAAATTACCACTTGTGCCTTTGATTTTGTTTTCTTTCAGGCATAAAAATGGATTTTCTTTCAGCCTTCCTAGCTGGCCCTCTACACTCTATTGCCACTGGCCAAGCTCACAGCTTCCTCTACAATGCTTAAACACCAGGAACATGAAATATTCCTTTCTCATTCACCTCATGATCAGCACCTCTGAATACACACTTCAAGTGACCTGTAGTGGGAAGGGAAAATGAACCAGATGCTGTGAGAAGACATCCTGGGCTGCTGAGTCCCACAGAACAAGTCAACCCAAACAGAGAGGATTTCCCATTTCATAACATCCCTCCAGGAGGCACATTTCACTCACACAGCCAGCAAGAGATCAGGTCAATATTCTTGGTTGTGCCTACACTTTGGCCTCTTTTGCCAGTAAATGACTACAAACATGACCAAGAAAATGCAAATTGATCTTTAACACTCAATGCTCCTGTTCTACTAAGCATATAAAGAGCTTCTGAAATCCTTTCCTTTGGATACTTTTTTTTTTAAAGCTCAGTTGCATGCACCAATTCTCGTTAACTTGCTGGAAATGCTTGCCCAGAAAATCTTCCCTAAAATCCCCCTGAGCTCTGGCACTTCGTTGTGAAAAAGCACAGCAGCAGCTCCAGGGTTCAGTAGCAGACACTCACTGCTTTGGAGTTTGCATTTCATTGCAAAGGGAAGATCACGGTTTTAGCACTCTGTAAAGGGTCAAGTTAGACAGTCAGATCCTTTCAAGAGAAACTGTTGAAAGAAAGAAGCTTTCCCTGAATTCTGGGAACAATTGCAGAGTTTTAAGAAGGCCTTCCAAGAAGGTCTGCCAGTCTGCATTTTCAAAGGTGTCTTGTTTGTCCCAGCAAACTGAGGAAATGACAGACTCTGCTGCCACAGACTCTCCCGTGGAGGGAACAGAACCCCTGCAGGTTCCCTTGCAAATGCTGCTCCCGTGGCTACAGACACCCCCTTTTTAGCTGAACGCCTTGACAGGAGCTTTACCAAAGCAGTGGCATCCTAATGCTCTTTCTGTTTCAAAATCAGACATGCAGTCACTAGGAAAAAGCAGGAAGACATAGAAAAGCCAGGTTAGGTTACACCCTAACCTAAGCAGAAGGGAAACCTCTACTTACAGGTGAAGTGTGTAACATAAGAGATAGAAAAGGAAACCCCATAGGCAGCAAAAGCTGCAGTGGCTGAATGGTGAAACATTGTTCCAATGTTGTGCAAGTTTGCCACAACACTAAGAAAAAACAAGGCTCTTCTCAGTGGGCAGCTGCCTACTGACAAATGCAGCGGCAACCAGGAGGGTTCTCTTGATCAGAGCAAGGCCTTGGGCTGCTCTGACACTCAGAGCCCACTCACTTCTGTGCACCAAGGCCACCTTCTGATGTCACTACGACAGTGTGGCAACCATGCCCTGACATCACAAAGGAACAGCTCTGTGTTGGTCTGTGAGTTTATGCCAAGCAATACCCAACCTTCCCTACAGCAAACACAAAAGAGCCTGGGAAGTTCTCCTCTGTCACAAAGCAGCACAAATTCCCCTCATGGGGGCCAAACCCTGTTGTTCAGGGCATCCAAGAGGAACTCCAGGAGTGCCCCAAGCACCTACAGCCTGTGCCCCAGCTGAGCACTCAGATGGGACACAAGCGTAGGAAACCAGACCAAGAGAATGGCCCACTGTACCGCACATGTGAGAAATTGCTTTCATTTTAAACATAGTAAAGGTATATT
Organism: Melozone crissalis; assembly: GCF_028551555.1. Taxonomy (NCBI): domain Eukaryota; kingdom Metazoa; phylum Chordata; class Aves; order Passeriformes; family Passerellidae; genus Melozone; species Melozone crissalis. Next base: position 14,591,640 of record NW_026535783.1, on the reverse strand, counting down.
GAACAATAACAAAGGAATAAATAAGGAAAAATTGCAGCATTGAGAGTCTCCATGAATAGCAGCCATGTGCTCATGTACAAAAAGGACGCTCGGCCTTTTGTACCCTTAGCCCCTCCAAAAGTTTTGTCAGTCAACTCTTTTTCTCTGCTGTCCATTGGTGGAGATTACTTTCTTGCACCTTGACTGGAGGTCAGGTCTTGTTTCCCCCTGCCTGCTGGTCACAAGCCAACCCTCCCCAAATGCCGTGACTACCAAGGCAATTACAAAGGGAAGGAGAAAGAGGACTGTGGGAGGATATATAACAATATCATCACTACACATTTGAACATCCACATAACATCTACTTCTTAATTGTCAGAGCCAACCCTTGCATTACTCATCTAGAACACACAGAACCAGGAGAGAAGCCACTGTTGGCATCACAACTGAAATCTTTCCTAACAAATCTCTCCACCTATTTGCCCCTTTCTTGGACATGCCCAGGGCTCTGGTGCATGTACATCTCTGCCTTTCTTCCCCTTTGGAAGCAGTCGAAGTGGCAGCATCTGCCCTCCAGCAGCAGCTGCTCCAAGCTGGGAATGCCGCTGGCGGTGCTGATTTCCAGAGGCTTCGGTGTGCCAGGGGAAGCCAAGGCAGGAGCGGGTTGAACGGTGCTGGCGCTGCTGCTGCTGTGTGCCAGAGAGCCCCGGCTGGGCAGGGCACGGTGCCCACTGCGCTGCGGGCTCTTTCTCCTGCCAGAGCTGGGCACACCTGGCAACAAGGCTTGACAACTGGTGGGCAAGCCGAGGGGTTTCTGGGGCTGCTCTGCTCTGCACACACCCAGGACACCTGCAGCACAGATTCTTAACCCTCAAACAGGTGAACCAAAGGGAAACAGCTGGAAAAGATTTGATTTGGACCATTCTTACCTGCTCAACAGAAGTCTTCAAAATGAACGTTACCAAGCAGGGCCTGATCCCTGCTGCCAGCTCAGGGTTAGAAGAGAGGCAATACTTGATCTCAGCACTGGGTGTGTGGGGAATCACTTCCCTGATACGTGCACACCCAGCAATCTCACTTACTAGTGTGTATCCATGGATCTAAGACATTTTCAATACTTTGCTAAAACTCACAGGCTAAATATTCCCCCAAATTATTTGATTTACTGATTGATACCTTTTGACTTACTGATACTTAAAGCACTTTTCAGAATTTACTGACATGAGTATAGGAGTGTCCTGTAGGTCCCTGCTGGCCTTTGTCACAGGTTCAGAAGAAGCCCCATGCACAAAAGCACCCAGGACAAAATGGGGCTTGCAAAGCAAAGTCATTCTAATAGTTGCAATAGCAAATAATACCCAGCAACCCCTGGATTCCTAAAAATCTGCGGAGCCGGAGAAGGAGCATGGTGCTTGGCAGCAGAGGAAGGTAGGCAGTGCACTTTCAGGACATCCCCTGGATGAAAATGGTGTGCATCTCATCCTTCTCACCCTTCCAGCTCAGAACCAGGCCCTATATCTCCTGCTCAGGGGTGGAATTTCCCAGTTACGGCATCGGCTCACACATGGTTGGCATGTTAGATGAGGCCAATGAATGAAGGATTTAAAAGAACTGGAAGAGTTAAAATTTTAGCAAGGTTTAGTTAGGGGGAAAGAGTATAGCAAGAAGAGTAGAAATAAGAAGGGATAGGTAATTTTTTGCAGGTAAGGTAGTTAAGGCTAAGGTAATATATCCCTTGCCTGTCTTTTCTATGTTTAAAGAAGCAGGATGGGATGCAGATTTCTTTGTGACAAAGAAGAGGACCAGAGCCTGCACCTGGGCCCCAAAACTTCAGCTATAGGCAAGGGGTGCAAAAGCCTGCCATCAGGTCATAAGTAAAGAGGTCAAATTGAGGAAGACGTTTTGGCCTTCATCAGAAGGACACCATTCCCCACTTTAATACCCACCAAGCCATTTGAAGTGAAAGACTGCAGAAATCTGAAGGAACTTTGGACTCAATTATAGTACATTTTAGTGCAGAGGGGGGTACGCAGTGTTACCTAATGAATATGTGTTTGGTTTTTGGGGAATTATATGAATGTGTACTCATTTTAGATGAGTAGAGAGCCAGTGATTCTTCACACATGTCTTTAGGAGACAACTCCTCCTGTGCCTGGCGCTGTAATAAACACACCACCTTCTAACTTCAGCTGTGGCGAGTTCTATTCCACACCTCATTTGGTGACCGAGGCAGGAACGCTTCTCTGCTCCAGCGAGAACAACCGTGCTGTGGTCGTCTCTGGGTGCTGCCAGGACATTCCTTTCCTGGAGGCACCTTGGCTCTGGGCTGTTCCTCGTGGGGGACAGACAAGACTGCTGGGACTGTGGAGAAAGGGAATGTTTAACTCTGTATAAAGTAACCCGTAAGGCAAACGCAGGGGAAGGGCTGTTCCTAAGTCACACAGAGATGTCCTGCGCACAACGTACGCCTGTACAGTTTGGGTTTGGGTCTGGCTGCCGGCAGAAAGGATTTGCTGTATCAAGAAGGACCTACTAGGAATTCTGGGGGTGAATTGAGCAAATGCTGTTTTGTTGCTGCAATTTTTCCTGTGTGTCGTAATTGTGGTTGTGTTTTCAGTGTGTGAATGTTTGAGGAAGATGATGCGGGTGGATGCTGTTGTGATTTATGGTGTGTGTTGTGTTGAGAAAAGCGAGCACTCTGTCCCCTCATAAAAAGACACTCCTTTCCCAGTGAGCTTGTGTGTATGGACTTTGTAATTGCAGGGGTTGGTACTCCCTGTGACACCTGGTGCCTGGGTATACAGGGGGGTTGAGTGTTTTTTCTCCCTCATTGTGATCATTTGGGACTGTATGGTTGTGTTTGGGGAGATTTTAGGATTTTGTTTGCAACAAGTGCAGCAATTTATGCAGAAAACTACAGTGTGGTGATTTACATATGTTGACCTATGGTAGTTCCTTTCTACCGCCCCCCCCCCCCCAGGGTTTAAAATCTCCTGCCACAAGGTGGACATTCTCTTTCCTCTCCTGGACATCCTCTTCCCTCTCCTGGATGCTCCCTTTCTCTCCTGGAGTTGTTCTCCATTAAAGCTGTGCGACTTTGGTCCCGAGAAGAAAGAGCCCCTCTCGTCTTTTGCTTTTGTCCTTGTCAGTGTCACTGGGGTCCAGAGCTCGCCAAACTGATCCACCATGAGGCAAAAACCGACAAATGGCCACACATGCAGAGCTCAAAAATTGGCCACATTTCTGATGGACTGGAGTGTTTGCCACAATTTTGGATTTCCGGATTCCCACACAGGTCAGGCAATTGTTGAAAGAATGCACCACACTCTAAAACCCATTCTAGGTCAACAAAAGTGGGAGTTCCCCAAGCAACACCTCTGATAAGGTAGAGCAAAGCTTTAGATGTCTTTATATTTTGAATAGATCTTTTGTAGGACCTAATTCTCCAATTTTGAGGCACTTTTCAAACAGCACACAGGCAAAACTGAAAGAAAATCCTCCAGTTTTGATTAGAAACCTTGAGTTAGGAGAAATTGAAGGACCATTTGCACTAATCACTTGGGGAAAAGGGTATGCTTGTATTTATTTGCACAGGTGCCAGACCTAAGTGGGTCCCCGCGAAGGACGTGAAACCGTCTCATACACAAGAGCGCACCGACAATTCCACCAGCAGGGAAATGAGCACGCAGACGTGAGCCGCACCGAGAAACTACGGTTCATGCCAGACATTCCCTGTTCAACCTGTGAAAGCTACAAATCTTGAGTTTGATTGTTTATCTTTAGACTGTGAAAATGGTTTGTATCATAGAGCTTTCAGCAAAAGCATGGTGTCCGTTTTGTTCAAAAAAATTCTAAGATATCCAAATTTGTAAAAACTGAAGGTCAGAGGGACAGTTTAGTGCCCTATAGTTGGCCAGTCCCTGAACAAGTGCTAAAAGATTTGCTTGAGAACTGAAAGAGATGGGGAAGCTTTTGCCAAAAAGCAGCTGAACAGAAACATGGAGTTTGATCAAATGATATACTGGTGCTTGCTGGTTTTCCTTGCTTGCTTTTGCAGTGCATATATGCGTGTAGATCAACCAAAAATGAATGTTTGCCTTGCTTTAGCCAAGTCAGCAGGCTCAGACACCATATGTTTGACCAATTGAGCCCAGACAAACCCTTGGTGACCTGTTTGGTCGGTGTGCCAGTGCCAGCCAAGGAATGGCCAATACCCAATCGTGACAAATATTGGTGTGAGGCTGCCAATGAGACCAATCCCATAACCAGCTGGCATCATTGGGCCCCTGATCTTCTTAGAGCACCTTCTGAACCTCAAGAATTGGAATTCTTGGCTCATTTCTAATGGAATTTTGTGCTGAGTTTCAGTACCAGGGAGATCCACAGTTAAATGTTACTCCCCATCATCCTGTGGACAGATACTCAAGTTTGTGGTGCAATTGTACTACCCCAGTGTCCCCTAAGGGTGAAACTGCTGACAAGTAGATGACCTAGATGAGTCCCCACGACAATTAGTAACAGAATATTGGCTCATTTGTGGAGGTAGAGCCTGACAGGGAATTCCTCAAAAATTAAAGGTGGCCCATGTAGCATCAGACAACTCACTGTGATACCACCTATCGTTAAAAAAGCCATCAAGAGAAAACACAGAGAAAAAAGATTTGCCCATCATTATGAAAAAAAATTGTAATAGCAATTCCAGACCCTAGGGCCCTGCAAAATGAGTTACATCAAATTAATTTCTACGTCCACTTTCCTCGGGTGAGGCATTGAAACCATTATAGCGATTGCGGTGTTGGCTGGAGAAAGAAGACAGTGCTACTTGCATTGCAATTAGTGACATGATGACTGATGTTAGTGTTGTCAGACATGCAGCCTTAAAGAACAGAGCAGCAATTGATTTTCTTTTACTGGCACATGGACATGGTTGTGAGGAATTTGAAGGATTGTGTTGTATGAACCTGTCTGATCCCTCTGAATCCATCCAGAGAATCATACAAAAGCTGAAAGATTTGACAGCTCCAAAAAAAGAAGATGGTGGGTCATGGTTAGATGATTTGTTCCGAGGATGGAGCTTTGCACCTTGGCCAAAGGGAACTTTGTAGAATAGGTCTCTGTGGATTGGGTGTTTTGGTAGTGGTACTAGTAGTAATGCCTTGCATACATTGGTGTGTGTGACAAATGATGGACAACATGATCAAAGAAGATTTTATCACACAAGAGAGAGAGGTAGGAAATGGATTCACAGAGAATTCTCAAAATCTCACACAGATGGTGGATGAAGGTCTAGACATGGAGGGAGGTTTTGAATTAAGACCTTGGAACAGGCGAGACGTTTTTGGAACAATGACTTGTAATTGCTATCAGACATGACTTTTGCCCTTTGAACTGACTGGACTTTCACAGCATTAAAATTGATGTGTTGGAATATAGCAAGGCTTAATGTGAGCAAAAAGGATGCTTTAAGCAAGTAATAAGCAGGTATACTATAGTAAAGCTATAAAATGCAAGGTAGTTAATAAATGACACGGATACAAAGGTTTCTGTTTAGTTGTAAAGAGAGGGGGAATTGTGGGAATCCTTCAAATCAGGGGGTTTTGGGAAAGCTACAAAAGGCAGACCTCAGAGAAAGCAGAACTGCGGTTGGAGCTAAGCAGCAGCCCTAGGATTTGTCAGCACAAGAGTTATAGAAGTAGAAAAGTAAGGAGAAATAGAAAAATGGCCTGTGTGTTAGTGCTTGGCTAGAATAACTCGCTAACCTTCAAAAAAGTATCTCAGGCAAGATATTAGGAACTTCTCAGCTTAATAATGGAGCTCAGTGCATTGTGTTTTAAGGCTTGCAAGCAGGTATTGTATTCAAAAGAAGCAAGCACTGTTTTAACAAAAGGTACGTGTGCTTATAGTGGTTGGATAGAACTACTGTCAGTATGCTTCTGCTTTGTGTGATTGGTCAAAAAATTTTTCAAGTAAGCTGTGCCATTAAGTTCTTTGCCTGCTGCCACAGATGTCAGCTGCTGGCATCTTCCCATAGTCATAACCAGGTAATGGGACTGATGCTGGAAAACAAGTAGCTCGAGGCGCGTTCCTCAGCAGTCCCGTCCCGTTCATGATTTGTATAGAGACCCCCGGCCGGCAATAGTATATAGATGTTAAATTACATCCATGATAAATTAATAGGTATTGTTTCATTCATTTTGATATTTTTTCATTTCATATAGATTTCTATATTTTAATTTAATAAAGATTTGATTTCTTCCTCCAGCTTGGGAGAGTGAAGAATTACAACAGTGCAAAACCTTCTGCCCACACAGCAGTCAGCCCCCAGGCGTGTGCATGCACACCCACCCACTGCGCTTGCTCTTCTCAGCATCTCGGGGCTGCTGTTTGCACAAAATTGGGATGAATTTAACTCAACAGAGCCACGACTGGTGTGTCCAGCTTGTCATGAACACTCATGTGCCAACAAACAACACAGAGCTCTCAAATCACATGATCACAGGTCATTTCATTCTCAATGGGCACTGAGGAAGTCTTAAAACCACCAAAGACACAGCAACGGTGTGGAAAACACTGGAAACATGGTATTGCTGGTATCCACATGGAGGAAAATCTCTTGAACTTCTTAAGGTGGCTCTTGGATTTCTTAAGATGGGAGCTTTCCAAAAGTAGGAAAATTGCTTAGCACTGGCTGCCCAATTGTGAATGGTTTTCTTGACTTGGCAAAGCTGGGATGTTAACAATGGACTCCATCCTTGGTTCAAATCACCTGCCCTCACCTGCAGAGAAAAGCACCACCACCAGCAGCAGAAGCCACTTCAGTCAATTTTCTCAAAAAGCTGTGTTAAATTTGGGAGAGGAAAAGAAAACACATCAGACACTGTGGAATAATGACAAGACTCTAAGGAACAGTTCCAAAGCAAAGGGCAGCAGCTTCTCTCTGGGCCAGTCCTTGTGCTCCAAGGCAGCCGGGCTGCCCTGGCTGCCCAGGACCCTGCGCCCCGCGGGCTCTGCAGAGCTGCACAGCGGGGAGGCAGCTTTGGGCACCTCAGCCCCTGGGCAGGAGTGGCTGCTTGCTCTGCAGGGCTGCCTGTGGGCAAAAGCAGGGTGCTGGCCTTCTGCTCTTGGCCCTAGCCTGGCCTTGCAGGGCTAATCCTGTTCCCTGTCTCAACTGTGCTAAAGATAGACTTGTTTGTTTCCAGCTCTGCACAGCATTGATTTGCACCGCAAAATACCAAAGGACTAAGGCCTGAACACCAGACCCTGACTGAAGCCTCCACAACAGGACCTGAGCCAAAGCTGCCCGCTAGATGATCTTTCCAACACAATGTTCTATGCATCTGCTCCTTAACCAAGTATTACTGTCAAAAATATTGTTGCCTCCATTCACTGGTGAAGCATGTCTGCATCTTTCTGCATGAGGAAAATGGACAAGGCCACACCTGGCCTTGGTTCCTCCTTAAGCCCTGGGCAGGCTTGAGGAGAAGACCAAGAGGAGAATGAAACCAGCTGTGCCCCCAGCAGAAGCTCTAGCACATTGCTCGTCCAGCACGATCAGAGCCGGGCTACTCTCACAGCGCACTCGGGAGCCTCGTGGCCGGCAAAGGTGGAGGCACCGCAGCATTTCCCGGTTCTTGGCCGTGGCTCTGCAGGGCTTGGCTGGGACAGCTTCCCCCAGCTGATGTGCAGCTCTGGATGAAGGGGAAACCATTGGGGTACCTGGTGATGTATCTTCCTTAATCACCAGAGGCACCCTTTTGTAATAATGCTGAGGTTCATTGCTTAGCTTATTCTTTTCTGACTCTTTTTTGCACTTTTGCATTACAGTAAATTACACTGTTCCTTCAGCTGGTGTCTGCGTCTGCATCTCTGACCCTCCCCAATATCAAAACAAACACACAGCCAGTTTAGCATGAGACCTGCCTCTCTGCCAGCCCATCTCTTGGCAAACACCCCTGGCGGCCATCTCTGCAAATGAAATTCCCACTTTGCAACTTCCTTTTCTGCAGGCAGGTGAGAAAAGGAGCCACTCTCAATTCTGGACACCTCCAAAAACCAGCTGCTTTCAGCAGTCACAACCCTGAAATATCCACCTCCTTCCTTAAGCTGCCACAGGGAGCTCCCACCAAGAGGCCTTTTGTCCAACGATACCCGCAGAAGAGCTCGAGGAGGGAGCAGTTTGAAACACAACTGCTTCAGAGTTTAAACCTGCCTTTATCAAATGAGAACACACCAACATGTCCCCAAAGGAAAGCAGGCAGGAACGAGAAGCTCCTCTCCCACAACAACAAACTCTGTGCTTCCTTCTGTTCCAGCTGGAGAGTGGAGGCCATGGGCTACACCTCACTTTGGGAAGGAGCCCTGGGAATTGGACTGATCTGGGAGGGCAGAAAAGGGAATTCTCCAAAAAGTAGGAAAAGACCCTCTGGAAGGAATAGATGATGACAATATTTCTGCAGAAAAGCAAAAAAAAAGGATAATTGAAGCATTTCAAGAAGTGACGAGACTGAAATTGGTTTGCCAATACGACAACCCCAAAGTCTCTGTGCTGTGTCAGGAAGCTCAGGAATGAACCTGCAAGGCTTGGATAAACATCATTGGTGTCCGTCCCCCAGAGCACAAGCAGCTCCCCAACAAGACTTCAAGACTAAGGGACAAAGCTTCCCCCTTCAGCTCCCCACAGCACCTCTAGGGAGTCTCTCTCCATTGCAAGATCTCCTTTGTCAGTCTACAGTGACAGGAGTTGGCTGCAGGAGGCATTTGCATTGGAGCTCTTCCCAGATGAGGGGAAGAAAAGAAAAAAGGTGATTCCTGAACAAAGAAAATAGTAACGCTGTTTGGGAAGACACCAGTGTCAGTTCACTACAACTCTAGGCCAGAAATGCTTTGAAGAAAGCAACATCCATCCGTGGGGCAGCACTTTGGCTTTGATATCCATGCTGACAAAATTGCTGCCCCTTCCTGCTGCTGTAGCAGACTCCAAATCACGAGAAATGCACCAACTCGGCCAAAGACAGGAGGACATGCTGAGATGAAACCAGCTAGTCTGCTAAAAAGGAGTCCAAACTAATGTTTTCTAAGTCCCGCTTTTCATCCTTTCCCCAGCCGAGCACGAGCAATGTCCTTCCTCTCTGTCTCCGATGGTTACCCAGGCATGGGATGCAGCGTGGGGACAGAACCTGTCACTGCTCCCAGTGCCCTGCCCAGCCCCCCCCTGCCTGCCTTGCCCTTCCCTGTCCTGCTGGAACCTGCTGTGCTGTGCCGTGCTGAGCCGAGCCTGGCCAGCGGTCACGCATTTCAGGAATGACCCTCCCCTGTGCCAGCCATCAGCGTAATGAACATACCACTTTCTTACTTTGACTAATTAGAGAGTCTTTGTCCATGATTTTCAGTTTTAACAATTCAGGGAGCTTTTGTTTTCCCTGACAGAAGTACAGTTGCTGCCAAGGGAAGCACACCCAAAGACCAATAGTGACCCAGCCTTCCCTTTGCTTCCCTTTTCCTTCCCTCACTGCTACACAGCGCTCTCAGACCAGGACCTCAGTGCTGCCTCACCTCAGCATTTAGAGCTGCCTCCACACCATTCCAGGCGAAGTGCAGGTGCTCAGGATTCTGAGATTTTCCTAGCTTCTTAGGGGAAGGTGTTTGCTTCATCTGGACTTCTTGGCGTTTCATCAGAGAAGCCAGGAACAGGCAAATTTCATCTTCACTGTGAGCTCTTCATTCTGCTTGTTCCCATGGAGCTTAAATGCCAACCTGAGCTCATCGTTCCTCTGGTACCCATAGACACCATCACAGCCCTTCCATGGCCTCTCCAGAGAGGAGCAGCTGCACATCTTCAGAGCAGCAGTTGCCAGCACGCAGCCCATCAGGGAGGGAAAGAGCTTCTACCCTTGCTTTCCAAGCAGCTCCTGGTTAATGACCCTTTCAAGTGTTTTCCTGCAGTGCTCTATCATGGGTAGATCTCAAGTGAGAAGCAGGTAGAAAGTGTCCAGTTGCCTAGGAAGGGGGACCTTGAAAACAGAAAGATTCTCTGCCTCATTTTCCTGTCCTCGCTGCAGATTTGGAGGGTGTTCTGGGCATTTTGTAGACAGACTCTCTGTAGGGGTACAAGGGCACGGTGAAAGATATTGCCTTACAAGTGGTCAGTGTTAGGTGCACTCTCCTCTTTCTTTGAATGAAGCCAAACTGGGACTCTGATGGGACATTGCAGATGTTTAAGACTGTCTGCCCTGCAAATCAAGCCGTGCCATTGAAATGAGCTCTGTGTTCCCCACAACAGCTGCAGCTGAAGAATATGGCCTCACCCTCAAGGCTGTTTATAGAAGAAACTCACAGTACAAGTTTAGCATGTATGTCTACAGATCTGGGCTCTTCCTGGGTGAATCCCTTTTCTGTGGTCTTTTGTGATGAGAAACCAAATGTAGCCAAATCCCAAAGCTGCTGGGAAGATGCACAAAGCTGTGATTCTAGGGTGTTTGTGTGTGTGTGTGTCTCTGTGTGTGTCCATATCAGATTTCAAGGCCATGCTTTAATCTATGTACATGACAATTCGGATAAATTTTTTTAAGAGGAAGAACTCGCTCCTTCATTCCCCTGGGAAGTCTGAATACATTTCTGGAAAGGAGGTTGCTGTGTGCTTCCTGTGATTTTTGATCCAAGGCAGCACTAGAGCTCTGCATCCCAAAGACACATTGTGGAGCCTGACCAATGTGTTTGGATTCTTGCAGCCAGGCCAGACACTTCAGCCCCCAGCACTCCAGCTGCCAGTGCAGGTTCTGCAGCATGGACAGCCACAGCTGGCTTTGGAATACTCCTGGGAATGAGGAATTGCCACCGCCAGATCTGGACATGGTGCTTGAGACACTGGAGGAGATGTTTTCTCCCTCTGCTTGGGCAACTTCATTGGGCAGAGGAGAAAGGGGCTGGACTGAGAACTTGTGAATGTTGTTGCATGGCTGAGAAGGCAAAGCTTGTTGAGTTCACCTCTGAATGGACAAGGAACGATTTGCTTGGTAAAGCATGACTTCCTTAAGAAGAGGGAATGAAAATGTCATCCATGAGTAAGGATGGAAAGGTGTGAGGCTGTGTGTGCCAAGTTTGGGTGTTCCTTTTCCTGGGAAGAACCTCTGATGCAGGAGCATTTGTGGTGAGGAAGTGGAAGCTTTGTAGGTTCTAAGAGGCTTTGTTTGATGGGAAAGAAGAGAAGAGTGTTTGGAGAAGTGGCACTGAAGGCCCAGTGTCCCGGGCAGAGAGGGGCATGCCAAAGGTGCCTCTGTTGCAGCAGCAGATGTGGGCTGTGCCTCTTTTGGGTGGGAAGGCCAAGGCAAAGCAAGGGCTGGGCTGCAGCTGCTGCTGCTGTGTGAGCCCTGCCGTGCGTGTGGGCGCTCCCAGAGCCGTGGCTGGGGCTGGGCTGCAGCTGCAGCTTTCTTGTCCTCTCAGTAAGCTGCTGCCTGCAGTCCAGTTTCCATCTGGGAAATCCTCAGCTGGGCAAACTGGCCAGTCTTGCTGTCCATGTTGCAGAGCTCTTTCCCCTTACTCTTGGGCATCTCTGTGGGAAGAGATGTGTGTTCCCATGCTGTCCCTGCCAAGCTGCAGCCTGGATGAGACTGCTGTGCTCAGGGCTGTGGAGGAAGGAGCACATCCCTTTGCCAGGAGCTGGCAGGACTCCTGCTTAGCAGCCATTCCATGTGTTCAGTGTCACCCCCATGTTCAACACTGTCAACTCTGACAGTTTTTGGATTGTGTTTGAGAAGTCAATTTTTCCGCCTGTTGAAGGGCTTTGGGGCCCAGAGTTGTTGTTAGGAAGAAGGGATGAAGTGTGTTAGCCATGGAGTTGTTGGACCAGGTGTTTTGTCTAAGTAGTGAGAAGGGTTTCTTCCTTTCTGTTTCTCTTTCAAGGGCAATAATACTGTTGCCCTTGAGTCTTCAGGAGGGGAGCCTGTGGACAGAGCTGCAGCAGAGGGAGCTTTGCCTGGCACCGAGAGCCGCAGGAACAATTCCCAGGAGCCCGAGGAGCTTTGTAAGGACAGAGGTCCCACTGGTTTAGAGAGGGGTGAGATGGCTGCTCTGAGCCTGCCTCTGGCAGTGAGGGAGATGAGAAGGGTTGAGTTGCTGTCTGCAGGCTTGGTGCTTCCTGGTGCCTTGAGTTCAAATCGTGCACGGGCACAACCTGCCTGAGCCCTGCCCTCCACGCTTCTCCAGAGGCTCTGACACTGAGTCCTCTGCTGGGGCAAGAGAGCAGGGAATAAACCTGACCTTGTGGCAGTTGTGTAACCAAGCCAGGTGTCCCAGTTTTGTGCTGATGTCCGTGGGGATAAGTTTGCTGCAGGATGTCAGTGCTGTGGAGGCAACCCTGAGTGACTCTTGAAGCAAGAGAGGAAAAGCCCAGCAAAAGGTCAGTGTAGAAATCTGAGCTTTTTGTCTCCAAGCATTAAATCCATGTAGTGGCACTCTGCTGATAACTGTAGTGAGATACATTAAAAATACAAGCAGCAGAAGCTCTGAGGCCAAGGAAATCATTAGTCACAAAACCAGGAGCTCAACGAAAATCTGAAATCACCCCTTAAAATTAGTGAGAACTAAAGGAGAGAGAGAGCACTTTGGGTCTGCATCCTTGAGCAAAGCTGGTGCTGCCTGCAGTCCTGTTAGGGAGCTCTTTCCTTCACAGCTGTGAGAAACAGAATTCACTGCTTAGAATTATTAAATTTTAATACTGATAGGATAAAAAAAGACAATATTTGCAGCACTGTGGTGGTCAGGGGTAACACCCAAACAACACCTGGTGCTAAGTGACAGTGTTAGCTTTATGGTGTTACTTTGCTGAGAGGCAAGTATATTCATGTGTTTCATGAATTTTTCAAGCATTCTTGGGAATTTTCTGATCTTTTGGGAACTCCTTAATTTGACTTCGCACTCAGGTTTACTGCATGACATCCTGTGCATCAGGTAAACATATATTTTTTCTGCTTGTGTCTCCTTTCGTGCTGTTTCACCTCCTCTGATAAGGCTTTAATAGGTTCTCCCTAAATTTCACATGGTATTCTCTAATTGTCCTCTGGTGCTCTGCCTTGTGTCAGGGTTATTTTATCACTTGGACAGGTTGGTCAGTGGACAGCCTTACACTGATTTTATTTACACACAAGCCTTTTTTCCCGTTATGTTTGCTAGAGTCTATAACACAGTACATTCATCACACAATTGTTTCCATAAGTGATGCATAGATATTATATTCATTACGCTACTGTTTCTATGAGCAAAACAGTGCAAACTTAAGCTGATAGATTCTGTTCTATTACAAGCAGCAAAAAGAGTTCTAACTGATGCTATTTCTAAATACTTATAATCACTAACAATGTCCATCAGCTAATACATAAATGCCTAAGCCAATATTACGTGGTCATTTGTCACCCAGCTGTTCATCCCAGAGCTGGTGGTTGTTTTGGAGGAGCTGTGGCTCACTGCAGAGGGCAGGTTGTAGACGGCAGGGAACAGTGCTAGTTCATAACTCAGCTGCCAGCACCTTCAGCTTCAGCCATTTCAGTGAGGACTGAGGTCTCTCGGCCAGCACAGAGAAAGAACCAGGCTGGGCTTCTTTGTGGCAGCTGGGTCTGTCTGTGTTTCAAGCTCTCATGGGGGCCCTTGGCCTTGCAAAAGTATCCCAATACACTGAGGGCTTTCAGTGTATTGGGATATTTCAAAACTTCAGAAGTTATAAACTCTTGGGAGGAGTCTGGCTCTTTGAAGAGCAGGCTTCAAATTGCCAAGTCAGATTTTGCCTTTCGGCTCATCTTTTACAGACTTTGAGAGAAGGACAGTTACTTCCAAAGGGACAGATAATGCAGAGAGGCCAATATTGACCCAGTGTTCCCTTTGCTTCCCAGACTTCCAGCTAATCTGCCTTGTCAGGAGGGCTGCCCTGCATGGGAAGAAGGACTAGAGGCAGAGCCTGTGAGCAGCAGATGGGTGGGATCCCTTAGTGTACACATAGATTTATGGATTTCTACAATTCTCTTTCTATATCCATATAGTTGCATTTATAGATTTTCAGAGGTCTGTTTATATGTGCATATATATACATCTATATAGTTAAATTGATCTCTATTGTTCTAGATGGGATAGAATTAGTTACATTTCTAGATTTTGAGATCTACATTTATACATTAATAGAGTTACATTTAGATGCCTACATTTAGGCACCTACATTTAGATGCTTAAATTTAGATGCTTAGATATAGATCTAGAAATATGCTTAGTTATTTAGTTAGTGGTATGTGGAAGTTTAGATGCATAGATTGAGCTGTGTAAGCCCAGACTGCAATTTTACCTCTTTCCCCCCTCGGCTGCCTTTTCCACCTCTTGCTTTTGCTCCGGTGCCCCCTGTGTCCCCTGTCCCTGTGCTGGGTCCGAGCTGGCGGCCGGGCCGGGCGGAGCAGCACTTCCAGCCCCGGCTGTCCCTGGAGCGGTGGGAGCTGCCGCTGGCCCCAGGCCCTGTCCCCTGAGGAGCTGCTGAAGGACGGTGAGACAGAGGGGGCTGAGGGGGCTGAGGGGGCGGTGGCGCCAAAGGGACGCTGACCCTGAGCTGCTGCTGGGGCTGAGGGCTGTGGGGTAACCGAGGGCCATGGTGGCACTGAGGTGACAGGGAAGTGGTACAGGCTGACAGGCCAAAACTTCCCATGCATTTCTTCATCAATCTGCAAAAATGTTAGGTAAACAATTTGCTATTCCCTTTACTGATGCTTCTAGTATTGCATGATCCTGTCCAGACCGGTCAACGAGATGGCATTGGTTTAGGCATGGTGTTAGCCGTATGAGTACTCAGCCCTCGCAGTTATGGCAAATGGATGTAACTCATGTAGAAGAATTTGGTCAGCTAAAATTGGTACATGTTTGCATTGATACCTATGCTTGTGTTTTTTGGGCTACTGCCTTAACAGGTGAGACGTCATGTTGAGAAATATTTGTTCAATTTCTTTGCCATATTAGGTATCCCCTTAGCAATTAAGAATGACAATAGTCCTGCTTGATGTTCCTTAAGATTCAAAGGTTTCTGTAATTTATGGGGTATTTGACATGACACATGTATTTCTCACAATCCTACTGGACAGGCAATTATTGAGCGTGCCCATCAGATGTTCAAGGACATGCTGCAAAAACAAAAAGGGGGAACTCCAGGGTTATCCCCTGAGGAAAAAACAGCTAAAGCCAATTTTGTGCCTAATTAGCTCAGAACAAAAGAAGATAGGGAAGATGCACCTATTCTTGTGCATCATGCCCTCACACATAATCCAAGGGAGGAATTGCCTGACGGCATTCAGGTCATGTTAAAAAGTCCAGGAACAGGGGTGTGGCAAGGACCAGCTACAATCAAATGAAGAGGAAGAAGTTCTATGTGCTTACTTACAGATAAAGGCATTTGTTGGATTCCAGCCACGTGGACCTTCACTTCCCGCACAAGTTGTAAATCAGAGAGAAAATGCTTGGTATCTGCATAGTTGGGCATGTAAACCTTGGCTTAAGGTTCATTGTATCCATTGTAACTAAAAAACTTGGGGACAAATTTGTGAAGAACATAATTGCGTAGTGGTCCGAGGATAAAAGCAAAAATTTAAGCCTCTCAACCTAATATGCAATAACTGCTCTTACACACTTAACACTAGTACCCCGAGAATGGCATTAGCTAAAAATTTAAGGCATAACTGACGAAGATATCAGAGTTTTCTCTAAGATGTATCTTTGACAGAAATATAGAAGCAAAGATTGTTACTGCAATTGCAGTTTAAACTTGCTTTAATTGCTGTAGTAAATCAAATTGTGCTAGAGAGCAAGATACTAGCTACAGAATGTAGAGGAAGAATAGCAATAACACAAACACATCACTTGAGAGATTTGGAGTGAGAACAAGCTAAAGCAGTTTGGGCAAAGCGCAGGCGTGACGGACCACAAGGGCGACAGTGGCACCAGTCTGGCAAATATTAACAATGTTGCTTAGTGGAGTGATTAAGGAAATGCAGGGGGTATACAAGATAAAGCAGCGAGCTAACATGAAGGTTCCATAGGCTAACAGAACAAGGCAGGAATCTTTCTGCCTATCACTAGCTCCACCTTCAGATCCATTTGGCACCTGTTTCATTGGAATTCCTTTAGACTCAATGGAAGAATTGGGAAATTGGGCCAGAGCTCAAATTTATGGCAACTTAAGTAAGGCCTGTTCAAATTGGTGCACTTATCAAAATGGGATGATCACAGAAATTTGGTGTGAAAAACAAAGCATCCCTAGAAATCCGTTAGGAATTCAGGCATTTACAATCGTTCAAGGTTTAAATACTACAAGACAGTGAGCACAGGAATTAGATATTTTGGGATCAGTGCCAGGAAATTACTGTTTGTTCTATGAGTACCACAGGGGTAAAGAGCTGATTAGGGAGAAATCAGGAAAACCCGGTGATGATGGCACTTGGATATCTCCTGTTTCTTCCTGGTATTACAATACCACGGCAGACTGTGCCAATTGGACATGGTTGTATCCCTAAAACCAAAATCTGCAAGGATGTCACCTCCTGGAGTTTTTCTCATTTGTGGAGAATAAACTTAGCCTGCGATTCCTGAGAAAGCATGAGGAGGACTGTGCTATTTTGGGAAATTGACACTGTTTGCCCCTAGCATTCAACAGATGCTTGACATCAGACACAAATTCCAATGTCCAAAACGTAGTGTGCATCTGTTAGGCTCAGACTGTAAGGATAATGTAGAATTGTAGAATATGCCTGTGGTTATACTGGCATCACTTTTTACACCAGGAGTAGCTTCATCACGGGCCCTTACACAATTAAAACGATTGGCTTGTTGGACAGACAAACCAATTAACATTACATCTGCAATACTGAATGAGCCTGCCACTGATATAGGTAGCATACGCCACGCTGTATTACAGGATAGGGCTGCAATAGTGTTTTTGTTGCTAGCACAGAGAGATGGGTGTGAAGATTTTGAAGGGATGTGTTGCATGAATCTCTCTGAGCACTCTGAATCTATGGACAAGAAAGTGTCATTGCTTAAGGAGAAGATGATAAATCTGACAGTTGTTTAGAATTCTTTGGATGAGTGGCTAAAATCCTGGGAAATAAGAGGCTGGCTCAAGGACTTAGTATGCTTTGGCATTAGGTATTCTTGGCTATGTAATGAATAAATAATCTTACATATTATTGGCTTTGTATTTCATTCTTTTTTCAGTTCTGCTAATAGTGCCGTGCTTACTACGCTGTGAGCAAAAAGAAATTGACCGTGCTTTTAAATCAGTCTGGCTTGTGCAAAAACAAAAGCGGGGAACTGTTGAACATATTTTGCAGGTGGAGGAGTTTTTGCAAGACAACGGCCTTGTTGAGCCGATGCACAATCCAGCCTGCTTGTAATAATGGACAATGAACACATTCACAAAGAATGAATTATGGACATATTCAGAAATGGGGTCGGTATATCCTTGAAGAAGACGCAAGAAGAAAAGTCATCAGGACTCAGCAAGTTTGTCAGCAAGCTTGGGAAAGTGAGCCATGGGGGGGCCATACAACCCCAGCAAGATGCATGAAAACTTAGATAATCCAATCAGCATTCTATTTTAGAGGTGTGAACAGCTAGGATTAACCTGTCATATATTAGCTAGAGAGGCGTGGACAGTAGAGATTTATTATAAATAGAGTCTTTTTAGGAATAATAAATTTAGCTTCACTTGATCATATTGGTTATGGTGTGAGGCCCATGAACCTCCACACCCCGCACTTAAGGGTGGGTTGGTGTTGCCCAGGAAATGTACACATCTGGAGAAGTGCCCTTGGAAGAGAGGGGCTTGATTGCCAAGGAAACTGCTTCCCCAGGAGCCCCCAATGAGACAGGTGCAAGTGTCTCCATTTGACTTCCTGTGTTTCCTTCAGTCCTCGCACTTGGCTGAGGGGCAGGGGAAGGATGTGAAGAGCAGCTTTGGCATCTGCCTGGGCCTGCAGAGACCAAGCCAAGCACCTGCGGCAGGGTTTGTTGCCCGCCTTTGAGCACAGGTCTGAGTCCTGTTTGTCCAGCCAAGTGCCCCAAAGCTGTCTTGGGGAGCTGTGAATTCAAAGGCCTTGATGCACACATTCATGCCACCTCCCCTATCTGGTGAGTTTTAACTCTTGGCAAGATGTGTTTGCCCCGTGCTTGCTGGAAGCTGCTCTGCTCCAGAGCCAGCAGTGAGCTGGGCTGTGCTGGCCTGGCACCGTGGAGAGTCCTCCCCTGAGCACTTGGCTGGGCTTGGCGTGTCCCAGGATGTCTTAGACACTTGGGGCAATGGATTTGTTCCAATCAGAGGCATTTGGGGCAGGGTTAAGGTAGCCCCAGAGAACTTGGCAGCATGTCCAGGGGCCCTTGCTGACACGGCACAGCACGGTTACCATGGAACGGAATGGAACAGGGCCCTTTGTGACACGTGGTGAAGTGGCTGCTGGCGGTGACGAAGCAACGCCACAGTGCTCGGTGCACGTGACAGGAGAGGACGTGGCACAGCTGTGCTGTGAGGAGCCCCACACAGCCAGCTCTTTGGTCACTGACCCACAGCATTTCCAAGCCATTTCTCCTGTGGCTGGCCTTGTGGCCAGACTGCAGGACTTTCTCCATCAGAGCTTTTCCCAGGCATCTGGCTCAAAGGTGTCCTAGAGGCCAAAAAGTGGGATGGCAGGCAGAGTGCTCAGGCTCTTCAGGGTGCTTCGGGGCAAGAAAAAGAAAGGGCCTGCAGCCTCCCCAGCACAGCAGCCTGCAGAGCTGGAGAAGTTGCAGCCAGTGCAGGACGGTGAGTGGCAGAGCCTGTGGCCACCCTTGCCCCATCCCATCCCTGCCCCTATGGATGTCTCCACAGATAGGACGTAAGAGGGGCTGGGGCTGCCCCTGCTGGCCGTGCTCTGTTCCCTTGGCACCCGGGGGCTGTCCCTGCCTGGGCCGTGCAGGGCTGGGCCGTGTTCTCCTACCTCTCCTGCAGCCCCTCAGCTCTGGCTGCCTTTGCTCTTTGCCAGATGCGGGCAAGGATGGGACACTGGAGCGGGACCCCACTCGCGGCTGCTTCCACAGACCAGCGCAGGTACCTGTGGCCATCCCCACCTGGGCTGGGCCTTCTGGCACTGCTGGGCCCAGTGCCGTGCTTGGAGCAGACCATGGAACGTTCCCCTCTTCCTGCCCTTCTTTCTGTTGCAGATACTGCAGAGGTTCCTGGGCCTTAGGCGCAGAAACACCAGCGCCGCAACAACCGAAGGCCCGGCCGAGGTGCAGGCAGAGGCTGATGTCACCTCAGCCTCCCCGGAGCGAGCAGCAGACTCTCTCAGGGCAGTGGCAGAGGGCAGGCCGGAGGCTGTCACGGCCCAGCAGGGTCTGCACTAGAGCAAGCACGGTGCCAGCGCCCTGTCGGTTGTGTCCAGGCACCTGCTGAGCGAGTGCGAGGACAGGCTGCACCTGGAGCTCAGAGACCACGTGGAGCTCAGCAAGGAGCCCTCGCTGGTGAGAAGGGGCAGTGGCTGATATATACTTGGAACATGAGGTGGTAGAACAGGAAGGCCATCTTGCAATGGTGCCTGCTGTATCTGAAGTGAAATGGGCACCTTTGTGGCTGGGGAGCTGCGTGGGCAAAAAGGATTATGGGCTGGCGGCCTTGAGCAGCTGAAGATGAGGCAGCGTGTGGCCAGGGGGCCAAGAAGGCCAAGGGCATGGTGGCTGTGCCAGCAGCAGTGGGGCAGCAGATGCAGGGCAGTGAGCGTGGCCCTGTGCTCGGCAGCGCTGCGGCCACAGCTGGAGTGCTGTGTGCACTTGTGGGCCCTGGGGAGCAGAAAGTCATGGAGGGGCTGCAGCGTGTGCACAGAAGGACAGGGGAGCTGGGCAAGGGGGTGCAGCACAAGGCCAGGGAGGAGGTGCTGAGGGAGCTTTAGCCTGGACAATGGGGGGGCTCATGAGGCACCTTCAGGCGGACTTCCATAAATCGCTGCCTTAGATTCATAGATCCAAAGCTCAGCGCAAGGCCTGTTTCCCTTCCAGACATCCCCTCACTGCATCCAAGTGCTTTAGACACTGGTGTGAGTAACACTTTCGTATTTTGTTGATTTGTTTGTTTGATAGAAGAAAACCCTTGTGCAATTTCTCCTTCTCTAGGGAGCAAGGGAGATTTGTCTCAGTCTTTCCTGCACTTTTACAGCACTGCAGAAATTCTCCTAGAATTTTAGTTTTCAAGGAGGCAGTTCTGGATAATGCAGTATTTTTGCACAAGAACACATAGTTTGGGGCAGGGATGTTGGTGCAGAATTAGCTGTTCTGGTGCCAGACCAGCAAGTAGGGCTTGCCCATCATTTTCCAGTCAACGGCTCCCATGTCTTTTGGCAGCCCAGGGAATCAGTGTGTGCTGTGTTTGGGCCTTGAGCAGGAAATCAATCCGCTTAAATTCCAGCTGGCCCTCAGAGATTAGAGGAGGTGGGAAGGGCTGGACTGCATTTCTGATTCCAGCCACTTTAGCACCATCAGTGTGGTCAAGTGCAAGAGAAGAACTTGCCCGAGCACAGATGCACAAATAGTGCAGTTCTTAGTGCAGTGCTCTGAGTCTCATTGCATTCCATAAAGACCCACATGTTCAAGATTCCCCAAGAGTGTGGGTTACTGTGGCAACAGGAGAGCAAGTTCAGGATGGCTCCTGATTGGAGCACTGCTACCGACTGTTGATGTGTGTAGCGACAGAAAGGACATTATTGATTCAGGGTGACCCCCACGTGGCAAAAAATGTGCTTTGACTCTGTGATTTAGAAGTTTAAACAAATGCTTTATTAAGCTACGTTATATTACACTAGTACTATGTTAAAACTATACTAAAGTAATACTATACTAAAAAGATACTAAAGAAAAACTAGTGACTGTCTCCACACAGTCTTTTATCTAATTAGCTAATCAATCTAAACAACTATCCCTAAAATGCAATTAACAAATCACTTTCAGTAAACAATCACTATACACATTCTTCATGTACTAAACAACAAGAACAGCAAGTAGACATAATAATTGTTTTCTCTTCTTCTCTAAGTTTCTCACTACCTTCTCTTAAAAAAAACCTAGCAGAGAGAATTATATCTCTCTCCATTCAAAGGATGTAAATCCCACAGTATAGTAAAGAGAGATTATAAAAGTGAGATCTGTCTATTTATCTATCTATTTGAATCTTCCTGGCTCTGCTCCAAAGCAGTGGAAGATGCAATGCTCACCTAAACGCATCCCTTCAGGAGAGACAAACAGGACATGGCACAAGCAGAGGGAGGCCCTCACCAGACCCTTGAGAAATGCCACACCTTCCCTGTCAGCTGCCTGAGAGGCTCTTGCAGCTTCAGTCCCAGATGGCCCCTGATTGTAGGGCCAGGGTCACTTTGGAATCTGTGCCTCCCCTTGAACAGAGAATGACCCAGCAGAGCAGCAGCCCAGTGCTTTGGGAATGTGTGAGCCCAGCAGTCTTTGAGTCTTGGCCCACAAAGGTCATATGGGAAGCTGAAACCCATCTTCTCTTGCTTTCTGTGCAGGTGCTTCTAGAGAGAGAGCAGGAGCAGAGTGCTTCATCAGAGATGCCATGCCAGACTCAGGGAGAACTGTTCCCAGCTCGAGAGCAGGAAGAGCAGCTCGGGCAGCAGGTGGAAGTGCCACAGGAGAAAGGCCAGGTAAGCCTGACTGGCCAGGGCACAGAGGGAAGGGCAGGAAGAAGGGCATAAACAACAGCTCTTGGGACTGAGGAGGCCAGGAATCCCACAGGCACTGGAAGCACAGAGCCTTGGAATCTGCAGAGATCAGCCCTGGGACAGGAGGTTTGCAATGGAGGCGGATGTGGGTAGGGAAGCAGAAAGAAGTGGCTGAATCAATGTGATTTTGAGGCTAAAAGAGGGAAAAGCTGAGTCTGATGGCAGCTCCCAGTCACTTGCTCTGCATTTATCAGCACAGAACATCCAGGTAGAACCACAAGCAGAGCTGCCCGAAGCTCAGAGTGACATGGCAGTGAAGAGAAGGAATGAAGACATCCAAGAGGAGAAGAATCTCCCTTTGCAGAGGGACAGTCAACAAAAACAGGTGAATGAAAGAATGCCAGCCACTCCACTCATGAAAGAGAGTCCTTTCCGTTGTTGTTTACAGAACATGGACAAACTGGTGCCGCCACAGCTGCATGAAACTGAGGCTAGGATCAAGGCAAGGAAGAAGAGGACAGATGAAAAGATTAAAATCATCAAAGAGAAAATTAATTGCCTCCTTCAGGAGCAAAAGGCTCTAGAAAAGCGAGTGAAATATCAATAGGCACTGCAGTCACCCAAGGGGTGGTTTCTGCCCTCCTTGCCTTTGCAGTGCAGAGCAGCAGGGAGTGGGGTGTTGCCTCTGAGTGCCATCCTGATGAGGCCTCTGTCAGAGCTGCTCTCAAAGAAACTTCGTGCTCTGCTGAATCTCAGCTGATGCTCTAGACAGTGGCATTACTCCCTTGGCCATTTAGCCAGCAGTCATCCCCATGAACTCCTGCAGGCTTCTTCCAGGTGACCTTGTTTCTTGAGGTGTTTTTGCAGGTGAACATGGTCATTCACATAGATTTGGAATATGAGCTACAAGCTCTCTGTATCCGTTGTCAATCTGCTCCCGTCCTTTACTTTCTTCCCAGTAAATGACTCCTGGCTGACAGGGACAAGCTGTAGTCTCTGAATGCTTTGTTCTGTTTGACTTCAGGTGGAAGGTTCCCCATCCTACCTGGCAGCCTGCAGCGAGTTCCAGCAAATGACGGGCAACCAAGAGCCCCGAAGCTGGCATGAGGCCCAGGAACTGTACCATCCAGAGATGCTGCAGGATAAGCACGTCCCAAGGAAGGTGCAGAAAAAGAGAATTTCATGGCAGGAGGTAGAACATTAGAATGAGGAGCTGCAAATGTATCTGCAAACCTAGGAGGGGGAAAGGAATCTTTGAGAGGAATTGGAGTGGTCGTTGCTGCAGTCATCCTTTAGAACAAGAAAGTGGCTATGAACTTGAGTAAAACCAGCCTTTGGTTTTGACCATTTGGTTTCACAAGTGGACATCCAAAGCAATCCAGTTGAAGAGCTCTGCATGTGGCTGACTGCAGCTTCCTAAGGGCTTGCATTTCAAATGGCAATCTCTCTTTCATTTCAGGGCAATCTCTGCCACACCTTCCTGACATCAACTCATTTCTTCTCTCAGATCTACACCAACTCTGACACTGAAGCTGCTGCAGCAGAGCCGTCCCAAGGAGCCTTTGCTCCCCAGCCGAAGACGTGGAGCCTGAGCACTTGGTTCACCTCCCGTGCTGACCCAGCTGCTGCTCAGCAACTGGAGATGGCGGGTGACTCCCTGGAGCAACACAGTACGTCTGCTATCTTTCTTATCTGAGGGACAGTGTATTGTGTGCACATGTCAGCAGAGCTGTACCAAAGGGTTCTCCTCACTTCAGTGTCACAGAAGTGCTGGCATTGCTCCAAGGCAGCAAGAGAGAGCTCTGGGTGTTCCTGCTGCCTCTGAGGGCAGCTTAGACTGGCTGGAGATTGCCTGGGCTTCCCTCTCTGCCGAAGGCAGAAGCAGGAATTGTTCCTGCATCAGCAGAAGGCTGTGACTGCTTGGGTTCTAGCCACTGGTAGAAGCCCTGCTGAGATCAGTCTCCAGGAGAACAAATCAAGCCCTTTGTGATTCTGCAGCACAACCCAATGAATCTGCTTCTTGCCTGTAACAGCTGCCAGTGCTGTGCTCTCAGATAAGACCTGGTAGAGTTGAGAAGAGAGCCCAGTGGATTCTGTGTCTACCATCACCTGTTGGGACAAAAAGGGCACTGATCCACACCTCGGTGGGGCTGATCTCAAAGCCCATCCTGTTGTGTCCTGAATGGGGGCAAAAGCTCGTATGGGGCTCAGGCTGGCTCTGGCTTCTTCCCATCAGTGTCTGTCAGTGCTCATGCTTGGGCTTTGCCAGCCTTGTTGTGGTCGCTGCCCTGCCCCTGGGGGCTGGAGGGACTGCAGAGGCTGGAGCCTTCCTTAGCTGGGAGGGTCCCGCTGCTGCCTGGCTGCTGCAGCGTGGAGCTGCCTGAGGCTGCAGCCCCTTCTCTGGGCCGGCTTCTGCCTCGCACGGCCTGGACTCACAAGAGGGTCAGCATCTGCTCTGGGCAGCTCTCTGTGTCACAGGGGTGCCTGAGGAGCTCTGCTGTCCTCTGTGCCCGTGCCCGCCGTGCTGAGTAGGGAAGATGGGGACGTGTGCGGTGCCGAGAGGGCGAGTGCAATGGGAGCGACTGATCCGCGCTGTCAGGGTGAAGAGAAGCGGCGTGGTTCTTCACGCAGGGCACGGACAAGGGCGTCTTTGAGCTCAGCCTGCTCATAAAGGGTGAGGGTCCTGATGCTGAAAGCCCCGTCGCAATTGGTTCTGGCATGAGCTGCTCTGGTTTACAAATGCCGAGGCATTCTTCTGGCAAACTGCTGCAAGGTGGAAAAGATGGAAACACTTGGCAATAATCCTCCTGTTCTGAACTTGACATCTGTTCAGATCAATTGATTCTGGATGTCCAGGTGCATTTAATCTTAGCAAGTAGGAAACCTTTTCTAAATCTCGCAGACTTTATTCCCAAGAAAACAAAGGCACTGTTAGTTCCAGCTCTCCTCAGTGTTTCTAGATGACAAACTTACTTGCCTTGGTAGGTATTCTCTTCTGGTCTAAGTCTCCTCTGAGAGGAGACTCCTCTGCTGTCAAGAGGTCTCTAACTTCAAAGGATGCAAGAAATCAGTCTCTGTGCCAGCCAGACTTGTGCTGTGGATGTGCTGTTCTTTTCTTGTTGTTCCAGCACCTGTCCCTGTTGTTGTTAGCCAGCTCAGAGCTGGCTAACCAAGGGAGGGCTCAGAGCCCCCGACAGTGGGGCTGCCTTTTGTATCTCTGAGAAGGTGGGATCTCTGCTTTAAAGTGAACATCTTGCATTTTGTTTCTCTCAGGGAGAATGGTGAAGATGGAAAATCCCATCATCAAATACATTGAACTGGAAAATATTGGCAGTGGGTGAGTGTAAGCAATGCTAATTTTACATAACTATGCATCAAGTGTTTTGCTGGTGGAATAGGTATCAGGCGTGAAGTCAGCCAAGCTGCAAATGTGTTCAGGCACTGGGCTTAGATTGTCAGTGCTGATCAGAATTTCTAAGTGTGCTCAGAGGGCATTGTCAAGGACATGTCCATGCTTCCAGTGTCCTGCAGGTTTTAGGCATTTACAGCACAGATCTCCTGTGTGGGCTGGCTTTCAGTGCAAGATCTAAATGGCTTCTCATTTCTCTGCTTCTCTTTTGTTTCTAGGAGTTTTGGAGAGGTTTTTAAAGCACTCGACACTGCCTCAGGAGGAGAGGTAAATATCAACAGCCCCTGCAGACTCTGCTGCTCTTGAGGGGCTTTCCCTTCTGGTGTGAGCTGTGGCTGGAGCTCTGGCTAGAGCTGAAAAGGCACAAGAAGCACAGACTGGTGCCAGCCTGCAAAATACATTTGGCACTTTGTCCTCCTCAGCTGCCGGAAGGCAGGCACGCAGTGCAGCGCTTCCTTTCAGACAAGGACGCGCTCACTCGCTCTCCATTGCTAAAACAAAGGTGGTGCCTTAGAGCACCTCCCTGCTCTTTGGGGCTACAGCTTCAGAGTCCTGAATTCTCAATTCTGGCTGCCAGCAAATCCATCTGAAAGTTACTGGTAGTTCCTTAGCCACCTGCAGTGCTGCACTTGGCAATTGCACATAGGGAGAGATCTGCAAGGTGCCCTAAAAGCCCTAAGCCCTGCCCATAGCCCAAGATATATCCACAGAATATTAAGGCATGGATTAATGTCAGGGTCCGTCCTAGGGGACAGATGACCTGATGGTTCGTAGGAATGATCTCAGAGTGCAAAACACCAACACGGTACAAGGGGGTTTGCAGTGATAATCAGATCAAATGCAGTTTTATTGGAATAACTACAGCAAAAATGCGATAGAGGGATTAAGGGAAAGAATAAGATAGAGAGAGAGAGAGAGAGAGAGAGGAAAGAGAGGGGATATAGCTACCAACGCAGAGACGAAGTCCTTTGGTGCAGTCCAGCCGAGGTTGCGCCTGCTACGCTGGGGAGATCTCAAAGGCTCTAGCTAACTCAGAGGTTTTTATTACTGAAGATTGTGACGGGGGAAACAGATACAATAGGGAACAGAAGTATTGAAATAACTACAGGTAGTCCATGTTCTCAGCAGTAAATGAGCTTGATAGATGTAACAGGTAGTCTACATTCTTAGAAGTAAGCGAGAGCCATTGTTTTCTGGCTCCAGTGGTCACAATCTGCAGGCAAACATCTCGCTTCAGCCAGCTTGCCTCCCCCACACACCTCCCCTGGGCTGGGGGTTTCAGTCCCAGTCCTTGATGGAGAATCTTCTTACATCTCAGTCTGTCTGTCACGGTGGTTGTAAAACAGGTCGAGGGTGTTCTGTGAGAGACCACCTGAAACTCAGGAGAAGTCCAGCCAGGCCGAGAGGTGGGACAGCTTCCAGAGCTGCTATTGTTGCAAACGGGGCATGATGCCCTCTGCTTAGCATACAGGAAACACACTTGTGAAAACAATAACTCAACACTGAGCTTTCAGGTCTCAGGGCCCGTGGCGTGTGACTTTTCTCCTTCAGAGCCAGATATAGACGGGGGGGGGGTCTTCTCTTCAGTGGTCTCCCAAGGATGATCGTGAGGCAGATGAGGGAAAATTATGACATACTCTCACAATTACTTCTTCTGAATCCTAGAAAGAGCAGCAGAGATTGTGGTCAGAGGTTTGTGGGTGATAGTTGAGACACAACTGTTACCAGGTAGGCAAGGCATAATGTCAGTGGCCCCACGTGTCTTGTGCCCCCAAGGCAGCAGAGAAATGGGCTGTTGGAATGTCAGTTCCTAATTACTGCAGTGCCTAATCACAAGGCAGTTTGGCACAGCTCAGCTGTGTCATTGCAAAATCACTTGCTCCATGTGCGTTGCTGTCTCCTGCCACCAACTGCTCAAGTTACTGATTTTCAATGTCATTTTAGGTGGCCATAAAGAAAATAGATATTCAAGGAACGAGGAGGATGGAACGAAGCGTTAATGAAATCCAAATCATGAAGAGGTACAGGAGTCCCAATGTTGTGAATTATTTAGACAGGTGAGTGGTTATGGTCTTATCCCATGTGCGCATTTACATACAGCAAACATGAGAGGTTAAAAACCCACTTTGGTCAGTGGCAGAAAGTAGAGCTGTTAATTTTTATTTATTCCTATCTCTCTACTCATCTCCAATGGATGAGAAGAGAGTGCATCCTGTCTGCATGAGTCTTCCCTGGCACACCTAGTTTGAAAATTATTCCAAAATTATTCACAACCTGGATCAGCTGTATCTTCCTTAGTCATCAGCCTCGAAGTTTACTGCCTCCACATATTTTTGGGATTGATTTTTTCAAATTTCTGAAGTGCTGATGAACCGTCGTAAAATGGATTTCCCTTGGATTGTTGCCCCTCTTTGCCATTGAAGGGCATGCCAGGAAGACTAGGTGCTTCTTTCCAGAAACACCATGCCTGACAGGTTTTTTATCTGGGCTGTTTCTAAACTGCATTTTTCACTTGTTAGCCATCTAAGACATCTCCTTTTTCACAGCGGCGCCTGTCTCCTTGAGACTGCACAGATTGCAAACAATGCAGAGCCAAGAGGGAATATCTATTGCTATGATTCTGTCCTTGTCACAAAGGCATCTGGAAATAAGAAACCTGGAAGCAAAAATCAACGTAGCCACGCATGCTCATCTCCAGGGCCTTGTTTCCTTCTTTCAGCTACCTTGTGGGTGAGGAACTCTGGCTAGTGCTGGAGTACATGGACGGAGGCACCCTGAACAATATCCTCAGCACGACCTCCCTGTATGAAGATGAGGCAGCAGCCATCAGTCGGGAGGTCAGCAATCCCATCTGTGTTTCCAAGGGCTTGGGCAGGATTGTCTGGGAAACAGGGGCTCTGACCTGCAGTGATTTCCTGTGCCAAGCTTTGGTTCTGTGTTGCTGCTATGCTATGGGCAAGTAAAAGCATCTCAAGTGAAAGGCCTGCCAGTGCCCCTGCACTCCCTGTACTCAGTGCCAGTACTCTCCTCTCCTGCTGTTGTATTCTCGCTCTGGCTCATGTCTTTTTATTTGCTGTTCTCCACCTTGCCTCTCTAAATGTTTGCCTGGAGTCTGTCTTCACTGCATTCCTTGCCTGTGACAGCAAAGGTGCTGGTGGCAGGAATGGAAATGATCAGCAAAGAAAAAAGAGAGAGACTCGTTTCTCTCAGGCCTCAGCATACAAGGACAGGAGTGCAGCCAAAAGGCTCTTTGCTTCTCAGCACATGCACTGCAGCAGCAGTCATCCTGGCTGGTTTGCAGGGGACAGTCTACAACAGCAGGTGCTGTTGCTCTTTCAGAAGCTGACATGCCTTTCCTCAGAAAGGTCCTGCTCTGCAAGTGTTGGAGCAGCAAGCACTTCCTCTCAGTGGCACTGTGTTCTGCCATTACTGCCCATTCCCCCGGAGAGGGAATCTTTTGGATTCTTTGTTGCCTGTCTTGTGGGATGAAATCACATCACTCATTTTTGCCCTCCTCTTTCAATTTTCTCTCTCAGTGCCTGCAAGGACTGCGTTTTCTTCACACAAACCATGTGATCCATAGAGATGTGAAGAGTGATAACATCCTTCTCAAAACCGATGGTTCTGTCAAGCTGGGTCAGTGTATTCTTGGTCAGGAGCAGCATTCCAGGGATGTGGGGGTGGGGCTGCTTTGAGTGACAGCCAGCTCCCCAAAAATGGTGCTGGTGGCAGCACAGGGACACCCGCTGTGAGCTGAGGGCACAGTTGCAACATGCACAGAGATAGGAGAAGGAACAAGCAGTCAAGAGTGGCCTTGCTCTGTGTGTGTCCCTTCCCGAGGGAGGGAGTTACAAGTCTAAAGCTTCCAAAGAACAAAAGACACTACTGGGGACAGTGTAAAAAATGGGTGAGTTTAAAAGTCGCCAATGCCAGGAGATTCAACAGCACATTTTCAAACACTTCTACTGGGGAATTCTTTGGCTTGCTTTCCTAATTGCACAGAATTCAAATAAAAACAGTGTTTTGCTTTCTCCTCAGGTGATTTTGGCCTCTCTACTCAGCTCAGCTCTCAGCAGAGCAGACGGTGCTCGGTAGTCGGGACTCCTTGGTGGCTGGCGCCCGAAGTGCTGACAGGTCAACCATATGGTCCCAAAGTGGACATATGGTCTTTTGGAATTGTGGGGATTGAAATGATAGAGCAAGAACCTCCCTACTGGAACCAAAGTCCCATCACGGTAAGGAGCAAATACTCACTGATCCCACTCTCTTTCTCACCTGTCCCTTGTCCTGCGTGCCATTGGACAAAAGCCCATTGCCATCTGCCTGAACTGCTTCCACCAAGGACCCCTCCTAAAAATGTGCCTGCAACCCATCAGCATCTGCTGTAGTTGTGGTTGCAGCAGTGGGGGAACTCAAGCCTTACCACATGCAAACAAACTCCAAACAAACTCTATTCTCAGGCAACACTTTGCTTTGCCTTTTAAGTGCTTCCAGTCCTTTGGCTGTGGAGATGGCCTTAAGAGCAGAAAAGAAGCATCTGACAACTGCTGTTATCTTTCCAGAAAGGAAGGAAGGCAACACAAACCCAACAAAGTTTCTAAACTGTGGTCTTTAGAGATGAGCCTAACTCCCTGTACAGTTACTTCTCACTGGGAAACATGCCTGAAACCTGGGCATGAGAGTGTAAAGGCCACTGAGTCTCTTCTGCTTCTTGTACAGTGCTGCTGAAACACTCAGTCACCGTGTTTCTCTCCTAGCAAAAGGCACATTCTCTGTGTCACCAAGCCAGAGCCTGGTGATGCGGACAGGCTGCCAAAGCCTCCCCTTTGTTTCCTGGCTCTTTCTGGCATGGGCCTACCATTAATGCATTGACTTGAGTAGCCAAATGAGCAGAGGGTGGCCATAGGGATGGCACCTCTCCTTCTTCTGACCATGATAATTTTTCTTTTGCTGCAAAATGGGAACCTGCAATTTTCAGACTGCTGAGAGACAGAGCTGCAGGTGGTTCCTTTGTCCCCAAGCAGGAATTTTCATCCCAATACATTTGTGCAGGCATCTAAATTTCTCTGTGCTGAAGATGAGATTGCAAATGTTGATTTTCTTACCTGGGGATTAATTGATGGATTCCCTTTCTTTCCTTCCAATGACCATTGTTTTCAAGAAAAGCACAAAAAGTATGATGAGTTTTGTTCTTGGGCACGTGCGCTTAAAGGACCAACAAGCACTGCAGACATGCCTTTCATGTACTAAGCCTTGAAATTAATTTGTATAGCATAGTCCCTCTTCCAAAAAGCCTCTCAAGCTGGTGTGAATCCTCAGAGAAGCAAATGTGCTTTTGCTGATGTAGTTCCCACTAACTAGGTCAGCCAATGAAAACAGCTGCCAAGGCAAGATCTGCGGGATGGTGGAAAAGCTGTGGCTGCATCAGGGTTTGGGTGTTTGGTTGGTAAAGGAAAATGATCTCTGGGTCTCTGCCAGGGCAGAAACTGCCACTGAAGAACAGAGGTTAAACTAAGGGAGGTGGGAGAGCACTTAGAGATGTGAAAGCAGCAAGTGGAGCCTGGTGTCTCCTTTTCCTCCAGGCTACACAACTGATAGCCACAGTAGGGACCCCACGGCTGCAGCAGCCGAACCAATTCTCGCCTTGCCTGCGTGACTTCCTGAGCTGCTGCCTGCAGAGAGATGAGGAGCAGCGCTGGTCTGCCAGGGAGCTCCTGCAGGTAAAATGTGAAGGGGCTGCAGGTGAAACAGGCTCGGAGGGATGGGCTCCTCCTCCACTCAAGTCCAAGGCATCACATGAGCCCCATTCCTCCTCACCTCCATTCTTGGTGCTCTTCAAATTAAAATGGTGAGGAATCCTAGACTGGGTTGGGCTGGCATGGCCCTGTAAAGGTCCTCTGGTGCAAGTGTCCTGCAATGAGCAGGGACATCTTTAAAGAGATCAGGTTGCTCAGAGCCCTTTCCCACTGGAGCCGGAATGGTTGCAGGGATGGGGCACCTACAAGCTCTTGGGGCAACCTGTGCGAGGGTCGCACCATGCTCCGAGTAAACAAGTTCTGATTAGATCCTATTTGTGTTTCAAAATATTCACCCACATCCTATTGTAACTGGCCCTGTTATAAAAGATGTCCCTCACTTTCTTCAAAGCCACTCTGAAGTCCTGGAAAGTGGCAATAAAGTCTCCTGGGGGCCTGTTCTTCACAAAACTGAGTAACTCCACCTCTCTCTGCATTTCCTGAGTCAGGGAGCTCCTCTGGCTGTTTCAGTCTCCCTCTTTTGTCATTTGGTGGGGTGTTCAATTTTATCTAATGGCAAAAGAATTGAAGTAGAGCAATGCAGGGTACAGAGACATGAAATGGTGGTGCAGGAACTCAAGGAAGCCAGTCTCAGCCTAGGGGTCAGAGATTTGGCCGTGGGCAGGAGGAGTCTTGGGGGGCTCACTGTGAGCCTCTGAGTGGCCCTGGTTTGTGCCCTCCAGCCCACCCTTAGAGGTTTCTGCCACGCAAACAGGTACAGCTGGGAGGGACTTGTGTCAGCCTCATCTGCTCCCTGGCACGCTCAAGCAGACGGGAACTGTGCCAGGGTTACTGCTGGGTTGTGTGGCAGAGAGGGAACTGCAGGGCCCGGTGCCACTGAGCTGGCCCTGCTGGGAAGGAAGGAGCCATCCAGCACACGAGGGGCAGGGCATGGAAAGGTAGACACTGCTCTGTCTCCCTGTGGGAATCAGCACAGTGCCTGTCTTTCAAAGAGAGGGACCAGTGTGAGGCTTTAGAGATTCCTGAAAAGAAGAAACTCCAAGGACAGAAAGCACCGTTTCTAAAGCACTGGCAAGGCAAAAATCCTAGCAAGATGAAGACACCTGAATAAATGGATGAGTGGGATTCTGGGCCACATTTGCCTCTGATGGCAAAGTCCTGCACATAAAGGTGGAGGTGTAGATGGTCCCATTGGTCCTCTTCCTGCATCCTTCTATAGGCCAGAGGAATCCTGTGAAGCACTGAGCTTGGAAAGTCATGGTCCATTATTTTTTGTTGATTTGGTTTTTTTCCCTTTTTGGCAGCATCCATTTGTAACATTTGCTGAGCCTGCATCCAGCCTGGTGCCGCTGATTGTTTCAGTGAAGAAGAGGAGGAAGAGAACAACCTGACAACCACATCAGGACCATTTATTCGTCCACCAGTTTAGAGTAGGATTGTAGGTTAGGATTAGGATTAGGATTAGGATTAGGATTAGGATTAGAGTAGGATTGTCTAATAGGACTGCAGAGTTGGATTGGAAATGAATACAGTTTCTGAAAACACAACTCACCTTGAAGATTCCCTTCCTTCTCACTCTGTGAATACGCCCAAGAATTTCTTCTGAATTGTCTGTTGTTTCTTAAAGGTGGAAAGTGACACGGTGTTTTTTGGAATGGTGTGAAAGTCGGGAAAAAGGATGTTTTTCATTCATCCTCTACAGACCACACTGCCTTTGGAATCTGGCCTACTGGTCTGTTTTTGGACAGCTTTGGTATTTCTATTTAAAGGCAGAAAGAGCAATGGCATTTGAAGGCAAAACCAAAAGAAGAATGAGGCAGCCCAAACACCCTGAGCAGATGCAGGCCTTCAGCTGTGACTGGAGAGCACTGGGGCTCCTGCCACTTGGATTTGTATCCTGAAATGCAATAATCTCTTTGGCTGGAGGAGAGCCTTGCTCAAGTGAGAAAGCAGAAAGATCAGAGAGGGTGCTCAGGAAGGTCTCCTGTGGTGCAGAGCTGTCAGCGCCTGGGAGGTGAGAGTGGGCCCGGCCTTGGCTGGGGTGGAGCCCCAGCAGAGCCCCGGCAGAGGCTGGAGCAGGCTGAGCCCCTGCAGAGGCAGGCTGGAAGGAGGCCCTTGGAGCTGCAAGAGGCAGCAGCCGGGCCCTGGGTGCCTGTTCCTGGCAGTGGGTGAATCCTCCACTCTCAGAGCCCAGGTGGCAGCTGGCAGCTGCCGAGGGGAAGCGCAGCCGTGCTGGACACAGCCCAGCCTGGAGGCATTGGCCGTCTGGAGTGTGCCCAGGAGCAGAGAAAGGCCAAGGGCAGCCGAGGGCCGCTGGGCTGGCTGAGGATTCCTCCTCTTCTGCCGGCTGCCCTGCAACTCCTGGCAAAGGTCAGCAGTGTGTGCAGCACTCTGGGCACTGGGGCAGGGAGCCGGGCTGCTCGGCAGGCTGGAGCACAGGGCAGCCTCCTTCAGGCCCGGCTCTTGTGCCAGGGGAAGCGAGGCCAGCGTGAGGCAGGGACAGCTTGGCAGGGCCCATCTGCAGGAGCCAGCGCCTCACGCAGCTCTGGGAGGAAGCGCCTGCAATCCTGCATTTCTGCACTGAGCCCGAGCAAAGGTGTGAGATGCAGAGTGTTTGGCAGAAATATTCAGGCCCACCAGGCCAGACTGCTTTGTGCTCTCTGGCCCACAGCAAGTGCTGTGCAATGCAGCACACACCTCTATTGCAGGGCTCTTCTTCTCAGTAATCATCGCTCAGCTGTCTCTCACTGACATATTGCTGGCTGAAGACCTGTCTCTTCCATATCCCCTATAAAAAGACCTTACCTTAGATTCTTAAACTTAGCATGCATGCATGTGAAAAAAAAACCCCCACAAATCTTTAGGAAAATCAAGACATTAAAGCAGATTTCATTTATCAAACCCACAGCAACTGCATTAAAATGTGGGTGTATGAGCCTTTCTTCAAAATTTTCTTCAGAATATCTCTAGAGTAACTTTTGAGACATAAGTATGCTGCCCCTAACAAGTCCAGATTACTTGGCAAAGGGTAATCAGTCATCCATTAAGCATTCCAGCAGTTGCGTAGCATTTTCTTCTGATAACTGATCCCTGGATATTGCAACCAGCTGCTGATTTGTGTCTGCCCACTTCTATTCCATGTTCTGAGCCAAGAGCAATAGTACCATTGTGAGTGCATCTGAACACATTGGACAGTGACACCCCATCCTATTGCCTAGGTTCTCCCATGGAAGATTCCTTGCTCTTTTTTCTCTGCCACCAAAGGGGATCTGCAGTCCCTGCCGGGCACTGCTCGCTCTGGGTTGTCAAGGCAGAGGCGATGCTCTGGTGCACTTGGCGCAGGTGAGCCTCGGGCCCGGGCAGGGAGCGATGCTCCGAGCTGCCGCGGATCCGGCGGAGAAGCCGAGCGGCGCCGTGGCTGGGCTGGGAAGCCGAGCGGCGCCCGTGGCGCTGCCTCCCCAGGCAGGGCTGTGCTCTCAGCGCCGCCGGGGCTGCCGAGCAGCGCTTTCCACGCGCCTCCGCCTCCGGAGCCAGCCCCGCAGCCGCGCTCTCCCGAACCGCACTGACCCGCGCCCGTTCTCGGCCCGGCTGCAGGACTCCCTGATTCCGGGCTCTCCGGGTTCCCAGTCCGCCTGCAGGAGCCTCCGATCCTGGGCTCCTCCCACTGGGCTCTCTTCTCTCATGTCTTTCCCCGCTTTCCCAGGCCCTCTCCACTCTACTCCGGATCTCCTCCCTGTTCTCAGGTTGTCCCCTGTCTCCTGGGTTCTCCCTTCTCTCTCGGGTTTCCCCCAGTCCTAAGCTACCCCTTGTCCAAGCTCCCTCCTTTCTCGGGCTGTAGCCAGTGCCTTTATTCGTCTCCCTGGATCTGCCCTTCTCCCGATTACTCCTCCCTCTTCCAGGATCTCCCCCCTCTCCCAGGGCTCTTTCCTGTTTCCCCGCCTCTACCCTCTTGGAAGGCTACCCACCCTTTGCACGGATCTCACCCCCGCCCCCGTCCCGTGATCTCCCCTACTCCCGGGCTCGTCCCGCTCTCCTGGGAATTTGCCCCTCCTCCCAGCATCTCTCCCCTCTCCCGCTCACTCCTCCATCTGCCACGTCTCTCTCCCCTCTGCCGGGATGTCCGCCGGTTCCCGGAGCGCCCCATGCCCCCGGCCCCTCGCCGCCCGTCCCTCGCCGCCTCGGCCGGGCTGCTCCGGGGCCGCGCTCGGAGCGCAGCGGGGCCGGGCCGGGGCCGCCGGGGCCGCCTCAGCTCCGCCCCGCGGGAGGAGCCGCCACAGCGCCCCGGCAGCGGCCCCGCGCAGGCGGAGCGGCCCCGGCTGCGCCCGGAGCTGGGCCTGGGAGGGGCTGCGGCCTGGGAGAGCTGCTCCGGGCTCGCTCTGGACACGAGGAGCTGCGACCTGTGCTCGCTTTGTACCCTCAAGGCTGCCGGATGCCTTGCAGTGAAGCTGCAGTGCCCGGGCTATTCCGCTCTCTTCTGGTCCTCAGCTGAGTATTGCTGGCCGCGGGTCACTGTACGAATCACGAAACGGGCGGGACTGCTGAGGAACGCGCCTCGAGCTGTTTGTTTTCCAGCATCAGTCTCATGACATGGTTGTTACAGTGGGAAGATGCCAGCACCTCACATCCCTGGCAGGAGGCAATGAACTTAATGGTACAACTGACTTGAAAAATTTTTTGACCACTCACACAAAGCAAAAGCATATTGACAGTAGTTCTGTGCAACCACTATAAGCACACGTAGCTTTTGTTAAAACATTGCTTGCTTCTTTCAAACACTATACCTGCTTGTAAGCCTTAAAACACAATGGTTTTTTTTTTTTTTTAATGGGATAATTGGGCAAATATTACAATTA
The DNA here is from genome assembly GCF_028551555.1 of Melozone crissalis. NCBI lineage: Eukaryota > Metazoa > Chordata > Aves > Passeriformes > Passerellidae > Melozone > Melozone crissalis. The sequence continues at coordinate 14,555,933 of NW_026535783.1, read as the reverse complement.
TTGAGCTTAGAAGTTCCTAATATCTTGTTAGAGATACTTTTCTGTAGCTCAGGGAGTCATTCCAGCCAAGCGTTTAATACACTGGTGCGCCAGTATCAATCAAGTTAGAATGAGCAGCCCAGCTCAGCTCCACGGAGCAGTCTCTGGACTGACTGACAGAAGTTCCCAGGCAATGGGAGCTCTCCTCAGATGAAGATATTGCATTGGTTCAGAGTCTGGGGGCACAGAGATAGACCAATGAGATGTCTCGGCCTGGGAGTTTGGAATGGGCTAAATGGGCTGTGGGTGCTGAAGGCAATAAACGAAGCTGTTTGCTGATGACCAAAGGGAGTTCTGTTGTGTTACATCTCAGACATATGAATGTCCTGGATTCTACAGTTATAGACACAAACCATTGTTCTATTTGTCCTTACTTTTCTACTTCTTATATAACTTTTCTGCTGACAAATTTACTGCTTAGCTGTAACCAAAGTTCAGCTTTCTCTGAGATGTGACTTTTGCAGCTTTCCCAGAACCCTCTGATTTGAAGGATTCCCACAATTCCCCCTCACGGTTCGGGTAAATAGAAGCCTTTGTAACCGTGTTGTTTATTACCTACCTTGCATTTCATAGCTTTACTGCAGCATACCTGCTTCTTACTTGCTTAAAGCATCCTTTTTGCTCACATTAAGCCTTGCTATATTCCAACACAGCAATTTTAATGCTGTGAAAGTCCGGTCAGTTCAAAGGGCAAAAGTCACGTCTGATAGCAATTACAAGTCATTCTTCCAAAAAAGTCTCACCTGTTCTAAGGTCTTAATTCAAAACCTTCCTCCACGTCTATACCTTCATCCACAATCTGTGTGAGATTTTGAGAATTCTCTGTGAATCCATTTCCTACCTCTCTCTCTTGTGTGATAAAAACTTCTTTGATCGTTTTGTCCATCATTTGTCATACACACCGACGTATGCAAGGTATTACTACCAGTATCACTGCCAAAACACCCAACATATGGAGACCTATTCTACAAGGTCCCCTTAGCCAAGGTGCAAACCTCCATCCTCGGAACAAATTATCTGACCAGGACCCACCATCTTCTTTAATTTCGGCTCTCAAATCTTTCAGCTTTTGTATGCTTTTGAGGATGGATTCAGAGTGATCAGACCGGTTCATACAACACAATCCTTCAAATTCCACACAACCATGTCTCTGTGCCAGTAAAAGAAAATCAATTGCTGCTCTATTTGGAAGGGTTGCATGTCTAACACTATTAACATCGGTCAACATGTCACGGATTGCAGTGGATGTGCCATTAGTTTGTTTACTCAGCCAACATGCAACCCGATCTAATTGTTTCAATGCCATTGTTGAAGCCAGCTGGGGTAAAAACAAACCTGCTGAAACCCTTTTCGCTGCCTTCCAAGGCGTGAAATCACTTCTACAGTTTTCACGATAATGACGACCAGATCATGTTCCCCTTTGCTTTTTCTTAATGACCGCTTTGGCAGTAGGCGCAATTACAGTGAGCCTCCCATTGCTACATGGGCCACCTTCAGGGCATGATGGGATGCCCTGCCAGGGTCTATCTACACAGGTGAACCAACATCCTTTTAGTAATTGTCATGGATATTGGTCTGCTTTAGAAAGCACCTCCCAACATTCCTAATAATTACACCAAAACCTTGAGTTTTTGTTTGCAAAATAATAGGGAGTAACATTGTACTTTGGAGGATCACTTTCTCGCCAATCATTAGCGGTAAATGTAAGGCAAAAATCCATTGTTAAAGGACCAAGGATTTCTAATTCTTGGGGTTTCAGGTACTGCTTTGGGAAGTTCTTTTTCCCAAATGTTCCAAGACTATACAGGGCTCCTCCCATTGTCAATTTCACCAGGCTTACTATTGAATTGCTTTTTGACCAAGGGCAAATTCTTTACTGGCACACTGACTAGTCAGGTTGAGAAAGGCTTTTCTGTTCCGAATTAGACAAAGACATGGTATCCGAGCCTGCTGCCTTGGCTAAGGTCACCCAGACATTTGGTTTTGGTTTTTCCACAGACAAATCTACACTACAAATTGACTAAAACTCTGCACTATGAGAAGCAATCAAAACTGACACCGTACTAACATTTGATTTTGCAGCATCCTTTTTGTGAGCTAATTGTTGGCTAAAGCTCCTTCCATATCCTTCTCAATTCAAAAACATTACTTTTGACCTGTAATAAAAATTAACCAAAAAAACCCTACGCTTATTCCAAGAGAGCTCTACGAAACCAACAAGTGACACATTTATAAACCACATAAAATCAGAGTTTGCAGGTTCCACCGATGCACAAGGAACATCAGGTGTGACCCGTGATCCCTCTGATTGGCTCACGTCTGCGTACTTGCTTCTACGGTCTTGAGCTCGTCAACTGTCCTGGGGTGCGATATGGTTTGACGTTCTTTGCTGTGTCCCACTTGTTTCCTGCACCTGTAGAGACAGAAGCAAACCCTTTGTCCAAAGTGATTAATCAGAAAGGAGCTTCAATTGGTCCTGTCCCAGGGTATCTAATTAAAACAGGGGGATTTTCTTTCAGTTTTGCCTGTGTGTTATTGTAAAAATGCCTAGAAATCAGTGGATCAGGTTCTGCAACAGAGCTGTTTAAGAAATTAAAACATGCAAAGCTTTGTTTAACCTCATCTGTGGTGTGACCTCCACTCCCCCCTCTCTTGATCAAGAATGCGTTTTAATGTCTGATGTGTCCTCTCAGCAACTGCTTGGTTGTGGGAGAATGTGGAATACCAAGGATATGACGAACACCAAATCTTTAAAAATGTGGCCAAATTTTGAGATACATATGTGGGATCATTGTCAGTTTTTTCTTCTAGGGGCACACCCAGTGAAGCAAAAGGTCTGCTAAAAATGTTGACAGGCATGATTACCTGCTTCCCCTGTGTGAAGACAAGCAAAAACTCCACCAGAGAATGTGTCCACTGAAACATGAGTATTGGTAAAAATACCAAAGGAAGGCTATTTAGTGACATCCATTTGCCTTAAGTGCAGGCTTTGCAAACCCCGTGGATTGAACAACTCTTTCTAGAAACAGGAGGCTGCACAAGCTGACAGTCAGGGCAAGTACTAATGATAGCTTTACCTTGACTTTTTGAAATTTGAAACATTCACACAAGTGCTTGTGCATTTTGGTGAAAAAAGGCATGATTCAGTTTTATTTGTTCCAAAATGTTTAGCAAAGTGTTTGAAATAAGCACTGTCAGTTTGTCCGCTCTCGCGTTTCCTTCCACTAAAAATCCAGGAAGCGAAGAATGAGCCCTGATGCAAGAAACAAAATATGGATTAGTTTGTTATTGTAAAGTTGTAAAAAGCCATGAAAGCCAATGATATCAAGTGTCATTACTAGGATTCTTTAGAACTGATCCTTCTATTCTTTTAACCACATTAGCAACAAAGGCAGAATGTGTGAATAAATTAAAAGGTTGTGGGAAGAACTGAGAAGCCTGAACCACAGCAGCAAGCTCAACCATCTGAGCAGATCCCTCTACTATTTGAATATCTGATTCCCAAGTTTTAGTTGGGAACTTGGTTTGGTTCAACCAAGTAATGACTGATTTGTGACTTCTGCCAGATCCCATCAGTGAAGACAGTTATTGTGTTTAAAGGTTCTTTACTTAACAAAGGTTTCTCTCTAAAACTCAATTTTGCCTGCAATAATTTGTGAGCCGGGTAATGAACAGAAGCAATATCTGCAAAATTTAATAATTCTCGTTCAAAATCATCAGAATTTGCAGAATTTTGCATTGCCCAATCAAGATAATTTTTTTCAGTGGTAAATAGAGAACTGCAAATTCTTCACCTGCTCAACTTAATAACCTTGTTCTGGCCTTAATCAGAATTTGTGTTATCCTCTCTAAGACTGTAAAAATTGTCTTTGGAAACCTTGAGGGAAGAAAACCCCATTCTATTTTCAACAAAAGGTCTCTCTCAGAAGGGTCTGATTGAAAAATGACAGAACAAAGTTGCATCTTTCCTCCTAAAATTGCAGAAAAGTATGTCTTTTCTGGAATACAGCGATGAGCTTGTTGTCTTTGGAGAGCCTCCATGACCTTGTCATGCGCTGCGCGAGCTTCAGGTATTAGAGTTCAGGAGAGTTGATGGCGCAGCTTCCTCTCAACAAATTAAAAAGTGGACCCAATTCATCGTCCGTGATTCCCAAAACATGTTTGTCCCAATTGATTACTTCTAGAAGCTGTTGTAAGTCTTGCAGGGTGTTGACACAGGTCTGGAGCTGTATCTTATGCAGTGTAATAGTTTTTTCAGTCATCTTCCATCCCAGATAGTTCCAAGGTGGAACTTCTTGAATTTTGGGTATGGAAATTTTAAGTCCAGCATTTTGGATTTCAGTAACAACACTAGGACAAGTTCCCTCCATCTCTGGCTTCATTGGAGCAGAGATGAGCAAATCATCCATGTAGTGTGAAATCACGTATCGTGGATACTTCTGTCGAACTGGAGACAAAACTTGTGCAACAAAATATTGTCAAATTATAGGCGAATTCTTCATTTCTAGAGGCAACGTTTTCCAGTGCTATTTCTGCATGGGTTCTCTTTGATTGATGACTGGAACTGAAAATGCAAATCTTGGAGCATCATTGGGATGAAGTGGGATGTGGAAAAAACAATCCTTTAAATGAATGACAATGAGAGGCCAGTGTTTTGGGATCATTGATAAAGAAGGAAGTCCAGGTGTAAGAGGTCTCATGTCTTCAGTCACTACATTGGTCTTCATGTCATGAAACAACCTCCAGGAGTCCAATGCCTTCCTGTGGATGACGAATACTGGTGAATTCCAGGGATTCTTTGTGGATGTGATGTGACCTTCTTGTAATTGCTCCTTTACCAATCCTTTAAGGCTATTTGAATTTTTCTCTGTTAAAGGCCATTGATCAATCCATACAGGAGGATCAGTTTTCCAGTTCAGCTTTCAAGTGGCAGGTTATGATGTGGTTTCCACCACAGTTCCACGTCCAGTTCTGCTCCCCATTGCGACAGGATGTCTCTCCCCCAGATGGTGAGAAGCTTCTGAACAAGAAACGGATGCACTATTGCTGTCTTTCCTTCAGGACCTGTAATGTTAATCATGGATGCACTTTGCAAACATACGGTAGCATCTCCAGTCCCTGTGAGGGAACCTGCAGGAGCTACTAAATCCCAATCTCTGGGACAAAACATGTGAGAGAATACAGTGACATCTGCACTAGTATCCGGCATACCTGTAACGTAAATGATTTTACCACAGTCAGTCAGGCAGCAAGTCAGTTTTGCTTGCTTGCGGTACAAAATTGCATCCAAAAGACCTCAGGACCTGAGGTTCCAAATGGCACAGACAGCATTGAATTCTCTGGAAAATTGTTTTACTTGGCTGTACTCATGGGTAGAAGAAATGCAATAGCTATCGGTGCTTTTGGTGGAGTCACTATAGGAACGTTACATGCAAGATTTAAATATATAGGTTTATTGTTAAAATCTATTGAAACAACCGCTGGAAGGACTGAAAGTCTGAAAATTTTGGTACTATCTCTGCCTAGAATCAAAAGCTCTTGTCTTTGCTGAAAAAACCTTATAATATCAGTAGAAATACTTTCATATCAGAAATTATTTAAAACGTGTATCAATTCTGAGGAGGCCAATTCAAACCTTGTACGTGAGGGTATTGACCTGGGACCATTTGATGGATGGTTGACTGAGGGATAAATGACTGAGGTACCAATGCCATTTGACTGGGTAATTGACTGTAAGGAGGTCACTACTTGTGTCGAGGTGCGGTGATAATCCGGGCTCTTTTTTGAGTTTAACGACAAAGCTTTGCCATCGATGTCAAATTGAGAATGACAGTACTTAGCAAGATGCTTCCCTTTCCTATGCTGAGGGCAAATAGAAAGCGCTTTAGGTTTGACTGTTGTTGTAGGACAATCTCTTCTCCTGTGTCCTGCTTTACCACAAGCAAAGCCACAAGCCTTTTTATCAGAGTCCAACTGTACAGTACCAACAGATTTTTAGAAAATGTTTCTTTGTGCTTCAAGGGCCTTTTCAAGCTTTTCCATTTTTTGTCCCCAATTTTCTCCCAAAGCCTTTCCCAACGTATCTCTCAATGGTTTCCTAACTTTTCTTAAGAATCTGCAATCTGCTTTCCAAAAGCACTGACTTGCACATTAGCAAGATGTTTTGGAGAGATGAGCTTACTGCAAGCTGTTAGCATCTCTGTTACACTTGGAGGCTGATCATATAAAGTTATAATAATTGTTTTGCATTTTTCCTATAAGTTCTTTGATCTCATGGTGAGAAGGAATTTCGTATTGTGTATTTACATCATTATGACCATATCTTACAAGTAAGGCAAGGAAGTGTTTATTTGAATCCAAATTTTTTCTAAATTTGGAATGATATTAGACCACTTAGGTAGTTGCAATGGAAGGTCTACTGTCGATTTAGACTGTGGTTTTTTTTCCTTTTCATCACTCCTGTATCTGATCCAGAAGAACAGGTAGTGTTGTCACAGCAATCAGCTGTCCCATGAACCCTGCCAAAAAGCTCCAAGTTCCAAGGTTTGTTTTTATCCCAGCTGGCTTCAGCAATGGCATTGAAACAATTAGAGCGGGTTGCATGTTAGCTGAGTAAACAAACTAATGGCACATCCACTGCAATCAGTGACATGTTGACCGATGTTAATAGTGTTAGACACAACAGAACTCCCTTTGGTCATCAGCAAACAGCTTCGTTTATTGCCTTCAACACCCACAGCCCATTTAGCCCATTCAAAACTCCCAGGACGAGACTCCTTTCCCCCTCCTAGGTCTGCAGATATATTTGCAGATCCTCATTCTAATGTTCTACCTCCTGACATGAAATTCACTTTTTCTGCACCTTCCTTGGGACGTGCTTATCCTGCAGCATCTCTGGATGGTACAGTTCCTGGGCCTCATGCCAGCTTTGGGGCTCTTGGTTGCCCGTCATTTGCTGGAACTCTCTGCAGGCTGCCAGGTAGGATGGCGACACTTCCACCTGAAGTCAAACAGAACAAAGCAGTCAGAGACTACAGCTTGTCCCTGTCAGCCAGGAGTCATTTACTGGGAAGAAAGTAAAAGACGGGAGCAGATACACAAGGGATACAGACAGCTTGTAGCTCATATTCCAAATCTATATGAGTGACCATGTTCACCTGCAAAAACACCTCAAGAAACAAGGTCACCTGGAAGAAGCCAGCAGGAGTTCATTGGGATGACTGCTGGCTAAATGGCCAAGGGAGTAATGCCACTGTCTAGAGCATCAGCTGAGATTCAGCAGAGCAGGAAGTTTCTTTGAGAGCAGCTCTGACAGAGGCCTCATCAGGATGGCACTCAGAGGCAACACCCCACCCCCCTGCTGCTCTGCACTGCAAAGGCAAGGAGGGCAGAAACCACCCCTTGGGTGACTGCAGTGCCTATTGATATTTCACTCGCTTGTCTAGAGCCTTTTGCTCCTGAAGGAGGCAATTAATTTTCTCTTTGATGATTTTAATTTTTTTGTCTGTCCTCTTCTTCCTTGCCTTGATCCTAGCCTCAGTTTCATGCAGCTGTGGCGGCACCAGTTTGTCCATGTTCTGTAAACAACAACGGAAAGGACTCTCTTTCATGAGTGGAGTGGCTGGCATTTTTTCATTCACCTGTTTTTGTTGACTGTCCCTCTGCATAGGGAGATTCTTCTCCTCTTGGATGTCTTCATTCCCCCTCTTCACTGCCAGTTCACTCTGAGCTTCGGGCAGCTCTGCTTGTGGTTCTACCTGGATGTTCTGTGCACACAAATGCAGAGCAAGTGACTGGGAGCTGCCATTAGACTCAGGTTTTCCCTCTTTTAGCCTCAAAATCACATTGATTCATCCACTTTCTTCTGCTTCCCTACCCACATCTGCTTCCATTGTAACCCTCCTGTCCCAGGGCTGTTATCTGCAGATTCCAAGGCTCTGTGCTTCCAGTGCCTGTGGGTTTCCTGGCCTCCTCAGTCCCAAGAGCTGCTGTTTATGCCCTTCTTCCTGCCCTTCTTTCTGTGCCCTGGCCAGTCAGGCTTACCTGGCCTTTCTCCTGTGGCACTTCCACCTGCTGCCTGAGCTGCTCTTCCTGCTCTTGGGCAGGGAACAGCTCTCCCTGAGTCTGGCATGGTGTCTCTGATGAAGCACTCTGCTCCTTCTCTCTCTCTAGAAGCACCGGCACAGAAAGCAAGAGAAGATGGGTTTCAGCTTCCCATAGGACCTGTGTGGGCCAAGACTCCATGAGTTTTGGCCTCACACGTTCCCAAAGCACTGTGCTGCCGCTCTGCTGGGTCATTCTCTGTTTGAGGGAAGGCACAGATTCCAAAGTGGCCCTGGCCCTACAATCAGGGGCCATCTGGGTCTGAAGCTGCAAGAGCCTCTCAGGCAGCTGACAGGGAAGGTGTGGCATTTCTCAAGGGTCTGGTGAGGGCCTCCCTCTGCTTGTGCCATGTCCTGTTTGTCTCTCCTGAAGGGATGCGTTTAGGTGAGCATTGCATCTTCCACTGCTTTGGAGCAGAGCCAGGAAGATTCAAATAGATAGATAAATAGACAGATCTCACTTTTATAATCTCTCTTTACTATACTGTGGGATTTACATCCTTTGAATGGAGAGAGATATAATTCTCTCTGCTAGGTTTTTTTTAAGAGAAGGTAGTGAGAAACTTAGAGAAGAAGAGAAAACAATTATTATCTCTACTTGCTGTTCTTGTTGTTTAGTACATGAAGAATGTGTATAGTGATTGTTTACTGAAAGTGATTTGTTAATTGCATTTTAGGGATAGTTGTTTAGATTGATTAGGTAATTAGATAAAAGACTGTGTGGAGACAGTCACTAGTTTTTCTTTAGTATCTTTTTAGTATAGTATTTCTTTAGTATAGTTTTAACATAGTACTAGTGTAATATAACGTAGCTTAATAAAGCATTTGTTTAAACTTCTAAATCATAGAGTCAAAGCACATTTTTGGCCACGTGGGGGTCACCCTGAATCAATACTGTCCTTTCTGTCTCTACAAACATCAACACTCGGTTGCAGTGCCCCAATCAGCAGCCATCCTAATCTTGCCCTCCTGTTGCTTCAGTAACCCACACTCTTGGGGAATCTGTAACATGTGGGTCCTTATGGAATGCAATCAGACCCAGAGCACTGCACTGGGAACTGCACTCTTTGTGCCTCTGTGCTCGGGCAAGTTCTTCTCTTGCACTTGACCACACTGATGGTGCTAAAGTGGCTGGAACCAGAAATGCAGCCCAGCCCTTCCCAGCTCCTCTAATCTCTGAGGGCCAGCTGGAATGCAAGGGCATTGATTTTCTGCTCAATTCCCAAACACAGCACACACTGATTCCCTGGGCTGCCAAAAGACACGGGAGCCGTTGACTTGAAAATGATGGGCAAGCCCTGCTGGCCGGTCTGGTACCAGAGCAGCTCGTTCTGCACCAACATCGCTGCCCCAAACTATGTATTCTTGTGCAAAAATACTGCATTATCCAGAACTGCCTCCTTGAAAATTGAAATTCTAGCAGAATTTCTGCCAGTGCTCTAAAAGGGCAGGAAAGATTGAGAAAAAGATCCCTTGCTCCCTGGAGAAGGAGAAATTGCACAAGGGTTCTCTTTCTATCAAACAAACAAATCAACAAAATATGAAAGTGTTACCCACACCAGTGTCTAAAGCACTTGGATGCTGTGAGGGGATGTCTGGAAGGGAAACAGGCCTTGCGCTGAGCTTTGCATCTATGGATCTAAGGCAGCGATTTATGGAAGTCCGCCTGAAAGTGCCTCATGAGCCCCCCCATTTTCCAGGCTAAAGCTCCCTCAGCACCTCCTCCCTGGCCTTGTGCTGCACCCCCTTGCCCAGCTCCCCTGTCCTTCTGTGCACACGCTGCAGCCCCTCCATGACTTTCTGCTCCCCAGGGCCCACAAGTGCACACAGCACTCCAGCTGTGGCCGCAGCGCTGCCCAGCACAGGGCCACACTCACTGCCCTGCTCCTGCTGCCCCACTGCTGCTGGCAAAGGCCACCATGCCCTTGGCCTTCTTGGCCCCCTGGCCACACGCTGCCTCATCTTCAGCTGCTTAAGGCCGCCAGCCCGGCATCCTTTTGGCCCACACAGCTCCCCAGCCACAAAGGTGCCTATTTGACTTCAGATACAGCAGGCACCATTGCAAGATGGCCTTCCTGTTCTAACACCTCATGTTCCAAGTAGATATCAGCCACTGCCCCTTCTCACCAGCGAGGGCTCCTTGTTGAGCTCCACGTGCCCTCTGAGCTCCAGTTGCAACCTGTCCCCGCACTCGCTCAGCAGGTGCCTGGACACAACCGACAGGGCGCTGGCACCGTGCTTGTTCAAGTGCAGACCCTGCAGGGCCGTGACAGCCTCCGGCCTGCCCTCTGCCACTGCCCTGACAGAGTCCGCTGCTCGCTCCAGGGAGGCTGAGGTGACATCAGCCCCTGCCTGCAGCTCAGCCGTGCCCTCAGTGGTTGCGGCGCTGGTGTTTCTGCGCCTAAGGCCCAGGAACCTCCACAGTATCTGCAACAGAAAGTGGGGCAGGAAGAGAGGGACATTCCGTGGCCTGCTCCAAGCGCGGCGCTGGGCCAAGCAGTGCCAGCAGGCCCAGCCCAGGTGGGGACGGCCGCAGGTACCTGCGCTGGTCTGGGGAAGCAGCCGCGAGTGGGGTCCTGCTCCAGTGTCCCATCCTTGTCCGCATCTGGAAAAGAGCAAATGGAGCCAGAGCTGAGGGGCTGCGGGAGAGGTAGGAGAACACGGCCTAGCCCTGCACGGCCCAGGCAGGGACAGCCCCCGGCTACCCAACGGACCAGAGCACGGCCAGCAGGGGCAGCCCCAGCCCCTCTTAAATCCTCTCTTTGGGGACATCCATAGGGGCAGGGATGGGATGGGGCAAGGGCGGCCAAAGGCACCAGCCCTGCGGCCTGGCTCTGCCACTCACCGTCCTGCACCGGCTGCAACTTCTCCGGCTCTGCAGGCTGCTGCGCTGGGGAGGCTGCAGGCCCTTTCTTTTTCTTACCCTGAAGCACCCTAAAGAGCCTGAGCACTCTGCCTGCCATCCTGCTTTTTGGCCTCTAGGACACCTTTCAGCCAGATGACTGGGTAAAGCTCTGACTGAGAAAGTCCCGCACTCTGGCCGCAAGGCCAGGCGCAGCACTAAGGGCTTGGAAAAGCTGTGGGTCAGTGACCAAAGAGCTGGCTGTGTGGGGCTCCTCACAGCACAGCTCTGCCACGTCCTCTCCTCTCACGTGCACCGAGCACTGTGGCATTGCTTTGTCACCGCCAGCAGCCACTTCACCACGTGTCACAAAGGGCCCTGTTCCATTCCGTTCCATGGTAACCGTGCTGTGCCGTGTCAGCAAGGGCCCTAGGACACGCTGCCAAGTTCTCTGGGGCTACCCCAAACCTGCCCCAAATGCCTCTGATTGGAACAAATCCATTGCTTCAAGTGTCTAAGGCATCCTGGGACACACCAAGCCCAGCCAAGTGCTCAGGGGAGGACTCTCCACGGTGCCAGGCCAGCACAGCCCAGCTCACTGCTGGCTCTGGAGCAGAGCAGCTTCCAGCAAGCACGGGGCAAACACATCTTGCCAAGAGTTAAAACTCACCAGATAGGGGAGGTGGCATGAATGTGTGCATCAAGGCCTTTGAATTCACAGCTCCCCAAGACAGCTTTGGGGCACTTGGCTGGACAAACAGGACTCAGACCTGTGCTCAAAGGTGGGCAAGAAACCCTGCCGCAGGTGCTTGGCTTGGTCTCTGCAGGCCCAGGCAGATGCCAAAGCTGCTCTTCACATCCTTCCCCTGCCCCTCAGCCAAGTGCGAGGACTGAAGGAAACACAGGAAGTCAAATGGAGACACTTGCACCTGTCTCATTGGGGGCTCCTGGGGAAGCAGTTTCCTCGTCAATCAAGCCCCTCTCTTCCAAGGGCACTTCCCCAAATGTGTACATTTCCTGGGCAACACCAACCCACCCTTAAGTGCGGGGTGCGGAGGTTCATGGGCATCACACCATAACCAATATGATCCAGTGAAGCTAAATTTATTATTCCTAAAAAGACTCTATTTATAATAAATCTCTACTGTCCACGTGTCTCTATCTAATACATGATTGGTTAATCCTAGCTGTTCACACCTCTAAAATAGAATGCTGATTGGATTATCTAAGTCTTCGTGCATCTTGCTGGGGCTGTATGGCCCCCCCATGGCTCACTTTCTCAAGCTTGCTGACAAACTTGCTGAGTCCTGATGACTTTTCTTCTTGCGTCTTCTTCAAGGATATACCGACCCCATTTCTGAATATGTCCATAATTCATTCTTTGTGAACGTGTTCATTCTCCATTATTACAAGCAGGCTGGATTGTGCATCGGCTCAATACGGCCGTTGTCTTGCAAAAACTCCTCCACCTGCAAAATATGTTCAACAGTTCCCCGCTTTTGTTTTTGCACAAGCCAGACTGATTTAAAAGCACGGTCAATTTCTTTTTGCTCACAGCGTAGTAAGCAAAGCACTATTAGCAGAAATGAAGAAAGAATGAAATACAAAGCCAATAATATGTAAGATTATTTATTCATTACATAGCCAAGAATACCTAATGCCAAAGCATACTAAGTCCTTGAGCCAGCCTCTTATTTCCCAGGATTTTAGCCACTCATCCAAAGAATTCTAAACAACTGTCAGCTTTATCGTGTTCTCCTTAAGCAATGACACTTTCTTGTCCATAGATTCAGAGTGCTCAGAGAGATTCATGCAACACATCCCTTCAAAATCTTCACACCCATCTCTCTGTGCTAGCAACAAAAACACTATTGCAGCCCTATCCTGTAATACAGCGTGGCGTATGCTACCTACATCAGTGGTAAGCTCATTCAGTATTGCAGATGTAATGTTAATTTGTTTGTCTGTCCAACAAGCCAAATATTTGACTTGTGTAAGGGCCTATGATGAAGCTACTCCTGGTGTAAAAAGTGATGCCAGTATAACCAAAGGCATATTCTACAATTCTACATAATCCTTCCAGTCTGAGCCTAATAGATGCACACTACGTTTTGGACATTGGAATTTGTGCCTGATGTCAAGCATCTGTTGAATGCTAGGGGCAAACAGTGTCAATTTCCCAAAATAGCACAGTCCTTCTCATGCTTTCTCAGGAATCTCCGGCTAAGTTTAATCTCCACAAATGAGAAAAACTGCGGCTAAGTTTCATCTCCACAAATGAGAAAAACACCTCTGCAGGAGGTGACATCCCTGCAGATTTTGGTTTTAGGGATACAACCATGTCCAATTGGCACAGTCTGCCGTGGTATTGTAATACCAGGAAGAAACAGGAGATATCCAAGTGCCATCATCATCCGGTTTTCCTGATTTCTCCCTAATCAGCTCTTTACCCCTTTGGTACTCATAAAACAAACAGTAATTTCCTGGCACTGATCCCAAAATATCTAATTCCTTTGGTCACTGACTTGTAGTATTTAAACCTTGAACGATTGTAAATGCCTGAATTCCTAACAGATTTCTAGGGATGCTTTGTTTTACACACCAAATTTCTGTGATCATCCCATTTTGATTAGTGCACCAATTTCAACAGGCCTTACTCAAGTTGCCATAAATTTGAGCTCTGGCCCAATTTCCCAATTCTTCCATTGAGTCTAAAGGAATTCCAATGAAACAGGTGCCAAATGGATCTGAAGGTGGAGCTAGTGATAGGCAGAAAGATTCCTGCCTTGTTCTGTTAGCCTATGGAACCTTCATGTTAGCTCGCTGCTTTATCTTGTATACCGCCTGCATTTCCTTAATCACTCCACTAAGCAACATTGTTAATATTTGCCAGACTGGTGCTATTGTCGCCCTTGTGGTCCATCACGCCTGCGTTTGCCCAAACTGCTTTGGCTTGTTCTCACTCCAAATCTCTCAAGTGAGGTGTTTGTGGTATTGCTATTCTTCCTCTACATTCTGTAGCTATTATCTTGCTCCCTAGCACAATTTGATTTACTACAGCAATTAAAGCAAGTTTAAACTGCAATTGCAGTAACAATCTTTGCTTCTATATTTCTATCAAAGATACATCTTAGAGAAAACTCTGATATCTTCTTGAGTTAAAAAAAAAAAATTTAGCTAATGCCATTCTCGGGGTACTAGTGTTAAGTGTGTAAGAACAGTTATTGCATATTAGGTTGATAGGCTTAAATTTTTGCTTTTTTTCCTCGGACCACTACGCAATTATGTTTTTCACAAAATTGTCCCCAAGTTTTTTAGTTACACTTCATACAATGAACCTTAAGCCATGGCTTACATGCACAACTATGCAGATACCAAGCATTTTCTCTCTGATTTACAACTTGTGAGGGAAGTGAAGGTCCACGTGGCTGGAATCCAACAAATGCCTTTATCTGTAAGTAAGCACACAGAACTTCTTCCTCTTCATTTCACTGAGCTGGTCCTTGCCACACCCCTGTTCCTGGACTTTTGAACATGACCTGAATGCCGTCAGGCAATTCCTCCCTTGGATTATGTGTGAGGGCATGATGCACAAGAATACGTGCATCTTCCCTATCTCCTGTTGTTCTGAGCTAATTATGCACAAAATTGGCTTTACCTATTTTTTCCTCAGGGGATAACCCTGGAGTTCCCCCTTTTTGTTTTTGCAGCATGTCCTTGAACATCTGATGGGCATGCTCAATAATTTCCTGTCCAGTAGGATTGTGAGAAATACCAGGGTCACGTCAAATACCCCATAAATTACAGAAACCTTTGAATCTTAAGGAACACGAAGCAGGACTATTGTCATTCTTAATTGCTAAGGGGACACCTAATATGGCAAAGAAATTGAACAAATATTTCTCAACATGACGTCTCACCTGTTAAGGGAGTAGCCCATAAAACACAAGCATAGGTATCTATGCAAACATGTACAAATTTTTCCTGACCAAATTCTTCTACATGAGTTACATCCATTTGTCATAACTGCGAGGGCTGAGTACCCCTAGGGCTAACACCATGCCTAAACCAATGCCATCTCGTTGACCGGTCAGGACAGGATCACACAATATTAGAAGCATCAGTAAAGGGAATAGCAAATTGTTTACCTAACATTTCTGCAGATTGATGAAGAAATACATGGGAGGTTTTGGCCTGTCAGCCTGTGCCACTTCCCTGTCACCTCAGTGCCACCATGGCCCTCGGCTGCCCCACAGCCCTCAGCCCCAGCAGCAGCTCAGGGTCAGCGTCCCTTCGGCGCCACCGCCCCCTCAGCCCCCTCAGCCCCCTCTGTCTCACCGTCCTTCAGCAGCTCCTCAGGGGACATCTAGAACAATAGAGATCAATTTAACTATATAGATGTATATATATGCACATATAAACACACCTCTGTAAATCTATACATATAACTATATGGATATAGAAAGACAATTGTAGAAATCTATAAATCTATGTGTACACTAAGGGATTCCACCCATCTGATGCTCACAGGCTCTCCCTCTGGTCCTTCTTCCCATGCAGGGCAGCCCTCCTGACAAGGCAGATCAGCTGGAAGTCTGGGAAGCAAAGGGAACACTGGGTCAATATTGGCCTCTCTGCATCATTTGTCCCTTTGGAAGTAACTGCCCTTCTAACAAAGTCTGTAAAAGATGAGCCAAAAGGCAAAATCTCACTTGGCAATTTGAAGCCTGCTCTTCAAAGAGCCAGACTCCTTCCAAGAGTTTATAACTTCTGAAGTTTTGAAATATCCCAATACACTGAAAGCCCTCAGTGTATTGGGACACTTTTGCAGGGCCAAGGGCCCCCATGAGAGCTTGAAACACAGACAGACCCAGCTGCCACAAAGAAGCCCAGCCTGGTTCTTTCTCGGTGCTGACAGAGACACCTCAGTCCTCACTGAAATGGCTGAAGCTGAAGGTGCTGGCAGTTGAGTTATGAACTAGCACCGCTCCCTGCCATCCACAACCTGCCCTCTGCAGTGAGCCACAGCTCCTCCAAAACAACCACCAGCTCTGGGATGAACAGCTGGGTGACAAATGACCACGTAATATTGGCTTAGGCATTTATGTATTAGCTTTTGGATGTTGTTAGTGATTATAGGTATTTAGAAATAGCACCAGTTAGAACTCTTTTAGTTGCTTGTAATATAACAGAATCTATCAGCTTAAGTTTGCACTGCTTTGCTCATAGAAACAGTAGCGTAATGAATATAATATCTATGCATCACTTATGGAAACAATTGTGTGATGAATGTATTGCGTTATAGACTCTAGCAAAACATAACGGGAAAAAAGGCTTGTGTGTAACTAAAATCAGTGTAAGGCTGTCAACTGACCAACCTGTCCAAGTGATAAAATAACCCTGATACAAAGCAGAGCACCAGAGGACAATTAGAGAATATCATGTGAAATTTAGGGAGAACCTACTGAAGCCTTATCAGAGGAGGTGAAACATCAGGAGACACAAGCTGAAATAAAATATGTTGACCTGATGCAAAGGATGTCATGCAGTAAAACTGAGTGCGAAGCAGTCAAAATAAGGAGTTCCCAAAACATGAGAAAATTCCCAAGAATGCTGGAAAAATTCATGAAACACATGAATATACTTGCCTCCCAGCAATGTAACACCATAAAGCTAACACTGTCACTTAGCACCAGATGTTGTTTGGGTGTTAGCCCTTGTCAGGGTCCGTCCTACTGGACAGATGACCTGATGGTTCGTAGGAATGATCTCAGAGTGCAAAACACCAACACGGTACAAGGGGGTTTGCAGTGATAATCAAATCAAATGCAGTTTTATTGGAATACCTACAGCAAAAATGTGATAGAGGGATTAAGGGAGAGGAAAAGATAGAGAAAGACAAAGAGAGAGAGAGAGAGAGAGGGGGGATATACCTACCAACGCAGAGACGAAGTCCTTTGGTGCAGTCCAGTCGAGGTTCCGCCTGCTACGCTGGGGAGATCTCAAAGGCTCTAGCTAACTCAGAGGTTTTTATTATGAAAATTGTGAGGGGGGGGGAAACAGATACAATAGGGAACAGATGTAACAGGTAGTGCATGTTCTCAGCAGTAAATGAGAGCCATTGTTTTCTTGGTTCAGTGGTCACAAGTTGCAGGCAAACATCTCGCTTCGGTCAGCTTGCCTCCCCACACACCTCCCCCGGGCTGGGGGTTTCAGTCCCAGCCGTTGGAAGGAGCAGAGGGGCCTTTTCATGTCTCAGTCCTTGATGGAGAGGCTTCTTACATCTCAGTCTGTCTGTCACGGTGGTTGTAAAACAGGTGAGGGTCTTCTGTGGGAGACCACCTGAAACTCAGGAGAAGTCCAGCCAGGCCGACAGCTGGGACAGCTTCCAAAGCTGCTATTGTTGCAAACGGGGCATGGTGCCCTCTTCTTAGCAAACAGCAAACACACTTGTGAAAACAATAACTCAACAGTGAGCTTTCAGGTCTCAGGGCCCGTGGCGTGTGACTTTTCTCCTTCAGAGCCAGATATAGACAGGGGGGGTCTTCTCTTCAGTGGTCTCCCAAGGACGATCGTGAGGCAGATGAGGGAAAATTAGGACAGACTCTCACAGCCCTGAGTACCACAGTGCTGCAAATATGGTCTTTTTTTATCCTATTAGTATTAAACTTTTAATAATTCTAAGCAGTGAATTCTGTTTCTCACAGCTGTGAAGGAAAGAGCTCCCTAACAGGACTGCAGGCAGCACCAGCTTTGCTCAAGGATGCAGACCCAAAGTGCTCTCTGTCTCCTTTAGTTCTCACTAATTTTAAGGGGTGATTTCAGATTTTCGTTGAGCTCCTGGTTTTGTGACTAATGATTTCCTTGGCCTCAGAGCTTCTGCGGCTTGTATTTTTAATGTATCTCACTACAGCTATCAGCAGAGTGCCACTACATGGATTTAATGCTTGGAGACAAAAAGCTCAGATTTCTACACTGACCTTTTGCTGGGCTTTTCCTCTCTTGCTTCAAGAGTCACTCAGTGTTGCCTCCAGAGCACTGACATCATGCAGCAAACTTATCCACGGACATCAGCAAAAAATTGGGACACCTGGCTTGGTGACACAACTGCCACAAGGTCAGGTTTATTCCCTGCTCTCTTGCCCCAGCAGAGGACTCAGTGTCAGAGCCTCTGGAGAAGCGTGGAGGGCAGGGCTCAGGCAGGTTGTGCCCGTGCACGATTTGAACTCAAGGCACCAGGAAGCACCAAGCCTGCAGACAGGAACTCAACCCTTCTCATCTCCCTCACTGCCAGAGGCAGGCTCAGAGCAGCCATCTCACCCCTCTCTAAACCAGTGGGGGCTCTGTCCTTACCAAGCTCCTCGCAGTCCTGGGAATTGTTCCTGCGGCTCTCGGTGCCAGGCAAAGCTCCCTCTGCTGCAGCTCTGCCCACAGGCTCCCCTCCTGAAGACTCAAGGGCAACAGTATTATTGCCCTTGAAAGAGAAACAGAAAGGAAGAAACCCTTCTCACCACTTACACAAAACACCTGGTCCAACAACTCCATGGCTCACACACTTCATCCCTTCTTCCTAACAACAACTCTGGGCCCCAAAGCCCTTCAACAGTCAAAAAAATTGCCTTCTCAAACACAGTCCAAAAGCTGTCAGAGCTGACAGTGTTGAACATGGGGGTGACACTGAACACATGGAATGGCTGCTAAGCAGGAGTCCTGCCAGCTCCTGGCAAAGGGATGTGCTCCTTCCTCCACAGCCCTGAGCACAGCAGTCTCATCCAGGCTGCAGCTTGGCAGGGACAGCATGGGAACACACATCTCTTCCCACAGAGATGCCCAAGAGCAAGGGGAAAGAGCTCTGCAACATGGACAGCAAGACTGGCCAGTTTGCCCAGCTGAGGATTTCCCAGATGGAAACTGGACTGCAGGCAGCAGCTTACTGAGAGGACAAGAAAGCTGCAGCTGCAGCCCAGCCCCAGCCACGGCTCTGGGAGCGCCCACACGCACGGCAGGGCTCACACAGCAGCAGCAGCTGCAGCCCAGCCCTTGCTTTGCCTTGGCCTTCCCACCCAAAAGAGGCACAGCCCACATCTGCTGCTGCAACAGAGGCACCTCTGGCATACCCCTCCCTGCCCGGGACACTGGGCCTTCAGTGCCACTTCTCCAAACACTCTTCTCTTCTTTCCCATCAAACAAAGCCTCTTAGAACCTACAAAGCTTCCACTTCCTCACCACAAATGCTCCTGCATCAGGGGTTCTTCCCATGAAAAGGAACACCCAAACTTGGCCAACACAGCCTTACACCTTTCCATCCTTACTCATGGATGACATTTTCATTCCCTCTTCTTAAGGAAGTCATGCTTTACCTGGCAAAGCCGTCCTTGTCCATTCACAGCTGAACTCAAGAAGCTTTGCCTTCTCAGCCATGCAACAACATTCACAAGTTCTCAGTCCAGCCCCTTTCTTCCCTGCCCAATGCAGTTGCCCAAGCAGAAGGAGAAAACATCTCCTCCAGTGTCTCAAGCGCCATGTCCAGATCCGGCGGTGGCAATTCCTCTTTCCCAGGAGTATTCCACAGCCAGCTGTGGCTGTCCATGCTGCAGAACCTGCACTGGCAGCTGGAGTGCTGGGGGCTGAAGTGTCTGGCCTGGCTGCAAGAATCCAAACACATTGGTCAGGCTCCACAATGTGTCTTTGGGACGCAGAGCTCTACTGCTGCCTTGGATCAAAAATCACAGGAAGCACACAGCAACCTCCATTCCAGAAATGTATTCAGAATTCCCAGGGGATTGAAGGAGTGAGTTCTTCCTCTTAAAAATATTTATCTGAATTGTCATGTACATAGATTAAAGCATGGACTTGAAATCTGGTATAGACACACACAGAGACACACACACACACAAACACCCTAGAATCACAGCTTTGTGCATCTTCCCAGCAGCTTTGGGATTTGGCTACATTTGGTTTCTCATCACAAAAGACCACAGAAAAGGGATTCACCCAGGAAGAGCCCAGATCTGTAGACATACATGCTAAACTTGTACTGTGAGTTTCTTCTATAAACAGCCTTGAGGGTGAGGCCATATTCTTCAGCTGCAGCTGTTGTGGGGCACACAGAGCTCATTTCAATGGCACGGCTTGATTTGCAGGGCAGACAGTCTTAAACATCTGCAATGTCCCATCAGAGTCCCAGTTTGGCTTCATTCAAAGGAAGAGGAGAGTGCACCTAACACTGACCACTTGTTAGGCAATATCTTTCACCGTGCCCTTGTACCCCTACAGAGAGTCTGTCTACAAAATGCCCAGAACACCCTCCAAATCTGCAGCAAGGACAGGAAAATGAGGCAGAGAATCTTTCTGTTTTCAAGGTCCCCCTTCCTAGGCAACTGGACACTTTCTACCTGCTTCTCACTTGAGATCTACCCATGATAGAGCACTGCAGGAAAACATTTGAAAGATCATTAACCAGGAGCTGCTTGGAAAGCAAGGGTAGAAGCTCTTTCCCTCCCTGATGGGCTGCACGCTGGGAAGTGCTGCTCTGAAGATGTGCAGCTGCTCCTCTCTGGAGAGGCCATGGAAGGGCTGTGATGGTCTATGGGTACCAGAGGAACGATGAGCTCAGGTTGGCATTTAAGCTCCATGGGAACAAGCAGAATGAAGAGCTAACAGTGGAGATGAAATTTGCCTGTTCCTGGCTTCTCTGATGAAACGCCAAGAAGTCCAGATGAAGCAAACACCTTCCCCCAAGAAGCTAGGAAAATCTCAGAATTATGAGCACCTGCACTTCGCCTGGAATGGTGTGGAGGCAGCTCTAAATGCTCAGGTGAGGCAGCACTGAGGTCCTGGTCTGAGAGCGCTGTGTAGCAGTGAGGGAAGGAAAAGGGAAGCAAAGGGAAGGCTGGGTCACTATTGGTCTTTGGGTGTGCTTCCCTTGGCAGCAACTGTACTTCTGTCAGGGAAAACAAAAGCTCCCTGAATTGTTAAAACTGAAAATCATGGACAAAGACTCTCTAACTAGTCAAAGTAAGAAAGTGGTGTGTTCATTACGCTGGCGGCCGGCACAGGGGAGGGTCATTCCTGAAATCCGTGACCGCTGACCAGGCTCGGCTCAGCACGGCACAGCACAGCAGGTTCCAGCAGGACAGGGAAGGGCAAGGCAGGCAGGGAGGGGCGGGGCAGGGCACTGGGAGCAGTGAAGGCTCTGTCCCCACGCTGCATCCCATGCCTGGGTAACCATCGGAGACAGAGAGGAAGGACATTGCTCGTGCTCGGCTGGGGAAAGGATGAAAAGCGGGACTTAGAAAACATTAGTTTGGACTCCTTTTTAGCAGACTAGCTGGTTTCATCTCAGCATGTCCTCCTGTCTTTGGCCGAGTTGGTGCATTTCTCGTGATTTGGAGTCAGCTACAGCAGCAGGAAGGGGCAGCAATTTTGTCAGCATGGATATCAAAGCCAAAGTGCTGCCCCATGGATGGATGTTGCTTTCTTCAAAGCATTTCTGGCCTAGAGTTGTAGTGAACTGACACTGGTGTCTTCCCAAACGGCGTTACTATTTTCTTTGTTCAGGAATCACCTTTTTTCTTTTCTTCCCCTCATCTGGGGAGAGCTCCAATGCAAATGCCTCCTGCAGCCAACTCCTGTCACTGTAGACTGACAAAGGAGATCTTGCAATGGAGAGAGACTCCCTAGAGCTGCTGTGGGGAGCTGAAGGGGGAAGCTTGTGCTCTGGGGGACGGACACTGATAGTGGAGCCCTGGAAACTGTAAAAGATTGAATCTGAAAAAGTTAGGCTTTGTGTTTTCCCACATCAACTGCTCCTGCGTAAGCAGTATGAAAAATTATATAATTGTTCGATGTGATGATTGTTTAGTAATTAAAGAAGAATCATGAAAAACTATATTGGAAATTTAGGGAGGGCTATGCTCGGCTGATGTCTATGTATACATTAGAACAATATAAGTTTAATAATTAACATTGAAAGTTTTGTAACGATCATCTCAAATATATGTAATGATCATCTCAAATATATGGTTGGAGTCAGATTTTAATTGAATACTCCTGAAACCCAGAGGTCTTAATAAAAAGCACCTGCATATAATCGCTTATGGGATTATGTGTTTCTTAAGGCTAACAAAACCCATGATGTTTATCCAAGCCTTGCAGGTTCATTCCTGAGCTTCTTGACAGACCAAAGAGACTTTAGGATTTTTGTACTGGCAAATAAATTTCAGTCTGGGCACTTCTTGAAATGCTTCAATTATCCTTTTTTTCGCTTTTCTGCAGAAATATTGTCATCATCTATTCCTTCCAGAGAATCTTTTCCTGCTTTTTGGAGAGCTCCTTTTTTTGCCCTCCCAGATCAGGCCAATTCCCAGGGCCCCTTCCCAAACTGAGGTGCAGCCCATGGCCTCCACTCTCCAGCTGGAACAGAAGGAAGCACAGAGTTTGCTGTTGTGGGAGAGGAGCTTCTCGTTCCTGCCTGCTTTCCCTTGGGGACATGTTGGTGTGTTCTCATTTGATAAAGGCAGGTTTAAACTCTGAAGCAGTTGTGTTTCAAACTGCTCCCTCCTCGAGCTCTTCTGCGGGTATCGTTGGACAAAATGATCTTGGTGGGAGCTCCCTGTGGCAGCTTAAGGAAGGAGGTTGATATTTCAGGGTTGTGACTGCTGAAAGCAGCTGGTTTTTGGAGGTGTCCAGAATTGGGAGTGGCTCCTTTTCTCACCCTCCTGCAGAAAAGGAAGTTGCAAAGTGGGAATTTCATTTGTGGAGATGGCCGCCAGGGGTGTTTGCCAAGAGATGGGCTGGCAGAGAGGCAGGTCTCGTGCTAAACTGGCTGTGTGTTTGTTTTGATATTGGGGAGGGTCAGAGAGGCAGACACAGACACCAGCTGAAGGAACAATGTAATTTAGTGTAATGCAAAAGTGCAAAAAAGAGTCAGAAAAGAATAAGCTAAGCAATGAACCTCAGCATTATTACAAAAGGGTGCCTCTGGTGATTAAGGAAGATACATCACCAGGTACCCCAATGGTTTCCCCTTCATCCAGAGCTGCACATCAGCTGGGGGAAGCTGTCCCAGCCAAACCCTGCAGAACCACGGCCAAGAACCGGGAAATGCTGCGGTGCCTCCACCTTTGCCGGCCACGAGGCTCCCGAGTGCGCTGTGAGAGTAGCCTGGATCTGATCGTGCTGGACGAGCAATGTGCCAGATCTTCTGCTGGGGCACAGCTGGTTTCATTCTCCTCTTGGTCTTCTCCTCGAGCCTGCCCAGGGCTTAAGGAGGAACCAAGACCAGGTGTGGCCTTGTCCATTTTCCTCATGCAGAAAGATGCAGACATGCTTCACCAGTGAATGGAGGCAACAATATTTTTGACAGTAATACTTGGTTAAGGAGCAGATGCATAGAAAATTGGGTTGGAAAGATCATCTAGAGAGCAGCTTTGGCTCAGGTCCTGTTGTGGAGGCTTCAGTCAGGGTCTGGTGTTCAGGCCTTAGTCCTTTGGTATTTTGTGGTGCACATCAATGCTGTGCAGAGCTGGAAACAAACAAGTCTGTCTGTAGCACAGTTGAGACAAGGAACAGGATTAGCCCTGCAAGGCCAGGCTAGGGCCAAGAGCAATAGGCCAGCACCCTGCCTTTGCCCACAGGCAGCCCTGCAGAGCAAGCAGCCACTCCTGCCCAGGGGCTGAGGTGACCGAAGCTGCCTCCCCGCTGTGCAGCTCTGCAGAGCCCGCAGAGCGCAGGGTCCTGGGCAGCCAGGGCAGCCCGGCTGCCTTGGAGCACAAGGAGTGGCCCAGAGAGAAGCTGCTGCCCTTTGCTTTGGAACTGTTCCTTAGAGTCTTGTCATTATTCCACAGTGTCTGATGTGTTTTCTTTTCCTCTCCCAAATCTAACAGAGCTTTTTGAGAAAATTGACTGAAATAGCTTCTGCTGCTGGTGGTGGTGCTTTTGTCTGCAGGTGAGGGCAGGTGATTTGAACCAAGAACGGAGTCCATTGTTAACACCCCAGCTTTGCCAAGTCAAGAAAACCATTCATAATTGGGCTGCCAGTGCTGAGCAATTTTCCTAGGTTTTTCAAAGCTCCCATCTTAAGAAATCCAAGAGCCACCTTAAGAAATTCAAGAGATTTTCCTCCATGTGGATACCAGCAGTACCATGATGCCAGTGTTTTCCACCTCGTTTTCTGTGTCCTTGGTGGTTTTAAGACTTCCTCAGTGCCCATTGAGAATGAAATGACCTGTGATCATGTGATTTGAGAGCTCTGTGTTCTTCGTTGGCACATGAGTGTTCATGACAAGCTGGACACACCAGTCGTGGCTCTGTTGAGTTAAATTCATCCCAATTTTGTGCAAACAGCAGCCCCGAGATGCTGAGAAGAGCAAGTGCAGTGGGTGGGTGTGCATGCACACGCCTGGGGGCTGACTGCTGTGTGGGCAGAAGGTTTTGCACTGTTGTAATTCTTCACTCTCCCAAGCTGGAGGAAGAAATCAAATCTTTATTAAATTAAAATATAGAAATCTATATGAAATGAAAAAGTAGCAAAATGAATGAAACAATACCTATTAATTTATCATGGATGTAATTTAACATCTATATACTATTGCCTGCCAGGGGTCTCTGGACAAATCATGAACAGGACGGGACTGCTGAGGAACGCGCCGCGAGCTGTTTGTTTTCCAGCATCAGTCTCATTACTTGGGTATGACTATGGGAAGATGCCAGCAGCTGACATCTGTGGCAGCAGGCAAAGAACTTAATGGCACAGCTTACTTCAAAAAGTTTTTGAGCAATCACACAAAGCAGACGCATACTGACAGTAGTTCTATCCAACCACTATAAGCACACGTACCTTTTGTTAAAACAGTGCTTGCTTCTTTTGAATACAATACCTGCTTGCAAGCCTTAAAACACAATGCACTGAGCTCCATTATTAAGCTGAGAAGTTCCTAATATCTTGCTAGAGATACTTTTTTGAAGGTTAGCGAGTTATTCTAGCCAAGCACTAACACACAGGCCATTTTTCTATTTCTCCTTACTTTTCTACTTCTATAACTCTTGTGCTGACAAATCCTATGGCTGCTGCTTAGCTCCAACCGCAGTTCTGCTTTCTCTGAGGTCTGCCTTTTGTAGCTTTCCCAAAACCCCCTGATTTGAAGGATTCCCACAATTCCCCCTCTCTTTACAACTAAACAGAAACCTTTGTATCCGTGTCATTTATTAACTACCTTGCATTTTATAGCTTTACTATAGTATACCTGCTTATTACTTGCTTAAAGCATCCTTTTTGCTCACATTAAGCCTTGCTATATTCCAACACAGCAATTTTAATGCTGTGAAAGTCCAGTCAGTTCAAAGGGCAAAAGTCATGTCTGATAGCAATTACAAGTCATTGTTCCAAAAAAGTCTCACCTGTTCCAAGGTCTTAATTCAAAACCCCCCTCCATGTCTAGACCTTCATCCAACATCTGTGTGAGATTTTGAGAGTTCTCTGTGAATCCATTTCCTACCTCTCTCTCTTGAGTGATTAAAACGTCTTTGATCATGTTGTCCATCATTTGTCACACACACCAATGTATGCAAGGTATTACTACTAGTACCACTACCAAAACACCCAATCCATCGAGACCTATTCTACAAAGTTCCCCTTAGCCAAGGTGCAAAGCTCCATCCTTGGAACAAATCATCTAACCATGACCCACCATCTTCTTTAATTGGAGCTGTCAAATCTTTCAGCTTTTGTATGCTTCTCTGGATGGATTCAGAGTGATCAGACAGGTTCATGCAACACAATCCTTCAAATTCCGCACAACAGTAAAAGAAAATCAATTGCTGCTCTGTTCTGTAAGGTTGCATGTCTGACAACACTAACATCAGTCATCATGTCACTAATTGCAATGCAAGTAGCACTGCCTTCTTTCTCCAGCCAACACCCTAATCGCTATAATGGTTTCAAAGCCTCACCCGAGGCAAGTGGACGTAGAAATTAATTTGATGTAACTCATTTTGCAGGGCCCTAGGGTCTGAAATTGCTATTACACTTTTTTTTATAATGATGGGCAAATCTTTTTTCTCTGTGTTTTCTCTTGATGGCTTTTTTAACGATAGGTGCTATCACAGTGAGTTGTCTGATGCTACACGGGCCACCTTTAATTTTTGAGGAATTCCCTGTCAGGCTCTACCTCCACAAATGAGCCAATTTTCTGTTACTAATTGTCGTGGGGACTCATCTAGGTCATCAGCTTGTCAGCAGTTTCACCCTTAGGGGACACTGGGGTAGTACAATTGCACCACAAACTTGAGTATCTGTCCACAGGATGATGGGGAGTAACATTTAACTGTGGATCTCCCTGGTACTGAAACTCAGCACAAAATTCCATTAGAAATGAACCAAGAATTCCAATTCTTGAGGTTCAGAAGGTGCTCTAAGAAGATCAGGGGCCCAGTGATTCCCGCTGGTTATGGGATTGGTCTCGTTGGCAGCCTCACACCAATATTTGTCACGATTGGGTATTGGCCATTCCTTGGCTGGCACTGGCACACCGACCAAAAAGGTCATCAAGGGTTTGTCTGGGCTCAAACTGGTCAAACATATGGTGTCTGAGCCTGCTGACTTGGCTAAAGCAAGGCAAACATTCATTTTTGGTTGATCAACACGCATATATGCACTGCAAAAGCAAGCAAGCAAAACCAACAAGCACCAGCATATCATTTGATCAAAGTCCATGTTTCTGTTCAGCTGCTTTTTGGCAAAAGCTTCCCCATCTCTTTCAGTTCTCAAGCAAATCTTTTAGCACTTGTTCAGGGACTGGCCAACTATAGGGCACTAAACTGTCCCTCTGACCTTCAGTTTTTACAAATTTGGATATCTTAGAATTCTTTTGAACAAAACGGACACCATGCTTTTGCTGAAAGAGCTCTATGATACAAACCATTTTCACAGTCTAAAGATCAACAATCAAACTCAAGATTTGTAGCTTTCACAGGTTGAACAGGGAACGTCTGGCATGAACCATAGTTTCTCCGTGCGGCTCACGTCTGCGTGCTCATTTCCCTGCTGGTGGAATTGTCGGTGCGCTCTTGTGTATGAGACAGTTTCACGTCCTTCGCGGGGACCCACTTAGGTCTGGCACCTGTGCAAATAAATACAAGCATACCCTTTGCCCCAAGTGATTAGTGCAAATGGTCCTTCAATTTCTCCTAACTCAAGGTTTCTAATCAAAACTGGAGGATTTTCTTTCAGTTTTGCCTGTGTGCTGTTTGAAAAGTCCCTCAAAATTGGAGGAGGAGGTCCTACAAATTATCTATTCAAAATATAAAGACATCTAAAGCTTTGTTCTACCTTATCAGAGGTGTTGCTTGGGCCACTCCCCCTTTTCTGACCTAGAATGGGTTTTAGAGTGTGGCGAATCCTTTCAACTATTGCCTGACCTGTGTGGGAATAAGGAATTCTAAAAGTGTGGCAAACACTCCAGTCCATCAGAAATGTCGCCACTTTTTGAGCTCTGCATGTGGGGCCATTTGTCAGTTTTTGCCTCATGGTGGATCAGTTTGGCGAGCTCTGGACCCCAGTGACACTGACAAGGACAAAAGCAAAAGACGAGAGGGGCTCTTTCTTCTCGGGACCAAAGTCGCACAGCTTTAATGGAGAACAACTCCAGGACAGAAAGGGAGCATCCAGGAGAGGGAAGAGGATGTCCAGGAGAGGAAAGAGAGTGCCCACCTCGTGGGAGGAGATTTGTAACCCTGGAGGAGGGGGAGTGGTAGAAAGGAACTACCATAGGTCAACATACGTAAATCACCACACTGTAGTTTTCTGCATAAATTGCTGCACTTGTTGCAAACAAAATCCTAAAATCTCCCCAAACACAACCATACAGTCCCAAATGATCACAATGAGGGAGAAAAAACACTCAACCCCCCTGTATACCCAGGTACCAGGTGTCACAGGGAGTACCAACCCCTGCAATTACAAAGTCCACACACACAAGCTCACTGGGAAATGAGTATCTCTTTATGAGGGGACAGAGTGCTCGCTTTTCTCAAAACAACACACACCATAAATCACAACAGCATCCACCCACTTCATCTTCCTCAAACATTCACACACTGAAAACACAACCACAATTACGACACACAGGAAAAATTGCAGCAACAAAACAGCATTTGCTCAATTCACCCCCAGAATTTCTAGCAGGTCCTTCTTGATACAGCAAATCCTTTCTGCCGGCAGCCAGACCCAAACCCAAACTGTACAGGCGTACGTTGTGCGCAGGACATCTCTGTGTGACTTAGGAACAGCCCTTCCCCTGCGTTCACCTTATGGGTTATTTTATACAGAGTTAAACATTCCCTTTCTCCACAGTCCCAGAAGTCTTGTCTGTCCCCCACGAGGAACAGCCCAGAGCCAAGGTGCCTCCAGGAAAGGAATGTCCTGGCACCACCCAGAGACGACCACAGCACGGTTGTTCTCGCTGGAGCAGAGAAGCGTTCCTGCCTCGGTCACCAAATGAGGTGTGGAATAGAACTTGCCACAGCTGAAGTTAGAAGGTGGTGTGTTTATTACAGCGCCAGGCACAGGAGGAGTTGTCTCTTAAAGACGTGTGTGAAGAATCACTGGTTCTCTACTCATCTAAAATGAGTACACATTCATATAATTCCCCAAAAACCAAACACATATTCATTAGGTAACACTGCGTACCCCCCTCTGTACTAAAATGTACTATAATTGAGTCCAAAGTTCCTTCACATTTCTGCAGTCTTTCACTTCAAATGGGTTGGTGGGTATTAAAGTGGGGAATGGTGTCCTTCTGATGAAGGCCAAGACGTCTTCCTCAATTTGACCTCTTTACTTATGACCTTATGGG
The DNA here is from genome assembly GCF_028551555.1 of Melozone crissalis. NCBI lineage: Eukaryota > Metazoa > Chordata > Aves > Passeriformes > Passerellidae > Melozone > Melozone crissalis. The sequence goes on along the minus strand of NW_026535783.1, from coordinate 14,527,095 downwards.
AGGCTTTTGCACCCCTTGGCTATAGCTGAAGTTTCGGTGCCCAGGTGCAGGCTCTGGTCCTCTTCTTTGTCACAAAGAAATCTGCATCCCATCCTGGTTCTTTAAACATAGTAAAGACAGGCAAGGGATATATTACCCTAGCCTTAACTACCTTACCTGCAAAAAATTAACTATTCCTTATTAATTCTACTCTTCTTGCTATACTCTTTCCCCCTAACTAAACCTTGCTAAAATTTTAACTCTTCCAGTTCTTTCAAATCCTTCATTCATTGGCCTCATCTCACATGCCAACCATGTGTGAGCCGATGCCGTAACTGGGAAATTCCACTCCTGAGCAGGAGATATAGGGCCTGGTTCTGAGCTGGAAGGGTGAGAAGGATGAGATGCACACCATTTTCATCCAGGGGATGTCCTGAAAGTGCACTGCCTACCTTCCTCTGCTGCCGAGCACCATGCTCCTTCTCCTGCTCCGCAGATTTTTAGGAATCCAGGGGTTGCTGGGTATTATTTGGTATTGCAACTATTAGAATGACTTTGCTTTGCAAGCCCCATTTTGTCCTGGGTGCTTTTGTGCATGGGGCTTCTTCTGAACCTGTGACAAAGGCCAGCAGGGACCTACAGGACACTCCTATACTCATGTCAGTAAATTCTGAGAAGTGCTTTAAGTATCAGTAAGTCAAAAGGTATCAATCAGTAAATCAAATAATTTGGGGGAATATTTAGCCTGTGAGTTTTAGCAAAGTATTGAAAATGACTTAGATCCATGGATACACACTAGTAAGTGAGATTGCTGGGTGTGCACGTATCAGGGAAGTGATTCCTCACACACCCAGTGCTGAGATCAAGTATTGCTTCTCTTCTAACCCTGAGCTGGCAGCAGGGATCAGGCCCTGCTTGGTAACGTTCATTTTGAAGACTTCTGTTGAGCAGGTAAGAATGGTCCAAATGAAAACTTTTCCAGCTGCTTCCCTCTGGTTCACCTGTTTGAGGGTTAAGATTCTGTGCTGCAGGTGTCCTGGGTGTGTGCAGAGCAGAGCAGCCCCAGAAACCCCTCGGCTTGCCCACCAGTTGTCAAGCCTTGTTGCCAGGTGTGCCCAGCTCTGGCAGGAGAAAGAGCCCGCAGCGCAGTGGGCACCGTGCCCTGCCCAGCCGGGGCTCTCTGGCACACAGCAGCAGCAGCGCCAGTACCGTTCAACCCGCTCCTGCCTTGGCTTCCCCTGGCACACAGAAGCCTCTGGAAATCAGCACCGCTAGCGGCGTTCCCAGCTTGGAGCAGCTGCTGCTGGCGGGCAGATGCTGCCACTTCGACTGCTTCCAAAGGGGAAGAAAGGCAGAGATGTACATGCACCAGAGCCCTGGGCATGTCCAAGAAAGGGGCAAATAAGTGGGGAGATTTGTTAGGAATGATTTCAGTTGTGATGCCAACAGTGGCTTCTCTCCTGGTTCTGTGTGTTCTAGATGAGTAATGCAAGGGTTGGCTCTGACAATTAAGAAGTAGATGTTACGTGGATGTTCAAATGTGTAGTGATGATATTGTTATATATCCTCCCACAGTCCTCTTTCTCCTCCCCTTTGTAATTGCCTTGGTAGTCACGGCATTTGGGGAGGGTTGGCTTGTGACCAGCAGGCAGGGGGAAACAAGACCTGACCTCCAGTCAAGGTGCAAGAAAGTAATCTCCACCAATGGACAGCAGAGAAAAAGAGTTGACTGACAAAACTTTTGGAGGGGCTAAGGGTACAAAAGGCCAAGCGTCCTTTTTGTAGATGAGCACATGGCTGCTATTCATGGAGACTCTCAATGATGCAATTTTTCCTTATTCATTCCTTTGTTATTATTCAATATACCTTTAATATGTTAAAAATGAGAGTCATTTCTCACATGTGCGGTACAGTGGGCCATTCTCTTGGTCTGGTTTCCTATGCTTGTGTCCCATCTGAGTGCTCAGCTGGGGCACAGGCTGTAGGTGCTTGGGGCACTCCTGGAGTTCCTCTTGGATGCCCTGAACAACAGGGTTTGGCCCATGAGGGGAATTTGTGCTGCTTTGTGACAGAGGAGAACTTCCCAGGCTCTTTTGTGTTTGCTGCAGGGAAGGTTGGGTATTGATTGGCATAAACTCACAGACCAACACAGAGCTGTTCCTTTGTGATGTCAGGGCATGGTTGCCACACTGTCGTAGTGACATCAGAAGGTGGCCTTGGTGCACAGAAGTGAGTGGGCTCTGAGTGTCAGAGCAGCCCAAGGCCTTGCTCTGATCAAGAGAACCCTCCTGGTTGCCGCCGCATTTGTCAGTAGGCAGCTGCCCACTGAGAAGAACCGTGTTTTTTCTTAGTGTTGTGGCAAACTTGCACAACATTGGAACAATGTTTCACCATTCAGCCACTGCAGCTTTTGCTGCCTATGGGGTTTCCTTTTCTATTATGTTACACACTTCACCTGTAAGTAGAGGTTTCCCTTCTGCTTAGGTTAGGGTGTAACCTAACCTGGCTTTTCTATGTCTTCCTGCTTTTTCCTAGTGACTGAGCGTCTGATTTTGAAACAGAAAGAGCATTAGGATGCCACTGCTTTGGTAAAGCTCCTGTCAAGGCGTTCAGCTAAAAAGGGGGTGTCTGTAGCCACGGGAGCAACATTTGCAAGGGAACCTGCAGGGGTTCTGTTCCCTCCACAGGAGAGTCTGTGGCAGCAGAGTCTGTCATTTCCTCAGTTTGCTGGGACAAACAAGACACCTTTGAAAATGCAGACTGGCAGACCTTCTTGGAAGGCCTTCTTAAAACTCTGCAATTGTTCCCAGAATTCAGGGAAAGCTTCTTTCTTTCAACAGTTTCTCTTGAAAGGATCTGACTGTCTAACTTGACCCTTTACTGAGTGCTAAAACCGTGATCTTCCCTTTGCAATGAAATGCAAACTCCAAAGCAGTGAGTGTCTGCTACTGAATCCTGGAGCTGCTGCTGTGCTGTTTCACAACAAAGTGCCAGAGCTCAGGGGGATTTTAGGGAAGATTTTCTGGGCAAGCATTTCCAGCAAGTTAACGAGAATTGGTGCATGCAACTGAGTTTAAAAAAAAAAAGTACCCAAAGGAAAGGATTTCAGAAGCTCTTTATGTGCTTAGTAGAACAGGAGCATTGAGTATTAAGGAACAATTTGCATTTTCTTGGTCATGTTTGTAGTCATTTACTGGCAAAAGAGGCCAAAGTGTAGGCACAACCAAGAATATTGACCTGATATCTTGCTGGCTGTGTGAGTGAAATATGTCTCTTGGAGGGATGTTATGAAATGAGAAATTCTCTCTGTTTGGGTTGACTTGTTCTGTGGGACTCAGCAGCCCAGGATGTCTTCTCACAGCATCTGGTTCATTTTCCCTTCCCACTACAGGTCACATGAAGCGTGTTTTCAGAGGTGCTGATCATGAGGTGAATGAGAAAAGAATATTTCATGTTCCTGGTGTTTAAGCATTGTAGAGGAAGCTGTGAGCTTGGCCAGTGGCAATAGAGTGTAGAGGGCCAGCTAGGAAGGCTGAAAGAAAATCCATGTTTATGCCTGAAAGAAAACAAAATCAAAGGCACAAGTGGTAATTTATTATTTTCCATCTCAGAGCTTTGAAGAACTAGAAATCAAGTCTTACAGAGAGAACGGTGTTTCCTACAGCATAGAGGGTGGAGTATTTAACTGAGAGCAAATTCCTGTACAGCTGAATTACACCACTGAATTTAAGTCACGGTACCTTAGAATTCTATTCCTAACAGATCTTATAATACCTACATAAAAGATGCAGTTGCAGAACAGGAAGGTCATCTTGCAATGGTGCCTGCAGTATCTGAAGTGAAATGGGCACCTTTGTGGCTGGGGAGCTGCGTGGGCCAAAAGGACGCAGGGCTGGTGGCCTTGAGCAGCTGAAGATGAGGCAGCGTGTGGCCAGGGGGCCAAGAAGGCCAAGGGCATGGTGGCTGTGCCAGCAGCAGTGGGGCAGCAGGAGCAGGGCAGTGAGCGTGGCCCTGTGCTGGGCAGCGCTGCGGCCACAGCTGGAGTGCTGTGTGCACTTGTGGGCCCTGGGGAGCAGAAAGTCATGGAGGAGCTGCAGCGTGTGCACAGAAGGACAGGGGAGCTGGGCAAGGGGGTGCAGCACAAGGCCAGGGAGGAGGTGCTGAGGGAGCTTTAGCCTCGACAGTCGGAGGCTCTGGAGGGGTCTTCAGCATCTCCGCAATGCATCCAAATATTTAGCCAGTTTTGGACTGGACTTTCCCTCCCTTTTTTATTAGTTTGTACTTTACTTGGAGGAGGAGACCTATTCATTTTTTCTTTCTCCCAACTAAGGTTCTTTCCACAATTTTTTCTTGCCCTGATACAGCACTGGGAATGGTTCTGCTCAAAGAATTTTTTCCATGGTATCACTTCTAGGGAAAGCAGTATTTTTGTGAGAGAACGCATCATTCTGTGCAGGGACCTTGGTGCAGAAGGAGCTGTTGTGTTTCTAGGCCAGGCAGCATGGCCTTACAGATCACCTTTATATTAGTAGTGCCTGTGCCTTTCTGCAGCCCTGGGAATCAGTGTGTGTTGTGTTTGGGAATTGAGCAGGAGATCAATGCCCTTGCATTCCAGCTGCTCCTCAGAGATCACAGGAGCTGGGAGGGGCTGGGCTGCAGTTTGGATTCCAGGCACTTCAGCACCATCAGTGTGCTCTAGTCCAAGACAAGACCTTGGCCGAGCACAGATGCACAAAGAGTGCAATTCCCAGTGCAGTGCTCTGGGTCTTACTGCATTCCATAAGGACCCACATGCTCCAGATTCCTGTAGAAGTCCATCCGAAAATCCTTCATTTTTTGCCTCACAATTGTCATGAGAAAAGACTACCGAAGGGTTAAAACTGTTGAGCCAGTTGGGAAAGAAAGTCTCATGCTTATCTAGTGTGTTCACAGGTGATGTTTGCAGAACATGCCATACTGTACTCGAAGGGGGCATGCTGCCCTTTTCTGGACAATTGAACTGGACTTTCTTCCAAACTCCTGAGCTGGCTGGACTGAGCTCTGGGGTGGCTCCCCCCTGCTCCATGAGAAGACCCCTCTTGCCTGTCTTCAACCACCGTGACGGAGCAACAGAGATGCGAATCCCCTCATCAAGGAACCAAGAACCCCTTTGGCATCCCCATGGCACCCTCATGGCACCCCCCCGGCAACCTCCTTCCAGAGACTGGGACTGTACTCCCTCCCAACTCAGGGAGGGGGAAAAACCTAACGTACCTGTGAGCATTCGGCCATGAAAACAATGGAACTGTCTCACCCCCTCCTCCTCTTCCTATTCTTCTTCCCTCCATGGAAACCTAATTTCAGCCGCCCTTCCCCCAACCAAGAATAGTATATATATTGGGGTTCGGTTCGACTGCCCTTGGAGTACTCCCCAAGATGTGTACCAGCGAGTTTCGGCGGCGGGATCCCGAAGACATCATGTTTGGTAGCTATACCCCATTCCCTGACCTTCTTTCCTCCCTTTTTCCTTGTTCTACCGTTCTCTTCCCCGGATCCCCTAACCAAACGCATATTTAGCTGTGGTTATCATCAATAAAATTGCATTTTGTTGATTTGTTACTGCAAAACCCCTGTGCCTTTTGTTGGTTATTTTTGCACCCAAAAATCATTCGTCACCCGTTCATTTTGGGCGGACCATCACAATTCCCCAAGAGTGTGGGTTACTGAAGCAACAGGAAACCAATCTCAGGACTGCAGCTGATCATGGCAAGGGCTACCAAGTCTTGATCTGTGCAGCAACAGAGGACAGTAAAGAGAGATCATAGTAGTGAGATCTCTCTCTCTATCTTTCTTCCTATCAATCTATCTATCTATCTATCTATTCATGTAACATTTACATAATTGAATCTTCCTGGCTCTGGTCCAAGGCAGTCGGAGGTGCAAAGCTCACCTAAAGCTGCATCCCTTTCAGGAGAGGATTAGAGACATGTTCTCTCAACTGATTCTGAGCAGGCAGAGATGTTTCCCCCTCCAGATCTGGTGGTTTTTCCCACCAGACTTGTTTTCCTCCTCCAGTTGTTTTCCTCCTCCAGCCTCTTGTGCCCTGAAGTCCTCAGTTAATTCTGTAAATTTCCGCCTCTCCTAGAGAGGTGGAACAATTCCATGTTTAGGTGGTGTTTGGTGCCTCTGGTCATACGTGCCGTGCATTAAATGACGCATGGTTTCCTTCACTGGCATCCCCAGGCCTGTGTAAGTGCATTCGTGCATGGGGCCTTAGGGGAGTCTCTGTTTCTGCTGATCAGAATTCTCAGTTGACAAAAGAGGGAGAAGAAACACCTTGGTCCTCCTGCATATACTGAGGTGGCCATAGAGGCTCTGCGACCTCCATCAGAGATCTTTGCACGTATCCTCATCTCCTGAATGACCAGGTTTTCTAACAAGAGTGTGGATGTCAGAAAGGCAGGAAGGCTGGTGCAGGCCTGAAAAGAACTCCAGAAGTTTCACTCACAAGGAGTGAGCTCACCCAGGAAGCCACCTGCAGAGCCAGGATGGAGCTGTGGGAAAGGGCAGGGTGTCAGTCACTACTGAAAGACAAACAGGAAATGGCACAAGCAGAGGGAAGCCCTCACCAGACCCTTGAGAAATGCCACACCTTCCCTGTCAGCTGCCTGAGAGGCTCTTGCAGCTTCAGTCCCAGATGGCCCCTGAATGTAGGGCCAGGGTCACTTTGGAATCTGTGCCTCCCCTCAAACAGAGAATGACCCAGCAGAGCAGCAGCACAGTGCTTTGGGAACGTGTGAGCCCAGTAGTCTTTGAGTCTTGGCCCACAAAGGTCATATGGGAAGCTGAAACCCATCTTCTCTTGCTTTCTGTGCAGGTGCTTCTAGAGAGAGAGCAGGAGCAGAGTGCTTCAACTGAGATGCCATGCCAGACTCAGGGAGAGCTCTTCCCAGCCCGAGAGCAGGAAGAGCAGCTCGGGCAGCAGGTGGAAGTTCCACAGGAGAAAGGCCAGGTAAACCTGACTGGCTAGGCCACAGAGGGAAGGGCAGGAAGAAGGGCATAAACCACAGCTCTTGGTTTATGCCCTGAGGAGGCCAGGAATCCCACAGGCACTGGAAGCACAGAGCCTTGGAATCTGCAGAGATCAGCCCTGGGACAGGAGGTTTGCAATGGAGGCAGATGTGGGTAGGGAAGCAGAAAGAAGTGGCTGAATCAATGTGATTTTGAGGCTGCAAGAAAAAGAAAAAGCTGAGCCTGATGGCAGCTCCCAGTCACTTGCTCTGCTTTTTTGTGTACAGAAGATCAAGGCAGAGCCACAAGCAGAGCTGCCCGATGCTCAGAGTGACATGGCAGTGAAGGGGAGGAACAAGGAAGACATGAGAAGAATTCAAGAGAAGAATCTCGATCAGCAGAGGGGCGATCAACACAACCAGGTGAGTGAAAGAGTGGCAGCCACTCCTCTCATGAAACATCCTCTCACTTGTTTTTTAGAGAATATGAAGGAACAGCTTGATGCAGAGCTTCAGATAGCTCCCAGTATGGTCAAGGCAAGGCAGAAGCAGCTGGAGGAAGAAATGAAAATCATCAGACAGAAACTTAATCGCTTCCGTCAGTCTCTGCAAAAGCAAGTGAGTGAAAGTGGGATGCAGTCACTGCAGTCACCAAAGTGGTGTTTTCTGCCCTTCTTGCCTTTCCACTCAGAGCAGCAGCGAGTAGGGTGATGCCTCTGAGTGCCATCCTGCTCTAGTGTGTATCACAGTCACTCTGAAGGACATTCCCTGCTGTGCTGAATCTCAACTGCGGCCTGGACAGTGAAACTTGTCCTTTGGCCTTTGGGCCAGCAGTCATCCAAATAGATTCCTGCTGGCCTGTTCCTGCTCCCCTTGTTTCTGGAGGTGTTTTAACAGTGGAATGTGCTGACCCAGATGGAGGATTGAAACAAGCTGTTGTATCCCCTGTCAATCTGTTCTTTCCCTTTCCTCACAGTCGATGACTCCTGGCTGACAGGGACAAGCTGCAGTGTCTGACTGCTTTGTTCTCTTTGACTTGAGCTGCAAGTGCTGAGTTCTCACAGGGCAGCCTGCACAGACTTCCAGAGAATGTCTGGCAGTGAAGGACCCCAAGTTAGGAGTGAGGCACAGGAACAGTGCCCACCAGAAATGCTCCAGGTCCAGCACATCATGGGCTCTGAACCTGCTGCCGCAGCAGCATCACCTCGAGGAAGCTCTTCTGTAACACCTGGGAACTCGAGCTCGGGCAGTTTGTTCATCTCCCTGGAACAGCAGACTGAGGAGAAGTACCTGGAGATGCTGGGTATGTCTGGGCTGTTTCTTGTCTGAGGGACAGTGTGCTGTGTGCAGGTGCCAGCAGAGCTGTACCAAATGCTCCTCCTGAGTTTGGTGCCACAGGGCCATTTAGGACTCCCCAGAGGAAGCGCTGCGCTCCGAGGCAGCGAGAGAGCGCTCTGGGTGTTCCTGCTGCCTCTGAGGGCACCTTGGACTGGCTTGGGTTTGCCTGAGCTTCCCTCTCTGCTGAAGGCTGAAGCAGGGATTGTTCTTGCATCAGCAGAAGGCTGTGACCTAGCAAATGATCTAGAAGCGCTGTGTGCTAGTGGCCAAACGGAACAGAATTTTTAGCTTCCTAAATTCTCCTTAGACTCTCGAATTCGAACCAGTCATCAGAGCAAAAAAACTGCAGAGAAATGAACTGGCTTTGGAGTTATGTCTTTTTAGTTGGGGATTATTTTGGTGGGGGGGGGGGGGAGAGTGGGGTTGTTTCTGTGCTGTTTACTTTTGGTGGGGTTTTTTTGCTGTGTTTTTCTCCATCCTGAAAGAGCCCTTCTGCCCCACATCTTACTGATGTCATTTTTATTACTGTTACCACTACTACATCTGCAGTTTATTTTCATGACAATGCTACAGTTTTGTTAATAAGAGAATACTATCTTTTCGTCAATAAGAACTAGTTAGAAAGAAGTTCAGGTTAAAGGGCGAATAGAGAGCACAAGGTGTTTTCCACGTGCTCCCAAAGAAAAAAGCAGTATCTTTATAACAACTTTTATTTAATCTTCTAGTTTTATGCTTCTCAAGGTGTGTCCAAGAGACACATCCAAGTGGCAAGATCAGATAAAACTATACTGCAGGCATTTCTCAGGAGAGAGCCTCCAGCCCAGCCATGGAATATTCCTCAGATTCATGGCACTTTTCCATACCCGATTCCAACTCTTTGCCACGACTGTTAAAATCCTACCCATTGGCCCAAGCCCTGCTCAGATCAGTCTCTAAGAAAACACATCAAGTCCTTTGTGATTCTGCAGCACAACCCAATGAATCTGCTTCTTGCCCGTAATAGCTGCCAGTGCTGTGCTCTCAGATAAGACCTGGTAGAGTTGAGACAAGAGCCCAGTGGATTCTGTGTCTACCATCACCTGTTGGGACAAAAAGGGCACTGATCCACACCTCGGTGGGGCTGATCTCAAAGCCCATCCTGTTGTATCCTGAATGGGGGCAAAAGCTTGTACGGGGCTCAGGCTCACTCTGGCTTCTTCCCATCAGTGCCTGTCAGTGCTCATGCTTGGGCTTTGCCAGCCTTGTTGTGGTCACTGCCCTGCCCCTGGGGGCTGGAGGGACTGCAGAGGCTGGAGCCTCCCTTAGCTGGGAGGGTTCCGCTGCTGCCCGGCTGCTGCAGCGCGGAGCTGCCTGAGGCTGCAGCCCCTTCTCTGGGCCGGCTTCTGCCTCGCACGGCCTCGACTCACAAGAGGGTCAGCATCTGCTCTGGGCAGCTCTCTGTGTCACAGGGGTACCTGAGGAGCACTGCTGTTCTCTGTGCCCGTGCCCGCCGTGCCGAGTTGGGAAGATGGGGACGTGTGCGGTGCCGAGAGGGTGAGTGCAATGGGGGCGACTGATCCGCGCTGTCAGGGTGAAGAGAAGCGGCGTGGTTCCTCATGCGGGACACAGGCAAGGGCGTCTTTGAGCTCAGCCTGCTCATAAAGGGTGAGGGTCCTGATGCTGAAAGCCCCATCACAATTGGTTCTGGCATGAGCTGCTCTGGTTTACAACTGGGAAGGCATTCTATTGGCAAACTGCTGAAAGCTGGAGAAAATGTCCTCCTCTCCTGGAAATGCACGGCCCTGTGCTTTGTTTCCTCTCAAGAGAACTCTTCAAAGAAATGTACAAAATCCGTCTCTGTGCCAGCCATCTGCATTGCAAGGCTGCCTGTCTTGTTACTGTCATTGTTGCTGTTGATGTTACCCAGCTGACCCCAAAGGGCTCAGAGCCTCCGACAGTGGGGCTGCCTTTTGTATCTCCTAGAAGCTGGGATCTCTGCTGAAAGAGATTTTGCATTTTGTTTCCCTCAGGGAGAATGGTGAACAACATGAAAAATCCCCTTCTGAGATACAAAGACCTGGAATATATTGGCAGCGGGTAAAACCAAGAGCAGTTACTCCTGCACAACCATGGGCCAGGTGTTTTTCTGGTGGAATGTCTATCCAGCGTGAAGTCAGGCCAGCAGCAAAGATGTTCCCACACTGGGGATAGATTGTGCCATCTCTCAGTGCTGCTCAGAATTTGTGAGTGGGCGCAGGAGGCACGCTGCAAAGATCTTGCCTGCATCAAAGAACAGGACCTGGAAGGTCTCCTTGTCACTCAAGTCTGGGACAGCTCTGTGTTAATTTTCTTAGCATTTTTTGATGTCTCTAAATTGTCTGGCCACAGTAATGAATGGAGAAGAATCTTGCTTGCCTGAAAGAGCAACCTACTCCTGATAGCTGTGAGATAACAGTTCCCAGGAACATTTCTTTCCCCTGGTTTGCAGAAGGAAAACGCTGTGTTCAGGATAGGAACCACACGGTTAAGAAAGGGAAACCCAAGAGGAAACACTTAATTCCCTTTAGAAGTAGAACCCCAGTGCTTCAGGAACAGGCCCAGTGCCCATGCACTTGAGAGGAAAATGCATCATCTGCCTTCTGGCAGAGCCCTCCTGCATCCTGCAGGTTTTACACATTTACAGCACAGATCTCCTGTGTGGGCTGGCTTTCAGTGCAAGATCTAAATGGCTTCTCCTTTCTCTGCTTCTCCTTTGTTTCTAGGAGTTTTGGAGATGTTTGTAGAGCACTCAACAATGCCCCAGGGAGAGAGGTAAATGTCAAGAGCCCCTGCAGACTCTGCTGCTCTTGAGGGGCTTTCCCCTCTGGTGTGAGCTGGGGCTGGAGCTTTGGCTAGAGCCCTGCTGAAAAGGCACAAGAAGCACAGACTGGTGCCAGCCTGCAAAATACATTTGGCACTTTGTCCTCCTCAGCTGCCGGAAGGAAGGCACGCAGGGCAGCGCTTCCTTTCAGACAAGGACGCGCTCACTCGCTCTCCATTGCTAAAACAAAGGTGGTGCCTTAGAGCACCTCCCTGCTCTTTGGGGCTACAGCTTCACAGTCCTGAATTCTCAATTCTGGCTGCCAGCAAATCCATCGGAAAGTTACTGGTAGTTCCTTAGCCACCTGCAGTGCTGCACTTGGCAACTGCACATGGGGAGAGATCTGCAAGGTGCCCTAAAAGCCCTAAGCCCTGCCCATAGCCCAAAATGGAGAGTATTTAGGCATTGATTTCTTCTTCTGATTCCTAGAAAGAGCAGCAGAGATTGTGGTCAGAGGTCTGTGGGTGATAGTTGAGACACAACTGTTACCAAGTGGACAAGGCAAAATGTCAGTGGCCCCACGTGTCCTGTAACTGGCTCCCAAGGCAGCAGAGAAATGGGCTGTTGGAATGTCAGTTCCTAATTACTGCAGTGCCTAATCACAAGGCAGTTTGGCACAGCTCAGCTGTGTCATTGCAAAATCAATCGCTCCAGGTGCATTGTTGTCCGTTGCCACCAACTGCTGAAGGTGTCTTTCACAGGCAGGGACCTATGTGAATCCTTGGATTTTCCTGAAAGGAAGAAACCCCAGGCACAGAAAGCACCATTTCTAGAGCACTGGCAGGGCAAAAATCCCAGCAACATGAAGACATCACAATCAACAGATGAATGCGACTCTGGGCCACATTTGCCTGGGATGGCCAGGTCCTGCACATGACAATTGGGGAACAGGTGGTCCCATTGTTCTACTTTCTGGGTCTTTCTAGGAACTAGAAGAATCCTCATTGAGCCTGTGAAGCACTGAGCTTGGAAAGTCATGGTTCAGTATTCCTGTTTTGTTTTCATTTTTTCTTTCCTGTGGACAGCATCCATTTGTAACAACAGCCAAGCCAGCATCCATCCTGGCACCAGTCATCAACTCAGTCCAGAAGAAGTAAGAGACAAGAACATATCATGTCAAGATGTTATCTCCATAACCAATTTTGAGTAGAATTGTAGATTGAGATTCAAGAGTAGGATTGTTGAAGAGTTTTGTCGGATAGGGTTATAGACTAGGATTAATTAAATAAAGTAATTAAATAAATTTTCTGAAATATCAACTCATTTGGAAGATGGTTCTTAAGATCCCCTTCTGACTCTTTCAGAAAACTCAACATTTTCTCCTGAGTTAGCAGCTGTTTTTCTACTGGTGCTAAGACACACTTATTGTTTCTTTTGAATGGTTCAAAAGTGGGGAAGGTTCTTCTTCATTCATCCTACACAGAGAACACTGCCTTTGGAATACCACCCACTGCCTGGTTTTGGCACAGCTGTGGTATTTCTAGTTGAGGCAGAAAAGGCAGTGGCATTTGCAGGAAAAACCAAAGGAGGAGTAGGGCAGCCCAGACATCCTCCCTGGATTCAGGCCTGCAGCTGTGACTCAAGAGCATTTGGGTTCCTGCCACTTGGATTTGGATCACTAAATGCAATCTCTTTGGCTGCAGGAGAGGCAGGAACCCAACATGACAGGTCAGAGGCCAATTTCTAGCTGTCACTGCCTGCAGGAAAAGGCTCCATCATGCAGGACTCCAGCATCCTCAGCCAGACACAGCAAGTGCTGGCAACTCAGAAGCCTGCACCTCCGCCTTGCACTAAAGACAACACCTCCCACAACGGGCACTTACAGGTACAGAGTTTTGTGGTGTGACCCCTCCATGGAGCTGGTGGACTCACCACCCTGCAAGCCTTTGAAAAGAGACTGGATGTGGCACTGGGTGCCATGCTTTAGTTGAGGTGTTAGGGCATGGCTTGGACTCGATCATCTTAAAAGCGTCTCTCTTCCAAGCCACTGATTCTGTGAGTATGTTACTGAGGGAGCTTTTCCTGCAGCCCTGGAAAGGCCTCTGGCGGCCCTTGGCCGAGGACGGTTATCAGGGCTCATGGAAAAGAAGCAAAGGGCTCAAGGCGAAGGCTGAGAGGGCAGAGCTGCCCCAGAACGGCCCAGAGCCAGCCTCATGTCCTCCTCCTCAACCTGCGCCCTCTGCACTGTCCTTTGCAGCGCCGGCGGCTCCTCTCGCTGCGGGGCTCCAGGCCGTGCTGGGGGCCGGGCCCCTCGTCTTCGGGAAGCGCCGGAGCCTCGGAGGCGAGCGGCTGCTGCTGTGGCTGGCAGGGGAGAGCTGCGGCTGCAGGCACGGCGAGCTGCCGCTATGGCAGGCTCCTGCCTCTCCTCTGGGCTCTGCTCCTGCCCTGTGCGCACAGACACGGCAGAGGGCTGTCCGGCAGCTCCGTGCCGTTCCGCAGCGGGCCCGGCCGGGCTGCTGCTCTCTGCGGCCTCTACCCGCCGCTGCCGGCCCCGCCGCGCCACCGCCTGCCTCTGCTGCGGCCGGGCCCACACCGGAGGCAGCACATTGCGGCCGGCTCGGGAAAGCCCTGCCCGCAAAGCGCCCGCCACAGCCTCGGCCTCAGGACCTGTCGGCGTCCTCGCAGCTGCGAGCCGGCCAGGGCCTCCTGCCGGCCTCGGCCACAGCTCCCGCCCGTGTCTCCATGGCCGCGGCTGCTCGGCACAGCGGGCTGAGCACAGCCAGCGCCAGCAGCAGCTCCTCACGGGCCCAGGCTCCTGGTGCTCCAAGCCCGCCCAACCATGAATTCCAGCCCTGAGAGGCTTGGTGTCCCAATGCATCCCCTGGGGACAACAGAGTCGGCCGCTGAGCTCAGCCCATGGTGACTCCACCAAGTGACTAATGGAAAATTCACCAAATCCTCATCAGAGACAAGAAAAAACTCCCATGGTGCCTGACAGCCTGAAGCAACTGCCAATTACAGGTCATTCCATCCATGTGGGAAAAGAGCCTTTTGCATTAAAGCAGAAAAGAGTTATCTAAATGGAAGCCAGGAGCCAACAAGAAATTTATTTGGACTCATGCTTCTTCTGTTGGTTAAAAAGACCAAGAAATTGCAATCTTGCTCTTCTGACACAGCCCTCTGTTCATGATGTGAGATAGTGAGTGCCGATGTGCAGCAGCTGATGCAAGGAACAGGGACGAGGATGCAGCAGGCACAGCGCCAAGCTGACAGAGGGATGATCTCTGGCAGTGGCACTGAAGGAGAAGAGTTTGCAGGCAAGACAGAAAATGGCTCTTTGTTTCACCTCTTCTTTCAGTGTTGCTAAGAATGCAGCCTGGAGCAAGCTGGGAACACCAGAGTATGGAGCCCTTTCCAGGCAGGGCTGCATCTGCTGAAGGGGCAGAGGGAGCCCAGCAGGGATCAGACACAAAGCAGCAGGGGACTGAAGAGCCCCTGTGGTGGCAGTGAGCAGCCTCGGGCTCTGCGCACTGCTGGTGGTATTTTCTATTGAACCACCTCCAAGGACTTCTGCTGTGCTCTGTATTTTTAAGTGTTACACCCCTTGGGTTTTTTTTTTTTGTTGTTGTTGGTTTTGTTTGTCTGTTTGTTTTTAGGGGTTTTTTTGTTTGGTTGTTTTGGGGTTGTTTTTTTGCTCATCTGCTGTACCTTTATTTCCCAAATTTTCCTACCCTGTCAGCAGCAGCTCCTGCTCAGCACTGGCTCTAAAATATCAGCAAAGCAGCTGGCAACAACAATGGGTGGAATCGTGTGACTCAAGAATACTTATGTCAAAGCCCTGCCAGTGCCTTATGATTTGTCAGAACCTCCTTTTCTGTGCAAAAACTACGGATTAGTGGAGGTTTTTTGCAAGGGCTCCTGAGAAGCAAATGTTGTGCTGGGATTCTCATGAGTGTACCCGTTAACTTCATTGCAGCAAAACAGAAAGTAAGGTCAGGGTAGCAGAGCAGCTGGGAGCTGATCACTCCCTGCAAAGGGCTGGTGTAGGATGTGGGAACACCACATTCCAGGATGGGCCAGAAGGGTAAATGTGCTCAAAGCACTGCAGGTGAGGTTTGGGTTCACTCAGAGGGCAGTCAGGGCTGGTGAGCACTGAAGATCCAGCTGCAGTCCCCATCCATGTCCCTTTCAGCGCTGGCTTTAGGGTGTCTGCAGCCTGGATCCAGAGCGCCCTGGGAGGCTCCTGTGGCTGCCTTTGCACCCAGGCTGAGGATGCCCTGGAGCCGCTGAGGCCGGCAGTGGGGACCAGGGCTGGGGCTTGTGGCCTGGCAGGTGTGGCTCTGGGGGCTGTGACATGCCAGGGCACGGGTCACTGTCACTGCCCTCCGGAGCCCTGGCTAGCTCTGTGATGTTCCAGGCACAATGGCAAGAATGAGGAACAGGTTAGGTTGGGATTTTGCTTGAGCCAGAACCTCTAGGCCAGCTGCCCAGCAGTAGAGACCCCTGGAGGACCCAGTGAAGGAGGCAGAGACAGCTCTTCTGCAGTGTAAAGTGCAGCTATTTTATCAAGAGAGGCGATGGAAAGGTTGGCAGGAGAAATTCCCCAGAGGGAAACAGAGGTTAAAAAACCCCCAGCACTCTTCTGCACGGGCTTTTAAAATCTTTCAAAACGGGGATAGACAACATATAGAAACCAAAAAGCGACTCTCGGGGTGTTGTTTTGGGGGCTACAACAAATCAGAACAAAGGGAGGAGGGAGAGTTGGGATAGGGATCGGATCTTGGGGTCAGGGACAGGGAACTTTCTGGAACAAAGGGTAGCCTTTGGGCTGATGGATGGGCCCAAGGGGCCGGGTTATCTTGACAGACAGGGAAAAATCCGGGGAGGAGGGAGGGAATTCCTTGAGGGACACTTGGGTAGGAGGGCATAACACAGGGGAGAAACAATCTGCAATAGGTCAGGGAACACTTGAACATACTGCAAGCTAACAGAACATTTGACTCAGAAACTAATGCAGTGCAACACAGAAATTCAGGGCTTCAGCAGCCGAGAGGTGGCACGATTGGAACCCGCAGCAGCTGGTGAAAGCCATCTCTGTCCTTCAGGTTCCTGCTGTGTGGGAAGGTGCTGCGAGTTGTGGTGGCTGCACTCCTTCTTTGCTGGGAGGATGATCTGTACCAGGGGAGAGCAGAAAGCTGCCGTGGTGAGCAGAACATGCTCAGAGCATTCCAGTTCAGAGAATGGCACTGCCCCTGAAGGGCAAAACGCTTGAAAGCATAGAATTCTGTGCAGAACCGTTGCACAGATTTTCTCTTTTAGAACATGCCCATTTTTGTATTCTGTAGATGAATACCCTGGGTTTTATAGAATACATGGGTTTTTTCTAAAGTTTGTTGGGGGAACTCTCAAGTTTATTTCTATTTGCATTTTACCTACAGCATGTATACAAATTTTTTTTTCTTTCGGAAATACTTTGGGAAAAAATAACTAAGCATTTTTTAATCTTTTGGGATATTGTCATTAATATCCTTAGAAAGCAAAACTTGTTGAACATGTGTGAAAACACAGAGAGGGGGAAAATAGCATAAAAGTCTTTTAGAACAGGGCGTGTACGAAGGACTGCAGAACTGAGTAATTCCTCCAAGGGCAGAATTAGCAAGATATATCACCAAGAATATCTTCCAAGATACTTCCTTAAATCAAGGGAAATGTGACCTGCAGCCATACGAAGTACAGCCAAAGCAAATGAAAACCTTTGGAAAAAAAAGGAATTTTGCCAGTGAGATCAGTCTGTCTGGATAACTGAGGGATGCCCATCAACCTTGCACTGCATTCCTCAATAGTTGCAATGTCTTTTCTCCCAATTTCTGTGAAGTGAATAAGCTGCAGTTGTTTAATCATTAATTTATGCTCATTGGGGAATTACCAAGCACCATGTATGTTCTTTTGTAGCTGAGCAGGACTTGGGTTTCCCAAGTCTTCTACAAAGCAGAAGGGAACCACACAGCTGCTTGTGCTAATGTTAATGAAGGGTTTCATGAAAGCAGGTGAATGAGAGCATTGCATTATAGAACTTCCACATTCAAGAAAACAGGAGTCCACTTAGAATAAAACCTATAAGGCTAGCATAACATCAGAACAGGATGAAATGAAATTACTAGAAAGGAAGTGATGCATTAGAAATTAAGTGTATCATTTCTGATACATCTGCATGCATTTGCAAGCTAAAGCAGAAAAAGAAGGGCAGAGATAATAGGGAATGAAGATTTTAAAATTGCACTGTGCAGAAGAGACATATGAACCACCAGTGTGAACACAGGTGGGAGATTCATCTTGGAGATGGATTAGAGTGGAATCCATTCACTGAATGTTTCTGTGGTGCACATGAGTGCAAAGACTGAGGAAAAAAGGAGAAAAGTTTAGTTTCTGACAGCTATTTAGATTCCTGGAAGCATTGTCTAGAGATGTAAAAATCTAAAGCCTCAGAGAATCTGAACCTAAAACATCCCCAAATTGATTGATCAGGTATGATGGGCGCATCTCTGCTCTTTTCAGAGTCAATGAAATTGACAATGAGTGTCTGGAAATTAGGAATTCCCAGATTTTATCTCGCTTACTTAAAGAACACCTTAAAAAGGCACTTCAGGAATTGAACTATGAAGTTCTTCACCCTGCTTTATTTACTTTACATTTGAATACAGACTGGTAGAAGGAGAGATCTGGCTTTAATTTCTCCCCAGATCACCTGTTGCACTCTCAGGTTACGAGTGGATGTAAAATTCAGCTAATCACTCTCTCTATCCATGAATATTCCACTAGTGAACTGACATGTAGAAATATCCTTTTTCCCTTGGTACCTTCCTAAATGGTGCCCTAATGAACAGGAGACTTGCATAAATCTCACATAAAATCACCAAAATTGCTGAAATTAACACTCAATTCCACGATCAAAGCTTCTGGGAAAAGGCTTGACAGGATCACTGAAGAAACTCAAACTTGGGAGAGAAACATGCATTTTAGCACTGATCAAGGGGAAAGAAATAGAAGTGCTGTAAAAATTCCAAGGGGAAGGTAAGGAGAAAGACAGGCAACACAGGAAGCACAAGGCCCCGTCAGATGACCTGTGGAAGGTGACTTTGTGCCCCAGCACTGTTAGAGGACTTTCCATGTCATTGGTGCAAGCAGCCGGAGACATAAATAGTGATTGATTTGGGGGCCGCAATCTTGGTAAATGCAGAGGTGGTTCAATAACGTGATACATTTTATATATTCTATTTATTACAGTACATTTATTCAAATATATATCATGTGGTGTATTGTAGAAGTCCTTAAAATCAGAGGATTTTGGGAAAGCTGCTCCTCAGTGAAGAGGATTTCCAGCTTAGAGGCACATAAAAATGAAAAGAAGACCATGGACAGTGCCATTGCCAGAGGCCCAGGCTGTTCAGAGCAATGGATCGTCCCCTTCGCCGCCTGTAGCTGATATCCCTGTCACTAATATGTAGCGACTCCGGGGACAACAAGATGGGAAACCATCTCTCTAAACCAGAATGGGGCATCTTTTAATAGCTTGAGGCAATTTTACAGGGTCAAGGCCATTCCGACATCTCAAAACGTGAACTAAAAGATAATTAATCTGGGTAAAAGTGAATACTCAAAATACAGACTTGAAGTCCGATTTTCCCTTTGATTTCTGGGACCAGATAAAGTGGAAAATTCGTAATCTAGTCTCTCTCAAAATGGAAGAGTCTTTGGTCAAGCTTATGCCTGTCTCCAGAGCTTTAATGGAGAGCTTTGATCAGAGTGATTGTAACAGAGACTTTCTCAAACATCAGAACAGAACACCTGGCTCTGAGACTTGAATTCTGAGTGGTGCTGGACCTTCATCCTCCTCTGGGAGGATCTTGGATTTTGTTCAGGGTGTCCTGGCATGTCCAGGGTTTCTCCAGGCAGTGTGCACAGCACCCGGAAGCCCGGAAAAGGGGAATCAGATCAGCTTCCAGCTTTGGTCGTGTTCTCTGCTTTTTCCAGGATTCCCTGAGTCATTGACGCTGGAACCAGGCATCATCCCAACTCCTCCAGGAAATCATCCACCCCCAGAATTCCCAGAAAAGTGTTTGGGATTTTTCTTGCATTCCAAGAGTTTGGGGGATCATGGGATGTGTTCTAGGGAGGCTGGGAATCAAATGGGTCCAGGAGATTAATGTTTGGGGAAGCTTTGCAAAAGAGGAGCTGCTGTTTCTGTGCTCTGCTGCTCTTCTGAAAAAGATGCGGCTGGATCTTATTCTGAAGTTGTGCAGGTGGGGTCAGCCAAGGGGGGCCTGGATCTGCTCTGCCTGGCCGAGGGGCTGCAGGGTCGCTCCTGTCACTGTTTGCCCTTCCCAGGAAGTCACCCCTCGGATTGGGCTCAGGCTGGCAGTTTGCTTTGGAGCTCTGAGGACTCTTTTCATATAGATTGCTCTGCCAAAACTTTCCGGGACATTCACCACTTTTGGCTCCCCAGCCTCCGGTTACAGCAGGTGGGAGGGCTTTGGATTTGGCTCTGCCTGCAGGGGAGCGGGCAGGGGAGAGGACAGAGGTGGCGGGGGGCAGGCAGGGCTTGAGCAGGGCAGGGATGGCTCTGCCCAGAGAGATGGATGGCGTGGAGGTGGGAGAGCTCAGGAAAGTTGCTGTGGAGGCACAGACAGTTCATTCAGAAGCCTTTAAGCCTGTCTCATTGCCATTGGGGTCAGGGGGGGAAAGCATGCTGAGATTGCTCTTGGGCCTGAGAGTTTTCCAGCTGAATCCCTGCGGGCAGGGATACAGTGTGGAACCTCTCACAGTCCATTGGAAAGCATCACAAATACAAAGTTGGGGTCCACAGCTGGAGAGCAGCCCGATTTGTATGAATCTAAAAAGATCCAATTTAGTGAATCCAGATGTGAGTTAGCAGGCTCTGGCTTTCTTCCTGTCGCCAAGAACTTGGAGCTCTCCTCCCCAGCCCTTCCTGGCAGGGCTCCCAGGAAAGTTGCTGCAGCAACACTACTGCCAAGTGACGCCAGCCAGGGGCTATTTACAGACTACGAACGAGACAGGGCTGCTTTGGAAGGTGCCTAGAGCTGTTTATTTTTCAGCATCAGTCACATTACGTGATTATGATAATGGGAAGATGCTAGCAGCTCACAATACAGACAGCAGGCCAAAAATCATAAGGTTACAACTTACTATATAAGCTTCTTAACAAATCACACAAAGCAAAACATATTGATAGTAGTTCTATCCAATCACCATAAGCACACGTAGCTTTGGTTAAAACAATGCTTGTTTATTTTGAATACAGTACCTGTTTGTAAGCCTGTCAAAACACAATGCACAGAGCTCCATTCTTAAGCTTCAACCTTCCTAATATCTTGCTAGATAAACTTTCTGCAGCTTAGAGAGCTGTTCAGAAGAGCATTAATACACAGGCTTATTGTTCGATTTGCCCTTGCTTTTTCTACAGTTTAAATAATTTTTTCTGCTGACCTATCTCATGACTGTTTCTTTAGCTCTACTCACAGTTCTGAGGCCTGCCTTTTGCAGCTTTCCCAAAACCCTCTAATTTTATGGATTCCCTCAATTCCCCCTCTCTCTTCACCCAAAAAGAAACCTTACCAATTGTGTCATTTAATACTTGCGTTTTTTAGCCTTACTATAATATTTTTGTTTCTTATCTGCTTAAAGCATGTTTTTGTTGGCACTAAGCATTGCTGTATTACAACACAGCACTTTAATGCTGTGAAGGTCCAGTCAGTGGAAAGGGCATAAATTATGCCTGACAATAGTTACAAGTCATTGTTCAAAAATCTCTTGTCGATTCCAGGGTCATAACTCAAAACCTTCCTCCATTTCTATTCCATCATCCACCATCTCCGTGACATTTTGAGCACCTGTCTGTGAATCCATTTCCTACCTCTCTCTCTTGTGTGATAAAAACTTCTTGGACAGTTTTGTTCATCTCTCGTTGCACACACTGAAGCGTGCAAGGTATTACTATTAATATTACGACCAAAACACCCAATACATATGGAGACCTATCTTGCAAAGTTCCCTTAGCCAAGGTGCAAAGCTCCATTCTTAGGACAAATTATCTGACCAGGACCCACCATCTTCTTTAATTTGGGCTGTCAAATATTTCAGCTTTTGTGTGCTTTTGAGGATGGATTCAGAGTGATCAGACTGGTTCATGCAACACAATCCTTCCAATTCCTCACAACCATGTCCTTGTGCCAGTAAAAGAAAATCAATTGCTGCTCTATTTGGAAGGGTTGCATGTGTAACACTATTAACATTGGTCAACATGTCACTGATTGCAGTGGATGTGCCATTAGTTTGTTTACTCAGCCAACATGCAACCCGATCTAATTGTTTCAATGCCATTGCTGAAGCCAGCTGGGGTAAAAACAAACCTTGGAACTTGGAGCTTTTTGGCAGGGTTCATGGGACAGCTGATTGCTGTGACAACACTACCTGTTCTTCTGGATCAGATACCGGAGTGATGAAAAGGAAAAAAAACCACGGTCTAAACTGACAGTAGACCTTCCATTGCAACTACCTAAGTGGTCTAATATTATTCAAATTTAGAAAAAATTTGGATTCAAATAAACACTTCCTTGCCTTACTTGTAAGATATGGTCATAATGATGTAAATCCACAATACGAAATTCCTTCTCACAATGAGACCAATGAACTTATAGGAAAAATGCAAAACAATTATTATACTTTTCCTGATCAGCCTCCAAGTGTAACAGAGATGCTAACAGCTTGCAGTAAGCTCATCTCTCCAAAACATCTTGCTAATGTGCAAGTCAGTGCTTTTGGAAAGCAGATTGCAGATTCTTAAGAAAAGTTAGGAAACCATTGAGAGATACGTTGGGAAAGGCTTTGGGAGAAAATTGGGGACAAAAAATGGAAAAGCTTGAAAAGGCCCTTGAAGCACAAAGAAACATTTTCTAAAAATCTGTTGGTACTGTACAGTTGGACTCTGATAAAAAGGCTTGTGGCTTTGCTTGTGGTAAAGCAGGACACATGAGAAACCACTTTCTATTTGCCCTCAGCATAGGAAAAGGAAGCATCTTGCTAAGTACTGTCGTCCTCAATTTGACATCGATGGCAAAGCTTCGCCGTTAAACTCAAAAAAGAGCGCAGATTATCACCGCACCTCGACACAAGTAGTGACCTCCTTACAGTCAGTTACCCAGTCAAATGGCATTGGTACCTCAGTCATTTATCCCTCAGTCAACCATCCCTCAAATGGTCTCAGGTCAATATCCTCACGTACAAGGTTTGAATTGGCCGCCTCAAAAATTGATGCACCTTTTAAATAATTTCTGATATGAAAGTATTTCTACTGCAATTATCAGGTTTTATCAGCAAAGACAAGAGCTTTTGATTCTAGGCAGAGCTAGCACCAAAATTTTCAGACTTTCAGTCCTTCCAACGGTTGTTTCAGTAGATTTTTACAATAAACCAATATGTTTAAATCTTGCATGTAACGTTCCTATAGCGACTCCACCAAAAACACCTATAGCTATTGCATTTCTTCTACCCATGAGTACAGCCAAGCAAAACAATTTTCCAGAGAATTCAATGCTGTCTGTGCCATTTGGAACCTCAGGTCCTGAGGTCTTTTGGGTGCAATTTTTGGACCCCAAGCAAGCAAAATTGAGTTGATTCCTGACCCACTGTGGTAAAAAAATGTACATTACAGGCATGGAGGATACTGGTGCAGATGTCACTGTATTCTCTCACATGTTTTGTCCCAGAGATTGGGATTTAGTAGCTCCTGCAGGTTCCCTCACAGGGACTGGAGATGCTGCCGTGTGTTGGCAAAGTGCATCCATGATTAACATTACAGGTCCTGAAGGAAAGACGGCAATACTGCGTCCTTTCCTTGTTCAGAAGCCTCTCACTGTCTGGGGGAGAGACGTCCTGTCCCAATGGGGACTAGAACTGGAGGTGGAACTGTGGTGGAAACCACGTCAAAACCTGCCACTTGAAAGCTGAACTGGAAAAGTGATCCTCCTGTATGGATTGATCAATGGCCTTTAACAGAGAAAAAATTAAATAGCCTTAAGAAATTGGTAAAGGTGCATGTACAAGAAGGTCACATCACACCCACAAAGAGTCCCTGGAATTCACCAGTATTCGTCATCCACAGGAAGGCATTGGACTCCTGGAGGTTGTTTCATGACATGAAGATCAATGTAGTGACTGAAGACATGAGATCTCTTCAACCTGGACTTCCTTCTTTATCAATGATCCCAAAACACTGGCCTCTCATTGTCATTCATTTAAAGGATTGTTTTATCCACATCCCACTTCATCCCAATGATGCTCCAAGATTTGCCTTTTCAGTTCCAGTCATCAATCAAAGAGAACCCATGCAGAGATAGCACTGGAAAACGTTGCCTCTAAAAATGAAGAATTCGCCTATAATTTGACAATATTTTGTAGTACAAGTTTTGTCTCCAGTTCGACAGAAGTATCCAAGATCCGTGATTTCACACTACATGGGTGATTTGCTCATCACAGCTCCAACGAAGCCAGGGATGGAGAAAGTTTTCCTAGTGTTGTTACTGACATCCAAAATGCTGGACTTAAAATATCCATACCCAAAATTCAAGAAGTTCCACCTTGGAACTATCTGGGATGGAAGATGACTGAAAAAACTATTACACTGCATAGGATACAGCTCCGCACCTGTGTCAACACCCTGCAAGACTTACAACAGCTTCTAGAAGAAATCAATTGGGTCAGACATGTTTTGGGAATCACGGATGATGAATTGGGTCCACTTTTTAATTTGTTGACAGGAAGCTGCGCCATCGACTCTCCTGAACTCTAATACCTGAAGCTCGCGCAGCGCATGACGAGGTCATGGAGGCTCTCCAAAGACAACAAGCTCATCGCTGTATTCCAGAAAAGCAATTCTTTTCTGCAATTTTAGGAGGAAAGATGCAACTTTGTTCTGTCATTTTTCAATCAGACCCTTCTGAGAGAGATCTTTTCTTGAGAATAGAATGGGGTTTTCTTCCCTCAAGGTTTCCAAAGACAATTTTTAAAGTCTTAGAGAGGATAACACAAATTCTGATTAAGGCCAGAACAAGGTTATTAAGTTTAGCAGGTGAAGAATTTGCAGTTCTCTATTTACCACTGAAAAAAATTATCTTGATTGGGCAATGCAAAATTCTGCAAATTCTGATGATTTTGAACGAGAATTATTAAATTTTGCAGATATTGCTTCTGTTCATTACCCGGCTCACAAATTATTGCAGGCAAAATTGAGTTTTAGAGAGAAACCTTTGTTAAGTAAAGAACCTTTAAACACAATAACTGTCTTCACTGATGGGATCTGGCAGAAGTCACAAATCAGTCATTACTTGGTTGAACCAAACCAAGTTCCCAACTAAAACTTGGGAATCAGATATTCAAATAGTAGAGGGATCTGCTCAGATGGTTGAGCTTGCTGCTGTGGTTCAGGCTTCTCAGTTCTTCCCACAACCTTTTAATTTATTCACACATTCTGCCTTTGTTGCTAATGTGGTTAAAAGAATAGAAGGATCAGTTCTAAAGAATCCTAGTAATGACACTTGATATCATTGGCTTTCAAGGCTTTTTACAACTTTACAATAAGGAACTAATCCACAGTTTGTTTCTCACATTAGTGCTCATTCTTTGCTTCCTGGATTTTTAGTGGAAGGAAACGCGAGAGCGGACAAACTGACAGTGCTTATTTCAAACACTTTGCCAAACATTTTGGAACAAGCAAAACTGAGTCATGCCTTTTTTCACCAAAACGCACAAGCACTTGTGCGAATGTTTCAAATTTCCAAAAGTCAAGCTAAAGCTATCATTAGTACTAGCCCTGACTGTCAGCTTGTGCAGCCTCCTGTTTCTAGAAAGAGTTGTTCAACCCACGGAGTTTTCAAAGCCTGCACTTATGGCAAATGGATGTCACTAAATAGCCTTCCTTTGGTATTTTTACCAATACATATGTTTCAGTGGACACATTCTCTGGTGGAGTTTTTGCTTGTCTTCACACAGGGGAAGCAGGTAATCATGCCTGTCAACATTTTTAGCAGACCTTTTGCTTCACTGGGTGTGCCCCTAGAAGAAAAAACTGACAATGATCCCACATAGGTATCTCCAAAATTGGCCACATTTTTAAAGATTGGGGTGTTTGTCATATCCTTGGTATTCCACATTCTCCCACAACCAAGCAGTTGCTGAGAGGACATATCAGACATTAAAACGCATTCTTGATCAAGAGAGGGGGGAGTGGAGGTCACACCACAGATGAGGTTAAACAAAGCTTTGCATGTTTTAATTTCTTAAACAGCTCTGTTGCAGAACCTGATCCACCGATTTCTAGGCATTTTTACAATAACACACAGGCAAAACTGAAAGAAAATCCCCCTGTTATAATTAGAAACCCTGGGACAGGACCAATTGAAGCTCCTTTCTGATTAATCACTTTGGACAAAGGGTTTGCTTCTTTCTCTACAGGTGCAGGAATTGAGTGGGTCCCAGCAAAAAACGTCAAACCATATCGCACCCCAGGACAGTTGACGAGCTCAACACCGTAGAAGCAAGTACGCAGACGTGAGCCAAACAGAGGCATCACAGGTCACACCTGACGTTCCTTGTGCATCGGGGGAACCTGCAAACTCTGATTTTATGTGGTTTATAAATGTGTCACTTGTTGGTTTCATAGAGCTCTATTGGAGAAAGTGCAGGTTTTCTTTGGTTAATTTTTATTAAAGGTCAAAAGTAATGTTTTTGAATTGAGAAGGATATGGGAGGAGCTTTAGCCAACAATTAGCTCACAAAAAAGGATGCTGCAAAATCAAATGTTACTACGATGTCAGTTTTGATTGCTTCTTCTAGTGCAGAGTTTTAGTCAATTTGTAGTGTAGATTTGTCTGTGGAACAACCAAAACCAAATGTCTGGGTGACCTTAGCCAAGGCAGCAGGCTCGGATACCATGTCTTTGTCTAATTCGGAACAGAAAAGCCTTTCTCAACCTGACTAGTCAGTGTGCCAGTAAAGAATTTGCCCTTGGTCAAAAAGCAATTCAATAGTAAGCCTGGTGAAATTGACAATGGGAGGAGCCCTGTATAGTCTTGTAACATCTGGGAAAAAGAACTTCCCAAAGCAGTACCTGAAACCCCAAGAATTAGAAATCCTTGGTCCTTTAACAATGTATTTTTGCCTTACATTTACAGCTAATGATTAGTGAGAAGGTGATCCTCAAAGTACAATGTTACTCCCCATTATTTTGTATACAGAAACTCAAGGTTTTGGTGTAATTATTAGGAATGTACGGAGGTGCTTTCTAAAGCTGACCAATATCCACGACAATTACCAAAAGGATGTTGGTTCACCTGTGTAGATAGGCCCAGGCAGGTGGCCATCACGCCCTGAAGGTGGCCCATGTAGCAATGGGATGCTCACTGTAATTGCGCCTACTGCCAAAGCGGTCATTAAGAAAAAGCAAAGGGGAACAAGATCTGGTCGTCATTATCGTGAATACTGTAGAAGTGATTTCACGCCTTGGAAGGCTGCGAAAAGGATTTCAGCAGGTTTGTTTTTACCCCAGCTGGCTTCAGCAATGGCATTGAAACAATTAGATCGGGTTGCATGTTGGCTGAGTAAACAAACTAATGGCACATCCACTGCAATCCGTGACATGTTGACCGATGTTAATAGTGTTAGACATGCAACCCTTCCAAACAGAGCAGCAATTGATTTTCTTTTACTGGCACAAGGACATGGTTGTGTGGAATTTGAAGGATTGTGTTGTATGAACCTGTCTGATTACTCTGAATCCATCCTCAAAAGCATACAAAAGCTGAAAGATTTGAAAGCTCCAAAAAAAGAAGATGGTGGGTCATGGTTAGATGATTTATTCCCAGGATGGAGCTTTGCACCTTGGCTAAGGGGACCTTGTAGAATAGGTCTCCATATGTTGGGTGTTTTGGCAGTGATACTGGTAGTAGTACCTTGCATACGTTGGTGTGTATGACAAATGATGGACAAAACGATCAAAGAAGTTTTTATCACACAAGAGAGAGAGGTAGGAAATGGATTCACAGAGAATTCTCAAAATCTCACACAGATTGTGGATGAAGGTATAGACGTGGAGGAAGGTTTTGAATTAAGAGCTTAGAACAGGTGAGACTTTTTTGGAACAATCACTTGTAATTGCTATCAGACATGACTTTTGCCCTTTGAACTGACTGGACTTTCACAGCATTAAAATTGCTGTGTTGGAATATAGCAAGGCTTAATGTGAGCAAAAAGGATGCTTTAAGCAAGTAAGAAGCAGGTATGCTGCAGTAAAGCTATGAAATGCAAGGTAGGTAATAAACAACACGGTTACAAAGGCTTCTATTTACCCGAACCGTGAGGGGGAATTGTGGGAATCCTTCAAATCAGAGGGTTCTGGGAAAGCTGCAAAAGTCACATCTCAGAGAAAGCTGAACTGCAGTTAGAGCTAAGCAGTAAATTTGTCAGCAGAAAAGTTATACAAGAAGTAGAAAAGTAAGGACAAATAGAACAATGGTTTGTGTCTATTACTGTAGAATCCAGGACATTCATATGTCTGAGATGTAACACAACAGAACTCTCTTTGGTCATCAGCAAACAGCTTCGTTTATTGCCTTCAGCCCCCTCAGCCCATTTAGCCCATTCCAAACTCCCAGGACGAGACATCTCATTGGTCTATCTCTGTGCCCCCAGACTCTGAACCAATGCAATGTCTGCATCTTAGGAGAGCTCCCATTGCCTGGGAACTTCTGTCAGTCAGTCCAGAGGCTGCTCCGTGGAGCTCAGCTGGGCTGCTCATTCTAACTTGATTGATACTGGCGCACCAGTGTATTAACGTTTGGCTGGAATGACTCCCTGAGCTACAGAAAAGTATCTCTAACAAGATATTAGGAACTTCTAAGCTTAATAATTGTAATATTTGCCCAATTATCCCATTAAAAAAAAAAAAACCAGTATTTAAGGTAGCAGTAATTTTTATTGAATAGTTTAGAAAATATACAAATAAGGGATAATTTGGTTCAAATAATAGCACATAAGCAAAAGATACCGCAGGGTACGGAGGGCAGAGTTCTTGACCCTTGCCACTTCACGTACAAGCTTGCCAAGTGAAAATCACCCTTTATATGCCATATGTCAATACCATCTCCTCCTTTTTTCGGTTCGTCACTTTTCTGTCCCCGCCTTCCTCACCACCTTTACCACGCATGCGCCACCACTCGGTTTGGTGGTCGCACAAGTCTTCGGGGGTCGTCACTGATGAAGGCCCTATAGTCTTCTTCGTTGTCCTTTAATTCACCTTTGGGTTACACATGCGCATCAAGCCAGTATATAGCCAGTACAGCCAATGTAAGCCAAGACTAACGTATCACTCCATCTACATATCAAGGCAATAAATCCCTTAGAATTAGCATTTGTTGGGACCGAACCAGGTTCTTGCTCATTTTTAGCACCTGTATCTTCAGCTTCTTTCCTGTGGTCCTTGAGAACAGCTGCTGGGAAGGGGGGTGGAGCCCCTCCTCTCCCTCTCTTCTTTGGAATTACAACTTTTTAACTATTTATTATTCTCAAATATTAATTACTCTATCAATATCAATTACTGTTTTAAATTTTATCAGCACGAATGATACCTATTTATCACAATAATGGAGCTCTGCGCATTGTGTTTTAAGGCTTACAAGCAGGTATAGTGTTTGAAAGAAGCAAGCAGTGTTTTAACAAAAGCTACGTATGCTTATAGTGGTTGCACAGAACTACTGTCAATATGCTTTTGCTTTGTGTGAGTGGTCAAAAAACTTTTCAAGTAAGCTGTACCATTAAGTTCATTGCCTCCAGCCAGGGATGTGAGGTGCTGGCATCTTCCCACTGTAACAACCATGTCATGAGACTGATGCTGGAAAACAAACAGCTCGAGGCGCGTTCCTCAGCAGTCCCGTCCGTTTCGTGATTCGTAGAGAGACCCGCGGCCAGCAATACTCAGCTGAGGACCAGAAGAGACCGGAATAGCCCGGGCACTGCAGCTCCACCGCAAGGCATCCGGCAGCCTTGAGGGTACAAAGCGAGCACAGGTCGCAGCTCCTCGTGTCCGGAGCGAGCCCGGAGCAGCTCTCCCAGGCCGCAGCCCCTCCCAGGCCCAGCTCCGGGCGCAGCCGGGGCCGCTCCGCCTGCGCGGGGCCGCTGCCGGGGCGCTGTGGCGGCTCCTCCCGCGGGGCGGAGCTGAGGCGGCCCCGGCGGCCCCGGCCCGGCCCCGCTGCGCTCCGAGCGCGGCCCCGGAGCGGCCCGGCCGAGGCGGCGAGGGACGGGCGGCGAGGGGCCGGGGGCATGGGGCGCTCCGGGAACGGGCGGACATCCCGGCAGAGGGGAGAGAGACGTGGCAGAGGGAGGAGTGAGCGGGAGAGGGGAGAGATGCTGGGAGGAGGGGGAAATTCCCAGGAGAGCGGGACGAGCCCGGGAGTAGGGGAGATCACGGGACGGGGGCGGGGGTGAGATCCGTGCAAAGGGTGGGTAGCCTTCCAAGAGGGTAGAGGCGGGGAAACAGGAAAGAGCCCTGGGAGAGGGGGGAGATCCTGGAAGAGGGAGGAGTAATCGGGAGAAGGGCAGATCCAGGGAGACGAATAAAAGCACTGGCTACAGCCCGGGAAAGGAGGGAGCTTGGGACAAGGGGTAGCTTAGGACTGGGGAAAACCCGAGAGAGAAGGGAGAACCCAGGAGACAGGGGACAACCTGAGAACAGGGAGGAGATCCGGAGTAGAGTGGAGAGGGCCTGGGAAAGCGGGGAAAGACATGAGAGAAGAGAGCCCAGTGGGAGGAGCCCAGGAGCGGAGGCTCCTATAGGCGGACTGGGAACCCGGAGAGCCCGGAATCAGGGAGTCCTGCAGCCGGGCCGAGAACGGGCGCGGGTCAGTGCGGTTCGGGAGAGCGCGGCTGCGGGGCTGGCTCCGGAGGCGGAGGCGCGTGGAAAGCGCTGCTCGGCAGCCCCGGCGGCGCTGAGAGCACAGCCCTGCCCGGGGAGGCAGCGCCACGGGCGCCGCTCGGCTTCCCAGCCCGGCCACGGCACCGCTCGGCTTCGCCGCCGGATCCGCGGCAGCTCGGAGCATCGCTCCCTGCCCGGGCCCGAGCCTCACCTGC
The DNA here is from genome assembly GCF_028551555.1 of Melozone crissalis. Classification (NCBI taxonomy): domain Eukaryota; kingdom Metazoa; phylum Chordata; class Aves; order Passeriformes; family Passerellidae; genus Melozone; species Melozone crissalis. The sequence goes on along the minus strand of NW_026535783.1, from coordinate 14,496,816 downwards.
GCCAGGTGCACCAGCGCATCGCCTCTGCCTTGACAACCCAGAGCGAGCAGTGCCCGGCAGGGACTGCAGATCCCCTTTGGTGGCAGAGAAAGAAGAGCAAGGAATCTTCCATGGGAGAACCTAGGCAATAGGATGGGGTGTCCAATATGTTCAGATGCACTCACAAGGATATTATTGCTCTTGGCTCAGAACATGGAATAGAAGTGGGCAGACACAAATCAGAAGCTGGTTGCAATATCCAGGGATCAGATTTCAGAAAAAAATGCTATGCAACTGCTGGAATGCTTAATGGATGACTGATTACCCTTTGCCAAGTAATCTGGACTTGTTAGGGGCAGCATACTTATGTCTCAAAAGTTACTCTAGAGATATTCTTAAGAAAACTTTGAAGAAAGGCTCATACACCCACATTTTAATGCAGTTGCTGTGGGTTTGATAAATGAAATTTGCTTTAATGTCTTGATTTTCCTAAAGATTTGTGGGGGTTTTTTTTCACACATGCATGCATGCTAAGTTTGAGAATCTAAGGTAAGGTCTTTTTATAGGGGATATGGAAGAGACAGGTCTTCAGCCAGCAATATGTCAGTGAGAGACAGCTGAGCGATGATTACTGAGAAGAAGAGCCCTGCAATAGAGGTGTGAGCTGCATTGCACAGTGCTTGCTGTGGGCCAGAGAGCACAAAGCAGGCTGGCCTGGTGGGCCTGAATATTTCTGCCAAACACTCTGCATCTCACACCTTTGCTCGGGCTCAGTGCAGAAATGCAGGATTGCAGGCGCTTCCTCCCAGAGCTGCGTGAGGCGCTGGCTCCTGCAGATGTGCCCTGCCAAGCTGTCCCTGCCTCACGCTGGCCTCGCTTCCCCTGGCACAAGAGCCGGGCCTGAAGGAGGCTGCCCTGTGCTCCAGCCTGCCGAGCAGCCCAGCTCCCTGCCCCGGTGCCCAGAGTGCTGCACACACTGCTGACCTTTGCCAGGAGTTGCAGGGCAGCTGGCAGAAGAGGAGGAATCCTCAGGCAGCCCAGCGGCCCTCGGCTGCCCTTGGCCTTTCTCTGCTGCTGGGCACACTCAAGATGGCCAATGCCTCCAGGCTGGGCTGTGTCCAGCACGGCTGCGCTTCCCCTTGGCAGCTGCCAGCTGCCACCTGGGCTCTGAGAGTGGAGGATTCACCCACTGCCAGGAACAGGCACCCAGGGCCCGGCTGCTGCCTCTTGCAGCTCCAAGGGCCTCCTTCCAGCCTGCCTCTGCCGGGGCTCAGCCTCCTCCGGCCTCTGCCGGGGCTCTGCTGGGGCTCCACCCCAGCCAAGGCCAGGCCCACTCTCACCTCCCAGGCGCTGACAGCTCTGCACCACAGGAGACCTTCCCGAGCACCCTCTCTGATCTTTCTGCTTTCTCACTTGAGCAAGGCTCTCCTGCAGCCAAAGAGATTATTGCATTTCGGGATACAAATCCAAGTGGCAGGAGCCCCAGTGCTCTCCAGTCACAGCTGAAGGCCTGCATCTGCACAGGGTGTTTGGGCTGCCTCATTCTTCTTTTGGTTTTGCCTTCAAATGCCATTGCCATTTCTGCCTTTAAATAGAAATACCAAAGCTGTCCAAAAACAGACCAGTAGGCCAGATTCCAAAGGCAGTGTGGTCTGTAGAGGATGAATGAAAAACATCCTTTTTCCCGACTTTCACACCATTCCAAAAAACACCGTGTCACTTTCCACCTTTAAGAAACAACAGACAATTCAGAAGAAATTCTTGAGCGTATTCACAGAGTGAGAAGGAAGGGAATCTTCAAGGTGAGTTGTGTTTTCAGAAACTGTATTCATTTCCAATCCAACTCTGCAGTCCTATTAGACAATCCTACTCTAATCCTAATCCTAATCCTAATCCTAATCCTAATCCTAACCTACAATCCTACTCTAAACTGGTGGACGAATAAATGGTCCTGATGTGGTTGTCAGGTTGTTCTCTTCCTCCTCTTCTTCACTGAAACAATCAGCGGCACCAGGCTGGATGCAGGCTCAGCAAATGTTACAAATGGATGCTGCCAAAAAGGGAAAAAAACCAAATCAACAAAAAATAATGGACCATGACTTTCCAAGCTCAGTGCTTCACAGGATTCCTCTGGCCTATAGAAGGATGCAGGAAGAGGACCAATGGGACCATCTACACCTCCACCTTTATGTGCAGGACTTTGCCATCAGAGGCAAATGTGGCCCAGAATCCCACTCATCCATTTATTCAGGTGTCTTCATCTTGCTAGGATTTTTGCCTTGCCAGTGCTTTAGAAACGGTGCTTTCTGTCCTTGGAGTTTCTTCTTTTCAGGAATCTCTAAAGCCTCACACTGGTCCCTCTCTTTGAAAGACAGGCACTGTGCTTTTTCCCACAGGGAGACAGAGCAGTGTCTACCTTTCCATGCCCTGCCCCTCGTGTGCTGGATGGCTCCTTCCTTCCCAGCAGGGCCAGCTCAGTGGCACTGGGCCCTGCAGTTCCCTCTCTGCCACACAACCCGGCAGTAACCCTGGCACAGTTCCCGTCTGCTTGAGCGTGCCAGGGAGCAGATGAGGCTGGGACAAGTCCCTCCCAGCTGTCCCTGTTTGCGTGGCAGAAACCTCTAAGGGTGGGCTGGGGGGCACAAACCAGGGCCCCTCAGAGGCTCACAGTGAGCCCCCCAAGACCCCTCCTGCCCACAGCCAAATCTCTGACCCCTAGGCTGGGACTGGCTTCCTTGGGTTCCTGCACCACCATTTCATGTCTCTGTACTCTGCATTGCTCTACTTCAATATTTTTGCCATTAGATAAAATTGAACACCCCACCAAATGACAAAAGAGGGAGACTGAAACAGCCAGAGGAGCTCCCTGACTCAGGAAATGCAGAGAGAGGTGGAGTTTCTCAGTTTTGTGAAGAACAGGCCCCAGGGAGACTTTATTGCCACTTTCCAGGACTTTAGAGTGGCTTTGAAGAAACTGAGGGACATCTTTTATAACAGGGCCAGTTACAATAGGATGTGGGTGAATATTTTGAAACACAAATAGGATCTAATCAGAACTTGTTTACTCGGAGCATGGTGCGACCCTCACACAGTTTGCCCCAAGAGCTTGTAGGTGCCCCATCCCTGCAAGCATTCCGGCTCCAGTGTGAAAGGGCTCTGAGCAACCTGATCTCTTTAAAGATGTCCCTGCTCATTGCAGGACACTTGCACCAGAGGACCTTTACAGGACCCTGCCAGCCCAGCCCAGTCTAGGATTCCTCACCATTTTAATTTGAAGAGCACCAAGAATGGAGGTGAGGAGGAAGGGAGCTCATGTGATGCCTTGGACTTGAGTGGAGGAGGAGCCCATCCCTCCGAGCCTGTTTCACCTGCAGCCCCTTCACATTTTACCTGCAGGAGCTCCCTGGCAGACCAGCGCTGCTCCTCGTCTCTCTGCAGGCAGCAGCTCAGGAAGTCACGCAGGCAAGGCGAGAATCGGTTGGGCTGCTGCAGCCGTGGGGTCCCTACTGTGGCTATCAGTTGTGCAGCCTGGAGAAAAAGGAGACACCAGGCTCCACTTGCTGCTTTCACATCTCTAAGTGCTCTCCCACCTCCCTTAGTTTAACCTCTGTTCTTCAGTGGCAGTTTCTGCCCTGGCAGAGACCCAGAGATCATTTTCCTTTACCAACCAAACACCCAAACCCTGATGCAGCCACAGCTTTTCCACCATCCCGAAGATCTTGCCTTGCAGCTGATTTCATTGACTGACCTAGTTAGTGGGAACTACATCAGCAAAAGAACATGTGCTTCCCTAAGGATTCACACCAGCTTGAGAGGCTTTATGGAAGAGGGACTGTGCTATACAAACTAATTTCAAGGCTTAGTACATGAAAGGCATGTCTGCAGTGCTTGTTGGTCCTTTAAGCGCACGTGCCCAAGAACAAAACTCATCATACTTTTTGTGCTTTTCTTGAAAACAATGGTCATTGGAAGGAAAGAAAGGGAATTCATCAATTAATCCCCAGGTAAGGAAATCAACATTTGCAATCTCATCTTCAGCACAGAGAAATTTAGATGCCTGCACAAATGTATTGGGATGAAAATTCCTGCTTGGGCACAAAGGAGCCACCTGCAGCTCTGTCTCTCAGCAGTCTGAAAATTGCAGGTTCCCATTTTGCAGCAAAAGGAAAATTGTCATGGTCAGAAGAAGGAGAGGTGCCATCCCTATGGCCACCCTCTGCTCACTTGGCTACTCAAGTCAATGTATTAATGGTAGGCCCATGCCAGAAAGAGCCAGGAAACAAATGGGAGGTTTTGGCAGGCTGTCTGCATCACCAGGCTCTGGCTTGGTGACACAGAGAATGTGCCTTTGGCTAGGAGAGAAACACGGTGACTGAGTGTTTCAGCAGCACTGTACAAGAAGCAGAAGAGACTCAGTGGCCTTTACACTCTCATGCCCAGGTTTCTGGCATGTTTCCCAGTGAGAAGAAACTGCTCAGGGAGATTGGCTCATCTCTAAAGACCGCAGTTTTAGAAACTTTGTTGGGTTTGTGTTGCCTTCCTTCCTTTCTGGAAAGATAACAGCAGTTGTCAGATGCTTCTTTTCTGCTCTTAAGGCTATCTCCACAGCCAAAGGACTAGAACCACTTAAAAGCCAAAGGAAAGTGTTGCCTGAGAATAGAGTTTGTTTGGAGTTTGTTTGCATGTGGTAAGGCTTGAGTTCCCCCACTGCTGCAACCACAACTACAGCAGATGCTGATGGGTTGCAGGCACATTTTTAGGAGGGGTCCTTGGTGGAAGCAGTTCAGGCAGATGGCAATGGGCTTTTGTCCAATGGCACGCAGGACAAGGGACAGGTGAGAAAGAGAGTGGGATCAGTGAGTATTTGCTCCTTACCGTGATGGGACTTTGGTTCCAGTAGGGAGGTTCTTGCTCTATCATTTCAATCCCCACAATTCCAAAAGACCATATGTCCACTTTGGGACCATATGGTTGACCTGTCAGCACTTCGGGCGCCAGCCACCAAGGAGTCCCGACTACTGAGAACCGTCTGCTCTGCTGAGGGCTGAGCTGAGTAGAGAGGCCAAAATCACCTGAGGAGAAAGCAAAACACTGTTTTTATTTGAATTCTGTGCAATTAGGAAAGCAAGCCAAAGAATTCCCCAGTAGAAGTGTTTGAAAATGTGCTGTTGAATCTCCTGGCATTGGCGACTTTTAAACTCCCCCCATTTTTTACACTGTCCCCAGTAGTGTCTTTTGTTCTTTGGAAGCTTTAGACTTGTAACTCCCTCCCTCGGGAAGGGACACACACAGAGCAAGGCCACTGTTGACTGCTTGTTCCTTCTCCTATCCCTGTGCACGTTGCAACTGTGCCCTCAGCTCACAGCGGGTGTCCCTGCGCTGCCACCAGCACCATGTTTGGGGAGCTGGCTGTCACTCAAAGCAGCCCCACCCCCACATCCCTGGAATGCTGCTCCTGACCAAGAATACACTGACCCAGCTTGACAGAACCATCGGTTTTGAGAAGGATGTTATCACTCTTCACATCTCTATGATCACATGGTTTGTGTGAAGAAAACGCAGTCCTTGCAGGCACTGAGAGAGAAAATTGAAAGAGGAGGGCAAAAATGAGTGATGTGATTTCATCCCATAAGAAAGGCAACAAAGAATCCAAAAGATTCCCTCTCCAGGGGAATGGGCAGTAATGGCAGAACACAGTGCCACTGAGAGGAAGAGCTTGCTGCTCCAACACTTGCAGAGCAGGACCTTTCTGAGGAAAGGCATGTCAGCTTCTGAAAGAGCAACAGCACCTGCTGTTGTAGACTGTTCCCTGCAAACCAGCCAGGATGACTGCTGCTGCAGTGCATGTGCTCAGAAGCAAAGAGCCTTTTGGCTGCACTCCTGTCCTTGTATGCTGAGGCCTGAGAGAAACGAGTCTCTCTCTTTTTTCTTTGCTGATCATTTCAAATCAAGCCACCAGCACCATTGCTTTCACAGGCAAGGAATGCAGTGAAAACAGACTCCAGGCAAACATTTAGAGAGGCAAGGTGGAGAACAGCGAATAAAAAGACATGAGCCAGAGCAAGAATACAACAGCAGGAGAGAAGAGTACTGGCACTGAGTACAGGGAGTGCAGAGGCACTGGCAGGCCTTTCACTTGAGATGCTTTTACTTGCCCATAGCATAGCAGCAACACAGAACCAAAGCTTGGCACAGGAAATCACTGCCGGTCTGAGCCCCTGTTTCCCAGACAATCCTGCCCAAGCCCTCGGAAACACAGATGGGATTGCTGACCTCCCGACTGATGGCTGCTGCCTCATCTTCATACAGGGAGGTCGTGCTGAGGATATCGTTCAGGGTGCCTCCGTCCATGTACTCCAGCACCAGCCAGAGTTCCTCACCCACAAGGTAGCTGAAAGAAGGAAACAAGGCCCTGGAGATGAGCATGCATGGCTACGTTGATTTTTGCTTCCAGGTTTCTTATTTCCAGATGCCTTTGTGACAAGGACAGAATCATAGGAATAGATATTCCCTCTTGGCTCTGCATTGTTTGCAATCTGTGCAGTCTCAAGGAGACAGGCACCGCTGTGAAAAAGGAGATGTCTTAGATGGCTAACAAGTGAAAAATACAGTTTAGAAACAGCCCAGAAAAAATCCTGTCAGGCATGGTGTTTCTGGAAAGAAGCACCTAGTCTTCCTGGCATGCCCTTCAATGGCAAAGAGTGGCAACAATCCAAGGGAAATCCATTTTAGAACGGTTCATCAGCACTTCAGAAACTTGAAAAAATCAATCCCAAATAAATGTGGAGGCAGTAAACTTTTAGGCTGACGACTAAGGAAGATACAGCTGATCCAGGTTGTGAATAATTTTGGAATAATACTCAAACTAGGTGTGCCAGGGAAGACTCATGCAGACAGGATGCACTCTCTTCTCATCCATTGGAGATGAGTAGAGAGATAGGAATAAATAAAAATTAACAGCTCTACTTTCTGCCACTGACCAAAGTGGGTTTTTAACCTCTTATGTTTGCTGTATGTAAATGCACACATGGGATAAGACCATAACCACTCACCTGTCTAAATAATTCACAACATTGGGACTCCTGTACCTCTTCATGATTTGGATTTCATTAACGCTTCGTTCCATCCTCCTCGTTCCTTGAATATCTATTTTCTTTATGGCCACCTAAAATGACATTGAAAATCAGTAACTTGAGCAGTTGGTGGCAGGAGACAGCAACGCACATGGAGCGAGTGATTTTGCAATGACACTGCTGAGCTGTGCCAAACTGCCTGGTGATTAGGCACTGCAGTAATTAGGAACTGACATTCCAACAGCCCATTTCTCTGCTGCCTTGAGAGCCAGTTAAAGGACAAGTGGGGCCACTGACATTTTGCCTTGTCCACTTGGTAACAGTTGTGTCTCAACTATCACCCACAGACGTCTGACCACAATCTCTGCTGCTCTTTCTAGGATTCAGAACAAGTAATCAATACCTTAATATTCTGTGAATACATCTTGGGCTATGGGCAGGGCTTAGGGCTTTTAGGGCACTTGCAGATCTCTCCCTATGTGCAGTTGCCAAGTGCAGCACTGCAGGTGGCTAAGGAACTACCAGTAACTTTCCGATGGATTTGCTGGCAGCCAGAATCGAGAATTCAGGACTTTGAAGGTGTAACCCCAAAGAGCAGGGAGGTGCTCTAAGGCACCACCTTTGTTTTAGCAATGGAGAGCGAGTGAGCGCGTCCTTGTCTGAAAGGAAGCGCTGCCCTGCGTGCCTTCCTTCCGGCAGCTGAGGAGGACAAAGTGCCAAATGTATTTTGCAGGCTGGCACCAGTCTGTGCTTCTTGTGCCTTTTCAGCACGGCTCTAGCCAAAGCTCCAGCCCCAGCTCACACCAGAGGGGAAAGCCCCTCAAGAGCAGCAGAGTCTGCAGGGGCTGTTGATATTTACCTCTCCTCCTGAGGCAGTGTCGAGTGCTTTAAAAACCTCTCCAAAACTCCTAGAAACAAAAGAGAAGCAGAGAAATGTGAAGCCATTTAGATCTTGCAGTGAAAGCCAGCCCACACAGGAGATCTGTGCTGTAAATGCCTAAAACCTGCAGGACACTGGAAGCATGGAGATGTCCTTGACAACGCCTTCTGAGCACACTTAGAAATTCTGATCAGCTCCGACAACCTAAGCCCAGTGCCTGAACACATTTGCAGCTTGTCTGACTTCACGCCTGATACCTATTCCACCAGCAAAACACTTGATGCATAGTTATGTAAAATTAGCATTGCTTGGACTCACCCACTGCCAATATTTTCCAGTTCAATGTATTTGATGATAGGATTTTCCATCTTCACCATTCTCCCTGAGGGAAACAAAATGCAAGATGATCACTTTAAAGCAGAGATCCCACCTTCTCAGAGATACAAAAGGCAGCCCCACTGTCTGGGGCTCTGAGACCTCCCTTGGTTAGCCAGCTCTGAGCTGGCTAATAACAACAGGAACAGGTACTGGAACAACAAGAAAAGAACAGCACATCCACAGCGCAAGTCTGGCTGGCACAGAGACTGATTTTTTATATCATTTGAAGTGAGAGACCTCTTGACAGCAGAGGAATCTCCTCTCAGAGGAGACTGAGACCAGAAGAGAATACCTACCAAGGCAAGTAAGTTTGTCATCTAGAAACATTAAGGAGAGCTGGAACTAACAGTGCCTTTGTTTTCTTGGGAATAAAGACTGCGAGATTTAGAAAAGGTTTCCTACTTGCTAAGATTAAATGCACCTGCACATCCAGAATCAATTGCTCTGAACAGATGTCAAGTTCAGAACAGGAGGAATATTGACAAGTGTTCCCATCTTTTCCACCTTGCAGCACTTTGCCAGAAGAATGCCTCGGCGTTTGTAAACCAGAGCAGCTCATGCTAGAACCAATCGTGACGGGGCTTTCAGCATCAGGACCCTCACCCTTTATGAGCAGGCTGAGCTCGAAGACGCCCTTGCCCCAACCCCGCGTGAAGAACCACGCCGCTTCTCTTCACCCTGACAGCGCGGATCAGTCGCTCCCATTGCACTCGCCCTCTCGGCACCGCACACGTCCCCATCTTCCCAACTCAGCACGGCGGGCACGGGCACAGAGGACAGCAGAGCTCTTCAGGCACCCCTGTGACACAGAGAGCTGCCCAGAGCAGATGCTGACCCTCTTGTGAGTCCAGGATGTGTGAGGCAGAAGCCGGCCCAGAGAAGGGGCTGCAGCCTCAGGCAGCTCCGCGCTGCAGCAGCCGGGCAGCAGCGGGACCCTCCCAGCTAAGGGAGGCTCCAGCCTCTGCAGTCCCTCCAGCCCCCAGGGGCAGGGCAGTGACCACAACAAGGCTGGCAAAGCCCAAGCATGAGCACTGACAGGCACTGATGGGAAGAAGCCAGAGCCAGCCTGAGCCCCATACGAGCTTTTGCCCCCATTCAGGACACAACAGGATGGGCTTTGAGATCAGCCCCACCGAGGTGTGGATCAGTGCCCTTTTTGTCCCAGCAGGTGATGGTAGACACAGAATCCACTGGGCTCTGGTCTGAGCCCCACCAGGTCTTATCTGAGAGCACAGCACCAGCAGCTGATATGGGCTAGAAGCAGATTCATTGGGTTGTGCTGCAGAATCACAAAGGGCTTGATTTGTTCTCCTGGAGACTGATCTCAGCAGGGCTTCTACCAGTGGCTAGAACCCAAGCAGTCACAGCCTTCTGCTGATGCAGGAACAATTCCTGCTTCTGCCTTCGGCAGAGAGGGAAGCCCAGGCAATCTCCAGCCAGTCTAAGCTGCCCTCAGAGGCAGCAGGAACACCCAGAGCTCTCTCTTGCTGCCTTGGAGCAATGCCAGCACTTCTGTGACACTGAAGTGAGGAGAACCCTTTGGTACAGCTCTGCTGACATGTGCACACAATACACTGTCCCTCAGATAAGAAAGATAGCAGACGTACTGTGTTGCTCCAGGGAGTCACCCGCCATCTCCAGTTGCTGAGCAGCAGCTGGGTCAGCACGGGAGGTGAACCAAGTGCTCAGGCTCCACGTCTTCGGCTGGGGAGCAAAGGCTCCTTGGGACGGCGCAGTTGCAGCAGCTTCAGTGTCAGAGTTGATGTAGATCTGAGAGAAGAAATGAGTTGATGTCAGGAAGGGTTGCAGAGATTGCCCTGAAATGCAAGAGAGATTGCCATTTGAAATGCAAGCCCTTAGGAAGCTGCAGTCAGCCACATGCAGAGCTCTTCAACTGGATTGCTTTGGATGTCCACTTGTGAAACCAAATGGTCAAAACCAGAGGCTGGTTTTACTCAAGTTCATAGCCACTTTCTTGTTCTAAAGGATGACTGCAGCAACGACCGCTCCAATTCCTCCCAAAGACTCCTTTCCCCCTCCTAGGTCTGCAGATATATTTGCAGCTCCTCATTCTAATGTTCTTCCTCCTGCCATGAAATTCTCTTTTTCTGCACCTTCCTTGGGACGTGCTTATCCTGCAGCATCTCTGGATGGTACAGTTCCTGGGCCTCATGCCAGCTTTGGGGCTCTTGGTTGCCCGTCATTTGCTGGAACTCTCTGCAGGCTGCCAGGTAGGATGGCGACACTTCCACCTGAAGTCAAACAGAACAAAGCAGTCAGAGACTACAGCTTGTCCCTGTCAGCCAGGAGTCATCGACTGGGAAGAAGGTAAATGACAGGAGGAGATTCACAAGGGATACAGACAGCTTGTAGCTCATATTCCAAATCTATGTGAGTGACCATTTTCACCTGCAAAAACACCTCAAGAAACAAGGTCACCTGGAAGAAGCCAGCAGGAGTTCATTGGGATGACTGCTGGCTAAATGGCCAAGGGAGTAATGCCACTGTCTAGAGCATCAGCTGAGATTCAGCAGAGCAGGAAGTGTCCTTGAGAGCAGCTCTGACAGAGGCCTCATCAGGATGGCACTCAGAGGCAACACCCCACCCCCCTGCTGCTCTGCACTGCAAAGGCAAGGAGGGCAGAAACCACCCCTTGGGTGACTGCAGTGCCTATTGAGATTTCACTCGCTTTTCTAGAGCCTTTTGCTCCTCAAGGAGGCAATTAATTTTCTCTTTGATGATTTTAATTTTTTTGTCTGGCCTCTTCTTCCTTGCCTTGATCCTAACCTCAGTTTCCTGAAGCTGTGCCGGCACCAGTTTGTCCATGCTCTGTAAACAACAATGGAAAGGACTCTCTTTCATGAGTGGAGTGGCTGCCATTCTTTCATTCACCTGTTTTTGTTGACTGTCCCTCTGCAAAGGGAGATTCTTCTCCTCTTGGATGTCTTCATTCCTTCTCTTCACTGCCATGTCACTCTGAGCTTCGGGCAGCTCTGCTTGTGGTTCTACCTGGATGTTCTGTGCAGACAAATGCAGAGCAAGTGACTGGGAGCTGCCATCAGGCTCAGCTTTTCCCTCTTTTAGCCTCAAAATCACATTGATTCAGCCTCGTCTTTCCGCTTCCCTACCCGCATCTGCTTCCAATGTAACCCTCCTGTCCCAGGGCTGTTCTCTGCAGATTCCAAGGCTCTGTGCTTCAGGTGCCTGTGGGATTCCTGGCCTCCTCAGTCCCAAGAGCTGTGGTTTATGCCCTTCTTCCTGCCCTTCCCTCTGTGGCCTAGCCAGTCAGGTTTACCTGGCCTTTCTCCTGTGGCACTTCCACCTGCTGCCTGAGCTGCTCTTCCTGCTCTCGGGCTGGGAAGAGCTCTCCCTGAGTCTGGCATGGCATCTCAGTTGAAGCACTCTGCTCCTGCTCTCTCTCTAGAAGCACCTGCACAGAAAGCAAGAGAAGATGGGTTTCAGCTTCCCATATGACCTTTGTGGGCCAAGACTCAAAGACTGCTGGGTTCAAACGTTCCCAAAGCACTGGGCTGCTGCTCTGCTGGGTCATTCTCTGTTCAAGGGGAGGCACAGATTCCAAAGTGGCCCTGGCCCTACAATCAGGGGCCATCTGGGACTGAAGCTGCAAGAGCCTCTCAGGCAGCTGACAGGGAAGGTGTGGCATTTCTCAAGGGTCTGGTGAGGGCCTCCCTCTGCTTGTGCCATGTCCTCTTTGTCTCTCCTGAAGGGATGCGTTTAGGTGAGCATTGCATCTTCCACTGCTTTGGAGCAGAGCCAGGAAGATTCAAATAGATAGATAAATAGACAGATCTCACTTTTATAATCTCTCTTTACTATACTGTGGGATTTACATTCATTGAACGGAGAGAGATATAATTCCCTCTCCTAGGTTTTTTTTATGGAAAGGTAGTGAGAAACATAGAGAAGAAGAGAAAACAATATTACCTATATTTGCTGTTCTTTAATTTTAGTACATGTAGAATGTGTATAGTGATTGTTTACTGAAAGTGATTTGTTAATTGCATTTTAGTGATAGTTGCTTTGATTGATTAGCTAATTAGATAAAGTACTGTGTGGAGACCGTCACTGGTTTTTCTTTAGTATCTTTTTAGTATAGCGTTTCTTTACTATACTTTTAATATAGTACTAGTGTAATATAACATAGCTTAATAAAGCATTTGTATAAAATTCTAAATCACACAGTCAAAGCACATTTTTCGCCACGTGTGGGTCACCCTGAATCAATACTGTCCTTTCTGTCGCTACAAACATCAACACTCGGTTGCAGTGCCCCAGTCAGAAGCCATCCTTTCTTGCTCTCCTGTTGCTTCAGTAACCCACACTCTTGGGGAATCTGGAGCATGTGGGTCCTTATGGAATGCAATCAGACTCAGAGCACTGCACTAGGAACTGCACTCTTTGTGCATCTGTGCTCGGGCAAGTTCTTCTCTTGCACTTGACCACACTGATGGTGCTAAAGTGGTTGGAATCAGAAATGCAGCCCAGCCCTTCCCAGCTCCTCTAATCTCTGAGGGCCAGCTGGAATGCAAGCGGATTGATTTCCTGCTCAATTCCCAAACACAACACACACTGATTCCCTGGGTTGCCAAATGACATGGGAGCCGTTAACTTGAAGATGACGGGCAAGCCCTACTGGCTGAACTGGCACCAGAACAGCTCGTTCTGCACCAACATCCCTGCCCCAAACTATGTGTTCTTGTGCAAAAATACTGCATTATCCAGAACTGCCTCCTTGAAAACTAAAAGTCTTGCAGAATTTCTGCCAGTGCTGGAAAAGGGCAGGAAAGATTGAGAAAAAGCGCACTTGCTCCCTGGAGAAGGAGAAATTGCACAAGGGTTCTCTTTCTATCAAAAAAACAAATCAACAAAATATGAAAGTGTTACCCACACCAGTGTCTAAAGCACTTGGATGCAGTGAGGGGATGTCTGGAAGGGAAACAGGCCTTGCGCTGAGCTTTGGATCTATGGATCTAAGGCAGCGATCTATGGAAGTCCGCCTGAAGGTCCCTCAAGTCCTTCCCACGGACCAGGCTAAAGCTCCCTCAGCACCTCCTCCCTGGCCTTGTGCTGCACCCCCTTGCCCAGCTCCCCTGTCCTTCTGTGCACACGCTTCAGCCCCTCCATGACTTTCTGCTCCCCAGGGCCCACAAGTGCACACAGCACTCCAGCTGTGGCCGCAGCGCTGCCCAGCACAGGGCCACGCTCACTGCCCTGCTCCTGCTGCCCCACTGCTGCTGGCACAGCCACCATGCCCTTGGCCTTCTTGGCCCCCTGGCCACACGCTGCCTCATCTTCAGCTGCTCAAGGCCGCCAGCCCTGCATCCTTTTTGCCCATGCAGCTCCCCAGCCACAAAGGTGCCTATTTGACTTCAGATACAGCAGGCACCATTGCAAGATGGCCTTCCTGTTCCAACACCTCATGTTCCAAGTAGATATCTGCCACTGCCCCTTCTCACCAGCGAGGGCTCCTTGCTGAGCTCCACGTGGCCTCTGGGCTCTGGGTGCAGCCTGTCCTCGCACTCGCTCAGCAGGTGCCTGGACACAACCGACAGGGCACTGGCACCGTGCTTGTTCAAGTGCAGACCCTGCAGGGCCGTGACAGCCTCCGGCCTGCCCTCTGCCACTGCCCTGAGAGAGTCTGCTGCTCGCTCCGGGGAGGCTGAGGTGACATCACCCTCTGCCTGCAGCTCAGCCGTGCCCTTGGTTGTTGCGGCGCTGGTGTTTCTGCGCCTAAGGCCCAAGAACCTCTGCAGTATCTGCAACAGAAAGAAGGGCAGGAAGAGAGGGACGTTCCGTGGCCTGCTCCAAGCGCGGAGCTGGGCCAAGCAGTGCCAGCAGGCCCAGCCCAGGTGGGGACGGCCGCAGGTACCTGCGCTGGTCTGTGGAAGCAGCCGCGAGTGGGGTCCCGCTCCAGTGTCCCATCCTTGCCCGCATCTGGCAAAGAGCAAAGGCAGCCAGAGCTGAGGGGCTGCGGGAGAGGTCAGAGAACAAGGCCTAGCCGTGCACGGCCCAGGCAGGGACAGCCCCCGGCTACCCAACGGACCAGAGCACGGCCAGCAGGGGCAGCCCCAGCCCTTCTTACATCCTGTCTGTGGGGACATCCATAGGGGCAGGGATGGGATGGGGCAAGGGCGGCCACAGGCACCAGCCCTGCGGCCCGGCCCTGCCACTCACCGTCCTGCACTGGCTGCAACTTCTCCGGCTCTGCAGGCTGCTGTGCTGGCGAGGCTGCAGGCCCTTTCTTTTTCTTGCCCCGAAGCACCCTGAAGAGCCTGAGCACTCTGCCTGCCATCCTGCTTTTTGGCCTCTAGGGCACCTTTGAGCAAGATGACTGGGAAAAGCTCTGATTTAGGAAGTCCTGCAGTCTGGCCACAAGGCCAGCCGCAGGTGAAATGGCTTGGAAAACCTGGTGGGTCAGTGACCAAAGAGCTGGCTGTGTGGGGCTCCTCACAGCACAGCTCTGGCACGTCCTCTCCTCTCACGTGCACCGAGCACTGTGGCGTTGCTTCGTCACCGCCAGCAGCCACTTCACCACGTGTCACAAAGGGCCCTGTTCCATTCCATTCCATGGTAACCGTGCTGTGCCGTGTCAGCAAGGGCCCTTGGACACGCTGCCAAGTTCTCTGGGGCTACCCCAACCCTGCCCCAAATGCCTCTGATTGGAACAAATCCATTGCCCCAAGTGTCTAAGACATCCTGGGACACGCCAAGCCCAGCCAAGTGCTCAGGGGAGGACTCTCCACGGTGCCAGGCCAGCACAGCCCAGCTCACTGCTGGCTCTGGAGCAGAGCAGCTTCCAGCAAGCACGGGGCAAACACATCTTGCCAAGAGTTAAAACTCACCAGATAGGGGAGGTGGCATGAATGTGTGCATCAAGGCCTTTGAATTCACAGCTCCCCAAGACAGCTTTGGGGAACTTGGCTGGAGAAACAGGATCCGGCTCAGACCTGTGCTCAAAGGCGGGCAACAAACCCTGCCGCAGGTGCTTGGCTTGGTCTCTGCAGGCCCAGGCAGATGCCAAAGCTGCTCTTCACATCCTTCCCCTGCCCCTCAGCCAAGTGCGAGGACTGAAGGAAACACAGGAAGTCAAATGGAGACACTTGCACCTGTCTCATTGGGGGCTCCTGGGGAAGCAGTTTCCTTGGCAATCAAACCCCTCTCTTCCAAGGGCACTTCCCCAAATGTGTACATTTCCTGGGGAACACCAACCCACCCGTAAGTGCGGGGTGCGGAGGTTCATGGGCATCACACCATAAACAATATGATCCAGTGAAGCTAAATTTATTATTCCTAAAAAGACTCTATTTATAATAAATCTCTACTGTCCACGCCTCTCTAGCTAATATATCATTGGTTCATCCTAGCTTTTCACACCTCTAAAATAGAATGCTGATTGTATTATCTAAGTTTTCATGCATCTTGCTGGGGTTGTATGGCCCCCCCATGGCTCAATTTCCCAAGCTTGCTGACAAACATGCTAAGTCCTGATGACTCTTCTTCTTCTGTCTTCTTCAAGGATATACCAACCCCATTTCTGAATATGTCCATAATTCATTCATTTTGAACGTGTTCATTCTCCATTATTACAAGCAGGCTGGATTGTGCATCGGCTCAATAAGGCCGTTGTCTTCCAAAAACACCTCCACCTGCAAAATATCTTCAACAGTTCCCCGCTTTTGTTTTTGCACAAGCCAGACTGATTTAAAAGCATGGTCAATTTCTTTTTGCACACAGCGTAGTAAGCAAGGCACTATTAGCAGAACTGAAAAAAGAATGAAATACAAAGCCAATAATATGTAAGATTATTTATTCATTACATAGCCAAGAATACCCAATACCAAAGCATACTAAGTCCTTGAGCCAGCCTCTTATTTCCCAGGATTTTAGCCACTCATCCAAAGAATTCTAAACAACTGTCAGATTTATCATCTTCTCCTTAAGCAATGACACTTTCTTGTCCATAGATTCAGAGTGCTCAGAGAGATTCATGCAACACATCCCTTCAAAATCTTCACACCCATCTCTCTGTGCTAGCAACAAAAACACTATTGCAGCCCTATCCTGTAATACAGCGTGGCGTATGCTACCTATATCAGTGGTAAGCTCATTCAGTATTGCAGATGTAATGTTAATTGGTTTGTCTGTCCAACAAGCCAATCGTTTGAATTGTGTAAGGGCCTGTGATGAAGCTACTCCTGGTGTAAAAAGTGATGCCAGTATAACCAAGGGCATATTCTACAATTCTACATTATCCTTCCAGTCTGAGCCTAATAGATGCACACTACATTTTGGACATTGGAATTTGTGCCTGATGTCAAGCATCTGTTGAATGCTAGGGGCAAACAGTGTCAATTTCCCAAAATAGCACAGTCCTCCTCATGCTTTCTCAGGAATCGCAGGCTAAGTTTAATCTCCACAAATGAGAAAAACTCCAGGAGGTGACATCCTTGCAGATTTTGGTTTTAGGGATACAACCATGTCCAACTGGCACAGTCTGGCGTGGTATTGTAATACCAGGAAGAAACAGGAGATATCCAAGTGCCATCATCACCTGGTTTTCCTGATTTCTCCCTAATCAGCTCTTTACCCCTGTGGTACTCATAGAACAAAAAGTAATTTCCTGGCACTGATCCCAAAATATCTAATTCCTGTGGTCACTGACTTGTAGTATTTAAACCTTGAACGATTGTAAATGCCTGAATTCCTAACGGATTTCTAGGGATGCTTTGTTTTTCACACCAAATTTCTGTGATCATCCCATTTTGATTAGTGCGCCAATTTGAACAGGCCTTACTTAAGTTGCCATAAATTTGAGCTCTGGCCCAAACTCCCAATTCTTCCATTGAGTCTAAAGGAATTCCAATGAAACAGGTGCCAAATGGATCTGAAGGTGGAGCTAGTGATAGGCAGAAAGATTCCTGCCTTGTTCTGTTAGCCTATGGAACCTTCATGTTAGCTCGCTGCTTTATCTTGTATACCCCCTGCGTTTCCTTAATCACTCCACTAAGCAACATTGTTAATATTTGCCAGACTGGTGCCATTGTCGCCCTTGTGGTCCGTCACGCCTGCGCTTTACCCAAACTGCTTTAGCTTGTTCTCACTCCAAATCTCTCAAGTGATGTGTTTGTGGTATTGCTATTCTTCCTCTACATTCTGTAGCTAGTATCTTGCTCTCTAGCACAATTTGATTTACTACAGCAATTAAAGCAAGTTTAAACTGCAATTGCAGTAACAATCTTTGCTTCTATATTTCTATCAAAGATACATCTTAGAGAAAACTCTGATATCTTCTTGAGTTATGCCTTAAAAATTTAGCTAATGCCATTCTCGGGGTACTAGTGTTAAGTGTGTAAGAGCAGTTATTGCATATTAGGTTGATAGGCTTAAATTATTTCTTTTTTCCTCGGACCACTACGCAATTATGTTCTTCACAAATTTGTCCCCAAGTGTTTCAGTTACACTGGATACAATGAACCTTAAGCCATGGTTTACATGCACAACTATGCAGATACCAAGCATTTTCTATCTGATTTACAACTTGTGCGGGAAGTGAAGGTCCACGTGGCTGGAATCCAACAAATGCCTTTATCTGTAAGTAAGCACATAGAATTTCTTCCTCTTCATTTCACTGTAGCTGGTCCTTGCCACACCCTGTTCCTGGACTTTTGAACATGACCTGAATGCCGTCAGGCAATTCCTCCCTTGGATTATGCGTGAGGGCATGATGCACAAGAATAGGTGCATCTTCCCTATCTCCTGTTGTCCTGAGCTAATTAGGCACAAAATTGGCTTTAGCTGTTTTTTTCTCAGGGGATAATCCTGCAGTTCCCCCTTTTTGTTTTTGCAACATGTCCTTGAACATCTGATGGGCACGCTCAATAATTGCCTGTCCAGTAGGATTGTGAGAAATACCAGCGTCATGTCAAATACCCCATAAATTACAGAAACCTTTGAATCTTAAGGAACACGAAGCAGGACTATTGTCATTCTTAATTGCTAAGGGGATACCTAATATGGCAAAGAAATTGAACAAATATTTCTCAACATGACGTCTCACCGGTTAATAGAGTAGCCCAAAAAACACAAGCATAGGTATCAATGCAAACATGTACCAATTTTTGCTGACCAAATTCTTCTACATGAGTTACATCCATTTGTCATAACTGCGAGGGCTGAGTACCCCTAGGGCTAACACCATGCCTAAACCAATGCCATCTCGTTGACCGGTCAGGACAGGATCACGCAATACTAGAAGCATCAGCAAAGGGAATAGCAAATTGTTTACCTAACATTTTTGCAGATTGATGAAGAAATGCATGGGAAGTTTTGGCCTGTCAGCCTGTGCCACTTCCCTGTCACCTCAGGGCCACCATGGCCCTCGGCTACCCCACAGCCCTCAGCCCCAGCAGCAGCTCAGGGTCAGCGTCCCTTCGGCGCCACCGCCCCCTCAGCCCCCTCAGCCCCCTCTGTCTCACCGTCCTTCAGCAGCTCCTCAGGGGACAGGGCCTGGGCCAGCGGCAGCTCCCACCGCTCCAGGGACAGCCGGGGCTGGAAGTGCTGCTCCGCCCGGCCCGGCCGCCAGCTCGGACCCAGCACAGGGACAGGGGACACAGGGGGCACCAGGGGAAAAGCAAGAGGTGAAAAAAGCAGCCAAGGGGGGAAAGAGGTAAAAATGCAGCCTAGGCTTACACAGCTCAATCTATGCATCTAAACTTCCCCATACCTCTAACTAAATAACTAAGCGTATTTCTAGATCTATATCTAAGCATCTAAATTTAAGCATCTAAATGTAGGTGCCTAAATGTAGGCATCTAAATGTAACTCTATTAATGTATAAATGTAGATCTCAAAATCTAGAAATATTAATAATTCTATCCCATCTAGAACAATAGAGATCAATTTAACTATATAGATGTATATATATGCACATATAAACACACCTCTGTAAATCTATAAATGCAACTATATGGATATAGAAAGAGAATTGTAGAAATCCGTAAATCTGTGTGTACACTAAGGGATTCCACCCGTCTGATGCTCACAGGCTCTGCCTCTAGTCCTTCTTCCCATGCAGGGCAGCCCTCCTGACAAGGCAGATCAGCTGGAAGTCTGGGAAGCAAAGGGAACACTGGGTCAATATTGGCCTCTCTACATTATCTGTCCCTTTGGAAGTAACTGTCCTTGTATCAAAGTCTGTAAAAGCTGAGCCAAAAGGCAAAATCTCACTTGGCAATTTGAAGCCTGCTCTTCAAAGAGCTAGACTCCTCCCAAGAGTTTATAACTTCTGAAGTTTTGAAATATCCCAATACACTGAAAGCCCTCAGTGTATTGGGACACTTTTGCAGGGCCAAGGGCCCCCATGAGAGCTTGAAACACAGACAGACCCAGCTGCCACAAAGAAGCCCAGCCTGGTCCTTTCTCTGTGCTGGCAGAGACACCTCAGTCCTCACTGAAATGGCTGAAGCTGAAGGTGCTGGCAGCTGAGTTATGAACTAGCACCGTTCCCTGCCATCCACAACCTGCCCTCTGCAGTGAGCCACAGCTCCTCCAAAACAACCACCAGCTCTGGGATGAACAGCTGGGTGACAAATGACCACGTAATATTGGCTTAGGCATTTATGTATTAGCTGATGGACATTGTTAGTGATTATAAGTATTTAGAAATAGCATCAGTTTGAACTCTTTTTGCTGCTTGTAATATAACAGAATCTATCAGCTTAAGTTTGCACTGCGTTGCTCATAGAAACAGTAGTGTAATGAATATAATATCTATGCATCACTTATGGAAACAGTTGTGTGATGAATGTATTGTGTTATGGACTCTAGCAAACATAACGGGAAAAAAGGCTTGTGTGTAAC
The DNA here is from genome assembly GCF_028551555.1 of Melozone crissalis. Lineage (NCBI taxonomy): Eukaryota > Metazoa > Chordata > Aves > Passeriformes > Passerellidae > Melozone > Melozone crissalis. The sequence continues at coordinate 14,476,626 of NW_026535783.1, read as the reverse complement.
TAAAATCAGTGTAAGGCTGTCCACTGACCAACCTGTCCAAGTGATAAAATAATCCTGACACAAGGCAGAGCACCAGAGGACAATTAGAGAATATCATGTGAAATTTAGGGAGAACCTACTAAAGTCTTATCAGAGGATGTGAAACAGCAGGAAGGAGACACAAGCAGAAAAAAAATATGTTGACATGATGACACGTTGTCATGCAGTAAACCTGAGTGCGAAGCAGTCAAAATAAGGAGTTCCCAAAACATGAGAAAATTCCCAGGAATGCTTGAAAAATTCATGAAACACATGAATATACTTGCCTCTCAGCAAAGTAGCACCATAAAGCTAACACTGTCACTTAGCACCAGGTGTTGTTTGGGTGTTAGCCCTGAGCACCACAGTGCTGCAATTATTGTCTTTTTTCAACCTATTAGTATTAAACTTTTAATAATTCTAAGCAGTGAATTCTGTTTCTCACAGCTGTGAAGGAAAGAGCTCCCTAACAGGACTGCAGGCAGCACCGGCTGTGCTCAAGGATGCAGACCCAAAGTGCTCTCTGTCTCCTTTAGTTCTCACTAATTTTAAGGGGTGATTTCAGATTTTCGTTGAGCTCCTGGATTTGTGACTAATGATTTCCTTGGCCTCAGAGCTTCTGCTGCATGTATTTTTAATGTATCTCACTACAGCTATCAGCAGAGTGCCACTACATGGATTTAATGCTTGGAGACAAAAAGCTCAGATTTCTACACTGACCTTTTGCTGGGCTTTTCCTCTCTTGCTTCAAGAGTCACTCAGGGTTGCCTCCAGAGCACTGACATCCTGCAGCAAACTTCTCCCCCAGACATCAGCACAAAACTGGGACACCTGGCTTGGTGACACAACTGCCACAAGGTCAGGTTTATTCCCTGCTCTCTTGCCCCAGCAGAGGACTCAGTGTCAGAGCCTCTGGAGAAGCGTGGAGGGCAGGGCTCAGGCAGGTTGTGCCCGTGCACGATTTGAACTCAAGGCACCAGGAAGCACCAAGCCTGCAGACAGGAACTCAACCCTTCTCATCTCTCTCACTGCCAGAGGCAGGCTCAGAGCAGCCATCTCACCCCTCTCTGAATCAGTGGGACCTCTGTCCTTACCAAGCTCCTCGGGCTCCTGGGAATTGTTCCTGCAGCTCTCGGTGCCAGGCAAAGCTCCCTCTGCTGCAGCTCTGCCCACAGGCTCCCCTCCTGAAGACTCAGGGGCAACAATAATATTGCCCTTGAAAGAGAAACAGACAGGCAGAAAACCTTCCACCACTTACAAAAAACACCTGGTCCAACAACTCCATGGCTCACACACTTCATTCCTTCTTCCTAACAACAACTCTGGGCCCCAAAGCCCTTCAACAGTCAGAAAAATTGACTTCTCAAACACAGTCCAAAAACTGTCAGAGTTGACAGTGTTGAACATGAGGGTGACACTGAACACATGGAATGGCTGCTAAGCAGGAGTCCTGCCAGCTCCTGGCAAAGGGATGTGCTCCTTCCTCCACAGCCCTGAGCACAGCAGTCTCATCCAGGCTGCCGCTTGGCAGGGACAGCATGGGAACACACATCTCTTCCAACAGAGATGCCCAAGAGCAAGGGGAAAGAGCTCTGCAACATGGACAGCAAGACTGGCCAGTTTGCCCAGCTGAGGATTTCCCAGATGGAAACTGGACTGCAGGCAGCAGCTTACTGAGAGGACAAGAAAGCTGCAGCTGCAGCCCAGCCCCAGCCACGGCTCTGGGAGCGCCCACACACACGGCAGGGCTCAAACAGCAGCAGCAGCTGCAGCCCAGCCCTTGCTTTGCCTTGGCCTTCCCACCCAAAAGAGGCACAGCCCACATCTGCTGCTGCAACAGAGGCACCTCTGGCATGCCCCTCCCTGCCTGGGACACTGGGCCTTCAGTGCCACTTCTCCAAACACTCTTCTCTTCTTTCCCATCAAACAAAGCTTCTTGGAACCTACAAAGCTTCCACTTCCTCACCACAAATGCTCCTGCATCAGAGGTTCTTCCCAGGAAAAGGAACACCCAAACTTGGCACACACAGCCTTACACCTTACCATCCTTACTCATGGATGACATTTTCATTCCCTCTTCTTAAGGAAGTCATGCTTTACCAAGCAAATCCTTCCTTGTCCATTCACAGCTGAACTCAAGAAGCTTTGCCTTCTCAGCCATGCAACAACATTCACAAGTTCTCAGTCCAGCCCCTTTCTTCCCTGCCCAATGCAGTTGCCCAAGCAGAGGGAGAAAACATCTCCTCCAGTGTCTCAAGCACCATGTCCAGATCTGGCGGTGGCAATTCCTCATTCCCAGGAGTATTCCACAGCCAGCTGTGGCTGTCCATGCTGCAGAACCTGCACTGGCAGCTGGAGTGCTGGGGGCTGAAGTGTCTGGCCTGGCTGCAAGAATCCAAACACATTGGTCAGGCTCCACAATGTGTCTTTGGGACGCAGAGCTCTACTGCTGCCTTGGATCAAAAATCACAGGAAGCACACAGCAACCTCCATTCCAGAAATGTATTCAGACTTCCCAGGGGATTGAAGGAGTGAGTTCTTCCTCTTAAAAATATTTATCTGAATTGTCATGTACATAGATTAAAGCATGGACTTGAAATCTGGTATAGACAGACACACACAAACACCCTAGAATCACAGCTTTGTGCATCTTCCCAGCAGCTTTGGGATTTGGCTACATTTGGTTTCTCATCACAAAAGCCCACAGAAAATGGATTCACCCAGGAAGAGCCCAGATCTGTAGACATGCATGCTAAACTTGTACTGTGAGTTTCTTCTATAAACAGCCTTGAGGGTGAGGCCATATTCTTCAGCTGCAGCTGTTGTGGGGCACACAGAGCTCATTTCAATGGCACGGCTTGATTTGCAGGGCAGACAGTCTTAAACATCTGCAATGTCCCATCAGAGTCCCAGTTTGGCTTCATTCAAAGGAAGGGGAGAGTGCACCTAACACTGACCACTTGTTAGGCAATATCTTTCACCGTGCCCTTGTACCCCTACAGAGAGTCTGTCTACAAAATGCCCAGAACACCCTCCAAATCTGCAGCGAGGACAGGAAAATGAGGCAGAGAATCTTTCTGTTTTCAAGGTCCCCCTTCCTAGGCAACTGGACACTTTCTACCTGCTTCTCACTTGAGATCTACCCATGATAGAGCACTGCAGGAAAACACTTGAAAGGGTCATTAACCAGGAGCTGCTTGGAAAGCAAGGGTAGAAGCTCTTTCCCTCCCTGATGGGCTGCGCACTGGCAACTGCTGCTCTGAAGATGTGCAGCTGCTCCTCTCTGGAGAGGCCATGGAAGGGCTGTGATGGTCTATGGGTACCAGAGGAACGATGAGCTCAGGTTGGCATTTAAGCTCCATGGAAACAAGCAGAATGAAGAGCTCACAGTGGAGATGAAATTTGCCTGTTCCTGGCTTCTCTGATGAAACGCCAAGAAGTCCAGATGAAGCAAACACCTTCCCCCAAGAAGCTAGGAAAACCTCAGAATCCTGAGCACCTGCACTTCGCCTGGAATGGTGTGGAGGCAGCTCTAAATGCTGAGGTGAGGCAGCACTGAGGTCCTGGTCTGAGAGCGCTGTGTAGCAGTGAGGGAAGGAAAAGGGAAGCAAAGGGAAGGCTGGGTCACTATTGGTCTTTGGGTGTGCTTCCCTTGGCAGCAACTGTACTTCTGTCAGGGAAAACAAAAGCTCCCTGAATTGTTAAAACTGAAAATCATGGACAAAGACTCTCTAATTAGTCAAAGTAAGAAAGTGGTATGTTCATTACGCTGATGGCTGGCACAGGGGAGGGTCATTCCTGAAATGCGTGACCGCTGGCCAGGCTCGGCTCAGCACGGCACAGCACAGCAGGTTCCAGCAGGACAGGGAAGGGCAAGGCAGGCAGGGGGGGGCTGGGCAGGGCACTGGGAGCAGTGACAGGTTCTGTCCCCACGCTGCATCCCATGCCTGGGTAACCATCGGAGACAGAGAGGAAGGACATTGCTCGTGCTCGGCTGGGGAAAGGATGAAAAGCGGGACTTAGAAAACATTAGTTTGGACTCCTTTTTAGCAGACTAGCTGGTTTCATCTCAGCATGTCCTCCTGTCTTTGGCCGAGTTGGTGCATTTCTCGTGATTTGGAGTCTGCTACAGCAGCAGGAAGGGGCAGCAATTTTGTCAGCATGGATATCAAAGCCAAAGTGCTGCCCCACGGATGGATGTTGCTTTCTTCAAAGCATTTCTGGCCTAGAGTTGTAGTGAACTGACACTGGTGTCTTCCCAAACAGCGTTACTATTTTCTTTGTTCAGGAATCACCTTTTTTCTTTTCTTCCCCTCATCTGGGAAGAGCTCCAATGCAAATGCCTCCTGCAGCCAACTCCTGTCACTGTAGACTGACAAAGGAGATCTTGCAATGGAGAGAGACTCCCTAGAGGTGCTGTGGGGAGCTGAAGGGGGAAGCTTTGTCCCTTAGTCTTGAAGTCTTGTTGGGGAGCTGCTTGTGCTCTGGGGGACGGACACCAATGATGTTTATCCAAGCCTTGCAGGTTCATTCCTGAGCTTCCTGACACAGCACAGAGACTTTGGGGTTGTCGTATTGGCAAACCAATTTCAGTCTCGTCACTTCTTGAAATGCTTCAATTATCCTTTTTTTTGCTTTTCTGCAGAAATATTGTCATCATCTATTCCTTCCAGAGGGTCTTTTCCTACTTTTTGGAGAATTCCCTTTTCTGCCCTCCCAGATCAGTCCAATTCCCAGGGCTCCTTCCCAAAGTGAGGTGTAGCCCATGGCCTCCACTCTCCAGCTGGAACAGAAGGAAGCACAGAGTTTGTTGTTGTGGGAGAGGAGCTTCTCGTTCCTGCCTGCTTTCCTTTGGGGACATGTTGGTGTGTTCTCATTTGATAAAGGCAGGTTTAAACTCTGAAGCAGTTGTGTTTCAAACTGCTCCCTCCTCGAGCTCTTCTGCGGGTATCGTTGGACAAAAGGCCTCTTGGTGGGAGCTCCCTGTGGCAGCTTAAGGAAGGAGGTGGATATTTCAGGGTTGTGACTGCTGAAAGCAGCTGGTTTTTGGAGGTGTCCAGAATTGAGAGTGGCTCCTTTTCTCACCTGCCTGCAGAAAAGGAAGTTGCAAAGTGGGAATTTCATTTGCAGAGATGGCCGCCAGGGGTGTTTGCCAAGAGATGGGCTGGCAGAGAGGCAGGTCTCATGCTAAACTGGCTGTGTGTTTGTTTTGATATTGGGGAGGGTCAGAGATGCAGACGCAGACACCAGCTGAAGGAACAGTGTAATTTACTGTAATGCAAAAGTGCAAAAAAGAGTCAGAAAAGAATAAGCTAAGCAATGAACCTCAGCATTATTACAAAAGGGTGCCTCTGGTGATTAAGGAAGATACATCACCAGGTACCCCAATGGTTTCCCCTTCATCCAGAGCTGCACATCAGCTGGGGGAAGCTGTCCCAGCCAAGCCCTGCAGAGCCACGGCCAAGAACCGGGAAATGCTGCGGTGCCTCCACCTTTGCCGGCCACGAGGCTCCCGAGTGCGCTGTGAGAGTAGCCCGGCTCTGATCGTGCTGGACGAGCAATGTGCTAGAGCTTCTGCTGGGGGCACAGCTGGTTTCATTCTCCTCTTGGTCTTCTCCTCAAGCCTGCCCAGGGCTTAAGGAGGAACCAAGGCCAGGTGTGGCCTTGTCCATTTTCCTCATGCAGAAAGATGCAGACATGCTTCACCAGTGAATGGAGGCAACAATATTTTTGACAGTAATACTTGGTTAAGGAGCAGATGCATAGAACATTGGGTTGGAAAGATCATCTAGCGGGCAGCTTTGGCTCAGGTCCTGTTGTGGAGGCTTCAGTCAGGGTCTGGTGTTCAGGCCTTAGTCCTTTGGTATTTTGCGGTGCAAATCAATGCTGTGCAGAGCTGGAAACAAACAAGTCTATCTTTAGCACAGTTGAGACAGGGAACAGGATTAGCCCTGCAAGGCCAGGCTAGGGCCAAGAGCAGAAGGCCAGCACCCTGCTTTTGCCCACAGGCAGCCCTGCAGAGCAAGCAGCCACTCCTGCCCAGGGGCTGAGGTGCCCAAAGCTGCCTCCCCGCTGTGCAGCTCTGCAGAGCCCGCGGGGCGCAGGGTCCTGGGCAGCCAGGGCAGCCCGGCTGCCTTGGAGCACAAGGACTGGCCCAGAGAGAAGCTGCTGCCCTTTGCTTTGGAACTGTTCCTTAGAGTCTTGTCATTATTCCACAGTGTCTGATGTGTTTTCTTTTCCTCTCCCAAATTTAACACAGCTTTTTGAGAAAATTGACTGAAGTGGCTTCTGCTGCTGGTGGTGGTGCTTTTCTCTGCAGGTGAGGGCAGGTGATTTGAACCAAGGATGGAGTCCATTGTTAACATCCCAGCTTTGCCAAGTCAAGAAAACCATTCACAATTGGGCAGCCAGTGCTAAGCAATTTTCCTACTTTTGGAAAGCTCCCATCTTAAGAAATCCAAGAGCCACCTTAAGAAGTTCAAGAGATTTTCCTCCATGTGGATACCAGCAATACCATGTTTCCAGTGTTTTCCACACCGTTGCTGTGTCTTTGGTGGTTTTAAGACTTCCTCAGTGCCCATTGAGAATGAAATGACCTGTGATCATGTGATTTGAGAGCTCTGTGTTGTTTGTTGGCACATGAGTGTTCATGACAAGCTGGACACACCAGTCGTGGCTCTGTTGAGTTAAATTCATCCCAATTTTGTGCAAACAGCAGCCCCGAGATGCTGAGAAGAGCAAGCGCAGTGGGTGGGTGTGCATGCACACGCCTGGGGGCTGACTGCTGTGTGGGCAGAAGGTTTTGCACTGTTGTAATTCTTCACTCTCCCAAGCTGGAGGAAGAAATCAAATCTTTATTAAATTAAAATATAGAAATCTATATGAAATGAAAAAATATCAAAATGAATGAAACAATACCTATTAATTTATCATGGATGTAATTTAACATCTATATATTATTGCCGGCCGGGGGTCTCTATACAAATCATGAACGGGACGGGACTGCTGAGGAACGCGCCTCGAGCTACTTGTTTTCCAGCATCAGTCCCATTACCTGGTTATGACTATGGGAAGATGCCAGCAGCTGACATCTGTGGCAGCAGGCAAAGAACTTAATGGCACAGCTTACTTCAAAAATTTTTTGAGCAATCACACAAAGCAGAAGCATACTGACAGTAGTTCTATCCAACCACTATAAGCACACGTACCTTTTGTTAAAACAGTGCTTGCTTCTTTTGAATACAATACCTGCTTGCAAGCCTTAAAACACAATGCACTGAGCTCCATTATTAAGCTGAGAAGTTCCTAATATCTTGCTAGAGATACTTTTTTGAAGGTTAGCGAGTTATTCTAGCCAAGCACTAACACACAGGCCATTTTTCTATTTCTCCTTACTTTTCTACTTCTATAACTCTTGTGCTGACAAATCCTAGGGCTGCTGCTTAGCTCCAACCGCAGTTCTGCTTTCTCTGAGGTCTGCCTTTTGTAGCTTTCCCAAAACCCCCTGATTTGAAGGATTCCCACAATTCCCCCTCTCTTTACAACTAAACAGAAACCTTTGTATCCGTGTCATTTATTAACTACCTTGCATTTTATAGCTTTACTATAGTATACCTGCTTATTACTTGCTTAAAGCATCCTTTTTGCTCACATTAAGCCTTGCTATATTCCAACACATCAATTTTAATGCTGTGAAAGTCCAGTCAGTTCAAAGGGCAAAAGTCATGTCTGATAGCAATTACAAGTCATTGTTCCAAAAACGTCTCGCCTGTTCCAAGGTCTTAATTCAAAACCTCCCTCCATGTCTAGACCTTCATCCACCATCTGTGTGAGATTTTGAGAATTCTCTGTGAATCCATTTCCTACCTCTCTCTCTTGTGTGATAAAATCTTCTTTGATCATGTTGTCCATCATTTGTCACACACACCAATGTATGCAAGGCATTACTACTAGTACCACTACCAAAACACCCAATCCACAGAGACCTATTCTACAAAGTTCCCTTTGGCCAAGGTGCAAAGCTCCATCCTCGGAACAAATCATCTAACCATGACCCACCATCTTCTTTTTTTGGAGCTGTCAAATCTTTCAGCTTTTGTATGATTCTCTGGATGGATTCAGAGGGATCAGACAGGTTCATACAACACAATCCTTCAAATTCCTCACAACCATGTCCATGTGCCAGTAAAAGAAAATCAATTGCTGCTCTGTTCTTTAAGGCTGCATGTCTGACAACACTAACATCAGTCATCATGTCACTAATTGCAATGCAAGTAGCACTGTCTTCTTTCTCCAGCCAACACCGCAATCGCTATAATGGTTTCAATGCCTCACCCGAGGAAAGTGGACGTAGAAATTAATTTGATGTAACTCATTTTGCAGGGCCCTAGGGTCTGGAATTGCTATTACAATTTTTTTTCATAATGATGGGCAAATCTTTTTTCTCTGTGTTTTCTCTTGATGGCTTTTTTAACGATAGGTGGTATCACAGTGAGTTGTCTGATGCTGCATGGGCCACCTTTAATTTTTGAGGAATTCCCTGTCAGGCTCTACCTCCACAAATGAGCCAATATTCTGTTACTAATTGTCGTGGGGACTCATCTAGGTCATCTACTTGTCAGCAGTTTCACCCTTAGGGGACACTGGGGTAGTACAATTGCACCACAAACTTGAGTATCTGTCCACAGGATGATGGGGAGTAACATTTAACTGTGGATCTCCCTGGTACTGAAACTCAGCACAAAATTCCATTAGAAATGAGCCAAGAATTCCAATTCTTGAGGTTCAGAAGGTGCTCTAAGAAGATCAGGGGCCCAATGATGCCAGCTGGTTATGGGATTGGTCTCATTGGCAGCCTCACACCAATATTTGTCACGATTGGGTATTGGCCATTCCTTGGCTGGCACTGGCACACCGACCAAACAGGTCACCAAGGGTTTGTCTGGGCTCAATTGGTCAAACATATGGTGTCTGAGCCTGCTGACTTGGCTAAAGCAAGGCAAACATTCATTTTTGGTTGATCTACACGCATATATGCACTGCAAAAGCAAGCAAGGAAAACCAGCAAGCACCAGTATATCATTTGATCAAACTCCATGTTTCTGTTCAGCTGCTTTTTGGCAAAAGCTTCCCCATCTCTTTCAGTTCTCAAGCAAATCTTTTAGCACTTGTTCAGGGACTGGCCAACTATAGGGCACTAAACTGTCCCTCTGACCTTCAGTTTTTACAAATTTGGATATCTTAGAATTTTTTTGAACAAAACGGACACCATGCTTTTGCTGAAAGCTCTATGATACAAACCATTTTCACAGTCTAAAGATAAACAATCAAACTCAAGATTTGTAGCTTTCACAGGTTGAACAGGGAATGTCTGGCATGAACCGTAGTTTCTCGGTGCGGCTCACGTCTGCGTGCTCATTTCCCTGCTGGTGGAATTGTCGGTGCGCTCTTGTGTATGAGACGGTTTCACGTCCTTCGCGGGGACCCACTTAGGTCTGGCACCTGTGCAAATAAATACAAGCATACCCTTTGCCCCAAGTGATTAGTGCAAATGGTCCTTCAATTTCTCCTAACTCAAGGTTTCTAATCAAAACTGGAGGATTTTCTTTCAGTTTTGCCTGTGTGCTGTTTGAAAAGTGCCTCAAAATTGGAGAATTAGGTCCTACAAAAGATCTATTCAAAATATAAAGACATCTAAAGCTTTGCTCTACCTTATCAGAGGTGTTGCTTGGGGAACTCCCACTTTTGTTGACCTAGAATGGGTTTTAGAGTGTGGTGCATTCTTTCAACAATTGCCTGACCTGTGTGGGAATCCGGAAATCCAAAATTGTGGCAAACACTCCAGTCCATCAGAAATGTGGCCAATTTTTGAGCTCTGCATGTGTGGCCATTTGTCGGTTTTTGCCTCATGGTGGATCAGTTTGGCGAGCTCTGGACCCCAGTGACACTGACAAGGACAAAAGCAAAAGACGAGAGGGGCTCTTTCTTCTCGGGACCAAAGTCGCACAGCTTTAATGGAGAACAACTCCAGGAGAGAAAGGGAGCATCCAGGAGAGGAAAGAGGATGTCCAGGAGAGGAAAGAGAATGTCCACCTTGTGGCAGGAGATTTTAAACCCTGGGGGGGGGGGGGGCGGTAGAAAGGAACTACCATAGGTCAACATATGTAAATCACCACACTGTAGTTTTCTGCATAAATTGCTGCACTTGTTGCAAACAAAATCCTAAAATCTCCCCAAACACAACCATACAGTCCCAAATGATCACAATGAGGGAGAAAAAACACTCAACCCCCCTGTATACCCAGGCACCAGGTGTCACAGGGAGTACCAACCCCTGCAATTACAAAGTCCATACACACAAGCTCACTGGGAAAGGAGTGTCTTTTTATGAGGGGACAGAGTGCTCGCTTTTCTCAACACAACACACACCATAAATCACAACAGCATCCACCCGCATCATCTTCCTCAAACATTCACACACTGAAAACACAACCACAATTACGACACACAGGAAAAATTGCAGCAACAAAACAGCATTTGCTCAATTCACCCCCAGAATTCCTAGTAGGTCCTTCTTGATACAGCAAATCCTTTCTGCCGGCAGCCAGACCCAAACTCAAACTGTACAGGCGTACGTTGTGCGCAGGACATCTCTGTGTGACTTAGGAACAGCCCTTCCCCTGCGTTTGCCTTACGGGTTACTTTATACAGAGTTAAACATTCCCTTTCTCCACAGTCCCAGCAGTCTTGTCTGTCCCCCACGAGGAACAGCCCAGAGCCAAGGTGCCTCCAGGAAAGGAATGTCCTGGCAGCACCCAGAGACGACCACAGCACGGTTGTTCTCGCTGGAGCAGAGAAGCGTTCCTGCCTCGGTCACCAAATGAGGTGTGGAATAGAACTCGCCACAGCTGAAGTTAGAAGGTGGTGTGTTTATTACAGCGCCAGGCACAGGAGGAGTTGTCTCCTAAAGACATGTGTGAAGAATCACTGTCTCTCTACTCATCTAAAATGAGTACACATTCATATAATTCCCCAAAAACCAAACACATATTCATTAGGTAACACTGCGTACCCCCCTCTGCACTAAAATGTACTATAATTGAGTCCAAAGTTCCTTCAGATTTCTGCAGTCTTTCACTTCAAATGGCTTGGTGGGTATTAAAGTGGGGAATGGTGTCCTTCTGATGAAGGCCAAAACGTCTTCCTCAATTTGACCTCTTTACTTATGACCTGATGGCAGGCTTTTGCACCCCTTGCCTATAGCTGAAGTTTTGGGGCCCAGGTGCAGGCTCTGGTCCTCTTCTTTGTCACAAAGAAATCTGCATCCCATCCTGCTTCTTTAAACATAGAAAAGACAGGCAAGGGATATATTACCTTAGCCTTAACTACCTTACCTGCAAAAAATTACCTATCCCTTCTTATTTCTACTCTTCTTGCTATACTCTTTCCCCCTAACTAAACCTTGCTAAAATTTTAACTCTTCCAGTTCTTTTAAATCCTTCATTCATTGGCCTCATCTAACATGCCAACCATGTGTGAGCCGATGCCGTAACTGGGAAATTCCACCCCTGAGCAGGAGATATAGGGCCTGGTTCTGAGCTGGAAGGGTGAGAAGGATGAGATGCACACCATTTTCATCCAGGGGATGTCCTGAAAGTGCACTGCCTACCTTCCTCTGCTGCCAAGCACCATGCTCCTTCTCCGGCTCCGCAGATTTTTAGGAATCCAGGGGTTGCTGGGTATTATTTGCTATTGCAACTATTAGAATGACTTTGCTTTGCAAGCCCCATTTTGTCCTGGGTGCTTTTGTGCATGGGGCTTCTTCTGAACCTGTGACAAAGGCCAGCAGGGACCTACAGGACACTCCTATACTCATGTCAGTAAATTCTGAAAAGTGCTTTAAGTATCAGTAAGTCAAAAGGTATCAATCAGTAAATCAAATAATTTGGGGGAATATTTAGCCTGTGAGTTTTAGCAAAGTATTGATAATGTCTTAGATCCATGGATACACACTAGTAAGTGAGATTGCTGGGTGTGCATGTATCAGGTAAGTGATTCCCCACACACCCAGAGCTGAGATCAAGTACTGTCTCTCTTCTAACCCTGAGCTGGCAGCAGGGATCAGGCCCTGCTTGGTAACGTTCATTTTGAAGACTTCTGTTGAGCAGGTAAGAATGGTCCAAATGAAAACTTTTCCAGCTGTTTCCCTTTGGTTCACCTGTTTGAGGGTTAAGATTCTGTGCTGCAGGTGTCCTGGGTGTGTGCAGAGCAGAGCAGCCCCAGAAACCCCTCGGCTTGCCCACCAGTTGTCAAGCCTTGTTGCCAGGTGTGCCCAGCTCTGGCAGGAGAAAGAGCCCGCAGCGCAGTGGGCACCGTGCCCTGCCCAGCCGGGGCTCTCTGGCGCACACAGCAGCAGCAGCGCCAGTACCGTTCAACCCGCTCCTGCCTTGGCTTCCCCTGGCACACCGAAGCCTCTGGAAATCAGCACCGCCAGCGGCGTTCCCAGCTTGGAGCAGCTGCTGCTGGCGGGCAGATGCTGCCACTTCGACTGCTTCCAAAGGGGAAGAAAGGCAGAGATCTACATGCACCAGAGCCCTGGGCATGTCCAAGAAAGGGGCAAATAGGTGGAGAGATTTGTTAGGAAGGATTTCAGTTGTGATGCCAACAGTGCCTTCTCTCCTGGTTCTGTGTGTTCTAGATGAGTAATGCAAGGGTTGGCTCTGACAATTAAGAAGTAGATGTTATGTGGATGTTCAAATGTGTAGTGATGATATTGTAATATATCCTCCCACAGTCCTCTTTCTCCTCCCCTTTGTAATTGCCTTGGTAGTCACGGCATTTGGGGAGGGTTGGCTTGTGTCCAGCAGGCAGGGGGAAACAAGACCTGACCTCCAGTCAAGGTGCAACAAAGTAATCTCTACCAATGGACAGCAGAGAAAAAGTTGACTGACAAAACTTTTGGAGGGGCTAAGGGTGCAAAAGGCAAGCGTCCTTTTTGTAGATGAGCACATGGCTGCTTTTCATGGAGACTCTCAATGCTGCAAATTTTCCTTATTCATTCCTTTGTTATTATTCAATATACCTTTAATATGTTAAAAATGAGAGTCATTTCTCACATGTGCGGTACCGTGGGCCATTCTCTTGGTTTGGTTTCCTTTGCTGGTGTCCCATCTGAGTGCTCAGCTGGGGCACAGGCTGTAGGTGCTTGGGGCACTCCTGGAGTTCCTCTTGGATGCCCTGAACAACAGGGTTTGGCCCCCATGAGGGGAATTTGTGCTGCTTTGTGACAGAGGAGAACTTCCCAGGCTCTTTTGTGTTTGCTGTAGGGAAGGTTGGGTATTGCTTGGCATAAACTCACAGACCAACACAGAGCTGTTCCTTTGTGATGTCAGGGCACAGTTGCCACACTGTCGTAGTGACATCAGAAGGTGGCCTTGGTGCACAGAAGTGAGTGGGCTCTGAGTGTCAGAGCAGCCCAAGGCCTTGCTCTGATCAAGAGAACCTTCCTGGTTGCTGCCTTTGTCAGTAGGCAGCTGCCCACTGAGAAGAACCGTGTTTTTTCTTAGTGTTGTGGCAAACTTGCACAACATTGGAACAATGTTTCACCATTCAGCCACTGCAGCTTTTGCTGCCTATGGGGTTTCCTTTTCTATTATGTTACACACTTCACCTGTAAGTAGAGGTTTCCCTTCTGCTTAGGTTAGGGTGTAACCTAACCTGGCTTTTCTATGTCTTCCTGCTTTTTCCTAGTGACTGCATGTCTGATTTTGAAACAGAAAGAGCATTAGGATGCCACTGCTTTGGTAAAGCTCCTGTCAAGGCGTTCAGCTAAAAAGTGGGTGTCTGTAGCCACAGGGGCAGCATTTGCAAGGGAACCTGCAGGGGTTCTGTTCCCTCCACGGGAGAGTCTGTGGCAGCAGAGTCTGTCCTTTCCTCAGTTTGCTGGGACAAACAAGACACCTTTGAAAATGCAGACTGGCAGACCTTCTTGGAAGGCCTTCTTAAAACTCTGCAATTGTTCCCAGAATTCAGGGAAAGCTTCTTTCTTTCAACAGTTTCTCTTGAAAGGATCTGACTGTCTAACTTGACCCTTTACTGAGTGCTAAAACCGTGATCTTCCCTTTGCAATGAAATGCAAACTCCAGAGCAGTGAGTGTCTGCTACTGAACCCTGGAGCTGCTGCTGTGCTTTTTCACAACGAAGTGCCAGAGCTCAGGGGGATTTTAGGGAAGATTTTCTGGGCAAGCATTTCCAGGAAGTTAATGAGAATTGGTGCATGCAACTGAGTTTTTAAAAAAAAAAGTACCCAAAGGAAAGGATTTCAGAAGCTCTTTATGTGCTTAGTAGAACAGGAGCATTGAGTATTAAGGAACAATTTGCATTTTCTTGGTCATGTTTGTAGTCATTTACTGGCAAAAGAGGCCAAAGTGTAGGCACAACCAAGAATATTGACCTGATATCTTGCTGGCTGTGTGAGTGAAATGTGTCTCTTGGAGGGATGTTAAGAAATGGGAAATCATCTCTGTTTGGGTTGACTTGTTCTGTGGGACTCAGCAGCCCAGGATGTCTTCTCACAGCATCTGGTTCATTTTCCCTTCCCACTACAGGTCACCTGAAGCGTGTATTCAGAGGTGCTGATCATGAGGTGAATGAGAAAGGAATATTTCATGTTCCTGGTGTTTAAGCATTGCAGAAGAAGCTGTGAGCTTGGCCAGTGGCAATAGAGTGTAGAGGGCCAGCTAGGAAGGCTGAAAGAAAATCCATGTTTATGCCTGAAAGAAAACAAAATCAAAGGCACAAGTGGTAATTTATTAATTTCCATCTCAGAGCTTTGAAGAACTAGAAATCAAGTCTTACAGAGAGAACGGTGTTTCCTACAGCATAGAGGGTGGAGTATTTAACTGAGAGCAAATTCCTGTACAGCTGAATTACACCACTGAATTTAAGTCACAGTACCTTAGAATTCTATTCCTAACAAATTTTATAATATCTACATAAAAGATGCAGTTGCAGAATAGGAAGGCCATCTTGCAATGGTGCCTGCTATATCTGGAGTGAAATGGGCACCTTTGTGGCTGGGGAGCTGCGTGGGCCAAAAGGACGCAGGGCTGGCGGCCTTGAGCAGCTGAAGATGAGGCAGCGTGTGGCCAGGGGGCCAAGAAGGCCAAGGGCATGGTGGCTGTGCCAGCAGCAGTGGGGCAGCAGGAGCAGGGCAGTGAGCGTGGCCCTGTGCTGGGCAGCGCTGCGGCCACAGCTGGAGTGCTGTGTGCACTTGTGGGCCCTGGGGAGCAGAAAGTCATGGAGGGGCTGCAGCGTGTGCACAGAAGGACAGGGGAGCTGGGCAAGGGGGTGCAGCACAAGGCCAGGGAGGAGGTGCCGAGGGAGCTTTAGCCTGGACAATGGGAGGCTCTTGAGGGGTCTTCAGCATCTCCGCAATGCATCCAAATATTTAGCCATGTTCAGACTGGACTTTCCCTCCCTTTTTGTTAGTTTGTACTTTACTTGGAGGAGGAGACCTATTCATTTTCTCTTTCTCCCAACTAAGGTTCTTTCCACAATTTTTTCTTGCCCTGATACAGCACTGGGAATGGTTCTGCTCAAAGAATTTTTTCCATGGTATCACTTCTAGGGAAAGCAGTATTTTTGTGAGAGAACACATCATTCTGTGCAGGGACCTTGGTGCAGAAGGAGCTGTTGTGTTTCTAGGCCAGGCAGCATGGCCTTACAGATCACCTTTAAATTAGCAGTGCCCGTGCCTTTCTGCAGCCCTGGGAATCAGTGTGTGTTGTGTTTGGGAATTGAGCAGGAGATCAATGCCCTTGCATTCCAGCTGCTCCTCAGAGATCACAGGAGCTGGGAGGGGCTGGGCTGCAGTTTGGATTCCAGGCACTTCAGCACCATCAGTGTGCTCTAGTCCAAGACAAGACCTTGGCCGAGCACAGATGCACAAAGAGTGCAATTCCCAGTGCAGTGCTCTGGGTCTGATTGCATTCCATAAGGACCCACATGCTTCAGATTCCTGTAGAAATTCAACCGAAAATCCTTCATTTTTTGCCTGACAATTGTCATGAATAAAGGTTACCGAAGGGTTAAAACTGTTGAGCCAGTTGGGAAAGAAAGTCTCATGCTTATCTAGTGTGTTCACAGGTGATGTTTGCAGAACATGCCATACTGTACTCGAAGGGGGCATGCTGCCCTTTTCAGGACAATTGAACTGGACTTTCTTCCAAACTCCTGAGCTGGCTGGACTGAGCTCTGGGGTGGCTCCCCCCCGCTCCACGAGAAGACCCCTCTTGCCTGTCTTCAACCACCGTGACGGACCAACAGAGATGCGAATCCCCTCATCAAGGAACCAAGAACCCCTTTGGCACCCCCATGGCACCCCCATGGCAACCGCCTTCCAGAGACTGGGACTGTACTCCCTCCCAACTCAGGGAGGGGGAAAAACCTAACGTACCTGTGAGCATTCGGCCATGAATACAATGGAACTGTCTCACCCCCTCCTCCTCTTCCTATTCTTCTCCCCTCCATGGAAACCTAATTTCAGCCACCCTTCCCCCAACCAAGAACAGTATATATATTGGGGTTCGGTTCGACTGCCCTTGGAGTACTCCCCAAGATGTGTACCAGCGAGTTTCGGCTGTGGGACCCCGAAGACATTATGTTTTGGTAGCTATCCCCCATTCCCTGACCTTCTTTCCTCCCTTTTTCCTTGTCCTACCCTTCTCTTCCCCGGATCCCCTAACCAAACGCATATTTAGCTGTGGTTATCATCAATAAAATTGCATTTTGTTGATTTGTTACTGCAAAACCCCTGTGCCTTTGTTGGTTATTTTTGCACCCAAAAATCATTCGTCACCCGTTCATTTCAGGCAGACCATCACAATTCCCCAAGTGTGTGGGTTACTGAAGCAACAGGAAACCAATCTCAGGACTGCAGCTGATCATGGCAAGGGCCACCAAGTCTTGATCTGTGCAGCAACAGAGGACAGTAAAGAGAGATCATAGTAGTGAGATCTCTCTCTCTATCTTTCTTCCTATCTATCTATCTATCTATCTATCTATCTATCTATTTATCTATCTATCTATCTATCTATCTATCTACCTACCTACCTACCTACCTATCTCTCCATCAATCTATTCATGTAACATTTACATAATTGAATCTTCCTGGCTCTGGTCCAAGGCAGTTGGAGGTGCAAAGCTCACCTAAAGCCGCATCCCTTTCAGGAGAGGATTAGAGACATGTTCTCTCGACTGATTCTGAGCAGGCAGAGATGTTTCCCCCTCCAGATCTGGTGGTTTTTTCCCCCAGACTTGTTTTCCTCCTCCAGTTGTTTTCCTCCTCCAGCCTCTTGTGCCGTGAAGTCCCCAGTTAATTCTTTGAATTTCCACCTCTCCTAGAGAGGTGGAACAATTCCATGTTTAGGTGGTGTTTGGTGACTCTGGGCATACGTGCTGTGCATTACATGACACATTGTTTCCTTCCCTGGCATCCCCAGGCCTGTGTAAGTGCATTCGTGCATGGGGCCTTAGGGGAGTCTCTGTTTCTGCTGATCAGAATTCTCAGTTGACAAAAGAGGGAGAAGAAACACCTTGGTCCTCCTGCAAATACTGAGCCATAGAGGCTCTGTGACCTCCATCAGAGATCTTTGCACACATCCTCATCTCCTGAATGACCAGGTTTTCTAACAAGAGTGTGGATGTCAGAAAGGCAGGAAGGCTGGTGCAGGCCTGAAGAGAACCCCAGAAGTTTCACTAACAAGGAGGGAGCTCACCCAGGAAGCCACCTGCAGAGCCAGGATGGAGCTGTGGGAAAGGGCAGGATGTCAGTCACTACTGAAAGACAAACAGGACATGGCACAAGCAGAGGGAGGCCCTCACCAGACCCTTGAGAAATGCCACACTTTCCCTGTCAGCTGCCTGAGAGGCTCTTGCAGCTTCAGTCCCAGATGGCCCCTGAATGTAGGGCCAGGGCCACTTTGGAATCTGTGCCTCCCCTCAAACAGAGAATGACCCAGCAGAGCGGCAGCCCAGTGCTTTGGGAATGTGTGAGCCCAGCAGTCTTTGGGTCTTGGCCCACTAAGGTCATATGGGAAGCTGAAACCCATCTTCTCTTGCTTTCTGTGCAGGTGCTTCTAGAGAGAGAGCAGGAGCAGAGTGCTTCATCAGAGATGCCATGCCAGACTCAGGGAGAGCTGTTCCCAGCTCGAGAGCAGGAAGAGCAGCTCGGGCAGCAGGTGGAAGTGCCACAGGAGAAAGGCCAGGTAAGCCTGACTGGCCAGGGCACAGAGGGAAGGGCAGGAAGAAGGGCATAATCCACAGTTCTTAGGACTGAGGAGGCCAGGAATCCCACAGGCACTGGAAGCACAGAGCCTTGGAATCTGCAGAGAACAGCCCTGGGACAGGAGGGTTACATTGGAAGCAGATGTGGGTAGGGAAGCAGAAAGAAGTGGCTGAATCAATGTGATTTTGAGGCTGCAAGAAAAAAAAAAGCTGAGCCTGATGGCAGCTCCCAGTCACTTGCTCTGCTTTTTTGTGTACAGAAGATCAAGGCAGAGCCACAAGCAGAGCTGCCCGATGCTCAGAGTGACATGGCAGTGAAGGGGAGGAACAAGGAAGACATGAGAAGAATTCAAGAGAAGAATCTCGATCAGCAGAGGGGCGATCAACACAACCAGGTGAGTGAAAGAGTGGCAGCCACTCCTCTCATGAAACATCCTCTCAATTGTTTTTTAGAGAATATGAAGGAACAGCTTGATGCAGAGCTTCAGATAGCTCCCAGTATGGTCAAGGCAAGGCAGAAGCGGCTGGAGGAAGAAATTAAAATCATCAGACAGAAACTTAATCGCTTCCGTCAGTCTCTGCAAAAGCAAGTGAGTGAAAGTGGAATGCAGCCACTGCAGTCATCAAAGTGGTGTTTTCTGCCCTTCTTGCCTTTCCACTCAGAGCAGCAGCGAGTAGGGTGATGCCTCTGAGTGCCATCCTGCTCTAGTGTGTATCACAGTCACTCTGAGGGACATTCCCTGCTGTGCTGAATCTCAACTGCGGCCTGGACAGTGAAACTTGTCCTTTGGCCTTTGGGCCAGCAGTCATCCAAACTGATTCCTGCTGGCCTGTTCCTGCTCCTCTTGTTTCTGGAGGTGTTTTTACAGTGGAATGTGGTGACCCAGATGGAGGACTGAAACAACCTGTTGTATCCCCTTGTCAATCTGTTCTTTCCCTTTCCTCACAGTCGATGACTCCTGGCGGACAGGAACAAGCTGCAGTGTTTGACTGCTTTGTTCTCTTTGACTTGAGCTGCAAGTGCTGACTTCTCACCGGGCAGCCTGCACAGACTTCCAGAGAATGTCTGGCAGTGAAGGACCCCAAGTTAAGAGTGAGGCACAGGAACAGTGCCCACCAGAAATGCTCCAGGTCCAGCACATCATGGGCTCGGAACTTGCTGCTGCAGCAGCATCACCTCGAGGAAGCTCTTCTGTGACACCTGGGAACTCGAGCTCGGGCAGTTTGTTCATCTCCCTGGAACAGCAGACTGAGGAGAAGTACCTGGAGATGCTGGGTACGTCTGGGCTGTTTCTTGTCTGAGGGACAGTGTGCTGTGTGCAGGTGCCAGCAGAGCTGTACCAAATGCTCCTCCTGAGTTTGGTGCCACAGGGCCATTTAGGACTCCCCAGAGGAAGCGCTGCGCTCCAAGGCAGCGAGAGAGCGCTCTGGGTGTTCCTGCTGCCTCTGAGGGCACCTTGGAATGGCTTGGGTTTGCCTGAGCTTCCCTCTCTGCTGAAGGCTGAAGCAGGGATTGTTCTTGCATCAGCAGAAGGCTGTGACCTAGCAAATGATCTAGAAGTGCTGTGTGCTAGTGGCCAAACTGAACAGAATTTACAGCTTCCTAAATTCTCCTTAGACTCTCGAATTCGAACCAGTCATCAGCGCAAAAAAACTTCAGAGAAATGGACTGGGTTTGGAGTTTTGTCTGTTTGATTGGGGATTATTTTTTGGGGGAGGGGAGGGAGGGTGGGGTTGTTTCTGTGCTGTTTATTTTTGGTGGGGTTTTTTTGCTGTGTTTTCCTCCATCCAGAAGGAGCCCTTCTGCCCCACATCTTACTGATGTCATTTTTATGACTGTTACCACTACTACATCTGCAGTTTATTTTCATGACCATGCTATAGTTTTGTCAATAAAAGAATACTATCTTTTTGTCAATAAGAACTAGTTAGAAAGAAGTTCAGGTTAAAGGGCAAATAGAGAGCACAAGGTGTTTTCCACGTGCTCCCAAAGAAAAAAGCAGTATCTTCATAATAACTTTTATTTAATCTTCTAGTTTTATGCTTCTCAAGGTGTGTCCAAGAGACACATCCAAGTGGAAAGATCAGATAAACTGTACTGCAGGCGTTTCTCAGGAGAGAGCCTCCAGCCCAGCCATGGTATATTCCTCAGTTTAATGGCATTTTCCATACCCGATTCCCACTCTTTGCCACGACTGTTAAAATCCTACCCATTGGCCCAAGCCTTGCTCAGATCAGTCTCGAAGAAAACACATCAAGTCCTTTGTGATTCTGCAGCACAACCCAATGAATCTGCTTCTTGCCCATAACAGCTGCCAGTGCTGTGCTCTCAGGTAAGACCTGGTAGAGCTGAGAAGAGAGTCCAGTGGATTCTGTGTCTACCATCACCTGTTGGGACAAAAAGGGCACTGATCCACACCTCGGTGGGGCTGATCTCAAAGCCCATCCTGTTGTGTCCTGAATGGGGGCAAAAGCTTGTACGGGGCTCAGGCTGGCTCTGGCTTCTTCCCATCAGTGCCTGTCAGTGCTCATGCTTGGGCTTTGCCAGCCTTGTTGTGGTCGCTGCCCTGCCCCTGAGGGCTGGAGGGACTGCAGAGGCTGGAGCCTCCCTTAGCTGGGAGGGTCCCGCTGCTGCCCGGCTGCTGCAGCGCGGAGCTGCCTGAGGCTGCAGCCCCTTCTCTGGGCCGGCTTCTGCCTCGCACGGCCTGGACTCACAAGAGGGTCAGCATCTGCTCTGGGCAGCTCTCTGTGTCACAGGGGTGCCTGAGGAGCACTGCTGTCCTCTGTGCCCATGCCCGCCGTGCTGAGTTGGGAAGATGGGGACGTGTGCGGTGCCGAGAGGGCGAGTGCAATGGGAGCGACTGATCCGCGCTGTCAGGGTGAAGAGAAGCGGCGTGGTTCTTCACGCAGTGCACGGGCAAGGGCATCTTTGAGCTCAGCCTGCTCATAAAGGGTGAGGGTCCTGATGCTGAAAGCCTCATCGCAATTGGTTCTGGCATGAGCTGCTCTGGTTTACAACTGGGAAGGCATTCTATTGGCAAACTGCTGAAAGCTGGAGAAAATGTCCTTCTCTCCTGGAAATGCACGGCCCTGTGCTTTGTTTCCTGTCAAGAGAACTCTTCAAAGAAATGTACAAAATCAGTCTCTGTGCCAGCCATCTGCCCTGCATAGCTGCCTGTCTTGTTACTGTCATTGTTGCTGTTGATGTTACCCAGCTGACCCCAAAGGGCTCAGAGCCCCCGACAGTGGGGCTGCCTTTTGTATCTCCTGGAAGCTGGGATCTCTGCTAAAAGAGATTTTGCATTTTGTTTCCCTCAGGGAGAATGGGGAACAACATGAAAAATCCCCTTCTGAGATACAAAGACCTGGAATATATTGGCAGCGGGTAAATCCAACAGCAGTTACTCCTGCACAACCATGGGCCAGGTGTTTTTCTGGTGGAATGTCTATCCAGCGTGAAGTCAGGCCAGCTGCAAAGATGTTCCCACACTGGGGATAGATTGTGCCATCTCTCAGTGCTGCTCAGAATTTGTGAGTGGGCGCAGGAGGCACGCTGCAAAGATCTTGCCTGCATCAAAGAACAGGACCTGGAAGGTCTCCTTGTCACTGAAGTGTGCGACAGCTCTGTGTTAATTTTCTTAGCATTTTTTGATGTCTCTAAATTGTCTGGCCACAGTAATGAATGGAGAAGAATCTTGCTTGCCTGAAAGAGCAACCTACTCCTGATAGCTGTGAGATAACAGTTCCCAGGAACATTTCTTTCCCCTGGTTTGCAGAAGGAAAACGCTGTGGTCAGGATAGGAACCACACAGTCAAGAAAGGGAAATCCAAGAGGAAACACGTAATTCCCTTTAGAAGTAGAAACCCAGCGCTTCAGGAACAGGCCCAGTGCCCATGCACTTGAGAGGAAAATGCATCATCGGCCTTCTGGCAGAGCCCTCCTGCATCCTGCAGGTTTTACACGTTTACAGCACAGATCTCCTGTGTGGGCTGGCTTTCAGTGCAAGATCTAAATGGCTTCTCCTTTCTCTGCTTCTCCTTTGTTTCTAGGAGTTTTGGAGATGTTTGTAGAGCACTCAACAATGCCACAGGGAGAGAGGTAAATATCAACAGCCCCTGCAGACTCTGCTGCTCTTGAGGGGCTTGCTCCTCTGGTCTGAGCTGTGGCTGGAGCATTGGCTAGAGCCATGCTGAAAAGGCACAAGAAGCACAGACTGGTGCCAGCCAGCAAAATACATTTGGCACTTTGTCCTCCTCAGCTGCCGGAAGGCACGCAGGGCAGCGCTTCCTTTCAGACAAGGACGCGCTCACTCGCTCTCCATTGCTAAAACAAAGGTGGTGCCTTAGAGCACCTCCCTGCTCTTTGGGGCTACAGCTTCATAGTCCTGAATTCTCGATTCTGGCTGCCAGCAAATCCATCGGAAAGTTACTGGTGGTTCCTTAGCCACCTGCAGTGCTGTACTTGGCAACTGCACATAGGGAGAGGTCTGCAAGGTGCCCTAAAAGCCCTAAGCCCTGCCCATAGCCCAAGATGTATCCACAGAATATTAAGGCATGGATTACTTCTTCTGAATCCTAGAAAGAGCCGCAGAGATTTTGGTCAGAGGTTTGTGGGTGATAGTTGAGACACAACTGTTACCAAGTGGACAAGGCAAAATGTCAGTGGCCCGACATGTCCTGTAACTAGCTCCCAAGGGAGAAGAGAAATGGGCTGTTTGAATGTCAGTTCCTAATTACTGCAGTGCCTAATCACAAGGCAGTTTGGCACAGCTCAGCTGTGTCATTGCAAAATCAATCGCTCCAGGTGCATTGTTGTCCATTGCCACCAACTGCTCATGGTGTCTTCACAGGCAGGGACCTATGCGAATCCTTGGATTTTCCTGAAAGGAAGAAACCCCAGACACAGAAAGCACCATTTCTAGAGCACTGGCAGGGCAAAAATCCCAGCAACATGAAGACATCACAATCAACAGATGAATGCGACTCTGGGCCACATTTGCCTGGGATGGCCAGGTCCCACACAGGACAATTGGGGAACAGATGGTCCCATTGTTCTACTTTCTAGGTCTTTCAAGGAACTAGAGGAAACCTCATTGAGCCTGTAAAGCACTGAGCTTGGAAAGTCATGGTTCATTGTTCTTGTTTTGTTTTCGTTTTTTCTTTCTTCTGGACAGCATCCATTTGTAACAACAGCCAAGCCAGCATCCATCCTGGCACCAGTCATCAACTCAGTCCAGAAGAAGTAAGAGACAAGAACATATCATGTCAAGATGTTATCTCCATAGCCAATTTTGAGTAGAATTGTAGAGTCAGATTTTAGAGGAGGATTGTTGAAGAGTTTTGTCGGATAGGGTTATAGAGTAGGATTAATTAAATAAAGTAATTAAAGTTTCTGAAATATCAACTCATTTGGAAGATGATTTGAAAGATCCCCTTCTGACTCTTTCAGCAAAACTCAACATTTCCTCCTTAGTTAGCAGTTGCTTTTCTACTGGTGCTAAGACACACTTACGGTTTCTTTTGAATGGTTCAAAAGTGGGGAAGGTTCGTCTTCATTCATCCTACACAGAGAACACTGCCTTTGGAATACCACCCACTGCCTGGTTTTGGCACAGCTGTGGTATTTCTAGTTGAGGCAGAAAAGGCAGTGGCATTTGCAGGAAAAACCAAAGGAGGAGTAGGGCAGCCCAGACATCCTCCCTGGATTCAGGCCTGCAGCTGTGACTCAAGAGCATTTGGGTTCCTGCCACTTGGATTTGGATCCCTAATTGCAATCTCTTTGGCTGCAGGAGAGGCAGGAACCCAACATGACAGGTCAGAGGCCAATTTCTAGCTGTCACTGCCTGCAGGAAAAGGCTCCACCCTGCAGGACTCCAGCACTCAGCATCCTTAGCCAGACACAGCAAGTGCTGGCAACTCAGAAGCTTGCACCTCTGCCTTGCACTAAAGACAGCACCTCCCACAACGGGCACTTACAGAGTTTTGTGGTGTGACCCCTCCATGGAGCTGGTGGACTCACCACCCCTGCAAGCCTTTGAAAAGAGACTGGATGTGGCACTGGGTGCCATGCTTTAGTTGAGGTGTTAGGGCATGGGTTGGACTCGATCATCTTAAAAGCGTCTCTCTTCCAAGCCACTGATTCAGTGATTCTGTCACTGAGGGAGCTTTTCCTGCAGCCCTGGAAAGGCCTGTGGGGGCCCTTGGCCGAGGACGGTTATCAGGGCTCATGGAAAAGAAGCAAAGGGCTCAAGGCGAAGGCTGAGAGGGCAGAGCTGCCCCAGAACGGCCCAGAGCCAGCCTCATGTTGTGCTCCTCAACCTGCGCCCTCTGCGCTGCCCTTTGCGGCGCCGGCGGCTCCTTTCGCTGCGGGGCTCCAGGCTGTGCTGGGGGCCGGGCCCCTCGACTTCGGGAAGTGTCGGAGCCTCGGAGGCGAGCGGCTGCTGCTGCTGTGGTCGGCAGGGGAGAGCTGCGGCTGCGGCCCCGGGCACGGCGAGCTGCCGCTATGGCCGGCTCCTGCCGCGGCTCCTGCCGCGGCTCCTGCCTCTGCTCTGGGCTCTGCTCCTGCCCTGTGCGCACAGACATGGCCGAGGGCTGCCCGGCAGCTCCGTGCCGCTCCGTGGCGGGCCCGGGCAGGCTGCTGCTCTCTGCGGCCTCTGCCCACTGCTGCCGGCCCCGCCGCGCTCCCGCCTGCCTCTGCTGCGGCCAGGCCCACACCGGAGGCAGCACATTGTGGCCGGCTCGGAAAAGCCCTGCCCGCAATGCGCCCGCCATGGCCTCGGCCTCAGCGCACAGGCTGCTGGCATCCTCGCAGCTGCGAGCCGGCCCAGGCCGCCTGCCGGCCTCGGCCACAGCTCCCGCCCGTGTCTCCATGGCCGCGGCTGCTCCGCACATCGGTCTGAGCACAGCCAGCACCAGCAGCAGCTCCTCACGGGCCCAGGCTCCTGGCGCTCCAAGCCCGCCCAACCCCGAATTCCAGCCCTGAGGCTTGGTGTCCCAATGCATCCCCTGGGGACAGCAGAGTCGGCCGCTGAGCTCAGTCTATGCCGACTCCACCAAGTGACCAATGGAAAATTCACCAAATCCTTATCAGAGACAAGAAAAAACTCCCATGATGCCTGACAGCCTGAAGCAACTGCCAATTACAGGTCATTCCATCCATGTGGGAAAAGAGCCTTTTGCAATAAAGCAGAAAAGAGTTATCTAAATGGAAGCCAGGAGCCAACAACAAATTTATTTGGACTCATGCTTCTTCTGTTGGTTAAAAAGACCAAGAAATTGCAATCTTGCTCTTCTGACACAGCCCTCTGTTCATGATGTGAGATAGTGAGTGCCGATGTGCAGCAGCTGATGCAAGGAACAGGGACGAGGATGCAGCAGGCACAGCGCCAAGCTGACAGAGGGATGATCTCTGGCAGTGGCACTGAAGGAGAAGAGTTTGCAGGCAAGACAGAAAATGGCTCTTTGTTTCACCTCTTCTTTCAGTGCTGCTAAGAATGCAGCCTGGAGGAAGCAGGGAACACTAGAGCATGGAGCCCTTTCCAGGCAGGGCTGCATCTGCTGAAGGGGCAGAGGGAGCCCAGCAGGGATCAGACACAAAGCAGCAGGGGATTGAGGAGCCCTGTGGTGGCAGTGAGCAACCTCGGGCTCTGCGCACTGCTGGTGGCATTTTCTATTGAACCATCTCCAAGGACTTGTGCTTTGCTCTGTATTTTTAAGTGTTACACCCTTTGGGTTTTTTTTGTTGGTTCTGTTTGTTTGTTTTTAGAAGTTTTTTCTGTTTGTTTGTTTTGGGTTTTTTTTTTTTTTTGATCGTCTCCTGTACCTTTATTTCCCCAAATTTTCCTACCTGTCAGCAGCAGCCCCTGCTCAGAACTGGCTCTAAAATATCACTAAAGCAGCTGGCAACAACAATGGGTGGAATCGTGTGGCTCAGGAATACTTATGCCAAAGCCCTGCCAGTGCCTTATGATTTGTCAGAACCTCCTTTTCTGTGCAAAAACTAGGGATTACTGGACGTTTTTTGCAAGGGCTCCTGAGAAGCAAATGGTATGCTGGGATTCTCATGAGTGTACCCGTTAACTTCATTGCAGCAAAACAGAAAGTAAGGTCAGGGTAGCAGAGCAGCTGGGAGCTGATCACTCCCTGCAAAGGGCTGGTGTAGGATGTGGGAACACCACATTCCAGGATGGGCCAGAAGGGTAAATGTGCTCAAAGCACTGCAGGTGAGGTTTGGGTTCACTCAGAGGGCAGTCAGGGCTGGTGAGCACTGAAGATCCAGCTGCAGTCCCCATCCATGTCCCTTTCAGCGCTGGCTTTAGGGTGTCTGCAGCCTGGATCCAGAGCGCCCTGGGAGGCTCCTGTGGCTGCCTTTGCACCCAGGCTGAGGATGCCCTGGAGCCCCTGAGGCCGGCAGTGGGGACCAGGGCTGGGGCTTGTGGCCTGGCAGGTGTGGCTCTGGGGGCTGTGACATGCCAGGGCACGGGTCACTGTCACTGCCCTCCAGAGCCCTGGCTAGCTCTGTGATGTTCCAGGGACAATGGCAAGAATGAGGAACAGGTTAGGTGGGGATTTTGCTTGAGCCAGAACCTCTAGGCCAGCTGCCCAGCAGTAGAGACCCCTGGAGGACCCAGTGAAGGAGGCAGAGACAGCTCTTCTACAGTGTAAAGTGCAGCTAATTTATCAAGAGAGCCGGGGGAAACGTTGGCAGGAGAAATTCCGCAAAAGGAAACAGAGGTTAAAAAAAAACCCAGCAGTCTTCTGCACGGGCTTTTAAAGTCTTTCAAAACGGGAGGGGGGGGGGGTGTGGACACCATATAGTAACCAATAAGTGACTCTCGGGGTGTTGTTTTGGGGGCTACAACAAATCAGAACAAGGGGAGGAGAGAGGGTTGGGATAGGGATTGGATCTTGGGGTGAGGGACAGGGAGCTTTCTGGAACAAAGGGTAGGCTTTGGGCTGATGGATGGGCCCAATGGGCCGGGCTGTCTTGACAGACAGGGAAAAATCCGGTGAGGAGGGAGGGGATTCCTTGAGGGACACTTGGGTAGGAGGGCATAACACAGGGGAGAAACAAACTGCAATAGGTCAGGGAACACTTGAACATACTGCAAGCTAACAGAATATTTGACTCAGAAACTAATGCAGTGCAACACAGAAATTCAGGGTTTCAGCAGCCGAGAGGTGGCACGATTGGAACCCGCAGCAGCTGGTGAAAGCCATCTCTGTCCTTCAGGTTCCTGCTGTGTGGGAAGGTGCTGCGAGTTGTGGTGGCTGCACTCCCCCTTTGCTGGGAGGATGATCTGTACCAGGGGAGAGCAGAGAGCTGCCGTGGTGAGCAGAACATGCTCAGAGCATTCCAGTTCAGAGAATGGCACTGCCCCTGAAGGGCAAAACGCTTGAAAGCATAGAATTCTGTGCAGAACCGTTGCACAGATTTTCTCTTTTAGAACATGCCCATTTTTGTATTCTGTAGATGAATACCCTGGGTTTTATAGAATACATGGGTTTTTTTCTAACAGTTTCTGGGGGAACTCTCAAGTTTATTTCTATTTGCATTTTACATTCAGCATGTAAACAGATTTTTTTTTCTTTTTTAAATACTTGGGGAAAAAATAACTAAGCATTTTTTAATCTTTTGGGATATTGTCAATAATATCCTTAGAAAGCAAAACTTGTTGAACATGTGTGAAAGCACAGAGAGGGGGAAAATAGCATAAAAGTCTTTTAGAACAGGGCGTGTACGAAGGAGTGCAGAACTGAGTAATTTCTCCAAGGGCAGAATTAGCAAGATATATCACCAAGAATACCTGCCAAGATACTTCCTTAAATCCAGGGAAATGTGACCTGCAGCCGTACGAAGTACAGCCAAAGCAAATGAAAACCTTTGGAAAAGAAGGAATTTTGCCAGTGAGATCAGTCTGTCTGGATAACTGAGGGATGCCCATCAACCTTGCACTGCATTCCTCAATATTTGCAATGTCTTTTCTCCCAATTTCTGTGAAGTGAATAAGCTGCAGCTGTTTAACCATTAATTTAAGCTCATTGGGGAATTACCAAGCACCATGTATGTGTTTTTGTAGCTGAGCAGGACTTGAGTTTCCCAAGTCTTCTACAAAGCAGAAGGGAACCACACAGCTGCATGGGCTATTATTAATGAAGGGTTTCATGAAAGCAGGTGAATGAGAGCATTGCATTATAGAACTTCCACATTCAAGAAAACAGGAGTCCACTTAGAATAAAACCTATAAGGCTAGCATAACATCAGAACAGGATGAAATGAAATTACTAGAAAGGAAGTGATGCATTAGAAATTAAGTGTATCATTTCTGATACATCTGCATGCATTTGCAAGCTAAAACAGAAAAAGAAAGGCAGAGATAATAGAGAATGAAGATTTTAAAATTGCACTGTGCAGAAGAGACATACGAACCACCAGTGTGAACACAGGTGGGAGATTCATCTTGGAGATGGATTAGAGTGGAACCCATTCATTGAATGTTTCTGGTGCACATGAGTGCAAAGACTGAGGAAAAAAGGAGAAAAGTTTAGTTTCTGACAGCTATTTAGATTCCTGGAAGCATTGTCTAGAGATGTAAAAATCTAAAGCCTCAGAGAATCTGAACCTAAAACATCCCCAAACGGATTGATCAGGTATGATGGGCACATCTCTGCTCTTTTCAGAGTCAATGAAATTGACAATGAGTGTCTGGAAATTAGGAATGCGTGCCCAGATTTTATCTCGGTTACTTTAAGAACACCTTAATAAGGCACTTCAGGAACTGTACAATGAAGTTCTTCACCCTGCTCTATTTACTTTACATTTGAATACAGGCTGGTAGAAGGAGAGATCTGGCTTTAATTTCTCCCCAAATCACCTGTTGCACTCTCAGGTTATGAGTGGATGTAAAATTCAGCTAATCAATCTCTCTATCCATGAATATTCCACTAGTGAACTGACATGTAGAAATATCCTTTTTCGCTTGGTACCTTCCTAAATGGTGCCCTAATGAACAGGAGACTTGCATAAATCTCACAGAAAATCACCAAAATTGCTGAAATTAACACTCAATTCCACAATCAAAGCTTCTGAGAAAAGGCTTGACAGGATCACTGAAGTAACTCAAACTTGGGAGAGAAACATGCATTTTAGCACTGATCAAGGGGAAAGAAACAGAAATGCTGTAAAAATTCCAAGTGGAAGGTAAGGAGAAAGACAGGCAGCACAGGAAGCACAAGCGCCCATCAGATGACCTGTGGAAGGTGACTTTGTGCCCCAGCACTGTTAGAGGACGTTCCCTGTCATTGGTGCAAGCAGCTGGAGACATAAATAGTGATTGATTTGGGGGCCACAATCTTGGTAAATGCAGAGGTGGTTCAATAACGTGACATGAGGGAGTTCCCTCAGAGCAACTGGGATGCCTGAAAGAAGTGAACAGCTCACCACAGCCCGGCCCGCTCAGCTGCTTTTCCTTCTGACCCTCCTGGGTTGGCTCTGACATTTCCTCTTCCCTGATGGAAGTGCAGCTGCTGCCAAGGGAAACGTCCCCATACTCACTCAGTGTTCCCTTTGCTTGCCGGATGCCCCACCTGCTGTCGCTGTCCAGGAGAGCTGCTCTGCACAGGAGGAGGAGCCCGAGGGAGAGGCTTTGAAGATGGGGCAGCTGGGATCCCTCTGCTTGGAGCTCTGTTTAAAGATACACGGACTTGCATGTGAACAGGGATTATTACATGGACTTGTACACATGTAGCCAGCTATTTGTACAGGCCTATTTCTGTACATATGGTATTAGATTTATGAATGTACTGTGTATCTATGTACGTATAGATACCTGCATATATACAGGTTTTCAGTCTCATCTTTGTGTGTATATGTATCTAGTTCTTTATGAGTATTGTAATATCTGTGTTTAGTTTTCTGTATGTATACAGTTGTGTAGGTATCTATTTCTATTGATGTATTGATGTAGTTTTGGTCTTTTAAAATAGCTATATTGGTATTTGTTTTTGTATATATGTATTTTTATATATTTTTAGATGTGCATTGATGTATTTCTATATCTATTATATTTACATATATATCCAGATATATTGCTGTATATTTGTATTGATGCAGTTGTACAGATATTTAGATTGGTACTGCTGTTTGTCTATTTATAGATAGGGTTTTTTTATGTATCTGATTCTTGAATGTAATAGGTAACATTTAATCTGTATTCACATCTGTATATTGTGGTGGTTATTTATGTATTCAGTTCTATTTAAATGCGTCTGGAGTGGTATAGTAGTGGAATTCTATTTGTAGAGTACTTGGTATTACAGGGAAATACTGATATTTTCATATTTGTATATGGGCTGTATATTTGCCATAATATGCAATAAACTAAGTTGTTAAATTTTCCCTTGATGTCTGTGTATAGTGAGTGTTTGTAGAGGTTTGCAAAAAATTAGTTTTTGTTTCCAGAAGTTGTTATTTGTAAGTTTTTAAATAGGGTGGTGTAACAAATACATAAATTACTTTTTGAAAATTTAACAAAGATTTGTATAGTTCTGTTTTGTCAGCGCTGGTGTAACAATTGGTAAGAAATGCCATTTGTCAAGTGAGATGGATGTGTTGTAATTTGTGCTACCCAAGCCATGGGCAGATGCAAATGCTGGAGAATTTTGGCCATGGAAATCTCCAGCCATGCCCAGCACATGCCCCACCTGCACTCAGGCTGGGCAAGGGAAGCGCAGATTTGGGCTGGCAGCAGAGCCCCACGTTGGCTCAGAACTCGCTGCAAAGGCCTGCTGGCTGAGAAAAAGATCAGGGATACATTTTATATATTCTATTTAGAACAGTACATATACTAAAATATATATTATGTGGTGTATTGTAGAAATCCTTTAAATTGGAGGGTTTTGGGAAAGCTGCTCCTCAGTGAAGAGGATTTCTAGGCTAGAGGAATATAAAAATAAAAAGAAGACCATGGACAGTGCCATTGCCAGAGGCCCAGGCTGTTCAGAGCAATGGATCGTCCCCTTCGCC
This sequence comes from Melozone crissalis, assembly GCF_028551555.1. NCBI lineage: Eukaryota > Metazoa > Chordata > Aves > Passeriformes > Passerellidae > Melozone > Melozone crissalis. The sequence goes on along the minus strand of NW_026535783.1, from coordinate 14,445,299 downwards.
GCCTGTAGCTGATACCCCTGTCAGTAATATGTAGCAACTCCGGGGACAACGAGATGGGAAACCATCTCTCTAAACCAGAATGGGGCATCTTTTACCAGCTTGAGGCAATTTTACAGGGTCAAGGATGTTCAGACATCTCAAAACGTGAACGAAAAGACTTACTTTATCTGGGAAAAAGTGAATACTCAAAATACAGACTTGAAGTCTGATTTTACCTTTGATTTCTGGGACCAGATAAAGTGGAAAATTCACAATCTAGTCTCTCTCAAAATGAAAGAGTCTTTGGTCAAGCTTATGCCTGTCTCCAGAGCTTTAATGGAGAGCTTTGATCAGAGTGATTGTAACAGAGACTTTCTCAAACATCAGAACAGAACACCTTGCTCTGAGACTTTAATTCTGAGTGGTGCTGGACCTTCATCCTTCTCTGTGGGGATCTTAAATTTTGTTCACGGTGTCCTGGCATGTCCAGGGTTTCTCCAGGCAGTGTGCACAGCACCCCGAAGCCCGGAAAAGGGGAATCAGATCAGCTTCCAGCTTTGGTCGTGTTCTCTGCTTTTTCCAGGATTCCCTGAATCACTGATGCTGCAACCAGGCATCGTCCCAACTCCTCCAGGAAATCATCCACCCCCAGAATTCCCAGAAAAGTGTTTGGGATTTTTCTTGCATTCCAAGAGTTTGGGGGGTCATGGGACATGTTCTAGGGAGGCTGGGAATCAAACGGGTCCAGGAGATTAATGTTTGGGGAAGCTTTGCAAAAGAGGAGCTGCTGTTTCTGTGCTCTGCTGCACTTCTGAAAAAGATTTGGCCGGATCTTATTCTGAAGTTGTGCAGGTGGGGTCAGCCAAGGGGGGCCTGGATCTGCTCTGCCTGGCCGAGGGGCTGCAGGGTCACTCCTGTCACTGTTTGCCCTTCCCATGAAGTCACCCCTCGATCGGGCTCAGGCTGGCAGTTTGCTTTGGAGCTCTGAGGACTCTTTTCATATAGATTCAACTGCCAAAACTTTCCAGGGTTTTCACCGCTTTTGGCTCCCCAGCCTCCGGTTACAGCAGGTGGGGGGGCTTTGGATTTGGCTCTGCCTGCAGGGGAGCGGGCAGGGGAGAGGACAGAGGTGGCGGGGGGCAGGCAGGGCTTGAGCAGGGCAGGGATGGCTCTGCCCAGAGAGGTGGATGGGGTGGAGGTGGGAGAGCTCAGGAAAGTTGCTGTGGAGGCACAGACAGTTCATTCAGAAGCCTTGAACTCTGTCTCATTGCCTACTGGGGTCAGGGGTGGGGGGAAGCATGCTGAGATTGCTCTTGGACCTGAGAGTTTTCCAGCTGAATCCCTGCGGGCAGGGATACAGTGTGGATCCTCTCACAGTCCATTGGAAAGCATCACAAATACAAAGTCGGGGTCTACAGCTGGAGAGCAGCCCGATTTGTATGAATCTAAAAAGATCCAATTTAGTGAATCCAGACGTGAGTTAGCAGGCTCTGGCTTTCTTCCTCTCACCAAGAACTTGGAGCTCTCCTCCCCAGCCCTTCCTAGCAGGGCTCCCAGGAAAGTTGCTGCAGCAACACTACTGCCAAGTGACGCCAGCCAGGGGCTATTTACAGACTACGAAGGAGACAGGGCTGCTTTGGAAGGTGCCTAGAGCTGTTTATTTTTCAGCATCAGTCACATTACATGATTATGATAATGGGAAGATGCTAGCAGCTCACAATCCAGACAGCAGGCCAAAAATCATAAGGTTTTTATAAAATCATACGCTTACTATATAAGCTTCTTAACAAATCACACAAAGCAAACCATATTGATAGTAGTTCTATCCAATCACCATAAGCACACGTAGCTTTGGTTATAACAATGCTTGTTTATTTCGAATACAGAACCTGTTTGTAAGCCTTAAAACACAATGCACAGAGCTCCACTATTAAGCTTCAACCTTCCTAATATCTTGCTAGATAAACTTTCTGCAGCTTAGAGAGCTGTTCAGACAAGCATTACTACACAGGCTTATTGTTCGATTTGCCCTTGCTTTTTCTACAGTTTAAATAATTTTTCTGCTGACCTATCTCATGACTGTTTCTTTAGCTCTACTCACAATTCTGCTGTATCTGAGGCCTGCCTTTTGCAGCTTTCCAAAAACCCTCTAGTTTTATGGATTCCCTCAATTCCCCCTCTCTCTTCACCCAAAAAGAAACCTTACCAATTGTGTCATTTATTACTTGCGTTTTGTGGTCTTACTATAATATTTTTGTTTCCTGTCTGCTTATAGCATGTTTTTGTTGGCACTAAGCATTGCTGTATTAAAACACAGCAATTTAGTGCTGTGAAGGTCCAGTCAGTGGAAAGGGCATAAATTATGCCTGATAATAGTTACAAGTCATTGTTCAAAAATCTCTTGTTGATTCCAGGGTCATAACTCAAAACCTTCCTCCATTTCTATTCCATCATCCACCTTCTCCGTGACATTTTGAGCACCTGTCTGTGAATCCATTTCCTACCTCTCTCTCTTGTGTGATAAAAACATCTTGGACAGTTTTGTTCATCTCTTGTCGCACACACTGAAGTATGCAAGGTATTACTATTAATATCACGACCAAAACACCCAATACATATGGAGACCTATCTTGCAAAGTTCCCTTAGCCAAGGTGCAAAGCTCCATTCTTCGGACAAATTATCTGACCAGGACCCACCATCTTCTTTAATTTGGGCTGTCAATCTTTCAGCTTTTGTATGCTTTTGAGGATGGATTCAGAGTGATCAGACAGGTTCATACAACACAATCCTTCAAATTCCACACAACCATGTCCTTGTGCCAGTGAAAGAAAATCAATTGCTGCTCTGTTTGAAAGGGTAGCATGTCTAACACTATTAACATTGGTCAACATGTCACTGATTGCAGTGGATGTGCCATTAGTTTGTTTACTCAGCCAATATCCAAACCAATCTAATTCTTTCAATGCCATTGCTGAAGCCAGCTAGGGTAAAAACAAACCTTCTGAAACCCTTTTTGCAGCCTTCCAAGGCATGAAATTACTTCTACAGCTCTCATCATAATGACGAGAACTTGGAGCTTTTTGGCAGGATTCATGGGACAGCTGATTGCTGTGAAAACAATTCCTGTTCCTATGGATCATATACAGGAGTGATGAAAAAGAAAAAAAACCACGGTCTAAATTGACAGTAGACCTTCCATTGCAACTACCTAAGTGGTCTAATATTATTTAAATTTAGAAAAAATTTGGATTCAAATAAACACTTCCTTGCCTTACTTGTAAGATATGGTCATAATGATGTAAATCCACAATATGAAATTCCTTCTCACCATGAGATCAAAGAACTTATAGGAAGAATGCAAAAAAATTATTATAACTTTACCTGATAAGCCTCCAAGTGTAACAGAGATGCTAACAGCTTGCAGTAAGCTCATCTCTCCAAAACATCTTGCTAAAGTGCAAGTCAATGCTTTTGGAAAGCAGATTGCAGATTCTTAAGAAAAGTTAGGAAACCATTGGGAGATATGCTGGGAAAGTCTTTGGGAGAAAATTGGGGACAAAAAATGGAAAAGCTTGAAAAGGCCCTTGAAGCACAAAGAAACATTTTCTAAAAATCTGTTGGTACTGCACAGTTGGACTCTGATAAAAAGGCTTGTGGCTTTGCTTGTGGTAAAGCAGGACACAGGAGAAGAGATTGTCCTACAACAACAGTCAAACCCAAACCACTTTCTATTTGCCCTCAGCATAGGAAAGGGAAGCATCTTGCCAAGTACTGTCATTCTCAATTTGACACCGATGGCAAAGCTTTGTCGTTAAACTCAAAAAAGAGCCCGGATTATCACCGCACCTCGACACAAGTAGTGACCTCCTTACAGTCAGTTACCCAGTCAAATGGCATTGGTACCTCAGTCATTTATCCCTCAGTCAACCATCCCTCAAATGGTCCCAGGTCAATACCCACCCGTACAAGGTTTGAATTGGCCTCCTCAGAATTGATACACCTTTGAAATAATTTCTGATATGAAAGTATTTCTACTGCAATTATCAGGTTTTATCAGCAAAGACAGGAGCTTTTGATTCTAGGCAGAGCTAGCACCAAAATTTTCAGACTTTCAGTCCTTCCAACGGTTGTTTCAATAGATTTTAACAATAAACCAATATATTTAAATCTTACATGTAACGTTCCTATAGCGACTCCACCAAAAACACCTATAGCTATTGCATTTCTTCTACCCATGAGTACAGCCAAGCAAAACAACTTTCCAGATAATTCAATATTGTCTGTGCCATTTGGAAGCTTCAGATCTTTTGGATGCAATTTTTGGACCCCAAGCAAGCAAAATTGACTTGCTTCCTGACTCACTGTGGTAAAACAATTTACATTACAGGCAAGCTGGATACTGGTGCAGATGTCCCTGTAATCTCTCACATGTTTTGTCCCAGAGATTGGGATTTAGCAGCTCCTGCAGGTTCTCTCACAGGGACTGGAGATGCTACCGTATGTTTGCAAAGTGCATCCATGATTAACATTACAGGTCCTGAAGGAAAGACGGCAATAGTGCGTCCTTTTCTTGTTCAGAAACTTCTCACCGTCTGCGGGAGAGACGTCCTGTCCCAATGGGAAGCAGAACTGGAGGTGGGCCTGTGATGGAAACCACGTCAAAACCTGCCACTTGAAAGCTGAACTGGAAAATTGATCTTGCTGTATGGATTGATCAATGGCTTTAACAGAGAAAAAATTAAATAGCCTTAAAGGATTGGTAAAGGAGCAATTACAAGAAGGTCACATCACACCCACAAAGAGTCCCTGGAATTCACCAGTATGCGTCATCCACAGGAAGGCATTGGACTCCTGGAGGTTGTTTCATGACATGAAGATCAATGTAGTGACTGAAGACATGAGATCTCTTCAACCTGGACTTCCTTCTTTATCAATGATCCCAAAACACTGGCCTCTCATTGTCATTCATTTAAAGGATTGTTTTTACCACATCCCACTTCATCCCAATGATGCTCCAAGATTTGCCTTTTCAGTTCCAGTCATCAATCAAAGAGAACCCATGCAGAGATAGCACTGGAAAACATTGCCTCTAGAAACGAAGAATTTGCCTATAATTTGACAATATTTTGTCGCACAAGTTTTGTCTCCAGTTCGACAGAAGTATCCCAGATCCGTGATTTCACACTACATGGATGATTTGCTCATCACAGCTCCAACGAAGCCAGAGATGGAGAAAGTTTTCCTAGTGTTGTTACTGAAATCCAAAATGCTGGACTTAAAATATCCATACCCAAAATTCAAGAAGTTCCACCTTGGAACTATCTGGGATGGAAGATGACTGAAAAAACTATTACACTGCAGAAGATACAGCTCCAGACCAGTGTCAACACCCTGCAAGACTTACAACAGCTTCTAGAAGAAATCAATTAGGTCAGACCTGTTTTGGGAATCACGGACGATGAATTGGGTCCACTTTTTAATTTGTTGAGAGGAAGCTGCGCCATCGACTCTCCTGAACTCTAATACCTGAAGCTCGTGCAGCGCATGACGAGGTCATGGGGGCTCTCCAAAGACAATAAGCTCATCGCGGTATTCCAGAAAAGACATTCTTTTCTGCAATTTTAGGAGGAAAGATGCAACTTTGTTCTGTCATTTTTCAATCAGACCCTTCTGAGAGAGATCCTTTGTTGAGAATAGAATGGGGTTTTCTTCCCTCAAGGTTTCCAAAGACTATTTTTACAGTCTTAGAGAGGATAACACAAATTCTGATTAAGGCCAGAACAAGGTTATTAACTTTAGCAGGTGAAGAATTTGCAGTTCTCTATTTACCACTGAAAAAAAGTATCTTGATTGGGCAATGCAAAATTCTGCAAATTCTGATGATTTGCAACGAGAATTATTAAATTTTGCAGATATTGCTTCTGTTCATTACCCGGCTCACAAATTATTGCAGGCAAAATTGAGTTTTAGAGAGAAACCTTTGTTAAGTAAAGAACCTTTAAACACAATAACTCTCTTCACTGATGGGATCTGGCAGAAGTCACAAATCAGTCATTACTTGGTTGAACCAAACCAAGTTCCCAACTAAAACTTGGGAATCAGATATTCAAATAGTAGAGGGATCTGCTCAGATGGTTGAGCTTGCTGAGGAAAGAATAGAAGGATCAGTTCTAAAGAATCCTAGTAATGACACTTGATATCATTTGCTTTCAAGGCTTTTTACAACTTTACAATAAGGAACTAATCCACAGTTTGTTTCTCACATTAGTGCTCATTCTTTGCTTCCTAGATTTTTAGTGGAAGGAAACGCGAGAGCGGACAAACTGACAGTGCTTATTTCAAACACTTTGCCAAACATTTTGGAACAAGCAAAACTGAGTCATGCCTTTTTTCACCAAAACGCACAAGCACTTGTGCGAATGTTTCAAATTTCCAAAAGTCAAGCTAAAGCTATCATTAGTACTAGCCCTGACTGTCAGCTTGTGCAGCCTCCTGTTTCTAGAAAGAGTTGTTCAACCCACGGAGTTTTCAAAGCCTGCACTTATGGCAAATGGATGTCACTGAATAGCCTTCCTTTGGTATTTTTACCAATACTCATGTTTCAGTGGACACATTCTCTGGTGGAGTTTTTGCTTGTCTTCACACAGGGGAAGCAGGTAATCATGCCTGTCAACATTTTTAGCAGAGCTTTTGCTTCACTGGGTGTGCCCCTAGAAGAAAAAACTGACAATGATCCCACATAGGTATCTCCAAAATTGGCCACATTTTTAAAGATTGGGGTGTTTGTCATATCCTTGGTATTCCACATTCTCACACAACCAAGCAGTTGCTGAGAGGACACATCAAACATTAAAACGCATTCTTGATCAAGAGAGGGGGGAGTGGAGGTCACACCACAGATGAGGTTAAACAAAGCTTTGCATGTTTTAATTTCTTAAACAGCTCTGTTGCAGAACCTGATCCACCGATTTCTAGGCATTTTTACAATAACACACAGGCAAAACTGAAAGAAAATCCCCCTGTTATAATTAGAAACCCTGGGACAGGACCAATTGAAGCTCCTTTCTCATTAATCACTTTGGACAAAGGGTTTGCTTCTTTCTCTACAGGTGCAGGAATTGAGTGGGTCCCAGCAAAAAACGTCAAACCATATCGCAGGACAGTTGACGAGCTCAAGACCGTAGAAGCAAGTACGCAGACCTGAGCCAAACAGAGGCATCACAGGTCACACCTGACGTTCCTTGTGCATCGGGGGAACCTGCAAACTCTGATTTTATGTGGTTTATAAATGTGTCACTTGTTGGTTTCATAGAGCTCTATTGGAGAAAGTGCAGGTTTTCTTTGGTTAATTTTTATTAAAGGTCAAAAGTAATGTTTTTGAATTGAGAAGGATATGGGAGGAGCTTTAGCCAACAATTAGCTCACAAAAAAGGATGCTGCAAAATCAAATGTTACTACGATGTCAGTTTTGATTGCTTCTTCTAGTGCAGAGTTTTAGTCAATTTGTAGCGTAGATTTGTCTGTGGAACAACCAAAACCAAATGTCTGGGTGACCTTAGCCAAGGCAGCAGGCTCGGATACCATGTCTTTGTCTAATTCGGAACAGAAAAGCCTTTCTCAACCTGACTAGTCAGTGTGCCAGTAAAGAATTTGCCCTTGGTCAAAAAGCAATTCAATAGTAAGCCTGGTGAAATTGACAATGGGAGGAGCCCTGTATAGGCTTGTAACATCTGGGAAAAAGAACTTCCCAAAGCAGTACCTGAAACCCCAAGAATTAGAAATCCTTGGTCCTTTAACAATGGATTTTTGCCTTACATTTACAGCTAATGATTAGTGAGAAGGTGATCCTCCAAAGTACAATGTTACTCCCCATTATTTTGTATACAGAAACTCAAGGTTTTGGTGTAATTATTAGGAATGTAGGGAGGTGCTTTCTAAAGCAGACCAATATCCACGACAATTACCAAAAGGATGTTGGTTCACCTGTGTAGATAGACCCTGGCAGGGCATCCCATCATGCCCTGAAGGTGGCCCATGTAGCACCTAATTGCGCCTACTGCCAAAGCGGTCATTAAGAAAAAGCAAAGGGGAACAAGATCTGGTCGTCATTATCGTGAATACTGTAGAAGTGATTTCACGCCTTGGAAGGCTGCGAAAAGGATTTCAGCAGGTTTGTTTTTACCCCAGCTGGCTTCAGCAATGGCATTGAAACAATTAGATCGGGTTGCATTTTGGCTGAGTAAACAAACAAATGGCACATCCACTGCAATCCGTGACATGTTGACCGATGTTAATAGTGTTAGACATGCAACCCTTCCAAATAGAGCAGCAATTGATTTTCTTTTACTGGCACAAGGACATGGTTGTGTGGAATTTGAAGGATTGTGTTGTATGAACCGCTCTGATCACTCTGAATCCATCCTCAAAAGCATACAAAAGCTGAAAGATTTGAAAGCTCCAAAAAAAGAAGATGGTGGGTCATGGTTAGATGATTTGTTCCAAGGATGGAGCTTTGCACCTTGGCTAAGGGGACCTTGTAGCATAGGTCTCCATATGTTGGGTGTTTTGGCAGTGATACTGGTAGTAATACCTTGCATACGTCGGTGTGTATGACAAATGATGGACAAAACGATCAAAGAAGTTTTTATCACACAAGAGAGAGAGGTAGGAAATGGATTCACAGAGAATTCTCAAAATCTCACACAGATTGTGGATGAAGGTATAGACGTGGAGGAAGGTTTTGAATTAAGACCTTAGAACAGGTGAGACTTTTTTGGAAGAATGACTTGTAATTGCTATCAGACATGACTTTTGCCCTTTGAACTGACCGGACTTTCACAGCATTAAAATTGCTGTGTTGGAATATAGCAAGGTTTAATGCGAGCAAAAAGGATGCTTTAAGCAAGTAAGAAGCAGGTATGCTGCAGTAAAGCTATGAAATGGAAGGTAGGTAATAAACAACACGGTTACAAAGGCTTCTATTTAGCTGAACCGTGAGGGGGAATTGTGGGAATCCTTCAAATCAGAGGGTTCTGGGAAAGCTGCAAAAGTCACATCTCAGAGAAAGCAGAACTGCAGGTAGAGGTAAGCAGTAAATTTGTCAGCAGAAAAGTTATACAAGAAGTAGAAAAGTAAGGACAAATAGAACAATGGTTTGTGTCTATTACTGTAGAATCCAGGACATTCATATGTCTGAGATGTAACACAACAGAACTCCCTTTGGTCATCAGCAAACAGCTTCGTTTATTGCCTTCAGCACCCACAGCCCATTTAGCCCATTCCAAACTCCCAGGACGAGACATCTCATTGGTCTATCTCTGTGCCCCCAGACTCTGAACCAATGCAATGTCTGCATCTTAGGAGAGCTCCCATTGCCTGGGAACTTCTGTCAGTCAGTCCAGAGGCTGCTCCGTGGAGCTGAGCTGGGCTGCTCATTTAAACTTGATTGATACTGGCGCACCAGTGTATTAACGCTTGGCTGGAATGACTCCCTGAGCTACAGAAAAGTATCTCTAACAAGATATTAGGAATTTCTAAGCTTAATAATTGTAATATTTGCCCAATTATCCCATTAAAAAAAAAAACCAATATTTAAGGTAGCAGTAATTTTAATTGAATAGTTTAGAAAATATATAAATAAGGGATAATTTGGTTCAAATAATAGCACATAAGCAAAAGATACCGCAGGGTACGGAGGGCAGAGTTCTTGACCCTTGCCACTTCACGTACGAGCTTGCCAAGTGAAAATCACCCTTTATATGCCATATGTCAATACCATCTCCTCCTCTTTTCGGTTCGTCACTTTTCTGTCCCCGCCTTCCTCACCACCTTTACCACACATGCGCCACCACTCGGTTTGGTGGTTGCACAAGTCTTCGGGGGTCGTCACTGATGAAGGCCCTATAGTCTTCTTCATTGTCCTTTAATTCACCTTTGGGTTACACATGCGCATCAAGCCAGTACGTAGCCAGTACAGCCAATGTAAGCCAAGACTAACGTATCACTCCATCTACATATCAAGGCAATAAATCCCTTAGAATTTGCATTTGTTGGGACCGAACCAGGTTCTTGCTCATTTTTAGCACCTGTATCTTCAGCTTCTTTCCTGTGGTCCTTGAGAACAGCTGCTGGGAAGGGGGGTGGAGCCCCTCCTCTCCCTCTCTTCTTTGGCATTACAACTTTTTAACTATTTATTATTCTCAAATATTAATTACTGTATCAATATCAATTACTGTTTTAAATTATATCACCACGAATGATACCTATTTATCACAATAATGGAGCTCTGCGCATTGTGTTTTAAGGCTTACAAGCAGGTATAGTGTTTGAAAGAAGCAAGCAGTGTTTTAACAAAAGCTACGTATGCTTACAGTGGTTGCACAGAACTACTGTCAATATGCTTTTGCTTTGTGTGAGTGGTCAAAAAACTTTTCAAGTAAGCTGTACCATTCAGTTCATTGCCTCCAGCCAGGGATGCGAGGTGCTGGCATCTTCCCACTGTAACAACCATGTCATGAGACTGATGCTGGAAAACAAACAGCTCGAGGCGCGTTCCTCAGCAGTCCCGTCCGTTTTGTGATTCGTACAGAGACCCGCGGCCAGCAATACTCAGCTGAGGACCAGAAGAGACCGGAATAGCCTGGGCACTGCAGCTCCACCGCAAGGCATCCGGCAGCCTTGAGGGTACAAAGCGAGCACAGGTCGCAGCTCCTCGTGTCCGGAGCGAGCCCGGAGCAGCTCTCCCAGGCCGCAGCCCCTCCCAGGCCCAGCTCCGGGCGCAGCCGGGGCCGCTCCGCCTGCGCGGGGCCGCTGCCGGGGCGCTGTGGCGGCTCCTCCCGCGGGGCGGAGCTGAGGCGGCCCCGGCGGCCCCGGCCCGGCCCCGCTGCGCTCCGAGCGCGGCCCCGGAGCGGCCCGGCCGAGGCGGCGAGGGACGGGCGGCGAGGGGCCGGGGGCATGGGGCGCTCCGGGAACGGGCGGACATCCCGGCAGAGGGGAGAGAGACGTGGCAGAGGGAGGAGTGAGCGGGAGAGGGGAGAGATGCTGGGAGGAGGGGGAAAATCCCCGGAGAGGGGGACGAGCCCGGGAGTAGGGGAGATCACGGGACGGGGGCGGGGGTGAGATCCGTGCAAAGGGTGGGTAGCCTTCCAAGAGGGTAGAGGCGGGGAAATAGGAAAGAGCCCTGGGAGAGGGGGGAGATCCTGGGGAGAGGGAGGAGTAATCGGGAGAAAGGCAGATCCAGGGAGACGAATAAAAGCACTGGCTACAGCCCGGGAAAGGAGGGAGCTTGGGACAAGGGGTAGCTTAGGACTGGGGAAAACCCGAGAGAGAAGGGAGAACCCAGGAGACAGGGGACAACCTGAGAACAGGGAGGAGATCCGGAGTAGAGTGGAGAGGGCCTGGGAAAGCGGGGAAAGACATGAGAGAAGAGAGCCCAGTGGGGGGAGTCCAGGAGCGGAGGCTCCTGCAGGCGGACTGGGAACGCGGAGAGCCCGGAATCACGGAGTCCTGCAGGCGGGCCGCGAACGGGCGCGGGTCAGTGCGGTTCGGGAGAGCGCGGCTGCGGGGCTGGCTCCGGAGGCGGAGGCGCGTGGAAAGCGCTGCTCGGCAGCCCCGGCGGCGCTGAGAGCACAGCCCCGCCCGGGGAGGCAGCGCCACGGGCGCCGCTCGGCTTCCCAGCCCGGCCACGGCACCGCTCGGCTTCGCCGCCGGATCCGCGGCAGCTCGGAGCATCGCTCCCTGCCCGGGCCCGAGGCTCACCTGCGCCAGGTGCACCAGAGCATCGCCTCTGCCTTGACAACCCAGAGCGAGCAGTGCCCGGCAGGGACTGCAGATCCCCTTTGGTGGCAGAGAAAAAAGAGCAAGGAATCTTCCATGGGAGAACCTAGGCAATAGGACGGGGTGTCAGTGTCCAATGTGTTCAGATGCACTCACAAGGATATTATTGCTCTTGGCTCAGAACATGGAATAGAAGTGGGCAGACACAAATCAGCAGCTGGTTGCAATATCCAGGGATCAGTTATCAGAAGAAAATGCTACGCAACTGCTGGAATGCTTAATGGATGACTGATTACCCTTTGCCAAGTAATCTGGACTTGTTAGGGGCAGCATACTTATGTCTCAAAAGTTACTCTAGAGATATTCTGAAGAAAATTTTGAAGAAAGGCTCATACACCCACATTTTAATGCAGTTGCTGTGGGTTTGATAAATGAAATCTGCTTTAATGTCTTGATTTTCCTAAAGATTTGTGGGGGGTTTTTTTTCACATGCATGCATGCTAAGTTTGAGAATCTAAGGTAAGGTCTTTTTATAGGGGATATGGAAGAGACAGGTCTTCAGCCAGCAATATGTCAGTGAGAGACAGCTGAGCGATGATTACTGAGAAGAAGAGCCCTGCAATAGAGGTGTGTGCTGCATTGCACAGCACTTGCTGTGGGCCAGAGAGCACAAAGCAGGCTGGCCTAGTGGGCCTGAATATTTCTGCCAAACACTCTGCATCTCACACCTTTGCTCGGGCTCAGTGCAGAAATGCAGGATTGCAGGCGCTTCCTCCCAGAGCTGCGTGAGGCGCTGGCTCCTGCAGATGGGCCCTGCCAAGCTGTCCCTGCCTCACGCTGGCCTCGCTTCCCCTGGCACAAGAGCCAGGCCTGAAGGAGGCTGCCCTGTGCTCCAGCCTGCCGAGCAGCCCGGCTCCGTGCCCCGGTGCCCAGAGTGCTGCACACACTGCTGACCTTTGCCAGGAGTTGCAGGGCAGCCGGCAGAAGAGGAGGAATCCTCAGGCAGCCCAGCGGCCCTCGGCTGCCCTTGGCCTTTCTCTGCTCCTGGGCACACTCCAGACGGCCAATGCCTCCAGGCTGGGCTGTGTCCAGCACGGCTGCGCTTCCCCTCGGCAGCTGCCAGCTGCCACCTGGGCTCTGAGAGTGGAGGATTCACCCACTGCCAGGAACAGGCACCCAGGGCCCGGCTGCTGCCTCTTGCAGCTCCAAGGGCCTCCTTCCAGCCTGCCTCTGCCGGGGCTCAGCCTGCTCCGGCCTCTGCCGGGGCTCTGCTGGGGCTCCACCCCGGCCAAGGCTGGGCCCACTCTCACCTCCCAGGCGCTGACAGCTCTGCACCACAGGAGACCTTCCCGAGCATCCTCTCTGATCTTTCTGCTTTCTCACTTGAGCAAGGCTCTCCTGCAGCCAAAGAGATTATTGCATTTCGGGATACAAATCCAAGTGGCAGGAGCCCCAGTACTCTCCAGTCACAGCTGAAGGCCTGCATCAGCACAGGGTGTTTGGGCTGCCTCATTCTTCTTTTGGTTTTGCCTTCAAATGCCATTGCCCTTTCTGCCTTTAAATAGAAATACCAAAGCTGTCCAAAAACAGACCAGTAGGCCAGATTCCAAAGGCAGTGTGGTCTGTAGAGGATGAATGAAAAAGATCCTTTTTCCCGACTTTCACACCATTCCAAAAAACACCGTGTCACTTTCCACCTTTAAGAAACAACAGACAATTCAGAAGAAATTCTTGAGCGTATTCACAGAGTGAGAAGGAAGGGAATCTTCAAGGTGCGTTGTGTTTTCAGAAACTGTATTCATTTCCAATCCTACTCTGCAGTCCTATTAGACAATCCTACTCTAATCCTAATCCTAATCCTAATCCTAATCCTAATCCTAACCTACAATCCTACTCTAAACTGGTGGACGAATAAATGGTCCTGATGTGGTTGTCAGGTTGTTCTCTTCCTCCTCTTCTTCACTGAAACAATCAGCGGCACCAGGCTGGACGCAGGCTCAGCAAATGTTACAAATGGATGCTGCCAAAAAGGGAAAAAAACCAAATCAACAAAAAATAATGGACCATGACTTTCCAAGCTCAGTGCTTCACAGGGTTCCTCTGGCCTATAGAAGGATGCAGGAAGAGGACCAATGGGACCATCTACACCTCCATCTTTATGTGCAGGACTTTGCCATCAGAGGCAAATGTGGCCCAGAATCCCACTCATCCATTTATTCAGGTGTCTTCATCTTGCTAGGATTTTTGCCTTGCCAGTGCTTTAGAAACGGTGCTTCTGTCCTTGGAGTTTCTTCTTTTCAGGAATCTCTAAAGCCTCACACTGGTCCCTCTCTTTGAAAGACAGGCACTGTGCTGATTCCCACAGGGAGACAGAGCAGTGTCTACCTTTCCATGCCCTGCCCCTCGTGTGCTGGATGGCTCCTTCCATCCCAGCAGGGCCAGCTCAGTGGCACTGGGCCCTGCAGTTCCCTCTCTGCCACACAACCCAGCAGTAACCCTGGCACAGTTCCCGTCTGCTTGAGCGTGCCAGGCAGCAGATGAGGCTGGGACAAGTCCCTCGCAGCTGTGCCTGTTTGCGTGGCAGAAACCTCTAAGGGTGGGCTGGAGGGCACAAACCAGGGCCACTCAGAGGCTCACAGTGAGTCCCCCAAGACCCCTCCTGCCCATGGCCAAATCTCTGACCCCTAGGCTGGGACTGGCTTCCTTGAGTTCCTGCACCACCATTTCATGTCTCTGTACTCTGCATTGCTCTACTTCAATTCTTTTGCCATTAGATAAAATTGAACACCCCACCAAATGACAAAAGAGGGAGACTGAAACAGCCAGAGGAGCTCCCTGACTCAGGAAATGCAGAGAGAGGTGGAGTTACTCAGTTTTGTGAAGAACAGGCCCCCGGGAGACTTTATTGCCACTTTCCAGGACTTCAGAGTGGCTTTGAAGAAAGCGAGGGACATCTTTTATAACAGGGCCAGTTACAATAGGATGTGGGTGAATATTTTGAAACACAAATAGGATCTAATCAGGACTTGTTTACTCAGAGCATGGTGCGACCCTCGCACAGGTTGCCCCAAGAGCTTGTAGGTGCCCCATCCCTGCAAGCATCCCGGCTCCAGTGTGAAAGGCCTCTGAGCAACCTGATCTCTTTAAAGATGTCCCTGCTCATTGCAGGACACTTGCACCAGAGGACCTTTACAGGGCCCTGTCAGCCCAACCCAGTCTAGGATTCCTCACCATTTTAATTTGAAGAGCACCAAGAATGGAGGTGAGGAGGAAGGGGGCTCATGTGATGCCTTGGACTTGAGTGGAGGAGGAGCCCATCCCTCAGAGCCTGTTTCACCTGCAGCCCCTTCACATTTTACCTGCAGGAGCTCCCTGGCAGACCAGCGCTGCTCCTCGTCTCTCTGCAGGCAGCAGCTCAGGAAGTCACGCAGGCAAAGCGAGAATCGGTTGGGCTGCTGCAGCCGTGGGGTCCCTACTGTGGCTATCAGTTGTGTAGCCTGGAGAAAAAGGAGACACCAGGCTCCACTTGCTGCTTTCACATCTCTAAGTGCTCTCCCACCTCCCTTAGTTTAACCTCTGTTCTTCAGTGGCAGTTTCTGCCCTGGCAGAGACCCAGAGATCATTTTCCTTTACCAACCAAACACCCAAACCCTGATGCAGCCACAGCTTTTCCACCATCCCGCAGATCTTGCCTTGGCAGCTGATTTCATTGACTGACCTAGATAGTGGGAACTACATCAGCAAAAGCACATTTGCTTCCCTAAGGATTCACACCAGCTTGAGAGGCTTTTTGGAAGAGGGACTATGCTATACAAATTAATTTCAAGGCTTAGTACATGAAAGGCATGTCTGCAGTGCTTGTTGGTCCTTTAAGCGCACGTGCCCAAGAACAAAACTCATCATACATTTTGTGCTTTTCTTGAAAACAATGGTCATTGGAAGGAAAGAAAGGGAATCCATCAATTAATCCCCAGGTAAGAAAATCAACATTTGCAATCTCATCTTCAGCACAGAGACATTTAGATGCCTGCACAAATGTATTGGGATGAAAATTCCTGCTTGGGCACAAAGGAGCCACTTGCAGCTCTGTCTCTCAGCAGTCTGAAAATTGCAGGTTCCCATTTTGCTGCAAAAGAAAAATTGTCATGGTCAGAAGAAGGAAAGGTGCCATCCCTATGGCCACCCTCTGCTCACTTGGCTACTCAAGTCAATGTATTAATGGTAGGCCCATGCCAGAAAGAGCCAGGAAACAAAGGGGAGGTTTTGGCAGCCTGTCCGCATCACCAGGCTCTGGCTTGGTGACACAGAGAATGTGTCTTTGGCTAGGAGAGAAACACGGTGACTGAGTGTTTCAGCAGCACTGTACAAGAAGCAGAAGAGACTCAGTGGTCTTTACACTCTCATGCCCAGGTTTCAGGCATGTTTCCCAGTGAGAAGAAACTGTACAGGGAGTTAGGCTCATCTCTAAAGACCACAGTTTTAGAAACTTTGTTGGGTTTGTGTTGCCTTCCTTCCTTTCTGGAAAGATAACAGCAGTTGTCAGATGCTTCTTTTCTGCTCTTAAGGCCATCTCCACAGCCAAAGGACTGGAAGCACTTAAAAGGCAAAGGAAAGTGTTGCCTGAGAATAGAGTTTGTTTGGAGTTTGTTTGCATGTGGTAAGGCTTGAGTTCCCCCACTGCTGCAACCACAACTACAGCAGATGCTGATGTGTTGCAGGCACATTTTTAGGAGGGGTCCTTGGTGGAAGCAGTTCAGGCAGATGGCAATGGGCTTTTGTCCAATGGCACGCAGGACAAGGGACAGGTGAGAAAGAGAGTGGGATCAGTGAGTATTTGCTCCTTACCGTGATGGGACTTTGGTTCCAGTAGGGAGGTTCTTGCTCTATCATTTCAATCCCCACAATTCCAAAAGACCATATGTCCACTTTGGGACCATATGGTTGACCTGTCAGCACTTCGGGCGCCAGCCACCAAGGAGTCCCGACTACCGAGCACCGTCTGCTCTGCTGAGAGCTGAGCTGAGTAGAGAGGCCAAAATCACCTGAGGAGAAAGCAAAACACTGTTTTTATTTGAATTCTGTGCAATTAGGAAAGCAAGCCAAAGAATTCCCCGGTAGAAGTGTTTGAAAATGTGCTGTTGAATCTCCTGGCATTGGCGACTTTTAAACTCCCCCCATTTTTTACATTGTCTCCAGTAGTGTCTTTTGTTCTTTGGAAGCTTTAGACTTGCAACTCCCTCCCTCGGGAAGGGACACACACAGAGCAAGGCCACTCTTGACTGCTTGTTCCTTCTCCTATCTCTGTGCACGTTGCAACTGTGCCCTCAGCTCACAGCGGGTGTCCCTGCGCTGCCACCAGCACCATGTTTGGGGAGGTGGCTGTCACTCCAAGCAGCCCCACCCCCACATCCCTGGAATGCTGCTCCTGACCATGAATACACTGACCCAGCTTGACAGAACCATCGGTTTTGAGAAGGATGTTATCACTCTTCACATCTCTATGGATCACATGGTTTGTGTGAAGAAAATGCAGTCCTTGCAGGCACTGAGAGAGAAAACAGAAAGAGGAGGGCAAAAATGAGTGATGTGATTTCATCCCACAAGAAAGGCAACAAAGAATCTAAAAGATTCCCTCTCCAGGGGAATGGGCAGTAATGGCAGAACACAGTGCCACTGAGAGGAAGAGCTTGCTGCTCCAACACTTGCAGAGCAGGACCTTTCTGAGGAAAGGCATGTCAGCTTCTGAAAGAGCAACATCCAGGATGCAAACCAGCCAGGATGACTGCTGCTGCAGTGCATGTGCTGAGAAGCAAAGAGCCTTTTGGCTGCACTCCTGTCCTTGTATGCTGAGGCCTGAGAGAAACGAGTCTCTCTCTTTTTTCTTTGCTGATCATTTCAAATCCTGCCACCAGCACCTTTGCTTTCACAGGCAAGGAATTCAGTGAAGACAGACTCCAGGCAAACATTTAGAGAGGCAAGGTGGAGAACAGCAAATAAAAAGACATGAGCCAGAGCAAGAATACAACAGCAAGAGAGAAGAGTATTGGCACTGAGTACAGGGAGTGCAGGGGCACTGGCAGGCCTTTCACTTGAGATGCTTTTACTTGCCCATAGCATAGCAGCAACACAGAACCAAAGCTTGGCACAGGAAATCACTGCAGGTCAGAGCCCCTGTTTCCCAGACAATCCTGCCCAAGCCCTTGGAAACACAGATGGGATTGCTGACCTCCCGACTGATGGCTGCTGCCTCATCTTCATACAGGGAGGTCGTGCTGAGGATATCGTTCAGGGTGCCTCCGTCCATGTACTCCAGCACCAGCCAGAGTTCCTCACCCACAAGGTAGCTGAAAGAGGGAAACAAGGCCGTGGAGATGAGCATGCATGCCTACGTTGATTTTTGCTTCCAGGTTTCTTATTTCCAGATGCCTTTGTGACAAGGACAGAATCATAGGAATAGATATTCCCTCTTGGCTGTGCATTGTTTGCAATCTGTGCAGTCTCAAGGAGACAGGCACCGCTGTGAAAAAGGAGATGTCTTAGATGGCTAACAAGTGAAAAATGCAGTTTAGAAACAGCCCAGATAAAAAACCTGTCAGGCATGGTGTTTCTGGAAAGAAGCACCTAGTCTTCCTGGCATGCCCTTCAATGGCAAAGAGTGGCAACAATCCAAGGGAAATCCATTTTAGGACGGTTCATCAGCACTTCAGAAACTTGAAAAAATCAATCCCAAATAAATCTGGAGGCAGTAAACTTTTAGGCTGACGACTAAGGAAGATACAGCTGATCCAGGTTGTGAATAATTTTGGAATAATTTTCAAACTAGGTGTGCCAGGGAAGACTCATGCAGACAGGATGCACTCTCTTCTCATCCATTGGAGATGAGTAGAGAGATAGGAATAAATAAAAATTAACAGCTCTACTTTCTGCCACTGACCAAAGTGGGTTTTTAACCTCTCATGTTTGCTGTATGTAAATGCACACATGGGATAAGACCCATAACCACTCACCTGTCTAAATAATTCACAACACTGGGACTCCTGTACCTCTTCATGATTTGGATTTCATTAACGCTTCGTTCCATCCTCCTCGTTCCTTGAATATCTATTTTCTTTATGGCCACCTAAAATGACATTGAAAATCAGTAACTTGAGCAGTTGGTGGCAGGAGACAGCAACGCACATGGAGTAAGTGATTTTGCAATGACACAGCTGAGCTGTGCCAAACTGCCTGGTGATTAGGCACTGCAGTAATTAGGAACTGACATTCCAACAGCCCATTTCTCTGCTGCCTTGGGAGCCAGTTACAGGACACGTGGGGCCACTGATATTATGCCTTGTCCACTTGGTAACAGTTGTGTCTCAACTATCACCCACAAACCTCTGACCACAATCTCTGCTGCTCTTTCTAGGATTCAGAAGAAGTAATTGTGAGAGTATGTCATAATTTTCCCTCATCTGCCTCACGATCATCCTTGGGAGACCACTGAAGAGAAGACCCCCCCCCCGTCTATATCTGGCTCTGAAGGAGAAAAGTCACACGCCACGGGCCCTGAGACCTGAATGCTCAGTGTTAAGCTATTGTGTTCACAAGTGTGTTTGCTGTATGCTAAGAAGAGGGCATCATGCCCCGTTTGCAACAATAGCAGCTCTGGAAGCTGTCCCACCTCTCGGCCTGGCTGGACTTCTCCTGAGTTTCAGGTGGTCTCCCACAGAACACCCTCGACCTGTTTTACAACCACCGTGACAGACAGACTGAGATGTAAGATTCTCCATCAAGGACTGGGACTGAAACCCCCAGCCCAGGGGATATGTGTGGGGGAGGCAAGCTGACTGAAGCGAGATGTTTGCCTGCAGATTGTGACCACTGGAGCCAGAAAACAATGGCTCTCGCTTACTACTAAGAACGTAGACTACTTGTTACATCTATCCAGCTCATTTACTGCTGAGAACATGCACTACCTGTAGTTATTTCAATACTTCTGTTCCCTATTGTATCTGTTTCCCCCCCTCACAATTTTCAGTAATAAAATCCTCTGAGTTAGCTAGAGCCTTTGAGATCTCCCCAGCGTAGCAGGCGGAACCTCGGCTGGACTGCACCAAAGGACTTCGTCTCTGCGTTGGTAGCTATATCCCCTCTCTCTCCTCTCTCTCTCTCTTTCTCTCTCTATCTTTTTCTTTCCCTTAATCCCTCTATCGCATTTTTGCTGTAGTTATTCCAATAAAACTGCATTTGATCTGATTATCACTGCAAACCCCCTTGTACCGTGTTGGTGTTTTGCACTCTGAGATCATTCCTACGAACCATCAGGTCATCTGTCCCCTAGGACGGACCCTGACATTAATCCATGCCTTAATATTCTGTGGATATATCTTGGGCTATGGGCAGGGCTTAGGGCTTTTAGGGCACCTTGCAGATCTCTCCCAATGTGCAATTGCCAAGTGCAGCACTGCAGGTGGCTAAGGAACTACCAGTAACTTTCCGATGGATTTGCTGGCAGCCAGAATTGAGAATTCAGGACTGTGAAGCTGTAGCCCCAAAGAGCAGGGAGGTGCACTAAGGCACCACCTTTGTTTTAGCAATGGAGAGCGAGTGAGCGCGTCCTTGTCTGAAAGGAAGCGCTGCCCTGCGTGCCTTCCTTCCGGCAGCTGAGGAGGACAAAGTGCCAAATGTATTTTGCAGGCTGGCACCAGTCTGTGCTTCTTGTGCCTTTTCAGCAGGGCTCTAGCCAAAGCTCCAGCCACAGCTCACACCAGAGGGGAAAGCCCCTCAAGAGCAGCAGAGTCTGCAGGGGCTGTTGATATTTACCTCTCCTCCTGAGGCCGTGTCGAATGCTTTAAAAACCTCTCCAAAACTCCTAGAAACAAAAGAGAAGCAGAGAAATGAGAAGCCATTTAGATCTTGCACTGAAAGCTAGCACACACAGGAGATCTGTGCTGTAAATGCCTAAAACCTGCAGGACACTGGAAGCATGGAGATGTCTTTGACAATGCCTTCTGAGCACACTTAGAAATTCTGATCAGCACTGACAATCTAAGCCCAGTGCCTGAACACATTTGCAGCTTGTCTGTCTTCACGCCTGATACCTATTCCACCAGCAAAACACTTGATGCATAGTTATGTAAAATTAGCATTGCTTGCACTCACCCACTGCCAATATTTTCCAGTTCAATGTATTTGATGATGGGATTTTCCATCTTCACCATTCTCCCTGAGGGAAACAAAATGCAAGATGTTCACTTTAAAGCAGAGATCCCACCTTCTCGGAGATACATAAGGCAGCCCCACTGTCGGGGGCTCTGAGCCCTCCCTTGGTTAGCCAGCTCTGAGCTGGCTAACAACAGGGACAGGTACTAGAACAAGTACAGCACATCCACAGTGCAAGTCTGGCTGGCACAGAGACTGATTTTTTGTATCATTTGAAGTGAGAGACCTCTTGACAGCAGAGGAGTCTCCTCTCAGAGGAGACTGAGACCAGAAGAGAATACCTCCCAAGGCAAGTAAGTTTGTCATCTAGAAACATTGAGGAGAGCTGGAACTAACAGTGCCTTTGTTTTCTTGGCAATAAAGACTGCGAGATTTAGAAAAGGTTTCTGACTTGTTAAGATTAAATACACCTGGACATCCAGAATCAATTGCTCTGAACAGATGTCAAGTTCAGAACAGGAGGAATATTGCCAAGTGTTCCCATCTTTTCCACCTTGCAGCAGTTTGCCAGAAGAATGCCTCTGCGTTTGAAAACCAGAGCAGCTCATGCCAGAACCAATTGCGACGGGGCTTTCAGCATCAAGACCCTCACCCTTTATGAGCAGGCTGAGCTCAAAGACGCCCTTGCCCGTGACCCGCGTGAAGAACCACGCCGCTTCTCTTCACCCTGACAGCGCGGATCAGTCGCTCCCATTGCACTCGCCCTCTCGGCACCGCACACGTCCCCATCTTCCCAACTCAGCACGGCGGGCACGGGCACAGAGGACAGCAGAGCTCCTCAGGCACCCCTGTGACACAGAGAGCTGCCCAGAGCAGATGCTGACCCTCTTGTGAGTCCAGGCCGTGCGAGGCAGAAGCCGGCCCAGAGAAGGGGCTGCAGCCTCAGGCAGCTCCGCGCTGCAGCAGCCAGGCAGCAGCGGGACCCTCCCAGCTAAGGGAGGCTCCAGCCTCTGCAGTCCCTCCAGCCCCCAGGGGCAGGGCAGCGACCACAACAAGGCTGGCAAAGCCCAAGCATGAGCACTGACAGGCACTGATGGGAAGAAGCCAGAGCCAGCCTGAGCCCCATACGAGCTTTTGCCCCCATTCAGGACACAACAGGATGGGCTTTGAGATCAGCCCCACCGAGGTGTGGATCAGTGCCCTTTTTGTCCCAACAGGTGATGGTAGACACAGAATCCACTGGGCTCTCTTCTCAACTCTACCAGGTCTTATCTGAGAGCACAGCACTGGCAGCTGTTACAGGCAAGAAGCAGATTCATTGGGTTGTGCTACAGAATCACAAAGGGCTTGATTTGTTCTCCTGGAGACTGATCTCAGCAGGGCTTCTACCAGTGGCTAGAACCCAAGCAGTCACAGCCTTCTGCTGATGCAGGAACAATTCCTGCTTCTGCCTTCAGCAGAGAGGGAAGCCCAGGCAAACTCCAGCCAGTCTAAGCTGCCCTCAGAGGCAGCAGGAACACCCAGAGCTCTCTCTTGCTGCCTTGGAGCAATGCCAGCACTTCTGTGACACTGAAGTGAGGAGAACCCTTTGGTACAGCTCTGCTGACATGTGCACACAATACACTGTCCCTCAGGTAAGAAAGATAGCAGACGTACTGTGTTGCTCCAGGGAGTCACCCGCCATCTCCAGTTGCTGAGCAGCAGCTGGGTCAGCACGGGAGGTGAACCAAGTGCTCAGGCTCCACGTCTTTGGCTGGGGAGCAAAGGCTCCTTGGGACGGCGATGCTGCAGCAGCTTCAGTGTCAGAGTTGGTGTAGATCTGAGAGAAGAAATGAGTTGATGTCAGGAAGGTGTGGCAGAGATTGCTCTGAAATGCAAGAGAGATTGCCATTTGAAATGCAAGCCCTTAGGAAGCTGCTGTCAGCCACATGCAGAGCTCTTCAACTGGATTGCTTTGGATGTCCACTTGTGAAACCAAATGCTCAAAACCAAAGGCTGGTTTTACTCAAGTTCATAGCCACTTTCTTCTTCTAAAGGATGACTGCAGCAACAACGTCTCCACTTCCTCCCAAAGACTCCTTTCCCCCTCCTAGGTCTGCAGATATATTTGCAGCTCCTCATTCTAATGTTCTACCTCCTGACATGAAATTCTCTTTTTCTGCACCTTCTTTGGGACGTGCTTATCCTGCAGCATCTCTGGATGGTACAGTTCCTGGGCCTCATGCCAGCTTCGGGGCTCTTGGTTGCCCGTCATTTGCTGGAACTCTCTGCAGGCTGCCAGGTAGGATGGCGACACTTCCACCTGAAGTCAAACAGAACAAAGCATTCAGAGACTACAGCTTGTCCCTGTCAGCCAGGAGTCATTTACTGGGAAGAAAGTAAAGGACGGGAGCAGATTCACAAGGGATACAGACACTTGTAGCTCGTATTCCAAATCTATGTGAATGACCATGTTGACCTGCAAGAACACCTCAAGAAACGAGGTCACCTGGAAGAAGCCAGCAGGAGTTCATTGGGATGACTGCTGGCTAAATGGCCAAGGGAGTAATGCCACTGTCTAGAGCATCAGCTGAGATTCAGCAGAGCAGGAAGTGTCTTTGAGAGCAGCTCTGACAGAGGCCTCATCAGGATGGCACTCAGAGGCAACACCCCACCCCCCTGCTGCTCTGCACTGCAAAGGCAAGGAGGGCAGAAACCACCCCTTAGGTGACTGCAGTGCCTATTGATATTTCACTCGCTTTTCTAGAGCCTTTTGCTCCTGAATCAGGCAATTAATTTTCTCTTTGTTGATTTTAATTTTTTCGTCTGGCCTCTTCTTCCTTGCCTTGATCCTAGCCTCAGTTTCCTGCAGCTGTGCCGGCACCTGTTTTTCCATGTTCTGTAAAAAACAACGGAAAGGATTCTCTTTCATGAGTGGAGTGGCTGCCATTCTTTCATTCACCTGTTTTTGTTGACTGTCCCTCTGCATAGGGAGATTCTGCTCCTCTTGGATGTCTTCATTCCCCCTCTTTACTGCCATGTCACTCTGAGCTTCGGGCAGCTCTGCTTGTGGTTCTACCTGGATGTTCTGTGCACACAAATGCAGAGCAAGTGACTGGGAGCTGCCATCAGACTCAGCGTTTCCCTCTTTTAGCCTCAAAATCACATTGATTCAGCCACTTCTTTCTGCTTCCCTACCCACATCTGCTCCCAATGTAACCCTCCTGTCCCAGGGCTGTTCTCTGCAGATTCCAAGGCTCTGTGCTTCCAGTGCCTGTGGGATTCCTGGCCTCCTCAGTCCCAAGAGCTGTTGTTTATGCCCTTCTTCCTGCCCTTCCCTCTGTGCCCTGGCCAGTCAGGCTTACCTGGCCTTTCTCCTGTGGCACTTCCACCTGCTGCCTGAGCTGCTCTTCCTGCTCTCGGGCTGGGAAGAGCTCTCCCTGAGTCTGGCATGGTGTCTCTGATGAAGCACTCTGCTCCTGCTCTCTCTCTAGAAGCACCTGCACAGAAAGCAAGAGAAGATGGGTTTCAGCTTCCCATATGACCTTTGTGGGCCAAGACTCAAAGACTGCTGGGTTCAAACGTTCCCAAAGCACTGTGCTGCTGATCTGCTGGGTCATTCTCTGTTTGAGGGAAGGCACAGATTCCAAAGTGGCCCTGGCCCTACAATCAGGGGCCATCTGGGACTGAAGCTGCAAGAGCCTCTAAGGCAGCTGACAGGGAAGGTGTGGCATTTCAAAAGGGTCTGGTGAGGGCCTCCCTCTGCTTGTGCCATGTCCTGTTTGTCTCTCCTGAAGGGATGCGTTTAGGTGAGCATTGCATCTTCCACTGCTTTGGAGCAGAGCCAGGAAGATTCAAATAGATATATAAATAGACAGATCTCACTTTTATAATCTCTCTTTACTATACTGTGGGATTTACATCCTTTCATTGGAGAGAGATATAATTCTCTCTGCTAGGTTTTTTTTAAGAGAAGGTAGTGAGAAACTTAGAGAAGAAAACAATTATTATCTCTACTTGCTGTTCTTGTTGTTTAGTACATGAAGAATGTGTATAGTGATTGTTTACTGAAAGTGATTTGTTAATTGCATTTTAGGGATAGTTGTTTAGATTGATTAGGTAATTAGATAAAAGACTGTGTGGAGACAGTCACTAGTTTTTCTTTAGTATCTTTTTAATATAGTATTTCTTTACTATAGTTTTACATAGTATTAGTGTAATATAACGTAGCTTAATGAATCATTTGTTTAAACTTCTAAATCACAGAGTCAAAGCACATTTTTTGCCACGTGGAGGTCACCCTGAATCAATAATGTCCTTTCTGCCGCTACACACATCAACAGCCGGTAGCAGTGCCCCAATCAGAAGCCATCCTGAACTTGCTCTCCTGTTGCTTCAGTAACCCACACTCTTGGGGATTCTGGAGCATGTGGGTCTTTATGGAATGCAATAAGACTCAGAGCACTGCACTAAGAACTGCACTCTTTGTGCATCTCTGCTCGGGCAAGTTCTTCTCTTGCACTTGACCACACTGATGGTGCTAAAGTGGCTGGAATCAGAAATGCAGTCCAGCCCTTCCCACCTCCTCTAATCTCTGAGGGCCAGCTGGAATTTAAGCGGTTTGATTTCCTGCTCAAGGCCCAAACACAGCACACACTGATTCCCTGGGCTGCCAAAAGACATGGGAGCCGTTGACTGGAAAATGATGGGCAAGCCCTACTGGCTGGTCTAGCACCAGAACAGCTCATTCTGCACCAACATCCCTGCCCCAAACTATGTGTTCTTGTGCAAAAATACTGCATTATCCAGAACTGCCTCCTTGAAAACTAAAATTCTAGGAGAATTTCTGCCAGTGCTGTAAAAGTGCAGGAAAGACTGAGACAAAGCTCCCTTGCTCCCTAGAGAAGGAGAAATTGCACAAGGGTTTTCTTTCTATCAAACAAAGAAATAAACAAAATACGAAAGTGTTACTCACACCAGTGTCTAAAATGGATGCAGTCCAGAATGTCACTTGGATGCAGTGAGGGGATGTCTGGAACGGAAACAGGCCTTGCGCTTAGCTTTGGATCTATGGATCTAAGGCAGCGATTTATGGAAGTCCGCCTGAAGGTCTCTCATGAGCCCCCCCATTGTCCAGGCTAAAGCTCCCTCAGCACCTCCTCCCTGGCCTTGTGCTGCACCCCCTTGCCCAGCTCCCCTGTCCTTCTGTGCACACGCTGCAGCCCCTCCATGACTTTCTGCTCCCCAGGGCCCACAAGTGCACACAGCACTCCAGCTGTGGCCGCAGCGCTGCCCAGCACAGGGCCACGCTCACTGCCCTGCTCCTGCTGCCCCACTGCTGCTGGCACAGCCACCATGCCCTTGGCCTTCTTGGCCCCCTGGCCACACGCTGCCTCATCTTCAGCTGCTCAAGGCCGCCAGCCCTGCGTCCTTTTGGCCCACGCAGCTCCCCAGCCACAAAGGTGCCCATTTCACTTCAGATAGAGCAGGCACCATTGCAAGATGGCCTTCCTGTTCTAACACCTCATGTTCCAAGTATATATCTGCCACTGCCCCTTTCTCACCAGCGAGGGCTCCTTGCTGTGCTCCATGTGGCATCTGAGCTCCGGGTGCAGCCTGTCCCCACACTCGCTCAGCAGGTGCCTGGACACAACCGACAGGGCGCTGATACTATGCTTGTTCAAGTGCAGACCCTGCAGGGCCGTGACAGCCTCCGGCCTGCCCTCTGCCACTGCCCTGACAGAGTCCGCTGCTCGCTCCAGGGAGGCTGAGGTGACATCAGCCTCTGCCTGCAGCTCAGCCGTGCCCTCGGTGGTTGCGGCGCTGGTGTTTCTGCGCCTAAGGCCCAGGAACCTCCGCAGTATCTGCAACAGAAGGAAGGGCAGGAAGAGGGGAACGTTCCATGGTCTGCTCCAAGCGCGGCACTGGGCCAAGCAGTGCCAGCAGGCCCAGCCCAGGTGGGGATGGCCACAGGTACCTGCGCTGGTCTGTGGAAGCAGCCGTGAGTGGGGTCCTGCTCTTCAGCCCAATCCTTGCCCGCATCTGGCAAAGAGCAAATGCAGCCAGAGCTGAGTGGCTGCGGGAGAGGCCGGAGAACATGGCCTAGCCCTGCATGGCCCAGGCAGGGACAACCCCCGGGTGCCAAGGGAACAGAGCACGGCCAGCAGGGGCAGCCCCAGCCCCTCTTATGTCCTATCTGTGGGGACATCCATAGGGGCAGGGATCGGATGGGGCTAGGGTGGCCACAGGCACTAGTCCTGCGGCCTGGCTCTGCCACTCACCGTCCTGCACTGGCTGCAACTTCTCCGGCTCTGCAGGCTGCTGCGCTGGGGAGGCTGCAGGCCCTTTCTTTTTCTTGCCCCGAAGCACCCTGAAGAGCCTGAGCACTCTGCCTGCCATCCCACTTTTTGGCCTCTAGGATACATTTGAGCCAGATGCCTGGGAAAAGCTGTGATTAAGGAAGTCCTGCAGTCTGGCCGCAAGGCCAGCCGCAGGAGAAATGCCTTGGAAACGCTGTGGGTCAGTGACCAAAGAGCTGGCTGTGTGGGGCTCCTCACAGCACAGCTCTGGCACGTCCTCTCCTGTCACGTGCACCGAGCACTGTGGCGTTGCTCCGTCACCGCCAGCGGCCACTTCACCACGTGTCACAAAGGGCCCTGTTCCATTCTGTTCCATGGTAACCGTGCTGTGCCGTGTCAGGAAGGGCCCTGGGACACGCTGCCAAGTGCTCTGGGGCTACCCCAACCCTGCCCCAAATGCCTCTGATTGGAACAAATCCATTGCCCCAAGCGTCTAAGACATCCTGGGACACGCCAAGCCCAGCCAAGTGCTCAGGGGAGGACTCTCCACGGTGCCAGGCCAGCACAGCCCAGCTCACTGCTGGCTCTGGAGCAGAGCAGCTTCCAGCAAGCACGGGGCAAACACATCTTGCCAAGAGTTAAAACTCACCAGACAGGGGAGGTGACATGAATGTGTGCATCAAGGCCTTTGAATTCACAGCTCCCCAAGACAGCTTTGGGGAACTTGGCTGGAGAAACAGGATCCGGCTCAGACCTGTGCTCAAAGGCGGGCAACAAACCCTGCCGAAGTTGCTTGGCTTGGTCTCTGCAGGCCCAGGCAGATGCCAAAGCTGCTCTTCACATCCTTCCCCTGCCCCTCAGCCAAGTGCGAGGACTGAAGGAAACACAGGAAGTCAAATGGAGACACTTGCACCTGTCTCATTGGGGGCTCCTGGGGAAGCAGTTTCCTTGGCAATCAAGCCCCTCTCTTCCAAGGGCACTCCCCAAATGTGTACATTTCCTGGGCAACACCAACCCACCCGTAAGTGCGGGGTGCGGAGGTTCATGGGCATCACACCATAACCAATATGATCCAGTGAAGCTAAATTTATTATTCCTAAAAGGAGTCTATTTATAATAAATCTCTACTGTCTATGCCTCTCTAGCTAATATATGACAGGTTAATCCTAGTTGTTCACACTTCTGAAATAGAATGCTGATTGGATTATCTAAGTTTTCATGTGTCTTGCTGGGGTTGTATGGCCCCCCCATGGCTCACTTTCCCAAGCTTGCTGACAAACATGCTAAGTCCTGATGACTCTTCTTCTTGCGTCTTCTTCAAGGATATACCAACCCCATTTCTGAATATGTCCATAATTCATTCTTTGTGAACATGTCCATTATTGCAAGCAGGCTGGATTGTGCATCGGCTCAATACGGCCGTTGTCTTGCAAAAACTCCTCCACCTGCAAAATATGTTCAACAGTTCCCCGCTTTTGTTTTTGCACAAGCCAGACTGATTTAAAAGCACGGTCAATTTCTTTTTGCTCACAGCATAGTAAGCAAAGCACTATTAGCAGAACTGAAAAAAGAATGAAATACAAAGCCAATAATATGTAAGATTATTTATTCATTACATAGCCAAGAATACCTAATACCAAAGCATACGAAGTCCTTGAGCCAGCCTCTTATTTCCCAGGATTTTAGCCACTCATCCAAAGAATTCAAAACAACTGTCAGATTTATCATCTTCTCCTTAAGCAATGACACTTTCTTGTCCATAGATTCAGAGCGCTCAGAGAGATTCATGCAACACATCCCTTCAAAATCTTCACACCCATCTCTCTGTGCTAGCAACAAAAACACTATTGCAGCCCTATCCTGTAATACAGCGTGGCGTATGCTACCTATATCAGTCGTATGCTCATTCAGTATTGCAGATGTAATGTTAATTTGTTTGTCTGTCCAACAAGCCAACCGTTTGAATTGTGTAAGGGCCTGTGATGAAGCTACTCCTGGTGTAAAAAGTGATGCCAGTATAACCAAAGGCATATTCTACAATTCTACATTATCCTTCCAGTCTGAGCCTAATAGATGCACACTACATTTTGGACATTGGAATTTGTGTCTGATGTCAAGCATCTGTTGAATGCTAGGGGCAAACAGTGTCAATTTCCCAAAATAGCACAGTCCTCCTCATGCTTTCTCAGGAATCGCAGGCTAAGCTTTATCTCCACAAATGAGAAAAACTGCAGGAGGTGACATCCTTGCAGATTTTGGTTTTAGGGATACAACCAATTGGCACAGTCTGCCGTGGTATTGTAATACCAGGAAGAAACAGGAGATATCCAAGTGCCATCGTCACCGGGTTTTCCTGATTTCTCCCTAATCAGCTCTTTACCCATGTGGTACTCATAAAACAAACAGTAGTTTCCTGGCACTGATCCTAAAATATCTAATTCCTGTGGTCACTGACTTGTAGTATTTAAACCTTGAATGATTGTAAATGCCTGAATTCCTAACGGATTTCTAGGGATGCTTTGTTTTTCACGCCAAATTTCTGTGATCATGCCATTTTGATTAGTGCGCCAATTTGAACAGGCCTTACTTAAGTTGCCATAAATTTGAGCTCTGGTCTAATTTCTCAATTCTTCCATTGAGTCTAAAGGAATTCCAATGAAACAGGTGCCAAATGGATCTGAAGGTGGAGCTAGTGATAGGCAGAAAGATTCCTGCCTTGTTCTGTTAGCCTATGGAATCCTCATGTTAGCTCGCTGCTTTATCTTGTATAGCCCCTGCATTTCTTAATCACTCCACTAAGCAACATTGTTAATATTTGCCAGACTGGTGCCACTGTCGCCCTTGTGGTCCGTCACGCCTGCGCTTTGCCCAAACTGCTTTAGCTTGTCCTCACTCCAAATCTCTCAAGTGATGTGTTTGTGTTATTGCTATTCTTCCTCTACATTCTGTAGCTATTATCTTGCTCTCTAGCACAATTTTATTTACTACAGCAATTAAAGCAAGTTTAAACTGCAATTGCAGTAACAATCTTTGCTTCTATATTTCTATCAAAGATACATCTTAGAGAAAACTCTGATATCTTCTTGAGTTATGCCTTAAAAATTTAGCTAATGCCATTCTCGGGGTACTAGTGTTAAGTGTGTAAGAGCAGTTATTGCATATTATGTTGATAGGTTTAAATTATTGATTTTCTCTCGGATCACTAATCAATTATGTTCTTGACAAACTTGTCGCCAAGTTTTTTAGTTACACTTCATACAATGAACCTTAAGCCATGGCTTACATGCACAACTATGCAGATACCAAGCATTTTCTCTCTGATTTACAACTTGTGAGGGAAGTGAAGGTCCACGTGGCTGGAATCCAACGAATGCCTTTATCTGTAAGTAAGCACATAGACCTTCTTCCTCTTCATTTCACTGTAGCTGGTCCTTGCCACAACCCTGCTGCTGGACTTTTGAACATGACCTGAATGCTGTCAGGCAATTCCTCCCTTGGATTATGTGTGAGGGCATGATGCACAAGAATAGGTGCATCTTCCCTATCTCCTGTTGTTCTGAGCTAATTTGGCACAAAATTGGCTTTAGCTGTTTTTTTCTTCAGGGGATAACCCTGGAGTTCCCCCTTTTTGTTTTTGCAGCATGTCCTTGAACATCTGATGGGCACGCTCAATAATTGCCTGTCCAGTAGGATTGTGAGAAATACCTGTGTCATGTCAAATACCCCTTAAAATCAGAAACCTTTGAATCTTAAGGAACATCAAGCAGGACTATTGTCAGTCTTAATTGCTAAGGGGACACCTAACGCGGCGAAGAAATTGAACAAATATTTCTCAACATGACGTCTCACCTGTTAAGGGAGTACCCTGTAAAACACAAGCATAGGTATCAATGCAAACATGTACAAATTTTTCCTGACCAAATTCTTATACATGAGCTACATCCATTTGCCATAACTGCGAGGGCTGAGTACCCCTAGGGCTAACACCATGCCTAAACCAATGCCATCTCGTTGACCGGTCAGGACAGGATCACGCAATACTAGAAGCATCAGCAAAGGGAATAGCAAATTTTTTATCTAACATTTTTGCAGATTGATGAAGAAATACATGGGAGGTTTTGGCCTGTCAGCCTGTGCCACTTCCCTGTCACCTCAGTGCCACCATGGCCCTCGGCTGCCCCACAGCCCTCAGCCCCAGCAGCAGCTCAGGGTCAGTGTCCCTTTGGCGCCACCGCCCCCTCAGCCCCCTCAGCGCCCTCTGTTTCACCGTCCTTCAGCAGCTCCTCAGGGGACAGGGCCTGGGGCCAGCGGCAGCTCCCACCGCTCCAGGGACAGCCGGGGCTGGAAGTGCTGCTCCGCCCGGCCCGGCCGCCAGCTCGGACCCAGCACAGGGACAGGGGACACAGGGGGCACCGGGGGAAAAGCAAGAGGTGAAAAAGGCAGCCGAGGGGGAAAGAGGTAAAAATGCAGCCTATTACACAGCTCAATCTATGCATCTAAACTTCCACATACCTCTTACTAAATAACTAAGCATATTTCTAGATCTATATCTAAGCATCTAAATTTAAGCATCTAAATGTAGGCGTCTAAATGTAGGCATCTAAATGTAACTCTATTAATGTATAAATGTAGATCTCAAAATCTAGAAATGTAACTAATTCTATCCCATCTAGAACAATAGAGATCAATTTAACTATATAGATGTATATATATGCACATATAAACACACCTCTGTAAATCTATAAATGTAACTATATGGATATAGAAAGAGAATTGTAGAAATCGATAATTCTATGTGTACACTAAGGGATCCCACCCGTCTGATGCTCACAGGCTCTGCCTCTAGTCCTTCTTCCCATGCAGGGCAGCCCTCCTGACAAGGCATAGTAGCTGGAAGTCTGGGAAGCAAAGGGAACACTGGGTCAATATTGGCCTCTCTGCATTATTGGCCCTTTTGGAATTAACTGCCCTTCTATCAAAGTCTGTAAAAGATGGGCCGAAAGGCAAAATCTGACTTGGCAATTTGAAGCCTGCTCTTCAAAGAGCCAGACTCCTTCCAGAAGTTTATAACTTCTGAAGTTTTGAAGTATCCCAATACACTGAAAGCCCTCAGTGTATTGGGATACTTTTGCAGGCCCAAGGGCCCCCATGAGAGCTTGAAACACAGACAGACCCAGCTGCCACAAAGAAGCCCAGCCTGGTTCTTTCTCGGTGCTGACAGAGACACCTCAGGGATGAACAGCTGGGTGACAAATGACCAGGTAATATTCGCTGAGGCATTTATGTATTAGCTTATGGACGTTGTTAGTGATTATAAGTATTTAGAAATAGCATCAGTTAGAACTCTTTTAGCTGCTTGTAATATAACAGAATCTATCAGCTTAAGTTTGCACTGCGTTGCTCATAGAAACAGTAGCGTAATGAATATAATATCTATGCATCACAAATGGAAACAATTGTGTGATGAACATATTGTGTTATAGACCCTAGCAAAACCTAACGGGAAAAAAGGCTTGTGTGTAACTAAAATCAGTGTAAGGCTGTCCACTGACCAACCTGTCCAAGTGATAAAATAACCCTGACACAAACCAGAGCACCCGAGGACAATTAGAGAATATCATGTGAAATTTAGGGAGAACCTACTAAAGCCTTATCAGAGGATGTGAAACAGCACGAGACACAAGCAGAAATAAAATATGTTTACCTGATGCACAGGATGTCATGCAGTAAACCTGAGTGCGAAGCAGTCAAACTAAGGAGTTCCCAAAAGATCAGAAAATTCCGAAGAATGCTTGAAAAATTCATGAAACACATGAATATACTTGCCCTTCAGCAAAGTAACACCATAAAGCTAACACTGACACTTAGCAGCAGGTGTTGTTTGGGTGTTAGCCCTGAGCACCACAGTGCTGCAAATATTGTCTTTTTTTATCCTATCAGTATTAAAATTTAATAATTCTAAGCAGTGAATTCTGTTTCTCACAGCTGTGAAGGAAAGAGCTCCCTAACAGGACTGCAGGCAGCACCAGCTTTGCTCAAGGATGCAGACCCAAAGTGCTCTCTCTCTCCTTTAGTTCTCACTAATTTTAAGGGGTGATTTCAGATTTTCGTTGAGCTCCTGGATTTGTGACTAATGATTTCCTTGGCCTCAGAGCTTCTGCTGCTTGTATTTTTAATGTATCTCACTACAGCTATCAGCAGAGTGGCACTACATGGATTTAATGCTTGGAGACAAAAAGCTCAGATCTCTACACTGACCTTTTGCTGGGCTTTTCCTCTCTTGCTTCAAGAGTCACTCAGGGTTGTGAAGCCATTCATTACAATGAACAGTAGTTTCTGAGAAAGAAAAGAATTAAAAGACCTGAGGAATAAAAGAATTAAAAGACACTCTATCAAGGGAAACACAGAAGTTAATAAATAACCTAAAATACATTGTTTGGGAAAACCGTGATTAGATAAGTTAATAAATAATCTAAAATACACTCACAAAAGAAACTTTGGAGTTAGAATATTTGAAGAAGCGAAAGTAGAAGCCAAAAAGTTAAGGTGACCTGCCAAGCCGTCAGAATCAAGCCAAGTGCAACAGTGATTTCTGCCAAGTCATGGAAAAACACGCCAAGGATGACAGGAAGATGCCCAAATTAGGAAAAGCTTAAAATTTAACTAAGGAAGACCAAGAGTTCTTGGAAAACCCCACCTATACTCCTGCCTGCTTATTAATATGCATATAATAAATGATGTAATCCTTGTTCAAAAATTGTATAAAAACCTGCTTTTGCTGTACCTGATTTAGAAATCCACTTGGTGATTTCTCCAACGCGTTGTCAATAAATACCTCCTGCCTATAGACCTCAAATCTAGTCTCTGGGCAGCTTATTATCGCCTTTTGGGGCAAAATTCGGCATCATTTTTGGCGACCGCAGCAGGACGGAAAGGGTCCTCCCGAGCCTTGGCTCGGGGGACCGGGATCTCTTCGGGGCCCTTGACGGAATTCTGTCAGAGGGGATCCCCATCCCCCAGCCAACGCGCAATGGTGGACAAGAACTTTCTGCATCTCCTGCTCCAAATTAAGAGGTATTTATCTTTGCTTAAGGGTTTTATGGTAAAGCGCTTTATTGGGAAACGAGGGTCAGACGTGACCGCTCGAAGGGAAGCCGGGGGACGCCCTGGTAAAGAATCCCAGTTGTGTTAGAGGTACGGTAATAGTAACGCAGGTTAGAGTCCTGCTGTGAGGAATATTTGTTTTTCGTAACGCAGGTTAGAGTCCTGCTGAAAGGAATATTTGTTTTCGTTTATCTTGGTATCTTTGGAAAGAATATTTGTTTTCGTTTATCTTGGTATCTTTGGTTTGTTCTTATTATGTGGGAAACCGTTTTAACATTGTGTTTAATGTTATAATATTGTGAATTAAGGGTCAAGAACTGAAATTGTTCTCTGAGACCGGAAGAGAGGTTGGTCAGTTTGTGGTATTTTTGTGTCTGCTCTATGTGTCTGTTGCAAAATCTTACAGGAGGCGTCTTGTCACTCTTCATGTAATAGACGCACGTCTCAATCCCGGGAAGAAATTTGTCACCCCCTGCAATTGTTACGGTGCTTTGCGATTGCATGAATCTGGCAAACCGGTATCTCACGGTCTGTAGGCGACCTCTCGTGACCCTACCTGGTAAACAATCCGTTCTGATATAGACCATAAGGTAGGAACTATTTCATAAAGGTGTGTGGGTGAGAGTGAATGAGACGCAGCATCGCTGCGAAGCGAGAGGGAGTCCCACTCCGCATTTCCTGTTCTTCGCGAGAAGCCAGGTCGGAAACGGACAAAGCGATTGGAAATTGTGTGTGTGAAGTGTTAAAATCAATTGGCATACAGTATTTGCGAAAAAGAGACTGTTCCGGTTAAACAGAAAACGCAGACACAGGAAATAGCAATGGGAGGTCAACAGAGTAAGGACGTAAATATGAAAACCCCCTTAGGATGTATCCTAAAGCACTGGAAGGACTTGGGAGGGATTCCGGGGGGAAACATAAGTAAAAAGACGCTCCTTAAATATTGCACACAGTGGTGGCCATTGTATAAGTTAGATGACGATGAGAAATGGCCACCGGAGGGAACAACTAATTATAACACTATTTTACAACTGATGCTTTTCCTCCGTCGACTTAATAAATGGGATGAAGTGATGTATGTTGACATGTTCTTTACCCTAAGAAATAAACCAGAGTGGCAAAAAGAATGTGGGGTAAATGTAGCACCTCAGGACCCCCTAGTACTAGCTCTAGAAAAAGATAAGAAAGGTTCAAAGCCTAAAGAACGTTGCTGTGATGCATGTAGCATTGGGGAACAATGCCTTAAGCTAACGAGAAGGGATAGTGGAAAGGAGAGCGAAATAAGCCTGTGGGAATATCATCCATTCGCCCCAGGATGGGAAGGGCCTCTACCCAGGCCAAAAGAGGAACAAGGGGACCCTAGCCCATTAAAGGAGCTGGAAGGATGGTGGAAATCTAAGTTTGGGCGCAGCCCTCAGAAGCAAGTCAACAGTTGGCAAGAAGGTAGCCCATCAAAATCGGGGGTTGAAAAGAGGGAAAGCAGCCCGCAGGGACCAGATAGTCCACAGGGGTCGGGGAACTACAGGGATGCTGACAGCCCACCTAGACTAGAAGTTGAGAGGGAAGAAGCCAGTCCACATGGAGCTGAGAGCCGAGGGGAGACACGCAGCCTGCCCAAACTAAGTCCATGTAGGGCTAGTAGCACACCTAAGAATGGAAGTTTAAGGAAATCAGGTACCTGTAGAATGGAAACTAGCACACCGAGGACTAGAGACAAAAGTAGCTCACTGGGAGGCGATGTCTCTGAGTTGAAATATAGTGAGAAGAATGACAATGAGGCATGCGAAAGAGAGACAGAGAACAACTCACAGAAGCTGAATATAGTAATCCAGATAGAGGATAAGAGAGACGGAAGGGGAACGGAAGATGAGGAGGACAGTAACCCGGAACAGGACAGGCGTCGGCAGATGCGGGAAGAAAGGCGACAGATGCAGAGCGAGAGGCGGTTGGACTGTGTAAACCATGCTAGGGGAGTAGTAGGAAAAGAGTTGACAGAAATTGAAAGTGAAGATGAAGAACAGGGAAAGGGAAAGAGAAAAGAGAAGAGAAAGAATAGGGAAGACACTGAGGCACAGGAAGAAGATCCCGGGGAGGGGATCAGTCACTCGTATTACACCAGATCTGTGGCATGGAGGGAAGCGAAGCAAAGAGAGGAAGGTAACCATACGATAGCTCCTCTCCGACAAATTATGCCAATGGTAGGGGAAAGGACTAGGGTAAAGGTGCCGTTCTCCACGAGTGACTTGAACAATTGGAGGGATGAGGCAAGGAACTTCAGGAGGAATCCAGAGGGAGTAGCGAAGAGGTTTGAATTAATGGCGAAGAATTTAGATATTGATTGGGAAGACATAGAGGTGATGCTTTCAGAATTGACAGATACCGAAAGGGAACTCATATTGGAAACAGGAAAACGACATGCTCAAGTATTATCAGGGAGACTAGAAGATAATTTCCCCAGCAGTAAACCAGAATGGGACCCGGGCAACGAAGAGCACTATCGGCGGCTGGTGCAGTATAGAAAACTGATAGCGATGGGCTTGCGTAATGCGATCCCTAAAGCTATCAATTGGTCGATGCTATATGACATCAGGCAGGGAAAGGATGAGACCCCATCAGAGTTTTTGGATAGACTTAGGGCAGCCATGAGACAGTATACACCCCTGGACCCAGCAACGGAAGAAGGGAAACAACATCTGTTAGGATTAATGATGGGGCAGAGTAATCCAGACATCAGGAAGAAATTACAAAAGCTTGAGCATCCAGCAAATAAAAACCTGGAGGCATTGCTGAATGAGGCATGGAAGGTGTATAATAATAGGGAAATAGAGGAAAAGAAAAAGGAAGATAAGAGGCTAGCTCGAATAGTGGCTGTAGCAGTAGGAGCTCAAAATACAAACCATTTGGGGCCTAACACCAGGGGTAGGGGTAGAGGCTACCCAGTGAGAGGGGGAGGGAGGTTCCAACCCCACCCAGTTAGAATAGGGCCAAACCAGTGTGCCTATTGCTTCCAAACGGGACACTGGAAACATGAGTGCCCTCAATTAAGAGAAAGATCAATGGACACTACTACTATTGCACATCAGGGCAGTGAATGAGGGGGACCAGTGGGCCGTACCCTAGCAGACCCACTGGTTAAAATGGAGCTAGGGGAAGGTAAAAAGGAATTGGATTTTTTGATTGATACAGGAGCAACATTTTCGGTTTTAAATCAGGAATTGGTACCTAAGAGTGATGAATTTGTACAAGTTGTGGGAGCAACAGGCCAACCAGAAAAAGCTTACTTTTTGAAACCCATTAAATACAAAATTGGGAAACAAATGGGAATTCACCAGTTTTTGTATTTGCCAAATTCACCAAAGCCTCTACTAGGAAGAGACTTACTGGAGAACTTGGGAGCCATAATAAAATTCAACAAAGACAAATTGGAATTTCAAGTAAGTGAAGAGCAACTGATTACAGCCTTAAGCCTAACAATCAGTTGTATAGAACCGAAGCCTGAAGGCCACAATATTGAGCGTATCCTGAGTAAAACATATCCATTAGTATGGGCTACCGATATACCTGGGAGATCGAAACAAGCAACACCTATCATTATTGAACTCATACCTGGAGCGAGGCCGGTAGTTAGGAAACAATACCCACTGAGGTTAGAAGATAGAAAGGGAATTGAGCCCATAATCAAAAGGTTTTTAGAATTAGGTTTATTGATAGAATGTGAATCAGATTTTAACACCCCAATTCTGCCAGTAAAGAAACCTAATGGAGCTTATAGATTAGTCCAGGACCTGAGGGCAGTAAATGAGATAACCAAGACGCTACATCCAGTAGTTGCTAACCCTTACACACTCTTAACTAAATTAAAAGATAATTTGACATGGTTCACAGTGTTAGATTTAAAAGACGCATTCTTCTGCCTTCCTTTAGCTCCGGAGAGCCAAAAGATCTTTGCGTTTGAATGGGAATCTGTAGATAGGGGAAGAAAAGCCCAACTCACCTGGACAGTGTTGCCACAAGGATACAAAAACAGCCCTACAATTTTTGGGAATCAGTTAGCCAAAGAATTAGAACAGTGGGAAAAGCCGCTGGGAGATGGTACTCTTTTGCAATATGTAGACGACCTCCTAATAGCAACAGAAACAGAAGAAGAATGCATTGAATGGACTATTTCCCTGTTAAACTTTCTGGGTTTAAGTGGATATCTAGTTTCTCAACAGAAAGCACAGCTGGTGCGAGAAGAAGTGGTGTATCTGGGATATGATGTTTCCAGAGGACAGCGATCCCTGGGAGCAGCCAGGAAAGAAGCCATCTGCCAAATGCCTAGACCAGAGACGGTGAGAGATTTGCGCGCTTTCCTGGGGATGACCGGTTGGTGTCGGCTATGGATCTATCAATACGGAATACTCGCCAAACCACTCTATGATTTACTGAAGGAAAGTAAGGGTATTCTAGTTTGGACCCCCGAGGCAAAGGGAGCCTATAAGAGACTGAAACAGGAACTCATGAGAGCACCAGCCTTGGGTCTCCCAGACGTGACAAAACCATTCTGGCTGTTTTCTCATGAGCGACAAGGAATGGCCCTAGGAGTCCTAGCACAACAGTTAGGACCACATAAAAGGGCTGTGGCCTACTTCTCCAAACAGTTGGATGAAGTGAGTAAAGGATGGCCTGGCTGCCTGAGAGCAGTGGCCGCAGTGATAATCAACATTGAAGAGGCCAGAAAGCTCACGCTGGGCCAGAAAATGACTGTGTTAGTGGCTCACACTGTGTCTGCTGTGTTAGAGCAGAAAGGGAATCACTGGCTGTCACCTTCCAGATTCCTAAAGTATCAAGTTATCTTGGCTGAGTCAGATGATGTTACTATTCAGGTAACTAACGTTGTGAACCCAGCTTCATTCCTAGAAGGAAAGACCTCAGCAGAACCCATCGAGCACGATTGCCTGGAAACAATCGAAGCCGTTTACTCCAGTCGCCCGGATCTCAAAGAAGAGCCATTCGAAGATGCAGATGATTGGTTCTCGGATGGTAGCAGCTTCGTAAAACAAGGAATAAGAATGTCTGGTTATGCAGTAACTACCACAGAAAAGGTAATCGAGTCAAACCCTTTGCCTGCAGGGACCTCAGCCCAGAAGGCAGAATTGATAGCTCTGACTCGAGCCCTGGAATTGGCAGAGAACATGCGAATAAATATTTGGACAGACTCTAAGTATGCCTTCTCCGTTGTTCACGCTCATGGAGCCATCTGGAAAGAAAGAGGACTGTTGACTACTCAAGGGAAAACAGTCAAACATGCAGAGGAGATTCTACGATTGCTAGAAGCAGTCCAACTCCCAGCACAAGTGGCCATAATGCATTGTAAAGGACATCTAAAAGGTAACACTATTCCAGAAGTTGGGAATAGAAAGGCAGATGCAGAAGCTAAATTAGCTGCTGCAAGGACCGGAAAGGCAAATATAACAGCTCTGATACCAGGGGAGCTGGATGTAAACCTCCAACCAAACTATCAGGAATCAGATCATAGATGGATTCAAAGAAATAAAGGTAAACTGTTAGACAGTGGATGGGGACGATTAGAGAAAGGACAGTTGGTAATACCAGGGAACCTGATGTGGCAGGTTGTAAAGACGGAGCATGAAAAGGCCCATTGGGGTCTAGATCCGCTTTACCAATATTTGCAAGCCAGGATAGCAGGACCGAAATTATTTACCACTATAAAGCACGTCACATCCCAGTGCGAGCGGTGTCTGAAAAACAACCCGAATACAGGAACCAAGGTACACCAAGGAGCCATAAATCGAGGTAAATTCCCAGGTGAAGTATGGCAAATTGATTTTTCTGAACTCCCAAGAAAAGGGGGGTTTCGGTATTTGTTGGTATTAACTGATACATTTTCTGGGTGGCCTGAAGCATTCCCTTGCAGGACAAATAAGGAAAGAGAAGTGACTAAAGTGCTGTTGAATGAAATTATTCCACAGTTTGGGGTACCGAAAAGCATTTCTTCGGATAGGGGTACACATTTCTGCGCAAAAGTGGTAAGAGCAATAAGCAAAGCATTACAAATCAAATGGCAATTACACACGCCTTACCGCCCACAGGCCAGTGGGCAAGTGGAAAAGATGAATCATCTCATCAAACAGCAAATTGCCAAAATATGCCAGGAGACTAATTTGCAGTGGTATCAAGCTTTGCCTATTGCTCTGCTTAGGCTGAGAGTCAAACCAAGATCAAAAGAAAAGTTAAGCCCATTTGAAATTTTGTATGGTAGACCTTATGCTATGCAAGCGGTAAATGGAGACGCTATAGACCAAATCGGTAATCAGTACATTTATGATTATGTAATTATGGTGGAGAAACAGTTCGATAAGAATGCTACTGTGGTGATAGAGCACCAGCCTAAACAACCTGACTGCAAATTGCATCCGTTTAATCCCGGTGATTGGGTGTATGTTAAGAATCTTTTAGGAAAACCCCTACAAGAAAAGTGGGAGGGACCTTTCCAAGTGCTGCTGACTACCTTCACCGCGGTTCGGATCAAGGAGCGACCTACGTGGATCCATTACTCACGGGTCAAGAAAGCTCCGGGGAATAAACAAGAGGAGCAGACACCATGATCCTGACTTCACCTCAGACCCTCCTGATCATTGGACTGATAAGTATTCTTCCCCGAGACTCCACCTCAATAGACCCATGGTCTAATGCACACCAGTGTATCCACCCGGAATTGGAAACGGAATCGAAGGGACCCTATTTTGAGGTATATGCCTTACGTAACCAACAGCCATACGCGAGTGAAGTATGGAATCAGCCTTCCATGGTAGCATACAAGGGAGACCAAATCCAAATTGGGTGTCGAGAACTTGACCCAGTAGAAGGAAAAACAAGGCGGCTAGTATTAACAATTCAACCCTTGATAGCAGCCTCTGAAAATAACCTAATTACCTATAGTCCAGTGAAAATGGGCAAGCCCACTGTCTGGATCCAACAGAAGGGCCCAATTTCATGTCAGTGGAGTGATCTCAGGGAAGATCCACTCGGAACACAAACACAACCCCAAAACTCGGTAATCTATACAGAAGATTCGCTTGGGGAACTACATCCTCGAAACATAACCCTCGACCCCCACCCTCTTCTCTCCCCTGCAGGAAAGATCGTAGTTTCTAGTGGTCCTGAGGAAGGGAGAGCGCAGTGTGAGATGGCCTTTAGATTAGACCAGTCGGTGACGTTCACATGCGAAAGGGAGTTGAAAATGCCAGAGCGGGGTTTTGGCTTCCCTAGGCGTGCTGTCCAATATAAGGTGGCATTACCGGGAGACATGATCCCATTGTATCCAGACCTAGACCTGCCCCAAGAAATCACTCCACCGGTGGAATGTAAAGCAGTACACAACCTAACCTTTATAGGGCCTCAGGTGATTAGAAGATCTAATGAACAAAAATTATTGTTAGACCCCACTTATTCTCTGAAAAAGGTGCAGATGAACGTTCACACCGATATTACGTATTTACAGAAGGATTGCCAACCATTTATACAGCAAAGCCTAAAGGGATGGAATGCATGGCTAGCAGCAAGGTCTCATCACAGAAGAGCACAACGAGATCTAAGTGGGTGGATTGGTACAGGATTTGGTATATTAAATACGATAGACCAAGAGGTTTTAGTGAACAAATTAAGTACCGTCACGTCAAACTTAGGAAAGCTTAAAATGCCCCTCAGTTCATCCATACTTACATTAGCAGAAACACAATCGTTAGTAGTAAAATTGCTAACCATGGTAGCAAACCACACT
Source organism: Melozone crissalis (assembly GCF_028551555.1). Taxonomy (NCBI): domain Eukaryota; kingdom Metazoa; phylum Chordata; class Aves; order Passeriformes; family Passerellidae; genus Melozone; species Melozone crissalis. The sequence continues at coordinate 14,403,235 of NW_026535783.1, read as the reverse complement.
GCAGAGGACTTTGTGAAATTCGCTGACTATACAGGAGAACTTAGCAAGGAAATAGCACTAGCTATCCAATGCCCTCAGACGCAACAATGGGTACAATCAGTAGCGGCAGGAATAATGAGAGAAGGAACGGCAGGTATACTACCTCAAGAAATCAGAGAAACAATATTAAAAGACAATCATACTACACAATTTGAAAAAGACCACCAAGCCTGGTGGCAATTAGTAAATTTCACTTATGACTCTCAACAAGAACACATTGAAGCCTATGTCCTCACCATTAGCGCGGCAGAGGAAAGAGCTATCTTTCCTATCCTCACTCTAGGGACAATACATCAAGATATCATTGTTAAGCCAATAGACCATAATGTCTGGGCCAGTTATGATAATTCCAAAAATAGATGGCAATCGGTTAGTATAGATGCATGCATTCCTAGAGGACAATTAGGCTATATCTGCGAAAACGCTGTAGTAGAAGCAGAAGATTTATGCTTAGATGCCGAGAATAGTATATGTACTTTTGAAATGCTTCCGCATAATAGAACACAATCACAAGTATACTATATAGGGAATGGGTGCGCTTGCGTGAGGACAGCTTGTGACAACATCACTATAGATAATTGCCAAGAAGAGACTAATAACACTAACTTCTGTGTATGCAACTTCACCAAGATAGTAGGTTGTGACTTTCATTATACTGTCCCAATAACGACTCAACAGCTAATTAACGCAGATTTCAACCTATATCAAGAGATACCGAAATTACAAATAGGGATGGACATCAAAGTTCTTAAAGCAATGCTTGCACATCCTAAAATAGAGAAATTGGTGCGGAAGGTGAATCAAACAACTAAACGAATGGTATGGCAAGTAGAACATAATTCAGAAAAAATAAAGAATGTCCTGACCGAAGTAGAACAAGTAGGCCAGCATCATTGGTGGGATATCTTCACAGGATACTCTCCAACAGCTACACAGGTCTTTAACTACCTGGTGCACCCAATGCTAATAGTAGTTGTAGTTCTGTTACTATTAACTCTCACAAATATTTGTATGTGGTGGAGACTAAGAATCATAATGAAAAGGACCCAAATGATTTGGGCTATGGTACGAGCGTACCAGCGCCCTATAGGATTAGAATTTGACGAAAGAATTCGTAAGTTATAAGAAAAGGGGGGAATGAAGCCATTCATTACAATGAACAGTAGTTTCTGAGAAAGAAAAGAATTAAAAGACCTGAGGAATAAAAGAATTAAAAGACACTCTATCAAGGGAAACACAGAAGTTAATAAATAACCTAAAATACATTGTTTGGGAAAACCGTGATTAGATAAGTTAATAAATAATCTAAAATACACTCACAAAAGAAACTTTGGAGTTAGAATATTTGAAGAAGCGAAAGTAGAAGCCAAAAAGTTAAGGTGACCTGCCAAGCTGTCAGAATCAAGCCAAGTGCAACAGTGATTTCTGCCAAGTCATGGAAAAACACGCCAAGGATGACAGGAAGATGCCCAAATTAGGAAAAGCTTAAAATTTAACTAAGGAAGACCAAGAGTTCTTGGAAAACCCCGCCTATACTCCTGCCTGCTTATTAATATGCATATAATAAATGATGTAATCCTTGTTCAAAAATTGTATAAAAACCTGCTTTTGCTGTACCTGATTTAGAAATCCACTTGGTGATTTCTCCAACGCGTTGTCAATAAATACCTCCTGCCTATAGACCTCAAATCTAGTCTCTGGGCAGCTTATTATCGCCTTTTGGGGAAAAATTCGGCATCAGTTGCCTCCAGAGCACTGACATCCTGCAGCAAACTTATCCCCACGGACATCAGCACAAAACTGGGACACCTGGCTTGGTGACACAACTGCCACAAGGTCAGGTTTATTCCCTGCTCTCTTGCCCCAGCAGAGGACTCAGTGTCAGAGCCTCTGGAGAAGCGTGGAGGGCAGGGCTCAGGCAGGTTGTGCCCGTGCACGATTTGAACTCAAGGCACCAGGAAGCACCAAGCCTGCAGACAGGAACTCAACCCTTCTCATCTCCCTCACTGCCAGAGGCAGGCTCAGAGCAGCCATCTCACCCCTCTCTAAACCAGTGGGACCTCTGTCCTTACCAAGCTCCTCGGGCTCCTGGGAATTGTTCCTGCAGCTCTCGGTGCCAGGCAAAGCTCCCTCTGCTGCAGCTCTGCCCACAGGCTCCCCTCCTGAAGACTCAGGGGCAACAATAATATTGCCCTTGAAAGAGAAACAGACAGGCAGAAAACCTTCCACCACTTACAAAAAACACCTGGTCCAACAACTCCATGGCTCACACACTTCATCCCTTCTTCCTAACAACAACTCTGGGCCCCAAAGCCCTTCAACAGTCAGAAAAACTGACTTCTCAAACACAGTCCAAAAGCTGTCAGAGCTGACAGTGTTGAACATGGGGGTGACACTGAACACATGGAATGGCTGCTTAGCAGGAGTCCTGCCAGCTCCTGGCAAAGGGATGTGCTCTTTCCTCCACAGCCCTGAGCACAGCAGTCTCATCCAGGCTGCAGCTTGGCAGGGACAGCATGGGAACACACATCTCTTCCCACAGAGATGCCCAAGAGCAAGGGGAAAGAGCTCTGCAACATGGACAGCAAGACTGGCCAGTTTGCCCAGCTGAGGATTTCCCAGATGGAAACTGGACTGCAGGCAGCAGCTTACTGAGAGGACAAGAAAGCTGCAGCTGCAGCCCAGCCCCAGCCACGGCTCTGGGAGCTCCCACACGCACGGCAGGGCTCACACAGCAGCAGCAGCTGCAGCCCAGCCCTTGCTTTGCCTGGGCCTTCCCACCCAAAAGAGGCACAGCCCAAATCTGCTGCTGCAACAGAGGCACCTCTGGCATGCCCCTCCCTGCCCGGGACACTGGGCCTTGAGTGCCACTTCTCCAAACACTCTTCTCTTCTTTCCCATCAAACAAAGCCCCGTTAGAACCTACAAAGCTTCCACTTCCTCCCCACAAATGCTGCTGCATCAGGGGTTCTTCCCAGCACATAAGCAAAAGATACCGCGGGATACGGAAGGCAGAGTTCTTGACCCTTGCCACTTCACGTACAAGCTTGCCAAGTGAAAATCACCCCTTATACGCCATATGTCAATACCATCTCCTCCTATTTTCGGTTCGTCACTTTTCTGTCCCCGCCTTCCTCACCACCTTTACCACGCATGCGCCACCAATCGGTTTGGTGGTTGCACAAATCTATGGGGGGTGTCACTGAGGAAGGCCTTATACTCTTCTTCGTTGTCCTTTAATTCACCTTTGGGTTACACATGCGCATCAAGCCAGTATATAGCCAGTACAGCCAATGTAAGCCAAGACTAACATATCACTCCATCTACATATCAAGGCAATAAATCCCTCAGAATTAGCATTTGTTTGGACCGAACCAGGTTCTTGCTCATTTTTAGCAACTGTACCTTCCGCTTCTTTCCTGTGGTCCTTGAGAACAGCTGCTGGGAAGGGGGGTGGAGCCCCTCCTCTCCCTCTCTTCTTTGGCATTACACCTTTTTAACTATTGATTATTCTCAAATATTAATTCCTCTATCAATATCAATTACTGTTTCAAATTTTATCAGCACGAATGATACCTATTTATCACAATAATGGAGCTCTGCGCATTGTGTTTTAAGGCTTACAAGCAGGTATAGTGTTTGAAAGAAGCAAGCAGTGTTTTAACAAAAGCTACGTGTGCTTATAGTGGTTGCACAGAACTACTGTCAATATGCTTTTGCTTTGTGTAAGTGGTCAAAAAACTTTTCAAGTAAGTTGTGCCATTAAGTTCATTGCCTCCTGCCAGGGATGTGAGCTGCTGGCATCTTCCCACTGTAACAACCATGTCATGAGACTGATGCTGGAAAACAAACAGCTCGAGGCGCGTTCCTCAGCAGTCTCGTCCGTTTCGTGATTCGTACAGAGACCCGCGGCCAGCAATACTCAGCTGAGGACCAGAAGAGAGCGGAATAGCCCGGGCACTGCAGCTCCACTGCAAGGCATCCGGCAGCCTTGAGGGTACAAAGCGAGCACAGGTCGCAGCTCCTCGTGTCCGGAGCGAGCCCGGAGCAGCTCTCCCAGGCCGCAGCCCCTCCCAGACCCAGCTCCGGGCGCAGCCGGGGCCGCTCCGCTTGCGCGGGGCCGCTGCCGGGGCGCTGTGGCGGCTCCTCCCGCGGGGCGGAGCTGAGGCGGCCCCGGCGGCCCCGGCCCGGCCCCGCTGCGCTCCGAGCGCGGTCCCGGAGCGGCCCGGCCGAGGCGGCGAGGGACGGGCGGCGAGGGGCCGGGGGCATGGGGCGCTCTGGGAACGGGCGGACATCCCGGCAGAGGGGAGAGAGACGTGGCAGAGGGAGGAGTGAGCGGGAGAGGGGAGAGATGCTGGGAGGAGGGGGAAAATCCCAGGAGAGCGGGACGAGCCCGGGAGTAGGGGAGATCACGGGACGGGGGCGGGGGTGAGATCCGTGGCAAAGGGTGGGTAGCCTTCCAAGAGGGTAGAGGTGGGGAAACAGGAAAGAGCCCTGGGAGAGGGGGGAGATCCTGGAAGAGGGAGGAGTAATCGGGAGAAGGGCAGATCCAGGGAGACGAATAAAGGCACTGGCCACAGCCCTGTAAAGGAGGGAGCTTGGAACAAGGGGTAGCTCGAGACTGGGGAAAAGCCGAGAAAGGAGGGAGAACTCAGGAGACAGGGGACAACCTGTGAACGGGGGGAGATCCGGAGTAGAGTGGAGAGGGCCTGGGAAAGAGGGGAAAGACATGAGAGAAGAGAGCCCAGTGGGGGCAGGCCAGGAGCGGAGGCTCCTGCAGGCGGACTGGGAACGCGGAGAGCCCGGAATCACGGAGTCCTGCAGGCGGGCCGAGAACGGGCGCGGGTCAGTGCGGTTCGGGAGAGCGCGGCTGCGGGGCTGGCTCCGGAGGCGGAGGCGCGTGGAAAGCGCTGCTCGGCAGCCCCGGCGGCGCTGAGAGCACAGCCCCGCCCGGGGAGGCAGCGCCACGGGCGCCGCTCGGCTTCCCAGCCCGGCCACGGCACCGCTCGGCTTCGCCGCCGGATCCGCGGCAGCTCGGAGCATCGCTCCCTGCCCGGGCCCGAGGCTCACCTGCGCCAGGTGCACCAGAGCATCGCCTCTGCCCTGACAACCCAGAGCGAGCAGTGCCCGGCAGGGACTGCAGATCCCCTTTGGTGGCAGAGAAAAAAGAGCAAGGAATCTTCCATGGGAGAACCTAGGCAATAGGACGGGGTGTCAGTGTCCAATGTGTTCAGATGCACTCACAAGGATATTATTGCTCTTGCCTCAGAACATGGAAAAGAAGTGGGCAGACACAAATCAGCAGCTGGTTGCAATATCCAGGGATCAGTTATCAGAAGAAAATGCTACGCAACTGCTGGAATGCTTAATGGATGACTGATTACCCTTTGCCAAGTAATCTGGACTTGTTAGGGGCAGCATACTTATGTCTCAAAAGTTACTCTAGAGATATTCTTAAGAAAATTTTGAAGAAAGGCTCATACACCCACATTTTAATGCAGTTGCTGTGGGCTTGATAAATGAAATCTGCTTTTAATGTCTTGAATTTCCTAAAGATATGTGGGGATTTTTTTTCACACATGCATGCATGCTAAGTTTGAGAATCTAAGGTAAGGTCTTTTTATAGGGGATATGGAAGAGACAGGTCTTCAGCCAGCAATATGTCAGTGAGAGACAGCTGAGCGATGATTACTGAGAAGAAGAACAGCCCTGCAATAGAGGTGTGAGCTGCATTGCACAGCGCTAGCTGTGGGCCAGAGAGCACAAAGCAGTCTGGCCTGGTGGGCCTGAATATTTCTGCCAAACACTCTGCATCTCACACCTTTGCTCGGGCTCAGTGCAGAAATGCAGGATTGCAGGCGCTTCCTCCCAGAGCTGCGTGAGGCGCTGGCTCCTGCAGATGGGCCCTGCCAAGCTGTCCCTGCCTCACGCTGGCCTCGCTTCCCCTGGCACAAGAGCCGGGCCTGAAGAAGGCTGCCCTGTGCTCCAGCCTGCCGAGCAGCTCAGCTCCCTGCCCCGGTGCCCAGAGTGCTGCACACACTGCTGACCTTTGCCAGGAGTTGCAGGGCAGCCGGCAGAAGAGGAGGAATCCTCAGGCAGCCCAGCGGCCCTCGGCTGCCCTTGGCCTTTCTCTGCTCCTGGGCACACTCCAGACGGCCAATGCCTCCAGGCTGGGCTGTGTCCAGCACGGCTGCGCTTCCCCTCGGCAGCTGCCAGCTGCCACCTGGGCTCTGAGAGTGGAGGATTCACCCACTGCCAGGAACAGGCACCCAGGGCCTGGCTGCTGCCTCTTGCAGCTCCAAGGGCCTCCTTCCAGCCTGCCTCTGCCGGAGCTCAGCCTGCTCCGGCCTCTGCCGGGGCTCTGCTGGGGCTCCACCCCAGCCAAGGCCGGGTCCACTCTCACCTCCCAGGCGCTGACAGCTCTGCACCACAGGAGACCTTCCTGAGCACCCTCTCTGATCTTTCTGCTTTCTCATTTGAGCAAGGCTCTCCTCCAGCCAAAGAGATTATTGCATTTCGGGATACAAATCCAGTGGCAGGAGCCCCAATGTTCTCCAGTCACAGCTGAAGGCCTGCATCTGCACAGGGTGTTTGGGCTGCCTCATTGTTCTTTTGGTTTTGCCTTCAAATGCCATTGCCTTTTCTGCCTCAAATACAAATACCAAAGCTGTCCAAAAACAGACCAGTAGGCCAGATTCCAAAGGCAGTGTTCTCTGGAGAGGATGAATGAAGAACATCCTTCTTCCCCACTTGCACACCATGCCAAAGACACCGTGTCACTTTCCACCTTTAAGAAACAACAGACAATTCAGAAGAAATTCTTGAGCGTATTCGCAGAGTGAGAAGGAAGGGAAACTTCAAGGTGAGTTGTGTTTTCAGAAACTGTATTCATTTCCAATCCTACTCTGCAGTCCTATTAGACAATCCTACTCTAACCCTAACCCTAACCCTAACCTTAACCCTAATCCTAATCTAAATCAAAATCCAAATCCTAATCCTAATCCTAATCCTAATCCTAATCCTAACCTACAATCCTACTCCAAACTGGTTGACGAGTAAATGGTCCTGATGTGATTGTCACATTGTTCTCTTCCTCCTCTTCTTCACTGAAACAATCAGTGACACCAGGCTGGACGCAGGCTCAGCAAATGTTACAAATGGATGCTGCCAAAAGGGAAAAAAAACAAATCAACAAAAAATAATGGACCATGACTTTCCAAGCTCAGTGCTTCACAGGATTCCTCTGGCTTATAGAAGGATGCAGGAAGAGGACCAATGGGACCATCTATACCTCCATCTTAATGTGCAGGACTTTGCCATCACAGGCAAATGTGGCCCAGAATCCCACTCACCCATTTATCCAGGTGTCTTCATCTTGCTAGGATTTTTGCCCTGCCAGTGCTTTAGAAATGGTGCTTCCTGTCCTTGGAGTTTCTTCTTTTCAGGAATCTCTAAAGCCTCACACTGGTCCCTCTCTTTGAAAGACAGGCACTGTGCTGATTCCCACAGGGAGACAGAGCAGTGTCTACCTTTCCATGCCCTGCCCCTCGTGTGCTGGATGGCTCCTTCCTTCCCAGCAGGGCCAGCTCAGTGGCCCTGGGCCCTGCAGTTCCCTCTCTGCCACACAACCCGGCAGTAACCCTTGCGCAGTTCCTGTCTGCTTGAGCGTGCCAGGGAGCAGATGGGGCTGGGACAAGTCCCTCCCAGCTGTGCCTGTTTGTGTGGCAGAAACCTCTAAGGGTGGGCTGGGGGGCACAAACCAGGGCCTCTCAGAGGCTCACAGTGAGCCCCCCAAGACCCCTCCTGCCCACAGCCAAATCTCTGACCCCTAGGCTGGGACTGGCTTTCTTGGGCTGCTGCACCACCATTTCATGTCTCTGTACTCTGCATTGCTCTACTTCAATTCTTTTGCCATTAGATAAAATTGAACACTCCACCAAATGACAAAAGAGGGAGACTGAAACAGCCAGAGGAGCTCCCTGACTCAGGAAATGCAGAGAGAGGTGGAGTTACTCAGTTTTGTGAAGAACAGGCCCCCAGGAGACTTTATTGCCACTTTCCAAGACTTCAGAGTGGCTTTGAAGAAAGCGAGGGACATCTTTTTTAACAGGGCCACTTACAATAGGATGTGGGTGAATATTTTGAAACACAAATAGGATCTAATCAGGACTTGTTTACTCAGAGCATGGTGCCACCCTGGCACAGGTTGCCCCAAGAGCTTGTAGGTGCCCCATCCCTGCAACCATTCTAGCTCCAGTGCGAAAGGGCTCTGAGCAACCTGATCTCTTTAAAGATGTCCCTGCTCATTGCAGAACACTTGCACCAGAGGACCTTTACAGGGCCCTGCCAGCCCAGCCCAGTCTAGGATTCCTCACCATTTTCATTTGAAGAGCTCCAAGAGTGGAGGTGAGGAGGAAGGGGGCTCATGTGATGCCTTGGACTTGAGTGGAGGAGGAGCCCATCCCTCCGAGCCTGTTTCACCTGCAGCCCCTTCACATTTTACCTGCAGGAGCTCCCTGGCAGACCAGCGCTGCTCCTCGTCTCTCTGCAGGCAGCAGCTCAGGAAGTCACGCAGGCAAGGCGAGAATCGGTTGGGCTGCTGCAGCCGTGGGGTCCCTACTGTGGCTATCAGTTGTGCAGCCTGGAGAAAAAGGAGACACCAGGCTCCACTTGCTGCTTTCACATCTCTAAGTGCTCTCCCACCTCCCTTAGTTTAACCTCTGTTCTTCAGTGGCAGTTTCTGCCCTGGCAGAGACCCAGAGATCATTTTCCTTTACCAACCAAACACCCAAACCCTGATGCAGCCACAGCTTTTCCACCATCCCGCAGCCCTTGCCTTGGCAGCTGATTTCATTGACTGACCTAGATAGTGGGAACTACATCAGCAAAAGCACATTTGCTTCCCTAAGGATTCACACCAGCTTGAGAGGCTTTTTGGAAGAGGGACTATGCTATACAAATTAATTTCAAGGCTTAGTACATGAAAGGCATGTCTGCAGTGCTTGTTGGTCCTTTAAGCGCACGTGCCCAAGAACAAAACTCATCATACTTTTTGTGCTTTTCTTGAAAACAATGGTCATTGGAAGGAAAGAAAGGGAATCCATCAATTAATCCCCAGGTAAGAAAATCAACATTTGCAATCTCATCTTCAGCACAGAGACATTTAGATGCCTGCACAAATGTATTGGGATGAAAATTCCTGCTTGGGCACAAAGGAGCCACTTGCAGCTCTGTCTCTCAGCAGTCTGAAAATTGCAGGTTCCCATTTTGCTGCAAAAGAAAAATTGTCATGGTCAGAAGAAGGAAAGGTGCCATCCCTATGGCCACCCTCTGCTCACTTGGCTACTCAAGTCAATGCATTAATGGTAGGCCCATGCCAGAAAGAGCCAGGAAACAAAGGGGAGGTTTTGGCAGCCTGTCCGCATCACCAGGCTCTGGCTTGGTGACACAGAGAATGTGCCTTTGGCTAGGAGAGAAACACGGTGACTGAGTGTTTCAGCAGCACTGCACAAGAAGCAGAAGAGACTCAGTGGCCTTTACACTCTCATGCCCAGGTTTCAGGCATGTTTCCCAGTGAGAAGAAACTGCTCAGGGAGTTAGGCTCATCTCTAAAGACCACAGTTTTAGAAACTTTGTTGGGTTTGTGTTGCCTTCCTTCCTTTCTGGAAAGATAACAGCAGTTGTCAGATGCTTCTTTTCTGCTCTTAAGGCCATCTCCACAGCCAAAGGACTGGAAGCACTTAAAAGGCAAAGGAAAGTGTTGCCTGAGAATAGAGTTTGTTTGGAGTTTGTTTGCATGTGGTAAGGCTTGAGTTCCCCCACTGCTGCAACCACAACTACAGCAGATGCTGATGTGTTGCAGGCACATTTTTAGGAGGGGTCCTTGGTGGAAGCAGTTCAGGCAGATGGCAATGGGCTTTTGTCCAATGGCACGCAGGACAAGGGACAGGTGAGAAAGAGAGTGGGATCAGTGAGTATTTGCTCCTTACCGTGATGGGACTTTGGTTCCAGTAGGGAGGTTCTTGCTCTATCATTTCAATCCCCACAATTCCAAAAGACCATATGTCCACTTTGGGACCATATGGTTGACCTGTCAGCACTTCGGGCGCCAGCCACCAAGGAGTCCCGACTACCGAGCACCGTCTGCTCTGCTGAGGGCTGAGCTGAGTAGAGAGGCCAAAATCACCTGAGGAGAAAGCAAAACACTGTTTTTATTTGAATTCTGTGCAATTAGGAAAGCAAGGCAAAGAATTCCCCGGTAGAAGTGTTTGAAAATGTGCTGTTGAATCTCCTGGCATTGGCGACTTTTAAACTCCCCCCATTTTTTACATTGTCTCCAGTAGTGTCTTTTGTTCTTTGGAAGCTTTAGACTTGCAACTCCCTCCCTCGGGAAGGGACACACACAGAGCAAGGCCACTCTTGACTGCTTGTTCCTTCTCCTATCCCTGTGCACGTTGCAACTGTGCCCTCAGCTCACAGCGGGTGTCCCTGCGCTGCCACCAGCACCATGTTTGGGGAGGTGGCTGTCACTCCAAGCAGCCCCACCCCCACATCCCTGGAATGCTGCTCCTGACCATGAATACACTGACCCAGCTTGACAGAACCATCGGTTTTGAGAAGGATGTTATCACTCTTCACATCTCTATGGATCACATGGTTTGTGTGAAGAAAATGCAGTCCTTGCAGGCACTGAGAGAGAAAACAGAAAGAGGAGGGCAAAAATGAGTGATGTGATTTCATCCCACAAGAAAGGCAACAAAGAATCTAAAAGATTCCCTCTCCAGGGGAATGGGCAGTAATGGCAGAACACAGTGCCACTGAGAGGAAGAGCTTGCTGCTCCAACACTTGCAGAGCAGGACCTTTCTGAGGAAAGGCATGTCAGCTTCTGAAAGAGCAACAGCCAGGATGCAAACCAGCCAGGATGACTGCTGCTGCAGTGCATGTGCTCAGAAGCAAAGAGCCTTTTGGCTGCACTCCTGTCCTTGTATGCTGAGGCCTGAGAGAAACGAGTCTCTGGCTTTTTTCTTTGCTGATCATTTCAAATCCTGCCACCAGCACATTTGCTTTCACAGGCAAGGAATTCAGTGAAGACAGACTCCAGGCAAACATTTAGAGAGGCAAGGTGGAGAACAGCAAATAAAAAGACATGAGCCAGAGCAAGAATACAACAGTAGGAGAGAAGAGTACTGGCACTGAGTACAGGGAGTGCAGGGGCACTGGCAGGCCTTTCACTTGAGATGCTTTTACTTGCCCATAGCATAGCAGCAACACAGAACCAAAGCTTGGCACAGGAAATCACTGCCGGTCTGAGCCCCTGTTTCCCAGACAATCCTGCCCAAGCCCTTGGAAACACAGATGGGATTGCTGACCTCCCGACTGATGGCTGCTGCCTCATCTTCATACAGGGAGGTCGTGCTGAGGATATCGTTCAGGGTGCCTCCGTCCATGTACTCCAGCACCAGCCAGAGTTCCTCACCCACAAGGTAGCTGAAAGAGGGAAACAAGGCCGTGGAGATGAGCATGCATGGCTACGTTGATTTTTGCTTCCAGGTTTCTTATTTCCAGATGCCTTTGTGACAAGGACAGAATCATAGCAATAGATATTCCCTCTTGGCTGTGCATTGTTTGCAATCTGTGCAGTCTCAAGGAGACAGGCACCGCTGTGAAAAAGGAGATGTCTTAGATGGCTAACAAGTGAAAAATGCAGTTTAGAAACAGCCCAGATAAAAAACCTGTCAGGCATGGTGTTTCTGGAAAGAAGCACCTAGTCTTCCTGGCATGCCCTTCAATGGCAAAGAGTGGCAACAATCCAAGGGAAATCCATTTTAGGACGGTTCATCAGCACTTCAGAAACTTGAAAAAATCAATCCCAAATAAATGTGGAGGCAGTAAACTTTTAGGCTGACGACTAAGGAAGATACAGCTGATCCAGGTTGTGAATAATTTTGGAATAATTTTCAAACTAGGTGTGCCAGGGAAGACTCATGCAGACAGGATGCACTCTCTTCTCATCCATTGGAGATGAGTAGAGAGATAGGAATAAATAAAAATTAACAGCTCTACTTTCTGCCACTGACCAAAGTGGGTTTTTAACCTCTCATGTTTGCTGTATGTAAATGCACACATGGGATAAGACCCATAACCACTCACCTGTCTAAATAATTCACAACATTGGGACTCCTGTACCTCTTCATGATTTGGATTTCATTAACGCTTCGTTCCATCCTCCTAGGTCCTTGAATATCTATTTTCTTTATGGCCACCTAAAATGACATTGAAAATCAGTAACTTGAGCAGTTGGTGGCAGGAGACAGCAATGCACATGGAGCAAGTGATTTTGCAATGACACAGCTGAGCTGTGCCAAACTGCCTTGTGATTAGGCACTGCAGTAATTAGGAACTGACATTCCAACAGCCCATTTCTCTGCTGCCTTGAGAGCCAGTTAAAGGACACGTGGGGCCACTGACATTTTGCCTTGTCCACTTGGTAACAGTTGTGTCTCAACTATCACCCACAGACGTCTGACCACAATCTCTGCTGCTCTTTCTAGGATGCAGAACAAGTAATCAATACCTTAATATTCTGTGGATACATCTTGGGCTATGGGCAGGGCTTAGGGCTTTTAGGGCACCTTGCAGACCTCTCCCTATGTGCAGTTGCCAAGTACAGCACTGCAGGTGGCTAAGGAACTACCAGTAACTTTCCGATGGATTTGCTGGCAGCCAGAATCGAGAATTCAGGACTGTGAAGCTGTAGCCCCAAAGAGCAGGGAGGTGCTCTAAGGCACCACCTTTGTTTTAGCAATGGAGAGCGAGTGAGCGCGTCCTTGTCTGAAAGGAAGCGCTGCCCTGCATGCCTTCCTTCCGGCAGCTGAGGAGGACAAAGTGCCAAATGTATTTTGCAGGCTGGCACCAGTCTGTGCTTCTTGTGCCTTTTCAGCAGGGCTCTAGCCAAAGCTCCAGCCACAGCTCACACCAGAGGGGAAAGCCCCTCAAGAGCAGCAGAGTCTGCAGGGGCTGTTGATATTTACCTCTCCTCCTGAGGCAGTGTCGAGTGCTTTAAAAACCTCTCCAAAACTCCTAGAAACAAAGGAGAAGCAGAGAAAGGAGAAGCCATTTAGATCTTGCAGTGAAAGCCAGCACACACAGGAGATCTGTGCTGTAAATGCCTAAAACCTGCAGGACACTGGAAGCATGGAGATGTCCTTGACAATGCCTTCTGAGCACACTTAGAAATTCTGATCAGCTCCGACAACCTAAGCCCAGTGCCTGAACACATTTGCAGCTTGTCTGACTTCACACCTGATACCTATTCCACCAGCAAAACACTTGATGCATAGTTATGTAAAATTAGCATTGCTTGGACTCACCCACTGCCAATATTTTCCAGTTCAATGTATTTGATGATGGGATTTTCCATCTTCACCATTCTCCCTGAGGGAAACAAAATGCAAGATGATCACTTTAAAGCAGAGATCCCACCTTCTCAGAGATACAAAAGGCAGCCCCACTGTCTGGGGCTCTGAGACCTCCCTTGATTAGCCAGCTCTGAGCTGGCTAATAACAATAGGAACAGGTGCTGGAACAACAAGAAAAGAACAGCACATCCACAGCACAAGTCTGGCTGGCACAGAGACTGATTTTTTGTATCATTTGAAGTGAGAGACCTCTTGACAGCAGAGGAATCTCCTCTCAGAGGAGACTGAGACCAGAAGAGAATACCTCCCAAGGCAAGTAAGTTTGTCATCTAGAAACATTGAGGAGAGCTGGAACTAACAGTGCCTTTGTTTTCTTGGGAATAAAGACTGCGAGATTTAGAAAAGGTTTCCTACTTGCTAAGATTAAATGCACCTGGACATCCAGAATCAATTGGTCTGAACAGATGTCAAGTTCAGAACAGGAGGAATATTGCCAAGTGTTCCCATCTTTTCCACCTTGCAGAAGTTTGCCAGAAGAATGCCTCTGCGTTTGTAAACCAGAGCAGCTCATGCCAGAACCAATTGCGACGGGGCTTTCAACATCAGGACCCGCACCCTTTATGAGCAGGCTGAGCTCGAAGACGCCCTTGCCCATGCCCTGCGTGAAGAACCACGCCGCTTCTCTTCACCCTGACAGCGCGGATCAGTCGCTCCCATTGCACTCGCCCTCTCGGCACCGCACACGTCCCCATCTTCCCAACTCGGCACGGCGGGCACGGGCACAGAGGACAGCAGTGCTCCTCAGGGACCCCTGTGACACAGAGAGCTGCGCAGAGGAGATGCTGACCCTCTTGTGAGTCCAGGCCGTGCGAGGCAGAAGCCGGCCCAGAGAAGGGGCTGCAGCCTCAGGCAGCTCCACGCTGCAGCAGCCGGGCAGCAGCGGGACCCTCCCAGCTAAGGGAGGCTCCAGCCTCTGCAGTCCCTCCAGCCCCCAGGGGCAGGGCAGTGACCACAAGAAGTCTGGCAAAGCCCAAGCATGAGCACTGACAGGCACTGATGGGAAGAAGCCAGAGCCAGCCTGAGCCCCATGCGAGCTTTTGCCCCCATTCAGGACACAACAGGATGGGCTTTGAGATCAGCCCCACCGAGGTGTGGATCAGTGCCCTTTTTGTCCCAACAGGTGATGGTAGACACAGAATCCACTGGGCTCTGGTCTGAGCCCCACCAGGTCTTATCTGAGAACACAGCACCAGCAGCTGATATGGGCTAGAAGCAGATTCATTGGGTTGTGCTACAGAATCACAAAGGGCTTGATTTGTTCTCCTGGAGACTGATCTCAGCAGGGCTTCTACCAGTGGCTAGAACTCAAGCAGTCACAGCCTTCTGCTGATGCAGGAACAATTCCTGCTTCTGCCTTCGGCAGAGAGGGAAGCCCAGGCAAACTCCAGCCAGTCTAAGCTGCCCTCAGAGGCAGCAGGAACACCCAGAGCTCTCTCTTGCTGCCTTGTAGCAATGCCAGTACTTCTGTGACACTGAAGTGAGGAGGACCCTTTGGTACAGCTCTGCTGACATGTGCACACAATACACTGTCCCTCAGGTAAGAAAGATAGCAGACGTACTGTGTTGCTCCAGGGAGTCACCCGCCATCTCCAGTTGCTGAGCAGCAGCTGGGTCAGCACGGGAGGTGAACCAAGTGCTCAGGCTCCACGTCTTTGGCTGGGGAGCAAAGGCTTCTTGGGACGGCGCAGTTGCAGCAGCTTCAGTGTCAGAGTTGATGTAGATCTGAGAGAAGAAATGAGTTGATGTCAGGAAGGTGTTGCAGAGATTGCCCTGAAATGCAAGAGAGATTGCCATTTGAAATGCAAGCCCTTAGGAAGCTGCTGTCAGCCACATGCAGAGCTCTTCAACTGGATTGTTTTGGATGTCCACTTGTGAAACCAAATGCTCAAAACCAAAGGCTGGTTTTACTCAAGTTCATAGCCACTTTCTTCTTCTAAAGGATGACTGCAGCAACGACCGCTCCAATTCCTCCCAAAGACTCCTTTCCCCCTCCTAGGTCTGCAGATACATTTGCAGCTCCTCATTCTAATGTTCTACCTCCTGCCATGAAATTCTCTTTTTCTGCACCTTCCTTGGGATGTGCTTATCCTGCAGCATCTCTGGATGGTACAGTTCCTGGGCCTCATGCCAGCTTCGGGGCTCTTGGTTGCCCGTCATTTGCTGGAACTCTCTGCAGGCTGCCAGGTAGGATGGGGAACCTTCCACCTGAAGTCAAACAGAACAAAGCAGTCAGAGACTACAGCTTGTCCCTGTCAGCCCGGAGTCATCGACTGGGAAGAAGGTAAATGACAGGACGAGATTAACAAGGGATACAGACAGCTTGTAGCTCATATTCCAAATCTATGTGAGTGACCATTTTCACCTGCAAAAACACCTCAAGAAACAAGGTCACCTGGAAGAAGCCAGCAGGAGTTCATTGGAATGACTGCTGGCTAAATGGCCAAGGGAGTAATGCCACTGTCTAGAGCATCAGCTGAGATTCAGCAGAGCAGGAAGTGTCCTTGAGAGCAGCTCTGACAGAGGCCTCATCAGGATGGCACTCAGAGGCAACACCCCACCCCCCTGCTGCTCTGCACTGCAAAGGCAAGGAGGGCAGAAACCACCCCTTGGGTGACTGCAGTGCCTATTGATATTTCACTCGCTTTTCTAGAGCCTTTTGCTCCTGAAGGAGGCAATTAATTTTCTCTTTGATGATTTTAATTTTTTTGTCTGGCCTCTTCTTCCTTGCCTTGATCCTAGCCTCAGTTTCCTGCAGCTGTGCCGGCACCTGTTTGTCCATGTTCTGTAAACAACAATGGAAAGGACTCTCTTTCATGAGTGGAGTGGCTGGCATTCTTTCATTCACCTGTTTTTGTTGACTGTCCCTCTGCAAAGGGAGATTCTTCTCCTCTTGGATGTCTTCATTCCTTCTCTTCACTGCCATGTCACTCTGAGCTTCGGGCAGCTCTGCTTGTGGTTCTACCTGGATGTTCTGTGCAGACAAATGCAGAGCAAGTGACTGGGAGCTGCCATCAGGCTCAGCTTTTCCCTCTTTTAGCCTCAAAATCACATTGATTCAGCCTCGTCTTTCTGCTTCCCTACCCACATCTGCTTCCACTGTAACCCTCCTGTCCCAGGGCTGATCTCTTCAGATTCCAAGGCTCTGTGCTTCCAGTGCCTGTGGGATTCCTGGCCTCCTCAGTCCCAAGAGCTGTTGTTTATGCCCTTCTTCCTGCCCTTCCCTCTGTGCCCTGGCCAGTCAGGCTTACCTGGCCTTTCTCCTGCGGCACTTCCACCTGCTGCCCGAGCTGCTCTTCCTGCTCTCGGGCTGGGAACAGCTCTCCCTGAGTCTGGCATGGCATCTCTGATGAAGCACTCTGCTCCTGCTCTCTCTCTAGAAGCACCTGCACAGAAAGCAAGAGAAGATGGGTTTCAGCTTCCCATAGGACCTTTGTGGGCCAAGACTCAAAGATAGCTGGGCTCACACCTTCCCAAAGCACTGTGCTGCCGCTCGGCTGGGCCATTCTCAGTTTGAGAGGAGGCACAGATTCCAAAGTGGCCCTGGCCCTACAATCAGGGGCCATCTGGGACTGAAGCTGCAAGAGCCTCTCAGGCAGCTGACAGGGAAGGTGTGGCATTTCTCAAGGGTCTGGTGAGGGCCTCCCTCTGCTTGTGCCATGTCCTGTTTGTCTCTCCTGAAGGGATGCGTTTAGGTGAGCATTGCATCTTCCACTGCTTTGGAGCAGAGCCAGGAAGATTCAAATAGATAGATAGATAGACAGATATCACTTTTATAATCTCTCTTTACTGTACTGTGGGATTTACATTCATTGAACGGAGAGAGATATAATTCCCTATCCTAGGTTTTTTTTATGGAAAGGTAGTGAGAAACTTAGAGAAGAAGAGAAAACAATATTACCTCTATTTGCTGTTCTTTAATTTTAGTACATGTAGAATGTGTATAGTGATTGTTTACTGAAAGTGATTTGTTAATTGCATTTTAGTGATAGTTGCTTTGATTGATTAGCTAATTAGATAAAGGACTGTGTGGAGACAGTCACTAGTTTTTCTTTAGTATCTTTTTAGTATAGTATTTCTTTACTATAGTTTTAACATAGTACTAGTGTAATATAACATAGCTTAATAAAGCATTTGTATAAAATTCTAAATCACAGAGTCAAAGCACATTTTTTGCCACGTGGAGGTCACCCTGAATCAATAATGTCTTTTCTGTCGCTACAAACATCAACACTCGGTTGCAGTGCCCCAGTCAGAAGCCATCCTTTCTTGCTCTCCTGTTGCTTCAGTAACCCACACTCTTGGGAAATCTGGAGCATGTGGGTCCTTATGGAATGCAGTCAGATCCAGAGCACTGCACTGGGAACTGCACTCTTTGTGCATCTGTGCTCGGGCAAGTTCTTCTCTTGCACTTGACCACACTGATGGTGCTAAAGTGGTTGGAATCAGAAATGCAGCCCAGCCCTTCCCAGCTCCTCTAATCTCTGAGGGCCAGCTGGAATTTAAGTGGATTGATTTCCTGCTCAATTCCCAAACACAACACACACTGATTCCCTGGGTTGCCAAATGACATGGGAGCTGTTAACTTGAAGATGACGGGCAAGCCCTACTGGCTGGTCTGGCACCAGAACAGCTCATTCTGCACCAACATCCCTGCCCCAAACTATGTGTTCTTGTGCAAAAATACTGCATTATCCAAAACTGCCTCCTTGAAAACTGAAATTCTAGGAGAATTTCTGCCAGTGCTGTAAAAGTGCAGGAAAGACTGAGACAAAGCTCCCTTGCTCCTTGGAGAAGGAGAAATTGCACAAGGGTTTTCTTTCTATCAAACAAACAAATAAACAAAATAAGAAAGTGTTACTCACACCAGTGTCTAAAGCACTTGGATGCAGTGAGGGGATTTCTGGAAGGGAAACAGGCCTTGCGCTGAGCTTTGGATCTATGGATCTAAGGCAGCGATCTATGGAAGTCCGCCTGAAGGTGCCTCATGAGCCCCCCCATTTTCCAGGCTAAAGCTCCCTCAGCACCTCCTCCCTGGCCTTGTGCTGCACCCCCTTGACCAGCTCCCCTGTCCTTCGGTGCACACGCTGCAGCCCCTCCATGACTTTCTGCTCCCCAGGGCCCAGAAGTGCACACAGCACTCCAGCTGTGGCCGCAGCGCTGCCCAACACAGGGCCACGCTCACTGCCCTGCATCTGCTGCCCCACTGCTGCTGGCACAGCCACCATGCCCTTGGCCTTCTTGGCCCCCTGGCCACACGCTGCCTCATCTTCAGCTGCTCAAGGCCGCCAGCCCTGCGTCCTTTTTGCCCACGCAGCTCCCCAGCCACAAAGGTGCCTACTTGACTTCAGATACAGCAGGCACCATTGCAAGATGGCCTTCCTGTTCCAACACCTCATGTTCCAAGTAGATATAAGCCACTGCCCCTTCTCACCAGCGAGGGCTCCTTGCTGATCTCCACGTTGCCTCTGGGCTCTGGGTGCAGCCTGTCCTCGCACTCGCTCAGCAGGTGCCTGGACACAACCGACAGAGCACTGGCACCGTGCTTGCTCAAGTGCAGACCCTGCAGGGCCGTGACAGCCTCCGGCCTGCCCTCAGCCACTGCCCTGACAGAGTCTGCTGCTCGCTCCAGGGAGGCTGAGGTGACATCAGCCTCTGCCTGCAGCTCAGCCGTGCCCTCGGTTGTTGCGGCGCTGGTGTTTCTGCGCCTAAGGCCCAAGAACCTCTGCAGTATCTGCAACAGAAAAAAGGGCAGGAAGAGAGGGACGTTCCGTGGCCTGCTCCAAGCGCGGCGCTGGGCCAAGCAGTGCCAGCAGGCCCAGCCCAGGTGGGGACGGCAGCAGGTACCTGCGCTGGTCTGTGGAAGCAGCCTCGAGTAGGGTCCCGCTCCAGTGTCCCATCCTTGCCTGCATCTGGCAAAGAGCAAATGCAGCCAGAGCTGAGGGGCTGCGGGAGAGGTCAGAGAACACGGCCTAGCCGTGCACGGCCCAGGCAGGGACAGCCCCCGGCTACCCAACGGACCAGAGCACGGCCAGCAGGGGCAGCCCCAGCCCTTCTTACATCCTGTCTGTGGGGACATCCATAGGGGCAGGGATGGGATGGGGCAAGGGCGGCCACAGGCACCAGCCCTGCGGCCCGGCCCTGCCACTCACCGTCCTGCACTGGCTGCAACTTCTCCGGCTCTGCAGGCTGCTGTGCTGGGGAGGCTGCAGGCCCTTTCTTTTTCTTGCCCCGAAGCACCCTGAAGAGCCTGAGCACTCTGCCTGCCATCCTGCTTTTTGGCCTCTAGGACACCTTTGAGCCAGATGACTGGGAAAAGCTCTGATTTAGGAAGTCCTGCAGTCTGGCCGCAAGGCCAGCCGCAGGAGAAATGGCTTGGAAACGCTGTGGGTCAGTGACCAAAGAGCTGGCTGTGTGGGGCTCCTCACAGCACAGCTCTGCCACGTCCTCTCCTCTCACGTGCACTGAGCACTGTGGCGTTGCTTCGTCACCGCCAGCAGCCACTTCACCACGTGTCACAAAGGGCCCTGTTCCATTCCATTCCATGGTAACCGTGCTGTGCCTTTTCAGCAAGAGCCCTTGGACACGCTGCCAAGTGCTCTGGGGCTACCCCAACCCTGCCCCAAATGCCTCTGATTGGAACAAATCCATTGCCCCAAGTGTCTAAGACATCCTGGGACACACCAAGCCCAGCCAAGTGCTCAGGGGAGGACTCTCCACGGTGCCAGGCCAGCACAGCCCAGCTCACTGCTGGCTCTGGAGCAGAGCAGCTTCCAGCAAGCACGGGACAAACATATCTTGCCAAGAGTTAAAACTCACCAGATAGGGGAGGTGGCATGAATGTGTGCATCAAGGCCTTTGAATTCACAGCTCCCCAAGACAGCTTTGGGGCACTTGGCTGGACAAACAGAATCCGGCTCAGACCTGTGCTCAAAGGCGGGCAACAAACCCTGCCGAAGTTGCTTGGCTTGGTCTCTGCAGGCCCAGGCAGATGCCAAAGCTGCTCTTCACATCCTTCCCCTGCCCCTCAGCCAAGTGCGAGGACTGAAGGAAACACAGGAAGTCAAATGGAGACACTTGCACCTGTCTCATTGGGGGCTCCTGGGGAAGCAGTTTCCTTGGCAATCAAGCCCCTCTCTTCCAAGGGCACTTCCCCAAATGTGTACATTTCCTGGGCAACACCAACCCACCCTTAAGTGCGGGGTGCGGAGGTTCATGGGCATCACACCATAACCAATGTGATCCAGTGAAGCTAAATTTATTATTCCTAAAAGGAGTCTATTTATAATAAATCTCTACTGTCTATGCCTCTCTAGCTAATATATCATGGGTTAATCCTAGCTTTTCACACCTCTAAAATAGAATGCTGATTGGATTATCTAAGTTTTCATGTGTCTTGCTGGGGTTGTATGGCCCCCCCATGGCTCACTTTCCCAAGCTTGCTGACAAACATGCTAAGTCCTGATGACTCTTCTTCTTGCGTCTTCTTCAAGGATATACCGACCCCATTTCTGAATATGTCCATAATTCATTCTTTGTGAACGTGTCCATTATTGCAAGCAGGCTGGATTGTGCATCGGCTCAATACGGCTGTTGTCTTGCAAAAACTCCTCCACTTGCAAAATATCTTCAACAGTTCCCCGCTTTTGTTTTTGCACAAGCCAGACTGATTTAAAAGCACGGTCAATTTATTTTTGCACACAGCGTAGTAAGCAAGGCACTATTAGCAGAACTGAAAAAAGAATGAAATACAAAGCCAATAATATGTAAGATTATTTATTCATTACATAGCCAAGAATACCTAATGCCAAAGCATACTAAGTCCTTGAGCCAGCCTCTTATTTCCCAGGATTTTAGCCACTCATCCAAAGAATTCTAAACAACTGTCAGATTTATCACCTTCTCCTTAAGCAATGACACTTTCTTGTCCATAGATTCAGAGTGCTCAGAGATATTCATGCAACACATCCCTTCAAAATCTTCACACCCATCTCTCTGTGCTAGCAACAAAAACACTATTGCAGCCCTATCCTGTAATACAGCGTGGCGTATGCTACCTACATCAGTGGTAAGCTCATTCAGTATTGCAGATGTAATGTTAATTGGTTTGTCTGTCCAACAAGCCAATCGTTTGAATTGTGTAAGGGCCTGTGATGAAGCTACTCCTGGTGTAAAAAGTGATGCCAGTATAACCACAGGCATATTCTACAATTCTACATTATTCTTACAGTCTGAGCCTAATAGATGCACACTACATTTTGGACATTGGAATTTGTGCCTGATGTCAAGCATCTGTTGAATGCTAGGGGCAAACAGTTTCAATTTCCCAAAATAGCACAGTCCTCCTCATGCTTTCTCAGGAATCTCAGGCTAAGTTTAATCTCCACAAATGAGAAAAACTCCAGGAGGTGACATCCTTGCAGATTTTGGTTTTAGGGATACAACCATGTCCAACTGGCACAGTCTGCCGTGGTATTGTAATACCAGGAAGAAACAGGAGATATCCAAGTGCCATCATCACCGGGTTTTCCTGATTTCTCCCTAATCAGCTCTTTACCCCTGTGGTACTCATAGAACAAACAGTAATTTCCTGGCACTGATCCCAAAATATCTAATTCCTGTGGTCACTGTCTGGAAGTATTTAAACCTTGAACAATTGTAAATGCCTGAATTCCTAACGGATTTCTAGGGATGCTTTGTTTTTCACACCAAATTTCTGTGATCATCCCATTTTGATTAGTGCACCAATTTGAACAGGCCTTACTTAAGTTGCCATAAATTTGAGCTCTGGCCCAATTTCCCAATTCTTCCATTGAGTCTAAAGGAATTCCAATGAAACAGGTGCCAAATGGATCTGAAGGTGGAGCTAGTGATAGGCAGAAAGATTCCTGCCTTGTTCTGTTAGCCTATGTAAGCCTCATGTTAGCTCGCTGCTTTATCTTGTATACCCCCTGCGTTTCTTAATCACTCCACTAAGCAACATTGTTAATATTTGCCAGACTGGTGCCACTGTCGCCCTTGTGGTCCGTCACGCCTGCGCTTTACCCAAACTGCTTTGGCTTGTTCTCACTCCAAATCTCTCAAGTGATGTGTTTGTGGTATTGCTATACTTCCTCTACATTCTGTAGCTATTATCTTGCTCTCTAGCACAATTTGATTTACTACAGCAATTAAAGCAAGTTTAAACTGCAATTGCAGTAACAATCTTTGCTTCTATATTTCTATCAAAGATACATCTTAGAGAAAACTCTGATATCTTCTTGAGTTATGCCTTAAAAATTTAGCTAATGCCATTCTCGGGGTACTAGTGTTAAGTGTGTAAGAGCAGTTATTGCATATTAGGTTGATAGGCTTAAATTATTGCTTTTTTCCTCGGACCACTACGCAATTATGTTCTTCACAAATTTGTCCCCAAGTGTTTTAGTTGCACTGGATACAATGAACGTTAAGCCATGGTTTACATGCACAACTATGCAGATACCAAGCATTTTCTATCTGATTTACAACTTGTGAGGGAAGTGAAGGTCCACGTGGCTGGAATCCAACAAATGCCTTTATCTGTAAGTAAGCACATAGAATTTCTTCCTCTTCATTTCACTGTAGCTGGTCCTTGCCACACCCTGTTCCAGGACTTTTGAACATGACCTGAATGCCGTCAGGCAATTCCTCCCTTGGATTATGTGTGAGGGCATGATGCACAAGAATACGTGCATCTTCCCTATCTCCTGTTGTTCTGAGGTAATTAGGCACAAAATTGGCTTTAGCTGTTTTTTCCTCAGGGGATAACCCTGGAGTTCCCCCTTTTTGTTTTTGCAGCATGTCCTTGAACATCTGATGGGCACACTCAATAATTGCCTGTCCAGTAGGATTGTGAGAAATACCAGCGTCATGTCAAATACCCCATAAATTACAGAAACCTTTGAATCTTAAGGAACACGAAGCAGGACTATTGTCATTCTTAATTGCTAAGGGGATACCTAATATGGCAAAGAAATTGAACAAATATTTCTCAACATGACGTCTCACCTGTTAAGAGAGTAGCCCAAAAAACACAAGCATAGGTATCAATGCAAACATGTGCAAATTTTTGCTGACCAAATTCTTCTACATGAGTTACATCCATTTGTCATAACTGCGAGGGCTGAGTACCCCTAGGGCTAACACCATGCCTAAACCAATGCCATCTCGTTGACCGGTCTGGACAGGATCACGCAATACTAGAAGCATCAGTAAAGGGAATAGCAAATTGTTTACCTA
Source organism: Melozone crissalis (assembly GCF_028551555.1). NCBI lineage: Eukaryota > Metazoa > Chordata > Aves > Passeriformes > Passerellidae > Melozone > Melozone crissalis. The sequence goes on along the minus strand of NW_026535783.1, from coordinate 14,379,463 downwards.
ACATTTTTGCAGATTGATGAAGAAATGCATGGGAAGTTTTGGCCTGTCATCCTGTGCCACTTCCCTGTCACCTCAGTGCCACCATGGCCCTCGGCTGCCCCACAGCCCTCAGCCCCAGCAGCAGCTCAGGGTCAGCGTCCCTTCGGCGCCACCGCCCCCTCAGCCCCCTCAGCCCCCTCTGTCTCACCGTCCTTCAGCAGCTCCTCAGGGGACAGGGCCTGGGGCCAGCGGCAGCTCCCACCGCTCCAGGGACAGCCGGGGCTGGAAGTGCTGCTCCGCCCGGCCCGGCCGCCAGCTCGGACCCAGCACAGGTATAGGGGACACAGGGGGCACCGGGGGAAAAGCAAGAGGTGAAAAAGGCAGCCGAGGGGAGAAAGAGGTAAAAATGCAGCCTAGGCTTACACAGCTCAATCTATGCATCTAAACTTCCACATACCACTAACTAAATAACTAAGCATATTTCTAGATCTATAGCTAAGCATCTAAATTTAAGCATCTAAATGTAGGTGCCTAAATGTAGGCATCTAAATGTAACTCTATTAATGTATAAATGTAGATCTCAAAATCTAGAAATGTAACTAATTCTATCCCATCTAGAACAATAGAGATCAATTTAACTATATAGATGTATATATATGCACATATAAACACACCTCTGTAAATCTATAAATGCAACTATATGGATATAGAAAGAGAATTGTAGAAATCCATAAATCTATGCGTACACTAAGGGATTCCACCCGTCTGATGCTCACAGGCTCTGCCTCTAGTCCTTCTTCCCATGCAGGGCAGCCCTCCTGGGAAGGCAGATCAGCTGGAAGTCTGGGAAGCAAAGGGAACACTGGGTCAATATTGGCCTCTCTGCATTATCTGTCCCTTTGGAAGTAACTGTCCGTCTATCAAAGTCTGTAAAAGCTGAGCCAAAAGGCAAAATCTCACTTGGCAATTTGAAGCCTGCTCTTCAAAGAGCCAGACTCCTTCCAAGAGTTTATAACTTCTGAAGTTTTGAAGTATCCCAATACACTGAAAGCCCTCAGTGTATTGGGATACTTTCGCAGGGCCAAGGGCCCCCATGAGAGCTTGAAACACAGACAGACCCAGCTGCCACAAAGAAGCCCAGCCTGGTTCTTTCTCTGTGCTGACAGAGACACCTCAGTCCTCACTGAAATGGCTGAAGCTGAAGGTGCTGGCAGCTGAGTTATGAACTAGCACCGTTCCCTGCCATCCACAACCTGCCCTCTGCAGTGAGCCACAGCTCCTCCAAAACAACCACCAGCTCTGGGATGAACAGCTGGGTGACAAATGACCACGTAATATTGGCTTAGGCATTTATGTATTAGCTGATGGACGTTGTTAGTGATTATAAGTATTTAGAAATAGCATAAGTTAGAACTCTTTTAGCTGCTTGTAATATAACAGAATCTATCAGCTTAAGTTTGCACTGTGTTGCTCATAGAAACAGTAGTGTAATGAATAAAATATCTATGCATCACTTCTGGAAACAATTATGTGATGAGTGTATTGTGTTATAGACTCTAGCAAACATAACGGGAAAAAAGGCTTGTGTGTAACTAAAATCAGTGTAAGGCTGTCCACTGACCAACCTGTCCAAGTGATAAAATAATCCTGAGACAAACCAGAGCACCCGAGGACAATTAGAGAATATCATGTGAAATTTAGGGAGAACCTACTAAAGCCTTATCAGAGGATGTGAAACAGCAGGAAGGAGACACAAGCAGAAAAAAAATATTTTGACATGATGACACGTTGTCATGCAGTAAACCTGAGTGTGATCAGTCAAAATAAGGAGTTCCCAAAACATGAGAAAATTCCCAAGAATGCTTGAAAAATTCATGAAACACATGAATATACTTGCCTCTCAGCAAAGTAACACCATAAAGCTAACACTGTCACTTAGCACCAGATGTTGTTTGGGTGTTAGCCCTGAGCACCACAGTGCTGCAATTATTGTCTTTTTTCAACCTATTAGTATTAAACTTTTAATAATTCTAAGCAGTGAATTCTGTTTCTCACAGCTGTGAAGGAAAGAGCTCCCTAACAGGACTGCAGGCAGCACCGGCTGTGCTCAAGGATGCAGACCCAAAGTGCTCTCTCTCTCCTTTAGTTCTCACTAATTTTAAGGGGTGATTTCAGATTTTCGTTGAGCTCCTGGTTTTGTGACTAATGATTTCCTTGGCCTCAGAGCTTCTGCTGCTTGTATTTTTAATGTATCTCACTACAGCTATCAGCAGAGTGCCACTACATGGATTTAATGCTTGGAGACAAAAAGCTCAGATTTCTACACTGACCTTTTGCTGGGCTTTTCCTCTCTTGCTTCAAGAGTCACTCAGGGTTGCCTCCAGAGCACTGACATCCTGCAGCAAACTTCTCCCTCAGACATCAGCACAAAACTGGGACACCTGGCTTGGTTACACAACTGCCACAAGGTCAGGTTTATTCCCTGCTCTCTTGCCCCAGCAGAGGACTCAGTGTCAGAGCCTCTGGAGAAGCGTGGAGGGCAGGGCTCAGGCAGGTTGTGCCCATGCAGGATTTGAACTCAAGGCACCAGGAAGCACCAAGCCTGCAGACAGGAACTCAACCCTTCTCATCTCCCTCACTGCCAGAGGCAGGCTCAGAGCAGCCATCTCACCCCTCTCTAAACCAGTGGGGGCTCTGTCCTTACCAAGCTCCTCGCGGTCCTGGGAATTGTTCCTGCGGCTCTCTGTGCCAGGCAAAGCTCCCTCTGCTGCAGCTCTGCCCACAGGCTCCCCTCCTGAAGACTCAGGGGCAACAGTATTATTGCCCTTGAACGAGAAACAGAAAGGAAGAAACCCTTCTCACCACTTAGACAAAACACCTGGTCCAAAAACTCCATGGCTAACACACTTCATCCCTTCTTCCTAACAACAACTCTGGGCCCCAAAGCCCTTCAACAGTCAGAAAAACTGACTTCTCAAACACAGTCCAAAAACTGTCAGAGTTGACAGTGTTGAACATGGGGGTGACACTGAACACATGGAATGGCTGCTAAGCAGGAGTCCTGCCAGCTCCTGGCAAAGGGATGTGCTCCTTCCTCCACAGCCCTGAGCACAGCAGTCTCATCCAGGCTGCAGCTTGGCAGGGACAGCATGGGAACACACATCTCTTCCCACAGAGATGCCCAAGAGCAAGGGGAAAGAGCTCTGCAACATGGACAGCAAGACTGGCCAGTTTGCCCAGCTGAGGATTTCCCAGATGGAAACTGGACTGCAGGCAGCAGCTTACTGAGAGGACAAGAAAGCTGCAGCTGCAGCCCAGCCCCAGCCACGGCTCTGGGAGCGCCCACACGCACGGCAGGGCTCACACAGCAGCAGCAGCTGCAGCCCAGTCCTTGCTCTGCCTTGGCCTTCCCACCCAAAAGAGGCACAGCCCACATCTGCTGCTGCAACAGAGGCACCTCTGCATGCCCCTCCCTGCCCGGGACACTGGGCCTTCAGTGCCACTTCTCCAAACACTCTTCTCTTCTTTCCCATCAAACAAAGCCTCTTAGAACCTACAAAGCTTCCACTTCCTCACCACAAATGCTCCTGCATCAGAGGTTCTTCCCAGGAAAAGGAACACCCAAACTTGGCACACACAGCCTCACACCTTTCCATCCTTACTCATGGATGACATTTTCATTCCCTCTTCTTAAGGAAGTCATGCTTTACCAAGCAAATCCTTCCTTGTCCATTCACAGCTGAACTCAAGAAGCTTTGCCTTCTCAGCCATGCAACAACATTCACAAGTTCTCAGTCCAGCCCCTTTCTCCCCTGCCCAATGAAGTTGCCCAAGCAGAGGGAGAAAACATCTCCTCCAGTGTCTCAAGCACCATGTCCAGATCTGGCGGTGGCAATTCCTCATTCCCAGGAGTATTCCACAGCCAGCTGTGGCTGTCCATGCTGCAGAACCTGCACTGGCAGCTGGAGTGCTGGGGGCTGAAGTGTCTGGCCTGGCTGCAAGAATCCAAACACATTGGTCAGGCTCCACAATGTGTCTTTGGGACGCAGAGCTCTACTGCTGCCTTGGATCAAACATCACAGGAAGTACACAGCAACCTCCGTTCCAGAAATGTGTTCAGACTTCCCAGGGGATTGAAGGAGTGAGTTCTTCCTCTTAAAAAAATTTATCCGAATTGTCATGTACATAGATTAAAGCATGGACTTGAAATCTGATATGGACACACACAGAGACACACACACACACAAACACCCTAGAATCACAGCTTTGTGCATCTTCCCAGCAGCTTTGGGATTTGGCTACATTTGGTTTCTCATCACAAAAGACCACAGAAAATGGATTCACCCAGGAAGAGCCCAGATCTGTAGACATGCATGCTAAACTTGTACTGTGAGTTTCTTCTATAAACAGCCTTGAGGGTGAGGCCATATTCTTCAGCTGCAGCTGTTGTGGGGCACACAGAGCTCATTTCAATGGCACGGCTTGATTTGCAGGGCAGACAGTCTTAAACATCTGCAATGTCCCATCAGAGTCCCAGTTTGGCTTCATTCAAAGGAAGAGGAGAGTGCACCTAACACTGACCACTTGTTAGGCAATATCTTTCACCGTGCCCTTGTACCCCTACAGAGAGTCTGTCTACAAAATGCCCAGAACACCCTCCAAATCTGCAGCGAGGACAGGAAAATGAGGCAGAGAATCTTTCTGTTTTCAAGGTCCCCCTTCCTAGGCAACTGGACACTTTCTACCTGCTTCTCACTTGAGATCTACCCATGATAGAGCACTGCAGGAAAACACTTGAAAGGGTCATTAACCAGGAGTTGCTTGGAAAGCAAGGGTAGAAGCTCTTTCCCTCCCTGATGGGCTGCGCGCTGGCAACTGCTGCTCTGAAGATGTGCAGCTGCTCCTCTCTGGGGAGGCCATGGAAGGGTTGTGATGGTCTATGGGTACTAGAGGAACGATGAGCTCAGGTTGGCATTTAAGCTCCATGGGAACAAGCAGAATGAAGAGCTCACAGTGAAGATGAAATTTGCCTGTTCCTGGCTTCTCTGATGAAACGCCAAGAAGTCCAGATGAAGCAAACACCTTCCCCCAAGAAGCTAGGAAAACCTCAGAATCATGAGCACCTGCACTTAGCCTGGAATGGCGTGGAGGCAGCTCTAAATGCTCAGGTGAGGCAGCACTGAGGTCGTGGTCTGAGAGCGCTGTGTAGCAGTGAGGGAAGGAAAAGGGAAGCAAAGGGAAGGCTGGGTCACTATTGGTCTTTGGGTGTGCTTCCCTTGGCAGCCACTGTACTTCTGTCAGGGAAAACCAAAGCTCCCTGAATTGTTAAAACTGAAAATCATGGACAAAGACTCTCTAATTAGTCAAAGTAAGAAAGTGGTATGTTCATTACGCTGATGGCTGACACAGGGGAGGGTCATTCCTGAAATCCGTGACCGCTGGCCAGGCTCGGCTCAGCACGGCACAGCACAGCAGGTTCCAGCAGGACAGGGAAGGGCAAGGCAGGCAGGGAGGGGCGGGGCAGGGCACTGGGAGCAGTGAAGGCTCTGTCCCCACGCTGCATCCCATGCCTGGGTAACCATCGGAGACAGAGAGGAAGGACATTGCTCGTGCTCGGCTGGGGAAAGGATGAAAAGCGGGACTTAGAAAACATTAGTTTGGACTCCTTTTTAGCAGACTAGCTGGTTTCATCTCAGCATGTCCTCCTGTCTTTGGCAGAGTTGGTGCATTTCTCGTGATTTAGAGTCAGCTACAGCAGCAGGAAGGGGCAGCAATTTTGTCAGCATGGACATCAAAGCCAAAGTGCTGCCCCATGGATGGATGTTTCTTTCTTCAAAGCATTTCTGGCCTAGAGTTGTAGTGAACTGACACTGGTGTCTTCCCAAACGGCGTTACTATTTTCTTTGTTCAGGAATCACCTTTTTTCTTTTCTTCCCCTCATCTGGGGAGAGCTCCAATGCAAATGCCTCCTGCAGCCAACTCCTGTCAATGTAGACTGAAAAAGGAGATCTTGCAATGGAGAGAGACTCCCTAGAGGTGCTGTGGGGAGCCGAAGGGGGAAGCTTGTGCTCTGGGGGAAGGACACTGATAGTGGAGCCCTGGAAACTGTAAAAGATTGAATCTGAAAAAGTTAGGCTTTGTGTTTTCCCACATCAACTGCTCCTGCGTAAGCAGTATGAAAAATTATATAATTGTTCGATGTGATGATTGTTTAGTAATTAAAGAAGAATCATGAAAAACTATATTGGAAATTTAGGGAGGGCTATGCTCGGCTGAAGTCTATGTATACAATAGAACAATATAAGTTTAATAATTAACATTGAAAGTTTTGTAACGATCATCTCAAATATATGTAATGATCATCTCAAATATATGGTTGGAGTCAGATTTTAATTGAATACTCCTGAAACCCAGAGGTCTTAATAAAAAGCACCTGCATATAATCGCTTATGGGATTATGTGTTTCTTAAGGCTAACAACACCAATGATGTTTATCCAAGCCTTGCAGGTTCATTCCTGAGCTTCTTGACAGACCAAAGAGACTTTAGGATTTTTGTACTGGCAAATAAATTTCAGTCTGGGCACTTCTTGAAGTGCTTCAATTATCCTTTTTGTCGCTTTTCTGCAGAAATATTGTCATCATCTATTCCTTCCAGAGAATCTTTTCCTGCTTTTTGGAGAGCTCCTTTTTTTGCCCTCCCAGATCAGGCTAATTCCCAGGGCCCCTTCCCAAAGTGAGGTGTAGCCCATGGCCTCCACTCTCCAGCTGGAACAGAAGGAAGCACAGAGTTTGCTGTTGTGGGAGAGGAGCTTCTCGTTCCTGCCTGCTTTCCCTTGGGGACATGTTGGTGTGTTCTCATTTGATAAAGGCAGGTTTAAACTCTGAAGCAGTTGTGTTTTCAACTGCTCCCTCCTCGAGCTCTTCTGCGGGTATCGTTGGACAAAATGATCTTGGTGGGAGCTCCCTGTGGCAGCTCAAGGAAGGAGGTTTATATATTACAGGGTTGTGACTGCTGAAAGCAGCTGGTTTTTGGAGGTGTCCAGAATTGGGAGTGGCTCCTTTTCTCGCCTGCCTGCAGAAAAGGAAGTTGTAAAGTGGGAATTTCATTTGTGGAGATGGCCACCAGGGGTGTTTGCCAAGAGATGGGCTGGCAGAGAGGCAGGTCTCGTGCTAAACTGGCTGTGTGTTTGTTTTGATATTGGGGAGGGTCAGAGATGCAGACACAGACACCAGCTGAAGGAACAGTTTAATTTTCTGTAATGCAAAAGTGCAAAAAAGAGTCAGAAAAGAATAAGCTAAGCAATGAACCTCAGCATTATTACAAAAGGGTGCCTCTGGTGATTAAGGAAGATACATCACCAGGTACCCCAATGGTTTCCCCTTCATCCAGAGCTGCACATCAGCTGGGGGAAGCTGTCCCAGCCAAACCCTGCAGAACCACGGCCAAGAACCGGGAAATGCTGCGGTGCCTCCACCTTTGCCGGCCACGAGGCTCCCGAGTGCGCTGTGAGAGTAGCCCGGCTCAGATCGTGCTGGACGAGCAATGTGCTAGAGCTTCTGCTGGGGGCACAGCTGGTTTCATTCTCCTCTTGGTTTTCTCCTCGAGCCTGCCCAGGGCTTAAGGAGGAACCAAGGCCAGGTGTGGCCTTGTCCATTTTCGTCATACAGAAAGATGCAGACATGCTTCACCAGTGAATGGAGGTAACAATATTTTTGACAGTAATACTTGGTTAAGGAGCAGATGCATAGAACATTGGGTTGGAAAGATCATCTAGAGAGCAGCTTTGGCTCAGGTCCTGTGGTGGAGGCTTCAGTCAGAGTCTGGTGTTCAGGCCTTAGTCCTTTGGTATTTTGTGGTGCAAATCAATGCTGTGCAGAGCTGGAAACAAACAAGTCTGTCTTTAGCACATTTGAGACAAGGAACAGGATTAGTCCTGCAAGGCAGGGCTAGGGCCAAGAGCAGAAGGCCAGCACCCTGCTTTTGCCCACAGGCAGCCCTGCAGAGCAAGCAGCCACTGCTGCCCAGGGGCTGAGGTGACCGAAGCTGCCTCCCCGCTGTGCAGCTCTGCAGAGCCCGCGGAGCGCAGGGTCCTGGGCAGCCAGGGCAGCCCGGCTGCCTTGGAGCACAAGGAGTGGCCCAGAGAGAAGCTGCTGCCCTTTGCTTTGGAACTGTTCCTTAGAGTCTTGTCATTATTCCACAGTGTCTGATGTGTTTTCTTTTCCTCTCCCAAATCTAACAGAGCTTTTTGAGAAAATTGACTGAAATAGCTTCTGCTGCTGGTAGTGGTGCTTTTCTCTGCAGGTGAGGGCAGGTGATTTGAACCAAGGATGGAGTCCATTGTTAACACCCCAGCTTTGCCAAGTCAAGAAAACCATTCACAATTGGGCTGCCAGTGCTGAGCAATTTTCCTAGTTTTTTGAAAGCTCTCATCTTAGGAAATCCAAGAGCTACCTTAAGAAATTCAAGAGATTTTCCTCCATGAGAATACCAGCAGTACCATGTTTCCAGTGTTTTCCACCGCGTTTTCTGTGTCCTTGGTGCTTTTAAGACTTCCTCAGTGCCCAGTGAGAATGAAATGACCTGTGATCATGTGATTTGAGAGCTCAGTGTTCTTCGTTGGCACATGAGTGTTCATGACAAGCTGGACACACCAGTCGTGGCTCTGTTGAGTTAATATCATCCCAATTTTGTGCAAACAGCAGCCCCGAGATGCTGAGAAGAGCAAGCGCAGTGGGTGGGTGTGCATGCACATGCCCGGGGGCTGACTGCTGTGTGGGCAGAAGGTTTTGCACTGTTGTAATTCTTCACTCTCCCAAGATGGAGGAATAAATCAAATCTTTATTAAATTACAATATATAGATCTAATGTGAAATGAAAAAATATCAAAATGAATGAAACAATACCTATTAATTTATCATGGATGTAATTTCACATCTATATACAATTGCCGGCCGGGGGTCTCTGTACAAATCACGAACGGGACGGGATTGCTGAGGAACGGACCTCGAACTCTTTGTTTTCTAGCTTCCGTCTCATTACTTGGGTATGACTATGGGAAGATGCCAGCAGCTGACATCTGTGGCAGCAGGCAAAGAACTTAATGGCACAGCTTACTTGAAAAATTTTTTGACCAATCACACAACGCAGAAGCATACTGACAGTAGTTCTATCCAACCACTATAAGCACACGTACCTTTTGTTAAAAAAGTGCTTGCTTCTTTTGAATACAATACCTGCTTGCAAGCCTTAAAACATAATGCACTGAGCTCCATTATTAAGCTGAGAAGTTCCTAATATCTTGCTAGAGATACTTTTTTGAAGGTTAGCGAGTTATTCTAGCCAAGCACTAGCACACAGGCCATTTTTCTATTTCTCCTTACTTTTCTACTTCTAAAACTCTTGTGCTGACAAATCCTATGGCTGCTGCTTAGCTCCAACCACAGTTCTGCTTTCTCTGAGGTCTGCCTTTTGTAGCTTTCCCAAAACCCCCTGATTTGAAGGATTCCCACAATTCCCCCTCTCAGTACAACTAAACAGAAACCTTTGTATCCGTGTCATTTATTAACTACCTTGCATTTTATAGCTTTACTATAGTATACCTGCTTCTTACTTGCTTAAAGCATCCTTTTTGCTCACATTAAGCCTTGCTATATTCCAACACAGCAATTTTAATGCTGTGAAAGTCCAGTCAGTTCAAAGGGCAAAAGTCATGTCTGACAGCAATTACAAGTCATTGTTCCAAAAAAGTCTCGCCTGTTCTAAGGTCTTAATTCAAAACCCCCCTCCATGTCTATACCTTCATCCACCATCTGTGTGAGATTTTGAGAATTTTCTGTGATCCATTTCCTACCTCTCTCTCTTGTGTGATTAAAACATCTTTGATCATGTTGTCCATCATTTGTCACACACACCAATGTATGCAAGGTATTACTACTAGTACCACTACCAAAACACCCAATCCATCGAGACCTATTCTACAAAGTTCCCCTTAGCCAGGGTGCAAAGCTCCATCCTTGGAACAAATCATCTAACCATGACCCACCATCTTCTTTTTTTGGAGCTGTCAAATCTTTCAGCTTTTGTATGCTTCTCTGGATGGATTCAGAGGCATCAGACAGGTTCATACAACACAATCCTTCAAATTCCTCACAACCATGTCCATGTGCCAGTAAAAGAAAATCAATTACTGCTCTGTTCTGTAAGGTCGCATGTCTGACAACATTAACATCAGTCATCATGTCACTAATTGCAATGCAAGTAGCACTGTCTTCTTTCTCCAGCCAACACCCCAATCGCTGTAATGGTTTCAATGCCTCACCCGAGGCAAGTGGATGTAGAAATTAATTTGATGTAACTCATTTTGCAGGGCCCTAGGGTCTGGAATTGCTATTACACTTTTTTTTATAATGATGGACAAATCTTTTTTCTCTGTGTTTTCTCTTGATGGCTTTTTTTAATGATAGGTGCTATCACAGTGAGTTGTCTGATGCTACACGGGCCACCTTTAATTTTTGAGGAATTCCCTGTCAGGCTCTACCTCCACAAATGAGCCAATATTCTGTTACTAATTGTCATGGGGACTCATCTAGGTCATCTACTTGTCCGCAGTTTCACCCTTAAGGGACACTGGGGTAGTACAATTGCACCACAAACTTGAGTATCTGTCCACAGGATGATGGGGAGTAACATTTAACTGTGGATCTCCCTGGTACTGAAACTCAGCACAAAATTCCATTAGAAATGAACCAAGAATTCCAATTCTTGATGTTCAGAAGGTGCTCTAAGAAGATCAGGGGCCCAATGATGCCAGCTGCTTATGGGATTGGTCTCGTTGGCAGCCTCACACCAATATTTGTCACGATTGGGTATTGGCCATTCCTTGGCTGGCACTGGCACACTGACCAAACAGGTCACCAAGGGTTTGTCTGGGCTCAAATTGGTCAAACATATGGGCCTGAGCCTGCTGACTTGGCTAAAGCAAGGTAACCATTCATTTTTGGTTGATCTACACGCATATATGCACTGCAAAATCAAGCAAGCAAAGCCAACAAGCACCAGCATATCATTTGATCAAACTCCATGTTTCTGTTCAGCTGCCTTTTGGCAAAAGCTTCCCCATCTCTTTCAGTTCTCAAGCAAATCTTTTAGCGCTTGTTCAGGGACTGGCCAACTATAGGGCACTAAATTGTCCCTCTGACCTTCAGTTTTTACAAATTTGGATATCTTAGAATTCTTTTGAACAAAACGAACACCATGCTTTTGCTGAAAGAGCTCTATGATACAAACCATTTTCACAGTCTAAAGATAAACAATCAAACTCAAGATTTGTAGCTTTCACAGGTTGAACAGGGAACGTCTGGCATGAACCGTAGTTTCTCGGTGCAGGTCACGTCTGCGTGCTCATTTCCCTGCTGGTGGAATTGTCGCTGCGCTCTTGTGTATGAGACGGGGTCCTTGGCGGGGACCCACTTAGGTCTGGCACCTGTGCAAATAAATACAAGCATACCCTTTGCCCCAAGTGATTAGTGCAAATGGTCCTTCAATTTGTCCTAACTCAAGGTTTCTAATTAAAACTGGAGGATTTTCTTTCAGTTTTGCCTGTGTGCTGTTTGAAAAGTGCCTCAAAATTGGAGGATTAGGTCCTACAAATTATCTATTCAAACTATAAAGACATCTAAAGCTTTGCTCTACCTTATCAGAGGTGTTGCTTGGGGAACTCCTCTTTTTTTTACCTAGAATGGGTTTTGGAGTGTGGTGCATCCTTTCAACAATTGCCTGACCTGTGTGGGTATAGCGAATTCCAAAAGTGTGGCAAACATTCCAGTCCATCAGAAATGTGGCCAATTTTTGAGCTCTGCATGTGGGGCCATTTGTCGGTTTTTGCCTCATGGTGGATCAGTTTGGCGAGCTCTGGACCCCAGTGACACTGACAAGGACAAAAGCAAAAGACGAGAGGGGTTCTTTCTTCTCGGGACCAAAGTCCCACAGCTTTAATGGAGAACAACTCCAGGAGAGAAAGGGAGCATCCAGGAGAGGGAAGAGGATGTCCAGGAGAGGAAAGAGAGTGTCCACCTCGTGGCAGGAGATTTGTAACCCTGGAGGAAGGGGGTTGGTAGAAAGGAACTACCATAGGTCAACATATGTGAATCACCACACTGCAGTTTTCTGCATAAATTGCTGCACTTGTTGCAAACAAAATCCTAAAATCTCCCCAAACACAACCATACAGTCCCAAATGATCACCATGAGGGAGAAAAAACACTCAACCCCCCTGTATACCCAGGCACCAGGTTTCACAGGGAGTACCAACCCCTGCAATTACAAAGTCCATACACACAAGCTCACTGGGAAAGGAGTATCCCTTTATGAGGGGACAGAGTGCTCGCTTTTCTCAACACAACACACACCATAAATCACAACAGCATCCACCCACATCAGCTCCCTGAAACATTCGCTCACTGAAAACACAACCACAGTTACGACACACAGCAAAAATTGCAGCAACAAAACAGCATTTGCTCAATTCACCCCAAGAATTGCTAGCAGGTCCTTCTTGATACAGCAAATTATTTTCTGCCGGCAGCCAGACCCAAACCCAAACTGTACAGGCGTACGTTGTGCGCAGGACATCTCTGTGTGACTTAGGAACAGCCCTTCCCCTGCGTTTGCCTTACGGGTTACTTTATACAGAGTTAAACATTCCCTTTCTCCACAGTCCCAGCAGTCTTGTCTGTCCCCCACGAGGAACAGCCAGGAGCCAAGGTGCCTCCAGGAAAGGAATGTCCTGGCAGCACCGAGAGACGACCACAGCACGGTTGTTCTCGCTGGAGCAGAGAAGCGTTCCTGCCTCGGTCACCAAATGAGGTGTGGAATAGAACTCGCCACAGCTGAAGTTAGAAGGTGGTGTGTTTATTACAGCACCAGGCACAGGAGGAGTTGTCTCTTAAAGACATGTGTGAAGAATCACTGGCTCTCTACTCATCTGAAATATCTTACACATTCATATAATTCCCCTAAAACCTAACACATATTCATTAGGTAACACTGCGTACCCCACTCTGTATTAAAATGTATTATAATTGAGTCCAAAGTTCCTTCACATTTCTGCAGTCTTTCACTTCAAATGGCTTGGTGGGTTTTAAAGTGGGGAATGGTGCCCTTCTGATGAAGGCCAAGACGTCTTCCTCAATTTGACCTCTTTACTTATGACCTGATGGCAGGCTTTTGCACCCCTTGCCTATAGCTGAAGTTTCGGTGCCCAGGTGCAGGCTCTGGTCCTCTTCTTTGTCACAAAGAAATCTGCATCCCATCCTGGTTCTTTAAACATAGTAAAGACAGGCAAGGGATATATTACCCTAGCCTTAACTACCTTACCTGCAAAAAATTAACTATCCCTTCTTATTTCTACTCTTCTTGCTATACTCTTTCCCCCTAACTAAACCTTGCTAAAATTTTAACTCTTCCAGTTCTTTCAAATCCTTCATTCATTGGCCTCATCTCATATGCCAACCATGTGTGAGCCGATGCCGTAACTGGGAAATTCCACTCCTGAGCAGGAGATATAGGGCCTGGTTCTGAGCTGGAAGGGTGAGAAGGATGAGATGCACACCATTTTCATCCAGGGGATGTCCTGAAAGTGCACTGCCTACCTTCCTCTGCTGCCGAGCACCATGCTCCTTCTCCTGCTCCGCAGATTTTTAGGAATCCAGGGGTTGCTGGGTATTATTTGCTATTGCAACTATTAGAATGACTTTGCTTTGCAAGCCCCATTTTGTCCTGGGTTCTTTTGTGCATGGGGCTTCTCCTGAACCTGTGACAAAGGCCAGCAGGGACCTACAGGACACTCCTATACTCATGCCAGTAAATTCTGAAAAGTGCTTTAAGTATCAGTAAGTCAAAAGGTATCAATCAGTAAATCAAATAATTTGGGGGAATATTTAGCCTGTGAGTTTTAGCAAAGTATTGAAAATGTCTTAGATCCATGGAAACATACTAGTAAGTGAGATTGCTGGGTGTGCACGTATCAGGGAAGTGATTCCCCACACACCCAGTGCTCAGATCAAGTATTGTGTCTCTTCTAACCTAGAGCTGGCAGCAGGGATCAGGCCCTGCTTGGTAACATTCATTTTGAAGACTTCTGTTGAGCAGGTAAGAATGGTCCAAATGAAATCTTTTCTAGCTGTTTCCCTCTGGTTCACCTGTTTGAGGGTTAAGAATCTGTGCTGCAGGTGTCCTGGGTGTGTGCAGAGCAGTGCAGCCCCAGAAAGCCCTCGGCTTGCCCAAAAGTTGTCAAGCCTTGTTGCCAGGTGTGCCCAGCTCAGGCAGGAGAAAGAGCCCGCAGCGCAGTGGGCACCGTGCCCTGCCCAGCCGGGGCTCTCTGGCACACAGCAGCAGCAGCGCCAGCACCGTTCAGCCCGCTCCTTCCTTGGCTTCCCCTGGCACACAGAAGCCTCTGGAAATCAGCACCGCCAGCGGCGTTCCCAGCTTGGAGCAGCTGCTGCTGGCGGGCAGATGCTGCCACTTCGACTGCTTCCAAAGGGGAAGAAAGGCAGAGATGTACATGCACCAGAGCCCTGGGCATGTCCAAGAAAGGGGCAAATAGGTGGAGAGATTTGCTAGGAAAGATTTCAGTTGTGATGCCAACAGTGGCTTCTCTCCTGGTTCAGTGTGTTCTAGATGAGTAATGCAAGGGTTGGCTCTGACAATTAAGAAGTAGATGTTATGTGGATGTTCAAATGTGTAGTGATGATATTGTAATACATCCTCCCACAGTCCTCTTTCTCCTCCCCTTTGTAATTGCCTTGGTAGTCACGGCATTTGGGGAGGGTTGGCTTGTGTCCAGCAGGCAGGGGGAAACAAGACCTGACCTCCAGTCAAGATGCAACAAAGTAATCTCTACCAATGGACAGCAGAGAAAAAGTTGACTGACAAAACTTTTGGAGGGGCTAAGGGTGCAAAAGGCCAAGCGTCCTTTTTGTAGATGAGCACATGGCTGCTATTCATGGAGACTCTCAATGCTGCAATTTTTCCTTATTCATTCCTTTGTTATTATTCAATATACCTTTAATATGTTAAAAATGAGAGTCATTTCTCACATGTGCGGTACAGTGGGCCATTCTCTTGGTCTGGTTTCCTTTGCTGGTCTCCCATTTGAGTGCTCAGTTGGGGCACAGGCTGTAGGTGCTTGGGGCACTCCTGGAGTTCCTCTTGGATGCCCTGAACAACAGGGTTTGGCCCATGAGGGGAATTTGTGCTGCTTTGTGACAGAGGAGAACTTCCCTGGCTCTTTTGTGTTTGATGTAGGGAAGGTTGGGTATTGCTTGGCATAAACTCACAGACCAACACAGAGCTGTTCCTTTGTGATGTCAGGGCATGGTTGCCACACTGTCGTAGTGACATCAGAAGGTTGCCTTGGTGCACAGAAGTGAATGGGCTTTGAGTGTCAGAGCAGCCCAAGGCCTTGCTCTGATCAAGAGAACCCTCCTGGTTGCCGCCTTTGTCAGTAGGAAGCTGCCCACTGAGAGGAACCGTGTTTTTTCTTAGTGTTGTGGCAAACTTGCACAACATTGGAACAATGTTTCACCATTAGGCCTCTGCAGCTTTTGCTGCCTATGGGGTTTCCTTTTCTATTATGTTACACACTTCACCTGTAAGTAGAGGTTTCCCTTCTGCTTAGGTTAGGGTGTAACCTAACCTGGCTTTTCTATGTCTTCCTGCTTTTTCCTAGTGACTGAGTGTCTGATTTTGAAACAGAAAGAGCATTAGGATGCCACTGCTTTGGTAAAGCTCCTGTCAAGGCGTTCAGCTAAAAAGGGGGTGTCTGTAGCCACAGGGGCAGCATTTGCAAGGGAACCTGCAGGGGTTCTGTTCCCTCCACAGGAGAGTCTGTGGCAGTAGAGTCTGTCATTTCCTCAGTTTGCTGGGACAAACAAGACACCTTTGAAAATGCAGACTGGCAGACCTTCTTGGAAGGCCTTCTTAAAACTCTGCAATTGTTCCCAGAATTCAGGGAAAGCTTCTTTCTTTCAACAGTTTCTCTTGAAAGGATCTGACTGTCTAACTTGACCCTTTACTGAGTGCTAAAACCGTGATCTTCCCTTTGCAATGAAATGCAAACTCCAAAGCAGTGAGTGTCTGCTACTGAACCCTGGAGCTGCTGCTGTGCTGTTTCACAACAAAGTGCCAGAGCTCAGGGGGATTTTTAGGGAAGATTTTCTGGGCAAGCATTTCCAGCAAGTTAATGAGAATTGGTGCATGCAACTGAGTTTTTTAAAAAAAAAGTACCCAAAGGAAAGGATTTCAGAAGCTCTTTATGTGCTTAGTAGAACAGGAGCATTGAGTATTAAGGAACAATTTGCATTTTCTTGGTCATGTTTGTAGTCATTTATAGGCAAAAGAGGCCAAAGTGTAGGCACAACCAAGAATATTAACCTGATCTCTTGCTGGCTGTGGGAGTGAAATGTGTCTCCTGGAGGGATGTTATGAAATGGGAAATCCTCTCTGTTTGGGTTGACTTGTTCTGTGGGACTCAACAGCTCAGGATGTCTTCTCACAGCATCTGGTTCATTTTCCCTTCCCACTATAGGTCACCTGAAGCGTGTTTTCAGAGGTGCTGATCATGAGGTGAATGAGAAAGGAATATTTCATGTTCCTGGTGTTTAAGCATTGTAGAGGAAGCTGTGAGCTTGGCCAGTGGCAATAGAGTGCAGAGGGCCAGCTAGGAAGGCTGAAAGAAAATCCATGTTTATGCCTGAAAGAAAACAAAATCAAAGGCAGAAGTGGTAATTTATTATTTTCCATCTCAGAGCTTTGAAGAACTAGAAATCAAGTCTTACAGAGAGAACAGTGTTTCCTACAGCATAGAGGGTGGAGCATTTAACTGAGAGCAAATTCCTGTACAGCTGAATTACACCACTGAATTTAAGTCACAGTACCTTAGAATTCTATTCCTAACAAATCTTATAATATCTACATAAAAGATGCAGTTGCAGAACAGGAAGGCCATCTTGCAATGGTGCCTGCAGTATCTGAAGTGAAATGGGCACCTTTGTGGCTGGGGAGCTGCGTGGGCCAAAAGGACGCAGGGCTGGCGGCCTTGAGCAGCTGAAGATGAGGCAGCGTGTGACCAGGGGGCCAAGAAGGCCAAGGGCATGGTGGCTGTGCCAGCAGCAGTGGGGCAGCAGGAGCAGGGCAGTGAGCGTGGCCCTGTGCTGGGCAGCGCTGCGGCCACAGCTGGAGTGCTGTGTGCACTTGTGGGCCCTGGGGAGCAGAAAGTCATGGAGGGGCTGCAGCGTGTGCACAGTAGGACAGGGGAGCTGGGCAAGGGGGTGCAGCACAAGGCCAGGGAGGAGGTGCTGAGGGAGCTTTAGCCTGGACAATGGGAGCCTCTGGAGGGGTCTTCAGCATCTCCACAATGCATCCAAATATTTAGCCATTTTCGGACTGGACTTTCCCTCCCTTTTTGTTAGTTTGTACTTTACTTGGAGGAGGAGACCTATTCATTTTCTCTTTCTCCCAACTAAGGTTCTTTCCACAATTTTTTCTTGCCCTGATACAGCCCTGGGAATGGTTCTGCTCAAAGTATTTTTTCCAAGGTACCACTTCTAGGGAATGCAGTATTTTTGTGTGAGAACGCATCATTCTGTGCAGGGGCCTTGGTGCAGAAGGAGCTGTTGTGTTTCTAGGCCAGGCAGCATGGCCTTACAGATCACCTTTAAATTAGCAGTGCCTGTGCCTTTCTGCAGCCCTGGGAATCAGTGTGTGTTGTGTTTGGGAATTGAGCAGGAAATCAATGCCCTTGCATTCCAGCTGCTCCTCAGAGATCACAGGAGTGGGAGGGGCTGGGCTGCAGTTTGGATTCCAGGCACTTCAGCACCATCAGTGTGCTCTTGTCCAAGACAAGACTTTGGCCGAGCACAGATGCACAAAGAGTGCAATTCCCAGTGCAGTGCTCTGGGTCTGACTGCATTCCATAAGGACCCACATGCTCCAGATTCCTGTAGAAATCCATCCGAAAATCCTTCATTTTTTGCCTCACAATTGTCATGAGAAAAGACTACCGAAGGGTTAAAACTGTTGAGCCAGTTGGGAAAGAAAGTCTCATGCTTATCTAGTGTGTTCACAGGTGATGTTTGCAGAACATGCCATACTGTACTCGAAGGGGGCATGCTGCCCTTTTCTGGACAATTGAACTGGAGTTTCTTCCAAACTCCTGAGCTGGCTGGACTGAGCTCTGGGGTGGCTCCCCCCTGCTCCATGAGAAGACCCCTCTTGCCTGTCTTCAACCACCGTGACGGACCAACAGAGATGCGAATCCCCTCATCAAGGAACCAAGAACCGCTTTGGCACCCCCATGGCACCCCCATGGCACCCCCCTGGCAACCGCCTTCCAGAGACTGGGACTGTACTCCCTCCCAACTCAGGGAGGGGGAAAAACCTAACGTACCTGTGAGCAGTCGGCCATGAAAACAATGGAACTGTCTCACCCCCTCCTCCTCTTCCTATTCTTCTCCCCTCCATGGAAACCTAATTTCAGCCACCCTTCCCCCAACCAAGAACAGTATATATATTGGGGTTCGGTTCGACTGCCCTTGGAGTACTCCCCAAGATGTGTACCAGCGAGTTTCGGCAGCGGGACCCCGAAGACATCATGTTTTGGTAGCTATACCCCATTCCCTGACCTTCTTTCCTCCCTTTTTCCTTGTCCTACCCTTCTCTTCCCCGGATCCCCTAACCAAACGCATATTTAGCTGTGGTTATCATCAATAAAATTGCATTTTGTTGATTTGTTACTGCAAAACCCCTGTGCCTTTGTTGGTTATTTTTGCATCCAAAAATCATTCGTCACCCGTTCATTTCGGGCGGACCTTCACAATTCCCCAAGAGTGTGGGTTACTGAGGCAACAGGAAACCAATCTCAGGACTGCTGCTGATCATGGCAAGGGCTACCAAGTCTTGATCTGTGCAGCAACAGAAGACAGTAAAGAGAGATCATAGTAGTGAGATCTCTCTCTCTATCTTTCTTCCTATCTATCTACCTATCTATCTATCTATCTACCTATCTATCTATCTATCTATCTATCTATCTATTCATGTAACATTTACATAATTGAATCTTCCTGGCTCTGGTCCAAGGCAGTCGGAGGTGCAAAGCTCACCTAAAGCTGCATCCCTTTCAGGAGAGGATTAGAGACATGTTCTCTCGACTGATTCTGAGCAGGCAGAGATGTTTCCCCTTCCAGATCTGGTGGTTTTTCCCCCCAGACTTGTTTTCCTCCTCAAGTTGTTTTCCTCCTCCTTCTTGTGCCCTGAAGTCCCCAGTTAATTCTTTAAATTTCCGCCTCTCCTAAAGAGGTGGAACAATTCCATGTTTAGGTGGTGTTTGGTGCCTCTGGCCATACGTGCCGTGCATTACATGACGCATGGTTTCCTTCACTGGCATCCCCAGGCCTGTGTAAGTGCATTCGTGCATGGGGCCTTAGGGGAGTCTCTGTTTCTGCTGATCAGAATTCTCAGTTGACAAAAGAGGGAGAAGAAACACCTTGGTCCTCCTGCATGTACTGAGGTGGCCATAGAGGCTCTGTGACCTCCATCAGAGATCTTTGCACGCATCCTCATCTCCTGAATGACCAGGTTTTCTAACAAGAGTGTGGATGTCAGAAAGGCAGGAAGGCTGGTGCAGGCCTGAAGAGAACTCCAGAAGTTTCACTCACAAGGAGGGAGCTCACCCAGGAAGCCACCTGCAGAGCCAGGATGGAGCTGTGGGACCGGGCAGGATGTCAGTCACTACTGAAAGACAAACAGGACATGGCAAAGGCAGAGGGAGGCCCTCACCAGATCCTTGAGAAATGCCACACCTTCCCTGTCAGCTGTCTTAGAGGCTCTTGCAGCTTCAGTCCCAGATGGCCCCTGATTGTAGGGCCAGGGTCACTTTGGAATCTGTGCCTTCCCTTGAACAGAGAATGACCCAGCAGAGCAGCAGCCCAGTGCTTTGGGAACGTGTGAGCCCAGCAGTCTTTGGGTCTTGGCCCACTAAGGTCATATGGGAAGCTGAAATCCATCTTCTCTTGCTTTCTGTGCAGCTGCTTCTAGAGAGAGAGCAGGAGCAGAGTGCTTCATCAGAGATGCCATGCCAGACTCAGGGAGAGCTCTTCCCAGCGCGAGAGCAGGAAGAGCAGCTCGGGCAGCAGGTGGAAGTGCCACAGGAGAAAGGCCAGGTAAGCCTGACTGGCCAGGGCACAGAGGGAAGGGCAGGAAGAAGGGCATAAACCACAGCTCTTGGTTTATGCCCTGAGGAGGCCAGGAATCCCACAGGCACTGGAAGCACAGAGCCTTGGAATCTGCAGAGAACAGCCCTGGGACAGGAGGTTTGCAATGGAGGCAGATGTGGGTAGTGAAGCAGAAAGAAGTGTTGGATTTCTGTGCTGTTTAGATGGTCTGGGAAAAGCCCAAAGATGGCCTTGGGCCCCCGGGTTCGAAAGGACGAGAGGAAGCTTCAGTTTTGTTCTCGGTCTCGGTGTTTATTAATTGCTTATCTAAAAGATTTTCTCTTGGCCTGACAGAGTTCTGCTAAGCAGTCAGCCATGGGCACACACTGCGAGCCCCTGCGGCGGTCGTCTATCTTTATACCCGGAGTTACGTATACAATATTTATCATTTTTCTCCAATACCCTCTATCCTTATTAACCAGTGTTCCCCTAGTAAGGTCCAATCCTGGAGTGCCAACTCCACCACAGAAGATGGAGGCCTAGAGGAAGAAGAAGAAGGAGAAGGGCACGCCCCAGTACCTCCATCTTGCCTCTGTAGACCCCCCTGTACAGGGATCTTAAACCCTGTATCTCACACTCCAATTAACTTATCCCTTCACCGTTCACCCCGGTGAAATCCTCCCGTCCTCATACTGATGTCATCTCCCATGTGGGATCAAAGTCCAGCCACCAGACATTTCTGGCAACATTCCAGGACTCCCGAGCCCCCCAGGGGCAGTCTGGTTCACCCTGCACCCCAGTTCTGAGAGACTGAGATCCCACAAAGAAGGGGCTGAATCAATGTGATTTTGAGGCTGCAAGAAAAAAAAAAAGCTGAGCCTGATGGCAGCTCCCAGTCACTTGCTCTGCTTTTTTGTGTACAGAAGATCAAGGCAGAGCCACAAGCAGAGCTGCCTGAAGCTCAGAGTGACATGGCAGTGAAGAGGAGGAACAAGGAAGAGAGGAGAAGAATTCAAGAGAAGAATCTCGATCAGCAGAGGGGCGATCAACACAACCAGATGAATGAAAGAGTGGCAGCCACTCCTCTCACGAAACATCCTCTCACTTGTTTTTTAGAGAATATGAAGGAACAGCTTGATGCAGAGCTTCAGATAGCTCACAGTATGGTCAAGGCAAGGCAGAAGTGGCTGGAGGAAGAAATGAAAATCATCAGACAGAAACTTAATGTCTTCTGTCAGTCTCTGCAAAACCAAGTGAGTGAAAGAGGGATGCAGCCACTGCAGTCACCAAAGTGGTGTTTTCTGCCCTTCTTGCCTTTCCACTCAGAGCAGCAGCGAGTAGGGTGGTGCCTCTGAGTGCCATCCTGCTTTAGTGTGTATCACAGTCACTCTGAAGGACATTCCCTGCTGTGCTGAATCTCAACTGCGGCCTGCACAGTGAAACTTGTCCTTTGGCCCTTGGGCCAGCAGTCATCCAAATTGATTCCTGCTGGCCTGTTCCTGCTCCCTCTGTTTCTGGAGGTATTTTTACAGTGGAATGCAGTGACCCAGATGGAGGATTGAAACAAGCTGTTGTATCCCCTGTCAATCTGTTCTTTCCCTTTCCTCACAGTCGATGACTCTTGGCTGACAGGGACAAGCTGCAGTGTCTGACTGCTTTGTTCTGTTTGACTTGAGCTGCAAGTGCTGACTTCTCACCAGGCAGCCTGCACAGACTTCCAGAGAATGTCTGGCAGTGAAGGACCCCAAGTTAGGAGTGAGGCACAGGAACAGTGCCCACCAGAAATGCTCCAGGTCCAGCACATCACGGGCTCTGAACTTGCTGCTGCAGCAGCATCACCTCGAGGAAGCTCTTCTGTGACACCTGGGAACTCGAGCTCGGGCAGTTTGTTCATCTCCCTGGAACAGCAGACTGAGGAGAAGTACCTGGAGATGCTGGGTACGTCTGAGCTGTTTCTTGTCTCAGGGACAGTGTGCTGTGTGCAGGTGCCAGCAGAGCTGTACCAAATGCTCCTCCTGAGTTTGGTGCCACAGGGCCATTTAGGACTCCCCAAAGGAAGCGCTGCGCTCCAAGGCAGCGAGAGAGCGCTCTCGGTGTTCCTGCTGCCTCTGAGGGCACCTTGGACTGGCTTGGGTTTGCCTGAGCTTCCCTCTCTGCTGAAGGCTGAAGCAGGGATTGTTCTTGCATCAGCAGAAGGCTGTGACCTAGCAAATGATCTAGAAGTGCTGTGTGCTAGTGGCCAAACTGAACAGAATTTTTAGCTTCCTAATTCTCCTTAGACTCTCAAATTCGAACCAGTCATCAGCGCAAAAAAACTTCAGAGAAATGGACTGCCTTTGGAGTTTTGTCTTTTTGGTTGGGGATTATTTTTGGGGGGGGTGGGTGTGGTAGACAGAGAGAGGCGCTGCAGAAGATCTCGCGATGTAACGGAAAGGCAAGACCCTCAGATCCCCTTAGATAAGACCATCTGCTTCCCATAGATAAGAAACTAACATAAGAAGGTAGCCTCCCTTAACCAAATTCCAGTAACTTTCCATCCCCTACCCAGTAACAGTCCACCTCTTACTAACCATAGATAGTAAAGATAGACCCATGCTGACGTAGAGACCCCTTAGACTATAAAAACCCAAGAGATGAGATAATAAACGCCTTTTGACCATCCATCACATTGATGTCTGCGTGTGTCATTAGCCCGAGTAGCCCTAGTGAGTAGGCCACCGTGCTGTTCGTCTGAACCAGGTCGCCTGCCTTGCTTCAGAAAGCAACAAACTGGTGCCGAACCCGGGACTGCTGCAGCCCCCGGGGTTCGGGAACTCTCCTGGCCAGAGATCAGCGGCTGTGGCAGCAGATCTGACCACAGCGGGAGGGACGCCTCCGGACCAGCGTGGACCATGGAAGCCATTGCGAAGGTCGTAACAGAGATGCATGCACAATGGGGTATAGAATGTAAATTTAGGGATTTATCTCTCGCATTGCCGAGACTGATTAAGCTTGGGGCTATTGAAAGCCCCGTGGACGTCCTACATTCGGACGTGTGGGATAATTGTACAAAAGCCCTGGCGGAGGACACCATGTCCTCGGGCTCAGGGAAAGCCCTAAAATCGTGGGGCAGGGTTGTCCAGGCTCTGCAAAAGGCTCGACAAGAGCAAGAAACCTGGATAGCCGCGCGAACTTGTTTATTAGCTATGCCGCAGTTGGGGGTGGGCGCGGCGACACAAACCGCGGAGGGGCCTGACCCGGGCGGGCGTGCGGAGGCGCGAAAGCCAGACCCCCCTCAGCGAGTGGATTCACCATCGGAGGGGGGGGATACCCGCGGACGTTCTGGCGGGGGCTCGCGGAGGAGGCGCGGAACGCGGCCGAATCGGCGGACCCCGTAGGGACCGATAAAAACGCCCCCCCACCATATGCGTTTGAAAATGGCGCCGAACCGCGTGGTCTGGGCGGAAAGGAGGAGGCGGGGGGCGGAAGCGCGGTCAGCCCGCTTAACAACGCATGCGCGGGCGAGCGGGGGGACGGGGCGGCCCCTGGGGAGGCGCGTAAGACCAATCAGAGCCCTCAGTTCACATTAGGTCCTTACAGGGCAAGGACCTCCCCCAGCAGGAGGCGGGGGAACCCCAGGGAGAGGGAACGGCCCGACCCCCGCAGGAGGGGGCGGGGTCGGAGTCCGGGGAAAAGGCAGAGCAGCCCGGAAGCATCTCTTTATTCAACTTCCGGCTCGGACTCGGGCTCGAGCTCCGAGCCCGAGATAGGATCGGAGGATTCCGATCTGGATTACGGCTTTAACAGAGAGGGAGCAGCGGCATGTAAGGTCACTAGCCACAGTGCTCCCGCTTGGGTGAAGGGGTTACCAGAGAAAAACCAAACCCCGCTCACAAACTGGCGGAAAATAAAAATGGCTTGCGCGGAATGGGCTCCGTCTGCCACTTTAGTGTTCCCGGTGCGTGTGGGGGGGGCAGGCGGAAACCAAAGGACTTATTCACCAGTCAATCCGAAAGATGTGCAGGCAATTGTTAAAGCGATTGCGGATAAGGGAATTAATTCTGCCATGGTTTGCACACTTATTGACGGCCTTTTTGGTGGGGACGATATGCTTCCCTTCGATATTAAGCAGACATGTAGAATGATATTCGATGGTGCAGGGATGATCGTTTTCAAACAAGAATGGGAGGATAATTGCATGAAACAGCTAGCCTTGGTAACAGGGGCAGACCATCCACTGCACGGCTCCAGCATACAGAGGCTTATGGGCACAGACCCCACTATGATCACCCCCCAGATACAGGCGGGCCTGCGAGCCCATGAGGTCATGACAACGACCCGAGCTGCCCGAGAAGCCATCCGTGACGCTTCTAAAGTGGTAGCCAAACCCTCTCCATGGTCTTCCATAAAACAGGGTGAGAGTGAGAGCTTCACTCAATTCGTGGACAAGCTCCAGGCTGCATTAGATTCCTCTGCGTTACCTTCAGAGGCAAAGGGTCCCGTGCTGGCAGAGTGCTTACGCCAGCAATGCAACTCAGCCACTAAGGACATTTTAAGATCACTGCCACAGGGGTCTAATATAGCTGCCATGATCAGACACGTTGCAAAGGAGGAACACCTAGCTCCCATCCAAGCAGCAGTTCAAACTGCAATAACCAGCGTGATGGCATGCCTTAAGTGCGGCCAGGCAGGCCACTTGGCAGCAAACTGCCCCCAGTCAAGGCGCCTATCAGCAGCTGCTCCACCACGCCAAGCGGGAGGCAGGGGACCGTGCTGGGGGTGTGGAAGGAAGGGGCACTTCGCTAAGGAATGCATATCCAGGCCACAGGGAAACGGGAGAGGGAGGGGGTGGCCGGGCCGTGTTCAGCCCCCTCCCACCTGGAATATGCAGCGGCCCAGCTACAGCAACCCCCAGTGGGGCAGGGGACTCTCATACCCTATGCCCCCACAGGGAGCAGTCACCTTTGCATCCCCCCCAGCAATACAATGGCAGAGTTGTGCAGCACCCTCAATACCTTCGCACCCCCCACCACCACAACCCGCGCCGGAGTCACAGGACCAGCAGGGGACGCCCCAGAGCGGGATCCCTGGGTGGCCTTGGTCAGGAAAATAGGGAAGGAGCCCTTGATGGTGTGGGGGACATGCCGCCTTTACGACAGCCAAGATGCTCACGTCATAGGGCTTCAGTTTTGGGCGGACACGGGATCAGACTGCACGATTATTCCCCAAACGCATTGGCCCGGACATTGGCAATTCAAAGAAGTCCCCCCAGTGAACGGAGTGGGGGGGCAGTCCCGGGCATGGAAAAGCACCCAGCTGGTGGCTATAACACTTCACACAAAAAAGGGACCAGAGCAGACAGTAGCAATCTACCCCTACATTTTGCAGAATTCTCCACCCCTGTTAGGAAGGGATGTTCTCTCCTTGCTAGGATTTCGGATCACAAATTTATCCTGAGGGCCACTGCCGTACACCCTCTGCTGCCAATCAAATTGACTTGGAAATCATCAGACCCTGTATGGGTTGAGCAGTGGCCCCTGACAGAGCCTCGAATGGCAGCCTTGCTGGAACTGGTCGATCGAGAACTGCACAAGGGTCACATAGAACCCTCCACCAGCCCATGGAACACCCCGGTATTCGTGGTCCCCAAAAGGTCCGGACAAGGCTATCGTCTCGTCCATGACCTGAGAGAAGTGAACAAGACTATCAGACCCATGGGTCCAGTCCAGACACTGCTTCCCGCGAACTCAGCCATCCGCACAGGATAGCCATGTGCAGTACTGGACATCAAGGACTGCTTCTTTTCAATACCCCTGCACCCTGAGGACAGAGAACTATTCGCCTTTTCCGTGGCATTTCGGAACGGCGAGCGGCCCAACCTTCGCTTCCAATGGAGAGTACTTCCGCAAGGCCTGGTCGACAGTCCCACTATATGCCAAATCACCGTGGACAAAGCACTGACGCCAGTCCGACACTCCTACCCCACCGCAACCATCATCCAGTACATGGACGACATCCTGGTCGCAGCACCATCGACAAGCCAAGTGGATCACCTGGTGTCCACAGTCACGGAAACCCTTCAGGCCAACGGCTTCGAGATCGCGAGCGCAAAGATCAAGAGAGGACCCTGTGTGACCTTCCTGGGAGTAGGCATCACGAGCTCCTACGTGACACCCCCCGAGATGAAGATCAACCGAGACATCGAGACGCTCCACGACGTGCAACGCCTGGTGGGATCGCTGCAGTGGCTTCGCAACATCGTCCTGATTCCTCCCGAGGTCATGGACCCTCTGTACGACCTCCTGAAAGGAAAGAACCCCTGGGATCCAAAGGAGCTGACACCGCAAGCAACGAGCTCCCTCGACTTCATCGAAAACCAAATGGCCACTGGCACGCTTGCCAGGTGGAACCCAGCCATGCCACTGGACCTGTACGTCCACTTTACACCGAAGGGGGGAGTGGGAGCACTGGCCCAAGGACTTGCAGAAAAGGCCCGACCGATCCAATGGGTGGTCCTCGGAAGACCCGCTCGTGCATTTTCCCCAGGAATCGAGTGCATCGCCAACCTCATCATGAAAGGCAGGAGACTCGCCTTGAAACACCTAGGGACAGAGCCGACAAGCATCCACCTTCTGTTTTGCAAGCAGCCGACCACAGAGTCAGCCGCAATATCGGAGTACCTGGCCCTTGCTCTTTCCGGCTTCGGAGGAGAAATCTCCTACTCTTCCAAGCCACCCTGGACCAAGCTGCTGACCGTAGTCGACATGGACATGCCACCGAAGGTCAAGGACAGACCGCAGCCGGGACCAACGGTCTTCACAGACGCTTCCTCCACGACTTCAACCGCAGCAGCAGTGTGGCAGGCAGGAGAGCAATGGCACTGCGTCAAAGCGAGGGACCCCACACTGTCAGTGCAACAACTAGAGGCAGCAGCAGTGGTTTTGGTGACGAACACCTCAACATCGTAACAGACTCCATATTCGTGGCAAGGCTCAGCCTAGCCATGGCAGGACCAGGAGTGTCAACATCAGCAGCAGCCCTAATGCTGGAAGAAGCACTCTCCTCGCGACAGGGCACCGTGTCAGTCATCCACATCAACAGCCATGACCCAGTCAAAGGTTACTTCCAGATCGGCAACGACAAAGCGGACGCCGCAGCGAAAGGCATTTGGACCTTGCAAAGAGCCCGTCAACTGCACGAGTCACTCCACATCGGAGTCAAAGCACTAGCAAAGAGATGCGGAATCTCGATGGCGGACGCCAAACATGTGGTAGCCACCTGCCCTCATTGTCAGAAGTCACCCCTTTGGTCCTACGGAGTCAACCCGAAAGGTCTCAAGCCCTCAGAAATCTGGCAGTCGGACTTCACGTGGTGCGAAATACTGAGGCCCCGAGCATGGCTTGCAGTGACAGTAGACACTTATAGCGGAGCGATCGTAGCTACACAGCACCCCAAAACCAACTCCAAAGCCACAATTCAGCACTGGCTGACAGCCATGGCTTGGCTAGGTATCCCCAAGCAGATCAAAACGGACAACGGCTCCAACTTCAAATCCAAACAAGTACAGGAATTCGCCTCAAAATGGGGCAAAGCAACAGGTGGGGGGGAGGGTGGGGTTGTTTTTGTGCTGTTTATTTTTGGTGAGGTTTTTTTGCTGTGTTTTTCTCCATCCTGAAGGAGCCCTTCTGCCCCACGTCTTACTGATGTCATTTTTATGACTGTTACCACTACTACATCTGCAGTTTATTTTCATGAGAATGCTATAGTTTTGTCAATAAAAGAATACTATCTTTTTTGTCAGTAAGAACTACTTAGAAAGAACTTCAGGTTAAAGGACAAATAGAGAGCACAATGTGTGTTCCGTGTGCTCCCAAAGAAAAAAGCTGTATCTTTATAACAATATTGAATAAAAGTTTTCTAGCTTTATGCTTCTCAAGGTGTGTCCAAGAGACACATCCAAGTGGCATGATCAGATAAAACTGTACTGCAGGCATTTCTCAGGAGAAAGCCTCCAGCCCAGCCATGGTATATTCCTCAGATCCATGGCACTTTTCCATACCCGATTCCCACTCTTTGCCACGACTGTTAAAATCCTACCCATTGGCCCAAGCCCTGCTCAGATCAGTCTCTAAGAAAACACATCAAGTCCTTTGTGATTCTGCAGCACAACCCAATGAATCTGCTTCTTGCCCATAACAGCTGCCAGTGCTGTGCTCTCAGGTAAGACACGGTGGGGCTGAGACAAGAGCCCAGTGGATTCTGTGTCTACCATCACCTGCTGGGACAAAAAGGGCACTGATCCACACCTCGGTGGGGCTGATGTCAAAGCCCATCCTGTTGTGTCCTGAATGGGGGCAAAAGCTTGTACGGGACTCAGGCTGGCTCTGGCTTCTTCCCATCAGTGCCTGTCAGTGCTCATGCTTGGGCTTTGCCAGCCTTGTTGTGGTCGCTGCCCTGCCCCTGGGGGCTGGAGGGACTGCAGAGGCTGGAGCCTCCCTTAGCTGGGAGGCTGCTGCAGCGCGGAGCTGCCTGAGGCAGCAGCCCCTTCTCTGGGCCGGCTTCTGCCTCGCACGGCCTGGACTCACAAGAGGGTCAGCATTGCGGAGGTCAGGTATATATGGGAAATATATATCCAATTGTGTCAGGAACCCACGCATTACCGAGGAACCCACTTGCCGCGGCAACTACGTCCAGATACGGACAACACTGGATAAACCAGACCAATGAAGAGCCTTTTTTTTATATTTTCAGCACATCAGTCTCAGGACACTGTTAGACAATGGAGACAGGATGTTGCCAGCTCGCTGATCCACAGGGAATGCCAAGGAGGTGGAGCATTACAGCAAAGCATAAAACCATCTCAAGCCTAGATTTCAGCCAATCATACACAGAACAACACATATTGACAAGTCTTCTATCCAATCTTATAAAACACACGTCATGGTAGTTAAAACAAAGACTGGTTAATAAGAGACAAAGAACAGAGCTCTATTCATGCATCCTTTCTAAAGATATACATTAAATAACCTTTTTGCCAGCCATAAGCCAATTCTACAGAGGCATATTGTTATTTGTCAGGTATGCTCTACTGTTTAGGAAACTTTTCTGCTGTATTTGCAATGCTAACAAAACTTCAGTCTGAGGCATATACTTTTTTAACCATTTCATAAAACCCTCTACCTTTATGGATTCCAACAAGCATCTCCTCTGGGCAGCTCTCTGTGTCACAGGGGTGCCTGAGGAGCTCTGCTGTCCTCTGTGCCCGTGCCCGCCGTGCTGAGTTGGGAAGATGGGGACGTGTGCGGTGCCGAGAGGGCGAGTGCAATGGGAGCGACTGATCCACGCTGTCAGGGTGAAGAGAAGCGGCGTGGTTCTTCACGCAGGGCACGGGCAAGGGCGTCTTTGAGCTCAGCCTGCTCATAAAGGGTGAGGGTCCTGATGCTGAAAGCCCCGTCGCAATTGGTTCTGGCATGAGCTGCTCTGGTTTACAACTGGGAAGGCATTCTATTGGCAAACTGCTGAAAGCTGGAGAAAATGTCCTCCTCTCCTGGAAATTCACAGCCCTGTGCTTTGTTTCCTGTCAAGAGAACTCTTCAAAGAAATGTACAAAATCAGTCTCTGTGCCAGCCATCTGCACTGCAAGGCTGCCTGTCTTGTTACTGTCATTGTTGCTGTTGATGTTACCCAGCTGACCCCAAAGGGCTCAGAGCCCCTGACAGTGGGGCTGCCTTTTGTATCTCCTGGAAGCTGGGATCCCCGCTTAAAGTCAGTATCTTGCATTTGAGCAAGGGGAGAGGTGGCTCTTGGTTCTGTCATCTGTGAGAAGAGAGGAGCGTGAGGGAGAGGCCATTTCCTATTATGTAGAACCACATTTCTTTTCACATCTACCACCACATCTTCGAAGGAATAATCAAAATATTTCATAGTGACAGAGGGGTTCTAAGTCACAGCCACCAAATTAAAATGGGACAATTCAACAGCACTCTAGATGGATATGAAGTTGATTTTCCTCCCTGGCTGCTATCAGCAAGCAAGGTTGTTTTGGCAAAACAGAGCTTTTAGTGCTTGAAAGCACTGAAATGGAATAGCTGGAAAGCGACAGCAATGCCATTGCTACTGTTGATGTAGGAAACTCAAAGTGGATCACAATCCCATCCAGGGCTGCAAAAGGGCAGGAAACGTTGTGCAGAAGCACCTTTGCTTGCTGGAAAAAGAGGAAAATCAACAGGCCTTCTCTTCCTAACAAAACAAGCCAACAAGCCACAAGATGGAATCGTCAGCCACTCCACTGTGTAAAGGCTTTGGATGCAGTGAGGGCATGTTTGGTGGTGAAACAGCCCTTGTGCTGAGCACTGTCATGCAGGGATTGATGAAAGTCTGTCGGAAGGTGCCTCAAGAGCCTCTCACTGTCAAGGTTAAAGCTCCCTCGGCACCTCCTCCCTGGCCTTGTGCTGCACCCCCTTGCCCAGCTCCCCTGTCCTTCTGTGCACACGCTGCAGCCCCTCCATGACTTTCTGCTCCCCAGGGCCCACAAGTGCACACAGCACTCCAGCTGTGGCCGCAGCGCTGCCCAGCACAGGGCCACACTCACTGCCCTGCTCCTGCTGCCCCACTGCTGCTGGCACAGGCCACCATGCCCTTGGCTTTCTTGGCCCCCTGGCCACACGCTGCCTCATCTTCAGCTGCTCAAGGCCGCCAGCACCCCTGGCTCCTTTTGGTCCACGCAGCTCCACAGCCACAAAGTTGCCCATCTGACTTCAGATACAGCAGGCACCATTGCAAGATGGCCTTCCTCTTCCGAGCAACACAAGTCAGCAGTCGAGGACTTGCAGCTTCACCCCCCCTCCGGGCTCCAATGCACTTGCCCAAGTGGCAGACTTCAGCACAAAACTGATCAGCAGAAACTTTCCCCTACTGCTGTTTGCGCCTTCTCAAAAGCCAAAAGGCAGTTGGGCCAACATAACTCTACAAGTTAGAAACGACTCAATAAAAATGCAGAACACTTCCACAGGTTAAGGCAGTTAAGGCACCTTTCCAAAAGAGAAAACAAACCAACAAAACCTTTTGACCTTCAGCACTACCACTTGCGCCCTTGGCCGTAACTCTGCAGAAGCCCAGAGATGGAGCTTCCCTGAGCCAAGCAGCCAGAAGCTCAGCTGCAGCCCCCAGCTCCGTGCTGCCTCAACAGGACAGGTCATAGGCCAATTGCCAACTGTCACTGCCTGCAGGAAAAGGCCGTGTCCTACAGGACTCCAGCACTCAGCATCCTTGGCCAGACACAGCAAGTGCTGGCCGCTCAGAAACTTGCACCTCTGCCTTGCACTAAAGACAACACCTCCCACAACAGGCACTTACAGGTACAGAGTATTGTGGTGTGACCCCTCCATGGAGCTGGTGGACTCACCATCCCTGCAAGCCTTTGAGAAAAGACTGAATGTGACACTGGGTGCCATGCTTTAGTTGAGGTGTTAGGGCATGGCTTGGACTCGATCATCTTAAAAGCGTCTGTCTTCCAAGCCACTGATTCAGTGATTCTGTCACTGAGGGAGCTTTTCCTGCAGCCCTGGAAAGGGCTGTGGGGGCCCTTGGCCGAGGATGGGGATCAAGGCTCCTGGAAAAGCAGCGAAGGCTCAAGGCAAAGGCCGAGAGGGCAGAGCTGCCTGACCGCGGCCCAGAACCAGCCTCATGTCTTCCTCCTCAACCTGCGCCCTCGGCGCTGCCCTTTGCGGCGCCGGCGGCTCCTCTCGCTGCGGGGCTCCAGAGCGTGCTGGGGGCCGGGCCCCTCGTCTTCGGGAAGCGCCGGAGCCTCGGAGGCGAGCGGCTGCTGCCGTGGCCGGCAGGGGAGAGCTGCGGCTGCGGCCCCGGGCACGGCGAGCTGCAGCTAAGGGCGGATCCTGCCTCGGCTCCTGCCTCTGCTCTGGGCTCTGCTCCTGCCCTGCGCGCACAGACACGGCAGAGGGCTGCCCGGCAGCTCCGTGCCGCTCCGCAGCGGGCCCGGCCGGGCTGCTGCTCTCTGCGGCCTCTGCTGCTGCTCTCTGCGGCCTCTGCCCGCCGCTGCCGGCCCCGCCGCGCTCCCGCCTGCCTCTGCCGCAGCCGGGCCCACATGAGAGGCAGCACATTGCGGCCGGCTCGGAAAAGCCCTGCCCGCAAAGCGCCCGCCACAGCCTCGGCCTCAGCGCACAGGCTGTCGGCGTCCTCGCAGCTGCGAGCCGGCCCGGGCCGCCTGCCGGCCTCGGCCACAGCTCCCGCCCGTGTCTCCATGGCCGCGGCTGCTCGGCACAGCGGGCTGGGCACAGCCAGCACCAGCAGCAGCTCCTCACGGGCCCAGGCTCTTGGCGCTCCAAGCCCGCCCAACCCCGAATTCCAGCCCTGAGGGGCTTGGCGTCTCAATGCATCCCCTGGGGACAGCAGAGTCGGCCGCTGAGATCAGTCTATGGCGACACCACCAAGTGACCCATGGAAAATTCACCAAATCCTCCTCAGAGACAAGAAAAAACTCCCATGGTGCCTGACAGCCCGAAGCAACTGCCAATTACAGGTCATTCCATCCATGTAGTAAAATAGACTTTTGCATTAAAGCAAAAAAGAGTTAACTAAAAGGAGGCCAGGAACAAACAACAAATTATTTGAACTCATGCTTCTTGTGTCTGTTAAAAAGGCCAAGAAAATGCAGTCTTTGCTCTTCTGACACAGCCCTCTGTTCATGATGTGGGATAGTGAGTGGTGATGTGCAAGAGCTGATGGAAAGAACAGGGAGAAGCTCACAGCAGGCACAGCACCAACCTGACAGAGGGATGATCTCTGGCACTGGAACTGAAGGAGAAGAGTTTGCAGGCAGGACAAAAAATGGCTCTTTGTTTCACCTCTTCTTTCAGTGCTTCTAAAAATGTAGCCTGGAGCAAGCAGGGACCACCAGAGCATGGAGCCCTTTCCAGGCAGAGCTGCATCTGCTGAAGGGGCAGAGGGAGCCCAGCAGGTATCAGACACAAAGCAGCAGGGGACTGAGGAGCCCCTGTGGTGGCAGTGAGCAGCCTCAGGCTCTGCTCACTGCTGGTGGCATTTTCTATTGAACCACCTCCAAGGATTTCTGCTTTGCTCTGTATTTTTAAGTGTTTTATCCCTTGTAAGGTTTTTTTTGTTGTTTTGTTTTGTTTTGTTTTTTGGGTGTCTTTTTGTTTGTTTGTTTTGGGGTTATTTTTTTTGCTCATCTGCTGTACTTTTATTTCCCAAATTTTCCTACCCTGTCAGCAGCAGCCCCTGCTCAGAACTGGCTCTAAAATATCAGCAAAGCAGCTGGCAACAACAATGGGTGGAATCATGTGACTCAGGAATACTTATGCCAAAGCCCTGCCAGTGCCTTATGATTTGTCAGAACCTCCTTTTCTGTGCAAAAACTACGGATTAGTGGATGTTTTTTGCAAGGGCTCCTGAGAAGCAAATGTTGTGCTGGGATTCTCATGAGTGTACCCGTTAACTTCATTGCAGCAAAACAGAAAGTAAGGTCAGGGTAGCAGAGCAGCTGGGAGCTGGTCACTCCCTGCAAAGGGCTAGTGTAGGATGTGGAAACACCACATTCCAGGATGGGCCAGAAGGGTAAATGTGCTCAAGGTGCTGCAGGTGAGGTTTGGGTTCACTCAGAGGGCAGTCAGGGCTGGTGAGCAGTGAAGATCCAGCTGCAGTCCCCATCCATGTCCCTTTCAGCGCTGGCTTTAGGGTGTCTGCAGCCTGGATCCAGAGCGCCCTGGGAGGCTCCTGTGGCTGCCTGTGCACCCAGGCTGAGGATGCCCAGGAGGCGCTGAGGCCGGCAGTGGGGACCAGGGCTGGGGCTTGTGGCCTGGCAGGTGCGGCTCTGGGGGCTGTGACATGCCAGGGCATGGGTCACTGTCACTGCCCTCCAGAGCCCTGGCTAGCTCTGTGATGTTCCAGGGACAATGGCAAGAATGAGGAACAGGTTAGGTTGGGATTTTGCTTGAGCCAGAACCTCTAGGCCAGCTGCCCAGCAGTAGAGACCCCTGGAGGACCCAGTGAAGGAGGCAGAGACAGCTCTTCTACAGTGTAAAGTGCAGCTAATTTATCAAGAGAGGCAATGGAAAGGTTGGCAGGAGAAATTCCCCAGAGGGAAACAGAGGTTAAAAAACCCCCAGCACTCTTCTGCACGGGCTTTTAAAATCTTTCAAAACGGGGGTTGGACACCATATAGAAACCAAAAAGCGACTCTCGGGGTGTTGTTTTGGGGGCTACAACAAATCAGAACAAGGGGAGGAGGGAGGGTTGGGATAGGGATTGGATCTTGGGGTGAGGGACAGGGAGCTTTCTGGAACAAAGGGTAGGCTTTGGGCTGATGGATGGGCCCAAGGGGCTGGGTTGTCTTGACAGACAGGGAAAAATCCGGGGAGGAGGGAGGGAATTCCTTGAGGGACACTTGGGTAGGAGGGCATAACACAGGGGAGAAACAAACTGCAATAGGTCAGGGAACACTTGAACATAGCGCAAGCTAACAGAACATTTGACTCGGAAACTAAGGCACTGCAACACAGAAATTCAGGGCTTCAGCAGCCGAGAGGTGGCATGATTGGAACCCGCAGCAGCTGGTG
Organism: Melozone crissalis; assembly: GCF_028551555.1. Taxonomy (NCBI): domain Eukaryota; kingdom Metazoa; phylum Chordata; class Aves; order Passeriformes; family Passerellidae; genus Melozone; species Melozone crissalis. The sequence continues at coordinate 14,344,702 of NW_026535783.1, read as the reverse complement.
AAAGCCATCTCTGTCCTTCAGGTTCCTGCTGTGTGGGAAGGTGCTGCGAGTTGTGGTGGCTGCACTCCCCCTTTGCTGGGAGGATGATCTGTACCAGGGGAGAGCAGAAAGCTGCCGTGGTGAGCAGAACATGCTCAGAGCATTCCAGTTCAGAGAATGGCACTGCCCCTGAAGGGCAAAAAGCTTGAAAGCATAGAATTCTGTGCAGAACCGTTGCAAAAAAATTTCTCTTCTAGAACATGCCCATTTTTGTATACTGTAGATGAATACCCTGGGTTTTATAGAATACATGGGTTTTTTCTAAAGTTTGTTGGGGGAACTCTCAAGTTTATTTCTATTTGCGTTTTACATCCAGCATGTATACAATTTTTTTTTTTCTTTTGGAAATACTTAGGGAAAAAATAACTAAGCATTTTTTAATCCTTTGGGATATTGTCATTAATATCCTTAGAAAGCAAAACTTGTTGAACATGTGTGAAAACACAGAGAGGGGGAAAATAGCATAAAATCTTTTAGAAGAGGGCGTGTACGAAGGACTGCAGAACTGAGTAATTCCTCCAAGGGCAGAATTAGCAAGATATATCACCAAGAATACCTGCCAAGATACTTCCTTAAATCAAGGGAAATGTGACCTGCAGCCATACGAAGTACAGCCAAAGCAAATGAAAACCTTTGGAAAAGAAGGAATTTTGCCAGTGAGATCAGTCTGTCTGGATAACTGAGGGATGCCCATCAACCTTGCACTGCATTCCTCAATATTTGCAATGTCTTTTCTCCCAATTTCTCTGAAGTGAATAAGCTGTAGTTGTTTAACCATTAATTTAAGCTCATTGGGGAATTACCAAGCACCATGTATGTTCTTTTGCAGCTGAGCAGGACTTGAGTTTCCCAAGTCTTCTACAAAGCAGAAGGGAACCACACAGCTGCTTGTGCTAATGTTAATGAAGGGTTTCATGAAAGCAGGTGAATGAGAGCATTGCATTATAGAACTTCCACATTCAAGAAAACAGGAGTCCACTTAGAATAAAACCTATAAGGCTAGCATAACATCAGAACAGGATGAAATGAAATTACTAGAAAGGAAGTGATGCATTAGAAATGAAGTGTATCATTTCTGATGCATTTGCATGCATTTGCAAGCTAAAACAGAAAAAGAAGGGCAGAGATAACAGGGAATGAAGATTTTAAAATTGCACTGTGCAGAAGAGACATACGAACCACCATTGTGAACACAGCTGGGAGATTGATCTTGGAGATGGATTAGAGTGGAATCCATTCACTGAATGTTTCTGGTGCACATGAGTGCAAAGACTGAGGAAAAAAGGAGAAAAGTTTAGTTTCTGACAGCTATTTAGATTCCTTGAGAATTGTCTTGAGATGTAAAAATCTAAAGCCTCAGAGAATCTGAACCTAAAATATCCCCAAATGGATTGATCAGGTATGATGGGCACATCTCTGCTCTTTTCAGAGTCAATGAAATTGACAATGAGTGTCTGGAAATTAGGAATGCGCGCCCAGATTTTATCTCGGTTACTTTAAGAACACCTTAATAAGGCACTTCAGGAACTGAACTATGAAGTTCTTCACCCGGCTATATTTACTTTACATTTGAATACAGGCTGGTAGAAGGAGAGATCTGGCTTTAATTTCTCCCCAAATCACCTGTTGCACTCTCAGGTTACCAGTAGATATAAAATTCAGCAAATCAATCTCTCTATCCATGAATATTCCACTAGTGAACTGACATGTAGAAATATCCTTTTTCGCTTGGTACCTTCCTAAATGGTGCCCTAATGAACAGGAGACTTGCATAAATCTCACAGAAAATCACCAAAATTGCTGAAATTAACACTCAATTCCACGATCAAAGCTTCTGGGAAAAGGCTTGACAGCATCACTGAAGAAACTCAAACTTGGGAGAGAAACATCCATTTTAGCACTCATCAAGGGGAAAGAAATAGAAATGCTGTAAAAATTCCAAGTGGAAGGTAAGGAGAAAGACAGGCAGCACAGGAAGCACAAGGGCCCGTCAGATGACCTGTGGAAAGGAACTTTGTGCCCCAGCACTGTTAGAGGACGTTCCCTGTCATTGGTGCAAGCAGCTGGAGACATAAATAGTGATTGATTTGGGGGCCACAGTCTTGGTAAATGCAGAAGTGGTTCAATAACGTGACATGAGGGAGTTCCCTCAGAGCAACTGGGATGCCTGAAAGAAGTGAACAGCTCACCACAGCCCGGCCCGCTCAGCTGCTTTTCCTTCTGACCCTCCTGGGTTGGCTCTGACATATCCTCTTCCCTGACGGAAGTGCAGCTGCTGCCAAGGGAAACGTCCCCATACTCACTCAGTGTTCCCTTTGCTTGCCGGATGCCCCACCTGCTGTCGCTGTCCAGGAGAGCTGCTCTGCACGGGAGGAGGAGCCCGAGGGAGAGGCTTTGAAGATGGGGCAGCTGGGATCCCTCTGCTTGGAGCTCTGTTTAAAGATACACGGACTTGCATGTGGACAGGGATTATTACATGGACTTGTACACATGTAGCCAGCTATTTGTACAGGCCTATTTCTGTACATATGGTATTAGATTTATGAATGTACTGTGTATCTATGTACGTATAGATACCTGCATATATACAGGTTTTCAGTCTCATCTTTGTGTGTATATGTATCTAGTTCTTTATGAGTATTGTAATATCTGTGTTTAGTTTTCTGTATGTATACAGTTGTGTAGGTATCTATTTCTATTGATGTATTGATGTAGTTTTGGTCTTTTAAAATAGCTATATTGCTATTTGTTTTCGTATATATGTATTTTTATATTTTTTTGATGTGCATTGATGTATTTCTATATCTATTATATTTACATATATATCTAGATATATTGCTGTATATTTGTATTGATGCAGTTGTACAGATATTTAGATTGGTACTGCTGTTTGTCTATTTATTGATAGGGTTTTTTTATGTATCTGATTCTTGAATGTAATAGGTAACATTTAATCTGTATTCACATCTGTATATTGTAGTGGTTATTTATGTATTCAGTTCTATTTAAATGCGTCTGGAGTGGTATAGTAGTGGAATTCTATTTGTAGAGTACTTGGTATTACAGGGAAATACTGATATTTTCATATTTGCATATGGGCTGTATGTTTGCCATAATATGCAATAAACTAAGTTGTTATTTTTCCCTTGATCTCTGTGTATAGTGAGTGTTTGTAGAGGTTTGCAATACATTAGATTTTGTTACCAGAAGTTATTATTTGTATGTTTTTAAATAGCGTGGTGTAACAAATACATAAATTACTTTTTTAAAATTTAACAAAGATTTGTATAGTTCTGTTTTGTCAGCGCTGGTGTAGTAATTGGTAAGAAATGCCATTTGTCACGTGAGATGGATGTGTTGTAATTTGTGCTACCCAAGCCATGGGCAGATGCAAATGCTGGAGAATTTTGGCCATGCAAATCTACAGCCATGCCCAGCACGTGCTCCACCTGCACTCAGGCTGGGCAAGGGAAGCGCAGATTTGGGCTGGCAGCAGAGCCCCACGTTGGCTCAGAACTCGCTGCAGAGGCCTGCTGGCTGAGAAAAAGATCAGGGATACATTTTATATATTCTATTTAGTAAAGTACATATATTAAAATATATATTATGTGGTGTATTGTAGAAATCCTTTAAATCGGAGGGTTTTGGGAAAGCTGCTCCTCAGTGAAGAGGATTTCCAGCCTAGAGGCACATAAAAATGAAAAGAAGACCATGGACAGTGCCATTGCCAGAGGCCCAGGCTGTTCAGAGCAATGGATCGTCCCCTTCGCCGCCTGTAGCTGATACCCCTGTGAGTAATAAGTAGCAACTCCGGGGGCAACGAGATGGGAAACCATCTCTCTAAACCAGAATGGGGCATCTTTTACCAGCTTGAGGCAATTTTACAGGGTCAAGGATGTTCAGACATCTCAAAACATGAACGAAAAGACTTACTTTATCTGGGAAAAAGTGAATACTCAAAATACAGACTTGAAGTCTGATTTTACCTTTGATTTCTGGGACCAGATAAAGTGGAAAATTCACAATCTAGTCTCTCTCAAAAAGGAAGAGTCTTTGGTCAACCTTATGCCTGTCTCCAGAGCTTTAATGGAGAGCTTTGATCAGAGTGATTGTAACAGAGACTTTCTCAAACATCAGAACAGAACACCTGGCTCTGAGACTTGAATTCTGAGTGGTGCTGGACCTTCATCCTTCTCTGTGGGGATCTTAAATTTTGTTCACGGTGTCCTGGCATGTCCAGGGTTTCTCCAGGCAGTGTGCACAGCACCCCGAAGCCCGGAAAAGGGGAATCAGATCAGCTTCCAGCTTTGGTCGTGTTCTCTGCTTTTTCCAGGATTCCCTGAGTCACTGATGCTGCAACCAGGCATCGTCCCAACTCCTCCAGGAAATCATCCACCCCCAGAATTCCCAGAAAAGTGTTTGGGATTTTTCTTGCATTCCAAGAGTTTGGGGGATCATGGGATGTGTTCTAGGGAGGCTGGGAATCAAATGGATCCAGGAGATTAATATTTGAGAAAGCTTTGCAAAAGAGGAGCTGCTGTTTCTGTTCTCTGCTGTACTTCTGAAAAAGATGCGGCCGGATCTTATTCTGAAGTTGTGCAGGTGGGGTCACCCAAGGGGGGCTCTGGACCCGCTCTGCCTGGCCGAGGGGCTGCAGGGTCACTCCTGTCACTGTTTGCCCTTCCCAGGAAGTCACCCCTCAGATCAGGCTCAGGCTGGCAGTTTGCTTTGGAGTTCTGAGGACTCTTTTCATATAGATTCCTCTGCCAAAGCTTTCCGGGATTTTCACCACTTTTGGCTCCCCAGCCTCCGGTTACAGCAGGTGGGGGGGCTTTGGATTTGGCTCTGCCTGCAGGGGAGCGGACAGGGGAGAGGACAGAGGTGGCGGGGGGCAGCCAGGGCTTGAGCAGGGCAGGGATGGCTCTGCCCAGAGAGATGGATGGGGTGGAGGTGGGAGAGCTCAGGAAAGTTGCTGTGGAGGCACAGACAGTTCATTCAGAAGCCTTGAAGCCTGTCTCATTGCCTACTGGGGTCAGGGGTGGGGGAAAGCATGCTGAGATTGCTCTTGGGCCTGAGAGTTTTCCAGCTGAATCCCTGCGGGCAGGGATACAGTGTGGAACCTCTCACAGTCCATTGGAAAGCATCACAAATACAAAGTCGGGGTCTACAGCTGGAGAGCAGCCCGATTTGTAGGAATCTAAAAAGATCCAATTTAGTGAATCCAGACGTGAATTAGCAGGCTCTGGCTTTCTTCCTGTCGCCAAGAACTTGGAGCTCTCCTCCCCAGCCCTTCCTAGCAGGGCTCCCAGGAAAGTTGCTGCAGCAACACTACTGCCAAGTGACGCCAGCCAGGGGCTATTTACAGACTACGAACGAGACAGGGCTGCTTTGGAAGGAGCCTAGAGCTGTTTATTTTTCAGCATCAGTCACATTACATGATTATGATAATCAGAAGATGCTAGCAGCTCACAATCCAGACAGCAGGCCAAAAATCATAAGGTTTTTATAAAATCATACGCTTACTATATAAGCTTCTTAACAAATCACACAAAGCAAAACATATTGATAGTAGTTCTATCCAATCACCATAAGCACACGTAGCTTTGATTATAACAATGCTTGTTTATTTTGAATACAGTACCTGTTTGTAAGCCTTAAAACACAATGCACAGAGCTCCACTATTAAGCTTCAACCTTCCTAATATCTTGCTAGATAAACTTTCTGCAGCTTAGAGAGCTGTTCAGACAAGCATTACTACACAGGCTTATTGTTGGATTTGCCCTTGCTTTTTCTACAGTTTAAATAATTTTTTCTGCTGACCTATCTCATGACTGTTTCTTTAGCTCTACTCACAATTCTGCTGTATCTGAGGCCTGCCTTTTTCAGCTTTCCCAAAACCCTCTAGTTTTATGGATTCCCTCAATTCCCCCTCTCTCTTCACCCAAAAAGAAACCTTACCAATTATGTCATTTATTACTTGCGTTTTGTGGTCTTACTATAATATTTTTGTTTCCTGTCTGCTTAAAGCATGTTTTTGTTGGCACTAAGCATTGCTGTATTAAAACACAGCAATTTAGTGCTGTGAAGGTCCAGTCAGTGGAAAGGGCATAAATTATGCCTGATAATAGTTACAAGTCATTGTTCAAAAATTTCTTGTTGATTCCAGGGTCTTAACTCAAAACCTTCCTCCATTTCTATTCCATCATCCACCATCTCCATGACATTTTGAGCACCTGTCTGTGAATCCATTTTCTACCTCTCTCTCTTGTGTGATTAAAACTTCTTGGACAGTTTTGTTCATCTCTTGTCGCACACACTGAAGTATGCAAGGTATTATTATTAATATCACTACCAAAACACCCAATACATATGGAGACCTATCTTGCAAAGTTCCCTTAGCCAAGGTGCAAAGCTCCATTCTTCGGACAAATTATCTGACCAGGACCCACCATCTTCTTTAATTTGGGCTGTCAATCTTTCAGCTTTTGTATGCTTTTAAGGATGGATTCCGAGTGATCCGACTGGTTCATGCAACACAATCCTTCAAATTCCTCACAACCATGTCCTTGTGCCAGTAAAAGAAAATCAATTGCTGCTCTATTTGGAAGGGTAGCATGTCTAACACTATTACCATCGGTCAACATGTCACTGATTGCAGTGGATGTGCCATTAGTTTGTTTACTCAGCCAACATGCAACCCGATCTAATTGTTTCAATGCCATTGCTGAAGCCAGCTGGGGTAAAAACAAACCCTCTGAAACCCTTTTTGCAGCCTTCCAAGGCATGAAATTACTTCTACAGCTCTCATCATAATGATGAGAACTTGGAGCTTTTTGGCAGGATTCATGGGACAGCTGATTGCTGTGAAAACAATTCCTGTTCCTACGGATCATATACAGGAGTGATGAAAAAGAAAAAAAACCATGGTCTAAATTGACAGTAGACCTTCCATTGCAACTCCCTAAGTGGTCTAATATTATTCCAAATTTAGAAAAAATTTGGATTCAAATAAACACTTCCTTGCCTTACTTGTAAGATATGGTCATAATGATGTAAATCCACAATATGAAATTCCTTCTCACCATGAGATCAAAGAACTTATAGGAAGAATGCAAAAAAATTATTATAACTTTACCTGATAAGCCTCCAAGTGTAACAGAGATGCTAACAGCTTGCATTAAGCACATCTCTCCAAAACATCTTGCCAAAGTGCAAGTCAATGCTTTTGGAAAGCAGATTGCAGATTCTTAAGAAAAGTTAGGAAACCATTGGGAGATATGCTGGGAAAGTCTTTGGGAGAAAATTGGGGACAAAAAATGGAAAAGCTTGAAAAGGCCCTTGAAGCACAAAGAAACATTTTCTAAAAATCTGTTGGTACTGTACAGTTGGACTCTGATAAAAAGACTTGTGGCTTTGCTTGTGGTAAAGCAGGACACATGAGAAGAGATTGTCCTACAACAACAGTCAAACCTAAACCACTTTCTATTTGCCCTCAGTGTAGGAAAGGGAAGCATCTTGCCAAGTACTGTCATTCTCAATTTCACATCGATGGCAAAGCTTTGTCGTTAAATTCGAAAAAGAGCGCGGATTATCACCACACCTTGACACAAGTAGTGACCTCCTTAGAGTCAATTACCCAGTCAAATAGCATTGGTACCTCAGTCATTTATCCCTCAGTCAACCATCCCTCAAATGCTCCCAGGTCAATAGCCTCACGTACAAGGTTTGAATTGGCCTCCTCAGAATTGATACACCTTTTAAATAATTTCTGATATGAAAGTATTTCTACTGCAATTATAAGGTTTTTTCAGCAAAGACAAGAGCTTTTGATTCTAGGCAGAGATAGTACCAAAATTTTCAGACTTTCAGTCCTTCCAGCGGTTGTTTCAATAGATTTTAACAATAAACCAATATCTTTAAATCTTGCATGTAACGTTCCTATAGCGACTCCACCAAAAACACCTATAGCTATTGCAGTTCTTCTACCCATGAGTACAGCCAAGCAAAACGACTTTCCAGAGAATTCAATGCTGTCTGTGCCATTTGGAAGCTTGAGATCTTTTGGATGCAATTTTTGGACCGCAAGCAAGCAAAATTGACTTGCTTCCTGACTCATTCTGGTAAAACAGTTTATATTACAGGCATGCCGGATACTGGTGCAGATGTCCCTGTAATCTCTCACATGTTTTGTCCCAGAGATTGGGATTTAGTAGCTCCTGCAGGTTCTCTCACAGGGACTGGAGATGCTACCGTATGTTTGCAAAGTGCATCCATGATTAACATTACAGGTCCTGAAGGAAAGACGGCAATAGTGCGTCCTTTTCTTGTTCAGAAGCTTCTCACCGTCTGGGGGAGATACGTCCTGTCCCAATGGGAAGCAGAACTGGAGGTGGGCCTGTGGTGGAAACCACGTCAAAACCTGCCACTTGAAAGCTGAACTGGAAAATTGATCCTCCTGTATGGATTGATCAATGGCCTTTAACAGAGAAAAAATTAAATAGCCTTAAAGGATTGGTAAAGGAGCAATTACAAGAAGGTCACATCACACCCACAAATACTCCCTGGAATTTACCAGTATTCGTCATCCACAGGAAGGCATTGGACTCCTGGAGGTTGTTTCATGACATGAAGATCAATGTAGTGACTGAAGACATGAGATCTCTTCAACCTGGACTTCCTTCTTTATCAATGATCCCAAAACACTGGCCTCTCATTGTCATTCATTTAAAGGATTGTTTTTTCCACATCCCACTTCATCCCAATGATGCTCCAAGATTTGCCTTTTCAGTTCCAGTCATCAATCAGAGAGAACCCATGCAGAGATAGCACTGGAAAACATTGCCTCTAGAAACGAAGAATTTGCCTATAATTTGACAATATTTTGTCGCACAAGTTTTGTCTCCAGTTCGACAGAAGTATCCCAGATCCGTGATTTCACACTACATGGATGATTTGCTCATCACAGCTCCAACGAAGCCAGAGATGGAGAAAGTTTTCCTAGTGTTGTTACTGAAATCCAAAATGCTGGACTTAAAATTTCCATACCCAAAATTCAAGAAGTTCCACCTTGGAACTATCTGGGATGGAAGATGACTGAATAAACTATTACACTGCAGAAGATACAGCTCCGCACCTGTGTCAACACCCTGCAAGACTTACAACAGCTTCTAGAAGAAATCAATTGGGTCAGACCTGTTTTGGGAATCACGGACAATGAATTGGGTCCACTTTTTAATTTGTTGAGAGGAAGCTGCGCCATCGACTCTCCTGAACTCTAATACCTGAAGCTCGTGCAGCGCATGACAAGGTCATGGAGGCTCTCCAAAGACAATAAGCTCATCGCTGTATTCCAGAAAAGCCATTCTTTTCTGCAATTTTAGGAGGAAAGATGCAACTTTGTTCTGTCATTTTTCAATCAGACCCTTCTGAGAGAGATCCTTTGTTGAGAATAGAATGGGGTTTTCTTCCCTCAAGGTTTCCAAAGACTATTTTTACAGTCTTAGAGAGGATAACACAAATTCTGATTAATGCCAGAACAAGGTTATTAAGTTTAGCAGGTGAAGAATTTGCAGTTCTCTATTTACCACTGAAAAAAATTATCTCGATTGGGCAATGCAAAATTCTGCAAATTCTGATGATTTGCAACGAGAGTTATTAAATTTTGCAGATATTGCTTCTGTTCATTACCCGGCTCACAAATTGTTGCAGGCAAATTGAGTTTTAGAGAGAAACCTTTGTTAAGTAAAGAACCTTTAAACACAATAACTCTCTTCACTGATAGGATCTGGCAGAAGTCACAAATCAGTCATTACTTGGTAGAACCAAACCAAGTTCCCAACTAAAACTTGGGAATCAGATATTCAAATAGTAGAGGGATCTGCTCAGATGGTTGAGCTTGCTGCTGTGGTTCAGGCTTCTCAGTTCTTCCCACCACCTTTTAATTTATTCACACATTCTGCCTTTGTTGCTAATGTGGTTAAAAGAATAGAAGGATCAGTTCTAAAGAATCCTAGTAATGACACTTGATATCATTGGCTTTCAAGGCTTTTTACAACTTTACAATAACAAACTAATCCACAGTTTGTTTCTCACATCAGGGCTCATTCTTCGCTTCCTGGATTTTTAGGGGAAGGAAACGCGAGAGCGGACAAACTGACAGTGCTTATTTCAACCACTTTGCCAAACATTTTGGAACAAGCAAAACTGAGTCATGCCTTTTTTCACCAAAACGCACAAGCACTTGTGTGAATGTTTCAAATTTCCAAAAGTCAAGGTAAAGCTATCTGTAGTACTTGCCCTGACTTTCAGCTTGTGCAGCCTCCTGTTTCTAGAAAGAGTTGTTCAACCCACGGGGCTTGCAAAGCCTGCACTTATGGTAAATGGATGCCACTAAATAGCCTTCCTTTGGTAAATTTACCAATGCTCATGTTTCAGTGGACACATCCTCTGGTGGAGTTTTTGCTTCTCTTCACACAGGGGAAGCAGGTAATCATGCCTGTCAACATTTTTAGCAGAGCTTTTGCTTCACTGGGTGTGCCCCTAGAAGAAAAAACTGACAATGATCCCACATATGTTTCTCAAAAATTGGCCACATTTTTAAAGATTGGGGTGTTCGTCATATCCTTGGTATTCCACATTCTCCCACAACCAAGCAGTTGCCGAGAGGACACATCAGACATTAAAACGCACTCTGGATATAGAGGGGGGGAGTGGAGGTCACACCACAGATGAGATTAAACAAAGCTTTACATGTTTTAATTTCTTAAACAGCTCTGTTGCAGAACCTGATCCACCGATTTCTAGGCATTTTTATAATAACACACAGGCAAAACTGAAAGAAAATCCCCCTGTTTTAATTAGACACTCTGGGACAGGACCAATTGAAGGTCCTTTCTGATTAATCACTTTGGACAAAGGGTTTGCTTCTGTCTCTACAGGTGCAGGAATTAAGTGGGACACAGCAAAAAACGTCAAACCATATTGCACCCCAGGAAAGTTGACGAGCTCAAGACCGTAGAAGCAAGTACGCAGACATGAGCCAAACAGAGGGATCACGGGTCACACCTGACGTTCCTTGTGCATCCGTGGAACTTGCAAACTCCGATTTTATGTGGTTTATAAATGTGTCACTTGTTGGTTTCATAGAGCTCTATTGGAGAAAGCATAGGTTTTCTTTGGGTAATTTTTATTAAAGGTCAAAAGTAATGTTTTTGAATTGAGAAGGATATGGGAGGAGCTTTAGCCAACAATTAGCTCACAAAAAGGATGCTGAAAAAATCAAATGTTACTACGATGTCAGTTTTGATTGCTTCTTCTAGTGCAGAGTTTTAGTAAATTTGTAGTGTAGATTTGTCTGTGGAAAAACCAAAACCAAATGTCTGGGTGACATTAGCCAAGGCAGCAGGCTCGGATACCATGTGTTTGTCTAATTCGGAACAGAAAAGCCTTTCTTAACCTGACTAGTCAGTGTGCCAGTAAAGAATTTGCCCTTGGTCAAAAAGCGATTCAATAGTAAGCCTGGTAAAATTGACAACGGGAGGAGCCCTGTATAGTCTTGTAACATCTGGGAAAAAGAACTTCCCAAAGCAGTACCTGAACCCCAAGAATTAGAAATCCTTGGTCCTTTAACAATGGATTTTTGCCTTACATTTACAGCTAATGATTGGCAAGAAAGTGATCCTCCAAAGTACAATGTTACTCCCCATTATTTTGCATACAGAAACTCAAGGTTTTGGTGTAATTATTAAGAATGTAGGGAGGTGCTTTCTAAAGCTGACCAATATCCATGACAATTACCAAAAGGATGTTGGTTCACCTCTGTGGATAGGCCCTGGCAGGGCATCCCATCATGCCCTGAAGGTGGCCCATGTAGCAATAGGATGCTCACTGTAATTGCACCTACTGCCAAAGCGGTCATTAGGAAAAAGCAAAGGGGAACAAGATCTGGTCGTCATTATCGTGAATACTGTAGAAGTGATTTCACGCCTTGGAAGGCAGCGAAAAGGGTTTCAGCAGGTTTGTTTTTACCCCAGCTGGCTTCAGCAATGGCATTGAAACAATTAGATCGGGTTGCATGTTGGCTGAGTAAACAAACTAATGGCACATCCACTGCAATCCGTGACATGTTGACCAATGTTAATAGTGTTAGACATGCAACCCTTCAAAATGGAGTAGCAATTGATTTTCTATTACTGGCACAGAGACATGGTTGTGTGGAATTGGAAGGATTGTGTTGTAGGAACCTGTCTGATCACTCTGAATCCATCCCCAAAAGCACAAAAAAGCTGAAAGATTTGACAGCTCCAAAAAAAGAAGATGGTGGGTTATGGTTAGATGATTTGTTCCAAGGATGGAGCTTTGCACCTTGGCTAAGGGGACCTTGTAGAATACGTCTCCATATGTTGGGTGTTTTCCAGTGATACTGGTAGTAATACCTTGCATACGTTGGTGTGTGTGTGACAAATGATGGACAAAACGACCAAAGAATTTTTTATCACACAAGAGAGAGAGGTAGGAAATGGATTCACAGAGAATTCTCAAAATCTCACACAGATTGTGGATGAAGGTATAGACGTGGAGGAAGGTTTTGAATTAAGACCTTAGAACAGGCGAGACTTTTTTGGAACAATGACTTGTAATTGCTATCAGACATGACTTTTGCCCTTTGAACTGACTGGACTTTCACAGCATTAAAATTGCTGTGTTGGAATATAGCAAGGCTTAATGTGAGCAAAAAGGATGTTTTAAGCAAGTAAGAAGCAGTAATGCTGCAGTAAAGCTATGAAATGCAAGGTAGGTAATAAACAACACGGTTACAAAGGCTTCTATTTACCCGAACCGTGAGGGGGAATTGTGGGAATCCCTCAAATCAGAGGGTTCTGGGAAAGCTGCAAAAGTCACATCTCAGAGAAAGCTGAACTTTGGTTACAGCTAAGCAGTAGATTTGTCAGCAGAAAAGTTATACAAGAAGTAGAAAACTAAGGACAAATAGAACAATGGTTTGTGTCTATTACTGTAGAATCCAGGACATTCATATGTCTGAGATGTAACACAACAGAACTCTCTTTGGTCATCAGCAAACAGCTTCGTTTATTGCCTGCAGCACCCACAGCCCATTTAGCCCATTCCAAACTCCCAGGACGAGACATCTCATTGGTCTATCTCTGTGCCCCCAGACTCTGAACTAATGCAATGTCTGCATCTTAGGAGAGCTCCCATTGCCTGGGAACTTCTGTCAGTCAGTCCAGAGGCTGCTCCGTGGAGCTGAGCTGGGCTGTTCATTCTAACTTGATTGATACTGGCGCACCAGTGTGTTAACGCTTGGCTGGAATGACTCCCTGAGCTACAGAAAAGTATCTCTAACAAGATATTAGGAACTTCTAAGCTTAACAATTGTAATATTTGCCCAATTATCCCATTAAAAAAAAAACAACAATATTTAAGGTAGCAGTAATTTTTATTGAATACTTTAGAAAATATATAAATAAGGGATAATTTGGTTCAAATAATAGCACATAAGCAAAAGATACCGCAGGGTACGGAGGGCAGAGTTCTTGACCCTTGCCACTTCACGTACAAGCTTGCCAAGTGAAAATCACCCCTTATACGCCATATGTCAATACCATCTCCTCCTATTTTCGGTTCGTCACTTTTCTGTCTCCGCCTTCCTCACCACCTTTACCACGCATGCGCCACCACTCGGTTTGGTGGTCACACAATTCTTTGGGGGTCGTCACTGAGGAAGGCCCTGTAGTCTTCTTTGTTGTCCTTTAATTCACCTTCGGGTTACACATGCGCATCAAGCCAGTACGTAGCCAGTACAGCCAATGTAAGCCAAGACTAACGTATCACTCCATCTACAAATCAAGGCAATAAATCCCTTAGAATTAGCATTTGTTGGGACCGAACCAGGTTCTTGCTCATTTTTAGCACCTGTATCTTCAGCTTCTTTCCTGTGGTCCTTGAGAACAGCTGCTGGGAAGGGGGGTGGAGCCCCTCCTCTCCCTCTCTTCTTTGGCATTACACCTTTTTAACTATTTATTATTCTCAAATATTAATTACTGTATCAATATCAATTACTGTTTCAAATTTTATCAGCACGAATGATACCTATTTATCACAATAATGGAGCTCTGCGCATTGTGTTTTAAGGCTTACAAGCAGGTATAGTGTTTGAAAGAAGCAAGCAGTGTTTTAACAAAAGCTACGTGTGCTTATAGTGGTTGCACAGAACTACTGTCAATATGCTTTTGCTTTGTGCGAGTGGTCAAAAAACTTTTCAAGTAAGTTGTACCATTAAATTCTTTGCCTCCTGCCAGGGATGTGAGCTGCTGGCATCTTCCCACTGTCACAACCATGTCATGAGATTGATGCTGGAAAACAAACAGCTCGAGGCGCGTTCCTCAGCAGTCCCGTCCGTTTCGTGATTCGTACAGAGACCCGCGGCCAGCAATACTCAGCTGAGGACCAGAAGAGAGCGGAATAGCCCGGGCACTGCAGCTTCACTGCAAGGCATCCGGCAGCCTTGAGGGTACAAAGCGAGCACAGGTCGCAGCTCCTCGTGTCCGGAGCGTGCCCGGAGCAGCTCTCCCAGGCCGCAGCCCCGCCCAGGCCCAGCTCCGGGCGCAGCCGGGGCCGCTCCGCCTGCGCGGGGCCGCTGCCGGGGCGCTGTGGCGGCTCCTCCCGCGGGGCGGAGCTGAGGCGGCCCCGGCGGCCCCGGCCCGGCCCCGCTGCGCTCCGAGCGCGGCCCCGGAGCGGCCCGGCCGAGGCGGCGAGGGACGGGCGGCGAGGGGCCGGGGGCATGGGGCGCTCCGGGAACGGGCGGACATCCCGGCAGAGGGGAGAGAGACGTGGCAAAGGGAGGAGTGAGCGGGAGAGGGGAGAGATGCTGGGAGGAGGGGGAAAATCCCCGGAGAGGGGGACGAGCCCGGGAGTAGGGGAGATCACGGGACGGGGGCGGGGGTGAGATCCGTGGCAAAGGGTGGGTAGCCTTCCAAGAGGGTAGAGACGGGGAAACAGGAAAGAGCCCTGGGAGAGGGGGGAGATCCTGGGGAGAGGGAGGAGTAATGGGGAGAAGGGGAGATCCAGGGAGACGAATAAAGGCACTGGCTACAGCCCGGGAAAGGAGGGAGCTTGGGACAAGGGGTAGCTTAGGACTGGGGAAAAGCCGAGAGAGGAGGGAGAACCCAGGAGACAGGGGACAACCTGAGAACAGGGAGGAGATCCGGAGTAGAGTGGAGAGGGCCTGGGAAAGAGGGGAAAGACATGAGAGAAGAGAGCCCAGTGGGGGGAGTCCAGGAGCGGAGGCTCCTGCAGGCGGACTGGGAACGCGGAGAGCCCGGAATCACGGAGTCCTGCAGGCGGGCCGAGAACGGGCGCGGGTCAGTGCGGTTCGGGAGAGCGCGGCTGCGGGGCTGGCTCCGGAGGCGGAGGCGCGTGGAAAGCGCTGCTCGGCAGCCCCGGCGGCGCTGAGAGCACAGCCCTGCCCGGGGAGGCAGCGCCACGGGCGCCGCTCGGCTTCCCAGCCCGGCCACGGCACCGCTCGGCTTCCCCGCCGGATCCTCGGCAGCTCGGAGCATCGCTCCCTGCCCGGGCCCGAGGCTCACCTGCGCCAGGTGCACCAGAGCATCGCCTCTGCCTTGACAACCCAGAGCGAGCAGTGCCCGGCAGGGACTGCAGATCCCCTTTGGTGGCAGAGAAAGAAGAGCAAGGAATCTTCCATGGGAGAACCTGGGCAATAGGATGGGGTGTCAGTGTCCAATGTGTTCAGATGCACTCACAATGGTACTATTGCTCTTGGCTCAGAACATGGAAAAGAAGTGGGCAGACACAAATCAGCAGCTGGTTGCAATATCCAGGGATCAGTTATCAGAAGAAAATGCTACGCAACTGCTGGAATGCTTAATGGATGACTGATTACCCTTTGCCAAGTAATCTGGACTTGTTAGGGGCAGCATACTTCTGTCTCAAAAATTACTCTAGAGATATTCTTAAGAAAATTTTGAAGAAAGGCTCATACACCCACATTTTAATGCAGTTGCTGTGGGTTTGATAAATGAAATCTGCTTTAATGTCTTGATTTTCCTAAAGATTTATGGGGTTTTTTTTTTCACATGCATGCATGCTAAGTTTGAGAATCTAAGGTAAGGTCTTTTTATAGGGGATATGGAAGAGACAGGTCTTCAGCCAGCAATATGTCAGTGAGAGACAGCTGAGCGATGATTACTGAGAAGAAGAACAGCCCTGCAATAGAGGTGTGAGCTGCATTGCACAGCGCTTGCTGTGGGCCAGAGAGCACAAAGTAGGCTGGCCTGGTTGGCCTGAATATTTCTGCCAAACACTCTGCATCTCACACCTTTGCTCGGGCTCAGTGCAGAAATGCAGGATTGCAGGCGCTTCCTCCCAGAGCTGCGTGAGGCGCTGGCTCCTGCAGATGGGCCCTGCCAAGCTGTCCCTGCCTCACGCTGGCCTCGCTTCCCCTGGCACAAGAGCCAGGCCTGAAGGAGGCTGCCCTGTGCTCCAGCCTGCTGAGCAGCCCGGCTCCCTGCCCCGGTGCCCAGAGTGCTGCACACACTGCTGACCTTTGCCAGGAGTTGCAGGACAGCCGGCAGAAGAGGAGGAATCCTCAGGCAGCCCAGCGGCCCTCAGCTGCCCTTTCCCTTTCTCTGCTGCTGGGCACACTCAAGACGGCCAATGCCTCCAGGCTGGGCTGTGTCCAGCACGGCTGCGCTTCCCCTCGGCAGCTGCCAGCTGCCACCTGGGCTCTGAGAGCAGAGGATTCACCCGCTGCCAGGAACAGGCACCCAGGGCCCGGCTGCTGCCTCTTGCAGCTCCAAGGGCCTCCTTCCAGCCTGCCTCTGCCGGGGCTCAGCCTGCTCCGGCCTCTGCCCGGGCTCTGCTGGGGCTCCACCCCAGCCAAGGCCGGGCCCACTCTCACCTCCCAGGCGCTGACAGCTCTGCACCACAGGAGACCTTCCTGAGCACCCTCTCTGATCTTTCTGCTTTCTCACTTGAGCAAGGCTCTCCTCCAGCCAAAGAGATTATTGCATTTCGGGATACAAATCCAAGTGGCAGGAGCCCCAGTGCTCTCCAGTCACAGCTGAAGGCCTGCATCTGCACAGGGTGTTTGGGCTGCCTCATTGTTCTTTTGGTTTTGCCTTCAAATGCCATTGCCCTTTCTGCCTTTAAATAGAAAAACCAAAGCTGTCCAAAAACAGACCAGTGGACCAGATTCCAAAGTCAGTGTTCTCTGTAGAGGATGAATGAAGAACATCCTTTCTCCCGACTTTCACACCATTCCAAAGACACCGTGTCACTTTCCACCTTTAAGAAACAACAGATAATTCAGAAGAAATTCTTGAGCGTATTCGCAGAGTGAGAAGGAAGGGAATCTTCAAGGTGAGTTGTGGTTTCAGAAATTGTATTCATTTTCAATCCTACTCTGCAGTCCTATTAGACAATCCTAATATTACCCTAACCTTATTCCTAATCCTAATCCTAATCCTAATCCTATTCCTAACCTACAATCTTAATCTAAACTGGTGGATGAATAAATCGTCCTGATGTGGTTGTCACATTGTTCTCTTCCTCCTCTTCTTCACTGAAACAATCAGTGGCACCAGGCTGGACGCAGGCTTAGCAAAGGTTACAAATGGATGCTGCCAAAAGGGAAAAGAAACAAATCAACAAAAAATAATGGATCATGACTTTCCAAGCTCAGTGCTTCACAGGATTCCTCTGGCTTATAGAAGGATGCAGGAAGAGGACCAATGGGACCATCTACACCTCCATCTTTAAGTGCCGGACATTGCCATCTCCGGGAAATGTGGCCCAGAATCCCACTCATCCATTTATCCAGTTGTCTTCATCTTGCTAGGATTTCTGCCCTGCCAGTGCTTTAGAAATGGTGCTTTCTGTCCTTGGAGTTTCTTCTTTTCAGGAATCTCTAAAGCCTCACACTGGTCCCTCTCTTTGAAAGACAGGCACTGTGCTGATTCCCACAGGGAGACAGAGCAGTGTCTACCTTTCCATGCCCTGCCCCTCGTGTGCTGGATGGCTCCTTCCTTCCCAGCAGGGCCAGCTCAGTGGCACTGGGCCCTGCAGTTCCCTCTCTGCCACACAACCCGGCAGTAACACTGGCACAGTTCCTGTCTGCTTGAGCGTGCCAGGCAGCAGATGGGGCTGGGACAAGTCCCTCCCAGCTGTGCCTGTTTGCGTGGCAGAAACCTCTAAGGGTGGGCTGGGGGGCGCAAACCAGGGCCCCTCAGAGGCTCACAGTGAGCCCCCCAAGACTCCTCCTGCCCATGGCCAAATCTCTGACCCCTAGGCTGGGACTGGCTTCCTTGGGCTGCTGCACCACCATTTCATGTCTCTGTACCCTGCATTGCTCTACTTCAATTCTTTTGCCATTAGATAAAATTGAACACCCCACCAAATTACAAAAGAGGGAGACTGAAACAGCCAGAGGAGCTCTCCGGCTCAGGAAATGCAGAGAGAGGTGGAGTTACTCAGTTTTGTGAAGAACAGGCCCCAGGGAGACTTTATTGCCACTTTCCAAGACTTCAGAGTGGCTTTGAAGAAAGTGAGTGACATCTTTTATAACAGGGCCAGTTACAATAGGATGTGGGTGAATATTTTGAAACACTAATAGGATCTAATCAGAACTTGTTTACTCGGAGCATGGTGCCACCCTGGCACAGGTTGCCCCAAGAGCTTGTAGGTGCCCCATCCCTCCAAGCATTCCGGTTCCAGTGGGAAAGGGCTCTGAGCAACCTGATCTCTTTAAAGATGTCCCTGCTCATTGCAGGACACTTGCACCAGAGGACCTTTACAGGGCCCTGCCAGCCCAGCCCAGTCTAGGATTCCTCACCATTTTAATTTGAAGAGCACCAAGAGTGGAGGTGAGGAGGAAGGGGGCTCATGTGATGCCTTGGACTTGAGTGGAGGAGGAGCCCATCCCTCCGAGCCTGTTTCACCTGCAGCCCCTTCACATTTTACCTGCAGGAGCTCCCTGGCAGACCAGCGCTGCTCCTCGTCTGTCTGCAGGCAGCAGCTCAGGAAGTCACGCAGGCAAGGCGAGAATCGGTTGGGCTGCTGCAGCTGTGGGGTCCCTACTGTGGCTATCAGTTGTGTAGCCTGGAGAAAAAGGAGACACCAGGCTCCACTTGCTGCTTTCACATCTCTAAGTGCTCTCCCACCTCCCTTAGTTTAACCTCTGTTCTTCAGTGGCAGTTTCTGCCCTGGCAGAGACCCAGAGATCATTTTCCTTTACCAACCAAACACCCAAACCCTGATGCAGCCACAGCTTTTCCACCATCCCGAAGATCTTGCCTTGGCAGCTGATTTCATTGACTGACCTAGTTAGTGGGAACTACATCAGCAAAAGCACATTTGCTTCTCTGAGGATTCACACCAGCTTGAGAGGCTTTTTGGAAAAGGGACTGTGCTATACAAACTAATTTCAAGGCTTAGTACATGAAAGGCATGTCTGCAGTGCTTGTTGGTCCTTTAAGCGCACGTGCCCAAGAACAAAACTCATCATACTTTTTGTGCTTTTCTTGAAAACAATGGTCATTGGAAGGAAAGAAAGGGAATCCATCAAGTAAATCCCAGGAAAGGAAATAAACATTTGCAATCTAATCTTCAACAGAGACACATTTAGATGCCTGCACAAATGTATTGGGATGAAAATTCGTGCTTGGGCACAAAGAAGCCACCTGCAGCTCTGTCTCTCAGCAGTCTGAAAATTGCAGGTTCCCATTTTGCAGCAAAAGAAAAATTGTCATGGTCAGAAGAAGGAGAGGTGCCATCCCTATGGCCACCCTCTGCTCACTTGGCTACTCAAGTCAATGCATTAATGGTAGGCCCATGCCAGAAAGAGCCAGGAAACAAAGGGGAGGCTTTGGCAGCCTGTCCGCATCACCAGGCTCTGGCTTGGTGACACAGAGAATGTGCCTTTGGCTAGGACAGAAACACGGTGACTGAGTGTTTCAGGAGCACTGTACAAGAAGCAGCAGAGACTCAGTGGCCTTTACACTCTCATGCCCAGGTTTCAGGCATGTTTCCCAGTGAGAAGAAACTGCTCAGGGAGTTAGGCTCATCTCTAAAGACCACAGTTTTAGAAACTTTGTTGGGTTTGTGTTGCCTTCCTTCCTTTCTGGAAAGATAACAGCAGTTGTCAGATGCTTCTTTTCTGCTCTTAAGGCCATCTCCACAGCCAAAGGACTGGAAGCACTTAAAAGGCAAAGGAAAGTGTTGCCTGAGAATAGAGTTTGTTTGGAGTTTGTTTGCATGTGGTAAGGCTTGAGTTCCCCCACTGCTGCAAGCAAAACCACAGCAGATGCTGATGTGTTGCAGGCACATTTTTAGGAGGGGTCCTTGGTGGAAGTAGTTCAGGCAGATGGCAATGGGTTTTGTCCAATGGCACGCAGGACAAGGGACAGGTGAGAAAGAGAGTGGGATCAGTGAGTATTTGCTCCTTACCGTGATGGGACTTTGGTTCCAGTAGGGAGGTTCTTGCTCTATCATTTCAATCCCCACAATTCCAAAAGACCATATGTCCACTTTGGGACCATATGGTTGACCTGTCAGCACTTCGGGCGCCAGCCACCAAGGAGTCCCGACTACCGAGCACCGTCTGCTCTGCTGAGGGCTGAGCTGAGTAGAGAGGCCAAAATCACCTGAGGAGAAAGCAAAACACTGTTTTTATTTGAATTCTGTGCAATTAGGAAAGCAAGCCAAAGAATTCCCCAGTAGAAGTGTTTGAAAATGTGCTGTTGAATCTCCTGGCATTGGCGACTTTTAAACTCCCCCCATTTTTTACACTGTCTCCAGTAGTGTCTTTTGTTCTTTGGAAGCTTTAGACTTGTAACTCCCTCCCTCGGGAAGGGACACACACAGAGCAAGGCCACTCTTGACTGCTTGTTCCTTCTCCTTCCTCTGTGCACCTTGCAACTGTGCCCTCAGCTCACAGCGGGTGTCCCTGTGCTGCCACCAGCACCATTTTTGGGGAGCTGGCTGTCACTCAAAGCAGCCCCACCCCCACATCCCTGGAATGCTGCTCCTGACCAAGAATACACTGACCCAGCTTGACAGAACCATCGGTTTTGAGAAGGATGTTATCACTCTTCACATCTCTATGGATCACATGGTTTGTGTGAAGAAAATGCAGTCCTTGCAGGCACTGAGAGAGAAAACAGAAAGAGGAGGGCAAAAATGAGTGATGTGATTTCATCCCATAAGAATAGCAACAAAGAATCCAAAAGATTCCCTCTCCAGGGGAATGGGCAGTAATGGCAGAACACAGTGCCACTGAGAGGAAGAGCTTGCTGCTCCAACACTTGCAGAGCAGGACCTTTCTGAGGAAAGGCATGTCAGCTTCTGAAAGAGCAACAGCCAGGATGCAAACCAGCCAGGATGACTGCTGCTGCAGTGCATGTGCTCAGAAGCAAAGAGCCTTTTGGCTGCACTCCTGTCCTTGTATGCTGAGGCCTGAGAGAAATGAGTCTCTCTCTTTTTTCTTTGCTGATCATTTCCATTCATGCCACCAGCACCTTTGCTGTCACAGGCAAGGAATGCAGTGAAGACAGACTCCAGGCAAACATTTAGAGAGGCAAGGTGGAGAACAGCAAATAAAAAGACATGAGCCAGAGCGAGAATACAACAGCAGGAGAGAAGAGTACTGGCACTGAGTACAGGGAGTGCAGAGGCACTGGCAGGCCTTTCACTTGAGATGCTTTTACTTGCCCATAGCATAGCAGCAACACAGAACCAAAGCTTGGCACAGGAAATCACTGCAGGTCTGAGCCCCTGTTTCCCAGACAATCCTGCCCAAGCCCTTGGAAACACAGATGGGATTGCTGACCTCGCGACTGATGGCTGCTGCCTCATCTTCATACAGGGAGGTCGTGCTGAGGATATCGTTCAGGGTGCCTCCGTCCATGTACTCCAGCACCAGCCAGAGTTCCTCACCCACAAGATAGCTGAAAGAAGGATACAAGGCTGTGGAGATGAGCATGCATGGCTACGTTGATTTCTGCTTCCAGGTTTCTTATTTCCAGATGCCTTTGTGACAAGGACAGAATCATAGGAATAGATATTCCCTCTTGGCTGTGCATTGTTTGCAAGCTGTGCAGTCTCAAGGAGACAGGCACAGCTGTGAAAAAGGAGATGTCTTAGATGGCTAACAAGTGAAAAATGCAGTTTAGAAACAGCCCAGATAAAAAACCTGTCAGGCATGGTGTTTCTGGAAAGAAGCACCTAGTCTTCCTGGCATGCCCAGCAATGGCAAAGAGTGGCAACAATCCAAGGGAAATCCATTTTAGGAGGGTTCATCAGCACTTCAGAAACTTGAAAAAATCAATCCTAAATAAATGTGGAGGCAGTAAACTTCGAGGCTGATGACTAAGGAAGATACAGCTGATCCAGGTTGTGAATAATTTTGGAATAATTTTCAAACTAGGTGTGCCAGGGAAGACTCATGCAGACAGGATGCACTCTCTTCTCATCCATTGGAGATGAGTAGAGAGATAGGAATAAATAAAAATTAACAGCTCTACTTTCTGCCACTGATCAAAGTGGGTTTTTAACCTCTCATGTTTGCTGTTTATAAATGCACACATGGGATAAGACCATAACCACTCACCTGTCTAAATAATTCACAACATTGGGACTCCTGTACCTCTTCATGATTTGAATTTCATTAACGCTTCGTTCCATCCTCCTCGGTCCTTGAATATCTATTTTCTTTATGGCCACCTAAAATGACATTGAAAATCAGTAACTTGAGCAGTTGGTGGCAGCAGACAACAATGCACATGGAGCGAGTGATTTTGCAATGACACAGCTGAGCTGTGCCAAACTGCCTTGTGATTAGGCACTGCAGTAATTAGGAACTGACATTCCAACAGCCCATTTCTCTGCTGCCTTGGGAGCTAGTTACAGGACACGTGGGGCCACTGACATTTTGCCTTGTCCACTTGGTAACAGTTGTGTCTCAACTATCACCCACAGATGTCTGAGCACAATCTCTGCTGCTCTTTCTAGGATTCACAAGAAGTAATCAATGCCTTAATACTCTGTGGATACATCTTGGGCTATGGGCAGGGCTTAGGGCTTTTAGGGCACCTTGCAGATCTCTCCCTATGTGCAGTTGCCAAGTGCAGCACTGCAGGTGGCTAAGGAACCACCAGTAACTTTCCGATGGATTTGCTGGCAGCCAGAATCGAGAATTCAGGACTGTGAAGCTGTAGCCCCAAAGAGCAGGGAGGTGCTCTAAGGCACCACCTTTGTTTTAGCAATGGAGAGCGAGTGAGCGCGTCCTTGTCTGAAAGGAAGCGCTGCCCTGCATGCCTGCCTTCGGGCAGCTGAGGAGGACAAAGTGCCAAATGTATTTTGCAGGCTGGCACCAGTCTGTGCTTCTTGTGCCTTTTCAGCTCTAGCCAAAGCTCCAGCCACAGCTCACACCAGAGGAGAAAGCCCCTCAAGAGCAGCAGAGTCTGCAGGGGCTGTTGATATTTACCTCTCCTCCTGTGGCAGTGTCGAGTGCTTTAAACACCTCTCCAAAACTCCTAGAAACAAAAGAGAAGCAGAGAAAGGAGAAGCCATTTAGATCTTGCACTGAAAGCCAGCCCACACAGGAGATCTGTGCTGTAAATGCCTAAAACCTGCAGGACACTGGAAGCATGGAGACGTCCTTGACAATGCCTTCTGAGCACACTTAGAAATTCTGATCAGCTCCGACAACCTAAGCCCAGTGCCTGAACACATTTGCAGCTTGTCTGACTTCACGCCTGATACCTATTCCACCAGCAAAACACTTGATGCATAGTTATGTAAAATTAGCATTGCTTGGACTCACCCACTGCCAATATTTTCCAGTTCAATGTATTTGATGATGGGATTTTCCATCTTCACCATTCTCCCTGAGGGAAACAAAATGCAAGATGTTCACTTTAAAGCAGAGATCCCACCTTCTCGGAGATAGAAAAGGCAGCCGCACTGTCTGAGGCTCTGAGACCTCCCGTGGTTAGCCAGCTCTGAGCTGGCTAATAACAAAAGGAACAGGAATTGGAAACACAAGAAAAGAACAGCACATCCACAGCACAAGTCTGGCTGGCACAGAGACTGATTTCTTGCATCCTTTGAAGTGAGAGACCTCTTGACAGCAGAGGAGTCTCCTCTCAGAGGAGACTGAGACCAGAAGAGAATACCTACCAAGGCAAATAAGTTTGTCATCTAGAAACATTGAGGAGAGCTGGATCTACCAGTGCCTTTGTTTTCTTGGCAATAAAGACTGCGAGATTTAGAAAAGGTTTCTGACTTGCTAAGATTAAATGCACCTGGACATACAGAATCAATTGCTCTGAACAGATGTCAAGTTCAGAACAGGAGGAATATTGCCAAGTGTTCCCATCTTTTCCACCTTGCAGCAGTTTGCCAATAGAATGCCTCTGCGTTAGTAAACCACAGCAGCTCATGCCAGAACCAATTGCGACGGGGCTTTCAGCATCAGGACCCTCACCCTTTATGAGCAGGATGAGCTCAAAGACGCCCTTGTCCGTGCCCTGCGCGAAGAACCACGCCGCTTCTCTTCACCCTGACAGCGCGGATCAGTCGCTCCCATTGCACTCGCCCTCTCGGCACCGCACACGTCCCCATCTTCCCAACTCGGCACGGCGGGCACGGGCACAGAGGACAGCAGTGCTCCTCAGGCACCCCTGTGACACAGAGAGCTGCCCAGAGCAGATTCTGACCCTCTTGTGAGTCGAGGCCGTGCGAGGCAGAAGCCGGCCCAGAGAAGGGGCTGCAGCCTCAGGCAGCTCCGCGCTGCAGCAGCCGGGCAGCAGCGGGACCCTCCCAGCTAAGGGAGGCTCCAGCCTCTGCAGTGCCTCCAGCCCCCAGGGGCAGGGCAGCGACCACAACAAGTCTGGCAAAGCCCAAGCATGAGCACTGACAGGCACTGATGGGAAGAAGCCAGAGCCAGCCTGAGCCCCGTACAAGCTTTTGCCCCCATTCAGGACACAACAGGATGGGCATTGAGATCAGCCCCTCCGAGATGTGGATCAGTGCCCTTTTTGTCCCAAAAGGTGATGGTAGACACAGAATCCACTGGGCTCTCTTCTCAACTCTACCAGGTCTTATCTGAGAGCACAGCACTTGCAGCTGTTATGGGTAAGAAGCAGATTCATTGGGTTTAGCTGCAGAATCACAAAGGGCTTGATTTGTTCTCCTGGAGACTGATCTCAGCAGGGCTTCTACCAGTGGCTAGAACGAAGGCTGTCACAGCAATCTGCTGATGCAGGAACAATTCCTGCTTCTGCCTTCGGCAGAGAGGGAAGCCCAGGCAAACTCCAGCCAGTCTAAGCTGCCCTCAGAGGCAGCAGGAACACCCAGAGCTCTCTCTTGCTGCCTTGGAGCAAAGCCAGCACTTCTGTGACACTGAAGTGAGGAGAACCCTTTGGTACAGCTCTTCTGACATGTGCACACAATACACTGTCCCTCAGATAAGAAAGATAGCAGACGTACTGTGTTGCTCCAGGGAGTCACCCGCCATCTCCAGTTGCTGAGCAGCAGCTGGGTCAGCACGGGAGGTGAACCAAGTGCTCAGGCTCCACGTCTTCGGCTGGGGAGCAAAGGCTCCTTGGGATGGCGATGCTGCAGCAGCTTCAGTGTCAGATTTGAGGTAGATCTGAGAGAAGAAATGAGTTGATGTCAGGAAGGTGTGGCAGAGATTGCCCTGAAATGCAAGAGAGATTGCCATTTGAAATGCAAGCCCTTAGGAAATAGCTGTCAGCCACATGCAGAGCTCTTCAACTGGATTGCTTTGGATGTCCACTTGTGAAACCAAATGCTCAAAACCAAAGGCTGGTTTTACTCAAGTTCATAGCCACTTTCTTGTTCTAAAGGATGACTGCAGCAACGACCGCTCCACTTCCTCCCAAAGGCTCCTTTTCCCCTCCTATGTCTGCAGATATATTTGCAGCTCCTCATTCTAATGTTCTACCTCCTGCCATGAAATTCTCTTTTTCTGCACCTTCCTTGGG
Organism: Melozone crissalis; assembly: GCF_028551555.1. Taxonomy (NCBI): domain Eukaryota; kingdom Metazoa; phylum Chordata; class Aves; order Passeriformes; family Passerellidae; genus Melozone; species Melozone crissalis. The sequence goes on along the minus strand of NW_026535783.1, from coordinate 14,318,620 downwards.
AGGTGCTTATCCTGCAGCATCTCTGGATGGTACAGTTCCTGGGCCTCATGCCAGCTTTGGGGCTCTTGGTTGCCCGTCATTTGCTGGAACTCGCTGCAGGCTGCCAGGTAGGATGGTGAACCTTCCACCTGAAGTCAAACAGAACAAAGCAGTCAGAGACTACAGCTTGTCCCCGTCAGCCAGGAGTCATCGACTGGGAAGAAAGTAAAGGACAGGAGGAGATTAACAAGGGATACAGACAGCTTGTAGCTCATATTCCAAATCCATGTGAGTGACCATTTTCACCTGCAAGAACACCTCAAGAAACAAGGTCACCTGGAAGAAGCCAGCAGGAGTTCATTGGGATGACTGCTGGCTAAATGGCCAAGGGAGTAATGCCACTGTCTAGAGCATCAGCTGAGATTCAGCAGAGCAGGAAGTTTCTTTGAGAGCAGCTCTGACAGAGGCCTCATCAGGATGGCACTCAGAGGCAACACCCCACCCCCCTGCTGCTCTGCACTGCAAAGGCAAGAAGGGCAGAAACCACCCCTTGGGTTACTGCAGTGCCTATTGATATTTCACTCGCTTTTCTAGAGCCTTTTGCTCCTGAAGGAGGCAATTAATTTTCTCTTTGATGATTTTAATTTTTTTGTCTGGCCTCTCCTTCTTTGCCTTGATCCTAGCCTCAGTTTCCTGCAGCTGTGCCAGCACCTGTTTGTCCATGTTCTGTAAAAAACAACGGAAAGGACTCTCTTTCATGAGTGGAGTGGCTGCCATTCTTTCATTCACCTGTTTTTGTTGACTGTCCCTCTCCATAGGGAGATTCTTCTCCTCTTGGATGTCTTCATTCCCCCTCTTCACTGCCATGTCACTCTGAGCTTCGGGCAGCTCTGCTTGTGGTTCTACCTGGATGTTCTGTGCACACAAATGCAGAGCAAGTGACTGGGAGCTGCTATCAGACTCAGCTTTTCCCTCTTGTAGCCTCAAAATCACACTGATTCATTCTCTTTCTTCTCCTTCCCTACCCACATCTGCTTCCAATGTAACCCTCCTGTCCCAGGGCTGTTCTCTGCAGATTCCAAGGCTCTGTGCTTTCAGTGCCTGTGGGTTTCCTGGCCTCCTCAGTCCCAAGAGCTGTTGTTTATGCCCTTCTTCCTGCCCTTCCCTCTGTGCCCTGGCCAGTCAGGCTTACCTGGCCTTTCTCCTGTGGCACTTCCACCTGCTGCCCGAGCTGCTCTTCCTGCTCTCGGGCTGGGAACAGCTCTCCCTCGGTCTGGCATGGTGTCTCTGATGAAGCAGTCTGCTCCTGCTCTCTCTCTAGAAGCACCTGCACAGAAAGCAAGAGAAGATGGGTTTCAGCTTCCCATATGACCTTTGTGGGCCAAGACTCAAAGACTGCTGGGCTCACACGTTTCCAAAGCACTGTGCTGCCGCTCTGCTGGGTCATTCTCTGTTTGAGGGGAGGCACAGATTCCAAAGTGGCCCTGGCCCTACAATCAGGGGCCATCTGGGACTGAAGCTGCAAGAGCCTCTAAGGCAGCTGACAGGGAAGGTGTGGCATTTCTCAAGGGTCTGGTGAGGGCCTCCCTCTGCTTCTACCATGTCCTCTTTGTCTCTCCTGAAGGGATGCATTTAGGGGAGCATTGCATCTTCCACTGCTTTGGAGCAGAGCCAGGAAGATTCAAATAGATAGATAGATAAACAGATCTCACTTTTATAATCTCTCTTTACTGTACTGTGGGATTTAAAGTCTTTGAACGGAGAGAGATCTAGATCTCTCTCCTAGGTTTTTTTTAAGGAAAGGTAGTAACTTAGAGAAGAAGAGAAAACAATTATTATGTCTACTTGCTGTTCTTGTTTTTTAGTACATGAAGAATGTGTATATTGATTGTTTACTGAAAGTGATTTGTTAATTGCATTTTAGGGATAGTTGTTTAGATTGATTAGGTTATTAGATAAAAGACTGTGTGGAGACAGTCACTAGTTTTTCTTTTGTATCTTTTTAGTATAGTATTTCTTTACTATAGTATTTCTTTACTATAGTTTTACATAGTACTAGTGTAATATAATGTAGCTTAATAAAGCATTTGCTTAAACTTCTACATCACAGAGTCAAAGCATATTTTTCGCCACGTGGGGGGTCACCCTGAATCAATAATGTCCTTTCTGTCGCTACACACATCAACAGTTGGTAGCAGTGCCCCAATCAGAACCCATCCTGAACTTGCTCTCCTGTTGCTTCAGTAACCCACACTCTTGGGGAATCTGGAGCATGTGGGTCCTTATGGAATGCAGTCAGACCCAGAGCACTGAACTAGGAACTGCACTCTTTGTGCATCTGTGCTCGGGCAAGTTCTTCTCTTGCACTTGACCACACTGATGGTGCTAAAGTGGCTGGAATCAGAAATGCAGCCCAGCCCCTCCCACCTCCTCTAATCTCTGAGGGCCAGCTGGAATTTAAGCGCATTGATTTCCTGCTCAAGGCCCAAACAGAGCACACACTGATTCCCTGGGCTGCCAAAAGACACGGGAGCCGTTGACTTGAAAATGATGGGCAAGCCCTACTGGCTGGTCTGGCACCAGAACAGCTCGTTCTGCACCAACATCCCTGCCCCAAACTATGTGTTCTTGCGCATAAATACTGCATGATCCAGAACTGCGTCCTTGAAAACTAAAATTCTAGGAGAATTTCTGCCAGTGCTGTAAAAGTGCAGGAAAGACTGAGACAAAGCTCCCTTGCTCCCTGGAGAAGGAGAAATTGCACCAGGGTTTTCTTTCTATCAAAAAAACAAATCAACAAAATATGAAAGTGTTACTCACACCAGTGTCTAAAGCACTTGGATGCAGTGAGGGGATGTCTGGAAGGGAAACAGCCCTTGTGCTGAGCTTTGGATCTATGGATCTAAGGCAGCGATTTATGGAAGTCCGCCTGAAGGTGCCTCATGAGCCCCCCCCATTTTCCAGGCTAAAGCACCCTCAGCACCTCCTCCCTGGCCTTGTGCTGCACCCCCTTGCCCAGCTCCCCTGTCCTTCTGTGCATACACTGCAGCCCCTCCATGACTTTCTGCTCCCCAGGGCCCACAAGTGCACACAGCACTCCAGCTGTGGCCGCAGCGCTGGCCAGCACAGGGCCACGCTCACTGCCCTGCTCTGCTGCCCCACTGCCGCTGGCACAGGCCACCATGCCCTTGGCCTTCTTGGCCCCCTGGCCACACGCTGCCTCATCTTCAGCTGCTCAAGGCCGCCAGCCCATAATCCTTTTGGCCCACACAGCTCCCCAGCCACAAAGGTGCCCATTTCACTTCAGATACAGCAGGCATCATTGCAAGATGTCCTTCCTGTTCTAACACCTCATGTTCCACGTAGATATTAGCCACTGCCCCTTTCTCACCACCGAGGGCTCCTTGTTGAGGTCCACGTGGCATCTGAGCTCCGGGTGCAGCCTGTCCCCACACTCGCTCAGCAGGTGCCTGGACACAACTGACAGGGCGCTGGCACCGTGCTTGCTGAAGTGCAGACCCTGCAGGGCCGTGACAGCCTCCGGCCTGCCCTCAGCCACTGCCCTGAGAGAGTCTGCTGCTCGCTCCGGGGAGGCTGAGGTGATATCAGCCTCTGCCTGCAGCTCGGCCGGGCCTTCGGTTGTTGTGGCGCTGGTGTTTCTGCGCCCAAGGCCCAGGAACCTCCACAGTATCTGCAACAGAAGGAAGGGCAGGAAAAGAGGGACGTTCCGTGGCCTGCTCCAAGCACGGCGCTGGGCCGAGCAGTGCCAGCAGGCCCAGCCCCGGTGAGGATGGCCACAGGTACCTGCGCTGGTCTGTGGAAGCAGCCGTGAGTGGGGTCCCGCTCTTCTACCCAATCCTTGCCCGCACCTGGCAAAGAGCAAATGCAGCCAGAGCTGAGGGGCTGCAGGAGAGGCCCGAGAACATGGCCCAGCCCTGCATGGCCCAGGCAGGGACAACCCCCGGGTGCCAAGGGGACAGAACACGGCCAGCAGGGGCAGCCCCAGCCCCTCTTACATCCTGTCTGTGGGGACATCCATAGGGGCAGGGATGGGATGGGGCCAGGCCGGCCGCAGGCGCCAGCTCTGCGGCCCGGAGCTGCCACTCACCGTCCTGCATTGGCTGCAACTTCTCCGGCTCTGCAGGCTGCTGCGCTGGGGAGGCTGCAGGCCCTTTCTTTTTCTTGCCCCGGAGCACCCTGAAGAGCCTGAGCACTCTGCCTGCCATCTCGTTTTTAGCCTCTAGAGAACTTTGGGCCAGATGGCTGGGAAAAGCTCTGATGGAGAAAGTCCTGCAGTCTGGCCACAAGGCCAGCCGCAAGAGTAGTGCCTTGGAAATGCTGTGGGTCAGCGACCAAAAAGCTGGCTGTGTGGGGCTCCTCACAGCACAGCTCTGGCACGTCCTCTCCTCTCACGTGCACCGAGCACTGTGGCGTTGCTTCGTCACCGCCAGCAGCCACTTCACCATGTGTCACAAAGGGCCCTGTTCCATTCCGTTCCATGGTAATTGTGCTGTGCCTTTTCAGCAAGGGCCCTTGGACACGCTGCCAAGTTCTCTGGGGCTACCCCAACCCTGCCCCAAAGTTCTCTAATTGGAACAAATCCATTGCCCCAAGTGTCTAAGACATCCTGGGATGCACCCAGCCCAGCCAAGTGCTCAGGGGAGGACTCTCCACGGTGCCAGGCCAGCACAGCCCAGCTCACTGCTGGCTCTGGAGCAGAGCAGCTTCCAGCAAGCACGGGGCAAACACATCTTGCCAAGAGTTAAAACTCACCAGATAGGGGAGGTGGCATGAATGTGTGCATCAAGGCCTTTGAATTCACAGCTCCCCAAGACAGCTTTGGGGCACTTGGCTGGACAAACAGGATCCGGCTCAGTCCTGTGCTCAAAGGTGGGCAACAAACCCTGCTGCAGGTGCTTGGCTTGGTCTCTGCAGGCCCAGGCAGATGCCAAAGCTGCTCTTCACATCCTTCCCCTGCCCCTCAGCCAAGTGCGAGGACTGAAGGAAACACAGGAAGTCAAATGGAGACACTTGCACCTGTCTCATTGGGGGCTCCTGGGGAAGCAGTTTCCTTGGCAATCAAGCCCCTCTCTTCCAAGGGCACTTCCCCAAATGTGTACATTTCCTGGGCAACACCAACCCACCCTTAAGTGCGGGGTGCGGAGGTTCATGGGCATCACACCATAACCAATACGATCCAGTGAAGCTAAATTTATTATTCCTAAAAGGAGTCTATTTATAATAAATCTCTACTGTCCACGCCTCTCTATCTAATACATGATTGGTTAATCCGAGCTGTTCACACCTCTAAAATAGATTGCTGATTGGATTATCTAAGTTTTCACGTGTCTTGCTGGGGTTGTATGGCCCCCCCATGGCTCACTTTCTCAAGCTTGCTGACAAACTTGTTGAGTCCTGATGACTCTTCTTCTTGCATCTTCTTCAAGGATATACCGACCCCATTTCTGAATATGTCCATAATTCATTCTTTGTGAACGTGTTCATTATTACAAGCAGGCTGGATTGTGCATCGGCTCAATACGGCCGTTGTCTTTCAAAAACTCCTCCACCTGCAAAATATCTTTAACAATTCCCTGCTTTTGTTTTTGCACAAGCCAGACTGATTTAAAAGCACAGTCAATTTCTTTTTGCTCACAGCGTAGTAAGCAAGGCACTATTAGCAGAACTGAAAAAAGAATGAAATACAAAGCCAATAATATGTAAGATTATTTATTCATTACATAGCCAAGAATACCTAATACCAAAGCATACTAAGTCCTTGAGCCAGCCTCTTATTTCCCAGGATTTTAGCCACTCATCCAAAGAATTCTAAACAACTGTCAGCTTTATCATCTTCTCCTTAAGCAATGACACTTACTTGTCCATAGATTCAGAGTGCTCAAAGAGATTCATGCAACCCATCCCTTCAAAATCTTCACACCCACCTCTCTGTGCTAGCAACAAAAACACTATTGCAGCCCTATCCTGTAATACAGCGTGGCGTATGCTACCTACATCAGTGGTAAGCTCATTCAGTATTGCAGATGTAATGTTAATTGGTTTGTCTGTCCAACAAGCCAATTGTTTGAATTGTGTAAGGGCCTGTGATGAAGCTACTCCTGGTGTAAAAAGTGATGCCAGTATAACCAACGACATATTCTACAATTCTACATTATCCTTACAGTCTGAGCCTAATAGATGCACACTACGTTTTGGACATTGGAATTTGTGTCTGATGTCAAGCATCTGTTGAATGCTAGGGGCAAACAGTGTCAATTTCCCAAAATAGCACAGTCCTCCTCATGCTTTCTCAGGAATCGCAGGCTAAGTTTAATCTCCACAAATGAGAAAAACTCCAGGAGGTGACGTCCTTGCAGATTTTGGTTTTAGGGATACAACCATGTCCAACTGGCACAGTCTGCCGTGGTATTGTAATACCAGGAAGAAACAGGAGATATCCAAGTGCCATCATCACCGGGTTTTCCTGATTTCTCCCTAATCAGCTCTTTACCCGTGTGGTACTCATAGAACAAACAGTAATTTCCTGGCACTGATCCCAAAATATCTAATTCCTGTGCTCACTGACTTGTAGTATTTAAACCTTGAACGATTGTAAATGCCTGAATTCCTAACGGATTTCTAGGGATGCTTTGTTTTTCACACCAAATTTCTGTGATCATCCCATTTTGATTAGTGTACCAATTTGAACAGGCCTTACTTAAGTTGCCATAAATTTGAGCTCTGGCCCAATTTCCCAATTCTTCCATTGAGTCTAAAGGAATTCCAATGAAACAGGTGCCAAATGGATCTGAAGGTGGAGCTAGTGATAGGCAGAAAAATTCCTGCCTTGTTCTGTTAGCCTATGTAACCCTCATGTTAGCTCGCTGGTTTATCTTGTATACCCCGTGCGTTTCCTTAATCACTCCACTAAGCAACATTGTTAATATTTGCCAGACTGGTGCCATTGTCGCCCTTGTGGTCCATCATGCCTGCTCTTTGCCCAAACTGCTTTAGCTTGTTCTCACTCCAAATCTCTCAAGTGATGTGTTTGTGTTATTGCTATTCTTCCTCTACATTCTGTAGCTATTATCTTGCTCTCTAGCACAATTTGATTTACTACAGCAATTAAAGCAAGTTTAAACTGCAATTGCAGTAACAATCTTTGCTTCTATATTTCTATCAAAGATACATCTTAGAGAAAACTCTGATATCTTCTTGAGTTATGCCTTAAAAATTTAGCTAATGCCATTCTCGGGGTACTAGTGTTAAGTGTGTAAGAGCAGTTTTTGCATATTATGTTGATAGGCTTAAATTATTGCTTTTCCCTGGAACCATTAATCAATTATGTTCTTGACAAACTTGTCGCCAAGTTTTTAGTTACACTTGATACAATCAACCTTAAGCCATGGCTTACATGCACAACTATGCAGATACCAAGCATTTTCTATCTGATTTACAACTTGTGAGGGAAGTGAAGATCCACGTGGCTGGAATCCAATGAATGCCTTTATCTGTAAGTAAGCACATAGAACTTCTTCCTCTTCATTTCACTGTAGCTGGTCCTTGCCACACCCCTGTTCCTGGACTTTTGAACATGACCTGAATGCCGTCAGGCAATTCCTCCCTTGGATTATGTGTGAGGGCATGATGCACAAGAATACGTGCATCTTCCCTATCTCCTGTTGTTCTGAGGTAATTAGGCACAAAATTGGCTTTAGCTATTTTTTCCCAGGGGATAACCCTGCAGTTCCCCCTTTTTGTTATTGCAGCATGTCCTTGAACATCTGATGGGCATGCTCAATAATTGCCTGTCCAGTAGGATTGTGAGAAATACCAGGGTCACGTCAAATACCCCATAAATTACAGAAACCTTTGAATTTTAGGGAACATGAAGCAGGACTATTGTCAGTCTTAATTGCTAAGGGGATACCTAATATGGCAAAGAAATTGAACAAATATTTCTCAACATGACGTCTCACTTGTTAAGGGAGTACCCTATAAAACACAAGCATAGGTATCAATGCAAACATGTACAAATTTTTGCTGACCAAATTCTTATACATGAGTTACATCCAGTTGTCATAACTGCGAGGGCTGAGTACCCCTAGGGCTAACACCATGCCTAAACCAATGCCATCTCGTTGACCGGTCTGGACAGGATCACGCAATACTAGAAGCATCAGCAAAGGGAAAAGCAAATTTTTTATCTAACATTTTTGCAGATTGATGAAGAAATGCATGGGAAGTTTTGGCCTGTCATCCTGTGCCACTTCCCTGTCACCTCAGTGCCACCATGGCCCTCGGCTGCCCCACAGCCCTCAGCCCCAGCAGCAGCTCAGGGTCAGCGTCCCTTTGGCGCCACCGCCCCCTCAGCCCCCTCAGCCCCCTCTGTCTCACCGTCCTTCAGCAGCTCCTCAGGGGACAGGACCTGGGGCCAGCGGCAGCTCCCACCGCTCCAGGGACAGCCGGGGCTGGAAGTGCTGCTCCGCCCGGCCCGGCCGCCAGCTCGGACCCAGCACAGGGACAGGGGACACAGGGGGCACCGGGGCAAAAGCAAGAGGTGAAAAAGGCAGCCGAGGGGGGAAAGAGGTAAAAATGCAGCCTGGGCTTACACAGCTCAATCTATGCATCTAAACTTCCACATACCTCACACTAAATAACTAAGCATATTTCTAGATCTATATCTAAGCATCTAAATTTAAGCATCTAAATGTAGGTGCCTAAATGTAGGCATCTAAATGTAACTCTATTAATGTATAAATGTAGATCTCAGAATCTAGAAATGTAACTACTTCTATCCCATCTAGAACAATAGAGATCAATTTAACTATATAGATATATATATATGCACATATAAACACACCTCTGTAAATCTATACATATAACTATATGGATATAGAAAGAGAATTGTAGAAATCTATAAATCTATGTGTACACTAAGGGATTCCACCTATCTGATGCTCACAGGCTCTCCCTCTGGTCCTTCTTCCCATGCAGGGCAGCCCTCCTGACAAGGCAGATCAGCTGGAAGCCTGGGAAGCAAAGGGAACACTGGGTCAATATTGGCCTCTCTGCATCATTTGTCCCTTTGGAAGTAACTGTCCTTCTATCAAAGTCTGTAAAAGATGAGCCGAAAGGCAAAATCTCACTTGGCAATTTGAAGCCTGCTCTTCAAAGAGCCAGACTCCTTCCAAGAGTTTATAACTTCTGAAGTTTTGAAGTATCCCAATACACTGAAAGCCCTCAGTGTATTGGGATACTTTCGCAGGGCCAAGGGCCCCCATGAGAGCTTGAAACACAGACAGACCCAGCTGCCACAAAGAAGCCCAGCCTGGTTCTTTCTCTGTGCTGACAGAGACACCTCAGTCCTCACTGAAATGGCTGAAGCTGAAGGTGCTGGCAGCTGAGTTATGAACTAGCACCGCTCCCTGCCATCTACAACCTGCCCTCTGCAGTGAGCCACAGCTCCTCCAAAACAACCACCAGCTCTGGGATGAACAGCTGGGTGACAAATGACCACGTAATATTGGCTGAGGCATTTATGTATTAGCTTATGGATGTTTTTAGTGATTATAGGTATTTAGAAATAGCATCAGTTAGAACTCTTTTAGTTGCTTGTAATATAACAGAATCTATCAGCTTAAGTTTGCACTGCTTTGCTCATAGAAACAGTAGTGTAATGAATATAATATCTATGCATCACTTATGGAAACAATTGTGTGATGAATGTATTGTGTTATAGACTCTAGCAAAACACAACGGGAAAAAAGGTTTGTGTGTAACTAAAATCAGTGTAAGGCTGTCCACTGACCAACCTGTCCAAGTGATAAAATAACCCTGATACAAAGCAGAGCACCAGAGGACAATTAGAGAATACCATGTGAAATTTAGGGAGAACCTACTGAAGCCTTATCAGAGGAGGTGAAACATCAGGAGACACAAGCTGAAATAAAATATGTTGACCTGATGCAAAGGATGTCATGCAGTAAACCTGAGTGCGAAGCAGTCAAAATAAGGAGTTCCCAAAACATGAGAAAATTCCCAAGAATGCTGGAAAAATTCATGAAACACATGAATATACTTGCCTCCCAGCAATGTAACACCATAAAGCTAACACTGTCACTTAGCACCAGGTGTTGTTTGGGTGTTAGCCCTTGTCAGGGTCCGTCCTAGGGGACAGATGACCTGATGGTTCGTAGGAATGATCTCAGAGTGCAAAACACCAACACGGTACAAGGGGGTTTGCAGTGATAATCAAATCAAATGCAGTTTTATTGGAATACCTACAGCAAAAATGTGATAGAGGGATTAAGGGAGAGGAAAAGATAGAGAAAGATAAAGAGAGAGAGAGAGAGAGGGGATATAGCTACCAACGCAGAGACGAAGTCCTTTGGTGCAGTCCAGTCGAGGGTCCGCCTGCTACGCTGGGGAGATCTCAAAGGCTCTAGCTAACTCAGAGGTTTTTATTATGAAAATTGTGAGCGGGGGGAAACAGATACAATAGGGAACAGATGTAACAGGTAGTGCATGTTCTCAGCAGTAAATGAGAGCCATTGTTTTCTTGGTTCAGTGGTCACAAGTTGCAGGCAAACATCTCGCTTCGGTCAGCTTGCCTCCCCACACACCTCCCCCGGGCTGGGGGTTTCAGTCCCAGCCGTTGGAAGGAGCAGAGGGGCCTTTTCATGTCTCAGTCCTTGATGGAGAGGCTTCTTACATCTCAGTCTGTCTGTCACGGTGGTTGTAAAACAGGTGAGGGTCTTCTGTGGGAGACCACCTGAAACTCAGGAGAAGTCCAGCCAGGCCAACAGCTGGGACAGCTTCCAAAGCTGCTATTGTTGCAAACGGGGCATGGTGCCCTCTTCTTAGCATACAGCAAACACACTTGTGAAAACAATAACTCAACAGTGAGCTTTCAGGTCTCAGGGCCCATGGCGTGTGACTTTTCTCCTTCAGAGCCAGATATAGACAGGGGGGGTCTTCTCTTCAGTGGTCTCCCAAGGACGATCGTGAGGCAGATGAGGGAAAATTAGGACAGACTCTCACAGCCCTGAGCACCACAGTGCTGCAAATATTGTCTTTTTTTAACCTATTAGTATTAAAATTTAATAATTATAAGCAGTGAATTCTGTTTCTCACAGCTGTGAAGGAAAGAGCTCCCTAACAGGACTGCAGGCAGCACCAGCTTTGCTCAAGGATGCAGACCCAAAGTGCTCTCTCTCTCCTTTAGTTCTCACTAATTTTAAGGGGTGATTTCAGATTTTCGTTGAGCTCCTGGATTTGTGACTAATGATTTCCTTGGCCTCAGAGCTTCTGCTGCTTGTATTTTTAATGTATCTCACTACAGCTATCAGCAGAGTGCCACTACATGGATTTAATGCTTGGAGACAAAAAGCTCAGATTTCTACACTGACCTTTTGCTGGGCTTTTCCTCTCTTGCTTCAAGAGTCACTCAGTATTACCTCCAGAGCACTGACATCCTGCAGCAAACTTCTCCCCACAGACATCAGCACAAAACTGGGACACCTGGCTTGGTGACACAACTGCCACAAGGTCAGGTTTATTCCCTGCTCTCTTGCCCCAGCAGAGGACTCAGTGTCAGAGCCTCTGGAGAAGCGTGGAGGGCAGGGCTCAGGCAGGTTGTGCCCGTGCACGATTTGAACTCAAGGCACCAGGAAGCACCAAGCCTGCAGACAGCAACTCAACCCTTCCCATCTCCCTCACTGCCAGAGGCAGGCTCAGAGCAGCCATCTCACCCCTCTCTAAACCAGTGGGGGCTCTGTCCTTACCAAGCTCCTCGCAGTCCTGGGAATTGTTCCTGCGGCTCTCGGTGCCAGGCAAAGCTCCCTCTGCTGCAGCTCTGCCCACAGGCTCCCCTCCTGAAGACTCAGGGGCAACAATAATACTGCCCTTGAAAGAGAAACAGAAAGGAAGAAACCCTTCTCACCACTTAGACAAAACACCTGGTCCAACAACTCCATGGCTCACACACTTCATCCCTTCTTCCTAACAACAACTCTGGGCCCCAAAGCCCTTCAACAGTCAGAAAAACTGACTTCTCAAACACAGTCCAAAAGCTGTAAGAGCTGAAAGTGTTGAACATGGGGGTGACACTGAACACATGGAATGGCTGCTAAGCAGGAGTCCTGCCAGCTCCTGGCAAAGGGATGTGCTCTTTCCTCCACAGCCCTGAGCACAGCAGTCTCATCCAGGCTGCAGCTTGGCAGGGACAGCATGGGAACACACATCTCTTCCCACAGAGATGCCCAAGAGCAAGGGGAAAGAGCTCTGCAACATGGACAGCAAGACTGGCCAGTTCGCCCAGCTGAGGATTTCCCAGATGGAAACAGGACTGCAGGCAGCAGCTTACTGATAGGACAAGAAAGCTGCAGCTGCAGCCCAGGCCCAGCCACGGCTCTGGGAGCACCCACACACACGGCAGGGCTCACACAGCAGCAGCAGCTGCAGCCCAGCCCTTGCTTTGCCTTGGCCTTCCCACCCAAAAGAGGCACAGCCCACATCTGCTGCTGCAACAGAGGCACCTCTGGCGTGCCCCTCCCTGCCCGGGACACTGGGCCTTCAGGGCCACTTCTCCAAACACTCTTCTCTTCTTTCCCATCAAACAAAGCCTCTTAGAACCTACAAAGCTTCCACTTCCTCACCACAAATGCTCCTGCATCAGGGGTCCTTCCCAGGTAAAGGAGCACCCAAACTTGGCCAACACAGCCTCACACCTTTCCATCCTTACTCATGGATGACATTTTCATTCCCTCTTCTTTAGGAAGTCATACTTTACCTGGCAAAGCCATCCTTGTCCATTCACAGCTGAACTCAAGAAGCTTTGCCTTCTCAGCCATGCAACAACATTCAAAAGCTCTCAGTCCAGCCCCTTTCTCCTCTGCCCAATGAAGTTGCCCAAGCAGAGGGAGAAAACATCTCCTCCATTGCCTCAAGCACCATGTCCAGATCCGGCGGTGGCAATTCCTCTTTCCCAGGAGTATTCCACAGCCAGCTGTGGCTGTCCATGCCGCAGAACCTGCACTGGCAGCTGGAGTGCTGGCGGCTGAAGTGTCTGGCCTGGTTGCAAGAATCCAAACACATTGGTCAGGCTCCACAATGTGTCTTTGGGACGCAGAGCTCTACTGCTGCCTTGGATCATACATCACAGAAAGCACACAGCAACCTCCGTTCCAGAAATGTGTTCAGACTTCCCAGGGGATTGAAGGAGTGAGTTCTTCCTCTTAAAAAAATTTATCCGAATTGTCATGTACATAGATTAAAGCATGGACTTGAAATCTGATATGGACACACACAGAGACACACACACACACAAACACCCTAGAATCACAGCTTTGTGCATCTTCCCAGCAGCTTTGGGATTTGGCTACATTTGGTTTCTCATCACAAAAGACCACAGAAAATGGATTCACCCAGGAAGAGCCCAGATCTGTAGACATGCATGCTAAACTTGTACTGTGAGTTTCTTCTATAAACAGCCTTGAGGGTGAGGCCATATTCTTCAGCTGCAGCTGTTGTGGGGCACACAGAGCTCATTTCAATGGCACGGCTTGATTTGCAGGGCAGACAGTCTTAAACATCTGCAATGTCCCATCAGAGTCCCAGTTTGGCTTCATTCAAAGGAAGAGGAGAGTGCACCTAACACTGACCACTTGTTAGGCAATATCTTTCACCGTGCCCTTGTACCCCTACAGAGAGTCTGTCTACAAAATGCCCAGAACACCCTCCAAATCTGCAGCGAGGACAGGAAAATGAGGCAGAGAATCTTTCTGTTTTCAAGGTCCCCCTTCCTAGGCAACTGGACACTTTCTACCTGCTTCTCACTTGAGATCTACCCATGATAGAGCACTGCAGGAAAACACTTGAAAGGGTCATTAACCAGGAGTTGCTTGGAAAGCAAGGGTAGAAGCTCTTTCCCTCCCTGATGGGCTGCGCGCTGGCAAGTGCTGCTCTGAAGATGTGCAGCTGCTCCTCTCTGGGGAGGCCATGGAAGGGTTGTGATGGTCTATGGGTACTAGAGGAACGATGAGCTCAGGTTGGCATTTAAGCTCCATGGGAACAAGCAGAATGAAGAGCTCACAGTGAAGATGAAATTTGCCTGTTCCTGGCTTCTCTGATGAAACGCCAAGAAGTCCAGATGAAGCAAACACCTTCCCCCAAGAAGCTAGGAAAACCTCAGAATCATGAGCACCTGCACTTAGCCTGGAATGGCGTGGAGGCAGCTCTAAATGCTCAGGTGAGGCAGCACTGAGGTCGTGGTCTGAGAGCGCTGTGTAGCAGTGAGGGAAGGAAAAGGGAAGCAAAGGGAAGGCTGGGTCACTATTGGTCTTTGGGTGTGCTTCCCTTGGCAGCCACTGTACTTCTGTCAGGGAAAACCAAAGCTCCCTGAATTGTTAAAACTGAAAATCATGGACAAAGACTCTCTAATTAGTCAAAGTAAGAAAGTGGTATGTTCATTACGCTGATGGCTGACACAGGGGAGGGTCATTCCTGAAATCCGTGACCGCTGGCCAGGCTCGGCTCAGCACGGCACAGCACAGCAGGTTCCAGCAGGACAGGGAAGGGCAAGGCAGGCAGGGAGGGGCAGGGCAGGGCACTGGGAGCAGTGACAGGCTCTGTCCCCACGCTGCATCCCATGCCTGGGTAACCATCGGAGACAGAGAGGAAGGACATTGCTCGTGCTCGGCTGGGGAAAGGATGAAAAGCGGGACTTAGAAAACGTTAGTTTGGACTCCTTTTTAGCAGACTAGCTGGTTTCATCTCAGCATGTCCTCCTGTCTTTGGCAGCGTTGGCGCATTTCTCGTGATTTGGAGTCAGCTACAGCAGCAGGAAGGGGCAGCAATTTTGTCAGCATGGATATCAAAGCCAAAGTGCTGCCCCACGGATGGATGTTTCTTTCTTCAAAGCATTTCTGGCCTAGAGTTGTAGTGAACTGACACCGGTGTCTTCCCAAACGGCGTTACTATTTTCTTTGTTCAGGAATCACCTTTTCCTTTTCTTCCCCTCATCTGGGGAGAGCTCCAATGCAAATGCCTCCTGCAGCCAACTCCTGTCACTGTAGACTGACAAAGGAGATCTTGCAATGGAGAGAGACTCCCTAGAGGTGCTCTGGGGAGCTGAAGGGGGAAGCTTTGTCCCTTAGTCTTGAAGTCTTGTTGGGGAGCTGCTTGTGCTCTGGGGGACGGACACCAATGATGTTTATGCAAGCCTTGCAGGTTCATTCCTGAGCTTCCTGACACAGCACAGAGACTTTGGGGTTGTCGTATTGGAAAACCAATTTCAGTCTGGGCACTTCTTGAAATGCTTCCGTTATCCTTTTTTTCGCTTTTCTGCAGAAATATTGTCATCATCTATTCCTTCCAGAGGGTCTTTTCCTACTTTTTGGAGAGCTCCTTTTTTTGCCCTCCCAGATCAGGCTAATTCCCAGGGCTCCTTCCCAAAGTGAGGTGCAGCCCATGGCCTCCACTCTCCAGCTGGAACAGAAGGAAGCACAGAGTTTCCTGTTGTGGGAGAGGAGCTTCTCGTTCCTGCCTGCTTTCCCTTGGGGACAGCTTGGTGTGTTCTCATTTGATAAAGGCAGGTTTAAACTCTGAAGCAGTTGTGTTTTCAACTGCTCCCTCCTCGAGCTCTTCTGTGGGTATCATTGGACAAAATGATCTTGGTGGGAGCTCCCTGTGGCAGCTTAAGGAAGGAGGTTGATATTTCAGGGTTGTGACTGCTGAAAGCAGCTGGTTTTTGGAGATGTCCAGAATTTGGAGTGGCTCCTTTTCTCACCTGCCTGCAGAAAAGGAAGTTGTAAAGTGGGAATTTCATTTGCAGAGATGGCCGCCAGGGGTGTTTGCCAAGAGATGGGCTGGCAGAGAGGCAGGTCTCGTGCTAAACTGGCTGTGTGTTTGTTTTGATATTGGGGAGGGTCAGAGATGCAGACACAGACACCAGCTGAAGGAACAGTTTAATTTTCTGTAATGCAAAAGTGCAAAAAAGAGTCAGAAAAGGATAAGCTAAGCAATGAACCTCAGCATTATTACAAAAGGGTGCCTCTGGTGATTAAGGAAGATACATCACCAGGTACCCCAATGGTTTCCCCTTCATCCAGAGCTGCACATCAGCTGGGGGAAGCTGTCCCAGCCAAACCCTGCAGAGCCACAGCCAAGAACCGGGAAATGCTGCGGTGCCTCCACCTTTGCCGGCCACGAGGCTCCCGAGTGCGCTGTGAGAGTAGCCCGGCTCTGATCGTGCTGGACGAGCAATGTGCCAGAGCTTCTGCTGGGGCACAGCTGGTTTCATTCTCCTCTTGGTTTTCTCCTCGAGCCTGCCTAGGGCTCAAGGAGGAACCAAGGCCAGGTGTGGCCTTGTCCATTTTCCTCATGCAGAAAGATGCAGACATGCTTCACCAGTGAATGGAGGCAACAATATTTTTGACAGTAATACTTGGTTAAGGAGCAGATACGTAGAACATTGTGTTGGAAAGATCATCTAGAGAGCAGCTTTGGCTCAGGTCCTGTTGTGGAGGCTTCAGTCAGGGTCTGGTGTTCAGGCCTTAGTCCTTTGGTATTTTGCGGTGCAAATCAATGCTGTGCAGAGCTGGAAACAAACAAGTCTGTCTTTAGCACAGTTGAGACAGGGAACAGGATTAGCCCTGCAAGGCCAGGCTAGGGCCAAGAGCAGAAGGCCAGCACCCTGCTTTTGCCCACAGGCAGCCCTGCAGAGCAAGCAGCCACTGCTGCCCAGGGGCTGAGGTGACCGAAGCTGCCTCCCCGCTGTGCAGCTCTGCAGAGCCCGCGGAGCGCAGGGTCCTGGGCAGCCAGGGCAGCCCGGCTGCCTTGGAGCACAAGGAGTGGCCCAGAGAGAAGCTGCTGCCCTTTGCTTTGGAACTCTTCCTCAGAGTCTTGTCATTCATCCACAGTGTCTGATGTGTTTTCTTTTCCTCTCCCAAATCTAACAGAGCTTTTTGAGAAAATTGACTGAAATAGCTTCTGCTGCTGGTGGTGGTGCTTTTGTCTGCAGGTGAGGGCAGGTGATTTGAACCAAGAACGGAGTCCATTGTTAACACCCCAGCTTTGCCAAGTCAAGAAAACCATTCACAATTGGGCAGCCAGTGCTAAGCAATTTTCCTAGTTTTTTAAAAGCTCCCATCTTAAGAAATCCAAGAGCTACCTTAAGAAATTCAAGAGATTTTCCTCCATGTGGATACCAGCAGTACCACATTGCCAGTGTTTTCCACCCCGTTTTCTGTGTCCTTGGTGGTTTTAAGACTTCTTCAGTGCCCATTGAGAATGAAATGACCTGTGATCATGTGATTTGAGACCTCTGTGTTGTTCGTTGGCACATGAATGTTCATGACAAGCTGGACACACCAGTCGTGGCTCTGTTGAGTTAAATTCATCCCAATTTTGTGCAAACAGCACACCCGAGATGCTGAGAAGAGCAAGCGCAGTGGGTGGGTGTGCATGCACATGCCCGGGGGCTGACTGCTGTGTGGGCAGAAGGTTTTGCACTGTTGTAATACTTCACTCTCCCAAGCTGGAGGAAGAATCCAAATCTTTATTAAATTAAAATATAGAAACCTATATGAAATGAAAAAGTATCAAAATGAATGAAATATTACCTGTTAATTTATCATGAGTGTAATTTCACATCTATATACTATTGCCGGCCAGGGGTCTCTGTACAAATCATGAACAGGACGGGACTGCTGAGGAACGCGCCTCGAGCTGTTTGTTTTCCAGCATCAGTCTCATTACTTGGGTATGACTATGGGAAGATGCCACCAGCTGAAATCTGTGGCAGCAGGCAAAGAACTTAATGGCACAGCTTACTTGAAAAATTTTTTGAGCAATCACACAAAGCAGAAGCATATTGACAGTAGTTCTATCCAACCACTATAAGCACACCTACCTTTTGTTAAAACAGTGCTTGCTTCTTTTGAATACAATACCTGCTTGCAAGCCTTAAAACACAATGCACTGAGCTCCATTATTAAGCTGAGAAGTTCCTAATATCTTGCTAGAGATACTTTCTTGAAGGTTAGAGAGTTATTCTAGCCAAGCACTAGCACACAGGCCATTTTTCGATTTCTCCTTACTTTTCTACTTCTAAAACTCTTGTGCTGACAAATCCTATGGCTGCTGCTTAGCTCCAACCGCAGTTCTGCTTTCTCTGAGGTCTACCTTTTATAGCTTTCCCAAAACCCCCTGATTTGAAGGATTCCCACAATTCCCCCTCTCAGTACAACTAAACAGAAACCTTTGTATCCGTGTCATTTATTAACTACCTTGCATTTTATAGCTTTACTATAGTATACATGCCTATTACTTGCTTAAAGCATCCTTTTTGCTCACATTAAGCCTTGCTATATTCCAACACAGCAATTTTAATGCTGTGAAAGTCCAGTCAGTTCAAAGGGCAAAAGTCATGTCTGAGAGCAATTACAAGTCATTGTTCCAAAAAAGTCTCGCCTGTTCCAAGGTCTTAATTCAAAACCCCCCTCCATGTCTATACCTTCATCCACCATCTGTGTGAGATTTTGAGAATTCTCTGTGAATCCATTTCCTACCTCTCTCTCTTGTGTGATTAAAACGTCTTTGATCATGTTTTCCATCATTTGTCACACACACCAATGTATGCAAGGTATTACTACTAGTACCACTACCAAAACACCCAATCCATAGAGACCTATTCTACAAAGTTCCCCTTAGCCAAGGTGCAAAGCTCCATCCTTGGAACAAATCATCTAACCATGACCCACCATCTTCTTTTTTTGGAGCTGTCAAATCTTTCAGCTTTTGTATGCTTCTCTGGATGGATTCAGAGGGATCAGACAGGTTCATGCAACACAATCCTTCAAATTCCTCACAACCATGTCCTTGTGCCAGTAAAAGAAAATCAATTGCTGCTCTGTTCTGTAAGGTCGCATGTCTGACAACACTAACATCAGTCATCATGTCACTAATTGCAATGCAAGTAGCACTGTCTTCTTTCTCCAGCCAACACCCCAATCGCTATAATGGTTTCAATGCCTCACTCGAGGCAAGTGGACGTAGAAATTAATTTGATGTAACTCATTTTGCAGGGCCCTAGGGTCTGAAATTACACTTTTTTTTATAATGATGGGCAAATCTTTTTTCTCTGTGTTTTCTCTTGAGGCTTTTTTAACAATAGGTGCTATCACAGTGAGTTGTCTGATGCTACACGGGCCACCTTTAATTTTTGAGGAATTCCCTGTCAGGCTCTACCTCCACCAATGAGCCAATGTTCTGTTACTAATTGTCAGGGGGACTCATCTAGGTCATCTACTTGTCAGCAGTTTCACCCTTAGGGAACACTGGGGTAGTACAATTGCACCACAAACTTGAGTATCTGTCCACAGGATGATGGGGAGTAACATCTAACTGTGGATCTCCCTGGTACTGAAACTCAGCACAAAATTCCATTAGAAATGAACCAAGAATTCCAATTCTTGAGGTTCAGAAGGTGCTCTAAGAAGATCAGGGGCCCAATGATGCTAGCTGCTTATGGGATTGGTCTCGTTGGCAGCCTCACACCAATATTTGTCACGATTGGGTATTGGCCATTCCTTGGCTGGCACTGGCACACCGACCAAACAGGTCACCAAGGGTTTGTCTGGGCTCAATTGGTCAAACATATGGTGTCTGAGCCTGCTGACTTGGCTAAAGCAAGGTAACCATTGATTTTTGGTTGATCTACACGCATATATGCACTGCAAAAGCAAGCAAGCAAAACCAACAAGCACCAGCATATCATTTGATCAAACTCCATGTTTCTGTTCAGCTGCTTTTTGGCAAAATCTTCCCCATCTCTTTCAGTTCTCAAGCAAATCTTTTAGCACTTCTTCAGGGACTGGCCAACTATAGGGCACTAAACTGTCCCTCTGACCTTCAGTTTTTACAAATTTGGATATCTTAGAATTCTTTTGAACAAAACGGACACCATGCTTTTGCTGAAAGAGCTCTATGATACAAACCATTTTCACAGTCTAAAGATCAACAATCCATCTCAAGATTTGTAGCTTTCACAGGATGAACAGGGAACGTCTGGCATGAACCGTAGTTTCTCGGTGTGGCTCACGTCTGCGTGCTCATTTCCCTGCTGGTGGAATTGTCGGTGCGCTCTTGTGTATGAGACAGTTTCACGTCCTTCGCGGGGACTCACTTAGGTCTGGCACCTGTGCAAATAAATACAAGCACACCCTTTGCCCCAAGTGATTAGTGCAAATGGTCCTTCAATTTGTCCTAACCCAAGGTTTCTAATCAAAACTGGAGGATTTTCTTTCAGTTTTGCTTGTGTGCGGTTTGAAAAGTGCCTCAAAATTGGAGAATTAGGTCCTACAAAAGATCTATTTAAAATATAAAGACATCTAAAGCTTTGCTCTACCTTATCAGAGGTTTTGCTTGGGCCACTCCCCCTTTTGTTGACCTAGAATGGGTTTTAGAGTGTGGTGCATCCTTTCAACAATTGCCTGACCTGTGTGGGAATAGGGAATTCCAAAAGTGTGGCAAACACTCCAGTCCATCAGAAATGTCACCAATTTTTGAGCTCTGCATGTGGGGGCATTTGTCGGTTTTTGCCTCATGGTGGATCAGTTTGGCGAGCTCTGGACCCCAGTGACACTGACAAGGACAAAAGCAAAAGACGAGAGGCGCTCTTTCTTCTCGGGACCAAAGTCCCACAGCTTTAATGGAGAACAACTCCAGGAGAGAAAGGGAGTATCCCGGAGAGGGAAGAGGATGTCCAGGAGAGGAAAGAGAGCGTCCAGCTCGTGGCAGGAGATTTTAAACCCTGGGGGAGGGAGGGCGGTAGAAAGGAACTACCATAGGTCAACATATGTAAATCACTACACTGTAGTTTTCTGCATAAATTGCTGCACTTGTTGCAAACAAAATCCTAAAATCTCCCCAAACACAACCATACAGTCCCAAATGATCACCATGAGGGAGAAAAAACACTCAACCCCCTGTATACCCAGGCAGCAGGTGTCACAAGGAGTACAAGCCCCTGCAATTACAAAGTTCACACACACAAGCTCACTGGGAAAGGAGTATCTCTTTATGAGGGGACAGAGTGCTCGCTTTTCTCAACAAAGCACACACCATAAATCACAACAGCATCCACCCACATACACAACCACAATTACGACACACAGGAAAAATTGCAGGAATAAAACAGCATTTGCTCAATTCACCCCCAGAATTCCTAGTAGGTCCTTCTTGATACAGCAAATCCTTTCTGCCGGCAGCCAGACCCAAACTCAAACTGTACAGACGTACGTTGTGCGCAGGACATCTCTGTGTGACTTAGGAACAGCCCTTCCCCTGCGTTTGCCTTACGGGTTACTTTATACAGAGTTAAACATTCTCTTTCTCCACAGTCCCAGCAGTCTTGTCTGTCCCCCACGAGGAACAGCCAGGAGCCAAGGTGCCTCCAGGAAAGGAATGTCCTGGCAGCACCCAGAGACGACCACAGCGCGGTTGTTCTCGCTGGAGCAGAGAAGCGTTCCTGCCTCGGTCACCAAATGAGGTGTGGAATAGAACTCACCACAGCTGAAGTTAGAAGGTGGTGTGTTTATTACAGCGCCAGGCACACAAGGAGTTGTCTCTTAAAGACATGTGTGAAGAATCACTGTCTCTCTACTCATCTAAAATGAGTACACATTCATATAATTCCCCTAAAACCTAACACATATTCATTAGGTAACACTGCGTACCCCCCTCTGCACTAAAATGTATTATAATTGAGTCCAAAGTTCCTTCACATTTTCGCAGTCTTTCACTTCAAATGGGTTGGTGGATTTTAAAGTGGGGAATGGTGTCCTTCTGATGAAGGCCAAGACGTCTTCCTCAATTTGACCTCTTTACTTATGACCTGATGGCAGGCTTTTGCACCCCTTGGCTATAGCTGAAGTTTCAGGGCCCAGGTGCAGGCTCTGGTCCTCTTCTTTGTCACAAAGAAATCTGCATCCCATCCTGGTTCTTTAAACATAGTAAAGACAGGCAAGGGATATATTACCCTAGCCTTAACTACCTTACCTGCAAAAAATTAACTATCCCTTCTTATTTCTACTCTTCTTGCTATACTCTTTCCCCCTAACTAAACCTTGCTAAAATTTTAACTCTTCCAGTTCTTTCAAATCCTTCATTCATTGGCCTCATCTAACATGCCAACCATGTGTGAGCCGATGCCGTAATTGGGAAATTCCACTCCTGAGCAGGAGATATAGGGCCTGGTTCTGAGCTGGAAGGGTGAGAAGGATGAGATGCACACCATTTTCATCCAGGGGATGTCCTGAAAGTGCACTGCCTACCTTCCTCTGCTGCCGAGCACCATGCTCCACCTCCTGCTCCGCAGATTTTTAGGAATCCAGGGGTTGCTGGGTATTATTTGCTATTGCAACTATTAGAATGACTTTGCTTTGCAAGCCCCATTTTGTCCTGGGTTCTTTTGTGCATGGGGCTCCTCCTGGACTAGTGACAAAGGCCAGCAGGGACCTACAGGACACTCCTATACTCATGTCAGTAAATTCTGAGAAGTGCTTTAAGTATCAGTAAGTCAAAAGGTATCAATCAGTAAATCAAATAATTTGGGGGAATATTTAGCCTGTGAGTTTCAGAAAAGTATTGAAAATGTCTTAGATCCATGGAAACATATTAGTAAGTGAGATTGCTGGGTGTGCACGTATCAGGGAAGTGATTCCTCACACACCCAGTGCTGAGATCAAGTATTGCCTCTCTTCTAACCCTGAGCTGGCAGCAGGGATCAGGCCCTGCTTGGTAACGTTCATTTTGAAGACTTCTGTTGAGCAGCTAAGAATGGTCCAAATGAAAACTTTTCCAGCTGTTTCTCTCTGGTTCACCTGTTTGAGGGTTAAGATTCTGTGCTGCAGGTGTCCTGGGTGTGTGCAGAGCAGTGCAGCTCCAGAAACCCCTCGGCTTGCCCACCAGTTGTCAAGCCTTGTTGCCAGGTGTGCCCAGCTCAGGCAGGAGAAAGAGCCCGCAGTGCAGTGGGCACCGTGCCCTGCCCAGCCGGGGCTCTCTGGCGCACAGCAGCAGCAGCAGCGCCAGCACCGTTCAGCCCGCTCCTGCCTTGGCTTCCCCTGGCACACAGAAGCCTCTGGAAATCAGCACCGCCAGCGGCATTCCCAGCTTGGAGCGGCTGCTGCTGGCGGGCAGATTCTGCCAGTGCGACTGCTTCCAAAGGGGAAGGAATGCAGAGATGTACATGCACCAAAGCCCTGGGCATGTCCAAGAAAGGGGCAAATAGGTGGGGAGATTTGTTAGGAAAGATTTCAGTTGTGATGCCAACAGTGCCTTCTCTCCTGGTTCTGTGTGTTCTAGATGAGTAATGCAAGGGTTGGCTCTGACAATTAAGAAGTAGATGTTATGTGGATGTTCAAATGTGTAGTGATGATATTGTAATACATCCTCCCACAGTCCTCTTTCTCCTCCCCTTTGTAATTGCCTTGGTAGTCAGGGCACTTGGGGAGGGTTGGCTTGTGACCAGCAGGCAGGGGGAAACAAGTCCTGACCTCCAGTCAAGATGCAACAAAGTAATCTCTACCAATGGACAGCAGAGAAAAAGTTGACTGACAAAACTTTTGGAGTGGCTAAGGGTATAAAAGGCTGAGCGTCCTTTTTGTAGATGAGCACATGGCTGCTATTCATGGAGACTCTCAATGCTGCAATTTTTCCTTATTCATTCCTTTGTTATTGTTCAATATACCTTTAATATCTTAAAAATGTGAGTCATTTCTCACATGTGCGGTACAGTGGGCCATTCTCTTGGTCTGGTTTCCTTTGCTGGTGTCCCATCTGAGTGCTTAGTTGAGGCACAGGCTGTAGGTGCTTGGGGCACTCCTGGAGTTCCTCTTGGATGCCCTGAACAACAGGGTGTGGCCCCCATGAGGGGAATTTGTGCTGCTTTGTGACAGAGGAGAACTTCCCAGGCTCTTTTGTGTTTGATGTAGGGAAGGTTGGTTATTGCTTGGCATAAACTCACAGACCAACACAGAGCTGTTCCTTTGTGATGTCAGGGCATGGTTGCCACACTGTCGTAGTGACATCAGAAGGTGGCCTTGGTGCACAGAAGTGAGTGGGCTCTGAGTGTCAGAGCAGCCCAAGGCCTTGCTCTGATCAAGAGAACCCTCCTGGTTGCCGCCTTTGTCAGTAGGAAGCTGCCCACTGAGAAGAACCGTGTTTTTTCTTAGTGTTGTGGCAAACTTGCATAACATTGGAACAATGTTTCACCATTCAGCCACTGCAGCTTTTGCTTCCTATGGGGTTTCCTTTTCTGTCTATTATGTTACACACTTCACCTGTAAGTAGAGGTTTCCCTTCCGCTTAGGTTAGGGTTTAACCTAACCTGGCTTTTCTATGTCTTCTTGCTTTTTCCTAGTGACTGAGTTTCTGATTTTGAAACAGAAAGAGCATTAGGATGCCACTGCTTTGGTAAAGCTCCTGTCAAGGCGTTCAGCTAAAAAGGGGGTGTCTGTAGCCACGGGGGCAAGATTTGCAAGGGAACCTGCAGGGGTTCTGTTCCCTCCACGGGAGAGTCTGTGGCAGCAGAGTCTGTCATTTCCTCAGTTTGCTGGGACAAACAAGACACCTTTGAAAATGCAGACTGGCCGACCTTCTTAGAAGGCCTTCTTAAAACTCTGCAATTGTTCCCAGAATTCAGGGAAAGCTTCTTTCTTTCAACAGTTTCTCTTGAAAGGATCTGACTGTCTAACTTGACCCTTTACAGAGTGCTAAAACCGTGATCTTCCCTTTGCAATGAAATGCAAACTCCAAAGCAGTGAGTGTCTCCTACTGAACCCTGGAGCTGCTGCTGTGCTGTTTCACAACAAAGTGCCAGAGCTCAGGGGGATTTTAGGGAAGATTTTCTGGGCAAGCATTTCCAGCAAGTTAATGAGAATTGGTGCATGCAACTGAGTTTAAAAAAAAAAAAAAGTACCCAAAGGAAAGGATTTCAGAAGCTCTTTATGGGCTTAGTAGAACAGGAGCATTGAGTATTAAGGAACAATTTGCATTTTCTTGGTCATGTTTGTAGTCATTTACTGGCAAAAGAGGCCAAAGTGTAGGCACAACCAAGAATATTGACCTGATCTCTTGCTGGCTGTGTGAGTGAAATATGTCTCTTGGAGGGATGTTATGAAATGGGAAATTATCTCTATTTGGGTTGACTTGTTCTGTGGGACTCCGCAGCCCTGGATGTCTTCTCACAGCATCTGCTTCATTTTCCCTTCCCACCAAAGGTCACCTGAAGCGTGTTTTCAGAGGTGCTGATCATGAGGTGAATGAGAAAGGAATATTTCATGTTCCTGGTGTTTAAGCATTGTAGAGGAAGCTGTGAGCATGGCCAGTGGCAATAGAGTGTAGAGGGCCAGCTACGAAGGCTGAAAGAAAATCCATTTTTATGCCTGAAAGAAAACAAAATCAAAGGCACAAGTGGTAATTTATTATTTTCCATCTCAGAGCTTTGAAGAACTAGAAATCAAGTCTTACAGAGAGAACGGTGTTTCCTACAGCATAGAGGGTGGAGTATTTAACTGAGAGCAAATTCCTGTACAGCTGAATTACACCACTGAATTTAAGTCACGGTACCTTAGAATTCTATTCCTAACAGATCTTATAATACCTACATAAAAGATGCAGTTGCAGAACAGGAAGGTCATCTTGCAATGGTGCCTGCAGTATCTGAAGTGAAATGGGCACCTTTGTGGCTGGGGAGCTGCGTGGGCCAAAAGGACGCAGGGCTGGCGGCCTTGAGCAGCTGAAGATGAGGCAGCGTGTGGCCAGGGGGCCAAGAAGGCCAAGGGCATGGTGGCTGTGCCAGCAGCAGTGGGGCAGCAGGAGCAGGGCAGTGAGCGTGGCCCTGTGCTGGCCAGCGCTGCGGCCACAGCTGGAGTGCTGTGTGCACTTGTGGGCCCTGGGAAGCAGAAAGTCATGGAGGGGCTGCAGCGTGTGCACAGAAGGACAGGGGAGCTGGGCAAGGGGGTGCAGAACAAGGCCAGGGAGGAGGTGCTGAGGGAGCTTTAGCCTGGACAATGGGAGGCTCTTGAGGGGTCTTCAGCATCTCCGCAATGCATCCAAATATTTAGCCATGTTCAGACTGGACTTTCCCTCCCTTTTTGTTAGTTTGTACTTTACTTGGAGGAGGAGACCTATTCATTTTCTCTTTCTCCCAACTAAGGTTCTTTCCGCAATTTTTTCTTGCCCTGATACAGCACTGGGAATGGTTCTGCTCAAAGTATTTTTTCCAAGGTATCACTTCTAGGGAATGAAGTATTTTGGAGTGAGAACACATCATTCTGTGCAGGGGCCTTGGTGCAGAAGGAGCTGTTGTGTTTCTAGGCCAGCCAGTATGGCCTTACAGATCACCTTAAAATTAGCAGTGCCCGTGCCTTTCTCCAGCCCTGGGAATCAGTGTGTGTTGTGTTTGGGAATTGAGCAGGAGATCAATGCCCTTGCATTCCAGCTGCTTCTCAGAGATCATAGGAGCTGGGAGGGGCTGGGCTGCAGTTTGGATTCCAGGCACTTCAGCACCATCAGTGTGCTCTAGTCCAAGACAAGACCTTGGCCGAGCACAGATGCACAAAGAGTGCAATTCCCAGTGCAGTGCTCTGGTTCTGACTGCATTCCATAAGGACCCACATGCTCCAGATTCCTGTAGAAGTCCATCCGAAAATCCTTCATTTTTTGCCTCACAATTGTCATGAGAAAAGACTACCGAAGGGTTAAAACTGTTGAGCCAGTTGAGAAAGAAAGTCTCATGCTTATCTAGTGTGTTCACAGGTGATGTTTGCAGAACATGCCATACTGTACTCAAAGGGGGCATGCTGCCCTTTTCTGGACAATTGAACTGGAGTTTCTTCCAAACTCCTGAGCTGGCTGGACTGAGCTCTGGGGTGGCTCTCCCCTGCTCCATGAGAAGACCCCTCTTGCCTGTCTTCAACCACCGTGACGGACCAACAGAGATGCGAATCCCCTCATCAAGGAACCAAGAACCCCTTTGGCACCCCCATGGCACCCCCATGGCACCCCCCCTGGCAACCGCCTTCCAGAGACTGGGACTGTACTCCCTCCCAACTCAGGGAGGGGGAAAAACCTAACGTACCTGTGAGCAGTCGGCCATGAAAACAATGGAACTGTCTCACCCCCTCCTCCTCTTCCTATTCTTCTTCCCTCCATGGAAACCTAATTTCAACCACCCTTCCCCCAACCAAGAACAGTATATATATTGGGGTTCGGTTTGACTGCCCTTGGAGTACTCCCCAAGATGTGTACCAGCGAGTTTCGGCGGCGGGACCCCGAAGACATCATGTTTTGGTAGCTATCCCCCATTCCCTGACCTTCTTTCCTCCCTTTTTCCTTGTTCTACCGTTCTCTTCCCCGGATCCCCTAACCAAACGCATATTTAGCTGTGGTTATCATCAATAAAATTGCATTTTGTTGAGTTGCTACTGGAAAACCCCTGTGCCTTTTGTTGGTTATTTTTGCACCCAAAAATCATTCGTCACCCGTTCATTTCGGGCGGACCATCACAATTCCCCAAGAGTGTGGGTTACTGAAGCAACAGGAAACCAATCTCAGGACTGCAGCTGATCATGGCAAGGGCTACCAAGTCTTGATCTGTGCAGCAACAGAGGACAGTAAAGAGAGATCATAGTAGTGAGATCTCTCTCTCTATCTTTCTTCCTATCTATCTATCTATCTATCTATCTGTCTATCTATCTATTCATGTAACATTTACATAATTGAATCTTCCTGGCTCAAGTCCAAGGCAGTTGGAGGTGCAAAGCTCACTTAAAGCCACATCCCTTTCAGGAGAGGATTAGAGACATGTTCCCTCAACTGATTCTGAGCAGGCAGAGATGTTTCCCCCTCCAGATCTGGTGGTTTTTCCCCCCAGACTTGTTTTCCTCCTCAAGTTGTTTTCCTCCTCCAGCCTCTTGTGCCCGGAAGTCCTCAGTTAATTCTGTAAATTTCCGCCTCTCCTAGAGATGTGGAACAATTCCATGTTTAAGTGGTGTTTGGTGACTCTGGTCATACGTGCCGTGCATTACATGACGCATGGTTTCCTTCACTGGCATCCCCAGGCCTGTGTAAGTGCATTCGTGCATGGGGCCTTAGGGGAGTCTCTGTTTCTGCTGGTCAGAATTCTCAGTTGACAAAAGAGGGAGAAGAAACACCTTGGTCCTCCTACATATACTGAGGTGGCCATAGAGGCTCTGTGACTTCCATCAGAGATCTTTGCATGCATCCTCATCTCCTGAATGACCAGGTTTTCTAACAAGAGTGTGGATGTCAGAAAGGCAGGAAGGCTGGTGCAGGCCTGAAGAGAACTCCAGAAGTTTCACTCACAAGGAGGGAGCTCACCCAGGAAGCCACCTGCAGAGCCCGGATGGAGCTGTGGGACAGGGCAGGATGTCAGTCACTACTGAAAGACAAACAGGACATGGCACAAGCAGAGGGAGGCCCTCACCAGACCCTTGAGAAATGCCACACCTTCCCTGTCAGCTGCCTTAGAGGCTCTTGCAGTTTCAGTCCCAGATGGCCCCTAAATGTAGGGCCAGGGTCACTTTGGAATCTGTGCCTCCCCTTGAACACAGAATGACCCAGCAGAGCAGCAGCACAGTGCTTTGGGAACGTGTGAGCCCAGCAGTCTTTGAGTCTTGGCCCACAAAGGTCATATGGGAAGCTGAAACCCATCTTCTCTTGCTTTCTGTGCAGGTGCTTCTAGAGAGAGAGCAGGAGCAGACTGCTTCAACTGAGATGCCATGCCAGACTCAGGGAGAGCTGTTCCCAGCCCGAGAGCAGGAAGAGCAGCTCGGGCAGCAGGTGGAAGTTCCACAGGAGAAAGGCCAGGTAAGCCTGACTGGCCAGGGCACAGAGGGAAGGGCAGGAAGAAGGGCATAAACCACAGCTCTTGGTTTATACCCTGATGAAGCCAGGAATCCCACAGGCACTGGAAGCACAGAGCCTTGGAATCTGCAGAGATCAGCCCTGGGACAGGAGGTTTGCAATGGAGGCAGATGTGGGTAGGGAAGCAGAAAGAAGTGGCTGAATCAATGTGATTTTGAGGCTGCAAGAAAAAAAAAAGCTGAGCCTGATGGCAGCTCCCAGTCACTTGCTCTGCTTTTTTGTGTACAGAAGATCAAGGCCGAGCCACAAGTAGAGCTGCCCGATGCTCAGAGTGACATGGCAGTGAAGGGGAGGAACAAGGAAGACATGAGAAGAATTCAAGAGAAGAATCTCGATCAGCAGAGGGGCGATCAACACAACCAGGTGAGTGAAAGAGTGGCAGCCACTCCTCTCATGAAACATCCTCTCACTTGTTTTTTAGAGAATATGAAGGAACAGCTTGATGCAGAGCTTCAGATAGCTCCCAGTATGGTCAAGGAAAGGCAGAAGCGGCTGCAGGAAGAAATGAAAATCATCAGACAGAAACTTAATCACTTCCGTCAGTCTCTGCAAAAGCAAGTGAGTGAAAGTGGGATGCAGTCACTGCAGTCACCAAAGTGGTGTTTTCTGCCCTTCTTGCCTTTCCACTCAGAGCAGCAGCGAGTAGGGTGATGCCTCTTAGTGCCATCCTGCTCTAGTGTGTATCACAGTCACTCTGAGGGACATTCCCTGCTGTGCTGAATCTCAACTGCGGCCTGGACAGTGAAACTTGTCCTTTGGCCTTTGGGCCAGCAGTCATCCAAATAGATTCCTGCTGGCCTGTTCCTGCTCCCCTTGTTTCTGGAGGTGTTTTTAAAGTGGAATGTGCTGACCCAGATGGAGGATTGAAACAAGCTGTTGTATCCCCTGTCAATCTGTTCTTTCCCTTTCCTCACAGTCGATTATTCCTGGCTGACAGGGACAAGCTGCAGTGTCTGACTGCTTTGTTCTCTTTGACTTGAGCTGCAAGTGCTGACTTCTCACCGGGCAGCCTGCACAGACTTCCAGAGAATGTCTGGCAGTGAAGGACCCCAAGTTAGGAGTGAGGCACAGGAACAGTGCCCACCAGAAATGCTCCAGGTCGAGCACATCACGGGCTCTGAACTTGCTGCTGCAGCAGCATCACCTCGAGGAAGCTCTTCTGTGACACCTGGGAACTCGAGCTCGGGCAGTTTGTTCATCTCCCTGGAACAGCAGACTGAGGAGAAGTACCTGGAGATGCTGGGTACGTCTGGGCTCTTTCTTGTCTGAGGGACCGTGTGTTGTGTGCAGGTGTCAGCAGAGCAGTACCAAATGCTCCTCCTGAGTTTGCCACAGGGCCATTTAGAACTCCCCAGAGGAAGCGCTGCGCTCCAAGGCAGCGAGAGAGCGATCTGGGTGTTCCTGCTGCCTCTGAGGGCACCTTGGACTGGCTTGGGATTGCCTGAGCTTCCCTCTCTGCTGAAGGCTGAAGCAGGGATTGTTCTTGCATCAGCAGAAGGCTGTGACCTAGCAAATGATCTAGAAGTGCTGTGTGCTAGTGGCCAAACGGAACAGAATTTTTAGCTTCCTAAATTCTCCTTAGACTCCCGACTTCCAACCAGCCATCAGCGCAAAAAAACTTCAGAGAAATGAACTGGCTTTGGAGTTTTGTCTTTTTAGTTGGGGATTATTTTGGTGGGGGGGGGGGGGGGGGGAGAGTGGGGTTGTTTTATGCTGTTTATTTTTGGTGGGGTTTTTTTTCTGTGTTTTTCTCCATCCTGAAAGAGCCCTTCTGCCCCACATCTTACTGATGTCATTTTTATTACTGTTACCACTACTACATCTGCAGTTTATTTTCATGACAATGCTACAGTTTTGTCAATAAGAGAATACTATCTTTTTGTCAATAAGAACTAGTGAGAAAGAAGTTCAGGTTAAAGGGCGAATAGAGAGCACAAGGTGTTTTCCACGTGCTCCCAAAGAAAAAAGCAGTATCTTTATAACAACTTTTATTTAATCTTCTAGTTTTATGCTTCTCAAGGTGTGTCCAAGAGACACATCCAAGTGGCAAGATCAGATAAAACTATACTGCAGGCATTTCTAAGGAGAGAGCTTCCAGCCCAGCCATGGTATATTCCTGAGATTCATGGCACTTTTCCATACCCGATTCCCACTCTTTGCCACGACTGTTAAAATCCTACGCATTGGCCCAAGCCCTGCTCAGATCAGTCTCTAAGAAAACACATCAAGTCCTTTGTGATTCTGCAGCACAACCCAATGAATCTGCTTCTTGCCCATAACAGCTGCCAGTGCTGTGCTCTCAGGTAAGACACGGTGGGGCTGAGACAAGAGCCCAGTGGATTCTGTGTCTACCATCACCTGTTGGGACAAAAAGGGCACGGATTCCCACCTCGGTGGGGCTGATCTCAAAGCCCATCCTGTTGTGTCCTGAATGGGGGCAAAAGCTTGTACGGGACTCAGGCTGGCTGTGGCTTCTTCCCATCAGTGTCTGTCAGTGCTCATGCTTGGGCTTTGCCAGCCTTGTTGTGGTCGCTGCCCTGCCCCTGGGGGCTGGAGGCACTGCAGAGGCTGGAGCCTCCCTTAGCTGGGAGGGTCCCGCTGCTGCCCGGCTGCTGCAGCGCGGAGCTGCCTGAGGCTGCAGCCCCTTCTCTGGGCCGGCTTCTGCCTCGCACGGCCTGGACTCACAAGAGGGTCAGCATCTCCTCTGGGCAGCTCTCTGTGTCACAGGGGTGCCTGAGGAGCACTGCTGTCCTCTGTGCCCGTGCCCACCATGCTGAGTTGGGAAGATGGGGACGTGTGCGGTGCCGAGAGGGCGAGTGCAATGGGAGAGACTGATCCGCGCTGTCAGGGTGAAGAGAAGCGGCGTGGTTCCTCATGCGGGACACGGGCAAGGGCGTCTTTGAGCTCAGCCTGCTCATAAAGGGTGAGGATCCTGATGCTGAAAGCCCCATCGCAATTGGTTCTGGCATGAGCTGCTCTGGTTTACAACTGGGAAGGCATTCTATTGGCAAACTGCTGAAAGCTGGAGAAAATGTCCTCCTCTCCTGGAAATGCATGGCCCTTTGCTTTGTTTCCTCTCAAGAGAAGTCTTCAAAGAAATGTACAAAATCCGTCTCTTTGCCAGCCATCTGCACTGCAAGGCTGCCTGTCTTGTTACTGTCATTGTTGCTGTTGATGTTACCCAGCTGACCCCAAAGGGCTCAGAGCCCCTGACAGTGGGGCTGCCTTTTGTATCTCCTGGAAGCTGGGATCTCTGCTAAAAGAGATTTTGCATTTTGTTTCCCTCAGGGAGAATGGGGAACAACATGAAAAATCCCCTTCTGAGATACAAAGACCTGGAATATATTGGCAGCGGGTAAATCCAACAGCAGTTACTCCTGCACAACCATGGGCCAGGTGTTTTTCTGGTGGAATGTCTATCCAGCGTGAAGTCAGGCCAGCTGCAAAGATGTTCCCACACTGGGGATAGATTGTCCCATCTCTCAGTGCTGCTCAGAATTCGTGAGTGGGCGCAGGAGGCATGCTGCAAAGATCTTGTCTGCATCAAAGAACAGGACCTGGAAGGTCTCCTTGTCACTCAAGTCTGGGACAGCTCTGTGTTAATTTTCTTAGCATTTTTTGATGTCTCTAAATTGTTTGGCCACAGTAATGAATGGAGAAGAATCTTGCTTGCCTGAAAGAGCAATCTACTCCTGATAGCTGAGAGATAACAGCTCCCAGGAACATTTCTTTCCCCCGGTTTGCAGAAGGAAAACGCTGTGGTCAGGATAGGAACCACATAGTTAAGAAAGGGAAACCCAAGAGGAAACACTTAATTCCCTTTAGAAGTAGAACCCCAGCACTTCAGGAACAGGCCCAGTGCCCATGCACTTGAGAGGAAAATGCATCATCTGCCTTCTGGCAGAGCCCTCCTGCATCCTGCAGGTTTTACACGTTTACAGCACAGATCTTCTGTGTGGGCTGGCTTTCAGTGCAAGATCTAAATGGCTTCTCCTTTCTCTGCTTCTCCTTTGTTTCTAGGAGTTTTGGAGATGTTTGTAGAGCACTCAGCAATGCCACAGGGAGAGAGGTAAATGTCAACAGCCCCTGCAGACTCTGCTGCTCTTGAGGGGCTTGCCCCTCTGGTGTGAGCTGTGGCTGGAGCTTTGGCTAGAGCCGTGCTGAAAAGGCACAAGAAGCACAGACTGGTGCCAGCCTGCAAAATACATTTGGCACTTTGTCCTCCTCAGCTGCCGGAAGGAAGGCACGCAGGGCAGCGCTTCCTTTCAGACAAGGACGCGCTCACTCGCTCTCCATTGCTAAAACAAAGGTGGTGCCTTAGAGCACCTCCCTGCTCTTTGGGGCTACAGCTTCAGAGTCCTGAATTCTCGATTCTGGCTGCCAGCAAATCCATCGGAAAGTTACTGGTAGTTCCTTAGCCACCTGCAGTGCTGCACTTGGCAATTGCACATAGGGAGAGATCTGCAAGGTGCCCTAAAAGCCCTAAGCCCTGCCCATAACCCAAGATGTATCCACAGAATATTAAGGCATGGATTACTTCTTCTGAATCCTAGAAAGAGCCGCAGAGGTTGTGGTCAGAGGTTTGTGGGTGATAGTTGAGACACAACTGTTACCAAGTGGACAAGGCAAAATGTCAGTGGCCCCACATGTCCTGTAACTGGCTCCCAAGGGAGCAGAGAAATGGGCTGTTGGAATGTCAGTTCCTAATTACTGCAGTGCCTAATCACCAGGCAGTTTGGCACAGCTCAGCTGTGTCATTGCAAAATCAATCGCTCCAGGTGCATTGTTGTGCGTTGCCACCAACTGCTCAAGGTGTCTTTCACAGGCAGGGACCTATGTGAGTCCTTGGATTTTCCTGAAAAGAAGAAACCCTAGGCACAGAAAACACCATTTCTAGAGCACTGGCAGGGCAAAAATCCCAGCAACATGAAGACATCACAATCAACAGATGACTGGGACTTTGGGCCACATTTGCCTGGGATGGCCAGGTCCTGCACGTGACAACTGGGGAACAGATGGTCCCATTGTTCTATTTTCTGGGTCTTTCTAGGAACTAGAGGAAACCTCATTGAGCCTGTGAAGCACTGAGCTTGGAAAGTCATGGTTCAGTATTCTTGTTTTGTTTTCGTTTTTTCTTTCCTGTGGACAGCACCCATTTGTAACAACAGCCAAGCCAGCATCCATCCTGGCACCACTCATCAACTCAGTCCAGAAGAAGTAAGAGACAAGAACATATCATGTCAAGATGTTATCTCCATAGCCAATTTTGAGTAGAATTGTAGAGTCAGATTTTAGAGGAGGATTGTTGAAGAGTTTTGTCGGATAGGGTTATAGACTAGGATTAATTAAATAAAGTAATTAAAGTTTCTGAAATATCAACTCATTTGGAAGATGATTTGAAAGATCCCCTTCTGACTCTTTCAGCAAAACACAACATTTCCTCCTCAGTTAGCAGTTGTTTTTCTACTGGTGATAAGACACACTTATGGTTTCTTTTGAATGGTTCAAAAGTGGGGAAGGTTCTTCTTCATTCATCCTACCCAGAGCACACTGCCTTTGGAATACCACCCACTGCCTGGTTTTGGCACAGCTGTGGTATTTCTAGTTGAGGCAGAAAGGGCAGTGGCATTTGCAGGAAAAACCAAAGGAGGAGTGGGGCAGCCCAGACATCTTCTGTGGATTCAGGCCTGCAGCTATGACTCAAGAGCATTTGGGTTCCTGCCACTTGGATTTGGATCCCTAAATGCAATCTCTTTGGCTGCAGGAGAGGCAGAAACCCAACATGACAGGTCAGAGGCTGATTTCTAGCTGTCACTGCCTGCAGGAAAAGGCTCCATCCTGCAGGACTCCAGCATCCTCAGCCAGACACAGCAAGT
The DNA here is from genome assembly GCF_028551555.1 of Melozone crissalis. NCBI lineage: Eukaryota > Metazoa > Chordata > Aves > Passeriformes > Passerellidae > Melozone > Melozone crissalis. The sequence continues at coordinate 14,283,812 of NW_026535783.1, read as the reverse complement.
GCTGGCAACTCAGAAGCTTGCACCTCTGCCTTGCACTAAAGACAGCACCTCCCACAACGGGCACTTACAGGTACAGAGTTTTGTGGTGTGACCCCTCCATGGAGCTGGTGGACTCACCACCCCTGCAAGCCTTTGAAAAGAGACTGGATGTGGCACTGGGTGCCATGCTTTAGTTGAGGTGTTAGGGCATGGCTTGGACTCGATCATCTTAAAAGCGTCTCTCTTCCAAGCCACTGATTCTGTGAGTATGTTACTGAGGGAGCTTTTCCTGCAGCCCTGGAAAGGGCTGTGGGGGCCCTTGGCTGAGGACGGTTATCAGGGCTCATGGAAAAGAAGCAAAGGGCTCAAGGCGAAGGCTGAGAGGGCAGAGCTGCCCCAGAACAGCCCAGAGCCAGCCTCATGTCCTCCTCCTCAACCTGCGCCCTCTGCGCTGCCCTTTGCGGCGCCGGCGGCTCCTCTCGCTGCGGGGCTCCAGGCCGTGCTGGGGGCCGGGTCCCTCGTCTTCGGGAAGCGCCGGAGCCTCGGAGGCGAGCGGCTGCTGCTGTTGTGGCCGGCAGGGGAGAGCTGCGGATGCAGCTGCAGGCACGGCGAGATGCCGCTATGGCCGGCTCCTGCCGCGGCTCCTGCCTCGGCTCCTGCCTCTGCTCTGGGCTCTGCTCCTGCCCTGTGCGCACAGACACGGCAGAGGGCTGCCCGGCAGCTCCGTGCCGCTCCGCAGCGGGCCCGGCCGGGCTGCTGCTCTCTGCGGCCTCTGCCCGCCGCTGCCGGCCCCGCCGCGCTCCCGCCTGCCTCTGCTGCGGCCGGGCCCACACCGGAGGCAGCACATTGCGGCCGGCTCGGGAAAGCCCTGCCCGCAAAGCGCCCGCCACACACTCGGCCTCAGGGCACAGGCTGCCGGCGTCCTCGCAGCTGCGAGCCGGCCCGGGCCGCCTGCCGGCCTCGGCCACAGCTCCCGCCCGTGTCTCCACGGCCGCGGCTGCTCGGCACAGCAGCAGCTCCTCACAGGCCCAGGCTCTTGGCGCTCCAAGCCCGCCCAACCCCGAATTCGAGCCCTGAGAGGCTTGGCGTCCCAATGCATCCCCTGGGGACAACAGAGTCGGCCGCTGAGCTCAGCCTATGGCGACACCACCAAGTGACCAATGGAAAATTCACCAAATCCTCATCAGAGACAAGAAAAAACTCCCATGGTGCCTGACAGCCTGAAGCAACTGCCAATTACAGGTCATTCCATCCATGTGGGAAAAGAGCCTTTTGCATTAAAGCAGAAAAGAGTTATCTAAATGGAAGCCAGGAGCCAACAACAAATTTATTTGGACTCATGCTTCTTCTGTTGGTTAAAAAGACCAAGAAATTGCAATCTTGCTCTTCTGACACAGCCCTCTGTTCATGATGTGGGATAGTGACTGCCGATGTGCAGCAGCTGATGCAAGGAACAGGGACGAGGATGCAGCAGGCACAACGCCAAGCTGACAGAGGGATAATCTCTGGCAGTGGCACTGAAGGAGAAGAGTTTCAAGGCAGGACAGAGAATGGCTCTTTGTTTCACCTCTTCTTTCAGTGCTGCTAAGAATGTAACCTGGAGCAAGCAGGGAACACCAGAGCATGGAGCCCTTTCCAGGCAGGGCTGCATCTGCTGAAGGGGCAGAGGGAGCCCAGCAGGGATCAGACACAAAGCAGCAGGGGATTGAGGAGCCCTGTGGTGGCAGTGAGCAGCCTCGGGCTCTGCTCACTGCTGGTGGCATTTTCTATTGAACCATCTCCAAGGACTTCTGCTCTGCGCTGTAATTCTGTGTTACACCCCTTGGGGTTTTTTTGTTGGTTTTGTTTGTTTGTTTGTTTTTAGGGTTTTTTTTGTTTGTGTTGGGTTTTTTTTTTTTCTCGTTTCCTGTACCTTTATTTCCCTAAATTTTCCTACCCTGTCAGAAGAAGCCCCTGCTCAGAACTGGCTCTAAAATATCAGCAAAGCAGCTGGCAACAACAATGGGTGGAATCGTGTGGCTCAGGAATACTTATGCCAAAGCCCTGCCAGTGCCTTATGATTTGTCAGAACCTCCTTTTTTGTGCAAAAACTAGGGATTAGTGGAGGTTTTTTGCAAGGGCTCTTGAGAAGCAAATGTTGTGCTGGGATTCTCATGAGTGTACCCGTTAACTTCATTGCAGCAAAACAGAAAGTAAGGTCAGGGTAGCAGAGCAGCTGGGAGCTGGTCACTCCCTGCAAAGGGCTGGTGTAGGATGTGGGAACACCACATTCCAGGATGGGCCAGAAGGGTAAATGTGCTCAAAGCACTGCAGGTGAGGTTTGGGTTCACTCAGAGGGCAGTCAGGGCTGGTGAGCACTGGAAGATCCAGCCGCAGTCCCCATCCATGTCCCTTTCAGCGCTGGCTTTAGGGTGTCTGCAGCCTGGATCCAGAGCACCCTGGGAGGCTCCTGTGGCTGCCTGTGCACCCAGGCTGAGGATGCCCAGGAGCCGCTGAGGCCGGCAGTGGGGACCAGGGCTGGGGCTTGTGGCCTGGCAGGTGTGGCTCTGGGGGCTGTGACATGCCAGGGCACGGGTCACTGTCACTGCCCTCCAGAGCCCTGGCTAGCTCTGTGATGTTCCAGGCACAATGGCAAGAATGAGGAACAGGTTAGGTTGGGATTTTGCTTGAGCCAGAACCTCTAGGCCACCTGCCCAGCAGTAGAGACCCCTGGAGGACCCAGTGAAGGAGGCAGAGACAGCTCTTCTGCAGTGTAAAGTGCAGCTAATTTATCAGGAGAGGCGGGGGAAAAGGTTGCCAGGAGAAATTCCTCAAAGGGAAACAGAGGTTAAAAAAACCCCCAGCACTCTTCTGCACAGGCTTTTAAAATCTTTCAAAACGGAGGGGTGGACACCATGTAGTCACCAAAAAGCGACTCTCGGGGTGTGGTTTTGAGGGTTACAACAAATCAGAACAAGGGGAGGAGAGAGGGTTGGGATAGGGATAGGGGTGAGGGACAGGGAACTTTGTGGAACAAAGGGTAGGCTTTGGGCTGATGGATGGGCCCAAGGGGCTGGGTTGTCTTGACAGACAGGGAAAAATCCGGTGAGGAGGGAGGGGATTGCTTGAGGGACACTTGGGTAGGAGGGCATAACACAGGGGAGAAACAAACTGCAATAGGTTGGGGAACACTTGAACATACTGCAAGCTAACAGAACATTCGACTTGGAAACTAATGCACTGCAACACAGAAATTCAGGGCTTCAGCAGCCGAGAGGTGGCACGATTGGAACCTGCAGCAGCTGGTGAAAGCCATCTCTGTCCTTCAGGTTCCTGCTGTGTGGGAAGGTGCTGCGAGTTGTGGTGGCTGCACTCCCCCTTTGCTGGGAGGATGATCTGTACCAGGGGAGAGCAGAAAGCTGCCGTGGTGAGCAGAACATGCTCAGAGCATTCCAGTTCAGAGAATGGCACTGCCCCTGAAGGGCAAAAAGCTTGAAAGCATAGAATTCTGTGCAGAACCGTTGCAAAAAAATTTCTCTTCTAGAACATGCCCATTTTTGTATACTGTAGATGAATACCCTGGGTTTTATAGAATACATGGGGTTTTTTCTAAAGTTTTTTGGGGGAACTCTCAAGTTTATTTCTATTTGCATTTTACATACAGCATGTATACAGATTTTTTTTTTCTTTTTTAAATACTTAGGGAAAAAATAACTAAGCATTTTTTAATCTTTTGGGATATTGTCAATAATACCTTTAGAAAGCAAAACTTGTTGAAAATGTGTGAAAACACAGAGAGGGGGAAAATAGCATAAAAGTCTTTTAGAACAGGGCGTGTAATAAGGACTGCAGAACTGAGTAATTTCTCCAAGGGCAGAATTAACAAGATATATCACCAAGAATACCTGCCAAGATACTTCCTTAAATCGAGGGAAATGTGACCTGCAGCCGTACGAAGTACAGCCAAAGCAAATGAAAACCTTTGGAAAAGAATGAATTTTCGCCAGTGAGATGAGTCTGTCTGGATAACTGAGGGATGCCCATCAACCTTGCACTGCATTCCTCAATATTTGCAATGTTTTTCTCCCAATTTCTGTGAAGTGATTAGGCTGCAGTTGTTTAACCATTAATTTAAGCTCATTGGGGAATTACCAAGCACCATGTATGTTTTTTTGCAGCTGAGCAGGACTTGAGTTTCCCAAGTCTTCTACAAAGCAGAAGGGAACCACACAGCTGCTTGTGCTAATGTTAATGAAGGGTTTCATGAAAGCAGGTGAATGAGAGCATTGCATTATAGAACTTCCACATTCAAGAAAACAGGAGTCCACTTAGAATAAAACCTATAAGGCTAGCATAACATCAGAACAGGATGAAATGAAATTACTAGAAAGGAAGTGATGCATTAGAAATGAAGCACAAGGCCCCATCAGATGACCTGTGGAAGGTGACTTTGTGCCCCAGCACTGTTAGAGGACGTTCCCTGTCATTGGTGCAAGCAGCTGGAGACATAAATACTGATTGATTTGGGGGCCACAGTCTTGGTAAATGCAGAGGTGGTTCAATAACGTGACATGAGGGAGTTCCCTCAGAGCAACTGAGATGCCTGAAAGAAGTGAACAGCTCACCACAGTGCGGCCCGCTCAGCTGCTTTTCCTTCTGACCCTCCTGGGTTGGCTCTGACATTTCCTCTTCCCTGATGGAAGTGCAGCTGCTGCCAAGGGAAACGTCCCCATACTCACTCAGTGTTCCCTTTGCTTGCCGGATGCCCCACCTGCTGTCGCTGTCCAGGAGAGCTGCTCTGCACGGGAGGAGGAGCCCGAGGGAGAGGCTTTGAAGATGGGGCAGCTGTGGTCCCTGTGCTTGGAGCTCTGTTTAAAGATACACGGACTTGAATGTGGACAGGGATAAGTATATGGATTTGTACATATGTAGTCTGCTATTTATACAGGCCTATTTCTGTACATATGGTATCAGATTTATGAATGTACTGTGTATCTATGTACGTATAGGTACCTGCATACATACAGGTTTGCAGTTGCATCTTTGTGTGTATATGTATCCAGTTCAGTATGTGTATTGTACATGTACGGAAATCTAATCTTTGTTTAGATTACCGTATGTATACAGCTGTGTAGGTATCTATTTCTATTGATGTATTGATGTAGTTTTGGTCTTTTAAAACAGCTATATTGGTATTTGTTTTCGTATATATGTATTTTTATATATTTTTAGATGTGCATTGATGTATTTCTATATATATTCTATTTACATATATATCCAGATACATTGCTGTATATTTGTATTGATGCAGTTGTACAGATATTTAGATTGGTACTGCTGTTTGTCTATGTATAGATAAGTTTGTTTTATGTATCTCTTTCTTGAATGTAATAGGTAACATTTAATCTGTATTCACATCTGTATATTGTAGTGGTTATTTATGTATTCAGTTCTATTTAAATGTGTCTGGAGTGGTATAGTGGTGGAATTCCATTTGTAGAGTACTTGGTACTTACAGGGAAATTACAGGGAAATACTGATCTTTTCGTATTTGTATATGGGCTGTATGTTTGCCATAATATGCAATAAATTAAGCTGTTAATTTTCCCTTGATGTCTGTGTATAGTGAGTGTTTGTAGAGGTTTGCAATAAATTATTTTTTGTAACAGAAGTTGTTATTTGTATGTTTTTGAATAGCGTGGTGTAACAAATACATAAATTACTTTTTAAAAATTTAACAGAGATGTGTATAGTTCTGTTTTGTCAGCGCTGGTGTAGCAATTGGTAAGAAATGCCATTTGTCAAGTGAGATGGATGTGTTGTAATTTGTGCTACCCAAAGCCATGGGCAGATGTAAATGCTGGAGGATTTTGGCCATGCAAATCTCCAGCCATGCCCAGCACGTGCCCCACCTGCACTCAGGCATGGCAAGGGAAGCGCAGATTTGGGCTGGCAGCAGAGCCCCACGTTGGCTCAGAACTCGCTGCAAAGGCCTGCTGGCTGAGAGAAAGATCAGGAATACATTTTATATATTCTATTTAGTACAGTACATATACTAAAATATATATTATGTGGTGTATTGTAGAAATCCTTTAAATCGGAGGGTTTTGGGAAAGCTGCTCCTCAGTGAAGAGGATTTCTAGGCTAGAGGAATATAAAAATGAAAAGAAGACCATGGACAGTGCCATTGCCAGAGGCCCAGGCTGTTCAAAGGAGCAATGGATCGTCCCCTTCGCCGCCTGTAGCTGATACCCCTGTGAGTAATAAGTAGCAACTCCGGGGGCAACGAGATGGGAAACCATCTCTCTAAACCAGAATGGGGCATCTTTTACCAGCTTGAGGCAATTTTACAGGGTAAAGGACGTTCAGACATCTCAAAACGTGAACTAAAAGACTTCCTAATCTGGGTAAAAGTGAATACTCAAAATACAGACTTGAAGTCTGATTTTACCTTTGATTTCTGGGACCAGATAAAGTGGAAAATTCACAATCTAGTCTCTCTCAAAAAGGAAGAGTCTTTGGTCAACCTTATGCCTGTCTCCAGAGCTTTAATGGAGAGCTTTGATCAGAATGATTGTAACAGAGACTTTCTCAAACATCAGAACAGAACACCTTGCTCTGAGACTTGAATTCTGAGTGGTGCTGGACCTTCATCCTCCTCTGGGAGGATCTTGGATTTTGTTCAGGGTGTCCTGGCATGTCCAGGGTTTCTCCAGGCAGTGTGCACAGCACCCCGAAGCCCGGAAAAGGGGAATCAGATCAGCTTCCAGCTTTGGTCGTGTTCTCTGCTTTTTCCAGGATTCCCTGAGTCATTGACGCTGCAACCAGGCATCGTCCCAACTCCTCCAGGAAATCATCCACCTCCAGAATTCTCAGAAAAATGCTTGGGATTTTTCTTGCATTCCAAGAGTTTGGGGGGATCATGGGATGTGTTCAATGGACGCTGGGAATCAAACGGGTCCAGGAGATTAATGTTTGGGGAAGCGTTGCAAAAGAGGAGCTGCTGTTTCTGTGCTCTGCTGCTCTTCTGAAAAAGATGCGGCCGGATCTTATTCTGAAGTTGTGCAGGTGGGGTCAGCCAAGGGGGGGCCTGGATCCGCTCTGCCTGGCCGAGGGGCTGCAGGATCGCTCCTGTCACTGTTTGCCCTTCCCAGGAAGTCACCCCTCGGATCGGGCTCAGGCTGGCAGTTTGCTTTGGAGCTCTGAGGACTCTTTTCATATAGATTCCTCTGCCAAAACATTCCGGGATTTTCACCACTTTTGGCCCCCCAGCCTTCAGTTACAGCAGGTGGGGGGGCTTTGGATTTGGCTCTGCCTGCAGGGGAGCGGGCAGGGGAGAGGACAGAGGTGGCGGGGGGCAGGCAGGGCTTGAGCAGGGCAGGGATGGCTCTGCCCAGAGAGATGGATGGGGTGGAGGTGGGAGAGCTCAGGAAAGTTGCTGTGGAGGCACAGACAGTTCATTCAGAAGCCTTGAAGCCTGTGTCATTGGCTACTGGGGTCAGGGGTGGGGGGAAGCATGCTGAGATTGCTCTTGGACCTGAGAGTTTTCCAGCTGTATCCCTGCAGGCAGGGATACCGTGTGGAACCTGTCACAGTTCATTTGAAAGTGTCGCAAATACAAAGTCAGGATGTGCAGCTGGAGAGCAGCCCGATTTGTAGGAATCTAAAAAGATCCAATTTAGTGAATCCAGACATGAGTTAGCAGGCTCTGCCTTTCTTCCTCTCACCAAGAACTTGGAGCTCTCCTCCCCAGCCCTTCCTAGCAGGGCTCCCAGGAAAGTTGCTGCGGCGACACTACTGCCAAGTGACACCGTCCGGGGGCTATTTACAGACTATGAAGGAGACGGGGCTGCTATGGAAAGAGCTTCGAGCTGTTTATTTTTGCGCATTGCTCTCATTACATGATTATGCCAATGGGAAGATGCTAGCACCTCACAATCAAGGCAGCAGGCCAAAAAAAGTAATGTTACAACATCCTTTATAAGCTTCTTGACCAATCACACAAAGCAAAAGCATATTGACGGTAGTTCTATCTAATCACCAGAAGCACACATAGCTTTGGGTAAAACAATGCTTGCTCATTTGGAATACAATACCTGTTTTTAAGACACAAGGCAAAGAGCTCCATTCTTAAGCTTCAACCTTCCTAATATCTTGCTAGATAAACTTTCTGTAGCTTAGAGAGCTATTCAGACAGCATTAACACACAGGTTTATTGTTCAATTTGCCCTTGCTTTTTCTACAGTTTAAATAATTTTTCTGCTGGCCTATCTCATGACTTTTACTTTACCTCTATGCACAATTCTGCTGTATCTGAGGCCTGCCTTTTGCAGCTTTCCAAAATCCTCTAATTTTATGGATTCCCAAAATTCCTCCTCTATGTTCACCTCAAAAGAAACCTTCATAATTGTGTCATTTATTACTTGCATTTCGTATCAATACTATAATATTTTTGCTTATTATCTGCTTAAAGCATGTTCTTGCTGGCACTTAGCATTGCTGTATTACAACACAGGAATTTAATGCTGTGAAGGTCCAGTCAGTGGAAAGGGCATAAATTATGCCTGACAATAGTTACAAGTCATTGTTAAAAAAACTCTTGTCGATTCCAGGGTCTTAACTCAAAACCTTCCTCCATTTCTATACCTTCATCCACCATCTCTGTGAGATTTAACAAATTTCCTGTGAATCCATTTCCTACCTCTCTCTCTTGTATGATAAAAACTTCTTGGACAGTTTTGTTCATCATTCCTCGCACACACTAAAGTATGCAAGGTATTACTAGTATTATCACTACCAAAACACCCAATACATGGAGACCTATCTTGCAAAGTTCCCTTAGCCAAGGTGCAAAGCTCTATTCTTGGAACAAATCATCTAACCAGGGCCCACCATCTTCTTTAATTTGGGCTGTCAAATCTTTCAATTTTTGTATGCTTTTGTGGATAGATTCAGAATGATCGGCCAGGTTCATACAATACAATCTTTGAAATTCCTCACAACCATGTCCTCGTGCCAGTAAAAGAAAATCAATTGCTGCTCTTTTTTGAAGGGTAGCATGTCTAACACTATTAACATCGGTCAACATGTCACTGGTTGCAGTGGATGTGCCATTAGTTTGTTTACTCAGCCAACATCCAATCCAATCTAATTGTTTCAATGCAATTGCTGAAGCTGATTGGGTAAAAAGAAACCTGCTGAAACCCTTTTCGCAGCCTTCAAAGGCATGAAATCACTTTTACAGTTCTCATCATAATGACGAGAACTTGGAGCTTTTTGGCAGAGTTCATAGGACAGCTGATTGCTGTGACAACACTACCTGTTCTTCTTGATCAGATACTTCTCATCAAGAGTGTTGAAAGGGAAAAACAAAACACAGTATAAATCAGCAATAAACCTTCCATTGCAACTACCTAATTAGTCTAAAATTATTCAAAATTTAGAAAAAATTTGGATTCAAATAAACACTTCCTTGCATTACCTGTAAGATATGCTCGTAATGATACAAATCCAAAATACAAAACTCTTTCTCACCATGGTATCAAAGAACTTAGAGGAAGCAAAAATATCATTATAATTTTACCTATCAGCCTCCAACTGTAACACAGGTGCTAACAGCTTGCAGTAAGCTCACTTCTCCAAAACATCTTGCTAATATGCAAGTCAGTGCTTTTGGAAAGCAGCTTGCAGGTTCTTAAAAAAAGTTAGGAAAAACATTTGGACATAATTTGGGAAAGGCTTTGGGAGAAAATTTGGGACAAAAAATGGAAAAGCTTGAAAAGGCCTTGAAGCACACACAAACATTTTCTAAAAATCTGTTGGTACTGTACAGTTGGACTCTGATTAAAAGGCTTGTGGCTTTGCTTGTGGTAAAGCAGGACACATGAGAAGAGGTTGTCCTACAACAACAATCAAACCTAAACCACTTTCTATTTGCCCTCAGTGTAAGAAAGGGAAGCATCTTGCTAAGTACTGTCGTTCTCAATTTGACATCGATGGCAAAGCTTTGTCGTTAAACTCAAAAAAGAGCCCGGATTATCACCGCACCTCGACACAAGTAGTGACCTCCTTACAGTCAATTACCCAGTCAAATGGCATTGGTACCTCAGTCATTTATCCCTCAGTCAACCATCCCTCAATGGTGTCAGGTCAATACCCTCATGGACAAGGTTTGAATTGGCCTCCTCAGAATTGATACGCCTTTTAAATAATTTCTGTTATGAAAGTATTTCTACGGCAATTATCAGGTTTTTTCAACAAAGACAAGAGCTTTTGATTTTAGGCAAAGCTAGCAACAAAATTTTCAGACTTTTAATCCTTCCAGCTGTTGTTTCAATAAATTGTAACAATAAGCTAATATATTTATCTCCTGCATTTAATGTTCCTATAGTGACTCCACCAAAAACACCTATAGCTATTGCATTTCTTCTACCCATGAGTACAGCCAAGCAAAACAATTTTCCAGAGAATTCTGTGATGTCTGTGCCATTTTTAACCTCAGGTCCTGAGGTCTTTTGGGTGCAATGTTTGGACCTCAACCAAGCAAAATTGACTTGGTGCCTCACTGTGGTAAAACAATTTACATTACAGGCATGCCGGATACTGGTGCAGATGTCACTGTAATTTCTCACATGTTTTGTCCCAGAGATTGGGATTTAGTACCTCCTGCAGGTTCCCTCACAGGGACTGGAGGTGCTACTGTATGTTGGCAAAGTGCATCCATGATTAACATTACAGGTCCTGAAGTAGAGACAGCAATGGTGCATCCTTTTCTTGTTCAGAAGCTTCTCACCGTCTGGGGGAGAAACGTCCTGTCCTAATGGGGAGCAGAACTGGAGGTGGGCCTGTGGTGGAAACCACATCAAAACCTGCCACTTGAAAGCTGAACAAGGAAAACTGATCCTCCTATATGGATTGATCAATGGCATTTAACAAACAAAATATAAAATAGCCTTAAAGGATTGGTAAAGGAGCAATTACAAGAAGGTCACATCACACCCACAAAGAGTCCCTGGAATTCACCAGTATTTGTCATCCACATGAAGACATTGGATTCCCGGAGGTTGTTTCATGACCTGAACATCAATGAAGTGACTGAAGACATGGGACTTCTTCAATCTGGACTTCCTTCTTTATCAACGATGCCAAAACACTGGCGCCTCATTGTCATTGATTTAAAGAATTGCATTTTCCACATCCCACTTCATCCCGATGACACTCCAAGATTTGCCTTTTCAGTTCCAGTCATCAATCAAAGAGAATCCATGCAGAGATAGCACTGGAAAACGTTGCCTCCAGAAATGAAGAATTCGGCTATAATTTGACAATATTTTGTAGCACAAATTTTGTCTCCGGTTCGACAGAAATATCCAAGATCCATGATTTCACACTACAAGGATGATTTCCTAATCGAAGCTCTAACGAAGCCAGAGATAGAGCAAGCTTGTCCTAGTGTTGTTACTGAAATCCAAAATGCTGCACTTAAAATTTCTATACCAAAAATTTGAGAAGTTCCACCCTGGAAGTATCTGGGATGGAAGATGACTGAAAAAACTATTACACCGCAGAAGATACAGTTCCGGACCAGTGTCAACACCCTGCAAGATTTACAACAGCTTCTAGAGGAAATCAATTGGGTCAGACCTGGTTTGGGAATCACCAATGATGAATTGGGTCCACTTTTTAATTTGTTGAGAGGAAGCTGCGCCATCGACTCTCCTGAACTCTAATACCTGAAGCTCGCGCAGCGCATGACAAGGTCATGGAGGCTCTCCAAAGACAACAAGCTCATCGCTGTATTCCAGAAAAGCCATTCTTTTCTGCAATTTTAGGAGGAAAGATGCAACTTTGTTCTGTCATTTTTCAATCAGACCCTTCTGAGAGAGATCCTTTGTTGAGAATAGAATGGGGTTTTCTTCCCTCAAGGTTTCCAAAGACTATTTTACAGTCTTAGAGAGGATAACACAAATTCTGATTAAGGCCAGAAAAAGGTTATTAAGTTGAGCAGGTGAAGAATTTGCAGTTCTCTATTTACCACTGAAAAAAAGTATCTTGATTGGGCAATGCAAAATTCTGCCAATTCTGATGATTTGCAACGAGACTTATTAAATTTTGCAGATATTGCTTCTGTTCATTACCCGACTCAAAAATTATTGCAGGCAAAATTGAGTTTTAGAGAGAAACCTTTGTTAAGTAAAGAACCTTTAAACACAATAACTCTCTTCACTGATGGGATCTGGCAGAAGTCACATATCAGTCATTACTTGGTTGAACCAAACCAAGTTCCCAACTAAAACTTGGGAATCAGATATTCAAATAATAGAGGGATCTGCTCAGATGGTTGAGCTTGCTGCTGTGGTTAAGGCTTCTCAGTTCTTCCCACAACCTTTTAATTTATTCACACATTCTGCCTTTGTTGCTAATGTGGTTAAAAGAATAGAAGGATCAGTTCTAAAGAATCCTAGTAATGACACTTGGTATCATTGGCTTTCAAGGCGTTTTACAACTTTACAATAAGGAACTAATCCACAGTTTGTTTCTCACATTAGTGCTCATTCTTCGCTTCCTGGATTTTTAGTGGAAGGAAACGCGAGAGCGGACAAACTGACAGTGCTTATTTCAAACACTTTGCCAAATATTTTGGAACAAGCAAAACTGAGTCATGCCTTTTTTCACCAAAACGCACAAGCACTTGTGTGAATGTTTCAAATTTCAAAAAGTCAAGGTAAAGCTATCATTAGTACTTGCCCTGACTGTCAGCTTGGGCAGCCTCCTGTTTCTAGAAAGAATTGTTCAACCCACGGGGTTTGCAAAGCCTGCACTTATGGCAAATGGATGTCACTGAATAGCCTTCCTTTGGTAAATTTATCAATACTCATGTTTCAGTGGACACATTCTCTGGTGGAGTTTTTGCTTGTCTTCACACAGTGGAAGCAGATAATCATGCCTGTCAACATTTTTAGCAGAGCTTTTGCTTCACTGGGTGTGCCCCAAGAAGAAAAAACTGACAATGATCCCACAAATGTTTCTCAAAAATTGGCCACATTTTTAAAGATTGGGGTGTTTGTCACATCCTTGGTATTCCTCATTGTCCCACAACCAAGCAGTTGCTGAGAGGACACATCAGACATTAAAACGCATTCTTGATCAAGAGAGGGGGGAGTGGAGGTCACACCACAGATGAGGTTAAACAAAGTTTTGCATGTTTTAATTTGTTAAACAACTCTGTTGCAGAACCTGATCCACCGATTTCTAGGCATTTTTACAATAACACACAGGCAAAACTGAAAGAAAATCCCCCTGTTTTAATTAGATACCCTGGGACAGGACCAATTGAAGGTCCTTTCTGATTAATCACTTTGGACAAAGGGTTTGCTTCTGTCTCCACAGGTGCAGGAATTAAGTGGGTCCCAGCAAAAAACGTCAAACCATATCGCACCCCAGCACAGTTGACGAGCTCAAGACCGTAGAAGCAAGTACGCAGACGTGAGCCAAACAGAGGGATCACAGGTCACACCTGACGTTCCTTGTGCATCAGTGGAACTTGCAAACTCTGATTTTATGTGGTTTATAAATGTGTCACTTGTTTGTTTCATAGAGCTCTATTGGAGAAAGCGTAGGTTTTCTTTGGGTAATTTTTATTAAAGGTCAAAAGTAATGTTTTTGAATTGAGAAGGATATGGGAGGAGCTTTAGCCAACAATTAGCTCACAAAAAGGATGCTGCAAAATCAAATGTTACTACCATGTCAGTTTTGATTGCTTCCCATAGTGCAGAGTTTTAGTCGATTTGTAGTGTAGATTTGTCTGTGGAAAAACCAAAACCAAATGTCTGGGTGACCTTAGCCAAGGCAGCAGGCTCGGATACCATGTCTTTGTCTAATTCGGAACAGAAAAGCCTTTCTCAACCTGACTAGTCAGTGTGCCAGTAAAGAATTTGCCCTTGGTCAAAAAGCAATTCAATAGTAAGCCTGGTAAAATTGACAATGGGAGGAGCCCTGTATAGGCTTGTAACATCTGGGGAAAAGAACTTCCCAAAGCAGTACCTGAAACCCCAAGAATTAGAAATCCTTGGTCCTTTAACAATGGATTTTTGCCTTACATTTACAGCTAATGATTGGCAAGAAAGTGATCCTCCAAAGTACAATGTTACTCCCTATTATTTTGCAAACAAAAACTCACGGTTTTGGTGTAATTATTAGGAATGTTGGGAGGTGCCTTCTAAAGCCGACCAATATCCATGACAATTACCAAAAGGATGTTGGTTCACCTGTGTAGATAGGGCCTGGCAGGGCATCCCATCATGCCCTGAAGGTGGCCCATGTAGCAATGGGATGCTCACTGTAATTGCGCCTACTGCCAAAGCGGTCATTAAGAAAAAGCAAAGGGGAACATGATCTGGTCGTCATTATCATAAAAACTGTAGAAGTGATTTCACGCCTTGGAAGGCTGCAAAAAGGGTTTCAGCAGGTTTGTTTTTACCCCAGCTGGCTTCAGCAATGGCATTGAAACAATTAGATCGGGTTGCATGTTGGCTGAGTAAACAAACTAATGGCACATCCACTGCAATCCGTGACATTTTGACCGATGTTAATAGTGTTAGACATGCAACCCTTCCAAATAGAGCAGCAATTGATTTTCTTTTACTGGCACAAGGACATGGTTGTGTGGAATTTGAAGGATTGTGTTGTATGAACCGCTCTGATCACTCTGAATCCATCCTCAAAAGTAAACAAAAGCTGAAAGATTTGACAGCCCAAATTAAAGAGGATGGTGGGTCCTGGTCAAATAATTTGTTTCGAGGATGGAGGTTTGCACCTTGGCTAAGGGGACCTTGTAGAATACGTCTCCATATGTTGGGTGTTTTGGCAGTGATACTGGTAGTAATACCTTGCATACGTCGGTGTGTATGACAAATGATGGACAAAACGATCAAAGAAGTTTTAATCACACAAGAGAGAGAGGTAGGAAATGGATTCACAGAGAATTCTCAAAATCTCACACAGATTGTGGATGAAGGTATAGACGTGGAGGAAGGTTTTGAATTAAGACCTTAGAACAGGTGAGACTTTTTTGGAACAATGACTTGTAATTGCTATCAGACATGACTTTTGCCCTTTGAACTGACTGGACTTTCACAGCATTAAAATTGCTGTGTTGGAATTTAGCAAGGCTTAATGCGAGCAAAAAGGATGCTTTAAGCAAGTAAGAAGCAGGTAGGCTGCAGTAAAGCTATGAAATGCAAGGTAGGTAATAAACGACACGGTTACAAAGGCTTCTATTTAGCCGAATTGTGAGGGGGAATTGTGGGAAATCCTTCAAATCAGAGGGTTCTGGGAAAGCTGCAAAAGGCACATCTCAGAGAAAGCAGAGCTGCAGTTAGAGCTAAGCAGTAGATTTGTCAGCAGAAAAGTTATAGAAGAAGTAGAAAAGTAAGGACAAATAGAACAATGGTTTGTGTCTATTACTGTAGAATCCAGGACATTCATATGTCTGAGATGTAACACAACAGAACTCCCTTTGGTCATCAGCAAACAGCTTCATTTATTGCCTTCAACACCCACAGCCCATTTAGCCCATTCCAAACTCCCAGGGCGAGACATCTCATTGGTCTATCTCTGTGCCCCCAGACTCTGAACCAATGCAATGTCTGCATCTTACGAGAGTTCCCATTGCCTGGGAACTTCTGTCAGTCAGTCCAGAGACTGCTCCGTGGAGCTGAGCTGGGCTGCTCATTCTAACTTGATTGATACAGACGCACCAGTGTGTTAACGCTTGGCTGGAATGACTCCCTGAGTTACAGAAAAGTATCTCTAGCAAGATATTAGGAACTTCTAAGCTTAATAATTGTTACATTTGCCCAATTATCCCATCAAAAAAAAAAAAACAAACCAAACAATATTTAAGGTGGCAGTAATTTTAATTGAATAAATTAGAAAACATATAAATAAGGGATAATTTGGTTCAAATAATAGCACATAAGCAAAAGATACCGCGGGGTACGGAAGGCAGAGTTCTTGACCCTTGCCACTTCACGTACAAGCTTGCCAAGTGAAAATCACCCCTTATACGCCATATGTCAATACCATCTCCTCCTATTTTCGGTTCGTCACTTTTCTGTCTCCGCCTTCCTCACCACCTTTACCACGCATGCGCCACCACTCAGTATGGTGGTCACACAAGTCTTTGGGGGTCGTCACTGATGAAGGCCCTATAGTCTTCTTCGTTGTCCTTTAATTCACCTTTGGGTTACACATGCGCATCAAGCCAGTACGCAGCCAGTACAGCCAATGTAAGCCAAGACTAACGTATCACTCCCTCTACATATCAAGGCAATAAATCCCTTAGAATTAGCATTTGTTTGGACCGAACCAGGTTCTTGCTCATTTTTAGCACCTGTATCTTCAGCTTCTTTCCTGTGGTCCTTGAGAACAGCTGCTGGGAAGGGGGGTGGAGCCCCTCCTCTCCCTCTCTTCTTTGGCATTACAACTTTTTAACTATTTATTATTCTCAAATATTAATTACTCTATCAATATCAATTACTGTTTCAAATTTTATCACCACGAATGATACCTATTTATCACAATAATCGAGCTCTGTGCATTGTGTTTTAAGGCTTACAAACAGGTATGGTGTTTGAAAGAAGCAAGCAGTGTTTTAACAAAAGCTACGTGTGCTTATAGTGGTTGCACAGAACTACTGTCAATATGCTTTTGCTTTGTGTGAGTGGTCAAAAAACTTTTCAAGTAAGTTGTACCATTAAGTTCATTGCCTCCAGCCAGGGATGTGAGCTGCTGGCATCTTCCCACTGTCACAACCATGTCATGAGACTGATGCTGGAAAACAAACAGCTTGAGGCGCTTTCTTCAGCAGTCCCGTCCGTTTCGTGATTCGTACAGAGACCCGCGGCCAGCAATACTCAGCTGAGGACCAGAAGAGACCGGAATAGCCCGGGCACTGCAGCTTCACTGCAAGGCATCCGGCAGCCTTGAGGGTACAAAGCGAGCACAGGTCGCAGCTCCTCGTGTCCGGAGCGAGCCCGGAGCAGCTCTCCCAGGCCGCAGACCCTCCCAGGCCCAGCTCCGGGCGCAGCCGGGGCCGCTCCGCCTGCGCGGGGCCGCTGCCGGGGCGCTGTGGCGGCTCCTCCCGCGGGGCGGAGCTGAGGCGGCCCCGGCGGCCCCGGCCCGGCCCCGCTGCGCTCCGAGCGCGGCCCCGGAGCGGCCCGGCCGAGGCGGCGAGGGACGGGCGGCGAGGGGCCGGGGGCATGGGGCGCTCCGGGAACGGGCGGACATCCCGGCAGAGGGGAGAGAGACGTGGCAGAGGGAGGAGTGAGCGGGAGAGGGGAGAGATGCTGGGAGGAGGGGGAAAATCCCAGGAGAGAGGGACGAGCCCGGGAGTAGGGGAGATCACGGGACGGGGGCGGGGGTGAGATCCGTGGAAAGGGTGGGTAGCCTTCCAAGAGGGTAGAGGCGGGGAAACAGGAAAAAGCTCTGGGAGAGGGGGGAGATCCTGGAAGAGGGAGGAGTAATCGGGAGAAGGGCAGATCCAGGGAGACGAATAAAAGCACTGGCTACAGCCCGGGAAAGGAGGGAGCTTGGGACAAGGGGTAGCTCGGGACTGGGGAAAAGCCGAGAGAGGAGGGAGAACCCAGGAGACAGGGGACAACCTGTGAACGGGGGGAGATCCGCAGTAGAGTGGAGAGGGCCTGGGAAAGAGGGGAAAGACATGAGAGAAGAGAGCCCAGTGGGGGGAGCCCAGGAGCGGAGGCTCCTGCAGGCGGACTGGGAACCCGGAGAGCCCGGAATCACGGAGTCCTGCAGGCGGGCCGAGAACGGGCGCGGGTCAGTGCGGTTCGGGAGAGCGCGGCTGCGGGGCTGGCTCCGGAGGCGGAGGCGCGTGGAAAGCGCTGCTCGGCAGCCCCGGCGGCGCTGAGAGCACAGCCCTGCCCGGGGAGGCAGCGCCACGGGCGCCGCTCGGCTTCCCAGCCCGGCCACGGCACCGCTCGGCTTCGCCGCCGGATCCGCGGCAGCTCGGAGCATCGCTCCCTGCCCGGGCCCGAGGCTCACCTGCGCCAGGTGCACCAGAGCATCGCCTCTGCCTTGACAACCCAGAGCGAGCAGTGCCCGGCAGGGACTGCAGATCCCCTTTGGTGGCAGAGAAAAAAGAGCAAGGAATCTTCCATGGGAGAACATAGGCAATAGGATGGGGTGTCACTGTCCAATGTGTTCAGATGCACTCACAATGGTACTATTGCTCTTGGCTCAGAACATGGAAAAGAAGTGGGCAGACACAAATCAGCAGCTGGTTGCAATATCCAGGGATCAGTTATCAGAAGAAAATGCTACGCAACTGCTGGAATGCTTAATGGATGACTGATTACCCTTTGCCAAGTAATCTGGACTTGTTAGGGGCAGCATACTTATGTCTCAAAAGTTACTCTAGAGATATTCTTAAGAAAATTTTGAAGAAAGGCTCATACACCCACATTTTAATGCAGTTGCTGTGGGTTTGATAAATGAAATCTGCTTTAATGTCTTGATTTTCCTAAAGATTTATGGGGGTTTTTTTTCACACATGCATGCATGCTAAGTTTGAGAATCTAAGGTAAGGTCTTTTTATAGGGGATATGGAAGAGACAGGTCTTCAGCCAGCAATATGTCAGTGAGAGACAGCTGAGCGATGATTACTGAGAAGAAGAGCCCTGCAATAGAGGTGTGAGCTGCATTGCACAGCGCTTGCTGTGGGCCAGAGAGCACAAAGCAGGCTGGCCTGGTGGGCCTGAATATTTCTGCCAAACACTTTGCATCTCACACCTTTGCTCGGGCTCAGTGCAGAAATGCAGGATTGCAGGCGCTTCCTCCCAGAGCTGCGTGAGGCGCTGGCTCCTGCAGATGGGCCCTGCCAAGGTGTCCCTGCCTCACGCTGGCCTCGCTTCCCCTGGCACAAGAGCTGGGCCTGAAGGAGGCTGCCCTGTGCTCCAGCCTGCCGAGCAGCCCAGCTCCCTGCCCCGGTGCCCAGAGTGCTGCACACACTGCTGGCCTTTGCCAGGAGTTGCAGGGCAGCCGGCAGAAGAGGAGGAATCCTCAGGCAGCCCAGCGGCCCTCGGCTACCCTTGGCCTTTCTCTGCTGCTGGGCACACTCCAGACGGCCAATGCCTCCAGGCTGGGCTGTGTCCAGCACGGCTGCGCTTCCCCTCCGTAGCTGCCAGCTGCCACCTGGGCTCTGAGAGCGGAGGATTTGCCCGCTGCCAGGAACAGGCACCCAGGGCCCGGCTGCTGCCTCTTGCAGCTCCAAGGGCCTCCTTCCAGCCTGCCTCTGCCGGGGCTCAGCCTGCTCCGGCCTCTGCCCGGGCTCTGCTGGGGCTCCACCCCAGCCAAGGCCGGGCCCACTCTCACCTCCCAGGCGCTGACAGCTCTGCACCACAGGAGACCTTCCCGAGCACCCTCTCTGATCTTTCTGCTTTCTCACTTGAGCAAGGCTCTCCTCCAGCCAAAGAGATTATTGCATTTCGGGATACAAATCCAAGTGGTAGGACCCCAATGTTCTCCAGTCACAGCTGAAGGCCTGCATCTGCACAGGGTGTTGGGCTGCCTCATTCTTCTTTTGGTTTTGCCTCCAAATACCATTGCCCTTTCTGCCTCAAATAGAAATACCAAAGCTGGCCAAAAACAGAGCAGTGGACCAGATTCCAAAGTCAGTGTGCTCTGGAGAGGATGAATGAAGAACATCCTTCTTCCCCACTTTCACACCATGCCAAAGACACCGTGTCACTTTCCACCTTTAAGAAACAACAGACATTTCAGAAGCAATTCTTGAGCGTATTCGCAGAGTGAGAAGGAAGGGAATCTTCAAGGTGAGTTGTGTTTTCAGAAACTGTATTCATTTCCAATCCTACTCTGCAGTCCTATTAGACAATCCTACTCTAACTCTAACCTTAACCCTAATCCTAATCCTAATCCTAATCCTAACCTACAATCCTACTCTAAACTTATTGATGAATAAATGGTCCTGAAGAGATTGTCACATTTTTGTCTTCCTCCTCTTCTTCACTGAAACAATCAGCGGCACCAGACTGGATGCAGGCTCAGCAAATGTTACAAATGGATGCTGCCAAAAGGGAAAAAAAACAAATCAACAAAAAATAATGGACCATGACTTTCCAAGCTCAGTGCTTCACAGGATTCCTCTGGCTTATAGAAGGATGCAGGAAGAGGACCAATGGGACCATCTACACCTCCATCTTTATGTGCCGGATTTGCCATCACAGGCAAATGTGGCCCAGAATCCCACTCATCCATTTATCCAGGTGTCTTCATCTTGCTAGGATTTTTGCCCTGCCAGTGCTTTAGAAATGGTGCTTTCTGTCCTTGGAATTTCTTCTTTTCAGGAATCTGTAAAGCCTCATACTGGTCCCTCTCTTTGAAAGACAGGCACTGTGCTGATTCCCACAGGGAGACAGAGCAGCGTCTACCTTTCCATGCCCTGCCCCTCGTGTGCTGGATGGCTCCTTCCTTCCCAGCAGGGCCAGCTCAGTGGCACTGGGCCCTGCAGTTCCCTCTCTGCCACACAACCCGGCAGTAACCCTGGCACAGTTCCCGTCTGCTTGAGCATGCCAGGCAGCAGATGCGGCTGGGACAAGTCCCTCCCAGCTGTCCCTGTTTGCGTGGCAGAAACCTCTAAGGGTGGGCTGGAGGGCACAAACCAGGGCCACTCAGAGGCTCACAGTGAGCCCCCCAAGACTCCTCCTGCCCACGGCCAAATCTCTGACCCCTAGGCTGGGACTGGCTTCCTTGGGCTCCTGCACCACCATTTCATGTCTCTGTACCCTGCATTGCTCTACTTCAATACTTTTGCCATTAGAAAAAATTGAACACTCCACCAAATGACAAAAGAGGGCGACCGAAAGAGCCAGAGGAGGTCCCTGACTCAGGAAATGCAGAGAGAGATGGAGTTACTCAGTTTTGTGAAGAACAGGCCCCCGGCAGACTTTATTGGCACTTTCCAACACTTCAGAGTGGCTTTGAAGAAAGTGAGTGACATCTTTTATAACAGGGCCAGTTACAATAGGATGTGGGTGAATATTTTTAAACACAAATAGGATCTAATCAGGACTTGTTTACTCAGAGCATGGTGCCACCCTGACACAGGTTGCCCCAAGAGCTTGTAGGGGCCCCATCCCTGCAACCATTCTAGCTCCAGTGCGAAAGGGCTCTGAGACACCTGATCTCTTTAAAGATGTCCCTGCTCATTGCAGGACACTTGCACCAGAGGACCTTTACAGGGCCCTGCCAGCCCAGCCCAGTCTAGGATTCCTCACCATTTTAATTTGAAGAGCACCAAGAATGGAGGTGAGGAGTAAGGGGGCTCATGTGATGCCTTGGACTTGAGTGGAGGAGGAGCCCATCCCTCCGAGCCTGTTTCACCTGCAGCCCCTTCACATTTTACCTGCAGGAGCTCCCTGGCAGACCAGCGCTGCTCCTCGTCTCTCTGCAGGCAGCAGCTCAGGAAGTCACGCAGGCAAGGCGAGAATCGGTTGGGCTGCTGCAGCCGTGGGGTCCCTACTGTGGCTATCAGTTGTGTAGCCTGGAGAAAAAGGAGACACCAGGCTCCACTTGCTGCTTTCACATCTCTAAGTGCTCTCCCACCTCCCTTAGTTTAACCTCTGTTCTTCAGTGGCGGTTTCTGCCTTGGCAGAGACCCAGAGATCATTTTCCTTTACCAACCAAAAACCCAAACCCTGATGCAGCCACAGCTTTTCCACCATCCCGAAGATCTTGCCTTGGCAGCTGATTTCATTGACTGACCTAGTTAGTGGGAACTACATCAGCAAAAGCACATTTGCTTCCCTAAGGATTCACACCAGCTTGAGAGGCTTTTTGGAAGAGGGACTGTGCTGTAAAAACTAATTTCAAGGCTTAGTATATGAAAGGCATGTCTGCAGTGCTTGTTGGTCCTTTAAGCGCACGTGCCCAAGAACAAAACTCATCATACTTTTTGTGCTTTTCTTGAAAACAATGGTCATTGGAAGGAAAGAAAGGGAATCCATCAAGTAATCCTCAATTAATCCCCAGGTAAGGAAATAAATATTTGCAATCTCATCTTCAACAGAGACACATTTAGATTCCTGCATAAATGTATTGGGATGAAAATTCCTGCTTGGGAACAAAGGAGCCACCTGCAGCTCTGTCTCTCAGCAGTCTGAAAATTGCAGGTTCCCATTTTGCAGCAAAAGGAAAATTGTCATGGTCAGAAGAAGGAGAGGTGCCATCCCTATGGCCACCCTCTGCTAATTTGGCTACTCAAGTCAATGTATTAATGGTAGACCCATGCCAGAAAGAGCCAGGAAACAAAGGGGAGGCTTTGGCAGCCTGTCCGCATCACCAGGCTCTGGCTTGGTGACACAGAGAATGTGCCTTTGGCTAGGACAGAAACACGGTGACTGAGTGTTTCAGCAGCACTGTACAAGAAGCGGAAGAGACTCAGTGGCCTTTACACTCTCATTCCCAGGTTTCAGGCATGTTTCCCAGTGAGAAGAAACTGCTCAGGGAGATTGGCTCATCTCTAAAGACCGCAGTTTTAGAAACTTTGTTGGGGTTGTGATGCCTTCCTTCCTTTCTGGAAAGATAACAGCAGTTGTCAGATGCTTCTTTTCTGCTATTAAGACCATCTCCACAGCCAAAGGACTAGAACCACTTAAAAGCCAAAGCAAAGTGTTGCCTGAGAATAGAGTTTCTTTGGAGTTTGTTTGCATGTGGTAAGGCTTGAGTTCCCCCACTGCTGCAACCACAACTACAGCAGATGCTGATGGGTTGCAGGCACATTTTTAGGAGGGATCCTTGGTGGAAGCAGTTCAGGCAGATGGCAATGGGCTTTTGTCCAATGGCACGCAGGACAAGGGACAGGTGAGAAAGAGAGTGGGATCAGTGAGTATTTGCTCCTTACCGTGATGGGACTTTGGTTCCAGTAGGGAGGTTCTTGCTCTATCATTTCAATCCCCACAATTCCAAAAGACCATATGTCCACTTTGGGGCCATATGGTTGACCTGTCAGCACTTCGGGCGCCAGCCACCAAGGAGTCCCGACTACCGAGCACCGTCTGCTCTGCTGAGGGCTGAGCTGAGTAGAGAGGCCAAAATCACCTGAGGAGAAAGCAAAACACTGTTTTTATTTGAATTCTGTGCAATTAGGAAAGCAAGCCAAAGAATTCCCCAGTAGAAGTGTTTGAAAATGTGCTGTTGAATCTCCTGGCATTGGCGACTTTTAAACTCCCCCCATTTTTTACACTGTCTCCAGTAGTGTCTTTTGTTCTTTGGAAGCTTTAGACTTGTAACTCCCTCCCTCGGGAAGGGACACACACAGAGCAAGGCCACTTTTGACTGCTTGTTCCTTCTCCTACCTCTGTGCACGTTGCAACTGTGCCCTCAGCTCCCAGCGGGTGTCCCTGCGCTGCCACCAGCACCATTTTTGGGGAGCTGGCTGTCACTCAAAGCAGCCCCACCCCCACATCCCTGGAATGCTGCTCCTGACCAAGAATACACTGACCCAGCTTGACAGAACCATCGGTTTTGAGAAGGATGTTATCACTCTTCACATCTCTATGGATCACATGGTTTGTGTGAAGAAAATGCAGTCCTTGCAGGCACTGAGAGAGAAAACAGAAAGAGGAGGGCAAAAATGAGTGATGTGATTTCATCCCACAAGAAAGGCAACAAAGAATCCAAAAGATTTCTTCTCCAGGGGAATGGGCAGTAATGGCAGAACACAGTGCCACTGAGAGGAAGAGCTTGGTGCTCCAACACTTGCAGAGCAGGGCCTTTCTGAGGAAAGGCATGTCAGCTTCTGAAAGAGCAACAGCCAGGATGCAAACCAGCCAGGATGACTGCTGCTGCAGTGCATGTGCTGAGAAGCAAAGAGCCTTTTGGCTGCACTCCTGTCCTTGGATGCTGAGGCCTGAGAGAAACGAGTCTCTCTCTTTTTTCTTTGCTGATCATTTCAAATCAAGCCACCAGCACCATTGCTTTCACAGGCAAGGAATGCAGTGAAGACAGACTCCAGGCAAACATTTAGAGAGGCAAGGTGGAGAACAGCAAATAAAAAGACATGAGCCAGAGCAAGAATACAACAGCAGGAGAGAAGAGTACTGGCACTGAGTACAGGGAGTGCAGGGGCACTGGCAGGCCTTTCACTTGAGATGCTTTTACTTGCCCATAGCTTAGCAGCAACACAGAACCAAAGCTTGGCACAGGAAATCACTGCTGGTCTGAGCCCCTGTTTCCCAGACAATCCTGCCCAAGCCCTTGGAAACACAGATGGGATTGCTGACCTCGCGACTGATGGCTGCTGCCTCATCTTCATACAGGGAGGTCGTGCTGAGGATATTGTTCAGGGTGCCTCCGTCCATGTACTCCAGCACTAGCCAGAGTTCCTCACCCACAAGGTAGCTGAAAGAAGGAAACAAGGCGCTGGAGATGAGCATGCATGGCTACGTTGATTTCTGCTTCCAGGTTTCTTATTTCCAGATGCCTTTGTGACAAGGACAGAATCATAGGAATAGATATTCCCTCTTGGCTGTGCATTGTTTGCAATCTGTGCAGTCTCAAGGAGAAAGGCAGAGCTGTGAAAAAGGAGATGTCTTAGATGGCTAACAAGTGAAAAATGCAGTTTAGAAACAGCCCAGATAAAAAACCTGTCAGGCATGGTGTTTCTGGAAAGAAGCACCTAGTCTTCCTGGCATGCCCAGCAATGGCAAAGAGTGGCAAGAATCCAAGGGAAATCCATTTTAGGACGGTTCATCAGCACTTCAGAAACTTGAAAAAATCAATCCTTAATAAATGTGGAGGCAGTAAACTTCGAGGCTGACGACTAAGGAAGATACAGCTGATCCAGGTATTGAATAATTTTGGAATAATTTTCAAACTAGGTGTGCCAGGGAAGACTCATGCAGACAGGATGCACTCTCTTCTCATCCATTGGAGATGAGTAGAGAGATAGGAATAAATAAAAATTAACAGCTCTACTTTCTGCCACTGATCAAAGTGGGTTTTTAACCTCTCATGTTTGCTGTATGTAAATGCACACATGGGACAAGACCATAACCACTCACCTGTCTAAATAATTCACAACATTGGGACTCCTGTACCTCTTCATGATTTGGATTTCATTAACGCTTCGTTCCATCCTCCTCGGTCCTTGAATATCTATTTTCTTTATGGCCACCTAAAATGACATTGAAAATCAGTAACTTGAGCAGTTGGTGGCAGGAAAAAACAACGCACATGGAGCGAGTGATTTTTGCAATGACGAAGCTGAGCTGTGCCAACCTGCCTGGTGATTAGGCACTGCAGTAATTGGGAACTGACATTCCAACAGCCCATTTCTCTGCTCCCTTGGGAGCCAGTTACAGGACACGTGGGGCCACTGACATTTTGCCTTGTCCACTTGGTAACAGTTGTGTCTAAATTATCACCCACAAACCTCTGACCACAATCTCTGCTGCTCTTTCTAGGATTCAGAAGAAGTAATCCATGCCTTAATATTCTGTGAATACATCTTGGGCTATGGGCAGTGTTATAAATGGACTCAAAAAGGAGCAATATTTCCAATTTGAATTCATTAATCCATTGCATACAGCATAAGCAAAAGATTCAGCGCTGGGCGACAGGGGAGTCCCCGCTCCACCAACTGCCGCATTCAGTGCTTCTCAAGTTCCCCTTTTATACTAATCCACTTCCGTAGATGTGTTCCTTTTCTTGGCGCATGCTCCAGTTGTTGCTAGGGGGTCGTCTTCTACCCTCTGGTGGTCGTTGGATGAAGGCTTGAAGTCTTCCTCGGACCTGTACTCTTGACCCCGTAGCTCTCATTCTCCTTATATGGGGAATACTTGGCTGGATCCTATTATTTGGTTAGTTCTCCTTTTTGCCTTTCGCATGGTTAGTACTTGCGCAATACATGATTGGATTATAGCAAGCAATGGTAACTTGATATGTATTATTTTTAGGTTATGTGGTTCCCTATTTCGTAATCATATGGTGGACCATGCATTTCTGAATCATAATCATATGGTTAACCAACTATTTATTTCCCAATCACATGGTGGTCTATTGCGTAACGAACAAGAGGTTCTATCCATCTCAGGCAGGGCTTAGGGCTTTTAGGGCACCTTGCAGATCTCTCCCTATGTGCAATTGCCAAGTGCAGCACTGCAGGTGGCTAAGGAACTACCAGTAACTTTCCGATGGATTTGCTGGCAGCCAGAATCGAGAATTCAGGACTGTTAAGCTGTAGCCCCAAAGAGCAGGGAGGTGCTCTAAGGCACCACCTTTGTTTTAGCAATGGAGAGCAAGTGAGCGCGTCCTTGTCTGAAAGGAAGCGCTGCCCTGCGTGCCTTCCTTCCGGCAGCTGAGGAGGACAAAGTGCCAAATGTATTTTGCAGGCTGTGCTTCTTGTGCCTTTTCAGGACAGCTCTAGCCAAAGCTCCAGCCACAGCTCACACCAGAGGGGAAAGCCCCTCAAGAGCAGCAGAGTCTGCAGGGGCTGTTGATATTTACCTCTCCTCCGGTGGCAGTGTCGAGTGCTTTAAACACCTCTCCAAAACTCCTAGAAACAAAAGAGAAGCAGAGAAAGGAGAAGCCATTTAGATCTTGCACTGAAAGCCAGCCCACACAGGAGATCTGTGCTGTAAATGACTAAAACCTGCAGGACACTGGAAGCATGCAGATGTCCTTGACAATGCCTTCTGAGCACACTTAGAAATTCTGATCAGCTCTGACAACCTAAGCCCAGTGCCTGAACACATTTGCAGCTTGTCTGACTTCACGCCTGATACCTATTCCACCAGCAAAACACTTGATGCATAGTTATGTAAAATTAGCATTGCTTAGACTCACCCACTCCCAATATTTTCCAGTTCAATGTATTTGATGATGGGATTTTCCATCTTCACCATTCTCCCTGAGGGAAACAAAATGCAAGATGATCACTTTAAAGCAGAGATCCCACCTTCTCAGAGATACAAAAGGCAGCCCCACTGTCTTGGGCTCTGAGACCTCCCTTGGTTAGCCAGCTCTGAGCTGGCTAATAACAACAGGAACAGGTACTGGAACAACAAGAAAAGAACAGCACATCCACAGCACAAGTCTGGCTGGCACAGAGACTGATTTTTTGTATCATTTGAAGTGAGAGACCTCTTGACAGCAGAGGAGTCTCCTCTCAGAGGAGACTGAGACCAGAAGAGAATACCTACCAAGGCAAGTAAGTTTGTCATCTAGAAACATTGAGGAGAGCTGGAACTAACAGTGCCTTTGTTTTCTTGGGAATAAAGACTGCGAGATTTAGAAAAGGTTTCCTACTTGCTAAGATTAAATGCACCTGGACATCCAGAATCAATTGCTCTGAACAGATGTCAAGTTCAGAACAGGAGGAATATTGCCAAGTGTTCCCATCTTTTCCACCTTGCAGCACTTTGCCAGAAGAATGCCTCTGCGTTTGTAAACCAGAGCAGCTCATGCCAGAACCAATTGCGACGGGGCTTTCAGCATCAGGACCCGCACCCTTTATGAGCAGGCTGAGCTCGAAGAGGCCCTTGCCCCAACCCCGCATGAAGAACCACGCCGCTTCTCTTCACCCTGACAGCGCGGATCAGTCGCTCCCATTGCACTCGCCCTCTCGGCACCACACACGTCCCCATCTTCCCCACTCGGCACGGCGGGCACGGGCACAGAGGACAGCAGTGCTCCTCAGGCACCCCTGTGACACAGAGAGCTGCCCAGAGGAGATTCTGACCCTCTTGTGAGTCCAGGCCGTGTGAGGCAGAAACCCGCCCAGAGAAGGGGCTGCAGCCTCAGGCAGCTCCGCGCTGCAGCAGCCGGGCAGCAGCGGGACCCTCCCAGCTAAGGGAGGCTCCAGCCTCTGCAGTCCCTCCAGCCCCCAGGGACAGGGCAGTGACCACAACAAGTCTGGCAAAGCCCAAGCATGAGCACTGACAGGCACTGATGGGAAGAAGCCAGAGCCAGCCTGAGCCCCATACGAGCTTTTGCCCCCATTCAGGACACAACAGGATGGGCTTTGAGATCAGCCCCACCGAGGTGTGGATCAGTGCCCTTTTTGTCCCAACAGGTGATGGTAGACACAGAATCCACTGGGCTCTAGTCTGAGCCCCACCAGGTCTTATCTGAGAGCACAGCACCAGCAGCTGATATGGGCTAGAAGCAGATTCATTGGGTTGTGCTGCAGAATCACAAAGGGCTTGATTTGTTCTCCTAGAGACTGATCTCAGCAGGGCTTCTACCAGTGGCTAGAACTCACAGCCTTCTGCTGATGCAGGAACAATTCCTGCTTCTGCCTTCGGCAGAGAGGGAAGCCCAGGCAAACTCCAGCCAGTCTAAGCTGCCCTCAGAGGCAGCAGGAACACCCAGAGTTCTCTCTTGCTGCCTTGGAGCAATGCCAGCACTTCTGTGACACTGAAGTGAGGAGGACCCTTTGGTACAGCTCTGCTGACATGTGCACACAATACACTGTCCCTCAGATAAGAAAGATAGCAGACGTACTGTGTTGCTCCAGGGAGTCACCCGCCATCTCCAGTTGCTGAGCAGCAGCTGGGTCAGCACGGGAGGTGAACCAAGTGCTCAGGCTCCACGTCTTCGGCTGGGGAGCAAAGGCTCCTTGGGACGGCTCTGCTGCAGCAGCTTCAGTGTCAGAGTTGGTGTAGATCTGAGAGAAGAAATGAGTTGATGTCAGGAAGGTGTGGCAGAGATTGCCCTGAAATGCAAGAGAGATTGCCATTTGAAATGCAAGCCCTTAGGAAGCTGCTGTCAGCCACATGCAGAGCTCTTCAACTGGATTGCTTTGGATGTCCACTTGTGAAACCAAATGCTCAAAACCAAAGGCTGGTTTTACTCAAGTTCATAGCCACTTTCTTGTTCTAAAGGATGACTGCAGCAACGACCGCTCCAATTCCTCCCAAAGACTCCTTTCCCCCTCCTAGGTCTGCCGATACATTTGCAGCTCCTCATTCTAATGTTCTACCTCCTGCCATGAAATTCTCTTTTTCTGCACCTTCCTTGGGACGTGCTTATCCTGCAGCATCTCTGGATGGTACAGTTCCTGGGCCTCATGCCAGCTTCGGGGCTCTTGGTTGCCCGTCATTTGCTGGAACTCTCTGCAGGCTGCCAGGTAGGATGGGGAACCTTCCACCTGAAGTCAAACAGAACAAAGCAGTCAGAGACTACAGCTTGTCCCCGTCAGCCAGGAGTCATTGACTGGGAAGAAGGTAAAGGACGGGAGCAGATTAACAAGGGATACAGACAGCTTGTAGCTCGTATTCCAAATCTATGTGAATGACCATGTTCACCTGCAAAAACACCTCAAGAAACAAGGTCACCTGGAAGAAGCCAGCAGGAGTTCATTGGGATGACTGCTGGCTAAATGGCCAAGGGAGTAATGCCACTGTCTAGAGCATCAGCTGAGATTCAGCAGAGCAGGAAGTATCCTTGAGAGCAGCTCTGACAGAGGCCTCATCAGGATGGCACTCAGAGGCAACACCCCACCCCCCTGCTGCTCTGCACTGCAAAGGCAAGGAGGGCAGAAACCACCCCTTGGGTGACTGCAGTGCCTATTGATATTTCACTCGCTTTTCTAGAGCCTTTTGCTCCTGAAGGAGGCAATTAATTTTCTCTTTGATGATTTTAATTTTTTTGTCTGGCCTCTTCTTCCTTGCCTTGATCCTAGCCTCAGTTTCCTGCAGCTGTGCCGGCACCTGTTTGTCCATGTTCTGTAAACAACAACGGAAAGGACTCTCTTTCATGAGTGGAGTGGCTGCCATTCTTTCATTCACCTGTTTTTGTTGACTGTCCCTCTGCAAAGGGAGATTCTTCTCCTCTTGGATGTCTTCATTCCTTCTCTTCACTGCCATGTCACTCTGAGCTTCGGGCAGCTCTGCTTGTGGTTCTACCTGGATGTTCTGTGCACACAAATGCAGAGCAAGTGACTGGGAGCTGCCATCAGACTCAGCGTTTCCCTCTTTTAGCCTCAAAATCACATTGATTCAGCCCCTTCTTTCTGCTTCCCTACCCACATCTGCTCCCAATGTAACCCTCCTGTCCCAGGGCTGATCTCTTCATATTCCAAGGCTCTCTGCTTCCAGTGTCTGTGGGATTCCTGGCCTCCTCAGTCCCAAGAGCTGTGGTTTATGCCCTTCTTCCTGCCCTTCCCTCTGTGCCCTGGCCAGTCAGGCTTACCTGGCCTTTCTCCTGTGGCACTTCCACCTGCTGCCCGAGCTGCTCTTCCTGCTCTTGGGCTGGGAACAGCTCTCCCTGAGTCTGGCATGGTGTCTCTGATGAAGCACTCTGCTCCTGCTCTCTCTCTAGAAGCACCTGCACAGAAAGCAAGAGAAGATGGGTTTCAGCTTCCCATAGGACCTTTGTGGGCCAAGACTCAAAGACTGCTGGGCTCACACATTCCCAAAGCACTGGGCTGCCGCTCTGCTGGGTCATTCTCTGTTTGAGGGGAGGCACAGATTCCAAAGTGGCCCTGGCCCTACAATCAGGGGCCATCTGGGACTGAACCTGCAAGAGCCTCTCAGGCAGCTGACAGGGAAGGTGTGGCATTTCTCAAGGGTCTGGTGAGGGCCTCCCTCTGCTTGTGCCATGTCCTCTTTGTCTCTCCTGAAGGGATGCGTTTAGGTGAGCATTGCATCTTCCACTGCTTTGGAGCAGAGCCAGGAAGATTCAAATAGATAGATAAATAGACAGATCTCACTTTTATAATCTCTCTTTACTATACTGTGGGATTTACATCCTTTGAATGGAGAGAGATATAATTCTCTCTCCTAGGTTTTTTTTAAGGAAAGGTAGTGAGAAACTTAGAGAAGAAGAGAAAACAATTATTATCTCTACTTGCTGTTCTTGTAGTTTAGTACATGAAGAATGTGTATAGTGATTGTTTACGTAAAGTGATTTGTTAATTGCATTTTAGGGATAGTTGTTTAGATTGATTAGGTAATTAGATAAAAGACTGTATGGAGACAGTCACTAGTTTTTCTTTACTATCTTTTTAGTATAGTATTTCTTTACTATAGTTTTAACATAGTACTAGTGTATTATAACGTAGCTTAATGAAGCATTTGTTTAAACTTCTAAATCACAGACTCAAAGCACATTTTTTGCCACGTGGGGGTCACCCTGAATCAATAATGTCCTTTCTGTTGCTACACACATCAACAGTCGGTAGCAGTGCCCCAATCAGAAGCCATCCTGAACTTGCTCTCCTGTTGCTTCAGTAACCCACACTCTTGGGGAATCTGGAACATGTGGGTCTTCATGGAATGCAGTCAGACCCAGAGCACTGCACTAAGAACTGCACTCTTTGTGCATCTCTGTTCGGGCAAGTTCTTCTCTTGCACTTGACCACACTGATGGTGCTAAAGTGGCTGGAATCAGAAATGCAGTCCAGCCCTTCCCACCTCCTCTAATCTCTGAGGGCCAGCTGGAATTTAAGCGGATTGATTTCCTGCTCAAGGCCCAAACACAGCACACACTGATTCCCTGGGCTGCCAAAAGACATGGGAGCCGTTGACTGGAAAATGATGGGCAAGCCCTACTGGCTGGTCTGGCACCAGAACAGCTCATTCTGCACCAACATCCCTGCCCCAAACTATGTGTTCTTGTGCAAAAATACTGCATTATCCAGAACTGCCTCCTTGAAAACTAAAATTCTAGGAGAATTTCTGCCAGTGCTGTAAAAGTGCAGGAAAGACTGAGACAAAGCTCCCTTGCTCCCTGGAGAAGGAGAAATTGCACAAGGGTTCTTTTTCTATCAAACAAACAAATCAACAAAATATGAAAGTGTTACTCACACCAGTGTCTAAAGCACTTGGATGCAGTGAGGGGATGTCTGGAAGGGAAACAGCCCTTGCGCTGAGCTTTGGATCTATGAATCTAAGGCAGCGATTTATGGAAGTCCGCCTGAAGGTGCCTCATAAGCCCCCCCATTGTCCAGGCTAAAGCTCCCTCAGCACCTCCTCCCTGGCCTTGTGCTGCACCCCCTTGCCCAGCTCCCCTGTCCTTCTGTGCACACGCTGCAGCCCCTCCATGACTTTCTGCTTCCCACCGCCCACAAGTGCACACAGCACTCCAGCTGTGGCCGCAGCGCTGCCCAGCTCAGGGCCACGCTCACTGCCCTGCTCCTGCTGCCCCACTGCTGCTGGCACAGCCACCATGCCCTTGGCCTTCTTGGCCCCCTGGCCACACGCTGCCTCATCTTCAGCTGCTCAAGGCCGCCAGCCCTGCGTCCTTTTGGCCCACACAGCTCCCCAGCCACAAAGGTGCCCATTTCACTTCAGATACAGCAGGCACCATTGCAAGATGGCCTTCCTGTTCTAACACCTCATGTTCCAAGTATATATCAGCCACTGCCCCTTCTCACCAGCGAGGGCTCCTTGCTGAGCTCCACGTGGTCTCTGAGCTCCAGGGGCAGCCTGTCCCCACACTCGCTCAGCAGGTGCCTGGACACAACCGACAGGGCGCTGGCACTGTGCTTGTTCAAGTGCAGACCCTGCAGGGCCGTGACAGCCTCCGGCCTGCCCTCAGCCACTGCCCTGAGAGAGTCCGCTGCACGCTCCGGGGAGGCTGAGGTGACATCAGCCCCTGCCTGCAACTCAGCCATGCCCTCGGTGGTTGCGGCGCTGGTGTTTCTGCGCCTAAGGCCCAGGAACCTCCGCAGTATCTGCAACAGAAAGAAGGGCGGGAAGAGGGGAATGTTCCATGGTCTGCTCCAAGCGCGGCACTGGGCCAAACAGAGCCAGAAGGCCCAGCCCAGGTGGGGATGGCCACAGGTACCTGCGCTGGTCTGTGGAAGCAGCTGTGAGTGTGGTCTTGCTCTTGTGCCCAATCCTTGCCCGCATCTGGGAAAGAGCAAATGCAGCCAGAGCTGAGGGGCTGTGGGAGAGGCCGGAGAACACGGCCTAGCCCTGCATGGCCCAGGCAGGGACAACCCCCGGGTGCCAAGGGAACAGAGCACGGCCAGCAGGGGCAGCCCCAGCCCCTCTTACGTCCTATCTGTGGGGACATCCATAGGGGCAGGGATGGGATGGGGCAAGGGTGGCCACAGGCACCAGTCCTGCGGCCTGGCTCTGCCACTCACCGTCCTGCACTGGCTGCAACTTCTCTGGCTCTGCAGGCTGCTGCGCTGGGGAGGCTGCAGGCCCTTTCTTTTTCTTGCCCCGAAGCACCCTGAAGAGCCTGAGCACTCTGCCTGCCATCCCACTTTTTGGCCTCTAGGATACCTTTGAGCCAGATGCCTGGGAAAAGCTGTGATTAAGGAAGTCCTGCAGTCTGGCCGCAAGGCCAGCCGCAGGAGAAATGGCTTGGAAACGCTGTGGGTCAGTGACCAAAGAGCTGGCTGTGTGGGGCTCCTCACAGCACAGCTCTGCCACGTCCTCTCCTCTCACGTGCACCGAGCACTGTGGCGTTGCTCCGTCACTGCCAGCGGCCACTTCACCATGTGTCACAAAGGGCCCTGTTCCATTCCGTTCCATGGTAACCGTGCTGTACTGTGTCAGCAAGGGCCCTTGGACACGCGGCCAAGTGCTCTGGGGCTACCCCAACCCTGCCCCAAATGCCTCTGATTGGAACAAATCCATTGCCCCAAGCGTCTAAGACATCCTGGGACACACCAAGCCCAGCCAAGTGCTCAGGGGAGGACTCTCCACGGTGCCAGGCCAGCACAGCCCAGCTCACTGCTGGCTCTGGAGCAGAGCAGCTTCCAGCAAGCACGGGGCAAACACATCTTGCCAAGAGTTAAAACTCACCAGACAGGGGAGGTGACATGAATGTGGGCATCAAGGCCTTTGAATTCACAGCTCCCCAAGACAGCTTTGGGGCACTTGGCTGGACAAACAGGATCCGGCTCAGACCTGTGCTCAAAGGTGGGCAACAAACCCTGCCGCAGGTGCTTGGCTTGGTCTCTGCAGGCCCAGGCAGATGCCAAAGCTGCTCTTCACATCCTTCCCCTGCCCCTCAGCCAAGTGCGAGGACTGAAGGAAACACAGGAAGTCAAATGGGGACACTTGCACCTGTCTCATTGGGGGCTCCTGGGGAAGCAGTTTCCTTGGCAATCAAGCCCCTCTCTTCCAAGGGCACTCCCCAAATGGTTACATTTCCTGGGCAACACCAACCCACCCTTAAGTGCGGGGTGTGGAGGTTCATGGGCATCACACCATAACCAATATGATCCAGTGAAGCTAAATTTATTATTCCTAAAAGGAGTCTATTTATAATAAATCTCTACTGTCTATGCCTCTCTAGCTAATATAGGACAGGTTAATCCTAGTTGTTCACACTTCTGAAATAGAATGCTGATAGGATTATCTAAGTTTTCATGTGTCTTGCTGGGGTTGTATGGCCCCCCCATGGCTCACTTTCTCAAGCTTGCTGACAAACATGCTAAGTCCTGATGACTCTTCTTCTTGCATCTTCTTCAAGGATATACCGACCCCATTTCTGAATATGTCCATAATTCATTCTTTGTGAACGTGTCCATTATTGCAAGCAGGCTGGATTGTGCATCAGCTCAATACGGCCGTTGTCTTGCAAAAACTCCTCCACCTGCAAAATATCTTCAACAGTTCCCCGCTTTTGTTTTTGCACAAGCCAGACTGATTTAAAAGCACGGTCAATTTCTTTTTGCTCACAGCGTAGTAAGCAAAGCACTATTAGCAGAAATGAAAAAAGAATGAAATACAAAGCCAATAATATGTAAGATTATTTATTCATTACATAGCCAAGAATACCTAATACCAAAGCATACTAAGTCCTTGAGCCAGCCTCTTATTTCCCAGGATTTTAGCCACTCATCCAAAGAATTCTAAACAACTGTCAGCTTTATCATCTTCTCCTTAAGCAATGACACTTTCTTGTCCATAGATTCAGAGTGCTCAGAGAGATTCATGCAACACATCCCTTCAAAATTTTCACACTCATCTCTCTGTGCTAGCAACAAAAACACTATTGCAGCCCTATCCTGTAATACAGCGTGGCGTATGCTACCTATATCAGTGGTAAGCTCATTCAGTATTGCAGATGTAATGTTAATTTGTTTGTCTGTCCAACAAGCCAACCGTTTGAATTGTGTAAGGGCCTGTGATGAAGCTACTCCTGGTGTAAAAAGTGATGCCAGTATAACCAAAGGCATATTCTACAATTCTACATTATCCTTCCAGTCTGAGCCTAATAGATGCACACTACGTTTTGGACATTGGAATTTGTGCCTGATGTCAAGCATCTGTTGAATGCTAGGGGCAAACAGTGTCAATTTCCCAAAATAGCACAGTCCTCCTCATGCTTTCTCAGGAATCTCAGGCTAAGCTTTATCTCCACAAATGAGAAAAACTCCAGGAGGTGACATCCTTGCAGATTTTGGTTTTAGGGATACAACCAATTGGCACAGTCTGCCGTGGTATTGTAATACCAGGAAGAAACAGGAGATATCCAAGTGCCATCATCACCGGGTTTTCCTGATTTCTCCCTAATCAGCTCTTTACCCCTGTGGTACTCATAGAACAAACAGTAATTTCCTGGCACTGATCCTAAAATATCTAATTCCTGTGGTCACTGACTTGTAGTATTTAAACCTTGAACGATTGTAAATGCCTGAATTCCTAACGGATTTCTAGGGATGCTTTGTTTTTCACGCCAAATTTCTGTGATCATCCCATTTTGATTAGTGCGCCAATTTGAACAGGCCTTACTCAAGTTGCCATAAATTTGAGCTCTGGCCCAATTTCCCAATTCTTCCATTGAGTCTAAAGGAATTCCAATGAAACAGGTGCCAAATGGATCTGAAGGTGGAGCTAGTGATAGGCAGAAAGATTCCTGCCTTGTTCTGTTAGCCTATGGAATCCTCATGTTAGCTCGCTGCTCCATCTTGTATACCCCCTGCGTTTCTTAATCACTCCACTAAGCAACATTGTTAATATTTGCCAGACTGGTGCCATTGTCGCCCTTGTGGTCCATCATGCCTGCTCTTTGCCCAAACTGCTTTAGCTTGTTCTCACTCCAAATCTCTCAAGCGATGTGTTTGTGGTATTGCTATTCTTCCTCTACATTCTGTAGCTATTATCTTGCTCTCTAGCACAATTTGATTTACTACAGCAATTAAAGCAAGTTTAAACTGCAATTGCAGTAACAATCTTTGCTTCTATATTTCTATCAAAGATACATCTTAGAGAAAACTCTGATATCTTCTTGAGTTATGCCTTAAAAATTTAGCTAATGCCATTCTCGGGGTACTAGTGTTAAGTGTGTAAGAGCAGTTATTGCATATTAGGTTGATAGGCTTAAATTTCTGCTTTTCCCTTGGACCACTCATCAATTATGTTGTTGACAAACTTGTCGCCAAGTTTTTTAGTTACACTTCATACAATGAACCTTAAGCCATGGCTTACATGCACAACTATGCAGATACCAAGCATTTTCTATCTGATTTACAACTTGTGAGGGAAGTGAAGGTCCACATTGCTGGAATCCAACGAATGCCTTTATCTGTAAGTAAGCACATAGACCTTCTTCCTCTTCATTTCACTGTAGCTGGTCCTTGCCACACCCCTGTTCGTGGACTTTTGAACATGACCTGAATGCCATCAGGCAATTCCTCCTTTGGATTATGTGTGAGGGCATGATGCACAAGAATACGTGCATCTTCCCTATCTCCTGTTGTTCTGAGCTAATTTGGCACAAAATTGGCTTTAGCTGTTTTTTTCTCAGGGGATAACCCTGGAGTTCCCCCTTTTTGTTTCTGCAGCATGTCCTTGAACATCTGATGGGCACGCTCAATAATTGCCTGTCCAGTAGGATTGTGAGAAATACCTGTGTCATGTCAAATACCCCATAAATTACAGAAACCTTTGAATCTTAAAGAACATGAAGCAGGACTACTGTCAGTCTTAATTGCTAAGGGGACACCTAATGCGGCGAAGAAATTGAACAAATATTTCTCAACATGACGTCTCACCTGTTAAGGGAGTATCCTGTAAAACACAAGCATAGGTATCAATGCAAACATGTACAAATTTTTCCTGACCAAATTCTTATACATGAGGTACATCCATTTGCCATAACTGCGAGTGCTGAGTACCCCTAGGGCTAACACTATGCCTAAACCAATGCCATCTCGTTGACCGGTCAGGACAGGATCACGCAATACTAGAAGCATCAGCAAAGGGAATAGCAAATTGTTTATCTAACATTTTTGCAGATTGATGAAGAAATACATGGGAGGTTTTGGCCTGTCAGCCTGTGCCACTTCCCTGTCACCTCAGTGCCACCATGGCCCTCGGCTGCCCCACAGCCCTCAGCCCCAGCAGCAGCTCAGGGTCAGCGTCCCTTTGGCGCCACCGCCCCCTCAGCCCCCTCAGCCCCCTCTGTCTCACCGTCCTTCAGCAGCTCCTCAGGGGACAGGGCCTGTGCCAGCGGCAGCTCCCACCGCTCCAGGGACAGCCGGGGCTGGAAGTGCTGCTCCGCCCGGCCCGGCCGCCAGCTCGGACCCAGCACAGGGACAGGGGACACAGGGGGAACCGGGGGAAAAGCAAGAGGTGAAAAAGGCACCCGAGGGGGGAAAGAGGTAAAAATGCAGCCTGGGCTTACACAGCTCAATCTATGCATCTAAACTTCCACATACCTCTTACTAAATAACTAAGCATATTTCTAGAACTATATCTAAGCATCTAAATTTAAGCATCTAAATGTAGGCGTCTAAATGTAGGCATCTAAATGTAACTCTATTAATGTATAAATGTAGATCTCAAAATCTAGAAATGTAACTAATTCTATCCCATCTAGAACAATAGAAATCAATTTAACTATATAGATGTATATATATGCACATATAAACACACCTCTGTAAATCTATAAATGTACCTATATGAATATAGAAAGAGACTTGTAGAAATCGATAATTCTATGTGTACACTAAGGGATTCCACCCGTCGGATGCTCACAGGCTCTCCCTCTGGTCCTTCTTCCCATGCAGGGCAGCCCTCCTGACAAGGCAGATCAGCTGGAAGTCTGGGAAGCAAAGGGAACACAGGGTCAATATTGGCCTCTCTGCATTATTTGCCCTTTTGGAATTAACTGCCCTTCTATCAAAGTC
Source organism: Melozone crissalis (assembly GCF_028551555.1). Taxonomy (NCBI): domain Eukaryota; kingdom Metazoa; phylum Chordata; class Aves; order Passeriformes; family Passerellidae; genus Melozone; species Melozone crissalis. Next base: position 14,245,717 of record NW_026535783.1, on the reverse strand, counting down.
TGTAAAAGATGGGCCGAAAGGCAAAATCTCACTTGGCAATTTGAAGCCTGCTCTTCAAAGAGCCAGACTCCTTCCAGAAGTTTATAACTTGTGAAGTTTTGAAGTATCCCAATACACTGAAAGCCCTCAGTGTATTGGGTTACTTTCGCAGGGCCAAGGGCCCCCATGAGAGCTTGAAACACAGACAGACCCAGCTGCCACAAAGAAGCCCAGCCTGGTTCTTTCTCTGTGCTGACAGAGACACCTCAGGGATGAACAGCTGGGCGACAAATGACCAGGTAATATTCGCTGAGGCATTCATGTATTAGCTTATGAACGTTGTTAGTGATTATAAGTATTTAGAAATAGCATCAGTTAGAACTCTTTTAGCTGCTTGTAATATAATAGAATCTATCAGCTTAAGTTTGCACTGTTTTGCTCATAGAAACAGTAGTGTAATGAATATAATATCTATGTATCACAAATGGAAACAATTGTGTGATGAACATATTGTGTTATAGACCCTAGTAAAACATAACGGGGAAAAAAGGCTTGTGTGTAACTAAAATCAGTGTAAGGCTGTCAACTGACCAACCTGTCCAAGTGATAAAATAACCCTGACACAAACCAGAGCACCAGAGGACAATTAGAGAATATCATGTGAAATTTAGGGAGAACCTACTAAAGCCTTATCAGAGGATGTGAAACAGCAGGAAGGAGACACAAGCAGAAATAAAATATGTTGACCGGATGCACAGGGTGTCATGCAGTAAACCTGAGTGCGAAGCAGTCAAATTAAGGAGTTCCCAAAAGATCAGAAAATTCCCAAGAATGCTTGAAAAATTCATGAAACACATGAATATACTTGCCTCTCAGCAAAGTAACACCATAAAGCTAACACTGACACTTAGCACCAGGTGTTGTTTGGGTGTTAGCCCCGAGCACCACAGTTCTGCAAATATTGTCTTTTTTTATCCTATCAGTATTAAAATTTAATAATTCTAAGCAGTGAATTCTGTTTCTCACAGCTGTGAAGGAAAGAGCTCCCTAACAGGACTGCAGGAAGCACCAGCTTTGCTCAAGGATGCAGACCCAAAGTGCTCTCTCTCACCTTTAGCTCTCACTAATTTTAAGGGGTGATTTCAGATTTTCGTTGAGCTCCTGGTTTTGTGACTAATGATTTCCTTGGCCTCAGAGCTTCTGCTGCTTGTATTTTTAATGTATCTCACTACAGCTATCAGCAGAGTGCCACTACATGGATTTAATGCTTGGAGACAAAAAGCTCAGATTTCTACACTGACCTTTTGCTGGGCTTTTCCTCTCTTGCTTCAAGAGTCACTCAGGGTTGCCTCCAGAGCACTGACATCCTGCAGCAAACTTATCCCCACGGACATCAGCACAAAACTGGGACACCTGGCTTGGTGACACAACTGCCACAAGGTCAGGTTTATTCCCTGCTCTCTTGCCCCAGCAGAGGACTCAGTGTCAGAGCCTCTGGAGAAGCGTGGAGGGCAGGGCTCAGGCAGGTTGTGCCCGTGCAGGATTTGAACTCAAGGCACCAGGAAGCACCAAGCCTGCAGACAGGAACTCAACCCTTCTCATCTCCCTCACTGCCAGAGGCAGGCTCAGAGCAGCCATCTCACCCCTCTCTAAACCAGTGGGGGCTCTGTCCTTACCAAGCTCCTCGCGGTCCTGGGAATTGTTCCTGCAGCTCTCGGTGCCAGGCAAAGCTCCCTCTGCTGCAGCTCTGCCCACAGGCTCCCCTCCTGAAGACTCAGGGTCAACAATAATATTGCCCTTGAAAGAGAAACAGACAGGCAGAAAACCTTCCACCACTTACAAAAAACACCTGGTCCAACAACTCCATGGCTCACACACTTCATCCCTTCTTCCTAACAACAACTCCGGGACCCAAAGCCCTTCAACAGTCAGAAAAATTGACTTCTCAAACACAGTCCAAAAGCTGTCAGAGCTGACAGTGTTGAACATGGGGGTGACACTGAACACATGGAATGGCTGCTAAGCAGGAGTCCTGCCAGCTCCTGGCAAAGGGATGTGCTCCTTCCTCCACAGCCCTGAGCACCGCAGTCTCATCCAGGCTGCAGCTTGGCAGGGACAGCATGGGAACACACATCTCTTCCCACAGAGATGCCCAAGAGCAAGGGGAAAGAGCTCTGCAACATGGACAGCAAGACTGGCCAGTTTGCCCAGCTGAGGATTTCCCAGATGGAAACTGGACTGCAGGCAGCAGCTTACTGAGAGGACAAGAAAGCTGCAGCTGCAGCCCAGCCCCAGCCACGGCTCTGGGAGCGCCCACACGCACGGCAGGGCTCACACAGCAGCAGCAGCTGCAGCCCAGCCCTTGCTTTGCCTTGGCCTTCCCACCCAAAAGAGGCACAGCCCACATCTGCTGCTGCAACAGAGGCACCTCTGGCATGCCCCTCCCTGCCCGGGACACTGGGCCTTCAGTGCCACTTCTCCAAACACTCTTCTCTTCTTTCCCATCAAACAAAGCCCCTTAGAACCTACAAAGCTTCCACTTCCTCCCCACAAATGCTGCTGCATCAGGGGTTCTTCCCAGCACATAAGCAAAAGATACCATGGGGTACGGAGGGCAGAGTTCTTGACCCTTGCCACTTCACGTACAAGCTTGCCAAGCGAAAATCATCCCTTATACGCCATATCTCAATACCATCCCCTCCTATTTTCGGTTCGTCACTTTTCTGTCTCCGCCTTCCTCACCACCTTTACCACGCATGCGCCACCACTCGGTTTGGTGGTCACACAAGTCTTTGGGGGTCGTCACTGATGAAGGCCCTGTAGTCTTCTTCGTTGTCCTTAATTCACCTTCGGGTTACACATGCGCATCAAGCCGGTACGTAGCCAGTACAGCCAATGTAAGCCAAGACTAACGTATCACTCCATCTACATATCAAGGCAATAAATCCCTTAGAATTAGCATTTGTTGGGACCAAACCAGGTTCTTGCTCAATTTTAGCAACTGTACCTTCAGCTTCATTCCTGTGGTCCTTGAGAACAGCTGCTGGGAAGGGGGGTGGAGCCCCTCCTCTCCCTCTCTTCTTTGGCATTACAACTTTTTAACTATTGATTATTCTCAAATATTAATTACTCTATCAATATCAATTACTGTTTCAAATTTTATCACCACGAATGATACCTATTTATCACAATAATGGAGCTCTGCGCATTGTGTTTTAAGGCTTACAAGCAGGTATAGTGTTTGAAAGAAACAAGCAGTGTTTTAACAAAAGCTACGTGTGCTTATAGTGGTTGCACAGAACTACTGTCAATATGCTTTTGCTTTGTGTGAGTGGTCAAAAAACTTTTCAAGTAAGTTGTACCATTAAGTTCATTGCCTCCTGCCAGGGATGTGAGCTGCTGGCATCTTCCCACTGTCACAACCATGTCATGAGACTGATGCTGGAAAACAAACAGCTCGAGGCGCGTTCCTCAGCAGTCCCGTCCGTTTCGTGATTCGTACAGAGACCCGCGGCCAGCAATACTCAGCTGAGGACCAGAAGAGAGCGGAATAGCCCGGGCACTGCAGCTTCACTGCAAGGCATCCGGCAGCCTTGAGGGTACAAAGCGAGCACAGGTCGCAGCTCCTCGTGTCCGGAGCGAGCCCGGAGCAGCTCTCCCAGGCCGCAGCCCCTCCCAGGCCCAGCTCCGGGCGCAGCCGGGGCCGCTCCGCCTGCGCGGGGCCGCTGCCGGGGCGCTGTGGCGGCTCCTCCCGCGGGGCGGAGCTGAGGCGGCCCCGGCGGCCCCGGCCCGGCCCCGCTGCGCTCCGAGCGCGGTCCCGGAGCGGCCCGGCCGAGGCGGCGAGGGACGGGCGGCGAGGGGCCGGGGGCATGGGGCGCTCCGGGAACGGGCGGACATCCCGGCAGAGGGGAGAGAGACGTGGCAGAGGGAGGAGTGAGCGGGAGAGGGGAGAGATGCTGGGAGGAGGGGGAAAATCCCCGGAGAGGGGGACGAGCCCGGGAGTAGGGGAGATCACGGGACGGGGGCGGGGGTGAGATCCGTGGCAAAGGGTGGGTAGCCTTCCAAGAGGGTAGAGGCGGGGAAACAGGAAAAAGCCCTGGGAGAGGGGGGAGATCCTGGAAGAGGGAGGAGTAATCGGGAGAAGGGCAGATCCAGGGAGACGAATAAAAGCACTGGCTACAGCCCGGGAAAGGAGGGAGCTTGGGACAAGGGGTAGCTCGGGACTGGGGAAAAGCCGAGAGAGGAGGGAGAACCCAGGAGACAGGGGACAACCTGTGAACGGGGGGAGATCCGGAGTAGAGTGGAGAGGGCCTGGGAAAGAGGGGAAAGACATGAGAGAAGAGAGCCCAGTGGGGGGAGCCCAGGAGCGGAAGCTCCTGCAGGCGGACTGGGAACCCGGAGAGCCCGGAATCACGGAGTCCTGCAGGCGGGCCGAGAACGGGCGCGGGTCAGTGCGGTTCGGGAGAGCGCGGCTGCGGGGCTGGCTCCGGAGGCGGAGGCGCGTGGAAAGCGCTGCTCGCTCGGCAGCCCCGGCGGCGCTGAGAGCACAGCCCTGCCCGGGGAGGCAGCGCCACGGGAGCCGCTCGGCTTCCCAGCCCGGCCACGGCACCGCTCGGCTTCGCCGCCGGATCCGCGGCAGCTCGGAGCATCGCTCCCTGCCCGGGCCCGAGGCTCACCTGCGCCAAGTGCACCAGAGCATCGCCTCTGCCTTGACAACCCAGAGCGAGCAGTGCCCGGCAGGGACTGCAGATCCCCATTGGTGGCAGAGAAAGAAGAGCAAGGAATCTTCCATGGGAGAACCTAGGCAATAGGATGGGGTGTCAGTGTCCAATGTGTTCAGATGCACTCACAATGGTACTATTGCTCTTGGCTCAGAACATGGAAAAGAAGTGGGCAGACACAAATCAGCAGCTGGTTGCAATACCCAGGGATCAGTTATCAGAAGAAAATGCTATGCAACTGCTGGAATGCTTAATGGATGACTGATTACCCTTTGCCAAGTAATCCGGACTTGTTAGGGGCAGCATACTTATGTTCAAAAAATAACTCTGGAGATATTCTTAAGAAAATTTTGAAGAAAGGCTCATACACCCACATTTTAATGCAGTTGCTGTGGGTTTGATAAATGAAATCTGCTTTAATGTCTTGATGTTCCTAAAGATATGTGGGGGTTTTTTTTCACACATGCATGCATGCTAAATTTGAGAATCTAAGGTAAGGTCTTTTTATAGGGGATATGGAAGAGACAGGTCTTCAGCCAGCAATATGTCAGTGAGAGACAGCTGAGCGATGATTACTGAGAAGAAGAGCCCTGCAATAGAGGTGTGAGCTGCATTGCACAGCACTTGCTGTGGGCCAGAGAGCACAAAGCAGGCTGGCCTGGTGGGCCTGAATATTTCTGCCAAACACTCTGCATCTCACACCTTTGCTCGGGCTCAGTGCAGAAATGCAGGATTGCAGGCGCTTCCTCCCAGAGCTGCGTGAGGCGCTGGCTCCTGCAGATGGGCCCTGCCAAGCTGTCCCTGCCTCACGCTGGCCTCGCTTCCCCTGGCACAAGAGCTGGGCCTGAAGGAGGCTGCCATGTGCTCCAGCCTGCCGAGCAGCCCAGCTCCCTGCCCCGGTGCCCAGAGTGCTGCACACACTGCTGACCTTTGCCAGGAGTTGCAGGGCAGCCGGCAGAAGAGGAGGAATCCTCAGGCAGCCCAGCGGCCCTCGGCTGCCCTGGCCTTTCTCTGCTCCTGGGCACAGTCCAGACGGCCAATGCCTCCAGGCTGGGCTGTGTCCAGCATGGCTGCGCTTCCTCTCGGCAGCTGCCAGCTGCCACCTAGGCTCTGAGAGTGGAGGATTCGCCCGCTGCCAGGAACAGGCACCCAGGGCCCGGCTGCTGCCTCTTGCAGCTCCAAGGGCCTCCTTCCAGCCTGCCTCTGCCGGGGCTCAGCCTCCTCCGGCCTGTGCCGGGGCTCTGCTGGGGCTCCACCCCAGCCAAGGCCGGGCCCACTCTCACCTCCCAGGCGCTGACAGCTCTGCACCACAGGAGACCTTCCCAAACACCCTCTCTAATCTTTCTGCTTTCTCACTTGAGCAAGGCTCTCCTCCAGCCAAAGAGATTATTGCATTTCGGGATACAAATCCAAGTGGTAGGAGCCCAAATGTTCTCCAGTCACAGCTGAAGGCTAGCATCTGCTCAGAGTGTTGGGCTGCCTCATTCTTCTTTTGGTTTTGCCTTCAAATGCCATTGCCCTTTCTGCCTTTAAATAGAAATACCAAAGCTGTCCAAAAACAGACCAGTGGACCAGATTCCAAAGGCAGTGTGCTCTGTAGAGGATGAATGAAGAACATCCTTCTTCCCCACTTTTACACCATGCCAAAGACACCGTGTCACTTTCCACCTTTAAGAAACAACAGACAATTCAGAAGCAATTCTTGAGCGTATTCGCAGAGTGAGAAGGAAGGGAATCTTCAAGGTGAGTTGTGATTTCAGAAAATGTATTCATTTCCAATCCTACTCTGCAGTCCTATTAGACAATCCTACTCTAACCCTAACCTTAACCTTAATTCTAATCCCAATCCCAATCCTAATCCTAATCCTAATACTAATCCTAATCCTAATCCTAATCTACAATCCTGCTGTAAACTGGTTGACGAATAAATGGTCTTGATGTGATTGCCACATTGTTGTCTCTCTCCTCTTCTTCACTGAAACAATCAGCGGCACCAGGCTGGTCGCAGGCTCAGCAAATGTTACAAATGGATGCTGCCAAAAAGGGAAAAAAAACAAATCAACAAAAAATAATGGACCGTGACTTTCCAAGCTCAGTGCTTCACAGGATTCCTCTGGCTTATAGAAGGATGCAGGAAGAGGACCAATGGGACCATCTACACCTCCATCTTTAAGTGCCGGACTTTGCCATCTCCGGGAAATGTGGCCCAGAATCCCACTCATCCATTTATCCAGGTGTCTTCATCTTGCTAGGATTTTTGCCCTGCCAGTGCTTTAGAAACGGTGCTTTCTGTCCTTGGAGTTTCTTCTTTTCAGGAATCTCTAAAGCCTCACACTGGTCCCTCTCTTTGAAAGACAGGCACTGTGCTGATTCCCACAGGGAGACAGAGCAGTGTCTACCTTTCCATGCCCTGCCCCTTGTGTGCTGGATGGCTCCTTCCTTCCCAGCAGGGCCAGCTCAGTGGCACCGGGCCCTGCAGTTCCCTCTCTGCCACACAACCCGGCAGTAACCCTGGCACAGTTCCCATCTCCTTGAGCGTGCCAGGCAGCAGATGGGGCTGGGACAAGTCCCTCCCAGCTGTCCCTGTTTGCGTGGCAGAAACCTCTAAGGGTGGGCTGGGGGGCGAAAACCAGGGCCACTCAGAGGCTCACAGTGAGCCCCCCAAGACCCCTCCTGCCCACGGCCAAATCTCTGACCCCTAGGCTGGGACTGGCTTCCTTGGGTTCCTGCACCACCATTTCATGTCTCTGTACCCTGCATTGCTCTACTTCAATTCTTTTGCCATTAGATAAAATTGAACACCCCACCAAATTACAAAAGAGGGCGACCAAACCAGCCACAGGAGCTCCCTGACTCAGGAAATGCAGAGAGAGATGGAGTTACTCAGTTTTGTGAAGAACAGGCCCCAGGGAGACTTTATTGCCACTTTCCAAGACTTCAGAGTGGCTTTGAAGAAAGTGGGGGACATCTTTTTTAACAGGGCCACTTACAATAAGATGTGGGTAAATATTTTTAAACACAAATAGGATCTAATCAGAACTTGTTTACTCAGAGCATGGTGCGACCCTGGCACAGGTTGCCCCCAGAGCATGTAGGTGCCCCATCCCTGCAAGCATTCCGGTTCCAGTGGGAAAGGGCTCTGAGCAACCTGATCTCTTTAAAGATGTCCCTGCTCATTGCAGGACACTTGCACCAGAGGACCTTTACAGGGCCCTGCCAGCCCAGCCCAGTCTAGGATTCCTCACCATTTTCATTTGAAGAGCACCAAGAGTGGAGGTGAGGAGGAAGGGGGCTCATGTGATGCCTTGGACTTGAGTGGAGGAGGAGCCCATCCCTCCGAGCCTGTTTCACCTGCAGCCCCTTCACATTTTACCTGCAGGAGCTCCCTGGCAGACCAGCGCTGCTCCTCGTCTCTTTGCAGGCAGCAGCTCAGGAAGTCACGCAGGCAAGGCGAGAATCGGTTGGGCTGCTGCAGCCGTGGGGTCCCTACTGTGGCTATCAGTTGTGTAGCCTGGAGGAAAAGGAGACACCAGGCTCCACTTGCTGCTTTCACATCTCTAAGTGCTCTCCCACCTCCCTTAGTTTAACCTCTGTTCTTCAGTGGCAGTTTCTGCCCTGGCAGAGACCCAGAGATCATTTTCCTTTACCAACCAAACACCCAAACCCTGATGCAGCCACAGCTTTTCCACCATCCCGAAGATCTTGCCTTGGCAGCTGATTTCATTGACTGACCTAGTTAGTGGGAACTACATCAGCAAAAGCACATTTGCTTCCCTAAGGATTCACACCAGCTTGAGAGGCTTTTTGGAAGAGGGACTGTGCTATACAAACTAATTTCAAGGCTTAGTACATGAAAGGCATGTCTGCAGTGCTTTTTGGTCCTTAAGCGCACATGCCCTAGAACAAAACTCATCATACTTTTTGTGCTTTTCTTGAAAACAATGGTCATTGGAAGGAAAGAAAGGGAATCCATCAATTAAATCCCAGGAAAGGAAATAAACAATTGCAATCTAATCTTCAACAGACACACATTTAGATGCCTGCACAAATGTATTGGGATGAAAATTCTGCTTGGGCACAAAGGAGCCACCTGCAGCTCTGTCTCTCAGCAGTCTGAAAATTGCAGGTTCCCATTTTGCAGCAAAAGAAAAATTGTCATGGTCAGAAGAAGGAGAGGTGCCATCCCTATGGCCACCCTCTGCTCACTTGGCTGCTCAAGTCAATGCATTAATGGTAGGCCCATGCCAGAAAGAGCCAGGAAACAAAGGGGAGGCTTTGGCAGCCTGTCCGCATCACCAGGCTCTGGCTTGGTGACACAGAGAATGTGCCTTTGGCTAGGACAGAAACACGGTGACTGAGTGTTTCAGCAGCACTGTACAAGAAGCAGAAGAGACTCAGTGGTCTTTACACTCTCATGCCCAGGTTTCAGGCATGTTTCCCAGTGAGAAGAAACTGTACAGGGAGTTAGGCTCATCTCTAAAGACCACAGTTTTAGAAACATTGTTGGGGTTGTGTTGCCTTCCTTCCTTTCTGGAAAGATAACAGCAGTTGTCAGATGCTTCTTTTCTGCTCTTAAGGCCATCTCCACAGCCAAAGGACTGGAAGCACTTAAAAGGCAAAGCAAAGTGTTGCCTGAGAATAGAGTTTGTTTGGAGTTTGTTTGCATGTGGTAAGGCTTGAGTTCCCCCACTGCTGCAACCACAACTACAGCAGATGCTGATGTGTTGCAGGCACATTTTTAGGAGGGATCCTTGGTGGAAGCAGTTCAGGCAGATGGCAATGGGTTTTGTCCAATGGCACGCAGGACAAGGGACAGGTGAGAAAGAGAGTGGGATCAGTGAGTATTTGCTCCTTACCGTGATGGGACTTTGGTTCCAGTAGGGAGGTTCTTGCTCTATCATTTCAATCCCCACAATTCCAAAAGACCATATGTCCACTTTGGGACCATATGGTTGACCTGTCAGCACTTCGGGCGCCAGCCACCAAGGAGTCCCGACTACCGAGCACCGTCTGCTCTGCTGAGGGCTGAGCTGAGTAGAGAGGCCAAAATCACCTGAGGAGAAAGCAAAACACTGTTTTTATTTGAATTCTGTGCAATTAGGAAAGCAAGCCAAAGAATTCCCCAGTAGAAGTGTTTGAAAATGTGCTGTTGAATCTCCTGGCATTGGCGACTTTTAAACTCCCCCCATTTTTTACACTGTCTCCAGTAGTGTCTTTTGTTCTTTGGAAGCTTTAGACTTGTAACTCCCTCCCTCGGGAAGGGACACACACAGAGCAAGGCCACTCTTGACTGCTTGTTCCTTCTCCTTCCTCTGTGCACGTTGCAACTGTGCCCTCAGCTCACAGCGGGTGTCCCTGCGCTGCCACCAGCACCATTTTTGGGGAGCTGGCTGTCAATCAAAGCAGCCCCACCCCCACATCCCTGGAATGCTGCTCCTGACCAAGAATACACTGACCCAGCTTGACAGAACCATCGGTTTTGAGAAGGATGTTATCACTCTTCACATCTCTATGGATCACATGGTTTGTGTGAAGAAAACGCAGTCCTTGCAGGCACTGAGAGAGAAAACAGAAAGAGGAGGGCAAAAATGAGTGATGTGATTTCATCCCACAAGAAAGGCAACAAAGAATCCAAAAGATTCCCTCTCCAGGGAAATGGGCAGTAATGGCAGAACACAGTGCCACTGAGAGGAAGTGCTTGCTGCTCCAACACTTGCAGAGCAGGACCTTTCTGAGGAAAGGCATGTCAGCTTCTGAAAGAGCAACAGCCAGGATGCAAACCAGCCAGGATGACTGCTGCTGCAGTGCATGTGCTGAGAAGCAAAGAGCCTTTTGGCTGCACTCCTGTCCTTGTATGCTGAGGCCTGAGAGAAACGAGTCTCTCTCTTTTTTCTTTGCTGATCATTTCAAATCAAGCCACCAGCACCTTTCCTGTCACAGGCAAGGAATGCAGTGAAGACAGACTCCAGGCAAACATTTAGAGAGGCAAGGTGGAGAACAGCAAATAAAAAGACATGAGCCAGAGCAAGAATACAACAGCAGGAGAGAAGAGTATTGGCACTGAGTACAGGGAGTGCAGGGGCACTGGCGGACCTTTCACTTGAGATGCTTTTACTTGCCCATAGCATAGCAGCAACACAGAACCAAAGCTGGGCACAGGAAATCACTGCAGGTCAGAGCCCCTGTTTCCCAGACAATCCTGCCCAAGCCAAACACAGATGGGATTGCTGACCTCGCGACTGATTGCTGCTGCCTCATCTTCATACAGGGTGGTCGTGCTGAGGATATCGCTCAGGGCGCCTCCGTCCATGTACTCCAGCACCAGCCAGAGTTCGTGACCCACAAGGTAGCTGAAAGAAGGAAACAAGGCTGTGGAGATGAGCATGCATGGCTATGTTGATTTTTGCTTCCAGGTTTCTTATTTCCAGATGCCTTTGTGACAAGGACATAATCATAGCAATAGACATTCCCTCTTGGCTGTGCATTGTTTGCAATCTGTGCAGTCTCAAGGAGAAAGGCACAGATGTGAAAAAGGAGATGTCTTAGATGGCTAACAAGTGAAAAATGCAGTTTAGAAACAGCCCAGATAAAAAACCTGTCAGGCATGGTGTTTCTGGAAAGAAGCACCTAGTCTTCCTGGCATGCCCAGCAATGGCAAAGAGTGGCAACAATCCAAGGGAAATCCATTTTAGGAGGGTTCATCAGCACTTCAGAAACTTGAAAAAATCAATCCTAAATAAATGTGGAGGCAGTAAACTTCGAGGCTGATGACTAAGGAAGATACAGCTGATCCAGGTTTTGAATAATTTTGGAATAATTTTCAAACTAGGTGTGCCAGGGAAGACTCATGCAGACAGGATGCACTCTCTTCTCATCCATTGGAGATGAGTAGAGAGATAGGAATAAATAAAAATTAACAGCTCTACTTTCTGCCACTGACCAAAGTGGGTTTTTAACCTCTCATGTTTGCTGTATGTAAACGCACACATGGGATAAGACCATAACCACTCACCTGTCTAAATAATTCACAACATCGGGACTCCTGTACCTCTTCATGATTTGGATTTCATTAACACTTCGTTCCATCCTCCTCGGTCCTTGAATATCTATTTTCTTTATGGCCACCTAAAATGACATTGAAAATCAGTAACTTGAGCCGTTGGTGGCAGGAGACAGCAACACACATGGAGCAAGTGATTTTGCAATGACACAGCTGAGCTGTGCCAAACTGCCTGGTGATTAGGCACTGCAGTAATTAGGAACTGACATTCCAACAGCCCATTTCTCTGCTGCCTTGAGAGCCAGTTACAGGACACGTGGGGCCACTGACATTTTGCCTTGTCCACTTGGTAACAGTTGTGTCTCAACTATCACCCACAGACGTCTGAGCACAATCTCTGCTGCTCTTTCTAGGATTCACAAGAAGTAATCAATGCCTTAATACTCTGTGGATACACCTTGGGCTATGGGCAGGGCTTAGGGCTTTTAGGGTACCTTGCAGATCTCTCCCTATGTGCAGTTGCCAAGTGAGGCACTGCAGGTGGCTAAAGAAACTACCAGTAACTTTCCGATGGATTTGCTGGCAGCCAGAATCGAGAATTCAGGACTGTGAAGCTGTAGCCCCAAAGAGCAGGGAGGTGCTCTCAGGCACCACCTTTGTTTTAGCAATGGAGAGCGAGTGAGCGCGTCCTTGTCTGAAAGGAAGCGCTGCCCTGCGTGCCTTCCTTCCGGCAGCTGAGGAGGACAAAGTGCCAAATGTATTTTGCAGGCTGGCACCAGTCTGTGCTTCTTGTGCCTTTTCAGCATGGCTGAAGCCAAAGTTCCAGCCACAGCTCACACCAGAGGGGAAAGCCCCTCAAGAGCAGCAGAGTCTGCAGGGGCTCTTGACATTTACCTCACCTCCTGTGGCAGTGTCGAGTGCTTTAAACACCTCTCCAAAACTCCTAGAAACAAAAGAGAAGCAGAGAAAGGAGAAGCCATTTAGATCTTGCACTGAAAGCCAGCACACACAGGAGATCTGTGCTGTAAATGACTAAAACCTGCAGGACACTGGAAGCATGGAGATGTCCTTGACAATGCCTTCTGAGCACACTTAGAAATTCTGATCAGCTCTGACAACCTAAGCCCAGTGCCTGAACACATTTGCAGCTTGTCTGACTTCACGCCTGATACCTATTCCACCAGCAAAACACTTGATGCATAGTTATGTAAAATTAGCATTGCTTAGACTCACCCACTGCCAATATTTTCCAGTTCAATGTATTTGATGATGGGATTTTCCATCTTCACCATTCTCCCTGAGGGAAACAAAATGCAAGATGTTCACTTTAAAGCAGAGATCCCACCTTCTCGGAGATATATAAGGCAGCCCCACTGTCTGGGGCTCTGAGCCCTCCCTTCGTTAGCCAGCTCTGAGCTGGCTAACAACAACAGGAACAGGTACTGGAACAACAAGTACAGCACATCCACAGTGCAAGTCTGGCATGCACAGAGACTGATTTTTTGTATCCTTTGAAGTGAGAGACCTCTTGACAGCAGAGGTGTCTCCTCTCAGAGGAGACTGAGACCAGAAGAGAATACCTACCAAGGCAAGTAAGTTTGTCATCTAGAAACATTGAGGAGAGCTGGATCTTCCAGTGCCTTTGTTTTCTTGGGAACAAAGACTGCGAGATTTAGAAAAGGTTTCTGACTTGCTAAGATTAAATGCACCTGGACATCCAGAATCAATTGCTCTGAACAGATGTCAAGTTCAGAAGAGGAGGAATATTGCCAAGTGTTCCCATCTTTTCCACCTTGCAGCACTTTGCCAGAAGAATGCCTCTGCGTTAGTAAACCAGAGCAGCTCGTGCTGGAACCAATTGCGACGGGGCTTTCAGCTTTAGGACCCTCACCATGACAGCGCGGATCAGTCGCTCCCATTGCACTCGCCCTCTCGGCACCGCACACGTCCCCATCTTCCCAACTCGGCAAGGCGGGCACGGGCACAGAGGACAGCAGTGCTCCTCAGGCACCCCTGTGACACAGAGAGCTGCCCAGAGCAGATTCTGACCCTCTTGTGAGTCCAGGCCGTGTGAGGCAGAAACCCGCCCAGAGAAGAGGCTGCAGCCTCAGGCAGCTCCGTGCTGCAGCAGCCGGGCAGCAGCGGGACCCTCCCAGCTAAGGGAGGCTCCAGCCTCTGCAGTCCCTCCAGCCCCCAGAGGCAGGGCAGCGACCACAACAAGGCTGGCAAAGCCCAAACATGAGCACTGACAGACACTGATGGGAAGAAGCCACAGCCAGCCTGAGCCCCGTACAAGCTTTTGCCCCCATTCAGGACACAACAGGATGGGCTTTGAGATCAGCCCCACCGAGGTGTGGATCAGTGCCCTTTTTGTCCCAACATGTGATGGTAGACACAGAATCCACTGGGCTCTCTTCTCAACTCTACCAGGTCTTATCTGAGAGCACAGCACTGGCAGTTATTGCGGGGAAGAAGGAGATTCATTGGGTTGTGCTGCAGAATCACAAAGGGCTTGATTTGTCCTCCTGGAGACTGATCTGAGCAGGGATTCTACCAGTGGCTAGAGCTAATTCAGTCACAGCCATCTGCTGATGCAGGAATAATTCCTGCTTCTGCCTTCGGCAGAGAGGGAAGCCCAGGCAAACTCCAGCCAGTCTAAGCTGCCCTCAGAGGCAGCAGGAACACCCAGAGGTCTCTCTTGCTTCCTTGGAGCAATGCCAGCACTTCTGTGACACTGAAGTGAGGAGAACCCTTTGGTACAGCTCTGCTGACATGTGCACACAATACACTGTCCCTCAGATAAGAAAGATAGCAGACGTACTGTGTTGCTCCAGGGAGTCACCCGCCATCTCCAGTTGCTGAGCAGCAGCTGGGTCAGCACGGGAGGTGAACCAAGTGCTCAGGCTCCACGTCTTCGGCTGGGGAGCAAAGGCTCCTTGGGACGGCTCTGCTGCAGCAGCTTCAGTGTCAGAGTTGGTGTAGATCTGAGAGAAGAAATGAGTTGATGTCAGGAAGGTGTGGCAGAGATTGCCCTGAAATGCAAGAGAGATTGCCATTTGAAATGCAAGCCCTTAGGAAGCTGCTGTCAGCCACATGCAGAGCTCTTCAACTGGATTGCTTTGGATGTCCACTTGTGAAACCAAATGCTCAAAACCAAAGGCTGGTTTTACTCAAGTTCATAGCCACTTTCTTGTTCTAAAGGATGACTGCAGCAACGACCGCTCCAATTCCTCCCAAAGACTCCTTTCCCCCTCCTAGGTCTGCCGATACATTTGCAGCTCCTCATTCTAATGTTCTACCTCCTGCCATGAAATTCTCTTTTTCTGCACCTTCCTTGGGACGTGCTTATCCTGCAGCCTCTCTGGATGGTACAGTTCCTGGGCCTCATGCCAGCTTTGGGGCTCTTGGTTGCCCGTCATTTGCTGGAACTCTCTGCAGGCTGCCAGGTAGGATGGTGAACCTTCCACCTGAAGTCAAACAGAACAAAGCAGTCAGAGACTACAGCTTCTCCCTGTCAGCCAGGAGTCATTGACTGGGAAGAAGGTAAAGGACAGAAGCAGATTCACAAGGGATACAGACAGCTTGTAGCTCGTATTCCAAATCTATGTGAATGACCATTTTCACCTGCAAAAACACCTCAAGAAACAAGGTCACCTGGAAGAAGCCAGCAGGAGTTCACTGGGATTACTGCTGGCTAAATGGCCAAGGGAGTAATGCCACTGTCTAGAGCATCAGCTGAGATTCAGCAGAGCAGGAAGTGTCCTTGAGAGCAGCTCTGACAGAGGCCTCATCAGGATGGCACTCAGAGGCAACACCCCACCCCCCTGCTGCTCTGCACTGCAAAGGCAAGGAGGGCAGAAACCACCCCTTGGGTGACTGCAGTGCCTATTGATATTTCACTCGCTTTTCTAGAGCCTTTTGCTCCTGAAGGAGGCAATTAATTTTCTCTTTGATGATTTTAATTTTTTCATCTGTCCTCTTCTTCCTTGCCTTGATCCTAGCCTCAGTTTCCTGCAGCTGTGGCGGTACCTGTTTGTCCATGCTCTGTAAACAACAATGGAAAGGACTCTCTTTCATGAGTGGAGTGGCTGCCATTCTTTCATTCACCTGTTTTTGTTGACTGTCCCTCTGCAAAGGGAGATTCTTCTCCTCTTGGATGTCTTCATTCCCCCTCTTCACTGCCAGTTCACTCTGAGCTTCGGGCAGCTCTGCTTGTGGTTCTACCTGGATGTTCTGTGCACACAAATGCAGAGCAAGTGACTGGGAGCTGCCATCAGACTCAGCGTTTCCCTCTTTTAGCCTCAAAATCACATTGATTCAGCCACTTCTTTCTGCTTCCCTACCCACATCTGCTTCTACTATAACACTCCTGTCCCAGGGCTGATCTCTGCAGATTCCAAGGCTCTGTGCTTCCAGTGCCTGTGGGATTCCTGGCCTCCTCAGTCCCAAGACCTGTGGTTTATGCCCTTCTTCCTGCCCTTCCCTCTGTGCACTGGCTAGTCAGGCTTACCTGGCCTTTCTCCTGCGGCACTTCCACCTGCTGCCCGAGCTGCTCTTCCTGCTTTCGGGCTGGGAAGAGCTCTCCCTGAGTCTGGCATGGTGTCTCTGATGAAGCACTCTGCTCCTGCTCTCTCTCTAGAAGCACCTGCACAGAAAGCAAGAGAAGATGGGTTTCAGCTTCCCATATGACCTTTGTGGGCCAAGACCCAAAGACTGCTGGGCTCACACATTCCCAAAGCACTGGGCTGCTGCTCTGCTGGGTCATTCTCTGTTCAAGGGGAGGCACAGATTCCAAAGTGGCCCTGGCCCTACAATCAGGGGCCATCTGGGACTGAAGCTGCAAGAGCCTCTCAGGCAGCTGACAGGGAAGGTGTGGCATTTCTCAAGGGTCTGGTGAGGGCCTCCCTCTGCTTGTGCCATGTCCTGTTTGTCTCTCCTGAAGGGATGCGTTTAGGTGAGCATTGCATCTTCCACTGCTTTGGAGCAGAGCCAGGAAGATTCAAATAGATAGATAAATAGACAGATCTCACTTTTATAATCTCTCTTTACTATACTGTGGGATTTACATCCTTTGAATGGAGAGAGATATAATTCTCTCTCCTAGGTTTTTTTTAAGGAAAGGTAGTGAGAAACTTAGAGAAGAAGAGAAAACAATTATTATCTCTACTTGCTGTTCTTGTAGTTTAGTACATGAAGAATGTGTATAGTGATTGTTTACGTAAAGTGATTTGTTAATTGCATTTTAGGGATAGTTGTTTAGATTGATTAGGTAATTAGATAAAAGACTGTATGGAGACAGTCACTAGTTTTTCTTTACTATCTTTTTAGTATAGTATTTCTTTACTATAGTTTTAACATAGTACTAGTGTATTATAACGTAGCTTAATGAAGCATTTGTTTAAACTTCTAAATCACAGAGTCAAAGCACATTTTTTGCCACGTGGAGGTCACCCTGAATCAATAATGTCCTTTCTGTTGCTACACACATCAACAGTCGGTAGCAGTGCCCCAATCAGAAGCCATCCTGAACTTGCTCTCCTGTTGCTTCAGTAACCCACACTCTTGGGGAATCTGGAGCATGTGGGTCTTCATGGAATGCAGTCAGACCCAGAGCACTGCACTAAGAACTGCACTCTTTGTGCATCTGTGCTCGGGCAAGTTCTTCTCTTGCACTTGACCACACTGATCGTGCTAAAGTGGCTGGAATCAGAAATGCAGTCCAGCCCTTCCCACCTCCTCTAATCTCTGAGGGCCAGCTGGAATTTAAGTGGATTGATTTCCTGCTCAAGGCCCAAACACAGCACACACTGATTCCCTGGGTTGCCAAAAGACATGGGAGCCGTTGACTGGAAAATGATGGGCAAGCCCTGCTGGCCGGTCTGGCACCAGAACAGCTCATTCTGCACCAACATCCCTGCCCCAAACTATGTGTTCTTGTGCAAAAATACTGCATTATCCAGAACTGCCTCCTTGAAAACTAAAATTCTAGGAGAATTTCTGCCAGTGCTGTAAAAGTGCAGGAAAGACTGAGACAAAGCTCCCTTGCTCCCTGGAGAAGGAGAAATTGCACCAGGGTTTTCTTTCTATCAAACAAACAAATAAAAAAAATATGAAAGTGTTACTCACACCAGTGTCTAAAGCACTTGGATGCAGTGAGGGGATGTCTGGAAGGGAAACAGGCCTTGCGCTGACCTTTGGATCTATGGATCTAAGGCAGCGATTTATGGAAGTCCGCCTGAAGGTGTCTCATGAGCCCCCCCCATTTTCCAGGCTAAAGCTCCCTCAGCACCTCCTCCCTGGCCTTGTGCTGCACCCCCTTGCCCAGCTCCCCTGTCCTTCTGTGCACACGCTGCAGCCCCTCCATGACTTTCTGCTCCCCAGGGCCCACAAGTGCACACAGCACTCCAGCTGTGGCCGCAGCGCTGCCCAGCACAGGGCCACGCTCACTGCCCTGCTCCTGCTGCCCCACTGCTGCTGGCACAGCCACCATGCCCCTGGCCTCTTTGGCCCCCTGGCCACACGCTGCCTCATCTTCAGCTGCTCAAGGCCGCTAACACCCTTGGCTCTTTTTGGCCCACGCAGCTCCCCAGCCACAAAGGTGCCCATTTCACTCCAGATACAGCAGGCACCATTGCAAAATGGCCTTCCTCTGCCGAGCAACACAACACAGCAGTCAAAGACTTGCAGCTTCACCCCCACTCCGGGCTCCAAGCCACTTGTCAAAGCTGCAGACTGCACCAAAATATGCATGAACAGAAACTGGCCGCTTCTGCTTTTGGCCTCACAAGGAGGCTTCGCAACTCCGCACTTTGTTTCTTTGGCCACACGGTCAGGAATGGCCCCCCTCACAGCTTCATGGACCACACAATCCTCCCTTTGCAGCTTATCAAAAGCCAAGAGAGAGCTGGCCCACAGCAGACTGTACAAGTGAAGAACTGCTCAAGGAAAGTGCAGACCGCTTTCCCAAGCCAAACACACCTTTGCAAAGAGGGACAACCAACAAAACAAGGCCTGGCACCTCCAGCATTACCGCCTTTGCCCTTGGCCATAGCACTGCAGAAGCCAAGAGATAGAGCTTCCCTGACCTAAGCAGCCAGATGCTCTCTCAGAGGCACCAGCCCTTTGCTGCCTCAACATGACAGCTCAAAAGCCAAGTTCTGTGGTCGCTGCCTGGAGGAAATCCCAAGCTCCTGGCACGACTCCAGCACCCAGCATCCTCAGCCTGCAACCGCAAAGTGCTGACTGCTCCAAAACTTGCAGCTCTGCCTTGCACTAAAGACAGCACCACACACAGCTGGCACTTACAGCATCAGAATATCCAGGCTCTGGTGTGACCACTGATGGAGGCTGGCAGTCATCCACCTCAATTTGCTCCACTTTGGCTTCTCCTCCAGGAGCAGCGGAAGTCAGGGGAGAGACGGCTCTTGGTTCTGTCATCTGTGAGAAGAGAGGATCATGAGGGACAGGCTGTTACCTATCATGTAGAACTACATTTCTTTTCACATCTACCACCACATTTTCTAAGCAGAAATCATAACATTCCCTTGTGACACAGGGGTTTGAAGTCACAGCATCCAAATTAAAATAGGCCAATTCAACAGCACTCGGTATGGATATGAAGTTGATTTTCCTCCCTGGCTGCCATCAGCAAGCAAGGTTGTCTTGGCAAAACAGAGCTTTTAGTGCTTGAAAGCACTGAAATGGAACACTAGGAAAGCAAGAGCAACGCCTTGGCTACTGCTGCTGCAGACGTAGAAAACTCCAACTGGATCACAATCCCATGCAGGGCTGCAAAAGTGCAGGAAACACTGTGCAGAAGCATCTTTGCTTGCTGGAAAAAGAGGAAAATGAACAGGCCTTCTCTTCCTAACAAAACAACACGCCAACAAGCCCCAAGATGGAAGTGTCACCCACTCCACTGTCTTAAGGTCTTGAATGCAGTGAGGGCATGTTTGGTGGTGAAACAGCCCTTGTGCTGAGCACTGTCATGCAGGGATTGATGAAAGTCTGTCGGAAGGTGCCTCAAGAGCCTGCCACTGTCGAGGCTAAAGCTCCCTCGGCACCTCCTCCCTGGCCTTGTGCTGCACCCCCTTGCCCAGCTCCGCTGTCCTTCTGTGCACACGCTGCAGCCCCTCCATGACTTTCTGCTCCTCAGGGCCCACAAGTGCACACAGCACTCCAGCTGTGGCCGCAGCGCTGCCCAGCACAGGGCCACGCTCACTGCCCTGCTCCTGCTGCCCCACTGCTGCTGGCACAGCCACCATGCCCTTGGCCTTCTTGGCCCCCTGGCCACACGCTGCCTCATCTTCAGCTGCTCAAGGCCGCTAACACCCTTGGCTCTTTTTGGCCCACGCAGCTCCCCAGCCACAAAGGTGCCCATTTCACTTGAGATATAGCAGGCACAATTGCAAGATGGCCTTTCTTTTTCCAGCACCTCTTGGTCCAGGTAAGTATCAGAATTTTTGATAGGAATAGTAATTTAAGTCGCTAATTCTAAATTAAAATGATCTTATTATACTGTACAGAATGCGCCCTTTGTTAGATTTTTCGTATCTGCTTTGAATAACCATCGTTCTTTTTGCAAAACTTAGTTTTCAGCTTTTCAAAACTCTGAGATGGAAATTTAAAAATACCTATCTATGCCTTTTTTTTTTTTTTGTTTTGGCATGAAAATGGATTTTCTTTCGGCCTTCCTTGCTCGCCCTCTATATTCTAGTGCTACTGGCCAACCTCACATCTTCCTCTACAATTCTTAAACACCAGGGACATGAAATGTTCTTTTCTCACTCACCTCAGGATCTTCAGCACTGCTGAATACATGCTTCAGGTGACCTGTAATGCGAAAGGAAAATTAACTACATGCTGTGAGAAAACTGCCTGGGCTGCTCAATCTCACAGAACAAGTCTACCCAAACAGATATGATTTCCCGTTTCACAACATCCCTCCAGGAGACACATGTCATTCACACAGCCAGCAAGAGATCCGGAAAATATTCCTGCTTGTGCCTACACTGCAGCCTGTTCAGCCAGTAAATGAATACAAATATGATCAATAATATGCAAATTGTTCTCTAACACTCAATGCTCCTGTTCTACCAAACATATAAAACAGCTTCTGAAATCCTCTCCTTCAGGTACTTTTTTTTTTTTCCCAATCACTTACATGCACTAATTCTCATTAACTTGCAGGAAACAGTTGCCCAGAAAAGCTTTCCCAAAATCCCCCTGAGCTGGGGCAGTTCTGTTGTGGAAGTGCACCGCAGCACCCCTAGGCTTCAGGAGCACTCACTGCTTTAGAGTTTGCACTTCCTTGCAAAAAGAATTATTATTTTAGCACTCAAAAAAAAAAAAAAAAAAAAAACCCAAAGAAACTTAAAAGAATCTAAAAATAAATAAGCTTTCTCTGAATTCTGAGAACAACTGCAGAGACTTTAAAAGGCATTCCCTGAAGGTCTGCCAGTCTACATTTTCAAAGGTGTCTTGCTTGTCCCAGCAAACTGAGGAAATGACAAACTCTGCTGCCACAGATTCTCCCGTGGAGGGAACAGAACCCCTGCAGGTTCCCTTGCAAATGCTGCCCCCATGGCTACAGACACCCCCTTTTTAGCTGAACACCTTGACAGGAGCTTTACCAAAGCAGTGGTATCATAATGCTCTTTCTGTTTTAAAATCAGAAAATCAGTCACTAAGAAAGAGCAGAGGGACATACAAAAGCCAGGTTAGGTTACACCCTAATCTAAGGAGAAGGGAAACCTCTACTTACGGGTGAAGTGTATCACATAATAGATTGAAAAGGACACGCCATAGGCAACGAAAGCTGCCGTGGTAAGATGGTGAAACATTGTTCCAGTGTTTTTGGAGTTTGCCACAACACAAGGAAAGACAAGGCTCTTCTCAGTGGGCAGCTGCCTACTGACAAAGGCGGCAACCAGGAGGGTTCTCCTGATCTGAACAAGCGCTAGGGCTGCTCTGACACTCAGGCCTTCCGTGCACCAAGGCAACCTTCTGATGTCACTACGACAGTGTGGCAACCATGCCCTGACATCACAAAGGAACAGCTCTGTGTTGGTCTGTGAGTTTATGCAAAGCAATAACCAACCTTCCCTACATCAAACACAAAAGAGCCAGGGAAGTTCTCCTCTGTCACAAAGCAGCACAAATTCCCCTCATGAGCCAAACCCTGTTGTTCAGGGCATCCAAGAGGAACTCCAGGAGTGTCCCAAGCACCTACAGCCTGTGCCCCAACTAAGCACTCAGATGGGACACAAGCAAAGGAAACCAGACCAAGAAAATGGCCCCAAGCATTGCACATGTGAGAAATGACTCTCACTTTCAAAATTTAAAGGTTTTTCAAAGCTTAACAAAGAATTGAATAAGAAAACTTATAGCATTGGGAGTCTCTGTGACTAGCAGCCATGTGCTCATGTACAAAAAGGATGCTCGGCCTTTTATACCCTTAGCTCCTCCAGAAGTTTTGTCAGTCAACTCTTTCTCTGCTGTCCATTGGTGGAGATTACTTTCTTGCACCTTGACTGGAGGTCAGGTGTTGTTACACCCTGCCTGCTGGTCACAAGTCAGCCCTCCCCAAATGCCCTGACAACCAAGGCAATTACAAAGGGGAGGAGAAAGAAGATAATGGGAGGATATATAACAATATCATCACTACACATTTGAACATCCACATAACATCTACTTCTTAATTGGCAGAGCCAACCATTGCATTACTCATCTAGAACACACAGAACCAGGAGAGAAGCCACTGTTGGCATCACAGTTGAACTGCTTCCTAATAAATCTCCCCACCTATTTGCACCTTTCTGGGACATGCGCAGGGCTCTGGTGCATGTACATCTCTGCCTTTCTTCCCCTTTGGAAGCAGTCGAACTGGCAGAATCTGCCCGCCAGCAGCAGCCGCTCCAAGCTGGGAACGCCGCTGGCGGTGCTGATTTCCAGAGGCTTCTGTGTGCCAGGGGAAGCCAAGGCAGGAGCGGGTTGAACGGTACTGGCGCTGCGGCTGCTGTGTGCCAGAGAGCCCCGGCTGGGCAGGGCACGGTGCCCACTGCGCTGCGGGCTCTTTCACCTGCCAGAGCTGGGCACACCTGGCAACAAGGCTTGACAACTGGTGGGCAAGCCGAGGGGTTTCTGGAGCTGCACTGCTCTGCACACACCCAGGACACGCGCAGCACAGAATCTTAACCCTCAAACAGGTGAACCAAAGGGAAACAGCTGGAAAAGTTTTCACTTGGTCCATTCTTACCTGTTCAACAGAAGTCTTCAAAATGAATGTTACCAAGCAGGGCCTGATCCCTGCTGCCAGCTCAGGGTTAGAAGAGAGGCAATACTTGATCTCAGCACTGGGTGTGTGGGGAATCACTTCCCTGATACGTGCACACCCAGCAATCTCACTTACTAGTATGTTTCCATGGATCTAAGACATTCTCAATACTTTTCTGAAACTCACAGGCTAAACATTACCCCAAATTATTTGATTTACTGATTGATACCTATTGACTTTTTGATACCTGAATCACTTCTCAGAATCTACTGACATGAGAATAGGAGTGTCGTGCAGGTTCCTGCTGGCCTTTGTCACTAGTCCAGGAGGAGCCCCCTGCACAAATAACCCAGGGCAAAACTGGGCTTGCTAAGGAAATTCATTCTATCAGTTGCAATAGCAAATAATACCCAGCAACCCCTGGATTCCTAAAAATCTGCGGAGCAGGAGAAGGAGGTGGAGCATGGTGCTCGGCAGCAGGGGAAGGTAGGCAGTGCACTTTCAGGACATCCCCTGGATCAAAACCATGTGCATTTCATCCTTATCATTCCAGCTCAGAACCAGGCCTTGTATCTCCTGCTCAGGAGTGGAATTTCCCAGTTACGGCATCGGCTCACACATGGCTGGCTGTGAGATGAGGCCAATGAATCAAGGATTTAAAAGAACTGGAAGAGGTAAAATTTTAGCAAGATTTAGTTAAGGGGAAAGAGTATAGCAAGAAGAGTAGAAATAATATGGAATAGTTACTGTTTTGCAGGTAAGGTAGTTAAGGCTAGGGTAATATATCACTTCCTTTCTTTTTTATGTTGAAAGAACCAGGATGGGATGCAGATTTCTTTGTGACAAAGAAGAGGACCAGAGCCTGCACCTGGGGCCTGAAACTTCAGCTATAGCCAAGAAGTGCAAAAGCCTGCCAACTGGTCATAAGTAAAGAGGTTAAATTGAGGAAGACATCTTAGCCTTCATCAGAAGGAGACCATTCCCCACTTTAAAACTCACCAACCCATTTGAAGTGAAAGATTGAAGAAAGCAAAGGAACTTTGGACTCAATTATAATCCATACTAATACCAAAGGGGGTAGACGGTGTTACCTAATGAATATGTGTTTGGTTTTTGGGGAATTGTATGAATATGTAAGACATTTTAGATGAGTAGAGAGCCAGTGATTCTTCACACATGTCTTTAAGAGACAACTCCTCCTGTGCCTGGCGCTGTAATAAACACACCACCTTCTAACTTCAGCTGTGGCGAGTTCTATTCCACACCTCATTTGGTGACCGAGGCAGGAGCGCTTCTCTGCTCCAGCGAGAACAACCGCGCTGTGGACATCTCTGGGTGCTGCCAGGACATTCCTTTCCTGGAGGCACCTCCGCTCTCGGCTGTTCCTCGTGGGGGACAGACAAGACTGCTGGGACTGTGGAGAAAGGGAATGTTTAACTCTGTATAAAGTAACCCTTAAGGCGAATGCAGGGGAAGGGCTGTTCCTAAGTCACCCAGAGATGTCCTGCGCACAACGTACGCCTGTACAGTTTGGGTTTGGGTCTGGCTGCCGGCAGAAAGGATTTGCTGTATCAAGAAGGACCTGCTAGCAATTCTGGGGGTGAATTGAGCAAATGCTGTTTTATTACTGCAGTTTTTCCTGTGTATTGTAATTGTGGTTGTGTTTTCAGTGGGTGTGTTTTGAGGAAGATAATGTGGGTGGATGCTGATGTGGTGGATGGTGAGTTGTGTTGAGAAAAGCGAGCACTCTGTCCCCTCATAAAGAGACACTCCTTTCCTAGTGAGCTTGTGTGTGTGGACTTTGTAATTGCAGGGGTTGGTACTCCCTGTGAGTGACACCTGGTGCCTGGGTATACAGGGGGGTTGAGTGGTTTTTTCCCCTCATTGTGATCATTTGGGACTGTACGGTTGTGTTTGGGGAGATTTTAGGATTTTGTTTGCAACAAGTGCAGCAATTTATGCAGAAAACTACAGTGTGGTGATTTACGTATGTCGAACTATGGTAGTTCCTTTCGACCACCCCGCCTCCCCCATGGTTTAAAATCTCCTGCCATGAGGTGGACACTCTCTTTCCTCTCCTGGACATCCTCTTCCCTCTCCTGGATGCTCCCTTTCTCTCCTGGAGTTGTTCTCCATTAAAGCTGTGGGACTTTGGTCCCGAGAAGAAAGAGCGCCTCTCGTCTTTTGCTTTTGTCCTTGTCAGTGTCACTGGGGTCCAGAGCTCGCCAAACTGATCCACCATGAGGCAAAAAGCGACAAATGGCCCCACATGCAGAGCTCAAAAATTGGTGACATTTCTGATGGACTGGAGTGTTTGCCACACTTTTGGAATTCCCTATTCCCACACAAGTCAGGCAATTGTTGAAAGGATGCACCACACTCCAAAACCCATTCTAGGTAAAAAAAAAGAGGAGTTCCCCAAGCAACACCTCTGATAAGGTAGAGCAAAGCTTTAGATGTCTTTATGCTTTGGATAGCTCATTTGCAGGACCTAATCCTCCAATTTTGAGGCACTTTTCAAACAGCCCACAGGCAAAACTGAAAGAAAATCCTCCCGTTTTGATTAGAAACCTTGAGTTAGGACAAATTGAAGGACCATTTGCACTAATCACTTGGGGCAAGGGGTATGCTTGTATTTATTTGCACAGGTGCCAGACCTAAGTGGGTCCCCGCGAAGGACATGAAACTGTCTCATACACAAGAGTGCACCGACAATTCCACCAGCAGGGAAATGAGCACGCAGACGTGAGCCGCACCGAGAAACTACGGTTCATGCCAGACGTTCCTTGTTCAACCTGTGAAAGCTACAAATCTTGAGATGGATTGTTGATCTTTAGACTGTGAAAATGGTTTGCATCATAGAGCTCTTTCAGCAAAAGCATGGTGTCCGTTTTGTTCAAAAGAATTCTAAGATATCCAAATTTGTAAAAACTGAAGGTCAGAGGGACAGTTTAGTGCCCTATAGTTGGCCAGTCCCTGAACAAGCGCTAAAAGATTTTCTTGAGAACTGAAAGAGATGGGGAAGCTTTTGCCAAAAAGCAGCTGAACAGAAACATGGAGTTTGATCAAATGATATGCTGGCGCTTGTTGGCTTTGCTTGCTTGCTTTTGCAGTGCATATATGCGTGTAGATCAACCAAAAATGAATGGTTACCTTGCTTTAGCCAAGTCAGCAGGCTCAGACACCATATGTTTGACCAGTTGAGCCCAGACAAACCCTTGGTGACCTGTTTGGTCGGTGTGCCAGTGCCAGCCAAGGAATGGCCAATACCCAGTCGTGACAAATATTGGTGTGAGGCTGCCAACGAGACCAATCCCATAAGCAGCTGGCATCATTGGGCCCCTGATCTTCTTAAAGCACTTTCTGAACCTCAAGAATTGGAATTCTTGCCTCATTTCTAATGGAATTTTGTGCTGAATTTCAGTACCAGGGAGATCCACAGTTAGATGTTACTCCCCATCATCCTGTGGACAGATACTCAAGTTTGTGGTGCAATTGTACTACCCCAGTGTCCCCTAAGGGTGAAACTGCTGACAAGCAGATGACCTAGATGAGTCCCCACGACAATTAGTAACAGAATATTGGCTCATTTGTGGAGGTAGAGCCTGACAGGGAATTCCTCAAAAATTAAAGGTGGCCCATGTAGCATCAGACAACTCACTGTGATAGCACCTATTGTTAAAAAAGCCTCAAGAGAAAACACAGAGAAAAAAGATTTGCCCATCATTATAAAGAAAAGTGTAATAGCAATTCCAGACCCTAGGGCCCTGCAAAATGAGTTACATCAAATTAATTTCTACGTCCACTTGCCTCGGGTGAGGCATTGAAACCATTATAGCGATTGGGGTGTTGGCTGGAGAAAGAAGACAGTGCTACTTGCATTGCAATTAGTGACATGATGACTGATGTTAATGTTGTCAGACATGCGACCTTACAGAACAGAGCAGCAATTGATTTTCTTTTACTGGCACATGGACATGGTTGTGAGGAATTTGAAGGATTGTATTGCATGAACCTGTCTGATCCCTCTGAATCCATCCAGAGAAGCATACAAAAGCTGAAAGATCTGACAGCTGCAAAAAAAGAAGATGGTGGGTCGTGGTTAGATGATTTGTTCCAAGGATGGAGCTTTGCACCTTGGCAAAGGGGAACTTTGTAGAATAGGTCTCTATGGATTGGGTGTTTTGGTAGTGGTACTAGTAGTATGTATGCAAGTAATACCTTGCATACATTGGTGTGTGTGACAAATGATGGACAACATGATCAAAGAAGTTTTAATCACACAAGAGAGAGAGGTAGGAAATGGATTCACAGAGAATTCTCAAAATCTCACACAGATGTTGGATGAAGGTCTAGACACGGAGGGGGGTTTTGAATTAAGACCTTGGAACAGGCAAGACTTTTTTGGAACAATGACTTGTAATTGCTATCAGACATGACTTTTGCCCTTTGAACTGACTGGACTTTCACAGCATTAAAATTGCTGTGTTGGAATATAGCAAGGCTTAATGTGAGCAAAAAGGATGCTTTAAGCAAGTAATAAGCAGGTATACTATAGTAAAGCTATAAAATGCAAGGTAGTTAATAAATGACACGGATACAAAGGTTTCTGTTTAGTTGTACTGAGAGGGGGAATTGTGGGAATCCTTCAAATCAGGGGGTTTTGGGAAAGCTACAAAAGGCAGACCTCAGAGAAAGCAGAACTGCGGTTGGAGCTAAGCAGCAGCCATAGGATTTGTCAGCACAAGAGTTTTAGAAGTAGAAAAGTAAGGAGAAATAGAAAAATGGCCTGTGTGTTAGTGCTTGGCTAGAATAACTCTCTAACCTTCAAGAAAGTATCTCTAGCAAGATATTAGGAACTTCTCAGCTTAATAATGGAGCTCAGTGCATTGTGTTTTAAGGCTTGCAAGCAGGTATTGTATTCAAAAGAAGCAAGCACTGTTTTAACAAAAGGTAGGTGTGCTTATAGTGGTTGGATAGAACTACTGTCAGTATGCTTCTGCTTTGTGTGATTGGTCAAAAAACTTTTCAGGTAAGCTGTGCCATTAAGTTCTTTGCCTGCTGCCACAGATGTCAGCTGCTGGCATCTTCCCATAGTCATAACCAAGTAATGAGACTGATGCTGGAAAACAAACAGCTCGAGGCACGTTCCTCAGCAGTCCCGTCCCGTTCGTGATTTGTACAGAGACCCCCGGCCGGCAATAGTATATAGATGTGAAATTACATCCATGATAAATTAATAGGTATTGTTTCATTCATTTTGATATTTTTTCATTTCACATTAGATCTATATATTTTTTTTAATAAAGATTTGATTTCTTTCTCCAGCTTGGGAGAGTGAAGAATTACAACTGTGCAAAACCTTCTGCCCACACAGCAGTCAGCCCCCAGGCGTGTGCATGCACACCCACCCACTGCGCTTGCTCTTCTCAGCATCTCGGGGCTGCTGTTTGCACAAAATTGGGATGAATTTAACTCAACAGAGCCACGACTGGTGTGTCCAGCTTGTCATGAACACTCATGTGCCAACAAACAACACAGAGCTCTCAAATCACATGATCACAGGTCATTTCATTCTCACTGGGCACTGAGGAAGTCTTAAAAGCACCAAAGACACAGAAAACGCGGTGGAAAACACTGGAAACATGGTACTGCTGGTATTCTCATGGAGGAAAATCTCTTGAATTTCTTAAGGTAGCTCTTGGATTTCTTAAGATGGGAGCTTTCCAAAAGTAGGAAAATTGCTTAGCACTGGCAGCCCAATTGTGAATGGTTTTCTTGACTTGGCAAAGCTGGGGTGTTAACAATGGACTCCATCCTTGGTTCAAATCACCTGCCCTCACCTGCAGAGAAAAGCACCACCACCAGCAGCAGAAGCCACTTCAGTCAATTTTCTCAAAAAGCTGTGTTAAATATGAGAGAGGAAAAGAAAACACATCAGACACTGTGGAATAATGACAAGACTCTGAGGAACAGTTCCAAAGCAAAGGGCAGCAGCTTCTCTCTGGGCCAGTCCTTGTGCTCCAAGGCAGCCGGGCTGCCCTGGCTGCCCAGGACCCTGCGCTCCGCGGGTTCTGCAGAGCTGCACAGCAGGGAGGCAGCTTTGGGCACTTCAGCCCCTGGGCAGGAGTGGCTGCTTGCTCTGCAGGGCTGCCTGTGGGCAAAAGCAGGGCGCTGGCCTTCTGCTCTTGGCCCTAGCCTGGCCTTGCAGGGCTAATCCTGTTCCCTGTCTCAACTGTGCTAAAGACAGACTTGTTTGTTTCCAGCTCTGCACAGCATTGATTTGCACCACAAAATACCAAAGGACTAAGGCCTGAACACCAGACCCTGACTGAAGCCTCCACAACAGGACCTGAGCCAAAGCTGCCCGCTAGATGATCTTTCCAACCCAATGTTCTACGTATCTGCTCCTTAACCAAGTATTACTGTCAAAAATATTGTTGCCTCCATTCACTGGTGAAGCATGTCTGCATCTTTCTGCATGAGGAAAATGGACAAGGCCACACCTGGCCTTGGTTCCTCCTTGAGCCCTGGGCAGGCTCCAGGAGAAGACCAAGAGGAGAATGAAACCAGCTGTGCCCCCAGCAGAAGATCTGGCACATTGCTCGTCCACACGATCAGAGCCGGGCTACTCTCACAGCGCACTCGGGAGCCTCGTGGCCGGCAAAGGTGGAGGCACCGCAGCATTTCCCGGTTCTTGGCCGTGGCTCTGCAGGGCTTGGCTGGGACAGCTTCCCCCAGCTGATGTGCAGCTCTGGATGAAGGGGAAACCATTGGGGTACCTGGTGATGTATCTTCCTTAATAACCAGAAGCACCCTTTTGTAATAATGCTGAGGTTCATTGCTTAGCTTATCCTTTCCTGACTCTTTTTTGCACTTTTGCATTACAGTAAATTACACTGTTCCTTCAGCTGGTGTCTGCGTCTGCATCTCTGACCCTCCCTAATATCAAAACAAACACACAGCCAGTTTAGCACGAGACCTGCCTCTCTGCATGCCCATCTCTTGGCAAACACCCCTGGCGGCCATCTCTGCAAATGAAATTCCCACTTTGCAACTTCCTTTTCTGCAGGCAGGTGAGAAAAGGAGCCACTCCCAATTCTGGACATCTCCAAAAACCAGCTGCTTTCAGCAGTCACAACCCTGAAATATCAACCTCCTTCCTTAAGCTGCCACAGGGAGCTCCCACCAAGATCATTTTGTCCAACGATACCCACAGAAGAGCTCGAGGAGGGAGCAGTTTGAAACACAACTGCTTCAGAGTTTAAACCTGCCTTTATCAAATGAGAACACACCAAGCTGTCCCCAAGGGAAAGCAGGCAGGAAGGAGAAGCTCCTCTCCCACAACAGGAAACTCTGTGCTTCCTTCTGTTCCAGCTGGAGAGTGGAGGCCATGGGCTGCACCTCAGTTTGGGAAGGAGCCCTGGGAATTGGCCTGATCTGGGAAGGCAGAAAAAGGAATTCTCCAAAAAGTAGGAAAAGACCCTCTGGAAGGAATAGATGATGACAATATTTCCGCAGAAAAGCAAAAACAAGGATAATTGAAGCATTTCAAGAAGTGACGAGACTGAAATTGGTTTGCCAATACGACAACCCCAAAGTCTCTGTGCTGTGTCAGGAAGCTCAGAAATGAACCTGCAAGGCTTGGATAAACATCATTGGTGTCCGTGCCCCAGAGCACAAGCAGCTCCCCAACAAGACTTCAAGACTAAGGGACAAAGCTTCCCCCTTCAGCTCCCCACAGCACCTCTAGGGAGTCTCTCTCCATTGCAAGATCTCCTTTGTCAGTCTACAGTGACAGGAGTTGGCTGCAGGAGGCATTTGCATTGGAGCTCTCCCCAGATGAGGGGAAGAAAAGAAAAAAGGTGATTCCTGAACAAAGAAAATAGTAACGCCGTTTGGGAAGACACCAGTGTCAGTTCACTGGTGTCTTCTACAACTCTAGGCCAGAAATGCTTTGAAGAAAGGAACATCCATCCATGGGGCAGCACTTTGGCTTTGATATCCATGCTGACAAAATTGCTGCCCCTTCCTGCTGCTGTAGCAGACTCCAAATCACGAGAAATGCACCAACTCTGCCAAAGACAGTAGGACATGCTGAGATGAAACCAGCTAGTCTGCTAAAAAGGAGTCCAAACTAATGTTTTCTAAGTCCCGCTTTTCATCCTTTCCCCAGCCGAGCACGAGCAATGTCCTTCCTCTCTGTCTCTGATGGTTACCCAGGCAAGGCAGGCAGCGTGGGGACAGAGCCTGTCACTGCTCCCAGTGCCCTGCCCAGCCCCTCCCTGCCTACCTTGCCCTTCCCTGTCCTGCTGGAACCTGCTGTGCTGTGCCGTGCTGAGCCGAGCCTGGCCAGCGGTCACGGATTTCAGGAATGACCCTCCCCTGTGCCGGCCGCCAGCGTAATGAACATACCACTTTCTTACTTTGACTAATTAGAGAGTCTTTGTCCATGATTTTCAGTTTTGACAATTCAGGGAGCTTTTGTTTTCCCAGACAGAAGTACAGTTGCTGCCAAGGGAAGCACACCCAAAGACCAATAGTGACCCAGCCTTCCCTTTGCTTCCCTTTTCCTTCCCTCACTGCTACACAGCGCTCTCAGACCAGGACCTCAGTGCTGCCTCACCTGAGCATTTAGAGCTGCCTCCACACCATTCCAGGCGAAGTGCAGGTGCTCAGGATTCTGAGGTTTTCCTAGCTTCTTGGGGGAAGGTGTTTGCTTCATCTGGACTTCTTGGCATTTCATCAGAGAAGCCAGGAACAGGCAAATTTCATCTCCACTGTGAGCTCTTCATTCTGCTTGTTCCCATGGAGCTTAAATGCCAACCTGAGCTCATCGTTCCTCTGGTACCCATAGACACCATCACAACCCTTCCATGGCCTCCCCAGAGAGGAGCAGCTGCACATCTTCAGAGCAGCACTTGCCAGCGCGCAGCCCATCAGGGAGGGAAAGAGCTTCTACCCTTGCTTTCCAAGCAGCTCCTGGTTAATGACCCTTTCAAGTGTTTTCCTGCAGTGCTCTATCATGGGTAGATCTCAAGTGAGAAGCAGGTAGAAAGTGTCCAGTTGCCTAGGAAGGGGGACCTTGAAAACAGAAAGATTCTCTGCCTCATTTTCCTGTCCTCGCTGCAGATTTGGAGGGTGTTCTGGGCATTTTTTAGACAGACTCTCTGTAGGGGTACAAGGGCACGGTGAAAGATATTGCCTAACAAGTGGTCAGTGTTAGGTGCACTCTCCTCTTTCTTTGAATGAAGCCAAACTGGGACTCTGATGGGACATTGCAGATGTTTAAGACTGTCTGCCCTGCAAATCAAGCCGTGCCATTGAAATGAGCTCTGTGTGCCCCACAACAGCTGCAGCTGAAGAATATGGCCTCACCCTCAAGCCTGTTTATAGAAGAAACTCACAGTACACGTTTAGCATGCATGTCTACAGATCTGGGCTCTTCCTGGGTGAATCCATTTTCTGTGGTCTTTTGTGATGAGAAACCAAATGTAGCCAAATCCCAAAGCTGCTGGGAAGATGCACAAAGCTGTGATTCTAGGGTGTTTGTGTGTGTGTGTGTGTCTCTGTGTGTGTCCATATCAGATTTCAAGTCCATGCTTTAATCTATGTACATGACAATTTGGATAAATATTTTTAAGAGGAAGAACTCACTCCTTCAATCCCCTGGGAAGTCTGAACACATTTCTGGAACGGAGGTTGCTGTGTGCTTCCTGTGATGTTTGATCCAAGGCAGCAGTAGAGCTCTGCGTCCCAAAGACACATTGTGGAGCCTGACCAATGTGTTTGGATTCTTGCAGCCAGGCCAGACACTTCAGCCCCCAGCACTCCAGCTGCCAGTGCAGGTTCTGCACCATGGACAGCCACAGCTGGCTGTGGAATACTCCTGGGAAAGAGGAATTGCCACCGCCGGATCTGGACATGGTGCTTGAGACACTGGAGGAGATGTTTTCTCCCTCTGCTTGGGCAACTGCATTGGGCAGGGAAGAAAGGGGCTGGACTGAGAGCTTGTGAATGTTGTTACATGGCTGAGAAGGCAAAGCTTCTTGAGTTCAGCTGTGAATGGACCAGGAAGGATTTGCCTGGGAAAGCATGACTTCCTAAAGAAGAGGGAATGAAAATGTCATCCATGAGTAAGGATGGAAAGGTGTGAGGCTGTGTTGGCCAAGTTTGGGTGTTCCTTTTCCTGGGAAGAACCTCTGATGCAGGAGCATTTGTGGGGAGGAAGTGGAAGCTTTGTAGGTTCTAAGGGGCTTTGTTTGATGGGAAAGAAGAGAAGAGTGTTTGGAGAAGTGGCACTGAAGGCCCAGTGTCCCGGGCAGGGAGGGGCATGCCAGAGGTGCCTCTGTTGCAGCAGCAGATGTGGGCTGTGCCTCTTTTGGGTGGGAAGGCCAAGGCAAAGCAAGGGCTGGGCTGCAGCTGCTGCTGCTGTGTGAGCCCTGCCGTGCGTGTGGGCGCTCCCAGAGCCGTGGCTGGGGCTGGGCTGCAGCTGCAGCTTTCTTGTCCTCTCAGTAAGCTGCTGCCTGCAGTCCAGTTTCCATCTGGGAAATCCTCAGCTGGGCAAACTGGCCACTCTTGCTGTCCATGTTGCAGAGCTCTTTCCCCTTGCTCTTGGGCATCTCTGTGGGAAGAGATGTGTGTTCCCATGCTGTCCCTGCCAAGCTGCAGCCTGGATGAGACTGCTGTGCTCAGGGCTGTGGAGGAAGGAGCACATCCCTTTGCCAGGAGCTGGCAGGACTCCTGCTTAGCAGCCATTCCATGTGTTCAGTGTCACCCTCATGTTCAACACTGTCAACTCTGACAGTTTTTGGACTGTGTTTGAGAAGTCAATTTTTCTGACTGTTGAAGGGCTTTGGGGCCCAGAGTTGTTGTTAGGAAGAAGGGATGAAGTGTGTGAGCCATGGAGTTGTTGGACCAGGTGTTTTGTCTAAGTGGTGAGAAGGGTTTCTTCCTTTCTGTTTCTCTTTCAATGGCAATAATACTGTTGCCCTTGAGTCTTCAGGAGGGGAGCCTGTGGACAGAGCTGCAGCAGAGGGAGCTTTGCCTGGCACCGAGAGCTGCAGGAGCAATTCCCAGGAGCCCGAGGAGCTTGGTAAGGACAGAGGTCCCACTGGTTTAGAGAGGGGTGAGATGGCTGCTCTGAGCCTGCCTCTGGCAGTGAGGGAGATGAGAAGGGTTGAGTTCCTGTCTGCAGGCTTGGTGCTTCCTGGTGCCTTGAGTTCAAATCGTGCACGGGCACAACCTGCCTGAGCCCTGCCCTCCACGCTTCTCCAGAGGCTCTGACACTGAGTCCTCTGCTGGGGCAAGAGAGCAGGGAATAAACCTGACCTTGTGGCAGTTGTGTCACCAAGCCAGGTGTCCCAGTTTTGTGCTGATGTCCGTGGGGATAAGTTTGCTGCAGGATGTCAGTGCTCTGGAGGCAACCCTGAGTGACTCTTGAAGCAAGAGAGGAAAAGCCCAGCAAAAGGTCAGTGTAGAAATCTGAGCTTTTTGTCTCCAAGCATTAAATCCATGTAGTGGCACTCTGCTGATAGCTGTAGTGAGATACATTAAAAATACAAGCAGCAGAAGCTCTGAGGCCAAGGAAATCATTAGTCACAAAACCAGGAGCTCAACGAAAATCTGAAATCACCCCTTAAAATTAGTGAGAGCTAAAGGTGAGAGAGAGCACTTTGGGTCTGCATCCTTGAGCAAAGCTGGTGCTTCCTGCAGTCCTGTTAGGGAGCTCTTTCCTTCACAGCTGTGAGAAACAGAATTCACTGCTTAGAATTATTAAATTTTAATACTGATAGGATAAAAAAAGACAATATTTGCAGCACTGTGGTGCTCGGGGCTAACACCCAAACAACACCTGGTGCTAAGTGTCAGTGTTAGCTTTATGGTGTTACTTTGCTGAGAGACAAGTATATTCATGTGTTTCATGAATTTTTCAAGCATTCTTGGGAATTTTCTGATCTTTTGGGAACTCCTTAATTTGACTGCTTCGCACTCAGGTTTACTGCATGACATCCTCTGCATCAGGTAAACATATTTTTTTTCTGCTTGTGTCTCCTTCCTGCTGTTTCACCTCCTCTGATAAGGCTTTAATAGGTTCTCCCTAAATTTCACATGGTATTCTCTAATTGTCCTCTGGTGCTCTGCCTTGTGTCAGGATTATTTTATCCCTTGGACAGGTTGGTCAGTGGACAGCCTTACACTGGTTTTAGTTACACACAAGCCTTTTTTCCCGTTGTGTTTTGCTAGAGTCTATAACACAATACATTCATCACACAATTGTTTCCATAAGTGATGCATAGATATTATATTCATTACACTACTGTTTCTATGAGCAAAACAGTGCAAAATTAAGCTGATAGATTCTGTTATATTACAAGCAGCAAAAAGAGTTCTAACTGATGCTATTTCTAAATACCTATAATCACTAACATTGTCCATCAGCTAATACATAAATGCCTAAGCCAATATTACCTGGTCATTTGTCACCCAGCTGTTCATCCCAGAGCTGGTGGTTGTTTTGGAGGAGCTGTGGCTCACTGCAGAGGGCAGGTTGTGGAT
Organism: Melozone crissalis; assembly: GCF_028551555.1. NCBI lineage: Eukaryota > Metazoa > Chordata > Aves > Passeriformes > Passerellidae > Melozone > Melozone crissalis. The sequence goes on along the minus strand of NW_026535783.1, from coordinate 14,210,184 downwards.
GGCAGGGAACGGTGCTAGTTCATAACTCAGCTGCCAGCACCTTCAGCTTCAGCCATTTCAGTGAGGACTGAGGTGTCTCTGTCAGCAAAGAGAAAGAACCAGGCTGGGCTTCTTTGTGGCAGCTGGGTCTGTCTGTGTTTCAAGCTCTCATGGGGGCCCTTGGCCTTGCGAAAGTATCCCAATACACTGAGGGCTTTCAGTGTATTGGGATATTTCAAAACTTCAGAAGTTATAAACTGTTGGGAGGAGTCTGGCTCTTTGAAGAGCAGGCTTCAAATTGCCAAGTGAGATTTTGCCTTTCAGCCCATCTTTTACAGACTTTGATAGAAGGGCAGTTACTTACAAAGGGACATATAATGCAGAGAGGCCAATATTTACCCAGTGTTCCCTTTGCTTCCCAGACTTCCAGCTACTATGCCTTGTCAGGAGGGCTGCCCTGCATGGGAAGAAGGACCAGAGGGAGAGCCTGTGAGCATCAGACAGGTGGAATCCCTTAGTGTACACATAGATTTATGGATTTCTACAATTCTCTTTCTATATCCATATAGTTGCATTTATAGATTTTCAGAGGTCTGTTTATATGTGCATATATATACATCTATATAGTTAAATTGATCTCTATTGTTCTAGATGGGATAGAATTAGTTACATTTCTAGATTTTGAGATCTACATTTATACATTAATAGAGTTACATTTAGATGCCTACATTTAGGCACCTACATTTAGATGCTTAAATTTAGATGCTTAGCTATAGATCTAGAAATATGCTTAGTTATTTAGTTAGTGGTATGTGGAAGTTTAGATGCATAGATTGAGCTGTGTAAGCCCAGGCTGCATTTTTACCTCTTTCCCTCCTCGGCTGCCTTTTTCACCTCTTGCTTTTGCCCCGGTGTCCCCTGTGTCCCCTGTCCCTGTGCTGGGTCCGAGCTGGCGGCCGGGCCGGGCGGAGCAGCACTTCCAGCCCCGGCTGTCCCTGGAGCGGTGGGAGCTGCCGCTGGCCCCAGGTCCTGTCCCCTGAGGAGCTGCTGAAGGACGATGAGACAGAGGGGGCTGAGGGGGCTGAGGGGGCGGTGGCGCTGAAGGGACGCTGACCCTGAGCTGCTGCTGGGGCTGAGGGCTGTGGGGTAACCGAGGGCCATGGTGGCACTGAGGTGACAGGGAAGTGGCACAGGCTGACAGGCCAAAACCTCCCATGTATTTCTTCATCAATCTGCAAAAATGTTAGGTAAACAATTTGCTATTCCCTTTCCTGATGCTTCTAGTATTGCGTGATCCTGTCCAGACCGGTCAATGAGATGGCATTGGTTTAGGCATGGTGTTAGCCCTAGGGGTACTCAGCCCTCGCAGTTATGGCAAATGGATGTAACTCATGTATAAGAATTTGGTCAGCAAAAATTTGTACATGTTTGCATTGATACCTATGCTTGTGTTTTTTGGGCTACTCCCTTAACAGGTGAGATGTCATGTTGAGAAATATTTGTTCAATTTCTTTGCCATATTAGGTATCCCCTTAGCAATTAAGACTGACAATAGTCCTGCTTCGTGTTCCTTAAGATTCAAAGGTTTCTGTAATTTATGGGGTATTTGACATGACGCTGGTATTTCTCACAATCCTACTGGACAGGCAATTATTGAGAGTGCCCATCAGATGTTCAAGGACATGCTGCAAAAACAAAAAGGGGGAACTCCAGGGTTATCCCCTGAGGAAAAAACAGCTAAAGCCAATTTTGTGCATAATTAGCTCAGAACAACAGGAGATAGGGAAGATGCACGTATTCTTGTGCATCATGCCCTCACACATAATCCAAGGGAGGAATTGCCTGACGGCATTCAGGTCATGTTCAAAAGTCCAGGAACAGGGTGGACCTGCTACAGTGGAATGAAGAGGAAGAAGTTCTATGTGCTTACTTACAGATAAAGGCATTCGTTGGATTCCAGCCACGTGGATCTTCACTTCCCTCACAAGTTGTAAATCAGATAGAAAATGCTTGGTATCTACATTGTTGTGCATGTAAACCATGGCTTAAGGTTCATTGTATGAAGTGTAACTAAAAAACTTGGGGACAAATTTGTGAAGAACATAATTGCGTAGTGGTCCGAGGAAAAAAGCAAAAATTTAAGCCTATCAACCTAATATGCAATAACTGCTCTTACACACTTAACACTAGTACCCCGAGAATGGCATTAGCTAAATTTTTAAGGCATAACTCAAGAAGATATCAGAGTTTTCTCTAAGATGTATCTTTGACAGAAATATAGAAGCAAAGATTGTTACTGCAATTGCAGTTTAAACTTGCTTTAATTGCTGTAGTAAATCAAATTGTGCTAGAGAGCAAGATAATAGCTACAGAATGTAGAGGAAGAATAGCAATACCACAAACACATCGCTTGAGAGATTTGGAGTGAGAACAAGCTAAAGCAGTTTGGGCAAAGCGCAGGCATGATGGACCACAAGGGTGACAATGGCACCAGTCTGGCAAATATTAACAATGTTGCTTAGTGGAGTGATTAAGGAAACGCAGGGGGTATACAAGATAGAGCAGCGAGCTAACATGAGGATTCCATAGGCTAACAGAACAACGCAGGAACCTTTCTGCCTATCACTAGCTCCACCTTCAGATCCATTTGGCACCTGTTTCATTGGAATTCCTTTAGACTCAATGGAAGAATTGGGAAATTGGGCCAGAGCTCAAATTTATGGCAACTTAAGTAAGGCCTGTTCAAATTGGCGCACTAATCAAAATGGGATGATCACAGAAATTTGGTGTGAAAAACAAAGCATCCCTAGAAATCCGTTAGGAATTCAGGCATTTACAATCGTTCACGGTTTAAATACTACAAGTCAGTGAGCACAGGAATTAGATATTTTGGGATCAGTGCCAGGAAATTACTGTTTGTTCTATGAGTACCACAGGGGTAAAGAGCTGATTAGGGAGAAATCAGGAAAACCCGGTGATGATGGCACTTGGATATCTCCTGTTTCTTCCTGGTATTACAATACCATGGCAGACTGTGCCAATTGGTTGTATCCCTAAAACCAAAATCTGCAAGGATGTCACCTCCTGGAGTTTTTCTCATTTGTGGAGATTAAACTTAGCCTGCGATTCCTGAGAAAGCATGAGGAGGACTGTGCTATTTTGGGAAATTGACACTGTTTGCCCCTAGCATTCAACAGATGCTTGACATCAGACACAAATTCCAATGTCCAAAACGTAGTGTGCATCTATTAGGCTCAGACTGGAAGGATAATGTAGAATTGTAGAATATGCCTTTGGTTATACTGGCATCACTTTTTACACCAGGAGTAGCTTCATCACAGGCCCTTACACAATTCAAACGGTTGGCTTGTTGGACAGACAAACAAATTAACATTACATCTGCAATACTGAATGAGCTTACCACTGATATAGGTAGCATACGCCACGCTGTATTACAGGATAGGGCTGCAATAGTGTTTTTGTTGCTAGCACAGAGAGATGGGTGTGAAGATTTTGAAGGGATGTGTTGCATGAATATCTCTGAGCACTCTGAATCTATGGACAAGAAAGTGTCATTGCTTAAGGAGAAGATGATAAATCTGACAGTTGTTTAGAATTCTTTGGATGAGTGGCTAAAATCCTGGGAAATAAGAGGCTGGCTCAAGGACTTAGTATGCTTTGGTATTAGGTATTCTTGGCTATGTAATGAATAAATAATCTTACATATTATTGGCTTTGTATTTCATTCTTTTTTCATTTCTGCTAATAGTGCTTTGCTTACTACGCTGTGAGCAAAAAGAAATTGACCGTGCTTTTAAATCAGTCTGGCCTGTGCAAAAACAAAAGCAGGGAACTGTTGAACATATTTTGCAGGTGAAGGAGTTTTTGCAAGACAACGGCCGTATTGAGCCGATGCACAATCCAGCCTGCTTGCAATAATGGACACGTTCACAAAGAATGAATTATGGACATATTCAGAAATGGGGTCGGTATATCCTTGAAGAAGACGCAAGAAGAAGAGTCATCAGGACTTAGCATGTTTGTCAGCAAGCTTGAGAAAGTGAGCCATGGGGGGGCCATACAACCCCAGCAAGACACATGAAAACTTAGATAATCCTATCAGCATTCTATTTCAGAAGTGTGAACAACTAGGATTAACCTGTCATATATTAGCTAGAGAGGCATAGACAGTAGAGATTTATTATAAATAGACTCCTTTTAGGAATAATAAATTTAGCTTCACTGGATCATATTGGTTATGGTGTGATGCCCATGAACCTCCACACCCCGCACTTAAGGGTGGGTTGGTGTTGCCCAGGAAATGTACACATTTGGGGAGTGCCCTTGGAAGAGAGGGGCTTGATTGCCAAGGAAACTGCTTCCCCAGGAGCCCCCAATGAGACAGGTGCAAGTGTCTCCATTTGACTTCCTGTGTTTCCTTCAGTCCTCGCACTTGGCTGAGGGGCAGGGGAAGGATGTGAAGAGCAGCTTTGGCATCTGCCTGGGCCTGCAGAGACCAAGCCAAGCACCTGCGGCAGGGTTTGTTGCCCGCCTTTGAGCACAGGTCTGAGCCGGATCCTGTTTGTCCAGCCAAGTGCCCCAAAGCTGTCTTGGGGAGCTGTGAATTCAAAGGCCTTGATGCACACATTCATGCCACCTCCCCTATCTGGTGAGTTTTAACTCTTGGCAAGATGTGTTTGTCCCGTGCTTGCTGGAAGCTGCTCTGCTCCAGAGCCAGCAGTGAGCTGGGCTGTGCTGGCCTGGCACCGTGGAGAGTCCTCCCCTGAGCACTTGGCTGGGCTTGGCGTGTCCCAGGATGTCTTAAACGCTTGGGGCAATGGATTTGTTCCAATCAGAGGCATTTGGGGCAGGGTTGGGGTAGCCCCAGAGCACTAGGCCGCGTGTCCAAGGGCCCTTGCTGACACGGCACAGCACGGTTACCATGGAATGGAATGGAACAGGGCCCTTTGTGACACGTGGTGAAGTGGCTGCTGACGGTGACGGAGCAACGCCACAGTGCTCGGTGCACGTGACAGGAGAGGACGTGCCAGAGCTGTGCTGTGAGGAGTCCCACACAGCCAGCTCTTTGGTCACTGACCCACAGCATTTCCAAGCCATTTCTCCTGCGGCTGGCCTTGCGGCCAGACTGCGGGACTTCCTTAATCACAGCTTTTCCCAGGGATCTGGCTCAAAGGTATCCTAGAGGCCAAAAAGTGGGATGGCAGGCAGAGTGCTCAGGCTCTTCAGGGTGCTTCGGGGCAAGAAAAAGAAAGGGCCTGCAGCCTCCCCAGCGCAGCAGCCTGCAGAGCCGGAGAAGTTGCAGCCAGTGCAGGACGGTGAGTGGCAGAGCCAGGCCGCAGGACTGGTGCCTGTGGCCACCCTTGCCCCATCCCATCCCTGCCCCTATGGATGTCCCCACAGATAGGACGTAAGAGGGGCTGGGGCTGCTCCTGCTGGCCGTGCTCTGTTCCCTTGGCACCCGGGGGTTGTCCCTGCCTGGGCCATGCAGGGCTAGGCCGTGTTCTCCGGCCTCTCCCGCAGCCCCTCAGCTCTGGCTGCATTTGCTCTTTGCCAGATGCGGGCAAGGATTGGGCACAAGAGCAGGACCCCACTCACGGCTGCTTCCACAGACCAGCGCAGGTACCTCTGGCCATCCCCACCTGGGCTGGGCCTTCTGGCACTGCTTGGCCCAGTGCCGCGATTGGAATAGACCATGGAACGTTCCCCTCTTCCTGCCCTTCTTTCTGTTGCAGATACTGCGGAGGTTCCTGGGCCTTAGGCGCAGAAACACCAGCGCCGCAACCACCGAGGGCACGGCTGAGCTGCAGGCAGGGGCTGATGTCACCTCAGCCTCCCTGGAGCGAGCAGCGGACTCTGTCAGGGCAGTGGCAGAGGGCAGGCCGGAGGCTGTCACGGCCCTGCAGGGTTTGCACTTGAACAAGCACGGTGCCAGCGCCCTGTCGGTTGTGTCCAGGCACCTGCTGAGCGAGTGTGGGGACAGGCTGCACCCGGAGCTCAGATGCCACGTGGAGCTCAGCAAGGAGCCCTCGCTGGTGAGAAAGGGGCAGTGGCAGATATATACTTGGAACATGAGGTGTTAGAACAGGAAGGCCATCTTGCAATGGTGCCTGCTGTATCTGAAGTGAAATGGGCACCTTTGTGGCTGGGGAGCTGTGTGGGCCAAAAGGATTATGGGCTGGCGGCCTTGAGCAGCTGAAGATGAGGCAGCGTGTGGCCAGGGGGCCAAGAAGGCCAAGGGCATGGTGGCTGTGCCAGCAGCAGTGGGGCAGCAGGAGCAGGGCAGTGAGCGTGGCCCTGTGCTGGGCAGCGCTGCGGCCACAGCTGGAGTGCTGTGTGCACTTGTGGGCGGTGGGAAGCAGAAAGTCATGGAGGGGCTGCAGCGTGTGCACAGAAGGACAGGGGAGCTGGGCAAGGGGGTGCAGCACAAGGCCAGGGAGGAGGTGCTGAGGGAGCTTTAGCCTGGACAATGGGGGGGCTTATGAGGCACCTTCAGGCGGACTTCCATAAATCGCTGCCTTAGATCCATAGATCCAAAGCTCAGCGCAAGGCCTGTTTCCCTTCCAGACATCCCCTCACTGCATCCAAGTGCTTTAGACACTGGTGTGAGTAACACTTTCGTATTTTGTTTATTTGTTTGTTTGATAGAAAGAAAACCCTTGTGCAATTTCTCCTTCTCCAAGGAGCAAGGGAGCTTTGTCTCAGTCTTTCCTGCACTTTTACAGCACTGGCAGAAATTCTGCAAGAATTTTAGTTTTCAAGGAGGCAGTTCTGGATAATGCAGTATTTTTGCACAAGAACACATAGTTTGGGGCAGGGATGTTGGTGCAGAATGAGCTGTTCTGGTGCCAGACCAGCCAGTAGGAGTTGCCCATCATTTTCCAGTCAACGGCTCCCATGTCTTTTGGCAGCCCAGGGAATCAGTGTGTGTTGTGTTTGGGAATAGAGCAGGAAATCAATCCGCTTAAATTCCAGCTGGACCTCAGAGATTAGAGGAGGTGGGAAGGGCTGGACTGCATTTCTGATTCCAGCCACTTTAGCACCATCAGTGTGGTCAAGTGCAAGAGAAGAACTTGCCCGAGCAGAGATGCACAAAGAGTGCAGTTCTTAGTGCAGTGCTCTGAGTCTGATTGCATTCCATAAAGACCCACATGCTCCAGAATCCCCAAGAGTGTGGGTTACTGAAGCAACAGGAGAGCAAGTTCAGGATGGCTTCTGATTAGGGCACTGCTACCGACTGTTGATGTGTGTAGCGACAGAAAGGACATTATTGATTCAGGGTGACCCCCACGTGGCAAAAAATGTGCTTTGACTCTGTGATTTAGAAGTTTAAACAAATGCTTCATTAAGCTACGTTATAATACACTAGTACTATGTTAAAACTATAGTAAAGAAATACTATACTAAAAAGATACTAAAGAAAAACTAGTGACTGTCTCCATACAGTCTTTTATCTAATTACCTAATCAATCTAAACAACTATCCCTAAAATGCAATTAACAAATAACTTTACGTAAACAATCACTATACACATTCTTCATGTACTAAACAACAAGAACAGCAAGTAGAGATAATAATTGTTTTCTCTTCTTCTCTAAGTTTCTCACTACCTTCTCTTAAAAAAAACCTAGCAGAGAAAATTATATCCCTCTCCATTCAAAGGATGTAAATCCCACAGTATAGTAAAGAGAGATTATAAAAGTGAGATCTGTCTATCTATCTATCTATTTGAATCTTCCTGGCTCTGCTCCAAAGCAGTGGAAGATGCAATGCTCACCTAAACGCATCCCTTCAGGAGAGAAAAACAGGACATGGCACAAGCAGAGGGAGGCCCTCACCAGACCCTTGAGAAATGCCACACCTTCCCTGTCAGCTGCCTGAGAGGCTCTTGCAGCTTCAGTCCCAGATGGCCCCTGAATGTAGGGCCAGGGCCACTTTGGAATCTGTGCCTCCCCTCAAACAGAGAATGACCCAGCAGAGCAGCAGCACAGTGCTTTGGGAACGTTTGAACCCAGCTATCTTTGAGTCTTGGCCCACAAAGGTCCTATGAGAAGCTGAAACCCATCTTCTCTTGCTTTCTGTGCAGGTGCTTCTAGAGAGAGAGCAGGAGCAGAGTGCTTCATCAGAGACGCCATGCCAGACTCAGGGAGAGCTGTTCCCAGCCCGAGAGCAGGAAGAGCAGCTCGGGCAGCAGGTGGAAGTGCCACAGGAGAAAGGCCAGGTAAGCCTGACTAGCCAGTGCACAGAGGGAAGGGCAGGAAGAAGGGCATAAACCACAGGTCTTGGGACTGAGGAGGCCAGGAATCCCACAGGCACTGGAAGCACAGAGCCTTGGAATCTGCAGAGATCAGCCCTGGGACAGGAGTGTTATAGTAGAAGCAGATGTGGGTAGGGAAGCAGAAAGAAGTGGCTGAATCAATGTGATTTTGAGGCTAAAAGAGGGAAACGCTGAGCCTGATGGCAGCTCCCAGTCACTTGCTCTGCATTTGTGTGCACAGAACATCCAGGTAGAACCACAAGCAGATCTGCGCGAAGCTCAGAGTGACATGGCAGTGAAGAGGGGGAATGAAGACATCCAAGAGGAGAAGAATCTCCCATTGCAGAGGGACAGTCAACAAAAACAGGTGAATGATAGAATGGCAGCCACTCCACTCATGAAAGAGAGTCCTTTCCATTGTTGCTTACAGAGCATGGACAAAAAGGTTCCGCCACAGCTGCAGGAGACTGAGGCTAGGATCAAGGCAAGGAAGAAGAGGACAGATGAAAAAATCAAAATCATCAAAGAGAAAATTAATTGCCTGCTTCAGGAGCAAAAGGCTCTAGAAAAGCGAGTGAAATATCAATAGGCACTGCAGTCACCCAAGGGGTGGTTTCTGCCCTCCTTGCCTTTGCAGTGCAGAGCAGCAGGGGGGTGGGGTGTTGCCTCTGAGTGCCATCCTGATGAGGCCTCTGTCAGAGCTGCTCTCAAAGAAACTTCCTGCTCTGCTGAATCTCAGCTGATGCTCTAGACAGTGGCATTACTCCCTTGGCCATTTAGCCAGCAGTAATCCCAGTGAACTCCTGCTGGCTTCTTCCAGGTGACCTTGTTTCTTGAGGTGTTTTTGCAGGTGAAAATGGTCATTCACATAGATTTGGAATACGAGCTACAAGCTGTCTGTATCCCTTGTGAATCTGTTCCCGTCCTTTACTTTCTTCCCAGTCAATGACTCCTGGCTGACAGGGACAAGCTGTAGTCTCTGAATGCTTTGTTCTGTTTGACTTCAGGTGGAAGGTTCCCCATCCTACCTGGCAGCCTGCAGCGAGTTCCAGCAAATGACGGGCAACCAAGAGCCCCGAAGCTGGCATGAGGCCCAGAAACTGTACCATCCAGAGATGCTGCAGGATAAGCACGTCCCAAGGAAGGTGCAGAAAAAGAGAATTTCATGGCAGGAGGTAGAACATTAGAATGAGGAGCTGCAAATGTATCTGCAGACCTAGGAGGGGGAAAGGAGTCTTTGGGAGGAATTGGAGCGGTTGTTGCTGCAGTCATCCTTTAGAACAAGAAAGTGGCTATGAACTTGAGTAAAACCAGCCTTTGGTTTTGAGCATTTGGTTTCACAAGTGGACATCCAAAGCAATCCAGTTGAAGAGCTCTGCATGTGGCTGACAGCAGCTTCCTAAGGGCTTGCATTTCAAATGGCAATCTCTCTTGCATTTCAGAGCAATCTCTGCCACACCTTCCTGACATCAACTCATTTCTTCTCTCAGATCTACACCAACTCTGACACTGAAGCTGCTGCAGCAGAGCCGTCCCAAGGAGCCTTTGCTCCCCAGCCGAAGACGTGGAGCCTGAGCACTTGGTTCACCTCCCGTGCTGACCCAGCTGCTGCTCAGCAACTGGAGATGGCGGGTGACTCCCTGGAACAACACAGTACGTCTGCTATCTTTCTTATCTGAGGGACAGTGTATTGTGTGCACATGTCAGCAGAGCTGTACCAAAGGGTTCTCCTCACTTCAGTGTCACAGAAGTGCTGGCATTGCTCCAAGGAAGCAAGAGAGACCTCTGGGTGTTCCTGCTGCCTCTGAGGGCAGCTTAGACTGGCTGGAGTTTGCCTGGGCTTCCCTCTCTGCCGAAGGCAGAAGCAGGAATTGTTCCTGCATCAGCAGAAGGCTGTGACTGCTTGGGTTCTAGCCACTGGTAGAAGCCCTGCTGAGATCAGTCTCTAGGAGAACAAAACAAGCCCTTTGTGATTCTGTAGCACAACCCAATGAATCTGCTTCTTGCCTGTAACAGCTGCCAGTGCTGTGCTCTCAGATAAGACCTGGTAGAGTTGAGAAGAGAGCCCAGTGGATTCTGTGTCTACCATCACATGTTGGGACAAAAAGGGCACTGATCCACACCTCGGTGGGGCTGATCTCAAAGCCCATCCTGTTGTGTCCTGAATGGGGGCAAATGCTTGTACGTGGCTCAGGCTGGCTCTGGCTTCTTCCCATCAGTGTCTGTCAGTGCTCATGTTTGGGCTTTGCCAGCCTTGTTGTGGTCGCTGCCCTGCCTCTGGGGGCTGGAGGGACTGCAGAGGCTGGAGCCTCCCTTAGCTGGGAGGGTCCCGCTGCTGCCCGGCTGCTGCAGCGCGGAGCTGCCTGAGGCAGCAGCCCCTTCTCTGGGCCGGCTTCTGCCTCGCACGGCCTGGACTCACAAGAGGGTCAGCATCTCCTCTGGGCAGCTCTCTGTGTCACAGGGGTGCCTGAGGAGCTCTGCTGTCCTCTGTGCCCATGCCCGCCGTGCTGAGTTGGGAAGATGGGGATGTGTGCGGTGCCGAGAGGGCGAGTGCAATGGGAGCGACTGATCCGCGCTGTCAGGGTGAAGAGAAGCGGTGTGGTTCTTCACGCAGGGCATGGGCAAGGGCGTCTTTGAGCTCAGCCTGCCCATAAAGGGTGAGGGTCTTGATGCTGAAAGCCCCGTCGCAATTGGTTCTGGCATGAGCTGCTCTGGTTTACTAACGCAGAGGCATTCTTCTGGCAAACTGCTGCAAGGTGGAAAAGATGGGAACACTTGGCAATATTCCTCCTGCTCTGAACTTGACATCTGTTCAGACTAATTGATTCTGGATGTCCAGGTGCATTTAATCTTAGCAAGTAGGAAACCTTTTCTAAATCTCGCAGTCTTTATTCCCAAGAAAACAAAGGCGCTGTTAGTTCCAGCTCTCCTCAATGTTTCTAGATGACAAACTTATTGCCTTGGTAGGTATTCTCTTCTGGTCTCAGTCTCCTCTGAGAGGAGACACCTCTGCTGTCAAGAGGTCTCTAACTTCAAAGGATGCAAGAAATCAGTCTCTGTGCCAGCCAGACTTGTGCTGTGGATGTGCTGTTCTTTTCTTGTTGTTCCAGCACCTGTCCCTGTTATTAGCCAGCTCAGAGCTCGCTAACCAAGGGAGGGCTCAGAGCCCCCGACAGTGGGGCTGCCTTTTGTATCTCCGAGAAGGTGGGATCTCTGCTTTAAAGTGAACATCTTGCATTTTGTTTCCCTCAGGGAGAATGGTGAAGATGGAAAATCCCATCATCAAATACATTGAACTGGAAAATATTGGCAGTGGGTGAGTCCAAGCAATGCTAATTTTACATAACTATGCATCAAGTGTTTCGCTGGTGGAATAGGTATCAGGCGTGAAGTCAGACAAGCTGCAAATGTGTTCAGGCACTGGGCTTAGATTGTCAGAGCTGATCAGAATTTCTAAGTGTGCTCAGAAGGCATTGTCAAGGACATCTCCATGCTTCCAGTGTCCTGCAGGTTTTAGGAATTTACAGCACAGATCTCCTGTGTGGGCTGGCTTTCAGTGTAAGATCTAAATGGCTTCTCCTTTCTCTGCTTCTCTTTTGTTTCTAGGAGTTTTGGAGAGGTTTTTAAAGCACTCGACACTGCCTCAGGAGGAGAGGTAAATATCAACAGCCCCTGCAGACTCTGCTGCTCTTGAGGGGCTTTCCCCTCTGGTGTGAGCTGTGGCTGGAGCTTTGGCTAGAGCCGTGCTGAAAAGGCACAAGAAGCACAGACTGGTGCCAGCCTGCAAAATACATTTGGAACTTTGTCGTCCTCAGCTGCCGGAAGGAAGGCACGCAGGGCAGCGCTTCCTTTCAGACAAGGACGCGCTCACTCGCTCTCCATTGCTAAAACAAAGGGGGTGCCTTAGAGCACCTCCCTGCTCTTTGGGGCTACAGCTTCAGAGTCCTGAATTCTCGATTCTGGCTGCCAGCAAATCCATCGGAAAGTTACTGGTAGTTCCTTAGCCACCTGCAGTGCTGCACTTGGCAACTGCACATGGGGAGAGATCTGCAAGGTGCCCTAAAAGCCCTAAGCCCTGCCCATAGCCCAAGATGTATCCACAGAGTATTAAGGCATTGATTACTTCTTGTGAATCCTAGAAAGAGCAGCAGAGATTGTGGTCAGACGTCTGTGTGTGATAGTTGAGACACAACTGTTACCAAGTGGACAAGGCAAAATGTCAGTGGCCCCACGTGTCCTGTAACTAGTTCCCAAGGGAGAAGAGAAATAGGCTGTTGGAATGTCAGTTCCTAATTACTGCAGTGCCTAATCACCAGGCAGTTTGGCACAGCTCAGCTGTGTCATTGCAAAATCACTTGCTCCATGTGCGTTGCTGTCTCCTGCCACCAACTGCTCAAGTTACTGATTTTCAATGTCATTTTAGGTGGCCATAAAGAAAATAGATATTCAAGGACCGAGGAGGATGGAACGAAGTGTTAATGAAATCCAAATCATGATGAGGTACAGGAGTCCCAATGTTGTGAATTATTTAGACAGGTGAGTGGTTATGGTCTTATCCCATGTGTGCATTTACATACAGCAAACATGAGAGGTTAAAACCCCACTTTGGTCAGTGGCAGAATGTAGAGCTGTTAATTTTTATTTATTCCTATCTCTCTACTCATCTCCAATGGATGAGAAGAGAGTGCATCCTGTCTGCATGAGTCTTCCCTGGCACACCTAGTTTGAAAATTATTCCAAAATTATTCAATACCCGGATCAGCTGTATCTTCCTTAGTCATCAGCCTCGAAGTTTACTGCCTCCACATTTATTTAGGATTGATTTTTTCAAGTTTCTGAAGTGCTGATGAACCATCCTAAAATGGATTTCCCTTGGATTGTTGCCACTCTTTGCCATTGCTGGGCATGCCAGGAAGACTAGGTGCTTCTTTCCAGAAACACCATGCCTGACAGGTTTTTTATCTGGGCTGTTTCTAAACTGCATTTTTCACTTGTTAGCCATCTAAGACATCTCCTTTTTCACAGCTGTGCCTTTCTCCTTGAGACTGCACAGCTTGCAAACAATGCACAGCCAAGAGGGAATATCTATTCCTATGATTCTGTCCTTGTCACAAAGGCATCTGGAAATAAGAAACCTGGAAGCAAAAATCAACATAGCCATGCATGCTCATCTCCACAGCCTTGTTTCCTTCTTTCAGCTACCTTGTGGGTGAGGAACTCTGGCTGGTGCTGGAGTACATGGACGGAGGCACCCTGAGCGATATCCTCAGCACGACCTCCCTGTATGAAGATGAGGCAGCAGCCATCAGTCGCGAGGTCAGCAATCCCATCTGTGTTTCCAAGGGCTTGGGCAGGATTGTCTGGGAAACAGGGGCTCAGACCTGCAGTGATTTCCTGTGCCAAGCTTTGGTTCTGTGTTGCTGCTATGCTATGGGCAAGTAAAAGCATCTCAAGTGAAAGGCCTGCCAGTGCCCCTGCACTCCCTGTACTCAGTGCCAGTACTCTCCTCTCCTGCTGTTGTATTTTCGCTCTGGCTCATGTCTTTTTATTTGCTGTTCTCCACCTTGCCTCTCTAAATGTTTGCCTGGAGTCTGTCTTCACTGAATTCCTTGCCTGTGAAAGCAAAGGTGCTGGTGGCTTGATTTGAAATGATCAGCAAAGAAAAAAGAGAGAGACTCGTTTCTCTCAGGCCTCAGCATCCAAGGACAGGAGTGCAGCCAAAAGGCTCTTTGCTTCTGAGCACATGCACTGCAGCAGCAGTCATCCTGGCTGGTTTGCATCCTGGCTGTTGCTCTTTCAGAAGCTGACATGCCTTTCCTCAGAAAGGTCCTGCTCTGCAAGTGTTGGAGCAGCAAGCACTTCCTCTCAGTGGCACTGTGTTCTGCCATTACTGCCCATTTCCCTGGAGAGGAAATCTTTTGGATTCTTTGTTGCCTTTCTTATGGGATGAAATCACATCACTCATTTTTGCCCTCCTCTTTCTGTTTTCTCTCTCAGTGCCTGCAAGGACTGTGTTTTCTTCACACAAACCATGTGATCCACAGAGATGTGAAGAGTGATAACATCCTTCTCAAAACCGATGGTTCTGTCAAGCTGGGTCAGTGTATTCTTGGTCAGGAGCAGCATTCCAGGGATGTGGGGGTGGGGCTGCTTGGAGTGACAGCCAGCTCCCCAAAAATGGTGCTGGTGGCAGCGCAGGGACACCCGCTGTGAGCTGAGGGCACAGTTGCAACGTGCACAGAGGAAGGAGAAGGAACAAGCAGTCAAGAGTGGCCTTGCTCTGTGTGTGTCCCTTCCCGAGGGAGGGAGTTACAAGTCTAAAGCTTCCAAAGAACAAAAGACACTACTGGGGACAGTGTAAAAAATGGGGGGAGTTTAAAAGTCGCCAATGCCAGGAGATTCAACAGCACATTTTCAAACACTTCTACTGGGGAATTCTTTGGCTTGCTTTCCTAATTGCACAGAATTCAAATAAAAACAGTGTTTTGCTTTCTCCTCAGGTGATTTTGGCCTCTCTACTCAGCTCAGCCCTCAGCAGAGCAGACGGTGCTCGGTAGTCGGGACTCCTTGGTGGCTGGCGCCCGAAGTGCTGACAGGTCAACCATATGGTCCCAAAGTGGACATATGGTCTTTTGGAATTGTGGGGATTGAAATGATAGAGCAAGAACCTCCCTACTGGAACAGAAGTCCCATCACGGTAAGGAGCAAATACTCACTGATCCCACTCTCTTTCTCACCTGTCCCTTGTCCTGCGTGCCATTGGACAAAAGCCCATTGCCATCTGCCTGAACTACTTCCACCAAGGACCCCTCCTAAAAATGTGCCTGCAACACATCAGCATCTGCTGTAGTTGTGGTTGCAGCAGTGGGGGAACTCAAGCCTTACCACATGCAAACAAACTCCAAACAAACTCTATTCTCAGGCAACACTTTCCTTTGGCTTTTAAGTGCTTCCAGTCCTTTGGCTGTGGAGATGGCCTTAATAGCAGAAAAGAAGCATCTGACAACTGCTGCTATCTTTCCAGAAAGGAAGGAAGGCAACACAAACCCAACAATGTTTCTAAACTGTTGTCTTTAGAGATGAGCCTAACTCCCTGAGCAGTTTCTTCTCACTGGGAAACATGCCTGAAACCTGGGCATGAGAGTGTAAAGGCCACTGAGTCTCTTCTGCTTCTTGTACAGTGCTCCTGAAACACTCAGTCACCGTGTTTCTCTCCTAGACAAAGGCACATTCTCTGTGTCACCAAGCCAGAGCCTGGTGATGCGGACAGGCTGCCAAAACCTCCCCTTTGTTTCCTGGCTCTTTCTGGCATGGGCCTACCATTAATGCATTGACTTGAGTAGCCAAGTGAGCAGAGGGTGGCCATAGGGATGGCACCTCTCCTTCTTCTGACCATGACAATTTTTCTTTTGCTGCAAAATGGGAACCTGCAATTTTCAGACTGCTGAGAGACAGAGCTGCAGGTGGCCTCTTTGTGCCCAAGTAGGAATTTTCATCCCAATACATTTGTGCAGGCATCTAAATGTGTCTCTGTTGAAGATGAGATTGCAAATGTTGATTTTCTTACCTGGGGATTAATTGATGGATTCCCTTTCTTTCCTTCCAATGACCATTGTTTTCAAGAAAAGCACAAGAAGTATGATGAGTTTTGTTCTTGGGCACGTGCGCTTAAAGGACCAACAAGCACTGCAGACATGCCTTTCATGTACTAACCCTTGAAATTAGTTTGTATAGCACAGTCCCTCTTCCAAAGAGCCTCTCAAGCTGGTGTGAATCCTTAGGGAAGCAAATGTGCTTTTGCTGATGTAGTTCCCACTAACTAGGTCAGTCAATGAAATCAGCTGCCAAGGCAAGATCTTCGGGATGGTGGAAAAGCTGTGGCTGCATCAGGGTTTGGGTTTTTGGTTGGTAAAGGAAAATGATCTCTGGGTCTCTGCCAGGGCAGAAACTGCCACTGAAGAACAGAGGTTAAACTAAGGGAGGTGGGAGAGTACACTTAGAGATGTGAAAGCAGCAAGTGGAGCCTGGTGTCTCCTTTTTCTCCAGGCTACACAACTGATAGCCACAGTAGGGACCCCACGGCTGCAGCAGCCCAACCGACTCTCGCCTTGCCTGCGTGACTTCCTGAGCTGCTGCCTGCAGAGAGACGAGGAGCAGCGCTGGTCTGCCAGGGAGCTCCTGCAGGTAAAATGTGAAGGGGCTGCAGGTGAAACAGACTCGGAGGGATGGGCTCCTCCTCCACTCAAGTCCAAGGCATCACATGAGCCCCCTTCCTCCTCACCTCCACTCTTGGTGCTCTTCAAATTAAAATGGTGAGGAATCCTAGACTGGGCTGGGCTGGCAGGGCCCTGTAAAGGTCCTCTGGTGCAAGTGTCCTGCAATGAGCAGGGACATCTTTAAAGAGATCAGGTTGCTCAGAGCCCTTTCCCACTGGAACCGGAATGCTTGCAGGGATGGGGCACCTACAAGCTCTTGGGGCAACCTGTGCCAGGGCCGCACCATGCTTCGAGTAAACAAGTTCTGATTAGATCCTATTTGTGTTTCAAAATATTTACCCACATCCTATTGTAAGTGGCCCTGTTAAAAAAGATGTCCCTCGCTTTCTTCAAAGCCACTCTGAAGTCTTGGAAAGTGGCAATAAAGTCTCCCTGGGGCCTGTTCTTCACAAAACTGAGTAACTCCATCTCTCTCTGCATTTCCTGAGTCAGGGAGCTCCTGTGGCTGGTTTGGTCGCCCTCTTTTGTCATTTGGTGGGGTGTTCAATTTTATCTAATGGCAAAAGAATTGAAGTAGAGCAATGCAGGGTACAGAGACATGAAATGGTGGTGCAGGAGCCCAAGGAAGCCACTCTCAGCCTAGGGGTCAGAGTTTGGCCGTGGGCAGGAGGGGCTGTGGGGGGCTCACTGCAAGCCTCTGAGGGGCCCTGGTTTGCGCCCCCCAGCCCACCCTTAGAGGTTTCTGCCACGCAAACAGGCACAGCTGGGAGAGACTTGTCCCAGCCCCATCTGCTCCCTGGCACGCTCAAGACGGGAACTGTGCCAGGGTTACTGCCGGGTTGTGTGGCAGAGAGGGAACTGCAGGGCCCAGTGCCACTGAGCTGGCCCTGCTGGGAAGGAAGGAGCCATCCAGCACACGAGGGGCAGGCCATGGAAAGGTAGACACTGCTCTGTCTCCCTGTGGGAATCAGCACAGTGCCTGTCTTTCAAAGAGAGGGACCAGTGTGAGGCTTTAGAGATTCCTGAAAAGAAGAAACTCCAAAGAAACAAAGCACCATTTCTAAAGCACTGGCAGGGCAAAAATCCTAGCAAGATGAAGACACCTGGATAAATGGATGAGTGGGATTCTGGGCCACATTTGCCTGTGATGGCAAAGTCCAGCACTTAAAGATGGAGGTGTAGATGGTCCCATTGGTCCTCTTCCTGCATCCTTCTATAAGCCAGAGGAATCCTGTGAAGCACTGAGCTTGGAAAGTCATGGTCCATTATTTTTTGTTGATTTGGTTTTTTTTCCCTTTTGGCAGCATCCATTTGTAACATTTGCTGAGCCTGCGTCCAGCCTGGTGCCACTGATTGTTTCAGTGAAGAAGAGGAGAGAGACAACAATGTGGCAATCACATCAAGACCATTTATTCGTCAACCAGTTTACAGCATGATTGTAGATTAGGATTAGGATTAGGATTAGGATTAGGATTAGGATTGGTATTAGGGTTAAGGTTAGGGTTAGAGTAGGATTGTCTAATAGGACTGCAGAGTAGGATTGGAAATGAATACAGTTTCTGAAACCATAACTCACCTTGAAGATTCCCTTCCTTCTCACTCTGCGAATACGCTCAAGAATTGCTTCTGAATTGTCTGTTGTTTCTTAAAGGTGGAAAGTGACGCGGTGTCTTTGGAATGGTGTAAAAGTGGGGAAGAAGGATGTTCTTCATTCATCCTCTCCAGAGCACACTGACTTTGGAATCTGGTCCACTGGTCTGTTTTTGGACAGCTTTGGTATTTCTATTTGAGGCAGAAAGGGCAATGGCATTTGAAGGCAAAAACAAAGGAAGAATGAGGCAGCCCAACACCCTGAGCAGATGCTGGCCTTCAGCTGTGACTGGAGAACATTGGGGCTCCTGCCACTTGGATTTGTATCCCGAAATGCAATAATCTCTTTGGCTGGAGGAGAGCCTTGCTCAAGTGAGAAAGCAGAAAGATTAGAGAGGATGCTCGGGAAGGTCTCCTGTGGTGCAGAGCTGTCAGCGCCTGGGAGGTGAGAGTGGGCCCGGCCTTGCCTGGGGTGGAGCCCCAGCAGAGCCCCGGCAGAGGCCGGAGCAGGCTGAGCCTTGGCAGAGGCAGGCTGGAAGGAGGCCCTTGGAGCTGCAAGAGGCAGCAGCCGGGCCCTGGGTGCCTGTTCCTGGCAGTGGGCGAATCCTCCACTCTCAGAGCCCAGGTGGCAGCTGGCAGCTGCCGAGGGGAAGCGCAGCCGTGCTGGACACAGCCCAGCCTGGAGGCATTGGCCGTCTGGACTGTGCCCAGGAGAGGAGAAAGGCCAAGGGCAGCCGAGGGCCGCTGGGCTGCCTGAGGATTCCTCCTCTTCTGCCGGCTGCCCTGCAACTCCTGGCAAAGGTCAGCAGTGTGTGCAGCACTCTGGGCACCGGGGCAGGGAGCTGGGCTGCTCGGCAGGCTGGAGCACAGGGCAGCCTCCTTCAGGCCCGGCTCTTGTGCCAGGGGAAGCGAGGCCAGCGTGAGGCAGGGACACCTTGGCAGGGCCCATCTGCAGGAGCCAGCGCCTCACGCAGCTCTGGGAGGAAGCGCCTGCAATCCTGCATTTCTGCACTGAGCCCGAGCAAAGGTGTGAGATGCAAAGTGTTTGGCAGAAATATTCAGGCCCACCAGGCCAGCCTGCTTTGTGCTCTCTGGCCCACAGCAAGCGCTGTGCAATGCAGCTCACACCTCTATTGCAGGGCTGTTCTTCTTCTCAGTAATCATCGCTCAGCTGTCTCTCACTGACATATTGCTAGCTGAAGACCTGTCTCTTCCATATCCCCTATAAAAAGATCTTACCTTAGATTCTCAAACTTAGCATGCATGCTTGTGTGAAAAAAAACCCCCACATATCTTTAGGAACATCAAGACATTAAGGCAGATTTCATTTATCAAACCCACAACAACTGCATTAAAATGTGGGTGTATGAGCCTTTCTTCAAAATTTTCTTAAGAATATCTCTAGAGTAACTTTTGAGACATAAGTATGCTGCCCCTAACAAGTCCAGATTACTTGGCAAAGGGTAATCAGTCATCCATTAAGCATTCCAGCAGTTGCGTAGCATTTTCTTCTGATAACTGATCCCTGGATATTGCAAGCAGCTGCTGATTTGTGTCTGCCCACTTCTTTTCCATGTTCTCAGCCAAGAGCAAAAGCACTATTGTGAGTGCATCTGAACACATTGGACAGTGACACCCCATCCTATTGCCTATGTTCTCCCATGGAAGATTCCTTGCTCTTCTTTCTCTGCCACCAAAGGGGATCTGCAGTCCCTGCCGGGCACTGCTCGCTCTGGGTTGTCAAGGCAGAGGCGATGCTCTGGTGCACCTGGCGCAGGTGAGGCTCGGGCCCGGGCAGGGAGCGATGCTCCGAGCTGCCGCGGATCCGGCGGCGAAGCCGAGCGGTGCCGTGGCCGGGCTGGGAAGCCGAGCGGCGCCCGTGGCGCTGCCTCCCCGGGCAGGGCTGTGCTCTCAGCGCCGCCGGGGCTGCCGAGCAGCGCTTTCCACGCGCCTCCGCCTCCGGAGCCAGCCCCGCAGCCGCGCTCTCCCGAACCGCACTGACCCGCGCCCGTTCTCGGCCCGCCTGCAGGACTCCGTGATTCCGGGCTCTCCGCGTTCCCAGTCCGCCTGCAGGAGCCTCCGCTCCTGGGCTCCCCCCACTGGGCTCTCTTCTCTCATGTCTTTCCCCGCTTTCCCAGGCCCTCTCCACTCTACTGCGGATCTCCCCCCGTTCACAGGTTGTCCCCTGTCTCCTGGGTTCTCCCTCCTCTCTCGGCTTTTCCCCAGTCCCGAGCTACCCTTTGTCTCAAGCTCCCTCCTTTCCCGGGCTGTTGCCAGTGCTTTTATTCGTCTCCCTGGATCTGCCCTTCTCCCAATTACTCCTCCCTCTTCCAGGATCCCCTCCCTCTCCCAGGGCCCTTTCCTGTTTCCCCGCCTCTACCCTCTTGGAAGGCTACCCACCTTTTTCCAGGAATCTCACCCCCGCCCCCGTCCCGTGATCTCCCCTACTCCCGGGCTCATCTTCCTCTCTTGGGATTTTCCCCCTCCTCCCAGCATCTCTCCCCTCTCCCGCTCACTCCTCCCTCTGCCACGTCTCTCTCCCCTCTGCCGGGATGTCCGCCCGTTCCCGGAGCGCCCCATGCCCCCGGCCCCTCGCCGCCCGTCCCTCGCCGCCTCGGCCGGGCCGCTCCGGGGCCGCGCTCGGAGCGCAGCGGGGCCGGGCCGGGGCCGCCGGGGCCGCCTCAGCTCCGCCCCGCGGGAGGAGCCGCCACAGCGCCCCGGCAGCGGCCCCGCGCAGGCGGAGCGGCCCCGGCTGCGCCCGGAGCTGGGCCTGGGAGGGGCTGCGGCCTGGGAGAGCTGCTCCGGGCTCGCTCCGGACACGAGGAGCTGCGACCTGTGCTCGCTTTGTACCCTCAAGGCTGCCGGATGCCTTGCAGTGAAGCTGCAGTGCCCGGGCTATTTCGGTCTCTTCCGGTCTTTAGCTCAGCAGCGTTATAAATGATCAATTGAAAGCCAAATTATCAATAAATAAATTATCCATAAATACGATCCTCAAAACTAGCACAGCCAAAGAGACAGCGTCGAGCCCGGGATCGGCACTGGTTGAACCTGGATCCGACCTCTATCGCATCAGACTCCTCCTCGTTCACGAGAGCCGCTTCTTGCAGGGATATTTTATACAATTTCTAATGCCTGAGGTAAAGGATTCGGAGTTTCTTTTGTAACTCTTCATAGATGGTTCCTTCACTGTGCAGAGCTGGACAATCGCCGTTTCCTGGCTGAGAGCCAGCATTGATCGAATCCCGGGAACTCGCCTATTCACATGAATCTTTCTGGCGACTTTGGCTATCTTG
Source organism: Melozone crissalis (assembly GCF_028551555.1). Taxonomy (NCBI): domain Eukaryota; kingdom Metazoa; phylum Chordata; class Aves; order Passeriformes; family Passerellidae; genus Melozone; species Melozone crissalis. The sequence continues at coordinate 14,188,831 of NW_026535783.1, read as the reverse complement.
ATCGACGTTATCAACAGGGCAGTGCTCACTCTTAGGCATCTCCGGATGACTCGGGATAACAGTGATCATCGCGCCGTGTGCGTCTAGTCATGAGCTAACTGCCGATTGTTCTGCCACCTTCAGGAATTTTGAAATCTGAATAGACATCTGCCTCTCGGGCTGCTTGTGGTCAGAGACGTGTTTGGATTTTGCAGTCTTTATAAAATACATTCTTTTATGGCATGAATTATTTCTAACATATATTACAGCAGGAAGATGGTTCCAAGCATGGGTGTGAGGGATGTGTGTGCAGTTTGTGTCCTTGAGTCCCTGTGTGTTGGTGTTTGATATTTTCACTCTGGTGGTAAATTCTTGGGTATCATGATTATGAGCCTGGATTTACCCAGGCTTTTAAGTGAAGAAAACTTGGAGACATTTTTCTGTGCAGTTCCTAGAAAACAGGTATATTTTCCATGGAAGTTCTGTCATATTTTGATTTGTCTCAGAGGAGCTTGTGAGTTTATTTGCTGCTGGAGAAGTTCCTGAATATGAATAATTTTGAGTAACTACAAGAAAATATAACCTTGTGAAAAAGGATGCTCACTTTTAAAATTTCAGAGGTTTATTATAAAATACAACAAGACTGGATAAAGCAAAATTGCACCAGTGAAAGCATGGAATCAAACTGTCATGTGCTGGTTTACAAAGTGGCTGCTCCGCTTTTTATACCCCTGTGGTTACATCACTAACCCTGGCCCTTCCCAAAGTCTGTCTATCAACTCTTTTTTACCATCCATTGGTGGAGGCTACTTTTTTGCACCTTGATTGGAGGTGAGGTGGTGTCACAGCCGCGCCTGCTAGCAAAAAGCTTTTCCCATCCCGTGCAAGGGGCACAGTGAACTCATCCTCCCTTGGAAGCAAAGCAGAAATTTTCCCGGGTAGAAATCCATTTTGATTTAGGTGAAATGTACATTTTTGAGTTGAGTCTGTGGTTAGAAAACATAGCTATTTAGCCTGGCTGCAAACCTAGGCTCAGAGAAACTGCTTCAATGAAGGACAGAGATAAGGGGCCGGGGGGGAACACAGAGAGTGATAGAGAGAGACAGAAAGACTGCTGTGAGAGCCAGTCAACCTGACATAGGAATTCTTTCTGATGAAGAACTACTAGGGGCAAATATCACATGGAATTCATAACAATGAATATGCATGGACCTATTGTGAAATTACATGCATATGTATCTGAGAGGGGGTTAAAAAAGGACCTCAAGTTCCCAGAAGTACGCATGTCATTTTGAGGGGAAGGATTCCCACATGCATCCAGTGCTGTAATAAACTTACCGGCTTTACAAATTTCACAAAAGTTGTGGAGTTTTGAGTATCTCCACAAAACATTCTGGCGACCCAGATGGGTCCGTCTCTATCCCCGCAGGGGCAGAGGGGAAAGACAGACCTCCAAGGCAAAACACCCCGGGATTTTCCTGGAGGAGCTCTGCTCATCTCAGCTTGCCTCCTGCAGAGACAGACAAGGGCCTGCTGGTGTGCGGAGGATACACTATGTATATCACCTTCACAAGTCTTTTGCAGCCAAGGCTGTCTGGTGGTGACAATACCAAGGGCTAAAGGGGGCTACAGGTAAAACAAAGGATGTCTAAACAAGATTACGATAACCTAACTACGTATCAACAAACTGATTTTAACATATATACAATTTTCATCCCTTCATTATGAAAGCAAATCTATCACGTTACGTATCTATAACACTGAGACATCGAGCATTTTTTGTTGCCAGGAAGCAGTGGCTTTCCAAAGTGTTGTTTGGGTTAATTAATTCTGTGCTTTGGGATTTAGTTTTGTTTTGATTTGGGACTTTTCTTTCCCAATGGTTTATGAATAGCTAGCATAGTTTTGAATAGGAGGCTCCCATTGTGGTACTTCAAAATAGGAAAGATTCCAGGAAATAATGGAAGCTGGAGTTTTTCTTGTAGTAGTGTAAAAATGTATTTAATGGTATAGCTTGTCACTTCTGTGTATAAATATTCAATACCTAAAGCACCAAGAATGAAATATTCTAGGTGTATAGGCAAACTATTCATAAAAATATTTTCTGTGTCCTGGTGCTGGTGTGTCAAGGATCTCTACTGCTTGCTTGCAATTATTACTGTTTCCAATTTGGGGTTGCTTTTTTATTGTAACAGTGCTATTACTGTTGTTGAATCTCAGCATTTGAGTAAAATCTGTATGCAGTGATCTTTGTGTTTTAGGCTGTAGCAGATCTGAGTCATTGCCATCAGGATTGAATGGGTCTTGTGAACGGTGGTGTGAAAATGTTTATGGGCAGTCTCTGACACAAAGAGCTTCATTGCTTACTGTTCTAAGTCCCATACTTAAATAGTTTATGTGATTCTGTGCAAGTACCATCTCCTTACAATTCCGGTATAATATAGTGCTGGCTTACAGATGAATCCTGTGAAAAATGAATTTGACATCTCTTTCAAGAGGTGCTCCTAAACAAGACATTAGTAGTCTGTACTTTGACAAGATCTATGGACAATAGTTTTTTGGCAAGTGGGAAAATGGAATTTTGCTGGTGAATCACAGGCATCCTGTACAGACCATCAGGGTGGTGTGAGCTTGCTGGATCAATATCTGCCTCAGATTCATTGCTCATTTAATTATTGGCATTTTGTAGCAGTTTTGCCTGTGTCACATGAAAATGTCCTCATGGATAAGGTTCTACATTAAGGTTGAGGGAGATGGGGATTTGGCTCAAAATCTTTGCAGTGTTTCACTTTCTGTTCTAAGTCAAAACTTGTTTCTGTGGACTTGAAACAAAGTTTTGAAGAAGCAGCCTCTAACCAGTCTGGCTGTAAGCAATTCCTTTTCCATGTCACTGCCCCTTATGCAGTAGGATCTGCATTGTCACTGTAAACCCTGAATATTTTGCCCGAATGTCAGTAAAGTCAGGAACAAGAAGAAAACCATTACACTTCTCAGTTCATATATATAATTTAACATTGTATTTCTGCCTCTTCTAAGGTACATAGTGATTCAGGGGGTTACAGGTTGTGAAAAATGTGTATTTGATGATTGACTTTTCACAAATAATAAATTAAGATTATATGTGTTATGTTAGAAAGTTATGCTGTATTAATTTTCTTAAGTAGCATGTTAAATATAGTTTTATGTTATAACATAATGTTAAAATAGAAACTTTGCTATGTAAGATAGTTTTTTAAAGAGAGAAATGAAGTACTCGCACTGAGATAGCAGCCACAAGACACCTAAATCTTTCAGAGAAAAAAAAATTATTACTCCCTCTTCGAAAGAGGCTTACTTCTTCCTACCTCACTCAGCCCTGAAGACACCATCAAGATTAAGAAGTTAACACTAACCAGACAGAATCCTTTGTTTAAATAAAAGTTATGCTTCATATATAAAATATCTGAATATACAGGAAACTGTTACTTTTAAGAGTTAATCCTCTGTTAATGTGTGTCCTTTTTCAAGCTTATTTTGCCCAGAAAAAGGTACCCAGGCTGTCCATTACTCCTTGTTTTTATTGTCTCATATTGTCCTTATCCTAATTGTCCAAATTTTTATTACTCTAATTTTATTGCTATTTTTAGAACCATTTTATTACTATTAAGCCTTTACAACTTTAAAAACAAGTGATTAGCATTTTTTACGAGGTTAAACCCAAAAAGCCAACACTGTAATACTGAGTGTGAAATGCATAGGAATGTGACTGTATGATGTTGTTCTGTCTTTGCAGTGTGTGCTTCTAAACCAACATCTTCCTTCTGAATAAAGTTATTTTTCTGGTAGTGGCAGTGTTGATTAAGTTCCTGTCTGGAAACTGAATTCCTCTGAAGAATTTAACATTCATATGGTATGTATATCCTAGTCTAGATGAAGAAAAATGGACTGCCAGTGCTTTTTTGAGATTTTTTATTTTGTGAAATGTACCTGCCCATTTGACCTGTGGAGCTTGGTTGGAGCTGATTCAAAGGCAAATACTCATTTCCCCAGCAAAGCTGGCATTTAACACTGAAATCTGTCCTTAGCAAGAAGGTAACCAAATGAAAGCTGAAGGCTGGAATTCCATAGAAAAACTGAAGACAATTAAAAGGTGGGGTTTTGGGTGTGATAAAAGTTGTATATGTCGGTGCAAACAGACTTCTGAACTCTCACCTTTCCTCTGTGTCATGGTTTGACCCGGAAACAGGATTTCTGGGATGCTGTAGATAGGGCCAATGAGTGCTCAGATTTGAATATTGCCATCTGGCCCAACCACTGGGCATTGGATCCACCTCTGAGAACACAGGGCAAAAGCAGGGCTCTCCCCCTGGCAGGTTCTCTTTGGATTTCCGGCAGGAAGGAGTTGGGTCTCTCCCCCGGCCCAGTTGCTGGCTGGGCGGGGGGAGGGGAAAAGCCATGCAGCCCGGCCCAGGAGAGGTAGGCCTGCCCCCCCCAAGGGTGGAAGGAAGAAGTAAAAAAATGCTGGGAAGCAATGGGCAGCCTGTTCCCTCCCCCCCCCCTTGGAGACAGACAGAGTGCAGCCTGTGTTTGTGGCCGTTACCTTGAAATTCAGTAAACATGTGCTCATGTGCTGGCAGCAGGCAGCCTGGCTGAGGAGATTGGGGGGGGGGGGGTGCAGCCAGGAGTCCAGCCGCTTGGAGGAGTTTTTAACCCTTCTTGGACAATGAAAACCTTACAGAACATTAACCCTTCCTAGACGAGTGATGAAGGTCTGGACCAGAGAGAGAGAGAGTGAGAGATGTTGGAAGAATGGAGAAGAGGGAGTGGCATTTTATGCTGGACTCTTTTGTGTAGCCATGGACAGAGCCATGTTTCCATGTGATACAGAGACTGAGTCCAGGGGGAGAAATGTCCCAGAGCCAAAAAAGATTCAGTGTGGGTACCCCTCGGCCCCAGGGGGTATATAAAATATGGGGGGGACAGATGTCCCAAAGGTGAGATACTGTGATTTTCTGGAACTGGACAGCATCCTTAAAAAGACAACCCTGGAAGCAGCCCTGATCCTTGTTCGGTGGTGAGAGCACCGGAACAAGGATGGAAAAGGCCACCACGACACATGGAAGGACTCCCTCTCCTCTTGAGGAACTGAAAGTTGAGCATTCTAAAGGGTGGTGCTGGACCCAGAATTGGTGATTGTGGAAGATGTATTGTATTGGGAATTTAGAGGGGAGGAGGAGGAGAGTGTTTTTGTGAGGTTTTCATTTTCCTTGTGTTTTCTTTTTCTTTTGTGTGTAGTTTAGTAATTGTTTTTGTAGTTTAGTTAATAAACTTTTCTTTTTTTCAAGTGAGAGCCTGCTTTGTTTATTCCTGGTCAAAACCTCACAGCAGACGCTAGAGAAAGTGTACTTTCATGGGGGCATTTGGCCTTGTGCCAGTGTCAAACCTTGACACTCTGCCTGTCCAATAATCTGATTTTCATCATTCTTCCAACTGATATGGGATTGCTAGCCACTTGCTGGAAGAATGTGCTGCCAGGTCTGACAGATGTCTTGAAGGTTTTGCTTCAGGTCTATGAAAGAAAAATGAAGTCTTTATTCTTTGGCACTGCAGCTGCACATGGAACAGCAGCACTAGAGTGTGTTCCACATCACTACTTTCATGATTTACTTTTTCATGATACAGCTATGCAAACCATGGTAGAATAACTTAAAATAGCATATGAGCTAATGAACTTGGGCAAGTGCTGAGGGGCTTCTTTGTGAGCTACAGACTTGAACAAGAGCAGTGCCCCAACTGAGAGTTTTGGAGGGTCTTTTTCTACTTCACTTTGAGTCATTGTGACAAATTTTGCAGCCCTGGTTGTTTGCCCTGGTTGTGACCTAATTATGGAGAGATCATGTTAATCTTCTTTCTCACTTAGACCATGCAGATTCCAAGTAGTATTTAGCTGAAAAGGAACGTCTCTCCATTATATTGTCTTCAATTGCAAGTGACCTGGAAGCAAAATTCAACTGCAGTTTTTTCCATAAGCTGTGTAATTCAGCTGTGCACATTCTTCTCTAGGCCACTGTTTTCTTCTTTCACCTCCCTTGTTGATGAAGATTTCTGTCTGGGGATGCAAAATGTGGACAGAGGCACTTTAGAGGATGTTGTTGAAGACACTTGTGTGGCTGAAGGACAGGTCCTGGTTTCAGCCAGGAGAGGGTTAATTTTTGCAGCATCCAGGAGGGGGCTTGCTTGGATCTCAGATGTTAATCAGTAACACCTCACTTTCAGGACCACCTCATGTCTTTGCCAGAGGTGGGGGACATGACTGTCTCTCTTCAGGGGAAGGGAGCCCCTTCTGCTTGAGAAAATGTGGTGGACAGAGCAGTCTGGCATGTGTTTCTTGTCAGGGCATGCATGTGTAATTAATTTATTTTCTTATACTTTTTATTATAATAGCAGTGCTATTACTGGTAATTTTCTTACCTCATTGCCGTTTCCTGTAAACTGTCCTTATCTTGACCTGTGTTCTTTACCTTTTGTGCATTCAGCTGGAGGGGAGAGGGGATGTGGAGGTGATGTGGCGGTGCTTTTAGTGGGAGTACTAAATTGGAGAGCACCATTTGTAAACTACACAGTCTTAATCGACACCCAGTATGCAGCACCAGGGGTTGAGATAACAGCAGATCTGCCCAGAACAGGTTGGACACCAAATTGATTCAAGCATTTGTTGTCTTTGGTTGGGAGCCACTGATTTCTTAGAAAAGAGAGAGGATAATTCAGATCCTCCCAAAATCTGTACTGTGTTGCAAGTTGGTGCTTATGTGTCCTCATCACTCAGCATCCCTCTATTACCCTTACTGGGTAAATATTGCCCTCCTTGGGGCATTCCTTGATCAGGGAGGTCTCCTTCATGCTCTCAAAATCAAACCAACCATTTCTATTTACACAATTATGTTCTACATAATGGTATTTTTTTATACAATGGGACAAGAACTCTAAGCCTACTGATGCCAATAGTATGGACACCTCTAAAAAAGAGTGAAGCAGGGGCTATCCTTTATTTGCCAGTGGGCATCACAAAGAAGATCCACAGGAAGAAGGAATGTCTAATATGCAAAAATGGCAAGCCAAATGTTCCACCTCTACCTTTGTGGAGCATCTAAGACAGGCAGACCTGAAGCTTTGATGTGGGCTGAGCCATGTGGGCAAATGTACTTCTGGAAATGAAGCACTCTCAGAAAAGCTGTTTTTAAAAAAGTCGTATTGAATATTCTGTGACTATTGATATTACAGCCATGCTCTGTGTCTAAAACCAGGGACTGCCAACTACGGAGAAGGTCGTGTGAGCCTTGTTATTACCATATGCAGCTTCTTCCAAGTAATTTACTCTGCAAACAAAGCTCTGAAGGACTTTTTCAACCCCACAGATGGTGTTCTCTGGCTTTTTAAAGATCCGTTTGTGGCGGTGCAGCAGAAGGTGCCAAGACCACCGCCTTGCCAAGAGCATCTCCTCTAGGAAAGGGACAGACACCAGACACTCGCACTACATGTTGTATCTTGAAGGTCAATGGCTAAGAAACAGGTGGGAGGGGTTCTTTCTTGGGAGTTCCAGTGGTGGTTTATTGGCCAACACACTGAAGAGGTTCAGGGACAAAAGAATCAAGAACAAAGAAGGGTTTAGGGTTTCATATGGGACAAGGGAGGCAGAGCGTCACATCTGTGGGCCAATGGGTAAAGGGAAGAGAGGCAGTACAAAGGGGGTTGCAAAGGGACAACAAACTGGAATTCAGGGGAGGAGTTGGCAGGAATGGGGACCAATAGGAAAAGCAGGAGCAAGGAATATTCTAGAACTGGGGAGGAGGATGGAGATGATGTGACTTGGGTCATCAACATATAATGGCAGTGAACTGTGAGAGAGCATCTTTTGGTCTCCCTCTGACTTAAAGGGGTGTCTCCTTCCAAGGCATTCCTGCCTTCACATCTCCCTCTGTGTCCTGGGATGCAACATCTGCTTCTCACAAGGGTCAAAATTCTGCTTTTTTGCAGGACTTAAAGCAACTTTTACTGCCACCACACACCCTGTATCATCAAGGTAACAACCAGACCACTTCATTCAAAGAAACGAGCAGTTAACTCCTGCCACTCTACAATGAGGAGCAGTCAGAAGCTCTTTCCTGTGTTGAAAGTGTGTGGAAGACCACACTCTGAAAAGCCAGTGTCCATGAAAGAGAGAACAGTCCTGCAAGTTTTTTAAAGTAAACAGAGAGAGTTCACTAGACATTACCCCATGGGGTCTCTCTTGAGGTTTTGGAGGATGTAGCCTCCTTTTATCCTAAAGTTCTGGCTGCATGTTGCCCTCTTTGAGGATTTACAAAATTAAAAGTGTTTTGTGAATGCTGCAAATGCAGGCTTCAGATACAGCAGAACTGTGAATAGAGCTATGCAGCAGTCATGAGTTAGGGCAGCAGAAAAATTATTTAAACTGTAGAAAAGCAAGGGCAAACAGAACAATGGCTTGTGTAGTAACACTTGTCCGAATAGCTCTCTAAACTGCAGAAAGTTTGTCTATCAAGCTATTAGGAAGGTTAAAGCTTAAGAATGGAGCTCTGTGTGTTGTGTTTTAAGGCTTACAAGTAGGTATTGTATTCAAAATAAGCAAGCATTTTTTTAACCAGAGGTGATTGGATAGAACTACTGTCAATATGCTTTTGTTTTGTGTGATTGTTCAAGAAGCTTATAAAGAAAGTTGTAACGTTACGTTTTTTGGCCAGCTGCCTGGAATGTGAGCTGCTAGCTTCTCATTGGCATAATCATGTAATGAGCAACTGATGCTGAAAAATAAAACAGCTCAAGGTGCTTTCAGCAGCAGCCTTGTCTCATTCATGTCTGTAAATAGCCCCTGGCCAGCGTCAAATGTTGCTTCCTCTGTAAGGAGTTACATTAGACTAGGATAAAGGAAATTGTAAAAAATTTGGTTGCCAGAAGCCCAAGTTGTTAAAAAGGAGGAATAGACCATCCCCTTCACCAACTGCACCTGATGTCCTTGTAAGTAACCTTATTAAGGGGCTCTTGAGCTACACCATGAGAAATCATTTATCTGAAACAGAATGGGACATTTTTACCAGCTTGAGAAAATCTTACAAGATAAAAGACGTTCAGATATCTCAAAAAATGAACGGACAGATTTATTAATCTGGGTAAAAGCGAATACTCAAAATATAGACTGCAGTCTGCTTTTACCTTTAATTTTTGAGATCAGATAAACTCAGAAAATTTATAATCTATTCTCTCTCAAAAACGAAGAGACTGTAAGCAGACTAATGCCTGTCTCCTGAGCTCTAATAGAGAGCTTTAAACAAAATGATCATAACAGAGACTTTCTTGAACGCCAAAACAGAACATCTCATTCTGAGACTCTAATTCCAAGTGATGCTGAGCCATCATCCTCTTCTGTGTAGATTTCAAGTTCTGTTCAGAGTTCCATCCCTTCTGGCGTGTCCAGGATTTCTCCAGGCAGTGTGGGCAGAACCCTGATCCCCAGAAAATAGGAATGGAATCAGCTTTCAGCTTCAGTCGTGCCCTCTGTTCCTTCCAAGATTCCCTGCGTCCCTGCTGCTGTGACGAGCTGTCCTCCCACCCCTCCGCAAAAGCAGCCACTCCTGCCATGCCCAGAAAAGCATTCAGGATTTTAGTTGAGTTCCAGGAATGTAGGAGTTCAGAGGTTGTGTTCAAGAGAAGGTAGAAGTCGCGCGGACCCAAGAGACAAGAATTTGAAGAGGCTTTGCAATACAGCAGCTGCTTGTTCTGAAATTGTGCCGGCAGAGACTGCCAAGGAGGGCTCTGAGTCTGCTCTGCCTGACCGAATGGCTGTGAGAGTCACTCCTGCCACTGCTTCCCCTTCTCGAGAAGACACCCCCTCAGATCTGGTTCCAGCAGGCAGATTGCTTTGCAATTCTGAGAATTCTTTTTGTGTAAATTCCTCCCCCAAGGCTCTCCCAGCATTTTCTTTAGTTCCCCGGCCTCCAGATACAGGCAGTAAGGGAACTTTAGATTTAGCTTTGTCTTCGGAAGACTGGGCAGGAAAGAAGACAGAAGCAGCAGGCAGCAGCCAGAGGCCGAGCGAGAACAAGATAGCTCTGCCCAGAGAGATGCCTGGGGTAGAAGCAAAAGAACTCAGAAAAGTTTCTCTAGAAATACAGACAGATCGCTTAGAAGCCTTGAAATCTGTTTCATTCACTGTTGAGGGGAAAAATAGTGTTTTAAGGTCGCAGCTTGACGCTGGCAATTTTCCAGCTGATTCCCCGCAGGCAGAGCTGTGGTGTAGAATGTGTAACAGTGCAGTAGAAAGTGTCACATAAATCAAATAGGGTGACAAAACACAAATTCAGCATCTGCAGTTCCAGAGCAAAAACCAAGCTCTAGCTTTTTTCCTGGCACTAAGACAACACAGTCCTTAGCCGATAACTCCATTATGAAGTTTGCTGAGAACATGAAAGTCTCCTCCTCTGCCCTTCCTAGCAGAGATCCCAAAGAAGTGTGTTTTTCAGCTGGCACTGTTGCCAAGATTTCAGAGGTCTCTTTCCCTGCCCATACTGGCAAGGCTCCCAGAAAAGTTTGTTGCTGTGGCAACACCCCTGCCAAGAACTTATTCGTTTAGCAGAGTTCCCAGAACAGCTGATGTCAGTGACCATGCTACCTGCTCCTCTGAATCAGACAAAAGAGCAGAGAGAGAGAAAGATAAAAAACAATCTAAATTAGAGGTTGACCCTCCATTGCGATTGCCTAATTAGTCTAATATTAATCAGAATTGAAAAAAAGATTTAGATTCAAAGAAACAACTCCTTACATTGCCTGTAAGATATGGTCGTAATGATGTAAATCCACAATTTGAAAGTCTTTCTCACCATGATATAAAAGAACTGTGTCAGGCTTTAAAAGAAAGTGAATTCTCCTTATTTTAGTAATATGTTGAAAAGTATTTTTAATTCTTATGACTTAGTCCCTGCTGATTGTCGAAATGTAGCTTCCCTGATTTCAACCAATTCACAATATCTTTTATGACAATTACAATAGAAAAAACTTTTTAATAAATTGGTTGAAAGATATGCAAATACTGCTTATGAAGATATAGATGTTACCCAATTAGCAAGTAATCCACCTTACCATAGACAAGAAAATCAAGCAGTAGAATTGCCTCGGCCTGTATTAACAGATATTCAAGATGCTGCTAGAAAAGCTTTATTTTCCTTTGAGCCAGCTGGTACCCAGGTAAATGTTTATACTACTATCAGACAAAGTGAAACAGAATGCTATGGTTCTTTTTAGATAGATTAACCCAAGCAGTCGAAAAGCAATGTCCAGATGAACAAGCTCGCTCCTGTATTGTTCAAAACCTTGCTTTTGTAAATGCTAATGAGGAATGTAGAAAAATTATTTTAACTTTGCCTGATCAGCTTCCAGCTGTTACACAGATGCTAACAGCTTGCAGTAAGCTTACTGCTCCACATCTTGCTAACATACAAGTCAACGCATTAGGAAAAACATTGGGAGATAATCTGACATAATGAATAGATAAATTTGAAAAGCTCCTAAAAAAACAAGAAGAAATTTGGGAAAACTCTGTTAGCACTGTACAGGTAGACTCTGATAAAAAGACATGTTTCTTTGCTTGTAGTAAACCAAGTCACGTTTAAAAGGATTGTCATATGAAAACTTCCAACCAAAACAACTTTCTTTTTGCTCTCGATGTCGAAAAGGGAAGTATCTTGCTGAGTACTGTAACTCTCAGTTTGACATTGATGGCAGACATTTGTCGTTAAACTTAAAAAAGAGCGCGGATTACCACCGCGCCCAGACACAAGTAGTGGTACCCCCTGGCAACCAGTTACCCAGTCAAGTGGTATTAGTACCTCAGTCATTTATCCCTCAATCAACCAATCCTCAAATGGTTCCAGCTCAATACCCTCAAGTGCAAGGTTCAAATTAGCCTCCTCAAAACTGATGCATCTATTAAAAAATTTGTGTTGTGTGAGCATTCCTATTGAAATTGTCAATCTTTTTCAACAAAACAAAAGATTTTTTGATTCTAGACAAAGCCAACAACAAAATTCTTGGAGTCTCAGTCCTTCCTTCTGTTGTTACAGTAAATTCTAATGAAGAGCTAGTGAGTTTAGCTCTTGCACTTGATGTTCCTATGGTAATTCCACCAAAAACACCTTTTGCTATTGCATTTCTGTTACCCATTAATACACCCAAGCAAAACAATTTTCCAGAGAATTCAATGCTGTCTGTGCCATCTAGTACCTCAGGTCCAGAAGTCTTTTGAGTGCAATGTTTGGACCGTTACTGACCACAACTGACTTGTAGCCTGACTCATTGTGGTAAAACAATTTATGTTACAGGCATGCCAGATACTGGTGCAGATGTCACTGTAATTCCTCACATGTTCTGGCCCAATGATTGAGATTTGGTGGCTCCTGAAGGTTCCCTCACAGGGATTGGAGATGCTACAGTGTGTTTGCAAAGTGCATCCATGCTTAACATTACAGGTCCTGAAGGAAAGACAGCAATGGTGCGTCCTTTTCTTGTTCAGAAGCCTCTCACCGTCTGGGGGGGAGACGTTCTGTCCCAATGGGGAGCAGAACTGGAGGTGGGCCTGTGGTGGAAACCACATCAAAACCTGCCACTTGAAAGCTGAACTGGAAAACTCATCCTCCTGTATGGATTGATCAATGGCAGTTAACAGAGAAAAAATTAAATCCTTAAGAAATTGGTAAAAGAACATATACAAAGTCACATCATCCCCACAAATACTCCCTGGAATTTACCAGTATTCGTCATCCACAAGAAGACATCAGACTTCTAGAAGTTGCTTCATGACCTGAAGAAGATCAATTAGGTGACTGAAGACATGGGACCTCTTCAACCTGGACTCCCTTCTATATCAATGATCCCAAAACACTGGACTCTCATTGTCATTGATTTAAAGGAGTGTTTTTTCCACATCCCACTTCATCCCAATGATGCTCCAAGATTTGCCTTTTCAGTTCCCGTCATCAATCAAAGAGAACCCGTGCAGGGATATCACTGGAAATCATTGCCCCTAAGAATGAAGAATTCGCCTATAATTTGTCAGTATTTTGTAGCCTAATCTTTGTCTCCAGTTTGACGGAAGTTTCCCAGATCCATGATTCTGCACTACATAGATGACTTGCTCATCGCAGCTCCAACGCAGGCAGAGATGGAGCGAACCCGTGCTAGTGTTGTTACTGAAATTCAAAATGCTGGACTTGCAATTTCTGCTACAAAAATCCAAGAAGTTCCACCCTGGAAGTGTCTTGGATGGAAGATGACTGAGAAAGCAATAACACTGCAGAAGATACGGCTCCAGACCAGTGTCAGCAACCTGCAAGACTTACAAGAGCTTTTAGGAGAAATCAATTACGTCGGACCTGTTTTGAGAATCACCAACGATTAACTAGGTCCACTTTTCGATTTACTGAGAAGGAACTGTGACATCAGTTCTCCAAGAACCTTAACACCTGAAACTCATGCAGCCCTTTACAAGGTCACAGAAGCTTTCCAAAGACAACAAGCTCATTGCTGTATTCCAGAAAAGCCTTTCTTTTTTGCAATTTTAAGAGAAAAAATGCAACTTTCTAGTCTCATTTTTCAGTGAAACCCTTCTGAGACAGATCCTTTGTTGATAATAGAATAGATTTTTCATCCCTACAGGTTTCCAAAAACTATTTTCACAGTTTTAGAGATGATAGCAGAAGTTGTAATTAAAGCCAAAACCAGATTGCTAACTTTAGCAGGTCAAGAATTTGAAGTTATTTATTTACCATTGAAAAAAGATTATCTTAATTGGGCAATGAAAAATTCTGATGATTTGCAGTATGCATTGTTAGACTTCCCAGCTGTTTGTTCGGTTCATTACCTAGCTCACAAATTATTGCAAGCAAAACTGAATTTTAAACACAAACATAACTAAGTGAAGAACCTTTAAATGCAATAACTCTCTTCACTGGTGGCTCTGGCAAAAGTCACAAATCAGTTGTAACTTGGTTGAACCAAAAAACTAATGCTTGAGAGTCAGATATTCAAATAGTAGAAGAATCTCCTCAGATTGTCAAGCTTGCTGCTGTAGTTCAAGCTTTTCAGCTCTTTCCACAACATTTTAATTTAATCACAGATTCTGCTTATGTTGCTAATGTGGTTAAAAGATAAGAAGGGTCAATTTTAAAGGATGTTAGTAATGACACTTTATACCGTTGGCTTTCATGTCTTTATACAACTTTGCAATATAGAACTAATCCAATAGTATGTTTCTCACATCAGGGCTCATTCTTCGCTTCCTGGATTTTTAGTGGAAGGAAACGCCAGAGCGGGCAAACTGACAATGGTTATTTCCAACACTTTGCCAAACATTTTGGAACAAGCAAAACTGAGTCATGCATTTTTTCACCAAGACGTGCAAGCACTTGTGTGAATGTTTCAAATTTCCAAATGTCAAGCTTAGGCTGTCATCAGTACTTGCCCTGACTGTCAGCTTGTGCAGCCTCCTGTTTCTAAAAGAAGCAATCAACCCACAAATTTTGCAAAACCTGCAGGTATGACAAACAGATATCATTAAATAGCCTTCCTTTGGTAAATTTAAAAATATTAATGTTTCAGTGGACACATTCTCTGGTGCAATTTTTGCTTCTCTTCACACAGGTGAAACAGGTAATCATGCCTGTCAGCATTTTTTGCAAGCTTTTGCTTCATTGGTCTGCCCCAAGAATCAAAAACCAACAATGATCCCACATATGTATCTCAAAAATTGGCCACATTGTTAAAGAATGGGGTGTTCGTCACATCTTTAGTATTCCTCACTCTCCCACAAGCCAAGCAATTATTGAGAAGGCTCATCGGACATTAAAGCACATTCTAGGTCAACAGAGAGGGGGAGTAGAGGTAGCACCACAGATGGGGTTGAACAAAGCTTTGTATGTTTTTAATTGTTTAAACAGTTTGGTTGCAGAACCCGATTTACCGATTCTTAGGCATTTTTCAAATAATGCACAGGGAAAGCTGAAAGAAAATCCTCCTGTTTTAATTAGAAACCCTGAGAATGGACCAATTGAAGGTCCTTTCTGATTAATCACCTGGGGTAAAGGGTTTGCTTCTGTCTCTACAGGTGCAGGAATTAAGCGGGTTCCAGCCAAAAACGTCAAACCGTATCGCACCCAGAACGTGTTGACAAGTCCAAAACTGAGGAAGCAAGTACACAGACATGAGGCGAACAGAGGAATCCCAGGGCACACCTGGCGTTCCTTGTGCATCGGTGGAACCTGCAAACTCTGATTTTGTGTAAATATTGTAAGTGTGTCAGTTGTATGTCAAATGTTTGTTTCGTAGAGCTGATTTATGGAAAAAGTGTGGGTTTTGTTTTTGTTACATTATAGATCCCCTATCTTGGATCTTCAAGGTGAAATCTTACCTTAAGGTCAAAAGCAAAGATTTTAAATTGATATATATGTGAGGATTTTGCCAAAACTTAGCTCATAAACAGGATGGAGCAAAATCAAATTGTATGCTGGTGTTGGTGGGTTTTAATTGTTTTTTGTTGTGCAGATTTGCCTGTGGAACAGCCAAAAACAAATGTTTGGGTGATCTTACCCAAGGCATCAGGCTCAGATACCATATGTTTGTCTAATTCAGAGCCAGAAAAGCCTTTCTCAACCTATCTGGTTGGTGTGGCAGTAAAAAATTTGCCTTTGGTCAAAAAGCAATCCAACAGTATGCCAGGTGAAATTAACGAGAACAATCCTGCACTGAATTGGAATGTTTGAGCCAAAGAACTTCCCAAAGCAGTATCTGAACCCCAAGAACTAGAAATACTTGGTTCTTTAAAATTGGATTTTTGCTGTACATTTACAGCTAATGATTAGTGAGAAGGTGATCCTCCAAAGTACAATGTTACTCCCCATTATTTTGCATACAGAAACTTAAGTTTTTGGTGTAATTATTCAAACAGTTGGGATGTGCTTATTGAGGCTGACCAATATCCACAACAGCTGCCCTTGTTGCTCTCTGCCTGTGCACAAAACACAGCGTGGAAGAGAACGGCTGCAGGGCCCTATGTGTCCCCAGACTCAGGATTTGTGCTGCTTCAGCTCCACAGACACGTGTGTAAAAAGTGACAAAGCCAAACTGTTTGTTAAGGGAAGGCAAAGCAAAGGGATGAACTGGGAGGCAAAAAAGAGGATGGGCTGGGCCTGGGGGCTGGAGAGAGGGAGGGAGGGAGTTGCCAACAGGGAGGGAGATGACAGGAGCTCCTGGAGCTTCCCACAGCTGTGACCAACAAGAGCCGTGCCTGGAGTTCCAGCTGGTCCCCTGTGCTTTGCAGGTGGTCTCATCTTCATTGGGAACTGGGGGTTGCCAAAGGACAGGGGTTCTTCTGGTCCTGCAGACCAAGTTCGGCAGCTCTTGCCTCGAAGTTCAGCTGGATAAATTGGGTGATGAAGGAGGGGCCCTCATATTCCCTCAGGGCTTGAAGGGCTGGAGAAAAGAAGCACAGAGCCATGGTTAGAGGCTGGCTTGCAGGATACCAGGGAAACACTCCTGCCAGGGCCATCGCAGCCAGCTCTTGCTATGGCCAAAAGGGAGGCGGAGACAAGGCCTTGGGCCAAAAGGTGCTGGCCTCGGCTCCCTCACGTGTGCCTGAAAGCTCTCCGGGCTCTGCCTCTGCTGCCCCTTGTCTGCAAAGGGAGCAGAGCCCTCGGCAGCCCGGGCAGGGATTGTAGCTCCAGAGCCGGGATTTGCAGCTGCCCCCAGCGGCCCCTACTGGCACCCGTGTGGCTGCCCCCACTCACCCTGACTGAGGACCTGGAGCTCCTCCTTCTGCCCCATCATGAGCACTCCGGTGACCCCAGGCAAGACAGAGCCCGTGGCGGCGCCAGGCGGCACAGCTGCCCGACACAGGGGCTGCCAGCCCTGCGGCCGCACGCCCTCCTGCCCCGGCAGGGCTCCTGCCGGGCCCCTGCCGCATGCCGCCGCCCGAGGGCACGGCTGCGGGAGGGCGGCGGCAGTGCTGAGGTGGGCGGGGCTGCAGCGACCCAGGCGCGGCTCCCGCTGCCGGGGCAGCAGCCGGGCCGGGGGCAGGGAGGGGCGCGGGGCTGCTGGCTCACCGATCAACCTGACGGCCGCCTGTCGCAGGCGCCTCTGTGGGCTCTTCAGGAAGGGCAGGGCCCAGCACAGGTGCTCGGCCGCTCGGCTCTCGTCCTCCAGCAGCTGCGGGGAGCACCGACAGGGAAGGCTTGGCGCAGGTTCTGCCCCTCGGCCGGGCGCTCCCTGCCCCCAGCAGCAGCCGAGCCGGCCCGCAGGAGCCAGGGCAGGGAGTGCGTGTGGGTCGCAGGCTGGCGGGCCCGGCTGCGACGCCAGGCAGGGGCACAGCTGCCAGCCCCAGCACAGGGGGCAGGGGGCTTCTCCAGCCCTCAGCTGGGGCTCCTGGGCTATCCTTACCAGGCGCTCGGCGAACTTCATCTGCTGCTGCTTCATCAGCAGCTCCTCCAGGTCCCTCCTCCTCTGGAAGCGCACCGCACAAAGCAGGGCTTGGAAAGAGGCCTGGAGAGCAGCAGAGAGCCGTGGGTGGCACCAGAGCCCAGGGCACAGGACCCGCATGCCTGTGCCAAGGCCAGGGAAGGCTGGAGCCTGCGAGCTGCCAGGGCAGGAGGCAGCCCAGCTCCTTGCCAGGGATGCAGCAGCGTCACACAAAACCTGACCTTTGCCACACGCCGGTTGTCATCGTTCCAGTGCAAGAAGAGAGGGAGCAGGCTCTGGCTCACAATTCTCTTGAGAGGCTTTTCCCCCTCTTCCTCTACCAGCTCCATCACTTTGCAGAAGAGCCGAATGGGGAGCAGCTGCACCTGGCTGTCGTCCTGGAGGAAAGGAAAAGACGTCAGCACCAACTACTCCAGGCCCATCAAGGAAGAGGCCCAAAAGTGCACAAGGCACAACATTTCTGGGCAGCGTCCTGTGCCCGTGGCTTGGGGCACAGAGCCTCACATTCTCAAAGTGTGGCAGGAGTAGCTCAGCCAGCTTCAGGGTGGTGGCCCTGGGTATCTTGAGGTCTTTCTCCGGAAGCATATGTGTGAGCACAGGGAGGATCATGCCGTGCATCTCTGCGTCAGGATCTGCCAGCTGCTCCAGCAGGTGTTGACAGAGGTCGCGTATTCCTCTGCCCTATGTGCAAGGGCAGGCCATGCTGTGAAGCTGAGGACAGCTGCAGCACCAACAGCTGCTTGGGGCACTCGGGCAGCTGAAGTGAGAGGCAGGAGAGCTGGGAGCAGCTGCCTCTGTTGCCAAAGGCCAGCCAAGGCCAAAGGTTTGTGTTGCCCAGCCCCACGCTGTCAATGCGGCTTCAGCCACTGCCCCTTCTCACCAGTGAGAGCCCCACGAGGCCTCTGAGCTCAGGGTGCAGCCTATCCCTGCACTCGCTCGGCAGGTGCCTGGACACAACCAACAGCGCACTGACACCGTGCTTGGTCAAGTCCAGACACTCGAGGAGCTGAAAGGCACAGGGCAGTGCCAGGGGAGCCGGCCGGCAGGAGCCCAGAAGAGCACAGGGCCGGGCCCAGGAAGCAGCAGCAGGCGTGGGCAGCGTCCCAGGTGGCTGCAGGTACGAGAGGCCAGAGAGCTGGGAGGCAGCTCAGCCAGGCAGTGCTGGCCATCAGGCTCACGTCCACAAAGAAGACCAGGACAGGCAGATCCCAGCAGGGCTGCTTCCCTATGAGCAGGCTGAGCAGGTGCAAGGCGATGTAGGAACACAAGCGGGTCAAGCTACAGCACATCTCCCTGGCAGGGGGAAAAAGACAGAAAAGCCCTGAGCCAGGCAAGCAAACCTCTGCCAGGACTGACTCCCAGAGGTGTGATCTTTCTCCAGCACCCTGCAAGGGGGACATGGGTGCTTTGGGAGGCAGCTACTTCTGGGCACCCTCCTCTCCCAGCCTATTCCGGTCTGCTTGGTCGCCCCTCGGTGACAAGGCCCTCTCGCCCACAACCACGGGGACTGCGTGGGGCACTCCAGGCCCAGGGCACAAATGCTGGCGGCCACGGGGAGAAAGGGGTCTCACCTGGCCAGCAGACCGACTGCATAGTGGTGAGTGCAGCCCAGAGCAGGGTGTCCCAGAGCCGCCTGCACTCCAGAGGCACCAGCTGCTTCTCAAAGTGCAGGAGGCAGAGCAGAGCTTTCATGGCCTGTGCTGCAAACCTGTGTATGGAGCAAAGGCCAGGTCACACCGGGAGCACTGGCCCTGGCCACAAGGGCATGGGAAGGACAGGGCAACTGAGACTTGTTGGACTTTGTGGGAAGGCAGTGTTCCTCCTGGCACACTCTCCAGAGTGCTCAACATCTTCTGGCATCTGCTCTGTGGTGTCAAAAACTTGGAAGAACAGAGCCACAAACAGCGGGCGGAATGAAGAACTACTGCCTCGTGCCACTCGGGCATGTGGACAGTGTTCCACAGCACCACAGTTGCCTGCAAAGAAGAAAGCACCTCGAGGAACAGACATAGGAACAGGGGAAGGAGCCAATGGGGTCTAACAGCTTTTTGAGGGAAGCTTCTTGTGTCTCCCTAGACCAGGGAATGCCCCCCAGGGTCTCCACAATTCCTCATGTTTTATATTATTAAGACAGCTTCTCTGAAGGATCAACTGAATCAACACAAAATGACAAAAACAATCAAAAGCACTCATAAGACAATTGTTCCAAATGCAAACAATTCTGAGTTCCCAATGTGCCAACAGCTTTCTTGGACTGTCTTAGATCTGGCAGGAAGGATGCAGGGCTTTCTTAGCACAGTTTATCCGGAAGCTGAGTCATACATACTGAACCTCTGGTCCATGGCCTCCTCACTGTCATTGTGTAGCAAGGAGGCCCAGAGGCTGCTGTGCTCTGGTCCTGTCAGGGATGAAAACAACAGCTCTGTGGCCAGTGCCAGCTCCAGCTCCAGCAGCTCACAAGAGGAGACTCCTTTCAGAAGCTCTGTTGGCTCCAGTGTGGAAGACCAACAGAGCACACTGGAAGCCACCCTCCATTGCAGCCACCCCCCAGCTGCGCCCATGATCACTGAAGAGCTGGACTTGCCCCAGAGGAGCCACGGCAGCAGCTCATGACAGTGGCAGGTCCCTGTGCCCAGGGCAGAGCCACAGAACCTCTGCTCCTGGCTGGGACAGGGGCTACTCACCCTGGTGTCCCACCAAGAGGAGGGATCCTGGGCCCCAAACTCTGCCTAGCCCTGCAAAAGTCCACCCCGCTAGCAGTGCTAGAAAGGTTCCTGCAGCCATTCAGTCAAATCACCGGAAACAAATGCCTCTTCAGCTGACACAGTCTCTGCACACAGCTTTCTCCCCCTTTTCCTGGTGCCTTTCCCTGACTCCAGGAAGAGCTGCCGAAATGCTGTGTGAGCCATGATGATGGAAGAGTTACTGATAAAAAAACTGAGGTGATGCTTTCAGAGGAGTCATGAATGGAAGATTGACCAACTTTCCAGCCAATGGTACGCCAAAATTTCCATTCTTTAAATAATTGACTACAATAGATTAGTAAAAAGAAAGATATGGAAACAAATTAAATCTCCCACAGCTGCTGCCTTTCCTCAGGCTCCATGGTCTATGTATTGCTAGACTTAATTCATTTAGGCAGAATATTAACTGCCCTGACCTTTTGGAGACTGACCACAAGGTCTCATCTGTGGTGAGCAGTCACTAAAATTAGCTCAGCAGAGGCATCTTCAGCTGTCCAAGTGAAGAAATAAATTCTCTGCTTCATGACTGTGTGGCAACAGCTGCTGGTGTGCATTTGTCAGTGTTGCTTCATGGATTACTCCTGGGAAGGAATTGTGTGCACTAACACAGTATGATGGCTTCGATCTCTTCTAATTACTCCAATCAGATGATGGCCAGAACTTTTAGGCAAAAAGCATCATGACAGAATAATTGACAATATTCTCCAAACTACTCCTGTGGTTTTGATTTTCTTCCTGATTAGGTTCAGTGTCTGGCCTCAAGAAACCAGTCCAGAAAGAACAGGCAAACCTCAGCTTGCAAGTTAAGAGTGCAAGTCTTTAATCTGCCGTTTTTGCAGCATGTACAAACAACTTTTCAACATATTTGCAAAGAAAAATCTCTTAGTTCTTGCTATACCTATCCAGAACCTGACTCTCTCCTCGTTTTATTTTCATTTGAGATCCAAGCATGATTTTTTTCTGGACAGGAAAGTAAGAACCAGCTGCAAATACACACTACAAGTGTGAATCTATACTGCAGGAACTGAGCTGTAGCTTGGAATTAAAGGCAAGAAGAGATGCCATGGTAAATGTGAACGTTTAGTGCTGACATAGGAGCCTTCTGCAAGGCTCCACCAACCCATGGGTCACATTGCTACAAACTCTCTTTCTGATGTTACAAAGAGTGTTGAAGAGCTGTTTGTAAGTAAAAAAAAATTAGCCAGAATGTTACTTTTTGTTAATATGGCAAACAATGACTATCTAATAATTCAGAGCTTATAGAAGTGAGTATTCACATTTCTACTTAGTACGGCAGTTTCAATTTGAAATCAACAGGTTTATCCAAATCAAGTTATCCATAGGAATTAATTTGCTCTATGATCTACCTAAAAATGCATCATTGTCTGATAAATTTAGTAGAAATTTTCAGAGTCAACAGCCCACAGATTTTCATTTCTTGTTTAGTGGCTATTCTGCAGGAAAGCTTTTACAGACTAATCAGTTTGGATGTAATTAAAATGCCACTACATTTCATCTAGCCATTTTGGTATTAGAACAAAACCATATGACTGCACAGCCTTTTAAAAAATATTTTAAAATAAATTTTCAAATCAACAGTCTTAGTAGGACTCAGAATAAAATCTCTACCAAACTTCAACTCCGTTGGAAGATTCCCTTGTCACCCTGTGAATCAACTCTATATTCAGAAGATGAAAAGTCCCAATGATGGTGGTTTTGGTATGGTTAGGAATGGGGGAAGGCTCTTCTTCCTTCTCAACTCCATGCTGCAGTGCCTTTGGGACATGGCCTGTTGGCTGTTGTTTGTGCAGCCCTGGTGTTTCTCCAAGAGGCAGAAAGTGCAATTGCATTTCCAGCCCAGAGCCCGTGAGGAGTGGGGCGTGCAGAGCTGTGCCAGACCCAGGCCAGCAGCTGTGCCGCCAGAGGATTTTGGTTCCTGCCCAGAGCAGCTGGTGCATCTCCTCCATGAGTGCCTCCCCTTGCCAGGTGCCCATGGATAGCAGGTGCAGGGTTCTGCATGGGGTGTGGAACAGGGTGGGGATGTCTGCTGGCAGCAGAGTGCAGTGGAGAGCAACCAGTCCAGGATGTTCCTGGAGTGTGTGGCAGAGAACTCCTGACACAGCTGGTGACTGAGCCAGTGAGGGAAGGCACTGCTGGACCTGCTGTTTGTGAGGAGAGAAGGGCTGCTGGGTGACAGGAGGGTTGGAGGCGGCCTTGGGCTCAGTGATCACAAAATGCTTGTGTTTGATTCCTTCTCTCCCAGAGAAGGAACGAAAGACGCTGGGGAAGTGTTGACCTGCAACAAATTGTGAATTTGTTAAGCTTTAACAAGCAGTGCTTAGTCGTACCTTCTCTCACACCAGTGGTTAATGTGTGCAAGTGGATACCTTAGCCTTGAGAATAAAGACAGTGGGCCTACTGAGGAGGTAGCTGCAATGCATTCAAGGAGAAGAAGGCTCTTAACCATGGAAGGAGAATTTGAGGAATGGGATGTTCACCACATGACCACCAGAGAGCCTCAAGAGACCCCTACTCTAAATGTCAGTAATTGTGGGGAAGTGATTTTAAAATGTCAAATACTTTGTGAGAATGTTTAGCCTGTGAGTTTCAGCAAAGTCATAAATAAAAGTAATGAAAGTAATGTCTTAGTTCCATGGATACTAATATGTAGGTGTGCATGTTCCAGGGAAGTGATCCTCACACACCCAGAACTAAAATAAAGTAATGCCTCTTTTCTCACACTGAGCTTGCAGTGTAGATCGGCCCTGCTTGGAAACTTTCATTTTGGTCATTTCTATTGAAGCATAAAGAATGGTTGAAATGAAATCTTTTCCAGCTGTTTGCCTTTTGTTTACCTGTTTGAGGATTAAAATTCTGGGCTGCAGGTGTCCTGGGTGTGAGCAGCCCCAGAAAGCCCTCGGCTTGCCCACCAGTTGTCAAGCCTTGTTGCCAGGTGTGCCCAGCTCAGGCAGGAGAAAGAGCCCGCAGCGCAGTGGGCACCGTGCCCTGCCCAGCCGGGGCTCTCTGGCACACAGCAGCAGCAGCGCCAGCACCGTTCAACCCGCTCCTGCCTTGGCTTCCCCTGGCACACAGAAGCCTCTGGAAATCAGCACCGCCAGCGGCGTTCCCAGCTTGGAGCAGCTGCTGCTGGCGGGCAGATGCTGCCACTTCGACTGCTTCCAAAGGGGGAAGAAAGGCAGAGATGTACATGCACCAGAGCACTGGGCATGTCCAAGAAAGGTGCAAATATGTGGGGAAATTTGTTAGGAAGGATTTCAGTTGTGATGCCAACAGTGCCTTCTCTCCTGGTTCTGTGTGTTCTAGATGAGTAATGCAAGGGTTGGCTCTGACAATTAAGAAGTAGATGTTATGTGGATGTTCAAATGTGTAGTGA
Source organism: Melozone crissalis (assembly GCF_028551555.1). Lineage (NCBI taxonomy): Eukaryota > Metazoa > Chordata > Aves > Passeriformes > Passerellidae > Melozone > Melozone crissalis. Next base: position 14,165,200 of record NW_026535783.1, on the reverse strand, counting down.
TGATATTGTAATATATCCTCCCACAGTCCTCTTTCTCCTCCCCTTTGTAATTGCCTTGGTAGTCACAGCATTTGGGGAGGGTTGGCTTGTGTCCAGCACGCAGGGGGAAACAAGACCTGACCTCCAGTCAAGGTGCAACAAAGTAATCTCCACCAATGGACAGCAGAGAAAAAGAGTTGACTGACAAAACTTTTGGAGGGGCTAAGGGTACAAAAGGCCGAGCGTCCTTTTTGTAGATGAGCACATGGCTGCTATTCATAGAGACTCTCAATGCTACAATTTTTCCTTTTTCATTCCTTTCTTATTGTTCAATATACCTTTAATATGTTAAAAATGAGAAAATGAGAGTCATTTCTCACATGTGCGGTACAGTGGGCCATTCTCTTGGTCTGGTTTCCTTTGCTTGTGTCCCATCTGAGTGCTCAGCTGGGGCACAGGCTGTAGGTGCTTGGGGCACTCCTGGAGTTCCTCTTGGATGCCCTGAACAACAGGGTTTGGCCCCCATGAGGGGAATTTGTGCTGCTTTGTGACAGAGGAGAACTTCCCAGGCTCTTTTGTGTTTGCTGTAGGGAAGGTTGGGTATTGATTGGCATAAACTCACAGACCAACACAGAGCTGTTCCTTTGTGATGTCAGGGCATGGTTGCCACACTGTCGTAGTGACATCAGAAGGTGGCCTTGGTGCACAGAAGTGAGTGGGCTCTGAGTGTCAGAGCAGCCCAAGGCCTTGCTCTGATCAAGAGAACCCTCCTGGTTGCCGCCTTTGTCAGTAGGCAGCTGCCCACTGAGAAGAGCCTTGTTTTTTCTTAGTGTTGTGGCAAACCTTTCACAACATTGGAACAATGTTTCACCATTCAGCCACTGCAGCTTTTGCTGCCTATGGGGTTTCCTTTTCTGTCTATTATGTTACGCACTTCACCTGTAAGTAGAGGTTTCCCTTCTGCTTAGGTTAGGGTGTAACCTAACCTGGCTTTTCTATGTCTTCCTGCTTTTTCCTAATGACTGAGTTTCTGATTTTGAAACAGAAAGAGCATTAGGATGCCACTGCTTTGGTAAAGCTCCTGTCAAGGCATTCAGCTAAAAAGGGGGTGTCTGTAGCCACGGGGGAAGCATTTGCAAGGGAACCTGCAGGGGTTCTGTTCCCTCCACGGGAGAGTCTGTGGCAGTAGAGTCTGTCATTTCCTCAGTTTGCTGGGACAAACAAGACACCTTTGGAAATGCAGACTGGCCGACCTTCTTAGAAGGCCTTCTTAAAACTCTGCAATTGTTCCCAGAATTCAGGGAAAGCTTCTTTCTTTCAACAGTTTCTCTTGAAAGGATCTGACTGTCTAACTTGACCCTTTACTGAGTGCTAAAACCGTGGTCTTCCCTTTGCAATGAAATGCAAACTCCAGAGCAGTGAGTGTCTGCTACTGAACCCTGGAGCTGCTGCTGTGCTGTTTCACAACGAAGTGCCAGAGCTCAGGAGGAGTCTGGGGAAGCTTTTCTGGGCAAGCATTTCCAGCAAGTTAATGAGAATTGGTGCATGCAACTGAGTTTAAAAAAAAAAGTACCCAACGGAAAGGATTTCAGAAGCTCTTTATGTGCTTAGTAGAACAGGACCATTGAGTGTTAAAGAACAATTTGCATTTTCTTGGTCATGTTTGTAGTCATTTACTGGCAAAAGAGGCCAAAGTGTAGGCACAACCAAAAATATTGACCTGATCTCTTGCTGGCTGTGTGAGTGAAATGTGTCTCCTGGAGGGATGTTATGAAATGGGAAATTATCTCTGTTTGGGTTGACTTGTTCTGTGGGACTCCACAGACCAGGATGTCTTCTCACAGCATCTGGTTCATTTTCCCTTCCCACTAGAGGTCACCTGAAGTGTGTATTCAGAGGTGCTGATCATGAGGTGAATGAGAAAGGAACATTTCATGTTCCTGGTGTTTAAGCATTGTAGAGGAAGCTGTGAGCTTGGCCAGTGGCAAAAGAGTGCAGAGGGCCAGCTAGGAAGGCTGAAAAAGAAGTCCATTTTCATGCTTGCAAGAAAAAAAAATCAATGACACAAGTGGTAATTTATTAATTTCCATCTCAGAGCTTTGAAGAACTAGAAATCAAGTCTTACAGAGAGAACGGTGTTTCCTACAGCATAGAGGGTAGAGCATTTAACTGAGAGCAAATTCCTGTACAGTTGAATTACACCACTGAATTTAAGTCACAGTACCTTAGAATTCTATTCCTAACAAATCTTATAATATCTACATAAAAGATGCAGTTGCAGAACAGGAAGGTCATCTTGCAATGGTGCCTGCTATATCTGGAGTGAAATGGGCACCTTTGTGGCTGGGGAGCTGCGTGGGCCAAAAGGACGCAGGGCTGGCAGCCTTGAGCAGCTGAAGATGAGGCAGCGTGTGGCCAGGGGGCCAAGAAGGCCAAGGGCATGGTGGCTGTGCCAGCAGCAGTGGGGCAGCAGGAGCAGGGCAGTGAGCGTGGCCCTGTGCTGGGCAGCGCTGCGGCCACAGCTGGAGTGCTGTGTGCACTTGTGGGCCCTGGGGAGCAGAAAGTCATGGAGGGGCTGCAGCGTGTGCACAGAAGGACAGGGGAACTGGGCAAGGGGGTGCAGCACAAGGCCAGGGAGGAGGTGCTGAGGGAGCTTTAGCCTCAACAGTGGGAGCCTCTGGAGAGGTCTTCAGCATCTCCACAATGCATCCAAATATTTAGCCATTTTTGGACTGGACTTTCCCTCCCTTTTTTGTTAGTTTGTACTTTACTTGGAGGAGGAGACCTATTCATTTTCTCTTTCTCCCAACTAAGGTTCTTTCCACAATTTTTTCTTGCCCTGATACAGCACTGGGAATGGTTCTGCTCAAAGTATTTTTTCCAAGGTATCACTTCTAGGGAATGCAGTATTTTTGTGTGAGAACACATCATTCTCTGCAGGGACCTCGGGGCAGAAGGAGCTGTTGTGTTTCTAGGCCAGCCAGTATGGCCTTACAGATCACCTTAAAATTAGCGGTGCCTGTGCCTTTCTGCAGCCCAGGGAATCAGTGTGTGTTGCATTTGGGAATTCAGCAGGAGATGAATGCCCTTGCATTCCAGCTGCTCCTCAGAGATCACAGGAGCTGGGAGGGGCTGGGCTGCAGTTTGGATTCCAGGCACTTCAGCACCATCAGTGTGCTCTTGTCCAAGACAAGACCTTGGCCGAGCACAGATGCACAAAGAGTGCAATTCCCAGTGCAGTGCTCTGGGTCTGATTGCATTCCATAAGGACCCACATGCTCCAGATGCCCCAAGAGTGTGGGTTACTGAAGCAACAGGTAACCAATCTCATGACTGCAGCTGATCATGGCAATGGCCACCAAGTGTTGATCTGTGCAGCAACAGAGGACAGTAAAGAGAGATCATAGTAGTGAGATCTATCTCTCTATCTTTCTTCCCATCTATCTCTCTATCTATCTATCTATCTATCTATCTATCTATCTATCTATATCTATCAATCTATCTATCTATCTATCTATCTATCTATCTATCTATCTATCCATCTATCCATCTATCCATCTATTAGTCTATTCATGTAACATTTACATAATTGAATCTTCCTGGCTCTGGTCCAAGGCAGTTGGAGGTGCAAAGATCACCTAAAGCCGCATCCCTTTCAGGAGAGGATTAGAGACATGTTCTCTCGACTGATTCTGAGCAGGCAGAGATGTTTCCCCCTCCAGATCTGGTGTTTTTTTCCCCAAAACTTGTTTTCCTCCTCCAGCCTCTTGTGCCCTGAAGTCCCCAGTTAATTCTTTAAATTTCCGCCTCTCCTAGAGAGGTGGAACAATTCCATGTTTAGGTGGTGTTTGGTGACTCTGGTCATACGTGCCATGCATTACATGACACATGGTTTCCTTCACTGGCATCCCCAGGCCTGTGTAAGTGCATTCGGGCATGGGGCCTTAGGGGAGTCTCTGTTTCTGCTGGTCAGAATTCTCAGTTGACAAAAGAGGGAGAAGAAACACCTTGGTCCTCCTGCATATACTGAGGTGGCCATAGAGGCTCTGTGACCTCCATCAGAGATCTTTGCACGCATCCTCATCTCCTGAATGACTAGGTTTTCTAACAAGAGTGCGGATGTCAGAAAGGCAGGAAGGCTGGTGCAGGCCTGAAGAGAACTCCAGAAGTTTCACTCACAAGGAGTGAGCTCACCCAGGAAGCCACCTGCAGAGCCAGGATGGAGCTGTGGGACAGAGCAGGGTGTCAGTCACTACTGAAAGACAAACAGGACATGGCAGAAGCAGAGGGAGGCCCTCACCAGACCCTTGAGAAATGCCACACCTTCCCTGTCAGCTTCCTGAGAGGCTCTTGCAGCTTCAGTCCCAGATTGTAGGGCCCTGATTGTAGGGCCAGGGTCACTTTGGAATCTGTGCCTTCCCTCAAACAGAGAATGACACAGCAGAGCGGCAGCACAGTGCGTTGGGAACGTGTGAGCCCAGCAGATTTTGAGTCTTGGCCCACAAAGGTCATATGGGAAGCTGAAACCCATCTTCTCTTGCTTTCTGTGCAGGTGCTTCTAGAGAGAGAGCAGGAGCAGAGTGCTTCATCAGAGATGCCATGCCAGACTCAGGGAGAGCTGTTCCCAGCCCGAGAGCAGGAAGAGCAGCTCAGGCAGCAGGTGGAAGAGCCACAGGAGAAAGGCCAGGTAAGCCTGACTGGCCAGGGCACAGAGGGAAGGGCAGGAAGAAGGGCATAAACCACAGCTCTTGGTTTATGCCCTGAGGAGGCCAGGAATCCCACAGGCACTGGAAGCACAGAGCCTTGGAATCTGCAGAGAACAGCCCTGGGACAGGAGGTTTGCAATGGAGGCAGATGTGGGTAGGGAAGCAGAAAGAAGTGGCTGAATCAATGTGATTTTGAGGCTGCAAGAAAAAAAAAAGCTGAGCCTGATGGCAGCTCCCAGTCACTTGCTCTGCTTTTTTGTGTACAGAAGATGAAGGCAGAGTCACAAGCAGAGCTGCCCGAAGCTCAGAGTGACATGGCAGTGAAGGGGAGGAACAAGGAAGAGATGAGAAGAATTCAAGAGAAGAATCTCGATCAGCAGAGGGGCGATCAACACAACCAGGTGAGTGAAAGAGTGGCAGCCACTCCTCTCATGAAACATCCTCTCACTTGTTTTTTAGAGAGTATGAAGGAACAGCTTGATGCAGAGCTTCAGATAGCTCACAGTATGGTCAAGGCAAGGCAGAAGTGGCTGGAGGAAGAAATGAAAATCATCAGACAGAAACTTAATGTCTTCTGTCAGTCTCTGCAAAAGCAAGTGAGTGAAAGTGGGATGCAGCCACTGCAGTCATCAAAGTGGTGTTTTCTGCCCTTCTTGCCTTTCCACTCAGAGCAGCAGCGAGTAGGGTGATGCCTCTTAGTGCCATCCTGCCTTAGTGTGTATCACAGTCACTCTGAGGGACATTTCCTGCTGTGCTGAATCTCAACTGCGGCCTGGACAGTGAAACTTGTCCTTTGGCCTTTGGGCCAGCAGTCATCCAAATTGATTCCTGCTGGCCTGTTCCTGCTCCCCTTGTTTCTGGAGGTATTTTAACAGTGGAATGTGGTGACCCAGATGGAGGATTGAAACAAGCTGTTTTATCCCCTGTCAATCTGTTCTTTCCCTTTCCTCACAGTCGATGACTCCTGGCGGACAGGAACAAGCTGCAGTGTCTGACTGCTTTGTTCTCTTTGACTTGAGCTGCAAGTGCTGACTTCTCACCGGGCAGCCTGCACAGACTTCCAGAGAATGTCTGGCAGTGAAGGACCCCAAGTTAGGAGTGAGGCACAGGAACAGTGCCCACCAGAAAGTCTCCAGGTCCAGCTCATCATGGGCTCTGAACCTGCTGCCGCAGCAGCATCACCTCGAGGAAGCTCTTCTGTGACACCTGGGAACTCGAGCTCAGGCAGTTTGTTCATCTCCCTGGAACAGCAGACTGAGGAGAAGTACCTGGAGATGCTGGGTACGTCTGGGCTGTTTCTTGTCTGAGGGACAGTGTGCTGTGTGCAGGTGCCAGCAGAGCTGTACCAAATGCTCCTCCTGAGTTTGGTGCCACAGGGCTATTTAGGACTCCCTAGAGGAAGCGCTGCGCTCCGAGGCAGCGAGAGAGCGCTCTGGGTGTTCCTGCTGCCTCTGAGGGCACCTTGGACTGGCTTGGGTTTGCCTGAGCTTCCCTCTCTGCTGAAGGCTGAAGCAGGGATTGTTCTTGCATCAGCAGAAGGCTGTGACCTAGCAAATGATCTAGATGTGCTGTGTGCTAATGGCCAAACTGAACAGAATTTTTAGCTTCCTAAATTCTCCTTAGACTCCCGAATTCCAACCAGCCATCAGCGCAAAAAAACTTCAGAGAAATGGACTGGCTTTGGAGTTTTGTCTTTTTGATTGGGGATTATTTTTTGTGGGGGGGTGGGAGAGTGGGGTTGTTTTATGCTGTTTATTTTTGGTGGGGTTTTTTGCTGTGTTTTTCTCCATCCTGAAGGAGCCCTTCTGCCCCACATCTTACTGATGTCATTTTTATTACTGTTACCACTACTACATCTGCAGTTTATTTTCATGAGAATGCTCTAGTTTTGTCAATAAGAGAATACTATCTTTTTGTCAATAAGAACTAGTGAGAAAGAAGTTTAGGTTAAAGGGCAAATAGAGAGCACAAGGTGTTTTCCACATGCTCCCAAAGAAAAAAGCAGTATGTTTATACCAAGTTTTATTTGATCTTCTAGTTTTATGCTTCTCAAGGTGTGTCCAAGAGACACATCCAAGTGGCAAGATCAGATAAAACTCTACCGCAGACGTTTTTCAGGAGAGAGCCTCCAGCCCAGCCATGGTATATTCCTCAGTTTAATGGCATTTTCCATACCCGATTCCCACTCTTTGCCACGACTGTTAAAATCCTACGCATTGGCCCAAGCCCTGCTTAGATCAGTCTCGAAGAAAATACATCAAGTCCTTTGTGATTCTGTAGCACAACCCAATGAATCTGCTTCTTGTATTTAGAGCTGCCAGTCCTGTGCTCTCAGATAGGACCTGGTAGAGTTGAGCAGAGAGCCCAGTGGATTCTGTGTCTACAACCACCTGTTGGGACAAAAAGGGCACTGATCCACACCTCGATGGGGCTGATCTCAAAGCCCATCCTGTTGTGTCCTGAATGGGGGCAAAAGCTTGTACAGGGCTCAGGTGTGCGAGGGCATACATGTCCCTAAGTCCGGCTAGCTGAAGGGGAGAGACGGCCGACGCCCCTGCGCATCTGACGCCAGCCCCCCTTGGCGTCGTGGCCTCAGGCTGGGCTGGATCGCGGACTTGGATTACTTGCGCTGGATGAGACGAAATAAGGGAGCGATCACTTACTGGGGGTTAACGTCGGTTTATTGAAGGACGCTGCTACCAGCAATGGCAACCAACAGGTGGAAATGACCCCAGCAAATGGCCCCGAACAGGGGGAGAGGCAAGGTTTTAAAGGGAAGGGGTGGAGAAGGGAGGGAATCCCAGCTAACCAATGGGAGAATATGTGGGGAGATACATAATGAAACTGACATTAGAACATTTCCAATAAACACAAAGTAAAGGAGGGGCCCCGGGACACCAGCCAACCACAACCCCCAGTGAGAAGAAGGTTCTCAAAAGCTGGGAGGAGTAGGGGGTGATTGACTGGGCCCAGGGAGGAGGAAAAACTTACTTATAAGGTAGAATAGGGGAGGGGAAGTTACATACCATAAGCAATTGACAACAGAGGGAGAAGGGGTAACCACAGCAACATAACTGTAAGAGGAGCTGTGGTGGGAAAACTGGAGAGGGAAGAACCATTTTACAAACGACAAGGGGGAACAATACACAAAAAAAGGGGAGCAAAACAAGAAATTTAAAAACACACTGCAACCTTCAGGCTCACTCTGGCTTCTTCCCATCAGTGCCTGTCAGTGCCTGGGCTTTGCCAGCCTTGTTGTGGTCGCTGCCCTGCCCCTGGGGGCTGGAGGGACTGCAGAGGCTGGAGCCTCCCTTAGCTGGGAGGGTCCCGCTGCTGCCCGGCTGCTGCAGCGCGGAGCTGCCTGAGGCTGCAGCCCCTTCTCTGGGTCGGCCTCTGCCTCGCACGGCCTGGACTCACAAGAGGGTCAGCATCTGCTCTGGGCAGCTCTCTGTGTCACAGGGGTGCCTGAGGAGCTCTGCTGTCCTCTGTGCCCGTGCCCACCATGCTGAGTTGGGAAGATGGGAACGTGTGCGGTGCCGAGAGGGCGAGTGCAATGGGAGCGACTGATCCGCGCTGTCAGGGTGAAGAGAAGCGGCGTGGTTCCTCATGCGGGACACGGGCAAGGGCGTCTTTGAGCTCAGCCTGCTCATAAAGGGTGAGGGTCCTGATGCTGAAAGCCCCATCACAATTGGTTCTGGCATGAGCTGCTCTGGTTTACAACTGGGAAGGCATTCTATTGGCAAACTGCTGAAAGCTGGAGAAAATGTCCTCCTCTCCTGGAAATGCACGGCCCTGTGCTTTGTTTCCTGTCAAGAGAACTCTTCAAAGGAATGTAAAAAATCAGTCTCTGAGCCAGCCATCTGCACTGCAAGGCTGCCTGTCTTGTTACTGTCATTGTTGCTGTTGATGTTACCCAGCTGACCCCAAAGGGCTCAGAGCCCCCGACAGTGGGGCTGCCTTTTGTATCTCCTGGAAGCTGGGATCTCTGCTAAAAGAGATCTTGCATTTTGTTTCCCTCAGGGAGAATGGTGAACAACATAAAAAATCCCCTTCTGAGATACAAAGACCTGGAATATATTGGCAGCGGGTAAAACCAACAGCAGTTACTCCTGCACAACCATGGGCCAGGTGTTTTTCTGGTGGAATGTCTATCCAGCGTGAAGTCAGGCCAGCTGCAGAGATGTTCCCACACTCAGGATAGATTGTCCCATCTCTCAGTGCTGCTCAGAATTTGTGAGTGGGCGCAGGAGGCACGCTGCAAAGATCTTGTCTGCATCAAAGAACAAGACCTGGAAGGTCTCCTTGTCACTCATGTTTGGGACAGCTCTGTGTTAATTTTCTTAGCATTTCTTGATGTCTCTAAATTGTCTGGCCACAGTAATGAATGGAGAAGAATCTTGCTTGCCTGAAAGAGCAACCTACTCCTGATAGCTGTGAGATAACAGTGCCCAGGAACATTTCTTTCCCCCGGTTTGCAGAAAGAAAACGCTGTGTTCAGGATAGGAACCACACAGTTAAGAAAGGGAAACCCAAGAGGAAACACTTAATTCCCTTTAGAAGCAGAAGCCCAGCGCTTCAGGAACAGGCCCAGTGCCCATGCACTTGAGAGGAAAATGCATCATCTGCCTTCTGGCAGAGCCCTCCTGCATCCTGCAGGTTTTACACATTTACAGCACAGATCTCCTGTGTGGGCTGGCTTTCACTGCAAGATCTAAATGGCTTCTCCTTTCTCTGCTTCTCTTTTGTTTCTAGGAGTTTTGGAGATGTTTGTAGAGCACTCAGCAATGCCACAGGGAGAGAGGTAAATGTCAACAGCCCCTGCAGACTCTGCTGCTCTTGAGGGGCTTTCCCCTCTGGTGTGAGCTGGGGCTGGAGCTTTGGGTAGAACCGTGCTGAAAAGGCACAAGAAGCACAGACTGGTGCCAGCCTGCAAAATACATTTGGCACTTTGTCCTCCTCAGCTGCCGGAAGGAAGGCACGCAGGGCAGCGCTTCCTTTCAGACAAGGACGCGCTCACTCGCTCTCCATTGCTAAAACAAAGGTGGTGCCTTAGAGCACCTCCCTGCTCTTTGGGGCTACAGCTTCACAGTCCTGAATTCTCGATTCTGGCTAACAGCAAATCCATCGGAAAGTTACTGGTGGTTCCTTATCCACCTGCAGTGCTGCACTTGGCAACTGCACATAGGGAGAGATCTGCAAGGTGCCCTAAAAGCCCTAAGCCCTGCCCATAGCCCAAGATGTATCCACAGAGTATTAAGGCATGGATTACTTCTTCTGAATCCTAGAAAGAGCAGCAGAGATTGTGGTCAGAGGTTTGTGGGTGATAGTTGAGACACAACTGTTACCAAGTGGACAAGGCAAAATGTCAGTGGCCCCACGTGTCCTGTAACTGGCTCCCAAGGCAGCAGAGAAATGGGCTGTTGGAATGTCAGTTCCTAATTACTGCAGTGCCTAATCACAAGGCAGTTTGGCACAGCTCAGCTGTGTCATTGCAAAATCAATCGCTCCATGTGCATTGTTGTCCGTTGCCACCAACTGCTCAAGGTGTCTTCACAGGCAGGGACCTATGTGAGTCCTTGGATTTTCCTGAAAGGAAGAAACCCCAGGCACAGAAAGCACCATTTCTAGAGCAATGGCAGGGCAAAAATCCCAGCAACATGAAGACATCACAATCAACAGATGACTGGGACTCTGGGCCACATTTGCCTGGGATGGCCAGGTGCCGCACATGACAATTGGGGAACAGATGGTCCCATTTTTCTACTTTCTAGGTCTTTCAAGGAACTAGAGAAAACCTCATTGAGCCTGTGAAGCACTGAGCTTGGAAAGTCATGGTTCATTGTTCTTGTTTTGTTTTCTTTTTCTCTTTCCTGTGGACAGCATCCATTTGTAACAACAGCCAAGCCAGCATCCATCCTGGCACCACTCATCAACTCAGTCCAGAAGAAGTAAGAGACAAGAACATATCATGTCAAGATGTTATCTCCATAGTCAATTTTGAGTAGAATTGTAGAGTCAGATTTTAGAGTAGGATTGTTGAAGAGTTTTGTCGGATAGGGTTATAGACTAGGATTAATTAAGTAAAGTAATTAAAGTTTCTGAAATATCAACTCATTTGGAGGATGATTTGAAAGATCCCCTTCTGACTCTTTCAGCAAAACACAACATTTCCTCCTCAGTTAGCAGTTGTTTTTCTACTGGTGCTAAGACACACTTATGGTTTCTTTTGAATGGTTCAAAAGAGAGGAAGGTTCTTCTTCATTCATCCTACCCAGAGCACACTGTCTTTGGAATACCACCCACTGCCTGGTTTTGGCACAGCTGTGGTATTTCTAGTTGAGGCAGAAAAGGCAGTGGCATTTGCAGGAAAAACCAAAGGAGGAGTGGGGCAGCCCAGACATCCTCCGTGGATTCAGGCCTGCAGCTGTGACTCAAGAGCATTTGGGTTCCTGCCACTTGGATTTGGATCACTAAATGCAATCTCTTTGGCTGCAGGAGAGGCAGGAACCCAACATGACAGGTCAGAGGCCAATTTCTAGCTGTCACTGCCTGCAGGAAAAGGCTCCATCATGCAGGTCTCCAGCACTCATCATCCTCAGCCAGACACAGCAAGTGCTGGCAACTCAGAAACTTGAACCTCTGCCTTGCACTAAAGACAGCACCTCCCACAACGGGCACTTACAGGTACAGAGTTTTGTGGTGTGGCTCCCTCCATGGAGCTGGTGGACTCACCACCCCTGCAAGCCTTTGAAAAGAGACTGGATGTGGCACTCAGTGCCATGCTTTAGTTGAGGTGTTAGGGCATGGCTTGGACTCGATCATCTTAAAAGCGTCTCTCTTCCAAGCCACTGATTCTGTGAGTATGTTACTGAGGGAGCTTTTCCTGCAGCCCTGGAAAGGGCTGTGGGGGCCCTTGGCTGAGGACGGTTATCAGGGCTCATGGAAAAGAAGCAAAGGGCTCAAGGCGAAGGCTGAGAGGGCAGAGCTGCCCCAGAACAGCCCAGAACCAGCCTCATGTCCTCCTCCTCAACCTGCGCCCTCTGCGCTGCCCTTTGCGGCGCCGGCGGCTCCTCTCGCTGCGGGGCTCCAGGCCGTGCTGGGGGCCGGGCCCCTCGACTTCGGGAAGTGTCAGAGCCTCGGAGGCAAGCGGCTGCTGCTGTTGTGGCCGGCAGGGGAGAGCTGCAGATGTGGCTGCACACACGGCGAGCTGCCGCTATGGCCAACTCCTGCCACGGCTCCTGCCTCTGCTCTGGGCTCTGCTCCTGCCCTGTGCGCACAGAGACGGCAGAGGGCTGCCCGGCAGCTCCGTGCCGCTCCGCAGCGGGCCCGGCCGGGTTGCTGCTCTCTGCGGCCTCTGCCCGCCGCTGCCGGCCCCGCCGCGCTCCCGCCTGCCTCTGCCGCGGCCGGGCCCACACCGGAGGCAGCACATTGCGGCCGGCTCGGAAAAGCCCTGCCCGCAAAGCGCCCGCCACACACTCGGCCTCAGGGCACAGGCTGCCGGCGTCCTCGCAGCTGCGAGCCGGCCCGGGCCGCCTGCCGGCCTCGGCCACAGCTCCCGCCCGTGTCTCCATGGCCGTGGCTGCTCAGCACAGCGGGCTGAGCACAGCCAGCGCCAGCAGCAGCTCCTCACGGGCCCAGGCTCCTGGCGCTCCAAGCCCGCCCAACCCCGAATTCCAGCCCTGAGGGGCTTGGCATCCCAATGCATCCCCTGGGGACAGCAGAGTCGGCCGCTGAGCTCAGCCCATGGTGACTCCACCAAGTGACCAATGGAAAATTCACCAAATCCTCATCAGAGACAAGAAAAAACTCCCATGGTGCCTGACAGCCTGAAGCAACTGCCAATTACAGGTCATTTCATCCATGTGGGAAAAGAGCCTTTTGCATTAAAGCAGAAAAGAGTTATCTAAATGGAAGCCAGGAGCCAACAACAAATTTATTTGGACTCATGCTTCTTCTGTTGGTTAAAAAGACCAAGAAATTGCAATCTTGCTCTTCTGACACAGGCCTCTGTTCATGATGCGAGATAGTGAGTGCCGATGTGCAGCAGCTGATGCAAGGAACAGGGACGAGGATGCAGCAGGCACAGCGCCAAGCTGACAGAGGGATGATCTCTGGCAGTGGCACTGAAGGAGAAGAGTTTGCAGGCAGGACAGAAAATGGCTCTTTGTTTCACCTCTTCTTTCAGTGCTGCTAAGAATGCAGCCTGGAGCAAGCTGGGAACACCAGAGTATAGATCTCTTTCCAGGCAGGGCTGCATCTGCTGAAGGGGCAGAGGGAGCCCAGCAGGGATCAGACACAAAGCAGCAGGGGACTGAGGAGCCCCTGTGGTGGCAGTGAGCAGCCTCGGGCTCTGCTCACTGCTGGTGGCATTTTCTGTTGAACCACCTCCAAGGACTTCTGCTGTGCGCTGTAATTCTAAGTGTTACACCCCTTGGGTTTTTTTTTTTTTTTGGTTGGTTTTGTTTGTTTGTTTGTTTTTAGGGGTTTTTTTTTTGTTTGTTTTGGGGTTTTTGTTTTGCTCGTCTGCTGTACCTTCTTTTCTCCAAATTTTCCTACCCTGTCAGCAGCAGCCCCAGCTCAGAATTGGCTCTTAAATATCAGCAAAGCAGCTGGCAACAACAATGGGTGGAATCGTGTGGCTCAGGAATACTTATGCCAAAGCCCTGCCAGTGCCTTATGATTTGTCAGAACCTCCTTTTTTGTGCAAAAACTAGGGATTAGTGGATGTTTTTTGCAAGGGCTCCTGAGAAGCAAATGGTATGCTGGGATTCTCATGAGTGTACCCGTTAACTTCATTGCAGCAAAACAGAAAGTAAGGTCAGGGTAGCAGAGCAGCTGGGAGCTGGTCACTCCCTGCAAAGGGCTGGTGTAGGATGTGGGAACACCACATTCCAGGATGGGCCAGAAGGGTAAATGTGCTCAAAGCACTGCAGGTGAGGTTTGGGTTCACTCAGAGGGCAGTCAGGGCTGGTGAGCACTGAAGATCCAGCTGCAGTCCCCATCCATGTCCCTTTCAGTGCTGGCTTTAGGGTGTCTGCAGCCTGGATCCAGAGCGCCCTGGGAGGCTCCTGTGGCTGCCTTTGCACCCAGGCTGAGGATGCCCAGGAGCCGCTGAGGCCGGCAGTGGGGACCAGGGCTGGGGCTTGTGGCCTGGCAGGTGTGGCTCTGGGGGCTGTGACATGCCAGGGCACGGGTCACTGTCACTGCCCTCCAGAGCCCTGGCTAGCTCTGTGATGTTCCAGGCACAATGGCAAGAATGAGGAACAGGTTAGGTTGGGATTTTGCTTGAGCCAGAACCTCTAGGCCAGCTGCCCAGCAGTAGAGATCCCTGGAGGACCCAGTGAAGGAGGCAGAGACAGCTCTTCTGCAGTGTAAAGTGCAGCTAATTTATCAAGACAGGCGATGGAAAGGTTGGCAGGAGAAATTCCCCAGAGGGAAACAGAGGTTAAAAAACCCCCAGCACTCTTCTGCACGGGCTTTTAAAATCTTTCAAAACGGGGATGGACAACATATAGAAACCAAAAAGTGACTCTCAGGGTGTTGTTTTGGGGGCTACAACAAATCAGAACAAGGGGAGGAGGGAGGGTTGGGATAGGGATTGGATCTTGGGGTGAGGGACAGGGAGCTTTCTGGAACAAAGGGTAGGCGTTGGGCTGATGGATGGGCCTAAAGGGCCGGGTTGTCTTGACAGACAGGGAAAAATCCGGGGAGGAGGGAGGGAATTGCTTGAGGGACACTTGGGTAGGAGGGCATAACACAGGGGAGAAACTAACTGCAATAGGTCGGGGAACACTTGAACATACCGCAAGCTAACAGAACATTTGACTCAGAAACTAATGCAGTGCAACACAGAAATTCAGGGCTTCAGCAGCCGAGAGGTGGCACGATTGGAACCCGCAGCAGCTGGTGAAAGCCATCTCTGTCCTTCAGGTTCCTGCTGTGTGGGAAGGTGCTGCGAGTTGTGGTGGCTGCACTCCCCCTTTGCTGGGAGGATGATCTGTACCAGGGGAGAGCAGAAAGCTGCCGTGGTGAGCAGAACATGCTCAGAGCATTCCAGTTCAGAGAATGGCACTGCCCCTGAAGGGCAAAAAGCTTGAAAGCATAGAATTCTGTGCAGAACCGTTGCACAGATTTTCTCTTCTAGAACATGCCCATTTTTGTATTCTGTAGATGAATACCCTGGGTTTTATAGAATACATGGGTTTTTTCTAAAGTTTTTTGGGGGAATTCTCAAGTTTATTTCTATTTGCATTTTACATACAGCATGTATACAATTTTTTTTTTCTTTTGGAAATATTTAGGGAAAAAATAACTAAGAATTTTTTAATCCTTTGGGATATTGTCATTAATATCCTTAGAAAGCAAAACTTGTTGAACATGTGTGAAAACACAGAGAGGGGGAAAATAGCATAAAAGTCTTTTAGAACAGGGCGTGTACGAAGGAGTGCAGAACTGAGTAATTTCTCCAAGGGCAGAATTAGCAAGATATATCACCAAGAATACCTGCCAAGATACTTCCTTAAATCGAGGGAAAAGTGACCTGCAGCGGTACGAAGTACAGCCAAAGCAAATGAAAACCTTTGGAAAAGAAGGAATTTTGCCAGTGAGATCAGTCTGTCTGGATAACTGAGGGATGCCCATCAACCTTGCACTGCATTCCTCAATATTTGCAATGTCTTTTCTCCCAATTTCTGTGAAGTGACTAAGCTGCAGTTGTTTAACCATTAATTTAAGCTCATTGGGGAATTACCAAGCACCATGTATGTTCTTTTGCAGCTGAGCAGGACTTGACTTTCCCAAGTCTTCTACAAAGCAGAAGGGAACCACACAGCTGCTTGTGCTAATGTTAATGAAGGGTTTCATGAAAGCAGGTGAATGAGAGCATTGCATTATAGAACTTCCACATTCAAGAAAACAGGAGTCCACTTAGAATAAAACCTATAAGGCTAGCATAACATCAGAACAGGATGAAATGAAATTACTAGAAAGGAAGTGATGCATTAGAAATGAAGTGTATCATTTCTGATACATCTGCATGCATTTGCAAGCTGAAACAGAAAAAGAAGGGCAGAGATAACAGGGAATGAAGATTTTAAAATTGCACTGTGCAGAAGAGACATACGAACCACCAGTGTGAACACAGGTGGGAGATTCATCTTGGAGATGGATTAGAGTGGAATCCATTCACTGAATGTTTCTGGTGCACATGAGTGCAAAGACTGAGGAAAAAAGGAGAAAAGTTTAGTTTCTGACAGCTATTTAGATTCCTGGAGCATTGTCTAGAGATGTAAAAATCTAAAGCCTCAGAGAATTTGAACCTAAAATATCCCCAAACGGATTGATCAGGTATGATGGGCACATCTCTGCTCTTTTCAGAGTCAATGAAATTGACAATGAGTGTCTGGAAATTAGGAATGCGCGCCCAGATTTTATCTCGGTTACTTTAAGAACACCTTAATAAGGCACTTCAGGAACTGAACTATGAAGCTCTTCACCGGGCTGTATTTACTTTACATTTGAATACAGGCTGGTAGAAGGAGAGATCTGGCTTTAATTTCTCCCCAAATCACCTGTTGCACTCTCAGGTTATGAGTGGATGTAAAATTCAGCTAATCACTCTCTCTATCCATGAATATTCCACTAGTGAACTGATATGTAGAAATATCCTTTTTCCCTTGGTACCTTCCTAAATGGTGCCCTAATGAACAGGAGACTTGCATAAATCTCACATAATATCACCAAAATTGCTGAAATTAACACTCAATTCCACGATCAAAGCTTCTGGGAAAAGGCTTGACAGCATCACTGAAGAAAGTCAAACTTGGGAGAGAAACATGCATTTTAGCACTGATCAAGGGGAAAGAAATAGAAATGCTGTAAAAATTCCAAGTGGAAGGTAAGGAGAAAGACAGGCAGCACAGGAAGCACAAGGCCCCGTCAGATGACCTGTGGAAGGTGACTTTGTGCCCCAGCTCTGTTAGAGGACGTTCCCTGTCATTGGTGCAAGCAGCCGGAGACATAAATACTGATTGATTTGGGGGCCACAGTCTTGGTAAATGCAGAGGTGGTTCAGTAACGTGATACATTTTATATATTCTATTTATTACAGTACATTTATTCAAATATATATCATGTGGTGTATTGTAGAAGTACTTTAAATCAGAGGATTTTGGGAAAGCTGCTCCTCAGTGAAGAGGATTTCCAGCCTAGAGGAACATAAAAATAAAAAGAAGACCATGGACAGTGCCATTGCCAGAGGCCCAGGCTATTCAGAGGAATGGATCGTCCCCTTCGCCGCCTGTAGCTGATACCCCTGTCAGTAATATGTAGCAACTCCAGGGACAACGAGATGGGAAACCATCTCTCTAAACCAGAATGGGGCATCTTTTATTAGCTTGAGGCAATTTTACAGGGTAAAGGATGTTCAGACATCTCAAAACATAAACAAAAAGACTTACTATATCTGGGAAAAAGTGAATACTCAAAATACAGACTTGAAGTCTGATTTTACCTTTGATTTCTGGGACCAGATAAAGTGGAAAATTCACAATCTAGTCTCTCTCAAAATGGAAGAGTCTTTGGTCAACCTTATGCCTGTCTCCACAGCTTTAATGGAGAGCTTTGATCAGAGTGATTGTAACAGAGACTTTCTCAAACATCAGAACAGAACACCTGGCTCTGAGACTTTAATTCTGAGTGGTGCTGGACCTTCATCCTTCTCTGTGGGGATCTTAAATTTTGTTCACGGTGTCCTGGCATGTCCAGGGTTTCTCCAGGCAGTGTGCACAGCACCCCGAAGCCCGGAAAAGGGGAATCAGATCAGCTTCCAGCTTTGGTCGTGTTCTCTGCTTTTTCCAGGATTCCCTGAGTCACTGATGCTGCAACCAGGCATCGTCCCAACTCCTCCAGGAAATCATCCACCCCCAGAATTCCCAGACAAATGTTTGAGATTTTTCTTGCATTCCAAGAGTTTGGGGGGTCATGGGACATGTTCTAGGGAGGCTGGGAATCAAATGGGTCCAGGAGATTAATGTTTGAGGAAGCTTTGCAAAAGAGGAGCTGCTGTTTCTGTGGTCTGCTTCCCTTCTGAAAAAGATGTGGCCGGATCTTATTCTGAAGTTGTGCAGGTGGGGTCAGCCAAGGGGGGCCTGGATCCGCTCTGCCTTGCCGAGGGGCTGCAGGGTCGCTCCTGTCACTGTTTGCCCTTCCCAGGAAGTCACCCCTCGGATCAGGCTCAGGCTGGCAGTTTGCTTTGGAGCTCTGAGGACTCTTTTCATATAGATTCCTCTGCCAAAACTTTCCGGGATTTTCACCACTTTTGGCTCCCCAGCCTCCAGTTACAGCAGGTGGGGGGGCTTTGGATTTGGCTCTGCCTGCAGGGGAGCGGGCAGGGGAGAGGACAGAGGTGGCGGGGGGCAGCCAGGGCTTGAGCAGGGCAGGGATGGCTCTGCCCAGAGAGGTGGATGGGGTGGAGGTGGGAGAGCTCAGGAAAGTTGCTGTGGAGGCACAGACAGTTCATTCAGAAGCCTTGAAGCCTGTCTCATTGCCATTGGGGTCAGGGGTGGGGAAAGCATGCTGAGATTGCTCTTGGGCCTGAGAGTTTTCCAGCTGAATCCCTGCGGGCATGGATACAATGTGGAACCTCTCACAGTCCATTGGAAAGCATCACAAATACAAAGTCGGGGTCTACAGCTGGAGAGCAGCCCGATTTGTATGAATCTAAAAAGATCCAATTTAGTGAATCCAGATGTGAGTTAGCAGGCTCTGGCTTTCTTCCTCTCACCAAGAACTTGGAGCTCTCCTCCCCAGCCCTTCCTGGCAAGGCTCCCAGGAAAGTTGCTGCAGCAACACTACTGCCAAGTGACGCCAGCCAGGGGCTATTTACAGACTACGAACGAGACAGGGCTGCTTTGGAAGGTGCCTAGAGCTGTTTATTTTTCAGCATCAGTCACATTATATGATTATGATAATGGGAAGATGCTAGCAGCGCACAATCCAGACAGCAGGCCAAAAATCATAAGGTTAAAACTTACAATATAAGCTTCTTAACAAATCACACAAAGCAAAACATGTTGATAGTAGTTCTATCCAATCACCATAAGCACACGTAGCTTTGGTTAAAACAATGCTTGTTTATTTCGAATACAGTACCTGTTTGTAAGCCTTAAAACACAATGCACAGAGCTCCATTATTAAGCTTCAACGTTCCTAATATCTTGCTAGACAAACTTTCTGCAGCTTATAGAGCTATTCAGACAAGCATTAATACACAGGCTTATTGTTGGATTTGCCCTTGCTTTTTCTACAGTTTAAATAATTTTTTCTGCTGACCTATCTCATGACTGTTTCTTTAGCTCTACTCACAGTTCTGAGGCCTGCCTTTTGCAGCTTTCCCAAAACCCTCTAATTTTATGCATTCCCTCAATTCCCCCTCTCTCTTCACCCAAAAAGAAACCTTACCAATTGTGTCATTTATTACTTGCGTTTTGTAGCCTTACTATAATATTTTTGTTTCTTATCTGCTTAAAGCATGTTTTTGTTGGCACTAAGCATTGCTGTATTAAAACACAGCAATTTAGTGCTGTGAAGGTCCAGTCAGTGGAAAGGGCATAAATTATGCCTGACAAGAGTTAAGAGTCATTGTTCAAAAATCTCTTGTCGATTCCAGGGTCTTAACTCAAAACCTTCCTCCATTTCTATTCCATCATCCACCATCTCCGTGACATTTTGAGCACCTGTCTGTGAATCCATTTCCTACCTCTCTCTCTTGTGTGATAAAAACTTCTTGGACAGTTTTGTTCATCTCTCGTTGCACACACTGAAGTATGCAAGGTATTACTATTAATATCACTACCAAAACACCCAATACATATGGAGACCTATCTTGCAAAGTTCCCTTAGCCAAGGTGCAAAGCTTCATTCTTAGGACAAATTATCTGACCAGGACCCACCATCTACTTTAATTTGGGCTGTCAAATCTTTCAGCTTTTGTGTGCTTTTGAGGATGGATTCAGAGTGATCAGACAGGTTCATACAACACAATCCTTCAAATTCCTCACAACCATGTCTTTGTGCCAGTAAAAGAAAATCAATTGCTGCTCTCTTTGGAAGGGTAGCATGTCTAACACTATTAACATCAGTCAACATGTCACTGATTGCAGTGGATGTGCCATTAGTTTGTTTACTCAGCCAACATGCAACCCGATCTAATTGTTTCAATGCCATTGCTGAAGCCAGCTGGGGTAAAAACAAACCGTGGAACTTGGAGCTTTTTGGCAGGGTTCATGGGACAGCTGATTGCTGTGAAAACACTACCTGTTCTTCTGGATCAGATACAGGAGTGATGAAAAGGAAAAAAAACCACGGTCTAAATCGACAGTAGACCTTCCATTGCAACTACCTAAGTGGTCTAATATTATTCCAAATTTAGAAAAAATTTGGATTCAAATAAACACTTCCTTGCCTTACTTGTAAGATATGGTCATAATGATGTAAATCCACAATACGAAATTCCTTCTCACCATGAGATCAAAGAACTTATAGGAAAAATGCAAAACAATTATTATAACTTTACGTGATCAGCCTCCAAGTGTAACAGAGATGCTAACACCTTGCAGTAAGCTCATCTCTCCAAAACATCTTGCTAATGTGCAAGTCAGTGCTTTTGGAAAGCAGATTGCATATTCTTAAGAAAAGTTAGGAAACCATTGAGAGATACGTTGGGAAAGGCTTTGGGAGAAAATTGGGGACAATAAATGGAAAAGCTTTAAAAGGCTCTTGAAGCACAAAGAAACATTTTCTAAAAATCTGTTGGTACTGCACAGTTGGACTCTCATAAAAAGGCTTGTGGCTTTGCTTGTGGTAAAGCAGGACACATGAGAAGAGATTGTCCTACAACAACAGTCAAACCTAAACCACTTTCTATTTGCCCTCAGTGTAGGAAAGGGAAGCATCTTGCTAAGTCCTGTCGTCCTCAATTTGACATTGATGGCAAAGCTTTGTCGTTAAACTCAAAAAAGAGCGTGGATTATCACCGCACCTGGACACAAGTAGTGACCTACTTACAGTCAGTTACCCAGTCAAATAGCATTGGTACCTCAGTCATTTATGTCTCAGTCAACCATCCCTCAAATGGTCCCAGGTCAATACCCTCACGTACAAGGTTTGAATTGGCCTCCTCAGAATTGATATGCCTTTTAAATAATTTCTGATATGAAAGTATTTCTACTGCAATTATCAGGTTTTTTCAGCAAAGACAGGAGCTTTTGATTCTAGGCAGAGCTAGCACCAAAATTTTCAGACTTTCAGTCTTTCCAACGGTTGTTTCAATAGATTTTAACAATACACCAATATATTTAAATCTTACATGTAACGTTCCTATTGCGACTCCACCAAAAACACCTATAGCTATTGCATTTCTTCTACCCATGAGTACAGCCAAGCAAAACAACTTTCCAGAGAATTCAATGCTGTCTGTGCCATTTGGAAGCTTGAGATCTTTTGGATGCAATTTTTGGAACGCAAGCAAGAAAAATTGACTTGCTTCCTGACTCACTGTGGTAAAACAATTTACATTACAGGCATGCCGGATACTGGTGCAGATGTCCCTGTAATCTCTCACATGTTTTGTCCCAGAGATTGGGATTTAGTAGCTCCTGCAGGTTCTCTCACAGGGACTGGAGATGCTACCGTATGTTTGCAAAGTGCATCCATGATTAACATTACAGGTCCTGAAGGAAAGACGGCAATAGTGCGTCCTTTTCTTGTTCAGAAGCTTCTCACCGTCTGGGGGAGATACGTCCTGTCCCAATGGGAAGCAGAACTGGAGGTGGGCCTGTGATGGAAACCACGTCAAAACCTGCCACTTGAAAGCTGAACTGGAAAATTGATCCTCCTGTATGGATTGATCAATGGCCTTTAACAGAGAAAAAATTAAATAGCCTTAAAGGATTGGTAAAGGAGCAATTACAAGAAGGTCACATCACACCCACAAAGAGTCCCTGGAATTCACCAGTATTCGTCATCCACAGGAAGGCATTGGACTCCTGGAGGTTGTTTCATGACATGAAGATCAATGTAGTGACTGAAGACATGAGATCTCTTCAACCTGGACTTCCTTCTTTATCAATGATCCCAAAACACTGGCCTCTCATTGTCATTCATTTAAAGGATTGTTTTTTCCACATCCCACTTCATCCCAATGATGCTCCAAGATTTGCCTTTTCAGTTCCAGTCATCAATCAAAGAGAACCCATGCAGAGATAGCACTGGAAAACATTGCCTCTAGAAACGAAGAATTTGCCTATAATTTGACAATATTTTGTCGCACAAGTTTTGTCTCCAGTTCGACAGAAGTATCCAAGATCCGTGATTTCACACTACAGGGATGATTTGCTCATCACAGCTCCAACGAAGCCAGAGATGGAGCAAGTTTTCCTAGTGTTGTTACTGAAATCCAAAATGCTGGACTTAAAATATCCATACCCAAAATTCAAGAAGTTCCACCTTGGAACTATCTGGGATGGAAGATGACTGAAAAAACTATTACACTGCAGAAGATACAGCTCCGCACCTGTGTCAACACCCTGCAAGACTTACAACAGCTTCTAGAAGAAATCAATTGGGTCAGACCTGTTTTGGGAATCACGGACGATGAATTGGGTCCACTTTTTAATTTGTTGAGAGGAAGCTGCGCCATCGACTCTCCTGAACTCTAATACCTGAAGCTCGCGCAGCGCATGACGAGGTCATGGAGGCTCTCCAAAGACAACAAGCTCATCGCTGTATTCCAGAAAAGCCATTCTTTTCTGCAATTTTAGGAGGAAAGATGCAACTTTGTTCTGTCATTTTTCAATCAGACCCTTCTGAGAGAGATCCTTTGTTGAGAATAGAATGGGGTTTTCTTCCTTCGGGGTTTCCAAAGACTATTTTTACAGTCTTAGAGAGGATAACACAAATTCTGATTAAGGCCAGAACAAGGTTATTAAGTTTAGCAGGTGAAGAATTTGCAGTTCTCTATTTACCACTGAAAAAAAGTATCTTGATTGGGCAATGCAAAATTCTGCAAATTCTGATGATTTGCAACGAGAGTTATTAAATTTTGCAGATATTGCTTCTGTTCATTACCCGGCTCACAAATTATTGCAGGCAAAATTGAGTTTTAGAGAGAAACCTTTGTTAAGTAAAGAACCTTTAAACACAATAACTCTCTTCACTGATGGGATCTGGCAGAAGTCACAAATCAGTCATTACTTGGTTGAACCAAACCAAGATCCCAACTAAAACTTGGGAATCAGATATTCAAATAGTAGAGGGATCTGCTCAGATGGTTGAGCTTGCTGCTGTGGTTCAGGCTTCTCAGTTCTTCCCACAACCTTTTAATTTATTCACACATTCTGCCTTTGTTGCTAATGTGGTTAAAAGAATAGAAGGATCAGTTCTAAAGAATCCTAGTAATGACACTTGATATCATTGGCTTTCAAGGCTTTTTACAACTTTACAATAACAAACTAATCCACATGAGCCCTGATGTGAGTTTTTTTCTCACATCAGGGCTCATTCTTCACTTCCTGGATTTTTAGTGGAAGGAAACGCGAGAGCGGATAAACTGACAGTGCTTATTTCAAACACTTTGCCAAACATTTTGGAACAAGCAAAACTGAGTCATGCCTTTTTTCACCAAAACGCACAACCAGCTGTGCGAATGTTTCAAATTTCCAAAAGTCAAGGTAAAGCTATCATTAGTACTTGCCCTGACTGTCAGCTTGGGCAGCCTCCTGTTTCTAGAAAGAGTTGTTCAACCCACGGGGTTTGCAAAGCCTGCACTTACGGCAAATGGATGTCACTAAATAGCCTTCCTTTGGTAAATTTACCAATACTCATGTTTCAGTGGACACATTCTCTGGTGGAGTTTTTGCTTCTCTTCACACAGGGGAAGCAGGTAATCATGCCTGTCAACATTTTTAGCAGACCTTTTGCTTCACTGGGTGTGCCCCAAGAAGAAAAAACTGACAATGATCCCACATATGTTTCTCCAAAATTGGCCACATTTTTAAAGATTGGGGTGTTCGTCATATCCTTGGTATTCCACATTCTCCCACAACCAAGCAGGTGCTGAGAGGACACATCAGACATTAAAACGCACTCTGGATCAAGAGACGGGGGAGTGGAGGTCATACCACAGATGAGGTTAAACAAAGTTTTGCATGTTTTAATTTGTTAAACAACTCTGTTGCAGAACCTGATCCACCGATTTCTAGGCATTTTTACAATAACACACAGGCAAAACTGAGAGAAAATCCCCCTGTTTTAATTAGAAACCCTGGGACAGGACCAATTGAAGGTCCTTTCTCATTAATCACTTTGGACAAAGGGTTTGCTTCTGTCTCTACAGGTGCAGGAAATAAGTGGGACACAGCAAAGAACGTCAAACCATATCGCACCCCAGGACAGTTGATGAGCTCAAGACCGTAGAAGCAAGTACGCAGACATGAGCCAAACAGAGGGATCACGGGTCACACCTGATGTTTCTTGTGCATCGGTGGAACCTGCAAACTCTGATTTTATGTGGTTTATAAATGTGTCACTTGTTGGTTTCGTAGAGCTCTATTGGAATAAGCGTAGGGTTTTTTTGGTTACTTTTTATTAAAGGTCAAAAGTAATGTTTTTGAATTGAGAAGGATATGGGAGGAGCTTTAGCCAACAATTAGCTCACAAAAAGGATGCTGCAAAATCAAATGTTACTACGGTGTCAGTTTTGATTGCTTCTCATAGTGCCGAGTTTTAGTTGATTTGTAGTGTAGATTTTTTTGTGGAACAACCAAAACCAAATGTCTGGGTGACCTTAGCCAAGGCAGCAGGCTCGGATGCCATGTGTTTGTCTAATTCGGAACAGAAAAGCCTTTCTCAACCTGACTAGTCAGTGTGCCAGTAAAGAATTTGCCCTTGGTCAAAAAGCAATTCAATAGTAAGCCTGGTAAAATTGACAATGGGAGGAGCCCTGTATAGGCTTGTAACATCTGGGGAAAAGAACTTCCCAAAGCAGTACCTGAAACCCCAAGAATTAGAAATCCTTGGTCCTTTACCAATGGATTTTTGCCTTACATTTACAGCTAATGATTGGCAAGAAAGTGATCCTCCAAAGTACAATGTTACTCCCTATTATTTTGCAAACAAAAACTCAAGGTTTTGGTGTAATTATTAGGAATGTTGGGAGGTGCTTTCTAAAGCTGACCAATATCCATGACAATTACCAAAAGGATGTTGGTTCACCTGTGTAGATAGGCCCTGGCAGGGCATCCCATCATGCCCTGAAGGTGGCCCATGTAGCAATGGGATGCTCACTGTAATTGCGCCTACTGCCAAAGCGGTCATTAGGAAAAAGCAAAGGGGAACAAGATCTGGTCGTCATTATCGTGAAAACTGTAGAAGTGATTTCATGCCTTGGAAGGCTGCGAAAAGGGTTTCAGCAGGTTTGTTTTTACCCCAGCTGGCTTCAGCAATGGCATTGAAACAATTAGATCGGGTTGCATGTTGGCTGAGTAAACAAACTAATGGCACATCCACTGCAATCCGTGACATGTTGACCAATGTTAATAGTGTTAGACATGCAACCCTTCCAAAGAGAGCAGCAATTGATTTTCTTTTACTGGCACAAGGACATGGTTGTGTGGAATTTGAAGGATTGTGTTGTATGAACCAGTCTGATCACTCTGAATCCATCCTCAAAAGCATACAAAAGCTGAAAGATTTGACAGCCCAAATTAAAGAAGATGGTGGGTCCTGGTCAGATAATTTGTTCCGAGGATGGAGCTTTGCACCTTGGCTAAGGGGACCTTGTAGAATATGTATTGGGTGTTTTGGCAGTGATACTGGTAGTAATACCTTGCATACGTCGGTGTGTATGACAAATGATGGACAAAACGATCAAAGAAGTTTTTATCACACAAGAGAGAGAGGTAGGAAATAGATTCACAGAGAATTCTCAAAATCTCACACAGATGGTGGATGAAGGTATAGACGTGGAGGAAGGTTTTGAATTAAGACCTTAGAACAGGCGAGACTTTTTTGGAACAATCACTTGTAATTGCTATCAGACATGACTTTTGCCCTTTGAACTGACTGGACTTTCACAGCATTAAAATTGCTGTGTTGGAATATAGCAAGGCTTAATGCGAGCAAAAAGGATGCTTTAAGCAAGTAAGAAGCAGGTATGCTGCAGTAAAGCTATGAAATGCAAGGTAGGTAATAAACAACACGGTGACAAAGGCTTCTATTTATCCGAACCGTGAGGGGGAATTGTGGGAATCCTTCAAATCAGAGGGTTCTGGGAAAGCTGCAAAAGTCACATCTCAGAGAAAGCTGAACTTTGGTTACAGCTAAGCAGTAAATTTGTCAGCAGAAAAGTTATATAAGAAGTAGAAAAGTAAGGACAAATAGAACAATGGTTTGTGTCTATTACTGTAGAATCCAGGACATTCATATGTCTGAGATGTAACACAACAGAACTCTCTTTGGTCAGCAGCAAACAGCTTCGTTTATTGCCTTCAGCCCCCTCAGCCCATTTAGCCCATTCCAAACTCCCAGGCCGAGACATCTCATCGGTCTATCTCTGTGCCCCCAGACTCTGAACCAATGCAATGTCTGCATCTTAGGAGAGGTCCCACTGCCTGGGAACTTCTGTCAGTCAGTCCAGAGGCTGCTCCGTGGAGCTGAGCTGGGCTGCTCATTCTAACTTGATTGATACTGGCGCACCAGTGTATTAACATTTGGCTGGAATGACTCCCTGAGCTACAGAAAAGTATCTCTAGCAAGATATTAGGAACTTCTAAGCCTAATAATTGTTATATTTGCCCAATTATCCCATCAAAAAAAAAAAAAAAAAAACAAAACAAACAATATTTAAGGTAGCAGTAATTTTAATTGAATAAATTAGAAAACATATAAATAAGGGATAATTTGGTTCAAATAATAGCACATAAGCAAAAGATACCGCGGGGTACAGAAGGCAGAGTTCTTGACCCTTGCCACTTCACGTACAAGCTTGCCAAGTGAAAATCACCCCTTATACGCCATATGTCAATACCATCCCCTCCTATTTTTGGTTCGTCACTTTTCTGTCTCCGCCTTCCTCACCACCTTTACCACGCATGCGCCACCACTCGGTTTGGTGGTTGCACAAGTCTTCGGGGGTCGTCACTGATGAAGGCCCTATAGTCTTCTTCGTTGTCCTTTAATTCACCTATGGGTTACACATGTGCATCAAGCTAGTATATAGCCAGTACAGCCAATGTAAGCCAAGACTAACGTATCACTCCATCTACATATCAAGGCAATAAATCCCTTAGAATTAGCAATTGTTTGGACCGAACAAGGTTCTTGCTCATTTTTAGCACCTGTATCTTCAGCTTCTTTCCTGTGGTCCTTGAGAACAGC
The DNA here is from genome assembly GCF_028551555.1 of Melozone crissalis. Taxonomy (NCBI): domain Eukaryota; kingdom Metazoa; phylum Chordata; class Aves; order Passeriformes; family Passerellidae; genus Melozone; species Melozone crissalis. Next base: position 14,138,081 of record NW_026535783.1, on the reverse strand, counting down.
TGCTGGGAAGGGGGGTGGAGCCCCTCCTCTCCCTCTCATCTTTGGCATTACAACTTTTTAAACTATTTATTATTCTCAAATAATAATTCCTGTATCAATTTCAATTACCATTTCAAATTTTATCAGCACGAATGATACCTATTTATCACAATAATGGACCTCTGCGCATTGTGTTTTAAGGCTTACAAGCAGGTATAGTGTTTGAAAGAAGCAAGCAGTGTTTTAACAAAAGCTACGTGTGCTTATAGTGGTTGCACAGAACTACTGTCAATATGCTTTTGCTTTGTGTGAGTGGTCATAAAACTTTTCAAGTCAGTTGTACCATTAAGTTCATTGCCTCCTGCCAGGGATGTGAGGTGCTGGCATCTTCCCACTGTAACAACCAAGTCATGAGACTGATGCTGGAAAACAAACAGCTCGAGGCGCGTTCCTCAGCAGTCCCGTCCGTTTCGTGATTCGTACAGAGACCCGCGGCCAGCAACACTCAGCTGAGGACCAGAAGAGAGCGGAATAGCCCGGGCACTGCAGCCTCACTGCAAGGCATCCGGCAGCCTTGAGGGTACAAAGCGAGCACAGGTCGCAGCTCCTCGTGTCCGGAGCGAGCCCGGAGCAGCTCTCCCAGGCCGCAGCCCCTCCCAGGCCCAGCTCCGGGCGCAGCCGGAGCCGCTCCGCCTGCGCGGGGCCGCTGCCGGGGCGCTGTGGCGGCTCCTCCCGCGGGGCGGAGCTGAGGCGGCCCCGGCGGCCCCGGCCCGGCCCCGCTGCGCTCCGAGCGCGGCCCCGGAGCGGCCCGGCCGAGGCGGCGAGGGACGGGCGGCGAGGGGCCGGGGGCATGGGCTGCTCCGGGAACGGGGGAGAGAGACGTGGCAGAGGGAGGAGTGAGCGGGAGAGGGGAGAGATGCTGGGAGGAGGGGGAAAATCCCAGGAGAGGGGGACGAGCCCGGGAGTAGGGGAGATCACGGGACGGGGGCGGGGGTGAGATCCGTGCAAAGGGTGGGTAGCCTTCCAAGAGGGTAGAGGCGGGGAAACAGGAAAGAGCCCTGGGAGAGGGGGGAGATCCTGGGGAGAGGGAGGAGTAATCGGGAGAAGAGCAGATCCAGGGAGACGAATAAAAGCACTGGCTACAGGCCGAGAAAGGAGGGAGCTTGGGACAAGGGGTAGCTCGGGACTGGGGAAAAGCCGAGATAGGAGGGAGAACCCAGGAGACAGGGGACAACCTGTGAACGGGGGGAGATCCGGAGTAGAGTGGAGAGGGCCTGGGAAAGCGGGGAAAGACATGAGAGAAGAGAGCCCGGTAGGGGGAGGTCCAGGAGGGGAGGCTCCTGCAGGCGGACTGGGAACGCGGAGAGCCCGGAATCACGGAGTCCTGCAGGCGGGCCGAGAACGGGCGCGGGTCAGTGCGGTTCGGGAGAGCGCGGCTGCGGGGCTGGCTCCGGAGGCGGAGGCGCGTGGAAAGCGCTGCTCGGCAGCCCCGGCGGCGCTGAGAGCACAGCCCTGCCCGGGGAGGCAGCGCCACGGGCGCCGCTCGGCTTCCCAGCCCGGCCACGGCACCGCTCGGCTTCGCCGCCGGATCCGCGGCAGCTCGGAGCATCGCTCCCTGCCCGGGCCCGAGGCTCACCTGCGCCAGGTGCACCAGAGCATCGCCTCTGCCTTGACAACCCAGAGCGAGCAGTGCCCGGCAGGGACTGCAGATCCCCATTGGTGGCAGAGAAAGAAGAGCAAGGAATCTTCCATGGGAGAACCTAGGCAATAGGATGGGGTGTCAGTGTCCAATGTGTTCAGATGCACTCACAATGGTACTATTGCTCTTGGCTCAGAACATGGAAAAGAAGTGGGCAGACACAAATCAGCAGCTGGTTGCAATATCCAGGAATCAGTTATCAGAAGAAAATTCTACGCAACTGGTGGAATGCTTAATGGATGACTGATTACCCTTTGCCAAGTAATCTGGACTTGTTAGGGGCAGCATACTTCTGTCTCAAAAATTACCCTAGAGATATTCTTAAGAAAATTTTGAAGAAAGGCTCATATACTCACATTTAAATGCAGTTGCTGTGGGTTTGATAAATGAAATCTGCTTTTAATGTCTTGATTTTCCTGAAGATTTTTGGGGTTTTTTTTCCCCACACGCATGCATGCTAAGTTTGAGAATCTAAGGTAAGGTCTTTTTATAGGGGATATGGAAGAGACAGGTCTTCAGCCAGCAATATGTCAGTGAGAGACAGCTGAGCGAGAAGAATGGCCCTGCAATAGAGGTGTGTGCTGCATTGCACAGCGCTTGTTGTGGGCCAGAGAGCACAAAGCAGGCTGGCCTGGTGGGCCTGAATATTTCTGCCAAACACTCTGCATCTCACACCTTTGCTCGGGCTCAGTGCAGAAATGCAGGATTGCAGGCGCTTCCTCCCAGAGCTGCGTGAGGCGCTGGCTCCTGCAGATGTGCCCTGCCAAGGTGTCCCTGCCTCACGCTGGCCTCGCTTCCCCTGGCACAAGAGCCAGGCCTGAAGGAGGCTGCCCTGTGCTCCAGCCTTCCGAGCAGCCCGGCTCCCTGCCCCGGTGCCCAGAGTGCTGCACACACTGCTGACCTTTGCCAGGAGTTGCAGGGCAGCCGGCAGAAGAGGAGGAATCCTTAGGGAGCCCAGCGGCCCTCGGCTGCCCTGGGCCTTTCTCTGCTCCTGGGCACACTCCAGAGGGTCAATGCCTCCAGGCTGGGCTGTGTCCAGCACGGCTGCGCTTCCTCTCGGCAGCTGCCAGCTGCCACCTGGGCTCTGAGAGTGGAGGATTCACCCGCTGCCAGGAACAGGCACCCAGGGCCCGGCTGCTGCCTCTTGCAGCTCCAAGGGCCTCCTTCCAGCCTGCCTCTGCCGGGGCTCAGCCTGCTCCGGCCTGTGCCTGGGCTCTGCTGGGGCTCCACCCCAGCCAAGGCCGGGCCCACTCTCACCTCCCAGGCACTGACAGCTCTGCACCACAGGAGACCTTCCCGAGCACCCTCTCTAATCTTTCTGCTTTCTCAGTTGAGCAAGGCTCTCCTGCAGCCAAAGAGATTATTGCATTTCGGGATACAAATCCAAGTGGCAGGAGCCCCAGTGCTCTCCAGTCACAGCTGAAGGCCTGCATCTGCACAGGGTGTTTGGGCTGCCTCATTCTTCTTTTGGTTTTGCCTTCAAATGCCATTGCCTTTTCTGCCTCAAATAGAAATACCAAAGCTGGCCAAAAACAGACCAGTGGGCCAGATTCCAAAGGCAGTGTGCTCTGGAGAGGATGAATGAAGAACATCCTTCTTCCCCACTTTCACACCATACCAAAGACACCGTGTCACTTTCCACCTTTAAGAAACAACAGACAATTCAGAAGCAATTCTTGAGCGTATTCGCAGAGTGAGAAGGAAAGGAAACTTCAAGGTGAGTTGTGGTTTCAGAAACTGTATTCATTTCCAATCCTACTCTGCAGTCCTATTAGACAATCCTACTCTAACCCTAACCTTAACCTTAATCCTAATCCTAATCCTAATCCTAATCCTAATCCTAATCCTAATCCTAACCTACAATCCTACTCCAAACTGGTTGACGAGTAAATGGTCCTGATGTGATTGGCACATTGTTGTCTTCCTCCTCTTCTTTACTGAAACAATCAGCGGCACCAGGCTGGACGCAGGCTCAGCAAATGTTACAAATGGATGCTGCCGAGAGGGAAAAAAACCAAATCAACAAAAAATAATGGACCATGACTTTCCAAGCTCAGTGCTTCACAGGATTCCTCTGGCTTATAGGAGGATGCAGGAAGAGGACCAATGGGACCATCTACACCTCCGTCTTTATGTGCCGGACTTTGCCATCACAGGCAAATGTGGCCCAGAATCCCACTCACCCATTTATCCAGGTGTCTTCATCTTGCTAGGATTTTTGCCCTGCCAGTGCTTTAGAAATGGTGCTTTCTGTCCTTGGAGTTTCTTCTTTTCAGGAATCTCTACACTGTGCTGACTCCCACAAGGAGACAGAGCAGTGTCTACCTTTCCATGCCCTGCCCCTCGTGTGCTGGATGGCTCCTTCCTTCCCAGCAGGGCCAGCTCAGTGGCACTGGGCCCTGCAGTTCCCTCTCTGCCACACAACCCGGCAGTAACCCTGGCACAGTTCCCGTCTGCTTGAGCGTGCCAGGCAGCAGATGAGGCTGACACAAGTCTCTCCCAGCTGTGCCTGTTTGCGTGGCAGAAACCTCTAAGGGTGGGCTGGGGGGCGCAAACCAGGGCCACTCAGAGGCTCACAGTGAACCCCCCAAGACCCCTCCTGCCCACGGCCAAATCTCTGACCCGTAGGCTGGGACTGGCTTCCTTGGGTTCCTGCACCACCATTTCATGTCTCTGTACTCTGCATTGCTCTACTTCAATTCTTTTGCCATTGGATAGAATTGAACACCCCAACAAATGACAAAAGAGGGAGACTGAAACAGCCAGAGGAGCTTCCTGACTCAGGAAATGCAGAGAGAGGTGGAGTTACTCCGTTTTGTGAAGAACAGGCCCCAGGGAGACTTTATTGCCACTTTCCAGGACTTCAGAGTGGCTTTGAAGAAAGTGAGTGACATCTTTTATAACAGGGCCAGTTACAATAGGATGTGGGTGAATATTTTGAAACACAAATAGGATCTAATCAGAACTTGTTTACTCGGAGCATGGTGCGGCCCTGGCACAGGTTGCCCCAAGAGCTTGTAGGTGCCCCATCCCTGCAAGCATTCCGGCTCCAGTGGGAAAGGGCTCTGAGCAACCTGATCTCTTTAAAGATGTCCCTGCTCATTGCAGGACACTTGCACCAGAGGACCTTTACAGGGCCCTGCCAGCCCAGCCCAGTCTAGGATTCCTCACCATTTTAATTTGAAGAGCACCAAGAATGGAGGTGAGGAGGAAGGGGGCTCATGTGATGCCTTGGACTTGAGTGGAGGAGGAGCCCATCCCTCCGAGCCTGTTTCAACTGCAGCCCCTTCACATTTTACCTGCAGGAGCTCCCTGGCAGACCAGCGCTGCTCCTCGTCTGTCTGCAGGCAGCAGCTCAGGAAGTCACGCAGGCAAGGCGAGAATCGGTTGGGCTGCTGCAGCCGTGGGGTCCCTACTGTGGCTATCAGTTGTGCAGCCTGGAGAAAAAGGAGACACCAGGCTCCACTTGCTGCTTTCACATCTCTAAGTGCTCTCCCACCTCCCTTAGTTTAACCTCTGTTCTTCAGTGGCAGTTTCTGCCCTGGCAGAGACCCAGAGATCATTTTCCTTTACCAACCAAACACCCAAACCCTGATGCAGCCACAGCTTTTCCACCATCCCGCAGATCTTGCCTTGGCAGCTGATTTCATTGACTGACCTAGTTAGTGGGAACTACATCAGCAAAAGAACATGTGCTTCCCTGAGGATTCACACCAGCTTGAGAGGCTTTTTGGAAGAGGGACTATGCTATACAAATTAATTTCAAGGCTTAGTACATGAAAGGCATGTCTGCAGTGCTTGTTGGTCCTTTAGGCGCGCGTGCCCTAGAACAAAACTCATCATACTTTTTGTGCTTTTCTTGAAAACAATGGTCATTGGAAGGAAAGAAAGGGAATCCATCAATTAATCCCCAGGTAAGAAAATCAACATTTGCAATCTCATCTTCAACAGAGACACATTTAGATGCCTGCACAAATGTATTGGGATGAAAATTCCTGCTTGGGCACAAAGGAGCCACCTGCAGCTCTGTCTCTCAGCAGTCTGAAAATTGCAGGTTCCCATTTTGCAGCAAAAGAAAAATTGTCATGGTCAGAAGAAGGAGAGGTGCCATCCCTATGGCCACCCTCTGCTCACTTGGCTACTCAAGTCAATGCATTAATGGAAGGCCCATGCCAGAAAGAGCCAGGAAACAAATGGGAGGTTTTGGCAGCCTGTCCGCATCACCAGGCTCTGGCTTGGTGACACAGAGAATGTGCCTTTGGCTAGGAGAGAAACATGGTGACTGAGTGTTTCAGCAGCACTGTACAAGAAGCAGAAGAGACTCAGTGGTCTTTACACTCTCATGCCCAGGTTTCAGGCATGTTTCCCAGTGAGAAGAAACTGTACAGGGAGTTAGGCTCATCTCTAAAGACCACAGTTTTAGAAACTTTGTTGGGTTTGTGTTGCCTTCCTTCCTTTCTGGAATGATAACAGCAGTTGTCAGATGCTTCTTTCCTGCGATTAAGGTCATCTCCACAGCCAAAGGACTGGAAGCACTTAAAAGGCAAAGCAAAGTGTTGCCTGAGAATAGAGTTTGTTTGGAGTTTGTTTGCATGTGGTAAGGCTTGAGTTCCCCCACTGCTGCAACCACAACTACAGCAGATGCTGATGTGTTGCAGGCACATTTTTAGGAGGGGTCCTTGGTGGAAGTAGTTCAGGCAGATGGCAATGGGCTTTTGTCCAATGGCACGCAGGACAAGGGACAGGTGAGAAAGAGAGTGGGATCAGTGAGTATTTGCTCCTTACCGTGATGGGACTTTGGTTCCAGTAGGGAGGTTCTTGCTCTATCATTTCAATCCCCACAATTCCAAAAGACCATATGTCCACTTTGGGACCATATGGTTGACCTGTCAGCACTTCGGGCGCCAGCCATTAAGGAGTCCCGACTACCGAGAACCGTCTGCTCTGCTGAGGGCTGAGCTGAGTAGAGAGGCCAAAATCACCTGAGGAGAAAGCAAAACACTGTTTCTATTTGAATTCTGTGCAATTAGGAAAGCAAGCCAAAGAATTCCCCAGTAGAAGTGTTTGAAAATGTGCTGTTGAATCTCCTGGCATTGGCGACTTTTAAACTCCCCCCATTTTTTACACTGTCCCCAGTAGTGTCTTTTGTTCTTTGGAAGCTTTAGATTTGTAACTCCCTCCCTCGGGAAGGGACACACACAGAGCAAGGCCACTCTTGACTGCTTGTTCCTTCTCCTTCCTCTGTGCACGTTGCAACTGTGCCCTCAGCTCACAGCGGGTGTCCCTGCACTGCCACCAGCACCATTTTTGGGGAGCTGGCTGTCACTCCAAGCAGCCCCACGCCCACATCCCTGGAATGCTGCTCCTGACCAAGAATACACTGACCCAGCTTGACAGAACCATCGGTTTTGAGAAGGATGTTATCACTCTTCACATCTCTATGGATCACATGGTTTGTGTGAAGAAAATGCAGTCCTTGCAGGCACTGAGAGAGAAAACAGAAAGAGGAGGGCAAAAATGAGTGATGTGATTTCATCCCACAAGAAAGGCAACAAAGAATCTAAAAGATTCCCTCTCCAGGGGAATGGGCAGTAATGGCAGAACACAGTGCCACTGAGAGGAAGAGCTTGCTGCTCCAACACTTGCAGAGCAGGACCTTTCTGAGGAAAGGCATGTCAGCTTCTGAAAGAGCAACAGCCAGGATGCAAACCAGCCAGGATGACTGCTGCTGCAGTGCATGTGCTCAGAAGCAAAGAGCCTTTTGGCTGCACTCCTGTCCTTGGATGCTGAGGCCTGAGAGAAACGAGTCTCTCTCTTTTTTCTTTGCTGATCATTTCAAATCCTGCCACCAGCACCTTGCTGTCACAGGCAAGGAATGCAGTGAAGACAGACTCCAGGCAAACATTTAGAGAGGCAAGGTGGAGAACAGCAAATAAAAAGACATGAGCCAGAGCAAGAATACAACAGCAGGAGAGAAGAGTACTGGCACTGAGTACAGGGAGTGCAGGGGCACTGGCGGGCCTTTCACTTGAGATGCTTTTACTTGCCCATAGCATAGCAGCAACACAGAACCAAAGCTTGGCACAGGAAATCAACTGCAGGTCAGAGCCCCTGTTTCCCAGACAATCCTGCCCAAGCCCTTGGAAACACAGATGGGATTGCTGACCTCCCGACTGATGGCTGCTGCCTCATCTTCATACAGGGAGGTCGTGCTGAGGATATCGTTCAGGGTGCCTCCGTCCATGTACTCCAGCACCAGCCAGAGTTCCTCACCCACAAGGTAGCTGAAAGAAGGAAACAAGGCCCTGGAGATGAGCATGCATGGCTACGTTGATTTCTGCTTCCAGGTTTCTTATTTCCAGATGCCTTTGTGACAAGGACAGAATCATAGGAATAGATATTCCCTCTTGGCTGTGCATTGTTTGCAAGCTGTGCAGTCTCAAGGAGAAAGGCACCGCTGTGAAAAAGGAGATGTCTTAGATGGCTAACAAGTGAAAAATGCAGTTTAGAAACAGCCCAGAAAAAAAACCTGTCAGGCATGGTGTTTCTGGAAAGAAGCACCTAGTCTTCCTGGCATGCCCAGCAATGGCAAAGAGTGGCAACAATCCAAGGGAAATCCATTTTAGGATGGTTCATCAGCACTTCAGAAACTTGAAAAAATCAATCCTAAATAAATGTGGAGGCAGTAAACTTCGAGGCTGATGACTAAGGAAGATACAGCTGATCCAGGTATTGAATAATTTTGGAATAATTTTCAAACTAGGTGTGCCAGGGAAGACTCATGCAGACAGGATGCACTCTCTTCTCATCCATTGGAGATGAGTAGAGAGATAGGAATAAATAAAAATTAACAGCTCTACTTTCTGCCACTGACCAAAGTGGGTTTTTAACCTCTCATGTTTGCTGTATGTAAATGCACACATGGGATAAGACCATAACCACTCACCTGTCTAAATAATTCACAACATTGGGACTCCTGTACCTCTTCATTATTTGGATTTCATTAACACTTCGTTCCATCCTCCTAGGTCCTTGAATATCTATTTTCTTTATGGCCACCTAAAATGACATTGAAAATCAGTAACTTGAGCAGTTGGTGGCAAGAGACAACAACGCACCTGGAGCAAGTGATTTTGCAATGACACAGCTGAGCTGTGCCAAACTGCCTGGTGATTAGGCACTGCAGTAATTAGGAACTGACATTCCAACAGCCCATTTCTCTGCTGCCTTGGGAGCCAGTTACAGGACACGTGAGGCCACTGACATTTTGCCTTGTCCACTTGGTAACAGTTGTGTCTCAGCTATCATCCACAAACTTCTGACCATAATCTCTGCTGCTCTTTCTAGGATTCAGAAGAAGTAATCCATGCCTTAATACTCTGTGGATACATCTTGGGCTATGGGCAGGGCTTAGGGCTTTTAGGGCACCTTGCAGATCTCTCCCTATGTGCAGTTGCCAAGTGCAGCACTGCAGGTGGCTAAGGAACCACCAGTAACTTTCCGATGGATTTGCTGTTAGCCAGAATCGAGAATTCAGGACTGTGAAGCTGTAGCCCCAAAGAGCAGGGAGGTGCTCTAAGGCACCACCTTTGTTTTAGCAATGGAGAGCGAGTGAGCGCGTCCTTTTCTGAAAGGAAGCGCTGCCCTGCGTGCCTGCCTTCCGGCAGCTGAGGAGGACAAAGTGCCAAATGTATTTTGCAGGCTGGCACCAGTCTGTGCTTCTTGTGCCTTTTCAGCATGGCTCTAGCCAAAGCTCCAGCCACAGCTCACACCAGAGGGGAAAGCCCCTCAAGAGCAGCAGAGTCTGCAGGGGCTCTTGACATTTACCTCTCCTCCTGAGGCAGTGTCGAGTGCTTTAAACACCTCTCCAAAACTCCTAGAAACAAAAGAGAAGCAGAGAAAGGAGAAGCCATTTAGATCTTGCAGTGAAAGCCAGCACACACAGGAGATCTGTGCTGTAAATGCCTAAAACCTGCAGGACACTGGAAGCATGGAGATGTCCTTGACAATGCCTTCTGAGCACGCTTAGAAATTCTGATCAGCTCTGACAACCTAAGCCTAGTGCCTGAATACATTTGCAGCTTGTCTGACTTAATGCCTGATACCTATTCCACCAGCAAAACACTTGATGCATAGTTATGTAAAATTAGCATTGCTTGGACTCACCCACTACCAATATTTTCCAGTTCAATGTATTTGATGATGGGATTTTCCATCTTCACCATTCTCCCTGAGGGAAACAAAATGCAAGATGTTCACTTTAAAGCAGAGATCCCACCTTCTCGGAGATACATAAGGCAGCCCCACTGTCTGGGGCTCTGAGCCCTCCCTTGGTTGGGCAGCTCTGAGCTGGCTAACAACAACAGGAACAGGAACTGGAAACAAAAGAAAAGAACAGCACATCCACAGCGCAAGGGTGGCTGGCACAGAGACTGATTTTTTCTATCCTTTGACGTGAGACACTTCTTGACAGCAGAGGAGTCTCCTCTCAGAGGAGACTGAGACCAGAAGAGAATACCTACCAAGGTAATTAAGTTTGTCATCTAGAAACATTGAGGAGAGCTGGATCTAGCAGTGCCTTTGTTTTCTTGGGAATAAAGACTGCGAGATTTAGAAAAGGTTTCCTACTTGCTAAGATTAAATGCACCTGCACATCCAGAATCAATTGCTCTGAACAGATGTCAAGTTCAGAACAGGAGGAATATTGCCAAGTGTTCCCATCTTTTCCACCTTGCAGCAGTTTGCCAGAAGAATGCCTCGGCGTTTGTAAACCAGAGCAGCTCATGCCAGAACCAATTGCGACGGGGCTTTCAGCATCAAGACCCTCACCCTTTATGAGCAGGATGAGCTCAAAGACGCCCTTGCTCGTGCCCTGCGTGAAGAACCACGCCGCTTCTCTTCACCCTGACAGCGCGGATCAGTCGCTCCCATTGCACTCGCCCTCTCGGCACCGCACACGTCCCCATCTTCCCAACTCGGCAAGGCGGGCACGGGCACAGAGGACAGCAGTGCTCCTCAGGCACCCCTGTGACACAGAGAGCTGCCCAGAGCAGATGCTGACCCTCTTGTGAGTCCAGGCCGTGCGAGGCAGAAGCCGGCCCAGAGAAGGGGCTGCTGCCTCAGGCAGCTCCGCGCTGCAGCAGCCGGGCAGCAGCGGGACCCTCCCAGCTAAGGGAGGCTCCAGCCTCTGCAGTCCCTCCAGCCCCCAGGGGCAGGGCAGCAACCACAACAAGGCTGGCAAAGCCCAAGCATGAGCACTGACAGGCACTGATGGGAAGAAGCCAGAGCCAGCCTGAGCCCCGTACAAGCTTTTGCCCCCATTCAGGACACAACAGGATGGGCTTTGAGATCAGCCCCACCGAGGTGTGGATCAGTGCCCTTTTTGTCCCAACAGGTGATGGCAGACACAGAATCCACTGGGCTCTCTTCTCAACTCTACCAGGTCTTATCTGAGAGCACAGCACTGGCAGCTGTTATGGGCAAGAAGCAGATTCATTGGGTTGTGCTGCAGAATCACAAAGGGCTTGATTTGTTCTCCTGGAGACTGATCTCAGCAGGGCTTCTACCAGTGGCTAGAACGAAGGCTGTCACAGCCATCTGCTGATGCAGGAACAATTCCTGCTTCTGCCTTCAGCAGAGAGGGAAGCCCAGGCAAACTCCAGCCAGTCTAAGCTGCTCTCAGAGGCAGCAGGAACACCCAGAGCTCTCTCTTGCTGCCTTGGAGCAAAGCCAGCACTTCTGTGACACTGAAGTGAGGAGAACCCTTTGGTACAGCTCTTCTCACATGTGCACGCAATACACTGTCCCTCAGATAAGAAAGATAGCAGACGTACTGTGTTGCTCCAGGGAGTCACCCGCCATCTCCAGTTGCTGAGCAGCAGCTGGGTCAGCACGGGAGGTGAACCAAGTGCTCAGGCTCCACGTCTTCGGCTGGGGAGCAAAGGCTCCTTGGGACGGCGATGCTGCAGCAGCTTCAGTGTCAGAGTTGGTGTAGATCTGAGAGAAGAAATGAGTTGATGTCAGGAAGGTGTGGCAGAGATTGCCCTGAAATGCAAGAGAGATTGCCATTTGAAATGCAAGCCCTTAGGAAGCTGCTGTCAGCCACATGCAGAGCTCTTCAACTGGATTGCTTTGGATGTCCACTTGTGAAACCAAATGCTCAAAACCAAAGGCTGGTTTTACTCAAGTTCATAGCCACTTTCTTGTTCTAAAGGATGACTGCAGCAACAACCGCTCAACTTCCTCCCAAAGACTCCTTTCCCCCTCCTAGGTCTGCAGATACATTTGCAGCTCCTCATTCTAATGTTCTACCTCCTGCCATGAAATTCTCTTTTTCTGCACCTTCCTTGGGACGTGCTTATCCTGCAGCATCTCTGGATGGTACAGTTCCTGGGCCTCATGCCAGCTTCGGGGCTCTTGGTTGCCCGTCATTTGCTGGAACTCTCTGCAGGCTGCCAGGTAGGATGGTGAACCTTCCACCTGAAGTCAAACAGAACAAAGCAGTCAGAGACTACAGCTTGTCCCCGTCAGCCAGGAGTCATTGACTGGGAAGAAAGTAAAGGACAGGAGGAGATTCACAAGGGATACAGACAGCTTGTAGCTCGTATTCCAAATCTATGTGAATGACCATGTTCACCTGCAAAAACACCTCAAGAAACAAGGTCACCTGGAAGAAGCCTGCAGGAGTTCATTGGGATGACTGCTGGCTAAATGGCCAAGGGAGTAATGCCACTGTCTAGAGCATCAGCTGAGATTCAGCAGAGCAGGAAGTGTCCTTGAGAGCAGCTCTGACAGAGGCCTCATCAGGATGGCACTCAGAGGCAACACCCCACCCCCCTGCTGCTCTGCACTGCAAAGGCAAGGAGGGCAGAAACCACCCCTTGGGTGACTGCAGTGCCTATTGATATTTCACTCGCTTTTCTAGAGCCTTTTGCTCCTGAAGGAGGCAATTAATTTTCTCTTTGATGATTTTAATTTTTTTGTCTGACCTCTTCTTCCTTGCCTTGATCCTAGCCTCAGTTTCCTGCAGCTGTGGCAGCACCTGTTTGTCCATGTTCTGTAAACAACAACGGAAAGGACTCTCTTTCATGAGTGGAGTGGCTAGCATTCTTTCATTCACCTGTTTTTGTTGACTGTCCCTCTGCATAGGGAGATTCTTCTCCTCTTGGATGTCTTCATTCCCCCTCTTCACTGCCATGTCACTCTGAGCTTCGGGCAGCTCTGCTTGTGGTTCTACCTTGATGTTCTGTGCACACAAATGCAGAGCAAGTGACTGGGAGCTGCCATCAGACTCAACTTTTCCCTCTTTTAGCCTCAAAATCACATTGATTCAGCCCCTTCTTTCTGCTTCCCTACCACATCTGCTTCCACTGTAACCCTCCTGTCCCAGGGCTGATCTCTGCAGAATACAAGGCTCTGTGCTTCCAGTGCCTGTGGGATTCCTGGCCTCCTCAGTCCCAAGAGCTGTTGTTTATGCCCTTCTTCCTGCCCTTTCCTCTGTGCCCTGGCCAGTCAGGCTTACCTGGCCTTTCTCCTGTGGCACTTCCACCTGCTGCCCGAGCTGCTCTTCCTGCTCTCGGGCTGGGAACAGCTCTCCCTGAGTCTGGCATGGCATCTCTGATGAAGCAGTCTGCTCCTGCTCTCTCTCTAGAAGCACCTGCACAGAAAGCAAGAGAAGATGGGTTTCAGCTTCCCATATGACCTTTGTGGGCCAAGACTCCAAGACTTCTGGGCTCACACGTTCCCAAAGCACTGTGCTGCCGCTCTGCTGGGTCATTCTCTGTCTGAGGAAAGGCACAGATTCCAAAGTGGCCCTGGCCCTACAATCAGGGGCCATCTGGGTCTGAAGCTGCAAGAGCCTCTCAGGCAGCTGACAGGGAAGGTGTGGCATTTCTCAAGGGTCTGGTGAGGGCCTCCCTCTGCCTTCTACCATGTCCTGTTTGTCTCTCCTGAAGGGATGCATTTAGGTGAGCATTGCATCTTCCACTACTTTGGAGCAGAGCCAGGAAGATTGAAATCGATAGATAAATAGACAGATCTCACTTTTATAATCTCTCTTTACTGTACTGTGGGATTTACGTTCTTTGAATGGAGAGAGATATAATTCTCTCTCCTAGTTTTTTTTTAAGGAAAGGTAGTGAGAAACTTAGAGAAGAAGAGAAAACAATGTTACCTCTACTTGCTGTTCTTTAATTTTAGTACATGTATAATGTGTATTACTGATTGTTTACTGAAAGTGATTTGTTAATTGCATTTTAGGGATAGTTGCTTTGATTGATTAGCTAATTAGATAAAAGACTGTGTGGAGACAGTCACTAGTTTTTCTTTAGTATCTTTTTAGTATAGTATTTCTATACTATAGTTTAAACATAGTACTAGTGTAATTTAACATAGCTTAATAAAGCATTTGTTTAAACTTCTAAATCACACAGTCAAAGCACATTTTTCGCCACGTGGGGGGTCACCCTGAATCAATAGTGTCCTTTCTATCTCTGGAAACATCAACACTCGGTTGCAGTGCCCCAGTCAGCAGCCATCCTTATCTTGCTCTCCTGTTGCTTCAGTAACCCACACTCTTGGGGAATCTGGAGCATGTGGGTCCTTATGGAATGCAATCAGACCCAGAGCACTGCACTGGGAATTGCACTCTTTGTGCATCTTTGCTCGGGCAAGTTCTTCTCTTGCACTTGACCACACTGATGGTGCTAAAGTGGCTGGAATCAGAAATGCAGCCCAGCCCTTCCCAGCTCCTCTAATCTCTGAGGGCCAGCTGGAATTTAAGCGGATTGATTTCCTGCTCAATTCCCAAACACAACACACACTGATTCCCTGGGTTGCCAAATGACATGGGAGCCGTTGACTGGAAAATGATGGGCAAGCCCTACTGGCTGGTCTGGCACCAGAACAGCTCATTCTGCACCAACATCCCTGCCCCAACTATATGTCCTTGCGCAAAAATACTACATTATCCAGAACTGCCTCCTTGAAAACTAAAATTCTTGCAGAATTTCTGCCAGTGCTGGAAAAGGGCAGGAAAGATTGAGAAAAAGCGCACTTGCTCCCTGGAGAAGGAGAAATTGCACAAGGGTTCTTTTTCTATCAAACAAACAAATCAACAAAATATGAAAGTGTTACCCACACCAGTGTCTAAAGCACTTGGATGCTGTGAGGGGATGTCTGGAAGGGAAACAGCCCTTGTGCTGAGCTTTGGATCTATGGATCTAAGGCAGCGATCTATGGAAGTCCGCCTGAAGGTGCCTCATGAGCCCCCCCATTGTCCAGGCTAAAGCTCCCTCAGCACCTCCTCCCTGGCCTTGTGCTGCACCCCCTTGCCCAGCTCCCCTGTCCTTCTGTGCACATGCTGCAGCCCCTCCATGACTTTCTGCTCCCCAGGGCCCACAAGAGCACACAGCACTCCAGCTGTGGCCGCAGCGCTGCCCAGCACAGGGCCACGCTCACTGCCCTGCTCCTGCTGCCCCACTGCTGCTGGCACAGCCACCATGCCCTTGGCCTTCTTGGCCCCCTGGCCACACGCTGCCTCATCTTCAGCTGCTCAAGGCCACCAGCCCATAATCTTTTTTGCCCACGCAGCTCCCCAGCCACAAAGGTGCCTATTTGACTTCAGATACAGCAGGCACCATTGCAAGATGGCCTCCCTGTTCTACCACCTCATGTTCCAAGTAGATATCAGCCACTGCCCCTTCTCACCAGCGAGGGCTTCTTGCTGAGCTCCATGTGGCCTCTGGGCTCTGGGTGCAGCCTGTCCCCGCACTCGCTCAGCAGGTGCCTGGACACAACCGACAGGGCACTGGCACCGTGCTTGCTCAAGTGCAGACCCTGCAGGGCCGTGACAGCTTCCGGCCTGCCCTCTGCCACTGCCCTGACAGAGTCTGCTGCTCGCTCCAGGGAGGCTGAGGTGACATCAGCCTCTGCCTGCAGCTCAGCCGTGCCCTCGGTTGTTGCGGCGCTGGTGTTTCTGCGCCTAAGGCCCAGGAACCTCTGCAGTATCTGCAAGAGAAAGAAGGGCAGGAAGAGAGGGACGTTCCATGGCCTGCTCCAAGCGCGGCGCTGGGCCAAGCAGTGCCAGCAGGCCCAGCCCAGGTGGGGACGGCAGCAGGTACCTGCGCTGGTCTGTGGAAGCAGCGGTGAGTGGGGTCCCGCTCCAGTGTCCCATCCTTGCCCGCATCTGGCAAAGAGCAAATGCAGCCAGAGCTGAGGGGCTGCGGGAGAGGTCAGAGAACACGGCCTAGCCGTGCACGGCCCAGGCAGGGACAGCCCCCGGGTACCCAACGGACCAGAGCACGGCCAGCAGGGGCAGCCCCAGCCCTTCTTACATCCTGTCTTTGGGGACATCCATAGGGGCAGGGATGGGATGGGGCAAGGGCGGCCACAGGCACCAGCCCTGCGGCCCGGCCCTGCCACTCACCGTCCTGCACTGGCTGCAACTTCTCCGGCTTTGCAGGCTGCTGTGCTGGGGAGGCTGCAGGCCCTTTCTTTTTCTTGCCCCGAAGCACCCTGAAGAGCCTGAGCACTCTGCCTGCCATTCCGCTTTTTGGCGTCTAGGGCACCTTTGAGCCGGATGACTGGGAAAAGCTCTGATTTAGGAAGTCCTGCAGTCTCGCCATAAGGCCAGCCGCAGGAGAAATGGCTTGGAAAACCTGGTGGGTCAGTGACAAAAGAGCTGGCTGTGTGGGGCTCCTCACAGCACAGCTCTGCCACGTCCTCTCCTCTCACGTGCACCGAGCACTGTGGCGTTGCTTCGTCACCGCCAGCAGCCACTTCACCACGTGTCACAAAGGGCCCTGTTCCATTCCGTTCCATGGTAACCGTGCTGTGCCGTGTCAGCAAGGGCCCTTGGACACGCGGCCAAGTTCTCTGGGGCTACCCCAGCCCTGCCCCAAATGCCTCTGATTGGAACAAATCCATTGCCCCAAGTGTCTAAGACATCCTGGGACACACGAAGCCCAGCCAAGTGCTCAGGGGAGGACTCTCCACGGTGCCAGGCCAGCACAGCCCAGCTCACTGCTGGCTCTGGAGCAGAGCAGCTTCCAGCAAGCACGGGGCAAACACATCTTGCCAAGAGTTAAAACTCACCAGATAGGGGAGGTGGCATGAATGTGTGCATCAAGGCCTTTGAATTCACAGCTCCCCAACACAGCTTTGGGGCACTTGGCTGGACAAACAGGATCCGGCTCAGACCTGTGCTCAAAGGCGGGCAACAAACCCTGCCGCAGGTGCTTGGCTTGGTCTCTGCAGGCCCAGGCAGATGCCAAAGCTGCTCTTCACATCCTTCCCCTGCCCCTCAGCCAAGTGCGAGGACTGAAGGAAACACAGGAAGTCAAATGGAGACACTTGCACCTGTCTCATTGGGGGCTCCTGGGGAAGCAGTTTCCTTGGCAATCAAGCCCCTCTCTTCCAAGGGCACTCCCCAAATGTGTACATTTCCTGGGGAACACCAACCCACCCGTAAGTGCGGGGTGCGGAGGTTCATGGGCATCACACCATAACCAATATGATCCAGTGAAGCTAAATTTATTATTCCTAAAAAGACTCTATTTATAATAAATCTCTACTGTCCACGCCTCTCTAGCTAATATATGATTGGTTAATCCTAGCTGTTCACACTTCTAAAATAGAATACTGATTGGATTATCTAAGTTTTCATGCATCTTGCTGGGGTTGTATGGCCCCCCCATGGCTCACTTTCCCAAGCTTGCTGACAAACTTGCTGAGTCCTGATGACTCTTCTTCTTGCGTCTTCTTCAAGGATATACCGACCCCATTTCTGAATATGTCCATAATTAATTCTTTTTGAACGTGTTCATTCTCCATTATTAAAAGCAGGCTGGATTGTGCATCGGCTGAATACGGCCGTTGTCTTGCAAAAACTCCTCCACCTGCAAAATATCTTCAACAGTTCCCTGCTTTTGTTTTTGCACAAGCCAGACTTATTTAAAAGCACGGTCAATTTCTTTTTGCTCACAGCGTAGTAAGTAAAGCACTATTAGCAGAACTGAAAAAAGAATGAAATACAAAGCCAATAATATGTAAGATTATTTATTCATTACATAGCCAAGAATACCTAATACCAAAGCATACTAAGTCCTTGAGCCAGCCTCTTATTTCCCAGGATTTTAGCCACTCATCCAAAGAATTCTAAACAACTGTCAGCTTTATCGTGTTCTCCTTAAGCAATGACACTTTCTTGTCCATAGATTCAGAGTGCTCAGAGATATTCATGCAACACATCCCTTCAAAATCTACACACCCATCTCTCTGTGCTAGCAACAAAAACACTATTGCAGCCCTATCCTGTAATACAGCGTGGCGTATGCTACCTACATCAGTATTGCAGATGTAATGTTAATTTGTTTGTCTGTCCAACAAGCCAATTGTTTGAATTGTGTAAGGGCCTGTGATGAAGCTACTCCTGGTGTAAAAAGTGATGCCAGTATAACCACAGGCATATTCTACAATTCTACATTATCCTTACAGTCTGAGCCTAATAGATGCACACTACGTTTTGGACATTGGAATTTGTGCCTGATGTCAAGCATCTGTTGAATGCTAGAGGCAAACAGTGTCAATTTCCCAAAATAGCACAGTCCTCCTCATGCTTTCTCAGGAATCGCAGGCTAAGTTTAATCTCCACAAATGAGAAAAACTCCAGGAGGTGACATCCTTGCAGATTTTGGTTTTAGGGATACAACCATGTCCAATTGGCACAGTCTGCCGTGGTATTGTAATACCAGGAAGAAACAGGAGATATCCAAGTGCCATCATCACCGGGGTTTCCTGATTTCTCCCTAATCAGCTCTTTACCCCTGTGGTACTCATAGAACAAACAGTAATTTCCTGGCACTGATCCCAAAATATCTAATTCCTGTGGTCACTGACTTGTAGTATTTAAACCTTGAACGATTGTAAATGCCTGAATTCCTAACGGATTTCTAGGGATGCTTTGTTTTTCACGCCAAATTTCTGTGATCATCCCATTTTGATTAGTGAACCAATTTGAACAGGCCTTACTCAAGTTGCCATAAATTTGAGCTCTGGCCCAATTTCCCATTTCTTCCATTGAGTCTAAAGGAATTCCAATGAAACAGGTGCCAAATGGATCCGAAGGTGGAGCTTGTGATAGGCAGAAAGATTCCTGCCTTGTTCTGTTAGCCTATGGAACCTTCACGTTAGCTCGCTGCTCTATCTTGTATACCCCCTGCGTTTCCTTAATCACTCCACTAAGCAACATTGTTAATATTTGCCAGACTGGTGCCATTGTCACCCTTGTGGTCCGTCAGGCCTGCGCTTTGCCCAAACTGCTTTAGCTTGTTCTCACGCCAAATCTCTCAAGCGATGTGTTTGTGGTATTGCTATTCTTCCTCTACATTCTGTAGCTATTATCTTGCTCTCTAGCACAATTTGATTTACTACAGCAATTAAAGCAAGTTTAAACTGCAATTGCAGTAACAATCTTTCTTATATATTTCTATCAAAGATACATCTTAGAGAAAACTCTGATATCTTCGTGAGTTATGCCTTAAAAATTTAGCTAATGCCATTCTCGGGGTACTAGTGTTAAGTGTGTAAGAGCAGTTATTGCATATTAGGTTGATAGGCTTAAATTTTTGCTTTTTTCCTCAGACCACTACGCAATTATGTTCTTCACAAATTTGTCCCCAAGTTTTTTAGTTACACTTGATACAATCAACCTTAAGCCATGGCTTACATGCACAACTATGCAGATACCAAGCATTTTCTCTCTGATTTACAACTTGTGAGGGAAGTGAAGGTCCACGTGGCTGGAATCCAACGAATGCCTTTATCTGTAAGTAAGCACATAGACCTTCTTCCTCTTCATTTCACTGTAGCTGATCCTTGCCACACCCCTGCTGCTGGACTTTTGAACATGACCTGAATGCCGTCAGGCAATTCCTCCCTTGGATTATGTGTGAGGGCATGATGCACAAGAATAGGTGCATCTTCCCTATCTCCTGTTGTTCCGAGGTAATTAGGCACAAAATTGGCTTTAGCTGTTTTTTCCTCAGGGGATAATCCTGCTGTTCCCCCTTTTTGTTTTTGCAGCATGTCCTTGAACATCTGATGGGCACGCTCAATAATTGCCTGTCCAGTAGGATTGTGAGAAATACCTGTGTCACGTCAAATACCCGATAAATTACAGAAACCTTTGAATCTTAAGGAACACGAAGCAGATCTATTGTCATTCTTAATTGCTAAGCGGATACCTAATAGGGCAAAGAAATTGAACAAATATTTCTCAACATGACGTCTCACCTGTTAAGGGAGTAGCCCATAAAACACAAGCATAGGTATCAATGCAAACATGTACAAATTTTTGCTGACCAAATTCTTCTATATGAGTTACATCCATTTGCCATAACTGCGAGGGCTGAGTACCCCTAGGGCTAACACCATGCCTAAACCAATGCCATCTCGTTGACCGGTCAGGACAGGATCACGCAATACTAGAAGCATCAGTAAAGGGAATAGCAAATTGTTAACCTAACATTTTTGCAGATTGATGAAGAAATGCATGTGAAGATTTGGCCTGTCAGCCTGTGCCACTTCCCTGTCACCTCAGTGCCACCATGGCCCTCGGCTGCCCCACAGCCCTCAGCCCCAGCAGCAGCTCAGGGTCAGCGTCCCTTCGGCGCCACCGCCCCCTCAGCCCCCTCAGCCCCCTCTGTCTCACCGTCCTTCAGCAGCTCCTCAGGGGACAGGGCCTGGGGCCAGCGGCAGCTCCCACCGCTCCAGGGACAGCCGGGGCTGGAAGTGCTGCTCCGCCCAGCCTGGCCGCCAGCTCGGACTCAGCACAGGGACAGGGGACACAGAGGATACTGGGGGAAAAGCAAGAGGTGAAAAAGGCAGCCAACGGGGGAAAGAGGTAAAAATGCAGCCTAGGCTTACACAGCTCAATCTATGCATCTAAACTTCCACATACCTCACACTAAATAACTAAGCATATTTCTAGATCTATAGCTAAGCATCTAAATTTAAGCATCTAAATGTAGGTGCCTAAATGTAGGCATCTAAATGTAACTCTATTAATGTATAAATGTAGATCTCAAAATCTAGAAATGTAACTAATTCTATCCCATCTAGAACAATAGAGATCAATTTAACTATATAGATGTATATATATGCACATATAAACAGACCTCTGTAAATCTATAAATGCAACTATAAGGATATAGAAAGAGAATTGTAGAAATCAATAATTCTATGTGTACACTAAGGGATTCCACCCATCTGATGCTCACAGACTCTCCCTCTGGTCCTTCTTCCCATGCAGGGCAGCCCTCCTGACAAGGCAGATCAGCTGGAAGTCTGGGAAGCAAAGGGAACACTGGGTCAATATTGGCCTCTCTGCATCATTTGTCCCTTTGGAAGTAACTGTCCTTCTCTCAAAGGCTGTAAAAGATGAGCCGAAAGGCAAAATCTCACTTGGCAATTTGAAGCCTGGTCTTCAAAGAGCTAGACTCCTTCCAAGAGTTTATAACTTCTGAAGTTTTGAAATATCCCAATACACTGAAAGCCCTCAGGGTATTGGGATACTTTCGCAGGGCCAAGGGCCCCCATGAGAGCTTGAAACACAGACAGACCCAGCTGCCACAAAGAAGCCCAGCCTGGTTCTTTCTCTGTGCTGACAGAGACACCTCAGTCCTCACTGAAATGGCTGAAGCTGAAGGTGCTGGCAGCTGAGTTATGAAGTAGCACCGTTCCCTGCCATCCACAACCTGCCCTCTGCAGTGAGCCACAGCTCCTCCAAAATAACCACCAGCTCTGGGATGAACAGCTGGGTGACAAATGACCACGTAATATTGGCTTAGGCATTTATGTATTAGCTGATGGATGTTGTTAGTGATTATAGGTATTTAGAAATAGCATCAGTTAGAACTCTTTTAGCTGCTTGTAATATAACAGAATCTATCAGCTTAAGTTTGCACTGTTTTGCTCATAGAAACAGTAGTGTAATGAATATAATATCTATGCATGACTTATGGAAACAATTGTGTGATGAATGTACTGTGTTATAGACCCTAGCAAAACATAACGGGAAAAAAGGCTTGTGTGTAACTAAAACCAGTGTAAGGCTGTCAACTGACCAAACTGTCCAAGTGATAAAATAACCCTGACACAAGGCAGAGCACCCGAGGACAATTAGAGAATATCATGTGAAATTTAGGGAGAACCTACTAAAGCCTTATCAGAGGAGGTGAAACAGCAGGAAGGAGACACAAGCAGAAATAAAATATGTTGACATGATGACACGTTGTCAAGCAGTAAACCTCAGTGCAAAGCAGTCAAAATAAGGAGTTCCAAAAAGATCAGAAAATTCCCAAGAATGCTTGAAAAATTCATGAAACACATGAATATACTTGCCTCTCAGCAAAGTAACACCATAAAGCTAACACTGTCACTTAGCACCAGGTGTTGTTTGGGTGTTAGCCCTGAGCACCACAGTGCTGCAATTATTGTGTTTTTTCAACCTATTAGTATTAAACTTTTAATAATTCTAAGCAGTGAATTCTGTTTCTCACAGCTGTGAAGGAAAGAGCTCCCTAACAGGACTGCAGGAAGCACCAGCTTTGCTCAAGGATGCAGACCCAAAGTGCTCTCTCTCTCCTTTAGTTCTCACTAATTTTAAGGGGTGATTTCAGATTTTCGTTGAGCTCCTGGATTTGTGACTAATGATTTCCTTGGCCTCAGAGCTTCTGCTGCTTGTATTTTTAATGTATCTCACTACAGCTATCAGCAGAGTGGCACTACATGGATTTAATGCTTGGAGACAAAAAGCTCAGATCTCTACACTGACCTTTTGCTGGGCTTTTCCTCTCTTGCTTCAAGAGTCACTCAGGGTTGCCTCCAGAGCACTGACATCCTGCAGCAAACTTATCCACGGACATCAGCACAAAACTGGGACACCTGGCTTGGTGACACAACTGCCACAAGGTCAGGTTTATTCCCTGCTCTCTTGCCCCAGCAGAGGACTCAGTGTCAGAGCCTCTGGAGAAGCGTGGAGGGCAGGGCTCAGGCAGGTTGTGCCCGTGCACGATTTGAACTCAAGGCACCAGGAAGCACCAAGCCTGCAGACAGGAACTCAACCCTTCTCATCTCCCTCACTGCCAGAAGCAGGCTCAGAGCAGCCATCTCACCCCTGTCTAAACAAGTGTGACCTCTGTCCTTACACAGCTGCTCGGGCTCCTGGGAATTGTTCCACCAGCTCTCGGTGCCAGGCAAAGCTCCCTCTGTTGCAGCTCTGCCCACAGGCTCCCCTCCTGAAGACTCAGGGGTAACAATAATATTGCCCTTGAAAGAGAAACAGAAAGGAAGAAACCCTTCTCACCACTTAGACAAAACACCTGGTCCAACAACTCCATGGCTCACACACTTCATCCCTTCTTCCTAAACAACTCTGGGCCCCAAAGCCCTTCAACAGTCAGAAAAATTGACTTCTCAAACACAGTCCAAAAGCTGTCAGAGCTGACAGTGTTGAACATGGAGGTGACACTGAACACATGGAATGGCTGCTAAGCAGGAGTCCTGCCAGATCCTGGCAAAGGGATGTGCTCTTTCCTCCACAGCCCTGAGCACAGCAGTCTCATCCAGGCTGCAGCTTGGCAGGGACAGCATGGGAACACACATCTCTTCCCACAGAGATGCCTAAGAGCAAGGGGAAAGAGCTCTGAAACATGGACAGCAAGACTGGCCAGTTTGCCCAGCTGAGGATTTCCCAGATGGAAACTGGACTGCAGGCAGCAGCTTACTGAGAGGACAAGAAAGCTGCAGCTGCAGCCCAGCCCCAGCCACGGCTCTGGGAGCTCCCACACGCACGGCAGGGCTCACACAGCAGCAGCAGCTGCAGCCCAGCCCTTGCTTTGCCTTGGCCTTCCCACCCAAAAGAGGCACAGCCCACATCTGCTGCTGCAACAGAGGCACCTCTGGCATGCCCCTCCCTGCCCGGGACACTGGGCCTTCAGTGCCACTTCTCCAAACACTCTTCTCTTCTTTCCCATCAAACAAAGCCTCTTAGAACCTACAAAGCTTCCACTTCCTCATCACAAATGCTCCTGCATCAGGGGTTCTTCCCAGGAAAAGGAACACCCAAACTTGGCCAACACAGCCTCACACCTTTCCATCCTTACTCATGGATGACATTTTCATTCCCTCTTCTTTAGGAAGTCATGCTTTCCCAGGCAAATCCTTCCTTGTCCATTCACAGCTGAACTCAAGAAGCTTTGCCTTCTCAGCCATGCAACAACATTCACAAGTTCTCAGTCCAGCCCCTTTCTTCCCTGCCCAATGCAGTTGCCCAAGCAGAGGGAGAAAACATCTCCTCCAGTGTCTCAAGCACCATGTCCAGATCTGGCGGTGGCAATTCCTCATTCCCAGGAGTATTCCACAGCCAGCTGTGGCTGTCCATGCTGCAGAACCTGCACTGGCAGCTGGAGTGCGTGGGGCTGAAGTGTCTGGCCTGGCTGCAAGAATCCAAACACATTGGTCAGGCTCTACAATGTGTCTTTGGGACGCAGAGCTCTACTGCTGCCTTGGATCAAACATCACAGGAAGCACACAGCAACCTCCGTTCCAGAAATGTATTCAGACTTCCCAGGGGATTAAAGGAGTGAGTTCTTCCTCTTAAAAATATTTATCTGAATTGTCGTGTACATAGATTAAAGCATGGACTTGAAATCTGGTATAGACACACACAGAGACACACACACACACACAAACACCCTAGAATCACAGCTTTGTGCATCTTCCCAGCAGCTTTGGGATTTGGCTACATTTGGTTTCTCATCACAAAAGACCACAGAAAATGGATTCACCCAGGAAGAGCCCAGATCTGTAAACATGCATGCTAAACTTGTACTGTGAGTTTCTTCTATAAACAGCCTTGAGGGTGAGGCCATATTCTTCAGCTGCAGCTGTTGTGGGGCACACAGAGCTCATTTCAATGGCACGGCTTGATTTGCAGGGCAGACAGTCTTAAACATCTGCAATGTCCCATCAGAGTCCCGGTTTGGCTTCATTCAAAGAAAGAGGAGAGTGCACCTAACACTGACCACTTGTTAGGCAATATCTTTCACCGTGCCCTTGTACCCCTACAGAGAGTCTGTCTACAAAATGCCCAGACCACCCTCCAAATCTGCAGCGAGGACAGGAAAATGAGGCAGAGAATCTTTCTGTTTTCAAGGTCCCCCTTCCTAGGCAACTTGACACTTTCTACCTGCTTCTCACTTGAGATCTACCCATGATAGAGCACTGCAGGAAAACATTTGAAAGATCATTAACCAGGAGCTGCTTGGAAAGCAAGGGTAGAAACTCTTTCCCTCCCCGATGGGCTGCGCGCTGGCAAGTGTTGCTCTGAAGATGTGCAGCTGCTCCTCTCTGGAGAGGCCATGGAAGGGCTGTGATGGTGTCTATGGGTACCAGAGGAACGATGAGCTCAGGTTGGCATTTAAGCTCCATGGGAACAAGCAGAATGAAGAGCTCACAGTGAAGATGAAATTTGCCTGTTCCTGGCTTCTCTGATGAAATGCCAAGAAGTCCAGATGAAGCAAACACCTTCCCCCAAGAAGCCAGGAAAACCTCAGAATCCTGAGCACCTGCACTTTGCCTGGAATGGCGTGGAGGCAGCTCTGAATGCTCAGGTGAGGCAGCACTGAGGTCCTGGTCTGAGAGCGCTGTGTAGCAGTGAGGGAAGGAAAAGGGAAGCAAAGGGAAGGCTGGGTCACTATTGGTCTTTGGGTGTGCTTCCCTTGGCAGCAACTGTACTTCTGTCAGGGAAAACAAAAGCTCCCTGAATTGTTAAAACTGAAAATCATGGACAAAGACTCTCTAACTAGTCAAAGTAAGAAAGTGGTGTGTTCATTGCGCTGATGGCCGGCACAGGGGAGGGTCATTCCTGAAATCCGTGACCGCTGGCCAGGCTCGGCTAAGCACGGCACAGCACAGCAGGTTCCAGCAGGACAGGGAAGGGCAAGGCAGGCAGGGAGGGGCAGGGCAGGGCACTGGGAGCAGTGAAGGCTCTGTCCCCATGCTGCATCCCATGCCTGGGTAACCATTGGAGACAGAGAGGAAGGACATTGCTCGTGCTTGGCTGGGGAAAGGATGAAAAGCGGGACTTAGAAAACATTAGTTTGGACTCCTTTTTAGCAGACTAGCTGGTTTCATCTCAGCATGTCCTCCTGTCTTTGGCAGAGTTGGTGCATTTCTCGTGATTTGGAGTCTGCTACAGCAGCAGGAAGGGGCAGCAATTTTGTCAGCATGGACATCAAAGCCAAAGTGCTGCCCCACGGATGGATGTTGCTTTCTTCAAAGCATTTCTGGCCTAGAGTTGTAGTGAACTGACACTGGTGTCTTCCCAAACGGCGTTACTATTTTCTTTGTTCAGGAATCACCTTTTTTCTTTTCTTCCCCTCATCTGGGGAGAGCTCCAATGCAAATGCCTCCTGCAGCCAACTCCTGTCACTGTAGACTGACAAAGGAGATCTTGCAATGGAGAGAGACTCCCTAGAGGTGCTGTGGGGAGCTGAAGGGGGAAGCTTTGTCCCTTAGTCTTGAAGTCTTGTTGGGGAGCTGCTTGTGCTCTGGGGCATGGACACCAATGATGTTTATGCAAGCCTTGCAGGTTCATTCCTGAGCTTCCTGACACAGCACAGAGACTTTGGGGTTGTCATATTGGGAAACCAATTTCAGTCTCATCACTTCTTGAAATGCTTCAATTATCCTTTTTTTTGCTTTTCTGCAGAAATATTATCATCATGTATTCCTTCCAGAGGGTCTTTTCCTACTCTTTGGAGAATTCCCTTTTCTGCCCTCCCAGATCAGGCCAACTCCCAGGGCTCCTTCCCAAAGTGAGGTGTAGCCCATGGCCTCCACTCTCCAGCTGGAACAGAAGGAATCACAGAGTTTGTTGTTGTGGGAGAGGAGCTTCTTGTTCCTGCCTGCTTTCCTTTGGGGACATGTTGGTGTGTTCTCATTTGATAAAGGCAGGTTTAAACTCTGAAGCAGTTGTGTTTCCAACTGCTCCCTCCTCGAGCTCTTCTGCGGGTATATTTGGACAAAAGGCCTCTTGGTGGGTGCTCCCTGTGGAAGCTTAAGGAAGGAGGTTGATATTTCAGGGTTGTGACTGCTGAAAGCAGCTGGTTTTTGGAGGTGTCCAGAATTGGGAGTGGCTCCTTTTCTCACCTGCCTGCAGAAAAGGAAGTTGCAAAGTGGGAATTTCATTTGCAGAGATGGCCGCCAGGGGTGTTTGCCAAGAGATGGGCTGGCAGAGAGGCAGGTCTCGTGCTAAACTGGCTGTGTGTTTGTTTTGATATTGGGGAGGGTCAGAGATGCAGACACAGACACCACCTGAAGGAACAGTGTAATTTACTGTAATGCAAAAGTGCAAAAAAGAGTCAGAAAAGAATAAGCTAAGCAATGAACCTCAGCATTATTACAATAGGGTGCCTCTGGTGATTAAGGAAGATACATCACCAGGTACCCCAATGGTTTCCCCTTCATCCAGAGCTGCACATCAGCTGGGGGAAGCTGTCCCAGCCAAGCCCTGCAGAGCCACGGCCAAGCACCGGGAAATGCTGCGGTGCCTCCACCTTTGCCGGCCACGAGGCTCCGGAGTGCGCTGTGAGAGTAGCCCGGCTCTGATCGTGCTGGACGAGCAATGTGCCAGAGCTTCTGCTGAGGGCACAGCTGGTTTCATTCTCCTCTTGGTCCTCTCCTTGAGCCTGCCCAGGGCTCAAGGAGGAACCAAGGCCAGGTGTGGCCTTGTCCATTTTCCTCATGCAGAAAGATGCAGACATGCTTCACCAGTGAATGGAGGCAACAATATTTTTGACAGTAATACTTGGTTAAGGAGCAGATGCATAGAACATTGGGTTGGAAAGATCATCTAGCGGGCAGCTTTGGCTCAGGTCCTGTTGTGGAGGCTTCAGTCAGGGTCTGGTGTTCAGGCCTTAGTCCTTTGGTATTTTGCAGTGCACATCAATGCTGTGCAGAGCTGGAAACAAACAAGTCTGTCTTTAGCACAGTTGAGACAGGGAACAGGATTAGCCCTGCAAGGCCAGGCTAGGGCCAAGAGCAGAAGGCCAGCACCCTGCTTTTGCCCACAGGCAGCCCTGCAGAGCAAGCAGCCACTCCTGCCCAGGGGCTGAGGTGCCCAAAGCTGCCTCCCCGCTGTGCAGCTCTGCAGAGCCCGCGGAGCGCAGGGTCCTGGGCAGCCAGGGCAGCCCGGCTGCCTTGGAGCACAAGGAGTGGCCCAGAGAGAAGCTGCTGCCCTTTGCTTTGGAACTGTTCCTCAGAGTCTTGTCATTATTCCACAGTGTCTGATGTGTTTTCTTTTCCTCTCCCAAATCTAACAGAGCTTTTTGAGTGAAATTGACTGAAATAGCTTCTGCTGCTGGTGGTGGTGCTTTTGTCTGCAGGTGAGGGCAGGTGATTTGAACCAAGGATGGAGTCCATTGTTAACACCCCAGCTTTGCCAAGTCAAGAAAACCATTCACAATTGGGCTGCCAGTGCTGAGCAATTTTCCTACTTTTGAAAAGCTCCCATCTTAAGAAATCCAAGAGCCACCTTAAGAAGTTCAAGAGATTTTCCTCCATGTGGATAGAAGCAGTACCATGTTGCCAGTGTTTTCCACCCCGTTGCTGTGTCCTTGGTGCTTTTAAGACTTCCTCAGTGCCCATTGAGAATGACATGACCTGTGATCATGTGATTTGAGAGCTCTGTGTTGTTTGTTGGCACATGAGTGTTCATGACAAGCTGGACACACCAGTCGTGGCTCTGTTGAGTTAAATTCATCCCAATTTTGTGCAAACAGCAGCCCCGAGATGCTGAGAAGAGCAAGCGCAGTGGCTGGGTGTGCATGCACACGCCTGGGGGCTGACTGCTGTGTGGGCAGAAGGTTTTGCACTGTTGTAATTCTTCACTCTCCCAAGCTGGAGGAAGAAATAAAATCTTTATTAAATTAAAATATAGAAATCTATATGAAATGAAAAAACATCAAAATGAATGAAACAATACCTATTAATTTATCATGAATGTAATTTCACATCTATATACTATTGCTGGCCGGGGGTCTCTGTACAAATCATGAACGGGACGGGACTGCTGAGGAACGCGCCTCGAGCTGTTTGTTTTCCAGCATCAGTCTCATTACTTGGTTATGACTATGGGAAGATGCCAGCAGCTGACATCTGTGGCAGCAGGCTAAGAACTTAATGGCACAGCGTACTTGAAAAATTTTTTGAGCAATCACACAAAGCAGAAGCATATTGACAGTAGTTCTATCCAACCACTATAAGCACACGTACCTTTTGTTAAAACAGTGCTTGCTTCTTTTGACTACAATACCGGCTTGCAAGCCTTAAAACACAATGCACTGAGCTCCATTATTAAGCTGAGAAGTTCCTAATATCTTGCTAGAGATACTTTTTTGAAGGTTAGCGAGTTATTCTAGCCAAGCACTAACACACAGGCCATTTTTCTATTTCTCCTTACTTTTCTACTTCTATAACTCTTGTGCTGACAAATCCTATGGCTGCTGCTTAGCTCCAACCGCAGTTCTGCTTTCTCTGAGGTCTGCCTTTTGTAGCTTTCCCAAAACCCCCTGATTTGAAGGATTCCCACAATTCCCCCTCTCTGTACAACTAAACAGAAACCTTTGTATAGGTGTCATTTATAAACTACCTTGCATTTTATAACTTTACTATAGTATACCTGCTTATTACTTACTTAAAGCATCCTTTTTGCTCACATTAAGCCTTGCTATATTCCAACACAGCAATTTTAATGCTGTGAAAGTCCAGTCAGTTCAAAGGGCAAAAGTCATGTCTGACAGCAATTACAAGTCATTGTTCCAAAAAAGTCTCGCCTGTTCCAAGGTCTTAATTCAAAACCTCCCTCCATGTCTAGACCTTCATCCACCATCTGTGTGAGATTTTGAGAATTCTCTGTGAATCCATTTCCTACCTCTCTCTCTTGTGTGATAAAAACTTCTTTGATCATGTTGTCCATCATTTGTCACACACACCAATGTATGCAAGGTATTACTACTAGTACCACTACCAAAACACCCAATCCATCGAGACCTATTCTACAAAGTTCCCTTTGGCCAAGGTGCAAAGCTCCATCCTTGGAACAAATCATCTAACCATGACCCACCATCTTCTTTCATTGGAGCTGTCAAATCTTTCAGCTTTTGTATGCTTCTCTGGATGGATTCAGAGGGATCAGACAGGTTCATACAACACAATCCTTCAAATTCCTCACAACCATGTCCATGTGCCAGTAAAAGAAAATCAATTGCTGCGCTGTTCTGTAAGGTTGGATGTCTGACAACACTAACATCAGTCATCATGTCACTAATTGCAATGCAAGTAGCACTGTCTTCTTTCTCCAGCTAACACCCCAATCGCTATAATGGTTTCAATGCCTCACCCGAGGCAAGTGGACGTAGAAATTAATTTGATGTAACTCATTTTGCAGGGCCCTAGGGTCTGAAATTGCTATTACACTTTTTTTTATAATGATGGGCAAATCTTTTCTCTGTGTTTTCTCTTGATGGCTTTTTTAATGATAGGTGCTATCACAGTGAGTTGTCTGATGCTACATGGGCCACCTTTAATTTTTGAGGAATTCCCTGTCAGGCTCTACCTCCACAAATGAGCCAATATTCTGTTACTAATTGTCAGGGGGACTCATCTAGGTCATCTACTTGTCAGCAGTTTCACCCTTAGGGGACACTGGGGTAGTACAATTGCACCACAAACTTGAGTATCTGTCCACAGGATGATGGGGAGTAACATTTAACTGTGGATCTCCCTGATACTGAAACTCAGCACAAAATTCCATTAGAAATGAGCCAAGAATTCCAATTCTTGAGGTTCAGAAGGTGCTCTAAGAAGATCAGCGGCCCAATGATGGCAGCTGGTTATGGGATTGGTCTCGTTGGCAGCCACACACCAATATTTGTCACGATTGGGTATTGGCCATTCCTTGGCTGGCACTGGCACACCGACCAAACAGGTCACCAAGGGTTTGTCTGGGATCAATTGGTCAAACATATGGTGTCTGAGCCTGCTGACTTGGCTAAAGCAAGGCAAACTTTCATTTTTGGTTGATCTACACGCATATATGCACTGCAAAAGCAAGCAAGCAAAACCAGCAAGCGCCAGCATATCATTTGATCATACTCCATGTTTCTGTTCAGCTGCTTTTTGGCAAAAGTTTCCCCATCTCTTTCAGTTCTCAAGCAAATCTTTTAGCACTTCTTCAGGGACTGGCCAACTATAGGGCACTAAACTGTCCCTCTGACCTTCAGTTTTTACAAATTTGGATATCTTAGAATTCTTTTGAACAAAACGGACACCATGCTTTTGCTGAAAGAGCTCTATGATACAAACCATTTTCACAGTCTAAAGATCAACCATCAAACT
The DNA here is from genome assembly GCF_028551555.1 of Melozone crissalis. Lineage (NCBI taxonomy): Eukaryota > Metazoa > Chordata > Aves > Passeriformes > Passerellidae > Melozone > Melozone crissalis. Next base: position 14,106,943 of record NW_026535783.1, on the reverse strand, counting down.
CAAGATTTGTAGCTTTCACAGGATGAACAGGGAACGTCTGGCATGAACCGCAGTTTCTTGGTGTGGCTCACGTCTGCGTGCTCATTTCCCCGCTGGTGGAATTGTCAGCGCGCCCTTGTGTGTGAGACGGTTTCACGTCCTTCGCGGGGACCCACTTAGGTCTGGCACCTGTGCAAATAAATACAAGCACACCCTTTGCCCCAAGTGATTAGTGCAAATGGTCCTTCAATTTCTCCTAACTCAAGGTTTCTGATCAAAACTGGAGGATTTTCTTTCAGTTTTGCCTGTGTGCTGTTTGAAAAGTGCCTCAAAATTGGAGGAGTAGGTCCTACAAATTATCTATTCAAAATATAAAGACATCTAAAGCTTTGCTCTACCTTATCAGAGGTGTTGCTTGGGGAACTCCCCCTTTTGTTGACCTAGAATGGGTTTTAGAGTGTGGTGCATCCTTTCAACTATTGCCTGACCTGTGTGGGCATAGGGAATTCCAAAAGTGTGGCAAACATTCCAGTCCATCAGAAATGTCGCCACTTTTTGAGCTCTGCATGTGGGGCCATTTGTCGGTTTTTGCCTTGAGGTGGATCAGTTTGGCGAGCTCTGGACCCCAGTGACACTGACAAGGACAAACGCAAAAGACGAGAGGCGCTCTTTCTTCTCGGGACCAAAGTCCCACAGCTTTAATGGAGAACAACTCCAGGAGAGAAAGGGAGCATCCAGGAGAGGAAAGAAGATGTCCAGGAGAGGAAAGAGAGCGTCCACCTCGTGGCAGGAGATTTTAAACCATGGGGGAGGGAGGGCGGTAGAAAGGAACTACCATAGGTCAACATATGTAAATCACTACACTGTAGTTTTCTGCATATATTGCTGCACTTGTTGCAAACAAAATCCTAAAATCTCCCCAAACACAACCGTACAGTCCCAAATGATCACAATGAGGGAGAAAAACCACTCAACCCCCCTGTATACCCAGGCACCAGGTGTCACAAGGAGTACAAGCCCCTGCAATTACAAAGTCCACACACACAAGCTCACTGGGAAAGGAGTATCTCTTTATGAGGGGACAGAGTGCTCGCTTTTCTCAACACAACACACACCATAAATCACAACAGCATCCACCCACATCAGCTCCCTGAAACATTCGCTCACTGAAAACACAACCACAATTACGACACACAGCAAAAATTGCAGCAACAAAACAGCATTTGCTCAATTCACCCCCAGAATTGCTAGCAGGTCCTTCTTGACACAGCAAATCCTTTCTGCCGGCAGCCAGACCCAAACTCAAACTGTACAGGCGTACGTTGTGCGCAGGACCTCTCTGTGTGACTTAGGAACAGCCCTTCCCCTGCGTTTGCCTTACGGGTTACTTTATACAGAGTTAAACATTCCCTTTCTCCACAGTCCCAGCAGTCTTGTCTGTTCCCCACGAGGAACAGCCAGGAGCCAAGGTGCCTCCAGGAAAGGAATGTCCTGGCAGCACCCAGAGACGACCACAGCGCGGTTGTTCTCGCTGGAGCAGAGAAGCGTTCCTGCCTCGGTCACCAAATGAGGTGTGGAATAGAACTCGCCACAGCTGAAGTTAGAAGGTGGTGTGTTTGTTACAGCACCAGGAACAGGAGGAGTTGTCTCTTAAAGACATGTGTGAAGAATCACTGGCTCTCTACTCATCTGAAATATCTTACACATTCATATAATTCCCCTAAAACCTAACACATATTCATTAGGTAACACTGCGTACCCCCCTCTGTACTAAAATGTATTATAATTGAGTCCAAAGTTCCTTCACATTTCTGCAGTCTTTCACTTCAAATGGCTTGGTGGGTTTTAAAGTGGGGAATGGTGTCCTTCTGATGAAGGCCAAGACGTCTTCCTCAATTTGACCTCTTTACTTATGACCTGATGGCAGGCTTTTGCACCCCTTGGCTATAGCTGAAGTTTTGGGGCCCAGGTGCAGGCTCTGGTCCTCTTCTTTGTCACAAAGAAATCTGCATCCCATCCTGGTTCTTTAAACATAGTAAAGACAGGCAAGGGATATATTACCCTAGCCTTAACTACCTTACCTGCAAAAAATTAACTATCCCTTCTTATTTCTACTCTTCTTGCTATACTCTTTCCCCCTAACTAAACCTTGCTAAAATTTTAACTCTTCCAGTTCTTTCAAATCCTTCATTCATTGGCCTCATCTCACATGCCAACCATGTGTGAGCCGATGCCGTAACTGGGAAATTCCACTCCTGAGCAGGAGATATAGGGCCTGGTTCTGAGCTGGAAGGGTGAGAAGGATGAGATGCACACCATTTTCATCCAGGGGATGTCCTGAAAGTGCACTGCCTACCTTCCTCTGCTGCCGAGCACCATGCTCCTTCTCCTGCTCCGCAGATTTTTAGGAATCCAGGGGTTGCTGGGTATTATTTGCTATTGCAACTATTAGAATGACTTTGCTTTGCAAGCCCCATTTTGTCCTGGGTTCTTTTGTGCATGGGGCTTCTCCTGAACCTGTGACAAAGGCCAGCAGGGACCTACAGGACACTCCTATACTCATGCCAGTAAATTCTGAAAAGTGCTTTAAGTATCAGTAAGTCAAAAGGTATCAATCAGTAAATCAAATAATTTGGGGGAATATTTAGCCTGTGAGTTTTAGCAAAGTATTGAAAATGTCTTAGATCCATGGATACACACTAGTAAGTGAGATTGCTTGGTGTGCACGTATCAGGGAAGTGATTCCCCACACACCCAGTGCTCAGATCAAGTATTGTCTCTCTTCTAACCTAGAGCTGGCAGCAGGGATCAGGCCCTGCTTGGTAACGTTCATTTTCAAGACTTCTGTTGAGCAGGTAAGAATGGTCCAAATGAAATCTTTTCCAGCTGTTTCCCTCTGGTTCACCTGTTTGAGGGTTAAGATTCTGTGCTGCAGGTGTCCTGGGTGTGTGCAGAGCAGTGCAGCCCCAGAAACCCCTCGGCTTGCCCAACAGTTGTCAAGCCTTGTTGCCAGGTGTGCCCAGCTCTGGCAGGAGAAAGAGCCCGCAGCGCAGTGGGCACCGTGCCCTGCCCAGCCGGGGCTCTCTGGCACACAGCAGCAGCAGCGCCAGCACCGTTCCACCCGCTCCTGCCTTGGCTTCCCCTGGCACACAGAAGCCTCTGGAAATCAGCACCGCCAGCGGCGTTCCCAGCTTGGAGCAGCTGCTGTTGGCGGGCAGATGCTGCCACTTCGACTGCTTCCAAAGGGGAAGAAAGGCAGAGATGTACATGCACCAGAGCCCTGGGCATGTCCAAGAAAGGGGCAAATAGGTGGAGAGATTTGTTAGGAAAGATTTCAGTTGTGATGCCAACAGTGCCTTCTCTCCTGGTTCTGTGTGTTCTAGATGAGTAATGCAAGGGTTGGCTCTGACAATTAAGAAGTAGATGTTACGTGGATGTTCAAATGTGTAGTGATGATATTGTAATATATCCTCCCACAGTCCTCTTTCTCCTCCCCTTTGTAATTGCCTTGGTAGTCACGGCATTTGGGGAGGGTTGGCTTGTGACCAGCAGGCAGGGTGTAACAACACCTGACCTCCAGTCAAGGTGCAACAAAGTAATCTCTACCAATGGACAGCAGAGAAAAAGTTGACTGACAAAACTTTTGGAGGGGCTAAGGGTACAAAAGGCCAAGCGTCCTTTTTGTAGATGAGCACATGGCTGCTATTCATGGAGACTCTCAATGCTGCAATTTTTCCTTATTCATTCCTTTGTTATTATTCAATATACCTTTAATATGTTAAAAATGAGAGTCATTTCTCACATGTGCGGTACAGTGGGCCATTCTCTTGGTCTGGTTTCCTTTGCTGGTGTCCCATCTGAGTGCTCAGTTGGGGCACAGGCTGTAGGTGCTTGGGGCACTCCTGGAGTTTCTCTTGGATACCCTGAACAACAGGGTTTGGCCCCCATGAGGGGAATTTGTGCTGCTTTGTGACAGAGGAGAACTTCCCAGGCTCTTTTGTGTTTGCTGTAGGGAAGGTTGGGTATTGCTTGGCATAAACTCACAGACCAACACAGAGCTGTTCCTTTGTGATGTCGGGGCATGGTTGCCACACTGTCGTAGTGACATCAGAAGGTTGCCTTGGTGCACAGAAGTGAGTGGGCTCTGAGTGTCAGAGCAGCCCAAGGCCTTGCTCTGATCAAGAGAACCCTCCTGGTTGCCGCCTTTGTCAGTAGGCAGCTGCCCACTGAGAAGAACCGTGTTTTTTCTTAGTGTTGTGGCAAACTTGCACAACATTGGAACAATGTTTCACCATTCAGCCACTGCAGCTTTTGCTGCCTATGGGGTTTCCTTTTCTATTATGTTACACACTTCACCTGTAAGTAGAGGTTTCCCTTCTGCTTAGGTTAGGGTGTAACCTAACCTGGCTTTTCTATGTCTTCCTGCTTTTTCCTAGTGACTGAGTTTCTGATTTTGAAACAGAAAGAGCATTAGGATGCCACTGCTTTGGTAAAGCTCCTGTCAAGGCGTTCAGCTAAAAAGGGGGTGTCTGTAGCCACAGGGGCAGCATTTGCAAGGGAACCTGCAGGGGTTCTGTTCCCTCCACGGGAGAGTCTGTGGCAGTAGAGTCTGTCATTTCCTAAGTTTGCTGGGACAAACAAGACACCTTTGAAAATGCAGACTGGCAGACCTTCTTGGAAGGCCTTCTTAAAACTCTGCAATTGTTCCCAGAATTCAGGGAAAGCTTCTTTCTTTCAACAGTTTCTCTTGAAAGGATCTGACTGTCTAACTTGACCCTTTACTGAGTGCTAAAACCGTGATCTTCCCTTTGCAATGAAATGCAAACTCCAGAGCAGTGAGTGTCTGCTACTGAACCCTGGAGCTGCTGCTGTGCTGTTTCACAACGAAGTGCCAGAGCTCAGGGGGATTTTTAGGGAAGATTTTCTGGGCAAGCATTTCCAGCAAGTTAATGAGAATTGGTGCATGCAACTGAGTTTTTAAAAAAAAAAGTACCCAAAGGAAAGGATTTCAGAAGCTCTTTATGTGCTTAGTAGAACAGGAGCATTGAGTATTAAGGAAGAATTTGCATTTTCTTGGTCATGTTTGTAGTCATTTACTGGCAAAAGAGGCCAAAGTGTAGGCACAACCAAGAATATTAACCTGATCTCTTGCTGGCTGTGGGAGTGAAATGTGTCTCTTGGAGGGATGTTATGAAATGGGAAATCCTCTCTGTTTGGGTTGACTTGTTCTGTGGGACTCAACAGCTCAGGATGTCTTCTCACAGCATCTGGTTCATTTTCCCTTCCCACTATAGGTCACCTGAAGCGTGTATTCAGAGGTGCTGATCATGAGGTGAATGAGAAAAGAATATTTCATGTTCCTGGTGTTTAAGCATTGTAGAGGAAGCTGTGAGCTTGGCCAGTGGCAATAGAGTGCAGAGGGCAAGCTAGGAAGGCTGAAAGAAAATCCATTTTTATGCCTGAAAGAAAACAAAATCAAAGGCACAAGTGGTAATTTATTATTTTCCATCTCAGAGCTTTGAAGAACTAGAAATCAAGTCTTACAGAGAGAACGGTGTTTCCTACAGCATAGAGGGTGGAGCAGTTAACTGAGAGCAAATTCCTGTACAGCTGAATTACACCACTGAATTTAAGTCACAGTACCTTAGAATTCTATTCCTAACAAATCTTATAATATCTACATAAAAGATGCAGTTGCAGAACAGGAAGGCCATCTTGCAATGGTGCCTGAATTTCTGAAGTGAAATGGGCACCGTTGTGGCTGGGGAGCTGCGTGGGACAAAAGGATGCCGGGCTGGCGGCCTTGAGCAGCTGAAGATGAGGCAGCGTGTGGCCAGGGGGCCAAGAAGGCCAAGGGCATGGTGGCTGTGCCAGCAGCAGTGGGGCAGCAGGAGCAGGGCAGTGAGCGTGGCCCTGTGCTGGGCAGCGCTGCGGCCACAGCTGGAGTGCTGTGTGCACTTGTGGGCCCTGGGGAGCAGAAAGTCATGGAGGGGCTGCAGTGTGTGCAGAGAAGGACAGGGGAGCTGGGCAAGGGGGTGCAGCACAAGGCCAGGGAGGAGGTGCTGAGGGAGCTTTAGCCTGGACAATGGGAGGCTCTTGAGGGGTCTTCAGCATCTCCACAATGCATCCAAATATTTAGCCATGTTAAGACTGGACTTTCCCTCCCTTTTTGTTAGTTTGTACTTTACTTGGAGGAGGAGACCTATTCATTTTCTCTTTCTCCCAACTAAGGTTCTTTCCACAATTTTTTCTTGCCCTGATACAGCACTGGGAATGGTTCTGCTCAAAGAATTTTTTCCAAGGTACCACTTCTAGGGAATGCAGTATTTTTGTGTGAGAACGCATGATTCTGTGCAGGGGCCTTGGTGCAGAAGGAGCTGTTGTGTTTCTAGGCCAGCCAGTATGGCCTTACAGATCACCTTTAAATTAGCAGTGCCTGTGCCTTTCTGCAGCCCTGGGAATCAGTGTGTGTTGTGTTTGGGAATTGAGCAGGAAATCAATGCCCTTGCATTCCAGCTGCTCCTCAGAGATCACAGGAGTGGGAGGGGCTGGGCTGCAGTTTGGATTCCAGGCACTTCAGCACCATCAGTGTGCTCTAGTCCAAGACAAGACTTTGGCCGAGCACAGATGCACAAAGAGTGCAATTCCCAGTGCAGTGCTCTGGGTCTGACTGCATTCCATAAGGACCCACATGCTCCAGATTCCTGTAGAAATCCATCCGAAAATCTTTCATTTTTTGCCTCACAATTGTAATGAGAAAAGACTACAGAAGGGTTAAAACTGTTGAGCCAGTTGGGAAAGAAAGCCTCATGCTTATCTAGTGTGTTCACAGGTGATGTTTGCAGAACATGCCATACTGTACTCGAAGGGGGCATGCTGCCCTTTTCTGGACAATTGAACTGGACTTTCTTCCAAACTCCTGAGCTGGCTGGACTGAGCTCTGGGGTGGCTCCCCCCTGCTCCATGAGAAGACCCCTCTTGCCTGTCTTCAACCACCGTGACGGACCAACAGAGATGCGAATCCCCTCATCAAGGAACCAAGAACCCCTTTGGCACCCCCATGGCACCCCCCTGGCAACCGCCTTCCAGAGACTGGGACTGTACTCCCTCCCAACTCAGGGAGGGGGAAAAACCTAACGTACCTGTGAGCATTCGGCCATGAAAACAATGGAACTGTCTCACCCCCTCCTCCTCTTCCTATTCTTCTCCCCTCCATGGAAACCTAATTTCAGCCACCCTTCCCCCAACCAAGAACAGTATATATATTGGGGTTCGGTTCGACTGCCCTTGGAGTACTCCCCAAGATGTGTACCAGCGAGTTTCGGCGGCGGGACCCCGAAGACATCATGTTTTGGTAGCTATACCCCATTCCCTGACCTTCTTTCCTCCCTTTTTCCTTGTCCTACCCTTCTCTTCCCCGGATCCCCTAACCAAACGCATATTTAGCTGTGGTTATCATCAATAAAATTGCATTTTGTTGAGTTGCTACTGCAAAACCCCTGTGCCTTTGTTGGTTATTTTTGCACCCAAAAATCATTCGTCACCCGTTCATTTCGGGCGGACCTTCACAATTCCCCAAGAGTGTGGGTTACTGAGGCAACAGGAAACCAATCTCAGGACTGCAGCTGATCATGGCATGGGCTACCAAGTCTTGATCTGTGCAGCAACAGAAGACAGTAAAGAGAGATCATAGTAGTGAGATCTCTCTCTCTATCTTTCTTCCTATCTATCTACCTATCTATCTATCTATCTATCTATCTGTCTATCTATCTATTCATGTAACATTTACATAATTGAATCTTCCTGGCTCTGGTCCAAGGCAGTTGGAGGTGCAAAGCTCACCTAAAGCCGCATCCCTTTCAGGACAGGATTAGAGACATGTTCTCTCGACTGATTCTGAGCAGGCAGAGATGTTTCCCCCTCCAGATCTGGTGGTTTTTCCCCCCAGACTTGTTTTCCTCCTCCTTCTTGTGCCCTGAAGTCCCCAGTTAATTCTTTAAATTTCCGCCTCTCCTAAAGAGGTGGAACAATTCCATGTTTAGGTGGTGTTTGGTGCCTCTGGCCATACGTGCCGTGCATTACATGACGCATGGTTTCCTTCACTGGCATCCCCAGGCCTGTGTAAGTGCATTCGTGCATGGGGCCTTAGGGGAGTCTCTGTTTCTGCTGATCAGAAGTCTCAGTTGACAAAAGAGGGAGAAGAAACACCTTGGTCCTCCTGCATATACTGAGGTGGCCATAGAGGCTCTGTGACCTCCATCAGAGATCTTTGCACGCATCCTCATCTCCTGAATGACCAGGTTTTCTAACAAGAGTGTGGATGTCAGAAAGGCAGGAAGGCTGGTGCAGGCCTGAAGAGAACTCCAGAAGTTTCACTCACAGGGAGGGAGCTCACCCAGGAAGCCACCTGCAGAGCCAGGATGGAGCTGTGGGACCGGGCAGGATGTCAGTCACTACTGAAAGACAAACAGGACATGGCAAAGGCAGAGGGAGGCCCTCACCAGACCCTTGAGAAATGCCAGACCTTCCCTGTCAGCTGCCTTAGAGGCTCTTGCAGCTTCAGTCCCAGATGGCCCCTGATTGTAGGGCCAGGGTCACTTTGGAATCTGTGCCTTCCCTTGAACAGAGAATGACCCAGCAGAGCAGCAGCCCAGTGCTTTGGGAACGTGTGAGCCCAGCAGTCTTTGGGTCTTGGCCCACAAAGGTCATATGGGAAGCTGAAACCCATCTTCTCTTGCTTTCTGTGCAGGTGCTTCTAGAGAGAGAGCAGGAGCAGACTGCTTCATCAGAGATGCCATGCCAGACTCAGGGAGAGCTGTTCCCAGCCCCAGAGCAGGAAGAGCAGCTCGGGCAGCAGGTGGAAGTTCCACAGGAGAAAGGCCAGGTAAGCCTGACTGGCCAGGGCACAGAGGGAAGGGCAGGAAGAAGGGCATAAACCACAGCTCTTGGTTTATGCCCTGAGGAGGCCAGGAATCCCACAGGCACTGGAAGCACAGAGCCTTGGAATCTGCAGAGAACAGCCCTGGGACAGGAGGTTTGCAATGGAGGCAGATGTGGGTAGGGAAGCAGAAAGAAGTGGCTGAATCAATGTGATTTTGAGGCTGCAAGAAAAAAAAAAAGCTGAGCCTGATGGCAGCTCCCAGTCACTTGCTCTGCTTTTTTGTGTACAGAAGATCAAGGCAGAGCCACAAGCAGAGCTGCCTGAAGCTCAGAGTGACATGGCAGTGAAGAGGAGGAACAAGGAAGAGATGAGAAGAATTCAAGAGAAGAATCTCGATCAGCAGAGGGGCGATCAACACAACCAGATGAATGAAAGAGTGGCAGCCACTCCTCTCACGAAACATCCTCTCACTTGTTTTTTAGAGAACATGAAGGAACAGCTTGATGCAGAGCTTCAGATAGCTCACAGTATGGTCAAGGGAAGGCAGAAGTGGCTGGAGGAAGAAATGAAAATCATCAGACAGAAACTTAATGTCTTCTGTCAGTCTCTGCAAAACCAAGTGAGTGAAAGAGGGATGCAGCCACTGCAGTCACCAAAGTGGTGTTTTCTGCCCTTCTTGCCTTTCCACTCAGAGCAGCAGCGAGTAGGGTGGTGCCTCTGAGTGCCATCCTGCTTTAGTGTGTATCACAGTCACTCTGAAGGACATTCCCTGCTGTGCTGAATCTCAACTGCGGCCTGGACAGTGAAACTTGTCCTTTGGCCCTTGGGCCAGCAGTCATCCAAATTGATTCCTGCTGGCCTGTTCCTGCTCCCCTTGTTTCTGGAGGTATTTTTACAGTGGAATGCAGTGACCCAGATGGAGGATTGAAACAAGCTGTTGTATCCCCTGTCAATCTGTTCTTTCCCTTTCCTCACAGTCGATTATTCCTGGCTGACAGGGACAAGCTGCAGTGTCTGACTGCTTTGTTCTCTTTGACTTGAGCTGCAAGTGCTGACTTCTCACCAGGCAGCCTGCACAGACTTCCAGAGAATGTCTGGCAGTGAAGGACCCCAAGTTAGGAGTGAGGCACAGGAACAGTGCCCACCAGAAATGCTCCAGGTCCAGCACATCACGGGCTCTGAACTTGCTGCCGCAGCAGCATCACCTCGAGGAAGCTCTTCTGTGACACCTGGGAACTCGAGCTCGGGCAGTTTGTTCATCTCCCTGGAACAGCAGACTGAGGAGAAGTACCTGGAGATGCTGGGTACGTCTGAGCTGTTTCTTGTCTGAGGGACAGTGTGCTGTGTGCAGGTGCCAGCAGAGCTGTACCAAATGCTCCTCCTGAGTTTGGTGCCACAGGGCCATTTAGGACTCCCCAGAGGAAGCGCTGCGCTCCAAGGCAGCGAGAGAGCGCTCTGGGTGTTCCTGCTGCCTCTGAGGGCACCTTGGACTGGCTTGGGTTTGCCTGAGCTTCCCTCTCTGCTGAAGGCTGAAGCAGGGATTGTTCTTGCATCAGCAGAAGGCTGTGACCTAGCAAATGATCTAGAAGTGCTGTGTGCTAGTGGCCAAACTGAACAGAATTTTTAGCTTCCTAATTCTCCTTAGACTCTCAAATTCGAACCAGTCATCAGCGCAAAAAAACTTCAGAGAAATGGACTGCCTTTGGAGTTTTGTCTTTTTGGTTGGGGATTATTTTTGGGGGGGTGGGTGTGGTAGACAGAGAGAGGCGCTGCAGAAGATCTCGCGATGTAACGGAAAGGCAAGACCCTCAGATCCCCTTAGATAAGACCATCTGCTTCCCATAGATAAGAAACTAACATAAGAAGGTAGCCTCCCTTAACCAAATTCCAGTAACTTTCCATCCCCTACCCAGTAACAGTCCACCTCTTACTAACCATAGATAGTAAAGACAGACCCATGCTGACGTAGAGACCCCTTAGACTATAAAAACCCAAGAGATGAGATAATAAACGCCTTTTGACCATCCATCACATTGATGTCTGCGTGTGTCATTAGCCCGAGTAGCCCTAGTGAGTAGGCCACCGTGCTGTTCGTCTGAACCAAGTCGCCTGCCTTGCTTCAGAAAGCAACAAGCAGGAGGCGGGGGAACCCCAGGGAGAGGGAACGGCCCGACCCCCGCAGGAGGGGGCGGGGTCGGAGTCCGGGAAAAAGGCAGAGCAGCCCGGAAGCGTCTCTTTATTCAACTTCCGGCTCGGACTCGGGCTCGAGCTCCGAGCCCGAGATAGGATCGGAGGATTCCGATCTGGATTACGGCTTTAACAGAGAGGGAGCAGCGGCATGTAAGGTCACTAGCCACAGTGCTCCCGCTTGGGTGAAGGGGTTACCAGAGAAAAACCGAAGCCCGCTCACAAACTGGCGGAAAATAAAAATGGCTTGCGCGGAATGGGCTCCGTCTGCCACTTTAGTGTTCCCGGTCCGTGTGGGGGGGGCAGGCGGAAACCAAAGGACTTATTCACCAGTCAATCCGAAAGATGTGCAGGCAATTGTTAAAGCGATTGCGGATAAGGGAATTAATTCTGCCATGGTTTGCACACTTATTGACGGCCTTTTTGGTGGGGACGATATGCTTCCCTTCGATATTAAGCAGACATGTAGAATGATATTCGATGGTGCAGGGATGATCGTTTTCAAACAAGAATGGGAGGATAATTGCATGAAACAGCTAGCCTTGGTAACAGGGGCAGACCATCCACTGCACGGCTCCAGCATACAGAGGCTTATGGGCACAGACCCCACTATGATCACCCCCCAGCAACAGGCTGAGGGCCTGCGAGCCCATGAGGTCATGACAACGACCCGAGCTGCCCGAGAAGCCATCCGTGACGCTTCTAAAGTGGTAGCCAAACCCTCTCCATGGTCTTCCATAAAACAGGGTGAGAGTGAGAGCTTCACTCAATTCGTGGACAAGCTCCAGGCTGCATTAGATTCCTCTGCGTTACCTTCAGAGGCAAAGGGTCCCGTGCTGGCAGAGTGCTTACGCCAGCAATGCAACTCAGCCACTAAGGACATTTTAAGATCACTGCCACAGGGGTCTAATATAGCTGCCATGATCAGACACGTTGCAAAGGAGGAACACCTAGCTCCCATCCAAGCAGCAGTTCAAACTGCAATAACCAGCGTGATGGCATGCCTTAAGTGCGGCCAGGCAGGCCACTTGGCAGCAAACTGCCCCCAGTCAAGGCGCCTATCAGCAGCTGCTCCACCACGCCAAGCGGGAGGCAGGGGACCGTGCTGGGGGTGTGGAAGGAAGGGGCACTTAGCTAAGGAATGCAGATCCAGGCCCCAGGGAAACGGGAGAGGGAGGGGGTGGCCGGGCCCTGTTCAGCCCCCTCCCACCTGGAATATGCAGCGGCCCAGCTACAGCAACCCCCAGTGGGGCAGGGGACTCTCATACCCTATGCCCCCACAGGGAGCAGTCACCTTTGCATCCCCCCCAGCAATACAATGGCAGAGTTGTGCAGCACCCTCAATACCTTCGCACCCCCCACCACCACAACCCGCGCCGGAGTCACAGGACCAGCAGGGGACGCCCCAGAGCGGGATCCCTGGGTGGCCTTGGTCAGGAAAATAGGGAAGGAGCCCTTGATGGTGTGGGGGACATGCCGCCTTTACGGCAGCCAAGATGCTCACGTCATAGGGCTTCAGTTTTGGGCGGACATGGGATCAGACTGCACGATTATTCCCCAAACGCATTGGCCCGGACATTGGCAATTCAAAGAAGTCCCCCCAGTGAACGGAGTGGGGGGGCAGTCCCGGGCATGGAAAAGCACCCAGCTGGTGGCTATAACACTTCACACAAAAAAGGGACCAGAGCAGACAGTAGCAATCTACCCCTACATTTTGCAGAATTCTCCACCCCTGTTAGGAAGGGATGTTCTCTCCTTGCTAGGATTTCGGATCACAAATTTATCCTGAGGGCCACTGCCGTACACCCTCCGCTGCCAATCAAATTGACTTGGAAATCATCAGACCCTGTATGGGTTCAGCAGTGGCCCCTGACAGAGCCTCGAATGGCAGCCTTGCTGGAACTGGTCGATCGAGAACTGCACAAGGGTCACATAGAACCCTCCACCAGCCCATGGAACACCCCGGTATTCGTGGTCCCCAAAAGGTCCGGACAAGGCTATCGTCTCGTCCACGACCTGAGAGAAGTGAACAAGACTATCAGACCCATGGGTCCAGTCCAGACACTGCTTCCCGCGAACTCAGCCATCCGCACAGGATAGCCATGTGCAGTACTGGACATCAAGGACTGCTTCTTTTCAATACCCCTGCACCCTGAGGACAGAGAACGATTCGCCTTTTCCGTGGCATTTTGGAACGGCGAGCGGCCCAACCTTCGCTTCCAATGGAGAGTACTTCCACAAGGCCTGGTCGACAGTCCCACTATATGCCAAATCACCGTGGACAAAGCACTGACGCCAGTCCGACACTCCTACCCCACCGCAACCATCATCCAGTACATGGACGACATCCTGGTCGCAGCACCATCGACAAGCCAAGTGGATCACCTGGTGTCCACAGTCACGGAAACCCTTCAGGCCAACGGCTTCGAGATCGCGAGCGCAAAGATCAAGAGAGGACCCTGTGTGACCTTCCTGGGAGTAGGCATCACGAGCTCCTACGTGACACCCCCCGAGATGAAGATCAACCGAGACATCGAGACGCTCCACGACGTGCAACGCCTGGTGGGATCGCTGCAGTGGCTTCGCAACATCGTCCTGATTCCTCCCGAGGTCATGGACCCTCTGTACGACCTCCTGAAAGGAAAGAACCCCTGGGATCCAAAGGAGCTGACACCGCAAGCAACGAGCTCCCTCGACTTCATCGAAAACCAAATGGCCACTGGCACGCTTGCCAGGTGGAACCCAGCCATGCCACTGGACCTGTACGTCCACTTTACACCGAAGGGGGGAGTGGGAGCACTGGCCCAAGGACTTGCAGAAAAGGCCCGACCGATCCAATGGGTGGTCCTCGGAAGACCCGCTCGTGCATTTTCCCCAGGAATCGAGTGCATCACCAACCTCATCATGAAAGGCAGGAGACTCGCCTTGAAACACCTAGGGACAGAGCCGACAAGCATCCACCTTCTGTTTTGCAAGCAGCCGACCACAGAGTCAGCCGCAATATCGGAGTACCTGGCCCTTGCTCTTTCCGGCTTCGGAGGAGAAATCTCCTACTCTTCCAAGCCACCCTGGACCAAGCTGCTGACCGTAGTCGACATGGACATGCCACCGAAGGTCAAGGACAGACCGCAGCCGGGACCAACGGTCTTCACAGACGCTTCCTCCACGACTTCAACCGCAGCAGCAGTGTGGCAGGCAGGAGAGCAATGGCACTGCGTCAAAGCGAGGGACCCCACACTGTCAGTGCAACAACTAGAGGCAGCAGCAGTGGTTTTGGTGATGAACACCTCAACATTGTAACAGACTCCATATTCGTGGCAAGGCTCAGCCTAGCCATGGCAGGACCAGGAGTGTCAACATCAGCAGCAGCCCTAATGCTGGAAGAAGCACTCTCCTCGCGACAGGGCACCGTGTCAGTCATCCACATCAACAGCCATGACCCAGTCAAAGGTTACTTCCAGATCGGCAACGACAAAGCGGACGCCGCAGCGAAAGGCATTTGGACCTTGCAAAGAGCCCGTCAACTGCACGAGTCGCTCCACATCGGAGTCAAAGCACTAGCAAAGAGATGCGGAATCTCGACGGCGGACGCCAAACATGTGGTAGCCACCTGCCCTCATTGTCAGAAGTCACCCCTTTGGTCCTACAGAGTCAACCCGAGAGGTCTCAAGCCCTCAGAAATCTGGCAGTCGGACTTCACGTGGTGCGAAATACTGAGGCCCCGAGCATGGCTTGCAGTGACAGTAGACACTTATAGCGGAGCGATCGTAGCTACACAGCACCCCAAAACCAACTCCAAAGCCACAATTCAGCACTGGCTGACAGCCATGGCTTGGCTAGGTATCCCCAAGCAGATCAAAACGGACAACGGCTCCAACTTAAAATCCAAACAAGTACAGGAATTCGCCTCAAAATGGGGCAAAGCAACAGGTGGGGGGGAGGGTGGGGTTGTTTTTGTGCTGTTTATTTTTGGTGAGGTTTTTTTGCTGTGTTTTTCTCCATCCTGAAGGAGCCCTTCTGCCCCACGTCTTACTGATGTCATTTTTATGACTGTTACCACTACTACATCTGCAGTTTATTTTCATGAGAATGCTATAGTTTTGTCAATAAAAGAATACTATCTTTTTTGTCAGTAAGAACTACTTAGAAAGAACTTCAGGTTAAAGGACAAATAGAGAGCACAATGTGTGTTCCGTGTGCTCCCAAAGAAAAAAGCTGTATATTTATAACAACTTTGAATAAAAGTTTTCTAGCTTTATGCTTCTCAAGGTGTGTCCAAGAGACACATCCAAGTGGCATGATCAGATAAAACTGTACTGCAGGCATTTCTCAGGAGAAAGCCTCCAGCCCAGCCATGGTATATTCCTCAGATCCATGGCACTTTTCCATACCCGATTCCCACTCTTTGCCACGACTGTTAAAATCCTACCCATTGGCCCAAGCCCTGCTCAGATCAGTCTCTAAGAAAACACATCAAGTCCTTTGTGATTCTGCAGCACAACCCAATGAATCTGCTTCTTGCCCATAACAGCTGCCAGTGCTGTGCTCTCAGGTAAGACACGGTGGGGCTGAGACAAGAGCCCAGTGGATTCTGTGTCTACCATCACCTGCTGGGACAAAAAGGGCACTGATCCACACCTCGGTGGGGCTGATCTCAAAGCCCATCCTGTTGTGTCCTGAATGGGGGCAAAAGCTTGTACGGGACTCAGGCTGGCTCTGGCTTCTTCCCATCAGTGCCTGTCAGTGCTCATGCTTGGGCTTTGCCAGCCTTGTTGTGGTCGCTGCCCTGCCCCTGGGGGCTGGAGGGACTGCAGAGGCTGGAGCCTCCCTTAGCTGGGAGGCTGCTGCAGCGCGGAGCTGCCTGAGGCAGCAGCCCCTTCTCTGGGCCGGCTTCTGCCTCGCACGGCCTGGACTCACAAGAGGGTCAGCATTGCGGAGGTCAGGTATATATGGGAAATATATATCCAATTGTGTCAGGAACCCACGCATTACCGAGGAACCCACTTGCCGCGGCAACTACGTCCAGATACGGACAACACTGGATAAACCAGACCAATGAAGAGCCTTTTTTTTATATTTTCAGCACATCAGTCTCAGGACACTGTTAGACAATGGAGACAGGATGTTGCCAGCTCGCTGATCCACAGGGAATGCCAAGGAGGTGGAGCATTACAGCAAAGCATAAAACCATCTCAAGCCTAGATTTCAGCCAATCATACACAGAACAACACATATTGACAAGTCTTCTATCCAATCTTATAAAACACACGTCATGGTAGTTAAAACAAAGACTGGTTAATAAGAGACAAAGAACAGAGCTCTATTCATGCATCCTTTCTAAAGATATACATTAAATAACCTTTTTGCCAGCCATAAGCCAATTCTACAGAGGCATATTGTTATTTGTCAGGTATGCTCTACTGTTTAGGAAACTTTTCTGCTGTATTTGCAATGCTAACAAAACTTCAGTCTGAGGCATATACTTTTTTAACCATTTCATAAAACCCTCTACCTTTATGGATTCCAACAAGCATCTCCTCTGGGCAGCTCTCTGTGTCACAGGGGTGCCTGAGGAGCTCTGCTGTCCTCTGTGCCCGTGCCCGCCGTGCTGAGTTGGGAAGATGGGGACGTGTGCGGTGCCGAGAGGGCGAGTGCAATGGGAGCGACTGATCCACGCTGTCAGGGTGAAGAGAAGCGGCGTGGTTCTTCACGCGGGGCACGGGCAAGGGCGTCTTTGAGCTCAGCCTGCTCATAAAGGGTGAGGGTCCTGATGCTGAAAGCCCCGTCGCAATTGGTTCTGGCATGAGCTGCTCTGGTTTACAACTGGGAAGGCATTCTATTGGCAAACTGCTGAAAGCTGGAGAAAATGTCCTCCTCTCCTGGAAATTCCCAGCCCTGTGCTTTGTTTCCTGTCAAGAGAACTCTTCAAAGAAATGTACAAAATCAGTCTCTGTGCCAGCCATCTGCACTGCAAGGCTGCCTGTCTTGTTACTGTCATTGTTGCTGTTGATGTTACCCAGCTGACCCCAAAGGGCTCAGAGCCCCTGACAGTGGGGCTGCCTTTTGTATCTCCTGGAAGCTGGGATCCCCGCTTAAAGTCAGTATCTTGCATTTGAGCAAGGGGAGAGGTGGCTCTTGGTTCTGTCATCTGTGAGAAGAGAGGAGCGTGAGGGAGAGGCCATTTCCTATTATGTAGAACCACATTTCTTTTCACATCTACCACCACATCTTTGAAGGAATAATCAAAATATTTCATAGTGACAGAGGGGTTCTAAGTCACAGCCACCAAATTAAAATGGGACAATTCAACAGCACTCTAGATGGATATGAAGTTGATTTTCCTCCCTGGCTGCTATCAGCAAGCAAGGTTGTTTTGGCAAAACAGAGCTTTTAGTGCTTGAAAGCACTGAAATGGAATAGTTGGAAAGCGACAGCAATGCCATTGCTACTGTTGATGTAGGAAACTCAAAGTGGATCACAATCCCATCCAGGGCTGCAAAAGGGCAGGAAACGTTGTGCAGAAGCACCTCTGCTTGCTGGAAAAAGAGGAAAATCAACAGGCCTTCTCTTCCTAACCAAACAAGCCAACAAGCCACAAGATGGAATCGTCAGCCACTCCACTGTGTAAAGGCTTTGGATGCAGTGAGGGCATGTTTGGTGGTGAAACAGCCCTTGTGCTGAGCACTGTCATGCAGGGATTGATGAAAGTCTGTCGGAAGGTGCCTCAAGAGCCTCTCACTCTCAAGGTTAAAGCTCCCTCGGCACCTCCTCCCTGGCCTTGTGCTGCACCCCCTTGCCCAGCTCCGCTGTCCTTCTGTGCACACGCTGCAGCCCCTCCATGACTTTCTGCTCCCCAGGGCCCACAAGTGCACACAGCACTCCAGCTGTGGCCGCAGCGCTGCCCAGCACAGGGCCACACTCACTGCCCTGATCCTGCTGCCCCACTGCTGCTGGCACAGGCCACCATGCCCTTGGCCTCCTTGGCCCCCTGGCCACACGCTGCCTCATCTTCAGCTGCTCAAGGCCGCCAGCACCCCTGGCTCCTTTTGGTCCACGCAGCTCCACAGCCACAAAGTTGCCCATCTGACTTCAGATACAGCAGGCACCATTGCAACATGGCCTTCCTCTTCCGAGCAACACAAGTCAGCAGTCGAGGACTTGCAGCTTCACCCCCCCTCCGGGCTCCAATGCACTTGCCCAAGTGGCAGACTTCAGCAGAAAACTGATCAGCAGAAACTTTCCCCTACTGCTGTTTGCGCCTTCTCAAAAGCCAAAAGGCAGTTGGGCCAACATAACTCTACAAGTTAGAAACGACTCAATAAAAATGCAGAACACTTCCACAGGTTAAGGCAGTTAAGGCACCTTTCCAAAAGAGAAAACAAACCAACAAAACCTTTTGACCTTCAGCACTACCACTTGCGCCCTTGGCCGTAACTCTGCAGAAGCCCAGAGATGGAGCTTCCCTGAGCCAAGCAGCCAGAAGCTCAGCTGCAGCCCCCAGCTCCGTGCTGCCTCAACAGGACAGGTCATAGGCCAATTTCCAACTGTCACTGCCTGCAGGAAAAGGCCGTGTCCTACAGGACTCCAGCACTCAGCATCCTTGGCCAGACACAGCAAGTGCTGGCCGCTCAGAAACTTGCACCTCTGCCTTGCACTAAAGACAACACCTCCCACAACAGGCACTTACAGGTACAGAGTATTGTGGTGTGACCCCTCCATGGAGCTGGTGGACTCACCATCCCTGCAAGCCTTTGAGAAAAGACTGAATGTGACACTGGGTGCCATGCTTTAGTTGAGGTGTTAGGGCATGGCTTGGACTCGATCATCTTAAAAGCGTCTGTCTTCCAAGCCACTGATTCAGTGATTCTGTCACTGAGGGAGCTTTTCCTGCAGCCCTGGAAAGGGCTGTGGGGGCCCTTGGCCGAGGATGGGGATCAAGGCTCCTGGAAAAGCAGCGAAGGCTCAAGGCAAAGGCCGAGAGGGCAGAGCTGCCTGACCGCGGCCCAGAACCAGCCTCATGTCCTCCTCCTCAACCTGCGCCCTCGGCGCTGCCCTTTGCGGTGCCGGCGGCTCCTCTCGCTGCGGGGCTCCAGAGCTTGCTGGGGGCCGGGCCCCTCGTCTTCGGGAAGTGCCGGAGCCTCGGAGGCGAGCGGCTGCTGCTGTGGCCGGCAGGGGAGAGCTGCGGCTGCGGCCCCGGGCACGGCGAGCTGCAGCTAAGGGCGGATCCTGCCTCGGCTCCTGCCTCTGCTCTGGGCTCTGCTCCTGCCCTGCGCGCACAGACACGGCAGAGGGCTGCCCGGCAGCTCCGTGCCGCTCCGCAGCGGGCCCGGCCGGGCTGCTGCTCTCTGCGGCCTCCGCCCGCCGCTGCCGGCCCCGCCGCGATCCCACCTGCCTCTGCCGCAGCCGGGCCCGCACGAGAGGCAGCACATTGCGGCCGGCTCGGAAAAGCCCTGCCCGCAAAGCGCCCGCCACAGCCTCGGCCTCAGGGCACAGGCTGTCGGCGTCCTCGCAGCTGCGAGCCGGCCCGGGCCGCCTGCCGGCCTCGGCCACAGCTCCCGCCCGTGTCTCCATGGCCGCGGCTGCTCGGCACAGCGGGCTGGGCACAGCCAGCACCAGCAGCAGCTCCTCACGGGCCCAGGCTCCTGGCGCTCCAAGCCCGCCCAACCCCGAATTCCAGGCCTGAGGGGCTTGGCGTCTCAATGCATCCCCTGGGGACAACAGAGTCGGCCGCTGAGATCAGTCTATGGCGACACCACCAAGTGACCCATGGAAAATTCACCAAATCCTCCTCAGAGACAAGAAAAAACTCCCATGGTGCCTGACAGCCCGAAGCAACTGCCAATTACAGGTCATTCCATCCATGTAGTAAAATAGACTTTTGCATTAAAGCAAAAAAGAGTTAACTAAAAGGAGGCCAGGAACAAACAACAAATTATTTGAACTCATGCTTCTTGTGTCTGTTAAAAAGGCCAAGAAAATGCAGTCTTTGCTCTTCTGACACAGCCCTCTGTTCATGATGTGGGATAGTGAGTGATGATGTGCAAGAGCTGATGGAAAGAACAGGGACAAGGACACAGCAGGCACAGCGCCAACCTGACAGAGGGATGATCTCTGGCACTGGAACTGAAGGAGAAGAGTTTGCAGGCAGGACAAAAAATGGCTCTTTGTTTCACCTCTTCTTTCAGTGCTGCTAAAAATGTAGCCTGGAGCAAGCTGGGACCACCAGAGCATGGAGCCCTTTCCAGGCAGAGCTGCATCTGCTGAAGGGGCAGAGGGAGCCCAGCAGGGATCAGACACAAAGCAGCAGGGGACTGAGGAGCCCCTGTGGTGGCAGTGAGCAGCCTCGGGCTCTGCTCACTGCTGGTGGCATTTTCTATTGAACCACCTCCAAGGATTTCTGCTTTGCTCTGTATTTTTAAGTGTTTTATCCCTTGTAGGTTTTTTTTGTTTTGTTTTGTTTTGTTTTGTTTTTTGGGTGTCTTTTTGTTTGTTTGTTTTGGGGTTTTTTTTTGCTCATCTGCTGTACTTTTATTTCCCAAATTTTCCTACCCTGTCAGCAGCAGCCCCTGCTCAGAACTGGCTCTAAAATATCAGCAAAGCAGCTGGCAACAACAATGGGTGGAATCATGTGACTCAGGAATACTTATGCCAAAGCCCTGCCAGTGCCTTATGATTTGTCAGAACCTCCTTTTCTGTGCAAAAACTACGGATTAGTGGATGTTTTTTGCAAGGGCTCCTGAGAAGCAAATGTTGTGCTGGGATTCTCATGAGTGTACCCGTTAACTTCATTGCAGCAAAACAGAAAGTAAGGTCAGGGTAGCAGAGCAGCTGGGAGCTGGTCACTCCCTGCAAAGGGCTAGTGTAGGATGTGGGAACACCACATTCCAGGATGGGCCAGAAGGGTAAATGTGCTCAAGGTGCTGCAGGTGAGGTTTGGGTTCACTCAGAGGGCAGTCAGGGCTGGTGAGCACTGAAGATCCAGCTGCAGTCCCCATCCATGTCCCTTTCAGTGCTGGCTTTAGGGTGTCTGCAGCCTGGATCCAGAGCGCCCTGGGAGGCTCCTGTGGCTGCCTGTGCACCCAGGCTGAGGATGCCCTGGAGCCGCTGAGGCCAGCAGTGGGGACCAGGGCTGGGGCTTGTGGCCTGGCAGGTGCAGCTCTGGGGGCTGTGACATGCCAGGGCATGGGTCACTGTCACTGCCCTCCAGAGCCCTGGCTAGCTCTGTGATGTTCCAGGCACAATGGCAAGAATGAGGAACAGGTTAGGTTGGGATTTTGCTGGAGCCAGAACCTCTAGGCCAGCTGCCCAGCAGTAGAGACCCCTGGAGGACCCAGTGAAGGAGGCAGAGACAGCTCTTCTGCAGTGTAAAGTGCAGCTAATTTATCAAGAGAGGCAATGGAAAGGTTGGCAGGAGAAATTCCCCAGAGGGAAACAGAGGTTAAAAAACCCCCAGCACTCTTCTGCACAGGCTTTTAAAATCTTTCAAAACGGGGGTTGGACACCATATAGAAACCAAAAAGCGACTCTCGGGGTGTTGTTTTGGGGGCTACAACAAATCAGAACAAGGGGAGGAGGGAGGGTTGGGATAGGGATTGGATCTTGGGGTGAGGGACAGGGAGCTTTCTGGAACAAAGGGTAGGCTTTGGGCTGATGGATGGGCCCAAGGGGCTGGGTTGTCTTGACAGACAGGGAAAAATCCGGTGAGGAGGGAGGGAATTCCTTGAGGGACACTTGGGTAGGAGGGCATAACACAGGGGAGAAACAAACTGCAATAGGTCAGGGAACACTTGAACATAGCGCAAGCTAACAGAACATTTGACTCGGAAACTAAGGCACTGCAACACAGAAATTCAGGGCTTCAGCAGCCGAGAGGTGGCATGATTGGAACCCGCAGCAGCTGGTGAAAGCCATCTCTGTCCTTCAGGTTCCTGCTGTGTGGGAAGGTGCTGCGAGTTGTGGTGGCTGCACTCCCCCTTTGCTGGGAGGATGATCTGTACCAGGGGAGAGCAGAAAGCTGCAGTGGTGAGCAGAACATGCTCAGAGCATTCCAGTTCAGAGAATGGCACTGCCCCTGAAGGGCAAAACGCTTGAAAGCATAGAATTCTGTGCAGAACCGTTGCACAGATTTTCTCTTCTAGAACATGCCCATTTTTGTATTCTGTAGATGAATACCCTGGGTTTTATAGAATACATGGGTTTTTTTCTAAAGTTTGTTGGGGGAACTCTCAAGTTTATTTCTATTTGCGTTTTACATCCAGCATGTATACAAATTTTTTTTTTTCTTTTGGAAATACTTAGGGAAAAAATAACTAAGAATTTTTTAATCCTTTGGGATATTGTCATTAATATCTTTAGAAAGCAAAACTTGTTGAACATGTGTGAAAACACAGAGAGGGGGAAAATAGCATAAAATCTTTTAGAAGAGGGCGTGTATGAAGGACTGCAGAACTGAGTAATTCCTCCAAGGGCAGAATTAGCAAGATATATCACCAAGAATACCTGCCAAGATACTTCCTTAAATCGAGGGAAAAGTGACCTGCAGCGGTACGAAGTACAGCCAAAGCAAATGAAAACCTTTGGAAAAGAAGGAATTTTGCCAGTGAGATCAGTCTGTCTGGATAACTGAGGGATGCCCATCAACCTTGCCCTGCATTCCTCAATATTTGCAATGTCTTTTCTCCCAATTTCTGTGAAGTGAATAAGCTGTAGTTGTTTAACCATTAATTTAAGCTCATTGGGGAATTACCAAGCACCATGTATGTTCTTTTGCAGCTGAGCAGGACTTGAGTTTCCCAAGTCTTCTACAAAGCAGAAGGGAACCACACAGCTACTTGTGCTAATGTTAATGAAGGGTTTCATGAAAGCAGGTGAATGAGAGCATTGCATTATAGAACTTCCACATTCAAGAAAACAGGAGTCCACTTAGAATAAAACCTATAAGGCTAGCATAACATCAGAACAGGATGAAATGAAATTACTAGAAAGGAAGTGATGCATTAGAAATGAAGTGTATCATTTCTGATGCATTTGCATGCATTTGCAAGCTAAAACAGAAAAAGAAGGGCAGAGATAACAGGGAATGAAGATTTTAAAATTGCACTGTGCAGAAGAGACATACGAACCACCAGTGTGAACACAGGTGGGAGATTCATCTTGGAGATGGATTAGAGTGGAATCCATTCACTGAATGTTTCTGGTGCACATGAGTGCAAAGACTGAGGAAAAAAGGAGAAAAGTTTAGTTTCTGACAGCTATTTAGATTCCTGGAGCATTGTCTTGAGATGTAAAAATCTAAAACCTCAGAGAATCTGAACCTAAAATATCCCCAAACGGATTGATCAGGTATGATGGGCACATCTCTGCTCTTTTCAGAGTCAATGAAATTGACAATGAGTGTCTGGAAATTAGGAATGCGCGCCCAGATTTTATCTCGGTTACTTTAAGAACACCTTAATAAGGCACTTCAGGAACTGAACTATGAAGTTCTTCACCCTGCTCTATTTACTTTACATTTGAATACAGGCTGGTAGAAGGAGAGATCTGGCTTTAATTTCTCCCCAAATCACCTGTTGCACTCTCAGGTTACCAGTAGATATAAAATTCAGCAAATCACTCTCTCTATCCATGAATATTCCACTAGTGAACTGACATGTAGAAATATCCTTTTTTCCTTGGTACCTTCCTAAATGGTGCCCTAATGAACAGGAGACTTGCATAAATCTCACATAATATCACCAAAATTGCTGAAATCAACACTCAATTCCACGATCAAAGCTTCTGGGAAAAGGCTTGACAGCATCACTGAAGAAACTCAAACTTGGGAGAGAAACATCCATTTTAGCACTCATCAAGGGGAAAGAAATAGAAATGCTGTAAAAATTCCAAGTGGAAGGTAAGGAGAAAGACAGGCAGCACAGGAAGCACAAGGGCCCGTCAGATGACCTGTGGAAAGGAACTTTGTGCCCCAGCTCTGTTAGAGGACGTTCC
Organism: Melozone crissalis; assembly: GCF_028551555.1. Classification (NCBI taxonomy): domain Eukaryota; kingdom Metazoa; phylum Chordata; class Aves; order Passeriformes; family Passerellidae; genus Melozone; species Melozone crissalis. Next base: position 14,082,909 of record NW_026535783.1, on the reverse strand, counting down.
CTGTCGTTGGTGCAAGCAGCCGGAGACATAAATACTGATTGATTTGGGGGCCACAGTCTTGGTAAATGCAGAGGTGGTTCAGTAATGTGACATGAGGGAGTTCCCTCAGAGCAACTGGGATGCCTGAAAGAAGTGAACAGCTCACCACAGCCCGGCCCGCTCAGCTGCTTTTCCTTCTGACCCTCCTGGGTTGGCTGTGACATTTCCTCTTCCCTGATGGAAGTGCAGCTGCTGCCAAGGGAAACGTCCCCATACTCACTCAGTGTTCCCTTTGCTTGCCGGATGCCCCACCTGCTGTCGCTGTCCAGGAGAGCTGCTCTGCACGGGAGGAGGAGCCTGAGGGAGAGGCTTTGAAGATGGGGCAGCTGTGGTCCCTCTGCTTGGAGCTCTGTTTAAAGATACACGGACTAGCATGTGAACAGGGATTATTACATGGACTTGTACACATGTAGCCTGCTATTTGTACAGGCCTATTTCTGTACATATGGTATCAGATTTATGAATGTACTGTGTATCTATGTACGTATAGGTACCTGCATATATACAGGTTTGCAGTTGCATCTTTGTGTATATGTATCCAGTTCATTATGTGTATTGTACATGTACGGAAATCTAATCTTTGTTTAGATTACCATATGTATACAGTTGTGTAGGTATCTATTTCTATTGATGTATTGATGTAGTTTTGGTCTTTTAAAATAGCTATATTGCTATTTGTTTTCGTATATATGTATTTTTATATTTTTTTGATGTGCATTGATGTATTTCTATATCTATTATATTTACATATATATCTAGATATATTGCTGTATATTTGTATTGATGCAGTTGTACAGATATTTAGATTGGTACTGCTGTTTGTCTATTTATAGATAGGGTTTTTTTATGTATCTGATTCTTGAATGTAATTGGTAACATTTAATCTGTATTCACATCTGTGTATTGTAGTGGTTATTTATGTATTCAGTTCTATTTAAATGCGTCTGGAGTGGTATAGTAGTGGAATTCTATTTGTAGAGTACTTGGTATTACAGGGAAATACTGATATTTTCATATTTGCATATGGGCTGTATGTTTGCCATAATATGCAATAAACTAAGTTGTTATTTTTCCCTTGATCTCTGCGTATAGTGAGTGTTTGTAGAGGTTTGCAATACATTAGTTTTTGTTACCAGAAGTTATTATTTGTATGTTTTTAAATAGCGTGGTGTAACAAATACATAAATTACTTTTTTAAAATTTAACAAAGATTTGTATAGTTCTGTTTTGTCAGCGCTGGTGTAGTAATTGGTAAGAAATGCCATTTGTCAAGTGAGATGGATGTGTTGTAATTTGTGCTACCCAAAGCCATGGGCAGATGCAAATGCTGGAGAATTTTGGCCATGCAAATCTCCAGCCATGCCCAGCACGTGCCCCACCTGCACTCAGGCTGGGCAAGGGAAGCGCAGATTTGGGCTGGCAGCAGAGCCCCACGCTGGCTCAGAACTCGCTGCAAAGGCCTGCTGGCTGAGAAAAAGATCAGGGATACATTTTATATATTCTATTTAGTACAGTACATATATTAAAATATATATTATGTGGTGTATTGTAGAAATCCTTTAAATCGGAGGGTTTTGGGAAAGCTGCTCCTCAGTGAAGAGGATTTCCAGCCGAGAGGAATATAAAAATAAAAAGAAGACCATGGACAGTGCCATTGCCAGAGGCCCAGGCTGTTCAGAGCAATGGATCATCCCCTTCGCCGCCTGTAGCTGATACCCCTGTCAGTAATAAGTAGCAACTCCGGGGGCAACGAGATGGGAAACCATCTCTCTAAACCAGAATGGGGCGTCTTTTACCAGCTTGAGGCAATTTTACAGGGTAAAGGATGTTCAGACATCTCAAAACATGAACGAAAAGACTTACTTTATCTGGGAAAAAGTGAATACTCAAAATACAGACTTGAAGTCTGATTTTACCTTTGATTTCTGGGACCAGATAAAGTGGAAAATTCACAATCTAGTCTCTCTCAAAAAGGAAGAGTCTTTGGTCAACCTTATGCCTGTCTCCAGAGCTTTAATGGAGAGCTTTGATCAGAGTGATTGTAACAGAGACTTTCTCAAACATCAGAACAGAACACCTGGCTCTGAGACTTGAATTCTGAGTGGTGCTGGACCTTCATCCTTCTCTGTGGGGACCTTAAATTTTGTTCACGGTGTCCTGGCATGTCCAGGGTTTCTCCAGGCAGTGTGCACAGCACCCCGAAGCCCGGAAAAGGGGAATCAGATCAGCTTCCAGCTTTGGTCGTGTTCTCTGCTTTTTCCAGGATTCCCTGAGTCACTGATGCTGCAACCAGGCATCGTCCCAACTCCTCCAGGAAATCATCCACCCCCAGAATTCCCAGAAAAGTGTTTGGGATTTTTCTTGCATTCCAAGAGTTTGGGGGATCATGGGATGTGTTCTAGGGAGGCTGGGAATCAAATGGGTCCAGGAGATTAATGTTTGGGGAAGCTTTGCAAAAGAGGAGCTGCTGTTTCTGTGCTCTGCTGTACTTCTGAAAAAGATGCGGCCGGATCTTATTCTGAAGTTGTGCAGGTGGGGTCAGCCAAGGGGGGGCCTGGACCCGCTCTGCCTGGCCGAGGGGCTGCCGGGTCACTCCTGTCACTGTTTGCCCTTCCCAGGAAGTCACCCCTCGGATCAGGCTCAGGCTGGCAGTTTGCTTTGGAGTTCTGAGGACTCTTTTCATATAGATTCCTCTGCCAAAACTTTCCGGGATTTTCACCACTTTTGGCTCCCCAGCCTCCGGTTACAGCAGGTGGGGGGGCTTTGGATTTGGCTCTGCCTGCAGGGGAGCGGGCAGGGGAGAGGACAGAGGTGGCGGGGGGCAGGCAGGGCTTGAGCAGGGCAGGGATGGCTCTGCCCAGAGAGATGGATGGGGTGGAGGTGGGAGAGCTCAGGAAAGTTGCTGTGGAGGCACAGACAGTTCATTCAGAAGCCTTGAAGCCTGTCTCATTGCCTACTGGGGTCAGCGGGGGGAAAGCATGCTGAGATTGCTCTTGGGCCTGAGAGTTTTCCAGCTGAATCCCTGCGGGCAGGGATACAGTGTGGAACCTCTCACAGTCCATTGGAAAGCATCACAAATACGAAGTCGGGGTCTACAGCTGGAGAGCAGCCCGATTTGTATGAATCTAAAAAGATCCAATTTAGTGAATCCAGACGTGAATTAGCAGGCTCTGGCTTTCTTCCTGTCGCCAAGAACTTGGAGCTCTCCTCCCCAGCCCTTCCTAGCAGGGCTCTCAGGAAAGTTGCTGCAGGAACACTACTGCCAAGTGACACCGGCCAGGGGCTATTTACAGACTACGAACGAGACAGGCCTACTTTGGAAGGAGCCTAGAGCTGTTTATTTTTCAGCATCAGTCACATTACATGATTATGATAATGGGAAGATGCTAGCAGCTCACAATCCAGACATCAGGCCAAAAATCATAAGGTTTTTATAAAATCATACGCTTACTATATAAGCTTCTTAACAAATCACACAAAGCAAAACATGTTGATAGTAGTTCTATCCAATCACCATAAGCACACGTAGCTTTGATTATAACAATGCTTGTTTATTTTGAATACAGAACCTGTTTGTAAGCCTTATAACACAATGCACAGAGCTCCACTATTAAGCTTCAACGTTCCTAATATCTTGCTAGATAAACTTTCTGCAGCTTAGAGAGCTGTTCAGACAAGCATTACTACACAGGCTTATTGTTGGATTTGCCCTTGCTTTTTCTACAGTTTAAATAATTTTTCTGCTGACCTATCTCATGACTGTTTCTTTAGCTCTACTCACAATTCTGCTGTATCTGAGGCCTGCCTTTTGCAGCTTTCCCAAAACCCTCTAGTTTTATGGATTCCCTCAATTCCCCCACTCTCTTCACCCAAAAAGAAACCTTACCAATTGTGTCATTTATTACTTGCGTTTTGTGGTCTTACTATAATATTTTTGTTTCCTGTCTGCTCAAAGCATGTTTTTGTTGGCACTAAGCATTGCTGTATTAAAACACAGCAATTTAGTGCTGTGAAGGTCCAGTCAGTGGAAAGGGCATAAATTATGCCTGATAATAGTTACAAGTCATTGTTCAAAAATTTCTTGTTGATTCCAGGGTCTTAACTCAAAACCTTCCTCCGTTTCTATTCCATCATCCACCATCTCCATGACATTTTGAGCACCTGTCTGTGAATCCATTTTCTACCTCTCTCTCTTGTGTGATAAAAACTTCTTGGACAGTTTTGTTCATCTCTTGTCGCACACACTGAAGTATGCAAGGTATTATTATTAATATCACTACCAAAACACCCAATACATATGGAGACCTATCTTGCAAAGTTCCCTTAGCCAAGGTGCAAAGCTCCATTCTTAGGACAAATTATCTGACCAGGACCCACCATCTTCTTTAATTTGGGCTGTCAATCTTTCAGCTTTTGTATGCTTTTAAGGATGGATTCCGAGTGATCCGACTGGTTCATGCAACACAATCCTTCAAATTCCTCACAACCATGTCCTTGTGCCAGTGAAAGAAAATCAATTGCTGCTCTGTTTGAAAGGGTAGCATGTCTAACACTATTACCATCGGTCAACATGTCACTGATTGCAGTGGATGTGCCATTAGTTTGTTTACTCAGCCAATATCCAAACCAATCTAATTCTTTCAATGCCATTGCTTAAGCCAGCTGGGGTAAAAACAAACCCTCTGAAACCCTTTTTGCAGCCTTCCAAGTCATGAAATTACTTCTACAGCTCTCATCATAATGACGAGAACTTGGAGCTTTTTGGCAGGATTCATGGGACAGCTGATTGCTGTGAAAACAATTCCTGTTCCTATGGATCATATACAGGAGTGATGAAAAAGAAAAAAAACCATGGTCTAAATTGACAGTAGACCTTCCATTGCAACTCCCTAAGTGGTCTAATATTATTCCAAATTTAGAAAAAATTTGGATTCAAATAAACACTTCCTTGCCTTACTTGTAAGATATGGTCATAATGATGTAAATCCACAATATGAAATTCCTTCTCACCATGAGATCAAAGAACTTATAGGAAGAATGCAAAAAAATTATTATAACTTTACCTGATAAGCCTCCAAGTGTAACAGAGATGCTAACAGCTTGCATTAAGCACATCTCTCCAAAACATCTTGCCAAAGTGCAAGTCAATGCTTTTGGAAAGCAGATTGCAGATTCTTAAGAAAAGTTAGGAAACCATTGGGAGATATGCTGGGAAAGTCTTTGGGAGAAAATTGGGGACAAAAAATAGAAAAGCTTGAAAAGGCCCTTGAAGCACAAAGAAACATTTTCTAAAAATCTGTTGGTACTGCACAGTTGGACTCTGATAAAAAGGCTTGTGGCTTTGCTTGTGGTAAAGCAGGACACATGAGAAGAGATTGTCCTACAACAACAGTCAAACCTAAACCACTTTCTATTTGCCCTCAGTGTAGGAAAGGGAAGCATCTTGCCAACTACTGTCATTCTCAATTTGACATCGATGGCAAAGCTTTGTCGTTAAATTCAAAAAAGAGCGCGGATTATCACCACACCTTGACACAAGTAGTGACCTACTTAGAGTCAATTACCCAGTCAAATAGCATTGGTACCTCAGTCATTTATCCCTCAGTCAACCATCCCTCAAATGGTCCCAGGTCAATACCCTCACGTACAAGGTTTGAATTGGCCCCCACCAAAATTGATATACCTTTTAAACCATTTCTGAAATGAAAGTATTTCTACTGCAATTATCAGGTTTTTTCAGCAAAGACAAGAGCTTTTGATTTTAGGCAAAGCTAGCAACAAAATTTTCAGACTTTCAGTCCTTCCAGCGGTTGTTTCAGTGGATTTTAACAATAAACCAATATGTTTAAATCTTGCATGTAACGTTCCTATAGCGACTCCACCAAAAACACCTATAGCTATTGCAGTTCTTCTACCCATGAGTACAGCCAAGCAAAACAACTTTCCAGAGAATTCAATGCTGTCTGTGCCATTTGGAAGCTTGAGATTTTTTGGATGCAATTTTTGGACCGCAAGCAAGCAAAATTGACTTGCTTCCTGACTCATTCTGGTAAAACAATTTATATTACAGGCATGCCGGATACTGGTGCAGATGTCCCTGTAATCTCTCACATGTTTTGTCCCAGAGATTGGGATTTAGTAGCTCCTGCAGGTTCTCTCACAGGGACTGGAGATGCTACCGTATGTTTGCAAAGTGCATCCATGATTAACATTACAGGTCCTGAAGGAAAGACAGCAATGGTGCGTCCTTTTCTTGTTCAGAAGCTTCTCACCGTCTGGGGGAGAGACGTCCTGTCCCAATGGGAAGCAGAACTGGAGGTGGGCCTGTGATGGAAACCACGTCAAAACCTGCCACTTGAAAGCTGAACTGGAAAATTGATCCTCCTGTATGGATTGATCAATGGCCTTTAACAGAGAAAAAATTAAATAGCCTTAAAGGATTGGTAAAGGAGCAATTACAAGAAGGTCACATCACACCCACAAAGAGTCCCTGGAATTCACCAGTATTCGTCATCCACAGGAAGGCATTGGACTCCTGGAGGTTGTTTCATGACATGAAGATCAATGTAGTGACTGAAGACATGAGATCTCTTCAACCTGGACTTCCTTCTTTATCAATGATCCCAAAACACTGGCCTCTCATTGTCATTCATTTAAAGGATTGTTTTTTCCACATCCCACTTCATCCCAATGATGCTCCAAGATTTGCCTTTTCAGTTCCAGTCATCAATCAAAGAGAACCCATGCAGAGATAGCACTGGAAAACATTGCCTCTAGAAACGAAGAATTTGCCTATAATTTGACAATATTTTGTCGCACAAGTTTTGTCTCCAGTTCGACAGAAGTATCCAAGATCCGTGATTTCACACTACATGGATGATTTGCTCATCACAGCTCCAACGAAGCCAGAGATGGAGCAAGTTTTCCTAGTGTTGTTACTGAAATCCAAAATGCTGGACTTAAAATATCCATACCCAAAATTCAAGAAGTTCCACCTTGGAACTATCTGGGATGGAAGATGACTGAAAAAACTATTACACTGCAGAAGATACAGCTCCGCACCTGTGTCAACACCCTGCAAGACTTACAACAGCTTCTAGAAGAAATCAATTGGGTCAGACCTGTTTTGGGAATCACGGACGATGAATTGGGTCCACTTTTTAATTTGTTGAGAGGAAGCTGCGCCATCGACTCTCCTGAACTCTAATACCTGAAGCTCGCGCAGCGCATGACAAGGTCATGGAGGCTCTCCAAAGACAACAAGCTCATCGCTGTATTCCAGAAAAGCCATTCTTTTCTGCAATTTTAGGAGGAAAGATGCAACTTTGTTCTGTCATTTTTCAATCAGACCCTTCTGAGAGAGATCCTTTGTTGAGAATAGAATGGGGTTTTCTTCCCTCAAGGTTTCCAAAGACTATTTTTACAGTCTTAGAGAGGATAACACAAATTCTGATTAATGCCAGAACAAGGTTATTAAGTTTAGCAGGTGAAGAATTTGCAGTTCTCTATTTACCACTGAAAAAAATTATCTTGATTGGGCAATGCAAAATTCTGCAAATTCTGATGATTTGCAACGAGAGTTATTAAATTTTGCAGATATTGCTTCTGTTCATTACCCGGCACACAAATTGTTGCAGGCAAATTGAGTTTTAGAGAGAAACCTTTGTTAAGTAAAGAACCTTTAAACACAATAACTCTCTTCACTGATGGGATCTGGCAGAAGTCACAAATCAGTCATTACTTGGTTGAACCAAACCAAGTTCCCAACTAAAACTTGGGAATCAGATATTCAAATAGTAGAGGGATCTGCTCAGACGGTTGAGCTTACTGCTGTGGTTCAGGCTTCTCAGTTCTTCCCACAACCTTTTAATTTATTCACACATTCTGCCTTTGTTGCTAATGTGGTTAAAAGAATAGAAGGATCAGTTCTAAAGAATCCTAGTAATGACACTTGATATCATTGGCTTTCAAGGCTTTTTACAACTTTACAATAACAAACTAATCCACAGTTTGTTTCTCACATCAGGGCTCATTCTTCGCTTCCTGGATTTTTAGGGGAAGGAAACGCGAGAGCGGACAAACTGACAGTGCTTATTTCAACCACTTTGCCAAACATTTTGGAACAAGCAAAACTGAGTCATGCCTTTTTTCACCAAAACGCACAAGCACTTGTGTGAATGTTTCAAATTTCCAAAAGTCAAGGTAAAGCTATCATTAGTACTTGCCCTGACTGTCAGCTTGTGCAGCCTCCTGTTTCTAGAAAGAGTTGTTCAAACCACGGGGTTTGCAAAGCCTGCACTTATGGCAAATGGATGCCACTAAATAGCCTTCCTTTGGTAAATTTACCAATACTCATGTTTCAGTGGACACATCCTCTGGTGGAGTTTTTGCTTCTCTTCACACAGTGGAAGCAGGTAATCATGCCTGTCAACATTATTAGCAGAGCTTTTGCTTCACTGGGTGTGCCCCTAGAAGAAAAAACTGACAATGATCCCACATATGTTTCTCAAAAATTGGCCATATTTTTAAAGATTGGGGTGTTTGTCATATCCTTGGTATTCCACATTCTCCCACAACCAAGAAGTTGCCGAGAGGACACATCAGACATTAAAACGCATTCTGGATCAAGAGAGGGGGGAGTGGAGGTCACACTACAGATGAGATTAAACAAAGCTTTACATGTTTTAATTTGTTAAACAGCTCTGTTGCAGAACCTGATCCACCGATTTCTAGGCAGTTTTACAATACCACACAGGCAAACCTGAAAGAAAATCCCCCTGTTTTAATTAGACACTCTGGGACAGCACCAATTGAAGGTCCTTTCTGATTAATCACTTTGGACAAAGGGTTTGCTTCTGTCTCTACAGGTGCAGGAATTAAGTGGGTCCCAGCAAAAAACGTCAAACCATATCGCACCCCAGGACAGTTGACGAGCTCAAGACCGTAGAAGCAAGTACGCAGACGCGAGCCAAACAGAGGGATCACGGGTCACACCTGACGTTCCTTGTGCATCAGTGGAACTTGCAAACTCCGATTTTATATGGTTTATAAATGTGTCACTTGTTGGTTTCATAGAGCTCTATTGGAGAAAGCATAGGTTTTCTTTGGGTAATTTTTATTAAAGGTCAAAAGTAATGTTTTTGAATTGAGAAGGATATGGGAGGAGCTTTAGCCAACAATTAGCTCACAAAAAGGATGCTGAAAAAATCAAATGTTACTACGATGTCAGTTTTGATTGCTTCTTCTAGTGCAGAGTTTTAGTCAATTTGTAGTGTAGATTTGTCTGTGGAAAAACCAAAACCAAATGTCTGGGTGACCTTAGCCAAGGCAGCAGGCTCGGATACCATGTGTTTGTCTAATTCGGAACAGAAAAGCCTTTCTCAACCTGACTAGTCAGTGTGCCAGTAAAGAATTTGCCCTTGGTCAAAAAGCAATTCAATAGTAAACCTGGTGAAATTGACAATGGGAGGAGCCCTGTAAAGGCTTGTAACATCTGGGAAAAAGAATTTCCCAAAGCAGTACCTGAACCCCAAGAATTAGAAATCCTTGGTCCTTTAACAATGGATTTTTGCCTTACATTTACAGCTAATGATTGGCGAGAAAGTGATCCTCCAAAGTACAATGTTACTCCCTATTATTTTGCAAACAAAAACTCACGGTTTTGGTGTAATTATTAGGAATGTTGGGAGGTGCCTTCTAAAGCTGACCAATATCCATGACAATTACCAAAAGGATCTTGGTTCACCTCTGTGGATAGGCCCTGGCAGGGCATCCCATCATGCCCTGAAGGTGGCCCATGTAGCAATGGGATGCTCACTGTAATTGCGCCTACTGCCAAAGCGGTCATTAGGAAAAAGCAAAGGGGAACAAGATCTGGTCGTCATTATCGTGAATACTGTAGAAGTGATTTCACGCCTTGGAAGGCAGCGAAAAGGGTTTCAGCAGGTTTGTTTTTACCCCAGCTGGCTTCAGCAATGGCATTGAAACAATTAGATCGGGTTGCATGTTGGCTGAGTAAACAAACTAATGGCACATCCACTGCAATCCGTGACATGTTGACCAATGTTAATAGTGTTAGACATGCAACCCTTCAAAATGGAGTAGCAATTGATTTTCTATTACTTGCACAGAGACATGGTTGTGTGGAATTGGAAGGATTGTGTTGTATGAACCAGTCTGATCACTCTGAATCCATCCCCAAAAGCACAAAAAAGCTGAAAGATTTGACAGCTCCAATTAAAGAAGATGGTGGGTTATGGTTAGATGATTTGTTCCAAGGATGGAGGTTTGCACCTTGGCTAAGGGGACCTTGTAGAATAGGTCTCCATATGTTGGGTGTTTTCCAGTGATACTGGTAGTAATACCTTGCATACGTCGGTGTGTGTGTGACAAATGATGGACAAAACGACCAAAGAAGTTTTTATCACACAAGAGAGAGAGGTAGGAAATGGATTCACAGAGAATTCTCAAAATCTCACACAGATTGTGGATGAAGGTATAGACGTGGAGGAAGGTTTTGAATTAAGACCTTAGAACAGGCGAGACTTTTTTGGAACAATGACTTGTAATTGCTCTCAGACATGACTTTTGCCCTTTGAACTGACTGGACTTTCACAGCATTAAAATTGCTGTGTTGGAATATAGCAAGGCTTAATGTGAGCAAAAAGGATGCTTTAAGCAAGTAAGAAGCAGGTATGCTGCAGTAAAGCTATGAAATGCAAGGTAGGTAATAAACAACACGGTTACAAAGGCTTCTATTTACCCAAACCGTGAGGGGGAATTGTGGGAATCCTTCAAATCAGAGGGTTCTGGGAAAGCTGCAAAAGTCACATCTCAGAGAAAGCTGAACTTTGGTTAGAGCTAAGCAGTAGATTTGTCAGCAGAAAAGTTATACAAGAAGTAGAAAAGTAAGGACAAATAGAACAATGGTTTGTGTCTATTACTGTAGAATCCAGGACATTCATATGTCTGAGATGTAACACAACAGAACTCTCTTTGGTCATCAGCAAACAGCTTCGTTTATTGCCTTCAACACCCACAGCCCATTTAGCCCATTCCAAACTCCCAGGACGAGACATCTCATTGGTCTATCTCTGTGCCCCCAGACTCTGAACTAATGCAATGTCTGCATCTTAGGAGAGCTCCCATTGCCTGGGAACTTCTGTCAGTCAGTCCAGAGGCTGCTCCGTGGAGCTGAGCTGGGCTGCTCATTCTAACTTGATTGATACTGGCGCACCAGTGTGTTAACGCTTGGCTGGAATGACTCCCTGAGCTACAGAAAAGTATCTCTAACAAGATATTAGGAACTTCTAAGCTTGATAATTGTAATATTTGCCCAATTATCCCATTAAAAAAAAAAACAACAATATTTAAGGTAGCAGTCATTTTTATTGAATAGTTTAGAAAACATATAAATAAGGGATAATTTGGTTCAAATAATAGCACATAAGCAAAAGATACCGCAGGGTACGGAGGGCAGAGTTCTTGACCTTTGCCACTTCACATACAAGCTTGCCAAGTGAAAATCACCCCTTAGACGCCATATGTCAATACCATCTCCTCCTATTTTCGGTTCGTCACTTTTCTGTCTCCGCCTTCCTCACCACCTTTACCACGCATGCGCCACCACTCGGTTTGGTGGTCACACAAGTCTTTGGGGGTCGTCACTGATGAAGGCCCTATAGTCTTCTTCGTTGTCCTTTAATTCACCTTCGGGTTACACATGCGCATCAAGCCAGTACGTAGCCAGTACAGCCAATGTAAGCCAAGACTAACGTATCACTCCATCTACATATCAAGGCAATAAATCCCTTAGAATTAGCATTTGTTTGGACCGAACCAGGTTCTTGCTCATTTTTAGCACCTGTATCTTCAGCTTCTTTCCTGTGGTCCTTGAGAACAGCTGCTGGGAAGGGGGCTGGAGCCCCTCCTCTCCCTCTCATCTTTGGCATTACAACTTTTTAACTATTTATTATTCTCAAATATTAATTACTGTATCAATATCAATTACTGTTTCAAATTTTATCAGCACGAATGATACCTATTTATCACAATAATGGAGCTCTGCGCATTGTGTTTTAAGGCTTACAAGCAGGTATAGTGTTTGAAAGAAGCAAGCAGTGTTTTAACAAAAGCTACGTGTGCTTATAGTGGTTGCACAGAACTACTGTCAATATGCTTTTGCTTTGTGCGAGTGGTCAAAAAACTTTTCAAGTAAGTTGTACCATTAAATTCTTTGCCTCCTGCCAGGGATGTGAGCTGCTGGCATCTTCCCACTGTAACAACCATGTCATGAGACTGATGCTGGAAAACAAACAGCTCGAGGCGCGTTCCTCAGCAGTCCCGTCCATTTCGTGATTCGTACAGAGACCCACGGCCAGCAATACTCAGCTGAGGACCAGAAGAGAGCGGAATAGCCCGGGCACTGCAGCTCCACTGCAAGGCATCCGGCAGCCTTGAGGGTACAAAGCGAGCACAGGTCGCAGCTCCTCGTGTCCGGAGCGAGCCCGGAGCAGCTCTCCCAGGCCGCAGCCCCTCCCAGGCCCAGCTCCGGGCGCAGCCGGGGCCGCTCCGCCTGCACGGGGCCGCTGCCGGGGCGCTGTGGCGGCTCCTCCCGCGGGGCGGAGCTGAAGGCGGCCCCGGCGGCCCCGGCCCGGCCCCGCTGCGCTCCGAGCGCGGCCCCGGAGTGGCCCGGCCGAGGCGGCGAGGGACGGGCGGCGAGGGGCCGGGGGCATGGGCTGCTCCGGGAACCGGCGGACATCCCGGCAGAGGGGAGAGAGACGTGGCAGAGGGAGGAGTGAGCGGGAGAGGGGAGAGATGCTGGGAGGAGGGGGAAAATCCCAGGAGAGGAAGATGAGCCCGGGAGTAGGGGAGATCACGGGACGGGGGCGGGGGTGAGATCCGTGCAAAGGGTGGGTAGCCTTCCAAGAGGGTAGAGCCGGGGAAACAGGAAAGAGCCCTGGGAGAGGGGGGAGATCCTGGGGAGAGGGAGGAGTAATCGGGAGAAGGGCAGATCCAGGGAGACGAATAAAGGCACTGGCTACAGCCCGGGAAAGGAGGGAGCTTGGGACAAGGGGTAGCTTAGGACTGGGGAAAAGCCGAGAGAGGAGGGAGAACCCAGGAGACAGGGGACAACCTGTGAACGGGAGGAGATCCGGAGTAGAGTGGAGAGGGCCTGGGAAAGCGGGGAAAGACATGAGAGAAGAGAGCCCAGTGGGGGGAGTCCAGGAGCGGAGGCTCCTGCAGGCGGACTGGGAACCCGGAGAGCCCGGAATCACGGAGTCCTGCAGGCGGGCCGAGAACGGGCGCGGGTCAGTGCGGTTCGGGAGAGCGGGGCTGCGGGGCTGGCTCCGGAGGCGGAGGCGCGTGGAAAGCGCTGCTCGGCAGCCCCGGCGGCGCTGAGAGCACAGCCCCGCCCGGGGAGGCAGCGCCACGGGCGCCGCTCGGCTTCCCAGCCCGGCCACGGCACCGCTCGGCTTCGCCGCCGGATCCGCGGCAGCTCGGAGCATCGCTCCCTGCCCGGGCCCGAGGCTCACCTGCGCCAGGTGCACCAGAGCATCGCCTCTGCCTTGACAACCCAGAGCGAGCAGTGCCCGGCAGGGACTGCAGATGCCCTTTGGTGGCAGAGAAAGAAGAGGAAGGACTCTTCCATGGGAGAACCTAGGCAATAGGATGGGGTGTCAGTGTCCAATGTGTTCAGATGCACTCACAATGGTACTATAGCTTTTGGCTCAGAACATGGAGTAGAAGTGGGCAGACACAAATCAGCAGCTGGTTGCAATATCCAGGGATCAGTTATCAGAAGAAAATGCTACGCAACTGCTGGAATGCTTAATGGATGACTGATTACCCTTTGCCAAGTAATCTGGACTTGTTAGGGGCAGCATACTTATGTTTAAAAAATAACTCTGGAGATATTCTTAAGAAAATTTTGAAGAAAGGCTCATACACCCACATTTTAATGCAGTTGCTGTGGGTTTGATAAATGAAATCTGCTGTAATGTCTTGATTTTCCTAAAGATTTGTGGGGGTTTTTTTTTCACATGCATGCATGCTAAGTTTGAGAATCTAAGGTAAGGTCTTTTTATAGGGGATATGGAAGAGACAGGTCTTCAGCCAGCAATATGTCAGTGAGAGACAGCTGAGCGATGATTACTGAGAAGAAGAACAGCCCTGCAATAGAGGTGTGAGCTGCATTGCACAGCGCTTGCTGTGGGCCAGAGAGCACAAAGCAGGCTGGCCTGGTGGGCCTGAATATTTCTGCCAAACACTCTGCATCTCACACCTTTGCTCGGGCTCAGTGCAGAAATGCAGGATTGCAGGCGCTTCCTCCCAGAGCTGCGTGAGGCGCTGGCTCCTGCAGATGGGCCCTGCCAAGGTGTCCCTGCCTCACGCTGGCCTCGCTTCCCCTGGCACAAGAGCCGGGCCTGAAGGAGGCTTCCCTGTGCTCCAGCCTGCCGAGCAGCCCGGCTCCCTGCCCCGGTGCCCAGAGTGCTGCACACACTGCTGACCTTTGCCAGGAGTTGCAGGGCAGCCAGCAGAAGAGGAGGAATCCTCAGGCAGCCCAGCGGCCCTCGGCTGCCCTTGGCCTTTCGCTGCTTCTGGGCACACTCCAGAGGGCCAATGCCTCCAGGCTGGGCTGTGTCCAGCACGGCTGCGCTTCCCCTGGGCAGCTGCCAGCTGCCACCTGGGCTCTGAGAGTGGAGGATTCGCCTGCTGCCAGGAACAGGCACCCAGGGCCCGGCTGCTGCCTCTTGCAGCTCCAAGGGCCTCCTTCCAGCCTGCCTCTGCTGGGGCTCAGCCTGCTCCGGCCTGTGCCTGGGCTCTGCTGGGGCTCCACCCCAGGCAAGGCCGGGCCCACTCTCACCTCCCAGGCACTGACAGCTCTGCACCACAGGAGACCTTCCCGAGCACCCTCTCTGATCTTTCTGCTTTCTCACTTGAGCAAGGCTCTCCTCCAGCCAAAGAGATTATTGCATTTCGGGATACAAATCCAAGTGGCAGGAGCCCCAGTGCTCTCCAGTCACAGCTGAAGGCCTGCATCTGCACAGGGTGTTTGGGCTGCCTCATTCTTCTTTTGGTTTTGCCTTCAAATGCCATTGCCCTTTCTGCCTTTAAATAGAAAAACCAAAGCTGTCCAAAAACAGACCAGTGGACCAGATTCCAAAGGCAGTGTGGTCTGTAGAGGATGAATGAAAAACATCCTTTTTCCCGACTTTCACACCATTCCAAAGACACCGTGTCACTTTCCACCTTTAAGAAACAACAGATAATTCAGAAGAAATTCTTGCGCGTATTCGCAGAGTGAGAAGGAAGGGAATCTTCAAGGTGAGTTGTGGTTTCAGAAATTGTATTCATTTTCAATCCTACTCTGCAGTCCTATTAGACAATCCTAATATTACCCTAACCTTATTCCTAATCCTAATCCTAATCCTAATCCTAATCCTAATCCTAACCTACAATCTTAATCTAAACTGGTGGATGAATAAATGGTCCTGATGTGGTTGTCACATTGTTCTCTTCCTCCTCTTCTTCACTGAAACAATCAGTGGCACCAGGCTGGACGCAGGCTCAGCAAATGTTACAAATGGATGCTGCCAAAAAGGGAAAAGAAACAAATCAACAAAAAATAATGGACCATGACTTTCCAAGCTCAGTGCTTCACAGGATTCCTCTGGCTTATAGAAGGATGCAGGAAGAGGACCAATGGGACCATCTACACCTCCATCTTTAAGTGCCGGACATTGCCATCTCCGGGAAATGTGGCCCAGAATCCCACTCATCCATTTATCCAGGTGTCTTCATCTTGCTAGGATTTTTGCCCTGCCAGTGCTTTAGAAATGGTGCTTTCTGTCCTTGGATTTCTTCTTTTCAGGAATCTCTAAAGCCTCACACTGGTCCCTCTCTTTGAAAGACAGGCACTGTGCTGATTCCCACAGGGAGACAGAGCAGTGTCTACCTTTCCATGGCCTGCCCCTCGTGTGCTGGATGACTCCTTCCTTCCCAGCAGGGCCAGCTCAGTGGCACTGGGCCCTGCAGTTCCCTCTCTGCCACGCAACCCGGCAGTAACCCTGGCACAGTTCCCGTCTTGAGCATGCCAGGCAGCAGATGGGGCTGGGACAAGTCCCTCCCAGCTGTCCCTGTTTGCGTGGCAGAAACCTCTAAGGGTGGGCTGGGGGGCGCAAACCAGGGCCCCTCAGAGGCTCACAGTGAGCCCCCCAAGACTCCTCCTGCCCACGGCCAAATCTCTGACCCCTAGGCTGGGACTGGCTTCCTTGGGTTCCTTCACCACCATTTCATGTCTATGTAGCCTGCATTGCTCTACTTCAATTCTTTTGCCATTAGATAAAATTGAACACCCCACCAAATGACAAAAGAGGGAGACTGAAACAGCCAGAGGAGCTCTCCAGCTCAGGAAATGCAGAGAGAGGTGGAGTTACTCAGTTTTGTGAAGAACAGGCCCGAGGGAGACTTTATTGCCAATTTCCAAGACTTCAGAGTGGCTTTGAAGAAAGTGAGTGACATCTTTTTTAACAGGGCCAGTTACAATAGGATGTGGGTGAATATTTTGAAACACTAATAGGATCTAATCAGAACTTGTTTAATCGGAGCATGGTGCCACCCTGGCACAGGTTGCCCCAAGAGCTTGTAGGTGCCCCATCCCTGCAAGCATTCCGGTTCCAGTGGGAAAGGGCTCTGAGCAACCTGATCTCTTTAAAGATGTCCCTGCTCATTGCAGGACACTTGCACCAGAGGACCTTTACAGGGCCCTGCCAGCCTAGCCCAGTCTAGGATTCCTCACCATTTTAATTTGAAGAGCACCAAGAGTGGAGGTGAGGAGGAAGGGGGCTCATGTGATGCCTTGGACTTGAGTGGAGGAGGAGCCCATCCCTCAGAGCCTGTTTCACCTGCAGCCCCTTCACATTTTACCTGCAGGAGCTCCCTGGCAGACCAGCGCTGCTCCTCGTCTGTCTGCAGGCAGCAGCTCAGGAAGTCACGCAGGCAAGGCGAGAATCGGTTGGGCTGCTGCAGCCGTGGGGTCCCTACTGTGGCTATCAGTTGTGCAGCCTGGAGAAAAAGGAGACACCAGGCTCCACTTGCTGCTTTCACATCTCTAAGTGCTCTCCCACCTCCCTTAGTTTAACCTCTGTTCTTCAGTGGCAGTTTCTGCCCTGGCAGAGACCCAGAGATCATTTTCCTTTACCAACCAAACACCCAAACCCGGATGCAGCCACAGCTTTTCCACCATCCCGAAGATCTTGCCTTGGCAGCTGATTTCATTGACTGACCTAGTTAGTGGGAACTACATCAGCAAAAGCACATTTGCTTCTCTGAGGATTCACACCAGCTTGAGAGGCTTTTTGGAAGAGGGACTGTGCTATACAAACTAATTTCAAGGCTTAGTACATGAAAGGCATGTCTGCAGTGCTTGTTGGTCCTTTAAGCGCACGTGCCCAAGAACAAAACTCATCATACTTCTTGTGCTTTTCTTGAAAACAATGGTCATTGGAAGGAAAGAAAGGGAATCCATCAATTAAATCCCAGGAAAGGAAATAAACATTTGCAATCTCATCTTCAACAGAGACACATTTAGATGCCTGCACAAATGTATTGGGATGAAAATTCCTGCTTGGGCACAAAGGAGCCACCTGCAGCTCTGTCTCTCAGCAGTCTGAAAATTGCAGCTTCCCATTTTGCAGCAAAAGAAAAATTGTCGTGGTCAGAAGAAGGAGAGGTGCCATCCCTATGGCCACCCTCTGCTCACTTGGCTACTCAAGTCAATGCATTAATGGTAGGCCCATGCCAGAAAGAGCCAGGAAACAAATGGGAGGTTTTGGCAGCCTGTCCGCATCAGCAGGCTCTGGCTTGGTGACACAGAGAATGTGCCTTTGGCTAGGAGAGAAACACGGTGATTGAGTGTTTCAGGAGCACTGTACAAGAAGCAGCAGAGACTCAGTGGCCTTTACACTCTCATGCCCAGGTTTCAGGCATGTTTCCCAGTGAGAAGAAACTGCTCAGGGAGTTAGGCTCATCTCTAAAGACAACAGTTTAGAAACTTTGTTGGGTTTGTGTTGCCTTCCTTCCTTTCTGGAAAGATAACAGCAGTTGTCAGATGCTTCTTTTCTGCCCCTAAGGCCATCTCCACAGCCAAAGGACTGGAAGCACTTAAAAGGCAAAGGAAAGTGTTGCCTGAGAATAGAGTTTGTTTGGAGTTTGTTTGCATGTGGTAAGGCTTGAGTTCCCCCACTGCTGCAACCACAACTACAGCAGATGCTGATGGGTTGCAGGCACATTTTTAGGAGGGGTCCTTGGTGGAAGTAGTTCAGGCAGATGGCAATGGGCTTTTGTCCAATGGCATGCAGGACAAGGGACAGGTGAGAAAGAGAGTGGGATCAGTGAGTATTTGCTCCTTACCGTGATGGGACTTTGGTTCCAGTAGGGAGGTTCTTGCTCTATCATTTCAATCCCCACAATTCCAAAAGACCATATGTCCACTTTGGGACCATATGGTTGACCTGTCAGCACTTCGGGCGCCAGCCACCAAGGAGTCCCGACTAGCGAGCACCGTCTGCTCTGCTGAGGGCTGAGCTGAGTAGAGAGGCCAAAATCACCTGAGGAGAAAGCAAAACACTGTTTCTATTTGAATTCTGTGCAATTAGGAAAGCAAGCCAAAGAATTCCCCAGTAGAAGTGTTTGAAAATGTGCTGTTGAATCTCCTGGCATTGGCGACTTTTAAACTCCCCCCATTTTTTACACTGTCTCCAGTAGTGTCTTTTGTTCTTTGGAAGCTTTAGACTTGTAACTCCCTCCCTCGGGAAGGGACACACACAGAGCAAGGCCACTCTTGACTGCTTGTTCCTTCTCCTGTCCCTGTGCACGTTGCAACTGTGCCCTCAGCTCACAGCGGGTGTCCCTGTGCTGCCACCAGCACCATTTTTGGGGAGCTGGCTGTCACTCCAAGCAGCCCCACCCCCACATCCCTGGAATGCTGCTCCTGACCAAGAATACACTGACCCAGCTTGACAGAACCATCGGTTTTGAGAAGGATGTTATCACTCTTCACATCTCTATGGATCACATGGTTTGTGTGAAGAAAATGCAGTCCTTGCAGGCACTGAGAGAGAAAATAGAAAGAGGAGGGCAAAAATGAGTGATGTGATTTCATCCCATAAGAATAGCAACAAAGAATCCAAAAGATTCCCTCTCCAGGGGAATGGGCAGTAATGGCAGAACACAGTGCCACTGAGAGGAAGTGCTTGCTGCTCCAACACTTGCAGAGCAGGACCTTTCTGAGGAAAGGCATGTCAGCTTCTGAAAGAGCAACAGCACCTGCTGTTGTAGACTGTTCCCTGCAAACCAGCCAGGATGACTACTGCTGCAGTGCATGTGCTCAGAAGCAAAGAGCCTTTTGGCTGCACTCCTGTCCTTGTATGCTGAGGCCTGAGAGAAATGAGTCTCTCTCTTTTTTCTTTGCTGATCATTTCCATTCCTGCCACCAGCACCTTTGCTGTCACAGGCTAAGAATGCAGTGAAGACAGACTCCAGGCAAACATTTAGGGAGGCAAGGTGGAGAACAGCAAATAAAAAGACATGAGCCAGAGCGAGAATACAACAGCAGGAGAGAAGAGTACTGGCACTGAGTACAGGGAGTGCAGGGGCACTGGCAGGCCTTTCACTTGAGATGCTTTTACTTGCCCATAGCATAGCAGCAACACAGAACCAAAGCTTGGCACAGGAAATCACTGCAGGTCTGAGCCCCTGTTTCCCAGACAATCCTGCCCAAGCCCTTGGAAACACAGATGGGATTGCTGACCTCCCGACTGATGGCTGCTGCCTCATCTTCATACAGGGAGGTCGTGCTGAGGATATCGTTCAGGGTGCCTCCGTCCATGTACTCCAGCACCAGCCAGAGTTCCTCACCCACAAGGTCGCTGAAAGAAGGAAACAAGGCCCTGGAGATGAGCATGCATGGCTACGTTGATTTCTGCTTCCAGGTTTCTTATTTCCAGATGCCTTTGTGACAAGGACAGAATCATAGCAATAGACATTCCCTCTTGGCTGTGCATTGTTTGCAATCTGTGCAGTCTCAAGGAGAACAGCACCGCTGTGAAAAAGGAGATGTCTTAGATGGCTAACAAGTGAAAAATGCAGTTTAGAAACAGCCCAGATAAAAAACCTGTCAGGCATGGTGTTTCTGGAAAGAAGCACCTAGTCTTCCTGGCATGCCCAGCAATGGCAAAGAGTGGCAACAATCCAAGGGAAATCCATTTTAGGATGGTTCATCAGCACTTCAGAACCTTGAAAAAATCAATCCTAAATAAATGTGGAGGCAGTAAACTTCGAGGCTGATGACTAAGGAAGATACAGCTGATCCAGGTTTTGAATAATTTTGGAATAATACTCAAACTAGGTGTGCCAGGGAAGACTCATGCAGACAGGATGCACTCTCTTCTCATCCATTGGAGATGAGTAGAGAGATAGGAAAAAATAAAAATTAACAGCTCTACTTTCTGCCACTGACCAAAGTGGGTTTTTAACCTCTCATGTTTGCTGTTTATAAATGCACACATGGGATAAGACCATAACCACTCACCTGTCTAAATAATTCACAACATTGGGACTCCTGTACCTCTTCATGATTTGAATTTCATTAACGCTTCGTTCCATCCTCCTAGGTCCTTGAATATCTATTTTCTTTATGGCCACCTAAAATGACATTGAAAATCAGTAACTTGAGCAGTTGGTGGCAGGAGACAACAATGCACCTGGAGGAAGTGATTTTGCAATGACACAGCTGAGCTGTGCCAAACTGCCTGGTGATTAGGCACTGCAGTAATTAGGAACTGACATTCCAACAGCCCATTTCTCTGCTGCCTTGGGAGCCAGTTACAGGACACGTGGGGCCACTGACATTTTGCCTTGTCCACTTGGTAACAGTTGTGTCTCAACTATCACCCACAGATGTCTGAGCACAATCTCTGCTGCTCTTTCTAGGATTCAGAAGAAGTAATCAATGCCTTAATACTCTGTAGATACATTTTGGGCTATGGGCAGGGCTTAGGGCTTTTAGAGCACCTTGCAGATCTCTCCCTATGTGCAGTTGCCAAGTGCAGCACTGCAGGTGGCTAAGGAACTACCAGTAACTTTCCGATGGATTTGCTGGCAGCCAGAATTGAGAATTCAGGACTCTGAAGCTGTAGCCCCAAAGAGCAGGGAGGTGCTCTAAGGCACCACCTTTGTTTTAGCAACGGAGAGCGAGTGAGCGCATCCTTGTCTGAAAGGAAGCGCTGCCCTGCGTGCCTTCCTTCCGGCAGCTGAGGAGGACAAAGTGCCAAATGTATTTTGCGGGCTGGCACCAGTCTGTGCTTCTTGTGCCTTTTCAGCAGGGCTCTAGCCAAAGCTCCAGCCCCAGCTCACACCAGAGGGGCAAGCCCCTCAAGCGCAGCAGAGTCTGCAGGGGCTGTTGATATTTACCTCTCCTCCTGTGGCAGTGTCGAGTGCTTTAAACACCTCTCCAAAACTCCTAGAAACAAAAGAGAAGCAGAAAAAGGAGAAGCCATTTAGATCTTGCAGTGAAAGCCAGCCCACACAGGAGATCTGTGCTGTAAATGCCTAAAAGCTGCAGGACACTGGAAGCATGGAGACGTCCTTGACAATGCCTTCTGAGCACACTTAGAAATTCTGATCAGCTCCGACAACCTAAGCGCAGTGCCTGAACAGATTTGCAGCTTGTCTGACTTCACGCCTGATACCTATTCCACCAGCGAAACACTTGATGCATAGTTATGTAAAATTAGCATTGCTTGGACTCACCCACTGCCAATATTTTCCAGTTCAATGTATTTGATGATGGGATTTTCCATCTTCACCATTCTCCCTGAGGGAAACAAAATGCAAGATGTTCCCTTTAAAGCAGAGATCCCACCTTCTCGGAGATACAAAAGGCAGCCCCACTGTCTGGGGCTCTGAGCCCTCCCTTGGTTAGCCAGCTCTGAGCTGGCTAACAACAACAGGAACAGGAACTGGAAACACAAGAAAAGAACAGCACATCCACAGCACAAGTCTGGCTGGCACAGAGACTGATATCTTGCATCCTTTGAAGTGAGAGACCTCTTGACAGCAGAGGAGTCTCCTCTCAGAGGAGACTGAGACCAGAAGAGAATACCTACCGAGGCAAGTAAGTTTGTCATCTAGAAACATTGAGGAGAGCTGGATCTAGCAGTGCCTTTGTTTTCTTGGCAATAAAGACTGCGAGATTTAGAAAAGGTTTCTGACTTGCTAAGATTAAATGCACCTGGACATCCAGAATCAATTCCTCTGAACAGATGTCAAGTTCAGAACAGGAGGAATATTGCCAAGTGTTCCCATCTTTTCCACCTTGCAGCACTTTGCCATAAGAATGCCTCTGCGTTAGTAAACCAGAGCAGCTCATGCCAGAACCAATTGCGACGGGGCTTTCAGCATCAGGACCCTCACCCTTTATGAGCAGGATGAGCTCAAAGACGCCCTTGCCCATGCCCCGCGTGAAGAACCACGCCGCTTGTCTTCACCCTGACAGCGCGGATCAGTCGCTCCCATTGCACTCGCCCTCTCGGCACCGCACACGTCCCCATCTTCCCAACTCGGCAAGGCGGGCACGGGCACAGAGGACAGCAGTGCTCCTAATGCACCCCTGTGACACAGAGAGCTGCCCAGAGCAGATTCTGACGCCCTTGTGAGTCCAGGCCGTGCGAGGCAGAAGCCGGCCCAGAGAAGGGGCTGCAGCCTCAGGCAGCTCCGTGCTGCAGCAGCCGGGCAGCAGCGGGACCCTCCCAGCTAAGGGAGGCTCCAGCCTCTGCAGTCCCTCCAGCCCCCAGGGGCAGGGCAGCGACCACAACAAGGCTGGCAAAGCCCAAACATGAGCACTGACAGGCACTGATGGGAAGAAGCCAGAGCCAGCCTGAGCCCCGTACAAGCTTTTGCCCCCATTCAGGACACAACAGGATGGGCTTTGAGATCAGCCCCACCGAGGTGTGGATCAGTGCCCTTTTTGTCCCAACAGGTGATGGTAGACACAGAATCCACTGGGCTCTCTTCTCAACTCTACCAGGTCTTATCTGAGAGCACAGCACTGGCAGCTGTTATGGGCAAGAAGCAGATTCATTGGATTTTGCTGCAGAATCACAAAGGGCTTGATTTGTTCTCCTGGAGACTGATCTCAGCAGGGCTTCTACCAGTGGCTAGAACGAAGGCTGTCACAGCCATCTGCTGATGCAGGAACAATTCCTGCTTCTGCCTTCGGCAGAGAGGGAAGCCCAGGCAAGCTCCAGCCAGTCTAAGCTGCCCTCAGAGGCAGCAGGAACACCCAGAGCTCTCTCTTGCTGCCTTGGAGCAATGCCAGCACTTCTGTGACACTGAAGTGAGGAGAAGCCTTTGGTACAGCTCTTCTGACATGTGCACACAATACACTGTCCCTCAGATAAGAAAGATAGCAGACGTACTGTGTTGCTCCAAGGAGTCACCCGCCATCTCCAGTTGCTGAGCAGCAGCTGGGTCAGCACGGGAGGTGAACCAAGTGCTCAGGCTCCACGTCTTCGGCTGGGGAGCAAAGGCTCCTTGGGATGGCGATGCTGCAGCAGCTTCAGTGTCAGAGTTGAGGTAGATCTGAGAGAAGAAATGAGTTGATGTCAGGAAGGTGTGGCAGAGATTGCCCTGAAATGCAAGAGAGATTGCCATTTGAAATGCAAGCCCTTAGGAAGCTGCTGTCAGCCACATGCAGAGCTCTTCAACTGGATTGCTTTGGATGTCCACTTGTGAAACCAAATGGTCAAAACCAAAGGCTGGTTTTACTCAAGTTCATAGCCACTTTCTTGTTCTAAAGGATGACTGCAGACACGACTGCTCCACTTCCTCCCAAAGACTCCTTTTCCCCTCCTAGGTCTGCAGATACATTTGCAGCTCCTCATTCTAATGTTCTACCTCCTGCCATGAAATTCTCTTTTTCTGCACCTTCCTTGGGACGTGCTTATCCTGCAGCATCTCTGGATGGTACAGTTCCTGGGCCTCATGCCATCTTTGGGGCTCTTGGTTGCCCGTCATTTGCTGGAACTCGCTGCAGGCTGCCAGGTAGGATGGCGACACTTCCACCTGAAGTCAAACAGAACAAAGCAGTCAGAGACTACAGCTTGTCCCCGTCAGCCAGGAGTCATCGACTGGGAAGAAAGTAAAGGACAGGAGGAGATTCACAAGGGATACAGACAGCTTGTAGCTCATATTCCAAATCTATGTGAGTGACCATGTTCACCTGCAAAAACACCTCAAGAAACAAGGTCACCTGGAAGAAGCCAGCAGGAGTTCATTGGGATGACTGCTGGCTAAATGGCCAAGGGAGTAATGCCACTGTCTAGAGCATCAGCTGAGATTCAGCAGAGCAGGAAGTGTCCTTGAGAGCAGCTCTGACAGAGGCCTCATCAGGATGGCACTCAGAGGCAACACCCCACCCCCCTGCTGCTCTGCACTGCAAAGGCAAGGAGGGCAGAAACCACCCCTTGGGTGACTGCAGTGCCTATTGAGATTTCACTCGCTTTTCTAGAGCCTTTTGCTCCTGAAGGTGGCAATTAATTTTCTCTTTGATGATTTTAATTTTTTCATCTGGCCTCTCCTTCTTTGCCTTGATCCTAGCCTCAGTTTTCAGCAGCTGTGCCGGCACCTGTTTGTCCATGTTCTGTAAAAAACAACGGAAAGGACTCTCTTTCATGCGTGGAGTGGCTGCCATTCTTTCATTCACCTGTTTTTGTTGACTGTCCCTCTCCATAGGGAGATTCTTCTCCTCTTGGATGTCTTCATTCCCCCTCTTCACTGCCAGTTCACTCTGAGCTTCGGGCAGCTCTGCTTGTGGTTCTACCTGGATGTTCTGTGCACACAAATGCAGAGCAAGTGACTGGGACCTGCTATCAAACTCAGCTTTTCCCTCTTGTAGCCTCAAAATCACACTGATTCATCCTCTTTCTTCTGCTTCCCTACCCACATCTGCTTCCACTGTAACCCTCCTGTCCCAGGGCTGTTCTCTGCAGATTCCAAGGCTCTGTGCTTTCAGTGCCTGTGGGTTTCCTGGCCTCCTCAGTCCCAAGAGCTGTTGTTTATGCCCTTCTTCCTGCCCTTTCCTCTGTGCCCTGGCCAGTCAGGCTTACCTGGCCTTTCTCCTGTGGCACTTCCACCTGCTGCCCGAGCTGCTCTTCCTGCTCTCGGGCTGGGAACAGCTCTCCCTCAGTCTGGCATGGTGTCTCTGATGAAGCAGTCTGCTCCTGCTCTCTCTCTAGAAGCACCTGCACAGAAAGCAAGAGAAGATGGGTTTCAGCTTCCCATAGGACTTTTGTGGGCCAAGACTCAAAGACTGCTGGGCTCACACGTTTCCAAAGCACTGTGCTGCCGCTCTGCTGGGTCATTCTCTGTTTGAGGGGAGGTACAGATTCCAAAGTGACCCTGGCCCTACAATCAGGGGCCATTTGGGACTGAAGCTGCAAGAGCCTCTCAGGCAGCTGACAGGGAAGGTGTGGCATTTCTCAAGGGTCTGGTGAGGGCCTCCCTCTGCTTCTACCATGTCCTGTTTGTCTCTCCTGAAGGGATGCATTTAGGGGAGCATTGCATCTTCCACTGCTTTGGAGCAGAGCCAGGAAGATTCAAATAGATAGATAGATAGACAGATCTCACTTTTATAATCTCTCTTTACTGTACTGTGGGATTTAAAGTCTTTGAACGGAGAGAGATCTAGATCTCTCTCCTAGGTTTTTTTTAAGGAAAGGTAGTGAGAAACTTAGAGAAGAAGAGAAAACAATTATTATCTCTACTTGCTGTTCTTGTTGTTTAGTACATGAAGAATGTGTATATTGATTGTTTACTGAAAGTGATTTGTTAATTGCATTTTAGGGATAGTTGTTTAGATTGATTAGGTTATTAGATAAAAGACTGTGTGGAGACAGTCACTAGTTTTACTTTAGTATCTTTTTAGTATAGTATTTCTTTACTATAGTATTTCTTTACTATACTTTTACATAGTACTAGTGTAATATAATGTAGCTTAATAAAGCATTTGCTTAAACTTCTACATCACAGAGTCAAAGCATATTTTTCGCCACGTGGGGGGTCACCCTGAATCAATAATGTCCTTTCTGTCGCTACACACATCAACAGTTGGTAGCAGTGCCCCAGTCAGCAGCCATCCTTATCTTGCTCTCCTGTTGCTTCAGTAACCCACACTCTTGGGGAATCTGGAGCATGTGGGTCCTTATGGAATGCAGTCAGACCCAGACCACTGAACTAGGAACTGCACTCTTTGTGCATCTGTGCTCGGGCAAGTTCTTCTCTTGCACTTGACCACACTGATGGTGCTAAAGTGGCTGGAATCAGAAATGCAGCCCAGCCCCTCCCACCTCGTCTAATCTCTGAGGGCCAGCTGGAATTTAAGCGCATTGATTTCCTGCTCAAGGCCCAAACACAGCACACACTGATTCCGTGTGCTGCCAAAAGACACGGGAGCCGTTGAGTTGAAAATGATGGGCAAGCCCTACTGGCTGGTCTGGCACCAGAACAGCTCGTTCTGCACCAACATCCTTGCCCCAAACTATGTGTTCTTGCGCATAAATACTGCATGATCCAGAACTGCCTCCTTGAAAACTAAAATTCTAGGAGAATTTCTGCCAGTGCTGTAAAAGTGCAGGAAAGACTGAGACAAAGCTCCCTTGCTCCCTGGAGAAGGAGAAATTGCACAAGGGATCTCTTTCTATCAAAAAAACAAATCAAAAAATTATGAAAGTGTTACTCACACCAGTGTCTAAAGCACTTGGATGCAGTGAGGGGATGTCTGGAAGGGAAACAGCCCTTGTGCTGAGCTTTGGATCTATGGATCTAAGGCAGCAATTTATGGAAGTCCGCCCTTAAGGTGCCTCATGAGCCCCCCCCATTTTCCAGGCTAAAGCACCCTCAGCACCTCCTCCCTGGCCTTGTGCTGCACCCCCTTGCCCAGCTCCCCTGTCCTTCTGTGCACACGCTGCAGCCCCTCCATGACTTTCTGCTCCCCAGGGCCCACAAGTGCACACAGCACTCCAGCTGTGGCCGCAGCGCTGCCCAGCACAGGGCCACGCTCACTGCCCTGCTCTGCTGCCCCACTGCCGCTGGCACAGCCACCATGCCCTTGGCCTTCTTGGCCCCCTGGCCACACGCTGCCTCATCTTCAGCTGCTCAAGGCCGCCAGCCCGGCATCCTTTTGGCCCCCACAGCTCCCCAGCCACAACGGTGCCCATTTCACTTCAGATACAGCAGGCATCATTGCAAGATGGCCTTCCTGTTCTAACACCTCATGTTCCAAGTAGATATTAGCCACTGCCCCTTCTCACCAGCGAGGGCTCCTTCCTGAGCTCCACGTGCCATCTGAGCTCCGGGTGCAGCCTGTCCCCACACTCGCTCAGCAGGTGCCTGGACACATCCGACAGGGCGCTGGCACCGTGCTTGTTCAAGTGCAGACCCTGCAGGGCTGTGACAGCCTCCGGCCTGCCCTCTGCCACTGCCCTGACAGAGTCTGCTTCTCGCTCCGGGGAGGCTGAGGTGATATCAGCCTCTGCCTGCAGCTCGGCCGGGCCTTCGGTTGTTGTGGCGCTGGTGTTTCTGTGCCCAAGGCCCAGGAACCTCCACAGTATCTGCAACAGAAGGAAGGGCAGGAAAAGAGGGACGTTCCGTGGCCTGCTCCAAGCACGGCGCTAGGCCGAGCAGTGCCAGCAGGCCCAGCCCCGGTGAGGATGGCCACAGGTACCTGCGCTGGTCTGTGGAAGCAGCCGTGAGTGGGGTCCCGCTCTTCTGCCCAATCCTTGCCCGCACCTGGCAAAGAGCAAATGCAGCCAGAGCTGAGGGTCTGCGGGAGAGGCCAGATAACATGGCCCAGCCCTGCATGGCCCAGGTAGGGACAACCCCCGGGTGCCAAGGGGACAGAGCACGGCCAGCAGGGGCAGCCCCAGCCCCTCTTACATCCTGTCTGTGGGGACATCCATAGGGGCAGGGATGGGATGGGGCCAGGCCGGCCGCAGGTGCCAGCTCTGCGGCCCGGAGCTGCCACTCACCGTCCTGCACTGGCTGCAACTTCTCCGGCTCTGCAGGCTGCTGTGCTGGGGAGGCTGCAGGCCCTTTCTTTTTCTTGCCCCGGAGCACCCTGAAGAGCCTGAGCACTCTGCCTGCCATCTCGTTTTTAGCCTCTAGAGAACTTTGGGCCAGATGCCTGGGAAAAGCTCTGATGGAGAAAGTCCTGCAGTCTGGCCACAAGGCCAGCCGCAAGAGTAGTGCCTTGGAAATGCTGTGGGTCAGTGACCAAAAGCTGCCTGTGTGGGGCTCCTCACAGCACAGCTCTGGCACGTCCTCTCCTGTCACGTGCACCGAGCACTGTTGCGTTGCTTCGTCACCGCCAGCAGCCACTTCACCACGTGTCACAAAGGGCCCTGTTCCATTCCGTTCCATGGTAACCGTGCTGTGCCTTTTCAGCAAGAGCCCTTGGACACGCTGCCAAGTTCTCTGGGGCTACCCCAACCCTGCCCCAAAGTCCTCTAATTGGAACAAATCCATTGCCCCAAGTGTCTAAGACATCCTGGGACACACGAAGCCCAGCCAAGTGCTCAGGGGAGGACTCTCCACGGTGCCAGGCCAGCACAGCCCAGCTCACTGCTGGCTCTGGAGCAGAGCAGCATCCAGCAAGCACGGGGCAAACACATCTTGCCAAGAGTTAAAACTCACCAGATAGGGGAGGTGGCATGAATGTGTGCATCAAGGCCTTTGAATTCACAGCTCCCCAAGACAGCTTTGGGCCACTTGGCTGGACAAACAGGATCCGGCTCAGTCCTGTGCTCAAAGGTGGGCAACAAACCCTGCCGCAGGTGCTTGGCTTGGTCTCTGCAGGCCCAGGCAGATGCCAAAGCTGCTCTTTACATCCTTCCCCTGCCCCTCAGCCAAGTGCGAGGACTGAAGGAAACACAGGAAGTCAAATGGAGACACTTGCACCTGTCTCATTGGGGGCTCCTGGGGAAGCAGTTTCCTTGGCAATCAAGCCCCTCTCTTCCAAGGGCACTCCCCAAATGTGTACATTTCCTGGGCAACACCAACCCACCCTTAAGTGCGGGGTGCGGAGGTTCATGGGCATCACACCATAACCAATATGATCCAGTGAAGCTAAATTTATTATTCCTAAAAAGACTCTATTTATAATAAATCTCTACTGTCCACGCCTCTCTAGCTAATATATGATTGGTTAATCCTAGTTGTTCACACTTCTAAAATAGAATGCTGATTGGATTATCTAAGTTTTCACATGTCTTGCTGGGGTTGTATGGCCCCGCCATGGCTCACTTTCTCAAGCTTGCTGACAAACTTGCTGAGTCCTGATGACTCTTCTTCTTGCATCTTCTTCAAGGATATACCGACCCCATTTCTGAATATGTCCATAATTCATTCTTTGTGAACGTGTTCATTATTACAAGCAGGCTGGATTGTGCATCGGCTCAATACGGCCGTTGTCTTTCAAAAACTCCTCCACCTGCAAAATATCTTCAACAGTTCCCTGCTTTTGTTTTTGCACAAGCCAGACTGATTTAAAAGCACAGTCAATTTCTTTTTGCACACAGCGTAGTAAGCAAGGCACTATTAGCAGAAATGAAAAAAGAATGAAATACAAAGCCAATAATATGTAAGATTATTTATTCATTACATAGCCAAGAATACCTAATACCAAAGCATACTAAGTCCTTGAGCCAGCCTCTTATTTCCCAGGATTTTAGCCACTCATCCAAAGAATTCTAAACAACTGTCAGATTTATCATCTTCTCCTTAAGCAATGACACTTTCTTGTCCATAGATTCAGAGTGCTCAGAGAGATTCATGCAACACATCCCTTCAAAATCTTCACACCCATCTCTCTGTGCTAGCAACAAAAACACTATTGCAGCCCTATCCTGTAATACAGCGTGGCGTATGCTACCTACATCAGTGGTAAGCTCATTCAGTATTGCAGATGTAATGTTAATTGGTTTGTCTGTCCAACAAGCCAACCGTTTGAATTGTGTAAGGGCCTGTGATGAAGCTACTCCTGGTGTAAAAAGTGATGCCAGTATAACCACAGGCATATTCTACAATTCTACATTATCCTTACAGTCTGAGCCTAATAGATGCACACTATGTTTTGGACATTGGAATTTGTGCCTGATGTCAAGCATCTGTTGAATGCTAGGGGCAAACAGTGTCAATTTCCCAAAATAGAACAGTCCTTCTCATGCTTTCTCCGGAATCTCCGGCTAAGTTTAATCTCCACAAATGAGAAAAACTCCAGGAGGTGACATCCTTGCAGATTTTGGTTTTAGGGGTACAACCAATTGGGACAGTCTGCCGTGGTATTGTAATACCAGGAAGAAACAGGAGATATCCAAGTGCCATCATCACCGGGGTTTCCTGATTTCTCCCTAATCAGCTCTTTACCCCTGTGGTACTCATAGAACAAACAGTAATTTCCTGGCACTGATCCCAAAATATCTAATTCCTGTGGTCACTGACTTGTAGTATTTAAACCTTGAACGATTGTAAATGCCTGAATTCCTAATGGATTTCTAGGGATGCTTTGTTTTTCACACCAAATTTCTGTGATCATCCCATTTTGATTAGTGCACCAATTTGAACAGGCCTTACTCAAGTTGCCATAAATTTGAGCTCTGGCCCAATTTCCCAATTCTTCCATTGAGTCTAAAGGAATTCCAATGAAACAGGTGCCAAATGGATCTGAAGGTGGAGCTAGTGATAGGCAGAAAGATTCCTGCCTTGTTCTGTTAGCCTATGGAACCCTCATGTTAGCTCGCTGCTTTATCTTGTATACCCCGTGCCTTTCCTTAATCACTCCACTAAGCAACATTGTTAATATTTGCCAGACTGGTGCCATTGTCACCCTTGTAGTCCGTCACGCCTGCGCTTTGCCCAAACTGCTTTAGCTTGTTCTCACTCCCAATCTCCCATGTGAGGTGTTTGTGGTATTGCTATTCTTCCTCTACATTCTGTAGCTATTATCTTGCTCTCTAGCACAATTTGATTTACTACAGCAATTAAAGCAAGTTTAAACTGCAATTGCAGTAACAATCTTTGCCTATATATTTCTATCAAAGATACATCTTAGAGAAAACTCTGATATCTTCTTGAGTTATGCCTTAAAAATTTAGCTAATGCCATTCTCGGGGTACTAGTGTTAAGTGTGTAAGAGCAGTTTTTGCATATTATGTTGATAGGCTTAAACTTTTGCTTTTCCCTGGGACCATTAATCAATAATGTTCTTGACAAACTTGTCGCCAAGTTTTTAGTTACACTTGATACAATCAACCTTAAGCCATGGCTTACATGCACAAGTATGCAGATACCAAGCATTTTCTATCTGATTTACAACTTGTGAGGGAAGTGAAGGTCCACGTGGCTGGAATCCAACGAATGCCTTTATCTGTAAGTAAGCACATAGAACTTCTTCCTCTTCATTTCACTGTAGCTGGTCCTTGCCACACCCCTGTTCCTGGACTTTTGAACATGACCTGAATGCCGTCAGGCAATTCCTCCCTTGGATTATGTGTGAGGGCCTGATGCACAAGAATACGTGCATCTTCCCTATCTCCTGTTGTTCTGAGCTAATTAGGCACAAAATTGGCTTTAGCTATTTTTTCCCAGGGGATAACCCTGCAGTTCCCCCTTTTTGTTATTGCAGCATGTCCTTGAACATCTGATGGGCATGCTCAATAATTGCCTGTCCAGTAGGATTGTGAGAAATACCAGGGTCACGTCAAATACCCCATAAATTACAGAAACCTTTGAATTTTAGGGAACATGAAGCAGGACTATTGTCAGTCTTAATTGCTAAGGGGATACCTAATATGGCAAAGAAATTGAACAAATATTTCTCAACATGACGTCTCACCTGTTAAGGGAGTACCCTATAAAACACAAGCATAGGTATCAATGCAAACATGTACAAATTTTTGCTGACCAAATTCTTATACATGAGTTACATCCATTTGTCATAACTGCGAGGGGTGAGTACCCCTAGGGCTAACACCATGCCTAAACCAATGCCATCTCGTTGACCGGTCTGGACAGGATCACGCAATACTAGAAGCATCAGTAAAGGGAATAGCAAATTGTTTACCTAACATTTTTGCAGATTGATGAAGAAATGCATGGGAAGTTTTGGCCTGTCAGCCTGTGCCACTTCCCTGTCACCTCAGGGCCACCATGGCCCTCGGCTACCCCACAGCCCTCAGCCCCAGCAGCAGCTCAGGGTCAGCGTCCCTTTGGCGCCACCGCCCCCTCAGCCCCCTCAGCCCCCTCTGTCTCACCGTCCTTCAGCAGCTCCTCAGGGGACAGGACCTGGGGCCAGCGGCAGCTCCCACCGCTCCAGGGACAGCCGGGGCTGGAAGTGCTGCTCCGCCCGGCCCGGCCGCCAGCTCGGACCCAGCACAGGGACAGGGGACACAGGGGGCACCGGGGCAAAAGCAAGAGGTGAAAAAGGCACCCGAGGGGGGAAAGAGGTAAAAATGCAGCCTGGGCTTACACAGCTCAATCTATGCATCTAAACTTCCACATACCTCACACTAAATAACTAAGCATATTTCTAGATCTATATCTAAGCATCTAAATTTAAGCATCTAAATGTAGGTGCCTAAATGTAGGCATCTAAATGTAACTCTATTAATGTATAAATGTAGATCTCAAAATCTAGAAATGTAACTAATTCTATCCCATCTAGAACAATAGAGATCAATTTAACTATATAGATGTATATATATGCACATATAAACACACCTCTGTAAATCTATACATATAACTATATGGATATAGAAAGAGAATTGTAGAAATCTAGAAATCTATGTGTACACTAAGGGATTCCACCTATCTGATGCTCACAGGCTCTCCCTCTGGTCCTTCTTCCCATGCAGGGCAGCCCTCCTGACAAGGCAGATCAGCTGGAAGTCTGGGAAGCAAAGGGAACACTGGGTCAATATTGGCCTCTCTGCATCATTTGTCCCTTTGGAAGTAACTGTCCTTCTAATAAAGTCTGTAAAAGATGGGCAGAAAGGCAAAATCTCACTTGGCAATTTGAAGCCTGCTCTTCAAAGAGCCAGACTCCTTCCAAGAGTTTATAACTTCTGAAGTTTTGAAGTATCCCAATACACTGAAAGCCCTCAGTGTATTGGGATACTTTCGCAGGGCCAAGGGCCCCCATGAGAGCTTGAAACACAGACAGACCCAGCTGCCACAAAGAAGCCCAGCCTGGTTCTTTCTCTGTGCTGACAGAGACACCTCAGTCCTCACTGAAATGGCTGAAGCTGAAGGTGCTGGCAGCTGAGTTATGAACTAGCACCGCTCCCTGCCATCCACAACCTGCCCTCTGCAGTGAGCCACAGCTCCTCCAAAACAACCACCAGCTCTGGGATGAACAGCTGGGTGACAAATGACCACGTAATATTGGCTTAGGCATTTATGTATTAGCTTATGGATGTTTTTAGTGATTATAGGTATTTAGAAATAGCATCAGTTAGAACTCTTTTAGCTGCTTGTAATATAACAGAATCTATCAGCTTAAGTTTGCACTGCTTTGCTCATAGAAACAGTAGTGTAATGAATATAATATCTATGCATCACTTCTGGAAACAATTGTGTGATGAATGTATTGTGTTATAGACTCTAGCAAAACACAACGGGAAAAAAGGCTTGTATGTAACTAAAATCAGTGTAAGGCTGTCCACTGACCAACCTGTCCAAGTGATAAAATAACCCTGATACAAAGCAGAGCACCAGAGGACAATTAGAGAATATCATGTGAAATTTAGGGAGAACCTACTGAAGCCTTATCAGAGGAGGTGAAACATCAGGAGACACAAGCTGAAATAAAATATGTTGACCTGATGCAAAGGATGTCATGCAGTAAACCTGAGTGCGAAGCAGTCAAAATAAGGAGTTCCCAAAACATGAGAAAATTCCCAAGAATGCTTGAAAAATTCATGAAACACATGAATATACTTGCCTCCCAGCAATGTAACACCATAAAGCTAACACTGTCACTTAGCACCAGGTGTTGTTTGGGTGTTAGCCCTTGTCAGGGTCAGTCCTACTGGACAGATGACCTGATGGTTCGTAGGAATGATCTCAGAGTGCAAAACACCAACACGGTACAAGGGGGTTTGCAGTGATAATCAAATCAAATGCAGTTTTATTGGAATACCTACAGCAAAAATGTGATAGAGGGATTAAGGGAGAGGAAAAGATAGAGAAAGATAAAGAGAGAGAGAGAGAGAGGGGATATAGCTACCAACGCAGAGACGAAGTCCTTTGGTGCAGTCCAGTCGAGGGTCCGCCTGCTACGCTGGGGAGATCTCAAAGGCTCTAGCTAACTCAGAGGTTTTTATTATGAAAATTGTGAGCGGGGGGAAACAGATACAATAGGGAACAGATGTAACAGGTAGTGCATGTTCTCAGCAGTAAATGAGAGCCATTGTTTTCTTGGTTCAGTGGTCACAAGTTGCAGGCAAACATCTCGCTTCGGTCAGCTTGCCTCCCCACGCACCTCCCCCGGGCTGGGGGTTTCAGTCCCAGCCGTTGGAAGGAGCAGAGGGGCCTTTTCATGTCTCAGTCCTTGATAGAGAGGCTTCTTACATCTCAGTCTGTCTGTCACGGTGCTTGTAAAACAGGTGAGGGTCTTCTGTGGGAGACCACCTGAAACTCAGGAGAAGTCCAGCCAGGCCGACAGCTGGGACAGCTTCCAAAGCTGCTATTGTTGCAAACGGGGCATGGTGCCTTCTTCTTAGCATA
Source organism: Melozone crissalis (assembly GCF_028551555.1). Lineage (NCBI taxonomy): Eukaryota > Metazoa > Chordata > Aves > Passeriformes > Passerellidae > Melozone > Melozone crissalis. The sequence goes on along the minus strand of NW_026535783.1, from coordinate 14,048,028 downwards.
CAGCAAACACACTTGTGAAAACAATAACTCAACAATGAGCTTTCAGGTCTCAGGGCCCATGGCGTGTGACTTTTCTCCTTCAGAGCCAGATATAGACAGGGGGGGTCTTCTCTTCAGTGGTCTCCCAAGGACGATCGTGAGGCAGATGAGGGAAAATTAGGACAGACTCTCACAGCCCTGAGCACCACAGTGCTGCAAATATTGTCTTTTTTTATCCTATCAGTATTAAAATTTAATAATTCTAAGCAGTGAATTCTGTTTCTCACAGCTGTGAAGGAAAGAGCTCCCTAACAGGACTGCAGGCAGCATCAGCTTTGCTCAAGGATACAGACCCAAAGTGCTCTCTCTCTCCTTTAGTTCTCACTAATTTTAAGGGGTGATTTCAGATTTTCATTGAGCTCCTGGTTTTGTGACTAATGATTTCCTTGGCCTCAGAGCTTCTGCTGCTTGTATTTTTAATGTATCTCACTACAGCTATCAGCAGAGTGGCACTACATGGATTTAATGCTTGGAGACAAAAAGCTCAGATCTCTACACTGACCTTTGGCTGGGCTTTTCCTCTCTTGCTTCAAGAGTCACTCAGGGTTGCCTCCAGAGCACTGACATCCTGCAGCAAACTTATCCCCACGGACATCAGCACAAAACTGGGACACCTGGCTTGGTGACACAACTGCCACAAGGTCAGGTTTATTCCCTGCTCTCTTGCCCCAGCAGAGGACTCAGTGTCAGAGCCTCTGGAGAAGCGTGGAGGGCAGGGCTCAGGCAGGTTGTGCCCGTGCAGGATTTGAACTCAAGGCACCAGGAAGCACCAAGCCTGCAGACAGGAACTCAACCCTTCTCATCTCCCTCACTGCCAGAAGCAGGCTCAGAGCAGCCATCTCACCCCTCTCTAAACCAGTGGGACCTCTGTCCTTACCAAGCTCCTCGGGCTCCTGGGAATTGTTCCTGCAGCTCTCGGTGCCAGGCAAAGCTCCCTCTGCTGCAGCTCTGCCCACAGGCTCCCCTCCTGAAGACTCAGGGGCAACAATAATATTGCCCTTGAAAGAGAAACAGACAGGCAGAAAACCTTCCACCACTTAGACAAAACACCTGGTCCAAAAACTCCATGGCTAACACACTTCATCCCTTCTTCCTAACAACAACTCTGGGACCCAAAGCCCTTCAACAGTCAGAAAAATTGACTTCTCAAACACAGTCCAAAAGCTGTCAGAGCTGACAGTGTTGAACATGGGGGTGACACTGAACACATGGAATGGCTGCTTAGCAGGAGTCCTGCCAGATCCTGGCAAAGGGATGTGCTCTTTCCTCCACAGCCCTGAGCACAGCAGTCTCATCCAGGCTGCAGCTTGGCAGGGACAGCATGGGAACACACATCTCTTCCCACAGAGATGCCCAAGAGCAAGGGGAAAGAGCTCTGCAACATGGACAGCAAGACTGGCCAGTTTGCCCAGCTGAGGATTTCCCAGATGGAAACTGGACTGCAGGCAGCAGCTTACTGAGAGGACAAGAAAGCTGCAGCTGCAGCCCAGCCCCAGCCACGGCTCTGGGAGCGCCCACACGCACGGCAGGGCTCACACAGCAGCAGCAGCTGCAGCCCAGCCCTTGCTTTCCCACCCAAAAGAGGCACAGCCCACATCTGCTGCTGCAACAGAGGCACCTCTGGCATGCCCCTCTCTGCCCGGGACACTGGGCCTTCAGTGCCACTTCTCCAAACACTCTTCTCTTCTTTCCCATCAAACAAAGCCTCTTAGAACCTACAAAGCTTCCACTTCCTCACCACAAATGCTCCTGCATCAGGGGTCCTTCCCAGGTAAAGGAGCACCCAAACTTGGCCAACACAGCCTCACACCTTTCCATCCTTACTCATGGATGACATTTTCATTCCCTCTTCTTTAGGAAGTCATGCTTTACCTGGCAAAGCCGTCCTTGTCCATTCACAGCTGAACTCAAGAAGCTTTGCCTTCTCAGCCATGCAACAACATTCACAAGTTCTCAGTCCAGCCCCTTTCTCCCCTGCCCAATGAAGTTGCCCAAGCAGAGGGAGAAAACATCTCCTCCAGTGTCTCAAGCACCATGTCCAGATCCAGCGGTGGCAATTCCTCTTTCCCAGGAGTATTCCACAGCCAGCTGTGGCTGTCCATGCCGCAGAACCTGCACTGGTAGCTGGAGTGCTGGGGGCTGAAGTGTCTGGCCTGGCTGCAAGAATCCAAACACATTGGTCAGGCTCCACAATGTGTCTTTGGGACGCAGAGCTCTACTGCTGCCTTGGATCATACATCACAGAAAGCACACAGCAACCTCCGTTGCAGAAATGTGTTCAGACTTCCCAGGGGATTGAAGGAGTGAGTTCTTCCCCTTAAAAATATTTGTCCGAATTGACGTGTACATAGATTAAAGCATGGACTTGAAATCTGGTATAGACACACACACAGAGACACACACACACACACACAAACACCCTAGAATCACAGCTTTGTGCATCTTCCCAGCAGCTTTGGGATTTGGCTACATTTGGTTTCTCATCACAAAAGACCACAGTAAATGGATTCACCCAGGAAGAGCCCAGATCTGTAGACATGCATGCTAAACTTGTACTGTGAGTTTCTTCTATAAACAGCCTTGAGGGTGAGGCCATATTCTTCAGCTGCAGCTGTTGTGGGGCACACAGAGCTCATTTCAATGGCACGGCTTGATTTGCAGGGCAGACAGTCTTAAACATCTGCAATGTCCCATCAGAGTCCCAGTTTGGCTTCATTCAAAGAAAGAGGAGAGTGCACCTAACACTGACCACTTGTTAGGCAATATCTTTCACCGTGCCCTTGTACCCCTACAGAGAGTCTGTCTACAAAATGCCCAGAACACCCTCCAAATCTGCAGCGAGGACAGGAAAATGAGGCAGAGAATCTTTCTGTTTTCAAGGTCCCCCTTCCTAGGCAACTGGACACTTTCTACCTGCTTCTCACTTGAGATCTACCCATGATAGAGCACTGCAGGAAAACACTTGAAAGGGTCATTAACCAGGAGCTGCTTGGAAAGCAAGGGTAGAAACTCTTTCCCTCCCTGATGGGCTGCGCGCTGGCAAGTGCTGCTCTGAAGATGTGCAGCTGCTCCTCTCTGGGGAGGCCATGGAAGGGTTGTGATGGTGTCTATGGGTACCAGAGGAACGATGAGCTCAGGTTGGCATTTAAGCTCCATGGGAACAAGCAGAATGAAGAGCTCACAGTGAAGATGAAATTTGCCTGTTCCTGGCTTCTCTGATGAAACGCCAAGAAGTCCAGATGAAGCAAACACCTTCCCCCAAGAAGCTAGGAAAACCTCAGAATCATGAGCACCTGCACTTCGCCAGGAATGGTGTGGAGGCAGCTCTAAATGCTGAGGTGAGGCAGCACTGAGGTCGTGGTCTGAGAGCGCTGTGTAGCAGTGAGGGAAGGAAAAGGGAAGCAAAGGGAAGGCTGGGTCACTATTGGTCTTTGGGTGTGCTTCCCTTGGCAGCAACTGTACTTCTGTCACGGAAAACAAAAGCTCCCTGAATTGTCAAAACTGAAAATCATGGACAAAGACTCTCTAATTAGTCAAAGTAAGAAAGTGGTATGTTCATTACGCTGATGGCTGACACAGGGGAGGGTCATTCCTGAAATCCGTGACCGCTGGCCAGGCTCGGCTCAGCACGGCACAGCACAGCAGGTTCCAGCAGGACAGGGAAGGGCAAGGCAGGCAGGGAGGGGCAGGGCAGGGCACTGGGAGCAGTGACAGGCTCTGTCCCCACGCTGCATCCCATGCCTGGGTAACCATCGGAGACAGAGAGGAAGGACATTGCTCGTGCTTGGCTGGGGAAAGGATGAAAAGCAGGACTTAGAAAACATTAGTTTGGACTCCTTTTTAGCAGACTAGCTGGTTTCATCTCAGCATGTCCTCCTGTCTTTGGCAGCGTTGGCGCATTTCTTGTGATTTGGAGTCAGCTACAGCAGCAGGAAGGGGCAGCAATTTTGTCAGCATGGATATCAAAGCCAAAGTGCTGCCCCACGGATGGATGTTGCTTTCTTCAAAGCATTTCTGGCCTAGAGTTGTAGTGAACTGACACTGGTGTCTTCCCAAACGGCGTTACTATTTTCTTTGTTCAGGAATCACCTTTTCCTTTTCTTCCCCTCATTTGGGGAGAGCTCCAATGCAAATGCCTCCTGCAGCCAACTCCTGTCACTGTAGACTGACAAAGGAGATCTTGCAATGGAGAGAGACTCCCTAGAGGTGCTGTGGGGAGCTGAAGGGGGAAGCTTTGTCCCTTAGTCTTGAAGTCTTGTTGGGGAGCTGCTTGTGCTCTGGGGGACGGACACCAATGATGTTTATGCAAGCCTTGCAGGTTCATTCCTGAGCTTCCTGACACAGCACAGAGACTTTGGAGTTGTCGTATTGGCAAACCAATTTCAGTCTGGGCACTTCTTGAAATGCTTCCATTATCCTTTTTTTCGCTTTTCTGCAGAAATATTGTCATCATCTATTCCTTCCAGAGGGTCTTTTCCTACTTTTTGGAGAGCTCCTTTTTTTGCCCTCCCAGATCAGGCTAATTCCCAGGGCTCCTTCCCAAAGTGAGGTGCAGCCCATGGCCTCCACTCTCCAGCTGGAACAGAAGGAAGCACAGAGTTTCCTGTTGTGGGAGAGGAGCTTCTCGTTCCTGCCTGCTTTCCCTTGGGGACAGCTTGGTGTGTTCTCATTTGATAAAGGCAGGTTTAAACTCTGAAGCAGTTGTGTTTTCAACTGCTCCCTCCTTGAGCTCTTCTGTGGGTATCATTGGACAAAATGATCTTGGTGGGATCTCCCTGTGGCAGCTTAAGGAAGGAGGTTGATATTTCAGGGTTGTGACTGCTGAAAGCAGCTGGTTTTTGGAGATGTCCAGAATTGGGAGTGGCTCCTTTTCTCACCTGCCTGCAGAAATGGAAGTTGTAAAGTGGGAATTTCATTTACAGAGATGGCCGCCAGGGGCGTTTGCCAAGAGATGGCCTGGCAGAGAGGCAGGTCTCGTGCTAAACTGGCTGTGTGTTTGTTTTGATATTGGGGAGGGTCAGAGATGCAGACACAGACACCAGCTGAAGGAACAGTTTAATTTTCTGTAATGCAAAAGTGCAAAAAAGAGTCAGAAAAGGATAAGCTAAGCAATGAACCTCAGCATTATTACAAAAGGGTGCCTCTGGTGATTAAGGAAGATACATCACCAGGTACCCCAATGGTTTCCCCTTCATCCAGAGCTGCACATCAGCTGGGGGAAGCTGTCCCAGCCAAACCCTGCAGAACCACGGCCAGGAACCGGGAAATGCTGCGGTGCCTCCACCTTTGCCGGCCACGAGGCTCCCGAGTGCGCAGTGAGAGTAGCCCGGCTCTGATCGTGCTGGACGAGCAATGTGCCAGAGCTTCTGCTGGGGCACAGCTGGTTTCATTCTCCTCTTGGTCTTCTCCTCCAGCCTGCCCAGGGCTCAAGGAGAAACCAAGACCAGGTGTGGCCTTGTCCATTTTCCTCATGCAGAAAGATGCAGACATGCTTCACCAGTGAATGGAGGCAACAATATTTTTGACAGTAATACTTGGTTAAGGAGCAGATGCATAGAACATTGTGTTGGAAAGATCATCTAGAGAGCAGCTTTGGCTCAGGTCCTGTTGTGGAGGCTTTAGTCAGGGTCTGGTGTTCAGGCCTTAGTCCTTTGGTATTTTGCGGTGCACATCAATGCTGTGCAGAGCTGGAAACAAACAAGTCTGTCTTTAGCACAGTTGAGACAGGGAACAGGATTAGCCCTGCAAGGCCAGGCTAGGGCCAAGAGCAGAAGGCCAGCACCCTGCTTTTGCCCACAGGCAGCCCCGCAGAGCAAGCAGCCACTGCTGCCCAGGGGCTGAGGTGCCCAAAGCTGCCTCCCCGCTGTGCAGCTCTGCAGAGCCCGTGGAGCGCAGGGTCCTGGGCAGCCAGGGCAGCCCGGCTGCCTTGGAGCACAAGGAGTGGCCCAGAGAGAAGCTGCTGCCCTTTGCTTTGGAACTGTTCCTTAGCGTCTTGTCATTATTCCACAGTGTCTGATGTGTTTTCTTTTCCTCTCCCAAATCTAACAGAGCTTTTTGAGAAAATTGACTGAAATAGCTTCTGCTGCTGGTGGTGGTGCTTTTGTCTGCAGGTGAGGGCAGGTGATTTGAACCAAGAACGGAGTCCATTGTTAACACCCCAGCTTTGCCAAGTCAAGAAAACCATTCACAATTGGGCAGCCAGTGCTAAGCAATTTTCCTAGTTTTTTAAAAGCTCCCATCTTAAGAAATCCAAGAGCCACCTTAAGAAATTCAAGAGATTTTCCTCCATGTGGATACCAGCAGTACCATGATGCCAGTGTTTTCCACCCCGTTTTCTGTGTCCTTGGTGGTTTTAAGACTTCTTCAGTGCCCATTGAGAATGAAATGACCTGTGATCATGTGATTTGAGAGCTCTGTGTTGTTCATTGGCACATGAATGTTCATGACAAGCTGGACACACCAGTCGTGGCTCTGTTGAGTTAAATTCATCTCAATTTTGTGCAAACAGCATCCCCGAGATGCTGAGAAGAGCAAGCGCAGTGGGTGGGTGTGCATGCACACGCCTGGGGGCTGACTGCTGTGTGGGCCAGAAGGTTTTGCACTGTTGTAATTCTTCACTCTCCCAAGCTGGAGGAAGAATCCAAATCTTTATTAAATTAAAATATAGAAACCTATATGAAATGAAAAAGTATCAAAATGAATGAAATATTACCTGTTAATTTATCATGGGTGTAATTTCACATCTATATACAATTGCCGGCCGGGGGTCTCTGTACAAATCATGAACAGGACGGGACTGCTGAGGAACGCGCCTCGAGCTGTTTGTTTTCCAGCATCAGTCTCATTACTTGGGTATGACTATGGGAAGATGCCACCAGCTGAAATCTGTGGCAGCAGGCAAAGAACTTAATGGCACAGCTTACTTGAAAAATTTTTTGAGCAATCACACAAAGCAGAAGCATATTGACAGTAGTTCTATCCAACCACTATAAGCACACGTACCTTTTGTTAAAACAGTGCTTGCTTCTTTTGACTACAATACCGGCTTGCAAGCCTTAAAACACAATGCACTGAGCTCCATTATTAAGCTGAGAAGTTCCTAATATCTTGCCTGAGATACTTTCTTGAAGGTTAGCGAGTTATTCTAGCCAAGCACTAGCACACAGGCCATTTTTCTATTTCTCCTTACTTTTCTACTTCTAAAACTCTTGTGCTGACAAATCCTATGGCTGCTGCTTAGCTCCAACCGCAGTTCTGCTTTCTCTGAGGTCTGCCTTTTGTTGCTTTCCCAAAACCCCCTGATTTGAAGGATTCCCACAATTCCCCCTCTCAGTACAACTAAACAGAAACCTTTGTATCCGTGTCATTTATTAACTACCTTGCATTTTATAGCTTTACTATAGTATACATGCCTATTACTTGCTTAAAGCATCCTTTTTGCTCACATTAAGCCTTGCTTTATTCCAACACAGCAATTTTAATGCTGTGAAAGTCCAGTCAGTTCAAAGGGCAAAAGTCATGTCTGAGAGCAATTACAAGTCATTGTTCCAAAAAAGTCTCGCCTGTTCCAAGGTCTTAATTCAAAACCCCCCTCCATGTCTAGACCTTCATCCACCATCTGTGTGAGATTTTGAGAGTTCTCTGTGAATCCATTTCCTACCTCTCTCTCTTGTGTGATTAAAACGTCTTTGATCATGTTTTCCATCATTTGTCACACACACCAATGTATGCAAGGTATTACTACTAGTACCACTACCAAAACACCCAATCCATCGAGACCTATTCTACAAAGTTCCCCTTAGCCAAGGTGCAAAGCTCCATCCTTGGAACAAATCATCTAACCATGACCCACCATCTTCTTTTTTTGGAGCTGTCAAATCTTTCAGCTTTCGTATACTTCTCTGGATGGATTCAGAGGGATCAGACAGGTTCATGCAACACAATCCTTCAAATTCCTCACAACCATGTCCTTGTGCCAGTAAAAGAAAATCAATTGCTGCTCTGTTCTGTAAGGTCGCATGTCTGACAACACTAACATCAGTCATCATGTCACTAATTGCAATGCAAGTAGCACTGTCTTCTTTCTCCAGCCAACACCCCAATCGCTATAATGGTTTTAATGCCTCACTCGAGGCAAGTGGACGTAGAAATTAATTTGATGTAACTCATTTTGCAGGGCCCTAGGGTCTGAAATTGCTATTACACTTTTTTTTATAATGATGGGCAAATCTTTTTTCTCTGTGTTTTCTCTTGAGGCTTTTTTAACAATAGGTGCTATCACAGTGAGTTGTCTGATGCTACACGGGCCACCTTTAATTTTTGAGGAATTCCCTGTCAGGCTCTACCTCCACCAATGAGCCAATGTTCTGTTACTATTTGTCAGGGGGACTCATCTAGGTCATCTACTTGTCAGCAGTTTCACCCTTAGGGGACACTGGGGTAGTACAACTGCACCACAAACTTGAGTATCTGTCCACAGGATGATGGGGAGTAACATCTAACTGTGGATCTCCCTGGTACTGAAACTCAGCACAAAATTCCATTAGAAATGAACCAAGAATTCCAATTCTTGAGGTTCAGAAAGTGCTCTAAGAAGATCAGGGGCGCAATGATGCCAGCTGCTTATGGGATTGGTCTCGTTGGCAGCCTCACACCAATATTTGTCACGATTGGGTATTGGCCATTCCTTGGCTGGCACTGGCACACCGACCAAACAGGTCACCAAGGGTTTGTCTGGGCTCAAATTGGTCAAACATATGGGCCTGAGCCTGCTGACTTGGCTAAAGCAAGGTAACCATTCATTTTTGGTTGATCTACACGCATATATGCACTGCAAAATCAAGCAAGCAAAGCCAACAAGCACCAGCATATCATTTGATCAAACTCCATGTTTCTGTTCAGCTGCCTTTTGGCAAAAGCTTCCCCATCTCTTTCAGTTCTCAAGCAAATCTTTTAGCGCTTGTTCAGGGACTGGCCAACTATAGGGCACTAAATTGTCCCTCTGACCTTTAGTTTTTACAAATTTGGATATCTTAGAATTCTTTTGAACAAAACGGACACCATGCTTTTGCTGAAAGAGCTCTATGATACAAACCATTTTCACAGTCTAAAGATAAACAATCAAACTCAAGATTTGTAGCTTTCACAGGTTGAACAGGGAACGTCTGGCATGAACCGTAGTTTCTCCGTGCGGCTCACGTCTGTGTGCTCATTTCCCTGCTGGTGGAATTGTCGCTGCGCTCTTGTGTATGAGACGGTTTCACGTCCTTCGCGGGGACTCACTTAGGTCTGGCACCTGTGCAAATAAATACAAGCACACCCTTTGCCCCAAGTGATTAGTGCAAATGGTCCTTCAATTTGTCCTAACTCAAGGTTTCTAATCAAAACTGGAGGATTTTCTTTCAGTTTTGCCTGTGTGCGGTTTGAAAAGTGCCTCAAAATTGGAGAATTAGGTCCTACAAAAGATATATTCAAAATATAAAGACATCTAAAGCTTTGCTCTACCTTATCAGAGGTGTTGCTTGGGCCACTCCCCCTTTTGTTGACCTAGAATGGGTTTTAGAGTGTGGTGCATCCTTTCAACAATTGCCTGACCTGTGTGGGAATAGGGAATTCCAAAAGGGTGGCAAAAACTCCAGTCCATCAGAAATGTCACCAATTTTTGAGCTCTGCATGTGGGGCCATTTGTCGGTTTTTGCCTCATGGTGGATCAGTTTGGCGAGCTCTGGACCCCAGTGACACTGACAAGGACAAAAGCAAAAGACGAGAGGCGCTCTTTCTTCTCGGGACCAAAGTCGCACAGCTTTAATGGAGAACAACTCCAGGAGAGAAAGGGAGCATCCCGGAGAGGGAAGAGGATGTCCAGGAGAGGAAAGAGAGCGTCCAGCTCGTGGCAGGAGATTTTAAACCCTGGGGGAGGGAGGGTGGTAGAAAGGAACTACCATAGGTCAACATATGTAAATCACTACACTGTAGTTTTCTGCATATATTGCTGCACTTGTTGCAAACAAAATCCTAAAATCTCACCAAACACAACCATACAGTCCCAAATGATCACAATGTGGGAGAAAAAACACTCAACCCCCTGTATACCCAGGCAGCAGGTGTCACAAGGAGTACAAGCCCCTGCAATTACAAAGTCCACACACACAAGCTCACTGGGAAAGGAGTATCTCTTTATGAGGGGACAGAGTGCTCGCTTTTCTCAACACAACACACACCATAAATCACAACAGCATCCACCCACATACCCAACCACAATTACGACACACAGGAAAAATTGCAGGAATAAAACAGCATTTGCTCAATTAACCCCCAGAATTCCTAGTAGGTCTTTCTTGATACAGCAAATCCTTTCTGCCGGCAGCCAGACCCAAACTCAAACTGTACAGACGTACGTTGTGCGCAGGACATCTCTGTGTGACTTAGGAACAGCCCTTCCCCTGCGTTTGCCTTACAGGTTACTTTATACAGAGTTAAACATTCCCTTTCTCCACAGTCCCAGCAGTCTTGTCTGTCCCCCACGAGGAACAGCCCAGAGCCAAGGTGCCTCCAGGAAAGGAATGTCCTGGCACCACCCAGAGACGACCACAGCACGGTTGTTCTCGCTGGAGCAGAGAAGCGTTCCTGCCTCGGTCACCAAATGAGGTGTGGAATAGAACTCACCACAGCTGAAGTTAGAAGGTGGTGTGTTTATTACAGCACCAGGAACAGGAGGAGTTGTCTCTTAAAGACATGTGTGAGGAATCACTGGTTCTCTACTCATCTAAAATGAGTACACATACATATAATTCCCCAAAAACCAAACACATATTCATTAGGTAACACTGCGTACCCCCCTCTGCACTAAAATGTATTATAATTGAGTCCAAAGTTCCTTCACATTTTTGCAGTCTTTCACTTCAAATGGCTTGGTGGGTATTAAAGTGGGGAATGGTGTCCTTCTGATGAAGGCCAAGACGTCTTCCTCAATTTGACCTCTTTACTTATGACCTGATGGCAGGCTTTTGCACCCCTTGGCTATAGCTGAAGTTTTGGGGCCCAGGTGCAGGCTCTGGTCCTCTTCTTTGTCACAAAGAAATCTGCATCCCATCCTGGTTCTTTAAACATAGTAAAGACAGGCAAGGGATATATTACCCTAGCCTTAACTACTTTACCTGCAAAAAATTAACTATCCCTTCTTATTTCTACTCTTCTTGCTATACTCTTTCCCCCTAACTAAACCTTGCTAAAATTTTAACTCTTCCAGTTCTTTCAAATCCTTCATTCATTGGCCTCATCTCACATGCCAACCATGTGTGAGCCGATGCCGTAACTGGGAAATTCCACTCCTGAGCAGGAGATATAGGGCCTGGTTCTGAGCTGGAAGGGTGAGAAGAATGAGATGCACACCATTTTCATCCAGGGGATGTCCAGAAAGTGCACTGCCTACCTTCCTCTGCTGCCGAGCACCATGCTCCACCTCCTGCTCCGCAGATTTTTAGGAATCCAGGGGTTGCTGGGTATTATTTGCTATTGCAACTATTAGAATGACTTTGCTTTGCAAGCCCCATTTTGTCCTGGGTTCTTTTGTGCATGGGGCTCCTCCTGAACCTGTGACAAAGGCCAGCAGGGACCTACAGGACACTCCTATACTCATGTCAGTAAATTCTGAGAAGTTCTTTAAGTATCAGTAAGTCAAAAGGTATCAATCAGTAAATCAAATAATTTGGGGGAATATTTAGCCTGTGAGTTTTAGTAAAGTATTGAAAATGTCTTAGATCCATGGATACACACTAGTAAGTGAGATTGCTGGGTGTGCACGTATCAGGGAAGTGATTCCTCACACACCCAGTGCTGAGATCAAGTATTGCCTCTCTTCTAATCCTGAGCTGGCAGCAGGGATCAGGCCCTGCTTGGTAACGTTCATTTTGAAGACTTCTGTTGAGCAGGTAAGAATGGTCCAAATGAAAACTTTTCCAGCTGTTTCCCTCTGGTTCACCTGTTTGAGGGTTAAGATTCTGTGCTGCGGGTGTCCTGGGTGTGTGCAGAGCAGTGCAGCCCCAGAAACCCCTCAGCTTGCCCACCATTTGTCAAGCCTTGTTGCCAGGTGTGCCCAGCTCAGGCAGGAGAAAGAGCCCGCAGCGCAGTGGGCACCGTGCCCTGCCCAGCCGGGGCTCTCTGGCGCACAGCAGCAGCAGTGCCAGCACCGTTCAGCCTGCTCCTGCCTTGGCTTCCCCTGGCACACCGAAGCCTCTGGAAATCAGCACCGCCAGCGACGTTCCCAGCTTGGAGCAGCTGCTGCTGGCGGGCAGATGCTGCCAGTTCGACTGCTTCCAAAGGGGAAGGAATGCAGAGATGTACATGCACCAAAGCCCTGGGCATGTCCAAGAAAGGGGCAAATAGGTGGGGAGATTTGTTAGGAAAGATTTCAGTTGTGATGCCAACAGTGCCTTCTCTCCTGGTTCTGTGTGTTCTAGATGAGTAATGCAAGGGTTGGCTCTGACAATTAAGAAGTAGATGTTATGTGGATGTTCAAATGTGTAGTGATGATATTGTAATATATCCTCCCACAGTCCTCTTTCTCCTCCCCTTTGTAATTGCCTTGATAGTCACGGCATTTGGGGAGGGTTGGCTTGTGACCAGCAGGCAGGGGGAAACAAGACCTGACCTCCAGTCAAGGTTCAACAAAATAATCTCTACCAATGCACAGCAGAGAAAAAGTTGACTGACAAAACTTTTGGAGGGGCTAAGGGTACAAAAGGCCGAGCGTCCTTTTTGTAGATGAGCACATGGCTGCTATTCATGGAGACTCTCAATGCTGCAATTTTTCCTTATTCATTCCTTTGTTATTGTTCAATATACCTTTAATATGTTAAAAATGAAAACAATTTCTCACATGTGCGGTACAGTGGGCCATTCTCTTGGTCTGGTTTCCTATGCTTGTGTCCCATCTGAGTGCTCAGCTGGGGTACAGGCTGTAGGTGCTTGGGGCACTCCTGGAGTTCCTCTTGGATGCCCTGAACAACAGGGTTTGGCCCCCATGAGGGGAATTTGTGCTGCTTTGTGACAGAGGAGAACTTCCCAGGCTCTTTTGTGTTTGCTGTAGGGAAGGTTGGGTATTGCTTGGCATAAACTCACAGACCAACACAGAGCTGTTCCTTTGTGATGTCAGGGCACAGTTGCCACACTGTCGTAGTGACATCAGAAGGTTGCCTTGGTGCACAGAAGTGAGTGGGCTCTGAGTGTCAGAGCAGCCCAAGGCCTTGCTCTGATCAAGAGAACCCTCCTGGTTGCCGCCTTTGTCAGTAGGCAGCTGCCCACTGAGAAGAACCGTGTTTTTTCTTAGTGTTGTGGCAAACTTGCATAACATTGGAACAATGTTTCACCATTCAGCCACTGCAGCTTTTGCTTCCTATGGGGTTTCCTTTTCTGTCTATTATGTTACACACTTCACCTGTAAGTAGAGGTTTCCCTTCTGCTTAGGTTAGGGTTTAACCTAACCTGGCTTTTCTATGTCTTCCTGCTTTTTCCTAGTGACTGAGTTTCTGATTTTGAAACAGAAAGAGCATTAGGATGCCACTGCTTTGGTAAAGCTCCTGTCAAGGCGTTCAGCTAAAAAGGGGGTGTCTGTAGCCACGGGGGCAAGATTTGCAAGGGAACCTGCAGGGGTTCTGTTCCCTCCACGGGAGAGTCTGTGGCAGCAGAGTCTGTCGTTTCCTCAGTTTGCTGGGACAAACAAGACACCTTTGAAAATGCAGACTGGCCGACCTTCTTAGAAGGCCTTCTTAAAACTCTGCAATTGTTCCCAGAATTCAGGGAAAGCTTCTTTCTTTCAACAGTTTCTCTTGAAAGGATCTGACTGTCTAACTTGACCCTTTACTGAGTGCTAAAACCGTGATCTTCCCTTTGCAATGAAATGCAAACTCCAAAGCAGTGAGTGTCTCCTACTGAACCCTGGAGCTGCTGCTGTGCTGTTTCACAACAAAGTGCCAGAGCTCAGGGGGATTTTAGGGAAGATTTTCTGGGCAAGCATTTCCAGCAAGTTAATGAGAATTGGTGCATGCAACTGAGTTTAAAAAAAAAAAAGTACCCAAAGGAAAGGATTTCAGAAGCTCTTTATATGCTTAGTAGAACAGGAGCATTGAGTATTAAGGAACAATTTGCATTTTCTTGGTCATGTTTGTAGTCATTTACTGGCAAAAGAGGCCAAAGTGTAGGCACAACCAAGAATATTGACCTGATCTCTTGCTGGCTGTGTGAGTGAAATATGTCTCTTGGAGGGACGTTATGAAATGGGAAATTATCTCTGTTTGGGTTGACTTGTTCTGTGGGACTCCGCAGCCCAGGATGTCTTCTCACAGCATCTGGTTCATTTTCCCTTCCCACCAAAGGTCACCTGAAGCGTGTTTTCAGAGGTGCTGATCATGAGGTGAATGAGAAAGGAATATTTCATGTTCCTGGTGTTTAAGCATTGTAGAGGAAGCTGTGAGCTTGGCCAGTGGCAATAGAGTGTAGAGGGCCAGCTAGGAAGGCTGAAAGAAAATCCATTTTTATGCCTGAAAGAAAACAAAATCAAAGGCACAAGTGGTAATTTATTATTTTCCATCTCAGAGCTTTGAAGAACTAGAAATCAAGTCTTACAGAGAGAACGGTGTTTCCTACAGCATAGAGGGTGGAGCATTTAACTGAGAGCAAATTCCCGTACAGCTGAATTATACCACTGAATTTAAGTCACGGTACCTTAGAATTCTATTCCTAACAGATCTTATAATACCTACATAAAAGATGCAGTTGCAGAACAGGAAGGCCATCTTGCAATGGTGCCTGCAGTATCTGAAGTGAAATGGGCACCTTTGTGGCTGGGGAGCTGCGTGGGCCAAAAGGACGCAGGGCTGGCGGCCTTAAGCAGCTGAAGATGAGGCAGCGTGTGGCCAGGGGGCCAAGAAGGCCAAGGGCATGGTGGCTGTGCCAGCAGCAGTGGGGCAGCAGGAGCAGGGCAGTGAGCGTGGCCCTGTGCTGGGCAGCGCTGCGGCCACAGCTGGAGTGCTGTGTGCACTTGTGGGCCCTGGGGAGCAGAAAGTCATGGAGGGGCTGCAGCGTGTGCACAGAAGGACAGGGGAGCTGGGCAAGGGGGTGCAGCACAAGGCCAGGGAGGAGGTGCTGAGGGAGCTTTAGCTTGGACAATGGGAGGCTCTTGAGGGGTCTTCAGCATCTCCACAATGCATCCAAATATTTAGCCATGTTCAGACTGGACTTTCCCTCCCTTTTTGTTAGTTTGTACTTTACTTGGAGGAGGAGACCTATTCATTTTCTCTTTCTCCCAACTAAGGTTCTTTCCGCAATTATTTCTTGCCCTGATACAGCACTGGGAATGGTTCTGCTCAAAGTATTTTTTCCAAAGTATCCCTTCTAGGGAATGCAGTATTTTTGTGTGAGAACACATCATTCTGTGCAGGGACCTTGGTGCAGAAGGAGCTGTTGTGTTTCTAGGCCAGGCAGCATGGCCTTACAGATCACCTTTATATTAGCAGTGCCTGTGCCTTTCTGCAGCCCTGGGAATTAATGTGTGTTGTGTTTGGGAATTGAGCATGAGATCAATGCCCTTGCATTCCAGCTGCTCCTCAGAGATCACAGGAGCTGGGAGGGGCTGGGCTGCAGTTTGGATTCCAGGCACTTCAGCACCATCAGTGTGCTCTAGTCCAAGACAAGACCTTGGCCGAGCACAGATGCACAAAGAGTGCAATTCCCAGTGCAGTGCTCTGGGTCTGATTGCATTCCATAAGGACCCACATGCTCCAGATTCCTGTAGAAATCCAACCGAAAATCCTTCATTTTTTGCCTCACAATTGTCATGAATAAAGACTACCGAAGGGTTAAAACTGTTGAGCCAGTTGGGAAAGAAAGTCTCATGCTTATCTAGTGTGTTCACAGGTGATGTTTGCAGAACATGCCATGCTGTACTCGAAGGGGGCATGCTGCCCTTTTCTGGACAATTGAACTGGACTTTCTTCCAAACTCCTGAGCTAGCTGGACTGAGCTCTGGGGTGGCTCCCCCCTGCTCCATGAGAAGACCCCTCTTGCCTGTCTTCAACCACCGTGACGGACCAACAGAGATGCGAATCCCCTCATCAAGGAACCAAGAACCCCTTTGGCACCCCCATGGCACCCCCCTGGCAACCGCCTTCCAGAGACTGGGACTGTACTCCCTCCCAACTCAGGGAGGGGGAAAAACCTAACGTACCTGTGAGCATTCGGCCATGAATACAATGGAACTGTCTCACCCCCTCCTCCTCTTCCTATTCTTCTCCCCTCCATGGAAACCTAATTTCAGCCACCCTTCCCCCAACCAAGAACAGTATATATATTGGGGTTCGGTTCGACTGCCCTTGGAGTACTCCCCAAGATGTGTACCAGCGAGTTTCGGCGGTGGGACCCCGAAGACATCATGTTTTGGTAGCTATACCCCATTCCCTGACCTTCTTTCCTCCCTTTTTCCTTGTTCTACCCTTCTCTTCCCCGGATCCCCTAACCAAACGCATATTTAGCTGTGGTTATCATCAATAAAATTGCATTTTGTTGATTTGTTACTGCAAAACCCCTGTGCCTTTTGTTGGTTATTTTTGCACCCAAAAATCATTCGTCACCCGTTCATTTCGGGTGGACCATCACAATTCCCCAAGAGTGTGGGTTACTGAGGCAACAGGAAACCAATCTCAGGACTGCAGCTGATCATGGCAAGGGTTACCAAGTCTTGATCTGTGCAGCA
This sequence comes from Melozone crissalis, assembly GCF_028551555.1. Taxonomy (NCBI): domain Eukaryota; kingdom Metazoa; phylum Chordata; class Aves; order Passeriformes; family Passerellidae; genus Melozone; species Melozone crissalis. The sequence goes on along the minus strand of NW_026535783.1, from coordinate 14,031,242 downwards.
ACAGAAGACAGTAAAGAGAGATCATAGTAGTGAGATCTCTCTCTCTATCTTTCTTCCTATCTATCTATCTATCTATCTATCTATCTATTCATGTAACATTTACATAATTGAATCTTCCTGGCTCAAGTCCAAGGCAGTTGGAGGTGCAAAGCTCACCTAAAGCCGCATCCCTTTCAGGAGAGGATTAGAGACATGTTCTCTCGACTGATTCTGAGCAGGCAGAGATGTTTCCCCCTCCAGATCTGGTGGTTTTTCCCCCCAGACTTGTTTTCCTCCTTAAGCTGTTTTCCTCCTCCAGCCTCTTGTGCCCGGAAGTCCTCAGTTAATTCTGTAAATTTCCGCCTCTCCTAGAGATGTGGAACAATTCCATGTTTAAGTGGTGTTTGGTGACTCTGGTCATACGTGCCATGCATTACAGGACGCATGGTTTCCTTCACTGGCATCCCCAGGCCTGTGTAAGTGCATTCGTGCATGGGGCCTTAGGGGAGTCTCTGTTTCTGCTGGTCAGAATTCTCAGTTGACAAAAGAGGGAGAAGAAACACCTTGGTCCTCCTACATATACTGAGGTGGCCATAGAGGCTCTGTGACTTCCATCAGAGATCTTTGCATGCATCCTCATCTCCTGAATGACCAGGTTTTCTAACAAGAGTGTGGATGTCAGAAAGGCAGGAAGGCTGGTGCAGGCCTGAAGAGAACTCCAGAAGTTTCACTCACAAGGAGGCAGCTCACCCAGGAAGCCACCTGCAGAGCCCGGATGGAGCTGTGGGACAGGGCAGGATGTCAGTCACTACTGAAAGACAAACAGGACATGGCACAAGCAGAGGGAGGCCCTCACCAGACCCTTGAGAAATGCCACACCTTCCCTGTCAGCTGCCTGAGAGGCTCTTGCAGCTTCAGTCCCAGATTGCCCCTGATTGTAGGGCCAGGGTCACTTTGGAATCTGTGCCTCCCCTCAAACAGAGAATGACCCAGCAGAGCGGCAGCACAGTGCTTTGGGAACGTGTGAGCCCAGCAGTCTTTGGGTCTTGGCCCACAAAGGTCATATGGGAAGCTGAAACCCATCTTCTCTTGCTTTCTGTGCAGGTGCTTCTAGAGAGAGAGCAGGAGCAGACTGCTTCATCAGAGATGCCATGCCAGACCCAGGGAGAGCTGTTCGCAGCCCGAGAGCAGGAAGAGCAGCTCGGGCAGCAGGTGGAAGTTCCACAGGAGAAAGGCCAGGTAAGCCTGACTGGCCAGGGCACAGAGGGAAGGGCAGGAAGAAGGGCATAAACCACAGCTCTTGGTTTATACCCTGATGAAGCCAGGAATCCCACAGGCACTGGAAGCACAGAGCCTTGGAATCTGCAGAGATCAGCCCTGGGACAGGAGGTTGCAATGGAGGCAGATGTGGGTAGGGAAGCAGAAAGAAGTGGCTGAATCAATGTGATTTTGAGGCTGCAAGAAAGAAAAAAGCTGAGCCTGATGGCAGCTCCCAGTCACTTGCTCTGCTTTTTTGTGTACAGAAGATCAAGGCCGAGCCACAAGCAGAGCTGCCCGATGCTCAGAGTGACATGGCAGTGAAGGGGAGGAACAAGGAAGACATGAGAAGAATTCAAGAGAAGAATCTCGATCAGCAGAGGGGCGATCAACACAACCAGGTGAGTGAAAGAGTGGCAGCCACTCCTCTCATGAAACATCCTCTCACTTGTTTTTTAGAGAACATGAAGGAACAGCTTGATGCAGAGCTTCAGATAGCTCACAGTATGGTCAAGGCAAGGCAGAAGCGGCTGGAGGAAGAAATGAAAATCATCAGACAGAAACTTAATCGCTTCCGTCAGTCTCTGCAAAAGCAAGTGAGTGAAAGTGGGATGCAGTCACTGCAGTCACCAAAGTGGTGTTTTCTGCCCTTCTTGCCTTTCCACTCAGAGCAGCAGCGAGTAGGGTGATGCCTCTTAGTGCCATCCTGCTCTAGTGTGTATCACAGTCACTCTGAGGGACATTCCCTGCTGTGCTGAATCTCAACTGCGGCCTGGACAGTGAAACTTGTCCTTTGGCCTTTGGGCCAGCAGTCATCCAAATAGATTCCTGCTGGCCTGTTCCTGCTCCCCTTGTTTCTGGAGGTGTTTTAACAGTGGAATGTGCTGACCCAGATGGAGGATTGAAACAAGCTGTTGTATCCCCTGTCAATCTGTTCTTTCCCTTTCCTCACAGTCGATTATTCCTGGCTGACAGGGACAAGCTGCAGTGTCTGACTGCTTTGTTCTCTTTGACTTGAGCTGCAAGTGCTGACTTCTCACCGGGCAGCCTGCACAGACTTCCAGAGAATGTCTGGCAGTGAAGGACCCCAAGTTAGGAGTGAGGCACAGGAACAGTGCCCACCAGAAATGCTCCAGGTCCAGCTCATCATGGGCTCTGAACCTGCTGCCGCAGCAGCATCACCTCGAGGAAGCTCTTCTGTCACACCTGGGAACTCGAGCTCGGGCAGTTTGTTCATCTCCCTGGAACAGCAGACTGAGGAGAAGTACCTGGAGATGCTGGGTACGTCTGGGCTCTTTCTTGTCTGAGGGACCGTGTGTTGTGTGCAGGTGTCAGCAGAGCTGTACCAAATGCTCCTCCTGAGTCTGGTGCCACAGGGCCATTTAGAACTCCCTAGAGGAAGCGCTGTGCTCCGAGGCAGCGAGAGAGCGCTCTCGGTGTTCCTGCTGCCTCTGAGGGCACCTTGGACTGGCTTGGGTTTGCCTGAGCTTCCCTCTCTGCTGAAGGCTGAAGCAGGGATTGTTCTTGCATCAGCAGAAGGCTGTGACCTAGCAAATGATCTAGAAGTGCTGTGTGCTAGTGGCCAAACGGAACAGAATTTTTAGCTTCCTAAATTCTCCTTAGACTCCCAACTTCCAACCAGCCATCAGCGCAAAAAAACTTCAGAGAAATGAACTGATGAACTGGCTTTGGATTTTTGTCTTTTTAGATGGGGATTATTTTGGTGGGGGGGGGGGGGAGAGTGGGGTTGTTTTATGCTGTTTATTTTTGGTGGGGTTTTTTTTCTGTGTTTTTCTCCATCCTGAAAGAGCCCTTCTGCCCCACATCTTACTGATGTCATTTTTATTACTGTTACCACTACTACATCTGCAGTTTATTTTCATGACAATGCTACAGTTTTGTCAATAAGAGAATACTATCTTTTTGTCAATAAGAACTAGTGAGAAAGAAGTTCAGGTTAAAGGGCGAATAGAGAGCACAAGGTGTTTTCCACGTGCTCCCAAAGAAAAAAGCAGTATCTTTATAACAACTTTTATTTAATCTTCTAGTTTTATGCTTCTCAAAGTGTGTCCAAGAGACACATCCAAGTGGCAAGATCAGATAAAACTATACTGCAGGCATTTCTCAGGAGAGAGCCTCCAGCCCAGCCATGGTATATTCCTGAGATTCATGGCACTTTTCCATACCCGATTCCCACTCTTTGCCACGACTGTTAAAATCCTACGCATTGGCCCAAGCCCTGCTCAGATCAGTCTCTAAGAAAACACATCAAGTCCTTTGTGATTCTGCAGCACAACCCAACGAATCTGCTTCTTGCCCGTAACAGCTGCCAGTGCTGTGCTCTCAGATAAGACCTGGTAGAGTTGAGAAGAGAGCCCAGTGGATTCTGTGTCTACCATCACCTGTTGGGACAAAAAGGGCACTGATCCACACCTCGGTGGGGCTGATCTCAAAGCCCATCCTGTTGTGTCCTGAATGGGGGCAAAAGCTTGTACGGGGCTCAGGCTGGCTCTGGCTTCTTCCCATCAGTGCCTGTCAGTGCTCATGCTTGGGCTTTGCCAGCCTTGTTGTGGTCACTGCCCTGCCCCTGGGGGCTGGAGGGACTGCAGAGGCTGGAGCCTCCCTTAGCTGGGAGGGTCCCGCTGCTTCCCGGCTGCTGCAGCGCGGAGCTGCCTGAGGCTGCAGCCCCTTCTCTGGGCCGGCTTCTGCCTCGCACGGCCTGGACTCACAAGAGGGTCAGCATCTCCTCTGGGCAGCTCTCTGTGTCACTGGGGTGCCTGAGGAGCTCTGCTGTCCTCTGTGCCCGTGCCCACCATGCTGAGTTGGGAAGATGGGGACGTGTGCGGTGCCGAGAGGGCGAGTGCAATGGGAGCGACTGATCCGCGCTGTCAGGGTGAAGAGAAGCGGTGTGGTTCCTCATGCGGGACACGGGCAAGGGCGTCTTTGAGCTCAGCCTGCTCATAAAGGGTGAGGGTCCTGATGCTGAAAGCCCCATCGCAATTGGTTCTGGCATGAGCTGCTCTGGTTTACAACTGGGAAGGCATTCTATTGGCAAACTGCTGAAAGCTGGAGAAAATGTCCTCCTCTCCTGGAAATGCATGGCCCTGTGCTTTGTTTCCTCTCAAGAGAACTCTTCAAAGAAATGTACAAAATCCGTCTCTGTGCCAGCCATCTGCACTGCAAGGCTGCCTGTCTTGTTACTGTCATTGTTGCTGTTGATGTTACCCAGCTGACCCCAAAGGGCTCAGAGCCCCCGAGAGTGGGGCTGCCTTTTGTATCTCCTGGAAGCTGGGATCTCTGCTAAAAGAGATTTTGCATTTTGTTTCCCTCAGGGAGAATGGGGAACAACATGAAAAATCCCCTTCTGAGATACAAAGACCTGGAATATATTGGCAGCGGGTAAAACCAACAGCAGTTACTCCTGCACAACCATGGGCCAGGTGTTTTTCTGGTGGAATGTCTATCCAGCGTGAAGTCAGGCCAGCTGCAAAGATGTTCCCACACTGGGGATAGATTGTCCCATCTCTCAGTGCTGCTCAGAATTCGTGAGTGGGCGCAGGAGGCACGCTGCAAAGATCTTGTCTGCATCAAAGAACAGGACCTGGAAGGTCTCCTTGTCACTCAAGTCTGGGACAGCTCTGTGTTAATTTTCTTAGCATTTTTTGATGTCTCTAAATTGTCTGGCCACAGTAATGAATGGAGAAGAATCTTGCTTGCCTGAAAGAGCAATCTACTCCTGATAGCTGTGAGATAACAGCTCCCAGGAACATTTCTTTCCCCTGGTTTGCAGAAGGAAAACGCTGTGTTCCGGATAGGAACCACAAAGTTAAGAAAGGGAAACCCAAGAGGAAACACTTAATTCCCTTTAGAAGTAGAACCCCAGTGCTTCAGGAACAGGCCCAGTGCCCATGCACTTGAGAGGAAAATGCATCATCGGCCTTCTGGCAGAGCCCTCCTGCATCCTGCAGGTTTTACACGTTTACAGCACAGATCTCCTGTGTGGGCTGGCTTTCAGTGCAAGATCTAAATGGCTTCTCCTTTCTCTGCTTCTCTTTTGTTTCTAGGAGTTTTGGAGATGTTTGTAGAGCACTCAACAATGCCACAGGGAGAGAGGTAAATGTCAACAGCCCCTGCAGACTCTGCTGCTCTTGAGGGGCTTGCCCCTCTGGTCTGAGCTGTGGCTGGAGCTTTGGGTAGAGCCCTGCTGAAAAGGCACAAGAAGCACAGACTGGTGCCAGCCAGCAAAATACATTTGGCACTTTGTCCTCCTCAGCTGCCAGAAGGAAGGCACGCAGGGCAGCACTTCCTTTCAGACAAGGACGCGCTCACTCGCTCTCCATTGCTAAAACAAAGGTGGTGCCTTAGAGCACCTCCCTGCTCTTTGGGGCTACAGCTTCACAGTCCTGAATTCTCGATTCTGGCTGCCAGCAAATCCTTCGGAAAGTTATTGGTAGTTCCTTAGCCACCTGCAGTGCTGCACTTGGCAATTTCACATAGGGAGAGATCTGCAAGGTGCCCTAAAAGCCCTAAGCCCTGCCCATAACCCAAGATGTATCCACAGAATATTAAGGCATGGATTACTTCTTCTGAATCCTAGAAAGAGCCGCAGAGGTTGTGGTCAGAGGTTTGTGGGTGATAGTTGAGACACAACTGTTACCAAGTGGACAAGGCAAAATGTCAGTGGCCCCACGTGTCCTGTAACTGGCTCCCAAGGCAGCAGAGAAATGGGCTGTTGGAATGTCAGTTCCTAATTACTGCAGTGCCTAATCACAAGGCAGTTTGGCACAGCTCAGCTGTGTCATTGCAAAATCAATCGCTCCAGGTGCATTGTTGTGCGTTGCCACTAACTGCTCAAGGTGTCTTTCAGAGGCAGGGACCTATGTGAGTCCTTGGATTTTCCTGAAAAGAAGAAACCCTAGGCACAGAAAACACCATTTCTAGAGCACTGGCAGGGCAAAAATCCCAGCAACATGAAGACATCACAATCAACAGATGAATGCGACTCTGGGCCACATTTGCCTGGGATGGCCAGGTCCTGCACATGACAACTGGGGAACAGGTGGTCCCATTGTTCTATTTTCTGGGTCTTTCTAGGAACTAGAGGAAACCTCATTGAGCCTGTAAAGCACTGAGCTTGGAAAGTCATGGTTCAGTATTCTTGTTTTGTTTTCGTTTTTTCTTTCCTGTGGACAGCACCCATTTGTAACAACAGCCAAGCCAGCATCCATCCTGGCACCACTCATCAACTCAGTCCAGAAGAAGTAAGAGACAAGAACATATCATGTCAAGATGTTATCTCCATAGCCAATTTTGAGTTCAATTGTAGAGTCAGATTTTAGAGTAGGATTGTTGAAGAGTTTTGTCGGATAGGGTTATAGACGAGGATTAATTAAATAAAGTAATTAAAGTTTCTGAAATATCAACTCATTTGGAAGATGATTTGAAAGATCCCCTTCTGACTCTTTCAGCAAAACACAACATTTCCTCCTTAGTTAGCAGTTGTTTTTCTACTGGTGCTAAGACACACTTATGGTTTCTTTTGAATGGTTCAAAAGTGGGGAAGGTTCTTCTTCATTCATCCTACCCAGAGCACACTGCCTTTGGAATACCACCCACTGCCTGGTTTTGGCACAGCTGTGGTATTTCTAGTTGAGGCAGAAAGGGCAGTGGCATTTGCAGGAAAAACCAAAGGAGGAGTGGGGCAGCCCAGACATCCTCCGTGGATTCAGGCCTGCAGCTATGACTCAAGAGCATTTGGGTTCCTGCCACTTGGATTTGGATCCCTAAATGCAATCTCTTGGGCTGCAGGAGAGGCAGGAACCCAACATGACAGGTCAGAGGCTGATTTCTAGCTGTCACTGCCTGCAGGAAAAGGCTCCATCCTGCAGGACTCCAGCATCCTCAGCCAGACACAGCAAGTGCTGGCAACTCAGAAGCTTGCACCTCTGCCTTGCACTAAAGACAGCACCTCCCACAACGGGCACTTACAGGTACAGAGTTTTGTGGTGTGACCCCTCCATGGAGCTGGTGGACTCACCACCCCTGCAAGCCTTTGAAAAGAGACTGGATGTGGCACTCAGTGCCATGCTTTAGTTGAGGTGTTAGGGCATGGCTTGGACTCGATCATCTTAAAAGCGTCTCTCTTCCAAGCCACTGATTCTGTATGTTACTGAGGGAGCTTTTCCTGCAGCCCTGGAAAGGCCTCTGGCGGCCCTTGGCCGAGGACGGTTATCAGGGCTCATGGAAAAGAAGCAAAGGGCTCAAGGCGAAGGCTGAGAGGGCAGAGCTGCCCCAGAACAGCCCAGAGCCAGCCTCATGTCCTCCTCCTCAACCTGCGCCCTCTGCGCTGCCCTTCGCGGCGCCGGCGGCTCCTCTCGCTGCGGGGCTCCAGGCCGTGCTGGGGGCCGGGCCCCTCGTCTTCGGGAAGCGCCGGAGCCTCGGAGGCGAGCGGCTGCTGCTGTGGCCGGCAGGGGAGAGCTGCGGCTTCAGCCCTGGGCATGGCGAGCTGCCGCTAAGGCCGGATCCTGCCGCGGCTCCTGCCTCTCCTCCGGCCTCTGCTCCTGCCCTGTGCGCACAGACACGGCCGAGGGCTGCCCAGCAGCTCCGTGCCGCTCCGCAGCGGGCCCGGCCGGGCTGCTGCTCTTTGCGGCCTCTGCCAGCCACTGCCGGCCCCGCCGCGATCCCACCTGCCTCTGCCGCGGCCGGGCCCACACGAGAGGCAGCACATTGCGGCCGGTTCGGAAAAGCCCTGCCCGCAAAGCGCCCGCCACAGCCTCGGCCTCAGGGCACAGGCTGTCGGCGTCCTCGCAGCTGCGAGCCGGCCCGGGCCGCCTGCCGGCCTCGGCCACAGCTCCCGCCCGTGTCTCCATGGCCGCGGCTGCTCGGCACAGCGGGCTGAGCACAGCCACCGCCAGCAGCAGCTCCTCACGGGCCCAGGCTCCTGGCGCTGCAAGCCCACCCAACCCCGAATTCCAGCCCTGAGAGGCTTGGCGTCCCAATGCATCCCCTGGGGACAACAGAGTCGGCCGCTGAGCTCAGCCTATGGCGACTCCACCAAGTGACCAATGGAAAATTCACCAAATCCTCATCAGAGACAAGGAAAAACTCCCATGGTGCCTGACAGCCTGAAGCAACTGCCAATTACAGGTCATTCCATCCATGTGGGAAAAGAGCCTTTTGCATTGAAGCAGAAAAGAGTTATCTAAATGGAAGCCAGGAGCCAACAACAAATTTATTTGGACTCATGCTTCTTCTGTTGGTTAAAAAGACCAAGAAATTGCAGTCTTGCTCTTCTGACACAGCCCTCTGTTCATGATGTGAGATAGTGAGTGCCGATGTGCAGCAGCTGATGCAAGGAACAGGGACGAGGATGCAGCAGGCACAACACTAACCTTACAGAGGGATGATCTCTGGCAGTGGCACTGAAGGAGAAGAGTTTGCAGGCAGGACAGAAAATGGCTCTTTATTTCACCTCTTCTTTCAGTGCTGCTAAGAATGCAGCCTGGAGAAAGCTGGGAACACCAGAGCATGGAGCCATTTCCAGGCAGGGCTGCATCTGCTGAAGGGGCAGAGGGAGCCCAGCAGGGGACTGAGGAGCCCCTGTGGTGGCAGTGAGCAGCCTCGGGCTCTGCTCACTGCTGGTGGCATTTTCTATTGAACCATCTCCAAGGACTTCTGCTCTGCGCTGTAATTCTGTGTTACACCCCTTGGGGTTTTTTTGTTGGTTTTGTTTGTTTGTTTGCTTTTAGGGTTTTTTTTGTTTGTGTTGGGTTTTTTTTTTTCTCGTTTCCTGTACCTTTATTTCCCTAAATTTTCCTACCCTGTCAGAAGAAGCCCCTGCTCAGAACTGGCTCTAAAATATCAGCAAAGCAGCTGGCAACAACAATGGGTGGAATCGTGTGGCTCAGGAATACTTATGCCAAAGCCCTGCCAGTGCCTTATGATTTGTCAGAACCTCCTTTTCTGTGCAAAAACTAGGGATTAGTGGAGGTTTTTTGCAAGGGCTCTTGAGAAGCAAATGTTGTGCTGGGATTCTCATGAGTGTACCCGTTAACTTCATTGCAGCAAAACAGAAAGTAAGGTCAGGGTAGCAGAGCAGCTGGGAGCTGGTCACTCCCTGCAAAGGGCTGGTGTAGGATGTGGGAACACCACATTCCGGGATGGGCCAGAAGGGTAAATGTGCTCAAAGCACTGCAGGTGAGGTTTGGGTTCACTCAGAGGGCAGTCAGAGCTGGTGAGCACTGAAGATCCAGCTGCAGTCCCCATCCATGTCCCTTTCAGTGCTGGCTTTAGGGTGTCTGCAGCCTGGATCCAGAGCGCCCTGGGAGGCTCCTGTGGCTGCCTTTGCACCCAGGCTGAGGATGCCCAGGAGCCCCTGAGGCCGGCAGTGGGGACCAGGGCTGGGGCTTGTGGCCTGGCAGGTGTGGCTCTGGGGGCTGTGACATGCCAGGGCACGGGTCACTGTCACTGCCCTCCGGAGCCCTGGCTAGCTCTGTGATGTTCCAGGGACAGTGGCAAGAATGAGGAACAGGTTAGGTTGGGATTTTGCTTGAGCCAGAACCTCTAGGCCAGCTGCCCAGCAGTAGAGACCCCTGGAGGACCCAGTGAAGGAGGCAGAGACAGCTCTTCTGCAGTGTAAAGTGCAGCTAATTTATCAGGAGAGGCGGGGGAAAAGGTTGCCAGGAGAAATTCCTCAAAGGGAAACAGAGGTTAAAAAATCCCCCAGCACTCTTCTGCACAGGCTTTTAAAATCTTTCAAAACGGAGGGGTGGACACCATGTAGTCACCAAAAAGCGACTCTCAGGGTGTGGTTTTGAGGGTTACAACAAATCAGAACAAGGGGAGGAGAGAGGGTTGGGATAGGGATAGGGGTGAGGGACAGGGAACTTTGTGGAACAAAGGGTAGGCTTTGGGCTGATGGATGGGCCCAAGGGGCTGGGTTGTCTTGACAGACAGGGAAAAATCCGGTGAGGAGGGAGGGGATTGCTTGAGGGACACTTGGGTAGGAGGGTATAACACAGGGGAGAAACTAACTGCAATAGGTTGGGGAACACTTGAACATACTGCAAGCTAACAGAACATTCGACTTGGAAACTAATGCACTGCAACACAGACATTCAGGGCTTCAGCAGCCGAGAGGTGGCACAATTGGAACCCGCAGCAGCTGGTGAAAGCCATCTCTGTCCTTCAGGTTCCTGCTGTGTGGGAAGGTGCTGCGAGTTGTGGTGGCTGCACTCCCCCTTTGCTGGGAGGATGATCTGTACCAGGGGAGAGCAGAAAGCTGCCGTGGTGAGCAGAACATGCTCAGAGCATTCCAGTTCAGAGAATGGCACTGCCCCTGAAGGGCAAAAAGCTTGAAAGCATAGAATTCTGTGCAGAACCGTTGCAAAAAAATTTCTCTTCTAGAATGTGCCCATTTTTGTATACTGTAGATGAATACCCTGGGTTTTATAGAATGCATGGGGTTTTTTCTAAAGTTTTTTGGGGGAACTCTCAAGTTTATTTCTATTTGCATTTTACATCCAGCATGTATACAGATTTTTTTTTTCTTTTTTAAATACTTAGGGAAAAAATAACTAAGCATTTTTTAATCTTTTGGGATATTGTCAATAATATCTTTAGAAAGCAAAACTTGTTGAAAATGTGTGAAAACACAGAGAGGGGGAAAATAGCATAAAAGTCTTTTAGAAGAGGGCGTGTAATAAGGACTGCAGAACTGAGTAATTCCTCCAAGGGCAGAATTAACAAGATATATCACCAAGAATACCTGCCAAGATACTTCCTTAAATCGAGGGAAATGTGACCTGCAGCCGTACGAAGTACAGCCAAAGCAAATGAAAACCTTTGGGAAAGAATGAATTTTCGCCAGTGAGATGAGTCTGTCTGGATAACTGAGGGATGCCCATCAACCTTGCACTGCATTCCTCAATATTTGCAATGTCTTTTCTCCCAATTTCTGTGAAGTGAATCGGCTGCAGTTGTTTAAACATTAATTTAAGCTCATTGGGGAATTACCAAGCACCATGTATGTTCTTTTGCAGCTGAGCAGGACTTGAGTTTCCCAAGTCTTCTACAAAGCAGAAGGGAACCACGCAGCTGCATGGGCTATTGTTAATGAAGGGTTTCATGAAAGCAGGTGAATGAGAGCATTGCATTATAGAACTTCCACATTCAAGAAAACAGGAGTCCACTTAGAATAAAACCTATAAGGCTAGCATAACATCAGAACAGGATGAAATGAAATTACTAGAAAGGAAGTGATGCATTAGAAATGAAGCACAAGGCCCCATCAGATGACCTGTGGAAGGTGACTTTGTGCCCCAGCACTGTTAGAGGACGTTCCCTCTCATTGGTGCAAGCAGCCGGAGACATAAATACTGATTGATTTGGGGGCCACAGTCTTGGTAAATGCAGAAGTGGTTCAGTAATGTGACATGAGGGAGTTCCCTCAGAGCAACTGAGATGCCTGAAAGAAGTGAACAGCTCACCACAGCCCGGCCCGCTCAGCTGCTTTTCCTTCTGACCCTCCTGGGGAGGCTCTGACATTTCCTCTTCCCTGATGGAAGTGCAGCTGCTGCCAAGGGAAACGTCCCCATACTCACTCAGTGTTCCCTTTGCTTGCCGGATGCCCCACCTGCTGTCGCTGTCCAGGAGAGCTGCTCTGCACAGGAGGAGGAGCCCGAGGGAGAGGCTTTGAAGATGGGGCAGCTGGGATCCCTCTGCTTGGAGCTCTGTTTAAAGATACACGGACTAGCATGTGGACAGGGATAAGTATATGGATTTGTACATATGTAGCCTGCTATTTGTACAGGCCTATTTCTGTACATATGGTATCAGATTTATGAATGTACTGTGTATCTATGTACGTATAGGTACCTGCATACATAGAGGTTTGCAGTTGCATCTTTGTGTGTATATGTATCCAGTTCATTATGTGTATTGTACATGTACGGAAATCTAATCTTTGTTTAGATTACCGTATGTATACAGTTGTGTAGGTATCTATTTCTATTGATGTATTGATGTAGTTTTGGTCTTTTAAAATAGCTATATTGGTATTTGTTTTCGTATATATGTATTTTTATATATTTTTAGATGTGCATTGATGTATTTCTATATATATTCTATTTACATATATATCCAGATACATTGCTGTATATTTGTATTGATGCAGTTGTACAGATATTTAGATTGGTACTGCTGTTTGTCTATGTATAGATAAGTTTGTTTTATGTATCTCTTTCTTGAATGTAATAGGTAACATTTAATCTGTATTCACATCTGTATATTGTAGTGGTTATTTATGTATTCAGTTCTATTTAAATGTGTCTGGAGTGGTATAGTGGTGGAATTCCATTTGTAGAGTACTTGGTATTACAGGGAAATACTGATCTTTTCGTATTTGTATATGGGCTGTATGTTTGCCATAATATGCAATAAATTAAGCTGTTAATTTTCCCTTGATGTCTGTGTATAGTGAGTGTTTGTAGAGGTTTGCAATAAATTAGTTTTTGTAACAGAAGTTGTTATTTGTATGTTTTTCAATAGCGTGGTGTAACAAATACATAAATTACTTTTTAAAAATTTAACAGAGATGTGTATAGTTCTGTTTTGTCAGCGCTGGTGTAGCAATTGGTAAGAAATGCCATTTGTCAAGTGAGATGGATGTGTTGTAATTTGTGCTACCCAAAGCCATGGGCAGATGTAAATGCTGGAGGATTTTGCCCATGGAAATCTCCAGCCATGCCCAGCACGTGCCCCACCTGCACTCAGGCTGGGCAAGGGAAGCGCAGATTTGGGCTGGCAGCAGAGCCCCACGCTGGCTCAGAACTCGCTGCAAAGGCCTGCTGGCTGAGAGAAAGATCAGGAATACATTTTATATATTCTATTTATTACAGTACATATACTAAAATATATATTATGTGGTGTATTGTAGAAATCCTTTAAATCGGAGGGTTTTGGGAAAGCTGCTCCTCAGTGAAGAGGATTTCTAGGCTAGAGGAATATAAAAATGAAAAGAAGACCATGGACAGTGCCATTGCCAGAGGCCCAGGCTGTTCAAAGGAGGAATGGATCGTCCCCTTCGCCGTCTGTAGCTGATACCCCTGTCAGTAATAAGTAGCAACTCCGGGGGCAACGAGATGGGAAACCATCTCTCTAAACCAGATTGGGGCATCTTTTACCAGCTTGAGGCAATTTTACAGGGTAAAGGACGTTCAGACATCTCAAAACGGGAACTAAAAGACTTACTAATCTGGGTAAAAGTGAATACTCAAAATAAAGACTTGAAGTCTGATTTTACCTTTGATTTCTGGGACCAGATAAAGTGGAAAATTCACAATCTAGTCTCTCTCAAAAAGGAAGAGTCTTTTGTCAACATTATGCCTGTCTCCACAGCTTTAATGGAGAGCTTTGATCAGAATGATTGTAACAGAGACTTTCTCAAACATCAGAACAGAACACCTTGCTCTGAGACTTGAATTCTGAGTGGTGCTGGACCTTCATCCTCCTCTGGGAGGATCTTGGATTTTGTTCAGGGTGTCCTGGCACGTCCAGGGTTTCTCCAGGCAGTGTGCACAGCACCCCGAAGCCCGGAAAAGGGGAATCAGATCAGCTTCCAGCTTTGGTCGTGTTCTCTGCTTTTTCCAGGATTCCCTGAGTCACTGACGCTGCAACCAGGCATCATCCCAACTCCTCCAGGAAATCATCCACCTCCAGAATTCTCAGAAAAATGCTTGGGATTTTTCTTGCATTCCAAGAGTTTGGGGGGATCATGGGATGTGTTCAGTGGACGCTGGGAATTAAACGGGTCCAGGAGATTAATGTTTGGGGAAGCTTTGCAAAAGAGGAGCTGCTGTTTCTGTGCTCTGCTGCTCTTCTGAAAAAGATGCGGCTGGATCTTATTCTGAAGTTGTGCAGGTGGGGTCAGCCAAGGGGGGCTCTGGACCCGCTCTGCCTGGCCGAGGGGCTGCAGGGTCGGCCCTGTCACTGTTTGCCCTTCCCAGGAAGTCACCCCTCGGATCGGGCTCAGGCTGGCAGTTTGCTTTGGAGCTCTGAGGACTCTTTTCATATAGATTCCTCTGCCAAAACTTTCCGGGACATTCACCCCTTTTGGCTCCCCAGCCTTCAGTTACAGCAGGTGGGGGGGCTTTGGATTTGGCTCTGCCTGCAGGGGAGCGGGCAGGGGAGAGGACAGAGGTGGCGGGGGGCAGGCAGGGCTTGAGCAGGGCAGGGATGGCTCTGCCCAGAGAGATGGATGGGGTGGAGGTGGGAGAGCTCAGGAAAGTTGCTGTGGAGGCACAGACAGTTCATTCAGAAGCCTTGAAGCCTGTCTCATTGCCTACTGGGGTCGAGGGGGAAAGCATGCTGAGATTGCTCTTGGACCTGAGAGTTTTCCAGCTGTATCCCTGCGGGCAGGGATACCGTGTGGAACCTGTCACAGTTCATTTGAAAGTGTCGCAAATACAAAGTCAGGATGTGCAGCTGGAGAGCAGCCCGATTTGTATGAATCTAAAAAGATCCAATTCAGTGAATCCAGACATGAGTTAGCAGGCTCTGCCTTTCTTCCTCTCACCAAGAACTTGGAGCTCTCCTCCCCAGCCCTTCCTGGCAGGGCTCCCAGGAAAGTTGCTGCAGCGACACTACTGCCAAGTGACACCGTCTGGGGGCTATTTACAGACTACGAAGGAGACGGGGCTGCTATGGAAAGAGCTTCGAGCTGTTTATTTTTGCGCATTGCTCTCATTACATGATTATGCCAATGGGAAGATGCTAGCAGCTCACAATCAAGGCAGCAGGCCAAAAAAAGTAATGTTACAACATCCTTTATAAGCTTCTTGACCAATCACACAAAGCAAAAGCATATTGACAGTAGTTCTATCTAATCACCAGAAGCACACATAGCTTTGGGTAAAACAATGCTTGCTCATTTGGAATACAATACCTGTTTTTAAGACACAAGGCAAAGAGCTCCATTCTTAAGCTTCAACCTTCCTAATATCTTGCTAGATAAACTTTCTGCAGCTTAGAGAGCTATTCAGACAGCATTAACACACAGGTTTATTGTTCAATTTACCCTTGCTTTTTCTACAGTTTAAATAATTTTTCTGCTGACCTATCTCATGACTTTTACTTTAGCTCTACGCACAATTCTGCTGTATCTGAGGCCTGCCTTTTGCAGCTTTCCAAAATCCTCTAATTTTATGGATTCCCACAATTCCTCCTCAATGTTCATCTCAAAAGAAACCTTCATAATTGTGTCATTTATTACTTGCGTTTCGTATCAATACTATAATATTTTTGCTTATTATCTGCTTAAAGCATGTTCTTGCTGGCACTAAGCATTGCTGTATTACAACACAGGAATTTAATGCTGTGAAGGTTCAGTCAGTGGAAAGGGCATAAATTATGCCTGACAATAATTACAAGTCATTGTTCAAAAATCTCTTGTCGATTCCAGGGTCTTAACTCAAAACCTTCTTCCATTTCTATTCCTTCATCCACCATCTCTGTGAGATTTAACAAATTCCCTGTGAATCCATTTCCTACCTCTCTCTCTTGTACGATAAAAACTTCTTGGACAGTTTTGTTCATCATTCGTCGCACACACTAAAGTATGCAAGGTATTACTATTAATATCACTACCAAAACACCCAATACATGGAGACCTATCTTGCAAAGTTCCCTTAGCCAAGGTGCAAAGCTCTATTCTTGGAACAAATCATCTAACCAGGGCCCACCATCTTCTTTAATTTAGGCTGTCAAATCTTTCAATTTTTGTATGCTTTTGTGGATAGATTCAGAATGATCAGCCAGGTTCATACAATACAATCTTTGAAATTCCTTACAACCATGTCCTTGTGCCAGTGAAAGAAAATCAATTGCTGCTCTGTTTGGAAGGGTTGCATGTCTAACACTATTAACATTGGTCAACATGTCACTGATTGCAGTGGATGTGCCATTAGTTTGTTTACTCAGCCAACATCCAATCCAATCTAATTGTTTCAATGCAATTGCTGAAGCTGATTGGGTAAAAAGAAACCTGCTGAAACCCTTTTTGCAGCCTTCAAAGGCATGAAATCACTTCTACAGTTCTCATCATAATGACGAGAACTTGGAGCTTTTTGGCAGAGTTCATAGGACAGCTGATTGCTGTGACAACACTACCTGTTCTTCTTGATCAGATACTTCTCATCAAGAGTGTTGAAAGGGAAAAACAAAACACAGTATAAATCAGCAATAAACCTTCCATTGCAACTACCTATATAGTCTAATATTATTCAAAATTTAGAAAAAATTTGGATTCAAATAAACACTTCCTTGCATTACCTGTAAGATATGCTCGTAATGATACATATCCAAAATACAAAGCTCTTTCTCACCATGGTATCAAAGAACTTAGAGGAAGCAAAAATATCATTATAATTTTACCTATCAGCCTCCAACTGTAACACAGGTGCTAACAGCTTGCAGTAAGCTCACTTCTCCAAAACATCTTGCTAATATGCAAGTCAGTGCTTTTGGAAAGCAGCTTGCAGGTTCTTAAAAAAAGTTAGGAAAAACATTTGGACATAATTTGGGAAAGGCTTTGGGAGAAAATTTGGGACAAAAAATGGAAAAGCTTGAAAAGGCCTTGAAGCACACACAAACATTTTCTAAAAATCTGTTGGTACTGTACAGTTGGACTCTGATTAAAAGGCTTGTGGCTTTGCTTGTGGTAAAGCAGGACACATGAGAAGAGATTGTCCTACAACAACAATCAAACCTAAACCACTTTCTATTTGCCCTCAGTGTAGGGAAGGGAAGCATCTTGGTAAGTACTGTCGTTCTCAATTTGACATCGATGGCAAAGCTTTGTTGTTAAACTCAAAAAAGAGAGCAGATTATCACCGCACCTGGACACAAGTAGTGACCTCCTTACAGTCAATTACCCAGTCAAATGGCATTGGTACCTCAGTCATTTATCCCTCAGTCATCCATCCCTCAATGGTGTCAGGTCAATACCCTCATGGACAAGGTTTGAATTGGCCTCCTCAGAATTGATAGGCCTTTTAAATAATTTCTGTTATGAAAGTATTTCTACGGCAATTATCAGGTTTTTTCAGCAAAGAAAAGAGCTTTTGATTTTAGGCAAAGTTAGCAACAAAATTTTCAGATTTTCAATCCTTCCAGCTGTTGTTTCAATAAATTGTAACAATAAGCTAATATATTTATCTCCTGCATTTAATGTTCCTATAGTGACTCCACCAAAAACACCTATAGCTATTGCATTTCTTTTGCCCATGAGTACAGCCAAGCAAAACAATTTTCCAGAGAATTCTGTGATGTCTGTGCCATTTTTAACCTCAGGTCCTGAGGTCTTTTGGGTGCAATGTTTGGACCTCAACCAAGCAAAATTGACTTGCTGCCTAACTCACTGTGGTAAAACAATTTACATTACAGGCATGCCGGATACTGGTGCAGATGTCACTGTAATTTCTCACATGTTTTGTCCCAGAGATTGGGATTTAGCAGCTCCTGCAGGTTCCCTCACAGGGACTGGAGGTGCTACTGTATGTTGGCAAAGTGCATCCATGATTAACATTACAGGTCCTGAAGTAGAGACAGCAATGGTGCGTCCTTTTCTTGTTCAGAAGCTTCTCACCGTCTGGGGGAGAAACGTCCTGTCCCAATGGGGAGCAGAACTGGAGGTGGGCCTGTGGTGGAAACCACGTCAAAACCTGCCACTTGAAAGCTGAACTGGAAAACTGATCCTCCTATATGGATTGATCAATGGCATTTACAAACAAAATATAAAATATGTTGTAGTGTGTTATTAAGTTTTTGTATTACTCCCCCATTTTATGTATGGTTTCCCCCTGATTAAATGTAAGATGGTTCTGCCCTCCCCAGTTTCCCGCCATAGCCCTACTGTCCGTTAAGTTGCTATGGTAACCCCTGCCCTTGGACTGTGTCACTCAGCTAAGTTATATAATTTCTCCTCCCATTTATGCCCTTATTTGTGGACTTTCTCTCCTCCCTGGGCCCAGTCAATCACCCCCAACTCCTCCCAACTTTCCAGAATCTTCTTCTCTCTGGGGGTTGTGGTTGGCTGTGGTCCCGGGGCCCCTCCTTTACTTTGTATTTATTGGTTTCCCCTTTATGTCAATTATGTCAAGTTCATCCCCCTATCCTCCGTGATTGGTTCCATGTAAACCCCTCCTTGATACACCCACTCCCTCTATAATCTTGTGTCACCCCCACTTCTTGGTCTCTCCCTGGGGATCTCTCTTCGGTTCCACCTCTGTTCCTGCTCCCTGGTTGCCATCTCGGATGATTCATTAAACCGAAGTTTACCCCACTGAGAGTCCAGCTCCTTATTGCACAGCTGCACAGGCGGTGAGTCCGGTCCGTACTGCGAGCGCAACCCGTGGCCCTCAGACGCCAGGGGGCTCGCACTGGATTGCAGCAGGGTGTCAGCCTGCCCACTGCTAGCCGGACGCTGACCATCTTAGGCCAAATACACCCCAGCCGCAAAAATAGCCTTAAATGATTGGTAAAGGAGCAATTACAAGCAATCACATCACACCCACAATGAGTCCCTGGAATTCACCAGTATTTGTCATCCACATGAAGACATTGGATTCCCGGAGGTTGTTTCACGACCTGAACATCAATGAAGTGACTGAAGACATGGGACTTCTTCAATCTGGACTTCCTTCTTTATCAACGATCCAAAAACACTGGCGCCTCATTGTCATTGATTTAAAGAATTGCATTTTCCACATCCCACTTCATCCCGATGACACTCCAAGATTTGCCTTTTCAGTTCCAGTCATCAATCAAAGAGAATCCATGCAGAGATAGCACTGGAAAACGTTGCCTCTAGAAATGAAGAAGTTGCCTATAACTTGACAATATTTTGTAGCACAAATTTTGTCTCCGGTTCGACAGAAATATGGAAGATCCATGATTTCACACTACAAGGATGATTTCCTAATCGCAGCTCTAACGAAGCCAGAGATAGAGCAAGCTTGTCCTAGTGTTGTTACTGAAATCCAAAATGCTGGACTTAAAATTTCTATACCCAAAATTTGAGAAGTTCCACCCTGGAAGTATCTGGGATGGAAGATGACTGAAAAAATATTACACCGCAGAAGATACAGCTCCGGACCAGTGTCAACACCTTGCAAGATTTACAACAGCTTCTAGGAGAAATCAGTTGGGACAGACCTGGTTTGGGAATCACCAATGATGAATTGGGTCCACTTTTTAATTTGTTGAGAGGAAGCTGTGGCATCGACTCTCCTGAACTCTAATACCTGAAGCTCGTGCAGCGCATGACGAGGTCATGGAGGCTCTCCAAAGACAACAAGCTCATCGCTGTATTCCAGAAAAGCCATTCTTTTCTGCAATTTTAGGAGGAAAGATGCAACTTTGTTCTGTCATTTTTCAATCAGACCCTTCTGAGAGAGATCCTTTGCTCGTAATAGAATGGGGTTTTCTTCCCTCAAGGTTTCCAAAGACTATTTTTACAGTCTTAGAGAAGATAACACAAATTCTGATTAAGGCCAGAACAAGGTTATTAAGTTTAGCAGGTGAAGAATTTGCAGTTCTCTATTTACCACTGAAAACAATTATCTTGATTGGGCAATGCAAAATTCTGCAAATTCTGATGATTTGCATTGAGAGTTATTAAATTTTGCAGATATTGCTTCTGTTCATTACCCGGCTCACAAATTATTGCAGGCAAAATTGAGTTTTAGAGAGAAACCTTTGTTAAGTAAAGAACCTTTAAACATAATAACTCTCTTCACTGATGGGATCTGGCAGAAGCCACAAATCAGTCATTACTTGGTTGAACCAAACCAAGTTCCCAACTAAAACCTGGGAATCAGATATTCAAATAGTAGAGGGATCTGCCCAGATGGTTGAGCTTGCTGCTGTGGTTCAGGCTTCTCAGTTCTTCCCACAACCTTTTAATTTATTCACACATTCTGCCTTTGTTGCTAATGTGGTTAAAAGAATAGAAGGATCAGTTCTAAAGAATCCTAGTAATGACACATGGTATCATTGGCTTTCAAGGCTTTTTACAACTTTACAATAACAAACTAATCCACAGTTTGTTTCTCACATTAGTGCTAATTCTTCGCTTCCTGGATTTTTAGTGGAAGGAAACGCGAGAGCGGACAAACTGACAGTGCTTATTTCAAACACTTTGCCAAATATTTTGGAACAAGCAAAACTGAGTCATGCCTTTTTTCACCAAAACGCACAAGCACTTGTGTGAATGTTTCAAATTTCAAAAAGTCAAGGTAAAGCTATCATTAGTACTTGCCCTGACTGTAAGCTTGTGCAGCCTCCTGTTTCTAGAAAGAGTTGTTCAAACCACGGGGTTTGCAAAGCCTGCACTTATGGGAAATGGATGTCACTAAATAGCCTTCCTTTGGTATTTTTACCAATACTCATGTTTCAGTGGACACATTCTCTGGTGGAGTTTTTGCTTCTCTTTACACAGGGGAAGCAGGTAATCATGCCTGTCAACATTATTAGCAGAGCTTTTGCTTCACTGAGTGTGCCCCAAGAAGAAAAAACTGACAATGATCCCACATATGTTTCTCAAAAATTGGCCACATTTTAAAAGATTGGTGAGGACACATCAGACATTAAAACACATTCTTGATCAAGAGAGGGGGGAGTGGAGGTCACACCACAGATGAGGTTAAACAAAGCTTTGCATGTTTTAATTTCTTAAACAGCTCTGTTGCAGAACCTGATCCACCGATTTCTAGGCATTTTTACAATAACACACAGGCAAAACTGAAAGGAAATCCCCGTGTTTTAATTAGAAACCCTGGGACAGCACCAATTGAAGGTCCTTTCTGATTAATCACTTTGGACAAAGGGTATGCTTCTGTCTCTACAGGTGCAGGAATTGAGTGGGTCCCAGCAAAAAACGTCAAACCATATCGCACCCCAGGACAGTTGACGAGTTCAAGACCGTAGAAGCAAGTACGCAGACGTGAGCCAAACAGAGGGATCACGGGTCACACCTGACGTTCCTTGTGCATCGGTGGAACCTGCAAACTCTGATTTTATGTGGTTTATAAATGTGTCACTTGTTGGTTTCATAGAGCTTTATTGGAGAAAGCGTAGGTTTTCTTTGGTTAATTTTTATTAAAGGTCAAAAGTAATGTTTTTGAATTGAGAAGGATATGGGAGGAGCTTTAGCCAACAATTAGCTCACAAAAAGGATGCTGCAAAATCAAATGTTACTACGGTGTTAGTTTTGATTGCTTCCAATAGTGCAGAGTTTTAGTCGATTTGTAGTGTAGATTTGTCTGTGGAACAACCAAAACCAAATGTCTGGGTGACCTTAGCCAAGGCAGCAGGCTCGGATACCATGTGTTTGTCTAATTCGGAACAGAAAAGCCTTTCTCAACCTGACTAGTCAGTGTGCCAGTAAAGAATTTGCCCTTGGTCAAAAAGCAATTCAATAGTAAGCCTGGTAAAATTGACAATGGGAGGAGCCCTGTATAGGCTTGTAACATCTGGGGAAAAGAATTTCCCAAAGCAGTACCTGAAACCCAAGAATTAGAAATCCTTGGTCCTTTAACAATGGATTTTTGCCTTACATTTACAGCTAATGATTGGCGAGAAAGTGATCCTCAAAGTACAATGTTACTCCCTATTATTTTGCAAACAAAAACTCACGGTTTTGGTGTAATTATTAAGAATGTAGGGAGGTGCTTTCTAAAGCTGACCAATATCCATGACAATTACCAAAAGGATGTTGGTTCACCTGTGTAGATAGGCCCTGGCAGGGCATCCCATCATGCCCTGAAGGTGGCCCATGTAGCAATGGGATGCTCACTGTAATTGCGCCTACTGCCAAAGCGGTCATTAAGAAAAAGCACAGGGGAACAAGATCTGGTCGTCATTATCGTGAAAACTGTAGAAGTGATTTCACGCCTTGGAAGGCTGCGAAAAGGGTTTCAGCAGGTTTGTTTTTACCCCAGCTGGCTTCAGCAATGGCATTGAAACAATTAGATCGGGTTGCATGTTGGCTGAGTAAACAAACTAATGGCACATCCACTGCAATCCGTGACATGTTGACCGATGTTAATAGTGTTACACATGCAACCCTTCCAAACAGAGCAGCAATTGATTTTCTTTTACTGGCACAAGGACATGGTTGTGTGGAATTGGAAGGATTGTGTTGCATGAACTGGTCTGATCACTCTGAATCCATCCTCAAAAGCATACAAAAGCTGAAAGATTTGACAGCCCAAATTAAAGAGGATGGTGGGTCCTGGTCAGATAATTTGTTCCGAGGATGGAGGTTTGCACCTTGGCTAAGGGGACCTTGTAGAATAGGTCTCCATATGTTGGGTGTTTTGGCAGTGATACTGGTAGTAATACCTTGCATACGTCGGTGTGTATGACAAATGATGGACAAAACGATCAAAGAAGTTTTTATCACACAAGAGAGAGAGGTAGGAAATGGATTCACAGAGAATTCTCAAAATCACACACAGATTGTGGATGAAGGTATAGACGTGGAGGAAGGTTTTGAATTAAGACCTTAGAACAGGTGAGACTTTTTTGGAACAATCACTTGTAATTGCTATCAGACATGACTTTTGCCCTTTGAACTGACTGGACTTTCACAGCATTAAAATTGCTGTGTTGGAATATAGCAAGGCTTAATGTGAGCAAAAAGGATGCTTTAAGCAAGTAAGAAGCAGGTATGCTGCAGTAAAGCTATGAAATGCAAGGTAGGTAATAAACAACACGGTTATAAAGGCTTCTATTTACCCGAACCGTGAGGGGGAATTGTGGGAATCCTTCAAATCAGAGGGTTCTGGGAAAGCTGCAAAAGGCACGTCTCAGAGAAAGCAGAACTGCAGTTAGAGCTAAGCAGTAGATTTGTCAGCAGAAAAGTTATACAAGAAGTAGAAAACTAAGGACAAATAGAACAATGGTTTGTGTCTATTACTGTAGAATCCAGGACATTCATATGTCTGAGATGTAACACAACAGAACTCTCTTTGGTCATCAGCAAACAGCTTCGTTTATTGCCTTCAGTACCCACAGCCCATTTAGCCCATTCCAAACTCCCAGGCCGAGACATCTCATTGGTCTATCTCTGTGCCCCCAGACTCTGAACTAATGCAATGTCTGCATCTTAGGAGAGGTCCCACTGCCTGGGAACTTCTGTCAGTCAGTCCAGAGGCTGCTCCGTGGAGCTGAATTGGGCTGCTCATTCTAACTTGATTGATACTGGCGCACCAGTGTGTTAACGCTTGGCTGGAATGACTCCCTGAGCTACAGAAAAGTATCTCTAGCAAGATATTAGGAACTTCTAAGCCTAATAATTGTTTTATTTGCCCAATTATCCCATCAAAAAAAAAAAAAAAACTAACAAGACAATATTTAAGGTAGCAGTAATTTTAATTGAATATATTAGAAAACATATAAATAAGGGATATTTTGGTTCAAATAATAGCACATAAGCAAAAGACACCACGGGGTACGGAAGGCAGAGTTCTTGACCCTTGCCACTTCACGTACAAGCTTGCCAAGTGAAAATCACCCCTTATATGCCATATGTCAATACCATCTCCTCCTATTTTCGGTTCATCACATTGCTGTCTCCGCCTTCCTCACCACCTTTACCACACATGCGCCACCACTCGGTTTGGTGGTCGCACAAGTCTTCGGGGGTCGTCACTGATGAAGGCCCTATAGTCTTCTTCGTTGTCCTTTAATTCACCTTTGGGTTACACATGCGCATCAAGTCAGTACGTAGCCAGTACAGCCAATGTAAGCCAAGACTAACATATCATTCCATCTACATATCAAGGCAATAAATCCCTTAGAATTAGCATTTGTTGGGACCGAACCAGGTTGTTGCTCATTTTTAGACCCTGTATCTTCAGCTTCTTTCCTGTGGTCCTTGAGAACAGCTGCTGGGAAGGGGGGTGGAGCCCCTCCTCTCCCTCTCTTCTTTGGCATTACAACTTTTTTAACTATTTATTATTCTCAAATAATAATTACTCTATCAATATCAATTACTGTTTCAAATTTTATCAGCACGAATGATACCTATTTATCACAATAATGGAGCTCTGCGCATTGTGTTTTAAGGCTTACAAGCAGGTATAGTGTTTGAAAGAAACAAGCAGTGTTTTAACAAAAGCTACGTGTGCTTATAGTGGTTGCACAGAACTACTGTCAATATGCTTTTGCTTTGTGTGAGTGGTCAAAAAACTTTTCAAGCAAGTTGTACCATTAAGTTCATTGCCTCCAGCCAGGGATGTGAGGTGCTGGCATCTTCCCACTGTAACAACCATGTCATGAGACTGATGCTGGAAAACAAACAGCTCGAGGCGCGTTCCTCAGCAGTCCCGTACGTTTCGTGATTCGTACAGACACCCGCGGCCAGCAACACTCAGCTGAGGACCAGAAGAGAGCGGAATAGCCCGGGCACTGCAGCTTCACTGCAAGGCATCCGGCAGCCTTGAGGGTACAAAGCGAGCACAGGTCGCAGCTCCTCGTGTCCGGAGCGAGCCCGGAGCAGCTCTCCCAGGCCGCAGCCCCTCCCAGGCCCAGCTCCGGGCGCAGCCGGGGCCGCTCCGCCTGCGCGGGGCCGCTGCCGGGGCGCTGTGGCGGCTCCTCCCGCGGAGGCGGAGCTGAGGCGGCCCCGGCGGCCCCGGCCCGGCCCCGCTGCGCTCCGAGCGCGGCCCCGGAGCGGCCCGGTCGAGGCGGCGAGGGACGGGCGGCGAGGGGCCGGGGCCATGGGGCGCTCCGGGAACCGGCGGACATCCCGGCAGAGGGGAGAGAGACGTGGCAGAGGGAGGAGTGAGCGGGAGAGGGGAGAGATGCTGGGAGGAGGGGGAAAATCCCAGGAGAGAGGGACGAGCCCGGGAGTAGGGGAGATCACGGGACGGGGGCGGGGGTGAGATCCGTGCAAAGGGTGGGTAGCCTTCCAAGAGGGTAGAGGCGGGGAAACAGGAAAAAGCCCTGGGAGAGGGGGGAGATCCTGGAAGAGGGAGGAGTAATCAGGAGAAGGGCAGATCCAGGGAGACGAATAAAAGCACTGGCTACAGGCCGGGAAAGAAGGGAGCTTGGGACAAGGGGTAGCTCGGGACTGGGGAAAAGCCGAGATAGGAGGGAGAACCCAGGAGACAGAAGACAACCTGTGAACGGGAGGAGATCCGGAGTAGAGTGGAGAGGGCCTGGGAAAGCGGGGAAAGACATGAGAGAAGAGAGCCCAGTGGGGGGAGTCCAGGAGCGGAGGCTCCTGCAGGCGGACTGGGAACCCGGAGAGCCCGGAATCACGGAGTCCTGCAGCCAGGCCGAGAACGGGCGTGGGTCAGTGCGGTTCGGGAGAGCGCGGCTGCGGGGCTGGCTCCGGAGGCGGAGGCGCGTGGAAAGCGCTGCTCGGCCGCCCCGGCGGCGCTGAGAGCACAGCCCTGCCCGGGGAGGCAGCGCCACGGGCGCCGCTCGGCTTCCCAGCCCGGCCACGGCACCGCTCGGCTTCGCCGCCGGATCCGCGGCAGCTCGGAGCATCGCTCCCTGCCCGGGCCCGAGGCTCACCTGCGCCAAGTGCACCAGAGCATCGCCTCTGCCTTGACAACCCAGAGCGAGCAGTGCCCGGCAGGGACTGCAGATCCCCATTGGTGGCAGAGAAAGAAGAGCAAGGAATCTTCCATGGGAGAACCTAGGCAATAGGATGGGGTGTCAGTGTCCAATGTGTTCAGATGCACTCACAATGGTACTATTGCTCTTGGCTCAGAACATGGAAAAGAAGTGGGCAGACACAAATCAGCAGCTGCTTGCAATATCCAGGGATCAGTTATCAGAAGAAAATGCTATGCAACTGCTGGAATGCTTAATGGATGACTGATTACCCTTTGCCAAGTAATCTGGACTTGTTATGGGCAGCATACTTATGTCTCAAAAATAACTCTAGAGATATTCTGAAGAAAATTTTGAAGAAAGGCTCATACACCCACATTTTATGCAGTTGCTGTGGGTTTGATAAATGAAATCTGCTTTAATGTGTTGATGTTCCTAAAGATATGTGGGGGTTTTTTTTCACACATGCATGCTAAATTTTAGAATCTAAGGTAAGGTCTTTTTATAGGGGATATGGAAGAGACAGGTCTTCAGCTAGCAATATGTCAGTGAGAGACAGCTGAGCGATGATTACTGAGAAGAAGAACAGCCCTGCAATAGAGGTGTGAGCTGCATTGCACAGCGCTTGCTGTGGGCCAGAGAGCACAAAGCAGGCTGGCCTGGTGGGCCTGAATATTTCTGCCAAACACTCTGCATCTCACACCTTTGCTCGGGCTCAGTGCAGAAATGCAGGATTGCAGGCGCTTCCTCCCAGAGCTGCGTGAGGCGCTGGCTCCTGCAGATGGGCCCTGCCAAGTTGTCCCTGCCTCATGCTGGCCTCGCTTCCCCTGGCACAAGAGCCGGGCCTGAAGGAGGCTGCCCTGTGCTCCAGCCTGCCGAGCAGCCCGGCTCCCTGCCCCGGTGCCCAGAGTGCTGCACACACTGCTTACCTTTGCCAGGAGTTGCAGGGCAGCTGGCAGAAGAGGAGGAATCCTCAGGCAGCCCAGAGGCCCTCGGCTGCCCTTGGCCTTTCTCCTCTCCTGGGCACACTCCAGAGGGCCAATGCCTCCAGGCTGGGCTGTGTCCAGCACGGCTGCGCTTCCCCTGGGCAGCTGCCAGCTGCCACCTGGGCTCTGAGAGCGGAGGATTCACCCGCTGCCAGGAACAGGCACCCAGGGCCCGGCTGCTGCCTCTTGCAGCTCCAAGGGCCTCCTTCCAGCCTGCCTCTGCCGGGGCTCAGCCTGCTCCGGCCTGTGCCGGGGCTCTGCTGGGGCTCCACCCCAGCCAAGGCCGGGCCCACTCTCACCTCCCAGGCGCTGACAGCTCTGCAACACAGGAGACCTTCCCGAGCACCCTCTCTAATCTTTCTGCTTTCTCACTTGAGCAAGGCTCTCCTCCAACCAAAGAGATTATTGCATTTTGGGATACAAATCCAAGTGGTAGGAGCCCCAATGTTCTCAAGTCACAGCTGAAGGCCTGCATCTGCACAGGGTGTTTGGGCTGCCTCATTCTTCTTTTGGTTTTGCCTTCAAATGCCATTGCCCTTTCTGCCTTTAAATAGAAATACCAAAGCTGGCCAAAAACAGACCAGTGGGCCAGATACCAAAGGCAGTGTGGTCTGTAGAGGATGAATGAAGAACATCTTTCTTCCCCACTTTCACACCATTCCAAAGACACCGCATCACTTTCCACCTTTAAGAAACAACAGACAATTCAGAAGAAATTCTTGAGCGTATTCGCAGAGTGAGAAGGAACGGAATCCTCAAGGTGAGTTGTGGTTTTAGAAACTGTATTCATTTCCAATCCTGCTCTGCAGTCCTATTAGACAATCCTACTCTAACCCTAACCTTAACCCTAATCCTAATCCCAATCCCACTTCTTATCCTAATCCTACTACTAATCCTAATCCTAATCTACAATCCTGCTGTAAACTGGTTGACGAATAAATGGTCTTGATGTGATTGTCACATTGTTGTCTCTCTCCTCTTCTTCACTGAAACAATCAGCGGCACCAGGCTGGACGCAGGCTCAGCAAATGTTACAAATGGGTGCTGCCGAAAGGGAAAAAAACCAAATCAACAAAAAATAATGGACCATGACTTTCCAAGCTCAGTGCTTCACAGGATTCCTCTGGCCTATAGAAGGATGCAGGAAGAGGACCAATGGGACCATCTACACCTCCATCTTTATGTGCCGGACTTTGCCATCAGAGGCAAATGTGGCCCAGAATCCCACTCATCCATTTATCCAGGTGTCTTCATTTTGCTAGGATTTTTGCCCTGCCAGTGCTTTAGAAACGGTGCTTTCTGTCCTTGGAGTTTCTTCTTTTCAGGAATTTCTAAAGCCTCACACTGGTCCCTCTCTTTGAAAGACAGGCACTGTACTGATTCCCACAGGGAGACAGAGCAGTGTCTACCTTTCCATGCCCTGCCCCTCGTGTGCTGGATGGCTCCTTCCTTCCCAGCAGGGCCAGCTCAGTGGCACTGGGCCCTGCAGTTCCCTCTCTGCCACACAACCCGGCAGTAACCCTGGCACAGTTCCCGTCTGCTTGAGCGTGCCAGGCAGCAGATGGGGCTGGGACAAGTCCCTCCCAGCTGTGCCTGTTTGCGTGGCAGAAACCTCTAAGGGTGGGCTGGAGGGTGCAAACCAGAGATTGCAAATCAGAGACTCACAGTGAGCCCCCCACAGCCCCTCCTGCCCACGGCCAAATCTCTGACCCTTAGGCTGGGACTGGCTTCCTTGGGTTCCTGCACCACCATTTCATGTCTCTATACCCTGCATTGCTCTACTTCAATTCTTTTGCCATTAGATAAAATTGAACACCCCACCAAATGACAAAAGAGGGCGACCGAAAGAGCCAGAGGAGCTCCCTGACTCAGGAAATGCAGAGAGAGGTGGAGTTACTCAGTTTTGTGAAGAACAGGCCCCAGGGAGAATTTATTGCCACTTTCCAAGACTTCAGAGTGGCTTTGAAGAAAGCGAGGGACATCTTTTATAACAGGGCCAGTTACAATAGGATGTGGGTGAATATTTTTAAACACAAATAGGATCTAATCAGAACTTGTTTAATCAGAGCATGGTGCCACCGTGACACAGGTTGCCCCAAGAGCTTGTAGGTGCCCCATCCCTGCAAGCATTCCGGCTCCAGTGGGAAAGGGCTCTGAGCAACCTGATCTCTTTAAAGATGTCCCTGCTCATTGCAGGACACTTGCACCAGAGGACCTTTACAGGGCCCTGCCAGCCCAGCCCAGTCTAGGATTCCTCACCATTTTAATTTGAAGAGCACCAAGAATGGAGGTGAGGAGGAAGGGGGCTCATGTGATGCCTTGGACTTGAGTGGAGGAGGAGCCCATCCCTCAGAGCCTGTTTCACCTGCAGCCCCTTCACATTTTACCTGCAGGAGCTCCCTGGCAGACCAGCGCTGCTCCTCGTCTGTCTGCAGGCAGCAGCTCAGGAAGTCACGCAGGCAAAGCGAGAATCGGTTGGGCTGCTGCAGCCGTGGGGTCCCTACTGTGGCTATCAGTTGTGTAGCCTGGAGGAAAAGGAGACACCAGGCTCCACTTGCTGCTTTCGCATCTCTAAGTGCTCTCCCACCTCCCTTAGTTTAACCTCTGTTCTTCAGGGCAGTTTCTGCCCTGGCAGAGACCCAGAGATCATTTTCCTTTACCAACCAAACACCCAAACCCTGATGCAGCCACAGCTTTTCCACCATCCCGAAGATCTTGCCTTGGCAGCTGATTTCATTGACTGACCTAGTTAGTGGGAACTACATCAGCAAAGGCACATTTGCTTCCCTAAGGATTCACACCAGCTTGAGAGGCTTTTTGGAAGAGGGACTGTGCTATACAAACTAATTTCAAGGGTTAGTACATGAAAGGCATGTCTGCAGTGCTTGTTGGTCCTTTAAGCGCACGTGCCCAAGAACAAAACTCATCATACTTTTTGTGCTTTTCTTGAAAACAATGGTCATTGGAAGGAAAGAAAGGGAATCCATCAATTAATCCCCAGGTAAGAAAATCAACATTTGCAATCTCATCTTCAACAGAGACACATTTAGATGCCTGCACAAATGTATTGGGATGAAAATTCCTGTTTGGGCACAAAGGAGCCACCTGCAGCTCTGTCTCTCAGCAGTCTGAAAATTGCAGGTTCCCATTTTGCAGCAAAAGAAAAATTGTCATGGTCAGAAGGAGAGGTGCCATCCCTATGGCCACCCTCTGCTCACTTGGCTGCTCAAGTCAATGCATTAATGGAAGGCCCATGCCAGAAAGAGCCAGGAAACAAAGGGGAGGCTTTGGCAGCCTGTCCACATCACCAGGCTCTGGCTTGGTGACACAGAGAATGTGCCTTTGGCTAGGAGAGAAACACGGTGACTGAGTGTTTCAGCAGCACTGTACAAGAAGCAGAAGAGACTCAGTGGCCTTTACACCCTCATGCCCAGGTTTCAGGCATGTTTCCCAGTGAGAAGAAACTGCTCAGGGAGTTATGCTCATCTCTAAAGACCACAGTTTTAGAAACTTTGTTGGGTTTGTGTTGCCTTCCTTCCTTTCTGGAAAGATAACAGCAGTTGTCAGATGCTTCTTTTCTGCTATTAAGGCCATCTCCACAGCCAAAGGACTGGAAGCACTTAAAAGGCAAAGGAAAGTGTTGCCTGAGAATAGAGTTTGTTTGGAGTTTGTTTGCATGTGGTAAGGCTTGAGTTCCCCCACTGCTGCAACCACAACTACAGCAGATGCTGATGTGTTGCAGGCACATTTTTAGGAGGGGTCCTTGGTGGAAGTAGTTCAGGCAGATGGCAATGGGCTTTTGTCCAATGGCACGCAGGACAAGGGACAGGTGAGAAAGAGAGTGGGATCAGTGAGTATTTGCTCCTTACCGTGATGGGACTTTGGTTCCAGTAGGGAGGTTCTTGCTCTATCATTTCAATCCCCACAATTCCAAAAGACCATATGTCCACTTTGGGACCATATGGTTGACCTGTCAGCACTTCGGGCGCCAGCCACCAAGGAGTCCCGACTACCGAGCACCGTCTGCTCTGCTGAGGGCTGAGCTGAGTAGAGAGGCCAAAATCACCTGAGGAGAAAGCAAAACACTGTTTCTATTTGAATTCTGTGCAATTAGGAAAGCAAGCCAAAGAATTCCCCAGTAGAAGTGTTTGAAAATGTGCTGTTGAATCTCCTGGCATTGGCGACTTTTAAACTCCCCCCATTTTTTACACTGTCTCCAGTAGTGTCTTTTGTTCTTTGGAAGCTTTAGACTTGTAACTCCCTCCCTCGGGAAGGGACACACACAGAGCAAGGCCACTCTTGACTGCTTGTTCCTTCTCCTATCTCTGTGCACGTTGCAACTGTGCCCTCAGCTCACAGCGGGTGTCCCTGTGCTGCCACCAGCACCATTTTTGGGGAGCTGGATGTCACTCAAAGCAGCCCCACACCCACATCCCTGGAATGCTGCTCCTGACCAAGAATACACTGACCCAGCTTGACAGAACCATCGGTTTTGAGAAGGATGTTATCACTCTTCACATCTCTATGGATCACATGGTTTGTGTGAAGAAAACACAGTCCTTGCAGGCACTGAGAGAGAAAACAGAAAGAGGAGGGCAAAAATGAGTGATGTGATTTCATCCCACAAGAAAGGCAACAAAGAATCTAAAAGATTCCCTCTCCAGGGGAATGGGCAGTAATGGCAGAACACAGTGCCACTGAGAGGAAGAGCTTGGTGCTCCAACACTTGCAGAGCAGGACCTTTCTGAGGAAAGGCATGTCAACTTCTGACATGCTGTTGTAGACTGTTCCCTGCAAACCAGCCAGGATGACTGCTGCTGCAGTGCATGTGCTCAGAAGCAAAGAGCCTTTTGGCTGCACTCCTGTCCTTGTATGCTGAGGCCTGAGAGAAACGAGTCTCTCTCTTTTTTCTTTGCTGATCATTTCAAATCAAGCCACCAACACCTTTGCTTTCACAGGCAAGGAATGCAGTGAAGACAGACTCCAGGCAAACATTTAGAGAGGCAAGGTGGAGAACAGCAAATAAAAAGACATGAGCCAGAGCAAGAATACATAAGCAGGAGAGAAGAGTACTGGCACTGAGTACAGGGAGTGCAGGGGCACTGGCAGGCCTTTCACTTGAGATGCTTTTACTTGCCCATAGCATAGCAGCAACACAGAACCAAAGCTTGGCACAGGAAATCACTGCAGGTCTGAGCCCCTGTTTCCCAGACAATCCTGCCCAAGCCCTTGGAAACACAGATGGGATTGCTGACCTCCCGACTGATGGCTGCTGCCTCATCTTCATACAGGGAGGTCGTGCTGAGGATATCGTTCAGGGTGCCTCCGTCCATGTACTCCAGCACTAGCCAGAGTTCCTCACCCACAAGGTAGCTGAAAGAAGGAAACAAGGCCCTGGAGATGAGCATGCATGGCTACGTTGATTTTTGCTTCCAGGTTTCTTATTTCCAGATGCCTTTGTGACAAGGACACAATCATAGCAACAGACATTCCCTCTTGGCTGTGCATTGTTTGCAATCTGTGCAGTCTCAAGGAGACAGGCACCGCTGTGAAAAAGGAGATGTCTTAGATGGCTAACAAGTGAAAAATGCAGTTTAGAAACAGCCCAGATAAAAAACCTGTCAGGCATGGTGTTTCTGGAAAGAAGCACCTAGTCTTCCTGGCATGCCCTTCAATGGCAAAGAGTGGCAACAATCCAAGGGAAATCCATTTTAGGACGGTTCATCAGCACTTCAGAAACATGAAAAAATCAATCCTAAATAAATGTGGAGGCAGTAAACTTCGAGGCTGATGACTAAGGAAGATACAGCTGATCCAGGTTTTGAATAATTTTGGAATAATTTTCAAACTAGGTGTGCCAGGGAAGACTCATGCAGACAGGATGCACTCTCTTCTCATCCATTGGAGATGAGTAGAGAGATAGGAATAAATAAAAATTAACAGCTCTACTTTCTGCCACTGACCAAAGTGGGTTTTTAACCTCTCATGTTTGCTGTATGTAAATGCACACATGGGACAAGACTATGACCACTCACCTGTCTAAATAATTCACAACATTGGGACTCCTGTACCTCTTCATGATTTGGATTTCATTAACGCTTCGTTCCATTCTCCTATGTCCTTGAATATCTATTTTCTTTATGGCCACCTAAAATGACATTGAAAATCAGTAACTTGAGCAGTTGGTGGCAAGAGACAACAACGCAGCTGGAGGAAGTGATTTTGCAATGACACAGCTGAGCTGTGCCAAACTGCCTGGTGATTAGGCACTGCAGTAATTAGGAACTGACATTCCAACAGCCCATTTCTCTGCTGCCTTGGGGGCCAGTTACAGGACACGTGGGGCCACTGACATTTTGCCTTGTCCACTTGGTAACAGTTGTGTCTCAACTATCACCCACAGACGTCTGAGCATAATCTCTGCTGCTCTTTCTAGGATTCAGAACAAGTAATCAATGCCTTAATACTCTGTGGACAGACCTTGGGCTATGGGCAGGGCTTAGGGCTTTTAGGGCACCTTGCAGATCTCTCCCTATGTGCAGTTGCCAAGTGCAGCACTGCAGGTGGCTAAGGAACTACCAGTAACTTTCCGATGGATTTGCTGGCAGCCAGAATCGAGAATTCAGGACTGTGAAGCTGTAGCCCCAAAGAGCAGGGAGGTGCTCTAAGGCACCACCTTTGTTTTAGCAATGGAGATTGAGTGAGCGCGTCCTTGTCTGAAAGGAAGTGCTGCCCTGCGTGCCTGCCTTCCGGCAGCTGAGGAGGACAAAGTGCCAAATGTATTTTGCAGGCTGGCACCAGTCTGTGCTTCTTGTGCCTTTTCAGCACGGCTCTAGCCAATGCTCCATCCCCAGCTCACACCAGAGGGGAAAGCCCCTCAAGAGCAGCAGAGTCTGCAGGGGCTATTGACATTTACCTCTCCTCCTGAGGCAGTGTCGAGTGCTTTAAACACCTCTCCAAAACTCCTAGAAACAAAAGAGAAGCAGAGAAAGGAGAAGCCATTTAGATCTTGCAGTGAAAGCCAGCACACACAGGAGATCTGTGCTGTAAATGCCTAAAACCTGCAGGACACTGGAAGCATGGAGATGTCCTTGACAATGCCCTCTGAGCACACTTAGAAATTCTGATCAGCACTGACAATCTAAGCCCAGTGCCTGAACACATTTGCAGCTTGTCTGACTTCACGCCTGATACCTATTCCACCAGCAAAACACTTGATGCATAGTTATGTAAAATTAGCATTGCTTGGACTCACCCACTGCCAATATTTTCCAGTTCAATGTATTTGATGATGGGATTTTCCATCTTCACCATTCTCCCTGAGGGAAACAAAATGCAAGATGTTCACTTTAAAGCAGAGATCCCACCTTCTCGGAGATACATAAGGCAGCCACACTGTCTGGGGCTCTGAGCCCTCCCTTGGTTAGCCAGCTCTGAGCTGGCTAATAACAACAGGGACAGGTGCTGGAACAACAAGAAAAGAACAGCACATCCACAGCACAAGTCTGGCTGGCACAGAGACTGATTTCTTGCATCCTTTGAAGTTAGAGACCTCTTGACAGCAGAGGAGTCTCCTCTCAGAGGAGACTGAGACCAGAAGAGAATACCTACCAAGGCAAGTAAGTTTGTCATCTAGAAACATTGAGGAGAGCTGGAACTAACAGCGCATTTGTTTTCTTGGGAATAAAGACTGCGAGATTTAGAAAAGGTTTCCTACTTGCTAAGATTAAATGCACCTGGACATCCAGAATCAATTGCTCTGAACAGATGTCAAGTTCAGAACAGGAGGAATATTGCCAAGTGTTCCCATCTTTTCCACCTTGCAGCAGTTTGCCAGAAGAATGCCTCGGCGTTTGTAAACCAGAGCAGCTCATGCTAGAACCAATTGCGACGGGGCTTTCAGCATCAAGACCCTCACCATTTATGAGCAGGCTGAGCTCGAAGACGCCCTTGCCCGTGCCCTGCGTGAAGAACCACGCCGCTTCTCTTCACCCTGACAGCGCGGATCAGTCGCTCCCATTGCACTCGCCCTCTCGGCACCGCACACCTCCCCATCTTCCCAACTCGGCACGGCAGGCACGGGCACAGAGGACAGCAGTGCTCCTCAGGCACCCCTGTGAGACAGAGAGCTGCCCAGAGCAGATGCTGACCCTCTTGTGAGTCCAGGCCGTGCGAGGCAGAAGCCGGCCCAGAGAAGGGGCTGCAGCCTCAGGCAGCTCCGTGCTGCAGCAGCCGGGAAGCAGCGGGACCCTCCCAGCTAAGGGAGGCTCCAGCCACTGCAGTCCCTCCAGCCCCCAGGGGCAGGGCAGCGACCACAACAAGGCTGGCAAAGCCCAAGCATGAGCACTGAAGGGCACTGATGGGAAGAAGCCAGAGCCAGCCTGAGCCCCGTACAAGCTTTTTCCCCCATTCAGGACACAACAGGATGGGCTTTGAGATCAGCCCCACCGAGGTGTGGATCAGTGCCCTTTGTGTCCCAACAGGTGATGGTAGACACAGAATCCACTGGGCTCTCTTCTCAACTCTACCAGGTCTTATCTGAGAGCACAGCACTGGCAGCTGTTACAGGCAAGAAGCAGATTCATTGGGTTGTGCTACAGAATCACAAAGGGCTTGTTTTGTTCTCCTAGAGACTGATGTCAGCAGGGCTTCTACCAGTGGCTAGAACCCAAGCAGTCACAGCCTTCTGCTGATGCAGGAACAATTCCTGCTTCTGCCTTCGGCAGAGAGGGAAGCCCAGGCAATCTCCAGCCAGTCTAAGCTGCCCTTAGAGGCAGCTGGAACACCCAGAGCTCTCTCTTGATGCCTTGGAGCAATGCCAGCACTTCTGTGACACTGAAGTGAGGAGAACCCTTTGGTACAGCTCTGCTGACATGTGCACACAATACACTGTCCCTCAGATAAGAAAGATAGCAGACGTACTGTGTTGCTCCAGGGAGTCACCCGCCATCTCCAGTTGCTGAGCAGCAGCTGGGTCAGCACGGGAGGTGAACCAAGTGCTCAGGCTCCACGTCTTCGGCTGGGGAGCAAAGGCTCCTTGGGATGGCGATGCTGCAGCAGCTTCAGTGTCAGAGTTGGTGTAGATCTGAGAGAAGAAATGAGTTGATGTCAGGAAGGTGTGGCAGAGATTGCCCTGAAATGCAAGAGAGATTGCCATTTGAAATGCAAGCCCTTAGGAAGCTGCTGTCAGCCACATGCAGAGCTCTTCAACTGGATTGCTTTGGATGTCCACTTGTGAAACCAAATGCTCAAAACCAAAGGCTGGTTTTACTCAAGTTCATAGCCACTTTCTTGTTCTAAAGGATGACTGCAGCAACAACTGCTCCACTTCCTCCCAAAGACTCCTTTCCCCCTCCTAGGTCTGCAGATATATTTGTAGCTCCTCATTCTCATGTTCTACCTCCTGCCATGAAATTCTCTTTTTCTGCACCTTCCTTGGGATGTGCTTATCCTGCAGCATCTCTGGATGGTACAGTTCCTGGGCCTCATGCCAGCTTCGGGGCTCTTGGTTGCCCATCATTTGCTGGAACTCTCTGCAGGCTGCCAGGTAGGATGGTGAACCTTCCACCTGAAGTCAAACAGAACAAAGCAGTCAGAGACTACAGCTTGTCCCTGTCAGCCAGGAGTCATTGACTGGGAAGAAAGTAAAGGACGGGAGCAGATTCACAAGGGATACAGACAGCTTGTAGCTCGTATTCCAAATCTATGTGAATGACCATGTTCACCTGCAAAAACACCTCAAGAAACAAGGTCACCTGGAAGAAGCCAGCAGGAGTTCACTGGGATTACTGCTGGCTAAATGGCCAAGGGAGTAATGCCACTGTCTAGAGCATCAGCTGAGATTCAGCAGAGCAGGAAGTGTCCTTGAGAGCAGCTCTGACAGAGGCCTCATCAGGATGGCACTCAGAGGCAACACCCCACCCCCCTGCTGCTCTGCACTGCAAAGGCAAGGAGGGCAGAAACCACCCCTTGGGTGACTGCAGTGCCTATTGATATTTCACTCGCTTTTCTAGAGCCTTTTGCTCCTGAAGGAGGCAATTAATTTTCTCTTTGATGATTTTGATTTTTTCATCTGTCCTCTTCTTCCTTGCCTTGATCCTAGCCTCAGTTTCCTGCAGCTGTGCCGGCACCTGTTTGTCCATGTTCTGTAAACAACAATGGAAAGGACTCTCTTTCATGAGTGGAGTGGCTGCCATTCTTTCATTCACCTGTTTTTGTTGACTGTCCCTCTGCATAGGGAGATTCTTCTCCTCTTGGATGTCTTCATTCCTTCTCTTCATTGCCATGTCACTCTGAGCTTCGGGCAGCTCTGCTTGTGGTTCTACCTGGATGTTCTGTGCACACAAATGCAGAGCAAGTGACTGGGAGCTGCCATCAGACTCAGCTTTTCCCTCTTTTAGCCTCAAAATCACATTGATTCAGCCACTTCTTTCTGCTTCCCTACCCACATCTGCTCCCAATGTAACCCTCCTGTCCCAGGGCTGATCTCTTCAGATTCCAAGGCTCTGTGCTTCCAGCGCCTGTGGGATTCCTGGCCTCCTCAGTCCCAAGAGCTGTGGTTTATGCCCTTCTTCCTACCCTTCCCTCTGTGCCCTGGCCAGTCAGGCTTACCTGGCCTTTCTCCTGTGGCTCTTCCACCTGCTGCCCGAGCTGCTCTTCCTGCTTTCGGGCTGGGAACAGCTCTCCCTGAGTCTGGCATGGTGTCTCTGATGAAGCACTCTGCTCCTGCTCTCTCTCTAGAAGCACCTGCACAGAAAGCAAGAGAAGATGGGTTTCAGCTTCCCATATGACCTTTATGGGCCAAGACCCAAAGACTGCTGGGTTCAAACGTTCCCAAAGCACTGGGCTGCTGCTCTGCTGGGTCATTCTCTGTTTGAGGGGAGGTACAGATTCCAAAGTGGCCCTGGCCCTACAATCAGGGGCCATCTGGGACTGAAGCTGCAAGAGCCTCTCAGGCAGCTGACAGGGAAGGTGTGGCATTTCTCAAGGGTCTGGTGAGGGCCTCCCTCTGCTTGTGCCATGTCCTGTTTGTCTCTCCTGAAGGGATGCGTTTAGGTGAGCATTGCATCTTCCACTGCTTTGGAGCAGAGCCAGGAAGATTCAAATAGATAGATAAATAGACAGATCTTACTTTTATAATCTCTCTTTACTATTCTGTGGGATTTACATCCTTTGAATGGAGAGAGATATAATTTTCTCTGCTAGGTTTTTTTTAAGAGAAGGCAGTGAGAAACTTAGAGAAGAGAAAACAATTATTATCTCTACTTGCTGTTCTTGTTGTTTAGTACATGAAGAATGTGTATAGTGATTGTTTACTGAAAGTGATTTGTTAATTGCATTTTAGGGATAGTTGTTTAGATTGATTAGGTAATTAGATAAAAGACCGTATGGATACAGTCACTAGTTTTTCTTTAGTATCTTTTTAGTATAGTATTTCTTTAGTATAGTTTTAACATAGTACTAGTGTATTATAACGTAGCTTAATGAAGCATTTGTTTAAACTTCTAAATCACAGAGTCAAAGCACATTTTTTGCCACGTGGAGGTCACCCTGAATCAATAATGTCCTTTCTGTCGCTACACACATCAACAGTCGGTAGCAGTGCCCCAATCAGAAGCCATCCTTATCTTGCTCTCCTGTTGCTTCAGTAACCCACACTCTTGGGGATTCTGGAGCATGTGGGTCTTTATGGAATGCAATCAGACTCAGAGCACTGCACTAAGAACTGCACTATTTGTGCATCTCTGCTCGGGCAAGTTCTTCTCTTGCACTTGACCACACTGATGGTGCTAAAGTGGCTGGAATCAGAAATGCAGTCCAGCCCTTCCCACGTCCTCTAATCTCTGAGGGCCAGCTGGAATTTAAGCGCATTGATTTCCTGCTCAAGGCCCAAACACAGCACACACTGATTCCCTGCGCTGCCAAAAGACATGGGAGCCGTTGACTGGAAAATGATGGACAAGCCCTACTGGCTGGTCTAGCACCAGAACAGCTCATTCTGCACCAACATCCCTGCCCCAAACTATGTGTTCTTGTGCAAAAATACTGCATTATCCAGAACTGCCTCCTTGAAAACTAAAATTCTAGGAGAATTTCTGCCAGTGCTGTAAAAGTGCAGGAAAGACTGAGACAAAGCTCCCTTTCTCCCTGGAGAAGGAGAAATTCCACCACGGTTTTCTTTCTATCAAACAAACAAATAAACAAAATACGAAAGTGTTACTCACACCAGTGTCTAAAGCACTTGGATGCAGTGAGGGGATGTCTGGAAGGGAAACAGGCCTTGCGCTGAGCTTTGGATCTATGGATCTAAGGCAGCGATTTATGGAAGTCCGCCTGAAGGTGCCTCATAAGCCCCCCCATTGTCCAGGCTAAAGCTCCCTCAGCACCTCCTCCCTGGCCTTGTGCTGCACCCCCTTGCCCAGCTCCCCTGTCCTTCTGTGCACACGCTGCAGCCCCTCCATGACTTTCTGCTCCCCAGGGCCCACAAGTGCACACAGCACTCCAGCTGTGGCCGCAGCGCTGCCCAGCACAGGGCCACGCTCACTGCCCTGCTCCTGCTGCCCCACTGCTGCTGGCACAGCCACCACGCCCTTGGCCTTCTTGGCCCCCTGGCCACACGCTGCCTCATCTTCAGCTGCTCAAGGCCGCCAGCCCATAATCCTTTTGGCCCACACACCTCCCCAGCCACAAAGGTGCCTATTTGACTTCAGATACAGCAGGCACCATTGCAAGATGGCCTTCCTGTTCTAACACCTCATGTTCCAAGTATATATCTGCCACTGCCCCTTTCTCACCAGCGAGGGCTCCTTGCTGAGCTCCACGTGGCATCTGAGCTCCGGGTGCAGCCTGTCCCCACACTCGCTCAGCAGGTGCCTGGACACAACCGACAGGGCGCTGGCACTATGCTTGTTCAAGTGCAGACCCTGCAGGACCGTGACAGCCTCCGGCCTGCCCTCTGCCACGGCCCTGACAGAGTCCGCTGCACGCTCCGGGGAGGCTGAGGTGACATCAGCCCCTGCCTGCAGCTCAGCCGTGCCCTCGGTGGTTGCGGCGCTGGTGTTTCTGCGCCTAAGGCCCAGGAACCTCCGCAGTATCTGCAACAGAAAGAAGGGCAGGAAGAGGGGAACGTTCCATGGTCTGCTCCAAGCGCGGCACTGGGCCAAGCAGTGCCAGAAGGCCCAGCCCAGGTGGGGATGGCCACAGGTACCTGCGCTGGTCTGTGGAAGCAGCCGTGAGTGGGGTCCTGCTCTTGTGCCCAATCCTTGCCTGCATCTGGCAAAGAGAAAATGCAGCCAGAGATGAGGGGCTGCGGGAGAGGCCGGAGAACACGGCCTAGCCCTGCATGGCCCAGGCAGGGACAGCCCCCGGGTGCCAAGGGAACAGAGCACGGCCAGCAGGGGTAGCCCCAGCCCCTCTTACGTCCTATCTGTGGGGACATCCATAGGGGCAGGGATGGGATGGGGCTAGGGTGGCCACAGGCACCAGTCCTGCGGCCTGGCTCTGCCACTCACCGTCCTGCACTGGCTGCAACTTCTCCGGCTCTGCAGGCTGCTGCGCTGGGGAGGCTGCAGGCCCTTTCTTTTTCTTGCCCCGAAGCACCCTGAAGAGCCTGAGCACTCTGCCTGCCATCCCACTTTTTGGCCTCTAGGAGACGTTTGAGCCAGATCCCTGGGAAAAGCTGTGATTAAGG
This sequence comes from Melozone crissalis, assembly GCF_028551555.1. NCBI lineage: Eukaryota > Metazoa > Chordata > Aves > Passeriformes > Passerellidae > Melozone > Melozone crissalis. The sequence goes on along the minus strand of NW_026535783.1, from coordinate 13,990,709 downwards.
AAGTCCCGCAGTCTGGCCGCAAGGCCAGCCGCAGGAGAAATGGCTTGGAAACGCTGTGGGTCAGTGACCAAAGAGCTGGCTGTGTGGGGCTCCTCACAGCACAGCTCTGCCACGTCCTCTCCTGTCACGTGCACCGAGCACTGTGGCGTTGCTCCGTCACCGCCAGCGGGCACTTCACCACGTGTCACAAAGGGCCCTGTTCCATTCCGTTCCATGGTAACCGTGCTGTGCCGTGTCAGCAAGGGCCCTTGGACATGCGGCCAAGTGGTCTGGGGCTACCCCAACCCTGCCCCAAATGCCTCTGATTGGAACAAATCCATTGCCCCAAGTGTCTAAGACATCCTGGGATGCACCCAGCCCAGCCAAGTGCTCAGGGGAGGACTCTCCACGGTGCCAGGCCAGCACAGCCCAGCTCACTGCTGGCTCTGGAGCAGAGCAGCTTCCAGCAAGCACGGGGCAAACACATCTTGCCAAGAGTTAAAACTCATCAGACAGGGGAGGTGACATGAATGTGTGCATCAAGGCCTTTGAATTCACAGCTCCCCAACACAGCTTTGGGGAACTTGGCTGGACAAACAGGATCCGGCTCAGACCTGTGCTCAAAGGCGGGCAACAAACCCTGCCGCAGGTGCTTGGCTTGGTCTCTGCAGGCCCAGGCAGATGCCAAAGCTGCTCTTCACATCCTTCCCCTGCCCCTCAGCCAAGTGCGAGGACTGAAGGAAACACAGGAAGTCAAATGGAGACACTTGCACCTGTCTCATTGGGGGCTCCTGGGGAAGCAGTTTCCTTGGCAATCAAGCCCCTCTCTTCCAAGGGCACTTCCCCAAATGTGTACATCTCCTGGGCAACACCAACCTGCCCTTAAGTGCGGGGTGCGGAGGTTCATGGGCATCACACCATAACCAATATGATCCAGTGAAGCTAAATTTATTATTCCTAAAAGGAGTCTATTTATAATAAATCTCTACTGTCTATGCCTCTCTAGCTAATATATGACAGGTTAATCCTAGTTGTTCACACTTCTAAAATAGAATGCTGATTGGATTATCTAAGTTTTCATGTGTCTTGCTGGGGTTGTATGGCCCCCCCATGGCTCACTTTCCCAAGCTTGCTGACAAACATGCTAAGTCCTGATGACTCTTCTTCTTGCGTCTTCTTCAAGGATATACCAACCCCATTTCTGAATATGTCCATAATTCATTCTTTGTGAACGTGTCCATTATTACAAGCAGGCTGGATTGTGCATCGGCTCAATACGGCCGTTGTCTTTCAAAAACTCCTCCACCTGCAAAAAATCTTCAACAGTTCCCCACTTTTGTTTTTGCATAAGCCAGACTGATTTAAAAGCACGGTCAATTTCTTTTTGCTCACAGCATAGTAAGCAAAGCACTATTAGCAGAAATGAAAAAAGAATGAAATACAAAGCCAATAATATGTAAGATTATTTATTCATTACATAGCCAAGAATACCTAATACCAAAGCATACTAAGTCCTTGAGCCAGCCTCTTATTTCCCAGGATTTTAGCCACTCATCCAAAGAATTCAAAACAACTGTCAGATTTATCATCTTCTCCTTAAGCAATGACACTTTCTTGTCCATAGATTCAGAGTGCTCAGAGAGATTCATGCAACACATCCCTTCAAAATCTTCACCCCCATCTCTCTGTGCTAGCAAGAAAAACACTATTGCAGCCCTATCCTGTAATACAGCGTGGCGTATGCTACCTACATCAGTGGTAAGCTCATTCAGTATTGCAGATGTAATGTTAATTGGTTTGTCTGTCCAACAAGCCAACCGTTTGAATTGTGTAAGGGCCTGTGATGAAGCTACTCCTGGTGTAAAAAGTGATGCCAGTATAACCAAAGGCATATTCTACAATTCTACATTATCCTTACAGTCTGAGCCTAATAGATGCACACTACGTTTTGGACATTGGAATTTGTGCCTGATGTCAAGCATCTGTTGAATGCTAGGGGCAAACAGTGTCAATTTCCCAAAATAGCACAGTCCTCCTCATGCTTTCTCAGGAATCTCAGGCTAAGCTTTATCTCCACAAATGAGAAAAACTCCAGGAGGTGACATCCTTGCAGATTTTGGTTTTAGGGGTACAACCAATTGGCACAGACTGCCGTGGTATTGTAATACCAGGAAGAAACAGGAGATATCCAAGTGCCATCATCACCGGGTTTTCCTGATTTCTCCCTAATCAGCTCTTTACCCCTGTGGTACTCATCGAACAAACAGTAATTTCCCGGCACTGATGCCAAAATATCTAATTCCTGTGGTCACTGACTTGTAGTATTTAAACCTTGAATGATTGTAAATGCCTGAATTCCTAACGGATTTCTAGGGATGCTTTGTTTTTCACGCCAAATTTCTGTGATCATCCCATTTTAATTAGTGCGCCAATTTGAACAGGCCTTACTTAACTTGCCATAAATTTGAGCTCTGGTCTAATTTCTCAATTCTTCCATTGAGTGTTAGGAATTCCAATGAAACAGGTGCCAAATGGATCTGAAGGTGGAGCTAGTGATAGGCAGAAAGATTCCTGCCTTGTTCTGTTAGCCTATGGAATCCTCATGTTAGCTCGCTGCTTTATCTTGTATACCCCCTGCGTTTCTTAATCACTCCACTAAGCAACATTGTTAATATTTGCCAGACTGGTGCCATTGTCGCCCTTGTGGTCCATCATGCCTGCTCTTTGCCCAAACTGCTTTAGCTTGTCCTCACGCCAAATCTCTCAAGTGATGTGTTTGTGGTATTGCTATTCTTCCTCTACATTCTGTAGCTAGTATCTTGCTCTCTAGCACAATTTGATTTACTACAGCAATTAAAGCAAGTTTAAACTGCAATTGCAGTAACAATCTTTGCGTATATATTTCTATCAAAGATACATCTTAGAGAAAACTCTGATATCTTCTTGAGTTATGCCTTAAAAATTTAGCTAATGCCATTCTCGGGGTACTAGTGTTAAGTGTGTAAGAGCAGTTATTGCATATTATGTTTATAGGCTTACATTATTGATTTTCTCTCGGACCACTAATCAATTATGTTCTTGACAAACTTGTCGCCAAGTTTTTTAGTTACACTTCATACAATGAACCTTAAGCCATGGCTTACATGCACAACTATGCAGATACCAAGCATTTTCTCTCTGATTTACAACTTGTGAGGGAAGTGAAGGTCCACGTGGCTGGAATCCAACGAATGCCTTTATCTGTAAGTAAGCACATAGACCTTCTTCCTCTTCATTTCACTGTAGCTGGTCCTTCCCACAATCCTGCTGCTGGACTTTTGAACATGACCTGAATGCCGTCAGGCAATTCCTCCCTTGGATTATGCGTGAGGGCATGATGCACAAGAATAGGTGCATCTTCCCTATCTCCTGTTGTTCTGAGCTAATTTGGCACAAAATTGGCTTTAGCTGTTTTTTTCTCAGGGGATAACCCTGGAGTTCCCCCTTTTTGTTTTTGCAACATGTCCTTGAACATCTGATGGGCACGCTCAATAATTGCCTGTCCAGTAGGATTGTGAGAAAGACCTGTGTCATGTCAAATACCCCTTAAAATCAGAAACCTTTGAATCTTAAGGAACATGAAGCAGGACTATTGTCAGTCTTAATTCCTAAGGGGACACCTAATGCGGCGAAGAAATTGAACAAATATTTCTCAACATGACGTCTCACCTGTTAAGGGAGTACCCTGTAAAACACAAGCATAGGTATCAATGCAAACATGTACAAATTTTTCCTGACTAAATTCTTATACATGAGTTACATCCATTTGCCATAACTGCGAGGGGTGAGTACCCCTAGGGCTAACACCATGCCTAAACCAATGCCATCTCGTTGACCGGTCAGGACAGGATCACGCAATACTAGAAGCATCAGCAAAGGGAATAGCAAATTTTATATCTAACATTTTTGCTGATTGATGAAGAAATACATGGGAAGTTTTGGCCTGTCAGCCTGTGCCACTTCCCTGTCACCTCAGTGCCACCATGGCCCTCGGCTGCCCCACAGCCCTCAGCCCCAGCAGCAGCTCAGGTCAGCGTCCCTTCGGCGCCACCGCCCCCTCAGCCCCCTCAGCCCCCTCTGTCTCACCGTCCTTCAGCAGCTCCTCAGGGGACAGGGCCTGGGGCTGCTCCGCCCGGCCCGGCCGCCAGCTCGGACCCAGCACAGGGACAGGGGACACAGTGGGAACCGGGGGAAAAGCAAGAGGAGAAAAAGGCACCCGAGGGGGGAAAGAGGTAAAAATGCAGCCTGGGCTTACACAGCTCAATCTATGCATCTAAACTTCCACATACCTCTTACTAAATAACTAAGCATATTTCTAGAAATATATCTATGCATCTAAATTTAAGCATCTAAATGTAGGCGTCTAAATGTAGGCATCTAAATGTAACTCTATTAATGTATAAATGTAGATCTCAAAATCTAGAAATGTAACTAATTCTATCCCATCTAGAACAATAGAGATCAATTTAACTATATAGATGTATATATATGCACATATAAAAACACCTCTGTAAATCTATAAATGTAACTATATGGATATAGAAAGAGAATTGTAGAAATCGATAATTCTATGTGTACACTAAGGGATTCCATCCGTCTGATGCTCACAGGCTCTCCCTCTAGTCCTTCTTCCCATGCAGGGCAGCCCTGCTGGGAAGGCAGATTAGCTGGAAGTCTGGGAAGCAAGGGGAACACTGGGTCAATATTGGCCTCTCTGCATTATTTGCCCTTTTGGAATTAACTGCCCTTCTATCAAAGTCTGTAAAAGATGGGCCGAAAGGCAAAATCTCACTTGGCAATTTGAAGCCTGCTCTTCAAAGAGCCAGACTCCTTCCAGAAGTTTATAACTTCTGAAGGTTTGAAGTATCCCAATACACTGAAAGCCCTCAGTGTATTGGGATACTTTTGCAGGCCCAAGGGCCCCCATGAGAGCTTGAAACACAGACAGACCCAGCTGCCACAAAGAAGCCCAGCCTGGTTCTTTCTCTGTGCTGACAGAGACACCTCAGGGATGAACAGCTGGGTGACAAATGACCAGGTAATATTCGCTGAGGCATTTATGTATTAGCTTATGGACGTTGTTAGTGATTATAAGTATTTAGAAACAGCATCAGTTAGAACTCTTTTAGCTGCTTGTCATATAATAGAATCTATCAGCTTAAGTTTGCACTGCGTTGCTCATAGAAACAGCAGCGTAATGAATATAATATCGATGCATCACTTATGGAAACAATTGTGTGATGAACATAATGTGTTATAGACCCTAGCAAAACATAACGGGAAAAAAGGCTTGTGTGTAACTAAAATCAGTGTAAGGCTGTCCACTGACCAACCTGTCCAAGTGATAAAATAACCCTGACACAAACCAGAGCACCAGAGGACAATTAGAGAATGTCATGTGAAATTTAGGGAGAACCTACTAAAGCCTTATCAGAGGATGTGAAACAGCAGGAGACACAAGCAGAAATAAAATATGTTGACCTGATGCACAGGATGTCATGCAGTAAACCTGAGTGCGAAGCAGTCAAACTAAGGAGTTCCCAAAAGATCAGAAAATTCCGAAGAATGCTTGAAAAATTCATGAAACACATGAATATACTTGCCTCTCAGCAAAGTAACACCATAAAGCTAACACTGACACTTAGCACCAGGTGTTGTTTGGGTGTTAGCCCCGAGCACCACAGTGCTGCAAATATTGTCTTTTTTTATCCTATCAGTATTAAAATTTAATAATTCTAAGCAGTGAATTCTGTTTCTATTCTAACAGGACTGCAGGAAGCACCAGCTTTGCTCAAGGATGCAGACCCAAAGTGCTCTCTCTCTCCTTTAGTTCTCACTAATTTTAAGGGGTGATTTCAGATTTTTGTTGAGCTCCCGGATTTGTGACTAATGATTTCCTTGGCCTCAGAGCTTCTGCTGCTTGTATTTTTAATGTATCTCACTACAGCTATCAGCAGAGTGGCACTACATGGATTTAATGCTTGGAGACAAAAAGCTCAGATCTCTACACTGACCTTTTGCTGGGCTTTTCCTCTCTTGCTTCAAGAGTCACTCAGGGTTGCCTCCAGAGCACTGACATCCTGCAGCAAACTTATCCCCACGGACATCAGCACAAAACTGGGACACCTGGCTTGGTGACACAACTGCCACAAGGTCAGGTTTATTCCCTGCTCTCTTGCCCCAGCAGAGGACTCAGTGTCAGAGCCTCTGGAGAAGCGTGGAGGGCAGGGCTCAGGCAGGTTGTGCCCGTGCACGATTTGAACTCAAGGCACCAGGAAGCACCAAGCCTGCAGACAGGAACTCAACCCTTCTCATCTCCCTCACTGCCAGAAGCAGGCTCAGAGCAGCCATCTCACCCCTCTCTAAACCAGTGGGACCTCTGTCCTTACCAAGCTCCTCGGGCTCCTGGGAATTGTTCCTGCAGCTCTCGGTGCCAGGCAAAGCTCCCTCTGCTGCAGCTCTGCCCACAGGCTCCCCTCCTGAAGACTCAGGGGCAACAATAATATTGCCCTTGAAAGAGAAACAGACAGGCAGAAACCCTTCTCACCACTTAGACAAAACACCTGGTCCAAAAACTCCATGGCTCACACACTTCATCCCTTCTTCCTAACAACTCTGGGACCCAAAGCCCTTCAACAGTCAGAAAAATTGACTTCTCAAACACAGTCCAAAAGCTGTCAGAGCTGACAGTGTTGAACATGGGGGTGACACTGAACACATGGAATGGCTGCTTAGCAGGAGTCCTGCCAGATCCTGGCAAAGGGATGTGCTCTTTCCTCCACAGCCCTGAGCACAGCAGTCTCATCCAGGCTGCAGCTTGGCAGGGACAGCATGGGAACACACATCTCTTCCCACAGAGATGCCCAAGAGCAAGGGGAAAGAGCTCTGCAACATGGACAGCAAGACTGGCCAGTTTGCCCAGCTGAGGATTTCCCAGATGGAAACTGGACTGCAGGCAGCAGCTTACTGAGAGGACAAGAAAGCTGCAGCTGCAGCCCAGCCCCAGCCACGGCTCTGGGAGCTCCCACACGCACGGCAGGGCTCACACAGCAGCAGCAGCTGCAGCCCAGCCCTTGCTTTGCCTTGGCCTTCCCACCCAAAAGAGGCACAGCCCACATCTGCTGCTGCAACAGAGGCACCTCTGCATGCCCCTCTCTGCCCGGGACACTGGGCCTTCAGTGCCACTTCTCCAAACACTCTTCTCTTATTTCCCATCAAACAAAGCCCCTTAGAACCTACAAAGCTTCCACTTCCTCCCCACAAATGCTGCTGCATCAGGGGTTCTTCCCAGCTCATAAGCAAAAGATACCGCGGGGTATGGAAGGCAGAGTTCTTGACCCTTGCCACTTCACGTACAAGCTTGCCAAGTGAAAATCATCCCTTATACGCCATATGTCAAGACCATCTCCTCCTATTTTCGGTTCGTCACTTTTCTGTCTCCGCCTTCCTCACCACCTTTACCACGCATGCGCCACCACTCGGTTTGGTGGTTGCACAAATCTTTTGGGGGGTGTCACTGATGAAGGCCCAGAGTCTTCTTCGTTGTCCTTTAACTCACCTTTGGGTTACACATGCGCATCAAGTCAGTACGTAGCCAGTACAGCCAATGTAAGCCAAGACTAACGTATCACTCCATGTACACATCAAGGCAATAAATCCCTTAGAATTAGCATTTGTTGGGACTGAACCAGGTTCTTGCTCATTTTTAGCAACTGTACATTCAGCTTCTTTCCTGTGGTCCTTGAGAACAGCTGCTGGGAAGGGGGGTGGAGCCCCCCCTCTCCCTCTCTTCTTTGGCATTACACCTTTTTAACTATTGATTATTCTCAAATATTAATTACTGTATCAATATCAATTACTGTTTCAAATTTTATCAGCACGAATGATACCTATTTATCACAATAATGGAGCTCTGCGCATTGTGTTTTAAGGCTTACAAGCAGGTATAGTGTTTAAAAGAAACAAGCAGTGTTTTAACAAAAGCTACGTGTGCTTATAGTGGTTGCACAGAACTACTGTCAATATGCTTTTGCTTTCTGTAAGTGGTCAAAAAACTTTTCAATAAGTTGTGCCATTAAGTTCATTGCCTCCTGCCAGGGATGTGAGGTGCTGGCATCTTCCCACTGTAACAACCATGGCATGAGACTGATGCTGGAAAACAAACAGCTCGAGGCGCGTTCCTCAGCAGTCTCATCCGTTTCGTGATTCGTACAGAGACCCGCGGCCAGCAATACTCAGCTGAGGACCAGAAGAGAGCGGAATAGCCCGGGCACTGCAGCTTCACTGCAAGGCATCCGGCAGCCTTGAGGGTACAAAGCGAGCACAGGTCGCAGCTCCTCGTGTCCGGAGCGAGCCCGGAGCAGCTCTCCCAGGCCGCAGCCCCTCCCAGGCCCAGCTCCGGGCGCAGCCGGAGCCGCTCCGCCTGCGCGGGGCCGCTGCCGGGGCGCTGTGGCGGCTCCTCCCGCGGGGCGGAGCTGAGGCGGCCCCGGCGGCCCCGGCCCGGCCCCGCTGCGCTCCGAGCGCGGCCCCGGAGCGGCCCGGTCGAGGCGGCGAGGGACGGGCGGCGAGGGGCCGGGGGCGTGGGGCGCTCCGGGAACGGGCGGACATCCCGGCAGAGGGGAGAGAGACGTGGCAGAGGGAGGAGTGAGCGGGAGAGGGGAGAGATGCTGGGAGGAGGGGGAAAATCCCAGGAGAGCGGGACGAGCCCGGGAGTAGGGGAGATCACGGGACGGGGGCGGGGGTGAGATCCGCGGCAAAGGGTGGGTAGCCTTCCAAGCGGGTAGAGGCGGGGAAACAGGAAAGAGCCCTGGAAAAGGGGAAGATCCTGGAAGAGGGAGGAGTAATCGGGAGAAGGGCAGATCCAGGGAGACGAATAAAGGCACTGGCGACAGCCCTGCAAAGGAGGGAGCTTGGAACAAGGGGTAGCTCGGGACTGGGGAAAAGCCGAGAAAGGAGGGTGAACTCAGGAGACAGGGGACAACCTGTGAACGGGGGGAGATCCGGAGTAGAGTGGAGAAGGCCTGGGAAAGCGGGGAAAGACATCAGAGAAGAGAGCCCAGTGGGGGCAGGCCGGGAGCGGAGGCTCCTGCAGGCAGACTGGGAACGCGGAGAGCCCGGAATCACGGAGTCCTGCAGCCGGGCTGAGAACGGGCGCGGGTCAGTGCGGTTCGGGAGAGCGCGGCTGCGGGGCTGGCTCCGGAGGCGGAGGCGCGTGGAAAGCGCTGCTCGGCAGCCCCGGCGGCGCTGAGAGCACAGCCCCGCCCGGGGAGGCAGCGCCACGGGCGCCGCGCGGCTTCCCAGCCCGGCCACGGCACCGCTCGGCTTCGCCGCCGGATCCGCGGCAGCTCGGAGCATCGCTCCCTGCCCGGGCCCGAGGCTCACCTGCGCCAGGTGCACCAGAGCATCGCCTCTGCCTTGACAACCCAGAGCGAGCAGTGCCCGGCAGGGACTGCAGATGCCCTTTGGTGGCAGAGAAAAAAGAGCAAGGAATCTTCCATGGGAGAACCTAGGCAATAGGATGGGGTGTCAGTGTCCAATGTGTTCAGATGCACTCACAATGGTACTATTGCTCTTGGCTCAGAACATGGAAAAGAAGTGGGCAGACACAAATCAGCAGCTGGTTGCAATATCCAGGGATCAGTTATCAGAAGAAAATGCTATGCAACTGCTGGAATGCTTAATGGATGACTGATCACCCTTTGCCAAGTAATCTGGACTTGTTAGGGGCAGCATACTTCTGTCTCAAAAATTACTCTAGAGATATTCTTAAGAAAATTTTGAAGAAAGGCTCATACACCCACATTTTAATGCAGTTGCTGTGGGCTTGATAAATGAAATCTGCTTTTAATGTCTTGATTTTCCTAAAGATTTGTGGGGATTTTTTTTCACACATGCATGCTTGCTAAGTTTGAGAATCTAAGGTAAGGTCTTTTTATAGGGGATATGGAAGAGACAGGTCTTCAGCCAGCAATATGTCAGTGAGAGAGCTGAACGATGATTACTGAGAAGAAGAACAGCCCTGCAATAGAGGTGTGAGCTGCATTGCACAGCGCTTGCTGTGGGCCAGAGAGCACAAAGCAGTCTGGCCTGGTGGGCCTGAATATTTCTGCCAAACACTCTGCATCTCACACCTTTGCTCGGGCTCAGTGCAGAAATGCAGGATTGCAGGCGCTTCCTCCCAGAGCTGCGTGAGGCGCTGGCTCCTGCAGATGGGCCCTGCCAAGCTGTCCCTGCCTCACGCTGGCCTCGCTTCCCCTGGCACAAGAGCCGGGCCTGAAGAAGGCTGCCCTGTGCTCCAGCCTGCCGAGCAGCCCGGCTCCCTGCCCCGGTGCCCAGAGTGCTGCACACACTGCTGACCTTTGCCAGGAGTTGCAGGGCAGCTGGCAGAAGAGGAGGAATCCTCAGGCAGCCCAGCGGCCCTCGGCTGCCCTTGGCCTTTCTCCTCTCCTGGGCACACTCCAGAGGGCCAATGCCTCCAGGCTGGGCTGTGTCCAGCACGGCTGCGCTTCCCCTGGGCAGCTGCCAGCTGCCACCTGGGCTCTGAGAGTGGAGGATTCACCCGCTGCCAGGAACAGGCACCCAGGGCCCGGCTGCTGCCTCTTGCAGCTCCAAGGGCCTCCTTCCAGCCTGCCTCTGCCGGGGCTCAGCCTCCTCCGGCCTGTGCCGGGGCTCTGCTGGGGCTCCACCCCAGCCAAGGCCGGGCCCACTCTCACCTCCCAGGTGCTGACAGCTCTGCACCACAGGAGACCTTCCCGAGCACCCTCTCTGATCTTTCTGCTTTCTCACTTGAGCAAGGCTCTCCTGCAGCCAAAGAGATTATTGCATTTCGGGATACAAATCCAAGTGGCAGGAGCCCCAGTGCTCTCCAGTCACAGCTGAAAGCCTGCATCTGCACAGGGTGTTTGGGCTGCCTCATTCTTCTTTTGGTGTTGACTTCAAATGCCATTGCCTTTTCTGCCTCAAATAGAAATACCAAAGCTGGCAAAAAACAGACCAGTAGGCCAGATTCCAAAGGCAGTGTTCTCTGGAGAGGATGAATGAAGAACATCCTTCTTCCCCACTTGCACACCATTCCAAAGACACCGCATCACTTTCCACCTTTAAGAAACAACAGACAATTCAGAAGAAATTCTTGAGCGTATTCGCAGAGTGAGAAGGAAGGGAAAGTTCAAGGTGAGTTGTGGTTTCAGAAACTGTATTCATTTCCAATCCTACTCTGCAGTCCTATCAGACAATCCCACTGTAACCCTAACCCTAACCCTAACCTTAACCCTAATCCTAATCTAAATCAAAATCCAAATCCTAATCCTAATCCTAATCCTAATCCTAATCCTAACCTACAATCCTACTCCAAACTGGTTGACGAGTAAATGGTCCTGATGTGATTGGCACATTGTTGTCTTCCTCCTCTTCTTCACTGAAACAATCAGTGGCACCAGGCTGGACGCAGGCTCAGCAAATGTTACAAATGGATGCTGCCGAAAGGGAAAAAAAACAAATCAAGAAAAAATAATGGACCATGACTTTCCAAGCTCAGTGCTTCACAGGATTCCTCTGGCTTATAGAAGGATGCAGGAAGAGGACCAATGGGACCATCTATACCTCCATCTTAATGTGCAGGACTTTGCCATCAGAGGCAAATGTGGCCCAGAATCCCACTCACCCATTTATCCAGGTGTCTTCATCTTGCTAGGATTTTTGCCCTGCCAGTGCTTTAGAAATGGTGCTTCCTGTCCTTGGAGTTTCTTCTTTTCAGGAATCTCTAAAGCCTCACACTGGTCCCTCTCTTTGAAAGACAGGCACTGTACTGATTCCCACAGGGAGACAGAGCAGTGTCTACCTTTCCATGCCCTGCCCCTCGTGTGCTGGATGGCTCCTTCCTTCCCAGCAGGGCCAGCTCAGTGGCACTGGGCCCTGCAGTTCCCTCTCTGCCACACAACCCGGCAGTAACCCTGGCACAGTTCCCGTCTGCTTGAGCGTGCCAGGCAGCAGATGGGGCTGGGACAAGTCCCTCCCAGCTGTCCCTGTTTGCGTGGCAGAAACCTCTAAGGGTGGGCTGGGGGGCACAAACCCGGGCCACTCCGAGGCTCACAGTGAGCCCCCCAAGACCCCTCCTGCCCACAGCCAAATCTCTGACCCCTAGGCTGGGACTGGCTTTCTTGCGCTCCTGCACCACCATTTCATGTCTCTGTACTCTGCATTGCTCTACTTCAATTCTTTTGCCATTAGATAAAATTGAACACTCCACCAAATGACAAAAGAGGGAGACTGAAACAGCCAGAGAAGCTCACTGACTCAGGAAATGCAGAGAGAGGTGGAGTTACTCAGTTTTGTGAAGAACAGGCCCCAGGGAGAATTTATTGCCACTTTCCAAGACTTCAGAGTGGCTTTGAAGAAAGCGAGGGACATCTTTTATAACAGGGCCAGTTACAATAAGATGTGGGTGAATATTTTTAAACACAAATAGGATCTAATCAGAACTTGTTTACTCAGAGCATGGTGCCACCCTGGCACAGGTTGCCCCAAGAGCTTGTAGGTGCCCCATCCCTGCAACCATTCTAGCTCCAGTGGGAAAGGGCTCTGAGCAACCTGATCTCTTTAAAGATGTCCCTGCTCATTGCAGGACACTTGCACCAGAGGACCTTTACAGGACCCTGCCAGCCCAGCCCAGTCTAGGATTCCTCACCATTTTAATTTGAAGAGCACCAAGAATGGAGGTGAGGAGGAAGGGGGCTCATGTGATGCCTTGGACTTGAGTGGAGGAGGAGCCCATCCCTCAGAGCCTGTTTCACCTGCAGCCCCTTCACATTTTACCTGCAGGAGCTCCCTGGCAGACCAGCGCTGCTCCTCGTCTGTCTGCAGGCAGCAGCTCAGGAAGTCACGCAGGCAAGGCGAGAATCGGTTGGGCTGCTGCAGCCGTGGGGTCCCTACTGTGGCTATCAGTTGTGTAGCCTGGAGAAAAAGGAGACACCAGGCTCCACTTGCTGCTTTCGCATCTCTAAGTGCTCTCCCACCTCCCTTAGTTTAACCTCTGTTCTTCAGGGCAGTTTCTGCCCTGGCAGAGACCCAGAGATCATTTTCCTTTACCAACCAAAAACCCAAACCCTGATGCAGCCACAGCTTTTCCACCATCCCGAAGATCTTGCCTTGGCAGCTGATTACTTTGGCTGACCTAGTTAGTGGGAACTACATCAGCATAAGCACATTTGTTTCTCTGAGGATTCACACCAGCTTGAGAGGCTTTTTGGAAGAGGGACTGTGCTGTACAAACTAATTTCAAGGCTTAGTACATGAAAGGCATGTCTGCAGTGCTTGTTGGTCCTTTAAGCGCACGTGCCCAAGAACAAAACTCATCATATTTCTTGTGCTTTTCTTGAAAACAATGGTCATTGGAAGGAAAGAAAGGGAATCCATCAATTAATCCCCAGGTAAGAAAATCAACATTTGCAATCTCATCTTCAACAGAGACACATTTAGATGCCTGCACAAATGTATTTGGAGGAAAATTCCTGTTTGGGCACAAAGGAGCCACCTGCAGCTCTGTCTCTCAGCAGTCTGAAAATTGCAGGTTCCCATTTTGCAGCAAAAGGAAAATTGTCATGGTCAGAAGAAGGAGAGGTGCCATCCCTATGGCCACCCTCTGCTCACTTGGCTACTCAAGTCAATGTATTAATGGTAGGCCCATGCCAGAAAGAGCCAGGAAACAAAGGGGAGGCTTTGGCAGCCTGTCCGCATCAGCAGGCTCTGGCTTGGTGACACAGAGAATGTGCCTTTGGCTAGGAGAGAAACACGGTGACTGAGTGTTTCAGCAGCACTGTACAAGAAGCAGAAGAGACTCAGTGGTCTTTACACTCTCATGCCCAGGTTTCAGGCATGTTTCCCAGTGAGAAGAAACTGCTCAGGGAGATTGGCTCATCTCTAAAGACCACAGTTTTAGAAACTTTGTTGGGTGGATGTTGCCTTCCCTCATTTCTGTAAAGAACAGCAGTTGTCAGATGCTTCTTTTCTGCTATTAAGGCTATCTCCACAGCCAAAGGACTAGAACCACTTAAAAGCCAAAGGAAAGTGTTGCCTGAGAATAGAGTTTGTTTGGAGTTTCTTTGCATGTGGTAAGGCTTGAGTTCCCCCACTGCTGCAACCACAACTACAGCAGATGCTGATGTGTTGCAGGCACATTTTTAGGAGGGGTCCTTGGTGGAAGCAGTTCAGGCAGATGGCAATGGGCTTTTGTCCAATGGCACGCAGGACAAGGGACAGGTGAGAAAGAGAGTGGGATCAGTGAGTATTTGCTCCTTACCGTGATGGGACTTTGGTTCCAGTAGGGAGGTTCTTGCTCTATCATTTCAATCCCCACAATTCCAAAAGACCATATGTCCACTTTGGGACCATATGGTTGACCTGTCAGCACTTCGGGCGCCAGCCACCAAGGAGTCCCGGCTACCGAGCACCGTCTGCTCTGCTCAGGGCTGAGCTGAGTAGAGAGGCCAAAATCACCTGAGGAGAAAGCAAAACACTGTTTCTATTTGAATTCTGTGCAATTAGGAAAGCAAGCCAAAGAATTCCCCAGTAGAAGTGTTTGAAAATGTGCTGTTGAATCTCCTGGCATTGGCGACTTTTAAGCTCCCCCCATTTTTACACTGTCCCCAGTAGTGTCTTTTGTTCTTTGGAAGCTTTAGACTTGTAACTCCCTCCCTCGGGAAGGGACACACACAGAGCAAGGCCACTCTTGACTGCTTCTTCCTTCTCCTATCCCTGTGCACGTTGCAACTGTGCCCTCAGCTCACAGCGGGTGTCCCTGCGCTGCCACCAGCACCATTTTTGGGGAGCTGGCTGTCACTCCAAGCAGCCCCACCCCCACATCCCTGGAATGCTGCTCCTGACCAAGAATACACTGACCCAGCTTGACAGAACCATCGGTTTTGAGAAGGATGTTATCACTCTTCACATCTCTATGGATCACATGGTTTGTGTGAAGAAAATGCAGTCCTTGCAGGCACTGAGAGAGAAAACAGAAAGAGGAGGGCAAAAATGAGTGATGTGATTTCATCCCATAAGAATAGCAACAAAGAATCCAAAAGATTCCCTCTCCAGGGGAATGGGCAGTAATGGCAGAACACAGTGCCACTGAGAGGAAGTGCTTGCTGCTCCAACACTTGCAGAGCAGGACCTTTCTGAGGAAAGGCATGTCAGCTTCTGAAAGAGCAACAGCACCTGCTGTTGTAGACTGTTCCCTGCAAACCAGCCAGGATGACTGCTGCTGCAGTGCATGTGCTCAGAAGCAAAGAGCCTTTTGGCTGCACTCCTGTCCTTGTATGCTGAGGCCTGAGAGAAACGAGTCTCTGTCTTTTTTCTTTGCTGATCATTTCCATTCCTGCCACCAGCACCTTGCTGTCACAGGCAAGGAATGCAGTGAAGACAGACTCCAGGCAAACATTTAGAGAGGCAAGGTGGAGAACAGCAAATAAAAAGACATGAGCCAGAGCGAGAATACAACAGCAGGAGAGAAGAGTACTGGCACTGAGTACAGGGAGTGCAGGGGCACTGGCAGGCCTTTCACTTGAGATGCTTTTACTTGCCCATAGCATAGCAGCAACACAGAACCAAAGTTTGGCACAGGAAATCACTGCCGGTCTGAGCCCCTGTTTCCCAGACAATCCTGCCCAAGCCCTTGGAAACACAGATGGGATTGCTGACCTCGCGACTGATGGCTGCTGCCTCATCTTCATACAGGGAGGTCGTGCTGAGGATATCGTTCAGGGTGCCTCCGTCCATGTACTCCAGCACCAGCCAGAGTTCCTCACCCACAAGGTAGCTGAAAGAAGGAAACAAGGCCCTGGAGATGAGCATGCATGGCTACGTTGATTTTTGCTTCCAGGTTTCTTATTTCCAGATGCCTTTGTGACAAGGACACAATCATAGCAACAGACATTCCCTCTTGGCTGTGCATTGTTTGCAAGCTGAGCAGTCTCAAGGAGACAGGCACCGCTGTGAAAAAGGAGATGTCTTAGGTGGCTAACAATGAAAAATGCAGTTTAGAAACAGCCCAGAAAAAATCCTGTCAGGCATGGTGTTTCTGGAAAGAAGCACCTAGTCTTCCTGGCATGCCCTTCAATGGCAAAGAGTGGCAACAATCCAAGTGTAATCCATTTTAGGACGGTTCATCAGCACTTCAGAAACTTGAAAAAATCAATCCCAAATAAATGTGGAGGCAGTAAACTTTGAGGCTGACGACTAAGGAAGATACAGCTGATCCAGGTTGTGAATAATTTTGGAATAATTTTCAAACTAGGTGTGCCAGGGAAGACTCATGCAGACAGGATGCACTCTCTTCTCATCCATTGGAGATGAGTAGAGAGATAGGAATAAATAAAAATTAACAGCTCTACTTTCTGCCACTGACCAAAGTGGGTTTTTAACCTCTCATGCTCTCATGTTTGCTGTATGTAAATGCACACATGGGATAAGACCATAACCACTCACCTGTCTAAATAATTCACAACATTGGGACTCCTGTACCTCTTCATGATTTGGATTTCATTAACGCTTCGTTCCATCCTCTTCGGTCCTTGAATATCTATTTTCTTTATGGCCACCTAAAATGACATTGAAAATCAGTAACTTGAGCAGTTGGTGGCAGGAGACAACAATGCACATGGAGCAAGTGATTTTGCAATGACACAGCTGAGCTGTGCCAAACTGCCTGGTGATTAGGCACTGCAGTAATTAGGAACTGACATTCCAACAGCCCATTTCTCTGCTGCCTTGAGAGCCAGTTAAAGGACACGTGGGGCCACTGACATTTTGCCTTGTCCACTTGGTAACAGTTGTGTCTCAACTATCACCCACAGACGTCTGACCACAATCTCTGCTGCTCTTTCTAGGATTCAGAATAAGTAATCAATACCTTAATATTCTGTGGATACATCTTGGGCTATGGGCAGGGCTTAGGGCTTTTAGGGCACTTGCAGATCTCTCCCTATGTGCAGTTGCCAAGTGCAGCACTGCAGGTGGCTAAGGAACTACCAGTAACTTTCCGATGGATTTGCTGGCAGCCAGAATCGAGAATTCAGGACTTTGAAGGTGTAACCCCAAAGAGCAGGGAGGTGCTCTAAGGCACGACCTTTGTTTTAGCAATGGAGAACGAGTGAGCGCGTCCTTGTCTGAAAGGAAGGGCTGCCCTGCGTGCCTGCCTTCCAGCAGCTGAGGAGGACAAAGTGCCAAATGTATTTTTCAGGCTGGCACCAGTCTGTGCTTCTTGTGCCTTTTCAGCAGGGGTCTAGCCAAAGCTCCAGCCCCAGCTCACACCAGAGGGGAAAGCCCCTCAAGAGCAGCAGAGTCTGCAGGGGCTCTTGACATTTACCTCTCCTCCTGAGGCAGTGTCGAGTGCTTTAAAAACCTCTCCAAAACTCCTAGAAACAAAGGAGAAGCAGAGAAATGTGAAGCCATTTGAATCTTGCAGTGAAAGCCAGCACACACAGGAGATCTGTGCTGTAAATGCCTAAAACCTGCAGGACACTGGAAGCATGGAGATGTCCTTGACAATGCCTTCTGAGCACACTTAGAAATTCTGATCAGCACTGACAATTTAAGCCCAGTGCCTGAACACATTTGTAGCTTGTCTGACTTCACGCCTGATACCTATTCCACCAGCAAAACACTTGATGCATAGTTATGTAAAATTAGCATTGCTTGGACTCACCCACTGCCAATATTTTCCAGTTCAATGTATTTGATGATAGGATTTTCCATCTTCACCATTCTCCCTGAGGGAAACAAAATGCAAGATGTTCACTTTAAAGCAGAGATCCCACCTTCTCAGAGATACAAAAGGCAGCCCCACTGTCTGGGGCTCTGAGACCTCCCTTGGTTACCCAGCTCTGAGCTGGCTAAGAACAACAGGAACAGGTACTGGAACAACAAGAAAAGAACAGCACATCCACAGCACAAGTCTGCCTGGCACAGAGACTGATTTTTTGTATCATTTGAAGTGAGAGACCTCTTGACAGCAGAGGAGTCTCCTCTCAGAGGAGACTGAGACCAGAAGAGAATACCTACCAAGGCAAGTAAGTTTGTCATCTAGAAACATTAAGGAGAGCTGGAACTAACAGTGCCTTTGCTTTCTTGGGAATAAAGACTGCGAGATTTAGAAAAGGTTTCCTACTTCCTAAGATTAAATGCACCTGGACATCCAGAATCAATTGCTCTGAACAGATGTCAAGTTCAGAACAGGAGGAATATTGCCAAGTGTTCCCATCTTTTCCACCTTGCAGCACTTTGCCAGAAGAATGCCTCTGCGTTTGTAAACCAGAGCAGCTCATGCTAGAACCAATCGTGACGGGGCTTTCAGCATCAGGACCCGCACCCTTTATGAGCAGGCTGAGCTCAAAGACGCCCTTGTCCGTGCCCTGCGCGAAGAACCACGCCGCTTCTCTTCACCCTGACAGCGCGGATCAGTCGCTCCCATTGCACTCGCCCTCTCGGTACCCCACACCTCCCCATCTTCCCAACTCGGAACGGCGGGCACGGGCACAGAGGGCAGCAGTGCTCCTCAGGCACCCCTGTGACACAGAGAGCTGCCCAGAGGAGATGCTGACCCTCTTGTGAGTCCAGGCCGTGCGAGGCAGAAGCCGGCCCAGAGAAGGGGCTGCAGCCTCAGGCAGCTCCGCGCTGCAGCAGCCGGGAAGCAGCGGGACCCTCCCAGCTAAGGGAGGCTCCAGCCTCTGCAGTCCCTCCAGCCCCCAGGGGCAGGGCAGTGACCACAACAAGTCTGGCAAAGCCCAAGCATGAGCACTGACAGGCACTGATGGGAAGAAGCCACAGGCAGCCTGAGCCCCATACGAGCTTTTTCCCCCATTCAGGACACAACAGGATGGGCTTTGAGATCAGCCCCACCGAGGTGTGGATCAGTGCCCTTTTTGTCCCAACAGGTGATGGCAGACACAGAATCCACTGGGCTCTGGTCTGAGCCCCACCAGGTCTTATCTGAGAGCACAGCACCAGCAGCTGATATGGGCTAGAAGCAGATTCATTGGGTTGTGCTGCAGAATCAGAAAGGGCTTGTTTTGTTCTCCTGGAGACTGATCTCAGCAGGGCTTCTACCAGTGGCTAGAACCCAAGCAGTCACAGTCTTCTGCTGATGCAGGAACAATTCCTGCTTCTGCCTTCAGCAGAGAGGGAAGCCCCGGTAAACTCCAGCCAGTCTAAGCTGCCCTCAGAGGCAGCAGGAACACCCAGAGTTCTCTCTTGCTGCCTTGGAGCAATGCCAGCACTTCTGTGACACTGAAGTGAGGAGGACCCTTTGGTACAGCTCTGCTGACATGTGCACACAATACACTGTCCCTCAGATAAGAAAGATAGCAGACGTACTGTGTTGCTCCGGGGAGTCACCCGCCATCTCCAGTTGCTGAGCAGCAGCTGGGTCAGCACGGGAGGTGAACCAAGTGCTCAGGCTCCACGTCTTCGGCTGGGGAGCAAAGGCTCCTTGGGACGGCGCAGTTGCAGCAGCTTCAGTGTCAGAGTTGATGTAGATCTGAGAGAAGAAATGAGTTGATGTCAGGAAGGTGTTGCAGAGATTGCCCTGAAATGCAAGAGAAATTGCCATTTGAAATGCGAGCCCTTAGGAAGCTGCTGTCAGCCACATGCAGAGCTCTTCAACTGGATTGCTTTGGATGTCCACTTGTGAAACCAAATGGTCAAAACCAAAGGCTGGTTTTCCTCAAGTTCATAGCCACTTTCTTGTTCTAAAGGATGACTGCAGCAACGACCGCTCCACTTCCTCCCAAAGACTTCTTTCCCCCTCCTAGGTCTGCAGATATATTTGCAGCTCCTCATTCTAATGTTCTACCTCCTGCCATGAAATTCTCTTTTTCTGCACCTTCCTTGGGACGTGCTTATCCTGCAGCATCTCTGGATGGTACAGTTCCTGGGCCTCATGCCAGCTTCGGGGCTCTTGGTTGCCCATCATTTGCTGGAACTCGCTGCAGGCTGCCAGGTAGGATGGTGAACCTTCCACCTGAAGTCAAACAGAACAAAGCAGTCAGAGACTACAGCTTGTCCATGTCAGCCAGGAGTCATCGACTGCAAAGAAGGTAAATGACAGGAGGAGATTCACAAGGGATACAGACAGCTTGTAGCTCATATTCCAAATCTATGTGAGTGACCATGTTCACCTGCAAAAACACCTCAAGAAACAAGGTCACCTGGAAGAAGCCAGCAGGAGTTCACTGGGATGACTGCTGGCTAAATGGCCAAGGGAGTAATGCCACTGTCTAGAGCATCAGCTGAGATTCAGCAGAGCAGGAAGTGTCCTTGAGAGCAGCTCTGACAGAGGCCTCATCAGGATGGCACTCAGAGGCAACACCCCACCCCCCTGCTGCTCTGCACTGCAAAGGCAAGGAGGGCAGAAACCACCCCTTGGGTGACTGCAGTGCCTATTGATATTTCACTCGCTTTTCTAGAGCCTTTTGCTCCTGAAGGAGGCAATTAATTTTCTCTTTGATGATTTTGATTTTTTCATCTGTCCTCTTCTTCCTTGCCTTGATCCTAGCCTCAGTTTCCTGCAGCTGTGCCGGCACCTGTTTGTCCATGTTCTGTAAACAACAATGGAAAGGACTCTCTTTCATGAGTGGAGTGGCTGCCATTCTTTCATTCACCTGTTTTTGTTGACTGTCCCTCTGCATAGGGAGATTCTTCTCCTCTTGGATGTCTTCATTCCTTCTCTTCACTGCCATGTCACTCTGAGCTTCGGGCAGCTCTGCTTGTGGTTCTACCTGGATGTTCTGTGCACACAAATGCAGAGCAAGTGACTGGGAGCTGCCATCAGACTCAGCATTTCCCTCTTTTAGCCTCAAAATCACATTGATTCAGCCTCGTCTTTCTGCTTCCCTTTCTGCTTCCCTACCCACATCTGCTCCCAATGTAACCCTCCTGTCCCAGGGCTGTTCTCTGCAGATTCCAAGGCTCTGTGCTTCAGGTGCCTGTGGGATTCCTGGCCTCCTCAGTCCCAAGTGCTGTTGTTTATGCCCTTCTTCCTGCCCTTCCCTCTGTGCCCTGGCCAGTCAGGCTTACCTGGCCTTTCTCCTGTGGCACTTCCACCTGCTGCCCGAGCTGCTCTTCCTGCTCTCGGGCTGGGAAGAGCTCTCCCTGAGTCTTGCATGGCATCTCTGATGAAGCACTCTGCTCCTGCTCTCTCTCTAGAAGCACCTGCACAGAAAGCAAGAGAAGATGGGTTTCAGCTTCCCATAGGACCTTTGTGGGCCAAGACTCAAAGACTGCTGGGCTCACACGTTCCCAAAGCACTGTGCTGCCGCTCGGCTGGGCCATTCTCAGTTTGAGAGGAGGCACAGATTCCAAAGTGGCCCTGGCCCTACAATCAGGGGCCATCTGGGACTGAAGCTGCAAGAGCCTCTCAGGCAGCTGACAGGGAAGGTGTGGCATTTCTCAAGGGTCTGGTGAGGGCCTCCCTCTGCTTGTGCCATGTCCTGTTTGTCTCTCCTGAAGGGATGCGTTTAGGTGAGCATTGCATCTTCCACTGCTTTGGAGCAGAGCCAGGAAGATTCAAATAGATAGATAGATAGACAGATCTCACTTTTATAATCTCTCTTTACTGTACTGTGGGATTTACATTCATTGAACGGAGAGAGATATAATTCCATCTCCTAGGTTTTTTTTATGGAAAGGCAGTGAGAAACATAGAGAAGAAGAGAAAACAATATTACCTCTATTTGCTGTTCTTTAATTTTAGTACATGTAGAATGTGTATAGTGATTGTTTACTGAAAGTGATTTGTTAATTGCATTTTAGGGATAGTTGCTTTGATTGATTAGCTAATTAGATAAAGGACTGTGTGGAGACAGTCACTAGTTTTTCTTTAGTATCTTTTTAGTATAGTATTTCTTTACTATAGTTTTAACATAGTACTAGTGTAATATAACATAGCTTAATAAAGCATTTGTATAAAATTCTAAATCACACAGTCAAAGCACATTTTTCGCCACGTGTGGGTCACCCTGAATCAATACTGTCCTTTCTGTCGCTACAAACATCAAGACTCGGTTGCAGTGCCCCAGTCAGAAGCCATCCTTTCTTGCTCTCCTGTTGCTTCAGTAACCCACACTCTTGGGGAATCTGGAGCATGTGGGTCCTTATGGAATGCAATCAGACCCAGAACACTGCACTGGGAAATGTACTCTTTGTGCATCTGTGCTCGGGCAAGTTCTTCTCTTGCACTTGACCACACTGATGGTGCTAAAGTGGCTCGAATCAGAAATGCAGCCCAGCCCTTTCCACCTCCTCTAATCTCTGAGGGCCAGCTGGAATGCAAGGGCATTGATTTCCTGCTCAATTCCCAAACACAACACACACTGATTCCCTGGGTTGCCAAATGACATGGGAGCTGTTAACTTGAAGATGACGGGCAAGCCCTACTGGCTGGTCTGGCACCAGAACAGCTCGTTCTGCACCAACATCCCTGCCCCAAACTATGTGTTCTTGTGCAAAAATACTGCATTATCCAGAACTGCCTCCTTGAAAACTAAAAGTCTTGCAGAATTTCTGCCAGTGCTGGAAAAGGGCAGGAAAGATTGAGAAAAAGTGCACTTGCTCCCTGGAGAAGGAGAAATTGCCCAAGGGTTCTTTTTCTATCAAACAAACAAATCAACAAAATATGAAAGTGTTACCCACACCAGTGTCTAAAGCACTTGGATGCAGTGAGGGGATGTCTGGAAGGGAAACAGGCCTTGTGCTGAGCTTTGGATCTATGGATCTAAGGCAGCGATCTATGGAAGTCCGCCTGAAGGTGCCTCATGAGCCCCCCCATTGTCCAGGCTAAAGCTCCCTCAGCACCTCCTCCCTGGCCTTGTGCTGCACCCCCTTGCCCAGCTCCCCTGTCCTTCTGTGCACATGCTGCAGCCCCTCCATGACTTTCTGCTTCCCACGGCCCACAAGTGCACACAGCACTCCAGCTGTGGCCGCAGCGCTGCCCAGCACAGGGCCACGCTCACTGCCCTGCTCCTGCTGCCCCACTGCTGCTGGCACAGCCACCATGCCCTTGGCCTTCTTGACCCCCTGGCCACACGCTGCCTCATCTTCAGCTGCTCAAGGCCGCCAGCCCATAATCCTTTTTGCCCATGCAGCTCCCCAGCCACAAAGGTGCCTATTTGACTTCAGATACAGCAGGCACCATTGCAAGATGGCCTTCCTGTTCCAACACCTCATGTTCCAAGTAGATATCAGCCACTGCCCCTTCTCACCAGCGAGGGCTCCTTGCTGAGCTCCACGTGGCCTCTGGGCTCTGGGTGCAGCCTGTCCTCGCACTCGCTCAGCAGGTGCCTGGACAAAACTGACAGGGCACTGGCACCGTGCTTGCTCAAGTGCAGACCCTGCAGGGCCGTGACAGCCTCCGGCCTGCCCTCTGCCACTGCCCTGACAGAGTCTGCTGTTCGCTCCAGGGAGGCTGAGGTGACATCAGCCTCTGCCTGCAGCTCAGCCGTGCCCTCGGTTGTTGCGGCGCTGGTGTTTCTGCGCCTACGGCCCAGGAGCCTCTGCAGTATCTGCAACAGAAGGAAGGGCAGGAAGAGAGGGACGTTCCGTGGCCTGCTCCAAGCGCGGCACTGGGCCAAGCAGTGCCAGCAGGCCCAGCCCAGGTGGGGATGGCCACAGGTACCTGCGCTGGTCTGTGGAAGCAGCCGCGAGTGGGGTCCCGCTCCAGTGTCCCATCCTTGCCCGCATCTGGCAAAGAGCAAATGCAGCCAGAGCTGAGGGGCTGCGGGAGAGGTCGGAGAACACGGCCTAGCCGTGCACGGCCCAGGCAGGGACAGCCCCCGGGTACCCAACGGACCAGAGCACGGCCAGCAGGGGCAGCCCCAGCCCTTCTTACATACTGTCTGTGGGGACATCCATAGAGGCAGGGATGGGATGGGGCAAGGGCGGCCACAGACACCAGCCCTGCGGCCCGGCCCTGCCACTCACCGTCCTGCACTGGCTGCAACTTCTCCGGCTCTGCAGGCTGCTGTGCTGGGGAGGCTGAAGGCCCTTTCTTTTTCTTGCCCCGAAGCACCCTGAAGAGCCTGAGCACTCTGCCTGCCATCCCACTTTTTGGCCTCTAGGGCACCTTTGAGCCAGATGACTGGGAAAAGCTCTGATTTAGGAAGTCCTGCAGTCTGGCCACAAGGCCAGCCACAGGAGAAATGGCTTGGAAAACCTGGTGGGTCAGTGACCAAAGAGCTGGCTGTGTGGGGCTCCTCACAGCACAGCTCTGGCACGTCCTCTCCTCTCACGTGCACCGAGCACTGTGGCGTTGCTTCGTCACCGCCAGCAGCCACTTCACCACGTGTCACAAAGGGCCCTGTTCCATTCCATTCCATGGTAACCGTGCTGTGCCGTGTCAGCAAGGGCCCTTAGACACGCTGCCAAGTTCTCTGGGGCTACCCCAACCCTGCCCCAAATGCCTCTGATTGGAACAAATCCATTGCCCCAAGTGTCTAAGACATCCTGGGACACGCCAAGCCCAGCCAAGTGCTCAGGGGAGGACTCTCCACGGTGCCAGGCCAGCACAGCCCAGCTCACTGCTGGCTCTGGAGCAGAGCAGCTTCCAGCAAGCACGGGACAAACACATGTTGCCAAGAGTTAAAACTCACCAGACAGGGGAGGTGGCATGAATGTGTGCATCAAGGCCTTTGAATTCACAGCTCCCCAACACAGCTTTGGGGCACTTGGCTGGACAAACAGAATTCGGCTCAGACCTGTGCTCAAAGGCGGGCAACAAACCCTGCCGAAGTTGCTTGGCTTGGTCTCTGCAGGCCCAGGCAGATGCCAAAGCTGCTCTTCACATCCTTCCCCTGCCCCTCAGCCAAGTGCGAGGACTGAAGGAAACACAGGAAGTCAAATGGAGACACTTGCACCTGTCTCATTGGGGGCTCCTGGGGAAGCAGTTTCCTTGGCAATCAAGCCCCTCTCTTCCAAGGGCACTTCCCCAAATGTGTACATCTCCTGGGCAACACCAACCCACCCTTAAGTGCGGGGTGCAGAGGTTCATGGGCATCACACCATAACCAATATGATCCAGTGAAGCTAAATTTATTATTCCTAAAAAGACTCTATTTATAATAAATCTCTACTGTCTATGCCTCTCTAGCTAATATATGATTGGTTAATCCTAGCTTTTCACATCTCTAAAATAGAATGCTGATTGGATTATCTAAGTTTTCATGCATCTTGCTGGGGTTGTATGGCCCCCCCATGGCTCACTTTCCCAAGCTTGCTGACAAACATGCTAAGTCCTGATGACTCTTCTTCTTGCGTCTTCTTCAAGGATATACCGACCCCATTTCTGAATATGTCCATAATTCATTCTTTGTGAACGTGTTCATTGTCCATTATTACAAGCAGGCTGGATTGTGCATCGGCTCAATAAGGCCGTTGTCTTGCAAAAACTCCTCCACCTGCAAAAATATCTTCAACAGTTCCCCGCTTTTGTTTTTGCACAAGCCAGACTGATTTAAAAGCGCAGTCAATTTCTTTTTGCACACAGCATAGTAAGCAAGGCACGATTAGCAGAACTGAAAAAAGAATGAAATACAAAGCCAATAATATGTAAGATTATTTATTCATTACATAGCCAAGAATACCTAATACCAAAGCATACTAAGTCCTTGAGCCAGCCTCTTATTTCCCAGGATTTTAGCCACTCATCCAAAGAATTCTAAACAACTGTCAGATTTATCATCTTCTCCTTAAGCAATGACACTTTCTTGTCCATAGATTCAGAGTGCTCAGAGAGATTCATGCAACACATCCCTTCAAAATCTTCACACCCATCTCTCTGTGCTAGCAACAAAAACACTATTGCAGCCCTATCCTGTAATACAGCGTGGCGTATGCTACCTACATCAGTGGTAAGCTCATTCAGTATTGCAGATGTAATGTTAATTGGTTTGTCTGTCCAACAAGCCAACCGTTTGAATTGTGTAAGGGCCTGTGATGAAGCTACTCCTGGTGTAAAAAGTGATGCCAGTATAACCAACGGCATATTCTACAATTCTACATTATTCTTACAGTCTGAGCCTAATAGATGCACACTACATTTTGGACATTGGAATTTGTGCCTGATGTCAAGCATCTGTTGAATGCTAGGGGCAAACAGTGTCAATTTCCCAAAATAGCACAGTCCTCCTCATGCTTTCTCAGGAATCTCCGGCTAAGTTTAATCTCCACAAATGAGAAAAACTGCAGGAGGTGACATCCTTGCAGATTTTGGTTTTAGGGATACAACCATGTCCAATTGGCACAGTCTGCCGTGGTATTGTAATACCAGGAAGAAACAGGAGATATCCAAGTGCCATCATCACCGGGGTTTCCTGATTTCTCCCTAATCAGCTCTTTACCCCTGTGGTACTCATAGAACAAACAGTAATTTCCTGGCACTGATCCCAAAATATCTAATTCCTGTGGTCACTGTCTGGTAGTATTTAAACCTTGAATGATTGTAAATGCCTGAATTCCTAACGGATTTCTAGGGATGCTTTGTTTTTCACACCAAATTTCTGTGATCATCCCATTTTGATTAGTGCACCAATTTGAACAGGCCTTACTCAAGTTGCCATAAATTTGAGCTCTGGCCCAATTTCCCAATTCTTCCATTGAGTCTAAAGGAATTCCAATGAAACAGGTGCCAAATGGATCTGAAGGTGGAGCTAGTGATAGGCAGAAAGATTCCTGCCTTGTTCTGTTAGCCTATGGAACCTTCATGTTAGGTCGCTGCTTTATCTTGTATACCCCCTGCGTTTCCTTAATCACTCTACTAAGCAACATTGTTAATATTTGCCAGACTGGTGCCATTGTTGCCCTTGTGGTCCATCACGCCTGCGCTTTACTCAAACTGCTTTAGCTTGTTCTCACTCCAAATCTCTCAAGTGATGTGTTTGTGGTATTGCTATTCTTCCTCTACATTCTGTAGCTATTATCTTGCTCTCTAGCACAATTTGATTTACTACAGCAATTAAAGCAAGTTTAAACTGCAATTGCAGTAACAATCTTTGCGTATATATTTCTATCAAAGATACATCTTAGAGAAAACTCTGATATCTTCGTGAGTTATGCCTTAAAAATTTAGCTAATGCCATTCTCGGGGTACTAGTGTTAAGTGTGTAAGAGCAGTTATTGCATATTAGGTTGATAGGCTCAAATTATTGCTTTTTTCCTCGGACCACTACGCAATTTTGTTCTTCACAAATTTGTCCCCAAGTGTTTTAGTTGCACTGGATACAATGAACCTTAAGCCATGGTTTACATGCACAACTATGCAGATACCAAGCATTTTCTATCTGATTTACAACTTGTGAGGGAAGTGAAGGTCCACGTGGCTGGAATCCAACGAATGCCTTTATCTGTAAGTAAGCACATAGAATTTCTTCCTCTTCATTTCACTGTAGCTGGTCCTTGCCACACCCTGTTCCTGGAGTTTTGAACATGACCTGAATGCCGTCAGGCAATTCCTCCCTTGGATTATGCGTGAGGGCATGATGCACAAGAATAGGTGCATCTTCCCTATCTCCTTTTGTTCTGAGCTAATTAGGCACAAAATTGGCTTTAGCTGTTTTTTCCTCAGGGGATAATCCTGCTGTTCCCCCTTTTTGTTTTTGCAACATGTCCTTGAACATCTGATGGTCACGCTCAATAATTGCCTGTCCAGTAGGATTGTGAGAAATACCAGCGTCATGTCAAATACCCCATAAATTACAGAAACCTTTGAATCTTAAGGAACACGAAGCAGGACTATTGTCATTCTTAATTGCTAAGGGGATACCTAATATGGCAAAGAAATTGAACAAATATTTCTCAACATGACGTCTCACCTGTTAAGAGAGTAGCCCAAAAAACACAAGCATAGGTATCAATGCAAACATGTACAAATTTTTGCTGACCAAATTCTTCTACATGAGTTACATCCATTTGTCAAAACTGCGAGTGCTGAGTACGCCTAGGGCTAACACCATGCCTAAACCAATGCCATCTCGTTGACCGGTCAGGACAGGATCATGCAATACTAGAAGCATCAGTAAAGGGAATAGCAAATTGTTTACCTAACATTTTTGCAGATTGATGAAGAAATGCATGGGAAGTTTTGGCCTGTCATCCTGTGCCACTTCCCTGTCACCTCAGTGCCACCATGGCCCTCGGCTGCCCCACAGCCCTCAGCCCCAGCAGCAGCTCAGGGTCAGCGTCCCTTTGGCGCCACCGCCCCCTCAGCCCCCTCAGCCCCCTCTGTCTCACCGTCCTTCAGCAGCTCCTCAGGGGACAGGGCCTGGGCCAGCGGCAGCTCCCACCGCTCCAGGGACAGCCGGGGCTGGAAGTGCTGCTCCGCCCGGCCCGGCCGCCAGCTCGGACCCAGCACAGGGACAGGGGACACAGGGGGCACCGGGGCAAAAGCAAGAGGTGAAAAAGGCACCCGAGGGGGGAAAGAGGTAAAAATGCAGACTAGGCTTACACAGCTCAATCTATGCATCTAAACTTCCAGATACCTCTTACTAAATAACTAAGCGTATTTCTAGATCTATATCTAAGCATCTAAATTTAAGCATCTAAATGTAGGTGCCTAAATGTAGGCATCTAAATGTAACTCTATTAATGTATAAATGTAGATCTCAAAATCTAGAAATATTAATAATTCTATCCCATCTAGAACAATAGAGATCAATTTAACTATATAGATGTATATATATGCACATATAAACAGACCTCTGTAAATCTATAAATGCAACTATATGGATATAGAAAGAGAATTGTAGAAATCCATAAATCTATGTGTACACTAAGGGATTCCACCCATCTGATGCTCACAGGCTCTGCCTCTAGTCCTTCTTCCCATGCAGGGCAGCCCTCCTGACAAGGCAGATTAGCTGGAAGTCTGGGAAGCAAAGGGAACACTGGGTCAATATTGGCCTCTCTGTATTATCTGTCCCTTTGGAATTAACTGCCCTTCTATCAAAGTCTGTAAAAGCTGAGCCAAAAGGCAAAATCTCACTTGGCAATTTGAAGCCTGCTCTTCAAAGAGCCAGACTCCTCCCAAGAGTTTATAACTTCTGAAGTTTTGAAATATCCCAATACACTGAAAGCCCTCAGTGTATTGGGATACTTTCGCAAGGCCAAGGGCCCCCATGAGAGCTTGAAACACAGACAGACCCAGCTGCCACAAAGAAGCCCAGCCTGGTTCTTTCTCTGTGCTGACAGAGACACCTCAGTCCTCACTGAAATGGCTGAAGCTGAAGGTGCTGGCAGCTGAGTTATGAACTAGCACCGTTCCCTGCCATCCACAACCTGCCCTCTGCAGTGAGCCACAGCTCCTCCAAAACAACCACCAGCTCTGGGATGAACAGCTGGGTGACAAATGACCAGGTAATATTGGCTTAGGCATTTATGTATTAGCTGATGGACAATGTTAGTGATTATAGGTATTTAGAAATAGCTTCAGTTAGAACTCTTTTAGCTGCTTCTAATATAACAGAATCTATCAGCTTAAGTTTGCACTGTTTTGCTCATAGAAACAGTAGTGTAATGAATATAATATTGATGCATCACTTATGGAAACAATTGTGTGATGAATGTACTGTGTCATAGACCCTAGCAAGACATAACGGGAAAAAAGGCTTGTGTGTAACTAAAACCAGTGTAAGGCTGTCCACTGACCAACCTGTCCAAGGGATAAAATAATCCTGACACAAGGCAGAGAACCAGAGGACAATTAGAGAATACCATGTGAAATTTAGGGAGAACCTACTAAAGCCTTATCAGAGGAGGTGAAACAGCAGGAAGGAGACAAAAGCTGAAATAAAATATGTTGACATGATGACACGTTGTCATGCAGTAAACCTGAGTGCGAAGCAGTCAAAATAAGGAGTTCCCAAAACATGAGAAAATTCCCAAGAATGCTTGAAAACTTCATGAAACACATGAATATACTTGCCTCTCAGCAAAGTAACACCATAAAGCTAACACTGTCACTTAGCACCAGGTGTTGTTTGGGTGTTAGGCCTGAGCACCACACTGCTGCAATTATTGTGTTTTTTCAACCTATTAGTATTAAACTTTTAATAATTCTAAGCAGTGAATTCTGTTTCTCACAGCTGTGAAGGAAAGAGCTCCCTAACAGGACTGCAGGCAGCACCAGCTTTGCTCAAGGATGCAGACCCAAAGTGCTCTCTCTCTCCTTTAGTTCTCACTAATTTTAAGGGGTGATTTCAGATTTTCGTTGAGCTCCTGGATTTGTGACTAATGATTTCCTTGGCCTCAGAGCTTCTGCTGCTTGTATTTTTAATGTATCTCACTACAGCTATCAGCAGAGTGGCACTACATGGATTTAATGCTTGGAGACAAAAAGCTCAGATTTCTACACTGACCTTTTGCTGGGCTTTTCCTCTCTTGCTTCAAGAGTCACTCAGGGTTGCCTCCAGAGCACTGACATCCTGCAGCAAACTTATGCACAGACATCAGCACAAAACTGGGACACCTGGCTTGGTGACACAACTGCCACAAAGTCAGGTTTATTCCCTGCTCTCTTGCCCCAGCAGAGGACTCAGTGTCAGAGCCTCTGGAGAAGCGTGGAGGGCAGGGCTCAGGCAGGTTGTGCCCGTGCACGATTTGAACTCAAGGCACCAGGAAGCACCAAGCCTGCAGACAGGAACTCAACCCTTCTCATCTCCCTCACTGCCAGAGGCAGGCTCAGAGCAGCCATCTCACCCCTCTCTAAACCAGTGGGGGCTCTGTCCTTACCAAGCTCCTCGGGCTCCTGGGAATTGTTCCTGCAGCTCTCGGTGCCAGGCAAAGCTCCCTCTGTTGCAGCTCTGTCCACAGGCTCCCCTCCTGAAGACTCAGGGGCAACAATAATATTGCCCTTGAAAGAGAAACAGAAAGGAAGAAACCCTTCTCACCACTTAGACAAAACACCTGGTCCAAAAACTCCATGGCTCACACACTTCATCCCTTCTTCCTAACAACTCTGGGCCCCAAAGCCCTTCAACAGTCAGAAAAATTGACTTCTCAAACACAGTCCAAAAGCTGTCAGAGCTGGCAGTGTTGAACATGGGGGTGACACTGAACACATGGAATGGCTGCTAAGCAGGAGTCCTGCCAGCTCCTGGCCAAGGGATGTGCTCTTTCCTCCACAGCCCTGAGCACAGCAGTCTCATCCAGGCTGCAGCTTGGCAGGGACAGCATGGGAACACACATCTCTTCCCACAGAGATGCCCAAGAGCAAGGGGAAAGAGCTCTGCAACATGGACAGCAAGACTGGCCAGTTTGCCCAGCTGAGGATTTCCCAGATGGAAACTGGACTGCAGGCAGCAGCTTACTGAGAGGACAAGAAAGCTGCAGCTGCAGCCCAGCCCCAGCCACGGCTCTGGGAGCGCCCACACGCACGGCAGGGCTCACACAGCAGCAGCAGCTGCAGCCCAGTCCTTGCTCTGCCTTGGCCTTCCCACCCAAAAGAGGCACAGCCCACATCTGCTGCTGCAACAGAGGCACCTCTGCATGCCCCTCTCTGCCCGGGACACTGGGCCTTCAGTGCCACTTCTCCAAACACTCTTCTCTTCTTTCCCATCAAACAAAGCCTCTTAGAACCTACAAAGCTTCCACTTCCTCATCACAAATGCTCCTGCATCAGGGGATCTTCCCAGGAAAAGGAACACCCAAACTTGGCCAACACAGCCTCACACCTTTCCATCCTTACTCATGGATGACATTTTCATTCTCTCTTCTTTAGGAAGTCATGCTTTCCCAGGCAAATCCTTCCTTGTCCATTCACAGCTGAACTCAAGAAGCTTTGCCTTCTCAGCCATGCAACAACATTCACAAGTTCTCAGTCCAGTCCCTTTCTTCCCTGCCCAATGCAGTTGCCCAAGCAGAGGGAGAAAACATCTCCTCCAGTGTCTCAAGCACCATGTCCAGATCCGGCGGTGGCAATTCCTCTTTCCCAGGAGTATTCCACAGCCAGCTGTGGCTGTCCATGCTGCAGAACCTGCACTGGCAGCTGGAGTGCTGGGGGCTGAAGTGTCTGGCCTGGCTGCAAGAATCCAAACACATTGGTCAGGCTCCACAATGTGTCTTTGGGACGCAGAGCTCTACTGCTGCCTTGGATCAAACATCATAGGAAGTACACAGCAACCTCCGTTCCAGAAATGTATTCAGACTTCCCAGGGGATTGAAGGAGTGAGTTCTTCCTCTTAAAAATATTTATCCGAATTGTCGTGTACATAGATTAAAGCATGGACTTGAAATCTGGTATAGACACACACACACAGACACACACACACACACAAACACCCTAGAATCACAGCTTTGTGCATCTTCCCAGCAGCTTTGGGATTTGGCTACATTTGGTTTCTCATCACAAAAGACCACAGAAAATGGATTCACCCAGGAAGATCCCAGATCTGTAGACATGCATGCTAAACTTGTACTGTGAGTTTCTTCTGTAAACAGCCTTGAGGGTGAGGTCATATTCTTCAGCTGCAGCTGTTGTGGGGCACACAGAGCTCATTTCAATGGCACGGCTTGATTTGCAGGGCAGACAGTCTTAAACATCTGCAATGTCCCATCAGAGTCCCAGTTTGGCTTCATTCAAAGAAAGAGGAGAGTGCACCTAACACTGACCACTTGTTAGGCAATATCTTTCACCGTGCCCTTGTACCCCTACAGAGAGTCTGTCTACAAAATGCCCAGAACACCCTCCAAATCTGCAGTGAGGACAGGAAAATGAGGCAGAGAATCTTTCTGTTTTCAAGGTCCCCCTTCCTAGGCAACTGGACACTTTCTACCTGCTTCTCACTTGAGATCTACCCATGATAGAGCACTGCAGGAAAACATTTGAAAGGGTCATTAACCAGGAGCTGCTTGGAAAGCAAGGGTAGAAGCTCTTTCCCTCGCTGATGGGCTGCGCGCTGGCAAGTGCTGCTCTGAAGATGTGCAGCTGCTCCTCTCTGGGGAGGCCATGGAAGGGTTGTGATGGTGTCGATGGGTACCAGAGGAACGATGAGCTCAGGTTGGCATTTAAGCTCCATGGGAACAAGCAGAATGAAGAGCTCACAGTGGAGATGAAATTTGCCTATTCCTGGCTTCTCTGATGAAATGCCAAGAAGTCCAGATGAAGCAAACACCTTCCCCCAAGAAGCTAGGAAAACCTCAGTATCCTGAGCACCTGCACTTAGCCTGGAATGGCGTGGAGGCAGCTCTAAATGCTCAGGTGAGGCAGCACTGAGGTCCTGGTCTGAGACCGCTGTGTAGCAGTGAGGGAAGGAAAAGGGAAGCAAAGGGAAGGCTGGGTCACTATTGGTCTTTGGGTGTGCTTCCCTTGGCAGCAACTGTACTTCTGTCACGGAAAACAAAAGTTCCCTGAATGGTTAAAACTGAAAATCATGGACAAAGACTCTCTAATTAGTCAAAGTAAGAAAGTGGTATGTTCATTACGCTGATGGCCGGCACAGGGGAGGGTCATTCCTGAAATCCGTGACCGCTGGCCAGGCTCGGCTCAGCACGGCACAGCACAGCAGGTTCCAGCAGGACAGGGAAGGGCAAGGCAGGCAGGGAGGGGCAGGGCAGGGCACTGGGAGCAGTGACAGGCTCTGTCCCCACGCTGCATCCCATGCCTGGGTAACCATCGGAGACAGAGAGGAAGGACATTGCTCGTGCTCGGCTGGGGAAAGGATGAAAAGCGGGACTTAGAAAACATTAGTTTGGACTCCTTTTTAGCAGACTAGCTGGTTTCATCTCAGCATGTCCTCCTGTCTTTGGCAGAGTTGGCACATTTCTCGTGATTTGGAGTCTGCTACAGCAGCAGGAAGGGGCAGCAATTTTGTCAGCATGGATATCAAAGCCAAAGTGCTGCCCCACAGATGGATGTTGCTTTCTTCAAAGCATTTCTGGCCTAGAGTTGTAGTGAACTGACACTGGTGTCTTCCCAAACAGCGTTACTATTTTCTTTGTTCAGGAGTCACCTTTTTCCTTTTCTTCCCCTCGTCTGGGGAGAGCTCCAATGCAAATGCCTCCTGCAGCCAACTCCTGTCACTGTAGACTGACAAAGGAGATCTTGCAATGGAGAGAGACTCCCTAGAGCTGCTGTGGGGAGCTGAATGGGGAAGCTTTGTCCCTTAGTCTTGAAGTCTTCTTGGGGAGCTGCTTGTGCTCTGGGGCACGGACACCAATGATGTTTATGCAAGCCTTGCAGGTTCATTCCTGAGCTTCCTGACACAGCACAGAGACTTTGGGGTTGTCATATTGGTAAACCAATTTCAGTCTCGTCACTTCTTGAAATGCTTCAATTATCCTTTTTTTTGCTTTTCTGCAGAAATATTGTCATCATCTATTCCTTCCAGAGGGTCTTTTCCTACTTTTTGGAGAATTCCCTTTTCTGCCCTCCCAGATCAGGCCAATTCCCAGGGCTCCTTCCCAAACTGAGGTGCAGCCCATGGCCTCCACTCTCCAGCTGGAACAGAAGGAAGCACAGAGTTTCCTGTTTTGGGAGAGGAGCTTCTCGTTCCTGCCTGCTTTCCCTTGGGGACATGTTGGTGTGTTCTCATTTGATAAAGGCAGGTTTAAACTCTGAAGCAGTTGTGTTTCAAACTGCTCCCTCCTTGAGCTCTTCTGCGGGTATCGTTGGACAAAAGGCCTCTTGGAGGGAGCTCCCTGTGGAAGCTTAAGGAAGGAGGTTGATATTTCACGGTTGTGACTGCTGAAAGCAGCTGGTTTTTGGAGATGTCCAGAATTGGGAGTGGCTCCTTTTCTCACCGTCCTGCAGAAAAGGAAGTTGCAAAGTGGGAATTTCATTTGCAGAGATGGCCGCCAGGGGTGTTTGCCAAGAGATGGGCTGGCAGAGAGGCAGGTCTCCTGCTAAACTGGCTGTGTGTTTGTTTTGATATTGGGGAGGGTCAGAGATGCAGACACAAACACCAGCTGAAGGAATAGTGTAATTTACTGTAATGCAAAAGTGCAAAAAAGAGTCAGAAAAGAATAAGCTAAGCAATGAACCTCAGCATTATTACAATAGGGTGCCTCTGGTGATTAAGGAAGATACATCACCAGGTACCCCAATGGTTTCCCCTTCATCCAGAGCTGCACATCAGCTGGGGGAAGCTGTCCCCGCCAAGCCCTGCAGAGCCACGGCCAAGAACCGGGAAATGCTGCGGTGCCTCCACCTTTGCCGGCCATGAGGCTCCCGAGTGCGCTGTGAGAGTAGCCCGGCTCTGATCGTGCTGGACGAGCAATGTGCCAGAGCTTCTGCTGGGGCACATCTGGTTTCATTCTCCTCTTGGTCTTCTCCTCAAGCCTGCCCAGGGCTTAAGGAGGAACCAAGGCCAGGTGTGGCCTTGTCCATTTTCCTCATGCAGAAAGATGCAGACATGCTTCACCAGTGAATGGAGGCAACAATATTTTTGACAGTAATACTTGGTTAAGGAGCAGATGCATAGAACATTGGGTTGGAAAGATCATCTAGCGGGCAGCTTTGGCTCAGGTCCGGTTGTGGAGGCTTCAGTCAGGGTTGGTGTTCAGGCCTTAGTCCTTTGGTATTTTGCGGTGCACATCAATGCTGTGCAGAGCTGGAAACAAACAAGTCTGTCTTTAGCACAGTTGAGACAGGGAACAGGATTAGCCCTGCAAGGCCAGGCTAGGGCCAAGAGCAGAAGGCCAGCACCCTGCTTTTGCCCACAGGCAGCCCTGCAGAGCAAGCAGCCACTCCTGCCCAGGGGCTGAGGTGCCCAAAGCTGCCTCCCCGCTGTGCAGCTCTGCAGAGCCCGCGGAGCGCAGGGTCCTGGGCAGCCAGGGCAGCCCGGCTGCCTTGGAGCACAAGGAGTGGCCCAGAGAGAAGCTGCTGCCCTTTGCTTTGGAACTGTTCCTCAGAGTCTTGTCATTCATCCACAGTGTCTGATGTGTTTTCTTTTCCTCTCTCATATTTAACACAGCTTTTTGAGAGAATTGACTGAAGTGGCTTCTGCTGCTGGTGGTGGTGCTTTTGTCTGCAGGTGAGGGCAGGTGATTTGAACCAAGGATGGAGTCCATTGTTAACATCCCAGCTTTGCCAAGTCAAGAAAACCATTCACAATTGGGCAGCCAATGCTAAGCAATTTTCCTACTTTTGGAAAGCTCCAATCTTAACAAATCCAAGAGTCACCTTAAGAAGTTCAAGAGATTTTCCTCCATGTGGATACCAGCAGTGCCATGTTGCCAGTGTTTTCCACCCCGTTGCTGTGTCCTTGGTGGTTTTAATTCTTCCTCAGTGCCCAGTGAGAATGAAATGACCTGTGATCATGTGATTTGAGAGCTCTGTGTTGTTTGTTGGCACATGAGTGTTCATGACAAGCTGGACACACCAGTCGTGGCTCTGTTGAGTTAAATTCATCTCAATTTTGTGCAAACAGCAGCCCCGAGATGCTGAGAAGAGCAAGCGCAGTGGGTGGGTGTGCATGCACATGCCTGGGGGCTGACTGCTGTGTGGGCAGAAGGTTTTGCACTGTTGTAATTCTTCACTCTCCCAAGCTGGAGGAAGAATCCAAATCTTTATTAAATTAAAATATAGAAACCTATATGAAATGAAAAAATATCAAAATGAATGAAACAATACCTATTAATTTATCATGGATGTAATTTCACATCTATATACTATTGCCGGCCGGGGGTCTCTGTACAAATCATGAACGGGACGGGACTGCTGAGGAACGCGCCTCAAGCTGTTTGTTTTCCAGCATCAGTCTCATTACTTGGGTATGACTATGGGAAGATGCCACCAGCTGACATCTGTGGCAGCAGGCAATGAACTTAATGGCACAGCTTACTTGAAAAATTTTTTGAGCAATCACACAAAGCAGAAGCATACTGACAGTAGTTCTATCCAACCACTATAAGCACACGTACCTTTTTTTGAAACAGTGCTTGCTTCTTTTGAATACAATACCTGCTTGCAAGCCTTAAAACACAATGCACTGAGCTCCATTATTAAGCTGAGAAGTTCCTAATATCTTGCCTGAGATACTTTTTTGAAGGTTAGCGAGTTATTCTAGCCAAGCACTAACACACAGGCCATTTTTCTATTTCTCCTTACTTTTCTACTTCTAAAACTCTTGTGCTGACAAATCCTATGGCTGCTGCTTAGCTCCAACCGCAGTTCTGCTTTCTCTGAGGTCTGCCTTTTGTAGCTTTCCCAAAACCCCCTGATTTGAAGGATTCCCACAATTCCCCCTCTCAGTACAACTAAACAGAAACCTTTGCATCCGTGTCATTTATTAACTACCTTGCATTTTATAGCTTTACTATAGTATACCTGCTTATTACTTGCTTAAAGCATCCTTTTTGCTCACATTAAGCCTTGCTATATTCCAACACAGCAATTTTAATGCTGTGAAAGTCCAGTCAGTTCAAAGGGCAAAAGTCATGTCTGATAGCAATTACAAGTCATTGTTCCAAAAAAGTCTCACCTGTTCAAAGGTCTTAATTCAAAACCTCCCTCCATGTCTAGACCTTCATCCACCATCTATGTGAGATTTTGAGAATTCTCTGTGAATCCATTTCCTACCTCTCTCTCTTGTGTGATAAAAACTTCTTTGATCATGTTGTCCATCATTTGTCACACACACCAATGTATGCAAGGTATTACTACTAGTACCACTACCAAAACACCCAATCCATCGAGACCTATTCTACAAAGTTCCCTTTGGCCAAGGTGCAAAGCTCCATCCTTGGAACAAATCATTTAACCATGACCCACCATCTTCTTTTATTGGAGCTGTCAAATCTTTAAGCTTTTGTATGCTTCTCTGGATGGATTCAGAGGGATCAGACAGGTTCATGCAACACAATCCTTCAAATTCCTCACAACCATGTCCATGTGCCAGTAAAAGAAAATCAATTGCTGCTCTGTTCTGTAAGGCTGCATGTCTGACAACACTAACATCAGTCATCATGTCACTAATTGCAATGCAAGTAGCACTGTCTTCTTTCTCCAGCCAACACCCCAATCGCTATAATGGTTTCAATGCCTCACCCGAGGAAAGTGGACGTAGAAATTAATTTGATGTAACTCATTTTGCAGGGCCCTAGGGTCTGAAATTGCTATTACACTTTTTTTAATAATGATGGGCAAATCTTTTTTCTCTGTGTTTTCTCTTGATGGCTTTTTTAACGATAGGTGCTATCACAGTGAGTTGTCTCATGGTACATGGGCCACCTTTAATTTTTGAGGAATTCCCTGTCAGGCTCTACCTCCACAAATGAGCCAATATTCTGTTACTAATTGTCGTGGGGACTCATCTAGGTCATCTACTTGTCAGCAGTTTCACCCTTAGGGGACACTGGGGTAGTACAACTGCACCACAAACTTGAGTATCTGTCCACAGGATGATGGGGAGTAACATTTAACTGTGGATCTCCCTGGTACTGAAACTCAGCACAAAATTCCATTAGAAATGAGCCAAGAATTCCAATTCTTGAGGTTCACAAGGTGCTCTAAGAAGATCGGGGGCCCAATGATGCCAGCTGGTTATGGGATTGGTCTCGATGGCAGCCTCACTCCAATATTTGTCACGATTGGGTATTGTCCATTCCTTGGCTGGCACTGGCACACCGACCAAACAGGTCACCAAGGGTTTGTCTGGGCTCAATTGGTCAAACATATGGTGTCTGAGCCTGCTGACTTGGCTAAAGCAAGGCAAACATTCATTTTTGGTTGATCTACACGCATATATGCACTGCAAAAGCAAGCAAGCAAAACCAGCAAGCGCCAGTATATCATTTGATCAAACTCCATGTTTCTGTTCAGCTGCTTTTTGGCAAAAGCTTCCCCATCTCTTTCAGTTCTCAAGCAAATCTTTTAGCACTTGTTCAGGGACTGGCCAACTATAGGGCACTAAACTGTCCCTCTGACCTTTAGTTTTTACAAATTTGGATATCTTAGAATTCTTTTGAACAAAACGGACACCATGCTTTTGCTGAAAGAGCTCTATGATACAAACCATTTTCACAGTCTAAAGATCAACAATCAAACTCAAGATTTGTAGCTTTCACAGGTTGAACAGGGAACGTCTGGCATGAACCGTAGTTTCTCGGTGCGGCTCACGTCTCTATGCTCACTTCCCTGCTGGTGGAATTGTCGGTGCGCTCTTGTGTATGAGACGGTTTCACGTCCTTGGCGGGGACCCACTTAGGTCTGGCACCTGTGCAAATAAATACAAGCATACCCTTTGCCCCAAGTGATTAGTGCAAATGGTCCTTCAATTTGTCCTAACTCAAGGTTTCTAATCAAAACTGGAGGATTTTCTTTCAGTTTTGCCTGTGTGCTGTTTGAAAAGTGCCTCAAAATTGGAGGATTAGGTCCTACAAAAGATATATTCAAAATATAAAGACATCTAAAGCTTTGCTCTACCTTATCAGAGGTGTTGCTTGGGGAACTCCCCCTTTTGTTGACCTAGAATGGGTTTTAGAGTGTGGTGCATCCTTTCAACTATTGCCTGACATGTGTGGGCATAGGGAATTCCAAAAGTGTGGCAAACATTCCAGTCCATCAGAAATGTCGCCACTTTTTGAGCTCTGCATGTGGGGCCATTTGTCAGTTTTTGCCTCATGGTGGATCAGTTTGGCGAGCTCTGGACCCCAGTGACACTGACAAGGACAAAAGCAAAAGACGAGAGGCGCTCTTTCTTCTCGGGACCAAAGTCCCACAGCTTTAATGGAGAACAACTCCAGGAGAGAAAGGGAGCATCCAGGAGAGGAAAGAAGATGTCCAGGAGAGGAAAGAGAGCGTCCACCTCGTGCCAGGAGATTTTAAACCCTGGGGGAGGGAGGGCGGTAGAAAGGAACTACCATCGTTCAACATATGTAAATCACTACACTGTAGTTTTCTGCATAAATTGCTGCACTTGTTGCAAACAAAATCCTAAAATCTCCCCAAACACAACCATACAGTCCCAAATGATCACAATGAGGGAGAAAAAACACTCAACCCCCCTGTATACCCAGGCACCAGGTGTCACAAGGAGTACAAGCCCCTGCAATTACAAAGTCCACACACACAAGCTCACTGGGAAAGGAGTATCTCTTTATGAGGGGACAGAGTGCTCGCTTTTCTCAACACAACACACACCATAAATCACAACAGCATCCACCCACATAATCTCCCTCAAACATTCACACACTGAAAACACAACCACAATTACGACACACGGCAAAAATTGCAGCAACAAAACAGCATTTGCTCAATTCACGCCCAGAATTGCTAGCAGGTCGTTCTTGACACAGGAAATCCTTTCTGCCGGCAGGCAGACCCAAACTCAAACTGTACAGGTGTACGTTGTGCGCAGGACATCTCTGTGTGACTTAGGAACAGCCCTTCCCCTGCGTTTGCCTTACGGGTTACTTTATACAGAGTTAAACATTCCCTTTCTCCACAGTCCCAGCAGTCTTGTCTGTCCCCCACGAGGAACAGCCCAGAGCCAAGGTGCCTCCAGGAAAGGAATGTCCTGGCAGCACCCAGAGACAACCACAGCGTGGTTGCTCTCGCTGGAGCAGAGAAGCGCTCCTGCCGCGGTCACTACAGGTCACCTGAAGCGTGTATTCAGCAGAACCGATCATGAGGTGAATGAGAAAGGAACATTTCATGTTCCTGGTGTTTAAGCATTGTAGAGGAAGCTGTGAGCTTGGCCAGTGGCAATACAGTGTAGATGGCCAGCTAGGAAGGCTGAAAAAGAAAACGATATTCATGCTTGCAAGAAAAAAAAATCAATGGCACAAGTGGTAATTTATTAATTTCCATCTCAGAGCTTTGAAGAACTAGAAATCAAGTTTTACAGAGAGAACATTGTTTCCTACAGCATAGAGGGTAGAGCATTTAACTGAGAGCAAATTCCTGTACAGTTGTATTACACCACTGAATTTAGGTCACAGTACCTTAGAACTCTATTCCTAACAACTCTTATAATATCTACATAAAAGATGCAGTTGCAGAACAGGAAGGTCATCTTGCAATGATGCCTGCAGTATCTGGAGTGAAATGGGCACCTTTGTGGCTGGGGAGCTGCATGGGCCAAAAGGAGCCAGGGGTGCTGCCGGCCTTGAGCAGCTGAAGATGAGGCAGCGTGTGGCCAGGGGGCCAAGAAGGCCAAGGGCACGGTGGCTGTGCCAGCAGCAGTGGGGCAGCAGGAGCAGGGCAGTGAGCGTGGCCCTGTGCTGGGCAGCGCTGCGGCCACAGCTGGACTGCTGTGTGCACTTGTGGGCCCTGGGGAGCAGAAAGTCATGGAGGGGCTGCAGCGTGTGCACAGAAGGACAGGGGAGCTGGGCAAGGGGGTGCAGCACAAGGCCAGGGAGGAGGTGCTGAGGGAGCTTTAGCTGAGGCAATGGGAGGCTCTTGAGGGGTCTTCAGTATCTCCGCAATGCATCCAAATATTTAGCCATGTTCAGACTGGACTTTCCCTCCCTTTTCGTTAGTTTGTACTTTACTTGGAGGAGGAGACCTATTCATGTTCTCTTTCTCCCAACTAAGGTTCTTTCCGCAATTATTTCTTGCCCTGATACAGCACTGGGAATGGTTCTGCTCAAAGTATTTTTTCAAAGGTACCACTTCTAGGGAATGCAGCATTTTTGTGTGAGAACACATCATTCTATGCAGGGACTTTGCTGCAGAAGGAGCTGTTGTGTTTCTAGGCCAGCCAGTATGGCCTTACAGATCACCTTTATATTAGCAGTGCCTGTGCCTTTCTGCAGCCCTGGGAATCAATGTGTGTTGTGTTTGGGAATTCAGCAGGAGATCAATGCCCTGGCATTCCAGCTGCTTCTCAGAGATCACAGGAGCTGGGAGGGGCTGGGCTGCAGTTTGGATTCCAGGCACTTCAGCACCATCAGTGTGCTCTTGTCCAAGACAAGACCTTGCCCGAGCACAGATGCACAAAGAGTGTAATTCCCAATGCAGTGCTCTGGGTCTGATTGCATTCCATAAGGACCCACATGCTCCAGATGCCCCAAGTGTGTGGGTTACTGAAGCAACAGGTAACCAATCTCAGGACTGCAGCTGATCATGGCAATGGCCACCAAGTCTTGATCTGTGCAGCAACAGAGGACAGTAAAGAGAGATCATAGTAGTGAGATCTATCTCTCTATCTTTCTTCGTATCTATCTATCTATCTATCTATCTATCTATCTATCTATGTAACATTTACATAATTAAACCTTCCTGGCTCAAGTCCAAGGCAGTTGGAGGTGCAAAGCTCGCCTAAAGCCGTATCCCTTTCAGGAGAGGATTAGAGACATGTTCCCTCGACTGATTCTGAGCAGGCAGAGATGTTTCCCCCTCCAGATCTGGTGGTTTTTTCCCCCAGAGTTGTATTCCTCCTCCAGCCTCTTGTGCCCTGAAGTCCCCAGTTAATTCTTTAAATTTCTGCCTCTCCTAGAGAGGTGGAACAATTCCATGTTTAGGTGGTGTTTGGTGACTCTGGTCATACATGCCATGTATTACATGACACATTGTTTCCTTCACTGGCATCCCTAGGCCTGTGTAAGTGCATTCGTGCATGGGGCCTTAGGGGAGTCTCTGTTTCTGCTGATCAGAATTCTCAGTTGACAAAAGAGGGAGAAGAAACACCTTGGTCCTCCTGCATATACTGAGGTGGCCATAAAGGCTCTGCGACCTCCATCAGAGATCTTTGCACGCATCCTCATCTCCTGAATGACTAGGTTTTCTAACAAGAGTGTGGATGTCAGAAAGGCAGGAAGGCTGGTGCAGGCCTGAAGAGAACTCCAGAAGTTTCACTCACAAGGAGGGAGCTCACCCAGGAAGCCACCTGCAGAGCCAGGATAGAGATGTGGGACAGAGCAGGGTGTCCGTCACTACTGAAAGACAAACAGGACATGGCACAAGCAGAGGGAGGCCCTCACCAGACCCTTGAGAAATGCCACACCTTCCCTGTCAGCTGCCTGAGAGGCTCTTGCAGCTTCAGTCCCAGATGGCCCCTGATTGTAGGGCCAGGGTCACTTTGGAATCTGTGCCTCCCCTTGAACAGAGAATGACCCAGCAGAGCAGCAGCACAGTGCGTTGGGAACGTGTGAGCCCAGCAGTTTTTGAGTCTTGGCCCACAAAGGTCCTATGGGAAGCTGAAACCCATCTTCTCTTGCTTTCTGTGCAGGTGCTTCTAGAGAGAGAGCAGGAGCAGACTGCTTCATCAGAGATGCCATGCCAGACTCGGGGAGAGTTGTTCCGAGCCCAAGAGCAGGAAGAGCAGCTCGGGCAGCAGGTGGAAGAGCCACAGGAGAAAGGCCAGGTAAGCCTGACTAGCCAGGGCACAGAGGGAAGGGCAGGAAGAAGGGCATAAACCACAGCTCTTGGTTTATGCCCTGAGGAGGCCAGGAATCCCACAGGCACTGGAAGCACAGAGCCTTGGAATCTGCAGAGAACAGCCCTGGGACAGGAGGGTTACATTGGAAGCAGATGTGGGTAGGGAAGCAGAAAGAAGTGGCTGAATCAACGTGATTTTGAGGCTGCAAATAAAAAAAAGCTGAGCCTGATGGCAGCTCCCAGTCACTTGCTCTGCTTTTTTGTGTACAGAAGATCAAGGCAGAGCCACAAGCAGAGCTGCCTGAAGCTCAGAGTGACATGGCAGTGAAGGGGAGGAACAAGGAAGAGATGAGAAGAATTCAAGAGAAGAATCTCGATCAGCAGAGGGGCGATCAACACAACCAGGTGAGTGAAAGAGTGGCAGC
The DNA here is from genome assembly GCF_028551555.1 of Melozone crissalis. NCBI lineage: Eukaryota > Metazoa > Chordata > Aves > Passeriformes > Passerellidae > Melozone > Melozone crissalis. The sequence goes on along the minus strand of NW_026535783.1, from coordinate 13,946,972 downwards.
CACTCCTCTCATGAAACATCCTCTCACTTGTTTTTTAGGGAAAGAACATGAAGGAACAGCTTGATGCAGAGCTTCAGATAGCTCACAGTATGGTCAAGGGAAGGCAGAAGCGGCTGGAGGAAGAAATGAAAATCATCAGTCAGAAACTTAATCGCTTCCGTCAGTCTCTGCAAAAGCAAGTGTATGAAAGAGGGATGCAGTCACGGCAGTCACCAAAGTGGTGTTTTCTGCCCTTCTTGCCTTTCCACTCAGAGCAGCAGCGAGTAGGGTGATGCCTCTGAGTGCCATCCTGCTCTAGTGTGTATCACAGTCACTCTGAAGGACATTCCCTGCTGTGCTGAATCTCAACTGCGGCCTGGACAGTGAAACTTGTCCTTTGGCCTTCTGGCCAGCAGTCATCCAAATAGATTCCTGCTGGCCTGTTCCTGCTCCTCTTGTTTCTGGAGGTGTTTTTACAGTGGAATGTGGTGACCCAGATGGAGGATTGAAACAAGCTGTTGTATCCCCTGTCAATCTGTTCTTTCCCTTTCCTCACAGTCAATGACTCCTGGCTGACACCGGGCAACCTGCACAGACTTCCAGAGAATGTTTGGCAGGGAAGGACCCCAAGTTAGGAGTGAGGCACAGGAACAGTGCCCACCAGAAATGCTCCAGGTCCAGCGCATCATGGGCTCTGAACCTGCTCCACAGCAGCATCACCTCCTGGAAGCTCTTCTGTGACACCTGGGAACTCGAGCTCAGGCAGTTTGTTCATCTCCCTGGAACAGCAGACTGAGGAGAAGTACCTGGAGATGCTGGGTACGTCTGAGCTGTTTCTTTTCTGAGGGACAGTGTGTCGTGTGCAGGTGTCAGCAGAGCTGTACCAAATGCTCCTCCTGAATCTGGTGCCACAGGGCCATTTAGGACTCCCCAGAGGAAGCGCTGTGCTCCGAGGCAGCGAGAGAGCGCTCTGGGTGTTCCTGCTGCCTCTGAGGGCACCTTGGACTGGCTTGGGTTTGCCTGAGCTTCCCTCTCTGCTGAAGGCTGAAGCAGGGATTGTTCTTGCATCAGCAGAAGGCTGTGACCTAGCAAATGATCTGGAAGTGCTGTGTGCTAGTGGCCAAACGGAACAGAATTTACAGCTTCGTAAATTCTCCTTAGACTCCCGAATTCCAACCAGCCATCAGCGCAAAAAAACTTCAGAGAAATTGACTGGCGTTGGAGTTTTGTCTTTTTGGTTGGGGATTATTTTGGGGGGGGGGGGGGGAGAGTGTGGTTGTTTTATGCTGTTTATTTTTGGTGGGGTTTTTTTGCTGTGTTTTTCTCCATCCTGAAGGAGCCCTTCTGCCCCACACCTTACTGATGTCATTTTTATGACTGTTACCACTACTACATCTGCAGTTTATTTTCATGAGAATGCTATAGTTTTGTCAATAAGAGAATACTATCGTTTTGTCAATAAGAACTAGTTAGAAAGAAGTTTAGGTTAAAGGGCGAATAGAGAGCACAAGGTGTTTTCCATGTGCTCCCAAAGAAAAAAGCAGTATCTTTATAACAACTTTTATTTTATCTTCTAGTTTTATGCTTCTCAAGGTGTGTCCAAGAGACACATCCAAGTGGCAAGATCAGATAAAACTGTACTGCAGGCATTTCTCAGGAGAGAGCCTCCAGCCCAGTCATGGTATATTCCTGAGATTCATGGCACTTTTCCATACCCGATTCCCACTCTTTGCCACGACTGTTAAAATCCTACGCGTTGGCCCAAGCCCTGCTCAGATCAGTCTCTAAGAAAACACATCAAGTCCTTTGTGATTCTGCAGCACAACCCAATGAATCTGCTTCTTGCCCATAACAGCTGCCAGTGCTGTGCTCTCAGATAAGACCTGGCAGAGTTGAGAAGAGAGCCCAGTGGATTCTGTGTCTACAATCACCTGTTGGGACAAAAAGGGCACGGATTCCCACCTCGGTGGGGCTGATCTCAAAGCCCATCCTGTTGTGTCCTGAATGGGGGAAAAAGCTTGTACGGGGCTCAGGCTGGCTCTGGCTTCTTCCCATCAGTGCCTGTCAGTGCTCATGCTTGGGCTTTGCCAGCCTTGTTGTGGTCGCTGCCCTGCCCCTGGGGGCTGGAGGGACTGCAGAGGCTGGAGCCTCCCTTAGCTGGGAGGGTCCTGCTGCTGCCCGGCTGCTGCAGCGCGGAGCTGCCTGAGGCAGCAGCCCCTTCTCTGGGCCGGCCTCTGCCTCGCACGGCCTGGACTCACAAGAGGGTCAGCATCTGCTCTGGGCAGCTCTCTGTGTCAAAAGGGGTGCCTGAGGAGCACTGCTGTCCTCTGTGCCCGTGCCCGCCGTGTCGAGTTGGGAAGATGGGGACGTGTGCGGTTCCGAGAGGGCGAGTGCAATGGGAGCGACTGATCCGCGCTGTCAGGGTGAAGAGAAGCGGCGTGGTTCTTCACGCGGGGCACGGGCAAGGGCGTCCTTGAGCTCAGCCTGCTCATAAAGGCTGAGGGTCCTGATGCTGAAAGCCCCGTCGCAATTGGTTCTAGCATGAGCTGCTCTGATTTACAACTGGGAAGGCATTCTATTGGCAAACTGCTGAAAGCTGGAGAAAATGTCCTCCTCTCCTGGAAATGCACGGCCCTGTGCTTGGTTTCCTGTCAAGAGAACTCTTCAAAGAAATGTACAAAATCAGTCTCTGTGCCAGCCATCTGCCCTGCAAAGCTGCCTGTCTTGTTACTGGCATTGTTGCTGTTGATGTTACCCAGCTGACCCCAAAGGGCTCAGAGCACCCGACAGTGGAGCTGCCTTTTGTATCTCCTGGAAGCTGGGATCTCTGCTTAAAGAGATCTTGCATTTTGTTTCCCTCAGGGAGAATGGTGAACAACATGAAAAATCCCCTTCTGAGATACAAAGACCTGGAATATATTGGCAGCGGGTAAAACCAACAGCAGTTACTCCTGCACAACCATGGGCCAGGTGTTTTTCTGGTGGAATGTCTATCCAGCGTGAAGTCAGGCCAGCTGCAAAGATGTTCCCACACTCAGGATAGATTTTCCCATCTCGCAGTGCTGCTCAGAATTTGTGAGTGGGCGCAGGAGGCACGCTGCAAAGATCTTGCCTGCATCAAAGAACAGGACCTGGAAGGTCTCCTTGTCACTCAAGTCTGGGACACCTCTGTGTTAATTTTCTTAGCATTTTTTGATGTCTCTAAATTGTCTGGCCACAGTAATGAATGGAGAAGAATCTTGCTTGCCTGAAAGAGCAACCTACTCCTGACAGCTGTGAGATAATAGCTCCCAGGAACATTTCTTTCCCCTGGTTTGCAGAAAGAAAATGCTGTGTTCAGCATAGGAACCACACAGTTAAGAAAGGGAAACCCAAGAGGAAACACTTAATTCCCTTTAGAAGCAGAACCCCAGCACTTCAGGAACAGGCCCAGTGCCCATGCACTTGAGAGGAAAATGCATCATCTGCCTTCTTGCAGAGCCCTCCTGCATCCTGAAGGTTTTACACATTTACAGCACAGATCTTCTGTGTGGGCTGGCTTTCACTGCAAGATCTAAATGGCTTCTCCTTTCTCTGCTTCTCCTTTGTTTCTAGGAGTTTTGGAGAGGTGTTTAAAGCACTCGACACTGCCACAGGGAGAGAGGTAAATGTCAACAGCCCCTGCAGACTCTGCTGCTCTTGAGGGGCTTTCCCCTCTGGTGTGAGCTGGGGATGGAGCTTTGGGTAGAACCGTGCTGAAAAGGCACAAGAAGCACAGACTGGTGCCAGCCTGCAAAATACATTTGGCACTTTGTCCTCCTCAGCTGCCGGAAGGAAGGCACGCAGGGCAGCGCTTCCTTTCAGACAAGGACGCGCTCACTCGCTCTCCATTGCTAAAACAAAGGTGGTGCCTTAGAGCACCTCCCTGCTCTTTGGGGCTACAGCTTCAGAGTCCTGAATTCTCGATTCTGGCTGCCAGCAAATCCATCGGAAAGTTACTGGTAGTTCCTTAGCCACCTGCAGTGCTGTACTTGGCAATTGCACATCAGGAGAGATCTGCAAGTGCCCTAAAAGCCCTAAGCCCTGCCCATAGCCCAAGATGTATCCACAGAGTATTAAGGCATGGATTACTTCTTCTGAATCCTAGAAAGAGCAGCAGAGATTGTGGTCAGAGGTTTGTGGGTGATAGTTGAGACACAACTGTTACCAAGTGGACAAGGCAAAATGTCAGTGGCCCCAGGTGTCCTGTAATTGGCTCCCAAGGCAGCAGAGAAATGGGCTGTTGGAATGTCAGTTCCTAATTACTGCAGTGCCTAATCACCAGGCAGTTTGGCACAGCTCAGCTGTGTCATTGCAAAATCAATCGCTCCATGTGCATTGTTGTCCGTTGCCACCAACTGCTCAAGGTGTCTTCACAGGCAGGGACCTATGTGAATCCTTGGATTTTCCTGAAAGGAAGAAACCCCAGACACAGAAAGCACCATTTCTAGAGCACTGGCAGGGCAAAAATCCCAGCAACATGAAGACATCACAATCAACAGATGACTGAAAATCTGGGCTACATTTGCCTGGGATGGCCAGGTCCTGCACATGACAATTGGGGAACAGGTGGTCCCATTGTTCTACTTTCTGGGTCTTTCTAGGAACTAGAAGAATCCTCATTGAGCTTGTGAAGCACTGAGCTTGGAAAGTCATGGTTCAGTATTCTTGTTTTGTTTTCATTTTTTCTTTCCTGTGGACAGCATCCATTTGTAAAAACAGCCAAGCCAGCATCCATCCTGGCACCACTCATCAACTCAGTCCAGAAGAAGTAAGAGACAAGAACATATCATGTCAAGATGTTATCTCCATAACCAATTTTGAGTAGAATTGTAGATTGAGATTCTAGAGTAGGATTGCTGAAGAGTTTTGTCGGATAGGGTTATAGAGTAGGATTAATTAAATAAAGTAATTAAAGTTTCTGAAATATCAACTCATTTGGAAGATGATTTGAAAGATCCCCTTCTGACTCTTTCAGCAAAACACAACATTTCCTCCTCAGTTAGCAGTTGTTTTTCTACTGGTGCTAAGACGTACTTATGGTTTCTTTTGAATGGTTCAAAAGTGGGGAAGGTTCTTCTTCATTCATCCTACCCAGAGCACACTGCCTTTGAAATACCACCCACTGCCTGGTTTTGGCACAGCTGTGGTATTTCTAGTTGAGGCAGAAAGGGCAGTGGCATTTGCAGGAAAAACCAAAGGAGGAGCGGGGCAGCCCAGACATCCTCCGTGGATTCAGGCCTGCAGCTGTGACTCAAGAGCATTTGGGTTCCTGCCACTTGGATTTGGATCCCTAAATGCAATCTCTTTGGCTGCAGGAGAGGCAGGAACCCAACATGACAGGTCAGAGGCCAATTTCTAGCTGTCACTGCCTGCAGGAAAAGGCTCCATCCTGCAGGACTCCAGCATCCTCAGCCAGACACATCAAGTGCTGGCAACTCAGAAGCTTGCACCTCTGCCTTGCACTAAAGACAGTACCTCCCACAACGGGCACTTACAGGTACAGAGTTTTGTGGTGTGACCCCTCCATGGAGCTGGTGGACTCACCACCCCTGCAAGCCTTTGAAAAGAGACTGGATGTGGCACTGGGTGCCATGCTTTAGTTGAGGTGTTAGGGCATGGCTTGGACTCGATCATCTTAAAAGCGTCTCTCTTCCAAGCCACTGATTCTGTGATTCTGTTACTGAGGGAGCTTTTCCTGCAGCCCTGGAAAGGCTTGTGGGGGCCCTTGGCCGAGGACGGTTATCAGGGCTCATGGAAAAGAAGCAAAGGGCTCAAGGCAAAGGCCGAGAGGACAGAGCTGCCTGACCGCGGCCCAGAACCAGCCTCATGTCCTCCTCCTCAACCTGCGCCCTCTGCGCTGCTCCTTGCGGCCCCGGCGGCTCCTCTCGCTGCGGGGCTCCAGGCCGTGCTGGGGGCCGGGCCCCTCGTCTTCGGGAAGCGCCGGAGCCTCGGAGGCGAGCGGCTGCTGCTGTGGTCGGCAGGGGAGAGCTGCGGCTTCAGCCCTGGGCATGGCGAGCTGCCGCTAAGGCCGGATCCTGCCGCGGCTCCTGCCTCTCCTCCGGCCTCTGCTCCTGCCCTGTGCGCACAGACACGGCCGAGGGCTGCCCAGCAGCTCCGTGCCGCTCCGCAGCGGGCCCGGCCGGGCTGCTGCTCTTTGCGGCCTCTGCCAGCCACTGCCGGCCCCGCCGCGATCCCACCTGCCTCTGCCGCGGCCGGGCCCACACGAGAGGCAGCACATTGCGGCCGGTTCGGAAAAGCCCTGCCCGCAAAGCGCCCGCCACAGCCTCGGCCTCAGGGCACAGGCTGTCGGCGTCCTCGCAGCTGCGAGCCGGCCCGGGCCGCCTGCCGGCCTCGGCCACAGCTCCCGCCCGTGTCTCCATGGCCGCGGCTGCTCGGCACAGCGGGCTGAGCACAGCCACCGCCAGCAGCAGCTCCTCACGGGCCCAGGCTCCTGGCGCTGCAAGCCCACCCAACCCCGAATTCCAGCCCTGAGAGGCTTGGCGTCCCAATGCATCCCCTGGGGACAACAGAGTCGGCCGCTGAGCTCAGCCTATGGCGACTCCACCAAGTGACCAATGGAAAATTCACCAAATCCTCATCAGAGACAAGGAAAAACTCCCATGGTGCCTGACAGCCTGAAGCAACTGCCAATTACAGGTCATTCCATCCATGTGGGAAAAGAGCCTTTTGCATTGAAGCAGAAAAGAGTTATCAAAAAGGAGGCCAGGAACAAACAACAAATTATTTGGACTCATGCTTCTTCTGTTGGTTAAAAAGACCAAGAAATTGCAGTCTTGCTCTTCTGACACAGCCCTCTGTTCATGATGTGAGATAGTGAGTGCCGATGTGCAGCAGCTGATGCAAGGAACAGGGACGAGGATGCAGCAGGCACAACACTAACCTTACAGAGGGATGATCTCTGGCAGTGGCACTGAAGGAGAAGAGTTTGCAGGCAGGACAGAAAATGGCTCTTTATTTCACCTCTTCTTTCAGTGCTGCTAAGAATGCAGCCTGGAGAAAGCTGGGAACACCAGAGCATGGAGCCATTTCCAGGCAGGGCTGCATCTGCTGAAGGGGCAGAGGGAGCCCAGCAGGGGACTGAGGAGCCCCTGTGGTGGCAGTGAGCAGCCTCGGGCTCTGCTCACTGCTGGTGGCATTTTCTATTGAACCATCTCCAAGGACTTCTGCTCTGCGCTGTAATTCTGTCTTACACCCCTTGGGGGTTTTTTGTTGGTTTTGTTTGTTTGTTTGTTTTTAGGGGTTTTTTTGTTTGTGTTGGGTTGGTTTTTTTTTTTCTCGTTTCCTGTACCTTTATTTCCCTAAATTTTCCTACCTGTCAGCAGCAGCCCCTGCTCAGAACTGGCTCTAAAATATCAGCAAAGCAGCTGGCAACAACAATGGGTGGAATCGTGTGGCTCAGGAATACTTATGCCAAAGCCCTGCCAGTGCCTTATGATTTGTCAGAACCTCCTTTTCTGTGCAAAAACTAGGGATTAGTGGAGATTTTTTGCAAGGGCTCTTGAGAAGCAAATGTTGTGCTGGGATTCTCATGAGTGTACCCGTTAACTTCATTGCAGCACAACAGAAAGTAAGGTCAGGGTAGCAGAGCAGCTGGGAGCTCGTCACTCCCTGCAAAGGGCTGGTGTAGGATGTGGGAACACCACATTCCAGGATGGGCCAGAAGGGTAAATGTGCTCAAGGTGCTGCAGGTGAGGTTTGGGTTCACTCAGAGGGCAGTCAGGGCTGGTGAGCACTGAAGATCCAGCTGCAGTCCCCATCCATGTCCCTTTCAGCGCTGGCTTTAGGGTGTCTGCAGCCTGGATCCAGAGCGCCCTGGGAGGCTCCTGTGGCTGCCTTTGCACCCAGGCTGAGGATGCCCAGGAGCCGCTGAGGCCGGCAGTGGGGACCAGGGCTGGGGCTTGTGACCTGGCAGGTGTGGCTCTGGGGGCTGTGACATGCCAGGGCACGGGTCACTGTCACTGCCCTCCGGAGCCCTGGCTAGCTCTGTGATGTTCCAGGGACAGTGGCAAGAATGAGGAACAGGTTAGGTTGGGATTTTGCTTGAGCCAGAACCTCTAGGCCAGCTGCCCAGCAGTAGAGACCCCTAGAGGACCGAGTGAAGGAGGCAGAGACAGCTCTTCTGCAGTGTAAAGTGCAGCTAATTTATCAAGAGAGGTGGGGGAAAGGTTGGCAGGAGAAATTCCTCAAAGGGAAACAGAGGTTAAAAAAAACCCCAGCACTCTTCTGCACGGGCTTTTAAAATCTTTCAAAACGGAGGGGTGGACACAATGTAGTAACCAATGAGCGACTCTCGGGGTGTGGTTTTGAGGGTTACAACAAATCAGAACAAGGGGAGGAGAGAGGGTTGGGATAGGGATTGGATCTTGGGGTGAGGGACAGGGAACTTTCTGGAACAAATGGTAGGCTTTGGGCTGATGGATGGGCCAAAGGGGCCGGGTTGTCTTGACAGACAGGGAAAAATCCGGTGAGGAGGGAGGGAATTCCTTGAGGGACACTTGGGTAGCCGGGCATAACACAGGGGAGAAAGAAACTGCAATATGTCGGGGAACACTTGAACGTACCGCAAGCTAACAGAACATTCGACTTGGAAACTAACGCACTGCAATACAGAAATTCAGGGTTTCAGCAGCCGAGAGGTGGCACGATTAGAACCCGCAGCAGCTGGTGAAAGCCATCTCTGTCCTTCAGGTTCCTGCTGTGTGGGAAGGTGCTGCGAGTTGTGGTGGCTGCACTCCCCCTTTGCTGGGAGGATGATCTGTACCAGGGGAGAGCAGAAAGCTGCCGTGGTGAGCAGAACATGCTCAGAGCATTCCAGTTCAGAGAATGGCACTGCCCCTGAAGGGCAAAATGCTTGAAAGCATAGAATTTTGTGCAGAACCGTTGCAAAAAAATTTCTCTTCTAGAATGTGCCCATTTTTGTATACTGTAGGTGAATACCCTGGGTTTTATAGAATACATGGGTTTTTTTCTAAAGTTTTTTGGGGGAACTCTCAAGTTTATTTCTATTTGCATTTTACATCCAGCATGTATACAGATTTTTTTTTCTTTTGTAAATACTTAGGGAAAAAATAACTAAGCATTTTTTAATCTTTTGGGACATTGTCAATAATATCCTTAGAAAGCAAAACTTGTTGAACATGTGTGAAAACACAGAGAGGGGGAAAATAGCATAAAAGTCTTTCAGAAGAGGGCGTGTACGAAGGAGTGCAGAACTGAGTAATTCCTCCAAGGGCAGAATTAGCAAGATATATCACCAAGAATACCTGCCAAGATACTTCCTTAAATCGAGGGAAAAGTGACCTGCAGCCATACGAAGTACAGCCAAAGCAAATGAAAACCTTTGGAAAAGAAGGAATTTTGCCAGTGAGATCAGTCTGTCTGGATAACTGAGGGATGCCCATCAACCTTGCACTGCATTCCTCAATATTTGCAATGTCTTTTCTCCCAATTTCTGTGAAGTGAATAAGCTGCAGTTGTTTAACCATTAATTTAAGCTCACTGGGGAATTACCAAGCACCATGTATGTTCTTTTGCAGCTGAGCAGGACTTGAGTTTCCCAATTCTTCTACAAAGCAGAAGGGAACCACACAGCTGCTTGTGCTAATGTTAATGAAGGGTTTCATGAAAGCAGATGAATTAGAGCATTGCATTATAGAACTTCCACATTCAAGAAAACAGGAGTCCACTTAGAATAAAACCTATAAGGCTAGCATAACATCAGAACAGGATGAAATGAAATTACTAGAAAGGAAGTGATGCATTGGAAATGAAGTGTATCATTTCTGATGCATTTTCATGCATTTGCAAGCTGAAACAGAAAAAGAAGGACAGAGATAATAAGGAATGAAGATTTTAAAATTGCACTGTGCAGAAGAGACATACGGACCACCAGTGTGAACACAGCTGGGAGATTCATCTTGGAGATGGATTAGAGTGGAACCCATTCACTGAATGTTTCTGGTGCACATGAGTGCAAAGACTGAGGAAAAAAGGAGAAAGTTTAGTTTCTGACAGCTATTTAGATTCCTGGAAGCATTGTGTAGAGATGTAAAAATCTAAAGCCTCAGAGAATCTGAACCTAAAATATCCCCAAATGGATTGATCAGGTATGATGGGCACATCTCTGCACTTTTCAGAGTCAATGAAATTGACAATGAGTGTCTGGAAATTAGGAATGCGTGCCTAGATTTTTTCTCAGTTACTTTAAGAACACCTTAATAAGGCACTTCAGGAACTGTACTATGAAGTTCTTCACCCTGCTCTATTTACTTTACATTTGAATACAGGCTGGTAGAAGGAGAGATCTGGCTTTAATTTCTCCCCAAATCACCTGTTGCACTCTCAGGTTACCAGTAGATGTAAAATTCAGCTAATCAGTCTCTCTATCCATGAATATTCCACTAGTGAACTGACATGTAGAAACACCCTTTTTCCCTTGGTACCTTCCTAAATGGTGCCCTAATGAACAGGAGACTTGCATAAATCTCACAGAAAATCACCAAAATTGCTGAAATCAACACTCAATTCCACGATCAAAGCTTCTGGGAAAAGGCTTGACAGCATCACTGAAGAAACTCAAACTTGGGAGAGAAACATCCATTTTAGCACTGATCAAGGGGAAAGAAATAGAAATGCTGTAAAAATTCCAAGTGGAAGGTAAGGAGAAAGACAGGCAGCACAGGAAGCACAAGGGCCCGTCAGATGACCTGTGGAAGGTGACTTTGTGCCCCAGCTCTGTTAGAGGACGTTCCCTGTCGTTGGTGCAAGCAGCCGGAGACATAAATACTGATTGATTTGGGGGCCACAGTCTTGGTAAATGCAGAAGTGGTTCAGTAACGTGACATGAGGGAGTTCCCTCAGAGCAACTGAGATGCCTGAAAGAAGTGAACAGCTCACCACAGCCCGGCCCGCTCGGCTGCTTTTCCTTCTGACCCTCCTGGGGAGGCTCTGACATTTCCTCTTCCCTGATGGAAGTGCAGCTGCTGCCAAGGGAAACGTCCCCATACTCACTCAGTGTTCCCTTTGCTTGCCGGATGCCCCACCTGCTGTCGCTGTCCAGGAGAGCTGCTCTGCACAGGAGGAGGAGCCCGAGGGAGAGGCTTTGAAGATGGGGCAGCTGGGATCCCTCTGCTTGGAGCTCTGTTTAAAGATACACGGACTTGCATGTGGACAGGGATAAGTATATGGATTTGTACATATGTAGCCTGCTATTTGTACAGGCCTATTTCTGTACATATGGTATCAGATTTATGAATGTACTGTGTATCTATGTACGTATAGGTACCTGCATACATACAGGTTTGCAGTTGCATCTTTGTGTATATTTATCCAGTTCATTATGTGTATTGTACATGTACGGAAATCTAATCTTTGTTTAGATTACCGTATGTATACAGTTGTGTAGGTATCTATTTCTATTGATGTATTGATGTAGTTTTGGTCTTTTAAAATAGCTATATTGTTATTTGTTTTCGTATATATGTATTTTTATATTTTTTTAGATGTGCATTGATGTATTTCTATATCTATTATATTTACATATATATCCAGATATATTGCTGTATATTTGTATTGATGCAGTTGTACAGATATTTAGATTGGTACTGCTGTTTGTCTATTTATAGATAGTTTTTTTTTAATGTATCTGATTCTTGAATGTAATAGGTAACATTTAATCTGTATTCACATCTGTGTATTGTAGTGGTTATTTATGTATTCAGTTCTATTTAAATGCGTCTGGAGTGGTATAGTAGTGGAATTCTATTTGTAGAGTACTTGGTATTACAGGGAAATACTGATATTTTCGTATTTGTATATGGGCTGCATGTTTGCCATAATATGCAATAAATTAAGTTGTTAATTTTCCCTTGATCTCTGTGTATAGTGAGTGTTTGTAGAGGTTTGCTATAAATTAGTTTTTGTTACCAGAAGTTGTTATTTGTATGTTTTTAAATAGCGTGGTGTAACAAATACATAAATTACTTTTTAAAAATTTAACAGACATGTGTATAGTTCTGTTTTGTCAGCGCTGGTGTAACAATTGGTAAGAAATGCCATTTGTCAAGTGAGATGGATGTGTTGTAATTTGTGCTACCCAAAGCCATGGGCAGATGTAAATGCTGGAGGATTTTGGCCATGCAAATCTCCAGCCATGCCCAGCACATGCCCCACACCTGCACTCAGGCTGGGCAAGGGAAGCGCAGATTTGGGCTGGCAGCAGAGCCCCACGTTGGCTCAGAACTCGCTGCAAAGGCCTGCTGGCTGAGAAAAAGATCAGGGATACATTTTATATATTCTATTTATTACAGTACATATACTAAAATATATATTATGTGCTGTATTGTAGAAATCCTTTAAATCAGAGGGTTTTGGGAAAGCTGCTCCTCAGTGAAGAGAATTTCCAGCCTAGAGGAACATAAAAATAAAAAGAAGACCATGGACAGTGCCATTGCCAGAGGCCCAGGCTGTTCAGAGGGATGGATCGTCCCCTTCGCCGCCTGTAGCTGATACCCCTGTCAGTAATATGTAGCAACTCCGGGGACAACGAGATGGGAAACCATCTCTCTAAACCAGAATGGGGCATCTTTTACCAGCTTGAGGCAATTTTACAGGGTAAAGGACGTTCAGACATCTCAAAACGTGAACAAAAAGACTTACTATATCTGGGAAAAAGAGAATACTCAAAATACAGACTTGAAGTCTGATTTTACCTTTGATTTCTGGGACCAGATAAAGTGGAAAATTCACAATCTAGTCTCTCTCAAAATGGAAGAGTCTTTGGTCAACCTTATGCCTGTCTCCAGAGCTTTAATGGAGAGCTTTGATCAGAGTGATTGTAACAGAGACTTTCTCAAACATCAGAACAGAACACCTTGCTCTGAGACTTGAATTCTGAGTGGTGCTGGACCTTCATCCTTCTCTGTGGGGATCTTAAATTTTGTTCACGGTGTCCTGGCATGTCCAGGGTTTCTCCAGGCAGTGTGCACAGCACCCCGAAGCCCGGAAAAGGGGAATCAGATCAGCTTCCAGCTTTGGTCGTGTTCTCTGCTTTTTCCAGGATTCCCTGAGTCACTGATGCTGCAACCAGGCATTGTCCCAACTCCTCCAGGAAATCATCCACCCCCAGAATTCCCAGAAAAGTGTTTGAGATTTTTCTTGCATTCCAAGAGTTTGGGGAGTCATGGGACATGTTCTAGGGAGGCTGGGAATCAAATGGGTCCAGGAGATTAATGTTTGAGGAAGCTTTGCAAAAGAGGAGCTGCTGTTTCTGTTCTCTGCTGCTCTTCTGAAAAAGATGCGGCCGGATCTTATTCTGAAGTTGTGCAGGTGGGGTCACCCAAGGGGGGCTCTGGACCCGCTCTGCCTGGCCGAGGGGCTGCAGGGTCACTCCTGTCACTGTTTGCCCTTCCCAGGAAGTCACCCCTCAGATCAGGCTCAGGCTGGCAGTTTGCTTTGGAGCTCTGAGGACTCTTTTCATATAGATTCCTCTGCCAAAACTTTCCGGGACATTCACCACTTTTGGCTCCCCAGCCTTCAGTTACAGCAGGTGGGGGGGCTTTGGATTTGGCTCTGCCTGCAGGGGAGCGGGCAGGGGAGAGGACAGAGGTGGCGGGGGGCAGGCAGGGCTTGAGCAGGGCAGGGATGGCTCTGCCCAGAGAGATGGATGGGGTGGAGGTGGGAGAGCTCAGGAAAGTTGCTGTGGAGGCACAGACAGTTCATTCAGAAGCCTTGAAGCCTGTCTCATTGCCTACTGGGGTCAGCGGGGGGAAAGCATGCTGAGATTGCTCTTGGACCTGAGAGTTTTCCAGCTGTATCCCTGCGGGCATGGATACAGTGTGGAACCTCTCACAGTCCATTGGAAAGCATCACAAATACAAAGTCGAGGTCTACAGCTGGAGAGCAGCCCGAGTTGTATGAATCTAAAAAGATCCAATTTAGTGAATCCAGACGTGAGTTAGCAGGCTCTGGCTTTCTTCCTGTCGCCAAGAACTTGGAGCTCTCCTCCCCAGCCCTTCCTGGCAAGGCTCCCAGGAAAGTTTCTGGGGCAACACTACTGCCAAGTGACACCGGCCAGGGGCTATTTACAGACTACAAAGGAGACAGGGCTGCTTTGGAAGGTGCCTAGAGCTGTTTATTTTTCAGCATCAGTCACATTACATGATTATGATAATGGGAAGATGCTAGCAGCTCACAATCCAGGCAGCAGGCCAAAACTCATAAGGTTTTTATAAAATCATAGGCTTACTATATAAGCTTCTTAACAAATCACACAAAGCAAAACATATTGATAGTAGTTCTATCCAATCACCATAAGCACACGTAGCTTTGGTTAAAACAATGCTTGTTTATTTCGAATACAGAACCTGTTTGTAAGCCTTAAAACACAATGCACAGAGCTCCATTATTAAGCTTCAACCTTCCTAATATCTTGCTAGATAAACTTTCTGCAGCTTAGAGAGCTATTCGGACAAGCATTAATACACAGGCTTATTGTTCGATTTGCCCTTGCTTTTTCTACAGTTTAAATAATTTTTTCTGCTGACCTATCTCATGACTGTTTCTTTAGCTCTACTCACAGTTCTGAGGCCTGCCTTTTGCAGCTTTCCCAAAACCCTCTAGTTTTATGGATTCCCTCAATTCCCCCTCTCTTCACCCAAAAAGAAATCTTACCAATTGTGTCATTTATTACTTGCGTTTTGTGGTCTTACTATAATATTTTTGTTTCCTATCTGCTTAAAGCATGTTTTTGTTGGCACTAAGCATTGCTGTATTAAAACACAGCAATTTAGTGCTGTGAAGGTCCAGTCAGTGGAAAGGGCATAAATTATGCTTGACAATAGTTACAAGTCATTGTTCAAAAATCTCTTGTCGATTCCAGGGTCTTAACTCAAAACCTTCCTCCATTTCTATTCCATCATCCACCATCTCCGTGACATTTTGAGCACCTGTCTGTGAATCCATTTCCTACCTCTCTCTCTTGTGTGATAAAAACTTCTTGAACAGTTTTGTTCATCTCTCGTTGCACACACTGAAGTATGCAAGGTATTACTATTAATATCACTACCAAAACACCCAATACATATGGAGACCTATCTTGCAAAGTTCCCTTAGCCAAGGTGCAAAGCTCCATTCTTAGGACAAATTATCTGACCAGGACCCACCATCTTCTTTAATTTGGGCTGTCAATCTTTCAGCTTTTGTATGCTTTTGAGGATGGATTCAGAGTGATGAAACAGGTTCATGCAACACAATCCTTCAAATTCCTCACAACCATGTCCTTGTGCCACTTAAAAAAAAATCAATTGCTGCTCTGTTTGGAACGGTTGCATGTCTAACACTATTAACATCGGTCAACATGTCACTGATTGCAGTGGATGTGCCATTAGTTTGTTTACTCAGCCAACATGCAACCCGATCTAATTCTTTCAATGCCATTGCTGAAGCCAGCTGGGATAAAAACAAACCTGCTGAAACCCTTTTTGCAGCCTTCCAAGGCATGAAATCACTTCTACAGCTCTCATCATAATGACGAGAACTTGGAGCTTTTGGCAGGATTCATGGGACAGCTGATTGCTGTGAAAAACTTCCTGTTCTTATGGCTCATATACAGGAGTGATTAAAAAGAAAAAAAAACTACGGTCTATAATGACAGTAGACCTTCCATTGCAACTACCTAAGTGGTCTAATAGTATTCCAAATTTAGAAAAAATTTGGATTCAAATAAACACTTCCTTGCCTTACTTGTAAGATATGGTCATCATGATGTAAATCCACAATATGAAATTCCTTCTCACCATGAGATCAAACAATTTGTAGGAAGAATGCAAAAAAATTATTATAACTTTACCTGATAAGCCTCCAAGTGTAACAGAGATGCTAACAGCTTGCAGTAAGCTCACCTCTCCAAAACATCTTACTAATGTGCAAGTCAATGCTTTGGGAAAGCAGATTGCAGATTCTTAAGAAAAGTTAGGAAACCATTGGGAGATATGTTGGGAAAGGCTTTGGGAGAAAATTGGGGACAAAAAATAGAAAAGCTTGAAACGCCCCTTGAAGCACACACAAACATTTTCTAAAAATCTGTTGGTACTGTACAGTTGGACTCTGATAAAAAGGCTTGTGGCTTTGCTTGTGGTAAAGCAGGACACATGAGAAGAGATTGTCCTACAACAACAGTCAAACCTAAACAACTATTTGCCCTCAGTGTAGGAAAGGGAAGCATCTTGCCAAGTACTGTGGTTCTCAATTTGACATGGATGGCAAAGCTTTGTCGTTAAACTCAAAAAAGAGCGTGGATTATCACCGCACCTCGACACAAGTAGTGACCTCCTTACAGTCAGTTACCCAGTCAAATGGCATTGGTACCTCAGTCATTTATCCCTCAGTCAACCATCCCTGAAATAGTCCCAGGTCAATATCCTCACGTACAAGGTTTGAATTGGCCCCCTCAAAAATTGATACACCTTTTAAATAATTTTTGATATGAAAGTATTTCTACTGGAATTATCAGGTTTTTTCAGCAAAGACAAGAGCTTTTGATTCTAGGCAGAGCTAGCACCAAAATTTTCAGACTTTCAGTCCTTCCAAAGGTTGTTTCAATAGATTTTAACACTAAGCTAATATATTTACTCTTGCATTTAATGGTCCTATAGTGACTCCACCAAAAACACCTATAGGTATTGCATTTCTTCTACCCATGAATACAGCCAAGCAAAACAACTTTCCAGAGAATTCAATGCTGTCTGTGCCATTTGGAAGCTCAGGTCCTGAGGTCTTTTGGGTGCAATTTTTGGACCGCAAGCAAGCAAAACTGACTTGCTGCCTGACTCACTGTGGTAGAACAATTTACATTACAGGCTTGCCAAATACTGGTGCAGATGTCACTGTATTCTCTCACATGTTTTGTCCCAGAGATTGGGATTTAGTAGCTCCTGCAAGTTCCGTCACGGGGACTGGAGGTGCTACCGTGTGTTGGCAAAGTGCATCCATGATTAACATTACAGGTCCTGAAGTAGAGACAGCAATGGTGCGTCCTTTTCTTGTTCAGAAGCTTCTCACCGTCTGGGGGAGAAACGTCCTGTCCCAATGGGGAGTAGAACTGGAGGTGGGCCTGTGATGGAAACCATGTCAAAACCTGCCACTTGAAAGCTGAACTGGAAAACTGATCCTCCTATATGGATTGATCAATGGCCTTTAACAGAGAAAAAATTAAATAGCCTTAAAGGATTGGTAAAGGAGCAATTACAAGATGGTCACATCACACCCACAAAGAGTCCCTGGAATTCACCAGTATTCGTCATCCACAGGAAGGCATTGGACTCCTGGAGGTTGTTTCATGACATGAAGATCAATGAATTGACTGAAGACATGAGATCTCTTCAACCTGGACTTCCTTCTTTATCAATGATCCCAAAACACTGGCCTCTCATTGTCATTCATTTAAAGGATTGTTTTTTCCACATCCCACTTCATCCCAATGATGCTCCAAGATTTGCATTTTCAGTTCCAGTCATCAATCAAAGAGAACCCATGCAGAGATAGCACTGGAAAACGTTGCCTCTAAAAATGAAGAATTCGCCTATAATCTGACAATATGGGTCGCACAAGTTTTGTCTCTTGCTCGACAGAAGTATCCAAGATCCGCGTTTTCACACTACAGGGATGATTTGCTCATCGCTGCTCCAATGAAGCCACAGATGGAGGAAGCTTGTCCTAGTGTTGTTACTGAAATCCAAAATGCTGGACTTAAAATTTCCATAGCCAAAATTCAAGAAGTTCCAACTTGGAACTATCTGGGATGGAAGATGACTGAAAAAACAATTACACTGCAGAAGATAAAGCTCTAGACCTGTGTCAACATCCTGAACAATTACAACAGCTTCTAGAAGACGTCAGTTGGGTCAGACCTGTTTTGGGAATAACGGACGATGAATTGGGTCCACTTTTTAATTTGTTGAGAGGAAGCTGCGCCATCGACTCTCCTGAACTCTAATACCTGAAGCTCGTGCAGCGCATGACAAGGTCATGGAGGCTCTCCAAAGACAACAAGCTCATTGCTGTATTCCATTTTTTTCTGCAATTTTAGGAGGCAAGATGCAACTTTGTTCTGCCATTTTTCAATCAGACCCTTCTGAGAGAGATCCTTTGTTGAGAATAGAATGGGGTTTTCTTCCCTCAAGGTTTCCAAAGACTATTTTTACAGTCTTAGAGAGGATAACACAAATTCTGATTAAGGCCAGAACAAGGTTATTAAGTTTAGCAGGTGAAGAATTTGCAGTTCTCTATTTACCACTGAGAAAAAGTATCTTGATTGGGCAATGCAAAATTCTGCAAATTCTGATGATTTGCATCGAGAGTTATTAAATTTTGCAGATATTGCTTCTGTTCATTACCCGGCTCACAAATTATTGCAGGCAAAATTGAGTTTTAGAGAGAAACCTTTGTTAAGTAAAGAACCTTTAAACACAATAACTCTCTTCACTGATGGGATCTGGCAGAAGTCACAAATCAGTCATTACTTGGTTGAACCAAACCAAGTTCCCAACTAAAACTTGGGAATCAGATATTCAAATAGTAGAGGGATCTGCTCAGATGGTTGAGCTTGCTGCTGTGGTTCAGGCTTCTCAGTTCTTCCCACAACCTTTTAATTTATTCACACATTCTGCCTTTGTTGCTAATGTGGTTAAAAGAATAGAAGGATCAGTTCTAAAGAATCCTAGTAATGATACTTGGTATCATTGGCTTTCAAGGCGTTTTACAACTTTACAATTACAAACTAATCCACAGTTTGTTTCTCACATTAGTGCTCATTCTTCGCTTCCTGGATTTTTAGTGGAAGGAAACGCGAGAGCGGACAAACTGACAGTGCTTATTTCAAACACTTTGCCAAACATTTTGGAACAAGCAAAACTGAGTTACGCCTTTTTTCACCAAAACACACAAGCACTTGTGTGAATGTTTCAAATTTCAAAAAGTCAAGGTAAAGCTATCATTAGTACTTGCCCTGACTGTCAGCTTGTGCAGCCTCCTGTTTCTAGAAAGAGTTGTTCAACCCACGGGGTTTGCAAAGCCTGCACTTATGGCAAATGGATGTCACTAAATAGCCTTCCTTTGGTAAATTTACCAATACTCATGTTTCAGTGGACACATTCTCTGGTGGAGTTTTTGCTTCTCTTTACACAGGGGAAGCAGGTAATCATGCCTGTCAACATTATTAGCAGAGCTTTTGCTTCACTGGGTGTGCCCCAAGAAGAAAAAACTGACAATGATCCCACATATGTTTCTCAAAAATTGGCCACATTTTAAAAGATTGGTGAGGACACATCAGACATTAAAACGCATTCTTGATCAAGAGAGAGGGGAGTGGAGGTCACACCACAGATGAGGTTAAACAAAGCTTTGCATGTTTTAATTTCTTAAACACCTGTGTTGCAGAACCTGATCCACCGATTTCTAGGCATTTTTACAATAACACACAGGCAAAACTGAAAGGAAATCCCCCTGTTTTAATTAGATAGCCTGGGACAGGACCAATTGAAGGTCCTTTCTGATTAATCACTTTGGACAAAGGGTTTGCTTCTGTCTCCACAGGTGCAGGAATTAAGTGGGTCCCAGCAAAAAACGTCAAACCATATCGCACCCCAGCACAGTTGACGAGCTCAAGACCGTAGAAGCAAGTACGCAGACGTGAGCCAAACAGAGGGATCACGGGTCACACCTGATGTTTCTTGTGCATCGGTGGAACCTGCAAACTCTGATTTTATGTGGTTTATAAATGTGTCACTTGTTGGTTTCATAGAGCTCTATTGGAGAAAGCGTAGGTTTTCTTTGGGTAATTTTTATTAAAGGTCAAAAGTAATGTTTTTGAATTGAGAAGGATATGGGAGGAGCTTTAGCCAGCAATTAGCTCACAAAAAGGATGCTGCAAAATCAAATGTTACTACGGTGTTAGTTTTGATTGCTTCCAATAGTGCAGAGTTTTAGTCGATTTGTAGTGTAGATTTGTCTGTGGAACAACCAAAACCAAATGTCTGGGTGACCTTAGCCAAGGCAGCAGGCTCGGATACCATGTCTTTGTCTAATTCGGAACAGAAAAGCCTTTCTCAACCTGACTAGTCAGTGTGCCAGTAAAGAATTTGCCCTTGGTCAAAAAGCAATTCAATAGTAAGCCTGATAAAATTGACAATGGGAGGAGCCCTGTATAGGCTTGTAACATCTGGGGAAAAGAATTTCCCAAAGCAGTACCTGAAACCCCAAGAATTAGAAATCCTTGGTCCTTTAACAATGGATTTTTGCCTTACATTTACAGCTAATGATTGGCAAGAAAGTGATCCTCCAAAGTACAATGTTACTCCCTATTATTTTGCAAACAAAACCTCAAGGTTTTGGTGTAATTATAAAGAATGTAGGGAGGTGCTTTCTAAAGCCGACCAATATCCACAACAATTACCAAAAGGATGTTGGTTCACCTGTGTAGATAGGCCCTGGCAGGGCATCCCATCATGCCCTGAAGGTGGCCCATGTAGCAATGGGATGCTCACTGTAATTGCGCTTACTGCCAAAGCGGTCATTAGGAAAAAGCAAAAGGGAACAAGATCTGGTTGTCATTATCGTGAATACTGTAGAAGTGATTTCACGCCTTGGAAGGCTGCGAAAAGGGTTTCAGCAGGTTTGTTTTTACCCCAGCTGGCTTCAACAATGGCATTGAAACAATTAGATCGGGTTGCATGTTGGCTGAGTAAACAAACTAATGGCACATCCACTGCAATCAGTGACATGTTGACCGATGTTAATAGTGTCAGACATGCAACCCTTCCAAACAGAGCAGCAATTGATTTTCTTTTACTGGCACAAGGACATGGTTGTGTGGAATTTGAAGGATTGTGTTGTATGAACCGCTCTGATCACTCTGAATCCATCCTCAAAAGCATACAAAAGCTGAAGGATTTTACAGCTCCAAAAAAAGAAGATGGTGGGTCATGGTTAAATGATTTGTTCCAAGGATGGAGCTTTGCACCTTGGCTAAGGGGACCTTGTAGCATAGGTCTCCATATGTTGGGTGTTTTGGCAGTGATACTGGTAGTAATACCTTGCATACGTCGGTGTGTATGACAAATGATGGACAAAACGATCAAAGAAGTTTTTATCACACAAGAGAGAGAGGTAGGAAATGGATTCACAGAGAATTCTCAAAATCTCACACAGATGGTGGATGAAGGTATAGACGTGGAGGAAGGTTTTGAATTAGGACCTTAGAACAGGTGAGACATTTTTGGAACAATCACTTGTAATTGCTATCAGACATGACTTTTGCCCTTTGAACTGACTGGACTTTCACAGCATTAAAATTGCTGTGTTGGAATACAGCAAGGCTTAATGCGAGCAAAAAGGATGCTTTAAGCAAGTAAGAAGCAGGTATGCTGCAGTAAAGCTATGAAATGCAAGGTAGGTAATAAACGACACGGTTACAAAGGCTTCTATTTACCCGAACCGTGAGGGGGAATTGTGTGAATCCTTCAAATCAGAGGGTTCTGGGAAAGCTGCAAAAGTCACATCTCAGAGAAAGCTGAACTTTGGTTAGAGCTAAGCGGTAGATTTGTCAGCAGAAAAGTTATACAAGAAGTAGAAAAGTAAGGACAAATAGAACAATGGTTTGTGTCTATTACTGTAGAATCCAGGACATTCATATGTCTGAGATGTAACACAATAGAACTCCCTTTGGTCATCAGCAAACAGCTTCGTTTATTGCCTTCAGCACCCACAGCCCATTTAGCCCATTCCAAACTCCCAGGACGAGACATCTCATTGGTCTATCTCTGTGCCCCCAGACTGTGAACCAATGCAATGTCTGCATCTTAGGAGAGCTCCCATTGCCTGGGAACTTCTGTCAGTCAGTCCAGAGGCTGCTCCGTGGAGCTGAATTGGGC
The DNA here is from genome assembly GCF_028551555.1 of Melozone crissalis. Taxonomy (NCBI): domain Eukaryota; kingdom Metazoa; phylum Chordata; class Aves; order Passeriformes; family Passerellidae; genus Melozone; species Melozone crissalis. The sequence continues at coordinate 13,925,025 of NW_026535783.1, read as the reverse complement.
TGCTCATTCTAACTTGATTGATACTGGCGCACCAGTGTATTAACGCTTGGCTGGAATGACTCCCTGAGCTACAGAAAAGTATCTCTAACAAGATATTAGGAACTTCTAAGCCTAATAATTGTTTTATTTGCCCAATTATCCCATCAAAAAAAAAAAAAAAAACCAAACAATATTTAAGGTAGCAGTAATTTTAATTGAATAGTTTAGAAAATATATAAATAAGGGATATTTTGGTTCAAATAATAGCACATAAGCAAAAGACACCACGGGGTACGGAAGGCAGAGTTCTTGACCCTTGCCACTTCACGTACTAGCTTGCCAAGTGAAAATCACCCCTTATATACCATATGTCAATACCATCTCCTCCTATTTTCGGTTCATCACATTTCTGTCTCCGCCTTCCTCACCACCTTTACCACGCATGCGCCACCACTCGGTTTGGTGGTCGCACAAGTCTTCGGGGGTCGTCACTGATGAAGGCCCTGTAGTCTTCTTCGTTGTCCTTTAATTCACCTTTGGGTTACACATCTGCATCAAGCCAGTATATAGCCAGTACAGCCAATGTAAGCCAAGACTAATGTATCACTCCATCTACATATCAAGGCAATAAATCCCTTAGAATTAGCATTTGTTGGGACCGAACCAGGTTTTTGCTCATTTTTAGCACCTGTATCTTCAGCTTCTTTCCTGTGGTCCCTGAGAACAGCTGCTGGGAAGGGGGGTGGAGCCCCTTCTCTCCCTCTCTTCTTTGGCATTACAACTTTTTAACTATTTATTATTCTCAAATATTAATTACTGTATCAATATCAATTACTGTTTCAAATTTTATCAGCACGAATGATACCTATTTATCACAATAATGGAGCTCTGCGCATTGTGTTTTAAGGCTTACAAGCAGGTATAGTGTTTGAAAGAAGCAAGCAGTGTTTTAACAAAAGCTACGTGTGCTTATAGTGGTTGCACAGAACTACTGTCAATATGCTTTTGCTTTGTGTGAGCGGTCAAAAAACTTTTCAAGTAAGTTGTACCATTAAGTTCATTGCCTCCAGCCAGGGATGTGAGCTGCTGGCATCTTCCCACTGTAACAACCATGTCATGAGACTGATGCTGGAAAACAAACAGCTCGAGGCGCGTTCCTCAGCAGTCCCGTCCGTTTCGTGATTCGTACAGAGACCCGCGGCCAGCAATACTCAGCTGAGGACCAGAAGAGAGCGGAATAGCCCGGGCACTGCAGCTTCACTGCAAGGCATCCGGCAGCCTTGAGGGTACAAAGCGAGCACAGGTCGCAGCTCCTCGTGTCCGGAGCGAGCCCGGAGCAGCTCTCCCAGGCCGCAGCCCCTCCCAGGCCCAGCTCCGGGCGCAGCCGGGGCCGCTCCGCCTGCGCGGGGCCGCTGCCGGGGCGCTGTGGCGGCTCCTCCCGCGGGGCGGAGCTGAGGCGGCCCCGGCGGCCCCGGCCCGGCCCCGCTGCGCTCCGAGCGCGGCCCCGGAGCGGCCCGGCCGAGGCGGCGAGGGACGGGCGGCGAGGGGCCGGGGGCATGGGGCGCTCCGGGAACGGGCGGACATCCCGGCAGAGGGGAGAGAGACGTGGCAGAGGGAGGAGTGAGCGGGAGAGGGGAGAGATGCTGGGAGGAGGGGGAAAATCCCAGGAGAGAGGGACGAGCCCGGGAGTAGGGGAGATCACGGGACGGGGGCGGGGGTGAGATCCGTGGCAAAGGGTGGGTAGCCTTCCAAGAGGGTAGAGGCCGGGAAACAGGAAAAAGCCCTGGAAGAGGGGAGAGATCCTGGAAGAGGGAGGAGTAATCGGGAGAAGGGCAGATCCAGGGAGACGAATAAAAGCACTGGCTACAGCCCGGGAAAGAAGGGAGCTTGGGACAAAGGGTAGCTCGGGACTGGGGAAAAGCCGAGATAGGAGGGAGAACCCAGGAGACAGGGGACAACCTGTGAACGGGAGGAGATCCGGAGTAGAGTGGAGAGGGCCTGGGAAAGCGGGGAAAGACATGAGAGAAGAGAGCCCGGTGGGGGGAGTCCAGGAGCGGAGGCTCCTGCAGGCGGACTGGGAACCCGGAGAGCCCGGAATCACGGAGTCCTGCAGGCGGGCCGAGAACGGGCGCGGGTCAGTGCGGTTCGGGAGAGCGCGGCTGCGGGGCTGGCTCCGGAGGCGGAGGCGCGTGGAAAGCGCTGCTCGGCAGCCCCGGCGGCGCTGAGAGCACAGCCCTGCCCGGGGAGGCAGCGCCACGGGCGCCGCTCGGCTTCCCAGCCCGGCCACGGCACCGCTCGGCTTCGCCGCCGGGTCCGCGGCAGCTCGGAGCATCGCTCCCTGCCCGGGCCCGAGGCTCACCTGCGCCAAGTGCACCAGAGCATCGCCTCTGCCTTGACAACCCAGAGCGAGCAGTGCCCGGCAGGGACTGCAGATCCCCATTGGTGGCAGAGAAAGAAGAGCAAGGAATCTTCCATGGGAGAACCTAGGCAATAGGATGGGGTGTCAGTGTCCAATGTGTTCAGATGCACTCACAATGGTTCTATTGCTCTTGGCTCAGAACATGTAAAAGAAGTGGGCAGACACCAATCAGCAGCTGGTTGCAATATCCAGGGATCAGTTATCAGAAGAAAATGCTACGCAACTGCTGGAATGCTTAATGGATGACTGATTACCCTTTGCCAAGTAATCTGGACTTGTTAGGCGCAGCATACTTATGTCTCAAAAATAACTCTAGAGATATTCTGAAGAAAATTTTGAAGAAAGGCTCATACACCCACATTTTATGCAGTTGCTGTGGGTTTGATAAATGAAATCTGCTTTAATGTGTTGATGTTCCTAAAGATATGTGGGGGTTTTTTTTCACACATGCATGCTAAATTTGAGAATCTAAGGTAAGGTCTTTTTAAAGGGGATATGGAAGAGACAGGTCTTCAGCTAGCAATATGTCAGTGAGAGACAGCTGAGCGATGATTACTGAGAAGAAGAACAGCCCTGCAATAGAGGTGTGAGCTGCATTGCACAGCGCTTGCTGTGGGCCAGAGAGCACAAAGCAGGCTGGCCTGGTGGGCCTGAATATTTCTGCCAAACAGTCTGCATCTAACACCGTTGCTCGGGCTCAGTGCAGAAATGCAGGACTGCAGGCGCTTCCTCCCAGAGCTGCGTGAGGCGCTGGCTCCTGCAGATGGGCCCTGCCAAGCTGTCCCTGCCTCACGCTGGCCTCGCTTCCCCTGGCACAAGAGCCGGGCCTGAAGGAGGCTGCCCTGTGCTCCAGCCTGCCGAGCAGCCCAACTCCCTGCCCCGGTGCCCAGAGTGCTGCACACACTGCTGACCTTTGCCAGGAGTTGCAGGGCAGCCGGCAGAAGAGGAGGAATCCTCAGGCAGCCCAGCGGCCCTCGGCTGCCATGGCCTTTCTCTGCTGCTAAGCACACTCCAGAGGGCCAATGCCTCCAGGCTGGGCTGTGTCCAGCACGGCTGCGCTTCCCCTCGGCAGCTGCCAGCTGCCACCTGGGCTCTGAGAGCGGAGGATTCACCCACTGCCAGGAACAGGCACCCAGGGCCCGGCTGCTGCCTCTTGCAGCTCCAAGGGCCTCCTTCCAGCCTGCCTCTGCCGGGGCTCAGCCTGCTCCGGCCTGTGCCGGGGCTCTGCTGGGGCTCCACCCCAGCCAAGGCCGGGCCCACTCTCACCTCCCAGGCGCTGACAGCTCTGCACCACAGGAGACCTTCCCGAGCACCCTCTCTGATCTTTCTGCTTTCTCACTTGAGCAAGGCTCTCCTCCAACCAAAGAGATTATTGCATTTTGGGATACAAATCCAAGTGGTAGGAGCCCCAATGTTCTCCAGTCACAGCTGAAGGCCTGCATCTGCACAGGGTGTTTGGGCTGCCTCATTCTTCTTTTGGTTTTGCCTTCAAATGCCATTGCCCTTTCTGCCTCAAATAGAAATACCAAAGCTGGCAAAAAACAGACCAGTGGGCCAGATTCCAAAGGCAGTGTGCTCAGGAGAGGATGAATGAAGAACATCCTTCTTCCCCACTTGCACACCATTCCAAAGACACCGCGTCACTTTCCACCTTTAAGAAACAACAGACAATTCAGAAGCAATTCTTGAGTGTATTCGCAGAGTGAGAAGGAAGGGAATCTTCAAGGTGAGTTGTGTTTTCAGAAACTGTATTCATTTCCAATCCTACTCTGCAGTCCTATTAGACAATCCTACTCTAACCCTAACCTTAACCCTAATCCTAATCCCAATCCCAATTCTTATCCTAATCCTACTACTAATCCTAATCCTAATCCTAATCCTAATCTACAATCATGCTGTAAACTGGTTGACGAATAAATGGTCTTGATGTGATTGTCACATTGTTGTCTCTCTCCTCTTCTTCACTGAAACAATCAGCGGCACCAGGCTGGACACAGGCTCAGCAAATGTTACAAATGGGTGCTGCCGAAAGGGAAAAAAAACAAATCAACAAAAAAATAATGGACCATGACTTTCCAAGCTCAGTGCTTCACAGGATTCCTCTGGCCTATAGAAGGATGCAGGAAGAGGACCAATGGGACCATCTACACCTCCATCTTTATGTGCAGGACTTTGCCATCAGAGGCAAATGTGGCCCAGAATCCCACTCATCCATTTATCCAGGTGTCTTCATCTTGCTAGGATTTTTGCCCTGCCAGTGCTTTAGAAACGGTGCTTTCTGTCCTTGGAGTTTCTTCTTTTCAGGAATTTCTAAAGCCTCACACTGGTCCCTCTCTTTGAAAGACAGGCACTGTACTGATTCCCACAGGGAGACAGAGCAGTGTCTACCTTTCCAGGCCCTGCTCCTCGTGTGCTGGATGGCTCCTTCCTTCCCAGCAGGGCCAGCTCAGTGGCACTGGGCCCTGCAGTTCCCTCTCTGCCACACAACCCGGCAGTAACCCTGGAACAGTTCCCGTCTGCTTGAGCGTGCCAGGCAGCAGATGGGGCTGGGACAAGTCCCTCCCAGCTGTCCCTGTTTGCGTGGCAGAAACCTCTAAGGGTGGGCTGGGGGGCGCAAACCAGGGCCCCTCAGAGACTCACAGTGAGCCCCCCACAGCCCCTCCTGCCCACGGCCAAATCTCTGACCCCTAGGCTGGGACTGGCTTCCTTGAGTTCCTGCACCACCATTTCATGTCTCTGTACCCTGCATTGCTCTACTTCAATTCTTTTGCCTTTAGATAAAATTGAACACTCCACCAAATGACAAAACAGGGTGACCGAAAGAGCCAGAGGAGCTCCCTGACTCAGGAAATGCAGAGAGAGGTGGAGTTACTCAGTTTTGTGAAGAACAGGCCCCAGGGAGAATTTATTGCCACTTTCCAAGACTTCAGAGTGGCTTTGAAGAAAGCGAGGGACATCTTTTATAACAGGGCCAGTTACAATAGGATGTGGGTGAATATTTTTAAACACAAATAGGATCTAATCAGAACTTGTTTACTCAGAGCATGGTGCCACCCTGACACAGGTTGCCCCAAGAGCTTGTGGGTGCCCCATCCCTGCAAGCATTCCGGCTCCAGTGGGAAAGGGCTCTGAGCAACCTGATCTCTTTAAAGATGTCCCTGCTCATTGCAGGACACTTGCACCAGAGGACCTTTACAGGGCCCTGCCAGCCCAGCCCAGTCTAGGATTCCTCACCATTTTCATTTGAAGAGCACCAAGAATGGAGGTGAGGAGGAAGGGGGCTCATGTGATGCCTTGGACTTGAGTGGAGGAGGAGCCCACCCCTCAGAGCCTGTTTCACCTGCAGCCCCTTCACATTTTACCTGCAGGAGCTCCCTGGCAGACCAGCGCTGCTCCTCGTCTCTCTGCAGGCAGCAGCTCAGGAAGTCACGCAGGCAAGGCGAGAGTCGGTTGGGCTGCTGCAGCCGTGGGGTCCCTACTGTGGCTATCAGTTGTGTAGCCTGGAGAAAAAGGAGACACCAGGCTCCACTTGCTGCTTTCACATCTCTAAGTGCTCTCCCACCTCCCTTAGTTTAACCTCTGTTCTTCAGTGGCAGTTTCTGCCCTGGCAGAGACCCAGAGATCATTTTCCTTTACCAACCAAACACCCAAACCCTGATGCAGCCACAGCTTTTCCACCATCCCGAAGATCTTGCCTTGGCAGCTGATTTCATTGACTGACCTAGTTAGTGGGAACTACATCAGCAAAAGCACATTTGCTTCCCTAAGGATTCACACCAGCTTGAGAGGCTTTTTGGAAGAGGGACTGTGCTATACAAACTAATTTCAAGGCTTAGTACATGAAAGGCATGTCTGCAGTGCTTGTTGGTCCTTTCAGCGCACATGCCCAAGAACAAAACTCATCATACTTTTTGTGCTTTTCTTGAAAACAATGGTCATTGGAAGGAAAGAAAGGGAATCCATCAATTAATCCCCAGGTAAGAAAATCAACATTTGCAATCTCATCTTCAACAGAGACACATTTAGATGCCTGCACAAATGTATTGGGATGAAAATTCCTGCTTGGGCACAAAGGAGCCACTTGCAGCTCTGTCTCTCAGCAGTCTGAAAATTGCAGCTTCCCATTTTGCAGCAAAAGAAAAATTGTCATGGTCAGAAGGAGAGGTGCCATCCCTATGGCCACCCTCTGCTCACTTGGCTGCTCAAGTCAATGCATTAATGGAAGGCCCATGCCAGAAAGAGCCAGGAAACAAAGGGGAGGCTTTGGCAGCCTGTCCGCATCACCAGGCTCTGGCTTGGTGACACAGAGAATGTGCCTTTGGCTAGGACAGAAACACGGTGACTGAGTGTTTCAGCAGCACTGTACAAGAAGTAGAAGAGACTCAGTGGTCTTTACACTCTCATGCCCAGGTTTCAGGCATGTTTCCCAGTGAGAAGAAACTGCTCAGGGAGATTGGCTCATCTCTAAAGACCACAGTTTTAGAAACTTTGTTGGGTTTGTGTTGCCTTCCTTCCTTTCTGGAAAGATAACAGCAGTTGTCAGATGCTTCTTTTCTGCTATTAAGGCCATCTCCACAGCCAAAGGACTGGAAGCACTTAAAAGGCAAAGGAAAGTGTTGCCTGAGAATAGAGTTTGTTTGGAGTTTGTTTGCATGTGGTAAGGCTTGAGTTCCCCCACTGCTGCAACCAAAACTACAGCAGATGCTGATGTGTTGCAGGCACATTTTTAGGAGGGGTCCTTGGTGGAAGTAGTTCAGGCAGATGGCAATGGGCTTTTGTCCAATGGCACGCAGGACAAGGGACAGGTGAGAAAGAGAGTGGGATCAGTGAGTATTTGCTCCTTACCGTGATGGGACTTTGGTTCCAGTAGGGAGGTTCTTGCTCTATCATTTCAATCCCCACAATTCCAAAAGACCATATGTCCACTTTGGGACCATATGGTTGACCTGTCAGCACTTCGGGCGCCAGCCACCAAGGAGTCCCGACTACCGAGCACCGTCTGCTCTGCTGAGGGCTGAGCTGAGTAGAGAGGCCAAAATCACCTGAGGAGAAAGCAAAACACTGTTTCTATTTGAATTCTGTGCAATTAGGAAAGCAAGCCAAAGAATTCCCCAGTAGAAGTGTTTGAAAATGTGCTGTTGAATCTCCTGGCATTGGCGACTTTTAAACTCCCCCCATTTTTTACACTGTCTCCAGTAGTGTCTTTTGTTCTTTGGAAGCTTTAGACTTGTAACTCCCTCCCTCGGGAAGGGACACACACAGAGCAAGGCCACTCTTGACTGCTTCTTCCTTCTCCTATCCCTGTGCACGTTGCAACTGTGCCCTCAGCTCACAGCGGGTGTCCCTGCACTGCCACCAGCACCATTTTTGGGGAGCTGGCTGTCACTCAAAGCAGCCCCACCCCCACATCCCTGGAATGCTGCTCCTGACCAAGAATACACTGACCCAGCTTGACAGAACCATCGGTTTTGAGAAGGATGTTATCACTCTTCACATCTCTGTGGATCACATGGTTTGTGTGAAGAAAACACAGTCCTTGCAGGCACTGAGAGAGAAAACAGAAAGAGGAGGGCAAAAATGAGTGATGTGATTTCATCCCACAAGAAAGGCAACAAAGAATCCAAAAGATTCCCTCTCCAGGGGAATGGGCAGTAATGGCAGAACACAGTGCCACTGAGAGGAAGAGCTTGCTGCTCCAACACTTGCAGAGCAGGACCTTTCTGAGGAAAGGCATGTCAACTTCTGAAAGAGCAACAGCACCTGCTGTTGTAGACTGTTCCCTGCAAACCAGCCAGGATGACTACTGCTGCAGTGCATGTACTCAGAAGCAAAGAGCCTTTTGGCTGCACTCCTGTCCTTGTATGCTGAGGCCTGAGAGAAACGAGTCTCTCTCTTTTTTCTTTGCTGATCATTTCAAATCAAGCCACCAACACCTTTGCTTTCACAGGCAAGGAATGCAGTGAAGACAGACTCCAGGCAAACATTTAGAGAGGCAAGGTGGAGAACAGCAAATAAAAAGACATGAGCCAGAGCAAGAATACAACAGCAGGAGAGAAGAGTACTGGCACTGAGTACAGGGAGTGCAGGGGCACTGGCAGGCCTTTCACTTGAGATGCTTTTACTTGCCCATAGCATAGCAGCAACACAGAACCAAAGCTTGGCACAGGAAATCACTGCAGGTCTGAGCCCCTGTTTCCCAGACAATCCTGCCCAAGCCCTTGGAAACACAGATGGGATTGCTGACCTCGCGACTGATGGCTGCTGCCTCATCTTCATACAGGGAGGTCATGCTGAGGATATCGCTCAGGGTGCCTCCGTCCATGTACTCCAGCACCAGCCAGAGTTCCTAACCCACAAGGTAGCTGAAAGAAGGAAACAAGGCCCTGGAGATGAGCATGCATGGCTACGTTGATTTTTGCTTCCAGGTTTCTTATTTCCAGATGCCTTTGTGACAAGGACACAATCATAGCAACAGACATTCCCTCTTGGCTGTGCATTGTTTGCAATCTGTGCAGTCTCAAGGAGACAGGCACCGCTGTGAAAAAGGAGATGTCTTAGATGGCTAACAATGAAAAATGCAGTTTAGAAACAGCCCAGATAAAAAACCTGTCAGGCATGGTGTTTCTGGAAAGAAGCACCTAGTCTTCCTGGCATGCCCAGCAATGGCAAAGAGTGGCAACAATCCAAGGGAAATCTATTTTAGGACGGTTCATCAGCACTTCAGAAACTTGAAAAAATCAATCCTAAATAAATGTGGAGGCAGTAAACTTCGAGGCTGATGACTAAGGAAGATACAGCTGATCCAGGTTTTGAATAATTTTGGAATAATTTTCAAACTAGGTGTGCCAGGGAAGACTCATGCAGACAGGATGCACTCTCTTCTCATCCATTGGAGATGAGTAGAGAGATAGGAATAAATAAAAATTAACAGCTCTACTTTCTGCCACTGACCAAAGTGGGTTTTTAACCTCTCATGTTTGCTGTATGTAAATGCACACATGGGATAAGACCATAACCACTCACCTGTCTAAATAATTCACAACATTGGGACTCCTGTACCTCTTCATGATTTGGATTTCATTAACACTTCGTTCCATCCTCCTAGGTCCTTGAATATCTATTTTCTTTATGGCCACCTAAAATGACATTGAAAATCAGTAACTTGAGCAGTTGGTGGCAGGAGACAACAATGCACATGGAGCAAGTGATTTTGCAATGACACAGCTGAGCTGTGCCAAACTGCCTGGTGATTAGGCACTGCAGTAATTAGGAACTGACATTCCAACAGCCCATTTCTCTTCTGCCTTGGGAGCTAGTTACAGGACACGTGGGGCCACTGACATTTTGCCTTGTCCACTTGGTAACAGTTGCGTCTCAACTATCACCCACACACGTCTGACCACAATCTCTGCTGCTCTTTCTAGGATGCAGAACAAGTAATCAATGCCTTAATACTCTGTGGACAGACCTTGGGCTATGGGCAGGGCTTAGGGCTTTTAGGGCACCTTGCAGATCTCTCTCTATGTGCAGTTGCCAAGTGCAGCACTGCAGGTGGCTAAGGAACTACCAGTAACTTTCCGAAGGATTTGCTGGCAGCCGGAATCAAGAATTCAGGACTGTGAAGCTGTAGCCCCAAAGAGCAGGGAGGTGCTCTAAGGCACCACCTTTGTTTTAGCAATGGAGAGCGAGTGAGCGCGTCCTTGTCTGAAAGGAAGCGCTGCCCTGCGTGCCTGCCTTCCGGCAGCTGAGGAGGACAAAGTGCCAAATGTATTTTGCAGGCTGGCACCAGTCTGTGCTTCTTGTGCCTTTTCAGCACGGCTCTAGCCAAAGCTCCATCCACAGCTCACACCAGAGGGGAAAGCCCCTCAAGAGCAGCAGAGTCTGCAGGGGCTCTTGACATTTACCTCTCCTCCTGTGGCAGTGTCGAGTGCTTTAAACACCTCTCCAAAACTCCTAGAAACAAAAGAGAAGCAGAGAAAGGAGAAGCCATTTAGATCTTGCAGTGAAAGCCAGCCCACACAGGAGATCTGTGCTGTAAATGCCTAAAACCTGGAGGACACTGGAAGCATGGAGATGTCCTTGACAATGCCTTCTGAGCACACTTAGAAATTCTGATCAGCTCTGACAATCTAAGCCCAGTGCCTGAACACATTTGCAGCTTGTCTGACTTCACGCCTGATACCTATTCCACCAGCAAAACACTTGATGCATAGTTATGTAAAATTAGCATTGCTTGCACTCACCCACTGCCAATATTTTCCAGTTCAATGTATTTGATGATAGGATTTTCCATCTTCACCATTCTCCCTGAGTGAAACAAAATGCAAGATGTTCACTTTAAAGCAGAGATCCCACCTTCTCGGAGATACAAAAGGCAGCCGCACTGTCTGGGGCTCTGAGCCCTCCCTTGGTTAGCCAGCTCTGAGCTGGCTAACAACAACAGGAACAGGTACTGGAACAACAAGTACAGCACATCCACAGTGCAAGTCTGGCTGGCACAGAGACTGTTTTTTTGTATCATTTGAAGTGAGAGACCTCTTGACAGCAGAGGAGTCTCCTCTCAGAGGAGACTGAGACCAGAAGAGAATACCTACCAAGGCAAGTAAGTTTGTCATCTAGAAATATTGAGGAGAGCTGGAACTAACAGTGCCTTTGTTTTCTTGGGAATAAAGACTGCGAGATTTAGAAAAGGTTTCTGACTTGCTAAGATTAAATGCACCTGGACATCCAGAATCAATTGCTCTGAACATTTGCCAAGTTCAGAACAGGAGGAATACTGCCAAGTGTTCCCATCTTTTCCACCTTGCAGCAGTTTGCCAGAAGAATGCCTCTGCGTTTGTAAACCAGAGCAGCTCATGCCAGAACCAATTGCGACGGGGCTTTCAGCTTTAGGACCCTCACCCTGACAGCGCGGATCAGTCGCTCCCACTGCACTCGCCCTCTCGGCACCGCACATGTCCCCATCTTCCCAACTCGGCAAGGCGGGCACGGGCACAGAGGACAGCAGTGCTCCTCAGGCACCCCTGTGACACAGAGAGCTGCCCAGAGGAGATGCTGACCCTCTTGTGAGTCCAGGCCGTGCGAGGCAGAAGCCGGCCCAGAGAAGGGGCTGCAGCCTCAGGCAGCTCCGTGTTGCAGAAGCCGGGCGGCAGCGGGACCCTCCCAGCTAAGGGAGGCTCCAGCCTCTGCAGTCCCTCCAGCCCCCAGGGGCAGGGCAGCGACCACAACAAGGCTGGCAAAGCCCAAGCATGAGCACTGACAGGCACTGATGGGAAGAAGCCAGAGCCAGCCTGAGCCCCGTACAAGCTTTTGCCCCCATTCAGGACACAACAGGATGGGCTTTGAGATCAGCCCCACCGAGGTGTGGATCAGTGCCCTTTTTGTCCAAACAGGTGATGGTAGACACAGAATCCACTGGGCTCTCTTCTCAACTCTACCAGGTCTTATCTGAGAGCACAGCACTGGCAGTTATTGCGGGGAAGAAGCAGATTCATTGGGTTGTGCTGCAGAATCACAAAGGGCTTGATTTGTCCTCCTGGAGACTGATCTGAGCAGGGATTCTACCACTGGCTAGAACTAAGGCAGTCAGAGCCATCTGCTGATGCAGGAACAATTCCTGCTTCTGCCTTCGGCAGAGAGGGAAGCCCAGGCAATCTCCAGCCAGTCTAAGCTGCCCTCAGAGGCAGCAGGAACACCCAGAGCTCTCTCTTGCTGCCTTGGAGCAAAGCCAGCACTTCTGTGACACTGAAGTGAGGAGAACCCTTTGGTACAGCTCTTCTCACATGTGTACACAATACACTGTCCCTCAGATAAGAAAGATAGCAGACGTACTGTGTTGCTCCAGGGAGTCACCCGCCATCTCCAGTTGCTGAGCAGCAGCTGGGTCAGCACGGGAGGTGAACCAAGTGCTCAGGCTCCACGTCTTCGGCTGGGGAGCAAAGGCTCCTTGGGACGGCGATGCTGCAGCAGCTTCAGTGTCAGAGTTGGTGTAGATCTGAGAGAAGAAATGAGTTGATGTCAGGAAGGTGTGGCAGAGATTGCCCTGAAATGCAAGAGAGATTGCCATTTGAAATGCAAGCCCTTAGGAAGCTGCTGTCAGCCACATGCAGAGCTCTTCAACTGGATTGCTTTGGATGTCCACTTGTGAAACCAAATGCTCAAAACCAAAGGCTGGTTTTACTCAAGTTCATAGCCACTTTCTTGTTCTAAAGGATGACTGCAGCAACGACCGCTCCACTTCCTCCCAAAGACTCCTTTCCCCCTCCTAGGTCTGCAGATACATTTGCAGCTCCTCATTCTCATGTTCTACCTCCTGCCATGAAATTCTCTTTTTCTGCACCTTCCTTGGGACGTGCTTATCCTGCAGCATCTCTGGATGGTACAGTTCCTGGGCCTCATGCCAGCTTCGGGGCTCTTGGTTGCCCGTCATTTGTTGGAACTCTCTGCAGGCTGCCAGGTAGGATGGTGAACCTTCCACCTGAAGTCAAACAGAACAAAGCAGTCAGAGACTACAGCTTGTCCCTGTCAGCCAGGAGTCATTGACTGGGAAGAAGGTAAAGGACGGGAGCAGATTAACAAGGGATACAGACAGCTTGTAGCTCGTATTCCAAATCTATGTGAATGATCATGTTCACCTGCAAAAACACCTCAAGAAACAAGGTCACCTGGAAGAAGCCAGCAGGAGTTCATTGGGATGACTGCTGGCTAAATGGCCAAGGGAGTAATGCCACTGTCTAGAGCATCAGCTGAGATTCAGCAGAGCAGGAAGTGTCCTTGAGAGCAGCTCTGACAGAGGCCTCATCAGGATGGCACTCAGAGGCAACACCCCACCCCCCTGCTGCTCTGCACTGCAAAGGCAAGGAGGGCAGAAACCACCCCTTGGGTGACTGCAGTGCCTATTGATATTTCACTCGCTTTTCTAAAGCCTTTTGCTCCTGAAGGAGGGAATTAATTTTCTCTTTGATGATTTTGATTTTTTCATCTGTCCTCTTCTTCCTTGCCTTGATCCTAGCCTCAGTTTCCTGCAGCTGTGCCGGCACCTGTTTGTCCATGTTCTGTAAACAACAATGGAAAGGACTCTCTTTCACGAGTGGAGTGGCTGCCATTCTTTCATTCACCTGTTTTTGTTGACTTTCCCTCTGCATAGGGAGATTCTTCTCCTCTTGGATGTCTTCATTCCTTCTCTTCACTGCCATGTCACTCTGAGCTTCGGGCAGCTCTGCTTGTGGTTCTACCTTGATGTTCTGTGCACACAAATGCAGAGCAAGTGACTGGGAGCTGCCATCAGACTCAGCGTTTCCCTCTTTTAGCCTCAAAATCACATTGATTCAGCCACTTCTTTCTGCTTCCCTACCCACATCTGCTCCCAATGTAACCCTCCTGTCCCAGGGCTGTTCTCTGCAGATTACAAGGCTCTGTGCTTCCAGTGCCTGTGGGCATCCTGGCCTCCTCAGTCCCAAGAGCTGTTGTTTATGCCCTTCTTCCTGCCCTTCCCTCTGTGCCCTGGCCAGTCAGGCTTACCTGGACTTTCTCCTGTGGCACTTCCACCTGCTGCCCGAGCTGCTCTTCCTGCTGGAGAGCTGGGAACAGCTCTCCCTGAGTCTGGCATGGTGTCTCTGATGAAGCACTCTGCTCCTGCTCTCTCTCTAGAAGCACCTGCACAGAAAGCAAGAGAAGATGGGTTTCAGCTTCCCATATGACCTTTGTGGGCCAAGACCCAAAGACTGCTGGGTTCACACGTTCCCAAAACACTGTGCTGCTGCTCTGCTGGGTCATTCTCTGTTTGAGGGGAGGCACAGATTCCAAAGTGGCCCTGGCCCTACAATCAGGGGCCATCTGGGACTGAAGCTGCAAGAGCCTGTCAGGCAGCTGACAGGGAAGGTGTGGCATTTCTCAAGGGTCTGGTGAGGGCCTCCCTCTGCTTGTGCCATGTCCTGTTTGTCTCTCCTGAAGGGATGCGTTTAGGTGAGCATTGCATCTTACACTGCTTTGGAGCAGAGCCAGGAAGATTCAAATAGATAGATAGATAGACAGATCTCACTTTTATAATCTCTCTTTACTATACTGTGGGATTTACATCCTTTGAATGGAGAGAGATATAATTTTCTCTGCTAGGTTTTTTTTAAGAGAAGTTAGTGAGAAACTTAGAGAAGAAGAGAAAACAATTATTATCTCTACTTGCTGTTCTTGTTGTTTAGTACATGAAGAATGTGTATAGTGATTGTTTACTGAAAGTGATTTGTTAATTGCATTTAAGGGATAGTTGTTTAGATTGATTAGGTAATTAGATAAAAGACTGTATGGAGACAGTCACTAGTTTTTCTTTAGTATCTTTTTAGTATAGTATTTCTTTACTATAGTTTTAACATAGTACTAGTGTATTAAAACGTAGCTTAATAAAGCATTTGTTTAAACTTCTAAATCACAGAGTCAAAGCACATTTTTTGCCACGTGGGGGTCACCCTGAATCAATAATGTCCTTTCTGTCGCTACACACATCAACAGTCGGTAGCAGTGCCCCAATCAGAAGCCATCCTGAACTTGCTCTCCTGTTGCTTCAGTAACCCACACTCTTGGGGAATCTGGAGCATGTGGGTCCTTATGGAATGCAATCAGACTCAGAGCACTGCACTAAGAACTGCACTCTTTGTGCATCTCTGCTTGGGCAAGTTCTTCTCTTGCACTTGACCACACTGATGGTGCTAAAGTGGCTGGAATCAGAAATGCAGTCCAGCCCTTCCCACCTCCTCTAATCTCTGAGGGCCAGCTGGAATTTAAGCGCATTGATTTCCTGCTCAAGGCCCAAACACAGCACACACTGATTCCCTGGGCTGCCAAAAGACACGGGAGCCGTTGACTGGAAAATGATGGGCAAGCCCTACTGGCTGGTCTAGCACCAGAACAGCTCATTCTGCACCAACATCCCTGCCCCAAACTATGTGTTCTTGTGCAAAAATACTGCATTATCCAGAACTGCCTCCTTGAAAACTAAAATTCTAGGAGAAATTCTGCCAGTGCTGTAAAAGTGCAGGAAAGACTGAGACAAAGCTCCCTTTCTCCCTGGAGAAGGAGAAATTGCACCAGGGTTTTCTTTCTATCAAACAAACAAATAAACAAAATACGAAAGTGTTACTCACACCAGTGTCTAAAGCACTTGGATGCAGTGAGGGGATGTCTGGAAGGGAAACAGGCCTTGCGCTGAGCTTTGGATCTATGGATCTAAGGCAGCGATTTATGGAAGTCCGCCTGAAGGTGCCTCATGAGCCCCCCCATTGTCCAGGCTAAAGCTCCCTCAGCACCTCCTCCCTGGCCTTGTGCTGCACCCCCTTGCCCAGCTCCCCTGTCCTTCTGTGCACACGCTGCAGCCCCTCCATGACTTTCTGCTCCCCAGGGCCCACAAGTGCACACAGCACTCCAGCTGTGGCCGCAGCGCTGCCCAGCACAGGGCCACGCTCACTGCCCTGCTCTGGCTGCCCCACTGCTGCTGGCACAGCCACCATGCCCTTGGCCTTCTTGGCCCCCTGGTCACACGCTGCCTCATCTTCAGCTGCTCAAGGCCGCCAGC
This sequence comes from Melozone crissalis, assembly GCF_028551555.1. Classification (NCBI taxonomy): domain Eukaryota; kingdom Metazoa; phylum Chordata; class Aves; order Passeriformes; family Passerellidae; genus Melozone; species Melozone crissalis. Next base: position 13,909,063 of record NW_026535783.1, on the reverse strand, counting down.
CCGGCATCCTTTAGGCCCACGCAGCTCCCCAGCCACAAAGGTGCCTATTTGACTTCAGATACTGCAGGCACCATTGCAACATGGCCTTCCTGTTCTACCACCTCATGTTCCAAGTAGATATCAGCCACTGCCCCTTCTCACCAGTGAGGGCTCCTTGCTGAGCTCCACGTGGCCTCTGGGCTCTGGGTGCAGCCTGTCCCCGCACTTGCTCAGCAGGTGCCTGGACACAACCGATAGGGCGCTGGCAGTATGCTTGTTCAAGTGCAGACCCTGCAGGGCTGTGACAGCCTCCGGCCTGCCCTCAGCCACTGCCCTGAGAGAGTCTGCTGCTCGCTCCGGTGAGGCTGAGGTGACATCAGCCCCTGCCTGCAGCTCAGCCGTACCCTCGGTTGTTGCGGCGCTGGTGTTTCTGCGCCCAAGGCCCAGGAACCTCCGCAGTATCTGCAACAGAAGGAAGGGCAGGAAGAGAGGGACGTTCCGTGGCCTTCTCCAAGCACGGCGCTGGGCCGAGCAGTGCCAGCAGGCCCAGCCCAGGTGGGGACGGCCGCAGGTACCTGTGCTGGTCTGTGGAAGCAGCCGCGAGTGGGATCCCGCTCCAGTGTCCCATCCTTGCCCGCATCTGGCAAAGAGCAAATGCAGCCAGAGATGAGGGGCTGCGGGAGAAGCCGGAGAACATGGCCTAGCCGTGCACGGCCCAGGCAGGGACAGCCCCCGGGTACCCAACGGACCAGAGCACGGCCAGCAGGGGCAGCCCAGCCCCTCTTACATCCTGTCTTTGGGGACATCCATAGGGGCAGGGATGGGATGGGGCAAGGGCGGCCACAGGCACCAGCCCAGCGGCCCGGCCCTGCCACTCACCGTCCTGCACTGGCTGCAACTTCTCCGGCTCTGCAGGCTGCTGTGCTGGGGAGGCTGCAGGCCCTTTCTTTTTCTTGACCCGAAGCACCCTGAACAGCCTGAGCACTCTGCCTGCCATTCCGCTTTTTGGCCTCTAGGGCACCTTTGAGCAAGATGACTGGGAAAAGCTGTGATTGAGAAAGTCCCGCACTCTGGCCACAAGGCCAGCCGCAGCAGAAATGGCTTGGAAAACCTGGTGGGTCAGTGACCAAAGAGCTGGCTGTGTGGGGCTCCTCACAGCACAGCTCTGGCACGTCCTCTCCTCTCACGTGCACCGAGCACTGTGGCGTTGCTTCGTCACCGCCAGCGGCCACTTCACCACGTGTCACAAAGGGCCCTGTTCCATTCCGTTCCATGGTAACCGTGCTGTGCCGTGTCAGCAAGGGCCCTTGGACACGCTGCCAAGTTCTCTGGGGCTACCCCAACCCTGCCCCAAATGCCTCTGATTGGAACAAATCCATTGCCCCAAGTGTCTAAGACATCCTGGGACACGCCAAGTCCAGCCAAGTGCTCAGGGGAGGACTCTCCACGGTGCCAGGCCAGCACAGCCCAGCTCACTGCTGGCTCTGGAGCAGAGCAGCTTCCAGCAAGCACGGGGCAAACACATCTTGCCAAGAGTTAAAACTCACCAGAGAGGGGAGGTGGCATGAATGTGTGCATCAAGGCCTTTGAATTCACAGCTCCCCAAGACAGCTTTGGGGCACTTGGCTGGACAAACAGGATCCGGCTCAGACCTGTGCTCAAAGGCGGGCAACAAACCCTGCCGCAGGTGCTTGGCTTGGTCTCTGCAGGCCCAGGCAGATGCCAAAGCTGCTCTTCACATCCTTCCCCTGCCCCTCAGCCAAGTGCGAGGACTGAAGGAAACACAGGAAGTCAAATGGAGACACTTGCACCTGTCTCATTGGGGGCTCCTGGGGAACCAGTTTCCTTGGCAATCAAGCCCCTCTCTTCCAAGGGCACTCCCCAAATGTGTACATTTCCTGGGCGATACCAACCCACCCTTAAGTGCGGGGTGTAGAGGTTCATGGGCATCACACCATAACCAATATGATCCAGTGAAGCTAAATTTATTATTCCTAAAAAGACTCTATTTATAATAAATCTCTACTGTCCACGCCTCTCTAGCTAATATATGATTGGTTAATCCTAGCTGTTCACACCTCTAAAGTAGAATGCTGATTGGATTATCTAAGTTTTCATGCATCTTGCTGGGGTTGTATGGCCCCCCCCATGGCTCACTTTCCCAAGCTTGCTGACAAACTTGCTGTGTCCTGATGACTCTTCTTCTTGCGTCTTCTTCAAGGATATACCGACCCCATTTCTGAATATGTCCATAATTCATTCTTTGTGAACGTGTTCAGTCTCCATTATTACAAGCAGGCTGGATTGTGCATCGGCTGAATACGGCCGTTGTCTTGCAAAAACTCCTCCACCTGCAAAATATCTTCAACAGTTCCCCGCTTTTGTTTTTGCACAAGCCAGACTGATTTAAAAGCACGGTCAATTTCTTTTTGCTCACAGCGTAGTAAGCAAAGCACTATTAGCAGAACTGAAAAAAGAATGAAATACAAAGCCAATAATATGTAAGATTATTTATTCATTACATAGCCAAGAATACCTAATACCAAAGCATATTAAGTCCTTGAGCCAGCCTCTTATTTCCCAGGATTTTAGCCACTCATCCAAAGAATTCTAAACAACTGTCAGCTTTATCGTGTTCTCCTTAAGCAATGACACTTTCTTGTCCATAGATTCAGAGTGCTCAGAGAGATTCATGCAACACATCCCTTCAAAATCTTCACACCCATCTCTCTGTGCTAGCAACAAAAACACTATTGCAGCCCTATCCTGTAATACAGCGTGGCGTATGCTACCTGCATCAGTGGTAAGCTCATTCAGTATTGCAGATGTAATGTTAATTGGTTTGTCTGTCCAACAAGCCAATTGTTTGAATTGTGTAAGGGCCTGTGATGAAGCTACTCCTGGTGTAAAAAGTGATGCCGGTATAACAAAAGGCATATTCTACAATTCTACATTATCCTTACAGTCTGAGCCTAATAGATGCACACTATGTTTTGGACATTGGAATTTGTGCCTGATGTCAAGCATCTGTTGAATGCTAGAGGCAAACAGTGTCAATTTCCCAAAATAGCACAGTCCTTCTCATGTCTCTTTCTCAGGAATCTCCGGCTAAGTTTAATCTCCACAAATGAGAAAAACTCCAGGAGGTGACATCCTTGCAGATTTTGGTTTTAGGGATACAACCATGTCCAATTGGCACAGTCTGCCGTGGTATTGTAATACCAGGAAGAAACAGGAGATATCCAAGTGCCATCATCATCGGGGTTTCCTGATTTCTCCCTAATCAGCTCTTTACCCCTGTGGTACTCATAGAACAAACAGTAATTTCCTGGCACTGATCCCAAAATATCTAATTCCTGTGGTCACTGACTTGTAGTATTTAAACCTTGAACTATTGTAAATGCCTGAATTCCTAACGGATTTCTAGGGATGCTTTGTTTTTCACGCCAAATTTCTGTGATCATCCCATTTTGATTAGTGCACCAATTTGAACAGGCCTTACTTAAGTTGCCATAAATTTGAGCTCTGGTCTAATTTCCCATTTCTTCCATTGAGTCTAAAGGAATTCCAATGAAACAGGTGCCAAATGGATCTGAAGGTGGAGCTAGTGATAGGCAGAAAGATTCCTGCCTTGTTCTGTTAGCCTATGTAACCTTCATCTTAGCTCGCTGCTCCATCTTGTATACCCCCTGCGTTTCCTTAATCACTCCACTAATCAACATTGTTAATATTTGCCAGACTGGTGCCATTGTCGCCCTTGTGGTCCGTCACGCCTGCGCTTTGCCCAAACTGCTTTAGCTTGTCCTCACGCCAAATCTCTCAAGTGATGTGTTTGTGGTATTGCTATTCTTCCTCTACATTCTGTAGCTAGTATCTTGCTCTCTAGCACAATTTGATTTCCTACAGCAATTAAAGCAAGTTTAAACTGCAATTGCAGCAACAATCTTTGCTTCTATATTTCTATCAAAGATACATATTAGAGAAAACTCTGATATCTTCGTGAGTTATGCCTTAAAAATTTAGCTAATGCCATTCTCGGGGTACTAGTGTTAAGTGTGTAAGAGCAGTTATTGCATATTAGGTTGATAGGCTTAAATTTTTGCTTTTTTCCTCGGACCACTACGCAATTATGTTCTTCACAAATTTCTCGCCAAGTTTTTTAGTTACACTTGATACAATGAACCTTAAGCCATGGTTTACATGCACAACTATGCAGATACCAAGAATTTTCTATCTGATTTACAACTTGTGAGGGAAGTGAAGGTCCACGTGGCTGGAATCCAACAAATGCCTTTATCTGTAAGTAAGCACATAGAACTTCTTCCTCTTCATTTCACTGTAGCTGGTCCTTCCCACACCCGTGCTGCTGGACTTTTGAACATGACCTGAATGCCGTCAGGCAATTCCTCCCTTGGATTATGTGTGAGGGCATGATGCACAAGAATACGTGCATCTTCCCTGTCTCCTGTTGTTCCGAGGTAATTAGGCACAAAATTGGCTTTAGCTGTTTTTTCCTCAGGGGATAACCCTGGAGTTCCCCCTTTTTGTTTTTGCAGCATGTCCTTGAACATCTGATGGGCACTCTCAATAATTGCCTGTCCAGTAGGATTGTGAGAAATACCTGTGTCACGTCAAATACCCGATAAATTACAGAAACCTTTGAATCTTAAGGAACACGAAGCAGAACTATTGTCATTCTTAATTGCTAAGCGGATACCTAATATGGCAAAGAAATTGAACAAATATTTCTCAACATGACGTCTCACCTGTTAAGGGAGTAGCCCATAAAACACATGCATAGGTATCTATGCAAACATGTACAAATTTTTCCTGACCAAATTCTTATACATGAGTTGTATCCAATTGCCATAACTGCAAGACCTGAGTACCCCTAGGGCTAACACCATGCCTAAACCAATGCCATCTTGTTGACCGGTCAGGACAGGATCACGCAATACTAGAAGCATCAGTAAAGGGAATAGCAAATTGTTTACCTAACATTTTTGCAGATTGATGAAGAAATGCATGTGAAGATTTGGCCTGTCATCCTGTACCACTTCCCTGTCACCTCAGTGCCACCATGGCCCTCGGCTGCCCCACAGCCCTCAGCCCCAGCAGCAGCTCAGGGTCAGCGTCCCTTCGGCGCCACCGCCCCCTCAGCTCCCTCAGCCCCCTCTGTCTCACCGTCCTTCAGCAGCTCCTCAGGGGACAGGGCCTGGGGCCAGCGGCAACTCCCACCGCTCCAGGGACAGCCGGGGCTGGAAGTGCTGCTCCGCCCGGCCCGGCCGCCAGCTCGGACCCAGCACAGGGACAGGGGACACAGGGGGAACCGGGGCAAAAGCAAGAGGTGAAAAAGGCACCCGAGGGGGGAAAGAGGTAAAAATGCAGCCTAGGCTTACACAGCTCAATCTATGCATCTAAAATTCCACATACCTCTAACTAAATAACTAAGCATATTTCTAGAACTATATCTAAGCATCTAAATTTAAGCATCTAAATGTAGGTGCCTAAATGTAGGCATCTAAATGTAACTCTATTAATGTATAAATGTAGATCTCAAAATCTAGAAATGTAACTAATTCTATCCCATCTAGAACAATAGAGATCAATTTACCTATATAGATGTATATATATGCACATATAAACAGACCTCTGTAAATCTATAAATGCAACTATATGGATATAGAAAGAGAATTGTAGAAATCGATAATTCTATGTGTACACTAAGGGATTCCACCCGTCTGATGCTCACAGGCTCTCCCTCTGGTCCTTCTTCCCATGCAGGGCAGCCCTCCTGACAAGGCAGATTAGCTGGAAGTCTGGGAAGCAAAGGGAACACTGGGTCAATATTGGCCTCTCTGCATCATTTGTCTCTTTGGAAGTAACTGTCCTTCTATCAAAGTCTGTAAAAATGAGCCAAAAGGCAAAATCTCACTTGGCAATTTGAAGCCTGCTCCTTCCAAGAGTTTATAACTTCTGAAGTTTTGAAATATCCCAATACACTGAAAGCCCTCAGTGTATTGGGATACTTTCGCAGGGCCAAGGGCCCCCATGAGAGCTTGAAACACAGACAGACCCAGCTGCCACAAAGAAGCCCAGCCTGGTTCTTTCTCTGTGCTGACAGAGACACCTCAGTCCTCACTGAAATGGCTGAAGCTGAAGGTGCTGGCAGCTGAGTTATGAACTAGCACCGTTCCCTGCCATCCACAACCTGCCCTCTGCAGTGAGCCACAGCTCCTCCAAAACAACCACCAGCTCTGGGATGAACAGCTGGGTGACAAATGACCACGTAATATTGGCTTAGGCATTTATGTATTAGCTGATGGATGTTGTTAGTGATTATAGGTATTTAGAAATAGCATCAGTTAGAACTCTTTTAGCTGCTTGTAATAAAACAGAATCTATCAGCTTAAGTTTGCACTGCTTTGCTCAAAGAAACAGTAGTGTAATGAATATAATATCGATGCATCACTTATGGAAACAATTGTGTGATGTATGTACTGTGTTATAGACCCTAGCAAAACATAACGGGATAAAAGACTTGTGTGTAACTAAAACCAGTGTAAGGCTGTCCACTGACCAAACTGTCCAAGGGATAAAATAATCCTGACACAAGGCAGAGCACCAGAGGACAATTAGAGAATATCATGTGAAATTTAGAAATTTAGGGAGAACCTACTAAAGCCTTATCAGAGGAGGTGAAACAGCAGAAAGGAGACACAAGCAGAAAAAAAATATGTTGACATGATGACACGTTGTCATGCAGTAAACCTGAGTGCGAAGCAGTCAAAATAAGGAGTTCCCACAAGATCAGAAAATTCCGAAGAATGCTTGAAAAATTCATGAAACACATGAATATACTTGCCTCTCAGCAAAGTAACACCATAAAGCTAACACTGTCACTTAGCACCAGGTGTTGTTTGGGTGTTAGGCCTGAGCACCACACTGCTGCAATTATTGTGTTTTTTCAACCTATTAGTATTAAACTTTTAATAATTCTAAGCAGTGAATTCTGTTTCTCACAGCTGTGAAGGAAAGAGCTCCCTAACAGGACTGCAGGCAGCACCAGCTTTGCTCAAGGATGCAGACCCAAAGTGCTCTCTCTCTCCTTTAATTCTCACTAATTTTAAGGGGTGATTTCAGATTTTTGTTGAGCTCCTGGATTTGTGACTAATGATTTCCTTGGCCTCAGTGCTTCTGCTGCTTGTATTTTTAATGTATCTCACTACAGCTATCAGCAGAGTGCCACTACATGGATTTAATGCTTGGAGACAAAACGCTCAGATTTCTACACTGACCTTTTGCTGGGCTTTTCCTCTCTTGCTTCAAGAGTCACTCAGGGTTGCCTCCACAGCACTGACATCCTGCAGCAAACTTATCCATGGACATCAGCACAAAACTGGGACACCTGGCTTGGTGACACAACTGCCACAAGGTCAGGTTTATTCCCTGGTCTCTTGCCCCAGCAGAGGACTCAGTGTCAGAGCCTCTGGAGAAGCGTGGAGGGCAGGGCTCAGGCAGGTTGTGCCCATGCAGGATTTGAACTCAAGGCACCAGGAAGCACCAAGCCTGCAGACAGGAACTCAAACCCTTCTCATCTCCCTCACTGCCAGAGGCAGGCTCAGAGCAGCCATCTCACCCCTCTCTAAACCAGTGGGGGCTCTGTCCTTACCAAGCTCCTCGGGCTCCTGGGAATTGTTCCTGCAGCTCTCGGTGCCAGGCAAAGCTCCCTCTGCTGCAGCTCTGCCCACAGGCTCCCCTCCTGAAGACTCAGGGGTAACAATAATATTGCCCTTGAAAGAGAAACAGAAAGGAAGAAACCCTTCTCACCACTTAGACAAAACACCTGGTCCAAAAACTCCATGGCTCACACACTTCATCCCTTCTTCCTAACAACAACTCTGGGCCCCAAAGCCCTTCAACAGTCAGAAAAATTGACTTCTCAAACACAGTCCAAAAGCTGTCAGAGCTGACAGTGTTGAACATGGAGGTGACACTGAACACATGGAATGGCTGCTAAGCAGGAGTCCTGCCAGATCCTGGCAAAGGGATGTGCTCTTTCCTCCACAGCCCTGAGCACAGCAGTCTCATCCAGGCTGCAGCTTGGCAGGGACAGCATGGGAACACACATCTCTTCCCACAGAGATGCCTAAGAGCAAGGGGAAAGAGCTCTGCAACATGGACAGCAAGACTGGCCAGTTTGCCCAGCTGAGGATTTCCCAGATGGAAACTGGACTGCAGGCAGCAGCTTACTGAGAGGACAAGAAAGCTGCAGCTGCAGCCCAGCCCCAGCCACGGCTCTGGGAGCTCCCACATGCACGACAGGGCTCACACAGCAGCAGCAGCTGCAGTCCAGCCCTTGCTCTGCCTTGGCCTTCCCACCCAAAAGAGGCACAGCCCACATCTGCTGCTGCAACAGAGGCACCTCTGGCATGCCCCTCCCTGCCCGGGACACTGGGCCTTCAGGGCCACTTCTCCAAACACTCTTCTCTTCTTTCCCATCAAACAAAGCCTCTTAGAACCTACAAAGCTTCCACTTCCTCATCAGAAATGCTCCTGCATCAGGGGTTCTTCCCAGGAAAAGGAACACCCAAACTTGGCACACACAGCCTCACACCTTTCCATCCTTACTCATGGATGACATTTTCATTCCCTCTTCTTTAGGAAGTCACGCTTTCCCAGGAAAATCCTTCCTTGTCCATTCACAGCTGAACTCAGGAAGCTTTGCCTTCTCAGCCATGCAACAACATTCACAAGTTCTCAGTCCAGCCCCTTTCTTCCCTGCCCAATGCAGTTGCCCAAGCAGAGGGAGAAAACATCTCCTCCAGTGTCTCAAGCACCATGTCCAGATCTGGCGGTGGCAATTCCTCTTTCCCAGGAGTATTCCACAGCCAGCTGTGGCTGTCCATGCTGCAGAACCTGCACTGGCAGCTGGAGTGCTGGGGGCTGAAGTGTCTGGCCTGGCTGCAAGAATCCAAACACATTGGTCAGGCTCCACAATGTGTCTTTGGGACGCAGAGCTCTACTGCTGCCTTGGATCAAACATCACAGGAAGCACACAGCAACCTCAATTCCAGAAATGTATTCAGACTTCCCAGGGGATTGAAGGAGTGAGTTCTTCCTCTTAAAAATATTTATCCGAATTGTCGTGTACATAGTTAAAAGCATGGACTTGAAATCTGGTATAGACACACACAGAGACACACACACACACAAACACCCTAGAATCACAGCTTTGTGCATCTTCCCAGCAGCTTTGGGATTTGGCTACATTTGGTTTCTCATCACAAAAGACCACAGAAAATGGATTCACCCAGGAAGAGCCCAGATCTGTAGACATGCATGCTAAACTTGTACTGTGAGTTTCTTCTATAAACAGCCTTGAGGGTGAGGCCATATTCTTCAGCTGCAGCTATTGTGGGGCACACAGAGCTCATTTCAATGGCACGGCTTGATTTGCAGGGCAGACAGTCTTAAACATCTGCAATGTCCCATCAGAGTCCCAGTTTGGCTTCATTCAAAGAAAGAGGAGAGTGCACCTAACACTGACCACTTGTTAGGCAATATCTTTCACCGTGCCCTTGTACCCCTACAGAGAGTCTGTCTACAAAATGCCCAGAACACCCTCCAAATCTGCAGCGAGGACAGGAAAATGAGGCAGAGAATCTTTCTGTTTTCAAGGTTCCCCTTCCTAGGCAACTGGACACTTTCTACCTGCTTCTCACTTGAGATCTACCCATGATAGAGCACTGCAGGAAAACACTTGAAAGGGTCATTAACCAGGAGCTGCTTGGAAAGCAAGGGTAGAAGCTCTTTCCCTCCCTGATGGGCTGCGCGCTGGCAAGTGCTTCTCTGAAGATGTGCAGCTGCTCCTCTCTGGAGAGGCCATGGAAGGGCTGTGATGGTCTATGGGTACCAGAGGAACGATGAGCTCAGGTTGGCATTTAAGCTCCATGGGAACAAGCAGAATGAAGAGCTCACAGTGAAGATGAAATCTGCCTGTTCCTGGCTTCTCTGATGAAATGCCAAGAAGTCCAGATGAAGCAAACACCTTCCCCCAAAAAGCTAGGAAAACCTCAGAATCCTGAGCACCTGCACTTAGCCTGGAATGGCGTGGAGGCAGCTCTGAATCCTCAGGTGAGGCAGCACTGAGGTCCTGGTCTGAGAGCGCTGTGTAGCAGTGAGGGAAGGAAAAGGGAAGCAAAGGGAAGGCTGGGTCACTATTGGTCTTTGGGTGTGCTTCCCTTGGCAGCAACTGTACTTCTGTCACGGAAAACAAAAGCTCCCTGAATTGTTAAAACTGAAAATCATGGACAAAGACTCTCTAACTAGTCAAAGTAAGAAAGTGGTGTGTTCATTACGCTGATGGCTGGCACAGGGGAGGGTCATTCCTGAAATCCGTGACCGCTGGCCAGGCTCGGCTCAGCACGGCACAGCACAGCAGGTTCCAGCAGGACAGGGAAGGGCAAGGCAGGCAGGGAGGGGCAGGGCAGGGCACTGGGAGCAGTGACAGGTTCTGTCCCCACGCTGCATCCCATGCCTGGGTAACCATCGGAGACAGAGAGGAAGGACATTGCTCATGCTCGGCTGGGGAAAGGATGAAAAGCGGGACTTAGAAAACATTAGTTTGGACTCCTTTTTAGCAGACTAGCTGGTTTCATCTCAGCATGTCCTCCTGTCTTTGGCAGCGTTGGCGCATTTCTCGTGATTTGGAGTCAGCTACAGCAGCAGGAAGGGGCAGCAATTTTGTCAGCATGGATATCAAAGCCAAAGTGCTGCCCCACGGATGGATGTTGCTTTCTTCAAAGCATTTCTGGCCTAGAGTTGTAGTGAACTGACACTGGTGTCTTCCCAAACGGCGTTACTATTTTCTTTGTTCAGGAATCACCTTTTTTCTTTTCTTCCCCTCATCTGGGGAGAGCTCCAATGCAAATGCCTCCTGCAGCCAACTCCTGTCACTGTAGACTGACAAAGGAGATCTTGCAATGGAGAGAGACTCCCTAGAGGTGCTGTGGGGAACTGAAGGGGGAAGCTTTGTCCCTTAGTCTTGAAGTCTTGTTGGGGAGCTGCTTGTGCTCTGGGGGACGGACACCAATGATGTTTATGCAAGCCTTGCAGGTTCATTCCTGAGCTTCCTGACACAGCACAGAGACTTTGGGGTTGTCATATTGGCAAACCAATTTCAGTCTCGTCACTTCTTGAAATGCTTCAATTATCCTTGTTTTTGCTTTTCTGCAGAAATATTGTCATCATCTATTCCTTCCAGAGGGTCTTTTCCTACTTTTTGGAGAATTCCCTTTTCTGCCCTCCCAGATCAGGCCAATTCCCAGGGCTCCTTCCCAAACTGAGGTGCAGCCCATGGCCTCCACTCTCCAGCTGGAACAGAAGGAAGCACAGAGTTTGTTGTTGTGGGAGAGGAGCTTCTCGTTCCTGCCTGCTTTCCCTTGGGGACATGTTGGTGTGTTCTCATTTGATAAAGGCAGGTTTAAATTCTGAAGCAGTTGTGTTTCGAACTGCTCCCTCCTCGAGCTCTTCTGCGGGTATCGTTGGACAAAACGATCTTGTTGGGAGCTCCCTGTGGCAGCTTAAGGAAGGAGGTTGATATTTCAGGGTTGTGACTGCTGAAAGCAGCTGGTTTTTGGAGATGTCCAGAATTGGGAGTGGCTCCTTTTCTCGCCTGCCTGCAGAAAAGGAAGTTGCAAAGTGGGAATTTCATTTGCAGAGATGGCCGCCAGGGGTGTTTGCCAAGAGATGGGCATGCAGAGAGGCAGGTCTCCTGCTAAACTGGCTGTGTGTTTGTTTTGATGTTGGGGAGGGTCAGAGATGCAGACACAGACACCAGCTGAAGGAACAGTGCAATTTACTGTAATGCAAAAGTGCAAAGAAGAGTCAGAAAAGAATAAGCTAAGCAATGAACCTCAGCATTATTACAAAAGGGTGCCTCTGGTGATTAAGGAAGATACATCACCAGGTACCCCAATGGTTTCCCCTTCATCCAGAGCTGCACATCAGCTGGGGGAAGCTGTCCCAGCCAAGCCCTGCAGAGCCACGGCTGGGAACTGGGAAATGCTGCGGTGCCTCCACCTTTGCCGACCACGAGGCTCCCGAGTGCGCAGTGAGAGTAGCCCGGCTCTGATCGTGCTGGACGAGCAATGTGCCAGAGCTTCTGCTGGGGGCACAGCTGGTTTCATTCTCCTCTTGGTCTTCTCCTTGAGCCTGCCCAGGGCTCAAGGAGGAACCAAGGCCAGGTGTGGCCTTGTCCACTTTCCTCATGCAGAAAGATGCAGACATGCTTCACCAGTGAATGGAGGCAACAATATTTTTGACAGTAATACTTGGTTAAGGAGCAGATGCATAGAACATTGGGTTGGAAAGATCATCTAGCGGGCAGCTTTGGCTCAGGTCCTGTTGTGGAGGCTTCAGTCAGGGTCTGGTGTTCAGGCCTTAGTCCTTTGGTATTTTGCGGTGCACATCAATGCTGTGCAGAGCTGGAAACAAACAAGTCTGTCTTTAGCACAGTTGAGACAGGGAACAGGATTAGCCCTGCAAGGCCAGGCTAGGGCCAAGAGCAGAAGGCCAGCACCCTGCTCTTGCCCATAGGCAGCCCTGCAGAGCAAGCAGCCACTCCTGCCCAGGGGCTGAGGTGCCCAAAGCTGCCTCCCCGCTGTGCAGCTCTGCAGAGCCCGCGGAGCGCAGGGTCCTGGGCAGCCAGGGCAGCCCGGCTGCCTTGGAGCACAAGGAGTGGCCCAGAGAGAAGCTGCTGCCCTTTGCTTTGGAACTGTTCCTCAGAGTCTTGTCATTCATCCACAGTGTCTGATGTGTTTTCTTTTCCTCTCTCAAATTTAACACAGCTTTTTGAGAAAATTGACTGAAGTGGCTTCTGCTGCTGGTGGTGGTGCTTTTGTCTGCAGGTGAGGGCAGGTGATTTGAACCAAGGATGGAGTCCATTGTTAACATCCCAGCTTTGCCATGTCAAGAAAACCATTCACAATTGGGCAGCCAGTGCTAAGCAATTTTCCTACTTTTGGAAAGCTCCCATCTTAAGAAATCCAAGAGCCACCTTAAGAAGTTCAAGAGATTTTCCTCCATGTGGATACCAGCAGTACCATGTTGCCAGTGTTTTCCACCCCGTTGCTGTGTCCTTGGTGATTTTAAGACTTCCTCAGTGCCCAGTGAGAATGAAATGACCTGTGATCATGTGATTTGAGAGCTCTGTGTTGTTTGTTGGCACATGAGTGTTCATGACAAGCTGGACACACCAGTCGTGGCTCTGTTGAGTTAAATTCATCCCAATTTTGTGCAAACAGCAGCCCCGAGATGCTGAGAAGAGCAAGCGCAGTGGCTGGGTTTGCATGCACACGCCCGGGGGCTGACTGCTGTGTGGGCAGAAGGTTTTGCACTGTTGTAATTCTTCACTCTCCCAAGCTGGAGGAAGAAATCAAATCTTTTTTAAATTAAAATATAGAAATCTATATGAAATGAAAAAATATCAAAATGAATGAAATATTACCTGTTAATTTATCATGGATGTAATTTCACATCTATATACTATTGCCAGCCGGGGGTCTCTGTACAAATCATGAACGGGACGGGACTGCTGAGGAACGCGCCTCGACTGTTTGTTTTCCAGCATCAGTCTCATTACTTGGTTATGACTATGGGAAGATGCCACCAGCTGACATCTGTGGCAGCAGGCAAAGAACTCAATGGCACAGCTTACTTGAAAAGTTTTTTGACCAATCACACAAAGCAGAAGCATATTGACAGTAGTTCTATCCAACCACTATAAGCACACGTACCTTTTGTTGAAACAGTGCTTGCTTCTTTTGAATACAATACCTGCTTGCAAGCCTTAAAACACAATGCACTGAGCTCCATTATTAAGCTGAGAAGTTCCTAATATCTTGCTAGAGATACTTTTATAAGGTTAGCGAGTTATTCTAGCCAAGCACAAACACACAGGCCATTTTTCTATTTCTCCTTACTTTTCTACTTCTAAAACTCTTGTGCTGACAAATCCTATGGCTGCTGCTTAGCTCCAACCGCAGTTCTGCTTTCTCTGAGGTCTGCCTTTTGTAGCTTTCCCAAAACCCCCTGATTTGAAGGATTCCCACAATTCCCCCTCTCAGTACAACTAAACAGAAACCTTTGTATCCGTGTCATTTATTAACTACCTTGCATTTTATAGCTTTACTATAGTATACATGCCTATTACTTGCTTAAAGCATCCTTTTTGCTCGCATTAAGCCTTGCTATATTCCAACACAGCAATTTTAATGCTGTGAAAGTCCAGTCAGTTCAAAGGGCAAAAGTCATGTCTGATAGCAATTACAAGTCATTGTTCCAAAAAAGTCTCGCCTGTTCCAAGGTCTTAATTCAAAACCTCCCTCCATGTCTAGACCTTCATCCACCATCTGTGTGAGATTTTGAGAATTCTCTGTGAATCCATTTCCTACCTCTCTCTCCTGTGTGATAAAAACTTCTTTGATAGTTTTGCCCATCATTTGTCACACACACCAATGTATGCAAGGTATTACTACTAGTACCACTACCAAAACACCCAATCCATCGAGACCTATTCTACAAAGTTCCCTTTGGCCAAGGTGCAAAGTTCCATCCTTGGAACAAATCATTTAACCATGACCCACCATATTCTTTTTTTGGAGCTGTCAAATCTTTCACCTTTTGTATGCTTCTCTGGATGGATTCAGAGGGATCAGACAGGTTCATACAACACAATTCTTCAAATTCCTCACAACCATGTCCATGTGCCAGTAAAAGAAAATCAATTGCTGCTCTGTTCTGTAAGGTCGCATGTCTGACAACATTAACATCAGTCATCATGTCACTAATTGCAATGCAAGTAGCACTGTCTTCTTTCTCCAGCCAACACCCCAATCGCTATAATGGTTTCAATGCCTCACCCGAGGCAAGTGGATGTAGAAATTAATTTGATGTAACTCATTTTGCAGGGCCCTAGGGTCTGAAATTGCTATTACACTTTTTTTTATAGTGATGGGCAAATCTTTTTTCTCTGTGTTTTCTCTTGATGGCTTTTTTAATGATAAGTGCTTTCACAGTGACTTGTCTGATGCTACATGGGCCACCTTTAATTTTTGAGGAATTCCCTGTCAGGCTCTACCTCCACAAATGAGCCAATATTCTGTTACTAATTGTCGTGGGGACTCATCTAGGTCATCTACTTGTCAGCAGTTTCACCCTTAGGGGACACTGGGGTAGTACAATTGCACCACAAACTTGAGTATCTGCCACAGGATGATGCGGAGTAACATCTAACTGTGGATCTCCCTGGTACTGAAACTCAGCACAAAATTCCATTAGAAATGAGCCAAGAATTCCAATTCTTGAGGTTCAGAAGGTGCTCTAAGAAGATCGGGGCCCAATGATGCCAGCTGGTTATGGGATTGGTCTCGTTGGCAGCCTCACACCAATATTTGTCACGATTGGGTATTGTCCATTCCTTGGCTGGCACTGGCACACCGACCAAACAGGTCACCAAGGGTTTGTCTGGGCTCAATTGGTCAAACATATGGTGTCTGAGCCTGCTGACTTGGCTAAAGCAAGGCAAACATTCATTTTTGGTTGATCTACACGCATATATGCACTGCAAAAGCAAGCAAGCAAAACCAGCAAGCGCCAGTATATCATTTGATCAAACTCCATGTTTCTGTTCAGCTGCTTTTTGGCAAAAGCTTCCCCATCTCTTTCAGTTCTCAAGCAAATCTTTTAGCACTTGTTCAGGGACTGGCCAACTATAGGGCACTAAACTGTCCCTCTGACCTTCAGTTTTTACAAATTTGGATATCTTAGAATTCTTTTGAACAAAACGGACACCATGCTTTTGCTGAAAGAGCTCTATGATACAAACCATTTTCACAGTCTAAAGATCAACAATCAAACTCAAGATTTGTAGCTTTCACAGGTTGAACAGGGAACGTCTGGCATGAACCGTAATTTCTCCGTGCGGCTCACGTCTGCGTGCTCATTTCCCTGCTGGTGGAATTGTCGGTGCGCTCTTGTGTATGAGACGGTTTCACGTCCTTCGCGGGGACCCACTTAGGTCTGGCACCTGTGCAAATAAATACAAGCACACCCTTTGCCCCAAGTGATTAGTGCAAATGGTCCTTCAATTTGTCCTAACTCAAGGTTTCTAATCAAAACTGGAGGATTTTCTTTCAGTTTTGCCTGTGTGCTGTTTGAAAAGTGCCTCAAAATTGGAGGATTAGGTCCTACAAAAGATCTATTCAAAATATAAAGACATCTAAAGCTTTGTTCTACCTTATCAGAGGTGTTGCTTGGGGAACTCCCACTTTTGTTGACCTAGAATGGGTTTTAGAGTGTGGTGCATCCTTTCAACTATTGCCTGACCTGTGTGGGCATAGGGATTTCCAAAAGTGTGGCAAACATTCCAGTCCATCAGAAATGTCGCCACTTTTTGAGCTCTGCATGTGGGGCCATTTGTCGGTTTTTGCCTCATGGTGGATCAGTTTGGCGAGCTCTGGACCCCAGTGACACTGACAAGGACAAAAGCAAAAGACGAGAGGCACTCTTTCTTCTCGGGACCAAAGTCCCACAGCTTTAATGGAGAACAAATCCAGGAGAGAAAGGAAGCATCCAGGAGAGGAAAGAAGATGTCCAGGAGAGGAAAGAGAGCGTCCACCTCGTGGCAGGAGATTTTAAACCCTGGGGGAGGGAGGGCGGTAGAAAGGAACTACCATAGGTCAACATATGTAAATCACTACACTGTAGTTTTCTGCATAAATTGCTGCACTTGTTGCAAACAAAATCCTAAAATCTCCCCAAACACAACCATACAGTCCCAAATGATCACAATGAGGGAGAAAAACCACTCAACCCCCCTGTATACCCAGGCACCAGGTGTCACAAGGAGTACAAGCCCCTGCAATTACAAAGTCCACACACACAAGCTCACTGGGAAAGGAGTATCTCTTTATGAGGGGACAGAGTGCTCGCTTTTCTCAACACAACACACACCATAAATCACAACAGCATCCACCTACATCATCTTCCTTAAACATTCACACACTGAAAACACAACCAATATTATGACACACAGGAAAAATTGCAGCAACAAAACAGCATTTGCTCAATTCACCCCCAGAATTTCTAGCAGGTCCTTCTTGACACAGCAAATCCTTTCTGCCGGCAGCCAGACCCAAACTCAAACTGTACAGGCGTACCTTGTGCGCAGGACATCTCTGTGTGACTTAGGAACAGCCCTTCCCCTGCGTTTGCCTTACGGGTTACTTTATACAGAGTTAAACATTCCCTTTCTCCATAGTCCCAGCAGTCTTGTCTGTCCCCGACGAGGAACAGCCAGGAGCCGAGGTGCCTCCAGGAAAGGAATGTCCTGGCAGCACCCAGAGACGACCACAGCGCGGTTGCTCTTGCTGGAGCAGAGAAGCGCTCCTGCCACGGTCACTACAGGTCACCTGAAGCGTGTATTCAGCAGAACTGATCATGAGGTGAATGAGAAAGGAACATTTCATGTTCCTGGTGTTTAAGCATTGTAGAGGAAGCTGTGAGCTTGGCCAGTGGCAATACAGTGTAGAGGGCCAGCTAGGAAGGCTGAAAAAGAAAACGATATTCATGCTTGCAAAAAAAAAATCAATGGCACAAGTGGTAATTTATTAATTTCCATCTCAGAGCTTTGAAGAACTAGAAATCAAGTTTTACAGAGAGAACGTTGTTTCCTACAGCATAGTGGGTGGAGAATTTAACTGAGAGCAAATTCCTGTACAGTTGAATTACACCACTGAATTTAGGTCACAGTACCTTAGAACTCTATTCCTAACAAATCTTATAATATCTACATAAAAGATGCAGTTGCAGAACAGGAAGGTCATCTTGCAATGGTGCCTGCAGTATCTGGAGTGAAATGGGCACCTTTGTGGCTGGGGAGCTGCGTGGGCCAAAAGGAGCCAGGGGTGCTGCCGGCCTTGAGCAGCTGAGGATGAGGCAGCGTGTGGCCAGGGGGCCAAGAAGGCCAAGGGCATGGTGGCTGTGCCAGCAGCAGTGGGGCAGCAGGAGCAGGGCAGTGAGCGTGGCCCTGTGCTGGGCAGCGCTGCGGCCACAACTGGAGTGCTGTGTGCACTTGTGGGCCCTGGGGAGCAGAAAGTCATGGAGGGGCTGCAGCGTGTGCACAGAAGGACAGGGGAGCTGGGCAAGGGGTGCAGCACAAGACCAGGGAGGAGGTGCCGACGGAGCTTTAGCCTGGACAATGGGAGGCTCTTGAGGGGTCTTCAGCATCTCCGCAATGCATCCAAATATTTAGCCATGTTCAGACTGGACTTTCCCTCCCTTTTCGTTAGTTTGTACTTTACTTGGAGGAGGAGACCTATTCATTTTCTCTTTCTCCCAACTAAGGTTCTTTCCACAATTTTTTCTTGCCCTGATACAGCACTGGGAATGGTTCTGCTCAAAGTATTTTTTCCAAGGTACCACTTCTAGGGAATGCAGCATTTTTGTGTGAGAACACATCATTCTGTGCAGGGACTTTGCTGCAGAAGGAGCTGTTGTGTTTCTAGGCCAGCCAGTATGGCCTTACAGATCACCTTAAAATGAGCAGTGCCTGTGCCTTTCTGCAGCCCTGGGAATCAATGTGTGTTGTGTTTGGGAATTGAGCAGGAGATCAATGCCCTTGCATTCCAGCTTCTTCTCAGAGATCACAGGAGCTGGGAGGGGCTGGGCTGCAGTTTGGATTCCAGGCACTTCAGCACCATCAGTGTGCTCTTGTCCAAGACAAGACCTTGCCCGAGCACAGATGCACAAAGAGTGCAATTCCCAGTGCAGTGCTCTGGGTCTGATTGCATTCCATAAGGACCCACATGCTCCAGATGCCCCAAGAGTGTGGGTTACTGAAGCAACAGGAAACCAATCTCAGGACTGCAGCTGATCATGGCAAGGGCCACCAAGTCTTGAACTGTGCAGCAACAGAGGACAGTAAAGAGAGATCATAGTAGTGAGATCTATCTCTCTATCTTTCTTCGTATCTATCTATCTATCTATCTATCTATCTATCTATGTAACATTTACATAATTGAATCTTCCTGGCTCTGGTCCAAGGCAGTTGGAGGTGCAAAGCTCACCTAAAGCCGCATCCCTTTCAGGAGAGGATTAGAGACATGTTCCCTCAACTGATTCTGAGCAGGCAGAGATGTTTCCCCCTCCAGATCTGGTGGTTTTTTCCCCCAGAGTTGTATTCCTCCTCCAGCCTCTTGTGCCCTGAAGTCCCCAGTTAATTCTTTAAATTTCCGCCTCTCCTAGAGAGGTGGAACAATTCCATGTTTAGGTGGTGTTTGGTGCCTCTGGTCATACGTGCCGTGCATTACATGACACATGGTTTCCTTCACTGGCATCCCCAGGCCTGTGTAAGTGCATTCGTGCATGGGGCCTTAGGGGAGTCTCTGTTTCTGCTGGTCAGAATTCTCAGTTGACAAAAGAGGGAGAAGAAACACCTTGGTCCTCCTGCATATACTGAGGTGGCCATAGAGGCTCTGTGACCTCCATCAGAGATCTTTGCACGCATCCTCATCTCCTGAATGACCAGGTTTTCTAACAAGAGTGTGGATGTCAGAAAGGCAGGAAGGCTGGTGCAGGCCTGAAGAGAACTCCAGAAGTTTCACTCACAAGGAGGGAGCTCACCCAGGAAGCCACCTGCAGAGCCCGGATGGAGCTGTGGGACAGGGCAGGATGTCAGTCACTACTGAAAGACAAACAGGACATGGCAGAAGCAGAGGGAGGCCCTCACCAGACCCTTGAGAAATGCCACACCTTTCATGTCAGCTGCCTGAGAGGCTCTTGCAGCTTCAGTCCCAGATGGCCCCTGATTGTAGGGCCAGGGTCACTTTGGAATCTGTGCCTTCCCTTGAACAGAGAATGACCCAGCAGAGCAGCAGCCCAGTGCTTTGGGAACGTGTGAGCCCAGCAGTCTTTGAGTCTTGGCCCACAAAGGTCATATGGGAAGCTGAAACCCATCTTCTCTTGCTTTCTGTGCAGGTGCTTCTAGAGAGAGAGCAGGAGCAGACTGCTTCATCAGAGATGCCATGCCAGACTCAGGGAGAGCTGTTCCCAGCCCCAGAGCAGGAAGAGCAGCTCGGGCAGCAGGTGGAAGTGCCACAGGAGAAAGGCCAGGTAAGCCTGACTGGCCAGGGCACAGAGGGAAGGGCAGGAAGAAGGGCATAAACCACAGCTCTTGGTTTATGCCCTGAGGAGGCCAGGAATCCCACAGGCACTGGAAGCACAGAGCCTTGGAATCTGCAGAGAACAGCCCTGGGACAGGAGGTT
Source organism: Melozone crissalis (assembly GCF_028551555.1). NCBI lineage: Eukaryota > Metazoa > Chordata > Aves > Passeriformes > Passerellidae > Melozone > Melozone crissalis. The sequence goes on along the minus strand of NW_026535783.1, from coordinate 13,888,756 downwards.
TGCAATGGAGGCAGATGTGGGTAGGGAAGCAGAAAGAAGTGGCTGAATCAATGTGATTTTGAGGCTGCAAGAAAAAAAAAAGCTGAGCCTGATGGCAGCTCCCAGTCACTTGCTCTGCTTTTTTGAGTACAGAAGATCAAGGCAGAGCCACAAGCAGAGCTGCCTGAAGCTCAGAGTGACATGGCAGTGAAGGGGAGGAACAAGGAAGACATGAGAGGAATTCAAGAGAAGAATCTCCCTCAGCAGAGGGGCAATCAACACAACCACGTGAATGAAAGAGTGGCAGCCACTCCTCTCATGAAACATCCTCTCACTTGTTTTTTAGAGAACATGAAGGAACAGCTTGATGCAGAGCTTCAGATAGCTCACAGTATGGTCAAGGCAAGGCAGAAGTGGCTGGAGGAAGAAATGAAAATCATCAGACAGAAACTTAATGTCTTCTGTCAGTCTCTGCAAAACCAAGTGAGTGAAAGAGGGATGCAGCCACTGCAGTCACCAAAGTGGTGTTTTCTGCCCTTCTTGCCTTTCCACTCAGAGCAGCAGGGAGTAGGGTGGTGCCTCTGAGTGCCATCCTGCTTTAGTGTGTATCACAGTCACTCTGAAGGACATTCCCTGCTGTGCTGAATCTCAACTGCGGCCTGGACAGTGAAACTTGTCCTTTGGCCTTTGGGCCAGCAGTCATCCAAACTGATTCCTGCTGGCCTGTTCCTGCTCCCTCTGTTTCTGGAGGTATTTTTACAGTGAAATGCAGTGACCCAGATGGAGGATTGAAACAAGCTGTTGTATCCCCTGTCAATCTGTTCTTTCCCTTTCCTCACAGTCGATGACTCTTGGCTGACAGGGACAAGCTGCAGTGTCTGATTGCTTTGTTCTGTTTGACTTGAGCTGCAAGTGCTGACTTCTCACAGGGCAGCCTGCACAGACTTCCGAGAATGTCTGGCAGTGAAGGACCCCAAGTTAGGAGTGAGGCACAGGAACAGTGCCCACCAGAAAGTCTCCAGGTCCGGCACATCACGGGCTCTGAACTTGCTGCCGCAGCAGCATCACCTCGAGGAAGCTCTTCTGTGACACCTGGGAACTCGAGCTCGGGCAGTTTGTTCATCTCCCTGGAACAGCAGACTGAGGAGAAGTACCTGGAGATGCTGGGTACGTCTGAGCTGTTTCTTGTCTCAGGGACAGTGTGCTGTGTGCAGGTGCCAGCAGAGCTGTACCAAATGCTCCTCCTGAGTTTGGTGCCACAGGGCCATTTAGGACTCCCCAGAGGAAGCGCTGCGCTCCAAGGCAGCGAGAGAGCGCTCTGGGTGTTCCTGCTGCCTCTGAGGGCACCTTGGACTGGCTTGGGTTTGCCTGAGCTTCCCTCTCTGCTGAAGGCTGAAGCAGGGATTGTTCTTGCATCAGCAGAAGGCCGTGACCTAGCAAATGATCTAGAAGTGCTGTGTGCTAGTGGCCAAACTGAACAGAATTTTTAGCTTCCTAATTCTCCTTAGACTCTCGAATTCGAACCAGTCATCAGCGCAAAAAAACTTCAGAGAAATGGACTGCCTTTGGAGTTTTGTCTTTTTGGTTGGGGATTATTTTTGGGGGGGTGGGTGTGGTAGACAGAGAGAGGCGCTGCAGAAGATCTCGCAATGTAACGGAAAGGCAAGACCCTCAGATCCCCTTAGATAAGACCATCTGCTTCCCATAAATAAGAAACTAACATAAGAAGGTAGCCTCCCTTAACCAAATTCTAGTAACTTTCCATCCCCTACCCAGTAACACTCCACCTCTTACTAACCATAGATAGTAAAGACAGACCCATGCTGACGTAGAGACCCCTTAGACTATAAAAATCCAAGAGATGAGATAATAAACGCCTTTTGACCGTCCATCACATTGATGTCTGCGTGTGTCATTAGCCCGAGTAGCCCTAGTGAGTAGGCCACCGTGCTGTTCGTCTGAACCAAGTCGCCTGCCTTGCTTCAGAAAGCAACAAACTGGTGCTGAACCCGGGACTGCTGCAGCCCCCGGGGTTCGGGAACTCTCCTGGCCAGAGATCAGCGGCTGTGGCAGCAGGTCTGACCGCAGCGGGAGGGACGCCTCCAGACCAGCGTGGACCATGGAAGCCATTGCGAAGGTCGTAACAGAGATTCATGCACAATGGGGTATAGAATGTAAATTTAGGGATTTATCTCTCGCATTGCCGAGACTGATTAAGCTTGGGGCTATTGAAAGCCCCGTGGACGTCCTACATTCGGACGTGTGGGATAATTGTACAAAAGCCCTGGCGGAGGACACCATGTCCTCGGGCTCAGGGAAAGCCCTAAAATCGTGGGGCAGGGTTGTCCAGGCTCTGCAAAAGGCTCGAGAAGAGCAAGCAACCTGGATAGCCGCGCGAAGTTGTTTATTAGCCATGCCACAGTTGGGGGTGGGCGCGGCGACACAAACCGCGGAGGGGCCTGACGCGGGCGGGCGCGCGGAGGCGCGAACGCCAGACCCCCCTCAGCGAGTGGATTCACCATCGGAGGGGGGGGACACCTGCGGACGTTCTGGCGGGGGCTCGCGGAGGAGGCGCGGAACGCGGCCGAATCGGCGGACCCCGTAGGGACCGATAAAAACGCCCCCCCACCATATGCGTTTGAAAATGGCGCCGAACCGCGTGGTCCGGGCGGAAAGGAGGAGGCGGGGGGCGGAAGCGCGGTCAGCCCGCTTAACAACGCATGCGCGGGCGAGCGGGGGGACGGGGCGGCCCCCGCGGAGGCGCGTAAGACCAATCAGAGCCCTCAGTTCACATTAGGTCCTTATAGGGCAAGGACCTCCCCCAGCAGGAGGCGGGGGAACCCCAGGGAGAGGGAACGGCCCGACCCCCGCAGGAGGGGGCGGGGTCGGAGTCCGGGAAAAAGGCAGAGCAGCCCGGAAGCGTCTCTTTATTCAACTTCCGGCTCGGACTCGGGCTCGAGCTCCGAGCCCGAGATAGGATCGGAGGATTCCGATCTGGATTACGGCTTTAACAGAGAGGGAGCAGCGGCATGTAAGGTCACTAGCCACAGTGCTCCCGCTTGGGTGAAGGGGTTACCAGAGAAAAACCGAAGCCCGCTCACAAACTGGCGGAAAATAAAAATGGCTTGCGCGGAATGGGCTCCGTCTGCCACTTTAGTGTTCCCGGTGCGTGTGGGGGGGGCAGGCGGAAACCAAAGGACTTATTCACCAGTCAATCCGAAAGATGTGCAGGCAATTGTTAAAGCGATTGCGGATAAGGGAATTAATTCTGCCATGGTTTGCACACTTATTGACGGCCTTTTTGGTGGGGACGATATGCTTCCCTTCGATATTAAGCAGACATGTAGAATGATATTCGATGGTGCAGGGATGATCGTTTTCAAACAAGAATGGGAGGATAATTGCATGAAACAGCTAGCCTTGGTAACAGGGGCAGACCATCCACTGCACGGTTCCAGCATACAGAGGCTTATGGGCACAGACCCCACTATGATCACCCCCCAGCAACAGGCTGAGGGCCTGCGAGCCCATGAGGTCATGACAACGACCCGAGCTGCCCGAGAAGCCATCCGTGACGCTTCTAAAGTGGTAGCCAAACCCTCTCCATGGTCTTCCATAAAACAGGGTGAGAGTGAGAGCTTCACTCAATTCGTGGACAAGCTCCAGGCTGCATTAGATTCCTCTGCGTTACCTTCAGAGGCAAAGGGTCCCGTGCTGGCAGAGTGCTTACGCCAGCAATGCAACTCAGCCACTAAGGACATTTTAAGATCACTGCCACAGGGGTCTAATATAGCTGCCATGATCAGACACGTTGCAAAGGAGGAACACCTAGCTCCCATCCAAGCAGCAGTTCAAACTGCAATAACCAGCGTGATGGCATGCCTTAAGTGCGGCCAGGCAGGCCACTTGGCAGCAAACTGCCCCCAGTCAAGGCGCCTATCAGCAGCTGCTCCACCACGCCAAGCGGGAGGCAGGGGACCGTGCTGGGGGTGTGGAAGGAAGGGGCACTTAGCTAAGGAATGCAGATCCAGGCCCCAGGGAAACAGGAGAGGGAGGGGGTGGCCGGGCCCTGTTCAGCCCCCTCCCACCTGGAATATGCAGCGGCCCAGCTACAGCAACCCCCAGTGGGGCAGGGGACTCTCATACCCTATGCCCCCACAGGGAGCAGTCACCTTTGCATCCCCCCCAGCAATACAATGGCAGAGTTGTGCAGCACCCTCAATACCTTCGCACCCCCCACCACCACAACCCGCGCCGGAGTCACAGGACCAGCAGGGGACGCCCCAGAGCGGGATCCCTGGGTGGCCTTGGTCAGGAAAATAGGGAAGGAGCCCTTGATGGTGTGGGGGACATGCCGCCTTTACGGCAGCCAAGATGCTCACGTCATAGGGCTTCAGTTTTGGGCGGACACGGGATCAGACTGCACGATTATTCCCCAAACGCATTGGCCCGGACATTGGCAATTCAAAGAAGTCCCCCCAGTGAACGGAGTGGGGGGGCAGTCCCGGGCATTGAAAAGCACCCAGCTGGTGGCTATAACACTTCACACAAAAAAGGGACCAGAACAGACAGTAGCAATCTACCCCTACATTTTGCAGAATTCTCCACCCCTGTTAGGAAGGGATGTTCTCTCCTTGCTAGGATTTCGGATCACAAATTTATCCTGAGGGCCACTGCCATACACCCTCCGCTGCCAATCAAATTGACTTGGAAATCATCAGACCCTGTATGGGTTCAGCAGTGGCCCCTGACAGAGCCTCGAATGGCAGCCTTGCTGGAACTGGTCGATCGAGAACTGCACAAGGGTCACACAGAACCCTCCACCAGCCCATGGAACACCCCGGTATTCGTGGTCCCCAAAAGGTCCGGACAAGGCTATCGTCTCGTCCACGACCTGAGAGAAGTGAACAAGACTATCAGACCCATGGGTCCAGTCCAGACACTGCTTCCCGCGAACTCAGCCATCCGCACAGGATAGCCATGTGCAGTACTGGACATCAAGGACTGCTTCTTTTCAATACCCCTGCACCCTGAGGATAGAGAACGATTCGCCTTTTCCGTGGCATTTCGGAACGGCGAGCGGCCCAACCTTCGCTTCCAATGGAGAGTACTTCCGCAAGGCCTGGTCGACAGTCCCACTATATGCCAAATCACCGTGGACAAAGCACTGACGCCAGTCCGACACTCCTACCCCACCGCAACCATCATCCAGTACATGGACGACATCCTGGTCGCAGCACCATCGACAAGCCAAGTGGATCACCTGGTGTCCACAGTCACGGAAACCCTTCAGGCCAACGGCTTCGAGATCGCGAGCGCAAAGATCAAGAGAGGACCCTGCGTGACCTTCCTGGGAGTAGGCATCACGAGCTCCTACGTGACACCCCCCGAGATGAAGATCAACCGAGACATTGAGACGCTCCATGACGTGCAACGCCTGGTGGGATCGCTGCAGTGGCTTCGCAACATTGTCCTGATTCCTCCCGAGGTCATGGACCCTCTGTACGACCTCCTGAAAGGAAAGAACCCCTGGGATCCAAAGGAGCTGACGCCGCAAGCAACGAGCTCCCTCGACTTCATCGAAAACCAAATGGCCACTGGCACGCTTGCCAGGTGGAACCCAGCCATGCCACTGGACCTGTACGTCCACTTTACACCGAAGGGGGGAGTGGGAGCACTGGCCCAAGGACTTGCAGAAAAGGCCCGACCGATCCAATGGGTGGTCCTCGGAAGACCCGCTCGTGCATTTTCCCCAGGAATCAAGTGCATCGCCAACCTCATCATGAAAGGCAGGAGACTCGCCTTGAAACACCTAGGGACAGAGCCGACAAGCATCCACCTTCCGTTTTGCAAGCAGCCGACCACAGAGTCAGCCACAATATTGGAGTACCTGGCCCTTGCTCTTTCCGGCTTCGGAGGAGAAATCTCCTACTCTTCCAAGCCACCCTGGACCAAGCTGCTGACCATAGTCGACATGGACATGCCACCGAAGGTCAAGGACAGACCGCAGCCGGGACCAACGGTCTTCACAGACGCTTCCTCCACGACTTCAACCGCAGCAGCAGTGTGGCAGGCAGGAGAGCAATGGCACTGCGTCAAAGCGAGGGACCCCACACTGTCAGTGCAACAACTAGAGGCAGCAGCAGTGGTTTTGGCGTGCGGACTCTTCCAAGACGAACACCTCAACATCGTAATGGACTCCATATTTGTGGCAAGGCTCAGCCTAGCCATGGCAGGACCAGGAGTGTCAACATCAGCAGCAGCCCTAATGCTGGAAGAAGCACTCTCCTCGCGACAGGGCACCATGTCAGTCATCCACATCAACAGCCATGACCCAGTCAAAGGTTACTTCCAGATCGGCAACGACAAAGCGGACGCCGCAGCGAAAGGCGTTTGGACCTTGCAAAGAGCCCGTCAACTGCACGAGTCGCTCCACATCGGAGTCAAAGCACTAGCAAAGAGATGCGGAATCTCGACGGCGGACGCCAAACATGTGGTAGCCACCTGCCCTCATTGTCAGAAGTCACCCCTTTGGTCCTACGGAGTCAACCCGAGAGGTCTCAAGCCCTCAGAAATCTGGCAGTCGGACTTCACGTGGTGCGAAATACTGAGGCCCCGAGCATGGCTTGCAGTGACAGTAGACACTTATAGCGGAGTGATCGTAGCTACACAGCACCCCAAAACCAACTCCAAAGCCACAATTCAGCACTGGCTGACAGCCATGGCTTGGCTAGGTATCCCCAAGCAGATCAAAACAGACAACGGCTCCAACTTCAAATCCAAACAAGTACAGGAATTCGCCTCGAAATGGGGTATCACGCTAGTGCACGGCATCCCCCATAACAGTACCGGACAGGCCATAGTAGAGAGAGCAAACCAGACCCTGAAAACCAAGATAGAAGTGTTGGCAAAAGCAGAGGGCTTTGCCAATGCCATTCCCCCAGGAGATCAGGCATGCATGCTGGCAACCGCCTTGCTGGCACTGAATAAATTCCCTAAGGGAGATGAAACAAACAGTCCCGTTCAAAAACACTGGGTCACTCGAACATTAGAAGAGGGCCCGCAGGTGGTAATCAGAAACGAGCTAGGCGAGTGGGAACGGGGTTGGAGGCTGATGCTCACAGGGCGAGGGTACGCAGCGGTCAAAAAGGACGGCAAAATCAGGTGGTGTCCACTTAAGTCGATTAAACCGGACCTTCAGGGCGAGCAGAATGAGACTGACGAGAATTGCGAGTATTTGTTTACAGGATCTGCTCGTGGGACGCCCTCGTGACGCATACTTCCCAGTTCCGGACGAAAGCGACAGACCAGCAAGCCGCCAAGCAGCACCCGAGAGACCCGCACGGGTGAGACCCAAGCACCAAGGGTGTTTCTGTGCGATTTTGCTGTTGGGGCTTGTTGCCAGGGGGCAAGCCGGGGGGCTTGTTGCCAGGGGGCAAGCCAGCCCAGACCACTACCCCCATCAGCCCTTCAGGTGGGTCATGCGATACCTTAGTAGGGGCAAAGCGCTCAGACAAATCACCACACCGAACACCCCATCCTTCGTGCTCCGCATCACCGACCTGTTTCCAGGACAGCCAAAGGTACACCCCTATTCCCCACACGTCACACACTCGTACCTATCCTACTGGTGCCCAGCTTCAAACCCTGGGAAAAGCTACTGCAATCACCCAGGGTGGGGATACTGTGGGCACTGGGGCTGCGAAACCATAGTTACAGATGCCAGGCCATCGGGGCCTGGGTGGGATCCACAAGAGCCAGACAAATTCTTACAGTTCACCTGGGCACCCATCGGTTGCAAAATACCCTTCTTCTTTCACGGGAACTTCCATCGAAACCAACATAAAGTCCCTAGATTTCGGGCATGCACTGAGTACAACATGACGGTCTTGCAGCCAGATCACCCTAGCTGGGCCACAGGCAGAACGTGGACAGTAGTCCTTCAAGGGTCAAAAGAGAGGGCGAACGTGCAAATTATCAGGCTCCAACCGTCAGCACCCCGAGCAGTCGGACCCAACAAAGCTATTAAAAGCGTGCCGAAAGGGAGAAACGTAACCTACCCCAAAACCTTACCCACAGGGGTCAGCAAAGTCCCAACCGGTCAAGCGGAAACCTTTCAGATGAGCCGCTTAACCGAGTCAGACTCAGACCCAATCCTTCGTATGTTAGAAGTTACCTTTGTATCCCTGAACGAATCCAACCCTAACCTAACCGAATCCTGCTGGCTTTGTTACGATGTCAAACCTCCCTATTTCGAAGGAGTTGCCTTAAACACTCCCTTCAGGTATTCCTCAGCCAACGCCCCTCACCAGTGCAGATGGGACACCCCTCGCAAGGGAATCACCCTGAGTCAAGTCACAGGCCGAGGTAGATGCTTTGGCAATGCAACCCTAGCTAGGCGGAAAGGCAACGTCTGCGCCAAAATCGTCAAGCCTAACAGGAAAAACAATAAATGGGCAGTCCCAGCCGCATCCGGGATGTGGGTTTGCCAGCGATCCGGAGTGAGTCCTTGTGTGTTCCTTCCCAAATTCAATGACTCTAACGACTTCTGTGTCCAAGTTCTGATTGCTCCTAGGATCCTGTACCACTCAGACGAAGAAATGTACCATCTTCTTGAGGGACCCGGCCAGATCCACAAAAGAGAAATATTGACAGGTATAACTATCGCAATGCTGCTGGGTCTGGGAGCAGCCGGAACGGCCACAGGAGTCTCAGCCCTAGCGACCCAGCACCAAGGACTGTCCCAGCTGCAAGCAACGATTGACGAGGACCTGCAAAGGATCGAGAAATCCATCTCCTTTCTAGAGAAGTCGGTCTCCTCACTCTCGGAAGTGGTCTTGCAGAACAGGCGAGGCCTGGACCTCCTGTTCATGCAGCAAGGGGGCCTGTGTGCCGCCTTGAAAGAGGAGTGCTGTTTCTACGCAGACCACACGGGAGTCGTGAAGGACTCCATGGCAGAACTCCGGAACCGACTGGCTCAGAGACAGAAAGACAGGGAGGCCCAACAGGGCTGGTACGAGTCCTAGTTCAATCAATCACCTTAGCTAACCACTCTGATTTCTGTCCTGATAGGTCCATTAGCGATGCTGTTTCTAACAGTCACCTTCGGACCATGCCTGCTGAACAAGCTAGTCTCGTTCGTTCAGACCCGCCTGAAACGGACCAACATCCTGTTCTTAAGCCGACGACAATTGCTGTGAATTCAACCAGAGAATTCAACCAGAGAATTCAACCAGGGAACACCGTCAGTCACAAGATCCTCCAAACTTGTCTGACAAAAGCTTACTCAAGACTCCCAAGACCCTTTTCCCTTGTCAAGCTACAACCTTACACCTCATTTAAGTACCTATGTGCATGACTACCTCATTCATTTGTGAAAAGTGGGGGGGAGATGTGGTAGACAGAGAGAGGCGCTGCAGAAGATCTCGCAATGTAACGGAAAGGCAGGACCCTCAGATCCCCTTAGATAAGACCATCTGCTTCCCATAGATAAGAAACTAACATAAGAAGGTAGCCTCCCTTAACCAAATTCCAGTAACTTTCCATCCCCTACCCAGTAACAGTCCACCTCTTACTAACCATAGATAGTAAAGACAGACCCATGCTGACGTAGAGACCCCTTAGACTATAAAAACCCAAGAGATGAGATAATAAACGCCTTTTGACCATCCATCACATTGATGTCTGCGTGTGCCATTAGCCCGAGTAGCCCTAGTGAGTGGGCCACCGTGCTGTTCTTCTGAACCAAGTCGCCTGCCTTGCTTCAGAAAGCAACAGGTGGGGGGGAGGGTGGGGTTGTTTTTGTGCTGTTTATTTTTGGTGAGGTTTTTTTGCTGTGTTTTTCTCCATCCTGAAGGAGCCCTTCTGCCCCACGTCTTACTGATGTCATTTTTATGACTGTTACCACTACTACATCTGCAGTTTATTTTCATGAGAATGCTATAGTTTTGTCAAAAAAAGAATACTATCTTTTTTGTCAATAAGAACTACTTAGAAAGAACTTCAGGTTAAAGGACAAATAGAGAGCACGAGGTGTTTTCCATGTGCTCCCAAAGAAAAAAGCTGTATCTTCATAACAACTTTTATTTAATCTTCTAATTTTATCCTTCTCAAGGTGTGTCCAAGAGACACATCCAAGTGGCAAGATCAGATAAAACTGTACTGCAGGCATTTCTCAGGAGAGAGCCTCCAGCCCAGTCATGGTATATTCATCAGATTCATGGCACTTTTCCATAACCGATTCCCACTCTTTGCCACGACTGTTAAAATCCTACGCATTGGCCCAAGCCCTGCTCAGATCAGTCTCTAAGAAAACACATCAAGTCCTTTGTGATTCTGCAGCACAACCCAATGAATCTGCTTCTTGCCCATAACAGCTGCCAGTGCTGTGCTCTCAGGTAAGACCTGGTGGGGCTGAGAAGAGAGCCCAGTGGATTCTGTGTCTACCATCACCTGTTGGGACAAAAAGGGCACGGATTCCCACCTCGGTGGGGCTGATCTCAAAGCCCATCCTGTTGTGTCCTGAATGGGGGCAAAAGCTTGTACGGGGCTCAGGCTGGCTCTGGCTTCTTCCCATCAGTGCCTGTCAGTGCTCATGCTTGGGCTTTGCCAGCCTTGTTGTGGTCGCTGCCCTGCCCCTGGGGGCTGGAGGGACTGCAGAGGCTGGAGCCTCCCTTAGCTGGGAGGGTCCCGCTGCTGCCCGGCTGCTGCAGCGCGGAGCTGCCTGAGGCTGCAGCCCCTTCTCTAGGCTGGCTTCTGCCTCGCACGGCCTGGACTCACAAGAGGGTCAGCATTGCGGAGGTCAGGTATATATGGGAAATATATATCCAATTGTGTCAGGAACCCACGCATTACCGAGGAACCCACTTGCCGCGGCAACTACGTCCAGATACGGACAACACTGGATAAACCAGACCAATGAAGAGCCTTTTTTTTATATTTTCAGCACATCAGTCTCAGGACACTGTTAGACAATGGAGACAGGATGTTGCCAGCTCGCTGATCCACAGGGAATGCCAAGGAGGTGGAGCATTACAGCAAAGCATAAAACCATCTCAAGCCTAGATTTCAGCCAATCATACACAGAACAACACATATTGACAAGTCTTCTATCCAATCTTATAAAACACACGTCATGGTAGTTAAAACAAAGACTGGTTAATAAGAGACAAAGAACAGAGCTCTATTCATGCAACCTTTCTAAAGATATACATTAAATAACCTTTTTGCCAGCCATAAGCCAATTCTAGAGAGGCCTATTGTTATTTGTCAGGTATGCTCTACTGTTTAGGAAACTTTTCTGCTGTATTTGCAATGCTAACAAAACTTCAGTCTGAGGCATATATTTTTTTAACCATTTCATAAAAACCCTCTACCTTTATGGATTCCAACAAGCATCTCCTCTGGGCAGCTCTCTGTGTCACAGGGGTGCCTGAGGAGCACTGCTGTCCTCTGTGCCTGTGCCCGCCGTGCTGAGTTGGGAAGATGGGGACGTGTGCGGTGCCGAGAGGGCGAGTGCAATGGGTGCGACTGATCCGCGCTGTCAGGGTGAAGAGAAGCGGCGTGGTTCTTCACGCGGGGCACGGGCAAGGGCGTCTTTGAGCTCAGCCTGCTCATAAAGGGTGAGGGTCCTGATGCTGAAAGCCCCGTCGCAATTGGTTCTGGCATGAGCTGCTCTGGTTTACAACTGGGAAGGCATTCTATTGGCAAACTGCTGAAAGCTGGAGAAAATGTCCTCCTCTCCTGGAAATTCACAGCCCTGTGCTTTGTTTCCTCTCAAGAGAACTCTTCAAAGAAATGTACAAAATCAGTCTCTGTGCCAGCCATCTGCACTGCAAGGCTGCCTGTCTTGTTACTGTCATTGTTGCTGTTGATGTTACCCAGCTGACCCCAAAGGGCTCAGAGCCCCCGACAGTGGGGCTGCCTTTTGTATCTCCTGGAAGCTGGGATCTCCGCTTAAAGTCAGTATCTTGCATTTGAGCCAGGGGAGAGATGGCTCTTGGTTCTGTCATCTGTGAGAAGAGAGGAGCGTGAGGGAGAGGCCATTTCCTATTATGTAGAACCACATTTCTTTTCACATCTACCACCACATCTTTGAAGGAATAATCAAAATATTTCATAGTGACAGAGGGGTTCTAAGTCACAGCCACCAAATTAAAATGGGACAATTCAACAGCACTCTAGATGGATATGAAGTTGATTTTCCTCCCTGGCTGCTATCAGCAAGCAAGGCTGTTTTGGCAAAACAGAGCTTTTAGTGCTTGAAAGCACTGAAATGGAATAGTTGGAAAGCGACAGCAATGCCATTGCTACTGTTGATGTAGGAAACTCAAAGTGGATCACAATCCCATCCAGGGCTGCAAAAGGGCAGGAAACGTTGTGCAGAAGCATCTTTGCTTGCTGGAAAAAGAGGAAAATCAACAGGCCTTCTCTTCCTAACAAAACAAGCCAACAAGCCACAAGATGGAATCGTCAGCCACTCCACTGTGTAAAGGCTTTAGATGCAGTGAGGCATGTTTGGTGGTGAAACAGCCCTTGTGCTGAGCACTGTCATGCAGGGATTGATGAAAGTCTGTCGGAAGGTGCCTCAAGAGCCTCTCACTGTCGAGGTTAAAGCTCCCTCGGCACCTCCTCCCTGGCCTTGTGCTGCACCCCCTTGCCCAGCTCCCCTGTCCTTCTGTGCACACGCTGCAGCCCCTCCATGACTTTCTGCTCCCCAGGGCCCACAAGTGCACACAGCACTCCAGCTGTGGCCGCAGCGCTGCCCAGCACAGGGCCACGCTCACTACTCTGCTCCTGCTGCCCCACTGCTGCTGGCACAGCCACCATGCCCTTGGCCTTCTTGGCCCCCTGGCCACACGCTGCCTCATCTTCAGCTGCTCAAGGCCGCCAGCACCCCTGGCTCCTTTTGGTCCACGCAGCTCCACAGCCACAAAGTTGCTCATCTGACTTCAGATACAGCAGGCACCATTGCAAGATGGCCTTCCTCTTCCGAGCAACACAAGTCAGCAGTCGAGGACTTGCAGCTTCACCCCCACTCTGGGCTCCAATGCACTTGCCCAAGTGGCAGACTTCAGCACAAAACTGATCAGCAGAAACTTTCCCCTACTGCTGTTTGCGCCTTCTCAAAAGCCAAAAGGCAGTTGGGCCAACAGTAACTCTACAAGTTAGAAACGACTCAATAAAAACGCAGAATACTTCCAGAAGTTAAGGCAGTTAAGGCACCTTTCCAAAAGAGAAAACAAACCAACAAAACCTTTTGAACTTCATCACTACTACTTGCGCCCTTGGCCGTAACTCTGCAGAAGCCCAGAGATGGAGCTTCCCTGAGCCAAGCAGCCAGAAGCTCAGCTGCAGCCCCCAGCTCCGTGCTGCCTCAACAGGACAGGTCAGAGGCCAATTTCCAACTGTCACTGCCTGCAGGAAAAGGCCGTGTCCTACAGGACTCCAGCACTCAGCATCCTTGGCCAGACACAGCAAGTGCTGGCCGCTCAGAAACTTGCACCTCTGCCTTGCACTAAAGACAACACCTCCCACAACAGGCACTTACAGGTACAGAGTATTGTGGTGTGACCCCTCCATGGAGCTGGTGGACTCACCATCCCTGCAAGCCTTTGAGAAAAGACTGAATGTGACACTGGGTGCCATGCTTTAGTTGAGGTGTTAGGGCATGGCTTGGACTCGATCATCTTAAAAGCGTCTGTCTTCCAAGCCACTGATTCAGTGATTCTGTCACTGAGGGAGTTTTTCCTGCAGCCCTGGAAAGGGCTGTGGGGGCCCTTGGCCGAGGATGGGGATCAGGGATCCTGGAAAAGCAGCAAAGGGCTCAAGGCAAAGGCCGAGAGGGCAGAGCTGCCTGACCGCGGCCCAGAACCAGCCTCATGTCCTCCTCCTCAACCTGCGCCCTCTGCGCTGCCCTTTGCGGCGCCAGCGGCTCCTCTCGTTGCGGGGCTCCAGGCCGTGCTGGGGGCCGGGCTCCTCGTCTTAGGGAAGCGCCGGAGCCTCGGAGGCGAGCGGCTGCTGCTGTGGCCGGCAGGGGAGAGCTGTGGCTGCGGCCCCGGGCACAGCGAGCTGCCACTAAGACCGGCTCCTGCCTCGGCTCCTGCTTCTGCTCTGGGCTCTGCTCCTGCCCTGTGCGCACAGACACGGCAGAGGGCTGCCCGGCAGCTCCGTGCCGCTCCGCAGCGGGCCCGGCCGGGCTGCTGCTCTCTGCGGCCTCTGCCCGCCGCTACCGGCCCCGCCGCTGCCGGCCCCGCCGCGCCGCTGCCTGCCTCTGCCGCAGCCGGGCCCACACGAGAGGCAGCACATTGCGGCTGGCTCGGAAAAGCCCTGCCCGCAAAGCACCTGCCACAGCCTAGGCCTCAGGGCACAGGCTGTCGGTGTCCGCGCAGCTGCGAGCCGGCCCGGGCCGCCTGCCGGCCTCGGCCACAGCTCCCGCCCGTGTCTCCATGGCCGCGGCTGCTCGGCACAGCAGGCTGAGCACAGCCAGCGCCAGCAGCAGCTCCTCACGGGCCCAGGCTCCTGGCGCTCCAAGCCCACCCAACCCCGAATTCCAGCCCTGAGGGGCTTGGCGTCTCAATGCATCCCCTGGGGACAGCAGAGTCGGCCGCTGAGATCAGTCTATGGCGACACCACCAAGTGACCCATGGAAAATTCACCAAATCCTCCTCAGAGACAAGAAAAATCTCCCATGGTGCCTCACAGCCCGAAGAAACTGCCAATTACAGGTCATTCCATCCATGTAGTAAAATAGACTTTTGCATTAAAGCAAAAAAGAGTTAACTAAAAGGAGGCCAGGAACAAACAACAAATTATTTGAACTCATGCTTCTTGTGTCTGTTAAAATGGCCAAGAAAATGCAGTCTTTGCTCTTCTGACACAGCCCTCTGTTCATGATGTGGGATAGTGAGCGATGATATGCAAGAGCTGATGGAAAGAACAGGGACAAGGACACAGCAGGCACAGCGCCAACCTGACAGAGGTATGATCTCTGGCACTGGAACTGAAGGAGAAGAGTTTGCAGGCAGGACAAAAAATGGCTCTTTGTTTCACCTCTTCTTTCAGTGCTGCTAAAAATGTAGCCTGGAGCAAGCTGGGACCACCAGAGCATGGAGCCCTTTCCAGGCAGAGCTGCATCTGCTGAAGGGGCAGAGGGAGCCCAGCAGGGATCAGACACAAAGCAGCAGGGGACTGAGGAGCCCCTGTGGTGGCAGTGAGCAGCCTCGGGCTCTGCTCACTGCTGGTGGCATTTTCTATTGAACCACCTCCAAGGACTTCTGCTTTGCTCTGTATTTTTAAGTGTTTTATCCCTTGCAGGTTTTTTTGTTTTGTTTTGTTTTATTTTGTTTTGTTTTGTTTTTTGGGTGTCTTTTTGTTTGTTTGTTTTGGGTTTTTTTTTTCTCGTGTCCTGTACCTTTATTTCTCCAAATTTTCCTACCCTGTCAGCAGCAGCCCCTGTTCAGAACTGGCTCTAAAATATCAGCAAAGCAGCTGGCAACAACAATGGGTGGAATGCTGTGACTCAGGAATACTTATGCAAAAGCCCTGCCAGTGCCTTATGATTTGTTAAGATCTCCTTTTCTGTGGAAAAGCTAGTGAGCAATGGAGGTTTTTTGCCTAAGAGCCCCTGAGAAGCAAATGTTGTGCTGGGATTCTCATGAGTGTACCCGTTAACTTCATTGCAGCACAACAGAAAGTAAGGTCAGGGTAGCAGAGCAGCTGGGAGCTGGTCACTCCCTGCAAAGGGCTGGTGTAGGATGTGGGAACACCACATTCCAGGATGGGCCAGAAGGGTAAATGTGCTCAAGGTGCTGCAGGTGAGGTTTGGGTTCACTCAGAGGGCAGTCAGGGGTGGTGAGCACTGGAAGATCCAGCCGCAGTCCCCATCCATGTCCCTTTCAGTGCTGGATTTAGGGTGTCTGCAGCCTGGATCCAGAGCGCCCTGGGAGGCTCCTGTGGCTGCCTGTGCACCCAGGCTGAGGATGCCCAGGAGGCGCTGAGGCCGGCAGTGGGGACCAGGGCTGGGGCTTGTGGCCTGGCAGGTATGGCTCTGGGGGCTGTGACATGCCAGGGCACGGGTCACTGTCACTGCCCTCCAGAGCCCTGGCTAGCTCTGTGATGTTCCAGGGACAGTGGCAAGAATGAGGAACAGGTTAGGTTGGGGTTTTGCCTGAGCCAGAACCTCTAGGCCAGCTGCCCAGCAGTAGAGACCCCTGGAGGACCCAGTGAAGGAGGCAGAGACAGCTCTTCTGCAGTGTAAAGTGCAGCTAATTAACAGGAGAGGCAGGGGAAAGATTAGCAGGAAAAACTCCCCTAAAAGCCCTCCAGCACCCTTCTGCTCGGGCTTTTAAAGTCTTTCAAAACAGGGGGGTGGACACAATATAATAACCAAAAAGCGACTCTCGGGGTGTGGTTTTGAGGGCTACAACAAATCAGAACAAGGGGAGGAGAGAGGGTTGGGATAGGGATTGGATCTTGGGGTGAGGGACAGGGAACTTTCTGGAACAAAGGGTAGGCTTTGGGCTGATGGATGGGCCCAAGGGGCCGGGCTGTCTTGACAGACAGGGAAAAATCCGGTGAGGAGGGAGGGAATTCCTTGAGGGACACTTGGGTAGGAGGGCATAACACAGGGGAGAAACTAACTGCAATAAATCGGGGAACACTTGAAAGTACCGCAAGCTAACAGAACATTTGACTCGGAAACTAAGGCACTGCAACACAGAAATTCAGGGTTTCAGCAGCCGAGAGGTGGCACGATTGGAACCCGCAGCAGCTGGTGAAAGCCATCTCTGTCCTTCAGGTTCCTGCTGTGTGGGAAGGTGCTGCGAGTTGTGGTGGCTGCACTCCCCCTTTGCTGGGAGGATGATCTGTACCAGGGGAGAGCAGAAAGCTGCCGTGGTGAGCAGAACATGCTCAGAGCATTCCAGTTCAGAGAATGGCACTGCCCCTGAAGGGCAAAAAGCTTGAAAGCATAGAATTCTGTGCAGAACCGTTGCACAAATTTTCTCTTCTAGAACATGCCCATTTTTGTATTCTGTAGATGAATACTCTGGGTTTTATAGAATGCATGGGGTTTTTTCTTAAGGCTTTCGGGAGATCTCTCAAGTTTATTTCAATTTGCATTTTACATCCAGCAGGTATACAGATTAATTTTTTTTTTGACTGTAACTTTGTGCCCCAGCTCTGTTAGAGGACGTTCCCTGTCATTGGTGCAAGCAGCCGGAGACATAAATACTGATTGATTTGGGGGCCACAGTCTTGGTAAATGCAGAGGTGGTTCAATAACGTGACATGAGGGAGTTCCCTCAGAGCAACTGGGATGCCTGAAAGAAGTGAACAGCTCACCACAGCCCGGCCCGCTCGGCTGCTTTTCCTTCTGACCCTCCTGGGGAGGCTCTGACATTTCCTCTTCCCTGATGGAAGTGCAGCTGCTGCCAAGGGAAACGTCCCCATACTCACTCAGTGTTCCCTTTGCTTGCCAGATTCCCCACCTGCTGTCGCTGTCCAGGAGAGCTGCTCTGCACGGGAGGAGGAGCCCGAGGGAGAGGCTTTGAAGATGGGGCAGCTGTGGTCCCTTGTGGGATCTCAGCCTCTCAGGGCTGAGGGACAGAGTGACCGAGACCACCCCTGGGGGGCTCGGGAGTCCTGGAATGTTGCCAGAAATGTCTGGTGGCTGGACTTTGATCCCACAGGGGAGATGACATCAGTATGAGGATAGGAGGATTTCACCGGGGTGAACGGTGAAGGGATAAGTTAATTGGAGTGTGAGACAAAGGGTTTAAGATTTCTTTACAGGGGGGTCTAGAGAAGTAAGATGGAGGAATTGGGGCGTGCCCTTCTCCTTCTTCTTCTTCCTCTAGGCCTCCATCTTCTGTGGTGATGTTGGCACTCCCGGATTGGACCTTACTAGGGGAACACTGGTTAATAAGGGTAGAGGGTATTGGAGAAAAATGATAAATATTGTATACGTAACTCCAAGTATAAAGATAGGTGGCCGCCCCAGGGGCTCTCAGTGTGTGCCCATGGCTGACTGCTGAGCAGAACTCTGTCAGGCCAAGAGAAAATCTTTTAGATAAGCAATTAATAAACACCGAGTCCAAGAAAAGATTTGAAGTTTCTTCTCGTCCTTTGGAACGCGGGCGACCCAAGGCCATCTGCGGGCTTTTTCCAGACCATCTAAACAGCCCCAAATCCGACAACTGGCGTCCGCTGCGCGGGCTATCTCCCACCAAACCTTTCGGGGGGGGAAAAGCCCTGAAGAGCTGAAGAGCCAAGAGGACAGCACTGATAACTCCTGAGGAGAGAAGCCTGAAGAAAGAAAGAAGAAAAAGAAAAAAACGGCCAGGAGGAGCTGCAAAAATCAGCAGTCACTGAGAATTCCATCTCTCAGCTTCTGCCGAAGACAGTTCGTAGCAGAGCGGCCTGGACTGGGACCAGAAAGGCGCCTCTGGATCCATCTCTTGTGATCTGCTGGACGGAGAACGGGAGCCTTCAGACCACTCTGACGACAGATTCGGTAAGAAGGCCAAAATAAGATCATGGGGGCCACACTCTCCCAGGAACAACGGGAAATCTTATCCACCTTACAAAGTGTGGCTGAATTATATACAGAAGGGATCCCAAAGAAAGAATTAAAACAGTTGTTACTATGGGCAAGGCTCAATTACCCACTAGCAGAGACATGTCTGTTGTTCGAAGTGGGGTTTTGGCAAGAAATTAATAGGCTCCTGTATATTTTAGCAACGAAAAAAGATGAGACAGCGTTAAAGCTACTCTCACCAGCAAGAATCATGTTACAAGGTATCTCAGTGCAGTCTAAAAGACTGGAAAAGCAGCGAGAAGCTGCGGCACCCTCAGAGGTGGGGGCGGGGCAGAGTTCCGGGAAAAAATTAGCTCTGGCTTTAAAAAGCCAGGGGGAAAGGGCTCTCGAAAAAAGAGAGCAGGAAAAAATATTAAACCCCCCGATCAAAAAAAACAAGAAACCCCAAGAGTGTCCTGAAACTCCAGAGAGTGTAGAGGAGTCAGGAGCGGAAGGGGGGGAGCAGGAAGACAAGGGATCGGGGGGGGGCGCTTGTTCGCGGCGGGCAAAGCAGCGAAGCGGCAGCGGCGGCAAGCGCGGGCAGCGCGGGTGAAGATGAGGAGACGCGCGTGGAGGGCGAAATTCGCAAAAACCGGGGTGCAGACCCACATACCAGCGTGGGGGCGGCGAACGCGGGCGGCGAACTAGGGGTAAATGTGCAGCCTCAGAGGGCCACCGTGATGAGACGCAGGAGGCGCGCAGTTGTGACGTCAGACCCGGTGCGGAAATCAGCTCGCATAGCGGCGCGAGCTGGGGTGCCGGAGGGAGAGGTGAACACAGCGTCAGAGGAGGAGGAGGTTGACTCAGGGACAGACCGAGGGGCGGGGACCTCGGAGGTGGAATGGGGGGGAGAGGATGACGTCAGCTTGGGAGACACAAGGAGTGGCTCGGAGAGCACGCATGCGCAGAAAGTAGGGCGCGGGCCGCGCCGAGCCCGGTCCCCTGTGACGTCTCGGGTGAGGAGGGGCCGTGTTAGGGATTCTACGTCCCGGGGCTCCACACCCTCTCCAGAGCCAGTGCCTTCGGTTGAAATCCTTGGAGTCCCAGTCCCTTCCCTCCACGGGAGACGCCGAGCCGGAAGAGGAAATGGGGCGGTCGAGTTCACTCCGTCATCCGAGCCAGGGAGGCCGGTGACAGCGCCACCTAGTGGCAGGAGGGCAGAAATGCACCACATGCCGGGTCGGCTCAGCGGAGCCACAGCGCCATCTCGTGGCGAGACTGCAACAATGCAGCAATTTTTTCCAACAATATATAAAAAGAAAAGCACTTCAAAGAAGACAATGTTAACACGACAAAGGGATTACCTATCCACTTCGGAATTTCATGAAGATGATGAAAGCTCAGATGAAGAACAGCTACAAGGGGAAGATGTCATAAGGATCACAGCATCGGAAGGTGTCCCAACATGGATGCTATCAGCAGCAGAAGCAGCAAAAAGCTTCTTGCATTCATTCGATACAGTAAAGAAGAAATATCAACAGGATCCTCGAGTTTCCTTTTCGGATTTAGGAGCAAGGCCAAAAACCTCAAGGCGAAAAATGAGACACCATGAATCACCGATGACGTCCACAACACCATTATTCATGCAAATCCCAATGGAGTCTGACGAAGAGGCATTTCAAGAGCCAGTGAAGACGATGGATTGGAGGCAAATCAGAAAAGCATTGGAAAAGGAAAAGCATTTATTCCCGGGATCAGGGGATTTGACAATGCCAGTGACATATGATTCCCAGGGACAGAATCCAAGGTGGGAAAGGATGGGTCATGAGACACTCAAAGACTTAGGGAAGGCGGCTCAAACTTTTGGGCTGAACTCACAATACTTCAAACAGCTATTAAGAGGGACATTCTCTATGTATGGTCTCACACCATATGACATTCGAAGTATTGTGGCAATGATCCTCACTGACATACAGAGTCTTATCTGGGAAAAAAGGTGGAGAAAATATCTTGCTGAGTTGCGGAACAGATACCAAGGTGGGCCAAATGCGAACCTCACAGAAGGGCAATTAGCAGGGGATCCTCCAGATGACAACCCAAGGGAACAAGCAGCGCAGCTTCCACGAAGAGTGTTAAACGACATCAAAGAAGCAGCGCGATTGGCAATCATACAAATTACGCCGACAGGAGCTCCGGATGTTCCGTTCTCTTGCATCAGGCAAGGTCCCACAGAGCCATTCATGTCATTCATCGACCGACTCACGCAAGCCGCGGATCGACAGGTGACAACAGAAGAAGTGAAGAGGCCTCTCTTGGAGAATTTAGCTTTTGGCAATGCCAACCCGGATTGTCAACGGGTGATTAGCGCCATGCCAGGACGGCCATCCTTGGCAGAGATGGTGGAGGCATGCAGCAAGGTGGGGACACCTCAGCACGTCGCAGCGATTGTAAAGAATGAATTAAAAGAGGAATGGGAGAAACAGCTGAAGGGACGCTCAGAAGGGCAATCAGAGAACAAGACATTGGAAAAGATGTTCGAGAAATTACTCCATCAACAGGACGAAAACATCAACAAAGTTCTTGCGGCAATGCAGAAAGAGAACAACCCCCAAGGAGGACAGTGCTACAGATGCGAGGGAGATCATTAGTGCCTGTCCAGACTGTCAGCTTGTGCAGCCACCTTCTTCTACCGGGGCCATCAATCCGCGGGGGCTGCAAAGTCTTCAGTTGTGGCAAGCTGATGTCACGAAATACCCATCTTTTGGGAGGCTCAAAAATGTTCATGTTTCTGTAGATACATTCTCAGGTGCAGTCTTTGCTTCAGCACATGCTGGGGAAAAAGCAGACCATGCTTGCCGACACTTTCTGCAGGCATTTGCAGCATTAGGTGTGCCTCAGGAGATGAGAACAGATAATGGTCCAACATACACAGGCAGGGTGCTTGACAGATTCCTGAAAAGATGGGGTGTCAGACACACGTTTGGTATTCCGCATTCACCCACAGGTCAGGCAATCATTGAGAGAACACATCACACCCTAAAATCCCTTCTGGACAAACAGAGAAGGGGTGAGCCAGAGGCAACACCTCACATGAAATTAAATAAGGCACTGTATGTGCTGAATTTCCTAAATAGCTCATCCTCGGAACCTGATCCACCGATCGTGAGACATTTTCTAAACAACACACAGGCAAAACTAAGGGAAAATCCTTTAGTTTTGATCAGAAACCCAGAGACAGGACAAATAGAGGGTCCTTTCAAACTAATCACTTGGGGCAAGGGTTTCGCTTGTATCTCCACAGATCGAGGTCTGAAGTGGGTGTCGGCGCGGCACGTGAAGCCATTCCGAACGTGAGAACACGAGAACGCTGATCTGAGAAACAAAGAGACGAGTACTCAGACAGAAGTCGAGACTCAGACTGCGAAAAACGACCTGGAAGAGAAATAAAAAGAAACTAAGGACTTTGGGGGGTTTTCACATAAAAGCGAAAGAGATCTTTTTGGTGCAAACAGAAGGGGGAGATGTGGGATCTCAGCCTCTCAGGGCTGAGGGACAGAGTGACCGAGACCACCCCTGGGGGGCTCGGGAGTCCTGGAATGTTGCCAGAAATGTCTGGTGGCTGGACTTTGATCCCACAGGGCAGATGACATCAGTATGAGGATAGGAGGATTTCACCGGGGTGAACGGTGAAGGGATAAATTAATTGGAGTGTGAGACAAAGGGTTTAAGATTTCTGTACAGGGGGGTCTAGAGAAGTAAGATGGAGGAATTGGGGCGTGCCCTTCTCCTTCTTCTTCTTCCTCTAGGCTTCCATCTTCTGTGGTGATGTTGGCACTCCGGGATTGGACCTTACTAGGGGAACACTGGTTAATAAGGGTAGAGGGTATTGGAGAAAAATGATAAATATTGTATACGTAACTCCAAGTATAAAGATAGGAGGCCGCCCCAGGGGCTCTCAGTGTGTGCCCATGGCTGACTGCTGAGCAGAACTCGGTCAGGCCAAGAGAAAATCTTTTAGATAAGCAATTAATAAACACCGAGACCGAGAAAAGATTTGAAGTTTCTTCTCGTCCTTTGGAACGCGGGCGACCCAAGGCCATCTTCGGGCTTTTTCCAGACCATCTAAACAGCCCCAAATCCGACAGTCCCTCTGCTTGGAGCTCTGTTTAAAGATACACGGACTCGCATGTGAACAGGGATTATTACATGGACTTGTACACATGTAGCCAGCTATTTGTACAGGCCTATTCCTGTACATATGGTATCAGATTTATGAATATACTGTGTATATATGTACGTATAGATACCTGAACATATACAGGTTTTCAGTCTCATCTTTGTGTGTATATGTATCTAGTTCTTTATGAGTTTTGTAATATCTGTGTTTAGTTTTCTGTATGTACACAGTTGTGTAGGTATCTATTTCTATTGATGTATTGATGTAGTTTTGGTCTTTTTAAAAAGCTATATTGGTATTTGTTTTGGTCTATATGTTATTTTATATTTTTATAGATGCGCACTGATGTATTTCTATATCTATTATATTTACATATATATCCAGATACATTGCTGTATATTTGTATTGATGCAGTTGTACAGATATTTAGATTGGTACTGCTGTTTGTCTATGTATAGATAAGTTTGTTTTATGTATCTCTTTCTTGAATGTAATAGGTAACATTTAATCTGTATTCACATCTGTATATTGTAGTGGTTATTTATGTATTCAGTTCTATTTAAATGGGTCTGGAGTGGTATAGTGGTGGAATTCCATTTGTAGCGTACTTGGTATTACAGGGAAATACTGATCTTTTCGTATTTGTATATGGGCTGTATGTTTGCCATAATATGCAATAAATTAAGCTGTTAATTTTCCCTTGATGTCTGTGTATAGTGAGTGTTTGTAGAGGTTTGCAATAAATTAGTTTTTGTAACAGAAGTTGTTATTTGTATGTTTTTAAATAGCGTGGTGTAACAAATACATAAATTACTTTTTTAAAATTTAACAGAGATGTGTATAGTTCTGTTTTGTCAGCGCTGGTGTAGCAATTGGTAAGAAATGCCATTTGTCAAGTGAGATGGATGTGTTGTAATTTGTGCTACCCAAAGCCATGGGCAGATGTAAATGCTGGAGGATTTTGGCCATGCAAATCTCCAGCCATGCCCAGTACATGCCCCACCTGCACTCAGGCTGGGCAAGGGAAGTGCAGATTTGGGCTGGCAGCAGAGCCCCACGTTGGCTCAGAACTCGCTGCAAAGGCCTGCTGACTGAGAAAAAGATCAGGGATACATTTTATATATTCTATTTATTACAGTACATATACTAAAATATATATTATGTGGTGTATTGTAGAAATCCTTAAAATCAGAGGGTTTTGGGAAAGCTGCTCCTCAGTGAAGAGGATTTCTAGGCTAGAGGAATATAAAAATGAAAAGAAGACCATGGACAGTACCATTGCCAGAGGCCCAGGCTGTTCAAAGGAGGAATGGATCGTCCCCTTCGCCGTCTGTAGCTGATACCCCTGTCAGTAATAAGTAGCAACTCCGGGGGCAACGAGATGGGAAACCATCTCTCTAAACCAGAATGGGGCATCTTTTACCAGCTTGAGGCAATTTTACAGGGTAAAGGACGTTCAGACATCTCAAAACATGAACTAAAAGACTTCCTAATCTGGGTAAAAGTGAATACTCAAAATACAGACTTGAAGTCTGATTTTACCTTTGATTTCTGGGACCAGATAAAGTGGAAAATTCACAATCTAGTCTCTCTCAAAATGGAAGAGTCTTTGGTCAACATTATGACTGTCTCCACAGCTTTAATGGAGAGCTTTGATCAGAGTGATTGTAACAGAGACTTTCTCAAACATCAGAACAGAACACCTTGCTCTGAGACTTGAATTCTGAGTGGTGCTGGACCTTCATCCTCCTCTGGGAGGATCTTGGATTTTGTTCAGGGTGTCCTGGCACGTCCAGGGTTTCTCCAGGCAGTGTGCACAGCACCCGGAAGCCCGGAAAAGGGGAATCAGATCAGCTCCCAGCTTTGGTCGTGTTCTCTGCTTTTTCCAGGATTCCCTGAGTCATTGACGCTGCAACCAGCCATCATCCCAACTCCTCCAGGAAATCATCCACCTCCAGAATTCTCAGAAAAATGCTTGGGATTTTTCTTGCATTCCAAGAGTTGGGGGGATCATGGGATGTGTTCAGTGGACGCTGGGAATCAAACGGGTCCAGGAGATTAATGTTTGAGGAAGCTTTGCAAAAGAGGAGCTGCTGTTTCTGTGCTCTGCTGCTCTTCTGAAAAAGATGCGGCCGGATCTTATTCTGAAGTTGTGCAGGTGGGGTCAGCCAAGGGGGGCTCTGGACCCGCTCTGCCTGGCCTAGGGGCTGCAGGGTCACTCCTGTCACTGTTTGCCCTTCCCAGGAAGTCACCCCTCGGATCGGGCTCAGGCTGGCAGTTTGCTTTGGAGCTCTGAGGACTCTTTTCATATAGATTCCTCTGCCAAAACTTTCTGGGACATTCACCCCTTTTGGCTCCCCAGCCTTCAGTTACAGCAGGTGGGGGGGCTTTGGATTTGACTCTGCCTGCAGGGGAGCGGGCAGGGGAGAGGACAGAGGTGGCGGGGGGCAGGCAGGGCTTGAGCATGTAGGGATGGCTCTGCCCAGAGAGATGGATGGGGTGGAGGTGGGAGAGCTCAGGAAAGTTGCTGTGGAGGCACAGACAGTTCATTCAGAAGCCTTGAAGCCTGTCTCATTGGCTGTTGGGGTTGAGGGGGAAGGCATGCTGAGATTGCTCTTGGACCTGAGAGTTTTCCAGCTGTATCCCTGCGGGCAGGGATACCGTGTGGAACCTGTCAGAGTTCATTTGAAAGTGTCGCAAATACAAAGTCAGGATGTGCAGCTGGAGAGCAGCCCGAGTTGTAGGAATCCAAAAAGATCCAATTCAGTGAATCCAGACATGAGTTAGCAGGCTCTGCCTTTCTTCCTGTCGCCAAGAACTTGGAGCTCTCCTCCCCAGCCCTTCCTGGCAGGGCTCCCAGGAAAGTTGCTGTGGCGACACTACTGCCAAGTGAAACCGTCCGGGGGCTATTTACAGACTATGAACGAGACGGGGCTGCTATGGAAAGAGCTTCGAGCTGTTTATTTTTGCGCATTGCTCTCATTACATGATTATGCCAATGGGAAGATGCTAGCAGCTCACAATCAAGGCAGCAGGCCAAAAAAAGTAATGTTACAACATCCTTTATAAGCTTCTTGACCAATCACACAAAGCAAAAGCATATTGACAGTAGTTCTATCTAATCACCAGAAGCACACATAGCTTTGGGTAAAACAATGCTTGCTCATTTGGAATACAATACCTGTTTTTAAGACACAAGGCAAAGAGCTCCATTCTTAAGCTTCAACCTTCCTAATATCTTGCTAGATAAACTTTCTGCAGCTTAGAGAGCTATTCAGACAGCATTAACACACAGGTTTATTGTTCAATTTGCCCTTGCTTTTTCTACAGTTTAAATAATTTTTCTGCTGACCTATCTCATGACTTTTACTTTAGCTCTACGCACAATTCTGCTGTATCTGAGGCCTGCCTTTTGCAGCTTTCCAAAATCCTCTAATTTTATGGATTCCCACAATTCCTCCTCAATGTTCACCTCAAAAGAAACCTTCATAATTGTGTCATTTATTACTTGCGTTTCGTATCAATACTATAATATTTTTGCTTATTATCTGCTTAAAGCATGTTCTTGCTGGCACTAAGCATTGCTGTATTACAACACAGGAATTTAATGCTGTGAAGGTCCAGTCAGTGGAAAGGGCATAAATTATGCCTGACAATAATTACAAGTCATTGTTCAAAAATCTCTTGTCGATTCCAGGGTCTTAACTCAAAACCTTCTTCCATTTCTATACCTTCATCCACCATCTCTGTGAGATTTAACAAATTCCCTGTGAATCCATTTCCTACCTCTCTCTCTTGTATGATAAAAACTTCTTGGACAGTTTTGTTCATCATTCGTCGCACACACTAAAGTATGCAAGGTATTACTATTAATATCACTACCAAAACACCCAATACATGGAGACCTATCTTGCAAAGTTCCCTTAGCCAAGGTGCAAAGCTCCATTCTTGGAACAAATCATCTAACCAGGGCCCACCATCTTCTTTAATTTGGGCTGTCAAATCTTTCAATTTTTGTATGCTTTTGTGGAGAGATTCAGAATGATCAGCCAGGTTCATACAATACAATCTTTGAAATTCCTCACAACCATGTCCTTGTGCCAGTAAAAGAAAATCAATTGCTGCTCTGTTTTGAAGGGTAGCATGTCTAACACTATTAACATCGGTCAACATGTCACTGGTTGCAGTGGATGTGCCATTAGTTTGTTTACTCAGCCAACATCCAATCCAATCTAATTGTTTCAATGCAATTGCTGAAGCTGATTGGGTAAAAAGAAACCTGCTGAAACCCTTTTTGCAGCCTTCAAAGGCATGAAATCACTTTTACAGTTCTCATCATAATGACGAGAACTTGGAGCTTTTTGGCAGAGTTCATAGGACAGCTGATTGCTGTGACAACACTACCTGTTCTTCTTGATCAGATACTTCTCATCAAGAGTGTTGAAAGGGAAAAACAAAACACAGTATAAATCAGCAATAAACCTTCCATTGCAACTACCTAATTAGTCTAATATTATTCAAAATTTAGAAAAAATTTGGATTCAAATAAACACTTCCTTGCATTACCTGTAAGATATGCTCGTAATGATACAAATCCAAAATACAAAACTCTTTCTCACCATGGTATCAAAGAACTTAGAGGAAGCAAAAATATCATTATAATTTTACCTATCAGCCTCCAATTGTAACACAGGTGCTAACAGCTTGCAGTAAGCTCACTTCTCCAAAACATCTTGCTAATATGCAAGTCAGTGCTTTTGGAAAGCAGCTTGCAGGTTCTTAAAAAAAGTTAGGAAAAACATTTGGACATAATTTGGGAAAGGCTTTGGGAGAAAATTTGGGACAAAAAATGGAAAAGCTTGAAAAGGCCTTGAAGCACACACAAACATTTTCTAAAAATCTGTTGGTACTGTACAGTTGGACTCTGATTAAAAGGCTTGTGGCTTTGCTTGTGGTAAAGCAGGACACATGAAAAGAGATTGTCCTACAACAACAGTCAAACCTAAACCACTTTCTATTTGCCCTCAGTGTAGGAAAGGGAAGCATCTTGGTAAGTACTGTGGTTCTCAATTTGACATGGATGGCAAAGCTTTGTCGTTAAACTCAAAAAAGAGCGTGGATTATCACCGCACCTGGACACAAGTAGTGACCTCCTTACAGTCAATTACCCAGTCAAATGGCATTGGTACCTCAGTCATTTATCCCTCAGTCATCCATCCTTCAATGGTGTCAGGTCAATACCCTCATGGACAAGGTTTGAATTGGCCTCCTCAGAATTGATACGCCTTTTAAATAATTTCTGTTATGAAAGTATTTCTACTGCAATTATCAGGTTTTTTCAGCAAAGACAAGAGCTTTTGATTTTAGGCAAAGCTAGCAAAAAATTTTCAGACTTTCAATCCTTCCAGCTGTTGTTTCAATAAATTGTAACAATAAGCCAATATATTTCTCTCCTGCATTTAATGTTCCTATAGTGACTCCACCAAAAGCACCTATAGCTATTGCATTTCTTTTGCCCATGAGTACAGCCAAGCAAAACAATTTTCCAGAGAATTCTGTGATGTCTGTGCCATTTTTAACCTCAGGTCCTGAGGTCTTTTGGGTGCAATGTTTGGACCTCAACCAAGCAAAATTGACTTGCTGCCTAACTCACTGTGGTAAAACAATTTACATTACAGGCATGCCGGATACTGGTGCAGATGTCACTGTAATTTCTCACATGTTTTGTCCCAGAGATTGGGATTTAGTAGCTCCTGCAGGTTCCCTCACAGGGACTGGAGGTGCTACTGTATGTTGGCAAAGTGCATCCATGATTAATATTACAGGTCCTGAAGTAGAGACAGCAATGGTGCGTCCTTTTCTTGTTCAGAAGCTTCTCACCGTCTGGGGGAGAAACGTCCTGTCCCAATGGGGAGCAGAACTGGAGGTGGGCCTGTGGTGGAAACCACGTCAAAACCTGCCACTTGAAAGCTGAACTGGAAAACTGATCCTCCTATATGGATTGATCAATGGCATTTACAAACAAAATATAAAATATGTTGTAGTGTGTTATTAAGTTTTTGTATTACTCCCCCATTTTATGTATGGTTTCCCCCTGATTAAATGTAAGATGGTTCTGCCCTCCCCAGTTTCCCGCCATAGCCCTACTGTCCGTTAAGTTGCTATGGTAACCCCTGCCCTTGGACTGTGTCACTCAGCTAAGTTATATAATTTCTCCTCCCATTTATGCCCTTATTTGTGGACTTTCTCTCCTCCCTGGGCCCAGTCAATCACCCCCAACTCCTCCCAACTTTCCAGAATCTTCTTATCTCTGGGGGTTGTGGTTGGCTGTGGTCCCGGGGCCCCTCCTTTACTTTGTATTTATTGGTTTCCCCTTTATGTCAATTATGTCAAGTTCATCCCCCTATCCTCCGTGATTGGTTCCATGTAAACCCCTCCTTGATACACCCACTCCCTTTATAATCTTGTGTCACCCCCATTTCTTGGTCTCTCCCTGGGGATCTCCCTTCGGTTCCACCTCTGTTCCTGCTCCCTGGTTGCCATCTCGGATGATTCATTAAACCGAAGTTTACCCCACTGAGAGTCCAGCTCCTTATTGCACAGCTGCACAGGCGGTGAGTCCGGTCCGTACTGCGAGCGCAACCTGTGGCCCTCAGACGCCAGGGGGCTCGCACTGGATTGCAGCAGGGTGTCGGCCTGCCCACTGCTAGCCGGACGCTGACCATCTTAGGCCAAATACACCCCAGCCGTAAAAATAGCCTTAAATGATTGGTAAAGGAGCAATTACAAGCAATCACATCACACCCACAATGAGTCCCTGGAATTCACCAGTATTTGTCATCCACATGAAGACATTGGATTCCCGGAGGTTGTTTCACGACCTGAACATCAATGAAGTGACTGAAGACATGGGACTTCTTCAATCTGGACTTCCTTCTTTATCAACGATCCCAAAACACTGGCACCTCATTGTCATTGATTTAAAGAATTGCATTTTCCACATCCCACTTCATCCCGATGACACTCCAAGATTTGCCTTTTCAGTTCCAGTCATCAATCAAAGAGAATCCATGCAGAGATAGCACTGGAAAACGTTGCCTCTAGAAATGAAGAAGTTGCCTATAACTTGACAATATTTTGTAGCACAAATTTTGTCTCCGGTTCGACAGAAATATCCAAGATCCATGATTTCACACTACAAGGATGATTTCCTAATCGCAGCTCTAACGAAGCCAGAGATAGAGCAAGCTTGTCCTAGTGTTGTTACTGAAATCCAAAATGCTGGACTTAAAATTTCTATACTCAAAATTTGAGAAGTTCCACCCTGGAAGTATTGGGGATGGAAGATGACTGAAAAAACTATTAGACCGCAGAAGATACAGCTCCGGACCAGTGTCAACACCCTGCAAGATTTACAACAGCTTCTAGGAGAAATCAGTTGGGTCAGACCTGGTTTGGGAATCACCAATGATGAATTGGGTCCACTTTTTAATTTGTTGAGAGGAAGCTGTGGCATCGACTCTCCTGAACTCTAATACCTGAAGCTCGTGCAGCGCATGACGAGGTCATGGAGGCTCTCCAAAGACAACAAGCTCATCGCTGTATTCCAGAAAAGCCATTCTTTTCTGCAATTTTAGGAGGAAAGATGCAACTTTGTTCTGTCATTTTTCAATCAGACCCTTCTGAGAGAGATCCTTTGCTCGTAATAGAATGGGGTTTTCTTCCCTCAAGGTTTCCAAAGACTATTTTTACAGTCTTAGAGAAGATAACACAAATTCTGATTAAGGCCAGAACAAGGTTATTAAGTTTAGCAGGTGAAGAATTTGCAGTTCTCTATTTACCACTGAAAACAATTATCTTGATTGGGCAATGCAAAATTCTGCAAATTCTGATGATTTGCATCGAGAGTTATTAAATTTTGCAGATATTGCTTCTGTTCATTACCCGGCTCACAAATTATTGCAGGCAAAATTCAGTTTTAGAGAGAAACCTTTGTTAAGTAAAGAACCTTTAAACATAATAACTCTCTTCACTGATGGAATCTGGCAGAAGCCACAAATCAGTCATTACTTGGTTGAACCAAACCAAGTTCCCAACTAAAACCTGGGAATCAGATATTCAAATAGTAGAGGGATCTGCTCAGATGGTTGAGCTTGCTGCTGTGGTTCAGGCTTCTCAGTTCTTCCCACAACCTTTTAATTTATTCACACATTCTGCCTTTGTTGCTAATGTGGTTAAAAGAATAGAAGGATCAGTTCTAAAGAATCCTAGTAATGACACATGGCATCATTGGCTTTCAAGGCTTTTTACAACTTTACAATAACAAACTAATCCACAGTTTGTTTCTCACATTAGTGCTCATCCTTCGCTTCCTGGATTTTTAGTGGAAAAAAACGCGAGAGCGGACAAACTGACAGTGCTTATTTCAAACACTTTGCCAAACATTTTGGAACAAGCAAAACTGACTCATGCCTTTTTTCGCCAAAACGCACAAGCACTTGTGTGAATGTTTCAAATTTCAAAAAGTCAAGGTAAAGCTATCATTAGTACTTGCCCTGACTGTAAGCTTGTGCAGCCTCCTGTTTCTAGAAAGAGTTGTTCAACCCACGGGGTTTGCAAAGCCTGCACTTATGGCAAATGGATGTCACTAAATAGCCTTCCTTTGGTATTTTTACCAATACTCATGTTTCAGTGGACACATTCTCTGGTGGAGTTTTTGCTTCTCTTTACACAGGGGAAGCAGGTAATCATGCCTGTCAACATTATTAGCAGAGCTTTTGCTTCACTGGGTGGGCCCCAAGAAGAAAAAACTGACAATGATCCCACATATGTTTCTCAAAAATTGGCCACATTTTAAAAGATTGGTGAGGACACATCAGACATTAAAACGCATTCTTGATCAAGAGAGGGGGGAGTGGAGGTCACACCACAGATGAGGTTAAACAAAGCTTTGCATGTTTTAATTTCTTAAACAGCTCTGTTGCAGAACCTGATCCACCGATTTCTAGGCATTTTTACAATAACACAAAGGAAAACTGAAAGGAAATCCCCCTGTTTTAATTAGAAACCCTGGGACAGCACCAATTGAAGGTCCTTTCTGATTAATCACTTTGGACAAAGGGTATGCTTCTGTCTCTACAGGTGCAGGAATTAAGTGGGTCCCAGCAAAAAACGTCAAACCATATCGCACCCCAGGACAGTTGACGAGCTCAAGACCGTAGAAGCAAGTACGCAGACGTGAGCCAAACAGAGGCATCACGGGTCACACCTGACGTTCCTTGTGCATCGGTGGAACCTGCAAACTCTGATTTTATGTGGTTTATAAATGTGTCACTTGTTGGTTTCATAGAGCTTTATTGGAGAAAGCGTAGGTTTTCTTTGGGTAATTTTTATTAAAGGTCAAAAGTAATGTTTTTGAATTGAGAAGGATATGGGAGGAGCTTTAGCCAACAATTAGCTCACAAAAAGGATGCTGCAAAATCAAATGTTACTACGGTGTTAGTTTTGGTTGCTTCTCATAGTGCAGAGTTTTAGTCAATTTGTAGTGTAGATTTGTCTGTGGAACAACCAAAACCAAATGTCTGGGTGACCTTAGCCAAGGCAGCAGGCTCGGATACCATGTCTTTGTCTAATTCGGAACAGAAAAGCCTTTCTCAACCTGACTAGTCAGTGTGCCAGTAAAGAATTTGCCCTTGGTCAAAAAGCAATTCAATACTAAGCCTGGTAAAATTGACAATGGGAGGAGCCCTGTATAGGCTTGTAACATCTGGGGAAAAGAATTTCCCAAAGCAGTACCTGAAACCCAAGAATTAGAAATCCTTGGTCCTTTAACAATGGATTTTTGCCTTACATTTACAGCTAATGATTGGCGAGAAAGTGATCCTCAAAGTACAATGTTACTCCCTATTATTTTGCAAACAAAAACTCACGGTTTTGGTGTAATTATTAAGAATGTAGGGAGGTGCTTTCTAAAGCTGACCAATATCCATGACAATTACCAAAAGGATGTTGGTTCACCTGTGTAGATAGGCCCTGGCAGGGCATCCCATCATGCCCTGAAGGTGGCCCATGTAGCAATGGGATGCTCACTGTAATTGCGCCTACTGCCAAAGCGGTCATTAAGAAAAAGCACAGGGGAACAAGATCTGGTCGTCATTATCGTGAAAACTGTAGAAGTGATTTCACGCCTTGGAAGGCTGCAAAAAGGGTTTCAGCAGGTTTGTTTTTACCCCAGCTGGCTTCAGCAATGGCATTGAAACCATTAGATCGGGTTGCATGTTGGCTGAGTAAACAAACTAATGGCACATCCACTGCAATCCGTGACATGTTGACCGATGTTAATAGTGTTACACATGCAACCCTTCCAAACAGAGCAGCAATTGATTTTCTTTTACTGGCACAAGGACATGGTTGTGTGGAATTTGAAGGATTGTGTTGCATGAACTGGTCTGATCACTCTGAATCCATCCTCAAAAGCATTCAAAAGCTGAAAGATTTGACAGCGCAAATTAAAGAGGATGGTGGGTCCTGGTCAGATAATTTGTTCCAAGGATGGAGGTTTGCACCTTGGCTAAGGGGACCTTGTAGAATAGGTCTCCATATGTTGGGTGTTTTGGCAGTGATACTGGTAGTAATACCTTGCATACGTCGGTGTGTATGACAAATGATGGACAAAATGATCAAAGAAGTTTTTATCACACAAGAGAGAGAGGTAGGAAATGGATTCACAGAGAATTCTCAAAATCACACACAGATTGTTGATGAAGGTATAGACGTGGAGGAAGGTTTTGAATTAAGACCTTAGAACAGGTGAGACTTTTTTGGAACAATCACTTGTAATTGCTATCAGACATGACTTTTGCCCTTTGAACTGACTGGACTTTCACAGCATTAAAATTGCTGTGTTGGAATATAGCAAGGCTTAATGTGAGCAAAAAGGATGCTTTAAGCAAGTAAGAAGCAGGTATGCTGCAGTAAAGCTATGAAATGCAAGGTAGGTAATAAACAACACGGTTATAAAGGCTTCTATTTACCCGAACCGTGAGGGGGAATTGTGGGAATCCTTCAAATCAGAGGGTTCTGGGAAAGCTGCAAAAGGCACGTCTCAGAGAAAGCAGAACTTTGGTTAGAGCTAAGCAGTAGATTTGTCAGCAGAAAAGTTATACAAGAAGTAGAAAAGTAAGGACAAATAGAACAATGGTTTGTGTCTATTACTGTAGAATCCAGGACATTCATATGTCTGAGATGTAACACAACAGAACTCTCTTTGGTCAGCAGCAAACAGCTTCGTTTATTGCCTTCAGCACCCACAGCCCATTTAGCCCATTCCAAACTCCCAGGCCGAGACATCTCATTGGTCTATCTCTGTGCCCCAGACTGTGAACCAATGCAATGTCTGCATCTTAGGAGAGCTCCCACTGCCTGGGAACTTCTGTCAGTCAGTCCAGAGGCTGCTCCGTGGAGCTGAATTGGGCTGCTCATTCTAACTTGATTGATACTGGCGCACCAGTGTGTTAACGCTTGGCTGGAATGACTCCCTGAGCTACAGAAAAGTATCTCTAGCAAGATATTAGGAACTTCTAAGCCTAATAATTGTTTTATTTGCTCAATTATTCCATCAAAAAAAAAAAAAACAAACCAGAAAATATTTAAGGTAGCAGTAATTTTAATTGAAGAAATTAGAAAACATATAAATAAGGGATATTTTGGTTCAGCTAATAGCACATAAGCAAAAGACACCACGGGGTACGGAAGGCAGAGTTCTTGACCCTTGCCACTTTACGTACAAGCTTGCCAAGTGAAAATCACCCCTTATATGCCATATGTCAATACCATCTCCTCCTATTTTCGGTTCATCACATTGCTGTCTCTGCCTTCCTGACCACCTTTACCACACATGCGCCACCACTCGGTTTGGTGGTCGCACAAGTCTTCGGGGGTCGTCACTGATGAAGGCCCTGTAGTCTTCTTCGTTGTCCTTTAATTCACCTTTGGGTTACACATGCGCATCAAGCCAGTATATAGCCAGTACAGCCAATGTAAGCCAAGACTAACATATCATTCCATCTACATATCAAGGCAATAAATCCCTTAGAATTAGCATTTTTTGGGACCAAACCAGGTTCTTGCTCATTTTTAGCACCTGTATCTTCAGCTTCTTTCCTGTGGTCCTTGAGAACAGCTGCTGGGAAGGGGGGTGGAGCCCCTTCTCTCCCTCTCTACTTTGGCATTACAACTTTTTAACTATTTATTATTCTCAAATATTAATTACTCTATCAATATCAATTACTGTTTCAAATTTTATCAGCACGAATGATACCTATTTATCACAATAATGGAGCTCTGCGCATTGTGTTTTAAGGCTTACAAGCAGGTATAGTGTTTGAAAGAAGCAAGCAGTGTTTTAACAAAAGCTACGTGTGCTTATAGTGGTTGCACAGAACTACTGTCAATATGCTTTTGCTTTGTGTGAGTGGTCAAAAAACTTTTCAAGTAAGTTGTACCATTAAGTTCATTGCCTCCAGCCAGGGATGTGAGGTGCTGGCATCTTCCCACTGTAACAACCATGTCATGAGACTGATGCTGGAAAACAAACAGCTCGAGGCGCGTTCCTCAGCAGTCCCGTCCGTTTCGTGATTCGTACAGAGACCCGCGGCCAGCAACACTCAGCTGAGGACCAGAAGAGAGCGGAATAGCCCGGGCACTGCAGCTTCACTGCAAGGCATCCGGCAGCCTTGAGGGTACAAAGCGAGCACAGGTCGCAGCTCCTCGTGTCCGGAGCGAGCCCGGAGCAGCTCTCCCAGGCCGCAGCCCCTCCCAGGCCCAGCTCCGGGCGCAGCCGGAGCCGCTCCGCCTGCGCGGGGCCGCTGCCGGGGCGCTGTGGCGGCTCCTCCCGCGGGGCGGAGCTGAGGCGGCCCCGGCGGCCCCGGCCCGGCCCCGCTGCGCTCCGAGCGCGGCCCCGGAGCGGCCCGGCCGAGGCGGCGAGGGACGGGCGGCGAGGGGCCGGGGGCATGGGGCGCTCCGGGAACGGGCGGACATCCCGGCAGAGGGGAGAGAGACGTGGCAGAGGGAGGAGTGAGCGGGAGAGGGGAGAGATGCTGGGAGGAGGGGGAAAATCCCAGGAGAGAGGGTCGAGCCCGGGAGTAGGGGAGATCACGGGACGGGGGCGGGGGTGAGATCCGTGGCAAAGGGTGGGTAGCCTTCCAAGAGGGTAGAGGCGGGGAAACAGGAAAGAGCCCTGGGAGAGGGGGGAGATCCTGGAAGAGGGAGGAGTAATCGGGAGAAGGGCAGATCCAGGGAGACGAATAAAAGCACTGGCTACAGCCCGGGAAAGAAGGGAGCTTGGGACAAAGGGTAGCTCGGGACTGGGGAAAAGCCGAGATAGGAGGGAGAACCCAGGAGACAGGGGACAACCTGTGAACGGGGGGAGATCCGGAGTAGAGTGGAGAGGGCCTGGGAAAGCGGGGAAAGACATGAGAGAAGAGAGCCCGGTGGGGGGAGTCCAGGAGCGGAGGCTCCTGCAGGCGGACTGGGAACCCGGAGAGCCCGGAATCACGGAGTCCTGCAGCCGGGCCGAGAACGGGCGTGGGTCAGTGCGGTTCGGGAGAGCGCGGCTGCGGGGCTGGCTCCGGAGGCGGAGGCGCGTGGAA
The DNA here is from genome assembly GCF_028551555.1 of Melozone crissalis. NCBI lineage: Eukaryota > Metazoa > Chordata > Aves > Passeriformes > Passerellidae > Melozone > Melozone crissalis. The sequence goes on along the minus strand of NW_026535783.1, from coordinate 13,852,434 downwards.
AGCGCTGCTCGGCAGCCCCGGCGGCGCTGAGAGCACAGCCCTGCCCGGGGAGGCAGCGCCACGGGCGCCGCTCGGCTTCCCAGCCCGGCCACGGCACCGCTCGGCTTCGCCGCCGGATCCGCGGCAGCTCGGAGCATCGCTCCCTGCCCGGGCCCGAGGCTCACCTGCGCCAAGTGCACCAGAGCATCGCCTCTGCCTTGACAACCCAGAGCGAGCAGTGCCCGGCAGGGACTGCAGATCCCCATTGGTGGCAGAGAAAGAAGAGCAAGGAATCTTCCATGGGAGAACCTAGGCAATAGGATGGGGTGTCAGTGTCCAATGTGTTCAGATGCACTCACAATGGTACTATTGCTCTTGGCTCAGAACATGGAAAAGAAGTCGGCAGGCACAAATCAGCAGCTGGTCGCAATATCCAGGGATCAGTTATCAGAAGAAAATGCTACGCAACTGCTGGAATGCTTAATGGATGACTGATTACCCTTTGCCAAGTAATCTGGACTTGTTATGGGCAGCATACTTATGTCTCAAAAATAACTCTAGAGATATTCTGAAGAAAATTTTGAAGAAAGGCTCATACACCCACATTTTATGCAGTTGCTGTGGGTTTGATAAATGAAATCTGCTTTAATGTGTTGATGTTCCTAAAGATATGTGGGGGTTTTGTTCACACATGCATGCTAAATTTTAGAATCTAAGGTAAGGTCTTTTTATAGGGGATATGGAAGAGACAGGTCTTCAGCTAGCAATATGTCAGTGAGAGACAGCTGAGCGATGATTACTGAGAAGAAGAACAGCCCTGCAATAGAGGTGTGAGCTGCATTGCACAGCGCTTGCTGTGGGCCAGAGAGCACAAAGCAGGCTGGCCTGGTGGGCCTGAATATTTCTGCCAAACACTCTGCATCTAACACCTTTGCTCGGGCTCAGTGCAGAAATGCAGGACTGCAGGCGCTTCCTCCCAGAGCTGCGTGAGGCGCTGGCTCCTGCAGATGGGCCCTGCCAAGTTGTCCCAGCCTCACGCTGGCCTCGCTTCCCCTGGACCAAGAGCCGGGCCTGAAGGAGGCTGCCCTGTGCTCCAACCTGCCGAGCAGCTCGGCTCCCTGCCCCGGTGCCCAGAGTGCTGCACACACTGCTGACCTTTGCCAGGAGTTGCAGGGCAGCCGGCAGAAGAGGAGGAATCCTCAGGCAGCCCAGCGGCCCTCGGCTGCCCTTGGCCTTTCTCCTCTCCTGGGCACACTCCAGAGGGCCAATGCCTCCAGGCTGGGCTGTGTCCAGCACGGCTGCGCTTCCCCTCGGCAGTTGCCAGCTGCCATCTGGGCTCTGAGAGTGGAGGATTCACCCGCTGCCAGGAACAGGCACCCAAGGCCCGGCTGCTGCCTCTTGCAGCTCCAAGGGCCTCCTTCCAGCCTGCCTCTGCCGGGGCTCAGCCTGCTCCGGCCTCTGCCAGGGCTCTGCTGGGGCTCCACCCCAGCCAAGGCCGGGCCCACTCTCACCTCCCAGGCGCTGACAGCTCTGCACCACAGGAGACCTTCCCGAGCACCCTCTCTAATCTTTCTGCTTTCTCACTTGAGCAAGGCTCTCCTCCAACCAAAGAGATTATTGCATTTTGGGATACAAATCCAAGTGGTAGGAGCCCCAATGTTCTCCAGTCACAGCTGAAGGCCTGCATCTGCACAGGGTGTTTGGGCTGCCTCATTCTTCTTTTGGTTTTGCCTTCAAATGCCATTGCCCTTTCTGCCTCAAATAGAAATACCAAAGCTGGCCAAAAAGAGACCAGTGGGCCAGATTCCAAAGGCAGTGTGCTCAGGAGAGGATGAATGAAGAACATCCTTCTTCCCCACTAACACACCATTCCAAAGACACCGCGTCACTTTCCATCTTTAAGAAACAACAGACAATTCAGAAGCAATTCTTGAGCGTATTCGCAGAGTGAGAAGGAAGGGAATCTTCAAGGTGAGTTGTGTTTTCAGAAACTGTATTCATTTCCAATCCTACTCTGCAGTCCTATTAGACAATCCTACTCTAACCCTAACCTTAACCCTAATCCTAATCCCAATCCCAATTCTTATCCTAATCCTACTACTAATCCTAATCCTAATCCTAATCCTAATCTACAATCATGCTGTAAACTGGTTGACGAATAAATGGTCTTGATGTGATTGTCACATTGTTGTCTCTCTCCTCTTCTTCACTGAAACAATCAGTGGCACCAGGCTGGACGCAGGCTCAGCAAATGTTACAAATGGATGCTGCCGAAAGGGGAAAAAAAACAAATCAACAAAAAATAATGGACCATGACTTTCCAAGCTCAGTGCTTCACAGGATTCCTCTGGCCTATAGAAGGATGCAGGAAGAGGACCAATGGGACCATCTACACCTCCATCTTTATGTGCCAGACTTTGCCATCACAGGCAAATGTGGCCCAGAATCCCACTCATCCATTTATCCAGGTGTCTTCATCTTGCTAGGATTTTTGCCCTGCCAGTGCTTTAGAAACGGTGCTTTCTGTCCTTGGAGTTTCTTCTTTTCAGGAATTTCTAAATCCTCACACTGGTCCCTCTCTTTGAAAGACAGGCACTGTACTGATTCCCACAGGGAGACAGAGCAGTGTCTACCTTTCCAGGCCCTGCCCCTCGTGTGCTGGATGGCTCCTTCCTTCCCAGCAGGGCCAGCTCAGTGGCACTGGGCCCTGCAGTTCCCTCTCTGCCACACAACCCGGCAGTAACCCTGGCACAGTTCCCGTCTGCTTGAGCGTGCCAGGCAGCAGATGGGGCTGGGACAAGTCCCTCCCAGCTGTGCCTGTTTGCGTGGCAGAAACCTCTAAGGGTGTGCTGGAGGGTGCAAACCAGGGCCCCTCAGAGACTCACAGTGAGCCCCCCACAGCCCCTCCTGCCCATGGCCAAATCTCTGACCCCTAGGCTGGGACTGGCTTCCTTGGGTTCCTGCACCACCATTTCATGTCTCTATACCCTGCATTGCTCTATTTCAATTCTTTTGCCATTAGATAAAATTGAACGCTCCACCAAATGACAAAAGAGGGCGACCGAAAGAGCCAGAGGAGGTCCCTGACTCAGGAAATGCAGAGAGAGGTGGAGTTACTCAGTTTTGTGAAGAACAGGCCCCAGGGAGAATTTATTGCCACTTTCCAAGACTTCAGAGTGGCTTTGAAGAAAGTGAGGGACATCTTTTATAACAGGGCCAGTTACAATAGGATGTGGGTGAATATTTTTAAACACAAATAGGATCTAATCAGAACTTGTTTACTCAGAGCATGGTGCCACCCTGACACAGGTTGCCCCAAGAGCTTGTGGGTGCCCCATCCCTGCAAGCATTCCGGCTCCAGTGGGAAAGGGCTCTGAGCAACCTGATCTCTTTAAAGATGTCCCTGCTCATTGCAGGACACTTGCACCAGAGGACCTTTACAGGGCCCTGCCAGCCCAGCCCAGTCTAGGATTCCTCACCATTTTAATTTGAAGAGCACCAAGAGTGGAGGTGAGGAGGAAGGGGGCTCATGTGATGCCTTGGACTTGAGTGGAGGAGGAGCCCATCCCTCAGAGCCTGTTTCACCTGCAGCCCCTTCACATTTTACCTGCAGGAGCTCCCTGGCAGACCAGCGCTGCTCCTCGTCTCTCTGCAGGCAGCAGCTCAGGAAGTCACGCAGGCAAGGCGAGAATCGGTTGGGCTGCTGCAGCCGTGGGGTCCCTACTGTGGCTATCAGTTGTGTAGCCTGGAGAAAAAGGAGACACCAGGCTCCACTTGCTGCTTTCACATCTCTAAGTGCTCTCCCACCTCCCTTAGTTTAACCTCTGTTCTTCAGTGGCAGTTTCTGCCCTGGCAGAGACCCAGAGATGATTTTCCTTTACCAACCAAACACCCAAACCCTGATGCAGCCACAGCTTTTCCACCATCCCGAAGATCTTGCCTTGGCAGCTGATTTCATTGACTGACCTAGTTAGTGGGAACTACATCAGCAAAAGCACATTTGCTTCCCTAAGGATTCACACCAGCTTGAGAGGCTTTTTGGAAGAGGGACTGTGCTATACAAACTAATTTCAAGGCTTAGTACATGAAAGGCATGTCTGCAGTGCTTGTTGGTCCTTTCAGCGCACATGCCCAAGAACAAAACTCATCATACTTTTTGTGCTTTTCTTGAAAACAATGGTCATTGGAAGGAAAGAAAGGGAATCCATCAATTAATCCCCAGGTAAGAAAATCAACATTTGCAATCTCATCTTCAACAGAGACACATTTAGATGCCTGCACAAATGTATTGGGATGAAAATTCCTGCTTGGGCACAAAGGAGCCACCTGCAGCTCTGTCTCTCAGCAGTCTGAAAATTGCAGCTTCCCATTTTGCAGCAAAAGAAAAATTGTCATGGTCAGAAGAAGGAGAGGTGCCATCCCTATGGCCACCCTCTGCTCACTTGGCTGCTCAAGTCAATGCATTAATGGTAGGCCCATGCCAGAAAGAGCCAGGAAACAAAGGGGAGGTTTTGGCAGCCTGTCCGCATCAGCAGGCTCTGGCTTGGTGACACAGAGAATGTGCCTTTGGCTAGGACAGAAACACGGTGACTGAGTGTTTCAGCAGCACTGTACAAGAAGCAGAAGAGACTCAGTGGTCTTTACACTCTCATGCCCAGGTTTCAGGCATGTTTCCCAGTGAGAAGAAACTGTACAGGGAGTTAGGCTCATCTCTAAAGACCACAGTTTTAGAAACTTTGTTGGGTTTGTGTTGCCTTCCTTCCTTTCTGGAAAGATAACAGCAGTTGTCAGATGCTTCTTTTCTGCTATTAAGGCCATCTCCACAGCCAAAGGACTGGAAGCACTTAAAAGGCAAAGGAAAGTGTTGCCTGAGAATAGAGTTTGTTGGGAGTTTGTTTGCATGTGGTAAGGCTTGAGTTCCCCCACTGCTGCAACCACAAGTACAGCAGATGCTGATGTGTTGCAGGCACATTTTTAGGAGGGGTCCTTGGTGGAAGTAGTTCAGGCAGATGGCAATGGGCTTTTGTCCAATGGCACGCAGGACAAGGGACAGGTGAGAAAGAGAGTGGGATCAGTGAGTATTTGCTCCTTACTGTGATGGGACTTTGGTTCCAGTAGGGAGGTTCTTGCTCTATCATTTCAATCCCCACAATTCCAAAAGACCATATGTCCACTTTGGGACCATATGGTTGACCTGTCAGCACTTCGGGCGCCAGCCACCAAGGAGTCCCGGCTACCGAGCACCGTCTGCTCTGCTGAGGGCTGAGCTGAGTAGAGAGGCCAAAATCACCTGAGGAGAAAGCAAAACACTGTTTCTATTTGAATTCTGTGCAATTAGGAAAGCAAGCCAAAGAATTCCCCAGTAGAAGTGTTTGAAAATGTGCTGTTGAATCTCCTGGCACTGGCGACTTTTAAACTCCCCCCATTTTTTACACTGTCTCCAGTAGTGTCTTTTGTTCTTTGGAAGCTTTAGACTTGTAGCTCCCTCCCTCGGGAAGGGACACACACAGAGCAAGGCCACTCTTGACTGCTTGTTCCTTCTCCTATCTCTGTGCACGTTGCAACTGTGCCCTCAGCTCACAGCGGGTGTCCCTGCGCTGCCACCAGCACCATGTTTGGGGAGCTGGCTGTCACTCCAAGCAGCCCCACCCCCACATCCCTGGAATGCTGCTCCTGACCAAGAATACACTGACCCAGCTTGACAGAACCATCGGTTTTGAGAAGGATGTTATCACTCTTCACATCTCTATGGATCACATGGTTTGTGTGAAGAAAACACAGTCCTTGCAGGCACTGAGAGAGAAAACAGAAAGAGGAGGGCAAAAATGAGTGATGTGATTTCATCCCACAAGAAAGGCAACAAAGAATCCAAAAGATTCCCTCTCCAGGGGAATGGGCAGTAATGGCAGAACACAGTGCCACTGAGAGGAAGAGCTTGCTGCTCCAACACTTGCAGAGCAGGACCTTTCTGAGGAAAGGCATGTCAACTTCTGAAAGAGCAACAGCACCTGCTGTTGTAGACTGTTCCCTGCAAACCAGCCAGGATGACTACTGCTGCAGTGCATGTACTCAGAAGCAAAGAGCCTTTTGGCTGCACTCCTGTCCTTGTATGCTGAGGCCTGAGAGAAACGAGTCTCTCTCTTTTTTCTTTGCTGATCATTTCAAATCAAGCCACCAACACCTTTGCTTTCACAGGCAAGGAATGCAGTGAAGACAGACTCCAGGCAAACATTTAGAGAGGCAAGGTGGAGAACAGCAAATAAAAAGACATGAGCCAGAGCAAGAATACATCAGCAGGAGAGAAGAGTACTGGCACTGAGTACAGGGAGTGCAGGGGCACTGGCAGGCCTTTCACTTGAGATGCTTTTACTTGCCCATAGCATAGCAGCAACACAGAACCAAAGCTTGGCTCAGGAAATCACTGCAGGTCTGAGCCCCTGTTTCCCAGACAATCCTGCCCAAGCCCTTGGAAACACAGATGGGATTGCTGACCTCCCGACTGATGGCTGCTGCCTCATCTTCATACAGGGAGGTCGTGCTGAGGATATCGTTCAGGGTGCCTCCGTCCATGTACTCCAGCACTAGCCAGAGTTCCTCACCCACAAGGTAGCTGAAAGAAGGAAACAAGGCCCTGGAGATGAGCATGCATGGCTACGTTGATTTTTGCTTCCAGGTTTCTTATTTCCAGATGCCTTTGTGACAAGGACAGAATCATAGGAATAGATATTCCCTCTTGGCTGTGCATTGTTTGCAATCTGTGCAGTCTCAAGGAGACAGGCACCGCTGTGAAAAAGGAGATGTCTTAGATGGCTAACAAGTGAAAAATGCAGTTTAGAAACAGCCCAGATAAAAAACCTGTCAGGCATGGTGTTTCTGGAAAGAAGCACCTAGTCTTCCTGGCATGCCCTTCAATGGCAAAGAGTGGCAACAATCCAAGGGAAATCCATTTTAGGACGGTTCATCAGCACTTCAGAAACATGAAAAAATCAATCCTAAATAAATGTGGAGGCAGTAAACTTCGAGGCTGATGACTAAGGAAGATACAGCTGATCCAGGTATTGAATAATTTTGGAATAATTTTCAAACTAGGTGTGCCAGGGAAGACTCATGCAGACAGGATGCACTCTCTTCTCATCCATTGGAGATGAGTAGAGAGATAGGAATAAATAAAAATTAACAGCACTACTTTCTGCCACTGACCAAAGTGGGTTTTTAACCTCTCATGTTTGCTGTATGTAAATGCACACATAGGACAAGACCATAACCACTCACCTGTCTAAATAATTCACAACATTGGGACTCCTGTTCCTCTTCATGATTTGGATTTCATTAACACTTCGTTCCATTCTCCTATGTCCTTGAATATCTATTTTCTTTATGGCCACCTAAAATGACATTGAAAATCAGTAACTTGAGCAGTTGGGGGCAAGAGACAAAAACGCACCTGGAGGAAGTGATTTTGCAATGACACAGCTGAGCTGTGCCAAACTGCCTGGTGATTAGGCACTGCAGTAATTAGGAACTGACATTCCAACAGCCCATTTCTCTGCTGCCTTGGGGGCCAGTTACAGGACACCTGGGGCCACTGACATTTTGCCTTGTCCACTTGGTAACAGTTGTGTCTCAACTATCACCCACAGACGTCTGACCACAATCTCTGCTGCTCTTTCTAGGATTCACAAGAAGTAATCAATGCCTTAATACTCTGTGGATACACCTTGGGCTATGGGCAGGGCTTAGGGCTTTTAGGGCACCTTGCAGATCTCTCCCTATGTGCAGTTGCGAAGTGCAGCACTGCAGGTGGCTACGGAACTACCAGTAACTTTCCGATGGATTTGCTGGCAGCCAGAATCGAGAATTCAGGACTGTGAAGCTGTAGCCCCAAAGAGCAGGGAGGTGCTCTAAGGCACCACCTTTGTTTTAGCAATGGAGAGCAAGTGAGCGCGTCCTTGTCTGAAAGGAAGCGCTGCCCTGCGTGCCTTCCTTCCGGCAGCTGAGGAGGACAAAGTGCCAAATGTATTTTGCAGGCTGGCACCAGTCTGTGCTTCTTGTGCCTTTTCAGCACGGCTCTAGCCAATGCTCCATCCCCAGCTCACACCAGAGGGGAAAGCCCCTCAAGAGCAGCAGAGTCTGCAGGGGCTCTTGACATTTACCTCTCCTCCTGAGGCAGTGTCGAGTGCTTTAAACACCTCTCCAAAACTCCTAGAAACAAAAGAGAAGCAGAGAAAGGAGAAGCCATTTAGATCTTGCAGTGAAAGCCAGCACACACAGGAGATCTGTGCTGTAAATGCCTAAAACCTGCAGGACACAGGAAGCATGGAGATGTCCTTGACAATGCCTTCTGAGCACACTTAGAAATTCTGATCAGCACTGACAATCTAAGCCCAGTGCCTGAACACATTTGCAGCTTGTCTGACTTCACGCCTGATACCTATTCCACCAGCAAAACACTTGATGCATAGTTATGTAAAATTAGCATTGCTTGGACTCACCCACTGCCAATATTTTCCAGTTCAATGTATTTGATGATGGGATTTTCCATCTTCACCATTCTCCCTGAGGGAAACAAAATGCAAGATGTTCACTTTAAAGCAGAGATCCCACCTTCTCGGAGATACATAAGGCAGCCCCACTGTCTGGGGCTCTGAGCCCTCCCTTGGTTAGCCAGCTCTGAGCTGGCTAATAACAACAGGGACAGGTGCTGGAACAACAAGAAAAGAACAGCACATCCACAGCGCAAGTCTGGCTGGCACAGAGACTGATTTCTTGCATCCTTTGAAGTTAGAGACCTCTTGACAGCAGAGGAGTCTCCTCTCAGAGGAGACTGAGACCAGAAGAGAATACCTACCATGGCAAGTAAGTTTGTCATCTAGAAACATTGAGGAGAGCTGGAACTAACAGCGCATTTGTTTTCTTGGGAATAAAGACTGCGAGATTTAGAAAAGGTTTCCTACTTGCTAAGATTAAATGCACCTGGACATCCAGAATCAATTGCTCTGAACAGATGTCAAGTTCAGAACAGGAGGAATATTGCCAAGTGTTCCCATCTTTTCCACCTTGCAGCAGTTTGCCATAAGAATGCCTCGGCGTTTGTAAACCAGAGCAGCTCATGCTAGAACCAATTGCGACGGGGCTTTCAGCATCAAGACCCTCACCATTTACGAGCAGGCTGAGCTCGAAGACGCCCTTGCCCGTGCCCTGCGTGAAGAACCACGCCGCTTTTCTTCACCCTGACAGCGCGGATCAGTCGCTCCCATTGCACTCGCCCTCTCGGCACCGCACACCTCCCCATCTTCCCAACTCAGCAAGGCAGGCACGGGCACAGAGGACAGCAGTGCTCCTCAGGCACCCCTGTGACACAGAGAGCTGCCCAGAGGAGATGCTGACCCTCTTGTGAGTCCAGGCCGTGCGAGGCAGAAGCCGGCCCAGAGAAGGGGCTGCTGCCTCAGGCAGATCCGCGCTGCAGCAGCCGGGCAGCAGCGGGACCCTCCCAGCTAAGGGAGGCTCCAGCCTCTGCAGTCCCTCCAGCCCCCAGGGGCAGGGCAGCGACCACAACAAGGCTGGCAAAGCCCAAGCATGAGCACTGACAGGCACTGATGGGAAGAAGCCAGAGCCAGCCTGAGCCCCGTACAAGCTTTTGCCCCCATTCAGGACACAACAGGATGGGCTTTGAGATCAGCCCCACCGAGGTGTGGATCAGTGCCCTTTTTGTCCCAACAGGTGATGGTAGACACAGAATCCACTGGGCTCTCTTCTCAACTCTACCAGGTCTTATCTGAGAGCACAGCACTGGCAGCTGTTACAGGCAAGAAGCAGATTCATTGGGTTGTGCTACAGAATCACAAAGGGCTTGTTTTGTTCTCCTAGAGACTGATGTCAGCAGGGCTTCTACCAGTGGCTAGAACCCAAGCAGTCACAGCCTTCTGCTGATGCAGCAAAAATTCCTGCTTCTGCCTTCGGCAGAGAGGGAAGCCCAGGCAAACTCCAGCCAGTCTAAGCTGCCCTCAGAGGCAGCAGGAACACCCAGAGCTCTCTCTTGCTGCCTTGGAGCAAAGCCAGCACTTCTGTGACACTGAAGTGAGGAGAACCCTTTGGTACAGCTCTGCTGACATGTGCACACAATACACTGTCACTCAGGTAAGAAAGATAGCAGACGTACTGTGTTGCTCCAGGGAGTCACCCGCCATCTCCAGTTGCTGAGCAGCAGCTGGGTCAGCACGGGAGGTGAACCAAGTGCTCAGGCTCCACGTCTTCGGCTTGGGAGCAAAGGCTCCTTGGGACGGCTCTGCTGCAGCAGCTTCAGTGTCAGAGTTGGTGTAGATCTGAGAGGAAAAATGAGTTGATGTCAAGAAGGTGTGGCAGAGATTGCCCTGAAATGCAAGAGAGATTGCCATTTGAAATGCAAGCCCTTAGGAAGCTGCTGTCAGCCACATGCAGAGCTCTTCAACTGGATTGCTTTGGATGTCCACTTGTGAAACCAAATGCTCAAAACCAAAGGCTGGTTTTACTCAAGTTCATAGCCACTTTCTTGTTCTAAAGGATGACTGCAGCAACAACTGCTCCACTTCCTCCCAAAGACTCCTTTCCCCCTCCTAGGTCTGCAGATATATTTGCAGCTCCTCATTCTCATGTTCTACCTCCTGCCATGAAATTCTCTTTTTCTGCACCTTCCTTGGGACGTGCTTATCCTGCAGCATCTCTGGATGGTACAGTTCCTGGGCCTCATGCCAGCTTTGGGGCTCTTGGTTGCCCGTCATTTGCTGGAACTCGCTGCAGGCTGCCAGGTAGGATGGTGAACCTTCCACCTGAAGTCAAACAGAACAAAGCAGTCAGAGACTACAGCTTGTCCCTGTCAACCAGGAGTCATTGACTGGGAAGAAAGTAAAGGACGGGAGGAGATTAACAAGGGATACAGACAGCTTGTAGCTCATATTCCAAATCTATGTGAATGACCATGTTCACCTGCAAAAACACCTCAAGAAACAAGGTCACCTGGAAGAAGCCAGCAGGAGTTCATTGGGATGACTGCTGGCTAAATGGCCAAGGGAGTAATGCCACTGTCTAGAGCATCAGCTGAGATTCAGCAGAGCAGGAAGTGTCCTTGAGAGCAGCTCTGACAGAGGCCTCATCAGGATGGCACTCAGAGGCAACACCCCACCCCCCTGCTGCTCTGCACTGCAAAGGCAAGGAGGGCAGAAACCACCCCTTGGGTGACTGCAGTGCCTATTGATATTTCACTCGCTTTTCTAGAGCCTTTTGCTCCTGAAGGAGGCAATTAATTTTCTCTTTGATGATTTTAATTTTTTCGTCTGGCCTCTTCTTCCTTGCCTTGATCCTAGCCTCAGTTTCCTGCAGCTGTGCCGGCACCTGTTTGTCCATGTTCTGTAAACAACAATGGAAAGGACTCTCTTTCATGAGTGGAGTGGCTGCCATTCTTTCATTCACCTGTTTTTGTTGACTGTCCCTCTGCATAGGGAGATTCTTCTCCTCTTGGATGTCTTCATTCCTTCTCTTCACTGCCATGTCACTCTGAGCTTCGGGCAGCTCTGCTTGTGGTTCTACCTGGATGTTCTGTGCACACAAATGCAGAGCAAGTGATTGGGAGCTGCCATCAGACTCAGCGTTTCCCTCTTTTAGCCTCAAAATCACATTGATTCAGCCACTTCTTTCTGCTTCCCTACCCACATCTGCTCCCAATGTAACCCTCCTGTCCCAGGGCTGATCTCTTCAGATTCCAAGGCTCTGTGCTTCCAGTGCCTGTGGGATTCCTGGCCTCCTCAGTTCCAAGAGCTGTGGTTTATGCCCTTCTTCCTACCCTTCCCTCTGTGCCCTGGCCAGTCAGGCTTACCTGGCCTTTCTCCTGTGGCACTTCCACCTGCTGCCCGAGCTGCTCTTCCTGCTTTCGGGCTGGGAACAGCTCTCCCTGAGTCTGGCATGGTGTCTCTGATGAAGCACTCTGCTCCTGCTCTCTCTCTAGAAGCACCTGCACAGAAAGCAAGAGAAGATGGGTTTCAGCTTCCCATAGGACATTTATGGGCCAAGACTCAAAGACTGCTGGGTTCAAACGTTCCCAAAGCACTGGGCTGCTGCCCTGCTGGGTCATTCTCTGTTTGAGGGGAGGTACAGATTCCAAAGTGACCCTGGCCCTACAATCAGGGCCCTACAATCTGGGACTGAAGCTGCAAGAGCCTCTCAGGCAGCTGACAGGGAAGGTGTGGCATTTCTCAAGGGTCTGGTGAGGGCCTCCCTCTGCTTCTACCATGTCCTGTTTGTCTCTCCTGAAGGGATGCGTTTAGGTGAGCATTGCATCTTCCACTGCTTTGGAGCAGAGCCAGGAAGATTCAAATAGATAGATAAATAGACAGATCTCACTTTTATAATCTCTCTTTACTATACTGTGGGATTTACATCCTTTGAATGGAGAGAGATATAATTTTCTCTGCTAGGTTTTTTTTAAGAGAAGGCAGTGAGAAACTTAGAGAAGAGAAAACAATTATTATCTCTACTTGGTGTTCTTGTTGTTTAGTACATGAAGAATGTGTATAGTGATTGTTTACTGAAAGTGATTTGTTAATTGCATTTTAGGGATAGTTGTTTAGATTGATTAGCTAATTAGATAAAAGACTGTATGGAGACAGTCACTAGTTTTTCTTTAGTATCTTTTTAGTATAGTATTTCTTTACTATAGTTTTAACATGGTACTAGTGTATTATAACGTAGCTTAATGAAGCATTTGTTTAAACTTCTAAATCACAGAGTCAAAGCACATTTTTTGCCACGTGGGGGTCACCCTGAATCAATAATGTCCTTTCTGTCGCTACACACATCAACAGTCGGTAGCAGTGCCCCAATCAGAAGCCATCCTGAACTTGCTCTCCTGTTGCTTCAGTAACCCACACTCTTGGGGATTCTGGAGCATGTGGGTCTTTATGGAATGCAATCAGACTCAGAGCACTGCACTGGGAACTGCACTCTTTGTGCATCTGTGCTCGGGCAAGTTCTTCTCTTGCACTTGACCACACTGATGGTGCTAAAGTGGCTGGAATCAGAAATGCAGTCCAGCCCTTCCCACCTCCTCTAATCTCTGAGGGCCAGCTGGAATTTAAGCGGATTGATTTCCTGCTCAAGGCCCAAACACAGCAGACACTGATTCCCTGGGCTGCCAAAAGACACGGGAGCCGTTGACTGGAAAATGATGGGCAAGCCCTACTGGCTGGTCTAGCACCAGAACAGCTCATTCTGCACCAACATCCCTGCCCCAAACTATGTGTTCTTGTGCAAAAATACTGCATTATCCAGAACTGCCTCCTTGAAAACTAAAATTCTAGGAGAATTTCTGCCAGTGCTGTAAAAGTGCAGGAAAGACTGAGACAAAGCTCCCTTGCTCCCTGGAGAAGGAGAAATTGCACCAGGGTTTTCTTTCTATCAAACAAACAAATCAACAAAATACGAAAGTGTTACTCACACCAGTGTTTAAAGCACTTGGATGCAGTGAGGGGATGTCTGGAAGGGAAACAGGCCTTGCGCTGAGCTTTGGATCTATGGATCTAAGGCAGCGATTTATGGAAGTCCGCCTGAAGGTGCCTCATAAGCCCCCCCATTGTCCAGGCTAAAGCTCCCTCAGCACCTCCTCCCTGGCCTTGTGCTGCACCCCCTTGCCCAGCTCCCGTGTCCTTCTGTGCACACGCTGCAGCCCCTCCATGACTTTCTGCTCCCCAGGGCCCACAAGTGCACACAGCACTCCAGCTGTGGCCGCAGCGCTGCCCAGCACAGGGCCACGCTCACTGCCCTGCTCCTGTAGCCCCACTGCTGCTGGCACAGCCACCGTGCCCTTGGCCTTCTTGGCCCCCTGGCCACACGCTGCCTCATCTTCAGCTGCTCAAGGCCGCCAGCCCAGCATCCTTTTGGCCCACACAGCTCCCCAGCCACAAAGGTGCCTATTTCACTTCAGATACAGCAGGCACCATTGCAAGATGGCCTTCCTGTTCTAACACCTCATGTTCCAAGTATATATCTGCCACTGCCCCTTTCTCACCAGCGAGGGCTCCTTGCTGAGCTCCACGTGGCATCTGAGCTCCGGGTGCAGCCTGTCCCCGCACTCGCTCAGCAGGTGCCTGGACACAGCCGACAGGGCGCTGGCACCGTGCTTGTTCAAGTGCAGACCCTGCAGGGCCGTGACAGCCTCCGGCCTGCCCTCAGCCACTGCCCTGACAGAGTCTGCTGCTCGCTCCAGGGAGGCTGAGGTGACATCAGCCCCTGTCTGCAGCTCAGCCGTGCCCTCGGTGGTTGCGGCGCTGGTGTTTCTGCGCCTAAGGCCCAGGAACCTCTGCAGTATCTGCAACAGAAAGAAGGGCAGGAAGAGGGGAACGTTCCATGGTCTGCTCCAAGCGCGGCACTGGGCCAAGCAGTGCCAGAAGGCCCAGCCCAGGTGGGGATGGCCAGAGGTACCTGCGCTGGTCTGTGGAAGCAGCCGTGAGTGGGGTCCTGCTCTTGTGCCCAATCCTTGCCCGCATCTGGCAAAGAGCAAATGCAGCCAGAGATGAGGGGCTGCGGGAGAGGTCGGAGAACACGGCCTAGCCCTGCATGGCCCAGGCAGGGACAACCCCCGGGTGCCAAGGGAACAGAGCACGGCCAGCAGGGGCAGCCCCAGCCCCTCTTACGTCCTATCTGTGGGGACATCCATAGGGGCAGGGATGGGATGGGGCTAGGGTGGCCACAGCCACCAGTCCTGCGGCCCGCCTCTGCCACTCACCGTCCTGCACTGGCTGCAACTTCTCCGGCTCTGCAGGCTGCTGCGCTGGGGAGGCTGCAGGCCCTTTCTTTTTCTTGCCCCGAAGCACCCGGAACAGCCTGAGCACTCTGCCTGCCATCCCACTTTTTGGCGTCTAGGAGACCTTTGAGCCAGATCCCTGGGAAAAGCTGTGATTAAGGAAGTCCCGCAGTCTGGCCGCAAGGCCAGCCGCAGGAGAAATGGCTTGGAAACGCTGTGGGTCAGTGACCAAAGAGCTGGCTGTGTGGGGCTCCTCACAGCACAGCTCTGCCACGTCCTCTCCTCTCACGTGCACCGAGCACTGTGGCGTTGCTCCGTCACCGCCAGCGGCCACTTCACCACGTGTCACAAAGGGCCCTGTTCCATTCCGTTCCATGGTAACCGTGCTGTGCCGTGTCAGCAAGGGCCCTTGGACACGCGGCCAAGTGCTCTGGGGCTACCCCAACCCTGCCCCAAATGCCTCTGATTGGAACAAATCCATTGCCCCAAGCGTCTAAGACATCCTGGGACACGCCAAGCCCAGCCAAGTGCTCAGGGGAGGACTCTCCACGGTGCCAGGCCAGCACAGCCCAGCTCACTGCTGGCTCTGGAGCAGAGCAACTTCCAGCAAGCACGGGGCAAACACATCTTGCCAAGAGTTAAAACTCACCAGACAGGGGAGGTGACATGAATGTGTGCATCAAGGCCTTTGAATTCACAGCTCCCCAAGACAGCTTTGGGGAACTTGGCTGGACAAACAGGATCCGGCTCAGACCTGTGCTCAAAGGTGGGCAAGAAACCCTGCCGCAGGTGCTTGGCTTGGTCTCTGCAGGCCCAGGCAGATGCCAAAGCTGCTCTTCACATCCTTCCCCTGCCCCTCAGCCAAGTGCGAGGACTGAAGGAAACACAGGAAGTCAAATGGAGACACTTGCACCTGTCTCATTGGGGGCTCCTGGGGAAGCAGTTTCCTTGGCAATCAAGCCCCTCTCTTCCAAGGGCACTTCCCCAAATGTGTACATTTCCTGGGCAACACCAACCTGCCCTTAAGTGCGGGGTGCGGAGGTTCATGGGCATCACACCATAACCAATATGATCCAGTGAAGCTAAATTTATTATTCCTAAAAGGAGTCTATTTATAATAAATCTCTACTGTCTATGCCTCTCTAGCTAATATATGACAGGTTAATCCTAGTTGTTCACACTTCTAAAATAGAATGCTGATTGGATTATCTAAGTTTTCATGTGTCTTGCTGGGGTTGTATGGCCCCCCCATGGCTCACTTTCCCAAGCTTGCTGACAAACATGTTAAGTCCTGATGACTCTTCTTCTTGCGTCTTCTTCAAGGATATACCAACCCCATTTCTGAATATGTCCATAATTCATTCTTTGTGAACGTGTCCATTATTACAAGCAGGCTGGATTGTGCATCGGCTCAATAAGGCCGTTGTCTTGCAAAAACTCCTCCACCTGCAAAATATGTTCAACAGTTCCCCGCTTTTGTTTTTGCACAAGCCAGACTGATTTAAAAGCACGGTCAATTTCTTTTTGCACACAGCATAGTAAGCAAGGCACGATTAGCAGAAATGAAAAAAGAATGAAATACAAAGCCAATAATATGTAAGATTATTTATTCATTACATAGCCAAGAATACCTAATACCAAAGCATACTAAGTCCTTGAGCCAGCCTCTTATTTCCCAGGATTTTAGCCACTCATCCAAAGAATTCTAAACAACTGTCAGCTTTATCGTGTTCTCCTTAAGCAATGACACTTTCTTGTCCATAGATTCAGAGTGCTCAGAGATATTCATGCAACACATCCCTTCAAAATCTTCACACCCATCTCTCTGTGCTAGCAACAAAAACACTATTGCAGCCCTATCCTGTAATACAGCGTGGCGTATGCTACCTACATCAGTGGTAAGCTCATTCAGTATTGCAGATGTAATGTTAATTGGTTTGTCTGTCCAACAAGCCAATTGTTTGAATTGTGTAAGGGCCTGTGATGAAGCTACTCCTGGTGTAAAAAGTGATGCCAGTATAACCAACGACATATTCTACAATTCTACATTATCCTTACAGTCTGAGCCTAATAGATGCACACTACGTTTTGGACATTGGAATTTGTGCCTGATGTCAAGCATCTGTTGAATGCTAGGGGCAAACAGTGTCAATTTCCCAAAATAGCACAGTCCTTCTCATGCTTTCTCAGGAATCGCAGGCTAAGTTTAATCTCCACAAATGAGAAAAACTCCAGGAGGTGACATCCTTGCAGATTTTGGTTTTAGGGGTACAACCATGTCCAATTGGCACAGTCTGCCGTGGTATTGTAATACCAGGAAGAAACAAGAGATATCCAAGTGCCATCATCACCGGGTTTTCCTGATTTCTCCCTAATCAGCTCTTTACCCCTGTGGTACTCATAGAACAATCAGTAATTTCCTGGCACTGATCCCAAAATATCTAATTCCTGTGGTCACTGACTTGTAGTATTTAAACCTTGAACGATTGTAAATGCCTGAATTCCTAACGGATTTCTAGGGATGCTTTGTTTTTCACGCCAAATTTCTGTGATCATCCCATTTTGATTAGTGCACCAATTTGAACAGGCCTTACTTAAGTTGCCATAAATTTGAGCTCTGGCCCAATTTCCCAATTCTTCCATTGAGTCTAAAGGAATTCCAATGAAACAGGTGCCAAATGGATCTGAAGGTGGAGCTAGTGATAGGCAGAAAGATTCCTGCCTTGTTCTGTTAGCCTATGGAACCTTCATGTTAGGTCGCTGCTTTATCTTGTATACCCCCTGCGTTTCCTTAATCACTCCACTAAGCAACATTGTTAATATTTGCCAGACTGGTGCCATTGTCGCCCTTGTGGTCCATCACGCCTGCGCTTTGCCCAAACTGCTTTAGCTTCTTCTCACTCCAAATCTCTCAAGTGATGTGTTTGTGGTATTGCTATTCTTCCTCTACATTCTGTAGCTAGTATCTTGCTCTCTAGCACAATTTGATTTACTAAAGCAATTAAAGCAAGTTTAAACTGCAATTGCAGTAACAATCTTTGCGTATATATTTCTATCAAAGATACATCTTAGAGAAAACTCTGATATCTTCTTGAGTTATGCCTTAAAAATTTAGCTAATGCCATTCTCGGGGTACTAGTGTTAAGTGTGTAAGAGCAGTTATTGCATATTAGGTTGATAGGCTTAATTTTTTGCTTTTTTCCTCGGACCACTACGCAATTGTGTTCTTCACAAATTTGTCCCCAAGTTTTTTAGTTACACTGGATACAATGAACCTTAAGCCATGGTTTACATGCACAATTATGCAGATACCAAGCATTTTCTCTCTGATTTACAACTTGTGAGGGAAGTGAAGGTCCACGTGGCTGGAATCCAACGAATGCCTTTATCTGTAAGTAAGCACATAGAACTTCTTCCTCTTCATTTCACTGTAGCTGGCCCTTGCCACACCCTGTTCCTGGACTTTTGAACATGACCTGAATGCCGTCAGGCAATTCCTCCCTTGGATTATGTGTGAGGGCATGATGCACAAGAATACATGCATCTTCCCTATCTCCTGTTGTTCTGAGCTAATTTGGCACAAAATTGGCTTTAGCTGTTTTTTCCTCAGGGGATAACCCTGGAGTTCCCCCTTTTTGTTTTTGCAGCATGTCCTTGAACATCTGATGGGCACGCTCAATAATTGCCTGTCCAGTAGGATTGTGAGAAATACCAGCGTCATGTCAAATACCCGATAAATTACAGAAACCTTTGAATCTTAAGGAACACGAAGCAGGACTATTGTCATTCTTAATGCTAAGGGGATACCTAATATGGCAAAGAAATTGAACAAATATTTCTCAACATGACGTCTCACCTGTTAAGGGAGTAGCCCAAAAAACACAAGCATAGGTATCAATGCAAACATGTACAAATTTTTGCTGACCAAATTCTTCTACATGAGTTACATCCATTTGCCATAACTGCGAGCGCTGAGTACCCCTAGGGCTAACACCATGCCTAAACCAATGCCATCTCGTTGACCGGTCAGTACAGGATCATGCAATACTAGAAGCATCAGTAAAGGGAATAGCAAATTGTTTACCTAACATTTTTGCAGATTGATGAAGAAATGCATGGGAAGTTTTGGCCTGTCAGCCTGTGCCACTTCCCTGTCACCTCAGTGCCACCATGGCCCTCGGCTGCCCCACAGCCCTCAGCCCCAGCAGCAGCTCAGGGTCAGCGTCCCTTCGGCGCCACCGCCCCCTCAGCCCCCTCAGCCCCCTCTGTCTCACCGTCCTTCAGCAGCTCCTCAGGGGACAGGGCCTGGGGCAGCGGCAGCTCCCACCGCTCCAGGGACAGCCGGGCTGGAAGTGCTGCTCCGCCCGGCCCGGCCGCCAGCTCGGACCCAGCACAGGGACAGGGGACACAGGGGACACCGGGGCAAAAGCAAGAGGTGAAAAAGGCAGCCGAGGGGGGAAAGAGGTAAAAATGCAGCCTAGGCTTACACAGCTCAATCTATGCATCTAAACTTCCACATACCTCTAACTAAATAACTCAGCATATTTAGAGATCTATATCTAAGCATCTAAATTTAAGCATCTAAATGTAGGTGCCTAAATGTAGGCATCTAAATGTAACTCTATTAATGTATAAATGTAGATCTCAAAATCTAGAAATGTAAATAATTCTATCCCATCTAGAACAATAGAGATCAATTTAAGTATATAGATGTATATATATGCACATATAAACAGACCTCTGTAAATCTATAAATGCAACTATATGGATATAGAAAGAGAATTGTAGAAATCCATAAATCTATGTGTACACTAAGGGATTCCACCTGTCTGATGCTCACAGGCTCTCCCTCTAGTCCTTCTTCCCATGCAGGGCAGCCCTCCTGGGAAGGCAGATTAGCTGGAAGTCTGGGAAGCAAAGGGAACACTGGGTCAATATTGGCCTCTCTGCATTATTTGCCCTTTTGGAATTAACTCCCCTTCTATCAAAGTCTGTAAAAGATGGGCCGAAAGGCAAAATCTCCCTTGGCAATTTGAAGCCTGCTCTTCAAAGAGCCAGACTCCTTCCAAGAGTTTATAACTTCTGAAGTTTTGAAGTATCCCAATGCACTGAAAGCCCTCAGTGTATTGGGATACTTTCGCAAGGCCAAGGGCCCCCATGAGAGCTTGAAACACAGACAGACCCAGCTGCTACAAAGAAGCCCAGCCTGGTTCTTTCTCTGTGCTGACAGAGACACCTCAGTCCTCACTGAAATGGCTGAAGCTGAAGGTGCTGGCAGCTGAGTTATGAACTAGCACCGTTCCCTGCCATCCACAACCTGCCCTCTGCAGTGAGCCACAGCTCCTCCAAAACAACCACCAGCTCTGGGATGAACAGCTGGGTGACAAATGACCACGTAATATTGGCTTAGGCATTTATGTATTAGCTGATGGACGTTGTTAGTGATTATATGTATTTAGAAATAGCATCAGTTAGAACTCTTTTTGCTGCTTGTAATATAACAGAATCTATCAGCTTAAGTTTGCACTGTTTTGCTCATAGAAGCAGTAGTGTAATGAATATAATATCGATGCATCACTTATGGAAACAATTGTGTGATGAATGTACTGTGTTATAGACCCTAGCAAAACATAATGGGAAAAAAGGCTTGCGTGTAACTAAAATCAGTGTAAGGCTGTCAACTGACCAACCTGTCCAAGTTGACCTTGACACAAGGCAGAGCACCAGAGGACAATTAGAGAATACCATGTGAAATTTAGGGAGAACCTATTAAAGCCTTATCAGAGGATGTGAAACAGCAGGAAGGAGACACAAGCAGAAATAAAATATGTTGACCTGATGCACAGGATGTCATGCAGTAAACCTGAGTGTGAAGCAGTCAAAACAAGGAGTTCCCAAAACATGAGAAAATTCCCAAGAATGCTGGAAAAATTCATGAAACACATGAATATACTTGCCTCTCAGCAAAGTAACACCATAAAGCTAACACTGACACTTAGCACCAGGTGTTGTTTGGGTGTTAGCCCCGAGTACCACAGTGCTGCAAATATGGTCTTTTTTTATCCTATTAGTATTAAACTTTTAATAATTCTAAGCAGTGAATTCTGTTTCTCACAGCTGTGAAGGAAAGAGCTCCCTAACAGGACTGCAGCCAGCACCAGCTTTGCTCAAGGATGCAGACCCAAAGTGCTCTCTCTCTCCTTTAGTTCTCACTAATTTTAAGGGGTGATTTCAAATTTTTGTTGAGCTCCCGGATTTGTGACTAATGATTTCCTTGGCCTCAGAGCTTCTGCTGCTTGTATTTTTAATGTATCTCACTACAGCTATCAGCAGAGTGGCACTACATGGATTTAATGCTTGGAGACAAAAAGCTCAGATTTCTACACTGACCTTTTGCTGGGCTTTTCCTCTCTTGCTTCAAGAGTCACTCAGGGTTGCCTCCAGAGCACTGACATCCTGCAGCAAACTTATCCCCACGGACATCAGCACAAAACTGGGACACCTGGCTTGGTGACACAACTGCCACAAGGTCAGGTTTATTCCCTGCTCTCTTGCCCCAGCAGAGGACTCAGTGTCAGAGCCTCTGGAGAAGCGTGGAGGGCAGGGCTCAGGCAGGTTGTGCCCGTGCACGATTTGAACTCAAGGCACCAGGAAGCACCAAGCCTGCAGACAGGAACTCAACCCTTCTCATCTCCCTCACTGCCAGAGGCAGGCTCAGAGCAGCCATCTCACCCCTCTCTAAACCAGTGGGACCTCTGTCCTTACCAAGCTCCTCGGGCTCCTGGGAATTGCTCCTGCAGCTCTCGGTGCCAGGCAAAGCTCCCTCTGCTGCAGCTCTGCACACAGGCTCCCCTCCTGAAGACTCAGGGGCAACAATACTATTGCCCTTGAAAGAGAAACAGAAAGGAAGGAACCCTTCTCACCACTTAGACAAAACACCTGGTCCAAAAACTCCATGGCTCACACACTTCATCCCTTCTTCCTAACAACAACTCTGGGCCCCAAAGCCCTTCAACAGTCAGAAAAATTGACTTCTCAAACACAGTCCAAAAGCTGTCAGAGCTGACAGTGTTGAACATGGAGGTGACACTGAACACATGGAATGGTTGCTAAGCAGGAGTCCTGCCAGCTCCTGGCAAAGGGATGTGCTCTTTCCTCCACAGCCCTGAGAACAGCAGTCTCATCCAGGCTGCAGCTTGGCAGGGACAGCATGGGAACACACATCTCTTCCCACAGAGATGCCTAAGAGCAAGGGGAAAGAGCTCTGCAACATGGACAGCAAGACTGGCCAGTTTGCCCAGCTGAGGATTTCCCAGATGGAAACTGGACTGCAGGCAGCAGCTTACTGAGAGGACAAGAAAGCTGCAGCTGCAGCCCAGCCCCAGCCACGGCTCTGGGAGCTCCCACACGCACGGCAGGGCTCACACAGCAGCAGCAGCTGCAGCCCAGCCCTTGCTTTGCCTTGGCCTTCCCACCCAAAAGAGGCACAGCCCACATCTGCTGCTGCAACAGAGGCACCTCTGGCGTGCCCCTCCCTGCCCGGGACACTGGGCCTTCAGTGCCACTTCTCCAAACACTCTTCTCTTCTTTCCCATCAAACAAAGCCTCTTAGAACCTACAAAGCTTCCACTTCCTCATCACAAATGCTCCTGCATCAGGGGTTCTTCCCAGGAAAAGGAACACCCAAACTTGGCCAACACAGCCTCACACCTTTCCATCCTTACTCATGGATGACATTTTCATTCCCTCTTCTTTAGGAAGTCACGCTTTCCCAGGAAAATCCTTCCTTGTCCATTCACAGCTGAACTCAAGAAGCTTTGCCTTCTCAGCCATGCAACAACATTCACAAGTTCTCAGTCCAGCCCCTTTCTTCCCTGCCCAATGCAGTTGCCCAAGCAGAGGGAGAAAACATCTCCTCCAGTGTCTCAAGCACCATGTCCAGATCTGGCGGTGGCAATTCCTCATTCCCAGGAGTATTCCACAGCCAGCTGTGGCTGTCCATGCTGCAGAACCTGCACTGGCAGCTGGAGTGCTGGGGGCTGAAGTGTCTGGCCTGGCTGCAAGAATCCAAACACATTGGTCAGGCTCCACAATGTGTCTTTGGGATGCAGAGCTCTACTGCTGCCTTGGATCAAACATCACAGGAAGCACACAGCAACCTCCATTCCAGAAATGTATTCAGACTTCCCAGGGGATTGAAGGAGTGAGTTCTTCCTCTTAAAAATATTTATCCGAATTGTCGTGTACATAGTTAAAAGCATGGACTTGAAATCTGGTATAGACACACACAGAGACACACACACACACAAACACCCTAGAATCACAGCTTTGTGCATCTTCCCAGCAGCTTTGGGATTTGGCTACATTTGGTTTCTCATCACAAAAGACCACAGAAAATGGATTCACCCAGGAAGAGCCCAGATCTGTAGACATGCATGCTAAACTTGTACTGTGAGTTTCTTCTATAAACAGCCATGAGGGTGAGGCCATATTCTTCAGCTGCAGCTGTTGTGGGGCACACAGAGCTCATTTCAATGGCACGGCTTGATTTGCAGGGCAGACAGTCTTAAACATCTGCAATGTCCCATCAGAGTCCCAGTTTGGCTTCATTCAAAGAAAGAGGAGAGTGCACCTAACACTGACCACTTGTTAGGCAATATCTTTCACCGTGCCCTAGTACCGCTACAGAGAGTCTGTCTACAAAATGCCCAGACCACCCTCCAAATCTGCAGCGAGGACAGGAAAATGAGGCAGAGAATCTTTCTGTTTTCAAGGTCCCCCTTCCTAGGCAACTGGACACTTTCTACCTGCTTCTCACTTGAGATCTACCCATGATAGAGCACTGCAGAAAAACACTTGAAAGGGTCATTAACCAGGAGCTGCTTGGAAAGCAAGGGTAGAAGCTCTTTCCCTCCCTGATGGGCTGCGCGCTGGCAACTGCTGCTCTGAAGATGTGCAGCTGCTCCTCTCTGGAGAGGCCATGGAAGGGTTGTGATGGTCTATGGGTACCAGAGGAACGATGAGCTCAGGTTGGCATTTAAGCTCCATGGGAACAAGCAGAATGAAGAGCTCACAGTGAAGATGAAATCTGCCTGTTCCTGGCTTCTCTGATGAAATGCCAAGAAGTCCAGATGAAGCAAACACCTTCCCCCAAGAAGCTAGGAAAACCTCAGAATCCTGAGCACCTGCACTTAGCCTGGAATGGTGTGGAGGCAGCTCTAAATGCTCAGGTGAGGCAGCACTGAGGTCCTGGTCTGAGAGCGCTGTGTAGCAGTGAGGGAAGGAAAAGGGAAGCAAAGGGAAGGCTGGGTCATTATTGGTCTTTGGGTGTGCTTCCCTTGGCAGCAACTGTACTTCTGTCACGGAAAACAAAAGCTCCCTGAATTGTTAAAACTGAAAATCATGGACAAAGACTCTCTAATTAGTCAAAGTAAGAAAGTGGTGTGTTCATTACGCTGATGGCTGGCACAGGGGAGGGTCATTCCTGAAATCCGTGACCGCTGGCCAGGCTCGGCTCAGCACGGCACAGCACAGCAGGTTCCAGCAGGACAGGGAAGGGCAAGGCAGGCAGGGAGGGGCAGGGCAGGGCACTGGGAGCAGTGACAGGTTCTGTCCCCACGCTGCATCCCATGCCTGGGTAACCATCGGAGACAGAGAGGAAGGACATTGCTCATGCTCGGCTGGGGAAAGGATGAAAAGCGGGACTTAGAAAACATTAGTTTGGACTCCTTTTTAAACAGACTAGCTGGTTTCATCTCAGCATGTCCTCCTGTCTTTGGCAGAGTTGGCGCATTTCTCGTGATTTGGAGTCAGCTACAGCAGCAGGAAGGGGCAGCAATTTTGTCAGCATGGATATCAAAGCCAAAGTGCTGCCCCACAGATGGATGTTGCTTTCTTCAAAGCATTTCTGGCCTAGAGTTGTAGTGAACTGACACTGGTGTCTTCCCAAATGGCGTTACTATTTTCTTTGTTCAGGAATCACCTTTTTTCTTTTCTTCCCCTCATCTGGGGAGAGCTCCAATGCAAATGCCTCCTGCAGCCAACTCCTGTCACTGTAGACTGACAAAGGAGATCTTGCAACGGAGAGAGACTCCCTAGAGCTGCTGTGGGGAACTGAAGGGGGAAGCTTTGTCCCTTAGTCTTGAAGTCTTGTTGGGGAGCTGCTTGTGCTCTGGGGCACGGACACCAATGATGTTTATGCAAGCCTTGCAGGTTCATTCCTGAGCTTCCTGACACAGCACAGAGACTTTGGGGTTGTCATATTGGCAAACCAATTTCAGTCTCGTCACTTCTTGAAAAGCTTCAATTATCCTTTTTTTTGCTTTTCTGCAGAAATATTGTCATCATCTATTCCTTCCAGAGGGTCTTTTCCTACTTTTTGGAGAATTCCCTTTTCTGCCCTCCCAGATCAGGCCAATTCCCAGGGCTCCTTCCCAAACTGAGGTGCAGCCCATGGCCTCCACTCTCCAGCTGGAACAGAAGGAAGCACAGAGTTTGTTGTTGTGGGAGAGGAGCTTCTCGTTCCTGCCTGCTTTCCCTTGGGGACATGTTGGTGTGTTCTCATTTGATAAAGGCAGGTTTAAACTCTGAAGCAGTTGTGTTTCGAACTGCTCCCTCCTTGAGCTCTTCTGCGGGTATCGTTGGACAAAACAATCTTGGTTGGAGCTCCCTGTGGCAGCTTAAGGAAGGAGGTTGATATTTCAGGGTTGTGACTGCTGAAAGCAGCTGGTTTTTGGAGGTGTCCAGAATTGGGAGTGGCTCCTTTTCTCACCTGCCTGCAGAAAAGGAAGTTGCAAAGTGGGAATTTCATTTGCAGAGATGGCCGCCAGGGGTGTTTGCCAAGAGATGGGCATGCAGAGAGGCAGGTCTCCTGCTAAACTGGCTGTGTGTTTGTTTTGATATTGGGGAGGGTCAGAGATGCAGACACAGACACCAGCTGAAGGAACAGTGTAATTTACTGTAATGCAAAAGTGCAAAGAAGAGTCAGAAAAGAATAAGCTAAGCAATGAACCTCAGCATTATTACAAAAGGGTGCCTCTGGTGATTAAGGAAGATACATCACCAGGTACCCCGATGGTTTCCCCTTCATCCAGAGCTGCACATCAGCTGGGGGAAGCTGTCCCAGCCAAGCCCTGCAGAGCCACGGCTGGGAACTGGGAAATGCTGCGGTGCCTCCACCTTTGCCGGCCACGAGGCTCCCGAGTGCGCTGTGAGAGTAGCCCGGCTCTGATCGTGCTGGACGAGCAATGTGCCAGAGCTTCTGCTGGGGCACAGCTGGTTTCATTCTCCTCTTGGTCTTCTCCTCAAGCCTGCCCAGGGCTCAAGGAGGAACCAAGGCCAGGTGTGGCCTTGTCCATTTTCCTCATGCAGAAAGATGCAGACATGCTTCACCAGTGAATGGAGGCAACAATATTTTTGACAGTAATACTTGGTTAAGGAGCAGATGCATAGAACATTGGGTTGGAAAGATCATCTAGCGGGCAGCTTTGGCTCAGGTCCTGTTGTGGAGGCTTCAGTCAGGGTCTGGTGTTCAGGCCTTAGTCCTTTGGTATTTTGCGGTGCACATCAATGCTGTGCAGAGCTGGAAACAAACAAGTCTGTCTTTAGCACATTTGAGACAGGGAACAGGATTAGCCCTGCAAGGCCAGGCTAGGGCCAAGAGCAGAAGGCCAGCACCCTGCTTTTGCCCATAGGCAGCCCTGCAGAGCAAGCAGCCACTCCTGCCCAGGGGCTGAGGTGCCCAAAGCTGCCTCCCCGCTGTGCAGCTCTGCAGAGCCCGCGGAGCGCAGGGTCCTGGGCAGCCAGGGCAGCCCGGCTGCCTTGGAGCACAAGGAGTGGCCCAGAGAGAAGCTGCTGCCCTTTGCTTTGGAACTGTTCCTCAGAGTCTTGTCATTATTTACAGTGTCTGATGTGTTTTCTTTTCCTCTCTCAAATCTAACAGAGCTTTTTGAGAAAATTGACTGAAGTGGCTTCTGCTGCTGGTGGTGGTGCTTTTGTCTGCAGGTGAGGGCAGGTGATTTGAACCAAGGATGGAGTCCATTGTTAACATCCCAGCTTTGCCAAGTCAAGAAAACCATTCACAATTGGGCAGCCAGTGCTAAGCAATTTTCCTACTTTTGGAAAGCTCCCATCTTAGGAAATCCAAGAGCCACCTTAAGAAGTTCAAGAGATTTTCCTCCATGTGGATACAAGCAGTACCATGTTGCCAGTGTTTTCCACCCCGTTGCTGTGTCCTTGGTGATTTTAAGACTTCCTCAGTGCCCAGTGAGAATGAAATGACCTGTGATCATGTGATTTGAGAGCTCTGTGTTGTTTGTTGGCACATGAGTGTTCATGACAAGCTGGACACACCAGTCGTGGCTCTGTTGAGTTAAATTCATCCCAATTTTGTGCAAACAGCAGCCCCGAGATGCTGAGAAGAGCAAGCGCAGTGGGTGGGTGTGCATGCACACGCCTGGGGGCTGACTGCTGTGTGGGCAGAAGGTTTTGCACTGTTGTAATTCTTCACTCTCCCAAGATGGAGGAAGAAATCAAATCTTTTTTAAATTAAAATATAGAAATCTATATGAAATGAAAAAATATCAAAATGAATGAAATATGACCTGTTAATTTATCATGGATGTAATTTCACATCTATATACTATTGCCGGCCGGGGGTCTCTGTACAAATCATGAACGGGACGGGACTGCTGAGGAACGCGCCTCGAGCTGTTTGTTTTCCAGCATCAGTCTCATTACTTGGTTATGACTATGGGAAGATGCCACCAGCTGACATCTGTGGCAGCAGGCAAAGAACTTAATGGCACAGCTTACTTGAAAAATTTTTTGAGCAAGCTCACAAAGCAGAAGCATATTGACAGTAGTTCTATCCAACCACTATAAGCTCACGTACCTTTTGTTAAAACTGTGCTTGCTTCTTTTGAATACAATACCTGCTTGCAAGCCTTAAAACACAATGCACTGAGCTCCATTATTAAACTGAGAAGTTCCTAATATCTTGCCTGAGATACTTTTTTGAAGGTTAGTGAGTTATTCTAGCCAAGCACTAACACACAGGCCATTTTTCTATTTCTCCTTACTTTTCTACTTCTATAACTCTTGTGCTGACAAATCCTATGGCTGCTGCTTAGCTCCAACCGCAGTTCTGCTTTCTCTGAGGTCTGCCTTTTGTAGCTTTCCCAAAACCCCCTGATTTGAAGGATTCCCACTATTCCCCCTCTCAGTACAACTAAACAGAAACCTTTGTATCCGTGTCATTTATTAACTACCTTGCATTTTATAGCTTTACTATAGTATACCTGCTTAGTACTTGCTTAAAGCATCCTTTTTGCTCGCATTAAGCCTTGCTATATTCCAACACAGCAATTTTAATGCTGTGAAAGTCCAATCAGTTCAAAGGGCAAAAGTCATGTCTGATAGCAATTACAAGTCATTGTTCCAAAAAAGTCTCGCCTGTTCCAAGGTCTTAATTCAAAACCTCCCTCCATGTCTAGACCTTCATCCACCATCTGTGTGAGATTTTGAGAATTCTCTGTGAATCCATTTCCTACCTCTCTCCCCTGTGTGATAAAAACTTCTTTGATAGTTTTGCCCATCATTTGTCACACACACCAATGTATGCAAGGTATTACTACTAGTACCACTACCAAAACACCCAATCCATAGAGACCTATTCTACAAAGTTCCCTTTGGCCAAGGTGCAAAGTTCCATCTTTGGAACAAATCATTTAACCATGACCCACCATATTCTTTTTTTGGAGCTGTCAAATCTTTCAGCTTTTGTATGCTTCTCTGGATGGATTCAGAGTGATCAGACAGGTTCATACAACACAATCCTTCAAATTCCTCACAACCATGTCCATGTGCCAGTAAAAGAAAATCAATTGCTGCTCTGTTCTGTAAGGTTGCATGTCTGACAACACTAACATCAGTCATCATGTCACTAATTGCAATGCAAGTAGCACTGTCTTCTTTCTCCAGCCAACACCCCAATCGCTATAATGGTTTCAATGCCTCACCCGAGGCAAGTGGATGTAGAAATTAATTTGATGTAACTCATTTTGCAGGGCCCTAGGGTCTGAAATTGCTATTACACTTTTTTTTATAATGATGGGCAAATCTTTTTTCTCTGTGTTTTCTCTTGATGGCTTTTTTAATGATAAGTGCTATCACAGTGACTTGTCTGATGCTACATGGGCCGCCTTTAATTTTTGAGGAATTCCCTATCAGGCTCTACCTCCACAAATGAGCCAATATTCTGTTACTAATTGTCGTGGGGACTCATCTAGGTCATCTACTTGTCAGCAGTTTCACCCTTAGGGGACACTGGGGTAGTACAATTGCACCACAAACTTGAGTATCTGTCCACAGGATGATGGGGAGTAACATTTAACTGTGGATCTCCCTGGTACTGAAACTCAGCACAAAATTCCATTAGAAATGAGCCAAGAATTCCAATTCTTGAGGTTCACAAGGTGCTCTAAGAAGATCAGGGGCCCAATGATGCCAGCTGGTTATGGGATTGGTCTCGTTGGCAGCCACACACCAATATTTGTCACGATTGGGTATTGGCCATTCCTTGGCTGGCACTGGCACACCGACCAAACAGGTCACCAAGGGTTTGTCTGGGCTCAATTGGTCAAACATATGGTGTCTGAGCCTGCTGACTTGGCTAAAGCAAGGCAAACATTCATTTTTGGTTGATCTACAGGCATATATGCACTGCAAAAGCAAGCAAGCAAAACCAGCAAGCGCCAGTATATCATTTGATCAAACTCCATGTTTCTGTTCAGCTGCTTTTTGGCAAAAGCTTCCCCATCTCTTTCAGTTCTCAAGCAAATCTTTTAGCACTTGTTCAGGGACTGGCCAACTATAGGGCACTAAACTGTCCCTCTGACCTTCAGTTTTTACAAATTTGGATATCTTAGAATTCTTTTGAACAAAACAGACACCATGCTTTTGCTGAAAGAGCTCTATGATACAAACCATTTTCACAGTCTAAAGATCAACAATGAAACTGAAGATTTGTAGCTTTCACAGGTTGAACAGGGAACGTCTGGCATGAACCGTAGTTTCTCCGTGCGGCTCACGTCTGCGTGCTCATTTCCCTGCTGGTGGAATTGTCGGTGCGCTCTTGTGTACGAGACGGTTTCACGTCCTTCGCGGGGACCCACTTAGGTCTGGCACCTGTGCAAATAAATACAAGCATACCCTTTGCCCCAAGTGATTAGTGCAAATGGTCCTTCAATTTCTCCTAACTCAAGGTTTCTAATCAAAACTGTAGGATTTTCTTTCAGTTTTGCCTGTGTGCTGTTTGAAAAGTGCCTCAAAATTGGAAGGTTAGGTCCTACAAAAGATCTATTCAAAATATAAAGACATCTAAAGCTTTGTTCTACCTTATCAGAGGTATTGCTTGGGGAACTCCCACTTTTGTTGACCTAGAATGGGTTTTAGAGTGTGGTGCATCCTTTCAACTATTGCCTGACCTGTGTGGGCATAGGGATTTCCAAAAGTGTGGCAAACATTCCAGTCCATCAGAAATGTCGCCACTTTTTGAGCTCTGCATGTGTGGCCATTTGTCGGTTTTTGCCTCATGGTGGATCAGTTTGGCGAGCTCTGGACCCCAGTGACACTGACAAGGACAAAAGCAAAAGACGAGAGGCACTCTTTCTTCTCGGGACCAAAGTCCCACAGCTTTAATGGAGAACAACTCCAGGAGAGAAAGGACGCATCCAGGAGAGGAAAGAAGATGTCCAGGAGAGGAACGAGAGCGTTCACCTCGTGGCAGGAGATTTTAAACCCTGGGGGAGGGAGGGCGGTAGAAAGGAACTACCATCGTTCAACATATGTAAATCACTACACTGTAGTTTTCTGCATAAATTGCTGCACTTGTTGCAAACAAAATCCTAAAATCTCCCCAAACACAACCATACAGTCCCAAATGATCACAATGAGGGAGAAAAAACACTCAACCCCCCTGTATACCCAGGCACCAGGTGTCACAAGGAGTACAAGCCCCTGCAATTACAAAGTCCACACACACAAGCTCACTGGGAAAGGAGTATCTCTTTATGAGGGGACAGAGTGCTCGCTTTTCTCAACACAACACACACCATAAATCACAACAGCATCCACCTACATCATCTTCCTTAAACATTCACACACTGAAAACACAACCACAATTACGACACACAGGAAAAATTGCAGCAACAAAACAGCATTTGCTCAATTCACCCCCAGAATTGCTAGCAGGTCCTTCTTGACACAGCAAATCCTTTCTGCCGGCAGCCAGACCCAAACTCAAACTGTACAGGTGTACGTTGTGCGCAGGACATCTCTGTGTGACTTAGGAACAGCCCTTCCCCTGCGTTTGCCTTACGGGTTACTTTATACAGAGTTAAGCATTCCCTTTCTCCACAGTCCCAGCAGTCTTGTCTGTCCCCCACGAGGAACAGCCCAGAGCCAAGGTGCCTCCAGGAAAGGAATGTCCTGGCAGCACCCAGAGACGACCACAGCGCGGTTGCTCTCGCTGGAGCAGAGAAGCGCTCCTGCCGCGGTCACTACAGGTCACCTGAAGCGTGTATTCAGCAGAACCGATCATGAGGTGAATGAGAAAGGAACATTTCATGTTCCTGGTGTTTAAGCATTGTAGAGGAAGCTGTGAGCTTGGCCAGTGGCAATACAGTGTAGAGGGCCAGCTAGGAAGGCTGAAAAAGAAAACGATATTCATGCTTGCAAAAAAAAAATCAATGGCACAAGTGGTAATTTATTAATTTCCATCTCAGAGCTTTGAAGAACTAGAAATCAAGTTTTACAGAGAGAACATTGTTTCCTACAGCATAGAGGGTGGAGCATTTAACTGAGAGCAAATTCCTGTACAGTTGAATTACACCACTGAATTTAGGTCACAGTACCTTAGAACTCTATTCCTAACAACTCTTGTAATATCTACATAAAAGATGCAGTTGCAGAACAGGAAGGTCATCTTGCAATGGTGCCTGCAGTATCTGGAGTGAAATGGGCACCTTTGTGGCTGGGGAGCTGCATGGGCCAAAAGGAGCCAGGGGTGCTGGTGGCCTTGAGCAGCTGAAGATGAGGCAGCGTGTGGCCAGGGGGCCAAGAAGGCCAAGGGCATGGTGGCTGTGCCAGCAGCAGTGGGGCAGCAGGAGCAGGGCAGTGAGCGTGGCCCTGTGTTGGGCAGCGCTGCGGCCACAACTGGAGTGCTGTGTGCACTTGTGGGCCCTGGGGAGCAGAAAGTCATGGAGGGGCTGCAGCGTGTGCACAGAAGGACAGGGGAGCTGGGCAAGGGGTGCAGCACAAGGCCAGGGAGGAGGTGCCGAGGGAGCTTTAGCCTGGACAATGGGAGGCTCTTGAGGGGTCTTCAGCATCTCCGCAATGCATCCAAATATTTAGCCATGTTAAGACTGGACTTTCCCTCTATTTTCGTTAGTTTGTACTTTACTTGGAGGAGGAGACCTATTCATTTTCTCTTTCTCCCAACTAAGGTTCTTTCCACAATTATTTCTTGCCCTGATACAGCACTGGGAATGGTTCTGCTCAAAGTATTTTTTCCAAGGTACCACTTCTAGGGAATGCAGTATTTTTGTGTGAGAACACATCATTCTGTGCCGGGACTTTGCTGCAGAAGGAGCTGTTGTGTTTCTAGGCCAGCCAGTATGGCCTTACAGATCACCTTAAAATGAGCAGTGCCTGTGCCTTTCTGCAGCCCTGGGAATCAATGTGTGTTGTGTTTGGGAATTGAGCAGGAGATCAATGCCCTTGCATTCCAGCTGCTTCTCAGAGATCACAGGAGTGGGAGGGGCTGGGCTGCAGTTTGGATTCCAGGCACTTCAGCACCATCAGTGTGCTCTTGTCCAAGACAAGACCTTGGCCGAGCACAGATGCACAAAGAGTGCAATTCCCAGTGCAGTGCTCTGGGTCTGATTGCATTCCATAAGGACCCACATGCTCCAGATGCCCCAAGAGTGTGGGTTACTGAAGCAACAGGTAACCAATCTCAGGACTGCAGCTGATCATGTCAATGGCCACCAAGTCTTGAACTGTGCAGCAACAGAGGACAGTAAAGAGATATCATAGTAGTGAGATCTATCTCTCTATGTTTCTTCCTATCTATCTATCTATCTATCTATCTATCTATGTAACATTTACATAATTGAATCTTCCTGGCTCAAGTCCAAGGCAGTTGGAGGTGCAAAGCTCACCTAAAGCCGCATCCCTTTCAGGAGAGGATTAGAGACATGTTCCCTCAACTGATTCTGAGCAGGCAGAGATGTTTCCCCCTCCAGATCTGGTGGTTTTTTCCCCCAGAGTTGTATTCCTCCTCCAGCCTCTTGTGCCCTGAAGTCCCCAGTTAATTCTTTAAATTTCTGCCTCTCCTAGAGACGTGGAACAATTCCATGTTTAGGTGGTGTTTGGTGACTCTGGTCATACGTGCCATGCATTACATGACGCATGGTTTCCTTCACTGGCATCCCCAGGCCTGTGTAAGTGCATTCGTGCATGGGGCCTTAGGGGAGTCTCTGTTTCTGCTGGTCAGAATTCTCAGTTGACAAAAGAGGGAGAAGAAACACCTTGGTCCTCCTGCATATACTGAGGTGGCCATAGAGGCTCTGTGACCTCCATCAGAGATCTTTGCACGCATCCTCATCTCCTGAATGACCAGGTTTTCTAACAAGAGTGTGGATGTCAGAAAGGCAGGAAGGCTGGTGCAGGCCTGAAGAGAACTCCAGAAGTTTCACTCACAAGGAGGGAGCTCACCCAGGAAGCCACCTGCAGAGCCTGGATGGAGCTGTGGGACAGGGCAGGATGTCAGTCACTACTGAAAGACAAACAGGACATGGCAGAAGCAGAGGGAGGCCCTCACCAGACCCTTGAGAAATGCCACACCTTCCCTGTCAGCTGCCTGAGAGGCTCTTGCAGCTTCAGTCCCAGATGGCCCCTGATTGTAGGGCCAGGGTCACTTTGGAATCTGTGCCTTCCCTTGAACAGAGAATGACCCAGCAGAGCAGCAGCACAGTGCTTTGGGAACGTGTGAGCCCAGCAGTCTTTGAGTCTTGGCCCACAAAGGTCATATGGGAAGCTGAAACCCATCTTCTCTTGCTTTCTGTGCAGGTGCTTCTAGAGAGAGAGCAGGAGCAGACTGCTTCATCAGAGATGCCATGCCAGACTCAGGGACAGCTGTTCCCAGCCCCAGAGCAGGAAGAGCAGCTCGGGCAGCAGGTGGAAGTGCCACAGGAGAAAGGCCAGGTAAGCCTGACTGGCCAGGGCACAGAGGGAAGGGAAGGAATAAGGGCATAAACCACAGCTCTTGGTTTATGCCCTGAGGAGGCCAGGAATCCCACAGGCACTGGAAGCACAGAGCCTTGGAATCTGCAGAGAACAGCCCTGGGACAGGAGGTTTGCAATGGAGGCAGATGTGGGTAGGGAAGCAGAAAGAAGTGGCTGAATCAATGTGATTTTGAGGCTGCAAGAAAAAAAAAAAGCTGAGCCTGATGGCAGCTCCCAGTCACTTGCTCTGCTTTTTTGTGTACAGAAGATCAAGGCAGAGCCACAAGCAGAGCTGCCTGAAGCTCAGAGTGACATGGCAGTGAAGGGGAGGAACAAGAAAGACATGAGAAGAATTCAAGAGAAGAATCTTTCTCAGCAGAGGGGCGATCGACACAACCAGGTGAATGAAAGAGTGGCAGCCACTCCTCTCATGAAACATCCTCTCACTTGTTTTGTAGAGAACATGAAGGAACAGCTTGATGCAGAGCTTCAGATAGCTCACAGTATGGTCAAGGCAAGGCAGAAGTGGCTGGAGGAAGAAATGAAAATCATCAGTCAGAAACTTAATGTCTTCTGTCAGTCTCTGAAAAACCAAGTGAGTGAAAGAGGGATGCAGCCACTGCAGTCACCAAAGTGGTGTTTTCTGGCCTTCTTGCCTTTCCACTCAGAGCAGCAGGGAGTAGGGTGGTGCCTCTGAGTGCCATCCTGCTTTAGTGTGTATCACAGTCACTCTGAAGGACATTCCCTGCTGTGCAGAATCTCAACTGCGGCCTGGACAGTGAAACTTGTCCTTTGGCCTTCTGGCCAGCAGTCATCCAAACTGATTCCTGCTGGCCTGTTCCTGCTCCCTCTGTTTCTGGAGGTATTTTTACAGTGGAATGCAGTGACCCAGATGGAGGATTGAAACAAGCTGTTTTATCCCCTGTCAATCTGTTCTTTCCCTTTCCTCACAGTCGATGACTCTTGGCTGACAGGGACAAGCTGCAGTGTCTGACTGCTTTGTTCTGTTTGACTTGAGCTGCAAGTGCTGACTTCTCACAGGGCAGCCTGCACAGACTTCCGAGAATGTCTGGCAGTGAAGGACCCCAAGTTAGGAGTGAGGCACAGGAACAGTGCCCACCAGAAAGTCTCCAGGTCCGGCACATCACGGGCTCTGAACTTGCTGCCGCAGCAGCATCACCTCGAGGAAGCTCTTCTGTGACACCTGGGAACTCGAGCTCGGGCAGTTTGTTCATCTCCCTGGAACAGCAGACTGAGGAGAAGTACCTGGAGATGCTGGGTACGTCTGGGCTCTTTCTTGTCTCAGGGACAGTGTGCTGTGTGCAGGTGCCAGCAGAGCTGTACCAAATGCTCCTCCTGAGTTTGGTGCCACAGGGCCATTTAGGACTCCCCAGAGGAAGTGCTGCGCTCCAAGGCAGCGAGAGAGCGCTCTCGGTGTTTCTGCTGCCTCTGAGGGCACCTTGGACTGGCTTGGGTTTGCCTGAGCTTCCCTCTCTGCTGAAGGCTGAAGCAGGGATTGTTCTTGCATCAGCAGAAGGCTGTGACCTAGCAAATGATCTAGAAGTGCTGTGTGCTAGTGGCCAAACTGAACAGAATTTTTAGCTTCCTAATTCTCCTTAGACTCTCGAATTCGAACCAGTCATCAGCGCAAAAAAACTTCAGAGAAATGGACTGGCTTTGGAGTTTTGTCTTTTTGGTTGGGGATTTTTTTTGGGGGGGTGGGTGTGGTAGACAGAGAGAGGCGCTGCAGAAGATCTCGCGATGTAACGGAAAGGCAAGACCCTCAGATCCCCTTAGATAAGACCATCTGCTTCCCATAGATAAGAAACTAACATAAGAAGGTAGCCTCCCTTAACCAAATTCTAGTAACTTTCCATCCCCTACCCAGTAACACTCCACCTCTTACTAACCATAGATAGTAAAGACAGACCCATGCTGACGTAGAGACCCCTTAGACTATAAAAACCCAAGAGATGAGATAATAAACGCCTTTTGACCGTCCATCACATTGATGTCTGCGTGTGCCATTAGCCCGAGTAGCCCTAGTGAGTAGGCCACCGTGCTGTTCGTCTGAACCAAGTCGCCTGCCTTGCTTCAGAAAGCAACAAACTGGTGCCGAACCCGGGACTGCTGCAGCCCCCGGGGTTCGGCAACTCTCCTGGCCAGAGATCAGCGGCTGTGGCAGCAGGTCTGACCACAGCGGGAGGGACGCCTCCAGACCAGCGTGGACCATGGAAGCCATTGCGAAGGTCGTAACAGAGATGCATGCACAATGGGGTATAGAATGTAAATTTAGGGATTTATCTCTCGCATTGCCGAGACTGATTAAGCTTGGGGCTATTGAAAGCCCCGTGGACGTCCTACATTCGGACGTGTGGGATAATTGTACAAAAGCCCTGGCGGAGGACACCATGTCCTCGGGCTCAGGGAAAGCCCTAAAATCGTGGGGCAGGGTTGTCCAGGCTCTGCAAAAGGCTCGACAAGAGCAAGCAACCTGGATAGCCGCGCGAACTTGTTTATTAGCCGTGCCGCAGTTGGGGGTGGGCGCGGCGACACAAACCGCGGAGGGGCCTGACCCGGGCGGGCGCGCGGAGGCGTGAACGCCAGACCCCCCTCAGCGAGTGGATTCACCATCGGAGGGGGGGGAACACCCGCGGACGTTCTGGCGGGGCTCGCGGAGGAGGCGCGGAACGCGGCCGAATCGGCGGACCCCGTAGGGACCGATAAAAACGCCCCCCCACCATATGCGTTTGAAAATGGCGCCGAACCGCGTGGTCCGGGCGGAAAGGAGGAGGCGGGGGGCGGAAGCGCGGTCAGCCCGCTTAACAACGCATGCGCGGGAGAGCGGGGGTACGGGGCGGCCCCCGCGGAGGCGCGTAAGACCAATCAGAGCCCTCAGTTCACATTAGGTCCTTATAGGGCAAGGACCTCCCCCAGCAGGAGGCGGGGGAACCCCAGGGAGAGGGAACGGCCCGACCCCCGCAGGAGGGGGCGGGGTCGGAGTCCGGGGAAAAGGCAGAGCAGCCCGGAAGCGTCTCTTTATTCAACTTCCGGCTCGGACTCGGGCTCGAGCTCCGAGCCCGAGATAGGATCGGAGGATTCCGATCTGGATTACGGCTTTAACAGAGAGGGAGCAGCGGCATGTAAGGTCACTAGCCACAGTGCTCCCGCTTGGGTGAAGGGGTTACCAGAGGAAAACCAAACCCCTCTCACAAACTGGTGGAAAATAAAAATGGCTTGCGCGGAATGGGCTCCGTCTGCCACTTTAGTGTTCCCGGTGCGTGTGGGGGGGGCAGGTGGAAACCAAAGGACTTATTCACCAGTCAATCCGAAAGATGTGCAGGCAATTGTTAAAGCGATTGCGGATAAGGGAATTAATTCTGCCATGGTTTGCACACTTATTGACGGCCTTTTTGGTGGGGACGATATGCTTCCCTTCGATATTAAGCAGACATGTAGAATGATATTCGATGGTGCAGGGATGATCGTTTTCAAACAAGAATGGGAGGATAATTGCATGAAACAGCTAGCCTTGGTAACAGGGGCAGACCATCCACTGCACGGTTCCAGCATACAGAGGCTTATGGGCACAGACCCCCCCTATGATCACCCCCCAGCAACAGGCTGAGGGCCTGCGAGCCCATGAGGTCATGACAACGACCCGAGCTACCCGAGAAGCCATCCGTGACGCTTCTAAAGTGGTAGCCAAACCCTCTCCATGGTCTTCCATAAAACAGGGTGAGAGTGAGAGCTTCACTCAATTCGTGGACAAGCTCCAGGCTGCATTAGATTCCTCTGCGTTACCTTCAGAGGCAAAGGGTCCCGTGCTGGCAGAGTGCTTACGCCAGCAATGCAACTCAGCCACTAAGGACATTTTAAGATCACTGCCACAGGGGTCTAATATAGCTGCCATGATCAGACACGTTGCAAAGGAGGAACACCTAGCTCCCATCCAAGCAGCAGTTCAAACTGCAATAACCAGCGTGATGGCATGCCTTAAGTGCGGCCAGGCAGGCCACTTGGCAGCAAACTGCCCCCAGTCAAGGCGCCTATCAGCAGCTGCTCCACCACGCCAAGCGGGAGGCAGGGGACCGTGCTGGGGGTGTGGAAGGAAGGGGCACTTAGCTAAGGAATGCAGATCCAGGCCCCAGGGAAACGGGAGAGGGAGGGGGTGGCCGGGCCCTGTTCAGCCCCCTCCCACCTGGAATATGCAGCGGCCCAGCTACAGCAACCCCCAGTGGGGCAGGGGACTCTCATACCCTATGCCCCCACAGGGAGCAGTCACCTTTGCATCCCCCCCAGCAATACAATGGCAGAGTTGTGCAGCACCCTCAATACCTTCGCACCCCCCACCACCACAACCCGCGCCGGAGTCACAGGACCAGCAGGGGACGCCCCAGAGCGGGATCCCTGGGTGGCCTTGGTCAGGAAAATAGGGAAGGAGCCCTTGATGGTGTGGGGGACATGCCGCCTTTACGGCAGCCAAGATCCTCACGTCATAGGGCTTCAGTTTTGGGCGGACACGGGATCAGACTGCACGATTATTCCCCAAACGCATTGGCCCGGACATTGGCAATTCAAAGAAGTCCCCCCAGTGAACGGAGTGGGGGGGCAGTCCCGGGCATGGAAAAGCACCCAGCTGGTGGCTATAACACTTCACACAAAAAAGGGACCAGAACAGACAGTAGCAATCTACCCCTACATTTTGCAGAATTCTCCACCCCTGTTAGGAAGGGATGTTCTCTCCTTGCTAGGATTTCGGATCACAAATTTATCCTGAGGGCCACTGCCGTACACCCTCCGCTGCCAATCAAATTGACTTGGAAATCATCAGACCCTGTATGGGTTCAGCAGTGGCCCCTGACAGAGCCTCGAATGGCAGCCTTGCTGGAACTGGTCGATCGAGAACTGCACAAGGGTCACATAGAACCCTCCACCAGCCCATGGAACACCCCGGTATTCGTGGTCCTCAAAAGGTCCGGACAAGGCTATCGTCTCGTCCACGACCTGAGAGAAGTGAACAAGACTATCAGACCCATGGGTCCAGTCCAGACACTGCTTCCCGCGAACTCAGCCATCCGCACAGGATAGCCATGTGCAGTACTGGACATCAAGGACTGCTTCTTTTCAATACCCCTGCACCCTGAGGACAGAGAACGATTCGCCTTTTCCGTGGCATTTTGGAACGGCGAGCGGCCCAACCTTCGCTTCCAATGGAGAGTACTTCCGCAAGGCCTGGTCGACAGTCCCACTATATGCCAAATCACCGTGGACAAAGCACTGACGCCAGTCCGACACTCCTACCCCACCGCAACCATCATCCAGTACATGGACGACATCTTGGTCGCAGCACCATCGACAAGCCAAGTGGATCACCTGGTGTCCACAGTCACGGAAACCCTTCAGGCCAACGGCTTCGAGATCGCGAGTGCAAAGATCAAGAGAGGACCCTGCGTGACCTTCCTGGGAGTAGGCATCACGAGCTCCTACATGACACCCCCCGAGATGAAGATCAACCGAGACATCGAGACGCTCCATGACATGCAACGCCTGGTGGGATCGCTGCAGTGGCTTCGCAACATCGTCCTGATTCCTCCCGAGGTCATGGACCCTCTGTACGACCTCCTGAAAGGAAAGAACCCCTGGGATCCAAAGGAGCTGACACCGCAAGCAACGAGCTCCCTCGACTTCATCGAAAACCAAATGGCCACTGGCACGCTTGCCAGGTGGAACCCAGCCATGCCACTGGACCTGTACGTCCACTTTACACCGAAGGGGGGAGTGGGAGCACTGGCCCAAGGACTTGCAGAAAAGGCCCGACCGATCCAATGGGTGGTCCTCGGAAGACCCGCTCGTGCATTTTCCCCAGGAATCGAGTTCATCGCCAACCTCATCATGAAAGGCAGGAGACTCGCCTTGAAACACCTAGGGACAGAGCCGACAAGCATCCACCTTCCGTTTTGCAAGCAGCCGACCACAGAGTCAGCCACAATATCGGAGTACCTGGCCCTTGCTCTTTCCGGCTTCGGAGGAGAAATCTCCTACTCTTCCAAGCCACCCTGGACCAAGCTGCTGACCGTAGTCGACATGGACATGCCACCGAAGGTCAAGGACAGACCGCAGCCGGGACCAACGGTCTTCACAGACGCTTCCTCCACGACTTCAACCGCAGCAGCAGTGTGGCAGGCAGGAGAGCAATGGCACTGCGTCAAAGCGAGGGACCCCACACTGTCAGTGCAACAACTAGAGGCAGCAGCAGTGGTTTTGGCGTGCGGACTCTTCCAAGACGAACACCTCAACATCGTAACGGACTCCATATTCGTGGCAAGGCTCAGCCTAGCCATGGCAGGACCAGGAGTGTCAACATCAGCAGCAGCCCTAATGCTGGAAGAAGCACTCTCCTCGCGACAGGGCACCATGTCAGTCATCCACATCAACAGCCATGACCCAGTCAAAGGTTACTTCCAGATCGGCAACGACAAAGCGGACGCCGCAGCGAAAGGCGTTTGGACCTTGCAAAGAGCCCGTCAACTGCACGAGTCGCTCCACATCGGAGTCAAAGCACTAGCAAAGAGATGCGGAATCTCGACGGCGGACGCCAAACATGTGGTAGCCACCTGCCCTCATTGTCAGAAGTCACCCCTTTGGTCCTACGGAGTCAACCTGAGAGGTCTCAAGCCCTCAGAAATCTGGCAGTCGGACTTCACGTGGTGCGAAATACTGAGGCCCCGAGCATGGCTTGCAGTGACAGTAGACACTTATAGCGGAGCGATCGTAGCTACACAGCACCCCAAAACCAACTCCAAAGCCACAATTCAACACTGGCTGACAGCCATGGCTTGGCTAGGTATCCCCAAGCAGATCAAAACGGACAACGGCTCCAACTTCAAATCCAAACAAGTACAGGAATTCGCCTTGAAATGGGGTATCACGCTAGTGCACGGCATCCCCCATAACAGTACCGGACAGGCCATAGTAGAGAGAGCAAACCAGACCCTGAAAACCAAGATAGAAGTGTTGGCAAAAGCAGAGGGCTTTGCCAATGCCATTCCCCCAGGAGATCAGGCATGCATGCTGGCAACCGCCTTGCTGGCACTGAATCAATTCCCTAAGGGAGATGAAACAAACAGTCCCGTTCAAAAACACTGGGTCACTCGAACATTAGAAGAGGGCCCGCAGGTGGTAATCAGAAACGAGCTAGGCGAGTGGGAACGGGGTTGGAGGCTGATGCTCACAGGGCGAGGGTACGCAGCGGTCAAAAAGGACGGCAAAATCAGGTGGTGTCCACTTAAGTCGATTAAACCGGACCTTCAGGGCGAGCAGAATGAGACTGACGAGAATTGCGAGTATTTGTTTACAGGATCTGCTCGTGGGACGCCCTTGTGACGCGTACTTCCCAGTTCCGGACGAAAGCGACAGACCAGCAAGCCGCCAAGCAGCACCCGAGAGACCCGCACGGGTGAGACCCAAGCACCAAGGGTGTTTCTGTGCGATTTTGCTGTTGGGGCTTGTTGCCAGGGGGCAAGCCGGGGGGCTTGTTGCCAGGGGGCAAGCCAGCCCAGACCACTACCCCCATCAGCCCTTCAGGTGGGTCATGCAATACCTTAGTAGGGGCAAAGCGCTCAGACAAATCACCACACCGAACACCCCATCCTTCGTGCTCCGCATCACCGACCTGTTTCCAGGACAGCCAAAGGTACACCCCTATTCCCCACACGTCACACACTCGTACCTATCCTACTGGTGCCCAGCTTCAAACCCTGGTAAAAGCTACTGCAATCACCCAGGGTGGGGATACTGTGGGCACTGGGGCTGCGAAACCATAGTTACAGATGCCAGGCCATCGGGGCCTGGGTGGGATCCACAAGAGCCAGACAAATTCTTACAGTTCACCTGGGCACCCATCGGTTGCAAAATACCCTTCTTCTTTCATGGGAACTTCCATCGAAACCAACATAAAGTCCCTAGATTTCGGGCATGCACTGAGTACAACATGACGGTCTTGCAGCCAGATCACCCTAGCTGGGCCACAGGCAGAACGTGGACAGTAGTCCTTCAAGGGTCAAAAGAGAGGGCGAACGTGCAAATTATCAGGCTCCAACCGTCAGCACCCCGAGCAGTCGGACCCAACAAAGCGATTAAAAGCGTGCCGAAAGGGAGAAACGTAACCTACCCCAAAACCTTACCCACAGGGGTCAGCAAAGTCCCAACCGGTCAAGCGGAAACCTTTCAGATGAGCCGCTTAACCGAGTCAGACTCAGACCCAATCCTTCGTATGTTAGAAGTTACCTTTGTATCCCTGAACGAATCCAACCCTAACCTAACCGAATCCTGCTGCCTTTGTTACGATGTCAAACCTCCCTATTTTGAAGGAGTCGCCTTAAACACTCCCTTCAGGTATTCCTCAGCCAATGCCCCTCACCAGTGCAGATGGGACACCCCTCGCAAGGGAATCACCCTGAGTCAAGTCACAGGCCGAGGTAGATGCTTTGGCAATGCAACCCTAGCTAGGCGGAAAGGCAACGTCTGCGCCAAAATCGTCAAGCCTAACAGGAAAAACAATAAATGGGCAGTCCCAGCCGCATCCAGGATGTGGGTTTGCCAGCGATCCGGAGTGAGTCCTTGTGTGTTCCTTCCCAAATTCAATGACTCTAACGACTTCTGTGTCCAAGTTCTGATTGCTCCTAGGATCCTGTACCACTCAGACGAAGAAATGTACCATCTTCTTGAGGGACCCGGCCAGATCCACAAAAGAGAAATATTGACAGGTATAACTATCGCAATGCTGCTGGGTCTGGGAGCAGCCGGAACGGCCACAGGAGTCTCAGCCCTAGCGACCCAGCACCAAGGACTGTCCCAGCTGCAAGCAACGATTGATGAGGACCTGCAAAGGATCGAGAAATCCATCTCCTTTCTAGAGAAGTCGGTCTCCTCACTCTCGGAAGTGGTCTTGCAGAACAGGCGAGGCCTGGACCTCCTGTTCATGCAGCAAGGGGGCCTGTGCGCCGCCTTGAAAGAG
This sequence comes from Melozone crissalis, assembly GCF_028551555.1. Classification (NCBI taxonomy): domain Eukaryota; kingdom Metazoa; phylum Chordata; class Aves; order Passeriformes; family Passerellidae; genus Melozone; species Melozone crissalis. The sequence goes on along the minus strand of NW_026535783.1, from coordinate 13,809,379 downwards.
GAGTGCTGTTTCTACGCAGACCACACGGGAGTCGTGAAGGACTCCATGGCAGAACTCCGGAACCGACTGGCTCAGAGACAGAAAGACAGGGAGGCCCAACAGGGCTGGTACGAGTCCTAGTTCAATCAATCACCTTAGCTAACCACTCTGATTTCTGTCCTGATAGGTCCATTAGCGATGCTGTTTCTAACAGTCACCTTCGGACCATGCCTGCTGAACAAGCTAGTCTCGTTCGTTCAGACCCGCCTGAAACGGACCAACATCCTGTTCTTAAGCCGACGACAATTGCTGTGAATTCAACCAGAGAATTCAACCAGAGAATTCAACCAGGGAACACCGTCAGTCACAAGATCCTCCAAACTTGTCTGACAAAAGCTTACTCAAGACTCCCAAGAACCTTTTCCCTTGTCAAGCTACAACCTTACACCTCATTTAAGTACCTATGTGCATGACTACCTCATTCATTTGTGAAAAGGGGGGGGGAGATGTGGTAGACAGAGAGAGGCGCTGCAGAAGATCTCGCAATGTAACGGAAAGGCAGGACCCTCAGATCCCCTTAGATAAGACCATCTGCTTCCCATAGATAAGAAACTAACATAAGAAGGTAGCCTCCCTTAACCAAATTCCAGTAACTTTCCATCCCCTACCCAGTAACAGTCCACCTCTTACTAACCATAGATAGTAAAGACAGACCCATGCTGACGTAGAGACCCCTTAGACTATAAAAACCCAAGAGATGAGATAATAAACGCCTTTTGACCATCCATCACATTGATGTCTGCGTGTGCCATTAGCCCGAGTAGCCCTAGTGAGTAGGCCACCGTGCTGTTCGTCTGAACCAAGTCGCCTGCCTTGCTTCAGAAAGCAACAGGTGGGGGGGAGGGTGGGGTTGTTTTTGTGCTGTTTATTTTTGGTGAGGTTTTTTTGCTGTGTTTTTCTCCATCCTGAAGGAGCCCTTCTGCCCCACGTCTTACTGATGTCATTTTTATGACTGTTACCACTACTACATCTGCAGTTTATTTTCATAAGAATGCTATAGTTTTGTCAAAAAAAGAATACTATCTTTTTTATCAATAAGAACTACTTAGAAAGAACTTCAGGTTAAAGGACAAATAGAGAGCACGAGGTGTTTTCCATGTGCTCCCAAAGAAAAAAGCTGTATCTTTATAACAACTTTTATTTAATCTTCTAGTTTTATCCTTCTCAAAGTGTGTCCAAGAGACACATCCAAGTGGCAAGATCAGATAAAACTGTACTGCAGGCATTTCTCAGGAGAAAGCCTCCAGCCCAGTCATGGTATATTCCTGAGATTCATGGCACTTTTCCATACCCGATTCCCACTCTTTGCCACGACTGTTAAAATCCTACGCATTGGCCCAAGCCCTGCTCAGATCAGTCTCTAAGAAAACACATCAAGTCCTTTGTGATTCTGCAGCACAACCCAATGAATCTGCTTCTTGCCCATAACAGCTGCCAGTGCTGTGCTCTCAGATAAGACCTGGTGGGGCTGAGACAAGAGCCCAGGGGATTCTGTGTCTACCATCACCTGTTGGGACAAAAAGGGCACTGATCCACACCTCGGTGGGGCTGATCTCAAAGCCCATCCTGTTGTGTCCTGAATGGGGGCAAAAGCTTGTACGGGGCTCAGGCTGGCTCTGGCTTCTTCCCATCAGTGCCTGTCAGTGCTCATGCTTGGGCTTTGCCAGCCTTGTTGTGGTCGCTGCCCTGCCCCTGGGGGCTGGAGGGACTGCAGAGGCTGGAGCCTCCCTTACATGGGAGGGTCCCGCTGCTGCAGCGCGGAGCTGCCTGAGGCTGCAGCCCCTTCTCTGGGCCGGCTTCTGCCTCGCACGGCCTGGACTCACAAGAGGGTCAGCATTGCGGAGGTCAGGTATATATGGGAAATATATATCCAATTGTGTCAGGAACCCAAGCATTTCCGAGGAACCCACTTGCTGCGGCAACTACGTCCAGATACGGACAACACTGGATAAACCAGACCAATGAAGAGCCTTTTTTTTATATTTTCAGGACATCAGTCTCAGGACTGATGACTGTTAGACAATGGAGAGAGGATGTTGCCAGCTCGCTGATCCACAGGGAATGCCAAGGAGGTGGAGCATTACAGCAAAGCATAAAACCATCTCAAGCCTAGATTTCAGCCAATCATACACAGAACAACACATATTGACAAGTCTTCTATCCAATCTTATAAAACACACATCATGGTAGTTAAAACAAAGACTGGTTAATAAGAGACAAAGAACAGAGCTCTATTCATGCAACCTTTCTAAAGATATACATTAAATAACCTTTTTGCCAGCCATAAGCCAATTCTACAGAGGCATATTGTTATTTGTCAGGTATGCTCTACTGTTTAGGAAACTTTTCTGCTGTATTTACAATGCTAACAAAACTTCAGTCTGAGGAATATATTTTTTTAACCACTTCATAAAAACCCTCTACCTTTATGGATTCCAACAAGCATCTCCTCTGGGCAGCTCTCTGTGTCACAGGGGTGCCTGAGGAGCACTGCTGTCCTCTGTGCCTGTGCCCGCCGTGCTGAGTTGGGAAGATGGGGACGTGTGCGGTGCCGAGAGGGCGAGTGCAATGGGAGCGACTGATCCGCGCTGTCAGGGTGAAGAGAAGCGGCGTGGTTCTTCACGCGGGGCACGGGCAAGGGCGTCTTTGAGCTCAGCCTGCTCATAAAGGGTGAGGGTCCTGATGCTGAAAGCCCCGTCGCAATTGGTTCTGGCATGAGCTGCTCTGGTTTACAACTGGGAAGGCATTCTATTGGCAAACTGCTGAAAGCTGGAGAAAATGTCCTCCTCTCCTGGAAATGCACGGCCCTGTGCTTTGTTTCCTCTCAAGAGAACTCTTCAAAGAAATGTACAAAATCAGTCTCTGTGCCAGCCATCTGCACTGCAAGGCTGCCAGTCTTGTTACTGTCATTGTTGCTGTTGATGTTACCCAGCTGACCCCAAAGGGCTCAGAGCCCCCGACAGTGGGGCTGCCTTTTGTATCTCCTGGAAGCTGGGATCTCCGCTTAAAGTCAGTATCTTGCATTTGAGCCAGGGGAGAGATGGCTCTTGGTTCTGTCATCTGTGAGAAGGGAGGAGCGTGAGGGAGAGGCCATTTCCTATTATGTAGAACCACATTTCTTTTCACATCTACCACCACATCTTTGAAGGAATAATCAAAATATTTCATAGTGACAGAGGGGTTCTAAGTCACAGCCACCAAATTAAAATGGGACAATTCAACAGCACTCTAGATGGATATGAAGTTGATTTTCCTCCCTGGCTGCTATCAGCAAGCAAGGTTGTTTTGGCAAAACAGAGCTTTTAGTGCTTGAAAGCACTGAAATGGAATAGTTGGAAAGCGACAGCAATGCCATTGCTACTGTTGATGTAGGAAACTCAAAGTGGATCACAATCCCATCCAGGGCTGCAAAAGGGCAGGAAACGTTGTGCAGAAGCATCTTTGCTTGCTGGAAAAAGAGGAAAATCAACAGGCCTTCTCTTCCTAACAAAACAAGCCAACAAGCCACAAGATGGAATCGTCACCCACTCCACTGTGTAAAGGCTTTAGATGCAGTGAGGCATGTTTGGTGGTGAAACAGCCTTTGTGCTGAGCACTGTCATGCAGGGATTGATGAAAGTCTGTCTGAAGGTGCCTCAAGAGCCTCTCACTGTCGAGGTTAAAGCTCCCTCAGCACCTCCTCCCTGGCCTTGTGCTGCAGCCCCTTGCCCAGCTCCCCTGTTCTTCTGTGCACACGCTGCAGCCCCTCCATGACTTTCTGCTCCCCAGGGCCCACAAGTGCACACAGCACTCCAGCTGTGGCCGCAGCGCTGCCCAGCACAGGGCCACGCTCACTGCCCTGCTCCTGCTGCCCCACTGCTGCTGGCACAGCCACCATGCCCTTGGCCTTCTTGGCCCCCTGGCCACACGCTGCCTCATCTTCAGCTGCTCAAGGCCGCCAGCACCCCTGGCTCCTTTTGGTCCACGCAGCTCCACAGCCACAAAGTTGCTCATCTGACTTCAGATACAGCAGGCACCATTGCAAGATGGCCTTCCTCTTCCGAGCAACACAAGTCAGCAGTCGAGGACTTGCAGCTTCACCCCCACTCTGGGCTCCAATGCACTTGCCCAAGTGGCAGACTTCAGCACAAAACTGATCAGCAGAAACTTTCCCCTACTGCTATTTGCGCCTTCTCAAAAGTCAAAAGGCAGTTGGGCCAACAGTAACTCTACAAGTTAGAAACGACTCAATAAAAATGCAGAATACTTCCAGAAGTTAAGGCAGTTAAGGCACCTTTCCAAAAGAGAAAACAAACCAACAAAACCTTTTGACCTTCAGCACTACCACTTGCGCCCTTGGACGTAACTCTGCAGAAGCCCAGAGATGGAGTTTCCCTGAGCCAAGCAGCCAGAAGCTCAGCTGCAGCCCCCAGCTCGGTGCTGCCTCAACAGGACAGGTCAGAGGCCAATTTCCAACTGTCATTGCCTGCAGGAAAAGGCCGTGTCCTGCAGGACTCCAGCACTCAGCATCCTTGGCCAGACACAGCAAGTGCTGGCAACTCAGAAACTTGCACCTCTGCCTTGCACTAAAGACAACACCTCCCACAACGGGCACTTACAGGTACAGAGTATTGTGGTTCTGACCCCTCCATGGAGCTGGTGGACTCACCATCCCTGCAAGCCTTTGAGAAAAGACTGAATGTAACACTGGGTGCCATGCTTTAGTTGAGGTGTTAGGGCATGGCTTGGACTCGATCATCTTAAAAGCGTCTGTCTTCCAAGCCACTGATTCAGTGATTCTGTCACTGAGGGAGTTTTTCCTGCAGCCCTGGAAAGGGCTGTGGGGGCCCTTGGCCGAGGATGGGGATCAGGGATCCTGGAAAAGCAGCGAAGGGCTCAAGGCAAAGGCCGAGAGGGCAGAGCTGCCTGACCGTGGCCCAGAACCAGCCTCATGTCCTCCTCCTCAACCTGCGCCCTCTGCGCTGCCCTTTGCGGCGCCAGCGGCTCCTCTCGTTGCGGGGCTCCAGGCCGTGCTGGGGGCCGGGCTCCTCGTCTTCGGGAAGCGCCGGAGCCTCGGAGGCGAGCGGCTGCTGCTGTGGCCGGCAGGGGAGAGCTGCGGCTGCGGCCCCGGGCACAGCGAGCTGCCACTAAGGCCGGCTCCTGCCTCGGCTCCTGCTTCTGCTCTGGGCTCTGCTCCTGCCCTGTGCGCACAGACACGGCAGAGGGCTGCCCGGCAGCTCCGTGCCGCTCCGCTGCCGGCCCCGCCGCGCCGCTGCCTGCCTCTGCCACAGCCGGGCCCACACGAGAGGCAGCACATGGCGGCTGGCTCGGAAAAGCCCTGCCCGCAAAGCACCTGCCACAGCCTAGGCCTCAGGGCACAGGCTGTCGGCGTCCTCGCAGCTGCGAGCCGGCCAGGGCCGCCTGCCGGCCTCGGCCACAGCTCCTGCCCGTGTCTCCATGGCCGCGGCTGCTCAGCACAGCGGGCTGAGCACAGCCAGCGGCAGCAGCAGCTCCTCACGGGCCCAGGCTCCTGGCGCTCCAAGCCCGCCCAACCCTGAATTCCAGCCTTGAGGGGCTTGGCATCTCAATGCATCCCCTGGGGACAGCAGAGTCGGCCGCTGAGATCAGTCTATGGCGACACCACCAAGTGACCCATGGAAAATTCACCAAATCCTCCTCAGAGACGAGAAAAAACTCCCATGGTGTCTGACAGCCCGAAGCAACTGCCAATTACAGGTCATTCCATCCATGTAGTAAAATAGACTTTTGCATTAAAGCAAAAAAGAGTTAACTAAAAGGAGGCCAGGAACAAACAACAAATTATTTGAACTCATGCTTCTTGTGTCTGTTAAAAAGGCCAAGAAAATGCAGTCTTTGCTCTTCTGACACAGCCCTCTGTTCATGATGTGGGATAGTGAGCGATGATATGCAAGAGCTGATGGAAAGAACAGGGACAAGGACACAGCAGGCACAGCGCCAACCTGACAGAGGGATGATCTCTGGCACTGGAACTGAAGGAGAAGAGTTTGCAGGCAGGACAGAAAATAGCTCTTTGTTTCACCTCTTCTTTCAGTGCTGCTAAAAATGTAGCCTGGAGCAAGCTGGGACCACCAGAGCATGGAGCCCTTTCCAGGCAGAGCTGCATCTGCTGAAGGGGCAGAGGGAGCCCAGCAGGGATCAGACACAAAGCAGCAGGGGACTGAGGAGCCCCTGTGGTGGCAGTGAGCAGCCTCAGGCTCTGCTCACTGCTGGTGGCATTTTCTATTGAACCACCTCCAAGGACTTCTGCTTTGCTCTGTATTTTTAAGTGTTTTATCCCTTGCAGGTTTTTTTTTGTTTGTTTTATTTTGTTTTGTTTTGTTTTTTGGGTGTCTTTTTGTTTGTTTGTTTTGGGTTTTTTTTTGCTCGTGTCCTGTACCTTTATTTCTCCAAATTTTCCTACCCTGTCAGCAGCAGCCCCTGTTCAGAACTGGCTCTAAAATATCAGCAAAGCAGCTGGCAACAACAATGGGTGGAATGCTGTGGCTCAGGAATACTTATGCCAAAGCCCTGCCAGTGCCTTATGATTTGTTAAGATCTCCTTTTCTGTGGAAAAGCTAGTGAGCAATGGAGGTTTTTTGCCTAAGAGCCCCTGAGAAGCAAATGTTGTACTGGGATTCTCATGAGTGTACCCGTTAACTTCATTGCAGCAAAACAGAAAGTAAGGTCAGGGTAGCAGAGCAGCTGAGAGCTGGTCACTCCCTGCAAAGGACTGGTGTAGGATGTGGGAACACCACATTCCAGGATGGGCCAGAAGGGTAAATGTGCTCAAAGCACTGCAGGTGAGGTTTGGGTTCACTCAGAGGGCAGTCAGGGCTGGTGAGCACTGGAAGATCCAGCCGCAGTCCCCATCCATGTCCCTTTCAGTGCTGGCTTTAGGGTGTCTGCAGCCTGGATCCAGAGCGCCCTGGGAGGCTCCTGTGGCTGCCTTTGCACCCAGGCTGAGGATGCCCAGGAGCCGCTGAGGCCGGCAGTGGGGACCAGGGCTGGGGCTTGTGGCCTGGCAGGTATGGCTCTGGGGGCTGTGACATGCCAGGGCACGGGTCACTGTCACTGCCCTCCAGAGCCCTGGCTAGCTCTGTGATGTTCCAGGGACAGTGGCAAGAATGAGGAACAGGTTAGGTTGGGGTTTTGCCTGAGCCAGAACCTCTAGGCCAGCTGCCCAGCAGTAGAGACCCCTGGAGGACCGAGTGAAGGAGGCAGAGACAGCTTTTCTACAGTGTAAAGTGCAGCTAATTTATCAGGAGAGGCAGGGGAAAGATTAGCAGGAAAAACTCCCCTAAAAGCCCTCCAGCACCCTTTTGCTCGGGCTTTTAAAGTCTTTCAAAACAGGGGGGTGGACACAATATAATAACCAAAAAGCGACTCTCGGGGTGTGGTTTTGAGGGTTACAACAAATCAGAACAAGGGGAGGAGAGGGGGTTGGGATAGGGATTGGATCTTGGGGTGAGGGACAGGGAACTTTCTGGAACAAAGGATAGGCTTTGGGCTGATGGATGGGCCCAAGGGGCCGGGCTGTCTTGACAGACAGGGAAATATCCGGTGAGGAGGGAGGGAATTCCTTGAGGGACACTTGGGTAGGAGGGCATAACACAGGGGAGAAACAAACTGCAATAAATCGGGGAACACTTGAAAGTACCGCAAGCTAACAGAACATTTGACTCGGAAACTAAGGCACTGCAACACAGAAATTCAGGGCTTCAGCAGCCGAGAGGTGGCACGATTGGAACCCGCAGCAGCTGGTGAAAGCCATCTCTGTCCTTCAGGTTCCTGCTGTGTGGGAAGGTGCTGCGAGTTGTGGTGGCTGCACTCCCCCTTTGCTGGGAGGATGATCTGTACCAGGGGAGAGCAGAAAGCTGCCGTGGTGAGCAGAACATGCTCAGAGCATTCCAGTTCAGAGAATGGCACTGCCCCTGAAGGGCAAAAAGCTTGAAAGCATAGAATTCTGTGCAGAACCGTTGCACAAATTTTCTCTTCTAGAACATGCCCATTTTTGTATTCTGTAGATGAATACTCTGGGTTTTATAGAGTGCATGGGGTTTTTTCTTAAGGCTTTCGGGAGATCTCTCAAGTTTATTTCAATTTGCATTTTACATCCAGCAGGTATACAGATTAATTTTTTTTTGACTGTAACTTTGTGCCCCAGCTCTGTTAGAGGACGTTCCCTGTCATTGGTGCAAGCAGCCGGAGAGATAAATACTGATTGATTTGGGGGCCACAGTCTTGGTAAATGCAGAGGTGATTCAATAACGTGACATGAGGGAGTTCCCTCAGAGCAACTGGGATGCCTGAAAGAAGTGAACAGCTCACCACAGCCCGGCCCGCTCAGCTGCTTTTCCTTCTGACCCTCCTGGGGAGGCTCTGACATTTCCTCTTCCCTGATGGAAGTGCAGCTGCTGCCAAGGGAAACGTCCCCATACTCACTCAGTATTCCCTTTGCTTGCCAGATGCCCCACCTGCTGTCGCTGTCCAGGAGAGCTGCTCTGCACGGGAGGAGGAGCCCGAGGGAGAGGCTTTGAAGATGGGGCAGCTGTGGTCCCTTGTGGGATCTCAGCCTCTCAGGGCTGAGGGACAGAGTGACCGAGACCACCCCTGGGGGGCTCGGGAGTCCTGGAATGTTGCCAGAAATGTCTGGTGGCTGGACTTTGATCCCACAGGGGAGATGACATCAGTATGAGGATAGGAGGATTTCACCGGGGTGAACGGTGAAGGGATAAGTTAATTGGAGTGTGAGACAAAGGGTTTAAGATTTCTGTACAGGGGGGTCTAGAGAAGTAAGATGGAGGAATTGGGGCGTGCCCTTCTCCTTCTTCTTCTTCCTCTAGGCCTCCATCTTCTGTGGTGATGTTGGCACTCCGGGATTGGACCTTACTAGGGGAACATTGGTTAATAAGGGTAGAGGGTATTGGAGAAAAATGATAAATATTGTATACGTAACTCCAAGTATAAAGATAGGTGGCCGCCCCAGGGGCTCTCAGTGTGTGCCCATGGCTGACTGCTGAGCAGAACTCTGTCAGGCCAAGAGAAAATCTTTTAGATAAGCAATTAATAAACACCGAGACCGAGAAAAGATTTGAAGTTTCTTCTCGTCCTTTGGAACGCGGGCGACCCAAGGCCATCTTCGGGCTTTTTCCAGACCATCTAAACAGCCCCAAATCCGACAACTGGCGTCCGCTGCGCGGGCTATCTCCCACCAAACCTTTCGGGGGGGGAAAAGCCCTGAAGAGCTGAAGAGCCAAGAGGACAGCACTGATAACTCCTGAGGAGAGAAGCCTGAAGAAAGAAAGAAGAAAAAGAAAAAAACGGCCAGGAGGAGCTGCAAAAATCAGCAGTCACTGAGAATTCCATCTCTCAGCTTCTGCCGAAGACAGTTCGTAGCAGAGCGGCCTGGACTGGGACCAGAAAGGCGCCTCTGGATCCATCTCTTGTGATCTGCTGGACGGAGAACGGGAGCCTTCAGACCACTCTGACGACAGATTCGGTAAGAAGGCCAAAATAAGATCATGGGGGCCACACTCTCCCAGGAACAACGGGAAATCTTATCCACCTTACAAAGTGTGGCTGAATTATATACAGAAGGGATCCCAAAGAAAGAATTAAAACAGTTGTTACTATGGGCAAGGCTCAATTACCCACTAGCAGAGACATGTCTGTTGTTCGAAGTGGGGTTTTGGCAAGAAATTAATAGGCTCCTGTATATTTTAGCAACGAAAAAAGATGAGACAGCGTTAAAGCTACTCTCACCAGCAAGAATCATGTTACAAGGTATCTCAGTGCAGTCTAAAAGACTGGAAAAGCAGCGAGAAGTTGCGGCACCCTCAGAGGTGGGGGCGGGGCAGAGTTCCGGGAAAAAATTAGCTCTGGCTTTAAAAAGCCAGGGGGAAAGGGCTCTCGAAAAAAGAGAGCAGGAAAAAATATTAAACCCCCCGATCAAAAAAAACAAGAAACCCCAAGAGTGTCCTGAAACTCCAGAGAGTGTAGAGGAGTCAGGAGCGGAAGGGGGGGAGCAGGAAGACAAGGGATCGGGGGGGGCGCTTGTTCGCGGCGGGCAAAGCAGTGAAGCGGCGGCGGCGGCAAGCGCGGGCAGCGCGGGTGAAGATGAGGAGACGCGCGCGGAGGGCGAAATTCGCAAAACCCGGGGTGCAGACCCACATACCAGCGCGGGGGCGACGAACGCGGGCGGCGAACTAGGGGTAAATGTGCAGCCTCAGAGGGCCACCGTGGTGAGACTCAGGAGGCGCGCGGTTGTGACGTCAGACCCGGTGCAGAAATCGGCTCGCATAGCGGCGCGAGCTGGGGTGCCGGAGGGAGAGGTGAACACAGCGTCAGAGGAGGAGGAGGTTGAATCAGGGACAGACCGAGGGGCGGGGACCTCGGAGGTGGAATGGGGGGGAGAGGATGACGTCAGCTTGGGAGACACAAGGAGTGGCTCGGAGAGCACGCATGCGCAGAAAGTAGGGCGCGGGCCGCGCCGAGCCCGGTCCCCTGTGACGTCTCGGGTGAGGAGGGGCCGTGTTAGGGATTCTACGTCCCGGGGCTCCACACCCTCTCCAGACCCAGTGCCTTTGGTTGAAACCCTCGGAGTCCCAGTCCCTTCCCTCCACGGGAGACGCCGAGCCGGAAGAGGAAATGGGGCGGTCGAGTTCACTCCGTCATCCGAGCCAGGGAGGCCTGTGACAGCGCCACCTTGTGGCAGGAGGGCAGAAGTGCACCACATGACGGGTCGGCTCAGCGGAGCCACAGCGCCATCTCGTGGCGAGACTGCAACAATGCAGCAATTTTTTCCAACAATATATAAAAAGAAAAGCACTTCAAAGAAGACAATGTTAACACGACAAAGGGATTACCTATCCACTTCGGAATTTCATGAAGATGATGAAAGCTCAGATGAAGAACAGCTACAAGGGGAAGATGTCATAAGGATCACAGCATCGGAAGGTGTCCCAACATGGATGCTATCAGCAGCAGAAGCAGCAAAAAGCTTCTTGCATTCATTCGATACAGTAAAGAAGAAATATCAACAGGATCCTCGAGTTTCCTTTTCGGATTTAGGAGCAAGGCCAAAAACCTCAAGGCGAAAAATGAGACACCATGAATCACCGATGACGTCCACAACACCATTATTCATGCAAATCCCAATGGAGTCTGACGAAGAGGCATTTCAAGAGCCAGTGAAGACGATGGATTGGAGGCAAATCAGAAAAGCATTGGAAAAGGAAAAGCATTTATTCCCGGGATCAGGGGATTTGACAATGCCAGTGACATATGATGCCCAGGGACAGAATCCAAGGTGGGAAAGGATGGGTCATGAGACACTCAAAGACTTAGGGAAGGCGGCTCAAACTTTTGGGCTGAACTCACAATACTTCAAACAGCTATTAAGAGGGATATTCTCTATGTATGATCTCACACCATATGACATTTGAAGTATTGTGGCAATGATCCTCACTGACACACAGAGTCTTATCTGGGAAAAAAGGTGGAGAAAATATCTTGCTGAGTTGCGGAACAGATACCAAGGTGGGCCAAATGCGAACCTCACAGAAGGGCAATTAGCAGGGGATCCTCCAGATGACAACCCAAGGGAACAAGCAGCGCAGCTTCCACGAAGAGTGTTAAACGACATCAAAGAAGCAGCGCGATTGGCAATCATACAAATTACGCCGACAGGAGCTCCGGATGTTCCGTTCTCTTGCATCAGGCAAGGTCCCACAGAGCCATTCATGTCATTCATCGACCGACTCACGCAAGCCGTGGATCGACAGGTGACAACAGAAGAAGTGAAGAGGCCTCTCTTGGAGAATTTAGCTTTTGGCAATGCCAACCCGGATTGTCAACGGGTGATTAGCGCCATGCCAGGACGGCCATCCTTGGCAGAGATGGTGGAGGCATGCAGCAAGGTGGGGACACCTCAGCACGTCGCAGCGATTGTAAAGAATGAATTAAAAGAGGAATGGGAGAAACAGCTGAAGGGACGCTCAGAAGGGCAATCAGAGAACAAGACATTGGAGAAGATGTTCGAGAAATTACTCCATCAACAGGACGAAAACATCAACAAAGTTCTTGCGGCAATGCAGAAAGAGAACAACCCCCAAGGAGGACAGTGCTACAGATGCGAGGGAGATCATTAGTGCCTGTCCAGACTTTCAGCTTGTGCAGCCACCTTCTTCTACCGGGGCCATCAATCCACGGGGGCTGCAAAGTCTTCAGTTGTGGCAAGCTGATGTCACGAAATACCCATCTTTTGGGAGGCTCAAAAATGTTCATGTTTCTGTAGATACATTCTCAGGTGCAGTCTTTGCTTCAGCACATGCTGGGGAAACAGCAGACCATGCTTGCCGACACTTTCTGCAGGCATTTGCAGCATTAGGTGTGCCTCAGGAGATAAAAACAGATAATGGTCCAACATACACAGGCAGGGTGCTTGACAGATTCCTGAAAAGATGGGGTGTCAGACACACGTTTGGTATTCCGCATTCACCCACAGGTCAGGCAATCATTGAGAGAACACATCACACCCTAAAATCCCTTCTGGACAAACAGAGAAGGGGTGAGCCAGAGGCAACACCTCACATGAAATTAAATAAGGCACTGTATGTGCTGAATTTCCTAAATAGCTCATCCTCGGAACCTGATCCACCGATCGTGAGACATTTTCTAAACAACACACAGGCAAAGCTAAGGGAAAATCCTTTAGTTTTGATCAGAAACCCAGAGACAGGACAAATAGAGGGTCCTTTCAAACTAATCACTTGGGGCAAGGGTTTCGCTTGTATCTCCACAGATCGAGGTCTGAAGTGGGTGTCGGCGCGGCATGTGAAGCCATTCCGAACGCGAGAACACGAGAACGCTGATCCGAGAAACAAAGAGACGAGTACTCAGACAGAAGTCGAGACTCAGACTGCGAAAAACGACCTGGAAGAGAAATAAAAAGAAACTAAGGACTTTGGGGGGTTTTCACATAAAAGCGAAAGAGATCTTTTTGGTGCAAACAGAAGGGGGAGATGTGGGATCTCAGCCTCTCAGGGCTGAGGGACAGAGTGACCGAGACCACCCCTGGGGGGCTCGGGAGTCCTGGAATGTTGCCAGAAATGTCTGGTGGCTGGACTTTGATCCCACAGGGGAGATGACATCAGTATGAGGATAGGAGGATTTCACCGGGGTGAACGGTGAAGGGATAAGTTAATTGGAGTGTGAGACAAAGGGTTTAAGATTTCTGTACAGGGGGGTCTAGAGAAGTAAGATGGAGGAATTGGGGCGTGCCCTTCTCCTTCTTCTTCTTCCTCTAGGCTTCCATCTTCTGTGGTGATGTTGGCACTCCGGGATTGGACCTTACTAGGGGAACACTGGTTAATAAGGGTAGAGGATATTGGAGAAAAATGATAAATATTGTATACATAACTCCAAGTATAAAGATAGGTGGCCGCCCCAGGGGCTCTCAGTGTGTGCCCATGGCTGACTGCTGAGCAGAACTCGGTCAGGCCAAGAGAAAATCTTTTAGATAAGCAATTAATAAACACCGAGACCGAGAAAAGATCTGAAGTTTCTTCTCGTCCTTTGGAACGCGGGCGACCCAAGGCCATCTTCGGGCTTTTTCCAGACCATCTAAACAGCCCCAAATCCGACAGTCCCTCTGCTTGGAGCTCTGTTTAAAGATACACGGACTCGCATGTGAACTGGGATTATTACATGGACTTGTACACATGTAGCCAGCTATTTGTACAGGCCTATTTCTGTACATATGGTATCAGATTTATGAATATACTGTGTATATATGTACGTATAGATACCTGCACATATACAGGTTTTCAGTCTCATCTTTGTGTGTATATGTATCTAGTTCTTTATGAGTATTGTAATATCTGTGTTTAGTTTTCTGTATGTACACAGTTGTATAGGTATCTATTTCTATTGATGTATTGATGTAGTTTTGGTCTTTTTAAAAAGCTATATTGGTATTTGTTTTGGTCTATATGTTATTTTATATTTTTATAGATGCGCACTGATGTATTTCTATATCTATTATATTTACATATATATCCAGATACATTGCTGTATATTTGTATTGATGCAGTTGTACAGATATTTAGATTGGTACTGCTGTTTGTCTATGTATAGATAAGTTTGTTTTATGTATCTCTTTCTTGAATGTAATAGGTAACATTTAATCTGTATTCACATCTGTATATTGTAGTGGTTATTTATGTATTCAGTTCTATTTAAATGGGTCTGGAGTGGTATAGTGGTGGAATTCCATTTGTAGCGTACTTGGTATTACAGGGAAATACTGATGTTTTCGTATTTGTATATGGGCTGTATGTTTGCCATAATATGCAATAAATTAAGCTGTTAATTTTCCCTTGATGTCTGTGTATAGTGAGTGTTTGTAGAGGTTTGCAATAAATTATTTTTTGTAACAGAAGTTGTTATTTGTATGTTTTTGAATAGCGTGGTGTAACAAATACATAAATTACTTTTTAAAAATTTAACAGAGATGTGTATAGTTCTGTTTTGTCAGCGCTGGTGTAGCAATTGGTAAGAAATGCCATTTGTCAAGTGAGATGGATGTGTTGTAATTTGTGCTACCCAAAGCCATGGGCAGATGTAAATGCTGGAGGATTTTGGCCATGCAAATCTCCAGCCATGCCCAGTACATGCCCCGCCTGCACTCAGGCTGGGCAAGGGAAGCGCAGATTTGGGCTGGCAGCAGAGCCCCACGTTGGCTCAGAACTCGCTGCAAAGGCCTGCTGGCTGAGAAAAAGATCAGGGATGCATTTTATATATTCTATTTATTACAGTACATATACTAAAATATATATTATGTGGTGTATTGTAGAAATCCTTTAAATCGGAGGGTTTTGGGAAAGCTGCTCCTCAGTGAAGAGGATTTCTAGGCTAGAGGAATATAAAAATGAAAAGAAGACCATGGACAGTGCCATTGCCAGAGGCCCAGGCTGTTCAAAGGAGGAATGGATCGTCCCCTTCGCCGCCTGTAGCTGATACCCCTGTCAGTAATAAGTAGCAACTCCGGGCGCAACGAGTTGGGAAACCATCTCTCTAAACCAGAATGGGGCATCTTTTACCAGCTTGAGGCAATTTTACAGGGTAAAGGACGTTCAGACGTCTCAAAACGGGAACTAAAAGACTCACTAATCTGGGTAAAAGTGAATACTCAAAATACAGACTTGAAGTCTGATTTTACCTTTGATTTCTGGGACCAGATAAAGTGGAAAATTCACAATCTAGTCTCTCTCAAAAAGGAAGAGTCTTTGGTCAACCTTATGCCTGTCTCCACAGCTTTAATGGAGAGCTTTGATCAGAATGATTGTAACAGAGACTTTCTCAAACATCAGAACAGAACACCTTGCTCTGAGACTTTAATTCTGAGCGGTGCTGGACCTTCATCCTCCTCTGGGAGGATCTTGGATTTTGTTCAGGGTGTCCTGGCACGTCCAGGGTTTCTCCAGGCAGTGTGCACAGCACCCGGAAGCCCGGAAAAGGGGAATCAGATCAGCTTCCAGCTTTGGTCGTGTTCTCTGCTTTTTCCAGGATTCCCTGAGTCATTGACGCTGCACCCAGGCATCGTCCCAACTCCTCCAGGAAATCATCCACCTCCAGAATTCTCAGAAAAATGCTTGGGATTTTTCTTGCATTCCAAGAGTTTGGGGGGATCATGGAATGTGTTCAATGGACGCTGGGAATCAAATGGGTCCAGGAGATTAATGTTTGGGGAAGCTTTGCAAAAGAGGAGCTGCTGTTTCTGTGCTCTGCTGCACTTCTGAAAAAGATGCGGCCGGATCTTATTCTGAAGTTGTGCAGGTGGGGTCAGCCAAGGGGGGCTCTGGACCCGCTCTGCCTGGCCGAGGGGCTGCAGGGTCACTCCTGTCACTGTTTGCCCTTCCCAGGAAGTCACCCCTCGGATCGGGCTCAGGCTGGCAGTTTGCTTTGGAGCTCTGAGGACTCTTTTCATATAGATTCCTCTGCCAAAACTTTCTGGGACATTCACCCCTTTTGGCTCCCCAGCCTTCAGTTACAGCAGGTGGGGGGGCTTTGGATTTGGCTCTGCCTGCAGGGGAGCGGGCAGGGGAGAGGACAGAGGTGGCGGGGGGCAGGCAGGGCTTGAGCAGGGCAGGGATGGCTCTGCCCAGAGAGATGGATGGGGTGGAGGTGGGAGAGCTCAGGAAAGTTGCTGTGGAGGCACAGACAGTTCATTCAGAAGCCTTGAAGCCTGTCTCATTGGCTGTTGGGGTCGAGGGGGAAGGCATGCTGAGATTGCTCTTGGACCTGAGAGTTTTCCAGCTGTATCCCTGCGGGCAGGGATACCGTGTGGAACCTGTCACAGTTCATTTGAAAGTGTCGCAAATACAATGTCAGGATTTGCAGCTGGAGAGCAGCCCAATTTGTAGGAATCGAAAAAGATCCAATTCAGTGAATCCAGACATGAGTTAGCAGGCTCTGGCTTTCTTCCTGTCGCCAAGAACTTGGAGCTCTCCTCCCCAGCCCTTCCTGGCAGGGCTCCCAGGAAAGTTGCTGCAGCGACACTACTGCCAAGTGAAACTGTCCAGGGGCTATTTACAGACTACGAAGGAGACAGGGCTGCTATGGAAAGAGCTTCGAGCTGTTTATTTTTGCGCATTGCTCTCATTACATGATTATGCCAATGGGTAGATGCTAGCAGCTCACAATCAAGGCAGCAGGCCAAAAAAAGTAATGTTACAACATACTTTATAAGCTTCTTGACCAATCACACAAAGCAAAAGCATATTGACAGTAGTTCTATCTAATCACCAGAAGCACACATAGCTTTGGGTAAAACAATGCTTGCTCATTTGGAATACAATACCTGTTTTTAAGACACAAGGCAAAGAGCTCCATTCTTAAGCTTCAACCTTCCTAATATCTTGCTAGATAAACTTTCTGCAGCTTAGAGAGCTATTCAGACAGCATTAACACACAGGTTTATTGTTCAATTTACCCTTGCTTTTTCTACAGTTTAAATAATTTTTCTGCTGACCTATCTCATGACTTTTACTTTAGCTCTACGCACAATACTGCTGTATCTGAGGCCTGCCTTTTGCAGCTTTCCAAAATCCTCCAATTTTATGGATTCCCCCAATTCCTCCTCAATGTTCACCTCAAAAGAAACCTTCATAATTGTGTCATTTATTACTTGCGTTTCGTATCAATACTATAATATTTTTGCTTATTATCTGCTTAAAGCATGTTCTTGCTTGCACTAAGCATTGCTGTATTACAACACAGGAATTTAATGCTGTGAAGGTCCAGTCAGTGGAAAGGGCATAAATTATGCCTGACAATAATTACAAGTCATTGTTCAAAAAACTCTTGTCGATTCCAGGGTCTTAACTCAAAACCTTTTTCCATTTCTATACCTTCATCCACCATCTCTGTGAGATTTAACAAATTCCCTGTGAATCCATTTCCTACCTCTCTCTCTTGTATGATAAAAACTTCTTGGACAGTTTTGTTCATCATTCGTCGCACACACTAAAGTATGCAAGGTATTACTATTAATATCACTACCAAAACACCCAATACACGGAGACCTATCTTGCAAAGTTCCCTTAGCCAAGGTGCAAAGCTCTATTCTTGGAACAAATCATCTAACCAGGGCCCACCATCTTCTTTAATTTGGGCTGTCAAATCTTTCAATTTTTGTATGCTTTTGTGGATAGATTCAGAATGATCAGCCAGCTTCATACAATACAATCTTTGAAATTCCTCACAACCATGTCCTTGTGCCAGTAAAAGAAAATCAATTGCTGCTCTGTTTTGAAGGGTAGCATGTCTAACACTATTAACATCGGTCAACATGTCACTGATTGCAGTGGATGTGCCATTAGTTTGTTTACTCAGCCAACATCCAATCCAATCTAATTGTTTCAATGCAATTGCTGAAGCTTATTGGGTAAAAAGAAACCTGCTGAAACCCTTTTTGCAGCCTTCAAAGGCATGAAATCACTTCTACAGTTCTCATCATAATGACGAGAACTTGGAGCTTTTTGGCAGAGTTCATAGGAAAGCTGATTGCTGTGACAACACTACCTGTTCTTCTTGATCAGATACTTCTCATCAAGAGTGTTGAAAGGGAAAAACAAAACACAGTATAAATCAGCAATAAACCTTCCATTGCAACTACCTAATTAGTCTAAAATTATTCAAAATTTAGAAAAAATTTGGATTCAAATAAACACTTCCTTGCATTACCTGTAAGATATGCTCGTAATGATACAAATCCAAAATACAAAACTCTTTCTCACCATGGTATCAAAAAACTTAGAGGAAGCAAAAATATCATTATAATTTTACCTATCAGCCTCCAACTGTAACACAGGTGCTAACAGCTTGCAGTAAGCTCACTTCTCCAAAACATCTTGCTAATATGCAAGTCAGTGCTTTTGGAAAGCAGCTTGCAGGTTCTTAAAAACGTTAGGAAAAACATTTGGACATAATTTGGGAAAGGCTTTGGGAGAAAATTTGGGACAAAAAATGGAAAAGCTTGAAAAGGCCTTGAAGCACACACAAACATTTTCTAAAAATCTGTTGGTACTGTACACTTGGACTCTGATTAAAAGGCTTGTGGCTTTGCTTGTGGTAAAGCAGGACACATGAGAAGAGATTGTCCTACAACAACAGTCAAACCTAAACCACTTTCTATTTGCCCTCAGTGTAGGAAAGGGAAGCATCTTGCCAAGTACTGTGGTTCTCAATTTGACATGGATGGCAAAGCTTTGTCGTTAAACTCAAAAAAGAGCGCGGATTATCACCGCACCTCGACACAAGCAGTGACCTCCTTACAGTCAATTACCCAGTCAAATGGCATTGGTACCTCAGTCATTTATCCCTCAGTCATCCATCCCTCAATGGTGTCAGGTCAATACCCTCATGGACAAGGTTTGAATTGGCCTCCTCAGAATTGATACGCCTTTTAAATAATTTCTGTTATGAAAGTATTTCTACTGCAATTATCAGGTTTTTTCAGCAAAGACAAGAGCTTTTGATTTTAGGCAAAGCTAGCAACAAAATTTTCAGACTTTCAATCCTTCCAGCTGTTGTTTCAATAAATTGTAACAATAAGCTAATATATTTATCTCCTGCATTTAATGTTCCTATAGTGACTCCACCAAAAACACCTATAGCTATTGCATTTCTTTTGCCCATGAGTACAGCCAAGCAAAACAATTTTCCAGAGAATTCAGTGATGTCTGTGCCATTTTTAACCTCAGGTCCTGAGGTCTTTTGGGTGCAATGTTTGGACCTCAACCAAGAAAAATATACTTGCTGCCTAACTCACTGTGGTAAAACAATTTACATTACAGGCATGCCGGATACTGGTGCAGATGTCACTGTAATTTCTCACATGTTTTGTCCCAGAGATTGGGATTTAGTACCTCCTGCAGGTTCCCTCACAGGGACTGGAGGTGCTACTGTATGTTGGCAAAGTGCATCCATGATTAACATTACAGGTCCTGAAGTAGAGACAGCAATGGTGCGTCCTTTTCTTGTTCAGAAGCTTCTCACCGTCTGGGGGAGAAACGTCCTGTCCCAATGGGGAGCAGAACTGGAGGTGGGCCTGTGGTGGAAACCACGTCAAAACCTGCCACTTGAAAGCTGAACTGGAAAACTGATCCTCCTATATGGATTGATCAATGGCATTTACAAACAAAATATAAAATAGCCTTAAAGGATTGGTAAAGGAGCAATTACAAGATGGTCACATCACACCCACAAAGAGTCCCTGGAATTCACCAGTATTTGTCATCCACAGGAAGACATTGGATTCCCGGAGGTTGTTTCACGACCTGAACATCAATGAAGTGACTGAAGACATGGGACTTCTTCAATCTGGACTTCCTTCTTTATCAATGATCCCAAAACACTGGCGCCTCATTGTCATTGATTTAAAGAATTGCATTTTCCACATCCCACTTCATCCCGATGACACTCCAAGATTTGCCTTTTCAGTTCCAGTCATCAATCAAAGAGAATCCATGCAGAGATAGCACTGGAAAACGTTGCCTCTAGAAATGAAGAATTCGGCTATAATTTGACAATATTTTGTAGCACAAATTTTGTCTCCGGTTCGACAGAAATATCCAAGATCCATGATTTCACACTACAAGAATGATTTTCTAATCGCATCTCTAACAAAACCAGAGATAGAGCAAGCTTATCCTAGTGTTGTTACTGAAATCCAAAATGCTGGACTTAAAATTTCTATACCCAAAATTTGAGAAGTTCCACCCTGGAAGTATCTGGGATGGAAGATGACTGAAAAAACTATTACACTGCAGAAGATACAGCTCCGCACCTGTGTCAACACCCTGCAAGATTTACAACAGCTTCTAGGAGAAATCAATTGGGTCAGACCTGGTTTGGGATTCACCAATGATGAATTGGGTCCACTTTTTAATTTGTTGAGACGAAGCTGCGCCATCGACTCTCCTGAACTCTAATACCTGAAGCTCGCGCAGCGCATGACAAGGTCATGGAGGCTCTCCAAAGACAACAAGTTCATCGCTGTATTCCAGAAAAGCCATTCTTTTCTGCAATTTTAGGAGGAAAGATGCAACTTTGTTCTGCCATTTTTCAATCAGACCCTTCAGAGAGCGATCCTTTGTTCATAATAGAATGGGGTTTTCTTCCCTCAAGGTTTCCAAAGACTATTTTTACAGTCTTAGAGAGGATAACACAAATTCTGATTAAGGCCAGAACAAGGTTATTAAGTTTAGCAGGTGAAGAATTTGCAGTTCTCTATTTACCACTGAAAAAAATTATCTTGATTGGGCAATGCAAAATTGTGCAAATTCTGATGATTTGCATGGAGAGTTATTAAATTTTGCAGATATTGCTTCTGTTCATTACCTGGCTCACAAATTATTGCAGGCAAAATTGAGTTTTAGAGAGAAACCTTTGTTAAGTAAAGAACCTTTAAACACAATAACTCTCTTCACTGATGGGATCTGGCAGAAGCCACCAATCAGTCATTACTTGGTTGAAGCAAACCAAGTTCCCAACTAAAACTTGGGAATCAGATATTCAAATAGTAGAGGGATCTGCTCAGATGGTTGAGCTTACTGCTGTGGTTCAGGCTTCTCAGTTCTTCCCACAACCTTTTAATTTATTCACACATTCTGCCTTTGTTGCTAATGTGGTTAAAAGAATAGAAGGATCAGTTCTAAAGAATCCTAGTAATGACACATGGCATCATTGGCTTTCAAGGCGTTTTACAACTTTACAATAACAAACTAATCCACAGTTTGTTTCTCACATCAGGGCTCATTCTTCGCTTCCTGGATTTTTAGTGGAAGGAAACACGAGAGCGGACAAACTGACAGTGCTTATTTCAAACACTTTGCCAAACATTTTGGAACAAGCAAAACTGAGTCATGCCTTTTTTCACCAAAACGCACAACCACTTGTGTGAATGTTTCAAATTTCAAAAAGTCAAGGTAAAGCTATCATTAGTACTTGCCCTGACTGTCAGCTTGTGCAGCCTCCTGTTTCTAGAAAGAGTTGTTCAACCCACGGGGTTTGCAAAGCCTGCACTTATGGCAAATGGATGTCACTAAATAGCCTTCCTTTGGTATTTTTACCAATACTCATGTTTCAGTGGACACATTCTCTGTGGAGTTTTTGCTTCTCTTTACACAGGGGAAGCAGGTAATCATGCCTGTCAACATTATTAGCAGAGCTTTTGCTTCACTGGGTGTGCCCCAAGAAGAAAAACTGACAATGATCCCACATATGTTTCTCAAAAATTGGCCACATTTTTAAAGATTGGTGAGGACACATCAGACATTAAAACACATTCTTGATCAAGAGAGGGGGGAGTGGAGGTCACACCACAGATGAGGTTAAACAAAGCTTTGCATGTTTTAATTTCTTAAACAGCTCTGTTGCAGAACCTGATCCACCGATTTCTAGGCATTTTTACAATAACACACAGGCAAAACTGAAAGAAAATCCCCGTGCTTTAATTAGAATCCCTGGGACAGCACCAATTGAAGGTCCTTTCTGATTAATCACTTTGGACCAAGGGTTTGCTTCTGTCTCTACAGGTGCAGGAATTAAGTGGGTCCCAGCAAAAAACGTCAAACCATATCTCACCCCAGGACAGTTGACGAGCTCAAGACCGTAGAAGCAAGTACGCAGACGTGAGCCAAACAGAGGGATCACGGGTCACACCTGACGTTCCTTGTGCATCGGTGGAACCTGCAAACTCTGATTTTATGTGGTTTATAAATGTGTCACTTGTTGGTTTCATAGAGCTTTATTGGAGAAAGCGTAGGTTTTCTTTGGTTAAGTTTTATTAAAAGTCAAAAGTAATGTTTTTGAATTGAGAAGGATATGGGAGGAGCTTTAGCCAACAATTAGCTCACAAAAAGGATGCTGAAAAAATCAAATGTTACTACGGTGTTAGTTTTGGTTGCTTCTCATAGTGCAGATTTTTAGTCGATTTGTAGTGTAGATTTGTCTGTGGAACAACTAAAACCAAATGTCTGGGTGACCTTAGCCAAGGCAGCAGGCTCGGATACCATGTGTTTGTCTAATTCGGAACAGAAAAGCCTTTCTCAACCTGACTAGTCAGTGTGCCAGTAAAGAATTTGCCCTTGGTCAAAAAGCAATTCAATAGTAAGCCTGGTAAAATTGACAATGGGAGGAGCCCTGTATAGGCTTGTAACATCTGGGAAAAAGAACTTCCCAAAGCAGTACCTGAAACCCTAAGAATTAGAAATCCTTGGTCCTTTAACAATGGATTTTTGCCTTACATTTACAGCTAATGATTGGTGAGAAAGTGATCCTCCAAAGTACAATGTTACTCCCTATTATTTTGCAAACAAAAACTCAAGGTTTTGGTGCAATTATTAAGAATCTAGGGAGGTGCTTTCTAAAGCTGACCAATATCCATGACAATTACCAAAAGGATGTTGCTTCACCTGTGTAGATAGACCCTGGCAGGGCATCCCATCATGCCCTGAAGGTGGCCCATGTAGCAATGGGAGGCTCACTGTAATTGCGCCTACTGCCAAAGCGGTCATTAAGAAAAAGCACAGGGGAACAAGATCTGGTCGTCATTATCGTGAAAACTGTGGAAGTGATTTCACGCCTTGGAAGGCTGCAAAAAGGGTTTCAGCAGGTTTGTTTTTACCCCAGCTGGCTTCAACAATGGCATTGAAACAATTAGATCGGGTTGCATGTTGGCTGAGTAAACAAACTAATGGCACATCCACTGCAATCCGTGACATGTTGACCAATGTTAATAGTGTTACACATGCAACCCTTCCAAACAGAGCAGCAATTGATTTTCTTTTACTGGCACAAGGACATGGTTGTGAGGAATTGGAAGGATTGTGTTGCATGAACTGGTCTGATCACTCTGAATCCATCCTCAAAAGCATACAAAAGCTGAAAGATTTGACAGCCCAAATTAAAGAAGATGGTGGGTCCTGGTCAGATAATTTGTTCCGAGGATGGAGGTTTGCACCTTGGCTAAGGGGACCTTGTAGAATAGGTCTCCATATGTTGGGTGTTTTGGCAGTGATACTGGTAGTAATACCTTGCATATGTCGGGGTGTATGACAAATGATGGACAAAACGATCAAGGAAGTTTTTATCACACAAGAGAGAGAGGTAGGAAATCGATTCACAGAGAATTCTCAAAATCTCACACAGATTGTGGATGAAGGTATAGACGTGGAGGAAGGTTTTGAATTAAGACCTTAGAACAGGCGAGACTTTTTTGGAACAATCACTTGTAATTGCTATCAGACATGACTTTTGCCCTTTGAACTGACTGGACTTTCACAGCATTAAAATTGCTGTGTTGGAATATAGCAAGGCTTAATGCGAGCAAAAAGGATGCTTTAAGCAAGTAAGAAGCAGGTATGCTGCAGTAAAGCTATGAAATGCAAGGTAGGTAATAAACAACACGGTTACAAAGGCTTCTATTTACCCGAACCGTGAGGGGGAATTGTGGGAATCCTTCAAATCAGAGGGCTCTGGGAAAGCTGCAAAAGGCACATCTCAGAGAAAGCAGAACTGCAGTTAGAGCTAAGCAGTAAATTTGTCAGCAGAAAAGTTATACAAGAAGTAGAAAAGTAAGGACAAATAGAACAATGGTTTGTGTCTATTACTGTAGAATCCAGGACATTCATATGTCTGAGATGTAACACAACAGAACTCCCTTTGGTCATCAGCAAACAGCTTCGTTTATTGCCTTCAGCACCCACAGCCCATTTAGCCCATTCCAAACTCCCAGGACGAGACATCTCATTGGTCTATCTCTGTGCCCCCAGACTCTGAACCAATGCAATGTCTGCAGCTTAGGAGAGCTCCCATTGCCTGGGAACCTCTGTCAGTCAGTCCAGAGGCTGCTCCGTGGAGCTGAATTGGGCTGCTCATTCTAACTTGATTGATACTGGCGCACCAGTGTATTAACGCTTGGCTGGAATGACTCCCTGAGCTACAGAAAAGTATCTCTAGCAAGATATTAGGAACTTCTAAGCCTAATAATTGTTTTAATTGCCCAATTATCCAATCAAAAAAAAAAAAACAAACCAAACAATATTTAAGGTAGCAGTAATTTTAATTGAATAAATTAGAAAACATATAAATAAGGGATAATTTGGTTCAAATAATAGCACATAAGCAAAAGATACCGCGGGGTACGGAAGGCAG
This sequence comes from Melozone crissalis, assembly GCF_028551555.1. Classification (NCBI taxonomy): domain Eukaryota; kingdom Metazoa; phylum Chordata; class Aves; order Passeriformes; family Passerellidae; genus Melozone; species Melozone crissalis. The sequence continues at coordinate 13,784,620 of NW_026535783.1, read as the reverse complement.
AGTTCTTGACCCTTGCCACTTCACGTACAAGCTTGCCAAGTGAAAATCACCCCTTATATGCCATATGTCAATACCATCTCCTCCTATTTTCGGTTCGTCACTTTTCTGTCTCCGCCTTCCTCACCACCTTTACCACGCATGCGCCACCACTCGGTTTGGTGGTCGCACAAGTCTTTGGGGGTCGTCACTGATGAAGGCCCTATAGTCTTCTTCATTGTCCTTTAATTCACCTTTGGGTTACACATGCGCATCAAGCCAGTATATAGCCAGTACAGCCAATGTAAGTCAAGACTTACGTATCACTCCATCTGCATATCAAGGCAATAAATCCCTTAGAATTAGCATTTGTTGGGACCGAACCAGGTTCTTGCTCATTTTTAGCACCTGTATCTTCAGCTTCTTTCCTGTGGTCCTTGAGAACAGCTGCTGGGAAGGGGGGTGGAGCCCCTCCTCTTCCTCTCTTCTTTGGCATTACAACTTTTTTAACTATTTATTATTCTCAAATATTAATTACTCTATCAATATCAATTACTGTTTCAAATTTTATCAGCACGAATGATACCTATTTATCAAAATAATGGAGCTCTGTGCATTGTGTTTTAAGGCTTTCAAGCAGGTATAGTGTTTGAAAGAAGCAAGCAGTGTTTTAACAAAAGCTACGTGTGCTTATAGTGGTTGCACAGAACTACTGTCAATATGCTTTTGCTTTGTGTGAGTGGTCAAAAAAACTTTTCAAGTAAGTTTTACCATTAAGTCCATTGCCTCCTGCCAGGGATGTGAGCTGCTGGCATCTTCCCACTGTAACAACCATGTCATGAGATTGATGCTGGAAAACAAACAGCTCGAGGCGCGTTCCTCAGCAGTCCCGTCCGTTTCGTGATTCGTACAGAGACCCGCGGCCAGCAATACTCAGCTGAGGACCAGAAGAGAGCGGAATAGCCTGGGCACTGCAGCTCCACTGCAAGGCATCCGGCAGCCTTGAGGGTACAAAGCGAGCACAGGTCGCAGCTCCTCGTGTCCGGAGCGAGCCCGGAGCAGCTCTCCCAGGCCGCAGCCCCTCCCAGGCCCAGCTCCGGGCGCAGCCGGGGCCGCTCCGCCTGCGCGGGGCCGCTGCCGGGGCGCTGTGGCGGCTCCTCCCGCGGGGCGGAGCTGAGGCGGCCCCGGCGGCCCCGGCCCGGCCCCGCTGCGCTCCGAGCGCGGCCCCGGAGCGACCCGGCCGAGGCGGCGAGGGACGGGCGGCGAGGGGCCGGGGGCATGGGGTGCTCCGGGAACGGGCGGACATCCCGGCAGAGGGGAGAGAGACGTGGCAGAGGGAGGAGTGAGCGGGAGAGGGGAGAGATGCTGGGAGGAGGGGGAAAATCCCAGGAGAGAGGGACGAGCCCGGGAGTAGGGGAGATCACGGGACGGGGCGGGGGTGAGATCCGTGGCAAAGGGTGGGTAGCCTTCCAAGAGGGTAGAGGCGGGGAAACAGGAAAGAGCCCTTGGAGAGGGGGGAGATCCTGGAAGAGAGAGGAGTAATCGGGAGAAGAGCAGATCCAGGGAGAAGAATAAAAGCACTGGCTACAGCCCGGGAAAGGAGGGAGCTTGGGACAAAGGGTAGCTCGGGACTGGGGAAAAGCCGAGAGAGGAGGCAGAACCCAGGAGACAGGGGACAACCTGTGAACGGGGGGACATCCGGAGTGGAGAGGGCCTGGGAAAGAGGGGAAATACATGAGAGAATAGAGCCCAGTGGGGGGAGCCCAGGAGCGGAGGCTCCTGCAGGCGGGCTGGGAACCCGGAGAGCCCGGAATCACGGAGTCCTGCAGCCAGGCCGAGAACGGGCGCGGGTCAGTGCGGTTCGGGAGAGCGCGGCTGCGGGGCTGGCTCCGGAGGCGGAGGCGCGTGGAAAGCGTTGCTCGGCAGCCCCGGCGGCGCTGAGAGCACAGCCCTGCCCGGGGAGGCAGCGCCACGGGCGCCGCTCGGCTTCCCAGCCCGGCCACGGCACCGCTCGGCTTCGCCGCCGGAACCGCGGCAGCTCGGAGCATCGCTCCCTGCCCGGGCCCGAGGCTCACCTGCGCCAGGTGCACCAGAGCATCGCGTCTGCCTTGGCAACCCACAGCGAGCAGTGCCCGGCAGGGACTGCAGATGCCCTCTGGTGGCAGAGAAAAAAGAGCAAGGAATCTTCCATGGGAGAACCTAGGCAATAGGATGGGGTGTCACTGTCCAATGTGTTCAGATGCACTCACAATGGTGCTTTTGCTCTTGGATGAGAACATGGAAAAGAAGTGGGCAGACACAAATCAAAAGCTGGTTGCAATATCCAGGGATCAGTTATCAGAAGAAAATGCTACAAAACTGCTGGAATGCTTAATGGATGACTGATTACCCTTTGCCAAGTAATCTGGACTTGTTAGGGGCAGCATACTTCTGTCTCAAAAATTACTCTACAGATATTCTTAAGAAAATTTTGAAGAAAGGCTCATACACACACATTTTAATGCAGTTTCTGTGGGTTTGATAAATGAAATCTGCTTTAATGTCTTGATGTTCCTAAAGGTATGTGGGGGTTTTTTTTCACACATGCATGCACGCTAAATTTGAGAATCTAAGGTAAGGTCTTTTTATAGGGGATATGGAAGAGACAGGTCTTCAGCTAGCAATATGTCAGTGAGAGATAGCTGAGCGATGATTACTGAGAAGAAGAACAGGCCTGCAATAGAGGTGTGAGCTGCATTGTACAGCGCTTGCTGTGGGCCAGAGAGCACAAAGCAGTCTGGCCTAGTGGGCCTGAATATTTCTGCCAAACACTCTGCATCTCACACCTTTGCTCGGGCTCAGTGCAGAAATGCAGGATTGCAGGCGCTTCCTCCCAGAGCTGCGTGAGGCGCTGGCTCCTGCAGATGGGCCCTGCCAAGCTGTCCCTGCCTCACGCTGGCCTCGCTTCCCCTGGCGCAAGAGCCGGGCCTGAAGGAGGCTGCCCTGTGCTCCAGCCTGCCGAGCAGCCCAGCTCCCTGCCCCGGTGCCCAGAGTGCTGCACACACTGCTGACCTTTGCCAGGAGTTGCAGGGCAGCCGGCAGAAGAGGAGGAATCCTCAGGCAGCCCAGCGGCCCTTGGCTGCCCTTGGTCTTTCTCTGCTGCTAGGCACACTCCAGAGGGCCAATGCCTCCAGGCCGGGCTGTGTCCAGCACGGCTGCGCTTCCCCTCGGCAGCAGCCAGCTGCCACCTGGGCTCTGAGAGTGGAGGATTCACCCGCTGCCAGGAACAGGCACCCAGGGCCCGGCTGCTGCCTCTTGCAGCTCCAAGGGCCTCCTTCCAGCCTGCCTCTGCCGGGGCTCAGCCTCCTCCGGCCTGTGCCGGGGCTCTGCTGGGGCTCCACCCCAGGCAAGGCCGGGCCCACTCTCACCTCCCAGGCGCTGACAGCTCTGCACCACAGGAGACCTTCCGGAGCACCCTCTCTCATCTTTCTGCTTTCTCACTTGAGCAAGGCTCTCCTCCAACCAAAGAGATTATTGCATTTTGGGATACAAATCCAAGTGGTAGGAGCCCCAATGTTCTCCAGTCACAGCTGAAGGCCTGCATCTGCTCAGGGTGTTGGGCTGCCTCATTCTTCTTTTGGTTTCGCCTACAAATGCCATTGCCCTTTCTGCCTCAAATAGAAATACCAAAGCTGGCCAAAAACAGACCAGTGGACCAGATTCCAAAGTCAGTGTGCTCTGGAGAGGATGAATGAAGAACATCCTTCTTCCCCACTTGCACACCATGCCAAAGACACCATGTCACTTTCCATCTTTAAGAAACAACAGACAATTCAGAAGAAATTCTTGAGCGTATTTGAAGAGTGAGAAGGAAGGGAATCTTCAAGGTGAGTTGTGGTTTCAGAAACTGTATTCATTTCCAATCCTACTCTGCAGTCCTATTAGACAATCCTACTCTAACCCTAACCTTAACCCTAATCCTAATCCTAATCCTAATCCCAATCCTAATCCTAATCCTAATTCTTATCCTAATCCTAATCTACAATCCTGCTGTAAACTGGTTGACGAATAAATGGTCTTGATGTGATTGTCACATTGTTGTCTCTCTCCTCTTCTTCACTGAAACAATCAGTGGCACCAGGCTGGACGCAGGCTCAGCAAATGTTACAAATGGATGCTGCCAAAAAGGGAAAAAAAACAAATCAACAAAAAATAATGGACCATGACTTTCCAAGTTCAGTGCTTCACAGTTTTCCTCTGGCTTAAAGAAGGATGCAGGAAGAGGACCAATGGGACCATCTACACATCCATCTTTATGTGCCGGACTTTGCAATCACAGGCAAATGTGGCCCAGAATCCCACTCATCCATTTATCCAGGTGTCTTCATCTTGCTAGGATTTTTGCCCTGCCAGTGCTTTAGAAATGGTGCTTTGTTTCTTTGGAATTTCTTCTTTTCAGGAATCTCTAAAGCCTCACACTGGTCCCTCTCTTTGAAAGACAGGCACTGTGCTGATTCCCACAGGGAGACAGAGCAGTGTCTACCTTTCCATGGCCTGCCCCTCGTGTGCTGGATGGCTCCTTCCTTCCCAGCAGGGCCAGCTCAGTGGCACTGGGCCCTGCAGTTCCCTCTCTGCCACACAACCCGGCAGTAACCCTGGCACAGTTCCCGTCTGCTTGAGCGTGCCAGGCAGCAGATGGGGCTGGGACAAGTCCCTCCCAGCTGTCCCTGTTTGCGTGGCAGAAACCTCTAAGGGTGGGCTGGGGGGCGCAAACCAGGGCCACTCAGAGGCTCACAGTGAGCCCCCCAAGACCCCTCCTGCCCATGGCCAAATCTCTGACCCCTAGGCTGGGACTGGCTTCCTTGGGTTCCTGCACCACCATTTCATGTCTCTGTACTCTGCATTGCTCTACTTCAATTCTTTTGCCATTAGATAAAATTGAACACCCCACCAAATGACAAAAGAGGGAGACTGAACCAGCCAGAGGAGCTCCCTGACTCAGGAAATGCAGAGAAAGATGGAGTTACTCAGTTTTGTGAAGAACAGGCCCCCGGGAGACTTTATTGCCACTTTCCAGGACTTCAGAGTGGCTTTGAAGAAAGTGAGGGACATCTTTTATAACAGGGCCAGTTACAATAGGATGTGGGTAAATATTTTGAAACACAAATAGGATCTAATCAGAACTTGTTTACTCGGAGCATGGTGCGACCCTGGCACAGGTTGCCCCAAGAGCTTGTAGGTGCCCCATCCCTGCAAGCATTCCGGCTCCAGTGGGAAAGGGCTCTGAGCAACCTGATCTCTTTAAAGATGTCCCTGCTCATTGCAGGACACTTGCACCAGAGGACCTTTATAGGGCCCTGCCAGCCCAGCCCAGTCTAGGATTCCTCACCATTTTCATTTGAAGAGCACCAAGAATGGAGGTGAGGAGGAAGGGGGCTCATGTGATGCCTTGGACTTGAGCGGAGGAGGAGCCCATCCCTCAGAGCCTGTTTCAACTGCAGCCCCTTCACATTTTACCTGCATGAGCTCCCTGGCAGACCAGCGCTGCTCCTCGTCTCTCTGCAGGCAGCAGCTCAGGAAGTCACGCAGGCAAGGCGAGAATCGGTTGGGCTGCTGCAGCCGTGGGGTCCCTACTGTGGCTATCAGTTGCGTAGCCTGGAGAAAAAGGAGACACCAGGCTCCACTTGCTGCTTTCACATCTCTAAGTGCTCTCCCACCTCCCTTAGTTTAACCTCTGTTCTTCAGTGGCAGTTTCTGCCCTGGCAGAGGCCCAGAGATCATTTTCCTTTACCAACCAAACACCCAAACCCTGATGCAGCCACAGCTTTTCCACCATCCCGCAGATCTTGCCTTGGCAGCTGATTTCATTGACTGACCTAGTTAGTGGGAACTACATCAGCAAAAGAACATGTGCTTCCCTAAGGATTCACACCAGCTTGAGAGGCTTTTTGGAAGAGGGACTATGCTATACAAATTAATTTCAAGGCTTAGTACGTGAAAGGCATGTCTGCAGTGCTTGTTGGTCCTTTAAGCGCACGTGCCCAAGAACAAAACTCATCATTCTTTTTGTGCTTTTCTTGAAAACAGTGGTAATTGGAAGGAAAGAAAGGGAATTCATCAATTAATCCCCAGGTAAGAAAATCAACATTTGCAATCTCATCTTCAGCACAGACACATTTAGATGCCTGCACAAATGTATTGGGATGAAAATTCCTGCTTGGGCACAAAGGAGCCACCTGCAGCTCTGTCTCTCAGCAATCTGAAAATTGCAGCTTCCCATTTTGCAGCAAAAGAAAAATTGTCATGGTCAGAAGAAGGAGAGGTGCCATCCCTATGGCCACCCTCTGCTCACTTGGCTACTCAAGTCAATGCATTAATGGTAGGCCCATGCCAGAAAGAGCCAGGAAACAAAGGGGAGGTTTTGGCAGCCTGTCCACATCACCAGGCTCTGGCTTGGTGAAACAGAGAATGTGCCTTTGGCTAGGACAGAAACACGGTGACTGAGTGTTTCAGCAGCACTGCACAAGAAGCAGAAGAGACTCAATGGCCTTTACACTCTCATGCCCAGGTTTCAGGCATGTTTCCCAGTGAGAAGAAACTGTACAGGGAGTTAGGCTCATCTCTAAAGACCACAGTTTTAGAAACTTTGTTGGGTTTGTGTTGCCTTCCTTCCTTTCTGGAAAGATAACAGCAGTTGTCAGATGCTTCTTTTCTGCTCTTAAGGCCATCTCCACAGCCAAAGGACTGGAAGCACTTAAAAGCCAAAGGAAAGTGTTGCCTGAGAATAGAGTTTGTTTGGAGTTTGTTTGCATGTGGTAAGGCTTGAGTTCCCCAACTGCTGCAACCACAACTACAGCAGATGCTGATGTGTTGCAGGCACATTTTTAGGAGGGGTCCTTGGTGGAAGCAGTTCAGGCAGATGGCAATGGGCTTTTGTCCAATGGCACGCAGGACAAGGGACAGGTGAGAAAGAGAATGGGATCGGTGAGTATTTGCTCCTTACCGTGATGGGACTTTGGTTCCAGTAGGGAGGTTCTTGCTCTATCATTTCAATCCCCACAATTCCAAAAGACCATATGTCCACTTTGGGACCATATGGTTGACCTGTCAGCACTTCAGGCGCCAGCCACCAAGGAGTCCCGACTAGCGAGCACCGTCTGCTCTGCTGAGGGCTGAGCTGAGTAGAGAGGCCAAAATCACCTGAGGAGAAAGCAAAAGACTGTTTCCATTTGAATTCTGTGCAATTAGGAAAGCAAGCCAAAGAATTCCCCAGTAGAAGTGTTTGAAAATGTGCTTTTGAATCTCCTGGCATTGGCGACTTTTAAACTCCCCCCATTTTTTACACTGTCCCCAGTAGTGTCTTTTGTTCTTTGGAAGCTTTAGATTTGTAACTCCCTCCCTCTGGAAGGGACACACACAGAGCAAGGCCACTCTTGACTGCTTGTTCCTTCTCCTGTCCCTGTGCACGTTGCAACTGTGCCCTCAGCTCACAGCAGGTGTCCCTGCGCTGCCACCAGCACCATTTTTGGGGAGCTGGCTGTCACTCCAAGCAGCCCCACCCCCACATCCCTGGAATGCTGCTCCTGACCAAGAATACACTGACCCAGCTTGACAGAACCATCGGTTTTGAGAAGGATGTTATCACTCTTCACATCTCTATGGATCACATGGTTTGTGTGAAGAAAATACAGTCCTTGCAGGCACTGAGAGAGAAAACAGAAAGAGGAGGGCAAAAATGAGTGATGTGATTTCATCCCACAAGAAAGGCAACAAAGAATCTAAAAGATTCCCTCTCCAGGGGAATGGGCAGTAATGGCAGAACACAGTGCCACTGAGAGGAAGAGCTTGCTGCTCCAACACTTGCAGAGCAGGACCTTTCTGAGGAAAGGCATGTCAGCTTCTGAAAGAGCAACAGCCAGGATGCAAACCAGCCAGGATGACTGCTGCTGCAGTGCATGTGCTGAGAAGCAAAGAGCCTTTTGGCTGCACTCCTGTCCTTGTATGCTGAGGCCTGAGAGAAACGAGTCTCTCTCTTTTTTCTTTGCTGATCATTTCAAATCCTGCCACCAGCACCTTTGCTTTCACAGGCAAGGAATGCAGTGAAGACAGACTCCAGGCAAACATTTAGAGAGGCAAGGTGGAGAACAGCAAATAAAAAGACATGAGCCAGAGCAAGAATACATCAGCAGGAGAGAAGAGTACTGGCACTGAGTACAGGGAGTGCAGGGGCACTGGCAGGCCTTTCACTTGAGATGCTTTTACTTGCCCATAGCATAGCAGCAACACAGAACCAAAGCTTGGCACAGGAAATCACTGCAGGTCTGAGCCCCTGTTTCCCAGACAATCCTGCCGAAGCCCTTGGAAACACAGATGGGATTGCTGACCTCCCGACTGATGGCTGCTGCCTCATCTTCATACAGGAAGGTCGTGCTGAGGATATCGTTCAGGGTGCCTCCGTCCATGTACTCCAGCACCAGCCAGAGTTCCTCACCCACAAGGTAGCTGAAAGAAGGAAACAAGGCCCTGGAGATGAGCATGCATGGCTACGTTGATTTCTGCTTCCAGGTTTCTTATTTCCAGATGCCTTTGTGACAAGGACAGAATCATAGGAATAGATATTCCCTCTTGGCTGTGCATTGTTTGCAATCTGTGTAGTCTCAAGGAGACAGGCACAGCTGTGAAAAAGGAGATGTCTTAGATGGCTAACAAGTGAAAAATGCAGTTTAGAAACAGCCCAGATAAAAAACCTGTCAGGCATGGTGTTTCTGGAAAGAAGCATCTAGTCTTCCTGGCATGCCCAGCAATGGCAAAGAGTGGCAACAATCCAAGGGAAATCCATTTTAGGACGGTTCATCAGCACTTCAGAAACTTGAAAAAATCAATCCTAAATAAATGTGGAGGCAGTAAACTTCGAGGCTGATGACTAAGGAAGATACAGCACATCCAGGTTGTGAATAATTTTGGAATAATTTTCAAACTAGGTGTGCCAGGGAAGACTCATGCAGACAGGATGCACTCTCTTCTCATCCATTGGAGATGAGTAGAGAGATAGGAATAAATAAAAATTAACAGCTCTACTTTCTGCCACTGACCAAAGTGGGTTTTTAACCTCTCATGTTTGCTGTATGTAAATGCACACATGGGATAAGACCATAACCACTCACCTGTCTAAATAATTCACAACATTGGGACTCCTGTGCCTCTTCATGATTTGGATTTCATTAACGCTTCGTTCCATCCTCCTCGGTCCTTGAATATCTATTTTCTTTATGGCCACCTAAAATGACATTGAAAATCAGTAACTTGAGCAGTTGGTGGCAGGAGACAACAATGCACATGGAGCAAGTGATTTTGCAATGACACAGCTGAGCTGTGCCAAACTGCCTGGTGATTAGGCACTGCAGTAATTAGGAACTGACATTCCAACAGCCCATTTCTCTGCTGCCTTGAGAGCCAATTAAAAGACACGTGGGGCCACTGACATTTTGCCTTGTCCACTTGGTAACAGTTGTGTCTCAACTATCACCCACAGACGTCTGATCACAATCTCTGCTGCTCTTTCTAGGATTCAGAACAAGTAATCAATACCTTAATATTCTGTGGATACATCTTGGGCTATGGGCAGGGCTTAGGGCTTTTAGGGCACTTGCAGATCTCTCCCTATGTGCAGTTGCCAAGTGCAGCACTGCAGGTGGCTAAGGAACTACCAGTAACTTTCCGATGGATTTGCTGGCAGCCAGAATCGAGAATTCAGGACTTTGAAGCTGTAGCCCCAAAGAGCAGGGAGGTGCTCTAAGGCACCACCTTTGTTTTAGCAATGGAGAGCGAGTGAGCGCGTCCTTGTCTGAAAGGAAGTGCTGCCCTGCGTTCCTTCCTTCCGGCAGCTGAGGAGGACAAAGTGCCAAATGTATTTTGCAGGCTGGCACCAGTCTGTGATTCTTGTGCCTTTTCAGCAGGGCTCTAGCCAAAGCTCCAGCCACAGCTCACACCAGAGGGGAAAGCCCCTCAAGAGCAGCAGAGTCTGCAGGGGCTGTTGCTATTTACCTCTCCTCCTGAGGCAGTGTCGAGTGCTTTAAAAACCTCTCCAAAACTCCTAGAAACAAAGGAGAAGCAGAGAAATGTGAAGCCATTTATATCTTGCAGTGAAAGCCAGCCCACACAGGAGATCTGTGCTGTAAATGCCTAAAACCTGCAGGACACTGGAAGCATGGAGATGTCCTTGACAATGCCTTCTGAGCACACTTAGAAATTCTGATCAGCTCCGACAACCTAAGCCCAGTGCCTGAACACATTTGCCGCTTGTCTGACTTCACGCCTGATACCTATTCCACCAGCGAAACACTTGATGCATAGTTATGTATAATTAGCATTGCTTGGACTCACCCACTGCCAATATTTTCCAGTTCAATGTATTTGATGATAGGATTTTCCATCTTCACCATTCTCCCTGAGGGAAACAAAATGCAAGATGTTCACTTTAAAGCAGAGATCCCACCTTCTCAGAGATACAAAAGGCAGCCCCACTGTCTGGGGCTCTGAGACCTCCCTTGGTTAGCCAGCTCTGAGCTGGCTAACAACAACAGGAACAGGTACTGGAACAACAAGAAAAGAACAGCACATCCACAGCACAAGTCTGTCTGGCACAGAGACTGATTTTTTGTATCATTTGAAGTGAGAGACCTCTTGACAGCAGAGGAATCTCCTCTCAGAGGAGACTGAGACCAGAAGAGAATACCTACCATGGCAAGTAAGTTTGTCATCTAGAAACATTGAGGAGAGCTGGAACTAACAGCGCATTTGTTTTCTTGGGAATAAAGACTGCGAGATTTAGAAAAGGTTTCTGACTTGCTAAGATTAAATGCACCTGGACACCCAGAATCAATTGCTCTGAACAGATGCCAAGTTCAGAACAGGAGGAATATTGCCAAGTGTTCCCATCTTTCCCAACTTGCAGCAGTTTGCCAGAAGAATGCCTCTGCGTTTGTAAACCAGAGCAGCTCATGCCAGAACCAATTGCGACGGGGCTTTCAGCATCAGGACCCTCACCCTTTATGAGCAGGCTGAGCTCAAAGACGCCCTTGCCCATGACCCGCGTGAAGAACCACGCCGCTTCTCTTCACCCTGACAGCGCGGATCAGTCGCTCCCATTGCACTCGCCCTCTCGGCACCGCACATGTCCCCATCTTCCCAACTCAGCACGGCGGGCACAGGCACAGAGGACAGCAGTGCTCCTAATGCACCCCTGTGACACAGAGAGCTGCCCAGAGCAGATTCTGATCCTCTTGTGAGTCCAGGCCGTGCGAGGCAGAAGCCGGCCCAGAGAAGAGGCTGCTGCCTCAGGCAGCTCCGTGCTGCAGCAGCCGGGCAGCAGCGGGACCCTCCCAGCTAAGGGAGGTTCCAGCCTCTGCAGTCCCTCCAGCCCCCAGGGGCAGGGCAGCGACCACAACAAGGCTGGCAAAGCCCAAGCATGAGCACTGAAGGGCACTGATGGGAAGATGCCAGAGTGAGCCTGAGCCCCGTACAAGCTTTTGCCCCCATTCAGGACACAACAGGATGGGCTTTGAGATCAGCCCCACCGAGGTGTGGATCAGTGCCCTTTTTGTCCCAACAGGTGATGGTAGACACAGAATCACTTGGGCTCTCTTCTCAACTCTACCAGGTCTTATCTGAGAGCACAGCACTGGCAGTTATTGTGGGGAAGAAGGAGATTCATTGGGTTGTGCTACAGAATCAGAAAGGGCTTGATTTGTTCTCCTGGAGACTGATCTCAGCAGGGCTTCTACCAGTGGCTAGAACTAAGGCAGTCACAGTCATCTGCTGATGCAGGAACAATTCCTGCTTCTGCCTTCGGCAGAGAGGGAAGCCCAGGCAAACTCCAGCCAGTCTAAGCTGCCCTCAGAGGCAGCAGGAACACCCAGAGCTCTCTCTTGCTGCCTTGGAGCAATGCCAGCACTTCTGTGACACTGAAGTGAGGAGAACCTTTTGGTACAGCTCTTCTGACATGTGCACACAAAACACTGTCCCTCAGATAAGAAAGATAGCAGACGTACTGTGTTGCTCCAGGGAGTCACCCGCCATCTCCAGTTGCTGAGCAGCAGCTGGGTCAGCACGGGAGGTGAACCAAGTGCTCAGGCTCCACGTCTTCGGCTGGGGAGCAAAGGCTCCTTGGGACGGCTCTGCTGCAGCAGCTTCAGTGTCAGAGTTGGTGTAGATCTGAGAGAAGAAATGAGTTGATGTCAGGAAGGTGTGGCAGAGATTGCCCTGAAATGCAAGAGAGATTGCCATTTGAAATGCAAGCCCTTAGGAAGCTGCTGTCAGCCACATGCAGAGCTCTTCAACTGGATTGCTTTGGATGTCCACTTGTGAAACCAAATGCTCAAAACCAAAGGCTGGTTTTACTCAAGTTCATAGCCACTTTCTTGTTCTAAAGGATGACTGCAGCAACGACCGCTCCAATTCCTCCCAAAGACTCCTTTCCCCCTCCTAGGTCTGCAGATACATTTGCAGCTCCTCATTCTAATGTTCTACCTCCTGCCATGAAATTCTCTTTTTCTGCACCTTCCTTGGGACGTGCTTATCCTGCAGCATCTCTGGATGGTACAGTTCCTGGGCCTCATGCCAGCTTCGGGGCTCTTGGTTGCCCGTCATTTGCTGGAACTCGCTGCAGGCTGCCAGGTAGGATGGTGAACCTTCCACCTGAAGTCAAACAGAACAAAGCAGTCAGAGACTACAGCTTGTCCCCGTCAGCCAGGAGTCATCAACTGGGAAGAAAGTAAAAGATGGGAGCAGATTCACAAGGGATACAGACAGCTTGTAGCTCGTATTCCAAATCTATATGAGTGACCATGTTCACCTGCAAAAACACCTCAAGAAACAAGGTCACCTGGAAGAAGCCAGCAGGAGTTCATTGGGATGACTGCTGGCTAAATGGCCAAGGGAGTAATGCCACTGTCTAGAGCATCAGCTGAGATTCAGCAGAGCAGGAAGTGTCCTTGAGAGCAGCTCTGACAGAGGCCTCATCAGCATGGCACTCAGAGGCAACACCCCACCCCCCTGCTGCTCTGCACTGCAAAGGCAAGGAGGGCAGAAACCACCCCTTGGGTGACTGCAGTGCCTATTGATATTTCACTCGCTTTTCTAGAGCCTTTTGCTCCTCAAGGAGGCAATTAATTTTCTCTTTGATGATTTTAATTTTTTTGTCTGGCCTCTTCTTCCTTGCCTTGATCATAGCCTCAGTTTCCTGCAGCTGTGCTGGCACCTGTTTGTCCATGTTCTGTAAACAACAATGGAAAGGACTCTCTTTCATGAGTGGAGTGGCTGCCATTCTTTCATTCACCTGTTTTTGTTGACTGTCCCTCTGCATAGGGAGATTCTTCTCCTCTTGGATGTCTTCATTCCCCCTCTTCACTGCCAGTTCACTCTGAGCTTCGGGCAGCTCTGCTTGTGGTTCTACCTGGATGTTCTGTGCACACAAATGCAGAGCAAGTGACTGGGAGCTGCCATTAGACTCAGGTTTTCCCTCTTTTAGCCTCAAAATCACATTGATTCATCCACTTTCTTCTGCTTCCCTACCCACATCTGCTTCCACTGTAACCCTCCTGTCCCAGGGCTGATCTCTGCAGATTCCAAGGCTCTGTGCTTCCAGTGCCTGTGGGTTTCCTGGCCTCCTCAGTCCCAAGAGCTGCTGTTTATGCCCTTCTTCCTGCCCTTCCCTCTGTGCCCTGGCCAGTCAGGCTTACCTGGCCTTTCTCCTGTGGCACTTCCACCTGCTGCCCGAGCTGCTCTTCCTGCTCTTGGGCTGGGAACAGCTCTCCCTGAGTCTGGCATGGTGTCTCTGATGAAGCACTCTGCTCCTGCTCTCTCTCTAGAAGCACCTGCACAGAAAGCAAGAGAAGATGGGTTTCAGCTTCCCATATGACCTTTGTGGGCCAAGACTCCAAGACTGCTGGGCTCACACGTTCCCAAAGCACTGTGCTGCTGCTCTGCTGGGTCATTCTCTGTTCAAGGGAAGGCACAGACTCCAAAGTGGCCCTGGCCCTACAATCAGGGGCCATCTGGGACTGAAGCTGCAAGAGCCTGTCAGGCAGCTGACAGGGAAGGTGTGGCATTTCTCAAGGGTCTGGTGAGGGCCTCCCTCTGCTTCTACCATGTCCTGTTTGTCTCTCCTGAAGGGATGCATTTAGGTGAGCATTGCATCTTGCACTGCTTTGGAGCAGAGCCAGGAAGATTCAAATAGAAAGATAGATAGACAGATCTCACTTTTAAAATCTCTCTTTACTGTAGTGTGGGATTTAAAGTCTTTCAACGGAGAGAGATATAGATCTCTCTCCTAGGTTTTTTTTAAGGAAAGTTAGCGAGAATCTTAGAGAAGAAGAGAAAACAATTATTATCTCTACTTGCTGTTCTTGTTGTTTAGTACATGAAGAATGTGTATAGTGATTGTTTACTGAAAGTGATTTGTTAATTGCATTTTAGGGATAGTTGTTTAGATTGATTAGCTAATTAGATAAAAGACTGTGTGGAGACAGTCACTAGTTTTTCTTTAGTATCTTTTTAGTATAGTATTTCTTTAGTATAGTTTTAACATAGTACTAGTGTAATATAACGTAGTTTAATAAAGCATTTGTTTAAACTTCTAAATCATAGACTCAAAGCACATTTTTGGCCACGTGGGGGTCACCCTGAATCAATACTGTCCTTTCTGTGTCTACAAACATCAACACTCGGTTGCAGTGCCCCAGTCAGCAGCCATCCTGATCTTGCTCTCCTGTTGCCTCAGTATCTCACACTCTTGGGGAATCTGGAACATGTGGGTCCTTATGGAATGCAATCAGACCCAGAGCACTGCACTGGGAACTGCACTCTTTGTGCATCTGTGCTCGGGCAAGTTCTTCTCTTGCACTTGACCACACTGATGGTGCTAAAGTGGCTGGAATCAGAAATGCAGCCCAGCCCTTCCCACCTCCTCTAATCTCTGAGGGTCAGGTGGAATGCAAGGGCATAGATTTCCTGCTCAATTCCCAAACACAACACACACTGATTCTCTGGGCTGCCAAAAGACACGGGAGCCGTTGACTTGAAAATGATGGGCAAGCCCTACTGGCCGGTCTGGCACCAGAGCAGCTCGTTCTGCACCAACATCCCTGCCCCAAACTATGTGTTCTTGTGCAAAAATACTGCATTATCCAGAACAGCTTCCTTGAAAATTGAAATTCTAGCAGAATTTCTGCCAGTGCTCTAAAAGGGCAGGAAAGATTGAGAAAAAGATCCCTTGCTCCCTGGAGAAGGAGAAATTGCACCAGGGTTCTCTTTCTATCAAACAAACAAATCAACAAAATATGAAAGTGTTACCCACACCAGTGTCTAAAGCACTTGGATGCAGTGAGGGGATGTCTGGAAGGGAAACAGGCCTTGCGCTGAGCTTTGGATCTATGGATCTAAGGCAGCGATTTATGGAAGTCCGCCTGAAGGTGCCTCAGAAGCCCCCCCATTGTCCAGGCTAAAGCTCCCTCAGCACCTCCTCCCTGGCCTTGTGCTGCACCCCCTTGCCCAGCTCCCCTGTCCTTCTGTGCAGACACTGCAGCCCCTCCATGACTTTCTGCTTCCCAGGGCCCACAAGTGCACACAGCACTCCAGCTGTGGCCGCAGCGCTGCCCAGCACAGGGCCACGCTCACTGCCCTGCTCCTGCTGCCCCACTGCCGCTGGCACAGGCCACCATGCCCTTGGCCTTCTTGACCCCCTGGCCACACGCTGCCTCATCTTCAGCTGCTCAAGGCCACCAGCCCGGCATCCTTTTTGCCCATGCAGCTCCCCAGCCACAAAGGTGCCTATTTGACTTCAGATACAGCAGGCACCATTGCAAGATGGCCTTCCTGTTCTAACACCTCATGTTCCAAGTATATATCTGCCACTGCCCCTTCTCACCAGCGAGGGCTCCTTGTTGAGCTCCACGTGGCCTCTGAGCTCCGGGTGCAGCCTGTCCCCGCACTCGCTCAGCAGGTGCCTGGACACAACCGACAGGGCGCTGGCACCCTGCTTGCTCAAGTGCAGACCCTGCAGGGCTGTGACAGCCTCCGGCCTGCCCTCAGCCACTGCCCTGACAGAGTCCGCTGCACGCTCCAGGGAGGCTGAGGTGACATCAGCCTCTGCCTGCAGCTCGGCCGTGCCTTCGGTCGTTGCGGCGCTGGTGTTTCTGCGCCCAAGGCCCAGGAACCTCTGCAGTATCTGCAACAGAAAGAAGGGCAGGAAGAGAGGGACGTTCCGTGGCCTGCTCCAAGCGCGGCGCTGGGCTGAGCAGTGCCAGCAGGCCCAGCACAGGTGGGGATGGCCGCAGGTACCTGTGCTGGTCTGTGGAAGCAGCCGCGAGTGGGGTCCCGCTCCGGTGTCCCATCCTTGCCCGCATCTGGCAAAGAGCAAATGCAGCCAGAGCTGAGGGGCTGCGGGAGAGGCCGGAGAACACGGCCTAGCCCTGTACGGCCCAGGCAGGGACAGCCCCCGGGTACCCAAAGGACCAGAGCACGGCCAGCAGGGGCAGCCCCAGCCCTTCTTACATCCTGTCTGTGGGGACATCCATAGGGGCAGGGATGGGATGGGGCAAGGGCGGCCACAGGCACCAGCCCAGCGGCCCGGCCCTGCCACTCACCGTCCTGCACTGCCTGCAACTTCTCCGGCTCTGCAGGCTGCTGTGCTGGGGAGGCTGCAGGCCCTTTCTTTTTCTTGCCCCGAAGCACCCTGAAGAGCCTGAGCACTCTGCCTGCCATTCCGCATTTTGGCCTCTAGGGCACCTTTGAGCCAGATGACTTGGAAAAGGTCTGATTTAGGAAGTCCTGCAGTCTGGCCACAAGGCCAGCCGCAGGAGAAATGGCTTGGAAACGCTGTGGGTCAGTGACCAAAGAGCTGGCTGTGTGGGGCTCCTCACAGCACAGCTCTGGCACGTCCTCTCCTCTCACGTGCACCGAGCACTGTGGCGTTGCTTCGTCACCGCCAGCAGCCACTTCACCACATGTCACAAAGGGCCCTGTTCCATTCCGTTCCATGGTAACCGTGCTGTGCCTTTTCAGCAAGGGCCCTTGGACACACTGCCAAGTTCTCTGGGGCTACCCCAGCCCTGCCCCAAATGCCTCTGATTGGAACAAATCCAGTGCCCCAAGTGTCTAAGACATCCTGGGACACACCCAGCCCAGCCAAGTGCTCAGGGGAGGACTCTCCACGGTGCCAGGCCAGCACAGCCCAGCTCACTGCTGGCTCTGGAGCAGAGCAGCTTCCAGCAAGCACAGGGCAAACACATCTTGACAAGAGTTAAAACTCACCACATAGGGGAGGTGACATGAATGTGTGCATCAAGGCCTTTGAATTCACAGCTCCCCAAGACAGCTTTGGGGCACTTGGCTGGACAAACAGGATCCGGCTCAGACCTGTGCTCAAAGGCGGGCAACAAACCCTGCCGCAGGTGCTTGGCTTGGTCTCTGCAGGCCCAGGCAGATGCCAAAGCTGCTCTTCACATCCTTCCCCTGCCCCTCAGCCAAGTGCGAGGACTGAAGGAAACACAGGAAGTCAAATGGAGACACTTGCACCTGTCTCATTGGGGGCTCCTGGGGAAGCAGTTTCCTTGGCAATCAAGCCCCTCTCTTCCAAGGGCACTCCCCAAATGTGTACATTTCCTGGGCGACACGAACCCACCCTTAAGTGCGGGGTGTAGAGGTTCATGGGCATCACACCATAACCAATATGATCCAGTGAAGCTAAATTTATTATTCCTAAAAAGACTCTATTTATAATAAATCTCTACTGTCTATGCCTCTCTAGCTAATATATGACAGGTTAATCCTAGCTGTTCACACTTCTAAAATAGAATGCTGATTGGATTATCTAAGTTTTCATGCATCTTGCTGGAGTTGTATGGCCCCCCCATGGCTCACTTTCCCAAGCTTGCTGACAAACTTGCTGAGTCCTGATGACTCTTCTTCTTGCGTCTTCTTCAAGGATATACCGACCCCATTTCTGAATATGTCCATAATTCATTCTTTGTGAACGTGTTCATTCTCCATTATTACAAGCAGGCTGGATTGTGCATCGGCTGAATACGGCCGTTGTCTTGCAAAAACTCCTCCACCTGCAAAATATCTTCAACAGTTCCCCGCTTTTGTTTTTGCACAAGCCAGACTGATTTAAAAGCACGGTCAATTTCTTTTTGCTCACAGCGTAGTAAGCAAAGCACTATTAGCAGAAATGAAAAAAGAATGAAATACAAAGCCAATAATATGTAAGATTATTTATTCATTACATAGCCAAGAATACCTAATACCAAAGCATACTAAGTCTTTGAGCCAGCCTCTTATTTCCCAGGATTTTAGCCACTCATCCAAAGAATTCTAAACAACTGTCAGATTTATCATCTTCTCCTTAAGCAATGACACTTTCTTGTCCATAGATTCAGAGCGCTCAGAGAGATTCATGCAACACATCCCTTCAAAATCTTCACACCCATCTCTCTGTGCTAGCAACAAAAACACTATTGCAGCCCTATCCTGTAATACAGCGTGGCGTATGCTACCTACATCAGTGGTAAGCTCATTCAGTATTGCAGATGTAATGTTAATTGGTTTGTCTGTCCAACAAGCCAACCGTTTGAATTGTGTAAGGGCCTGTGATGAAGCTACTCCTGGTGTAAAAAGTGATGCCAGTATAACCACAGGCATATTCTACAATTCTACATTATCCTTACAGTCTGAGCCTAATAGATGCACACTACGTTTTGGACATTAGAATTTGTGCCTGATGTCAAGCATCTGTTGAATGCTAGAGGCAAACAGTGTCAATTTCCCAAAATAGCACAGTCCTTCTCATGTCTCTTTCTCAGGAATCTCCGGCTAAGTTTAATCTCCACAAATGAGAAAAACTCCAGGAGGTGACATCCTTGCAGATTTTGGTTTTAGGGATACAACCATGTCCAATTGGCACAGTCTGCCGTGGTATTGTAATACCAGGAAGAAACAGGAGATATCCAAGTGCCATCATCACCGGGGTTTCCTGATTTCTCCCTAATCAGCTCTTTACCCCTGTGGTACTCATAGAACAAACAGTAATTTCCTGGCACTGATGCCAAAATATCTAATTCCTGTGGTCACTGACTTGTAGTATTTAAACCTTGAACGATTGTAAATGCCTGAATTCCTAACGGATTTCTAGGGATGCTTTGTTTTTCACGCCAAATTTCTGTGATCATCCCATTTTGATTAGTGCACCAATTTGAACAGGCCTTACTTAAGTTGCCATAAATTTGAGCTCTGGCCCAATTTCCCAATTCTTCCATTGAGTCTAAAGGAATTCCAATGAAACAGGTGCCAAATGGATCTGAAGGTGGAGCTAGTGATAGGCAGAAAGATTCCTGCCTTGTTCTGTTAGCCTATGTAAGCCTCATTTTAGCTCGCTGCTTTATCTTGTATACCCCCTGCGTTTCCTTAATCACTCCACTAAGCAACATTGTTAATATTTGCCAGATTGGTGCCATTGTTACCATTGTGGTCCGTCACGCCTGCGCTTTGCCCAAACTGCTTTAGCTTGTCCTCACTCCAAATCTCTCAAGTGATGTGTTTGTGGTATTGCTATTCTTCCTCTACATTCTGTAGCTAGTATCTTGCTCTCTAGCACAATTTGATTTCCTAGAGCAATTAAAGCAAGTTTAAACTGCAATTGCGGTAACAATCTTTCTTATATATTTCTATCAAAGATACATCTTAGAGAAAACTCTGATATCTTCGTGAGTTATGCCTTAAAAATTTAGCTAATGCCATTCTCGGGGTACTAGTGTTAAGTGTGTAAGAGCAGTTATTGCATATTAGGTTGATAGGCTTAAATTTTTGCTTTTTTCCTCGGACCACTACGCAATTATGTTCTTCACAAATTTCTCGCCAAGTTTTTTAGTTACACTTGATACAATGAACCTTAAGCCATGGCTTACATGCACAACTATGCAGATACCAAGAATTTTCTATCTGATTTACAACTTGTGAGGGAAGTGAAGGTCCACGTGGCTGGAATCCAACGAATGCCTTTATCTGTAAGTAAGCACATAGAACTTCTTCCTCTTCATTTCACTGTAGCTGGTCCTTGCCACAACCCTGCTGCTGGACTTTTGAACATGACCTGAATGCTGTCAGGCAATTCCTCCCTTGGATTATGTGTGAGGGCATGATGCACAAGAATACGTGCATCTTCCCTATCTCCTGTTGTTCCGAGGTAATTAGGCACAAAATTGGCTTTAGCTGTGTTTTCCTCAGGGGATAACCCTGGAGTTTCCCCTTTTTGTTTTTGCAGCATGTCCTTGAACATCTGATGGGCACTCTCAATAATTGCCTGTCCAGTAGGATTGTGAGAAATACCTGTGTCACGTCAAATACCCGATAAATTACAGAAACCTTTGAACCTTAAGGAACACGAAGCAGAACTATTGTCATTCTTAATTGCTAAGCGGATACCTAATATGGCAAAGAAATTGAACAAATATTTCTCAACATGACGTCTCACCTGTTAAGGGAGTAGCCCATAAAACACAAGCATAGGTATCAATGCAAACCTGTACAAATTTTTCCTGACGAAATTCTTTAACATGAGTTATATTCAATTGCCATAACCGCAAGACCTGAGTACCCCTAGGGCTAACACCATGCCTAAACCAATGCCATCTCGTTGACCGGTCAGGACAGGATCACGCAATACTAGAAGCATCAGTAAAGGGAATAGCAAATTGTTTACCTAACATTTCTGCAGATTGATGAAGAAATGCATGGGAAGTTTTGGCCTGTCAGCCTGTGCCACTTCCCTGTCACCTCAGTGCCGCCATGGCCCTCGGCTGCCCCACAGCCCTCAGCCCCAGCAGCAGCTCAGGGTCAGCGTCCCTTCGGCGCCACCGCCCCCTCAGCCCCCTCAGCCCCCTCTGTCTCACCGTCCTTCAGCAGCTCCTCAGGGGACAGGGCCTGGGGCCAGCGGCAGCTCCCACCGCTCCAGGGACAGCCGGGGCTGGAAGTGCTGCTCTGCCCGGCCCGGCCGCCAGCTCGGACCCAGCACAGGGACAGGGGACACAGGGGACACCGGGGCAAAAGCAAGAGGTGAAAAAGGCAGCCGAGGAGGGAAAGAGGTAAAAATGCAGCCTGGGCTTACACAGCTCAATCTATGCATCTAAACTTCCACATACCTCTAACTAAATAACTAAGCATATTTCTAGATCTATATCTAAGCATCTAAATTTAAGCATCTAAATGTAGGTGCCTAAATGTAGGCATCTAAATGTAACTCTATTAATGTATACATGTAGATCTCAAAATCTAGAAATGTAACTAATTCTATCCCATCTAGAACAATAGAGATCAATTTACATATATAGATGTATATATATGCACATATAAACAGACCTCTGTAAATCTATAAATGCAACTATATGGATATAGGAAGAGAATTGTAGAAATCCATAAATCAATGTGTACACTAAGGGATTCCACCCATCTGAGGCTCACACGCTTTCCCTCTGGTCCTTCTTCCCATGCAGGGCAGCCCTCCTGACAAGGCAGATTAGCTGGAAGTCTGGGAAGCAAAGGGAACACTGGGTCAATATTGGCCTCTCTGCATCATTTGTCCCTTTGGAAGTAACTGTCCTTCTATCAAAGTCTGTAAAAGATGAGCCAAACGGCAAAATCTCACTTGGCAATTTGAAGCCTACTCTTCAAGGAGCCAGACTCCTTCCAAGAGTTTATAACTTCTGAAGTTTTGAAATATCCCAATACACTGAAAGCCCTCAGTGTATTGGGATACTTTCGCAGGGCCAAGGGCCCCCATGAGAGCTTGAAACACAGACAGACCCAGCTGCCACAAAGAAGCCCAGCCTGGTTCTTTCTCTTTGCTGACAGAGACACCTCAGTCCTCACTGAAATGGCTGAAGCTGAAGGTGCTGGCAGCTGAGTTATGAACTAGCACCGCTCCCTGCCATCCACAACCTGCCCTCTGCAGTGAGCCACAGCTCCTCCAAAACAACCACCAGCTCTGGGATGAACAGCTGGGTGACAAATGACCACGTAATATTGGCTTAGGCATTTATGTGTTAGCTTATGGATGTTGTTAGTGATTATAGGTATTTAGAAATAGCTTCAGTTAGAACTCTTTTAGCTGCTTGTAATATAACAGAATCTTTCAGCTTAAGTTTGCACTGTTTTGCTCATAGAAACAGTAGTGTAATGAATATAATATTGATGCATCACTTATGGAAACAATTGTGTGATGAATGTACTGTGTTATAGACCCTAGCAAAACATAACGGGAAAAAAGGCTTGTGTGTAACTAAAACCAGTGTAAGGCTGTCCACTGACCAACCTGTCCAAGGGATAAAATAATCCTCACACAAGGCAGAGCACCAGAGGACAATTAGAGAATACCATGTGAAATTTAGGGAGAACCTACTAAAGCCTTATCAGAGGAGGTGAAACAGCAGGAAGGAGACACAAGCAGAAAAAAAATATGTTGACATGATGACACGTTGTCATGCAGTAAACCTGAGTGCGAAGCAGTCAAAATAAGGAGTTCCCAAAACATGAGAAAATTCCCAAGAATGCTGGAAAAATTCATGAAACACATGAATATACTTGCCTCTCAGTTAAGTAACACCATAAAGCTAACACTGTCACTTAGCACCAGGTGTTGTTTGGTTGTTAGGCCTGAGCACCACAGTGCTGCAATTATTGTGTTTTTTCAACCTATTAGTATTAAGCTTTTAATAATTCTAAGCAGTGAATTCTGTTTCTCACAGCTGTGAAGGAAAGAGCTCCCTAACAGGACTGCAGGCAGCACCAGCTTTGCTCAAGGATGCAGACCCAAAGTGCTCTCTCTCTCCTTTAGTTCTCACTAATTTTAAGCGGTGATTTAAGATTTTCATTGAGCTCCTGGATTTGTGACTAATGATTTCCTTGGCCTCAGAGCTTCTGCTGCTTGTATTTTTAATGTATCTCACTACAGCTATCAGCAGAGTGGCACTACATGGATTTAATGCTTGGAGACAAAAAGCTCAGATTTCTACACTGACCTTTTGCTGGGCTTTTCCTCTCTTGCACTCAGGGTTGCCTCCAGAGCACTGACATCCTGCAGCAAACTTATCCCCACGGACATCAGCACAAAACTGGGACACCTGGCTTGGTGACACAACTGCCACAAGGTCAGGTTTATTCCCTGCTCTCTTGCCCCAGCAGAGGACTCAGTGTCAGAGCCTCTGGAGAAGCGTGGAGGGCAGGGCTCAGGCAGGTTGTGCCCGTGCACGATTTGAACTCAAGGCACCAGGAAGCACCAAGCCTGCAGACAGGAACTCTACCCTTCTCATCTCCCTCACTGCCAGAGGCAGGCTCAGAGCAGCCATCTCACCCCTCTCTAAACCAGTGGGACCTCTGTCCTTACCAAGCTCCTCGGGCTCCTGGGAATTGTTCCTGCAGCTCTCGGTGCCAGGCAAAGCTCCCTCTGCTGCAGCTCTGTCCATAGGCTCCCCTCCTGAAGACTCAGGGGCAACAATAATATTGCCCTTGAAAGAGAAACAGAAAGGAAGAAACCCTTCTCACCACTTAGACAAAACACCTGGTCCAACAACTCCATGGCTCACACACTTCATCCCTTCTTCCTAACAACTCTGGGACCCAAAGCCCTTCAACAGTCAGAAAAATTGACTTCTCAAACACAGTCCAAAAGCTGTCAGAGCTGACAGTGTTGAACATGGGGGTGACACTGAACACATGGAATGGCTGCTTAGCAGGAGTCCTGCCAGCTCCTGGCAAAGGGATGTGCTCTTTCCTCCACAGCCCTGAGCACAGCAGTCTCATCCAGGCTGCAGCTTGGCAGAGACAGCATGGGAACACACGTCTCTTCCCACAGAGATGCCTAAGAGCAAGGGGAAAGCGCTCTGCAACATGGACAGCAAGACTGGCCAGTTTGCCCAGCTGAGGATTTCCCAGATGGAAACTGGACTGCAGGCAGCAGCTTACTGAGAGGACAAGAAAGCTGCAGCTGCAGCCCAGCCCCAGCCAGGGCTCTGGGAGCGCCCACACACACGGTTGGGCTCACACAGCAGCAGCTGCAGCCCAGTCCTTGCTCTGCCTTGGCCTTCCCACCCAAAAGAGGCACAGCCCACATCTGCTGCTGCAACAGAGGCACCTCTGGCATGCCCCTCTCTGCCCGGGACACTGGGCCTTCAGTGCCACTTCTCCAAACACTCTTCTCTTCTTTCCCATCAAACAAAGCCTCTTAGAACCTACAAAGCTTCCACTTCCTCATCACAAATGCTCCTGCATCAGGGGTTCTTCCCAGGAAAAGGAACACCCAAACTTGGCCAACACAGCCTCACACCTTTCCATCCTTACTCATGGATGACATTTTCATTCCCTCTTCTTTAGGAAGTCATGCTTTCCCAGGCAAATCCTTCCTTGTCCATTCACAGCTGAACTCAAGAAGCTTTGCCTTCTCAGCCATGCAACAACATTCACAAGTTCTCAGTCCAGCCCCTTTCTTCCCTGCCCAATGCAGTTGCCCAAGCAGAGGGAGAAAACATCTCCTCCAGTGTCTCAAGCACCATGTCCAGATCTGGCGGTGGCAATTCCTCTTTCCCAGGAGTATTCCACAGCCAGCTGTGGCTGTCCATGCTGCAGAACTTGCACTGGCAGCTGGAGTGCTGGGGGCTGAAGTGTCTGGCCTGGCTGCAAGAATCCAAACACATTGGTCCGGCTCCACAATGTGCCTTTGGGACGCAGAGCTCTACTGCTGCCTTGGATCAAACATCATAGGAAGTACACAGCAACCTCCGTTCCAGAAATGTATTCAGACTTCCCAGGGGATTGAAGGAGTGAGTTCTTCCTCTTAAAAATATTTATCCGAATTGTCGTGTACATAGATTAAAGCATGGACTTGAAATCTGGTATAGACACACACACAGAAACACACACACACACACAAACACCCTAGAATCACAGCTTTGTGCATCTTCCCAGCAGCTTTGGGATTTGGCTACATTTGGTTTCTCATCACAAAAGACCACAGAAAATGGATTCACCCAGGAAGAGCCCAGATCTGTAGACATGCATGCTAAACTTGTACTGTGAGTTTCTTCTATAAACAATCTTGAGGGTGAGGCCATATTCTTCAGCTGCAGCTGTTGTGGGGCACACAGAGCTCATTTCAATGGCACGGCTTGATTTGCAGGGCAGACAGTCTTAAACATCTGCAATGTCCCATCAGAGTCCCAGTTTGGCTTCATTCAAAGGAAGAGGAGAGTGCACCTAACACTGACCACTTGTTAGGCAATATCTTTCACCGTGCCCTTGTACCCCTACAGAGAGTCTGTCTACAAAATGCCCAGAACACCCTCCAAATCTGCAGCGAGGACAGGAAAATGAGGCAGAGAATCTTTCTGTTTTCAAGGTCCCCCTTCCTAGGCAACTGGGCACTTTCTACCTGCTTCTCACTTGAGATCTACCCATGATAGAGCACTGCAGGAAAACATTTGAAAGGGTCATTAACCAGGAGCTGCTTGGAAAGCAAGGGTAGAAGCTCTTTCCCTCCCTGATGGGCTGCGCGCTGGCAAGTGCTGCTCTGAAGATGTGCAGCTGCTCCTCTCAGAGAGGCCATGGAAGGCCTGTGATGGTGTCGATGGGTACCAGAGGAACGATGAGCTCAGGTTGGCATTTAAGCTCCATGGGAACAAGCAGAATGAAGAGCTCACAGTGAAGATGAAATCTGCCTGTTCCTGGCTTCTCTGATGAAATGCCAAGAAGTCCAGATGAAGCAAACACCTTCCCCCAAGAAGCTAGGAAAACCTCAGAATCCTGAGCACCTGCACTTAGCCTGGAATGGTGTGGAGGCAGCTCTAAATGCTCAGGTGAGGCAGCACTGAGGTCCTGGTCTGAGAGCGCTGTGTAGCAGTGAGGGAAGGAAAAGGGAAGCAAAGGGAAGGCTGGGTCACTATTGGTCTTTGGGTGTGCTTCCCTTGGCAGCAACTGTACTTCTGTCAGGGAAAACAAAAGCTCCCTGAATTGTTAAAACTGAAAATCATGGACAAAGACTCTCTAATTAGTCAAAGTAAGAAAGTGGTATGTTCATTACGCTGATGGCCGGCACAGGGGAGGGTCATTCCTGAAATCCGTGACTGCTGGCCAGGCTCGGCTCAGCACGGCACAGCACAGCAGGTTCCAGCAGGACAGGGAAGGGCAAGGCAGGCAGGGAGGGGCAGGGCAGGGCACTGGGAGCAGTGACAGGTTCTGTCCCCACGCTGCATCCCATGCCTGGGTAACCATCAGAGACAGAGAGGAAGGACATTGCTCGTGCTCGGCTGGGGAAAGGATGAAAAGCGGGACTTAGAAAACATTAGTTTGGACTCCTTTTTAGCAGACTAGCTGGTTTCATCTCAGCATGTCCTCCTTTCTTTGGCAGAGTTGGCACATTTCTCGTGATTTGGAGTCTGCTACAGCAGCAGGAAGGGGCAGCAATTTTGTCAGCATGGATATCAAAGCCAAAGTGCTGCCCCACGGATGGATGTTGCTTTCTTCAAAGCATTTCTGGCCTAGAGTTGTAGTGAACTGACACTGGTGTCTTCCCAAACGGCATTACTATTTTCTTTGTTCAGGAGTCACCTTTTTCCTTTTCTTCCCCTCATCTGGGGAGAGCTCCAATGCAAATGCCTCCTGCAGCCAACTCCTGTCACTGTAGACCGACAAAGGAGATCTTGCAATGGAGAGAGACTCCCTAGAGGTGCTGTGGGGAACTGAAGGGGGAAGCTTTGTCCCTTAGTCTTGAAGTCTTCTTGGGGAGCTGCTTGTGCTCTGGGGCACGGACACCAATGATGTTTATGCAAGCCTTGCGGGTTCATTCCTGAGCTTCCTGACACAGCACAGAGACTTTGGGGTTGTCGTATTGGCAAACCAATTTCAGTCTCGTCACTTCTTGAAATGCTTCAATTATCCTTTTTTTTTGCTTTTCTGCAGAAATATTGTCATCATCTATTCCTTCCAGAGGGTCTTTTCCTACTTTTTGGAGAATTCCCTTTTCTGCCCTCCCAGATCAGGCCAATTCCCAGGGCTCCTTCCCAAACTGAGGTGCAGCCCATGGCCTCCACTCTCCAGCTGGAACAGAAGGAAGCACAGAGTTTGCTGTTGTGGGAGAGGAGCTTCTCGTTCCTGCCTGCTTTCCCTTGGGGACATGTTGGTGTGTTCTCATTTGATAAAGGC
Source organism: Melozone crissalis (assembly GCF_028551555.1). Lineage (NCBI taxonomy): Eukaryota > Metazoa > Chordata > Aves > Passeriformes > Passerellidae > Melozone > Melozone crissalis. The sequence continues at coordinate 13,757,422 of NW_026535783.1, read as the reverse complement.
AGGTTTAAACTCTGAAGCAGTTGTGTTTCAAACTGCTCCCTCCTTGAGCTCTTCTGCGGGTATCGTTGGACAAAAGGCCTCTTGGTGGGAGCTCCCTGTGGAAGCTTAAGGAAGGAGGTTGATATTTCAGGGTTGTGACTGCTGAAAGCAGCTGGTTTTTGGAGATGTCCAGAATTGGGAGTGGCTCCTTTTCTCACCCTCCTGCAGAAAAGGAAGTTGCAAAGTGGGAATTTCTGTTGCAGAGATGGCCGCCAGGGGTGTTTGCCAAGAGATGGGCTGGCAGAGAGGCAGGTCTCCTGCTAAACTGGCTGTGTGTTTGTTTTGATATTGGGGAGGGTCAGAGATGCAGACACAGACACCAGCTGAAGGAACAGTGTAATTTACTGTAATGCAAAAGTGCAAAAAAGAGTCAGAAAAGAATAAGCTAAGCAATGAACCTCAGCATTATTACAAAAGGGTGCCTCTGGTTTTTAAGGAAGATACATCACCAGGTACCCCAATGGTTTCCCCTTCATCCAGAGCTGCACATCAGCTGGGGGAAGCTGTCCCAGCCAAACCCTGCAGAGCCACGGCTGGGAACTGGGAAATGCTGCGGTGCCTCCACCTTTGCCGGCCACGAGGCTCCCGAGTGCGCTGTGAGAGTAGCCCGGCTCTGATCGTGCTGGACGAGCAATGTGCCAGAGCTTCTGCTGGGGCACAGCTGGTTTCATTCTCCTCTTGGTCTTCTCCTCAAGCCTGCCCAGGGCTTAAGGAGGAACCAAGGCCAGGTGTGGCCTTGTCCATTTTCCTCATGCAGAAAGATGCAGACATGCTTCACCAGTGAATGGAGCAACAATATTTTTGACAGTAATACTTGGTTAAGGAGCAGATGCATAGAACATTGGGTTGGAAAGATCATCTAGCGGGCAGCTTTGGCTCAGGTCCTGTTGTGGAGGCTTCAGTCAGGGTCTGGTGTTCAGGCCTTAGTCCTTTGGTATTTTGCGGTGCACATCAATGCTGTGCAGAGCTGGAAACAAACAAGTCTGTCTTTAGCACATTTGAGACAGGGAACAGGATTAGCCCTGCAAGGCCAGGCTAGGGCCAAGAGCAGAAGGCCAGCACCCTGCTTTTGCCCACAGGCAGCCCTGCAGAGCAAGCAGCCACTCCTGCCCAGGGGCTGAGGTGCCCAAAGCTGCCTCCCCGCTGTGCAGCTCTGCAGAGCCCGCGGAGCGCAGGGTCCTGGGCAGCCAGGGCAGCCCGGCTGCCTTGGAGCACAAGGAGTGGCCCAGAGAGAAGCTGCGGCCCTTTGCTTTGGAACTGTTCCTCAGAGTCTTGTCATTCATCCACAGTGTCTGATGTGTTTTCTTTTCCTCTCTCATATTTAACACAGCTTTTTGAGAAAATTGACTGAAGTGGCTTCTGCTGCTGGTGGTGGTGCTTTTGTCTGCAGGTGAGGGCAGGTGATTTGAACCAAGGATGGAGTCCATTGTTAACATCCCGGCTTTGCCAAGTCAAGAAAACCATTCACAATTGGGCAGCCAATGCTAAGCAATTTTCCTACTTTTGGAAAGCTCCAATCTTAACAAATCCAAGAGCCACCTTAAGAAGTTCAAGAGATTTTCCTCCATGTGGATACCAGCAGTGCCATGTTGCCAGTGTTTTCCACCCCGTTGCTGTGTCCTTGGTGATTTTAATTCTTCCTCAGTGCCCAGTGAGAATGAAATGACCTGTGATCATGTGATTTGAGAGCTCTGTGTTGTTTGTTGGCACATGAGTGTTCATGACAAGCTGGACACACCAGTCGTGGCTCTGTTGAGTTAAATTCATCCCAATTTTGTGCAAACAGCAGCCCCGAGATGCTGAGAAGAGCAAGCGCAGTGGGTGGGTGTGCATGCACATGCCTGGGGGCTGACTGCTGTGTGGGCAGAAGGTTTTGCACTGTTGTAATTCTTCACTCTCCCAAGCTGGAGGAAGAATCCAAATCTTTATTAAAGTAAAATATAGAAATCTATATGAAATGAAAAAATATCAAAATGAATGAAACAATACCTATTAATTTATCGTGGATGTAATTTCACATCTATATACTATTGCCGGCCGGGCGTCTCTGTACAAATCACGAACGCGACGGGACTGCTGAGGAACGCGCCTCAAGCTGTTTGTTTTCCAGCATCAGTCTCATTACTTGGGTATGACTATGGGAAGATGCCACCAGCTGACATCTGTGGCAGCAGGCAATGAACTTAATGGCACAGCTTACTTGAAAAATTTTTTGAGCAATCACACAAAGCAGAAGCATACTGACAGTAGTTCTATCCAACCACTATAAGCACACCTACCTTTTGTTAAAACAGTGCTTGCTTCTTTTGAATACAATACCTGCTTGCAAGCCTTAAAACACAATGCACTGAGCTCAATTATTAAGCTGAGAAGTTCCTAATATCTTGCTAGAGATACTTTTTTGAAGGTTCGCGAGTTATTCTAGCCAAGCACAAACACACAGGCCATTTTTCTATTTCTCCTTACTTTTCTACTTCTATAACTCTTGTGCTGACAAATCCTATGGCTGCTGCTTAGCTCCAACCGCAGTTCTGCTTTCTCTGAGGTCTGCCTTTTGTAGCTTTCCCAAAACCCCCTGATTTGAAGGATTCCCACAATTCCCCCTCTCTGTACAACTAAACAGAAACCTTTGTATCCGTGTCATTTATTAACTACCTTGCATTTTATAGCTTTACTATAGTATACCTGCTTATTACTTGCTTAAAGCATCCTTTTTGCTCACATTAAGCCTTGCTATATTCCAACACAGCAATTTTAATGCTGTGAACGTCCAGTCAGTTCAAAGGGCAAAAGTCATGTCTGATAGCAATTACAAGTCATTGTTCCAAAAAAGTCTCGCCTGTTCCAAGGTCTTAATTCAACCTCCCTCCATGTCTAGACCTTCATCCACCATCTATGTGAGATTTTGAGAATTCTCTGTGAATCCATTTCCTACCTCTCTCTCTTGTGTGATAAAAACTTCTTTGATCATGTTGTCCATCATTTGTCACACACACCAATGTATGCAAGGTATTACTACTAGTACCACTACCAAAACACCCAATCCATCGAGACCTATTCTACAAAGTTCCCTTTGGCCAAGGTGCAAAGCTCCATCCTTGGAACAAATAATTTAACCATGACCCACCATCTTCTTTTATTGGAGCTGTCAAATCTTTCAGCTTTTGTATGCTTCTCTGGATGGATTCAGAGGGATCAGACAGGTTCATGCAACACAATCCTTCAAATTCCTCACAACCATGTCCATGTGCCAGTAAAAGAAAATCAATTGCTGCTCTGTTCTGTAAGGCTGCATGTCTGACAACACTAACATCAGTCATCATGTCACTAATTGCAATGCAAGTAGCACTGTCTTCTTTCTCCAGCCAACACCCCAATCGCTATAATGGTTTCAATGCCTCACCCGAGGAAAGTGGATGTAGAAATTAATTTGATGTAACTCATTTTGCAGGGCCCTAGGGTCTGAAATTGCTATTACACTTTTTTTTATAATGATGGGCAAATCTTTTTTCTCTGTGTTTTCTCTTGATGGCTTTTTTAATGATAGGTGCTATCACAGTGAGTTGTCTCATGCTACATGGGCCACCTTTAATTTTTGAGAAATTCCCTGTCAGGCTCTACCTCCACAAATGAGCCAATATTCTGTTACTAATTGTCGTGGGGACTCATCTAGGTCATCTACTTGTCAGCAGTTTCACCCTTAGGGGACACTGAGGTAGTACAACTGCACCACAAACTTGAGTATCTGCCCACAGGATGATGGGGAGTAACATTTAACTGTGGATCTCCCTGGTACTGAAACTCAGCACAAAATTCCATTAGAAATGAGCCAAGAATTCCAATTCTTGAGGTTCAGAAGGTGCTCTAAGAAGATCGGGGGCCCAATGATGCCAGCTGGTTATGGGATTGGTCTCGTTGGCAGCCTCACACCAATATTTGTCACGATTGGGTATTGGCCATTCCTTGGCTGGCACTGGCACACCGACCAAACAGGTCACCAAGGGTTTGTCTGGGCTCAATTGGTCAAACATATGGTGTCTGAGCCTGCTGACTTGGCTAAAGCAAGGCAAACATTCATTTTTGGTTGATCTACAGGCATATATGCACTGCAAAAGCAAGCAAGCAAAACCAGCAAGCGCCAGTATATCATTTGATCAAACTCCATGTTTCTGTTCAGCTGCTTTTTGGCAAAAGCTTCCCCATCTCTTTCAGTTCTCAAGCAAATCTTTTAGCACTTGTTCAGGGACTGGCCAACTATAGGGCACTAAACTGTCCCTCTGACCTTCAGTTTTTACAAATTTGGATATCTTAGAATTCTTTTGAACAAAACGGACACCATGCTTTTGCTGAAAGAGCTCTATGATACAAACCATTTTCACAGTCTAAAGATCAACAATGAAACTCAAGATTTGTAGCTTTCACAGGTTGAACAGGGAACGTCTGGCATGAACCGTAGTTTCTCGGTGCGGCTCACGTCTGCATGCTCATTTCCCTGCTGGTGGAATTGTCGGTGCGCTCTTGTGTATGAGACGGTTTCACGTCCTTGGCGGGGACCCACTTAGGTCTGGCACCTGTGCAAATAAATACAAGCATACCCTTTGCCCCAAGTGATTAGTGCAAATGGTCCTTCAATTTCTCCTAACTCAAGGTTTCTAATCAAAACTGGAGGATTTTCTTTCAGTTTTGCCTGTGTGCTGTTTGAAAAGTGCCTCAAAATTGGAGGATTAGGTCCTACAAAAGATCTATTCAAAATATAAAGACATCTAAAGCTTTGTTCTACTTTATCAGAGGTGTTGCTTGGGGAACTCCCACTTTTGTTGACCTAGAATGGGTTTTAGAGTGTGGTGAATCCTTTCAACTATTGCCTGACCTGTGTGGGCATAGGGATTTCCAAAAGTGTGGCAAACATTCCAGTCCATCAGAAATGTCACCAATTTTTGAGCTCTGCATGTGGGGCCATTTGTCGGTTTTTGCCTCATGGTGGATCAGTTTGGCGAGCTCTGGACCCCAGTGACACTGACAAGGACAAATGCAAAAGACGAGAGGCACTCTTTCTTCTCGGGACCAAAGTCCCACAGCTTTAATGGAGAACAACTCCAGGAGAGAAAGGGAGCATCCAGGAGAGGAAAGAAGATGTCCAGGAGAGGAAAGAGAGCGTCCACCTCGTGGCAGGAGATTTTAAACCCTGGGGGAGGGAGGGCGGTAGAAAGGAACTACCATAGGTCAACATATGTAAATCACTACACTGTAGTTTTCTGCATAAATTGCTGCACTTGTTGCAAACAAAATCCTAAAGTCTCCCCAAACACAACCATACAGTCCCAAATGATCACAATGAGGGAGAAAAAACACTCAACCCCCCTGTATACCCAGGCACCAGGTGTCACAAGGAGTACAAGCCCCTGCAATTACAAAGTCCACACACACAAGCTCACTGGGAAAGGAGTATCTCTTTATGACGGGACAGAGTGCTCGCTTTTCTCAACACAACACACACCATAAATCACAACAGCATCCACCCACATCATCTCCCTCAAACATTCACACACTGAAAACACATCCACAATTACGACACACAGGAAAAATTGCAGCAACAAAACAGCATTTGCTCAATTCACGCCCAGAATTGCTAGCAGGTCCTTCTTGACACAGCAAATCCTTTCTGCCGGCAGCCAGACCCAAACTCAAACTGTACAGGTGTACGTTGTGCGCAGGACATCTCTGTGTGACTCAGGAACAGCCCTTCCCCTGTGTTTGCCTTACGGGTTACTTTATACAGAGTTAAACATTCCCTTTCTCCACAGTCCCAGCAGTCTTGTCTGTCCCCCACGAGGAACAGCCCAGAGCCAAGGTGCCTCCAGGAAAGGAATGTCCTGGCAGCACCCAGAGACAACCACAGCGTGGTTGCTCTCGCTGGAGCAGAGAAGCACTCCTGCCGCGGTCACTACAGGTCACCTGAAGCGTGTATTCAGCAGAACCGATCATGAGGTGAATGAGAAAGGAACATTTCATGCTCCTGGTGTTTAAGCATTGTAGAGGAAGCTGTGAGCTTGGCCAGTGGCAATACAGTGTAGATGGCCAGCTAGGAAGGCTGAAAAAGAAAACGATATTCATGCTTGCAAGAAAAAAAAATCAATGGCACAAGTGGTAATTTATTAATTTCCATCTCAGAGCTTTGAAGAACTAGAAATCAAGTTTTACAGAGAGAACATTGTTTCCTACAGCATAGAGGGTGGAGCATTTAACTGAGAGCAAATTCCTGTACAGTTGAATTACACCACTGAATTTAGGTCACAGTACCTTAGAACTCTATTCCTAACAACTCTTATAATATCTACATAAAAGATGCAGTTGCAGAACAGGAAGGTCATCTTGCAATGATGCCTGCAGTATCTGGAGTGAAATGGGCACCTTTGTTGCTGGGGAGCTGCATGGGCCAAAAGGAGCCAGGGGTGCTGGTGGCCTTGAGCAGCTGAAGATGAGGCAGCGTGTGGCCAGGGGGCCAAGAAGGCCAAGGGCATGATGGCCTGTGCCAGCAGAAGTGGGGCAGCAGGAGCAGGGCAGTGAGCGTGGCCCTGTGCTGGGCAGCGCTGCGGCCACAGCTGGAGTGCTGTGTGCACTTGTGGGCCCTGGGGAGCAGAAAGTCATGGAGGGGCTGCAGCGTGTGCACAGAAGGACAGGGGAGCTGGGCAAGGGGTGCAGCACAAGGCCAGGGAGGAGGTGCTGAGGGAGCTCTAGCTGAGGCAATGGGAGGCTCTTGAGGGGTCTTCAGTATCTCCGCAATGCATCCAAATATTTAGCCATGTTCAGACTGGACTTTCCCTCCCTTTTCGTTAGTTTGTACTTTACTTGGAGGAGGAGACCTATTCATGTTCTCTTTCTCCCAACTAAGGTTCTCTCCGCAATTATTTCTTGCCCTGATACAGCACTGGGAATGGTTCTGCTCAAAGTATTTTTTCCAAGGTACCACTTCTAGGGAATGCAGCATTTTTGTGTGAGAACACATCATTCTGTGCAGGGACTTTGCTGCAGAAGGAGCTGTTGTGTTTCTAGGCCAGCCAGTATGGCCTTACAGATCACCTTTATATTAGCAGTGCGTGTGCCTTTCTGCAGCCCTGGGAATCAATGTGTGTTGTGTTTGGGAATTCAGCAGGAGATCAATGCCCTGGCATTCCAGCTGCTTCTCAGAGATCACAGGAGCTGGGAGGGGCTGGGCTGCAGTTTGGATTCCAGGCACTTCAGCACCATCAGTGTGCTCTTGTCCAAGACAAGACCTTGGCCGAGCACAGATGCACAAAGAGTGTAATTCCCAATGCAGTGCTCTGGGTCTGATTGCATTCCATAAGGACCCACATGCTCCAGATGCCCCAAGAGTGTGGGTTACTGAAGCAACAGGTAACCAATCTCAGGACTGCAGCTGATCATGGCAATGGCCACCAAGTCTTGATCTGTGCAGCAACAGAGGACAGTAAAGATAGATCATAGTAGTGAGATCTATCTCTCTATCTTTCTTCCTATCTGTCTATCTCTCTATCTATCTATCTATCTATCTATGTAACATTTACATAATTAAATCTTCCTGGCTCAAGTCCAAGGCAGTTGGAGGTGCAAAGCTCGCCTAAAGCCGTATCCCTTTCAGGAGAGGATTAGAGACATGTTCCCTCGACTGATTCTGAGCAGGCAGAGATGTTTCCCCCTCCAGATCTGGTGGTTTTTTCCCCCAGAGTTGTATTCCTCCTCCAGCCTCTTGTTCCCTGAAGTCCCCAGTTAATTCTTTAAATTTCTGCCTCTCCTAGAGACGTGGAACAATTCCATGTTTAGGTGGTGTTTGGTGACTCTGGTCATATGTGCCATGTATTACATGACACATGGTTTCCTTCACTGGCATCCCTAGGCCTGTGTAAGTGCATTCGTGCATGGGGCCTTAGGGGAGTCTCTGTTTCTGCTGATCAGAATTCTCAGTTGACAAAAGAGGGAGAAGAAACACCTTGGTCCTCCTGCATATACTGAGGTGGCCATAAAGGCTCTGCGACCTCCATCAGAGATCTTTGCACGCATCCTCATCTCCTGAATGACCAGGTTTTCTAACAAGAGTGTGGATGTCAGAAAGGCAGGAAGGCTGGTGCAGGCCTGAAGAGAACTCCAGAAGTTTCACTCACAAGGAGTGAGCTCACCCAGGAAGCCACCTGCAGAGCCAGGATAGAGATGTGGGACAGAGCAGGGTGTCCGTCACTACTGAAAGACAAACAGGACATGGCAGAAGCAGAGGGAGGCCCTCACCAGACCCTTGAGAAAAGCCACACCTTCCCTGTCAGCTGCCTGAGAGGCTCTTGCAGCTTCAGTCCCAGATTGTAGGGCCCTGATTGTAGGGCCAGGGTCACTTTGGAATCTGTGCCTCCCCTTGAACAGAGAATGACCCAGCAGAGCAGCAGCACAGTGCGTTGGGAACGTGTGAGCCCAGCAGTTTTTGAGTCTTGGCCCACAAAGGTCCTATGGGAAGCTGAAACCCATCTTCTCGTGCTTTCTGTGCAGGTGCTTCTAGAGAGAGAGCAGGAGCAGAGTGCTTCATCAGAGATGCCATGCCAGACTCAGGGAGAGCTGTTCCCAGCCCAAGAGCAGGAAGAGCAGCTCAGGCAGCAGGTGGAAGTTCCACAGGAGAAAGGCCAGGTAAGCCTGACTAGCCAGGGCACAGAGGGAAGGGCAGGAAGAAGGGCATAAACCACAGCTCTTGGTTTATGCCCTGAGGAGGCCAGGAATCCCACAGGCACTGGAAGCACAGAGCCTTGGAATCTGCAGAGATCAGCCCTGGGACAGGAGGGTTACATTGGAAGCAGATGTGGGTAGGGAAGCAGAAAGAAGTGGCTGAATCAACGTGATTTTGAGGCTGCAAATAAAAAAAAGCTGAGCCTGATGGCAGCTCCCAGTCACTTGCTCTGCTTTTTTGTGAACAGAAGATCAAGGCAGAGCCACAAGCAGAGCTGCCTAAGCTCAGAGTGACATGGCAGTGAAGGGGAGGAACAAGGAAGAGATGAGAAGAATTCAAGAGAAGAATCTCGATCAGCAGAGGCGCGATCGACACAACCAGGTGAGTGAAAGAGTGGCAGCCACTCCTCTCATGAAACATCCTCTCACTTGTTTTTTAGAGAATATGAAGGAACAGCTTGATGCAGAGCTTCAGATAGCTCACAGTATGGTCAAGGGAAGGCAGAAGCGGCTGGAGGAAGAAATGAAAATCATCAGTCAGAAACTTAATCGCTTCCGTCAGTCTCTGCAAAAGCAAGTGTATGAAAGAGGGATGCAGTCACTGCAGTCACCAAAGTGGTGTTTTCTGCCCTTCTTGCCTTTCCACTCAGAGCAGCAGGGAGTAGGGTGATGCCTCTGAGTGCCATCCTGCTCTAGTGTGTATCACAGTCACTCCGAGGGACATTCCCTGCTGTGCTGAATCTCAACTGCGGCCTGGACAGTGAAACTTGTCCTTTGGCCTTCTGGCCAGCAGTCATCCAAATTGATTCCTGCTGGCCTGTTCCTGCTCCTCTTGTTTCTGGAGGTGTTTTTACAGTGGAATGTGGTGACCCAGATGGAGGATTGAAACAAGCTGTTGTATCCCCTGTCAATCTGTTCTTTCCCTTTCCTCACAGTCAATGACTCCTGGCTGACACCGGGCAACCTGCACAGACTTCCAGAGAATGTTTGGCAGTGAAGGACCCCAAGTTAGGAGTGAGGCACAGGAACAGTGCCCACCAGAAATGCTCCAGGTCCAGCACATCATGGGCTCTGAACCTGCTGCCACAGCAGCATCACCTCCTGGAAGCTCTTCTGTGACACCTGGGAACTCGAGCTCAGGCAGTTTGTTCATCTCCCTGGAACAGCAGACTGAGGAGAAGTACCTGGAGATGCTGGGTACGTCTGAGCTGTTTCTTGTCTCAGGGACAGTGTGTCGTGTGCAGGTGTCAGCAGAGCTGTACCAAATGCTCCTCCTGAGTTTGGTGCCACAGGGCCATTTAGGACTCCCCAGAGGAAGCGCTGTGCTCCGAGGCAGCGAGAGAGCGCTCTGGGTGTTCCTGCTGCCTCTGAGGGCACCTTGGACTGGCTTGGGTTTGCCTGAGCTTCCCTCTCTGCTGAAGGCTGAAGCAGGGATTGTTCTTGCATCAGCAGAAGGCTGTGACCTAGCAAATGATCTGGAAGTGCTGTGTGCTAGTGGCCAAACGGAACAGAATTTACAGCTTCCTAAATTCTCCTTAGACTCCTGACTTCCAACCAGCCATCAGCGAAAAAAAACTTCAGAGAAATTGACTGGCGTTGGAATTTTGTCTTTTTGGTTGGGGATTATTTTGGGGGGGGGGAGGGGGAGAGTGGTGTTGTTTTATGCTGTTTATTTTTGGTGGGGGTTTTTTGCTGTGTTTTTCTCCATCCTGAAGGAGCCCTTCTGCCCCACACCTTACTGATGTCATTTTTATGACTGTTACCACTACTACATCTGCAGTTTATTTTCATGACAATGCTATAGTTTTGTCAATAAGAGAATACTATCGTTTTGTCAATAAGAACTAGTTAGAAAGAAGTTTAGGTTAAAGGGCGAATAGAGAGCACAAGGTGTTTTCCATGTGCTGCCAAAGAAAAAAGCAGTATCTTTATAACAACTTTTATTTAATCTTCTAGTTTTATGCTTCTCAAGGTGTGTCCAAGAGACACATCCAAGTGGCAAGATCAGATAAAACTGTACTGCAGGCATTTCTCAGGAGAGAGCCTCCAGCCCAGTCATGGTATATTCCTCAGATTCATGGCACTTTTCCATACCCGATTCCCACTCTTTGCCACAACTGTTAAAATCCTACGCATTGGCCCATGCCCTGCTCAGATCAGTCTCTAAGAAAACACATCAAGTCCTTTGTGATTCTGCAGCACAACCCAATGAATCTGCTTCTTGCCCATAACAGCTACCAGTGCTGTGCTCTCAGATAAGACCTGGAAGATTTGAGAAGAGAGCCCAGTGGATTCTGTGTCTACCATCACCTGTTGGGACAAAAAGGGCACGGATTCCCACCTCGGTGGGGCTGATCTCAAAGCCCATCCTGTTGTGTCCTGAATGGGGGCAAAAGCTTGTACGGGGCTCAGGCTCACTCTGGCTTCTTCCCATCAGTGCCCTTCAGTGCTCATGCTTGGGCTTTGCCAGCCTTGTTGTGGTCGCTGCCCTGCCCCTGGGGGCTGGAGGGATTGCAGAGGCTGGAGCCTTCCTTAGCTGGGAGGGTCCCGCTGCTGCCCGGCTGCTGCAGCGCGGAGCTGCCTGAGGCAGCAGCCCCTTCTCTGGGCCGGCCTCTGCCTCGCACGGCCTGGACTCACAAGAGGGTCAGCATCTGCTCTGGGCAGCTCTCTGTGTCACAGGGGTGCCTGAGGAGCACTGCTGTCCTCTGTGCCCGTGCCCGCCGTGTCGAGTTGGGAAGATGGGGACGTGTGCGGTTCCGAGAGGGCGAGTGCAATGGGAGCGACTGATCCGCGCTGTCAGGGTGAAGAGAAGCGGCGTGGTTCTTCACGCAGGGCACGGGCAAGGGCGTCCTTGAGCTCAGCCTGCTCATAAAGGGTGAGGGTCCTGATGCTGAAAGCCCCGTCGCAATTGGTTCTGGCATGAGCTGCTCTGGTTTACAACTGGGAAGGCATTCTATTGGCAAACTGCTGAAAGCTGGAGAAAATGTCCTCCTCTCCTGGAAATGCACGGCCCTGTGCTTGGTTTCCTGTCAAGAGAACTCTTCAAAGAAATGTACAAAATCAGTCTCTGTGCCAGCCATCTGCCCTGCAAAGCTGCCTGTCTTGTTACTGGCATTGTTGCTGTTGATGTTACCCAGCTGACCCCAAAGGGCTCAGAGCACCCGACAGTGGAGCTGCCTTTTGTATCTCCTGGAAGCTGGGATCTCTGCTTAAAGAGATCTTGCATTTTGTTTCCCTCAGGGATAATGGTGAACAACATGAAAAATCCCCTTCTGAGATACAAAGACCTGGAATATATTGGCAGCGGGTAAAACCAACAGCAGTTACTCCTGAACAACCATGGGCCAGGTGTTTTTCTGTGGAATGTCTATCCAGCGTGAAGTCAGGCCAGCTGCAAAGATGTTCCCACACTCGGGATAGATTTTCCCATCTCTCAGTGCTGCTCAGAATTTGTGAGTGGGCGCAGGAGGCACGCTGCAAAGATCTTGCCTGCATCAAAGAACAGGACCTGGAAGGTCTCCTTGTCACTCAAGTCTGGGACACCTCTGTGTAAATTTTCTTAGCATTTTTTGATGTCTCTAAATTGTCTGGCCACAGTAATGAATGGAGAAGAATCTTGCTTGCCTGAAAGAGCAACCTACTCCTGACAGCTGTGAGATAATAGCTCCCAGGAACATTTCTTTCCCCTGGTTTGCAGAAAGAAAATGCTGTGTTCAGCATAGGAACCACACAGTTAAGAAAGGGAAACCCAAGAGGAAACACTTAATTCCCTTTAGAAGCAGAACCCCAGCACTTCAGGAACAGGCCCAGTGCCCATGCACTTGAGAGGAAAATGCATCATCTGCCTTCTTGCAGAGCCCTCCTGCATCCTGAAGGTTTTACACATTTACAGCACAGATCTTCTGTGTGGGCTGGCTTTCAGTGCAAGATCTAAATGGCTTCTCCTTTCTCTGCTTCTCCTTTGTTTCTAGGAGTTTTGGAGAGGTTTTTAAAGCACTCGACACTGCCACAGGGAGAGAGGTAAATGTCAACAGCCCCTGCAGACTCTGCTGCTCTTGAGGGGCTTTCCCCTCTGGTGTGAGCTGGGGCTGGAGCTTTGGGTAGAACCGTGCTGAAAAGGCACAAGAAGCACAGACTGGTGCCAGCCTGCAAAATACATTTGGCACTTTGTCCTCCTCAGCTGCCGGAAGGAAGGCACGCAGGGCAGCGCTTCCTTTCAGACAAGGACGCGCTCACTCGCTCTCCATTGCTAAAACAAAGGTGGTGCCTTAGAGCACCTCCCTGCTCTTTGGGGCTACAGCTTCACAGTCCTGAATTCTCGATTCTGGCTGCCAGCAAATCCATCGGAAAGTTACTGGTAGTTCCTTAGCCACCTGCAGTGCTGTACTTGGCAATTGCACATCAGGAGAGATCTGCAAGTGCCCTAAAAGCCCTAAGCCCTGCCCATAGCACAAGATATATCCACAGAGTATTAAGGCATGGATTACTTCTTCTGAATCCTAGAAAGAGCAGCAGAGATTGTGGTCAGAGGTTTGTGGGTGATAGTTGAGACACAACTGTTACCAAGTGGACAAGGCAAAATGTCAGTGGCCCCACGTGTCCTGTAACTAGCTCCCAAGGCAGCAGAGAAATGGGCTGTTGGAATGTCAGCTCCTAATTACTGCAGTGCCTAATCACCAGGCAGTTTGGCACAGCTCAGCTGTGTCATTGCAAAATCAATCGCTCCAGGTGCATTGCTGTCCGTTGCCACCAACTGCTCAAGGTGTCTTTCACAGGCAGGGACCTATGTGAATCCTTGGATTTTCCTGAAAAGAAGAAACCCCAGACACAGAAAGCACCATTTCTAGAGCACTGGCAGGGCAAAAATCCCAGCAACATGAAGACATCACAATCAACAGATGACTGAAACTCTGGGCCACATTTGCCTGGGATGGCCAGGTCCTGCACATGACAATTGGGGAACAGGTGGTCCCATTGTTCTATTTTCTGGGTCTTTCTAGGAACTAGAAGAATCCTCATTGAGCTTGTGAAGCACTGAGCTTGGAAAGTCATGGTTCAGTATTCTAGTTTTGTTTTCATTTTTTCTTTCCTGTGGACAGCATCCATTTGTAAAAACAGCCAAGCCAGCATCCATCCTGGCACCACTCATCAACTCAGTCCAGAAGAAGTAAGAGACAAGAACATATCATGTCAAGATGTTATCTCCATAGCCAATTTTGAGTAGAATTGTAGAGTCAGATTTTAGAGTAGGATTGTTGAAGAGTTTTGTCGGATAGGGTTATAGACGAGGATTAATTAAATAAAGTAATTAAAGTTTCTGAAATATCAACTCATTTGGAAGATGATTTGAAAGATCCCCTTCTGACTCTTTCAGCAAAACACAACATTTCCTCCTCAGTTAGCAGTTGTTTTTCTACTGGTGCTAAGACGTACTTATGGTTTCTTTTGAATGGTTCAAAAGTGGGGAAGGTTCTTCTTCATTCATCCTACCCAGAGCACACTGCCTTTGAAATACCACCCACTGCCTGGTTTTGGCACAGCTGTGGTATTTCTAGTTGAGGCAGAAAAGGCAGTGGCATTTGCAGGAAAAACCAAAGGAGGAGCGGGGCAGCCCAGACATCCTCCGTGGATTCAGGCCTGCAGCTGTGACTCAAGAGCATTTGGGTTCCTGCCACTTGGATTTGGATCCCTAAATGCAATCTCTTTGGCTGCAGGAGAGGCAGGAACCCAACATGACAGGTCAGAGGCCAATTTCTAGCTGTCACTGCCTGCAGGAAAAGGCTCCATCCTGCAGGACTCCAGCATCCTCAGCCAGACACATCAAGTGCTGGCAACTCAGAAGCTTGCACCTCTGCCTTGCACTAAAGACAGTACCTCCCACAACGGGCACTTACAGGTACAGAGTTTTGTGGTGTGACCCCTCCATGGAGCTGGTGGACTCACCACCCCTGCAAGCCTTTGAAAAGAGACTGGATGTGGCACTGGGTGCCATGCTTTAGTTGAGGTGTTAGGGCATGGCTTGGACTCGATCATCTTAAAAGCGTCTCTCTTCCAAGCCACTGATTCTGTGATTCTGTTACTGAGGGAGCTTTTTCTGCAGCCCTGGAAAGGCTTGTGGGGGCCCTTGGCCGAGGACGGTTATCAGGGCTCATGGAAAAGAAGCAAAGGGCTCAAGGCAAAGGCCGAGAGGGCAGAGCTGCCTGACCGCGGCCCAGAACCAGCCTCATGTCCTCCTCCTCAACCTGCGCCCTCTGCGCTGCTCCTTGCGGCGCCGGCGGCTCCTCTCGCTGCGGGGCTCCAGGCCATGCTGGGGGCCGGGCCCCTCGTCTTCGGGAAGCGCTGGAGCCTCGGAGGCGAGCAGCTGCTGCTGTTGTGGCGGGCAGGGGAAAGCTGCGGCTTTGGCCCCGGGCACGGCGAGCTGCCGCTAAGGCCGGATCCTGCCGCGGCTCCTGCCTCTCCTCCGGCCTCTGCTCCTGCCCTGTGCGCACAGACACGGCAGAGGGCTGCCCAGCAGCTCCGTGCCGCTCCGCAGCGGGCCCGGCCGGGCTGCTGCTCTCTGCGGCCTCTGCCCACCGCTGCCGGCCCCGCCGCGATCCCACCTGCCTCTGCCGCGGCCGGGCCCACACGAGAGGCAGCACATTGCGGCCGGTTCGGAAAAGCCCTGCCCGCAAAGCGCCCGCCACAGCCTCGGCCTCAGCGCACAGGCTGTCGGCGTCCTTGCAGCTGCGAGCCGGCCCGGGCCGCCTGCCGGCCTCGGCCACAGCTCCCGCCCGTGTCTCCATGGCCGCGGCTGCTCGGCACAACGGGCTGAGCACAGCCACCGCCAGCAGCAGCTCCTCACGGGCCCAGGCTCCTGGCGCTGCAAGCCCACCCAACCCCGAATTCCAGCCCTGAGAGGCTTGGCGTCCCAATGCATCCCCTGGGGACAACAGAGTCGGCCGCTGAGCTCAGCCTATGGCGACACCACCAAGTGACCAATGGAAAATTCACCAAATCCTCATCAGAGACAAGGAAAAACTCCCATGGTGCCTGACAGCCTGAAGCAACTGCCAATTACAGGTCATTCCATCCTTGTGGGAAAAGAGCCTTTTGCATTAAAGCAGAAAAGAGTTATCTAAATGGAAGCCAGGAGCCAACAACAAATTTATTTGGACTCATGCTTCTTCTGTTGGTTAAAAAGACCAAGAAATTGCAATCTTGCTTTTCTGACACAGCCCTCTGTTCATGATGTGAGATAGTGAGTGCCGATGTGCAGCAGCTGATGCAAGGAACAGGGACGAGGATGCAGCAGGCACAACGCTAACCTTACAGAGGGATGATCTCTGGCAGTGGCACTGAAGGAGAAGAGTTTGCAGGCAGGACAGAAAATGGCTCTTTATTTCACCTCTTCTTTCAGTGCTGCTAAGAATGCAGCCTGGAGAAAGCTGGGACCACCAGAGCATGGAGCCCTTTCCAGGCAGGGCTGCATCTGCTGAAGGGGCAGAGGGAGCCCAGCAGGGATCAGACACAAAGCAGCAGGGGACTGAGGAGCCCCTGTGGTGGCAGTGAGCAGCCTCGGGCTCTGCTCACTGCTGGTGGCATTTTCTATTGAACCATCTCCAAGGACTTCTGCTCTGCGCTGTAATTCTGTCTTACACCCCTTGGGGGTTTTTTGTTGGTTTTGTTTGTTTGTTTGTTTTTAGGGGGTTTTTTGTTTGTGTTGGGTTGTTTTTTTTTTTCTCGTTTCCTGTACCTTTATTTCCCTAAATTTTCCTACCTGTCAGCAGCAGCCCCTGCTCAGAACTGGCTCTAAAATATCAGCAAAGCAGCTGGCAACAACAATGGGTGGAATCGTGTGGCTCAGGAATACTTATGCCAAAGGCCTGCCAGTGCCTTATGATTTGTCAGAACCTCCTTTTCTGTGCAAAAACTAGGGATTAGTGGACGTTTTTTGCAAGGGCTCCTGAGAAGCAAATATTGTGCTGGGATTCTCATGAGTGTACCCGTTAACTTCATTGCAGCAAAACAGAAAGTAAGGTCAGGGTAGCAGAGCAGCTGGGAGCTGGTCACTCCCTGCAAAGGGCTGGTGTAGGATGTGGGAACACCACATTCCAGGATGGGCCAGAAGGGTAAATGTGCTCAAGGTGCTGCAGGTGAGGTTTGGGTTCACTCAGAGGGCAGTCAGGGCTGGTGAGCAGTGAAGATCCAGCTGCAGTCCCTATCCATGTCCCTTTCAGCGCTGGCTTTAGGGTGTCTGCAGCCTGGATCCAGAGCACCCTGGGAGGCTCCTGTGGCTGCCTTTGCACCCAGGCTGAGGATGCCCAGGAGGCGCTGAGGCCGGCAGTGGGGACCAGGGCTGGGGCTTGTGGCCTGGCAGGTGTGGCTCTGGGGGCTGTGACATGCCAGGGCACGGGTCACTGTCACTGCCCTCCGGAGCCCTGGCTAGCTCTGTGATGTTCCAGGGACAGTGGCAAGAATGAGGAACAGGTTAGGTTGGGATTTTGCTTGAGCCAGAACCTCTAGGCCAGCTGCCCAGCAGCTGGAGGACCGAGTGAAGGAGGCAGAGACAGCTCTTCTACAGTGTAAAGTGGAGCTAATTTATCAAGAGAGGCGGGGGAAAGGTTGGCAGGAGAAATTCCTCAAAGGGAAACAGAGGTTAAAAAAACCCCCAGCACTCTTCTGCACGGGCTTTTAAAATCTTTCAAAATGGAGGGGTGGACACCATGTAGTAACCAATGAGCGACTCTCGGGGTGTGGTTTTGAGGGTTACAACAAATCAGAACAAGGGGAGGAGAGAGGGTTGGGATAGGGATTGGATCTTGGGGTGAGGGACAGGGAACTTTCTGGAACAAAGGGTAGGCTTTGGGCTGATGGATGGGCCAAAGGGGCCGGGTTGTCTTGACAGACAGGGAAAAGTCCGGTGAGGAGGGAGGGGATTCCTTGAGGGACACTTGGGTAGCAGGGCATAACACAGGGGAGAAAGAAACTGCAATAAGTCGGGGAACACTTGAACGTACCACAAGCTAACAGAACATTCGACTTGGAAACTAACGCACTGCAACACAGAAATTCAGGGTTTCAGCAGCCAAGAGGTGGCACAATTAGAACCCGCAGCAGCTGGTGAAAGCCATCTCTGTCCTTCAGGTTCCTGCTGTGTGGGAAGGTGCTGCGAGTTGTGGTGGCTGCACTCCCCCTTTGCTGGGAGGATGATCTGTACCAGGGGAGAGCAGAAAGCTGCCATGGTGAGCAGAAGATGCTCAGAGCATTCCAGTTCAGAGAATGGCACTGCCCCTGAAGGGCAAAATGCTTGAAAGCATAGAATTTTGTGCAGAACCGTTGCAAAAAAATTTCTCTTCTAGAATGTGCCCATTTTTGTATACTGTAGATGAATACCCTGGGTTTTATAGAATACATGGGGTTTTTTTCTAAAGTTTTTTGGGGGAACTCTCAAGTTTATTTCTATTTGCATTTTACATCCAGCATGTATACAGATTTTTTTTTCTTTTGTAAATACTTGGGGAAAAAATAACTAAGCATTTTTTAATCTTTTGGGACATTGTCAATAATATCCTTAGAAAGCAAAACTTGTTGAACATGTGTGAAAACACAGAGAGGGGGAAAATAGCATAAAAGTCTTTTAGAACGGGGCGTGTAATAAGGTTGCAGGACTGAGTAATTCCTCCAAGGGCAGAATTAGCAAGATATATCACCAAGAATACCTGCCAAGATACTTCCTTAAATCGAGGGAAAAGTGACGTGCAGCCATACGAAGTACAGCCAAAGCAAATGAAAACCTTTGGAAAAGAAGGAATTTTGCCAGTGAGATCAGTCTGTCTGGATAACTGAGGGATGCCCATCAACCTTGCACTGCATTCCTCAATATTTGCAATGTCTTTTCTCCCAGTTTCTGTGAAGTGAATAAGCTGCAGTTGTTTAACCATTAATTTAAGCTCACTGGGGAATTACCAAGCACCATGTATGTTCTTTTGCAGCTGAGCAGGACTTGAGTTTCCCAAGTCTTCTACAAAGCAGAAGGGAACCACACAGCTGCTTGTGCTAATGTTAATGAAGGGTTTCATGAAAGCAGATGAATTAGAGCATTGCATTATAGAACTTCCACATTCAAGAAAACAGGAGTCCACTTAGAATAAAACCTATAAGGCTAGCATAACATCAGAACAGGATGAAATGAAATTACTAGAAAGGAAGTGATGCATTAGAAATGAAGTGTATCGTTTCTGATACATTTGCATGCATTTGCAAGCTAAAACAGAAAAAGAAGGACAGAGATAATAAGGAATGAAGATTTTAAAATTGCACTGTGCAGAAGAGACATACGGACCACCAGTGTGAACACAGCTGGGAGATTCATCTTGGAGATGGATTAGAGTGGAACCCATTCACTGAATGTTTCTGGTGCACATGAGTGCAAAGACTGAGGAAAAAAGGAGAAAGTTTAGTTTCTGACAGCTATTTAGATTCCTGGAAGCATTGTGTAGAGATGTAAAAATCTAAAGCCTCAGAGAATCTGAACCTAAAATATCCCCAAATGGATTGATCAGGTATGATGGGCACATCTCTGCACTTTTCAGAGTCAATGAAATTGACAAGGAGTGTCTGGAAATTAGGAATGCGTGCCTAGATTTTATCTCAGTTACTTTAAGAACACCTTAATAAGGCACTTCAGGAACTGTACTATGAAGTTCTTCACCCTGCTCTATTTACTTTACATTTGAATACAGGCTGGTAGAAGGAGAGATCTGGCTTTAATTTCTCCCCAAATCACCTGTTGCACTCTCAGGTTACCAGTAGATGTAAAATTCAGCTAATCAGTCTCTCTATCCATGAATATTCCACTAGTGAACTGACATGTAGAAACACCCTTTTTCCCTTGGTACCTTCCTAAATGGTGCCCTGATGAACAGGAGACTTGCATAAATCTCACAGAAAATCACCAAAATTGCTGAAATTAACACTCAATTCCACGATCAAAACTTCTGGGAAAAGGCTTGACAGAATCACTGAAGAAACTCAAACTTGGGAGAGAAACATGCATTTTAGCACTGATCAAGGGGAAAGAAATAGAAATGCTGTGAAAATTCCAAGTGGAAGGTAAGGAGAAAGACAGGCAGCACAGGAAGCACAAGGCCCCGTCAGATGACCTGTGGAAGGTGACTTTGTGCCCCAGCTCTGTTAGAGGACGTTCCCTGTCGTTGGTGCAAGCAGCCGGAGACATAAATACTGATTGATTTGGGGGCCACAGTCTTGGTAAATGCAGAAGTGGTTCAGTAATGTGACATGAGGGAGTTCCCTCAGAGCAACTGGGATGCCTGAAAGAAGTGAACAGCTCACCACAGCTGGGCCCGCTCGGCTGCTTTTCCTTCTGATCCTCCTGGGTTGGCTCTGACATTTCCTCTTCCCTGATGGAAGTGCAGCTGCTGCCAAGGGAAACGTCCCCATACTCACTCAGTGTTCCCTTTGCTTGCCAGATGCCCCACCTGCTGTCCCTGTCCAGGAGAGCTGCTCTGCACAGGAGGAGGAGCCCGAGGGAGAGGCTTTGAAGATGGGGCAGCTGGGATCCCTCTGCTTGGAGCTCTGTTTAAAGATACACGGACTAGCATGTGGACAGGGATAAGTATATGGATTTGTACATATGTAGCCTGCTATTTGTACAGGCCTATTTCTGTACATATGGTATCAGATTTATGAATGTACTGTGTATCTATGTAAATATAGGTACCTGCATACATACAGGTTTGCAGTTGCATCTTTGTGTATATTTATCCAGTTCATTATGTGTATTGTACATGTACGGAAATCTAATCTTTGTTTAGATTACCATATGTATACAGTTGTGTAGGTATCTATTTCTATTGATGTATTGATGTAGTTTTAGTCTTTTAAAATAGCTATATTGGTATTTGTTTTCGTATATATGTATTTTTATATTTTTTTAGATGTGCATTGATGTATTTCTATATCTATTATTTTTACATATATATCCAGATATATTGCTGTATATTTGTATTGATGCAGTTGTACAGATATTTAGATTGGTACTGCTGTTTGTCTATTTATAGATAGTTTTTTTTTAATGTATCTGATTCTTGAATGTAATAGGTAACATTTAATCTGTATTCACATCTGTGTATTGTAGTGGTTATTTATGTATTCAGTTCTATTTAAATGCGTCTGGAGTGGTATAGTAGTGGAATTCTATTTGTAGAGTACTTGGTATTACAGGGAAATACTGATATTTTCGTATTTGTATATGGGCTGCATGTTTGCCATAATATGCAATAAATTAAGTTGTTAATTTTCCCTTGATCTCTGTGTATAGTGAGTGTTTGTAGAGGTTTGCAATAAATTAGTTTTTGTTACCAGAAGTTGTTATTTGTATGTTTTTAAATAGGGTGGTGTAACAAATACATAAATTACTTTTTAAAAATTTAACAGAGATGTGTATAGTTCTGTTTTGTCAGCGCTGGTGTAACAATTGGTAAGAAATGCCATTTGTCAAGTGAGATGGATGTGTTGTAATTTGTGCTACCCAAAGGCATGGGCAGATGTAAATGCTGGAGGATTTTGGCCATGCAAATCTCCAGCCATGCCCAGCACGTGCACCACCTGCACTCAGGCATGGCAAGGGAAGCGCAGATTTGGGCTGGCAGCAGAGCCCCACGTTGGCTCAGAACTCGCTGCAAAGGCCTGCTGGCTGAGAAAAAGATCAGGGATACATTTTATATATTCTATTTATTACAGTACATATACTAAAATATATATTATGTGGTGTATTGTAGAAATCCTTTAAATCAGAGGGTTTTGGGAAAGCTGCTCCTCAGTGAAGAGAATTTCCAGCCTAGAGGAACATAAAAATAAAAAGTAGACCATGGACAGTGCCATTGCCAGAGGCCCAGGCTGTTCAGAGGGATGGATCGTCCCCTTCGCCGCCTGTAGCTGATACCCCTGTCAGTAATATGTAGCAACTCCGGGGACAACGAGATGGGAAACCATCTCTCTAAACCAGAATGGGGCATCTTTTACCAGCTTGAGGCAATTTTACAGGGTAAAGGACGTTCAGACATCTAAATACGTGAACAAAAAGACTTACTATATCTGGGAAAAAGAGAATACTCAAAATACAGACTTGAAGTCTGATTTTACCTTTGATTTCTGGGACCAGATAAAGTGGAAAATTCACAATCTAGTCTCTCTCAAAATAGAAGAGTCTTTGGTCAACATTATGCCTGTCTCCAGAGCTTTAATGGAGAGCTTTGATCAGAGTGATTGTAACAGAGACTTTCTCAAACATCAGAACAGAACACCTTGCTCTGAGACTTGAATTCTGAGTGGTGCTGGACCTTCATCCTTCTCTGTGGGAATCTTAAATTTTGTTCAGGGTGTCCTGGCACGTCCAGGGTTTCTCCAGGCAGTGTGCACAGCACCCCGAAGCCCGGAAAAGGGGAATCAGATCAGCTTCCAGCTTTGGTCGTGTTCTCTGCTTTTTCCAGGATTCCCTGAGTCATTGACGCTGCAACCAGGCATCGTCCCAACTCCTCCAGGAAATCATCCACCCCCAGAATTCCCAGAAAAGTGTTTGAGATTTTTCTTGCATTCCAAGAGTTTGGGGAGTCTTGGGACATGTTCTAGGGAGGCTGGGAATCAAATGGATCCAGGAGATTAATGTTTGAGGAAGCTTTGCAAAAGAGGAGCTGCTGTTTCTGTGCTCTGCTGCTCTTCTGAAAAAGATGCGGCCGGATCTTATTCTGAAGTTGTGCAGGTGGGGTCAGCCAAGGGGGGCTCTGGACCCGCTCTGCCTGGCCGAGGGGCTGCAGGGTCACTCCTGTCACTGTTTGCCCTTCCCAGGAAGTCACCCCTCGGATCGGGCTCAGGCTGGCAGTTTGCTTTGGAGCTCTGAGGACTCTTTTCATATAGATTCCTCTGCCAAAACTTTCCGGGACATTCACCACTTTTGGCTCCCCAGCCTCCGGTTACAGCAGGTGGGGCGGCGTTGGATTTGGCTCTGCCTGCAGGGGTGCGGGCAGGGGAGAGGACAGAGGTGGCGGGGGGCAGCCAGGGCTTGAGCAGGGCAGGGATGGCTCTGCCCAGAGAGATGGATGGGGTGGAGGTGGGAGAGCTCAGGAAAGTTGCTGTGGAGGCACAGACAGTTCATTCAGAAGCCTTGAAGCCTGTCTCATTGCCTACTGGGGTCAGGGGTGGGGGGAAGCATGCTGAGATTGCTCTTGGACCTGAGAGTTTTCCAACTGTATCCCTGCGGGCAGGGATACAGTGTGGAACCTCTCACAGTCCATTGGAAACCATCACAAATACAAAGTCGGGGTCTACAGCTGGAGAGCAGCCCGAGTTGTATGAATCTAAAAAGATCCAATTTAGTGAATCCAGACGTGAGTTAGCAGGCTCTGGCTTTCTTCCTGTCGCGAAGAACTTGGAGCTCTCCTCCCCAGCCCTTCCTGGCAAGGCTCCCAGGAAAGTTTCTGGGGCAACACTACTGCCAAGTGACACCGGCCAGGGGCTATTTACAGACTACAAAGGAGACAGGGCTGCTTTGAAAGGTGCCTAGAGCTGTTTATTTTTCAGCATCAGTCTCCTTACATGATTATGATAATGGGAAGATGCTAGCAGCTCACAATCCAGGCAGCAGGCCAAAACTCATAAGGTTTTTATAAAATCATAGGCTTACTATATAAGCTTCTTAACAAATCACACAAAGCAAAACATATTGATAGTAGTTCTATCCAATCACCATAAGCACACGTAGCTTTGGTTAAAACAATGCTTGTTTATTTCGAATACAGAACCTGTTTGTAAGCCTTAAAACACAATGCACAGAGCTCCATTATTAAGCTTCAACCTTCCTAATATCTTGCTAGATAAACTTTCTGCAGCTTAGAGAGCTATTCGGACAAGCATTAATACACAGGCTTATTGTTCGATTTGCCCTTGCTTTTTCTACAGTTTAAATAATTTTTTCTGCTGACCTATCTCATGACTGTTTCTTTAGCTCTACTCACAGTTCTGAGGCCTGCCTTTTGCAGCTTTCCCTAAACCCTCTAGTTTTATGGATTCCCTCAATTCCCCCTCTCTTCACCCAAAAAGAAATCTTACCAATTGTGTCATTTATTACTTGCGTTTTGTGGTCTTACTATAATATTTTTGTTTCCTATCTGCTTAAAGCATGTTTTTGTTGGCACTAAGCATTGCTGTATTAAAACACAGCAATTTAGTGCTGTGAAGGTCCAGTCAGTGGAAAGGGCATAAATTATGCTTGACAATAGTTACAAGTCATTGTTCAAAAATCTCTTGTCGATTCCAGGGTCTTAACTCAAAACCTTCCTCCATTTCTATTCCATCATCCACCATCTCCGTGACATTTTGAGCACCTGTCTGTGAATCCATTTCCTACCTCTCTCTTTTGTGTGATAAAAACTTCTTGAACAGTTTTGTTCATCTCTCGTTGCACACACTGAAGTATGCAAGGTATTACTATTAATATCACTACCAAAACACCCATTACATATGGAGACCTATCTTGCAAAGTTCCCTTAGCCAAGGTGCAAAGCTCCATTCTTAGGACAAATTATCTGACCAGGACCCACCATCTTCTTTAATTTGGGCTGTCAATCTTTCAGCTTTTGTATGCTTTTGAGGATGGATTCAGAGTGAGGAAACAGGTTCATGCAACACAATCCTTCAAATTCCTCACAACCATGTCCTTGTGCCACTTAAAAAAAAATCAATTGCTGCTCTGTTTGGAAGGGTTGCATGTCTAACACTATTACCATCGGTCAACATGTCACTGATTGCAGTGGATGTGCCATTAGTTTGTTTACTCAGCCAACATGCAACCCGATCTAATTGTTTCAATGCCATTGCTGAAGCCAGCTGGGGTAAAAACAAACCTGCTGAAACCCTTTTTGCAGCCTTCCAAGGCATGAAATCACTTCTACAGCTCTCATCATAATGACGAGAACTTGGAGCTTTTGGCAGGATTCATGGGACAGCTGATTGCTGTGAAAAACTTCCTGTTCTTATGGCTCATATACAGGAGTGATGAAAAAGAAAAAAAACTACGGTCTATAATGACAGTAGACCTTCCATGACCTTCCATTGCAACTACCTAAATGGTCTAATAGTATTCCAAATTTAGAAAAAATTTGGATTCAAATAAACACTTCCTTGCCTTACTTGTAAGATATGGTCATAATGATGTAAATCCACAATATGAAATTCCTTCTCACCATGAGATCAAACAATTTGTAGGAAGAATGCAAAAAAATTATTATAACTTTACCTGATAAGCCTCCAAGTGTAACAGAGATGCTAACAGCTTGCAGTAAGCTCACCTCTCCAAAACATCTTACTAATGTGCAAGTCAATGCTTTTGGAAAGCAGATTGCAGATTCTTAAGAAAAGTTAGGAAACCATTGGGAGATATGTTGGGAAAGGCTTTGGGAGAAAATTGGGGACAAAAAATAGAAAAGCTTGAAACGCCCCTTGAAGCACAAAGAAACATTTTCTAAAAATCTGTTGGTACTGTACAGTTGGAGTCTGATAAAAAGGCTTGTGGCTTTGCTTGTGGTAAAGCAGGACACATGAGAAGAGATTGTCCTACAACAACAGTCAAACCTAAACAACTATTTGCCCTCAGTGTAGGAAAGGGAAGCATCTTGCCAAGTACTGTGGTTCTCAATTTGACATGGATGGCAAAGCTTTGTCGTTAAACTCAAAAAAGAGCGCGGATTATCACCGCACCTCGACACAAGTAGTGACCTCCTTACAGTCAATTACCCAGTCAAATGGCATTGGTACCTCAGTCATTTATCCCTCAGTCAACCATCCCTGAAATAGTCCCAGGTCAATATCCTCACGTACAAGGTTTGAATTGGCCCCCTCAAAAATTGATACACCTTTTAAATAATTTTTGATATGAAAGTATTCCTACTGGAATTATCAGGTTTTTTCAGCAAAGACAAGAGCTTTTGATTCTAGGCAGAGCTAGCACCAAAATTTTCAGACTTTCAGTCCTTCCAAAGGTTGTTTCAATAGACTTTAACACTAAGCTAATATATTTACTCTTGCATTTAATGGTCCTATAGTGACTCCACCAAAAACACCTATAGGTATTGCATTTCTTCTACCCATGAATACAGCCAAGCAAAACAACTTTCCAGAGAATTCAATGCTGTCTGTGCCATTTGGAAGCTCAGGTCCTGAGGTCTTTTGGGTGCAATTTTTGGACCGCAAGCAAGCAAAATTGACTTGCTGCCTGACTCACTGTGGTAGAACAATTTACATTACAGGCTTGCCAAATACTGGTGCAGATGTCACTGTATTCTCTCACATGTTTTGTCCCAGAGATTGGGATTTAGTAGCTCCTGCAAGTTCCGTCACGGGGACTGGAGGTGCTACCGTGTGTTGGCAAAGTGCATCCATGATTAACATTACAGGTCCTGAAGTAGAGACAGCAATGGTGCGTCCTTTTCTTGTTCAGAAGCTTCTCACCGTCTGGGGGAGAAACGTCCTGTCCCAATGGGGAGTAGAACTGGAGGTGGGCCTGTGATGGAAACCACGTCAAAACCTGCCACTTGAAAGCTGAACTGGAAAACTGATCCTCCTATATGGATTGATCAATGGCATTTACAAACAAAATATAAAATAGCCTTAAAGGATTGGTAAAGGAGCAATTACAAGAAGGTCACATCACACCCACAAAGAGTCCCTGGAATTCACCAGTATTCGTCATCCACAGGAAGGCATTGGACTCCTGGAGGTTGTTTCATGACATGAAG
Source organism: Melozone crissalis (assembly GCF_028551555.1). NCBI lineage: Eukaryota > Metazoa > Chordata > Aves > Passeriformes > Passerellidae > Melozone > Melozone crissalis. Next base: position 13,730,891 of record NW_026535783.1, on the reverse strand, counting down.
ATCAATGTAGTGACTGAAGACATGAGATCTCTTCAACCTGGACTTCCTTCTTTATCAATGATCCCAAAACACTGGCCTCTCATTGTCATTCATTTAAAGGATTGTTTTTTCCACATCCCACTTCATCCCAATGATGCTCCAAGATTTGCATTTTCAGTTCCAGTCATCAATCAAAGAGAACCCATGCAGAGATAGCACTGGAAAACGTTGCCTCTAAAAATGAAGAATTCGCCTATAATCTGACAATATGTGTCGCACAAGTTTTGTCTCTTGCTCGACAGAAGTATCCAAGATCCGCGTTTTCACACTACAGGGATGATTTGCTCATCGCTGCTCCAATGAAGCCAGAGATGGAGGAAGCTTGTCCTAGTGTTGTTACTGAAATCCAAAATGCTGGACTTAAAATTTCCATACCCAAAATTCAAGAAGTTCCAACTTGGAACTATCTGGGATGGAAGATGACTGAAAAAACAATTACACTGCAGAAGATAAAGCTCTAGACCTGTGTCAACATCCTGAACAATTACAACAGCTTCTAGAAGACGTCAGTTGGGTCCGACCTGTTTTGGGAATCACGGACGATGAATTGGGTCCACTTTTTAATTTGTTGAGAGGAAGCTGCGCCATCGACTCTCCTGAACTCTAATACCTGAAGCTCGTGCAGCGCATGACAAGGTCATGGAGGCTCTCCAAAGACAACAAGCTCATTGCTGTATTCCAGAAAAGCCATTCTTTTCTGCAATTTTAGGAGGCAAGATGCAACTTTGTTCTGCCATTTTTCAATCAGACCCTTCTGAGAGAGATCCTTGTTGAGAATAGAATGGGGTTTTCTTCCCTCAAGGTTTCCAAAGACTATTTTTACAGTCTTAGAGAGGATAACACAAATTCTGATTAAGGCCAGAACAAGGTTATTAAGTTTAGCAGGTGAAGAATTTGCAGTTCTCTATTTACCAATGAGAAAAAGTATCTTGATTGGGCAATGCAAAATTCTGCAAATTCTGATGATTTGCATCGAGAGTTATTAAATTTTGCAGATATTGCTTCTGTTCATTACCCGGCTCACAAATTATTGCAGGCAAAATTCAGTTTTAGAGAGAAACCTTTGTTAAGTAAAGAACCTTTAAACACAATAACTCTCTTCACTGATGGGATCTGGCAGAAGTCACAAATCAGTCATTACTTGGTTGAACCAAACCAAGTTCCCAACTAAAACTTGGGAATCAGATATTCAAATAGTAGAGGGATCTGCTCAGATGGTTGAGCTTGCTGCTGTGGTTCAGGCTTCTCAGTTCTTCCCACAACCTTTTAATTTATTCACACATTCTGCCTTTGTTGCTAATGTGGTTAAAAGAATAGAAGGATCAGTTCTAAAGAATCCTAGTAATGACACTTGGTATCATTGGCTTTAAAGGCGTTTTACAACTTTACAATAACAAACTAATCCACAGTTTGTTTCTCACATTAGTGCTCATTCTTCGCTTCCTGGATTTTTAGTGGAAGGAAACGCGAGAGCGGACAAACTGACAGTGCTTATTTCAAACACTTTGCCAAACATTTTGGAACAAGCAAAACTGAGTTACGCCTTTTTTCACCAAAACACACAAGCACTTGTGTGAATGTTTCAAATTTCAAAAAGTCAAGGTAAAGCTATCATTAGTACTAGCCCTGACTGTCAGCTTGTGCAGCCTCCTTTTTCTAGAAAGAGTTGTTCAACCCACGGGGTTTGCAAAGCCTGCACTTATGGCAAATGGATGTCACTAAATAGCCTTCCTTTGGTAAATTTACCAATACTCATGTTTCAGTGGACACATTCTCTGGTGGAGTTTTTGCTTCTCTTTACACAGGGGAAGCAGGTAATCATGCCTGTCAACATTTTTAGCAGAGCTTTTGCTTCACTGGGTGTGCCCCAAGAAGAAAAAACTGACAATGATCCCACATATGTTTCTCAAATATTGGCCACATTTTTAAAGATTGGGGTGTTCGTCATATCCTTGGTATTCCACATTCTCCCACAACCAAGCAGTTGCTGAGAGGACACATCAGACATTAAAACGCATTCTTGATCAAGAGAGGGGGGAGTGGAGGTCACACCACAGATGAGGTTAAACAAAGCTTTGCATGTTTTAATTTCTTAAACACCTGTGTTGCAGAACCTGATCCACCGATTTCTAGGCATTTTTACAATAACACACAGGCAAAACTGAAAGGAAATCCCCCTGTTTTAATTAGATAGCCTGGGACAGGACCAATTGAAGGTCCTTTCTGATTAATCACTTTGGACAAAGGGTTTGCTTCTGTCTCAACAGGTGCAGGAATTAAGTGGGTCCCAGCAAAAAACGTCAAACCATATCGCACCCCAGGACAGTTGACGAGCTCAAGACCGTAGAAGCAAGTACGCAGACGTGAGCCAAACAGAGGGATCACGGGTCACACCTGACGTTCCTTGTGCATCGGTGGAACCTGCAAACTCTGATTTTATGTGGTTTATAAATGTGTCACTTGTTGGTTTCATAGAGCTTTATTGGAGAAAGCGTAGGTTTTCTTTGGGTAATTTTTATTAAAGGTCAAAAGTAATGTTTTTGAATTGAGAAGGATATGGGAGGAGCTTTAGCCAACAATTAGCTCACAAAAAGGATGCTGCAAAATCAAATGTTACTACCATGTCAGTTTTGATTGCTTCTCATAGTGCAGAGTTTTAGTCGATTTGTAGTGTAGATTTGTCTGTGGAACAACCAAAACCAAATGTCTGGGTGACCTTAGCCAAGGCAGCACGCTCGGATACCATGTCTTTGTCTAATTCGGAACAGAAAAGCCTTTCTCAACCTGACTAGTCAGTGTGCCAGTAAAGAATTTGCCCTTGGTCAAAAAGCAATTCAATAGTAAGCCTGATAAAATTGACATGGGAGGAGCCCTGTATAGTCTTGTAACATCTGGGAAAAAGAATTTCCCAAAGCAGTACCTGAAACCCCAAGAATTAGAAATCCTTGGTCCTTTAACAATGGATTTTTGCCTTACATTTACAGCTAATGATTGGCAAGAAAGTGATCCTCCAAAGTACAATGTTACTCCCCATTATTTTGCAAACAAAACCTCAAGGTTTTGGTGTAATTATTAAGAATGTAGGGAGGTGCTTTCTAAAGCTGACCAATATGCACAACAATTACCAAAAGGATGTTGGTTCACCTGTGTAGATAGGCCCTGGCAGGGCATCCCATCATGCCCTGAAGGTGGCCCATGTAGCAATGGGATGCTCACTGTAATTGCGCTTACTGCCAAAGCGGTCATTAGGAAAAAGCAAAGGGGAACAAGATCTGGTCGTCATTATCGTGAATACTGTAGAAGTGATTTCACGCCTTGGAAGGCTGCAAAAAGGGTTTCAGCAGGTTTGTTTTTACCCCAGCTGGCTTCAGCAATGGCATTGAAACAATTAGATCGGGTTGCATGTTGGCTGAGTAAACAAACTAATGGCACATCCACTGCAATCAGTGACATGTTGACCGATGTTAATAGTGTTAGACATGCAACCCTTCCAAACAGAGCAGCAATTGATTTTCTTTTACTGGCACAAGGACATGGTTGTGTGGAATTTGAAGGATTGTGTTGTATGAACCAGTCTGATCACTCTGAATCCATCCTCAAAAGCATACAAAAGCTGAAGGATTTTACAGCTCCAAAAAAAGAAGATGGTGGGTCATGGTTAAATGATTTGTTCCAAGGATGGAGCTTTGCACCTTGGCTAAGGGGACCTTGTAGCATAGGTCTCCATATGTTGGGTGTTTTGGCAGTGATACTGGTAGTAATACCTTGCATACGTCGGTGTGTATGACAAATGATGGACAAAACGATCAAAGAAGTTTTTATCCCACAAGAGAGAGAGGTAGGAAATGGATTCACAGAGGATTCTCAAAATCTCACACAGATGGTGGATGAAGGTATAGACGTGGAGGAAGGTTTTGAATTAGGACCTTAGAACAGGTGAGACTTTTTTGGAACAATGACTTGTAATTGCTATCAGACATGACTTTTGCCCTTTGAACTGACTGGACTTTCACAGCATTAAAATTGCTGTGTTGGAATACAGCAAGGCTTAATGCGAGCAAAAAGGATGCTTTAAGCAAGTAAGAAGCAGGTATGCTGCAGTAAAGCTATGAAATGCAAGGTAGGTAATAAACAACACGGTTACAAAGGCTTCTATTTACCCGAACCGTGAGGGGGAATTGTGTGAATCCTTCAAATCAGAGGGTTCTGGGAAAGCTGCAAAAGTCACATCTCAGAGAAAGCTGAACTTTGGTTAGAGCTAAGCGGTAGATTTGTCAGCAGAAAAGTTATACAAGAAGTAGAAAAGTAAGGACAAATAGAACAATGGTTTGTGTCTATTACTGTAGAATCCAGGACATTCATATGTCTGAGATGTAACACAACAGAACTCCCTTTGGTCATCAGCAAACAGCTTCGTTTATTGCCTGCAGCACCCACAGCCCATTTAGCCCATTCCAAACTCCCAGGACGAGACATCTCATTGGTCTATCTCTGTGCCCCCAGACTCTGAACCAATGCAATGTCTGCATCTTAGGAGAGCTCCCACTGCCTGGGAACTTCTGTCAGTCAGTCCAGAGGCTGCTCCGTGGAGCTGAATTGGGCTGCTCATTCTAACTTGATTGATACTGGCGCACCAGTGTATTAACGCTTGGCTGGAATGACTCCCTGAGCTACAGAAAAGTATCTCTAGCAAGATATTAGGAATTTCTAAGCCTAATAATTGTTTTATTTGCCCAATTATCCCATCAAAAAAAAAAAAAAAAAAAACCAAACAATATTTAAGGTAGCAGTAATTTTAATTGAATAGTTTACAAAATATATAAATAAGGGATATTTTGGTTCAAATAATAGCACATAAGCAAAAGACACCACGGGGTACAGAAGGCAGAGTTCTTGACCCTTGCCACTTCATGTACGAGCTTGCCAAGTGAAAATCACCCCTTATATACCATATGTCAATACCATCTCCTCCTATTTTCGGTTCATCACATTTCTGTCTCCGCCTTCCTCACTACCTTTACCACACATGCGCCACCACTCGGTTCGGTGGTCGCACAAGTCTTCGGGGGTCGTCACTGATGAAGGCCCTATAGTCTTCTTCATTGTCCTTTAATTCACCTTTGGGTTACACATGTGCATCAAGCCAGTATATAGCCAGTACAGCCAATGTAAGCCAAGACTAACGTATCATTCCATCTACATATCAAGGCAATAAATCCCTTAGAATTAGCATTTGTTGGGACCGAACCAGGTTTTTGCTCATTTTTAGCACCTGTATCTTCAGCTTCTTTCCTGTGGTCCTTGAGAACAGCTGCTGGGAAGGGGGGTGGAGCCCCTTCTCTCCCTCTCTTCTTTGGCATTACAACTTTTTAACTATTTATTATTCTCAAATATTAATTACTCTATCAATATCAATTACTGTTTCAAATTTTATCAGCACGAATGATACCTATTTATCACAATAATGGAGCTCTGTGCATTGTGTTTTAAGGCTTACAAGCAGGTATAGTGTTTGAAAGAAGCAAGCAGTGTTTTAACAAAAGCTACGTGTGCTTATAGTGGTTGCACAGAACTACTGTCAATATGCTTTTGCTTTGTGTGAGTGGTCAAAAAACTTTTCAAGTAAGTTGTGCCATTAAGTTCATTGCCTCCAGCCAGGGATGTGAGCTGCTGGCATCTTCCCACTGTAACAACCAAGTCATGAGACTGATGCTGGAAAACAAACAGCTCGAGGCGCGTTCCTCAGCAGTCCCGTCCGTTTCGTGATTCGTACAGAGACCCGCGGCCAGCAATACTCAGCTGAGGACCAGAAGAGAGCGGAATAGCCCGGGCACTGCAGCTTCACTGCAAGGCATCCGGCAGCCTTGAGGGTACAAAGCGAGCACAGGTCGCAGCTCCTCGTGTCCGGAGCGAGCCCGGAGCAGCTCTCCCAGGCCGCAGCCCCTCCCAGGCCCAGCTCCGGGAGCAGCCGGGGCCGCTCCGCCTGCGCGGGGCCGCTGCCGGGGCGCTGTGGCGGCTCCTCCCGCGGGGCGGAGCTGAGGCGGCCCCGGCGGCCCCGGCCCGGCCCCGCTGCGCTCCGAGCGCGGCCCCGGAGCGGCCCGGCCGAGGCGGCGAGGGACGGGCGGCGAGGGGCCGGGGGCATGGGGCGCTCCGCGAACGGGCGGACATCCCGGCAGAGGGGAGAGAGACGTGGCAGAGGGAGGAGTGAGCGGGAGAGGGGAGAGATGCTGGGAGGAGGGGGAAAATCCCAGGAGAGCGGGACGAGCCCGGGAGTAGGGGAGATCACGGGACGGGGGCGGGGGTGAGATCCGTGGCAAAGGGTGGGTAGCCTTCCAAGAGGGTAGAGGCGGGGAAACAGGAAAGAGCCCTGGGAGAGGGGGGAGATCCTGGAAGAGGGAGGAGTAATCGGGAGAAGGGCAGATCCAGGGAGACGAATAAAAGCACTGGCTACAGCCCGGGAAAGGAGGGAGCTTGGGACAAAGGGTAGCTCGGGACTGGGGAAAAGCCGAGATAGGAGGGAGAACCCAGGAGACAGGGGACAACCTGTGAACGAGAGGAGATCCGGAGTAGAGTGGAGAGGGCCTGGGAAAGCGGGGAAAGACATGAGAGAAGAGAGCCCGGTGGGGGGAGTCCAGGAGCGGAGGCTCCTGCAGGCGGACTGGGAACCCGGAGAGCCCGGAATCACGGAGTCCTGCAGCCGGGCCGAGAACGGGCGTGGGTCAGTGCGGTTCGGGAGAGCGCGGCTGCGGGGCTGGCTCCGGAGGCGGAGGCGCGTGGAAAGCGCTGCTCGGCAGCCCCGGCGGCGCTGAGAGCACAGCCCTGCCCGGGGAGGCAGCGCCACGGGCGCCGCTCGGCTTCCCAGCCCGGCCACGGCACCGCTCGGCTTCGCCGCCGGATCCGCGGCAGCTCGGAGCATCGCTCCCTGCCCGGGCCCGAGGCTCACCTGCGCCAGGTGCACCAGAGCATCGCCTCTGCCTTGACAACCCAGAGCGAGCAGTGCCCAGCAGGGACTGCAGATCCCCATTGGTGGCAGAGAAAGAAGAGCAAGGAATCTTCCATGGGAGAACCTAGGCAATAGGATGGGGTGTCAGTGTCCAATGTGTTCAGATGCACTCACAATGGTGCTTTTGCTCTTGCCTCAGAACATGTAAAAGAAGTGGGCAGGCACAAATCAGCAGCTGGTCGCAATATCCAGGGATCAGTTATCAGAAGAAAATGCTACGCAACTGCTGGAATGCTTAATGGATGACTGATTACCCTTTGCCAAGTAATCTGGACTTGTTATGGGCAGCATACTTATGTCTCAAAAATAACTCTAGAGATATTCTGAAGAAAATTTTGAAGAAAGGCTCATACACCCACATTTTATGCAGTTGCTGTGGGTTTGATAAATGAAATCTGCTTTAATGTGTTGATGTTCCTAAAGATATGTAGGGGTTTTTTTTCACACATGCATGCTAAATTTGAGAATCTAAGGTAAGGTCTTTTTATAGGGGATATGGAAGAGACAGGTCTTCAGCTAGCAATATGTCAGTGAGAGACAGCTGAGCGATGATTACTGAGAAGAAGAACAGCCCTGCAATAGAGGTGTGAGCTGCATTGCACAGCGCTTGCTGTGGGCCAGAGAGCACAAAGCAGGCTGGCCTAGTGGGCCTGAATATTTCTGCCAAACACTCTGCATCTCACACCTTTGCTCGGGCTCAGTGCAGAAATGCAGGACTGCAGGCGCTTCCTCCCAGAGCTGCGTGAGGCGCTGGCTCCTGCAGATGGGCCCTGCCAAGCTGTCCCTGCCTCACGCTGGCCTCGCTTCCCCTGGCACAAGAGCCGGGCCTGAAGGAGGCTGCCCTGTGCTCCAGCCTGCCGAGCAGCCCGGCTCCCTGCCCCGGTGCCCAGAGTGCTGCACACACTGCTGACCTTTGCCAGGAGTTGCAGGGCAGCCGGCAGAAGAGGAGGAATCCTCAGGCAGCCCAGCGGCCCTCGGCTGCCATTGGCCTTTCTCTGCTGCTAGGCACACTCCAGACGGCCAATGCCTCCAGGCTGGGCTGTGGCCAGCATGGCTGCGCTTCCCCTCGGCAGCTGCCAGCTGCCACCTGGGCTCTAAAAGCAGAGGATTCACCCACTGCCAGGAACAGGCACCCAGGGCCTGGCTACTGCCTCTTGCAGCTCCAAGGGCCTCCTTCCAGCCTGCCTCTGCCGGGGCTCAGCCTGCTCCGGCCTCTGCCGGGGCTCTGCTGGGGCTCCACCCCAGGCAAGGCCGGGCCCACTCTCACCTCCCAGGCGCTGACAGCTCTGCACCACAGGAGACCTTCCTGAGCACCCTCTCTAATCTTTCTGCTTTCTCACTTGAGCAAGGCTCTCCTCCAGCCAAAGAGATTATTGCATTTTGGGATACAAATCCAAGTGGTAGGAGCCCCAATGTTCTCCAGTCACAGCTGAAGGCCTGCATCTGCACAGGGTGTTTCGGCTGCCTCATTCTTCTTTTGGTTTCGCCTTCAAATGCCATTGCCCTTTCTGCCTCAAATAGAAATACCAAAGCTGGCAAAAAACAGACCAGTGGGCCAGATTCCAAAGGCAGTGTTCTCAGGAGAGGATGAATGAAGAACATCCTTCTTCCCCACTTGCACACCATTCCAAAGACACCGTGTCACTTTCCACCTTTAAGAAACAACAGACAATTCAGAAGCAATTCTTGAGCGTATTCGCAGAGTGAGAAGGAACGGAATCTTCAAGGTGAGTTGTGGTTTCAGAAACTGTATTCATTTCCAATCCTACTCTGCAGTCCTATTAGACAATCCTACTCTAACCCTTACCTTAACCCTAGTCCTAATCCCAATCCCAATTCTTATCCTAATCCTACTACTAATCCTAATCCTAATCCTAATCTACAATCATGCTGTAAACTGGTTGACGAATAAATGGTCTTGATGTGATTGTCACATTGTTGTCTCTCTCCTCTTCTTCCCTGAAACAATCAGCGGCACCAGGCTGGACGCAGGCTCAGCAAATGTTACAAATGGGTGCTGCCGAAAGGGAAAAAAAACAAATCAACAAAAAATAATGGACCATGACTTTCCAAGCTCAGTGCTTCACAGGATTCCTCTGGCCTATAGAAGGATGCAGGAAGAGGACCAATGGGACCATCTACACCTCCATCTTTATGTGCCGGACTTTGCAATCACAGGCAAATGTGGCCCAGAATCCCACTCATCCATTTATCCAGGTGTCTTCATCTTGCTAGGATTTTTGCCCTGCCAGTGCTTTAGAAACGGTGCTTTCTGTCCTTGGAGTTTCTTCTTTTCAGGAATTTCTAAAGCCTCACACTGGTCCCTCTCTTTGAAAGACAGGCACCGTGCTGATTCCCACAGGGAGACAGAGCAGTGTCTACCTTTCCATGGCCTGCCCCTCGTGTGCTGGATGGCTCCTTCCTTCCCAGCAGGGCCAGCTCAGTGGCACTGGGCCCTGCAGTTCCCTCTCTGCCACACAACCCGGCAGTAACCCTGGCACAGTTCCCGTCTGCTTGAGCGTGCCAGGCAGCAGATGGGGCTGGGACAAGTCCCTCCCAGCTGTCCCTGTTTGCGTGGCAGAAACCTCTAAGGGTGGGCTGTGGGGCGCAAACGAGGGCCCCTCAGAGACTCACAGTGAGCCCCCCACAGCCCCTCCTGCCCACGGCCAAATCTCTGACCCCTAGGCTGGGACTGGCTTCCTTGGGTTCCTGCACCACCATTTCATGTCTCTGTACCCTGCATTGCTCTACTTCAATTCTTTTGCCATTACATAAAATTGAACACTCCACCAAATGACAAAAGAGGGCGACCGAAAGAGCCAGAGGAGCTCCCTGACTCAGGAAATGCAGAGAGAGATGGAGTTACTCAGTTTTGTGAAGAACAGGCCCCAGGGAGAATTTATTGCCACTTTCGAAGACTTCAGAGTGGCTTTGAAGAAAGTGAGGGACATCTTTTATAACAGGGCCAGTTACAATAGGATGTGGGTGAATATTTTTAAACACAAATAGGATCTAATCAGAACTTGTTTACTCAGAGCATGGTGCCACCCTGACACAGGTTGCCCCAAGAGCTTGTGGGTGCCCCATCCCTGCAAGCATTCCGGCTCCAGTGGGAAAGGGCTCTGAGCAACCTGATCTCTTTAAAGATGTCCCTGCTCATTGCAGGACACTTGCACCAGAGGACCTTTACAGGGCCCTGCCAGCCCAGCCCAGTCTAGGATTCCTCACCATTTTCATTTGAAGAGCACCAAGAATGGAAGTGAGGAGGAAGGGGGCTCATGTGATGCCTTGGACTTGAGTGGAGGAGGAGCCCATCCCTCCGAGCCTGTTTCACCTGCAGCCCCTTCACATTTTACCTGCAGGAGCTCCCTGGCAGACCAGCGCTGCTCCTCGTCTCTCTGCAGGCAGCAGCTGAGGAAGTCACGCAGGCAAGGCGAGAGTCGGTTGGGCTGCTGCAGCCGTGGGGTCCCTACTGTGGCTATCAGTTGTGTAGCCTGGAGGAAAAGGAGACACCAGGCTCCACTTGCTGCTTTCACATCTCTAAGTGCTCTCCCACCTCCCTTAGTTTAACCTCTGTTCTTCAGTGGCAGTTTCTGCCCTGGCAGAGACCCAGAGATGATTTTCCTTTACCAACCAAACACCCAAACCCTGATGCAGCCACAGCTTTTCCACCATCCCGAAGATCTTGCCTTGGCAGCTGATTTCATTGGCTGACCTAGTTAGTGGGAACTACATCAGCAAAAGCACATTTGCTTCCCTAAGGATTCACACCAGCTTGAGAGGCTTTTTGGAAGAGGGACTGTGCTATACAAACTAATTTCAAGGGTTAGTACATGAAAGGCATGTCTGCAGTGCTTGTTGGTCCTTTCAGCGCACATGCCCAAGAACAAAACTCATCATACTTTTTGTGCTTTTCTTGAAAACAATGGTCATTGGAAGGAAAGAAAGGGAATCCATCAATTAATCCCCAGGTAAGAAAATCAACATTTGCAATCTCATCTTCAACAGAGACACATTTAGATGCCTGCACAAATGTATTGGGATGAAAATTCCTGCTTGGGCACAAAGGAGCCACCTGCAGCTCTGTCTCTCAGCAGTCTGAAAATTGCAGGTTCCCATTTTGCAGCAAAAGAAAAATTGTCATGGTCAGAAGGAGAGGTGCCATCCCTATGGCCACCCTCTGCTCACTTGGCTGCTCAAGTCAATGCATTAATGGTAGGCCCATGCCAGAAAGAGCCAGGAAACAAAGGGGAGGCTTTGGCAGCCTGTCCGCATCACCAGGCTCTGGCTTGGTGACACAGAGAATGTGCCTTTGGCTAGGAGAGAAACACGGTGACTGAGTGTTTCAGCAGCACTGTACAAGAAGCAGAAGAGACTCAGTGGTCTTTACACTCTCATGCCCAGGTTTCAGGCATGTTTCCCAGTGAGAAGAAACTGCTCAGGGAGTTAGGCTCATCTCTAAAGACCACAGTTTTAGAAACTTTGTTGGGTTTGTGTTGCCTTCCTTCCTATCTGGAAAGATAACAGCAGTTGTCAGATGCTTCTTTTCTGCTCTTAAGGCCATCTCCACAGCCAAAGGACTGGAAGCACTTAAAAGCCAAAGGAAAGTGTTGCCTGAGAATAGAGTTTGTTTGGAGTTTGTTTGCATGTGGTAAGGCTTGAGTTCCCCCACTGCTGCAACCACAACTACAGCAGATGCTGATGCGTTGCAGGCACATTTTTAGGAGGGGTCCTTGGTGGAAGTAGTTCAGGCAGATGGCAATGGGCTTTTGTCCAATGGCACGCAGGACAAGGGACAGGTGAGAAAGAGAGTGGGATCAGTGAGTATTTGCTCCTTACCGTGATGGGACTTTGGTTCCAGTAGGGAGGTTCTTGCTCTATCATTTCAATCCCCACAATTCCAAAAGACCATATGTCCACTTTGGGACCATATGGTTGACCTGTCAGCACTTCGGGCGCCAGCCACCAAGGAGTCCCGACTACCGAGCACCGTCTGCTCTGCTGAGGGCTGAGCTGAGTAGAGAGGCCAAAATCACCTGAGGAGAAAGCAAAACACTGTTTTTATTTGAATTCTGTGCAATTAGGAAAGCAAGCCAAAGAATTCCCCAGTAGAAGTGTTTGAAAATGTGCTGTTGAATCTCCTGGCATTGGCGACTTTTAAACGCCCCCCATTTTTTACACTGTCTCCAGTAGTGTCTTTTGTTCTTTGGAAGCTTTAGACTTGTAACTCCCTCCCTCGGGAAGGGACACACACAGAGCAAGGCCACTCTTGACTGCTTGTTCCTTCTCCTATCTCTGTGCACGTTGCAACTGTGCCCTCAGCTCACAGCAGGTGTCCCTGCGCTGCCACCAGCACCATTTTTGGGGAGCTGGCTGTCACTCCAAGCAGCCCCACCCCCACATCCCTGGAATGCTGCTCCTGACCAAGAATACACTGACCCAGCTTGACAGAACCATCGGTTTTGAGAAGGATGTTATCACTCTTCACATCTCTGTGGATCACATGGTTTGTGTGAAGAAAACACAGTCCTTGCAGGCACTGAGAGAGAAAACAGAAAGAGGAGGGCAAAAATGAGTGATGTGATTTCATCCCACAAGAAAGGCAACAAAGAATCCAAAAGATTCCCTCTCCAGGGGAATGGGCAGTAATGGCAGAACACAGTGCCACTGAGAGGAAGAGCTTGCTGCTCCAACACTTGCAGAGCAGGACCTTTCTGAGGAAAGGCATGTCAACTTCTGAAAGAGCAACAGCACCTGCTGTTGTAGATTGTTCCCTGCAAACCAGCCAGGATGACTGCTGCTGCAGTGCATGTGCTCAGAAGCAAAGAGCCTTTTGGCTGCACTCCTGTCCTTGTATGCTGAGGCCTGAGGGAAACGAGTCTCTCTCTTTTTTCTTTGCTGATCATTTCAAATCAAGCCACCAACACCTTTGCTTTCACAGGCAAGGAATGCAGTGAAGACAGACTCCAGGCAAACATTTAGAGAGGCAAGGTGGAGAACAGCAAATAAAACGACATGAGCCAGAGCAAGAATACATAAGCAGGAGAGAAGAGTACTGGCACTGAGTACAGGGAGTGCAGGGGCACTGGCAGGCCTTTCACTTGAGATGCTTTTACTTGCCCATAGCATAGCAGCAACACAGAACCAAAGCTTGGCACAGGAAATCACTGCAGGTCTGAGCCCCTGTTTCCCAGACAATCCTGCCCAAGCTCTCAGAAACACAGATGGGATTGCTGACCTCCCGACTGATGGCTGCTGCCTCATCTTCATACAGGGAGGTCGTGCTGAGGATATCGTTCAGGGTGCCTCCGTCCATGTACTCCAGCACCAGCCAGAGTTCCTCACCCACAAGGTAGCTGAAAGAAGGAAACAAGGCTGTGGAGATGAGCATGCATGGCTACGTTGATTTTTGCTTCCAGGTTTCTTATTTCCAGATGCCTTTGTGACAAGGACAGAATCATAGCAATAGATATTCCCTCTTGGCTGTGCATTGTTTGCAAGCTGTGCAGTCTCAAGGAGACAGGCACCGCTGTGAAAAAGGAGATGTCTTAGATGGCTAACAAGTGAAAAATGCAGTTTAGAAACAGCCCAGATAAAAAACCTGTCAGGCATGGTGTTTCTGGAAAGAAGAACCTAGTCTTCCTGGCATGCCCAGCAATGGCAAAGAGTGGCAACAATCCAAGGGAAATCCATTTTAGGAGGGTTCATCAGCACTTCAGAAACATGAAAAAATCAATCCTAAATAAATGTGGAGGCAGTAAACTTCGAGGCTGATGACTAAGGAAGATACAGCTGATCCAGGTATTGAAGAATTTTGGAATAATTTTCAAACTAGGTGTGCCAGGGAAGACTCATGCAGACAGGATGCACTCTCTTCTCATCCATTGGAGATGAGTAGAGAGATAGGAATAAATAAAAATTAACAGCTCTACTTTCTGCCACTGACCAAAGTGGGTTTTTAACCTCTCATGTTTGCTGTATGTAAATGCACACATGGGACAAGACCATAACTACTCACCTGTCTAAATAATTCACAACATTGGGACTCCTGTACCTCTTCATGATTTGGATTTCATTAACACTTCGTTCCATTCTCCTATGTCCTTGAATATCTATTTTCTTTATGGCCACCTAAAATGACATTGAAAATCAGTAACTTGAGCAGTTGGTGGCAAGAGACAACAACGCACCTGGAGGAAGTGATTTTGCAATGACACAGCTGAGCTGTGCCAAACTGCCTGGTGATTAGGCACTGCAGTAATTAGGAGCTTACATTCCAACAGCCCATTTCTCTGCTGCCTTGGGGGCCAGTTACAGGACACGTGGGGCCACTGACATTTTGCCTTGTCCACTTGGTAACAGTTGTGTCTCAACTATCACCCACAGACGTCTGACCACAATCTCTGCTGCTCTTTCTAGGATTCACAAGAAGTAATCAATGCCTTAATACTCTGTGGATAAACCTTGGGCTATGGGCAGGGCTTAGGGCTTTTAGGGCACCTTGCAGATCTCTCCCTATGTGCAGTTGCCAAGTGCAGCACTGCAGGTGGCTAAGGAACTACCAGTAACTTTCCGATGGATTTGCTGGCAGCCAGAATCGAGAATTCAGGACTGTGAAGCTGTAGCCCCAAAGAGCAGGGAGGTGCTCTAAGGCACCACCTTTGTTTTAGCAATGGAGAGCGAGTGAGCGCGTCCTTGTCTGAAAGGAAACGCTGCCCTGCGTGCCTGCCTTCCGACAGCTGAGGAGGACAAAGTGCCAAATGTATTTTGCAGGCTGGCACCAGTCTGTGCTTCTTGTGCCTTTTCAGCACGGCTCTAGCCAATGCTCCATCCCCAGCTCACACCAGAGGGGAAAGCCCCTCAAGAGCAGCAGAGTCTGCAGGGGCTCTTGACATTTACCTCTCCTCCTGAGGCAGTGTCGAGTGCTTTAAACACCTCTCCAAAACTCCTAGAAACAAAAGAGAAGCAGAGAAAGGAGAAGCCATTTAGATCTTGCAGTGAAAGCCAGCACACACAGGAGATCTGTGCTGTAAATGCCTAAAACCTGCAGGACACTGGAAGCATGGAGATGTCCTTGACAATGCCTTCTGAGCACACTTAGAAATTCTGATCAGCACTGACAATCTAAGCCCAGTGCCTGAACACATTTGCAGCTTGTCTGACTTCACGCCTGATACCTATTCCACCATCAAAACACTTGATGCATAGTTATGTAAAATTAGCATTGCTTGGACTCACCCACTGCCAATATTTTCCAGTTCAATGTATTTGATGATGGGATTTTCCATCTTCACCATTCTCCCTGAGGGAAACAAAATGCAAGATGTTCACTTTAAAGCAGAGATCCCACCTTCTCGGAGATACATAAGGCAGCCCCACTGTCTGGGGCTCTGAGCCCTCCCTTGGTTAGCCAGCTCTGAGCTGGCTAATAACAACAGGGACAGGTGCTGGAACAACAAGAAAAGAACAGCACATCCACAGCACAAGTCTGCCTGGCACAGAGACTGATTTCTTGCATCCTTTGATGTTAGAGACCTCTTGACAGCAGAGGAGTCTCCTCTCAGAGGAGACTGAGACCAGAAGAGAATACCTACCAAGGCAAGTAAGTTTGTCATCTAGAAATATTGAGGAGAGCTGGAACTAACAGCGCATTTGTTTTCTTGCGAATAAAGACTGCGAGATTTAGAAAAGGTTTCCTACTTGCTAAGATTAAATGCACCTGGACATCCAGAATCAATTGCTCTGAACAGATGTCAAGTTCAGAACAGGAGGAATATTGCCAAGTGTTCCCATCTTTTCCACCTTGCAGCAGTTTGCCAGAATAATGCCTCGGCGTTTGTAAACCAGAGCAGCTCATGCTAGAACCAATTGCGACGGGGCTTTCAGCATCAGGACCCGCACCCTTTATGAGCAGGCTGAGCTCAAAGACGCCCTTGTCCGTGCCCTGCGTGAAGAACCACGCCGCTTCTCTTCACCCTGACAGCGCGGATCAGTCGCTCCCATTGCACTCGCCCTCTCGGCACTGCACATGTCCCCATCTTCCCAACTCAGCACGGCAGGCACGGGCACAGAGGACAGCAGTGCTCCTCAGGCACCCCTGTGACACAGAGAGCTGCCCAGAGCAGATGCTGACCCTCTTGTGAGTCCAGGCCGTGCGAGGCAGAAGCCGGCCCAGAGAAGGGGCTGCAGCCTCAGGCAGCTCCGTGCTGCAGCAGCCGGGCTGCAGCGGGACCCTCCCATGTATGGGAGGCTCCAGCCTCTGCAGTCCCTCCAGCCCCCAGGGGCAGGGCAGCGACCACAACAAGGCTGGCAAAGCCCAAGCATGAGCACTGAAGGGCACTGATGGGAAGAAGCCAGAGTGAGCCTGAGCCCCGTACAAGCTTTTGCCCCCATTCAGGAGACAAAAGGATGGGCTTTGAGATCAGCCCCACCGAGGTGTGGATCAGTGCCCTTTTTGTCCCAACAGGTGATGGTAGACACAGAATCCACTGGGCTCTCTTCTCAACTCTACCAGGTCTTATCTGAGAGCACAGCACTGGCAGTTATTGCGGGGAAGAAGCAGATTCATTGGGTTGTGCTGCAGAATCACAAAGGGCTTGATTTGTCCTCCTGGAGACTGATCTGAGCAGGGATTCTACCAGTGGCTAGAACTAAGGCAGTCACAGCCATCTGCTGATGCAGGAACAATTCCTGCTTCTGCCTTCGGCAGAGAGGGAAGCCCAGGCAAACTCCAGCCAGTCTAAGCTGCCCTCAGAGGCAGCAGGAACACCCAGAGCTCTCTCTTGATGCCTTGGAGCAATGCCAGCACTTCTGTGACACTGAAGTGAGGAGAACCCTTTGGTACAGCTCTGCTGACATGTGCACACAATACACTGTCCCTCAGGTAAGAAAGATAGCAGACGTACTGTGTTGCTCCAGGGAGTCACCCGCCATCTCCAGTTGCTGAGCAGCAGCTGGGTCAGCACGGGAGGTGAACCAAGTGCTCAGGCTCCACGTCTTCGGCTGGGGAGCAAAGGCTCCTTGGGACGGCGATGCTGCAGCAGCTTCAGTGTCAGATTTGGTGTAGATCTGAGAGAAGAAATGAGTTGATGTCAGGAAGGTGTGGCAGAGATTGCCCTGAAATGCAAGAGAGATTGCCATTTGAAATGCAAGCCCTTAGGAAGCTGCTGTCAGCCACATGCAGAGCTCTTCAACTGGATTGCTTTGGATGTCCACTTGTGAAACCAAATGCTCAAAACCAAAGGCTGGTTTTACTCAAGTTCATAGCCACTTTCTTGTTCTAAAGGATGACTGCAGCAACAACCGCTCCACTTCCTCCCAAAGACTCCTTTCCCCCTCCTAGGTCTGCAGATATATTTCCAGCTCCTCATTCTCATGTTCTACCTCCTGCCATGAAATTCTCTTTTTCTGCACCTTCCTTGGGACGTGCTTATCCTGCAGCATCTCTGGATGGTACAGTTCCTGGGCCTCATGCCAGCTTCGGGGCTCTTGGTTGCCTATCATTTGCTGGAACTCGCTGCAGGCTGCCAGGTAGGATGGCGACACTTCCACCTGAAGTCAAACAGAACAAAGCAGTCAGAGACTACAGCTTGTCCCTGTCAGCCAGGAGTCATTGGCTGGGAAGAAAGTAAAGGACGGGAGCAGATTCACAAGGGATACAGACAGCTTGTAGCTCGTATTCCAAATCTATGTGAATGACCATGTTCACCTGCAAAAACACCTCAAGAAACAAGGTCACCTGGAAGAAGCCTGCAGGAGTTCATTGGGATGACTGCTGGCTAAATGGCCAAGGGAGTAATGCCACTGTCTAGAGCATCAGCTGAGATTCAGCAGAGCAGGAAGTGTCCTTGAGAGCAGCTCTGACAGAGGCCTCATCAGGATGGCACTCAGAGGCAACACCCCACCCCCCTGCTGCTCTGCACTGCAAAGGCAAGGAGGGCAGAAACCACCCCTTGGGTGACTGCAGTGCCTATTGATATTTCACTCGCTTTTCTAGAGCCTTTTGCTCCTGAAGGAGGCAATTAATTTTCTCTTTGATGATTTTAATTTTTTTGTCTGGCCTCTTCTTCCTTGCCTTGATCCTAGCCTCAGTTTCCTGCAGCTGTGCCGGCACCTGTTTGTCCATGTTCTGTCAACAACAATGGAAAGGACTCTCTTTCATGAGTGGAGTGGCTGCCATTCTTTCATTCACCTGTTTTTGTTGACTGTCCCTCTGCATAGGGAGATTCTTCTCCTCTTGGATGTCTTCATTCCTTCTCTTCACTGCCATGTCACTCTGAGCTTCGGGCAGCTCTGCTTGTGGTTCTACCTGGATGTTCTGTGCACACAAATGCAGAGCAAGTGACTGGGAGCTGCCATCAGACTCAGCGTTTCCCTCTTTTAGCCTCAAAATCACATTGATTCAGCCACTTCTTTCTGCTTCCCTACCCACATCTGCTCCCAATGTAACCCTCCTGTCCCAGGGCTGATCTCTTCAGATTCCAAGGCTCTGTGCTTCTAGTGCCTGTGGGATTCCTGGCCTCCTCAGTCCCAAGAGCTGTGGTTTATGGCCTTCTTCCTACCCTTCCCTCTGTGCCCTGGCCAGTCAGGCTTACCTGGCCTTTCTCCTGTGGCACTTCCACCTGCTGCCCGAGCTGCTCTTCCTGCTCTCGGGCTGGGAACAGCTCTCCCTGAATCTGGCATGGTGTCTCTGATGAAGCACTCTGCTCCTGCTCTCTCTCTAGAAGCACCTGCACAGAAAGCAAGAGAAGATGGGTTTCAGCTTCCCATATGACCTTTATGGGCCAAGACTCAAAGACTGCTGGCTTCAAACGTTCTCAAAGCACTGGGCTGCTGCTCTGCTGGGTCATTCTCTGTTTGAGGGGAGGTACAGATTCCAAAGTGGCCCTGGCCCTACAATCAGGGGCCATCTGGGACTGAAGCTGCAAGAGCCTCTCAGGCAGCTGACAGGGAAGGTGTGGCATTTCTCAAGGGTTAGGTGAGGGCCTCCCTCTGCTTGTGCCATGTCCTGTTTGTCTCTCCTGAAGGGATACGTTTAGGTGAGCATTGCATCTTCCACTGCTTTGGAGCAGAGCCAGGAAGATTCAAATAGATAGATAAATAGACAGATCTTACTTTTATAATCTGTCTTTACTATACTGTGGGATTTACATCCTTTGAATGGAGAGAGATATAATTTTCTCTGCTAGGTATTTTTTAAGAGAAGGCAGTGAGAAACTTAGAGAAGAAAAGAAAACAATTATTATCTCTACTTGCTGTTCTTGTTGTTTAGTACATGAAGAATGTGTATAGTGATTGTTTACTGAAAGTGATTTGTTAATTGCATTTTAGGGATAGTTGTTTAGATTGATTAGGTAATTAGATAAAAGACTGTATGGAGACAGTCACTAGTTTTTCTTTAGTATCTTTTTAGTATAGTATTTCTTTACTATAGTTTTAACATAGTACTAGTGTATTATAACGTAGCTTAATGAAGCATTTGTTTAAACTTCTAATTCACAGAGTCAAAGCACATTTTTTGCCACGTGGGGGTCACCCTGAATCAATAATGTCCTTTCTGTCGCTACACACATCAACAGTCGGTAGCAGTGCCCCAATCAGAAGCCATCCTGAACTTGCTCTCCTGTTGCTTCAGTAACCCACACTCTTGGGGATTCTGGAGCATGTGGGTCCTTATGGAATGCAGTCAGACTCAGAGCACTGCACTAAGAACAGCACTCTTTGTGCATCTGTGCTCGGGCAAGTTCTTCTCTTGCACTTGACCACACTGATGGTGCTAAAGTGGCTGGAATCAGAAATGCAGCCCAGCCCTTCCCACCTCCTCTAATCTCTGAGGGCCAGCTGGAATTTAAGCGGATTGATTTCCTGCTCAAGGCCCAAACACAGCACACACTGATTCCCTGGGCTGCCAAAAGACATGGGAGCCGTTGACTGGAAAATGATGGGCAAGCCCTACTGGCTGGTCTAGCACCAGAACAGCTCATTCTGCACCAACATCCCTGCCCCAAACTATGTGTTCTTGTGCAAAAATACTGCATTATCCAGAACTGCCTCCTTGAAAACTAAAATTCTAGGAGAATTTCTGCCAGTGCTGTAAAAGTGCAGGAAAGACTGAGACAAAGCTCCCTTGCTCCCTGGAGAAGGAGAAATTGCACAAGGGTTCTTATTCTATCAAACAAACAAATCAACAAAATATGAAAGTGTTACCCACACCAGTGTCTAAAGCACTTGGATGCAGTGAGGGGATGTCTGGAAGGGAAACAGGCCTTGCGCTGAGCTTTGGATCTATGGATCTAAGGCAGCGATTTATGGAAGTCCGCCTGAAGGTGCCTCATGAGCCCCCCCATTGTCCAGGCTAAAGCTCCCTCAGCACCTCCTCCCTGGCCTTGTGCTGCACCCCCTTGCCCAGCTCCCCTGTCCTTCTGTGCACACGCTGCAGCCCCTCCATGACTTTCTGCTCCCCAGGGCCCACAAGTGCACACAGCACTCCAGCTGTGGCCGCAGCGCTGCCCAGCACAGGGCCACACTCACTGCCCTGCTCCTGCTGCCCCACTGCTGCTGGCACAGCCACCATGCCCTTGGCCTTCTTGGCCCCCTGGTCACACGCTGCCTCATCTTCAGCTGCTCAAGGCCGCCAGCCCGGCATCCTTTTGGCCCACGCAGCTCCCCAGCCACAAAGGTGCCTATTTGACTTCAGATACAGCAGGCACCATTGCAAGATGGCCTTCCTGTTCTACCACCTCATGTTCCAAGTAGATATTAGCCACTGCCCCTTCTCACCAGTGAGGGCTCCTTGCTGAGCTCCACGTGGCCTCTGGGCTCTGGGTGCAGCCTGTCCCCGCACTCGCTCAGCAGGTGCCTGGACACAACCGATAGGGCGCTGGCAGTATGCTTGTTCAAGTGCAGACCCTGCAGGGCTGTGACAGCCTCCGGCCTGCCCTCAGCCACTGCCCTGACAGAGTCTGCTGCTCGCTCCGGTGAGGCTGAGGTGACATCAGCCCCTGCCTGCAGCTCAGCCGTACCCTCGGTTGTTGCGGTGCTGGTATTTCTGCGCCCAAGGCCCAGGAACCTCCGCAGTATCTGCAACAGAAGGAAGGGCAGGAAGAGAGGGACGTTCCGTGGCCTGCTCCAAGCACGGCGCTGGGCCGAGCAGTGCCAGCAGGCCCAGCCCAGGTGGGGACGGCCGCAGGTACCTGCGCTGGTCTGTGGAAGCAGCCGCGAGTGGGATCCCGCTCCAATGTCCCATCCTTGCCCGCATCTGGCAAAGAGCAAATGCAGCCAGAGATGAGGGGCTGCGGGAGAAGCCGGAGAACATGGCCTAGCCGTGCACGGCCCAGGCAGGGACAGCCCCCGGCTACCCAATGGACCAGAGCACGGCCAGCAGGGGCAGCCCAGCCCCTCTTACATCCTGTCTTTGGGGACATCCATAGGGGCAGGGATGGGATGGGGCAAGGGCGGCCACAGGCACCAGCCCAGCAGCCCGGCCCTGCCACTCACCGTCCTGCACTGGCTGCAACTTCTCCGGCTCTGCAGGCTGCTGTGCTGGGGAGGCTGCAGGCCCTTTCTTTTTCTTCCCCGAAGCACCCTGAAGAGCCTGAGCACTCTGCCTGCCATTCCGCTTTTTGGTCTCTAGGGCACCTTTGAGCCAGATGACTGGGAAAAGCTGTGATTGAGAAAGTCCCGCACTCTGGCCACAAGGCCAGCCGCAGGAGAAATGGCTTGGAAAACCTGGTGGGTCAGTGACGAAAGAGCTGGCTGTGTGGGGCTCCTCACAGCACAGCTCTGCCACGTCCTCTCCTCTCACGTGCACCGAGCACTGTGGCGTTGCTTCATCACCGCCAGCAGCCACTTCACCACGTGTCACAAAGGGCCCTGTTCCATTCCGTTCCATGGTAACCATGCTGTGCCGTGTCAGCAAGGGCCCTTGGACATGCTGCCAAGTTCTCTGGGGCTACCCCAACCCTGCCCCAAATGCCTCTGATTGGAACAAATCCATTGCCCCAAGTGTCTAAGACTTCCTGGGACACACCCAGCCCAGCCAAGTGCTCAGGGGAGGACTCTCCACGGTGCCAGGCCAGCACAGCCCAGCTCACTGCTGGCTCTGGAGCAGAGCAGCTTCCAGCAAGCACGGGGCAAACACATCTTGCCAAGAGTTAAAACTCACCAGATAGGGGAGGTGGCATGAATGTGTGCATCAAGGCCTTTGAATTCACAGCTCCCCAAGACAGCTTTGGGGCACTTGGCTGGACAAACAGGATCCGGCTCAGACCTGTGCTCAAAGGCGGGCAACAAACCCTGCCGCAGGTGCTTGGCTTGGTCTCTGCAGGCCCAGGCAGATGCCAAAGCTGCTCTTCACATCCTTCCCCTGCCCCTCAGCCAAGTGCGAGGACTGAAGGAAACACAGGAAGTCAAATGGAGACACTTGCACCTGTCTCATTGGGGGCTCCTGGGGAAGCAGTTTCCTTGGCAATCAAGCCCCTCTCTTCCAAGGGCACTCCCCAAATGTGTACATTTCCTGGGCGACACGAACCCACCCTTAAGTGCGGGGTGTAGAGGTTCATGGGCATCACACCATAACCAATATGATCCAGTGAAGCTAAATTTATTATTCCTAAAAAGACTCTATTTATAATAAATCTCTACTGTCCACGCCTCTCTAGCTAATATATGATTGGTTAATCCTAGTTGTTCACACTTCTAAAATAGAATGCTGATTGGATTATCTAAGTTTTCATGCATCTTGCTGGGGTTGTATGGCCCCCCCATGGCTCACTTTCCCATGCTTGCTGACAAACTTGCTGAGTCCTGATGACTCTTCTTCTTGCGTCTTCTTCAAGGATATACCGACCCCATTTCTGATTATGTCCATAATTCATTCTTTGTGAACGTGTTCATTCTCCATTATTACAAGCAGGCTGGATTGTGCATCGGCTGAATACGGCCGTTGTCTTGCAAAAACTCCTCCACCTGCAAAATATCTTCAACAGTTCCCCGCTTTTGTTTTTGCACAAGCCAGACTGATTTAAAAGCATGGTCAATTTCTTTTTGCTCACAGCGTAGTAAGCAAAGCACTATTAGCAGAAATGAAAAAAGAATGAAATACAAAGCCAATAATATGTAAGATTATTTATTCATTACATAGCCAAGAATACCTAATACCAAAGCATACTAAGTCCTTGAGCCAGCCTCTTATTTCCCAGGATTTTAGCCACTCATCCAAAGAATTCTAAACAACTGTCAGATTTATCATCTTCTCCTTAAGCAATGACACTTTCTTGTCCATAGATTCAGAGTGCTCAGAGATATTCATGCAACACATCCCTTCAAAATCTTCACACCCATCTCTCTGTGCTAGCAACAAAAACACTATTGTAGCCCTATCCTGTAATACAGCGTGGTGTATGCTACCTGCATCAGTGGTAAGCTCATTCAGTATTGCAGATGTAATGTTAATTGGTTTGTCTGTCCAACAAGCCAATTGTTTGAATTGTGTAAGGGCCTGTGATGAAGCTACTCCTGGTGTAAAAAGTGATGCCAGTATAACCATAGGCATATTCTACAATTCTACATTATCCTTACAGTCTGAGCCTAATAGATGCACACTATGTTTTGGACATTGGAATTTGTGCCTGATGTCAAGCATCTGTTGAATGCTAGAGGCAAACAGTGTCAATTTCCTAAAATAGCACAGTCCTTCTCATGTCTCTTTCTCAGGAATCTCCGGCTAAGTTTAATCTCCACAAATGAGAAAAACTCCAGGAGGTGACATCCTTGCACATTTTGGTTTTAGGGATACAACCATGTCCAATTGGCACAGTCTGCCGTGGTATTGTAATACCAGGAAGAAACAGGAGATATCCAAGTGCCATCATCACCGGGGTTTCCTGATTTCTCCCTAATCAGCTCTTTACCCCTGTGGTACTCATAGAACAAACAGTAATTTCCTGGCACTGATGCCAAAATATCTAATTCCTGTGGTCACTGACTTGTAGTATTTAAACCTTGAACGATTGTAAATGCCTGAATTCCTAACGGATTTCTAGGGATGCTTTGTTTTTCACGCCAAATTTCTGTGATCATCCCATTTTGATTAGTGCACCAATTTGAACAGGCCTTACTTAAGTTGCCATAAATTTGAGCTCTGGTCTAATTTCCCATTTCTTCCATTGAGTCTAAAGGAATTCCAATGAAACAGGTGCCAAATGGATCTGAAGGTGGAGCTAGTGATAGGCAGAAAGATTCCTGCCTTGTTCTGTTAGCCTATGTAACCTTCATCTTAGCTCGCTGCTCCATCTTGTATACCCCCTGCGTTTCCTTAATCACTCCACTAATCAACATTGTTAATATTTGCCAGACTGGTGCCATTGTTGCCCTTGTGGTCCGTCACGCCTGCGCTTTGCCCAAGCTGCTTTAGCTTGTCCTCACGCCAAATCTCTCAAGTGATGTGTTTGTGGTATTGCTATTCTTCCTCTACATTCTGTAGCTAGTATCTTGCTCTCTAGCACAATTTGATTTCCTAGAGCAATTAAAGCAAGTTTAAACTGCAATTGCAGCAACAATCTTTGCTTCTATATTTCTATCAAAGATACATATTAGAGAAAACTCTGATATCTTCGTGAGTTATGCCTTAAAAATTTAGCTAATGCCATTCTCGGGGTACTAGTGTTAAGTGTATAAGAGCAGTTATTGCATATTAGGTTGATAGGCTTAAATTTTTGCTTTTTTCCTCGGACCACTACGCAATTATGTTCTTCACAAATTTCTCGCCAAGTTTTTTAGTTACACTTGATACAATGAACCTTAAGCCATGGCTTACATGCACAACTATGCAGATACCAAGAATTTTCTATCTGATTTACAACTTGTGAGGGAAGTGAAGGTCCACGTGGCTGGAATCCAACAAATGCCTTTATCTGTAAGTAAGCACATAGACCTTCTTCCTCTTCATTTCACTGTAGCTGGTCCTTCCCACACCCCTGCTGCTGGACTTTTGAACATGACCTGAATGCCGTCAGGCAATTCCTCCCTTGGATTATGTGTGAGGGCATGATGCACAAGAATAGGTGCATCTTCCCTGTCTCCTGTTGTTCCGAGGTAATTAGGCACAAAATTGGCTTTAGCTGTTTTTTCCTCAGGGGATAACCCTGGAGTTCCCCCTTTTTGTTTTTGCAGCATGTCCTTGAACATCTGATGGGCACTCTCAATAATTGCCTGTCCAGTAGGATTGTGAGAAATACCTGTGTCACGTCAAATACCCGATAAATTACAGAAACCTTTGAATCTTAAGGAACACGATGCAGAACTATTGTCATTCTTAATTGCTAAGCGGATACCTAATATGGCAAAGAAATTGAACAAATATTTCTCAACATGACGTCTCACCTGTTAAGGGAGTAGCCCATAAAACACAAGCATAGGTATCAATGCAAACATGTACAAATTTTTCCTGACCAAATTCTTATACATGAGTTATATCCAATTGCCATAACTGCAAGACCTGAGTACCCCTAAGGCTAACACCATGCCTAAACCAATGCCATCTTGTTGACCGGTCAGGACAGGATCACGCAATACTAGAAGCATCAGTAAAGGGAATAGCAAATTGTTTACCTAACATTTTTGCAGATTGATGAAGAAATGCATGTGAAGATTTGGCCTGTCATCCTGTACCACTTCCCTGTCACCTCAGGGCCACCATGGCCCTCGGCTGCCCCACAGCCCTCAGCCCCAGCAGCAGCTCAGGGTCAGCGTCCCTTTGGCGCCACCGCCCGCTCAGCACCCTCAGCCCCCTCTGTCTCACCGTCCTTCAGCAGCTCCTCAGGGGACAGGGCCTGGGGCCAGCGGCAGCTCCCACCGCTCCAGGGACAGCCGGGGCTGGAAGTGCTGCTCCGCCCGGCCCGGCCGCCAGCTCGGACCCAGCACAGGGACAGGGGACACAGGGGATATCGGGGCAAAAGCAAGAGGTGAAAAAGGCAGCCAAGGGGGGAAAGAGGTAAAAATGCAGCCTAGGCTTACACAGCTCAATCTATGCATCTAAACTTCCACATACCTCTAACTAAATAACTAAGCATATTTCTAGATCTATATCTAAGCATCTAAATTTAAGCATCTAAATGTAGGTGCCTAAATGTAGGCATCTAAATGTAACTCTATTAATGTATAAATGTAGATCTCAAAATCTAGAAATGTAACTAATTCTATCCCATCTAGAACAATAGAGATCAATTTACCTATATAGATGTATATATATGCACATATAAACAGACCTCTGTAAATCTATAAATGTAACTATATGGATATCGAAAGAGAATTGTAGAAATCGATAATTCTATGTGTACACTATGGGATTCCACCCGTCTGATGCTCACAGGCTCTCCCTCTGGTCCTTCTTCCCTTGCAGGGCAGCCCTCCTGACAAGGCAGATTAGCTGGAAGTCTGGGAAGCAAAGGGAACACTGGGTCAATATTGGCCTCTCTGCATCATTTGTCCCTTTGGAAGTAACTGTCCTTCTATCAAAGTCTGTAAAAATGAGCCAAAAGGCAAAATCTCACTTGGCAATTTGAAGCCTGCTCCTCAAAGAGCCAGACTCCTTCCAAGAGTTTATAACTTCTGAAGTTTTGAAATATCCCAATACACTGAAAGCCCTCAGTGTATTGGGATACTTTCGCAGGGCCAAGGGCCCCCATGAGAGCTTGAAACACAGACAGACCCAGCTGCCACAAAGAAGCCCAGCCTGGTTCTTTCTCTGTGCTGACAGAGACACCTCAGTCCTCACGGAAATGGCTGAAGCTGAAGGTGCTGGCAGCTGAGTTATGAACTAGCACCGTTCCCTGCCATCCACAACCTGCCCTCTGCAGTGAGCCACAGCTCCTCCAAAACAACCACCAGCTCTGGGATGAACAGCTGGGTGACAAATGACCACGTAATATTGGCTTAGGCATTTATGTATTAGCTGATGGATGTTGTTAGTGATTATAGGTATTTAGAAATAGCATCAGTTAGAACTCTTTTAGCTGCTTGTAATAAAACAGAATCTATCAGCTTAAGTTTGCACTGCTTTGCTCATAGAAACAGTAGTGTAATGAATATAATATCGATGCATCACTTATGGAAACAATTGTGTGATGAATGTACTGTGTTATAGACCCTAGCAAAACATAACGGGAAAAAAGGCTTGTGTGTAACTAAAACCAGTGTAAGGCTGTCCACTGACCAAACTGTCCAAGGGATAAAATAATCCTGACACAAGGCAGAGCACCAGAGGACAATTAGAGAATATCATGTGAAATTTAGAAATTTAGGGAGAACCTACTAAAGCCTTATCAGAGGAGGTGAAACAGCAGAAAGGAGACACAAGCAGAAAAAAAATATGTTGACATGATGACACGTTGTCATGCAGTAAACCTGAGTGCGAAGCAGTCAAAATAAGGAGTTCCCACAAGATCAGAAAATTCCCAAGAATGCTTGAAAAATTCATGAAACACATGAATATACTTGCCTCTCAGCAAAGTAACACCATAAAGCTAACACTGACACTTAGCACCAGGTGTTGTTTGGGTGTTAGCCCTGAGCACCACAGTGCTGCAATTATTGTGTTTTTTCAACCTATTAGTATTAAACTTTTAATAATTCTAAGCAGTGAATTCTGTTTCTCACAGCTGTGAAGGAAAGAGCTCCCTAACAGGACTGCAGGCAGCACCAGCTTTGCTCAAGGATGCAGACCCAAAGTGCTCTCTCTCTCCTTTAGTTCTCACTAATTTTAAGGGGTGATTTCAGATTTTTGTTGAGCTCCTGGTTTTGTGACTAATGATTTCCTTGGCCTCAGAGCTTCTGCTGCTTGTATTTTTAATGTATCTCACTACAGCTATCAGCAGAGTGCCACTACATGGATTTAATGCTTGGAGACAAAATGCTCAGATTTCTACACTGACCTTTTGCTGGGCTTTTCCTCTCTTGCTTCAAGAGTCACTCAGGGTTGCCTCCAGAGCACTGACATCCTGCAGCAAACTTATCCCCACGGACATCAGCACAAAACTGGGACACCTGGCTTGGTGACACAACTGCCACAAGGTCAGGTTTATTCCCTGCTCTCTTGCCCCAGCAGAGGACTCAGTGTCAGAGCCTCTGGAGAAGCGTGGAGGGCAGGGCTCAGGGAGGTTGTGCCCATGCACAATTTGAACTCAAGGCACCAGGAAGCACCAAGCCTGCAGACAGGAACTCAACCCTTCTCATCTCTCTCACTGCCAGAGGCAGGCTCAGAGCAGCCATCTCACCCCTCTCTAAACCAGTGGGGGCTCTGTCCTTACCAAGCTCCTCGGGCTCCTGGGAATTGTTCCTGCAGCTCTCGGTGCCAGGCAAAGCTCCCTCTGCTGCAGCTCTGTCCACAGGCTCCCCTCCTGAAGACTCAGGGGTAACAATAATATTGCCCTTGAAAGAGAAACAGAAAGGAAGAAACCCTTCTCACCACTTAGACAAAACACCTGGTCCAAAAACTCCATGGCTCACACACTTCATCCCTTCTTCCTAACAACAACTCTGGGCCCCAAACCCCTTCAACAGTCAGAAAAATTGACTTCTCAAACACAGTCCAAAAGCTGTCAGAGCTGACAGTGTTGAACATGGAGGTGACACTGAACACATGGAATGGCTGCTAAGCAGGAGTCCTTCCAGCTCCTGGCAAAGGGATGTGCTCTTTCCTCCACAGCCCTGAGCACAGCAGTCTCATCCAGGCTGCAGCTTGGCAGGGACAGCATGGGAACACACATCTCTTCCCACAGAGATGCCTAAGAGCAAGGGGAAAGAGCTCTGCAACATGGACAGCAAGACTGGCCAGTTTGCCCAGCTGAGGATTTCGCAGATGGAAACTGGACTGCAGGCAGCAGCTTACTGAGAGGACAAGAAAGCTGCAGCTGCAGCCCAGCCCCAGCCACGGCTCTGGGAGCTCCCACACGCACGGCAGGGCTCACACAGCAGCAGCAGCTGCAGCCCAGCCCTTGCTTTGCCTTGGCCCCTCCACCCAAAAGAGGCACAGCCCACATCTGCTGCTGCAACAGAGGCACCTCTGGCGTGCCCCTCCTTGCCCGGGACACTGGGCCTTCAGTGCCATTTCTCCAAACACTCTTCTCTTCTTTCCCATCAAACAAAGCCTCTTAGAACCTACAAAGCTTCCACTTCCTCATCACAAATGCTCCTGCATCAGGGGTTCTTCCCAGGAAAAGGAACACCCAAACTTGGCCAACACAGCCTCACACCTTTCCATCCTTACTCATGGATGACATTTTCATTCCCTCTTCTTTAGGAAGTCACGCTTTCCCAGGAAAATCCTTCCTTGTCCATTCACAGCTGAACTCAAGAAGCTTTGCCTTCTCAGCCATGCAACAACATTCACAAGTTCTCAGTCCAGCCCCTTTCTTCCCTGCCCAATGCAGTTGCCCAAGCAGAGGGAGAAAACATCTCCTCCAGTGTCTCAAGCACCATGTCCAGATCTGGCGGTGGCAATTCCTCATTCCCAGGAGTATTCCACAGCCAGCTGTGGCTGTCCATGCTGCAGAACCTGCACTGGCAGCTGGAGTGCTGGGGGCTGAAGTGTCTGGCCTGGCTGCAAGAATCCAAACACATTGGTCAGGCTCCACAATGTGTCTTTGGGATGCAGAGCTCTACTGCTGCCTTGGATCAAACATCACAGGAAGTACACAGCAACCTCCGTTCCAGAAATGTATTCAGACTTCCCAGGGGATTGAAGGAGTGAGTTCTTCCTCTTAAAAATATTTATCCGAATTGTCGTGTACATAGTTAAAAGCATGGACTTGAAATCTGGTATAGACACACACAGAGACACACACACACACAAACACCCTAGAATCACAGCTTTGTGCATCCTCCCAGCAGCTTTGGGATTTGGCTACATTTGGTTTCTCATCACAAAAGACCACAGAAAATGGATTCACCCAGGAAGAGCCCAGATCTGTAGACATGCATGCTAAACTTGTACTGTGAGTTTCTTCTATAAACAGCCATGAGGGTGAGGCCATATTCTTCAGCTGCAGCTGTTGTGGGGCACACAGAGCTCATTTCAATGGCACGGCTTGATTTGCAGGGCAGACAGTCTTAAACATCTGCAATGTCCCATCAGAGTCCCAGTTTGGCTTCATTCAAAGGAAGAGGAGAGTGCACCTAACACTGACCACTTGTTAGGCAATATCTTTCACCGTGCCCTAGTACCCCTACAGAGAGTCTGTCTACAAAATGCCCAGAACACCCTCCAAATCTGCAGCGAGGACAGGAAAATGAGGCAGAGAATCTTTCTGTTTTCAAGGTCCCCCTTCCTAGGCAACTGGACACTTTCTACCTGCTTCTCACTTGAGATCTACCCATGATAGAGCACTGCAGGAAAACACTTGAAAGGGTCATTAACCAGGAGCTGCTTGGAAAGCAAGGGTAGAAGCTCTTTCCCTCCCTGATGGGCTGCGCGCTGGCAACTGCTTCTCTGAAGATGTGCAGCTGCTCCTCTCTGGAGAGGCCATGGAAGGGCTGTGATGGTCTATGGGTACCAGAGGAACGATGAGCTCAGGTTGGCATTTAAGCTCCATGGGAACAAGCAGAATGAAGAGCTCACAGTGAAGATGAAATCTGCCTGTTCCTGGCTTCTCTGATGAAACGCCAAGAAGTCCAGATGAAGCAAACACCTTCCCCCAAGAAGCTAGGAAAACCTCAGAATCCTGAGCACCTGCACTTAGCCTGGAATGGTGTGGAGGCAGCTCTAAATGCTCAGGTGAGGCAGCACTGAGGTCCTGGTCTGAGAGCGCTGCGTAGCAGTGAGGGAAGGAAAAGGGAAGCAAAGGGAAGGCTGGGTCACTATTGGTCTTTGGGTGTGCTTCCCTTGGCAGCAACTGTACTTCTGTCAGGGAAAACAAAAGCTCCCTGAATTGTTAAAACTGAAAATCATGGACAAAGACTCTCTAACTAGTCAAAGTAAGAAAGTGGTATGTTCATTACGCTGATGGCTGGCACAGGGGAGGGTCATTCCTGAAATCCGTGACCGCTGGCCAGGCTCGGCTCAGCACGGCACAGCACAGCAGGTTCCAGCAGGACAGGGAAGGGCAAGGCAGGCAGGGAGGGGCAGGGCAGGGCACTGGGAGCAGTGACAGGTTCTGTCCCCACGCTGCATCCCATGCCTGGGTAACCATCGGAGACAGAGAGGAAGGACATTGCTCATGCTCGGCTGGGGAAAGGATGAAAAGCGGGACTTAGAAAACATTAGTTTGGACTCCTTTTTAGCAGACTAGCTGGTTTCATCTCAGCATGTCCTACTGTCTTTGGCAGCGTTGGCGCATTTCTCGTGATTTGGAGTCTGCTACAGCAGCAGGAAGGGGCAGCAATTTTGTCAGCATGGATATCAAAGCCAAAGTGCTGCCCCACGGATGGATGTTGCTTTCTTCAAAGCATTTCTGGCCTAGAGTTGTAGTGAACTGACACTGGTGTCTTCCCAAACGGCGTTACTATTTTCTTTGTTCAGGAATCACCTTTTTTCTTTTCTTCCCCTCATCTGGGGAGAGCTCCAATGCAAATGCCTCCTGCAGCCAACTCCTGTCACTGTAGACTGACAAAGGAGATCTTGCAATGGAGAGAGACTCCCTAGAGGTATTGTGGGGAACTGAAGGGGGAAGCTTTGTCCCTTAGTCTTGAAGTCTTCTTGGGGAGCTGCTTGTGCTCTGGGGGACGGACACCAATGATGTTTATGCAAGCCTTGCGGGTTCATTCCTGAGCTTCCTGACACAGCACAGAGACTTTGGGGTTGTCATATTGGCAAACCAATTTCAGTCTCGTCACTTCTTGAAATGCTTCAATTATCCTTTTTTTTGCTTTTCTGCAGAAATATTGTCATCATCTATTCCTTCCAGAGGGTCTTTTCCTACTTTTTGGAGAATTCCCTTTTCTGCCCTCCCAGATCAGGCCAATTCCCAGGGCTCCTTCCCAAACTGAGGTGCAGCCCATGGCCTCCACTCTCCAGCTGGAACAGAAGGAAGCACAGAGTTTGTTGTTGTGGGAGAGGAGCTTCTCGTTCCTGCCTGCTTTCCCTTGGGGACATGTTGGTGTGTTCTCATTTGATAAAGGCAGGTTTAAACTCTGAAGCAGTTGTGTTTCGAACTGCTCCCTCCTCGAGCTCTTCTGCGGGTATCGTTGGACAAAATGATCTTGGTGGGAGCTCCCTGTGGCAGCTTAAGGAAGGAGGTTGATATTTCAGGGTTGTGACTGCTGAAAGCAGCTGGTTTTTGGAGGTGTCCAGAATTGGGAGTGGCTCCTTTTCTCGCCTGCCTGCAGAAAAGGAAGTTGCAAAGTGGGAATTTCATTTGCAGAGATGGCCGCCAGGGGTGTTTGCCAAGAGATGGGCTGGCAGAGAGGCAGGTCTCCTGCTAAACTGGCTGTGTGTTTGTTTTGATATTGGGGAGGGTCAGAGATGCAGACACAGACACCAGCTGAAGGAACAGTGTAATTTACTGTAATGCAAAAGTGCAAAGAAGAGTCAGAAAAGAATAAGCTAAGCAATGAACCTCAGCATTATTACAAAAGGGTGCCTCTGGTGATTAAGGAAGATACATCACCAGGTACCCCAATGGTTTCCCCTTCATCCAGAGCTGCACATCAGCTGGGGGAAGCTGTCCCAGCCAAGCCCTGCAGAGCCACGGCTGGGAACTGGGAAATGCTGCGGTGCCTCCACCTTTGCCGGCCACGAGGCTCCCGAGTGCGCAGTGAGAGTAGCCCGGCTCTGATCGTGCTGGACGAGCAATGTGCCAGAGCTTCTGCTGGGGCACAGCTGGTTTCATTCTCCTCTTGGTCTTCTCCTCAAGCCTGCCCAGGGCTCAAGGAGGAACCAAGGCCAGGTGTGGCCTTGTCCATTTTCCTCATGCAGAAAGATGCAGACATGCTTCACCAGTGAATGGAGGCAACAATATTTTTGACAGTAATACTTGGTTAAGGAGCAGATGCATAGAACATTGGGTTGGAAAGATCATCTAGCGGGCAGCTTTGGCTCAGGTCCTGTTGTGGAGGCTTCAGTCAGGGTCTGGTGTTCAGGCCTTAGTCCTTTGGTATTTTGCGGTGCACATCAATGCTGTGCAGAGCTGGAAACAAACAAGTCTGTCTTTAGCACATTTGAGACAGGGAACAGGATTAGCCCTGCAAGGCCAGGCTAGGGCCAAGAGCAGAATGCCAGCACCCTGCTTTTGCCCATAGGCAGCCCTGCAGAGCAAGCAGCCACTCCTGCCCAGGGGCTGAGGTGCCCAAAGCTGCCTCCCCGCTGTGCAGCTCTGCAGAGCCCGCGGGGCGCAGGGTCCTGGGCAGCCAGGGCAGCCCGGCTGCCTTGGAGCACAAGGAGTGGCCCAGAGAGAAGCTGCTGCCCTTTGCTTTGGAACTGTTCCTCAGAGTCTTGTCATTCATCCACAGTGTCTGATGTGTTTTCTTTTCCTCTCTCATATTTAACACAGCTTTTTGAGAAAATTGACTGAAGTGGCTTCTGCTGCTGGTGGTGGTGCTTTTGTCTGCAGGTGAGGGCAGGTGATTTGAACCAAGGATGTAGTCCATTGTTAACATCCCAGCTTTGCCAAGTCAAGAAAACCATTCACAATTGGGCTGCCAGTGCTAAGCAATTTTCCTACTTTTGGAAAGCTCCCATCTTAAGAAATCCAAGAGCCACCTTAAGAAGTTCAAGAGATTTTCCTCCATGTGGATACCAGCAGTACCATGTTGCCAGTGTTTTCCACCCCGTTGCTGTGTCCTTGGTGATTTTAAGACTTCCTCAGTGCCCAGTGAGAATGAAATGACCTGTGATCATGTTTTTTGAGAGCTCTGTGTTGTTTGTTGGCACATGAGTGTTCATGACAAGCTGGACACACCAGTCGTGGCTCTGTTGAGTTAAATTCATCCCAATTTTGTGCAAACAGCAGCCCCGAGATGCTGAGAAGAGCAAGCGCAGTGGGTGGGCGTGCATGCACACGCCTGGGGGCTGACTGCTGTGTGGGCAGAAGGTTTTGTACTGTTGTAATTCTTCACTCTCCCAAGCTGGAGGAAGAAATCAAATCTTTTTTAAATTAAAATATAGAAATCTATATGAAATGAAAAAATATCAAAATGAATGAAATATTACCTGTTAATTTATCATGGATGTAATTTCACATCTATATACTATTGCCTGCCGGGGGTCTCTGTACAAATCATGAATGGGACGGGACTGCTGAGGAACGCGCCTTGAGCTGTTTGTTTTCCAGCATCAGTCTCATTACTTGGTTATGACTATGGGAAGATGCCACCAGCTGACATCTGTGGCAGCAGGCAAAGAACTTAATGGCACAGCTTACTTGAAAAATTTTTTGAGCAAGCTCACAAAGCAGAAGCATATTGACAGTAGTTCTATCCAACCACTATAAGCACACGTACCTTTTGTTAAAACTGTGCTTGCTTCTTTTGAATACAATACCTGCTTGCAAGCCTTAAAACACAATGCACTGAGCTCCATTATTAAACTGAGAAGTTCCTAATATCTTGCCTGAGATACTTTTTTGAAGTTTAGTGAGTTATTCTAGCCAAGCACTAACACACAGGCCATTTTTCTATTTCTCCTTACTTTTCTACTTCTATAACTCTTGTGCTGACAAATCCTATGGCTGCTGCTTAGCTCCAACCGCAGTTCTGCTTTCTCTGAGGTCTGCCTTTTGTAGCTTTCCCAAAACCCCCTGATTTGAAGGATTCCCACAATTCCCCCTCTCAGTACAACTAAACAGAAACCTTTGTATCCGTGTCATTTATTAACTACCTTGCATTTTATAGCTTTACTATAGTATACCTGCTTATTACTTGCTTAAAGCATCCTTTTTGCTCGCATTAAGCCTTGCTATATTCCAACACAGCAATTTTAATGCTGTGAAAGTCCAGTCAGTTCAAAGGGCAAAAGTCATGTCTGATAGCAATTACAAGTCATTGTTCCAAAAAAGTCTCGCCTGTTCCAAGGTCTTAATTCAAAACCTCCCTCCATGTCTAGACCTTCATCCACCATCTGTGTGAGATTTTGAGAATTCTCTGTGAATCCATTTCCTACCTCTCTCTCCTGTGTGATAAAAACTTCTTTGATAGTTTTGCCCATCAGTTGTCACACACACCAATGTATGCAAGGTATTACTACTAGTACCACTACCAAAACACCCAATACATCGAGACCTATTCTACAAAGTTCCCTTTGGCCAAGGTGCAAAGTTCCATCCTTGGAACAAATCATTTAACCATGACCAACCATCTTCTTTTTTTGGAGCTGTCAAATCTTTCAGCTTTTGTATGCTTCTCTGGATGGATTCAGAGTGATCAGACAGGTTCATACAACACAATCCTTCAAATTCCTCACAACCATGTCCATGTGCCAGTAAAAGAAAATCAATTGCTGCTCTGTTCTGTAAGGCTGCATGTCTGACAACACTAACATCAGTCATCATGTCACTAATTGCAATGCAAGTAGCACTGTCTTCTTTCTTCAGCCAACACCCCAATCGCTATAATGGTTTCAATGCCTCACCCGAGGCAAGTGGATGTAGAAATTAATTTGATGTAACTCATTTTGCAGGGCCCTAGGGTCTGAAATTGCTATTACACTTTTTTTTATAATGATGGGCAAATCTTTTTCCTCTGTGTTTTCTCTTGATGGCTTTTTTAATGATAAGTGCTATCACAGTGACTTGTCTGATGCTACATGGGCCGCCTTTAATTTTTGAGGAATTCCCTGTCAGGCTCTACCTCCACAAATGAGCCAATATTCTGTTACTAATTGTCGTGGGGACTCATCTAGGTCATCTACTTGTCAGCAGTTTCACCCTTAGGGGACACTGGGGTAGTACAATTGCACCACAAACTTGAGTATCTGTCCACAGGATGATGGGGAGTAACATTTAACTGTGGATCTCCCTGGTACTGAAACTCAGCACAAAATTCCATTAGAAATGAGACAAGAATTCCAATTCTTGAGGTTCAGAAGGTGCTCTAAGAAGATCGGGGCCCAATGATGCCAGCTGGTTATGGGATTGGTCTCGTTGGCAGCCACACACCAATATTTGTCACGATTGGGTATTGGCCATTCCTTGGCTGGCACTGGCACACCGACCAAACAGGTCACCAAGGGTTTCTCTGGGCTCAATTGGTCAAACATATGGTGTCTGAGCCTGCTGACTTGGCTAAAGCAAGGCAAACATTCATTTTTGGTTGATCTACAGGCATATATGCACTGCAAAAGCAAGCAAGCAAAACCAGCAAGCGCCAGTATATCATTTGATCAAACTCCATGTTTCTGTTCAGCTGCTTTTTGGCAAAAGCTTCCCCATCTCTTTCAGTTCCCAAGCAAATCTTTTAGCACTTGTTCAGGGACTGGCCAACTATAGGGCACTAAACTGTCCCTCTGACCTTCAGTTTTTACAAATTTGGATATCTTAGAATTCTTTTGAACAAAACGGACACCATGCTTTTGCTGAAAGAGCTCTATGATACAAACCATTTTCACAGTCTAAAGATCAACAATGAAACTCAAGATTTGTAGCTTTCACAGGTTGAACAGGGAACGTCTGGCATGAACCGTAGTTTCTCCGTGCGGCTCACGTCTGCGTGCTCATTTCCCTGCTGGTGGAATTGTTGGTGCGCTCTTGTGTATGAGACGGTTTCACGTCCTTCGCGGGGACCCACTTAGGTCTGGCACCTGTGCAAATAAATACAAGCATACCCTTTGCCCCAAGTGATTAGTGCAAATGGTCCTTCAATTTCTCCTAACTCAAGGTTTCTAATCAAAACTGGAGGATTTTCTTTCAGTTTTGCCTGTGTGCTGTTTGAAAAGTGCCTCAAAATTGGAGGATTAGGTCCTACAAAAGATCTATTCAAAATATAAAGACATCTAAAGCTTTGTTCTACCTTATCAGAGGTGTTGCTTGGGGAACTCCCACTTTTGTTTACCTATTATGGGTTTTAGAGTGCGGTGCATCCTTTCAACTATTGCCTGACCTGTGTGGGCATAGGGATTTCCAAAAGTGTGGCAAACATTCCAGTCCATCAGAAATGTCACCAATTTTTGAGCTCTGCATGTGTGGCCATTTGTTGGTTTTTGCCTCATGGTGGATCAGTTTGGCGAGCTCTGGACCCCAGTGACACTGACAAGGACAAAAGCAAAAGACGAGAGGCACTCTTTCTTCTCGGGACCAAAGTCCCACAGCTTTAATGGAGAACAACTCCAGGAGAGAAAGGAAGCATCCAGGAGAGGAAAGAAGATGTCCAGGAGAGGAATGAGAGCGTCCACCTCGTGGCAGTAGATTTTAAACCCTGGAGGAGGGAGGGCGGTAGAAAGGAACTACCATAGGTCAACATATGTAAATCACTACACTGTAGTTTTCTGCATAAATTGCTGCACTTGTTGCAAACAAAATCCTAAAATCTCCCCAAACACAACCATACAGTCCCAAATGATCACAATGAGGGAGAAAAAACACTCAACCCCCCTGTATACCCAGGCACCAGGTGTCACAAGGAGTACAAGCCCCTGCAATTACAAAGTCCACACACACAAGCTCACTGGGAAAGGAGTATCTCTTTATGAGGGGACAGATTTGTTGTGATTTATGGTGTGTGTTGTGTTGCTTTTCTCAACACAACACACACCATAAATCACAACAGCATCCACCTACATCATCTTCCTTAAACATTCACACACTGAAAACAAAACCAATATTATGACACACAGGAAAAATTGCAGCAACAAAACAGCATTTGCTCAATTCACGCCCAGAATTGCTAGCAGGTCCTTCTTGACACAGCAAATCCTTTCTGCCGGCAGCCAGACCCAAACTCAAACTGTACAGGTGTACGTTGTGCGCAGGACATCTCTGTGTGACTGAGGAACAGCCCTTCCCCTGCGTTTGCCTTACGGGTTACTTTATACAGAGTTAAACATTCCCTTTCTCCACAGTCCCAGCAGTCTTGTCTGTCCCCCACGAGGAACAGCCCAGAGCCGAGGTGCCTCCAGGAAAGGAATGTCCTGGCAGCACCCAGAGACGACCACAGCGTGGTTGCTCTCGCTGGAGCAGAGAAGCGCTCCTGCCGCGGTCACTACAGGTCACCTGAAGCGTGTATTCAGCAGAACTGATCATGAGGTGAATGAGAAAGGAACATTTCATGTTCCTGGTGTTTAAGCATTGTAGAGGAAGCTGTGAGCTTGGCCAGTGGCAATACAGTGTAGAGGGCCAGCTAGGAAGGCTGAAAAAGAAAACGATATTCATGCTTGCAAGAAAAAAAAATCAATGGCACAAGTGGTAATTTATTAATTTCCATCTCAGAGCTTTGAAGAACTAGAAATCAAGTTTTACAGAGAGAACATTGTTTCCTACAGCATAGAGGGTGGAGCATTTAACTGAGAGCAAATTCTTGTACAGTTGAATTACACCACTGAATTTAGGTCACAGTACCTTAGAACTCTATTCCTAACAAATCTTATAATATCTACATAAAAGATGCAGTTGCAGAACAGGAAGGTCATCTTGCAATGGTGCCTGCAGTATCTGGAGTGAAATGGGCACCTTTGTGGCTGGGGAGCTGCGTGGGCCAAAAGGAGCCAGGGGTGCTGGTGGTCTTGAGCAGCTGAAGATGAGGCAGCGTGTGGCCAGGGGGCCAAGAAGGCCAAGGGCATGGTGGCTGTGCCAGCAGCAGTGGGGCAGCAGGATCAGGGCAGTGAGCGGGGCCCTGTGCTGGGCAGCGCTGCGGCCACAGCTGGAGTGCTGTGTGCACT
This sequence comes from Melozone crissalis, assembly GCF_028551555.1. Classification (NCBI taxonomy): domain Eukaryota; kingdom Metazoa; phylum Chordata; class Aves; order Passeriformes; family Passerellidae; genus Melozone; species Melozone crissalis. The sequence continues at coordinate 13,692,051 of NW_026535783.1, read as the reverse complement.
TGTGGGCCCTGGGGAGCAGAAAGTCATGGAGGGGCTGCAGCGTGTGCACAGAAGGACAGGGGAGCTGGGCAAGGGGTGCAGCACAAGGCCAGGGAGGAGGTGCCGAGGGAGCTTTAGCCTGGACAATGGGAGGCTCTTGAGGGGTCTTCAGCATCTCCGCAATGCATCCAAATATTTAGCCATGTTCAGACTGGACTTTCCCTCTATTTTCGTTTGTTTGTACTTTACTTGGAGGAGGAGACCTATTCATTTTCTCTTTCTCCCAACTAAGGTTCTTTCCACAATTTTTTCTTGCCCTGATACAGCACTGGGAATGGTTCTGCTCAAAGTATTTTTTCCAAGGTACCACTTCTAGGGAATGCAGCATTTTTGTGTGAGAACACATCATTCTGTGCAGGGACTTTGCTGCAGAAGGAGCTGTTGTGTTTCTAGGCCAGGCAGTATGGCCTTACAGATCACCTTAAAATGAGCAGTGCCTGTGCCTTTCTGCAGCCCTGGGAATCAATGTGTGTTGTGTTTGGGAATTGAGCAGGAGATCAATGCCCTTGCATTCCAGCTGCTTCTCAGAGATCACAGGAGCTGGGAGGGGCTGGGCTGCAGTTTGGATTCCAGGCACTTCAGCACCATCAGTGTGCTCTTGTCCAAGACAAGACCTTGGCCGAGCACAGATGCACAAAGAGTGTAATTCCCAATGCAGTGCTCTGGGTCTGATTGCATTCCATAAGGACCCACATGCTCCAGATGCCCCAAGAGTGTGGGTTACTGAAGCAACAGGTAACCAATCTCAGGACTGCAGCTGATCATGGCAAGGGCCACCAAGTCTTGAACTGTGCAGCAACAGAGGACAGTAAAGAGAGATCATAGTAGTGAGATCTATCTCTCTATCTTTCTTCCTATCTGTCTATCTATCTATCTATCTATCTATCTATCTAACATTTACATAATTGAATCTTCCTGGCTCAAGTCCAAGGCAGTTGGAGGTGCAAAGCTCACCTAAAGCCGCATCCCTTTCAGGAGAGGATTAGAGACATGTTCCCTCAACTGATTCTGAGCAGGCAGAGATGTTTCCCCCTCCAGATCTGGTGGTTTTTTCCCCCAGAGTTGTATTCCTCCTCCAGCCTCTTGTGCCCTGAAGTCCCCAGTTAATTCTTTAAATTTCCGCCTCTCCTAGAGAGGTGGAACAATTCCATGTTTAGGTGGTGTTTGGTGCCTCTGGTCATACGTGCCGTGCATTACATGACGCATGGTTTCCTTCACTGGCATCCCCAGGCCTGTGTAAGTGCATTCGTGCATGGGGCCTTAGGGGAGTCTCTGTTTCTGCTGGTCAGAATTCTCAGTTGACAAAAGAGGGAGAAGAAACACCTTGGTCCTCCTGCATATACTGAGGTGGCCATAGAGGCTCTGTGACCTCCATCAGAGATCTTTGCACGCATCCTCATCTCCTGAATGACCAGGTTTTCTAACAAGAGTGTGGATGTCAGAAAGGCAGGAAGGCTGGTGCAGGCCTGAAGAGAACTCCAGAAGTTTCACTCACAAGGAGGGAGCTCACCCAGGAAGCCACCTGCAGAGCCCGGATGGAGCTGTGGGACAGGGCAGGATGTCAGTCACTACTGAAAGACAAACAGGACATGGCACAAGCAGAGGGAGGCCCTCACCAGACCCTTGAGAAATGCCACACCTTCCCTGTCAGCTGCCTGAGAGGCTCTTGCAGCTTCAGTCCCAGATGGCCCCTGATTGTAGGGCCAGGGTCACTTTGGAATCTGTGCCTTCCCTTGAACACAGAATGACCCAGCAGAGCAGCAGCACAGTGCTTTGGGAACGTGTGAGCCCAGCAGTCTTTGAGTCTTGGCCCACAAAGGTCCTATGGGAAGCTGAAACCCATCTTCTCTTGCTTTCTGTGCAGGTGCTTCTAGAGAGAGAGCAGGAGCAGACTGCTTCATCAGAGATGCCATGCCAGACTCAGGGACAGCTGTTCCCAGCCCCAGAGCAGGAAGATCAGCTCGGGCAGCAGGTGGAAGTGCCACAGGAGAAAGGCCAGGTAAGCCTGACTGGCCAGGGCACAGAGGGAAGGGAAGAATAAGGGCATAAACCACAGCTCTTGGTTTATGCCCTGAGGAGGCCAGGAATCCCACAGGCACTGGAAGCACAGAGCCTTGGAATCTGCAGAGAACAGCCCTGGGACAGGAGGTTTGCAATGGAGGCAGATGTGGGTAGGGAAGCAGAAAGAAGTGGCTGAATCAATGTGATTTTGAGGCTGCAAGAGAAAAAAAAGCTGAGCCTGATGGCAGCTCCCAGTCACTTGCTCTGCATTTGTGTACAGAAGATCAAGGCAGAGCCACAAGCAGAGCTGCCCGATGCTCAGAGTGACATGGCAGTGAATAGGGAGGAACAAGAAAGACATGAGAAGAATTCAAGAGAAGAATCTCCCTCAGCAGAGGGGCGATCAACACAACCAGGTGAGTGAAAGAGTGGCAGCCACTCCTCTCATGAAACATCCTCTCACTTGTTTTTTAGAGAATATGAAGGAACAGCTTGATGCAGAGCTTCAGATAGCTCACAGTATGGTCAAGGGAAGGCAGAAGTGGCTGGAGGAAGAAATGAAAATCATCAGACAGAAACTTAATGTCTTCTGTCAGTCTCTGCAAAAGCAAGTGAGTGAAAGAGGGATGCAGCCACTGCAGTCACCAAAGTGGTGTTTTCTGCCCTTCTTGCCTTTCCACTCAGAGCAGCAGGGAGTAGGGTGGTGCCTCTGAGTGCCATCCTGCTTTAGTGTGTATCACAGTCACTCTGAAGGACATTCCCTGCTGTGCTGAATCTCAACTGCGGCCTGGACAGTGAAACTTGTCCTTTGGCCTTTGGGCCAGCAGTTATCCAAACTGATTCCTGCTGGCCTGTTCCTGCTCCCTCTGTTTCTGGAGGTATTTTTACAGTGGAATGCAGTGACCCAGATGGAGGATTGAAACAAGCTGTTGTATCCCCTGTCAATCTGTTCTTTCACTTTCCTCACAGTCGATGACTCTTGGCTGACAGGGACAAGCTGCAGTGTCTGACTGCTTTGTTCTGTTTGACTTGAGCTGCAAGTGCTGACTTCTCACAGGGCAGCCTGCACAGACTTCCGAGAATGTCTGGCAGTGAAGGACCCCAAGTTAGGAGTGAGGCACAGGAACAGTGCCCACCAGAAAGTCTCCAGGTCCGGCACATCACGGGCTCTGAACTTGCTGCCGCAGCAGCATCACCTCGAGGAAGCTCTTCTGTGACACCTGGGAACTCGAGCTCGGGCAGTTTGTTCATCTCCCTGGAACAGCAGACTGAGGAGAAGTACCTGGAGATGCTGGGTACGTCTGAGCTGTTTCTTGTCTCAGGGACAGTGTGCTGTGTGCAGGTGCCAGCAGAGCTGTACCAAATGCTCCTCCTGAGTTTGGTGCCACAGGGCCATTTAGGACTCCCCAGAGGAAGCGCTGCACTCCAAGGCAGCAAGAGAGCGCTCTCGGTGTTTCTGCTGCCTCTGAGGGCACCTTGGACTGGCTTGGGTTTGCCTGAGCTTCCCTCTCTGCTGAAGGCTGAAGCAGGGATTGTTCTTGCATCAGCAGAAGGCTGTGACCTAGCAAATGATCTAGAAGTGCTGTGTGCTAGTGGCCAAACTGAACAGAATTTTTAGCTTCCTAATTCTCCTTAGACTCTCGAATTCGAACCAGTCATCAGCGCAAAAAAACTTCAGAGAAATGGACTGGCTTTGGAGTTTTGTCTTTTTGGTTGGGGATTTTTTTTGGGGGGGTGGGTGTGGTAGACAAAGAGAGGCGCTGCAGAAGATCTCGCGATGTAACGGAAAGGCAGGACCCTCAGATCCCCTTAGATAAGACCATCTGCTTCCCATAGATAAGAAACTAACATAAGAAGGTAGCCTCCCTTAACCAAATTCCAGTAACTTTCCATCCCCTACCCAGTAACAGTCCACCTCTTACTAACCATAGATAGTAAAGACAGACCCATGCTGACGTAGAGACCCCTTAGACTATAAAAACCCAAGAGATGAGATAATAAACGCCTTTTGACCGTCCATCTCATTGATGTCTGCGTGTGTCATTAGCCCGAGTAGCCCTAGTGAGTAGGCCACCGTGCTGTTCGTCTGAACCAAGTCGCCTGCCTTGCTTCAGAAAGCAACAAACTGGTGCCGAACCCGGGACTGCTGCAGCCCCCGGGGTTCGGGAACTCTCCTGGCCAGAGATCAGCGGCTGTGGCAGCAGGTCTGACCGCAGCGGGAGGGACGCCTCCAGACCAGCGTGGACCATGGAAGCCATTGCGAAGGTCGTAACAGAGATGCATGCACAATGGGGTATAGAATGTAAATTTAGGGATTTATCTCTCGCATTGCCGAGACTGATTAAGCTTGGGGCTATTGAAAGCCCCGTGGACGTCCTACATTCGGACGTGTGGGATAATTGTACAAAAGCCCTGGCGGAGGACACCATGTCCTCGGGCTCAGGGAAAGCCCTAAAATCGTGGGGCAGGGTTGTCCAGGCTCTGCAAAAGGCTCGACAAGAGCAAGAAACCTGGATAGCCGCGCGAACTTGTTTATTAGCCGTGCCGCAGTTGGGGTTGGCGCGGCGACACAAACCGCGGAGGGGCCTGACCCGGGCGGGCGCGCGGAGGCGCGAACGCCAGACCCCCCTCAGCGAGTGGATTCACCATCAGAGGGGGGGGAACACCCGCGGACGTTCTGGCGGGGGCTCGCGGAGGAGGCGCGGAACGCGGCCGAATCGGCGGACCCCGTAGGGACCGATAAAAACGCCCCCCCACCATATGCGTTTGAAAATGGCGCCAAACCACGTGGTCCGGGCGGAAGGGAGGAGGCGGGGGGCGGAAGCGCGGTCAGCCCGCTTAACAACGCATGCGCGGGCGAGTGGGGGGACGGGGCGGCCCCCGCGGAGGCGCGTAAGACCAATCAGAGCCCTCAGTTCACATTAGGTCCTTATAGGGCAAGGACCTCCCCCAGCAGGAGGCGGGGGAACCCCAGGGAGAGAACCCCAGGGAGAGAACCCCAGGCCCGACCCCCGCAGGAGGGGGCGGGGTCGGAGTCCGGGGAAAAGGCAGAGCAGCCCGGAAGCGTCTCTTTATTCAACTTCCGGCTCGGACTTGGGCTCGAGCTCCGAGCCCGAGATAGGATCGGAGGATTCCGATCTGGATTACGGCTTTAACAGAGAGGGAGCAGCGGCATGTAAGGTCACTAGCCACAGTGCTCCCGCTTGGGTGAAGGGGTTACCAGAGAAAAACCGAAGCCCGCTCACAAACTGGCGGAAAATAAAAATGGCTTGCGCGGAATGGGCTCCGTCTGCCACTTTAGTGTTCCCGGTGCGTGTGGGGGGGGCAGGCGGAAACCAAAGGACTTATTCACCAGTCAATCCGAAAGATGTGCAGGCAATTGTTAAAGCGATTGCGGATAAGGGAATTAATTCTGCCATGGTTTGCACACTTATTGACGGCCTTTTTGGTGGGGACGATATGCTTCCCTTCGATATTAAGCAGACATGTAGAATGATATTCGATGGTGCAGGGATGATCGTTTTCAAACAAGAATGGGAGGATAATTGCATGAAACAGCTAGCCTTGGTAACAGGGGCAGACCATCCACTGCACGGTTCCAGCATACAGAGGCTTATGGGCACAGACCCCACTATGATCACCCCCCAGCAACAGGCTGAGGGCCTGCGAGCCCATGAGGTCATGACAACGACCCGAGCTGCCCGAGAAGCCATCCGTGACGCTTCTAAAGTGGTAGCCAAACCCTCTCCATGGTCTTCCATAAAACAGGGTGAGAGTGAGGGCTTCAGTCAATTCGTGGACCAGCTCCAGGCTGCATTAGATTCCTCTGCGTTACCTTCAGAGGCAAAGGGTCCCGTGCTGGCAGAGTGCTTACGCCAGCAATGCAACTCAGCCACTAAGGACATTTTAAGATCACTGCCACAGGGGTCTAATATAGCTGCCATGATCAGACACGTTGCAAAGGAGGAACACCTAGCTCCCATCCAAGCAGCAGTTCAAACTGCAATAACCAGCGTGATGGCATGCCTTAAGTGCGGCCAGGCAGGCCACTTGGCAGCAAACTGCCCCCAGTCAAGGCGCCTATCAGCAGCTGCTCCACCACGCCAAGCGGGAGGCAGGGGACCGTGCTGGGGGTGTGGAAGGAAGGGACACTTAGCTAAGGAATGCAGATCCAGGCCCCAGGGAAACGGGAGAGGGAGGGGGTGGCCGGGCCGTGTTCAGCCCCCTCCCACCTGGAATATGCAGCGGCCCAGCTACAGCAACCCCCAGTGGGGCAGGGGACTCTCATACCCTATGCCCCCACAGGGAGCAGTCACCTTTGCATCCCCCCCAGCAATACAATGGCAGAGTTGTGCAGCACCCTCAATACCTTCGCACCCCCCACCACCACAACCCGCGCCGGAGTCACAGGACCAGCAGGGGACGCCCCAGAGCGGGATCCCTGGGTGGCCTTGGTCAGGAAAATAGGGAAGGAGCCCTTGATGGTGTGGGGGACATGCCGCCTTTACGGCAGCCAAGATCCTCACGTCATAGGGCTTCAGTTTTGGGCGGACACGGGATCAGACTGCACGATTATTCCCCAAACGCATTGGCCCGGACATTGGCAATTCAAAGAAGTCCCCCCAGTGAACGGAGTGGGGGGGCAGTTCCGGGCATGGAAAAGCACCCAGCTGGTGGCTATAACACTTCACACAAAAAAGGGACCAGAACAGACAGTAGCAATCTACCCCTACATTTTGCAGAATTCTCCACCCCTGTTAGGAAGGGATGTTCTCTCCTTGCTAGGATTTCGGATCACAAATTTATCCTGAGGGCCACTGCCGTACACCCTCCGCTGCCAATCAAATTGACTTGGAAATCATCAGACCCTGTATGGGTTCAGCAGTGGCCCCTGACAGAGCCTCGAATGGCAGCCTTGCTGGAACTGGTTGATCGAGAACTGCACAAGGGTCACATAGAACCCTCCACCAGCCCATGGAACACCCCGGTATTCGTGGTCCCCAAAAGGTCCGGACAAGGCTATCGTCTCGTCCACGACCTGAGAGAAGTGAACAAGACTATCAGACCCATGGGTCCAGTCCAGACACTGCTTCCCGCGAACTCAGCCATCCGCACAGGATAGCCATGTGCAGTACTGGACATCAAGGACTGCTTCTTTTCAATACCCCTGCACCCTGAGGACAGAGAACGATTCGCCTTTTCCGTGGCATTTCGGAACGGCGAGCGGCCCAACCTTCGCTTCCAATGGAGAGTACTTCCACAAGGCCTGGTCGACAGTCCCACTATATGCCAAATCACCGTGGACAAAGCACTGACGCCAGTCCGACACTCCTACCCCACCGCAACCATCATCCAGTACATGGACGACATCCTGGTCGCAGCACCATCGACAAGCCAAGTGGATCACCTGGTGTCCACAGTCACGGAAACCCTTCAGGCCAACGGCTTCGAGATCGCGAGTGCAAAGATCAAGAGAGGACCCTGCGTGACCTTCCTGGGAGTAGGCATCACGAGCTCCTACGTGACACCCCCCGAGATGAAGATCAACCGAGACATCGAGATGCTCCATGACGTGCAACGCCTGGTGGGATCGCTGCAGTGGCTTCGCAACATCGTCCTGATTCCTCCCGAGGTCATGGACCCTCTGTACGACCTCCTGAAAGGAAAGAACCCCTGGGATCCAAAGGAGCTGACACCACAAGCAACGAGCTCCCTCGACTTCATCGAAAACCAAATGGCCACTGGCACGCTTGCCAGGTGGAACCCAGCCATGCCACTGGACCTGTACGTCCACTTTACACCGAAGGGGGGAGTGGGAGCACTGGCCCAAGGACTTGCAGAAAAGGCCCGACCGATCCAATGGGTGGTCCTCGGAAGACCCGCTCGTGCATTTTCCCCAGGAATCGAGTGCATTGCCAACCTCATCATGAAAGGCAGGAGACTCGCCTTGAAACACCTAGGGACAGAGCCGACAAGCATCCACCTTCCGTTTTGCAAGCAGCCGACCACAGAGTCAGCCACAATATCGGAATACCTGGCCCTTGCTCTTTCCGGCTTCGGAGGAGAAATCTCCTACTCTTCCAAGCCACCCTGGACCAAGCTGCTGACCGTAGTCGACATGGACATGCCACCGAAGGTCAAGGACAGACCGCAGCCGGGACCAACGGTCTTCACAGACGCTTCCTCCACGACTTCAACCGCAGCAGCAGTGTGGCAGGCAGGAGAGCAATGGCACTGCGTCAAAGCGAGGGACCCCACACTGTCAGTGCAACAACTAGAGGCAGCAGCAGTGGTTTTGGCGTGCGGACTCTTCCAAGACGAACACCTCAACATTGTAACAGACTCCATATTCGTGGCAAGGCTCAGCCTAGCCATGGCAGGACCAGGAGTGTCAACATCAGCAGCAGCCCTAATGCTGGAAGAAGCACTCTCCTCGCGACAGGGCACCATGTCAGTCATCCACATCAACAGCCATAACCCAGTCAAAGGTTACTTCCAGATCGGCAACGACAAAGCGGACGCCGCAGCGAAAGGCGTTTGGACCTTGCAAAGAGCCCGTCAACTGCACGAGTCGCTCCACATCGGAGTCAAAGCACTAGCAAAGAGATGCGGAATCTCGACGGCAGACGCCAAACATGTGGTAGCCACCTGCCCTCATTGTCAGAAGTCACCCCTTTGGTCCTACGGAGTCAACCCGAGAGGTCTCAAGCCCTCAGAAATCTGGCAGTCGGACTTCACGTGGTGCGAAATACTGAGGCCCCGAGCATGGCTTGCAGTGACAGTAGACACTTATAGCGGAGCGATCGTAGCTACACAGCACCCCAAAACCAACTCCAAAGCCACAATTCAGCACTGGCTGACAGCCATGGCTTGGCTAGGTATCCCCAAGCAGATCAAAACGGACAACGGCTCCAACTTCAAATCCAAACAAGTACAGGAATTCGCCTTGAAATGGGGTATCACGCTAGTGCACGGCATCCCCCATAACAGTACCGGACAGGCCATAGTAGAGAGAGCAAACCAGACCCTGAAAACCAAGATAGAAGTGTTGGCAAAAGCAGAGGGCTTTGCCAATGCCATTCCCCCAGGAGATCAGGCATGCATGCTGGCAACCGCCTTGCTGGCACTGAATCAATTCCCTAAGGGAGATGAAACAAACAGTCCTGTTCAAAAACACTGGGTCACTCGAACATTAGAAGAGGGCCCGCAGGTGGTAATCAGAAACGAGCTAGGCGAGTGGGAACCGGGTTGGAGGCTGATGCTCACAGGGCGAGGGTACGCAGCGGTCAAAAAGGACGGCAAAATCAGGTGGTGTCCACTTAAGTCGATTAAACCGGACCTTCAGGGCGAGCAGAATGAGACTGACGAGAATTGCGAGTATTTGTTTACAGGATCTGCTCGTGGGACGCCCTCGTGACGCGTACTTCCCAGTTCCGGACGAAAGCGACAGACCAGCAAGCCGCCAAGCAGCACCCGAGAGACCCGCACGGGTGAGACCCAAGCACCAAGGGTGTTTCTGTGCGATTTTGCTGTTGGGGCTTGTTGCCAGGGGGCAAGCCGGGGGGCTTGTTGCCAGGGGGCAAGCCAGCCCAGACCACTACCCCCATCAGCCCTTCAGGTGGGTCATGCGATACCTTAGTAGGGGCAAAGCGCTCAGACAAATCACCACACCGAACACCCCATCCTTCGTGCTCCGCATCACCGACCTGTTTCCAGGACAGCCAAAGGTACACCCCTATTCCCCACACGTCACACACTCGTACCTATCCTACTGGTGCCCAGCTTCAAACCCTGGGAAAAGCTACTGCAATCACCCAGGGTGGGGATACTTTGGGCACTGGGGCTGCGAAACCATAGTTACAGATGCCAGGCCATCGGGGCCTGGGTGGGATCCACAAGAGCCAGACAAATTCTTACAGTTCACCTGGGCACCCATCGGTTGCAAAATACCCTTCTTCTTTCACGGGAACTTCCATCGAAACCAACATAAAGTCCCTAGATTTCGGGCATGCACTGAGTACAACATGACGGTCTTGCAGCCAGATCACCCTAGCTGGGCCACAGGCAGAACGTGGACAGTAGTCCTTCAAGGGTCAAAAGAGAGGGCGAACGTGCAAATTATCAGGCTCCAACCGTCAGCACCCCGAGCAGTCGGACCCAACAAAGCGATTAAAAGCGTGCCGAAAGGGAGAAACGTAACCTACCCCAAAACCTTACCCACAGGGGTCAGCAAAGTCCCAACCGGTCAAGCGGAAACCTTTCAGATGAGCCGCTTAACCGAGTCAGACTCAGACCCAATCCTTCATATGTTAGAAGTTACCTTTGTATCCCTGAACGAATCCAACCCTAACCTAACCGAATCCTGCTGGCTTTGTTACGATGTCAAACCTCCCTATTTCGAAGGAGTCGCCTTAAACACTCCCTTCAGGTATTCCTCAGCCAACGCCCCTCACCAGTGCAGATGGGACACCCCTCGCAAGGGAATCACCCTGAGTCAAGTCACAGGCCGAGGTAGATGCTTTGGCAATGCAACCCTAGCTAGGCGGAAAGGCAACGTCTGCGCCAAAATCGTCAAGCCTAACAGGAAAAACAATAAATGGGCAGTCCCAGCCGCATCCGGGATGTGGGTTTGCCAGCGATCCGGAGTGAGTCCTTGTGTGTTCCTTCCCAAATTCAATGACTCTAACGACTTCTGTGTCCAAGTTCTGATTGCTCCTAGGATCCTGTACCACTCAGACGAAGAAATGTACCATCTTCTTGAGGGACCCGGCCGGATCCACAAAAGAGAAATATTGACAGGTATAACTATCGCAATGCTGCTGGGTCTGGGAGCAGCCGGAACGGCCACAGGAGTCTCAGCCCTAGCGACCCAGCACCAAGGACTGTCCCAGCTGCAAGCAACGATTGACGAGGACCTGCAAAGGATCGAGAAATCCATCTCCTTTCTAGAGAAGTCGGTCTCCTCACTCTCGGAAGTGGTCTTGCAGAACAGGCGAGGCCTGGACCTCCTGTTCATGCAGCAAGGGGGCCTGTGCGCCGCCTTGAAAGAGGAGTGCTGTTTCTACGCAGACCACACGGGAGTCGTGAAGGACTCCATGGCAGAACTCCGGAACCGACTGGCTCAGAGACAGAAAGACAGGGAGGCCCAACAGGGCTGGTACGAGTCCTAGTTCAATCAATCACCTTAGCTAACCACTCTGATTTCTGTCCTGATAGGTCCATTAGCGATGCTGTTTCTAACAGTCACCTTCGGACCATGCCTGCTGAACAAGCTAGTCTCGTTCGTTCAGACCCGCCTGAAACGGACCAACATCCTGTTCTTAAGCCGACGACAATTGCTGTGAATTCAACCAGAGAATTCAACCAGAGAATTCAACCAGGGAACACCATCAGTCACAAGATCCTCCAAACTTGTCTGACAAAAGCTTACTCAAGACTCCCAAGACCCTTTTCCCTTGTCAAGCTACAACCTTACACCTCATTTAAGTACCTATGTGCATGACTACCTCATTCATTTGTGAAAAGGGGGGGGGAGATGTGGTAGACAGAGAGAGGCGCTGCAGAAGATCTCGCAATGTAACGGAAAGGCAGGACCCTCAGATCCCCTTAGATAAGACCATCTGCTTCCCATAGATAAGAAACTAACATAAGAAGGTAGCCTCCCTTAACCAAATTCCAGTAACTTTCCATCCCCTACCCAGTAACACTCCACCTCTTACTAACCATAGATAGTAAAGACAGACCCATGCTGACGTAGAGACCCCTTAGACTATAAAAACCCAAGAGATGAGATAATAAACGCCTTTTGACCGTCCATCACATTGATGTCTGCGTGTGCCATTAGCCCGAGTAGCCCTAGTGAGTAGGCCACCGTGCTGTTCGTCTCAACCAAGTCGCCTGCCTTGCTTCAGAAAGCAACAGGTGGGGGGGAGGGTGGGGTTGTTTTTGTGCTGTTTATTTTTGGTGAGGTTTTTTTGCTGTGTTTTTCTCCATCCTGAAGGAGCCCTTCTGCCCCACATCTTACTGATGTCATTTTTATGACTGTTACCACTACTACATCTGCAGTTTATTTTCATGACAATGCTATAGTTTTGTCAAAAAAAGAATACTATCTTTTTTGTCAATAAGAACTACTTAGAAAGAACTTCAGGTTAAAGGACAAATAGAGAGCACGAGGTGTTTTCCATGTGCTCCCAAAGAAAAAAGCTGTATCTTTATAACAACTTTTATTTAATCTTCTAGTTTTATCCTTCTCAAGGTGTGTCCAAGAGACACATCCAAGTGGCAAGATCAGATAAAACTGTACTGCAGGCATTTCTCAGGAGAAAGCCTCCAGCCCAGTCATGGTATATTCCTGAGATTCATGGCACTTTTCCATACCCGATTCCCACTCTTTGCCACGACTGTTAAAATCCTACGCATTGGCCCAAGCCCTGCTCAGATCAGTCTCTAAGAAAACACATCAAGTCCTTTGTGATTCTGCAGCACAACCCAATGAATCTGCTTCTTGCCCATAACAGCTGCCAGTGCTGTGCTCTCAGATAAGACCTGGTAGAGTTGAGAAGAGAGCCCAGTGGATTCTGTGTCTACCATCACCTGTTGGGACAAAAAGGGCACGGATTCCCACCTCGGTGAGGCTGATCTCAAAGCCCATCCTGTTGTGTCCTGAATGGGGGCAAAAGCTTGTATGGGGCTCAGGCTCACTCTGGCTTCTTCCCATCAGTGCCTGTCAGTGCTCATGCTTGGGCTTTGCCAGCCTTGTTGTGGTCGCTGCCCTGCCCCTGGGGGCTGGAGGGACTGCAGAGGCTGGAGCCTCCCATACATGGGAGGGTCCCGCTGCTGCCCAGCTGCTGCAGCGCGGAGCTGCCTGAGGCAGCAGCCCCTTCTCTGGGCCGGCTTCTGCCTCGCACGGCCTGGACTCACAAGAGGGTCAGCATTGCGGAGGTCAGGTATATATGGGAAATATATATCCAATTGTGTCAGGAACCCACGCATTACCGAGGAACCCATTTGCCGCGGCAACTACGTCCAGATACGGACAACACTGGATAAACCAGACCAATGAAGAGCCTTTTTTTTATATTTTCAGCACATCAGTCTCAGGACACTGTTAGACAATGGAGACAGGATGTTGCCAGCTCGCTGATCCACAGGGAATACCAAGGAGGTGGAGCATTACAGCAAAGCATAAAACCATCTCAAGCCTAGATTTCAGCCAATCATACACAGAACAACACATATTGACAAGTATTCTATCCAATCTTATAAAACACACGTCATGGTAGTTAAAAGAAAGACTGGTTAATAAGAGACAAAGAACAGAGCTCTATTCATGCAACCTTTCTAAAGATATACATTAAATAACCTTTTTGCCAGCCATAAGCCAATTCTACAGAGGCCTATTGTTATTTGTCAGGTATGCTCTACTGTTTAGGAAACTTTTCTGCTGTATTTGCAATGCTAACAAAACTTCAGTCTGAGGCATATATTTTTTTAACCATTTCATAAAAACCCTCTACCTTTATGGATTCCAACAAGCATCTCCTCTGGGCAGCTCTCTGTGTCACAGGGGTGCCTGAGGAGCACTGCTGTCCTCTGTGCCTGTGCCCGCCGTGCTGAGTTGGGAAGATGGGGACGTGTGCGGTGCCGAGAGGGCGAGTGCAATGGGAGCGACTGATCCGCGCTGTCAGGGTGAAGAGAAGCGGCGTGGTTCTTCACGCGGGGCACGGGCAAGGGCGTCTTTGAGCTCAGCCTGCTCATAAAGGGTGAGGGTCCTGATGCTGAAAGCCCCGTCGCAATTGGTTCTGGCATGAGCTGCTCTGGTTTACAACTGGGAAGGCATTCTATTGGCAAACTGCTGAAAGCTGGAGAAAATGTCCTCCTCTCCTGGAAATGCACGGCCCTGTGCTTTGTTTCCTCTCAAGAGAACTCTTCAAAGAAATGTACAAAATCAGTCTCTGTGCCAGCCATCTGCACTGCAAGGCTGCCTGTCTTGTTACTGTCATTGTTGCTGTTGATGTTACCCAGCTGACCCCAAAGGGCTCAGAGCCCCCGACAGTGGAGCTGCCTTTTGTATCTCCTGGAAGCTGGGATCTCCGCTTAAAGTCAGTATCTTGCATTTGAGCCAGGGGAGAGATGGCTCTTGGTTCTGTCATCTGTGAGAAGAGAGGAGTGTGAGGGAGAGGCCATTTCCTATTATGTAGAACCACATTTCTTTTCACATCTACCACCACATCTTTGTAGGAATAATCAAAATATTTCATAGTGACAGAGGGGTTCTAAGTCACAGCCACCAAATTAAAATGGGACAATTCAACAGCACTCTAGATGGATATGAAGTTGATTTTCCTCCCTGGCTGCTATCAGCAAGCAAGGTTGTTTTGGCAAAACAGAGCTTTTAGTGCTTGAAAGCACGGAAATGGAATAGTTGGAAAGCGACAGCAATGCCATTGCTACTGTTGATGTAGGAAACTCAAAGTGGATCACAATCCCATCCAGGGCTGCAAAAGGGCAGGAAACGTTGTGCAGAAGCATCTTTGCTTGCTGGAAAAAGAGGAAAATCAACAGGCCTTCTCTTCCTAACAAAACAAGCCAACAAGCCACAAGATGGAATCGTCACCCACTCCACTGTGTAAAGGCTTTAGATGCAGTGAGGCATGTTTGGTGGTGAAACAGCCCTTGTGCTGAGCACTGTCATGCAGGGATTGATGAAAGTCTGTCTGAAGGTGCCTCAAGAGCCTCTCACTGTCGAGGTTAAAGCTCCCTCGGCACCTCCTCCCTGGCCTTGTGCTGCACCCCCTTGCCCAGCTCTCCTGTCCTTCTGTGCACACGCTGCAGCCCCTCCATGACTTTCTGCTCCCCAGGGCCCAGAAGTGCACACAGCACTCCAGCTGTGGCCGCAGTGCTGCCCAGCACAGGGCCACGCTCACTGCCCTGCTCCTGCTGCCCCACTGCTGCTGGCACAGCCACCATGCCCTTGGCCTTCTTGGCCCCCTGGCCACACGCTGCCTCATCTTCAGCTGCTCAAGGCCGCCAGCACCCCTGGCTCCTTTTGGTCCACGCAGCTCCACAGCCACAAAGTTGCTCATCTGACTTCAGATACAGCAGGCACCATTGCAAGATGGCCTTCCTCTTCCGAGCAACACAAGTCAGCAGTCGAGGACTTGCAGCTTCACCCCCACTCTGGGCTCCAATGCACTTGCCCAAGTGGCAGACTTCAGCACAAAACTGATCAGCAGAAACTTTCCCCTACTGCTGTTTGCGCCTTCTCAAAAGCCAAAAGGCAGTTGGGCCAACAGTAACTCTACAAGTTAGAAACGACTCAATAAAAATGCAGAATACTTCCAGAAGTTAAGGCAGTTAAGGCGCCTTTCCAAAAGAGAAAACAAACCAACAAAACCTTTTGACCTTCATCAGTACCACTTGCGCCCTTGGACGTAACTCTGCAGAAGCCCAGAGATGGAGCTTCCCTGAGCCAAGCAGCCAGAAGCTCAGCTGCAGCCCCCAGCTCGGTGCTGCCTCAACAGGACAGGTCATAGACCAATTTCCAACTGTCACTGCCTGCAGGAAAAGGCCGTGTCCTGCAGGACTCCAGCACTCAGCATCCTTGGCCAGACACAGCAAGTGCTGGCCGCTCAGAAACTTGCACCTCTGCCTTGCACTAAAGACAACACCTCCCACAACAGGCACTTACAGGTACAGAGTATTGTGGTTCTGACCCCTCCATGGAGCTGGTGGACTCACCATCCCTGCAAGCCTTTGAGAAAAGACTGAATGTAACACTGGGTGCCATGCTTTAGTTGAGGTGTTAGGGCATGGCTTGGACTCGATCATCTTAAAAGCGTCTGTCTTCCAAGCCACTGATTCAGTGATTCTGTCACTGAGGGAGCTTTTCCTGCAGCCCTGGAAAGGGCTGTGGGGGCCCTTGGCCGAGGATGGGGATCAGGGATCCTGGAAAAGCAGCGAAGGGCTCAAGGCAAAGGCCGAGAGGGCAGAGCTGCCTGACCGCGGCCCAGAACCAGCCTCATGTCCTCCTCCTCAACCTGCGCCCTCGGCGCTGCCCTTTGCGGCGCCAGCGGCTCCTCTCGTTGCGGGGCTCCAGGCCGTGCTGGGGGCCGGGCCCCTCGTCTTCGGGAAGCGCCGGAGCCTCGGAGGCGAGCGGCTGCTGCTGTGGCCGGCAGGGGAGAGCTGCGGCTGCGGCCCCGGGCACAGCGAGCTGCCACTAAGGCCGGCTCCTGCCTCGGCTCCTGCTTCTGCTCTGGGCTCTGCTCCTGCCCTGTGCGCACAGACACGGCAGAGGGCTGCCCGGCAGCTCCGTGCCGCTCCGCAGTGGGCCCGGCCGGGCTGCTGCTCTCTGCGGCCTCTGCCCGCCGCTGCCGGCCCCGCTGCTGCCGGCCCCGCCGCGCTGCTGCCTGCCTCTGCCGCGGCCGGGCCCACACGAGAGGCAGCACATTGCGGCTGGCTTGGAAAAGCCCTGCCCGCAAAGCACCTGCCACAGCCTAGACCTCAGGGCACAGGCTGTTGGCGTCCTCGCAGCTGCGAGCCGGCCAGGGCCGCCTGCCGGCCTCGGCCACAGCTCCCGCCCGTGTCTCCATGGCCGCGGCTGCTCGGCATAGCGGGCTGAGCACAGCCAGCGCCAGCAGCAGCTCCTCACGGGCCCAGGCTCCTGGCGCTCCAAGCCCACCCAACCCCGAATTCCAGCCCTGAGGGGTCTGGCGTCTCAATGCATCCCCTGGGGACAGCAGAGTCGGCCGCTGAGATCAGTCTATGGCGACACCACCAAGTGACCCATGGAAAATTCACCAAATCCTCCTCAGAGACAAGAAAAAACTCCCATGGTGCCTGACAGCCCGAAGCAACTGCCAATTACAGGTCATTCCATCCATGTAGTAAAATAGACTTTTGCATTAAAGCAAAAAAGAGTTAACTAAAAGGAGGCCAGGAACAAACAACAAATTATTTGAACTCATGCTTCTTGTGTCTGTTAAAAAGGCCAAGAAAATGCAGTCTTTGCTCTTCTGACACAGCCCTCTGTTCATGATGTGGGATAGTGAGCGATGATATGCAAGAGCTGATGGAAAGAACAGGGACAAGGACACAGCAGGCACAGCGCCAACCTGACAGAGGGATGATCTCTGGCACTGGAACTGAAGGAGAAGAGTTTGCAGGCAGGACAAAAAATGGCTCTTTGTTTCACCTCTTCTTTCAGTGCTGCTAAAAATGTAGCCTGGAGCAAGCTGGGACCACCAGAGCATGGAGCCCTTTCCAGGCAGAGCTGCATCTGCTGAAGGGGCAGAGGGAGCCCAGCAGGGATCAGACACAAAGCAGCAGGGGACTGAGGAGCCCCTGTGGTGGCAGTGAGCAGCCTCAGGCTCTGCTCACTGCTGGTGGCATTTTCTATTGAACCACCTCCAAGGACTTCTGCTTTGCTCTGTATTTTTAAGTGTTTTATCCCTTGCAGGTTTTTTTTTTTTTTTGTTTTATTTTGTTTTGTTTTGGTTTTTGGGTGTCTTTTTGTTTGTTTGTTTTGGGGTTTTTTTTGCTCATGTCCTGTACCTTTATTTCTCCAAATTTTCCTACCCTGTCAGCAGCAGCCCCTGTTCAGAACTGGCTCTAAAATATCAGCAAAGCAGCTGGCAACAACAATGGGTGGAATGCTGTGACTCAGGAATACTTATGCAAAAGCCCTGCCAGTGCCTTATGATTTGTTAAGATCTCCTTTTCTGTGGAAAAGCTAGTGAGCAATGGAGGTTTTTTGCCTAAGAGCCCCTGAGAAGCAAATGTTGTACTGGGATTCTCATGAGTGTACCCGTTAACTTCATTGCAGCAAAACAGAAAGTAAGGTCAGGGTAGCAGAGCAGCTGGGAGCTGGTCACTCCCTGCAAAGGACTGGTGTAGGATGTGGGAACACCACATTCCAGGATGGGCCAGAAGGGTAAATGTGCTCAAAGCACTGCAGGTGAGGTTTGGGTTCACTCAGAGGGCAGTCAGGGCTGGTGAGCACTGGAAGATCCAGCCGCAGTCCCCATCCATGTCCCTTTCAGCGCTGGCTTTAGGGTGTCTGCAGCCTGGATCCAGAGCGCCCTGGGAGGCTCCTGTGGCTGCCTTTGCACCCAGGCTGAGGATGCCCAGGAACCGCTGAGGCCGGCAGTGGGGACCAGGGCTGGGGCTTGTGGCCTGGCAGGTATGGCTCTGGGGGCTGTGACATGCCAGGGCACGGGTCACTGTCACTGCCCTCCAGAGCCCTGGCTAGCTCTGTGATGTTCCAGGGACAGTGGCAAGAATGAGGAACAGGTTAGGTTGGGGTTTTGCCTGAGCCAGAACCTCTAGGCCAGCTGCCCAGCAGTAGAGACCCCTGGAGGACCGAGTGAAGGAGGCAGAGACAGCTTTTCTACAGTGTAAAGTGCAGCTAATTAACAGGAGAGGCAGGGGAAAGATTAGCAGAAAAAACTCCCCTGAAGCCCTCCAGCACCCTTCTGCTCGGGCTTTTAAAATCTTTCAAAACAGGGGGGTGGACACAATATAATAACCAAAAAGCGACTCTCGGGGTGTGGTTTTGAGGGCTACAACAAATCAGAACAAGGGGAGGAGAGGGGGTTGGGATAGGGATTGGATCTTGGGGTGAGGGACAGGGAACTTTCTGGAACAAAGGATAGGCTTTGGGCTGATGGATGGGCCCAAGGGGCCGGGCTGTCTTGACAGACAGGGAAAAATCCGGGGAGGAGGGAGGGAATTCCTTGAGGGACACTTGGGTAGGAGGGCATAACACAGGGGAGAAACAAACTGCAATAAATCGGGGAACACTTGAAAGTACCGCAAGCTAACAGAACATTTGACTCGGAAAGTAACGCACTGCAACACAGAAATTCAGGGTTTCAGCAGCCGAGAGGTGGCACGATTGGAACCCGTAGCAGCTGGTGAAAGCCATCTCTGTCCTTCAGGTTCCTGCTGTGTGGGAAGGTGCTGCGAGTTGTGGTGGCTGCACTCCCCCTTTGCTGGGAGGATGATCTGTACCAGGGGAGAGCAGAAAGCTGCCGTGGTGAGCAGAACATGCTCAGAGCATTCCAGTTCAGAGAATGGCACTGCCGCTGAAGGGCAAAACGCTTGAAAGCATAGAATTCTGTGCAGAACCGTTGCACAGATTTTCTCTTCTAGAACATGCCCATTTTTGTATTCTGTAGATGAATACTCTGGGTTTTATAGAGTGCATGGGGTTTTTTCTTAAGGCTTTCGGGAGATCTCTCAAGTTTATTTCAATTTGCATTTTACATCCAGCAGGTATGCAGATTAATTTTTTTTTCACTGTAACTTTGTGCCCCAGCTCTGTTAGAGGACGTTCCCTGTCATTGGTGCAAGCAGCCGGAGAGATAAATACTGATTGATTTGGGGGCCACAGTCTTGGTAAATGCAGAGGTGGTTCAATAACGTGACATGAGGGAGTTCCATCAGAGCAACTGGGATGCCTGAAAGAAGTGAACAGCTCACCACAGCCCGGCCCGCTCGGCTGCTTTTCCTTCTGACCGTCCTGGGGAGGCTCTGACATTTCCTCTTCCCTGATGGAAGTGCAGCTGCTGCCAAGGGAAACGTCCCCATACTCACTCAGTGTTCCCTTGCTTGCCAGATGCCCCACCTGCTGTCGCTGTCCAGGAGAGCTGCTCTGCACGGGAGGAGGAGCCCGAGGGAGAGGCTTTGAAGATGGGGCAGCTGTGGTCCCTTGTGGGATCTCAGCCTCTCAGGGCTGAGGGACAGAGTGACCGAGACCACCCCTGGGGGGCTCGGGAGTCCTGGAATGTTGCCAGAAATGTCTGGTGGCTGGACTTTGATCCCACAGGGGAGATGACATCAGTATGAGGATAGGAGGATTTCACCGGGGTGAACGGTGAAGGGATAAGTTAATTGGAGTGTGAGACAAAGGGTTTAAGATTTCTGTACAGGGGGGTCTAGAGAAGTAAGATGGAGGAATTGGGGTGTGCCCTTCTCCTTCTTCTTCTTCCTCTAGGCCTCCATCTTCTGTGGTGATGTTGGCACTCCGGGATTGGACCTTACTAGGGGAACACTGGTTAATAAGGGTAGAGGGTATTGGAGAAAAATGATAAATATTGTATACGTAACTCCAAGTATAAAGATAGGTGGCCGCCCCAGGGGCTCTCAGTGTGTGCCCATGGCTGACTGCTGAGCAGAACTCGGTCAGGCCAAGAGAAAATCTTTTAGATAAGCAATTAATAAACACCGAGACCGAGAAAAGATTTGAAGTTTCTTCTCGTCCTTTGGAACGCGGGCAACCCAAGGCCATCTTCGGGCTTTTTCCAGACCATCTAAACAGCCCCAAATCCGACAACTGGCGTCCGCTGCGCGGGCTATCTCCCACCAAACCTTTCGGGGGGGGAAAAGCCCTGAAGAGCTGAAGAGCCAAGAGGACAGCACTGATAACTCCTGAGGAGAGAAGCCTGAAGAAAGAAAGAAGAAAAAGAAAAAAATGGCCAGGAGGAGCTGCAAAAATCAGCAGTCACTGAGAATTCCATCTCTGAGCTTCTGCCGAAGACAGTTCGTAGCAGAGCGGCCTGGACTGGGACCAGAAAGGCGCCTCTGGATCCATCTCTTGTGATCTGCTGGACGGAGAACGGGAGCCTTCAGACCACTCTGATGACAGATTCGGTAAGAAGGCCAAAATAAGATCATGGGGGCCACACTCTCCCAGGAACAACGGGAAATCTTATCCACCTTACAAAGTGTGGCTGAATTATATACAGAAGGGATCCCAAAGAAAGAATTAAAACAGTTGTTACTATGGGCAAGGCTCAATTACCCACTAGCAGAGACATGTCTGTTGTTCGAAGTGGGGTTTTGGCAAGAAATTAATAGGCTCCTGTATATTTTAGCAACGAAAAAAGATGAGACAGCGTTAAAGCTACTCTCACCAGCAAGAATCATGTTACAAGGTATCTCAGTGCAGTCTAAAAGACTGGAAAAGCAGCGAGAAGTTGCGGCACCCTCAGAGGTGGGGGCGGGGCAGAGTTCCGGGAAAAAATTAGCTCTGGCTTTAAAAAGCCAGGGGGAAAGGGCTCTCGAAAAAAGAGAGCAGGAAAAAATATTAAACCCCCCGATCAAAAAAAACAAGAAACCCCAAGAGTGTCCTGAAACTCCAGAGAGTGTAGAGGAGTCAGGAGCGGAAGGGGGGGAGCAGGAAGACAAGGGATCGGGGGGGGCGCTTGTTCGCGGCGGGCAAAGCAGCGAAGCGGCGGTGGCGGCAAGCGCGGGCAGCGCGGGTGAAGATGAGGAGACGCGCGCAGAGGGCGAAATTCGCAAAAACCGGGGTGCAGACCCACATACCAGCGCGGGGGTGGTGAACGCGGGCGGCGAACTAGGGGTAAATGTGCAGCCTCAGAGGGCCACCGTGGTGAGACGCAGGAGGCGCGCGGTTGTGACGTCAGACGCGGTGCGGAAATCGGCTCGCATAGCGGCGCGAGCTGGGGTGCCGGAGGGAGAGGTGAACACAGCGTCAGAGGAGGAGGAGGTTGACTCAGGGACAGACCGAGGGGCGGGGACCTCGGAGGTGGAATGGGGGGGAGAGGATGACGTCAGCTTGGGAGACACAAGGAGTGGCTCGGAGAGCACGCATGCGCAGAAAGTAGGGCGCGGGCCGCGCCGAGCCCGGTCCCCTGTGACGTCTCGGGTGAGGAGGGGCCGTGTTAGGGATTCTACGTCCCAGGGCTCCACACCCTCTCCAGACCCAGTGCCTTTGGTTGAAACCCTCGGAGTCCCAGTCCCTTCCCTCCACGGGAGACGCCGAGCCGGAAGAGGAAATGGGGCGGTCGAGTTCACTCCGTCATCCGAGCCAGGGAGGCCGGTGACAGCGCCACCTAGTGGCAGGAGGGCAGAAATGCACCACATGCCGGGTCGGCTCAGCGGAGCCACAGCGCCATCTCGTGGCGAGACTGCAACAATGCAGCAATTTTTCCCAACAATATATAAAAAGAAAAGCACTTCAAAGAAGACAATGTTAACACGACAAAGGGATTACCTATCCACTTCGGAATTTCATGAAGATGATGAAAGCTCAGATGAAGAACAGCTACAAGGGGAAGATGTCATAAGGATCACAGCATCGGAAGGTGTCCCAACATGGATGCTATCAGCAGCAGAAGCAGCAAAAAGCTTCTTGCATTCATTCGATACAGTAAAGAAGAAATATCAACAGGATCCTCGAGTTTCCTTTTCGGATTTAGGAGCAAGGCCAAAAACCTCAAGGCGAAAAATGAGACACCATGAATCACTGATGACGTCCACAACACCATTATTCATGCAAATCCCAATGGAGTCTGACGAAGAGGCATTTCAAGAGCCAGTGAAGACGATGGATTGGAGGCAAATCAGAAAAGCATTGGAAAAGGAAAAGCATTTATTCCCGGGATCAGGGGATTTGACAATGCCAGTGACATATGATGCCCAGGGACAGAATCCAAGGTGGGAAAGGATGGGTCATGAGACACTCAAAGACTTAGGGAAGGCGGCTCAAACTTTTGGGCTGAACTCACAATACTTCAAACAGCTATTAAGAGGGACATTCTCTATGTATGATCTCACACCATATGACATTCGAAGTATTGTGGCAATGATCCTCACTGACATACAGAGTCTTATCTGGGAAAAAAGGTGGAGAAAATATCTTGCTGAGTTGCGGAACAGATACCAAGGTGGGCCAAATGCGAACCTCACAGAAGGGCAATTAGCAGGGGATCCTCCAGATGACAACCCAAGGGAACAAGCAGCGCAGCTTCCACGAAGAGTGTTAAACGACATCAAAGAAGCAGCGCGATTGGCAATCATACAAATTACGCCGACAGGAGCTCCGGATGTTCCGTTCTCTTGCATCAGGCAAGGTCCCACAGAGCCATTCATGTCATTCATCAACCGACTCACGCAAGCCGCGGATCGACAGGTGACAACAGAAGAAGTGAAGAGGCCTCTCTTGGAGAATTTAGCTTTTGGCAATGCCAACCCGGATTGTCAATGGGTGATTAGCGCCATGCCAGGACGGCCATCCTTGGCAGAGATGGTGGAGGCATGCAGCAAGGTGGGGACACCTCAGCACGTCGCAGCGATTGTAAAGAATGAATTAAAAGAGGAATGGGAGAAACAGCTGAAGGGACGCTCAGAAGGGCAATCAGAGAACAAGACATTGGAGAAGATGTTCGAGAAATTACTCCATCAACAGGACGAAAACATCAACAAAGTTCTTGCGGCAATGCAGAAAGAGAACAACCCCCAAGGAGGACAGTGCTACAGATGCGAGGGAGATCATTAGTGCCTGTCCAGACTGTCAGCTTGTGCAGCCACCTTCTTCTACCGGGGCCATCAATCCGCGGGGGCTGCAAAGTCTTCAGTTGTGGCAAGCTGATGTCACGAAATACCCATCTTTTGGGAGGCTCAAAAATGTTCATGTTTCTGTAGATACATTCTCAGGTGCAGTCTTTGCTTCAGCACATGCTGGGGAAACAGCAGACCATGCTTGCCGACACTTTCTGCAGGCATTTGCAGCATTAGGTGTGCCTCAGGAGATAAAAACAGATAATGGTCCAACATACACAGGCAGGGTGCTTGACAGATTCCTGAAAAGATGGGGTGTCAGACACACGTTTGGTATTCCGCATTCACCCACAGGTCAGGCAATCATTGAGAGAACACATCACACCCTAAAATCCCTTCTGGACAAACAGAGAAGGGGTGAGCCAGAGGCAACACCTCACATGAAATTAAATAAGGCACTGTATGTGCTGAATTTCCTAAATAGCTCATCCTCGGAACCTGATCCACCGATCGTGAGACATTTTCTAAACAACACACAGGCAAAGCTAAGGGAAAATCCTTTAGTTTTGATCAGAAACCCAGAGACAGGACAAATAGAGGGTCCTTTCAAACTAATCACTTGGGGCAAGGGTTTCGCTTGTATCTCCACAGATCGAGGTCTGAAGTGGGTGTCGGCGCGGCACGTGAAGCCATTCCGAACGCGAGAACACGAGAACGCTGATCCGAGAAACAAAGAGACGAGTACTCAGACAGAAGTCGAGACTCAGACTGCGAAAAACGACCTGGAAGAGAAATAAAAAGAAACTAAGGACTTTGGGGGGTTTTCACATAAAAGCGAAAGAGATCTTTTTGGTGCAAACAGAAGGGGGAGATGTGGGATCTCAGCCTCTCAGGGCTGAGGGACAGAGTGACCGAGACCACCCCTGGGGGGCTCGGGAGTCCTGGAATGTTGCCAGAAATGTCTGGTGGCTGGACTTTGATCCCACAGGGGAGATGACATCAGTATGAGGATAGGAGGATTTCACCGGGGTGAACGGTGAAGGGATAAATTAATTGGAGTGTGAGACAAAGGGTTTAAGATTTCTGTACAGGGGGGTCTAGAGAAGTAAGATGGAGGAATTGGGGCGTGCCCTTCTCCTTCTTCTTCTTCCTCTAGGCTTCCATCTTCTGTGGTGATGTTGGCACTCCGGGATTGGACCTTACTAGGGGAACACTGGTTAATAAGGGTAGAGGGTATTGGAGAAAAATGATAAATATTGTATACGTAACTCCAAGTATAAAGATAGGTGGCCGCCCCAGGGGCTCTCAGTGTGTGCCCATGGCTGACTGCTGAGCAGAACTCGGTCAGGCCAAGAGAAAATCTTTTAGATAAGCAATTAATAAACACCGAGACCGAGAAAAGATTTGAAGTTTCTTCTCGTCCTTTGGAACGCGGGCGACCCAAGGCCATCTTCGGGCTTTTTCCAGACCATCTAAACAGCCCCAAATCCGACAGTCCCTCTGCTTGGAGCTCTGTTTAAAGATACACGGACTCGCATGTGAACAGGGATTATTACATGGACTTGTACACATGTAGCCAGCTATTTGTACAGGCCTATTCCTGTACATATGGTATCAGATTTATGAATATACTGTGTATATATGTACGTATAGATACCTGAACATATACAGGTTTTCAGTCTCATCTTTGTGTGTATATGTATCTAGTTCTTTATGAGTATTGTAATATCTGTGTTTAGTTTTCTGTATGTACACAGTTGTGTAGGTATCTATTTCTATTGATGTATTGATGTAGTTTTGGTCTTTTTAAAAAGCTATATTGGTATTTGTTTTGGTCTATATGTTATTTTATATTTTTATAGATGCGCACTGATGTATTTCTATATCTATTATATTTACATATATATCCAGATACATTGCTGTATATTTGTATTGATGCAGTTGTACAGATATTTAGATTGGTACTGCTGTTTGTCTATGTATAGATAAGTTTGTTTTATGTATCTCTTTCTTGAATGTAATAGGTAACATTTAATCTGTATTCACATCTGTACATTGTAGTGGTTATTTATGTATTCAGTTCTATTTAAATGGGTCTGGAGTGGTATAGTGGTGGAATTCCATTTCTAGGGTACTTGGTATTACAGGGAAATACTGATCTTTTCGTATTTGTATATGGGCTGTATGTTTGCCATAATATGCAATAAATTAAGCTGTTAATTTTCCCTTGATGTCTGTGTATAGTGAGTGTTTGTAGAGGTTTGCAATAAATTAGTTTTTGTAACAGAAGTTGTTATTTGTATGTTTTTGAATAGCGTGGTGTAACAAATACATAAATTACTTTTTTAAAATTTAACAGAGATGTGTATAGTTCTGTTTTGTCAGCGCTGGTGTAGCAATTGGTAAGAAATGCCATTTGTCAAGTGAGATGGATGTGTTGTAATTTGTGCTACCCAAAGGCATGGGCAGATGTAAATGCTGGAGGATTTTGGCCATGCAAATCTCCAGCCATGCCCAGTACATGCCCCACCTGCACTCAGGCTGGGCAAGGGAAGCGCAGATTTGGGCTGGCAGCAGAGCCCCACGTTGGCTCAGAACTCGCTGCAAAGGCCTGCTGGCTGAGAAAAAGATCAGGGATACATTTTATATATTCTATTTATTACAGTACATATACTAAAATATATATTATGTGGTGTATTGTAGAAATCCTTTAAATCGGAGGGTTTTGGGAAAGCTGCTCCTCAGTGAAGAGGATTTCTAGGCTAGAGGAATATAAAAATGAAAAGAAGACCATGGACAGTGCCATTGCCAGAGGCCCAGGCTGTTCAAAGGAGGAATGGATCGTCCCCTTCGCCGCCTGTAGCTGATACCCCTGTCAGTAATAAGTAGCAACTCCGGGGGCAACGAGATGGGAAACCATCTCTCTAAACCAGAATGGGGCATCTTTTACCAGCTTGAGGCAATTTTACAGGGTAAAGGACGTTCAGACATCTCAAAACGTGGACTAAAAGACTTACTAATCTGGGTAAAAGTGAATACTCAAAATACAGACTTGAAGTCTGATTTTACCTTTGATTTCTGGGACCAGATAAAGTGGAAAATTCACAATCTAGTCTCTCTCAAAATGGAAGAATCTTTGGTCAACCTTATGCCTGTCTCCAGAGCTTTAATGGAGAGCTTTGATCAGAGTGATTGTAACAGAGACTTTCTCAAACATCAGAACAGAACACCTTGCTCTGAGACTTGAATTCTGAGTGGTGCTGGACCTTCATCCTCCTCTGGGAGGATCTTGGATTTTGTTCAGGGTGTCCTGGCACGTCCAGGGTTTCTCCAGGCAGTGTGCACAGCACCCGGAAGCCCGGAAAAGGGGAATCAGATCAGCTCCCAGCTTTGGTCGTGTTCTCTGCTTTTTCCAGGATTCCCTGAGTCATTGACGCTGCAACCAGCCATCATCCCAACTCCTCCAGGAAATCATCCACCTCCAGAATTCTCAGAAAAATGCTTGGGATTTTTCTTGCATTCCAAGAGTTGGGGGGATCATGGGATGTGTTCAGTGGACGCTGGGAATCAAACGGGTCCAGGAGATTAATGTTTGAGGAAGCTTTGCAAAAGAGGAGCTGCTGTTTCTGTGCTCTGCTGCTCTTCTGAAAAAGATGCGGCCGGATCTTATTCTGAAGTTGTGCAAGTGGGGTCAGTCAAGGGGGGCTCTGGACCCGCTCTGCCTGGCCGAGGGGCTGCAGGGTCACTCCTGTCACTGTTTGCCCTTCCCAGGAAGTCACCCCTCGGATCGGGCTCAGGCTGGCAGTTTGCTTTGGAGCTCTGAGGACTCTTTTCATATAGATTCCTCTGCCAAAACTTTCTGGGACATTCACCCCTTTTGGCTCCCCAGCCTTCAGTTACAGCAGGTGGGGGAGCTTTGGATTTGACTCTGCCTGCAGGGGAGCGGGCAGGGGAGAGGACAGAGGTGGCGGGGGGCAGGCAGGGCTTGAGCAGGGCAGGGATGGCTCTGTCCAGAGAGATGGATGGGGTGGAGGTGGGAGAGCTCAGGAAAGTTGCTGTGGAGGCACAGACAGTTCATTCAGAAGCCTTGAAGCCTGTCTCATTGGCTGTTGGGGTCGAGGGGGAAGGCATGCTGAGATTGCTCTTGGACCTGAGAGTTTTCCAGCTGTATCCCTGCGGGCAGGGATACCGTGTGGAACCTGTCACAGTTCATTTGAAAGTGTCGCAAATACAAAGTCAGGATGTGCAGCTGGAGAGCAGCCCGAGTTGTAGGAATCGAAAAAGATCCAATTCAGTGAATCCAGACATGAGTTAGCAGGCTCTGCCTTTCTTCCTCTCACCAAGAACTTGGAGCTCTCCTCCCCAGCCCTTCCTGGCAGGGCTCCCAGGAAAGTTGTTGCGGCGACACTACTGCCAAGTGAAACCGTCCGGGGGCTATTTACAGACTACGAAGGAGACGGGGCTGCTATGGAAAGAGCTTCGAGCTGTTTATTTTTGCGCATTGCTCTCATTACATGATTATGCCAATGGGAAGATGCTAGCAGCTCACAATTAAGGCAGCAGGCCAAAAAAAGTAATGTTACAACATACTTTATAAGCTTCTTGACCAATCACACAAAGCAAAAGCATATTGACAGTAGTTCTATCTAATCACCAGAAGCACACATAGCTTTGGGTAAAACAATGCTTGCTCATTTGGAATGCAATACCTGTTTTTAAGACACAAGGCAAAGAGCTCCATTCTTAAGCTTCAACCTTCCTAATATCTTGCTAGATAAACTTTCTGCAGCTTAGAGAGCTATTCAGACAGCATTAACACACAGGTTTATTGTTCAATTTACCCTTGCTTTTTCTACAGTTTAAATAATTTTTCTGCTGACCTATCTCATGACTTTTACTTTAGCTCTACGCACAATTCTGCTGTATCTGAGGCCTGCCTTTTGCAGCTTTCCAAAATCCTCTAATTTTATGGATTCCCACAATTCCTCCTCAATGTTCACCTCAAAAGAAACCTTCATAATTGTGTCATTTATTACTTGCGTTTCGTATAAATACTATAATATTTTTGCTTATTATCTGCTTAAAGCATGTTCTTGCTGGCACTAAGCATTGCTGTATTACAACACAGGAATTTAATGCTGTGAAGGTCCAGTCAGTGGAAAGGGCATAAATTATGCCTGACAATAATTACAAGTCATTGTTCAAAAATCTCTTGTCGATTCCAGGGTCTTAACTCAAAACCTTCTTCCATTTCTATACCTTCATCCACCATCTCTGTGAGATTTAACAAATTCCCTGTGAATCCATTTCCTACCTCTCTCTCTTGTATGATAAAAACTTCTTGGACAGTTTTGTTCATCATTCGTCGCACACACTAAAGTATGCAAGGTATTACTATTAATATCACTACCAAAACACCCAATACATGGAGACCTATCTTGCAAAGTTCCCTTAGCCAAGGTGCAAAGCTCCATTCTTGGAACAAATCATCTAACCAGGGCCCACCATCTTCTTTAATTTGGGCTGTCAAATCTTTCAATTTTTGTATGCTTTTGTGGATAGATTCAGAATGATCAGCCAGCTTCATACAATACAATCTTTGAAATTCCTCACAACCATGTCCTTGTGCCAGTAAAAGAAAATCAATTGCTGCTCTGTTTTGAAGGGTAGCATGTCTAACACTATTAACATCGGTCAACATGTCACTGGTTGCAGTGGATGTGCCATTAGTTTGTTTACTCAGCCAACATCCAATCCAATCTAATTGTTTCAATGCAATTGCTGAAGCTGATTGGGTAAAAAGAAACCTGCTGAAACCCTTTTTGCAGCCTTCAAAGGCATGAAATCACTTTTACAGTTCTCATCATAATGACGAGAACTTGGAGCTTTTTGGCAGAGTTCATAGGACAGCTGATTGCTGTGACAACACTACCTGTTCTTCTTGATCAGATACTTCTCATCAAGAGTGTTGAAAGGGAAAAACAGAACACAGTATAAATCAGCAATAAACCTTCCATTGCAACTACCTAATTAGTCTAAAATTATTCAAAATTTAGAAAAAATTTGGATTCAAATAAACACTTCCTTGCATTACCTGTAAGATATGCTCGTAATGATACAAATCCAAAATAGAAAACTCTTTCTCACCATGGTATCAAAGAACTTAAAGATAGCAAAAATATCATTACAATTTTACCTATCAGCCTCCAATTGTAACACAGGTGCTAACAGCTTGCAGTAAGCTCACTTCTCCAAAACATCTTGCTAATATGCAAGTCAGTGCTTTTGGAAAGCAGCTTGCAGGTTCTTAAAAAAAGTTAGGAAAAACATTTGGACATAATTTGGGAAAGGCTTTGGGAGAAAATTTGGGACAAAAAATGGAAAAGCTTGAAAAGGCCTTGAAGCACACACAAACATTTTCTAAAAATCTGTTGGTACTGTACAGTTGGATTCTGATTAAAAGGCTTGTGGCTTTGCTTGTGGTAAAGCAGGACACATGAAAAGAGATTGTCCTACAACAACAGTCAAACCTAAACCACTTTCTATTTGCCCTCAGTGTAGGAAAGGGAAGCATCTTGGTAAGTACTGTCGTTCTCAATTTGACATCGATGGCAAAGCTTTGTCGTTAAACTCAAAAAAGAGCGTGGATTATCACCGCACCTGGACACAAGTAGTGACCTCCTTACAGTCAATTACCCAGTCAAATGGCATTGGTACCTCAGTCATTTATCCCTCAGTCATCCATCCTTCAATGGTGTCAGGTCAATACCCTCATGTACAAGGTTTGAATTGGCCTCCTCAGAATTGATACGCCTTTTAAATAATTTCTGTTATGAAAGTATTTCTACTGCAATTATCAGGTTTTTTCAGCAAAGACAAGAGCTTTTGATTTTAGGCAAAGCTAGCAAAAAATTTTCAGACTTTCAATCCTTCCAGCTGTTGTTTCAATAAATTGTAACAATAAGCCAATATATTTCTCTCCTGCATTTAATGTTCCTATAGTGACTCCACCAAAAGCACCTATAGCTATTGCATTTCTTTTGCCCATGAGTACAGCCAAGCAAAACAATTTTCCAGAGAATTCTGTGATGTCTGTGCCATTTTTAACCTCAGGTCCTGAGGTCTTTTGGGTGCAATGTTTGGACCTCAACCAAGCAAAATTGACTTGCTGCCTGACTCACTGTGGTAAAACAATTTACATTACAGGCATGCCGGATACTGGTGCAGATGTCACTGTAATTTCTCACATGTTTTGTCCCAGAGATTGGGATTTAGTAGCTCCTGCAGGTTCCCTCACAGGGACTGGAGGTGCTACTGTATGTTGGCAAAGTGCATCCATGATTAATATTACAGGTCCTGAAGTAGAGACAGCAATGGTGCGTCCTTTTCTTGTTCAGAAGCTTCTCACCGTCTGGGGGAGAAACGTCCTGTCCCAATGGGGAGCAGAACTGGAGGTGGGCCTGTGGTGGAAACCACGTCAAAACCTGCCACTTGAAAGCTGAACTGGAAAACTGATCCTCCTATATGGATTGATCAATGGCATTTACAAACAAAATATAAAATAGCCTTAAATGATTGGTAAAGGAGCAATTACAAGAAGGTCACATCACACCCACAAAGAGTCCCTGGAATTCACCAGTATTTGTCATCCACAGGAAGACATTGGATTCCCGGAGGTTGTTTCACGACCTGAACATCAATGAATTGACTGAAGACATGGGACTTCTTCAATCTGGACTTCTTTATCAACGATCCCAAAACACTGGCGCCTCATTGTCATTGATTTAAAGAATTGCATTTTCCACATCCCACTTCATCCCGATGACACTCCAAGATTTGCCTTTTCAGTTCCAGTCATCAATCAAAGAGAATCCATGCAGAGATAGCACTGGAAAACGTTGCCTCTAGAAATGAAGAATTCGGCTATAATTTGACAATATTTTGTAGCACAAATTTTGTCTCCGGTTCGACAGAAATATCCAAGATCCATGATTTCACACTACAAGGATGATTTCCTAATCGCAGCTCTAACGAAACCAGAGATAGAGCAAGCTTATCCTAGTGTTGTTACTGAAATCCAAAATGCTGGACTTTAAATTTCTATACCCAAAATTTGAGAAGTTCCACCCTGGAAGTATCTGGGATGGAAGATGACTGAAAAAACTATTACACTGCAGAAGATACAGCTCCGCACCCGTGTCAACACCCTGCAAGATTTACAACAGCTTCTAGGAGAAATCAATTGGGTCAGACCTGGTTTGGGATTCACCAATGATGAATTGGGTCCACTTTTTAATTTGTTGAGACGAAGCTGCGCCATTAACTCTCCTGAACTCTAATACCTGAAGCTCGCACAGCGCGTGACGAGGTCATGGAGGCTCTCCAAAGACAACAAGCTCATCGCTGTATTCCAGAAAAGCCATTCTTTTCTGCAATTTTAGGAGGAAAGATGCAACTTTGTTCTGTCATTTTTCAATCAGACCCTTCAGAGAGAGATCCTTTGTTCATAATAGAATGGGGTTTTCTTCCCTCAAGGTTTCCA
The DNA here is from genome assembly GCF_028551555.1 of Melozone crissalis. Taxonomy (NCBI): domain Eukaryota; kingdom Metazoa; phylum Chordata; class Aves; order Passeriformes; family Passerellidae; genus Melozone; species Melozone crissalis. Next base: position 13,660,163 of record NW_026535783.1, on the reverse strand, counting down.
AAGACTATTTTTACAGTCTTAGAGAAGATAACACAAATTCTGATTAAGGCCAGAACAAGGTTATTAAGTTGAGCAGGTGAAGAATTTGCAGTTCTCTATTTACCACTGAAAACAATTATCTTGATTGGGCAATGCAAAATTCTGCAAATTCTGATGATTTGCATCGAGAGTTATTAAATTTTGCAGATATTGCTTCTGTTCATTACCTGGCTCACAAATTATTGCAGGCAAAATTGAGTTTTAGAGAGAAACCTTTGTTAAGTAAAGAACCTTTAAACACAATAACTCTCTTCACTGATGGGATCTGGCAGAAGCCACAAATCAGTCATTACTTGGTTGAACCAAACCAAGTTCCCAACTAAAACTTGGGAATCAGATATTCAAATAGTAGAGGGATCTGCTCAGATGGTTGAGCTTACTGCTGTGGTTCAGGCTTCTCAGTTCTTCCCACAACCTTTTAATTTATTCACACATTCTGCCTTTGTTGCTAATGTGGTTAAAAGAATAGAAGGATCAGTTCTAAAGAATCCTAGTAATGACACATGGCATCATTGGCTTTCAAGGCGTTTTACAACTTTACAATAAGGAACTAATCCACAGTTTGTTTCTCACATCAGGGCTCATTCTTCGCTTCCTGGATTTTTAGTGGAAGGAAACGCGAGAGCGGACAAACGGACAGTGCTTATTTCAAACACTTTGCCAAACATTTTGGAACAAGCAAAACTGAGTCATGCCTTTTTTCACCAAAACGCACAACCACTTGTGTGAATGTTTCAAATTTCAAAAAGTCAAGGTAAAGCTATCATTAGTACTAGCCCTGACTGTCAGCTTGTGCAGCCTCCTGTTTCTAGAAAGAGTTGTTCAACCCACGGGGTTTGCAAAGCCTGCACTTATGGCAAATGGATGTCACTAAATAGCCTTCCTTTGGTAAATTTACCAATACTCATATTTCAGTGGACACATTCTCTGGTGGAGTTTTTGCTTCTCTTTACACAGGGGAAGCAGGTAATCATGCCTGTCAACATTATTAGCAGAGCTTTTGCTTCACTGGGTGTGCCCCAAGAAGAAAAAACTGACAATGATCCCACATATGTTTCTCAAAAATTGGCCACATTTTAAAAGATTGGTGAGGACACATCAGACATTAAAACACATTCTTGATCAAGAGAGGGGGGAGTGGAGGTCACACCACAGATGAGGTTAAACAAAGCTTTGCATGTTTTAATTTCTTAAACAGCTCTGTTGCAGAACCTGATCCACCGATTTCTAGGCATTTTTACAATAACACACAGGCAAAACTGAAAGGAAATCCCCGTGTTTTAATTAGAAACCCTGGGACAGCACCAATTGAAGGTCCTTTCTGATTAATCACTTTGGACCAAGGGTATGCTTCTGTCTCTACAGGTGCAGGAATTAAGTGGGTCCCAGCAAAAAACGTCAAACCATATCTCACCCCAGGACAGTTGACGAGCTCAAGACCGTAGAAGCAAGTACGCAGACATGAGCCAAACAGAGGGATCACAGGTCACACCTGACGTTCCTTGTGCATCGGTGGAACCTGCAAACTCTGATTTTATGTGGTTTATAAATGTGTCACTTGTTGGTTTCATAGAGCTTTATTGGAGAAAGCGTAGGTTTTCTTTGGGTAATTTTTATTAAAGGTCAAAAGTAATGTTTTTGAATTGAGAAGGATATGGGAGGAGCTTTAGCCAACAATTAGCTCACAAAAAGGATGCTGCAAAATCAAATGTTACTACGGTGTTAGTTTTGGTTGCTTCTCATAGTGCAGATTTTTAGTCGATTTGTAGTGTAGATTTGTCTGTGGAACAACTAAAACCAAATGTCTGGGTGACCTTAGCCAAGGCAGCAGGCTCGGATACCATGTCTTTGTCTAATTCGGAACAGAAAAGCCTTTCTCAACCTGACTAGTCAGTGTGCCAGTAAAGAATTTGCCCTTGGTCAAAAAGCAATTCAATAGTAAGCCTGGTAAAATTGACAATGGGAGGAGCCCTGTATAGTCTTGTAACATCTGGGAAAAAGAACTTCCCAAAGCAGTACCTGAAACCCCAAGAATTAGAAATCCTTGGTCCTTTAACAATGGATTTTTGCCTTACATTTACAGCTAATGATTGGTGAGAAAGTGATCCTCCAAAGTACAATGTTACTCCCTATTATTTTGTATACAGAAACTCAAGGTTTTGGTGTAATTATTAAGAATGTAGGGAGGTGCTTTCTAAAGCTGACCAATATCCATGACAATTACCAAAAGGATGTTGCTTCACCTGTGTAGATAGACCCTGGCAGGGCATCCCATCATGCCCTGAAGGTGGCCCATGTAGCAATGGGAGGCTCACTGTAATTGCGCCTACTGCCAAAGGGGTCATTAAGAAAAAGCACAGGGGAACAAGATCTGGTCGTCATTATCGTGAAAACTGTGGAAGTGATTTCACGCCTTGGAAGGCTGCAAAAAGGGTTTCAGCAGGTTTGTTTTTACCCCAGCTGGCTTCAGCAATGGCATTGAAACAATTAGATCGGGTTGCATGTTGGCTGAGTAAACAAACTAATGGCACATCCACTGCAATCCGTGACATGTTGACCAATGTTAATAGTGTTACACATGCAACCCTTCCAAACAGAGCAGCAATTGATTTTCTTTTACTGGCACAAGGACATGGTTGTGAGGAATTGGAAGGATTGTGTTGCATGAACTGGTCTGATCACTCTGAATCCATCCTCAAAAGCATACAAAAGCTGAAAGATTTGACAGCCCAAATTAAAGAAGATGGTGGGTCCTGGTCAGATAATTTGTTCCGAGGATGGAGGTTTGCACCTTGGCTAAGGGGACCTTGTAGAATAGGTCTCCATATGTTGGGTGTTTTGGCAGTGATACTGGTAGTAATACCTTGCATACGTCGGTGTGTGTGACAAATGATGGACAAAACGATCAAAGAAGTTTTTATCACACAAGAGAGAGAGGTAGGAAATGGATTCACAGAGAATTCTCAAAATCACACACAGATTGTGGATGAAGGTATAGACGTGGAGGAAGGTTTTGAATTAAGACCTTAGAACAGGTGAGACTTTTTTGGAACAATCACTTGTAATTGCTATCAGACATGACTTTTGCCCTTTGAACTGACTGGACTTTCACAGCATTAAAATTGCTGTGTTGGAATATAGCAAGGCTTAATGTGAGCAAAAAGGATGCTTTAAGCAAGTAAGAAGCAGGTATGCTGCAGTAAAGCTATGAAATGCAAGGTAGGTAATAAACGACACAGTTACAAAGGCTTCTATTTACCCGAACCGTGAGGGGGAATTGTGGGAATCCTTCAAATCAGAGGGTTCTGGGAAAGCTGCAAAAGGCACGTCTCAGAGAAAGCAGAACTGCAGTTAGAGCTAAGCAGTAGATTTGTCAGCAGAAAAGTTATACAAGAAGTAGAAAAGTAAGGACAAATAGAACAATGGTTTGTGTCTATTACTGTAGAATCCAGGACATTCATATGTCTGAGATGTAACACAACAGAACTCCCTTTGGTCATCAGCAAACAGCTTCGTTTATTGCCTTCAGCACCCACAGCCCATTTAGCCCATTCCAAACTCCCAGGACGAGACATCTCATTGGTCTATCTCTGTGCCCCCAGACTCTGAACTAATGCAATGTCTGCAGCTTAGGAGAGCTCCCATTGCCTGGGAACCTCTGTCAATCAGTCCAGAGGCTGCTCTGTGGAGCTGAATTGGGCTGCTCATTCTAACTTGATTGATACTGGCGCACCAGTGTATTAACGCTTGGCTGGAATGACTCCCTGAGCTACAGAAAAGTATCTCTAGCAAGATATTAGGAACTTCTAAGCCTAATAATTGTTTTATTTGCCCAATTATCCCATCAAAAAAAAAAAAAACAAACCAAACAATATTTAAGGTAGCAGTAATTTTAATTGAATAAATTAGAAAATATATAAATAAGGGATAATTTGGTTCAAATAATAGCACATAAGCAAAAGATACCGCGGGGTACAGAAGGCAGAGTTCTTGACCCTTGCCACTTCACGTATGAGCTTGCCAAGTGAAAATCACCCCTTATATGCCATATGTCAATACCATCTCCTCCTATTTTCGGTTCGTCACTTTTCTGTCTCCGCCTTCCTCACCACCTTTACCACGCATGCACCACCACTCGGTTTGGTGGTCGCACAAGTCTTTGGGGGTCGTCACTGATGAAGGCCCTATAGTCTTCTTCATTGTCCTTTAATTCACCTTTGGGTTACACATGCGCATCAAGCCAGTATATAGCCAGTACAGCCAATGTAAGCCAAGACTTACGTATCACTCCATCTACATATCAAGGCAATAAATCCCTTAGAATTAGCATTTGTTGGGACCGAACCAGGTTCTTGCTCATTTTTAGCACCTGTATCTTCAGCTTCTTTCCTGTGGTCCTTGAGAACAGCTGCTGGGAAGGGGGGTGGAGCCCCTCCTCTCCCTTTCTTCTTTGGCATTACAACTTTTTAACTATTTATTATTCTCAAATATTAATTACTCTATCAATATCAATTACTGTTTCAAATTTTATCAGCACGAATGATACCTATTTATCAAAATAATGGAGCTCTGTGCATTGTGTTTTAAGGCTTACAAGCAGGTATAGTGTTTGAAAGAAGCAAGCAGTGTTTTAACAAAAGCTACGTGTGCTTATAGTGGTTGCACAGAACTACTGTCAATATGCTTTTGCTTTGTGTGAGTGGTCAAAAAAACTTTTCAAGTAAGTTGTGCCATTAAGTTCATTGCCTCCAGCCAGGGATGTGAGCTGCTGGCATCTTCCCACTGTAACAACCATGTCATGAGACTGATACTGGAAAACAAACAGCTCGAGGCGCGTTCCTCAGCAGTCCCGTCCGTTTCGTGATTCGTACAGAGACCCGCGGCCAGCAATACTCAGCTGAGGACCAGAAGAGAGCGGAATAGCCCGGGCACTGCAGCTTCACTGCAAGGCATCCGGCAGCCTTGAGGGTACAAAGCGAGCACAGGTCGGACCTCCTCGTGTCCGGAGCGAGCCCGGAGCAGCTCTCCCAGGCCGCAGCCCCGCCCAGGCCCAGCTCAGGGCGCAGCCGGGGCCGCTCCGCCTGCGCGGGGCCGCTGCCGGGGCGCTGTGGCGGCTCCTCCCGCGGGGCGGAGCTGAGGCGGCCCCGGCGGCCCCGGCCCGGCCCCGCTGCGCTCCGAGCGCGGCCCCGGAGCGACCCGGCCGAGGTGGCGAGGGACGGGCGGCGAGGGGCCGGGGGCATGGGGTGCTCCGGGAACGGGCGGACATCCCGGCAGAGGGGAGAGAGACGTGGCAGAGGGAGGAGTGAGCGGGAGAGGGGAGAGACGCTGGGAGGACGGGGAAATTCCCAGGAGAGGGGGACGAGCCCGGGAGTAGGGGAGATCACGGGACGGGGGCGGGGGTGAGATCCGTGGCAAAGGGTGGGTAGCCTTCCAAGAGGGTAGAGGCGGGGAAACAGGAAAGAGCCCTGGGAGAGGGGGGAGATCCTGGAAGAGGGAGGAGTAATCGGGAGAAGGGCAGATCCAGGGAGACGAATAAAAGCACTGGCTACAGCCCGGGAAAGGAGGGAGCTTGGGACAAAGGGTAGCTCGGGACTGGGGAAAAGCCGAGAGAGGAGGCAGAACCCAGGAGACAGGGGACAACCTGTGAACGGGGGGAGATCCGGAATGGAGAGGGCCTGGGAAAGAGGGGAAAGACATGAGAGAAAAGAGCCCAGTGGGGGCAGGCCAGCAGCGGAGGCTCCTGCAGGCGGGCTGGGAACCCGGAGAGCCCGGAATCACGGAGTCCTGCAGCTAGGCCGAGAACGGGCGCGGGTCAGTGCGGTTCGGGAGAGCGCGGCTGCGGGGCTGGCTCCGGAGGCGGAGGCGCGTGGAAAGCGCTGCTCGGCCGCCCCGGCGGCGCTGAGAGCACAGCCCTGCCCGGGGAGGCAGCGCCACGGGCGCCGCTCGGCTTCCCAGCTCGGCCACGGCACCGCTCGGCTTCGCCGCCGGATCCGCGGCAGCTCGGAGCATCGCTCCCTGCCCGGGCCCGAGGCTCACCTGCGCCAGGTGCACCAGAGCATCGCGTCTGCCTTGGCAACCCAGAGCGAGCAGTGCCCAGCAGGGACTGCAGATGCCCTTTGGTGGCAGAGAAAGAAGAGCAAGGAATCTTCCATGGGAGAACCTAGGCAATAGGATGGGGTGTCAGTGTCCAATGTGTTCAGATGCACTCACAATGGTGCTTTTGCTCTTGCCTCAGAACATGGAAAAGAAGTGGGCAGACACAAATCAGCAGCTGGTTGCAATATCCAGGGATCAGTTATCAGAAGAAAATGCTAAGCAACTGCTGGAATGCTTAATGGATGACTGATTACCATTTGCCAAGTAATCTGGATTTGTTAGGGGCAGCATACTTCTGTCTCAAAAATTACTCTACAGATATTCTTAAGAAAATTTTGAAGAAAGGCTCATACACCCACATTTTAATGCAGTTGCTGTGGGTTTCATAAATGAAATCTGCTTTTATGTGTCAATGTTCCTAAAGATATGTGGGGTTTTTTTTTCACACATGCATGCATGCTAAATTTGAGAATCTAAGGTAAGGTCTTTTTATAGGGGATATGGAAGAGACAGGTCTTCAGCTAGCAATATGTCAGTGAGAGATAGCTGAGCGATGATTACTGAGAAGAAGAACAGGCCTGCAATAGAGGTGTGAGCTGCATTGCACAGCGCTTGCTGTGGGCCAGAGAGCACAAAGCAGTCTGGCCTAGTGGGCCTGAATATTTCTGCCAAACACTCTGCATCTCACACCTTTGCTCGGGCTCAGTGCAGAAATGCAGGATTGCAGGGGCTTCCTCCCAGAGCTGCGTGAGGCGCTGGCTCCTGCAGATGGGCCCTGCCAAGCTGTCCCTGCCTCACGCTGGCCTCGCTTCCCCTGGCACAAGAGCCGGGCCTGAAGGAGGCTGCCCTGTGCTCCAGCCTGCCGAGCAGCCCGGCTCCCTGCCCCGGTGCCCAGAGTGCTGCACACACTGCTGACCTTTGCCAGGAGTTGCAGGGCAGCCGGCAGAAGAGGAGGAATCCTCAGGCAGCCCAGCGGCCCTTGGCTGCCCTTGGCCTTTCTCTGCTGCTAGGCACACTCCAGACGGCCAATGCCTCCAGGCTGGGCTGTGTCCAGCACGGCTGCGCTTCCCCTCGGCAGCTGCCAGCTGCCACCTGGGCTCTGAGAGTGGAGGATTCGCCCGCTGCCAGGAACAGGCACCCAGGGCCCGGCTGCTGCCTCTTGCAGCTCCAAGGGCCTCCTTCCAGCCTGCCTCTGCCGGGGCTCAGCCTCCTCCGGCCTCTGCTGGGGCTGTGCTGGGGCTCCACCCCAGGCAAGGCCGGGCCCACTCTCACCTCCCAGGCGCTGACAGCTCTGCACCACAGGAGACCTTCCTGAGCACCCTCTCTGATCTTTCTGCTTTCTCACTTGAGTAAGGCTCTCCTCCAGCCAAAGAGATTATTGCATTTTGGGATACAAATCCAAGTGGTAGGAGCCCCAATGTTCTCCAGTCACAGCTGAAGGCCTGCATCTGCTCAGGGTGTTGGGTTGCCTCATTCTTCTTTTGGTTTCGCCTTCAAACGCCATTGCCCTTTCTGCCTCAAATAGAAATACCAAAGCTGGCCAAAAACAGACCAGTGGACCAGATTCCAAAGTCAGTGTTCTCTGGAGAGGATGAATGAAGAACATCCTTCTTCCCCACTTGCACACCATGCCAAAGACACCATGTCACTTTCCACCTTTAAGAAACAACAGACAATTCAGAAGAAATTCTTGAGCGTATTCGCAGAGTGAGAAGGAAGGGAATCTTCAAGGTGAGTTGTGGTTTCAGAAACTGTATTCATTTCCAATCCTACTCTGCAGTCCTATTAGACAATCCTACTCTAACCCTAACCTTAACCCTAATCCTAATCCTAATCCCAATCCTAATCCTAATCCTAATCCTAATCCTAATCCTAATCTACAATCATGCTGTAAACTGGTTGACGAATAAATGGTCTTGATGTGATTGTCACATTGTTGTCTCTCTCCTCTTCTTCCCTGAAACAATCAGCGGCACCAGGCTGGACGCAGGCTCAGCAAATGTTACAAATGGGTGCTGCCGAAAGGGAAAAAAAACAAATCAACAAAAAATAATGGACCATGACTTTCCAAGCTCAGTGCTTCACAGGATTCCTCTGGCCTATAGAAGGATGCAGGAAGAGGACCAATGGGACCATCTACACCTCCATCTTTATGTGCCGGACTTTGCAATCACAGGCAAATGTGGCCCAGAATCCCACTCATCCATTTATCCAGGTGTCTTCATCTTGCTAGGATTTTTGCCCTGCCAGTGCTTTAGAAACGGTGCTTTCTGTCCTTGGAGTTTCTTCTTTTCAGGAATTTCTAAAGCCTCACACTGGTCCCTCTCTTTGAAAGACAGGCACCGTGCTGATTCCCACAGGGAGACAGAGCAGTGTCTACCTTTCCATGGCCTGCCCCTCGTGTGCTGGATGGCTCCTTCCTTCCCAGCAGGGCCAGCTCAGTGGCACTGGGCCCTGCAGTTCCCTCTCTGCCACACAACCCGGCAGTAACCCTGGCACAGTTCCCGTCTGCTTGAGCGTGCCAGGCAGCAGATGGGGCTGGGACAAGTCCCTCCCAGCTGTCCCTGTTTGCGTGGCAGAAACCTCTAAGGGTGGGCTGTGGGGCGCAAACGAGGGCCCCTCAGAGACTCACAGTGAGCCCCCCACAGCCCCTCCTGCCCACGGCCAAATCTCTGACCCCTAGGCTGGGACTGGCTTCCTTGGGTTCCTGCACCACCATTTCATGTCTCTGTACCCTGCATTGCTCTACTTCAATTCTTTTGCCATTACATAAAATTGAACACTCCACCAAATGACAAAAGAGGGCGACCGAAAGAGCCAGAGGAGCTCCCTGACTCAGGAAATGCAGAGAGAGATGGAGTTACTCAGTTTTGTGAAGAACAGGCCCCAGGGAGAATTTATTGCCACTTTCGAAGACTTCAGAGTGGCTTTGAAGAAAGTGAGGGACATCTTTTATAACAGGGCCAGTTACAATAGGATGTGGGTGAATATTTTTAAACACAAATAGGATCTAATCAGAACTTGTTTACTCAGAGCATGGTGCCACCCTGACACAGGTTGCCCCAAGAGCTTGTGGGTGCCCCATCCCTGCAAGCATTCCGGCTCCAGTGGGAAAGGGCTCTGAGCAACCTGATCTCTTTAAAGATGTCCCTGCTCATTGCAGGACACTTGCACCAGAGGACCTTTACAGGGCCCTGCCAGCCCAGCCCAGTCTAGGATTCCTCACCATTTTCATTTGAAGAGCACCAAGAATGGAAGTGAGGAGGAAGGGGGCTCATGTGATGCCTTGGACTTGAGTGGAGGAGGAGCCCATCCCTCCGAGCCTGTTTCACCTGCAGCCCCTTCACATTTTACCTGCAGGAGCTCCCTGGCAGACCAGCGCTGCTCCTCGTCTCTCTGCAGGCAGCAGCTGAGGAAGTCACGCAGGCAAGGCGAGAGTCGGTTGGGCTGCTGCAGCCGTGGGGTCCCTACTGTGGCTATCAGTTGTGTAGCCTGGAGGAAAAGGAGACACCAGGCTCCACTTGCTGCTTTCACATCTCTAAGTGCTCTCCCACCTCCCTTAGTTTAACCTCTGTTCTTCAGTGGCAGTTTCTGCCCTGGCAGAGACCCAGAGATGATTTTCCTTTACCAACCAAACACCCAAACCCTGATGCAGCCACAGCTTTTCCACCATCCCGAAGATCTTGCCTTGGCAGCTGATTTCATTGGCTGACCTAGTTAGTGGGAACTACATCAGCAAAAGCACATTTGCTTCCCTAAGGATTCACACCAGCTTGAGAGGCTTTTTGGAAGAGGGACTGTGCTATACAAACTAATTTCAAGGGTTAGTACATGAAAGGCATGTCTGCAGTGCTTGTTGGTCCTTTCAGCGCACATGCCCAAGAACAAAACTCATCATACTTTTTGTGCTTTTCTTGAAAACAATGGTCATTGGAAGGAAAGAAAGGGAATCCATCAATTAATCCCCAGGTAAGAAAATCAACATTTGCAATCTCATCTTCAACAGAGACACATTTAGATGCCTGCACAAATGTATTGGGATGAAAATTCCTGCTTGGGCACAAAGGAGCCACCTGCAGCTCTGTCTCTCAGCAGTCTGAAAATTGCAGGTTCCCATTTTGCAGCAAAAGAAAAATTGTCATGGTCAGAAGGAGAGGTGCCATCCCTATGGCCACCCTCTGCTCACTTGGCTGCTCAAGTCAATGCATTAATGGTAGGCCCATGCCAGAAAGAGCCAGGAAACAAAGGGGAGGCTTTGGCAGCCTGTCCGCATCACCAGGCTCTGGCTTGGTGACACAGAGAATGTGCCTTTGGCTAGGAGAGAAACACGGTGACTGAGTGTTTCAGCAGCACTGTACAAGAAGCAGAAGAGACTCAGTGGTCTTTACACTCTCATGCCCAGGTTTCAGGCATGTTTCCCAGTGAGAAGAAACTGCTCAGGGAGTTAGGCTCATCTCTAAAGACCACAGTTTTAGAAACTTTGTTGGGTTTGTGTTGCCTTCCTTCCTATCTGGAAAGACAACAGCAGTTGTCAGATGCTTCTTTTCTGCTCTTAAGGCCATCTCCACAGCCAAAGGACTGGAAGCACTTAAAAGCCAAAGGAAAGTGTTGCCTGAGAATAGAGTTTGTTTGGAGTTTGTTTGCATGTGGTAAGGCTTGAGTTCCCCCACTGCTGCAACCACAACTACAGCAGATGCTGATGCGTTGCAGGCACATTTTTAGGAGGGGTCCTTGGTGGAAGTAGTTCAGGCAGATGGCAATGGGCTTTTGTCCAATGGCACGCAGGACAAGGGACAGGTGAGAAAGAGAGTGGGATCAGTGAGTATTTGCTCCTTACCGTGATGGGACTTTGGTTCCAGTAGGGAGGTTCTTGCTCTATCATTTCAATCCCCACAATTCCAAAAGACCATATGTCCACTTTGGGACCATATGGTTGACCTGTCAGCACTTCGGGCGCCAGCCACCAAGGAGTCCCGACTACCGAGCACCGTCTGCTCTGCTGAGGGCTGAGCTGAGTAGAGAGGCCAAAATCACCTGAGGAGAAAGCAAAACACTGTTTTTATTTGAATTCTGTGCAATTAGGAAAGCAAGCCAAAGAATTCCCCAGTAGAAGTGTTTGAAAATGTGCTGTTGAATCTCCTGGCATTGGCGACTTTTAAACGCCCCCCATTTTTTACACTGTCTCCAGTAGTGTCTTTTGTTCTTTGGAAGCTTTAGACTTGTAACTCCCTCCCTCGGGAAGGGACACACACAGAGCAAGGCCACTCTTGACTGCTTGTTCCTTCTCCTATCTCTGTGCACGTTGCAACTGTGCCCTCAGCTCACAGCAGGTGTCCCTGCGCTGCCACCAGCACCATTTTTGGGGAGCTGGCTGTCACTCCAAGCAGCCCCACCCCCACATCCCTGGAATGCTGCTCCTGACCAAGAATACACTGACCCAGCTTGACAGAACCATCGGTTTTGAGAAGGATGTTATCACTCTTCACATCTCTGTGGATCACATGGTTTGTGTGAAGAAAACACAGTCCTTGCAGGCACTGAGAGAGAAAACAGAAAGAGGAGGGCAAAAATGAGTGATGTGATTTCATCCCACAAGAAAGGCAACAAAGAATCCAAAAGATTCCCTCTCCAGGGGAATGGGCAGTAATGGCAGAACACAGTGCCACTGAGAGGAAGAGCTTGCTGCTCCAACACTTGCAGAGCAGGACCTTTCTGAGGAAAGGCATGTCAACTTCTGAAAGAGCAACAGCACCTGCTGTTGTAGATTGTTCCCTGCAAACCAGCCAGGATGACTGCTGCTGCAGTGCATGTGCTGAGAAGCAAAGAGCCTTTTGGCTGCACTCCTGTCCTTGTATGCTGAGGCCTGAGAGAAACGAGTCTCTCTCTTTTTTCTTTGCTGATCATTTCAAATCAAGCCACCAACACCTTTGCTTTCACAGGCAAGGAATGCAGTGAAGACAGACTCCAGGCAAACATTTAGAGAGGCAAGGTGGAGAACAGCAAATAAAACGACATGAGCCAGAGCAAGAATACATAAGCAGGAGAGAAGAGTACTGGCACTGAGTACAGGGAGTGCAGGGGCACTGGCAGGCCTTTCACTTGAGATGCTTTTACTTGCCCATAGCATAGCAGCAACACAGAACCAAAGCTTGGCACAGGAAATCACTGCAGGTCTGAGCCCCTGTTTCCCAGACAATCCTGCCCAAGCTCTCAGAAACACAGATGGGATTGCTGACCTCCCGACTGATGGCTGCTGCCTCATCTTCATACAGGGAGGTCGTGCTGAGGATATCGTTCAGGGTGCCTCCGTCCATGTACTCCAGCACCAGCCAGAGTTCCTCACCCACAAGGTAGCTGAAAGAAGGAAACAAGGCTGTGGAGATGAGCATGCATGGCTACGTTGATTTTTGCTTCCAGGTTTCTTATTTCCAGATGCCTTTGTGACAAGGACAGAATCATAGCAATAGATATTCCCTCTTGGCTGTGCATTGTTTGCAAGCTGTGCAGTCTCAAGGAGACAGGCACCGCTGTGAAAAAGGAGATGTCTTAGATGGCTAACAAGTGAAAAATGCAGTTTAGAAACAGCCCAGATAAAAAACCGTTCAGGCATGGTGTTTCTGGAAAGAAGAACCTAGTCTTCCTGGCATGCCCTTCAATGGCAAAGAGTGGCAACAATCCAAGGGAAATCCATTTTAGGAGGGTTCATCAGCACTTCAGAAACATGAAAAAATCAATCCTAAATAAATGTGGAGGCAGTAAACTTCGAGGCTGATGACTAAGGAAGATACAGCTGATCCAGGTATTGAAGAATTTTGGAATAATTTTCAAACTAGGTGTGCCAGGGAAGACTCATGCAGACAGGATGCACTCTCTTCTCATCCATTGGAGATGAGTAGAGAGATAGGAATAAATAAAAATTAACAGCTCTACTTTCTGCCACTGACCAAAGTGGGTTTTTAACCTCTCATGTTTGCTGTATGTAAATGCACACATGGGACAAGACCATAACTACTCACCTGTCTAAATAATTCACAACATTGGGACTCCTGTACCTCTTCATGATTTGGATTTCATTAACACTTCGTTCCATTCTCCTATGTCCTTGAATATCTATTTTCTTTATGGCCACCTAAAATGACATTGAAAATCAGTAACTTGAGCAGTTGGTGGCAAGAGACAACAACGCACCTGGAGGAAGTGATTTTGCAATGACACAGCTGAGCTGTGCCAAACTGCCTGGTGATTAGGCACTGCAGTAATTAGGAGCTTACATTCCAACAGCCCATTTCTCTGCTGCCTTGGGGGCCAGTTACAGGACACGTGGGGCCACTGACATTTTGCCTTGTCCACTTGGTAACAGTTGTGTCTCAACTATCACCCACAGACGTCTGACCACAATCTCTGCTGCTCTTTCTAGGATTCACAAGAAGTAATCAATGCCTTAATACTCTGTGGATACACCTTGGGCTATGGGCAGGGCTTAGGGCTTTTAGGGCACCTTGCAGATCTCTCCCTATGTGCAGTTGCCAAGTGCAGCACTGCAGGTGGCTAAGGAACTACCAGTAACTTTCCGATGGATTTGCTGGCAGCCAGAATCGAGAATTCAGGACTGTGAAGCTGTAGCCCCAAAGAGCAGGGAGGTGCTCTAAGGCACCACCTTTGTTTTAGCAATGGAGAGCGAGTGAGCGCGTCCTTGTCTGAAAGGAAACGCTGCCCTGCGTGCCTGCCTTCCGACAGCTGAGGAGGACAAAGTGCCAAATGTATTTTGCAGGCTGGCACCAGTCTGTGCTTCTTGTGCCTTTTCAGCACGGCTCTAGCCAATGCTCCATCCCCAGCTCACACCAGAGGGGAAAGCCCCTCAAGAGCAGCAGAGTCTGCAGGGGCTCTTGACATTTACCTCTCCTCCTGAGGCAGTGTCGAGTGCTTTAAACACCTCTCCAAAACTCCTAGAAACAAAAGAGAAGCAGAGAAAGGAGAAGCCATTTAGATCTTGCAGTGAAAGCCAGCACACACAGGAGATCTGTGCTGTAAATGCCTAAAACCTGCAGGACACTGGAAGCATGGAGATGTCCTTGACAATGCCTTCTGAGCACACTTAGAAATTCTGATCAGCACTGACAATCTAAGCCCAGTGCCTGAACACATTTGCAGCTTGTCTGACTTCACGCCTGATACCTATTCCACCATCAAAACACTTGATGCATAGTTATGTAAAATTAGCATTGCTTGGACTCACCCACTGCCAATATTTTCCAGTTCAATGTATTTGATGATGGGATTTTCCATCTTCACCATTCTCCCTGAGGGAAACAAAATGCAAGATGTTCACTTTAAAGCAGAGATCCCACCTTCTCGGAGATACATAAGGCAGCCCCACTGTCTGGGGCTCTGAGCCCTCCCTTGGTTAGCCAGCTCTGAGCTGGCTAATAACAACAGGGACAGGTGCTGGAACAACAAGAAAAGAACAGCACATCCACAGCACAAGTCTGCCTGGCACAGAGACTGATTTCTTGCATCCTTTGATGTTAGAGACCTCTTGACAGCAGAGGAGTCTCCTCTCAGAGGAGACTGAGACCAGAAGAGAATACCTACCAAGGCAAGTAAGTTTGTCATCTAGAAATATTGAGGAGAGCTGGAACTAACAGCGCATTTGTTTTCTTGCGAATAAAGACTGCAAGATTTAGAAAAGGTTTCCTACTTGCTAAGATTAAATGCACCTGGACATCCAGAATCAATTGCTCTGAACAGATGTCAAGTTCAGAACAGGAGGAATATTGCCAAGTGTTCCCATCTTTTCCACCTTGCAGCAGTTTGCCAGAATAATGCCTCGGCGTTTGTAAACCAGAGCAGCTCATGCTAGAACCAATTGCGACGGGGCTTTCAGCATCAGGACCCGCACCCTTTATGAGCAGGCTGAGCTCAAAGACGCCCTTGTCCGTGCCCTGCGTGAAGAACCACGCCGCTTCTCTTCACCCTGACAGCGCGGATCAGTCGCTCCCATTGCACTCGCCCTCTCGGCACTGCACATGTCCCCATCTTCCCAACTCAGCACGGCAGGCACGGGCACAGAGGACAGCAGTGCTCCTCAGGCACCCCTGTGACACAGAGAGCTGCCCAGAGCAGATGCTGACCCTCTTGTGAGTCCAGGCCGTGCGAGGCAGAAGCCGGCCCAGAGAAGGGGCTGCAGCCTCAGGCAGCTCCGTGCTGCAGCAGCCGGGCTGCAGCGGGACCCTCCCATGTATGGGAGGCTCCAGCCTCTGCAGTCCCTCCAGCCCCCAGGGGCAGGGCAGCGACCACAACAAGGCTGGCAAAGCCCAAGCATGAGCACTGAAGGGCACTGATGGGAAGAAGCCAGAGTGAGCCTGAGCCCCGTACAAGCTTTTGCCCCCATTCAGGAGACAAAAGGATGGGCTTTGAGATCAGCCCCACCGAGGTGTGGATCAGTGCCCTTTTTGTCCCAACAGGTGATGGTAGACACAGAATCCACTGGGCTCTCTTCTCAACTCTACCAGGTCTTATCTGAGAGCACAGCACTGGCAGTTATTGCGGGGAAGAAGCAGATTCATTGGGTTGTGCTGCAGAATCACAAAGGGCTTGATTTGTCCTCCTGGAGACTGATCTGAGCAGGGATTCTACCAGTGGCTAGAACTAAGGCAGTCACAGCCATCTGCTGATGCAGGAACAATTCCTGCTTCTGCCTTCGGCAGAGAGGGAAGCCCAGGCAAACTCCAGCCAGTCTAAGCTGCCCTCAGAGGCAGCAGGAACACCCAGAGCTCTCTCTTGATGCCTTGGAGCAATGCCAGCACTTCTGTGACACTGAAGTGAGGAGAACCCTTTGGTACAGCTCTGCTGACATGTGCACACAATACACTGTCCCTCAGGTAAGAAAGATAGCAGACGTACTGTGTTGCTCCAGGGAGTCACCCGCCATCTCCAGTTGCTGAGCAGCAGCTGGGTCAGCACGGGAGGTGAACCAAGTGCTCAGGCTCCACGTCTTCGGCTGGGGAGCAAAGGCTCCTTGGGACGGCGATGCTGCAGCAGCTTCAGTGTCAGAGTTGGTGTAGATCTGAGAGAAGAAATGAGTTGATGTCAGGAAGGTGTGGCAGAGATTGCCCTGAAATGCAAGAGAGATTGCCATTTGAAATGCAAGCCCTTAGGAAGCTGCTGTCAGCCACATGCAGAGCTCTTCAACTGGATTGCTTTGGATGTCCACTTGTGAAACCAAATGCTCAAAACCAAAGGCTGGTTTTACTCAAGTTCATAGCCACTTTCTTGTTCTAAAGGATGACTGCAGCAACAACCGCTCCACTTCCTCCCAAAGACTCCTTTCCCCCTCCTAGGTCTGCAGATATATTTCCAGCTCCTCATTCTCATGTTCTACCTCCTGCCATGAAATTCTCTTTTTCTGCACCTTCCTTGGGACGTGCTTATCCTGCAGCATCTCTGGATGGTACAGTTCCTGGGCCTCATGCCAGCTTCGGGGCTCTTGGTTGCCTATCATTTGCTGGAACTCGCTGCAGGCTGCCAGGTAGGATGGCGACACTTCCACCTGAAGTCAAACAGAACAAAGCAGTCAGAGACTACAGCTTGTCCCTGTCAGCCAGGAGTCATTGGCTGGGAAGAAAGTAAAGGACAGGAGCAGATTAACAAGGGATACAGACAGCTTGTAGCTCGTATTCCAAATCTATGTGAATGACCATGTTCACCTGCAAAAACACCTCAAGAAACAAGGTCACCTGGAAGAAGCCTGCAGGAGTTCATTGGGATGACTGCTGGCTAAATGGCCAAGGGAGTAATGCCACTGTCTAGAGCATCAGCTGAGATTCAGCAGAGCAGGAAGTGTCCTTGAGAGCAGCTCTGACAGAGGCCTCATCAGGATGGCACTCAGAGGCAACACCCCACCCCCCTGCTGCTCTGCACTGCAAAGGCAAGGAGGGCAGAAACCACCCCTTGGGTGACTGCAGTGCCTATTGATATTTCACTCGCTTTTCTAGAGCCTTTTGCTCCTGAAGGAGGCAATTAATTTTCTCTTTGATGATTTTAATTTTTTTGTCTGGCCTCTTCTTCCTTGCCTTGATCCTAGCCTCAGTTTCCTGCAGCTGTGCCGGCACCTGTTTGTCCATGTTCTGTCAACAACAATGGAAAGGACTCTCTTTCATGAGTGGAGTGGCTGCCATTCTTTCATTCACCTGTTTTTGTTGACTGTCCCTCTGCATAGGGAGATTCTTCTCCTCTTGGATGTCTTCATTCCTTCTCTTCACTGCCATGTCACTCTGAGCTTCGGGCAGCTCTGCTTGTGGTTCTACCTGGATGTTCTGTGCACACAAATGCAGAGCAAGTGACTGGGAGCTGCCATCAGACTCAGCGTTTCCCTCTTTTAGCCTCAAAATCACATTGATTCAGCCACTTCTTTCTGCTTCCCTACCCACATCTGCTCCCAATGTAACCCTCCTGTCCCAGGGCTGATCTCTTCAGATTCCAAGGCTCTGTGCTTCTAGTGCCTGTGGGATTCCTGGCCTCCTCAGTCCCAAGAGCTGTGGTTTATGGCCTTCTTCCTACCCTTCCCTCTGTGCCCTGGCCAGTCAGGCTTACCTGGCCTTTCTCCTGTGGCACTTCCACCTGCTGCCCGAGCTGCTCTTCCTGCTCTCGGGCTGGGAACAGCTCTCCCTGAATCTGGCATGGTGTCTCTGATGAAGCACTCTGCTCCTGCTCTCTCTCTAGAAGCACCTGCACAGAAAGCAAGAGAAGATGGGTTTCAGCTTCCCATATGACCTTTATGGGCCAAGACTCAAAGACTGCTGGCTTCAAACGTTCTCAAAGCACTGGGCTGCTGCTCTGCTGGGTCATTCTCTGTTTGAGGGGAGGTACAGATTCCAAAGTGGCCCTGGCCCTACAATCAGGGGCCATCTGGGACTGAAGCTGCAAGAGCCTCTCAGGCAGCTGACAGGGAAGGTGTGGCATTTCTCAAGGGTTAGGTGAGGGCCTCCCTCTGCTTGTGCCATGTCCTGTTTGTCTCTCCTGAAGGGATACGTTTAGGTGAGCATTGCATCTTCCACTGCTTTGGAGCAGAGCCAGGAAGATTCAAATAGATAGATAAATAGACAGATCTTACTTTTATAATCTGTCTTTACTATACTGTGGGATTTACATCCTTTGAATGGAGAGAGATATAATTTTCTCTGCTAGGTATTTTTTAAGAGAAGGCAGTGAGAAACTTAGAGAAGAAAAGAAAACAATTATTATCTCTACTTGCTGTTCTTGTTGTTTAGTACATGAAGAATGTGTATAGTGATTGTTTACTGAAAGTGATTTGTTAATTGCATTTTAGGGATAGTTGTTTAGATTGATTAGGTAATTAGATAAAAGACTGTATGGAGACAGTCACTAGTTTTTCTTTAGTATCTTTTTAGTATAGTATTTCTTTACTATAGTTTTAACATAGTACTAGTGTATTATAACGTAGCTTAATGAAGCATTTGTTTAAACTTCTAATTCACAGAGTCAAAGCACATTTTTTGCCACGTGGGGGTCACCCTGAATCAATAATGTCCTTTCTGTCGCTACACACATCAACAGTCGGTAGCAGTGCCCCAATCAGAAGCCATCCTGAACTTGCTCTCCTGTTGCTTCAGTAACCCACACTCTTGGGGATTCTGGAGCATGTGGGTCCTTATGGAATGCAGTCAGACTCAGAGCACTGCACTAAGAACAGCACTCTTTGTGCATCTGTGCTCGGGCAAGTTCTTCTCTTGCACTTGACCACACTGATGGTGCTAAAGTGGCTGGAATCAGAAATGCAGCCCAGCCCTTCCCACCTCCTCTAATCTCTGAGGGCCAGCTGGAATTTAAGCGGATTGATTTCCTGCTCAAGGCCCAAACACAGCACACACTGATTCCCTGGGCTGCCAAAAGACATGGGAGCCGTTGACTGGAAAATGATGGGCAAGCCCTACTGGCTGGTCTAGCACCAGAACAGCTCATTCTGCACCAACATCCCTGCCCCAAACTATGTGTTCTTGTGCAAAAATACTGCATTATCCAGAACTGCCTCCTTGAAAACTAAAATTCTAGGAGAATTTCTGCCAGTGCTGTAAAAGTGCAGGAAAGACTGAGACAAAGCTCCCTTGCTCCCTGGAGAAGGAGAAATTGCACAAGGGTTCTTATTCTATCAAACAAACAAATCAACAAAATATGAAAGTGTTACCCACACCAGTGTCTAAAGCACTTGGATGCAGTGAGGGGATGTCTGGAAGGGAAACAGGCCTTGCGCTGAGCTTTGGATCTATGGATCTAAGGCAGCGATTTATGGAAGTCCGCCTGAAGGTGCCTCATGAGCCCCCCCATTGTCCAGGCTAAAGCTCCCTCAGCACCTCCTCCCTGGCCTTGTGCTGCACCCCCTTGCCCAGCTCCCCTGTCCTTCTGTGCACACGCTGCAGCCCCTCCATGACTTTCTGCTCCCCAGGGCCCACAAGTGCACACAGCACTCCAGCTGTGGCCGCAGCGCTGCCCAGCACAGGGCCACACTCACTGCCCTGCTCCTGCTGCCCCACTGCTGCTGGCACAGCCACCATGCCCTTGGCCTTCTTGGCCCCCTGGTCACACGCTGCCTCATCTTCAGCTGCTCAAGGCCGCCAGCCCGGCATCCTTTTGGCCCACGCAGCTCCCCAGCCACAAAGGTGCCTATTTGACTTCAGATACAGCAGGCACCATTGCAAGATGGCCTTCCTGTTCTACCACCTCATGTTCCAAGTAGATATTAGCCACTGCCCCTTCTCACCAGTGAGGGCTCCTTGCTGAGCTCCACGTGGCCTCTGGGCTCTGGGTGCAGCCTGTCCCCGCACTCGCTCAGCAGGTGCCTGGACACAACCGATAGGGCGCTGGCAGTATGCTTGTTCAAGTGCAGACCCTGCAGGGCTGTGACAGCCTCCGGCCTGCCCTCAGCCACTGCCCTGACAGAGTCTGCTGCTCGCTCCGGTGAGGCTGAGGTGACATCAGCCCCTGCCTGCAGCTCAGCCGTACCCTCGGTTGTTGCGGTGCTGGTATTTCTGCGCCCAAGGCCCAGGAACCTCCGCAGTATCTGCAACAGAAGGAAGGGCAGGAAGAGAGGGACGTTCCGTGGCCTGCTCCAAGCACGGCGCTGGGCCGAGCAGTGCCAGCAGGCCCAGCCCAGGTGGGGACGGCCGCAGGTACCTGCGCTGGTCTGTGGAAGCAGCCGCGAGTGGGATCCCGCTCCAATGTCCCATCCTTGCCCGCATCTGGCAAAGAGCAAATGCAGCCAGAGATGAGGGGCTGCGGGAGAAGCCGGAGAACATGGCCTAGCCGTGCACGGCCCAGGCAGGGACAGCCCCCGGCTACCCAATGGACCAGAGCACGGCCAGCAGGGGCAGCCCAGCCCCTCTTACATCCTGTCTTTGGGGACATCCATAGGGGCAGGGATGGGATGGGGCAAGGGCGGCCACAGGCACCAGCCCAGCAGCCCGGCCCTGCCACTCACCGTCCTGCACTGGCTGCAACTTCTCCGGCTCTGCAGGCTGCTGTGCTGGGGAGGCTGCAGGCCCTTTCTTTTTCTTCCCCGAAGCACCCTGAAGAGCCTGAGCACTCTGCCTGCCATTCCGCTTTTTGGTCTCTAGGGCACCTTTGAGCCAGATGACTGGGAAAAGCTGTGATTGAGAAAGTCCCGCACTCTGGCCACAAGGCCAGCCGCAGGAGAAATGGCTTGGAAAACCTGGTGGGTCAGTGACGAAAGAGCTGGCTGTGTGGGGCTCCTCACAGCACAGCTCTGCCACGTCCTCTCCTCTCACGTGCACCGAGCACTGTGGCGTTGCTTCATCACCGCCAGCAGCCACTTCACCACGTGTCACAAAGGGCCCTGTTCCATTCCGTTCCATGGTAACCATGCTGTGCCGTGTCAGCAAGGGCCCTTGGACATGCTGCCAAGTTCTCTGGGGCTACCCCAACCCTGCCCCAAATGCCTCTGATTGGAACAAATCCATTGCCCCAAGTGTCTAAGACTTCCTGGGACACACCCAGCCCAGCCAAGTGCTCAGGGGAGGACTCTCCACGGTGCCAGGCCAGCACAGCCCAGCTCACTGCTGGCTCTGGAGCAGAGCAGCTTCCAGCAAGCACGGGGCAAACACATCTTGCCAAGAGTTAAAACTCACCAGATAGGGGAGGTGGCATGAATGTGTGCATCAAGGCCTTTGAATTCACAGCTCCCCAAGACAGCTTTGGGGCACTTGGCTGGACAAACAGGATCCGGCTCAGACCTGTGCTCAAAGGCGGGCAACAAACCCTGCCGCAGGTGCTTGGCTTGGTCTCTGCAGGCCCAGGCAGATGCCAAAGCTGCTCTTCACATCCTTCCCCTGCCCCTCAGCCAAGTGCGAGGACTGAAGGAAACACAGGAAGTCAAATGGAGACACTTGCACCTGTCTCATTGGGGGCTCCTGGGGAAGCAGTTTCCTTGGCAATCAAGCCCCTCTCTTCCAAGGGCACTCCCCAAATGTGTACATTTCCTGGGCAACACCAACCTGCCCTTAAGTGCGGGGTGCGGAGGTTCATGGGCATCACACCATAACCAATATGATCCAGTGAAGCTAAATTTATTATTCCTAAAAAGACTCTATTTATAATAAATCTCTACTGTCCACGCCTCTCTAGCTAATATATGATTGGTTAATCCTAGTTGTTCACACTTCTAAAATAGAATGCTGATTGGATTATCTAAGTTTTCATGCATCTTGCTGGGGTTGTATGGCCCCCCCCATGGCTCACTTTCCCATGCTTGCTGACAAACTTGCTGAGTCCTGATGACTCTTCTTCTTGCGTCTTCTTCAAGGATATACCGACCCCATTTCTGATTATGTCCATAATTCATTCTTTGTGAACGTGTTCATTCTCCATTATTACAAGCAGGCTGGATTGTGCATCGGCTGAATACGGCCGTTGTCTTGCAAAAACTCCTCCACCTGCAAAATATCTTCAACAGTTCCCCGCTTTTGTTTTTGCACAAGCCAGACTGATTTAAAAGCATGGTCAATTTCTTTTTGCTCACAGCGTAGTAAGCAAAGCACTATTAGCAGAAATGAAAAAAGAATGAAATACAAAGCCAATAATATGTAAGATTATTTATTCATTACATAGCCAAGAATACCTAATACCAAAGCATACTAAGTCCTTGAGCCAGCCTCTTATTTCCCAGGATTTTAGCCACTCATCCAAAGAATTCTAAACAACTGTCAGATTTATCATCTTCTCCTTAAGCAATGACACTTTCTTGTCCATAGATTCAGAGTGCTCAGAGATATTCATGCAACACATCCCTTCAAAATCTTCACACCCATCTCTCTGTGCTAGCAACAAAAACACTATTGTAGCCCTATCCTGTAATACAGCGTGGTGTATGCTACCTGCATCAGTGGTAAGCTCATTCAGTATTGCAGATGTAATGTTAATTGGTTTGTCTGTCCAACAAGCCAATTGTTTGAATTGTGTAAGGGCCTGTGATGAAGCTACTCCTGGTGTAAAAAGTGATGCCAGTATAACCATAGGCATATTCTACAATTCTACATTATCCTTACAGTCTGAGCCTAATAGATGCACACTATGTTTTGGACATTGGAATTTGTGCCTGATGTCAAGCATCTGTTGAATGCTAGAGGCAAACAGTGTCAATTTCCTAAAATAGCACAGTCCTTCTCATGTCTCTTTCTCAGGAATCTCCGGCTAAGTTTAATCTCCACAAATGAGAAAAACTCCAGGAGGTGACATCCTTGCACATTTTGGTTTTAGGGATACAACCATGTCCAATTGGCACAGTCTGCCGTGGTATTGTAATACCAGGAAGAAACAGGAGATATCCAAGTGCCATCATCACCGGGGTTTCCTGATTTCTCCCTAATCAGCTCTTTACCCCTGTGGTACTCATAGAACAAACAGTAATTTCCTGGCACTGATGCCAAAATATCTAATTCCTGTGGTCACTGACTTGTAGTATTTAAACCTTGAACGATTGTAAATGCCTGAATTCCTAACGGATTTCTAGGGATGCTTTGTTTTTCACGCCAAATTTCTGTGATCATCCCATTTTGATTAGTGCACCAATTTGAACAGGCCTTACTTAAGTTGCCATAAATTTGAGCTCTGGTCTAATTTCCCATTTCTTCCATTGAGTCTAAAGGAATTCCAATGAAACAGGTGCCAAATGGATCTGAAGGTGGAGCTAGTGATAGGCAGAAAGATTCCTGCCTTGTTCTGTTAGCCTATGTAACCTTCATCTTAGCTCGCTGCTCCATCTTGTATACCCCCTGCGTTTCCTTAATCACTCCACTAATCAACATTGTTAATATTTGCCAGACTGGTGCCATTGTTGCCCTTGTGGTCCGTCACGCCTGCGCTTTGCCCAAGCTGCTTTAGCTTGTCCTCACGCCAAATCTCTCAAGTGATGTGTTTGTGGTATTGCTATTCTTCCTCTACATTCTGTAGCTAGTATCTTGCTCTCTAGCACAATTTGATTTCCTAGAGCAATTAAAGCAAGTTTAAACTGCAATTGCAGCAACAATCTTTGCTTCTATATTTCTATCAAAGATACATATTAGAGAAAACTCTGATATCTTCGTGAGTTATGCCTTAAAAATTTAGCTAATGCCATTCTCGGGGTACTAGTGTTAAGTGTATAAGAGCAGTTATTGCATATTAGGTTGATAGGCTTAAATTTTTGCTTTTTTCCTCGGACCACTACGCAATTATGTTCTTCACAAATTTCTCGCCAAGTTTTTTAGTTACACTTGATACAATGAACCTTAAGCCATGGCTTACATGCACAACTATGCAGATACCAAGAATTTTCTATCTGATTTACAACTTGTGAGGGAAGTGAAGGTCCACGTGGCTGGAATCCAACAAATGCCTTTATCTGTAAGTAAGCACATAGACCTTCTTCCTCTTCATTTCACTGTAGCTGGTCCTTCCCACACCCCTGCTGCTGGACTTTTGAACATGACCTGAATGCCGTCAGGCAATTCCTCCCTTGGATTATGTGTGAGGGCATGATGCACAAGAATAGGTGCATCTTCCCTGTCTCCTGTTGTTCCGAGGTAATTAGGCACAAAATTGGCTTTAGCTGTTTTTTCCTCAGGGGATAACCCTGGAGTTCCCCCTTTTTGTTTTTGCAGCATGTCCTTGAACATCTGATGGGCACTCTCAATAATTGCCTGTCCAGTAGGATTGTGAGAAATACCTGTGTCACGTCAAATACCCGATAAATTACAGAAACCTTTGAATCTTAAGGAACACGATGCAGAACTATTGTCATTCTTAATTGCTAAGCGGATACCTAATATGGCAAAGAAATTGAACAAATATTTCTCAACATGACGTCTCACCTGTTAAGGGAGTAGCCCATAAAACACAAGCATAGGTATCAATGCAAACATGTACAAATTTTTCCTGACCAAATTCTTATACATGAGTTATATCCAATTGCCATAACTGCAAGACCTGAGTACCCCTAAGGCTAACACCATGCCTAAACCAATGCCATCTTGTTGACCGGTCAGGACAGGATCACGCAATACTAGAAGCATCAGTAAAGGGAATAGCAAATTGTTTACCTAACATTTTTGCAGATTGATGAAGAAATGCATGTGAAGATTTGGCCTGTCATCCTGTACCACTTCCCTGTCACCTCAGGGCCACCATGGCCCTCGGCTGCCCCACAGCCCTCAGCCCCAGCAGCAGCTCAGGGTCAGCGTCCCTTTGGCGCCACCGCCCGCTCAGCACCCTCAGCCCCCTCTGTCTCACCGTCCTTCAGCAGCTCCTCAGGGGACAGGGCCTGGGGCCAGTGGCAGCTCCCACCGCTCCAGGGACAGCCGGGGCTGGAAGTGCTGCTCCGCCCGGCCCGGCCGCCAGCTCGGACCCAGCACAGGGACAGGGGACACAGGGGATATCGGGGCAAAAGCAAGAGGTGAAAAAGGCAGCCAAGGGGGGAAAGAGGTAAAAATGCAGCCTAGGCTTACACAGCTCAATCTATGCATCTAAACTTCCACATACCTCTAACTAAATAACTAAGCATATTTCTAGATCTATATCTAAGCATCTAAATTTAAGCATCTAAATGTAGGTGCCTAAATGTAGGCATCTAAATGTAACTCTATTAATGTATAAATGTAGATCTCAAAATCTAGAAATGTAACTAATTCTACCCCATCTAGAACAATAGAGATCAATTTACCTATATAGATGTATATATATGCACATATAAACAGACCTCTGTAAATCTATAAATGTAACTATATGGATATCGAAAGAGAATTGTAGAAATCGATAATTCTATGTGTACACTATGGGATTCCACCCGTCTGATGCTCACAGGCTCTCCCTCTGGCCCTTCTTCCCTTGCAGGGCAGCCCTCCTGACAAGGCAGATTAGCTGGAAGTCTGGGAAGCAAAGGGAACACTGGGTCAATATTGGCCTCTCTGCATCATTTGTCCCTTTGGAAGTAACTGTCCTTCTATCAAAGTCTGTAAAAATGAGCCAAAAGGCAAAATCTCACTTGGCAATTTGAAGCCTGCTCCTCAAAGAGCCAGACTCCTTCCAAGAGTTTATAACTTCTGAAGTTTTGAAATATCCCAATACACTGAAAGCCCTCAGTGTATTGGGATACTTTCGCAGGGCCAAGGGCCCCCATGAGAGCTTGAAACACAGACAGACCCAGCTGCCACAAAGAAGCCCAGCCTGGTTCTTTCTCTGTGCTGACAGAGACACCTCAGTCCTCACGGAAATGGCTGAAGCTGAAGGTGCTGGCAGCTGAGTTATGAACTAGCACCGTTCCCTGCCATCCACAACCTGCCCTCTGCAGTGAGCCACAGCTCCTCCAAAACAACCACCAGCTCTGGGATGAACAGCTGGGTGACAAATGACCACGTAATATTGGCTTAGGCATTTATGTATTAGCTGATGGATGTTGTTAGTGATTATAGGTATTTAGAAATAGCATCAGTTAGAACTCTTTTAGCTGCTTGTAATAAAACAGAATCTATCAGCTTAAGTTTGCACTGCTTTGCTCATAGAAACAGTAGTGTAATGAATATAATATCGATGCATCACTTATGGAAACAATTGTGTGATGAATGTACTGTGTTATAGACCCTAGCAAAACATAACGGGAAAAAAGGCTTGTGTGTAACTAAAACCAGTGTAAGGCTGTCCACTGACCAAACTGTCCAAGGGATAAAATAATCCTGACACAAGGCAGAGCACCAGAGGACAATTAGAGAATATCATGTGAAATTTAGAAATTTAGGGAGAACCTACTAAAGCCTTATCAGAGGAGGTGAAACAGCAGAAAGGAGACACAAGCAGAAAAAAAATATGTTGACATGATGACACGTTGTCATGCAGTAAACCTGAGTGCGAAGCAGTCAAAATAAGGAGTTCCCACAAGATCAGAAAATTCCCAAGAATGCTTGAAAAATTCATGAAACACATGAATATACTTGCCTCTCAGCAAAGTAACACCATAAAGCTAACACTGACACTTAGCACCAGGTGTTGTTTGGGTGTTAGCCCTGAGCACCACAGTGCTGCAATTATTGTGTTTTTTCAACCTATTAGTATTAAACTTTTAATAATTCTAAGCAGTGAATTCTGTTTCTCACAGCTGTGAAGGAAAGAGCTCCCTAACAGGACTGCAGGCAGCACCAGCTTTGCTCAAGGATGCAGACCCAAAGTGCTCTCTCTCTCCTTTAGTTCTCACTAATTTTAAGGGGTGATTTCAGATTTTTGTTGAGCTCCTGGTTTTGTGACTAATGATTTCCTTGGCCTCAGAGCTTCTGCTGCTTGTATTTTTAATGTATCTCACTACAGCTATCAGCAGAGTGCCACTACATGGATTTAATGCTTGGAGACAAAATGCTCAGATTTCTACACTGACCTTTTGCTGGGCTTTTCCTCTCTTGCTTCAAGAGTCACTCAGGGTTGCCTCCAGAGCACTGACATCCTGCAGCAAACTTATCCCCACGGACATCAGCACAAAACTGGGACACCTGGCTTGGTGACACAACTGCCACAAGGTCAGGTTTATTCCCTGCTCTCTTGCCCCAGCAGAGGACTCAGTGTCAGAGCCTCTGGAGAAGCGTGGAGGGCAGGGCTCAGGGAGGTTGTGCCCATGCACAATTTGAACTCAAGGCACCAGGAAGCACCAAGCCTGCAGACAGGAACTCAACCCTTCTCATCTCTCTCACTGCCAGAGGCAGGCTCAGAGCAGCCATCTCACCCCTCTCTAAACCAGTGGGGGCTCTGTCCTTACCAAGCTCCTCGGGCTCCTGGGAATTGTTCCTGCAGCTCTCGGTGCCAGGCAAAGCTCCCTCTGCTGCAGCTCTGTCCACAGGCTCCCCTCCTGAAGACTCAGGGGTAACAATAATATTGCCCTTGAAAGAGAAACAGAAAGGAAGAAACCCTTCTCACCACTTAGACAAAACACCTGGTCCAAAAACTCCATGGCTCACACACTTCATCCCTTCTTCCTAACAACAACTCTGGGCCCCAAACCCCTTCAACAGTCAGAAAAATTGACTTCTCAAACACAGTCCAAAAGCTGTCAGAGCTGACAGTGTTGAACATGGAGGTGACACTGAACACATGGAATGGCTGCTAAGCAGGAGTCCTTCCAGCTCCTGGCAAAGGGATGTGCTCTTTCCTCCACAGCCCTGAGCACAGCAGTCTCATCCAGGCTGCAGCTTGGCAGGGACAGCATGGGAACACACATCTCTTCCCACAGAGATGCCTAAGAGCAAGGGGAAAGAGCTCTGCAACATGGACAGCAAGACTGGCCAGTTTGCCCAGCTGAGGATTTCGCAGATGGAAACTGGACTGCAGGCAGCAGCTTACTGAGAGGACAAGAAAGCTGCAGCTGCAGCCCAGCCCCAGCCACGGCTCTGGGAGCTCCCACACGCACGGCAGGGCTCACACAGCAGCAGCAGCTGCAGCCCAGCCCTTGCTTTGCCTTGGCCCCTCCACCCAAAAGAGGCACAGCCCACATCTGCTGCTGCAACAGAGGCACCTCTGGCGTGCCCCTCCTTGCCCGGGACACTGGGCCTTCAGTGCCATTTCTCCAAACACTCTTCTCTTCTTTCCCATCAAACAAAGCCTCTTAGAACCTACAAAGCTTCCACTTCCTCATCACAAATGCTCCTGCATCAGGGGTTCTTCCCAGGAAAAGGAACACCCAAACTTGGCCAACACAGCCTCACACCTTTCCATCCTTACTCATGGATGACATTTTCATTCCCTCTTCTTTAGGAAGTCACGCTTTCCCAGGAAAATCCTTCCTTGTCCATTCACAGCTGAACTCAAGAAGCTTTGCCTTCTCAGCCATGCAACAACATTCACAAGTTCTCAGTCCAGCCCCTTTCTTCCCTGCCCAATGCAGTTGCCCAAGCAGAGGGAGAAAACATCTCCTCCAGTGTCTCAAGCACCATGTCCAGATCTGGCGGTGGCAATTCCTCATTCCCAGGAGTATTCCACAGCCAGCTGTGGCTGTCCATGCTGCAGAACCTGCACTGGCAGCTGGAGTGCTGGGGGCTGAAGTGTCTGGCCTGGCTGCAAGAATCCAAACACATTGGTCAGGCTCCACAATGTGTCTTTGGGATGCAGAGCTCTACTGCTGCCTTGGATCAAACATCACAGGAAGTACACAGCAACCTCCGTTCCAGAAATGTATTCAGACTTCCCAGGGGATTGAAGGAGTGAGTTCTTCCTCTTAAAAATATTTATCCGAATTGTCGTGTACATAGTTAAAAGCATGGACTTGAAATCTGGTATAGACA
This sequence comes from Melozone crissalis, assembly GCF_028551555.1. Taxonomy (NCBI): domain Eukaryota; kingdom Metazoa; phylum Chordata; class Aves; order Passeriformes; family Passerellidae; genus Melozone; species Melozone crissalis. The sequence goes on along the minus strand of NW_026535783.1, from coordinate 13,631,205 downwards.
CACACAGAGACACACACACACACAAACACCCTAGAATCACAGCTTTGTGCATCCTCCCAGCAGCTTTGGGATTTGGCTACATTTGGTTTCTCATCACAAAAGACCACAGAAAATGGATTCACCCAGGAAGAGCCCAGATCTGTAGACATGCATGCTAAACTTGTACTGTGAGTTTCTTCTATAAACAGCCATGAGGGTGAGGCCATATTCTTCAGCTGCAGCTGTTGTGGGGCACACAGAGCTCATTTCAATGGCACGGCTTGATTTGCAGGGCAGACAGTCTTAAACATCTGCAATGTCCCATCAGAGTCCCAGTTTGGCTTCATTCAAAGGAAGAGGAGAGTGCACCTAACACTGACCACTTGTTAGGCAATATCTTTCACCGTGCCCTAGTACCCCTACAGAGAGTCTGTCTACAAAATGCCCAGAACACCCTCCAAATCTGCAGCGAGGACAGGAAAATGAGGCAGAGAATCTTTCTGTTTTCAAGGTCCCCCTTCCTAGGCAACTGGACACTTTCTACCTGCTTCTCACTTGAGATCTACCCATGATAGAGCACTGCAGGAAAACACTTGAAAGGGTCATTAACCAGGAGCTGCTTGGAAAGCAAGGGTAGAAGCTCTTTCCCTCCCTGATGGGCTGCGCGCTGGCAACTGCTTCTCTGAAGATGTGCAGCTGCTCCTCTCTGGAGAGGCCATGGAAGGGCTGTGATGGTCTATGGGTACCAGAGGAACGATGAGCTCAGGTTGGCATTTAAGCTCCATGGGAACAAGCAGAATGAAGAGCTCACAGTGAAGATGAAATCTGCCTGTTCCTGGCTTCTCTGATGAAACGCCAAGAAGTCCAGATGAAGCAAACACCTTCCCCCAAGAAGCTAGGAAAACCTCAGAATCCTGAGCACCTGCACTTAGCCTGGAATGGTGTGGAGGCAGCTCTAAATGCTCAGGTGAGGCAGCACTGAGGTCCTGGTCTGAGAGCGCTGCGTAGCAGTGAGGGAAGGAAAAGGGAAGCAAAGGGAAGGCTGGGTCACTATTGGTCTTTGGGTGTGCTTCCCTTGGCAGCAACTGTACTTCTGTCAGGGAAAACAAAAGCTCCCTGAATTGTTAAAACTGAAAATCATGGACAAAGACTCTCTAACTAGTCAAAGTAAGAAAGTGGTATGTTCATTACGCTGATGGCTGGCACAGGGGAGGGTCATTCCTGAAATCCGTGACCGCTGGCCAGGCTCGGCTCAGCACGGCACAGCACAGCAGGTTCCAGCAGGACAGGGAAGGGCAAGGCAGGCAGGGAGGGGCAGGGCAGGGCACTGGGAGCAGTGACAGGTTCTGTCCCCACGCTGCATCCCATGCCTGGGTAACCATCGGAGACAGAGAGGAAGGACATTGCTCATGCTCGGCTGGGGAAAGGATGAAAAGCGGGACTTAGAAAACATTAGTTTGGACTCCTTTTTAGCAGACTAGCTGGTTTCATCTCAGCATGTCCTACTGTCTTTGGCAGCGTTGGCGCATTTCTCGTGATTTGGAGTCTGCTACAGCAGCAGGAAGGGGCAGCAATTTTGTCAGCATGGATATCAAAGCCAAAGTGCTGCCCCACGGATGGATGTTGCTTTCTTCAAAGCATTTCTGGCCTAGAGTTGTAGTGAACTGACACTGGTGTCTTCCCAAACGGCGTTACTATTTTCTTTGTTCAGGAATCACCTTTTTTCTTTTCTTCCCCTCATCTGGGGAGAGCTCCAATGCAAATGCCTCCTGCAGCCAACTCCTGTCACTGTAGACTGACAAAGGAGATCTTGCAATGGAGAGAGACTCCCTAGAGGTATTGTGGGGAACTGAAGGGGGAAGCTTTGTCCCTTAGTCTTGAAGTCTTCTTGGGGAGCTGCTTGTGCTCTGGGGGACGGACACCAATGATGTTTATGCAAGCCTTGCGGGTTCATTCCTGAGCTTCCTGACACAGCACAGAGACTTTGGGGTTGTCATATTGGCAAACCAATTTCAGTCTCGTCACTTCTTGAAATGCTTCAATTATCCTTTTTTTTGCTTTTCTGCAGAAATATTGTCATCATCTATTCCTTCCAGAGGGTCTTTTCCTACTTTTTGGAGAATTCCCTTTTCTGCCCTCCCAGATCAGGCCAATTCCCAGGGCTCCTTCCCAAACTGAGGTGCAGCCCATGGCCTCCACTCTCCAGCTGGAACAGAAGGAAGCACAGAGTTTGTTGTTGTGGGAGAGGAGCTTCTCGTTCCTGCCTGCTTTCCCTTGGGGACATGTTGGTGTGTTCTCATTTGATAAAGGCAGGTTTAAACTCTGAAGCAGTTGTGTTTCGAACTGCTCCCTCCTCGAGCTCTTCTGCGGGTATCGTTGGACAAAATGATCTTGGTGGGAGCTCCCTGTGGCAGCTTAAGGAAGGAGGTTGATATTTCAGGGTTGTGACTGCTGAAAGCAGCTGGTTTTTGGAGGTGTCCAGAATTGGGAGTGGCTCCTTTTCTCGCCTGCCTGCAGAAAAGGAAGTTGCAAAGTGGGAATTTCATTTGCAGAGATGGCCGCCAGGGGTGTTTGCCAAGAGATGGGCTGGCAGAGAGGCAGGTCTCCTGCTAAACTGGCTGTGTGTTTGTTTTGATATTGGGGAGGGTCAGAGATGCAGACACAGACACCAGCTGAAGGAACAGTGTAATTTACTGTAATGCAAAAGTGCAAAGAAGAGTCAGAAAAGAATAAGCTAAGCAATGAACCTCAGCATTATTACAAAAGGGTGCCTCTGGTGATTAAGGAAGATACATCACCAGGTACCCCAATGGTTTCCCCTTCATCCAGAGCTGCACATCAGCTGGGGGAAGCTGTCCCAGCCAAGCCCTGCAGAGCCACGGCTGGGAACTGGGAAATGCTGCGGTGCCTCCACCTTTGCCGGCCACGAGGCTCCCGAGTGCGCAGTGAGAGTAGCCCGGCTCTGATCGTGCTGGACGAGCAATGTGCCAGAGCTTCTGCTGGGGCACAGCTGGTTTCATTCTCCTCTTGGTCTTCTCCTCAAGCCTGCCCAGGGCTCAAGGAGGAACCAAGGCCAGGTGTGGCCTTGTCCATTTTCCTCATGCAGAAAGATGCAGACATGCTTCACCAGTGAATGGAGGCAACAATATTTTTGACAGTAATACTTGGTTAAGGAGCAGATGCATAGAACATTGGGTTGGAAAGATCATCTAGCGGGCAGCTTTGGCTCAGGTCCTGTTGTGGAGGCTTCAGTCAGGGTCTGGTGTTCAGGCCTTAGTCCTTTGGTATTTTGCGGTGCACATCAATGCTGTGCAGAGCTGGAAACAAACAAGTCTGTCTTTAGCACATTTGAGACAGGGAACAGGATTAGCCCTGCAAGGCCAGGCTAGGGCCAAGAGCAGAATGCCAGCACCCTGCTTTTGCCCATAGGCAGCCCTGCAGAGCAAGCAGCCACTCCTGCCCAGGGGCTGAGGTGCCCAAAGCTGCCTCCCCGCTGTGCAGCTCTGCAGAGCCCGCGGGGCGCAGGGTCCTGGGCAGCCAGGGCAGCCCGGCTGCCTTGGAGCACAAGGAGTGGCCCAGAGAGAAGCTGCTGCCCTTTGCTTTGGAACTGTTCCTCAGAGTCTTGTCATTCATCCACAGTGTCTGATGTGTTTTCTTTTCCTCTCTCATATTTAACACAGCTTTTTGAGAAAATTGACTGAAGTGGCTTCTGCTGCTGGTGGTGGTGCTTTTGTCTGCAGGTGAGGGCAGGTGATTTGAACCAAGGATGTAGTCCATTGTTAACATCCCAGCTTTGCCAAGTCAAGAAAACCATTCACAATTGGGCTGCCAGTGCTAAGCAATTTTCCTACTTTTGGAAAGCTCCCATCTTAAGAAATCCAAGAGCCACCTTAAGAAGTTCAAGAGATTTTCCTCCATGTGGATACCAGCAGTACCATGTTGCCAGTGTTTTCCACCCCGTTGCTGTGTCCTTGGTGATTTTAAGACTTCCTCAGTGCCCAGTGAGAATGAAATGACCTGTGATCATGTTTTTTGAGAGCTCTGTGTTGTTTGTTGGCACATGAGTGTTCATGACAAGCTGGACACACCAGTCGTGGCTCTGTTGAGTTAAATTCATCCCAATTTTGTGCAAACAGCAGCCCCGAGATGCTGAGAAGAGCAAGCGCAGTGGGTGGGCGTGCATGCACACGCCTGGGGGCTGACTGCTGTGTGGGCAGAAGGTTTTGTACTGTTGTAATTCTTCACTCTCCCAAGCTGGAGGAAGAAATCAAATCTTTTTTAAATTAAAATATAGAAATCTATATGAAATGAAAAAATATCAAAATGAATGAAATATTACCTGTTAATTTATCATGGATGTAATTTCACATCTATATACTATTGCCTGCCGGGGGTCTCTGTACAAATCATGAATGGGACGGGACTGCTGAGGAACGCGCCTTGAGCTGTTTGTTTTCCAGCATCAGTCTCATTACTTGGTTATGACTATGGGAAGATGCCAGCAGCTGACATCTGTGGCAGCAGGCAAAGAACTTAATGGCACAGCTTACTTGAAAAATTTTTTGAGCAAGCTCACAAAGCAGAAGCATATTGACAGTAGTTCTATCCAACCACTATAAGCACACGTACCTTTTGTTAAAACTGTGCTTGCTTCTTTTGAATACAATACCTGCTTGCAAGCCTTAAAACACAATGCACTGAGCTCCATTATTAAACTGAGAAGTTCCTAATATCTTGCCTGAGATACTTTTTTGAAGTTTAGTGAGTTATTCTAGCCAAGCACTAACACACAGGCCATTTTTCTATTTCTCCTTACTTTTCTACTTCTATAACTCTTGTGCTGACAAATCCTATGGCTGCTGCTTAGCTCCAACCGCAGTTCTGCTTTCTCTGAGGTCTGCCTTTTGTAGCTTTCCCAAAACCCCCTGATTTGAAGGATTCCCACAATTCCCCCTCTCAGTACAACTAAACAGAAACCTTTGTATCCGTGTCATTTATTAACTACCTTGCATTTTATAGCTTTACTATAGTATACCTGCTTATTACTTGCTTAAAGCATCCTTTTTGCTCGCATTAAGCCTTGCTATATTCCAACACAGCAATTTTAATGCTGTGAAAGTCCAGTCAGTTCAAAGGGCAAAAGTCATGTCTGATAGCAATTACAAGTCATTGTTCCAAAAAAGTCTCGCCTGTTCCAAGGTCTTAATTCAAAACCTCCCTCCATGTCTAGACCTTCATCCACCATCTGTGTGAGATTTTGAGAATTCTCTGTGAATCCATTTCCTACCTCTCTCTCCTGTGTGATAAAAACTTCTTTGATAGTTTTGCCCATCAGTTGTCACACACACCAATGTATGCAAGGTATTACTACTAGTACCACTACCAAAACACCCAATACATCGAGACCTATTCTACAAAGTTCCCTTTGGCCAAGGTGCAAAGTTCCATCCTTGGAACAAATCATTTAACCATGACCAACCATCTTCTTTTTTTGGAGCTGTCAAATCTTTCAGCTTTTGTATGCTTCTCTGGATGGATTCAGAGTGATCAGACAGGTTCATACAACACAATCCTTCAAATTCCTCACAACCATGTCCATGTGCCAGTAAAAGAAAATCAATTGCTGCTCTGTTCTGTAAGGCTGCATGTCTGACAACACTAACATCAGTCATCATGTCACTAATTGCAATGCAAGTAGCACTGTCTTCTTTCTTCAGCCAACACCCCAATCGCTATAATGGTTTCAATGCCTCACCCGAGGCAAGTGGATGTAGAAATTAATTTGATGTAACTCATTTTGCAGGGCCCTAGGGTCTGAAATTGCTATTACACTTTTTTTTATAATGATGGGCAAATCTTTTTCCTCTGTGTTTTCTCTTGATGGCTTTTTTAATGATAAGTGCTATCACAGTGACTTGTCTGATGCTACATGGGCCGCCTTTAATTTTTGAGGAATTCCCTGTCAGGCTCTACCTCCACAAATGAGCCAATATTCTGTTACTAATTGTCGTGGGGACTCATCTAGGTCATCTACTTGTCAGCAGTTTCACCCTTAGGGGACACTGGGGTAGTACAATTGCACCACAAACTTGAGTATCTGTCCACAGGATGATGGGGAGTAACATTTAACTGTGGATCTCCCTGGTACTGAAACTCAGCACAAAATTCCATTAGAAATGAGACAAGAATTCCAATTCTTGAGGTTCAGAAGGTGCTCTAAGAAGATCGGGGCCCAATGATGCCAGCTGGTTATGGGATTGGTCTCGTTGGCAGCCACACACCAATATTTGTCACGATTGGGTATTGGCCATTCCTTGGCTGGCACTGGCACACCGACCAAACAGGTCACCAAGGGTTTCTCTGGGCTCAATTGGTCAAACATATGGTGTCTGAGCCTGCTGACTTGGCTAAAGCAAGGCAAACATTCATTTTTGGTTGATCTACAGGCATATATGCACTGCAAAAGCAAGCAAGCAAAACCAGCAAGCGCCAGTATATCATTTGATCAAACTCCATGTTTCTGTTCAGCTGCTTTTTGGCAAAAGCTTCCCCATCTCTTTCAGTTCCCAAGCAAATCTTTTAGCACTTGTTCAGGGACTGGCCAACTATAGGGCACTAAACTGTCCCTCTGACCTTCAGTTTTTACAAATTTGGATATCTTAGAATTCTTTTGAACAAAACGGACACCATGCTTTTGCTGAAAGAGCTCTATGATACAAACCATTTTCACAGTCTAAAGATCAACAATGAAACTCAAGATTTGTAGCTTTCACAGGTTGAACAGGGAACGTCTGGCATGAACCGTAGTTTCTCCGTGCGGCTCACGTCTGCGTGCTCATTTCCCTGCTGGTGGAATTGTTGGTGCGCTCTTGTGTATGAGACGGTTTCACGTCCTTCGCGGGGACCCACTTAGGTCTGGCACCTGTGCAAATAAATACAAGCATACCCTTTGCCCCAAGTGATTAGTGCAAATGGTCCTTCAATTTCTCCTAACTCAAGGTTTCTAATCAAAACTGGAGGATTTTCTTTCAGTTTTGCCTGTGTGCTGTTTGAAAAGTGCCTCAAAATTGGAGGATTAGGTCCTACAAAAGATCTATTCAAAATATAAAGACATCTAAAGCTTTGTTCTACCTTATCAGAGGTGTTGCTTGGGGAACTCCCACTTTTGTTTACCTATTATGGGTTTTAGAGTGCGGTGCATCCTTTCAACTATTGCCTGACCTGTGTGGGCATAGGGATTTCCAAAAGTGTGGCAAACATTCCAGTCCATCAGAAATGTCACCAATTTTTGAGCTCTGCATGTGTGGCCATTTGTTGGTTTTTGCCTCATGGTGGATCAGTTTGGCGAGCTCTGGACCCCAGTGACACTGACAAGGACAAAAGCAAAAGACGAGAGGCACTCTTTCTTCTCGGGACCAAAGTCCCACAGCTTTAATGGAGAACAACTCCAGGAGAGAAAGGAAGCATCCAGGAGAGGAAAGAAGATGTCCAGGAGAGGAATGAGAGCGTCCACCTCGTGGCAGTAGATTTTAAACCCTGGAGGAGGGAGGGCGGTAGAAAGGAACTACCATAGGTCAACATATGTAAATCACTACACTGTAGTTTTCTGCATAAATTGCTGCACTTGTTGCAAACAAAATCCTAAAATCTCCCCAAACACAACCATACAGTCCCAAATGATCACAATGAGGGAGAAAAACCACTCAACCCCCCTGTATACCCAGGCACCAGGTGTCACAAGGAGTACAAGCCCCTGCAATTACAAAGTCCACACACACAAGCTCACTGGGAAAGGAGTATCTCTTTATGAGGGGACAGATTTGTTGTGATTTATGGTGTGTGTTGTGTTGCTTTTCTCAACACAACACACACCATAAATCACAACAGCATCCACCTACATCATCTTCCTTAAACATTCACACACTGAAAACACAACCAATATTATGACACACAGGAAAAATTGCAGCAACAAAACAGCATTTGCTCAATTCACGCCCAGAATTGCTAGCAGGTCCTTCTTGACACAGCAAATCCTTTCTGCCGGCAGCCAGACCCAAACTCAAACTGTACAGGTGTACGTTGTGCGCAGGACATCTCTGTGTGACTGAGGAACAGCCCTTCCCCTGCGTTTGCCTTACGGGTTACTTTATACAGAGTTAAACATTCCCTTTCTCCACAGTCCCAGCAGTCTTGTCTGTCCCCCACGAGGAACAGCCCAGAGCCGAGGTGCCTCCAGGAAAGGAATGTCCTGGCAGCACCCAGAGACGACCACAGCGTGGTTGCTCTCGCTGGAGCAGAGAAGCGCTCCTGCCGCGGTCACTACAGGTCACCTGAAGCGTGTATTCAGCAGAACTGATCATGAGGTGAATGAGAAAGGAACATTTCATGTTCCTGGTGTTTAAGCATTGTAGAGGAAGCTGTGAGCTTGGCCAGTGGCAATACAGTGTAGAGGGCCAGCTAGGAAGGCTGAAAAAGAAAACGATATTCATGCTTGCAAGAAAAAAAAATCAATGGCACAAGTGGTAATTTATTAATTTCCATCTCAGAGCTTTGAAGAACTAGAAATCAAGTTTTACAGAGAGAACATTGTTTCCTACAGCATAGAGGGTGGAGCATTTAACTGAGAGCAAATTCTTGTACAGTTGAATTACACCACTGAATTTAGGTCACAGTACCTTAGAACTCTATTCCTAACAAATCTTATAATATCTACATAAAAGATGCAGTTGCAGAACAGGAAGGTCATCTTGCAATGGTGCCTGCAGTATCTGGAGTGAAATGGGCACCTTTGTGGCTGGGGAGCTGCGTGGGCCAAAAGGAGCCAGGGGTGCTGGTGGTCTTGAGCAGCTGAAGATGAGGCAGCGTGTGGCCAGGGGGCCAAGAAGGCCAAGGGCATGGTGGCTGTGCCAGCAGCAGTGGGGCAGCAGGATCAGGGCAGTGAGCGGGGCCCTGTGCTGGGCAGCGCTGCGGCCACAGCTGGAGTGCTGTGTGCACTTGTGGGCCCTGGGGAGCAGAAAGTCATGGAGGGGCTGCAGCGTGTGCACAGAAGGACAGGGGAGCTGGGCAAGGGGTGCAGCACAAGGCCAGGGAGGAGGTGCCGAGGGAGCTTTAGCCTGGACAATGGGAGGCTCTTGAGGGGTCTTCAGCATCTCCGCAATGCATCCAAATATTTAGCCATGTTCAGACTGGACTTTCCCTCTATTTTCGTTTGTTTGTACTTTACTTGGAGGAGGAGACCTATTCATTTTCTCTTTCTCCCAACTAAGGTTCTTTCCACAATTTTTTCTTGCCCTGATACAGCACTGGGAATGGTTCTGCTCAAAGTATTTTTTCCAAGGTACCACTTCTAGGGAATGCAGCATTTTTGTGTGAGAACACATCATTCTGTGCAGGGACTTTGGTGCAGAAGGAGCTGTTGTGTTTCTAGGCCAGGCAGTATGGCCTTACAGATCACCTTAAAATGAGCAGTGCCTGTGCCTTTCTGCAGCCCTGGGAATCAATGTGTGTTGTGTTTGGGAATTGAGCAGGAGATCAATGCCCTTGCATTCCAGCTGCTTCTCAGAGATCACAGGAGCTGGGAGGGGCTGGGCTGCAGTTTGGATTCCAGGCACTTCAGCACCATCAGTGTGCTCTTGTCCAAGACAAGACCTTGGCCGAGCACAGATGCACAAAGAGTGCAATTCCCAGTGCAGTGCTCTGGGTCTGATTGCATTCCATAAGGACCCACATGCTCCAGATGCCCCAAGAGTGTGGGTTACTGAAGCAACAGGTAACCAATCTCAGGACTGCAGCTGATCATGGCAAGGGCCACCAAGTCTTGAACTGTGCAGCAACAGAGGACAGTAAAGAGAGATCATAGTAGTGAGATCTATCTCTCTATCTTTCTTCCTATCTGTCTATCTATCTATCTATCTATCTATCTATCTATCTAACATTTACATAATTGAATCTTCCTGGCTCAAGTCCAAGGCAGTTGGAGGTGCAAAGCTCACCTAAAGCCGCATCCCTTTCAGGAGAGGATTAGAGACATGTTCCCTCAACTGATTCTGAGCAGGCAGAGATGTTTCCCCCTCCAGATCTGGTGGTTTTTTCCCCCAGAGTTGTATTCCTCCTCCAGCCTCTTGTGCCCTGAAGTCCCCAGTTAATTCTTTAAATTTCCGCCTCTCCTAGAGAGGTGGAACAATTCCATGTTTAGGTGGTGTTTGGTGCCTCTGGTCATACGTGCCGTGCATTACATGACGCATGGTTTCCTTCACTGGCATCCCCAGGCCTGTGTAAGTGCATTCGTGCATGGGGCCTTAGGGGAGTCTCTGTTTCTGCTGGTCAGAATTCTCAGTTGACAAAAGAGGGAGAAGAAACACCTTGGTCCTCCTGCATATACTGAGGTGGCCATAGAGGCTCTGTGACCTCCATCAGAGATCTTTGCACGCATCCTCATCTCCTGAATGACCAGGTTTTCTAACAAGAGTGTGGATGTCAGAAAGGCAGGAAGGCTGGTGCAGGCCTGAAGAGAACTCCAGAAGTTTCACTCACAAGGAGGGAGCTCACCCAGGAAGCCACCTGCAGAGCCCGGATGGAGCTGTGGGACAGGGCAGGATGTCAGTCACTACTGAAAGACAAACAGGACATGGCACAAGCAGAGGGAGGCCCTCACCAGACCCTTGAGAAATGCCACACCTTCCCTGTCAGCTGCCTGAGAGGCTCTTGCAGCTTCAGTCCCAGATGGCCCCTGATTGTAGGGCCAGGGTCACTTTGGAATCTGTGCCTTCCCTTGAACACAGAATGACCCAGCAGAGCAGCAGCACAGTGCTTTGGGAACGTGTGAGCCCAGCAGTCTTTGAGTCTTGGCCCACAAAGGTCATATGGGAAGCTGAAACCCATCTTCTCTTGCTTTCTGTGCAGGTGCTTCTAGAGAGAGAGCAGGAGCAGACTGCTTCATCAGAGATGCCATGCCAGACTCAGGGACAGCTGTTCCCAGCCCCAGAGCAGGAAGATCAGCTCGGGCAGCAGGTGGAAGTGCCACAGGAGAAAGGCCAGGTAAGCCTGACTGGCCAGGGCACAGAGGGAAGGGAAGAATAAGGGCATAAACCACAGCTCTTGGTTTATGCCCTGAGGAGGCCAGGAATCCCACAGGCACTGGAAGCACAGAGCCTTGGAATCTGCAGAGAACAGCCCTGGGACAGGAGGTTTGCAATGGAGGCAGATGTGGGTAGGGAAGCAGAAAGAAGTGGCTGAATCAATGTGATTTTGAGGCTGCAAGAGAAAAAAAAGCTGAGCCTGATGGCAGCTCCCAGTCACTTGCTCTGCATTTGTGTACAGAAGATCAAGGCAGAGCCACAAGCAGAGCTGCCCGATGCTCAGAGTGACATGGCAGTGAATAGGGAGGAACAAGAAAGACATGAGAAGAATTCAAGAGAAGAATCTCCCTCAGCAGAGGGGCGATCAACACAACCAGGTGAGTGAAAGAGTGGCAGCCACTCCTCTCATGAAACATCCTCTCACTTGTTTTTTAGAGAATATGAAGGAACAGCTTGATGCAGAGCTTCAGATAGCTCACAGTATGGTCAAGGGAAGGCAGAAGTGGCTGGAGGAAGAAATGAAAATCATCAGACAGAAACTTAATGTCTTCTGTCAGTCTCTGCAAAAGCAAGTGAGTGAAAGAGGGATGCAGCCACTGCAGTCACCAAAGTGGTGTTTTCTGCCCTTCTTGCCTTTCCACTCAGAGCAGCAGGGAGTAGGGTGGTGCCTCTGAGTGCCATCCTGCTTTAGTGTGTATCACAGTCACTCTGAAGGACATTCCCTGCTGTGCTGAATCTCAACTGCGGCCTGGACAGTGAAACTTGTCCTTTGGCCTTTGGGCCAGCAGTTATCCAAACTGATTCCTGCTGGCCTGTTCCTGCTCCCTCTGTTTCTGGAGGTATTTTTACAGTGGAATGCAGTGACCCAGATGGAGGATTGAAACAAGCTGTTGTATCCCCTGTCAATCTGTTCTTTCACTTTCCTCACAGTCGATGACTCTTGGCTGACAGGGACAAGCTGCAGTGTCTGACTGCTTTGTTCTGTTTGACTTGAGCTGCAAGTGCTGACTTCTCACAGGGCAGCCTGCACAGACTTCCGAGAATGTCTGGCAGTGAAGGACCCCAAGTTAGGAGTGAGGCACAGGAACAGTGCCCACCAGAAAGTCTCCAGGTCCGGCACATCACGGGCTCTGAACTTGCTGCCGCAGCAGCATCACCTCGAGGAAGCTCTTCTGTGACACCTGGGAACTCGAGCTCGGGCAGTTTGTTCATCTCCCTGGAACAGCAGACTGAGGAGAAGTACCTGGAGATGCTGGGTACGTCTGAGCTGTTTCTTGTCTCAGGGACAGTGTGCTGTGTGCAGGTGCCGGCAGAGCTGTACCAAATGCTCCTCCTGAGTTTGGTGCCACAGGGCCATTTAGGACTCCCCAGAGGAAGCGCTGCACTCCAAGGCAGCAAGAGAGCGCTCTCGGTGTTTCTGCTGCCTCTGAGGGCACCTTGGACTGGCTTGGGTTTGCCTGAGCTTCCCTCTCTGCTGAAGGCTGAAGCAGGGATTGTTCTTGCATCAGCAGAAGGCTGTGACCTAGCAAATGATCTAGAAGTGCTGTGTGCTAGTGGCCAAACTGAACAGAATTTTTAGCTTCCTAATTCTCCTTAGACTCTCGAATTCGAACCAGTCATCAGCGCAAAAAAACTTCAGAGAAATGGACTGGCTTTGGAGTTTTGTCTTTTTGGTTGGGGATTTTTTTTGGGGGGGTGGGTGTGGTAGACAAAGAGAGGCGCTGCAGAAGATCTCGCGATGTAACGGAAAGGCAGGACCCTCAGATCCCCTTAGATAAGACCATCTGCTTCCCATAGATAAGAAACTAACATAAGAAGGTAGCCTCCCTTAACCAAATTCCAGTAACTTTCCATCCCCTACCCAGTAACAGTCCACCTCTTACTAACCATAGATAGTAAAGACAGACCCATGCTGACGTAGAGACCCCTTAGACTATAAAAACCCAAGAGATGAGATAATAAACGCCTTTTGACCGTCCATCTCATTGATGTCTGCGTGTGTCATTAGCCCGAGTAGCCCTAGTGAGTAGGCCACCGTGCTGTTCGTCTGAACCAAGTCGCCTGCCTTGCTTCAGAAAGCAACAAACTGGTGCCGAACCCGGGACTGCTGCAGCCCCCGGGGTTCGGGAACTCTCCTGGCCAGAGATCAGCGGCTGTGGCAGCAGGTCTGACCGCAGCGGGAGGGACGCCTCCAGACCAGCGTGGACCATGGAAGCCATTGCGAAGGTCGTAACAGAGATGCATGCACAATGGGGTATAGAATGTAAATTTAGGGATTTATCTCTCGCATTGCCGAGACTGATTAAGCTTGGGGCTATTGAAAGCCCCGTGGACGTCCTACATTCGGACGTGTGGGATAATTGTACAAAAGCCCTGGCGGAGGACACCATGTCCTCGGGCTCAGGGAAAGCCCTAAAATCGTGGGGCAGGGTTGTCCAGGCTCTGCAAAAGGCTCGACAAGAGCAAGAAACCTGGATAGCCGCGCGAACTTGTTTATTAGCCGTGCCGCAGTTGGGGTTGGCGCGGCGACACAAACCGCGGAGGGGCCTGACCCGGGCGGGCGCGCGGAGGCGCGAACGCCAGACCCCCCTCAGCGAGTGGATTCACCATCAGAGGGGGGGGAACACCCGCGGACGTTCTGGCGGGGGCTCGCGGAGGAGGCGCGGAACGCGGCCGAATCGGCGGACCCCGTAGGGACCGATAAAAACGCCCCCCCACCATATGCGTTTGAAAATGGCGCCAAACCACGTGGTCCGGGCGGAAGGGAGGAGGCGGGGGGCGGAAGCGCGGTCAGCCCGCTTAACAACGCATGCGCGGGCGAGTGGGGGGACGGGGCGGCCCCCGCGGAGGCGCGTAAGACCAATCAGAGCCCTCAGTTCACATTAGGTCCTTATAGGGCAAGGACCTCCCCCAGCAGGAGGCGGGGGAACCCCAGGGAGAGAACCCCAGGGAGAGAACCCCAGGCCCGACCCCCGCAGGAGGGGGCGGGGTCGGAGTCCGGGGAAAAGGCAGAGCAGCCCGGAAGCGTCTCTTTATTCAACTTCCGGCTCGGACTTGGGCTTGAGCTCCGAGCCCGAGATAGGATCGGAGGATTCCGATCTGGATTACGGCTTTAACAGAGAGGGAGCAGCGGCATGTAAGGTCACTAGCCACAGTGCTCCCGCTTGGGTGAAGGGGTTACCAGAGAAAAACCGAAGCCCGCTCACAAACTGGTGGAAAATAAAAATGGCTTGCGCGGAATGGGCTCCGTCTGCCACTTTAGTGTTCCCGGTGCGTGTGGGGGGGGCAGGCGGAAACCAAAGGACTTATTCACCAGTCAATCCGAAAGATGTGCAGGCAATTGTTAAAGCGATTGCGGATAAGGGAATTAATTCTGCCATGGTTTGCACACTTATTGACGGCCTTTTTGGTGGGGACGATATGCTTCCCTTCGATATTAAGCAGACATGTAGAATGATATTCGATGGTGCAGGGATGATCGTTTTCAAACAAGAATGGGAGGATAATTGCATGAAACAGCTAGCCTTGGTAACAGGGGCAGACCATCCACTGCACGGTTCCAGCATACAGAGGCTTATGGGCACAGACCCCACTATGATCACCCCCCAGCAACAGGCTGAGGGCCTGCGAGCCCATGAGGTCATGACAACGACCCGAGCTGCCCGAGAAGCCATCCGTGACGCTTCTAAAGTGGTAGCCAAACCCTCTCCATGGTCTTCCATAAAACAGGGTGAGAGTGAGGGCTTCAGTCAATTCGTGGACCAGCTCCAGGCTGCATTAGATTCCTCTGCGTTACCTTCAGAGGCAAAGGGTCCCGTGCTGGCAGAGTGCTTACGCCAGCAATGCAACTCAGCCACTAAGGACATTTTAAGATCACTGCCACAGGGGTCTAATATAGCTGCCATGATCAGACACGTTGCAAAGGAGGAACACCTAGCTCCCATCCAAGCAGCAGTTCAAACTGCAATAACCAGCGTGATGGCATGCCTTAAGTGCGGCCAGGCAGGCCACTTGGCAGCAAACTGCCCCCAGTCAAGGCGCCTATCAGCAGCTGCTCCACCACGCCAAGCGGGAGGCAGGGGACCGTGCTGGGGGTGTGGAAGGAAGGGACACTTAGCTAAGGAATGCAGATCCAGGCCCCAGGGAAACGGGAGAGGGAGGGGGTGGCCGGGCCGTGTTCAGCCCCCTCCCACCTGGAATATGCAGCGGCCCAGCTACAGCAACCCCCAGTGGGGCAGGGGACTCTCATACCCTATGCCCCCACAGGGAGCAGTCACCTTTGCATCCCCCCCAGCAATACAATGGCAGAGTTGTGCAGCACCCTCAATACCTTCGCACCCCCCACCACCACAACCCGCGCCGGAGTCACAGGACCAGCAGGGGACGCCCCAGAGCGGGATCCCTGGGTGGCCTTGGTCAGGAAAATAGGGAAGGAGCCCTTGATGGTGTGGGGGACATGCCGCCTTTACGGCAGCCAAGATCCTCACGTCATAGGGCTTCAGTTTTGGGCGGACACGGGATCAGACTGCACGATTATTCCCCAAACGCATTGGCCCGGACATTGGCAATTCAAAGAAGTCCCCCCAGTGAACGGAGTGGGGGGGCAGTTCCGGGCATGGAAAAGCACCCAGCTGGTGGCTATAACACTTCACACAAAAAAGGGACCAGAACAGACAGTAGCAATCTACCCCTACATTTTGCAGAATTCTCCACCCCTGTTAGGAAGGGATGTTCTCTCCTTGCTAGGATTTCGGATCACAAATTTATCCTGAGGGCCACTGCCGTACACCCTCCGCTGCCAATCAAATTGACTTGGAAATCATCAGACCCTGTATGGGTTCAGCAGTGGCCCCTGACAGAGCCTCGAATGGCAGCCTTGCTGGAACTGGTTGATCGAGAACTGCACAAGGGTCACATAGAACCCTCCACCAGCCCATGGAACACCCCGGTATTCGTGGTCCCCAAAAGGTCCGGACAAGGCTATCGTCTCGTCCACGACCTGAGAGAAGTGAACAAGACTATCAGACCCATGGGTCCAGTCCAGACACTGCTTCCCGCGAACTCAGCCATCCGCACAGGATAGCCATGTGCAGTACTGGACATCAAGGACTGCTTCTTTTCAATACCCCTGCACCCTGAGGACAGAGAACGATTCGCCTTTTCCGTGGCATTTCGGAACGGCGAGCGGCCCAACCTTCGCTTCCAATGGAGAGTACTTCCACAAGGCCTGGTCGACAGTCCCACTATATGCCAAATCACCGTGGACAAAGCACTGACGCCAGTCCGACACTCCTACCCCACCGCAACCATCATCCAGTACATGGACGACATCCTGGTCGCAGCACCATCGACAAGCCAAGTGGATCACCTGGTGTCCACAGTCACGGAAACCCTTCAGGCCAACGGCTTCGAGATCGCGAGTGCAAAGATCAAGAGAGGACCCTGCGTGACCTTCCTGGGAGTAGGCATCACGAGCTCCTACGTGACACCCCCCGAGATGAAGATCAACCGAGACATCGAGATGCTCCATGACGTGCAACGCCTGGTGGGATCGCTGCAGTGGCTTCGCAACATCGTCCTGATTCCTCCCGAGGTCATGGACCCTCTGTACGACCTCCTGAAAGGAAAGAACCCCTGGGATCCAAAGGAGCTGACACCACAAGCAACGAGCTCCCTCGACTTCATCGAAAACCAAATGGCCACTGGCACGCTTGCCAGGTGGAACCCAGCCATGCCACTGGACCTGTACGTCCACTTTACACCGAAGGGGGGAGTGGGAGCACTGGCCCAAGGACTTGCAGAAAAGGCCCGACCGATCCAATGGGTGGTCCTCGGAAGACCCGCTCGTGCATTTTCCCCAGGAATCGAGTGCATTGCCAACCTCATCATGAAAGGCAGGAGACTCGCCTTGAAACACCTAGGGACAGAGCCGACAAGCATCCACCTTCCGTTTTGCAAGCAGCCGACCACAGAGTCAGCCACAATATCGGAATACCTGGCCCTTGCTCTTTCCGGCTTCGGAGGAGAAATCTCCTACTCTTCCAAGCCACCCTGGACCAAGCTGCTGACCGTAGTCGACATGGACATGCCACCGAAGGTCAAGGACAGACCGCAGCCGGGACCAACGGTCTTCACAGACGCTTCCTCCACGACTTCAACCGCAGCAGCAGTGTGGCAGGCAGGAGAGCAATGGCACTGCGTCAAAGCGAGGGACCCCACACTGTCAGTGCAACAACTAGAGGCAGCAGCAGTGGTTTTGGCGTGCGGACTCTTCCAAGACGAACACCTCAACATTGTAACAGACTCCATATTCGTGGCAAGGCTCAGCCTAGCCATGGCAGGACCAGGAGTGTCAACATCAGCAGCAGCCCTAATGCTGGAAGAAGCACTCTCCTCGCGACAGGGCACCATGTCAGTCATCCACATCAACAGCCATAACCCAGTCAAAGGTTACTTCCAGATCGGCAACGACAAAGCGGACGCCGCAGCGAAAGGCGTTTGGACCTTGCAAAGAGCCCGTCAACTGCACGAGTCGCTCCACATCGGAGTCAAAGCACTAGCAAAGAGATGCGGAATCTCGACGGCAGACGCCAAACATGTGGTAGCCACCTGCCCTCATTGTCAGAAGTCACCCCTTTGGTCCTACGGAGTCAACCTGAGAGGTCTCAAGCCCTCAGAAATCTGGCAGTCGGACTTCACGTGGTGCGAAATACTGAGGCCCCGAGCATGGCTTGCAGTGACAGTAGACACTTATAGCGGAGCGATCGTAGCTACACAGCACCCCAAAACCAACTCCAAAGCCACAATTCAGCACTGGCTGACAGCCATGGCTTGGCTAGGTATCCCCAAGCAGATCAAAACGGACAACGGCTCCAACTTCAAATCCAAACAAGTACAGGAATTCGCCTTGAAATGGGGTATCACGCTAGTGCACGGCATCCCCCATAACAGTACCGGACAGGCCATAGTAGAGAGAGCAAACCAGACCCTGAAAACCAAGATAGAAGTGTTGGCAAAAGCAGAGGGCTTTGCCAATGCCATTCCCCCAGGAGATCAGGCATGCATGCTGGCAACCGCCTTGCTGGCACTGAATCAATTCCCTAAGGGAGATGAAACAAACAGTCCTGTTCAAAAACACTGGGTCACTCGAACATTAGAAGAGGGCCCGCAGGTGGCAATCAGAAACGAGCTAGGCGAGTGGGAACCGGGTTGGAGGCTGATGCTCACAGGGCGAGGGTACGCAGCGGTCAAAAAGGACGGCAAAATCAGGTGGTGTCCACTTAAGTCGATTAAACCGGACCTTCAGGGCGAGCAGAATGAGACTGACGAGAATTGCGAGTATTTGTTTACAGGATCTGCTCGTGGGACGCCCTCGTGACGCGTACTTCCCAGTTCCGGACGAAAGCGACAGACCAGCAAGCCGCCAAGCAGCACCCGAGAGACCCGCACGGGTGAGACCCAAGCACCAAGGGTGTTTCTGTGCGATTTTGCTGTTGGGGCTTGTTGCCAGGGGGCAAGCCGGGGGGCTTGTTGCCAGGGGGCAAGCCAGCCCAGACCACTACCCCCATCAGCCCTTCAGGTGGGTCATGCGATACCTTAGTAGGGGCAAAGCGCTCAGACAAATCACCACACCGAACACCCCATCCTTCGTGCTCCGCATCACCGACCTGTTTCCAGGACAGCCAAAGGTACACCCCTATTCCCCACACGTCACACACTCGTACCTATCCTACTGGTGCCCAGCTTCAAACCCTGGGAAAAGCTACTGCAATCACCCAGGGTGGGGATACTTTGGGCACTGGGGCTGCGAAACCATAGTTACAGATGCCAGGCCATCGGGGCCTGGGTGGGATCCACAAGAGCCAGACAAATTCTTACAGTTCACCTGGGCACCCATCGGTTGCAAAATACCCTTCTTCTTTCACGGGAACTTCCATCGAAACCAACATAAAGTCCCTAGATTTCGGGCATGCACTGAGTACAACATGACGGTCTTGCAGCCAGATCACCCTAGCTGGGCCACAGGCAGAACGTGGACAGTAGTCCTTCAAGGGTCAAAAGAGAGGGCGAACGTGCAAATTATCAGGCTCCAACCGTCAGCACCCCGAGCAGTCGGACCCAACAAAGCGATTAAAAGCGTGCCGAAAGGGAGAAATGTAACCTACCCCAAAACCTTACCCACAGGGGTCAGCAAAGTCCCAACCGGTCAAGCGGAAACCTTTCAGATGAGCCGCTTAACCGAGTCAGACTCAGACCCAATCCTTCATATGTTAGAAGTTACCTTTGTATCCCTGAACGAATCCAACCCTAACCTAACCGAATCCTGCTGGCTTTGTTACGATGTCAAACCTCCCTATTTCGAAGGAGTCGCCTTAAACACTCCCTTCAGGTATTCCTCAGCCAACGCCCCTCACCAGTGCAGATGGGACACCCCTCGCAAGGGAATCACCCTGAGTCAAGTCACAGGCCGAGGTAGATGCTTTGGCAATGCAACCCTAGCTAGGCGGAAAGGCAACGTCTGCGCCAAAATCGTCAAGCCTAACAGGAAAAACAATAAATGGGCAGTCCCAGCCGCATCCGGGATGTGGGTTTGCCAGCGATCCGGAGTGAGTCCTTGTGTGTTCCTTCCCAAATTCAATGACTCTAACGACTTCTGTGTCCAAGTTCTGATTGCTCCTAGGATCCTGTACCACTCAGACGAAGAAATGTACCATCTTCTTGAGGGACCCGGCCGGATCCACAAAAGAGAAATATTGACAGGTATAACTATCGCAATGCTGCTGGGTCTGGGAGCAGCCGGAACGGCCACAGGAGTCTCAGCCCTAGCGACCCAGCACCAAGGACTGTCCCAGCTGCAAGCAACGATTGACGAGGACCTGCAAAGGATCGAGAAATCCATCTCCTTTCTAGAGAAGTCGGTCTCCTCACTCTCGGAAGTGGTCTTGCAGAACAGGCGAGGCCTGGACCTCCTGTTCATGCAGCAAGGGGGCCTGTGCGCCGCCTTGAAAGAGGAGTGCTGTTTCTACGCAGACCACACGGGAGTCGTGAAGGACTCCATGGCAGAACTCCGGAACCGACTGGCTCAGAGACAGAAAGACAGGGAGGCCCAACAGGGCTGGTACGAGTCCTAGTTCAATCAATCACCTTAGCTAACCACTCTGATTTCTGTCCTGATAGGTCCATTAGCGATGCTGTTTCTAACAGTCACCTTCGGACCATGCCTGCTGAACAAGCTAGTCTCGTTCGTTCAGACCCGCCTGAAACGGACCAACATCCTGTTCTTAAGCCGACGACAATTGCTGTGAATTCAACCAGAGAATTCAACCAGAGAATTCAACCAGGGAACACCATCAGTCACAAGATCCTCCAAACTTGTCTGACAAAAGCTTACTCAAGACTCCCAAGACCCTTTTCCCTTGTCAAGCTACAACCTTACACCTCATTTAAGTACCTATGTGCATGACTACCTCATTCATTTGTGAAAAGGGGGGGGGAGATGTGGTAGACAGAGAGAGGCGCTGCAGAAGATCTCGCAATGTAACGGAAAGGCAGGACCCTCAGATCCCCTTAGATAAGACCATCTGCTTCCCATAGATAAGAAACTAACATAAGAAGGTAGCCTCCCTTAACCAAATTCCAGTAACTTTCCATCCCCTACCCAGTAACACTCCACCTCTTACTAACCATAGATAGTAAAGACAGACCCATGCTGACGTAGAGACCCCTTAGACTATAAAAACCCAAGAGATGAGATAATAAACGCCTTTTGACCGTCCATCACATTGATGTCTGCGTGTGCCATTAGCCCGAGTAGCCCTAGTGAGTAGGCCACCGTGCTGTTCGTCTCAACCAAGTCGCCTGCCTTGCTTCAGAAAGCAACAGGTGGGGGGGAGGGTGGGGTTGTTTTTGTGCTGTTTATTTTTGGTGAGGTTTTTTTGCTGTGTTTTTCTCCATCCTGAAGGAGCCCTTCTGCCCCACATCTTACTGATGTCATTTTTATGACTGTTACCACTACTACATCTGCAGTTTATTTTCATGACAATGCTATAGTTTTGTCAAAAAAAGAATACTATCTTTTTTGTCAATAAGAACTACTTAGAAAGAACTTCAGGTTAAAGGACAAATAGAGAGCACGAGGTGTTTTCCATGTGCTCCCAAAGAAAAAAGCTGTATCTTTATAACAACTTTTATTTAATCTTCTAGTTTTATCCTTCTCAAGGTGTGTCCAAGAGACACATCCAAGTGGCAAGATCAGATAAAACTGTACTGCAGGCATTTCTCAGGAGAAAGCCTCCAGCCCAGTCATGGTATATTCCTGAGATTCATGGCACTTTTCCATACCCGATTCCCACTCTTTGCCACGACTGTTAAAATCCTACGCATTGGCCCAAGCCCTGCTCAGATCAGTCTCTAAGAAAACACATCAAGTCCTTTGTGATTCTGCAGCACAACCCAATGAATCTGCTTCTTGCCCATAACAGCTGCCAGTGCTGTGCTCTCAGATAAGACCTGGTAGAGTTGAGAAGAGAGCCCAGTGGATTCTGTGTCTACCATCACCTGTTGGGACAAAAAGGGCACGGATTCCCACCTCGGTGAGGCTGATCTCAAAGCCCATCCTGTTGTGTCCTGAATGGGGGCAAAAGCTTGTATGGGGCTCAGGCTCACTCTGGCTTCTTCCCATCAGTGCCTGTCAGTGCTCATGCTTGGGCTTTGCCAGCCTTGTTGTGGTCGCTGCCCTGCCCCTGGGGGCTGGAGGGACTGCAGAGGCTGGAGCCTCCCATACATGGGAGGGTCCCGCTGCTGCCCAGCTGCTGCAGCGCGGAGCTGCCTGAGGCAGCAGCCCCTTCTCTGGGCCGGCTTCTGCCTCGCACGGCCTGGACTCACAAGAGGGTCAGCATTGCGGAGGTCAGGTATATATGGGAAATATATATCCAATTGTGTCAGGAACCCACGCATTACCGAGGAACCCATTTGCCGCGGCAACTACGTCCAGATACGGACAACACTGGATAAACCAGACCAATGAAGAGCCTTTTTTTTATATTTTCAGCACATCAGTCTCAGGACACTGTTAGACAATGGAGACAGGATGTTGCCAGCTCGCTGATCCACAGGGAATACCAAGGAGGTGGAGCATTACAGCAAAGCATAAAACCATCTCAAGCCTAGATTTCAGCCAATCATACACAGAACAACACATATTGACAAGTATTCTATCCAATCTTATAAAACACACGTCATGGTAGTTAAAAGAAAGACTGGTTAATAAGAGACAAAGAACAGAGCTCTATTCATGCAACCTTTCTAAAGATATACATTAAATAACCTTTTTGCCAGCCATAAGCCAATTCTACAGAGGCCTATTGTTATTTGTCAGGTATGCTCTACTGTTTAGGAAACTTTTCTGCTGTATTTGCAATGCTAACAAAACTTCAGTCTGAGGCATATATTTTTTTAACCATTTCATAAAAACCCTCTACCTTTATGGATTCCAACAAGCATCTCCTCTGGGCAGCTCTCTGTGTCACAGGGGTGCCTGAGGAGCACTGCTGTCCTCTGTGCCTGTGCCCGCCGTGCTGAGTTGGGAAGATGGGGACGTGTGCGGTGCCGAGAGGGCGAGTGCAATGGGAGCGACTGATCCGCGCTGTCAGGGTGAAGAGAAGCGGCGTGGTTCTTCACGCGGGGCACGGGCAAGGGCGTCTTTGAGCTCAGCCTGCTCATAAAGGGTGAGGGTCCTGATGCTGAAAGCCCCGTCGCAATTGGTTCTGGCATGAGCTGCTCTGGTTTACAACTGGGAAGGCATTCTATTGGCAAACTGCTGAAAGCTGGAGAAAATGTCCTCCTCTCCTGGAAATGCACGGCCCTGTGCTTTGTTTCCTCTCAAGAGAACTCTTCAAAGAAATGTACAAAATCAGTCTCTGTGCCAGCCATCTGCACTGCAAGGCTGCCTGTCTTGTTACTGTCATTGTTGCTGTTGATGTTACCCAGCTGACCCCAAAGGGCTCAGAGCCCCCGACAGTGGAGCTGCCTTTTGTATCTCCTGGAAGCTGGGATCTCCGCTTAAAGTCAGTATCTTGCATTTGAGCCAGGGGAGAGATGGCTCTTGGTTCTGTCATCTGTGAGAAGAGAGGAGTGTGAGGGAGAGGCCATTTCCTATTATGTAGAACCACATTTCTTTTCACATCTACCACCACATCTTTGTAGGAATAATCAAAATATTTCATAGTGACAGAGGGGTTCTAAGTCACAGCCACCAAATTAAAATGGGACAATTCAACAGCACTCTAGATGGATATGAAGTTGATTTTCCTCCCTGGCTGCTATCAGCAAGCAAGGTTGTTTTGGCAAAACAGAGCTTTTAGTGCTTGAAAGCACGGAAATGGAATAGTTGGAAAGCGACAGCAATGCCATTGCTACTGTTGATGTAGGAAACTCAAAGTGGATCACAATCCCATCCAGGGCTGCAAAAGGGCAGGAAACGTTGTGCAGAAGCATCTTTGCTTGCTGGAAAAAGAGGAAAATCAACAGGCCTTCTCTTCCTAACAAAACAAGCCAACAAGCCACAAGATGGAATCGTCACCCACTCCACTGTGTAAAGGCTTTAGATGCAGTGAGGCATGTTTGGTGGTGAAACAGCCCTTGTGCTGAGCACTGTCATGCAGGGATTGATGAAAGTCTGTCTGAAGGTGCCTCAAGAGCCTCTCACTGTCGAGGTTAAAGCTCCCTCGGCACCTCCTCCCTGGCCTTGTGCTGCACCCCCTTGCCCAGCTCTCCTGTCCTTCTGTGCACACGCTGCAGCCCCTCCATGACTTTCTGCTCCCCAGGGCCCAGAAGTGCACACAGCACTCCAGCTGTGGCCGCAGTGCTGCCCAGCACAGGGCCACGCTCACTGCCCTGCTCCTGCTGCCCCACTGCTGCTGGCACAGCCACCATGCCCTTGGCCTTCTTGGCCCCCTGGCCACACGCTGCCTCATCTTCAGCTGCTCAAGGCCGCCAGCACCCCTGGCTCCTTTTGGTCCACGCAGCTCCACAGCCACAAAGTTGCTCATCTGACTTCAGATACAGCAGGCACCATTGCAAGATGGCCTTCCTCTTCCGAGCAACACAAGTCAGCAGTCGAGGACTTGCAGCTTCACCCCCACTCTGGGCTCCAATGCACTTGCCCAAGTGGCAGACTTCAGCACAAAACTGATCAGCAGAAACTTTCCCCTACTGCTGTTTGCGCCTTCTCAAAAGCCAAAAGGCAGTTGGGCCAACAGTAACTCTACAAGTTAGAAACGACTCAATAAAAATGCAGAATACTTCCAGAAGTTAAGGCAGTTAAGGCGCCTTTCCAAAAGAGAAAACAAACCAACAAAACCTTTTGACCTTCATCAGTACCACTTGCGCCCTTGGACGTAACTCTGCAGAAGCCCAGAGATGGAGCTTCCCTGAGCCAAGCAGCCAGAAGCTCAGCTGCAGCCCCCAGCTCGGTGCTGCCTCAACAGGACAGGTCATAGGCCAATTTCCAACTGTCACTGCCTGCAGGAAAAGGCCGTGTCCTGCAGGACTCCAGCACTCAGCATCCTTGGCCAGACACAGCAAGTGCTGGCCGCTCAGAAACTTGCACCTCTGCCTTGCACTAAAGACAACACCTCCCACAACAGGCACTTACAGGTACAGAGTATTGTGGTTCTGACCCCTCCATGGAGCTGGTGGACTCACCATCCCTGCAAGCCTTTGAGAAAAGACTGAATGTAACACTGGGTGCCATGCTTTAGTTGAGGTGTTAGGGCATGGCTTGGACTCGATCATCTTAAAAGCGTCTGTCTTCCAAGCCACTGATTCAGTGATTCTGTCACTGAGGGAGCTTTTCCTGCAGCCCTGGAAAGGGCTGTGGGGGCCCTTGGCCGAGGATGGGGATCAGGGATCCTGGAAAAGCAGCGAAGGGCTCAAGGCAAAGGCCGAGAGGGCAGAGCTGCCTGACCGCGGCCCAGAACCAGCCTCATGTCCTCCTCCTCAACCTGCGCCCTCGGCGCTGCCCTTTGCGGCGCCAGCGGCTCCTCTCGTTGCGGGGCTCCAGGCCGTGCTGGGGGCCGGGCTCCTCGTCTTCGGGAAGCGCCGGAGCCTCGGAGGCGAGCGGCTGCTGCTGTGGCCGGCAGGGGAGAGCTGCGGCTGCGGCCCCGGGCACAGCGAGCTGCCACTAAGGCCGGCTCCTGCCTCGGCTCCTGCTTCTGCTCTGGGCTCTGCTCCTGCCCTGTGCGCACAGACACGGCAGAGGGCTGCCCGGCAGCTCCGTGCCGCTCCGCAGTGGGCCCGGCCGGGCTGCTGCTCTCTGCGGCCTCTGCCCGCCGCTGCCGGCCCCGCTGCTGCCGGCCCCGCCGCGCTGCTGCCTGCCTCTGCCGCGGCCGGGCCCACACGAGAGGCAGCACATTGCGGCTGGCTTGGAAAAGCCCTGCCCGCAAAGCACCTGCCACAGCCTAGACCTCAGGGCACAGGCTGTTGGCGTCCTCGCAGCTGCGAGCCGGCCAGGGCCGCCTGCCGGCCTCGGCCACAGCTCCCGCCCGTGTCTCCATGGCCGCGGCTGCTCGGCATAGCGGGCTGAGCACAGCCAGCGCCAGCAGCAGCTCCTCACGGGCCCAGGCTCCTGGCGCTCCAAGCCCACCCAACCCCGAATTCCAGCCCTGAGGGGTCTGGCGTCTCAATGCATCCCCTGGGGACAGCAGAGTCGGCCGCTGAGATCAGTCTATGGCGACACCACCAAGTGACCCATGGAAAATTCACCAAATCCTCCTCAGAGACAAGAAAAAACTCCCATGGTGCCTGACAGCCCGAAGCAACTGCCAATTACAGGTCATTCCATCCATGTAGTAAAATAGACTTTTGCATTAAAGCAAAAAAGAGTTAACTAAAAGGAGGCCAGGAACAAACAACAAATTATTTGAACTCATGCTTCTTGTGTCTGTTAAAAAGGCCAAGAAAATGCAGTCTTTGCTCTTCTGACACAGCCCTCTGTTCATGATGTGGGATAGTGAGCGATGATATGCAAGAGCTGATGGAAAGAACAGGGACAAGGACACAGCAGGCACAGCGCCAACCTGACAGAGGGATGATCTCTGGCACTGGAACTGAAGGAGAAGAGTTTGCAGGCAGGACAAAAAATGGCTCTTTGTTTCACCTCTTCTTTCAGTGCTGCTAAAAATGTAGCCTGGAGCAAGCTGGGACCACCAGAGCATGGAGCCCTTTCCAGGCAGAGCTGCATCTGCTGAAGGGGCAGAGGGAGCCCAGCAGGGATCAGACACAAAGCAGCAGGGGACTGAGGAGCCCCTGTGGTGGCAGTGAGCAGCCTCAGGCTCTGCTCACTGCTGGTGGCATTTTCTATTGAACCACCTCCAAGGACTTCTGCTTTGCTCTGTATTTTTAAGTGTTTTATCCCTTGCAGGTTTTTTTTTTTTTTGTTTTATTTTGTTTTGTTTTGGTTTTTGGGTGTCTTTTTGTTTGTTTGTTTTGGGGTTTTTTTTGCTCATGTCCTGTACCTTTATTTCTCCAAATTTTCCTACCCTGTCAGCAGCAGCCCCTGTTCAGAACTGGCTCTAAAATATCAGCAAAGCAGCTGGCAACAACAATGGGTGGAATGCTGTGACTCAGGAATACTTATGCAAAAGCCCTGCCAGTGCCTTATGATTTGTTAAGATCTCCTTTTCTGTGGAAAAGCTAGTGAGCAATGGAGGTTTTTTGCCTAAGAGCCCCTGAGAAGCAAATGTTGTACTGGGATTCTCATGAGTGTACCCGTTAACTTCATTGCAGCAAAACAGAAAGTAAGGTCAGGGTAGCAGAGCAGCTGGGAGCTGGTCACTCCCTGCAAAGGACTGGTGTAGGATGTGGGAACACCACATTCCAGGATGGGCCAGAAGGGTAAATGTGCTCAAAGCACTGCAGGTGAGGTTTGGGTTCACTCAGAGGGCAGTCAGGGCTGGTGAGCACTGGAAGATCCAGCCGCAGTCCCCATCCATGTCCCTTTCAGCGCTGGCTTTAGGGTGTCTGCAGCCTGGATCCAGAGCGCCCTGGGAGGCTCCTGTGGCTGCCTTTGCACCCAGGCTGAGGATGCCCAGGAACCGCTGAGGCCGGCAGTGGGGACCAGGGCTGGGGCTTGTGGCCTGGCAGGTATGGCTCTGGGGGCTGTGACATGCCAGGGCACGGGTCACTGTCACTGCCCTCCAGAGCCCTGGCTAGCTCTGTGATGTTCCAGGGACAGTGGCAAGAATGAGGAACAGGTTAGGTTGGGGTTTTGCCTGAGCCAGAACCTCTAGGCCAGCTGCCCAGCAGTAGAGACCCCTGGAGGACCGAGTGAAGGAGGCAGAGACAGCTTTTCTACAGTGTAAAGTGCAGCTAATTAACAGGAGAGGCAGGGGAAAGATTAGCAGAAAAAACTCCCCTGAAGCCCTCCAGCACCCTTCTGCTCGGGCTTTTAAAATCTTTCAAAACAGGGGGGTGGACACAATATAATAACCAAAAAGCGACTCTCGGGGTGTGGTTTTGAGGGCTACAACAAATCAGAACAAGGGGAGGAGAGGGGGTTGGGATAGGGATTGGATCTTGGGGTGAGGGACAGGGAACTTTCTGGAACAAAGGATAGGCTTTGGGCTGATGGATGGGCCCAAGGGGCCGGGCTGTCTTGACAGACAGGGAAAAATCCGGGGAGGAGGGAGGGAATTCCTTGAGGGACACTTGGGTAGGAGGGCATAACACAGGGGAGAAACAAACTGCAATAAATCGGGGAACACTTGAAAGTACCGCAAGCTAACAGAACATTTGACTCGGAAAGTAACGCACTGCAACACAGAAATTCAGGGTTTCAGCAGCCGAGAGGTGGCACGATTGGAACCCGTAGCAGCTGGTGAAAGCCATCTCTGTCCTTCAGGTTCCTGCTGTGTGGGAAGGTGCTGCGAGTTGTGGTGGCTGCACTCCCCCTTTGCTGGGAGGATGATCTGTACCAGGGGAGAGCAGAAAGCTGCCGTGGTGAGCAGAACATGCTCAGAGCATTCCAGTTCAGAGAATGGCACTGCCGCTGAAGGGCAAAACGCTTGAAAGCATAGAATTCTGTGCAGAACCGTTGCACAGATTTTCTCTTCTAGAACATGCCCATTTTTGTATTCTGTAGATGAATACTCTGGGTTTTATAGAGTGCATGGGGTTTTTTCTTAAGGCTTTCGGGAGATCTCTCAAGTTTATTTCAATTTGCATTTTACATCCAGCAGGTATGCAGATTAATTTTTTTTTCACTGTAACTTTGTGCCCCAGCTCTGTTAGAGGACGTTCCCTGTCATTGGTGCAAGCAGCCGGAGAGATAAATACTGATTGATTTGGGGGCCACAGTCTTGGTAAATGCAGAGGTGGTTCAATAACGTGACATGAGGGAGTTCCATCAGAGCAACTGGGATGCCTGAAAGAAGTGAACAGCTCACCACAGCCCGGCCCGCTCGGCTGCTTTTCCTTCTGACCGTCCTGGGGAGGCTCTGACATTTCCTCTTCCCTGATGGAAGTGCAGCTGCTGCCAAGGGAAACGTCCCCATACTCACTCAGTGTTCCCTTGCTTGCCAGATGCCCCACCTGCTGTCGCTGTCCAGGAGAGCTGCTCTGCACGGGAGGAGGAGCCCGAGGGAGAGGCTTTGAAGATGGGGCAGCTGTGGTCCCTTGTGGGATCTCAGCCTCTCAGGGCTGAGGGACAGAGTGACCGAGACCACCCCTGGGGGGCTCGGGAGTCCTGGAATGTTGCCAGAAATGTCTGGTGGCTGGACTTTGATCCCACAGGGGAGATGACATCAGTATGAGGATAGGAGGATTTCACCGGGGTGAACGGTGAAGGGATAAGTTAATTGGAGTGTGAGACAAAGGGTTTAAGATTTCTGTACAGGGGGGTCTAGAGAAGTAAGATGGAGGAATTGGGGTGTGCCCTTCTCCTTCTTCTTCTTCCTCTAGGCCTCCATCTTCTGTGGTGATGTTGGCACTCCGGGATTGGACCTTACTAGGGGAACACTGGTTAATAAGGGTAGAGGGTATTGGAGAAAAATGATAAATATTGTATACGTAACTCCAAGTATAAAGATAGGTGGCCGCCCCAGGGGCTCTCAGTGTGTGCCCATGGCTGACTGCTGAGCAGAACTCGGTCAGGCCAAGAGAAAATCTTTTAGATAAGCAATTAATAAACACCGAGACCGAGAAAAGATTTGAAGTTTCTTCTCGTCCTTTGGAACGCGGGCGACCCAAGGCCATCTTCGGGCTTTTTCCAGACCATCTAAACAGCCCCAAATCCGACAACTGGCGTCCGCTGCGCGGGCTATCTCCCACCAAACCTTTCGGGGGGGGAAAAGCCCTGAAGAGCTGAAGAGCCAAGAGGACAGCACTGATAACTCCTGAGGAGAGAAGCCTGAAGAAAGAAAGAAGAAAAAGAAAAAAATGGCCAGGAGGAGCTGCAAAAATCAGCAGTCACTGAGAATTCCATCTCTGAGCTTCTGCCGAAGACAGTTCGTAGCAGAGCGGCCTGGACTGGGACCAGAAAGGCGCCTCTGGATCCATCTCTTGTGATCTGCTGGACGGAGAACGGGAGCCTTCAGACCACTCTGATGACAGATTCGGTAAGAAGGCCAAAATAAGATCATGGGGGCCACACTCTCCCAGGAACAACGGGAAATCTTATCCACCTTACAAAGTGTGGCTGAATTATATACAGAAGGGATCCCAAAGAAAGAATTAAAACAGTTGTTACTATGGGCAAGGCTCAATTACCCACTAGCAGAGACATGTCTGTTGTTCGAAGTGGGGTTTTGGCAAGAAATTAATAGGCTCCTGTATATTTTAGCAACGAAAAAAGATGAGACAGCGTTAAAGCTACTCTCACCAGCAAGAATCATGTTACAAGGTATCTCAGTGCAGTCTAAAAGACTGGAAAAGCAGCGAGAAGTTGCGGCACCCTCAGAGGTGGGGGCGGGGCAGAGTTCCGGGAAAAAATTAGCTCTGGCTTTAAAAAGCCAGGGGGAAAGGGCTCTCGAAAAAAGAGAGCAGGAAAAAATATTAAACCCCCCGATCAAAAAAAACAAGAAACCCCAAGAGTGTCCTGAAACTCCAGAGAGTGTAGAGGAGTCAGGAGCGGAAGGGGGGGAGCAGGAAGACAAGGGATCGGGGGGGGCGCTTGTTCGCGGCGGGCAAAGCAGCGAAGCGGCGGCGGCGGCAAGCGCGGGCAGCGCGGGTGAAGATGAGGAGACGCGCGCAGAGGGCGAAATTCGCAAAAACCGGGGTGCAGACCCACATACCAGCGCGGGGGTGGTGAACGCGGGCGGCGAACTAGGGGTAAATGTGCAGCCTCAGAGGGCCACCGTGGTGAGACGCAGGAGGCGCGCGGTTGTGACGTCAGACGCGGTGCGGAAATCGGCTCGCATAGCGGCGCGAGCTGGGGTGCCGGAGGGAGAGGTGAACACAGCGTCAGAGGAGGAGGAGGTGGACTCAGGGACAGACCGAGGGGCGGGGACCTCGGAGGTGGAATGGGGGGGAGAGGATGACGTCAGCTTGGGAGACACAAGGAGTGGCTCGGAGAGCACGCATGCGCAGAAAGTAGGGCGCGGGCCGCGCCGAGCCCGGTCCCCTGTGACGTCTCGGGTGAGGAGGGGCCGTGTTAGGGATTCTACGTCCCAGGGCTCCACACCCTCTCCAGACCCAGTGCCTTTGGTTGAAACCCTCGGAGTCCCAGTCCCTTCCCTCCACGGGAGACGCCGAGCCGGAAGAGGAAATGGGGCGGTCGAGTTCACTCCGTCATCCGAGCCAGGGAGGCCGGTGACAGCGCCACCTAGTGGCAGGAGGGCAGAAATGCACCACATGCCGGGTCGGCTCAGCGGAGCCACAGCGCCATCTCGTGGCGAGACTGCAACAATGCAGCAATTTTTCCCAACAATATATAAAAAGAAAAGCACTTCAAAGAAGACAATGTTAACACGACAAAGGGATTACCTATCCACTTCGGAATTTCATGAAGATGATGAAAGCTCAGATGAAGAACAGCTACAAGGGGAAGATGTCATAAGGATCACAGCATCGGAAGGTGTCCCAACATGGATGCTATCAGCAGCAGAAGCAGCAAAAAGCTTCTTGCATTCATTCGATACAGTAAAGAAGAAATATCAACAGGATCCTCGAGTTTCCTTTTCGGATTTAGGAGCAAGGCCAAAAACCTCAAGGCGAAAAATGAGACACCATGAATCACTGATGACGTCCACAACACCATTATTCATGCAAATCCCAATGGAGTCTGACGAAGAGGCATTTCAAGAGCCAGTGAAGACGATGGATTGGAGGCAAATCAGAAAAGCATTGGAAAAGGAAAAGCATTTATTCCCGGGATCAGGGGATTTGACAATGCCAGTGACATATGATGCCCAGGGACAGAATCCAAGGTGGGAAAGGATGGGTCATGAGACACTCAAAGACTTAGGGAAGGCGGCTCAAACTTTTGGGCTGAACTCACAATACTTCAAACAGCTATTAAGAGGGACATTCTCTATGTATGATCTCACACCATATGACATTCGAAGTATTGTGGCAATGATCCTCACTGACATACAGAGTCTTATCTGGGAAAAAAGGTGGAGAAAATATCTTGCTGAGTTGCGGAACAGATACCAAGGTGGGCCAAATGCGAACCTCACAGAAGGGCAATTAGCAGGGGATCCTCCAGATGACAACCCAAGGGAACAAGCAGCGCAGCTTCCACGAAGAGTGTTAAACGACATCAAAGAAGCAGCGCGATTGGCAATCATACAAATTACGCCGACAGGAGCTCCGGATGTTCCGTTCTCTTGCATCAGGCAAGGTCCCACAGAGCCATTCATGTCATTCATCAACCGACTCACGCAAGCCGCGGATCGACAGGTGACAACAGAAGAAGTGAAGAGGCCTCTCTTGGAGAATTTAGCTTTTGGCAATGCCAACCCGGATTGTCAATGGGTGATTAGCGCCATGCCAGGACGGCCATCCTTGGCAGAGATGGTGGAGGCATGCAGCAAGGTGGGGACACCTCAGCACGTCGCAGCGATTGTAAAGAATGAATTAAAAGAGGAATGGGAGAAACAGCTGAAGGGACGCTCAGAAGGGCAATCAGAGAACAAGACATTGGAGAAGATGTTCGAGAAATTACTCCATCAACAGGACGAAAACATCAACAAAGTTCTTGCGGCAATGCAGAAAGAGAACAACCCCCAAGGAGGACAGTGCTACAGATGCGAGGGAGATCATTAGTGCCTGTCCAGACTGTCAGCTTGTGCAGCCACCTTCTTCTACCGGGGCCATCAATCCGCGGGGGCTGCAAAGTCTTCAGTTGTGGCAAGCTGATGTCACGAAATACCCATCTTTTGGGAGGCTCAAAAATGTTCATGTTTCTGTAGATACATTCTCAGGTGCAGTCTTTGCTTCAGCACATGCTGGGGAAACAGCAGACCATGCTTGCCGACACTTTCTGCAGGCATTTGCAGCATTAGGTGTGCCTCAGGAGATAAAAACAGATAATGGTCCAACATACACAGGCAGGGTGCTTGACAGATTCCTGAAAAGATGGGGTGTCAGACACACGTTTGGTATTCCGCATTCACCCACAGGTCAGGCAATCATTGAGAGAACACATCACACCCTAAAATCCCTTCTGGACAAACAGAGAAGGGGTGAGCCAGAGGCAACACCTCACATGAAATTAAATAAGGCACTGTATGTGCTGAATTTCCTAAATAGCTCATCCTCGGAACCTGATCCACCGATCGTGAGACATTTTCTAAACAACACACAGGCAAAGCTAAGGGAAAATCCTTTAGTTTTGATCAGAAACCCAGAGACAGGACAAATAGAGGGTCCTTTCAAACTAATCACTTGGGGCAAGGGTTTCGCTTGTATCTCCACAGATCGAGGTCTGAAGTGGGTGTCGGCGCGGCACGTGAAGCCATTCCGAACGCGAGAACACGAGAACGCTGATCCGAGAAACAAAGAGACGAGTACTCAGACAGAAGTCGAGACTCAGACTGCGAAAAACGACCTGGAAGAGAAATAAAAAGAAACTAAGGACTTTGGGGGGTTTTCACATAAAAGCGAAAGAGATCTTTTTGGTGCAAACAGAAGGGGGAGATGTGGGATCTCAGCCTCTCAGGGCTGAGGGACAGAGTGACCGAGACCACCCCTGGGGGGCTCGGGAGTCCTGGAATGTTGCCAGAAATGTCTGGTGGCTGGACTTTGATCCCACAGGGGAGATGACATCAGTATGAGGATAGGAGGATTTCACCGGGGTGAACGGTGAAGGGATAAATTAATTGGAGTGTGAGACAAAGGGTTTAAGATTTCTGTACAGGGGGGTCTAGAGAAGTAAGATGGAGGAATTGGGGCGTGCCCTTCTCCTTCTTCTTCTTCCTCTAGGCTTCCATCTTCTGTGGTGATGTTGGCACTCCGGGATTGGACCTTACTAGGGGAACACTGGTTAATAAGGGTAGAGGGTATTGGAGAAAAATGATAAATATTGTATACGTAACTCCAAGTATAAAGATAGGTGGCCGCCCCAGGGGCTCTCAGTGTGTGCCCATGGCTGACTGCTGAGCAGAACTCGGTCAGGCCAAGAGAAAATCTTTTAGATAAGCAATTAATAAACACCGAGACCGAGAAAAGATTTGAAGTTTCTTCTCGTCCTTTGGAACGCGGGCGACCCAAGGCCATCTTCGGGCTTTTTCCAGACCATCTAAACAGCCCCAAATCCGACAGTCCCTCTGCTTGGAGCTCTGTTTAAAGATACACGGACTCGCATGTGAACAGGGATTATTACATGGACTTGTACACATGTAGCCAGCTATTTGTACAGGCCTATTCCTGTACATATGGTATCAGATTTATGAATATACTGTGTATATATGTACGTATAGATACCTGAACATATACAGGTTTTCAGTCTCATCTTTGTGTGTATATGTATCTAGTTCTTTATGAGTATTGTAATATCTGTGTTTAGTTTTCTGTATGTACACAGTTGTGTAGGTATCTATTTCTATTGATGTATTGATGTAGTTTTGGTCTTTTTAAAAAGCTATATTGGTATTTGTTTTGGTCTATATGTTATTTTATATTTTTATAGATGCGCACTGATGTATTTCTATATCTATTATATTTACATATATATCCAGATACATTGCTGTATATTTGTATTGATGCAGTTGTACAGATATTTAGATTGGTACTGCTGTTTGTCTATGTATAGATAAGTTTGTTTTATGTATCTCTTTCTTGAATGTAATAGGTAACATTTAATCTGTATTCACATCTGTACATTGTAGTGGTTATTTATGTATTCAGTTCTATTTAAATGGGTCTGGAGTGGTATAGTGGTGGAATTCCATTTCTAGGGTACTTGGTATTACAGGGAAATACTGATCTTTTCGTATTTGTATATGGGCTGTATGTTTGCCATAATATGCAATAAATTAAGCTGTTAATTTTCCCTTGATGTCTGTGTATAGTGAGTGTTTGTAGAGGTTTGCAATAAATTAGTTTTTGTAACAGAAGTTGTTATTTGTATGTTTTTGAATAGCGTGGTGTAACAAATACATAAATTACTTTTTTAAAATTTAACAGAGATGTGTATAGTTCTGTTTTGTCAGCGCTGGTGTAGCAATTGGT
The DNA here is from genome assembly GCF_028551555.1 of Melozone crissalis. Classification (NCBI taxonomy): domain Eukaryota; kingdom Metazoa; phylum Chordata; class Aves; order Passeriformes; family Passerellidae; genus Melozone; species Melozone crissalis. The sequence continues at coordinate 13,596,478 of NW_026535783.1, read as the reverse complement.
AAGAAATGCCATTTGTCAAGTGAGATGGATGTGTTGTAATTTGTGCTACCCAAAGGCATGGGCAGATGTAAATGCTGGAGGATTTTGGCCATGCAAATCTCCAGCCATGCCCAGTACATGCCCCACCTGCACTCAGGCTGGGCAAGGGAAGCGCAGATTTGGGCTGGCAGCAGAGCCCCACGTTGGCTCAGAACTCGCTGCAAAGGCCTGCTGGCTGAGAAAAAGATCAGGGATACATTTTATATATTCTATTTATTACAGTACATATACTAAAATATATATTATGTGGTGTATTGTAGAAATCCTTTAAATCGGAGGGTTTTGGGAAAGCTGCTCCTCAGTGAAGAGGATTTCTAGGCTAGAGGAATATAAAAATGAAAAGAAGACCATGGACAGTGCCATTGCCAGAGGCCCAGGCTGTTCAAAGGAGGAATGGATCGTCCCCTTCGCCGCCTGTAGCTGATACCCCTGTCAGTAATAAGTAGCAACTCCGGGGGCAACGAGATGGGAAACCATCTCTCTAAACCAGAATGGGGCATCTTTTACCAGCTTGAGGCAATTTTACAGGGTAAAGGACGTTCAGACATCTCAAAACGTGGACTAAAAGACTTACTAATCTGGGTAAAAGTGAATACTCAAAATACAGACTTGAAGTCTGATTTTACCTTTGATTTCTGGGACCAGATAAAGTGGAAAATTCACAATCTAGTCTCTCTCAAAATGGAAGAATCTTTGGTCAACCTTATGCCTGTCTCCAGAGCTTTAATGGAGAGCTTTGATCAGAGTGATTGTAACAGAGACTTTCTCAAACATCAGAACAGAACACCTTGCTCTGAGACTTGAATTCTGAGTGGTGCTGGACCTTCATCCTCCTCTGGGAGGATCTTGGATTTTGTTCAGGGTGTCCTGGCACGTCCAGGGTTTCTCCAGGCAGTGTGCACAGCACCCGGAAGCCCGGAAAAGGGGAATCAGATCAGCTCCCAGCTTTGGTCGTGTTCTCTGCTTTTTCCAGGATTCCCTGAGTCATTGACGCTGCAACCAGCCATCATCCCAACTCCTCCAGGAAATCATCCACCTCCAGAATTCTCAGAAAAATGCTTGGGATTTTTCTTGCATTCCAAGAGTTGGGGGGATCATGGGATGTGTTCAGTGGACGCTGGGAATCAAACGGGTCCAGGAGATTAATGTTTGAGGAAGCTTTGCAAAAGAGGAGCTGCTGTTTCTGTGCTCTGCTGCTCTTCTGAAAAAGATGCGGCCGGATCTTATTCTGAAGTTGTGCAAGTGGGGTCAGTCAAGGGGGGCTCTGGACCCGCTCTGCCTGGCCGAGGGGCTGCAGGGTCACTCCTGTCACTGTTTGCCCTTCCCAGGAAGTCACCCCTCGGATCGGGCTCAGGCTGGCAGTTTGCTTTGGAGCTCTGAGGACTCTTTTCATATAGATTCCTCTGCCAAAACTTTCTGGGACATTCACCCCTTTTGGCTCCCCAGCCTTCAGTTACAGCAGGTGGGGGAGCTTTGGATTTGACTCTGCCTGCAGGGGAGCGGGCAGGGGAGAGGACAGAGGTGGCGGGGGGCAGGCAGGGCTTGAGCAGGGCAGGGATGGCTCTGTCCAGAGAGATGGATGGGGTGGAGGTGGGAGAGCTCAGGAAAGTTGCTGTGGAGGCACAGACAGTTCATTCAGAAGCCTTGAAGCCTGTCTCATTGGCTGTTGGGGTCGAGGGGGAAGGCATGCTGAGATTGCTCTTGGACCTGAGAGTTTTCCAGCTGTATCCCTGCGGGCAGGGATACCGTGTGGAACCTGTCACAGTTCATTTGAAAGTGTCGCAAATACAAAGTCAGGATGTGCAGCTGGAGAGCAGCCCGAGTTGTAGGAATCTAAAAAGATCCAATTCAGTGAATCCAGACATGAGTTAGCAGGCTCTGCCTTTCTTCCTCTCACCAAGAACTTGGAGCTCTCCTCCCCAGCCCTTCCTGGCAGGGCTCCCAGGAAAGTTGTTGCGGCGACACTACTGCCAAGTGAAACCGTCCGGGGGCTATTTACAGACTACGAAGGAGACGGGGCTGCTATGGAAAGAGCTTCGAGCTGTTTATTTTTGCGCATTGCTCTCATTACATGATTATGCCAATGGGAAGATGCTAGCAGCTCACAATTAAGGCAGCAGGCCAAAAAAAGTAATGTTACAACATACTTTATAAGCTTCTTGACCAATCACACAAAGCAAAAGCATATTGACAGTAGTTCTATCTAATCACCAGAAGCACACATAGCTTTGGGTAAAACAATGCTTGCTCATTTGGAATACAATACCTGTTTTTAAGACACAAGGCAAAGAGCTCCATTCTTAAGCTTCAACCTTCCTAATATCTTGCTAGATAAACTTTCTGCAGCTTAGAGAGCTATTCAGACAGCATTAACACACAGGTTTATTGTTCAATTTACCCTTGCTTTTTCTACAGTTTAAATAATTTTTCTGCTGACCTATCTCATGACTTTTACTTTAGCTCTACGCACAATTCTGCTGTATCTGAGGCCTGCCTTTTGCAGCTTTCCAAAATCCTCTAATTTTATGGATTCCCACAATTCCTCCTCAATGTTCACCTCAAAAGAAACCTTCATAATTGTGTCATTTATTACTTGCGTTTCGTATAAATACTATAATATTTTTGCTTATTATCTGCTTAAAGCATGTTCTTGCTGGCACTAAGCATTGCTGTATTACAACACAGGAATTTAATGCTGTGAAGGTCCAGTCAGTGGAAAGGGCATAAATTATGCCTGACAATAATTACAAGTCATTGTTCAAAAATCTCTTGTCGATTCCAGGGTCTTAACTCAAAACCTTCTTCCATTTCTATACCTTCATCCACCATCTCTGTGAGATTTAACAAATTCCCTGTGAATCCATTTCCTACCTCTCTCTCTTGTATGATAAAAACTTCTTGGACAGTTTTGTTCATCATTCGTCGCACACACTAAAGTATGCAAGGTATTACTATTAATATCACTACCAAAACACCCAATACATGGAGACCTATCTTGCAAAGTTCCCTTAGCCAAGGTGCAAAGCTCCATTCTTGGAACAAATCATCTAACCAGGGCCCACCATCTTCTTTAATTTGGGCTGTCAAATCTTTCAATTTTTGTATGCTTTTGTGGATAGATTCAGAATGATCAGCCAGCTTCATACAATACAATCTTTGAAATTCCTCACAACCATGTCCTTGTGCCAGTAAAAGAAAATCAATTGCTGCTCTGTTTTGAAGGGTAGCATGTCTAACACTATTAACATCGGTCAACATGTCACTGGTTGCAGTGGATGTGCCATTAGTTTGTTTACTCAGCCAACATCCAATCCAATCTAATTGTTTCAATGCAATTGCTGAAGCTGATTGGGTAAAAAGAAACCTGCTGAAACCCTTTTTGCAGCCTTCAAAGGCATGAAATCACTTTTACAGTTCTCATCATAATGACGAGAACTTGGAGCTTTTTGGCAGAGTTCATAGGACAGCTGATTGCTGTGACAACACTACCTGTTCTTCTTGATCAGATACTTCTCATCAAGAGTGTTGAAAGGGAAAAACAGAACACAGTATAAATCAGCAATAAACCTTCCATTGCAACTACCTAATTAGTCTAAAATTATTCAAAATTTAGAAAAAATTTGGATTCAAATAAACACTTCCTTGCATTACCTGTAAGATATGCTCGTAATGATACAAATCCAAAATAGAAAACTCTTTCTCACCATGGTATCAAAGAACTTAAAGATAGCAAAAATATCATTACAATTTTACCTATCAGCCTCCAATTGTAACACAGGTGCTAACAGCTTGCAGTAAGCTCACTTCTCCAAAACATCTTGCTAATATGCAAGTCAGTGCTTTTGGAAAGCAGCTTGCAGGTTCTTAAAAAAAGTTAGGAAAAACATTTGGACATAATTTGGGAAAGGCTTTGGGAGAAAATTTGGGACAAAAAATGGAAAAGCTTGAAAAGGCCTTGAAGCACACACAAACATTTTCTAAAAATCTGTTGGTACTGTACAGTTGGATTCTGATTAAAAGGCTTGTGGCTTTGCTTGTGGTAAAGCAGGACACATGAAAAGAGATTGTCCTACAACAACAGTCAAACCTAAACCACTTTCTATTTGCCCTCAGTGTAGGAAAGGGAAGCATCTTGGTAAGTACTGTCGTTCTCAATTTGACATCGATGGCAAAGCTTTGTCGTTAAACTCAAAAAAGAGCGTGGATTATCACCGCACCTGGACACAAGTAGTGACCTCCTTACAGTCAATTACCCAGTCAAATGGCATTGGTACCTCAGTCATTTATCCCTCAGTCATCCATCCTTCAATGGTGTCAGGTCAATACCCTCATGTACAAGGTTTGAATTGGCCTCCTCAGAATTGATACGCCTTTTAAATAATTTCTGTTATGAAAGTATTTCTACTGCAATTATCAGGTTTTTTCAGCAAAGACAAGAGCTTTTGATTTTAGGCAAAGCTAGCAAAAAATTTTCAGACTTTCAATCCTTCCAGCTGTTGTTTCAATAAATTGTAACAATAAGCCAATATATTTCTCTCCTGCATTTAATGTTCCTATAGTGACTCCACCAAAAGCACCTATAGCTATTGCATTTCTTTTGCCCATGAGTACAGCCAAGCAAAACAATTTTCCAGAGAATTCTGTGATGTCTGTGCCATTTTTAACCTCAGGTCCTGAGGTCTTTTGGGTGCAATGTTTGGACCTCAACCAAGCAAAATTGACTTGCTGCCTGACTCACTGTGGTAAAACAATTTACATTACAGGCATGCCGGATACTGGTGCAGATGTCACTGTAATTTCTCACATGTTTTGTCCCAGAGATTGGGATTTAGTAGCTCCTGCAGGTTCCCTCACAGGGACTGGAGGTGCTACTGTATGTTGGCAAAGTGCATCCATGATTAATATTACAGGTCCTGAAGTAGAGACAGCAATGGTGCGTCCTTTTCTTGTTCAGAAGCTTCTCACCGTCTGGGGGAGAAACGTCCTGTCCCAATGGGGAGCAGAACTGGAGGTGGGCCTGTGGTGGAAACCACGTCAAAACCTGCCACTTGAAAGCTGAACTGGAAAACTGATCCTCCTATATGGATTGATCAATGGCATTTACAAACAAAATATAAAATAGCCTTAAATGATTGGTAAAGGAGCAATTACAAGAAGGTCACATCACACCCACAAAGAGTCCCTGGAATTCACCAGTATTTGTCATCCACAGGAAGACATTGGATTCCCGGAGGTTGTTTCACGACCTGAACATCAATGAATTGACTGAAGACATGGGACTTCTTCAATCTGGACTTCTTTATCAACGATCCCAAAACACTGGCGCCTCATTGTCATTGATTTAAAGAATTGCATTTTCCACATCCCACTTCATCCCGATGACACTCCAAGATTTGCCTTTTCAGTTCCAGTCATCAATCAAAGAGAATCCATGCAGAGATAGCACTGGAAAACGTTGCCTCTAGAAATGAAGAATTCGGCTATAATTTGACAATATTTTGTAGCACAAATTTTGTCTCCGGTTCGACAGAAATATCCAAGATCCATGATTTCACACTACAAGGATGATTTCCTAATCGCAGCTCTAACGAAACCAGAGATAGAGCAAGCTTATCCTAGTGTTGTTACTGAAATCCAAAATGCTGGACTTTAAATTTCTATACCCAAAATTTGAGAAGTTCCACCCTGGAAGTATCTGGGATGGAAGATGACTGAAAAAACTATTACACTGCAGAAGATACAGCTCCGCACCCGTGTCAACACCCTGCAAGATTTACAACAGCTTCTAGGAGAAATCAATTGGGTCAGACCTGGTTTGGGATTCACCAATGATGAATTGGGTCCACTTTTTAATTTGTTGAGACGAAGCTGCGCCATTAACTCTCCTGAACTCTAATACCTGAAGCTCGCACAGCGCGTGACGAGGTCATGGAGGCTCTCCAAAGACAACAAGCTCATCGCTGTATTCCAGAAAAGCCATTCTTTTCTGCAATTTTAGGAGGAAAGATGCAACTTTGTTCTGTCATTTTTCAATCAGACCCTTCAGAGAGAGATCCTTTGTTCATAATAGAATGGGGTTTTCTTCCCTCAAGGTTTCCAAAGACTATTTTTACAGTCTTAGAGAAGATAACACAAATTCTGATTAAGGCCAGAACAAGGTTATTAAGTTGAGCAGGTGAAGAATTTGCAGTTCTCTATTTACCACTGAAAACAATTATCTTGATTGGGCAATGCAAAATTCTGCAAATTCTGATGATTTGCATCGAGAGTTATTAAATTTTGCAGATATTGCTTCTGTTCATTACCTGGCTCACAAATTATTGCAGGCAAAATTGAGTTTTAGAGAGAAACCTTTGTTAAGTAAAGAACCTTTAAACACAATAACTCTCTTCACTGATGGGATCTGGCAGAAGCCACAAATCAGTCATTACTTGGTTGAACCAAACCAAGTTCCCAACTAAAACTTGGGAATCAGATATTCAAATAGTAGAGGGATCTGCTCAGATGGTTGAGCTTACTGCTGTGGTTCAGGCTTCTCAGTTCTTCCCACAACCTTTTAATTTATTCACACATTCTGCCTTTGTTGCTAATGTGGTTAAAAGAATAGAAGGATCAGTTCTAAAGAATCCTAGTAATGACACATGGCATCATTGGCTTTCAAGGCGTTTTACAACTTTACAATAAGGAACTAATCCACAGTTTGTTTCTCACATCAGGGCTCATTCTTCGCTTCCTGGATTTTTAGTGGAAGGAAACGCGAGAGCGGACAAACGGACAGTGCTTATTTCAAACACTTTGCCAAACATTTTGGAACAAGCAAAACTGAGTCATGCCTTTTTTCACCAAAACGCACAACCACTTGTGTGAATGTTTCAAATTTCAAAAAGTCAAGGTAAAGCTATCATTAGTACTAGCCCTGACTGTCAGCTTGTGCAGCCTCCTGTTTCTAGAAAGAGTTGTTCAACCCACGGGGTTTGCAAAGCCTGCACTTATGGCAAATGGATGTCACTAAATAGCCTTCCTTTGGTAAATTTACCAATACTCATGTTTCAGTGGACACATTCTCTGGTGGAGTTTTTGCTTCTCTTTACACAGGGGAAGCAGGTAATCATGCCTGTCAACATTATTAGCAGAGCTTTTGCTTCACTGGGTGTGCCCCAAGAAGAAAAAACTGACAATGATCCCACATATGTTTCTCAAAAATTGGCCACATTTTAAAAGATTGGTGAGGACACATCAGACATTAAAACACATTCTTGATCAAGAGAGGGGGGAGTGGAGGTCACACCACAGATGAGGTTAAACAAAGCTTTGCATGTTTTAATTTCTTAAACAGCTCTGTTGCAGAACCTGATCCACCGATTTCTAGGCATTTTTACAATAACACACAGGCAAAACTGAAAGGAAATCCCCGTGTTTTAATTAGAAACCCTGGGACAGCACCAATTGAAGGTCCTTTCTGATTAATCACTTTGGACCAAGGGTATGCTTCTGTCTCTACAGGTGCAGGAATTAAGTGGGTCCCAGCAAAAAACGTCAAACCATATCTCACCCCAGGACAGTTGACGAGCTCAAGACCGTAGAAGCAAGTACGCAGACATGAGCCAAACAGAGGGATCACAGGTCACACCTGACGTTCCTTGTGCATCGGTGGAACCTGCAAACTCTGATTTTATGTGGTTTATAAATGTGTCACTTGTTGGTTTCATAGAGCTTTATTGGAGAAAGCGTAGGTTTTCTTTGGGTAATTTTTATTAAAGGTCAAAAGTAATGTTTTTGAATTGAGAAGGATATGGGAGGAGCTTTAGCCAACAATTAGCTCACAAAAAGGATGCTGCAAAATCAAATGTTACTACGGTGTTAGTTTTGGTTGCTTCTCATAGTGCAGATTTTTAGTCGATTTGTAGTGTAGATTTGTCTGTGGAACAACTAAAACCAAATGTCTGGGTGACCTTAGCCAAGGCAGCAGGCTCGGATACCATGTCTTTGTCTAATTCGGAACAGAAAAGCCTTTCTCAACCTGACTAGTCAGTGTGCCAGTAAAGAATTTGCCCTTGGTCAAAAAGCAATTCAATAGTAAGCCTGGTAAAATTGACAATGGGAGGAGCCCTGTATAGTCTTGTAACATCTGGGAAAAAGAACTTCCCAAAGCAGTACCTGAAACCCCAAGAATTAGAAATCCTTGGTCCTTTAACAATGGATTTTTGCCTTACATTTACAGCTAATGATTGGTGAGAAAGTGATCCTCCAAAGTACAATGTTACTCCCTATTATTTTGTATACAGAAACTCAAGGTTTTGGTGTAATTATTAAGAATGTAGGGAGGTGCTTTCTAAAGCTGACCAATATCCATGACAATTACCAAAAGGATGTTGCTTCACCTGTGTAGATAGACCCTGGCAGGGCATCCCATCATGCCCTGAAGGTGGCCCATGTAGCAATGGGAGGCTCACTGTAATTGCGCCTACTGCCAAAGGGGTCATTAAGAAAAAGCACAGGGGAACAAGATCTGGTCGTCATTATCGTGAAAACTGTGGAAGTGATTTCACGCCTTGGAAGGCTGCAAAAAGGGTTTCAGCAGGTTTGTTTTTACCCCAGCTGGCTTCAGCAATGGCATTGAAACAATTAGATCGGGTTGCATGTTGGCTGAGTAAACAAACTAATGGCACATCCACTGCAATCCGTGACATGTTGACCAATGTTAATAGTGTTACACATGCAACCCTTCCAAACAGAGCAGCAATTGATTTTCTTTTACTGGCACAAGGACATGGTTGTGAGGAATTGGAAGGATTGTGTTGCATGAACTGGTCTGATCACTCTGAATCCATCCTCAAAAGCATACAAAAGCTGAAAGATTTGACAGCCCAAATTAAAGAAGATGGTGGGTCCTGGTCAGATAATTTGTTCCGAGGATGGAGGTTTGCACCTTGGCTAAGGGGACCTTGTAGAATAGGTCTCCATATGTTGGGTGTTTTGGCAGTGATACTGGTAGTAATACCTTGCATACGTCGGTGTGTGTGACAAATGATGGACAAAACGATCAAAGAAGTTTTTATCACACAAGAGAGAGAGGTAGGAAATGGATTCACAGAGAATTCTCAAAATCACACACAGATTGTGGATGAAGGTATAGACGTGGAGGAAGGTTTTGAATTAAGACCTTAGAACAGGTGAGACTTTTTTGGAACAATCACTTGTAATTGCTATCAGACATGACTTTTGCCCTTTGAACTGACTGGACTTTCACAGCATTAAAATTGCTGTGTTGGAATATAGCAAGGCTTAATGTGAGCAAAAAGGATGCTTTAAGCAAGTAAGAAGCAGGTATGCTGCAGTAAAGCTATGAAATGCAAGGTAGGTAATAAACGACACAGTTACAAAGGCTTCTATTTACCCGAACCGTGAGGGGGAATTGTGGGAATCCTTCAAATCAGAGGGTTCTGGGAAAGCTGCAAAAGGCACGTCTCAGAGAAAGCAGAACTGCAGTTAGAGCTAAGCAGTAGATTTGTCAGCAGAAAAGTTATACAAGAAGTAGAAAAGTAAGGACAAATAGAACAATGGTTTGTGTCTATTACTGTAGAATCCAGGACATTCATATGTCTGAGATGTAACACAACAGAACTCCCTTTGGTCATCAGCAAACAGCTTCGTTTATTGCCTTCAGCACCCACAGCCCATTTAGCCCATTCCAAACTCCCAGGACGAGACATCTCATTGGTCTATCTCTGTGCCCCCAGACTCTGAACTAATGCAATGTCTGCAGCTTAGGAGAGCTCCCATTGCCTGGGAACCTCTGTCAATCAGTCCAGAGGCTGCTCTGTGGAGCTGAATTGGGCTGCTCATTCTAACTTGATTGATACTGGCGCACCAGTGTATTAACGCTTGGCTGGAATGACTCCCTGAGCTACAGAAAAGTATCTCTAGCAAGATATTAGGAACTTCTAAGCCTAATAATTGTTTTATTTGCCCAATTATCCCATCAAAAAAAAAAAAAACAAACCAAACAATATTTAAGGTAGCAGTAATTTTAATTGAATAAATTAGAAAATATATAAATAAGGGATAATTTGGTTCAAATAATAGCACATAAGCAAAAGATACCGCGGGGTACAGAAGGCAGAGTTCTTGACCCTTGCCACTTCACGTATGAGCTTGCCAAGTGAAAATCACCCCTTATATGCCATATGTCAATACCATCTCCTCCTATTTTCGGTTCGTCACTTTTCTGTCTCCGCCTTCCTCACCACCTTTACCACGCATGCACCACCACTCGGTTTGGTGGTCGCACAAGTCTTTGGGGGTCGTCACTGATGAAGGCCCTATAGTCTTCTTCATTGTCCTTTAATTCACCTTTGGGTTACACATGCGCATCAAGCCAGTATATAGCCAGTACAGCCAATGTAAGCCAAGACTTACGTATCACTCCATCTACATATCAAGGCAATAAATCCCTTAGAATTAGCATTTGTTGGGACCGAACCAGGTTCTTGCTCATTTTTAGCACCTGTATCTTCAGCTTCTTTCCTGTGGTCCTTGAGAACAGCTGCTGGGAAGGGGGGTGGAGCCCCTCCTCTCCCTTTCTTCTTTGGCATTACAACTTTTTAACTATTTATTATTCTCAAATAATAATTACTCTATCAATATCAATTACTGTTTCAAATTTTATCAGCACGAATGATACCTATTTATCAAAATAATGGAGCTCTGTGCATTGTGTTTTAAGGCTTACAAGCAGGTATAGTGTTTGAAAGAAGCAAGCAGTGTTTTAACAAAAGCTACGTGTGCTTATAGTGGTTGCACAGAACTACTGTCAATATGCTTTTGCTTTGTGTGAGTGGTCAAAAAAACTTTTCAAGTAAGTTGTGCCATTAAGTTCATTGCCTCCAGCCAGGGATGTGAGCTGCTGGCATCTTCCCACTGTAACAACCATGTCATGAGACTGATACTGGAAAACAAACAGCTCGAGGCGCGTTCCTCAGCAGTCCCGTCCGTTTCGTGATTCGTACAGAGACCCGCGGCCAGCAATACTCAGCTGAGGACCAGAAGAGAGCGGAATAGCCCGGGCACTGCAGCTTCACTGCAAGGCATCCGGCAGCCTTGAGGGTACAAAGCGAGCACAGGTCGGACCTCCTCGTGTCCGGAGCGAGCCCGGAGCAGCTCTCCCAGGCCGCAGCCCCGCCCAGGCCCAGCTCAGGGCGCAGCCGGGGCCGCTCCGCCTGCGCGGGGCCGCTGCCGGGGCGCTGTGGCGGCTCCTCCCGCGGGGCGGAGCTGAGGCGGCCCCGGCGGCCCCGGCCCGGCCCCGCTGCGCTCCGAGCGCGGCCCCGGAGCGACCCGGCCGAGGTGGCGAGGGACGGGCGGCGAGGGGCCGGGGGCATGGGGTGCTCCGGGAACGGGCGGACATCCCGGCAGAGGGGAGAGAGACGTGGCAGAGGGAGGAGTGAGCGGGAGAGGGGAGAGACGCTGGGAGGACGGGGAAATTCCCAGGAGAGGGGGACGAGCCCGGGAGTAGGGGAGATCACGGGACGGGGGCGGGGGTGAGATCCGTGGCAAAGGGTGGGTAGCCTTCCAAGAGGGTAGAGGCGGGGAAACAGGAAAGAGCCCTGGGAGAGGGGGGAGATCCTGGAAGAGGGAGGAGTAATCGGGAGAAGGGCAGATCCAGGGAGACGAATAAAAGCACTGGCTACAGCCCGGGAAAGGAGGGAGCTTGGGACAAAGGGTAGCTCGGGACTGGGGAAAAGCCGAGAGAGGAGGCAGAACCCAGGAGACAGGGGACAACCTGTGAACGGGGGGAGATCCGGAATGGAGAGGGCCTGGGAAAGAGGGGAAAGACATGAGAGAAAAGAGCCCAGTGGGGGCAGGCCAGCAGCGGAGGCTCCTGCAGGCGGGCTGGGAACCCGGAGAGCCCGGAATCACGGAGTCCTGCAGCTAGGCCGAGAACGGGCGCGGGTCAGTGCGGTTCGGGAGAGCGCGGCTGCGGGGCTGGCTCCGGAGGCGGAGGCGCGTGGAAAGCGCTGCTCGGCCGCCCCGGCGGCGCTGAGAGCACAGCCCTGCCCGGGGAGGCAGCGCCACGGGCGCCGCTCGGCTTCCCAGCTCGGCCACGGCACCGCTCGGCTTCGCCGCCGGATCCGCGGCAGCTCGGAGCATCGCTCCCTGCCCGGGCCCGAGGCTCACCTGCGCCAGGTGCACCAGAGCATCGCGTCTGCCTTGGCAACCCAGAGCGAGCAGTGCCCAGCAGGGACTGCAGATGCCCTTTGGTGGCAGAGAAAGAAGAGCAAGGAATCTTCCATGGGAGAACCTAGGCAATAGGATGGGGTGTCAGTGTCCAATGTGTTCAGATGCACTCACAATGGTGCTTTTGCTCTTGCCTCAGAACATGGAAAAGAAGTGGGCAGACACAAATCAGCAGCTGGTTGCAATATCCAGGGATCAGTTATCAGAAGAAAATGCTAAGCAACTGGTGGAATGCTTAATGGATGACTGATTACCATTTGCCAAGTAATCTGGATTTGTTAGGGGCAGCATACTTCTGTCTCAAAAATTACTCTACAGATATTCTTAAGAAAATTTTGAAGAAAGGCTCATACACCCACATTTTAATGCAGTTGCTGTGGGTTTCATAAATGAAATCTGCTTTTATGTGTCAATGTTCCTAAAGATATGTGGGGTTTTTTTTTCACACATGCATGCATGCTAAATTTGAGAATCTAAGGTAAGGTCTTTTTATAGGGGATATGGAAGAGACAGGTCTTCAGCTAGCAATATGTCAGTGAGAGATAGCTGAGCGATGATTACTGAGAAGAAGAACAGGCCTGCAATAGAGGTGTGAGCTGCATTGCACAGCGCTTGCTGTGGGCCAGAGAGCACAAAGCAGTCTGGCCTAGTGGGCCTGAATATTTCTGCCAAACACTCTGCATCTCACACCTTTGCTCGGGCTCAGTGCAGAAATGCAGGATTGCAGGGGCTTCCTCCCAGAGCTGCGTGAGGCGCTGGCTCCTGCAGATGGGCCCTGCCAAGCTGTCCCTGCCTCACGCTGGCCTCGCTTCCCCTGGCACAAGAGCCGGGCCTGAAGGAGGCTGCCCTGTGCTCCAGCCTGCCGAGCAGCCCGGCTCCCTGCCCCGGTGCCCAGAGTGCTGCACACACTGCTGACCTTTGCCAGGAGTTGCAGGGCAGCCGGCAGAAGAGGAGGAATCCTCAGGCAGCCCAGCGGCCCTTGGCTGCCCTTGGCCTTTCTCTGCTGCTAGGCACACTCCAGACGGCCAATGCCTCCAGGCTGGGCTGTGTCCAGCACGGCTGCGCTTCCCCTCGGCAGCTGCCAGCTGCCACCTGGGCTCTGAGAGTGGAGGATTCGCCCGCTGCCAGGAACAGGCACCCAGGGCCCGGCTGCTGCCTCTTGCAGCTCCAAGGGCCTCCTTCCAGCCTGCCTCTGCCGGGGCTCAGCCTCCTCCGGCCTCTGCTGGGGCTGTGCTGGGGCTCCACCCCAGGCAAGGCCGGGCCCACTCTCACCTCCCAGGCGCTGACAGCTCTGCACCACAGGAGACCTTCCTGAGCACCCTCTCTGATCTTTCTGCTTTCTCACTTGAGTAAGGCTCTCCTCCAGCCAAAGAGATTATTGCATTTTGGGATACAAATCCAAGTGGTAGGAGCCCCAATGTTCTCCAGTCACAGCTGAAGGCCTGCATCTGCTCAGGGTGTTGGGTTGCCTCATTCTTCTTTTGGTTTCGCCTTCAAACGCCATTGCCCTTTCTGCCTCAAATAGAAATACCAAAGCTGGCCAAAAACAGACCAGTGGACCAGATTCCAAAGTCAGTGTTCTCTGGAGAGGATGAATGAAGAACATCCTTCTTCCCCACTTGCACACCATGCCAAAGACACCATGTCACTTTCCACCTTTAAGAAACAACAGACAATTCAGAAGAAATTCTTGAGCGTATTCGCAGAGTGAGAAGGAAGGGAATCTTCAAGGTGAGTTGTGGTTTCAGAAACTGTATTCATTTCCAATCCTACTCTGCAGTCCTATTAGACAATCCTACTCTAACCCTAACCTTAACCCTAATCCTAATCCTAATCCCAATCCTAATCCTAATCCTAATCCTAATCCTAATCTACAATCCTGCTGTAAACTGGTTGACGAATAAATGGTCTTGATGTGATTGTCACATTGTTGTCTCTCTCCTCTTCTTCACTGAAACAATCAGTGGCACCAGGCTGGACGCAGGCTCAGCAAATGTTACAAATGGATGCTGCCAAAAGGGAAAAAAAACAAATCAACAAAAAATAATGGACCATGACTTTCCAAGTTCAGTGCTTCACAGTTTTCCTCTGGCTTATAGAAGGATGCAGGAAGAGGACCAATGGGACCATCTACACCTCCATCTTTATGTGCCGGACTTTGCCATCACAGGCAAATGTGGCCCAGAATCCCACTCATCCATTTATCCAGGTGTCTTCATCTTGCTAGGATTTTTGCCCTGCCAGTGCTTTAGAAATGGTGCTTTGTTTCTTTGGAATTTCTTCTTTTCAGGAATCTCTAAAGCCTCACACTGGTCCCTCTCTTTGAAAGACAGGCACTGTGCTGATTCCCACAGGGAGACAGAGCAGTGTCTACCTTTCCATGGCCTGCCCCTCGTGTGCTGGATGGCTCCTTCCTTCCCAGCAGGGCCAGCTCAGTGGCACTGGGCCCTGCAGTTCCCTCTCTGCCACACAACCCGGCAGTAACCCTGGCACAGTTCCCGTCTGCTTGAGCGTGCCAGGCAGCAGATGGGGCTGGGACAAGTCCCTCCCAGCTGTCCCTGTTTGCGTGGCAGAAACCTCTAAGGGTGGGCTGGGGGGCGCAAACCAGGGCCACTCAGAGGCTCACAGTGAGCCCCCCACAGCCCCTCCTGCCCACAGCCAAATCTCTGACCCCTAGGCTGGGACTGGCTTCCTTGGGTTCCTGCACCACCATTTCATGTCTCTGTACTCTGCATTGCTCTACTTCAATTCTTTTGCCATTAGATAAAATTGAACACCCCACCAAATGACAAAAGAGGGAGACTGAACCAGCCAGAGGAGCTCCCTGACTCAGGAAATGCAGAGAGAGATGGAGTTACTCAGTTTTGTGAAGAACAGGCCCCCGGGAGACTTTATTGCCACTTTCCAGGACTTCAGAGTGGCTTTGAAGAAAGTGAGGGACATCTTTTATAACAGGGCCAGTTACAATAGGATGTGGGTAAATATTTTGAAACACAAATAGGATCTAATCAGAACTTGTTTACTCGGAGCATGGTGCGACCCTGGCACAGGTTGCCCCAAGAGCTTGTAGGTGCCCCATCCCTGCAAGCATTCCGGCTCCAGTGGGAAAGGGCTCTGAGCAACCTGATCTCTTTAAAGATGTCCCTGCTCATTGCAGGACACTTGCACCAGAGGACCTTTACAGGGCCCTGCCAGCCCAGCCCAGTCTAGGATTCCTCACCATTTTCATTTGAAGAGCACCAAGAGTGGAGGTGAGGAGGAAGGGGGCTCATGTGATGCCTTGGACTTGAGTGGAGGAGGAGCCCATCCCTCAGAGCCTGTTTCACCTGCAGCCCCTTCACATTTTACCTGCAGGAGCTCCCTGGCAGACCAGCGCTGCTCCTCGTCTCTCTGCAGGCAGCAGCTCAGGAAGTCACGCAGGCAAGGCGAGAATCGGTTGGGCTGCTGCAGCCGTGGGGTCCCTACTGTGGCTATCAGTTGTGTAGCCTGGAGGAAAAGGAGACACCAGGCTCCACTTGCTGCTTTCACATCTCTAAGTGCTCTCCCACCTCCCTTAGTTTAACCTCTGTTCTTCAGTGGCAGTTTCTGCCCTGGCAGAGACCCAGAGATGATTTTCCTTTACCAACCAAACACCCAAACCCTGATGCAGCCACAGCTTTTCCACCATCCCGAAGATCTTGCCTTGGCAGCTGATTTCATTGACTGACCTAGTTAGTGGGAACTACATCAGCAAAAGAACATGTGCTTCCCTAAGGATTCACACCAGCTTGAGAGGCTTTTTGGAAGAGGGACTATGCTATACAAATTAATTTCAAGGCTTAGTACATGAAAGGCATGTCTGCAGTGCTTGTTGGTCCTTTAAGCGCACGTGCCCAAGAACAAAACTCATCATTCTTTTTGTGCTTTTCTTGAAAACAATGGTAATTGGAAGGAAAGAAAGGGAATTCATCAATTAATCCCCAGGTAAGAAAATCAACATTTGCAATCTCATCTTCAGCACAGACATATTTAGATGCCTGCACAAATGTATTGGGATGAAAATTCCTGCTTGGGCACAAAGGAGCCACCTGCAGCTCTGTCTCTCAGCAGTCTGAAAATCGCAGGTTCCCATTTTGCAGCAAAAGAAAAATTGTCATGGTCAGAAGAAGGAGAGGTGCCATCTCTATCGCCACCCTCTGCTCATTTGGCTGCTCAAGTCAATGCATTAATGGTAGGCCCATGCCAGAAAGAGCCAGGAAACAAAGGGGAGGCTTTGGCAGCCTGTCCGCATCACCAGGCTCTGGCTTGGTGACACAGAGAATGTGCCTTTTGCTAGGAGAGAAACACGGTGACTGAGTGTTTCAGCAGCACTGTACAAGAAGCAGAAGAGACTCAGTGGTCTTTACACTCTCATGCCCAGGTTTCAGGCATGTTTCCCAGTGAGAAGAAACTGCTCAGGGAGTTAGGCTCATCTCTAAAGATCACAGTTTTAGAAACTTTGTTGGGTTTGTGTTGCCTTCCTTCCTTTCTGGAAAGATAACAGCAGTTGTCCGATGCTTCTTTTCTGCTCTTAAGGCCATCTCCACAGCCAAAGGACTGGAAGCACTTAAAAGGCAAAGGAAAGTGTTGCCTGAGAATAGAGTTTGTTTGGAGTTTGTTTGCATGTGGTAAGGCTTGTATTCCCCCACTGCTGAACCAAAACTACAGCAGATGCTGATGTGTTGCAGGCACATTTTTAGGAGGGGTCCTTGGTGGAAGCAGTTCAGGCAGATGGCAATGGACTTTTGTCCAATGGCACGCAGGACAAGGGACAGGTGAGAAAGACAGTGGGATCAGTGAGTATTTGCTCCTTACCGTGATGGGACTTTGGTTCCAGTAGGGAGGTTCTTGCTCTATCATTTCAATCCCCACAATTCCAAAAGACCATATGTCCACTTTGGGACCATATGGTTGACCTGTCAGCACTTCGGGCGCCAGCCACCAAGGAGTCCCGACTACCGAGCACCGTCTGCTCTGCTGAGGGCTGAGCTGAGTAGAGAGGCCAAAATCACCTGAGGAGAAAGCAAAACACTGTTTTTATTTGAATTCTGTGCAATTAGGAAAGCAAGCCAAAGAATTCCCCAGTAGAAGTGTTTGAAAATGTGCTGTTGAATCTCCTGGCATTGGCGACTTTTAAACTCCCCCCATTTTTTACACTGTCTCCAGTAGTGTCTTTTGTTCTTTGGAAGCTTTAGACTTGTAACTCCCTCCCTCGGGAAGGGACACACACAGAGCAAGGCCACTCTTGACTGCTTGTTCCTTCTCCTGTCCCTGTGCACGTTGCAACTGTGCCCTCAGCTCACAGCGGGTGTCCCTGCGCTGCCACCAGCACCATTTTTGGGGAGCTGGCTGTCACTCAAAGCAGCCCCACCCCCACATCCCTGGAATGCTGCTCCTGAACAAGAATACACTGACCCAGCTTGACAGAACCATCGGTTTTGAGAAGGATGTTATCACTCTTCACATCTCTATGAATCACATGGTTTGTGTGAAGAAAATGCAGTCCTTGCAGGCACTGAGAGAGAAAACAGAAAGAGGAGGGCAAAAATGAGTGATGTGATTTCATCCCACAAGAAAGGCAACAAAGAATCCAAAAGATTCCCTCTCCAGGGAAATGGGCAGTAATGGCAGAACACAGTGCCACTGAGAGGAAGTGCTTGCTGCTCCAACACTTGCAGAGCAAGACCTTTCTGAGGAAAGGCATGTCAGCTTCTGAAAGAGCAACAGCCAGGATGCAAACCAGCCAGGATGACTGCTGCTGCAGTGCATGTGCTCAGAAGCAAAGAGCCTTTTGGCTGCACTCCTGTCCTTGGATGCTGAGGCCTGAGAGAAACGAGTCTCTCTCTTTTTTCTTTGCTGATCATTTCAAATCAAGCCACCAGCACCTTTGCTTTCACAGGCAAGGAATGCAGTGAAGACAGACTCCAGGCAAACATTTAGAGAGGCAAGGTGGAGAACAGCAAATAAAAAGACATGAGCCAGAGCAAGAATACAACAGCAGGAGAGAAGAGTACTGGCACTGAGTACAGGGAGTGCAGGGGCACTGGCAGGCCTTTCACTTGAGATGCTTTTACTTGCCCATAGCATAGCAGCAACACAGAACCAAAGCTTGGCACAGGAAATCACTGCAGGTCTGAGCCCCTGTTTCCCAGACAATCCTGCCCAAGCCCTTGGACACACAGATGGGATTGCTGACCTCGCGACTGATGGCTGCTGCCTCATCTTCATACAGGGAGGTCGTGCTGAGGATATCGTTCAGGGTGCCTCCGTCCATGTACTCCAGCACCAGCCAGAGTTCCTCACCCACAAGGTAGCTGAAAGAAGGAAACAAGGCTGTGGAGATGAGCATGCATGGCTATGTTGATTTTTGCTTCCAGGTTTCTTATTTCCAGATGCCTTTGTGACAAGGACAGAATCATAGGAATAGATATTCCCTCTTGGCTGTGCATTGTTTGCAAGCTGTGCAGTCTCAAGGAGAAAGGCACAGCTGTGAAAAAGGAGATGTCTTAGATGGCTGACAAGTGAAAAATGCAGTTTAGAAACAGCCCAGATAAAAAACCGTTCAGGCATGGTGTTTCTGGAAAGAAGCACCTAGTCTTCCTGGCATGCCCAGCAATGGCAAAGAGTGGCAACAATCCAAGGGAAATCCATTTTAGGAGGGTTCATCAGCACTTCAGAAACTTGAAAAAATCAATCCCAAATAAATGTGGAGGCAGTAAACTTCGAGTCTGATGACTAAGGAAGATACAGCTGATCCAGGTATTGAATAATTTTGGAATAATTTTCAAACTAGGTGTGCCAGGGAAGACTCATGCAGACAGGATGCACTCCCTTCTCATCCATTGGAGATGAGTAGAGAGATAGGAATAAATAAAAATTAACAGCTCTACTTTCTGCCACTGACCAAAGTGGGTTTTTAACCTCTCATGTTTGCTGTATGTAAATGCACACATGGGATAAGACCATAACCACTCACCTGTCTAAATAATTCACAACATTGGGACTCCTGTACCTCTTCATGATTTGGATTTCATTAACACTTCGTTCCATCCTCCTTGGTCCTTGAATATCTATTTTCTTTATGGCCACCTAAAATGACATTGAAAATCAGTAACTTGAGCAGTTGGCGGCAGGAGACAACAATGCACATGGAGCAAGTGATTTTGCAATGACAGAGCTGAGCTGTGCCAAACTGCCTTGTGATTAGGCACTGCAGTAATTAGGAACTGACATTCCAACAGCCTATTTCTCTTCTCCCTTGGGAACTCGTTACAGGACACGTGGGGCCACTGACATTTTGCCTTGTCCACTTGGTAACAGTTGTGTCTCAACTATCACACACAGACGTCTGAGCACAATCTCTGCTGCTCTTTCTAGGATTCAGAAGAAGTATTCCATGCCTTAATATTCTGTGGATACATCTTGGGCTATGGGCAGGGCTTAGGGCTTTTAGGGCACCTTGCAGATCTCTCCCCATGTGCAGTTGCCAAGTGCAGCACTGCAGGTGGCTAAGGAACTACCAGTAACTTTCCGATGGATTTGCTGGCAGCCAGAATCGAGAATTCAGGACTGTGAAGCTGTAGCCCCAAAGAGCAGGGAGGTGCTCTAAGGCACCACCTTTGTTTTAGCAATGGAGAGCGAGTGAGCGCGTCCTTGTCTGAAAGAAAGCGCTGCCCTGCGTGCCTTCCTTCCGGCAGCTGAGGAGGACAAAGTGCCAAATGTATTTTGCAGGCTGGCACCAGTCTGTGCTTCTTGTGCCTTTTCAGCACGGCTCTAGCCAAAGCTGCATCCACAGCTCACACCAGAGGGGAAAGCCCCTCAAGAGCAGCAGAGTCTGCAGGGGCTGTTGACATTTACCTCTCCTCCTGTGGCAGTGTCGAGTGCTTTAAACACCTCTCCAAAACTCCTAGAAACAAAAGAGAAGCAGAGAAAGGAGAAGCCATTTATATCTTGCAGTGAAAGCCAGCCCACACAGGAGATCTGTGCTGTAAATGCCTAAAACCTGCAGGACACTGGAAGCATGGAGATGTCCTTGACAATGCCTTCTGAGCACACTTAGAAATTCTGATCAGCACTGACAATCTAAGCCCAGTGCCTGAACACATTTGCAGCTTGTCTGACTTCACGCCTGATACCTATTCCACCAGCAAAACACTTGATGCATAGTTATGTAAAATTAGCATTGCTTGGACTCACCCACTGCCAATATTTTCCAGTTCAATGTATTTGATGATGGGATTTTCCATCTTCACCATTCTCCCTGAGGGAAACAAAATGCAAGATGTTTACTTTAAAGCAGAGATCCCACCTTCTCAGAGATACAAAAGGCAGCCACACTGTCTGGGGCTCTGAGCCCTCGCTTGGTTAGCCAGCTCTGAGCTGGCTAACAACAACAGGAACAGGAACTGGAAACACAAGAAAAGAACAGCACGTCCACAGCGCAAGTCTGGCTGGCACAGAGACTGATTTCTTGCATCCTTTGAAGTCAGAGGCCTCTTGACAGCAGAGGAGTCTCCTCTCAGAGGAGACTGAGACCAGAAGAGAATACCTACCAAGGAAAATAAGTTTGTCATCTTGAAACGTTTAGGAGAGCTGGATCTAGCAGTGCCTTTGTTTTCTTGGCAATAAAGACTGCGAGATTTAGAAAAGGTTTCCGACTTGCTAAGATTAAATGCACCTGCACATCCAGAATCAATTGGTCTGAACAGATGTCAAGTTCAGAACAGGAGGAATATTGCCAAGTGTTCCCATCTTTTCCACCTTGCAGCAGTTTGCCATAAGAATGCCTCTGCGTTAGTAAACCAGAGCAGCTCATGCCAGAACCAATTGCGACGGGGCTTTCAGCATCAAGACCCTCACCCTTTATGAGCAGGCTGAGCTCAAAGACGCCCCTGCCCGTGCCCTGCGTGAAGAACCACGCCGCTTCTCTTCACCCTGACAGCGCGGATCAGTCGCTCCCATTGCACTCGCCCTCTCGGCACCGCACATGTCCCCATCTTCCCAACTCGGCACGGCGGGCACAGGCACAGAAGACAGCAATGCTCCTCAGGCACCCCTGTGACACAGAGAGCTGCCCAGAGCAGATGCTGACCCTCTTGTGAGTCCAGGCCGTGCGAGGCAGAAGCCGGCCCAGAGAAGGGGCTGCTGCCTCAGGCAGCTCCGCGCTGCAGCAGCCGGGCAGCAGCGGGACCCTCCCAGCTAAGGGAGGCTCCAGCCTCTGCAGTCCCTCCAGCCCCCAGGGACAGGGCAGCGACCACAACAAGGCTGGCAAAGCCCAAGCATGAGCACTGAAGGGCACTGATGGGAAGAAGCCACAGCCAGCCTGAGCCCTGTACAAGCTTTTGCCCCCATTCAGGACACAACAGGATGGGCTTTGAGATCAGCCCCACCGAGGTGTGGATCAGTGCCCTTTTTGTCCCAACAGGTGATGGCAGAGACAGAATCCACTGGGCTCTCTTCTCAATTCTTCCAGGTCTTATCTGAGAGCACAGCACTGGCAGCTCGTATGGGCAAGAAGCAGATTCATTGGGTTGTGCTGCAGAATCACAAAGGGCTTGATTTGTTCTCCTGGAGACTGATCTCAGCAGGGCTTCTACCAGTGGCTAGAACTAAGGTAGTCACAGCCTTCTGCTGATGCAGGAACAATTCCTGCTTCTGCCTTCGGCAGAGAGGGAAGCCCAGGCAATCTCCAGCCAGTCTAAGCTGCCCTCAGAGGCAGCAGGAACACCCAGAGCTCTCTCTTGCTGCCTTGGAGCAAAGCCAGCACTTCTGTGACACTGAAGTGAGGAGAACCCTTTGGTACAGCTCTGCTGACATGTGCACACAATACACTGTCCCTCAGATAAGAAAGATAGCAGACATACTGTGTTGCTCCAGGGAGTCACCCGCCATCTCCAGTTGCTGAGCAGCAGCTGGGTCAGCACGGGAGGTGAACCAAGTGCTCAGGCTCCACGTCTTCGGCTGGGGAGCAAAGGCTCCTTGGGACGGCGATGCTGCAGCAGCTTCAGTGTCAGAGTTGGTGTAGATCTGAGAGAAGAAATGAGTTGATGTCAGGAAGGTGTGGCAGAGATTGCCCTGAAATGCAAGAGAGATTGCCATTTGAAATGCAAGCCCTTAGGAAGCTGCTGTCAGCCACATGCAGAGATCCTCAACCGGATTGCTTTGGATGTCCACTTGTGAAACCAAATGCTCAAAACCAAAGGCTGGTTTTACTCAAGTTCATAGCCACTTTCTTGTTCTAAAGGATGACTGCAGCAACGACCGCTCCAATTCCTCCCAAAGACTCCTTTCCCCCTCCTAGGTCTGCAGATACATTTGCAGCTCCTCATTCTAATGTTCTACCTCCTGCCATGAAATTCTCTTTTTCTGCACCTTCCTTGGGACGTGCTTATCCTGCAGCATCTCTGGATGGTACAGTTCCTGGGCCTCATGCCAGCTTCGGGGCTCTTGGTTGCCCGTCATTTGCTGGAACTCTCTGCAGGCTGCCAGGTAGGATGGGGAACCTTCCACCTGAAGTCAAACAGAACAAAGCAGTCAGAGACTACAGCTTGTCCCCGTCAGCCAGGAGTCATCGACTGGGAAGAAAGTAAAGGACAGGAGGAGATTCACAAGGGATACAGACAGCTTGTAGCTCATATTCCAAATCTATGTGAATGACCATGTTCACCTGCAAAAACACCTCAAGAAACAAGGTCACCTGGAAGAAGCCAGCAGGAGTTCATTGGGATGACTGCTGGCTAAATGGCCAAGGGAGTAATGCCACTGTCTAGAGCATCAGCTGAGATTCAGCAGAGCAGGAAGTGTCCTTGAGAGCAGCTCTGACAGAGGCCTCATCAGGATGGCACTCAGAGGCAACACCCCACCCCCCTGCTGCTCTGCACTGCAAAGGCAAGGAGGGCAGAAACCACCCCTTGGGTGACTGCAGTGCCTATTGATATTTCACTCGCTTTTCTAAAGCCTTTTGCTCCTGAAGGAGGCAATTAATTTTCTCTTTGATGATTTTAATTTTTTTGTCTGGCCTCTTCTTCCTTGCCTTGATCCTAGCCTCAGTTTCCTGCAGCTGCGCCGGCACCTGTTTTTCCATGTGCTGTAAATAACAACGGAAAGGACTCTCTTTCATGAGTGGAGTGGCTGCCATTCTTTCATTCACCTGTTTTTGTTGACTGTCCCTCTGCATAGGGAGATTCTTCTCCTCTTGGATGTCTTCATTCCCCCTCTTCACTGCCATGTCACTCTGAGCTTCGGGCAGCTCTGCTTGTGGTTCTACCTTGATGTTCTGTGCACACAAATGCAGAGCAAGTGACTGGGAGCTGCCATCAGACTCAGCTTTTCCCTCTTTTAGCCTCAAAATCACATTGGTTCATCCCCTTTCTTCTGCTTCCCTACCCACATCTGCTTCCATTGAACCCTCCTGTCCCAGGGCTGTTCTCTGCAGATTCCAAGGCTCTGTGCTTCCAGTGCCTGTGGGATTCCTGGCCTCCTCAGTCCCAAGAGCTGTTGTTTATGCCCTTCTTCCTGCCCTTCCCTCTGTGCCCTGGCCAGTCAGGCTTACCTGGTCTTTCTCCTGTGGCACTTCCACCTGCTGCCCGAGCTGCTCTTCCTGCTCTCGGGCTGGGAACAGCTCTCCCTGAGTCTGGCATGGTGTCTCTGATGAAGCACTCTGCTCCTGCTCTCTCTCTAGAAGCACCTGCACAGAAAGCAAGAGAAGACGGGTTTCAGCTTCCCATATGACCTTTGTGGGCCAAGACCCAAAGACTGCTGGGCTCAAACGTTCCCAAAGCACTGTGCTGCCGCTCTGCTGGGTCATTCTCTGTTTGAGGGGAGGCACAGATTCCAAAGTGACCCTGGCCCTACAATCAGGGGCCATCTGGGACTGAAGCTGCAAGAGCCTCTCAGGCAGCTGACAGGGAAGGTGTGGCATTTCTCAAGGGTCTGGTAAGGGCCTCCCTCTGCTTCTACCATGTCCTGTTTGTCTCTCCTCAAGGGATGCATTTAGGTGAGCACTGCATCTTCCACTGCTTTGGAGCAGAGCCAGGAAGATTCAAATAGATAGATAGATAAACAGATCTCACTTTTATAATCTCTCTTTACTATACTGTGGGATTTACATTCTTTGAACGGAGAGAGATCTAGATCTCTCTCCTAGGTTTTTTTTAAGGAAAGGTAGTGAGAAACTTAGAGAAGAAGAGAAAACAATATTATCTCTACTTGCTGTTCTTTTTGTTTAGTACATGAAGAATGTGTATAGTGATTGTTTACTGAAAGTGATTTGTTAATTGCATTTTAGGGATAGTTGTTTAGATTGATTAGGTAATTAGATAAAAGACTGTGTGGAGACAGTCACTTGTTTTTCTTTAGTATCTTTTTAGTATAGTATTTCTTTACTATAGTTTTACATAGTACTAGTGTAATATAACGTAGCTTAATAAAGCATTTGCTTAAACTTCTACATCATGGAGTCAAAGCATATTTTTCGCCACGTGGGGGGTCACCCTGAATCAATAATGTGCTTTCTGTCGCTACACACATCAACAGTCGGTAGCAGTGCCCCAATCAGAAGCCATCCTGAACTTGCTCTCCTGTTGCTTCAGTAACCCACACTCTTGGGGAATCTGGAGCATGTGGGTCCTTATGGAATGCAGTCAGACCCAGAGCACTGCACTGGGAACTGCACTCTTTGTGCATCTGTGCTCGGGCAAGTTCTTCTCTTGCACTTGACCACACTGATGGTGCTAAAGTGGCTGGAATCAGAAATGCAGCCCAGCCCCTCCCACCTCCTCTAATCTCTGAGGGCCAGCTGGAATTTAAACGCATTGATTTCCTGCTCAAGTCCAAAACAGCACACACTGATTCCCTGGGCTGCCAAAAGACACGGGAGCCGTTGACTGGAAAATGATGGGCAAGCCCTGCTGGCCGGTCTGGCACCAGAGCAGCTCTTTCTGCACCAACATCCCTGCCCCAAACTATGTGTTCTTGTGCATAAATACTGCATTATCCAGAACTGCCTCTTTGAAAACTAAAATTCTAGGAGAATTTCTGCTGGTGCTGTAAAAGTGCAGGAAAGACTGAGACAAAGCTCCCTTGCTCCCTGGAGAAGGAGAAATTGCACCAGGGTTCTCTTTCTATCAAACAAAGAAATCAACAAAATATGAAAGTGTTACTCACACCACGGTCTAAAGCACTTGGATGCAGTGAGGGGATGTCTGGAAGGGAAACAGGCCTTGCGCTGAGCTTTGGATCTATGGATCTAAGGCAGCGATTTATGGAAGTCCGCCTGAAGGTGCCTCATGAGCCCCCCATTGTCCAGGCTAAAGCTCCCTCAGCACCTCCTCCCTGGCCTTGTGCTGCACCCCCTTGCCCAGCTCCCCTGTCCTTCTGTGCACACGCTGCAGCCCCTCCATGACTTTCTGCTCCCCAGGGCCCATAAGTGCACACAGCACTCCAGCTGTGGCCGCAGCGCTGCCCAGCACAGGGCCACGCTCACTGCCCTGCTCCTGCTGCCCCACTGCTGCTGGCACAGCCACCATGCCCTTGGCCTTCTTGGCCCCCTGGCCACACGCTGCCTCATCTTCAGCTGCTCAAGGCCGCCAGCCCAGCATCCTTTTGGCCCACGTGGCTCCCCAGCCACAAAGGTGCCCATTTCACTTCAGATACAGCAGGCATCATTGCAAGATGGCCTTCCTGTTCTAACACCTCATGTTCCAAGTAGATATTAGCCACTGCCCCTTCTCACCAGCGAGGGCTCCTTGTTGAGCTCCACGTGGCATCTGAGCTCCGGGTGCAGCCTGTCCCCACACTCGCTCAGCAGGTGCCTGGACACAACCGATAGGGCGCTGGCACTATGCTTGTTCAAGTGCAGACCCTGCAGGGCCGTGACAGCCTCCGGCCTGCCCTCTGCCACTGCCCTGACAGAGTCTGCTGCTCGCTCCGGGGAGGCTGAGGTGACATCAGCCCCTGCCTGCAGCTCAGCCGTGCCCTCGGTGGTTGCGGCGCTGGTATTTCTGCGCCCAAGGCCCAGGAACCTCTGCAGTATCTGCAACAGAAAGAAGGGCAGGAAGAGAGGGACGTTCCATGGCCTGCTCCAAGCACAGCGCTGGGCCTAGCAGTGCCAGAAGGCCCAGCCCAGGTGGGGATGGCCACAGGTACCTGCGCTGGTCTGTGGAAGCAGCCGTGAGTGGGGTCCTGCTCTTCTGCCCCATCCTTGCCCGCATCTGGCAAAGAGCAAATGCAGCCAGAGCTGAGGGGCTGCGGGAGAGGCCGGAGAACATGGCCCAGCCCTGCATGGCCCAGGCAGGGACAACCCCTGGGTGCCCAGGGGACAGAGCACAGCCAGCAGGGGCAGCCCCAGCCCCTCTTACGTCCTGTCTTTGGGGACATCCTTAGGGGCAGGGATGGGATGGGGCCAGGCCGGCCGCAGGCACCAGCTCTGCGGCCCGGAGCTGCCACTCACCGTCCTGCACTGGCTGCAACTTCTCCGGCTCTGCAGGCTGCTGTGCTGGGGAGGCTGCAAGCCCTTTCTTTTTCTTGCCCCGAAGCACCCTGAAGAGCCTGAGCACTCTGCCTGCCATCTCGCTTTTTAGTCTCTAGACAACTTTGAGCCTGATACCTGGGAAAAGCTCTGATTGAGAAAGTCCCGCAGTCTGGCCGCAAGGCCAGCCGCAGGAATTACGCCTTGGAAAAGCTGCGGGTCAGTGACGAAAGAGCTGGCTGTGTGGGGCTCCTCACAGCACAGCTCTGCCACATCCTCTCCTCTCACGTGCACCGAGCACTGTGGCGTTGCTCCGTCACCGCCAGCAGCCACTTCAGCACGTGTCACAAAGGGCCCTGTTCCATTCCATTCCATGGTAACCGTGCTGTGCCGTGTCAGCAAGGGCCCTTGGACACGCTGCCAAGTGCTCTGGGGCTACCCCAACCCTGCCCCAAATGCCTCTGATTGGAACAAATCCATTGCCCCAAGTGTATAAGACATCCTGGGACACAGCAAGCCCAGCCAAGTGCTCAGGGGAGGACTCTCCACGGTGCCAGGCCAGCACAGGCTGGCTCTGGAGCAGAGCAGCTTCCAGCAAGCTCAGGGCAAACACATCTTGCCAAGAGTTAAAACTCACCACATAGGGGAGGTGGCATGAATGTGTGCATCAAGGCCTTTGAATTCACAGCTCCCCAAGACAGCTTTGGGGCACTTGGCTGGACAAACAGGATCCGGCTCAGACCTGTGCTCAAAGGCGGGCAACAAACCCTGCCGCAGGTGCTTGGCTTGGTCTCTGCAGGCCCAGGCAGATGCCAAAGCTGCTCTTCACATCCTTCCCCTGCCCCTCAGCCAAGTGCGAGGACTGAAGGAAACACAGGAAGTCAAATGGAGACACTTGCACCTGTCTCATTGGGGGCTCCTGGGGAAGCAGTTTCCTTGGCAATCAAGCCCCTCTCTTCCAAGGGCACTCCCCAAATGTGTACATTTCCTGGGCAACACCAACCTGCCCTTAAGTGCGGGGTGCGGAGGTTCATGGGCATCACACCATAACCAATATGATCCAGTGAAGCTAAATTTATTATTCCTAAAAGGAGTCTATTTATAATAAATCTCTACTGTCTATGCCTCTCTAGCTAATATATGACAGGTTAATCCTAGTTGTTCACACTTCTAAAATAGAATGCGGATTGGATTATCTAAGTTTTCATGTGTCTTGCTGGGGTTGTATGGCCCCCCCATGGCTCACTTTCCCAAGCTTGCTGACAAACATGCTAAGTCCTGATGACTCTTCTTCTTGCGTCTTCTTCAAGGATATACCAACCCCATTTCTGAATATGTCCATAATTCATTCTTTGTGAACGTGTCCATTATTGCAAGCAGGCTGGATTGTGCATCGGCTCAATAAGGCCGTTGTCTTGCAAAAACTCCTCCACCTGCAAAATATCTTCAACAGTTCCCCGCTTTTGGTTTTGCACAAGCCAGACTGATTTAAAAGCACGGTCAATTTCTTTTTGCCCACAGCGTAGTAAGCAAAGCACTATTAGCAGAAATGAAAAAAGAATGAAATACAAAGTCAATAATATGTAAGATTATTTATTCATTACATAGCCAAGAATACCTAATACCAAAGCATACTAAGTCCTTGAGCCAGCCTCTTATTTCCCAGGATTTTAGCCATTCATCCAAAGAATTCAAAACAACTGTCAGCTTTATCATCTTCTCCTTAAGCAATGACACTTTCTTGTCCATAGATTCAGAGTGCTCAGAGAGATTCATGCAACACATCCCTTCAAAATCTTCACACCCATCTCTCTGTGCTAGCAACAAAAACACTATTGCAGCCCTATCCTGTAATACAGCGTGGCGTATGCTACCTACATCAGTGGTAAGCTCATTCAGTATTGCAGATGTAATGTTAATTGGTTGGTCTGTCCAACAAGCCAATTGTTTGAATTGTGTAAGGGCCTGTGATGAAGCTACTCCTGGTGTAAAAAGTGATGCCAGTATAACCAAAGGCATATTCTACAATTCTACATTATCCTTACAGTCTGAGCCTAATAGATGCACACTACGTTTTGCACATTGGAATTTGTGCCTGATGTCAAGCATCTGTTGAATGCTAGAGGCAAACAGTGTCAATTTCCCAAAATAGCACAGTCCTCCTCATGCTTTCTCAGGAATCGCAGGCTAAGTTTAATCTCCACAAATGAGAAAAACTCCAGGAGGTGACATCCTTGCAGATTTTGGTTTTAGGGATACAACCATGTCCAATTGGCACAGTCTGCCGTGGTATTGTAATACCAGGAAGAAACAGGAGATATCCAAGTGCCATCATCACCGGGTTTTCCTGATTTCTCCCTAATCAGCTCTTTACCCCTGTGGTACTCATAGAACAAACAGTAATTTCCCGGTACTGATGCCAAAATATCTAATTCCTGTGGTCACTCTCTTGTAGTATTTAAACCTTGAACGATTGTAAATGCCTGAATTCCTAACGGATTTCTAGGGATGCTTTGTTTTTCACACCAAATTTCTGTGATCATCCCATTTTGATTAGTGCACCAATTTGAACAGGCCTTACTTAAGTTGCCATAAATTTGAGCTCTGGTCTAATTTCCCATTTCTTCCATTGAGTCTAAAGGAATTCCAATGAAACAGGTGCCAAATGGATCTGAAGGTGGAGCTAGTGATAGGCAGAAAGGTTCCTGCGTTGTTCTGTTAGCCTATGGAATCCTCATGTTAGCTCGCTGCTTTATCTTGTATACCCCCTGCGTTTCTTAATCACTCCACTAAGCAACATTGTTAATATTTGCCAGACTGGTGCCATTGTCGCCCTTGTGGTCCATCATGCCTGCGCTTTGCCCAAACTGCTTTAGCTTGTTCTCACTCCAAATCTCTCAAGTGATGTGTTTGTGGTATTGCTATTCTTCCTCTACATTCTGCAGCTAGTATCTTGCTCTCTAGCACAATTTGATTTACTACAGCAATTAAAGCAAGTTTAAACTGCAATTGCAGTAACAATCTTTGCGTATATATTTCTATCAAAGATACATCTTAGAGAAAACTCTGATATCTTCGTGAGTTATGCCTTAAAAATTTAGCTAATGCCATTCTCGGGGTACTAGTGTTAAGTGTGTAAGAGCAGTTATTGCATATTATGTTGATAGGCTTAAATTATTGCTTTTCCCTCGGACCACTAATCAATTATGTTCTTGACAAACTTGTCGCCAAGTTTTTTAGTTACACTTGATACAATGAACCTTAAGCCATGGCTTACATGCACAACTATGCAGATACCAAGCATTTTCTCTCTTATTTACAACTTGTGAGGGAAGTGAAGGTCCATGTTGCTGGAATCCAACGAATGCCTTTATCTGTAAGTAAGCACATAGACCTTCTTCCTCTTCATTTCACTGTAGCTGGTCCTTGCCACAACCCTGCTGCTGGACTTTTGAACATGACCTGAATGCCGTCAGGCAATTCCTCCCTTGGATTATGTGTGAGGGCATGATGCACAAGAATATGTGCATCTTCCCTATCTCCTGCTGTTCTGAGCTAATTTGGCACAAAATTGGCTTTAGCTGTTTTTTTCTCAGGGGATAACCCTGGAGTTCCCCCTTTTTGTTTTTGCAGCATGTCCTTGAACATCTGATGGGCACGCTCAATAATTGCCTGTCCAGTAGGATTGTGAGAAATACCAGGGTCATGTCAAATACCCCATAAATTACAGAAACCTTTGAATCTTAAGGAACATCAAGCAGGACTATTGTCAGTCTTAATTGCTAAGGGGACACCTAATGCGGCGAAGAAATTGAACAAATATTTCTCAACATGACGTCTCACCTGTTAAGGGAGTACCCTATAAAACACAAGCATAGGTATCAATGCAAACATGTACCAATTTTTCCTGACCAAATTCTTATACATGAGTTATATCCATTTGCCATAACTGCGAGGGGTGAGTACCCCTAGGGCTAACACCATGCCTAAACCAATGCCATCTCGTTGACCGGTCAGGACAGGATCACGCAATACTAGAAGCATCAGCAAAGGGAATAGCAAATTGTTTACCTAACATTTTTGCAGATTGATGAAGAAATACATGGGAGGTTTTGGCCTGTCAGCCTGTACCACTTCCCTGTCACCTCTGTGCCACCATGGCCCTCGGCTGCCCCACAGCCCTCAGCCCCAGCAGCAGCTCAGGGTCAGCGTCCCTTCGGCGCCACCGCCCCCTCAGCCCCCTCAGCCCCCTCTGTCTCACCGTCCTTCAGCAGCTCCTCAGGGGACAGGGCCTGTGCCAGCGGCAGCTCCCACCGCTCCAGGGACAGCCGGGGCTGGAAGTGCTGCTCCGCCCGGCCCGGCCGCCAGCTCGGACCCAGCACAGGGACAGGGGACACAGGGGACACCGGGGGAAAAGCAAGAGGTGAAAAAGGCAGCCGAGGAGGGAAAGAGGTAAAAATGCAGCCTGGGCTTACACAGCTCAATCTATGCATCTAAACTTCCACATACCTCTTACTAAATAACTAAGCATATTTCTAGAACTATATCTAAGCATCTAAATTTAAGCATCTAAATGTAGGCGTCTAAATGTAGGCATCTAAATGTAACTCTATTAATGTATA
This sequence comes from Melozone crissalis, assembly GCF_028551555.1. Classification (NCBI taxonomy): domain Eukaryota; kingdom Metazoa; phylum Chordata; class Aves; order Passeriformes; family Passerellidae; genus Melozone; species Melozone crissalis. The sequence goes on along the minus strand of NW_026535783.1, from coordinate 13,565,098 downwards.
AATGTAGATCTCAAAATCTAGAAATGTAACTAATTCTATCCCATCTAGAACAATAGAGATTAATTTAACTATATAGATGTATATATATGCACATATAAACACACCTCTGTAAATCTATAAATGTAACTATATGGATATAGAAAGAGAATTGTAGAAATCGATAATTCTATGTGTACACTAAGGGATTCCACCCGTCTGATGCTCACAGGCTCTCCCTCTGGTCCTTCTTCCCATGCAGGGCAGCCCTCCTGACAAGGCAGATCAGCTGGAAGTCTGGGAAGCAAAGGGAACACTGTGTCAATATTGGCCTCTCTGCATTATTTGCCCTTTTGGAATTAACTGCCCTTCTATCAAAGTCTGTAAAAGATGGGCCGAAAGGCAAAATCTCACTTGGCAATTTGTAGCCTGCTCTTCAAAGAGCCAGACTCCTTCCAGAAGTTTATAACTTGTGAAGTTTTGAAGTATCCCAATACACTGAAAGCCCTCAGTGTATTGGGATACTTTCGCAGGGCCAAGGGCCCCCATGAGAGCTTGAAACACAGACAGACCCAGCTGCCACAAAGAAGCCCAGCCTGGTTCTTTCTCTGTGCTGACAGAGACACCTCAGGGATGAACAGCTGGGTGACAAATGACCAGGTAATATTCGCTGAGGCATTTATGTATTAGCTGATGGACGTTGTTAGTGATTATAAGTATTTAGAAATAGCATCAGTTAGAACTCTTTTAGCTGCTTGTAATATAATAGAATCTATCAGCTTAAGTTTGCACTGCGTTGCTCATAGAAACAGTAGCGTAATGAATATAATATCTATGCATCACGTATGGAAACAACTGTGTGATGAACATATTGTGTTATAGACCCTAGCAAAACATAACGGGAAAAAAGGCTTGTGTGTAACTAAAATCAGTGTAAGGCTGTCCACTGACCAACCTGTCCAAGTGATAAAATAATCCTGACACAAACCAGAGCACCAGAGGACAATTAGAGAATGTCATGTGAAATTTAGGGAGAACCTACTAAAGCCTTATCTGAGGATGTGAAACAGCAGGAGACACAAGCAGAAATAAAATATGTTGACCTGATGCACAGGATGTCATGCAGTAAACCTGAGTGCGAAGCAGTCAAATTAAGGAGTTCCCAAAAGATCAGAAAATTCCGAAGAATGCTTGAAAAATTCATGAAACACATGAATATACTTGCCTCTCAGCAAAGTAACACCATAAAGCTAACACTGACACTTAGCACCAGGTGTTGTTTGGGTGTTAGCCCCGAGCACCACAGTGCTGCAAATATTGTCTTTTTTTATCCTATCAGTATTAAAATTTAATAATTCTAAGCAGTGAATTCTGTTTCTCACAGCTGTGAAGGAAAGAGCTCCCTAACAGGACTGCAGGCAGCACCAGCTTTGCTCAAGGATGCAGACCCAAAGTGCTCTCTCTCACCTTTAGCTCTCACTAATTTTAAGGGGTGATTTCAGATTTTCGTTGAGCTCCTGGATTTGTGACTAATGATTTCCTTGGCCTCAGAGCTTCTGCTGCTTGTATTTTTAATGTATCTCACTACAGCTATCAGCAGAGTGGCACTACATGGATTTAATGCTTGGAGACAAAAAGCTCAGATCTCTACACTGACCTTTTGCTGGGCTTTTCCTCTCTTGCTTCAAGAGTCACTCAGGGTTGCCTCCAGAGCACTGACATCCTGCAGCAAACTTATCCCCACGGACATCAGCACAAAACTGGGACACCTGGCTTGGTGACACAACTGCCACAAGGTCAGGTTTATTCCCTGCTCTCTTGCCCCAGCAGAGGACTCAGTGTCAGAGCCTCTGGAGAAGCGTGGAGGGCAGGGCTCAGGCAGGTTGTGCCCGTGCAGGATTTGAACTCAAGGCACCAGGAAGCACCAAGCCTGCAGACAGGAACTCAACCCTTCTCATCTCCCTCACTGCCAGAGGCAGGCTCAGAGCAGCCATCTCACCCCTCTCTGAACCAGTGGGACCTCTGTCCTTACCAAGCTCCTCGCGGTCCTGGGAATTGTTCCTGCGGCTCTCGGTGCCAGGCAAAGCTCCCTCTGCTGCAGCTCTGCCCACAGGCTCCCCTCCTGAAGACTCAGGGGCAACAATAATATTGCCCTTGAAAGAGAAACAGACAGGCAGAAAACCTTCCACCACTTACAAAAAACACCTGGTCCAAAAACTCCATGGCTCACACACTTCATCCCTTCTTCCTAACAACAACTCTGGGACCCAAAGCCCTTCAACAGTCAGAAAAATTGACTTCTCAAACACAGTCCAAAAGCTGTCAGAGCTGACAGTGTTGAACATGGGGGTGACACTGAACACATGAAATGGCTGCTAAGCAGGAGTCCTGCCAGCTCCTGGCAAAGGGATGTGCTTCTTCCTCCACAGCCCTGAGCACAGCAGTCTCATCCAGGCTGCAGCTTGGCAGGGACAGCATGGGAACACACATCTCTTCCCACAGAGATGCCCAAGAGCAAGGGGAAAGAGCTCTGCAACATGGACAGCAAGACTGGCCAGTTTGCCCAGCTGAGGATTTCCCAGATGGAAACTGGACTGCAGGCAGCAGCTTACTGAGAGGACAAGAAAGCTGCAGCTGCAGCCCAGCCCCAGCCAGGGCTCTGGGAGCTCCCACACACACGGCAGGGCTCACACAGCAGCAGCAGCTGCAGCCCAGCCCTTGCTTTGCCTTGGCCTTCCCACCCAAAAGAGGCACAGCCCACATCTGCTGCTGCAACAGAGGCACCTCTGGCGTGCCCCTCCCTGCCCGGGACACTGGGCCTTCAGTGCCACTTCCCCAAACACTCTTCTCTTTTTCCCATCAAACAAAGCCCCTTAGAACCTACAAAGCTTCCACTTCCTCCCCACAAATGCTGCTGCATCAGCGGTTCTTCCCAGTACATAAGCAAAAGATACCGCGGGGTACGGAGGGCAGAGTTCTTGACCCTTGCCACTTCACGTACGAGCTTGCCAAGTGATAATCATCCCTTATACGCCATATGTCAATACCATCTTCTCCTATTTTCGGTTCGTCACTTTTCTGTCTCCGCCTTCCTCACCACCTTTACCACGCATGCGCCACCACTCAGTTTGGTGGTCACACAAGTCTTTGGGGGTCGTCACTGATGAAGGCCCTGTAGTCTTCTTCATTGTCCTTTAATTCACCTTTGGGTTACACATGCGCATCAAGCCAGTATATAGCCAGTACAGCCAATGTAAGCCAAGACTAACGTATCACTCCCTCTACATATCAAGGCAATAAATCCCTTAGAATTAGCATTTGTTTGGACCGAACCAGGTTCTTGCTCATTTTTAGCACCTGTATCTTCAGCTTCATTCCTGTGGTCCTTGAGAACAGCTGCTGGGAAGAGGGGTGGAGCCCCTCCTCTCCCTCTCTTCTTTGGCATTACAACTTTTTAACTATTTATTATTCTCAAATATTAATTACTCTATCAATATCAATTACTGTTTCAAATTTTATCAGCACGAATGATACCTATTTATCACAATAATGGAGCTCTGCGCATTGTGTTTTAAGGCTCACAAGCAGGTATGGTGTTTGAAAGAAGCAAGCAGTGTTTTAACAAAAGCTACGTGTGCTTATAGTGGTTGCACAGAACTACTGTCAAAATGCTTTTGCTTTGTGTGAGTGGTCAAAAAACTTTTCAAGTAAGTTGTGCCATTAAGTTCATTGCCTCCAGCCAGGGATGTGAGCTGCTGGCATCTTCCCACTGTAACAACCATGTCATGAGACTGATGCTGGAAAACAAACAGCTCGAGGCGCGTTCCTCAGCAGTCCCGTCCGTTTCGTGATTCGTACAGAGACCCGCGGCCAGCAATACTCAGCTGAGGACCAGAAGAGAGCGGAATAGCCCGGGCACTGCAGCTTCACTGCAAGGCATCCGGCAGCCTTGAGGGTACAAAGCGAGCACAGGTCGCAGCTCCTCGTGTCCGGAGGGAGCCCGGAGCAGCCCTCCCAGGCCGCAGCCCCTCCCAGGCCCAGCTCCGGGCGCAGCCGGAGCCGCTCCGCCTGCGCGGGGCCGCTGCCGGGGCGCTGTGGCGGCTCCTCCCGCGGGGCGGAGCTGAGGCGGCCCCGGCGGCCCCGGCCCGGCCCCGCTGCGCTCCGAGCGCGGCCCCGGAGCGGCCCGGCCGAGGCGGCGAGGGACGGGCGGCGAGGGGCCGGGGGCATGGGGCGCTCCGGGAACGGGCGGACATCCCGGCAGAGGGGAGAGAGACGTGGCAGAGGGAGGAGTGAGCGGGAGAGGGGAGAGATGCTGGGAGGAGGGGGAAAATCCCAGGAGAGAGGGACGAGCCCGGGAGTAGGGGAGATCACGGGACGGGGGCGGGGGTGAGATCCGTGGCAAAGGGTGGGTAGCCTTCCAAGAGGGTAGAGGCCGGGAAACAGGAAAGAGCCCTGGGAGAGGGGGGAGATCCTGGAAGAGGGAGGAGTAATCGGGAGAAGGGCAGATCCAGGGAGACGAATAAAAGCACTGGCTACAGCCCGGGAAAGGAGGGAGCTTGGGACAAAGGGTAGCTCGGGACTGGGGAAAAGCCGAGAGAGGAGGCAGAACCCAGGAGACAGGGGACAACCTGTGAACGGGGGGACATCCGGAGTAGAGTGGAGACGGCCTGGGAAAGCGGGGAAAGACATGAGAGAAGAGAGCCCAGTGGGGGGAGTCCAGGAGCGGAGGCTCCTGCAGGCGGACTGGGAACCCGGAGAGCCCGGAATCACGGAGTCCTGCAGCCGGGCCGAGAACGGGCGCGGGTCAGTGCGGTTCGGGAGAGCGCGGCTGCGGGGCTGGCTCCGGAGGCGGAGGCGCGTGGAAAGCGCTGCTCGGCAGCCCCGGCGGCGCTGAGAGCACAGCCCCGCCCGGGGAGGCAGCGCCACGGGCGCCGCTCGGCTTCCCAGCCCGGCCACGGCACCGCTCGGCTTCGCCGCCGGATCCGCGGCAGCTCGGAGCATCGCTCCCTGCCCGGGCCCGAGGCTCACCTGCGCCAGGTGCACCAGCGCATCGCCTCTGCCTTGACAACCCAGAGCGAGCAGTGCCCGGCAGGGACTGCAGATCCCCATTGGTGGCAGAGAAAGAAGAGCAAGGAATCTTCCATGGGAGAACCTAGGCAATAGGATGGGGTGTCAGTGTCCAATGTGTTCAGATGCACTCACAATGGTGCTTTTGCTCTTGCCTCAGAACATGGAAAAGAAGTGGGCAGACACAAATCAGCAGCTGGTTGCAATATCCAGGGATCAGTTATCAGAAGAAAATGCTAAGCAACTGGTGGAATGCTTAATGGATGACTGATTACCATTTGCCAAGTAATCTGGATTTGTTAGGGGCAGCATACTTCTGTCTCAAAAATTACTCTACAGATATTCTTAAGAAAATTTTGAAGAAAGGCTCATACACCCACATTTTAATGCAGTTGCTGTGGGTTTCATAAATGAAATCTGCTTTTATGTGTCAATGTTCCTAAAGATATGTGGGGTTTTTTTTTCACACATGCATGCATGCTAAATTTGAGAATCTAAGGTAAGGTCTTTTTATAGGGGATATGGAAGAGACAGGTCTTCAGCTAGCAATATGTCAGTGAGAGATAGCTGAGCGATGATTACTGAGAAGAAGAACAGGCCTGCAATAGAGGTGTGAGCTGCATTGCACAGCGCTTGCTGTGGGCCAGAGAGCACAAAGCAGTCTGGCCTAGTGGGCCTGAATATTTCTGCCAAACACTCTGCATCTCACACCTTTGCTCGGGCTCAGTGCAGAAATGCAGGATTGCAGGCGCTTCCTCCCAGAGCTGCGTGAGGTGCTGGCTCCTGCAGATGGGCCCTGCCAAGCTGTCCCTGCCTCACGCTGGCCTCGCTTCCCCTGGCACAAGAGCCGGGCCTGAAGGAGGCTGCCCTGTGCTCCAGCCTGCCGAGCAGCCCGGCTCCCTGCCCCGGTGCCCAGAGTGCTGCACACACTGCTGACCTTTGCCAGGAGTTGCAGGGCAGCCGGCAGAAGAGGAGGAATCCTCAGGCAGCCCAGCGGCCCTTGGCTGCCCTTGGCCTTTCTCTGCTGCTAGGCACACTCCAGACGGCCAATGCCTCCAGGCTGGGCTGTGTCCAGCACGGCTGCGCTTCCCCTCGGCAGCTGCCAGCTGCCACCTGGGCTCTGAGAGTGGAGGATTCGCCCGCTGCCAGGAACAGGCACCCAGGGCCCGGCTGCTGCCTCTTGCAGCTCCAAGGGCCTCCTTCCAGCCTGCCTCTGCCGGGGCTCAGCCTCCTCCGGCCTCTGCTGGGGCTGTGCTGGGGCTCCACCCCAGGCAAGGCCGGGCCCACTCTCACCTCCCAGGCGCTGACAGCTCTGCACCACAGGAGACCTTCCTGAGCACCCTCTCTGATCTTTCTGCTTTCTCACTTGAGCAAGGCTCTCCTCCAGCCAAAGAGATTATTGCATTTTGGGATACAAATCCAAGTGGTAGGAGCCCCAATGTTCTCCAGTCACAGCTGAAGGCCTGCATCTGCTCAGGGTGTTGGGTTGCCTCATTCTTCTTTTGGTTTCGCCTTCAAACGCCATTGCCCTTTCTGCCTCAAATAGAAATACCAAAGCTGGCCAAAAACAGACCAGTGGACCAGATTCCAAAGTCAGTGTTCTCTGGAGAGGATGAATGAAGAACATCCTTCTTCCCCACTTGCACACCATGCCAAAGACACCATGTCACTTTCCACCTTTAAGAAACAACAGACAATTCAGAAGAAATTCTTGAGCGTATTCGCAGAGTGAGAAGGAAGGGAATCTTCAAGGTGAGTTGTGGTTTCAGAAACTGTATTCATTTCCAATCCTACTCTGCAGTCCTATTAGACAATCCTACTCTAACCCTAACCTTAACCCTAATCCTAATCCCAATCCTAATCCTAATCCTAATCCTAATCCTAATCCTAATCTACAATCCTGCTGTAAACTGGTTGACGAATAAATGGTCTTGATGTGATTGTCACATTGTTGTCTCTCTCCTCTTCTTCACTGAAACAATCAGTGGCACCAGGCTGGACGCAGGCTCAGCAAATGTTACAAATGGATGCTGCCAAAAGGGAAAAAAAACAAATCAACAAAAAATAATGGACCATGACTTTCCAAGTTCAGTGCTTCACAGTTTTCCTCTGGCTTATAGAAGGATGCAGGAAGAGGACCAATGGGACCATCTACACCTCCATATTTATGTGCCGGACTTTGCCATCACAGGCAAATGTGGCCCAGAATCCCACTCATCCATTTATCCAGGTGTCTTCATCTTGCTAGGATTTTTGCCCTGCCAGTGCTTTAGAAATGGTGCTTTGTTTCTTTGGAATTTCTTCTTTTCAGGAATCTCTAAAGCCTCACACTGGTCCCTCTCTTTGAAAGACAGGCACTGTGCTGATTCCCACAGGGAGACAGAGCAGTGTCTACCTTTCCATGGCCTGCCCCTCGTGTGCTGGATGGCTCCTTCCTTCCCAGCAGGGCCAGCTCAGTGGCACTGGGCCCTGCAGTTCCCTCTCTGCCACACAACCCGGCAGTAACCCTGGCACAGTTCCCGTCTGCTTGAGCGTGCCAGGCAGCAGATGGGGCTGGGACAAGTCCCTCCCAGCTGTCCCTGTTTGCGTGGCAGAAACCTCTAAGGGTGGGCTGGGGGGCGCAAACCAGGGCCACTCAGAGGCTCACAGTGAGCCCCCCAAGACCCCTCCTGCCCACAGCCAAATCTCTGACCCCTAGGCTGGGACTGGCTTCCTTGGGTTCCTGCACCACCATTTCATGTCTCTGTACTCTGCATTGCTCTACTTCAATTCTTTTGCCATTAGATAAAATTGAACACCCCACCAAATGACAAAAGAGGGAGACTGAACCAGCCAGAGGAGCTCCCTGACTCAGGAAATGCAGAGAGAGATGGAGTTACTCAGTTTTGTGAAGAACAGGCCCCCGGGAGACTTTATTGCCACTTTCCAGGACTTCAGAGTGGCTTTGAAGAAAGTGAGGGACATCTTTTATAACAGGGCCAGTTACAATAGGATGTGGGTAAATATTTTGAAACACAAATAGGATCTAATCAGAACTTGTTTACTCGGAGCATGGTGCGACCCTGGCACAGGTTGCCCCAAGAGCTTGTAGGTGCCCCATCCCTGCAAGCATTCCGGCTCCAGTGGGAAAGGGCTCTGAGCAACCTGATCTCTTTAAAGATGTCCCTGCTCATTGCAGGACACTTGCACCAGAGGACCTTTACAGGGCCCTGCCAGCCCAGCCCAGTCTAGGATTCCTCACCATTTTCATTTGAAGAGCACCAAGAGTGGAGGTGAGGAGGAAGGGGGCTCATGTGATGCCTTGGACTTGAGTGGAGGAGGAGCCCATCCCTCAGAGCCTGTTTCACCTGCAGCCCCTTCACATTTTACCTGCAGGAGCTCCCTGGCAGACCAGCGCTGCTCCTCGTCTCTCTGCAGGCAGCAGCTCAGGAAGTCACGCAGGCAAGGCGAGAATCGGTTGGGCTGCTGCAGCCGTGGGGTCCCTACTGTGGCTATCAGTTGTGTAGCCTGGAGGAAAAGGAGACACCAGGCTCCACTTGCTGCTTTCACATCTCTAAGTGCTCTCCCACCTCCCTTAGTTTAACCTCTGTTCTTCAGTGGCAGTTTCTGCCCTGGCAGAGACCCAGAGATGATTTTCCTTTACCAACCAAACACCCAAACCCTGATGCAGCCACAGCTTTTCCACCATCCCGAAGATCTTGCCTTGGCAGCTGATTTCATTGACTGACCTAGTTAGTGGGAACTACATCAGCAAAAGAACATGTGCTTCCCTAAGGATTCACACCAGCTTGAGAGGCTTTTTGGAAGAGGGACTATGCTATACAAATTAATTTCAAGGCTTAGTACATGAAAGGCATGTCTGCAGTGCTTGTTGGTCCTTTAAGCGCACGTGCCCAAGAACAAAACTCATCATTCTTTTTGTGCTTTTCTTGAAAACAATGGTAATTGGAAGGAAAGAAAGGGAATTCATCAATTAATCCCCAGGTAAGAAAATCAACATTTGCAATCTCATCTTCAGCACAGACATATTTAGATGCCTGCACAAATGTATTGGGATGAAAATTCCTGCTTGGGCACAAAGGAGCCACCTGCAGCTCTGTCTCTCAGCAGTCTGAAAATCGCAGGTTCCCATTTTGCAGCAAAAGAAAAATTGTCATGGTCAGAAGAAGGAGAGGTGCCATCTCTATCGCCACCCTCTGCTCATTTGGCTGCTCAAGTCAATGCATTAATGGTAGGCCCATGCCAGAAAGAGCCAGGAAACAAAGGGGAGGCTTTGGCAGCCTGTCCGCATCACCAGGCTCTGGCTTGGTGACACAGAGAATGTGCCTTTTGCTAGGAGAGAAACACGGTGACTGAGTGTTTCAGCAGCACTGTACAAGAAGCAGAAGAGACTCAGTGGTCTTTACACTCTCATGCCCAGGTTTCAGGCATGTTTCCCAGTGAGAAGAAACTGCTCAGGGAGTTAGGCTCATCTCTAAAGATCACAGTTTTAGAAACTTTGTTGGGTTTGTGTTGCCTTCCTTCCTTTCTGGAAAGATAACAGCAGTTGTCAGATGCTTCTTTTCTGCTCTTAAGGCCATCTCCACAGCCAAAGGACTGGAAGCACTTAAAAGGCAAAGGAAAGTGTTGCCTGAGAATAGAGTTTGTTTGGAGTTTGTTTGCATGTGGTAAGGCTTGTATTCCCCCACTGCTGAACCAAAACTACAGCAGATGCTGATGTGTTGCAGGCACATTTTTAGGAGGGGTCCTTGGTGGAAGCAGTTCAGGCAGATGGCAATGGGCTTTTGTCCAATGGCACGCAGGACAACGGACAGGTGAGAAAGACAGTGGGATCAGTGAGTATTTGCTCCTTACCGTGATGGGACTTTGGTTCCAGTAGGGAGGTTCTTGCTCTATCATTTCAATCCCCACAATTCCAAAAGACCATATGTCCACTTTGGGACCATATGGTTGACCTGTCAGCACTTCGGGCGCCAGCCACCAAGGAGTCCCGACTACCGAGCACCGTCTGCTCTGCTGAGGGCTGAGCTGAGTAGAGAGGCCAAAATCACCTGAGGAGAAAGCAAAAGACTGTTTTTATTTGAATTCTGTGCAATTAGGAAAGCAAGCCAAAGAATTCCCCAGTAGAAGTGTTTGAAAATGTGCTGTTGAATCTCCTGGCATTGGCGACTTTTAAACTCCCCCCATTTTTTACACTGTCTCCAGTAGTGTCTTTTGTTCTTTGGAAGCTTTAGACTTGTAACTCCCTCCCTCGGGAAGGGACACACACAGAGCAAGGCCACTCTTGACTGCTTGTTCCTTCTCCTGTCCCTGTGCACGTTGCAACTGTGCCCTCAGCTCACAGCGGGTGTCCCTGCGCTGCCACCAGCACCATTTTTGGGGAGCTGGCTGTCACTCAAAGCAGCCCCACCCCCACATCCCTGGAATGCTGCTCCTGAACAAGAATACACTGACCCAGCTTGACAGAACCATCGGTTTTGAGAAGGATGTTATCACTCTTCACATCTCTATGAATCACATGGTTTGTGTGAAGAAAATGCAGTCCTTGCAGGCACTGAGAGAGAAAACAGAAAGAGGAGGGCAAAAATGAGTGATGTGATTTCATCCCATAAGAAAGGCAACAAAGAATCCAAAAGATTCCCTCTCCAGGGAAATGGGCAGTAATGGCAGAACACAGTGCCACTGAGAGGAAGTGCTTGCTGCTCCAACACTTGCAGAGCAAGACCTTTCTGAGGAAAGGCATGTCAGCTTCTGAAAGAGCAACAGCCAGGATGCAAACCAGCCAGGATGACTGCTGCTGCAGTGCATGTGCTCAGAAGCAAAGAGCCTTTTGGCTGCACTCCTGTCCTTGGATGCTGAGGCCTGAGAGAAACGAGTCTCTCTCTTTTTTCTTTGCTGATCATTTCAAATCAAGCCACCAGCACCTTTGCTTTCACAGGCAAGGAATGCAGTGAAGACAGACTCCAGGCAAACATTTAGAGAGGCAAGGTGGAGAACAGCAAATAAAAAGACATGAGCCAGAGCAAGAATACAACAGCAGGAGAGGAGAGTACTGGCACTGAGTACAGGGAGTGCAGGGGCACTGGCAGGCCTTTCACTTGAGATGCTTTTACTTGCCCATAGCATAGCAGCAACACAGAACCAAAGCTTGGCACAGGAAATCACTGCAGGTCTGAGCCCCTGTTTCCCAGACAATCCTGCCCAAGCCCTTGGACACACAGATGGGATTGCTGACCTCGCGACTGATGGCTGCTGCCTCATCTTCATACAGGGAGGTCGTGCTGAAGATATCGTTCAGGGTGCCTCCGTCCATGTACTCCAGCACCAGCCAGAGTTCCTCACCCACAAGGTAGCTGAAAGAAGGAAACAAGGCTGTGGAGATGAGCATGCATGGCTATGTTGATTTTTGCTTCCAGGTTTCTTATTTCCAGATGCCTTTGTGACAAGGACAGAATCATAGGAATAGATATTCCCTCTTGGCTGTGCATTGTTTGCAAGCTGTGCAGTCTCAAGGAGAAAGGCACAGCTGTGAAAAAGGAGATGTCTTAGATGGCTGACAAGTGAAAAATGCAGTTTAGAAACAGCCCAGATAAAAAACCGTTCAGGCATGGTGTTTCTGGAAAGAAGCACCTAGTCTTCCTGGCATGCCCAGCAATGGCAAAGAGTGGCAACAATCCAAGGGAAATCCATTTTAGGAGGGTTCATCAGCACTTCAGAAACTTGAAAAAATCAATCCCAAATAAATGTGGAGGCAGTAAACTTCGAGGCTGATGACTAAGGAAGATACAGCTGATCCAGGTATTGAATAATTTTGGAATAATTTTCAAACTAGGTGTGCCAGGGAAGACTCATGCAGACAGGATGCACTCTCTTCTCATCCATTGGAGATGAGTAGAGAGATAGGAATAAATAAAAATTAACAGCTCTACTTTCTGCCACTGACCAAAGTGGGTTTTTAACCTCTCATGTTTGCTGTATGTAAATGCACACATGGGATAAGACCATAACCACTCACCTGTCTAAATAATTCACAACATTGGGACTCCTGTACCTCTTCATGATTTGGATTTCATTAACACTTCGTTCCATCCTCCTTGGTCCTTGAATATCTATTTTCTTTATGGCCACCTAAAATGACATTGAAAATCAGTAACTTGAGCAGTTGGCGGCAGGAGACAACAATGCACATGGAGCAAGTGATTTTGCAATGACAGAGCTGAGCTGTGCCAAACTGCCTTGTGATTAGGCACTGCAGTAATTAGGAACTGACATTCCAACAGCCTATTTCTCTTCTCCCTTGGGAACTCGTTACAGGACACGTGGGGCCACTGACATTTTGCCTTGTCCACTTGGTAACAGTTGTGTCTCAACTATCACACACAGACGTCTGACCACAATCTCTGCTGCTCTTTCTAGGATTCAGAAGAAGTATTCCATGCCTTAATATTCTGTGGATACATCTTGGGCTATGGGCAGGGCTTAGGGCTTTTAGGGCACCTTGCAGATCTCTCCCCATGTGCAGTTGCCAAGTGCAGCACTGCAGGTGGCTAAGGAACTACCAGTAACTTTCCGATGGATTTGCTGGCAGCCAGAATCGAGAATTCAGGACTGTGAAGCTGTAGCCCCAAAGAGCAGGGAGGTGCTCTAAGGCACCACCTTTGTTTTAGCAATGGAGAGCGAGTGAGCGCGTCCTTGTCTGAAAGAAAGCGCTGCCCTGCGTGCCTTCCTTCCGGCAGCTGAGGAGGACAAAGTGCCAAATGTATTTTGCAGGCTGGCACCAGTCTGTGCTTCTTGTGCCTTTTCAGCACGGCTCTAGCCAAAGCTGCATCCACAGCTCACACCAGAGGGGAAAGCCCCTCAAGAGCAGCAGAGTCTGCAGGGGCTGTTGACATTTACCTCTCCTCCTGTGGCAGTGTCGAGTGCTTTAAACACCTCTCCAAAACTCCTAGAAACAAAAGAGAAGCAGAGAAAGGAGAAGCCATTTAGATCTTGCAGTGAAAGCCAGCCCACACAGGAGATCTGTGCTGTAAATGCCTAAAACCTGCAGGACACTGGAAGCATGGAGATGTCCTTGACAATGCCTTCTGAGCACACTTAGAAATTCTGATCAGCACTGACAATCTAAGCCCAGTGCCTGAACACATTTGCAGCTTGTCTGACTTCACGCCTGATACCTATTCCACCAGCAAAACACTTGATGCATAGTTATGTAAAATTAGCATTGCTTGGACTCACCCACTGCCAATATTTTCCAGTTCAATGTATTTGATGATGGGATTTTCCATCTTCACCATTCTCCCTGAGGGAAACAAAATGCAAGATGTTTACTTTAAAGCAGAGATCCCACCTTCTCAGAGATACAAAAGGCAGCCACACTGTCTGGGGCTCTGAGCCCTCGCTTGGTTAGCCAGCTCTGAGCTGGCTAACAACAACAGGAACAGGAACTGGAAACACAAGAAAAGAACAGCACGTCCACAGCGCAAGTCTGGCTGGCACAGAGACTGATTTCTTGCATCCTTTGAAGTCAGAGGCCTCTTGACAGCAGAGGAGTCTCCTCTCAGAGGAGACTGAGACCAGAAGAGAATACCTACCAAGGAAAATAAGTTTGTCATCTTGAAACGTTTAGGAGAGCTGGATCTAGCAGTGCCTTTGTTTTCTTGGCAATAAAGACTGCGAGATTTAGAAAAGGTTTCCGACTTGCTAAGATTAAATGCACCTGCACATCCAGAATCAATTGGTCTGAACAGATGTCAAGTTCAGAACAGGAGGAATATTGCCAAGTGTTCCCATCTTTTCCACCTTGCAGCAGTTTGCCATAAGAATGCCTCTGCGTTAGTAAACCAGAGCAGCTCATGCCAGAACCAATTGCGACGGGGCTTTCAGCATCAAGACCCTCACCCTTTATGAGCAGGCTGAGCTCAAAGACGCCCCTGCCCGTGCCCTGCGTGAAGAACCACGCCGCTTCTCTTCACCCTGACAGCGCGGATCAGTCGCTCCCATTGCACTCGCCCTCTCGGCACCGCACATGTCCCCATCTTCCCAACTCGGCACGGCGGGCACAGGCACAGAAGACAGCAATGCTCCTCAGGCACCCCTGTGACACAGAGAGCTGCCCAGAGCAGATGCTGACCCTCTTGTGAGTCCAGGCCGTGCGAGGCAGAAGCCGGCCCAGAGAAGGGGCTGCTGCCTCAGGCAGCTCCGCGCTGCAGCAGCCGGGCAGCAGCGGGACCCTCCCAGCTAAGGGAGGCTCCAGCCTCTGCAGTCCCTCCAGCCCCCAGGGACAGGGCAGCGACCACAACAAGGCTGGCAAAGCCCAAGCATGAGCACTGAAGGGCACTGATGGGAAGAAGCCACAGCCAGCCTGAGCCCTGTACAAGCTTTTGCCCCCATTCAGGACACAACAGGATGGGCTTTGAGATCAGCCCCACCGAGGTGTGGATCAGTGCCCTTTTTGTCCCAACAGGTGATGGCAGACACAGAATCCACTGGGCTCTCTTCTCAATTCTTCCAGGTCTTATCTGAGAGCACAGCACTGGCAGCTCGTATGGGCAAGAAGCAGATTCATTGGGTTGTGCTGCAGAATCACAAAGGGCTTGATTTGTTCTCCTGGAGACTGATCTCAGCAGGGCTTCTACCAGTGGCTAGAACTAAGGCAGTCACAGCCTTCTGCTGATGCAGGAACAATTCCTGCTTCTGCCTTCGGCAGAGAGGGAAGCCCAGGCAATCTCCAGCCAGTCTAAGCTGCCCTCAGAGGCAGCAGGAACACCCAGAGCTCTCTCTTGCTGCCTTGGAGCAATGCCAGCACTTCTGTGACACTGAAGTGAGGAGAACCCTTTGGTACAGCTCTGCTGACATGTGCACACAATACACTGTCCCTCAGATAAGAAAGATAGCAGACGTACTGTGTTGCTCCAGGGAGTCACCCGCCATCTCCAGTTGCTGAGCAGCAGCTGGGTCAGCACGGGAGGTGAACCAAGTGCTCAGGCTCCACGTCTTCGGCTGGGGAGCAAAGGCTCCTTGGGACGGCGATGCTGCAGCAGCTTCAGTGTCAGATTTGGTGTAGATCTGAGAGAAGAAATGAGTTGATGTCAGGAAGGTGTGGCAGAGATTGCCCTGAAATGCAAGAGAGATTGCCATTTGAAATGCAAGCCCTTAGGAAGCTGCTGTCAGCCACATGCAGAGATCCTCAACCGGATTGCTTTGGATGTCCACTTGTGAAACCAAATGCTCAAAACCAAAGGCTGGTTTTACTCAAGTTCATAGCCACTTTCTTGTTCTAAAGGATGACTGCAGCAACGACCGCTCCACTTCCTCCCAAAGACTCCTTTCCCCCTCCTAGGTCTGCAGATACATTTGCAGCTCCTCATTCTAATGTTCTACCTCCTGCCATGAAATTCTCTTTTTCTGCACCTTCCTTGGGACGTGCTTATCCTGCAGCATCTCTGGATGGTACAGTTCCTGGGCCTCATGCCAGCTTCGGGGCTCTTGGTTGCCCGTCATTTGCTGGAACTCTCTGCAGGCTGCCAGGTAGGATGGGGAACCTTCCACCTGAAGTCAAACAGAACAAAGCAGTCAGAGACTACAGCTTGTCCCCGTCAGCCAGGAGTCATCGACTGGGAAGAAAGTAAAGGACAGGAGGAGATTCACAAGGGATACAGACAGCTTGTAGCTCATATTCCAAATCTATGTGAATGACCATGTTCACCTGCAAAAACACCTCAAGAAACAAGGTCACCTGGAAGAAGCCAGCAGGAGTTCATTGGGATGACTGCTGGCTAAATGGCCAAGGGAGTAATGCCACTGTCTAGAGCATCAGCTGAGATTCAGCAGAGCAGGAAGTGTCCTTGAGAGCAGCTCTGACAGAGGCCTCATCAGGATGGCACTCAGAGGCAACACCCCACCCCCCTGCTGCTCTGCACTGCAAAGGCAAGGAGGGCAGAAACCACCCCTTGGGTGACTGCAGTGCCTATTGATATTTCACTCGCTTTTCTAAAGCCTTTTGCTCCTGAAGGAGGCAATTAATTTTCTCTTTGATGATTTTAATTTTTTTGTCTGGCCTCTTCTTCCTTGCCTTGATCCTAGCCTCAGTTTCCTGCAGCTGCGCCGGCACCTGTTTTTCCATGTGCTGTAAATAACAACGGAAAGGACTCTCTTTCATGAGTGGAGTGGCTGCCATTCTTTCATTCACCTGTTTTTGTTGACTGTCCCTCTGCATAGGGAGATTCTTCTCCTCTTGGATGTCTTCATTCCCCCTCTTCACTGCCATGTCACTCTGAGCTTCGGGCAGCTCTGCTTGTGGTTCTACCTTGATGTTCTGTGCACACAAATGCAGAGCAAGTGACTGGGAGCTGCCATCAGACTCAGCTTTTCCCTCTTTTAGCCTCAAAATCACATTGGTTCATCCCCTTTCTTCTGCTTCCCTACCCACATCTGCTTCCATTGAACCCTCCTGTCCCAGGGCTGTTCTCTGCAGATTCCAAGGCTCTGTGCTTCCAGTGCCTGTGGGATTCCTGGCCTCCTCAGTCCCAAGAGCTGTTGTTTATGCCCTTCTTCCTGCCCTTCCCTCTGTGCCCTGGCCAGTCAGGCTTACCTGGTCTTTCTCCTGTGGCACTTCCACCTGCTGCCCGAGCTGCTCTTCCTGCTCTCGGGCTGGGAACAGCTCTCCCTGAGTCTGGCATGGTGTCTCTGATGAAGCACTCTGCTCCTGCTCTCTCTCTAGAAGCACCTGCACAGAAAGCAAGAGAAGACGGGTTTCAGCTTCCCATATGACCTTTGTGGGCCAAGACCCAAAGACTGCTGGGCTCAAACGTTCCCAAAGCACTGTGCTGCCGCTCTGCTGGGTCATTCTCTGTTTGAGGGGAGGCACAGATTCCAAAGTGACCCTGGCCCTACAATCAGGGGCCATCTGGGACTGAAGCTGCAAGAGCCTCTCAGGCAGCTGACAGGGAAGGTGTGGCATTTCTCAAGGGTCTGGTAAGGGCCTCCCTCTGCTTCTACCATGTCCTGTTTGTCTCTCCTCAAGGGATGCATTTAGGTGAGCACTGCATCTTCCACTGCTTTGGAGCAGAGCCAGGAAGATTCAAATAGATAGATAGATAAACAGATCTCACTTTTATAATCTCTCTTTACTATACTGTGGGATTTACATTCTTTGAACGGAGAGAGATCTAGATCTCTCTCCTAGGTTTTTTTTAAGGAAAGGTAGTGAGAAACTTAGAGAAGAAGAGAAAACAATATTATCTCTACTTGCTGTTCTTTTTGTTTAGTACATGAAGAATGTGTATAGTGATTGTTTACTGAAAGTGATTTGTTAATTGCATTTTAGGGATAGTTGTTTAGATTGATTAGGTAATTAGATAAAAGACTGTGTGGAGACAGTCACTTGTTTTTCTTTAGTATCTTTTTAGTATAGTATTTCTTTACTATAGTTTTACATAGTACTAGTGTAATATAACGTAGCTTAATAAAGCATTTGCTTAAACTTCTACATCATGGAGTCAAAGCATATTTTTCGCCACGTAGGGGGTCACCCTGAATCAATAATGTGCTTTCTGTCGCTACACACATCAACAGTCGGTAGCAGTGCCCCAATCAGAAGCCATCCTGAACTTGCTCTCCTGTTGCTTCAGTAACCCACACTCTTGGGGAATCTGGAGCATGTGGGTCCTTATGGAATGCAGTCAGACCCAGAGCACTGCACTGGGAACTGCACTCTTTGTGCATCTGTGCTCGGGCAAGTTCTTCTCTTGCACTTGACCACACTGATGGTGCTAAAGTGGCTGGAATCAGAAATGCAGCCCAGCCCCTCCCACCTCCTCTAATCTCTGAGGGCCAGCTGGAATTTAAACGCATTGATTTCCTGCTCAAGTCCAAAACAGCACACACTGATTCCCTGGGCTGCCAAAAGACACGGGAGCCGTTGACTGGAAAATGATGGGCAAGCCCTGCTGGCCGGTCTGGCACCAGAGCAGCTCGTTCTGCACCAACATCCCTGCCCCAAACTATGTGTTCTTGTGCATAAATACTGCATTATCCAGAACTGCCTCTTTGAAAACTAAAATTCTAGGAGAATTTCTGCTGGTGCTGTAAAAGTGCAGGAAAGACTGAGACAAAGCTCCCTTGCTCCCTGGAGAAGGAGAAATTGCACCAGGGTTCTCTTTCTATCAAACAAAGAAATCAACAAAATATGAAAGTGTTACTCACACCACGGTCTAAAGCACTTGGATGCAGTGAGGGGATGTCTGGAAGGGAAACAGGCCTTGCGCTGAGCTTTGGATCTATGGATCTAAGGCAGCGATTTATGGAAGTCCGCCTGAAGGTGCCTCATGAGCCCCCCATTGTCCAGGCTAAAGCTCCCTCAGCACCTCCTCCCTGGCCTTGTGCTGCACCCCCTTGCCCAGCTCCCCTGTCCTTCTGTGCACACGCTGCAGCCCCTCCATGACTTTCTGCTCCCCAGGGCCCATAAGTGCACACAGCACTCCAGCTGTGGCCGCAGCGCTGCCCAGCACAGGGCCACGCTCACTGCCCTGCTCCTGCTGCCCCACTGCTGCTGGCACAGCCACCATGCCCTTGGCCTTCTTGGCCCCCTGGCCACACGCTGCCTCATCTTCAGCTGCTCAAGGCCGCCAGCCCAGCATCCTTTTGGCCCACGTGGCTCCCCAGCCACAAAGGTGCCCATTTCACTTCAGATACAGCAGGCATCATTGCAAGATGGCCTTCCTGTTCTAACACCTCATGTTCCAAGTAGATATTAGCCACTGCCCCTTCTCACCAGCGAGGGCTCCTTGTTGAGCTCCACGTGGCATCTGAGCTCCGGGTGCAGCCTGTCCCCACACTCGCTCAGCAGGTGCCTGGACACAACCGATAGGGCGCTGGCACTATGCTTGTTCAAGTGCAGACCCTGCAGGGCCGTGACAGCCTCCGGCCTGCCCTCTGCCACTGCCCTGACAGAGTCTGCTGCTCGCTCCGGGGAGGCTGAGGTGACATCAGCCCCTGCCTGCAGCTCAGCCGTGCCCTCGGTGGTTGCGGCGCTGGTATTTCTGCGCCCAAGGCCCAGGAACCTCTGCAGTATCTGCAACAGAAAGAAGGGCAGGAAGAGAGGGACGTTCCATGGCCTGCTCCAAGCACAGCGCTGGGCCTAGCAGTGCCAGAAGGCCCAGCCCAGGTGGGGATGGCCACAGGTACCTGCGCTGGTCTGTGGAAGCAGCCGTGAGTGGGGTCCTGCTCTTCTGCCCCATCCTTGCCCGCATCTGGCAAAGAGCAAATGCAGCCAGAGCTGAGGGGCTGCGGGAGAGGCCGGAGAACATGGCCCAGCCCTGCATGGCCCAGGCAGGGACAACCCCTGGGTGCCCAGGGGACAGAGCACAGCCAGCAGGGGCAGCCCCAGCCCCTCTTACGTCCTGTCTTTGGGGACATCCTTAGGGGCAGGGATGGGATGGGGCCAGGCCGGCCGCAGGCACCAGCTCTGCGGCCCGGAGCTGCCACTCACTGTCCTGCACTGGCTGCAACTTCTCCGGCTCTGCAGGCTGCTGTGCTGGGGAGGCTGCAAGCCCTTTCTTTTTCTTGCCCCGAAGCACCCTGAAGAGCCTGAGTACTCTGCCTGCCATCTCGCTTTTTAGTCTCTAGACAACTTTGAGCCTGATACCTGGGAAAAGCTCTGATTGAGAAAGTCCCGCAGTCTGGCCGCAAGGCCAGCCGCAGGAATTACGCCTTGGAAAAGCTGCGGGTCAGTGACGAAAGAGCTGGCTGTGTGGGGCTCCTCACAGCACAGCTCTGCCACGTCCTCTCCTCTCACGTGCACCGAGCACTGTGGCATTGCTCCGTCACCGCCAGCAGCCACTTCAGCACGTGTCACAAAGGGCCCTGTTCCATTCCATTCCATGGTAACCGTGCTGTGCCGTGTCAGCAAGGGCCCTTGGACACGCTGCCAAGTGCTCTGGGGCTACCCCAACCCTGCCCCAAATGCCTCTGATTGGAACAAATCCATTGCCCCAAGTGTATAAGACATCCTGGGACACAGCAAGCCCAGCCAAGTGCTCAGGGGAGGACTCTCCACGGTGCCAGGCCAGCACAGGCTGGCTCTGGAGCAGAGCAGCTTCCAGCAAGCTCAGGGCAAACACATCTTGCCAAGAGTTAAAACTCACCACATAGGGGAGGTGGCATGAATGTGTGCATCAAGGCCTTTGAATTCACAGCTCCCCAAGACAGCTTTGGGGCACTTGGCTGGACAAACAGGATCCGGCTCAGACCTGTGCTCAAAGGCGGGCAACAAACCCTGCCGCAGGTGCTTGGCTTGGTCTCTGCAGGCCCAGGCAGATGCCAAAGCTGCTCTTCACATCCTTCCCCTGCCCCTCAGCCAAGTGCGAGGACTGAAGGAAACACAGGAAGTCAAATGGAGACACTTGCACCTGTCTCATTGGGGGCTCCTGGGGAAGCAGTTTCCTTGGCAATCAAGCCCCTCTCTTCCAAGGGCACTCCCCAAATGTGTACATTTCCTGGGCAACACCAACCTGCCCTTAAGTGCGGGGTGCGGAGGTTCATGGGCATCACACCATAACCAATATGATCCAGTGAAGCTAAATTTATTATTCCTAAAAGGAGTCTATTTATAATAAATCTCTACTGTCTATGCCTCTCTAGCTAATATATGACAGGTTAATCCTAGTTGTTCACACTTCTAAAATAGAATGCGGATTGGATTATCTAAGTTTTCATGTGTCTTGCTGGGGTTGTATGGCCCCCCCATGGCTCACTTTCCCAAGCTTGCTGACAAACATGCTAAGTCCTGATGACTCTTCTTCTTGCGTCTTCTTCAAGGATATACCAACCCCATTTCTGAATATGTCCATAATTCATTCTTTGTGAACGTGTCCATTATTGCAAGCAGGCTGGATTGTGCATCGGCTCAATAAGGCCGTTGTCTTGCAAAAACTCCTCCACCTGCAAAATATCTTCAACAGTTCCCCGCTTTTGGTTTTGCACAAGCCAGACTGATTTAAAAGCACGGTCAATTTCTTTTTGCCCACAGCGTAGTAAGCAAAGCACTATTAGCAGAAATGAAAAAAGAATGAAATACAAAGCCAATAATATGTAAGATTATTTATTCATTACATAGCCAAGAATACCTAATACCAAAGCATACTAAGTCCTTGAGCCAGCCTCTTATTTCCCAGGATTTTAGCCATTCATCCAAAGAATTCAAAACAACTGTCAGCTTTATCATCTTCTCCTTAAGCAATGACACTTTCTTGTCCATAGATTCAGAGTGCTCAGAGAGATTCATGCAACACATCCCTTCAAAATCTTCACACCCATCTCTCTGTGCTAGCAACAAAAACACTATTGCAGCCCTATCCTGTAATACAGCGTGGCGTATGCTACCTACATCAGTGGTAAGCTCATTCAGTATTGCAGATGTAATGTTAATTGGTTGGTCTGTCCAACAAGCCAATTGTTTGAATTGTGTAAGGGCCTGTGATGAAGCTACTCCTGGTGTAAAAAGTGATGCCAGTATAACCAAAGGCATATTCTACAATTCTACATTATCCTTACAGTCTGAGCCTAATAGATGCACACTACGTTTTGCACATTGGAATTTGTGCCTGATGTCAAGCATCTGTTGAATGCTAGAGGCAAACAGTGTCAATTTCCCAAAATAGCACAGTCCTCCTCATGCTTTCTCAGGAATCGCAGGCTAAGTTTAATCTCCACAAATGAGAAAAACTCCAGGAGGTGACATCCTTGCACATTTTGGTTTTAGGGATACAACCATGTCCAATTGGCACAGTCTGCCGTGGTATTGTAATACCAGGAAGAAACAGGAGATATCCAAGTGCCATCATCACCGGGTTTTCCTGATTTCTCCCTAATCAGCTCTTTACCCCTGTGGTACTCATAGAACAAACAGTAATTTCCCGGTACTGATGCCAAAATATCTAATTCCTGTGGTCACTCTCTTGTAGTATTTAAACCTTGAACGATTGTAAATGCCTGAATTCCTAACGGATTTCTAGGGATGCTTTGTTTTTCACACCAAATTTCTGTGATCATCCCATTTTGATTAGTGCACCAATTTGAACAGGCCTTACTTAAGTTGCCATAAATTTGAGCTCTGGTCTAATTTCCCATTTCTTCCATTGAGTCTAAAGGAATTCCAATGAAACAGGTGCCAAATGGATCTGAAGGTGGAGCTAGTGATAGGCAGAAAGGTTCCTGCGTTGTTCTGTTAGCCTATGGAATCCTCATGTTAGCTCGCTGCTTTATCTTGTATACCCCCTGCGTTTCTTAATCACTCCACTAAGCAACATTGTTAATATTTGCCAGACTGGTGCCATTGTCGCCCTTGTGGTCCATCATGCCTGCGCTTTGCCCAAACTGCTTTAGCTTGTTCTCACTCCAAATCTCTCAAGTGATGTGTTTGTGGTATTGCTATTCTTCCTCTACATTCTGCAGCTAGTATCTTGCTCTCTAGCACAATTTGATTTACTACAGCAATTAAAGCAAGTTTAAACTGCAATTGCAGTAACAATCTTTGCGTATATATTTCTATCAAAGATACATCTTAGAGAAAACTCTGATATCTTCGTGAGTTATGCCTTAAAAATTTAGCTAATGCCATTCTCGGGGTACTAGTGTTAAGTGTGTAAGAGCAGTTATTGCATATTATGTTGATAGGCTTAAATTATTGCTTTTCCCTCGGACCACTAATCAATTATGTTCTTGACAAACTTGTCGCCAAGTTTTTTAGTTACACTTGATACAATGAACCTTAAGCCATGGCTTACATGCACAACTATGCAGATACCAAGCATTTTCTCTCTTATTTACAACTTGTGAGGGAAGTGAAGGTCCATGTTGCTGGAATCCAACGAATGCCTTTATCTGTAAGTAAGCACATAGACCTTCTTCCTCTTCATTTCACTGTAGCTGGTCCTTGCCACAACCCTGCTGCTGGACTTTTGAACATGACCTGAATGCCGTCAGGCAATTCCTCCCTTGGATTATGTGTGAGGGCATGATGCACAAGAATATGTGCATCTTCCCTATCTCCTGCTGTTCTGAGCTAATTTGGCACAAAATTGGCTTTAGCTGTTTTTTTCTCAGGGGATAACCCTGGAGTTCCCCCTTTTTGTTTTTGCAGCATGTCCTTGAACATCTGATGGGCACGCTCAATAATTGCCTGTCCAGTAGGATTGTGAGAAATACCAGGGTCATGTCAAATACCCCATAAATTACAGAAACCTTTGAATCTTAAGGAACATCAAGCAGGACTATTGTCAGTCTTAATTGCTAAGGGGACACCTAATGCGGCGAAGAAATTGAACAAATATTTCTCAACATGACGTCTCACCTGTTAAGGGAGTACCCTATAAAACACAAGCATAGGTATCAATGCAAACATGTACCAATTTTTCCTGACCAAATTCTTATACATGAGTTATATCCATTTGCCATAACTGCGAGGGGTGAGTACCCCTAGGGCTAACACCATGCCTAAACCAATGCCATCTCGTTGACCGGTCAGGACAGGATCACGCAATACTAGAAGCATCAGCAAAGGGAATAGCAAATTGTTTACCTAACATTTTTGCAGATTGATGAAGAAATACATGGGAGGTTTTGGCCTGTCAGCCTGTACCACTTCCCTGTCACCTCTGTGCCACCATGGCCCTCGGCTGCCCCACAGCCCTCAGCCCCAGCAGCAGCTCAGGGTCAGCGTCCCTTCGGCGCCACCGCCCCCTCAGCCCCCTCAGCCCCCTCTGTCTCACCGTCCTTCAGCAGCTCCTCAGGGGACAGGGCCTGTGCCAGCGGCAGCTCCCACCGCTCCAGGGACAGCCGGGGCTGGAAGTGCTGCTCCGCCCGGCCCGGCCGCCAGCTCGGACCCAGCACAGGGACAGGGGACACAGGGGACACCGGGGGAAAAGCAAGAGGTGAAAAAGGCAGCCGAGGAGGGAAAGAGGTAAAAATGCAGCCTGGGCTTACACAGCTCAATCTATGCATCTAAACTTCCACATACCTCTTACTAAATAACTAAGCATATTTCTAGAACTATATCTAAGCATCTAAATTTAAGCATCTAAATGTAGGCGTCTAAATGTAGGCATCTAAATGTAACTCTATTAATGTATAAATGTAGATCTCAAAATCTAGAAATGTAACTAATTCTATCCCATCTAGAACAATAGAGATTAATTTAACTATATAGATGTATATATATGCACATATAAACACACCTCTGTAAATCTATAAATGTAACTATATGGATATAGAAAGAGAATTGTAGAAATCGATAATTCTATGTGTACACTAAGGGATTCCACCCGTCTGATGCTCACAGGCTCTCCCTCTGGTCCTTCTTCCCATGCAGGGCAGCCCTCCTGACAAGGCAGATCAGCTGGAAGTCTGGGAAGCAAAGGGAACACTGTGTCAATATTGGCCTCTCTGCATTATTTGCCCTTTTGGAATTAACTGCCCTTCTATCAAAGTCTGTAAAAGATGGGCCGAAAGGCAAAATCTCACTTGGCAATTTGTAGCCTGCTCTTCAAAGAGCCAGACTCCTTCCAGAAGTTTATAACTTGTGAAGTTTTGAAGTATCCCAATACACTGAAAGCCCTCAGTGTATTGGGATACTTTCGCAGGGCCAAGGGCCCCCATGAGAGCTTGAAACACAGACAGACCCAGCTGCCACAAAGAAGCCCAGCCTGGTTCTTTCTCTGTGCTGACAGAGACACCTCAGGGATGAACAGCTGGGTGACAAATGACCAGGTAATATTCGCTGAGGCATTTATGTATTAGCTGATGGACGTTGTTAGTGATTATAAGTATTTAGAAATAGCATCAGTTAGAACTCTTTTAGCTGCTTGTAATATAATAGAATCTATCAGCTTAAGTTTGCACTGCGTTGCTCATAGAAACAGTAGCGTAATGAATATAATATCTATGCATCACGTATGGAAACAACTGTGTGATGAACATATTGTGTTATAGACCCTAGCAAAACATAACGGGAAAAAAGGCTTGTGTGTAACTAAAATCAGTGTAAGGCTGTCCACTGACCAACCTGTCCAAGTGATAAAATAATCCTGACACAAACCAGAGCACCAGAGGACAATTAGAGAATGTCATGTGAAATTTAGGGAGAACCTACTAAAGCCTTATCTGAGGATGTGAAACAGCAGGAGACACAAGCAGAAATAAAATATGTTGACCTGATGCACAGGATGTCATGCAGTAAACCTGAGTGCGAAGCAGTCAAATTAAGGAGTTCCCAAAAGATCAGAAAATTCCGAAGAATGCTTGAAAAATTCATGAAACACATGAATATACTTGCCTCTCAGCAAAGTAACACCATAAAGCTAACACTGACACTTAGCACCAGGTGTTGTTTGGGTGTTAGCCCCGAGCACCACAGTGCTGCAAATATTGTCTTTTTTTATCCTATCAGTATTAAAATTTAATAATTCTAAGCAGTGAATTCTGTTTCTCACAGCTGTGAAGGAAAGAGCTCCCTAACAGGACTGCAGGCAGCACCAGCTTTGCTCAAGGATGCAGACCCAAAGTGCTCTCTCTCACCTTTAGCTCTCACTAATTTTAAGGGGTGATTTCAGATTTTCGTTGAGCTCCTGGATTTGTGACTAATGATTTCCTTGGCCTCAGAGCTTCTGCTGCTTGTATTTTTAATGTATCTCACTACAGCTATCAGCAGAGTGGCACTACATGGATTTAATGCTTGGAGACAAAAAGCTCAGATCTCTACACTGACCTTTTGCTGGGCTTTTCCTCTCTTGCTTCAAGAGTCACTCAGGGTTGCCTCCAGAGCACTGACATCCTGCAGCAAACTTATCCCCACGGACATCAGCACAAAACTGGGACACCTGGCTTGGTGACACAACTGCCACAAGGTCAGGTTTATTCCCTGCTCTCTTGCCCCAGCAGAGGACTCAGTGTCAGAGCCTCTGGAGAAGCGTGGAGGGCAGGGCTCAGGCAGGTTGTGCCCGTGCAGGATTTGAACTCAAGGCACCAGGAAGCACCAAGCCTGCAGACAGGAACTCAACCCTTCTCATCTCCCTCACTGCCAGAGGCAGGCTCAGAGCAGCCATCTCACCCCTCTCTGAACCAGTGGGACCTCTGTCCTTACCAAGCTCCTCGCGGTCCTGGGAATTGTTCCTGCGGCTCTCGGTGCCAGGCAAAGCTCCCTCTGCTGCAGCTCTGCCCACAGGCTCCCCTCCTGAAGACTCAGGGGCAACAATAATATTGCCCTTGAAAGAGAAACAGACAGGCAGAAAACCTTCCACCACTTACAAAAAACACCTGGTCCAAAAACTCCATGGCTCACACACTTCATCCCTTCTTCCTAACAACAACTCTGGGACCCAAAGCCCTTCAACAGTCAGAAAAATTGACTTCTCAAACACAGTCCAAAAGCTGTCAGAGCTGACAGTGTTGAACATGGGGGTGACACTGAACACATGAAATGGCTGCTAAGCAGGAGTCCTGCCAGCTCCTGGCAAAGGGATGTGCTTCTTCCTCCACAGCCCTGAGCACAGCAGTCTCATCCAGGCTGCAGCTTGGCAGGGACAGCATGGGAACACACATCTCTTCCCACAGAGATGCCCAAGAGCAAGGGGAAAGAGCTCTGCAACATGGACAGCAAGACTGGCCAGTTTGCCCAGCTGAGGATTTCCCAGATGGAAACTGGACTGCAGGCAGCAGCTTACTGAGAGGACAAGAAAGCTGCAGCTGCAGCCCAGCCCCAGCCAGGGCTCTGGGAGCTCCCACACACACGGCAGGGCTCACACAGCAGCAGCAGCTGCAGCCCAGCCCTTGCTTTGCCTTGGCCTTCCCACCCAAAAGAGGCACAGCCCACATCTGCTGCTGCAACAGAGGCACCTCTGGCGTGCCCCTCCCTGCCCGGGACACTGGGCCTTCAGTGCCACTTCCCCAAACACTCTTCTCTTTTTCCCATCAAACAAAGCCCCTTAGAACCTACAAAGCTTCCACTTCCTCCCCACAAATGCTGCTGCATCAGCGGTTCTTCCCAGTACATAAGCAAAAGATACCGCGGGGTACGGAGGGCAGAGTTCTTGACCCTTGCCACTTCACGTACGAGCTTGCCAAGTGAAAATCATCCCTTATACGCCATATGTCAATACCATCTTCTCCTATTTTCGGTTCGTCACTTTTCTGTCTCCGCCTTCCTCACCACCTTTACCACACATGCGCCACCACTCAGTTTGGTGGTCACACAAGTCTTTGGGGGTCGTCACTGATGAAGGCCCTGTAGTCTTCTTCATTGTCCTTTAATTCACCTTTGGGTTACACATGCGCATCAAGCCAGTATATAGCCAGTACAGCCAATGTAAGCCAAGACTAACGTATCACTCCCTCTACATATCAAGGCAATAAATCCCTTAGAATTAGCATTTGTTGGGACCGAACCAGGTTCTTGCTCATTTTTAGCACCTGTATCTTCAGCTTCATTCCTGTGGTCCTTGAGAACAGCTGCTGGGAAGAGGGGTGGAGCCCCTCCTCTCCCTCTCTTCTTTGGCATTACAACTTTTTAACTATTTATTATTCTCAAATATTAATTACTCTATCAATATCAATTACTGTTTCAAATTTTATCAGCACGAATGATACCTATTTATCACAATAATGGAGCTCTGCGCATTGTGTTTTAAGGCTCACAAGCAGGTATGGTGTTTGAAAGAAGCAAGCAGTGTTTTAACAAAAGCTACGTGTGCTTATAGTGGTTGCACAGAACTACTGTCAAAATGCTTTTGCTTTGTGTGAGTGGTCAAAAAACTTTTCAAGTAAGTTGTGCCATTAAGTTCATTGCCTCCAGCCAGGGATGTGAGCTGCTGGCATCTTCCCACTGTAACAACCATGTCATGAGACTGATGCTGGAAAACAAACAGCTCGAGGCGCGTTCCTCAGCAGTCCCGTCCGTTTCGTGATTCGTACAGAGACCCGCGGCCAGCAATACTCAGCTGAGGACCAGAAGAGAGCGGAATAGCCCGGGCACTGCAGCTTCACTGCAAGGCATCCGGCAGCCTTGAGGGTACAAAGCGAGCACAGGTCGCAGCTCCTCGTGTCCGGAGGGAGCCCGGAGCAGCTCTCCCAGGCCGCAGCCCCTCCCAGGCCCAGCTCCGGGCGCAGCCGGAGCCGCTCCGCCTGCGCGGGGCCGCTGCCGGGGCGCTGTGGCGGCTCCTCCCGCGGGGCGGAGCTGAGGCGGCCCCGGCGGCCCCGGCCCGGCCCCGCTGCGCTCCGAGCGCGGCCCCGGAGCGGCCCGGCCGAGGCGGCGAGGGACGGGCGGCGAGGGGCCGGGGGCATGGGGCGCTCCGGGAACGGGCGGACATCCCGGCAGAGGGGAGAGAGACGTGGCAGAGGGAGGAGTGAGCGGGAGAGGGGAGAGATGCTGGGAGGAGGGGGAAAATCCCAGGAGAGAGGGACGAGCCCGGGAGTAGGGGAGATCACGGGACGGGGGCGGGGGTGAGATCCGTGGCAAAGGGTGGGTAGCCTTCCAAGAGGGTAGAGGCCGGGAAACAGGAAAGAGCCCTGGGAGAGGGGGGAGATCCTGGAAGAGGGAGGAGTAATCGGGAGAAGGGCAGATCCAGGGAGACGAATAAAAGCACTGGCTACAGCCCGGGAAAGGAGGGAGCTTGGGACAAAGGGTAGCTCGGGACTGGGGAAAAGCCGAGAGAGGAGGCAGAACCCAGGAGACAGGGGACAACCTGTGAACGGGGGGACATCCGGAGTAGAGTGGAGAGGGCCTGGGAAAGCGGGGAAAGACATGAGAGAAGAGAGCCCAGTGGGGGGAGTCCAGGAGCGGAGGCTCCTGCAGGCGGACTGGGAACCCGGAGAGCCCGGAATCACGGAGTCCTGCAGCCGGGCCGAGAACGGGCGCGGGTCAGTGCGGTTCGGGAGAGCGCGGCTGCGGGGCTGGCTCCGGAGGCGGAGGCGCGTGGAAAGCGCTGCTCGGCAGCCCCGGCGGCGCTGAGAGCACAGCCCCGCCCGGGGAGGCAGCGCCACGGGCGCCGCTCGGCTTCCCAGCTCGGCCACGGCACCGCTCGGCTTCGCCGCCGGATCCGCGGCAGCTCGGAGCATCGCTCCCTGCCCGGGCCCGAGGCTCACCTGCGCCAGGTGCACCAGCGCATCGCCTCTGCCTTGTCAACCCAGAGCGAGCAGTGCCCGGCAGGGACTGCAGATCCCCATTGGTGGCAGAGAAAGAAGAGCAAGGAATCTTCCATGGGAGAACCTAGGCAATAGGATGGGGTGTCAGTGTCCAATGTGTTCAGATGCACTCACAATGGTGCTTTTGCTCTTGCCTCAGAACATGGAAAAGAAGTGGGCAGACACAAATCAGCAGCTGGTTGCAATATCCAGGGATCAGTTATCAGAAGAAAATGCTAAGCAACTGGTGGAATGCTTAATGGATGACTGATTACCATTTGCCAAGTAATCTGGATTTGTTAGGGGCAGCATACTTCTGTCTCAAAAATTACTCTACAGATATTCTTAAGAAAATTTTGAAGAAAGGCTCATACACCCACATTTTAATGCAGTTGCTGTGGGTTTCATAAATGAAATCTGCTTTTATGTGTCAATGTTCCTAAAGATATGTGGGGGTTTTTTTTCACACATGCATGCATGCTAAATTTGAGAATCTAAGGTAAGGTCTTTTTATAGGGGATATGGAAGAGACAGGTCTTCAGCTAGCAATATGTCAGTGAGAGATAGCTGAGCGATGATTACTGAGAAGAACAGGCCTGCAATAGAGGTGTGAGCTGCATTGCACAGCGCTTGCTGTGGGCCAGAGAGCACAAAGCAGTCTGGCCTAGTGGGCCTGAATATTTCTGCCAAACACTCTGCATCTCACACCTTTGCTCGGGCTCAGTGCAGAAATGCAGGATTGCAGGGGCTTCCTCCCAGAGCTGCGTGAGGCGCTGGCTCCTGCAGATGGGCCCTGCCAAGCTGTCCCTGCCTCACGCTGGCCTCGCTTCCCCTGGCACAAGAGCCGGGCCTGAAGGAGGCTGCCCTGTGCTCCAGCCTGCCGAGCAGCCCGGCTCCCTGCCCCGGTGCCCAGAGTGCTGCACACACTGCTGACCTTTGCCAGGAGTTGCAGGGCAGCCGGCAGAAGAGGAGGAATCCTCAGGCAGCCCAGCGGCCCTTGGCTGCCCTTGGCCTTTCTCTGCTGCTAGGCACACTCCAGACGGCCAATGCCTCCAGGCTGGGCTGTGTCCAGCACGGCTGCGCTTCCCCTCGGCAGCTGCCAGCTGCCACCTGGGCTCTGAGAGTGGAGGATTCGCCCGCTGCCAGGAACAGGCACCCAGGGCCCGGCTGCTGCCTCTTGCAGCTCCAAGGGCCTCCTTCCAGCCTGCCTCTGCCGGGGCTCAGCCTCCTCCGGCCTCTGCTGGGGCTGTGCTGGGGCTCCACCCCAGGCAAGGCCGGGCCCACTCTCACCTCCCAGGCGCTGACAGCTCTGCACCACAGGAGACCTTCCTGAGCACCCTCTCTGATCTTTCTGCTTTCTCACTTGAGCAAGGCTCTCCTCCAGCCAAAGAGATTATTGCATTTTGGGATACAAATCCAAGTGGTAGGAGCCCCAATGTTCTCCAGTCACAGCTGAAGGCCTGCATCTGCTCAGGGTGTTGGGTTGCCTCATTCTTCTTTTGGTTTCGCCTTCAAACGCCATTGCCCTTTCTGCCTCAAATAGAAATACCAAAGCTGGCCAAAAACAGACCAGTGGACCAGATTCCAAAGTCAGTGTTCTCTGGAGAGGATGAATGAAGAACATCCTTCTTCCCCACTTGCACACCATGCCAAAGACACCATGTCACTTTCCACCTTTAAGAAACAACAGACAATTCAGAAGAAATTCTTGAGCGTATTCGCAGAGTGAGAAGGAAGGGAATCTTCAAGGTGAGTTGTGGTTTCAGAAACTGTATTCATTTCCAATCCTACTCTGCAGTCCTATTAGACAATCCTACTCTAACCCTAACCTTAACCCTAATCCTATTCCTAATCCCAATCCTAATCCTAATCCTAATCCTAATCCTAATCTACAATCCTGCTGTAAACTGGTTGACGAATAAATGGTCTTGATGTGATTGTCACATTGTTGTCTCTCTCCTCTTCTTCACTGAAACAATCAGTGGCACCAGGCTGGACGCAGGCTCAGCAAATGTTACAAATGGATGCTGCCAAAAGGGAAAAAAAACAAATCAACAAAAAATAATGGACCATGACTTTCCAAGTTCAGTGCTTCACAGTTTTCCTCTGGCTTATAGAAGGATGCAGGAAGAGGACCAATGGGACCATCTACACCTCCATCTTTATGTGCCGGACTTTGCCATCACAGGCAAATGTGGCCCAGAATCCCACTCATCCATTTATCCAGGTGTCTTCATCTTGCTAGGATTTTTGCCCTGCCAGTGCTTTAGAAATGGTGCTTTGTTTCTTTGGAATTTCTTCTTTTCAGGAATCTCTAAAGCCTCACACTGGTCCCTCTCTTTGAAAGACAGGCACTGTGCTGATTCCCACAGGGAGACAGAGCAGTGTCTACCTTTCCATGGCCTGCCCCTCGTGTGCTGGATGGCTCCTTCCTTCCCAGCAGGGCCAGCTCAGTGGCACTGGGCCCTGCAGTTCCCTCTCTGCCACACAACCCGGCAGTAACCCTGGAACAGTTCCCGTCTGCTTGAGCATGCCAGGCAGCAGATGGGGCTGGGACAAGTCCCTCCCAGCTGTCCCTGTTTGCGTGGCAGAAACCTCTAAGGGTGGGCTGGGGGGCGCAAACCAGGGCCACTCAGAGGCTCACAGTGAGCCCCCCAAGACCCCTCCTGCCCACAGCCAAATCTCTGACCCCTAGGCTGGGACTGGCTTCCTTGGGTTCCTGCACCACCATTTCATGTCTCTGTACTCTGCATTGCTCTACTTCAATTCTTTTGCCATTAGATAAAATTGAACACCCCACCAAATGACAAAAGAGGGAGACTGAACCAGCCAGAGGAGCTCCCTGACTCAGGAAATGCAGAGAGAGATGGAGTTACTCAGTTTTGTGAAGAACAGGCCCCCGGGAGACTTTATTGCTACTTTCCAGGACTTCAGAGTGGCTTTGAAGAAAGTGAGGGACATCTTTTATAACAGGGCCAGTTACAATAGGATGTGGGTAAATATTTTGAAACACAAATAGGATCTAATCAGAACTTGTTTACTCGGAGCATGGTGCGACCCTGGCACAGGTTGCCCCAAGAGCTTGTAGGTGCCCCATCCCTGCAAGCATTCCGGCTCCAGTGGGAAAGGGCTCTGAGCAACCTGATCTCTTTAAAGATGTCCCTGCTCATTGCAGGACACTTGCACCAGAGGACCTTTACAGGGCCCTGCCAGCCCAGCCCAGTCTAGGATTCCTCACCATTTTCATTTGAAGAGCACCAAGAGTGGAGGTGAGGAGGAAGGGGGCTCATGTGATGCCTTGGACTTGAGTGGAGGAGGAGCCCATCCCTCAGAGCCTGTTTCACCTGCAGCCCCTTCACATTTTACCTGCCGGAGCTCCCTGGCAGACCAGCGCTGCTCCTCGTCTCTCTGCAGGCAGCAGCTCAGGAAGTCACGCAGGCAAGGCGAGAATCGGTTGGGCTGCTGCAGCCGTGGGGTCCCTACTGTGGCTATCAGTTGTGTAGCCTGGAGGAAAAGGAGACACCAGGCTCCACTTGCTGCTTTCACATCTCTAAGTGCTCTCCCACCTCCCTTAGTTTAACCTCTGTTCTTCAGTGGCAGTTTCTGCCCTGGCAGAGACCCAGAGATGATTTTCCTTTACCAACCAAACACCCAAACCCTGATGCAGCCACAGCTTTTCCACCATCCCGAAGATCTTGCCTTGGCAGCTGATTTCATTGACTGACCTAGTTAGTGGGAACTACATCAGCAAAAGAACATGTGCTTCCCTAAGGATTCACACCAGCTTGAGAGGCTTTTTGGAAGAGGGACTATGCTATACAAATTAATTTCAAGGCTTAGTACATGAAAGGCATGTCTGCAGTGCTTGTTGGTCCTTTAAGCGCACGTGCCCAAGAACAAAACTCATCATTCTTTTTGTGCTTTTCTTGAAAACAATGGTAATTGGAAGGAAAGAAAGGGAATTCATCAATTAATCCCCAGGTAAGAAAATCAACATTTGCAATCTCATCTTCAGCACAGACATATTTAGATGCCTGCACAAATGTATTGGGATGAAAATTCCTGCTTGGGCACAAAGGAGCCACCTGCAGCTCTGTCTCTCAGCAGTCTGAAAATCGCAGGTTCCCATTTTGCAGCAAAAGAAAAATTGTCATGGTCAGAAGAAGGAGAGGTGCCATCTCTATCGCCACCCTCTGCTCATTTGGCTGCTCAAGTCAATGCATTAATGGTAGGCCCATGCCAGAAAGAGCCAGGAAACAAAGGGGAGGCTTTGGCAGCCTGTCCGCATCACCAGGCTCTGGCTTGGTGACACAGAGAATGTGCCTTTTGCTAGGAGAGAAACACGGTGACTGAGTGTTTCAGCAGCACTGTACAAGAAGCAGAAGAGACTCAGTGGTCTTTACACTCTCATGCCCAGGTTTCAGGCATGTTTCCCAGTGAGAAGAAACTGTACAGGGAGTTAGGCTCATCTCTAAAGATCACAGTTTTAGAAACTTTGTTGGGTTTGTGTTGCCTTCCTTCCTTTCTGGAAAGATAACAGCAGTTGTCAGATGCTTCTTTTCTGCTCTTAAGGCCATCTCCACAGCCAAAGGACTGGAAGCACTTAAAAGGCAAAGGAAAGTGTTGCCTGAGAATAGAGTTTGTTTGGAGTTTGTTTGCATGTGGTAAGGCTTGTATTCCCCCACTGCTGAACCAAAACTACAGCAGATGCTGATGTGTTGCAGGCACATTTTTAGGAGGGGTCCTTGGTGGAAGCAGTTCAGGCAGATGGCAATGGGCTTTTGTCCAATGGCACGCAGGACAAGGGACAGGTGAGAAAGACAGTGGGATCAGTGAGTATTTGCTCCTTACCGTGATGGGACTTTGGTTCCAGTAGGGAGGTTCTTGCTCTATCATTTCAATCCCCACAATTCCAAAAGACCATATGTCCACTTTGGGACCATATGGTTGACCTGTCAGCACTTCGGGCGCCAGCCACCAAGGAGTCCCGACTACCGAGCACCGTCTGCTCTGCTGAGGGCTGAGCTGAGTAGAGAGGCCAAAATCACCTGAGGAGAAAGCAAAAGACTGTTTTTATTTGAATTCTGTGCAATTAGGAAAGCAAGCCAAAGAATTCCCCAGTAGAAGTGTTTGAAAATGTGCTGTTGAATCTCCTGGCATTGGCGACTTTTAAACTCCCCCCATTTTTTACACTGTCTCCAGCAGTGTCTTTTGTTCTTTGGAAGCTTTAGACTTGTAACTCCCTTCCTCGGGAAGGGACACACACAGAGCAAGGCCACTCTTGACTGCTTGTTCCTTCTCCTGTCCCTGTGCACGTTGCAACTGTGCCCTCAGCTCACAGCGGGTGTCCCTGCGCTGCCACCAGCACCATTTTTGGGGAGCTGGCTGTCACTCCAAGCAGCCCCACCCCCACATCCCTGGAATGCTGCTCCTGACCAAGAATACACTGACCCAGCTTGACAGAACCATCGGTTTTGAGAAGGATGTTATCACTCTTCACATCTCTATGAATCACATGGTTTGTGTGAAGAAAATGCAGTCCTTGCAGGCACTGAGAGAGAAAACAGAAAGAGGAGGGCAAAAATGAGTGATGTGATTTCATCCCATAAGAAAGGCAACAAAGAATCCAAAAGATTCCCTCTCCAGGGAAATGGGCAGTAATGGCAGAACACAGTGCCACTGAGAGGAAGTGCTTGCTGCTCCAACACTTGCAGAGCAAGACCTTTCTGAGGAAAGGCATGTCAGCTTCTGAAAGAGCAACAGCCAGGATGCAAACCAGCCAGGATGACTGCTGCTGCAGTGCATGTGCTCAGAAGCAAAGAGCCTTTTGGCTGCACTCCTGTCCTTGGATGCTGAGGCCTGAGAGAAACGAGTCTCTCTCTTTTTTCTTTGCTGATCATTTCAAATCAAGCCACCAGCACCTTTGCTTTCACAGGCAAGGAATGCAGTGAAGACAGACTCCAGGCAAACATTTAGAGAGGCAAGGTGGAGAACAGCAAATAAAAAGACATGAGCCAGAGCAAGAATACAACAGCAGGAGAGAAGAGTATTGGCACTGAGTACAGGGAGTGCAGGGGCACTGGCAGGCCTTTCACTTGAGATGCTTTTACTTGCCCATAGCATAGCAGCAACACAGAACCAAAGCTTGGCACAGGAAATCACTGCAGGTCTGAGCCCCTGTTTCCCAGACAATCCTGCCCAAGCCCTTGGACACACAGATGGGATTGCTGACCTCGCGACTGATGGCTGCTGCCTCATCTTCATACAGGGAGGTCGTGCTGAGGATATCGTTCAGGGTGCCTCCGTCCATGTACTCCAGCACCAGCCAGAGTTCCTCACCCACAAGGTAGCTGAAAGAAGGAAACAAGGCTGTGGAGATGAGCATGCATGGCTATGTTGATTTTTGCTTCCAGGTTTCTTATTTCCAGATGCCTTTGTGACAAGGACAGAATCATAGGAATAGATATTCCCTCTTGGCTGTGCATTGTTTGCAAGCTGTGCAGTCTCAAGGAGAAAGGCACAGCTGTGAAAAAGGAGATGTCTTAGATGGCTGACAAGTGAAAAATGCAGTTTAGAAACAGCCCAGATAAAAAACCGTTCAGGCATGGTGTTTCTGGAAAGAAGCACCTAGTCTTCCTGGCATGCCCAGCAATGGCAAAGAGTGGCAACAATCCAAGGGAAATCCATTTTAGGAGGGTTCATCAGCACTTCAGAAACTTGAAAAAATCAATCCCAAATAAATGTGGAGGCAGTAAACTTCGAGGCTGATGACTAAGGAAGATACAGCTGATCCAGGTATTGAATAATTTTGGAATAATTTTCAAACTAGGTGTGCCAGGGAAGACTCATGCAGACAGGATGCACTCTCTTCTCATCCATTGGAGATGAGTAGAGAGATAGGAATAAATAAAAATTAACAGCTCTACTTTCTGCCACTGACCAAAGTGGGTTTTTAACCTCTCATGTTTGCTGTATGTAAATGCACACATGGGATAAGACCATAACCACTCACCTGTCTAAATAATTCACAACATTGGGACTCCTGTACCTCTTCATGATTTGGATTTCATTAACACTTCGTTCCATCCTCCTTGGTCCTTGAATATCTATTTTCTTTATGGCCACCTAAAATGACATTGAAAATCAGTAACTTGAGCAGTTGGCGGCAGGAGACAACAATGCACATGGAGCAAGTGATTTTGCAATGACAGAGCTGAGCTGTGCCAAACTGCCTTGTGATTAGGCACTGCAGTAATTAGGAACTGACATTCCAACAGCCTATTTCTCTTCTCCCTTGGGAACTCGTTACAGGACACGTGGGGCCACTGACATTTTGCCTTGTCCACTTGGTAACAGTTGTGTCTCAACTATCACACACAGACGTCTGAGCACAATCTCTGCTGCTCTTTCTAGGATTCAGAAGAAGTATTCCATGCCTTAATATTCTGTGGATACATCTTGGGCTATGGGCAGGGCTTAGGGCTTTTAGGGCACCTTGCAGATCTCTCCCCATGTGCAGTTGCCAAGTGCAGCACTGCAGGTGGCTAAGGAACTACCAGTAACTTTCCGATGGATTTGCTGGCAGCCAGAATCGAGAATTCAGGACTGTGAAGCTGTAGCCCCAAAGAGCAGGGAGGTGCTCTAAGGCACCACCTTTGTTTTAGCAATGGAGAGCGAGTGAGCGCGTCCTTGTCTGAAAGAAAGCGCTGCCCTGCGTGCCTTCCTTCCGGCAGCTGAGGAGGACAAAGTGCCAAATGTATTTTGCAGGCTGGCACCAGTCTGTGCTTCTTGTGCCTTTTCAGCACGGCTCTAGCCAAAGCTGCATCCACAGCTCACACCAGAGGGGAAAGCCCCTCAAGAGCAGCAGAGTCTGCAGGGGCTGTTGACATTTACCTCTCCTCCTGTGGCAGTGTCGAGTGCTTTAAACACCTCTCCAAAACTCCTAGAAACAAAAGAGAAGCAGAGAAAGGAGAAGCCATTTATATCTTGCAGTGAAAGCCAGCCCACACAGGAGATCTGTGCTGTAAATGCCTAAAACCTGCAGGACACTGGAAGCATGGAGATGTCCTTGACAATGCCTTCTGAGCACACTTAGAAATTCTGATCAGCACTGACAATCTAAGCCCAGTGCCTGAACACATTTGCAGCTTGTCTGACTTCACGCCTGATAACTATTCCACCAGCAAAACACTTGATGCATAGTTATGTAAAATTAGCATTGCTTGGACTCACCCACTGCCAATATTTTCCAGTTCAATGTATTTGATGATGGGATTTTCCATCTTCACCATTCTCCCTGAGGGAAACAAAATGCAAGATGTTTACTTTAAAGCAGAGATCCCACCTTCTCAGAGATACAAAAGGCAGCCACACTGTCTGGGGCTCTGAGCCCTCGCTTGGTTAGCCAGCTCTGAGCTGGCTAACAACAACAGGAACAGGAACTGGAAACACAAGAAAAGAACAGCACGTCCACAGCGCAAGTCTGGCTGGCACAGAGACTGATTTCTTGCATCCTTTGAAGTCAGAGGCCTCTTGACAGCAGAGGAGTCTCCTCTCAGAGGAGACTGAGAC
The DNA here is from genome assembly GCF_028551555.1 of Melozone crissalis. Lineage (NCBI taxonomy): Eukaryota > Metazoa > Chordata > Aves > Passeriformes > Passerellidae > Melozone > Melozone crissalis. Next base: position 13,527,313 of record NW_026535783.1, on the reverse strand, counting down.
CAGAAGAGAATACCTACCAAGGAAAATAAGTTTGTCATCTTGAAACGTTTAGGAGAGCTGGATCTAGCAGTGCCTTTGTTTTCTTGGCAATAAAGACTGCGAGATTTAGAAAAGGTTTCCGACTTGCTAAGATTAAATGCACCTGCACATCCAGAATCAATTGGTCTGAACAGATGTCAAGTTCAGAACAGGAGGAATATTGCCAAGTGTTCCCATCTTTTCCACCTTGCAGCAGTTTGCCATAAGAATGCCTCTGCGTTAGTAAACCAGAGCAGCTCATGCCAGAACCAATTGCGACGGGGCTTTCAGCATCAAGACCCTCACCCTTTATGAGCAGGCTGAGCTCAAAGACGCCCCTGCCCGTGCCCTGCGTGAAGAACCACGCCGCTTCTCTTCACCCTGACAGCGCGGATCAGTCGCTCCCATTGCACTCGCCCTCTCGGCACCGCACATGTCCCCATCTTCCCAACTCGGCACGGCGGGCACAGGCACAGAAGACAGCAATGCTCCTCAGGCACCCCTGTGACACAGAGAGCTGCCCAGAGCAGATGCTGACCCTCTTGTGAGTCCAGGCCGTGCGAGGCAGAAGCCGGCCCAGAGAAGGGGCTGCTGCCTCAGGCAGCTCCGCGCTGCAGCAGCCGGGCAGCAGCGGGACCCTCCCAGCTAAGGGAGGCTCCAGCCTCTGCAGTCCCTCCAGCCCCCAGGGGCAGGGCAGCGACCACAACAAGGCTGGCAAAGCCCAAGCATGAGCACTGACAGACACTGATGGGAAGAAGCCACAGCCAGCCTGAGCCCTGTACAAGCTTTTGCCCCCATTCAGGACACAACAGGATGGGCTTTGAGATCAGCCCCACCGAGGTGTGGATCAGTGCCCTTTTTGTCCCAACAGGTGATGGTAGACACAGAATCCACTGGGCTCTCTTCTCAATTCTTCCAGGTCTTATCTGAGAGCACAGCACTGGCAGCTCGTATGGGCAAGAAGCAGATTCATTGGGTTGTGCTGCAGAATCACAAAGGGCTTGATTTGTTCTCCTGGAGACTGATCTCAGCAGGGCTTCTACCAGTGGCTAGAACTAAGGCAGTCACAGCCTTCTGCTGATGCAGGAACAATTCCTGCTTCTGCCTTCGGCAGAGAGGGAAGCCCAGGCAATCTCCAGCCAGTCTAAGCTGCCCTCAGAGGCAGCAGGAACACCCAGAGCTCTCTCTTGCTGCCTTGGAGCAATGCCAGCACTTCTGTGACACTGAAGTGAGGAGAACCCTTTGGTACAGCTCTGCTGACATGTGCACACAATACACTGTCCCTCAGATAAGAAAGATAGCAGACGTACTGTGTTGCTCCAGGGAGTCACCCGCCATCTCCAGTTGCTGAGCAGCAGCTGGGTCAGCACGGGAGGTGAACCAAGTGCTCAGGCTCCACGTCTTCGGCTGGGGAGCAAAGGCTCCTTGGGACGGCGATGCTGCAGCAGCTTCAGTGTCAGATTTGGTGTAGATCTGAGAGAAGAAATGAGTTGATGTCAGGAAGGTGTGGCAGAGATTGCCCTGAAATGCAAGAGAGATTGCCATTTGAAATGCAAGCCCTTAGGAAGCTGCTGTCAGCCACATGCAGAGATCCTCAACCGGATTGCTTTGGATGTCCACTTGTGAAACCAAATGCTCAAAACCAAAGGCTGGTTTTACTCAAGTTCATAGCCACTTTCTTGTTCTAAAGGATGACTGCAGCAACGACCGCTCCAATTCCTCCCAAAGACTCCTTTCCCCCTCCTAGGTCTGCAGATACATTTGCAGCTCCTCATTCTAATGTTCTACCTCCTGCCATGAAATTCTCTTTTTCTGCACCTTCCTTGGGACGTACTTATCCTGCAGCCTCTCTGGATGGTACAGTTCCTGGGCCTCATGCCAGCTTCGGGGCTCTTGGTTGCCCGTCATTTGCTGGAACTCTCTGCAGGCTGCCAGGAAGGATGGGGAACCTTCCACCTGAAGTCAAACAGAACAAAGCAGTCAGAGACTACAGCTTGTCCCCGTCAGCCAGGAGTCATCGACTGGGAAGAAAGTAAAGGACAGGAGGAGATTCACAAGGGATACAGACAGCTTGTAGCTCATATTCCAAATCTATGTGAATGACCATGTTCACCTGCAAAAACACCTCAAGAAACAAGGTCACCTGGAAGAAGCCAGCAGGAGTTCATTGGGATGACTGCTGGCTAAATGGCCAAGGGAGTAATGCCACTGTCTAGAGCATCAGCTGAGATTCAGCAGAGCAGGAAGTGTCCTTGAGAGCAGCTCTGACAGAGGCCTCATCAGGATGGCACTCAGAGGCAACACCCCACCCCCCTGCTGCTCTGCACTGCAAAGGCAAGGAGGGCAGAAACCACCCCTTGGGTGACTGCAGTGCCTATTGATATTTCACTCGCTTTTCTAAAGCCTTTTGCTCCTGAAGGAGGCAATTAATTTTCTCTTTGATGATTTTAATTTTTTTGTCTGTCCTCTCCTTCTTTGCCTTGATCCTAGCCTCAGTTTCCTGCAGCTGCGCCGGCACCTGTTTTTCCATGTGCTGTAAATAACAACAGAAAGGACTCTCTTTCATGAGTGGAGTGGCTGCCATTCTTTCATTCACCTGTTTTTGTTGACTGTCCCTCTGCATAGGGAGATTCTTCTCCTCTTGGATGTCTTCATTCCCCCTCTTCACTGCCATGTCACTCTGAGCTTCGGGCAGCTCTGCTTGTGGTTCTACCTTGATGTTCTGTGCACACAAATGCAGAGCAAGTGACTGGGAGCTGCCATCAGACTCAGCTTTTCCCTCTTTTAGCCTCAAAATCACATTGGTTCATCCCCTTTCTTCTGCTTCCCTACCCACATCTGCTTCCATTGAACCCTCCTGTCCCAGGGCTGTTCTCTGCAGATTCCAAGGCTCTGTGCTTCCAGTGCCTGTGGGATTCCTGGCCTCCTCAGTCCCAAGAGCTGTTGTTTATGCCCTTCTTCCTGCCCTTCCCTCTGTGCCCTGGCCAGTCAGGCTTACCTGGTCTTTCTCCTGTGGCACTTCCACCTGCTGCCCGAGCTGCTCTTCCTGCTCTCGGGCTGGGAACAGCTCTCCCTGAGTCTGGCATGGTGTCTCTGATGAAGCACTCTGCTCCTGCTCTCTCTCTAGAAGCACCTGCACAGAAAGCAAGAGAAGACGGGTTTCAGCTTCCCATATGACCTTTGTGGGCCAAGACCCAAAGACTGCTGGGCTCAAACGTTCCCAAAGCACTGTGCTGCCGCTCTGCTGGGTCATTCTCTGTTTGAGGGGAGGCACAGATTCCAAAGTGACCCTGGCCCTACAATCAGGGGCCATCTGGGACTGAAGCTGCAAGAGCCTCTCAGGCAGCTGACAGGGAAGGTGTGGCATTTCTCAAGGGTCTGGTAAGGGCCTCCTTCTGCTTCTACCATGTCCTGTTTGTCTCTCCTCAAGGGATGCATTTAGGTGAGCACTGCATCTTCCACTGCTTTGGAGCAGAGCCAGGAAGATTCAAATAGATAGATAGATAAACAGATCTCACTTTTATAATCTCTCTTTACTATACTGTGGGATTTACATTCTTTGAACGGAGAGAGATCTAGATCTCTCTCCTAGGTTTTTTTTAAGGAAAGGTAGTGAGAAACTTAGAGAAGAAGAGAAAACAATATTATCTCTACTTGCTGTTCTTTTTGTTTAGTACATGAAGAATGTGTATAGTGATTGTTTACTGAAAGTGATTTGTTAATTGCATTTTAGGGATAGTTGTTTAGATTGATTAGGTAATTAGATAAAAGACTGTGTGGAGACAGTCACTTGTTTTTCTTTAGTATCTTTTTAGTATAGTATTTCTTTACTATAGTTTTACATAGTACTAGTGTAATATAACGTAGCTTAATAAAGCATTTGCTTAAACTTCTACATCATGGAGTCAAAGCATATTTTTCGCCACGTGGGGGGTCACCCTGAATCAATAATGTCCTTTCTGTCGCTACACACATCAACAGTCGGTAGCAGTGCCCCAATCAGAAGCCATCCTGAACTTGCTCTCCTGTTGCTTCAGTAACCCACACTCTTGGGGAATCTGGAGCATGTGGGTCCTTATGGAATGCAGTCAGACCCAGAGCACTGCACTGGGAACTGCACTCTTTGTGCATCTGTGCTCGGGCAAGTTCTTCTCTTGCACTTGACCACACTGATGGTGCTAAAGTGGCTGGAATCAGAAATGCAGCCCAGCCCCTCCCACCTCCTCTAATCTCTGAGGGCCAGCTGGAATTTAAACGCATTGATTTCCTGCTCAAGTCCAAAACAGCACACACTGATTCCCTGGGCTGCCAAAAGACACGGGAGCCGTTGACTGGAAAATGATGGGCAAGCCCTGCTGGCCGGTCTGGCACCAGAGCAGCTCGTTCTGCACCAACATCCCTGCCCCAAACTATGTGTTCTTGCGCATAAATACTGCATTATCCAGAACTGCCTCTTTGAAAACTAAAATTCTAGGAGAATTTCTGCTGGTGCTGTAAAAGTGCAGGAAAGACTGAGACAAAGCTCCCTTGCTCCCTGGAGAAGGAGAAATTGCACCAGGGTTCTCTTTCTATCAAACAAAGAAATCAACAAAATATGAAAGTGTTACTCACACCACGGTCTAAAGCACTTGGATGCAGTGAGGGGATGTCTGGAAGGGAAACAGGCCTTGCGCTGAGCTTTGGATCTATGGATCTAAGGCAGCGATTTATGGAAGTCCGCCTGAAGGTGCCTCATGAGCCCCCCATTGTCCAGGCTAAAGCTCCCTCAGCACCTCCTCCCTGGCCTTGTGCTGCACCCCCTTGCCCAGCTCCCCTGTCCTTCTGTGCACACGCTGCAGCCCCTCCATGACTTTCTGCTCCCCAGGGCCCATAAGTGCACACAGCACTCCAGCTGTGGCCGCAGCGCTGCCCAGCACAGGGCCACGCTCACTGCCCTGCTCCTGCTGCCCCACTGCTGCTGGCACAGCCACCATGCCCTTGGCCTTCTTGGCCCCCTGGCCACACGCTGCCTCATCTTCAGCTGCTCAAGGCCGCCAGCCCAGCATCCTTTTGGCCCACGTGGCTCCCCAGCCACAAAGGTGCCCATTTCACTTCAGATACAGCAGGCATCATTGCAAGATGGCCTTCCTGTTCTAACACCTCATGTTCCAAGTAGATATTAGCCACTGCCCCTTCTCACCAGCGAGGGCTCCTTGTTGAGCTCCACGTGGCATCTGAGCTCCGGGTGCAGCCTGTCCCCGCACTCGCTCAGCAGGTGCCTGGACACAACCGACAGGGCGCTGGCACTATGCTTGTTCAAGTGCAGACCCTGCAGGGCCGTGACAGCCTCCGGCCTGCCCTCTGCCACTGCCCTGACAGAGTCTGCTGCTCGCTCCGGGGAGGCTGAGGTGACATCAGCCCCTGCCTGCAGCTCAGCCGTGCCCTCGGTGGTTGCGGCGCTGGTATTTCTGCGCCCAAGGCCCAGGAACCTCTGCAGTATCTGCAACAGAAAGAAGGGCAGGAAGAGAGGGACGTTCCATGGCCTGCTCCAAGCACAGCGCTGGGCCTAGCAGTGCCAGAAGGCCCAGCCCAGGTGGGGATGGCCACAGGTACCTGCGCTGGTCTGTGGAAGCAGCCGTGAGTGGGGTCCTGCTCTTCTGCCCCATCCTTGCCCGCATCTGGCAAAGAGCAAATGCAGCCAGAGCTGAGGGGCTGCGGGAGAGGCCGGAGAACATGGCCCAGCCCTGCATGGCCCAGGCAGGGACAACCCCTGGGTGCCCAGGGGACAGAGCACAGCCAGCAGGGGCAGCCCCAGCCCCTCTTACGTCCTGTCTTTGGGGACATCCTTAGGGGCAGGGATGGGATGGGGCCAGGCCGGCCGCAGGCACCAGCTCTGCGGCCCGGAGCTGCCACTCACCGTCCTGCACTGGCTGCAACTTCTCCGGCTCTGCAGGCTGCTGTGCTGGGGAGGCTGCAAGCCCTTTCTTTTTCTTGCCCCGAAGCACCCTGAAGAGCCTGAGTACTCTGCCTGCCATCTCGCTTTTTAGTCTCTAGACAACTTTGAGCCTGATACCTGGGAAAAGCTCTGATTGAGAAAGTCCCGCAGTCTGGCCGCAAGGCCAGCCGCAGGAATTACGCCTTGGAAAAGCTGCGGGTCAGTGACGAAAGAGCTGGCTGTGTGGGGCTCCTCACAGCACAGCTCTGCCACATCCTCTCCTCTCACGTGCACCGAGCACTGTGGCGTTGCTCCGTCACCGCCAGCAGCCACTTCAGCACGTGTCACAAAGGGCCCTGTTCCATTCCATTCCATGGTAACCGTGCTGTGCCGTGTCAGCAAGGGCCCTTGGACACGCTGCCAAGTGCTCTGGGGCTACCCCAACCCTGCCCCAAATGCCTCTGATTGGAACAAATCCATTGCCCCAAGTGTATAAGACATCCTGGGACACAGCAAGCCCAGCCAAGTGCTCAGGGGAGGACTCTCCACGGTGCCAGGCCAGCACAGGCTGGCTCTGGAGCAGAGCAGCTTCCAGCAAGCTCAGGGCAAACACATCTTGCCAAGAGTTAAAACTCACCACATAGGGGAGGTGGCATGAATGTGTGCATCAAGGCCTTTGAATTCACAGCTCCCCAAGACAGCTTTGGGGCACTTGGCTGGACAAACAGGATCCGGCTCAGACCTGTGCTCAAAGGCGGGCAACAAACCCTGCCGCAGGTGCTTGGCTTGGTCTCTGCAGGCCCAGGCAGATGCCAAAGCTGCTCTTCACATCCTTCCCCTGCCCCTCAGCCAAGTGCGAGGACTGAAGGAAACACAGGAAGTCAAATGGAGACACTTGCACCTGTCTCATTGGGGGCTCCTGGGGAAGCAGTTTCCTTGGCAATCAAGCCCCTCTCTTCCAAGGGCACTCCCCAAATGTGTACATTTCCTGGGCAACACCAACCTGCCCTTAAGTGCGGGGTGCGGAGGTTCATGGGCATCACACCATAACCAATATGATCCAGTGAAGCTAAATTTATTATTCCTAAAAGGAGTCTATTTATAATAAATCTCTACTGTCTATGCCTCTCTAGCTAATATATGACAGGTTAATCCTAGTTGTTCACACTTCTAAAATAGAATGCGGATTGGATTATCTAAGTTTTCATGTGTCTTGCTGGGGTTGTATGGCCCCCCCATGGCTCACTTTCCCAAGCTTGCTGACAAACATGCTAAGTCCTGATGACTCTTCTTCTTGCGTCTTCTTCAAGGATATACCAACCCCATTTCTGAATATGTCCATAATTCATTCTTTGTGAACGTGTCCATTATTGCAAGCAGGCTGGATTGTGCATCAGCTCAATAAGGCCGTTGTCTTGCAAAAACTCCTCCACCTGCAAAATATCTTCAACAGTTCCCCGCTTTTGGTTTTGCACAAGCCAGACTGATTTAAAAGCACGGTCAATTTCTTTTTGCCCACAGCGTAGTAAGCAAAGCACTATTAGCAGAAATGAAAAAAGAATGAAATACAAAGCCAATAATATGTAAGATTATTTATTCATTACATAGCCAAGAATACCTAATACCAAAGCATACTAAGTCCTTGAGCCAGCCTCTTATTTCCCAGGATTTTAGCCATTCATCCAAAGAATTCAAAACAACTGTCAGCTTTATCATGTTCTCCTTAAGCAATGACACTTTCTTGTCCATAGATTCAGAGTGCTCAGAGAGATTCATGCAACACATCCCTTCAAAATCTTCACACCCATCTCTCTGTGCTAGCAACAAAAACACTATTGCAGCCCTATCCTGTAATACAGCGTGGCGTATGCTACCTACATCAGTGGTAAGCTCATTCAGTATTGCAGATGTAATGTTAATTGGTTTGTCTGTCCAACAAGCCAACCGTTTGAATTGTGTAAGGGCCTGTGATGAAGCTACTCCTGGTGTAAAAAGTGATGCCAGTATAACCAAAGGCATATTCTACAATTCTACATTATCCTTACAGTCTGAGCCTAATAGATGCACACTACGTTTTGCACATTGGAATTTGTGCCTGATGTCAAGCATCTGTTGAATGCTAGAGGCAAACAGTGTCAATTTCCCAAAATAGCACAGTCCTCCTCATGCTTTCTCAGGAATCGCAGGCTAAGTTTAATCTCCACAAATGAGAAAAACTCCAGGAGGTGACATCCTTGCACATTTTGGTTTTAGGGATACAACCATGTCCAATTGGCACAGTCTGCCGTGGTATTGTAATACCAGGAAGAAACAGGAGATATCCAAGTGCCATCATCACCGGGTTTTCCTGATTTCTCCCTAATCAGCTCTTTACCCCTGTGGTACTCATAGAACAAACAGTAATTTCCCGGTACTGATGCCAAAATATCTAATTCCTGTGGTCACTCTCTTGTAGTATTTAAACCTTGAACGATTGTAAATGCCTGAATTCCTAACGGATTTCTAGGGATGCTTTGTTTTTCACACCAAATTTCTGTGATCATCCCATTTTGATTAGTGCACCAATTTGAACAGGCCTTACTTAAGTTGCCATAAATTTGAGCTCTGGTCTAATTTCCCATTTCTTCCATTGAGTCTAAAGGAATTCCAATGAAACAGGTGCCAAATGGATCTGAAGGTGGAGCTAGTGATAGGCAGAAAGGTTCCTGCGTTGTTCTGTTAGCCTATGGAATCCTCATGTTAGCTCGCTGCTTTATCTTGTATACCCCCTGCGTTTCTTAATCACTCCACTAAGCAACATTGTTAATATTTGCCAGACTGGTGCCATTGTCGCCCTTGTGGTCCATCATGCCTGCGCTTTGCCCAAACTGCTTTAGCTTGTCCTCACGCCAAATCTCTCAAGTGATGTGTTTGTGGTATTGCTATTCTTCCTCTACATTCTGTAGCTAGTATCTTGCTCTCTAGCACAATTTGATTTACTACAGCAATTAAAGCAAGTTTAAACTGCAATTGCAGTAACAATCTTTGCGTATATATTTCTATCAAAGATACATCTTAGAGAAAACTCTGATATCTTCGTGAGTTATGCCTTAAAAATTTAGCTAATGCCATTCTCGGGGTACTAGTGTTAAGTGTGTAAGAGCAGTTATTGCATATTAGGTTGATAGGCTTAAATTATTGCTTTTCCCTCGGACCACTAATCAATTATGTTCTTGACAAACTTGTCGCCAAGTTTTTTAGTTACACTTGATACAATGAACCTTAAGCCATGGCTTACATGCACAACTATGCAGATACCAAGCATTTTCTCTCTTATTTACAACTTGTGAGGGAAGTGAAGGTCCATGTTGCTGGAATCCAACGAATGCCTTTATCTGTAAGTAAGCACATAGACCTTCTTCCTCTTCATTTCACTGTAGCTGGTCCTTGCCACAACCCTGCTGCTGGACTTTTGAACATGACCTGAATGCCGTCAGGCAATTCCTCCCTTGGATTATGTGTGAGGGCATGATGCACAAGAATATGTGCATCTTCCCTATCTCCTGCTGTTCTGAGCTAACTTGGCACAAAATTGGCTTTAGCTGTTTTTTTCTCAGGGGATAACCCTGGAGTTCCCCCTTTTTGTTTTTGCAGCATGTCCTTGAACATCTGATGGGCACGCTCAATAATTGCCTGTCCAGTAGGATTGTGAGAAATACCAGGGTCATGTCAAATACCCCATAAATTACAGAAACCTTTGAATCTTAAGGAACATCAAGCAGGACTATTGTCAGTCTTAATTGCTAAGGGGACACCTAATGCGGCGAAGAAATTGAACAAATATTTCTCAACATGACGTCTCACCTGTTAAGGGAGTACCCTATAAAACACAAGCATAGGTATCAATGCAAACATGTACCAATTTTTCCTGACCAAATTCTTATACATGAGTTACATCCATTTGCCATAACTGCGAGGGGTGAGTACCCCTAGGGCTAACACCATGCCTAAACCAATGCCATCTCGTTGACCGGTCAGGACAGGATCACGCAATACTAGAAGCATCAGCAAAGGGAATAGCAAATTGTTTACCTAACATTTTTGCAGATTGATGAAGAAATACATGAGAGGTTTTGGCCTGTCAGCCTGTACCACTTCCCTGTCACCTCTGTGCCACCATGGCCCTCGGCTGCCCCACAGCCCTCAGCCCCAGCAGCAGCTCAGGGTCAGCGTCCCTTTGGCGCCACCGCCCCCTCAGCCCCCTCAGCCCCCTCTGTCTCACCGTCCTTCAGCAGCTCCTCAGGGGACAGGGCCTGTGCCAGCGGCAGCTCCCACCGCTCCAGGGACAGCCGGGGCTGGAAGTGCTGCTCCGCCCGGCCCGGCCGCCAGCTCGGACCCAGCACAGGGACAGGGGACACAGGGGGAACCGGGGCAAAAGCAAGAGGTGAAAAAGGCAGCCGAGGAGGGAAAGAGGTAAAAATGCAGCCTGGGCTTACACAGCTCAATCTATGCATCTAAACTTCCACATACCTCTTACTAAATAACTAAGCATATTTCTAGAACTATATCTAAGCATCTAAATTTAAGCATCTAAATGTAGGCATCTAAATGTAGGCATCTAAATGTAACTCTATTAATGTATAAATGTAGATCTCAAAATCTAGAAATGTAACTAATTCTATCCCATCTAGAACAATAGAGATTAATTTAACTATATAGATGTATATATATGCACATATAAACACACCTCTGTAAATCTATAAATGTAACTATATGGATATAGAAAGAGAATTGTAGAAATCGATAATTCTATGTGTACACTAAGGGATTCCACCCGTCTGATGCTCACAGGCTCTCCCTCTGGTCCTTCTTCCCATGCAGGGCAGCCCTCCTGACAAGGCAGATCAGCTGGAAGTCTGGGAAGCAAAGGGAACACTGTGTCAATATTGGCCTCTCTGCATTATTTGCCCTTTTGGAATTAACTGCCCTTCTATCAAAGTCTGTAAAAGATGGGCCGAAAGGCAAAATCTCACTTGGCAATTTGTAGCCTGCTCTTCAAAGAGCCAGACTCCTTCCAGAAGTTTATAACTTGTGAAGTTTTGAAGTATCCCAATACACTGAAAGCCCTCAGTGTATTGGGATACTTTCGCAGGGCCAAGGGCCCCCATGAGAGCTTGAAACACAGACAGACCCAGCTGCCACAAAGAAGCCCAGCCTGGTTCTTTCTCTGTGCTGACAGAGACACCTCAGGGATGAACAGCTGGGTGACAAATGACCAGGTAATATTCGCTGAGGCATTTATGTATTAGCTGATGGACGTTGTTAGTGATTATAAGTATTTAGAAATAGCATCAGTTAGAACTCTTTTAGCTGCTTGTAATATAATAGAATCTATCAGCTTAAGTTTGCACTGCGTTGCTCATAGAAACAGTAGCGTAATGAATATAATATCTATGCATCACGTATGGAAACAACTGTGTGATGAACATATTGTGTTATAGACCCTAGCAAAACATAACGGGAAAAAAGGCTTGTGTGTAACTAAAATCAGTGTAAGGCTGTCCACTGACCAACCTGTCCAAGTGATAAAATAATCCTGACACAAACCAGAGCACCAGAGGACAATTAGAGAATGTCATGTGAAATTTAGGGAGAACCTACTAAAGCCTTATCAGAGGATGTGAAACAGCAGGAGACACAAGCAGAAATAAAATATGTTGACCTGATGCACAGGATGTCATGCAGTAAACCTGAGTGCGAAGCAGTCAAATTAAGGAGTTCCCAAAAGATCAGAAAATTCCGAAGAATGCTTGAAAAATTCATGAAACACATGAATATACTTGCCTCTCAGCAAAGTAACACCATAAAGCTAACACTGACACTTAGCACCAGGTGTTGTTTGGGTGTTAGCCCCGAGCACCACAGTGCTGCAAATATTGTCTTTTTTTATCCTATCAGTATTAAAATTTAATAATTCTAAGCAGTGAATTCTGTTTCTCACAGCTGTGAAGGAAAGAGCTCCCTAACAGGACTGCAGGCAGCACCAGCTTTGCTCAAGGATGCAGACCCAAAGTGCTCTCTCTCACCTTTAGCTCTCACTAATTTTAAGGGGTGATTTCAGATTTTCGTTGAGCTCCTGGATTTGTGACTAATGATTTCCTTGGCCTCAGAGCTTCTGCTGCTTGTATTTTTAATGTATCTCACTACAGCTATCAGCAGAGTGGCACTACATGGATTTAATGCTTGGAGACAAAAAGCTCAGATCTCTACACTGACCTTTTGCTGGGCTTTTCCTCTCTTGCTTCAAGAGTCACTCAGGGTTGCCTCCAGAGCACTGACATCCTGCAGCAAACTTATCCCCACGGACATCAGCACAAAACTGGGACACCTGGCTTGGTGACACAACTGCCACAAGGTCAGGTTTATTCCCTGCTCTCTTGCCCCAGCAGAGGACTCAGTGTCAGAGCCTCTGGAGAAGCGTGGAGGGCAGGGCTCAGGCAGGTTGTGCCCGTGCACGATTTGAACTCAAGGCACCAGGAAGCACCAAGCCTGCAGACAGGAACTCAACCCTTCTCATCTCCCTCACTGCCAGAGGCAGGCTCAGAGCAGCCATCTCACCCCTCTCTGAACCAGTGGGACCTCTGTCCTTACCAAGCTCCTCGCGGTCCTGGGAATTGTTCCTGCGGCTCTCGGTGCCAGGCAAAGCTCCCTCTGCTGCAGCTCTGCCCACAGGCTCCCCTCCTGAAGACTCAGGGGCAACAATAATATTGCCCTTGAAAGAGAAACAGACAGGCAGAAAACCTTCCACCACTTACAAAAAACACCTGGTCCAAAAACTCCATGGCTCACACACTTCATCCCTTCTTCCTAACAACAACTCTGGGACCCAAAGCCCTTCAACAGTCAGAAAAATTGACTTCTCAAACACAGTCCAAAAGCTGTCAGAGCTGACAGTGTTGAACATGGGGGTGACACTGAACACATGAAATGGCTGCTAAGCAGGAGTCCTGCCAGCTCCTGGCAAAGGGATGTGCTTCTTCCTCCACAGCCCTGAGCACAGCAGTCTCATCCAGGCTGCAGCTTGGCAGGGACAGCATGGGAACACACATCTCTTCCCACAGAGATGCCCAAGAGCAAGGGGAAAGAGCTCTGCAACATGGACAGCAAGACTGGCCAGTTTGCCCAGCTGAGGATTTCCCAGATGGAAACTGGACTGCAGGCAGCAGCTTACTGAGAGGACAAGAAAGCTGCAGCTGCAGCCCAGCCCCAGCCACGGCTCTGGGAGCGCCCACACGCACGGCAGGGCTCACACAGCAGCAGCAGCTGCAGCCCAGCCCTTGCTTTGCCTTGGCCTTCCCACCCAAAAGAGGCACAGCCCACATCTGCTGCTGCAACAGAGGCACCTCTGGCGTGCCCCTCCCTGCCCGGGACACTGGGCCTTCAGTGCCACTTCCCCAAACACTCTTCTCTTTTTCCCATCAAACAAAGCCCCTTAGAACCTACAAAGCTTCCACTTCCTCCCCACAAATGCTGCTGCATCAGCGGTTCTTCCCAGTACATAAGCAAAAGATACCGCGGGGTACGGAGGGCAGAGTTCTTGACCCTTGCCACTTCACGTACGAGCTTGCCAAGTGATAATCATCCCTTATACGCCATATGTCAATACCATCTTCTCCTATTTTCGGTTCGTCACTTTTCTGTCTCCGCCTTCCTCACCACCTTTACCACGCATGCGCCACCACTCAGTTTGGTGGTCACACAAGTCTTTGGGGGTCGTCACTGATGAAGGCCCTGTAGTCTTCTTCATTGTCCTTTAATTCACCTTTGGGTTACACATGCGCATCAAGCCAGTATATAGCCAGTACAGCCAATGTAAGCCAAGACTAACGTATCACTCCCTCTACATATCAAGGCAATAAATCCCTTAGAATTAGCATTTGTTTGGACCGAACCAGGTTCTTGCTCATTTTTAGCACCTGTATCTTCAGCTTCATTCCTGTGGTCCTTGAGAACAGCTGCTGGGAAGAGGGGTGGAGCCCCTCCTCTCCCTCTCTTCTTTGGCATTACAACTTTTTAACTATTTATTATTCTCAAATATTAATTACTCTATCAATATCAATTACTGTTTCAAATTTTATCAGCACGAATGATACCTATTTATCACAATAATGGAGCTCTGCGCATTGTGTTTTAAGGCTCACAAGCAGGTATGGTGTTTGAAAGAAGCAAGCAGTGTTTTAACAAAAGCTACGTGTGCTTATAGTGGTTGCACAGAACTACTGTCAAAATGCTTTTGCTTTGTGTGAGTGGTCAAAAAACTTTTCAAGTAAGTTGTGCCATTAAGTTCATTGCCTCCAGCCAGGGATGTGAGCTGCTGGCATCTTCCCACTGTAACAACCATGTCATGAGACTGATGCTGGAAAACAAACAGCTCGAGGCGCGTTCCTCAGCAGTCCCGTCCGTTTCGTGATTCGTACAGAGACCCGCGGCCAGCAATACTCAGCTGAGGACCAGAAGAGAGCGGAATAGCCCGGGCACTGCAGCTTCACTGCAAGGCATCCGGCAGCCTTGAGGGTACAAAGCGAGCACAGGTCGCAGCTCCTCGTGTCCGGAGGGAGCCCGGAGCAGCTCTCCCAGGCCGCAGCCCCTCCCAGGCCCAGCTCCGGGCGCAGCCGGAGCCGCTCCGCCTGCGCGGGGCCGCTGCCGGGGCGCTGTGGCGGCTCCTCCCGCGGGGCGGAGCTGAGGCGGCCCCGGCGGCCCCGGCCCGGCCCCGCTGCGCTCCGAGCGCGGCCCCGGAGCGGCCCGGCCGAGGCGGCGAGGGACGGGCGGCGAGGGGCCGGGGGCATGGGGCGCTCCGGGAACGGGCGGACATCCCGGCAGAGGGGAGAGAGACGTGGCAGAGGGAGGAGTGAGCGGGAGAGGGGAGAGATGCTGGGAGGAGGGGGAAAATCCCAGGAGAGAGGGACGAGCCCGGGAGTAGGGGAGATCACGGGACGGGGGCGGGGGTGAGATCCGTGGCAAAGGGTGGGTAGCCTTCCAAGAGGGTAGAGGCCGGGAAACAGGAAAGAGCCCTGGGAGAGGGGGGAGATCCTGGAAGAGGGAGGAGTAATCGGGAGAAGGGCAGATCCAGGGAGACGAATAAAAGCACTGGCTACAGCCCGGGAAAGGAGGGAGCTTGGGACAAAGGGTAGCTCGGGACTGGGGAAAAGCCGAGAGAGGAGGCAGAACCCAGGAGACAGGGGACAACCTGTGAACGGGGAGGAGATCCGGAGTAGAGTGGAGAGGGCCTGGGAAAGCGGGGAAAGACATGAGAGAAGAGAGCCCAGTGGGGGGAGTCCAGGAGCGGAGGCTCCTGCAGGCGGACTGGGAACCCGGAGAGCCCGGAATCACGGAGTCCTGCAGCCGGGCCGAGAACGGGCGCGGGTCAGTGCGGTTCGGGAGAGCGCGGCTGCGGGGCTGGCTCCGGAGGCGGAGGCGCGTGGAAAGCGCTGCTCGGCAGCCCCGGCGGCGCTGAGAGCACAGCCCTGCCCGGGGAGGCAGCGCCACGGGCGCCGCTCGGCTTCCCAGCCCGGCCACGGCACCGCTCGGCTTCGCCGCCGGATCCGCGGCAGCTCGGAGCATCGCTCCCTGCCCGGGCCCGAGGCTCACCTGCGCCAGGTGCACCAGCGCATCGCCTCTGCCTTGACAACCCAGAGCGAGCAGTGCCCGGCAGGGACTGCAGATCCCCATTGGTGGCAGAGAAAGAAGAGCAAGGAATCTTCCATGGGAGAACCTAGGCAATAGGATGGGGTGTCAGTGTCCAATGTGTTCAGATGCACTCACAATGGTGCTTTTGCTCTTGCCTCAGAACATGGAAAAGAAGTGGGCAGACACAAATCAGCAGCTGGTTGCAATATCCAGGGATCAGTTATCAGAAGAAAATGCTAAGCAACTGCTGGAATGCTTAATGGATGACTGATTACCATTTGCCAAGTAATCTGGATTTGTTAGGGGCAGCATACTTCTGTCTCAAAAATTACTCTACAGATATTCTTAAGAAAATTTTGAAGAAAGGCTCATACACCCACATTTTAATGCAGTTGCTGTGGGTTTCATAAATGAAATCTGCTTTTATGTGTCAATGTTCCTAAAGATATGTGGGGTTTTTTTTTCACACATGCATGCATGCTAAATTTGAGAATCTAAGGTAAGGTCTTTTTATAGGGGATATGGAAGAGACAGGTCTTCAGCTAGCAATATGTCAGTGAGAGATAGCTGAGCGATGATTACTGAGAAGAAGAACAGGCCTGCAATAGAGGTGTGAGCTGCATTGCACAGCGCTTGCTGTGGGCCAGAGAGCACAAAGAAGTCTGGCCTAGTGGGCCTGAATATTTCTGCCAAACACTCTGCATCTCACACCTTTGCTCGGGCTCAGTGCAGAAATGCAGGATTGCAGGCGCTTCCTCCCAGAGCTGCGTGAGGTGCTGGCTCCTGCAGATGGGCCCTGCCAAGCTGTCCCTGCCTCACGCTGGCCTCGCTTCCCCTGGCACAAGAGCCGGGCCTGAAGGAGGCTGCCCTGTGCTCCAGCCTGCCGAGCAGCCCGGCTCCCTGCCCCGGTGCCCAGAGTGCTGCACACACTGCTGACCTTTGCCAGGAGTTGCAGGGCAGCCGGCAGAAGAGGAGGAATCCTCAGGCAGCCCAGCGGCCCTTGGCTGCCCTTGGCCTTTCTCTGCTGCTAGGCACACTCCAGACGGCCAATGCCTCCAGGCTGGGCTGTGTCCAGCACGGCTGCGCTTCCCCTCGGCAGCTGCCAGCTGCCACCTGGGCTCTGAGAGTGGAGGATTCGCCCGCTGCCAGGAACAGGCACCCAGGGCCCGGCTGCTGCCTCTTGCAGCTCCAAGGGCCTCCTTCCAGCCTGCCTCTGCCGGGGCTCAGCCTCCTCCGGCCTCTGCTGGGGCTGTGCTGGGGCTCCACCCCAGGCAAGGCCGGGCCCACTCTCACCTCCCAGGCGCTGACAGCTCTGCACCACAGGAGACCTTCCTGAGCACCCTCTCTGATCTTTCTGCTTTCTCACTTGAGCAAGGCTCTCCTCCAGCCAAAGAGATTATTGCATTTTGGGATACAAATCCAAGTGGTAGGAGCCCCAATGTTCTCCAGTCACAGCTGAAGGCCTGCATCTGCTCAGGGTGTTGGGTTGCCTCATTCTTCTTTTGGTTTCGCCTTCAAACGCCATTGCCCTTTCTGCCTCAAATAGAAATACCAAAGCTGGCCAAAAACAGACCAGTGGACCAGATTCCAAAGTCAGTGTTCTCTGGAGAGGATGAATGAAGAACATCCTTCTTCCCCACTTGCACACCATGCCAAAGACACCATGTCACTTTCCACCTTTAAGAAACAACAGACAATTCAGAAGAAATTCTTGAGCGTATTCGCAGAGTGAGAAGGAAGGGAATCTTCAAGGTGAGTTGTGGTTTCAGAAACTGTATTCATTTCCAATCCTACTCTGCAGTCCTATTAGACAATCCTACTCTAACCCTAACCTTAACCCTAATCCTATTCCTAATCCCAATCCTAATCCTAATCCTAATCCTAATCCTAATCTACAATCCTGCTGTAAACTGGTTGACGAATAAATGGTCTTGATGTGATTGTCACATTGTTGTCTCTCTCCTCTTCTTCACTGAAACAATCAGTGGCACCAGGCTGGACGCAGGCTCAGCAAATGTTACAAATGGATGCTGCCAAAAGGGAAAAAAAACAAATCAACAAAAAATAATGGACCATGACTTTCCAAGTTCAGTGCTTCACAGTTTTCCTCTGGCTTATAGAAGGATGCAGGAAGAGGACCAATGGGACCATCTACACCTCCATCTTTATGTGCCGGACTTTGCCATCACAGGCAAATGTGGCCCAGAATCCCACTCATCCATTTATCCAGGTGTCTTCATCTTGCTAGGATTTTTGCCCTGCCAGTGCTTTAGAAATGGTGCTTTGTTTCTTTGGAATTTCTTCTTTTCAGGAATCTCTAAAGCCTCACACTGGTCCCTCTCTTTGAAAGACAGGCACTGTGCTGATTCCCACAGGGAGACAGAGCAGTGTCTACCTTTCCATGGCCTGCCCCTCGTGTGCTGGATGGCTCCTTCCTTCCCAGCAGGGCCAGCTCAGTGGCACTGGGCCCTGCAGTTCCCTCTCTGCCACACAACCCGGCAGTAACCCTGGCACAGTTCCCGTCTGCTTGAGCGTGCCAGGCAGCAGATGGGGCTGGGACAAGTCCCTCCCAGCTGTCCCTGTTTGCGTGGCAGAAACCTCTAAGGGTGGGCTGGGGGGCGCAAACCAGGGCCACTCAGAGGCTCACAGTGAGCCCCCCACAGCCCCTCCTGCCCACAGCCAAATCTCTGACCCCTAGGCTGGGACTGGCTTCCTTGGGTTCCTGCACCACCATTTCATGTCTCTGTACTCTGCATTGCTCTACTTCAATTCTTTTGCCATTAGATAAAATTGAACACCCCACCAAATGACAAAAGAGGGAGACTGAACCAGCCAGAGGAGCTCCCTGACTCAGGAAATGCAGAGAGAGATGGAGTTACTCAGTTTTGTGAAGAACAGGCCCCCGGGAGACTTTATTGCCACTTTCCAGGACTTCAGAGTGGCTTTGAAGAAAGTGAGGGACATCTTTTATAACAGGGCCAGTTACAATAGGATGTGGGTAAATATTTTGAAACACAAATAGGATCTAATCAGAACTTGTTTACTCGGAGCATGGTGCGACCCTGGCACAGGTTGCCCCAAGAGCTTGTAGGTGCCCCATCCCTGCAAGCATTCCGGCTCCAGTGGGAAAGGGCTCTGAGCAACCTGATCTCTTTAAAGATGTCCCTGCTCATTGCAGGACACTTGCACCAGAGGACCTTTACAGGGCCCTGCCAGCCCAGCCCAGTCTAGGATTCCTCACCATTTTCATTTGAAGAGCACCAAGAGTGGAGGTGAGGAGGAAGGGGGCTCATGTGATGCCTTGGACTTGAGTGGAGGAGGAGCCCATCCCTCAGAGCCTGTTTCACCTGCAGCCCCTTCACATTTTACCTGCAGGAGCTCCCTGGCAGACCAGCGCTGCTCCTCGTCTCTCTGCAGGCAGCAGCTCAGGAAGTCACGCAGGCAAGGCGAGAATCGGTTGGGCTGCTGCAGCCGTGGGGTCCCTACTGTGGCTATCAGTTGTGTAGCCTGGAGGAAAAGGAGACACCAGGCTCCACTTGCTGCTTTCACATCTCTAAGTGCTCTCCCACCTCCCTTAGTTTAACCTCTGTTCTTCAGTGGCAGTTTCTGCCCTGGCAGAGACCCAGAGATGATTTTCCTTTACCAACCAAACACCCAAACCCTGATGCAGCCACAGCTTTTCCACCATCCCGAAGATCTTGCCTTGGCAGCTGATTTCATTGACTGACCTAGTTAGTGGGAACTACATCAGCAAAAGAACATGTGCTTCCCTAAGGATTCACACCAGCTTGAGAGGCTTTTTGGAAGAGGGACTATGCTATACAAATTAATTTCAAGGCTTAGTACATGAAAGGCATGTCTGCAGTGCTTGTTGGTCCTTTAAGCGCACGTGCCCAAGAACAAAACTCATCATTCTTTTTGTGCTTTTCTTGAAAACAATGGTAATTGGAAGGAAAGAAAGGGAATTCATCAATTAATCCCCAGGTAAGAAAATCAACATTTGCAATCTCATCTTCAGCACAGACATATTTAGATGCCTGCACAAATGTATTGGGATGAAAATTCCTGCTTGGGCACAAAGGAGCCACCTGCAGCTCTGTCTCTCAGCAGTCTGAAAATCGCAGGTTCCCATTTTGCAGCAAAAGAAAAATTGTCATGGTCAGAAGAAGGAGAGGTGCCATCTCTATTGCCACCCTCTGCTCATTTGGCTGCTCAAGTCAATGCATTAATGGTAGGCCCATGCCAGAAAGAGCCAGGAAACAAAGGGGAGGCTTTGGCAGCCTGTCCGCATCACCAGGCTCTGGCTTGGTGACACAGAGAATGTGCCTTTTGCTAGGAGAGAAACACGGTGACTGAGTGTTTCAGCAGCACTGTACAAGAAGCAGAAGAGACTCAGTGGTCTTTACACTCTCATGCCCAGGTTTCAGGCATGTTTCCCAGTGAGAAGAAACTGCTCAGGGAGTTAGGCTCATCTCTAAAGATCACAGTTTTAGAAACTTTGTTGGGTTTGTGTTGCCTTCCTTCCTTTCTGGAAAGATAACAGCAGTTGTCAGATGCTTCTTTTCTGCTCTTAAGGCCATCTCCACAGCCAAAGGACTGGAAGCACTTAAAAGGCAAAGGAAAGTGTTGCCTGAGAATAGAGTTTGTTTGGAGTTTGTTTGCATGTGGTAAGGCTTGTATTCCCCCACTGCTGAACCAAAACTACAGCAGATGCTGATGTGTTGCAGGCACATTTTTAGGAGGGGTCCTTGGTGGAAGCAGTTCAGGCAGATGGCAATGGGCTTTTGTCCAATGGCACGCAGGACAAGGGACAGGTGAGAAAGACAGTGGGATCAGTGAGTATTTGCTCCTTACCGTGATGGGACTTTGGTTCCAGTAGGGAGGTTCTTGCTCTATCATTTCAATCCCCACAATTCCAAAAGACCATATGTCCACTTTGGGACCATATGGTTGACCTGTCAGCACTTCGGGCGCCAGCCACCAAGGAGTCCCGACTACCGAGCACCGTCTGCTCTGCTGAGGGCTGAGCTGAGTAGAGAGGCCAAAATCACCTGAGGAGAAAGCAAAACACTGTTTTTATTTGAATTCTGTGCAATTAGGAAAGCAAGCCAAAGAATTCCCCAGTAGAAGTGTTTGAAAATGTGCTGTTGAATCTCCTGGCATTGGCGACTTTTAAACTCCCCCCATTTTTTACACTGTCTCCAGTAGTGTCTTTTGTTCTTTGGAAGCTTTAGACTTGTAACTCCCTCCCTCGGGAAGGGACACACACAGAGCAAGGCCACTCTTGACTGCTTGTTCCTTCTCCTGTCCCTGTGCACGTTGCAACTGTGCCCTCAGCTCACAGCGGGTGTCCCTGCGCTGCCACCAGCACCATTTTTGGGGAGCTGGCTGTCACTCAAAGCAGCCCCACCCCCACATCCCTGGAATGCTGCTCCTGACCAAGAATACACTGACCCAGCTTGACAGAACCATCGGTTTTGAGAAGGATGTTATCACTCTTCACATCTCTATGAATCACATGGTTTGTGTGAAGAAAATGCAGTCCTTGCAGGCACTGAGAGAGAAAACAGAAAGAGGAGGGCAAAAATGAGTGATGTGATTTCATCCCATAAGAAAGGCAACAAAGAATCCAAAAGATTCCCTCTCCAGGGAAATGGGCAGTAATGGCAGAACACAGTGCCACTGAGAGGAAGTGCTTGCTGCTCCAACACTTGCAGAGCAAGACCTTTCTGAGGAAAGGCATGTCAGCTTCTGAAAGAGCAACAGCCAGGATGCAAACCAGCCAGGATGACTGCTGCTGCAGTGCATGTGCTCAGAAGCAAAGAGCCTTTTGGCTGCACTCCTGTCCTTGGATGCTGAGGCCTGAGAGAAACGAGTCTCTCTCTTTTTTCTTTGCTGATCATTTCAAATCAAGCCACCAGCACCTTTGCTTTCACAGGCAAGGAATGCAGTGAAGACAGACTCCAGGCAAACATTTAGAGAGGCAAGGTGGAGAACAGCAAATAAAAAGACATGAGCCAGAGCAAGAATACAACAGCAGGAGAGAAGAGTACTGGCACTGAGTACAGGGAGTGCAGGGGCACTGGCAGGCCTTTCACTTGAGATGCTTTTACTTGCCCATAGCATAGCAGCAACACAGAACCAAAGCTTGGCACAGGAAATCACTGCAGGTCTGAGCCCCTGTTTCCCAGACAATCCTGCCCAAGCCCTTGGACACACAGATGGGATTGCTGACCTCGCGACTGATGGCTGCTGCCTCATCTTCATACAGGGAGGTCGTGCTGAGGATATCGTTCAGGGTGCCTCCGTCCATGTACTCCAGCACCAGCCAGAGTTCCTCACCCACAAGGTAGCTGAAAGAAGGAAACAAGGCCCTGGAGATGAGCATGCATGGCTATGTTGATTTTTGCTTCCAGGTTTCTTATTTCCAGATGCCTTTGTGACAAGGACAGAATCATAGGAATAGATATTCCCTCTTGGCTGTGCATTGTTTGCAAGCTGTGCAGTCTCAAGGAGAAAGGCACAGCTGTGAAAAAGGAGATGTCTTAGATGGCTGACAAGTGAAAAATGCAGTTTAGAAACAGCCCAGATAAAAAACCGTTCAGGCATGGTGTTTCTGGAAAGAAGCACCTAGTCTTCCTGGCATGCCCAGCAATGGCAAAGAGTGGCAACAATCCAAGGGAAATCCATTTTAGGAGGGTTCATCAGCACTTCAGAAACTTGAAAAAATCAATCCCAAATAAATGTGGAGGCAGTAAACTTCGAGGCTGATGACTAAGGAAGATACAGCTGATCCAGGTATTGAATAATTTTGGAATAATTTTCAAACTAGGTGTGCCAGGGAAGACTCATGCAGACAGGATGCACTCTCTTCTCATCCATTGGAGATGAGTAGAGAGATAGGAATAAATAAAAATTAACAGCTCTACTTTCTGCCACTGACCAAAGTGGGTTTTTAACCTCTCATGTTTGCTGTATGTAAATGCACACATGGGATAAGACCATAACCACTCACCTGTCTAAATAATTCACAACATTGGGACTCCTGTACCTCTTCATGATTTGGATTTCATTAACACTTCGTTCCATCCTCCTTGGTCCTTGAATATCTATTTTCTTTATGGCCACCTAAAATGACATTGAAAATCAGTAACTTGAGCAGTTGGCGGCAGGAGACAACAATGCACATGGAGCAAGTGATTTTGCAATGACAGAGCTGAGCTGTGCCAAACTGCCTTGTGATTAGGCACTGCAGTAATTAGGAACTGACATTCCAACAGCCTATTTCTCTTCTCCCTTGGGAACTCGTTACAGGACACGTGGGGCCACTGACATTTTGCCTTGTCCACTTGGTAACAGTTGTGTCTCAACTATCACACACAGACGTCTGAGCACAATCTCTGCTGCTCTTTCTAGGATTCAGAAGAAGTATTCCATGCCTTAATATTCTGTGGATACATCTTGGGCTATGGGCAGGGCTTAGGGCTTTTAGGGCACCTTGCAGATCTCTCCCCATGTGCAGTTGCCAAGTGCAGCACTGCGGGTTGCTAAGGAACTACCAGTAACTTTCCGATGGATTTGCTGGCAGCCAGAATCGAGAATTCAGGACTGTGAAGCTGTAGCCCCAAAGAGCAGGGAGGTGCTCTAAGGCACCACCTTTGTTTTAGCAATGGAGAGCGAGTGAGCGCGTCCTTGTCTGAAAGAAAGCGCTGCCCTGCGTGCCTGCCTTCCGGCAGCTGAGGAGGACAAAGTGCCAAATGTATTTTGCAGGCTGGCACCAGTCTGTGCTTCTTGTGCCTTTTCAGCACGGCTCTAGCCAAAGCTGCATCCACAGCTCACACCAGAGGGGAAAGCCCCTCAAGAGCAGCAGAGTCTGCAGGGGCTGTTGACATTTACCTCTCCTCCTGTGGCAGTGTCGAGTGCTTTAAACACCTCTCCAAAACTCCTAGAAACAAAAGAGAAGCAGAGAAAGGAGAAGCCATTTATATCTTGCAGTGAAAGCCAGCCCACACAGGAGATCTGTGCTGTAAATGCCTAAAACCTGCAGGACACTGGAAGCATGGAGATGTCCTTGACAATGCCTTCTGAGCACACTTAGAAATTCTGATCAGCACTGACAATCTAAGCCCAGTGCCTGAACACATTTGCAGCTTGTCTGACTTCACGCCTGATACCTATTCCACCAGCAAAACACTTGATGCATAGTTATGTAAAATTAGCATTGCTTGGACTCACCCACTGCCAATATTTTCCAGTTCAATGTATTTGATGATGGGATTTTCCATCTTCACCATTCTCCCTGAGGGAAACAAAATGCAAGATGTTTACTTTAAAGCAGAGATCCCACCTTCTCAGAGATACAAAAGGCAGCCACACTGTCTGGGGCTCTGAGCCCTCGCTTGGTTAGCCAGCTCTGAGCTGGCTAACAACAACAGGAACAGGAACTGGAAACACAAGAAAAGAACAGCACGTCCACAGCGCAAGTCTGGCTGGCACAGAGACTGATTTCTTGCATCCTTTGAAGTCAGAGGCCTCTTGACAGCAGAGGAGTCTCCTCTCAGAGGAGACTGAGACCAGAAGAGAATACCTACCAAGGAAAATAAGTTTGTCATCTTGAAACGTTTAGGAGAGCTGGATCTAGCAGTGCCTTTGTTTTCTTGGCAATAAAGACTGCGAGATTTAGAAAAGGTTTCCGACTTGCTAAGATTAAATGCACCTGCACATCCAGAATCAATTGGTCTGAACAGATGTCAAGTTCAGAACAGGAGGAATATTGCCAAGTGTTCCCATCTTTTCCACCTTGCAGCAGTTTGCCATAAGAATGCCTCTGCGTTAGTAAACCAGAGCAGCTCATGCCAGAACCAATTGCGACGGGGCTTTCAGCATCAAGACCCTCACCCTTTATGAGCAGGCTGAGCTCAAAGACGCCCCTGCCCGTGCCCTGCGTGAAGAACCACGCCGCTTCTCTTCACCCTGACAGCGCGGATCAGTCGCTCCCATTGCACTCGCCCTCTCGGCACCGCACATGTCCCCATCTTCCCAACTCGGCACGGCGGGCACAGGCACAGAAGACAGCAATGCTCCTCAGGCACCCCTGTGACACAGAGAGCTGCCCAGAGCAGATGCTGACCCTCTTGTGAGTCCAGGCCGTGCGAGGCAGAAGCCGGCCCAGAGAAGGGGCTGCTGCCTCAGGCAGCTCCGCGCTGCAGCAGCCGGGCAGCAGCGGGACCCTCCCAGCTAAGGGAGGCTCCAGCCTCTGCAGTCCCTCCAGCCCCCAGGGACAGGGCAGCGACCACAACAAGGCTGGCAAAGCCCAAGCATGAGCACTGACAGACACTGATGGGAAGAAGCCACAGCCAGCCTGAGCCCTGTACAAGCTTTTGCCCCCATTCAGGACACAACAGGATGGGCTTTGAGATCAGCCCCACCGAGGTGTGGATCAGTGCCCTTTTTGTCCCAACAGGTGATGGTAGACACAGAATCCACTGGGCTCTCTTCTCAATTCTTCCAGGTCTTATCTGAGAGCACAGCACTGGCAGCTCGTATGGGCAAGAAGCAGATTCATTGGGTTGTGCTGCAGAATCACAAAGGGCTTGATTTGTTCTCCTGGAGACTGATCTCAGCAGGGCTTCTACCAGTGGCTAGAACTAAGGCAGTCACAGCCTTCTGCTGATGCAGGAACAATTCCTGCTTCTGCCTTCGGCAGAGAGGGAAGCCCAGGCAATCTCCAGCCAGTCTAAGCTGCCCTCAGAGGCAGCAGGAACACCCAGAGCTCTCTCTTGCTGCCTTGGAGCAATGCCAGCACTTCTGTGACACTGAAGTGAGGAGAACCCTTTGGTACAGCTCTGCTGACATGTGCACACAATACACTGTCCCTCAGATAAGAAAGATAGCAGACGTACTGTGTTGCTCCAGGGAGTCACCCGCCATCTCCAGTTGCTGAGCAGCAGCTGGGTCAGCACGGGAGGTGAACCAAGTGCTCAGGCTCCACGTCTTCGGCTGGGGAGCAAAGGCTCCTTGGGACGGCGATGCTGCAGCAGCTTCAGTGTCAGAGTTGGTGTAGATCTGAGAGAAGAAATGAGTTGATGTCAGGAAGGTGTGGCAGAGATTGCCCTGAAATGCAAGAGAGATTGCCATTTGAAATGCAAGCCCTTAGGAAGCTGCTGTCAGCCACATGCAGAGATCCTCAACCGGATTGCTTTGGATGTCCACTTGTGAAACCAAATGCTCAAAACCAAAGGCTGGTTTTACTCAAGTTCATAGCCACTTTCTTGTTCTAAAGGATGACTGCAGCAACGACCGCTCCAATTCCTCCCAAAGACTCCTTTCCCCCTCCTAGGTCTGCAGATACATTTGCAGCTCCTCATTCTAATGTTCTACCTCCTGCCATGAAATTCTCTTTTTCTGCACCTTCCTTGGGACGTGCTTATCCTGCAGCATCTCTGGATGGTACAGTTCCTGGGCCTCATGCCAGCTTCGGGGCTCTTGGTTGCCCGTCATTTGCTGGAACTCTCTGCAGGCTGCCAGGTAGGATGGGGAACCTTCCACCTGAAGTCAAACAGAACAAAGCAGTCAGAGACTACAGCTTGTCCCCGTCAGCCAGGAGTCATCGACTGGGAAGAAAGTAAAGGACAGGAGGAGATTCACAAGGGATACAGACAGCTTGTAGCTCATATTCCAAATCTATGTGAATGACCATGTTCACCTGCAAAAACACCTCAAGAAACAAGGTCACCTGGAAGAAGCCTGCAGGAGTTCATTGGGATGACTGCTGGCTAAATGGCCAAGGGAGTAACGCCACTGTCTAGAGCATCAGCTGAGATTCAGCAGAGCAGGAAGTGTCCTTGAGAGCAGCTCTGACAGAGGCCTCATCAGGATGGCACTCAGAGGCAACACCCCACCCCCCTGCTGCTCTGCACTGCAAAGGCAAGGAGGGCAGAAACCACCCCTTGGGTGACTGCAGTGCCTATTGATATTTCACTCGCTTTTCTAAAGCCTTTTGCTCCTGAAGGAGGCAATTAATTTTCTCTTTGATGATTTTAATTTTTTTGTCTGGCCTCTTCTTCCTTGCCTTGATCCTAGCCTCAGTTTCCTGCAGCTGCGCCGGCACCTGTTTTTCCATGTGCTGTAAATAACAACGGAAAGGACTCTCTTTCATGAGTGGAGTGGCTGCCATTCTTTCATTCACCTGTTTTTGTTGACTGTCCCTCTGCATAGGGAGATTCTTCTCCTCTTGGATGTCTTCATTCCCCCTCTTCACTGCCATGTCACTCTGAGCTTCGGGCAGCTCTGCTTGTGGTTCTACCTTGATGTTCTGTGCACACAAATGCAGAGCAAGTGACTGGGAGCTGCCATCAGACTCAGCTTTTCCCTCTTTTAGCCTCAAAATCACATTGGTTCATCCCCTTTCTTCTGCTTCCCTACCCACATCTGCTTCCATTGAACCCTCCTGTCCCAGGGCTGTTCTCTGCAGATTCCAAGGCTCTGTGCTTCCAGTGCCTGTGGGATTCCTGGCCTCCTCAGTCCCAAGAGCTGTTGTTTATGCCCTTCTTCCTGCCCTTCCCTCTGTGCCCTGGCCAGTCAGGCTTACCTGGTCTTTCTCCTGTGGCACTTCCACCTGCTGCCCGAGCTGCTCTTCCTGCTCTCGGGCTGGGAACAGCTCTCCCTGAGTCTGGCATGGTGTCTCTGATGAAGCACTCTGCTCCTGCTCTCTCTCTAGAAGCACCTGCACAGAAAGCAAGAGAAGATGGGTTTCAGCTTCCCATATGACCTTTGTGGGCCAAGACCCAAAGACTGCTGGGCTCAAACGTTCCCAAAGCACTGTGCTGCCGCTCTGCTGGGTCATTCTCTGTTTGAGGGGAGGCACAGATTCCAAAGTGACCCTGGCCCTACAATCAGGGGCCATCTGGGACTGAAGCTGCAAGAGCCTCTCAGGCAGCTGACAGGGAAGGTGTGGCATTTCTCAAGGGTCTGGTAAGGGCCTCCCTCTGCTTCTACCATGTCCTGTTTGTCTCTCCTGAAGGGATGCATTTAGGTGAGCACTGCATCTTCCACTGCTTTGGAGCAGAGCCAGGAAGATTCAAATAGATAGATAGATAAACAGATCTCACTTTTATAATCTCTCTTTACTATACTGTGGGATTTACATTCTTTGAACGGAGAGAGATCTAGATCTCTCTCCTAGGTTTTTTTTAAGGAAAGGTAGTGAGAAACTTAGAGAAGAAGAGAAAACAATATTATCTCTACTTGCTGTTCTTTTTGTTTAGTACATGAAGAATGTGTATAGTGATTGTTTACTGAAAGTGATTTGTTAATTGCATTTTAGGGATAGTTGTTTAGATTGATTAGGTAATTAGATAAAAGACTGTGTGGAGACAGTCACTTGTTTTTCTTTAGTATCTTTTTAGTATAGTATTTCTTTACTATAGTTTTACATAGTACTAGTGTAATATAACGTAGCTTAATAAAGCATTTGCTTAAACTTCTACATCATGGAGTCAAAGCATATTTTTCGCCACGTGGGGGGTCACCCTGAATCAATAATGTCCTTTCTGTCGCTACACACATCAACAGTCGGTAGCAGTGCCCCAATCAGAAGCCATCCTGAACTTGCTCTCCTGTTGCTTCAGTAACCCACACTCTTGGGGAATCTGGAGCATGTGGGTCCTTATGGAATGCAGTCAGACCCAGAGCACTGCACTGGGAACTGCACTCTTTGTGCATCTGTGCTCGGGCAAGTTCTTCTCTTGCACTTGACCACACTGATGGTGCTAAAGTGGCTGGAATCAGAAATGCAGCCCAGCCCCTCCCACCTCCTCTAATCTCTGAGGGCCAGCTGGAATTTAAACGCATTGATTTCCTGCTCAAGTCCAAAACAGCACACACTGATTCCCTGGGCTGCCAAAAGACACGGGAGCCGTTGACTGGAAAATGATGGGCAAGCCCTGCTGGCCGGTCTGGCACCAGAGCAGCTCGTTCTGCACCAACATCCCTGCCCCAAACTATGTGTTCTTGCGCATAAATACTGCATTATCCAGAACTGCCTCTTTGAAAACTAAAATTCTAGGAGAATTTCTGCTGGTGCTGTAAAAGTGCAGGAAAGACTGAGACAAAGCTCCCTTGCTCCCTGGAGAAGGAGAAATTGCACCAGGGTTCTCTTTCTATCAAACAAAGAAATCAACAAAATATGAAAGTGTTACTCACACCACGGTCTAAAGCACTTGGATGCAGTGAGGGGATGTCTGGAAGGGAAACAGGCCTTGCGCTGAGCTTTGGATCTATGGATCTAAGGCAGCGATTTATGGAAGTCCGCCTGAAGGTGCCTCATGAGCCCCCCATTGTCCAGGCTAAAGCTCCCTCAGCACCTCCTCCCTGGCCTTGTGCTGCACCCCCTTGCCCAGCTCCCCTGTCCTTCTGTGCACACGCTGCAGCCCCTCCATGACTTTCTGCTCCCCAGGGCCCATAAGTGCACACAGCACTCCAGCTGTGGCCGCAGCGCTGCCCAGCACAGGGCCACGCTCACTGCCCTGCTCCTGCTGCCCCACTGCTGCTGGCACAGCCACCATGCCCTTGGCCTTCTTGGCCCCCTGGCCACACGCTGCCTCATCTTCAGCTGCTCAAGGCCGCCAGCCCAGCATCCTTTTGGCCCACGTGGCTCCCCAGCCACAAAGGTGCCCATTTCACTTCAGATACAGCAGGCATCATTGCAAGATGGCCTTCCTGTTCTAACACCTCATGTTCCAAGTAGATATTAGCCACTGCCCCTTCTCACCAGCGAGGGCTCCTTGTTGAGCTCCACGTGGCATCTGAGCTCCGGGTGCAGCCTGTCCCCGCACTCGCTCAGCAGGTGCCTGGACACAACCGACAGGGCGCTGGCACTATGCTTGTTCAAGTGCAGACCCTGCAGGGCCGTGACAGCCTCCGGCCTGCCCTCTGCCACTGCCCTGACAGAGTCTGCTGCTCGCTCCGGGGAGGCTGAGGTGACATCAGCCCCTGCCTGCAGCTCAGCCGTGCCCTCGGTGGTTGCGGCGCTGGTATTTCTGCGCCCAAGGCCCAGGAACCTCTGCAGTATCTGCAACAGAAAGAAGGGCAGGAAGAGAGGGACGTTCCATGGCCTGCTCCAAGCACAGCGCTGGGCCTAGCAGTGCCAGAAGGCCCAGCCCAGGTGGGGATGGCCACAGGTACCTGCGCTGGTCTGTGGAAGCAGCCGTGAGTGGGGTCCTGCTCTTCTGCCCCATCCTTGCCCGCATCTGGCAAAGAGCAAATGCAGCCAGAGCTGAGGGGCTGCGGGAGAGGCCAGAGAACATGGCCCAGCCCTGCATGGCCCAGGCAGGGACAACCCCTGGGTGCCCAGGGGACAGAGCACAGCCAGCAGGGGCAGCCCCAGCCCCTCTTACGTCCTGTCTTTGGGGACATCCTTAGGGGCAGGGATGGGATGGGGCCAGGCCGGCCGCAGGCACCAGCTCTGCGGCCCGGAGCTGCCACTCACCGTCCTGCACTGGCTGCAACTTCTCCGGCTCTGCAGGCTGCTGTGCTGGGGAGGCTGCAAGCCCTTTCTTTTTCTTGCCCCGAAGCACCCTGAAGAGCCTGAGTACTCTGCCTGCCATCTCGCTTTTTAGTCTCTAGACAACTTTGAGCCTGATACCTGGGAAAAGCTCTGATTGAGAAAGTCCCGCAGTCTGGCCGCAAGGCCAGATGCAGGAATTACGCCTTGGAAAAGCTGCGGGTCAGTGACGAAAGAGCTGGCTGTGTGGGGCTCCTCACAGCACAGCTCTGCCACGTCCTCTCCTCTCACGTGCACCGAGCACTGTGGCGTTGCTCCGTCACCGCCAGCAGCCACTTCAGCACGTGTCACAAAGGGCCCTGTTCCATTCCATTCCATGGTAACCGTGCTGTGCCGTGTCAGCAAGGGCCCTTGGACACGCTGCCAAGTGCTCTGGGGCTACCCCAACCCTGCCCCAAATGCCTCTGATTGGAACAAATCCATTGCCCCAAGTGTATAAGACATCCTGGGACACAGCAAGCCCAGCCAAGTGCTCAGGGGAGGACTCTCCACGGTGCCAGGCCAGTGCAGCCCAGCTCACTGCTGGCTCTGGAGCAGAGCAGCTTCCAGCAAGCACGGGGCAAACACATCTTGCCAAGAGTTAAAACTCACCACATAGGGGAGGTGGCATGAATGTGTGCATCAAGGCCTTTGAATTCACAGCTCCCCAAGACAGCTTTGGGGCACTTGGCTGGACAAACAGGATCCGGCTCAGACCTGTGCTCAAAGGCGGGCAACAAACCCTGCCGCAGGTGCTTGGCTTGGTCTCTGCAGGCCCAGGCAGATGCCAAAGCTGCTCTTCACATCCTTCCCCTGCCCCTCAGCCAAGTGCGAGGACTGAAGGAAACACAGGAAGTCAAATGGAGACACTTGCACCTGTCTCATTGGGGGCTCCTGGGGAAGCAGTTTCCTTGGCAATCAAGCCCCTCTCTTCCAAGGGCACTCCCCAAATGTGTACATTTCCTGGGCAACACCAACCTGCCCTTAAGTGCGGGGTGCGGAGGTTCATGGGCATCACACCATAACCAATATGATCCAGTGAAGCTAAATTTATTATTCCTAAAAGGAGTCTATTTATAATAAATCTCTACTGTCTATGCCTCTCTAGCTAATATATGACAGGTTAATCCTAGTTGTTCACACTTCTAAAATAGAATGCGGATTGGATTATCTAAGTTTTCATGTGTCTTGCTGGGGTTGTATGGCCCCCCCATGGCTCACTTTCCCAAGCTTGCTGACAAACATGCTAAGTCCTGATGACTCTTCTTCTTGCGTCTTCTTCAAGGATATACCAACCCCATTTCTGAATATGTCCATAATTCATTCTTTGTGAACGTGTCCATTATTGCAAGCAGGCTGGATTGTGCATCGGCTCAATAAGGCCGTTGTCTTGCAAAAACTCCTCCACCTGCAAAATATCTTCAACAGTTCCCCGCTTTTGGTTTTGCACAAGCCAGACTGATTTAAAAGCACGGTCAATTTCTTTTTGCCCACAGCGTAGTAAGCAAAGCACTATTAGCAGAAATGAAAAAAGAATGAAATACAAAGCCAATAATATGTAAGATTATTTATTCATTACATAGCCAAGAATACCTAATACCAAAGCATACTAAGTCCTTGAGCCAGCCTCTTATTTCCCAGGATTTTAGCCATTCATCCAAAGAATTCAAAACAACTGTCAGCTTTATCATCTTCTCCTTAAGCAATGACACTTTCTTGTCCATAGATTCAGAGTGCTCAGAGAGATTCATGCAACACATCCCTTCAAAATCTTCACACCCATCTCTCTGTGCTAGCAACAAAAACACTATTGCAGCCCTATCCTGTAATACAGCGTGGCGTATGCTACCTACATCAGTGGTAAGCTCATTCAGTATTGCAGATGTAATGTTAATTGGTTGGTCTGTCCAACAAGCCAATTGTTTGAATTGTGTAAGGGCCTGTGATGAAGCTACTCCTGGTGTAAAAAGTGATGCCAGTATAACCAAAGGCATATTCTACAATTCTACATTATCCTTACAGTCTGAGCCTAATAGATGCACACTACGTTTTGCACATTGGAATTTGTGCCTGATGTCAAGCATCTGTTGAATGCTAGAGGCAAACAGTGTCAATTTCCCAAAATAGCACAGTCCTCCTCATGCTTTCTCAGGAATCGCAGGCTAAGTTTAATCTCCACAAATGAGAAAAACTCCAGGAGGTGACATCCTTGCAGATTTTGGTTTTAGGGATACAACCATGTCCAATTGGCACAGTCTGCCGTGGTATTGTAATACCAGGAAGAAACAGGAGATATCCAAGTGCCATCATCACCGGGTTTTCCTGATTTCTCCCTAATCAGCTCTTTACCCCTGTGGTACTCATAGAACAAACAGTAATTTCCCGGTACTGATGCCAAAATATCTAATTCCTGTGGTCACTCTCTTGTAGTATTTAAACCTTGAACGATTGTAAATGCCTGAATTCCTAACGGATTTCTAGGGATGCTTTGTTTTTCACACCAAATTTCTGTGATCATCCCATTTTGATTAGTGCACCAATTTGAACAGGCCTTACTTAAGTTGCCATAAATTTGAGCTCTGGTCTAATTTCCCATTTCTTCCATTGAGTCTAAAGGAATTCCAATGAAACAGGTGCCAAATGGATCTGAAGGTGGAGCTAGTGATAGGCAGAAAGGTTCCTGCGTTGTTCTGTTAGCCTATGGAATCCTCATGTTAGCTCGCTGCTTTATCTTGTATACCCCCTGCGTTTCTTAATCACTCCACTAAGCAACATTGTTAATATTTGCCAGACTGGTGCCATTGTCGCCCTTGTGGTCCATCATGCCTGCGCTTTGCCCAAACTGCTTTAGCTTGTTCTCACTCCAAATCTCTCAAGTGATGTGTTTGTGGTATTGCTATTCTTCCTCTACATTCTGTAGCTAGTATCTTGCTCTCTAGCACAATTTGATTTACTACAGCAATTAAAGCAAGTTTAAACTGCAATTGCAGTAACAATCTTTGCGTATATATTTCTATCAAAGATACATCTTAGAGAAAACTCTGATATCTTCGTGAGTTATGCCTTAAAAATTTAGCTAATGCCATTCTCGGGGTACTAGTGTTAAGTGTGTAAGAGCAGTTATTGCATATTATGTTGATAGGCTTAAATTATTGCTTTTCCCTCGGACCACTAATCAATTATGTTCTTGACAAACTTGTCGCCAAGTTTTTTAGTTACACTTGATACAATGAACCTTAAGCCATGGCTTACATGCACAACTATGCAGATACCAAGCATTTTCTCTCTTATTTACAACTTGTGAGGGAAGTGAAGGTCCATGTTGCTGGAATCCAACGAATGCCTTTATCTGTAAGTAAGCACATAGACCTTCTTCCTCTTCATTTCACTGTAGCTGGTCCTTGCCACAACCCTGCTGCTGGACTTTTGAACATGACCTGAATGCCGTCAGGCAATTCCTCCCTTGGATTATGTGTGAGGGCATGATGCACAAGAATATGTGCATCTTCCCTATCTCCTGCTGTTCTGAGCTAACTTGGCACAAAATTGGCTTTAGCTGTTTTTTTCTCAGGGGATAACCCTGGAGTTCCCCCTTTTTGTTTTTGCAGCATGTCCTTGAACATCTGATGGGCACGCTCAATAATTGCCTGTCCAGTAGGATTGTGAGAAATACCAGGGTCATGTCAAATACCCCATAAATTACAGAAACCTTTGAATCTTAAGGAACATCAAGCAGGACTATTGTCAGTCTTAATTGCTAAGGGGACACCTAATGCGGCGAAGAAATTGAACAAATATTTCTCAACATGACGTCTCACCTGTTAAGGGAGTACCCTATAAAACACAAGCATAGG
The DNA here is from genome assembly GCF_028551555.1 of Melozone crissalis. Lineage (NCBI taxonomy): Eukaryota > Metazoa > Chordata > Aves > Passeriformes > Passerellidae > Melozone > Melozone crissalis. The sequence continues at coordinate 13,493,319 of NW_026535783.1, read as the reverse complement.
TATCAATGCAAACATGTACCAATTTTTCCTGACCAAATTCTTATACATGAGTTATATCCATTTGCCATAACTGCGAGGGGTGAGTACCCCTAGGGCTAACACCATGCCTAAACCAATGCCATCTCGTTGACCGGTCAGGACAGGATCACGCAATACTAGAAGCATCAGCAAAGGGAATAGCAAATTGTTTACCTAACATTTTTGCAGATTGATGAAGAAATGCATGGGAGGTTTTGGCCTGTCAGCCTGTACCACTTCCCTGTCACCTCTGTGCCACCATGGCCCTCGGCTGCCCCACAGCCCTCAGCCCCAGCAGCAGCTCAGGGTCAGCGTCCCTTTGGCGCCACCGCCCCCTCAGCCCCCTCAGCCCCCTCTGTCTCACCGTCCTTCAGCAGCTCCTCAGGGGACAGGGCCTGGGGCAGCGGCAGCTCCCACCGCTCCAGGGACAGCCGGGGCTGGAAGTGCTGCTCCGCCCGGCCCGGCCGCCAGCTCGGACCCAGCACAGGGACAGGGGACACAGGGGGAACCGGGGCAAAAGCAAGAGGTGAAAAAGGCAGCCGAGGAGGGAAAGAGGTAAAAATGCAGCCTGGGCTTACACAGCTCAATCTATGCATCTAAACTTCCACATACCTCTTACTAAATAACTAAGCATATTTCTAGAACTATATCTAAGCATCTAAATTTAAGCATCTAAATGTAGGCGTCTAAATGTAGGCATCTAAATGTAACTCTATTAATGTATAAATGTAGATCTCAAAATCTAGAAATGTAACTAATTCTATCCCATCTAGAACAATAGAGATTAATTTAACTATATAGATGTATATATATGCACATATAAACACACCTCTGTAAATCTATAAATGTAACTATATGGATATAGAAAGAGAATTGTAGAAATCGATAATTCTATGTGTACACTAAGGGATTCCACCCGTCTGATGCTCACAGGCTCTCCCTCTGGTCCTTCTTCCCATGCAGGGCAGCCCTCCTGACAAGGCAGATCAGCTGGAAGTCTGGGAAGCAAAGGGAACACTGTGTCAATATTGGCCTCTCTGCATTATTTGCCCTTTTGGAATTAACTGCCCTTCTATCAAAGTCTGTAAAAGATGGGCCGAAAGGCAAAATCTCACTTGGCAATTTGTAGCCTGCTCTTCAAAGAGCCAGACTCCTTCCAGAAGTTTATAACTTGTGAAGTTTTGAAGTATCCCAATACACTGAAAGCCCTCAGTGTATTGGGATACTTTCGCAGGGCCAAGGGCCCCCATGAGAGCTTGAAACACAGACAGACCCAGCTGCCACAAAGAAGCCCAGCCTGGTTCTTTCTCTGTGCTGACAGAGACACCTCAGGGATGAACAGCTGGGTGACAAATGACCAGGTAATATTCGCTGAGGCATTTATGTATTAGCTGATGGACGTTGTTAGTGATTATAAGTATTTAGAAATAGCATCAGTTAGAACTCTTTTAGCTGCTTGTAATATAATAGAATCTATCAGCTTAAGTTTGCACTGCGTTGCTCATAGAAACAGTAGCGTAATGAATATAATATCTATGCATCACGTATGGAAACAACTGTGTGATGAACATATTGTGTTATAGACCCTAGCAAAACATAACGGGAAAAAAGGCTTGTGTGTAACTAAAATCAGTGTAAGGCTGTCCACTGACCAACCTGTCCAAGTGATAAAATAATCCTGACACAAACCAGAGCACCAGAGGACAATTAGAGAATGTCATGTGAAATTTAGGGAGAACCTACTAAAGCCTTATCTGAGGATGTGAAACAGCAGGAGACACAAGCAGAAATAAAATATGTTGACATGATGCACAGGATGTCATGCAGTAAACCTGAGTGCGAAGCAGTCAAATTAAGGAGTTCCCAAAAGATCAGAAAATTCCGAAGAATGCTTGAAAAATTCATGAAACACATGAATATACTTGCCTCTCAGCAAAGTAACACCATAAAGCTAACACTGACACTTAGCACCAGGTGTTGTTTGGGTGTTAGCCCCGAGCACCACAGTGCTGCAAATATTGTCTTTTTTTATCCTATCAGTATTAAAATTTAATAATTCTAAGCAGTGAATTCTGTTTCTCACAGCTGTGAAGGAAAGAGCTCCCTAACAGGACTGCAGGCAGCACCAGCTTTGCTCAAGGATGCAGACCCAAAGTGCTCTCTCTCACCTTTAGCTCTCACTAATTTTAAGGGGTGATTTCAGATTTTCGTTGAGCTCCTGGATTTGTGACTAATGATTTCCTTGGCCTCAGAGCTTCTGCTGCTTGTATTTTTAATGTATCTCACTACAGCTATCAGCAGAGTGGCACTACATGGATTTAATGCTTGGAGACAAAAAGCTCAGATCTCTACACTGACCTTTTGCTGGGCTTTTCCTCTCTTGCTTCAAGAGTCACTCAGGGTTGCCTCCACAGCACTGACATCCTGCAGCAAACTTATCCCCACGGACATCAGCACAAAACTGGGACACCTGGCTTGGTGACACAACTGCCACAAGGTCAGGTTTATTCCCTGCTCTCTTGCCCCAGCAGAGGACTCAGTGTCAGAGCCTCTGGAGAAGCGTGGAGGGCAGGGCTCAGGCAGGTTGTGCCCGTGCACGATTTGAACTCAAGGCACCAGGAAGCACCAAGCCTGCAGACAGGAACTCAACCCTTCTCATCTCCCTCACTGCCAGAGGCAGGCTCAGAGCAGCCATCTCACCCCTCTCTGAACCAGTGGGACCTCTGTCCTTACCAAGCTCCTCGCGGTCCTGGGAATTGTTCCTGCGGCTCTCGGTGCCAGGCAAAGCTCCCTCTGCTGCAGCTCTGCCCACAGGCTCCCCTCCTGGAGACTCAGGGGCAACAATAATATTGCCCTTGAAAGAGAAACAGACAGGCAGAAAACCTTCCACCACTTACAAAAAACACCTGGTCCAAAAACTCCATGGCTCACACACTTCATCCCTTCTTCCTAACAACAACTCTGGGACCCAAAGCCCTTCAACAGTCAGAAAAATTGACTTCTCAAACACAGTCCAAAAGCTGTCAGAGCTGACAGTGTTGAACATGGGGGTGACACTGAACACATGAAATGGCTGCTAAGCAGGAGTCCTGCCAGCTCCTGGCAAAGGGATGTGCTTCTTCCTCCACAGCCCTGAGCACAGCAGTCTCATCCAGGCTGCAGCTTGGCAGGGACAGCATGGGAACACACATCTCTTCCCACAGAGATGCCCAAGAGCAAGGGGAAAGAGCTCTGCAACATGGACAGCAAGACTGGCCAGTTTGCCCAGCTGAGGATTTCCCAGATGGAAACTGGACTGCAGGCAGCAGCTTACTGAGAGGACAAGAAAGCTGCAGCTGCAGCCCAGCCCCAGCCAGGGCTCTGGGAGCTCCCACACACACGGCAGGGCTCACACAGCAGCAGCAGCTGCAGCCCAGCCCTTGCTTTGCCTTGGCCTTCCCACCCAAAAGAGGCACAGCCCACATCTGCTGCTGCAACAGAGGCACCTCTGGCGTGCCCCTCCCTGCCCGGGACACTGGGCCTTCAGTGCCACTTCCCCAAACACTCTTCTCTTTTTCCCATCAAACAAAGCCCCTTAGAACCTACAAAGCTTCCACTTCCTCCCCACAAATGCTGCTGCATCAGCGGTTCTTCCCAGTACATAAGCAAAAGATACCGCGGGGTACGGAGGGCAGAGTTCTTGACCCTTGCCACTTCACATACGAGCTTGCCAAGTGATAATCATCCCTTATACGCCATATGTCAATACCATCTTCTCCTATTTTCGGTTCGTCACTTTTCTGTCTCCGCCTTCCTCACCACCTTTACCACGCATGCGCCACCACTCAGTTTGGTGGTCACACAAGTCTTTGGGGGTCGTCACTGATGAAGGCCCTGTAGTCTTCTTCATTGTCCTTTAATTCACCTTTGGGTTACACATGCGCATCAAGCCAGTATATAGCCAGTACAGCCAATGTAAGCCAAGACTAACGTATCACTCCCTCTACATATCAAGGCAATAAATCCCTTAGAATTAGCATTTGTTGGGACCGAACCAGGTTCTTGCTCATTTTTAGCACCTGTATCTTCAGCTTCATTCCTGTGGTCCTTGAGAACAGCTGCTGGGAAGAGGGGTGGAGCCCCTCCTCTCCCTCTCTTCTTTGGCATTACAACTTTTTAACTATTTATTATTCTCAAATATTAATTACTCTATCAATATCAATTACTGTTTCAAATTTTATCAGCACGAATGATACCTATTTATCACAATAATGGAGCTCTGCGCATTGTGTTTTAAGGCTCACAAGCAGGTATGGTGTTTGAAAGAAGCAAGCAGTGTTTTAACAAAAGCTACGTGTGCTTATAGTGGTTGCACAGAACTACTGTCAAAATGCTTTTGCTTTGTGTGAGTGGTCAAAAAACTTTTCAAGTAAGTTGTGCCATTAAGTTCATTGCCTCCAGCCAGGGATGTGAGCTGCTGGCATCTTCCCACTGTAACAACCATGTCATGAGACTGATGCTGGAAAACAAACAGCTCGAGGCGCGTTCCTCAGCAGTCCCGTCCGTTTCGTGATTCGTACAGAGACCCGCGGCCAGCAATACTCAGCTGAGGACCAGAAGAGAGAGGAATAGCCCGGGCACTGCAGCTTCACTGCAAGGCATCCGGCAGCCTTGAGGGTACAAAGCGAGCACAGGTCGCAGCTCCTCGTGTCCGGAGGGAGCCCGGAGCAGCTCTCCCAGGCCGCAGCCCCTCCCAGGCCCAGCTCCGGGCGCAGCCGGAGCCGCTCCGCCTGCGCGGGGCCGCTGCCGGGGCGCTGTGGCGGCTCCTCCCGCGGGGCGGAGCTGAGGCGGCCCCGGCGGCCCCGGCCCGGCCCCGCTGCGCTCCGAGCGCGGCCCCGGAGCGGCCCGGCCGAGGCGGCGAGGGACGGGCGGCGAGGGGCCGGGGGCATGGGGCGCTCCGGGAACGGGCGGACATCCCGGCAGAGGGGAGAGAGACGTGGCAGAGGGAGGAGTGAGCGGGAGAGGGGAGAGATGCTGGGAGGAGGGGGAAAATCCCAGGAGAGAGGGACGAGCCCGGGAGTAGGGGAGATCACGGGACGGGGGCGGGGGTGAGATCCGTGGCAAAGGGTGGGTAGCCTTCCAAGAGGGTAGAGGCCGGGAAACAGGAAAGAGCCCTGGGAGAGGGGGGAGATCCTGGAAGAGGGAGGAGTAATCGGGAGAAGGGCAGATCCAGGGAGACGAATAAAAGCACTGGCTACAGCCCGGGAAAGGAGGGAGCTTGGGACAAAGGGTAGCTCGGGACTGGGGAAAAGCCGAGAGAGGAGGCAGAACCCAGGAGACAGGGGACAACCTGTGAACGGGGAGGAGATCCGGAGTAGAGTGGAGAGGGCCTGGGAAAGCGGGGAAAGACATGAGAGAAGAGAGCCCAGTGGGGGGAGTCCAGGAGCGGAGGCTCCTGCAGGCGGACTGGGAACCCGGAGAGCCCGGAATCACGGAGTCCTGCAGCCGGGCCGAGAACGGGCGCGGGTCAGTGCGGTTCGGGAGAGCGCGGCTGCGGGGCTGGCTCCGGAGGCGGAGGCGCGTGGAAAGCGCTGCTCGGCAGCCCCGGCGGCGCTGAGAGCACAGCCCTGCCCGGGGAGGCAGCGCCACGGGCGCCGCTCGGCTTCCCAGCCCGGCCACGGCACCGCTCGGCTTCGCCGCCGGATCCGCGGCAGCTCGGAGCATCGCTCCCTGCCCGGGCCCGAGGCTCACCTGCGCCAGGTGCACCAGCGCATCGCCTCTGCCTTGACAACCCAGAGCGAGCAGTGCCCGGCAGGGACTGCAGATCCCCATTGGTGGCAGAGAAAGAAGAGCAAGGAATCTTCCATGGGAGAACCTAGGCAATAGGATGGGGTGTCAGTGTCCAATGTGTTCAGATGCACTCACAATGGTGCTTTTGCTCTTGCCTCAGAACATGGAAAAGAAGTGGGCAGACACAAATCAGCAGCTGGTTGCAATATCCAGGGATCAGTTATCAGAAGAAAATGCTAAGCAACTGCTGGAATGCTTAATGGATGACTGATTACCATTTGCCAAGTAATCTGGATTTGTTAGGGGCAGCATACTTCTGTCTCAAAAATTACTCTACAGATATTCTTAAGAAAATTTTGAAGAAAGGCTCATACACCCACATTTTAATGCAGTTGCTGTGGGTTTCATAAATGAAATCTGCTTTTATGTGTCAATGTTCCTAAAGATATGTGGGGTTTTTTTTTCACACATGCATGCATGCTAAATTTGAGAATCTAAGGTAAGGTCTTTTTATAGGGGATATGGAAGAGACAGGTCTTCAGCTAGCAATATGTCAGTGAGAGATAGCTGAGCGATGATTACTGAGAAGAAGAACAGGCCTGCAATAGAGGTGTGAGCTGCATTGCACAGCGCTTGCTGTGGGCCAGAGAGCACAAAGCAGTCTGGCCTAGTGGGCCTGAATATTTCTGCCAAACACTCTGCATCTCACACCTTTGCTCGGGCTCAGTGCAGAAATGCAGGATTGCAGGCGCTTCCTCCCAGAGCTGCGTGAGGCGCTGGCTCCTGCAGATGGGCCCTGCCAAGCTGTCCCTGCCTCACGCTGGCCTCGCTTCCCCTGGCACAAGAGCCGGGCCTGAAGGAGGCTGCCCTGTGCTCCAGCCTGCCGAGCAGCCCGGCTCCCTGCCCCGGTGCCCAGAGTGCTGCACACACTGCTGACCTTTGCCAGGAGTTGCAGGGCAGCCGGCAGAAGAGGAGGAATCCTCAGGCAGCCCAGCGGCCCTTGGCTGCCCTTGGCCTTTCTCTGCTGCTAGGCACACTCCAGACGGCCAATGCCTCCAGGCTGGGCTGTGTCCAGCACGGCTGCGCTTCCCCTCGGCAGCTGCCAGCTGCCACCTGGGCTCTGAGAGTGGAGGATTCGCCCGCTGCCAGGAACAGGCACCCAGGGCCCGGCTGCTGCCTCTTGCAGCTCCAAGGGCCTCCTTCCAGCCTGCCTCTGCCGGGGCTCAGCCTCCTCCGGCCTCTGCTGGGGCTGTGCTGGGGCTCCACCCCAGGCAAGGCCGGGCCCACTCTCACCTCCCAGGCGCTGACAGCTCTGCACCACAGGAGACCTTCCTGAGCACCCTCTCTGATCTTTCTGCTTTCTCACTTGAGCAAGGCTCTCCTCCAGCCAAAGAGATTATTGCATTTTGGGATACAAATCCAAGTGGTAGGAGCCCCAATGTTCTCCAGTCACAGCTGAAGGCCTGCATCTGCTCAGGGTGTTGGGTTGCCTCATTCTTCTTTTGGTTTCGCCTTCAAACGCCATTGCCCTTTCTGCCTCAAATAGAAATACCAAAGCTGGCCAAAAACAGACCAGTGGACCAGATTCCAAAGTCAGTGTGCTCTGGAGAGGATGAATGAAGAACATCCTTCTTCCCCACTTGCACACCATGCCAAAGACACCATGTCACTTTCCACCTTTAAGAAACAACAGACAATTCAGAAGAAATTCTTGAGCGTATTCGCAGAGTGAGAAGGAAGGGAATCTTCAAGGTGAGTTGTGGTTTCAGAAACTGTATTCATTTCCAATCCTACTCTGCAGTCCTATTAGACAATCCTACTCTAACCCTAACCTTAACCCTAATCCTAATCCTAATCCCAATCCTAATCCTAATCCTAATCCTAATCCTAATCCTAATCTACAATCCTGCTGTAAACTGGTTGACGAATAAATGGTCTTGATGTGATTGTCACATTGTTGTCTCTCTCCTCTTCTTCACTGAAACAATCAGTGGCACCAGGCTGGACGCAGGCTCAGCAAATGTTACAAATGGATGCTGCCAAAAGGGAAAAAAAACAAATCAACAAAAAATAATGGACCATGACTTTCCAAGTTCAGTGCTTCACAGTTTTCCTCTGGCTTATAGAAGGATGCAGGAAGAGGACCAATGGGACCATCTACACCTCCATCTTTATGTGCCGGACTTTGCCATCACAGGCAAATGTGGCCCAGAATCCCACTCATCCATTTATCCAGGTGTCTTCATCTTGCTAGGATTTTTGCCCTGCCAGTGCTTTAGAAATGGTGCTTTGTTTCTTTGGAATTTCTTCTTTTCAGGAATCTCTAAAGCCTCACACTGGTCCCTCTCTTTGAAAGACAGGCACTGTGCTGATTCCCACAGGGAGACAGAGCAGTGTCTACCTTTCCATGGCCTGCCCCTCGTGTGCTGGATGGCTCCTTCCTTCCCAGCAGGGCCAGCTCAGTGGCACTGGGCCCTGCAGTTCCCTCTCTGCCACACAACCCGGCAGTAACCCTGGCACAGTTCCCGTCTGCTTGAGCATGCCAGGCAGCAGATGGGGCTGGGACAAGTCCCTCCCAGCTGTCCCTGTTTGCGTGGCAGAAACCTCTAAGGGTGGGCTGGGGGGCGCAAACCAGGGCCACTCAGAGGCTCACAGTGAGCCCCCCAAGACCCCTCCTGCCCACAGCCAAATCTCTGACCCCTAGGCTGGGACTGGCTTCCTTGGGTTCCTGCACCACCATTTCATGTCTCTGTACTCTGCATTGCTCTACTTCAATTCTTTTGCCATTAGATAAAATTGAACACCCCACCAAATGACAAAAGAGGGAGACTGAACCAGCCAGAGGAGCTCCCTGACTCAGGAAATGCAGAGAGAGATGGAGTTACTCAGTTTTGTGAAGAACAGGCCCCCGGGAGACTTTATTGCCACTTTCCAGGACTTCAGAGTGGCTTTGAAGAAAGTGAGGGACATCTTTTATAACAGGGCCAGTTACAATAGGATGTGGGTAAATATTTTGAAACACAAATAGGATCTAATCAGAACTTGTTTACTCGGAGCATGGTGCGACCCTGGCACAGGTTGCCCCAAGAGCTTGTAGGTGCCCCATCCCTGCAAGCATTCCGGCTCCAGTGGGAAAGGGCTCTGAGCAACCTGATCTCTTTAAAGATGTCCCTGCTCATTGCAGGACACTTGCACCAGAGGACCTTTACAGGGCCCTGCCAGCCCAGCCCAGTCTAGGATTCCTCACCATTTTCATTTGAAGAGCACCAAGAGTGGAGGTGAGGAGGAAGGGGGCTCATGTGATGCCTTGGACTTGAGTGAAGGAGGAGCCCATCCCTCAGAGCCTGTTTCACCTGCAGCCCCTTCACATTTTACCTGCAGGAGCTGCCTGGCAGACCAGCGCTGCTCCTCGTCTCTCTGCAGGCAGCAGCTCAGGAAGTCACGCAGGCAAGGCGAGAATCGGTTGGGCTGCTGCAGCCGTGGGGTCCCTACTGTGGCTATCAGTTGTGTAGCCTGGAGGAAAAGGAGACACCAGGCTCCACTTGCTGCTTTCACATCTCTAAGTGCTCTCCCACCTCCCTTAGTTTAACCTCTGTTCTTCAGTGGCAGTTTCTGCCCTGGCAGAGACCCAGAGATGATTTTCCTTTACCAACCAAACACCCAAACCCTGATGCAGCCACAGCTTTTCCACCATCCCGAAGATCTTGCCTTGGCAGCTGATTTCATTGACTGACCTAGTTAGTGGGAACTACATCAGCAAAAGAACATGTGCTTCCCTAAGGATTCACACCAGCTTGAGAGGCTTTTTGGAAGAGGGACTATGCTATACAAATTAATTTCAAGGCTTAGTACATGAAAGGCATGTCTGCAGTGCTTGTTGGTCCTTTAAGCGCACGTGCCCAAGAACAAAACTCATCATTCTTTTTGTGCTTTTCTTGAAAACAATGGTAATTGGAAGGAAAGAAAGGGAATTCATCAATTAATCCCCAGGTAAGAAAATCAACATTTGCAATCTCATCTTCAGCACAGACATATTTAGATGCCTGCACAAATGTATTGGGATGAAAATTCCTGCTTGGGCACAAAGGAGCCACCTGCAGCTCTGTCTCTCAGCAGTCTGAAAATCGCAGGTTCCCATTTTGCAGCAAAAGAAAAATTGTCATGGTCAGAAGAAGGAGAGGTGCCATCTCTATCGCCACCCTCTGCTCATTTGGCTGCTCAAGTCAATGCATTAATGGTAGGCCCATGCCAGAAAGAGCCAGGAAACAAAGGGGAGGCTTTGGCAGCCTGTCCGCATCACCAGGCTCTGGCTTGGTGACACAGAGAATGTGCCTATTGCTAGGAGAGAAACACGGTGACTGAGTGTTTCAGCAGCACTGTACAAGAAGCAGAAGAGACTCAGTGGTCTTTACACTCTCATGCCCAGGTTTCAGGCATGTTTCCCAGTGAGAAGAAACTGCTCAGGGAGTTAGGCTCATCTCTAAAGATCACAGTTTTAGAAACTTTGTTGGGTTTGTGTTGCCTTCCTTCCTTTCTGGAAAGATAACAGCAGTTGTCAGATGCTTCTTTTCTGCTCTTAAGGCCATCTCCACAGCCAAAGGACTGGAAGCACTTAAAAGGCAAAGGAAAGTGTTGCCTGAGAATAGAGTTTGTTTGGAGTTTGTTTGCATGTGGTAAGGCTTGTATTCCCCCACTGCTGAACCAAAACTACAGCAGATGCTGATGTGTTGCAGGCACATTTTTAGGAGGGGTCCTTGGTGGAAGCAGTTCAGGCAGATGGCAATGGGCTTTTGTCCAATGGCACGCAGGACAACGGACAGGTGAGAAAGACAGTGGGATCAGTGAGTATTTGCTCCTTACCGTGATGGGACTTTGGTTCCAGTAGGGAGGTTCTTGCTCTATCATTTCAATCCCCACAATTCCAAAAGACCATATGTCCACTTTGGGACCATATGGTTGACCTGTCAGCACTTCGGGCGCCAGCCACCAAGGAGTCCCGACTACCGAGCACCGTCTGCTCTGCTGAGGGCTGAGCTGAGTAGAGAGGCCAAAATCACCTGAGGAGAAAGCAAAACACTGTTTTTATTTGAATTCTGTGCAATTAGGAAAGCAAGCCAAAGAATTCCCCAGTAGAAGTGTTTGAAAATGTGCTGTTGAATCTCCTGGCATTGGCGACTTTTAAACTCCCCCCATTTTTTACACTGTCTCCAGTAGTGTCTTTTGTTCTTTGGAAGCTTTAGACTTGTAACTCCCTCCCTCGGGAAGGGACACACACAGAGCAAGGCCACTCTTGACTGCTTGTTCCTTCTCCTGTCCCTGTGCACGTTGCAACTGTGCCCTCAGCTCACAGCGGGTGTCCCTGCGCTGCCACCAGCACCATTTTTGGGGAGCTGGCTGTCACTCAAAGCAGCCCCACCCCCACATCCCTGGAATGCTGCTCCTGACCAAGAATACACTGACCCAGCTTGACAGAACCATCGGTTTTGAGAAGGATGTTATCACTCTTCACATCTCTATGGATCACATGGTTTGTGTGAAGAAAATGCAGTCCTTGCAGGCACTGAGAGAGAAAACAGAAAGAGGAGGGCAAAAATGAGTGATGTGATTTCATCCCATAAGAAAGGCAACAAAGAATCCAAAAGATTCCCTCTCCAGGGAAATGGGCAGTAATGGCAGAACACAGTGCCACTGAGAGGAAGTGCTTGCTGCTCCAACACTTGCAGAGCAAGACCTTTCTGAGGAAAGGCATGTCAGCTTCTGAAAGAGCAACAGCCAGGATGCAAACCAGCCAGGATGACTGCTGCTGCAGTGCATGTGCTCAGAAGCAAAGAGCCTTTTGGCTGCACTCCTGTCCTTGGATGCTGAGGCCTGAGAGAAACGAGTCTCTCTCTTTTTTCTTTGCTGATCATTTCAAATCAAGCCACCAGCACCTTTGCTTTCACAGGCAAGGAATGCAGTGAAGACAGACTCCAGGCAAACATTTAGAGAGGCAAGGTGGAGAACAGCAAATAAAAAGACATGAGCCAGAGCAAGAATACAACAGCAGGAGAGAAGAGTACTGGCACTGAGTACAGGGAGTGCAGGGGCACTGGCAGGCCTTTCACTTGAGATGCTTTTACTTGCCCATAGCATAGCAGCAACACAGAACCAAAGCTTGGCACAGGAAATCACTGCAGGTCTGAGCCCCTGTTTCCCAGACAATCCTGCCCAAGCCCTTGGACACACAGATGGGATTGCTGACCTCGCGACTGATGGCTGCTGCCTCATCTTCATACAGGGAGGTCGTGCTGAGGATATCGTTCAGGGTGCCTCCGTCCATGTACTCCAGCACCAGCCAGAGTTCCTCACCCACAAGGTAGCTGAAAGAAGGAAACAAGGCCCTGGAGATGAGCATGCATGGCTATGTTGATTTTTGCTTCCAGGTTTCTTATTTCCAGATGCCTTTGTGACAAGGACAGAATCATAGGAATAGATATTCCCTCTTGGCTGTGCATTGTTTGCAAGCTGTGCAGTCTCAAGGAGAAAGGCACAGCTGTGAAAAAGGAGATGTCTTAGATGGCTGACAAGTGAAAAATGCAGTTTAGAAACAGCCCAGATAAAAAACCGTTCAGGCATGGTGTTTCTGGAAAGAAGCACCTAGTCTTCCTGGCATGCCCAGCAATGGCAAAGAGTGGCAACAATCCAAGGGAAATCCATTTTAGGAGGGTTCATCAGCACTTCAGAAACTTGAAAAAATCAATCCCAAATAAATGTGGAGGCAGTAAACTTCGAGGCTGATGACTAAGGAAGATACAGCTGATCCAGGTATTGAATAATTTTGGAATAATTTTCAAACTAGGTGTGCCAGGGAAGACTCATGCAGACAGGATGCACTCTCTTCTCATCCATTGGAGATGAGTAGAGAGATAGGAATAAATAAAAATTAACAGCTCTACTTTCTGCCACTGACCAAAGTGGGTTTTTAACCTCTCATGTTTGCTGTATGTAAATGCACACATGGGATAAGACCATAACCACTCACCTGTCTAAATAATTCACAACATTGGGACTCCTGTACCTCTTCATGATTTGGATTTCATTAACACTTCGTTCCATCCTCCTTGGTCCTTGAATATCTATTTTCTTTATGGCCACCTAAAATGACATTGAAAATCAGTAACTTGAGCAGTTGGCGGCAGGAGACAACAATGCACATGGAGCAAGTGATTTTGCAATGACAGAGCTGAGCTGTGCCAAACTGCCTTGTGATTAGGCACTGCAGTAATTAGGAACTGACATTCCAACAGCCTATTTCTCTTCTCCCTTGGGAACTCGTTACAGGACACGTGGGGCCACTGACATTTTGCCTTGTCCACTTGGTAACAGTTGTGTCTCAACTATCACACACAGACGTCTGAGCACAATCTCTGCTGCTCTTTCTAGGATTCAGAAGAAGTATTCCATGCCTTAATATTCTGTGGATACATCTTGGGCTATGGGCAGGGCTTAGGGCTTTTAGGGCACCTTGCAGATCTCTCCCCATGTGCAGTTGCCAAGTGCAGCACTGCGGGTTGCTAAGGAACTACCAGTAACTTTCCGATGGATTTGCTGGCAGCCAGAATCGAGAATTCAGGACTGTGAAGCTGTAGCCCCAAAGAGCAGGGAGGTGCTCTAAGGCACCACCTTTGTTTTAGCAATGGAGAGCGAGTGAGCGCGTCCTTGTCTGAAAGAAAGCGCTGCCCTGCGTGCCTGCCTTCCGGCAGCTGAGGAGGACAAAGTGCCAAATGTATTTTGCAGGCTGGCACCAGTCTGTGCTTCTTGTGCCTTTTCAGCACGGCTCTAGCCAAAGCTGCATCCACAGCTCACACCAGAGGGGAAAGCCCCTCAAGAGCAGCAGAGTCTGCAGGGGCTGTTGACATTTACCTCTCCTCCTGTGGCAGTGTCGAGTGCTTTAAACACCTCTCCAAAACTCCTAGAAACAAAAGAGAAGCAGAGAAAGGAGAAGCCATTTAGATCTTGCAGTGAAAGCCAGCCCACACAGGAGATCTGTGCTGTAAATGCCTAAAACCTGCAGGACACTGGAAGCATGGAGATGTCCTTGACAATGCCTTCTGAGCACACTTAGAAATTCTGATCAGCACTGACAATCTAAGCCCAGTGCCTGAACACATTTGCAGCTTGTCTGACTTCACGCCTGATACCTATTCCACCAGCAAAACACTTGATGCATAGTTATGTAAAATTAGCATTGCTTGGACTCACCCACTGCCAATATTTTCCAGTTCAATGTATTTGATGATGGGATTTTCCATCTTCACCATTCTCCCTGAGGGAAACAAAATGCAAGATGTTTACTTTAAAGCAGAGATCCCACCTTCTCAGAGATACAAAAGGCAGCCACACTGTCTGGGGCTCTGAGCCCTCGCTTGGTTAGCCAGCTCTGAGCTGGCTAACAACAACAGGAACAGGAACTGGAAACACAAGAAAAGAACAGCACGTCCACAGCGCAAGTCTGGCTGGCACAGAGACTGATTTCTTGCATCCTTTGAAGTCAGAGGCCTCTTGACAGCAGAGGAGTCTCCTCTCAGAGGAGACTGAGACCAGAAGAGAATACCTACCAAGGAAAATAAGTTTGTCATCTTGAAACGTTTAGGAGAGCTGGATCTAGCAGTGCCTTTGTTTTCTTGGCAATAAAGACTGCGAGATTTAGAAAAGGTTTCCGACTTGCTAAGATTAAATGCACCTGCACATCCAGAATCAATTGGTCTGAACAGATGTCAAGTTCAGAACAGGAGGAATATTGCCAAGTGTTCCCATCTTTTCCACCTTGCAGCAGTTTGCCATAAGAATGCCTCTGCGTTAGTAAACCAGAGCAGCTCATGCCAGAACCAATTGCGACGGGGCTTTCAGCATCAAGACCCTCACCCTTTATGAGCAGGCTGAGCTCAAAGACGCCCCTGCCCGTGCCCTGCGTGAAGAACCACGCCGCTTCTCTTCACCCTGACAGCGCGGATCAGTCGCTCCCATTGCACTCGCCCTCTCGGCACCGCACATGTCCCCATCTTCCCAACTCGGCACGGCGGGCACAGGCACAGAAGACAGCAATGCTCCTCAGGCACCCCTGTGACACAGAGAGCTGCCCAGAGCAGATGCTGACCCTCTTGTGAGTCCAGGCCGTGCGAGGCAGAAGCCGGCCCAGAGAAGGGGCTGCTGCCTCAGGCAGCTCCGCGCTGCAGCAGCCGGGCAGCAGCGGGACCCTCCCAGCTAAGGGAGGCTCCAGCCTCTGCAGTCCCTCCAGCCCCCAGGGGCAGGGCAGCGACCACAACAAGGCTGGCAAAGCCCAAGCATGAGCACTGACAGACACTGATGGGAAGAAGCCACAGCCAGCCTGAGCCCTGTACAAGCTTTTGCCCCCATTCAGGACACAACAGGATGGGCTTTGAGATCAGCCCCACCGAGGTGTGGATCAGTGCCCTTTTTGTCCCAACAGGTGATGGTAGACACAGAATCCACTGGGCTCTCTTCTCAATTCTTCCAGGTCTTATCTGAGAGCACAGCACTGGCAGCTCGTATGGGCAAGAAGCAGATTCATTGGGTTGTGCTGCAGAATCACAAAGGGCTTGATTTGTTCTCCTGGAGACTGATCTCAGCAGGGCTTCTACCAGTGGCTAGAACTAAGGCAGTCACAGCCTTCTGCTGATGCAGGAACAATTCCTGCTTCTGCCTTCGGCAGAGAGGGAAGCCCAGGCAATCTCCAGCCAGTCTAAGCTGCCCTCAGAGGCAGCAGGAACACCCAGAGCTCTCTCTTGCTGCCTTGGAGCAATGCCAGCACTTCTGTGACACTGAAGTGAGGAGAACCCTTTGGTACAGCTCTGCTGACATGTGCACACAATACACTGTCCCTCAGATAAGAAAGATAGCAGACGTACTGTGTTGCTCCAGGGAGTCACCCGCCATCTCCAGTTGCTGAGCAGCAGCTGGGTCAGCACGGGAGGTGAACCAAGTGCTCAGGCTCCACGTCTTCGGCTGGGGAGCAAAGGCTCCTTGGGACGGCGATGCTGCAGCAGCTTCAGTGTCAGATTTGGTGTAGATCTGAGAGAAGAAATGAGTTGATGTCAGGAAGGTGTGGCAGAGATTGCCCTGAAATGCAAGAGAGATTGCCATTTGAAATGCAAGCCCTTAGGAAGCTGCTGTCAGCCACATGCAGAGATCCTCAACCGGATTGCTTTGGATGTCCACTTGTGAAACCAAATGCTCAAAACCAAAGGCTGGTTTTACTCAAGTTCATAGCCACTTTCTTGTTCTAAAGGATGACTGCAGCAACGACCGCTCCAATTCCTCCCAAAGACTCCTTTCCCCCTCCTAGGTCTGCAGATACATTTGCAGCTCCTCATTCTAATGTTCTACCTCCTGCCATGAAATTCTCTTTTTCTGCACCTTCCTTGGGACGTGCTTATCCTGCAGCCTCTCTGGATGGTACAGTTCCTGGGCCTCATGCCAGCTTCGGGGCTCTTGGTTGCCCGTCATTTGCTGGAACTCTCTGCAGGCTGCCAGGTAGGATGGGGAACCTTCCACCTGAAGTCAAACAGAACAAAGCAGTCAGAGACTACAGCTTGTCCCCGTCAGCCAGGAGTCATCGACTGGGAAGAAAGTAAAGGACAGGAGGAGATTCACAAGGGATACAGACAGCTTGTAGCTCATATTCCAAATCTATGTGAATGACCATGTTCACCTGCAAAAACACCTCAAGAAACAAGGTCACCTGGAAGAAGCCAGCAGGAGTTCATTGGGATGACTGCTGGCTAAATGGCCAAGGGAGTAATGCCACTGTCTAGAGCATCAGCTGAGATTCAGCAGAGCAGGAAGTGTCCTTGAGAGCAGCTCTGACAGAGGCCTCATCAGGATGGCACTCAGAGGCAACACCCCACCCCCCTGCTGCTCTGCACTGCAAAGGCAAGGAGGGCAGAAACCACCCCTTGGGTGACTGCAGTGCCTATTGATATTTCACTCGCTTTTCTAAAGCCTTTTGCTCCTCAAGGAGGCAATTAATTTTCTCTTTGATGATTTTAATTTTTTTGTCTGTCCTCTCCTTCTTTGCCTTGATCCTAGCCTCAGTTTCCTGCAGCTGCGCCGGCACCTGTTTTTCCATGTGCTGTAAATAACAACGGAAAGGACTCTCTTTCATGAGTGGAGTGGCTGCCATTCTTTCATTCACCTGTTTTTGTTGACTGTCCCTCTGCATAGGGAGATTCTTCTCCTCTTGGATGTCTTCATTCCCCCTCTTCACTGCCATGTCACTCTGAGCTTCGGGCAGCTCTGCTTGTGGTTCTACCTTGATGTTCTGTGCACACAAATGCAGAGCAAGTGACTGGGAGCTGCCATCAGACTCAGCTTTTCCCTCTTTTAGCCTCAAAATCACATTGGTTCATCCCCTTTCTTCTGCTTCCCTACCCACATCTGCTTCCATTGAACCCTCCTGTCCCAGGGCTGTTCTCTGCAGATTCCAAGGCTCTGTGCTTCCAGTGCCTGTGGGATTCCTGGCCTCCTCAGTCCCAAGAGCTGTTGTTTATGCCCTTCTTCCTGCCCTTCCCTCTGTGCCCTGGCCAGTCAGGCTTACCTGGTCTTTCTCCTGTGGCACTTCCACCTGCTGCCCGAGCTGCTCTTCCTGCTCTCGGGCTGGGAACAGCTCTCCCTGAGTCTGGCATGGTGTCTCTGATGAAGCACTCTGCTCCTGCTCTCTCTCTAGAAGCACCTGCACAGAAAGCAAGAGAAGACGGGTTTCAGCTTCCCATATGACCTTTGTGGGCCAAGACCCAAAGACTGCTGGGCTCAAACGTTCCCAAAGCACTGTGCTGCCGCTCTGCTGGGTCATTCTCTGTTTGAGGGGAGGCACAGATTCCAAAGTGACCCTGGCCCTACAATCAGGGGCCATCTGGGACTGAAGCTGCAAGAGCCTCTCAGGCAGCTGACAGGGAAGGTGTGGCATTTCTCAAGGGTCTGGTAAGGGCCTCCCTCTGCTTCTACCATGTCCTGTTTGTCTCTCCTGAAGGGATGCATTTAGGTGAGCACTGCATCTTCCACTGCTTTGGAGCAGAGCCAGGAAGATTCAAATAGATAGATAGATAAACAGATCTCACTTTTATAATCTCTCTTTACTATACTGTGGGATTTACATTCTTTGAACGGAGAGAGATCTAGATCTCTCTCCTAGGTTTTTTTTAAGGAAAGGTAGTGAGAAACTTAGAGAAGAAGAGAAAACAATATTATCTCTACTTGCTGTTCTTTTTGTTTAGTACATGAAGAATGTGTATAGTGATTGTTTACTGAAAGTGATTTGTTAATTGCATTTTAGGGATAGTTGTTTAGATTGATTAGGTAATTAGATAAAAGACTGTGTGGAGACAGTCACTTGTTTTTCTTTAGTATCTTTTTAGTATAGTATTTCTTTACTATAGTTTTACATAGTACTAGTGTAATATAACGTAGCTTAATAAAGCATTTGCTTAAACTTCTACATCATGGAGTCAAAGCATATTTTTCGCCACGTGGGGGGTCACCCTGAATCAATAATGTCCTTTCTGTCGCTACACACATCAACAGTCGGTAGCAGTGCCCCAATCAGAAGCCATCCTGAACTTGCTCTCCTGTTGCTTCAGTAACCCACACTCTTGGGGAATCTGGAGCATGTGGGTCCTTATGGAATGCAGTCAGACCCAGAGCACTGCACTGGGAACTGCACTCTTTGTGCATCTGTGCTCGGGCAAGTTCTTCTCTTGCACTTGACCACACTGATGGTGCTAAAGTGGCTGGAATCAGAAATGCAGCCCAGCCCCTCCCACCTCCTCTAATCTCTGAGGGCCAGCTGGAATTTAAACGCATTGATTTCCTGCTCAAGTCCAAAACAGCACACACTGATTCCCTGGGCTGCCAAAAGACACGGGAGCCGTTGACTGGAAAATGATGGGCAAGCCCTGCTGGCCGGTCTGGCACCAGAGCAGCTCGTTCTGCACCAACATCCCTGCCCCAAACTATGTGTTCTTGTGCAAAAATACTGCATTATCCAGAACTGCCTCTTTGAAAACTAAAATTCTAGGAGAATTTCTGCTGGTGCTGTAAAAGTGCAGGAAAGACTGAGACAAAGCTCCCTTGCTCCCTGGAGAAGGAGAAATTGCACCAGGGTTCTCTTTCTATCAAACAAAGAAATCAACAAAATATGAAAGTGTTACTCACACCACGGTCTAAAGCACTTGGATGCAGTGAGGGGATGTCTGGAAGGGAAACAGGCCTTGCGCTGAGCTTTGGATCTATGGATCTAAGGCAGCGATTTATGGAAGTCCGCCTGAAGGTGCCTCATGAGCCCCCCATTGTCCAGGCTAAAGCTCCCTCAGCACCTCCTCCCTGGCCTTGTGCTGCACCCCCTTGCCCAGCTCCCCTGTCCTTCTGTGCACACGCTGCAGCCCCTCCATGACTTTCTGCTCCCCAGGGCCCATAAGTGCACACAGCACTCCAGCTGTGGCCGCAGCGCTGCCCAGCACAGGGCCACGCTCACTGCCCTGCTCCTGCTGCCCCACTGCTGCTGGCACAGCCACCATGCCCTTGGCCTTCTTGGCCCCCTGGCCACACGCTGCCTCATCTTCAGCTGCTCAAGGCCGCCAGCCCAGCATCCTTTTGGCCCACGTGGCTCCCCAGCCACAAAGGTGCCCATTTCACTTCAGATACAGCAGGCATCATTGCAAGATGGCCTTCCTGTTCTAACACCTCATGTTCCAAGTAGATATTAGCCACTGCCCCTTCTCACCAGCGAGGGCTCCTTGTTGAGCTCCACGTGGCATCTGAGCTCCGGGTGCAGCCTGTCCCCGCACTCGCTCAGCAGGTGCCTGGACACAACCGACAGGGCGCTGGCACCGTGCTTGTTCAAGTGCAGACCCTGCAGGGCCGTGACAGCCTCCGGCCTGCCCTCTGCCACTGCCCTGACAGAGTCTGCTGCTCGCTCCGGGGAGGCTGAGGTGACATCAGCCCCTGCCTGCAGCTCAGCCGTGCCCTCGGTGGTTGCGGCGCTGGTATTTCTGCGCCCAAGGCCCAGGAACCTCTGCAGTATCTGCAACAGAAAGAAGGGCAGGAAGAGAGGGACGTTCCATGGCCTGCTCCAAGCACAGCGCTGGGCCTAGCAGTGCCAGAAGGCCCAGCCCAGGTGGGGATGGCCACAGGTACCTGCGCTGGTCTGTGGAAGCAGCCGTGAGTGGGGTCCTGCTCTTCTGCCCCATCCTTGCCCGCATCTGGCAAAGAGCAAATGCAGCCAGAGCTGAGGGGCTGCGGGAGAGGCCAGAGAACATGGCCCAGCCCTGCATGGCCCAGGCAGGGACAACCCCTGGGTGCCCAGGGGACAGAGCACAGCCAGCAGGGGCAGCCCCAGCCCCTCTTACGTCCTGTCTTTGGGGACATCCTTAGGGGCAGGGATGGGATGGGGCCAGGCCGGCCGCAGGCACCAGCTCTGCGGCCCGGAGCTGCCACTCACCGTCCTGCACTGGCTGCAACTTCTCCGGCTCTGCAGGCTGCTGTGCTGGGGAGGCTGCAAGCCCTTTCTTTTTCTTGCCCCGAAGCACCCTGAAGAGCCTGAGTACTCTGCCTGCCATCTCGCTTTTTAGTCTCTAGACAACTTTGAGCCTGATACCTGGGAAAAGCTCTGATTGAGAAAGTCCCGCAGTCTGGCCGCAAGGCCAGCCGCAGGAATTACGCCTTGGAAAAGCTGCGGGTCAGTGACGAAAGAGCTGGCTGTGTGGGGCTCCTCACAGCACAGCTCTGCCACGTCCTCTCCTCTCACGTGCACCGAGCACTGTGGCGTTGCTCCGTCACCGCCAGCAGCCACTTCAGCACGTGTCACAAAGGGCCCTGTTCCATTCCATTCCATGGTAACCGTGCTGTGCCGTGTCAGCAAGGGCCCTTGGACACGCTGCCAAGTGCTCTGGGGCTACCCCAACCCTGCCCCAAATGCCTCTGATTGGAACAAATCCATTGCCCCAAGTGTATAAGACATCCTGGGACACAGCAAGCCCAGCCAAGTGCTCAGGGGAGGACTCTCCACGGTGCCAGGCCAGCACAGGCTGGCTCTGGAGCAGAGCAGCTTCCAGCAAGCTCAGGGCAAACACATCTTGCCAAGAGTTAAAACTCACCAGATAGGGGAGGTGGCATGAATGTGTGCATCAAGGCCTTTGAATTCACAGCTCCCCAAGACAGCTTTGGGGCACTTGGCTGGACAAACAGGATCCGGCTCAGACCTGTGCTCAAAGGCGGGCAACAAACCCTGCCGCAGGTGCTTGGCTTGGTCTCTGCAGGCCCAGGCAGATGCCAAAGCTGCTCTTCACATCCTTCCCCTGCCCCTCAGCCAAGTGCGAGGACTGAAGGAAACACAGGAAGTCAAATGGAGACACTTGCACCTGTCTCATTGGGGGCTCCTGGGGAAGCAGTTTCCTTGGCAATCAAGCCCCTCTCTTCCAAGGGCACTCCCCAAATGTGTACATTTCCTGGGCAACACCAACCTGCCCTTAAGTGCGGGGTGCGGAGGTTCATGGGCATCACACCATAACCAATATGATCCAGTGAAGCTAAATTTATTATTCCTAAAAGGAGTCTATTTATAATAAATCTCTACTGTCTATGCCTCTCTAGCTAATATATGACAGGTTAATCCTAGTTGTTCACACTTCTAAAATAGAATGCGGATTGGATTATCTAAGTTTTCATGTGTCTTGCTGGGGTTGTATGGCCCCCCCATGGCTCACTTTCCCAAGCTTGCTGACAAACATGCTAAGTCCTGATGACTCTTCTTCTTGCGTCTTCTTCAAGGATATACCAACCCCATTTCTGAATATGTCCATAATTCATTCTTTGTGAACGTGTCCATTATTGCAAGCAGGCTGGATTGTGCATCAGCTCAATAAGGCCGTTGTCTTGCAAAAACTCCTCCACCTGCAAAATATCTTCAACAGTTCCCCGCTTTTGGTTTTGCACAAGCCAGACTGATTTAAAAGCACGGTCAATTTCTTTTTGCCCACAGCGTAGTAAGCAAAGCACTATTAGCAGAAATGAAAAAAGAATGAAATACAAAGCCAATAATATGTAAGATTATTTATTCATTACATAGCCAAGAATACCTAATACCAAAGCATACTAAGTCCTTGAGCCAGCCTCTTATTTCCCAGGATTTTAGCCATTCATCCAAAGAATTCAAAACAACTGTCAGCTTTATCATCTTCTCCTTAAGCAATGACACTTTCTTGTCCATAGATTCAGAGTGCTCAGAGAGATTCATGCAACACATCCCTTCAAAATCTTCACACCCATCTCTCTGTGCTAGCAACAAAAACACTATTGCAGCCCTATCCTGTAATACAGCGTGGCGTATGCTACCTACATCAGTGGTAAGCTCATTCAGTATTGCAGATGTAATGTTAATTGGTTGGTCTGTCCAACAAGCCAATTGTTTGAATTGTGTAAGGGCCTGTGATGAAGCTACTCCTGGTGTAAAAAGTGATGCCAGTATAACCAAAGGCATATTCTACAATTCTACATTATCCTTACAGTCTGAGCCTAATAGATGCACACTACGTTTTGCACATTGGAATTTGTGCCTGATGTCAAGCATCTGTTGAATGCTAGAGGCAAACAGTGTCAATTTCCCAAAATAGCACAGTCCTCCTCATGCTTTCTCAGGAATCGCAGGCTAAGTTTAATCTCCACAAATGAGAAAAACTCCAGGAGGTGACATCCTTGCAGATTTTGGTTTTAGGGATACAACCATGTCCAATTGGCACAGTCTGCCGTGGTATTGTAATACCAGGAAGAAACAGGAGATATCCAAGTGCCATCATCACCGGGTTTTCCTGATTTCTCCCTAATCAGCTCTTTACCCCTGTGGTACTCATAGAACAAACAGTAATTTCCCGGTACTGATGCCAAAATATCTAATTCCTGTGGTCACTCTCTTGTAGTATTTAAACCTTGAACGATTGTAAATGCCTGAATTCCTAACGGATTTCTAGGGATGCTTTGTTTTTCACACCAAATTTCTGTGATCATCCCATTTTGATTAGTGCACCAATTTGAACAGGCCTTACTTAAGTTGCCATAAATTTGAGCTCTGGTCTAATTTCCCATTTCTTCCATTGAGTCTAAAGGAATTCCAATGAAACAGGTGCCAAATGGATCTGAAGGTGGAGCTAGTGATAGGCAGAAAGGTTCCTGCGTTGTTCTGTTAGCCTATGGAATCCTCATGTTAGCTCGCTGCTTTATCTTGTATACCCCCTGCGTTTCTTAATCACTCCACTAAGCAACATTGTTAATATTTGCCAGACTGGTGCCATTGTCGCCCTTGTGGTCCATCATGCCTGCGCTTTGCCCAAACTGCTTTAGCTTGTCCTCACGCCAAATCTCTCAAGTGATGTGTTTGTGGTATTGCTATTCTTCCTCTACATTCTGTAGCTAGTATCTTGCTCTCTAGCACAATTTGATTTACTACAGCAATTAAAGCAAGTTTAAACTGCAATTGCAGTAACAATCTTTGCGTATATATTTCTATCAAAGATACATCTTAGAGAAAACTCTGATATCTTCGTGAGTTATGCCTTAAAAATTTAGCTAATGCCATTCTCGGGGTACTAGTGTTAAGTGTGTAAGAGCAGTTATTGCATATTAGGTTGATAGGCTTAAATTATTGCTTTTCCCTCGGACCACTAATCAATTATGTTCTTGACAAACTTGTCGCCAAGTTTTTTAGTTACACTTGATACAATGAACCTTAAGCCATGGCTTACATGCACAACTATGCAGATACCAAGCATTTTCTCTCTTATTTACAACTTGTGAGGGAAGTGAAGGTCCATGTTGCTGGAATCCAACGAATGCCTTTATCTGTAAGTAAGCACATAGACCTTCTTCCTCTTCATTTCACTGTAGCTGGTCCTTGCCACAACCCTGCTGCTGGACTTTTGAACATGACCTGAATGCCGTCAGGCAATTCCTCCCTTGGATTATGTGTGAGGGCATGATGCACAAGAATATGTGCATCTTCCCTATCTCCTGCTGTTCTGAGCTAACTTGGCACAAAATTGGCTTTAGCTGTTTTTTTCTCAGGGGATAACCCTGGAGTTCCCCCTTTTTGTTTTTGCAGCATGTCCTTGAACATCTGATGGGCACGCTCAATAATTGCCTGTCCAGTAGGATTGTGAGAAATACCAGGGTCATGTCAAATACCCCATAAATTACAGAAACCTTTGAATCTTAAGGAACATCAAGCAGGACTATTGTCAGTCTTAATTGCTAAGGGGACACCTAATGCGGCGAAGAAATTGAACAAATATTTCTCAACATGACGTCTCACCTGTTAAGGGAGTACCCTATAAAACACAAGCATAGGTATCAATGCAAACATGTACCAATTTTTCCTGACCAAATTCTTATACATGAGTTACATCCATTTGCCATAACTGCGAGGGGTGAGTACCCCTAGGGCTAACACCATGCCTAAACCAATGCCATCTCGTTGACCGGTCAGGACAGGATCACGCAATACTAGAAGCATCAGCAAAGGGAATAGCAAATTGTTTACCTAACATTTTTGCAGATTGATGAAGAAATACATGAGAGGTTTTGGCCTGTCAGCCTGTACCACTTCCCTGTCACCTCTGTGCCACCATGGCCCTCGGCTGCCCCACAGCCCTCAGCCCCAGCAGCAGCTCAGGGTCAGCGTCCCTTTGGCGCCACCGCCCCCTCAGCCCCCTCAGCCCCCTCTGTCTCACCGTCCTTCAGCAGCTCCTCAGGGGACAGGGCCTGTGCCAGCGGCAGCTCCCACCGCTCCAGGGACAGCCGGGGCTGGAAGTGCTGCTCCGCCCGGCCCGGCCGCCAGCTCGGACCCAGCACAGGGACAGGGGACACAGGGGGAACCGGGGCAAAAGCAAGAGGTGAAAAAGGCAGCCGAGGAGGGAAAGAGGTAAAAATGCAGCCTGGGCTTACACAGCTCAATCTATGCATCTAAACTTCCACATACCTCTTACTAAATAACTAAGCATATTTCTAGAACTATATCTAAGCATCTAAATTTAAGCATCTAAATGTAGGCATCTAAATGTAACTCTATTAATGTATAAATGTAGATCTCAAAATCTAGAAATGTAACTAATTCTATCCCATCTAGAACAATAGAGATTAATTTAACTATATAGATGTATATATATGCACATATAAACACACCTCTGTAAATCTATAAATGTAACTATATGGATATAGAAAGAGAATTGTAGAAATCGATAATTCTATGTGTACACTAAGGGATTCCACCCGTCTGATGCTCACAGGCTCTCCCTCTGGTCCTTCTTCCCATGCAGGGCAGCCCTCCTGACAAGGCAGATCAGCTGGAAGTCTGGGAAGCAAAGGGAACACTGTGTCAATATTGGCCTCTCTGCATTATTTGCCCTTTTGGAATTAACTGCCCTTCTATCAAAGTCTGTAAAAGATGGGCCGAAAGGCAAAATCTCACTTGGCAATTTGTAGCCTGCTCTTCAAAGAGCCAGACTCCTTCCAGAAGTTTATAACTTGTGAAGTTTTGAAGTATCCCAATACACTGAAAGCCCTCAGTGTATTGGGATACTTTCGCAGGGCCAAGGGCCCCCATGAGAGCTTGAAACACAGACAGACCCAGCTGCCACAAAGAAGCCCAGCCTGGTTCTTTCTCTGTGCTGACAGAGACACCTCAGGGATGAACAGCTGGGTGACAAATGACCAGGTAATATTCGCTGAGGCATTTATGTATTAGCTGATGGACGTTGTTAGTGATTATAAGTATTTAGAAATAGCATCAGTTAGAACTCTTTTAGCTGCTTGTAATATAATAGAATCTATCAGCTTAAGTTTGCACTGCGTTGCTCATAGAAACAGTAGCGTAATGAATATAATATCTATGCATCACGTATGGAAACAACTGTGTGATGAACATATTGTGTTATAGACCCTAGCAAAACATAACGGGAAAAAAGGCTTGTGTGTAACTAAAATCAGTGTAAGGCTGTCCACTGACCAACCTGTCCAAGTGATAAAATAATCCTGACACAAACCAGAGCACCAGAGGACAATTAGAGAATGTCATGTGAAATTTAGGGAGAACCTACTAAAGCCTTATCAGAGGATGTGAAACAGCAGGAGACACAAGCAGAAATAAAATATGTTGACCTGATGCACAGGATGTCATGCAGTAAACCTGAGTGCGAAGCAGTCAAATTAAGGAGTTCCCAAAAGATCAGAAAATTCCGAAGAATGCTTGAAAAATTCATGAAACACATGAATATACTTGCCTCTCAGCAAAGTAACACCATAAAGCTAACACTGACACTTAGCACCAGGTGTTGTTTGGGTGTTAGCCCCGAGCACCACAGTGCTGCAAATATTGTCTTTTTTTATCCTATCAGTATTAAAATTTAATAATTCTAAGCAGTGAATTCTGTTTCTCACAGCTGTGAAGGAAAGAGCTCCCTAACAGGACTGCAGGCAGCACCAGCTTTGCTCAAGGATGCAGACCCAAAGTGCTCTCTCTCACCTTTAGCTCTCACTAATTTTAAGGGGTGATTTCAGATTTTCGTTGAGCTCCTGGATTTGTGAGTAATGATTTCCTTGGCCTCAGAGCTTCTGCTGCTTGTATTTTTAATGTATCTCACTACAGCTATCAGCAGAGTGGCACTACATGGATTTAATGCTTGGAGACAAAAAGCTCAGATCTCTACACTGACCTTTTGCTGGGCTTTTCCTCTCTTGCTTCAAGAGTCACTCAGGGTTGCCTCCAGAGCACTGACATCCTGCAGCAAACTTATCCCCACGGACATCAGCACAAAACTGGGACACCTGGCTTGGTGACACAACTGCCACAAGGTCAGGTTTATTCCCTGCTCTCTTGCCCCAGCAGAGGACTCAGTGTCAGAGCCTCTGGAGAAGCGTGGAGGGCAGGGCTCAGGCAGGTTGTGCCCGTGCACGATTTGAACTCAAGGCACCAGGAAGCACCAAGCCTGCAGACAGGAACTCAACCCTTCTCATCTCCCTCACTGCCAGAGGCAGGCTCAGAGCAGCCATCTCACCCCTCTCTGAACCAGTGGGACCTCTGTCCTTACCAAGCTCCTCGCGGTCCTGGGAATTGTTCCTGCGGCTCTCGGTGCCAGGCAAAGCTCCCTCTGCTGCAGCTCTGCCCACAGGCTCCCCTCCTGAAGACTCAGGGGCAACAATAATATTGCCCTTGAAAGAGAAACAGACAGGCAGAAAACCTTCCACCACTTACAAAAAACACCTGGTCCAAAAACTCCATGGCTCACACACTTCATCCCTTCTTCCTAACAACAACTCTGGGACCCAAAGCCCTTCAACAGTCAGAAAAATTGACTTCTCAAACACAGTCCAAAAGCTGTCAGAGCTGACAGTGTTGAACATGGGGGTGACACTGAACACATGAAATGGCTGCTAAGCAGGAGTCCTGCCAGCTCCTGGCAAAGGGATGTGCTTCTTCCTCCACAGCCCTGAGCACAGCAGTCTCATCCAGGCTGCAGCTTGGCAGGGACAGCATGGGAACACACATCTCTTCCCACAGAGATGCCCAAGAGCAAGGGGAAAGAGCTCTGCAACATGGACAGCAAGACTGGCCAGTTTGCCCAGCTGAGGATTTCCCAGATGGAAACTGGACTGCAGGCAGCAGCTTACTGAGAGGACAAGAAAGCTGCAGCTGCAGCCCAGCCCCAGCCAGGGCTCTGGGAGCTCCCACACACACGGCAGGGCTCACACAGCAGCAGCAGCTGCAGCCCAGCCCTTGCTTTGCCTTGGCCTTCCCACCCAAAAGAGGCACAGCCCACATCTGCTGCTGCAACAGAGGCACCTCTGGCGTGCCCCTCCCTGCCCGGGACACTGGGCCTTCAGTGCCACTTCCCCAAACACTCTTCTCTTTTTCCCATCAAACAAAGCCCCTTAGAACCTACAAAGCTTCCACTTCCTCCCCACAAATGCTGCTGCATCAGCGGTTCTTCCCAGTACATAAGCAAAAGATACCGCGGGGTACGGAGGGCAGAGTTCTTGACCCTTGCCACTTCACGTACGAGCTTGCCAAGTGAAAATCATCCCTTATACGCCATATGTCAATACCATCTTCTCCTATTTTCGGTTCGTCACTTTTCTGTCTCCGCCTTCCTCACCACCTTTACCACACATGCGCCACCACTCAGTTTGGTGGTCACACAAGTCTTTGGGGGTCGTCACTGATGAAGGCCCTGTAGTCTTCTTCATTGTCCTTTAATTCACCTTTGGGTTACACATGCGCATCAAGCCAGTATATAGCCAGTACAGCCAATGTAAGCCAAGACTAACGTATCACTCCCTCTACATATCAAGGCAATAAATCCCTTAGAATTAGCATTTGTTGGGACCGAACCAGGTTCTTGCTCATTTTTAGCACCTGTATCTTCAGCTTCATTCCTGTGGTCCTTGAGAACAGCTGCTGGGAAGAGGGGTGGAGCCCCTCCTCTCCCTCTCTTCTTTGGCATTACAACTTTTTAACTATTTATTATTCTCAAATATTAATTACTCTATCAATATCAATTACTGTTTCAAATTTTATCAGCACGAATGATACCTATTTATCACAATAATGGAGCTCTGCGCATTGTGTTTTAAGGCTCACAAGCAGGTATGGTGTTTGAAAGAAGCAAGCAGTGTTTTAACAAAAGCTACGTGTGCTTATAGTGGTTGCACAGAACTACTGTCAAAATGCTTTTGCTTTGTGTGAGTGGTCAAAAAACTTTTCAAGTAAGTTGTGCCATTAAGTTCATTGCCTCCAGCCAGGGATGTGAGCTGCTGGCATCTTCCCACTGTAACAACCATGTCATGAGACTGATGCTGGAAAACAAACAGCTCGAGGCGCGTTCCTCAGCAGTCCCGTCCGTTTCGTGATTCGTACAGAGACCCGCGGCCAGCAATACTCAGCTGAGGACCAGAAGAGAGCGGAATAGCCCGGGCACTGCAGCTTCACTGCAAGGCATCCGGCAGCCTTGAGGGTACAAAGCGAGCACAGGTCGCAGCTCCTCGTGTCCGGAGGGAGCCCGGAGCAGCTCTCCCAGGCCGCAGCCCCTCCCAGGCCCAGCTCCGGGCGCAGCCGGAGCCGCTCCGCCTGCGCGGGGCCGCTGCCGGGGCGCTGTGGCGGCTCCTCCCGCGGGGCGGAGCTGAGGCGGCCCCGGCGGCCCCGGCCCGGCCCCGCTGCGCTCCGAGCGCGGCCCCGGAGCGGCCCGGCCGAGGCGGCGAGGGACGGGCGGCGAGGGGCCGGGGGCATGGGGCGCTCCGGGAACGGGCGGACATCCCGGCAGAGGGGAGAGAGACGTGGCAGAGGGAGGAGTGAGCGGGAGAGGGGAGAGATGCTGGGAGGAGGGGGAAAATCCCAGGAGAGAGGGACGAGCCCGGGAGTAGGGGAGATCACGGGACGGGGGCGGGGGTGAGATCCGTGGCAAAGGGTGGGTAGCCTTCCAAGAGGGTAGAGGCCGGGAAACAGGAAAGAGCCCTGGGAGAGGGGGGAGATCCTGGAAGAGGGAGGAGTAATCGGGAGAAGGGCAGATCCAGGGAGACGAATAAAAGCACTGGCTACAGCCCGGGAAAGGAGGGAGCTTGGGACAAAGGGTAGCTCGGGACTGGGGAAAAGCCGAGAGAGGAGGCAGAACCCAGGAGACAGGGGACAACCTGTGAACGGGGGGACATCCGGAGTAGAGTGGAGAGGGCCTGGGAAAGCGGGGAAAGACATGAGAGAAGAGAGCCCAGTGGGGGGAGTCCAGGAGCGGAGGCTCCTGCAGGCGGACTGGGAACCCGGAGAGCCCGGAATCACGGAGTCCTGCAGCCGGGCCGAGAACGGGCGCGGGTCAGTGCGGTTCGGGAGAGCGCGGCTGCGGGGCTGGCTCCGGAGGCGGAGGCGCGTGGAAAGCGCTGCTCGGCCGCCCCGGCGGCGCTGAGAGCACAGCCCCGCCCGGGGAGGCAGCGCCACGGGCGCCGCTCGGCTTCCCAGCTCGGCCACGGCACCGCTCGGCTTCGCCGCCGGATCCGCGGCAGCTCGGAGCATCGCTCCCTGCCCGGGCCCGAGGCTCACCTGCGCCAGGTGCACCAGCGCATCGCCTCTGCCTTGTCAACCCAGAGCGAGCAGTGCCCGGCAGGGACTGCAGATCCCCATTGGTGGCAGAGAAAGAAGAGCAAGGAATCTTCCATGGGAGAACCTAGGCAATAGGATGGGGTGTCAGTGTCCAATGTGTTCAGATGCACTCACAATGGTGCTTTTGCTCTTGCCTCAGAACATGGAAAAGAAGTGGGCAGACACAAATCAGCAGCTGGTTGCAATATCCAGGGATCAGTTATCAGAAGAAAATGCTAAGCAACTGGTGGAATGCTTAATGGATGACTGATTACCATTTGCCAAGTAATCTGGATTTGTTAGGGGCAGCATACTTCTGTCTCAAAAATTACTCTACAGATATTCTTAAGAAAATTTTGAAGAAAGGCTCATACACCCACATTTTAATGCAGTTGCTGTGGGTTTCATAAATGAAATCTGCTTTTATGTGTCAATGTTCCTAAAGATATGTGGGGGTTTTTTTTCACACATGCATGCATGCTAAATTTGAGAATCTAAGGTAAGGTCTTTTTATAGGGGATATGGAAGAGACAGGTCTTCAGCTAGCAATATGTCAGTGAGAGATAGCTGAGCGATGATTACTGAGAAGAACAGGCCTGCAATAGAGGTGTGAGCTGCATTGCACAGCGCTTGCTGTGGGCCAGAGAGCACAAAGCAGTCTGGCCTAGTGGGCCTGAATATTTCTGCCAAACACTCTGCATCTCACACCTTTGCTCGGGCTCAGTGCAGAAATGCAGGATTGCAGGGGCTTCCTCCCAGAGCTGCGTGAGGCGCTGGCTCCTGCAGATGGGCCCTGCCAAGCTGTCCCTGCCTCACGCTGGCCTCGCTTCCCCTGGCACAAGAGCCGGGCCTGAAGGAGGCTGCCCTGTGCTCCAGCCTGCCGAGCAGCCCGGCTCCCTGCCCCGGTGCCCAGAGTGCTGCACACACTGCTGACCTTTGCCAGGAGTTGCAGGGCAGCCGGCAGAAGAGGAGGAATCCTCAGGCAGCCCAGCGGCCCTTGGCTGCCCTTGGCCTTTCTCTGCTGCTAGGCACACTCCAGACGGCCAATGCCTCCAGGCTGGGCTGTGTCCAGCACGGCTGCGCTTCCCCTCGGCAGCTGCCAGCTGCCACCTGGGCTCTGAGAGTGGAGGATTCGCCCGCTGCCAGGAACAGGCACCCAGGGCCCGGCTGCTGCCTCTTGCAGCTCCAAGGGCCTCCTTCCAGCCTGCCTCTGCCGGGGCTCAGCCTCCTCCGGCCTCTGCTGGGGCTGTGCTGGGGCTCCACCCCAGGCAAGGCCGGGCCCACTCTCACCTCCCAGGCGCTGACAGCTCTGCACCACAGGAGACCTTCCTGAGCACCCTCTCTGATCTTTCTGCTTTCTCACTTGAGCAAGGCTCTCCTCCAGCCAAAGAGATTATTGCATTTTGGGATACAAATCCAAGTGGTAGGAGCCCCAATGTTCTCCAGTCACAGCTGAAGGCCTGCATCTGCTCAGGGTGTTGGGTTGCCTCATTCTTCTTTTGGTTTCGCCTTCAAACGCCATTGCCCTTTCTGCCTCAAATAGAAATACCAAAGCTGGCCAAAAACAGACCAGTGGACCAGATTCCAAAGTCAGTGTTCTCTGGAGAGGATGAATGAAGAACATCCTTCTTCCCCACTTGCACACCATGCCAAAGACACCATGTCACTTTCCACCTTTAAGAAACAACAGACAATTCAGAAGAAATTCTTGAGCGTATTCGCAGAGTGAGAAGGAAGGGAATCTTCAAGGTGAGTTGTGGTTTCAGAAACTGTATTCATTTCCAATCCTACTCTGCAGTCCTATTAGACAATCCTACTCTAACCCTAACCTTAACCCTAATCCTATTCCTAATCCCAATCCTAATCCTAATCCTAATCCTAATCCTAATCTACAATCCTGCTGTAAACTGGTTGACGAATAAATGGTCTTGATGTGATTGTCACATTGTTGTCTCTCTCCTCTTCTTCACTGAAACAATCAGTGGCACCAGGCTGGACGCAGGCTCAGCAAATGTTACAAATGGATGCTGCCAAAAGGGAAAAAAAACAAATCAACAAAAAATAATGGACCATGACTTTCCAAGTTCAGTGCTTCACAGTTTTCCTCTGGCTTATAGAAGGATGCAGGAAGAGGACCAATGGGACCATCTACACCTCCATCTTTATGTGCCGGACTTTGCCATCACAGGCAAATGTGGCCCAGAATCCCACTCATCCATTTATCCAGGTGTCTTCATCTTGCTAGGATTTTTGCCCTGCCAGTGCTTTAGAAATGGTGCTTTGTTTCTTTGGAATTTCTTCTTTTCAGGAATCTCTAAAGCCTCACACTGGTCCCTCTCTTTGAAAGACAGGCACTGTGCTGATTCCCACAGGGAGACAGAGCAGTGTCTACCTTTCCATGGCCTGCCCCTCGTGTGCTGGATGGCTCCTTCCTTCCCAGCAGGGCCAGCTCAGTGGCACTGGGCCCTGCAGTTCCCTCTCTGCCACACAACCCGGCAGTAACCCTGGCACAGTTCCCGTCTGCTTGAGCATGCCAGGCAGCAGATGGGGCTGGGACAAGTCCCTCCCAGCTGTCCCTGTTTGCGTGGCAGAAACCTCTAAGGGTGGGCTGGGGGGCGCAAACCAGGGCCACTCAGAGGCTCACAGTGAGCCCCCCAAGACCCCTCCTGCCCACAGCCAAATCTCTGACCCCTAGGCTGGGACTGGCTTCCTTGGGTTCCTGCACCACCATTTCATGTCTCTGTACTCTGCATTGCTCTACTTCAATTCTTTTGCCATTAGATAAAATTGAACACCCCACCAAATGACAAAAGAGGGAGACTGAACCAGCCAGAGGAGCTCCCTGACTCAGGAAATGCAGAGAGAGATGGAGTTACTCAGTTTTGTGAAGAACAGGCCCCCGGGAGACTTTATTGCTACTTTCCAGGACTTCAGAGTGGCTTTGAAGAAAGTGAGGGACATCTTTTATAACAGGGCCAGTTACAATAGGATGTGGGTAAATATTTTGAAACACAAATAGGATCTAATCAGAACTTGTTTACTCGGAGCATGGTGCGACCCTGGCACAGGTTGCCCCAAGAGCTTGTAGGTGCCCCATCCCTGCAAGCATTCCGGCTCCAGTGGGAAAGGGCTCTGAGCAACCTGATCTCTTTAAAGATGTCCCTGCTCATTGCAGGACACTTGCACCAGAGGACCTTTACAGGGCCCTGCCAGCCCAGCCCAGTCTAGGATTCCTCACCATTTTCATTTGAAGAGCACCAAGAGTGGAGGTGAGGAGGAAGGGGGCTCATGTGATGCCTTGGACTTGAGTGGAGGAGGAGCCCATCCCTCAGAGCCTGTTTCACCTGCAGCCCCTTCACATTTTACCTGCCGGAGCTCCCTGGCAGACCAGCGCTGCTCCTCGTCTCTCTGCAGGCAGCAGCTCAGGAAGTCACGCAGGCAAGGCGAGAATCGGTTGGGCTGCTGCAGCCGTGGGGTCCCTACTGTGGCTATCAGTTGTGTAGCCTGGAGGAAAAGGAGACACCAGGCTCCACTTGCTGCTTTCACATCTCTAAGTGCTCTCCCACCTCCCTTAGTTTAACCTCTGTTCTTCAGTGGCAGTTTCTGCCCTGGCAGAGACCCAGAGATGATTTTCCTTTACCAACCAAACACCCAAACCCTGATGCAGCCACAGCTTTTCCACCATCCCGAAGATCTTGCCTTGGCAGCTGATTTCATTGACTGACCTAGTTAGTGGGAACTACATCAGCAAAAGAACATGTGCTTCCCTAAGGATTCACACCAGCTTGAGAGGCTTTTTGGAAGAGGGACTATGCTATACAAATTAATTTCAAGGCTTAGTACATGAAAGGCATGTCTGCAGTGCTTGTTGGTCCTTTAAGCGCACGTGCCCAAGAACAAAACTCATCATTCTTTTTGTGCTTTTCTTGAAAACAATGGTAATTGGAAGGAAAGAAAGGGAATTCATCAATTAATCCCCAGGTAAGAAAATCAACATTTGCAATCTCATCTTCAGCACAGACATATTTAGATGCCTGCACAAATGTATTGGGATGAAAATTCCTGCTTGGGCACAAAGGAGCCACCTGCAGCTCTGTCTCTCAGCAGTCTGAAAATCGCAGGTTCCCATTTTGCAGCAAAAGAAAAATTGTCATGGTCAGAAGAAGGAGAGGTGCCATCTCTATCGCCACCCTCTGCTCATTTGGCTGCTCAAGTCAATGCATTAATGGTAGGCCCATGCCAGAAAGAGCCAGGAAACAAAGGGGAGGCTTTGGCAGCCTGTCCGCATCACCAGGCTCTGGCTTGGTGACACAGAGAATGTGCCTTTTGCTAGGAGAGAAACACGGTGACTGAGTGTTTCAGCAGCACTGTACAAGAAGCAGAAGAGACTCAGTGGTCTTTACACTCTCATGCCCAGGTTTCAGGCATGTTTCCCAGTGAGAAGAAACTGTACAGGGAGTTAGGCTCATCTCTAAAGATCACAGTTTTAGAAACTTTGTTGGGTTTGTGTTGCCTTCCTTCCTTTCTGGAAAGATAACAGCAGTTGTCAGATGCTTCTTTTCTGCTCTTAAGGCCATCTCCACAGCCAAAGGACTGGAAGCACTTAAAAGGCAAAGGAAAGTGTTGCCTGAGAATAGAGTTTGTTTGGAGTTTGTTTGCATGTGGTAAGGCTTGTATTCCCCCACTGCTGAACCAAAACTACAGCAGATGCTGATGTGTTGCAGGCACATTTTTAGGAGGGGTCCTTGGTGGAAGCAGTTCAGGCAGATGGCAATGGGCTTTTGTCCAATGGCACGCAGGACAAGGGACAGGTGAGAAAGACAGTGGGATCAGTGAGTATTTGCTCCTTACCGTGATGGGACTTTGGTTCCAGTAGGGAGGTTCTTGCTCTATCATTTCAATCCCCACAATTCCAAAAGACCATATGTCCACTTTGGGACCATATGGTTGACCTGTCAGCACTTCGGGCGCCAGCCACCAAGGAGTCCCGACTACCGAGCACCGTCTGCTCTGCTGAGGGCTGAGCTGAGTAGAGAGGCCAAAATCACCTGAGGAGAAAGCAAAAGACTGTTTTTATTTGAATTCTGTGCAATTAGGAAAGCAAGCCAAAGAATTCCCCAGTAGAAGTGTTTGAAAATGTGCTGTTGAATCTCCTGGCATTGGCGACTTTTAAACTCCCCCCATTTTTTACACTGTCTCCAGCAGTGTCTTTTGTTCTTTGGAAGCTTTAGACTTGTAACTCCCTTCCTCGGGAAGGGACACACACAGAGCAAGGCCACTCTTGACTGCTTGTTCCTTCTCCTGTCCCTGTGCACGTTGCAACTGTGCCCTCAGCTCACAGCGGGTGTCCCTGCGCTGCCACCAGCACCATTTTTGGGGAGCTGGCTGTCACTCAAAGCAGCCCCACCCCCACATCCCTGGAATGCTGCTCCTGACCAAGAATACACTGACCCAGCTTGACAGAACCATCGGTTTTGAGAAGGATGTTATCACTCTTCACATCTCTATGAATCACATGGTTTGTGTGAAGAAAATGCAGTCCTTGCAGGCACTGAGAGAGAAAACAGAAAGAGGAGGGCAAAAATGAGTGATGTGATTTCATCCCATAAGAAAGGCAACAAAGAATCCAAAAGATTCCCTCTCCAGGGAAATGGGCAGTAATGGCAGAACACAGTGCCACTGAGAGGAAGTGCTTGCTGCTCCAACACTTGCAGAGCAAGACCTTTCTGAGGAAAGGCATGTCAGCTTCTGAAAGAGCAACAGCCAGGATGCAAACCAGCCAGGATGACTGCTGCTGCAGTGCATGTGCTCAGAAGCAAAGAGCCTTTTGGCTGCACTCCTGTCCTTGGATGCTGAGGCCTGAGAGAAACGAGTCTCTCTCTTTTTTCTTTGCTGATCATTTCAAATCAAGCCACCAGCACCTTTGCTTTCACAGGCAAGGAATGCAGTGAAGACAGACTCCAGGCAAACATTTAGAGAGGCAAGGTGGAGAACAGCAAATAAAAAGACATGAGCCAGAGCAAGAATACAACAGCAGGAGAGAAGAGTACTGGCACTGAGTACAGGGAGTGCAGGGGCACTGGCAGGCCTTTCACTTGAGATGCTTTTACTTGCCCATAGCATAGCAGCAACACAGAACCAAAGCTTGGCACAGGAAATCACTGCAGGTCTGAGCCCCTGTTTCCCAGACAATCCTGCCCAAGCCCTTGGACACACAGATGGGATTGCTGACCTCGCGACTGATGGCTGCTGCCTCATCTTCATACAGGGAGGTCGTGCTGAGGATATCGTTCAGGGTGCCTCCGTCCATGTACTCCAGCACCAGCCAGAGTTCCTCACCCACAAGGTAGCTGAAAGAAGGAAACAAGGCTGTGGAGATGAGCATGCATGGCTATGTTGATTTTTGCTTCCAGGTTTCTTATTTCCAGATGCCTTTGTGACAAGGACAGAATCATAGGAATAGATATTCCCTCTTGGCTGTGCATTGTTTGCAAGCTGTGCAGTCTCAAGGAGAAAGGCACAGCTGTGAAAAAGGAGATGTCTTAGATGGCTGACAAGTGAAAAATGCAGTTTAGAAACAGCCCAGATAAAAAACCGTTCAGGCATGGTGTTTCTGGAAAGAAGCACCTAGTCTTCCTGGCATGCC
The DNA here is from genome assembly GCF_028551555.1 of Melozone crissalis. NCBI lineage: Eukaryota > Metazoa > Chordata > Aves > Passeriformes > Passerellidae > Melozone > Melozone crissalis. Next base: position 13,456,723 of record NW_026535783.1, on the reverse strand, counting down.
CAGCAATGGCAAAGAGTGGCAACAATCCAAGGGAAATCCATTTTAGGAGGGTTCATCAGCACTTCAGAAACTTGAAAAAATCAATCCCAAATAAATGTGGAGGCAGTAAACTTCGAGGCTGATGACTAAGGAAGATACAGCTGATCCAGGTATTGAATAATTTTGGAATAATTTTCAAACTAGGTGTGCCAGGGAAGACTCATGCAGACAGGATGCACTCTCTTCTCATCCATTGGAGATGAGTAGAGAGATAGGAATAAATAAAAATTAACAGCTCTACTTTCTGCCACTGACCAAAGTGGGTTTTTAACCTCTCATGTTTGCTGTATGTAAATGCACACATGGGATAAGACCATAACCACTCACCTGTCTAAATAATTCACAACATTGGGACTCCTGTACCTCTTCATGATTTGGATTTCATTAACACTTCGTTCCATCCTCCTTGGTCCTTGAATATCTATTTTCTTTATGGCCACCTAAAATGACATTGAAAATCAGTAACTTGAGCAGTTGGCGGCAGGAGACAACAATGCACATGGAGCAAGTGATTTTGCAATGACAGAGCTGAGCTGTGCCAAACTGCCTTGTGATTAGGCACTGCAGTAATTAGGAACTGACATTCCAACAGCCTATTTCTCTTCTCCCTTGGGAACTCGTTACAGGACACGTGGGGCCACTGACATTTTGCCTTGTCCACTTGGTAACAGTTGTGTCTCAACTATCACACACAGACGTCTGAGCACAATCTCTGCTGCTCTTTCTAGGATTCAGAAGAAGTATTCCATGCCTTAATATTCTGTGGATACATCTTGGGCTATGGGCAGGGCTTAGGGCTTTTAGGGCACCTTGCAGATCTCTCCCCATGTGCAGTTGCCAAGTGCAGCACTGCAGGTGGCTAAGGAACTACCAGTAACTTTCCGATGGATTTGCTGGCAGCCAGAATCGAGAATTCAGGACTGTGAAGCTGTAGCCCCAAAGAGCAGGGAGGTGCTCTAAGGCACCACCTTTGTTTTAGCAATGGAGAGCGAGTGAGCGCGTCCTTGTCTGAAAGAAAGCGCTGCCCTGCGTGCCTTCCTTCCGGCAGCTGAGGAGGACAAAGTGCCAAATGTATTTTGCAGGCTGGCACCAGTCTGTGCTTCTTGTGCCTTTTCAGCACGGCTCTAGCCAAAGCTGCATCCACAGCTCACACCAGAGGGGAAAGCCCCTCAAGAGCAGCAGAGTCTGCAGGGGCTGTTGACATTTACCTCTCCTCCTGTGGCAGTGTCGAGTGCTTTAAACACCTCTCCAAAACTCCTAGAAACAAAAGAGAAGCAGAGAAAGGAGAAGCCATTTAGATCTTGCAGTGAAAGCCAGCCCACACAGGAGATCTGTGCTGTAAATGCCTAAAACCTGCAGGACACTGGAAGCATGGAGATGTCCTTGACAATGCCTTCTGAGCACACTTAGAAATTCTGATCAGCACTGACAATCTAAGCCCAGTGCCTGAACACATTTGCAGCTTGTCTGACTTCACGCCTGATAACTATTCCACCAGCAAAACACTTGATGCATAGTTATGTAAAATTAGCATTGCTTGGACTCACCCACTGCCAATATTTTCCAGTTCAATGTATTTGATGATGGGATTTTCCATCTTCACCATTCTCCCTGAGGGAAACAAAATGCAAGATGTTTACTTTAAAGCAGAGATCCCACCTTCTCAGAGATACAAAAGGCAGCCACACTGTCTGGGGCTCTGAGCCCTCGCTTGGTTAGCCAGCTCTGAGCTGGCTAACAACAACAGGAACAGGAACTGGAAACACAAGAAAAGAACAGCACGTCCACAGCGCAAGTCTGGCTGGCACAGAGACTGATTTCTTGCATCCTTTGAAGTCAGAGGCCTCTTGACAGCAGAGGAGTCTCCTCTCAGAGGAGACTGAGACCAGAAGAGAATACCTACCAAGGAAAATAAGTTTGTCATCTTGAAACGTTTAGGAGAGCTGGATCTAGCAGTGCCTTTGTTTTCTAAGAAATAAAGACTGCGAGATTTAGAAAAGGTTTCCGACTTGCTAAGATTAAATGCACCTGCACATCCAGAATCAATTGGTCTGAACAGATGTCAAGTTCAGAACAGGAGGAATATTGCCAAGTGTTCCCATCTTTTCCACCTTGCAGCAGTTTGCCATAAGAATGCCTCTGCGTTAGTAAACCAGAGCAGCTCATGCCAGAACCAATTGCGACGGGGCTTTCAGCATCAAGACCCTCACCCTTTATGAGCAGGCTGAGCTCAAAGACGCCCCTGCCCGTGCCCTGCGTGAAGAACCACGCCGCTTCTCTTCACCCTGACAGCGCGGATCAGTCGCTCCCATTGCACTCGCCCTCTCGGCACCGCACATGTCCCCATCTTCCCAACTCGGCACGGCGGGCACAGGCACAGAAGACAGCAATGCTCCTCAGGCACCCCTGTGACACAGAGAGCTGCCCAGAGCAGATGCTGACCCTCTTGTGAGTCCAGGCCGTGCGAGGCAGAAGCCGGCCCAGAGAAGGGGCTGCTGCCTCAGGCAGCTCCGCGCTGCAGCAGCCGGGCAGCAGCGGGACCCTCCCAGCTAAGGGAGGCTCCAGCCTCTGCAGTCCCTCCAGCCCCCAGGGGCAGGGCAGCGACCACAACAAGGCTGGCAAAGCCCAAGCATGAGCACTGACAGACACTGATGGGAAGAAGCCACAGCCAGCCTGAGCCCTGTACAAGCTTTTGCCCCCATTCAGGACACAACAGGATGGGCTTTGAGATCAGCCCCACCGAGGTGTGGATCAGTGCCCTTTTTGTCCCAACAGGTGATGGTAGACACAGAATCCACTGGGCTCTCTTCTCAATTCTTCCAGGTCTTATCTGAGAGCACAGCACTGGCAGCTCGTATGGGCAAGAAGCAGATTCATTGGGTTGTGCTGCAGAATCACAAAGGGCTTGATTTGTTCTCCTGGAGACTGATCTCAGCAGGGCTTCTACCAGTGGCTAGAACTAAGGCAGTCACAGCCTTCTGCTGATGCAGGAACAATTCCTGCTTCTGCCTTCGGCAGAGAGGGAAGCCCAGGCAATCTCCAGCCAGTCTAAGCTGCCCTCAGAGGCAGCAGGAACACCCAGAGCTCTCTCTTGCTGCCTTGGAGCAATGCCAGCACTTCTGTGACACTGAAGTGAGGAGAACCCTTTGGTACAGCTCTGCTGACATGTGCACACAATACACTGTCCCTCAGATAAGAAAGATAGCAGACGTACTGTGTTGCTCCAGGGAGTCACCCGCCATCTCCAGTTGCTGAGCAGCAGCTGGGTCAGCACGGGAGGTGAACCAAGTGCTCAGGCTCCACGTCTTCGGCTGGGGAGCAAAGGCTCCTTGGGACGGCTCTGCTGCAGCAGCTTCAGTGTCAGATTTGGTGTAGATCTGAGAGAAGAAATGAGTTGATGTCAGGAAGGTGTGGCAGAGATTGCCCTGAAATGCAAGAGAGATTGCCATTTGAAATGCAAGCCCTTAGGAAGCTGCTGTCAGCCACATGCAGAGATCCTCAACCGGATTGCTTTGGATGTCCACTTGTGAAACCAAATGCTCAAAACCAAAGGCTGGTTTTACTCAAGTTCATAGCCACTTTCTTGTTCTAAAGGATGACTGCAGCAACGACCGCTCCAATTCCTCCCAAAGACTCCTTTCCCCCTCCTAGGTCTGCAGATACATTTGCAGCTCCTCATTCTAATGTTCTACCTCCTGCCATGAAATTCTCTTTTTCTGCACCTTCCTTGGGACGTGCTTATCCTGCAGCCTCTCTGGATGGTACAGTTCCTGGGCCTCATGCCAGCTTCGGGGCTCTTGGTTGCCCGTCATTTGCTGGAACTCTCTGCAGGCTGCCAGGTAGGATGGGGAACCTTCCACCTGAAGTCAAACAGAACAAAGCAGTCAGAGACTACAGCTTGTCCCCGTCAGCCAGGAGTCATCGACTGGGAAGAAAGTAAAGGACAGGAGGAGATTCACAAGGGATACAGACAGCTTGTAGCTCATATTCCAAATCTATGTGAATGACCATGTTCACCTGCAAAAACACCTCAAGAAACAAGGTCACCTGGAAGAAGCCAGCAGGAGTTCATTGGGATGACTGCTGGCTAAATGGCCAAGGGAGTAATGCCACTGTCTAGAGCATCAGCTGAGATTCAGCAGAGCAGGAAGTGTCCTTGAGAGCAGCTCTGACAGAGGCCTCATCAGGATGGCACTCAGAGGCAACACCCCACCCCCCTGCTGCTCTGCACTGCAAAGGCAAGGAGGGCAGAAACCACCCCTTGGGTGACTGCAGTGCCTATTGATATTTCACTCGCTTTTCTAAAGCCTTTTGCTCCTCAAGGAGGCAATTAATTTTCTCTTTGATGATTTTAATTTTTTTGTCTGTCCTCTCCTTCTTTGCCTTGATCCTAGCCTCAGTTTCCTGCAGCTGCGCCGGCACCTGTTTTTCCATGTGCTGTAAATAACAACGGAAAGGACTCTCTTTCATGAGTGGAGTGGCTGCCATTCTTTCATTCACCTGTTTTTGTTGACTGTCCCTCTGCATAGGGAGATTCTTCTCCTCTTGGATGTCTTCATTCCCCCTCTTCACTGCCATGTCACTCTGAGCTTCGGGCAGCTCTGCTTGTGGTTCTACCTTGATGTTCTGTGCACACAAATGCAGAGCAAGTGACTGGGAGCTGCCATCAGACTCAGCTTTTCCCTCTTTTAGCCTCAAAATCACATTGGTTCATCCCCTTTCTTCTGCTTCCCTACCCACATCTGCTTCCATTGAACCCTCCTGTCCCAGGGCTGTTCTCTGCAGATTCCAAGGCTCTGTGCTTCCAGTGCCTGTGGGATTCCTGGCCTCCTCAGTCCCAAGAGCTGTTGTTTATGCCCTTCTTCCTGCCCTTCCCTCTGTGCCCTGGCCAGTCAGGCTTACCTGGTCTTTCTCCTGTGGCACTTCCACCTGCTGCCCGAGCTGCTCTTCCTGCTCTCGGGCTGGGAACAGCTCTCCCTGAGTCTGGCATGGTGTCTCTGATGAAGCACTCTGCTCCTGCTCTCTCTCTAGAAGCACCTGCACAGAAAGCAAGAGAAGACGGGTTTCAGCTTCCCATATGACCTTTGTGGGCCAAGACCCAAAGACTGCTGGGCTCAAACGTTCCCAAAGCACTGTGCTGCCGCTCTGCTGGGTCATTCTCTGTTTGAGGGGAGGCACAGATTCCAAAGTGACCCTGGCCCTACAATCAGGGGCCATCTGGGACTGAAGCTGCAAGAGCCTCTCAGGCAGCTGACAGGGAAGGTGTGGCATTTCTCAAGGGTCTGGTAAGGGCCTCCCTCTGCTTCTACCATGTCCTGTTTGTCTCTCCTCAAGGGATGCATTTAGGTGAGCACTGCATCTTCCACTGCTTTGGAGCAGAGCCAGGAAGATTCAAATAGATAGATAGATAAACAGATCTCACTTTTATAATCTCTCTTTACTATACTGTGGGATTTACATTCTTTGAACGGAGAGAGATCTAGATCTCTCTCCTAGGTTTTTTTTAAGGAAAGGTAGTGAGAAACTTAGAGAAGAAGAGAAAACAATATTATCTCTACTTGCTGTTCTTTTTGTTTAGTACATGAAGAATGTGTATAGTGATTGTTTACTGAAAGTGATTTGTTAATTGCATTTTAGGGATAGTTGTTTAGATTGATTAGGTAATTAGATAAAAGACTGTGTGGAGACAGTCACTTGTTTTTCTTTAGTATCTTTTTAGTATAGTATTTCTTTACTATAGTTTTACATAGTACTAGTGTAATATAACGTAGCTTAATAAAGCATTTGCTTAAACTTCTACATCATGGAGTCAAAGCATATTTTTCGCCACGTGGGGGGTCACCCTGAATCAATAATGTCCTTTCTGTCGCTACACACATCAACAGTCGGTAGCAGTGCCCCAATCAGAAGCCATCCTGAACTTGCTCTCCTGTTGCTTCAGTAACCCACACTCTTGGGGAATCTGGAGCATGTGGGTCCTTATGGAATGCAGTCAGACCCAGAGCACTGCACTGGGAACTGCACTCTTTGTGCATCTGTGCTCGGGCAAGTTCTTCTCTTGCACTTGACCACACTGATGGTGCTAAAGTGGCTGGAATCAGAAATGCAGCCCAGCCCCTCCCACCTCCTCTAATCTCTGAGGGCCAGCTGGAATTTAAACGCATTGATTTCCTGCTCAAGTCCAAAACAGCACACACTGATTCCCTGGGCTGCCAAAAGACACGGGAGCCGTTGACTGGAAAATGATGGGCAAGCCCTGCTGGCCGGTCTGGCACCAGAGCAGCTCGTTCTGCACCAACATCCCTGCCCCAAACTATGTGTTCTTGTGCAAAAATACTGCATTATCCAGAACTGCCTCTTTGAAAACTAAAATTCTAGGAGAATTTCTGCTGGTGCTGTAAAAGTGCAGGAAAGACTGAGACAAAGCTCCCTTGCTCCCTGGAGAAGGAGAAATTGCACCAGGGTTCTCTTTCTATCAAACAAAGAAATCAACAAAATATGAAAGTGTTACTCACACCACGGTCTAAAGCACTTGGATGCAGTGAGGGGATGTCTGGAAGGGAAACAGGCCTTGCGCTGAGCTTTGGATCTATGGATCTAAGGCAGCGATTTATGGAAGTCCGCCTGAAGGTGCCTCATGAGCCCCCCATTGTCCAGGCTAAAGCTCCCTCAGCACCTCCTCCCTGGCCTTGTGCTGCACCCCCTTGCCCAGCTCCCCTGTCCTTCTGTGCACACGCTGCAGCCCCTCCATGACTTTCTGCTCCCCAGGGCCCATAAGTGCACACAGCACTCCAGCTGTGGCCGCAGCGCTGCCCAGCACAGGGCCACGCTCACTGCCCTGCTCCTGCTGCCCCACTGCTGCTGGCACAGCCACCATGCCCTTGGCCTTCTTGGCCCCCTGGCCACACGCTGCCTCATCTTCAGCTGCTCAAGGCCGCCAGCCCAGCATCCTTTTGGCCCACGTGGCTCCCCAGCCACAAAGGTGCCCATTTCACTTCAGATACAGCAGGCATCATTGCAAGATGGCCTTCCTGTTCTAACACCTCATGTTCCAAGTAGATATTAGCCACTGCCCCTTCTCACCAGCGAGGGCTCCTTGTTGAGCTCCACGTGGCATCTGAGCTCCGGGTGCAGCCTGTCCCCGCACTCGCTCAGCAGGTGCCTGGACACAACCGACAGGGCGCTGGCACTATGCTTGTTCAAGTGCAGACCCTGCAGGGCCGTGACAGCCTCCGGCCTGCCCTCTGCCACTGCCCTGACAGAGTCTGCTGCTCGCTCCGGGGAGGCTGAGGTGACATCAGCCCCTGCCTGCAGCTCAGCCGTGCCCTCGGTGGTTGCGGCGCTGGTATTTCTGCGCCCAAGGCCCAGGAACCTCTGCAGTATCTGCAACAGAAAGAAGGGCAGGAAGAGAGGGACGTTCCATGGCCTGCTCCAAGCACAGCGCTGGGCCTAGCAGTGCCAGAAGGCCCAGCCCAGGTGGGGATGGCCACAGGTACCTGCGCTGGTCTGTGGAAGCAGCCGTGAGTGGGGTCCTGCTCTTCTGCCCCATCCTTGCCCGCATCTGGCAAAGAGCAAATGCAGCCAGAGCTGAGGGGCTGCGGGAGAGGCCGGAGAACATGGCCCAGCCCTGCATGGCCCAGGCAGGGACAACCCCTGGGTGCCCAGGGGACAGAGCACAGCCAGCAGGGGCAGCCCCAGCCCCTCTTACGTCCTGTCTTTGGGGACATCCTTAGGGGCAGGGATGGGATGGGGCCAGGCCGGCCGCAGGCACCAGCTCTGCGGCCCGGAGCTGCCACTCACCGTCCTGCACTGGCTGCAACTTCTCCGGCTCTGCAGGCTGCTGTGCTGGGGAGGCTGCAAGCCCTTTCTTTTTCTTGCCCCGAAGCACCCTGAAGAGCCTGAGTACTCTGCCTGCCATCTCGCTTTTTAGTCTCTAGACAACTTTGAGCCTGATACCTGGGAAAAGCTCTGATTGAGAAAGTCCCGCAGTCTGGCCGCAAGGCCAGCCGCAGGAATTACGCCTTGGAAAAGCTGCGGGTCAGTGACGAAAGAGCTGGCTGTGTGGGGCTCCTCACAGCACAGCTCTGCCACGTCCTCTCCTCTCACGTGCACCGAGCACTGTGGCGTTGCTCCGTCACCGCCAGCAGCCACTTCAGCACGTGTCACAAAGGGCCCTGTTCCATTCCATTCCATGGTAACCGTGCTGTGCCGTGTCAGCAAGGGCCCTTGGACACGCTGCCAAGTGCTCTGGGGCTACCCCAACCCTGCCCCAAATGCCTCTGATTGGAACAAATCCATTGCCCCAAGTGTATAAGACATCCTGGGACACAGCAAGCCCAGCCAAGTGCTCAGGGGAGGACTCTCCACGGTGCCAGGCCAGCACAGGCTGGCTCTGGAGCAGAGCAGCTTCCAGCAAGCTCAGGGCAAACACATCTTGCCAAGAGTTAAAACTCACCAGATAGGGGAGGTGGCATGAATGTGTGCATCAAGGCCTTTGAATTCACAGCTCCCCAAGACAGCTTTGGGGCACTTGGCTGGACAAACAGGATCCGGCTCAGACCTGTGCTCAAAGGCGGGCAACAAACCCTGCCGCAGGTGCTTGGCTTGGTCTCTGCAGGCCCAGGCAGATGCCAAAGCTGCTCTTCACATCCTTCCCCTGCCCCTCAGCCAAGTGCGAGGACTGAAGGAAACACAGGAAGTCAAATGGAGACACTTGCACCTGTCTCATTGGGGGCTCCTGGGGAAGCAGTTTCCTTGGCAATCAAGCCCCTCTCTTCCAAGGGCACTCCCCAAATGTGTACATTTCCTGGGCAACACCAACCTGCCCTTAAGTGCGGGGTGCGGAGGTTCATGGGCATCACACCATAACCAATATGATCCAGTGAAGCTAAATTTATTATTCCTAAAAGGAGTCTATTTATAATAAATCTCTACTGTCTATGCCTCTCTAGCTAATATATGACAGGTTAATCCTAGTTGTTCACACTTCTAAAATAGAATGCGGATTGGATTATCTAAGTTTTCATGTGTCTTGCTGGGGTTGTATGGCCCCCCCATGGCTCACTTTCCCAAGCTTGCTGACAAACATGCTAAGTCCTGATGACTCTTCTTCTTGCGTCTTCTTCAAGGATATACCAACCCCATTTCTGAATATGTCCATAATTCATTCTTTGTGAACGTGTCCATTATTGCAAGCAGGCTGGATTGTGCATCAGCTCAATAAGGCCGTTGTCTTGCAAAAACTCCTCCACCTGCAAAATATCTTCAACAGTTCCCCGCTTTTGGTTTTGCACAAGCCAGACTGATTTAAAAGCACGGTCAATTTCTTTTTGCCCACAGCGTAGTAAGCAAAGCACTATTAGCAGAAATGAAAAAAGAATGAAATACAAAGCCAATAATATGTAAGATTATTTATTCATTACATAGCCAAGAATACCTAATACCAAAGCATACTAAGTCCTTGAGCCAGCCTCTTATTTCCCAGGATTTTAGCCATTCATCCAAAGAATTCAAAACAACTGTCAGCTTTATCATCTTCTCCTTAAGCAATGACACTTTCTTGTCCATAGATTCAGAGTGCTCAGAGAGATTCATGCAACACATCCCTTCAAAATCTTCACACCCATCTCTCTGTGCTAGCAACAAAAACACTATTGCAGCCCTATCCTGTAATACAGCGTGGCGTATGCTACCTACATCAGTGGTAAGCTCATTCAGTATTGCAGATGTAATGTTAATTGGTTGGTCTGTCCAACAAGCCAATTGTTTGAATTGTGTAAGGGCCTGTGATGAAGCTACTCCTGGTGTAAAAAGTGATGCCAGTATAACCAAAGGCATATTCTACAATTCTACATTATCCTTACAGTCTGAGCCTAATAGATGCACACTACGTTTTGCACATTGGAATTTGTGCCTGATGTCAAGCATCTGTTGAATGCTAGAGGCAAACAGTGTCAATTTCCCAAAATAGCACAGTCCTCCTCATGCTTTCTCAGGAATCGCAGGCTAAGTTTAATCTCCACAAATGAGAAAAACTCCAGGAGGTGACATCCTTGCACATTTTGGTTTTAGGGATACAACCATGTCCAATTGGCACAGTCTGCCGTGGTATTGTAATACCAGGAAGAAACAGGAGATATCCAAGTGCCATCATCACCGGGTTTTCCTGATTTCTCCCTAATCAGCTCTTTACCCCTGTGGTACTCATAGAACAAACAGTAATTTCCCGGTACTGATGCCAAAATATCTAATTCCTGTGGTCACTCTCTTGTAGTATTTAAACCTTGAACGATTGTAAATGCCTGAATTCCTAACGGATTTCTAGGGATGCTTTGTTTTTCACACCAAATTTCTGTGATCATCCCATTTTGATTAGTGCACCAATTTGAACAGGCCTTACTTAAGTTGCCATAAATTTGAGCTCTGGTCTAATTTCCCATTTCTTCCATTGAGTCTAAAGGAATTCCAATGAAACAGGTGCCAAATGGATCTGAAGGTGGAGCTAGTGATAGGCAGAAAGGTTCCTGCGTTGTTCTGTTAGCCTATGGAATCCTCATGTTAGCTCGCTGCTTTATCTTGTATACCCCCTGCGTTTCTTAATCACTCCACTAAGCAACATTGTTAATATTTGCCAGACTGGTGCCATTGTCGCCCTTGTGGTCCATCATGCCTGCGCTTTGCCCAAACTGCTTTAGCTTGTCCTCACGCCAAATCTCTCAAGTGATGTGTTTGTGGTATTGCTATTCTTCCTCTACATTCTGTAGCTAGTATCTTGCTCTCTAGCACAATTTGATTTACTACAGCAATTAAAGCAAGTTTAAACTGCAATTGCAGTAACAATCTTTGCGTATATATTTCTATCAAAGATACATCTTAGAGAAAACTCTGATATCTTCGTGAGTTATGCCTTAAAAATTTAGCTAATGCCATTCTCGGGGTACTAGTGTTAAGTGTGTAAGAGCAGTTATTGCATATTAGGTTGATAGGCTTAAATTATTGCTTTTCCCTCGGACCACTAATCAATTATGTTCTTGACAAACTTGTCGCCAAGTTTTTTAGTTACACTTGATACAATGAACCTTAAGCCATGGCTTACATGCACAACTATGCAGATACCAAGCATTTTCTCTCTTATTTACAACTTGTGAGGGAAGTGAAGGTCCATGTTGCTGGAATCCAACGAATGCCTTTATCTGTAAGTAAGCACATAGACCTTCTTCCTCTTCATTTCACTGTAGCTGGTCCTTGCCACAACCCTGCTGCTGGACTTTTGAACATGACCTGAATGCCGTCAGGCAATTCCTCCCTTGGATTATGTGTGAGGGCATGATGCACAAGAATATGTGCATCTTCCCTATCTCCTGCTGTTCTGAGCTAACTTGGCACAAAATTGGCTTTAGCTGTTTTTTTCTCAGGGGATAACCCTGGAGTTCCCCCTTTTTGTTTTTGCAGCATGTCCTTGAACATCTGATGGGCACGCTCAATAATTGCCTGTCCAGTAGGATTGTGAGAAATACCAGGGTCATGTCAAATACCCCATAAATTACAGAAACCTTTGAATCTTAAGGAACATCAAGCAGGACTATTGTCAGTCTTAATTGCTAAGGGGACACCTAATGCGGCGAAGAAATTGAACAAATATTTCTCAACATGACGTCTCACCTGTTAAGGGAGTACCCTATAAAACACAAGCATAGGTATCAATGCAAACATGTACCAATTTTTCCTGACCAAATTCTTATACATGAGTTACATCCATTTGCCATAACTGCGAGGGGTGAGTACCCCTAGGGCTAACACCATGCCTAAACCAATGCCATCTCGTTGACCGGTCAGGACAGGATCACGCAATACTAGAAGCATCAGCAAAGGGAATAGCAAATTGTTTACCTAACATTTTTGCAGATTGATGAAGAAATACATGAGAGGTTTTGGCCTGTCAGCCTGTACCACTTCCCTGTCACCTCTGTGCCACCATGGCCCTCGGCTGCCCCACAGCCCTCAGCCCCAGCAGCAGCTCAGGGTCAGCGTCCCTTTGGCGCCACCGCCCCCTCAGCCCCCTCAGCCCCCTCTGTCTCACCGTCCTTCAGCAGCTCCTCAGGGGACAGGGCCTGTGCCAGCGGCAGCTCCCACCGCTCCAGGGACAGCCGGGGCTGGAAGTGCTGCTCCGCCCGGCCCGGCCGCCAGCTCGGACCCAGCACAGGGACAGGGGACACAGGGGAACCGGGGCAAAAGCAAGAGGTGAAAAAGGCAGCCGAGGAGGGAAAGAGGTAAAAATGCAGCCTGGGCTTACACAGCTCAATCTATGCATCTAAACTTCCACATACCTCTTACTAAATAACTAAGCATATTTCTAGAACTATATCTAAGCATCTAAATTTAAGCATCTAAATGTAGGCATCTAAATGTAGGCATCTAAATGTAACTCTATTAATGTATAAATGTAGATCTCAAAATCTAGAAATGTAACTAATTCTATCCCATCTAGAACAATAGAGATTAATTTAACTATATAGATGTATATATATGCACATATAAACACACCTCTGTAAATCTATAAATGTAACTATATGGATATAGAAAGAGAATTGTAGAAATCGATAATTCTATGTGTACACTAAGGGATTCCACCCGTCTGATGCTCACAGGCTCTCCCTCTGGTCCTTCTTCCCATGCAGGGCAGCCCTCCTGACAAGGCAGATCAGCTGGAAGTCTGGGAAGCAAAGGGAACACTGTGTCAATATTGGCCTCTCTGCATTATTTGCCCTTTTGGAATTAACTGCCCTTCTATCAAAGTCTGTAAAAGATGGGCCGAAAGGCAAAATCTCACTTGGCAATTTGTAGCCTGCTCTTCAAAGAGCCAGACTCCTTCCAGAAGTTTATAACTTGTGAAGTTTTGAAGTATCCCAATACACTGAAAGCCCTCAGTGTATTGGGATACTTTCGCAGGGCCAAGGGCCCCCATGAGAGCTTGAAACACAGACAGACCCAGCTGCCACAAAGAAGCCCAGCCTGGTTCTTTCTCTGTGCTGACAGAGACACCTCAGGGATGAACAGCTGGGTGACAAATGACCAGGTAATATTCGCTGAGGCATTTATGTATTAGCTGATGGACGTTGTTAGTGATTATAAGTATTTAGAAATAGCATCAGTTAGAACTCTTTTAGCTGCTTGTAATATAATAGAATCTATCAGCTTAAGTTTGCACTGCGTTGCTCATAGAAACAGTAGCGTAATGAATATAATATCTATGCATCACGTATGGAAACAACTGTGTGATGAACATATTGTGTTATAGACCCTAGCAAAACATAACGGGAAAAAAGGCTTGTGTGTAACTAAAATCAGTGTAAGGCTGTCCACTGACCAACCTGTCCAAGTGATAAAATAATCCTGACACAAACCAGAGCACCAGAGGACAATTAGAGAATGTCATGTGAAATTTAGGGAGAACCTACTAAAGCCTTATCAGAGGATGTGAAACAGCAGGAGACACAAGCAGAAATAAAATATGTTGACCTGATGCACAGGATGTCATGCAGTAAACCTGAGTGCGAAGCAGTCAAATTAAGGAGTTCCCAAAAGATCAGAAAATTCCGAAGAATGCTTGAAAAATTCATGAAACACATGAATATACTTGCCTCTCAGCAAAGTAACACCATAAAGCTAACACTGACACTTAGCACCAGGTGTTGTTTGGGTGTTAGCCCCGAGCACCACAGTGCTGCAAATATTGTCTTTTTTTATCCTATCAGTATTAAAATTTAATAATTCTAAGCAGTGAATTCTGTTTCTCACAGCTGTGAAGGAAAGAGCTCCCTAACAGGACTGCAGGCAGCACCAGCTTTGCTCAAGGATGCAGACCCAAAGTGCTCTCTCTCACCTTTAGCTCTCACTAATTTTAAGGGGTGATTTCAGATTTTCGTTGAGCTCCTGGATTTGTGAGTAATGATTTCCTTGGCCTCAGAGCTTCTGCTGCTTGTATTTTTAATGTATCTCACTACAGCTATCAGCAGAGTGGCACTACATGGATTTAATGCTTGGAGACAAAAAGCTCAGATCTCTACACTGACCTTTTGCTGGGCTTTTCCTCTCTTGCTTCAAGAGTCACTCAGGGTTGCCTCCAGAGCACTGACATCCTGCAGCAAACTTATCCCCACGGACATCAGCACAAAACTGGGACACCTGGCTTGGTGACACAACTGCCACAAGGTCAGGTTTATTCCCTGCTCTCTTGCCCCAGCAGAGGACTCAGTGTCAGAGCCTCTGGAGAAGCGTGGAGGGCAGGGCTCAGGCAGGTTGTGCCCGTGCACGATTTGAACTCAAGGCACCAGGAAGCACCAAGCCTGCAGACAGGAACTCAACCCTTCTCATCTCCCTCACTGCCAGAGGCAGGCTCAGAGCAGCCATCTCACCCCTCTCTGAACCAGTGGGACCTCTGTCCTTACCAAGCTCCTCGCGGTCCTGGGAATTGTTCCTGCGGCTCTCGGTGCCAGGCAAAGCTCCCTCTGCTGCAGCTCTGCCCACAGGCTCCCCTCCTGAAGACTCAGGGGCAACAATAATATTGCCCTTGAAAGAGAAACAGACAGGCAGAAAACCTTCCACCACTTACAAAAAACACCTGGTCCAAAAACTCCATGGCTCACACACTTCATCCCTTCTTCCTAACAACAACTCTGGGACCCAAAGCCCTTCAACAGTCAGAAAAATTGACTTCTCAAACACAGTCCAAAAGCTGTCAGAGCTGACAGTGTTGAACATGGGGGTGACACTGAACACATGAAATGGCTGCTAAGCAGGAGTCCTGCCAGCTCCTGGCAAAGGGATGTGCTTCTTCCTCCACAGCCCTGAGCACAGCAGTCTCATCCAGGCTGCAGCTTGGCAGGGACAGCATGGGAACACACATCTCTTCCCACAGAGATGCCCAAGAGCAAGGGGAAAGAGCTCTGCAACATGGACAGCAAGACTGGCCAGTTTGCCCAGCTGAGGATTTCCCAGATGGAAACTGGACTGCAGGCAGCAGCTTACTGAGAGGACAAGAAAGCTGCAGCTGCAGCCCAGCCCCAGCCACGGCTCTGGGAGCGCCCACACGCACGGCAGGGCTCACACAGCAGCAGCAGCTGCAGCCCAGCCCTTGCTTTGCCTTGGCCTTCCCACCCAAAAGAGGCACAGCCCACATCTGCTGCTGCAACAGAGGCACCTCTGGCGTGCCCCTCCCTGCCCGGGACACTGGGCCTTCAGTGCCACTTCCCCAAACACTCTTCTCTTTTTCCCATCAAACAAAGCCCCTTAGAACCTACAAAGCTTCCACTTCCTCCCCACAAATGCTGCTGCATCAGCGGTTCTTCCCAGTACATAAGCAAAAGATACCGCGGGGTACGGAGGGCAGAGTTCTTGACCCTTGCCACTTCACGTACGAGCTTGCCAAGTGATAATCATCCCTTATACGCCATATGTCAATACCATCTTCTCCTATTTTCGGTTCGTCACTTTTCTGTCTCCGCCTTCCTCACCACCTTTACCACGCATGCGCCACCACTCAGTTTGGTGGTCACACAAGTCTTTGGGGGTCGTCACTGATGAAGGCCCTGTAGTCTTCTTCATTGTCCTTTAATTCACCTTTGGGTTACACATGCGCATCAAGCCAGTATATAGCCAGTACAGCCAATGTAAGCCAAGACTAACGTATCACTCCCTCTACATATCAAGGCAATAAATCCCTTAGAATTAGCATTTGTTGGGACCGAACCAGGTTCTTGCTCATTTTTAGCACCTGTATCTTCAGCTTCATTCCTGTGGTCCTTGAGAACAGCTGCTGGGAAGAGGGGTGGAGCCCCTCCTCTCCCTCTCTTCTTTGGCATTACAACTTTTTAACTATTTATTATTCTCAAATATTAATTACTCTATCAATATCAATTACTGTTTCAAATTTTATCAGCACGAATGATACCTATTTATCACAATAATGGAGCTCTGCGCATTGTGTTTTAAGGCTCACAAGCAGGTATGGTGTTTGAAAGAAGCAAGCAGTGTTTTAACAAAAGCTACGTGTGCTTATAGTGGTTGCACAGAACTACTGTCAAAATGCTTTTGCTTTGTGTGAGTGGTCAAAAAACTTTTCAAGTAAGTTGTGCCATTAAGTTCATTGCCTCCAGCCAGGGATGTGAGCTGCTGGCATCTTCCCACTGTAACAACCATGTCATGAGACTGATGCTGGAAAACAAACAGCTCGAGGCGCGTTCCTCAGCAGTCCCGTCCGTTTCGTGATTCGTACAGAGACCCGCGGCCAGCAATACTCAGCTGAGGACCAGAAGAGAGCGGAATAGCCCGGGCACTGCAGCTTCACTGCAAGGCATCCGGCAGCCTTGAGGGTACAAAGCGAGCACAGGTCGCAGCTCCTCGTGTCCGGAGGGAGCCCGGAGCAGCTCTCCCAGGCCGCAGCCCCTCCCAGGCCCAGCTCCGGGCGCAGCCGGAGCCGCTCCGCCTGCGCGGGGCCGCTGCCGGGGCGCTGTGGCGGCTCCTCCCGCGGGGCGGAGCTGAGGCGGCCCCGGCGGCCCCGGCCCGGCCCCGCTGCGCTCCGAGCGCGGCCCCGGAGCGGCCCGGCCGAGGCGGCGAGGGACGGGCGGCGAGGGGCCGGGGGCATGGGGCGCTCCGGGAACGGGCGGACATCCCGGCAGAGGGGAGAGAGACGTGGCAGAGGGAGGAGTGAGCGGGAGAGGGGAGAGATGCTGGGAGGAGGGGGAAAATCCCAGGAGAGAGGGACGAGCCCGGGAGTAGGGGAGATCACGGGACGGGGGCGGGGGTGAGATCCGTGGCAAAGGGTGGGTAGCCTTCCAAGAGGGTAGAGGCCGGGAAACAGGAAAGAGCCCTGGGAGAGGGGGGAGATCCTGGAAGAGGGAGGAGTAATCGGGAGAAGGGCAGATCCAGGGAGACGAATAAAAGCACTGGCTACAGCCCGGGAAAGGAGGGAGCTTGGGACAAAGGGTAGCTCGGGACTGGGGAAAAGCCGAGAGAGGAGGCAGAACCCAGGAGACAGGGGACAACCTGTGAACGGGGAGGAGATCCGGAGTAGAGTGGAGAGGGCCTGGGAAAGCGGGGAAAGACATGAGAGAAGAGAGCCCAGTGGGGGGAGTCCAGGAGCGGAGGCTCCTGCAGGCGGACTGGGAACCCGGAGAGCCCGGAATCACGGAGTCCTGCAGCCGGGCCGAGAACGGGCGCGGGTCAGTGCGGTTCGGGAGAGCGCGGCTGCGGGGCTGGCTCCGGAGGCGGAGGCGCGTGGAAAGCGCTGCTCGGCAGCCCCGGCGGCGCTGAGAGCACAGCCCTGCCCGGGGAGGCAGCGCCACGGGCGCCGCTCGGCTTCCCAGCCCGGCCACGGCACCGCTCGGCTTCGCCGCCGGATCCGCGGCAGCTCGGAGCATCGCTCCCTGCCCGGGCCCGAGGCTCACCTGCGCCAGGTGCACCAGCGCATCGCCTCTGCCTTGACAACCCAGAGCGAGCAGTGCCCGGCAGGGACTGCAGATCCCCATTGGTGGCAGAGAAAGAAGAGCAAGGAATCTTCCATGGGAGAACCTAGGCAATAGGATGGGGTGTCAGTGTCCAATGTGTTCAGATGCACTCACAATGGTGCTTTTGCTCTTGCCTCAGAACATGGAAAAGAAGTGGGCAGACACAAATCAGCAGCTGGTTGCAATATCCAGGGATCAGTTATCAGAAGAAAATGCTAAGCAACTGCTGGAATGCTTAATGGATGACTGATTACCATTTGCCAAGTAATCTGGATTTGTTAGGGGCAGCATACTTCTGTCTCAAAAATTACTCTACAGATATTCTTAAGAAAATTTTGAAGAAAGGCTCATACACCCACATTTTAATGCAGTTGCTGTGGGTTTCATAAATGAAATCTGCTTTTATGTGTCAATGTTCCTAAAGATATGTGGGGTTTTTTTTTCACACATGCATGCATGCTAAATTTGAGAATCTAAGGTAAGGTCTTTTTATAGGGGATATGGAAGAGACAGGTCTTCAGCTAGCAATATGTCAGTGAGAGATAGCTGAGCGATGATTACTGAGAAGAAGAACAGGCCTGCAATAGAGGTGTGAGCTGCATTGCACAGCGCTTGCTGTGGGCCAGAGAGCACAAAGAAGTCTGGCCTAGTGGGCCTGAATATTTCTGCCAAACACTCTGCATCTCACACCTTTGCTCGGGCTCAGTGCAGAAATGCAGGATTGCAGGCGCTTCCTCCCAGAGCTGCGTGAGGTGCTGGCTCCTGCAGATGGGCCCTGCCAAGCTGTCCCTGCCTCACGCTGGCCTCGCTTCCCCTGGCACAAGAGCCGGGCCTGAAGGAGGCTGCCCTGTGCTCCAGCCTGCCGAGCAGCCCGGCTCCCTGCCCCGGTGCCCAGAGTGCTGCACACACTGCTGACCTTTGCCAGGAGTTGCAGGGCAGCCGGCAGAAGAGGAGGAATCCTCAGGCAGCCCAGCGGCCCTTGGCTGCCCTTGGCCTTTCTCTGCTGCTAGGCACACTCCAGACGGCCAATGCCTCCAGGCTGGGCTGTGTCCAGCACGGCTGCGCTTCCCCTCGGCAGCTGCCAGCTGCCACCTGGGCTCTGAGAGTGGAGGATTCGCCCGCTGCCAGGAACAGGCACCCAGGGCCCGGCTGCTGCCTCTTGCAGCTCCAAGGGCCTCCTTCCAGCCTGCCTCTGCCGGGGCTCAGCCTCCTCCGGCCTCTGCTGGGGCTGTGCTGGGGCTCCACCCCAGGCAAGGCCGGGCCCACTCTCACCTCCCAGGCGCTGACAGCTCTGCACCACAGGAGACCTTCCTGAGCACCCTCTCTGATCTTTCTGCTTTCTCACTTGAGCAAGGCTCTCCTCCAGCCAAAGAGATTATTGCATTTTGGGATACAAATCCAAGTGGTAGGAGCCCCAATGTTCTCCAGTCACAGCTGAAGGCCTGCATCTGCTCAGGGTGTTGGGTTGCCTCATTCTTCTTTTGGTTTCGCCTTCAAACGCCATTGCCCTTTCTGCCTCAAATAGAAATACCAAAGCTGGCCAAAAACAGACCAGTGGACCAGATTCCAAAGTCAGTGTTCTCTGGAGAGGATGAATGAAGAACATCCTTCTTCCCCACTTGCACACCATGCCAAAGACACCATGTCACTTTCCACCTTTAAGAAACAACAGACAATTCAGAAGAAATTCTTGAGCGTATTCGCAGAGTGAGAAGGAAGGGAATCTTCAAGGTGAGTTGTGGTTTCAGAAACTGTATTCATTTCCAATCCTACTCTGCAGTCCTATTAGACAATCCTACTCTAACCCTAACCTTAACCCTAATCCTAATCCTAATCCCAATCCTAATCCTAATCCTAATCCTAATCCTAATCTACAATCCTGCTGTAAACTGGTTGACGAATAAATGGTCTTGATGTGATTGTCACATTGTTGTCTCTCTCCTCTTCTTCACTGAAACAATCAGTGGCACCAGGCTGGACGCAGGCTCAGCAAATGTTACAAATGGATGCTGCCAAAAGGGAAAAAAAACAAATCAACAAAAAATAATGGACCATGACTTTCCAAGTTCAGTGCTTCACAGTTTTCCTCTGGCTTATAGAAGGATGCAGGAAGAGGACCAATGGGACCATCTACACCTCCATCTTTATGTGCCGGACTTTGCCATCACAGGCAAATGTGGCCCAGAATCCCACTCATCCATTTATCCAGGTGTCTTCATCTTGCTAGGATTTTTGCCCTGCCAGTGCTTTAGAAATGGTGCTTTGTTTCTTTGGAATTTCTTCTTTTCAGGAATCTCTAAAGCCTCACACTGGTCCCTCTCTTTGAAAGACAGGCACTGTGCTGATTCCCACAGGGAGACAGAGCAGTGTCTACCTTTCCATGGCCTGCCCCTCGTGTGCTGGATGGCTCCTTCCTTCCCAGC
This sequence comes from Melozone crissalis, assembly GCF_028551555.1. Taxonomy (NCBI): domain Eukaryota; kingdom Metazoa; phylum Chordata; class Aves; order Passeriformes; family Passerellidae; genus Melozone; species Melozone crissalis. The sequence goes on along the minus strand of NW_026535783.1, from coordinate 13,436,757 downwards.
AGGGCCAGCTCAGTGGCACTGGGCCCTGCAGTTCCCTCTCTGCCACACAACCCGGCAGTAACCCTGGCACAGTTCCCGTCTGCTTGAGCGTGCCAGGCAGCAGATGGGGCTGGGACAAGTCCCTCCCAGCTGTCCCTGTTTGCGTGGCAGAAACCTCTAAGGGTGGGCTGGGGGGCGCAAACCAGGGCCCCTCAGAGGCTCACAGTGAGCCCCCCACAGCCCCTCCTGCCCACAGCCAAATCTCTGACCCCTAGGCTGGGACTGGCTTCCTTGGGTTCCTGCACCACCATTTCATGTCTCTGTACTCTGCATTGCTCTACTTCAATTCTTTTGCCATTAGATAAAATTGAACACCCCACCAAATGACAAAAGAGGGAGACTGAACCAGCCAGAGGAGCTCCCTGACTCAGGAAATGCAGAGAGAGATGGAGTTACTCAGTTTTGTGAAGAACAGGCCCCCGGGAGACTTTATTGCCACTTTCCAGGACTTCAGAGTGGCTTTGAAGAAAGTGAGGGACATCTTTTATAACAGGGCCAGTTACAATAGGATGTGGGTAAATATTTTGAAACACAAATAGGATCTAATCAGAACTTGTTTACTCGGAGCATGGTGCGACCCTGGCACAGGTTGCCCCAAGAGCTTGTAGGTGCCCCATCCCTGCAAGCATTCCGGCTCCAGTGGGAAAGGGCTCTGAGCAACCTGATCTCTTTAAAGATGTCCCTGCTCATTGCAGGACACTTGCACCAGAGGACCTTTACAGGGCCCTGCCAGCCCAGCCCAGTCTAGGATTCCTCACCATTTTCATTTGAAGAGCACCAAGAGTGGAGGTGAGGAGGAAGGGGGCTCATGTGATGCCTTGGACTTGAGTGGAGGAGGAGCCCATCCCTCAGAGCCTGTTTCACCTGCAGCCCCTTCACATTTTACCTGCAGGAGCTCCCTGGCAGACCAGCGCTGCTCCTCGTCTCTCTGCAGGCAGCAGCTCAGGAAGTCACGCAGGCAAGGCGAGAATCGGTTGGGCTGCTGCAGCCGTGGGGTCCCTACTGTGGCTATCAGTTGTGTAGCCTGGAGGAAAAGGAGACACCAGGCTCCACTTGCTGCTTTCACATCTCTAAGTGCTCTCCCACCTCCCTTAGTTTAACCTCTGTTCTTCAGTGGCAGTTTCTGCCCTGGCAGAGACCCAGAGATGATTTTCCTTTACCAACCAAACACCCAAACCCTGATGCAGCCACAGCTTTTCCACCATCCCGAAGATCTTGCCTTGGCAGCTGATTTCATTGACTGACCTAGTTAGTGGGAACTACATCAGCAAAAGAACATGTGCTTCCCTAAGGATTCACACCAGCTTGAGAGGCTTTTTGGAAGAGGGACTATGCTATACAAATTAATTTCAAGGCTTAGTACATGAAAGGCATGTCTGCAGTGCTTGTTGGTCCTTTAAGCGCACGTGCCCAAGAACAAAACTCATCATTCTTTTTGTGCTTTTCTTGAAAACAATGGTAATTGGAAGGAAAGAAAGGGAATTCATCAATTAATCCCCAGGTAAGAAAATCAACATTTGCAATCTCATCTTCAGCACAGACATATTTAGATGCCTGCACAAATGTATTGGGATGAAAATTCCTGCTTGGGCACAAAGGAGCCACCTGCAGCTCTGTCTCTCAGCAGTCTGAAAATCGCAGGTTCCCATTTTGCAGCAAAAGAAAAATTGTCATGGTCAGAAGAAGGAGAGGTGCCATCTCTATCGCCACCCTCTGCTCATTTGGCTGCTCAAGTCAATGCATTAATGGTAGGCCCATGCCAGAAAGAGCCAGGAAACAAAGGGGAGGCTTTGGCAGCCTGTCCGCATCACCAGGCTCTGGCTTGGTGACACAGAGAATGTGCCTTTTGCTAGGAGAGAAACACGGTGACTGAGTGTTTCAGCAGCACTGTACAAGAAGCAGAAGAGACTCAGTGGTCTTTACACTCTCATGCCCAGGTTTCAGGCATGTTTCCCAGTGAGAAGAAACTGCTCAGGGAGTTAGGCTCATCTCTAAAGATCACAGTTTTAGAAACTTTGTTGGGTTTGTGTTGCCTTCCTTCCTTTCTGGAAAGATAACAGCAGTTGTCAGATGCTTCTTTTCTGCTCTTAAGGCCATCTCCACAGCCAAAGGACTGGAAGCACTTAAAAGGCAAAGGAAAGTGTTGCCTGAGAATAGAGTTTGTTTGGAGTTTGTTTGCATGTGGTAAGGCTTGTATTCCCCCACTGCTGAACCAAAACTACAGCAGATGCTGATGTGTTGCAGGCACATTTTTAGGAGGGGTCCTTGGTGGAAGCAGTTCAGGCAGATGGCAATGGGCTTTTGTCCAATGGCACGCAGGACAACGGACAGGTGAGAAAGACAGTGGGATCAGTGAGTATTTGCTCCTTACCGTGATGGGACTTTGGTTCCAGTAGGGAGGTTCTTGCTCTATCATTTCAATCCCCACAATTCCAAAAGACCATATGTCCACTTTGGGACCATATGGTTGACCTGTCAGCACTTCGGGCGCCAGCCACCAAGGAGTCCCGACTACCGAGCACCGTCTGCTCTGCTGAGGGCTGAGCTGAGTAGAGAGGCCAAAATCACCTGAGGAGAAAGCAAAACACTGTTTTTATTTGAATTCTGTGCAATTAGGAAAGCAAGCCAAAGAATTCCCCAGTAGAAGTGTTTGAAAATGTGCTGTTGAATCTCCTGGCATTGGCGACTTTTAAACTCCCCCCATTTTTTACACTGTCTCCAGTAGTGTCTTTTGTTCTTTGGAAGCTTTAGACTTGTAACTCCCTCCCTCGGGAAGGGACACACACAGAGCAAGGCCACTCTTGACTGCTTGTTCCTTCTCCTGTCCCTGTGCACGTTGCAACTGTGCCCTCAGCTCACAGCGGGTGTCCCTGCGCTGCCACCAGCACCATTTTTGGGGAGCTGGCTGTCACTCCAAGCAGCCCCACCCCCACATCCCTGGAATGCTGCTCCTGACCAAGAATACACTGACCCAGCTTGACAGAACCATCGGTTTTGAGAAGGATGTTATCACTCTTCACATCTCTATGAATCACATGGTTTGTGTGAAGAAAATGCAGTCCTTGCAGGCACTGAGAGAGAAAACAGAAAGAGGAGGGCAAAAATGAGTGATGTGATTTCATCCCATAAGAAAGGCAACAAAGAATCCAAAAGATTCCCTCTCCAGGGAAATGGGCAGTAATGGCAGAACACAGTGCCACTGAGAGGAAGTGCTTGCTGCTCCAACACTTGCAGAGCAAGACCTTTCTGAGGAAAGGCATGTCAGCTTCTGAAAGAGCAACAGCCAGGATGCAAACCAGCCAGGATGACTGCTGCTGCAGTGCATGTGCTCAGAAGCAAAGAGCCTTTTGGCTGCACTCCTGTCCTTGGATGCTGAGGCCTGAGAGAAACGAGTCTCTCTCTTTTTTCTTTGCTGATCATTTCAAATCAAGCCACCAGCACCTTTGCTTTCACAGGCAAGGAATGCAGTGAAGACAGACTCCAGGCAAACATTTAGAGAGGCAAGGTGGAGAACAGCAAATAAAAAGACATGAGCCAGAGCAAGAATACAACAGCAGGAGAGAAGAGTACTGGCACTGAGTACAGGGAGTGCAGGGGCACTGGCAGGCCTTTCACTTGAGATGCTTTTACTTGCCCATAGCATAGCAGCAACACAGAACCAAAGCTTGGCACAGGAAATCACTGCAGGTCTGAGCCCCTGTTTCCCAGACAATCCTGCCCAAGCCCTTGGACACACAGATGGGATTGCTGACCTCGCGACTGATGGCTGCTGCCTCATCTTCATACAGGGAGGTCGTGCTGAGGATATCGTTCAGGGTGCCTCCGTCCATGTACTCCAGCACCAGCCAGAGTTCCTCACCCACAAGGTAGCTGAAAGAAGGAAACAAGGCCCTGGAGATGAGCATGCATGGCTATGTTGATTTTTGCTTCCAGGTTTCTTATTTCCAGATGCCTTTGTGACAAGGACAGAATCATAGGAATAGATATTCCCTCTTGGCTGTGCATTGTTTGCAAGCTGTGCAGTCTCAAGGAGAAAGGCACAGCTGTGAAAAAGGAGATGTCTTAGATGGCTGACAAGTGAAAAATGCAGTTTAGAAACAGCCCAGATAAAAAACCGTTCAGGCATGGTGTTTCTGGAAAGAAGCACCTAGTCTTCCTGGCATGCCCAGCAATGGCAAAGAGTGGCAACAATCCAAGGGAAATCCATTTTAGGAGGGTTCATCAGCACTTCAGAAACTTGAAAAAATCAATCCCAAATAAATGTGGAGGCAGTAAACTTCGAGGCTGATGACTAAGGAAGATACAGCTGATCCAGGTATTGAATAATTTTGGAATAATTTTCAAACTAGGTGTGCCAGGGAAGACTCATGCAGACAGGATGCACTCTCTTCTCATCCATTGGAGATGAGTAGAGAGATAGGAATAAATAAAAATTAACAGCTCTACTTTCTGCCACTGACCAAAGTGGGTTTTTAACCTCTCATGTTTGCTGTATGTAAATGCACACATGGGATAAGACCATAACCACTCACCTGTCTAAATAATTCACAACATTGGGACTCCTGTACCTCTTCATGATTTGGATTTCATTAACACTTCGTTCCATCCTCCTTGGTCCTTGAATATCTATTTTCTTTATGGCCACCTAAAATGACATTGAAAATCAGTAACTTGAGCAGTTGGCGGCAGGAGACAACAATGCACATGGAGCAAGTGATTTTGCAATGACAGAGCTGAGCTGTGCCAAACTGCCTTGTGATTAGGCACTGCAGTAATTAGGAACTGACATTCCAACAGCCTATTTCTCTTCTCCCTTGGGAACTCGTTACAGGACACGTGGGGCCACTGACATTTTGCCTTGTCCACTTGGTAACAGTTGTGTCTCAACTATCACACACAGACGTCTGAGCACAATCTCTGCTGCTCTTTCTAGGATTCAGAAGAAGTATTCCATGCCTTAATATTCTGTGGATACATCTTGGGCTATGGGCAGGGCTTAGGGCTTTTAGGGCACCTTGCAGATCTCTCCCCATGTGCAGTTGCCAAGTGCAGCACTGCGGGTTGCTAAGGAACTACCAGTAACTTTCCGATGGATTTGCTGGCAGCCAGAATCGAGAATTCAGGACTGTGAAGCTGTAGCCCCAAAGAGCAGGGAGGTGCTCTAAGGCACCACCTTTGTTTTAGCAATGGAGAGCGAGTGAGCGCGTCCTTGTCTGAAAGAAAGCGCTGCCCTGCGTGCCTTCCTTCCGGCAGCTGAGGAGGACAAAGTGCCAAATGTATTTTGCAGGCTGGCACCAGTCTGTGCTTCTTGTGCCTTTTCAGCACGGCTCTAGCCAAAGCTGCATCCACAGCTCACACCAGAGGGGAAAGCCCCTCAAGAGCAGCAGAGTCTGCAGGGGCTGTTGACATTTACCTCTCCTCCTGTGGCAGTGTCGAGTGCTTTAAACACCTCTCCAAAACTCCTAGAAACAAAAGAGAAGCAGAGAAAGGAGAAGCCATTTAGATCTTGCAGTGAAAGCCAGCCCACACAGGAGATCTGTGCTGTAAATGCCTAAAACCTGCAGGACACTGGAAGCATGGAGATGTCCTTGACAATGCCTTCTGAGCACACTTAGAAATTCTGATCAGCACTGACAATCTAAGCCCAGTGCCTGAACACATTTGCAGCTTGTCTGACTTCACGCCTGATACCTATTCCACCAGCAAAACACTTGATGCATAGTTATGTAAAATTAGCATTGCTTGGACTCACCCACTGCCAATATTTTCCAGTTCAATGTATTTGATGATGGGATTTTCCATCTTCACCATTCTCCCTGAGGGAAACAAAATGCAAGATGTTTACTTTAAAGCAGAGATCCCACCTTCTCAGAGATACAAAAGGCAGCCACACTGTCTGGGGCTCTGAGCCCTCGCTTGGTTAGCCAGCTCTGAGCTGGCTAACAACAACAGGAACAGGAACTGGAAACACAAGAAAAGAACAGCACGTCCACAGCGCAAGTCTGGCTGGCACAGAGACTGATTTCTTGCATCCTTTGAAGTCAGAGGCCTCTTGACAGCAGAGGAGTCTCCTCTCAGAGGAGACTGAGACCAGAAGAGAATACCTACCAAGGAAAATAAGTTTGTCATCTTGAAACGTTTAGGAGAGCTGGATCTAGCAGTGCCTTTGTTTTCTTGGCAATAAAGACTGCGAGATTTAGAAAAGGTTTCCGACTTGCTAAGATTAAATGCACCTGCACATCCAGAATCAATTGGTCTGAACAGATGTCAAGTTCAGAACAGGAGGAATATTGCCAAGTGTTCCCATCTTTTCCACCTTGCAGCAGTTTGCCATAAGAATGCCTCTGCGTTAGTAAACCAGAGCAGCTCATGCCAGAACCAATTGCGACGGGGCTTTCAGCATCAAGACCCTCACCCTTTATGAGCAGGCTGAGCTCAAAGACGCCCCTGCCCGTGCCCTGCGTGAAGAACCACGCCGCTTCTCTTCACCCTGACAGCGCGGATCAGTCGCTCCCATTGCACTCGCCCTCTCGGCACCGCACATGTCCCCATCTTCCCAACTCGGCACGGCGGGCACAGGCACAGAAGACAGCAATGCTCCTCAGGCACCCCTGTGACACAGAGAGCTGCCCAGAGCAGATGCTGACCCTCTTGTGAGTCCAGGCCGTGCGAGGCAGAAGCCGGCCCAGAGAAGGGGCTGCTGCCTCAGGCAGCTCCGCGCTGCAGCAGCCGGGCAGCAGCGGGACCCTCCCAGCTAAGGGAGGCTCCAGCCTCTGCAGTCCCTCCAGCCCCCAGGGACAGGGCAGCGACCACAACAAGGCTGGCAAAGCCCAAGCATGAGCACTGACAGACACTGATGGGAAGAAGCCACAGCCAGCCTGAGCCCTGTACAAGCTTTTGCCCCCATTCAGGACACAACAGGATGGGCTTTGAGATCAGCCCCACCGAGGTGTGGATCAGTGCCCTTTTTGTCCCAACAGGTGATGGTAGACACAGAATCCACTGGGCTCTCTTCTCAATTCTTCCAGGTCTTATCTGAGAGCACAGCACTGGCAGCTCGTATGGGCAAGAAGCAGATTCATTGGGTTGTGCTGCAGAATCACAAAGGGCTTGATTTGTTCTCCTGGAGACTGATCTCAGCAGGGCTTCTACCAGTGGCTAGAACTAAGGCAGTCACAGCCTTCTGCTGATGCAGGAACAATTCCTGCTTCTGCCTTCGGCAGAGAGGGAAGCCCAGGCAATCTCCAGCCAGTCTAAGCTGCCCTCAGAGGCAGCAGGAACACCCAGAGCTCTCTCTTGCTGCCTTGGAGCAATGCCAGCACTTCTGTGACACTGAAGTGAGGAGAACCCTTTGGTACAGCTCTGCTGACATGTGCACACAATACACTGTCCCTCAGATAAGAAAGATAGCAGACGTACTGTGTTGCTCCAGGGAGTCACCCGCCATCTCCAGTTGCTGAGCAGCAGCTGGGTCAGCACGGGAGGTGAACCAAGTGCTCAGGCTCCACGTCTTCGGCTGGGGAGCAAAGGCTCCTTGGGACGGCGATGCTGCAGCAGCTTCAGTGTCAGAGTTGGTGTAGATCTGAGAGAAGAAATGAGTTGATGTCAGGAAGGTGTGGCAGAGATTGCCCTGAAATGCAAGAGAGATTGCCATTTGAAATGCAAGCCCTTAGGAAGCTGCTGTCAGCCACATGCAGAGATCCTCAACCGGATTGCTTTGGATGTCCACTTGTGAAACCAAATGCTCAAAACCAAAGGCTGGTTTTACTCAAGTTCATAGCCACTTTCTTGTTCTAAAGGATGACTGCAGCAACGACCGCTCCAATTCCTCCCAAAGACTCCTTTCCCCCTCCTAGGTCTGCAGATACATTTGCAGCTCCTCATTCTAATGTTCTACCTCCTGCCATGAAATTCTCTTTTTCTGCACCTTCCTTGGGACGTGCTTATCCTGCAGCCTCTCTGGATGGTACAGTTCCTGGGCCTCATGCCAGCTTCGGGGCTCTTGGTTGCCCGTCATTTGCTGGAACTCTCTGCAGGCTGCCAGGTAGGATGGGGAACCTTCCACCTGAAGTCAAACAGAAGAAAGCAGTCAGAGACTACAGCTTGTCCCCGTCAGCCAGGAGTCATCGACTGGGAAGAAAGTAAAGGACAGGAGGAGATTCACAAGGGATACAGACAGCTTGTAGCTCATATTCCAAATCTATGTGAATGACCATGTTCACCTGCAAAAACACCTCAAGAAACAAGGTCACCTGGAAGAAGCCAGCAGGAGTTCATTGGGATGACTGCTGGCTAAATGGCCAAGGGAGTAATGCCACTGTCTAGAGCATCAGCTGAGATTCAGCAGAGCAGGAAGTGTCCTTGAGAGCAGCTCTGACAGAGGCCTCATCAGGATGGCACTCAGAGGCAACACCCCACCCCCCTGCTGCTCTGCACTGCAAAGGCAAGGAGGGCAGAAACCACCCCTTGGGTGACTGCAGTGCCTATTGATATTTCACTCGCTTTTCTAAAGCCTTTTGCTCCTGAAGGAGGCAATTAATTTTCTCTTTGATGATTTTAATTTTTTTGTCTGGCCTCTTCTTCCTTGCCTTGATCCTAGCCTCAGTTTCCTGCAGCTGCGCCGGCACCTGTTTTTCCATGTGCTGTAAATAACAACGGAAAGGACTCTCTTTCATGAGTGGAGTGGCTGCCATTCTTTCATTCACCTGTTTTTGTTGACTGTCCCTCTGCATAGGGAGATTCTTCTCCTCTTGGATGTCTTCATTCCCCCTCTTCACTGCCATGTCACTCTGAGCTTCGGGCAGCTCTGCTTGTGGTTCTACCTTGATGTTCTGTGCACACAAATGCAGAGCAAGTGACTGGGAGCTGCCATCAGACTCAGCTTTTCCCTCTTTTAGCCTCAAAATCACATTGGTTCATCCCCTTTCTTCTGCTTCCCTACCCACATCTGCTTCCATTGAACCCTCCTGTCCCAGGGCTGTTCTCTGCAGATTCCAAGGCTCTGTGCTTCCAGTGCCTGTGGGATTCCTGGCCTCCTCAGTCCCAAGAGCTGTTGTTTATGCCCTTCTTCCTGCCCTTCCCTCTGTGCCCTGGCCAGTCAGGCTTACCTGGTCTTTCTCCTGTGGCACTTCCACCTGCTGCCCGAGCTGCTCTTCCTGCTCTCGGGCTGGGAACAGCTCTCCCTGAGTCTGGCATGGTGTCTCTGATGAAGCACTCTGCTCCTGCTCTCTCTCTAGAAGCACCTGCACAGAAAGCAAGAGAAGATGGGTTTCAGCTTCCCATATGACCTTTGTGGGCCAAGACCCAAAGACTGCTGGGCTCAAACGTTCCCAAAGCACTGTGCTGCCGCTCTGCTGGGTCATTCTCTGTTTGAGGGGAGGCACAGATTCCAAAGTGACCCTGGCCCTACAATCAGGGGCCATCTGGGACTGAAGCTGCAAGAGCCTCTCAGGCAGCTGACAGGGAAGGTGTGGCATTTCTCAAGGGTCTGGTAAGGGCCTCCCTCTGCTTCTACCATGTCCTGTTTGTCTCTCCTCAAGGGATGCATTTAGGTGAGCACTGCATCTTCCACTGCTTTGGAGCAGAGCCAGGAAGATTCAAATAGATAGATAGATAAACAGATCTCACTTTTATAATCTCTCTTTACTATACTGTGGGATTTACATTCTTTGAACGGAGAGAGATCTAGATCTCTCTCCTAGGTTTTTTTTAAGGAAAGGTAGTGAGAAACTTAGAGAAGAAGAGAAAACAATATTATCTCTACTTGCTGTTCTTTTTGTTTAGTACATGAAGAATGTGTATAGTGATTGTTTACTGAAAGTGATTTGTTAATTGCATTTTAGGGATAGTTGTTTAGATTGATTAGGTAATTAGATAAAAGACTGTGTGGAGACAGTCACTTGTTTTTCTTTAGTATCTTTTTAGTATAGTATTTCTTTACTATAGTTTTACATAGTACTAGTGTAATATAACGTAGCTTAATAAAGCATTTGCTTAAACTTCTACATCATGGAGTCAAAGCATATTTTTCGCCACGTAGGGGGTCACCCTGAATCAATAATGTGCTTTCTGTCGCTACACACATCAACAGTCGGTAGCAGTGCCCCAATCAGAAGCCATCCTGAACTTGCTCTCCTGTTGCTTCAGTAACCCACACTCTTGGGGAATCTGGAGCATGTGGGTCCTTATGGAATGCAGTCAGACCCAGAGCACTGCACTGGGAACTGCACTCTTTGTGCATCTGTGCTCGGGCAAGTTCTTCTCTTGCACTTGACCACACTGATGGTGCTAAAGTGGCTGGAATCAGAAATGCAGCCCAGCCCCTCCCACCTCCTCTAATCTCTGAGGGCCAGCTGGAATTTAAACGCATTGATTTCCTGCTCAAGTCCAAAACAGCACACACTGATTCCCTGGGCTGCCAAAAGACACGGGAGCCGTTGACTGGAAAATGATGGGCAAGCCCTGCTGGCCGGTCTGGCACCAGAGCAGCTCGTTCTGCACCAACATCCCTGCCCCAAACTATGTGTTCTTGTGCAAAAATACTGCATTATCCAGAACTGCCTCTTTGAAAACTAAAATTCTAGGAGAATTTCTGCTGGTGCTGTAAAAGTGCAGGAAAGACTGAGACAAAGCTCCCTTGCTCCCTGGAGAAGGAGAAATTGCACCAGGGTTCTCTTTCTATCAAACAAAGAAATCAACAAAATATGAAAGTGTTACTCACACCACGGTCTAAAGCACTTGGATGCAGTGAGGGGATGTCTGGAAGGGAAACAGGCCTTGCGCTGAGCTTTGGATCTATGGATCTAAGGCAGCGATTTATGGAAGTCCGCCTGAAGGTGCCTCATGAGCCCCCCATTGTCCAGGCTAAAGCTCCCTCAGCACCTCCTCCCTGGCCTTGTGCTGCACCCCCTTGCCCAGCTCCCCTGTCCTTCTGTGCACACGCTGCAGCCCCTCCATGACTTTCTGCTCCCCAGGGCCCATAAGTGCACACAGCACTCCAGCTGTGGCCGCAGCGCTGCCCAGCACAGGGCCACGCTCACTGCCCTGCTCCTGCTGCCCCACTGCTGCTGGCACAGCCACCATGCCCTTGGCCTTCTTGGCCCCCTGGCCACACGCTGCCTCATCTTCAGCTGCTCAAGGCCGCCAGCCCAGCATCCTTTTGGCCCACGTGGCTCCCCAGCCACAAAGGTGCCCATTTCACTTCAGATACAGCAGGCATCATTGCAAGATGGCCTTCCTGTTCTAACACCTCATGTTCCAAGTAGATATTAGCCACTGCCCCTTCTCACCAGCGAGGGCTCCTTGTTGAGCTCCACGTGGCATCTGAGCTCCGGGTGCAGCCTGTCCCCGCACTCGCTCAGCAGGTGCCTGGACACAACCGACAGGGCGCTGGCACTATGCTTGTTCAAGTGCAGACCCTGCAGGGCCGTGACAGCCTCCGGCCTGCCCTCTGCCACTGCCCTGACAGAGTCTGCTGCTCGCTCCGGGGAGGCTGAGGTGACATCAGCCCCTGCCTGCAGCTCAGCCGTGCCCTCGGTGGTTGCGGCGCTGGTATTTCTGCGCCCAAGGCCCAGGAACCTCTGCAGTATCTGCAACAGAAAGAAGGGCAGGAAGAGAGGGACGTTCCATGGCCTGCTCCAAGCACAGCGCTGGGCCTAGCAGTGCCAGAAGGCCCAGCCCAGGTGGGGATGGCCACAGGTACCTGCGCTGGTCTGTGGAAGCAGCCGTGAGTGGGGTCCTGCTCTTCTGCCCCATCCTTGCCCGCATCTGGCAAAGAGCAAATGCAGCCAGAGCTGAGGGGCTGCGGGAGAGGCCGGAGAACATGGCCCAGCCCTGCATGGCCCAGGCAGGGACAACCCCTGGGTGCCCAGGGGACAGAGCACAGCCAGCAGGGGCAGCCCCAGCCCCTCTTACGTCCTGTCTTTGGGGACATCCTTAGGGGCAGGGATGGGATGGGGCCAGGCCGGCCGCAGGCACCAGCTCTGCGGCCCGGAGCTGCCACTCACCGTCCTGCACTGGCTGCAACTTCTCCGGCTCTGCAGGCTGCTGTGCTGGGGAGGCTGCAAGCCCTTTCTTTTTCTTGCCCCGAAGCACCCTGAAGAGCCTGAGTACTCTGCCTGCCATCTCGCTTTTTAGTCTCTAGACAACTTTGAGCCTGATACCTGGGAAAAGCTCTGATTGAGAAAGTCCCGCAGTCTGGCCGCAAGGCCAGCCGCAGGAATTACGCCTTGGAAAAGCTGCGGGTCAGTGACGAAAGAGCTGGCTGTGTGGGGCTCCTCACAGCACAGCTCTGCCACGTCCTCTCCTCTCACGTGCACCGAGCACTGTGGCGTTGCTCCGTCACCGCCAGCAGCCACTTCAGCACGTGTCACAAAGGGCCCTGTTCCATTCCATTCCATGGTAACCGTGCTGTGCCGTGTCAGCAAGGGCCCTTGGACACGCTGCCAAGTGCTCTGGGGCTACCCCAACCCTGCCCCAAATGCCTCTGATTGGAACAAATCCATTGCCCCAAGTGTATAAGACATCCTGGGACACAGCAAGCCCAGCCAAGTGCTCAGGGGAGGACTCTCCACGGTGCCAGGCCAGCACAGGCTGGCTCTGGAGCAGAGCAGCTTCCAGCAAGCTCAGGGCAAACACATCTTGCCAAGAGTTAAAACTCACCACATAGGGGAGGTGGCATGAATGTGTGCATCAAGGCCTTTGAATTCACAGCTCCCCAAGACAGCTTTGGGGCACTTGGCTGGACAAACAGGATCCGGCTCAGACCTGTGCTCAAAGGCGGGCAACAAACCCTGCCGCAGGTGCTTGGCTTGGTCTCTGCAGGCCCAGGCAGATGCCAAAGCTGCTCTTCACATCCTTCCCCTGCCCCTCAGCCAAGTGCGAGGACTGAAGGAAACACAGGAAGTCAAATGGAGACACTTGCACCTGTCTCATTGGGGGCTCCTGGGGAAGCAGTTTCCTTGGCAATCAAGCCCCTCTCTTCCAAGGGCACTCCCCAAATGTGTACATTTCCTGGGCAACACCAACCTGCCCTTAAGTGCGGGGTGCGGAGGTTCATGGGCATCACACCATAACCAATATGATCCAGTGAAGCTAAATTTATTATTCCTAAAAGGAGTCTATTTATAATAAATCTCTACTGTCTATGCCTCTCTAGCTAATATATGACAGGTTAATCCTAGTTGTTCACACTTCTAAAATAGAATGCGGATTGGATTATCTAAGTTTTCATGTGTCTTGCTGGGGTTGTATGGCCCCCCCATGGCTCACTTTCCCAAGCTTGCTGACAAACATGCTAAGTCCTGATGACTCTTCTTCTTGCGTCTTCTTCAAGGATATACCAACCCCATTTCTGAATATGTCCATAATTCATTCTTTGTGAACGTGTCCATTATTGCAAGCAGGCTGGATTGTGCATCGGCTCAATAAGGCCGTTGTCTTGCAAAAACTCCTCCACCTGCAAAATATCTTCAACAGTTCCCCGCTTTTGGTTTTGCACAAGCCAGACTGATTTAAAAGCACGGTCAATTTCTTTTTGCCCACAGCGTAGTAAGCAAAGCACTATTAGCAGAAATGAAAAAAGAATGAAATACAAAGCCAATAATATGTAAGATTATTTATTCATTACATAGCCAAGAATACCTAATACCAAAGCATACTAAGTCCTTGAGCCAGCCTCTTATTTCCCAGGATTTTAGCCATTCATCCAAAGAATTCAAAACAACTGTCAGCTTTATCATCTTCTCCTTAAGCAATGACACTTTCTTGTCCATAGATTCAGAGTGCTCAGAGAGATTCATGCAACACATCCCTTCAAAATCTTCACACCCATCTCTCTGTGCTAGCAACAAAAACACTATTGCAGCCCTATCCTGTAATACAGCGTGGCGTATGCTACCTACATCAGTGGTAAGCTCATTCAGTATTGCAGATGTAATGTTAATTTGTTTGTCTGTCCAACAAGCCAATTGTTTGAATTGTGTAAGGGCCTGTGATGAAGCTACTCCTGGTGTAAAAAGTGATGCCAGTATAACCAAAGGCATATTCTACAATTCTACATTATCCTTACAGTCTGAGCCTAATAGATGCACACTACGTTTTGCACATTGGAATTTGTGCCTGATGTCAAGCATCTGTTGAATGCTAGAGGCAAACAGTGTCAATTTCCCAAAATAGCACAGTCCTCCTCATGCTTTCTCAGGAATCGCAGGCTAAGTTTAATCTCCACAAATGAGAAAAACTCCAGGAGGTGACATCCTTGCAGATTTTGGTTTTAGGGATACAACCATGTCCAATTGGCACAGTCTGCCGTGGTATTGTAATACCAGGAAGAAACAGGAGATATCCAAGTGCCATCATCACCGGGTTTTCCTGATTTCTCCCTAATCAGCTCTTTACCCCTGTGGTACTCATAGAACAAACAGTAATTTCCCGGTACTGATGCCAAAATATCTAATTCCTGTGGTCACTCTCTTGTAGTATTTAAACCTTGAACGATTGTAAATGCCTGAATTCCTAACGGATTTCTAGGGATGCTTTGTTTTTCACACCAAATTTCTGTGATCATCCCATTTTGATTAGTGCACCAATTTGAACAGGCCTTACTTAAGTTGCCATAAATTTGAGCTCTGGTCTAATTTCCCATTTCTTCCATTGAGTCTAAAGGAATTCCAATGAAACAGGTGCCAAATGGATCTGAAGGTGGAGCTAGTGATAGGCAGAAAGGTTCCTGCGTTGTTCTGTTAGCCTATGGAATCCTCATGTTAGCTCGCTGCTTTATCTTGTATACCCCCTGCGTTTCTTAATCACTCCACTAAGCAACATTGTTAATATTTGCCAGACTGGTGCCATTGTCGCCCTTGTGGTCCATCATGCCTGCGCTTTGCCCAAACTGCTTTAGCTTGTTCTCACTCCAAATCTCTCAAGTGATGTGTTTGTGGTATTGCTATTCTTCCTCTACATTCTGTAGCTAGTATCTTGCTCTCTAGCACAATTTGATTTACTACAGCAATTAAAGCAAGTTTAAACTGCAATTGCAGTAACAATCTTTGCGTATATATTTCTATCAAAGATACATCTTAGAGAAAACTCTGATATCTTCGTGAGTTATGCCTTAAAAATTTAGCTAATGCCATTCTCGGGGTACTAGTGTTAAGTGTGTAAGAGCAGTTATTGCATATTATGTTGATAGGCTTAAATTATTGCTTTTCCCTCGGACCACTAATCAATTATGTTCTTGACAAACTTGTCGCCAAGTTTTTTAGTTACACTTGATACAATGAACCTTAAGCCATGGCTTACATGCACAACTATGCAGATACCAAGCATTTTCTCTCTTATTTACAACTTGTGAGGGAAGTGAAGGTCCATGTTGCTGGAATCCAACGAATGCCTTTATCTGTAAGTAAGCACATAGACCTTCTTCCTCTTCATTTCACTGTAGCTGGTCCTTGCCACAACCCTGCTGCTGGACTTTTGAACATGACCTGAATGCCGTCAGGCAATTCCTCCCTTGGATTATGTGTGAGGGCATGATGCACAAGAATATGTGCATCTTCCCTATCTCCTGCTGTTCTGAGCTAATTTGGCACAAAATTGGCTTTAGCTGTTTTTTTCTCAGGGGATAACCCTGGAGTTCCCCCTTTTTGTTTTTGCAGCATGTCCTTGAACATCTGATGGGCACGCTCAATAATTGCCTGTCCAGTAGGATTGTGAGAAATACCAGGGTCATGTCAAATACCCCATAAATTACAGAAACCTTTGAATCTTAAGGAACATCAAGCAGGACTATTGTCAGTCTTAATTGCTAAGGGGACACCTAATGCGGCGAAGAAATTGAACAAATATTTCTCAACATGACGTCTCACCTGTTAAGGGAGTACCCTATAAAACACAAGCATAGGTATCAATGCAAACATGTACCAATTTTTCCTGACCAAATTCTTATACATGAGTTATATCCATTTGCCATAACTGCGAGGGGTGAGTACCCCTAGGGCTAACACCATGCCTAAACCAATGCCATCTCGTTGACCGGTCAGGACAGGATCACGCAATACTAGAAGCATCAGCAAAGGGAATAGCAAATTGTTTACCTAACATTTTTGCAGATTGATGAAGAAATACATGGGAGGTTTTGGCCTGTCAGCCTGTACCACTTCCCTGTCACCTCTGTGCCACCATGGCCCTCGGCTGCCCCACAGCCCTCAGCCCCAGCAGCAGCTCAGGGTCAGCGTCCCTTTGGCGCCACCGCCCCCTCAGCCCCCTCAGCCCCCTCTGTCTCACCGTCCTTCAGCAGCTCCTCAGGGGACAGGGCCTGTGCCAGCGGCAGCTCCCACCGCTCCAGGGACAGCCGGGGCTGGAAGTGCTGCTCCGCCCGGCCCGGCCGCCAGCTCGGACCCAGCACAGGGACAGGGGACACAGGGGACACCGGGGGAAAAGCAAGAGGTGAAAAAGGCAGCCGAGGAGGGAAAGAGGTAAAAATGCAGCCTGGGCTTACACAGCTCAATCTATGCATCTAAACTTCCACATACCTCTTACTAAATAACTAAGCATATTTCTAGAACTATATCTAAGCATCTAAATTTAAGCATCTAAATGTAGGCGTCTAAATGTAGGCATCTAAATGTAACTCTATTAATGTATAAATGTAGATCTCAAAATCTAGAAATGTAACTAATTCTATCCCATCTAGAACAATAGAGATTAATTTAACTATATAGATGTATATATATGCACATATAAACACACCTCTGTAAATCTATAAATGTAACTATATGGATATAGAAAGAGAATTGTAGAAATCGATAATTCTATGTGTACACTAAGGGATTCCACCCGTCTGATGCTCACAGGCTCTCCCTCTGGTCCTTCTTCCCATGCAGGGCAGCCCTCCTGACAAGGCAGATCAGCTGGAAGTCTGGGAAGCAAAGGGAACACTGTGTCAATATTGGCCTCTCTGCATTATTTGCCCTTTTGGAATTAACTGCCCTTCTATCAAAGTCTGTAAAAGATGGGCCGAAAGGCAAAATCTCACTTGGCAATTTGTAGCCTGCTCTTCAAAGAGCCAGACTCCTTCCAGAAGTTTATAACTTGTGAAGTTTTGAAGTATCCCAATACACTGAAAGCCCTCAGTGTATTGGGATACTTTCGCAGGGCCAAGGGCCCCCATGAGAGCTTGAAACACAGACAGACCCAGCTGCCACAAAGAAGCCCAGCCTGGTTCTTTCTCTGTGCTGACAGAGACACCTCAGGGATGAACAGCTGGGTGACAAATGACCAGGTAATATTCGCTGAGGCATTTATGTATTAGCTGATGGACGTTGTTAGTGATTATAAGTATTTAGAAATAGCATCAGTTAGAACTCTTTTAGCTGCTTGTAATATAATAGAATCTATCAGCTTAAGTTTGCACTGCGTTGCTCATAGAAACAGTAGCGTAATGAATATAATATCTATGCATCACGTATGGAAACAACTGTGTGATGAACATATTGTGTTATAGACCCTAGCAAAACATAACGGGAAAAAAGGCTTGTGTGTAACTAAAATCAGTGTAAGGCTGTCCACTGACCAACCTGTCCAAGTGATAAAATAATCCTGACACAAACCAGAGCACCAGAGGACAATTAGAGAATGTCATGTGAAATTTAGGGAGAACCTACTAAAGCCTTATCTGAGGATGTGAAACAGCAGGAGACACAAGCAGAAATAAAATATGTTGACATGATGCACAGGATGTCATGCAGTAAACCTGAGTGCGAAGCAGTCAAATTAAGGAGTTCCCAAAAGATCAGAAAATTCCGAAGAATGCTTGAAAAATTCATGAAACACATGAATATACTTGCCTCTCAGCAAAGTAACACCATAAAGCTAACACTGACACTTAGCACCAGGTGTTGTTTGGGTGTTAGCCCCGAGCACCACAGTGCTGCAAATATTGTCTTTTTTTATCCTATCAGTATTAAAATTTAATAATTCTAAGCAGTGAATTCTGTTTCTCACAGCTGTGAAGGAAAGAGCTCCCTAACAGGACTGCAGGCAGCACCAGCTTTGCTCAAGGATGCAGACCCAAAGTGCTCTCTCTCACCTTTAGCTCTCACTAATTTTAAGGGGTGATTTCAGATTTTCGTTGAGCTCCTGGATTTGTGACTAATGATTTCCTTGGCCTCAGAGCTTCTGCTGCTTGTATTTTTAATGTATCTCACTACAGCTATCAGCAGAGTGGCACTACATGGATTTAATGCTTGGAGACAAAAAGCTCAGATCTCTACACTGACCTTTTGCTGGGCTTTTCCTCTCTTGCTTCAAGAGTCACTCAGGGTTGCCTCCAGAGCACTGACATCCTGCAGCAAACTTATCCCCACGGACATCAGCACAAAACTGGGACACCTGGCTTGGTGACACAACTGCCACAAGGTCAGGTTTATTCCCTGCTCTCTTGCCCCAGCAGAGGACTCAGTGTCAGAGCCTCTGGAGAAGCGTGGAGGGCAGGGCTCAGGCAGGTTGTGCCCGTGCAGGATTTGAACTCAAGGCACCAGGAAGCACCAAGCCTGCAGACAGGAACTCAACCCTTCTCATCTCCCTCACTGCCAGAGGCAGGCTCAGAGCAGCCATCTCACCCCTCTCTGAACCAGTGGGACCTCTGTCCTTACCAAGCTCCTCGCGGTCCTGGGAATTGTTCCTGCGGCTCTCGGTGCCAGGCAAAGCTCCCTCTGCTGCAGCTCTGCCCACAGGCTCCCCTCCTGAAGACTCAGGGGCAACAATAATATTGCCCTTGAAAGAGAAACAGACAGGCAGAAAACCTTCCACCACTTACAAAAAACACCTGGTCCAAAAACTCCATGGCTCACACACTTCATCCCTTCTTCCTAACAACAACTCTGGGACCCAAAGCCCTTCAACAGTCAGAAAAATTGACTTCTCAAACACAGTCCAAAAGCTGTCAGAGCTGACAGTGTTGAACATGGGGGTGACACTGAACACATGAAATGGCTGCTAAGCAGGAGTCCTGCCAGCTCCTGGCAAAGGGATGTGCTTCTTCCTCCACAGCCCTGAGCACAGCAGTCTCATCCAGGCTGCAGCTTGGCAGGGACAGCATGGGAACACACATCTCTTCCCACAGAGATGCCCAAGAGCAAGGGGAAAGAGCTCTGCAACATGGACAGCAAGACTGGCCAGTTTGCCCAGCTGAGGATTTCCCAGATGGAAACTGGACTGCAGGCAGCAGCTTACTGAGAGGACAAGAAAGCTGCAGCTGCAGCCCAGCCCCAGCCAGGGCTCTGGGAGCTCCCACACACACGGCAGGGCTCACACAGCAGCAGCAGCTGCAGCCCAGCCCTTGCTTTGCCTTGGCCTTCCCACCCAAAAGAGGCACAGCCCACATCTGCTGCTGCAACAGAGGCACCTCTGGCGTGCCCCTCCCTGCCCGGGACACTGGGCCTTCAGTGCCACTTCCCCAAACACTCTTCTCTTTTTCCCATCAAACAAAGCCCCTTAGAACCTACAAAGCTTCCACTTCCTCCCCACAAATGCTGCTGCATCAGCGGTTCTTCCCAGTACATAAGCAAAAGATACCGCGGGGTACGGAGGGCAGAGTTCTTGACCCTTGCCACTTCACGTACGAGCTTGCCAAGTGATAATCATCCCTTATACGCCATATGTCAATACCATCTTCTCCTATTTTCGGTTCGTCACTTTTCTGTCTCCGCCTTCCTCACCACCTTTACCACGCATGCGCCACCACTCAGTTTGGTGGTCACACAAGTCTTTGGGGGTCGTCACTGATGAAGGCCCTGTAGTCTTCTTCATTGTCCTTTAATTCACCTTTGGGTTACACATGCGCATCAAGCCAGTATATAGCCAGTACAGCCAATGTAAGCCAAGACTAACGTATCACTCCCTCTACATATCAAGGCAATAAATCCCTTAGAATTAGCATTTGTTTGGACCGAACCAGGTTCTTGCTCATTTTTAGCACCTGTATCTTCAGCTTCATTCCTGTGGTCCTTGAGAACAGCTGCTGGGAAGAGGGGTGGAGCCCCTCCTCTCCCTCTCTTCTTTGGCATTACAACTTTTTAACTATTTATTATTCTCAAATATTAATTACTCTATCAATATCAATTACTGTTTCAAATTTTATCAGCACGAATGATACCTATTTATCACAATAATGGAGCTCTGCGCATTGTGTTTTAAGGCTCACAAGCAGGTATGGTGTTTGAAAGAAGCAAGCAGTGTTTTAACAAAAGCTACGTGTGCTTATAGTGGTTGCACAGAACTACTGTCAAAATGCTTTTGCTTTGTGTGAGTGGTCAAAAAACTTTTCAAGTAAGTTGTGCCATTAAGTTCATTGCCTCCAGCCAGGGATGTGAGCTGCTGGCATCTTCCCACTGTAACAACCATGTCATGAGACTGATGCTGGAAAACAAACAGCTCGAGGCGCGTTCCTCAGCAGTCCCGTCCGTTTCGTGATTCGTACAGAGACCCGCGGCCAGCAATACTCAGCTGAGGACCAGAAGAGAGCGGAATAGCCCGGGCACTGCAGCTTCACTGCAAGGCATCCGGCAGCCTTGAGGGTACAAAGCGAGCACAGGTCGCAGCTCCTCGTGTCCGGAGGGAGCCCGGAGCAGCCCTCCCAGGCCGCAGCCCCTCCCAGGCCCAGCTCCGCGCGCAGCCGGAGCCGCTCCGCCTGCGCGGGGCCGCTGCCGGGGCGCTGTGGCGGCTCCTCCCGCGGGGCGGAGCTGAGGCGGCCCCGGCGGCCCCGGCCCGGCCCCGCTGCGCTCCGAGCGCGGCCCCGGAGCGGCCCGGCCGAGGCGGCGAGGGACGGGCGGCGAGGGGCCGGGGGCATGGGGCGCTCCGGGAACGGGCGGACATCCCGGCAGAGGGGAGAGAGACGTGGCAGAGGGAGGAGTGAGCGGGAGAGGGGAGAGATGCTGGGAGGAGGGGGAAAATCCCAGGAGAGAGGGACGAGCCCGGGAGTAGGGGAGATCACGGGACGGGGGCGGGGGTGAGATCCGTGGCAAAGGGTGGGTAGCCTTCCAAGAGGGTAGAGGCCGGGAAACAGGAAAGAGCCCTGGGAGAGGGGGGAGATCCTGGAAGAGGGAGGAGTAATCGGGAGAAGGGCAGATCCAGGGAGACGAATAAAAGCACTGGCTACAGCCCGGGAAAGGAGGGAGCTTGGGACAAAGGGTAGCTCGGGACTGGGGAAAAGCCGAGAGAGGAGGCAGAACCCAGGAGACAGGGGACAACCTGTGAACGGGGGGACATCCGGAGTAGAGTGGAGAGGGCCTGGGAAAGCGGGGAAAGACATGAGAGAAGAGAGCCCAGTGGGGGGAGTCCAGGAGCGGAGGCTCCTGCAGGCGGACTGGGAACCCGGAGAGCCCGGAATCACGGAGTCCTGCAGCCGGGCCGAGAACGGGCGCGGGTCAGTGCGGTTCGGGAGAGCGCGGCTGCGGGGCTGGCTCCGGAGGCGGAGGCGCGTGGAAAGCGCTGCTCGGCAGCCCCGGCGGCGCTGAGAGCACAGCCCCGCCCGGGGAGGCAGCGCCACGGGCGCCGCTCGGCTTCCCAGCCCGGCCACGGCACCGCTCGGCTTCGCCGCCGGATCCGCGGCAGCTCGGAGCATCGCTCCCTGCCCGGGCCCGAGGCTCACCTGCGCCAGGTGCACCAGCGCATCGCCTCTGCCTTGACAACCCAGAGCGAGCAGTGCCCGGCAGGGACTGCAGATCCCCATTGGTGGCAGAGAAAGAAGAGCAAGGAATCTTCCATGGGAGAACCTAGGCAATAGGATGGGGTGTCAGTGTCCAATGTGTTCAGATGCACTCACAATGGTGCTTTTGCTCTTGCCTCAGAACATGGAAAAGAAGTGGGCAGACACAAATCAGCAGCTGGTTGCAATATCCAGGGATCAGTTATCAGAAGAAAATGCTAAGCAACTGGTGGAATGCTTAATGGATGACTGATTACCATTTGCCAAGTAATCTGGATTTGTTAGGGGCAGCATACTTCTGTCTCAAAAATTACTCTACAGATATTCTTAAGAAAATTTTGAAGAAAGGCTCATACACCCACATTTTAATGCAGTTGCTGTGGGTTTCATAAATGAAATCTGCTTTTATGTGTCAATGTTCCTAAAGATATGTGGGGTTTTTTTTTCACACATGCATGCATGCTAAATTTGAGAATCTAAGGTAAGGTCTTTTTATAGGGGATATGGAAGAGACAGGTCTTCAGCTAGCAATATGTCAGTGAGAGATAGCTGAGCGATGATTACTGAGAAGAAGAACAGGCCTGCAATAGA
This sequence comes from Melozone crissalis, assembly GCF_028551555.1. NCBI lineage: Eukaryota > Metazoa > Chordata > Aves > Passeriformes > Passerellidae > Melozone > Melozone crissalis. The sequence goes on along the minus strand of NW_026535783.1, from coordinate 13,414,421 downwards.
GGTGTGAGCTGCATTGCACAGCGCTTGCTGTGGGCCAGAGAGCACAAAGCAGTCTGGCCTAGTGGGCCTGAATATTTCTGCCAAACACTCTGCATCTCACACCTTTGCTCGGGCTCAGTGCAGAAATGCAGGATTGCAGGCGCTTCCTCCCAGAGCTGCGTGAGGTGCTGGCTCCTGCAGATGGGCCCTGCCAAGCTGTCCCTGCCTCACGCTGGCCTCGCTTCCCCTGGCACAAGAGCCGGGCCTGAAGGAGGCTGCCCTGTGCTCCAGCCTGCCGAGCAGCCCGGCTCCCTGCCCCGGTGCCCAGAGTGCTGCACACACTGCTGACCTTTGCCAGGAGTTGCAGGGCAGCCGGCAGAAGAGGAGGAATCCTCAGGCAGCCCAGCGGCCCTTGGCTGCCCTTGGCCTTTCTCTGCTGCTAGGCACACTCCAGACGGCCAATGCCTCCAGGCTGGGCTGTGTCCAGCACGGCTGCGCTTCCCCTCGGCAGCTGCCAGCTGCCACCTGGGCTCTGAGAGTGGAGGATTCGCCCGCTGCCAGGAACAGGCACCCAGGGCCCGGCTGCTGCCTCTTGCAGCTCCAAGGGCCTCCTTCCAGCCTGCCTCTGCCGGGGCTCAGCCTCCTCCGGCCTCTGCTGGGGCTGTGCTGGGGCTCCACCCCAGGCAAGGCCGGGCCCACTCTCACCTCCCAGGCGCTGACAGCTCTGCACCACAGGAGACCTTCCTGAGCACCCTCTCTGATCTTTCTGCTTTCTCACTTGAGCAAGGCTCTCCTCCAGCCAAAGAGATTATTGCATTTTGGGATACAAATCCAAGTGGTAGGAGCCCCAATGTTCTCCAGTCACAGCTGAAGGCCTGCATCTGCTCAGGGTGTTGGGTTGCCTCATTCTTCTTTTGGTTTCGCCTTCAAACGCCATTGCCCTTTCTGCCTCAAATAGAAATACCAAAGCTGGCCAAAAACAGACCAGTGGACCAGATTCCAAAGTCAGTGTTCTCTGGAGAGGATGAATGAAGAACATCCTTCTTCCCCACTTGCACACCATGCCAAAGACACCATGTCACTTTCCACCTTTAAGAAACAACAGACAATTCAGAAGAAATTCTTGAGCGTATTCGCAGAGTGAGAAGGAAGGGAATCTTCAAGGTGAGTTGTGGTTTCAGAAACTGTATTCATTTCCAATCCTACTCTGCAGTCCTATTAGACAATCCTACTCTAACCCTAACCTTAACCCTAATCCTAATCCTAATCCCAATCCTAATCCTAATCCTAATCCTAATCCTAATCCTAATCTACAATCCTGCTGTAAACTGGTTGACGAATAAATGGTCTTGATGTGATTGTCACATTGTTGTCTCTCTCCTCTTCTTCACTGAAACAATCAGTGGCACCAGGCTGGACGCAGGCTCAGCAAATGTTACAAATGGATGCTGCCAAAAGGGAAAAAAAACAAATCAACAAAAAATAATGGACCATGACTTTCCAAGTTCAGTGCTTCACAGTTTTCCTCTGGCTTATAGAAGGATGCAGGAAGAGGACCAATGGGACCATCTACACCTCCATCTTTATGTGCCGGACTTTGCCATCACAGGCAAATGTGGCCCAGAATCCCACTCATCCATTTATCCAGGTGTCTTCATCTTGCTAGGATTTTTGCCCTGCCAGTGCTTTAGAAATGGTGCTTTGTTTCTTTGGAATTTCTTCTTTTCAGGAATCTCTAAAGCCTCACACTGGTCCCTCTCTTTGAAAGACAGGCACTGTGCTGATTCCCACAGGGAGACAGAGCAGTGTCTACCTTTCCATGGCCTGCCCCTCGTGTGCTGGATGGCTCCTTCCTTCCCAGCAGGGCCAGCTCAGTGGCACTGGGCCCTGCAGTTCCCTCTCTGCCACACAACCCGGCAGTAACCCTGGCACAGTTCCCGTCTGCTTGAGCGTGCCAGGCAGCAGATGGGGCTGGGACAAGTCCCTCCCAGCTGTCCCTGTTTGCGTGGCAGAAACCTCTAAGGGTGGGCTGGGGGGCGCAAACCAGGGCCACTCAGAGGCTCACAGTGAGCCCCCCAAGACCCCTCCTGCCCACAGCCAAATCTCTGACCCCTAGGCTGGGACTGGCTTCCTTGGGTTCCTGCACCACCATTTCATGTCTCTGTACTCTGCATTGCTCTACTTCAATTCTTTTGCCATTAGATAAAATTGAACACCCCACCAAATGACAAAAGAGGGAGACTGAACCAGCCAGAGGAGCTCCCTGACTCAGGAAATGCAGAGAGAGATGGAGTTACTCAGTTTTGTGAAGAACAGGCCCCCGGGAGACTTTATTGCCACTTTCCAGGACTTCAGAGTGGCTTTGAAGAAAGTGAGGGACATCTTTTATAACAGGGCCAGTTACAATAGGATGTGGGTAAATATTTTGAAACACAAATAGGATCTAATCAGAACTTGTTTACTCGGAGCATGGTGCGACCCTGGCACAGGTTGCCCCAAGAGCTTGTAGGTGCCCCATCCCTGCAAGCATTCCGGCTCCAGTGGGAAAGGGCTCTGAGCAACCTGATCTCTTTAAAGATGTCCCTGCTCATTGCAGGACACTTGCACCAGAGGACCTTTACAGGGCCCTGCCAGCCCAGCCCAGTCTAGGATTCCTCACCATTTTCATTTGAAGAGCACCAAGAGTGGAGGTGAGGAGGAAGGGGGCTCATGTGATGCCTTGGACTTGAGTGGAGGAGGAGCCCATCCCTCAGAGCCTGTTTCACCTGCAGCCCCTTCACATTTTACCTGCAGGAGCTCCCTGGCAGACCAGCGCTGCTCCTCGTCTCTCTGCAGGCAGCAGCTCAGGAAGTCACGCAGGCAAGGCGAGAATCGGTTGGGCTGCTGCAGCCGTGGGGTCCCTACTGTGGCTATCAGTTGTGTAGCCTGGAGGAAAAGGAGACACCAGGCTCCACTTGCTGCTTTCACATCTCTAAGTGCTCTCCCACCTCCCTTAGTTTAACCTCTGTTCTTCAGTGGCAGTTTCTGCCCTGGCAGAGACCCAGAGATGATTTTCCTTTACCAACCAAACACCCAAACCCTGATGCAGCCACAGCTTTTCCACCATCCCGAAGATCTTGCCTTGGCAGCTGATTTCATTGACTGACCTAGTTAGTGGGAACTACATCAGCAAAAGAACATGTGCTTCCCTAAGGATTCACACCAGCTTGAGAGGCTTTTTGGAAGAGGGACTATGCTATACAAATTAATTTCAAGGCTTAGTACATGAAAGGCATGTCTGCAGTGCTTGTTGGTCCTTTAAGCGCACGTGCCCAAGAACAAAACTCATCATTCTTTTTGTGCTTTTCTTGAAAACAATGGTAATTGGAAGGAAAGAAAGGGAATTCATCAATTAATCCCCAGGTAAGAAAATCAACATTTGCAATCTCATCTTCAGCACAGACATATTTAGATGCCTGCACAAATGTATTGGGATGAAAATTCCTGCTTGGGCACAAAGGAGCCACCTGCAGCTCTGTCTCTCAGCAGTCTGAAAATCGCAGGTTCCCATTTTGCAGCAAAAGAAAAATTGTCATGGTCAGAAGAAGGAGAGGTGCCATCTCTATCGCCACCCTCTGCTCATTTGGCTGCTCAAGTCAATGCATTAATGGTAGGCCCATGCCAGAAAGAGCCAGGAAACAAAGGGGAGGCTTTGGCAGCCTGTCCGCATCACCAGGCTCTGGCTTGGTGACACAGAGAATGTGCCTTTTGCTAGGAGAGAAACACGGTGACTGAGTGTTTCAGCAGCACTGTACAAGAAGCAGAAGAGACTCAGTGGTCTTTACACTCTCATGCCCAGGTTTCAGGCATGTTTCCCAGTGAGAAGAAACTGCTCAGGGAGTTAGGCTCATCTCTAAAGATCACAGTTTTAGAAACTTTGTTGGGTTTGTGTTGCCTTCCTTCCTTTCTGGAAAGATAACAGCAGTTGTCAGATGCTTCTTTTCTGCTCTTAAGGCCATCTCCACAGCCAAAGGACTGGAAGCACTTAAAAGGCAAAGGAAAGTGTTGCCTGAGAATAGAGTTTGTTTGGAGTTTGTTTGCATGTGGTAAGGCTTGTATTCCCCCACTGCTGAACCAAAACTACAGCAGATGCTGATGTGTTGCAGGCACATTTTTAGGAGGGGTCCTTGGTGGAAGCAGTTCAGGCAGATGGCAATGGGCTTTTGTCCAATGGCACGCAGGACAAGGGACAGGTGAGAAAGACAGTGGGATCAGTGAGTATTTGCTCCTTACCGTGATGGGACTTTGGTTCCAGTAGGGAGGTTCTTGCTCTATCATTTCAATCCCCACAATTCCAAAAGACCATATGTCCACTTTGGGACCATATGGTTGACCTGTCAGCACTTCGGGCGCCAGCCACCAAGGAGTCCCGACTACCGAGCACCGTCTGCTCTGCTGAGGGCTGAGCTGAGTAGAGAGGCCAAAATCACCTGAGGAGAAAGCAAAACACTGTTTTTATTTGAATTCTGTGCAATTAGGAAAGCAAGCCAAAGAATTCCCCAGTAGAAGTGTTTGAAAATGTGCTGTTGAATCTCCTGGCATTGGCGACTTTTAAACTCCCCCCATTTTTTACACTGTCTCCAGTAGTGTCTTTTGTTCTTTGGAAGCTTTAGACTTGTAACTCCCTCCCTCGGGAAGGGACACACACAGAGCAAGGCCACTCTTGACTGCTTGTTCCTTCTCCTGTCCCTGTGCACGTTGCAACTGTGCCCTCAGCTCACAGCGGGTGTCCCTGCGCTGCCACCAGCACCATTTTTGGGGAGCTGGCTGTCACTCAAAGCAGCCCCACCCCCACATCCCTGGAATGCTGCTCCTGACCAAGAATACACTGACCCAGCTTGACAGAACCATCGGTTTTGAGAAGGATGTTATCACTCTTCACATCTCTATGAATCACATGGTTTGTGTGAAGAAAATGCAGTCCTTGCAGGCACTGAGAGAGAAAACAGAAAGAGGAGGGCAAAAATGAGTGATGTGATTTCATCCCATAAGAAAGGCAACAAAGAATCCAAAAGATTCCCTCTCCAGGGAAATGGGCAGTAATGGCAGAACACAGTGCCACTGAGAGGAAGTGCTTGCTGCTCCAACACTTGCAGAGCAAGACCTTTCTGAGGAAAGGCATGTCAGCTTCTGAAAGAGCAACAGCCAGGATGCAAACCAGCCAGGATGACTGCTGCTGCAGTGCATGTGCTCAGAAGCAAAGAGCCTTTTGGCTGCACTCCTGTCCTTGGATGCTGAGGCCTGAGAGAAACGAGTCTCTCTCTTTTTTCTTTGCTGATCATTTCAAATCAAGCCACCAGCACCTTTGCTTTCACAGGCAAGGAATGCAGTGAAGACAGACTCCAGGCAAACATTTAGAGAGGCAAGGTGGAGAACAGCAAATAAAAAGACATGAGCCAGAGCAAGAATACAACAGCAGGAGAGGAGAGTACTGGCACTGAGTACAGGGAGTGCAGGGGCACTGGCAGGCCTTTCACTTGAGATGCTTTTACTTGCCCATAGCATAGCAGCAACACAGAACCAAAGCTTGGCACAGGAAATCACTGCAGGTCTGAGCCCCTGTTTCCCAGACAATCCTGCCCAAGCCCTTGGACACACAGATGGGATTGCTGACCTCGCGACTGATGGCTGCTGCCTCATCTTCATACAGGGAGGTCGTGCTGAAGATATCGTTCAGGGTGCCTCCGTCCATGTACTCCAGCACCAGCCAGAGTTCCTCACCCACAAGGTAGCTGAAAGAAGGAAACAAGGCTGTGGAGATGAGCATGCATGGCTATGTTGATTTTTGCTTCCAGGTTTCTTATTTCCAGATGCCTTTGTGACAAGGACAGAATCATAGGAATAGATATTCCCTCTTGGCTGTGCATTGTTTGCAAGCTGTGCAGTCTCAAGGAGAAAGGCACAGCTGTGAAAAAGGAGATGTCTTAGATGGCTGACAAGTGAAAAATGCAGTTTAGAAACAGCCCAGATAAAAAACCGTTCAGGCATGGTGTTTCTGGAAAGAAGCACCTAGTCTTCCTGGCATGCCCAGCAATGGCAAAGAGTGGCAACAATCCAAGGGAAATCCATTTTAGGAGGGTTCATCAGCACTTCAGAAACTTGAAAAAATCAATCCCAAATAAATGTGGAGGCAGTAAACTTCGAGGCTGATGACTAAGGAAGATACAGCTGATCCAGGTATTGAATAATTTTGGAATAATTTTCAAACTAGGTGTGCCAGGGAAGACTCATGCAGACAGGATGCACTCTCTTCTCATCCATTGGAGATGAGTAGAGAGATAGGAATAAATAAAAATTAACAGCTCTACTTTCTGCCACTGACCAAAGTGGGTTTTTAACCTCTCATGTTTGCTGTATGTAAATGCACACATGGGATAAGACCATAACCACTCACCTGTCTAAATAATTCACAACATTGGGACTCCTGTACCTCTTCATGATTTGGATTTCATTAACACTTCGTTCCATCCTCCTTGGTCCTTGAATATCTATTTTCTTTATGGCCACCTAAAATGACATTGAAAATCAGTAACTTGAGCAGTTGGCGGCAGGAGACAACAATGCACATGGAGCAAGTGATTTTGCAATGACAGAGCTGAGCTGTGCCAAACTGCCTTGTGATTAGGCACTGCAGTAATTAGGAACTGACATTCCAACAGCCTATTTCTCTTCTCCCTTGGGAACTCGTTACAGGACACGTGGGGCCACTGACATTTTGCCTTGTCCACTTGGTAACAGTTGTGTCTCAACTATCACACACAGACGTCTGAGCACAATCTCTGCTGCTCTTTCTAGGATTCAGAAGAAGTATTCCATGCCTTAATATTCTGTGGATACATCTTGGGCTATGGGCAGGGCTTAGGGCTTTTAGGGCACCTTGCAGATCTCTCCCCATGTGCAGTTGCCAAGTGCAGCACTGCAGGTGGCTAAGGAACTACCAGTAACTTTCCGATGGATTTGCTGGCAGCCAGAATCGAGAATTCAGGACTGTGAAGCTGTAGCCCCAAAGAGCAGGGAGGTGCTCTAAGGCACCACCTTTGTTTTAGCAATGGAGAGCGAGTGAGCGCGTCCTTGTCTGAAAGAAAGCGCTGCCCTGCGTGCCTTCCTTCCGGCAGCTGAGGAGGACAAAGTGCCAAATGTATTTTGCAGGCTGGCACCAGTCTGTGCTTCTTGTGCCTTTTCAGCACGGCTCTAGCCAAAGCTGCATCCACAGCTCACACCAGAGGGGAAAGCCCCTCAAGAGCAGCAGAGTCTGCAGGGGCTGTTGACATTTACCTCTCCTCCTGTGGCAGTGTCGAGTGCTTTAAACACCTCTCCAAAACTCCTAGAAACAAAAGAGAAGCAGAGAAAGGAGAAGCCATTTAGATCTTGCAGTGAAAGCCAGCCCACACAGGAGATCTGTGCTGTAAATGCCTAAAACCTGCAGGACACTGGAAGCATGGAGATGTCCTTGACAATGCCTTCTGAGCACACTTAGAAATTCTGATCAGCACTGACAATCTAAGCCCAGTGCCTGAACACATTTGCAGCTTGTCTGACTTCACGCCTGATACCTATTCCACCAGCAAAACACTTGATGCATAGTTATGTAAAATTAGCATTGCTTGGACTCACCCACTGCCAATATTTTCCAGTTCAATGTATTTGATGATGGGATTTTCCATCTTCACCATTCTCCCTGAGGGAAACAAAATGCAAGATGTTTACTTTAAAGCAGAGATCCCACCTTCTCAGAGATACAAAAGGCAGCCACACTGTCTGGGGCTCTGAGCCCTCGCTTGGTTAGCCAGCTCTGAGCTGGCTAACAACAACAGGAACAGGAACTGGAAACACAAGAAAAGAACAGCACGTCCACAGCGCAAGTCTGGCTGGCACAGAGACTGATTTCTTGCATCCTTTGAAGTCAGAGGCCTCTTGACAGCAGAGGAGTCTCCTCTCAGAGGAGACTGAGACCAGAAGAGAATACCTACCAAGGAAAATAAGTTTGTCATCTTGAAACGTTTAGGAGAGCTGGATCTAGCAGTGCCTTTGTTTTCTTGGCAATAAAGACTGCGAGATTTAGAAAAGGTTTCCGACTTGCTAAGATTAAATGCACCTGCACATCCAGAATCAATTGGTCTGAACAGATGTCAAGTTCAGAACAGGAGGAATATTGCCAAGTGTTCCCATCTTTTCCACCTTGCAGCAGTTTGCCATAAGAATGCCTCTGCGTTAGTAAACCAGAGCAGCTCATGCCAGAACCAATTGCGACGGGGCTTTCAGCATCAAGACCCTCACCCTTTATGAGCAGGCTGAGCTCAAAGACGCCCCTGCCCGTGCCCTGCGTGAAGAACCACGCCGCTTCTCTTCACCCTGACAGCGCGGATCAGTCGCTCCCATTGCACTCGCCCTCTCGGCACCGCACATGTCCCCATCTTCCCTACTCAGCACGGCGGGCACGGGCACAGAAGACAGCAATGCTCCTCAGGCACCCCTGTGACACAGAGAGCTGCCCAGAGCAGATGCTGACCCTCTTGTGAGTCCAGGCCGTGCGAGGCAGAAGCCGGCCCAGAGAAGGGGCTGCTGCCTCAGGCAGCTCCGCGCTGCAGCAGCCGGGCAGCAGCGGGACCCTCCCAGCTAAGGGAGGCTCCAGCCTCTGCAGTCCCTCCAGCCCCCAGGGACAGGGCAGCGACCACAACAAGGCTGGCAAAGCCCAAGCATGAGCACTGAAGGGCACTGATGGGAAGAAGCCACAGCCAGCCTGAGCCCTGTACAAGCTTTTGCCCCCATTCAGGACACAACAGGATGGGCTTTGAGATCAGCCCCACCGAGGTGTGGATCAGTGCCCTTTTTGTCCCAACAGGTGATGGCAGACACAGAATCCACTGGGCTCTCTTCTCAATTCTTCCAGGTCTTATCTGAGAGCACAGCACTGGCAGCTCGTATGGGCAAGAAGCAGATTCATTGGGTTGTGCTGCAGAATCACAAAGGGCTTGATTTGTTCTCCTGGAGACTGATCTCAGCAGGGCTTCTACCAGTGGCTAGAACTAAGGCAGTCACAGCCTTCTGCTGATGCAGGAACAATTCCTGCTTCTGCCTTCGGCAGAGAGGGAAGCCCAGGCAATCTCCAGCCAGTCTAAGCTGCCCTCAGAGGCAGCAGGAACACCCAGAGCTCTCTCTTGCTGCCTTGGAGCAATGCCAGCACTTCTGTGACACTGAAGTGAGGAGAACCCTTTGGTACAGCTCTGCTGACATGTGCACACAATACACTGTCCCTCAGATAAGAAAGATAGCAGACGTACTGTGTTGCTCCAGGGAGTCACCCGCCATCTCCAGTTGCTGAGCAGCAGCTGGGTCAGCACGGGAGGTGAACCAAGTGCTCAGGCTCCACGTCTTCGGCTGGGGAGCAAAGGCTCCTTGGGACGGCGATGCTGCAGCAGCTTCAGTGTCAGATTTGGTGTAGATCTGAGAGAAGAAATGAGTTGATGTCAGGAAGGTGTGGCAGAGATTGCCCTGAAATGCAAGAGAGATTGCCATTTGAAATGCAAGCCCTTAGGAAGCTGCTGTCAGCCACATGCAGAGATCCTCAACCGGATTGCTTTGGATGTCCACTTGTGAAACCAAATGCTCAAAACCAAAGGCTGGTTTTACTCAAGTTCATAGCCACTTTCTTGTTCTAAAGGATGACTGCAGCAACGACCGCTCCACTTCCTCCCAAAGACTCCTTTCCCCCTCCTAGGTCTGCAGATACATTTGCAGCTCCTCATTCTAATGTTCTACCTCCTGCCATGAAATTCTCTTTTTCTGCACCTTCCTTGGGACGTGCTTATCCTGCAGCATCTCTGGATGGTACAGTTCCTGGGCCTCATGCCAGCTTCGGGGCTCTTGGTTGCCCGTCATTTGCTGGAACTCTCTGCAGGCTGCCAGGTAGGATGGGGAACCTTCCACCTGAAGTCAAACAGAACAAAGCAGTCAGAGACTACAGCTTGTCCCCGTCAGCCAGGAGTCATCGACTGGGAAGAAAGTAAAGGACAGGAGGAGATTCACAAGGGATACAGACAGCTTGTAGCTCATATTCCAAATCTATGTGAATGACCATGTTCACCTGCAAAAACACCTCAAGAAACAAGGTCACCTGGAAGAAGCCAGCAGGAGTTCATTGGGATGACTGCTGGCTAAATGGCCAAGGGAGTAATGCCACTGTCTAGAGCATCAGCTGAGATTCAGCAGAGCAGGAAGTGTCCTTGAGAGCAGCTCTGACAGAGGCCTCATCAGGATGGCACTCAGAGGCAACACCCCACCCCCCTGCTGCTCTGCACTGCAAAGGCAAGGAGGGCAGAAACCACCCCTTGGGTGACTGCAGTGCCTATTGATATTTCACTCGCTTTTCTAAAGCCTTTTGCTCCTCAAGGAGGCAATTAATTTTCTCTTTGATGATTTTAATTTTTTTGTCTGGCCTCTTCTTCCTTGCCTTGATCCTAGCCTCAGTTTCCTGCAGCTGCGCCGGCACCTGTTTTTCCATGTGCTGTAAATAACAACGGAAAGGACTCTCTTTCATGAGTGGAGTGGCTGCCATTCTTTCATTCACCTGTTTTTGTTGACTGTCCCTCTGCATAGGGAGATTCTTCTCCTCTTGGATGTCTTCATTCCCCCTCTTCACTGCCATGTCACTCTGAGCTTCGGGCAGCTCTGCTTGTGGTTCTACCTTGATGTTCTGTGCACACAAATGCAGAGCAAGTGACTGGGAGCTGCCATCAGACTCAGCTTTTCCCTCTTTTAGCCTCAAAATCACATTGGTTCATCCCCTTTCTTCTGCTTCCCTACCCACATCTGCTTCCATTGAACCCTCCTGTCCCAGGGCTGTTCTCTGCAGATTCCAAGGCTCTGTGCTTCCAGTGCCTGTGGGATTCCTGGCCTCCTCAGTCCCAAGAGCTGTTGTTTATGCCCTTCTTCCTGCCCTTCCCTCTGTGCCCTGGCCAGTCAGGCTTACCTGGTCTTTCTCCTGTGGCACTTCCACCTGCTGCCCGAGCTGCTCTTCCTGCTCTCGGGCTGGGAACAGCTCTCCCTGAGTCTGGCATGGTGTCTCTGATGAAGCACTCTGCTCCTGCTCTCTCTCTAGAAGCACCTGCACAGAAAGCAAGAGAAGACGGGTTTCAGCTTCCCATATGACCTTTGTGGGCCAAGACCCAAAGACTGCTGGGCTCAAACGTTCCCAAAGCACTGTGCTGCCGCTCTGCTGGGTCATTCTCTGTTTGAGGGGAGGCACAGATTCCAAAGTGACCCTGGCCCTACAATCAGGGGCCATCTGGGACTGAAGCTGCAAGAGCCTCTCAGGCAGCTGACAGGGAAGGTGTGGCATTTCTCAAGGGTCTGGTAAGGGCCTCCCTCTGCTTCTACCATGTCCTGTTTGTCTCTCCTCAAGGGATGCATTTAGGTGAGCACTGCATCTTCCACTGCTTTGGAGCAGAGCCAGGAAGATTCAAATAGATAGATAGATAAACAGATCTCACTTTTATAATCTCTCTTTACTATACTGTGGGATTTACATTCTTTGAACGGAGAGAGATCTAGATCTCTCTCCTAGGTTTTTTTTAAGGAAAGGTAGTGAGAAACTTAGAGAAGAAGAGAAAACAATATTATCTCTACTTGCTGTTCTTTTTGTTTAGTACATGAAGAATGTGTATAGTGATTGTTTACTGAAAGTGATTTGTTAATTGCATTTTAGGGATAGTTGTTTAGATTGATTAGGTAATTAGATAAAAGACTGTGTGGAGACAGTCACTTGTTTTTCTTTAGTATCTTTTTAGTATAGTATTTCTTTACTATAGTTTTACATAGTACTAGTGTAATATAACGTAGCTTAATAAAGCATTTGCTTAAACTTCTACATCATGGAGTCAAAGCATATTTTTCGCCACGTAGGGGGTCACCCTGAATCAATAATGTGCTTTCTGTCGCTACACACATCAACAGTCGGTAGCAGTGCCCCAATCAGAAGCCATCCTGAACTTGCTCTCCTGTTGCTTCAGTAACCCACACTCTTGGGGAATCTGGAGCATGTGGGTCCTTATGGAATGCAGTCAGACCCAGAGCACTGCACTGGGAACTGCACTCTTTGTGCATCTGTGCTCGGGCAAGTTCTTCTCTTGCACTTGACCACACTGATGGTGCTAAAGTGGCTGGAATCAGAAATGCAGCCCAGCCCCTCCCACCTCCTCTAATCTCTGAGGGCCAGCTGGAATTTAAACGCATTGATTTCCTGCTCAAGTCCAAAACAGCACACACTGATTCCCTGGGCTGCCAAAAGACACGGGAGCCGTTGACTGGAAAATGATGGGCAAGCCCTGCTGGCCGGTCTGGCACCAGAGCAGCTCGTTCTGCACCAACATCCCTGCCCCAAACTATGTGTTCTTGTGCATAAATACTGCATTATCCAGAACTGCCTCTTTGAAAACTAAAATTCTAGGAGAATTTCTGCTGGTGCTGTAAAAGTGCAGGAAAGACTGAGACAAAGCTCCCTTGCTCCCTGGAGAAGGAGAAATTGCACCAGGGTTCTCTTTCTATCAAACAAAGAAATCAACAAAATATGAAAGTGTTACTCACACCACGGTCTAAAGCACTTGGATGCAGTGAGGGGATGTCTGGAAGGGAAACAGGCCTTGCGCTGAGCTTTGGATCTATGGATCTAAGGCAGCGATTTATGGAAGTCCGCCTGAAGGTGCCTCATGAGCCCCCCATTGTCCAGGCTAAAGCTCCCTCAGCACCTCCTCCCTGGCCTTGTGCTGCACCCCCTTGCCCAGCTCCCCTGTCCTTCTGTGCACACGCTGCAGCCCCTCCATGACTTTCTGCTCCCCAGGGCCCATAAGTGCACACAGCACTCCAGCTGTGGCCGCAGCGCTGCCCAGCACAGGGCCACGCTCACTGCCCTGCTCCTGCTGCCCCACTGCTGCTGGCACAGCCACCATGCCCTTGGCCTTCTTGGCCCCCTGGCCACACGCTGCCTCATCTTCAGCTGCTCAAGGCCGCCAGCCCAGCATCCTTTTGGCCCACGTGGCTCCCCAGCCACAAAGGTGCCCATTTCACTTCAGATACAGCAGGCATCATTGCAAGATGGCCTTCCTGTTCTAACACCTCATGTTCCAAGTAGATATTAGCCACTGCCCCTTCTCACCAGCGAGGGCTCCTTGTTGAGCTCCACGTGGCATCTGAGCTCCGGGTGCAGCCTGTCCCCACACTCGCTCAGCAGGTGCCTGGACACAACCGATAGGGCGCTGGCACTATGCTTGTTCAAGTGCAGACCCTGCAGGGCCGTGACAGCCTCCGGCCTGCCCTCTGCCACTGCCCTGACAGAGTCTGCTGCTCGCTCCGGGGAGGCTGAGGTGACATCAGCCCCTGCCTGCAGCTCAGCCGTGCCCTCGGTGGTTGCGGCGCTGGTATTTCTGCGCCCAAGGCCCAGGAACCTCTGCAGTATCTGCAACAGAAAGAAGGGCAGGAAGAGAGGGACGTTCCATGGCCTGCTCCAAGCACAGCGCTGGGCCTAGCAGTGCCAGAAGGCCCAGCCCAGGTGGGGATGGCCACAGGTACCTGCGCTGGTCTGTGGAAGCAGCCGTGAGTGGGGTCCTGCTCTTCTGCCCCATCCTTGCCCGCATCTGGCAAAGAGCAAATGCAGCCAGAGCTGAGGGGCTGCGGGAGAGGCCGGAGAACATGGCCCAGCCCTGCATGGCCCAGGCAGGGACAACCCCTGGGTGCCCAGGGGACAGAGCACAGCCAGCAGGGGCAGCCCCAGCCCCTCTTACGTCCTGTCTTTGGGGACATCCTTAGGGGCAGGGATGGGATGGGGCCAGGCCGGCCGCAGGCACCAGCTCTGCGGCCCGGAGCTGCCACTCACCGTCCTGCACTGGCTGCAACTTCTCCGGCTCTGCAGGCTGCTGTGCTGGGGAGGCTGCAAGCCCTTTCTTTTTCTTGCCCCGAAGCACCCTGAAGAGCCTGAGTACTCTGCCTGCCATCTCGCTTTTTAGTCTCTAGACAACTTTGAGCCTGATACCTGGGAAAAGCTCTGATTGAGAAAGTCCCGCAGTCTGGCCGCAAGGCCAGCCGCAGGAATTACGCCTTGGAAAAGCTGCGGGTCAGTGACGAAAGAGCTGGCTGTGTGGGGCTCCTCACAGCACAGCTCTGCCACGTCCTCTCCTCTCACGTGCACCGAGCACTGTGGCATTGCTCCGTCACCGCCAGCAGCCACTTCAGCACGTGTCACAAAGGGCCCTGTTCCATTCCATTCCATGGTAACCGTGCTGTGCCGTGTCAGCAAGGGCCCTTGGACACGCTGCCAAGTGCTCTGGGGCTACCCCAACCCTGCCCCAAATGCCTCTGATTGGAACAAATCCATTGCCCCAAGTGTATAAGACATCCTGGGACACAGCAAGCCCAGCCAAGTGCTCAGGGGAGGACTCTCCACGGTGCCAGGCCAGCACAGGCTGGCTCTGGAGCAGAGCAGCTTCCAGCAAGCTCAGGGCAAACACATCTTGCCAAGAGTTAAAACTCACCACATAGGGGAGGTGGCATGAATGTGTGCATCAAGGCCTTTGAATTCACAGCTCCCCAAGACAGCTTTGGGGCACTTGGCTGGACAAACAGGATCCGGCTCAGACCTGTGCTCAAAGGCGGGCAACAAACCCTGCCGCAGGTGCTTGGCTTGGTCTCTGCAGGCCCAGGCAGATGCCAAAGCTGCTCTTCACATCCTTCCCCTGCCCCTCAGCCAAGTGCGAGGACTGAAGGAAACACAGGAAGTCAAATGGAGACACTTGCACCTGTCTCATTGGGGGCTCCTGGGGAAGCAGTTTCCTTGGCAATCAAGCCCCTCTCTTCCAAGGGCACTCCCCAAATGTGTACATTTCCTGGGCAACACCAACCTGCCCTTAAGTGCGGGGTGCGGAGGTTCATGGGCATCACACCATAACCAATATGATCCAGTGAAGCTAAATTTATTATTCCTAAAAGGAGTCTATTTATAATAAATCTCTACTGTCTATGCCTCTCTAGCTAATATATGACAGGTTAATCCTAGTTGTTCACACTTCTAAAATAGAATGCGGATTGGATTATCTAAGTTTTCATGTGTCTTGCTGGGGTTGTATGGCCCCCCCATGGCTCACTTTCCCAAGCTTGCTGACAAACATGCTAAGTCCTGATGACTCTTCTTCTTGCGTCTTCTTCAAGGATATACCAACCCCATTTCTGAATATGTCCATAATTCATTCTTTGTGAACGTGTCCATTATTGCAAGCAGGCTGGATTGTGCATCGGCTCAATAAGGCCGTTGTCTTGCAAAAACTCCTCCACCTGCAAAATATCTTCAACAGTTCCCCGCTTTTGGTTTTGCACAAGCCAGACTGATTTAAAAGCACGGTCAATTTCTTTTTGCCCACAGCGTAGTAAGCAAAGCACTATTAGCAGAAATGAAAAAAGAATGAAATACAAAGTCAATAATATGTAAGATTATTTATTCATTACATAGCCAAGAATACCTAATACCAAAGCATACTAAGTCCTTGAGCCAGCCTCTTATTTCCCAGGATTTTAGCCATTCATCCAAAGAATTCAAAACAACTGTCAGCTTTATCATCTTCTCCTTAAGCAATGACACTTTCTTGTCCATAGATTCAGAGTGCTCAGAGAGATTCATGCAACACATCCCTTCAAAATCTTCACACCCATCTCTCTGTGCTAGCAACAAAAACACTATTGCAGCCCTATCCTGTAATACAGCGTGGCGTATGCTACCTACATCAGTGGTAAGCTCATTCAGTATTGCAGATGTAATGTTAATTGGTTGGTCTGTCCAACAAGCCAATTGTTTGAATTGTGTAAGGGCCTGTGATGAAGCTACTCCTGGTGTAAAAAGTGATGCCAGTATAACCAAAGGCATATTCTACAATTCTACATTATCCTTACAGTCTGAGCCTAATAGATGCACACTACGTTTTGCACATTGGAATTTGTGCCTGATGTCAAGCATCTGTTGAATGCTAGAGGCAAACAGTGTCAATTTCCCAAAATAGCACAGTCCTCCTCATGCTTTCTCAGGAATCGCAGGCTAAGTTTAATCTCCACAAATGAGAAAAACTCCAGGAGGTGACATCCTTGCAGATTTTGGTTTTAGGGATACAACCATGTCCAATTGGCACAGTCTGCCGTGGTATTGTAATACCAGGAAGAAACAGGAGATATCCAAGTGCCATCATCACCGGGTTTTCCTGATTTCTCCCTAATCAGCTCTTTACCCCTGTGGTACTCATAGAACAAACAGTAATTTCCCGGTACTGATGCCAAAATATCTAATTCCTGTGGTCACTCTCTTGTAGTATTTAAACCTTGAACGATTGTAAATGCCTGAATTCCTAACGGATTTCTAGGGATGCTTTGTTTTTCACACCAAATTTCTGTGATCATCCCATTTTGATTAGTGCACCAATTTGAACAGGCCTTACTTAAGTTGCCATAAATTTGAGCTCTGGTCTAATTTCCCATTTCTTCCATTGAGTCTAAAGGAATTCCAATGAAACAGGTGCCAAATGGATCTGAAGGTGGAGCTAGTGATAGGCAGAAAGGTTCCTGCGTTGTTCTGTTAGCCTATGGAATCCTCATGTTAGCTCGCTGCTTTATCTTGTATACCCCCTGCGTTTCTTAATCACTCCACTAAGCAACATTGTTAATATTTGCCAGACTGGTGCCATTGTCGCCCTTGTGGTCCATCATGCCTGCGCTTTGCCCAAACTGCTTTAGCTTGTTCTCACTCCAAATCTCTCAAGTGATGTGTTTGTGGTATTGCTATTCTTCCTCTACATTCTGTAGCTAGTATCTTGCTCTCTAGCACAATTTGATTTACTACAGCAATTAAAGCAAGTTTAAACTGCAATTGCAGTAACAATCTTTGCGTATATATTTCTATCAAAGATACATCTTAGAGAAAACTCTGATATCTTCGTGAGTTATGCCTTAAAAATTTAGCTAATGCCATTCTCGGGGTACTAGTGTTAAGTGTGTAAGAGCAGTTATTGCATATTATGTTGATAGGCTTAAATTATTGCTTTTCCCTCGGACCACTAATCAATTATGTTCTTGACAAACTTGTCGCCAAGTTTTTTAGTTACACTTGATACAATGAACCTTAAGCCATGGCTTACATGCACAACTATGCAGATACCAAGCATTTTCTCTCTTATTTACAACTTGTGAGGGAAGTGAAGGTCCATGTTGCTGGAATCCAACGAATGCCTTTATCTGTAAGTAAGCACATAGACCTTCTTCCTCTTCATTTCACTGTAGCTGGTCCTTGCCACAACCCTGCTGCTGGACTTTTGAACATGACCTGAATGCCGTCAGGCAATTCCTCCCTTGGATTATGTGTGAGGGCATGATGCACAAGAATATGTGCATCTTCCCTATCTCCTGCTGTTCTGAGCTAATTTGGCACAAAATTGGCTTTAGCTGTTTTTTTCTCAGGGGATAACCCTGGAGTTCCCCCTTTTTGTTTTTGCAGCATGTCCTTGAACATCTGATGGGCACGCTCAATAATTGCCTGTCCAGTAGGATTGTGAGAAATACCAGGGTCATGTCAAATACCCCATAAATTACAGAAACCTTTGAATCTTAAGGAACATCAAGCAGGACTATTGTCAGTCTTAATTGCTAAGGGGACACCTAATGCGGCGAAGAAATTGAACAAATATTTCTCAACATGACGTCTCACCTGTTAAGGGAGTACCCTATAAAACACAAGCATAGGTATCAATGCAAACATGTACCAATTTTTCCTGACCAAATTCTTATACATGAGTTATATCCATTTGCCATAACTGCGAGGGGTGAGTACCCCTAGGGCTAACACCATGCCTAAACCAATGCCATCTCGTTGACCGGTCAGGACAGGATCACGCAATACTAGAAGCATCAGCAAAGGGAATAGCAAATTGTTTACCTAACATTTTTGCAGATTGATGAAGAAATACATGGGAGGTTTTGGCCTGTCAGCCTGTACCACTTCCCTGTCACCTCTGTGCCACCATGGCCCTCGGCTGCCCCACAGCCCTCAGCCCCAGCAGCAGCTCAGGGTCAGCGTCCCTTCGGCGCCACCGCCCCCTCAGCCCCCTCAGCCCCCTCTGTCTCACCGTCCTTCAGCAGCTCCTCAGGGGACAGGGCCTGTGCCAGCGGCAGCTCCCACCGCTCCAGGGACAGCCGGGGCTGGAAGTGCTGCTCCGCCCGGCCCGGCCGCCAGCTCGGACCCAGCACAGGGACAGGGGACACAGGGGACACCGGGGGAAAAGCAAGAGGTGAAAAAGGCAGCCGAGGAGGGAAAGAGGTAAAAATGCAGCCTGGGCTTACACAGCTCAATCTATGCATCTAAACTTCCACATACCTCTTACTAAATAACTAAGCATATTTCTAGAACTATATCTAAGCATCTAAATTTAAGCATCTAAATGTAGGCGTCTAAATGTAGGCATCTAAATGTAACTCTATTAATGTATAAATGTAGATCTCAAAATCTAGAAATGTAACTAATTCTATCCCATCTAGAACAATAGAGATTAATTTAACTATATAGATGTATATATATGCACATATAAACACACCTCTGTAAATCTATAAATGTAACTATATGGATATAGAAAGAGAATTGTAGAAATCGATAATTCTATGTGTACACTAAGGGATTCCACCCGTCTGATGCTCACAGGCTCTCCCTCTGGTCCTTCTTCCCATGCAGGGCAGCCCTCCTGACAAGGCAGATCAGCTGGAAGTCTGGGAAGCAAAGGGAACACTGTGTCAATATTGGCCTCTCTGCATTATTTGCCCTTTTGGAATTAACTGCCCTTCTATCAAAGTCTGTAAAAGATGGGCCGAAAGGCAAAATCTCACTTGGCAATTTGTAGCCTGCTCTTCAAAGAGCCAGACTCCTTCCAGAAGTTTATAACTTGTGAAGTTTTGAAGTATCCCAATACACTGAAAGCCCTCAGTGTATTGGGATACTTTCGCAGGGCCAAGGGCCCCCATGAGAGCTTGAAACACAGACAGACCCAGCTGCCACAAAGAAGCCCAGCCTGGTTCTTTCTCTGTGCTGACAGAGACACCTCAGGGATGAACAGCTGGGTGACAAATGACCAGGTAATATTCGCTGAGGCATTTATGTATTAGCTGATGGACGTTGTTAGTGATTATAAGTATTTAGAAATAGCATCAGTTAGAACTCTTTTAGCTGCTTGTAATATAATAGAATCTATCAGCTTAAGTTTGCACTGCGTTGCTCATAGAAACAGTAGCGTAATGAATATAATATCTATGCATCACGTATGGAAACAACTGTGTGATGAACATATTGTGTTATAGACCCTAGCAAAACATAACGGGAAAAAAGGCTTGTGTGTAACTAAAATCAGTGTAAGGCTGTCCACTGACCAACCTGTCCAAGTGATAAAATAATCCTGACACAAACCAGAGCACCAGAGGACAATTAGAGAATGTCATGTGAAATTTAGGGAGAACCTACTAAAGCCTTATCTGAGGATGTGAAACAGCAGGAGACACAAGCAGAAATAAAATATGTTGACATGATGCACAGGATGTCATGCAGTAAACCTGAGTGCGAAGCAGTCAAATTAAGGAGTTCCCAAAAGATCAGAAAATTCCGAAGAATGCTTGAAAAATTCATGAAACACATGAATATACTTGCCTCTCAGCAAAGTAACACCATAAAGCTAACACTGACACTTAGCACCAGGTGTTGTTTGGGTGTTAGCCCCGAGCACCACAGTGCTGCAAATATTGTCTTTTTTTATCCTATCAGTATTAAAATTTAATAATTCTAAGCAGTGAATTCTGTTTCTCACAGCTGTGAAGGAAAGAGCTCCCTAACAGGACTGCAGGCAGCACCAGCTTTGCTCAAGGATGCAGACCCAAAGTGCTCTCTCTCACCTTTAGCTCTCACTAATTTTAAGGGGTGATTTCAGATTTTCGTTGAGCTCCTGGATTTGTGACTAATGATTTCCTTGGCCTCAGAGCTTCTGCTGCTTGTATTTTTAATGTATCTCACTACAGCTATCAGCAGAGTGGCACTACATGGATTTAATGCTTGGAGACAAAAAGCTCAGATCTCTACACTGACCTTTTGCTGGGCTTTTCCTCTCTTGCTTCAAGAGTCACTCAGGGTTGCCTCCAGAGCACTGACATCCTGCAGCAAACTTATCCCCACGGACATCAGCACAAAACTGGGACACCTGGCTTGGTGACACAACTGCCACAAGGTCAGGTTTATTCCCTGCTCTCTTGCCCCAGCAGAGGACTCAGTGTCAGAGCCTCTGGAGAAGCGTGGAGGGCAGGGCTCAGGCAGGTTGTGCCCGTGCACGATTTGAACTCAAGGCACCAGGAAGCACCAAGCCTGCAGACAGGAACTCAACCCTTCTCATCTCCCTCACTGCCAGAGGCAGGCTCAGAGCAGCCATCTCACCCCTCTCTGAACCAGTGGGACCTCTGTCCTTACCAAGCTCCTCGCGGTCCTGGGAATTGTTCCTGCGGCTCTCGGTGCCAGGCAAAGCTCCCTCTGCTGCAGCTCTGCCCACAGGCTCCCCTCCTGAAGACTCAGGGGCAACAATAATATTGCCCTTGAAAGAGAAACAGACAGGCAGAAAACCTTCCACCACTTACAAAAAACACCTGGTCCAAAAACTCCATGGCTCACACACTTCATCCCTTCTTCCTAACAACAACTCTGGGACCCAAAGCCCTTCAACAGTCAGAAAAATTGACTTCTCAAACACAGTCCAAAAGCTGTCAGAGCTGACAGTGTTGAACATGGGGGTGACACTGAACACATGAAATGGCTGCTAAGCAGGAGTCCTGCCAGCTCCTGGCAAAGGGATGTGCTTCTTCCTCCACAGCCCTGAGCACAGCAGTCTCATCCAGGCTGCAGCTTGGCAGGGACAGCATGGGAACACACATCTCTTCCCACAGAGATGCCCAAGAGCAAGGGGAAAGAGCTCTGCAACATGGACAGCAAGACTGGCCAGTTTGCCCAGCTGAGGATTTCCCAGATGGAAACTGGACTGCAGGCAGCAGCTTACTGAGAGGACAAGAAAGCTGCAGCTGCAGCCCAGCCCCAGCCAGGGCTCTGGGAGCTCCCACACACACGGCAGGGCTCACACAGCAGCAGCAGCTGCAGCCCAGCCCTTGCTTTGCCTTGGCCTTCCCACCCAAAAGAGGCACAGCCCACATCTGCTGCTGCAACAGAGGCACCTCTGGCGTGCCCCTCCCTGCCCGGGACACTGGGCCTTCAGTGCCACTTCCCCAAACACTCTTCTCTTTTTCCCATCAAACAAAGCCCCTTAGAACCTACAAAGCTTCCACTTCCTCCCCACAAATGCTGCTGCATCAGCGGTTCTTCCCAGTACATAAGCAAAAGATACCGCGGGGTACGGAGGGCAGAGTTCTTGACCCTTGCCACTTCACGTACGAGCTTGCCAAGTGATAATCATCCCTTATACGCCATATGTCAATACCATCTTCTCCTATTTTCGGTTCGTCACTTTTCTGTCTCCGCCTTCCTCACCACCTTTACCACGCATGCGCCACCACTCAGTTTGGTGGTCACACAAGTCTTTGGGGGTCGTCACTGATGAAGGCCCTGTAGTCTTCTTCATTGTCCTTTAATTCACCTTTGGGTTACACATGCGCATCAAGCCAGTATATAGCCAGTACAGCCAATGTAAGCCAAGACTAACGTATCACTCCCTCTACATATCAAGGCAATAAATCCCTTAGAATTAGCATTTGTTTGGACCGAACCAGGTTCTTGCTCATTTTTAGCACCTGTATCTTCAGCTTCATTCCTGTGGTCCTTGAGAACAGCTGCTGGGAAGAGGGGTGGAGCCCCTCCTCTCCCTCTCTTCTTTGGCATTACAACTTTTTAACTATTTATTATTCTCAAATATTAATTACTCTATCAATATCAATTACTGTTTCAAATTTTATCAGCACGAATGATACCTATTTATCACAATAATGGAGCTCTGCGCATTGTGTTTTAAGGCTCACAAGCAGGTATGGTGTTTGAAAGAAGCAAGCAGTGTTTTAACAAAAGCTACGTGTGCTTATAGTGGTTGCACAGAACTACTGTCAAAATGCTTTTGCTTTGTGTGAGTGGTCAAAAAACTTTTCAAGTAAGTTGTGCCATTAAGTTCATTGCCTCCAGCCAGGGATGTGAGCTGCTGGCATCTTCCCACTGTAACAACCATGTCATGAGACTGATGCTGGAAAACAAACAGCTCGAGGCGCGTTCCTCAGCAGTCCCGTCCGTTTCGTGATTCGTACAGAGACCCGCGGCCAGCAATACTCAGCTGAGGACCAGAAGAGAGCGGAATAGCCCGGGCACTGCAGCTTCACTGCAAGGCATCCGGCAGCCTTGAGGGTACAAAGCGAGCACAGGTCGCAGCTCCTCGTGTCCGGAGGGAGCCCGGAGCAGCCCTCCCAGGCCGCAGCCCCTCCCAGGCCCAGCTCCGGGCGCAGCCGGAGCCGCTCCGCCTGCGCGGGGCCGCTGCCGGGGCGCTGTGGCGGCTCCTCCCGCGGGGCGGAGCTGAGGCGGCCCCGGCGGCCCCGGCCCGGCCCCGCTGCGCTCCGAGCGCGGCCCCGGAGCGGCCCGGCCGAGGCGGCGAGGGACGGGCGGCGAGGGGCCGGGGGCATGGGGCGCTCCGGGAACGGGCGGACATCCCGGCAGAGGGGAGAGAGACGTGGCAGAGGGAGGAGTGAGCGGGAGAGGGGAGAGATGCTGGGAGGAGGGGGAAAATCCCAGGAGAGAGGGACGAGCCCGGGAGTAGGGGAGATCACGGGACGGGGGCGGGGGTGAGATCCGTGGCAAAGGGTGGGTAGCCTTCCAAGAGGGTAGAGGCCGGGAAACAGGAAAGAGCCCTGGGAGAGGGGGGAGATCCTGGAAGAGGGAGGAGTAATCGGGAGAAGGGCAGATCCAGGGAGACGAATAAAAGCACTGGCTACAGCCCGGGAAAGGAGGGAGCTTGGGACAAAGGGTAGCTCGGGACTGGGGAAAAGCCGAGAGAGGAGGCAGAACCCAGGAGACAGGGGACAACCTGTGAACGGGGGGACATCCGGAGTAGAGTGGAGACGGCCTGGGAAAGCGGGGAAAGACATGAGAGAAGAGAGCCCAGTGGGGGGAGTCCAGGAGCGGAGGCTCCTGCAGGCGGACTGGGAACCCGGAGAGCCCGAAATCACGGAGTCCTGCAGCCGGGCCGAGAACGGGCGCGGGTCAGTGCGGTTCGGGAGAGCGCGGCTGCGGGGCTGGCTCCGGAGGCGGAGGCGCGTGGAAAGCGCTGCTCGGCAGCCCCGGCGGCGCTGAGAGCACAGCCCCGCCCGGGGAGGCAGCGCCACGGGCGCCGCTCGGCTTCCCAGCCCGGCCACGGCACCGCTCGGCTTCGCCGCCGGATCCGCGGCAGCTCGGAGCATCGCTCCCTGCCCGGGCCCGAGGCTCACCTGCGCCAGGTGCACCAGCGCATCGCCTCTGCCTTGACAACCCAGAGCGAGCAGTGCCCGGCAGGGACTGCAGATCCCCATTGGTGGCAGAGAAAGAAGAGCAAGGAATCTTCCATGGGAGAACCTAGGCAATAGGATGGGGTGTCAGTGTCCAATGTGTTCAGATGCACTCACAATGGTGCTTTTGCTCTTGCCTCAGAACATGGAAAAGAAGTGGGCAGACACAAATCAGCAGCTGGTTGCAATATCCAGGGATCAGTTATCAGAAGAAAATGCTAAGCAACTGGTGGAATGCTTAATGGATGACTGATTACCATTTGCCAAGTAATCTGGATTTGTTAGGGGCAGCATACTTCTGTCTCAAAAATTACTCTACAGATATTCTTAAGAAAATTTTGAAGAAAGGCTCATACACCCACATTTTAATGCAGTTGCTGTGGGTTTCATAAATGAAATCTGCTTTTATGTGTCAATGTTCCTAAAGATATGTGGGGTTTTTTTTTCACACATGCATGCATGCTAAATTTGAGAATCTAAGGTAAGGTCTTTTTATAGGGGATATGGAAGAGACAGGTCTTCAGCTAGCAATATGTCAGTGAGAGATAGCTGAGCGATGATTACTGAGAAGAAGAACAGGCCTGCAATAGAGGTGTGAGCTGCATTGCACAGCGCTTGCTGTGGGCCAGAGAGCACAAAGCAGTCTGGCCTAGTGGGCCTGAATATTTCTGCCAAACACTCTGCATCTCACACCTTTGCTCGGGCTCAGTGCAGAAATGCAGGATTGCAGGCGCTTCCTCCCAGAGCTGCGTGAGGTGCTGGCTCCTGCAGATGGGCCCTGCCAAGCTGTCCCTGCCTCACGCTGGCCTCGCTTCCCCTGGCACAAGAGCCGGGCCTGAAGGAGGCTGCCCTGTGCTCCAGCCTGCCGAGCAGCCCGGCTC
The DNA here is from genome assembly GCF_028551555.1 of Melozone crissalis. Classification (NCBI taxonomy): domain Eukaryota; kingdom Metazoa; phylum Chordata; class Aves; order Passeriformes; family Passerellidae; genus Melozone; species Melozone crissalis. The sequence goes on along the minus strand of NW_026535783.1, from coordinate 13,389,954 downwards.
CCTGCCCCGGTGCCCAGAGTGCTGCACACACTGCTGACCTTTGCCAGGAGTTGCAGGGCAGCCGGCAGAAGAGGAGGAATCCTCAGGCAGCCCAGCGGCCCTTGGCTGCCCTTGGCCTTTCTCTGCTGCTAGGCACACTCCAGACGGCCAATGCCTCCAGGCTGGGCTGTGTCCAGCACGGCTGCGCTTCCCCTCGGCAGCTGCCAGCTGCCACCTGGGCTCTGAGAGTGGAGGATTCGCCCGCTGCCAGGAACAGGCACCCAGGGCCCGGCTGCTGCCTCTTGCAGCTCCAAGGGCCTCCTTCCAGCCTGCCTCTGCCGGGGCTCAGCCTCCTCCGGCCTCTGCTGGGGCTGTGCTGGGGCTCCACCCCAGGCAAGGCCGGGCCCACTCTCACCTCCCAGGCGCTGACAGCTCTGCACCACAGGAGACCTTCCTGAGCACCCTCTCTGATCTTTCTGCTTTCTCACTTGAGCAAGGCTCTCCTCCAGCCAAAGAGATTATTGCATTTTGGGATACAAATCCAAGTGGTAGGAGCCCCAATGTTCTCCAGTCACAGCTGAAGGCCTGCATCTGCTCAGGGTGTTGGGTTGCCTCATTCTTCTTTTGGTTTCGCCTTCAAACGCCATTGCCCTTTCTGCCTCAAATAGAAATACCAAAGCTGGCCAAAAACAGACCAGTGGACCAGATTCCAAAGTCAGTGTTCTCTGGAGAGGATGAATGAAGAACATCCTTCTTCCCCACTTGCACACCATGCCAAAGACACCATGTCACTTTCCACCTTTAAGAAACAACAGACAATTCAGAAGAAATTCTTGAGCGTATTCGCAGAGTGAGAAGGAAGGGAATCTTCAAGGTGAGTTGTGGTTTCAGAAACTGTATTCATTTCCAATCCTACTCTGCAGTCCTATTAGACAATCCTACTCTAACCCTAACCTTAACCCTAATCCTAATCCTAATCCCAATCCTAATCCTAATCCTAATCCTAATCCTAATCCTAATCTACAATCCTGCTGTAAACTGGTTGACGAATAAATGGTCTTGATGTGATTGTCACATTGTTGTCTCTCTCCTCTTCTTCACTGAAACAATCAGTGGCACCAGGCTGGACGCAGGCTCAGCAAATGTTACAAATGGATGCTGCCAAAAGGGAAAAAAAACAAATCAACAAAAAATAATGGACCATGACTTTCCAAGTTCAGTGCTTCACAGTTTTCCTCTGGCTTATAGAAGGATGCAGGAAGAGGACCAATGGGACCATCTACACCTCCATCTTTATGTGCCGGACTTTGCCATCACAGGCAAATGTGGCCCAGAATCCCACTCATCCATTTATCCAGGTGTCTTCATCTTGCTAGGATTTTTGCCCTGCCAGTGCTTTAGAAATGGTGCTTTGTTTCTTTGGAATTTCTTCTTTTCAGGAATCTCTAAAGCCTCACACTGGTCCCTCTCTTTGAAAGACAGGCACTGTGCTGATTCCCACAGGGAGACAGAGCAGTGTCTACCTTTCCATGGCCTGCCCCTCGTGTGCTGGATGGCTCCTTCCTTCCCAGCAGGGCCAGCTCAGTGGCACTGGGCCCTGCAGTTCCCTCTCTGCCACACAACCCGGCAGTAACCCTGGCACAGTTCCCGTCTGCTTGAGCGTGCCAGGCAGCAGATGGGGCTGGGACAAGTCCCTCCCAGCTGTCCCTGTTTGCGTGGCAGAAACCTCTAAGGGTGGGCTGGGGGGCGCAAACCAGGGCCACTCAGAGGCTCACAGTGAGCCCCCCAAGACCCCTCCTGCCCACAGCCAAATCTCTGACCCCTAGGCTGGGACTGGCTTCCTTGGGTTCCTGCACCACCATTTCATGTCTCTGTACTCTGCATTGCTCTACTTCAATTCTTTTGCCATTAGATAAAATTGAACACCCCACCAAATGACAAAAGAGGGAGACTGAACCAGCCAGAGGAGCTCCCTGACTCAGGAAATGCAGAGAGAGATGGAGTTACTCAGTTTTGTGAAGAACAGGCCCCCGGGAGACTTTATTGCCACTTTCCAGGACTTCAGAGTGGCTTTGAAGAAAGTGAGGGACATCTTTTATAACAGGGCCAGTTACAATAGGATGTGGGTAAATATTTTGAAACACAAATAGGATCTAATCAGAACTTGTTTACTCGGAGCATGGTGCGACCCTGGCACAGGTTGCCCCAAGAGCTTGTAGGTGCCCCATCCCTGCAAGCATTCCGGCTCCAGTGGGAAAGGGCTCTGAGCAACCTGATCTCTTTAAAGATGTCCCTGCTCATTGCAGGACACTTGCACCAGAGGACCTTTACAGGGCCCTGCCAGCCCAGCCCAGTCTAGGATTCCTCACCATTTTCATTTGAAGAGCACCAAGAGTGGAGGTGAGGAGGAAGGGGGCTCATGTGATGCCTTGGACTTGAGTGGAGGAGGAGCCCATCCCTCAGAGCCTGTTTCACCTGCAGCCCCTTCACATTTTACCTGCAGGAGCTCCCTGGCAGACCAGCGCTGCTCCTCGTCTCTCTGCAGGCAGCAGCTCAGGAAGTCACGCAGGCAAGGCGAGAATCGGTTGGGCTGCTGCAGCCGTGGGGTCCCTACTGTGGCTATCAGTTGTGTAGCCTGGAGGAAAAGGAGACACCAGGCTCCACTTGCTGCTTTCACATCTCTAAGTGCTCTCCCACCTCCCTTAGTTTAACCTCTGTTCTTCAGTGGCAGTTTCTGCCCTGGCAGAGACCCAGAGATGATTTTCCTTTACCAACCAAACACCCAAACCCTGATGCAGCCACAGCTTTTCCACCATCCCGAAGATCTTGCCTTGGCAGCTGATTTCATTGACTGACCTAGTTAGTGGGAACTACATCAGCAAAAGAACATGTGCTTCCCTAAGGATTCACACCAGCTTGAGAGGCTTTTTGGAAGAGGGACTATGCTATACAAATTAATTTCAAGGCTTAGTACATGAAAGGCATGTCTGCAGTGCTTGTTGGTCCTTTAAGCGCACGTGCCCAAGAACAAAACTCATCATTCTTTTTGTGCTTTTCTTGAAAACAATGGTAATTGGAAGGAAAGAAAGGGAATTCATCAATTAATCCCCAGGTAAGAAAATCAACATTTGCAATCTCATCTTCAGCACAGACATATTTAGATGCCTGCACAAATGTATTGGGATGAAAATTCCTGCTTGGGCACAAAGGAGCCACCTGCAGCTCTGTCTCTCAGCAGTCTGAAAATCGCAGGTTCCCATTTTGCAGCAAAAGAAAAATTGTCATGGTCAGAAGAAGGAGAGGTGCCATCTCTATCGCCACCCTCTGCTCATTTGGCTGCTCAAGTCAATGCATTAATGGTAGGCCCATGCCAGAAAGAGCCAGGAAACAAAGGGGAGGCTTTGGCAGCCTGTCCGCATCACCAGGCTCTGGCTTGGTGACACAGAGAATGTGCCTTTTGCTAGGAGAGAAACACGGTGACTGAGTGTTTCAGCAGCACTGTACAAGAAGCAGAAGAGACTCAGTGGTCTTTACACTCTCATGCCCAGGTTTCAGGCATGTTTCCCAGTGAGAAGAAACTGCTCAGGGAGTTAGGCTCATCTCTAAAGATCACAGTTTTAGAAACTTTGTTGGGTTTGTGTTGCCTTCCTTCCTTTCTGGAAAGATAACAGCAGTTGTCAGATGCTTCTTTTCTGCTCTTAAGGCCATCTCCACAGCCAAAGGACTGGAAGCACTTAAAAGGCAAAGGAAAGTGTTGCCTGAGAATAGAGTTTGTTTGGAGTTTGTTTGCATGTGGTAAGGCTTGTATTCCCCCACTGCTGAACCAAAACTACAGCAGATGCTGATGTGTTGCAGGCACATTTTTAGGAGGGGTCCTTGGTGGAAGCAGTTCAGGCAGATGGCAATGGGCTTTTGTCCAATGGCACGCAGGACAACGGACAGGTGAGAAAGACAGTGGGATCAGTGAGTATTTGCTCCTTACCGTGATGGGACTTTGGTTCCAGTAGGGAGGTTCTTGCTCTATCATTTCAATCCCCACAATTCCAAAAGACCATATGTCCACTTTGGGACCATATGGTTGACCTGTCAGCACTTCGGGCGCCAGCCACCAAGGAGTCCCGACTACCGAGCACCGTCTGCTCTGCTGAGGGCTGAGCTGAGTAGAGAGGCCAAAATCACCTGAGGAGAAAGCAAAACACTGTTTTTATTTGAATTCTGTGCAATTAGGAAAGCAAGCCAAAGAATTCCCCAGTAGAAGTGTTTGAAAATGTGCTGTTGAATCTCCTGGCATTGGCGACTTTTAAACTCCCCCCATTTTTTACACTGTCTCCAGTAGTGTCTTTTGTTCTTTGGAAGCTTTAGACTTGTAACTCCCTCCCTCGGGAAGGGACACACACAGAGCAAGGCCACTCTTGACTGCTTGTTCCTTCTCCTGTCCCTGTGCACGTTGCAACTGTGCCCTCAGCTCACAGCGGGTGTCCCTGCGCTGCCACCAGCACCATTTTTGGGGAGCTGGCTGTCACTCAAAGCAGCCCCACCCCCACATCCCTGGAATGCTGCTCCTGAACAAGAATACACTGACCCAGCTTGACAGAACCATCGGTTTTGAGAAGGATGTTATCACTCTTCACATCTCTATGAATCACATGGTTTGTGTGAAGAAAATGCAGTCCTTGCAGGCACTGAGAGAGAAAACAGAAAGAGGAGGGCAAAAATGAGTGATGTGATTTCATCCCATAAGAAAGGCAACAAAGAATCCAAAAGATTCCCTCTCCAGGGAAATGGGCAGTAATGGCAGAACACAGTGCCACTGAGAGGAAGTGCTTGCTGCTCCAACACTTGCAGAGCAAGACCTTTCTGAGGAAAGGCATGTCAGCTTCTGAAAGAGCAACAGCCAGGATGCAAACCAGCCAGGATGACTGCTGCTGCAGTGCATGTGCTCAGAAGCAAAGAGCCTTTTGGCTGCACTCCTGTCCTTGGATGCTGAGGCCTGAGAGAAACGAGTCTCTCTCTTTTTTCTTTGCTGATCATTTCAAATCAAGCCACCAGCACCTTTGCTTTCACAGGCAAGGAATGCAGTGAAGACAGACTCCAGGCAAACATTTAGAGAGGCAAGGTGGAGAACAGCAAATAAAAAGACATGAGCCAGAGCAAGAATACAACAGCAGGAGAGGAGAGTACTGGCACTGAGTACAGGGAGTGCAGGGGCACTGGCAGGCCTTTCACTTGAGATGCTTTTACTTGCCCATAGCATAGCAGCAACACAGAACCAAAGCTTGGCACAGGAAATCACTGCAGGTCTGAGCCCCTGTTTCCCAGACAATCCTGCCCAAGCCCTTGGACACACAGATGGGATTGCTGACCTCGCGACTGATGGCTGCTGCCTCATCTTCATACAGGGAGGTCGTGCTGAAGATATCGTTCAGGGTGCCTCCGTCCATGTACTCCAGCACCAGCCAGAGTTCCTCACCCACAAGGTAGCTGAAAGAAGGAAACAAGGCTGTGGAGATGAGCATGCATGGCTATGTTGATTTTTGCTTCCAGGTTTCTTATTTCCAGATGCCTTTGTGACAAGGACAGAATCATAGGAATAGATATTCCCTCTTGGCTGTGCATTGTTTGCAAGCTGTGCAGTCTCAAGGAGAAAGGCACAGCTGTGAAAAAGGAGATGTCTTAGATGGCTGACAAGTGAAAAATGCAGTTTAGAAACAGCCCAGATAAAAAACCGTTCAGGCATGGTGTTTCTGGAAAGAAGCACCTAGTCTTCCTGGCATGCCCAGCAATGGCAAAGAGTGGCAACAATCCAAGGGAAATCCATTTTAGGAGGGTTCATCAGCACTTCAGAAACTTGAAAAAATCAATCCCAAATAAATGTGGAGGCAGTAAACTTCGAGGCTGATGACTAAGGAAGATACAGCTGATCCAGGTATTGAATAATTTTGGAATAATTTTCAAACTAGGTGTGCCAGGGAAGACTCATGCAGACAGGATGCACTCTCTTCTCATCCATTGGAGATGAGTAGAGAGATAGGAATAAATAAAAATTAACAGCTCTACTTTCTGCCACTGACCAAAGTGGGTTTTTAACCTCTCATGTTTGCTGTATGTAAATGCACACATGGGATAAGACCATAACCACTCACCTGTCTAAATAATTCACAACATTGGGACTCCTGTACCTCTTCATGATTTGGATTTCATTAACACTTCGTTCCATCCTCCTTGGTCCTTGAATATCTATTTTCTTTATGGCCACCTAAAATGACATTGAAAATCAGTAACTTGAGCAGTTGGCGGCAGGAGACAACAATGCACATGGAGCAAGTGATTTTGCAATGACAGAGCTGAGCTGTGCCAAACTGCCTTGTGATTAGGCACTGCAGTAATTAGGAACTGACATTCCAACAGCCTATTTCTCTTCTCCCTTGGGAACTCGTTACAGGACACGTGGGGCCACTGACATTTTGCCTTGTCCACTTGGTAACAGTTGTGTCTCAACTATCACACACAGACGTCTGAGCACAATCTCTGCTGCTCTTTCTAGGATTCAGAAGAAGTATTCCATGCCTTAATATTCTGTGGATACATCTTGGGCTATGGGCAGGGCTTAGGGCTTTTAGGGCACCTTGCAGATCTCTCCCCATGTGCAGTTGCCAAGTGCAGCACTGCAGGTGGCTAAGGAACTACCAGTAACTTTCCGATGGATTTGCTGGCAGCCAGAATCGAGAATTCAGGACTGTGAAGCTGTAGCCCCAAAGAGCAGGGAGGTGCTCTAAGGCACCACCTTTGTTTTAGCAATGGAGAGCGAGTGAGCGCGTCCTTGTCTGAAAGAAAGCGCTGCCCTGCGTGCCTTCCTTCCGGCAGCTGAGGAGGACAAAGTGCCAAATGTATTTTGCAGGCTGGCACCAGTCTGTGCTTCTTGTGCCTTTTCAGCACGGCTCTAGCCAAAGCTGCATCCACAGCTCACACCAGAGGGGAAAGCCCCTCAAGAGCAGCAGAGTCTGCAGGGGCTGTTGACATTTACCTCTCCTCCTGTGGCAGTGTCGAGTGCTTTAAACACCTCTCCAAAACTCCTAGAAACAAAAGAGAAGCAGAGAAAGGAGAAGCCATTTAGATCTTGCAGTGAAAGCCAGCCCACACAGGAGATCTGTGCTGTAAATGCCTAAAACCTGCAGGACACTGGAAGCATGGAGATGTCCTTGACAATGCCTTCTGAGCACACTTAGAAATTCTGATCAGCACTGACAATCTAAGCCCAGTGCCTGAACACATTTGCAGCTTGTCTGACTTCACGCCTGATACCTATTCCACCAGCAAAACACTTGATGCATAGTTATGTAAAATTAGCATTGCTTGGACTCACCCACTGCCAATATTTTCCAGTTCAATGTATTTGATGATGGGATTTTCCATCTTCACCATTCTCCCTGAGGGAAACAAAATGCAAGATGTTTACTTTAAAGCAGAGATCCCACCTTCTCAGAGATACAAAAGGCAGCCACACTGTCTGGGGCTCTGAGCCCTCGCTTGGTTAGCCAGCTCTGAGCTGGCTAACAACAACAGGAACAGGAACTGGAAACACAAGAAAAGAACAGCACGTCCACAGCGCAAGTCTGGCTGGCACAGAGACTGATTTCTTGCATCCTTTGAAGTCAGAGGCCTCTTGACAGCAGAGGAGTCTCCTCTCAGAGGAGACTGAGACCAGAAGAGAATACCTACCAAGGAAAATAAGTTTGTCATCTTGAAACGTTTAGGAGAGCTGGATCTAGCAGTGCCTTTGTTTTCTTGGCAATAAAGACTGCGAGATTTAGAAAAGGTTTCCGACTTGCTAAGATTAAATGCACCTGCACATCCAGAATCAATTGGTCTGAACAGATGTCAAGTTCAGAACAGGAGGAATATTGCCAAGTGTTCCCATCTTTTCCACCTTGCAGCAGTTTGCCATAAGAATGCCTCTGCGTTAGTAAACCAGAGCAGCTCATGCCAGAACCAATTGCGACGGGGCTTTCAGCATCAAGACCCTCACCCTTTATGAGCAGGCTGAGCTCAAAGACGCCCCTGCCCGTGCCCTGCGTGAAGAACCACGCCGCTTCTCTTCACCCTGACAGCGCGGATCAGTCGCTCCCATTGCACTCGCCCTCTCGGCACCGCACATGTCCCCATCTTCCCTACTCAGCACGGCGGGCACGGGCACAGAAGACAGCAATGCTCCTCAGGCACCCCTGTGACACAGAGAGCTGCCCAGAGCAGATGCTGACCCTCTTGTGAGTCCAGGCCGTGCGAGGCAGAAGCCGGCCCAGAGAAGGGGCTGCTGCCTCAGGCAGCTCCGCGCTGCAGCAGCCGGGCAGCAGCGGGACCCTCCCAGCTAAGGGAGGCTCCAGCCTCTGCAGTCCCTCCAGCCCCCAGGGACAGGGCAGCGACCACAACAAGGCTGGCAAAGCCCAAGCATGAGCACTGAAGGGCACTGATGGGAAGAAGCCACAGCCAGCCTGAGCCCTGTACAAGCTTTTGCCCCCATTCAGGACACAACAGGATGGGCTTTGAGATCAGCCCCACCGAGGTGTGGATCAGTGCCCTTTTTGTCCCAACAGGTGATGGCAGACACAGAATCCACTGGGCTCTCTTCTCAATTCTTCCAGGTCTTATCTGAGAGCACAGCACTGGCAGCTCGTATGGGCAAGAAGCAGATTCATTGGGTTGTGCTGCAGAATCACAAAGGGCTTGATTTGTTCTCCTGGAGACTGATCTCAGCAGGGCTTCTACCAGTGGCTAGAACTAAGGCAGTCACAGCCTTCTGCTGATGCAGGAACAATTCCTGCTTCTGCCTTCGGCAGAGAGGGAAGCCCAGGCAATCTCCAGCCAGTCTAAGCTGCCCTCAGAGGCAGCAGGAACACCCAGAGCTCTCTCTTGCTGCCTTGGAGCAATGCCAGCACTTCTGTGACACTGAAGTGAGGAGAACCCTTTGGTACAGCTCTGCTGACATGTGCACACAATACACTGTCCCTCAGATAAGAAAGATAGCAGACGTACTGTGTTGCTCCAGGGAGTCACCCGCCATCTCCAGTTGCTGAGCAGCAGCTGGGTCAGCACGGGAGGTGAACCAAGTGCTCAGGCTCCACGTCTTCGGCTGGGGAGCAAAGGCTCCTTGGGACGGCGATGCTGCAGCAGCTTCAGTGTCAGAGTTGGTGTAGATCTGAGAGAAGAAATGAGTTGATGTCAGGAAGGTGTGGCAGAGATTGCCCTGAAATGCAAGAGAGATTGCCATTTGAAATGCAAGCCCTTAGGAAGCTGCTGTCAGCCACATGCAGAGATCCTCAACCGGATTGCTTTGGATGTCCACTTGTGAAACCAAATGCTCAAAACCAAAGGCTGGTTTTACTCAAGTTCATAGCCACTTTCTTGTTCTAAAGGATGACTGCAGCAACGACCGCTCCACTTCCTCCCAAAGACTCCTTTCCCCCTCCTAGGTCTGCAGATACATTTGCAGCTCCTCATTCTAATGTTCTACCTCCTGCCATGAAATTCTCTTTTTCTGCACCTTCCTTGGGACGTGCTTATCCTGCAGCATCTCTGGATGGTACAGTTCCTGGGCCTCATGCCAGCTTCGGGGCTCTTGGTTGCCCGTCATTTGCTGGAACTCTCTGCAGGCTGCCAGGTAGGATGGGGAACCTTCCACCTGAAGTCAAACAGAACAAAGCAGTCAGAGACTACAGCTTGTCCCCGTCAGCCAGGAGTCATCGACTGGGAAGAAAGTAAAGGACAGGAGGAGATTCACAAGGGATACAGACAGCTTGTAGCTCATATTCCAAATCTATGTGAATGACCATGTTCACCTGCAAAAACACCTCAAGAAACAAGGTCACCTGGAAGAAGCCAGCAGGAGTTCATTGGGATGACTGCTGGCTAAATGGCCAAGGGAGTAATGCCACTGTCTAGAGCATCAGCTGAGATTCAGCAGAGCAGGAAGTGTCCTTGAGAGCAGCTCTGACAGAGGCCTCATCAGGATGGCACTCAGAGGCAACACCCCACCCCCCTGCTGCTCTGCACTGCAAAGGCAAGGAGGGCAGAAACCACCCCTTGGGTGACTGCAGTGCCTATTGATATTTCACTCGCTTTTCTAAAGCCTTTTGCTCCTGAAGGAGGCAATTAATTTTCTCTTTGATGATTTTAATTTTTTTGTCTGGCCTCTTCTTCCTTGCCTTGATCCTAGCCTCAGTTTCCTGCAGCTGCGCCGGCACCTGTTTTTCCATGTGCTGTAAATAACAACGGAAAGGACTCTCTTTCATGAGTGGAGTGGCTGCCATTCTTTCATTCACCTGTTTTTGTTGACTGTCCCTCTGCATAGGGAGATTCTTCTCCTCTTGGATGTCTTCATTCCCCCTCTTCACTGCCATGTCACTCTGAGCTTCGGGCAGCTCTGCTTGTGGTTCTACCTTGATGTTCTGTGCACACAAATGCAGAGCAAGTGACTGGGAGCTGCCATCAGACTCAGCTTTTCCCTCTTTTAGCCTCAAAATCACATTGGTTCATCCCCTTTCTTCTGCTTCCCTACCCACATCTGCTTCCATTGAACCCTCCTGTCCCAGGGCTGTTCTCTGCAGATTCCAAGGCTCTGTGCTTCCAGTGCCTGTGGGATTCCTGGCCTCCTCAGTCCCAAGAGCTGTTGTTTATGCCCTTCTTCCTGCCCTTCCCTCTGTGCCCTGGCCAGTCAGGCTTACCTGGTCTTTCTCCTGTGGCACTTCCACCTGCTGCCCGAGCTGCTCTTCCTGCTCTCGGGCTGGGAACAGCTCTCCCTGAGTCTGGCATGGTGTCTCTGATGAAGCACTCTGCTCCTGCTCTCTCTCTAGAAGCACCTGCACAGAAAGCAAGAGAAGACGGGTTTCAGCTTCCCATATGACCTTTGTGGGCCAAGACCCAAAGACTGCTGGGCTCAAACGTTCCCAAAGCACTGTGCTGCCGCTCTGCTGGGTCATTCTCTGTTTGAGGGGAGGCACAGATTCCAAAGTGACCCTGGCCCTACAATCAGGGGCCATCTGGGACTGAAGCTGCAAGAGCCTCTCAGGCAGCTGACAGGGAAGGTGTGGCATTTCTCAAGGGTCTGGTAAGGGCCTCCCTCTGCTTCTACCATGTCCTGTTTGTCTCTCCTCAAGGGATGCATTTAGGTGAGCACTGCATCTTCCACTGCTTTGGAGCAGAGCCAGGAAGATTCAAATAGATAGATAGATAAACAGATCTCACTTTTATAATCTCTCTTTACTATACTGTGGGATTTACATTCTTTGAACGGAGAGAGATCTAGATCTCTCTCCTAGGTTTTTTTTAAGGAAAGGTAGTGAGAAACTTAGAGAAGAAGAGAAAACAATATTATCTCTACTTGCTGTTCTTTTTGTTTAGTACATGAAGAATGTGTATAGTGATTGTTTACTGAAAGTGATTTGTTAATTGCATTTTAGGGATAGTTGTTTAGATTGATTAGGTAATTAGATAAAAGACTGTGTGGAGACAGTCACTTGTTTTTCTTTAGTATCTTTTTAGTATAGTATTTCTTTACTATAGTTTTACATAGTACTAGTGTAATATAACGTAGCTTAATAAAGCATTTGCTTAAACTTCTACATCATGGAGTCAAAGCATATTTTTCGCCACGTAGGGGGTCACCCTGAATCAATAATGTGCTTTCTGTCGCTACACACATCAACAGTCGGTAGCAGTGCCCCAATCAGAAGCCATCCTGAACTTGCTCTCCTGTTGCTTCAGTAACCCACACTCTTGGGGAATCTGGAGCATGTGGGTCCTTATGGAATGCAGTCAGACCCAGAGCACTGCACTGGGAACTGCACTCTTTGTGCATCTGTGCTCGGGCAAGTTCTTCTCTTGCACTTGACCACACTGATGGTGCTAAAGTGGCTGGAATCAGAAATGCAGCCCAGCCCCTCCCACCTCCTCTAATCTCTGAGGGCCAGCTGGAATTTAAACGCATTGATTTCCTGCTCAAGTCCAAAACAGCACACACTGATTCCCTGGGCTGCCAAAAGACACGGGAGCCGTTGACTGGAAAATGATGGGCAAGCCCTGCTGGCCGGTCTGGCACCAGAGCAGCTCGTTCTGCACCAACATCCCTGCCCCAAACTATGTGTTCTTGTGCATAAATACTGCATTATCCAGAACTGCCTCTTTGAAAACTAAAATTCTAGGAGAATTTCTGCTGGTGCTGTAAAAGTGCAGGAAAGACTGAGACAAAGCTCCCTTGCTCCCTGGAGAAGGAGAAATTGCACCAGGGTTCTCTTTCTATCAAACAAAGAAATCAACAAAATATGAAAGTGTTACTCACACCACGGTCTAAAGCACTTGGATGCAGTGAGGGGATGTCTGGAAGGGAAACAGGCCTTGCGCTGAGCTTTGGATCTATGGATCTAAGGCAGCGATTTATGGAAGTCCGCCTGAAGGTGCCTCATGAGCCCCCCATTGTCCAGGCTAAAGCTCCCTCAGCACCTCCTCCCTGGCCTTGTGCTGCACCCCCTTGCCCAGCTCCCCTGTCCTTCTGTGCACACGCTGCAGCCCCTCCATGACTTTCTGCTCCCCAGGGCCCATAAGTGCACACAGCACTCCAGCTGTGGCCGCAGCGCTGCCCAGCACAGGGCCACGCTCACTGCCCTGCTCCTGCTGCCCCACTGCTGCTGGCACAGCCACCATGCCCTTGGCCTTCTTGGCCCCCTGGCCACACGCTGCCTCATCTTCAGCTGCTCAAGGCCGCCAGCCCAGCATCCTTTTGGCCCACGTGGCTCCCCAGCCACAAAGGTGCCCATTTCACTTCAGATACAGCAGGCATCATTGCAAGATGGCCTTCCTGTTCTAACACCTCATGTTCCAAGTAGATATTAGCCACTGCCCCTTCTCACCAGCGAGGGCTCCTTGTTGAGCTCCACGTGGCATCTGAGCTCCGGGTGCAGCCTGTCCCCACACTCGCTCAGCAGGTGCCTGGACACAACCGATAGGGCGCTGGCACTATGCTTGTTCAAGTGCAGACCCTGCAGGGCCGTGACAGCCTCCGGCCTGCCCTCTGCCACTGCCCTGACAGAGTCTGCTGCTCGCTCCGGGGAGGCTGAGGTGACATCAGCCCCTGCCTGCAGCTCAGCCGTGCCCTCGGTGGTTGCGGCGCTGGTATTTCTGCGCCCAAGGCCCAGGAACCTCTGCAGTATCTGCAACAGAAAGAAGGGCAGGAAGAGAGGGACGTTCCATGGCCTGCTCCAAGCACAGCGCTGGGCCTAGCAGTGCCAGAAGGCCCAGCCCAGGTGGGGATGGCCACAGGTACCTGCGCTGGTCTGTGGAAGCAGCCGTGAGTGGGGTCCTGCTCTTCTGCCCCATCCTTGCCCGCATCTGGCAAAGAGCAAATGCAGCCAGAGCTGAGGGGCTGCGGGAGAGGCCGGAGAACATGGCCCAGCCCTGCATGGCCCAGGCAGGGACAACCCCTGGGTGCCCAGGGGACAGAGCACAGCCAGCAGGGGCAGCCCCAGCCCCTCTTACGTCCTGTCTTTGGGGACATCCTTAGGGGCAGGGATGGGATGGGGCCAGGCCGGCCGCAGGCACCAGCTCTGCGGCCCGGAGCTGCCACTCACCGTCCTGCACTGGCTGCAACTTCTCCGGCTCTGCAGGCTGCTGTGCTGGGGAGGCTGCAAGCCCTTTCTTTTTCTTGCCCCGAAGCACCCTGAAGAGCCTGAGTACTCTGCCTGCCATCTCGCTTTTTAGTCTCTAGACAACTTTGAGCCTGATACCTGGGAAAAGCTCTGATTGAGAAAGTCCCGCAGTCTGGCCGCAAGGCCAGCCGCAGGAATTACGCCTTGGAAAAGCTGCGGGTCAGTGACGAAAGAGCTGGCTGTGTGGGGCTCCTCACAGCACAGCTCTGCCACGTCCTCTCCTCTCACGTGCACCGAGCACTGTGGCATTGCTCCGTCACCGCCAGCAGCCACTTCAGCACGTGTCACAAAGGGCCCTGTTCCATTCCATTCCATGGTAACCGTGCTGTGCCGTGTCAGCAAGGGCCCTTGGACACGCTGCCAAGTGCTCTGGGGCTACCCCAACCCTGCCCCAAATGCCTCTGATTGGAACAAATCCATTGCCCCAAGTGTATAAGACATCCTGGGACACAGCAAGCCCAGCCAAGTGCTCAGGGGAGGACTCTCCACGGTGCCAGGCCAGCACAGGCTGGCTCTGGAGCAGAGCAGCTTCCAGCAAGCTCAGGGCAAACACATCTTGCCAAGAGTTAAAACTCACCACATAGGGGAGGTGGCATGAATGTGTGCATCAAGGCCTTTGAATTCACAGCTCCCCAAGACAGCTTTGGGGCACTTGGCTGGACAAACAGGATCCGGCTCAGACCTGTGCTCAAAGGCGGGCAACAAACCCTGCCGCAGGTGCTTGGCTTGGTCTCTGCAGGCCCAGGCAGATGCCAAAGCTGCTCTTCACATCCTTCCCCTGCCCCTCAGCCAAGTGCGAGGACTGAAGGAAACACAGGAAGTCAAATGGAGACACTTGCACCTGTCTCATTGGGGGCTCCTGGGGAAGCAGTTTCCTTGGCAATCAAGCCCCTCTCTTCCAAGGGCACTCCCCAAATGTGTACATTTCCTGGGCAACACCAACCTGCCCTTAAGTGCGGGGTGCGGAGGTTCATGGGCATCACACCATAACCAATATGATCCAGTGAAGCTAAATTTATTATTCCTAAAAGGAGTCTATTTATAATAAATCTCTACTGTCTATGCCTCTCTAGCTAATATATGACAGGTTAATCCTAGTTGTTCACACTTCTAAAATAGAATGCGGATTGGATTATCTAAGTTTTCATGTGTCTTGCTGGGGTTGTATGGCCCCCCCATGGCTCACTTTCCCAAGCTTGCTGACAAACATGCTAAGTCCTGATGACTCTTCTTCTTGCGTCTTCTTCAAGGATATACCAACCCCATTTCTGAATATGTCCATAATTCATTCTTTGTGAACGTGTCCATTATTGCAAGCAGGCTGGATTGTGCATCGGCTCAATAAGGCCGTTGTCTTGCAAAAACTCCTCCACCTGCAAAATATCTTCAACAGTTCCCCGCTTTTGGTTTTGCACAAGCCAGACTGATTTAAAAGCACGGTCAATTTCTTTTTGCCCACAGCGTAGTAAGCAAAGCACTATTAGCAGAAATGAAAAAAGAATGAAATACAAAGTCAATAATATGTAAGATTATTTATTCATTACATAGCCAAGAATACCTAATACCAAAGCATACTAAGTCCTTGAGCCAGCCTCTTATTTCCCAGGATTTTAGCCATTCATCCAAAGAATTCAAAACAACTGTCAGCTTTATCATCTTCTCCTTAAGCAATGACACTTTCTTGTCCATAGATTCAGAGTGCTCAGAGAGATTCATGCAACACATCCCTTCAAAATCTTCACACCCATCTCTCTGTGCTAGCAACAAAAACACTATTGCAGCCCTATCCTGTAATACAGCGTGGCGTATGCTACCTACATCAGTGGTAAGCTCATTCAGTATTGCAGATGTAATGTTAATTGGTTGGTCTGTCCAACAAGCCAATTGTTTGAATTGTGTAAGGGCCTGTGATGAAGCTACTCCTGGTGTAAAAAGTGATGCCAGTATAACCAAAGGCATATTCTACAATTCTACATTATCCTTACAGTCTGAGCCTAATAGATGCACACTACGTTTTGCACATTGGAATTTGTGCCTGATGTCAAGCATCTGTTGAATGCTAGAGGCAAACAGTGTCAATTTCCCAAAATAGCACAGTCCTCCTCATGCTTTCTCAGGAATCGCAGGCTAAGTTTAATCTCCACAAATGAGAAAAACTCCAGGAGGTGACATCCTTGCAGATTTTGGTTTTAGGGATACAACCATGTCCAATTGGCACAGTCTGCCGTGGTATTGTAATACCAGGAAGAAACAGGAGATATCCAAGTGCCATCATCACCGGGTTTTCCTGATTTCTCCCTAATCAGCTCTTTACCCCTGTGGTACTCATAGAACAAACAGTAATTTCCCGGTACTGATGCCAAAATATCTAATTCCTGTGGTCACTCTCTTGTAGTATTTAAACCTTGAACGATTGTAAATGCCTGAATTCCTAACGGATTTCTAGGGATGCTTTGTTTTTCACACCAAATTTCTGTGATCATCCCATTTTGATTAGTGCACCAATTTGAACAGGCCTTACTTAAGTTGCCATAAATTTGAGCTCTGGTCTAATTTCCCATTTCTTCCATTGAGTCTAAAGGAATTCCAATGAAACAGGTGCCAAATGGATCTGAAGGTGGAGCTAGTGATAGGCAGAAAGGTTCCTGCGTTGTTCTGTTAGCCTATGGAATCCTCATGTTAGCTCGCTGCTTTATCTTGTATACCCCCTGCGTTTCTTAATCACTCCACTAAGCAACATTGTTAATATTTGCCAGACTGGTGCCATTGTCGCCCTTGTGGTCCATCATGCCTGCGCTTTGCCCAAACTGCTTTAGCTTGTTCTCACTCCAAATCTCTCAAGTGATGTGTTTGTGGTATTGCTATTCTTCCTCTACATTCTGTAGCTAGTATCTTGCTCTCTAGCACAATTTGATTTACTACAGCAATTAAAGCAAGTTTAAACTGCAATTGCAGTAACAATCTTTGCGTATATATTTCTATCAAAGATACATCTTAGAGAAAACTCTGATATCTTCGTGAGTTATGCCTTAAAAATTTAGCTAATGCCATTCTCGGGGTACTAGTGTTAAGTGTGTAAGAGCAGTTATTGCATATTATGTTGATAGGCTTAAATTATTGCTTTTCCCTCGGACCACTAATCAATTATGTTCTTGACAAACTTGTCGCCAAGTTTTTTAGTTACACTTGATACAATGAACCTTAAGCCATGGCTTACATGCACAACTATGCAGATACCAAGCATTTTCTCTCTTATTTACAACTTGTGAGGGAAGTGAAGGTCCATGTTGCTGGAATCCAACGAATGCCTTTATCTGTAAGTAAGCACATAGACCTTCTTCCTCTTCATTTCACTGTAGCTGGTCCTTGCCACAACCCTGCTGCTGGACTTTTGAACATGACCTGAATGCCGTCAGGCAATTCCTCCCTTGGATTATGTGTGAGGGCATGATGCACAAGAATATGTGCATCTTCCCTATCTCCTGCTGTTCTGAGCTAATTTGGCACAAAATTGGCTTTAGCTGTTTTTTTCTCAGGGGATAACCCTGGAGTTCCCCCTTTTTGTTTTTGCAGCATGTCCTTGAACATCTGATGGGCACGCTCAATAATTGCCTGTCCAGTAGGATTGTGAGAAATACCAGGGTCATGTCAAATACCCCATAAATTACAGAAACCTTTGAATCTTAAGGAACATCAAGCAGGACTATTGTCAGTCTTAATTGCTAAGGGGACACCTAATGCGGCGAAGAAATTGAACAAATATTTCTCAACATGACGTCTCACCTGTTAAGGGAGTACCCTATAAAACACAAGCATAGGTATCAATGCAAACATGTACCAATTTTTCCTGACCAAATTCTTATACATGAGTTATATCCATTTGCCATAACTGCGAGGGGTGAGTACCCCTAGGGCTAACACCATGCCTAAACCAATGCCATCTCGTTGACCGGTCAGGACAGGATCACGCAATACTAGAAGCATCAGCAAAGGGAATAGCAAATTGTTTACCTAACATTTTTGCAGATTGATGAAGAAATACATGGGAGGTTTTGGCCTGTCAGCCTGTACCACTTCCCTGTCACCTCTGTGCCACCATGGCCCTCGGCTGCCCCACAGCCCTCAGCCCCAGCAGCAGCTCAGGGTCAGCGTCCCTTTGGCGCCACCGCCCCCTCAGCCCCCTCAGCCCCCTCTGTCTCACCGTCCTTCAGCAGCTCCTCAGGGGACAGGGCCTGGGGCAGCGGCAGCTCCCACCGCTCCAGGGACAGCCGGGGCTGGAAGTGCTGCTCCGCCCGGCCCGGCCGCCAGCTCGGACCCAGCACAGGGACAGGGGACACAGGGGACACCGGGGGAAAAGCAAGAGGTGAAAAAGGCAGCCGAGGAGGGAAAGAGGTAAAAATGCAGCCTGGGCTTACACAGCTCAATCTATGCATCTAAACTTCCACATACCTCTTACTAAATAACTAAGCATATTTCTAGAACTATATCTAAGCATCTAAATTTAAGCATCTAAATGTAGGCGTCTAAATGTAGGCATCTAAATGTAACTCTATTAATGTATAAATGTAGATCTCAAAATCTAGAAATGTAACTAATTCTATCCCATCTAGAACAATAGAGATTAATTTAACTATATAGATGTATATATATGCACATATAAACACACCTCTGTAAATCTATAAATGTAACTATATGGATATAGAAAGAGAATTGTAGAAATCGATAATTCTATGTGTACACTAAGGGATTCCACCCGTCTGATGCTCACAGGCTCTCCCTCTGGTCCTTCTTCCCATGCAGGGCAGCCCTCCTGACAAGGCAGATCAGCTGGAAGTCTGGGAAGCAAAGGGAACACTGTGTCAATATTGGCCTCTCTGCATTATTTGCCCTTTTGGAATTAACTGCCCTTCTATCAAAGTCTGTAAAAGATGGGCCGAAAGGCAAAATCTCACTTGGCAATTTGTAGCCTGCTCTTCAAAGAGCCAGACTCCTTCCAGAAGTTTATAACTTGTGAAGTTTTGAAGTATCCCAATACACTGAAAGCCCTCAGTGTATTGGGATACTTTCGCAGGGCCAAGGGCCCCCATGAGAGCTTGAAACACAGACAGACCCAGCTGCCACAAAGAAGCCCAGCCTGGTTCTTTCTCTGTGCTGACAGAGACACCTCAGGGATGAACAGCTGGGTGACAAATGACCAGGTAATATTCGCTGAGGCATTTATGTATTAGCTGATGGACGTTGTTAGTGATTATAAGTATTTAGAAATAGCATCAGTTAGAACTCTTTTAGCTGCTTGTAATATAATAGAATCTATCAGCTTAAGTTTGCACTGCGTTGCTCATAGAAACAGTAGCGTAATGAATATAATATCTATGCATCACGTATGGAAACAACTGTGTGATGAACATATTGTGTTATAGACCCTAGCAAAACATAACGGGAAAAAAGGCTTGTGTGTAACTAAAATCAGTGTAAGGCTGTCCACTGACCAACCTGTCCAAGTGATAAAATAATCCTGACACAAACCAGAGCACCAGAGGACAATTAGAGAATGTCATGTGAAATTTAGGGAGAACCTACTAAAGCCTTATCAGAGGATGTGAAACAGCAGGAGACACAAGCAGAAATAAAATATGTTGACCTGATGCACAGGATGTCATGCAGTAAACCTGAGTGCGAAGCAGTCAAATTAAGGAGTTCCCAAAAGATCAGAAAATTCCGAAGAATGCTTGAAAAATTCATGAAACACATGAATATACTTGCCTCTCAGCAAAGTAACACCATAAAGCTAACACTGACACTTAGCACCAGGTGTTGTTTGGGTGTTAGCCCCGAGCACCACAGTGCTGCAAATATTGTCTTTTTTTATCCTATCAGTATTAAAATTTAATAATTCTAAGCAGTGAATTCTGTTTCTCACAGCTGTGAAGGAAAGAGCTCCCTAACAGGACTGCAGGCAGCACCAGCTTTGCTCAAGGATGCAGACCCAAAGTGCTCTCTCTCACCTTTAGCTCTCACTAATTTTAAGGGGTGATTTCAGATTTTCGTTGAGCTCCTGGATTTGTGACTAATGATTTCCTTGGCCTCAGAGCTTCTGCTGCTTGTATTTTTAATGTATCTCACTACAGCTATCAGCAGAGTGGCACTACATGGATTTAATGCTTGGAGACAAAAAGCTCAGATCTCTACACTGACCTTTTGCTGGGCTTTTCCTCTCTTGCTTCAAGAGTCACTCAGGGTTGCCTCCAGAGCACTGACATCCTGCAGCAAACTTATCCCCACGGACATCAGCACAAAACTGGGACACCTGGCTTGGTGACACAACTGCCACAAGGTCAGGTTTATTCCCTGCTCTCTTGCCCCAGCAGAGGACTCAGTGTCAGAGCCTCTGGAGAAGCGTGGAGGGCAGGGCTCAGGCAGGTTGTGCCCGTGCACGATTTGAACTCAAGGCACCAGGAAGCACCAAGCCTGCAGACAGGAACTCAACCCTTCTCATCTCCCTCACTGCCAGAGGCAGGCTCAGAGCAGCCATCTCACCCCTCTCTGAACCAGTGGGACCTCTGTCCTTACCAAGCTCCTCGCGGTCCTGGGAATTGTTCCTGCGGCTCTCGGTGCCAGGCAAAGCTCCCTCTGCTGCAGCTCTGCCCACAGGCTCCCCTCCTGAAGACTCAGGGGCAACAATAATATTGCCCTTGAAAGAGAAACAGACAGGCAGAAAACCTTCCACCACTTACAAAAAACACCTGGTCCAAAAACTCCATGGCTCACACACTTCATCCCTTCTTCCTAACAACAACTCTGGGACCCAAAGCCCTTCAACAGTCAGAAAAATTGACTTCTCAAACACAGTCCAAAAGCTGTCAGAGCTGACAGTGTTGAACATGGGGGTGACACTGAACACATGAAATGGCTGCTAAGCAGGAGTCCTGCCAGCTCCTGGCAAAGGGATGTGCTTCTTCCTCCACAGCCCTGAGCACAGCAGTCTCATCCAGGCTGCAGCTTGGCAGGGACAGCATGGGAACACACATCTCTTCCCACAGAGATGCCCAAGAGCAAGGGGAAAGAGCTCTGCAACATGGACAGCAAGACTGGCCAGTTTGCCCAGCTGAGGATTTCCCAGATGGAAACTGGACTGCAGGCAGCAGCTTACTGAGAGGACAAGAAAGCTGCAGCTGCAGCCCAGCCCCAGCCAGGGCTCTGGGAGCTCCCACACACACGGCAGGGCTCACACAGCAGCAGCAGCTGCAGCCCAGCCCTTGCTTTGCCTTGGCCTTCCCACCCAAAAGAGGCACAGCCCACATCTGCTGCTGCAACAGAGGCACCTCTGGCGTGCCCCTCCCTGCCCGGGACACTGGGCCTTCAGTGCCACTTCCCCAAACACTCTTCTCTTTTTCCCATCAAACAAAGCCCCTTAGAACCTACAAAGCTTCCACTTCCTCCCCACAAATGCTGCTGCATCAGCGGTTCTTCCCAGTACATAAGCAAAAGATACCGCGGGGTACGGAGGGCAGAGTTCTTGACCCTTGCCACTTCACGTACGAGCTTGCCAAGTGAAAATCATCCCTTATACGCCATATGTCAATACCATCTTCTCCTATTTTCGGTTCGTCACTTTTCTGTCTCCGCCTTCCTCACCACCTTTACCACACATGCGCCACCACTCAGTTTGGTGGTCACACAAGTCTTTGGGGGTCGTCACTGATGAAGGCCCTGTAGTCTTCTTCATTGTCCTTTAATTCACCTTTGGGTTACACATGCGCATCAAGCCAGTATATAGCCAGTACAGCCAATGTAAGCCAAGACTAACGTATCACTCCCTCTACATATCAAGGCAATAAATCCCTTAGAATTAGCATTTGTTGGGACCGAACCAGGTTCTTGCTCATTTTTAGCACCTGTATCTTCAGCTTCATTCCTGTGGTCCTTGAGAACAGCTGCTGGGAAGAGGGGTGGAGCCCCTCCTCTCCCTCTCTTCTTTGGCATTACAACTTTTTAACTATTTATTATTCTCAAATATTAATTACTCTATCAATATCAATTACTGTTTCAAATTTTATCAGCACGAATGATACCTATTTATCACAATAATGGAGCTCTGCGCATTGTGTTTTAAGGCTCACAAGCAGGTATGGTGTTTGAAAGAAGCAAGCAGTGTTTTAACAAAAGCTACGTGTGCTTATAGTGGTTGCACAGAACTACTGTCAAAATGCTTTTGCTTTGTGTGAGTGGTCAAAAAACTTTTCAAGTAAGTTGTGCCATTAAGTTCATTGCCTCCAGCCAGGGATGTGAGCTGCTGGCATCTTCCCACTGTAACAACCATGTCATGAGACTGATGCTGGAAAACAAACAGCTCGAGGCGCGTTCCTCAGCAGTCCCGTCCGTTTCGTGATTCGTACAGAGACCCGCGGCCAGCAATACTCAGCTGAGGACCAGAAGAGAGCGGAATAGCCCGGGCACTGCAGCTTCACTGCAAGGCATCCGGCAGCCTTGAGGGTACAAAGCGAGCACAGGTCGCAGCTCCTCGTGTCCGGAGGGAGCCCGGAGCAGCTCTCCCAGGCCGCAGCCCCTCCCAGGCCCAGCTCCGGGCGCAGCCGGAGCCGCTCCGCCTGCGCGGGGCCGCTGCCGGGGCGCTGTGGCGGCTCCTCCCGCGGGGCGGAGCTGAGGCGGCCCCGGCGGCCCCGGCCCGGCCCCGCTGCGCTCCGAGCGCGGCCCCGGAGCGGCCCGGCCGAGGCGGCGAGGGACGGGCGGCGAGGGGCCGGGGGCATGGGGCGCTCCGGGAACGGGCGGACATCCCGGCAGAGGGGAGAGAGACGTGGCAGAGGGAGGAGTGAGCGGGAGAGGGGAGAGATGCTGGGAGGAGGGGGAAAATCCCAGGAGAGAGGGACGAGCCCGGGAGTAGGGGAGATCACGGGACGGGGGCGGGGGTGAGATCCGTGGCAAAGGGTGGGTAGCCTTCCAAGAGGGTAGAGGCCGGGAAACAGGAAAGAGCCCTGGGAGAGGGGGGAGATCCTGGAAGAGGGAGGAGTAATCGGGAGAAGGGCAGATCCAGGGAGACGAATAAAAGCACTGGCTACAGCCCGGGAAAGGAGGGAGCTTGGGACAAAGGGTAGCTCGGGACTGGGGAAAAGCCGAGAGAGGAGGCAGAACCCAGGAGACAGGGGACAACCTGTGAACGGGGGGACATCCGGAGTAGAGTGGAGAGGGCCTGGGAAAGCGGGGAAAGACATGAGAGAAGAGAGCCCAGTGGGGGGAGTCCAGGAGCGGAGGCTCCTGCAGGCGGACTGGGAACCCGGAGAGCCCGGAATCACGGAGTCCTGCAGCCGGGCCGAGAACGGGCGCGGGTCAGTGCGGTTCGGGAGAGCGCGGCTGCGGGGCTGGCTCCGGAGGCGGAGGCGCGTGGAAAGCGCTGCTCGGCAGCCCCGGCGGCGCTGAGAGCACAGCCCCGCCCGGGGAGGCAGCGCCACGGGCGCCGCTCGGCTTCCCAGCTCGGCCACGGCACCGCTCGGCTTCGCCGCCGGATCCGCGGCAGCTCGGAGCATCGCTCCCTGCCCGGGCCCGAGGCTCACCTGCGCCAGGTGCACCAGCGCATCGCCTCTGCCTTGTCAACCCAGAGCGAGCAGTGCCCGGCAGGGACTGCAGATCCCCATTGGTGGCAGAGAAAGAAGAGCAAGGAATCTTCCATGGGAGAACCTAGGCAATAGGATGGGGTGTCAGTGTCCAATGTGTTCAGATGCACTCACAATGGTGCTTTTGCTCTTGCCTCAGAACATGGAAAAGAAGTGGGCAGACACAAATCAGCAGCTGGTTGCAATATCCAGGGATCAGTTATCAGAAGAAAATGCTAAGCAACTGGTGGAATGCTTAATGGATGACTGATTACCATTTGCCAAGTAATCTGGATTTGTTAGGGGCAGCATACTTCTGTCTCAAAAATTACTCTACAGATATTCTTAAGAAAATTTTGAAGAAAGGCTCATACACCCACATTTTAATGCAGTTGCTGTGGGTTTCATAAATGAAATCTGCTTTTATGTGTCAATGTTCCTAAAGATATGTGGGGGTTTTTTTTCACACATGCATGCATGCTAAATTTGAGAATCTAAGGTAAGGTCTTTTTATAGGGGATATGGAAGAGACAGGTCTTCAGCTAGCAATATGTCAGTGAGAGATAGCTGAGCGATGATTACTGAGAAGAACAGGCCTGCAATAGAGGTGTGAGCTGCATTGCACAGCGCTTGCTGTGGGCCAGAGAGCACAAAGCAGTCTGGCCTAGTGGGCCTGAATATTTCTGCCAAACACTCTGCATCTCACACCTTTGCTCGGGCTCAGTGCAGAAATGCAGGATTGCAGGGGCTTCCTCCCAGAGCTGCGTGAGGCGCTGGCTCCTGCAGATGGGCCCTGCCAAGCTGTCCCTGCCTCACGCTGGCCTCGCTTCCCCTGGCACAAGAGCCGGGCCTGAAGGAGGCTGCCCTGTGCTCCAGCCTGCCGAGCAGCCCGGCTCCCTGCCCCGGTGCCCAGAGTGCTGCACACACTGCTGACCTTTGCCAGGAGTTGCAGGGCAGCCGGCAGAAGAGGAGGAATCCTCAGGCAGCCCAGCGGCCCTTGGCTGCCCTTGGCCTTTCTCTGCTGCTAGGCACACTCCAGACGGCCAATGCCTCCAGGCTGGGCTGTGTCCAGCACGGCTGCGCTTCCCCTCGGCAGCTGCCAGCTGCCACCTGGGCTCTGAGAGTGGAGGATTCGCCCGCTGCCAGGAACAGGCACCCAGGGCCCGGCTGCTGCCTCTTGCAGCTCCAAGGGCCTCCTTCCAGCCTGCCTCTGCCGGGGCTCAGCCTCCTCCGGCCTCTGCTGGGGCTGTGCTGGGGCTCCACCCCAGGCAAGGCCGGGCCCACTCTCACCTCCCAGGCGCTGACAGCTCTGCACCACAGGAGACCTTCCTGAGCACCCTCTCTGATCTTTCTGCTTTCTCACTTGAGCAAGGCTCTCCTCCAGCCAAAGAGATTATTGCATTTTGGGATACAAATCCAAGTGGTAGGAGCCCCAATGTTCTCCAGTCACAGCTGAAGGCCTGCATCTGCTCAGGGTGTTGGGTTGCCTCATTCTTCTTTTGGTTTCGCCTTCAAACGCCATTGCCCTTTCTGCCTCAAATAGAAATACCAAAGCTGGCCAAAAACAGACCAGTGGACCAGATTCCAAAGTCAGTGTTCTCTGGAGAGGATGAATGAAGAACATCCTTCTTCCCCACTTGCACACCATGCCAAAGACACCATGTCACTTTCCACCTTTAAGAAACAACAGACAATTCAGAAGAAATTCTTGAGCGTATTCGCAGAGTGAGAAGGAAGGGAATCTTCAAGGTGAGTTGTGGTTTCAGAAACTGTATTCATTTCCAATCCTACTCTGCAGTCCTATTAGACAATCCTACTCTAACCCTAACCTTAACCCTAATCCTATTCCTAATCCCAATCCTAATCCTAATCCTAATCCTAATCCTAATCCTAATCCTAATCTACAATCCTGCTGTAAACTGGTTGACGAATAAATGGTCTTGATGTGATTGTCACATTGTTGTCTCTCTCCTCTTCTTCACTGAAACAATCAGTGGCACCAGGCTGGACGCAGGCTCAGCAAATGTTACAAATGGATGCTGCCAAAAGGGAAAAAAAACAAATCAACAAAAAATAATGGACCATGACTTTCCAAGTTCAGTGCTTCACAGTTTTCCTCTGGCTTATAGAAGGATGCAGGAAGAGGACCAATGGGACCATCTACACCTCCATCTTTATGTGCCGGACTTTGCCATCACAGGCAAATGTGGCCCAGAATCCCACTCATCCATTTATCCAGGTGTCTTCATCTTGCTAGGATTTTTGCCCTGCCAGTGCTTTAGAAATGGTGCTTTGTTTCTTTGGAATTTCTTCTTTTCAGGAATCTCTAAAGCCTCACACTGGTCCCTCTCTTTGAAAGACAGGCACTGTGCTGATTCCCACAGGGAGACAGAGCAGTGTCTACCTTTCCATGGCCTGCCCCTCGTGTGCTGGATGGCTCCTTCCTTCCCAGCAGGGCCAGCTCAGTGGCACTGGGCCCTGCAGTTCCCTCTCTGCCACACAACCCGGCAGTAACCCTGGAACAGTTCCCGTCTGCTTGAGCATGCCAGGCAGCAGATGGGGCTGGGACAAGTCCCTCCCAGCTGTCCCTGTTTGCGTGGCAGAAACCTCTAAGGGTGGGCTGGGGGGCGCAAACCAGGGCCACTCAGAGGCTCACAGTGAGCCCCCCAAGACCCCTCCTGCCCACAGCCAAATCTCTGACCCCTAGGCTGGGACTGGCTTCCTTGGGTTCCTGCACCACCATTTCATGTCTCTGTACTCTGCATTGCTCTACTTCAATTCTTTTGCCATTAGATAAAATTGAACACCCCACCAAATGACAAAAGAGGGAGACTGAACCAGCCAGAGGAGCTCCCTGACTCAGGAAATGCAGAGAGAGATGGAGTTACTCAGTTTTGTGAAGAACAGGCCCCCGGGAGACTTTATTGCTACTTTCCAGGACTTCAGAGTGGCTTTGAAGAAAGTGAGGGACATCTTTTATAACAGGGCCAGTTACAATAGGATGTGGGTAAATATTTTGAAACACAAATAGGATCTAATCAGAACTTGTTTACTCGGAGCATGGTGCGACCCTGGCACAGGTTGCCCCAAGAGCTTGTAGGTGCCCCATCCCTGCAAGCATTCCGGCTCCAGTGGGAAAGGGCTCTGAGCAACCTGATCTCTTTAAAGATGTCCCTGCTCATTGCAGGACACTTGCACCAGAGGACCTTTACAGGGCCCTGCCAGCCCAGCCCAGTCTAGGATTCCTCACCATTTTCATTTGAAGAGCACCAAGAGTGGAGGTGAGGAGGAAGGGGGCTCATGTGATGCCTTGGACTTGAGTGGAGGAGGAGCCCATCCCTCAGAGCCTGTTTCACCTGCAGCCCCTTCACATTTTACCTGCCGGAGCTCCCTGGCAGACCAGCGCTGCTCCTCGTCTCTCTGCAGGCAGCAGCTCAGGAAGTCACGCAGGCAAGGCGAGAATCGGTTGGGCTGCTGCAGCCGTGGGGTCCCTACTGTGGCTATCAGTTGTGTAGCCTGGAGGAAAAGGAGACACCAGGCTCCACTTGCTGCTTTCACATCTCTAAGTGCTCTCCCACCTCCCTTAGTTTAACCTCTGTTCTTCAGTGGCAGTTTCTGCCCTGGCAGAGACCCAGAGATGATTTTCCTTTACCAACCAAACACCCAAACCCTGATGCAGCCACAGCTTTTCCACCATCCCGAAGATCTTGCCTTGGCAGCTGATTTCATTGACTGACCTAGTTAGTGGGAACTACATCAGCAAAAGAACATGTGCTTCCCTAAGGATTCACACCAGCTTGAGAGGCTTTTTGGAAGAGGGACTATGCTATACAAATTAATTTCAAGGCTTAGTACATGAAAGGCATGTCTGCAGTGCTTGTTGGTCCTTTAAGCGCACGTGCCCAAGAACAAAACTCATCATTCTTTTTGTGCTTTTCTTGAAAACAATGGTAATTGGAAGGAAAGAAAGGGAATTCATCAATTAATCCCCAGGTAAGAAAATCAACATTTGCAATCTCATCTTCAGCACAGACATATTTAGATGCCTGCACAAATGTATTGGGATGAAAATTCCTGCTTGGGCACAAAGGAGCCACCTGCAGCTCTGTCTCTCAGCAGTCTGAAAATCGCAGGTTCCCATTTTGCAGCAAAAGAAAAATTGTCATGGTCAGAAGAAGGAGAGGTGCCATCTCTATCGCCACCCTCTGCTCATTTGGCTGCTCAAGTCAATGCATTAATGGTAGGCCCATGCCAGAAAGAGCCAGGAAACAAAGGGGAGGCTTTGGCAGCCTGTCCACATCACCAGGCTCTGGCTTGGTGACACAGAGAATGTGCCTTTTGCTAGGAGAGAAACACGGTGACTGAGTGTTTCAGCAGCACTGTACAAGAAGCAGAAGAGACTCAGTGGTCTTTACACTCTCATGCCCAGGTTTCAGGCATGTTTCCCAGTGAGAAGAAACTGTACAGGGAGTTAGGCTCATCTCTAAAGATCACAGTTTTAGAAACTTTGTTGGGTTTGTGTTGCCTTCCTTCCTTTCTGGAAAGATAACAGCAGTTGTCAGATGCTTCTTTTCTGCTCTTAAGGCCATCTCCACAGCCAAAGGACTGGAAGCACTTAAAAGGCAAAGGAAAGTGTTGCCTGAGAATAGAGTTTGTTTGGAGTTTGTTTGCATGTGGTAAGGCTTGTATTCCCCCACTGCTGAACCAAAACTACAGCAGATGCTGATGTGTTGCAGGCACATTTTTAGGAGGGGTCCTTGGTGGAAGCAGTTCAGGCAGATGGCAATGGGCTTTTGTCCAATGGCACGCAGGACAAGGGACAGGTGAGAAAGACAGTGGGATCAGTGAGTATTTGCTCCTTACCGTGATGGGACTTTGGTTCCAGTAGGGAGGTTCTTGCTCTATCATTTCAATCCCCACAATTCCAAAAGACCATATGTCCACTTTGGGACCATATGGTTGACCTGTCAGCACTTCGGGCGCCAGCCACCAAGGAGTCCCGACTACCGAGCACCGTCTGCTCTGCTGAGGGCTGAGCTGAGTAGAGAGGCCAAAATCACCTGAGGAGAAAGCAAAAGACTGTTTTTATTTGAATTCTGTGCAATTAGGAAAGCAAGCCAAAGAATTCCCCAGTAGAAGTGTTTGAAAATGTGCTGTTGAATCTCCTGGCATTGGCGACTTTTAAACTCCCCCCATTTTTTACACTGTCTCCAGCAGTGTCTTTTGTTCTTTGGAAGCTTTAGACTTGTAACTCCCTTCCTCGGGAAGGGACACACACAGAGCAAGGCCACTCTTGACTGCTTGTTCCTTCTCCTGTCCCTGTGCACGTTGCAACTGTGCCCTCAGCTCACAGCGGGTGTCCCTGCGCTGCCACCAGCACCATTTTTGGGGAGCTGGCTGTCACTCCAAGCAGCCCCACCCCCACATCCCTGGAATGCTGCTCCTGACCAAGAATACACTGACCCAGCTTGACAGAACCATCGGTTTTGAGAAGGATGTTATCACTCTTCACATCTCTATGAATCACATGGTTTGTGTGAAGAAAATGCAGTCCTTGCAGGCACTGAGAGAGAAAACAGAAAGAGGAGGGCAAAAATGAGTGATGTGATTTCATCCCATAAGAAAGGCAACAAAGAATCCAAAAGATTCCCTCTCCAGGGAAATGGGCAGTAATGGCAGAACACAGTGCCACTGAGAGGAAGTGCTTGCTGCTCCAACACTTGCAGAGCAAGACCTTTCTGAGGAAAGGCATGTCAGCTTCTGAAAGAGCAACAGCCAGGATGCAAACCAGCCAGGATGACTGCTGCTGCAGTGCATGTGCTCAGAAGCAAAGAGCCTTTTGGCTGCACTCCTGTCCTTGGATGCTGAGGCCTGAGAGAAACGAGTCTCTCTCTTTTTTCTTTGCTGATCATTTCAAATCAAGCCACCAGCACCTTTGCTTTCACAGGCAAGGAATGCAGTGAAGACAGACTCCAGGCAAACATTTAGAGAGGCAAGGTGGAGAACAGCAAATAAAAAGACATGAGCCAGAGCAAGAATACAACAGCAGGAGAGAAGAGTATTGGCACTGAGTACAGGGAGTGCAGGGGCACTGGCAGGCCTTTCACTTGAGATGCTTTTACTTGCCCATAGCATAGCAGCAACACAGAACCAAAGCTTGGCACAGGAAATCACTGCAGGTCTGAGCCCCTGTTTCCCAGACAATCCTGCCCAAGCCCTTGGACACACAGATGGGATTGCTGACCTCGCGACTGATGGCTGCTGCCTCATCTTCATACAGGGAGGTCGTGCTGAGGATATCGTTCAGGGTGCCTCCGTCCATGTACTCCAGCACCAGCCAGAGTTCCTCACCCACAAGGTAGCTGAAAGAAGGAAACAAGGCTGTGGAGATGAGCATGCATGGCTATGTTGATTTTTGCTTCCAGGTTTCTTATTTCCAGATGCCTTTGTGACAAGGACAGAATCATAGGAATAGATATTCCCTCTTGGCTGTGCATTGTTTGCAAGCTGTGCAGTCTCAAGGAGAAAGGCACAGCTGTGAAAAAGGAGATGTCTTAGATGGCTGACAAGTGAAAAATGCAGTTTAGAAACAGCCCAGATAAAAAACCGTTCAGGCATGGTGTTTCTGGAAAGAAGCACCTAGTCTTCCTGGCATGCCCAGCAATGGCAAAGAGTGGCAACAATCCAAGGGAAATCCATTTTAGGAGGGTTCATCAGCACTTCAGAAACTTGAAAAAATCAATCCCAAATAAATGTGGAGGCAGTAAACTTCGAGGCTGATGACTAAGGAAGATACAGCTGATCCAGGTATTGAATAATTTTGGAATAATTTTCAAACTAGGTGTGCCAGGGAAGACTCATGCAGACAGGATGCACTCTCTTCTCATCCATTGGAGATGAGTAGAGAGATAGGAATAAATAAAAATTAACAGCTCTACTTTCTGCCACTGACCAAAGTGGGTTTTTAACCTCTCATGTTTGCTGTATGTAAATGCACACATGGGATAAGACCATAACCACTCACCTGTCTAAATAATTCACAACATTGGGACTCCTGTACCTCTTCATGATTTGGATTTCATTAACACTTCGTTCCATCCTCCTTGGTCCTTGAATATCTATTTTCTTTATGGCCACCTAAAATGACATTGAAAATCAGTAACTTGAGCAGTTGGCGGCAGGAGACAACAATGCACATGGAGCAAGTGATTTTGCAATGACAGAGCTGAGCTGTGCCAAACTGCCTTGTGATTAGGCACTGCAGTAATTAGGAACTGACATTCCAACAGCCTATTTCTCTTCTCCCTTGGGAACTCGTTACAGGACACGTGGGGCCACTGACATTTTGCCTTGTCCACTTGGTAACAGTTGTGTCTCAACTATCACACACAGACGTCTGAGCACAATCTCTGCTGCTCTTTCTAGGATTCAGAAGAAGTATTCCATGCCTTAATATTCTGTGGATACATCTTGGGCTATGGGCAGGGCTTAGGGCTTTTAGGGCACCTTGCAGATCTCTCCCCATGTGCAGTTGCCAAGTGCAGCACTGCAGGTGGCTAAGGAACTACCAGTAACTTTCCGATGGATTTGCTGGCAGCCAGAATCGAGAATTCAGGACTGTGAAGCTGTAGCCCCAAAGAGCAGGGAGGTGCTCTAAGGCACCACCTTTGTTTTAGCAATGGAGAGCGAGTGAGCGCGTCCTTGTCTGAAAGAAAGCGCTGCCCTGCGTGCCTTCCTTCCGGCAGCTGAGGAGGACAAAGTGCCAAATGTATTTTGCAGGCTGGCACCAGTCTGTGCTTCTTGTGCCTTTTCAGCACGGCTCTAGCCAAAGCTGCATCCACAGCTCACACCAGAGGGGAAAGCCCCTCAAGAGCAGCAGAGTCTGCAGGGGCTGTTGACATTTACCTCTCCTCCTGTGGCAGTGTCGAGTGCTTTAAACACCTCTCCAAAACTCCTAGAAACAAAAGAGAAGCAGAGAAAGGAGAAGCCATTTATATCTTGCAGTGAAAGCCAGCCCACACAGGAGATCTGTGCTGTAAATGCCTAAAACCTGCAGGACACTGGAAGCATGGAGATGTCCTTGACAATGCCTTCTGAGCACACTTAGAAATTCTGATCAGCACTGACAATCTAAGCCCAGTGCCTGAACACATTTGCAGCTTGTCTGACTTCACGCCTGATAACTATTCCACCAGCAAAACACTTGATGCATAGTTATGTAAAATTAGCATTGCTTGGACTCACCCACTGCCAATATTTTCCAGTTCAATGTATTTGATGATGGGATTTTCCATCTTCACCATTCTCCCTGAGGGAAACAAAATGCAAGATGTTTACTTTAAAGCAGAGATCCCACCTTCTCAGAGATACAAAAGGCAGCCACACTGTCTGGGGCTCTGAGCCCTCGCTTGGTTAGCCAGCTCTGAGCTGGCTAACAACAACAGGAACAGGAACTGGAAACACAAGAAAAGAACAGCACGTCCACAGCGCAAGTCTGGCTGGCACAGAGACTGATTTCTTGCATCCTTTGAAGTCAGAGGCCTCTTGACAGCAGAGGAGTCTCCTCTCAGAGGAGACTGAGACCAGAAGAGAATACCTACCAAGGAAAATAAGTTTGTCATCTTGAAACGTTTAGGAGAGCTGGATCTAGCAGTGCCTTTGTTTTCTTGGCAATAAAGACTGCGAGATTTAGAAAAGGTTTCCGACTTGCTAAGATTAAATGCACCTGCACATCCAGAATCAATTGGTCTGAACAGATGTCAAGTTCAGAACAGGAGGAATATTGCCAAGTGTTCCCATCTTTTCCACCTTGCAGCAGTTTGCCATAAGAATGCCTCTGCGTTAGTAAACCAGAGCAGCTCATGCCAGAACCAATTGCGACGGGGCTTTCAGCATCAAGACCCTCACCCTTTATGAGCAGGCTGAGCTCAAAGACGCCCCTGCCCGTGCCCTGCGTGAAGAACCACGCCGCTTCTCTTCACCCTGACAGCGCGGATCAGTCGCTCCCATTGCACTCGCCCTCTCGGCACCGCACATGTCCCCATCTTCCCAACTCGGCACGGCGGGCACAGGCACAGAAGACAGCAATGCTCCTCAGGCACCCCTGTGACACAGAGAGCTGCCCAGAGCAGATGCTGACCCTCTTGTGAGTCCAGGCCGTGCGAGGCAGAAGCCGGCCCAGAGAAGGGGCTGCTGCCTCAGGCAGCTCCGCGCTGCAGCAGCCGGGCAGCAGCGGGACCCTCCCAGCTAAGGGAGGCTCCAGCCTCTGCAGTCCCTCCAGCCCCCAGGGGCAGGGCAGCGACCACAACAAGGCTGGCAAAGCCCAAGCATGAGCACTGACAGACACTGATGGGAAGAAGCCACAGCCAGCCTGAGCCCTGTACAAGCTTTTGCCCCCATTCAGGACACAACAGGATGGGCTTTGAGATCAGCCCCACCGAGGTGTGGATCAGTGCCCTTTTTGTCCCAACAGGTGATGGTAGACACAGAATCCACTGGGCTCTCTTCTCAATTCTTCCAGGTCTTATCTGAGAGCACAGCACTGGCAGCTCGTATGGGCAAGAAGCAGATTCATTGGGTTGTGCTGCAGAATCACAAAGGGCTTGATTTGTTCTCCTGGAGACTGATCTCAGCAGGGCTTCTACCAGTGGCTAGAACTAAGGCAGTCACAGCCTTCTGCTGATGCAGGAACAATTCCTGCTTCTGCCTTCGGCAGAGAGGGAAGCCCAGGCAATCTCCAGCCAGTCTAAGCTGCCCTCAGAGGCAGCAGGAACACCCAGAGCTCTCTCTTGCTGCCTTGGAGCAATGCCAGCACTTCTGTGACACTGAAGTGAGGAGAACCCTTTGGTACAGCTCTGCTGACATGTGCACACAATACACTGTCCCTCAGATAAGAAAGATAGCAGACGTACTGTGTTGCTCCAGGGAGTCACCCGCCATCTCCAGTTGCTGAGCAGCAGCTGGGTCAGCACGGGAGGTGAACCAAGTGCTCAGGCTCCACGTCTTCGGCTGGGGAGCAAAGGCTCCTTGGGACGGCGATGCTGCAGCAGCTTCAGTGTCAGATTTGGTGTAGATCTGAGAGAAGAAATGAGTTGATGTCAGGAAGGTGTGGCAGAGATTGCCCTGAAATGCAAGAGAGATTGCCATTTGAAATGCAAGCCCTTAGGAAGCTGCTGTCAGCCACATGCAGAGATCCTCAACCGGATTGCTTTGGATGTCCACTTGTGAAACCAAATGCTCAAAACCAAAGGCTGGTTTTACTCAAGTTCATAGCCACTTTCTTGTTCTAAAGGATGACTGCAGCAACGACCGCTCCAATTCCTCCCAAAGACTCCTTTCCCCCTCCTAGGTCTGCAGATACATTTGCAGCTCCTCATTCTAATGTTCTACCTCCTGCCATGAAATTCTCTTTTTCTGCACCTTCCTTGGGACGTACTTATCCTGCAGCCTCTCTGGATGGTACAGTTCCTGGGCCTCATGCCAGCTTCGGGGCTCTTGGTTGCCCGTCATTTGCTGGAACTCTCTGCAGGCTGCCAGGAAGGATGGGGAACCTTCCACCTGAAGTCAAACAGAACAAAGCAGTCAGAGACTACAGCTTGTCCCCGTCAGCCAGGAGTCATCGACTGGGAAGAAAGTAAAGGACAGGAGGAGATTCACAAGGGATACAGACAGCTTGTAGCTCATATTCCAAATCTATGTGAATGACCATGTTCACCTGCAAAAACACCTCAAGAAACAAGGTCACCTGGAAGAAGCCAGCAGGAGTTCATTGGGATGACTGCTGGCTAAATGGCCAAGGGAGTAATGCCACTGTCTAGAGCATCAGCTGAGATTCAGCAGAGCAGGAAGTGTCCTTGAGAGCAGCTCTGACAGAGGCCTCATCAGGATGGCACTCAGAGGCAACACCCCACCCCCCTGCTGCTCTGCACTGCAAAGGCAAGGAGGGCAGAAACCACCCCTTGGGTGACTGCAGTGCCTATTGATATTTCACTCGCTTTTCTAAAGCCTTTTGCTCCTGAAGGAGGCAATTAATTTTCTCTTTGATGATTTTAATTTTTTTGTCTGTCCTCTCCTTCTTTGCCTTGATCCTAGCCTCAGTTTCCTGCAGCTGCGCCGGCACCTGTTTTTCCATGTGCTGTAAATAACAACAGAAAGGACTCTCTTTCATGAGTGGAGTGGCTGCCATTCTTTCATTCACCTGTTTTTGTTGACTGTCCCTCTGCATAGGGAGATTCTTCTCCTCTTGGATGTCTTCATTCCCCCTCTTCACTGCCATGTCACTCTGAGCTTCGGGCAGCTCTGCTTGTGGTTCTACCTTGATGTTCTGTGCACACAAATGCAGAGCAAGTGACTGGGAGCTGCCATCAGACTCAGCTTTTCCCTCTTTTAGCCTCAAAATCACATTGGTTCATCCCCTTTCTTCTGCTTCCCTACCCACATCTGCTTCCATTGAACCCTCCTGTCCCAGGGCTGTTCTCTGCAGATTCCAAGGCTCTGTGCTTCCAGTGCCTGTGGGATTCCTGGCCTCCTCAGTCCCAAGAGCTGTTGTTTATGCCCTTCTTCCTGCCCTTCCCTCTGTGCCCTGGCCAGTCAGGCTTACCTGGTCTTTCTCCTGTGGCACTTCCACCTGCTGCCCGAGCTGCTCTTCCTGCTCTCGGGCTGGGAACAGCTCTCCCTGAGTCTGGCATGGTGTCTCTGATGAAGCACTCTGCTCCTGCTCTCTCTCTAGAAGCACCTGCACAGAAAGCAAGAGAAGACGGGTTTCAGCTTCCCATATGACCTTTGTGGGCCAAGACCCAAAGACTGCTGGGCTCAAACGTTCCCAAAGCACTGTGCTGCCGCTCTGCTGGGTCATTCTCTGTTTGAGGGGAGGCACAGATTCCAAAGTGACCCTGGCCCTACAATCAGGGGCCATCTGGGACTGAAGCTGCAAGAGCCTCTCAGGCAGCTGACAGGGAAGGTGTGGCATTTCTCAAGGGTCTGGTAAGGGCCTCCCTCTGCTTCTACCATGTCCTGTTTGTCTCTCCTCAAGGGATGCATTTAGGTGAGCACTGCATCTTCCACTGCTTTGGAGCAGAGCCAGGAAGATTCAAATAGATAGATAGATAAACAGATCTCACTTTTATAATCTCTCTTTACTATACTGTGGGATTTACATTCTTTGAACGGAGAGAGATCTAGATCTCTCTCCTAGGTTTTTTTTAAGGAAAGGTAGTGAGAAACTTAGAGAAGAAGAGAAAACAATATTATCTCTACTTGCTGTTCTTTTTGTTTAGTACATGAAGAATGTGTATAGTGATTGTTTACTGAAAGTGATTTGTTAATTGCATTTTAGGGATAGTTGTTTAGATTGATTAGGTAATTAGATAAAAGACTGTGTGGAGACAGTCACTTGTTTTTCTTTAGTATCTTTTTAGTATAGTATTTCTTTACTATAGTTTTACATAGTACTAGTGTAATATAACGTAGCTTAATAAAGCATTTGCTTAAACTTCTACATCATGGAGTCAAAGCATATTTTTCGCCACGTGGGGGGTCACCCTGAATCAATAATGTCCTTTCTGTCGCTACACACATCAACAGTCGGTAGCAGTGCCCCAATCAGAAGCCATCCTGAACTTGCTCTCCTGTTGCTTCAGTAACCCACACTCTTGGGGAATCTGGAGCATGTGGGTCCTTATGGAATGCAGTCAGACCCAGAGCACTGCACTGGGAACTGCACTCTTTGTGCATCTGTGCTCGGGCAAGTTCTTCTCTTGCACTTGACCACACTGATGGTGCTAAAGTGGCTGGAATCAGAAATGCAGCCCAGCCCCTCCCACCTCCTCTAATCTCTGAGGGCCAGCTGGAATTTAAACGCATTGATTTCCTGCTCAAGTCCAAAACAGCACACACTGATTCCCTGGGCTGCCAAAAGACACGGGAGCCGTTGACTGGAAAATGATGGGCAAGCCCTGCTGGCCGGTCTGGCACCAGAGCAGCTCGTTCTGCACCAACATCCCTGCCCCAAACTATGTGTTCTTGCGCATAAATACTGCATTATCCAGAACTGCCTCTTTGAAAACTAAAATTCTAGGAGAATTTCTGCTGGTGCTGTAAAAGTGCAGGAAAGACTGAGACAAAGCTCCCTTGCTCCCTGGAGAAGGAGAAATTGCACCAGGGTTCTCTTTCTATCAAACAAAGAAATCAACAAAATATGAAAGTGTTACTCACACCACGGTCTAAAGCACTTGGATGCAGTGAGGGGATGTCTGGAAGGGAAACAGGCCTTGCGCTGAGCTTTGGATCTATGGATCTAAGGCAGCGATTTATGGAAGTCCGCCTGAAGGTGCCTCATGAGCCCCCCATTGTCCAGGCTAAAGCTCCCTCAGCACCTCCTCCCTGGCCTTGTGCTGCACCCCCTTGCCCAGCTCCCCTGTCCTTCTGTGCACACGCTGCAGCCCCTCCATGACTTTCTGCTCCCCAGGGCCCATAAGTGCACACAGCACTCCAGCTGTGGCCGCAGCGCTGCCCAGCACAGGGCCACGCTCACTGCCCTGCTCCTGCTGCCCCACTGCTGCTGGCACAGCCACCATGCCCTTGGCCTTCTTGGCCCCCTGGCCACACGCTGCCTCATCTTCAGCTGCTCAAGGCCGCCAGCCCAGCATCCTTTTGGCCCACGTGGCTCCCCAGCCACAAAGGTGCCCATTTCACTTCAGATACAGCAGGCATCATTGCAAGATGGCCTTCCTGTTCTAACACCTCATGTTCCAAGTAGATATTAGCCACTGCCCCTTCTCACCAGCGAGGGCTCCTTGTTGAGCTCCACGTGGCATCTGAGCTCCGGGTGCAGCCTGTCCCCGCACTCGCTCAGCAGGTGCCTGGACACAACCGACAGGGCGCTGGCACTATGCTTGTTCAAGTGCAGACCCTGCAGGGCCGTGACAGCCTCCGGCCTGCCCTCTGCCACTGCCCTGACAGAGTCTGCTGCTCGCTCCGGGGAGGCTGAGGTGACATCAGCCCCTGCCTGCAGCTCAGCCGTGCCCTCGGTGGTTGCGGCGCTGGTATTTCTGCGCCCAAGGCCCAGGAACCTCTGCAGTATCTGCAACAGAAAGAAGGGCAGGAAGAGAGGGACGTTCCATGGCCTGCTCCAAGCACAGCGCTGGGCCTAGCAGTGCCAGAAGGCCCAGCCCAGGTGGGGATGGCCACAGGTACCTGCGCTGGTCTGTGGAAGCAGCCGTGAGTGGGGTCCTGCTCTTCTGCCCCATCCTTGCCCGCATCTGGCAAAGAGCAAATGCAGCCAGAGCTGAGGGGCTGCGGGAGAGGCCGGAGAACATGGCCCAGCCCTGCATGGCCCAGGCAGGGACAACCCCTGGGTGCCCAGGGGACAGAGCACAGCCAGCAGGGGCAGCCCCAGCCCCTCTTACGTCCTGTCTTTGGGGACATCCTTAGGGGCAGGGATGGGATGGGGCCAGGCCGGCCGCAGGCACCAGCTCTGCGGCCCGGAGCTGCCACTCACCGTCCTGCACTGGCTGCAACTTCTCCGGCTCTGCAGGCTGCTGTGCTGGGGAGGCTGCAAGCCCTTTCTTTTTCTTGCCCCGAAGCACCCTGAAGAGCCTGAGTACTCTGCCTGCCATCTCGCTTTTTAGTCTCTAGACAACTTTGAGCCTGATACCTGGGAAAAGCTCTGATTGAGAAAGTCCCGCAGTCTGGCCGCAAGGCCAGCCGCAGGAATTACGCCTTGGAAAAGCTGCGGGTCAGTGACGAAAGAGCTGGCTGTGTGGGGCTCCTCACAGCACAGCTCTGCCACATCCTCTCCTCTCACGTGCACCGAGCACTGTGGCGTTGCTCCGTCACCGCCAGCAGCCACTTCAGCACGTGTCACAAAGGGCCCTGTTCCATTCCATTCCATGGTAACCGTGCTGTGCCGTGTCAGCAAGGGCCCTTGGACACGCTGCCAAGTGCTCTGGGGCTACCCCAACCCTGCCCCAAATGCCTCTGATTGGAACAAATCCATTGCCCCAAGTGTATAAGACATCCTGGGACACAGCAAGCCCAGCCAAGTGCTCAGGGGAGGACTCTCCACGGTGCCAGGCCAGCACAGGCTGGCTCTGGAGCAGAGCAGCTTCCAGCAAGCTCAGGGCAAACACATCTTGCCAAGAGTTAAAACTCACCACATAGGGGAGGTGGCATGAATGTGTGCATCAAGGCCTTTGAATTCACAGCTCCCCAAGACAGCTTTGGGGCACTTGGCTGGACAAACAGGATCCGGCTCAGACCTGTGCTCAAAGGCGGGCAACAAACCCTGCCGCAGGTGCTTGGCTTGGTCTCTGCAGGCCCAGGCAGATGCCAAAGCTGCTCTTCACATCCTTCCCCTGCCCCTCAGCCAAGTGCGAGGACTGAAGGAAACACAGGAAGTCAAATGGAGACACTTGCACCTGTCTCATTGGGGGCTCCTGGGGAAGCAGTTTCCTTGGCAATCAAGCCCCTCTCTTCCAAGGGCACTCCCCAAATGTGTACATTTCCTGGGCAACACCAACCCACCCTTAAGTGCGGGGTGCGGAGGTTCATGGGCATCACACCATAACCAATATGATCCAGTGAAGCTAAATTTATTATTCCTAAAAGGAGTCTATTTATAATAAATCTCTACTGTCTATGCCTCTCTAGCTAATATATGACAGGTTAATCCTAGTTGTTCACACTTCTAAAATAGAATGCGGATTGGATTATCTAAGTTTTCATGTGTCTTGCTGGGGTTGTATGGCCCCCCCATGGCTCACTTTCCCAAGCTTGCTGACAAACATGCTAAGTCCTGATGACTCTTCTTCTTGCGTCTTCTTCAAGGATATACCAACCCCATTTCTGAATATGTCCATAATTCATTCTTTGTGAACGTGTCCATTATTGCAAGCAGGCTGGATTGTGCATCAGCTCAATAAGGCCGTTGTCTTGCAAAAACTCCTCCACCTGCAAAATATCTTCAACAGTTCCCCGCTTTTGGTTTTGCACAAGCCAGACTGATTTAAAAGCACGGTCAATTTCTTTTTGCCCACAGCGTAGTAAGCAAAGCACTATTAGCAGAAATGAAAAAAGAATGAAATACAAAGCCAATAATATGTAAGATTATTTATTCATTACATAGCCAAGAATACCTAATACCAAAGCATACTAAGTCCTTGAGCCAGCCTCTTATTTCCCAGGATTTTAGCCATTCATCCAAAGAATTCAAAACAACTGTCAGCTTTATCATGTTCTCCTTAAGCAATGACACTTTCTTGTCCATAGATTCAGAGTGCTCAGAGAGATTCATGCAACACATCCCTTCAAAATCTTCACACCCATCTCTCTGTGCTAGCAACAAAAACACTATTGCAGCCCTATCCTGTAATACAGCGTGGCGTATGCTACCTACATCAGTGGTAAGCTCATTCAGTATTGCAGATGTAATGTTAATTGGTTTGTCTGTCCAACAAGCCAACCGTTTGAATTGTGTAAGGGCCTGTGATGAAGCTACTCCTGGTGTAAAAAGTGATGCCAGTATAACCAAAGGCATATTCTACAATTCTACATTATCCTTACAGTCTGAGCCTAATAGATGCACACTACGTTTTGCACATTGGAATTTGTGCCTGATGTCAAGCATCTGTTGAATGCTAGAGGCAAACAGTGTCAATTTCCCAAAATAGCACAGTCCTCCTCATGCTTTCTCAGGAATCGCAGGCTAAGTTTAATCTCCACAAATGAGAAAAACTCCAGGAGGTGACATCCTTGCAGATTTTGGTTTTAGGGATACAACCATGTCCAATTGGCACAGTCTGCCGTGGTATTGTAATACCAGGAAGAAACAGGAGATATCCAAGTGCCATCATCACCGGGTTTTCCTGATTTCTCCCTAATCAGCTCTTTACCCCTGTGGTACTCATAGAACAAACAGTAATTTCCCGGTACTGATGCCAAAATATCTAATTCCTGTGGTCACTCTCTTGTAGTATTTAAACCTTGAACGATTGTAAATGCCTGAATTCCTAACGGATTTCTAGGGATGCTTTGTTTTTCACACCAAATTTCTGTGATCATCCCATTTTGATTAGTGCACCAATTTGAACAGGCCTTACTTAAGTTGCCATAAATTTGAGCTCTGGTCTAATTTCCCATTTCTTCCATTGAGTCTAAAGGAATTCCAATGAAACAGGTGCCAAATGGATCTGAAGGTGGAGCTAGTGATAGGCAGAAAGGTTCCTGCGTTGTTCTGTTAGCCTATGGAATCCTCATGTTAGCTCGCTGCTTTATCTTGTATACCCCCTGCGTTTCTTAATCACTCCACTAAGCAACATTGTTAATATTTGCCAGACTGGTGCCATTGTCGCCCTTGTGGTCCATCATGCCTGCGCTTTGCCCAAACTGCTTTAGCTTGTCCTCACGCCAAATCTCTCAAGTGATGTGTTTGTGGTATTGCTATTCTTCCTCTACATTCTGTAGCTAGTATCTTGCTCTCTAGCACAATTTGATTTACTACAGCAATTAAAGCAAGTTTAAACTGCAATTGCAGTAACAATCTTTGCGTATATATTTCTATCAAAGATACATCTTAGAGAAAACTCTGATATCTTCGTGAGTTATGCCTTAAAAATTTAGCTAATGCCATTCTCGGGGTACTAGTGTTAAGTGTGTAAGAGCAGTTATTGCATATTAGGTTGATAGGCTTAAATTATTGCTTTTCCCTCGGACCACTAATCAATTATGTTCTTGACAAACTTGTCGCCAAGTTTTTTAGTTACACTTGATACAATGAACCTTAAGCCATGGCTTACATGCACAACTATGCAGATACCAAGCATTTTCTCTCTTATTTACAACTTGTGAGGGAAGTGAAGGTCCATGTTGCTGGAATCCAACGAATGCCTTTATCTGTAAGTAAGCACATAGACCTTCTTCCTCTTCATTTCACTGTAGCTGGTCCTTGCCACAACCCTGCTGCTGGACTTTTGAACATGACCTGAATGCCGTCAGGCAATTCCTCCCTTGGATTATGTGTGAGGGCATGATGCACAAGAATATGTGCATCTTCCCTATCTCCTGCTGTTCTGAGCTAACTTGGCACAAAATTGGCTTTAGCTGTTTTTTTCTCAGGGGATAACCCTGGAGTTCCCCCTTTTTGTTTTTGCAGCATGTCCTTGAACATCTGATGGGCACGCTCAATAATTGCCTGTCCAGTAGGATTGTGAGAAATACCAGGGTCATGTCAAATACCCCATAAATTACAGAAACCTTTGAATCTTAAGGAACATCAAGCAGGACTATTGTCAGTCTTAATTGCTAAGGGGACACCTAATGCGGCGAAGAAATTGAACAAATATTTCTCAACATGACGTCTCACCTGTTAAGGGAGTACCCTATAAAACACAAGCATAGGTATCAATGCAAACATGTACCAATTTTTCCTGACCAAATTCTTATACATGAGTTATATCCATTTGCCATAACTGCGAGGGGTGAGTACCCCTAGGGCTAACACCATGCCTAAACCAATGCCATCTCGTTGACCGGTCAGGACAGGATCACGCAATACTAGAAGCATCAGCAAAGGGAATAGCAAATTGTTTACCTAACATTTTTGCAGATTGATGAAGAAATACATGAGAGGTTTTGGCCTGTCAGCCTGTACCACTTCCCTGTCACCTCTGTGCCACCATGGCCCTCGGCTGCCCCACAGCCCTCAGCCCCAGCAGCAGCTCAGGGTCAGCGTCCCTTTGGCGCCACCGCCCCCTCAGCCCCCTCAGCCCCCTCTGTCTCACCGTCCTTCAGCAGCTCCTCAGGGGACAGGGCCTGTGCCAGCGGCAGCTCCCACCGCTCCAGGGACAGCCGGGGCTGGAAGTGCTGCTCCGCCCGGCCCGGCCGCCAGCTCGGACCCAGCACAGGGACAGGGGACACAGGGGGAACCGGGGCAAAAGCAAGAGGTGAAAAAGGCAGCCGAGGAGGGAAAGAGGTAAAAATGCAGCCTGGGCTTACACAGCTCAATCTATGCATCTAAACTTCCACATACCTCTTACTAAATAACTAAGCATATTTCTAGAACTATATCTAAGCATCTAAATTTAAGCATCTAAATGTAGGCATCTAAATGTAGGCATCTAAATGTAACTCTATTAATGTATAAATGTAGATCTCAAAATCTAGAAATGTAACTAATTCTATCCCATCTAGAACAATAGAGATTAATTTAACTATATAGATGTATATATATGCACATATAAACACACCTCTGTAAATCTATAAATGTAACTATATGGATATAGAAAGAGAATTGTAGAAATCGATAATTCTATGTGTACACTAAGGGATTCCACCCGTCTGATGCTCACAGGCTCTCCCTCTGGTCCTTCTTCCCATGCAGGGCAGCCCTCCTGACAAGGCAGATCAGCTGGAAGTCTGGGAAGCAAAGGGAACACTGTGTCAATATTGGCCTCTCTGCATTATTTGCCCTTTTGGAATTAACTGCCCTTCTATCAAAGTCTGTAAAAGATGGGCCGAAAGGCAAAATCTCACTTGGCAATTTGTAGCCTGCTCTTCAAAGAGCCAGACTCCTTCCAGAAGTTTATAACTTGTGAAGTTTTGAAGTATCCCAATACACTGAAAGCCCTCAGTGTATTGGGATACTTTCGCAGGGCCAAGGGCCCCCATGAGAGCTTGAAACACAGACAGACCCAGCTGCCACAAAGAAGCCCAGCCTGGTTCTTTCTCTGTGCTGACAGAGACACCTCAGGGATGAACAGCTGGGTGACAAATGACCAGGTAATATTCGCTGAGGCATTTATGTATTAGCTGATGGACGTTGTTA
The DNA here is from genome assembly GCF_028551555.1 of Melozone crissalis. Lineage (NCBI taxonomy): Eukaryota > Metazoa > Chordata > Aves > Passeriformes > Passerellidae > Melozone > Melozone crissalis. The sequence continues at coordinate 13,346,857 of NW_026535783.1, read as the reverse complement.
GTGATTATAAGTATTTAGAAATAGCATCAGTTAGAACTCTTTTAGCTGCTTGTAATATAATAGAATCTATCAGCTTAAGTTTGCACTGCGTTGCTCATAGAAACAGTAGCGTAATGAATATAATATCTATGCATCACGTATGGAAACAACTGTGTGATGAACATATTGTGTTATAGACCCTAGCAAAACATAACGGGAAAAAAGGCTTGTGTGTAACTAAAATCAGTGTAAGGCTGTCCACTGACCAACCTGTCCAAGTGATAAAATAATCCTGACACAAACCAGAGCACCAGAGGACAATTAGAGAATGTCATGTGAAATTTAGGGAGAACCTACTAAAGCCTTATCAGAGGATGTGAAACAGCAGGAGACACAAGCAGAAATAAAATATGTTGACCTGATGCACAGGATGTCATGCAGTAAACCTGAGTGCGAAGCAGTCAAATTAAGGAGTTCCCAAAAGATCAGAAAATTCCGAAGAATGCTTGAAAAATTCATGAAACACATGAATATACTTGCCTCTCAGCAAAGTAACACCATAAAGCTAACACTGACACTTAGCACCAGGTGTTGTTTGGGTGTTAGCCCCGAGCACCACAGTGCTGCAAATATTGTCTTTTTTTATCCTATCAGTATTAAAATTTAATAATTCTAAGCAGTGAATTCTGTTTCTCACAGCTGTGAAGGAAAGAGCTCCCTAACAGGACTGCAGGCAGCACCAGCTTTGCTCAAGGATGCAGACCCAAAGTGCTCTCTCTCACCTTTCGCTCTCACTAATTTTAAGGGGTGATTTCAGATTTTCGTTGAGCTCCTGGATTTGTGACTAATGATTTCCTTGGCCTCAGAGCTTCTGCTGCTTGTATTTTTAATGTATCTCACTACAGCTATCAGCAGAGTGGCACTACATGGATTTAATGCTTGGAGACAAAAAGCTCAGATCTCTACACTGACCTTTTGCTGGGCTTTTCCTCTCTTGCTTCAAGAGTCACTCAGGGTTGCCTCCAGAGCACTGACATCCTGCAGCAAACTTATCCCCACGGACATCAGCACAAAACTGGGACACCTGGCTTGGTGACACAACTGCCACAAGGTCAGGTTTATTCCCTGCTCTCTTGCCCCAGCAGAGGACTCAGTGTCAGAGCCTCTGGAGAAGCGTGGAGGGCAGGGCTCAGGCAGGTTGTGCCCGTGCACGATTTGAACTCAAGGCACCAGGAAGCACCAAGCCTGCAGACAGGAACTCAACCCTTCTCATCTCCCTCACTGCCAGAGGCAGGCTCAGAGCAGCCATCTCACCCCTCTCTGAACCAGTGGGACCTCTGTCCTTACCAAGCTCCTCGCGGTCCTGGGAATTGTTCCTGCGGCTCTCGGTGCCAGGCAAAGCTCCCTCTGCTGCAGCTCTGCCCACAGGCTCCCCTCCTGAAGACTCAGGGGCAACAATAATATTGCCCTTGAAAGAGAAACAGACAGGCAGAAAACCTTCCACCACTTACAAAAAACACCTGGTCCAAAAACTCCATGGCTCACACACTTCATCCCTTCTTCCTAACAACAACTCTGGGACCCAAAGCCCTTCAACAGTCAGAAAAATTGACTTCTCAAACACAGTCCAAAAGCTGTCAGAGCTGACAGTGTTGAACATGGGGGTGACACTGAACACATGAAATGGCTGCTAAGCAGGAGTCCTGCCAGCTCCTGGCAAAGGGATGTGCTTCTTCCTCCACAGCCCTGAGCACAGCAGTCTCATCCAGGCTGCAGCTTGGCAGGGACAGCATGGGAACACACATCTCTTCCCACAGAGATGCCCAAGAGCAAGGGGAAAGAGCTCTGCAACATGGACAGCAAGACTGGCCAGTTTGCCCAGCTGAGGATTTCCCAGATGGAAACTGGACTGCAGGCAGCAGCTTACTGAGAGGACAAGAAAGCTGCAGCTGCAGCCCAGCCCCAGCCACGGCTCTGGGAGCGCCCACACGCACGGCAGGGCTCACACAGCAGCAGCAGCTGCAGCCCAGCCCTTGCTTTGCCTTGGCCTTCCCACCCAAAAGAGGCACAGCCCACATCTGCTGCTGCAACAGAGGCACCTCTGGCGTGCCCCTCCCTGCCCGGGACACTGGGCCTTCAGTGCCACTTCCCCAAACACTCTTCTCTTTTTCCCATCAAACAAAGCCCCTTAGAACCTACAAAGCTTCCACTTCCTCCCCACAAATGCTGCTGCATCAGCGGTTCTTCCCAGTACATAAGCAAAAGATACCGCGGGGTACGGAGGGCAGAGTTCTTGACCCTTGCCACTTCACGTACGAGCTTGCCAAGTGATAATCATCCCTTATACGCCATATGTCAATACCATCTTCTCCTATTTTCGGTTCGTCACTTTTCTGTCTCCGCCTTCCTCACCACCTTTACCACGCATGCGCCACCACTCAGTTTGGTGGTCACACAAGTCTTTGGGGGTCGTCACTGATGAAGGCCCTGTAGTCTTCTTCATTGTCCTTTAATTCACCTTTGGGTTACACATGCGCATCAAGCCAGTATATAGCCAGTACAGCCAATGTAAGCCAAGACTAACGTATCACTCCCTCTACATATCAAGGCAATAAATCCCTTAGAATTAGCATTTGTTTGGACCGAACCAGGTTCTTGCTCATTTTTAGCACCTGTATCTTCAGCTTCATTCCTGTGGTCCTTGAGAACAGCTGCTGGGAAGAGGGGTGGAGCCCCTCCTCTCCCTCTCTTCTTTGGCATTACAACTTTTTAACTATTTATTATTCTCAAATATTAATTACTCTATCAATATCAATTACTGTTTCAAATTTTATCAGCACGAATGATACCTATTTATCACAATAATGGAGCTCTGCGCATTGTGTTTTAAGGCTCACAAGCAGGTATGGTGTTTGAAAGAAGCAAGCAGTGTTTTAACAAAAGCTACGTGTGCTTATAGTGGTTGCACAGAACTACTGTCAAAATGCTTTTGCTTTGTGTGAGTGGTCAAAAAACTTTTCAAGTAAGTTGTGCCATTAAGTTCATTGCCTCCAGCCAGGGATGTGAGCTGCTGGCATCTTCCCACTGTAACAACCATGTCATGAGACTGATGCTGGAAAACAAACAGCTCGAGGCGCGTTCCTCAGCAGTCCCGTCCGTTTCGTGATTCGTACAGAGACCCGCGGCCAGCAATACTCAGCTGAGGACCAGAAGAGAGCGGAATAGCCCGGGCACTGCAGCTTCACTGCAAGGCATCCGGCAGCCTTGAGGGTACAAAGCGAGCACAGGTCGCAGCTCCTCGTGTCCGGAGGGAGCCCGGAGCAGCTCTCCCAGGCCGCAGCCCCTCCCAGGCCCAGCTCCGGGCGCAGCCGGAGCCGCTCCGCCTGCGCGGGGCCGCTGCCGGGGCGCTGTGGCGGCTCCTCCCGCGGGGCGGAGCTGAGGCGGCCCCGGCGGCCCCGGCCCGGCCCCGCTGCGCTCCGAGCGCGGCCCCGGAGCGGCCCGGCCGAGGCGGCGAGGGACGGGCGGCGAGGGGCCGGGGGCATGGGGCGCTCCGGGAACGGGCGGACATCCCGGCAGAGGGGAGAGAGACGTGGCAGAGGGAGGAGTGAGCGGGAGAGGGGAGAGATGCTGGGAGGAGGGGGAAAATCCCAGGAGAGAGGGACGAGCCCGGGAGTAGGGGAGATCACGGGACGGGGGCGGGGGTGAGATCCGTGGCAAAGGGTGGGTAGCCTTCCAAGAGGGTAGAGGCCGGGAAACAGGAAAGAGCCCTGGGAGAGGGGGGAGATCCTGGAAGAGGGAGGAGTAATCGGGAGAAGGGCAGATCCAGGGAGACGAATAAAAGCACTGGCTACAGCCCGGGAAAGGAGGGAGCTTGGGACAAAGGGTAGCTCGGGACTGGGGAAAAGCCGAGAGAGGAGGCAGAACCCAGGAGACAGGGGACAACCTGTGAACGGGGAGGAGATCCGGAGTAGAGTGGAGAGGGCCTGGGAAAGCGGGGAAAGACATGAGAGAAGAGAGCCCAGTGGGGGGAGTCCAGGAGCGGAGGCTCCTGCAGGCGGACTGGGAACCCGGAGAGCCCGGAATCACGGAGTCCTGCAGCCGGGCCGAGAACGGGCGCGGGTCAGTGCGGTTCGGGAGAGCGCGGCTGCGGGGCTGGCTCCGGAGGCGGAGGCGCGTGGAAAGCGCTGCTCGGCAGCCCCGGCGGCGCTGAGAGCACAGCCCTGCCCGGGGAGGCAGCGCCACGGGCGCCGCTCGGCTTCCCAGCCCGGCCACGGCACCGCTCGGCTTCGCCGCCGGATCCGCGGCAGCTCGGAGCATCGCTCCCTGCCCGGGCCCGAGGCTCACCTGCGCCAGGTGCACCAGCGCATCGCCTCTGCCTTGACAACCCAGAGCGAGCAGTGCCCGGCAGGGACTGCAGATCCCCATTGGTGGCAGAGAAAGAAGAGCAAGGAATCTTCCATGGGAGAACCTAGGCAATAGGATGGGGTGTCAGTGTCCAATGTGTTCAGATGCACTCACAATGGTGCTTTTGCTCTTGCCTCAGAACATGGAAAAGAAGTGGGCAGACACAAATCAGCAGCTGGTTGCAATATCCAGGGATCAGTTATCAGAAGAAAATGCTAAGCAACTGCTGGAATGCTTAATGGATGACTGATTACCATTTGCCAAGTAATCTGGATTTGTTAGGGGCAGCATACTTCTGTCTCAAAAATTACTCTACAGATATTCTTAAGAAAATTTTGAAGAAAGGCTCATACACCCACATTTTAATGCAGTTGCTGTGGGTTTCATAAATGAAATCTGCTTTTATGTGTCAATGTTCCTAAAGATATGTGGGGTTTTTTTTTCACACATGCATGCATGCTAAATTTGAGAATCTAAGGTAAGGTCTTTTTATAGGGGATATGGAAGAGACAGGTCTTCAGCTAGCAATATGTCAGTGAGAGATAGCTGAGCGATGATTACTGAGAAGAAGAACAGGCCTGCAATAGAGGTGTGAGCTGCATTGCACAGCGCTTGCTGTGGGCCAGAGAGCACAAAGAAGTCTGGCCTAGTGGGCCTGAATATTTCTGCCAAACACTCTGCATCTCACACCTTTGCTCGGGCTCAGTGCAGAAATGCAGGATTGCAGGCGCTTCCTCCCAGAGCTGCGTGAGGTGCTGGCTCCTGCAGATGGGCCCTGCCAAGCTGTCCCTGCCTCACGCTGGCCTCGCTTCCCCTGGCACAAGAGCCGGGCCTGAAGGAGGCTGCCCTGTGCTCCAGCCTGCCGAGCAGCCCGGCTCCCTGCCCCGGTGCCCAGAGTGCTGCACACACTGCTGACCTTTGCCAGGAGTTGCAGGGCAGCCGGCAGAAGAGGAGGAATCCTCAGGCAGCCCAGCGGCCCTTGGCTGCCCTTGGCCTTTCTCTGCTGCTAGGCACACTCCAGACGGCCAATGCCTCCAGGCTGGGCTGTGTCCAGCACGGCTGCGCTTCCCCTCGGCAGCTGCCAGCTGCCACCTGGGCTCTGAGAGTGGAGGATTCGCCCGCTGCCAGGAACAGGCACCCAGGGCCCGGCTGCTGCCTCTTGCAGCTCCAAGGGCCTCCTTCCAGCCTGCCTCTGCCGGGGCTCAGCCTCCTCCGGCCTCTGCTGGGGCTGTGCTGGGGCTCCACCCCAGGCAAGGCCGGGCCCACTCTCACCTCCCAGGCGCTGACAGCTCTGCACCACAGGAGACCTTCCTGAGCACCCTCTCTGATCTTTCTGCTTTCTCACTTGAGCAAGGCTCTCCTCCAGCCAAAGAGATTATTGCATTTTGGGATACAAATCCAAGTGGTAGGAGCCCCAATGTTCTCCAGTCACAGCTGAAGGCCTGCATCTGCTCAGGGTGTTGGGTTGCCTCATTCTTCTTTTGGTTTCGCCTTCAAACGCCATTGCCCTTTCTGCCTCAAATAGAAATACCAAAGCTGGCCAAAAACAGACCAGTGGACCAGATTCCAAAGTCAGTGTTCTCTGGAGAGGATGAATGAAGAACATCCTTCTTCCCCACTTGCACACCATGCCAAAGACACCATGTCACTTTCCACCTTTAAGAAACAACAGACAATTCAGAAGAAATTCTTGAGCGTATTCGCAGAGTGAGAAGGAAGGGAATCTTCAAGGTGAGTTGTGGTTTCAGAAACTGTATTCATTTCCAATCCTACTCTGCAGTCCTATTAGACAATCCTACTCTAACCCTAACCTTAACCCTAATCCTATTCCTAATCCCAATCCTAATCCTAATCCTAATCCTAATCCTAATCTACAATCCTGCTGTAAACTGGTTGACGAATAAATGGTCTTGATGTGATTGTCACATTGTTGTCTCTCTCCTCTTCTTCACTGAAACAATCAGTGGCACCAGGCTGGACGCAGGCTCAGCAAATGTTACAAATGGATGCTGCCAAAAGGGAAAAAAAACAAATCAACAAAAAATAATGGACCATGACTTTCCAAGTTCAGTGCTTCACAGTTTTCCTCTGGCTTATAGAAGGATGCAGGAAGAGGACCAATGGGACCATCTACACCTCCATCTTTATGTGCCGGACTTTGCCATCACAGGCAAATGTGGCCCAGAATCCCACTCATCCATTTATCCAGGTGTCTTCATCTTGCTAGGATTTTTGCCCTGCCAGTGCTTTAGAAATGGTGCTTTGTTTCTTTGGAATTTCTTCTTTTCAGGAATCTCTAAAGCCTCACACTGGTCCCTCTCTTTGAAAGACAGGCACTGTGCTGATTCCCACAGGGAGACAGAGCAGTGTCTACCTTTCCATGGCCTGCCCCTCGTGTGCTGGATGGCTCCTTCCTTCCCAGCAGGGCCAGCTCAGTGGCACTGGGCCCTGCAGTTCCCTCTCTGCCACACAACCCGGCAGTAACCCTGGCACAGTTCCCGTCTGCTTGAGCGTGCCAGGCAGCAGATGGGGCTGGGACAAGTCCCTCCCAGCTGTCCCTGTTTGCGTGGCAGAAACCTCTAAGGGTGGGCTGGGGGGCGCAAACCAGGGCCACTCAGAGGCTCACAGTGAGCCCCCCACAGCCCCTCCTGCCCACAGCCAAATCTCTGACCCCTAGGCTGGGACTGGCTTCCTTGGGTTCCTGCACCACCATTTCATGTCTCTGTACTCTGCATTGCTCTACTTCAATTCTTTTGCCATTAGATAAAATTGAACACCCCACCAAATGACAAAAGAGGGAGACTGAACCAGCCAGAGGAGCTCCCTGACTCAGGAAATGCAGAGAGAGATGGAGTTACTCAGTTTTGTGAAGAACAGGCCCCCGGGAGACTTTATTGCCACTTTCCAGGACTTCAGAGTGGCTTTGAAGAAAGTGAGGGACATCTTTTATAACAGGGCCAGTTACAATAGGATGTGGGTAAATATTTTGAAACACAAATAGGATCTAATCAGAACTTGTTTACTCGGAGCATGGTGCGACCCTGGCACAGGTTGCCCCAAGAGCTTGTAGGTGCCCCATCCCTGCAAGCATTCCGGCTCCAGTGGGAAAGGGCTCTGAGCAACCTGATCTCTTTAAAGATGTCCCTGCTCATTGCAGGACACTTGCACCAGAGGACCTTTACAGGGCCCTGCCAGCCCAGCCCAGTCTAGGATTCCTCACCATTTTCATTTGAAGAGCACCAAGAGTGGAGGTGAGGAGGAAGGGGGCTCATGTGATGCCTTGGACTTGAGTGGAGGAGGAGCCCATCCCTCAGAGCCTGTTTCACCTGCAGCCCCTTCACATTTTACCTGCAGGAGCTCCCTGGCAGACCAGCGCTGCTCCTCGTCTCTCTGCAGGCAGCAGCTCAGGAAGTCACGCAGGCAAGGCGAGAATCGGTTGGGCTGCTGCAGCCGTGGGGTCCCTACTGTGGCTATCAGTTGTGTAGCCTGGAGGAAAAGGAGACACCAGGCTCCACTTGCTGCTTTCACATCTCTAAGTGCTCTCCCACCTCCCTTAGTTTAACCTCTGTTCTTCAGTGGCAGTTTCTGCCCTGGCAGAGACCCAGAGATGATTTTCCTTTACCAACCAAACACCCAAACCCTGATGCAGCCACAGCTTTTCCACCATCCCGAAGATCTTGCCTTGGCAGCTGATTTCATTGACTGACCTAGTTAGTGGGAACTACATCAGCAAAAGAACATGTGCTTCCCTAAGGATTCACACCAGCTTGAGAGGCTTTTTGGAAGAGGGACTATGCTATACAAATTAATTTCAAGGCTTAGTACATGAAAGGCATGTCTGCAGTGCTTGTTGGTCCTTTAAGCGCACGTGCCCAAGAACAAAACTCATCATTCTTTTTGTGCTTTTCTTGAAAACAATGGTAATTGGAAGGAAAGAAAGGGAATTCATCAATTAATCCCCAGGTAAGAAAATCAACATTTGCAATCTCATCTTCAGCACAGACATATTTAGATGCCTGCACAAATGTATTGGGATGAAAATTCCTGCTTGGGCACAAAGGAGCCACCTGCAGCTCTGTCTCTCAGCAGTCTGAAAATCGCAGGTTCCCATTTTGCAGCAAAAGAAAAATTGTCATGGTCAGAAGAAGGAGAGGTGCCATCTCTATCGCCACCCTCTGCTCATTTGGCTGCTCAAGTCAATGCATTAATGGTAGGCCCATGCCAGAAAGAGCCAGGAAACAAAGGGGAGGCTTTGGCAGCCTGTCCGCATCACCAGGCTCTGGCTTGGTGACACAGAGAATGTGCCTTTTGCTAGGAGAGAAACACGGTGACTGAGTGTTTCAGCAGCACTGTACAAGAAGCAGAAGAGACTCAGTGGTCTTTACACTCTCATGCCCAGGTTTCAGGCATGTTTCCCAGTGAGAAGAAACTGCTCAGGGAGTTAGGCTCATCTCTAAAGATCACAGTTTTAGAAACTTTGTTGGGTTTGTGTTGCCTTCCTTCCTTTCTGGAAAGATAACAGCAGTTGTCAGATGCTTCTTTTCTGCTCTTAAGGCCATCTCCACAGCCAAAGGACTGGAAGCACTTAAAAGGCAAAGGAAAGTGTTGCCTGAGAATAGAGTTTGTTTGGAGTTTGTTTGCATGTGGTAAGGCTTGTATTCCCCCACTGCTGAACCAAAACTACAGCAGATGCTGATGTGTTGCAGGCACATTTTTAGGAGGGGTCCTTGGTGGAAGCAGTTCAGGCAGATGGCAATGGGCTTTTGTCCAATGGCACGCAGGACAACGGACAGGTGAGAAAGACAGTGGGATCAGTGAGTATTTGCTCCTTACCGTGATGGGACTTTGGTTCCAGTAGGGAGGTTCTTGCTCTATCATTTCAATCCCCACAATTCCAAAAGACCATATGTCCACTTTGGGACCATATGGTTGACCTGTCAGCACTTCGGGCGCCAGCCACCAAGGAGTCCCGACTACCGAGCACCGTCTGCTCTGCTGAGGGCTGAGCTGAGTAGAGAGGCCAAAATCACCTGAGGAGAAAGCAAAACACTGTTTTTATTTGAATTCTGTGCAATTAGGAAAGCAAGCCAAAGAATTCCCCAGTAGAAGTGTTTGAAAATGTGCTGTTGAATCTCCTGGCATTGGCGACTTTTAAACTCCCCCCATTTTTTACACTGTCTCCAGTAGTGTCTTTTGTTCTTTGGAAGCTTTAGACTTGTAACTCCCTCCCTCGGGAAGGGACACACACAGAGCAAGGCCACTCTTGACTGCTTGTTCCTTCTCCTGTCCCTGTGCACGTTGCAACTGTGCCCTCAGCTCACAGCGGGTGTCCCTGCGCTGCCACCAGCACCATTTTTGGGGAGCTGGCTGTCACTCAAAGCAGCCCCACCCCCACATCCCTGGAATGCTGCTCCTGACCAAGAATACACTGACCCAGCTTGACAGAACCATCGGTTTTGAGAAGGATGTTATCACTCTTCACATCTCTATGAATCACATGGTTTGTGTGAAGAAAATGCAGTCCTTGCAGGCACTGAGAGAGAAAACAGAAAGAGGAGGGCAAAAATGAGTGATGTGATTTCATCCCATAAGAAAGGCAACAAAGAATCCAAAAGATTCCCTCTCCAGGGAAATGGGCAGTAATGGCAGAACACAGTGCCACTGAGAGGAAGTGCTTGCTGCTCCAACACTTGCAGAGCAAGACCTTTCTGAGGAAAGGCATGTCAGCTTCTGAAAGAGCAACAGCCAGGATGCAAACCAGCCAGGATGACTGCTGCTGCAGTGCATGTGCTCAGAAGCAAAGAGCCTTTTGGCTGCACTCCTGTCCTTGGATGCTGAGGCCTGAGAGAAACGAGTCTCTCTCTTTTTTCTTTGCTGATCATTTCAAATCAAGCCACCAGCACCTTTGCTTTCACAGGCAAGGAATGCAGTGAAGACAGACTCCAGGCAAACATTTAGAGAGGCAAGGTGGAGAACAGCAAATAAAAAGACATGAGCCAGAGCAAGAATACAACAGCAGGAGAGAAGAGTACTGGCACTGAGTACAGGGAGTGCAGGGGCACTGGCAGGCCTTTCACTTGAGATGCTTTTACTTGCCCATAGCATAGCAGCAACACAGAACCAAAGCTTGGCACAGGAAATCACTGCAGGTCTGAGCCCCTGTTTCCCAGACAATCCTGCCCAAGCCCTTGGAAACACAGATGGGATTGCTGACCTCGCGACTGATGGCTGCTGCCTCATCTTCATACAGGGAGGTCGTGCTGAGGATATCGTTCAGGGTGCCTCCGTCCATGTACTCCAGCACCAGCCAGAGTTCCTCACCCACAAGGTAGCTGAAAGAAGGAAACAAGGCCCTGGAGATGAGCATGCATGGCTATGTTGATTTTTGCTTCCAGGTTTCTTATTTCCAGATGCCTTTGTGACAAGGACAGAATCATAGGAATAGATATTCCCTCTTGGCTGTGCATTGTTTGCAAGCTGTGCAGTCTCAAGGAGAAAGGCACAGCTGTGAAAAAGGAGATGTCTTAGATGGCTGACAAGTGAAAAATGCAGTTTAGAAACAGCCCAGATAAAAAACCGTTCAGGCATGGTGTTTCTGGAAAGAAGCACCTAGTCTTCCTGGCATGCCCAGCAATGGCAAAGAGTGGCAACAATCCAAGGGAAATCCATTTTAGGAGGGTTCATCAGCACTTCAGAAACTTGAAAAAATCAATCCCAAATAAATGTGGAGGCAGTAAACTTCGAGGCTGATGACTAAGGAAGATACAGCTGATCCAGGTATTGAATAATTTTGGAATAATTTTCAAACTAGGTGTGCCAGGGAAGACTCATGCAGACAGGATGCACTCTCTTCTCATCCATTGGAGATGAGTAGAGAGATAGGAATAAATAAAAATTAACAGCTCTACTTTCTGCCACTGACCAAAGTGGGTTTTTAACCTCTCATGTTTGCTGTATGTAAATGCACACATGGGATAAGACCATAACCACTCACCTGTCTAAATAATTCACAACATTGGGACTCCTGTACCTCTTCATGATTTGGATTTCATTAACACTTCGTTCCATCCTCCTTGGTCCTTGAATATCTATTTTCTTTATGGCCACCTAAAATGACATTGAAAATCAGTAACTTGAGCAGTTGGCGGCAGGAGACAACAATGCACATGGAGCAAGTGATTTTGCAATGACAGAGCTGAGCTGTGCCAAACTGCCTTGTGATTAGGCACTGCAGTAATTAGGAACTGACATTCCAACAGCCTATTTCTCTTCTCCCTTGGGAACTCGTTACAGGACACGTGGGGCCACTGACATTTTGCCTTGTCCACTTGGTAACAGTTGTGTCTCAACTATCACACACAGACGTCTGAGCACAATCTCTGCTGCTCTTTCTAGGATTCAGAAGAAGTATTCCATGCCTTAATATTCTGTGGATACATCTTGGGCTATGGGCAGGGCTTAGGGCTTTTAGGGCACCTTGCAGATCTCTCCCCATGTGCAGTTGCCAAGTGCAGCACTGCGGGTTGCTAAGGAACTACCAGTAACTTTCCGATGGATTTGCTGGCAGCCAGAATCGAGAATTCAGGACTGTGAAGCTGTAGCCCCAAAGAGCAGGGAGGTGCTCTAAGGCACCACCTTTGTTTTAGCAATGGAGAGCGAGTGAGCGCGTCCTTGTCTGAAAGAAAGCGCTGCCCTGCGTGCCTGCCTTCCGGCAGCTGAGGAGGACAAAGTGCCAAATGTATTTTGCAGGCTGGCACCAGTCTGTGCTTCTTGTGCCTTTTCAGCACGGCTCTAGCCAAAGCTGCATCCACAGCTCACACCAGAGGGGAAAGCCCCTCAAGAGCAGCAGAGTCTGCAGGGGCTGTTGACATTTACCTCTCCTCCTGTGGCAGTGTCGAGTGCTTTAAACACCTCTCCAAAACTCCTAGAAACAAAAGAGAAGCAGAGAAAGGAGAAGCCATTTAGATCTTGCAGTGAAAGCCAGCCCACACAGGAGATCTGTGCTGTAAATGCCTAAAACCTGCAGGACACTGGAAGCATGGAGATGTCCTTGACAATGCCTTCTGAGCACACTTAGAAATTCTGATCAGCACTGACAATCTAAGCCCAGTGCCTGAACACATTTGCAGCTTGTCTGACTTCACGCCTGATACCTATTCCACCAGCAAAACACTTGATGCATAGTTATGTAAAATTAGCATTGCTTGGACTCACCCACTGCCAATATTTTCCAGTTCAATGTATTTGATGATGGGATTTTCCATCTTCACCATTCTCCCTGAGGGAAACAAAATGCAAGATGTTTACTTTAAAGCAGAGATCCCACCTTCTCAGAGATACAAAAGGCAGCCACACTGTCTGGGGCTCTGAGCCCTCGCTTGGTTAGCCAGCTCTGAGCTGGCTAACAACAACAGGAACAGGAACTGGAAACACAAGAAAAGAACAGCACGTCCACAGCGCAAGTCTGGCTGGCACAGAGACTGATTTCTTGCATCCTTTGAAGTCAGAGGCCTCTTGACAGCAGAGGAGTCTCCTCTCAGAGGAGACTGAGACCAGAAGAGAATACCTACCAAGGAAAATAAGTTTGTCATCTTGAAACGTTTAGGAGAGCTGGATCTAGCAGTGCCTTTGTTTTCTTGGCAATAAAGACTGCGAGATTTAGAAAAGGTTTCCGACTTGCTAAGATTAAATGCACCTGCACATCCAGAATCAATTGGTCTGAACAGATGTCAAGTTCAGAACAGGAGGAATATTGCCAAGTGTTCCCATCTTTTCCACCTTGCAGCAGTTTGCCATAAGAATGCCTCTGCGTTAGTAAACCAGAGCAGCTCATGCCAGAACCAATTGCGACGGGGCTTTCAGCATCAAGACCCTCACCCTTTATGAGCAGGCTGAGCTCAAAGACGCCCCTGCCCGTGCCCTGCGTGAAGAACCACGCCGCTTCTCTTCACCCTGACAGCGCGGATCAGTCGCTCCCATTGCACTCGCCCTCTCGGCACCGCACATGTCCCCATCTTCCCAACTCGGCACGGCGGGCACAGGCACAGAAGACAGCAATGCTCCTCAGGCACCCCTGTGACACAGAGAGCTGCCCAGAGCAGATGCTGACCCTCTTGTGAGTCCAGGCCGTGCGAGGCAGAAGCCGGCCCAGAGAAGGGGCTGCTGCCTCAGGCAGCTCCGCGCTGCAGCAGCCGGGCAGCAGCGGGACCCTCCCAGCTAAGGGAGGCTCCAGCCTCTGCAGTCCCTCCAGCCCCCAGGGACAGGGCAGCGACCACAACAAGGCTGGCAAAGCCCAAGCATGAGCACTGACAGACACTGATGGGAAGAAGCCACAGCCAGCCTGAGCCCTGTACAAGCTTTTGCCCCCATTCAGGACACAACAGGATGGGCTTTGAGATCAGCCCCACCGAGGTGTGGATCAGTGCCCTTTTTGTCCCAACAGGTGATGGTAGACACAGAATCCACTGGGCTCTCTTCTCAATTCTTCCAGGTCTTATCTGAGAGCACAGCACTGGCAGCTCGTATGGGCAAGAAGCAGATTCATTGGGTTGTGCTGCAGAATCACAAAGGGCTTGATTTGTTCTCCTGGAGACTGATCTCAGCAGGGCTTCTACCAGTGGCTAGAACTAAGGCAGTCACAGCCTTCTGCTGATGCAGGAACAATTCCTGCTTCTGCCTTCGGCAGAGAGGGAAGCCCAGGCAATCTCCAGCCAGTCTAAGCTGCCCTCAGAGGCAGCAGGAACACCCAGAGCTCTCTCTTGCTGCCTTGGAGCAATGCCAGCACTTCTGTGACACTGAAGTGAGGAGAACCCTTTGGTACAGCTCTGCTGACATGTGCACACAATACACTGTCCCTCAGATAAGAAAGATAGCAGACGTACTGTGTTGCTCCAGGGAGTCACCCGCCATCTCCAGTTGCTGAGCAGCAGCTGGGTCAGCACGGGAGGTGAACCAAGTGCTCAGGCTCCACGTCTTCGGCTGGGGAGCAAAGGCTCCTTGGGACGGCGATGCTGCAGCAGCTTCAGTGTCAGAGTTGGTGTAGATCTGAGAGAAGAAATGAGTTGATGTCAGGAAGGTGTGGCAGAGATTGCCCTGAAATGCAAGAGAGATTGCCATTTGAAATGCAAGCCCTTAGGAAGCTGCTGTCAGCCACATGCAGAGATCCTCAACCGGATTGCTTTGGATGTCCACTTGTGAAACCAAATGCTCAAAACCAAAGGCTGGTTTTACTCAAGTTCATAGCCACTTTCTTGTTCTAAAGGATGACTGCAGCAACGACCGCTCCAATTCCTCCCAAAGACTCCTTTCCCCCTCCTAGGTCTGCAGATACATTTGCAGCTCCTCATTCTAATGTTCTACCTCCTGCCATGAAATTCTCTTTTTCTGCACCTTCCTTGGGACGTGCTTATCCTGCAGCATCTCTGGATGGTACAGTTCCTGGGCCTCATGCCAGCTTCGGGGCTCTTGGTTGCCCGTCATTTGCTGGAACTCTCTGCAGGCTGCCAGGTAGGATGGGGAACCTTCCACCTGAAGTCAAACAGAACAAAGCAGTCAGAGACTACAGCTTGTCCCCGTCAGCCAGGAGTCATCGACTGGGAAGAAAGTAAAGGACAGGAGGAGATTCACAAGGGATACAGACAGCTTGTAGCTCATATTCCAAATCTATGTGAATGACCATGTTCACCTGCAAAAACACCTCAAGAAACAAGGTCACCTGGAAGAAGCCTGCAGGAGTTCATTGGGATGACTGCTGGCTAAATGGCCAAGGGAGTAATGCCACTGTCTAGAGCATCAGCTGAGATTCAGCAGAGCAGGAAGTGTCCTTGAGAGCAGCTCTGACAGAGGCCTCATCAGGATGGCACTCAGAGGCAACACCCCACCCCCCTGCTGCTCTGCACTGCAAAGGCAAGGAGGGCAGAAACCACCCCTTGGGTGACTGCAGTGCCTATTGATATTTCACTCGCTTTTCTAAAGCCTTTTGCTCCTGAAGGAGGCAATTAATTTTCTCTTTGATGATTTTAATTTTTTTGTCTGGCCTCTTCTTCCTTGCCTTGATCCTAGCCTCAGTTTCCTGCAGCTGCGCCGGCACCTGTTTTTCCATGTGCTGTAAATAACAACGGAAAGGACTCTCTTTCATGAGTGGAGTGGCTGCCATTCTTTCATTCACCTGTTTTTGTTGACTGTCCCTCTGCATAGGGAGATTCTTCTCCTCTTGGATGTCTTCATTCCCCCTCTTCACTGCCATGTCACTCTGAGCTTCGGGCAGCTCTGCTTGTGGTTCTACCTTGATGTTCTGTGCACACAAATGCAGAGCAAGTGACTGGGAGCTGCCATCAGACTCAGCTTTTCCCTCTTTTAGCCTCAAAATCACATTGGTTCATCCCCTTTCTTCTGCTTCCCTACCCACATCTGCTTCCATTGAACCCTCCTGTCCCAGGGCTGTTCTCTGCAGATTCCAAGGCTCTGTGCTTCCAGTGCCTGTGGGATTCCTGGCCTCCTCAGTCCCAAGAGCTGTTGTTTATGCCCTTCTTCCTGCCCTTCCCTCTGTGCCCTGGCCAGTCAGGCTTACCTGGTCTTTCTCCTGTGGCACTTCCACCTGCTGCCCGAGCTGCTCTTCCTGCTCTCGGGCTGGGAACAGCTCTCCCTGAGTCTGGCATGGTGTCTCTGATGAAGCACTCTGCTCCTGCTCTCTCTCTAGAAGCACCTGCACAGAAAGCAAGAGAAGATGGGTTTCAGCTTCCCATATGACCTTTGTGGGCCAAGACCCAAAGACTGCTGGGCTCAAACGTTCCCAAAGCACTGTGCTGCCGCTCTGCTGGGTCATTCTCTGTTTGAGGGGAGGCACAGATTCCAAAGTGACCCTGGCCCTACAATCAGGGGCCATCTGGGACTGAAGCTGCAAGAGCCTCTCAGGCAGCTGACAGGGAAGGTGTGGCATTTCTCAAGGGTCTGGTAAGGGCCTCCCTCTGCTTCTACCATGTCCTGTTTGTCTCTCCTGAAGGGATGCATTTAGGTGAGCACTGCATCTTCCACTGCTTTGGAGCAGAGCCAGGAAGATTCAAATAGATAGATAGATAAACAGATCTCACTTTTATAATCTCTCTTTACTATACTGTGGGATTTACATTCTTTGAACGGAGAGAGATCTAGATCTCTCTCCTAGGTTTTTTTTAAGGAAAGGTAGTGAGAAACTTAGAGAAGAAGAGAAAACAATATTATCTCTACTTGCTGTTCTTTTTGTTTAGTACATGAAGAATGTGTATAGTGATTGTTTACTGAAAGTGATTTGTTAATTGCATTTTAGGGATAGTTGTTTAGATTGATTAGGTAATTAGATAAAAGACTGTGTGGAGACAGTCACTTGTTTTTCTTTAGTATCTTTTTAGTATAGTATTTCTTTACTATAGTTTTACATAGTACTAGTGTAATATAACGTAGCTTAATAAAGCATTTGCTTAAACTTCTACATCATGGAGTCAAAGCATATTTTTCGCCACGTGGGGGGTCACCCTGAATCAATAATGTCCTTTCTGTCGCTACACACATCAACAGTCGGTAGCAGTGCCCCAATCAGAAGCCATCCTGAACTTGCTCTCCTGTTGCTTCAGTAACCCACACTCTTGGGGAATCTGGAGCATGTGGGTCCTTATGGAATGCAGTCAGACCCAGAGCACTGCACTGGGAACTGCACTCTTTGTGCATCTGTGCTCGGGCAAGTTCTTCTCTTGCACTTGACCACACTGATGGTGCTAAAGTGGCTGGAATCAGAAATGCAGCCCAGCCCCTCCCACCTCCTCTAATCTCTGAGGGCCAGCTGGAATTTAAACGCATTGATTTCCTGCTCAAGTCCAAAACAGCACACACTGATTCCCTGGGCTGCCAAAAGACATGGGAGCCGTTGACTGGAAAATGATGGGCAAGCCCTGCTGGCCGGTCTGGCACCAGAGCAGCTCGTTCTGCACCAACATCCCTGCCCCAAACTATGTGTTCTTGCGCATAAATACTGCATTATCCAGAACTGCCTCTTTGAAAACTAAAATTCTAGGAGAATTTCTGCTGGTGCTGTAAAAGTGCAGGAAAGACTGAGACAAAGCTCCCTTGCTCCCTGGAGAAGGAGAAATTGCACCAGGGTTCTCTTTCTATCAAACAAAGAAATCAACAAAATATGAAAGTGTTACTCACACCACGGTCTAAAGCACTTGGATGCAGTGAGGGGATGTCTGGAAGGGAAACAGGCCTTGCGCTGAGCTTTGGATCTATGGATCTAAGGCAGCGATTTATGGAAGTCCGCCTGAAGGTGCCTCATGAGCCCCCCATTGTCCAGGCTAAAGCTCCCTCAGCACCTCCTCCCTGGCCTTGTGCTGCACCCCCTTGCCCAGCTCCCCTGTCCTTCTGTGCACACGCTGCAGCCCCTCCATGACTTTCTGCTCCCCAGGGCCCATAAGTGCACACAGCACTCCAGCTGTGGCCGCAGCGCTGCCCAGCACAGGGCCACGCTCACTGCCCTGCTCCTGCTGCCCCACTGCTGCTGGCACAGCCACCATGCCCTTGGCCTTCTTGGCCCCCTGGCCACACGCTGCCTCATCTTCAGCTGCTCAAGGCCGCCAGCCCAGCATCCTTTTGGCCCACGTGGCTCCCCAGCCACAAAGGTGCCCATTTCACTTCAGATACAGCAGGCATCATTGCAAGATGGCCTTCCTGTTCTAACACCTCATGTTCCAAGTAGATATTAGCCACTGCCCCTTCTCACCAGCGAGGGCTCCTTGTTGAGCTCCACGTGGCATCTGAGCTCCGGGTGCAGCCTGTCCCCGCACTCGCTCAGCAGGTGCCTGGACACAACCGACAGGGCGCTGGCACTATGCTTGTTCAAGTGCAGACCCTGCAGGGCCGTGACAGCCTCCGGCCTGCCCTCTGCCACTGCCCTGACAGAGTCTGCTGCTCGCTCCGGGGAGGCTGAGGTGACATCAGCCCCTGCCTGCAGCTCAGCCGTGCCCTCGGTGGTTGCGGCGCTGGTATTTCTGCGCCCAAGGCCCAGGAACCTCTGCAGTATCTGCAACAGAAAGAAGGGCAGGAAGAGAGGGACGTTCCATGGCCTGCTCCAAGCACAGCGCTGGGCCTAGCAGTGCCAGAAGGCCCAGCCCAGGTGGGGATGGCCACAGGTACCTGCGCTGGTCTGTGGAAGCAGCCGTGAGTGGGGTCCTGCTCTTCTGCCCCATCCTTGCCCGCATCTGGCAAAGAGCAAATGCAGCCAGAGCTGAGGGGCTGCGGGAGAGGCCAGAGAACATGGCCCAGCCCTGCATGGCCCAGGCAGGGACAACCCCTGGGTGCCCAGGGGACAGAGCACAGCCAGCAGGGGCAGCCCCAGCCCCTCTTACGTCCTGTCTTTGGGGACATCCTTAGGGGCAGGGATGGGATGGGGCCAGGCCGGCCGCAGGCACCAGCTCTGCGGCCCGGAGCTGCCACTCACCGTCCTGCACTGGCTGCAACTTCTCCGGCTCTGCAGGCTGCTGTGCTGGGGAGGCTGCAAGCCCTTTCTTTTTCTTGCCCCGAAGCACCCTGAAGAGCCTGAGTACTCTGCCTGCCATCTCGCTTTTTAGTCTCTAGACAACTTTGAGCCTGATACCTGGGAAAAGCTCTGATTGAGAAAGTCCCGCAGTCTGGCCGCAAGGCCAGATGCAGGAATTACGCCTTGGAAAAGCTGCGGGTCAGTGACGAAAGAGCTGGCTGTGTGGGGCTCCTCACAGCACAGCTCTGCCACGTCCTCTCCTCTCACGTGCACCGAGCACTGTGGCGTTGCTCCGTCACCGCCAGCAGCCACTTCAGCACGTGTCACAAAGGGCCCTGTTCCATTCCATTCCATGGTAACCGTGCTGTGCCGTGTCAGCAAGGGCCCTTGGACACGCTGCCAAGTGCTCTGGGGCTACCCCAACCCTGCCCCAAATGCCTCTGATTGGAACAAATCCATTGCCCCAAGTGTATAAGACATCCTGGGACACAGCAAGCCCAGCCAAGTGCTCAGGGGAGGACTCTCCACGGTGCCAGGCCAGCACAGCCCAGCTCACTGCTGGCTCTGGAGCAGAGCAGCTTCCAGCAAGCACGGGGCAAACACATCTTGCCAAGAGTTAAAACTCACCACATAGGGGAGGTGGCATGAATGTGTGCATCAAGGCCTTTGAATTCACAGCTCCCCAAGACAGCTTTGGGGCACTTGGCTGGACAAACAGGATCCGGCTCAGACCTGTGCTCAAAGGCGGGCAACAAACCCTGCCGCAGGTGCTTGGCTTGGTCTCTGCAGGCCCAGGCAGATGCCAAAGCTGCTCTTCACATCCTTCCCCTGCCCCTCAGCCAAGTGCGAGGACTGAAGGAAACACAGGAAGTCAAATGGAGACACTTGCACCTGTCTCATTGGGGGCTCCTGGGGAAGCAGTTTCCTTGGCAATCAAGCCCCTCTCTTCCAAGGGCACTCCCCAAATGTGTACATTTCCTGGGCAACACCAACCTGCCCTTAAGTGCGGGGTGCGGAGGTTCATGGGCATCACACCATAACCAATATGATCCAGTGAAGCTAAATTTATTATTCCTAAAAGGAGTCTATTTATAATAAATCTCTACTGTCTATGCCTCTCTAGCTAATATATGACAGGTTAATCCTAGTTGTTCACACTTCTAAAATAGAATGCGGATTGGATTATCTAAGTTTTCATGTGTCTTGCTGGGGTTGTATGGCCCCCCCATGGCTCACTTTCCCAAGCTTGCTGACAAACATGCTAAGTCCTGATGACTCTTCTTCTTGCGTCTTCTTCAAGGATATACCAACCCCATTTCTGAATATGTCCATAATTCATTCTTTGTGAACGTGTCCATTATTGCAAGCAGGCTGGATTGTGCATCGGCTCAATAAGGCCGTTGTCTTGCAAAAACTCCTCCACCTGCAAAATATCTTCAACAGTTCCCCGCTTTTGGTTTTGCACAAGCCAGACTGATTTAAAAGCACGGTCAATTTCTTTTTGCCCACAGCGTAGTAAGCAAAGCACTATTAGCAGAAATGAAAAAAGAATGAAATACAAAGCCAATAATATGTAAGATTATTTATTCATTACATAGCCAAGAATACCTAATACCAAAGCATACTAAGTCCTTGAGCCAGCCTCTTATTTCCCAGGATTTTAGCCATTCATCCAAAGAATTCAAAACAACTGTCAGCTTTATCATGTTCTCCTTAAGCAATGACACTTTCTTGTCCATAGATTCAGAGTGCTCAGAGAGATTCATGCAACACATCCCTTCAAAATCTTCACACCCATCTCTCTGTGCTAGCAACAAAAACACTATTGCAGCCCTATCCTGTAATACAGCGTGGCGTATGCTACCTACATCAGTGGTAAGCTCATTCAGTATTGCAGATGTAATGTTAATTGGTTGGTCTGTCCAACAAGCCAATTGTTTGAATTGTGTAAGGGCCTGTGATGAAGCTACTCCTGGTGTAAAAAGTGATGCCAGTATAACCAAAGGCATATTCTACAATTCTACATTATCCTTACAGTCTGAGCCTAATAGATGCACACTACGTTTTGCACATTGGAATTTGTGCCTGATGTCAAGCATCTGTTGAATGCTAGAGGCAAACAGTGTCAATTTCCCAAAATAGCACAGTCCTCCTCATGCTTTCTCAGGAATCGCAGGCTAAGTTTAATCTCCACAAATGAGAAAAACTCCAGGAGGTGACATCCTTGCAGATTTTGGTTTTAGGGATACAACCATGTCCAATTGGCACAGTCTGCCGTGGTATTGTAATACCAGGAAGAAACAGGAGATATCCAAGTGCCATCATCACCGGGTTTTCCTGATTTCTCCCTAATCAGCTCTTTACCCCTGTGGTACTCATAGAACAAACAGTAATTTCCCGGTACTGATGCCAAAATATCTAATTCCTGTGGTCACTCTCTTGTAGTATTTAAACCTTGAACGATTGTAAATGCCTGAATTCCTAACGGATTTCTAGGGATGCTTTGTTTTTCACACCAAATTTCTGTGATCATCCCATTTTGATTAGTGCACCAATTTGAACAGGCCTTACTTAAGTTGCCATAAATTTGAGCTCTGGTCTAATTTCCCATTTCTTCCATTGAGTCTAAAGGAATTCCAATGAAACAGGTGCCAAATGGATCTGAAGGTGGAGCTAGTGATAGGCAGAAAGGTTCCTGCGTTGTTCTGTTAGCCTATGGAATCCTCATGTTAGCTCGCTGCTTTATCTTGTATACCCCCTGCGTTTCTTAATCACTCCACTAAGCAACATTGTTAATATTTGCCAGACTGGTGCCATTGTCGCCCTTGTGGTCCATCATGCCTGCGCTTTGCCCAAACTGCTTTAGCTTGTTCTCACTCCAAATCTCTCAAGTGATGTGTTTGTGGTATTGCTATTCTTCCTCTACATTCTGTAGCTAGTATCTTGCTCTCTAGCACAATTTGATTTACTACAGCAATTAAAGCAAGTTTAAACTGCAATTGCAGTAACAATCTTTGCGTATATATTTCTATCAAAGATACATCTTAGAGAAAACTCTGATATCTTCGTGAGTTATGCCTTAAAAATTTAGCTAATGCCATTCTCGGGGTACTAGTGTTAAGTGTGTAAGAGCAGTTATTGCATATTATGTTGATAGGCTTAAATTATTGCTTTTCCCTCGGACCACTAATCAATTATGTTCTTGACAAACTTGTCGCCAAGTTTTTTAGTTACACTTGATACAATGAACCTTAAGCCATGGCTTACATGCACAACTATGCAGATACCAAGCATTTTCTCTCTTATTTACAACTTGTGAGGGAAGTGAAGGTCCATGTTGCTGGAATCCAACGAATGCCTTTATCTGTAAGTAAGCACATAGACCTTCTTCCTCTTCATTTCACTGTAGCTGGTCCTTGCCACAACCCTGCTGCTGGACTTTTGAACATGACCTGAATGCCGTCAGGCAATTCCTCCCTTGGATTATGTGTGAGGGCATGATGCACAAGAATATGTGCATCTTCCCTATCTCCTGCTGTTCTGAGCTAACTTGGCACAAAATTGGCTTTAGCTGTTTTTTTCTCAGGGGATAACCCTGGAGTTCCCCCTTTTTGTTTTTGCAGCATGTCCTTGAACATCTGATGGGCACGCTCAATAATTGCCTGTCCAGTAGGATTGTGAGAAATACCAGGGTCATGTCAAATACCCCATAAATTACAGAAACCTTTGAATCTTAAGGAACATCAAGCAGGACTATTGTCAGTCTTAATTGCTAAGGGGACACCTAATGCGGCGAAGAAATTGAACAAATATTTCTCAACATGACGTCTCACCTGTTAAGGGAGTACCCTATAAAACACAAGCATAGGTATCAATGCAAACATGTACCAATTTTTCCTGACCAAATTCTTATACATGAGTTATATCCATTTGCCATAACTGCGAGGGGTGAGTACCCCTAGGGCTAACACCATGCCTAAACCAATGCCATCTCGTTGACCGGTCAGGACAGGATCACGCAATACTAGAAGCATCAGCAAAGGGAATAGCAAATTGTTTACCTAACATTTTTGCAGATTGATGAAGAAATGCATGGGAGGTTTTGGCCTGTCAGCCTGTACCACTTCCCTGTCACCTCTGTGCCACCATGGCCCTCGGCTGCCCCACAGCCCTCAGCCCCAGCAGCAGCTCAGGGTCAGCGTCCCTTTGGCGCCACCGCCCCCTCAGCCCCCTCAGCCCCCTCTGTCTCACCGTCCTTCAGCAGCTCCTCAGGGGACAAGGCCTGGGGCAGCGGCAGCTCCCACCGCTCCAGGGACAGCCGGGGCTGGAAGTGCTGCTCCGCCCGGCCCGGCCGCCAGCTCGGACCCAGCACAGGGACAGGGGACACAGGGGGAACCGGGGCAAAAGCAAGAGGTGAAAAAGGCAGCCGAGGAGGGAAAGAGGTAAAAATGCAGCCTGGGCTTACACAGCTCAATCTATGCATCTAAACTTCCACATACCTCTTACTAAATAACTAAGCATATTTCTAGAACTATATCTAAGCATCTAAATTTAAGCATCTAAATGTAGGCGTCTAAATGTAGGCATCTAAATGTAACTCTATTAATGTATAAATGTAGATCTCAAAATCTAGAAATGTAACTAATTCTATCCCATCTAGAACAATAGAGATTAATTTAACTATATAGATGTATATATATGCACATATAAACACACCTCTGTAAATCTATAAATGTAACTATATGGATATAGAAAGAGAATTGTAGAAATCGATAATTCTATGTGTACACTAAGGGATTCCACCCGTCTGATGCTCACAGGCTCTCCCTCTGGTCCTTCTTCCCATGCAGGGCAGCCCTCCTGACAAGGCAGATCAGCTGGAAGTCTGGGAAGCAAAGGGAACACTGTGTCAATATTGGCCTCTCTGCATTATTTGCCCTTTTGGAATTAACTGCCCTTCTATCAAAGTCTGTAAAAGATGGGCCGAAAGGCAAAATCTCACTTGGCAATTTGTAGCCTGCTCTTCAAAGAGCCAGACTCCTTCCAGAAGTTTATAACTTGTGAAGTTTTGAAGTATCCCAATACACTGAAAGCCCTCAGTGTATTGGGATACTTTCGCAGGGCCAAGGGCCCCCATGAGAGCTTGAAACACAGACAGACCCAGCTGCCACAAAGAAGCCCAGCCTGGTTCTTTCTCTGTGCTGACAGAGACACCTCAGGGATGAACAGCTGGGTGACAAATGACCAGGTAATATTCGCTGAGGCATTTATGTATTAGCTGATGGACGTTGTTAGTGATTATAAGTATTTAGAAATAGCATCAGTTAGAACTCTTTTAGCTGCTTGTAATATAATAGAATCTATCAGCTTAAGTTTGCACTGCGTTGCTCATAGAAACAGTAGCGTAATGAATATAATATCTATGCATCACGTATGGAAACAACTGTGTGATGAACATATTGTGTTATAGACCCTAGCAAAACATAACGGGAAAAAAGGCTTGTGTGTAACTAAAATCAGTGTAAGGCTGTCCACTGACCAACCTGTCCAAGTGATAAAATAATCCTGACACAAACCAGAGCACCAGAGGACAATTAGAGAATGTCATGTGAAATTTAGGGAGAACCTACTAAAGCCTTATCTGAGGATGTGAAACAGCAGGAGACACAAGCAGAAATAAAATATGTTGACATGATGCACAGGATGTCATGCAGTAAACCTGAGTGCGAAGCAGTCAAATTAAGGAGTTCCCAAAAGATCAGAAAATTCCGAAGAATGCTTGAAAAATTCATGAAACACATGAATATACTTGCCTCTCAGCAAAGTAACACCATAAAGCTAACACTGACACTTAGCACCAGGTGTTGTTTGGGTGTTAGCCCCGAGCACCACAGTGCTGCAAATATTGTCTTTTTTTATCCTATCAGTATTAAAATTTAATAATTCTAAGCAGTGAATTCTGTTTCTCACAGCTGTGAAGGAAAGAGCTCCCTAACAGGACTGCAGGCAGCACCAGCTTTGCTCAAGGATGCAGACCCAAAGTGCTCTCTCTCACCTTTCGCTCTCACTAATTTTAAGGGGTGATTTCAGATTTTCGTTGAGCTCCTGGATTTGTGAGTAATGATTTCCTTGGCCTCAGAGCTTCTGCTGCTTGTATTTTTAATGTATCTCACTACAGCTATCAGCAGAGTGGCACTACATGGATTTAATGCTTGGAGACAAAAAGCTCAGATCTCTACACTGACCTTTTGCTGGGCTTTTCCTCTCTTGCTTCAAGAGTCACTCAGGGTTGCCTCCACAGCACTGACATCCTGCAGCAAACTTATCCCCACGGACATCAGCACAAAACTGGGACACCTGGCTTGGTGACACAACTGCCACAAGGTCAGGTTTATTCCCTGCTCTCTTGCCCCAGCAGAGGACTCAGTGTCAGAGCCTCTGGAGAAGCGTGGAGGGCAGGGCTCAGGCAGGTTGTGCCCGTGCACGATTTGAACTCAAGGCACCAGGAAGCACCAAGCCTGCAGACAGGAACTCAACCCTTCTCATCTCCCTCACTGCCAGAGGCAGGCTCAGAGCAGCCATCTCACCCCTCTCTGAACCAGTGGGACCTCTGTCCTTACCAAGCTCCTCGCGGTCCTGGGAATTGTTCCTGCGGCTCTCGGTGCCAGGCAAAGCTCCCTCTGCTGCAGCTCTGCCCACAGGCTCCCCTCCTGGAGACTCAGGGGCAACAATAATATTGCCCTTGAAAGAGAAACAGACAGGCAGAAAACCTTCCACCACTTACAAAAAACACCTGGTCCAAAAACTCCATGGCTCACACACTTCATCCCTTCTTCCTAACAACAACTCTGGGACCCAAAGCCCTTCAACAGTCAGAAAAATTGACTTCTCAAACACAGTCCAAAAGCTGTCAGAGCTGACAGTGTTGAACATGGGGGTGACACTGAACACATGAAATGGCTGCTAAGCAGGAGTCCTGCCAGCTCCTGGCAAAGGGATGTGCTTCTTCCTCCACAGCCCTGAGCACAGCAGTCTCATCCAGGCTGCAGCTTGGCAGGGACAGCATGGGAACACACATCTCTTCCCACAGAGATGCCCAAGAGCAAGGGGAAAGAGCTCTGCAACATGGACAGCAAGACTGGCCAGTTTGCCCAGCTGAGGATTTCCCAGATGGAAACTGGACTGCAGGCAGCAGCTTACTGAGAGGACAAGAAAGCTGCAGCTGCAGCCCAGCCCCAGCCAGGGCTCTGGGAGCTCCCACACACACGGCAGGGCTCACACAGCAGCAGCAGCTGCAGCCCAGCCCTTGCTTTGCCTTGGCCTTCCCACCCAAAAGAGGCACAGCCCACATCTGCTGCTGCAACAGAGGCACCTCTGGCGTGCCCCTCCCTGCCCGGGACACTGGGCCTTCAGTGCCACTTCCCCAAACACTCTTCTCTTTTTCCCATCAAACAAAGCCCCTTAGAACCTACAAAGCTTCCACTTCCTCCCCACAAATGCTGCTGCATCAGCGGTTCTTCCCAGTACATAAGCAAAAGATACCGCGGGGTACGGAGGGCAGAGTTCTTGACCCTTGCCACTTCACATACGAGCTTGCCAAGTGAAAATCATCCCTTATACGCCATATGTCAATACCATCTTCTCCTATTTTCGGTTCGTCACTTTTCTGTCTCCGCCTTCCTCACCACCTTTACCACGCATGCGCCACCACTCAGTTTGGTGGTCACACAAGTCTTTGGGGGTCGTCACTGATGAAGGCCCTGTAGTCTTCTTCATTGTCCTTTAATTCACCTTTGGGTTACACATGCGCATCAAGCCAGTATATAGCCAGTACAGCCAATGTAAGCCAAGACTAACGTATCACTCCCTCTACATATCAAGGCAATAAATCCCTTAGAATTAGCATTTGTTGGGACCGAACCAGGTTCTTGCTCATTTTTAGCACCTGTATCTTCAGCTTCATTCCTGTGGTCCTTGAGAACAGCTGCTGGGAAGAGGGGTGGAGCCCCTCCTCTCCCTCTCTTCTTTGGCATTACAACTTTTTAACTATTTATTATTCTCAAATATTAATTACTCTATCAATATCAATTACTGTTTCAAATTTTATCAGCACGAATGATACCTATTTATCACAATAATGGAGCTCTGCGCATTGTGTTTTAAGGCTCACAAGCAGGTATGGTGTTTGAAAGAAGCAAGCAGTGTTTTAACAAAAGCTACGTGTGCTTATAGTGGTTGCACAGAACTACTGTCAAAATGCTTTTGCTTTGTGTGAGTGGTCAAAAAACTTTTCAAGTAAGTTGTGCCATTAAGTTCATTGCCTCCAGCCAGGGATGTGAGCTGCTGGCATCTTCCCACTGTAACAACCATGTCATGAGACTGATGCTGGAAAACAAACAGCTCGAGGCGCGTTCCTCAGCAGTCCCGTCCGTTTCGTGATTCGTACAGAGACCCGCGGCCAGCAATACTCAGCTGAGGACCAGAAGAGAGCGGAATAGCCCGGGCACTGCAGCTTCACTGCAAGGCATCCGGCAGCCTTGAGGGTACAAAGCGAGCACAGGTCGCAGCTCCTCGTGTCCGGAGGGAGCCCGGAGCAGCTCTCCCAGGCCGCAGCCCCTCCCAGGCCCAGCTCCGGGCGCAGCCGGAGCCGCTCCGCCTGCGCGGGGCCGCTGCCGGGGCGCTGTGGCGGCTCCTCCCGCGGGGCGGAGCTGAGGCGGCCCCGGCGGCCCCGGCCCGGCCCCGCTGCGCTCCGAGCGCGGCCCCGGAGCGGCCCGGCCGAGGCGGCGAGGGACGGGCGGCGAGGGGCCGGGGGCATGGGGCGCTCCGGGAACGGGCGGACATCCCGGCAGAGGGGAGAGAGACGTGGCAGAGGGAGGAGTGAGCGGGAGAGGGGAGAGATGCTGGGAGGAGGGGGAAAATCCCAGGAGAGAGGGACGAGCCCGGGAGTAGGGGAGATCACGGGACGGGGGCGGGGGTGAGATCCGTGGCAAAGGGTGGGTAGCCTTCCAAGAGGGTAGAGGCCGGGAAACAGGAAAGAGCCCTGGGAGAGGGGGGAGATCCTGGAAGAGGGAGGAGTAATCGGGAGAAGGGCAGATCCAGGGAGACGAATAAAAGCACTGGCTACAGCCCGGGAAAGGAGGGAGCTTGGGACAAAGGGTAGCTCGGGACTGGGGAAAAGCCGAGAGAGGAGGCAGAACCCAGGAGACAGGGGACAACCTGTGAACGGGGAGGAGATCCGGAGTAGAGTGGAGAGGGCCTGGGAAAGCGGGGAAAGACATGAGAGAAGAGAGCCCAGTGGGGGGAGTCCAGGAGCGGAGGCTCCTGCAGGCGGACTGGGAACCCGGAGAGCCCGGAATCACGGAGTCCTGCAGCCGGGCCGAGAACGGGCGCGGGTCAGTGCGGTTCGGGAGAGCGCGGCTGCGGGGCTGGCTCCGGAGGCGGAGGCGCGTGGAAAGCGCTGCTCGGCAGCCCCGGCGGCGCTGAGAGCACAGCCCTGCCCGGGGAGGCAGCGCCACGGGCGCCGCTCGGCTTCCCAGCCCGGCCACGGCACCGCTCGGCTTCGCCGCCGGATCCGCGGCAGCTCGGAGCATCGCTCCCTGCCCGGGCCCGAGGCTCACCTGCGCCAGGTGCACCAGCGCATCGCCTCTGCCTTGACAACCCAGAGCGAGCAGTGCCCGGCAGGGACTGCAGATCCCCATTGGTGGCAGAGAAAGAAGAGCAAGGAATCTTCCATGGGAGAACCTAGGCAATAGGATGGGGTGTCAGTGTCCAATGTGTTCAGATGCACTCACAATGGTGCTTTTGCTCTTGCCTCAGAACATGGAAAAGAAGTGGGCAGACACAAATCAGCAGCTGGTTGCAATATCCAGGGATCAGTTATCAGAAGAAAATGCTAAGCAACTGGTGGAATGCTTAATGGATGACTGATTACCATTTGCCAAGTAATCTGGATTTGTTAGGGGCAGCATACTTCTGTCTCAAAAATTACTCTACAGATATTCTTAAGAAAATTTTGAAGAAAGGCTCATACACCCACATTTTAATGCAGTTGCTGTGGGTTTCATAAATGAAATCTGCTTTTATGTGTCAATGTTCCTAAAGATATGTGGGGTTTTTTTTTCACACATGCATGCATGCTAAATTTGAGAATCTAAGGTAAGGTCTTTTTATAGGGGATATGGAAGAGACAGGTCTTCAGCTAGCAATATGTCAGTGAGAGATAGCTGAGCGATGATTACTGAGAAGAAGAACAGGCCTGCAATAGAGGTGTGAGCTGCATTGCACAGCGCTTGCTGTGGGCCAGAGAGCACAAAGCAGTCTGGCCTAGTGGGCCTGAATATTTCTGCCAAACACTCTGCATCTCACACCTTTGCTCGGGCTCAGTGCAGAAATGCAGGATTGCAGGGGCTTCCTCCCAGAGCTGCGTGAGGCGCTGGCTCCTGCAGATGGGCCCTGCCAAGCTGTCCCTGCCTCACGCTGGCCTCGCTTCCCCTGGCACAAGAGCCGGGCCTGAAGGAGGCTGCCCTGTGCTCCAGCCTGCCGAGCAGCCCGGCTCCCTGCCCCGGTGCCCAGAGTGCTGCACACACTGCTGACCTTTGCCAGGAGTTGCAGGGCAGCCGGCAGAAGAGGAGGAATCCTCAGGCAGCCCAGCGGCCCTTGGCTGCCCTTGGCCTTTCTCTGCTGCTAGGCACACTCCAGACGGCCAATGCCTCCAGGCTGGGCTGTGTCCAGCACGGCTGCGCTTCCCCTCGGCAGCTGCCAGCTGCCACCTGGGCTCTGAGAGTGGAGGATTCGCCCGCTGCCAGGAACAGGCACCCAGGGCCCGGCTGCTGCCTCTTGCAGCTCCAAGGGCCTCCTTCCAGCCTGCCTCTGCCGGGGCTCAGCCTCCTCCGGCCTCTGCTGGGGCTGTGCTGGGGCTCCACCCCAGGCAAGGCCGGGCCCACTCTCACCTCCCAGGCGCTGACAGCTCTGCACCACAGGAGACCTTCCTGAGCACCCTCTCTGATCTTTCTGCTTTCTCACTTGAGCAAGGCTCTCCTCCAGCCAAAGAGATTATTGCATTTTGGGATACAAATCCAAGTGGTAGGAGCCCCAATGTTCTCCAGTCACAGCTGAAGGCCTGCATCTGCTCAGGGTGTTGGGTTGCCTCATTCTTCTTTTGGTTTCGCCTTCAAACGCCATTGCCCTTTCTGCCTCAAATAGAAATACCAAAGCTGGCCAAAAACAGACCAGTGGACCAGATTCCAAAGTCAGTGTGCTCTGGAGAGGATGAATGAAGAACATCCTTCTTCCCCACTTGCACACCATGCCAAAGACACCATGTCACTTTCCACCTTTAAGAAACAACAGACAATTCAGAAGAAATTCTTGAGCGTATTCGCAGAGTGAGAAGGAAGGGAATCTTCAAGGTGAGTTGTGGTTTCAGAAACTGTATTCATTTCCAATCCTACTCTGCAGTCCTATTAGACAATCCTACTCTAACCCTAACCTTAACCCTAATCCTAATCCTAATCCCAATCCTAATCCTAATCCTAATCCTAATCCTAATCCTAATCTACAATCCTGCTGTAAACTGGTTGACGAATAAATGGTCTTGATGTGATTGTCACATTGTTGTCTCTCTCCTCTTCTTCACTGAAACAATCAGTGGCACCAGGCTGGACGCAGGCTCAGCAAATGTTACAAATGGATGCTGCCAAAAGGGAAAAAAAACAAATCAACAAAAAATAATGGACCATGACTTTCCAAGTTCAGTGCTTCACAGTTTTCCTCTGGCTTATAGAAGGATGCAGGAAGAGGACCAATGGGACCATCTACACCTCCATCTTTATGTGCCGGACTTTGCCATCACAGGCAAATGTGGCCCAGAATCCCACTCATCCATTTATCCAGGTGTCTTCATCTTGCTAGGATTTTTGCCCTGCCAGTGCTTTAGAAATGGTGCTTTGTTTCTTTGGAATTTCTTCTTTTCAGGAATCTCTAAAGCCTCACACTGGTCCCTCTCTTTGAAAGACAGGCACTGTGCTGATTCCCACAGGGAGACAGAGCAGTGTCTACCTTTCCATGGCCTGCCCCTTGTGTGCTGGATGGCTCCTTCCTTCCCAGCAGGGCCAGCTCAGTGGCACTGGGCCCTGCAGTTCCCTCTCTGCCACACAACCCGGCAGTAACCCTGGCACAGTTCCCGTCTGCTTGAGCATGCCAGGCAGCAGATGGGGCTGGGACAAGTCCCTCCCAGCTGTCCCTGTTTGCGTGGCAGAAACCTCTAAGGGTGGGCTGGGGGGCGCAAACCAGGGCCACTCAGAGGCTCACAGTGAGCCCCCCAAGACCCCTCCTGCCCACAGCCAAATCTCTGACCCCTAGGCTGGGACTGGCTTCCTTGGGTTCCTGCACCACCATTTCATGTCTCTGTACTCTGCATTGCTCTACTTCAATTCTTTTGCCATTAGATAAAATTGAACACCCCACCAAATGACAAAAGAGGGAGACTGAACCAGCCAGAGGAGCTCCCTGACTCAGGAAATGCAGAGAGAGATGGAGTTACTCAGTTTTGTGAAGAACAGGCCCCCGGGAGACTTTATTGCCACTTTCCAGGACTTCAGAGTGGCTTTGAAGAAAGTGAGGGACATCTTTTATAACAGGGCCAGTTACAATAGGATGTGGGTAAATATTTTGAAACACAAATAGGATCTAATCAGAACTTGTTTACTCGGAGCATGGTGCGACCCTGGCACAGGTTGCCCCAAGAGCTTGTAGGTGCCCCATCCCTGCAAGCATTCCGGCTCCAGTGGGAAAGGGCTCTGAGCAACCTGATCTCTTTAAAGATGTCCCTGCTCATTGCAGGACACTTGCACCAGAGGACCTTTACAGGGCCCTGCCAGCCCAGCCCAGTCTAGGATTCCTCACCATTTTCATTTGAAGAGCACCAAGAGTGGAGGTGAGGAGGAAGGGGGCTCATGTGATGCCTTGGACTTGAGTGGAGGAGGAGCCCATCCCTCAGAGCCTGTTTCACCTGCAGCCCCTTCACATTTTACCTGCAGGAGCTCCCTGGCAGACCAGCGCTGCTCCTCGTCTCTCTGCAGGCAGCAGCTCAGGAAGTCACGCAGGCAAGGCGAGAATCGGTTGGGCTGCTGCAGCCGTGGGGTCCCTACTGTGGCTATCAGTTGTGTAGCCTGGAGGAAAAGGAGACACCAGGCTCCACTTGCTGCTTTCACATCTCTAAGTGCTCTCCCACCTCCCTTAGTTTAACCTCTGTTCTTCAGTGGCAGTTTCTGCCCTGGCAGAGACCCAGAGATGATTTTCCTTTACCAACCAAACACCCAAACCCTGATGCAGCCACAGCTTTTCCACCATCCCGAAGATCTTGCCTTGGCAGCTGATTTCATTGACTGACCTAGTTAGTGGGAACTACATCAGCAAAAGAACATGTGCTTCCCTAAGGATTCACACCAGCTTGAGAGGCTTTTTGGAAGAGGGACTATGCTATACAAATTAATTTCAAGGCTTAGTACATGAAAGGCATGTCTGCAGTGCTTGTTGGTCCTTTAAGCGCACGTGCCCAAGAACAAAACTCATCATTCTTTTTGTGCTTTTCTTGAAAACAATGGTAATTGGAAGGAAAGAAAGGGAATTCATCAATTAATCCCCAGGTAAGAAAATCAACATTTGCAATCTCATCTTCAGCACAGACATATTTAGATGCCTGCACAAATGTATTGGGATGAAAATTCCTGCTTGGGCACAAAGGAGCCACCTGCAGCTCTGTCTCTCAGCAGTCTGAAAATCGCAGGTTCCCATTTTGCAGCAAAAGAAAAATTGTCATGGTCAGAAGAAGGAGAGGTGCCATCTCTATCGCCACCCTCTGCTCATTTGGCTGCTCAAGTCAATGCATTAATGGTAGGCCCATGCCAGAAAGAGCCAGGAAACAAAGGGGAGGCTTTGGCAGCCTGTCCGCATCACCAGGCTCTGGCTTGGTGACACAGAGAATGTGCCTTTTGCTAGGAGAGAAACACGGTGACTGAGTGTTTCAGCAGCACTGTACAAGAAGCAGAAGAGACTCAGTGGTCTTTACACTCTCATGCCCAGGTTTCAGGCATGTTTCCCAGTGAGAAGAAACTGCTCAGGGAGTTAGGCTCATCTCTAAAGATCACAGTTTTAGAAACTTTGTTGGGTTTGTGTTGCCTTCCTTCCTTTCTGGAAAGATAACAGCAGTTGTCAGATGCTTCTTTTCTGCTCTTAAGGCCATCTCCACAGCCAAAGGACTGGAAGCACTTAAAAGGCAAAGGAAAGTGTTGCCTGAGAATAGAGTTTGTTTGGAGTTTGTTTGCATGTGGTAAGGCTTGTATTCCCCCACTGCTGAACCAAAACTACAGCAGATGCTGATGTGTTGCAGGCACATTTTTAGGAGGGGTCCTTGGTGGAAGCAGTTCAGGCAGATGGCAATGGGCTTTTGTCCAATGGCACGCAGGACAACGGACAGGTGAGAAAGACAGTGGGATCAGTGAGTATTTGCTCCTTACCGTGATGGGACTTTGGTTCCAGTAGGGAGGTTCTTGCTCTATCATTTCAATCCCCACAATTCCAAAAGACCATATGTCCACTTTGGGACCATATGGTTGACCTGTCAGCACTTCGGGCGCCAGCCACCAAGGAGTCCCGACTACCGAGCACCGTCTGCTCTGCTGAGGGCTGAGCTGAGTAGAGAGGCCAAAATCACCTGAGGAGAAAGCAAAAGACTGTTTTTATTTGAATTCTGTGCAATTAGGAAAGCAAGCCAAAGAATTCCCCAGTAGAAGTGTTTGAAAATGTGCTGTTGAATCTCCTGGCATTGGCGACTTTTAAACTCCCCCCATTTTTTACACTGTCTCCAGTAGTGTCTTTTGTTCTTTGGAAGCTTTAGACTTGTAACTCCCTCCCTCGGGAAGGGACACACACAGAGCAAGGCCACTCTTGACTGCTTGTTCCTTCTCCTATCCCTGTGCACGTTGCAACTGTGCCCTCAGCTCACAGCGAGTGTCCCTGTGCTGCCACCAGCACCATTTTTGGGGAGCTGGCTGTCACTCCAAGCAGCCCCACCCCCACATCCCTGGAATGCTGCTCCTGACCAAGAATACACTGACCCAGCTTGACAGAACCATCGGTTTTGAGAAGGATGTTATCACTCTTCACATCTCTATGAATCACATGGTTTGTGTGAAGAAAATGCAGTCCTTGCAGGCACTGAGAGAGAAAACAGAAAGAGGAGGGCAAAAATGAGTGATGTGATTTCATCCCATAAGAAAGGCAACAAAGAATCCAAAAGATTCCCTCTCCAGGGAAATGGGCAGTAATGGCAGAACACAGTGCCACTGAGAGGAAGTGCTTGCTGCTCCAACACTTGCAGAGCAAGACCTTTCTGAGGAAAGGCATGTCAGCTTCTGAAAGAGCAACAGCCAGGATGCAAACCAGCCAGGATGACTGCTGCTGCAGTGCATGTGCTCAGAAGCAAAGAGCCTTTTGGCTGCACTCCTGTCCTTGGATGCTGAGGCCTGAGAGAAACGAGTCTCTCTCTTTTTTCTTTGCTGATCATTTCAAATCAAGCCACCAGCACCTTTGCTTTCACAGGCAAGGAATGCAGTGAAGACAGACTCCAGGCAAACATTTAGAGAGGCAAGGTGGAGAACAGCAAATAAAAAGACATGAGCCAGAGCAAGAATACAACAGCAGGAGAGAAGAGTATTGGCACTGAGTACAGGGAGTGCAGGGGCACTGGCAGGCCTTTCACTTGAGATGCTTTTACTTGCCCATAGCATAGCAGCAACACAGAACCAAAGCTTGGCACAGGAAATCACTGCAGGTCTGAGCCCCTGTTTCCCAGACAATCCTGCCCAAGCCCTTGGACACACAGATGGGATTGCTGACCTCGCGACTGATGGCTGCTGCCTCATCTTCATACAGGGAGGTCGTGCTGAGGATATCGTTCAGGGTGCCTCCGTCCATGTACTCCAGCACCAGCCAGAGTTCCTCACCCACAAGGTAGCTGAAAGAAGGAAACAAGGCTGTGGAGATGAGCATGCATGGCTATGTTGATTTTTGCTTCCAGGTTTCTTATTTCCAGATGCCTTTGTGACAAGGACAGAATCATAGGAATAGATATTCCCTCTTGGCTGTGCATTGTTTGCAAGCTGTGCAGTCTCAAGGAGAAAGGCACAGCTGTGAAAAAGGAGATGTCTTAGATGGCTGACAAGTGAAAAATGCAGTTTAGAAACAGCCCAGATAAAAAACCGTTCAGGCATGGTGTTTCTGGAAAGAAGCACCTAGTCTTCCTGGCATGCCCAGCAATGGCAAAGAGTGGCAACAATCCAAGGGAAATCCATTTTAGGAGGGTTCATCAGCACTTCAGAAGCTTGAAAAAATCAATCCCAAATAAATGTGGAGGCAGTAAACTTCGAGTCTGATGACTAAGGAAGATACAGCTGATCCAGGTATTGAATAATTTTGGAATAATTTTCAAACTAGGTGTGCCAGGGAAGACTCATGCAGACAGGATGCACTCCCTTCTCATCCATTGGAGATGAGTAGAGAGATAGGAATAAATAAAAATTAACAGCTCTACTTTCTGCCACTGACCAAAGTGGGTTTTTAACCTCTCATGTTTGCTGTATGTAAATGCACACATGGGATAAGACCATAACCACTCACCTGTCTAAATAATTCACAACATTGGGACTCCTGTACCTCTTCATGATTTGGATTTCATTAACACTTCGTTCCATCCTCCTTGGTCCTTGAATATCTATTTTCTTTATGGCCACCTAAAATGACATTGAAAATCAGTAACTTGAGCAGTTGGCGGCAGGAGACAACAATGCACATGGAGCAAGTGATTTTGCAATGACAGAGCTGAGCTGTGCCAAACTGCCTTGTGATTAGGCACTGCAGTAATTAGGAACTGACATTCCAACAGCCTATTTCTCTTCTCCCTTGGGAACTCGTTACAGGACACGTGGGGCCACTGACATTTTGCCTTGTCCACTTGGTAACAGTTGTGTCTCAACTATCACACACAGACGTCTGAGCACAATCTCTGCTGCTCTTTCTAGGATTCAGAAGAAGTATTCCATGCCTTAATATTCTGTGGATACATCTTGGGCTATGGGCAGGGCTTAGGGCTTTTAGGGCACCTTGCAGATCTCTCCCCATGTGCAGTTGCCAAGTGCAGCACTGCAGGTGGCTAAGGAACTACCAGTAACTTTCCGATGGATTTGCTGGCAGCCAGAATCGAGAATTCAGGACTGTGAAGCTGTAGCCCCAAAGAGCAGGGAGGTGCTCTAAGGCACCACCTTTGTTTTAGCAATGGAGAGCGAGTGAGCGCGTCCTTGTCTGAAAGAAAGCGCTGCCCTGCGTGCCTTCCTTCCGGCAGCTGAGGAGGACAAAGTGCCAAATGTATTTTGCAGGCTGGCACCAGTCTGTGCTTCTTGTGCCTTTTCAGCACGGCTCTAGCCAAAGCTGCATCCACAGCTCACACCAGAGGGGAAAGCCCCTCAAGAGCAGCAGAGTCTGCAGGGGCTGTTGACATTTACCTCTCCTCCTGTGGCAGTGTCGAGTGCTTTAAACACCTCTCCAAAACTCCTAGAAACAAAAGAGAAGCAGAGAAAGGAGAAGCCATTTAGATCTTGCAGTGAAAGCCAGCCCACACAGGAGATCTGTGCTGTAAATGCCTAAAACCTGCAGGACACTGGAAGCATGGAGA
The DNA here is from genome assembly GCF_028551555.1 of Melozone crissalis. Taxonomy (NCBI): domain Eukaryota; kingdom Metazoa; phylum Chordata; class Aves; order Passeriformes; family Passerellidae; genus Melozone; species Melozone crissalis. Next base: position 13,310,240 of record NW_026535783.1, on the reverse strand, counting down.
TGTCCTTGACAATGCCTTCTGAGCACACTTAGAAATTCTGATCAGCACTGACAATCTAAGCCCAGTGCCTGAACACATTTGCAGCTTGTCTGACTTCACGCCTGATACCTATTCCACCAGCAAAACACTTGATGCATAGTTATGTAAAATTAGCATTGCTTGGACTCACCCACTGCCAATATTTTCCAGTTCAATGTATTTGATGATGGGATTTTCCATCTTCACCATTCTCCCTGAGGGAAACAAAATGCAAGATGTTTACTTTAAAGCAGAGATCCCACCTTCTCAGAGATACAAAAGGCAGCCCCACTGTCTGGGGCTCTGAGCCCTCGCTTGGTTAGCCAGCTCTGAGCTGGCTAACAACAACAGGAACAGGAACTGGAAACACAAGAAAAGAACAGCACGTCCACAGCGCAAGTCTGGCTGGCACAGAGACTGATTTCTTGCATCCTTTGAAGTCAGAGGCCTCTTGACAGCAGAGGAGTCTCCTCTCAGAGGAGACTGAGACCAGAAGAGAATACCTACCAAGGAAAATAAGTTTGTCATCTTGAAACGTTTAGGAGAGCTGGATCTAGCAGTGCCTTTGTTTTCTTGGCAATAAAGACTGCGAGATTTAGAAAAGGTTTCCGACTTGCTAAGATTAAATGCACCTGCACATCCAGAATCAATTGGTCTGAACAGATGTCAAGTTCAGAACAGGAGGAATATTGCCAAGTGTTCCCATCTTTTCCACCTTGCAGCAGTTTGCCATAAGAATGCCTCTGCGTTAGTAAACCAGAGCAGCTCATGCCAGAACCAATTGCGACGGGGCTTTCAGCATCAAGACCCTCACCCTTTATGAGCAGGCTGAGCTCAAAGACGCCCCTGCCCGTGCCCTGCGTGAAGAACCACGCCGCTTCTCTTCACCCTGACAGCGCGGATCAGTCGCTCCCATTGCACTCGCCCTCTCGGCACCGCACATGTCCCCATCTTCCCAACTCGGCACGGCGGGCACAGGCACAGAAGACAGCAATGCTCCTCAGGCACCCCTGTGACACAGAGAGCTGCCCAGAGCAGATGCTGACCCTCTTGTGAGTCCAGGCCGTGCGAGGCAGAAGCCGGCCCAGAGAAGGGGCTGCTGCCTCAGGCAGCTCCGCGCTGCAGCAGCCGGGCAGCAGCGGGACCCTCCCAGCTAAGGGAGGCTCCAGCCTCTGCAGTCCCTCCAGCCCCCAGGGGCAGGGCAGCGACCACAACAAGGCTGGCAAAGCCCAAGCATGAGCACTGACAGACACTGATGGGAAGAAGCCACAGCCAGCCTGAGCCCTGTACAAGCTTTTGCCCCCATTCAGGACACAACAGGATGGGCTTTGAGATCAGCCCCACCGAGGTGTGGATCAGTGCCCTTTTTGTCCCAACAGGTGATGGTAGACACAGAATCCACTGGGCTCTCTTCTCAATTCTTCCAGGTCTTATCTGAGAGCACAGCACTGGCAGCTCGTATGGGCAAGAAGCAGATTCATTGGGTTGTGCTGCAGAATCACAAAGGGCTTGATTTGTTCTCCTGGAGACTGATCTCAGCAGGGCTTCTACCAGTGGCTAGAACTAAGGCAGTCACAGCCTTCTGCTGATGCAGGAACAATTCCTGCTTCTGCCTTCGGCAGAGAGGGAAGCCCAGGCAATCTCCAGCCAGTCTAAGCTGCCCTCAGAGGCAGCAGGAACACCCAGAGCTCTCTCTTGCTGCCTTGGAGCAATGCCAGCACTTCTGTGACACTGAAGTGAGGAGAACCCTTTGGTACAGCTCTGCTGACATGTGCACACAATACACTGTCCCTCAGATAAGAAAGATAGCAGACGTACTGTGTTGCTCCAGGGAGTCACCCGCCATCTCCAGTTGCTGAGCAGCAGCTGGGTCAGCACGGGAGGTGAACCAAGTGCTCAGGCTCCACGTCTTCGGCTGGGGAGCAAAGGCTCCTTGGGACGGCGATGCTGCAGCAGCTTCAGTGTCAGATTTGGTGTAGATCTGAGAGAAGAAATGAGTTGATGTCAGGAAGGTGTGGCAGAGATTGCCCTGAAATGCAAGAGAGATTGCCATTTGAAATGCAAGCCCTTAGGAAGCTGCTGTCAGCCACATGCAGAGATCCTCAACCGGATTGCTTTGGATGTCCACTTGTGAAACCAAATGCTCAAAACCAAAGGCTGGTTTTACTCAAGTTCATAGCCACTTTCTTGTTCTAAAGGATGACTGCAGCAACGACCGCTCCAATTCCTCCCAAAGACTCCTTTCCCCCTCCTAGGTCTGCAGATACATTTGCAGCTCCTCATTCTAATGTTCTACCTCCTGCCATGAAATTCTCTTTTTCTGCACCTTCCTTGGGACGTGCTTATCCTGCAGCCTCTCTGGATGGTACAGTTCCTGGGCCTCATGCCAGCTTCGGGGCTCTTGGTTGCCCGTCATTTGCTGGAACTCTCTGCAGGCTGCCAGGTAGGATGGGGAACCTTCCACCTGAAGTCAAACAGAACAAAGCAGTCAGAGACTACAGCTTGTCCCCGTCAGCCAGGAGTCATCGACTGGGAAGAAAGTAAAGGACAGGAGGAGATTCACAAGGGATACAGACAGCTTGTAGCTCATATTCCAAATCTATGTGAATGACCATGTTCACCTGCAAAAACACCTCAAGAAACAAGGTCACCTGGAAGAAGCCAGCAGGAGTTCATTGGGATGACTGCTGGCTAAATGGCCAAGGGAGTAATGCCACTGTCTAGAGCATCAGCTGAGATTCAGCAGAGCAGGAAGTGTCCTTGAGAGCAGCTCTGACAGAGGCCTCATCAGGATGGCACTCAGAGGCAACACCCCACCCCCCTGCTGCTCTGCACTGCAAAGGCAAGGAGGGCAGAAACCACCCCTTGGGTGACTGCAGTGCCTATTGATATTTCACTCGCTTTTCTAAAGCCTTTTGCTCCTCAAGGAGGCAATTAATTTTCTCTTTGATGATTTTAATTTTTTTGTCTGTCCTCTCCTTCTTTGCCTTGATCCTAGCCTCAGTTTCCTGCAGCTGCGCCGGCACCTGTTTTTCCATGTGCTGTAAATAACAACGGAAAGGACTCTCTTTCATGAGTGGAGTGGCTGCCATTCTTTCATTCACCTGTTTTTGTTGACTGTCCCTCTGCATAGGGAGATTCTTCTCCTCTTGGATGTCTTCATTCCCCCTCTTCACTGCCATGTCACTCTGAGCTTCGGGCAGCTCTGCTTGTGGTTCTACCTTGATGTTCTGTGCACACAAATGCAGAGCAAGTGACTGGGAGCTGCCATCAGACTCAGCTTTTCCCTCTTTTAGCCTCAAAATCACATTGGTTCATCCCCTTTCTTCTGCTTCCCTACCCACATCTGCTTCCATTGAACCCTCCTGTCCCAGGGCTGTTCTCTGCAGATTCCAAGGCTCTGTGCTTCCAGTGCCTGTGGGATTCCTGGCCTCCTCAGTCCCAAGAGCTGTTGTTTATGCCCTTCTTCCTGCCCTTCCCTCTGTGCCCTGGCCAGTCAGGCTTACCTGGTCTTTCTCCTGTGGCACTTCCACCTGCTGCCCGAGCTGCTCTTCCTGCTCTCGGGCTGGGAACAGCTCTCCCTGAGTCTGGCATGGTGTCTCTGATGAAGCACTCTGCTCCTGCTCTCTCTCTAGAAGCACCTGCACAGAAAGCAAGAGAAGACGGGTTTCAGCTTCCCATATGACCTTTGTGGGCCAAGACCCAAAGACTGCTGGGCTCAAACGTTCCCAAAGCACTGTGCTGCCGCTCTGCTGGGTCATTCTCTGTTTGAGGGGAGGCACAGATTCCAAAGTGACCCTGGCCCTACAATCAGGGGCCATCTGGGACTGAAGCTGCAAGAGCCTCTCAGGCAGCTGACAGGGAAGGTGTGGCATTTCTCAAGGGTCTGGTAAGGGCCTCCCTCTGCTTCTACCATGTCCTGTTTGTCTCTCCTGAAGGGATGCATTTAGGTGAGCACTGCATCTTCCACTGCTTTGGAGCAGAGCCAGGAAGATTCAAATAGATAGATAGATAAACAGATCTCACTTTTATAATCTCTCTTTACTATACTGTGGGATTTACATTCTTTGAACGGAGAGAGATCTAGATCTCTCTCCTAGGTTTTTTTTAAGGAAAGGTAGTGAGAAACTTAGAGAAGAAGAGAAAACAATATTATCTCTACTTGCTGTTCTTTTTGTTTAGTACATGAAGAATGTGTATAGTGATTGTTTACTGAAAGTGATTTGTTAATTGCATTTTAGGGATAGTTGTTTAGATTGATTAGGTAATTAGATAAAAGACTGTGTGGAGACAGTCACTTGTTTTTCTTTAGTATCTTTTTAGTATAGTATTTCTTTACTATAGTTTTACATAGTACTAGTGTAATATAACGTAGCTTAATAAAGCATTTGCTTAAACTTCTACATCATGGAGTCAAAGCATATTTTTCGCCACGTGGGGGGTCACCCTGAATCAATAATGTCCTTTCTGTCGCTACACACATCAACAGTCGGTAGCAGTGCCCCAATCAGAAGCCATCCTGAACTTGCTCTCCTGTTGCTTCAGTAACCCACACTCTTGGGGAATCTGGAGCATGTGGGTCCTTATGGAATGCAGTCAGACCCAGAGCACTGCACTGGGAACTGCACTCTTTGTGCATCTGTGCTCGGGCAAGTTCTTCTCTTGCACTTGACCACACTGATGGTGCTAAAGTGGCTGGAATCAGAAATGCAGCCCAGCCCCTCCCACCTCCTCTAATCTCTGAGGGCCAGCTGGAATTTAAACGCATTGATTTCCTGCTCAAGTCCAAAACAGCACACACTGATTCCCTGGGCTGCCAAAAGACACGGGAGCCGTTGACTGGAAAATGATGGGCAAGCCCTGCTGGCCGGTCTGGCACCAGAGCAGCTCGTTCTGCACCAACATCCCTGCCCCAAACTATGTGTTCTTGTGCAAAAATACTGCATTATCCAGAACTGCCTCTTTGAAAACTAAAATTCTAGGAGAATTTCTGCTGGTGCTGTAAAAGTGCAGGAAAGACTGAGACAAAGCTCCCTTGCTCCCTGGAGAAGGAGAAATTGCACCAGGGTTCTCTTTCTATCAAACAAAGAAATCAACAAAATATGAAAGTGTTACTCACACCACGGTCTAAAGCACTTGGATGCAGTGAGGGGATGTCTGGAAGGGAAACAGGCCTTGCGCTGAGCTTTGGATCTATGGATCTAAGGCAGCGATTTATGGAAGTCCGCCTGAAGGTGCCTCATGAGCCCCCCATTGTCCAGGCTAAAGCTCCCTCAGCACCTCCTCCCTGGCCTTGTGCTGCACCCCCTTGCCCAGCTCCCCTGTCCTTCTGTGCACACGCTGCAGCCCCTCCATGACTTTCTGCTCCCCAGGGCCCATAAGTGCACACAGCACTCCAGCTGTGGCCGCAGCGCTGCCCAGCACAGGGCCACGCTCACTGCCCTGCTCCTGCTGCCCCACTGCTGCTGGCACAGCCACCATGCCCTTGGCCTTCTTGGCCCCCTGGCCACACGCTGCCTCATCTTCAGCTGCTCAAGGCCGCCAGCCCAGCATCCTTTTGGCCCACGTGGCTCCCCAGCCACAAAGGTGCCCATTTCACTTCAGATACAGCAGGCATCATTGCAAGATGGCCTTCCTGTTCTAACACCTCATGTTCCAAGTAGATATTAGCCACTGCCCCTTCTCACCAGCGAGGGCTCCTTGTTGAGCTCCACGTGGCATCTGAGCTCCGGGTGCAGCCTGTCCCCGCACTCGCTCAGCAGGTGCCTGGACACAACCGACAGGGCGCTGGCACTATGCTTGTTCAAGTGCAGACCCTGCAGGGCCGTGACAGCCTCCGGCCTGCCCTCTGCCACTGCCCTGACAGAGTCTGCTGCTCGCTCCGGGGAGGCTGAGGTGACATCAGCCCCTGCCTGCAGCTCAGCCGTGCCCTCGGTGGTTGCGGCGCTGGTATTTCTGCGCCCAAGGCCCAGGAACCTCTGCAGTATCTGCAACAGAAAGAAGGGCAGGAAGAGAGGGACGTTCCATGGCCTGCTCCAAGCACAGCGCTGGGCCTAGCAGTGCCAGAAGGCCCAGCCCAGGTGGGGATGGCCACAGGTACCTGCGCTGGTCTGTGGAAGCAGCCGTGAGTGGGGTCCTGCTCTTCTGCCCCATCCTTGCCCGCATCTGGCAAAGAGCAAATGCAGCCAGAGCTGAGGGGCTGCGGGAGAGGCCGGAGAACATGGCCCAGCCCTGCATGGCCCAGGCAGGGACAACCCCTGGGTGCCCAGGGGACAGAGCACAGCCAGCAGGGGCAGCCCCAGCCCCTCTTACGTCCTGTCTTTGGGGACATCCTTAGGGGCAGGGATGGGATGGGGCCAGGCCGGCCGCAGGCACCAGCTCTGCGGCCCGGAGCTGCCACTCACTGTCCTGCACTGGCTGCAACTTCTCCGGCTCTGCAGGCTGCTGTGCTGGGGAGGCTGCAAGCCCTTTCTTTTTCTTGCCCCGAAGCACCCTGAAGAGCCTGAGTACTCTGCCTGCCATCTCGCTTTTTAGTCTCTAGACAACTTTGAGCCTGATACCTGGGAAAAGCTCTGATTGAGAAAGTCCCGCAGTCTGGCCGCAAGGCCAGCCGCAGGAATTACGCCTTGGAAAAGCTGCGGGTCAGTGACGAAAGAGCTGGCTGTGTGGGGCTCCTCACAGCACAGCTCTGCCACGTCCTCTCCTCTCACGTGCACCGAGCACTGTGGCGTTGCTCCGTCACCGCCAGCAGCCACTTCAGCACGTGTCACAAAGGGCCCTGTTCCATTCCATTCCATGGTAACCGTGCTGTGCCGTGTCAGCAAGGGCCCTTGGACACGCTGCCAAGTGCTCTGGGGCTACCCCAACCCTGCCCCAAATGCCTCTGATTGGAACAAATCCATTGCCCCAAGTGTATAAGACATCCTGGGACACAGCAAGCCCAGCCAAGTGCTCAGGGGAGGACTCTCCACGGTGCCAGGCCAGCACAGGCTGGCTCTGGAGCAGAGCAGCTTCCAGCAAGCTCAGGGCAAACACATCTTGCCAAGAGTTAAAACTCACCACATAGGGGAGGTGGCATGAATGTGTGCATCAAGGCCTTTGAATTCACAGCTCCCCAAGACAGCTTTGGGGCACTTGGCTGGACAAACAGGATCCGGCTCAGACCTGTGCTCAAAGGCGGGCAACAAACCCTGCCGCAGGTGCTTGGCTTGGTCTCTGCAGGCCCAGGCAGATGCCAAAGCTGCTCTTCACATCCTTCCCCTGCCCCTCAGCCAAGTGCGAGGACTGAAGGAAACACAGGAAGTCAAATGGAGACACTTGCACCTGTCACATTGGGGGCTCCTGGGGAAGCAGTTTCCTTGGCAATCAAGCCCCTCTCTTCCAAGGGCACTCCCCAAATGTGTACATTTCCTGGGCAACACCAACCTGCCCTTAAGTGCGGGGTGCGGAGGTTCATGGGCATCACACCATAACCAATATGATCCAGTGAAGCTAAATTTATTATTCCTAAAAGGAGTCTATTTATAATAAATCTCTACTGTCTATGCCTCTCTAGCTAATATATGACAGGTTAATCCTAGTTGTTCACACTTCTAAAATAGAATGCGGATTGGATTATCTAAGTTTTCATGTGTCTTGCTGGGGTTGTATGGCCCCCCCATGGCTCACTTTCCCAAGCTTGCTGACAAACATGCTAAGTCCTGATGACTCTTCTTCTTGCGTCTTCTTCAAGGATATACCAACCCCATTTCTGAATATGTCCATAATTCATTCTTTGTGAACGTGTCCATTATTGCAAGCAGGCTGGATTGTGCATCAGCTCAATAAGGCCGTTGTCTTGCAAAAACTCCTCCACCTGCAAAATATCTTCAACAGTTCCCCGCTTTTGGTTTTGCACAAGCCAGACTGATTTAAAAGCACGGTCAATTTCTTTTTGCCCACAGCGTAGTAAGCAAAGCACTATTAGCAGAAATGAAAAAAGAATGAAATACAAAGCCAATAATATGTAAGATTATTTATTCATTACATAGCCAAGAATACCTAATACCAAAGCATACTAAGTCCTTGAGCCAGCCTCTTATTTCCCAGGATTTTAGCCATTCATCCAAAGAATTCAAAACAACTGTCAGCTTTATCATGTTCTCCTTAAGCAATGACACTTTCTTGTCCATAGATTCAGAGTGCTCAGAGAGATTCATGCAACACATCCCTTCAAAATCTTCACACCCATCTCTCTGTGCTAGCAACAAAAACACTATTGCAGCCCTATCCTGTAATACAGCGTGGCGTATGCTACCTACATCAGTGGTAAGCTCATTCAGTATTGCAGATGTAATGTTAATTGGTTGGTCTGTCCAACAAGCCAATTGTTTGAATTGTGTAAGGGCCTGTGATGAAGCTACTCCTGGTGTAAAAAGTGATGCCAGTATAACCAAAGGCATATTCTACAATTCTACATTATCCTTACAGTCTGAGCCTAATAGATGCACACTACGTTTTGCACATTGGAATTTGTGCCTGATGTCAAGCATCTGTTGAATGCTAGAGGCAAACAGTGTCAATTTCCCAAAATAGCACAGTCCTCCTCATGCTTTCTCAGGAATCGCAGGCTAAGTTTAATCTCCACAAATGAGAAAAACTCCAGGAGGTGACATCCTTGCAGATTTTGGTTTTAGGGATACAACCATGTCCAATTGGCACAGTCTGCCGTGGTATTGTAATACCAGGAAGAAACAGGAGATATCCAAGTGCCATCATCACCGGGTTTTCCTGATTTCTCCCTAATCAGCTCTTTACCCCTGTGGTACTCATAGAACAAACAGTAATTTCCCGGTACTGATGCCAAAATATCTAATTCCTGTGGTCACTCTCTTGTAGTATTTAAACCTTGAACGATTGTAAATGCCTGAATTCCTAACGGATTTCTAGGGATGCTTTGTTTTTCACACCAAATTTCTGTGATCATCCCATTTTGATTAGTGCACCAATTTGAACAGGCCTTACTTAAGTTGCCATAAATTTGAGCTCTGGTCTAATTTCCCATTTCTTCCATTGAGTCTAAAGGAATTCCAATGAAACAGGTGCCAAATGGATCTGAAGGTGGAGCTAGTGATAGGCAGAAAGGTTCCTGCATTGTTCTGTTAGCCTATGGAATCCTCATGTTAGCTCGCTGCTTTATCTTGTATACCCCCTGCGTTTCTTAATCACTCCACTAAGCAACATTGTTAATATTTGCCAGACTGGTGCCATTGTCGCCCTTGTGGTCCATCATGCCTGCGCTTTGCCCAAACTGCTTTAGCTTGTTCTCACTCCAAATCTCTCAAGTGATGTGTTTGTGGTATTGCTATTCTTCCTCTACATTCTGTAGCTAGTATCTTGCTCTCTAGCACAATTTGATTTACTACAGCAATTAAAGCAAGTTTAAACTGCAATTGCAGTAACAATCTTTGCGTATATATTTCTATCAAAGATACATCTTAGAGAAAACTCTGATATCTTCGTGAGTTATGCCTTAAAAATTTAGCTAATGCCATTCTCGGGGTACTAGTGTTAAGTGTGTAAGAGCAGTTATTGCATATTATGTTGATAGGCTTAAATTATTGCTTTTCCCTCGGACCACTAATCAATTATGTTCTTGACAAACTTGTCGCCAAGTTTTTTAGTTACACTTGATACAATGAACCTTAAGCCATGGCTTACATGCACAACTATGCAGATACCAAGCATTTTCTCTCTTATTTACAACTTGTGAGGGAAGTGAAGGTCCATGTTGCTGGAATCCAACGAATGCCTTTATCTGTAAGTAAGCACATAGACCTTCTTCCTCTTCATTTCACTGTAGCTGGTCCTTGCCACAACCCTGCTGCTGGACTTTTGAACATGACCTGAATGCCGTCAGGCAATTCCTCCCTTGGATTATGTGTGAGGGCATGATGCACAAGAATATGTGCATCTTCCCTATCTCCTGCTGTTCTGAGCTAACTTGGCACAAAATTGGCTTTAGCTGTTTTTTTCTCAGGGGATAACCCTGGAGTTCCCCCTTTTTGTTTTTGCAGCATGTCCTTGAACATCTGATGGGCACGCTCAATAATTGCCTGTCCAGTAGGATTGTGAGAAATACCAGGGTCATGTCAAATACCCCATAAATTACAGAAACCTTTGAATCTTAAGGAACATCAAGCAGGACTATTGTCAGTCTTAATTGCTAAGGGGACACCTAATGCGGCGAAGAAATTGAACAAATATTTCTCAACATGACGTCTCACCTGTTAAGGGAGTACCCTATAAAACACAAGCATAGGTATCAATGCAAACATGTACCAATTTTTCCTGACCAAATTCTTATACATGAGTTATATCCATTTGCCATAACTGCGAGGGGTGAGTACCCCTAGGGCTAACACCATGCCTAAACCAATGCCATCTCGTTGACCGGTCAGGACAGGATCACGCAATACTAGAAGCATCAGCAAAGGGAATAGCAAATTGTTTACCTAACATTTTTGCAGATTGATGAAGAAATGCATGGGAGGTTTTGGCCTGTCAGCCTGTACCACTTCCCTGTCACCTCTGTGCCACCATGGCCCTCGGCTGCCCCACAGCCCTCAGCCCCAGCAGCAGCTCAGGGTCAGCGTCCCTTTGGCGCCACCGCCCCCTCAGCCCCCTCAGCCCCCTCTGTCTCACCGTCCTTCAGCAGCTCCTCAGGGGACAAGGCCTGGGGCAGCGGCAGCTCCCACCGCTCCAGGGACAGCCGGGGCTGGAAGTGCTGCTCCGCCCGGCCCGGCCGCCAGCTCGGACCCAGCACAGGGACAGGGGACACAGGGGGAACCGGGGCAAAAGCAAGAGGTGAAAAAGGCAGCCGAGGAGGGAAAGAGGTAAAAATGCAGCCTGGGCTTACACAGCTCAATCTATGCATCTAAACTTCCACATACCTCTTACTAAATAACTAAGCATATTTCTAGAACTATATCTAAGCATCTAAATTTAAGCATCTAAATGTAGGCGTCTAAATGTAGGCATCTAAATGTAACTCTATTAATGTATAAATGTAGATCTCAAAATCTAGAAATGTAACTAATTCTATCCCATCTAGAACAATAGAGATTAATTTAACTATATAGATGTATATATATGCACATATAAACACACCTCTGTAAATCTATAAATGTAACTATATGGATATAGAAAGAGAATTGTAGAAATCGATAATTCTATGTGTACACTAAGGGATTCCACCCGTCTGATGCTCACAGGCTCTCCCTCTGGTCCTTCTTCCCATGCAGGGCAGCCCTCCTGACAAGGCAGATCAGCTGGAAGTCTGGGAAGCAAAGGGAACACTGTGTCAATATTGGCCTCTCTGCATTATTTGCCCTTTTGGAATTAACTGCCCTTCTATCAAAGTCTGTAAAAGATGGGCCGAAAGGCAAAATCTCACTTGGCAATTTGTAGCCTGCTCTTCAAAGAGCCAGACTCCTTCCAGAAGTTTATAACTTGTGAAGTTTTGAAGTATCCCAATACACTGAAAGCCCTCAGTGTATTGGGATACTTTCGCAGGGCCAAGGGCCCCCATGAGAGCTTGAAACACAGACAGACCCAGCTGCCACAAAGAAGCCCAGCCTGGTTCTTTCTCTGTGCTGACAGAGACACCTCAGGGATGAACAGCTGGGTGACAAATGACCAGGTAATATTCGCTGAGGCATTTATGTATTAGCTGATGGACGTTGTTAGTGATTATAAGTATTTAGAAATAGCATCAGTTAGAACTCTTTTAGCTGCTTGTAATATAATAGAATCTATCAGCTTAAGTTTGCACTGCGTTGCTCATAGAAACAGTAGCGTAATGAATATAATATCTATGCATCACGTATGGAAACAACTGTGTGATGAACATATTGTGTTATAGACCCTAGCAAAACATAACGGGAAAAAAGGCTTGTGTGTAACTAAAATCAGTGTAAGGCTGTCCACTGACCAACCTGTCCAAGTGATAAAATAATCCTGACACAAACCAGAGCACCAGAGGACAATTAGAGAATGTCATGTGAAATTTAGGGAGAACCTACTAAAGCCTTATCTGAGGATGTGAAACAGCAGGAGACACAAGCAGAAATAAAATATGTTGACATGATGCACAGGATGTCATGCAGTAAACCTGAGTGCGAAGCAGTCAAATTAAGGAGTTCCCAAAAGATCAGAAAATTCCGAAGAATGCTTGAAAAATTCATGAAACACATGAATATACTTGCCTCTCAGCAAAGTAACACCATAAAGCTAACACTGACACTTAGCACCAGGTGTTGTTTGGGTGTTAGCCCCGAGCACCACAGTGCTGCAAATATTGTCTTTTTTTATCCTATCAGTATTAAAATTTAATAATTCTAAGCAGTGAATTCTGTTTCTCACAGCTGTGAAGGAAAGAGCTCCCTAACAGGACTGCAGGCAGCACCAGCTTTGCTCAAGGATGCAGACCCAAAGTGCTCTCTCTCACCTTTAGCTCTCACTAATTTTAAGGGGTGATTTCAGATTTTCGTTGAGCTCCTGGATTTGTGAGTAATGATTTCCTTGGCCTCAGAGCTTCTGCTGCTTGTATTTTTAATGTATCTCACTACAGCTATCAGCAGAGTGGCACTACATGGATTTAATGCTTGGAGACAAAAAGCTCAGATCTCTACACTGACCTTTTGCTGGGCTTTTCCTCTCTTGCTTCAAGAGTCACTCAGGGTTGCCTCCACAGCACTGACATCCTGCAGCAAACTTATCCCCACGGACATCAGCACAAAACTGGGACACCTGGCTTGGTGACACAACTGCCACAAGGTCAGGTTTATTCCCTGCTCTCTTGCCCCAGCAGAGGACTCAGTGTCAGAGCCTCTGGAGAAGCGTGGAGGGCAGGGCTCAGGCAGGTTGTGCCCGTGCACGATTTGAACTCAAGGCACCAGGAAGCACCAAGCCTGCAGACAGGAACTCAACCCTTCTCATCTCCCTCACTGCCAGAGGCAGGCTCAGAGCAGCCATCTCACCCCTCTCTGAACCAGTGGGACCTCTGTCCTTACCAAGCTCCTCGCGGTCCTGGGAATTGTTCCTGCGGCTCTCGGTGCCAGGCAAAGCTCCCTCTGCTGCAGCTCTGCCCACAGGCTCCCCTCCTGGAGACTCAGGGGCAACAATAATATTGCCCTTGAAAGAGAAACAGACAGGCAGAAAACCTTCCACCACTTACAAAAAACACCTGGTCCAAAAACTCCATGGCTCACACACTTCATCCCTTCTTCCTAACAACAACTCTGGGACCCAAAGCCCTTCAACAGTCAGAAAAATTGACTTCTCAAACACAGTCCAAAAGCTGTCAGAGCTGACAGTGTTGAACATGGGGGTGACACTGAACACATGAAATGGCTGCTAAGCAGGAGTCCTGCCAGCTCCTGGCAAAGGGATGTGCTTCTTCCTCCACAGCCCTGAGCACAGCAGTCTCATCCAGGCTGCAGCTTGGCAGGGACAGCATGGGAACACACATCTCTTCCCACAGAGATGCCCAAGAGCAAGGGGAAAGAGCTCTGCAACATGGACAGCAAGACTGGCCAGTTTGCCCAGCTGAGGATTTCCCAGATGGAAACTGGACTGCAGGCAGCAGCTTACTGAGAGGACAAGAAAGCTGCAGCTGCAGCCCAGCCCCAGCCAGGGCTCTGGGAGCTCCCACACACACGGCAGGGCTCACACAGCAGCAGCAGCTGCAGCCCAGCCCTTGCTTTGCCTTGGCCTTCCCACCCAAAAGAGGCACAGCCCACATCTGCTGCTGCAACAGAGGCACCTCTGGCGTGCCCCTCCCTGCCCGGGACACTGGGCCTTCAGTGCCACTTCCCCAAACACTCTTCTCTTTTTCCCATCAAACAAAGCCCCTTAGAACCTACAAAGCTTCCACTTCCTCCCCACAAATGCTGCTGCATCAGCGGTTCTTCCCAGTACATAAGCAAAAGATACCGCGGGGTACGGAGGGCAGAGTTCTTGACCCTTGCCACTTCACGTACGAGCTTGCCAAGTGATAATCATCCCTTATACGCCATATGTCAATACCATCTTCTCCTATTTTCGGTTCGTCACTTTTCTGTCTCCGCCTTCCTCACCACCTTTACCACGCATGCGCCACCACTCAGTTTGGTGGTCACACAAGTCTTTGGGGGTCGTCACTGATGAAGGCCCTGTAGTCTTCTTCATTGTCCTTTAATTCACCTTTGGGTTACACATGCGCATCAAGCCAGTATATAGCCAGTACAGCCAATGTAAGCCAAGACTAACGTATCACTCCCTCTACATATCAAGGCAATAAATCCCTTAGAATTAGCATTTGTTTGGACCGAACCAGGTTCTTGCTCATTTTTAGCACCTGTATCTTCAGCTTCATTCCTGTGGTCCTTGAGAACAGCTGCTGGGAAGAGGGGTGGAGCCCCTCCTCTCCCTCTCTTCTTTGGCATTACAACTTTTTAACTATTTATTATTCTCAAATATTAATTACTCTATCAATATCAATTACTGTTTCAAATTTTATCAGCACGAATGATACCTATTTATCACAATAATGGAGCTCTGCGCATTGTGTTTTAAGGCTCACAAGCAGGTATGGTGTTTGAAAGAAGCAAGCAGTGTTTTAACAAAAGCTACGTGTGCTTATAGTGGTTGCACAGAACTACTGTCAAAATGCTTTTGCTTTGTGTGAGTGGTCAAAAAACTTTTCAAGTAAGTTGTGCCATTAAGTTCATTGCCTCCAGCCAGGGATGTGAGCTGCTGGCATCTTCCCACTGTAACAACCATGTCATGAGACTGATGCTGGAAAACAAACAGCTCGAGGCGCGTTCCTCAGCAGTCCCGTCCGTTTCGTGATTCGTACAGAGACCCGCGGCCAGCAATACTCAGCTGAGGACCAGAAGAGAGCGGAATAGCCCGGGCACTGCAGCTTCACTGCAAGGCATCCGGCAGCCTTGAGGGTACAAAGCGAGCACAGGTCGCAGCTCCTCGTGTCCGGAGGGAGCCCGGAGCAGCTCTCCCAGGCCGCAGCCCCTCCCAGGCCCAGCTCCGGGCGCAGCCGGAGCCGCTCCGCCTGCGCGGGGCCGCTGCCGGGGCGCTGTGGCGGCTCCTCCCGCGGGGCGGAGCTGAGGCGGCCCCGGCGGCCCCGGCCCGGCCCCGCTGCGCTCCGAGCGCGGCCCCGGAGCGGCCCGGCCGAGGCGGCGAGGGACGGGCGGCGAGGGGCCGGGGGCATGGGGCGCTCCGGGAACGGGCGGACATCCCGGCAGAGGGGAGAGAGACGTGGCAGAGGGAGGAGTGAGCGGGAGAGGGGAGAGATGCTGGGAGGAGGGGGAAAATCCCAGGAGAGAGGGACGAGCCCGGGAGTAGGGGAGATCACGGGACGGGGGCGGGGGTGAGATCCGTGGCAAAGGGTGGGTAGCCTTCCAAGAGGGTAGAGGCCGGGAAACAGGAAAGAGCCCTGGGAGAGGGGGGAGATCCTGGAAGAGGGAGGAGTAATCGGGAGAAGGGCAGATCCAGGGAGACGAATAAAAGCACTGGCTACAGCCCGGGAAAGGAGGGAGCTTGGGACAAAGGGTAGCTCGGGACTGGGGAAAAGCCGAGAGAGGAGGCAGAACCCAGGAGACAGGGGACAACCTGTGAACGGGGAGGAGATCCGGAGTAGAGTGGAGAGGGCCTGGGAAAGCGGGGAAAGACATGAGAGAAGAGAGCCCAGTGGGGGGAGTCCAGGAGCGGAGGCTCCTGCAGGCGGACTGGGAACCCGGAGAGCCCGGAATCACGGAGTCCTGCAGCCGGGCCGAGAACGGGCGCGGGTCAGTGCGGTTCGGGAGAGCGCGGCTGCGGGGCTGGCTCCGGAGGCGGAGGCGCGTGGAAAGCGCTGCTCGGCAGCCCCGGCGGCGCTGAGAGCACAGCCCTGCCCGGGGAGGCAGCGCCACGGGCGCCGCTCGGCTTCCCAGCCCGGCCACGGCACCGCTCGGCTTCGCCGCCGGATCCGCGGCAGCTCGGAGCATCGCTCCCTGCCCGGGCCCGAGGCTCACCTGCGCCAGGTGCACCAGCGCATCGCCTCTGCCTTGACAACCCAGAGCGAGCAGTGCCCGGCAGGGACTGCAGATCCCCATTGGTGGCAGAGAAAGAAGAGCAAGGAATCTTCCATGGGAGAACCTAGGCAATAGGATGGGGTGTCAGTGTCCAATGTGTTCAGATGCACTCACAATGGTGCTTTTGCTCTTGCCTCAGAACATGGAAAAGAAGTGGGCAGACACAAATCAGCAGCTGGTTGCAATATCCAGGGATCAGTTATCAGAAGAAAATGCTAAGCAACTGGTGGAATGCTTAATGGATGACTGATTACCATTTGCCAAGTAATCTGGATTTGTTAGGGGCAGCATACTTCTGTCTCAAAAATTACTCTACAGATATTCTTAAGAAAATTTTGAAGAAAGGCTCATACACCCACATTTTAATGCAGTTGCTGTGGGTTTCATAAATGAAATCTGCTTTTATGTGTCAATGTTCCTAAAGATATGTGGGGTTTTTTTTTCACACATGCATGCATGCTAAATTTGAGAATCTAAGGTAAGGTCTTTTTATAGGGGATATGGAAGAGACAGGTCTTCAGCTAGCAATATGTCAGTGAGAGATAGCTGAGCGATGATTACTGAGAAGAAGAACAGGCCTGCAATAGAGGTGTGAGCTGCATTGCACAGCGCTTGCTGTGGGCCAGAGAGCACAAAGCAGTCTGGCCTAGTGGGCCTGAATATTTCTGCCAAACACTCTGCATCTCACACCTTTGCTCGGGCTCAGTGCAGAAATGCAGGATTGCAGGCGCTTCCTCCCAGAGCTGCGTGAGGCGCTGGCTCCTGCAGATGGGCCCTGCCAAGCTGTCCCTGCCTCACGCTGGCCTCGCTTCCCCTGGCACAAGAGCCGGGCCTGAAGGAGGCTGCCCTGTGCTCCAGCCTGCCGAGCAGCCCGGCTCCCTGCCCCGGTGCCCAGAGTGCTGCACACACTGCTGACCTTTGCCAGGAGTTGCAGGGCAGCCGGCAGAAGAGGAGGAATCCTCAGGCAGCCCAGCGGCCCTTGGCTGCCCTTGGCCTTTCTCTGCTGCTAGGCACACTCCAGACGGCCAATGCCTCCAGGCTGGGCTGTGTCCAGCACGGCTGCGCTTCCCCTCGGCAGCTGCCAGCTGCCACCTGGGCTCTGAGAGTGGAGGATTCGCCCGCTGCCAGGAACAGGCACCCAGGGCCCGGCTGCTGCCTCTTGCAGCTCCAAGGGCCTCCTTCCAGCCTGCCTCTGCCGGGGCTCAGCCTCCTCCGGCCTCTGCTGGGGCTCTGCTGGGGCTCCACCCCAGGCAAGGCCGGGCCCACTCTCACCTCCCAGGCGCTGACAGCTCTGCACCACAGGAGACCTTCCCGAACACCCTCTCTGATCTTTCTGCTTTCTCACTTGAGCAAGGCTCTCCTCCAGCCAAAGAGATTATTGCATTTTGGGATACAAATCCAAGTGGTAGGAGCCCCAATGTTCTCCAGTCACAGCTGAAGGCCTGCATCTGCTCAGGGTGTTGGGTTGCCTCATTCTTCTTTTGGTTTCGCCTTCAAACGCCATTGCCCTTTCTGCCTCAAATAGAAATACCAAAGCTGGCCAAAAACAGACCAGTGGACCAGATTCCAAAGTCAGTGTGCTCTGGAGAGGATGAATGAAGAACATCCTTCTTCCCCACTTGCACACCATGCCAAAGACACCATGTCACTTTCCACCTTTAAGAAACAACAGACAATTCAGAAGAAATTCTTGAGCGTATTCGCAGAGTGAGAAGGAAGGGAATCTTCAAGGTGAGTTGTGGTTTCAGAAACTGTATTCATTTCCAATCCTACTCTGCAGTCCTATTAGACAATCCTACTCTAACCCTAACCTTAACCCTAATCCTATTCCTAATCCCAATCCTAATCCTAATCCTAATCCTAATCCTAATCCTAATCTACAATCCTGCTGTAAACTGGTTGACGAATAAATGGTCTTGATGTGATTGTCACATTGTTGTCTCTCTCCTCTTCTTCACTGAAACAATCAGTGGCACCAGGCTGGACGCAGGCTCAGCAAATGTTACAAATGGATGCTGCCAAAAGGGAAAAAAAACAAATCAACAAAAAATAATGGACCATGACTTTCCAAGTTCAGTGCTTCACAGTTTTCCTCTGGCTTATAGAAGGATGCAGGAAGAGGACCAATGGGACCATCTACACCTCCATCTTTATGTGCCGGACTTTGCCATCACAGGCAAATGTGGCCCAGAATCCCACTCATCCATTTATCCAGGTGTCTTCATCTTGCTAGGATTTTTGCCCTGCCAGTGCTTTAGAAATGGTGCTTTGTTTCTTTGGAATTTCTTCTTTTCAGGAATCTCTAAAGCCTCACACTGGTCCCTCTCTTTGAAAGACAGGCACTGTGCTGATTCCCACAGGGAGACAGAGCAGTGTCTACCTTTCCATGGCCTGCCCCTCGTGTGCTGGATGGCTCCTTCCTTCCCAGCAGGGCCAGCTCAGTGGCACTGGGCCCTGCAGTTCCCTCTCTGCCACACAACCCGGCAGTAACCCTGGCACAGTTCCCGTCTGCTTGAGCATGCCAGGCAGCAGATGGGGCTGGGACAAGTCCCTCCCAGCTGTCCCTGTTTGCGTGGCAGAAACCTCTAAGGGTGGGCTGGGGGGCGCAAACCAGGGCCACTCAGAGGCTCACAGTGAGCCCCCCAAGACCCCTCCTGCCCACAGCCAAATCTCTGACCCCTAGGCTGGGACTGGCTTCCTTGGGTTCCTGCACCACCATTTCATGTCTCTGTACTCTGCATTGCTCTACTTCAATTCTTTTGCCATTAGATAAAATTGAACACCCCACCAAATGACAAAAGAGGGAGACTGAACCAGCCAGAGGAGCTCCCTGACTCAGGAAATGCAGAGAGAGATGGAGTTACTCAGTTTTGTGAAGAACAGGCCCCCGGGAGACTTTATTGCCACTTTCCAGGACTTCAGAGTGGCTTTGAAGAAAGTGAGGGACATCTTTTATAACAGGGCCAGTTACAATAGGATGTGGGTAAATATTTTGAAACACAAATAGGATCTAATCAGAACTTGTTTACTCGGAGCATGGTGCGACCCTGGCACAGGTTGCCCCAAGAGCTTGTAGGTGCCCCATCCCTGCAAGCATTCCGGCTCCAGTGGGAAAGGGCTCTGAGCAACCTGATCTCTTTAAAGATGTCCCTGCTCATTGCAGGACACTTGCACCAGAGGACCTTTACAGGGCCCTGCCAGCCCAGCCCAGTCTAGGATTCCTCACCATTTTCATTTGAAGAGCACCAAGAGTGGAGGTGAGGAGGAAGGGGGCTCATGTGATGCCTTGGACTTGAGTGAAGGAGGAGCCCATCCCTCAGAGCCTGTTTCACCTGCAGCCCCTTCACATTTTACCTGCAGGAGCTGCCTGGCAGACCAGCGCTGCTCCTCGTCTCTCTGCAGGCAGCAGCTCAGGAAGTCACGCAGGCAAGGCGAGAATCGGTTGGGCTGCTGCAGCCGTGGGGTCCCTACTGTGGCTATCAGTTGTGTAGCCTGGAGGAAAAGGAGACACCAGGCTCCACTTGCTGCTTTCACATCTCTAAGTGCTCTCCCACCTCCCTTAGTTTAACCTCTGTTCTTCAGTGGCAGTTTCTGCCCTGGCAGAGACCCAGAGATGATTTTCCTTTACCAACCAAACACCCAAACCCTGATGCAGCCACAGCTTTTCCACCATCCCGAAGATCTTGCCTTGGCAGCTGATTTCATTGACTGACCTAGTTAGTGGGAACTACATCAGCAAAAGAACATGTGCTTCCCTAAGGATTCACACCAGCTTGAGAGGCTTTTTGGAAGAGGGACTATGCTATACAAATTAATTTCAAGGCTTAGTACATGAAAGGCATGTCTGCAGTGCTTGTTGGTCCTTTAAGCGCACGTGCCCAAGAACAAAACTCATCATTCTTTTTGTGCTTTTCTTGAAAACAATGGTAATTGGAAGGAAAGAAAGGGAATTCATCAATTAATCCCCAGGTAAGAAAATCAACATTTGCAATCTCATCTTCAGCACAGACATATTTAGATGCCTGCACAAATGTATTGGGATGAAAATTCCTGCTTGGGCACAAAGGAGCCACCTGCAGCTCTGTCTCTCAGCAGTCTGAAAATCGCAGGTTCCCATTTTGCAGCAAAAGAAAAATTGTCATGGTCAGAAGAAGGAGAGGTGCCATCTCTATCGCCACCCTCTGCTCATTTGGCTGCTCAAGTCAATGCATTAATGGTAGGCCCATGCCAGAAAGAGCCAGGAAACAAAGGGGAGGCTTTGGCAGCCTGTCCGCATCACCAGGCTCTGGCTTGGTGACACAGAGAATGTGCCTATTGCTAGGAGAGAAACACGGTGACTGAGTGTTTCAGCAGCACTGTACAAGAAGCAGAAGAGACTCAGTGGTCTTTACACTCTCATGCCCAGGTTTCAGGCATGTTTCCCAGTGAGAAGAAACTGCTCAGGGAGTTAGGCTCATCTCTAAAGATCACAGTTTTAGAAACTTTGTTGGGTTTGTGTTGCCTTCCTTCCTTTCTGGAAAGATAACAGCAGTTGTCAGATGCTTCTTTTCTGCTCTTAAGGCCATCTCCACAGCCAAAGGACTGGAAGCACTTAAAAGGCAAAGGAAAGTGTTGCCTGAGAATAGAGTTTGTTTGGAGTTTGTTTGCATGTGGTAAGGCTTGTATTCCCCCACTGCTGAACCAAAACTACAGCAGATGCTGATGTGTTGCAGGCACATTTTTAGGAGGGGTCCTTGGTGGAAGCAGTTCAGGCAGATGGCAATGGGCTTTTGTCCAATGGCACGCAGGACAACGGACAGGTGAGAAAGACAGTGGGATCAGTGAGTATTTGCTCCTTACCGTGATGGGACTTTGGTTCCAGTAGGGAGGTTCTTGCTCTATCATTTCAATCCCCACAATTCCAAAAGACCATATGTCCACTTTGGGACCATATGGTTGACCTGTCAGCACTTCGGGCGCCAGCCACCAAGGAGTCCCGACTACCGAGCACCGTCTGCTCTGCTGAGGGCTGAGCTGAGTAGAGAGGCCAAAATCACCTGAGGAGAAAGCAAAACACTGTTTTTATTTGAATTCTGTGCAATTAGGAAAGCAAGCCAAAGAATTCCCCAGTAGAAGTGTTTGAAAATGTGCTGTTGAATCTCCTGGCATTGGCGACTTTTAAACTCCCCCCATTTTTTACACTGTCTCCAGTAGTGTCTTTTGTTCTTTGGAAGCTTTAGACTTGTAACTCCCTCCCTCGGGAAGGGACACACACAGAGCAAGGCCACTCTTGACTGCTTGTTCCTTCTCCTGTCCCTGTGCACGTTGCAACTGTGCCCTCAGCTCACAGCGGGTGTCCCTGCGCTGCCACCAGCACCATTTTTGGGGAGCTGGCTGTCACTCAAAGCAGCCCCACCCCCACATCCCTGGAATGCTGCTCCTGACCAAGAATACACTGACCCAGCTTGACAGAACCATCGGTTTTGAGAAGGATGTTATCACTCTTCACATCTCTATGGATCACATGGTTTGTGTGAAGAAAATGCAGTCCTTGCAGGCACTGAGAGAGAAAACAGAAAGAGGAGGGCAAAAATGAGTGATGTGATTTCATCCCATAAGAAAGGCAACAAAGAATCCAAAAGATTCCCTCTCCAGGGAAATGGGCAGTAATGGCAGAACACAGTGCCACTGAGAGGAAGTGCTTGCTGCTCCAACACTTGCAGAGCAAGACCTTTCTGAGGAAAGGCATGTCAGCTTCTGAAAGAGCAACAGCCAGGATGCAAACCAGCCAGGATGACTGCTGCTGCAGTGCATGTGCTCAGAAGCAAAGAGCCTTTTGGCTGCACTCCTGTCCTTGGATGCTGAGGCCTGAGAGAAACGAGTCTCTCTCTTTTTTCTTTGCTGATCATTTCAAATCAAGCCACCAGCACCTTTGCTTTCACAGGCAAGGAATGCAGTGAAGACAGACTCCAGGCAAACATTTAGAGAGGCAAGGTGGAGAACAGCAAATAAAAAGACATGAGCCAGAGCAAGAATACAACAGCAGGAGAGAAGAGTACTGGCACTGAGTACAGGGAGTGCAGGGGCACTGGCAGGCCTTTCACTTGAGATGCTTTTACTTGCCCATAGCATAGCAGCAACACAGAACCAAAGCTTGGCACAGGAAATCACTGCAGGTCTGAGCCCCTGTTTCCCAGACAATCCTGCCCAAGCCCTTGGACACACAGATGGGATTGCTGACCTCGCGACTGATGGCTGCTGCCTCATCTTCATACAGGGAGGTCGTGCTGAGGATATCGTTCAGGGTGCCTCCGTCCATGTACTCCAGCACCAGCCAGAGTTCCTCACCCACAAGGTAGCTGAAAGAAGGAAACAAGGCCCTGGAGATGAGCATGCATGGCTATGTTGATTTTTGCTTCCAGGTTTCTTATTTCCAGATGCCTTTGTGACAAGGACAGAATCATAGGAATAGATATTCCCTCTTGGCTGTGCATTGTTTGCAAGCTGTGCAGTCTCAAGGAGAAAGGCACAGCTGTGAAAAAGGAGATGTCTTAGATGGCTGACAAGTGAAAAATGCAGTTTAGAAACAGCCCAGATAAAAAACCGTTCAGGCATGGTGTTTCTGGAAAGAAGCACCTAGTCTTCCTGGCATGCCCAGCAATGGCAAAGAGTGGCAACAATCCAAGGGAAATCCATTTTAGGAGGGTTCATCAGCACTTCAGAAACTTGAAAAAATCAATCCCAAATAAATGTGGAGGCAGTAAACTTCGAGGCTGATGACTAAGGAAGATACAGCTGATCCAGGTATTGAATAATTTTGGAATAATTTTCAAACTAGGTGTGCCAGGGAAGACTCATGCAGACAGGATGCACTCTCTTCTCATCCATTGGAGATGAGTAGAGAGATAGGAATAAATAAAAATTAACAGCTCTACTTTCTGCCACTGACCAAAGTGGGTTTTTAACCTCTCATGTTTGCTGTATGTAAATGCACACATGGGATAAGACCATAACCACTCACCTGTCTAAATAATTCACAACATTGGGACTCCTGTACCTCTTCATGATTTGGATTTCATTAACACTTCGTTCCATCCTCCTTGGTCCTTGAATATCTATTTTCTTTATGGCCACCTAAAATGACATTGAAAATCAGTAACTTGAGCAGTTGGCGGCAGGAGACAACAATGCACATGGAGCAAGTGATTTTGCAATGACAGAGCTGAGCTGTGCCAAACTGCCTTGTGATTAGGCACTGCAGTAATTAGGAACTGACATTCCAACAGCCTATTTCTCTTCTCCCTTGGGAACTCGTTACAGGACACGTGGGGCCACTGACATTTTGCCTTGTCCACTTGGTAACAGTTGTGTCTCAACTATCACACACAGACGTCTGAGCACAATCTCTGCTGCTCTTTCTAGGATTCAGAAGAAGTATTCCATGCCTTAATATTCTGTGGATACATCTTGGGCTATGGGCAGGGCTTAGGGCTTTTAGGGCACCTTGCAGATCTCTCCCCATGTGCAGTTGCCAAGTGCAGCACTGCGGGTTGCTAAGGAACTACCAGTAACTTTCCGATGGATTTGCTGGCAGCCAGAATCGAGAATTCAGGACTGTGAAGCTGTAGCCCCAAAGAGCAGGGAGGTGCTCTAAGGCACCACCTTTGTTTTAGCAATGGAGAGCGAGTGAGCGCGTCCTTGTCTGAAAGAAAGCGCTGCCCTGCGTGCCTGCCTTCCGGCAGCTGAGGAGGACAAAGTGCCAAATGTATTTTGCAGGCTGGCACCAGTCTGTGCTTCTTGTGCCTTTTCAGCACGGCTCTAGCCAAAGCTGCATCCACAGCTCACACCAGAGGGGAAAGCCCCTCAAGAGCAGCAGAGTCTGCAGGGGCTGTTGACATTTACCTCTCCTCCTGTGGCAGTGTCGAGTGCTTTAAACACCTCTCCAAAACTCCTAGAAACAAAAGAGAAGCAGAGAAAGGAGAAGCCATTTAGATCTTGCAGTGAAAGCCAGCCCACACAGGAGATCTGTGCTGTAAATGCCTAAAACCTGCAGGACACTGGAAGCATGGAGATGTCCTTGACAATGCCTTCTGAGCACACTTAGAAATTCTGATCAGCACTGACAATCTAAGCCCAGTGCCTGAACACATTTGCAGCTTGTCTGACTTCACGCCTGATACCTATTCCACCAGCAAAACACTTGATGCATAGTTATGTAAAATTAGCATTGCTTGGACTCACCCACTGCCAATATTTTCCAGTTCAATGTATTTGATGATGGGATTTTCCATCTTCACCATTCTCCCTGAGGGAAACAAAATGCAAGATGTTTACTTTAAAGCAGAGATCCCACCTTCTCAGAGATACAAAAGGCAGCCACACTGTCTGGGGCTCTGAGCCCTCGCTTGGTTAGCCAGCTCTGAGCTGGCTAACAACAACAGGAACAGGAACTGGAAACACAAGAAAAGAACAGCACGTCCACAGCGCAAGTCTGGCTGGCACAGAGACTGATTTCTTGCATCCTTTGAAGTCAGAGGCCTCTTGACAGCAGAGGAGTCTCCTCTCAGAGGAGACTGAGACCAGAAGAGAATACCTACCAAGGAAAATAAGTTTGTCATCTTGAAACGTTTAGGAGAACTGGATCTAGCAGTGCCTTTGTTTTCTTGGCAATAAAGACTGCGAGATTTAGAAAAGGTTTCCGACTTGCTAAGATTAAATGCACCTGCACATCCAGAATCAATTGGTCTGAACAGATGTCAAGTTCAGAACAGGAGGAATATTGCCAAGTGTTCCCATCTTTTCCACCTTGCAGCAGTTTGCCATAAGAATGCCTCTGCGTTAGTAAACCAGAGCAGCTCATGCCAGAACCAATTGCGACGGGGCTTTCAGCATCAAGACCCTCACCCTTTATGAGCAGGCTGAGCTCAAAGACGCCCCTGCCCGTGCCCTGCGTGAAGAACCACGCCGCTTCTCTTCACCCTGACAGCGCGGATCAGTCGCTCCCATTGCACTCGCCCTCTCGGCACCGCACATGTCCCCATCTTCCCAACTCGGCACGGCGGGCACAGGCACAGAAGACAGCAATGCTCCTCAGGCACCCCTGTGACACAGAGAGCTGCCCAGAGCAGATGCTGACCCTCTTGTGAGTCCAGGCCGTGCGAGGCAGAAGCCGGCCCAGAGAAGGGGCTGCTGCCTCAGGCAGCTCCGCGCTGCAGCAGCCGGGCAGCAGCGGGACCCTCCCAGCTAAGGGAGGCTCCAGCCTCTGCAGTCCCTCCAGCCCCCAGGGGCAGGGCAGCGACCACAACAAGGCTGGCAAAGCCCAAGCATGAGCACTGACAGACACTGATGGGAAGAAGCCACAGCCAGCCTGAGCCCTGTACAAGCTTTTGCCCCCATTCAGGACACAACAGGATGGGCTTTGAGATCAGCCCCACCGAGGTGTGGATCAGTGCCCTTTTTGTCCCAACAGGTGATGGTAGACACAGAATCCACTGGGCTCTCTTCTCAATTCTTCCAGGTCTTATCTGAGAGCACAGCACTGGCAGCTCGTATGGGCAAGAAGCAGATTCATTGGGTTGTGCTGCAGAATCACAAAGGGCTTGATTTGTTCTCCTGGAGACTGATCTCAGCAGGGCTTCTACCAGTGGCTAGAACTAAGGCAGTCACAGCCTTCTGCTGATGCAGGAACAATTCCTGCTTCTGCCTTCGGCAGAGAGGGAAGCCCAGGCAATCTCCAGCCAGTCTAAGCTGCCCTCAGAGGCAGCAGGAACACCCAGAGCTCTCTCTTGCTGCCTTGGAGCAATGCCAGCACTTCTGTGACACTGAAGTGAGGAGAACCCTTTGGTACAGCTCTGCTGACATGTGCACACAATACACTGTCCCTCAGATAAGAAAGATAGCAGACGTACTGTGTTGCTCCAGGGAGTCACCCGCCATCTCCAGTTGCTGAGCAGCAGCTGGGTCAGCACGGGAGGTGAACCAAGTGCTCAGGCTCCACGTCTTCGGCTGGGGAGCAAAGGCTCCTTGGGACGGCGATGCTGCAGCAGCTTCAGTGTCAGATTTGGTGTAGATCTGAGAGAAGAAATGAGTTGATGTCAGGAAGGTGTGGCAGAGATTGCCCTGAAATGCAAGAGAGATTGCCATTTGAAATGCAAGCCCTTAGGAAGCTGCTGTCAGCCACATGCAGAGATCCTCAACCGGATTGCTTTGGATGTCCACTTGTGAAACCAAATGCTCAAAACCAAAGGCTGGTTTTACTCAAGTTCATAGCCACTTTCTTGTTCTAAAGGATGACTGCAGCAACGACCGCTCCAATTCCTCCCAAAGACTCCTTTCCCCCTCCTAGGTCTGCAGATACATTTGCAGCTCCTCATTCTAATGTTCTACCTCCTGCCATGAAATTCTCTTTTTCTGCACCTTCCTTGGGACGTGCTTATCCTGCAGCCTCTCTGGATGGTACAGTTCCTGGGCCTCATGCCAGCTTCGGGGCTCTTGGTTGCCCGTCATTTGCTGGAACTCTCTGCAGGCTGCCAGGTAGGATGGGGAACCTTCCACCTGAAGTCAAACAGAACAAAGCAGTCAGAGACTACAGCTTGTCCCCGTCAGCCAGGAGTCATCGACTGGGAAGAAAGTAAAGGACAGGAGGAGATTCACAAGGGATACAGACAGCTTGTAGCTCATATTCCAAATCTATGTGAATGACCATGTTCACCTGCAAAAACACCTCAAGAAACAAGGTCACCTGGAAGAAGCCAGCAGGAGTTCATTGGGATGACTGCTGGCTAAATGGCCAAGGGAGTAATGCCACTGTCTAGAGCATCAGCTGAGATTCAGCAGAGCAGGAAGTGTCCTTGAGAGCAGCTCTGACAGAGGCCTCATCAGGATGGCACTCAGAGGCAACACCCCACCCCCCTGCTGCTCTGCACTGCAAAGGCAAGGAGGGCAGAAACCACCCCTTGGGTGACTGCAGTGCCTATTGATATTTCACTCGCTTTTCTAAAGCCTTTTGCTCCTCAAGGAGGCAATTAATTTTCTCTTTGATGATTTTAATTTTTTTGTCTGTCCTCTCCTTCTTTGCCTTGATCCTAGCCTCAGTTTCCTGCAGCTGCGCCGGCACCTGTTTTTCCATGTGCTGTAAATAACAACGGAAAGGACTCTCTTTCATGAGTGGAGTGGCTGCCATTCTTTCATTCACCTGTTTTTGTTGACTGTCCCTCTGCATAGGGAGATTCTTCTCCTCTTGGATGTCTTCATTCCCCCTCTTCACTGCCATGTCACTCTGAGCTTCGGGCAGCTCTGCTTGTGGTTCTACCTTGATGTTCTGTGCACACAAATGCAGAGCAAGTGACTGGGAGCTGCCATCAGACTCAGCTTTTCCCTCTTTTAGCCTCAAAATCACATTGGTTCATCCCCTTTCTTCTGCTTCCCTACCCACATCTGCTTCCATTGAACCCTCCTGTCCCAGGGCTGTTCTCTGCAGATTCCAAGGCTCTGTGCTTCCAGTGCCTGTGGGATTCCTGGCCTCCTCAGTCCCAAGAGCTGTTGTTTATGCCCTTCTTCCTGCCCTTCCCTCTGTGCCCTGGCCAGTCAGGCTTACCTGGTCTTTCTCCTGTGGCACTTCCACCTGCTGCCCGAGCTGCTCTTCCTGCTCTCGGGCTGGGAACAGCTCTCCCTGAGTCTGGCATGGTGTCTCTGATGAAGCACTCTGCTCCTGCTCTCTCTCTAGAAGCACCTGCACAGAAAGCAAGAGAAGACGGGTTTCAGCTTCCCATATGACCTTTGTGGGCCAAGACCCAAAGACTGCTGGGCTCAAACGTTCCCAAAGCACTGTGCTGCCGCTCTGCTGGGTCATTCTCTGTTTGAGGGGAGGCACAGATTCCAAAGTGACCCTGGCCCTACAATCAGGGGCCATCTGGGACTGAAGCTGCAAGAGCCTCTCAGGCAGCTGACAGGGAAGGTGTGGCATTTCTCAAGGGTCTGGTAAGGGCCTCCCTCTGCTTCTACCATGTCCTGTTTGTCTCTCCTGAAGGGATGCATTTAGGTGAGCACTGCATCTTCCACTGCTTTGGAGCAGAGCCAGGAAGATTCAAATAGATAGATAGATAAACAGATCTCACTTTTATAATCTCTCTTTACTATACTGTGGGATTTACATTCTTTGAACGGAGAGAGATCTAGATCTCTCTCCTAGGTTTTTTTTAAGGAAAGGTAGTGAGAAACTTAGAGAAGAAGAGAAAACAATATTATCTCTACTTGCTGTTCTTTTTGTTTAGTACATGAAGAATGTGTATAGTGATTGTTTACTGAAAGTGATTTGTTAATTGCATTTTAGGGATAGTTGTTTAGATTGATTAGGTAATTAGATAAAAGACTGTGTGGAGACAGTCACTTGTTTTTCTTTAGTATCTTTTTAGTATAGTATTTCTTTACTATAGTTTTACATAGTACTAGTGTAATATAACGTAGCTTAATAAAGCATTTGCTTAAACTTCTACATCATGGAGTCAAAGCATATTTTTCGCCACGTGGGGGGTCACCCTGAATCAATAATGTCCTTTCTGTCGCTACACACATCAACAGTCGGTAGCAGTGCCCCAATCAGAAGCCATCCTGAACTTGCTCTCCTGTTGCTTCAGTAACCCACACTCTTGGGGAATCTGGAGCATGTGGGTCCTTATGGAATGCAGTCAGACCCAGAGCACTGCACTGGGAACTGCACTCTTTGTGCATCTGTGCTCGGGCAAGTTCTTCTCTTGCACTTGACCACACTGATGGTGCTAAAGTGGCTGGAATCAGAAATGCAGCCCAGCCCCTCCCACCTCCTCTAATCTCTGAGGGCCAGCTGGAATTTAAACGCATTGATTTCCTGCTCAAGTCCAAAACAGCACACACTGATTCCCTGGGCTGCCAAAAGACACGGGAGCCGTTGACTGGAAAATGATGGGCAAGCCCTGCTGGCCGGTCTGGCACCAGAGCAGCTCGTTCTGCACCAACATCCCTGCCCCAAACTATGTGTTCTTGTGCAAAAATACTGCATTATCCAGAACTGCCTCTTTGAAAACTAAAATTCTAGGAGAATTTCTGCTGGTGCTGTAAAAGTGCAGGAAAGACTGAGACAAAGCTCCCTTGCTCCCTGGAGAAGGAGAAATTGCACCAGGGTTCTCTTTCTATCAAACAAAGAAATCAACAAAATATGAAAGTGTTACTCACACCACGGTCTAAAGCACTTGGATGCAGTGAGGGGATGTCTGGAAGGGAAACAGGCCTTGCGCTGAGCTTTGGATCTATGGATCTAAGGCAGCGATTTATGGAAGTCCGCCTGAAGGTGCCTCATGAGCCCCCCATTGTCCAGGCTAAAGCTCCCTCAGCACCTCCTCCCTGGCCTTGTGCTGCACCCCCTTGCCCAGCTCCCCTGTCCTTCTGTGCACACGCTGCAGCCCCTCCATGACTTTCTGCTCCCCAGGGCCCATAAGTGCACACAGCACTCCAGCTGTGGCCGCAGCGCTGCCCAGCACAGGGCCACGCTCACTGCCCTGCTCCTGCTGCCCCACTGCTGCTGGCACAGCCACCATGCCCTTGGCCTTCTTGGCCCCCTGGCCACACGCTGCCTCATCTTCAGCTGCTCAAGGCCGCCAGCCCAGCATCCTTTTGGCCCACGTGGCTCCCCAGCCACAAAGGTGCCCATTTCACTTCAGATACAGCAGGCATCATTGCAAGATGGCCTTCCTGTTCTAACACCTCATGTTCCAAGTAGATATTAGCCACTGCCCCTTCTCACCAGCGAGGGCTCCTTGTTGAGCTCCACGTGGCATCTGAGCTCCGGGTGCAGCCTGTCCCCGCACTCGCTCAGCAGGTGCCTGGACACAACCGACAGGGCGCTGGCACTATGCTTGTTCAAGTGCAGACCCTGCAGGGCCGTGACAGCCTCCGGCCTGCCCTCTGCCACTGCCCTGACAGAGTCTGCTGCTCGCTCCGGGGAGGCTGAGGTGACATCAGCCCCTGCCTGCAGCTCAGCCGTGCCCTCGGTGGTTGCGGCGCTGGTATTTCTGCGCCCAAGGCCCAGGAACCTCTGCAGTATCTGCAACAGAAAGAAGGGCAGGAAGAGAGGGACGTTCCATGGCCTGCTCCAAGCACAGCGCTGGGCCTAGCAGTGCCAGAAGGCCCAGCCCAGGTGGGGATGGCCACAGGTACCTGCGCTGGTCTGTGGAAGCAGCCGTGAGTGGGGTCCTGCTCTTCTGCCCCATCCTTGCCCGCATCTGGCAAAGAGCAAATGCAGCCAGAGCTGAGGGGCTGCGGGAGAGGCCAGAGAACATGGCCCAGCCCTGCATGGCCCAGGCAGGGACAACCCCTGGGTGCCCAGGGGACAGAGCACAGCCAGCAGGGGCAGCCCCAGCCCCTCTTACGTCCTGTCTTTGGGGACATCCTTAGGGGCAGGGATGGGATGGGGCCAGGCCGGCCGCAGGCACCAGCTCTGCGGCCCGGAGCTGCCACTCACCGTCCTGCACTGGCTGCAACTTCTCCGGCTCTGCAGGCTGCTGTGCTGGGGAGGCTGCAAGCCCTTTCTTTTTCTTGCCCCGAAGCACCCTGAAGAGCCTGAGTACTCTGCCTGCCATCTCGCTTTTTAGTCTCTAGACAACTTTGAGCCTGATACCTGGGAAAAGCTCTGATTGAGAAAGTCCCGCAGTCTGGCCGCAAGGCCAGCCGCAGGAATTACGCCTTGGAAAAGCTGCGGGTCAGTGACGAAAGAGCTGGCTGTGTGGGGCTCCTCACAGCACAGCTCTGCCACGTCCTCTCCTCTCACGTGCACCGAGCACTGTGGCGTTGCTCCGTCACCGCCAGCAGCCACTTCAGCACGTGTCACAAAGGGCCCTGTTCCATTCCATTCCATGGTAACCGTGCTGTGCCGTGTCAGCAAGGGCCCTTGGACACGCTGCCAAGTGCTCTGGGGCTACCCCAACCCTGCCCCAAATGCCTCTGATTGGAACAAATCCATTGCCCCAAGTGTATAAGACATCCTGGGACACAGCAAGCCCAGCCAAGTGCTCAGGGGAGGACTCTCCACGGTGCCAGGCCAGCACAGGCTGGCTCTGGAGCAGAGCAGCTTCCAGCAAGCTCAGGGCAAACACATCTTGCCAAGAGTTAAAACTCACCAGATAGGGGAGGTGGCATGAATGTGTGCATCAAGGCCTTTGAATTCACAGCTCCCCAAGACAGCTTTGGGGCACTTGGCTGGACAAACAGGATCCGGCTCAGACCTGTGCTCAAAGGCGGGCAACAAACCCTGCCGCAGGTGCTTGGCTTGGTCTCTGCAGGCCCAGGCAGATGCCAAAGCTGCTCTTCACATCCTTCCCCTGCCCCTCAGCCAAGTGCGAGGACTGAAGGAAACACAGGAAGTCAAATGGAGACACTTGCACCTGTCACATTGGGGGCTCCTGGGGAAGCAGTTTCCTTGGCAATCAAGCCCCTCTCTTCCAAGGGCACTCCCCAAATGTGTACATTTCCTGGGCAACACCAACCTGCCCTTAAGTGCGGGGTGCGGAGGTTCATGGGCATCACACCATAACCAATATGATCCAGTGAAGCTAAATTTATTATTCCTAAAAGGAGTCTATTTATAATAAATCTCTACTGTCTATGCCTCTCTAGCTAATATATGACAGGTTAATCCTAGTTGTTCACACTTCTAAAATAGAATGCGGATTGGATTATCTAAGTTTTCATGTGTCTTGCTGGGGTTGTATGGCCCCCCCATGGCTCACTTTCCCAAGCTTGCTGACAAACATGCTAAGTCCTGATGACTCTTCTTCTTGCGTCTTCTTCAAGGATATACCAACCCCATTTCTGAATATGTCCATAATTCATTCTTTGTGAACGTGTCCATTATTGCAAGCAGGCTGGATTGTGCATCAGCTCAATAAGGCCGTTGTCTTGCAAAAACTCCTCCACCTGCAAAATATCTTCAACAGTTCCCCGCTTTTGGTTTTGCACAAGCCAGACTGATTTAAAAGCACGGTCAATTTCTTTTTGCCCACAGCGTAGTAAGCAAAGCACTATTAGCAGAAATGAAAAAAGAATGAAATACAAAGCCAATAATATGTAAGATTATTTATTCATTACATAGCCAAGAATACCTAATACCAAAGCATACTAAGTCCTTGAGCCAGCCTCTTATTTCCCAGGATTTTAGCCATTCATCCAAAGAATTCAAAACAACTGTCAGCTTTATCATCTTCTCCTTAAGCAATGACACTTTCTTGTCCATAGATTCAGAGTGCTCAGAGAGATTCATGCAACACATCCCTTCAAAATCTTCACACCCATCTCTCTGTGCTAGCAACAAAAACACTATTGCAGCCCTATCCTGTAATACAGCGTGGCGTATGCTACCTACATCAGTGGTAAGCTCATTCAGTATTGCAGATGTAATGTTAATTGGTTGGTCTGTCCAACAAGCCAATTGTTTGAATTGTGTAAGGGCCTGTGATGAAGCTACTCCTGGTGTAAAAAGTGATGCCAGTATAACCAAAGGCATATTCTACAATTCTACATTATCCTTACAGTCTGAGCCTAATAGATGCACACTACGTTTTGCACATTGGAATTTGTGCCTGATGTCAAGCATCTGTTGAATGCTAGAGGCAAACAGTGTCAATTTCCCAAAATAGCACAGTCCTCCTCATGCTTTCTCAGGAATCGCAGGCTAAGTTTAATCTCCACAAATGAGAAAAACTCCAGGAGGTGACATCCTTGCAGATTTTGGTTTTAGGGATACAACCATGTCCAATTGGCACAGTCTGCCGTGGTATTGTAATACCAGGAAGAAACAGGAGATATCCAAGTGCCATCATCACCGGGTTTTCCTGATTTCTCCCTAATCAGCTCTTTACCCCTGTGGTACTCATAGAACAAACAGTAATTTCCCGGTACTGATGCCAAAATATCTAATTCCTGTGGTCACTCTCTTGTAGTATTTAAACCTTGAACGATTGTAAATGCCTGAATTCCTAACGGATTTCTAGGGATGCTTTGTTTTTCACACCAAATTTCTGTGATCATCCCATTTTGATTAGTGCACCAATTTGAACAGGCCTTACTTAAGTTGCCATAAATTTGAGCTCTGGTCTAATTTCCCATTTCTTCCATTGAGTCTAAAGGAATTCCAATGAAACAGGTGCCAAATGGATCTGAAGGTGGAGCTAGTGATAGGCAGAAAGGTTCCTGCGTTGTTCTGTTAGCCTATGGAATCCTCATGTTAGCTCGCTGCTTTATCTTGTATACCCCCTGCGTTTCTTAATCACTCCACTAAGCAACATTGTTAATATTTGCCAGACTGGTGCCATTGTCGCCCTTGTGGTCCATCATGCCTGCGCTTTGCCCAAACTGCTTTAGCTTGTCCTCACGCCAAATCTCTCAAGTGATGTGTTTGTGGTATTGCTATTCTTCCTCTACATTCTGTAGCTAGTATCTTGCTCTCTAGCACAATTTGATTTACTACAGCAATTAAAGCAAGTTTAAACTGCAATTGCAGTAACAATCTTTGCGTATATATTTCTATCAAAGATACATCTTAGAGAAAACTCTGATATCTTCGTGAGTTATGCCTTAAAAATTTAGCTAATGCCATTCTCGGGGTACTAGTGTTAAGTGTGTAAGAGCAGTTATTGCATATTAGGTTGATAGGCTTAAATTATTGCTTTTCCCTCGGACCACTAATCAATTATGTTCTTGACAAACTTGTCGCCAAGTTTTTTAGTTACACTTGATACAATGAACCTTAAGCCATGGCTTACATGCACAACTATGCAGATACCAAGCATTTTCTCTCTTATTTACAACTTGTGAGGGAAGTGAAGGTCCATGTTGCTGGAATCCAACGAATGCCTTTATCTGTAAGTAAGCACATAGACCTTCTTCCTCTTCATTTCACTGTAGCTGGTCCTTGCCACAACCCTGCTGCTGGACTTTTGAACATGACCTGAATGCCGTCAGGCAATTCCTCCCTTGGATTATGTGTGAGGGCATGATGCACAAGAATATGTGCATCTTCCCTATCTCCTGCTGTTCTGAGCTAACTTGGCACAAAATTGGCTTTAGCTGTTTTTTTCTCAGGGGATAACCCTGGAGTTCCCCCTTTTTGTTTTTGCAGCATGTCCTTGAACATCTGATGGGCACGCTCAATAATTGCCTGTCCAGTAGGATTGTGAGAAATACCAGGGTCATGTCAAATACCCCATAAATTACAGAAACCTTTGAATCTTAAGGAACATCAAGCAGGACTATTGTCAGTCTTAATTGCTAAGGGGACACCTAATGCGGCGAAGAAATTGAACAAATATTTCTCAACATGACGTCTCACCTGTTAAGGGAGTACCCTATAAAACACAAGCATAGGTATCAATGCAAACATGTACCAATTTTTCCTGACCAAATTCTTATACATGAGTTACATCCATTTGCCATAACTGCGAGGGGTGAGTACCCCTAGGGCTAACACCATGCCTAAACCAATGCCATCTCGTTGACCGGTCAGGACAGGATCACGCAATACTAGAAGCATCAGCAAAGGGAATAGCAAATTGTTTACCTAACATTTTTGCAGATTGATGAAGAAATACATGAGAGGTTTTGGCCTGTCAGCCTGTACCACTTCCCTGTCACCTCTGTGCCACCATGGCCCTCGGCTGCCCCACAGCCCTCAGCCCCAGCAGCAGCTCAGGGTCAGCGTCCCTTTGGCGCCACCGCCCCCTCAGCCCCCTCAGCCCCCTCTGTCTCACCGTCCTTCAGCAGCTCCTCAGGGGACAGGGCCTGTGCCAGCGGCAGCTCCCACCGCTCCAGGGACAGCCGGGGCTGGAAGTGCTGCTCCGCCCGGCCCGGCCGCCAGCTCGGACCCAGCACAGGGACAGGGGACACAGGGGGAACCGGGGCAAAAGCAAGAGGTGAAAAAGGCAGCCGAGGAGGGAAAGAGGTAAAAATGCAGCCTGGGCTTACACAGCTCAATCTATGCATCTAAACTTCCACATACCTCTTACTAAATAACTAAGCATATTTCTAGAACTATATCTAAGCATCTAAATTTAAGCATCTAAATGTAGGCATCTAAATGTAACTCTATTAATGTATAAATGTAGATCTCAAAATCTAGAAATGTAACTAATTCTATCCCATCTAGAACAATAGAGATTAATTTAACTATATAGATGTATATATATGCACATATAAACACACCTCTGTAAATCTATAAATGTAACTATATGGATATAGAAAGAGAATTGTAGAAATCGATAATTCTATGTGTACACTAAGGGATTCCACCCGTCTGATGCTCACAGGCTCTCCCTCTGGTCCTTCTTCCCATGCAGGGCAGCCCTCCTGACAAGGCAGATCAGCTGGAAGTCTGGGAAGCAAAGGGAACACTGTGTCAATATTGGCCTCTCTGCATTATTTGCCCTTTTGGAATTAACTGCCCTTCTATCAAAGTCTGTAAAAGATGGGCCGAAAGGCAAAATCTCACTTGGCAATTTGTAGCCTGCTCTTCAAAGAGCCAGACTCCTTCCAGAAGTTTATAACTTGTGAAGTTTTGAAGTATCCCAATACACTGAAAGCCCTCAGTGTATTGGGATACTTTCGCAGGGCCAAGGGCCCCCATGAGAGCTTGAAACACAGACAGACCCAGCTGCCACAAAGAAGCCCAGCCTGGTTCTTTCTCTGTGCTGACAGAGACACCTCAGGGATGAACAGCTGGGTGACAAATGACCAGGTAATATTCGCTGAGGCATTTATGTATTAGCTGATGGACGTTGTTAGTGATTATAAGTATTTAGAAATAGCATCAGTTAGAACTCTTTTAGCTGCTTGTAATATAATAGAATCTATCAGCTTAAGTTTGCACTGCGTTGCTCATAGAAACAGTAGCGTAATGAATATAATATCTATGCATCACGTATGGAAACAACTGTGTGATGAACATATTGTGTTATAGACCCTAGCAAAACATAACGGGAAAAAAGGCTTGTGTGTAACTAAAATCAGTGTAAGGCTGTCCACTGACCAACCTGTCCAAGTGATAAAATAATCCTGACACAAACCAGAGCACCAGAGGACAATTAGAGAATGTCATGTGAAATTTAGGGAGAACCTACTAAAGCCTTATCAGAGGATGTGAAACAGCAGGAGACACAAGCAGAAATAAAATATGTTGACCTGATGCACAGGATGTCATGCAGTAAACCTGAGTGCGAAGCAGTCAAATTAAGGAGTTCCCAAAAGATCAGAAAATTCCGAAGAATGCTTGAAAAATTCATGAAACACATGAATATACTTGCCTCTCAGCAAAGTAACACCATAAAGCTAACACTGACACTTAGCACCAGGTGTTGTTTGGGTGTTAGCCCCGAGCACCACAGTGCTGCAAATATTGTCTTTTTTTATCCTATCAGTATTAAAATTTAATAATTCTAAGCAGTGAATTCTGTTTCTCACAGCTGTGAAGGAAAGAGCTCCCTAACAGGACTGCAGGCAGCACCAGCTTTGCTCAAGGATGCAGACCCAAAGTGCTCTCTCTCACCTTTAGCTCTCACTAATTTTAAGGGGTGATTTCAGATTTTCGTTGAGCTCCTGGATTTGTGAGTAATGATTTCCTTGGCCTCAGAGCTTCTGCTGCTTGTATTTTTAATGTATCTCACTACAGCTATCAGCAGAGTGGCACTACATGGATTTAATGCTTGGAGACAAAAAGCTCAGATCTCTACACTGACCTTTTGCTGGGCTTTTCCTCTCTTGCTTCAAGAGTCACTCAGGGTTGCCTCCAGAGCACTGACATCCTGCAGCAAACTTATCCCCACGGACATCAGCACAAAACTGGGACACCTGGCTTGGTGACACAACTGCCACAAGGTCAGGTTTATTCCCTGCTCTCTTGCCCCAGCAGAGGACTCAGTGTCAGAGCCTCTGGAGAAGCGTGGAGGGCAGGGCTCAGGCAGGTTGTGCCCGTGCACGATTTGAACTCAAGGCACCAGGAAGCACCAAGCCTGCAGACAGGAACTCAACCCTTCTCATCTCCCTCACTGCCAGAGGCAGGCTCAGAGCAGCCATCTCACCCCTCTCTGAACCAGTGGGACCTCTGTCCTTACCAAGCTCCTCGCGGTCCTGGGAATTGTTCCTGCGGCTCTCGGTGCCAGGCAAAGCTCCCTCTGCTGCAGCTCTGCCCACAGGCTCCCCTCCTGAAGACTCAGGGGCAACAATAATATTGCCCTTGAAAGAGAAACAGACAGGCAGAAAACCTTCCACCACTTACAAAAAACACCTGGT
Organism: Melozone crissalis; assembly: GCF_028551555.1. Taxonomy (NCBI): domain Eukaryota; kingdom Metazoa; phylum Chordata; class Aves; order Passeriformes; family Passerellidae; genus Melozone; species Melozone crissalis. The sequence continues at coordinate 13,272,828 of NW_026535783.1, read as the reverse complement.
CCAAAAACTCCATGGCTCACACACTTCATCCCTTCTTCCTAACAACAACTCTGGGACCCAAAGCCCTTCAACAGTCAGAAAAATTGACTTCTCAAACACAGTCCAAAAGCTGTCAGAGCTGACAGTGTTGAACATGGGGGTGACACTGAACACATGAAATGGCTGCTAAGCAGGAGTCCTGCCAGCTCCTGGCAAAGGGATGTGCTTCTTCCTCCACAGCCCTGAGCACAGCAGTCTCATCCAGGCTGCAGCTTGGCAGGGACAGCATGGGAACACACATCTCTTCCCACAGAGATGCCCAAGAGCAAGGGGAAAGAGCTCTGCAACATGGACAGCAAGACTGGCCAGTTTGCCCAGCTGAGGATTTCCCAGATGGAAACTGGACTGCAGGCAGCAGCTTACTGAGAGGACAAGAAAGCTGCAGCTGCAGCCCAGCCCCAGCCAGGGCTCTGGGAGCTCCCACACACACGGCAGGGCTCACACAGCAGCAGCAGCTGCAGCCCAGCCCTTGCTTTGCCTTGGCCTTCCCACCCAAAAGAGTCACAGCCCACATCTGCTGCTGCAACAGAGGCACCTCTGGCGTGCCCCTCCCTGCCCGGGACACTGGGCCTTCAGTGCCACTTCCCCAAACACTCTTCTCTTTTTCCCATCAAACAAAGCCCCTTAGAACCTACAAAGCTTCCACTTCCTCCCCACAAATGCTGCTGCATCAGCGGTTCTTCCCAGTACATAAGCAAAAGATACCGCGGGGTACGGAGGGCAGAGTTCTTGACCCTTGCCACTTCACGTACGAGCTTGCCAAGTGAAAATCATCCCTTATACGCCATATGTCAATACCATCTTCTCCTATTTTCGGTTCGTCACTTTTCTGTCTCCGCCTTCCTCACCACCTTTACCACACATGCGCCACCACTCAGTTTGGTGGTCACACAAGTCTTTGGGGGTCGTCACTGATGAAGGCCCTGTAGTCTTCTTCATTGTCCTTTAATTCACCTTTGGGTTACACATGCGCATCAAGCCAGTATATAGCCAGTACAGCCAATGTAAGCCAAGACTAACGTATCACTCCCTCTACATATCAAGGCAATAAATCCCTTAGAATTAGCATTTGTTGGGACCGAACCAGGTTCTTGCTCATTTTTAGCACCTGTATCTTCAGCTTCATTCCTGTGGTCCTTGAGAACAGCTGCTGGGAAGAGGGGTGGAGCCCCTCCTCTCCCTCTCTTCTTTGGCATTACAACTTTTTAACTATTTATTATTCTCAAATATTAATTACTCTATCAATATCAATTACTGTTTCAAATTTTATCAGCACGAATGATACCTATTTATCACAATAATGGAGCTCTGCGCATTGTGTTTTAAGGCTCACAAGCAGGTATGGTGTTTGAAAGAAGCAAGCAGTGTTTTAACAAAAGCTACGTGTGCTTATAGTGGTTGCACAGAACTACTGTCAAAATGCTTTTGCTTTGTGTGAGTGGTCAAAAAACTTTTCAAGTAAGTTGTGCCATTAAGTTCATTGCCTCCAGCCAGGGATGTGAGCTGCTGGCATCTTCCCACTGTAACAACCATGTCATGAGACTGATGCTGGAAAACAAACAGCTCGAGGCGCGTTCCTCAGCAGTCCCGTCCGTTTCGTGATTCGTACAGAGACCCGCGGCCAGCAATACTCAGCTGAGGACCAGAAGAGAGCGGAATAGCCCGGGCACTGCAGCTTCACTGCAAGGCATCCGGCAGCCTTGAGGGTACAAAGCGAGCACAGGTCGCAGCTCCTCGTGTCCGGAGGGAGCCCGGAGCAGCTCTCCCAGGCCGCAGCCCCTCCCAGGCCCAGCTCCGGGCGCAGCCGGAGCCGCTCCGCCTGCGCGGGGCCGCTGCCGGGGCGCTGTGGCGGCTCCTCCCGCGGGGCGGAGCTGAGGCGGCCCCGGCGGCCCCGGCCCGGCCCCGCTGCGCTCCGAGCGCGGCCCCGGAGCGGCCCGGCCGAGGCGGCGAGGGACGGGCGGCGAGGGGCCGGGGGCATGGGGCGCTCCGGGAACGGGCGGACATCCCGGCAGAGGGGAGAGAGACGTGGCAGAGGGAGGAGTGAGCGGGAGAGGGGAGAGATGCTGGGAGGAGGGGGAAAATCCCAGGAGAGAGGGACGAGCCCGGGAGTAGGGGAGATCACGGGACGGGGGCGGGGGTGAGATCCGTGGCAAAGGGTGGGTAGCCTTCCAAGAGGGTAGAGGCCGGGAAACAGGAAAGAGCCCTGGGAGAGGGGGGAGATCCTGGAAGAGGGAGGAGTAATCGGGAGAAGGGCAGATCCAGGGAGACGAATAAAAGCACTGGCTACAGCCCGGGAAAGGAGGGAGCTTGGGACAAAGGGTAGCTCGGGACTGGGGAAAAGCCGAGAGAGGAGGCAGAACCCAGGAGACAGGGGACAACCTGTGAACGGGGGGACATCCGGAGTAGAGTGGAGAGGGCCTGGGAAAGCGGGGAAAGACATGAGAGAAGAGAGCCCAGTGGGGGGAGTCCAGGAGCGGAGGCTCCTGCAGGCGGACTGGGAACCCGGAGAGCCCGGAATCACGGAGTCCTGCAGCCGGGCCGAGAACGGGCGCGGGTCAGTGCGGTTCGGGAGAGCGCGGCTGCGGGGCTGGCTCCGGAGGCGGAGGCGCGTGGAAAGCGCTGCTCGGCAGCCCCGGCGGCGCTGAGAGCACAGCCCCGCCCGGGGAGGCAGCGCCACGGGCGCCGCTCGGCTTCCCAGCTCGGCCACGGCACCGCTCGGCTTCGCCGCCGGATCCGCGGCAGCTCGGAGCATCGCTCCCTGCCCGGGCCCGAGGCTCACCTGCGCCAGGTGCACCAGCGCATCGCCTCTGCCTTGTCAACCCAGAGCGAGCAGTGCCCGGCAGGGACTGCAGATCCCCATTGGTGGCAGAGAAAGAAGAGCAAGGAATCTTCCATGGGAGAACCTAGGCAATAGGATGGGGTGTCAGTGTCCAATGTGTTCAGATGCACTCACAATGGTGCTTTTGCTCTTGCCTCAGAACATGGAAAAGAAGTGGGCAGACACAAATCAGCAGCTGGTTGCAATATCCAGGGATCAGTTATCAGAAGAAAATGCTAAGCAACTGGTGGAATGCTTAATGGATGACTGATTACCATTTGCCAAGTAATCTGGATTTGTTAGGGGCAGCATACTTCTGTCTCAAAAATTACTCTACAGATATTCTTAAGAAAATTTTGAAGAAAGGCTCATACACCCACATTTTAATGCAGTTGCTGTGGGTTTCATAAATGAAATCTGCTTTTATGTGTCAATGTTCCTAAAGATATGTGGGGTTTTTTTTTCACACATGCATGCATGCTAAATTTGAGAATCTAAGGTAAGGTCTTTTTATAGGGGATATGGAAGAGACAGGTCTTCAGCTAGCAATATGTCAGTGAGAGATAGCTGAGCGATGATTACTGAGAAGAACAGGCCTGCAATAGAGGTGTGAGCTGCATTGCACAGCGCTTGCTGTGGGCCAGAGAGCACAAAGCAGTCTGGCCTAGTGGGCCTGAATATTTCTGCCAAACACTCTGCATCTCACACCTTTGCTCGGGCTCAGTGCAGAAATGCAGGATTGCAGGGGCTTCCTCCCAGAGCTGCGTGAGGCGCTGGCTCCTGCAGATGGGCCCTGCCAAGCTGTCCCTGCCTCACGCTGGCCTCGCTTCCCCTGGCACAAGAGCCGGGCCTGAAGGAGGCTGCCCTGTGCTCCAGCCTGCCGAGCAGCCCGGCTCCCTGCCCCGGTGCCCAGAGTGCTGCACACACTGCTGACCTTTGCCAGGAGTTGCAGGGCAGCCGGCAGAAGAGGAGGAATCCTCAGGCAGCCCAGCGGCCCTTGGCTGCCCTTGGCCTTTCTCTGCTGCTAGGCACACTCCAGACGGCCAATGCCTCCAGGCTGGGCTGTGTCCAGCACGGCTGCGCTTCCCCTCGGCAGCTGCCAGCTGCCACCTGGGCTCTGAGAGTGGAGGATTCGCCCGCTGCCAGGAACAGGCACCCAGGGCCCGGCTGCTGCCTCTTGCAGCTCCAAGGGCCTCCTTCCAGCCTGCCTCTGCCGGGGCTCAGCCTCCTCCGGCCTCTGCTGGGGCTGTGCTGGGGCTCCACCCCAGGCAAGGCCGGGCCCACTCTCACCTCCCAGGCGCTGACAGCTCTGCACCACAGGAGACCTTCCTGAGCACCCTCTCTGATCTTTCTGCTTTCTCACTTGAGCAAGGCTCTCCTCCAGCCAAAGAGATTATTGCATTTTGGGATACAAATCCAAGTGGTAGGAGCCCCAATGTTCTCCAGTCACAGCTGAAGGCCTGCATCTGCTCAGGGTGTTGGGTTGCCTCATTCTTCTTTTGGTTTCGCCTTCAAACGCCATTGCCCTTTCTGCCTCAAATAGAAATACCAAAGCTGGCCAAAAACAGACCAGTGGACCAGATTCCAAAGTCAGTGTTCTCTGGAGAGGATGAATGAAGAACATCCTTCTTCCCCACTTGCACACCATGCCAAAGACACCATGTCACTTTCCACCTTTAAGAAACAACAGACAATTCAGAAGAAATTCTTGAGCGTATTCGCAGAGTGAGAAGGAAGGGAATCTTCAAGGTGAGTTGTGGTTTCAGAAACTGTATTCATTTCCAATCCTACTCTGCAGTCCTATTAGACAATCCTACTCTAACCCTAACCTTAACCCTAATCCTATTCCTAATCCCAATCCTAATCCTAATCCTAATCCTAATCCTAATCTACAATCCTGCTGTAAACTGGTTGACGAATAAATGGTCTTGATGTGATTGTCACATTGTTGTCTCTCTCCTCTTCTTCACTGAAACAATCAGTGGCACCAGGCTGGACGCAGGCTCAGCAAATGTTACAAATGGATGCTGCCAAAAGGGAAAAAAAACAAATCAACAAAAAATAATGGACCATGACTTTCCAAGTTCAGTGCTTCACAGTTTTCCTCTGGCTTATAGAAGGATGCAGGAAGAGGACCAATGGGACCATCTACACCTCCATCTTTATGTGCCGGACTTTGCCATCACAGGCAAATGTGGCCCAGAATCCCACTCATCCATTTATCCAGGTGTCTTCATCTTGCTAGGATTTTTGCCCTGCCAGTGCTTTAGAAATGGTGCTTTGTTTCTTTGGAATTTCTTCTTTTCAGGAATCTCTAAAGCCTCACACTGGTCCCTCTCTTTGAAAGACAGGCACTGTGCTGATTCCCACAGGGAGACAGAGCAGTGTCTACCTTTCCATGGCCTGCCCCTCGTGTGCTGGATGGCTCCTTCCTTCCCAGCAGGGCCAGCTCAGTGGCACTGGGCCCTGCAGTTCCCTCTCTGCCACACAACCCGGCAGTAACCCTGGCACAGTTCCCGTCTGCTTGAGCGTGCCAGGCAGCAGATGGGGCTGGGACAAGTCCCTCCCAGCTGTCCCTGTTTGCGTGGCAGAAACCTCTAAGGGTGGGCTGGGGGGCGCAAACCAGGGCCACTCAGAGGCTCACAGTGAGCCCCCCAAGACCCCTCCTGCCCACAGCCAAATCTCTGACCCCTAGGCTGGGACTGGCTTCCTTGGGTTCCTGCACCACCATTTCATGTCTCTGTACTCTGCATTGCTCTACTTCAATTCTTTTGCCATTAGATAAAATTGAACACCCCACCAAATGACAAAAGAGGGAGACTGAACCAGCCAGAGGAGCTCCCTGACTCAGGAAATGCAGAGAGAGATGGAGTTACTCAGTTTTGTGAAGAACAGGCCCCCGGGAGACTTTATTGCCACTTTCCAGGACTTCAGAGTGGCTTTGAAGAAAGTGAGGGACATCTTTTATAACAGGGCCAGTTACAATAGGATGTGGGTAAATATTTTGAAACACAAATAGGATCTAATCAGAACTTGTTTACTCGGAGCATGGTGCGACCCTGGCACAGGTTGCCCCAAGAGCTTGTAGGTGCCCCATCCCTGCAAGCATTCCGGCTCCAGTGGGAAAGGGCTCTGAGCAACCTGATCTCTTTAAAGATGTCCCTGCTCATTGCAGGACACTTGCACCAGAGGACCTTTACAGGGCCCTGCCAGCCCAGCCCAGTCTAGGATTCCTCACCATTTTCATTTGAAGAGCACCAAGAGTGGAGGTGAGGAGGAAGGGGGCTCATGTGATGCCTTGGACTTGAGTGGAGGAGGAGCCCATCCCTCAGAGCCTGTTTCACCTGCAGCCCCTTCACATTTTACCTGCAGGAGCTCCCTGGCAGACCAGCGCTGCTCCTCGTCTCTCTGCAGGCAGCAGCTCAGGAAGTCACGCAGGCAAGGCGAGAATCGGTTGGGCTGCTGCAGCCGTGGGGTCCCTACTGTGGCTATCAGTTGTGTAGCCTGGAGGAAAAGGAGACACCAGGCTCCACTTGCTGCTTTCACATCTCTAAGTGCTCTCCCACCTCCCTTAGTTTAACCTCTGTTCTTCAGTGGCAGTTTCTGCCCTGGCAGAGACCCAGAGATGATTTTCCTTTACCAACCAAACACCCAAACCCTGATGCAGCCACAGCTTTTCCACCATCCCGAAGATCTTGCCTTGGCAGCTGATTTCATTGACTGACCTAGTTAGTGGGAACTACATCAGCAAAAGAACATGTGCTTCCCTAAGGATTCACACCAGCTTGAGAGGCTTTTTGGAAGAGGGACTATGCTATACAAATTAATTTCAAGGCTTAGTACATGAAAGGCATGTCTGCAGTGCTTGTTGGTCCTTTAAGCGCACGTGCCCAAGAACAAAACTCATCATTCTTTTTGTGCTTTTCTTGAAAACAATGGTAATTGGAAGGAAAGAAAGGGAATTCATCAATTAATCCCCAGGTAAGAAAATCAACATTTGCAATCTCATCTTCAGCACAGACATATTTAGATGCCTGCACAAATGTATTGGGATGAAAATTCCTGCTTGGGCACAAAGGAGCCACCTGCAGCTCTGTCTCTCAGCAGTCTGAAAATCGCAGGTTCCCATTTTGCAGCAAAAGAAAAATTGTCATGGTCAGAAGAAGGAGAGGTGCCATCTCTATCGCCACCCTCTGCTCATTTGGCTGCTCAAGTCAATGCATTAATGGTAGGCCCATGCCAGAAAGAGCCAGGAAACAAAGGGGAGGCTTTGGCAGCCTGTCCGCATCACCAGGCTCTGGCTTGGTGACACAGAGAATGTGCCTTTTGCTAGGAGAGAAACACGGTGACTGAGTGTTTCAGCAGCACTGTACAAGAAGCAGAAGAGACTCAGTGGTCTTTACACTCTCATGCCCAGGTTTCAGGCATGTTTCCCAGTGAGAAGAAACTGCTCAGGGAGTTAGGCTCATCTCTAAAGATCACAGTTTTAGAAACTTTGTTGGGTTTGTGTTGCCTTCCTTCCTTTCTGGAAAGATAACAGCAGTTGTCAGATGCTTCTTTTCTGCTCTTAAGGCCATCTCCACAGCCAAAGGACTGGAAGCACTTAAAAGGCAAAGGAAAGTGTTGCCTGAGAATAGAGTTTGTTTGGAGTTTGTTTGCATGTGGTAAGGCTTGTATTCCCCCACTGCTGAACCAAAACTACAGCAGATGCTGATGTGTTGCAGGCACATTTTTAGGAGGGGTCCTTGGTGGAAGCAGTTCAGGCAGATGGCAATGGGCTTTTGTCCAATGGCACGCAGGACAAGGGACAGGTGAGAAAGACAGTGGGATCAGTGAGTATTTGCTCCTTACCGTGATGGGACTTTGGTTCCAGTAGGGAGGTTCTTGCTCTATCATTTCAATCCCCACAATTCCAAAAGACCATATGTCCACTTTGGGACCATATGGTTGACCTGTCAGCACTTCGGGCGCCAGCCACCAAGGAGTCCCGACTACCGAGCACCGTCTGCTCTGCTGAGGGCTGAGCTGAGTAGAGAGGCCAAAATCACCTGAGGAGAAAGCAAAACACTGTTTTTATTTGAATTCTGTGCAATTAGGAAAGCAAGCCAAAGAATTCCCCAGTAGAAGTGTTTGAAAATGTGCTGTTGAATCTCCTGGCATTGGCGACTTTTAAACTCCCCCCATTTTTTACACTGTCTCCAGCAGTGTCTTTTGTTCTTTGGAAGCTTTAGACTTGTAACTCCCTTCCTCGGGAAGGGACACACACAGAGCAAGGCCACTCTTGACTGCTTGTTCCTTCTCCTGTCCCTGTGCACGTTGCAACTGTGCCCTCAGCTCACAGCGGGTGTCCCTGCGCTGCCACCAGCACCATTTTTGGGGAGCTGGCTGTCACTCAAAGCAGCCCCACCCCCACATCCCTGGAATGCTGCTCCTGACCAAGAATACACTGACCCAGCTTGACAGAACCATCGGTTTTGAGAAGGATGTTATCACTCTTCACATCTCTATGAATCACATGGTTTGTGTGAAGAAAATGCAGTCCTTGCAGGCACTGAGAGAGAAAACAGAAAGAGGAGGGCAAAAATGAGTGATGTGATTTCATCCCATAAGAAAGGCAACAAAGAATCCAAAAGATTCCCTCTCCAGGGAAATGGGCAGTAATGGCAGAACACAGTGCCACTGAGAGGAAGTGCTTGCTGCTCCAACACTTGCAGAGCAAGACCTTTCTGAGGAAAGGCATGTCAGCTTCTGAAAGAGCAACAGCCAGGATGCAAACCAGCCAGGATGACTGCTGCTGCAGTGCATGTGCTCAGAAGCAAAGAGCCTTTTGGCTGCACTCCTGTCCTTGGATGCTGAGGCCTGAGAGAAACGAGTCTCTCTCTTTTTTCTTTGCTGATCATTTCAAATCAAGCCACCAGCACCTTTGCTTTCACAGGCAAGGAATGCAGTGAAGACAGACTCCAGGCAAACATTTAGAGAGGCAAGGTGGAGAACAGCAAATAAAAAGACATGAGCCAGAGCAAGAATACAACAGCAGGAGAGAAGAGTACTGGCACTGAGTACAGGGAGTGCAGGGGCACTGGCAGGCCTTTCACTTGAGATGCTTTTACTTGCCCATAGCATAGCAGCAACACAGAACCAAAGCTTGGCACAGGAAATCACTGCAGGTCTGAGCCCCTGTTTCCCAGACAATCCTGCCCAAGCCCTTGGACACACAGATGGGATTGCTGACCTCGCGACTGATGGCTGCTGCCTCATCTTCATACAGGGAGGTCGTGCTGAGGATATCGTTCAGGGTGCCTCCGTCCATGTACTCCAGCACCAGCCAGAGTTCCTCACCCACAAGGTAGCTGAAAGAAGGAAACAAGGCTGTGGAGATGAGCATGCATGGCTATGTTGATTTTTGCTTCCAGGTTTCTTATTTCCAGATGCCTTTGTGACAAGGACAGAATCATAGGAATAGATATTCCCTCTTGGCTGTGCATTGTTTGCAAGCTGTGCAGTCTCAAGGAGAAAGGCACAGCTGTGAAAAAGGAGATGTCTTAGATGGCTGACAAGTGAAAAATGCAGTTTAGAAACAGCCCAGATAAAAAACCGTTCAGGCATGGTGTTTCTGGAAAGAAGCACCTAGTCTTCCTGGCATGCCCAGCAATGGCAAAGAGTGGCAACAATCCAAGGGAAATCCATTTTAGGAGGGTTCATCAGCACTTCAGAAACTTGAAAAAATCAATCCCAAATAAATGTGGAGGCAGTAAACTTCGAGGCTGATGACTAAGGAAGATACAGCTGATCCAGGTATTGAATAATTTTGGAATAATTTTCAAACTAGGTGTGCCAGGGAAGACTCATGCAGACAGGATGCACTCTCTTCTCATCCATTGGAGATGAGTAGAGAGATAGGAATAAATAAAAATTAACAGCTCTACTTTCTGCCACTGACCAAAGTGGGTTTTTAACCTCTCATGTTTGCTGTATGTAAATGCACACATGGGATAAGACCATAACCACTCACCTGTCTAAATAATTCACAACATTGGGACTCCTGTACCTCTTCATGATTTGGATTTCATTAACACTTCGTTCCATCCTCCTTGGTCCTTGAATATCTATTTTCTTTATGGCCACCTAAAATGACATTGAAAATCAGTAACTTGAGCAGTTGGCGGCAGGAGACAACAATGCACATGGAGCAAGTGATTTTGCAATGACAGAGCTGAGCTGTGCCAAACTGCCTTGTGATTAGGCACTGCAGTAATTAGGAACTGACATTCCAACAGCCTATTTCTCTTCTCCCTTGGGAACTCGTTACAGGACACGTGGGGCCACTGACATTTTGCCTTGTCCACTTGGTAACAGTTGTGTCTCAACTATCACACACAGACGTCTGAGCACAATCTCTGCTGCTCTTTCTAGGATTCAGAAGAAGTATTCCATGCCTTAATATTCTGTGGATACATCTTGGGCTATGGGCAGGGCTTAGGGCTTTTAGGGCACCTTGCAGATCTCTCCCCATGTGCAGTTGCCAAGTGCAGCACTGCAGGTGGCTAAGGAACTACCAGTAACTTTCCGATGGATTTGCTGGCAGCCAGAATCGAGAATTCAGGACTGTGAAGCTGTAGCCCCAAAGAGCAGGGAGGTGCTCTAAGGCACCACCTTTGTTTTAGCAATGGAGAGCGAGTGAGCGCGTCCTTGTCTGAAAGAAAGCGCTGCCCTGCGTGCCTTCCTTCCGGCAGCTGAGGAGGACAAAGTGCCAAATGTATTTTGCAGGCTGGCACCAGTCTGTGCTTCTTGTGCCTTTTCAGCACGGCTCTAGCCAAAGCTGCATCCACAGCTCACACCAGAGGGGAAAGCCCCTCAAGAGCAGCAGAGTCTGCAGGGGCTGTTGACATTTACCTCTCCTCCTGTGGCAGTGTCGAGTGCTTTAAACACCTCTCCAAAACTCCTAGAAACAAAAGAGAAGCAGAGAAAGGAGAAGCCATTTAGATCTTGCAGTGAAAGCCAGCCCACACAGGAGATCTGTGCTGTAAATGCCTAAAACCTGCAGGACACTGGAAGCATGGAGATGTCCTTGACAATGCCTTCTGAGCACACTTAGAAATTCTGATCAGCACTGACAATCTAAGCCCAGTGCCTGAACACATTTGCAGCTTGTCTGACTTCACGCCTGATACCTATTCCACCAGCAAAACACTTGATGCATAGTTATGTAAAATTAGCATTGCTTGGACTCACCCACTGCCAATATTTTCCAGTTCAATGTATTTGATGATGGGATTTTCCATCTTCACCATTCTCCCTGAGGGAAACAAAATGCAAGATGTTTACTTTAAAGCAGAGATCCCACCTTCTCAGAGATACAAAAGGCAGCCACACTGTCTGGGGCTCTGAGCCCTCGCTTGGTTAGCCAGCTCTGAGCTGGCTAACAACAACAGGAACAGGAACTGGAAACACAAGAAAAGAACAGCACGTCCACAGCGCAAGTCTGGCTGGCACAGAGACTGATTTCTTGCATCCTTTGAAGTCAGAGGCCTCTTGACAGCAGAGGAGTCTCCTCTCAGAGGAGACTGAGACCAGAAGAGAATACCTACCAAGGAAAATAAGTTTGTCATCTTGAAACGTTTAGGAGAGCTGGATGTAGCAGTGCCTTTGTTTTCTTAGAAATAAAGACTGCGAGATTTAGAAAAGGTTTCCGACTTGCTAAGATTAAATGCACCTGCACATCCAGAATCAATTGGTCTGAACAGATGTCAAGTTCAGAACAGGAGGAATATTGCCAAGTGTTCCCATCTTTTCCACCTTGCAGCAGTTTGCCATAAGAATGCCTCTGCGTTAGTAAACCAGAGCAGCTCATGCCAGAACCAATTGCGACGGGGCTTTCAGCATCAAGACCCTCACCCTTTATGAGCAGGCTGAGCTCAAAGACGCCCCTGCCCGTGCCCTGCGTGAAGAACCACGCCGCTTCTCTTCACCCTGACAGCGCGGATCAGTCGCTCCCATTGCACTCGCCCTCTCGGCACCGCACATGTCCCCATCTTCCCAACTCGGCACGGCGGGCACAGGCACAGAAGACAGCAATGCTCCTCAGGCACCCCTGTGACACAGAGAGCTGCCCAGAGCAGATGCTGACCCTCTTGTGAGTCCAGGCCGTGCGAGGCAGAAGCCGGCCCAGAGAAGGGGCTGCTGCCTCAGGCAGCTCCGCGCTGCAGCAGCCGGGCAGCAGCGGGACCCTCCCAGCTAAGGGAGGCTCCAGCCTCTGCAGTCCCTCCAGCCCCCAGGGGCAGGGCAGCGACCACAACAAGGCTGGCAAAGCCCAAGCATGAGCACTGACAGACACTGATGGGAAGAAGCCACAGCCAGCCTGAGCCCTGTACAAGCTTTTGCCCCCATTCAGGACACAACAGGATGGGCTTTGAGATCAGCCCCACCGAGGTGTGGATCAGTGCCCTTTTTGTCCCAACAGGTGATGGTAGACACAGAATCCACTGGGCTCTCTTCTCAATTCTTCCAGGTCTTATCTGAGAGCACAGCACTGGCAGCTCGTATGGGCAAGAAGCAGATTCATTGGGTTGTGCTGCAGAATCACAAAGGGCTTGATTTGTTCTCCTGGAGACTGATCTCAGCAGGGCTTCTACCAGTGGCTAGAACTAAGGCAGTCACAGCCTTCTGCTGATGCAGGAACAATTCCTGCTTCTGCCTTCGGCAGAGAGGGAAGCCCAGGCAATCTCCAGCCAGTCTAAGCTGCCCTCAGAGGCAGCAGGAACACCCAGAGCTCTCTCTTGCTGCCTTGGAGCAATGCCAGCACTTCTGTGACACTGAAGTGAGGAGAACCCTTTGGTACAGCTCTGCTGACATGTGCACACAATACACTGTCCCTCAGATAAGAAAGATAGCAGACGTACTGTGTTGCTCCAGGGAGTCACCCGCCATCTCCAGTTGCTGAGCAGCAGCTGGGTCAGCACGGGAGGTGAACCAAGTGCTCAGGCTCCACGTCTTCGGCTGGGGAGCAAAGGCTCCTTGGGACGGCTCTGCTGCAGCAGCTTCAGTGTCAGATTTGGTGTAGATCTGAGAGAAGAAATGAGTTGATGTCAGGAAGGTGTGGCAGAGATTGCCCTGAAATGCAAGAGAGATTGCCATTTGAAATGCAAGCCCTTAGGAAGCTGCTGTCAGCCACATGCAGAGATCCTCAACCGGATTGCTTTGGATGTCCACTTGTGAAACCAAATGCTCAAAACCAAAGGCTGGTTTTACTCAAGTTCATAGCCACTTTCTTGTTCTAAAGGATGACTGCAGCAACGACCGCTCCAATTCCTCCCAAAGACTCCTTTCCCCCTCCTAGGTCTGCAGATACATTTGCAGCTCCTCATTCTAATGTTCTACCTCCTGCCATGAAATTCTCTTTTTCTGCACCTTCCTTGGGACGTGCTTATCCTGCAGCCTCTCTGGATGGTACAGTTCCTGGGCCTCATGCCAGCTTCGGGGCTCTTGGTTGCCCGTCATTTGCTGGAACTCTCTGCAGGCTGCCAGGTAGGATGGGGAACCTTCCACCTGAAGTCAAACAGAACAAAGCAGTCAGAGACTACAGCTTGTCCCCGTCAGCCAGGAGTCATCGACTGGGAAGAAAGTAAAGGACAGGAGGAGATTCACAAGGGATACAGACAGCTTGTAGCTCATATTCCAAATCTATGTGAATGACCATGTTCACCTGCAAAAACACCTCAAGAAACAAGGTCACCTGGAAGAAGCCAGCAGGAGTTCATTGGGATGACTGCTGGCTAAATGGCCAAGGGAGTAATGCCACTGTCTAGAGCATCAGCTGAGATTCAGCAGAGCAGGAAGTGTCCTTGAGAGCAGCTCTGACAGAGGCCTCATCAGGATGGCACTCAGAGGCAACACCCCACCCCCCTGCTGCTCTGCACTGCAAAGGCAAGGAGGGCAGAAACCACCCCTTGGGTGACTGCAGTGCCTATTGATATTTCACTCGCTTTTCTAAAGCCTTTTGCTCCTCAAGGAGGCAATTAATTTTCTCTTTGATGATTTTAATTTTTTTGTCTGGCCTCTCCTTCTTTGCCTTGATCCTAGCCTCAGTTTCCTGCAGCTGCGCCGGCACCTGTTTTTCCATGTGCTGTAAATAACAACGGAAAGGACTCTCTTTCATGAGTGGAGTGGCTGCCATTCTTTCATTCACCTGTTTTTGTTGACTGTCCCTCTGCATAGGGAGATTCTTCTCCTCTTGGATGTCTTCATTCCCCCTCTTCACTGCCATGTCACTCTGAGCTTCGGGCAGCTCTGCTTGTGGTTCTACCTTGATGTTCTGTGCACACAAATGCAGAGCAAGTGACTGGGAGCTGCCATCAGACTCAGCTTTTCCCTCTTTTAGCCTCAAAATCACATTGGTTCATCCCCTTTCTTCTGCTTCCCTACCCACATCTGCTTCCATTGAACCCTCCTGTCCCAGGGCTGTTCTCTGCAGATTCCAAGGCTCTGTGCTTCCAGTGCCTGTGGGATTCCTGGCCTCCTCAGTCCCAAGAGCTGTTGTTTATGCCCTTCTTCCTGCCCTTCCCTCTGTGCCCTGGCCAGTCAGGCTTACCTGGTCTTTCTCCTGTGGCACTTCCACCTGCTGCCCGAGCTGCTCTTCCTGCTCTCGGGCTGGGAACAGCTCTCCCTGAGTCTGGCATGGTGTCTCTGATGAAGCACTCTGCTCCTGCTCTCTCTCTAGAAGCACCTGCACAGAAAGCAAGAGAAGACGGGTTTCAGCTTCCCATATGACCTTTGTGGGCCAAGACCCAAAGACTGCTGGGCTCAAACGTTCCCAAAGCACTGTGCTGCCGCTCTGCTGGGTCATTCTCTGTTTGAGGGGAGGCACAGATTCCAAAGTGACCCTGGCCCTACAATCAGGGGCCATCTGGGACTGAAGCTGCAAGAGCCTCTCAGGCAGCTGACAGGGAAGGTGTGGCATTTCTCAAGGGTCTGGTAAGGGCCTCCCTCTGCTTCTACCATGTCCTGTTTGTCTCTCCTCAAGGGATGCATTTAGGTGAGCACTGCATCTTCCACTGCTTTGGAGCAGAGCCAGGAAGATTCAAATAGATAGATAGATAAACAGATCTCACTTTTATAATCTCTCTTTACTATACTGTGGGATTTACATTCTTTGAACGGAGAGAGATCTAGATCTCTCTCCTAGGTTTTTTTTAAGGAAAGGTAGTGAGAAACTTAGAGAAGAAGAGAAAACAATATTATCTCTACTTGCTGTTCTTTTTGTTTAGTACATGAAGAATGTGTATAGTGATTGTTTACTGAAAGTGATTTGTTAATTGCATTTTAGGGATAGTTGTTTAGATTGATTAGGTAATTAGATAAAAGACTGTGTGGAGACAGTCACTTGTTTTTCTTTAGTATCTTTTTAGTATAGTATTTCTTTACTATAGTTTTACATAGTACTAGTGTAATATAACGTAGCTTAATAAAGCATTTGCTTAAACTTCTACATCATGGAGTCAAAGCATATTTTTCGCCACGTGGGGGGTCACCCTGAATCAATAATGTCCTTTCTGTCGCTACACACATCAACAGTCGGTAGCAGTGCCCCAATCAGAAGCCATCCTGAACTTGCTCTCCTGTTGCTTCAGTAACCCACACTCTTGGGGAATCTGGAGCATGTGGGTCCTTATGGAATGCAGTCAGACCCAGAGCACTGCACTGGGAACTGCACTCTTTGTGCATCTGTGCTCGGGCAAGTTCTTCTCTTGCACTTGACCACACTGATGGTGCTAAAGTGGCTGGAATCAGAAATGCAGCCCAGCCCCTCCCACCTCCTCTAATCTCTGAGGGCCAGCTGGAATTTAAACGCATTGATTTCCTGCTCAAGTCCAAAACAGCACACACTGATTCCCTGGGCTGCCAAAAGACACGGGAGCCGTTGACTGGAAAATGATGGGCAAGCCCTGCTGGCCGGTCTGGCACCAGAGCAGCTCGTTCTGCACCAACATCCCTGCCCCAAACTATGTGTTCTTGTGCAAAAATACTGCATTATCCAGAACTGCCTCTTTGAAAACTAAAATTCTAGGAGAATTTCTGCTGGTGCTGTAAAAGTGCAGGAAAGACTGAGACAAAGCTCCCTTGCTCCCTGGAGAAGGAGAAATTGCACCAGGGTTCTCTTTCTATCAAACAAAGAAATCAACAAAATATGAAAGTGTTACTCACACCACGGTCTAAAGCACTTGGATGCAGTGAGGGGATGTCTGGAAGGGAAACAGGCCTTGCGCTGAGCTTTGGATCTATGGATCTAAGGCAGCGATTTATGGAAGTCCGCCTGAAGGTGCCTCATGAGCCCCCCATTGTCCAGGCTAAAGCTCCCTCAGCACCTCCTCCCTGGCCTTGTGCTGCACCCCCTTGCCCAGCTCCCCTGTCCTTCTGTGCACACGCTGCAGCCCCTCCATGACTTTCTGCTCCCCAGGGCCCATAAGTGCACACAGCACTCCAGCTGTGGCCGCAGCGCTGCCCAGCACAGGGCCACGCTCACTGCCCTGCTCCTGCTGCCCCACTGCTGCTGGCACAGCCACCATGCCCTTGGCCTTCTTGGCCCCCTGGCCACACGCTGCCTCATCTTCAGCTGCTCAAGGCCGCCAGCCCAGCATCCTTTTGGCCCACGTGGCTCCCCAGCCACAAAGGTGCCCATTTCACTTCAGATACAGCAGGCATCATTGCAAGATGGCCTTCCTGTTCTAACACCTCATGTTCCAAGTAGATATTAGCCACTGCCCCTTCTCACCAGCGAGGGCTCCTTGTTGAGCTCCACGTGGCATCTGAGCTCCGGGTGCAGCCTGTCCCCGCACTCGCTCAGCAGGTGCCTGGACACAACCGACAGGGCGCTGGCACTATGCTTGTTCAAGTGCAGACCCTGCAGGGCCGTGACAGCCTCCGGCCTGCCCTCTGCCACTGCCCTGACAGAGTCTGCTGCTCGCTCCGGGGAGGCTGAGGTGACATCAGCCCCTGCCTGCAGCTCAGCCGTGCCCTCGGTGGTTGCGGCGCTGGTATTTCTGCGCCCAAGGCCCAGGAACCTCTGCAGTATCTGCAACAGAAAGAAGGGCAGGAAGAGAGGGACGTTCCATGGCCTGCTCCAAGCACAGCGCTGGGCCTAGCAGTGCCAGAAGGCCCAGCCCAGGTGGGGATGGCCACAGGTACCTGCGCTGGTCTGTGGAAGCAGCCGTGAGTGGGGTCCTGCTCTTCTGCCCCATCCTTGCCCGCATCTGGCAAAGAGCAAATGCAGCCAGAGCTGAGGGGCTGCGGGAGAGGCCGGAGAACATGGCCCAGCCCTGCATGGCCCAGGCAGGGACAACCCCTGGGTGCCCAGGGGACAGAGCACAGCCAGCAGGGGCAGCCCCAGCCCCTCTTACGTCCTGTCTTTGGGGACATCCTTAGGGGCAGGGATGGGATGGGGCCAGGCCGGCCGCAGGCACCAGCTCTGCGGCCCGGAGCTGCCACTCACCGTCCTGCACTGGCTGCAACTTCTCCGGCTCTGCAGGCTGCTGTGCTGGGGAGGCTGCAAGCCCTTTCTTTTTCTTGCCCCGAAGCACCCTGAAGAGCCTGAGTACTCTGCCTGCCATCTCGCTTTTTAGTCTCTAGACAACTTTGAGCCTGATACCTGGGAAAAGCTCTGATTGAGAAAGTCCCGCAGTCTGGCCGCAAGGCCAGCCGCAGGAATTACGCCTTGGAAAAGCTGCGGGTCAGTGACGAAAGAGCTGGCTGTGTGGGGCTCCTCACAGCACAGCTCTGCCACGTCCTCTCCTCTCACGTGCACCGAGCACTGTGGCGTTGCTCCGTCACCGCCAGCAGCCACTTCAGCACGTGTCACAAAGGGCCCTGTTCCATTCCATTCCATGGTAACCGTGCTGTGCCGTGTCAGCAAGGGCCCTTGGACACGCTGCCAAGTGCTCTGGGGCTACCCCAACCCTGCCCCAAATGCCTCTGATTGGAACAAATCCATTGCCCCAAGTGTATAAGACATCCTGGGACACAGCAAGCCCAGCCAAGTGCTCAGGGGAGGACTCTCCACGGTGCCAGGCCAGCACAGGCTGGCTCTGGAGCAGAGCAGCTTCCAGCAAGCTCAGGGCAAACACATCTTGCCAAGAGTTAAAACTCACCAGATAGGGGAGGTGGCATGAATGTGTGCATCAAGGCCTTTGAATTCACAGCTCCCCAAGACAGCTTTGGGGCACTTGGCTGGACAAACAGGATCCGGCTCAGACCTGTGCTCAAAGGCGGGCAACAAACCCTGCCGCAGGTGCTTGGCTTGGTCTCTGCAGGCCCAGGCAGATGCCAAAGCTGCTCTTCACATCCTTCCCCTGCCCCTCAGCCAAGTGCGAGGACTGAAGGAAACACAGGAAGTCAAATGGAGACACTTGCACCTGTCTCATTGGGGGCTCCTGGGGAAGCAGTTTCCTTGGCAATCAAGCCCCTCTCTTCCAAGGGCACTCCCCAAATGTGTACATTTCCTGGGCAACACCAACCTGCCCTTAAGTGCGGGGTGCGGAGGTTCATGGGCATCACACCATAACCAATATGATCCAGTGAAGCTAAATTTATTATTCCTAAAAGGAGTCTATTTATAATAAATCTCTACTGTCTATGCCTCTCTAGCTAATATATGACAGGTTAATCCTAGTTGTTCACACTTCTAAAATAGAATGCGGATTGGATTATCTAAGTTTTCATGTGTCTTGCTGGGGTTGTATGGCCCCCCCATGGCTCACTTTCCCAAGCTTGCTGACAAACATGCTAAGTCCTGATGACTCTTCTTCTTGCGTCTTCTTCAAGGATATACCAACCCCATTTCTGAATATGTCCATAATTCATTCTTTGTGAACGTGTCCATTATTGCAAGCAGGCTGGATTGTGCATCAGCTCAATAAGGCCGTTGTCTTGCAAAAACTCCTCCACCTGCAAAATATCTTCAACAGTTCCCCGCTTTTGGTTTTGCACAAGCCAGACTGATTTAAAAGCACGGTCAATTTCTTTTTGCCCACAGCGTAGTAAGCAAAGCACTATTAGCAGAAATGAAAAAAGAATGAAATACAAAGCCAATAATATGTAAGATTATTTATTCATTACATAGCCAAGAATACCTAATACCAAAGCATACTAAGTCCTTGAGCCAGCCTCTTATTTCCCAGGATTTTAGCCATTCATCCAAAGAATTCAAAACAACTGTCAGCTTTATCATGTTCTCCTTAAGCAATGACACTTTCTTGTCCATAGATTCAGAGTGCTCAGAGAGATTCATGCAACACATCCCTTCAAAATCTTCACACCCATCTCTCTGTGCTAGCAACAAAAACACTATTGCAGCCCTATCCTGTAATACAGCGTGGCGTATGCTACCTACATCAGTGGTAAGCTCATTCAGTATTGCAGATGTAATGTTAATTGGTTGGTCTGTCCAACAAGCCAATTGTTTGAATTGTGTAAGGGCCTGTGATGAAGCTACTCCTGGTGTAAAAAGTGATGCCAGTATAACCAAAGGCATATTCTACAATTCTACATTATCCTTACAGTCTGAGCCTAATAGATGCACACTACGTTTTGCACATTGGAATTTGTGCCTGATGTCAAGCATCTGTTGAATGCTAGAGGCAAACAGTGTCAATTTCCCAAAATAGCACAGTCCTCCTCATGCTTTCTCAGGAATCGCAGGCTAAGTTTAATCTCCACAAATGAGAAAAACTCCAGGAGGTGACATCCTTGCACATTTTGGTTTTAGGGATACAACCATGTCCAATTGGCACAGTCTGCCGTGGTATTGTAATACCAGGAAGAAACAGGAGATATCCAAGTGCCATCATCACCGGGTTTTCCTGATTTCTCCCTAATCAGCTCTTTACCCCTGTGGTACTCATAGAACAAACAGTAATTTCCCGGTACTGATGCCAAAATATCTAATTCCTGTGGTCACTCTCTTGTAGTATTTAAACCTTGAACGATTGTAAATGCCTGAATTCCTAACGGATTTCTAGGGATGCTTTGTTTTTCACACCAAATTTCTGTGATCATCCCATTTTGATTAGTGCACCAATTTGAACAGGCCTTACTTAAGTTGCCATAAATTTGAGCTCTGGTCTAATTTCCCATTTCTTCCATTGAGTCTAAAGGAATTCCAATGAAACAGGTGCCAAATGGATCTGAAGGTGGAGCTAGTGATAGGCAGAAAGGTTCCTGCGTTGTTCTGTTAGCCTATGGAATCCTCATGTTAGCTCGCTGCTTTATCTTGTATACCCCCTGCGTTTCTTAATCACTCCACTAAGCAACATTGTTAATATTTGCCAGACTGGTGCCATTGTCGCCCTTGTGGTCCATCATGCCTGCGCTTTGCCCAAACTGCTTTAGCTTGTCCTCACGCCAAATCTCTCAAGTGATGTGTTTGTGGTATTGCTATTCTTCCTCTACATTCTGTAGCTAGTATCTTGCTCTCTAGCACAATTTGATTTACTACAGCAATTAAAGCAAGTTTAAACTGCAATTGCAGTAACAATCTTTGCGTATATATTTCTATCAAAGATACATCTTAGAGAAAACTCTGATATCTTCGTGAGTTATGCCTTAAAAATTTAGCTAATGCCATTCTCGGGGTACTAGTGTTAAGTGTGTAAGAGCAGTTATTGCATATTAGGTTGATAGGCTTAAATTATTGCTTTTCCCTCGGACCACTAATCAATTATGTTCTTGACAAACTTGTCGCCAAGTTTTTTAGTTACACTTGATACAATGAACCTTAAGCCATGGCTTACATGCACAACTATGCAGATACCAAGCATTTTCTCTCTTATTTACAACTTGTGAGGGAAGTGAAGGTCCATGTTGCTGGAATCCAACGAATGCCTTTATCTGTAAGTAAGCACATAGACCTTCTTCCTCTTCATTTCACTGTAGCTGGTCCTTGCCACAACCCTGCTGCTGGACTTTTGAACATGACCTGAATGCCGTCAGGCAATTCCTCCCTTGGATTATGTGTGAGGGCATGATGCACAAGAATATGTGCATCTTCCCTATCTCCTGCTGTTCTGAGCTAACTTGGCACAAAATTGGCTTTAGCTGTTTTTTTCTCAGGGGATAACCCTGGAGTTCCCCCTTTTTGTTTTTGCAGCATGTCCTTGAACATCTGATGGGCACGCTCAATAATTGCCTGTCCAGTAGGATTGTGAGAAATACCAGGGTCATGTCAAATACCCCATAAATTACAGAAACCTTTGAATCTTAAGGAACATCAAGCAGGACTATTGTCAGTCTTAATTGCTAAGGGGACACCTAATGCGGCGAAGAAATTGAACAAATATTTCTCAACATGACGTCTCACCTGTTAAGGGAGTACCCTATAAAACACAAGCATAGGTATCAATGCAAACATGTACCAATTTTTCCTGACCAAATTCTTATACATGAGTTACATCCATTTGCCATAACTGCGAGGGGTGAGTACCCCTAGGGCTAACACCATGCCTAAACCAATGCCATCTCGTTGACCGGTCAGGACAGGATCACGCAATACTAGAAGCATCAGCAAAGGGAATAGCAAATTGTTTACCTAACATTTTTGCAGATTGATGAAGAAATACATGAGAGGTTTTGGCCTGTCAGCCTGTACCACTTCCCTGTCACCTCTGTGCCACCATGGCCCTCGGCTGCCCCACAGCCCTCAGCCCCAGCAGCAGCTCAGGGTCAGCGTCCCTTTGGCGCCACCGCCCCCTCAGCCCCCTCAGCCCCCTCTGTCTCACCGTCCTTCAGCAGCTCCTCAGGGGACAGGGCCTGTGCCAGCGGCAGCTCCCACCGCTCCAGGGACAGCCGGGGCTGGAAGTGCTGCTCCGCCCGGCCCGGCCGCCAGCTCGGACCCAGCACAGGGACAGGGGACACAGGGGGAACCGGGGCAAAAGCAAGAGGTGAAAAAGGCAGCCGAGGAGGGAAAGAGGTAAAAATGCAGCCTGGGCTTACACAGCTCAATCTATGCATCTAAACTTCCACATACCTCTTACTAAATAACTAAGCATATTTCTAGAACTATATCTAAGCATCTAAATTTAAGCATCTAAATGTAGGTGCCTAAATGTAGGCATCTAAATGTAACTCTATTAATGTATAAATGTAGATCTCAAAATCTAGAAATGTAACTAATTCTATCCCATCTAGAACAATAGAGATTAATTTAACTATATAGATGTATATATATGCACATATAAACACACCTCTGTAAATCTATAAATGTAACTATATGGATATAGAAAGAGAATTGTAGAAATCGATAATTCTATGTGTACACTAAGGGATTCCACCCGTCTGATGCTCACAGGCTCTCCCTCTGGTCCTTCTTCCCATGCAGGGCAGCCCTCCTGACAAGGCAGATCAGCTGGAAGTCTGGGAAGCAAAGGGAACACTGTGTCAATATTGGCCTCTCTGCATTATTTGCCCTTTTGGAATTAACTGCCCTTCTATCAAAGTCTGTAAAAGATGGGCCGAAAGGCAAAATCTCACTTGGCAATTTGTAGCCTGCTCTTCAAAGAGCCAGACTCCTTCCAGAAGTTTATAACTTGTGAAGTTTTGAAGTATCCCAATACACTGAAAGCCCTCAGTGTATTGGGATACTTTCGCAGGGCCAAGGGCCCCCATGAGAGCTTGAAACACAGACAGACCCAGCTGCCACAAAGAAGCCCAGCCT
This sequence comes from Melozone crissalis, assembly GCF_028551555.1. NCBI lineage: Eukaryota > Metazoa > Chordata > Aves > Passeriformes > Passerellidae > Melozone > Melozone crissalis. The sequence continues at coordinate 13,250,272 of NW_026535783.1, read as the reverse complement.
GGTTCTTTCTCTGTGCTGACAGAGACACCTCAGGGATGAACAGCTGGGTGACAAATGACCAGGTAATATTCGCTGAGGCATTTATGTATTAGCTGATGGACGTTGTTAGTGATTATAAGTATTTAGAAATAGCATCAGTTAGAACTCTTTTAGCTGCTTGTAATATAATAGAATCTATCAGCTTAAGTTTGCACTGCGTTGCTCATAGAAACAGTAGCGTAATGAATATAATATCTATGCATCACGTATGGAAACAACTGTGTGATGAACATATTGTGTTATAGACCCTAGCAAAACATAACGGGAAAAAAGGCTTGTGTGTAACTAAAATCAGTGTAAGGCTGTCCACTGACCAACCTGTCCAAGTGATAAAATAATCCTGACACAAACCAGAGCACCAGAGGACAATTAGAGAATGTCATGTGAAATTTAGGGAGAACCTACTAAAGCCTTATCAGAGGATGTGAAACAGCAGGAGACACAAGCAGAAATAAAATATGTTGACCTGATGCACAGGATGTCATGCAGTAAACCTGAGTGCGAAGCAGTCAAATTAAGGAGTTCCCAAAAGATCAGAAAATTCCGAAGAATGCTTGAAAAATTCATGAAACACATGAATATACTTGCCTCTCAGCAAAGTAACACCATAAAGCTAACACTGACACTTAGCACCAGGTGTTGTTTGGGTGTTAGCCCCGAGCACCACAGTGCTGCAAATATTGTCTTTTTTTATCCTATCAGTATTAAAATTTAATAATTCTAAGCAGTGAATTCTGTTTCTCACAGCTGTGAAGGAAAGAGCTCCCTAACAGGACTGCAGGCAGCACCAGCTTTGCTCAAGGATGCAGACCCAAAGTGCTCTCTCTCACCTTTAGCTCTCACTAATTTTAAGGGGTGATTTCAGATTTTCGTTGAGCTCCTGGATTTGTGAGTAATGATTTCCTTGGCCTCAGAGCTTCTGCTGCTTGTATTTTTAATGTATCTCACTACAGCTATCAGCAGAGTGGCACTACATGGATTTAATGCTTGGAGACAAAAAGCTCAGATCTCTACACTGACCTTTTGCTGGGCTTTTCCTCTCTTGCTTCAAGAGTCACTCAGGGTTGCCTCCACAGCACTGACATCCTGCAGCAAACTTATCCCCACGGACATCAGCACAAAACTGGGACACCTGGCTTGGTGACACAACTGCCACAAGGTCAGGTTTATTCCCTGCTCTCTTGCCCCAGCAGAGGACTCAGTGTCAGAGCCTCTGGAGAAGCGTGGAGGGCAGGGCTCAGGCAGGTTGTGCCCGTGCACGATTTGAACTCAAGGCACCAGGAAGCACCAAGCCTGCAGACAGGAACTCAACCCTTCTCATCTCCCTCACTGCCAGAGGCAGGCTCAGAGCAGCCATCTCACCCCTCTCTGAACCAGTGGGACCTCTGTCCTTACCAAGCTCCTCGCGGTCCTGGGAATTGTTCCTGCGGCTCTCGGTGCCAGGCAAAGCTCCCTCTGCTGCAGCTCTGCCCACAGGCTCCCCTCCTGAAGACTCAGGGGCAACAATAATATTGCCCTTGAAAGAGAAACAGACAGGCAGAAAACCTTCCACCACTTACAAAAAACACCTGGTCCAAAAACTCCATGGCTCACACACTTCATCCCTTCTTCCTAACAACAACTCTGGGACCCAAAGCCCTTCAACAGTCAGAAAAATTGACTTCTCAAACACAGTCCAAAAGCTGTCAGAGCTGACAGTGTTGAACATGGGGGTGACACTGAACACATGAAATGGCTGCTAAGCAGGAGTCCTGCCAGCTCCTGGCAAAGGGATGTGCTTCTTCCTCCACAGCCCTGAGCACAGCAGTCTCATCCAGGCTGCAGCTTGGCAGGGACAGCATGGGAACACACATCTCTTCCCACAGAGATGCCCAAGAGCAAGGGGAAAGAGCTCTGCAACATGGACAGCAAGACTGGCCAGTTTGCCCAGCTGAGGATTTCCCAGATGGAAACTGGACTGCAGGCAGCAGCTTACTGAGAGGACAAGAAAGCTGCAGCTGCAGCCCAGCCCCAGCCACGGCTCTGGGAGCGCCCACACGCACGGCAGGGCTCACACAGCAGCAGCAGCTGCAGCCCAGCCCTTGCTTTGCCTTGGCCTTCCCACCCAAAAGAGGCACAGCCCACATCTGCTGCTGCAACAGAGGCACCTCTGGCGTGCCCCTCCCTGCCCGGGACACTGGGCCTTCAGTGCCACTTCCCCAAACACTCTTCTCTTTTTCCCATCAAACAAAGCCCCTTAGAACCTACAAAGCTTCCACTTCCTCCCCACAAATGCTGCTGCATCAGCGGTTCTTCCCAGTACATAAGCAAAAGATACCGCGGGGTACGGAGGGCAGAGTTCTTGACCCTTGCCACTTCACGTACGAGCTTGCCAAGTGATAATCATCCCTTATACGCCATATGTCAATACCATCTTCTCCTATTTTCGGTTCGTCACTTTTCTGTCTCCGCCTTCCTCACCACCTTTACCACGCATGCGCCACCACTCAGTTTGGTGGTCACACAAGTCTTTGGGGGTCGTCACTGATGAAGGCCCTGTAGTCTTCTTCATTGTCCTTTAATTCACCTTTGGGTTACACATGCGCATCAAGCCAGTATATAGCCAGTACAGCCAATGTAAGCCAAGACTAACGTATCACTCCCTCTACATATCAAGGCAATAAATCCCTTAGAATTAGCATTTGTTGGGACCGAACCAGGTTCTTGCTCATTTTTAGCACCTGTATCTTCAGCTTCATTCCTGTGGTCCTTGAGAACAGCTGCTGGGAAGAGGGGTGGAGCCCCTCCTCTCCCTCTCTTCTTTGGCATTACAACTTTTTAACTATTTATTATTCTCAAATATTAATTACTCTATCAATATCAATTACTGTTTCAAATTTTATCAGCACGAATGATACCTATTTATCACAATAATGGAGCTCTGCGCATTGTGTTTTAAGGCTCACAAGCAGGTATGGTGTTTGAAAGAAGCAAGCAGTGTTTTAACAAAAGCTACGTGTGCTTATAGTGGTTGCACAGAACTACTGTCAAAATGCTTTTGCTTTGTGTGAGTGGTCAAAAAACTTTTCAAGTAAGTTGTGCCATTAAGTTCATTGCCTCCAGCCAGGGATGTGAGCTGCTGGCATCTTCCCACTGTAACAACCATGTCATGAGACTGATGCTGGAAAACAAACAGCTCGAGGCGCGTTCCTCAGCAGTCCCGTCCGTTTCGTGATTCGTACAGAGACCCGCGGCCAGCAATACTCAGCTGAGGACCAGAAGAGAGCGGAATAGCCCGGGCACTGCAGCTTCACTGCAAGGCATCCGGCAGCCTTGAGGGTACAAAGCGAGCACAGGTCGCAGCTCCTCGTGTCCGGAGGGAGCCCGGAGCAGCTCTCCCAGGCCGCAGCCCCTCCCAGGCCCAGCTCCGGGCGCAGCCGGAGCCGCTCCGCCTGCGCGGGGCCGCTGCCGGGGCGCTGTGGCGGCTCCTCCCGCGGGGCGGAGCTGAGGCGGCCCCGGCGGCCCCGGCCCGGCCCCGCTGCGCTCCGAGCGCGGCCCCGGAGCGGCCCGGCCGAGGCGGCGAGGGACGGGCGGCGAGGGGCCGGGGGCATGGGGCGCTCCGGGAACGGGCGGACATCCCGGCAGAGGGGAGAGAGACGTGGCAGAGGGAGGAGTGAGCGGGAGAGGGGAGAGATGCTGGGAGGAGGGGGAAAATCCCAGGAGAGAGGGACGAGCCCGGGAGTAGGGGAGATCACGGGACGGGGGCGGGGGTGAGATCCGTGGCAAAGGGTGGGTAGCCTTCCAAGAGGGTAGAGGCCGGGAAACAGGAAAGAGCCCTGGGAGAGGGGGGAGATCCTGGAAGAGGGAGGAGTAATCGGGAGAAGGGCAGATCCAGGGAGACGAATAAAAGCACTGGCTACAGCCCGGGAAAGGAGGGAGCTTGGGACAAAGGGTAGCTCGGGACTGGGGAAAAGCCGAGAGAGGAGGCAGAACCCAGGAGACAGGGGACAACCTGTGAACGGGGAGGAGATCCGGAGTAGAGTGGAGAGGGCCTGGGAAAGCGGGGAAAGACATGAGAGAAGAGAGCCCAGTGGGGGGAGTCCAGGAGCGGAGGCTCCTGCAGGCGGACTGGGAACCCGGAGAGCCCGGAATCACGGAGTCCTGCAGCCGGGCCGAGAACGGGCGCGGGTCAGTGCGGTTCGGGAGAGCGCGGCTGCGGGGCTGGCTCCGGAGGCGGAGGCGCGTGGAAAGCGCTGCTCGGCAGCCCCGGCGGCGCTGAGAGCACAGCCCTGCCCGGGGAGGCAGCGCCACGGGCGCCGCTCGGCTTCCCAGCCCGGCCACGGCACCGCTCGGCTTCGCCGCCGGATCCGCGGCAGCTCGGAGCATCGCTCCCTGCCCGGGCCCGAGGCTCACCTGCGCCAGGTGCACCAGCGCATCGCCTCTGCCTTGACAACCCAGAGCGAGCAGTGCCCGGCAGGGACTGCAGATCCCCATTGGTGGCAGAGAAAGAAGAGCAAGGAATCTTCCATGGGAGAACCTAGGCAATAGGATGGGGTGTCAGTGTCCAATGTGTTCAGATGCACTCACAATGGTGCTTTTGCTCTTGCCTCAGAACATGGAAAAGAAGTGGGCAGACACAAATCAGCAGCTGGTTGCAATATCCAGGGATCAGTTATCAGAAGAAAATGCTAAGCAACTGCTGGAATGCTTAATGGATGACTGATTACCATTTGCCAAGTAATCTGGATTTGTTAGGGGCAGCATACTTCTGTCTCAAAAATTACTCTACAGATATTCTTAAGAAAATTTTGAAGAAAGGCTCATACACCCACATTTTAATGCAGTTGCTGTGGGTTTCATAAATGAAATCTGCTTTTATGTGTCAATGTTCCTAAAGATATGTGGGGTTTTTTTTTCACACATGCATGCATGCTAAATTTGAGAATCTAAGGTAAGGTCTTTTTATAGGGGATATGGAAGAGACAGGTCTTCAGCTAGCAATATGTCAGTGAGAGATAGCTGAGCGATGATTACTGAGAAGAAGAACAGGCCTGCAATAGAGGTGTGAGCTGCATTGCACAGCGCTTGCTGTGGGCCAGAGAGCACAAAGAAGTCTGGCCTAGTGGGCCTGAATATTTCTGCCAAACACTCTGCATCTCACACCTTTGCTCGGGCTCAGTGCAGAAATGCAGGATTGCAGGCGCTTCCTCCCAGAGCTGCGTGAGGTGCTGGCTCCTGCAGATGGGCCCTGCCAAGCTGTCCCTGCCTCACGCTGGCCTCGCTTCCCCTGGCACAAGAGCCGGGCCTGAAGGAGGCTGCCCTGTGCTCCAGCCTGCCGAGCAGCCCGGCTCCCTGCCCCGGTGCCCAGAGTGCTGCACACACTGCTGACCTTTGCCAGGAGTTGCAGGGCAGCCGGCAGAAGAGGAGGAATCCTCAGGCAGCCCAGCGGCCCTTGGCTGCCCTTGGCCTTTCTCTGCTGCTAGGCACACTCCAGACGGCCAATGCCTCCAGGCTGGGCTGTGTCCAGCACGGCTGCGCTTCCCCTCGGCAGCTGCCAGCTGCCACCTGGGCTCTGAGAGTGGAGGATTCGCCCGCTGCCAGGAACAGGCACCCAGGGCCCGGCTGCTGCCTCTTGCAGCTCCAAGGGCCTCCTTCCAGCCTGCCTCTGCCGGGGCTCAGCCTCCTCCGGCCTCTGCTGGGGCTGTGCTGGGGCTCCACCCCAGGCAAGGCCGGGCCCACTCTCACCTCCCAGGCGCTGACAGCTCTGCACCACAGGAGACCTTCCTGAGCACCCTCTCTGATCTTTCTGCTTTCTCACTTGAGCAAGGCTCTCCTCCAGCCAAAGAGATTATTGCATTTTGGGATACAAATCCAAGTGGTAGGAGCCCCAATGTTCTCCAGTCACAGCTGAAGGCCTGCATCTGCTCAGGGTGTTGGGTTGCCTCATTCTTCTTTTGGTTTCGCCTTCAAACGCCATTGCCCTTTCTGCCTCAAATAGAAATACCAAAGCTGGCCAAAAACAGACCAGTGGACCAGATTCCAAAGTCAGTGTTCTCTGGAGAGGATGAATGAAGAACATCCTTCTTCCCCACTTGCACACCATGCCAAAGACACCATGTCACTTTCCACCTTTAAGAAACAACAGACAATTCAGAAGAAATTCTTGAGCGTATTCGCAGAGTGAGAAGGAAGGGAATCTTCAAGGTGAGTTGTGGTTTCAGAAACTGTATTCATTTCCAATCCTACTCTGCAGTCCTATTAGACAATCCTACTCTAACCCTAACCTTAACCCTAATCCTAATCCTAATCCCAATCCTAATCCTAATCCTAATCCTAATCCTAATCTACAATCCTGCTGTAAACTGGTTGACGAATAAATGGTCTTGATGTGATTGTCACATTGTTGTCTCTCTCCTCTTCTTCACTGAAACAATCAGTGGCACCAGGCTGGACGCAGGCTCAGCAAATGTTACAAATGGATGCTGCCAAAAGGGAAAAAAAACAAATCAACAAAAAATAATGGACCATGACTTTCCAAGTTCAGTGCTTCACAGTTTTCCTCTGGCTTATAGAAGGATGCAGGAAGAGGACCAATGGGACCATCTACACCTCCATCTTTATGTGCCGGACTTTGCCATCACAGGCAAATGTGGCCCAGAATCCCACTCATCCATTTATCCAGGTGTCTTCATCTTGCTAGGATTTTTGCCCTGCCAGTGCTTTAGAAATGGTGCTTTGTTTCTTTGGAATTTCTTCTTTTCAGGAATCTCTAAAGCCTCACACTGGTCCCTCTCTTTGAAAGACAGGCACTGTGCTGATTCCCACAGGGAGACAGAGCAGTGTCTACCTTTCCATGGCCTGCCCCTCGTGTGCTGGATGGCTCCTTCCTTCCCAGCAGGGCCAGCTCAGTGGCACTGGGCCCTGCAGTTCCCTCTCTGCCACACAACCCGGCAGTAACCCTGGCACAGTTCCCGTCTGCTTGAGCGTGCCAGGCAGCAGATGGGGCTGGGACAAGTCCCTCCCAGCTGTCCCTGTTTGCGTGGCAGAAACCTCTAAGGGTGGGCTGGGGGGCGCAAACCAGGGCCCCTCAGAGGCTCACAGTGAGCCCCCCACAGCCCCTCCTGCCCACAGCCAAATCTCTGACCCCTAGGCTGGGACTGGCTTCCTTGGGTTCCTGCACCACCATTTCATGTCTCTGTACTCTGCATTGCTCTACTTCAATTCTTTTGCCATTAGATAAAATTGAACACCCCACCAAATGACAAAAGAGGGAGACTGAACCAGCCAGAGGAGCTCCCTGACTCAGGAAATGCAGAGAGAGATGGAGTTACTCAGTTTTGTGAAGAACAGGCCCCCGGGAGACTTTATTGCCACTTTCCAGGACTTCAGAGTGGCTTTGAAGAAAGTGAGGGACATCTTTTATAACAGGGCCAGTTACAATAGGATGTGGGTAAATATTTTGAAACACAAATAGGATCTAATCAGAACTTGTTTACTCGGAGCATGGTGCGACCCTGGCACAGGTTGCCCCAAGAGCTTGTAGGTGCCCCATCCCTGCAAGCATTCCGGCTCCAGTGGGAAAGGGCTCTGAGCAACCTGATCTCTTTAAAGATGTCCCTGCTCATTGCAGGACACTTGCACCAGAGGACCTTTACAGGGCCCTGCCAGCCCAGCCCAGTCTAGGATTCCTCACCATTTTCATTTGAAGAGCACCAAGAGTGGAGGTGAGGAGGAAGGGGGCTCATGTGATGCCTTGGACTTGAGTGGAGGAGGAGCCCATCCCTCAGAGCCTGTTTCACCTGCAGCCCCTTCACATTTTACCTGCAGGAGCTCCCTGGCAGACCAGCGCTGCTCCTCGTCTCTCTGCAGGCAGCAGCTCAGGAAGTCACGCAGGCAAGGCGAGAATCGGTTGGGCTGCTGCAGCCGTGGGGTCCCTACTGTGGCTATCAGTTGTGTAGCCTGGAGGAAAAGGAGACACCAGGCTCCACTTGCTGCTTTCACATCTCTAAGTGCTCTCCCACCTCCCTTAGTTTAACCTCTGTTCTTCAGTGGCAGTTTCTGCCCTGGCAGAGACCCAGAGATGATTTTCCTTTACCAACCAAACACCCAAACCCTGATGCAGCCACAGCTTTTCCACCATCCCGAAGATCTTGCCTTGGCAGCTGATTTCATTGACTGACCTAGTTAGTGGGAACTACATCAGCAAAAGAACATGTGCTTCCCTAAGGATTCACACCAGCTTGAGAGGCTTTTTGGAAGAGGGACTATGCTATACAAATTAATTTCAAGGCTTAGTACATGAAAGGCATGTCTGCAGTGCTTGTTGGTCCTTTAAGCGCACGTGCCCAAGAACAAAACTCATCATTCTTTTTGTGCTTTTCTTGAAAACAATGGTAATTGGAAGGAAAGAAAGGGAATTCATCAATTAATCCCCAGGTAAGAAAATCAACATTTGCAATCTCATCTTCAGCACAGACATATTTAGATGCCTGCACAAATGTATTGGGATGAAAATTCCTGCTTGGGCACAAAGGAGCCACCTGCAGCTCTGTCTCTCAGCAGTCTGAAAATCGCAGGTTCCCATTTTGCAGCAAAAGAAAAATTGTCATGGTCAGAAGAAGGAGAGGTGCCATCTCTATCGCCACCCTCTGCTCATTTGGCTGCTCAAGTCAATGCATTAATGGTAGGCCCATGCCAGAAAGAGCCAGGAAACAAAGGGGAGGCTTTGGCAGCCTGTCCGCATCACCAGGCTCTGGCTTGGTGACACAGAGAATGTGCCTTTTGCTAGGAGAGAAACACGGTGACTGAGTGTTTCAGCAGCACTGTACAAGAAGCAGAAGAGACTCAGTGGTCTTTACACTCTCATGCCCAGGTTTCAGGCATGTTTCCCAGTGAGAAGAAACTGCTCAGGGAGTTAGGCTCATCTCTAAAGATCACAGTTTTAGAAACTTTGTTGGGTTTGTGTTGCCTTCCTTCCTTTCTGGAAAGATAACAGCAGTTGTCAGATGCTTCTTTTCTGCTCTTAAGGCCATCTCCACAGCCAAAGGACTGGAAGCACTTAAAAGGCAAAGGAAAGTGTTGCCTGAGAATAGAGTTTGTTTGGAGTTTGTTTGCATGTGGTAAGGCTTGTATTCCCCCACTGCTGAACCAAAACTACAGCAGATGCTGATGTGTTGCAGGCACATTTTTAGGAGGGGTCCTTGGTGGAAGCAGTTCAGGCAGATGGCAATGGGCTTTTGTCCAATGGCACGCAGGACAACGGACAGGTGAGAAAGACAGTGGGATCAGTGAGTATTTGCTCCTTACCGTGATGGGACTTTGGTTCCAGTAGGGAGGTTCTTGCTCTATCATTTCAATCCCCACAATTCCAAAAGACCATATGTCCACTTTGGGACCATATGGTTGACCTGTCAGCACTTCGGGCGCCAGCCACCAAGGAGTCCCGACTACCGAGCACCGTCTGCTCTGCTGAGGGCTGAGCTGAGTAGAGAGGCCAAAATCACCTGAGGAGAAAGCAAAACACTGTTTTTATTTGAATTCTGTGCAATTAGGAAAGCAAGCCAAAGAATTCCCCAGTAGAAGTGTTTGAAAATGTGCTGTTGAATCTCCTGGCATTGGCGACTTTTAAACTCCCCCCATTTTTTACACTGTCTCCAGTAGTGTCTTTTGTTCTTTGGAAGCTTTAGACTTGTAACTCCCTCCCTCGGGAAGGGACACACACAGAGCAAGGCCACTCTTGACTGCTTGTTCCTTCTCCTGTCCCTGTGCACGTTGCAACTGTGCCCTCAGCTCACAGCGGGTGTCCCTGCGCTGCCACCAGCACCATTTTTGGGGAGCTGGCTGTCACTCCAAGCAGCCCCACCCCCACATCCCTGGAATGCTGCTCCTGACCAAGAATACACTGACCCAGCTTGACAGAACCATCGGTTTTGAGAAGGATGTTATCACTCTTCACATCTCTATGAATCACATGGTTTGTGTGAAGAAAATGCAGTCCTTGCAGGCACTGAGAGAGAAAACAGAAAGAGGAGGGCAAAAATGAGTGATGTGATTTCATCCCATAAGAAAGGCAACAAAGAATCCAAAAGATTCCCTCTCCAGGGAAATGGGCAGTAATGGCAGAACACAGTGCCACTGAGAGGAAGTGCTTGCTGCTCCAACACTTGCAGAGCAAGACCTTTCTGAGGAAAGGCATGTCAGCTTCTGAAAGAGCAACAGCCAGGATGCAAACCAGCCAGGATGACTGCTGCTGCAGTGCATGTGCTCAGAAGCAAAGAGCCTTTTGGCTGCACTCCTGTCCTTGGATGCTGAGGCCTGAGAGAAACGAGTCTCTCTCTTTTTTCTTTGCTGATCATTTCAAATCAAGCCACCAGCACCTTTGCTTTCACAGGCAAGGAATGCAGTGAAGACAGACTCCAGGCAAACATTTAGAGAGGCAAGGTGGAGAACAGCAAATAAAAAGACATGAGCCAGAGCAAGAATACAACAGCAGGAGAGAAGAGTACTGGCACTGAGTACAGGGAGTGCAGGGGCACTGGCAGGCCTTTCACTTGAGATGCTTTTACTTGCCCATAGCATAGCAGCAACACAGAACCAAAGCTTGGCACAGGAAATCACTGCAGGTCTGAGCCCCTGTTTCCCAGACAATCCTGCCCAAGCCCTTGGACACACAGATGGGATTGCTGACCTCGCGACTGATGGCTGCTGCCTCATCTTCATACAGGGAGGTCGTGCTGAGGATATCGTTCAGGGTGCCTCCGTCCATGTACTCCAGCACCAGCCAGAGTTCCTCACCCACAAGGTAGCTGAAAGAAGGAAACAAGGCCCTGGAGATGAGCATGCATGGCTATGTTGATTTTTGCTTCCAGGTTTCTTATTTCCAGATGCCTTTGTGACAAGGACAGAATCATAGGAATAGATATTCCCTCTTGGCTGTGCATTGTTTGCAAGCTGTGCAGTCTCAAGGAGAAAGGCACAGCTGTGAAAAAGGAGATGTCTTAGATGGCTGACAAGTGAAAAATGCAGTTTAGAAACAGCCCAGATAAAAAACCGTTCAGGCATGGTGTTTCTGGAAAGAAGCACCTAGTCTTCCTGGCATGCCCAGCAATGGCAAAGAGTGGCAACAATCCAAGGGAAATCCATTTTAGGAGGGTTCATCAGCACTTCAGAAACTTGAAAAAATCAATCCCAAATAAATGTGGAGGCAGTAAACTTCGAGGCTGATGACTAAGGAAGATACAGCTGATCCAGGTATTGAATAATTTTGGAATAATTTTCAAACTAGGTGTGCCAGGGAAGACTCATGCAGACAGGATGCACTCTCTTCTCATCCATTGGAGATGAGTAGAGAGATAGGAATAAATAAAAATTAACAGCTCTACTTTCTGCCACTGACCAAAGTGGGTTTTTAACCTCTCATGTTTGCTGTATGTAAATGCACACATGGGATAAGACCATAACCACTCACCTGTCTAAATAATTCACAACATTGGGACTCCTGTACCTCTTCATGATTTGGATTTCATTAACACTTCGTTCCATCCTCCTTGGTCCTTGAATATCTATTTTCTTTATGGCCACCTAAAATGACATTGAAAATCAGTAACTTGAGCAGTTGGCGGCAGGAGACAACAATGCACATGGAGCAAGTGATTTTGCAATGACAGAGCTGAGCTGTGCCAAACTGCCTTGTGATTAGGCACTGCAGTAATTAGGAACTGACATTCCAACAGCCTATTTCTCTTCTCCCTTGGGAACTCGTTACAGGACACGTGGGGCCACTGACATTTTGCCTTGTCCACTTGGTAACAGTTGTGTCTCAACTATCACACACAGACGTCTGAGCACAATCTCTGCTGCTCTTTCTAGGATTCAGAAGAAGTATTCCATGCCTTAATATTCTGTGGATACATCTTGGGCTATGGGCAGGGCTTAGGGCTTTTAGGGCACCTTGCAGATCTCTCCCCATGTGCAGTTGCCAAGTGCAGCACTGCGGGTTGCTAAGGAACTACCAGTAACTTTCCGATGGATTTGCTGGCAGCCAGAATCGAGAATTCAGGACTGTGAAGCTGTAGCCCCAAAGAGCAGGGAGGTGCTCTAAGGCACCACCTTTGTTTTAGCAATGGAGAGCGAGTGAGCGCGTCCTTGTCTGAAAGAAAGCGCTGCCCTGCGTGCCTTCCTTCCGGCAGCTGAGGAGGACAAAGTGCCAAATGTATTTTGCAGGCTGGCACCAGTCTGTGCTTCTTGTGCCTTTTCAGCACGGCTCTAGCCAAAGCTGCATCCACAGCTCACACCAGAGGGGAAAGCCCCTCAAGAGCAGCAGAGTCTGCAGGGGCTGTTGACATTTACCTCTCCTCCTGTGGCAGTGTCGAGTGCTTTAAACACCTCTCCAAAACTCCTAGAAACAAAAGAGAAGCAGAGAAAGGAGAAGCCATTTAGATCTTGCAGTGAAAGCCAGCCCACACAGGAGATCTGTGCTGTAAATGCCTAAAACCTGCAGGACACTGGAAGCATGGAGATGTCCTTGACAATGCCTTCTGAGCACACTTAGAAATTCTGATCAGCACTGACAATCTAAGCCCAGTGCCTGAACACATTTGCAGCTTGTCTGACTTCACGCCTGATACCTATTCCACCAGCAAAACACTTGATGCATAGTTATGTAAAATTAGCATTGCTTGGACTCACCCACTGCCAATATTTTCCAGTTCAATGTATTTGATGATGGGATTTTCCATCTTCACCATTCTCCCTGAGGGAAACAAAATGCAAGATGTTTACTTTAAAGCAGAGATCCCACCTTCTCAGAGATACAAAAGGCAGCCACACTGTCTGGGGCTCTGAGCCCTCGCTTGGTTAGCCAGCTCTGAGCTGGCTAACAACAACAGGAACAGGAACTGGAAACACAAGAAAAGAACAGCACGTCCACAGCGCAAGTCTGGCTGGCACAGAGACTGATTTCTTGCATCCTTTGAAGTCAGAGGCCTCTTGACAGCAGAGGAGTCTCCTCTCAGAGGAGACTGAGACCAGAAGAGAATACCTACCAAGGAAAATAAGTTTGTCATCTTGAAACGTTTAGGAGAGCTGGATCTAGCAGTGCCTTTGTTTTCTTGGCAATAAAGACTGCGAGATTTAGAAAAGGTTTCCGACTTGCTAAGATTAAATGCACCTGCACATCCAGAATCAATTGGTCTGAACAGATGTCAAGTTCAGAACAGGAGGAATATTGCCAAGTGTTCCCATCTTTTCCACCTTGCAGCAGTTTGCCATAAGAATGCCTCTGCGTTAGTAAACCAGAGCAGCTCATGCCAGAACCAATTGCGACGGGGCTTTCAGCATCAAGACCCTCACCCTTTATGAGCAGGCTGAGCTCAAAGACGCCCCTGCCCGTGCCCTGCGTGAAGAACCACGCCGCTTCTCTTCACCCTGACAGCGCGGATCAGTCGCTCCCATTGCACTCGCCCTCTCGGCACCGCACATGTCCCCATCTTCCCAACTCGGCACGGCGGGCACAGGCACAGAAGACAGCAATGCTCCTCAGGCACCCCTGTGACACAGAGAGCTGCCCAGAGCAGATGCTGACCCTCTTGTGAGTCCAGGCCGTGCGAGGCAGAAGCCGGCCCAGAGAAGGGGCTGCTGCCTCAGGCAGCTCCGCGCTGCAGCAGCCGGGCAGCAGCGGGACCCTCCCAGCTAAGGGAGGCTCCAGCCTCTGCAGTCCCTCCAGCCCCCAGGGACAGGGCAGCGACCACAACAAGGCTGGCAAAGCCCAAGCATGAGCACTGACAGACACTGATGGGAAGAAGCCACAGCCAGCCTGAGCCCTGTACAAGCTTTTGCCCCCATTCAGGACACAACAGGATGGGCTTTGAGATCAGCCCCACCGAGGTGTGGATCAGTGCCCTTTTTGTCCCAACAGGTGATGGTAGACACAGAATCCACTGGGCTCTCTTCTCAATTCTTCCAGGTCTTATCTGAGAGCACAGCACTGGCAGCTCGTATGGGCAAGAAGCAGATTCATTGGGTTGTGCTGCAGAATCACAAAGGGCTTGATTTGTTCTCCTGGAGACTGATCTCAGCAGGGCTTCTACCAGTGGCTAGAACTAAGGCAGTCACAGCCTTCTGCTGATGCAGGAACAATTCCTGCTTCTGCCTTCGGCAGAGAGGGAAGCCCAGGCAATCTCCAGCCAGTCTAAGCTGCCCTCAGAGGCAGCAGGAACACCCAGAGCTCTCTCTTGATGCCTTGGAGCAATGCCAGCACTTCTGTGACACTGAAGTGAGGAGAACCCTTTGGTACAGCTCTGCTGACATGTGCACACAATACACTGTCCCTCAGATAAGAAAGATAGCAGACGTACTGTGTTGCTCCAGGGAGTCACCCGCCATCTCCAGTTGCTGAGCAGCAGCTGGGTCAGCACGGGAGGTGAACCAAGTGCTCAGGCTCCACGTCTTCGGCTGGGGAGCAAAGGCTCCTTGGGACGGCTCTGCTGCAGCAGCTTCAGTGTCAGAGTTGGTGTAGATCTGAGAGAAGAAATGAGTTGATGTCAGGAAGGTGTGGCAGAGATTGCCCTGAAATGCAAGAGAGATTGCCATTTGAAATGCAAGCCCTTAGGAAGCTGCTGTCAGCCACATGCAGAGATCCTCAACCGGATTGCTTTGGATGTCCACTTGTGAAACCAAATGCTCAAAACCAAAGGCTGGTTTTACTCAAGTTCATAGCCACTTTCTTGTTCTAAAGGATGACTGCAGCAACGACCGCTCCAATTCCTCCCAAAGACTCCTTTCCCCCTCCTAGGTCTGCAGATACATTTGCAGCTCCTCATTCTAATGTTCTACCTCCTGCCATGAAATTCTCTTTTTCTGCACCTTCCTTGGGACGTGCTTATCCTGCAGCCTCTCTGGATGGTACAGTTCCTGGGCCTCATGCCAGCTTCGGGGCTCTTGGTTGCCCGTCATTTGCTGGAACTCTCTGCAGGCTGCCAGGTAGGATGGGGAACCTTCCACCTGAAGTCAAACAGAAGAAAGCAGTCAGAGACTACAGCTTGTCCCCGTCAGCCAGGAGTCATCGACTGGGAAGAAAGTAAAGGACAGGAGGAGATTCACAAGGGATACAGACAGCTTGTAGCTCATATTCCAAATCTATGTGAATGACCATGTTCACCTGCAAAAACACCTCAAGAAACAAGGTCACCTGGAAGAAGCCAGCAGGAGTTCATTGGGATGACTGCTGGCTAAATGGCCAAGGGAGTAATGCCACTGTCTAGAGCATCAGCTGAGATTCAGCAGAGCAGGAAGTGTCCTTGAGAGCAGCTCTGACAGAGGCCTCATCAGGATGGCACTCAGAGGCAACACCCCACCCCCCTGCTGCTCTGCACTGCAAAGGCAAGGAGGGCAGAAACCACCCCTTGGGTGACTGCAGTGCCTATTGATATTTCACTCGCTTTTCTAAAGCCTTTTGCTCCTGAAGGAGGCAATTAATTTTCTCTTTGATGATTTTAATTTTTTTGTCTGGCCTCTTCTTCCTTGCCTTGATCCTAGCCTCAGTTTCCTGCAGCTGCGCCGGCACCTGTTTTTCCATGTGCTGTAAATAACAACGGAAAGGACTCTCTTTCATGAGTGGAGTGGCTGCCATTCTTTCATTCACCTGTTTTTGTTGACTGTCCCTCTGCATAGGGAGATTCTTCTCCTCTTGGATGTCTTCATTCCCCCTCTTCACTGCCATGTCACTCTGAGCTTCGGGCAGCTCTGCTTGTGGTTCTACCTTGATGTTCTGTGCACACAAATGCAGAGCAAGTGACTGGGAGCTGCCATCAGACTCAGCTTTTCCCTCTTTTAGCCTCAAAATCACATTGGTTCATCCCCTTTCTTCTGCTTCCCTACCCACATCTGCTTCCATTGAACCCTCCTGTCCCAGGGCTGTTCTCTGCAGATTCCAAGGCTCTGTGCTTCCAGTGCCTGTGGGATTCCTGGCCTCCTCAGTCCCAAGAGCTGTTGTTTATGCCCTTCTTCCTGCCCTTCCCTCTGTGCCCTGGCCAGTCAGGCTTACCTGGTCTTTCTCCTGTGGCACTTCCACCTGCTGCCCGAGCTGCTCTTCCTGCTCTCGGGCTGGGAACAGCTCTCCCTGAGTCTGGCATGGTGTCTCTGATGAAGCACTCTGCTCCTGCTCTCTCTCTAGAAGCACCTGCACAGAAAGCAAGAGAAGATGGGTTTCAGCTTCCCATATGACCTTTGTGGGCCAAGACCCAAAGACTGCTGGGCTCAAACGTTCCCAAAGCACTGTGCTGCCGCTCTGCTGGGTCATTCTCTGTTTGAGGGGAGGCACAGATTCCAAAGTGACCCTGGCCCTACAATCAGGGGCCATCTGGGACTGAAGCTGCAAGAGCCTCTCAGGCAGCTGACAGGGAAGGTGTGGCATTTCTCAAGGGTCTGGTAAGGGCCTCCCTCTGCTTCTACCATGTCCTGTTTGTCTCTCCTGAAGGGATGCATTTAGGTGAGCACTGCATCTTCCACTGCTTTGGAGCAGAGCCAGGAAGATTCAAATAGATAGATAGATAAACAGATCTCACTTTTATAATCTCTCTTTACTATACTGTGGGATTTACATTCTTTGAACGGAGAGAGATCTAGATCTCTCTCCTAGGTTTTTTTTAAGGAAAGGTAGTGAGAAACTTAGAGAAGAAGAGAAAACAATATTATCTCTACTTGCTGTTCTTTTTGTTTAGTACATGAAGAATGTGTATAGTGATTGTTTACTGAAAGTGATTTGTTAATTGCATTTTAGGGATAGTTGTTTAGATTGATTAGGTAATTAGATAAAAGACTGTGTGGAGACAGTCACTTGTTTTTCTTTAGTATCTTTTTAGTATAGTATTTCTTTACTATAGTTTTACATAGTACTAGTGTAATATAACGTAGCTTAATAAAGCATTTGCTTAAACTTCTACATCATGGAGTCAAAGCATATTTTTCGCCACGTGGGGGGTCACCCTGAATCAATAATGTCCTTTCTGTCGCTACACACATCAACAGTCGGTAGCAGTGCCCCAATCAGAAGCCATCCTGAACTTGCTCTCCTGTTGCTTCAGTAACCCACACTCTTGGGGAATCTGGAGCATGTGGGTCCTTATGGAATGCAGTCAGACCCAGAGCACTGCACTGGGAACTGCACTCTTTGTGCATCTGTGCTCGGGCAAGTTCTTCTCTTGCACTTGACCACACTGATGGTGCTAAAGTGGCTGGAATCAGAAATGCAGCCCAGCCCCTCCCACCTCCTCTAATCTCTGAGGGCCAGCTGGAATTTAAACGCATTGATTTCCTGCTCAAGTCCAAAACAGCACACACTGATTCCCTGGGCTGCCAAAAGACACGGGAGCCGTTGACTGGAAAATGATGGGCAAGCCCTGCTGGCCGGTCTGGCACCAGAGCAGCTCGTTCTGCACCAACATCCCTGCCCCAAACTATGTGTTCTTGTGCAAAAATACTGCATTATCCAGAACTGCCTCTTTGAAAACTAAAATTCTAGGAGAATTTCTGCTGGTGCTGTAAAAGTGCAGGAAAGACTGAGACAAAGCTCCCTTGCTCCCTGGAGAAGGAGAAATTGCACCAGGGTTCTCTTTCTATCAAACAAAGAAATCAACAAAATATGAAAGTGTTACTCACACCACGGTCTAAAGCACTTGGATGCAGTGAGGGGATGTCTGGAAGGGAAACAGGCCTTGCGCTGAGCTTTGGATCTATGGATCTAAGGCAGCGATTTATGGAAGTCCGCCTGAAGGTGCCTCATGAGCCCCCCATTGTCCAGGCTAAAGCTCCCTCAGCACCTCCTCCCTGGCCTTGTGCTGCACCCCCTTGCCCAGCTCCCCTGTCCTTCTGTGCACACGCTGCAGCCCCTCCATGACTTTCTGCTCCCCAGGGCCCATAAGTGCACACAGCACTCCAGCTGTGGCCGCAGCGCTGCCCAGCACAGGGCCACGCTCACTGCCCTGCTCCTGCTGCCCCACTGCTGCTGGCACAGCCACCATGCCCTTGGCCTTCTTGGCCCCCTGGCCACACGCTGCCTCATCTTCAGCTGCTCAAGGCCGCCAGCCCAGCATCCTTTTGGCCCACGTGGCTCCCCAGCCACAAAGGTGCCCATTTCACTTCAGATACAGCAGGCATCATTGCAAGATGGCCTTCCTGTTCTAACACCTCATGTTCCAAGTAGATATTAGCCACTGCCCCTTCTCACCAGCGAGGGCTCCTTGTTGAGCTCCACGTGGCATCTGAGCTCCGGGTGCAGCCTGTCCCCGCACTCGCTCAGCAGGTGCCTGGACACAACCGACAGGGCGCTGGCACTATGCTTGTTCAAGTGCAGACCCTGCAGGGCCGTGACAGCCTCCGGCCTGCCCTCTGCCACTGCCCTGACAGAGTCTGCTGCTCGCTCCGGGGAGGCTGAGGTGACATCAGCCCCTGCCTGCAGCTCAGCCGTGCCCTCGGTGGTTGCGGCGCTGGTATTTCTGCGCCCAAGGCCCAGGAACCTCTGCAGTATCTGCAACAGAAAGAAGGGCAGGAAGAGAGGGACGTTCCATGGCCTGCTCCAAGCACAGCGCTGGGCCTAGCAGTGCCAGAAGGCCCAGCCCAGGTGGGGATGGCCACAGGTACCTGCGCTGGTCTGTGGAAGCAGCCGTGAGTGGGGTCCTGCTCTTCTGCCCCATCCTTGCCCGCATCTGGCAAAGAGCAAATGCAGCCAGAGCTGAGGGGCTGCGGGAGAGGCCGGAGAACATGGCCCAGCCCTGCATGGCCCAGGCAGGGACAACCCCTGGGTGCCCAGGGGACAGAGCACAGCCAGCAGGGGCAGCCCCAGCCCCTCTTACGTCCTGTCTTTGGGGACATCCTTAGGGGCAGGGATGGGATGGGGCCAGGCCGGCCGCAGGCACCAGCTCTGCGGCCCGGAGCTGCCACTCACCGTCCTGCACTGGCTGCAACTTCTCCGGCTCTGCAGGCTGCTGTGCTGGGGAGGCTGCAAGCCCTTTCTTTTTCTTGCCCCGAAGCACCCTGAAGAGCCTGAGTACTCTGCCTGCCATCTCGCTTTTTAGTCTCTAGACAACTTTGAGCCTGATACCTGGGAAAAGCTCTGATTGAGAAAGTCCCGCAGTCTGGCCGCAAGGCCAGCCGCAGGAATTACGCCTTGGAAAAGCTGCGGGTCAGTGACGAAAGAGCTGGCTGTGTGGGGCTCCTCACAGCACAGCTCTGCCACGTCCTCTCCTCTCACGTGCACCGAGCACTGTGGCGTTGCTCCGTCACCGCCAGCAGCCACTTCAGCACGTGTCACAAAGGGCCCTGTTCCATTCCATTCCATGGTAACCGTGCTGTGCCGTGTCAGCAAGGGCCCTTGGACACGCTGCCAAGTGCTCTGGGGCTACCCCAACCCTGCCCCAAATGCCTCTGATTGGAACAAATCCATTGCCCCAAGTGTATAAGACATCCTGGGACACAGCAAGCCCAGCCAAGTGCTCAGGGGAGGACTCTCCACGGTGCCAGGCCAGCACAGGCTGGCTCTGGAGCAGAGCAGCTTCCAGCAAGCTCAGGGCAAACACATCTTGCCAAGAGTTAAAACTCACCACATAGGGGAGGTGGCATGAATGTGTGCATCAAGGCCTTTGAATTCACAGCTCCCCAAGACAGCTTTGGGGCACTTGGCTGGACAAACAGGATCCGGCTCAGACCTGTGCTCAAAGGCGGGCAACAAACCCTGCCGCAGGTGCTTGGCTTGGTCTCTGCAGGCCCAGGCAGATGCCAAAGCTGCTCTTCACATCCTTCCCCTGCCCCTCAGCCAAGTGCGAGGACTGAAGGAAACACAGGAAGTCAAATGGAGACACTTGCACCTGTCTCATTGGGGGCTCCTGGGGAAGCAGTTTCCTTGGCAATCAAGCCCCTCTCTTCCAAGGGCACTCCCCAAATGTGTACATTTCCTGGGCAACACCAACCTGCCCTTAAGTGCGGGGTGCGGAGGTTCATGGGCATCACACCATAACCAATATGATCCAGTGAAGCTAAATTTATTATTCCTAAAAGGAGTCTATTTATAATAAATCTCTACTGTCTATGCCTCTCTAGCTAATATATGACAGGTTAATCCTAGTTGTTCACACTTCTAAAATAGAATG
The DNA here is from genome assembly GCF_028551555.1 of Melozone crissalis. Taxonomy (NCBI): domain Eukaryota; kingdom Metazoa; phylum Chordata; class Aves; order Passeriformes; family Passerellidae; genus Melozone; species Melozone crissalis. The sequence continues at coordinate 13,230,113 of NW_026535783.1, read as the reverse complement.
CGGATTGGATTATCTAAGTTTTCATGTGTCTTGCTGGGGTTGTATGGCCCCCCCATGGCTCACTTTCCCAAGCTTGCTGACAAACATGCTAAGTCCTGATGACTCTTCTTCTTGCGTCTTCTTCAAGGATATACCAACCCCATTTCTGAATATGTCCATAATTCATTCTTTGTGAACGTGTCCATTATTGCAAGCAGGCTGGATTGTGCATCGGCTCAATAAGGCCGTTGTCTTGCAAAAACTCCTCCACCTGCAAAATATCTTCAACAGTTCCCCGCTTTTGGTTTTGCACAAGCCAGACTGATTTAAAAGCACGGTCAATTTCTTTTTGCCCACAGCGTAGTAAGCAAAGCACTATTAGCAGAAATGAAAAAAGAATGAAATACAAAGCCAATAATATGTAAGATTATTTATTCATTACATAGCCAAGAATACCTAATACCAAAGCATACTAAGTCCTTGAGCCAGCCTCTTATTTCCCAGGATTTTAGCCATTCATCCAAAGAATTCAAAACAACTGTCAGCTTTATCATCTTCTCCTTAAGCAATGACACTTTCTTGTCCATAGATTCAGAGTGCTCAGAGAGATTCATGCAACACATCCCTTCAAAATCTTCACACCCATCTCTCTGTGCTAGCAACAAAAACACTATTGCAGCCCTATCCTGTAATACAGCGTGGCGTATGCTACCTACATCAGTGGTAAGCTCATTCAGTATTGCAGATGTAATGTTAATTTGTTTGTCTGTCCAACAAGCCAATTGTTTGAATTGTGTAAGGGCCTGTGATGAAGCTACTCCTGGTGTAAAAAGTGATGCCAGTATAACCAAAGGCATATTCTACAATTCTACATTATCCTTACAGTCTGAGCCTAATAGATGCACACTACGTTTTGCACATTGGAATTTGTGCCTGATGTCAAGCATCTGTTGAATGCTAGAGGCAAACAGTGTCAATTTCCCAAAATAGCACAGTCCTCCTCATGCTTTCTCAGGAATCGCAGGCTAAGTTTAATCTCCACAAATGAGAAAAACTCCAGGAGGTGACATCCTTGCAGATTTTGGTTTTAGGGATACAACCATGTCCAATTGGCACAGTCTGCCGTGGTATTGTAATACCAGGAAGAAACAGGAGATATCCAAGTGCCATCATCACCGGGTTTTCCTGATTTCTCCCTAATCAGCTCTTTACCCCTGTGGTACTCATAGAACAAACAGTAATTTCCCGGTACTGATGCCAAAATATCTAATTCCTGTGGTCACTCTCTTGTAGTATTTAAACCTTGAACGATTGTAAATGCCTGAATTCCTAACGGATTTCTAGGGATGCTTTGTTTTTCACACCAAATTTCTGTGATCATCCCATTTTGATTAGTGCACCAATTTGAACAGGCCTTACTTAAGTTGCCATAAATTTGAGCTCTGGTCTAATTTCCCATTTCTTCCATTGAGTCTAAAGGAATTCCAATGAAACAGGTGCCAAATGGATCTGAAGGTGGAGCTAGTGATAGGCAGAAAGGTTCCTGCGTTGTTCTGTTAGCCTATGGAATCCTCATGTTAGCTCGCTGCTTTATCTTGTATACCCCCTGCGTTTCTTAATCACTCCACTAAGCAACATTGTTAATATTTGCCAGACTGGTGCCATTGTCGCCCTTGTGGTCCATCATGCCTGCGCTTTGCCCAAACTGCTTTAGCTTGTTCTCACTCCAAATCTCTCAAGTGATGTGTTTGTGGTATTGCTATTCTTCCTCTACATTCTGTAGCTAGTATCTTGCTCTCTAGCACAATTTGATTTACTACAGCAATTAAAGCAAGTTTAAACTGCAATTGCAGTAACAATCTTTGCGTATATATTTCTATCAAAGATACATCTTAGAGAAAACTCTGATATCTTCGTGAGTTATGCCTTAAAAATTTAGCTAATGCCATTCTCGGGGTACTAGTGTTAAGTGTGTAAGAGCAGTTATTGCATATTATGTTGATAGGCTTAAATTATTGCTTTTCCCTCGGACCACTAATCAATTATGTTCTTGACAAACTTGTCGCCAAGTTTTTTAGTTACACTTGATACAATGAACCTTAAGCCATGGCTTACATGCACAACTATGCAGATACCAAGCATTTTCTCTCTTATTTACAACTTGTGAGGGAAGTGAAGGTCCATGTTGCTGGAATCCAACGAATGCCTTTATCTGTAAGTAAGCACATAGACCTTCTTCCTCTTCATTTCACTGTAGCTGGTCCTTGCCACAACCCTGCTGCTGGACTTTTGAACATGACCTGAATGCCGTCAGGCAATTCCTCCCTTGGATTATGTGTGAGGGCATGATGCACAAGAATATGTGCATCTTCCCTATCTCCTGCTGTTCTGAGCTAATTTGGCACAAAATTGGCTTTAGCTGTTTTTTTCTCAGGGGATAACCCTGGAGTTCCCCCTTTTTGTTTTTGCAGCATGTCCTTGAACATCTGATGGGCACGCTCAATAATTGCCTGTCCAGTAGGATTGTGAGAAATACCAGGGTCATGTCAAATACCCCATAAATTACAGAAACCTTTGAATCTTAAGGAACATCAAGCAGGACTATTGTCAGTCTTAATTGCTAAGGGGACACCTAATGCGGCGAAGAAATTGAACAAATATTTCTCAACATGACGTCTCACCTGTTAAGGGAGTACCCTATAAAACACAAGCATAGGTATCAATGCAAACATGTACCAATTTTTCCTGACCAAATTCTTATACATGAGTTATATCCATTTGCCATAACTGCGAGGGGTGAGTACCCCTAGGGCTAACACCATGCCTAAACCAATGCCATCTCGTTTACCGGTCAGGACAGGATCACGCAATACTAGAAGCATCAGCAAAGGGAATAGCAAATTGTTTACCTAACATTTTTGCAGATTGATGAAGAAATACATGGGAGGTTTTGGCCTGTCAGCCTGTACCACTTCCCTGTCACCTCTGTGCCACCATGGCCCTCGGCTGCCCCACAGCCCTCAGCCCCAGCAGCAGCTCAGGGTCAGCGTCCCTTTGGCGCCACCGCCCCCTCAGCCCCCTCAGCCCCCTCTGTCTCACCGTCCTTCAGCAGCTCCTCAGGGGACAGGGCCTGTGCCAGCGGCAGCTCCCACCGCTCCAGGGACAGCCGGGGCTGGAAGTGCTGCTCCGCCCGGCCCGGCCGCCAGCTCGGACCCAGCACAGGGACAGGGGACACAGGGGACACCGGGGGAAAAGCAAGAGGTGAAAAAGGCAGCCGAGGAGGGAAAGAGGTAAAAATGCAGCCTGGGCTTACACAGCTCAATCTATGCATCTAAACTTCCACATACCTCTTACTAAATAACTAAGCATATTTCTAGAACTATATCTAAGCATCTAAATTTAAGCATCTAAATGTAGGCGTCTAAATGTAGGCATCTAAATGTAACTCTATTAATGTATAAATGTAGATCTCAAAATCTAGAAATGTAACTAATTCTATCCCATCTAGAACAATAGAGATTAATTTAACTATATAGATGTATATATATGCACATATAAACACACCTCTGTAAATCTATAAATGTAACTATATGGATATAGAAAGAGAATTGTAGAAATCGATAATTCTATGTGTACACTAAGGGATTCCACCCGTCTGATGCTCACAGGCTCTCCCTCTGGTCCTTCTTCCCATGCAGGGCAGCCCTCCTGACAAGGCAGATCAGCTGGAAGTCTGGGAAGCAAAGGGAACACTGTGTCAATATTGGCCTCTCTGCATTATTTGCCCTTTTGGAATTAACTGCCCTTCTATCAAAGTCTGTAAAAGATGGGCCGAAAGGCAAAATCTCACTTGGCAATTTGTAGCCTGCTCTTCAAAGAGCCAGACTCCTTCCAGAAGTTTATAACTTGTGAAGTTTTGAAGTATCCCAATACACTGAAAGCCCTCAGTGTATTGGGATACTTTCGCAGGGCCAAGGGCCCCCATGAGAGCTTGAAACACAGACAGACCCAGCTGCCACAAAGAAGCCCAGCCTGGTTCTTTCTCTGTGCTGACAGAGACACCTCAGGGATGAACAGCTGGGTGACAAATGACCAGGTAATATTCGCTGAGGCATTTATGTATTAGCTGATGGACGTTGTTAGTGATTATAAGTATTTAGAAATAGCATCAGTTAGAACTCTTTTAGCTGCTTGTAATATAATAGAATCTATCAGCTTAAGTTTGCACTGCGTTGCTCATAGAAACAGTAGCGTAATGAATATAATATCTATGCATCACGTATGGAAACAACTGTGTGATGAACATATTGTGTTATAGACCCTAGCAAAACATAACGGGAAAAAAGGCTTGTGTGTAACTAAAATCAGTGTAAGGCTGTCCACTGACCAACCTGTCCAAGTGATAAAATAATCCTGACACAAACCAGAGCACCAGAGGACAATTAGAGAATGTCATGTGAAATTTAGGGAGAACCTACTAAAGCCTTATCTGAGGATGTGAAACAGCAGGAGACACAAGCAGAAATAAAATATGTTGACATGATGCACAGGATGTCATGCAGTAAACCTGAGTGCGAAGCAGTCAAATTAAGGAGTTCCCAAAAGATCAGAAAATTCCGAAGAATGCTTGAAAAATTCATGAAACACATGAATATACTTGCCTCTCAGCAAAGTAACACCATAAAGCTAACACTGACACTTAGCACCAGGTGTTGTTTGGGTGTTAGCCCCGAGCACCACAGTGCTGCAAATATTGTCTTTTTTTATCCTATCAGTATTAAAATTTAATAATTCTAAGCAGTGAATTCTGTTTCTCACAGCTGTGAAGGAAAGAGCTCCCTAACAGGACTGCAGGCAGCACCAGCTTTGCTCAAGGATGCAGACCCAAAGTGCTCTCTCTCACCTTTAGCTCTCACTAATTTTAAGGGGTGATTTCAGATTTTCGTTGAGCTCCTGGATTTGTGACTAATGATTTCCTTGGCCTCAGAGCTTCTGCTGCTTGTATTTTTAATGTATCTCACTACAGCTATCAGCAGAGTGGCACTACATGGATTTAATGCTTGGAGACAAAAAGCTCAGATCTCTACACTGACCTTTTGCTGGGCTTTTCCTCTCTTGCTTCAAGAGTCACTCAGGGTTGCCTCCAGAGCACTGACATCCTGCAGCAAACTTATCCCCACGGACATCAGCACAAAACTGGGACACCTGGCTTGGTGACACAACTGCCACAAGGTCAGGTTTATTCCCTGCTCTCTTGCCCCAGCAGAGGACTCAGTGTCAGAGCCTCTGGAGAAGCGTGGAGGGCAGGGCTCAGGCAGGTTGTGCCCGTGCACGATTTGAACTCAAGGCACCAGGAAGCACCAAGCCTGCAGACAGGAACTCAACCCTTCTCATCTCCCTCACTGCCAGAGGCAGGCTCAGAGCAGCCATCTCACCCCTCTCTGAACCAGTGGGACCTCTGTCCTTACCAAGCTCCTCGCGGTCCTGGGAATTGTTCCTGCGGCTCTCGGTGCCAGGCAAAGCTCCCTCTGCTGCAGCTCTGCCCACAGGCTCCCCTCCTGAAGACTCAGGGGCAACAATAATATTGCCCTTGAAAGAGAAACAGACAGGCAGAAAACCTTCCACCACTTACAAAAAACACCTGGTCCAAAAACTCCATGGCTCACACACTTCATCCCTTCTTCCTAACAACAACTCTGGGACCCAAAGCCCTTCAACAGTCAGAAAAATTGACTTCTCAAACACAGTCCAAAAGCTGTCAGAGCTGACAGTGTTGAACATGGGGGTGACACTGAACACATGAAATGGCTGCTAAGCAGGAGTCCTGCCAGCTCCTGGCAAAGGGATGTGCTTCTTCCTCCACAGCCCTGAGCACAGCAGTCTCATCCAGGCTGCAGCTTGGCAGGGACAGCATGGGAACACACATCTCTTCCCACAGAGATGCCCAAGAGCAAGGGGAAAGAGCTCTGCAACATGGACAGCAAGACTGGCCAGTTTGCCCAGCTGAGGATTTCCCAGATGGAAACTGGACTGCAGGCAGCAGCTTACTGAGAGGACAAGAAAGCTGCAGCTGCAGCCCAGCCCCAGCCAGGGCTCTGGGAGCTCCCACACACACGGCAGGGCTCACACAGCAGCAGCAGCTGCAGCCCAGCCCTTGCTTTGCCTTGGCCTTCCCACCCAAAAGAGGCACAGCCCACATCTGCTGCTGCAACAGAGGCACCTCTGGCGTGCCCCTCCCTGCCCGGGACACTGGGCCTTCAGTGCCACTTCCCCAAACACTCTTCTCTTTTTCCCATCAAACAAAGCCCCTTAGAACCTACAAAGCTTCCACTTCCTCCCCACAAATGCTGCTGCATCAGCGGTTCTTCCCAGTACATAAGCAAAAGATACCGCGGGGTACGGAGGGCAGAGTTCTTGACCCTTGCCACTTCACGTACGAGCTTGCCAAGTGATAATCATCCCTTATACGCCATATGTCAATACCATCTTCTCCTATTTTCGGTTCGTCACTTTTCTGTCTCCGCCTTCCTCACCACCTTTACCACGCATGCGCCACCACTCAGTTTGGTGGTCACACAAGTCTTTGGGGGTCGTCACTGATGAAGGCCCTGTAGTCTTCTTCATTGTCCTTTAATTCACCTTTGGGTTACACATGCGCATCAAGCCAGTATATAGCCAGTACAGCCAATGTAAGCCAAGACTAACGTATCACTCCCTCTACATATCAAGGCAATAAATCCCTTAGAATTAGCATTTGTTTGGACCGAACCAGGTTCTTGCTCATTTTTAGCACCTGTATCTTCAGCTTCATTCCTGTGGTCCTTGAGAACAGCTGCTGGGAAGGGGGGTGGAGCCCCTCCTCTCCCTCTCTTCTTTGGCATTACAACTTTTTAACTATTTATTATTCTCAAATATTAATTACTCTATCAATATCAATTACTGTTTCAAATTTTATCAGCACGAATGATACCTATTTATCACAATAATGGAGCTCTGCGCATTGTGTTTTAAGGCTCACAAGCAGGTATGGTGTTTGAAAGAAGCAAGCAGTGTTTTAACAAAAGCTACGTGTGCTTATAGTGGTTGCACAGAACTACTGTCAAAATGCTTTTGCTTTGTGTGAGTGGTCAAAAAACTTTTCAAGTAAGTTGTGCCATTAAGTTCATTGCCTCCAGCCAGGGATGTGAGCTGCTGGCATCTTCCCACTGTAACAACCATGTCATGAGACTGATGCTGGAAAACAAACAGCTCGAGGCGCGTTCCTCAGCAGTCCCGTCCGTTTCGTGATTCGTACAGAGACCCGCGGCCAGCAATACTCAGCTGAGGACCAGAAGAGAGCGGAATAGCCCGGGCACTGCAGCTTCACTGCAAGGCATCCGGCAGCCTTGAGGGTACAAAGCGAGCACAGGTCGCAGCTCCTCGTGTCCGGAGGGAGCCCGGAGCAGCCCTCCCAGGCCGCAGCCCCTCCCAGGCCCAGCTCCGGGCGCAGCCGGAGCCGCTCCGCCTGCGCGGGGCCGCTGCCGGGGCGCTGTGGCGGCTCCTCCCGCGGGGCGGAGCTGAGGCGGCCCCGGCGGCCCCGGCCCGGCCCCGCTGCGCTCCGAGCGCGGCCCCGGAGCGGCCCGGCCGAGGCGGCGAGGGACGGGCGGCGAGGGGCCGGGGGCATGGGGCGCTCCGGGAACGGGCGGACATCCCGGCAGAGGGGAGAGAGACGTGGCAGAGGGAGGAGTGAGCGGGAGAGGGGAGAGATGCTGGGAGGAGGGGGAAAATCCCAGGAGAGAGGGACGAGCCCGGGAGTAGGGGAGATCACGGGACGGGGGCGGGGGTGAGATCCGTGGCAAAGGGTGGGTAGCCTTCCAAGAGGGTAGAGGCCGGGAAACAGGAAAGAGCCCTGGGAGAGGGGGGAGATCCTGGAAGAGGGAGGAGTAATCGGGAGAAGGGCAGATCCAGGGAGACGAATAAAAGCACTGGCTACAGCCCGGGAAAGGAGGGAGCTTGGGACAAAGGGTAGCTCGGGACTGGGGAAAAGCCGAGAGAGGAGGCAGAACCCAGGAGACAGGGGACAACCTGTGAACGGGGGGACATCCGGAGTAGAGTGGAGACGGCCTGGGAAAGCGGGGAAAGACATGAGAGAAGAGAGCCCAGTGGGGGGAGTCCAGGAGCGGAGGCTCCTGCAGGCGGACTGGGAACCCGGAGAGCCCGGAATCACGGAGTCCTGCAGCCGGGCCGAGAACGGGCGCGGGTCAGTGCGGTTCGGGAGAGCGCGGCTGCGGGGCTGGCTCCGGAGGCGGAGGCGCGTGGAAAGCGCTGCTCGGCAGCCCCGGCGGCGCTGAGAGCACAGCCCCGCCCGGGGAGGCAGCGCCACGGGCGCCGCTCGGCTTCCCAGCCCGGCCACGGCACCGCTCGGCTTCGCCGCCGGATCCGCGGCAGCTCGGAGCATCGCTCCCTGCCCGGGCCCGAGGCTCACCTGCGCCAGGTGCACCAGCGCATCGCCTCTGCCTTGACAACCCAGAGCGAGCAGTGCCCGGCAGGGACTGCAGATCCCCATTGGTGGCAGAGAAAGAAGAGCAAGGAATCTTCCATGGGAGAACCTAGGCAATAGGATGGGGTGTCAGTGTCCAATGTGTTCAGATGCACTCACAATGGTGCTTTTGCTCTTGCCTCAGAACATGGAAAAGAAGTGGGCAGACACAAATCAGCAGCTGGTTGCAATATCCAGGGATCAGTTATCAGAAGAAAATGCTAAGCAACTGGTGGAATGCTTAATGGATGACTGATTACCATTTGCCAAGTAATCTGGATTTGTTAGGGGCAGCATACTTCTGTCTCAAAAATTACTCTACAGATATTCTTAAGAAAATTTTGAAGAAAGGCTCATACACCCACATTTTAATGCAGTTGCTGTGGGTTTCATAAATGAAATCTGCTTTTATGTGTCAATGTTCCTAAAGATATGTGGGGTTTTTTTTTCACACATGCATGCATGCTAAATTTGAGAATCTAAGGTAAGGTCTTTTTATAGGGGATATGGAAGAGACAGGTCTTCAGCTAGCAATATGTCAGTGAGAGATAGCTGAGCGATGATTACTGAGAAGAAGAACAGGCCTGCAATAGAGGTGTGAGCTGCATTGCACAGCGCTTGCTGTGGGCCAGAGAGCACAAAGCAGTCTGGCCTAGTGGGCCTGAATATTTCTGCCAAACACTCTGCATCTCACACCTTTGCTCGGGCTCAGTGCAGAAATGCAGGATTGCAGGCGCTTCCTCCCAGAGCTGCGTGAGGTGCTGGCTCCTGCAGATGGGCCCTGCCAAGCTGTCCCTGCCTCACGCTGGCCTCGCTTCCCCTGGCACAAGAGCCGGGCCTGAAGGAGGCTGCCCTGTGCTCCAGCCTGCCGAGCAGCCCGGCTCCCTGCCCCGGTGCCCAGAGTGCTGCACACACTGCTGACCTTTGCCAGGAGTTGCAGGGCAGCCGGCAGAAGAGGAGGAATCCTCAGGCAGCCCAGCGGCCCTTGGCTGCCCTTGGCCTTTCTCTGCTGCTAGGCACACTCCAGACGGCCAATGCCTCCAGGCTGGGCTGTGTCCAGCACGGCTGCGCTTCCCCTCGGCAGCTGCCAGCTGCCACCTGGGCTCTGAGAGTGGAGGATTCGCCCGCTGCCAGGAACAGGCACCCAGGGCCCGGCTGCTGCCTCTTGCAGCTCCAAGGGCCTCCTTCCAGCCTGCCTCTGCCGGGGCTCAGCCTCCTCCGGCCTCTGCTGGGGCTGTGCTGGGGCTCCACCCCAGGCAAGGCCGGGCCCACTCTCACCTCCCAGGCGCTGACAGCTCTGCACCACAGGAGACCTTCCTGAGCACCCTCTCTGATCTTTCTGCTTTCTCACTTGAGCAAGGCTCTCCTCCAGCCAAAGAGATTATTGCATTTTGGGATACAAATCCAAGTGGTAGGAGCCCCAATGTTCTCCAGTCACAGCTGAAGGCCTGCATCTGCTCAGGGTGTTGGGTTGCCTCATTCTTCTTTTGGTTTCGCCTTCAAACGCCATTGCCCTTTCTGCCTCAAATAGAAATACCAAAGCTGGCCAAAAACAGACCAGTGGACCAGATTCCAAAGTCAGTGTTCTCTGGAGAGGATGAATGAAGAACATCCTTCTTCCCCACTTGCACACCATGCCAAAGACACCATGTCACTTTCCACCTTTAAGAAACAACAGACAATTCAGAAGAAATTCTTGAGCGTATTCGCAGAGTGAGAAGGAAGGGAATCTTCAAGGTGAGTTGTGGTTTCAGAAACTGTATTCATTTCCAATCCTACTCTGCAGTCCTATTAGACAATCCTACTCTAACCCTAACCTTAACCCTAATCCTAATCCTAATCCCAATCCTAATCCTAATCCTAATCCTAATCCTAATCCTAATCTACAATCCTGCTGTAAACTGGTTGACGAATAAATGGTCTTGATGTGATTGTCACATTGTTGTCTCTCTCCTCTTCTTCACTGAAACAATCAGTGGCACCAGGCTGGACGCAGGCTCAGCAAATGTTACAAATGGATGCTGCCAAAAGGGAAAAAAAACAAATCAACAAAAAATAATGGACCATGACTTTCCAAGTTCAGTGCTTCACAGTTTTCCTCTGGCTTATAGAAGGATGCAGGAAGAGGACCAATGGGACCATCTACACCTCCATCTTTATGTGCCGGACTTTGCCATCACAGGCAAATGTGGCCCAGAATCCCACTCATCCATTTATCCAGGTGTCTTCATCTTGCTAGGATTTTTGCCCTGCCAGTGCTTTAGAAATGGTGCTTTGTTTCTTTGGAATTTCTTCTTTTCAGGAATCTCTAAAGCCTCACACTGGTCCCTCTCTTTGAAAGACAGGCACTGTGCTGATTCCCACAGGGAGACAGAGCAGTGTCTACCTTTCCATGGCCTGCCCCTCGTGTGCTGGATGGCTCCTTCCTTCCCAGCAGGGCCAGCTCAGTGGCACTGGGCCCTGCAGTTCCCTCTCTGCCACACAACCCGGCAGTAACCCTGGCACAGTTCCCGTCTGCTTGAGCGTGCCAGGCAGCAGATGGGGCTGGGACAAGTCCCTCCCAGCTGTCCCTGTTTGCGTGGCAGAAACCTCTAAGGGTGGGCTGGGGGGCGCAAACCAGGGCCACTCAGAGGCTCACAGTGAGCCCCCCAAGACCCCTCCTGCCCACAGCCAAATCTCTGACCCCTAGGCTGGGACTGGCTTCCTTGGGTTCCTGCACCACCATTTCATGTCTCTGTACTCTGCATTGCTCTACTTCAATTCTTTTGCCATTAGATAAAATTGAACACCCCACCAAATGACAAAAGAGGGAGACTGAACCAGCCAGAGGAGCTCCCTGACTCAGGAAATGCAGAGAGAGATGGAGTTACTCAGTTTTGTGAAGAACAGGCCCCCGGGAGACTTTATTGCCACTTTCCAGGACTTCAGAGTGGCTTTGAAGAAAGTGAGGGACATCTTTTATAACAGGGCCAGTTACAATAGGATGTGGGTAAATATTTTGAAACACAAATAGGATCTAATCAGAACTTGTTTACTCGGAGCATGGTGCGACCCTGGCACAGGTTGCCCCAAGAGCTTGTAGGTGCCCCATCCCTGCAAGCATTCCGGCTCCAGTGGGAAAGGGCTCTGAGCAACCTGATCTCTTTAAAGATGTCCCTGCTCATTGCAGGACACTTGCACCAGAGGACCTTTACAGGGCCCTGCCAGCCCAGCCCAGTCTAGGATTCCTCACCATTTTCATTTGAAGAGCACCAAGAGTGGAGGTGAGGAGGAAGGGGGCTCATGTGATGCCTTGGACTTGAGTGGAGGAGGAGCCCATCCCTCAGAGCCTGTTTCACCTGCAGCCCCTTCACATTTTACCTGCAGGAGCTCCCTGGCAGACCAGCGCTGCTCCTCGTCTCTCTGCAGGCAGCAGCTCAGGAAGTCACGCAGGCAAGGCGAGAATCGGTTGGGCTGCTGCAGCCGTGGGGTCCCTACTGTGGCTATCAGTTGTGTAGCCTGGAGGAAAAGGAGACACCAGGCTCCACTTGCTGCTTTCACATCTCTAAGTGCTCTCCCACCTCCCTTAGTTTAACCTCTGTTCTTCAGTGGCAGTTTCTGCCCTGGCAGAGACCCAGAGATGATTTTCCTTTACCAACCAAACACCCAAACCCTGATGCAGCCACAGCTTTTCCACCATCCCGAAGATCTTGCCTTGGCAGCTGATTTCATTGACTGACCTAGTTAGTGGGAACTACATCAGCAAAAGAACATGTGCTTCCCTAAGGATTCACACCAGCTTGAGAGGCTTTTTGGAAGAGGGACTATGCTATACAAATTAATTTCAAGGCTTAGTACATGAAAGGCATGTCTGCAGTGCTTGTTGGTCCTTTAAGCGCACGTGCCCAAGAACAAAACTCATCATTCTTTTTGTGCTTTTCTTGAAAACAATGGTAATTGGAAGGAAAGAAAGGGAATTCATCAATTAATCCCCAGGTAAGAAAATCAACATTTGCAATCTCATCTTCAGCACAGACATATTTAGATGCCTGCACAAATGTATTGGGATGAAAATTCCTGCTTGGGCACAAAGGAGCCACCTGCAGCTCTGTCTCTCAGCAGTCTGAAAATCGCAGGTTCCCATTTTGCAGCAAAAGAAAAATTGTCATGGTCAGAAGAAGGAGAGGTGCCATCTCTATCGCCACCCTCTGCTCATTTGGCTGCTCAAGTCAATGCATTAATGGTAGGCCCATGCCAGAAAGAGCCAGGAAACAAAGGGGAGGCTTTGGCAGCCTGTCCGCATCACCAGGCTCTGGCTTGGTGACACAGAGAATGTGCCTTTTGCTAGGAGAGAAACACGGTGACTGAGTGTTTCAGCAGCACTGTACAAGAAGCAGAAGAGACTCAGTGGTCTTTACACTCTCATGCCCAGGTTTCAGGCATGTTTCCCAGTGAGAAGAAACTGCTCAGGGAGTTAGGCTCATCTCTAAAGATCACAGTTTTAGAAACTTTGTTGGGTTTGTGTTGCCTTCCTTCCTTTCTGGAAAGATAACAGCAGTTGTCAGATGCTTCTTTTCTGCTCTTAAGGCCATCTCCACAGCCAAAGGACTGGAAGCACTTAAAAGGCAAAGGAAAGTGTTGCCTGAGAATAGAGTTTGTTTGGAGTTTGTTTGCATGTGGTAAGGCTTGTATTCCCCCACTGCTGAACCAAAACTACAGCAGATGCTGATGTGTTGCAGGCACATTTTTAGGAGGGGTCCTTGGTGGAAGCAGTTCAGGCAGATGGCAATGGGCTTTTGTCCAATGGCACGCAGGACAAGGGACAGGTGAGAAAGAGAGTGGGATCAGTGAGTATTTGCTCCTTACCGTGATGGGACTTTGGTTCCAGTAGGGAGGTTCTTGCTCTATCATTTCAATCCCCACAATTCCAAAAGACCATATGTCCACTTTGGGACCATATGGTTGACCTGTCAGCACTTCGGGCGCCAGCCACCAAGGAGTCCCGACTACCGAGCACCGTCTGCTCTGCTGAGGGCTGAGCTGAGTAGAGAGGCCAAAATCACCTGAGGAGAAAGCAAAACACTGTTTTTATTTGAATTCTGTGCAATTAGGAAAGCAAGCCAAAGAATTCCCCAGTAGAAGTGTTTGAAAATGTGCTGTTGAATCTCCTGGCATTGGCGACTTTTAAACTCCCCCCATTTTTTACACTGTCTCCAGTAGTGTCTTTTGTTCTTTGGAAGCTTTAGACTTGTAACTCCCTCCCTCGGGAAGGGACACACACAGAGCAAGGCCACTCTTGACTGCTTGTTCCTTCTCCTGTCCCTGTGCACGTTGCAACTGTGCCCTCAGCTCACAGCGGGTGTCCCTGCGCTGCCACCAGCACCATTTTTGGGGAGCTGGCTGTCACTCAAAGCAGCCCCACCCCCACATCCCTGGAATGCTGCTCCTGAACAAGAATACACTGACCCAGCTTGACAGAACCATCGGTTTTGAGAAGGATGTTATCACTCTTCACATCTCTATGAATCACATGGTTTGTGTGAAGAAAATGCAGTCCTTGCAGGCACTGAGAGAGAAAACAGAAAGAGGAGGGCAAAAATGAGTGATGTGATTTCATCCCATAAGAAAGGCAACAAAGAATCCAAAAGATTCCCTCTCCAGGGAAATGGGCAGTAATGGCAGAACACAGTGCCACTGAGAGGAAGTGCTTGCTGCTCCAACACTTGCAGAGCAAGACCTTTCTGAGGAAAGGCATGTCAGCTTCTGAAAGAGCAACAGCCAGGATGCAAACCAGCCAGGATGACTGCTGCTGCAGTGCATGTGCTCAGAAGCAAAGAGCCTTTTGGCTGCACTCCTGTCCTTGGATGCTGAGGCCTGAGAGAAACGAGTCTCTCTCTTTTTTCTTTGCTGATCATTTCAAATCAAGCCACCAGCACCTTTGCTTTCACAGGCAAGGAATGCAGTGAAGACAGACTCCAGGCAAACATTTAGAGAGGCAAGGTGGAGAACAGCAAATAAAAAGACATGAGCCAGAGCAAGAATACAACAGCAGGAGAGGAGAGTACTGGCACTGAGTACAGGGAGTGCAGGGGCACTGGCAGGCCTTTCACTTGAGATGCTTTTACTTGCCCATAGCATAGCAGCAACACAGAACCAAAGCTTGGCACAGGAAATCACTGCAGGTCTGAGCCCCTGTTTCCCAGACAATCCTGCCCAAGCCCTTGGACACACAGATGGGATTGCTGACCTCGCGACTGATGGCTGCTGCCTCATCTTCATACAGGGAGGTCGTGCTGAAGATATCGTTCAGGGTGCCTCCGTCCATGTACTCCAGCACCAGCCAGAGTTCCTCACCCACAAGGTAGCTGAAAGAAGGAAACAAGGCTGTGGAGATGAGCATGCATGGCTATGTTGATTTTTGCTTCCAGGTTTCTTATTTCCAGATGCCTTTGTGACAAGGACAGAATCATAGGAATAGATATTCCCTCTTGGCTGTGCATTGTTTGCAAGCTGTGCAGTCTCAAGGAGAAAGGCACAGCTGTGAAAAAGGAGATGTCTTAGATGGCTGACAAGTGAAAAATGCAGTTTAGAAACAGCCCAGATAAAAAACCGTTCAGGCATGGTGTTTCTGGAAAGAAGCACCTAGTCTTCCTGGCATGCCCAGCAATGGCAAAGAGTGGCAACAATCCAAGGGAAATCCATTTTAGGAGGGTTCATCAGCACTTCAGAAACTTGAAAAAATCAATCCCAAATAAATGTGGAGGCAGTAAACTTCGAGGCTGATGACTAAGGAAGATACAGCTGATCCAGGTATTGAATAATTTTGGAATAATTTTCAAACTAGGTGTGCCAGGGAAGACTCATGCAGACAGGATGCACTCTCTTCTCATCCATTGGAGATGAGTAGAGAGATAGGAATAAATAAAAATTAACAGCTCTACTTTCTGCCACTGACCAAAGTGGGTTTTTAACCTCTCATGTTTGCTGTATGTAAATGCACACATGGGATAAGACCATAACCACTCACCTGTCTAAATAATTCACAACATTGGGACTCCTGTACCTCTTCATGATTTGGATTTCATTAACACTTCGTTCCATCCTCCTTGGTCCTTGAATATCTATTTTCTTTATGGCCACCTAAAATGACATTGAAAATCAGTAACTTGAGCAGTTGGCGGCAGGAGACAACAATGCACATGGAGCAAGTGATTTTGCAATGACAGAGCTGAGCTGTGCCAAACTGCCTTGTGATTAGGCACTGCAGTAATTAGGAACTGACATTCCAACAGCCTATTTCTCTTCTCCCTTGGGAACTCGTTACAGGACACGTGGGGCCACTGACATTTTGCCTTGTCCACTTGGTAACAGTTGTGTCTCAACTATCACACACAGACGTCTGAGCACAATCTCTGCTGCTCTTTCTAGGATTCAGAAGAAGTATTCCATGCCTTAATATTCTGTGGATACATCTTGGGCTATGGGCAGGGCTTAGGGCTTTTAGGGCACCTTGCAGATCTCTCCCCATGTGCAGTTGCCAAGTGCAGCACTGCAGGTGGCTAAGGAACTACCAGTAACTTTCCGATGGATTTGCTGGCAGCCAGAATCGAGAATTCAGGACTGTGAAGCTGTAGCCCCAAAGAGCAGGGAGGTGCTCTAAGGCACCACCTTTGTTTTAGCAATGGAGAGCGAGTGAGCGCGTCCTTGTCTGAAAGAAAGCGCTGCCCTGCGTGCCTTCCTTCCGGCAGCTGAGGAGGACAAAGTGCCAAATGTATTTTGCAGGCTGGCACCAGTCTGTGCTTCTTGTGCCTTTTCAGCACGGCTCTAGCCAAAGCTGCATCCACAGCTCACACCAGAGGGGAAAGCCCCTCAAGAGCAGCAGAGTCTGCAGGGGCTGTTGACATTTACCTCTCCTCCTGTGGCAGTGTCGAGTGCTTTAAACACCTCTCCAAAACTCCTAGAAACAAAAGAGAAGCAGAGAAAGGAGAAGCCATTTAGATCTTGCAGTGAAAGCCAGCCCACACAGGAGATCTGTGCTGTAAATGCCTAAAACCTGCAGGACACTGGAAGCATGGAGATGTCCTTGACAATGCCTTCTGAGCACACTTAGAAATTCTGATCAGCACTGACAATCTAAGCCCAGTGCCTGAACACATTTGCAGCTTGTCTGACTTCACGCCTGATACCTATTCCACCAGCAAAACACTTGATGCATAGTTATGTAAAATTAGCATTGCTTGGACTCACCCACTGCCAATATTTTCCAGTTCAATGTATTTGATGATGGGATTTTCCATCTTCACCATTCTCCCTGAGGGAAACAAAATGCAAGATGTTTACTTTAAAGCAGAGATCCCACCTTCTCAGAGATACAAAAGGCAGCCACACTGTCTGGGGCTCTGAGCCCTCGCTTGGTTAGCCAGCTCTGAGCTGGCTAACAACAACAGGAACAGGAACTGGAAACACAAGAAAAGAACAGCACGTCCACAGCGCAAGTCTGGCTGGCACAGAGACTGATTTCTTGCATCCTTTGAAGTCAGAGGCCTCTTGACAGCAGAGGAGTCTCCTCTCAGAGGAGACTGAGACCAGAAGAGAATACCTACCAAGGAAAATAAGTTTGTCATCTTGAAACGTTTAGGAGAGCTGGATCTAGCAGTGCCTTTGTTTTCTTAGAAATAAAGACTGCGAGATTTAGAAAAGGTTTCCGACTTGCTAAGATTAAATGCACCTGCACATCCAGAATCAATTGGTCTGAACAGATGTCAAGTTCAGAACAGGAGGAATATTGCCAAGTGTTCCCATCTTTTCCACCTTGCAGCAGTTTGCCATAAGAATGCCTCTGCGTTAGTAAACCAGAGCAGCTCATGCCAGAACCAATTGCGACGGGGCTTTCAGCATCAAGACCCTCACCCTTTATGAGCAGGCTGAGCTCAAAGACGCCCCTGCCCGTGCCCTGCGTGAAGAACCACGCCGCTTCTCTTCACCCTGACAGCGCGGATCAGTCGCTCCCATTGCACTCGCCCTCTCGGCACCGCACATGTCCCCATCTTCCCTACTCAGCACGGCGGGCACGGGCACAGAAGACAGCAATGCTCCTCAGGCACCCCTGTGACACAGAGAGCTGCCCAGAGCAGATGCTGACCCTCTTGTGAGTCCAGGCCGTGCGAGGCAGAAGCCGGCCCAGAGAAGGGGCTGCTGCCTCAGGCAGCTCCGCGCTGCAGCAGCCGGGCAGCAGCGGGACCCTCCCAGCTAAGGGAGGCTCCAGCCTCTGCAGTCCCTCCAGCCCCCAGGGACAGGGCAGCGACCACAACAAGGCTGGCAAAGCCCAAGCATGAGCACTGAAGGGCACTGATGGGAAGAAGCCACAGCCAGCCTGAGCCCTGTACAAGCTTTTGCCCCCATTCAGGACACAACAGGATGGGCTTTGAGATCAGCCCCACCGAGGTGTGGATCAGTGCCCTTTTTGTCCCAACAGGTGATGGCAGACACAGAATCCACTGGGCTCTCTTCTCAATTCTTCCAGGTCTTATCTGAGAGCACAGCACTGGCAGCTCGTATGGGCAAGAAGCAGATTCATTGGGTTGTGCTGCAGAATCACAAAGGGCTTGATTTGTTCTCCTGGAGACTGATCTCAGCAGGGCTTCTACCAGTGGCTAGAACTAAGGCAGTCACAGCCTTCTGCTGATGCAGGAACAATTCCTGCTTCTGCCTTCGGCAGAGAGGGAAGCCCAGGCAATCTCCAGCCAGTCTAAGCTGCCCTCAGAGGCAGCAGGAACACCCAGAGCTCTCTCTTGCTGCCTTGGAGCAATGCCAGCACTTCTGTGACACTGAAGTGAGGAGAACCCTTTGGTACAGCTCTGCTGACATGTGCACACAATACACTGTCCCTCAGATAAGAAAGATAGCAGACGTACTGTGTTGCTCCAGGGAGTCACCCGCCATCTCCAGTTGCTGAGCAGCAGCTGGGTCAGCACGGGAGGTGAACCAAGTGCTCAGGCTCCACGTCTTCGGCTGGGGAGCAAAGGCTCCTTGGGACGGCGATGCTGCAGCAGCTTCAGTGTCAGATTTGGTGTAGATCTGAGAGAAGAAATGAGTTGATGTCAGGAAGGTGTGGCAGAGATTGCCCTGAAATGCAAGAGAGATTGCCATTTGAAATGCAAGCCCTTAGGAAGCTGCTGTCAGCCACATGCAGAGATCCTCAACCGGATTGCTTTGGATGTCCACTTGTGAAACCAAATGCTCAAAACCAAAGGCTGGTTTTACTCAAGTTCATAGCCACTTTCTTGTTCTAAAGGATGACTGCAGCAACGACCGCTCCACTTCCTCCCAAAGACTCCTTTCCCCCTCCTAGGTCTGCAGATACATTTGCAGCTCCTCATTCTAATGTTCTACCTCCTGCCATGAAATTCTCTTTTTCTGCACCTTCCTTGGGACGTGCTTATCCTGCAGCATCTCTGGATGGTACAGTTCCTGGGCCTCATGCCAGCTTCGGGGCTCTTGGTTGCCCGTCATTTGCTGGAACTCTCTGCAGGCTGCCAGGTAGGATGGGGAACCTTCCACCTGAAGTCAAACAGAACAAAGCAGTCAGAGACTACAGCTTGTCCCCGTCAGCCAGGAGTCATCGACTGGGAAGAAAGTAAAGGACAGGAGGAGATTCACAAGGGATACAGACAGCTTGTAGCTCATATTCCAAATCTATGTGAATGACCATGTTCACCTGCAAAAACACCTCAAGAAACAAGGTCACCTGGAAGAAGCCAGCAGGAGTTCATTGGGATGACTGCTGGCTAAATGGCCAAGGGAGTAATGCCACTGTCTAGAGCATCAGCTGAGATTCAGCAGAGCAGGAAGTGTCCTTGAGAGCAGCTCTGACAGAGGCCTCATCAGGATGGCACTCAGAGGCAACACCCCACCCCCCTGCTGCTCTGCACTGCAAAGGCAAGGAGGGCAGAAACCACCCCTTGGGTGACTGCAGTGCCTATTGATATTTCACTCGCTTTTCTAAAGCCTTTTGCTCCTCAAGGAGGCAATTAATTTTCTCTTTGATGATTTTAATTTTTTTGTCTGGCCTCTCCTTCTTTGCCTTGATCCTAGCCTCAGTTTCCTGCAGCTGCGCCGGCACCTGTTTTTCCATGTGCTGTAAATAACAACGGAAAGGACTCTCTTTCATGAGTGGAGTGGCTGCCATTCTTTCATTCACCTGTTTTTGTTGACTGTCCCTCTGCATAGGGAGATTCTTCTCCTCTTGGATGTCTTCATTCCCCCTCTTCACTGCCATGTCACTCTGAGCTTCGGGCAGCTCTGCTTGTGGTTCTACCTTGATGTTCTGTGCACACAAATGCAGAGCAAGTGACTGGGAGCTGCCATCAGACTCAGCTTTTCCCTCTTTTAGCCTCAAAATCACATTGGTTCATCCCCTTTCTTCTGCTTCCCTACCCACATCTGCTTCCATTGAACCCTCCTGTCCCAGGGCTGTTCTCTGCAGATTCCAAGGCTCTGTGCTTCCAGTGCCTGTGGGATTCCTGGCCTCCTCAGTCCCAAGAGCTGTTGTTTATGCCCTTCTTCCTGCCCTTCCCTCTGTGCCCTGGCCAGTCAGGCTTACCTGGTCTTTCTCCTGTGGCACTTCCACCTGCTGCCCGAGCTGCTCTTCCTGCTCTCGGGCTGGGAACAGCTCTCCCTGAGTCTGGCATGGTGTCTCTGATGAAGCACTCTGCTCCTGCTCTCTCTCTAGAAGCACCTGCACAGAAAGCAAGAGAAGACGGGTTTCAGCTTCCCATATGACCTTTGTGGGCCAAGACCCAAAGACTGCTGGGCTCAAACGTTCCCAAAGCACTGTGCTGCCGCTCTGCTGGGTCATTCTCTGTTTGAGGGGAGGCACAGATTCCAAAGTGACCCTGGCCCTACAATCAGGGGCCATCTGGGACTGAAGCTGCAAGAGCCTCTCAGGCAGCTGACAGGGAAGGTGTGGCATTTCTCAAGGGTCTGGTAAGGGCCTCCCTCTGCTTCTACCATGTCCTGTTTGTCTCTCCTCAAGGGATGCATTTAGGTGAGCACTGCATCTTCCACTGCTTTGGAGCAGAGCCAGGAAGATTCAAATAGATAGATAGATAAACAGATCTCACTTTTATAATCTCTCTTTACTATACTGTGGGATTTACATTCTTTGAACGGAGAGAGATCTAGATCTCTCTCCTAGGTTTTTTTTAAGGAAAGGTAGTGAGAAACTTAGAGAAGAAGAGAAAACAATATTATCTCTACTTGCTGTTCTTTTTGTTTAGTACATGAAGAATGTGTATAGTGATTGTTTACTGAAAGTGATTTGTTAATTGCATTTTAGGGATAGTTGTTTAGATTGATTAGGTAATTAGATAAAAGACTGTGTGGAGACAGTCACTTGTTTTTCTTTAGTATCTTTTTAGTATAGTATTTCTTTACTATAGTTTTACATAGTACTAGTGTAATATAACGTAGCTTAATAAAGCATTTGCTTAAACTTCTACATCATGGAGTCAAAGCATATTTTTCGCCACGTAGGGGGTCACCCTGAATCAATAATGTGCTTTCTGTCGCTACACACATCAACAGTCGGTAGCAGTGCCCCAATCAGAAGCCATCCTGAACTTGCTCTCCTGTTGCTTCAGTAACCCACACTCTTGGGGAATCTGGAGCATGTGGGTCCTTATGGAATGCAGTCAGACCCAGAGCACTGCACTGGGAACTGCACTCTTTGTGCATCTGTGCTCGGGCAAGTTCTTCTCTTGCACTTGACCACACTGATGGTGCTAAAGTGGCTGGAATCAGAAATGCAGCCCAGCCCCTCCCACCTCCTCTAATCTCTGAGGGCCAGCTGGAATTTAAACGCATTGATTTCCTGCTCAAGTCCAAAACAGCACACACTGATTCCCTGGGCTGCCAAAAGACACGGGAGCCGTTGACTGGAAAATGATGGGCAAGCCCTGCTGGCCGGTCTGGCACCAGAGCAGCTCGTTCTGCACCAACATCCCTGCCCCAAACTATGTGTTCTTGTGCATAAATACTGCATTATCCAGAACTGCCTCTTTGAAAACTAAAATTCTAGGAGAATTTCTGCTGGTGCTGTAAAAGTGCAGGAAAGACTGAGACAAAGCTCCCTTGCTCCCTGGAGAAGGAGAAATTGCACCAGGGTTCTCTTTCTATCAAACAAAGAAATCAACAAAATATGAAAGTGTTACTCACACCACGGTCTAAAGCACTTGGATGCAGTGAGGGGATGTCTGGAAGGGAAACAGGCCTTGCGCTGAGCTTTGGATCTATGGATCTAAGGCAGCGATTTATGGAAGTCCGCCTGAAGGTGCCTCATGAGCCCCCCATTGTCCAGGCTAAAGCTCCCTCAGCACCTCCTCCCTGGCCTTGTGCTGCACCCCCTTGCCCAGCTCCCCTGTCCTTCTGTGCACACGCTGCAGCCCCTCCATGACTTTCTGCTCCCCAGGGCCCATAAGTGCACACAGCACTCCAGCTGTGGCCGCAGCGCTGCCCAGCACAGGGCCACGCTCACTGCCCTGCTCCTGCTGCCCCACTGCTGCTGGCACAGCCACCATGCCCTTGGCCTTCTTGGCCCCCTGGCCACACGCTGCCTCATCTTCAGCTGCTCAAGGCCGCCAGCCCAGCATCCTTTTGGCCCACGTGGCTCCCCAGCCACAAAGGTGCCCATTTCACTTCAGATACAGCAGGCATCATTGCAAGATGGCCTTCCTGTTCTAACACCTCATGTTCCAAGTAGATATTAGCCACTGCCCCTTCTCACCAGCGAGGGCTCCTTGTTGAGCTCCACGTGGCATCTGAGCTCCGGGTGCAGCCTGTCCCCACACTCGCTCAGCAGGTGCCTGGACACAACCGATAGGGCGCTGGCACTATGCTTGTTCAAGTGCAGACCCTGCAGGGCCGTGACAGCCTCCGGCCTGCCCTCTGCCACTGCCCTGACAGAGTCTGCTGCTCGCTCCGGGGAGGCTGAGGTGACATCAGCCCCTGCCTGCAGCTCAGCCGTGCCCTCGGTGGTTGCGGCGCTGGTATTTCTGCGCCCAAGGCCCAGGAACCTCTGCAGTATCTGCAACAGAAAGAAGGGCAGGAAGAGAGGGACGTTCCATGGCCTGCTCCAAGCACAGCGCTGGGCCTAGCAGTGCCAGAAGGCCCAGCCCAGGTGGGGATGGCCACAGGTACCTGCGCTGGTCTGTGGAAGCAGCCGTGAGTGGGGTCCTGCTCTTCTGCCCCATCCTTGCCCGCATCTGGCAAAGAGCAAATGCAGCCAGAGCTGAGGGGCTGCGGGAGAGGCCGGAGAACATGGCCCAGCCCTGCATGGCCCAGGCAGGGACAACCCCTGGGTGCCCAGGGGACAGAGCACAGCCAGCAGGGGCAGCCCCAGCCCCTCTTACGTCCTGTCTTTGGGGACATCCTTAGGGGCAGGGATGGGATGGGGCCAGGCCGGCCGCAGGCACCAGCTCTGCGGCCCGGA
This sequence comes from Melozone crissalis, assembly GCF_028551555.1. Taxonomy (NCBI): domain Eukaryota; kingdom Metazoa; phylum Chordata; class Aves; order Passeriformes; family Passerellidae; genus Melozone; species Melozone crissalis. The sequence continues at coordinate 13,207,149 of NW_026535783.1, read as the reverse complement.
GCTGCCACTCACCGTCCTGCACTGGCTGCAACTTCTCCGGCTCTGCAGGCTGCTGTGCTGGGGAGGCTGCAAGCCCTTTCTTTTTCTTGCCCCGAAGCACCCTGAAGAGCCTGAGTACTCTGCCTGCCATCTCGCTTTTTAGTCTCTAGACAACTTTGAGCCTGATACCTGGGAAAAGCTCTGATTGAGAAAGTCCCGCAGTCTGGCCGCAAGGCCAGCCGCAGGAATTACGCCTTGGAAAAGCTGCGGGTCAGTGACGAAAGAGCTGGCTGTGTGGGGCTCCTCACAGCACAGCTCTGCCACGTCCTCTCCTCTCACGTGCACCGAGCACTGTGGCATTGCTCCGTCACCGCCAGCAGCCACTTCAGCACGTGTCACAAAGGGCCCTGTTCCATTCCATTCCATGGTAACCGTGCTGTGCCGTGTCAGCAAGGGCCCTTGGACACGCTGCCAAGTGCTCTGGGGCTACCCCAACCCTGCCCCAAATGCCTCTGATTGGAACAAATCCATTGCCCCAAGTGTATAAGACATCCTGGGACACAGCAAGCCCAGCCAAGTGCTCAGGGGAGGACTCTCCACGGTGCCAGGCCAGCACAGGCTGGCTCTGGAGCAGAGCAGCTTCCAGCAAGCTCAGGGCAAACACATCTTGCCAAGAGTTAAAACTCACCAGATAGGGGAGGTGGCATGAATGTGTGCATCAAGGCCTTTGAATTCACAGCTCCCCAAGACAGCTTTGGGGCACTTGGCTGGACAAACAGGATCCGGCTCAGACCTGTGCTCAAAGGCGGGCAACAAACCCTGCCGCAGGTGCTTGGCTTGGTCTCTGCAGGCCCAGGCAGATGCCAAAGCTGCTCTTCACATCCTTCCCCTGCCCCTCAGCCAAGTGCGAGGACTGAAGGAAACACAGGAAGTCAAATGGAGACACTTGCACCTGTCTCATTGGGGGCTCCTGGGGAAGCAGTTTCCTTGGCAATCAAGCCCCTCTCTTCCAAGGGCACTCCCCAAATGTGTACATTTCCTGGGCAACACCAACCTGCCCTTAAGTGCGGGGTGCGGAGGTTCATGGGCATCACACCATAACCAATATGATCCAGTGAAGCTAAATTTATTATTCCTAAAAGGAGTCTATTTATAATAAATCTCTACTGTCTATGCCTCTCTAGCTAATATATGACAGGTTAATCCTAGTTGTTCACACTTCTAAAATAGAATGCGGATTGGATTATCTAAGTTTTCATGTGTCTTGCTGGGGTTGTATGGCCCCCCCATGGCTCACTTTCCCAAGCTTGCTGACAAACATGCTAAGTCCTGATGACTCTTCTTCTTGCGTCTTCTTCAAGGATATACCAACCCCATTTCTGAATATGTCCATAATTCATTCTTTGTGAACGTGTCCATTATTGCAAGCAGGCTGGATTGTGCATCGGCTCAATAAGGCCGTTGTCTTGCAAAAACTCCTCCACCTGCAAAATATCTTCAACAGTTCCCCGCTTTTGGTTTTGCACAAGCCAGACTGATTTAAAAGCACGGTCAATTTCTTTTTGCCCACAGCGTAGTAAGCAAAGCACTATTAGCAGAAATGAAAAAAGAATGAAATACAAAGTCAATAATATGTAAGATTATTTATTCATTACATAGCCAAGAATACCTAATACCAAAGCATACTAAGTCCTTGAGCCAGCCTCTTATTTCCCAGGATTTTAGCCATTCATCCAAAGAATTCAAAACAACTGTCAGCTTTATCATCTTCTCCTTAAGCAATGACACTTTCTTGTCCATAGATTCAGAGTGCTCAGAGAGATTCATGCAACACATCCCTTCAAAATCTTCACACCCATCTCTCTGTGCTAGCAACAAAAACACTATTGCAGCCCTATCCTGTAATACAGCGTGGCGTATGCTACCTACATCAGTGGTAAGCTCATTCAGTATTGCAGATGTAATGTTAATTGGTTGGTCTGTCCAACAAGCCAATTGTTTGAATTGTGTAAGGGCCTGTGATGAAGCTACTCCTGGTGTAAAAAGTGATGCCAGTATAACCAAAGGCATATTCTACAATTCTACATTATCCTTACAGTCTGAGCCTAATAGATGCACACTACGTTTTGCACATTGGAATTTGTGCCTGATGTCAAGCATCTGTTGAATGCTAGAGGCAAACAGTGTCAATTTCCCAAAATAGCACAGTCCTCCTCATGCTTTCTCAGGAATCGCAGGCTAAGTTTAATCTCCACAAATGAGAAAAACTCCAGGAGGTGACATCCTTGCAGATTTTGGTTTTAGGGATACAACCATGTCCAATTGGCACAGTCTGCCGTGGTATTGTAATACCAGGAAGAAACAGGAGATATCCAAGTGCCATCATCACCGGGTTTTCCTGATTTCTCCCTAATCAGCTCTTTACCCCTGTGGTACTCATAGAACAAACAGTAATTTCCCGGTACTGATGCCAAAATATCTAATTCCTGTGGTCACTCTCTTGTAGTATTTAAACCTTGAACGATTGTAAATGCCTGAATTCCTAACGGATTTCTAGGGATGCTTTGTTTTTCACACCAAATTTCTGTGATCATCCCATTTTGATTAGTGCACCAATTTGAACAGGCCTTACTTAAGTTGCCATAAATTTGAGCTCTGGTCTAATTTCCCATTTCTTCCATTGAGTCTAAAGGAATTCCAATGAAACAGGTGCCAAATGGATCTGAAGGTGGAGCTAGTGATAGGCAGAAAGGTTCCTGCGTTGTTCTGTTAGCCTATGGAATCCTCATGTTAGCTCGCTGCTTTATCTTGTATACCCCCTGCGTTTCTTAATCACTCCACTAAGCAACATTGTTAATATTTGCCAGACTGGTGCCATTGTCGCCCTTGTGGTCCATCATGCCTGCGCTTTGCCCAAACTGCTTTAGCTTGTTCTCACGCCAAATCTCTCAAGTGATGTGTTTGTGGTATTGCTATTCTTCCTCTACATTCTGTAGCTAGTATCTTGCTCTCTAGCACAATTTGATTTACTACAGCAATTAAAGCAAGTTTAAACTGCAATTGCAGTAACAATCTTTGCGTATATATTTCTATCAAAGATACATCTTAGAGAAAACTCTGATATCTTCGTGAGTTATGCCTTAAAAATTTAGCTAATGCCATTCTCGGGGTACTAGTGTTAAGTGTGTAAGAGCAGTTATTGCATATTATGTTGATAGGCTTAAATTATTGCTTTTCCCTCGGACCACTAATCAATTATGTTCTTGACAAACTTGTCGCCAAGTTTTTTAGTTACACTTGATACAATGAACCTTAAGCCATGGCTTACATGCACAACTATGCAGATACCAAGCATTTTCTCTCTTATTTACAACTTGTGAGGGAAGTGAAGGTCCATGTTGCTGGAATCCAACGAATGCCTTTATCTGTAAGTAAGCACATAGACCTTCTTCCTCTTCATTTCACTGTAGCTGGTCCTTGCCACAACCCTGCTGCTGGACTTTTGAACATGACCTGAATGCCGTCAGGCAATTCCTCCCTTGGATTATGTGTGAGGGCATGATGCACAAGAATATGTGCATCTTCCCTATCTCCTGCTGTTCTGAGCTAATTTGGCACAAAATTGGCTTTAGCTGTTTTTTTCTCAGGGGATAACCCTGGAGTTCCCCCTTTTTGTTTTTGCAGCATGTCCTTGAACATCTGATGGGCACGCTCAATAATTGCCTGTCCAGTAGGATTGTGAGAAATACCAGGGTCATGTCAAATACCCCATAAATTACAGAAACCTTTGAATCTTAAGGAACATCAAGCAGGACTATTGTCAGTCTTAATTGCTAAGGGGACACCTAATGCGGCGAAGAAATTGAACAAATATTTCTCAACATGACGTCTCACCTGTTAAGGGAGTACCCTATAAAACACAAGCATAGGTATCAATGCAAACATGTACCAATTTTTCCTGACCAAATTCTTATACATGAGTTATATCCATTTGCCATAACTGCGAGGGGTGAGTACCCCTAGGGCTAACACCATGCCTAAACCAATGCCATCTCGTTTACCGGTCAGGACAGGATCACGCAATACTAGAAGCATCAGCAAAGGGAATAGCAAATTGTTTACCTAACATTTTTGCAGATTGATGAAGAAATACATGGGAGGTTTTGGCCTGTCAGCCTGTACCACTTCCCTGTCACCTCTGTGCCACCATGGCCCTCGGCTGCCCCACAGCCCTCAGCCCCAGCAGCAGCTCAGGGTCAGCGTCCCTTCGGCGCCACCGCCCCCTCAGCCCCCTCAGCCCCCTCTGTCTCACCGTCCTTCAGCAGCTCCTCAGGGGACAGGGCCTGTGCCAGCGGCAGCTCCCACCGCTCCAGGGACAGCCGGGGCTGGAAGTGCTGCTCCGCCCGGCCCGGCCGCCAGCTCGGACCCAGCACAGGGACAGGGGACACAGGGGACACCGGGGGAAAAGCAAGAGGTGAAAAAGGCAGCCGAGGAGGGAAAGAGGTAAAAATGCAGCCTGGGCTTACACAGCTCAATCTATGCATCTAAACTTCCACATACCTCTTACTAAATAACTAAGCATATTTCTAGAACTATATCTAAGCATCTAAATTTAAGCATCTAAATGTAGGCGTCTAAATGTAGGCATCTAAATGTAACTCTATTAATGTATAAATGTAGATCTCAAAATCTAGAAATGTAACTAATTCTATCCCATCTAGAACAATAGAGATTAATTTAACTATATAGATGTATATATATGCACATATAAACACACCTCTGTAAATCTATAAATGTAACTATATGGATATAGAAAGAGAATTGTAGAAATCGATAATTCTATGTGTACACTAAGGGATTCCACCCGTCTGATGCTCACAGGCTCTCCCTCTGGTCCTTCTTCCCATGCAGGGCAGCCCTCCTGACAAGGCAGATCAGCTGGAAGTCTGGGAAGCAAAGGGAACACTGTGTCAATATTGGCCTCTCTGCATTATTTGCCCTTTTGGAATTAACTGCCCTTCTATCAAAGTCTGTAAAAGATGGGCCGAAAGGCAAAATCTCACTTGGCAATTTGTAGCCTGCTCTTCAAAGAGCCAGACTCCTTCCAGAAGTTTATAACTTGTGAAGTTTTGAAGTATCCCAATACACTGAAAGCCCTCAGTGTATTGGGATACTTTCGCAGGGCCAAGGGCCCCCATGAGAGCTTGAAACACAGACAGACCCAGCTGCCACAAAGAAGCCCAGCCTGGTTCTTTCTCTGTGCTGACAGAGACACCTCAGGGATGAACAGCTGGGTGACAAATGACCAGGTAATATTCGCTGAGGCATTTATGTATTAGCTGATGGACGTTGTTAGTGATTATAAGTATTTAGAAATAGCATCAGTTAGAACTCTTTTAGCTGCTTGTAATATAATAGAATCTATCAGCTTAAGTTTGCACTGCGTTGCTCATAGAAACAGTAGCGTAATGAATATAATATCTATGCATCACGTATGGAAACAACTGTGTGATGAACATATTGTGTTATAGACCCTAGCAAAACATAACGGGAAAAAAGGCTTGTGTGTAACTAAAATCAGTGTAAGGCTGTCCACTAACCAACCTGTCCAAGTGATAAAATAATCCTGACACAAACCAGAGCACCAGAGGACAATTAGAGAATGTCATGTGAAATTTAGGGAGAACCTACTAAAGCCTTATCTGAGGATGTGAAACAGCAGGAGACACAAGCAGAAATAAAATATGTTGACCTGATGCACAGGATGTCATGCAGTAAACCTGAGTGCGAAGCAGTCAAATTAAGGAGTTCCCAAAAGATCAGAAAATTCCGAAGAATGCTTGAAAAATTCATGAAACACATGAATATACTTGCCTCTCAGCAAAGTAACACCATAAAGCTAACACTGACACTTAGCACCAGGTGTTGTTTGGGTGTTAGCCCCGAGCACCACAGTGCTGCAAATATTGTCTTTTTTTATCCTATCAGTATTAAAATTTAATAATTCTAAGCAGTGAATTCTGTTTCTCACAGCTGTGAAGGAAAGAGCTCCCTAACAGGACTGCAGGCAGCACCAGCTTTGCTCAAGGATGCAGACCCAAAGTGCTCTCTCTCACCTTTAGCTCTCACTAATTTTAAGGGGTGATTTCAGATTTTCGTTGAGCTCCTGGATTTGTGACTAATGATTTCCTTGGCCTCAGAGCTTCTGCTGCTTGTATTTTTAATGTATCTCACTACAGCTATCAGCAGAGTGGCACTACATGGATTTAATGCTTGGAGACAAAAAGCTCAGATCTCTACACTGACCTTTTGCTGGGCTTTTCCTCTCTTGCTTCAAGAGTCACTCAGGGTTGCCTCCACAGCACTGACATCCTGCAGCAAACTTATCCCCACGGACATCAGCACAAAACTGGGACACCTGGCTTGGTGACACAACTGCCACAAGGTCAGGTTTATTCCCTGCTCTCTTGCCCCAGCAGAGGACTCAGTGTCAGAGCCTCTGGAGAAGCGTGGAGGGCAGGGCTCAGGCAGGTTGTGCCCGTGCACGATTTGAACTCAAGGCACCAGGAAGCACCAAGCCTGCAGACAGGAACTCAACCCTTCTCATCTCCCTCACTGCCAGAGGCAGGCTCAGAGCAGCCATCTCACCCCTCTCTGAACCAGTGGGACCTCTGTCCTTACCAAGCTCCTCGCGGTCCTGGGAATTGTTCCTGCGGCTCTCGGTGCCAGGCAAAGCTCCCTCTGCTGCAGCTCTGCCCACAGGCTCCCCTCCTGAAGACTCAGGGGCAACAATAATATTGCCCTTGAAAGAGAAACAGACAGGCAGAAAACCTTCCACCACTTACAAAAAACACCTGGTCCAAAAACTCCATGGCTCACACACTTCATCCCTTCTTCCTAACAACAACTCTGGGACCCAAAGCCCTTCAACAGTCAGAAAAATTGACTTCTCAAACACAGTCCAAAAGCTGTCAGAGCTGACAGTGTTGAACATGGGGGTGACACTGAACACATGAAATGGCTGCTAAGCAGGAGTCCTGCCAGCTCCTGGCAAAGGGATGTGCTTCTTCCTCCACAGCCCTGAGCACAGCAGTCTCATCCAGGCTGCAGCTTGGCAGGGACAGCATGGGAACACACATCTCTTCCCACAGAGATGCCCAAGAGCAAGGGGAAAGAGCTCTGCAACATGGACAGCAAGACTGGCCAGTTTGCCCAGCTGAGGATTTCCCAGATGGAAACTGGACTGCAGGCAGCAGCTTACTGAGAGGACAAGAAAGCTGCAGCTGCAGCCCAGCCCCAGCCACGGCTCTGGGAGCTCCCACACACACGGCAGGGCTCACACAGCAGCAGCAGCTGCAGCCCAGCCCTTGCTCTGCCTTGGCCTTCCCACCCAAAAGAGGCACAGCCCACATCTGCTGCTGCAACAGAGGCACCTCTGGCGTGCCCCTCCCTGCCCGGGACACTGGGCCTTCAGTGCCACTTCCCCAAACACTCTTCTCTTTTTCCCATCAAACAAAGCCCCTTAGAACCTACAAAGCTTCCACTTCCTCCCCACAAATGCTGCTGCATCAGCGGTTCTTCCCAGTACATAAGCAAAAGATACCGCGGGGTACGGAGGGCAGAGTTCTTGACCCTTGCCACTTCACGTACGAGCTTGCCAAGTGATAATCATCCCTTATACGCCATATGTCAATACCATCTTCTCCTATTTTCGGTTCGTCACTTTTCTGTCTCCGCCTTCCTCACCACCTTTACCACGCATGCGCCACCACTCAGTTTGGTGGTCACACAAGTCTTTGGGGGTCGTCACTGATGAAGGCCCTGTAGTCTTCTTCATTGTCCTTTAATTCACCTTTGGGTTACACATGCGCATCAAGCCAGTATATAGCCAGTACAGCCAATGTAAGCCAAGACTAACGTATCACTCCCTCTACATATCAAGGCAATAAATCCCTTAGAATTAGCATTTGTTTGGACCGAACCAGGTTCTTGCTCATTTTTAGCACCTGTATCTTCAGCTTCATTCCTGTGGTCCTTGAGAACAGCTGCTGGGAAGAGGGGTGGAGCCCCTCCTCTCCCTCTCTTCTTTGGCATTACAACTTTTTAACTATTTATTATTCTCAAATATTAATTACTCTATCAATATCAATTACTGTTTCAAATTTTATCAGCACGAATGATACCTATTTATCACAATAATGGAGCTCTGCGCATTGTGTTTTAAGGCTCACAAGCAGGTATGGTGTTTGAAAGAAGCAAGCAGTGTTTTAACAAAAGCTACGTGTGCTTATAGTGGTTGCACAGAACTACTGTCAAAATGCTTTTGCTTTGTGTGAGTGGTCAAAAAACTTTTCAAGTAAGTTGTGCCATTAAGTTCATTGCCTCCAGCCAGGGATGTGAGCTGCTGGCATCTTCCCACTGTAACAACCATGTCATGAGACTGATGCTGGAAAACAAACAGCTCGAGGCGCGTTCCTCAGCAGTCCCGTCCGTTTCGTGATTCGTACAGAGACCCGCGGCCAGCAATACTCAGCTGAGGACCAGAAGAGAGCGGAATAGCCCGGGCACTGCAGCTTCACTGCAAGGCATCCGGCAGCCTTGAGGGTACAAAGCGAGCACAGGTCGCAGCTCCTCGTGTCCGGAGGGAGCCCGGAGCAGCCCTCCCAGGCCGCAGCCCCTCCCAGGCCCAGCTCCGGGCGCAGCCGGAGCCGCTCCGCCTGCGCGGGGCCGCTGCCGGGGCGCTGTGGCGGCTCCTCCCGCGGGGCGGAGCTGAGGCGGCCCCGGCGGCCCCGGCCCGGCCCCGCTGCGCTCCGAGCGCGGCCCCGGAGCGGCCCGGCCGAGGCGGCGAGGGACGGGCGGCGAGGGGCCGGGGGCATGGGGCGCTCCGGGAACGGGCGGACATCCCGGCAGAGGGGAGAGAGACGTGGCAGAGGGAGGAGTGAGCGGGAGAGGGGAGAGATGCTGGGAGGAGGGGGAAAATCCCAGGAGAGAGGGACGAGCCCGGGAGTAGGGGAGATCACGGGACGGGGGCGGGGGTGAGATCCGTGGCAAAGGGTGGGTAGCCTTCCAAGAGGGTAGAGGCCGGGAAACAGGAAAGAGCCCTGGGAGAGGGGGGAGATCCTGGAAGAGGGAGGAGTAATCGGGAGAAGGGCAGATCCAGGGAGACGAATAAAAGCACTGGCTACAGCCCGGGAAAGGAGGGAGCTTGGGACAAAGGGTAGCTCGGGACTGGGGAAAAGCCGAGAGAGGAGGCAGAACCCAGGAGACAGGGGACAACCTGTGAACGGGGGGACATCCGGAGTAGAGTGGAGACGGCCTGGGAAAGCGGGGAAAGACATGAGAGAAGAGAGCCCAGTGGGGGGAGTCCAGGAGCGGAGGCTCCTGCAGGCGGACTGGGAACCCGGAGAGCCCGGAATCACGGAGTCCTGCAGCCGGGCCGAGAACGGGCGCGGGTCAGTGCGGTTCGGGAGAGCGCGGCTGCGGGGCTGGCTCCGGAGGCGGAGGCGCGTGGAAAGCGCTGCTCGGCAGCCCCGGCGGCGCTGAGAGCACAGCCCCGCCCGGGGAGGCAGCGCCACGGGCGCCGCTCGGCTTCCCAGCCCGGCCACGGCACCGCTCGGCTTCGCCGCCGGATCCGCGGCAGCTCGGAGCATCGCTCCCTGCCCGGGCCCGAGGCTCACCTGCGCCAGGTGCACCAGCGCATCGCCTCTGCCTTGACAACCCAGAGCGAGCAGTGCCCGGCAGGGACTGCAGATCCCCATTGGTGGCAGAGAAAGAAGAGCAAGGAATCTTCCATGGGAGAACCTAGGCAATAGGATGGGGTGTCAGTGTCCAATGTGTTCAGATGCACTCACAATGGTGCTTTTGCTCTTGCCTCAGAACATGGAAAAGAAGTGGGCAGACACAAATCAGCAGCTGGTTGCAATATCCAGGGATCAGTTATCAGAAGAAAATGCTAAGCAACTGCTGGAATGCTTAATGGATGACTGATTACCATTTGCCAAGTAATCTGGATTTGTTAGGGGCAGCATACTTCTGTCTCAAAAATTACTCTACAGATATTCTTAAGAAAATTTTGAAGAAAGGCTCATACACCCACATTTTAATGCAGTTGCTGTGGGTTTCATAAATGAAATCTGCTTTTATGTGTCAATGTTCCTAAAGATATGTGGGGTTTTTTTTTCACACATGCATGCATGCTAAATTTGAGAATCTAAGGTAAGGTCTTTTTATAGGGGATATGGAAGAGACAGGTCTTCAGCTAGCAATATGTCAGTGAGAGATAGCTGAGCGATGATTACTGAGAAGAAGAACAGGCCTGCAATAGAGGTGTGAGCTGCATTGCACAGCGCTTGCTGTGGGCCAGAGAGCACAAAGCAGTCTGGCCTAGTGGGCCTGAATATTTCTGCCAAACACTCTGCATCTCACACCTTTGCTCGGGCTCAGTGCAGAAATGCAGGATTGCAGGCGCTTCCTCCCAGAGCTGCGTGAGGTGCTGGCTCCTGCAGATGGGCCCTGCCAAGCTGTCCCTGCCTCACGCTGGCCTCGCTTCCCCTGGCACAAGAGCCGGGCCTGAAGGAGGCTGCCCTGTGCTCCAGCCTGCCGAGCAGCCCGGCTCCCTGCCCCGGTGCCCAGAGTGCTGCACACACTGCTGACCTTTGCCAGGAGTTGCAGGGCAGCCGGCAGAAGAGGAGGAATCCTCAGGCAGCCCAGCGGCCCTTGGCTGCCCTTGGCCTTTCTCTGCTGCTAGGCACACTCCAGACGGCCAATGCCTCCAGGCTGGGCTGTGTCCAGCACGGCTGCGCTTCCCCTCGGCAGCTGCCAGCTGCCACCTGGGCTCTGAGAGTGGAGGATTCGCCCGCTGCCAGGAACAGGCACCCAGGGCCCGGCTGCTGCCTCTTGCAGCTCCAAGGGCCTCCTTCCAGCCTGCCTCTGCCGGGGCTCAGCCTCCTCCGGCCTCTGCTGGGGCTGTGCTGGGGCTCCACCCCAGGCAAGGCCGGGCCCACTCTCACCTCCCAGGCGCTGACAGCTCTGCACCACAGGAGACCTTCCTGAGCACCCTCTCTGATCTTTCTGCTTTCTCACTTGAGCAAGGCTCTCCTCCAGCCAAAGAGATTATTGCATTTTGGGATACAAATCCAAGTGGTAGGAGCCCCAATGTTCTCCAGTCACAGCTGAAGGCCTGCATCTGCTCAGGGTGTTGGGTTGCCTCATTCTTCTTTTGGTTTCGCCTTCAAACGCCATTGCCCTTTCTGCCTCAAATAGAAATACCAAAGCTGGCCAAAAACAGACCAGTGGACCAGATTCCAAAGTCAGTGTTCTCTGGAGAGGATGAATGAAGAACATCCTTCTTCCCCACTTGCACACCATGCCAAAGACACCATGTCACTTTCCACCTTTAAGAAACAACAGACAATTCAGAAGAAATTCTTGAGCGTATTCGCAGAGTGAGAAGGAAGGGAATCTTCAAGGTGAGTTGTGGTTTCAGAAACTGTATTCATTTCCAATCCTACTCTGCAGTCCTATTAGACAATCCTACTCTAACCCTAACCTTAACCCTAATCCTAATCCTAATCCCAATCCTAATCCTAATCCTAATCCTAATCCTAATCCTAATCTACAATCCTGCTGTAAACTGGTTGACGAATAAATGGTCTTGATGTGATTGTCACATTGTTGTCTCTCTCCTCTTCTTCACTGAAACAATCAGTGGCACCAGGCTGGACGCAGGCTCAGCAAATGTTACAAATGGATGCTGCCAAAAGGGAAAAAAAACAAATCAACAAAAAATAATGGACCATGACTTTCCAAGTTCAGTGCTTCACAGTTTTCCTCTGGCTTATAGAAGGATGCAGGAAGAGGACCAATGGGACCATCTACACCTCCATCTTTATGTGCCGGACTTTGCCATCACAGGCAAATGTGGCCCAGAATCCCACTCATCCATTTATCCAGGTGTCTTCATCTTGCTAGGATTTTTGCCCTGCCAGTGCTTTAGAAATGGTGCTTTGTTTCTTTGGAATTTCTTCTTTTCAGGAATCTCTAAAGCCTCACACTGGTCCCTCTCTTTGAAAGACAGGCACTGTGCTGATTCCCACAGGGAGACAGAGCAGTGTCTACCTTTCCATGGCCTGCCCCTCGTGTGCTGGATGGCTCCTTCCTTCCCAGCAGGGCCAGCTCAGTGGCACTGGGCCCTGCAGTTCCCTCTCTGCCACACAACCCGGCAGTAACCCTGGCACAGTTCCCGTCTGCTTGAGCGTGCCAGGCAGCAGATGGGGCTGGGACAAGTCCCTCCCAGCTGTCCCTGTTTGCGTGGCAGAAACCTCTAAGGGTGGGCTGGGGGGCGCAAACCAGGGCCACTCAGAGGCTCACAGTGAGCCCCCCAAGACCCCTCCTGCCCACAGCCAAATCTCTGACCCCTAGGCTGGGACTGGCTTCCTTGGGTTCCTGCACCACCATTTCATGTCTCTGTACTCTGCATTGCTCTACTTCAATTCTTTTGCCATTAGATAAAATTGAACACCCCACCAAATGACAAAAGAGGGAGACTGAACCAGCCAGAGGAGCTCCCTGACTCAGGAAATGCAGAGAGAGATGGAGTTACTCAGTTTTGTGAAGAACAGGCCCCCGGGAGACTTTATTGCCACTTTCCAGGACTTCAGAGTGGCTTTGAAGAAAGTGAGGGACATCTTTTATAACAGGGCCAGTTACAATAGGATGTGGGTAAATATTTTGAAACACAAATAGGATCTAATCAGAACTTGTTTACTCGGAGCATGGTGCGACCCTGGCACAGGTTGCCCCAAGAGCTTGTAGGTGCCCCATCCCTGCAAGCATTCCGGCTCCAGTGGGAAAGGGCTCTGAGCAACCTGATCTCTTTAAAGATGTCCCTGCTCATTGCAGGACACTTGCACCAGAGGACCTTTACAGGGCCCTGCCAGCCCAGCCCAGTCTAGGATTCCTCACCATTTTCATTTGAAGAGCACCAAGAGTGGAGGTGAGGAGGAAGGGGGCTCATGTGATGCCTTGGACTTGAGTGGAGGAGGAGCCCATCCCTCAGAGCCTGTTTCACCTGCAGCCCCTTCACATTTTACCTGCAGGAGCTCCCTGGCAGACCAGCGCTGCTCCTCGTCTCTCTGCAGGCAGCAGCTCAGGAAGTCACGCAGGCAAGGCGAGAATCGGTTGGGCTGCTGCAGCCGTGGGGTCCCTACTGTGGCTATCAGTTGTGTAGCCTGGAGGAAAAGGAGACACCAGGCTCCACTTGCTGCTTTCACATCTCTAAGTGCTCTCCCACCTCCCTTAGTTTAACCTCTGTTCTTCAGTGGCAGTTTCTGCCCTGGCAGAGACCCAGAGATGATTTTCCTTTACCAACCAAACACCCAAACCCTGATGCAGCCACAGCTTTTCCACCATCCCGAAGATCTTGCCTTGGCAGCTGATTTCATTGACTGACCTAGTTAGTGGGAACTACATCAGCAAAAGAACATGTGCTTCCCTAAGGATTCACACCAGCTTGAGAGGCTTTTTGGAAGAGGGACTATGCTATACAAATTAATTTCAAGGCTTAGTACATGAAAGGCATGTCTGCAGTGCTTGTTGGTCCTTTAAGCGCACGTGCCCAAGAACAAAACTCATCATTCTTTTTGTGCTTTTCTTGAAAACAATGGTAATTGGAAGGAAAGAAAGGGAATTCATCAATTAATCCCCAGGTAAGAAAATCAACATTTGCAATCTCATCTTCAGCACAGACATATTTAGATGCCTGCACAAATGTATTGGGATGAAAATTCCTGCTTGGGCACAAAGGAGCCACCTGCAGCTCTGTCTCTCAGCAGTCTGAAAATCGCAGGTTCCCATTTTGCAGCAAAAGAAAAATTGTCATGGTCAGAAGAAGGAGAGGTGCCATCTCTATCGCCACCCTCTGCTCATTTGGCTGCTCAAGTCAATGCATTAATGGTAGGCCCATGCCAGAAAGAGCCAGGAAACAAAGGGGAGGCTTTGGCAGCCTGTCCGCATCACCAGGCTCTGGCTTGGTGACACAGAGAATGTGCCTTTTGCTAGGAGAGAAACACGGTGACTGAGTGTTTCAGCAGCACTGTACAAGAAGCAGAAGAGACTCAGTGGTCTTTACACTCTCATGCCCAGGTTTCAGGCATGTTTCCCAGTGAGAAGAAACTGCTCAGGGAGTTAGGCTCATCTCTAAAGATCACAGTTTTAGAAACTTTGTTGGGTTTGTGTTGCCTTCCTTCCTTTCTGGAAAGATAACAGCAGTTGTCAGATGCTTCTTTTCTGCTCTTAAGGCCATCTCCACAGCCAAAGGACTGGAAGCACTTAAAAGGCAAAGGAAAGTGTTGCCTGAGAATAGAGTTTGTTTGGAGTTTGTTTGCATGTGGTAAGGCTTGTATTCCCCCACTGCTGAACCAAAACTACAGCAGATGCTGATGTGTTGCAGGCACATTTTTAGGAGGGGTCCTTGGTGGAAGCAGTTCAGGCAGATGGCAATGGGCTTTTGTCCAATGGCACGCAGGACAAGGGACAGGTGAGAAAGACAGTGGGATCAGTGAGTATTTGCTCCTTACCGTGATGGGACTTTGGTTCCAGTAGGGAGGTTCTTGCTCTATCATTTCAATCCCCACAATTCCAAAAGACCATATGTCCACTTTGGGACCATATGGTTGACCTGTCAGCACTTCGGGCGCCAGCCACCAAGGAGTCCCGACTACCGAGCACCGTCTGCTCTGCTGAGGGCTGAGCTGAGTAGAGAGGCCAAAATCACCTGAGGAGAAAGCAAAACACTGTTTTTATTTGAATTCTGTGCAATTAGGAAAGCAAGCCAAAGAATTCCCCAGTAGAAGTGTTTGAAAATGTGCTGTTGAATCTCCTGGCATTGGCGACTTTTAAACTCCCCCCATTTTTTACACTGTCTCCAGTAGTGTCTTTTGTTCTTTGGAAGCTTTAGACTTGTAACTCCCTCCCTCGGGAAGGGACACACACAGAGCAAGGCCACTCTTGACTGCTTGTTCCTTCTCCTGTCCCTGTGCACGTTGCAACTGTGCCCTCAGCTCACAGCGGGTGTCCCTGCGCTGCCACCAGCACCATTTTTGGGGAGCTGGCTGTCACTCAAAGCAGCCCCACCCCCACATCCCTGGAATGCTGCTCCTGAACAAGAATACACTGACCCAGCTTGACAGAACCATCGGTTTTGAGAAGGATGTTATCACTCTTCACATCTCTATGAATCACATGGTTTGTGTGAAGAAAATGCAGTCCTTGCAGGCACTGAGAGAGAAAACAGAAAGAGGAGGGCAAAAATGAGTGATGTGATTTCATCCCATAAGAAAGGCAACAAAGAATCCAAAAGATTCCCTCTCCAGGGAAATGGGCAGTAATGGCAGAACACAGTGCCACTGAGAGGAAGTGCTTGCTGCTCCAACACTTGCAGAGCAAGACCTTTCTGAGGAAAGGCATGTCAGCTTCTGAAAGAGCAACAGCCAGGATGCAAACCAGCCAGGATGACTGCTGCTGCAGTGCATGTGCTCAGAAGCAAAGAGCCTTTTGGCTGCACTCCTGTCCTTGGATGCTGAGGCCTGAGAGAAACGAGTCTCTCTCTTTTTTCTTTGCTGATCATTTCAAATCAAGCCACCAGCACCTTTGCTTTCACAGGCAAGGAATGCAGTGAAGACAGACTCCAGGCAAACATTTAGAGAGGCAAGGTGGAGAACAGCAAATAAAAAGACATGAGCCAGAGCAAGAATACAACAGCAGGAGAGGAGAGTACTGGCACTGAGTACAGGGAGTGCAGGGGCACTGGCAGGCCTTTCACTTGAGATGCTTTTACTTGCCCATAGCATAGCAGCAACACAGAACCAAAGCTTGGCACAGGAAATCACTGCAGGTCTGAGCCCCTGTTTCCCAGACAATCCTGCCCAAGCCCTTGGACACACAGATGGGATTGCTGACCTCGCGACTGATGGCTGCTGCCTCATCTTCATACAGGGAGGTCGTGCTGAAGATATCGTTCAGGGTGCCTCCGTCCATGTACTCCAGCACCAGCCAGAGTTCCTCACCCACAAGGTAGCTGAAAGAAGGAAACAAGGCTGTGGAGATGAGCATGCATGGCTATGTTGATTTTTGCTTCCAGGTTTCTTATTTCCAGATGCCTTTGTGACAAGGACAGAATCATAGGAATAGATATTCCCTCTTGGCTGTGCATTGTTTGCAAGCTGTGCAGTCTCAAGGAGAAAGGCACAGCTGTGAAAAAGGAGATGTCTTAGATGGCTGACAAGTGAAAAATGCAGTTTAGAAACAGCCCAGATAAAAAACCGTTCAGGCATGGTGTTTCTGGAAAGAAGCACCTAGTCTTCCTGGCATGCCCAGCAATGGCAAAGAGTGGCAACAATCCAAGGGAAATCCATTTTAGGAGGGTTCATCAGCACTTCAGAAACTTGAAAAAATCAATCCCAAATAAATGTGGAGGCAGTAAACTTCGAGGCTGATGACTAAGGAAGATACAGCTGATCCAGGTATTGAATAATTTTGGAATAATTTTCAAACTAGGTGTGCCAGGGAAGACTCATGCAGACAGGATGCACTCTCTTCTCATCCATTGGAGATGAGTAGAGAGATAGGAATAAATAAAAATTAACAGCTCTACTTTCTGCCACTGACCAAAGTGGGTTTTTAACCTCTCATGTTTGCTGTATGTAAATGCACACATGGGATAAGACCATAACCACTCACCTGTCTAAATAATTCACAACATTGGGACTCCTGTACCTCTTCATGATTTGGATTTCATTAACACTTCGTTCCATCCTCCTTGGTCCTTGAATATCTATTTTCTTTATGGCCACCTAAAATGACATTGAAAATCAGTAACTTGAGCAGTTGGCGGCAGGAGACAACAATGCACATGGAGCAAGTGATTTTGCAATGACAGAGCTGAGCTGTGCCAAACTGCCTTGTGATTAGGCACTGCAGTAATTAGGAACTGACATTCCAACAGCCTATTTCTCTTCTCCCTTGGGAACTCGTTACAGGACACGTGGGGCCACTGACATTTTGCCTTGTCCACTTGGTAACAGTTGTGTCTCAACTATCACACACAGACGTCTGAGCACAATCTCTGCTGCTCTTTCTAGGATTCAGAAGAAGTATTCCATGCCTTAATATTCTGTGGATACATCTTGGGCTATGGGCAGGGCTTAGGGCTTTTAGGGCACCTTGCAGATCTCTCCCCATGTGCAGTTGCCAAGTGCAGCACTGCAGGTGGCTAAGGAACTACCAGTAACTTTCGGATGGATTTGCTGGCAGCCAGAATCGAGAATTCAGGACTGTGAAGCTGTAGCCCCAAAGAGCAGGGAGGTGCTCTAAGGCACCACCTTTGTTTTAGCAATGGAGAGCGAGTGAGCGCGTCCTTGTCTGAAAGAAAGCGCTGCCCTGCGTGCCTTCCTTCCGGCAGCTGAGGAGGACAAAGTGCCAAATGTATTTTGCAGGCTGGCACCAGTCTGTGCTTCTTGTGCCTTTTCAGCACGGCTCTAGCCAAAGCTGCATCCACAGCTCACACCAGAGGGGAAAGCCCCTCAAGAGCAGCAGAGTCTGCAGGGGCTGTTGACATTTACCTCTCCTCCTGTGGCAGTGTCGAGTGCTTTAAACACCTCTCCAAAACTCCTAGAAACAAAAGAGAAGCAGAGAAAGGAGAAGCCATTTAGATCTTGCAGTGAAAGCCAGCCCACACAGGAGATCTGTGCTGTAAATGCCTAAAACCTGCAGGACACTGGAAGCATGGAGATGTCCTTGACAATGCCTTCTGAGCACACTTAGAAATTCTGATCAGCACTGACAATCTAAGCCCAGTGCCTGAACACATTTGCAGCTTGTCTGACTTCACGCCTGATACCTATTCCACCAGCAAAACACTTGATGCATAGTTATGTAAAATTAGCATTGCTTGGACTCACCCACTGCCAATATTTTCCAGTTCAATGTATTTGATGATGGGATTTTCCATCTTCACCATTCTCCCTGAGGGAAACAAAATGCAAGATGTTTACTTTAAAGCAGAGATCCCACCTTCTCAGAGATACAAAAGGCAGCCACACTGTCTGGGGCTCTGAGCCCTCGCTTGGTTAGCCAGCTCTGAGCTGGCTAACAACAACAGGAACAGGAACTGGAAACACAAGAAAAGAACAGCACGTCCACAGCGCAAGTCTGGCTGGCACAGAGACTGATTTCTTGCATCCTTTGAAGTCAGAGGCCTCTTGACAGCAGAGGAGTCTCCTCTCAGAGGAGACTGAGACCAGAAGAGAATACCTACCAAGGAAAATAAGTTTGTCATCTTGAAACGTTTAGGAGAGCTGGATCTAGCAGTGCCTTTGTTTTCTTGGCAATAAAGACTGCGAGATTTAGAAAAGGTTTCCGACTTGCTAAGATTAAATGCACCTGCACATCCAGAATCAATTGGTCTGAACAGATGTCAAGTTCAGAACAGGAGGAATATTGCCAAGTGTTCCCATCTTTTCCACCTTGCAGCAGTTTGCCATAAGAATGCCTCTGCGTTAGTAAACCAGAGCAGCTCATGCCAGAACCAATTGCGACGGGGCTTTCAGCATCAAGACCCTCACCCTTTATGAGCAGGCTGAGCTCAAAGACGCCCCTGCCCGTGCCCTGCGTGAAGAACCACGCCGCTTCTCTTCACCCTGACAGCGCGGATCAGTCGCTCCCATTGCACTCGCCCTCTCGGCACCGCACATGTCCCCATCTTCCCTACTCAGCACGGCGGGCACGGGCACAGAAGACAGCAATGCTCCTCAGGCACCCCTGTGACACAGAGAGCTGCCCAGAGCAGATGCTGACCCTCTTGTGAGTCCAGGCCGTGCGAGGCAGAAGCCGGCCCAGAGAAGGGGCTGCTGCCTCAGGCAGCTCCGCGCTGCAGCAGCCGGGCAGCAGCGGGACCCTCCCAGCTAAGGGAGGCTCCAGCCTCTGCAGTCCCTCCAGCCCCCAGGGACAGGGCAGCGACCACAACAAGGCTGGCAAAGCCCAAGCATGAGCACTGAAGGGCACTGATGGGAAGAAGCCACAGCCAGCCTGAGCCCTGTACAAGCTTTTGCCCCCATTCAGGACACAACAGGATGGGCTTTGAGATCAGCCCCACCGAGGTGTGGATCAGTGCCCTTTTTGTCCCAACAGGTGATGGCAGACACAGAATCCACTGGGCTCTCTTCTCAATTCTTCCAGGTCTTATCTGAGAGCACAGCACTGGCAGCTCGTATGGGCAAGAAGCAGATTCATTGGGTTGTGCTGCAGAATCACAAAGGGCTTGATTTGTTCTCCTGGAGACTGATCTCAGCAGGGCTTCTACCAGTGGCTAGAACTAAGGCAGTCACAGCCTTCTGCTGATGCAGGAACAATTCCTGCTTCTGCCTTCGGCAGAGAGGGAAGCCCAGGCAATCTCCAGCCAGTCTAAGCTGCCCTCAGAGGCAGCAGGAACACCCAGAGCTCTCTCTTGCTGCCTTGGAGCAATGCCAGCACTTCTGTGACACTGAAGTGAGGAGAACCCTTTGGTACAGCTCTGCTGACATGTGCACACAATACACTGTCCCTCAGATAAGAAAGATAGCAGACGTACTGTGTTGCTCCAGGGAGTCACCCGCCATCTCCAGTTGCTGAGCAGCAGCTGGGTCAGCACGGGAGGTGAACCAAGTGCTCAGGCTCCACGTCTTCGGCTGGGGAGCAAAGGCTCCTTGGGACGGCGATGCTGCAGCAGCTTCAGTGTCAGATTTGGTGTAGATCTGAGAGAAGAAATGAGTTGATGTCAGGAAGGTGTGGCAGAGATTGCCCTGAAATGCAAGAGAGATTGCCATTTGAAATGCAAGCCCTTAGGAAGCTGCTGTCAGCCACATGCAGAGATCCTCAACCGGATTGCTTTGGATGTCCACTTGTGAAACCAAATGCTCAAAACCAAAGGCTGGTTTTACTCAAGTTCATAGCCACTTTCTTGTTCTAAAGGATGACTGCAGCAACGACCGCTCCACTTCCTCCCAAAGACTCCTTTCCCCCTCCTAGGTCTGCAGATACATTTGCAGCTCCTCATTCTAATGTTCTACCTCCTGCCATGAAATTCTCTTTTTCTGCACCTTCCTTGGGACGTGCTTATCCTGCAGCATCTCTGGATGGTACAGTTCCTGGGCCTCATGCCAGCTTCGGGGCTCTTGGTTGCCCGTCATTTGCTGGAACTCTCTGCAGGCTGCCAGGTAGGATGGGGAACCTTCCACCTGAAGTCAAACAGAACAAAGCAGTCAGAGACTACAGCTTGTCCCCGTCAGCCAGGAGTCATCGACTGGGAAGAAAGTAAAGGACAGGAGGAGATTCACAAGGGATACAGACAGCTTGTAGCTCATATTCCAAATCTATGTGAATGACCATGTTCACCTGCAAAAACACCTCAAGAAACAAGGTCACCTGGAAGAAGCCAGCAGGAGTTCATTGGGATGACTGCTGGCTAAATGGCCAAGGGAGTAATGCCACTGTCTAGAGCATCAGCTGAGATTCAGCAGAGCAGGAAGTGTCCTTGAGAGCAGCTCTGACAGAGGCCTCATCAGGATGGCACTCAGAGGCAACACCCCACCCCCCTGCTGCTCTGCACTGCAAAGGCAAGGAGGGCAGAAACCACCCCTTGGGTGACTGCAGTGCCTATTGATATTTCACTCGCTTTTCTAAAGCCTTTTGCTCCTGAAGGAGGCAATTAATTTTCTCTTTGATGATTTTAATTTTTTTGTCTGGCCTCTTCTTCCTTGCCTTGATCCTAGCCTCAGTTTCCTGCAGCTGCGCCGGCACCTGTTTTTCCATGTGCTGTAAATAACAACGGAAAGGACTCTCTTTCATGAGTGGAGTGGCTGCCATTCTTTCATTCACCTGTTTTTGTTGACTGTCCCTCTGCATAGGGAGATTCTTCTCCTCTTGGATGTCTTCATTCCCCCTCTTCACTGCCATGTCACTCTGAGCTTCGGGCAGCTCTGCTTGTGGTTCTACCTTGATGTTCTGTGCACACAAATGCAGAGCAAGTGACTGGGAGCTGCCATCAGACTCAGCTTTTCCCTCTTTTAGCCTCAAAATCACATTGGTTCATCCCCTTTCTTCTGCTTCCCTACCCACATCTGCTTCCATTGAACCCTCCTGTCCCAGGGCTGTTCTCTGCAGATTCCAAGGCTCTGTGCTTCCAGTGCCTGTGGGATTCCTGGCCTCCTCAGTCCCAAGAGCTGTTGTTTATGCCCTTCTTCCTGCCCTTCCCTCTGTGCCCTGGCCAGTCAGGCTTACCTGGTCTTTCTCCTGTGGCACTTCCACCTGCTGCCCGAGCTGCTCTTCCTGCTCTCGGGCTGGGAACAGCTCTCCCTGAGTCTGGCATGGTGTCTCTGATGAAGCACTCTGCTCCTGCTCTCTCTCTAGAAGCACCTGCACAGAAAGCAAGAGAAGACGGGTTTCAGCTTCCCATATGACCTTTGTGGGCCAAGACCCAAAGACTGCTGGGCTCAAACGTTCCCAAAGCACTGTGCTGCCGCTCTGCTGGGTCATTCTCTGTTTGAGGGGAGGCACAGATTCCAAAGTGACCCTGGCCCTACAATCAGGGGCCATCTGGGACTGAAGCTGCAAGAGCCTCTCAGGCAGCTGACAGGGAAGGTGTGGCATTTCTCAAGGGTCTGGTAAGGGCCTCCCTCTGCTTCTACCATGTCCTGTTTGTCTCTCCTCAAGGGATGCATTTAGGTGAGCACTGCATCTTCCACTGCTTTGGAGCAGAGCCAGGAAGATTCAAATAGATAGATAGATAAACAGATCTCACTTTTATAATCTCTCTTTACTATACTGTGGGATTTACATTCTTTGAACGGAGAGAGATCTAGATCTCTCTCCTAGGTTTTTTTTAAGGAAAGGTAGTGAGAAACTTAGAGAAGAAGAGAAAACAATATTATCTCTACTTGCTGTTCTTTTTGTTTAGTACATGAAGAATGTGTATAGTGATTGTTTACTGAAAGTGATTTGTTAATTGCATTTTAGGGATAGTTGTTTAGATTGATTAGGTAATTAGATAAAAGACTGTGTGGAGACAGTCACTTGTTTTTCTTTAGTATCTTTTTAGTATAGTATTTCTTTACTATAGTTTTACATAGTACTAGTGTAATATAACGTAGCTTAATAAAGCATTTGCTTAAACTTCTACATCATGGAGTCAAAGCATATTTTTCGCCACGTAGGGGGTCACCCTGAATCAATAATGTGCTTTCTGTCGCTACACACATCAACAGTCGGTAGCAGTGCCCCAATCAGAAGCCATCCTGAACTTGCTCTCCTGTTGCTTCAGTAACCCACACTCTTGGGGAATCTGGAGCATGTGGGTCCTTATGGAATGCAGTCAGACCCAGAGCACTGCACTGGGAACTGCACTCTTTGTGCATCTGTGCTCGGGCAAGTTCTTCTCTTGCACTTGACCACACTGATGGTGCTAAAGTGGCTGGAATCAGAAATGCAGCCCAGCCCCTCCCACCTCCTCTAATCTCTGAGGGCCAGCTGGAATTTAAACGCATTGATTTCCTGCTCAAGTCCAAAACAGCACACACTGATTCCCTGGGCTGCCAAAAGACACGGGAGCCGTTGACTGGAAAATGATGGGCAAGCCCTGCTGGCCGGTCTGGCACCAGAGCAGCTCGTTCTGCACCAACATCCCTGCCCCAAACTATGTGTTCTTGTGCATAAATACTGCATTATCCAGAACTGCCTCTTTGAAAACTAAAATTCTAGGAGAATTTCTGCTGGTGCTGTAAAAGTGCAGGAAAGACTGAGACAAAGCTCCCTTGCTCCCTGGAGAAGGAGAAATTGCACCAGGGTTCTCTTTCTATCAAACAAAGAAATCAACAAAATATGAAAGTGTTACTCACACCACGGTCTAAAGCACTTGGATGCAGTGAGGGGATGTCTGGAAGGGAAACAGGCCTTGCGCTGAGCTTTGGATCTATGGATCTAAGGCAGCGATTTATGGAAGTCCGCCTGAAGGTGCCTCATGAGCCCCCCATTGTCCAGGCTAAAGCTCCCTCAGCACCTCCTCCCTGGCCTTGTGCTGCACCCCCTTGCCCAGCTCCCCTGTCCTTCTGTGCACACGCTGCAGCCCCTCCATGACTTTCTGCTCCCCAGGGCCCATAAGTGCACACAGCACTCCAGCTGTGGCCGCAGCGCTGCCCAGCACAGGGCCACGCTCACTGCCCTGCTCCTGCTGCCCCACTGCTGCTGGCACAGCCACCATGCCCTTGGCCTTCTTGGCCCCCTGGCCACACGCTGCCTCATCTTCAGCTGCTCAAGGCCGCCAGCCCAGCATCCTTTTGGCCCACGTGGCTCCCCAGCCACAAAGGTGCCCATTTCACTTCAGATACAGCAGGCATCATTGCAAGATGGCCTTCCTGTTCTAACACCTCATGTTCCAAGTAGATATTAGCCACTGCCCCTTCTCACCAGCGAGGGCTCCTTGTTGAGCTCCACGTGGCATCTGAGCTCCGGGTGCAGCCTGTCCCCACACTCGCTCAGCAGGTGCCTGGACACAACCGATAGGGCGCTGGCACTATGCTTGTTCAAGTGCAGACCCTGCAGGGCCGTGACAGCCTCCGGCCTGCCCTCTGCCACTGCCCTGACAGAGTCTGCTGCTCGCTCCGGGGAGGCTGAGGTGACATCAGCCCCTGCCTGCAGCTCAGCCGTGCCCTCGGTGGTTGCGGCGCTGGTATTTCTGCGCCCAAGGCCCAGGAACCTCTGCAGTATCTGCAACAGAAAGAAGGGCAGGAAGAGAGGGACGTTCCATGGCCTGCTCCAAGCACAGCGCTGGGCCTAGCAGTGCCAGAAGGCCCAGCCCAGGTGGGGATGGCCACAGGTACCTGCGCTGGTCTGTGGAAGCAGCCGTGAGTGGGGTCCTGCTCTTCTGCCCCATCCTTGCCCGCATCTGGCAAAGAGCAAATGCAGCCAGAGCTGAGGGGCTGCGGGAGAGGCCGGAGAACATGGCCCAGCCCTGCATGGCCCAGGCAGGGACAACCCCTGGGTGCCCAGGGGACAGAGCACAGCCAGCAGGGGCAGCCCCAGCCCCTCTTACGTCCTGTCTTTGGGGACATCCTTAGGGGCAGGGATGGGATGGGGCCAGGCCGGCCGCAGGCACCAGCTCTGCGGCCCGGAGCTGCCACTCACCGTCCTGCACTGGCTGCAACTTCTCCGGCTCTGCAGGCTGCTGTGCTGGGGAGGCTGCAAGCCCTTTCTTTTTCTTGCCCCGAAGCACCCTGAAGAGCCTGAGTACTCTGCCTGCCATCTCGCTTTTTAGTCTCTAGACAACTTTGAGCCTGATACCTGGGAAAAGCTCTGATTGAGAAAGTCCCGCAGTCTGGCCGCAAGGCCAGCCGCAGGAATTACGCCTTGGAAAAGCTGCGGGTCAGTGACGAAAGAGCTGGCTGTGTGGGGCTCCTCACAGCACAGCTCTGCCACGTCCTCTCCTCTCACGTGCACCGAGCACTGTGGCATTGCTCCGTCACCGCCAGCAGCCACTTCAGCACGTGTCACAAAGGGCCCTGTTCCATTCCATTCCATGGTAACCGTGCTGTGCCGTGTCAGCAAGGGCCCTTGGACACGCTGCCAAGTGCTCTGGGGCTACCCCAACCCTGCCCCAAATGCCTCTGATTGGAACAAATCCATTGCCCCAAGTGTATAAGACATCCTGGGACACAGCAAGCCCAGCCAAGTGCTCAGGGGAGGACTCTCCACGGTGCCAGGCCAGCACAGGCTGGCTCTGGAGCAGAGCAGCTTCCAGCAAGCTCAGGGCAAACACATCTTGCCAAGAGTTAAAACTCACCACATAGGGGAGGTGGCATGAATGTGTGCATCAAGGCCTTTGAATTCACAGCTCCCCAAGACAGCTTTGGGGCACTTGGCTGGACAAACAGGATCCGGCTCAGACCTGTGCTCAAAGGCGGGCAACAAACCCTGCCGCAGGTGCTTGGCTTGGTCTCTGCAGGCCCAGGCAGATGCCAAAGCTGCTCTTCACATCCTTCCCCTGCCCCTCAGCCAAGTGCGAGGACTGAAGGAAACACAGGAAGTCAAATGGAGACACTTGCACCTGTCTCATTGGGGGCTCCTGGGGAAGCAGTTTCCTTGGCAATCAAGCCCCTCTCTTCCAAGGGCACTCCCCAAATGTGTACATTTCCTGGGCAACACCAACCTGCCCTTAAGTGCGGGGTGCGGAGGTTCATGGGCATCACACCATAACCAATATGATCCAGTGAAGCTAAATTTATTATTCCTAAAAGGAGTCTATTTATAATAAATCTCTACTGTCTATGCCTCTCTAGCTAATATATGACAGGTTAATCCTAGTTGTTCACACTTCTAAAATAGAATGCGGATTGGATTATCTAAGTTTTCATGTGTCTTGCTGGGGTTGTATGGCCCCCCCATGGCTCACTTTCCCAAGCTTGCTGACAAACATGCTAAGTCCTGATGACTCTTCTTCTTGCGTCTTCTTCAAGGATATACCAACCCCATTTCTGAATATGTCCATAATTCATTCTTTGTGAACGTGTCCATTATTGCAAGCAGGCTGGATTGTGCATCGGCTCAATAAGGCCGTTGTCTTGCAAAAACTCCTCCACCTGCAAAATATCTTCAACAGTTCCCCGCTTTTGGTTTTGCACAAGCCAGACTGATTTAAAAGCACGGTCAATTTCTTTTTGCCCACAGCGTAGTAAGCAAAGCACTATTAGCAGAAATGAAAAAAGAATGAAATACAAAGTCAATAATATGTAAGATTATTTATTCATTACATAGCCAAGAATACCTAATACCAAAGCATACTAAGTCCTTGAGCCAGCCTCTTATTTCCCAGGATTTTAGCCATTCATCCAAAGAATTCAAAACAACTGTCAGCTTTATCATCTTCTCCTTAAGCAATGACACTTTCTTGTCCATAGATTCAGAGTGCTCAGAGAGATTCATGCAACACATCCCTTCAAAATCTTCACACCCATCTCTCTGTGCTAGCAACAAAAACACTATTGCAGCCCTATCCTGTAATACAGCGTGGCGTATGCTACCTACATCAGTGGTAAGCTCATTCAGTATTGCAGATGTAATGTTAATTGGTTGGTCTGTCCAACAAGCCAATTGTTTGAATTGTGTAAGGGCCTGTGATGAAGCTACTCCTGGTGTAAAAAGTGATGCCAGTATAACCAAAGGCATATTCTACAATTCTACATTATCCTTACAGTCTGAGCCTAATAGATGCACACTACGTTTTGCACATTGGAATTTGTGCCTGATGTCAAGCATCTGTTGAATGCTAGAGGCAAACAGTGTCAATTTCCCAAAATAGCACAGTCCTCCTCATGCTTTCTCAGGAATCGCAGGCTAAGTTTAATCTCCACAAATGAGAAAAACTCCAGGAGGTGACATCCTTGCAGATTTTGGTTTTAGGGATACAACCATGTCCAATTGGCACAGTCTGCCGTGGTATTGTAATACCAGGAAGAAACAGGAGATATCCAAGTGCCATCATCACCGGGTTTTCCTGATTTCTCCCTAATCAGCTCTTTACCCCTGTGGTACTCATAGAACAAACAGTAATTTCCCGGTACTGATGCCAAAATATCTAATTCCTGTGGTCACTCTCTTGTAGTATTTAAACCTTGAACGATTGTAAATGCCTGAATTCCTAACGGATTTCTAGGGATGCTTTGTTTTTCACACCAAATTTCTGTGATCATCCCATTTTGATTAGTGCACCAATTTGAACAGGCCTTACTTAAGTTGCCATAAATTTGAGCTCTGGTCTAATTTCCCATTTCTTCCATTGAGTCTAAAGGAATTCCAATGAAACAGGTGCCAAATGGATCTGAAGGTGGAGCTAGTGATAGGCAGAAAGGTTCCTGCGTTGTTCTGTTAGCCTATGGAATCCTCATGTTAGCTCGCTGCTTTATCTTGTATACCCCCTGCGTTTCTTAATCACTCCACTAAGCAACATTGTTAATATTTGCCAGACTGGTGCCATTGTCGCCCTTGTGGTCCATCATGCCTGCGCTTTGCCCAAACTGCTTTAGCTTGTTCTCACTCCAAATCTCTCAAGTGATGTGTTTGTGGTATTGCTATTCTTCCTCTACATTCTGTAGCTAGTATCTTGCTCTCTAGCACAATTTGATTTACTACAGCAATTAAAGCAAGTTTAAACTGCAATTGCAGTAACAATCTTTGCGTATATATTTCTATCAAAGATACATCTTAGAGAAAACTCTGATATCTTCGTGAGTTATGCCTTAAAAATTTAGCTAATGCCATTCTCGGGGTACTAGTGTTAAGTGTGTAAGAGCAGTTATTGCATATTATGTTGATAGGCTTAAATTATTGCTTTTCCCTCGGACCACTAATCAATTATGTTCTTGACAAACTTGTCGCCAAGTTTTTTAGTTACACTTGATACAATGAACCTTAAGCCATGGCTTACATGCACAACTATGCAGATACCAAGCATTTTCTCTCTTATTTACAACTTGTGAGGGAAGTGAAGGTCCATGTTGCTGGAATCCAACGAATGCCTTTATCTGTAAGTAAGCACATAGACCTTCTTCCTCTTCATTTCACTGTAGCTGGTCCTTGCCACAACCCTGCTGCTGGACTTTTGAACATGACCTGAATGCCGTCAGGCAATTCCTCCCTTGGATTATGTGTGAGGGCATGATGCACAAGAATATGTGCATCTTCCCTATCTCCTGCTGTTCTGAGCTAATTTGGCACAAAATTGGCTTTAGCTGTTTTTTTCTCAGGGGATAACCCTGGAGTTCCCCCTTTTTGTTTTTGCAGCATGTCCTTGAACATCTGATGGGCACGCTCAATAATTGCCTGTCCAGTAGGATTGTGAGAAATACCAGGGTCATGTCAAATACCCCATAAATTACAGAAACCTTTGAATCTTAAGGAACATCAAGCAGGACTATTGTCAGTCTTAATTGCTAAGGGGACACCTAATGCGGCGAAGAAATTGAACAAATATTTCTCAACATGACGTCTCACCTGTTAAGGGAGTACCCTATAAAACACAAGCATAGGTATCAATGCAAACATGTACCAATTTTTCCTGACCAAATTCTTATACATGAGTTATATCCATTTGCCATAACTGCGAGGGGTGAGTACCCCTAGGGCTAACACCATGCCTAAACCAATGCCATCTCGTTGACCGGTCAGGACAGGATCACGCAATACTAGAAGCATCAGCAAAGGGAATAGCAAATTGTTTACCTAACATTTTTGCAGATTGATGAAGAAATACATGGGAGGTTTTGGCCTGTCAGCCTGTACCACTTCCCTGTCACCTCTGTGCCACCATGGCCCTCGGCTGCCCCACAGCCCTCAGCCCCAGCAGCAGCTCAGGGTCAGCGTCCCTTTGGCGCCACCGCCCCCTCAGCCCCCTCAGCCCCCTCTGTCTCACCGTCCTTCAGCAGCTCCTCAGGGGACAGGGCCTGGGGCAGCGGCAGCTCCCACCGCTCCAGGGACAGCCGGGGCTGGAAGTGCTGCTCCGCCCGGCCCGGCCGCCAGCTCGGACCCAGCACAGGGACAGGGGACACAGGGGACACCGGGGGAAAAGCAAGAGGTGAAAAAGGCAGCCGAGGAGGGAAAGAGGTAAAAATGCAGCCTGGGCTTACACAGCTCAATCTATGCATCTAAACTTCCACATACCTCTTACTAAATAACTAAGCATATTTCTAGAACTATATCTAAGCATCTAAATTTAAGCATCTAAATGTAGGCGTCTAAATGTAGGCATCTAAATGTAACTCTATTAATGTATAAATGTAGATCTCAAAATCTAGAAATGTAACTAATTCTATCCCATCTAGAACAATAGAGATTAATTTAACTATATAGATGTATATATATGCACATATAAACACACCTCTGTAAATCTATAAATGTAACTATATGGATATAGAAAGAGAATTGTAGAAATCGATAATTCTATGTGTACACTAAGGGATTCCACCCGTCTGATGCTCACAGGCTCTCCCTCTGGTCCTTCTTCCCATGCAGGGCAGCCCTCCTGACAAGGCAGATCAGCTGGAAGTCTGGGAAGCAAAGGGAACACTGTGTCAATATTGGCCTCTCTGCATTATTTGCCCTTTTGGAATTAACTGCCCTTCTATCAAAGTCTGTAAAAGATGGGCCGAAAGGCAAAATCTCACTTGGCAATTTGTAGCCTGCTCTTCAAAGAGCCAGACTCCTTCCAGAAGTTTATAACTTGTGAAGTTTTGAAGTATCCCAATACACTGAAAGCCCTCAGTGTATTGGGATACTTTCGCAGGGCCAAGGGCCCCCATGAGAGCTTGAAACACAGACAGACCCAGCTGCCACAAAGAAGCCCAGCCTGGTTCTTTCTCTGTGCTGACAGAGACACCTCAGGGATGAACAGCTGGGTGACAAATGACCAGGTAATATTCGCTGAGGCATTTATGTATTAGCTGATGGACGTTGTTAGTGATTATAAGTATTTAGAAATAGCATCAGTTAGAACTCTTTTAGCTGCTTGTAATATAATAGAATCTATCAGCTTAAGTTTGCACTGCGTTGCTCATAGAAACAGTAGCGTAATGAATATAATATCTATGCATCACGTATGGAAACAACTGTGTGATGAACATATTGTGTTATAGACCCTAGCAAAACATAACGGGAAAAAAGGCTTGTGTGTAACTAAAATCAGTGTAAGGCTGTCCACTGACCAACCTGTCCAAGTGATAAAATAATCCTGACACAAACCAGAGCACCAGAGGACAATTAGAGAATGTCATGTGAAATTTAGGGAGAACCTACTAAAGCCTTATCAGAGGATGTGAAACAGCAGGAGACACAAGCAGAAATAAAATATGTTGACCTGATGCACAGGATGTCATGCAGTAAACCTGAGTGCGAAGCAGTCAAATTAAGGAGTTCCCAAAAGATCAGAAAATTCCGAAGAATACTTGAAAAATTCATGAAACACATGAATATACTTGCCTCTCAGCAAAGTAACACCATAAAGCTAACACTGACACTTAGCACCAGGTGTTGTTTGGGTGTTAGCCCCGAGCACCACAGTGCTGCAAATATTGTCTTTTTTTATCCTATCAGTATTAAAATTTAATAATTCTAAGCAGTGAATTCTGTTTCTCACAGCTGTGAAGGAAAGAGCTCCCTAACAGGACTGCAGGCAGCACCAGCTTTGCTCAAGGATGCAGACCCAAAGTGCTCTCTCTCACCTTTAGCTCTCACTAATTTTAAGGGGTGATTTCAGATTTTCGTTGAGCTCCTGGATTTGTGACTAATGATTTCCTTGGCCTCAGAGCTTCTGCTGCTTGTATTTTTAATGTATCTCACTACAGCTATCAGCAGAGTGGCACTACATGGATTTAATGCTTGGAGACAAAAAGCTCAGATCTCTACACTGACCTTTTGCTGGGCTTTTCCTCTCTTGCTTCAAGAGTCACTCAGGGTTGCCTCCACAGCACTGACATCCTGCAGCAAACTTATCCCCACGGACATCAGCACAAAACTGGGACACCTGGCTTGGTGACACAACTGCCACAAGGTCAGGTTTATTCCCTGCTCTCTTGCCCCAGCAGAGGACTCAGTGTCAGAGCCTCTGGAGAAGCGTGGAGGGCAGGGCTCAGGCAGGTTGTGCCCGTGCACGATTTGAACTCAAGGCACCAGGAAGCACCAAGCCTGCAGACAGGAACTCTACCCTTCTCATCTCCCTCACTGCCAGAGGCAGGCTCAGAGCAGCCATCTCACCCCTCTCTGAACCAGTGGGACCTCTGTCCTTACCAAGCTCCTCGCGGTCCTGGGAATTGTTCCTGCGGCTCTCGGTGCCAGGCAAAGCTCCCTCTGCTGCAGCTCTGCCCACAGGCTCCCCTCCTGAAGACTCAGGGGCAACAATAATATTGCCCTTGAAAGAGAAACAGACAGGCAGAAAACCTTCCACCACTTACAAAAAACACCTGGTCCAAAAACTCCATGGCTCACACACTTCATCCCTTCTTCCTAACAACAACTCTGGGACCCAAAGCCCTTCAACAGTCAGAAAAATTGACTTCTCAAACACAGTCCAAAAGCTGTCAGAGCTGACAGTGTTGAACATGGGGGTGACACTGAACACATGAAATGGCTGCTAAGCAGGAGTCCTGCCAGCTCCTGGCAAAGGGATGTGCTTCTTCCTCCACAGCCCTGAGCACAGCAGTCTCATCCAGGCTGCAGCTTGGCAGGGACAGCATGGGAACACACATCTCTTCCCACAGAGATGCCCAAGAGCAAGGGGAAAGAGCTCTGCAACATGGACAGCAAGACTGGCCAGTTTGCCCAGCTGAGGATTTCCCAGATGGGAACTGGACTGCAGGCAGCAGCTTACTGAGAGGACAAGAAAGCTGCAGCTGCAGCCCAGCCCCAGCCAGGGCTCTGGGAGCTCCCACACACACGGCAGGGCTCACACAGCAGCAGCAGCTGCAGCCCAGCCCTTGCTTTGCCTTGGCCTTCCCACCCAAAAGAGGCACAGCCCACATCTGCTGCTGCAACAGAGGCACCTCTGGCGTGCCCCTCCCTGCCCGGGACACTGGGCCTTCAGTGCCACTTCCCCAAACACTCTTCTCTTTTTCCCATCAAACAAAGCCCCTTAGAACCTACAAAGCTTCCACTTCCTCCCCACAAATGCTGCTGCATCAGCGGTTCTTCCCAGTACATAAGCAAAAGATACCGCGGGGTACGGAGGGCAGAGTTCTTGACCCTTGCCACTTCACGTACGAGCTTGCCAAGTGATAATCATCCCTTATACGCCATATGTCAATACCATCTTCTCCTATTTTCGGTTCGTCACTTTTCTGTCTCCGCCTTCCTCACCACCTTTACCACGCATGCGCCACCACTCAGTTTGGTGGTCACACAAGTCTTTGGGGGTCGTCACTGATGAAGGCCCTGTAGTCTTCTTCATTGTCCTTTAATTCACCTTTGGGTTACACATGCGCATCAAGCCAGTATATAGCCAGTACAGCCAATGTAAGCCAAGACTAACGTATCACTCCCTCTACATATCAAGGCAATAAATCCCTTAGAATTAGCATTTGTTTGGACCGAACCAGGTTCTTGCTCATTTTTAGCACCTGTATCTTCAGCTTCATTCCTGTGGTCCTTGAGAACAGCTGCTGGGAAGAGGGGTGGAGCCCCTCCTCTCCCTCTCTTCTTTGGCATTACAACTTTTTAACTATTTATTATTCTCAAATATTAATTACTCTATCAATATCAATTACTGTTTCAAATTTTATCAGCACGAATGATACCTATTTATCACAATAATGGAGCTCTGCGCATTGTGTTTTAAGGCTCACAAGCAGGTATGGTGTTTGAAAGAAGCAAGCAGTGTTTTAACAAAAGCTACGTGTGCTTATAGTGGTTGCACAGAACTACTGTCAAAATGCTTTTGCTTTGTGTGAGTGGTCAAAAAACTTTTCAAGTAAGTTGTGCCATTAAGTTCATTGCCTCCAGCCAGGGATGTGAGCTGCTGGCATCTTCCCACTGTAACAACCATGTCATGAGACTGATGCTGGAAAACAAACAGCTCGAGGCGCGTTCCTCAGCAGTCCCGTCCGTTTCGTGATTCGTACAGAGACCCGCGGCCAGCAATACTCAGCTGAGGACCAGAAGAGAGCGGAATAGCCCGGGCACTGCAGCTTCACTGCAAGGCATCCGGCAGCCTTGAGGGTACAAAGCGAGCACAGGTCGCAGCTCCTCGTGTCCGGAGGGAGCCCGGAGCAGCCCTCCCAGGCCGCAGCCCCTCCCAGGCCCAGCTCCGGGCGCAGCCGGAGCCGCTCCGCCTGCGCGGGGCCGCTGCCGGGGCGCTGTGGCGGCTCCTCCCGCGGGGCGGAGCTGAGGCGGCCCCGGCGGCCCCGGCCCGGCCCCGCTGCGCTCCGAGCGCGGCCCCGGAGCGGCCCGGCCGAGGCGGCGAGGGACGGGCGGCGAGGGGCCGGGGGCATGGGGCGCTCCGGGAACGGGCGGACATCCCGGCAGAGGGGAGAGAGACGTGGCAGAGGGAGGAGTGAGCGGGAGAGGGGAGAGATGCTGGGAGGAGGGGGAAAATCCCAGGAGAGAGGGACGAGCCCGGGAGTAGGGGAGATCACGGGACGGGGGCGGGGGTGAGATCCGTGGCAAAGGGTGGGTAGCCTTCCAAGAGGGTAGAGGCCGGGAAACAGGAAAGAGCCCTGGGAGAGGGGGGAGATCCTGGAAGAGGGAGGAGTAATCGGGAGAAGGGCAGATCCAGGGAGACGAATAAAAGCACTGGCTACAGCCCGGGAAAGGAGGGAGCTTGGGACAAAGGGTAGCTCGGGACTGGGGAAAAGCCGAGAGAGGAGGCAGAACCCAGGAGACAGGGGACAACCTGTGAACGGGGGGACATCCGGAGTAGAGTGGAGACGGCCTGGGAAAGCGGGGAAAGACATGAGAGAAGAGAGCCCAGTGGGGGGAGTCCAGGAGCGGAGGCTCCTGCAGGCGGACTGGGAACCCGGAGAGCCCGGAATCACGGAGTCCTGCAGCCGGGCCGAGAACGGGCGCGGGTCAGTGCGGTTCGGGAGAGCGCGGCTGCGGGGCTGGCTCCGGAGGCGGAGGCGCGTGGAAAGCGCTGCTCGGCAGCCCCGGCGGCGCTGAGAGCACAGCCCCGCCCGGGGAGGCAGCGCCACGGGCGCCGCTCGGCTTCCCAGCCCGGCCACGGCACCGCTCGGCTTCGCCGCCGGATCCGCGGCAGCTCGGAGCATCGCTCCCTGCCCGGGCCCGAGGCTCACCTGCGCCAGGTGCACCAGCGCATCGCCTCTGCCTTGACAACCCAGAGCGAGCAGTGCCCGGCAGGGACTGCAGATCCCCATTGGTGGCAGAGAAAGAAGAGCAAGGAATCTTCCATGGGAGAACCTAGGCAATAGGATGGGGTGTCAGTGTCCAATGTGTTCAGATGCACTCACAATGGTGCTTTTGCTCTTGCCTCAGAACATGGAAAAGAAGTGGGCAGACACAAATCAGCAGCTGGTTGCAATATCCAGGGATCAGTTATCAGAAGAAAATGCTAAGCAACTGCTGGAATGCTTAATGGATGACTGATTACCATTTGCCAAGTAATCTGGATTTGTTAGGGGCAGCATACTTCTGTCTCAAAAATTACTCTACAGATATTCTTAAGAAAATTTTGAAGAAAGGCTCATACACCCACATTTTAATGCAGTTGCTGTGGGTTTCATAAATGAAATCTGCTTTTATGTGTCAATGTTCCTAAAGATATGTGGGGTTTTTTTTTCACACATGCATGCATGCTAAATTTGAGAATCTAAGGTAAGGTCTTTTTATAGGGGATATGGAAGAGACAGGTCTTCAGCTAGCAATATGTCAGTGAGAGATAGCTGAGCGATGATTACTGAGAAGAAGAACAGGCCTGCAATAGAGGTGTGAGCTGCATTGCACAGCGCTTGCTGTGGGCCAGAGAGCACAAAGAAGTCTGGCCTAGTGGGCCTGAATATTTCTGCCAAACACTCTGCATCTCACACCTTTGCTCGGGCTCAGTGCAGAAATGCAGGATTGCAGGCGCTTCCTCCCAGAGCTGCGTGAGGCGCTGGCTCCTGCAGATGGGCCCTGCCAAGCTGTCCCTGCCTCACGCTGGCCTCGCTTCCCCTGGCACAAGAGCCGGGCCTGAAGGAGGCTGCCCTGTGCTCCAGCCTGCCGAGCAGCCCGGCTCCCTGCCCCGGTGCCCAGAGTGCTGCACACACTGCTGACCTTTGCCAGGAGTTGCAGGGCAGCCGGCAGAAGAGGAGGAATCCTCAGGCAGCCCAGCGGCCCTTGGCTGCCCTTGGCCTTTCTCTGCTGCTAGGCACACTCCAGACGGCCAATGCCTCCAGGCTGGGCTGTGTCCAGCACGGCTGCGCTTCCCCTCGGCAGCTGCCAGCTGCCACCTGGGCTCTGAGAGTGGAGGATTCGCCCGCTGCCAGGAACAGGCACCCAGGGCCCGGCTGCTGCCTCTTGCAGCTCCAAGGGCCTCCTTCCAGCCTGCCTCTGCCGGGGCTCAGCCTCCTCCGGCCTCTGCTGGGGCTGTGCTGGGGCTCCACCCCAGGCAAGGCCGGGCCCACTCTCACCTCCCAGGCGCTGACAGCTCTGCACCACAGGAGACCTTCCTGAGCACCCTCTCTGATCTTTCTGCTTTCTCACTTGAGCAAGGCTCTCCTCCAGCCAAAGAGATTATTGCATTTTGGGATACAAATCCAAGTGGTAGGAGCCCCAATGTTCTCCAGTCACAGCTGAAGGCCTGCATCTGCTCAGGGTGTTGGGTTGCCTCATTCTTCTTTTGGTTTCGCCTTCAAACGCCATTGCCCTTTCTGCCTCAAATAGAAATACCAAAGCTGGCCAAAAACAGACCAGTGGACCAGATTCCAAAGTCAGTGTTCTCTGGAGAGGATGAATGAAGAACATCCTTCTTCCCCACTTGCACACCATGCCAAAGACACCATGTCACTTTCCACCTTTAAGAAACAACAGACAATTCAGAAGAAATTCTTGAGCGTATTCGCAGAGTGAGAAGGAAGGGAATCTTCAAGGTGAGTTGTGGTTTCAGAAACTGTATTCATTTCCAATCCTACTCTGCAGTCCTATTAGACAATCCTACTCTAACCCTAACCTTAACCCTAATCCTAATCCTAATCCCAATCCTAATCCTAATCCTAATCCTAATCCTAATCTACAATCCTGCTGTAAACTGGTTGACGAATAAATGGTCTTGATGTGATTGTCACATTGTTGTCTCTCTCCTCTTCTTCACTGAAACAATCAGTGGCACCAGGCTGGACGCAGGCTCAGCAAATGTTACAAATGGATGCTGCCAAAAGGGAAAAAAAACAAATCAACAAAAAATAATGGACCATGACTTTCCAAGTTCAGTGCTTCACAGTTTTCCTCTGGCTTATAGAAGGATGCAGGAAGAGGACCAATGGGACCATCTACACCTCCATCTTTATGTGCCGGACTTTGCCATCACAGGCAAATGTGGCCCAGAATCCCACTCATCCATTTATCCAGGTGTCTTCATCTTGCTAGGATTTTTGCCCTGCCAGTGCTTTAGAAATGGTGCTTTGTTTCTTTGGAATTTCTTCTTTTCAGGAATCTCTAAAGCCTCACACTGGTCCCTCTCTTTGAAAGACAGGCACTGTGCTGATTCCCACAGGGAGACAGAGCAGTGTCTACCTTTCCATGGCCTGCCCCTCGTGTGCTGGATGGCTCCTTCCTTCCCAGCAGGGCCAGCTCAGTGGCACTGGGCCCTGCAGTTCCCTCTCTGCCACACAACCCGGCAGTAACCCTGGCACAGTTCCCGTCTGCTTGAGCGTGCCAGGCAGCAGATGGGGCTGGGACAAGTCCCTCCCAGCTGTCCCTGTTTGCGTGGCAGAAACCTCTAAGGGTGGGCTGGGGGGCGCAAACCAGGGCCACTCAGAGGCTCACAGTGAGCCCCCCACAGCCCCTCCTGCCCACAGCCAAATCTCTGACCCCTAGGCTGGGACTGGCTTCCTTGGGTTCCTGCACCACCATTTCATGTCTCTGTACTCTGCATTGCTCTACTTCAATTCTTTTGCCATTAGATAAAATTGAACACCCCACCAAATGACAAAAGAGGGAGACTGAACCAGCCAGAGGAGCTCCCTGACTCAGGAAATGCAGAGAGAGATGGAGTTACTCAGTTTTGTGAAGAACAGGCCCCCGGGAGACTTTATTGCCACTTTCCAGGACTTCAGAGTGGCTTTGAAGAAAGTGAGGGACATCTTTTATAACAGGGCCAGTTACAATAGGATGTGGGTAAATATTTTGAAACACAAATAGGATCTAATCAGAACTTGTTTACTCGGAGCATGGTGCGACCCTGGCACAGGTTGCCCCAAGAGCTTGTAGGTGCCCCATCCCTGCAAGCATTCCGGCTCCAGTGGGAAAGGGCTCTGAGCAACCTGATCTCTTTAAAGATGTCCCTGCTCATTGCAGGACACTTGCACCAGAGGACCTTTACAGGGCCCTGCCAGCCCAGCCCAGTCTAGGATTCCTCACCATTTTCATTTGAAGAGCACCAAGAGTGGAGGTGAGGAGGAAGGGGGCTCATGTGATGCCTTGGACTTGAGTGGAGGAGGAGCCCATCCCTCAGAGCCTGTTTCACCTGCAGCCCCTTCACATTTTACCTGCAGGAGCTCCCTGGCAGACCAGCGCTGCTCCTCGTCTCTCTGCAGGCAGCAGCTCAGGAAGTCACGCAGGCAAGGCGAGAATCGGTTGGGCTGCTGCAGCCGTGGGGTCCCTACTGTGGCTATCAGTTGTGTAGCCTGGAGGAAAAGGAGACACCAGGCTCCACTTGCTGCTTTCACATCTCTAAGTGCTCTCCCACCTCCCTTAGTTTAACCTCTGTTCTTCAGTGGCAGTTTCTGCCCTGGCAGAGACCCAGAGATGATTTTCCTTTACCAACCAAACACCCAAACCCTGATGCAGCCACAGCTTTTCCACCATCCCGAAGATCTTGCCTTGGCAGCTGATTTCATTGACTGACCTAGTTAGTGGGAACTACATCAGCAAAAGAACATGTGCTTCCCTAAGGATTCACACCAGCTTGAGAGGCTTTTTGGAAGAGGGACTATGCTATACAAATTAATTTCAAGGCTTAGTACATGAAAGGCATGTCTGCAGTGCTTGTTGGTCCTTTAAGCGCACGTGCCCAAGAACAAAACTCATCATTCTTTTTGTGCTTTTCTTGAAAACAATGGTAATTGGAAGGAAAGAAAGGGAATTCATCAATTAATCCCCAGGTAAGAAAATCAACATTTGCAATCTCATCTTCAGCACAGACATATTTAGATGCCTGCACAAATGTATTGGGATGAAAATTCCTGCTTGGGCACAAAGGAGCCACCTGCAGCTCTGTCTCTCAGCAGTCTGAAAATCGCAGGTTCCCATTTTGCAGCAAAAGAAAAATTGTCATGGTCAGAAGAAGGAGAGGTGCCATCTCTATCGCCACCCTCTGCTCATTTGGCTGCTCAAGTCAATGCATTAATGGTAGGCCCATGCCAGAAAGAGCCAGGAAACAAAGGGGAGGCTTTGGCAGCCTGTCCGCATCACCAGGCTCTGGCTTGGTGACACAGAGAATGTGCCTTTTGCTAGGAGAGAAACACGGTGACTGAGTGTTTCAGCAGCACTGTACAAGAAGCAGAAGAGACTCAGTGGTCTTTACACTCTCATGCCCAGGTTTCAGGCATGTTTCCCAGTGAGAAGAAACTGCTCAGGGAGTTAGGCTCATCTCTAAAGATCACAGTTTTAGAAACTTTGTTGGGTTTGTGTTGCCTTCCTTCCTTTCTGGAAAGATAACAGCAGTTGTCAGATGCTTCTTTTCTGCTCTTAAGGCCATCTCCACAGCCAAAGGACTGGAAGCACTTAAAAGGCAAAGGAAAGTGTTGCCTGAGAATAGAGTTTGTTTGGAGTTTGTTTGCATGTGGTAAGGCTTGTATTCCCCCACTGCTGAACCAAAACTACAGCAGATGCTGATGTGTTGCAGGCACATTTTTAGGAGGGGTCCTTGGTGGAAGCAGTTCAGGCAGATGGCAATGGGCTTTTGTCCAATGGCACGCAGGACAAGGGACAGGTGAGAAAGACAGTGGGATCAGTGAGTATTTGCTCCTTACCGTGATGGGACTTTGGTTCCAGTAGGGAGGTTCTTGCTCTATCATTTCAATCCCCACAATTCCAAAAGACCATATGTCCACTTTGGGACCATATGGTTGACCTGTCAGCACTTCGGGCGCCAGCCACCAAGGAGTCCCGACTACCGAGCACCGTCTGCTCTGCTGAGGGCTGAGCTGAGTAGAGAGGCCAAAATCACCTGAGGAGAAAGCAAAAGACTGTTTTTATTTGAATTCTGTGCAATTAGGAAAGCAAGCCAAAGAATTCCCCAGTAGAAGTGTTTGAAAATGTGCTGTTGAATCTCCTGGCATTGGCGACTTTTAAACTCCCCCCATTTTTTACACTGTCTCCAGTAGTGTCTTTTGTTCTTTGGAAGCTTTAGACTTGTAACTCCCTCCCTCGGGAAGGGACACACACAGAGCAAGGCCACTCTTGACTGCTTGTTCCTTCTCCTGTCCCTGTGCACGTTGCAACTGTGCCCTCAGCTCACAGCGGGTGTCCCTGCGCTGCCACCAGCACCATTTTTGGGGAGCTGGCTGTCACTCCAAGCAGCCCCACCCCCACATCCCTGGAATGCTGCTCCTGACCAAGAATACACTGACCCAGCTTGACAGAACCATCGGTTTTGAGAAGGATGTTATCACTCTTCACATCTCTATGAATCACATGGTTTGTGTGAAGAAAATGCAGTCCTTGCAGGCACTGAGAGAGAAAACAGAAAGAGGAGGGCAAAAATGAGTGATGTGATTTCATCCCATAAGAAAGGCAACAAAGAATCCAAAAGATTCCCTCTCCAGGGAAATGGGCAGTAATGGCAGAACACAGTGCCACTGAGAGGAAGTGCTTGCTGCTCCAACACTTGCAGAGCAAGACCTTTCTGAGGAAAGGCATGTCAGCTTCTGAAAGAGCAACAGCCAGGATGCAAACCAGCCAGGATGACTGCTGCTGCAGTGCATGTGCTCAGAAGCAAAGAGCCTTTTGGCTGCACTCCTGTCCTTGGATGCTGAGGCCTGAGAGAAACGAGTCTCTCTCTTTTTTCTTTGCTGATCATTTCAAATCAAGCCACCAGCACCTTTGCTTTCACAGGCAAGGAATGCAGTGAAGACAGACTCCAGGCAAACATTTAGAGAGGCAAGGTGGAGAACAGCAAATAAAAAGACATGAGCCAGAGCAAGAATACAACAGCAGGAGAGAAGAGTACTGGCACTGAGTACAGGGAGTGCAGGGGCACTGGCAGGCCTTTCACTTGAGATGCTTTTACTTGCCCATAGCATAGCAGCAACACAGAACCAAAGCTTGGCACAGGAAATCACTGCAGGTCTGAGCCCCTGTTTCCCAGACAATCCTGCCCAAGCCCTTGGACACACAGATGGGATTGCTGACCTCGCGACTGATGGCTGCTGCCTCATCTTCATACAGGGAGGTCGTGCTGAGGATATCGTTCAGGGTGCCTCCGTCCATGTACTCCAGCACCAGCCAGAGTTCCTCACCCACAAGGTAGCTGAAAGAAGGAAACAAGGCTGTGGAGATGAGCATGCATGGCTATGTTGATTTTTGCTTCCAGGTTTCTTATTTCCAGATGCCTTTGTGACAAGGACAGAATCATAGGAATAGATATTCCCTCTTGGCTGTGCATTGTTTGCAAGCTGTGCAGTCTCAAGGAGAAAGGCACAGCTGTGAAAAAGGAGATGTCTTAGATGGCTGACAAGTGAAAAATGCAGTTTAGAAACAGCCCAGATAAAAAACCGTTCAGGCATGGTGTTTCTGGAAAGAAGCACCTAGTCTTCCTGGCATGCCCAGCAATGGCAAAGAGTGGCAACAATCCAAGGGAAATCCATTTTAGGAGGGTTCATCAGCACTTCAGAAACTTGAAAAAATCAATCCCAAATAAATGTGGAGGCAGTAAACTTCGAGGCTGATGACTAAGGAAGATACAGCTGATCCAGGTATTGAATAATTTTGGAATAATTTTCAAACTAGGTGTGCCAGGGAAGACTCATGCAGACAGGATGCACTCTCTTCTCATCCATTGGAGATGAGTAGAGAGATAGGAATAAATAAAAATTAACAGCTCTACTTTCTGCCACTGACCAAAGTGGGTTTTTAACCTCTCATGTTTGCTGTATGTAAATGCACACATGGGATAAGACCATAACCACTCACCTGTCTAAATAATTCACAACATTGGGACTCCTGTACCTCTTCATGATTTGGATTTCATTAACACTTCGTTCCATCCTCCTTGGTCCTTGAATATCTATTTTCTTTATGGCCACCTAAAATGACATTGAAAATCAGTAACTTGAGCAGTTGGCGGCAGGAGACAACAATGCACATGGAG
The DNA here is from genome assembly GCF_028551555.1 of Melozone crissalis. Lineage (NCBI taxonomy): Eukaryota > Metazoa > Chordata > Aves > Passeriformes > Passerellidae > Melozone > Melozone crissalis. The sequence continues at coordinate 13,166,084 of NW_026535783.1, read as the reverse complement.
CAAGTGATTTTGCAATGACAGAGCTGAGCTGTGCCAAACTGCCTTGTGATTAGGCACTGCAGTAATTAGGAACTGACATTCCAACAGCCTATTTCTCTTCTCCCTTGGGAACTCGTTACAGGACACGTGGGGCCACTGACATTTTGCCTTGTCCACTTGGTAACAGTTGTGTCTCAACTATCACACACAGACGTCTGAGCACAATCTCTGCTGCTCTTTCTAGGATTCAGAAGAAGTATTCCATGCCTTAATATTCTGTGGATACATCTTGGGCTATGGGCAGGGCTTAGGGCTTTTAGGGCACCTTGCAGATCTCTCCCCATGTGCAGTTGCCAAGTGCAGCACTGCGGGTTGCTAAGGAACTACCAGTAACTTTCCGATGGATTTGCTGGCAGCCAGAATCGAGAATTCAGGACTGTGAAGCTGTAGCCCCAAAGAGCAGGGAGGTGCTCTAAGGCACCACCTTTGTTTTAGCAATGGAGAGCGAGTGAGCGCGTCCTTGTCTGAAAGAAAGCGCTGCCCTGCGTGCCTTCCTTCCGGCAGCTGAGGAGGACAAAGTGCCAAATGTATTTTGCAGGCTGGCACCAGTCTGTGCTTCTTGTGCCTTTTCAGCACGGCTCTAGCCAAAGCTGCATCCACAGCTCACACCAGAGGGGAAAGCCCCTCAAGAGCAGCAGAGTCTGCAGGGGCTGTTGACATTTACCTCTCCTCCTGTGGCAGTGTCGAGTGCTTTAAACACCTCTCCAAAACTCCTAGAAACAAAAGAGAAGCAGAGAAAGGAGAAGCCATTTAGATCTTGCAGTGAAAGCCAGCCCACACAGGAGATCTGTGCTGTAAATGCCTAAAACCTGCAGGACACTGGAAGCATGGAGATGTCCTTGACAATGCCTTCTGAGCACACTTAGAAATTCTGATCAGCACTGACAATCTAAGCCCAGTGCCTGAACACATTTGCAGCTTGTCTGACTTCACGCCTGATACCTATTCCACCAGCAAAACACTTGATGCATAGTTATGTAAAATTAGCATTGCTTGGACTCACCCACTGCCAATATTTTCCAGTTCAATGTATTTGATGATGGGATTTTCCATCTTCACCATTCTCCCTGAGGGAAACAAAATGCAAGATGTTTACTTTAAAGCAGAGATCCCACCTTCTCAGAGATACAAAAGGCAGCCACACTGTCTGGGGCTCTGAGCCCTCGCTTGGTTAGCCAGCTCTGAGCTGGCTAACAACAACAGGAACAGGAACTGGAAACACAAGAAAAGAACAGCACGTCCACAGCGCAAGTCTGGCTGGCACAGAGACTGATTTCTTGCATCCTTTGAAGTCAGAGGCCTCTTGACAGCAGAGGAGTCTCCTCTCAGAGGAGACTGAGACCAGAAGAGAATACCTACCAAGGAAAATAAGTTTGTCATCTTGAAACGTTTAGGAGAGCTGGATCTAGCAGTGCCTTTGTTTTCTTGGCAATAAAGACTGCGAGATTTAGAAAAGGTTTCCGACTTGCTAAGATTAAATGCACCTGCACATCCAGAATCAATTGGTCTGAACAGATGTCAAGTTCAGAACAGGAGGAATATTGCCAAGTGTTCCCATCTTTTCCACCTTGCAGCAGTTTGCCATAAGAATGCCTCTGCGTTAGTAAACCAGAGCAGCTCATGCCAGAACCAATTGCGACGGGGCTTTCAGCATCAAGACCCTCACCCTTTATGAGCAGGCTGAGCTCAAAGACGCCCCTGCCCGTGCCCTGCGTGAAGAACCACGCCGCTTCTCTTCACCCTGACAGCGCGGATCAGTCGCTCCCATTGCACTCGCCCTCTCGGCACCGCACATGTCCCCATCTTCCCAACTCGGCACGGCGGGCACAGGCACAGAAGACAGCAATGCTCCTCAGGCACCCCTGTGACACAGAGAGCTGCCCAGAGCAGATGCTGACCCTCTTGTGAGTCCAGGCCGTGCGAGGCAGAAGCCGGCCCAGAGAAGGGGCTGCTGCCTCAGGCAGCTCCGCGCTGCAGCAGCCGGGCAGCAGCGGGACCCTCCCAGCTAAGGGAGGCTCCAGCCTCTGCAGTCCCTCCAGCCCCCAGGGACAGGGCAGCGACCACAACAAGGCTGGCAAAGCCCAAGCATGAGCACTGAAGGGCACTGATGGGAAGAAGCCACAGCCAGCCTGAGCCCTGTACAAGCTTTTGCCCCCATTCAGGACACAACAGGATGGGCTTTGAGATCAGCCCCACCGAGGTGTGGATCAGTGCCCTTTTTGTCCCAACAGGTGATGGCAGACACAGAATCCACTGGGCTCTCTTCTCAATTCTTCCAGGTCTTATCTGAGAGCACAGCACTGGCAGCTCGTATGGGCAAGAAGCAGATTCATTGGGTTGTGCTGCAGAATCACAAAGGGCTTGATTTGTTCTCCTGGAGACTGATCTCAGCAGGGCTTCTACCAGTGGCTAGAACTAAGGCAGTCACAGCCTTCTGCTGATGCAGGAACAATTCCTGCTTCTGCCTTCGGCAGAGAGGGAAGCCCAGGCAATCTCCAGCCAGTCTAAGCTGCCCTCAGAGGCAGCAGGAACACCCAGAGCTCTCTCTTGCTGCCTTGGAGCAATGCCAGCACTTCTGTGACACTGAAGTGAGGAGAACCCTTTGGTACAGCTCTGCTGACATGTGCACACAATACACTGTCCCTCAGATAAGAAAGATAGCAGACGTACTGTGTTGCTCCAGGGAGTCACCCGCCATCTCCAGTTGCTGAGCAGCAGCTGGGTCAGCACGGGAGGTGAACCAAGTGCTCAGGCTCCACGTCTTCGGCTGGGGAGCAAAGGCTCCTTGGGACGGCGATGCTGCAGCAGCTTCAGTGTCAGATTTGGTGTAGATCTGAGAGAAGAAATGAGTTGATGTCAGGAAGGTGTGGCAGAGATTGCCCTGAAATGCAAGAGAGATTGCCATTTGAAATGCAAGCCCTTAGGAAGCTGCTGTCAGCCACATGCAGAGATCCTCAACCGGATTGCTTTGGATGTCCACTTGTGAAACCAAATGCTCAAAACCAAAGGCTGGTTTTACTCAAGTTCATAGCCACTTTCTTGTTCTAAAGGATGACTGCAGCAACGACCGCTCCACTTCCTCCCAAAGACTCCTTTCCCCCTCCTAGGTCTGCAGATACATTTGCAGCTCCTCATTCTAATGTTCTACCTCCTGCCATGAAATTCTCTTTTTCTGCACCTTCCTTGGGACGTGCTTATCCTGCAGCATCTCTGGATGGTACAGTTCCTGGGCCTCATGCCAGCTTCGGGGCTCTTGGTTGCCCGTCATTTGCTGGAACTCTCTGCAGGCTGCCAGGAAGGATGGGGAACCTTCCACCTGAAGTCAAACAGAACAAAGCAGTCAGAGACTACAGCTTGTCCCCGTCAGCCAGGAGTCATCGACTGGGAAGAAAGTAAAGGACAGGAGGAGATTCACAAGGGATACAGACAGCTTGTAGCTCATATTCCAAATCTATGTGAATGACCATGTTCACCTGCAAAAACACCTCAAGAAACAAGGTCACCTGGAAGAAGCCAGCAGGAGTTCATTGGGATGACTGCTGGCTAAATGGCCAAGGGAGTAATGCCACTGTCTAGAGCATCAGCTGAGATTCAGCAGAGCAGGAAGTGTCCTTGAGAGCAGCTCTGACAGAGGCCTCATCAGGATGGCACTCAGAGGCAACACCCCACCCCCCTGCTGCTCTGCACTGCAAAGGCAAGGAGGGCAGAAACCACCCCTTGGGTGACTGCAGTGCCTATTGATATTTCACTCGCTTTTCTAAAGCCTTTTGCTCCTGAAGGAGGCAATTAATTTTCTCTTTGATGATTTTAATTTTTTTGTCTGGCCTCTTCTTCCTTGCCTTGATCCTAGCCTCAGTTTCCTGCAGCTGCGCCGGCACCTGTTTTTCCATGTGCTGTAAATAACAACGGAAAGGACTCTCTTTCATGAGTGGAGTGGCTGCCATTCTTTCATTCACCTGTTTTTGTTGACTGTCCCTCTGCATAGGGAGATTCTTCTCCTCTTGGATGTCTTCATTCCCCCTCTTCACTGCCATGTCACTCTGAGCTTCGGGCAGCTCTGCTTGTGGTTCTACCTTGATGTTCTGTGCACACAAATGCAGAGCAAGTGACTGGGAGCTGCCATCAGACTCAGCTTTTCCCTCTTTTAGCCTCAAAATCACATTGGTTCATCCCCTTTCTTCTGCTTCCCTACCCACATCTGCTTCCATTGAACCCTCCTGTCCCAGGGCTGTTCTCTGCAGATTCCAAGGCTCTGTGCTTCCAGTGCCTGTGGGATTCCTGGCCTCCTCAGTCCCAAGAGCTGTTGTTTATGCCCTTCTTCCTGCCCTTCCCTCTGTGCCCTGGCCAGTCAGGCTTACCTGGTCTTTCTCCTGTGGCACTTCCACCTGCTGCCCGAGCTGCTCTTCCTGCTCTCGGGCTGGGAACAGCTCTCCCTGAGTCTGGCATGGTGTCTCTGATGAAGCACTCTGCTCCTGCTCTCTCTCTAGAAGCACCTGCACAGAAAGCAAGAGAAGACGGGTTTCAGCTTCCCATATGACCTTTGTGGGCCAAGACCCAAAGACTGCTGGGCTCAAACGTTCCCAAAGCACTGTGCTGCCGCTCTGCTGGGTCATTCTCTGTTTGAGGGGAGGCACAGATTCCAAAGTGACCCTGGCCCTACAATCAGGGGCCATCTGGGACTGAAGCTGCAAGAGCCTCTCAGGCAGCTGACAGGGAAGGTGTGGCATTTCTCAAGGGTCTGGTAAGGGCCTCCCTCTGCTTCTACCATGTCCTGTTTGTCTCTCCTCAAGGGATGCATTTAGGTGAGCACTGCATCTTCCACTGCTTTGGAGCAGAGCCAGGAAGATTCAAATAGATAGATAGATAAACAGATCTCACTTTTATAATCTCTCTTTACTATACTGTGGGATTTACATTCTTTGAACGGAGAGAGATCTAGATCTCTCTCCTAGGTTTTTTTTAAGGAAAGGTAGTGAGAAACTTAGAGAAGAAGAGAAAACAATATTATCTCTACTTGCTGTTCTTTTTGTTTAGTACATGAAGAATGTGTATAGTGATTGTTTACTGAAAGTGATTTGTTAATTGCATTTTAGGGATAGTTGTTTAGATTGATTAGGTAATTAGATAAAAGACTGTGTGGAGACAGTCACTTGTTTTTCTTTAGTATCTTTTTAGTATAGTATTTCTTTACTATAGTTTTACATAGTACTAGTGTAATATAACGTAGCTTAATAAAGCATTTGCTTAAACTTCTACATCATGGAGTCAAAGCATATTTTTCGCCACGTGGGGGGTCACCCTGAATCAATAATGTCCTTTCTGTCGCTACACACATCAACAGTCGGTAGCAGTGCCCCAATCAGAAGCCATCCTGAACTTGCTCTCCTGTTGCTTCAGTAACCCACACTCTTGGGGAATCTGGAGCATGTGGGTCCTTATGGAATGCAGTCAGACCCAGAGCACTGCACTGGGAACTGCACTCTTTGTGCATCTGTGCTCGGGCAAGTTCTTCTCTTGCACTTGACCACACTGATGGTGCTAAAGTGGCTGGAATCAGAAATGCAGCCCAGCCCCTCCCACCTCCTCTAATCTCTGAGGGCCAGCTGGAATTTAAACGCATTGATTTCCTGCTCAAGTCCAAAACAGCACACACTGATTCCCTGGGCTGCCAAAAGACACGGGAGCCGTTGACTGGAAAATGATGGGCAAGCCCTGCTGGCCGGTCTGGCACCAGAGCAGCTCGTTCTGCACCAACATCCCTGCCCCAAACTATGTGTTCTTGTGCAAAAATACTGCATTATCCAGAACTGCCTCTTTGAAAACTAAAATTCTAGGAGAATTTCTGCTGGTGCTGTAAAAGTGCAGGAAAGACTGAGACAAAGCTCCCTTGCTCCCTGGAGAAGGAGAAATTGCACCAGGGTTCTCTTTCTATCAAACAAAGAAATCAACAAAATATGAAAGTGTTACTCACACCACGGTCTAAAGCACTTGGATGCAGTGAGGGGATGTCTGGAAGGGAAACAGGCCTTGCGCTGAGCTTTGGATCTATGGATCTAAGGCAGCGATTTATGGAAGTCCGCCTGAAGGTGCCTCATGAGCCCCCCATTGTCCAGGCTAAAGCTCCCTCAGCACCTCCTCCCTGGCCTTGTGCTGCACCCCCTTGCCCAGCTCCCCTGTCCTTCTGTGCACACGCTGCAGCCCCTCCATGACTTTCTGCTCCCCAGGGCCCATAAGTGCACACAGCACTCCAGCTGTGGCCGCAGCGCTGCCCAGCACAGGGCCACGCTCACTGCCCTGCTCCTGCTGCCCCACTGCTGCTGGCACAGCCACCATGCCCTTGGCCTTCTTGGCCCCCTGGCCACACGCTGCCTCATCTTCAGCTGCTCAAGGCCGCCAGCCCAGCATCCTTTTGGCCCACGTGGCTCCCCAGCCACAAAGGTGCCCATTTCACTTCAGATACAGCAGGCATCATTGCAAGATGGCCTTCCTGTTCTAACACCTCATGTTCCAAGTAGATATTAGCCACTGCCCCTTCTCACCAGCGAGGGCTCCTTGTTGAGCTCCACGTGGCATCTGAGCTCCGGGTGCAGCCTGTCCCCGCACTCGCTCAGCAGGTGCCTGGACACAACCGACAGGGCGCTGGCACTATGCTTGTTCAAGTGCAGACCCTGCAGGGCCGTGACAGCCTCCGGCCTGCCCTCTGCCACTGCCCTGACAGAGTCTGCTGCTCGCTCCGGGGAGGCTGAGGTGACATCAGCCCCTGCCTGCAGCTCAGCCGTGCCCTCGGTGGTTGCGGCGCTGGTATTTCTGCGCCCAAGGCCCAGGAACCTCTGCAGTATCTGCAACAGAAAGAAGGGCAGGAAGAGAGGGACGTTCCATGGCCTGCTCCAAGCACAGCGCTGGGCCTAGCAGTGCCAGAAGGCCCAGCCCAGGTGGGGATGGCCACAGGTACCTGCGCTGGTCTGTGGAAGCAGCCGTGAGTGGGGTCCTGCTCTTCTGCCCCATCCTTGCCCGCATCTGGCAAAGAGCAAATGCAGCCAGAGCTGAGGGGCTGCGGGAGAGGCCGGAGAACATGGCCCAGCCCTGCATGGCCCAGGCAGGGACAACCCCTGGGTGCCCAGGGGACAGAGCACAGCCAGCAGGGGCAGCCCCAGCCCCTCTTACGTCCTGTCTTTGGGGACATCCTTAGGGGCAGGGATGGGATGGGGCCAGGCCGGCCGCAGGCACCAGCTCTGCGGCCCGGAGCTGCCACTCACCGTCCTGCACTGGCTGCAACTTCTCCGGCTCTGCAGGCTGCTGTGCTGGGGAGGCTGCAAGCCCTTTCTTTTTCTTGCCCCGAAGCACCCTGAAGAGCCTGAGTACTCTGCCTGCCATCTCGCTTTTTAGTCTCTAGACAACTTTGAGCCTGATACCTGGGAAAAGCTCTGATTGAGAAAGTCCCGCAGTCTGGCCGCAAGGCCAGCCGCAGGAATTACGCCTTGGAAAAGCTGCGGGTCAGTGACGAAAGAGCTGGCTGTGTGGGGCTCCTCACAGCACAGCTCTGCCACGTCCTCTCCTCTCACGTGCACCGAGCACTGTGGCGTTGCTCCGTCACCGCCAGCAGCCACTTCAGCACGTGTCACAAAGGGCCCTGTTCCATTCCATTCCATGGTAACCGTGCTGTGCCGTGTCAGCAAGGGCCCTTGGACACGCTGCCAAGTGCTCTGGGGCTACCCCAACCCTGCCCCAAATGCCTCTGATTGGAACAAATCCATTGCCCCAAGTGTATAAGACATCCTGGGACACAGCAAGCCCAGCCAAGTGCTCAGGGGAGGACTCTCCACGGTGCCAGGCCAGCACAGGCTGGCTCTGGAGCAGAGCAGCTTCCAGCAAGCTCAGGGCAAACACATCTTGCCAAGAGTTAAAACTCACCAGATAGGGGAGGTGGCATGAATGTGTGCATCAAGGCCTTTGAATTCACAGCTCCCCAAGACAGCTTTGGGGCACTTGGCTGGACAAACAGGATCCGGCTCAGACCTGTGCTCAAAGGCGGGCAACAAACCCTGCCGCAGGTGCTTGGCTTGGTCTCTGCAGGCCCAGGCAGATGCCAAAGCTGCTCTTCACATCCTTCCCCTGCCCCTCAGCCAAGTGCGAGGACTGAAGGAAACACAGGAAGTCAAATGGAGACACTTGCACCTGTCTCATTGGGGGCTCCTGGGGAAGCAGTTTCCTTGGCAATCAAGCCCCTCTCTTCCAAGGGCACTCCCCAAATGTGTACATTTCCTGGGCAACACCAACCTGCCCTTAAGTGCGGGGTGCGGAGGTTCATGGGCATCACACCATAACCAATATGATCCAGTGAAGCTAAATTTATTATTCCTAAAAGGAGTCTATTTATAATAAATCTCTACTGTCTATGCCTCTCTAGCTAATATATGACAGGTTAATCCTAGTTGTTCACACTTCTAAAATAGAATGCGGATTGGATTATCTAAGTTTTCATGTGTCTTGCTGGGGTTGTATGGCCCCCCCATGGCTCACTTTCCCAAGCTTGCTGACAAACATGCTAAGTCCTGATGACTCTTCTTCTTGCGTCTTCTTCAAGGATATACCAACCCCATTTCTGAATATGTCCATAATTCATTCTTTGTGAACGTGTCCATTATTGCAAGCAGGCTGGATTGTGCATCGGCTCAATAAGGCCGTTGTCTTGCAAAAACTCCTCCACCTGCAAAATATCTTCAACAGTTCCCCGCTTTTGGTTTTGCACAAGCCAGACTGATTTAAAAGCACGGTCAATTTCTTTTTGCCCACAGCGTAGTAAGCAAAGCACTATTAGCAGAAATGAAAAAAGAATGAAATACAAAGCCAATAATATGTAAGATTATTTATTCATTACATAGCCAAGAATACCTAATACCAAAGCATACTAAGTCCTTGAGCCAGCCTCTTATTTCCCAGGATTTTAGCCATTCATCCAAAGAATTCAAAAACAACTGTCAGCTTTATCATCTTCTCCTTAAGCAATGACACTTTCTTGTCCATAGATTCAGAGTGCTCAGAGAGATTCATGCAACACATCCCTTCAAAATCTTCACACCCATCTCTCTGTGCTAGCAACAAAAACACTATTGCAGCCCTATCCTGTAATACAGCGTGGCGTATGCTACCTACATCAGTGGTAAGCTCATTCAGTATTGCAGATGTAATGTTAATTGGTTGGTCTGTCCAACAAGCCAATTGTTTGAATTGTGTAAGGGCCTGTGATGAAGCTACTCCTGGTGTAAAAAGTGATGCCAGTATAACCAAAGGCATATTCTACAATTCTACATTATCCTTACAGTCTGAGCCTAATAGATGCACACTACGTTTTGCACATTGGAATTTGTGCCTGATGTCAAGCATCTGTTGAATGCTAGAGGCAAACAGTGTCAATTTCCCAAAATAGCACAGTCCTCCTCATGCTTTCTCAGGAATCGCAGGCTAAGTTTAATCTCCAAAATGAGAAAAACTCCAGGAGGTGACATCCTTGCAGATTTTGGTTTTAGGGATACAACCATGTCCAATTGGCACAGTCTGCCGTGGTATTGTAATACCAGGAAGAAACAGGAGATATCCAAGTGCCATCATCACCGGGTTTTCCTGATTTCTCCCTAATCAGCTCTTTACCCCTGTGGTACTCATAGAACAAACAGTAATTTCCCGGTACTGATGCCAAAATATCTAATTCCTGTGGTCACTCTCTTGTAGTATTTAAACCTTGAACGATTGTAAATGCCTGAATTCCTAACGGATTTCTAGGGATGCTTTGTTTTTCACACCAAATTTCTGTGATCATCCCATTTTGATTAGTGCACCAATTTGAACAGGCCTTACTTAAGTTGCCATAAATTTGAGCTCTGGTCTAATTTCCCATTTCTTCCATTGAGTCTAAAGGAATTCCAATGAAACAGGTGCCAAATGGATCTGAAGGTGGAGCTAGTGATAGGCAGAAAGGTTCCTGCGTTGTTCTGTTAGCCTATGGAATCCTCATGTTAGCTCGCTGCTTTATCTTGTATACCCCCTGCGTTTCTTAATCACTCCACTAAGCAACATTGTTAATATTTGCCAGACTGGTGCCATTGTCGCCCTTGTGGTCCATCATGCCTGCGCTTTGCCCAAACTGCTTTAGCTTGTTCTCACTCCAAATCTCTCAAGTGATGTGTTTGTGGTATTGCTATTCTTCCTCTACATTCTGTAGCTAGTATCTTGCTCTCTAGCACAATTTGATTTACTACAGCAATTAAAGCAAGTTTAAACTGCAATTGCAGTAACAATCTTTGCGTATATATTTCTATCAAAGATACATCTTAGAGAAAACTCTGATATCTTCGTGAGTTATGCCTTAAAAATTTAGCTAATGCCATTCTCGGGGTACTAGTGTTAAGTGTGTAAGAGCAGTTATTGCATATTATGTTGATAGGCTTAAATTATTGCTTTTCCCTCGGACCACTAATCAATTATGTTCTTGACAAACTTGTCGCCAAGTTTTTTAGTTACACTTGATACAATGAACCTTAAGCCATGGCTTACATGCACAACTATGCAGATACCAAGCATTTTCTCTCTTATTTACAACTTGTGAGGGAAGTGAAGGTCCATGTTGCTGGAATCCAACGAATGCCTTTATCTGTAAGTAAGCACATAGACCTTCTTCCTCTTCATTTCACTGTAGCTGGTCCTTGCCACAACCCTGCTGCTGGACTTTTGAACATGACCTGAATGCCGTCAGGCAATTCCTCCCTTGGATTATGTGTGAGGGCATGATGCACAAGAATATGTGCATCTTCCCTATCTCCTGCTGTTCTGAGCTAATTTGGCACAAAATTGGCTTTAGCTGTTTTTTTCTCAGGGGATAACCCTGGAGTTCCCCCTTTTTGTTTTTGCAGCATGTCCTTGAACATCTGATGGGCACGCTCAATAATTGCCTGTCCAGTAGGATTGTGAGAAATACCAGGGTCATGTCAAATACCCCATAAATTACAGAAACCTTTGAATCTTAAGGAACATCAAGCAGGACTATTGTCAGTCTTAATTGCTAAGGGGACACCTAATGCGGCGAAGAAATTGAACAAATATTTCTCAACATGACGTCTCACCTGTTAAGGGAGTACCCTATAAAACACAAGCATAGGTATCAATGCAAACATGTACCAATTTTTCCTGACCAAATTCTTATACATGAGTTATATCCATTTGCCATAACTGCGAGGGGTGAGTACCCCTAGGGCTAACACCATGCCTAAACCAATGCCATCTCGTTGACCGGTCAGGACAGGATCACGCAATACTAGAAGCATCAGCAAAGGGAATAGCAAATTGTTTACCTAACATTTTTGCAGATTGATGAAGAAATACATGGGAGGTTTTGGCCTGTCAGCCTGTACCACTTCCCTGTCACCTCTGTGCCACCATGGCCCTCGGCTGCCCCACAGCCCTCAGCCCCAGCAGCAGCTCAGGGTCAGCGTCCCTTCGGCGCCACCGCCCCCTCAGCCCCCTCAGCCCCCTCTGTCTCACCGTCCTTCAGCAGCTCCTCAGGGGACAGGGCCTGTGCCAGCGGCAGCTCCCACCGCTCCAGGGACAGCCGGGGCTGGAAGTGCTGCTCCGCCCGGCCCGGCCGCCAGCTTGGACCCAGCACAGGGACAGGGGACACAGGGGACACCGGGGGAAAAGCAAGAGGTGAAAAAGGCAGCCGAGGAGGGAAAGAGGTAAAAATGCAGCCTGGGCTTACACAGCTCAATCTATGCATCTAAACTTCCACATACCTCTTACTAAATAACTAAGCATATTTCTAGAACTATATCTAAGCATCTAAATTTAAGCATCTAAATGTAGGCGTCTAAATGTAGGCATCTAAATGTAACTCTATTAATGTATAAATGTAGATCTCAAAATCTAGAAATGTAACTAATTCTATCCCATCTAGAACAATAGAGATTAATTTAACTATATAGATGTATATATATGCACATATAAACACACCTCTGTAAATCTATAAATGTAACTATATGGATATAGAAAGAGAATTGTAGAAATCGATAATTCTATGTGTACACTAAGGGATTCCACCCGTCTGATGCTCACAGGCTCTCCCTCTGGTCCTTCTTCCCATGCAGGGCAGCCCTCCTGACAAGGCAGATCAGCTGGAAGTCTGGGAAGCAAAGGGAACACTGTGTCAATATTGGCCTCTCTGCATTATTTGCCCTTTTGGAATTAACTGCCCTTCTATCAAAGTCTGTAAAAGATGGGCCGAAAGGCAAAATCTCACTTGGCAATTTGTAGCCTGCTCTTCAAAGAGCCAGACTCCTTCCAGAAGTTTATAACTTGTGAAGTTTTGAAGTATCCCAATACACTGAAAGCCCTCAGTGTATTGGGATACTTTCGCAGGGCCAAGGGCCCCCATGAGAGCTTGAAACACAGACAGACCCAGCTGCCACAAAGAAGCCCAGCCTGGTTCTTTCTCTGTGCTGACAGAGACACCTCAGGGATGAACAGCTGGGTGACAAATGACCAGGTAATATTCGCTGAGGCATTTATGTATTAGCTGATGGACGTTGTTAGTGATTATAAGTATTTAGAAATAGCATCAGTTAGAACTCTTTTAGCTGCTTGTAATATAATAGAATCTATCAGCTTAAGTTTGCACTGCGTTGCTCATAGAAACAGTAGCGTAATGAATATAATATCTATGCATCACGTATGGAAACAACTGTGTGATGAACATATTGTGTTATAGACCCTAGCAAAACATAACGGGAAAAAAGGCTTGTGTGTAACTAAAATCAGTGTAAGGCTGTCCACTGACCAACCTGTCCAAGTGATAAAATAATCCTGACACAAACCAGAGCACCAGAGGACAATTAGAGAATGTCATGTGAAATTTAGGGAGAACCTACTAAAGCCTTATCAGAGGATGTGAAACAGCAGGAGACACAAGCAGAAATAAAATATGTTGACCTGATGCACAGGATGTCATGCAGTAAACCTGAGTGCGAAGCAGTCAAATTAAGGAGTTCCCAAAAGATCAGAAAATTCCGAAGAATGCTTGAAAAATTCATGAAACACATGAATATACTTGCCTCTCAGCAAAGTAACACCATAAAGCTAACACTGACACTTAGCACCAGGTGTTGTTTGGGTGTTAGCCCCGAGCACCACAGTGCTGCAAATATTGTCTTTTTTTATCCTATCAGTATTAAAATTTAATAATTCTAAGCAGTGAATTCTGTTTCTCACAGCTGTGAAGGAAAGAGCTCCCTAACAGGACTGCAGGCAGCACCAGCTTTGCTCAAGGATGCAGACCCAAAGTGCTCTCTCTCACCTTTAGCTCTCACTAATTTTAAGGGGTGATTTCAGATTTTCGTTGAGCTCCTGGATTTGTGACTAATGATTTCCTTGGCCTCAGAGCTTCTGCTGCTTGTATTTTTAATGTATCTCACTACAGCTATCAGCAGAGTGGCACTACATGGATTTAATGCTTGGAGACAAAAAGCTCAGATTTCTACACTGACCTTTTGCTGGGCTTTTCCTCTCTTGCTTCAAGAGTCACTCAGGGTTGCCTCCAGAGCACTGACATCCTGCAGCAAACTTATCCCCACGGACATCAGCACAAAACTGGGACACCTGGCTTGGTGACACAACTGCCACAAGGTAAGGTTTATTCCCTGCTCTCTTGCCCCAGCAGAGGACTCAGTGTCAGAGCCTCTGGAGAAGCGTGGAGGGCAGGGCTCAGGCAGGTTGTGCCCGTGCACGATTTGAACTCAAGGCACCAGGAAGCACCAAGCCTGCAGACAGGAACTCAACCCTTCTCATCTCCCTCACTGCCAGAGGCAGGCTCAGAGCAGCCATCTCACCCCTCTCTGAACCAGTGGGACCTCTGTCCTTACCAAGCTCCTCGCGGTCCTGGGAATTGTTCCTGCGGCTCTCGGTGCCAGGCAAAGCTCCCTCTGCTGCAGCTCTGCCCACAGGCTCCCCTCCTGAAGACTCAGGGGCAACAATAATATTGCCCTTGAAAGAGAAACAGACAGGCAGAAAACCTTCCACCACTTACAAAAAACACCTGGTCCAAAAACTCCATGGCTCACACACTTCATCCCTTCTTCCTAACAACAACTCTGGGACCCAAAGCCCTTCAACAGTCAGAAAAATTGACTTCTCAAACACAGTCCAAAAGCTGTCAGAGCTGACAGTGTTGAACATGGGGGTGACACTGAACACATGAAATGGCTGCTAAGCAGGAGTCCTGCCAGCTCCTGGCAAAGGGATGTGCTTCTTCCTCCACAGCCCTGAGCACAGCAGTCTCATCCAGGCTGCAGCTTGGCAGGGACAGCATGGGAACACACATCTCTTCCCACAGAGATGCCCAAGAGCAAGGGGAAAGAGCTCTGCAACATGGACAGCAAGACTGGCCAGTTTGCCCAGCTGAGGATTTCCCAGATGGAAACTGGACTGCAGGCAGCAGCTTACTGAGAGGACAAGAAAGCTGCAGCTGCAGCCCAGCCCCAGCCAGGGCTCTGGGAGCTCCCACACACACGGCAGGGCTCACACAGCAGCAGCAGCTGCAGCCCAGCCCTTGCTTTGCCTTGGCCTTCCCACCCAAAAGAGGCACAGCCCACATCTGCTGCTGCAACAGAGGCACCTCTGGCGTGCCCCTCCCTGCCCGGGACACTGGGCCTTCAGTGCCACTTCCCCAAACACTCTTCTCTTTTTCCCATCAAACAAAGCCCCTTAGAACCTACAAAGCTTCCACTTCCTCCCCACAAATGCTGCTGCATCAGCGGTTCTTCCCAGTACATAAGCAAAAGATACCGCGGGGTACGGAGGGCAGAGTTCTTGACCCTTGCCACTTCACGTACGAGCTTGCCAAGTGATAATCATCCCTTATACGCCATATGTCAATACCATCTTCTCCTATTTTCGGTTCGTCACTTTTCTGTCTCCGCCTTCCTCACCACCTTTACCACGCATGCGCCACCACTCAGTTTGGTGGTCACACAAGTCTTTGGGGGTCGTCACTGATGAAGGCCCTGTAGTCTTCTTCATTGTCCTTTAATTCACCTTTGGGTTACACATGCGCATCAAGCCAGTATATAGCCAGTACAGCCAATGTAAGCCAAGACTAACGTATCACTCCCTCTACATATCAAGGCAATAAATCCCTTAGAATTAGCATTTGTTGGGACCGAACCAGGTTCTTGCTCATTTTTAGCACCTGTATCTTCAGCTTCATTCCTGTGGTCCTTGAGAACAGCTGCTGGGAAGAGGGGTGGAGCCCCTCCTCTCCCTCTCTTCTTTGGCATTACAACTTTTTAACTATTTATTATTCTCAAATATTAATTACTCTATCAATATCAATTACTGTTTCAAATTTTATCAGCACGAATGATACCTATTTATCACAATAATGGAGCTCTGCGCATTGTGTTTTAAGGCTCACAAGCAGGTATGGTGTTTGAAAGAAGCAAGCAGTGTTTTAACAAAAGCTACGTGTGCTTATAGTGGTTGCACAGAACTACTGTCAAAATGCTTTTGCTTTGTGTGAGTGGTCAAAAAACTTTTCAAGTAAGTTGTGCCATTAAGTTCATTGCCTCCAGCCAGGGATGTGAGCTGCTGGCATCTTCCCACTGTAACAACCATGTCATGAGACTGATGCTGGAAAACAAACAGCTCGAGGCGCGTTCCTCAGCAGTCCCGTCCGTTTCGTGATTCGTACAGAGACCCGCGGCCAGCAATACTCAGCTGAGGACCAGAAGAGAGCGGAATAGCCCGGGCACTGCAGCTTCACTGCAAGGCATCCGGCAGCCTTGAGGGTACAAAGCGAGCACAGGTCGCAGCTCCTCGTGTCCGGAGGGAGCCCGGAGCAGCTCTCCCAGGCCGCAGCCCCTCCCAGGCCCAGCTCCGGGCGCAGCCGGGGCCGCTCCGCCTGCGCGGGGCCGCTGCCGGGGCGCTGTGGCGGCTCCTCCCGCGGGGCGGAGCTGAGGCGGCCCCGGCGGCCCCGGCCCGGCCCCGCTGCGCTCCGAGCGCGGCCCCGGAGCGGCCCGGCCGAGGCGGCGAGGGACGGGCGGCGAGGGGCCGGGGGCATGGGGCGCTCCGGGAACGGGCGGACATCCCGGCAGAGGGGAGAGAGACGTGGCAGAGGGAGGAGTGAGCGGGAGAGGGGAGAGATGCTGGGAGGAGGGGGAAAATCCCAGGAGAGAGGGACGAGCCCGGGAGTAGGGGAGATCACGGGACGGGGGCGGGGGTGAGATCCGTGGCAAAGGGTGGGTAGCCTTCCAAGAGGGTAGAGGCCGGGAAACAGGAAAGAGCCCTGGGAGAGGGGGGAGATCCTGGAAGAGGGAGGAGTAATCGGGAGAAGGGCAGATCCAGGGAGACGAATAAAAGCACTGGCTACAGCCCGGGAAAGGAGGGAGCTTGGGACAAAGGGTAGCTCGGGACTGGGGAAAAGCCGAGAGAGGAGGCAGAACCCAGGAGACAGGGGACAACCTGTGAACGGGGGGACATCCGGAGTAGAGTGGAGACGGCCTGGGAAAGCGGGGAAAGACATGAGAGAAGAGAGCCCAGTGGGGGGAGTCCAGGAGCGGAGGCTCCTGCAGGCGGACTGGGAACCCGGAGAGCCCGGAATCACGGAGTCCTGCAGCCGGGCCGAGAACGGGCGCGGGTCAGTGCGGTTCGGGAGAGCGCGGCTGCGGGGCTGGCTCCGGAGGCGGAGGCGCGTGGAAAGCGCTGCTCGGCAGCCCCGGCGGCGCTGAGAGCACAGCCCTGCCCGGGGAGGCAGCGCCACGGGCGCCGCTCGGCTTCCCAGCTCGGCCACGGCACCGCTCGGCTTCGCCGCCGGATCCGCGGCAGCTCGGAGCATCGCTCCCTGCCCGGGCCCGAGGCTCACCTGCGCCAGGTGCACCAGCGCATCGCCTCTGCCTTGACAACCCAGAGCGAGCAGTGCCCGGCAGGGACTGCAGATCCCCATTGGTGGCAGAGAAAGAAGAGCAAGGAATCTTCCATGGGAGAACCTAGGCAATAGGATGGGGTGTCAGTGTCCAATGTGTTCAGATGCACTCACAATGGTGCTTTTGCTCTTGCCTCAGAACATGGAAAAGAAGTGGGCAGACACAAATCAGCAGCTGGTTGCAATATCCAGGGATCAGTTATCAGAAGAAAATGCTAAGCAACTGGTGGAATGCTTAATGGATGACTGATTACCATTTGCCAAGTAATCTGGATTTGTTAGGGGCAGCATACTTCTGTCTCAAAAATTACTCTACAGATATTCTTAAGAAAATTTTGAAGAAAGGCTCATACACCCACATTTTAATGCAGTTGCTGTGGGTTTCATAAATGAAATCTGCTTTTATGTGTCAATGTTCCTAAAGATATGTGGGGTTTTTTTTTCACACATGCATGCATGCTAAATTTGAGAATCTAAGGTAAGGTCTTTTTATAGGGGATATGGAAGAGACAGGTCTTCAGCTAGCAATATGTCAGTGAGAGATAGCTGAGCGATGATTACTGAGAAGAAGAACAGGCCTGCAATAGAGGTGTGAGCTGCATTGCACAGCGCTTGCTGTGGGCCAGAGAGCACAAAGAAGTCTGGCCTAGTGGGCCTGAATATTTCTGCCAAACACTCTGCATCTCACACCTTTGCTCGGGCTCAGTGCAGAAATGCAGGATTGCAGGCGCTTCCTCCCAGAGCTGCGTGAGGCGCTGGCTCCTGCAGATGGGCCCTGCCAAGCTGTCCCTGCCTCACGCTGGCCTCGCTTCCCCTGGCACAAGAGCCGGGCCTGAAGGAGGCTGCCCTGTGCTCCAGCCTGCCGAGCAGCCCGGCTCCCTGCCCCGGTGCCCAGAGTGCTGCACACACTGCTGACCTTTGCCAGGAGTTGCAGGGCAGCCGGCAGAAGAGGAGGAATCCTCAGGCAGCCCAGCGGCCCTTGGCTGCCCTTGGCCTTTCTCTGCTGCTAGGCACACTCCAGACGGCCAATGCCTCCAGGCTGGGCTGTGTCCAGCACGGCTGCGCTTCCCCTCGGCAGCTGCCAGCTGCCACCTGGGCTCTGAGAGTGGAGGATTCGCCCGCTGCCAGGAACAGGCACCCAGGGCCCGGCTGCTGCCTCTTGCAGCTCCAAGGGCCTCCTTCCAGCCTGCCTCTGCCGGGGCTCAGCCTCCTCCGGCCTCTGCTGGGGCTGTGCTGGGGCTCCACCCCAGGCAAGGCCGGGCCCACTCTCACCTCCCAGGCGCTGACAGCTCTGCACCACAGGAGACCTTCCTGAGCACCCTCTCTGATCTTTCTGCTTTCTCACTTGAGCAAGGCTCTCCTCCAGCCAAAGAGATTATTGCATTTTGGGATACAAATCCAAGTGGTAGGAGCCCCAATGTTCTCCAGTCACAGCTGAAGGCCTGCATCTGCTCAGGGTGTTGGGTTGCCTCATTCTTCTTTTGGTTTCGCCTTCAAACGCCATTGCCCTTTCTGCCTCAAATAGAAATACCAAAGCTGGCCAAAAACAGACCAGTGGACCAGATTCCAAAGTCAGTGTTCTCTGGAGAGGATGAATGAAGAACATCCTTCTTCCCCACTTGCACACCATGCCAAAGACACCATGTCACTTTCCACCTTTAAGAAACAACAGACAATTCAGAAGAAATTCTTGAGCGTATTCGCAGAGTGAGAAGGAAGGGAATCTTCAAGGTGAGTTGTGGTTTCAGAAACTGTATTCATTTCCAATCCTACTCTGCAGTCCTATTAGACAATCCTACTCTAACCCTAACCTTAACCCTAATCCTAATCCTAATCCCAATCCTAATCCTAATCCTAATCCTAATCCTAATCCTAATCTACAATCCCGCTGTAAACTGGTTGACGAATAAATGGTCTTGATGTGATTGTCACATTGTTGTCTCTCTCCTCTTCTTCACTGAAACAATCAGTGGCACCAGGCTGGACGCAGGCTCAGCAAATGTTACAAATGGATGCTGCCAAAAGGGAAAAAAAACAAATCAACAAAAAATAATGGACCATGACTTTCCAAGTTCAGTGCTTCACAGTTTTCCTCTGGCTTATAGAAGGATGCAGGAAGAGGACCAATGGGACCATCTACACCTCCATCTTTATGTGCCGGACTTTGCCATCACAGGCAAATGTGGCCCAGAATCCCACTCATCCATTTATCCAGGTGTCTTCATCTTGCTAGGATTTTTGCCCTGCCAGTGCTTTAGAAATGGTGCTTTGTTTCTTTGGAATTTCTTCTTTTCAGGAATCTCTAAAGCCTCACACTGGTCCCTCTCTTTGAAAGACAGGCACTGTGCTGATTCCCACAGGGAGACAGAGCAGTGTCTACCTTTCCATGGCCTGCCCCTCGTGTGCTGGATGGCTCCTTCCTTCCCAGCAGGGCCAGCTCAGTGGCACTGGGCCCTGCAGTTCCCTCTCTGCCACACAACCCGGCAGTAACCCTGGCACAGTTCCCGTCTGCTTGAGCGTGCCAGGCAGCAGATGGGGCTGGGACAAGTCCCTCCCAGCTGTCCCTGTTTGCGTGGCAGAAACCTCTAAGGGTGGGCTGGGGGGCGCAAACCAGGGCCACTCAGAGGCTCACAGTGAGCCCCCCAAGACCCCTCCTGCCCACAGCCAAATCTCTGACCCCTAGGCTGGGACTGGCTTCCTTGGGTTCCTGCACCACCATTTCATGTCTCTGTACTCTGCATTGCTCTACTTCAATTCTTTTGCCATTAGATAAAATTGAACACCCCACCAAATGACAAAAGAGGGAGACTGAACCAGCCAGAGGAGCTCCCTGACTCAGGAAATGCAGAGAGAGATGGAGTTACTCAGTTTTGTGAAGAACAGGCCCCCGGGAGACTTTATTGCCACTTTCCAGGACTTCAGAGTGGCTTTGAAGAAAGTGAGGGACATCTTTTATAACAGGGCCAGTTACAATAGGATGTGGGTAAATATTTTGAAACACAAATAGGATCTAATCAGAACTTGTTTACTCGGAGCATGGTGCGACCCTGGCACAGGTTGCCCCAAGAGCTTGTAGGTGCCCCATCCCTGCAAGCATTCCGGCTCCAGTGGGAAAGGGCTCTGAGCAACCTGATCTCTTTAAAGATGTCCCTGCTCATTGCAGGACACTTGCACCAGAGGACCTTTACAGGGCCCTGCCAGCCCAGCCCAGTCTAGGATTCCTCACCATTTTCATTTGAAGAGCACCAAGAGTGGAGGTGAGGAGGAAGGGGGCTCATGTGATGCCTTGGACTTGAGTGGAGGAGGAGCCCATCCCTCAGAGCCTGTTTCACCTGCAGCCCCTTCACATTTTACCTGCAGGAGCTCCCTGGCAGACCAGCGCTGCTCCTCGTCTCTCTGCAGGCAGCAGCTCAGGAAGTCACGCAGGCAAGGCGAGAATCGGTTGGGCTGCTGCAGCCGTGGGGTCCCTACTGTGGCTATCAGTTGTGTAGCCTGGAGGAAAAGGAGACACCAGGCTCCACTTGCTGCTTTCACATCTCTAAGTGCTCTCCCACCTCCCTTAGTTTAACCTCTGTTCTTCAGTGGCAGTTTCTGCCCTGGCAGAGACCCAGAGATGATTTTCCTTTACCAACCAAACACCCAAACCCTGATGCAGCCACAGCTTTTCCACCATCCCGAAGATCTTGCCTTGGCAGCTGATTTCATTGACTGACCTAGTTAGTGGGAACTACATCAGCAAAAGAACATGTGCTTCCCTAAGGATTCACACCAGCTTGAGAGGCTTTTTGGAAGAGGGACTATGCTATACAAATTAATTTCAAGGCTTAGTACATGAAAGGCATGTCTGCAGTGCTTGTTGGTCCTTTAAGCGCACGTGCCCAAGAACAAAACTCATCATTCTTTTTGTGCTTTTCTTGAAAACAATGGTAATTGGAAGGAAAGAAAGGGAATTCATCAATTAATCCCCAGGTAAGAAAATCAACATTTGCAATCTCATCTTCAGCACAGACATATTTAGATGCCTGCACAAATGTATTGGGATGAAAATTCCTGCTTGGGCACAAAGGAGCCACCTGCAGCTCTGTCTCTCAGCAGTCTGAAAATCGCAGGTTCCCATTTTGCAGCAAAAGAAAAATTGTCATGGTCAGAAGAAGGAGAGGTGCCATCTCTATCGCCACCCTCTGCTCATTTGGCTGCTCAAGTCAATGCATTAATGGTAGGCCCATGCCAGAAAGAGCCAGGAAACAAAGGGGAGGCTTTGGCAGCCTGTCCGCATCACCAGGCTCTGGCTTGGTGACACAGAGAATGTGCCTTTTGCTAGGAGAGAAACACGGTGACTGAGTGTTTCAGCAGCACTGTACAAGAAGCAGAAGAGACTCAGTGGTCTTTACACTCTCATGCCCAGGTTTCAGGCATGTTTCCCAGTGAGAAGAAACTGCTCAGGGAGTTAGGCTCATCTCTAAAGATCACAGTTTTAGAAACTTTGTTGGGTTTGTGTTGCCTTCCTTCCTTTCTGGAAAGATAACAGCAGTTGTCAGATGCTTCTTTTCTGCTCTTAAGGCCATCTCCACAGCCAAAGGACTGGAAGCACTTAAAAGGCAAAGGAAAGTGTTGCCTGAGAATAGAGTTTGTTTGGAGTTTGTTTGCATGTGGTAAGGCTTGTATTCCCCCACTGCTGAACCAAAACTACAGCAGATGCTGATGTGTTGCAGGCACATTTTTAGGAGGGGTCCTTGGTGGAAGCAGTTCAGGCAGATGGCAATGGGCTTTTGTCCAATGGCACGCAGGACAAGGGACAGGTGAGAAAGACAGTGGGATCAGTGAGTATTTGCTCCTTACCGTGATGGGACTTTGGTTCCAGTAGGGAGGTTCTTGCTCTATCATTTCAATCCCCACAATTCCAAAAGACCATATGTCCACTTTGGGACCATATGGTTGACCTGTCAGCACTTCGGGCGCCAGCCACCAAGGAGTCCCGACTACCGAGCACCGTCTGCTCTGCTGAGGGCTGAGCTGAGTAGAGAGGCCAAAATCACCTGAGGAGAAAGCAAAACACTGTTTTTATTTGAATTCTGTGCAATTAGGAAAGCAAGCCAAAGAATTCCCCAGTAGAAGTGTTTGAAAATGTGCTGTTGAATCTCCTGGCATTGGCGACTTTTAAACTCCCCCCATTTTTTACACTGTCTCCAGTAGTGTCTTTTGTTCTTTGGAAGCTTTAGACTTGTAACTCCCTCCCTCGGGAAGGGACACACACAGAGCAAGGCCACTCTTGACTGCTTGTTCCTTCTCCTGTCCCTGTGCACGTTGCAACTGTGCCCTCAGCTCACAGCGGGTGTCCCTGCGCTGCCACCAGCACCATTTTTGGGGAGCTGGCTGTCACTCCAAGCAGCCCCACCCCCACATCCCTGGAATGCTGCTCCTGACCAAGAATACACTGACCCAGCTTGACAGAACCATCGGTTTTGAGAAGGATGTTATCACTCTTCACATCTCTATGAATCACATGGTTTGTGTGAAGAAAATGCAGTCCTTGCAGGCACTGAGAGAGAAAACAGAAAGAGGAGGGCAAAAATGAGTGATGTGATTTCATCCCATAAGAAAGGCAACAAAGAATCCAAAAGATTCCCTCTCCAGGGAAATGGGCAGTAATGGCAGAACACAGTGCCACTGAGAGGAAGTGCTTGCTGCTCCAACACTTGCAGAGCAAGACCTTTCTGAGGAAAGGCATGTCAGCTTCTGAAAGAGCAACAGCCAGGATGCAAACCAGCCAGGATGACTGCTGCTGCAGTGCATGTGCTCAGAAGCAAAGAGCCTTTTGGCTGCACTCCTGTCCTTGGATGCTGAGGCCTGAGAGAAACGAGTCTCTCTCTTTTTTCTTTGCTGATCATTTCAAATCAAGCCACCAGCACCTTTGCTTTCACAGGCAAGGAATGCAGTGAAGACAGACTCCAGGCAAACATTTAGAGAGGCAAGGTGGAGAACAGCAAATAAAAAGACATGAGCCAGAGCAAGAATACAACAGCAGGAGAGAAGAGTACTGGCACTGAGTACAGGGAGTGCAGGGGCACTGGCAGGCCTTTCACTTGAGATGCTTTTACTTGCCCATAGCATAGCAGCAACACAGAACCAAAGCTTGGCACAGGAAATCACTGCAGGTCTGAGCCCCTGTTTCCCAGACAATCCTGCCCAAGCCCTTGGACACACAGATGGGATTGCTGACCTCGCGACTGATGGCTGCTGCCTCATCTTCATACAGGGAGGTCGTGCTGAGGATATCGTTCAGGGTGCCTCCGTCCATGTACTCCAGCACCAGCCAGAGTTCCTCACCCACAAGGTAGCTGAAAGAAGGAAACAAGGCCCTGGAGATGAGCATGCATGGCTATGTTGATTTTTGCTTCCAGGTTTCTTATTTCCAGATGCCTTTGTGACAAGGACAGAATCATAGGAATAGATATTCCCTCTTGGCTGTGCATTGTTTGCAAGCTGTGCAGTCTCAAGGAGAAAGGCACAGCTGTGAAAAAGGAGATGTCTTAGATGGCTGACAAGTGAAAAATGCAGTTTAGAAACAGCCCAGATAAAAAACCGTTCAGGCATGGTGTTTCTGGAAAGAAGCACCTAGTCTTCCTGGCATGCCCAGCAATGGCAAAGAGTGGCAACAATCCAAGGGAAATCCATTTTAGGAGGGTTCATCAGCACTTCAGAAACTTGAAAAAATCAATCCCAAATAAATGTGGAGGCAGTAAACTTCGAGGCTGATGACTAAGGAAGATACAGCTGATCCAGGTATTGAATAATTTTGGAATAATTTTCAAACTAGGTGTGCCAGGGAAGACTCATGCAGACAGGATGCACTCTCTTCTCATCCATTGGAGATGAGTAGAGAGATAGGAATAAATAAAAATTAACAGCTCTACTTTCTGCCACTGACCAAAGTGGGTTTTTAACCTCTCATGTTTGCTGTATGTAAATGCACACATGGGATAAGACCATAACCACTCACCTGTCTAAATAATTCACAACATTGGGACTCCTGTACCTCTTCATGATTTGGATTTCATTAACACTTCGTTCCATCCTCCTTGGTCCTTGAATATCTATTTTCTTTATGGCCACCTAAAATGACATTGAAAATCAGTAACTTGAGCAGTTGGCGGCAGGAGACAACAATGCACATGGAGCAAGTGATTTTGCAATGACAGAGCTGAGCTGTGCCAAACTGCCTTGTGATTAGGCACTGCAGTAATTAGGAACTGACATTCCAACAGCCTATTTCTCTTCTCCCTTGGGAACTCGTTACAGGACACGTGGGGCCACTGACATTTTGCCTTGTCCACTTGGTAACAGTTGTGTCTCAACTATCACACACAGACGTCTGAGCACAATCTCTGCTGCTCTTTCTAGGATTCAGAAGAAGTATTCCATGCCTTAATATTCTGTGGATACATCTTGGGCTATGGGCAGGGCTTAGGGCTTTTAGGGCACCTTGCAGATCTCTCCCCATGTGCAGTTGCCAAGTGCAGCACTGCGGGTTGCTAAGGAACTACCAGTAACTTTCCGATGGATTTGCTGGCAGCCAGAATCGAGAATTCAGGACTGTGAAGCTGTAGCCCCAAAGAGCAGGGAGGTGCTCTAAGGCACCACCTTTGTTTTAGCAATGGAGAGCGAGTGAGCGCGTCCTTGTCTGAAAGAAAGCGCTGCCCTGCGTGCCTGCCTTCCGGCAGCTGAGGAGGACAAAGTGCCAAATGTATTTTGCAGGCTGGCACCAGTCTGTGCTTCTTGTGCCTTTTCAGCACGGCTCTAGCCAAAGCTGCATCCACAGCTCACACCAGAGGGGAAAGCCCCTCAAGAGCAGCAGAGTCTGCAGGGGCTGTTGACATTTACCTCTCCTCCTGTGGCAGTGTCGAGTGCTTTAAACACCTCTCCAAAACTCCTAGAAACAAAAGAGAAGCAGAGAAAGGAGAAGCCATTTAGATCTTGCAGTGAAAGCCAGCCCACACAGGAGATCTGTGCTGTAAATGCCTAAAACCTGCAGGACACTGGAAGCATGGAGATGTCCTTGACAATGCCTTCTGAGCACACTTAGAAATTCTGATCAGCACTGACAATCTAAGCCCAGTGCCTGAACACATTTGCAGCTTGTCTGACTTCACGCCTGATACCTATTCCACCAGCAAAACACTTGATGCATAGTTATGTAAAATTAGCATTGCTTGGACTCACCCACTGCCAATATTTTCCAGTTCAATGTATTTGATGATGGGATTTTCCATCTTCACCATTCTCCCTGAGGGAAACAAAATGCAAGATGTTTACTTTAAAGCAGAGATCCCACCTTCTCAGAGATACAAAAGGCAGCCACACTGTCTGGGGCTCTGAGCCCTCGCTTGGTTAGCCAGCTCTGAGCTGGCTAACAACAACAGGAACAGGAACTGGAAACACAAGAAAAGAACAGCACGTCCACAGCGCAAGTCTGGCTGGCACAGAGACTGATTTCTTGCATCCTTTGAAGTCAGAGGCCTCTTGACAGCAGAGGAGTCTCCTCTCAGAGGAGACTGAGACCAGAAGAGAATACCTACCAAGGAAAATAAGTTTGTCATCTTGAAACGTTTAGGAGAGCTGGATCTAGCAGTGCCTTTGTTTTCTTGGCAATAAAGACTGCGAGATTTAGAAAAGGTTTCCGACTTGCTAAGATTAAATGCACCTGCACATCCAGAATCAATTGGTCTGAACAGATGTCAAGTTCAGAACAGGAGGAATATTGCCAAGTGTTCCCATCTTTTCCACCTTGCAGCAGTTTGCCATAAGAATGCCTCTGCGTTAGTAAACCAGAGCAGCTCATGCCAGAACCAATTGCGACGGGGCTTTCAGCATCAAGACCCTCACCCTTTATGAGCAGGCTGAGCTCAAAGACGCCCCTGCCCGTGCCCTGCGTGAAGAACCACGCCGCTTCTCTTCACCCTGACAGCGCGGATCAGTCGCTCCCATTGCACTCGCCCTCTCGGCACCGCACATGTCCCCATCTTCCCAACTCGGCACGGCGGGCACAGGCACAGAAGACAGCAATGCTCCTCAGGCACCCCTGTGACACAGAGAGCTGCCCAGAGCAGATGCTGACCCTCTTGTGAGTCCAGGCCGTGCGAGGCAGAAGCCGGCCCAGAGAAGGGGCTGCTGCCTCAGGCAGCTCCGCGCTGCAGCAGCCGGGCAGCAGCGGGACCCTCCCAGCTAAGGGAGGCTCCAGCCTCTGCAGTCCCTCCAGCCCCCAGGGACAGGGCAGCGACCACAACAAGGCTGGCAAAGCCCAAGCATGAGCACTGACAGACACTGATGGGAAGAAGCCACAGCCAGCCTGAGCCCTGTACAAGCTTTTGCCCCCATTCAGGACACAACAGGATGGGCTTTGAGATCAGCCCCACCGAGGTGTGGATCAGTGCCCTTTTTGTCCCAACAGGTGATGGTAGACACAGAATCCACTGGGCTCTCTTCTCAATTCTTCCAGGTCTTATCTGAGAGCACAGCACTGGCAGCTCGTATGGGCAAGAAGCAGATTCATTGGGTTGTGCTGCAGAATCACAAAGGGCTTGATTTGTTCTCCTGGAGACTGATCTCAGCAGGGCTTCTACCAGTGGCTAGAACTAAGGCAGTCACAGCCTTCTGCTGATGCAGGAACAATTCCTGCTTCTGCCTTCGGCAGAGAGGGAAGCCCAGGCAATCTCCAGCCAGTCTAAGCTGCCCTCAGAGGCAGCAGGAACACCCAGAGCTCTCTCTTGCTGCCTTGGAGCAATGCCAGCACTTCTGTGACACTGAAGTGAGGAGAACCCTTTGGTACAGCTCTGCTGACATGTGCACACAATACACTGTCCCTCAGATAAGAAAGATAGCAGACGTACTGTGTTGCTCCAGGGAGTCACCCGCCATCTCCAGTTGCTGAGCAGCAGCTGGGTCAGCACGGGAGGTGAACCAAGTGCTCAGGCTCCACGTCTTCGGCTGGGGAGCAAAGGCTCCTTGGGACGGCGATGCTGCAGCAGCTTCAGTGTCAGATTTGGTGTAGATCTGAGAGAAGAAATGAGTTGATGTCAGGAAGGTGTGGCAGAGATTGCCCTGAAATGCAAGAGAGATTGCCATTTGAAATGCAAGCCCTTAGGAAGCTGCTGTCAGCCACATGCAGAGATCCTCAACCGGATTGCTTTGGATGTCCACTTGTGAAACCAAATGCTCAAAACCAAAGGCTGGTTTTACTCAAGTTCATAGCCACTTTCTTGTTCTAAAGGATGACTGCAGCAACGACCGCTCCAATTCCTCCCAAAGACTCCTTTCCCCCTCCTAGGTCTGCAGATACATTTGCAGCTCCTCATTCTAATGTTCTACCTCCTGCCATGAAATTCTCTTTTTCTGCACCTTCCTTGGGACGTGCTTATCCTGCAGCCTCTCTGGATGGTACAGTTCCTGGGCCTCATGCCAGCTTCGGGGCTCTTGGTTGCCCGTCATTTGCTGGAACTCTCTGCAGGCTGCCAGGTAGGATGGGGAACCTTCCACCTGAAGTCAAACAGAACAAAGCAGTCAGAGACTACAGCTTGTCCCCGTCAGCCAGGAGTCATCGACTGGGAAGAAAGTAAAGGACAGGAGGAGATTCACAAGGGATACAGACAGCTTGTAGCTCATATTCCAAATCTATGTGAATGACCATGTTCACCTGCAAAAACACCTCAAGAAACAAGGTCACCTGGAAGAAGCCAGCAGGAGTTCATTGGGATGACTGCTGGCTAAATGGCCAAGGGAGTAATGCCACTGTCTAGAGCATCAGCTGAGATTCAGCAGAGCAGGAAGTGTCCTTGAGAGCAGCTCTGACAGAGGCCTCATCAGGATGGCACTCAGAGGCAACACCCCACCCCCCTGCTGCTCTGCACTGCAAAGGCAAGGAGGGCAGAAACCACCCCTTGGGTGACTGCAGTGCCTATTGATATTTCACTCGCTTTTCTAAAGCCTTTTGCTCCTGAAGGAGGCAATTAATTTTCTCTTTGATGATTTTAATTTTTTTGTCTGGCCTCTTCTTCCTTGCCTTGATCCTAGCCTCAGTTTCCTGCAGCTGCGCCGGCACCTGTTTTTCCATGTGCTGTAAATAACAACGGAAAGGACTCTCTTTCATGAGTGGAGTGGCTGCCATTCTTTCATTCACCTGTTTTTGTTGACTGTCCCTCTGCATAGGGAGATTCTTCTCCTCTTGGATGTCTTCATTCCCCCTCTTCACTGCCATGTCACTCTGAGCTTCGGGCAGCTCTGCTTGTGGTTCTACCTTGATGTTCTGTGCACACAAATGCAGAGCAAGTGACTGGGAGCTGCCATCAGACTCAGCTTTTCCCTCTTTTAGCCTCAAAATCACATTGGTTCATCCCCTTTCTTCTGCTTCCCTACCCACATCTGCTTCCATTGAACCCTCCTGTCCCAGGGCTGTTCTCTGCAGATTCCAAGGCTCTGTGCTTCCAGTGCCTGTGGGATTCCTGGCCTCCTCAGTCCCAAGAGCTGTTGTTTATGCCCTTCTTCCTGCCCTTCCCTCTGTGCCCTGGCCAGTCAGGCTTACCTGGTCTTTCTCCTGTGGCACTTCCACCTGCTGCCCGAGCTGCTCTTCCTGCTCTCGGGCTGGGAACAGCTCTCCCTGAGTCTGGCATGGTGTCTCTGATGAAGCACTCTGCTCCTGCTCTCTCTCTAGAAGCACCTGCACAGAAAGCAAGAGAAGATGGGTTTCAGCTTCCCATATGACCTTTGTGGGCCAAGACCCAAAGACTGCTGGGCTCAAACGTTCCCAAAGCACTGTGCTGCCGCTCTGCTGGGTCATTCTCTGTTTGAGGGGAGGCACAGATTCCAAAGTGACCCTGGCCCTACAATCAGGGGCCATCTGGGACTGAAGCTGCAAGAGCCTCTCAGGCAGCTGACAGGGAAGGTGTGGCATTTCTCAAGGGTCTGGTAAGGGCCTCCCTCTGCTTCTACCATGTCCTGTTTGTCTCTCCTCAAGGGATGCATTTAGGTGAGCACTGCATCTTCCACTGCTTTGGAGCAGAGCCAGGAAGATTCAAATAGATAGATAGATAAACAGATCTCACTTTTATAATCTCTCTTTACTATACTGTGGGATTTACATTCTTTGAACGGAGAGAGATCTAGATCTCTCTCCTAGGTTTTTTTTAAGGAAAGGTAGTGAGAAACTTAGAGAAGAAGAGAAAACAATATTATCTCTACTTGCTGTTCTTTTTGTTTAGTACATGAAGAATGTGTATAGTGATTGTTTACTGAAAGTGATTTGTTAATTGCATTTTAGGGATAGTTGTTTAGATTGATTAGGTAATTAGATAAAAGACTGTGTGGAGACAGTCACTTGTTTTTCTTTAGTATCTTTTTAGTATAGTATTTCTTTACTATAGTTTTACATAGTACTAGTGTAATATAACGTAGCTTAATAAAGCATTTGCTTAAACTTCTACATCATGGAGTCAAAGCATATTTTTCGCCACGTGGGGGGTCACCCTGAATCAATAATGTCCTTTCTGTCGCTACACACATCAACAGTCGGTAGCAGTGCCCCAATCAGAAGCCATCCTGAACTTGCTCTCCTGTTGCTTCAGTAACCCACACTCTTGGGGAATCTGGAGCATGTGGGTCCTTATGGAATGCAGTCAGACCCAGAGCACTGCACTGGGAACTGCACTCTTTGTGCATCTGTGCTCGGGCAAGTTCTTCTCTTGCACTTGACCACACTGATGGTGCTAAAGTGGCTGGAATCAGAAATGCAGCCCAGCCCCTCCCACCTCCTCTAATCTCTGAGGGCCAGCTGGAATTTAAACGCATTGATTTCCTGCTCAAGTCCAAAACAGCACACACTGATTCCCTGGGCTGCCAAAAGACACGGGAGCCGTTGACTGGAAAATGATGGGCAAGCCCTGCTGGCCGGTCTGGCACCAGAGCAGCTCGTTCTGCACCAACATCCCTGCCCCAAACTATGTGTTCTTGTGCAAAAATACTGCATTATCCAGAACTGCCTCTTTGAAAACTAAAATTCTAGGAGAATTTCTGCTGGTGCTGTAAAAGTGCAGGAAAGACTGAGACAAAGCTCCCTTGCTCCCTGGAGAAGGAGAAATTGCACCAGGGTTCTCTTTCTATCAAACAAAGAAATCAACAAAATATGAAAGTGTTACTCACACCACGGTCTAAAGCACTTGGATGCAGTGAGGGGATGTCTGGAAGGGAAACAGGCCTTGCGCTGAGCTTTGGATCTATGGATCTAAGGCAGCGATTTATGGAAGTCCGCCTGAAGGTGCCTCATGAGCCCCCCATTGTCCAGGCTAAAGCTCCCTCAGCACCTCCTCCCTGGCCTTGTGCTGCACCCCCTTGCCCAGCTCCCCTGTCCTTCTGTGCACACGCTGCAGCCCCTCCATGACTTTCTGCTCCCCAGGGCCCATAAGTGCACACAGCACTCCAGCTGTGGCCGCAGCGCTGCCCAGCACAGGGCCACGCTCACTGCCCTGCTCCTGCTGCCCCACTGCTGCTGGCACAGCCACCATGCCCTTGGCCTTCTTGGCCCCCTGGCCACACGCTGCCTCATCTTCAGCTGCTCAAGGCCGCCAGCCCAGCATCCTTTTGGCCCACGTGGCTCCCCAGCCACAAAGGTGCCCATTTCACTTCAGATACAGCAGGCATCATTGCAAGATGGCCTTCCTGTTCTAACACCTCATGTTCCAAGTAGATATTAGCCACTGCCCCTTCTCACCAGCGAGGGCTCCTTGTTGAGCTCCACGTGGCATCTGAGCTCCGGGTGCAGCCTGTCCCCGCACTCGCTCAGCAGGTGCCTGGACACAACCGACAGGGCGCTGGCACTATGCTTGTTCAAGTGCAGACCCTGCAGGGCCGTGACAGCCTCCGGCCTGCCCTCTGCCACTGCCCTGACAGAGTCTGCTGCTCGCTCCGGGGAGGCTGAGGTGACATCAGCCCCTGCCTGCAGCTCAGCCGTGCCCTCGGTGGTTGCGGCGCTGGTATTTCTGCGCCCAAGGCCCAGGAACCTCTGCAGTATCTGCAACAGAAAGAAGGGCAGGAAGAGAGGGACGTTCCATGGCCTGCTCCAAGCACAGCGCTGGGCCTAGCAGTGCCAGAAGGCCCAGCCCAGGTGGGGATGGCCACAGGTACCTGCGCTGGTCTGTGGAAGCAGCCGTGAGTGGGGTCCTGCTCTTCTGCCCCATCCTTGCCCGCATCTGGCAAAGAGCAAATGCAGCCAGAGCTGAGGGGCTGCGGGAGAGGCCGGAGAACATGGCCCAGCCCTGCATGGCCCAGGCAGGGACAACCCCTGGGTGCCCAGGGGACAGAGCACAGCCAGCAGGGGCAGCCCCAGCCCCTCTTACGTCCTGTCTTTGGGGACATCCTTAGGGGCAGGGATGGGATGGGGCCAGGCCGGCCGCAGGCACCAGCTCTGCGGCCCGGAGCTGCCACTCACCGTCCTGCACTGGCTGCAACTTCTCCGGCTCTGCAGGCTGCTGTGCTGGGGAGGCTGCAAGCCCTTTCTTTTTCTTGCCCCGAAGCACCCTGAAGAGCCTGAGTACTCTGCCTGCCATCTCGCTTTTTAGTCTCTAGACAACTTTGAGCCTGATACCTGGGAAAAGCTCTGATTGAGAAAGTCCCGCAGTCTGGCCGCAAGGCCAGCCGCAGGAATTACGCCTTGGAAAAGCTGCGGGTCAGTGACGAAAGAGCTGGCTGTGTGGGGCTCCTCACAGCACAGCTCTGCCACGTCCTCTCCTCTCACGTGCACCGAGCACTGTGGCGTTGCTCCGTCACCGCCAGCAGCCACTTCAGCACGTGTCACAAAGGGCCCTGTTCCATTCCATTCCATGGTAACCGTGCTGTGCCGTGTCAGCAAGGGCCCTTGGACACGCTGCCAAGTGCTCTGGGGCTACCCCAACCCTGCCCCAAATGCCTCTGATTGGAACAAATCCATTGCCCCAAGTGTATAAGACATCCTGGGACACAGCAAGCCCAGCCAAGTGCTCAGGGGAGGACTCTCCACGGTGCCAGGCCAGCACAGCCCAGCTCACTGCTGGCTCTGGAGCAGAGCAGCTTCCAGCAAGCACGGGGCAAACACATCTTGCCAAGAGTTAAAACTCACCAGATAGGGGAGGTGGCATGAATGTGTGCATCAAGGCCTTTGAATTCACAGCTCCCCAAGACAGCTTTGGGGCACTTGGCTGGACAAACAGGATCCGGCTCAGACCTGTGCTCAAAGGCGGGCAACAAACCCTGCCGCAGGTGCTTGGCTTGGTCTCTGCAGGCCCAGGCAGATGCCAAAGCTGCTCTTCACATCCTTCCCCTGCCCCTCAGCCAAGTGCGAGGACTGAAGGAAACACAGGAAGTCAAATGGAGACACTTGCACCTGTCTCATTGGGGGCTCCTGGGGAAGCAGTTTCCTTGGCAATCAAGCCCCTCTCTTCCAAGGGCACTCCCCAAATGTGTACATTTCCTGGGCAACACCAACCTGCCCTTAAGTGCGGGGTGCGGAGGTTCATGGGCATCACACCATAACCAATATGATCCAGTGAAGCTAAATTTATTATTCCTAAAAGGAGTCTATTTATAATAAATCTCTACTGTCTATGCCTCTCTAGCTAATATATGACAGGTTAATCCTAGTTGTTCACACTTCTAAAATAGAATGCGGATTGGATTATCTAAGTTTTCATGTGTCTTGCTGGGGTTGTATGGCCCCCCCATGGCTCACTTTCCCAAGCTTGCTGACAAACATGCTAAGTCCTGATGACTCTTCTTCTTGCGTCTTCTTCAAGGATATACCAACCCCATTTCTGAATATGTCCATAATTCATTCTTTGTGAACGTGTCCATTATTGCAAGCAGGCTGGATTGTGCATCGGCTCAATAAGGCCGTTGTCTTGCAAAAACTCCTCCACCTGCAAAATATCTTCAACAGTTCCCCGCTTTTGGTTTTGCACAAGCCAGACTGATTTAAAAGCACGGTCAATTTCTTTTTGCCCACAGCGTAGTAAGCAAAGCACTATTAGCAGAAATGAAAAAAGAATGAAATACAAAGCCAATAATATGTAAGATTATTTATTCATTACATAGCCAAGAATACCTAATACCAAAGCATACTAAGTCCTTGAGCCAGCCTCTTATTTCCCAGGATTTTAGCCATTCATCCAAAGAATTCAAAACAACTGTCAGCTTTATCATCTTCTCCTTAAGCAATGACACTTTCTTGTCCATAGATTCAGAGTGCTCAGAGAGATTCATGCAACACATCCCTTCAAAATCTTCACACCCATCTCTCTGTGCTAGCAACAAAAACACTATTGCAGCCCTATCCTGTAATACAGCGTGGCGTATGCTACCTACATCAGTGGTAAGCTCATTCAGTATTGCAGATGTAATGTTAATTGGTTGGTCTGTCCAACAAGCCAATTGTTTGAATTGTGTAAGGGCCTGTGATGAAGCTACTCCTGGTGTAAAAAGTGATGCCAGTATAACCAAAGGCATATTCTACAATTCTACATTATCCTTACAGTCTGAGCCTAATAGATGCACACTACGTTTTGCACATTGGAATTTGTGCCTGATGTCAAGCATCTGTTGAATGCTAGAGGCAAACAGTGTCAATTTCCCAAAATAGCACAGTCCTCCTCATGCTTTCTCAGGAATCGCAGGCTAAGTTTAATCTCCACAAATGAGAAAAACTCCAGGAGGTGACATCCTTGCAGATTTTGGTTTTAGGGATACAACCATGTCCAATTGGCACAGTCTGCCGTGGTATTGTAATACCAGGAAGAAACAGGAGATATCCAAGTGCCATCATCACCGGGTTTTCCTGATTTCTCCCTAATCAGCTCTTTACCCCTGTGGTACTCATAGAACAAACAGTAATTTCCCGGTACTGATGCCAAAATATCTAATTCCTGTGGTCACTCTCTTGTAGTATTTAAACCTTGAACGATTGTAAATGCCTGAATTCCTAACGGATTTCTAGGGATGCTTTGTTTTTCACACCAAATTTCTGTGATCATCCCATTTTGATTAGTGCACCAATTTGAACAGGCCTTACTTAAGTTGCCATAAATTTGAGCTCTGGTCTAATTTCCCATTTCTTCCATTGAGTCTAAAGGAATTCCAATGAAACAGGTGCCAAATGGATCTGAAGGTGGAGCTAGTGATAGGCAGAAAGGTTCCTGCGTTGTTCTGTTAGCCTATGGAATCCTCATGTTAGCTCGCTGCTTTATCTTGTATACCCCCTGCGTTTCTTAATCACTCCACTAAGCAACATTGTTAATATTTGCCAGACTGGTGCCATTGTCGCCCTTGTGGTCCATCATGCCTGCGCTTTGCCCAAACTGCTTTAGCTTGTTCTCACTCCAAATCTCTCAAGTGATGTGTTTGTGGTATTGCTATTCTTCCTCTACATTCTGTAGCTAGTATCTTGCTCTCTAGCACAATTTGATTTACTACAGCAATTAAAGCAAGTTTAAACTGCAATTGCAGTAACAATCTTTGCGTATATATTTCTATCAAAGATACATCTTAGAGAAAACTCTGATATCTTCGTGAGTTATGCCTTAAAAATTTAGCTAATGCCATTCTCGGGGTACTAGTGTTAAGTGTGTAAGAGCAGTTATTGCATATTATGTTGATAGGCTTAAATTATTGCTTTTCCCTCGGACCACTAATCAATTATGTTCTTGACAAACTTGTCGCCAAGTTTTTTAGTTACACTTGATACAATGAACCTTAAGCCATGGCTTACATGCACAACTATGCAGATACCAAGCATTTTCTCTCTTATTTACAACTTGTGAGGGAAGTGAAGGTCCATGTTGCTGGAATCCAACGAATGCCTTTATCTGTAAGTAAGCACATAGACCTTCTTCCTCTTCATTTCACTGTAGCTGGTCCTTGCCACAACCCTGCTGCTGGACTTTTGAACATGACCTGAATGCCGTCAGGCAATTCCTCCCTTGGATTATGTGTGAGGGCATGATGCACAAGAATATGTGCATCTTCCCTATCTCCTGCTGTTCTGAGCTAACTTGGCACAAAATTGGCTTTAGCTGTTTTTTTCTCAGGGGATAACCCTGGAGTTCCCCCTTTTTGTTTTTGCAGCATGTCCTTGAACATCTGATGGGCACGCTCAATAATTGCCTGTCCAGTAGGATTGTGAGAAATACCAGGGTCATGTCAAATACCCCATAAATTACAGAAACCTTTGAATCTTAAGGAACATCAAGCAGGACTATTGTCAGTCTTAATTGCTAAGGGGACACCTAATGCGGCGAAGAAATTGAACAAATATTTCTCAACATGACGTCTCACCTGTTAAGGGAGTACCCTATAAAACACAAGCATAGGTATCAATGCAAACATGTACCAATTTTTCCTGACCAAATTCTTATACATGAGTTATATCCATTTGCCATAACTGCGAGGGGTGAGTACCCCTAGGGCTAACACCATGCCTAAACCAATGCCATCTCGTTGACCGGTCAGGACAGGATCACGCAATACTAGAAGCATCAGCAAAGGGAATAGCAAATTGTTTACCTAACATTTTTGCAGATTGATGAAGAAATGCATGGGAGGTTTTGGCCTGTCAGCCTGTACCACTTCCCTGTCACCTCTGTGCCACCATGGCCCTCGGCTGCCCCACAGCCCTCAGCCCCAGCAGCAGCTCAGGGTCAGCGTCCCTTTGGCGCCACCGCCCCCTCAGCCCCCTCAGCCCCCTCTGTCTCACCGTCCTTCAGCAGCTCCTCAGGGGACAGGGCCTGGGGCAGCGGCAGCTCCCACCGCTCCAGGGACAGCCGGGGCTGGAAGTGCTGCTCCGCCCGGCCCGGCCGCCAGCTCGGACCCAGCACAGGGACAGGGGACACAGGGGGAACCGGGGCAAAAGCAAGAGGTGAAAAAGGCAGCCGAGGAGGGAAAGAGGTAAAAATGCAGCCTGGGCTTACACAGCTCAATCTATGCATCTAAACTTCCACATACCTCTTACTAAATAACTAAGCATATTTCTAGAACTATATCTAAGCATCTAAATTTAAGCATCTAAATGTAGGCGTCTAAATGTAGGCATCTAAATGTAACTCTATTAATGTATAAATGTAGATCTCAAAATCTAGAAATGTAACTAATTCTATCCCATCTAGAACAATAGAGATTAATTTAACTATATAGATGTATATATATGCACATATAAACACACCTCTGTAAATCTATAAATGTAACTATATGGATATAGAAAGAGAATTGTAGAAATCGATAATTCTATGTGTACACTAAGGGATTCCACCCGTCTGATGCTCACAGGCTCTCCCTCTGGTCCTTCTTCCCATGCAGGGCAGCCCTCCTGACAAGGCAGATCAGCTGGAAGTCTGGGAAGCAAAGGGAACACTGTGTCAATATTGGCCTCTCTGCATTATTTGCCCTTTTGGAATTAACTGCCCTTCTATCAAAGTCTGTAAAAGATGGGCCGAAAGGCAAAATCTCACTTGGCAATTTGTAGCCTGCTCTTCAAAGAGCCAGACTCCTTCCAGAAGTTTATAACTTGTGAAGTTTTGAAGTATCCCAATACACTGAAAGCCCTCAGTGTATTGGGATACTTTCGCAGGGCCAAGGGCCCCCATGAGAGCTTGAAACACAGACAGACCCAGCTGCCACAAAGAAGCCCAGCCTGGTTCTTTCTCTGTGCTGACAGAGACACCTCAGGGATGAACAGCTGGGTGACAAATGACCAGGTAATATTCGCTGAGGCATTTATGTATTAGCTGATGGACGTTGTTAGTGATTATAAGTATTTAGAAATAGCATCAGTTAGAACTCTTTTAGCTGCTTGTAATATAATAGAATCTATCAGCTTAAGTTTGCACTGCGTTGCTCATAGAAACAGTAGCGTAATGAATATAATATCTATGCATCACGTATGGAAACAACTGTGTGATGAACATATTGTGTTATAGACCCTAGCAAAACATAACGGGAAAAAAGGCTTGTGTGTAACTAAAATCAGTGTAAGGCTGTCCACTGACCAACCTGTCCAAGTGATAAAATAATCCTGACACAAACCAGAGCACCAGAGGACAATTAGAGAATGTCATGTGAAATTTAGGGAGAACCTACTAAAGCCTTATCAGAGGATGTGAAACAGCAGGAGACACAAGCAGAAATAAAATATGTTGACCTGATGCACAGGATGTCATGCAGTAAACCTGAGTGCGAAGCAGTCAAATTAAGGAGTTCCCAAAAGATCAGAAAATTCCGAAGAATGCTTGAAAAATTCATGAAACACATGAATATACTTGCCTCTCAGCAAAGTAACACCATAAAGCTAACACTGACACTTAGCACCAGGTGTTGTTTGGGTGTTAGCCCCGAGCACCACAGTGCTGCAAATATTGTCTTTTTTTATCCTATCAGTATTAAAATTTAATAATTCTAAGCAGTGAATTCTGTTTCTCACAGCTGTGAAGGAAAGAGCTCCCTAACAGGACTGCAGGCAGCACCAGCTTTGCTCAAGGATGCAGACCCAAAGTGCTCTCTCTCACCTTTAGCTCTCACTAATTTTAAGGGGTGATTTCAGATTTTCGTTGAGCTCCTGGATTTGTGACTAATGATTTCCTTGGCCTCAGAGCTTCTGCTGCTTGTATTTTTAATGTATCTCACTACAGCTATCAGCAGAGTGGCACTACATGGATTTAATGCTTGGAGACAAAAAGCTCAGATCTCTACACTGACCTTTTGCTGGGCTTTTCCTCTCTTGCTTCAAGAGTCACTCAGGGTTGCCTCCACAGCACTGACATCCTGCAGCAAACTTATCCCCACGGACATCAGCACAAAACTGGGACACCTGGCTTGGTGACACAACTGCCACAAGGTCAGGTTTATTCCCTGCTCTCTTGCCCCAGCAGAGGACTCAGTGTCAGAGCCTCTGGAGAAGCGTGGAGGGCAGGGCTCAGGCAGGTTGTGCCCGTGCACGATTTGAACTCAAGGCACCAGGAAGCACCAAGCCTGCAGACAGGAACTCAACCCTTCTCATCTCCCTCACTGCCAGAGGCAGGCTCAGAGCAGCCATCTCACCCCTCTCTGAACCAGTGGGACCTCTGTCCTTACCAAGCTCCTCGCGGTCCTGGGAATTGTTCCTGCGGCTCTCGGTGCCAGGCAAAGCTCCCTCTGCTGCAGCTCTGCCCACAGGCTCCCCTCCTGAAGACTCAGGGGCAACAATAATATTGCCCTTGAAAGAGAAACAGACAGGCAGAAAACCTTCCACCACTTACAAAAAACACCTGGTCCAAAAACTCCATGGCTCACACACTTCATCCCTTCTTCCTAACAACAACTCTGGGACCCAAAGCCCTTCAACAGTCAGAAAAATTGACTTCTCAAACACAGTCCAAAAGCTGTCAGAGCTGACAATGTTGAACATGGGGGTGACACTGAACACATGAAATGGCTGCTAAGCAGGAGTCCTGCCAGCTCCTGGCAAAGGGATGTGCTTCTTCCTCCACAGCCCTGAGCACAGCAGTCTCATCCAGGCTGCAGCTTGGCAGGGACAGCATGGGAACACACATCTCTTCCCACAGAGATGCCCAAGAGCAAGGGGAAAGAGCTCTGCAACATGGACAGCAAGACTGGCCAGTTTGCCCAGCTGAGGATTTCCCAGATGGAAACTGGACTGCAGGCAGCAGCTTACTGAGAGGACAAGAAAGCTGCAGCTGCAGCCCAGCCCCAGCCAGGGCTCTGGGAGCTCCCACACACACGGCAGGGCTCACACAGCAGCAGCAGCTGCAGCCCAGCCCTTGCTTTGCCTTGGCCTTCCCACCCAAAAGAGGCACAGCCCACATCTGCTGCTGCAACAGAGGCACCTCTGGCGTGCCCCTCCCTGCCCGGGACACTGGGCCTTCAGTGCCACTTCCCCAAACACTCTTCTCTTTTTCCCATCAAACAAAGCCCCTTAGAACCTACAAAGCTTCCACTTCCTCCCCACAAATGCTGCTGCATCAGCGGTTCTTCCCAGTACATAAGCAAAAGATACCGCGGGGTACGGAGGGCAGAGTTCTTGACCCTTGCCACTTCACGTACGAGCTTGCCAAGTGATAATCATCCCTTATACGCCATATGTCAATACCATCTCCTCCTATTTTCGGTTCGTCACTTTTCTGTCTCCGCCTTCCTCACCACCTTTACCACGCATGCGCCACCACTCAGTTTGGTGGTCACACAAGTCTTTGGGGGTCGTCACTGATGAAGGCCCTGTAGTCTTCTTCATTGTCCTTTAATTCACCTTTGGGTTACACATGCGCATCAAGCCAGTATATAGCCAGTACAGCCAATGTAAGCCAAGACTAACGTATCACTCCCTCTACATATCAAGGCAATAAATCCCTTAGAATTAGCATTTGTTTGGACCGAACCAGGTTCTTGCTCATTTTTAGCACCTGTATCTTCAGCTTCATTCCTGTGGTCCTTGAGAACAGCTGCTGGGAAGAGGGGTGGAGCCCCTCCTCTCCCTCTCTTCTTTGGCATTACAACTTTTTAACTATTTATTATTCTCAAATATTAATTACTCTATCAATATCAATTACTGTTTCAAATTTTATCAGCACGAATGATACCTATTTATCACAATAATGGAGCTCTGCGCATTGTGTTTTAAGGCTCACAAGCAGGTATGGTGTTTGAAAGAAGCAAGCAGTGTTTTAACAAAAGCTACGTGTGCTTATAGTGGTTGCACAGAACTACTGTCAAAATGCTTTTGCTTTGTGTGAGTGGTCAAAAAACTTTTCAAGTAAGTTGTGCCATTAAGTTCATTGCCTCCAGCCAGGGATGTGAGCTGCTGGCATCTTCCCACTGTAACAACCATGTCATGAGACTGATGCTGGAAAACAAACAGCTCGAGGCGCGTTCCTCAGCAGTCCCGTCCGTTTCGTGATTCGTACAGAGA
This sequence comes from Melozone crissalis, assembly GCF_028551555.1. Classification (NCBI taxonomy): domain Eukaryota; kingdom Metazoa; phylum Chordata; class Aves; order Passeriformes; family Passerellidae; genus Melozone; species Melozone crissalis. The sequence continues at coordinate 13,126,122 of NW_026535783.1, read as the reverse complement.
CCCGCGGCCAGCAATACTCAGCTGAGGACCAGAAGAGAGCGGAATAGCCCGGGCACTGCAGCTTCACTGCAAGGCATCCGGCAGCCTTGAGGGTACAAAGCGAGCACAGGTCGGAGCTCCTCGTGTCCGGAGCGAGCCCGGAGCAGCTCTCCCAGGCCGCAGCCCCTCCCAGGCCCAGCTCCGGGCGCAGCCGGAGCCGCTCCGCCTGCGCGGGGCCGCTGCCGGGGCGCTGTGGCGGCTCCTCCCGCGGGGCGGAGCTGAGGCGGCCCCGGCGGCCCCGGCCCGGCCCCGCTGCGCTCCGAGCGCGGCCCCGGAGCGGCCCGGCCGAGGCGGCGAGGGACGGGCGGCGAGGGGCCGGGGGCATGGGGCGCTCCGGGAACGGGCGGACATCCCGGCAGAGGGGAGAGAGACGTGGCAGAGGGAGGAGTGAGCGGGAGAGGGGAGAGATGCTGGGAGGAGGGGGAAAATCCCAGGAGAGAGGGACGAGCCCGGGAGTAGGGGAGATCACGGGACGGGGGCGGGGGTGAGATCCGTGGCAAAGGGTGGGTAGCCTTCCAAGAGGGTAGAGGCCGGGAAACAGGAAAGAGCCCTGGGAGAGGGGGGAGATCCTGGAAGAGGGAGGAGTAATCGGGAGAAGGGCAGATCCAGGGAGACGAATAAAAGCACTGGCTACAGCCCGGGAAAGGAGGGAGCTTGGGACAAAGGGTAGCTCGGGACTGGGGAAAAGCCGAGAGAGGAGGCAGAACCCAGGAGACAGGGGACAACCTGTGAACGGGGAGGAGATCCGGAGTAGAGTGGAGAGGGCCTGGGAAAGCGGGGAAAGACATGAGAGAAGAGCCCAGTGGGGGGAGTCCAGGAGCGGAGGCTCCTGCAGGCGGACTGGGAACCCGGAGAGCCCGGAATCACGGAGTCCTGCAGCCGGGCCGAGAACGGGCGCGGGTCAGTGCGGTTCGGGAGAGCGCGGCTGCGGGGCTGGCTCCGGAGGCGGAGGCGCGTGGAAAGCGCTGCTCGGCAGCCCCGGCGGCGCTGAGAGCACAGCCCTGCCCGGGGAGGCAGCGCCACGGGCGCCGCTCGGCTTCCCAGCTCGGCCACGGCACCGCTCGGCTTCGCCGCCGGATCCGCGGCAGCTCGGAGCATCGCTCCCTGCCCGGGCCCGAGGCTCACCTGCGCCAGGTGCACCAGCGCATCGCCTCTGCCTTGACAACCCAGAGCGAGCAGTGCCCGGCAGGGACTGCAGATCCCCATTGGTGGCAGAGAAAGAAGAGCAAGGAATCTTCCATGGGAGAACCTAGGCAATAGGATGGGGTGTCAGTGTCCAATGTGTTCAGATGCACTCACAATGGTGCTTTTGCTCTTGCCTCAGAACATGGAAAAGAAGTGGGCAGACACAAATCAGCAGCTGGTTGCAATATCCAGGGATCAGTTATCAGAAGAAAATGCTAAGCAACTGGTGGAATGCTTAATGGATGACTGATTACCATTTGCCAAGTAATCTGGATTTGTTAGGGGCAGCATACTTCTGTCTCAAAAATTACTCTACAGATATTCTTAAGAAAATTTTGAAGAAAGGCTCATACACCCACATTTTAATGCAGTTGCTGTGGGTTTCATAAATGAAATCTGCTTTTATGTGTCAATGTTCCTAAAGATATGTGGGGTTTTTTTTTCACACATGCATGCATGCTAAATTTGAGAATCTAAGGTAAGGTCTTTTTATAGGGGATATGGAAGAGACAGGTCTTCAGCTAGCAATATGTCAGTGAGAGACAGCTGAGCGATGATTACTGAGAAGAAGAACAGGCCTGCAATAGAGGTGTGAGCTGCATTGCACAGCGCTTGCTGTGGGCCAGAGAGCACAAAGAAGTCTGGCCTAGTGGGCCTGAATATTTCTGCCAAACACTCTGCATCTCACACCTTTGCTCGGGCTCAGTGCAGAAATGCAGGATTGCAGGCGCTTCCTCCCAGAGCTGCGTGAGGTGCTGGCTCCTGCAGATGGGCCCTGCCAAGCTGTCCCTGCCTCACGCTGGCCTCGCTTCCCCTGGCACAAGAGCCGGGCCTGAAGGAGGCTGCCCTGTGCTCCAGCCTGCCGAGCAGCCCGGCTCCCTGCCCCGGTGCCCAGAGTGCTGCACACACTGCTGACCTTTGCCAGGAGTTGCAGGGCAGCCGGCAGAAGAGGAGGAATCCTCAGGCAGCCCAGCGGCCCTTGGCTGCCCTTGGCCTTTCTCTGCTGCTAGGCACACTCCAGACGGCCAATGCCTCCAGGCTGGGCTGTGTCCAGCACGGCTGCGCTTCCCCTCGGCAGCTGCCAGCTGCCACCTGGGCTCTGAGAGTGGAGGATTCGCCCGCTGCCAGGAACAGGCACCCAGGGCCCGGCTGCTGCCTCTTGCAGCTCCAAGGGCCTCCTTCCAGCCTGCCTCTGCCGGGGCTCAGCCTCCTCCGGCCTCTGCTGGGGCTGTGCTGGGGCTCCACCCCAGGCAAGGCCGGGCCCACTCTCACCTCCCAGGCGCTGACAGCTCTGCACCACAGGAGACCTTCCTGAGCACCCTCTCTGATCTTTCTGCTTTCTCACTTGAGCAAGGCTCTCCTCCAGCCAAAGAGATTATTGCATTTTGGGATACAAATCCAAGTGGTAGGAGCCCCAATGTTCTCCAGTCACAGCTGAAGGCCTGCATCTGCTCAGGGTGTTGGGTTGCCTCATTCTTCTTTTGGTTTCGCCTTCAAACGCCATTGCCCTTTCTGCCTCAAATAGAAATACCAAAGCTGGCCAAAAACAGACCAGTGGACCAGATTCCAAAGTCAGTGTGCTCTGGAGAGGATGAATGAAGAACATCCTTCTTCCCCACTTGCACACCATGCCAAAGACACCATGTCACTTTCCACCTTTAAGAAACAACAGACAATTCAGAAGAAATTCTTGAGCGTATTCGCAGAGTGAGAAGGAAGGGAATCTTCAAGGTGAGTTGTGGTTTCAGAAACTGTATTCATTTCCAATCCTACTCTGCAGTCCTATTAGACAATCCTACTCTAACCCTAACCTTAACCCTAATCCTAATCCTAATCCCAATCCTAATCCTAATCCTAATCCTAATCCTAATCTACAATCCTGCTGTAAACTGGTTGACGAATAAATGGTCTTGATGTGATTGTCACATTGTTGTCTCTCTCCTCTTCTTCACTGAAACAATCAGTGGCACCAGGCTGGACGCAGGCTCAGCAAATGTTACAAATGGATGCTGCCAAAAGGGAAAAAAAACAAATCAACAAAAAATAATGGACCATGACTTTCCAAGTTCAGTGCTTCACAGTTTTCCTCTGGCTTATAGAAGGATGCAGGAAGAGGACCAATGGGACCATCTACACCTCCATCTTTATGTGCCGGACTTTGCCATCACAGGCAAATGTGGCCCAGAATCCCACTCATCCATTTATCCAGGTGTCTTCATCTTGCTAGGATTTTTGCCCTGCCAGTGCTTTAGAAATGGTGCTTTGTTTCTTTGGAATTTCTTCTTTTCAGGAATCTCTAAAGCCTCATACTGGTCCCTCTCTTTGAAAGACAGGCACTGTGCTGATTCCCACAGGGAGACAGAGCAGTGTCTACCTTTCCATGGCCTGCCCCTCGTGTGCTGGATGGCTCCTTCCTTCCCAGCAGGGCCAGCTCAGTGGCACTGGGCCCTGCAGTTCCCTCTCTGCCACACAACCCGGCAGTAACCCTGGCACAGTTCCCGTCTGCTTGAGCGTGCCAGGCAGCAGATGGGGCTGGGACAAGTCCCTCCCAGCTGTCCCTGTTTGCGTGGCAGAAACCTCTAAGGGTGGGCTGGGGGGCGCAAACCAGGGCCACTCAGAGGCTCACAGTGAGCCCCCCACAGCCCCTCCTGCCCACAGCCAAATCTCTGACCCCTAGGCTGGGACTGGCTTCCTTGGGTTCCTGCACCACCATTTCATGTCTCTGTACTCTGCATTGCTCTACTTCAATTCTTTTGCCATTAGATAAAATTGAACACCCCACCAAATGACAAAAGAGGGAGACTGAACCAGCCAGAGGAGCTCCCTGACTCAGGAAATGCAGAGAGAGATGGAGTTACTCAGTTTTGTGAAGAACAGGCCCCCGGGAGACTTTATTGCCACTTTCCAGGACTTCAGAGTGGCTTTGAAGAAAGTGAGGGACATCTTTTATAACAGGGCCAGTTACAATAGGATGTGGGTAAATATTTTGAAACACAAATAGGATCTAATCAGAACTTGTTTACTCGGAGCATGGTGCGACCCTGGCACAGGTTGCCCCAAGAGCTTGTAGGTGCCCCATCCCTGCAAGCATTCCGGCTCCAGTGGGAAAGGGCTCTGAGCAACCTGATCTCTTTAAAGATGTCCCTGCTCATTGCAGGACACTTGCACCAGAGGACCTTTACAGGGCCCTGCCAGCCCAGCCCAGTCTAGGATTCCTCACCATTTTCATTTGAAGAGCACCAAGAGTGGAGGTGAGGAGGAAGGGGGCTCATGTGATGCCTTGGACTTGAGTGGAGGAGGAGCCCATCCCTCAGAGCCTGTTTCACCTGCAGCCCCTTCACATTTTACCTGCAGGAGCTCCCTGGCAGACCAGCGCTGCTCCTCGTCTCTCTGCAGGCAGCAGCTCAGGAAGTCACGCAGGCAAGGCGAGAATCGGTTGGGCTGCTGCAGCCGTGGGGTCCCTACTGTGGCTATCAGTTGTGTAGCCTGGAGGAAAAGGAGACACCAGGCTCCACTTGCTGCTTTCACATCTCTAAGTGCTCTCCCACCTCCCTTAGTTTAACCTCTGTTCTTCAGTGGCAGTTTCTGCCCTGGCAGAGACCCAGAGATGATTTTCCTTTACCAACCAAACACCCAAACCCTGATGCAGCCACAGCTTTTCCACCATCCCGAAGATCTTGCCTTGGCAGCTGATTTCATTGACTGACCTAGTTAGTGGGAACTACATCAGCAAAAGAACATGTGCTTCCCTAAGGATTCACACCAGCTTGAGAGGCTTTTTGGAAGAGGGACTATGCTATACAAATTAATTTCAAGGCTTAGTACATGAAAGGCATGTCTGCAGTGCTTGTTGGTCCTTTAAGCGCACGTGCCCAAGAACAAAACTCATCATTCTTTTTGTGCTTTTCTTGAAAACAATGGTAATTGGAAGGAAAGAAAGGGAATTCATCAATTAATCCCCAGGTAAGAAAATCAACATTTGCAATCTCATCTTCAGCACAGACATATTTAGATGCCTGCACAAATGTATTGGGATGAAAATTCCTGCTTGGGCACAAAGGAGCCACCTGCAGCTCTGTCTCTCAGCAGTCTGAAAATCGCAGGTTCCCATTTTGCAGCAAAAGAAAAATTGTCATGGTCAGAAGAAGGAGAGGTGCCATCTCTATCGCCACCCTCTGCTCATTTGGCTGCTCAAGTCAATGCATTAATGGTAGGCCCATGCCAGAAAGAGCCAGGAAACAAAGGGGAGGCTTTGGCAGCCTGTCCGCATCACCAGGCTCTGGCTTGGTGACACAGAGAATGTGCCTTTTGCTAGGAGAGAAACACGGTGACTGAGTGTTTCAGCAGCACTGTACAAGAAGCAGAAGAGACTCAGTGGTCTTTACACTCTCATGCCCAGGTTTCAGGCATGTTTCCCAGTGAGAAGAAACTGCTCAGGGAGTTAGGCTCATCTCTAAAGATCACAGTTTTAGAAACTTTGTTGGGTTTGTGTTGCCTTCCTTCCTTTCTGGAAAGATAACAGCAGTTGTCAGATGCTTCTTTTCTGCTCTTAAGGCCATCTCCACAGCCAAAGGACTGGAAGCACTTAAAAGGCAAAGGAAAGTGTTGCCTGAGAATAGAGTTTGTTTGGAGTTTGTTTGCATGTGGTAAGGCTTGTATTCCCCCACTGCTGAACCAAAACTACAGCAGATGCTGATGTGTTGCAGGCACATTTTTAGGAGGGGTCCTTGGTGGAAGCAGTTCAGGCAGATGGCAATGGGCTTTTGTCCAATGGCACGCAGGACAACGGACAGGTGAGAAAGACAGTGGGATCAGTGAGTATTTGCTCCTTACCGTGATGGGACTTTGGTTCCAGTAGGGAGGTTCTTGCTCTATCATTTCAATCCCCACAATTCCAAAAGACCATATGTCCACTTTGGGACCATATGGTTGACCTGTCAGCACTTCGGGCGCCAGCCACCAAGGAGTCCCGACTACCGAGCACCGTCTGCTCTGCTGAGGGCTGAGCTGAGTAGAGAGGCCAAAATCACCTGAGGAGAAAGCAAAACACTGTTTTTATTTGAATTCTGTGCAATTAGGAAAGCAAGCCAAAGAATTCCCCAGTAGAAGTGTTTGAAAATGTGCTGTTGAATCTCCTGGCATTGGCGACTTTTAAACTCCCCCCATTTTTTACACTGTCTCCAGTAGTGTCTTTTGTTCTTTGGAAGCTTTAGACTTGTAACTCCCTCCCTCGGGAAGGGACACACACAGAGCAAGGCCACTCTTGACTGCTTGTTCCTTCTCCTGTCCCTGTGCACGTTGCAACTGTGCCCTCAGCTCACAGCGGGTGTCCCTGCGCTGCCACCAGCACCATTTTTGGGGAGCTGGCTGTCACTCCAAGCAGCCCCACCCCCACATCCCTGGAATGCTGCTCCTGACCAAGAATACACTGACCCAGCTTGACAGAACCATCGGTTTTGAGAAGGATGTTATCACTCTTCACATCTCTATGGATCACATGGTTTGTGTGAAGAAAATGCAGTCCTTGCAGGCACTGAGAGAGAAAACAGAAAGAGGAGGGCAAAAATGAGTGATGTGATTTCATCCCACAAGAAAGGCAACAAAGAATCCAAAAGATTCCCTCTCCAGGGAAATGGGCAGTAATGGCAGAACACAGTGCCACTGAGAGGAAGTGCTTGCTGCTCCAACACTTGCAGAGCAAGACCTTTCTGAGGAAAGGCATGTCAGCTTCTGAAAGAGCAACAGCCAGGATGCAAACCAGCCAGGATGACTGCTGCTGCAGTGCATGTGCTCAGAAGCAAAGAGCCTTTTGGCTGCACTCCTGTCCTTGGATGCTGAGGCCTGAGAGAAACGAGTCTCTCTCTTTTTTCTTTGCTGATCATTTCAAATCAAGCCACCAGCACCTTTGCTTTCACAGGCAAGGAATGCAGTGAAGACAGACTCCAGGCAAACATTTAGAGAGGCAAGGTGGAGAACAGCAAATAAAAAGACATGAGCCAGAGCAAGAATACAACAGCAGGAGAGAAGAGTACTGGCACTGAGTACAGGGAGTGCAGGGGCACTGGCAGGCCTTTCACTTGAGATGCTTTTACTTGCCCATAGCATAGCAGCAACACAGAACCAAAGCTTGGCACAGGAAATCACTGCAGGTCTGAGCCCCTGTTTCCCAGACAATCCTGCCCAAGCCCTTGGACACACAGATGGGATTGCTGACCTCGCGACTGATGGCTGCTGCCTCATCTTCATACAGGGAGGTCGTGCTGAGGATATCGTTCAGGGTGCCTCCGTCCATGTACTCCAGCACCAGCCAGAGTTCCTCACCCACAAGGTAGCTGAAAGAAGGAAACAAGGCCCTGGAGATGAGCATGCATGGCTATGTTGATTTTTGCTTCCAGGTTTCTTATTTCCAGATGCCTTTGTGACAAGGACAGAATCATAGGAATAGATATTCCCTCTTGGCTGTGCATTGTTTGCAAGCTGTGCAGTCTCAAGGAGAAAGGCACAGCTGTGAAAAAGGAGATGTCTTAGATGGCTGACAAGTGAAAAATGCAGTTTAGAAACAGCCCAGATAAAAAACCGTTCAGGCATGGTGTTTCTGGAAAGAAGCACCTAGTCTTCCTGGCATGCCCAGCAATGGCAAAGAGTGGCAACAATCCAAGGGAAATCCATTTTAGGAGGGTTCATCAGCACTTCAGAAGCTTGAAAAAATCAATCCCAAATAAATGTGGAGGCAGTAAACTTCGAGTCTGATGACTAAGGAAGATACAGCTGATCCAGGTATTGAATAATTTTGGAATAATTTTCAAACTAGGTGTGCCAGGGAAGACTCATGCAGACAGGATGCACTCTCTTCTCATCCATTGGAGATGAGTAGAGAGATAGGAATAAATAAAAATTAACAGCTCTACTTTCTGCCACTGACCAAAGTGGGTTTTTAACCTCTCATGTTTGCTGTATGTAAATGCACACATGGGATAAGACCATAACCACTCACCTGTCTAAATAATTCACAACATTGGGACTCCTGTACCTCTTCATGATTTGGATTTCATTAACACTTCGTTCCATCCTCCTTGGTCCTTGAATATCTATTTTCTTTATGGCCACCTAAAATGACATTGAAAATCAGTAACTTGAGCAGTTGGCGGCAGGAGACAACAATGCACATGGAGCAAGTGATTTTGCAATGACAGAGCTGAGCTGTGCCAAACTGCCTTGTGATTAGGCACTGCAGTAATTAGGAACTGACATTCCAACAGCCTATTTCTCTTCTCCCTTGGGAACTCGTTACAGGACACGTGGGGCCACTGACATTTTGCCTTGTCCACTTGGTAACAGTTGTGTCTCAACTATCACACACAGACGTCTGAGCACAATCTCTGCTGCTCTTTCTAGGATTCAGAAGAAGTATTCCATGCCTTAATATTCTGTGGATACATCTTGGGCTATGGGCAGGGCTTAGGGCTTTTAGGGCACCTTGCAGATCTCTCCCCATGTGCAGTTGCCAAGTGCAGCACTGCGGGTTGCTAAGGAACTACCAGTAACTTTCCGATGGATTTGCTGGCAGCCAGAATCGAGAATTCAGGACTGTGAAGCTGTAGCCCCAAAGAGCAGGGAGGTGCTCTAAGGCACCACCTTTGTTTTAGCAATGGAGAGCGAGTGAGCGCGTCCTTGTCTGAAAGAAAGCGCTGCCCTGCGTGCCTGCCTTCCGGCAGCTGAGGAGGACAAAGTGCCAAATGTATTTTGCAGGCTGGCACCAGTCTGTGCTTCTTGTGCCTTTTCAGCACGGCTCTAGCCAAAGCTGCATCCACAGCTCACACCAGAGGGGAAAGCCCCTCAAGAGCAGCAGAGTCTGCAGGGGCTGTTGACATTTACCTCTCCTCCTGTGGCAGTGTCGAGTGCTTTAAACACCTCTCCAAAACTCCTAGAAACAAAAGAGAAGCAGAGAAAGGAGAAGCCATTTAGATCTTGCAGTGAAAGCCAGCCCACACAGGAGATCTGTGCTGTAAATGCCTAAAACCTGCAGGACACTGGAAGCATGGAGATGTCCTTGACAATGCCTTCTGAGCACACTTAGAAATTTTGATCAGCACTGACAATCTAAGCCCAGTGCCTGAACACATTTGCAGCTTGTCTGACTTCACGCCTGATACCTATTCCACCAGCAAAACACTTGATGCATAGTTATGTAAAATTAGCATTGCTTGGACTCACCCACTGCCAATATTTTCCAGTTCAATGTATTTGATGATGGGATTTTCCATCTTCACCATTCTCCCTGAGGGAAACAAAATGCAAGATGTTTACTTTAAAGCAGAGATCCCACCTTCTCAGAGATACAAAAGGCAGCCACACTGTCTGGGGCTCTGAGCCCTCGCTTGGTTAGCCAGCTCTGAGCTGGCTAACAACAACAGGAACAGGAACTGGAAACACAAGAAAAGAACAGCACGTCCACAGCGCAAGTCTGGCTGGCACAGAGACTGATTTCTTGCATCCTTTGAAGTCAGAGGCCTCTTGACAGCAGAGGAGTCTCCTCTCAGAGGAGACTGAGACCAGAAGAGAATACCTACCAAGGAAAATAAGTTTGTCATCTTGAAACGTTTAGGAGAGCTGGATCTAGCAGTGCCTTTGTTTTCTTGGCAATAAAGACTGCGAGATTTAGAAAAGGTTTCCGACTTGCTAAGATTAAATGCACCTGCACATCCAGAATCAATTGGTCTGAACAGATGTCAAGTTCAGAACAGGAGGAATATTGCCAAGTGTTCCCATCTTTTCCACCTTGCAGCAGTTTGCCATAAGAATGCCTCTGCGTTAGTAAACCAGAGCAGCTCATGCCAGAACCAATTGCGACGGGGCTTTCAGCATCAAGACCCTCACCCTTTATGAGCAGGCTGAGCTCAAAGACGCCCCTGCCCGTGCCCTGCGTGAAGAACCACGCCGCTTCTCTTCACCCTGACAGCGCGGATCAGTCGCTCCCATTGCACTCGCCCTCTCGGCACCGCACATGTCCCCATCTTCCCAACTCGGCACGGCGGGCACAGGCACAGAAGACAGCAATGCTCCTCAGGCACCCCTGTGACACAGAGAGCTGCCCAGAGCAGATGCTGACCCTCTTGTGAGTCCAGGCCGTGCGAGGCAGAAGCCGGCCCAGAGAAGGGGCTGCTGCCTCAGGCAGCTCCGCGCTGCAGCAGCCGGGCAGCAGCGGGACCCTCCCAGCTAAGGGAGGCTCCAGCCTCTGCAGTCCCTCCAGCCCCCAGGGGCAGGGCAGCGACCACAACAAGGCTGGCAAAGCCCAAGCATGAGCACTGACAGACACTGATGGGAAGAAGCCACAGCCAGCCTGAGCCCTGTACAAGCTTTTGCCCCCATTCAGGACACAACAGGATGGGCTTTGAGATCAGCCCCACCGAGGTGTGGATCAGTGCCCTTTTTGTCCCAACAGGTGATGGTAGACACAGAATCCACTGGGCTCTCTTCTCAATTCTTCCAGGTCTTATCTGAGAGCACAGCACTGGCAGCTCGTATGGGCAAGAAGCAGATTCATTGGGTTGTGCTGCAGAATCACAAAGGGCTTGATTTGTTCTCCTGGAGACTGATCTCAGCAGGGCTTCTACCAGTGGCTAGAACTAAGGCAGTCACAGCCTTCTGCTGATGCAGGAACAATTCCTGCTTCTGCCTTCGGCAGAGAGGGAAGCCCAGGCAATCTCCAGCCAGTCTAAGCTGCCCTCAGAGGCAGCAGGAACACCCAGAGCTCTCTCTTGCTGCCTTGGAGCAATGCCAGCACTTCTGTGACACTGAAGTGAGGAGAACCCTTTGGTACAGCTCTGCTGACATGTGCACACAATACACTGTCCCTCAGATAAGAAAGATAGCAGACGTACTGTGTTGCTCCAGGGAGTCACCCGCCATCTCCAGTTGCTGAGCAGCAGCTGGGTCAGCACGGGAGGTGAACCAAGTGCTCAGGCTCCACGTCTTCGGCTGGGGAGCAAAGGCTCCTTGGGACGGCGATGCTGCAGCAGCTTCAGTGTCAGATTTGGTGTAGATCTGAGAGAAGAAATGAGTTGATGTCAGGAAGGTGTGGCAGAGATTGCCCTGAAATGCAAGAGAGATTGCCATTTGAAATGCAAGCCCTTAGGAAGCTGCTGTCAGCCACATGCAGAGATCCTCAACCGGATTGCTTTGGATGTCCACTTGTGAAACCAAATGCTCAAAACCAAAGGCTGGTTTTACTCAAGTTCATAGCCACTTTCTTGTTCTAAAGGATGACTGCAGCAACGACCGCTCCAATTCCTCCCAAAGACTCCTTTCCCCCTCCTAGGTCTGCAGATACATTTGCAGCTCCTCATTCTAATGTTCTACCTCCTGCCATGAAATTCTCTTTTTCTGCACCTTCCTTGGGACGTGCTTATCCTGCAGCCTCTCTGGATGGTACAGTTCCTGGGCCTCATGCCAGCTTCGGGGCTCTTGGTTGCCCGTCATTTGCTGGAACTCTCTGCAGGCTGCCAGGTAGGATGGTGAACCTTCCACCTGAAGTCAAACAGAACAAAGCAGTCAGAGACTACAGCTTGTCCCCGTCAGCCAGGAGTCATCGACTGGGAAGAAAGTAAAGGACAGGAGGAGATTCACAAGGGATACAGACAGCTTGTAGCTCATATTCCAAATCTATGTGAATGACCATGTTCACCTGCAAAAACACCTCAAGAAACAAGGTCACCTGGAAGAAGCCTGCAGGAGTTCATTGGGATGACTGCTGGCTAAATGGCCAAGGGAGTAATGCCACTGTCTAGAGCATCAGCTGAGATTCAGCAGAGCAGGAAGTGTCCTTGAGAGCAGCTCTGACAGAGGCCTCATCAGGATGGCACTCAGAGGCAACACCCCACCCCCCTGCTGCTCTGCACTGCAAAGGCAAGGAGGGCAGAAACCACCCCTTGGGTGACTGCAGTGCCTATTGATATTTCACTCGCTTTTCTAAAGCCTTTTGCTCCTGAAGGAGGCAATTAATTTTCTCTTTGATGATTTTAATTTTTTTGTCTGGCCTCTTCTTCCTTGCCTTGATCCTAGCCTCAGTTTCCTGCAGCTGCGCCGGCACCTGTTTTTCCATGTGCTGTAAATAACAACGGAAAGGACTCTCTTTCATGAGTGGAGTGGCTGCCATTCTTTCATTCACCTGTTTTTGTTGACTGTCCCTCTGCATAGGGAGATTCTTCTCCTCTTGGATGTCTTCATTCCCCCTCTTCACTGCCATGTCACTCTGAGCTTCGGGCAGCTCTGCTTGTGGTTCTACCTTGATGTTCTGTGCACACAAATGCAGAGCAAGTGACTGGGAGCTGCCATCAGACTCAGCTTTTCCCTCTTTTAGCCTCAAAATCACATTGGTTCATCCCCTTTCTTCTGCTTCCCTACCCACATCTGCTTCCATTGAACCCTCCTGTCCCAGGGCTGTTCTCTGCAGATTCCAAGGCTCTGTGCTTCCAGTGCCTGTGGGATTCCTGGCCTCCTCAGTCCCAAGAGCTGTTGTTTATGCCCTTCTTCCTGCCCTTCCCTCTGTGCCCTGGCCAGTCAGGCTTACCTGGTCTTTCTCCTGTGGCACTTCCACCTGCTGCCCGAGCTGCTCTTCCTGCTCTCGGGCTGGGAACAGCTCTCCCTGAGTCTGGCATGGTGTCTCTGATGAAGCACTCTGCTCCTGCTCTCTCTCTAGAAGCACCTGCACAGAAAGCAAGAGAAGATGGGTTTCAGCTTCCCATATGACCTTTGTGGGCCAAGACCCAAAGACTGCTGGGCTCAAACGTTCCCAAAGCACTGTGCTGCCGCTCTGCTGGGTCATTCTCTGTTTGAGGGGAGGCACAGATTCCAAAGTGACCCTGGCCCTACAATCAGGGGCCATCTGGGACTGAAGCTGCAAGAGCCTCTCAGGCAGCTGACAGGGAAGGTGTGGCATTTCTCAAGGGTCTGGTAAGGGCCTCCCTCTGCTTCTACCATGTCCTGTTTGTCTCTCCTCAAGGGATGCATTTAGGTGAGCACTGCATCTTCCACTGCTTTGGAGCAGAGCCAGGAAGATTCAAATAGATAGATAGATAAACAGATCTCACTTTTATAATCTCTCTTTACTATACTGTGGGATTTACATTCTTTGAACGGAGAGAGATCTAGATCTCTCTCCTAGGTTTTTTTTAAGGAAAGGTAGTGAGAAACTTAGAGAAGAAGAGAAAACAATATTATCTCTACTTGCTGTTCTTTTTGTTTAGTACATGAAGAATGTGTATAGTGATTGTTTACTGAAAGTGATTTGTTAATTGCATTTTAGGGATAGTTGTTTAGATTGATTAGGTAATTAGATAAAAGACTGTGTGGAGACAGTCACTTGTTTTTCTTTAGTATCTTTTTAGTATAGTATTTCTTTACTATAGTTTTACATAGTACTAGTGTAATATAACGTAGCTTAATAAAGCATTTGCTTAAACTTCTACATCATGGAGTCAAAGCATATTTTTCGCCACGTGGGGGGTCACCCTGAATCAATAATGTCCTTTCTGTCGCTACACACATCAACAGTCGGTAGCAGTGCCCCAATCAGAAGCCATCCTGAACTTGCTCTCCTGTTGCTTCAGTAACCCACACTCTTGGGGAATCTGGAGCATGTGGGTCCTTATGGAATGCAGTCAGACCCAGAGCACTGCACTGGGAACTGCACTCTTTGTGCATCTGTGCTCGGGCAAGTTCTTCTCTTGCACTTGACCACACTGATGGTGCTAAAGTGGCTGGAATCAGAAATGCAGCCCAGCCCCTCCCACCTCCTCTAATCTCTGAGGGCCAGCTGGAATTTAAACGCATTGATTTCCTGCTCAAGTCCAAAACAGCACACACTGATTCCCTGGGCTGCCAAAAGACACGGGAGCCGTTGACTGGAAAATGATGGGCAAGCCCTGCTGGCCGGTCTGGCACCAGAGCAGCTCGTTCTGCACCAACATCCCTGCCCCAAACTATGTGTTCTTGCGCATAAATACTGCATTATCCAGAACTGCCTCTTTGAAAACTAAAATTCTAGGAGAATTTCTGCTGGTGCTGTAAAAGTGCAGGAAAGACTGAGACAAAGCTCCCTTGCTCCCTGGAGAAGGAGAAATTGCACCAGGGTTCTCTTTCTATCAAACAAAGAAATCAACAAAATATGAAAGTGTTACTCACACCACGGTCTAAAGCACTTGGATGCAGTGAGGGGATGTCTGGAAGGGAAACAGGCCTTGCGCTGAGCTTTGGATCTATGGATCTAAGGCAGCGATTTATGGAAGTCCGCCTGAAGGTGCCTCATGAGCCCCCCATTGTCCAGGCTAAAGCTCCCTCAGCACCTCCTCCCTGGCCTTGTGCTGCACCCCCTTGCCCAGCTCCCCTGTCCTTCTGTGCACACGCTGCAGCCCCTCCATGACTTTCTGCTCCCCAGGGCCCATAAGTGCACACAGCACTCCAGCTGTGGCCGCAGCGCTGCCCAGCACAGGGCCACGCTCACTGCCCTGCTCCTGCTGCCCCACTGCTGCTGGCACAGCCACCATGCCCTTGGCCTTCTTGGCCCCCTGGCCACACGCTGCCTCATCTTCAGCTGCTCAAGGCCGCCAGCCCAGCATCCTTTTGGCCCACGTGGCTCCCCAGCCACAAAGGTGCCCATTTCACTTCAGATACAGCAGGCATCATTGCAAGATGGCCTTCCTGTTCTAACACCTCATGTTCCAAGTAGATATTAGCCACTGCCCCTTCTCACCAGCGAGGGCTCCTTGTTGAGCTCCACGTGGCATCTGAGCTCCGGGTGCAGCCTGTCCCCGCACTCGCTCAGCAGGTGCCTGGACACAACCGACAGGGCGCTGGCACTATGCTTGTTCAAGTGCAGACCCTGCAGGGCCGTGACAGCCTCCGGCCTGCCCTCTGCCACTGCCCTGACAGAGTCTGCTGCTCGCTCCGGGGAGGCTGAGGTGACATCAGCCCCTGCCTGCAGCTCAGCCGTGCCCTCGGTGGTTGCGGCGCTGGTATTTCTGCGCCCAAGGCCCAGGAACCTCTGCAGTATCTGCAACAGAAAGAAGGGCAGGAAGAGAGGGACGTTCCATGGCCTGCTCCAAGCACAGCGCTGGGCCTAGCAGTGCCAGAAGGCCCAGCCCAGGTGGGGATGGCCACAGGTACCTGCGCTGGTCTGTGGAAGCAGCCGTGAGTGGGGTCCTGCTCTTCTGCCCCATCCTTGCCCGCATCTGGCAAAGAGCAAATGCAGCCAGAGCTGAGGGGCTGCGGGAGAGGCCGGAGAACATGGCCCAGCCCTGCATGGCCCAGGCAGGGACAACCCCTGGGTGCCCAGGGGACAGAGCACAGCCAGCAGGGGCAGCCCCAGCCCCTCTTACGTCCTGTCTTTGGGGACATCCTTAGGGGCAGGGATGGGATGGGGCCAGGCCGGCCGCAGGCACCAGCTCTGCGGCCCGGAGCTGCCACTCACCGTCCTGCACTGGCTGCAACTTCTCCGGCTCTGCAGGCTGCTGTGCTGGGGAGGCTGCAAGCCCTTTCTTTTTCTTGCCCCGAAGCACCCTGAAGAGCCTGAGTACTCTGCCTGCCATCTCGCTTTTTAGTCTCTAGACAACTTTGAGCCTGATACCTGGGAAAAGCTCTGATTGAGAAAGTCCCGCAGTCTGGCCGCAAGGCCAGCCGCAGGAATTACGCCTTGGAAAAGCTGCGGGTCAGTGACGAAAGAGCTGGCTGTGTGGGGCTCCTCACAGCACAGCTCTGCCACGTCCTCTCCTCTCACGTGCACCGAGCACTGTGGCGTTGCTCCGTCACCGCCAGCAGCCACTTCAGCACGTGTCACAAAGGGCCCTGTTCCATTCCATTCCATGGTAACCGTGCTGTGCCGTGTCAGCAAGGGCCCTTGGACACGCTGCCAAGTGCTCTGGGGCTACCCCAACCCTGCCCCAAATGCCTCTGATTGGAACAAATCCATTGCCCCAAGTGTATAAGACATCCTGGGACACAGCAAGCCCAGCCAAGTGCTCAGGGGAGGACTCTCCACGGTGCCAGGCCAGCACAGCCCAGCTCACTGCTGGCTCTGGAGCAGAGCAGCTTCCAGCAAGCACGGGGCAAACACATCTTGCCAAGAGTTAAAACTCACCAGATAGGGGAGGTGGCATGAATGTGTGCATCAAGGCCTTTGAATTCACAGCTCCCCAAGACAGCTTTGGGGCACTTGGCTGGACAAACAGGATCCGGCTCAGACCTGTGCTCAAAGGCGGGCAACAAACCCTGCCGCAGGTGCTTGGCTTGGTCTCTGCAGGCCCAGGCAGATGCCAAAGCTGCTCTTCACATCCTTCCCCTGCCCCTCAGCCAAGTGCGAGGACTGAAGGAAACACAGGAAGTCAAATGGAGACACTTGCACCTGTCTCATTGGGGGCTCCTGGGGAAGCAGTTTCCTTGGCAATCAAGCCCCTCTCTTCCAAGGGCACTCCCCAAATGTGTACATTTCCTGGGCAACACCAACCTGCCCTTAAGTGCGGGGTGCGGAGGTTCATGGGCATCACACCATAACCAATATGATCCAGTGAAGCTAAATTTATTATTCCTAAAAGGAGTCTATTTATAATAAATCTCTACTGTCTATGCCTCTCTAGCTAATATATGACAGGTTAATCCTAGTTGTTCACACTTCTAAAATAGAATGCGGATTGGATTATCTAAGTTTTCATGTGTCTTGCTGGGGTTGTATGGCCCCCCCATGGCTCACTTTCCCAAGCTTGCTGACAAACATGCTAAGTCCTGATGACTCTTCTTCTTGCGTCTTCTTCAAGGATATACCAACCCCATTTCTGAATATGTCCATAATTCATTCTTTGTGAACGTGTCCATTATTGCAAGCAGGCTGGATTGTGCATCAGCTCAATAAGGCCGTTGTCTTGCAAAAACTCCTCCACCTGCAAAATATCTTCAACAGTTCCCCGCTTTTGGTTTTGCACAAGCCAGACTGATTTAAAAGCACGGTCAATTTCTTTTTGCCCACAGCGTAGTAAGCAAAGCACTATTAGCAGAAATGAAAAAAGAATGAAATACAAAGCCAATAATATGTAAGATTATTTATTCATTACATAGCCAAGAATACCTAATACCAAAGCATACTAAGTCCTTGAGCCAGCCTCTTATTTCCCAGGATTTTAGCCATTCATCCAAAGAATTCAAAACAACTGTCAGCTTTATCATCTTCTCCTTAAGCAATGACACTTTCTTGTCCATAGATTCAGAGTGCTCAGAGAGATTCATGCAACACATCCCTTCAAAATCTTCACACCCATCTCTCTGTGCTAGCAACAAAAACACTATTGCAGCCCTATCCTGTAATACAGCGTGGCGTATGCTACCTACATCAGTGGTAAGCTCATTCAGTATTGCAGATGTAATGTTAATTGGTTGGTCTGTCCAACAAGCCAATTGTTTGAATTGTGTAAGGGCCTGTGATGAAGCTACTCCTGGTGTAAAAAGTGATGCCAGTATAACCAAAGGCATATTCTACAATTCTACATTATCCTTACAGTCTGAGCCTAATAGATGCACACTACGTTTTGCACATTGGAATTTGTGCCTGATGTCAAGCATCTGTTGAATGCTAGAGGCAAACAGTGTCAATTTCCCAAAATAGCACAGTCCTCCTCATGCTTTCTCAGGAATCGCAGGCTAAGTTTAATCTCCACAAATGAGAAAAACTCCAGGAGGTGACATCCTTGCACATTTTGGTTTTAGGGATACAACCATGTCCAATTGGCACAGTCTGCCGTGGTATTGTAATACCAGGAAGAAACAGGAGATATCCAAGTGCCATCATCACCGGGTTTTCCTGATTTCTCCCTAATCAGCTCTTTACCCCTGTGGTACTCATAGAACAAACAGTAATTTCCCGGTACTGATGCCAAAATATCTAATTCCTGTGGTCACTCTCTTGTAGTATTTAAACCTTGAACGATTGTAAATGCCTGAATTCCTAACGGATTTCTAGGGATGCTTTGTTTTTCACACCAAATTTCTGTGATCATCCCATTTTGATTAGTGCACCAATTTGAACAGGCCTTACTTAAGTTGCCATAAATTTGAGCTCTGGTCTAATTTCCCATTTCTTCCATTGAGTCTAAAGGAATTCCAATGAAACAGGTGCCAAATGGATCTGAAGGTGGAGCTAGTGAT
This sequence comes from Melozone crissalis, assembly GCF_028551555.1. NCBI lineage: Eukaryota > Metazoa > Chordata > Aves > Passeriformes > Passerellidae > Melozone > Melozone crissalis. The sequence goes on along the minus strand of NW_026535783.1, from coordinate 13,107,711 downwards.
AGGCAGAAAGGTTCCTGCGTTGTTCTGTTAGCCTATGGAATCCTCATGTTAGCTCGCTGCTTTATCTTGTATACCCCCTGCGTTTCTTAATCACTCCACTAAGCAACATTGTTAATATTTGCCAGACTGGTGCCATTGTCGCCCTTGTGGTCCATCATGCCTGCGCTTTGCCCAAACTGCTTTAGCTTGTTCTCACTCCAAATCTCTCAAGTGATGTGTTTGTGGTATTGCTATTCTTCCTCTACATTCTGTAGCTAGTATCTTGCTCTCTAGCACAATTTGATTTACTACAGCAATTAAAGCAAGTTTAAACTGCAATTGCAGTAACAATCTTTGCGTATATATTTCTATCAAAGATACATCTTAGAGAAAACTCTGATATCTTCGTGAGTTATGCCTTAAAAATTTAGCTAATGCCATTCTCGGGGTACTAGTGTTAAGTGTGTAAGAGCAGTTATTGCATATTATGTTGATAGGCTTAAATTATTGCTTTTCCCTCGGACCACTAATCAATTATGTTCTTGACAAACTTGTCGCCAAGTTTTTTAGTTACACTTGATACAATGAACCTTAAGCCATGGCTTACATGCACAACTATGCAGATACCAAGCATTTTCTCTCTTATTTACAACTTGTGAGGGAAGTGAAGGTCCATGTTGCTGGAATCCAACGAATGCCTTTATCTGTAAGTAAGCACATAGACCTTCTTCCTCTTCATTTCACTGTAGCTGGTCCTTGCCACAACCCTGCTGCTGGACTTTTGAACATGACCTGAATGCCGTCAGGCAATTCCTCCCTTGGATTATGTGTGAGGGCATGATGCACAAGAATATGTGCATCTTCCCTATCTCCTGCTGTTCTGAGCTAACTTGGCACAAAATTGGCTTTAGCTGTTTTTTTCTCAGGGGATAACCCTGGAGTTCCCCCTTTTTGTTTTTGCAGCATGTCCTTGAACATCTGATGGGCACGCTCAATAATTGCCTGTCCAGTAGGATTGTGAGAAATACCAGGGTCATGTCAAATACCCCATAAATTACAGAAACCTTTGAATCTTAAGGAACATCAAGCAGGACTATTGTCAGTCTTAATTGCTAAGGGGACACCTAATGCGGCGAAGAAATTGAACAAATATTTCTCAACATGACGTCTCACCTGTTAAGGGAGTACCCTATAAAACACAAGCATAGGTATCAATGCAAACATGTACCAATTTTTCCTGACCAAATTCTTATACATGAGTTATATCCATTTGCCATAACTGCGAGGGGTGAGTACCCCTAGGGCTAACACCATGCCTAAACCAATGCCATCTCGTTGACCGGTCAGGACAGGATCACGCAATACTAGAAGCATCAGCAAAGGGAATAGCAAATTGTTTACCTAACATTTTTGCAGATTGATGAAGAAATACATGGGAGGTTTTGGCCTGTCAGCCTGTACCACTTCCCTGTCACCTCTGTGCCACCATGGCCCTCGGCTGCCCCACAGCCCTCAGCCCCAGCAGCAGCTCAGGGTCAGCGTCCCTTTGGCGCCACCGCCCCCTCAGCCCCCTCAGCCCCCTCTGTCTCACCGTCCTTCAGCAGCTCCTCAGGGGACAGGGCCTGGGGCAGCGGCAGCTCCCACCGCTCCAGGGACAGCCGGGGCTGGAAGTGCTGCTCCGCCCGGCCCGGCCGCCAGCTCGGACCCAGCACAGGGACAGGGGACACAGGGGGAACCGGGGCAAAAGCAAGAGGTGAAAAAGGCAGCCGAGGAGGGAAAGAGGTAAAAATGCAGCCTGGGCTTACACAGCTCAATCTATGCATCTAAACTTCCACATACCTCTTACTAAATAACTAAGCATATTTCTAGAACTATATCTAAGCATCTAAATTTAAGCATCTAAATGTAGGCGTCTAAATGTAGGCATCTAAATGTAACTCTATTAATGTATAAATGTAGATCTCAAAATCTAGAAATGTAACTAATTCTATCCCATCTAGAACAATAGAGATTAATTTAACTATATAGATGTATATATATGCACATATAAACACACCTCTGTAAATCTATAAATGTAACTATATGGATATAGAAAGAGAATTGTAGAAATCGATAATTCTATGTGTACACTAAGGGATTCCACCCGTCTGATGCTCACAGGCTCTCCCTCTGGTCCTTCTTCCCATGCAGGGCAGCCCTCCTGACAAGGCAGATCAGCTGGAAGTCTGGGAAGCAAAGGGAACACTGTGTCAATATTGGCCTCTCTGCATTATTTGCCCTTTTGGAATTAACTGCCCTTCTATCAAAGTCTGTAAAAGATGGGCCGAAAGGCAAAATCTCACTTGGCAATTTGTAGCCTGCTCTTCAAAGAGCCAGACTCCTTCCAGAAGTTTATAACTTGTGAAGTTTTGAAGTATCCCAATACACTGAAAGCCCTCAGTGTATTGGGATACTTTCGCAGGGCCAAGGGCCCCCATGAGAGCTTGAAACACAGACAGACCCAGCTGCCACAAAGAAGCCCAGCCTGGTTCTTTCTCTGTGCTGACAGAGACACCTCAGGGATGAACAGCTGGGTGACAAATGACCAGGTAATATTCGCTGAGGCATTTATGTATTAGCTGATGGACGTTGTTAGTGATTATAAGTATTTAGAAATAGCATCAGTTAGAACTCTTTTAGCTGCTTGTAATATAATAGAATCTATCAGCTTAAGTTTGCACTGCGTTGCTCATAGAAACAGTAGCGTAATGAATATAATATCTATGCATCACGTATGGAAACAACTGTGTGATGAACATATTGTGTTATAGACCCTAGCAAAACATAACGGGAAAAAAGGCTTGTGTGTAACTAAAATCAGTGTAAGGCTGTCCACTGACCAACCTGTCCAAGTGATAAAATAATCCTGACACAAACCAGAGCACCAGAGGACAATTAGAGAATGTCATGTGAAATTTAGGGAGAACCTACTAAAGCCTTATCTGAGGATGTGAAACAGCAGGAGACACAAGCAGAAATAAAATATGTTGACATGATGCACAGGATGTCATGCAGTAAACCTGAGTGCGAAGCAGTCAAATTAAGGAGTTCCCAAAAGATCAGAAAATTCCGAAGAATGCTTGAAAAATTCATGAAACACATGAATATACTTGCCTCTCAGCAAAGTAACACCATAAAGCTAACACTGACACTTAGCACCAGGTGTTGTTTGGGTGTTAGCCCCGAGCACCACAGTGCTGCAAATATTGTCTTTTTTTATCCTATCAGTATTAAAATTTAATAATTCTAAGCAGTGAATTCTGTTTCTCACAGCTGTGAAGGAAAGAGCTCCCTAACAGGACTGCAGGCAGCACCAGCTTTGCTCAAGGATGCAGACCCAAAGTGCTCTCTCTCACCTTTAGCTCTCACTAATTTTAAGGGGTGATTTCAGATTTTCGTTGAGCTCCTGGATTTGTGACTAATGATTTCCTTGGCCTCAGAGCTTCTGCTGCTTGTATTTTTAATGTATCTCACTACAGCTATCAGCAGAGTGGCACTACATGGATTTAATGCTTGGAGACAAAAAGCTCAGATCTCTACACTGACCTTTTGCTGGGCTTTTCCTCTCTTGCTTCAAGAGTCACTCAGGGTTGCCTCCAGAGCACTGACATCCTGCAGCAAACTTATCCCCACGGACATCAGCACAAAACTGGGACACCTGGCTTGGTGACACAACTGCCACAAGGTCAGGTTTATTCCCTGCTCTCTTGCCCCAGCAGAGGACTCAGTGTCAGAGCCTCTGGAGAAGCGTGGAGGGCAGGGCTCAGGCAGGTTGTGCCCGTGCACGATTTGAACTCAAGGCACCAGGAAGCACCAAGCCTGCAGACAGGAACTCAACCCTTCTCATCTCCCTCACTGCCAGAGGCAGGCTCAGAGCAGCCATCTCACCCCTCTCTGAACCAGTGGGACCTCTGTCCTTACCAAGCTCCTCGCGGTCCTGGGAATTGTTCCTGCGGCTCTCGGTGCCAGGCAAAGCTCCCTCTGCTGCAGCTCTGCCCACAGGCTCCCCTCCTGAAGACTCAGGGGCAACAATAATATTGCCCTTGAAAGAGAAACAGACAGGCAGAAAACCTTCCACCACTTACAAAAAACACCTGGTCCAAAAACTCCATGGCTCACACACTTCATCCCTTCTTCCTAACAACAACTCTGGGACCCAAAGCCCTTCAACAGTCAGAAAAATTGACTTCTCAAACACAGTCCAAAAGCTGTCAGAGCTGACAGTGTTGAACATGGGGGTGACACTGAACACATGAAATGGCTGCTAAGCAGGAGTCCTGCCAGCTCCTGGCAAAGGGATGTGCTTCTTCCTCCACAGCCCTGAGCACAGCAGTCTCATCCAGGCTGCAGCTTGGCAGGGACAGCATGGGAACACACATCTCTTCCCACAGAGATGCCCAAGAGCAAGGGGAAAGAGCTCTGCAACATGGACAGCAAGACTGGCCAGTTTGCCCAGCTGAGGATTTCCCAGATGGAAACTGGACTGCAGGCAGCAGCTTACTGAGAGGACAAGAAAGCTGCAGCTGCAGCCCAGCCCCAGCCAGGGCTCTGGGAGCTCCCACACACACGGCAGGGCTCACACAGCAGCAGCAGCTGCAGCCCAGCCCTTGCTTTGCCTTGGCCTTCCCACCCAAAAGAGGCACAGCCCACATCTGCTGCTGCAACAGAGGCACCTCTGGCGTGCCCCTCCCTGCCCGGGACACTGGGCCTTCAGTGCCACTTCCCCAAACACTCTTCTCTTTTTCCCATCAAACAAAGCCCCTTAGAACCTACAAAGCTTCCACTTCCTCCCCACAAATGCTGCTGCATCAGCGGTTCTTCCCAGTACATAAGCAAAAGATACCGCGGGGTACGGAGGGCAGAGTTCTTGACCCTTGCCACTTCACGTACGAGCTTGCCAAGTGATAATCATCCCTTATACGCCATATGTCAATACCATCTTCTCCTATTTTCGGTTCGTCACTTTTCTGTCTCCGCCTTCCTCACCACCTTTACCACGCATGCGCCACCACTCAGTTTGGTGGTCACACAAGTCTTTGGGGGTCGTCACTGATGAAGGCCCTGTAGTCTTCTTCATTGTCCTTTAATTCACCTTTGGGTTACACATGCGCATCAAGCCAGTATATAGCCAGTACAGCCAATGTAAGCCAAGACTAACGTATCACTCCCTCTACATATCAAGGCAATAAATCCCTTAGAATTAGCATTTGTTGGGACCGAACCAGGTTCTTGCTCATTTTTAGCACCTGTATCTTCAGCTTCATTCCTGTGGTCCTTGAGAACAGCTGCTGGGAAGAGGGGTGGAGCCCCTCCTCTCCCTCTCTTCTTTGGCATTACAACTTTTTAACTATTTATTATTCTCAAATATTAATTACTCTATCAATATCAATTACTGTTTCAAATTTTATCAGCACGAATGATACCTATTTATCACAATAATGGAGCTCTGCGCATTGTGTTTTAAGGCTCACAAGCAGGTATGGTGTTTGAAAGAAGCAAGCAGTGTTTTAACAAAAGCTACGTGTGCTTATAGTGGTTGCACAGAACTACTGTCAAAATGCTTTTGCTTTGTGTGAGTGGTCAAAAAACTTTTCAAGTAAGTTGTGCCATTAAGTTCATTGCCTCCAGCCAGGGATGTGAGCTGCTGGCATCTTCCCACTGTAACAACCATGTCATGAGACTGATGCTGGAAAACAAACAGCTCGAGGCGCGTTCCTCAGCAGTCCCGTCCGTTTCGTGATTCGTACAGAGACCCGCGGCCAGCAATACTCAGCTGAGGACCAGAAGAGAGCGGAATAGCCCGGGCACTGCAGCTTCACTGCAAGGCATCCGGCAGCCTTGAGGGTACAAAGCGAGCACAGGTCGCAGCTCCTCGTGTCCGGAGGGAGCCCGGAGCAGCTCTCCCAGGCCGCAGCCCCTCCCAGGCCCAGCTCCGGGCGCAGCCGGAGCCGCTCCGCCTGCGCGGGGCCGCTGCCGGGGCGCTGTGGCGGCTCCTCCCGCGGGGCGGAGCTGAGGCGGCCCCGGCGGCCCCGGCCCGGCCCCGCTGCGCTCCGAGCGCGGCCCCGGAGCGGCCCGGCCGAGGCGGCGAGGGACGGGCGGCGAGGGGCCGGGGGCATGGGGCGCTCCGGGAACGGGCGGACATCCCGGCAGAGGGGAGAGAGACGTGGCAGAGGGAGGAGTGAGCGGGAGAGGGGAGAGATGCTGGGAGGAGGGGGAAAATCCCAGGAGAGAGGGACGAGCCCGGGAGTAGGGGAGATCACGGGACGGGGGCGGGGGTGAGATCCGTGGCAAAGGGTGGGTAGCCTTCCAAGAGGGTAGAGGCCGGGAAACAGGAAAGAGCCCTGGGAGAGGGGGGAGATCCTGGAAGAGGGAGGAGTAATCGGGAGAAGGGCAGATCCAGGGAGACGAATAAAAGCACTGGCTACAGCCCGGGAAAGGAGGGAGCTTGGGACAAAGGGTAGCTCGGGACTGGGGAAAAGCCGAGAGAGGAGGCAGAACCCAGGAGACAGGGGACAACCTGTGAACGGGGAGGAGATCCGGAGTAGAGTGGAGAGGGCCTGGGAAAGCGGGGAAAGACATGAGAGAAGAGAGCCCAGTGGGGGGAGTCCAGGAGCGGAGGCTCCTGCAGGCGGACTGGGAACCCGGAGAGCCCGGAATCACGGAGTCCTGCAGCCGGGCCGAGAACGGGCGCGGGTCAGTGCGGTTCGGGAGAGCGCGGCTGCGGGGCTGGCTCCGGAGGCGGAGGCGCGTGGAAAGCGCTGCTCGGCAGCCCCGGCGGCGCTGAGAGCACAGCCCTGCCCGGGGAGGCAGCGCCACGGGCGCCGCTCGGCTTCCCAGCCCGGCCACGGCACCGCTCGGCTTCGCCGCCGGATCCGCGGCAGCTCGGAGCATCGCTCCCTGCCCGGGCCCGAGGCTCACCTGCGCCAGGTGCACCAGCGCATCGCCTCTGCCTTGACAACCCAGAGCGAGCAGTGCCCGGCAGGGACTGCAGATCCCCATTGGTGGCAGAGAAAGAAGAGCAAGGAATCTTCCATGGGAGAACCTAGGCAATAGGATGGGGTGTCAGTGTCCAATGTGTTCAGATGCACTCACAATGGTGCTTTTGCTCTTGCCTCAGAACATGGAAAAGAAGTGGGCAGACACAAATCAGCAGCTGGTTGCAATATCCAGGGATCAGTTATCAGAAGAAAATGCTAAGCAACTGCTGGAATGCTTAATGGATGACTGATTACCATTTGCCAAGTAATCTGGATTTGTTAGGGGCAGCATACTTCTGTCTCAAAAATTACTCTACAGATATTCTTAAGAAAATTTTGAAGAAAGGCTCATACACCCACATTTTAATGCAGTTGCTGTGGGTTTCATAAATGAAATCTGCTTTTATGTGTCAATGTTCCTAAAGATATGTGGGGTTTTTTTTTCACACATGCATGCATGCTAAATTTGAGAATCTAAGGTAAGGTCTTTTTATAGGGGATATGGAAGAGACAGGTCTTCAGCTAGCAATATGTCAGTGAGAGATAGCTGAGCGATGATTACTGAGAAGAAGAACAGGCCTGCAATAGAGGTGTGAGCTGCATTGCACAGCGCTTGCTGTGGGCCAGAGAGCACAAAGCAGTCTGGCCTAGTGGGCCTGAATATTTCTGCCAAACACTCTGCATCTCACACCTTTGCTCGGGCTCAGTGCAGAAATGCAGGATTGCAGGCGCTTCCTCCCAGAGCTGCGTGAGGTGCTGGCTCCTGCAGATGGGCCCTGCCAAGCTGTCCCTGCCTCACGCTGGCCTCGCTTCCCCTGGCACAAGAGCCGGGCCTGAAGGAGGCTGCCCTGTGCTCCAGCCTGCCGAGCAGCCCGGCTCCCTGCCCCGGTGCCCAGAGTGCTGCACACACTGCTGACCTTTGCCAGGAGTTGCAGGGCAGCCGGCAGAAGAGGAGGAATCCTCAGGCAGCCCAGCGGCCCTTGGCTGCCCTTGGCCTTTCTCTGCTCCTGGGCACACTCCAGACGGCCAATGCCTCCAGGCTGGGCTGTGTCCAGCACGGCTGCGCTTCCCCTCGGCAGCTGCCAGCTGCCACCTGGGCTCTGAGAGTGGAGGATTCGCCCGCTGCCAGGAACAGGCACCCAGGGCCCGGCTGCTGCCTCTTGCAGCTCCAAGGGCCTCCTTCCAGCCTGCCTCTGCCGGGGCTCAGCCTCCTCCGGCCTCTGCTGGGGCTCTGCTGGGGCTCCACCCCAGGCAAGGCCGGGCCCACTCTCACCTCCCAGGCGCTGACAGCTCTGCACCACAGGAGACCTTCCTGAGCACCCTCTCTGATCTTTCTGCTTTCTCACTTGAGCAAGGCTCTCCTCCAGCCAAAGAGATTATTGCATTTTGGGATACAAATCCAAGTGGTAGGAGCCCCAATGTTCTCCAGTCACAGCTGAAGGCCTGCATCTGCTCAGGGTGTTGGGTTGCCTCATTCTTCTTTTGGTTTCGCCTTCAAACGCCATTGCCCTTTCTGCCTCAAATAGAAATACCAAAGCTGGCCAAAAACAGACCAGTGGACCAGATTCCAAAGTCAGTGTGCTCTGGAGAGGATGAATGAAGAACATCCTTCTTCCCCACTTGCACACCATGCCAAAGACACCATGTCACTTTCCACCTTTAAGAAACAACAGACAATTCAGAAGAAATTCTTGAGCGTATTCGCAGAGTGAGAAGGAAGGGAATCTTCAAGGTGAGTTGTGGTTTCAGAAACTGTATTCATTTCCAATCCTACTCTGCAGTCCTATTAGACAATCCTACTCTAACCCTAACCTTAACCCTAATCCTATTCCTAATCCCAATCCTAATCCTAATCCTAATCCTAATCCTAATCCTAATCTACAATCCTGCTGTAAACTGGTTGACGAATAAATGGTCTTGATGTGATTGTCACATTGTTGTCTCTCTCCTCTTCTTCACTGAAACAATCAGTGGCACCAGGCTGGACGCAGGCTCAGCAAATGTTACAAATGGATGCTGCCAAAAGGGAAAAAAAACAAATCAACAAAAAATAATGGACCATGACTTTCCAAGTTCAGTGCTTCACAGTTTTCCTCTGGCTTATAGAAGGATGCAGGAAGAGGACCAATGGGACCATCTACACCTCCATCTTTATGTGCCGGACTTTGCCATCACAGGCAAATGTGGCCCAGAATCCCACTCATCCATTTATCCAGGTGTCTTCATCTTGCTAGGATTTTTGCCCTGCCAGTGCTTTAGAAATGGTGCTTTGTTTCTTTGGAATTTCTTCTTTTCAGGAATCTCTAAAGCCTCACACTGGTCCCTCTCTTTGAAAGACAGGCACTGTGCTGATTCCCACAGGGAGACAGAGCAGTGTCTACCTTTCCATGGCCTGCCCCTCGTGTGCTGGATGGCTCCTTCCTTCCCAGCAGGGCCAGCTCAGTGGCACTGGGCCCTGCAGTTCCCTCTCTGCCACACAACCCGGCAGTAACCCTGGCACAGTTCCCGTCTGCTTGAGCATGCCAGGCAGCAGATGGGGCTGGGACAAGTCCCTCCCAGCTGTCCCTGTTTGCGTGGCAGAAACCTCTAAGGGTGGGCTGGGGGGCGCAAACCAGGGCCACTCAGAGGCTCACAGTGAGCCCCCCAAGGCCCCTCCTGCCCACAGCCAAATCTCTGACCCCTAGGCTGGGACTGGCTTCCTTGGGTTCCTGCACCACCATTTCATGTCTCTGTACTCTGCATTGCTCTACTTCAATTCTTTTGCCATTAGATAAAATTGAACACCCCACCAAATGACAAAAGAGGGAGACTGAACCAGCCAGAGGAGCTCCCTGACTCAGGAAATGCAGAGAGAGATGGAGTTACTCAGTTTTGTGAAGAACAGGCCCCCGGGAGACTTTATTGCCACTTTCCAGGACTTCAGAGTGGCTTTGAAGAAAGTGAGGGACATCTTTTATAACAGGGCCAGTTACAATAGGATGTGGGTAAATATTTTGAAACACAAATAGGATCTAATCAGAACTTGTTTACTCGGAGCATGGTGCGACCCTGGCACAGGTTGCCCCAAGAGCTTGTAGGTGCCCCATCCCTGCAAGCATTCCGGCTCCAGTGGGAAAGGGCTCTGAGCAACCTGATCTCTTTAAAGATGTCCCTGCTCATTGCAGGACACTTGCACCAGAGGACCTTTACAGGGCCCTGCCAGCCCAGCCCAGTCTAGGATTCCTCACCATTTTCATTTGAAGAGCACCAAGAGTGGAGGTGAGGAGGAAGGGGGCTCATGTGATGCCTTGGACTTGAGTGGAGGAGGAGCCCATCCCTCAGAGCCTGTTTCACCTGCAGCCCCTTCACATTTTACCTGCAGGAGCTCCCTGGCAGACCAGCGCTGCTCCTCGTCTCTCTGCAGGCAGCAGCTCAGGAAGTCACGCAGGCAAGGCGAGAATCGGTTGGGCTGCTGCAGCCGTGGGGTCCCTACTGTGGCTATCAGTTGTGTAGCCTGGAGGAAAAGGAGACACCAGGCTCCACTTGCTGCTTTCACATCTCTAAGTGCTCTCCCACCTCCCTTAGTTTAACCTCTGTTCTTCAGTGGCAGTTTCTGCCCTGGCAGAGACCCAGAGATGATTTTCCTTTACCAACCAAACACCCAAACCCTGATGCAGCCACAGCTTTTCCACCATCCCGAAGATCTTGCCTTGGCAGCTGATTTCATTGACTGACCTAGTTAGTGGGAACTACATCAGCAAAAGAACATGTGCTTCCCTAAGGATTCACACCAGCTTGAGAGGCTTTTTGGAAGAGGGACTATGCTATACAAATTAATTTCAAGGCTTAGTACATGAAAGGCATGTCTGCAGTGCTTGTTGGTCCTTTAAGCGCACGTGCCCAAGAACAAAACTCATCATTCTTTTTGTGCTTTTCTTGAAAACAATGGTAATTGGAAGGAAAGAAAGGGAATTCATCAATTAATCCCCAGGTAAGAAAATCAACATTTGCAATCTCATCTTCAGCACAGACATATTTAGATGCCTGCACAAATGTATTGGGATGAAAATTCCTGCTTGGGCACAAAGGAGCCACCTGCAGCTCTGTCTCTCAGCAGTCTGAAAATCGCAGGTTCCCATTTTGCAGCAAAAGAAAAATTGTCATGGTCAGAAGAAGGAGAGGTGCCATCTCTATCGCCACCCTCTGCTCATTTGGCTGCTCAAGTCAATGCATTAATGGTAGGCCCATGCCAGAAAGAGCCAGGAAACAAAGGGGAGGCTTTGGCAGCCTGTCCGCATCACCAGGCTCTGGCTTGGTGACACAGAGAATGTGCCTTTTGCTAGGAGAGAAACACGGTGACTGAGTGTTTCAGCAGCACTGTACAAGAAGCAGAAGAGACTCAGTGGTCTTTACACTCTCATGCCCAGGTTTCAGGCATGTTTCCCAGTGAGAAGAAACTGCTCAGGGAGTTAGGCTCATCTCTAAAGATCACAGTTTTAGAAACTTTGTTGGGTTTGTGTTGCCTTCCTTCCTTTCTGGAAAGATAACAGCAGTTGTCAGATGCTTCTTTTCTGCTCTTAAGGCCATCTCCACAGCCAAAGGACTGGAAGCACTTAAAAGGCAAAGGAAAGTGTTGCCTGAGAATAGAGTTTGTTTGGAGTTTGTTTGCATGTGGTAAGGCTTGTATTCCCCCACTGCTGAACCAAAACTACAGCAGATGCTGATGTGTTGCAGGCACATTTTTAGGAGGGGTCCTTGGTGGAAGCAGTTCAGGCAGATGGCAATGGGCTTTTGTCCAATGGCACGCAGGACAAGGGACAGGTGAGAAAGACAGTGGGATCAGTGAGTATTTGCTCCTTACCGTGATGGGACTTTGGTTCCAGTAGGGAGGTTCTTGCTCTATCATTTCAATCCCCACAATTCCAAAAGACCATATGTCCACTTTGGGACCATATGGTTGACCTGTCAGCACTTCGGGCGCCAGCCACCAAGGAGTCCCGACTACCGAGCACCGTCTGCTCTGCTGAGGGCTGAGCTGAGTAGAGAGGCCAAAATCACCTGAGGAGAAAGCAAAACACTGTTTTTATTTGAATTCTGTGCAATTAGGAAAGCAAGCCAAAGAATTCCCCAGTAGAAGTGTTTGAAAATGTGCTGTTGAATCTCCTGGCATTGGCGACTTTTAAACTCCCCCCATTTTTTACACTGTCTCCAGTAGTGTCTTTTGTTCTTTGGAAGCTTTAGACTTGTAACTCCCTCCCTCGGGAAGGGACACACACAGAGCAAGGCCACTCTTGACTGCTTGTTCCTTCTCCTATCCCTGTGCACGTTGCAACTGTGCCCTCAGCTCACAGCGAGTGTCCCTGCGCTGCCACCAGCACCATTTTTGGGGAGCTGGCTGTCACTCCAAGCAGCCCCACCCCCACATCCCTGGAATGCTGCTCCTGACCAAGAATACACTGACCCAGCTTGACAGAACCATCGGTTTTGAGAAGGATGTTATCACTCTTCACATCTCTATGAATCACATGGTTTGTGTGAAGAAAATGCAGTCCTTGCAGGCACTGAGAGAGAAAACAGAAAGAGGAGGGCAAAAATGAGTGATGTGATTTCATCCCATAAGAAAGGCAACAAAGAATCCAAAAGATTCCCTCTCCAGGGAAATGGGCAGTAATGGCAGAACACAGTGCCACTGAGAGGAAGTGCTTGCTGCTCCAACACTTGCAGAGCAAGACCTTTCTGAGGAAAGGCATGTCAGCTTCTGAAAGAGCAACAGCCAGGATGCAAACCAGCCAGGATGACTGCTGCTGCAGTGCATGTGCTCAGAAGCAAAGAGCCTTTTGGCTGCACTCCTGTCCTTGGATGCTGAGGCCTGAGAGAAACGAGTCTCTCTCTTTTTTCTTTGCTGATTATTTCAAATCAAGCCACCAGCACCTTTGCTTTCACAGGCAAGGAATGCAGTGAAGACAGACTCCAGGCAAACATTTAGAGAGGCAAGGTGGAGAACAGCAAATAAAAAGACATGAGCCAGAGCAAGAATACAACAGCAGGAGAGAAGAGTACTGGCACTGAGTACAGGGAGTGCAGGGGCACTGGCAGGCCTTTCACTTGAGATGCTTTTACTTGCCCATAGCATAGCAGCAACACAGAACCAAAGCTTGGCACAGGAAATCACTGCCGGTCTGAGCCCCTGTTTCCCAGACAATCCTGCCCAAGCCCTTGGACACACAGATGGGATTGCTGACCTCGCGACTGATGGCTGCTGCCTCATCTTCATACAGGGAGGTCGTGCTGAGGATATCGTTCAGGGTGCCTCCGTCCATGTACTCCAGCACCAGCCAGAGTTCCTCACCCACAAGGTAGCTGAAAGAAGGAAACAAGGCTGTGGAGATGAGCATGCATGGCTATGTTGATTTTTGCTTCCAGGTTTCTTATTTCCAGATGCCTTTGTGACAAGGACAGAATCATAGGAATAGATATTCCCTCTTGGCTGTGCATTGTTTGCAAGCTGTGCAGTCTCAAGGAGAAAGGCACAGCTGTGAAAAAGGAGATGTCTTAGATGGCTGACAAGTGAAAAATGCAGTTTAGAAACAGCCCAGATAAAAAACCGTTCAGGCATGGTGTTTCTGGAAAGAAGCACCTAGTCTTCCTGGCATGCCCAGCAATGGCAAAGAGTGGCAACAATCCAAGGGAAATCCATTTTAGGAGGGTTCATCAGCACTTCAGAAGCTTGAAAAAATCAATCCCAAATAAATGTGGAGGCAGTAAACTTCGAGTCTGATGACTAAGGAAGATACAGCTGATCCAGGTATTGAATAATTTTGGAATAATTTTCAAACTAGGTGTGCCAGGGAAGACTCATGCAGACAGGATGCACTCCCTTCTCATCCATTGGAGATGAGTAGAGAGATAGGAATAAATAAAAATTAACAGCTCTACTTTCTGCCACTGACCAAAGTGGGTTTTTAACCTCTCATGTTTGCTGTATGTAAATGCACACATGGGATAAGACCATAACCACTCACCTGTCTAAATAATTCACAACATTGGGACTCCTGTACCTCTTCATGATTTGGATTTCATTAACACTTCGTTCCATCCTCCTTGGTCCTTGAATATCTATTTTCTTTATGGCCACCTAAAATGACATTGAAAATCAGTAACTTGAGCAGTTGGCGGCAGGAGACAACAATGCACATGGAGCAAGTGATTTTGCAATGACAGAGCTGAGCTGTGCCAAACTGCCTTGTGATTAGGCACTGCAGTAATTAGGAACTGACATTCCAACAGCCTATTTCTCTTCTCCCTTGGGAACTCGTTACAGGACACGTGGGGCCACTGACATTTTGCCTTGTCCACTTGGTAACAGTTGTGTCTCAACTATCACACACAGACGTCTGAGCACAATCTCTGCTGCTCTTTCTAGGATTCAGAAGAAGTATTCCATGCCTTAATATTCTGTGGATACATCTTGGGCTATGGGCAGGGCTTAGGGCTTTTAGGGCACCTTGCAGATCTCTCCCCATGTGCAGTTGCCAAGTGCAGCACTGCAGGTGGCTAAGGAACTACCAGTAACTTTCCGATGGATTTGCTGGCAGCCAGAATCGAGAATTCAGGACTGTGAAGCTGTAGCCCCAAAGAGCAGGGAGGTGCTCTAAGGCACCACCTTTGTTTTAGCAATGGAGAGCGAGTGAGCGCGTCCTTGTCTGAAAGAAAGCGCTGCCCTGCGTGCCTTCCTTCCGGCAGCTGAGGAGGACAAAGTGCCAAATGTATTTTGCAGGCTGGCACCAGTCTGTGCTTCTTGTGCCTTTTCAGCACGGCTCTAGCCAAAGCTGCATCCACAGCTCACACCAGAGGGGAAAGCCCCTCAAGAGCAGCAGAGTCTGCAGGGGCTGTTGACATTTACCTCTCCTCCTGTGGCAGTGTCGAGTGCTTTAAACACCTCTCCAAAACTCCTAGAAACAAAAGAGAAGCAGAGAAAGGAGAAGCCATTTAGATCTTGCAGTGAAAGCCAGCCCACACAGGAGATCTGTGCTGTAAATGCCTAAAACCTGCAGGACACTGGAAGCATGGAGATGTCCTTGACAATGCCTTCTGAGCACACTTAGAAATTCTGATCAGCACTGACAATCTAAGCCCAGTGCCTGAACACATTTGCAGCTTGTCTGACTTCACGCCTGATACCTATTCCACCAGCAAAACACTTGATGCATAGTTATGTAAAATTAGCATTGCTTGGACTCACCCACTGCCAATATTTTCCAGTTCAATGTATTTGATGATGGGATTTTCCATCTTCACCATTCTCCCTGAGGGAAACAAAATGCAAGATGTTTACTTTAAAGCAGAGATCCCACCTTCTCAGAGATACAAAAGGCAGCCACACTGTCTGGGGCTCTGAGCCCTCGCTTGGTTAGCCAGCTCTGAGCTGGCTAACAACAACAGGAACAGGAACTGGAAACACAAGAAAAGAACAGCACGTCCACAGCGCAAGTCTGGCTGGCACAGAGACTGATTTCTTGCATCCTTTGAAGTCAGAGGCCTCTTGACAGCAGAGGAGTCTCCTCTCAGAGGAGACTGAGACCAGAAGAGAATACCTACCAAGGAAAATAAGTTTGTCATCTTGAAACGTTTAGGAGAGCTGGATCTAGCAGTGCCTTTGTTTTCTTGGCAATAAAGACTGCGAGATTTAGAAAAGGTTTCCGACTTGCTAAGATTAAATGCACCTGCACATCCAGAATCAATTGGTCTGAACAGATGTCAAGTTCAGAACAGGAGGAATATTGCCAAGTGTTCCCATCTTTTCCACCTTGCAGCAGTTTGCCATAAGAATGCCTCTGCGTTAGTAAACCAGAGCAGCTCATGCCAGAACCAATTGCGACGGGGCTTTCAGCATCAAGACCCTCACCCTTTATGAGCAGGCTGAGCTCAAAGACGCCCCTGCCCGTGCCCTGCGTGAAGAACCACGCCGCTTCTCTTCACCCTGACAGCGCGGATCAGTCGCTCCCATTGCACTCGCCCTCTCGGCACCGCACATGTCCCCATCTTCCCAACTCGGCACGGCGGGCACAGGCACAGAAGACAGCAATGCTCCTCAGGCACCCCTGTGACACAGAGAGCTGCCCAGAGCAGATGCTGACCCTCTTGTGAGTCCAGGCCGTGCGAGGCAGAAGCCGGCCCAGAGAAGGGGCTGCTGCCTCAGGCAGCTCCGCGCTGCAGCAGCCGGGCAGCAGCGGGACCCTCCCAGCTAAGGGAGGCTCCAGCCTCTGCAGTCCCTCCAGCCCCCAGGGGCAGGGCAGCGACCACAACAAGGCTGGCAAAGCCCAAGCATGAGCACTGACAGACACTGATGGGAAGAAGCCACAGCCAGCCTGAGCCCTGTACAAGCTTTTGCCCCCATTCAGGACACAACAGGATGGGCTTTGAGATCAGCCCCACCGAGGTGTGGATCAGTGCCCTTTTTGTCCCAACAGGTGATGGTAGACACAGAATCCACTGGGCTCTCTTCTCAATTCTTCCAGGTCTTATCTGAGAGCACAGCACTGGCAGCTCGTATGGGCAAGAAGCAGATTCATTGGGTTGTGCTGCAGAATCACAAAGGGCTTGATTTGTTCTCCTGGAGACTGATCTCAGCAGGGCTTCTACCAGTGGCTAGAACTAAGGCAGTCACAGCCTTCTGCTGATGCAGGAACAATTCCTGCTTCTGCCTTCGGCAGAGAGGGAAGCCCAGGCAATCTCCAGCCAGTCTAAGCTGCCCTCAGAGGCAGCAGGAACACCCAGAGCTCTCTCTTGCTGCCTTGGAGCAATGCCAGCACTTCTGTGACACTGAAGTGAGGAGAACCCTTTGGTACAGCTCTGCTGACATGTGCACACAATACACTGTCCCTCAGATAAGAAAGATAGCAGACGTACTGTGTTGCTCCAGGGAGTCACCCGCCATCTCCAGTTGCTGAGCAGCAGCTGGGTCAGCACGGGAGGTGAACCAAGTGCTCAGGCTCCACGTCTTCGGCTGGGGAGCAAAGGCTCCTTGGGACGGCGATGCTGCAGCAGCTTCAGTGTCAGATTTGGTGTAGATCTGAGAGAAGAAATGAGTTGATGTCAGGAAGGTGTGGCAGAGATTGCCCTGAAATGCAAGAGAGATTGCCATTTGAAATGCAAGCCCTTAGGAAGCTGCTGTCAGCCACATGCAGAGATCCTCAACCGGATTGCTTTGGATGTCCACTTGTGAAACCAAATGCTCAAAACCAAAGGCTGGTTTTACTCAAGTTCATAGCCACTTTCTTGTTCTAAAGGATGACTGCAGCAACGACCGCTCCAATTCCTCCCAAAGACTCCTTTCCCCCTCCTAGGTCTGCAGATACATTTGCAGCTCCTCATTCTAATGTTCTACCTCCTGCCATGAAATTCTCTTTTTCTGCACCTTCCTTGGGACGTGCTTATCCTGCAGCCTCTCTGGATGGTACAGTTCCTGGGCCTCATGCCAGCTTCGGGGCTCTTGGTTGCCCGTCATTTGCTGGAACTCTCTGCAGGCTGCCAGGTAGGATGGGGAACCTTCCACCTGAAGTCAAACAGAACAAAGCAGTCAGAGACTACAGCTTGTCCCCGTCAGCCAGGAGTCATCGACTGGGAAGAAAGTAAAGGACAGGAGGAGATTCACAAGGGATACAGACAGCTTGTAGCTCATATTCCAAATCTATGTGAATGACCATGTTCACCTGCAAAAACACCTCAAGAAACAAGGTCACCTGGAAGAAGCCAGCAGGAGTTCATTGGGATGACTGCTGGCTAAATGGCCAAGGGAGTAATGCCACTGTCTAGAGCATCAGCTGAGATTCAGCAGAGCAGGAAGTGTCCTTGAGAGCAGCTCTGACAGAGGCCTCATCAGGATGGCACTCAGAGGCAACACCCCACCCCCCTGCTGCTCTGCACTGCAAAGGCAAGGAGGGCAGAAACCACCCCTTGGGTGACTGCAGTGCCTATTGATATTTCACTCGCTTTTCTAAAGCCTTTTGCTCCTGAAGGAGGCAATTAATTTTCTCTTTGATGATTTTAATTTTTTTGTCTGTCCTCTCCTTCTTTGCCTTGATCCTAGCCTCAGTTTCCTGCAGCTGCGCCGGCACCTGTTTTTCCATGTGCTGTAAATAACAACGGAAAGGACTCTCTTTCATGAGTGGAGTGGCTGCCATTCTTTCATTCACCTGTTTTTGTTGACTGTCCCTCTGCATAGGGAGATTCTTCTCCTCTTGGATGTCTTCATTCCCCCTCTTCACTGCCATGTCACTCTGAGCTTCGGGCAGCTCTGCTTGTGGTTCTACCTTGATGTTCTGTGCACACAAATGCAGAGCAAGTGACTGGGAGCTGCCATCAGACTCAGCTTTTCCCTCTTTTAGCCTCAAAATCACATTGGTTCATCCCCTTTCTTCTGCTTCCCTACCCACATCTGCTTCCATTGAACCCTCCTGTCCCAGGGCTGTTCTCTGCAGATTCCAAGGCTCTGTGCTTCCAGTGCCTGTGGGATTCCTGGCCTCCTCAGTCCCAAGAGCTGTTGTTTATGCCCTTCTTCCTGCCCTTCCCTCTGTGCCCTGGCCAGTCAGGCTTACCTGGTCTTTCTCCTGTGGCACTTCCACCTGCTGCCCGAGCTGCTCTTCCTGCTCTCGGGCTGGGAACAGCTCTCCCTGAGTCTGGCATGGTGTCTCTGATGAAGCACTCTGCTCCTGCTCTCTCTCTAGAAGCACCTGCACAGAAAGCAAGAGAAGATGGGTTTCAGCTTCCCATATGACCTTTGTGGGCCAAGACCCAAAGACTGCTGGGCTCAAACGTTCCCAAAGCACTGTGCTGCCGCTCTGCTGGGTCATTCTCTGTTTGAGGGGAGGCACAGATTCCAAAGTGACCCTGGCCCTACAATCAGGGGCCATCTGGGACTGAAGCTGCAAGAGCCTCTCAGGCAGCTGACAGGGAAGGTGTGGCATTTCTCAAGGGTCTGGTAAGGGCCTCCCTCTGCTTCTACCATGTCCTGTTTGTCTCTCCTCAAGGGATGCATTTAGGTGAGCACTGCATCTTCCACTGCTTTGGAGCAGAGCCAGGAAGATTCAAATAGATAGATAGATAAACAGATCTCACTTTTATAATCTCTCTTTACTATACTGTGGGATTTACATTCTTTGAACGGAGAGAGATCTAGATCTCTCTCCTAGGTTTTTTTTAAGGAAAGGTAGTGAGAAACTTAGAGAAGAAGAGAAAACAATATTATCTCTACTTGCTGTTCTTTTTGTTTAGTACATGAAGAATGTGTATAGTGATTGTTTACTGAAAGTGATTTGTTAATTGCATTTTAGGGATAGTTGTTTAGATTGATTAGGTAATTAGATAAAAGACTGTGTGGAGACAGTCACTTGTTTTTCTTTAGTATCTTTTTAGTATAGTATTTCTTTACTATAGTTTTACATAGTACTAGTGTAATATAACGTAGCTTAATAAAGCATTTGCTTAAACTTCTACATCATGGAGTCAAAGCATATTTTTCGCCACGTGGGGGGTCACCCTGAATCAATAATGTCCTTTCTGTCGCTACACACATCAACAGTCGGTAGCAGTGCCCCAATCAGAAGCCATCCTGAACTTGCTCTCCTGTTGCTTCAGTAACCCACACTCTTGGGGAATCTGGAGCATGTGGGTCCTTATGGAATGCAGTCAGACCCAGAGCACTGCACTGGGAACTGCACTCTTTGTGCATCTGTGCTCGGGCAAGTTCTTCTCTTGCACTTGACCACACTGATGGTGCTAAAGTGGCTGGAATCAGAAATGCAGCCCAGCCCCTCCCACCTCCTCTAATCTCTGAGGGCCAGCTGGAATTTAAACGCATTGATTTCCTGCTCAAGTCCAAAACAGCACACACTGATTCCCTGGGCTGCCAAAAGACACGGGAGCCGTTGACTGGAAAATGATGGGCAAGCCCTGCTGGCCGGTCTGGCACCAGAGCAGCTCGTTCTGCACCAACATCCCTGCCCCAAACTATGTGTTCTTGTGCAAAAATACTGCATTATCCAGAACTGCCTCTTTGAAAACTAAAATTCTAGGAGAATTTCTGCTGGTGCTGTAAAAGTGCAGGAAAGACTGAGACAAAGCTCCCTTGCTCCCTGGAGAAGGAGAAATTGCACCAGGGTTCTCTTTCTATCAAACAAAGAAATCAACAAAATATGAAAGTGTTACTCACACCACGGTCTAAAGCACTTGGATGCAGTGAGGGGATGTCTGGAAGGGAAACAGGCCTTGCGCTGAGCTTTGGATCTATGGATCTAAGGCAGCGATTTATGGAAGTCCGCCTGAAGGTGCCTCATGAGCCCCCCATTGTCCAGGCTAAAGCTCCCTCAGCACCTCCTCCCTGGCCTTGTGCTGCACCCCCTTGCCCAGCTCCCCTGTCCTTCTGTGCACACGCTGCAGCCCCTCCATGACTTTCTGCTCCCCAGGGCCCATAAGTGCACACAGCACTCCAGCTGTGGCCGCAGCGCTGCCCAGCACAGGGCCACGCTCACTGCCCTGCTCCTGCTGCCCCACTGCTGCTGGCACAGCCACCATGCCCTTGGCCTTCTTGGCCCCCTGGCCACACGCTGCCTCATCTTCAGCTGCTCAAGGCCGCCAGCCCAGCATCCTTTTGGCCCACGTGGCTCCCCAGCCACAAAGGTGCCCATTTCACTTCAGATACAGCAGGCATCATTGCAAGATGGCCTTCCTGTTCTAACACCTCATGTTCCAAGTAGATATTAGCCACTGCCCCTTCTCACCAGCGAGGGCTCCTTGTTGAGCTCCACATGGCATCTGAGCTCCGGGTGCAGCCTGTCCCCGCACTCGCTCAGCAGGTGCCTGGACACAACCGACAGGGCGCTGGCACTATGCTTGTTCAAGTGCAGACCCTGCAGGGCCGTGACAGCCTCCGGCCTGCCCTCTGCCACTGCCCTGACAGAGTCTGCTGCTCGCTCCGGGGAGGCTGAGGTGACATCAGCCCCTGCCTGCAGCTCAGCCGTGCCCTCGGTGGTTGCGGCGCTGGTATTTCTGCGCCCAAGGCCCAGGAACCTCTGCAGTATCTGCAACAGAAAGAAGGGCAGGAAGAGAGGGACGTTCCATGGCCTGCTCCAAGCACAGCGCTGGGCCTAGCAGTGCCAGAAGGCCCAGCCCAGGTGGGGATGGCCACAGGTACCTGCGCTGGTCTGTGGAAGCAGCCGTGAGTGGGGTCCTGCTCTTCTGCCCCATCCTTGCCCGCATCTGGCAAAGAGCAAATGCAGCCAGAGCTGAGGGGCTGCGGGAGAGGCCGGAGAACATGGCCCAGCCCTGCATGGCCCAGGCAGGGACAACCCCTGGGTGCCCAGGGGACAGAGCACAGCCAGCAGGGGCAGCCCCAGCCCCTCTTACGTCCTGTCTTTGGGGACATCCTTAGGGGCAGGGATGGGATGGGGCCAGGCCGGCCGCAGGCACCAGCTCTGCGGCCCGGAGCTGCCACTCACCGTCCTGCACTGGCTGCAACTTCTCCGGCTCTGCAGGCTGCTGTGCTGGGGAGGCTGCAAGCCCTTTCTTTTTCTTGCCCCGAAGCACCCTGAAGAGCCTGAGTACTCTGCCTGCCATCTCGCTTTTTAGTCTCTAGACAACTTTGAGCCTGATACCTGGGAAAAGCTCTGATTGAGAAAGTCCCGCAGTCTGGCCGCAAGGCCAGCCGCAGGAATTACGCCTTGGAAAAGCTGCGGGTCAGTGACGAAAGAGCTGGCTGTGTGGGGCTCCTCACAGCACAGCTCTGCCACGTCCTCTCCTCTCACGTGCACCGAGCACTGTGGCGTTGCTCCGTCACCGCCAGCAGCCACTTCAGCACGTGTCACAAAGGGCCCTGTTCCATTCCATTCCATGGTAACCGTGCTGTGCCGTGTCAGCAAGGGCCCTTGGACACGCTGCCAAGTGCTCTGGGGCTACCCCAACCCTGCCCCAAATGCCTCTGATTGGAACAAATCCATTGCCCCAAGTGTATAAGACATCCTGGGACACAGCAAGCCCAGCCAAGTGCTCAGGGGAGGACTCTCCACGGTGCCAGGCCAGCACAGGCTGGCTCTGGAGCAGAGCAGCTTCCAGCAAGCTCAGGGCAAACACATCTTGCCAAGAGTTAAAACTCACCACATAGGGGAGGTGGCATGAATGTGTGCATCAAGGCCTTTGAATTCACAGCTCCCCAAGACAGCTTTGGGGCACTTGGCTGGACAAACAGGATCCGGCTCAGACCTGTGCTCAAAGGCGGGCAACAAACCCTGCCGCAGGTGCTTGGCTTGGTCTCTGCAGGCCCAGGCAGATGCCAAAGCTGCTCTTCACATCCTTCCCCTGCCCCTCAGCCAAGTGCGAGGACTGAAGGAAACACAGGAAGTCAAATGGAGACACTTGCACCTGTCTCATTGGGGGCTCCTGGGGAAGCAGTTTCCTTGGCAATCAAGCCCCTCTCTTCCAAGGGCACTCCCCAAATGTGTACATTTCCTGGGCAACACCAACCTGCCCTTAAGTGCGGGGTGCGGAGGTTCATGGGCATCACACCATAACCAATATGATCCAGTGAAGCTAAATTTATTATTCCTAAAAGGAGTCTATTTATAATAAATCTCTACTGTCTATGCCTCTCTAGCTAATATATGACAGGTTAATCCTAGTTGTTCACACTTCTAAAATAGAATGCGGATTGGATTATCTAAGTTTTCATGTGTCTTGCTGGGGTTGTATGGCCCCCCCATGGCTCACTTTCCCAAGCTTGCTGACAAACATGCTAAGTCCTGATGACTCTTCTTCTTGCGTCTTCTTCAAGGATATACCAACCCCATTTCTGAATATGTCCATAATTCATTCTTTGTGAACGTGTCCATTATTGCAAGCAGGCTGGATTGTGCATCAGCTCAATAAGGCCGTTGTCTTGCAAAAACTCCTCCACCTGCAAAATATCTTCAACAGTTCCCCGCTTTTGGTTTTGCACAAGCCAGACTGATTTAAAAGCACGGTCAATTTCTTTTTGCCCACAGCGTAGTAAGCAAAGCACTATTAGCAGAAATGAAAAAAGAATGAAATACAAAGCCAATAATATGTAAGATTATTTATTCATTACATAGCCAAGAATACCTAATACCAAAGCATACTAAGTCCTTGAGCCAGCCTCTTATTTCCCAGGATTTTAGCCATTCATCCAAAGAATTCAAAACAACTGTCAGCTTTATCATCTTCTCCTTAAGCAATGACACTTTCTTGTCCATAGATTCAGAGTGCTCAGAGAGATTCATGCAACACATCCCTTCAAAATCTTCACACCCATCTCTCTGTGCTAGCAACAAAAACACTATTGCAGCCCTATCCTGTAATACAGCGTGGCGTATGCTACCTACATCAGTGGTAAGCTCATTCAGTATTGCAGATGTAATGTTAATTGGTTGGTCTGTCCAACAAGCCAATTGTTTGAATTGTGTAAGGGCCTGTGATGAAGCTACTCCTGGTGTAAAAAGTGATGCCAGTATAACCAAAGGCATATTCTACAATTCTACATTATCCTTACAGTCTGAGCCTAATAGATGCACACTACGTTTTGCACATTGGAATTTGTGCCTGATGTCAAGCATCTGTTGAATGCTAGAGGCAAACAGTGTCAATTTCCCAAAATAGCACAGTCCTCCTCATGCTTTCTCAGGAATCGCAGGCTAAGTTTAATCTCCACAAATGAGAAAAACTCCAGGAGGTGACATCCTTGCACATTTTGGTTTTAGGGATACAACCATGTCCAATTGGCACAGTCTGCCGTGGTATTGTAATACCAGGAAGAAACAGGAGATATCCAAGTGCCATCATCACCGGGTTTTCCTGATTTCTCCCTAATCAGCTCTTTACCCCTGTGGTACTCATAGAACAAACAGTAATTTCCCGGTACTGATGCCAAAATATCTAATTCCTGTGGTCACTCTCTTGTAGTATTTAAACCTTGAACGATTGTAAATGCCTGAATTCCTAACGGATTTCTAGGGATGCTTTGTTTTTCACACCAAATTTCTGTGATCATCCCATTTTGATTAGTGCACCAATTTGAACAGGCCTTACTTAAGTTGCCATAAATTTGAGCTCTGGTCTAATTTCCCATTTCTTCCATTGAGTCTAAAGGAATTCCAATGAAACAGGTGCCAAATGGATCTGAAGGTGGAGCTAGTGATAGGCAGAAAGGTTCCTGCGTTGTTCTGTTAGCCTATGGAATCCTCATGTTAGCTCGCTGCTTTATCTTGTATACCCCCTGCGTTTCTTAATCACTCCACTAAGCAACATTGTTAATATTTGCCAGACTGGTGCCATTGTCGCCCTTGTGGTCCATCATGCCTGCGCTTTGCCCAAACTGCTTTAGCTTGTTCTCACTCCAAATCTCTCAAGTGATGTGTTTGTGGTATTGCTATTCTTCCTCTACATTCTGTAGCTAGTATCTTGCTCTCTAGCACAATTTGATTTACTACAGCAATTAAAGCAAGTTTAAACTGCAATTGCAGTAACAATCTTTGCGTATATATTTCTATCAAAGATACATCTTAGAGAAAACTCTGATATCTTCGTGAGTTATGCCTTAAAAATTTAGCTAATGCCATTCTCGGGGTACTAGTGTTAAGTGTGTAAGAGCAGTTATTGCATATTATGTTGATAGGCTTAAATTATTGCTTTTCCCTCGGACCACTAATCAATTATGTTCTTGACAAACTTGTCGCCAAGTTTTTTAGTTACACTTGATACAATGAACCTTAAGCCATGGCTTACATGCACAACTATGCAGATACCAAGCATTTTCTCTCTTATTTACAACTTGTGAGGGAAGTGAAGGTCCATGTTGCTGGAATCCAACGAATGCCTTTATCTGTAAGTAAGCACATAGACCTTCTTCCTCTTCATTTCACTGTAGCTGGTCCTTGCCACAACCCTGCTGCTGGACTTTTGAACATGACCTGAATGCCGTCAGGCAATTCCTCCCTTGGATTATGTGTGAGGGCATGATGCACAAGAATATGTGCATCTTCCCTATCTCCTGCTGTTCTGAGCTAACTTGGCACAAAATTGGCTTTAGCTGTTTTTTTCTCAGGGGATAACCCTGGAGTTCCCCCTTTTTGTTTTTGCAGCATGTCCTTGAACATCTGATGGGCACGCTCAATAATTGCCTGTCCAGTAGGATTGTGAGAAATACCAGGGTCATGTCAAATACCCCATAAATTACAGAAACCTTTGAATCTTAAGGAACATCAAGCAGGACTATTGTCAGTCTTAATTGCTAAGGGGACACCTAATGCGGCGAAGAAATTGAACAAATATTTCTCAACATGACGTCTCACCTGTTAAGGGAGTACCCTATAAAACACAAGCATAGGTATCAATGCAAACATGTACCAATTTTTCCTGACCAAATTCTTATACATGAGTTATATCCATTTGCCATAACTGCGAGGGGTGAGTACCCCTAGGGCTAACACCATGCCTAAACCAATGCCATCTCGTTGACCGGTCAGGACAGGATCACGCAATACTAGAAGCATCAGCAAAGGGAATAGCAAATTGTTTACCTAACATTTTTGCAGATTGATGAAGAAATACATGGGAGGTTTTGGCCTGTCAGCCTGTACCACTTCCCTGTCACCTCTGTGCCACCATGGCCCTCGGCTGCCCCACAGCCCTCAGCCCCAGCAGCAGCTCAGGGTCAGCGTCCCTTTGGCGCCACCGCCCCCTCAGCCCCCTCAGCCCCCTCTGTCTCACCGTCCTTCAGCAGCTCCTCAGGGGACAGGGCCTGGGGCAGCGGCAGCTCCCACCGCTCCAGGGACAGCCGGGGCTGGAAGTGCTGCTCCGCCCGGCCCGGCCGCCAGCTCGGACCCAGCACAGGGACAGGGGACACAGGGGGAACCGGGGCAAAAGCAAGAGGTGAAAAAGGCAGCCGAGGAGGGAAAGAGGTAAAAATGCAGCCTGGGCTTACACAGCTCAATCTATGCATCTAAACTTCCACATACCTCTTACTAAATAACTAAGCATATTTCTAGAACTATATCTAAGCATCTAAATTTAAGCATCTAAATGTAGGCGTCTAAATGTAGGCATCTAAATGTAACTCTATTAATGTATAAATGTAGATCTCAAAATCTAGAAATGTAACTAATTCTATCCCATCTAGAACAATAGAGATTAATTTAACTATATAGATGTATATATATGCACATATAAACACACCTCTGTAAATCTATAAATGTAACTATATGGATATAGAAAGAGAATTGTAGAAATCGATAATTCTATGTGTACACTAAGGGATTCCACCCGTCTGATGCTCACAGGCTCTCCCTCTGGTCCTTCTTCCCATGCAGGGCAGCCCTCCTGACAAGGCAGATCAGCTGGAAGTCTGGGAAGCAAAGGGAACACTGTGTCAATATTGGCCTCTCTGCATTATTTGCCCTTTTGGAATTAACTGCCCTTCTATCAAAGTCTGTAAAAGATGGGCCGAAAGGCAAAATCTCACTTGGCAATTTGTAGCCTGCTCTTCAAAGAGCCAGACTCCTTCCAGAAGTTTATAACTTGTGAAGTTTTGAAGTATCCCAATACACTGAAAGCCCTCAGTGTATTGGGATACTTTCGCAGGGCCAAGGGCCCCCATGAGAGCTTGAAACACAGACAGACCCAGCTGCCACAAAGAAGCCCAGCCTGGTTCTTTCTCTGTGCTGACAGAGACACCTCAGGGATGAACAGCTGGGTGACAAATGACCAGGTAATATTCGCTGAGGCATTTATGTATTAGCTGATGGACGTTGTTAGTGATTATAAGTATTTAGAAATAGCATCAGTTAGAACTCTTTTAGCTGCTTGTAATATAATAGAATCTATCAGCTTAAGTTTGCACTGCGTTGCTCATAGAAACAGTAGCGTAATGAATATAATATCTATGCATCACGTATGGAAACAACTGTGTGATGAACATATTGTGTTATAGACCCTAGCAAAACATAACGGGAAAAAAGGCTTGTGTGTAACTAAAATCAGTGTAAGGCTGTCCACTGACCAACCTGTCCAAGTGATAAAATAATCCTGACACAAACCAGAGCACCAGAGGACAATTAGAGAATGTCATGTGAAATTTAGGGAGAACCTACTAAAGCCTTATCTGAGGATGTGAAACAGCAGGAGACACAAGCAGAAATAAAATATGTTGACATGATGCACAGGATGTCATGCAGTAAACCTGAGTGCGAAGCAGTCAAATTAAGGAGTTCCCAAAAGATCAGAAAATTCCGAAGAATGCTTGAAAAATTCATGAAACACATGAATATACTTGCCTCTCAGCAAAGTAACACCATAAAGCTAACACTGACACTTAGCACCAGGTGTTGTTTGGGTGTTAGCCCCGAGCACCACAGTGCTGCAAATATTGTCTTTTTTTATCCTATCAGTATTAAAATTTAATAATTCTAAGCAGTGAATTCTGTTTCTCACAGCTGTGAAGGAAAGAGCTCCCTAACAGGACTGCAGGCAGCACCAGCTTTGCTCAAGGATGCAGACCCAAAGTGCTCTCTCTCACCTTTAGCTCTCACTAATTTTAAGGGGTGATTTCAGATTTTCGTTGAGCTCCTGGATTTGTGACTAATGATTTCCTTGGCCTCAGAGCTTCTGCTGCTTGTATTTTTAATGTATCTCACTACAGCTATCAGCAGAGTGGCACTACATGGATTTAATGCTTGGAGACAAAAAGCTCAGATCTCTACACTGACCTTTTGCTGGGCTTTTCCTCTCTTGCTTCAAGAGTCACTCAGGGT
Source organism: Melozone crissalis (assembly GCF_028551555.1). NCBI lineage: Eukaryota > Metazoa > Chordata > Aves > Passeriformes > Passerellidae > Melozone > Melozone crissalis. The sequence continues at coordinate 13,079,924 of NW_026535783.1, read as the reverse complement.
TGCCTCCAGAGCACTGACATCCTGCAGCAAACTTATCCCCACGGACATCAGCACAAAACTGGGACACCTGGCTTGGTGACACAACTGCCACAAGGTCAGGTTTATTCCCTGCTCTCTTGCCCCAGCAGAGGACTCAGTGTCAGAGCCTCTGGAGAAGCGTGGAGGGCAGGGCTCAGGCAGGTTGTGCCCGTGCACGATTTGAACTCAAGGCACCAGGAAGCACCAAGCCTGCAGACAGGAACTCAACCCTTCTCATCTCCCTCACTGCCAGAGGCAGGCTCAGAGCAGCCATCTCACCCCTCTCTGAACCAGTGGGACCTCTGTCCTTACCAAGCTCCTCGCGGTCCTGGGAATTGTTCCTGCGGCTCTCGGTGCCAGGCAAAGCTCCCTCTGCTGCAGCTCTGCCCACAGGCTCCCCTCCTGAAGACTCAGGGGCAACAATAATATTGCCCTTGAAAGAGAAACAGACAGGCAGAAAACCTTCCACCACTTACAAAAAACACCTGGTCCAAAAACTCCATGGCTCACACACTTCATCCCTTCTTCCTAACAACAACTCTGGGACCCAAAGCCCTTCAACAGTCAGAAAAATTGACTTCTCAAACACAGTCCAAAAGCTGTCAGAGCTGACAGTGTTGAACATGGGGGTGACACTGAACACATGAAATGGCTGCTAAGCAGGAGTCCTGCCAGCTCCTGGCAAAGGGATGTGCTTCTTCCTCCACAGCCCTGAGCACAGCAGTCTCATCCAGGCTGCAGCTTGGCAGGGACAGCATGGGAACACACATCTCTTCCCACAGAGATGCCCAAGAGCAAGGGGAAAGAGCTCTGCAACATGGACAGCAAGACTGGCCAGTTTGCCCAGCTGAGGATTTCCCAGATGGAAACTGGACTGCAGGCAGCAGCTTACTGAGAGGACAAGAAAGCTGCAGCTGCAGCCCAGCCCCAGCCAGGGCTCTGGGAGCTCCCACACACACGGCAGGGCTCACACAGCAGCAGCAGCTGCAGCCCAGCCCTTGCTTTGCCTTGGCCTTCCCACCCAAAAGAGGCACAGCCCACATCTGCTGCTGCAACAGAGGCACCTCTGGCGTGCCCCTCCCTGCCCGGGACACTGGGCCTTCAGTGCCACTTCCCCAAACACTCTTCTCTTTTTCCCATCAAACAAAGCCCCTTAGAACCTACAAAGCTTCCACTTCCTCCCCACAAATGCTGCTGCATCAGCGGTTCTTCCCAGTACATAAGCAAAAGATACCGCGGGGTACGGAGGGCAGAGTTCTTGACCCTTGCCACTTCACGTACGAGCTTGCCAAGTGATAATCATCCCTTATACGCCATATGTCAATACCATCTCCTCCTATTTTCGGTTCGTCACTTTTCTGTCTCCGCCTTCCTCACCACCTTTACCACGCATGCGCCACCACTCAGTTTGGTGGTCACACAAGTCTTTGGGGGTCGTCACTGATGAAGGCCCTGTAGTCTTCTTCATTGTCCTTTAATTCACCTTTGGGTTACACATGCGCATCAAGCCAGTATATAGCCAGTACAGCCAATGTAAGCCAAGACTAACGTATCACTCCCTCTACATATCAAGGCAATAAATCCCTTAGAATTAGCATTTGTTTGGACCGAACCAGGTTCTTGCTCATTTTTAGCACCTGTATCTTCAGCTTCATTCCTGTGGTCCTTGAGAACAGCTGCTGGGAAGAGGGGTGGAGCCCCTCCTCTCCCTCTCTTCTTTGGCATTACAACTTTTTAACTATTTATTATTCTCAAATATTAATTACTCTATCAATATCAATTACTGTTTCAAATTTTATCAGCACGAATGATACCTATTTATCACAATAATGGAGCTCTGCGCATTGTGTTTTAAGGCTCACAAGCAGGTATGGTGTTTGAAAGAAGCAAGCAGTGTTTTAACAAAAGCTACGTGTGCTTATAGTGGTTGCACAGAACTACTGTCAAAATGCTTTTGCTTTGTGTGAGTGGTCAAAAAACTTTTCAAGTAAGTTGTGCCATTAAGTTCATTGCCTCCAGCCAGGGATGTGAGCTGCTGGCATCTTCCCACTGTAACAACCATGTCATGAGACTGATGCTGGAAAACAAACAGCTCGAGGCGCGTTCCTCAGCAGTCCCGTCCGTTTCGTGATTCGTACAGAGACCCGCGGCCAGCAATACTCAGCTGAGGACCAGAAGAGAGCGGAATAGCCCGGGCACTGCAGCTTCACTGCAAGGCATCCGGCAGCCTTGAGGGTACAAAGCGAGCACAGGTCGCAGCTCCTCGTGTCCGGAGGGAGCCCGGAGCAGCTCTCCCAGGCCGCAGCCCCTCCCAGGCCCAGCTCCGGGCGCAGCCGGAGCCGCTCCGCCTGCGCGGGGCCGCTGCCGGGGCGCTGTGGCGGCTCCTCCCGCGGGGCGGAGCTGAGGCGGCCCCGGCGGCCCCGGCCCGGCCCCGCTGCGCTCCGAGCGCGGCCCCGGAGCGGCCCGGCCGAGGCGGCGAGGGACGGGCGGCGAGGGGCCGGGGGCATGGGGCGCTCCGGGAACGGGCGGACATCCCGGCAGAGGGGAGAGAGACGTGGCAGAGGGAGGAGTGAGCGGGAGAGGGGAGAGATGCTGGGAGGAGGGGGAAAATCCCAGGAGAGAGGGACGAGCCCGGGAGTAGGGGAGATCACGGGACGGGGGCGGGGGTGAGATCCGTGGCAAAGGGTGGGTAGCCTTCCAAGAGGGTAGAGGCCGGGAAACAGGAAAGAGCCCTGGGAGAGGGGGGAGATCCTGGAAGAGGGAGGAGTAATCGGGAGAAGGGCAGATCCAGGGAGACGAATAAAAGCACTGGCTACAGCCCGGGAAAGGAGGGAGCTTGGGACAAAGGGTAGCTCGGGACTGGGGAAAAGCCGAGAGAGGAGGCAGAACCCAGGAGACAGGGGACAACCTGTGAACGGGGAGGAGATCCGGAGTAGAGTGGAGAGGGCCTGGGAAAGCGGGGAAAGACATGAGAGAAGAGAGCCCAGTGGGGGGAGTCCAGGAGCGGAGGCTCCTGCAGGCGGACTGGGAACCCGGAGAGCCCGGAATCACGGAGTCCTGCAGCCGGGCCGAGAACGGGCGCGGGTCAGTGCGGTTCGGGAGAGCGCGGCTGCGGGGCTGGCTCCGGAGGCGGAGGCGCGTGGAAAGCGCTGCTCGGCAGCCCCGGCGGCGCTGAGAGCACAGCCCTGCCCGGGGAGGCAGCGCCACGGGCGCCGCTCGGCTTCCCAGCCCGGCCACGGCACCGCTCGGCTTCGCCGCCGGATCCGCGGCAGCTCGGAGCATCGCTCCCTGCCCGGGCCCGAGGCTCACCTGCGCCAGGTGCACCAGCGCATCGCCTCTGCCTTGACAACCCAGAGCGAGCAGTGCCCGGCAGGGACTGCAGATCCCCATTGGTGGCAGAGAAAGAAGAGCAAGGAATCTTCCATGGGAGAACCTAGGCAATAGGATGGGGTGTCAGTGTCCAATGTGTTCAGATGCACTCACAATGGTGCTTTTGCTCTTGCCTCAGAACATGGAAAAGAAGTGGGCAGACACAAATCAGCAGCTGGTTGCAATATCCAGGGATCAGTTATCAGAAGAAAATGCTAAGCAACTGGTGGAATGCTTAATGGATGACTGATTACCATTTGCCAAGTAATCTGGATTTGTTAGGGGCAGCATACTTCTGTCTCAAAAATTACTCTACAGATATTCTTAAGAAAATTTTGAAGAAAGGCTCATACACCCACATTTTAATGCAGTTGCTGTGGGTTTCATAAATGAAATCTGCTTTTATGTGTCAATGTTCCTAAAGATATGTGGGGGTTTTTTTTCACACATGCATGCATGCTAAATTTGAGAATCTAAGGTAAGGTCTTTTTATAGGGGATATGGAAGAGACAGGTCTTCAGCTAGCAATATGTCAGTGAGAGATAGCTGAGCGATGATTACTGAGAAGAAGAACAGGCCTGCAATAGAGGTGTGAGCTGCATTGCACAGCGCTTGCTGTGGGCCAGAGAGCACAAAGCAGTCTGGCCTAGTGGGCCTGAATATTTCTGCCAAACACTCTGCATCTCACACCTTTGCTCGGGCTCAGTGCAGAAATGCAGGATTGCAGGCGCTTCCTCCCAGAGCTGCGTGAGGTGCTGGCTCCTGCAGATGGGCCCTGCCAAGCTGTCCCTGCCTCACGCTGGCCTCGCTTCCCCTGGCACAAGAGCCGGGCCTGAAGGAGGCTGCCCTGTGCTCCAGCCTGCCGAGCAGCCCGGCTCCCTGCCCCGGTGCCCAGAGTGCTGCACACACTGCTGACCTTTGCCAGGAGTTGCAGGGCAGCCGGCAGAAGAGGAGGAATCCTCAGGCAGCCCAGCGGCCCTTGGCTGCCCTTGGCCTTTCTCTGCTGCTAGGCACACTCCAGACGGCCAATGCCTCCAGGCTGGGCTGTGTCCAGCACGGCTGCGCTTCCCCTCGGCAGCTGCCAGCTGCCACCTGGGCTCTGAGAGTGGAGGATTCGCCCGCTGCCAGGAACAGGCACCCAGGGCCCGGCTGCTGCCTCTTGCAGCTCCAAGGGCCTCCTTCCAGCCTGCCTCTGCCGGGGCTCAGCCTCCTCCGGCCTCTGCTGGGGCTGTGCTGGGGCTCCACCCCAGGCAAGGCCGGGCCCACTCTCACCTCCCAGGCGCTGACAGCTCTGCACCACAGGAGACCTTCCTGAGCACCCTCTCTGATCTTTCTGCTTTCTCACTTGAGCAAGGCTCTCCTCCAGCCAAAGAGATTATTGCATTTTGGGATACAAATCCAAGTGGTAGGAGCCCCAATGTTCTCCAGTCACAGCTGAAGGCCTGCATCTGCTCAGGGTGTTGGGTTGCCTCATTCTTCTTTTGGTTTCGCCTTCAAACGCCATTGCCCTTTCTGCCTCAAATAGAAATACCAAAGCTGGCCAAAAACAGACCAGTGGACCAGATTCCAAAGTCAGTGTGCTCTGGAGAGGATGAATGAAGAACATCCTTCTTCCCCACTTGCACACCATGCCAAAGACACCATGTCACTTTCCACCTTTAAGAAACAACAGACAATTCAGAAGAAATTCTTGAGCGTATTCGCAGAGTGAGAAGGAAGGGAATCTTCAAGGTGAGTTGTGGTTTCAGAAACTGTATTCATTTCCAATCCTACTCTGCAGTCCTATTAGACAATCCTACTCTAACCCTAACCTTAACCCTAATCCTATTCCTAATCCCAATCCTAATCCTAATCCTAATCCTAATCCTAATCCTAATCTACAATCCTGCTGTAAACTGGTTGACGAATAAATGGTCTTGATGTGATTGTCACATTGTTGTCTCTCTCCTCTTCTTCACTGAAACAATCAGTGGCACCAGGCTGGACGCAGGCTCAGCAAATGTTACAAATGGATGCTGCCAAAAGGGAAAAAAAACAAATCAACAAAAAATAATGGACCATGACTTTCCAAGTTCAGTGCTTCACAGTTTTCCTCTGGCTTATAGAAGGATGCAGGAAGAGGACCAATGGGACCATCTACACCTCCATCTTTATGTGCCGGACTTTGCCATCACAGGCAAATGTGGCCCAGAATCCCACTCATCCATTTATCCAGGTGTCTTCATCTTGCTAGGATTTTTGCCCTGCCAGTGCTTTAGAAATGGTGCTTTGTTTCTTTGGAATTTCTTCTTTTCAGGAATCTCTAAAGCCTCACACTGGTCCCTCTCTTTGAAAGACAGGCACTGTGCTGATTCCCACAGGGAGACAGAGCAGTGTCTACCTTTCCATGGCCTGCCCCTCGTTTGCTGGATGGCTCCTTCCTTCCCAGCAGGGCCAGCTCAGTGGCACTGGGCCCTGCAGTTCCCTCTCTGCCACACAACCCGGCAGTAACCCTGGCACAGTTCCCGTCTGCTTGAGCATGCCAGGCAGCAGATGGGGCTGGGACAAGTCCCTCCCAGCTGTCCCTGTTTGCGTGGCAGAAACCTCTAAGGGTGGGCTGGGGGGCGCAAACCAGGGCCACTCAGAGGCTCACAGTGAGCCCCCCAAGACCCCTCCTGCCCACAGCCAAATCTCTGACCCCTAGGCTGGGACTGGCTTCCTTGGGTTCCTGCACCACCATTTCATGTCTCTGTACTCTGCATTGCTCTACTTCAATTCTTTTGCCATTAGATAAAATTGAACACCCCACCAAATGACAAAAGAGGGAGACTGAACCAGCCAGAGGAGCTCCCTGACTCAGGAAATGCAGAGAGAGATGGAGTTACTCAGTTTTGTGAAGAACAGGCCCCCGGGAGACTTTATTGCCACTTTCCAGGACTTCAGAGTGGCTTTGAAGAAAGTGAGGGACATCTTTTATAACAGGGCCAGTTACAATAGGATGTGGGTAAATATTTTGAAACACAAATAGGATCTAATCAGAACTTGTTTACTCGGAGCATGGTGCGACCCTGGCACAGGTTGCCCCAAGAGCTTGTAGGTGCCCCATCCCTGCAAGCATTCCGGCTCCAGTGGGAAAGGGCTCTGAGCAACCTGATCTCTTTAAAGATGTCCCTGCTCATTGCAGGACACTTGCACCAGAGGACCTTTACAGGGCCCTGCCAGCCCAGCCCAGTCTAGGATTCCTCACCATTTTCATTTGAAGAGCACCAAGAGTGGAGGTGAGGAGGAAGGGGGCTCATGTGATGCCTTGGACTTGAGTGGAGGAGGAGCCCATCCCTCAGAGCCTGTTTCACCTGCAGCCCCTTCACATTTTACCTGCAGGAGCTCCCTGGCAGACCAGCGCTGCTCCTCGTCTCTCTGCAGGCAGCAGCTCAGGAAGTCACGCAGGCAAGGCGAGAATCGGTTGGGCTGCTGCAGCCGTGGGGTCCCTACTGTGGCTATCAGTTGTGTAGCCTGGAGGAAAAGGAGACACCAGGCTCCACTTGCTGCTTTCACATCTCTAAGTGCTCTCCCACCTCCCTTAGTTTAACCTCTGTTCTTCAGTGGCAGTTTCTGCCCTGGCAGAGACCCAGAGATGATTTTCCTTTACCAACCAAACACCCAAACCCTGATGCAGCCACAGCTTTTCCACCATCCCGAAGATCTTGCCTTGGCAGCTGATTTCATTGACTGACCTAGTTAGTGGGAACTACATCAGCAAAAGAACATGTGCTTCCCTAAGGATTCACACCAGCTTGAGAGGCTTTTTGGAAGAGGGACTATGCTATACAAATTAATTTCAAGGCTTAGTACATGAAAGGCATGTCTGCAGTGCTTGTTGGTCCTTTAAGCGCACGTGCCCAAGAACAAAACTCATCATTCTTTTTGTGCTTTTCTTGAAAACAATGGTAATTGGAAGGAAAGAAAGGGAATTCATCAATTAATCCCCAGGTAAGAAAATCAACATTTGCAATCTCATCTTCAGCACAGACATATTTAGATGCCTGCACAAATGTATTGGGATGAAAATTCCTGCTTGGGCACAAAGGAGCCACCTGCAGCTCTGTCTCTCAGCAGTCTGAAAATCGCAGGTTCCCATTTTGCAGCAAAAGAAAAATTGTCATGGTCAGAAGAAGGAGAGGTGCCATCTCTATCGCCACCCTCTGCTCATTTGGCTGCTCAAGTCAATGCATTAATGGTAGGCCCATGCCAGAAAGAGCCAGGAAACAAAGGGGAGGCTTTGGCAGCCTGTCCGCATCACCAGGCTCTGGCTTGGTGACACAGAGAATGTGCCTTTTGCTAGGAGAGAAACACGGTGACTGAGTGTTTCAGCAGCACTGTACAAGAAGCAGAAGAGACTCAGTGGTCTTTACACTCTCATGCCCAGGTTTCAGGCATGTTTCCCAGTGAGAAGAAACTGCTCAGGGAGTTAGGCTCATCTCTAAAGATCACAGTTTTAGAAACTTTGTTGGGTTTGTGTTGCCTTCCTTCCTTTCTGGAAAGATAACAGCAGTTGTCAGATGCTTCTTTTCTGCTCTTAAGGCCATCTCCACAGCCAAAGGACTGGAAGCACTTAAAAGGCAAAGGAAAGTGTTGCCTGAGAATAGAGTTTGTTTGGAGTTTGTTTGCATGTGGTAAGGCTTGTATTCCCCCACTGCTGAACCAAAACTACAGCAGATGCTGATGTGTTGCAGGCACATTTTTAGGAGGGGTCCTTGGTGGAAGCAGTTCAGGCAGATGGCAATGGGCTTTTGTCCAATGGCACGCAGGACAAGGGACAGGTGAGAAAGACAGTGGGATCAGTGAGTATTTGCTCCTTACCGTGATGGGACTTTGGTTCCAGTAGGGAGGTTCTTGCTCTATCATTTCAATCCCCACAATTCCAAAAGACCATATGTCCACTTTGGGACCATATGGTTGACCTGTCAGCACTTCGGGCGCCAGCCACCAAGGAGTCCCGACTACCGAGCACCGTCTGCTCTGCTGAGGGCTGAGCTGAGTAGAGAGGCCAAAATCACCTGAGGAGAAAGCAAAACACTGTTTTTATTTGAATTCTGTGCAATTAGGAAAGCAAGCCAAAGAATTCCCCAGTAGAAGTGTTTGAAAATGTGCTGTTGAATCTCCTGGCATTGGCGACTTTTAAACTCCCCCCATTTTTTACACTGTCTCCAGTAGTGTCTTTTGTTCTTTGGAAGCTTTAGACTTGTAACTCCCTCCCTCGGGAAGGGACACACACAGAGCAAGGCCACTCTTGACTGCTTGTTCCTTCTCCTGTCCCTGTGCACGTTGCAACTGTGCCCTCAGCTCACAGCGAGTGTCCCTGTGCTGCCACCAGCACCATTTTTGGGGAGCTGGCTGTCACTCCAAGCAGCCCCACCCCCACATCCCTGGAATGCTGCTCCTGACCAAGAATACACTGACCCAGCTTGACAGAACCATCGGTTTTGAGAAGGATGTTATCACTCTTCACATCTCTATGAATCACATGGTTTGTGTGAAGAAAATGCAGTCCTTGCAGGCACTGAGAGAGAAAACAGAAAGAGGAGGGCAAAAATGAGTGATGTGATTTCATCCCATAAGAAAGGCAACAAAGAATCCAAAAGATTCCCTCTCCAGGGAAATGGGCAGTAATGGCAGAACACAGTGCCACTGAGAGGAAGTGCTTGCTGCTCCAACACTTGCAGAGCAAGACCTTTCTGAGGAAAGGCATGTCAGCTTCTGAAAGAGCAACAGCCAGGATGCAAACCAGCCAGGATGACTGCTGCTGCAGTGCATGTGCTCAGAAGCAAAGAGCCTTTTGGCTGCACTCCTGTCCTTGGATGCTGAGGCCTGAGAGAAACGAGTCTCTCTCTTTTTTCTTTGCTGATCATTTCAAATCAAGCCACCAGCACCTTTGCTTTCACAGGCAAGGAATGCAGTGAAGACAGACTCCAGGCAAACATTTAGAGAGGCAAGGTGGAGAACAGCAAATAAAAAGACATGAGCCAGAGCAAGAATACAACAGCAGGAGAGAAGAGTACTGGCACTGAGTACAGGGAGTGCAGGGGCACTGGCAGGCCTTTCACTTGAGATGCTTTTACTTGCCCATAGCATAGCAGCAACACAGAACCAAAGCTTGGCACAGGAAATCACTGCAGGTCTGAGCCCCTGTTTCCCAGACAATCCTGCCCAAGCCCTTGGACACACAGATGGGATTGCTGACCTCGCGACTGATGGCTGCTGCCTCATCTTCATACAGGGAGGTCGTGCTGAGGATATCGTTCAGGGTGCCTCCGTCCATGTACTCCAGCACCAGCCAGAGTTCCTCACCCACAAGGTAGCTGAAAGAAGGAAACAAGGCTGTGGAGATGAGCATGCATGGCTATGTTGATTTTTGCTTCCAGGTTTCTTATTTCCAGATGCCTTTGTGACAAGGACAGAATCATAGGAATAGATATTCCCTCTTGGCTGTGCATTGTTTGCAAGCTGTGCAGTCTCAAGGAGAAAGGCACAGCTGTGAAAAAGGAGATGTCTTAGATGGCTGACAAGTGAAAAATGCAGTTTAGAAACAGCCCAGATAAAAAACCGTTCAGGCATGGTGTTTCTGGAAAGAAGCACCTAGTCTTCCTGGCATGCCCAGCAATGGCAAAGAGTGGCAACAATCCAAGGGAAATCCATTTTAGGAGGGTTCATCAGCACTTCAGAAGCTTGAAAAAATCAATCCCAAATAAATGTGGAGGCAGTAAACTTCGAGTCTGATGACTAAGGAAGATACAGCTGATCCAGGTATTGAATAATTTTGGAATAATTTTCAAACTAGGTGTGCCAGGGAAGACTCATGCAGACAGGATGCACTCTCTTCTCATCCATTGGAGATGAGTAGAGAGATAGGAATAAATAAAAATTAACAGCTCTACTTTCTGCCACTGACCAAAGTGGGTTTTTAACCTCTCATGTTTGCTGTATGTAAATGCACACATGGGATAAGACCATAACCACTCACCTGTCTAAATAATTCACAACATTGGGACTCCTGTACCTCTTCATGATTTGGATTTCATTAACACTTCGTTCCATCCTCCTTGGTCCTTGAATATCTATTTTCTTTATGGCCACCTAAAATGACATTGAAAATCAGTAACTTGAGCAGTTGGCGGCAGGAGACAACAATGCACATGGAGCAAGTGATTTTGCAATGACAGAGCTGAGCTGTGCCAAACTGCCTTGTGATTAAGCACTGCAGTAATTAGGAACTGACATTCCAACAGCCTATTTCTCTTCTCCCTTGGGAACTCGTTACAGGACACGTGGGGCCACTGACATTTTGCCTTGTCCACTTGGTAACAGTTGTGTCTCAACTATCACACACAGACGTCTGAGCACAATCTCTGCTGCTCTTTCTAGGATTCAGAAGAAGTATTCCATGCCTTAATATTCTGTGGATACATCTTGGGCTATGGGCAGGGCTTAGGGCTTTTAGGGCACCTTGCAGATCTCTCCCCATGTGCAGTTGCCAAGTGCAGCACTGCAGGTGGCTAAGGAACTACCAGTAACTTTCCGATGGATTTGCTGGCAGCCAGAATCGAGAATTCAGGACTGTGAAGCTGTAGCCCCAAAGAGCAGGGAGGTGCTCTAAGGCACCACCTTTGTTTTAGCAATGGAGAGCGAGTGAGCGCGTCCTTGTCTGAAAGAAAGCGCTGCCCTGCGTGCCTTCCTTCCGGCAGCTGAGGAGGACAAAGTGCCAAATGTATTTTGCAGGCTGGCACCAGTCTGTGCTTCTTGTGCCTTTTCAGCACGGCTCTAGCCAAAGCTGCATCCACAGCTCACACCAGAGGGGAAAGCCCCTCAAGAGCAGCAGAGTCTGCAGGGGCTGTTGACATTTACCTCTCCTCCTGTGGCAGTGTCGAGTGCTTTAAACACCTCTCCAAAACTCCTAGAAACAAAAGAGAAGCAGAGAAAGGAGAAGCCATTTAGATCTTGCAGTGAAAGCCAGCCCACACAGGAGATCTGTGCTGTAAATGCCTAAAACCTGCAGGACACTGGAAGCATGGAGATGTCCTTGACAATGCCTTCTGAGCACACTTAGAAATTCTGATCAGCACTGACAATCTAAGCCCAGTGCCTGAACACATTTGCAGCTTGTCTGACTTCACGCCTGATACCTATTCCACCAGCAAAACACTTGATGCATAGTTATGTAAAATTAGCATTGCTTGGACTCACCCACTGCCAATATTTTCCAGTTCAATGTATTTGATGATGGGATTTTCCATCTTCACCATTCTCCCTGAGGGAAACAAAATGCAAGATGTTTACTTTAAAGCAGAGATCCCACCTTCTCAGAGATACAAAAGGCAGCCACACTGTCTGGGGCTCTGAGCCCTCGCTTGGTTAGCCAGCTCTGAGCTGGCTAACAACAACAGGAACAGGAACTGGAAACACAAGAAAAGAACAGCACGTCCACAGCGCAAGTCTGGCTGGCACAGAGACTGATTTCTTGCATCCTTTGAAGTCAGAGGCCTCTTGACAGCAGAGGAGTCTCCTCTCAGAGGAGACTGAGACCAGAAGAGAATACCTACCAAGGAAAATAAGTTTGTCATCTTGAAACGTTTAGGAGAGCTGGATCTAGCAGTGCCTTTGTTTTCTTGGCAATAAAGACTGCGAGATTTAGAAAAGGTTTCCGACTTGCTAAGATTAAATGCACCTGCACATCCAGAATCAATTGGTCTGAACAGATGTCAAGTTCAGAACAGGAGGAATATTGCCAAGTGTTCCCATCTTTTCCACCTTGCAGCAGTTTGCCATAAGAATGCCTCTGCGTTAGTAAACCAGAGCAGCTCATGCCAGAACCAATTGCGACGGGGCTTTCAGCATCAAGACCCTCACCCTTTATGAGCAGGCTGAGCTCAAAGACGCCCCTGCCCGTGCCCTGCGTGAAGAACCACGCCGCTTCTCTTCACCCTGACAGCGCGGATCAGTCGCTCCCATTGCACTCGCCCTCTCGGCACCGCACATGTCCCCATCTTCCCAACTCGGCACGGCGGGCACAGGCACAGAAGACAGCAATGCTCCTCAGGCACCCCTGTGACACAGAGAGCTGCCCAGAGCAGATGCTGACCCTCTTGTGAGTCCAGGCCGTGTGAGGCAGAAGCCGGCCCAGAGAAGGGGCTGCTGCCTCAGGCAGCTCCGCGCTGCAGCAGCCGGGCAGCAGCGGGACCCTCCCAGCTAAGGGAGGCTCCAGCCTCTGCAGTCCCTCCAGCCCCCAGGGACAGGGCAGCGACCACAACAAGGCTGGCAAAGCCCAAGCATGAGCACTGACAGACACTGATGGGAAGAAGCCACAGCCAGCCTGAGCCCTGTACAAGCTTTTGCCCCCATTCAGGACACAACAGGATGGGCTTTGAGATCAGCCCCACCGAGGTGTGGATCAGTGCCCTTTTTGTCCCAACAGGTGATGGTAGACACAGAATCCACTGGGCTCTCTTCTCAATTCTTCCAGGTCTTATCTGAGAGCACAGCACTGGCAGCTCGTATGGGCAAGAAGCAGATTCATTGGGTTGTGCTGCAGAATCACAAAGGGCTTGATTTGTTCTCCTGGAGACTGATCTCAGCAGGGCTTCTACCAGTGGCTAGAACTAAGGCAGTCACAGCCTTCTGCTGATGCAGGAACAATTCCTGCTTCTGCCTTCGGCAGAGAGGGAAGCCCAGGCAATCTCCAGCCAGTCTAAGCTGCCCTCAGAGGCAGCAGGAACACCCAGAGCTCTCTCTTGCTGCCTTGGAGCAATGCCAGCACTTCTGTGACACTGAAGTGAGGAGAACCCTTTGGTACAGCTCTGCTGACATGTGCACACAATACACTGTCCCTCAGATAAGAAAGATAGCAGACGTACTGTGTTGCTCCAGGGAGTCACCCGCCATCTCCAGTTGCTGAGCAGCAGCTGGGTCAGCACGGGAGGTGAACCAAGTGCTCAGGCTCCACGTCTTCGGCTGGGGAGCAAAGGCTCCTTGGGACGGCGATGCTGCAGCAGCTTCAGTGTCAGATTTGGTGTAGATCTGAGAGAAGAAATGAGTTGATGTCAGGAAGGTGTGGCAGAGATTGCCCTGAAATGCAAGAGAGATTGCCATTTGAAATGCAAGCCCTTAGGAAGCTGCTGTCAGCCACATGCAGAGATCCTCAACCGGATTGCTTTGGATGTCCACTTGTGAAACCAAATGCTCAAAACCAAAGGCTGGTTTTACTCAAGTTCATAGCCACTTTCTTGTTCTAAAGGATGACTGCAGCAACGACCGCTCCAATTCCTCCCAAAGACTCCTTTCCCCCTCCTAGGTCTGCAGATACATTTGCAGCTCCTCATTCTAATGTTCTACCTCCTGCCATGAAATTCTCTTTTTCTGCACCTTCCTTGGGACGTGCTTATCCTGCAGCATCTCTGGATGGTACAGTTCCTGGGCCTCATGCCAGCTTCGGGGCTCTTGGTTGCCCGTCATTTGCTGGAACTCTCTGCAGGCTGCCAGGTAGGATGGGGAACCTTCCACCTGAAGTCAAACAGAACAAAGCAGTCAGAGACTACAGCTTGTCCCCGTCAGCCAGGAGTCATCGACTGGGAAGAAAGTAAAGGACAGGAGGAGATTCACAAGGGATACAGACAGCTTGTAGCTCATATTCCAAATCTATGTGAATGACCATGTTCACCTGCAAAAACACCTCAAGAAACAAGGTCACCTGGAAGAAGCCAGCAGGAGTTCATTGGGATGACTGCTGGCTAAATGGCCAAGGGAGTAATGCCACTGTCTAGAGCATCAGCTGAGATTCAGCAGAGCAGGAAGTGTCCTTGAGAGCAGCTCTGACAGAGGCCTCATCAGGATGGCACTCAGAGGCAACACCCCACCCCCCTGCTGCTCTGCACTGCAAAGGCAAGGAGGGCAGAAACCACCCCTTGGGTGACTGCAGTGCCTATTGATATTTCACTCGCTTTTCTAAAGCCTTTTGCTCCTGAAGGAGGCAATTAATTTTCTCTTTGATGATTTTAATTTTTTTGTCTGTCCTCTCCTTCTTTGCCTTGATCCTAGCCTCAGTTTCCTGCAGCTGCGCCGGCACCTGTTTTTCCATGTGCTGTAAATAACAACGGAAAGGACTCTCTTTCATGAGTGGAGTGGCTGCCATTCTTTCATTCACCTGTTTTTGTTGACTGTCCCTCTGCATAGGGAGATTCTTCTCCTCTTGGATGTCTTCATTCCCCCTCTTCACTGCCATGTCACTCTGAGCTTCGGGCAGCTCTGCTTGTGGTTCTACCTTGATGTTCTGTGCACACAAATGCAGAGCAAGTGACTGGGAGCTGCCATCAGACTCAGCTTTTCCCTCTTTTAGCCTCAAAATCACATTGGTTCATCCCCTTTCTTCTGCTTCCCTACCCACATCTGCTTCCATTGAACCCTCCTGTCCCAGGGCTGTTCTCTGCAGATTCCAAGGCTCTGTGCTTCCAGTGCCTGTGGGATTCCTGGCCTCCTCAGTCCCAAGAGCTGTTGTTTATGCCCTTCTTCCTGCCCTTCCCTCTGTGCCCTGGCCAGTCAGGCTTACCTGGTCTTTCTCCTGTGGCACTTCCACCTGCTGCCCGAGCTGCTCTTCCTGCTCTCGGGCTGGGAACAGCTCTCCCTGAGTCTGGCATGGTGTCTCTGATGAAGCACTCTGCTCCTGCTCTCTCTCTAGAAGCACCTGCACAGAAAGCAAGAGAAGACGGGTTTCAGCTTCCCATATGACCTTTGTGGGCCAAGACCCAAAGACTGCTGGGCTCAAACGTTCCCAAAGCACTGTGCTGCCGCTCTGCTGGGTCATTCTCTGTTTGAGGGGAGGCACAGATTCCAAAGTGACCCTGGCCCTACAATCAGGGGCCATCTGGGACTGAAGCTGCAAGAGCCTCTCAGGCAGCTGACAGGGAAGGTGTGGCATTTCTCAAGGGTCTGGTAAGGGCCTCCCTCTGCTTCTACCATGTCCTGTTTGTCTCTCCTCAAGGGATGCATTTAGGTGAGCACTGCATCTTCCACTGCTTTGGAGCAGAGCCAGGAAGATTCAAATAGATAGATAGATAAACAGATCTCACTTTTATAATCTCTCTTTACTATACTGTGGGATTTACATTCTTTGAACGGAGAGAGATCTAGATCTCTCTCCTAGGTTTTTTTTAAGGAAAGGTAGTGAGAAACTTAGAGAAGAAGAGAAAACAATATTATCTCTACTTGCTGTTCTTTTTGTTTAGTACATGAAGAATGTGTATAGTGATTGTTTACTGAAAGTGATTTGTTAATTGCATTTTAGGGATAGTTGTTTAGATTGATTAGGTAATTAGATAAAAGACTGTGTGGAGACAGTCACTTGTTTTTCTTTAGTATCTTTTTAGTATAGTATTTCTTTACTATAGTTTTACATAGTACTAGTGTAATATAACGTAGCTTAATAAAGCATTTGCTTAAACTTCTACATCATGGAGTCAAAGCATATTTTTCGCCACGTGGGGGGTCACCCTGAATCAATAATGTCCTTTCTGTCGCTACACACATCAACAGTCGGTAGCAGTGCCCCAATCAGAAGCCATCCTGAACTTGCTCTCCTGTTGCTTCAGTAACCCACACTCTTGGGGAATCTGGAGCATGTGGGTCCTTATGGAATGCAGTCAGACCCAGAGCACTGCACTGGGAACTGCACTCTTTGTGCATCTGTGCTCGGGCAAGTTCTTCTCTTGCACTTGACCACACTGATGGTGCTAAAGTGGCTGGAATCAGAAATGCAGCCCAGCCCCTCCCACCTCCTCTAATCTCTGAGGGCCAGCTGGAATTTAAACGCATTGATTTCCTGCTCAAGTCCAAAACAGCACACACTGATTCCCTGGGCTGCCAAAAGACACGGGAGCCGTTGACTGGAAAATGATGGGCAAGCCCTGCTGGCCGGTCTGGCACCAGAGCAGCTCGTTCTGCACCAACATCCCTGCCCCAAACTATGTGTTCTTGTGCAAAAATACTGCATTATCCAGAACTGCCTCTTTGAAAACTAAAATTCTAGGAGAATTTCTGCTGGTGCTGTAAAAGTGCAGGAAAGACTGAGACAAAGCTCCCTTGCTCCCTGGAGAAGGAGAAATTGCACCAGGGTTCTCTTTCTATCAAACAAAGAAATCAACAAAATATGAAAGTGTTACTCACACCACGGTCTAAAGCACTTGGATGCAGTGAGGGGATGTCTGGAAGGGAAACAGGCCTTGCGCTGAGCTTTGGATCTATGGATCTAAGGCAGCGATTTATGGAAGTCCGCCTGAAGGTGCCTCATGAGCCCCCCATTGTCCAGGCTAAAGCTCCCTCAGCACCTCCTCCCTGGCCTTGTGCTGCACCCCCTTGCCCAGCTCCCCTGTCCTTCTGTGCACACGCTGCAGCCCCTCCATGACTTTCTGCTCCCCAGGGCCCACAAGTGCACACAGCACTCCAGCTGTGGCCGCAGCGCTGCCCAGCACAGGGCCACGCTCACTGCCCTGCTCCTGCTGCCCCACTGCTGCTGGCACAGCCACCATGCCCTTGGCCTTCTTGGCCCCCTGGCCACACGCTGCCTCATCTTCAGCTGCTCAAGGCCGCCAGCCCAGCATCCTTTTGGCCCACGTGGCTCCCCAGCCACAAAGGTGCCCATTTCACTTCAGATACAGCAGGCATCATTGCAAGATGGCCTTCCTGTTCTAACACCTCATGTTCCAAGTAGATATTAGCCACTGCCCCTTCTCACCAGCGAGGGCTCCTTGTTGAGCTCCACGTGGCATCTGAGCTCCGGGTGCAGCCTGTCCCCGCACTCGCTCAGCAGGTGCCTGGACACAACCGACAGGGCGCTGGCACTATGCTTGTTCAAGTGCAGACCCTGCAGGGCCGTGACAGCCTCCGGCCTGCCCTCTGCCACTGCCCTGACAGAGTCTGCTGCTCGCTCCGGGGAGGCTGAGGTGACATCAGCCCCTGCCTGCAGCTCAGCCGTGCCCTCGGTGGTTGCGGCGCTGGTATTTCTGCGCCCAAGGCCCAGGAACCTCTGCAGTATCTGCAACAGAAAGAAGGGCAGGAAGAGAGGGACGTTCCATGGCCTGCTCCAAGCACAGCGCTGGGCCTAGCAGTGCCAGAAGGCCCAGCCCAGGTGGGGATGGCCACAGGTACCTGCGCTGGTCTGTGGAAGCAGCCGTGAGTGGGGTCCTGCTCTTCTGCCCCATCCTTGCCCGCATCTGGCAAAGAGCAAATGCAGCCAGAGCTGAGGGGCTGCGGGAGAGGCCGGAGAAC
Source organism: Melozone crissalis (assembly GCF_028551555.1). Lineage (NCBI taxonomy): Eukaryota > Metazoa > Chordata > Aves > Passeriformes > Passerellidae > Melozone > Melozone crissalis. The sequence goes on along the minus strand of NW_026535783.1, from coordinate 13,062,248 downwards.
ATGGCCCAGCCCTGCATGGCCCAGGCAGGGACAACCCCTGGGTGCCCAGGGGACAGAGCACAGCCAGCAGGGGCAGCCCCAGCCCCTCTTACGTCCTGTCTTTGGGGACATCCTTAGGGGCAGGGATGGGATGGGGCCAGGCCGGCCGCAGGCACCAGCTCTGCGGCCCGGAGCTGCCACTCACCGTCCTGCACTGGCTGCAACTTCTCCGGCTCTGCAGGCTGCTGTGCTGGGGAGGCTGCAAGCCCTTTCTTTTTCTTGCCCCGAAGCACCCTGAAGAGCCTGAGTACTCTGCCTGCCATCTCGCTTTTTAGTCTCTAGACAACTTTGAGCCTGATACCTGGGAAAAGCTCTGATTGAGAAAGTCCCGCAGTCTGGCCGCAAGGCCAGCCGCAGGAATTACGCCTTGGAAAAGCTGCGGGTCAGTGACGAAAGAGCTGGCTGTGTGGGGCTCCTCACAGCACAGCTCTGCCACGTCCTCTCCTCTCACGTGCACCGAGCACTGTGGCGTTGCTCCGTCACCGCCAGCAGCCACTTCAGCACGTGTCACAAAGGGCCCTGTTCCATTCCATTCCATGGTAACCGTGCTGTGCCGTGTCAGCAAGGGCCCTTGGACACGCTGCCAAGTGCTCTGGGGCTACCCCAACCCTGCCCCAAATGCCTCTGATTGGAACAAATCCATTGCCCCAAGTGTATAAGACATCCTGGGACACAGCAAGCCCAGCCAAGTGCTCAGGGGAGGACTCTCCACGGTGCCAGGCCAGCACAGGCTGGCTCTGGAGCAGAGCAGCTTCCAGCAAGCTCAGGGCAAACACATCTTGCCAAGAGTTAAAACTCACCACATAGGGGAGGTGGCATGAATGTGTGCATCAAGGCCTTTGAATTCACAGCTCCCCAAGACAGCTTTGGGGCACTTGGCTGGACAAACAGGATCCGGCTCAGACCTGTGCTCAAAGGCGGGCAACAAACCCTGCCGCAGGTGCTTGGCTTGGTCTCTGCAGGCCCAGGCAGATGCCAAAGCTGCTCTTCACATCCTTCCCCTGCCCCTCAGCCAAGTGCGAGGACTGAAGGAAACACAGGAAGTCAAATGGAGACACTTGCACCTGTCTCATTGGGGGCTCCTGGGGAACCAGTTTCCTTGGCAATCAAGCCCCTCTCTTCCAAGGGCACTCCCCAAATGTGTACATTTCCTGGGCAACACCAACCTGCCCTTAAGTGCGGGGTGCGGAGGTTCATGGGCATCACACCATAACCAATATGATCCAGTGAAGCTAAATTTATTATTCCTAAAAGGAGTCTATTTATAATAAATCTCTACTGTCTATGCCTCTCTAGCTAATATATGACAGGTTAATCCTAGTTGTTCACACTTCTAAAATAGAATGCGGATTGGATTATCTAAGTTTTCATGTGTCTTGCTGGGGTTGTATGGCCCCCCCATGGCTCACTTTCCCAAGCTTGCTGACAAACATGCTAAGTCCTGATGACTCTTCTTCTTGCGTCTTCTTCAAGGATATACCAACCCCATTTCTGAATATGTCCATAATTCATTCTTTGTGAACGTGTCCATTATTGCAAGCAGGCTGGATTGTGCATCGGCTCAATACGGCCGTTGTCTTGCAAAAACTCCTCCACCTGCAAAATATCTTCAACAGTTCCCCGCTTTTGGTTTTGCACAAGCCAGACTGATTTAAAAGCACGGTCAATTTCTTTTTGCCCACAGCGTAGTAAGCAAAGCACTATTAGCAGAAATGAAAAAAGAATGAAATACAAAGCCAATAATATGTAAGATTATTTATTCATTACATAGCCAAGAATACCTAATACCAAAGCATACTAAGTCCTTGAGCCAGCCTCTTATTTCCCAGGATTTTAGCCATTCATCCAAAGAATTCAAAACAACTGTCAGCTTTATCATCTTCTCCTTAAGCAATGACACTTTCTTGTCCATAGATTCAGAGTGCTCAGAGAGATTCATGCAACACATCCCTTCAAAATCTTCACACCCATCTCTCTGTGCTAGCAACAAAAACACTATTGCAGCCCTATCCTGTAATACAGCGTGGCGTATGCTACCTACATCAGTGGTAAGCTCATTCAGTATTGCAGATGTAATGTTAATTGGTTGGTCTGTCCAACAAGCCAATTGTTTGAATTGTGTAAGGGCCTGTGATGAAGCTACTCCTGGTGTAAAAAGTGATGCCAGTATAACCAAAGGCATATTCTACAATTCTACATTATCCTTACAGTCTGAGCCTAATAGATGCACACTACGTTTTGCACATTGGAATTTGTGCCTGATGTCAAGCATCTGTTGAATGCTAGAGGCAAACAGTGTCAATTTCCCAAAATAGCACAGTCCTCCTCATGCTTTCTCAGGAATCGCAGGCTAAGTTTAATCTCCACAAATGAGAAAAACTCCAGGAGGTGACATCCTTGCACATTTTGGTTTTAGGGATACAACCATGTCCAATTGGCACAGTCTGCCGTGGTATTGTAATACCAGGAAGAAACAGGAGATATCCAAGTGCCATCATCACCGGGTTTTCCTGATTTCTCCCTAATCAGCTCTTTACCCCTGTGGTACTCATAGAACAAACAGTAATTTCCCGGTACTGATGCCAAAATATCTAATTCCTGTGGTCACTCTCTTGTAGTATTTAAACCTTGAACGATTGTAAATGCCTGAATTCCTAACGGATTTCTAGGGATGCTTTGTTTTTCACACCAAATTTCTGTGATCATCCCATTTTGATTAGTGCACCAATTTGAACAGGCCTTACTTAAGTTGCCATAAATTTGAGCTCTGGTCTAATTTCCCATTTCTTCCATTGAGTCTAAAGGAATTCCAATGAAACAGGTGCCAAATGGATCTGAAGGTGGAGCTAGTGATAGGCAGAAAGGTTCCTGCGTTGTTCTGTTAGCCTATGGAATCCTCATGTTAGCTCGCTGCTTTATCTTGTATACCCCCTGCGTTTCTTAATCACTCCACTAAGCAACATTGTTAATATTTGCCAGACTGGTGCCATTGTCGCCCTTGTGGTCCATCATGCCTGCGCTTTGCCCAAACTGCTTTAGCTTGTTCTCACTCCAAATCTCTCAAGTGATGTGTTTGTGGTATTGCTATTCTTCCTCTACATTCTGTAGCTAGTATCTTGCTCTCTAGCACAATTTGATTTACTACAGCAATTAAAGCAAGTTTAAACTGCAATTGCAGTAACAATCTTTGCGTATATATTTCTATCAAAGATACATCTTAGAGAAAACTCTGATATCTTCGTGAGTTATGCCTTAAAAATTTAGCTAATGCCATTCTCGGGGTACTAGTGTTAAGTGTGTAAGAGCAGTTATTGCATATTATGTTGATAGGCTTAAATTATTGCTTTTCCCTCGGACCACTAATCAATTATGTTCTTGACAAACTTGTCGCCAAGTTTTTTAGTTACACTTGATACAATGAACCTTAAGCCATGGCTTACATGCACAACTATGCAGATACCAAGCATTTTCTCTCTTATTTACAACTTGTGAGGGAAGTGAAGGTCCATGTTGCTGGAATCCAACGAATGCCTTTATCTGTAAGTAAGCACATAGACCTTCTTCCTCTTCATTTCACTGTAGCTGGTCCTTGCCACAACCCTGCTGCTGGACTTTTGAACATGACCTGAATGCCGTCAGGCAATTCCTCCCTTGGATTATGTGTGAGGGCATGATGCACAAGAATATGTGCATCTTCCCTATCTCCTGCTGTTCTGAGCTAACTTGGCACAAAATTGGCTTTAGCTGTTTTTTTCTCAGGGGATAACCCTGGAGTTCCCCCTTTTTGTTTTTGCAGCATGTCCTTGAACATCTGATGGGCACGCTCAATAATTGCCTGTCCAGTAGGATTGTGAGAAATACCAGGGTCATGTCAAATACCCCATAAATTACAGAAACCTTTGAATCTTAAGGAACATCAAGCAGGACTATTGTCAGTCTTAATTGCTAAGGGGACACCTAATGCGGCGAAGAAATTGAACAAATATTTCTCAACATGACGTCTCACCTGTTAAGGGAGTACCCTATAAAACACAAGCATAGGTATCAATGCAAACATGTACCAATTTTTCCTGACCAAATTCTTATACATGAGTTATATCCATTTGCCATAACTGCGAGGGGTGAGTACCCCTAGGGCTAACACCATGCCTAAACCAATGCCATCTCGTTGACCGGTCAGGACAGGATCACGCAATACTAGAAGCATCAGCAAAGGGAATAGCAAATTGTTTACCTAACATTTTTGCAGATTGATGAAGAAATGCATGGGAGGTTTTGGCCTGTCAGCCTGTACCACTTCCCTGTCACCTCTGTGCCACCATGGCCCTCGGCTGCCCCACAGCCCTCAGCCCCAGCAGCAGCTCAGGGTCAGCGTCCCTTTGGCGCCACCGCCCCCTCAGCCCCCTCAGCCCCCTCTGTCTCACCGTCCTTCAGCAGCTCCTCAGGGGACAGGGCCTGGGGCAGCGGCAGCTCCCACCGCTCCAGGGACAGCCGGGGCTGGAAGTGCTGCTCCGCCCGGCCCGGCCGCCAGCTCGGACCCAGCACAGGGACAGGGGACACAGGGGGAACCGGGGCAAAAGCAAGAGGTGAAAAAGGCAGCCGAGGAGGGAAAGAGGTAAAAATGCAGCCTGGGCTTACACAGCTCAATCTATGCATCTAAACTTCCACATACCTCTTACTAAATAACTAAGCATATTTCTAGAACTATATCTAAGCATCTAAATTTAAGCATCTAAATGTAGGCGTCTAAATGTAGGCATCTAAATGTAACTCTATTAATGTATAAATGTAGATCTCAAAATCTAGAAATGTAACTAATTCTATCCCATCTAGAACAATAGAGATTAATTTAACTATATAGATGTATATATATGCACATATAAACACACCTCTGTAAATCTATAAATGTAACTATATGGATATAGAAAGAGAATTGTAGAAATCGATAATTCTATGTGTACACTAAGGGATTCCACCCGTCTGATGCTCACAGGCTCTCCCTCTGGTCCTTCTTCCCATGCAGGGCAGCCCTCCTGACAAGGCAGATCAGCTGGAAGTCTGGGAAGCAAAGGGAACACTGTGTCAATATTGGCCTCTCTGCATTATTTGCCCTTTTGGAATTAACTGCCCTTCTATCAAAGTCTGTAAAAGATGGGCCGAAAGGCAAAATCTCACTTGGCAATTTGTAGCCTGCTCTTCAAAGAGCCAGACTCCTTCCAGAAGTTTATAACTTGTGAAGTTTTGAAGTATCCCAATACACTGAAAGCCCTCAGTGTATTGGGATACTTTCGCAGGGCCAAGGGCCCCCATGAGAGCTTGAAACACAGACAGACCCAGCTGCCACAAAGAAGCCCAGCCTGGTTCTTTCTCTGTGCTGACAGAGACACCTCAGGGATGAACAGCTGGGTGACAAATGACCAGGTAATATTCGCTGAGGCATTTATGTATTAGCTGATGGACGTTGTTAGTGATTATAAGTATTTAGAAATAGCATCAGTTAGAACTCTTTTAGCTGCTTGTAATATAATAGAATCTATCAGCTTAAGTTTGCACTGCGTTGCTCATAGAAACAGTAGCGTAATGAATATAATATCTATGCATCACGTATGGAAACAACTGTGTGATGAACATATTGTGTTATAGACCCTAGCAAAACATAACGGGAAAAAAGGCTTGTGTGTAACTAAAATCAGTGTAAGGCTGTCCACTGACCAACCTGTCCAAGTGATAAAATAATCCTGACACAAACCAGAGCACCAGAGGACAATTAGAGAATGTCATGTGAAATTTAGGGAGAACCTACTAAAGCCTTATCTGAGGATGTGAAACAGCAGGAGACACAAGCAGAAATAAAATATGTTGACATGATGCACAGGATGTCATGCAGTAAACCTGAGTGCGAAGCAGTCAAATTAAGGAGTTCCCAAAAGATCAGAAAATTCCGAAGAATGCTTGAAAAATTCATGAAACACATGAATATACTTGCCTCTCAGCAAAGTAACACCATAAAGCTAACACTGACACTTAGCACCAGGTGTTGTTTGGGTGTTAGCCCCGAGCACCACAGTGCTGCAAATATTGTCTTTTTTTATCCTATCAGTATTAAAATTTAATAATTCTAAGCAGTGAATTCTGTTTCTCACAGCTGTGAAGGAAAGAGCTCCCTAACAGGACTGCAGGCAGCACCAGCTTTGCTCAAGGATGCAGACCCAAAGTGCTCTCTCTCACCTTTAGCTCTCACTAATTTTAAGGGGTGATTTCAGATTTTCGTTGAGCTCCTGGATTTGTGACTAATGATTTCCTTGGCCTCAGAGCTTCTGCTGCTTGTATTTTTAATGTATCTCACTACAGCTATCAGCAGAGTGGCACTACATGGATTTAATGCTTGGAGACAAAAAGCTCAGATCTCTACACTGACCTTTTGCTGGGCTTTTCCTCTCTTGCTTCAAGAGTCACTCAGGGTTGCCTCCACAGCACTGACATCCTGCAGCAAACTTATCCCCACGGACATCAGCACAAAACTGGGACACCTGGCTTGGTGACACAACTGCCACAAGGTCAGGTTTATTCCCTGCTCTCTTGCCCCAGCAGAGGACTCAGTGTCAGAGCCTCTGGAGAAGCGTGGAGGGCAGGGCTCAGGCAGGTTGTGCCCGTGCACGATTTGAACTCAAGGCACCAGGAAGCACCAAGCCTGCAGACAGGAACTCAACCCTTCTCATCTCCCTCACTGCCAGAGGCAGGCTCAGAGCAGCCATCTCACCCCTCTCTGAACAGGTGGGGCCTCTGTCCTTACCAAGCTCCTCGCGGTCCTGGGAATTGTTCCTGGGCTCTCGGTGCCAGGCAAAGCTCCCTCTGCTGCAGCTCTGCCCACAGGCTCCCCTCCTGAAGACTCAGGGGCAACAATAATATTGCCCTTGAAAGAGAAACAGACAGGCAGAAAACCTTCCACCACTTACAAAAAACACCTGGTCCAACAACTCCATGGCTCACACACTTCATCCCTTCTTCCTAACAACAGCTCTGGGCCCCAAAGCCCTTCAACAGTCAGAAAAATTGACTTCTCAAACACAGTCCAAAAGCTGTCAGAGCTGACAGTGTTGAACATGGGGGTGACACTGAACACATGGAATGGCTGCTAAGCAGGAGTCCTGCCAGCTCCTGGCAAAGGGATGTGCTCCTTCCTCCACAGCCCTGAGCACAGCAGTCTCATCCAGGCTGCAGCTTGGCAGGGACAGCATGGGAACACACATCTCTTCCCACAGAGATGCCTAAGAGCAAGGGGAAAGAGCTCTGCAACATGGACAGCAAGACTGGCCAGTTTGCCCAGCTGAGGATTTCCCAGATGGAAACTGGACTGCAGGCAGCAGCTTACTGAGAGGACAAGAAAGCTGCAGCTGCAGCCCAGCCCCAGCCACGGCTCTGGGAGCTCCCACACGCACGGCAGGGCTCACACAGCAGCAGCAGCTGCAGCCCAGCCCTTGCTTTGCCTTGGCCTTCCCACCCAAAAGAGGCACAGCCCACATCTGCTGCTGCAACAGAGGCACCTCTGGCGTGCCCCTCCCTGCCCGGGACACTGGGCCTTCAGTGCCACTTCCCCAAACACTCTTCTCTTTTTCCCATCAAACAAAGCCCCTTAGAACCTACAAAGCTTCCACTTCCTCCCCACAAATGCTGCTGCATCAGCGGTTCTTCCCAGTACATAAGCAAAAGATACCGCGGGGTACGGAGGGCAGAGTTCTTGACCCTTGCCACTTCACGTATGAGCTTGCCAAGTGATAATCATCCCTTATACGCCATATGTCAATACCATCTTCTCCTATTTTCGGTTCGTCACTTTTCTGTCTCCGCCTTCCTCACCACCTTTACCACACATGCGCCACCACTCGGTTTGGTGGTCGCACAAGTCTTCGGGGGTCGTCACTGATGAAGGCCCTATAGTCTTCTTCGTTGTCCTTTAATTCACCTTTCGGTTACACATGCGCATCAAGCCAGTATATAGCCAGTACAGCCAATGTAAGCCAAGACTAAGGTATCACTCCATCTACATATCAAGGCAATAAATCCCTTAGAATTAGCATTTGTTGGGACCAAACCAGGTTCTTGCTCATTTTTAGCACCTGTATCTTCAGCTTCTTTCCTGTGGTCCTTGAGAACAGCTGCTGGGAAGGGGGGTGGAGCCCCTTCTCTCCCTCTCTTCTTTGGCATTACAACTTTTTAACTATTTATTATTCTCAAATATTAATTACTCTATCAATATCAATTACTGTTTCAAATTTTATCAGCACGAATGATACCTATTTATCACAATAATGGAGCTCTGCGCATTGTGTTTTAAGGCTCACAAGCAGGTATAGTGTTTGAAAGAAGCAAGCAGTGTTTTAACAAAAGCTACGTGTGCTTATAGTGGTTGCACATAACTACTGTCAATATGCTTTTGCTTTGTGTGAGCGGTCAAAAAACTTTTCAAGTAAGTTGTGCCATTAAGTTCATTGCCTCCAGCCAGGGATGTGAGCTGCTGGCATCTTCCCACTGTAACAACCATGTCATGAGACTGATGCTGGAAAATAAACAGCTCGGGGCGCGTTCCTCAGCAGTCCCGTCCGTTTCGTGATTCGTACAGAGACCCGCGGCCAGCAATACTCAGCTGAGGACCAGAAGAGACCGGAATAGCCCGGGCACTGCAGCTTCACTGCAAGGCATCCGGCAGCCTTGAGGGTACAAAGCGAGCACAGGTCGCAGCTCCTCGTGTCCGGAGCGAGCCCGGAGCAGCTCTCCCAGGCCGCAGCCCCGCCCAGGCACAGCTCCGGGCGCAGCCGGGGCCGCTCCGCCTGCGCGGGGCCGCTGCCGGGGCGCTGTGGCGGCTCCTCCCGCGGGGCGGAGCTGAGGCGGCCCCGGCGGCCCCGGCCCGGCCCCGCTGCGCTCCGAGCGCGGCCCCGGAGCGGCCCGGCCGAGGCGGCGAGGGACGGGCGGCGAGGGGCCGGGGGCATGGGGCGCTCCGGGAACGGGCGGACATCTCGGCAGAGGGGAGAGAGACGTGGCAGAGGGAGGAGTGAGCGGAAGAGGGGAGAGATGCTGGGAGGAGGGGGAAAATCCCAGGAGAGAGGGACGAGCCCAGGAGTAGGGGAGATCACGGGACGGGGGCGGGGGTGAGATCCGTGCAAAGGGTGGGTAGCCTTCCAAGAGGGTAGAGGCGGGGAAACAGGAAAGAGCCCTGGGAGAGGAGGGAGATCCTAGAAGAGGGAGGTGTAATCGGGAGAAGGGCAGATCCAGGGAGACGAATAAAAGCACTGGCTACAGCCCGGGAAAGGAGGGAGCTTGGGACAAAGGGTAGCTCGGGACTGGGGAAAAGCCGAGAGAGGAGGCAGAACCCAGGAGACAGGGGACAACCTGAGAACGGGGGGACATCCGGAGTAGAGTGGAGACGGCCTGGGAAAGGGGGGAAAGACATGAGAGAAGAGAGCCCAGTGGGGGGAGCCCAGGAGCGGAGGCTCCTGCAGGCGGACTGGGAACCCGGAGAGCCCGGAATCACGGAGTCCTGCAGCCGGGCCGAGAACGGGCGCGGGTCAGTGCGGTTCGGGAGAGCGCGGCTGCGGGGCTGGCTCCGCAGGCGGAGGCGCGTGGAAAGCGCTGCTCGGCAGCCCCGGCGGCGCTGAGAGCACAGCCCTGCCCGGGGAGGCAGCGCCACGGGCGCCGCTCGGCTTCCCAGCCCGGCCACGGCACCGCTCGGCTTCGCCGCCGGATCCGCGGCAGCTCGGAGCATCGCTCCCTGCCCGGGCCCGAGGCTCACCTGCGCCAAGTGCACCAGCGCATCGCCTCTGCCTTGACAACCCAGAGCGAGCAGTGCCCGGCAGGGACTGCAGATCCCTATTGGTGGCAGAGAAAGAAGAGCAAGGAATCTTCCATGGGAGAACCTAGGCAATAGGATGGGGTGTCACTGTCCAATGTGTTCAGATGCACTCACAATGGTACTATTGCTCTTGCCTCAGAACATGTAAAAGAAGTGGGCAGGCACAAATCAGCAGCTGGTTGCAATATCCAGGGATCAGTTATCAGAAGAAAATGCTACGCAACTGCTGGAATGCTTAATGGATGACTGATTACCCTTTGCCAAGTAATCTGGACTTGTTAGGCGCAGCATACTTATGTTTAAAAAATAACTCTAGAGCTATTCTTAAGAAAATTTTGAAGAAAGGCTCATACACCCACATTTTAATGCAGTTGCTGTGGGTTTGATAAATGAAATCTGCTTTAATGTGTTGATGTTCCTAAAGATATGTGGGGGTTTTTTTTCACACATGCATGCATGCTAAATTTGAGAATCTAAGGTAAGGTCTTTTTATAGGGGATATGGAAGAGACAGGTCTTCAGCCAGCAATATGTCAGTGAGAGACAGCTGAGCGATGATTACTGAGAAGAACAGCCCTGCAATAGAGGTGTGAGCTGCATTGCACAGCGCTTGCTGTGGGCCAGAGAGCACAAAGCAGTCTGGCCTGGTGGGCCTGAATATTTCTGCCAAACACTCTGCATCTCACACCTTTGCTCGGGCTCAGTGCAGAAATGCAGGATTGCAGGCGCTTCCTCCCAGAGCTGCGTGAGGCGCTGGCTCCTGCAGATGGACCCTGCCAAGCTGTCCCTGCCTCACGCTGGCCTCGCTTCCCCTGGCACAAGAGCCGGGCCTGAAGGAGGCTGCCCTGTGCTCCAGCCTGCCGAGCAGCCACGATCCCTGCCCCGGTGCCCAGAGTGCTGCACACACTGCTGACCTTTGCCAGGAGTTGCAGAGCAGCCGGCAGAAGAGGAGGAATCCTCAGGCAGCCCAGCGGCCCTCGGCTGCCCTTGGCCTTTCTCTGCTCCTGGGCACACTCCAGAGGGCCAATGCCTCCAGGCTGGGCTGTGTCCAGCACGGCTGCGCTTCCTCTCGGCAGCTGCCAGCTGCCACCTGGGCTCTGAGAGTGGAGGATTCGCCCGCTGCCAGGAACAGGCACCCAGGGCCCGGCTGCTGCCTCTTGCAGCTCCAAGGGCCTCCTTCCAGCCTGCCTCTGCCGGGGCTCAGCCTCCTCCGGCCTCTGCCGGGGCTCTGCTGGGGCTCCACCCCAGGCAAGGCCGGGCCCACTCTCACCTCCCAGGCGCTGACAGCTCTGCACCACAGGAGACCTTCCTGAGCACCCTCTCTAATCTTTCTGCTTTCTCACTTGAGGAAGGCTCTCCTCCGACCAAAGGGATTATTGCATTTTGGGGTACAAATCCAAGTGGTAGGAGCCCCAATGTTCTCCAGTCACAGCTGAAGGCCAGCATCTGCTCAGAGTGTTGAGCTGCCTCATTCTTCTTTTGGTTTTGCTTTCAAATGCCATTGCCCTTTCTGCCTCAAATAGAAATACCAAAGCTGCCCAAAAACAGACCAGTGGGCCAGATTCCAAAGGCAGTGTTCTCAGGAGAGGATGAATGAAGAACATCCTTCTTCCCCACTTTCACACCATGCCAAAGACACCGTGTCACTTTCCACCTTTAAGAAACAACAGACAATTCAGAAGCAATTCTTGAGCGTATTCGCAGAGTGAGAAGGAAGGGAATCTTCAAGGTGAGTTGTGGTTTCAGAAACTGTATTCATTTCCAATCCTACTCTGCAGTCCTATTAGACAATCCTACTCTGACCCTAACCTTAACCTTAATCCTAATCCCAATCCCAATCCTAATCCTAATCCTAATCCTAATCCTAATCTACAATCCTGCTGTAAACTGGTTGACGAATAAATGGTCTTGATGTGATTATCACATTGTTGTCTCTCTCCTCTTCTTCCCTGAAACAATCAGCGGCACCAGGCTGGACGCAGGCTCAGCAAATGTTACAAATGGATGCTGCCAAAAGGGAAAAAAAACAAATCAACAAAAAATACTGGACCATGACTTTCCAAGCTCAGTGCTTCACAGGATTCCTCTGGCCTATAGAAGGATGCAGGAAGAGGACGAATGGGACCATCTATACCTCCATCTTTATGTGCCGGACTTTGCCATCACAGGCAAATGTGGCCCAGAATCCCACTCATCCATTTATCCAGGTGTCTTCATCTTGCTAGGATTTTTGCCCTGCCAGTGCTTTAGAAACGGTGCTTTCTGTCCTTGGAGTTTCTTCTTTTCAGGAATTTCTAAAGCCTCACACTGGTCCCTCTCTTTGAAAGACAGGCACTGTGCTGATTCCCACAGGGAGACAGAGCAGTGTCTACCTTTCCATGGCCTGCCCCTCATGTGCTGGATGGCTCCTTCCTTCCCAGCAGGGCCAGCTCAGTGGCACTGGGCCCTGCAGTTCCCTCTCTGCCACACAACCCGGCAGTAACCCTGGCACAGTTCCCGTCTGCTTGAGCGTGCCAGGCAGCAGATGGGGCTGGGACAAGTCCCTCCCAGCTGTCCCTGTTTGCGTGGCAGAAACCTCTAAGGGTGGGCTGTGGGGCGCAAACCAGGGCCCCTCAGAGACTCACAGTGAGCCCCCCAAGGCCCCTCCTGCCCACGGCCAAATCTCTGACCCCTAGGCTGGGACTGGCTTCCTTGGGTTCCTGCACCACCATTTCATGTCTCTGTACCCTGCATTGCTCTACTTCAATTCTTTTGCCATTAGATAAAATTGAACACCCCACCAAATGACAAAAGAGGGCGACCAAACCATCCAGAGGAGCTCCCTGACTCAGGAAATGCAGAGAGAGATGGAGTTACTCAGTTTTGTGAAGAACAGGCCCCAGGGGGACTTTATTGCCACTTTCCAAGACTTCAGAGTGGCTTTGAAGAAAGTGGGGGACATCTTTTTTAACAGGGCCACTTACAATAAGATGTGGGTAAATATTTTGAAACACAAATAGGATCTAATCAGAACTTGTTTACTCAGAGCATGGTGCCACGCTAACACAGGTTGCCCCAAGAGCTTGTAGGTGCCCCATCCCTGCAAGCATTCCGGTTCCAGTGGGAAAGGGCTCTGAGCAACCTGATCTCTTTAAAGATGTCCCTGCTCATTGCAGGACACTTGCACCAGAGGACCTTTACAGGGCCCTGCCAGCCCAGCCCAGTCTAGGATTCCTCACCATTTTCATTTGAAGAGCACCAAGAATGGAGGTGAGGAGGAAGGGGGCTCATGTGATGCCTTGGACTTGAGTGGAGGAGGAGCCCATCCCTCCGAGCCTGTTTCAACTGCAGCCCCTTCACATTTTACCTGCAGGAGCTCCCTGGCAGACCAGCGCTGCTCCTCGTCTCTTTGCAGGCAGCAGCTCAGGAAGTCACGCAGGCAAGGCGAGAATCGGTTGGGCTGCTGCAGCCGTGGGGTCCCTACTGTGGCTATCAGTTGTGTAGCCTGGAGAAAAAGGAGACACCAGGCTCCACTTGCTGCTTTCGCATCTCTAAGTGCTCTCCCACCTCCCTTAGTTTAACCTCTGTTCTTCAGTGGCAGTTTCTGCCCTGGCAGAGACCCAGAGATCATTTTCCTTTACCAACCAAACACCCAAACCCTGATGCAGCCACAGCTTTTCCACCATCCCGAAGATCTTGCCTTGGCAGCTGATTTCATTGGCTGACCTAGTTAGTGGGAACTACATCAGTAAAAGCACATTTGCTTCCCTAAGGATTCACACCAGCTTGAGAGGCTTTTTGGAAGAGGGACTGTGCTATACAAACTAATTTCAAGGGTTAGTACATGAAAGGCATGTCTGCAGTGCTTGTTGGTCCTTAAGCGCACTTGCCCAAGAACAAAACTCATCATACTTTTTGTGCTTTTCTTGAAAACAATGGTCATTGGAAGGAAAGAAAGGGAATCCATCAATTAATCCCCAGGTAAGAAAATCAACATTTGCAATCTCATCTTCAACAGAGACACATTTAGATGCCTGCACAAATGTATTGGGATGAAAATTCCTGCTTGGGCACAAAGAGGCCACCTGTAGCTCTGTCTCTCAGCAGTGTGAAAATTGCAGGTTCCCATTTTGCAGCCAAAGAAAAATTGTCATGGTCAGAAGAAGGAGTGGTGCCATCCCTATGGCCACCCTCTGCTCACTTGGCTGCTCAGGTCAATGCATTAATGGTAGGCCCATGCCAGAAAGAGCCAGGAAACAAAGGGGAGGCTTTGGCAGCCTGTCCGCATCACCAGGCTCTGGCTTGGTGACACAGAGAATGTGCCTTTGGCTAGGAGAGAAACACGGTGACTGAGTGTTTCAGCAGCACTGTACAAGAAGCAGATGAGACTCAGTGGTCTTTACACTCTCATGCCCAGGTTTCAGGCATGTTTCCCAGTGAGAAGAAACTGTACAGGGAGTTAGGCTCATCTCTAAAGACCACAGTTTTAGAAACTTTGTTGGGTTTGTGTTGCCTTCCTTCCTTTCTGGAAAGATAACAGCAGTTGTCAGATGCTTCTTTTCTGCTATTAAGGCCATCTCCACAGCCAAAGGACTGGAAGCACTTAAAAGGCAAAGGAAAGTGTTGCCTGAGAATAGAGTTTGTTTGGAGTTTGTTTGCATGTGGTAAGGCTTGAGTTCCCCCACTGCTGCAACCACAACTACAGCAGATGCTGATCTGTTACAGGCACATTTTTAGGAGGGGTCCTTGGTGGAAGTAGTTCAGGCAGATGGCAATGGGCTTTTGTCCAATGGCACGCAGGACAAGGGACAGGTGAGAAAGAGAGTGGGATCAGTGAGTATTTGCTCCTTACCGTGACGGGACTTTGGTTCCAGTAGGGAGGTTCTTGCTCTATCATTTCAATCCCCACAATTCCAAAAGACCATATGTCCACTTTGGGACCATATGGTTGACCTGTCAGCACTTCGGGCGCCAGCCACCAAGGAGTCCCGACTACCGAGCACCGTCTGCTCTGCTGAGGGCTGAGCTGAGTAGAGAGGCCAAAATCACCTGAGGAGAAAGCAAAACATTGTTTTTATTTGAATTCTGTGCAATTAGGAAAGCAAGCCAAAGAATTCCCCAGTAGAAGTGTTTGAAAATGTGCTGTTGAATCTCCTGGCATTGGCGACTTTTAAACTCCCCCCATTTTTTACACTGTCTCCAGTAGTGTCTTTTGTTCCTTGGAAGCTTTAGACTTGTAACTCCCTCCCTCGGGAAGGGACACACACAGAGCAAGGCCACTCTTGACTGCTTGTTCCTTCTCCTATCTCTGTGCACGTTGCAACTGTGCCCTCAGCTCACAGCGGGTGTCCCTGCGCTGCCACCAGCACCATTTTTGGGGAGCTGGCTGTCACTCCAAGCAGCCCCACCCCCACATCCCTGGAATGCTGCTCCTGACCAAGAATACACTGACCCAGCTTGACA
Source organism: Melozone crissalis (assembly GCF_028551555.1). Taxonomy (NCBI): domain Eukaryota; kingdom Metazoa; phylum Chordata; class Aves; order Passeriformes; family Passerellidae; genus Melozone; species Melozone crissalis. The sequence goes on along the minus strand of NW_026535783.1, from coordinate 13,046,921 downwards.
GAACCATCGGTTTTGAGAAGGATGTTATCACTCTTCACATCTCTATGGATCACATGGTTTGTGTGAAGAAAACACAGTCCATGCAGGCACTGAGAGAGAAAACAGAAAGAGGAGGGCAAAAATGAGTGATGTGATTTCATCCCATAAGAAAGGCAACAAAGAATCCAAAAGATTCCCTCTCCAGGGGAATGGGCAGTAATGGCAGAACACAGTGCCACTGAGAGGAAGTGCTTGGTGCTCCAACACTTGCAGAGCAGGACCTTTCTGAGGAAAGGCATGTCAACTTCTGAAAGAGCAACAGCCACGATGCAAACCAGCCAGGATGACTGCTGCTGCAGTGCATGTGCTCAGAAGCAAAGAGCCTTTTGGCTGCACTCCTGTCCTTGTATGCTGAGGCCTGAGAGATACGAGTCTCTGTCTTTTTTCTTTGCTGATCATTTCAAATCCTGCCACCAGCACCTTTGCTTTCACAGGCAAGGAATGCAGTGAAGACAGACTCCAGGCAAACATTTAGAGAGGCAAGGTGGAGAACAGCAAATAAAAAGACATGAGCCAGAGCAAGAATACAACAGCAGGAGAGAAGAGTATTGGCACTGAGTACAGGGAGTGCAGGGGCACTGGCAGGCCTTTCACTTGAGATGCTTTTACTTGCCCATAGCATAGCAGCAACACAGAACCAAAGCTTGGCACAGGAAATCACTGCAGGTCAGAGCCCCTGTTTCCCAGACAGTCCTGCCCAAGCCCTTGGAAACACAGATGGGATTGCTGACCTCCCGACTGATGGCTGCTGCCTCATCTTCATACAGGGAGGTCGTGCTGAGGATATCGTTCAGGGTGCCTCCGTCCATGTACTCCAGCACCAGCCAGAGTTCCTCACCCACAAGGTAGCTGAAAGAAGGAAACAAGGCCCTGGAGATGAGCATGCATGGCTACGTTGATTTCTGCTTCCAGGTTTCTTATTTCCAGATGCCTTTGTGACAAGGACAGAATCATAGCAATACATATTCTCTCTTGGCTGTGCATTGTTTGCAATCTGTGCAGTCTCAAGGAGAAAGGCACAGCTGTGAAAAAGGAGATGTCTTAGATGGCTAACAAGTGAAAAATGCAGTTTAGAAACAGCCCAGATAAAAAACCTGTCAGGCATGGTGTTTCTGGAAAGAAGCACCTAGTCTTCCTGGCATGCCCAGCAATGGCAAAGAGTGGCAACAATCCAAGGGAAATCTATTTTAGGAGTGTTCATCAGCACTTCAGAAACTTGGAAAAATCAATCCTAAATAAATGTGGAGGCAGTAAACTTCGAGGCTGACGACTAAGGAAGATACAGCTGATCCAGGTATAGAATAATTTTGGAATAATTTTCAAACTAGGTGTGCCAGGGAAGACTCATGCAGACAGGATGCACTCTCTTCTCATCCATTGGAGATGAGTAGAGAGATAGGAATAAATAAAAATTAACAACTCTACTTTCTGCCACTGACCAAAGTGGGTTTTTAACCTCTCATGTTTGCTGTATGTAAATGCACACATGGGATAAGACCATAACCACTCACCTGTCTAAATAATTCACAACATTGGGACTCCTGTACCTCTTCATGATTTGGATTTCATTAACACTTCGTTCCATCCTCCTCGGTCCTTGAATATCTATTTTCTTTATGGCCACCTAAAATGACATTGAAAATCAGTAACTTGAGCAGTTGGTGGCAAGAGACACCAACGCTCCTGGAGCAAGTGATTTTGCAATGACACAGCTGAGCTGTGCCAAACTGCCTGGTGATTAGGCACTGCAGTAATTAGGAACTGACATTTCAACAGCCCATTTCTCTTCTCCCTTGGGAGCTAGTTACAGGACACGTGGGGCCACTGACATTTTGCCTTGTCCACTTGGTAACAGTTGTGTCTCAACTATCACCCACAGACGTCTGACCACAATCTCTGCTGCTCTTTCTAGGATTCACAAGAAGTAATCAATGCCTTAATACTCTGTGGATACACCTTGGGCTATGGGCAGGGCTTAGGGCTTTTAGGGCACCTTGCAGATCTCTCCCTATGTGCAGTTGCCAAGTGCAGCACTGCAGGTGGCTAAGGAACTACCAGTAACTTTCCGAAGGATTTGCTGGCAGCCAGAATCGAGAATTCAGGACTGTGAAGCTGTAGCCACAAAGAGCAGGGAGGTGCTCTAAGGCACCACCTTTGTTTTAGCAATGGAGAGCGAGTGAGCGCGTCCTTGTCTGAAAGGAAACGCTGCCCTGCGTGCCTTCCTTCCGGCAGCTGAGGAGGACAAAGTGCCAAATGTATTTTGCAGGCTGGCACCAGTCTGTGCTTCTTGTGCCTTTTCAGCAGGGCTCCAGCCAAAGCTCCATCCACAGCTCACACCAGAGGGGAAAGCCCCTCAAGAGCAGCAGAGTCTGCAGGGGCTCTTGACATTTACCTCTCCTCCTGTGGCAGTGTCGAGTGCTTTAAACACCTCTCCAAAACTCCTAGAAACAAAAGAGAAGCAGAGAAAGGAGAAGCCATTTAGATCTTGCAGTGAAAGCCAGCCCACACAGGAGATCTGTGCTGTAAATGCCTAAAACCTGCAGGACACTGGAAGCATGGAGATGTCCTTGACAATGCCTTCTGAGCACACTTAGAAATTCTGATCAGCTCTGACAATCTAAGCCCAGTGCCTGAACACATTTGCAGCTTGTCTGACTTCATACCTGATACCTATTCCACCAGCAAAACACTTGATGCATAGTTATGTAAAATTAGCATTGCTTGGACTCACCCACTGCCAATATTTTCCAGTTCAATGTATTTGATAATAGGATTTTCCATCTTCACCATTCTCCCTGAGGGAAACAAAATGCAAGATGTTCACTTTAAAGCAGAGATCCCACCTTCTCGGAGATACAAAAGGCAGCCGCACTGTCTGGGGCTCTGAGTTCTCGCTTGGTTACCCAGCTCTGAGCTGGCTAACAACAACAGGAACAGGTACTGGAACAACAAGTAGAGCACATCCACAGTGCAAGTCTGGCTGGCACAGAGACTGATTTTTTGTATCATTTGAAGTGAGAGACCTCTTGACAGCAGAGGAGTCTCCCCTCAGAGGAGACTGAGACCAGAAGAGAATACCTACCAAGGCAAGTAAGTTTGTCATCTAGAAACATTGAGGAGAGCTGGAACTAACAGTGCCTTTTTTTTCTTGGGAATAAAGACTGCGAGATTTAGAAAAGGTTTCTGACTTGCTAAGATTAAATGCACCTGGACATCCAGAATCAATTGCTCTGAACATTTGCCAAGTTCAGAACAGGAGGAATACTGCCAAGTGTTCCCATCTTTTCCACCTTGCAGCAGTTTGCCAGAAGAATGCCTCGGCGTTTGTAAACCAGAGCAGCTCATGCCAGAACCAATTGCGACGGGGCTTTCAGCTTTAGGACCCTCACCCTGACAGCGCGGATCAGTCGCTCCCATTGCACTCGCCCTCTCGGCACCGCACATGTCCCCATCTTCCCAACTCGGCAAGGCGGGCACGGGCACAGAGGACAGCAGTGCTCCTCAGGCACCCCTGTGACACAGAGAGCTGCCCAGAGGAGTTGCTGACCCTCTTGTGAGTCCAGGCCGTGCGAGGCAGAAGCCGGCCCAGAGAAGGGGCTGCTGCCTCAGGCAGCTCCGTGCTGCAGAAGCCGGGCGGCAGCGGGACCCTCCCAGCTAAGGAAGGCTCCAGCCTCTGCAGTCCCTCCAGCCCCCAGGGGCAGGGCAGCGACCACAACAAGGCTGGCAAAGCCCAAGCATGAGCACTGACAGGCACTGATGGGAAGAAGCCAGAGTGAGCCTGAGCCCCGTACAAGCTTTTGCCCCCATTCAGGACACAACAGGATGGGCTTTGAGATCAGCCCCACCGAGGTGTGGATCAGTGCCCTTTTTGTCCCAACAGGTGATGGTAGACACAGAATCCACTGGGCTCTCTTCTCAAATCTACCAGGTCTTATCTCAGAGCACAGCACTGGCAGTTATTGCGGGGGAGAAGCAGATTCATTGGGTTGTGCTGCAGAATCACAAAGGGCTTGATTTGTCCTCCTGGAGACTGATCTGAGCTGGGATTCTACCAGTGGCTAGAACTAAGGCACTCACAGCCATCTGCTGATGCAGGAACAATTCCTGCTTCTGCCTTCGGCAGAGAGAGAAGCCCAGGCAATCTCCAGCCAGTCTAAGCTGCCCTCAGAGGCAGCAGGAACACCCAGAGCTCTCTCTTGCCGCCTTGGAGCAAAGCCAGCACTTCTGTGACACTGAAGTGAGGAGAACCCTTTGGTACAGCTCTTCTGACATGTGCACACAATACACTGTCCCTCAGATAAGAAAGATAGCAGACGTACTGTGTTGCTCCAGGGAGTCACCCGCCATCTCCAGGTACTGAGCAGCAGCTGGGTCAGCACGGGAGGTGAACCAAGTGCTCAGGCTCCACGTCTTCGGCTGGGGAGCAAAGGCTCCTTGGGACGGCTCTGCTGCAGCAGCTTCAGTGTCAGAGTTGGTGTAGATCTGAGAGAAGAAATGAGTTGATGTCAGGAAGGTGTGGCAGAGATTGCCCTGAAATGCAAGAGAGATTGCCATTTGAAATGCAAGCCCTTAGGAAGCTGCTGTCAGCCACATGCAGAGCTCTTCAACTGGATTGCTTTGGATGTCCACTTGTGAAACCAAATGCTCAAAACCAAAGGCTGGTTTTACTCAAGTTCATAGCCACTTTCTTGTTCTAAAGGATGACTGCAGCAACGACAGCTCCACTTCCTCCCAAAGACTCCTTTCCCCCTCCTAGGTCTGCAGATATATTTGCAGCTCCTCATTCTCATGTTCTACCTCCTGACATGAAATTCTCTTTTTCTGCACCTTCCTTGGGACGTGCTTATCCTGCAGCATCTCTGGATGGTACAGTTCCTGGGCCTCATGCCAGCTTCGGGGCTCTTGGTTGCCCATCATTTGCTGGAACTCTCTGCAGGCTGCCAGGTAGGATGGTGAACCTTCCACCTGAAGTCAAACAGAACAAAGCAGTCAGAGACTACAGCTTGTCCCCGTCAGCCAGGAGTCATTGACTGGGAAGAAGGTAAAGGACAGGAGCAGATTAACAAGGGATACAGACAGCTTGTAGCTCGTATTCCAAATCTATGTGAATGACCATGTTCACCTGCAAAAACACCTCAAGAAACAAGGTCACCTGGAAGAAGCCTGCAGGAGTTCATTGGGATGACTGCTGGCTAAATGGCCAAGGGAGTAATGCCACTGTCTAGAGCATCAGCTGAGATTCAGCAGAGCAGGAAGTGTCCTTGAGAGCAGCTCTGACAGAGGCCTCATCAGGATGGCACTCAGAGGCAACACCCCACCCCCCTACTGCTCTGCACTGCAAAGGCAAGGAGGGCAGAAACCACCCCTTGGGTGACTGCAGTGCCTATTGATATTTCACTCGCTTTTCTAGAGCCTTTTGCTCCTGAAAGAGGCAATTAATTTTCTCTTTGATGATTTTGATTTTTTCATCTGTCCTCTTCTTCCTTGCCTTGATCCTAGCCTCAGTTTCCTGCAGCTGTGCCGGCACCTGTTTGTCCATGCTCTGTAAACAACAATGGAAAGGACTCTCTTTCACGAGTGGAGTGGCTGCCATTCTTTCATTCACCTGTTTTTGTTGACTGTCCCTCTGCAAACGGAGATTCTTCTCCTCTTGGATAACTTCATTCCCCCTCTTCACTGCCATGTCACTCTGAGCTTCGGGCAGCTCTGCTTGTGGTTCTACCTGGATGTTCTGTGCACACAAATGCAGAGCAAGTGACTGGGAGCTGCCATCAGACTCAGCGTTTCCCTCTTTTAGCCTCAAAATCACATTGATTCAGCCACTTCTTTCTGCTTCCCTACCCACATCTGCTCCCAATGTAACCCTCCTGTCCCAGGGCTGTTCTCTGCAGATTCCAAGGCTCTGTGCTTCCAGTGCCTGTGGGCATCGTGGCCTCCTCAGTCCCAAGAGCTGTTGTTTATGCCCTTCTTCCTGCCCTTCCCTCTGTGCCCTGGCAATTCAGGCTTACCTGGCCTTTCTCCTGTGGCACTTCCACCTGCTGCCCGAGCTGCTCTTCCTGCTTTCGGGCTGGGAACAGCTCTCCCTGAGTCTGGCATGGTGTCTCTGATGAAGCACTCTGCTCCTGCTCTCTCTCTAGAAGCACCTGCACAGAAAGCAAGAGAAGATGGGTTTCAGCTTCCCATATGACCTTTGTGGGCCAAGACCCAAAGACTGCTGGGTTCACACGTTCCCAAAGCACTGTGCTGCTGCTCTGCTGGGTCATTTTCTGTTCAAGGGGAGGCACAGATTCCAAAGTGGCCCTGGCCCTACAATCAGGGGCCATCTGGGACTGAAGCTGCAAGAGCCTCTCAGGCAGCTGACAGGGAAGGTGTGGCATTTCTCAAGGGTCTGGTGAGGGCCTCCCTCTGCTTGTGCCATGTCCTGTTTGTCTCTCCTGAAGGGATGCGTTTAGGTGAGCATTGCATCTTCCACTGCTTTGGAGCAGAGCCAGGAAGATTCAAATAGATAGATAGATAGACAGATCTCACTTTTATAATCTCCCTTTACTACACTGTGGGATTTACATCCTTTGAATGGAGAGAGATATAATTTTCTCTGCTAGGTTTTTTTTAAGAGAAGGTAGTGAGAAACTTAGAGAAGAAGAGAAAACAATTATTATCTCTACTTGCTGTTCTTGTTGTTTAGTACATGAAGAATGTGTATAGTGATTGTTTACTGAAAGTGATTTGTTAATTGCATTTTAGGGATAGTTGTTTAGATTGATTAGCTAATTAGATAAAAGACTGTATGGAGACAGTCACTAGTTTTTCTTTAGTATCTTTTTAGTATAGTATTTCTTTACTATAGTTTTAACATAGTACTAGTGTATTATAACGTAGCTTAATAAAGCATTTGTTTAAACTTCTAAATCACACAGTCAAAGCACATTTTTTGCCACGTGGGGGTCACCCTGAATCAATAATGTCCTTTCTGTCGCTACACACATCAACAGTCGGTTGCAGTGCCCCAATCAGAAGCCATCCTGAACTTGCTCTCCTGTTGCTTCAGTAACCCACACTCTTGGGGAATCTGGAGCATGTGGGTCCTTATGGAATGCAATCAGACTCAGAGCACTGCACTAAGAACTGCACTCTTTGTGCATCTCTGCTCGGGCAAGTTCTTCTCTTGCACTTGACCACACTGATGGTGCTAAAGTGGCTGGAATCAGAAATGCAGTCCAGCCCTTCCCACCTCCTCTAATCTCTGAGGGCCAGCTGGAATGCAAGGGCATTGATTTCCTGCTCAATTCCCAAACACAGCACACACTGATTCCCTGGGCTGCCAAAAGACATGGGAGCCGTTGACTGGAAAATGATGGGCAAGCCCTACTGGCTGGTCTAGCACCAGAACAGCTCATTCTGCACCAACATCCCTGCCCCAAACTATGTGTTCTTGTGCAAAAATACTGCATTATCCAGAACTGCCTCCTTGAAAACTAAAATTCTAGGAGAATTTCTGCCAGTGCTGTAAAAGTGCAGGAAAGACTGAGACAAAGCTCCCTTGCTCCCTGGAGAAGGAGAAATTGCACCAGGGTTTTCTTTCTATCAAACAAACAAATAAACAAAATACGAAAGTGTTACTCACACCAGTGTCTAAAGCACTTGGATGCAGTGAGGGGATGTCTGGAAGGGAAACAGGCCTTGCGCTGAGCTTTGGATCTATGGATCTAAGGCAGCGATTTATGGAAGTCTGCCTGAAGGTGCCTCATGAGCCCCCCCATTGTCCAGGCTAAAGCTCCCTCAGCACCTCCTCCCTGGCCTTGTGCTGCACCCCCTTGCCCAGCTCCCCTGTCCTTCTGTGCACACGCTGCAGCCCCTCCATGACTTTCTGCTCCCCAGGGCCCACAAGTGCACACAGCACTCCAGCTGTGGCTGCAGCGCTGCCCAGCACAGGGCCACGCTCACTGCCCTGCTCCTGCTGCCCCACTGCTGCTGGCACAGCCACCACGCCCTTGGCCTTCTTGGCCCCCTGGCCACATGCTGCCTAATCTTCAGCTGCTCAAGGCCGCCAGCACCCTTGGCTCTTTTTGGCCCACGCAGCTCCCCAGCCACAAAGGTGCCCATTTCACTCCAGATACAGCAGGCACCATTGCAAGATGGCCTTCCTTTGCCGAGCAACACAACACAGCAGTCAAAGACTTGCAGTTTCACCCCCACTCCGGGCTCCAAGACACTTGTCAAAGCTGCAGACTGCACCAAAATATGCATGAACAGAAACTGGCCGCTTCTGCTTTTGGCCTCACAAAGAGGCTTCGCAACTCCGCACTTTGTTTCTTTGGCCACACGGTCAGGAATGGCCCCCCTCACAGCTGCATGGACCACACAATCCTCCCTTTGCAGCTTATCAAAAGCCAAGAGAGAGCTGGCCCACAGCGGACTGTACAAGTGAAGAACTGCTCAAGGAAAGTGCAGACCGCTTTCCCAAGCCAAACACACCTTTGCAAAAAGGGAAAACCAACAAAACAAGGCCTGGCACCTCCAGCATTACCGCCTTTGCCCTTGGCCATAGCACTGCAGAAGCGAAGAGATAGAGCTTCCCTGACCTAAGCAGCCAGATGCTCTCCCAGAGGCACCAGCCCTTTGCTGCCTCAACATGACAGCTCAAAAGCCAAGGTCTGTGGTCGCTGCCTGGAGGAAATCCTGAGCTCCTGGCACGACTCCAGCACCCAGCATCCTCAGCCTGCAACCGCAAAGTGCTGACTGCTCCAAAACTTGCAGCTCTGCCTTACACTAAAGACAGCACCACACACAGCTGGCACTTACAGCATCAGAATATCCAGGCTCTGGTGTGACCACTGATGGAGGCTGGCAGTCATCCACCTCAATTTGCTCCACTTTGGCTTCTCCTCCAGGAGCAGCGGAAGTCAGGGGAGAGACGGCTCTTGGTTCTGTCATCTGTGAGAAGAGAGGATCATGAGGGACAGGCTGTTCCTATCATGTAGAACTACATTTCTTTTCACATGTACCACCACACCTTCTAAGGAAAAATCATAACATTTCCTTGTGACACAGGGGTTTGAAGTCACAGCCACCAAATTAAAATGGGCCAATTCAACAGCACTCTCTATGGATATGAAGTTGATTTTCCTCCCTGGCTGCCATCAGCAAGCAAGGTTGTCTTGGCAAAACAGAGCTTTTAGTGCTTGAAAGCACTGAAATGGAACACTAGGAAAGCAAGAGCAACGCCTTGGCTACTGCTGCTGCAGACGTAGAAAACTCAAACTGGATCACAATCCCATGCAGGGCTGCAAAAGTGCAGGAAACACTGTGCAGAAGCATCTTTGCTTGCTGGAAAAAGAGGAAAATGAACAGGCCTTCTCTTCCTAACAAATCAACACGCCAACAAGCCCCAAGATGGAAGCATCACCCACTCCACTGTCTAAAGGTCTTGAATGCAGTGAGGGCATGTTTGGTGGTGAAACAGCCCTTGTGCTGAGCACTGTCATGCAGGGATTGATGAAAGTCTGTCGGAAGGTGCCTCAAGAGCCTGCCACTGTCGAGGCTAAAGCTCCCTCGGCACCTCCTCCCTGGCCTTGTGCTGCACCCCCTTGCCCAGCTCCCCTGTCCTTCTGTGCACACGCTGCAGCCCCTCCATGACTTTCTGCTCCCCAGGGCCCACAAGTGCACACAGCACTCCAGCTGTGGCCGCAGCGCTGCCCAGCACAGGGCCACGCTCACTGCCCTGCTCCTGCTGCCCCACTGCTGCTGGCACAGCCACCATGCCCTTGGCCTTCTTGGCCCCCTGGCCACACGCTGCCTCATCTTCAGCTGCTCAAGGCCGCTAACACCCTTGGCTCTTTTTGGCCCACACAGCTCCCCAGCCACAAAGGTGCCCATTTCACTTGAGATATAGCAGGCACAATTGCAAGATGGCCTTTCTTTTTCCAGCACCTCTTGGTCCAGGTAAGTATCAGAATTTTTGATAGGAATAGTAATTTAAGTCGCTAATTCTAAATTAAAATGATCTTATTATACTGTACAGAATGCGCCCTTTGTTAGATTTTTCGTATCTGCTTTGAATAACCATCGTTCTTTTTGCAAAACTTGGTTTTCAGCTTTTCAAAACTCTGAGATGGAAATTTAAAAATACCTATCTGTGCCTTTTTTTTTTTTTAGTTCTGGCATGAAAATGGATTTTCTTTCGGCCTTCCTTGCTCGCCCTCTATATTCTAGTGCTACTGGCCAACCTCACATCTTCCTCTACAATTCTTAAACACCAGGGACATGAAATGTTCTTTTCTCACTCACCTCAGGATCTTCAGCACTGCTGAATACATGCTTCAGGTGACCTGTAGTGCAAAAGGAAAATGAACTACATGCTGTGAGAAAACTGCCTGGGCTGCTCAATCTCACAGAACAAGTCTACCCAAACAGATATGATTTCCCGTTTCACAACATCCCTCCAGGAGACACATGTCGTTCACACAGCCAACAAGAGATCCGGAAAATATTCCTGCTTGTGCCTACACTGCAGCCTGTTTAGCCAGTAAATGAATACAAATATGATCAATAATATGCAAATTGTTCTCTAACACTCAATGCTCCTGTTCTACCAAACACATAAAACAGCTTCTGAAATCCTCTCCTTCAGGTACTTTTTTTTTTCCCAATCACTTACATGCACTAATTCTCATTAACTTGCAGGAAACAGTTGCCCAGAAAAGCTTTCCCAAAATCCCCCTGAGCTGGGGCAGTTCTGTTGTGGAAGTGCACCGCAGCACCCCTAGGCTTCAGGAGCACTCACTGCTTTAGAGTTTGCACTTCCTTGCAAAAAGAATTATTATTTTAGCACTCAAAAAAAAAAAAAAAAACAAACAAAGAAACTTAAAAGAATCTAAAAATAAATAAGCTTTCTCTGAATTCTGAGAACAACTGCAGAGACTTTAAAAGGCATTCCCTGAAGGTCTGCCAGTCTACATTTTCAAAGGTGTCTTGCTTGTCCCAGGAAACTGAGGAAATCACAGACTCTGCTGCCACAGATTCTCCTGTGGAGGGAACAGAACCCCTGCAGGTTCCCTTGCAAATGCTGCCCCCGTGGCTACAGACACCCCCTTTTTAGCTGAACACCTTGACAGGAGCTTTACCAAAGCAGTGGTATCATAATGCTCTTTCTGTTTTAAAATCAGAAAATCAGTCACTAAGAAAGAGCAGAGGGACATACAAAAGCCAGGTTAGGTTACACCCTAATCTAAGCAGAAGGGAAATCTCGACTTACGGGTGAAGTGTATCACATAATAGATTGAAAAGGACACGCCATAGGCAACGAAAGCTGCCGTGGTAAGATGGTGAAACATTGTTCCAGTGTTGTGGGAGTTTGCCACAACACAAGGAAAGACAAGGCTCTTCTCAGTGGGCAGCTGCCTACTGACAAAGGCGGCAGCCAGGAGGGTTCTCCTGATCTGAACAAGCGCTAGGGCTGCTCTGACACTCAGGCCTTCCGTGCACCAAGGCAACCTTCTGATGTCACTATGACAATGTGGCAACCATGCCCTGACATCACAAAGGAACAGCTCTGTGTTGGTCTGTGAGTTTATGCCAAGCAATAACCAACCTTCCCTACATCAAACACAAAAGAGCCTGGGAAGTTCTCCTCTGCCACAAAGCAGCACAAATTCCCCTCATGAGCCAAACCCTGTTGTTCAGGGCATCCAAGAGGAACTCCAGGAGTGTCCCAAGCACCTACAGCCTGTGCCCCAACTAAGCACTCAGATGGGACACAAGCAAAGGAAACCAGACCAAGAAAATGGCCCCAAGCATTGCACATGTGAGAAATGACTCTCACTTTCAAAATTTAAAGGTTTTTCAAAGCTTAACAAAGAATTGAATAAGAAAACTTATAGCATTGGGAGTCTCTGTGACTAGCAGCCATGTGCTCATGTACAAAAAGGATGCTCGGCCTTTTATACCCTTAGCTCCTCCAGAAGTTTTGTCAGTCAACTCTTTCTTTGCTGTCCATTGGTGGAGATTACTTTCTTGCACCTTGACTGGAGGTCAGGTGTTGTTACACCCTGCCTGCTGGTCACAAGTCAGCCCTCCCCAAATGCCCTGACAACCAAGGCAATTACAAAGGGGAGGAGAAAGAAGATAATGGGAGGATATATAACAATATCATCACTACACATTTGAACATCCACATAACATCTACTTCTTAATTGTCAGAGCCAACCATTGCATTACTCATCTAGAACACACAGAACCAGGAGAGAAGCCACTGTTGGCATCACAGTTGAACTGCTTCCTAATAAATCTCCCCACCTATTTGCACCTTTCCGGGACATGCCCAGGGCTCTGGTGCATGTACATCTCTGCCTTTCTTCCCCTTTGGAAGCAGTCGAACTGGCAGCATCTGCCCACCAGCAGCAGCTGCTCCAAGCTGGGAACGCCGCTGGCGGTGCTGATTTCCAGAGGCTTCTGTGTGCCAGGGGAAGCCAAGGCAGGAGCAGGCTGAACGGTGCTGGCGCTGCTGCTGCTCTGTGCCAGAGAGCCCCGGCTGGGCAGGGCACGGTGCCCACTGCGCTGCGGGCTCTTTCTCCTGCCTGAGCTGGGCACACCTGGCAACAAGGCTTGACAACTGGTGGGCAAGCCGAGGGGTTTCTGGGGCTACACTGCTCTGCACACACCCAGGACATGCGCAGCACAGAATCTTAACCCTCAAACAGGTGAACCAAAGGGAAACAGCTGGAAAAGTTTTCACTTGGTCCATTCTTACCTGTTCAACAGAAGTCTTCAAAATGAATGTTACCAAGCAGGGCCTGATCCCTGCTGCCAGCTCAGGGTTAGAAGAGAGGCAATACTTGATCTCAGCACTGGGTGTGTGGGGAATCACTTCCCTGATACATGCACACCCAGCAATCTCACTTACTAGTATGTTTCCATGGATCTAAGACATTCTCAATACTTTTCTGAAACTCACAGGCTAAACATTACCCCAAATTATTTGATTTACTGATTGATACCTATTGACTTTTTGATACCTGAATCACTTCTCAGAATCTACTGACATGAGAATAGGAGTGTCGTGCAGGTTCCTGCTGGCCTTTGTCACTAGTCCAGGAGGAGCCCCCTGCACAAATAACCCAGGGCAAAACTGGGCTTGCTAAGGAACTTCGTTCTATCAGTTGCAATAGCAAATAATACACAGCAACCCCTGGATTCCTAAAAATCTGCGGAGCAGGAGAAGGAGGTGGAGCATGGTGCTCGGCAGCAGGGGAAGGTAGGCAGTGCACTTTCAGGACATCCCCTGGATCAAAACCATGTGCATTTCATCCTTCTCATCATTCCAGCTCAGAACCAGGCCTTGTATCTCCTGCTCAGGAGTGGAATTTCCCAGTTACGGCATCGGCTCACACATGGCTGGCTGTGAGATGAGGCCAATGAATCAAGGATTTAAAAGAACTGGAAGAGGTAAAATTTTAGCAAGATTTAGTTAAGGGGAAAGAGTATAGCAAGAAGAGTAGAAATAATATGGAATAGTTACTGTTTTGCAGGCAAGGTAGTTAAGGCTAGGGTAATATATCACTTGCCTTTCTTTTTTTATGTTTAAAGAACCAGGATGGGATGCAGATTTCTTTGTGACAAAGAAGAGGACCAGAGCCTGCACCTGGGGCGTGAAACTTCAGCTATAGCCAAGAAGTGCAAAAGCCTGCCAACTGGTCATAAGTAAAGAGGTTAAATTGAGGAAGACATCTTAGCCTTCATCAGAAGGAGACCATTCCCCACTTTAAAGTGAACCACATTTGAAGTGAAAGATTGAAGAAAGCAAAGGAACTTTGGACTCAATTATAATCCATACTAATACAAAAGGGGGTAGACAGTGTTACCTAATGAATATGTGTTTGGTTTTTGGGGAATTGTATGAATATGTAAGACATTTTAGATGAGTAGAGAGCCAGTGATTCTTCACACATGTCTTTAGGAGACAACTCCTCCTGTGCCTGGCGCTGTAATAAACACACCACCTTCTAACTTCAGCTCTGGTGAGTTCTATTCCACACCTCATTTGGTGACCGAGGCAGGAACGCTTCTCTGCTCCAGCGAGAGCAACCGTGCTGTGGTCGTCTCTGGGTGCTGCCAGGACATTCCTTTCCTGGAGGCACCTTGGCTCCTGGCTGTTCCTCGTGGGGGACAGACAAGACTGCTGGGACTGTGGAGAAAGGGAATGTTTAACTCTGTATAAAGTAACCCGTAAGGCGAATGCAGGGGAAGGGCTGTTCCTAAGTCACACAGAGATGTCCTGCGCACAAGGTACGCCTGTACAGTTTGGGTTTGGGTCTGGCTGCAGGCAGAAAGGATTTGCTGTATCAAGAAGGACCTGCTAGCAATTCTGGGGGTGAATTGAGCAAATGCTGTTTTATTACTGCAGTTTTTCCTGTCTGTTGTAATTGTGGTTGTGTTTTCAGTGGGTGTGTTTTGAGGAAGATGATGTGGGTGGATGCTGATGTGGTGGATGGTGAGTTGTGTTGAGAAAAGCGAGCACTCTGTCCCGTCATAAAGAGACACTCCTTTCCCAGTGAGCTTGTGTGTGTGGACTTTGTAATTGCAGGGGTTGGTACTCCCTGTGAGTGACACCTGGTGCCTGGGTATACAGGGGGGTTGAGTGTTTTTTTCCCCTCATTGTGATCATTTGGGACTGTACGGTTGTGTTTGGGGAGATTTTAGGATTTTGTTGGCAACAAGTGCAGCAATTTATGCAGAAAACTACAGTGTGGTGATTTACGTATGTTGAACTATGGTAGTTCCTTTCGACCACCCCGCCTCCCCCATGGTTTAAAATCTCCTGCCGTGAGGTGGATGCTCTCTTTCCTCTCCTGGACATCCTCTTTCTCTCCTGCATGCTCCCTTTCTCTCCTGGAGTTGTTCCCCATTAAAGCTTTGGGACTTTGGTCCCAAACAGAAAGAGCGCTTCTCCTCTTTTGCTTTTGTCCTTGTCAGTTTCACTGGGGTCCAGAGCTCGCCAAACTGATCCACCATGAGGCAAAAACCGACAAATGGTCACACATGCAGAGCTCAAAAATTGGCCACATTTCTGATGGACTGGAGTGTTTGCCACACTTTTGGAAATCCCTATTCCCACACAGGTCAGGCAATTTTTGAAAGGACGCACAACACTCCAAAACCCATTCTAGGTTAACAAAAGGGGGAGTGGCCCAAGCAGCACCTCTGATAAGGTTAAGCAAACCTTTAGATGTCTTTATGCTTTGGATAGGTCATTTGCAGGACCTAATCCTCCAATTTCTAGGCACTTTTCAAACAGCACACAGGCAAAATTGAAAGAAAATCCTCCCGTTTTGATCAGAAACCTTGAGTTAGGACAAGTTGAAGGACCATTTGCACTAATCATTTGGGGCAAAGGGTATGCTTGTATTTATTTGCACAGGTGCCAGACCTAAGTGGGTCCCCGCCAAGGACGTGAAACCGTCTCATACACAAGAGCGCACCGACAATTCCACCAGCAGGGAAATGAGCACGCAGACGTGAGCCGCACCGAGAAACTACGGTTCATGCCAGACGTTCCCTGTTCAACCTGTGAAAGCTACAAATCTTGAGTTTGATTGTTGATTTTTGGACTGTGAAAATTGTTTCGATCATAGAGCTCTTTCAGCAAAAGCCTCATGTCCATTGTGTTCAAAAGAATTCTAAGATATCCAAATTTGTAGAAATTGAAGGTTAGAGGGAGAGTTTAGTGCCCTATAGTTGGCCAGTCCCTGAACAAGTGCTAAAAGATTTGCTTGAGAACTGAAAGAGATGGGGAAGCTTTTGCCAAAAAGCAGCTGAACAGAAACATGGAGTTTGATCAAATGATATACTGGCGCTTGCTGGTTTTGCTTGCTTGCTTTTGCAGTGCATATATGCGTGTAGATCAACCAAAAATGAATGGTTACCTTGCTTTAGCCAAGTCAGCAGGCTCAGACACCATATGTTTGACCAATTGAGCCCAGACAAACCCTTGGTGACCTGTTTGGTCGGTGTGCCAGTGCCAGCCAAGGAATGGCCAATACCCAATCGTGACAAATATTGGTGTGAGGCTGCCAACGAGACCAATCCCATAACCAGTTGTCATCATTGGGCCCCTGATCTTCTTAGAGCACCTTCTGAACCTCAAGAATTGGAATTCTTGGCTCATTTCTAATGGAAATTTGTGCTGCATTTCAGTACCAGGGAGATCCACAGTTAGATGTTACTTCCCATCATCCTGTGGACAGATACTCAAGTTTGTGGTGCAATTGTACTACCCCAGTGTCCCCTAAGGGTGAAACTGCTGACAAGTAGATGACCTAGATGAGTCCCCACGACAATTAGTAACAGAAAATTGGCTCATTGGTGGAGGTAGAGCCTGACAGGGAATTTCTCAAAAATTAAAGGTGGCCCATGTAGCATCAGACTACTCACTGTGATAGCACTTATCATTAAAAAAGCCATCAAGAGAAAACAGAGAGAAAAGAGACTTGCCCATCATTATAAAGAAAACTGTAATAGCAATTTCAGACCCTAGGGCCCTGCAAGATGAGTTGCATCAAATTAATTTCTGCATCCACTTGCCTCGGGTGAGGCATTGAAACCATTATAGCGATTGGGTTGCTGCCTGAAGAAAGAAGACAGTGCTACTTGCACTTCAATTAGTGACATGATGACTGATGTTAATGTTGTCAGACATGCAACCTTACAGAACAGAGTAGCAATTGATTTTCTTTTACTAGCACATGGACATGGTTGTGAGGAATTTGAAGGATTGTGTTGTATGAACCTGTCTGATCACTCTGAATCCATCCACAAAAGCATAAAAAACTGAAACATTTGAGAGCTCCAACTAAAGAAGATGGTGGGTCGTGGTTAGATGATTTGTTCCAAGGATGGAGCTTTGCACCCTGGCTAAGGGGAACTTTGTAGAATAGGTCGCTATGGATTGGGTGTTTTGGTAGTGGTACTAGTAGTAATACCTTGCATACATTGGTGTGTGTGACAAATGATGGGCAAAACTATCAAAGAAGTTTTTATCACAGAAGAGAGAGAGGTAGGAAATAGATCACAGAGAGTTCTCGAAATATCACACAGATGGTGGATGAAGGTATAGACATGGAGGAAGGTTTTGAATTAAGACCCTGGAACAGACAAGACTTTTTTGGAACAATGACTTGTAATTGCTGTCAGACATGACTTATGCCCTTTGAACTGACTGGACTTTCACAGCATTAAAATTGCTGTGTTGGAATATAGCCAGGCTTAATGTGAGCAAAAAGGATGATTTAAGCAAGTAAGAAGCAGGTATACTATAGTAAAGCTATGAAATGCAAGGCAGTTAATAAACGACACGGATACAAAGGTTTCTTTTTAGCCCACCCGGGAGAGGGAATTGTGGGAATCTTTCAAATCAGAGGGTTCTGGGAAAGCTGCAAAAGGCACAACTCAGAGAAAGCAGAGCTGCAGTAAGAGCAAAGCAGCTTCCATAAGATTTGTCAGCAGAAAAGTTATATAAGAAGTAGAAAAGTAAGGACAAATAGAACAATGGTTTCTGTATATTACTGTAGAATCCGGGATGTTCGTATGTCTGAGATGTAACACAACAGAACTCCCTTTGGTCATCAGCAAACAGCTTCGTTTATTGCCTGCAGCACCCACAGCCCATTTAGCCCATTCCAAACTCTCAGGCCGAGACATCTCATTGGTCTATCTCTGTGACCCCAGACTCTGAACCAATGCAATGTCTGCATCTTAGGAGAGCTCCCATTGCCTGGGAACCTCTGTCAGTCAGTCCAGAGGCTGCTCCGTGGAGCTGAATTGGGCTGCTCATTCTAACTTGATTGATACAGACGCACCAGTGTATTAATGCTTGGCTGGAATGACTCCCTAAGCTACAGAAAAGTAACTCTAGCAAGATATTAGGAACTTCTAGGCTTGATAATGGAGCTCTGTGCATTGTGTTTTAAGGCTTACAAGCAGGTATAGTGTTTGAAAGAAGCAAGCAGTGTTTTAACAAAAGCTACGTGTGCTTATAGTGGTTGCACAGAACTACTGTCAATATGCTTTTGCTTTGTGTGAGTGGTCAAAAAACTTTTCAAGTAAATTGTACCATTAAGTTCTTTGCCTCCTGCCAGGGATGTGAGCTGCTGGCATCTTCCCACTGTAACAACCATGTCATGAGACTGATGCTGGAAAACAAACAGCTCGAGGCTACAGCTTCACTGCAAGGCATCCGGCAGCCTTGAGGGAACAAAGCGAGCACAGGTCGCAGCTCCTCGTGTCCGGAGCGAGCCCGGAGCAGCTCTCCCAGGCCGCAGCCCCGCCCAGGCCCAGGTCCGGGCGCAGCCGGGGCCGCTCCGCCTGCGCGGGGCCGCTGCCGGGGCGCTGTGGCGGCTCCTCCCGCGGGGCGGAGCTGAGGCGGCCCCGGCGGCCCCGGCCCGGCCCCGCTGCGCTCCGAGCGCGGCCCCGGAGCGGCCCGGCCGAGGCGGCGAGGGACGGGCGGCGAGGGGCCGGGGGCATGGGGCGCTCCGGGAAGGGGCGGACATCCCGGCAGAGGGGAGAGAGACGTGGCAGAGGGAGGAGTGAGCGGGAGAGGGGAGAGATGCTGGGAGGAGGGGGAAATTCCCCGGAGAGGGGGACGAGCCCGGCAGTAGGGGAGATCACGGGACGGGGGCGGGGGTGAGATCCGTGGCAAAGGGTGGGTAGCCTTCCAAGCGGGTAGAGCCGGGGAAACAGGAAAGAGCCCTGGGAGAGGGGGGAGATCCTGGGGAGAGGGAGGAGTAATCGGGAGAAGGGCAGATCCAGGGAGACGAATAAAAGCACTGGCTACAGCCCGGGAAAGGAGGGAGCTTGGGACAAGGGGTAGCTCGGGACTGGGGAAAAGCCGAGATAGGAGGGAGAACCCAGGAGACAGGGGACAACCTGTGAACGGGAGGAGATCCGGAGTAGAGTGGAGAGGGCCTGGGAAAGCGGGGAAAGACATGTGAGAAGAGAGCCCGGTGGGGGTGGTCCAGGAGCGGAGGCTCCTGCAGGCGGACTGGGAACCCGGAGAGCCCGGAATCACGGAGTCCTGCAGCCGGGCCGAGAACGGGCGCGGGTCAGTGCGGTTCGGGAGAGCGCGGCTGCGGGGCTGGCTCCGGAGGCGGAGGCGCGTGGAAAGCGCTGCTCGGCAGCCCCGGCGGCGCTGAGAGCACAGCCCTGCCCGGGGAGGCAGCGCCACGGGCGCCGCTCGGCTTCCCAGCCCGGCCACGGCACCGCTCGGCTTCGCCGCCGGATCCGCGGCAGCTCGGAGCATCGCTCCCTGCCCGGGCCCGAGGCTCACCTGCGCCAGGTGCACCAGCGCATCGCCTCTGCCTTGACAACCCAGAGCGAGCAGTGCCCGGCAGGGACTGCAGATCCCCATTGGTGGCAGAGAAAGAAGAGCAAGGAATCTTCCATGGGAGAACCTAGGCAATAGGATGGGGTGTCTCTGTCCAATGTGTTCAGATGCACTCAGAATGGTACTATTGCTTTTGGCTCAGAACATGGAAAAGAAGTGGGCAGACACAAATCAGAAGCTGGTTGCAATATCCAGGGATCAGTTATCAGAAGAAAATGCTACAAAACTACTGGAATGCTTAATGGATGACTGATTACCCTTTGCCAAGTAATCTGGACTTGTTAAGGGCAGCATACTTATGTCTCAAAAATAACTCTAGAGCTATTCTTAAGAAAATTTTGAAGAAAGGCTCATACACCCACATTTAATGCAGTTGCTGTGGGTTTGATAAATGAAATCTGCTTTAATGTCTTGATTTTCCTGAAGATTTTTGGGGTTTTGTTTTTCAAACATGCATGCATGCTAAGTTTGAGAATCTAAGGTAAGGTCTTTTTATAGGGGATATGGAAGAGACAGGTCTTCAGCCAGCAATATGTCAGTGAGAGACAGCTGAGCGATGATTACTGAGAAGAAGGACAGCCCTGCAATAGAGGTGTGAGCTGCATTGCACAGCGCTTGCTGTGGGCCAGAGAGCACAAAGCAGTCTGGCCTGGTGGGCCTGAATATTTCTGCCAAACACACTGCATCTCACACCATTGCTCGGGCTCAGTGCAGAAATGCAGGATTGCAGGCGCTTCCTCCCAGAGCTGCGTGAGGCGCTGGCTCCTGCAGATGGGCCCTGCCAAGCTGTCCCTGCCTCACGCTGGCCTCGCTTCCCCTGGCACAAGAGCTGGGCCTGAAGGAGGCTGCCCTGTGCTCCAGCCTGCCGAGCAGCCACGATCCCTGCCCCGGTGCCCAGAGTGCTGCACACACTGCTGACCTTTGCCAGGAGTTGCAGGGCAGCCGGCAGAAGAGGAGGAATCCTCAGGCAGCCCAGCGGCCCTCGGCTGCCCTTGGCCTTTCTCTGCTCCTGGGCACACTCCAGACGGCCAATGCCTCCAGGCTGGGCTGTGTCCAGCACGGCTGCGCTTCCCCTCAGCAGCTGCCAGCTGCCACCTGGGCTCTGAGAGTGGAGGATTCGCCCGCTGCCAGGAACAGGCACCCAGGGCCTGGCTGCTGCCTCTTGCAGCTCCAAGGGCCTCCTTCCAGCCTGCCTCTGCAGGGGCTCAGCCTCCTCCGGCCTGTGCCGGGGCTCTGCTGGGGCTCCACCCCAGCAAAGGCCGGGCCCACTCTCACCTCCCAGGCGCTGACAGCTCTGCACCACAGGAAACCTTCCCGAGCACCCTCTCTGATCTTTCTGCTTTCTCACTTGAGCAAGGCTCTCCTCCAGCCAAAGAGATTATTGCATTTCGGGATACAAATCCAAGTGGCAGGAGCCCCAAAGCACTCCAGTCACAGCTGAAGGCCTGCATCTGCACAGGGTGTTTGGGCTGCCTCATTCTTCTTTTGGTTTTGCCTTCAAATGCCATTGCCTTTTCTGCCTCAAATAGAAATACCAAAGCTGGCCAAAAACAGACCAGTGGGCCAGATTCCAAAGGCAGTGTTCTCTGGAGAGGATGAATGAAGAACATCCTTCTTCCCCACTTGCACACCATGCCAAAGACACCGTGTCCCTTTCCATCTTTAAGAAACAACAGAAAATTCAGAAGAAATTCTTGAGCGTATTCGCAGAGTGAGAAGGAAGGGAAACTTCAAGGTGAGTTGTGGTTTCAGAAACTGTATTCATTTCCAATCCTACTCTGCAGTCCTATTAGAAAATCCTCCTCTAACCCTAACCCTAACCTTAACCCTAATCCTAATCCCAATCCAAATCCTAATCCTAATCCTAATCCTAACCTACAATCCTACTCCACACTGGTTGACGAGTAAATGGTCCTGATGTGATTGGCACATTGTTGTCTTCCTCTTCTTCACTGAAACAATCAGTGGCACCAGGCTGGACGCAGGCTCAGCAAATGTTACAAATGGATGCTGCCAAAAGGGAAAAAAAACAAATCAACAAAAAATAATGGACCATGACTCTCCAAGCTCAGTGCTGCACAGGATTCCTCTGGCTTATAGAAGGATGCAGGAAGAGGACCAATGGGACCATCTACACCTCCATCTTTATGTGCAGGACTTTGCCATCAGAGGCAAATGTGGCCCAGAATCCCACTCATCCATTTATTCAGGTGTCTTCATCTCAGAATCCCACTCATCCATTTATTCAGGTGTCTTCATCTCGCTAGGATTTTTGCCCTGCCAGTGCTTTAGAAATGGTGCTTTCTGTCCTTGGAGTTTCTTCTTTTCAGGAATCTCCAAAGCCTCACACTGGTCCCTCTCTTTGAAAGACAGGCACTGTGCTGATTCCCACAGGGAGACAGAGCAGTGTCTACCTTTCCATGGCCTGCCCCTCGTGTGCTGGATGGCTCCTTCCTTCCCAGCAGGGCCAGCTCAGTGGCACTGGGCCCTGCAGTTCCCTCTCTGCCACACAACCCGGCAGTAACCCTGGCACAGTTCCCGTCTGCTTGAGCGTGCCAGGCAGCAGATGGGGCTGGGACAAGTCTCTCCCAGCTGTACCTGTTTGCGTGGCAGAAACGTCTAAGGGTGGGCTGGGGGGCACAAACCAGGGCCCCTCAGAGGCTCACAGTGAGCCCCCCAAGACCCCTCCTGCCCACAGCCAAATCTCTGACCCCTAGGCTGGGACTGGCTTCCTTGGGTTCCTGCACCACCATTTCATGTCTCTGTACCCTGCATTGCTCTACTTCAATTCTTTTGCCATTAGATAAAATTGAACACCCCACCAAATGACAAAAGAGGGCGACCAAACCATCCAGAGGAGCTCCCTGACTCAGGAAATGCAGAGAGAGATGGAGTTACTCAGTTTTGTGAAGAACAGGCCCCAGGGGGACTTTATTGCCACTTTCCAAGACTTCAGAGTGGCTTTGAAGAAAGCGAGGGACATATTTTTTAACAAGGCCAGTTACAATAGGATGTGGGTGAGTATTTTGAAACACAAATAGGATCTAATCAGGACTTGTTTACTCAGAGCATGGTGCGACCCTGACACAGGTTGCCCCAAGAGCTTGTAGGTGACCCATCCCTGCAAGCATTCCGGCTCCAGTGCGAAAGGGCTCTGAGCAACCTGATCTCTTTAAAGATGTCCCTGCTCATTGCAGGACACTTGCACCAGAGGACCTTTACAGGACCCTGCCAGCCCAGCCCAGTCTAGGATTCCTCACCATTTTAATTTGAAGAGCACCAAGAATGGAGGTGAGGAGGAAGGGGGCTCATGTGATGCCTTGGACTTGAGTGGAGGAGGAGCCCATCCCTCAGAGCCTGTTTCACCTGCAGCCCCTTCACATTTTACCTGCAGGAGCTCCCTGGCAGACCAGCGCTGCTCCTCGTCTCTCTGCAGGCAGCAGCTCAGGAAGTCACGCAGGCAAGGCGAGAATCGGTTGGGCTGCTGCAGCCGTGGGGTCCCTACTGTGGCTATCAGTTGTGTAGCCTGGAGAAAAAGGAGACACCAGGCTCCACTTGCTGCTTTCACATCTCTAAGTGCTCTCCCACATCCCTTAGTTTAACCTCTGTTCTTCAGTGGCAGTTTCTGCCCTGGCAGAGGCCCAGAGATCATTTTCCTTTACCAACCAAACACCCAAACCCTGATGCAGCCACAGCTTTTCCACCATCCCGAAGATCTTGCCTTGGCAGCTGATTTCATTGACTGACCTAGTTAGTGGGAACTACATCAGCATAAGCACATTTGCTTCTCTGAGGATTCACACCAGCTTGAGAGGCTTTTTGGAAGAGGGACTGTGCTGTACAAACTAATTTCAAGGCTTAGTACATGAAAGGCGTGTCTGCAGTGCTTGTTGGTCCTTTAAGCGCACGTGCCCTAGAACAAAACTCATCATACTTTTTGTGCTTTTCTTGAAAACAATGGTCATTGGAAGGAAAGAAAGGGAATTCATCAATTAATCCCCAGGGAAGGAAATAAATATTTGCAATCTCATCTTAAACAGAGACACATTTAGATGCCTGCACAAATGTATTGGGATGAAAATTCCTGCTTGGGCACAAAGAGGCCACCTGCAGCTCTGTCTCTCAGCAGTGTGAAAATTGCAGGTTCCCATTTTGCAGCCAAAGAAAAATTGTCATGGTCAGAAGAAGGACAGGTGCCATCCCTATGGCCACCCTCTGCTAATTTGGCTACTCAAGTCAATGCATTAATGGTAGGCCCATGCCAGAAAGAGCCAGGAAACAAATGGGAGGTTTTGACAGGCTGTACGCAGCAGCAGGCTCTGGCTTGGTGACACAGAGAATGTGCCTTTGGCTAGGAGAGAAACATGGTGACTGAGTGTTTCAGCAGCACTGTACAAGATGCAGAAGAGAATCAGTGGCCTTTACACTCTCATGCCCAGGTTTCAGGCATGTTTCCCTGTGAGAAGAAACTGTACAGGGAGTTAGGCTCATCTCTAAAGACCGCAGTTTTAGAAACTTTGTTGGGTTTGTGTTGCCTTCCTTCCTTTCTGGAAAGATAACAGCAGTTGTCAGATGCTTCTTTTCTGCTATTAAGGCCATCTCCACAGCCAAAGGACTGGAAGCACTTAAAAGGCAAAGGAAAGTGTTGCCTGAGAATAGAGTTTGTTTGGAGTTTGTTTGCATGTGGTAAGGCTTGAGTTCCCCCACTGCTGCAACCACAACTACAGCAGATGCTGATGTGTTGCAGGCATATTTTTAGGTGGGGTCCTTGGTGGAAGCAGTTCAGGCAGATGGCAATGGGCTTTTGTCCAATGGCACGCAGGACAACGGACAGGTGAGAAAGAGAGTGGGATCAGTGAGTATTTGCTCCTTACCATGACGGGACTTTGGTTCCAGTAGGGAGGTTCTTGCTCTATCATTTCAATCCCCACAATTCCAAAAGACCATATGTCCACTTTGGGACCATATGGTTGACCTGTCAGCATTTCAGGCGCCAGCCACCAAGGAGTCCCGACTACCGAGCACCGTCTGCTCTGCTGAGGGCTGAGCTGAGTAGAGAGGCCAAAATCACCTGAGGAGAAAGCAAAACACTGTTTTTATTTGAATTCTGTGCAATGAGAAAAGCAAGCCAAAGAATTCCCCGGTAGAAGTGTTTGAAAATGTGCTTTTGAATCTCCTGGCATTGGCGACTTTTAAACTCCCCCCATTTTTTACACTGTCTCCAGTAGTGTCTTTTGTTCTTTGGAAGCTTTAGACTTGTAATAACTCCCTCCCTCTGGAAGGGACACACACAGAGCAAGGCCACTCTTGACTGCTTGTTCCTTCTCCTATCTCTGTGCACGTTGCAACTGTGCCCTCAGCTCACAGCGAGTGTCCCTGCGCTGCCACCAGCACCATTTTTGGGGAGCTGGCTGTCACTCCAAGCAGCCCCACCCCCACATCCCTGGAATGCTGCTCCTGACCAAGAATACACTGACCCAGCTTGACAGAACCATCGGTTTTGAGAAGGATGTTATCACTCTTCACATCTCTGTGGATCACATAGTTTGTGTGAAGAAAATACAGTCCTTGCAGGCACTGAGAGAGAAAATAGAAAGAGGAGGGCAAAAATGAGTGATGTGATTTCATCCCACAAGAAAGGCAACAAAGAATCCAAAAGATTCCCTCTCCAGGGGAATGGGCAGTAATGGCAGAACACAGTGCCACTGAGAGGAAGAGCTTGCTGCTCCAACACTTGCAGAGCAGGACCTTTCTGAGGAAAGGCATGTCAGCTTCTGAAAGAGCAACAGCACCTGCTGTTGTAGACTGTTCCCTGCAAACCAGCCAGGATGACTGCTGCTGCAGTGCATGTGCTCAGAAGCAAAGAGCCTTTTGGCTGCACTCCTGTCCTTGTATGCTGAGGCCTGAGAGATACGAGTCTCTCTCTTTTTTCTTTGCTGATCATTTCAAATCAAGCCACCAGCACCTTTCCTGTCACAGGCAAGGAATGCAGTGAAGACAGACTCCAGGCAAACATTTAGAGAGGCAAGGTGGAGAACAGCAAATAAAAAGACATGAGCCAGAGCAAGAATACAACAGCAGGAGAGAAGAGTACTGGCACTGAGTACAGGGAGTGCAGGGGCACTGGCAGGCCTTTCACTTGAGATGCTTTTACTTGCCCATAGCATAGCAGCAACACAGAACCAAAGCTTGGCACAGGAAATCACTGCAGGTCTGAGCCCCTGTTTCCCAGACAATCCTGCCCAAGCCCTTGGAAACACAGATGGGATTGCTGACCTCCCGACTGATGGCTGCTGCCTCATCTTCATACAGGGAGGTCATGCTGAGGATATCGTTCAGGGTGCCTCCGTCCATGTACTCCAGCACCAGCCAGAGTTCCTCACCCACAACGTAGCTGAAAGAAGGAAACAAGGCCCTGGAGATGAGCATGCATGGCTACGTTGATTTTTGCTTCCAGGTTTCTTATTTCCAGATGCCTTTGTGACAAGGACAGAATCATAGGAATAGATATTCCCTCTTGGCTGTGCATTGTTTGCAAGCTGTGCAGTCTCAAGGAGACAGGCACCGCAGTGAAAAAGTAGATGTCTTAGATGGCTAACAAGTGAAAAATGCAGTTTAGAAACAGCCCAGATAAAAAACCTGTCAGGCATGGTGTTTCTGGAAAGAAGCACCTAGTCTTCCTGGCATGCCCTTCAATGGCAAAGAGGGGCAACAATCCAAGGGAAATCCATTTTAGGACGGTTCATCAGCACTTCAGAAATTTGAAAAAATCAATCCCAAAAATATGTGGAGGCAGTAAACTTCGAGGCTGATGACTAAGGAAGATACAGCTGATCCAGGTATTGAATAATTTTGGAATAATTTTCAAACTAGGTGTGCCAGGGAAGACTCATGCAGACAGGATGCACTCTCTTCTCATCCATTGGAGATGAGTAGAGAGATAGGAATAAATAAAAATTAACAGCTCTACTTTCTGCCACTGACCAAAGTGGGTTTTTAACCTCTCATGTTTGCTGTATGTAAATGCACACATGGGACAAGACCATAACCACTCACCTGTCTAAATAATTCACAACATTGGGACTCCTGTACCTCTTCATGATTTGGATTTCATTAACGCTTCGTTCCATCCTCCTCGGTCCTTGAATATCTATTTTCTTTATGGCCACCTAAAATGACATTGAAAATCCGTAACTTGAGCAGTTGGTGGCAGGAGACAGCAAGGCACCTGGAGGAAGTGATTTTGCAATGACACAGCTGAGCTGTGCCAAACTGCCTGGTGATTAGGCACTGCAGTAATTAGGAACTGACATTCCAACAGCCCATTTCTCTGCTGCCTTGGGGGCACAGGACACGTGGGGCCACTGACATTATGCCTTGTCCACTTGGTTACAGTTGTGTCTCAACTATCACCCACAAACCTCTGACCACAATCTCTGCTGCTCTTTCTAGGATTCAGAAGAAGGAATTGTGAGAGTATGTCATAATTTTCCCTCATCTGCCTCACGATCATCCTTGGGAGACCACTGAAGAGAAGACCCCCCCCCGTCTATATCTGGCTCTGAAGGAGAAAAGTCACACGCCACGGGCCCTGAGACCTGAAAGCTCACTGTTGAGTTATTGTTTTCACAAGTGTGTTTCCTGTATGCTAAGAAGAGGGCATCATGCCCCATTTGCAACAATAGCAGCTCTGGAAGCTGTCCCACCTCTCGGCCTGGCTGGACTTCTCCTGAGTTTCAGGTGGTCTCCCACAGAACACCCTCACCTGTTTTACAACCACCGTGACAGACAGACTGAGATGTAAGAAGATTCTCCATCAAGGACTGGGACTGAAACCCCCAGCCCAGGGGAGGTGTGTGGGGGAGGCAAGCTGACTGAAGCGAGATGTTTGCCTGCAGATTGTGACCACTGGAGCCAGAAAACAATGGCTCTCGCTTACTGCTAAGAACATAGACTACCTGTTACATCTATCCAGCTCATTTACTGCTGAGAACATGGACTACCTGTAGTTATTTCAATACTTCTGTTCCCTATTGTATCTGTTTCCCCCCTCACAATTTTCAGTAATAAAAACCTCTGAGTTAGCTAGAGCCTTTGAGATCTCCCCAGCGTAGCAGGCGGAACCTTGGCTGGACTGCACCAAAGGACTTCGTCTCTGCATTGGTAGCTATATCCCCTCTCTCTCCTCTCTCTCTCTCTCTCTCTCTCTCTCTCTCTATCATTTTCTTTCCCTTAATCCCTCTATCGCATTTTTGCTGTAGTTATTCCAATCAAACTGCATTTGATCTGATTATCACTGCAAACCCCCTTGTACCGTGTTGGTGTTTTGCACTCTGAGATCATTCCTACGAACCATCAGGTCATCTGTCCCCTAGGACGGACCCTGACATTAATCCATGCCTTAATATTCTGTGGATATATCTTGGGCTATGGGCAGGGCTTACGGCTTTTAGGGCACCTTGCAGATCTCTCCCTATGTGCAATTGCCAAGTGCAGCACTGCGGGTGGCTAAGGAACTACCAGTAACTTTCCGAAGGATTTGCTGGCAGCCAGAATTGAGAATTCAGGACTGTGAAGCTGTAGCCCCAAAGAGCAGGGAGGTGCTCTAAGGCACCACCTTTGTTTTAGCAATGGAGAGCGAGTGAGCGCGTCCTTGTCTGAAAGGAAGCGCTGCACTGCGTGCCTGCCTTCCGGCAGCTGAGGAGGACAAAGTGCCAAATGTATTTTGCAGGCTGGCACCAGTCTGTGCTTCTTGTGCCTTTTCAGCTCTAGCCAAAGCTCCAGCCACAGCTCACACCAGAGGAGAAAGCCCCTCAAGAGCAGCAGAGTCTGCAGGGGCTGTTGATATTTACCTCTCCTCCTGAGGCAGTGTCGAGTGCTTTAAAAACCTCTCCAAAACTCCTAGAAACAAAAGAGAAGCAGAGAAATGAGAAGCCATTTATATCTTGCAGTGAAAGCCAGCCCACACAGGAGATCTGTGCTGTAAATGCCTAAAACCTGCAGGACACAGGAAGCATGGAGATGTCCTTGACAATGCCTTCTGAGCACACTTAGAAATTCTGATCAGCTCTGACAATCTAAGCCCAGTGCCTGAACACATTTGCAGCTTGTCTGACTTAATGCCTGATACCTATTCCACCAGCAAAACACTTGATGCATAGTTATGTAAAATTAGCATTGCTTGGACTCACCCACTGCCAATATTTTCCAGTTCAATGTATTTGATGATGGGATTTTCCATCTTCACCATTCTCCCTGAGGGAAACAAAATGCAAGATGTTCACTTTAAAGCAGAGATCCCACCTTCTCAGAGATACAAAAGGCAGCCCCACTGTCTGGGGCTCTGAGCCCTCGCTTGGTTACCCAGCTCTGAGCTGGCTAACAACAACAGGGACAGGTGCTGGAACAACAAGAAAAGAACAGCACATCCACAGCACAAGTCTGTCTGGCACAGAGACTGATTTTTTGTATCATTTGAAGTGAGAGACCTCTTGACAGCAGAGGAGTCTCCTCTCAGAGGAGACTGAGACCAGAAGAGAATACCTACCAAGGCAAGTAAGTTTGTCATCTAGAAATATTGAGGAGAGCTGGATCTAACAGTGCCTTTGTTTTCTTGGCAATAAAGACTGCGAGATTTAGAAAAGGTTTCCGACTTGCTAAGATTAAATGCACCTGGACATCCAGAATCAATTGCTCTGAATAGATGTCAAGTTCAGAACAGGAGGAATACTGCCAAGTGTTCCCATCTTTTCCACCTTGCAGCAGTTTGCCATAAGAATGCCTCGGCGTTTGTAAACCAGAGCAGCTCATGCCAGAACCAATTGCGATGGGGCTTTCAGCATCAGGACCCTCACCCTTTATGAGCAGGATGAGCTCAAAGACGCCCTTGCCCGTGCCCCGCGTGAAGAACCACGCCGCTTCTCTTCACCCTGACAGCGCGGATCAGTCGCTCCCATTGCACTCGCCCTCTCGGCACCGCGCACGTCCCCATCTTCCCAACTCGGCACGGCGGGCACGGGCACAGAGGACAGCAGTGCTCCTCAGGCATCCCCGTGACACAGAGAGCTGCTCAGAGGAGATTCTGACCCTCTTGTGAGTCCAGGCCGTGCGAGGCAGAGGCCGGCCCAGAGAAGGGGCTGCTGCCTCAGGCAGCTCCGCGCTGCAGCAGCCGGGCAGCAGCGGGACCCTCCCAGCTAAGGGAGGCTCCAGCCTCTGCAGTCCCTCCAGCCCTCAGGGGCAGGGCAGCGAACACAACAAGGCTGGCAAAGCCCAAGCATGAGCACTGAAGGGCACTGATGGGTAGATGCCAGAGTGAGCCTGAGCCCCATACAAGCTTTTGCCCCCATTCAGGACACAACAGGATGGGCTTTGAGATCAGCCCCACTGAGGTGTGGATCAGTGCCCTTTTTGTCCCAACAGGTGATGGTAGACACAGAATCCACTGGGCTCTCTTCTCAACTCTACCAGGTCTTATCTGAGAGCACAGCACCAGCATCTGATATGGGCAAGAAGGAGATTCATTGGGTTGTGCTGCAGAATCACAAAGGGCTTGATTTGTTCTCCTAGAGACTGATCTCAGCAAGGCTTCTACCAGTGGCTAGAACTCAAGCAGTCACAGCCTTCTGCTGATGCAGGAACAATTCCTGCTTCTGCCTTCGGCAGAGAGGGAAGCCCAGGCAAACTCCAGCCAGTCTAAGCTGCCCTCAGAGGCAGCAGGAACACCCAGAGCTCTCTCTTGCCGCCTTGGAGCAATGCCAGCACTTCTGTGACACTGAAGTGAGGAGAACCCTTTGGTACAGCTCTGCTGACATGTGCACACAATACACTGTCCCTCAGATAAGAAAGATAGCAGACGTACTGTGTTGCTCCAGGGAGTCACCCGCCATCTCCAGTTGCTGAGCAGCAGCTGGGTCAGCACGGGAGGTGAACCAAGTGCTCAGGCTCCACGTCTTCGGCTGGGGAGCAAAGGCTCCTTGGGACGGCGATGCTGCAGCAGCTTCAGTGTCAGAGTTGGTGTAGATCTGAGAGAAGAAATGAGTTGATGTCAGGAAGGTGTGGCAGAGATTGCCCTGAAATGCAAGAGAGATTGCCATTTGAAATGCAAGCCCTTAGGAAGCTGCTGTCAGCCACATGCAGAGCTCTTCAACTGGATTGCTTTGGATGTCCACTTGTGAAACCAAATGCTCAAAACCAAAGGCTGGTTTTACTCAAGTTCATAGCCACTCTCTTGTTCTAAAGGATGACTGCAGCAACGACAGCTCCACTTCCTCCCAAAGACTCCTTTCCCCCTCCTAGGTCTGCAGATATATTTGCAGCTCCTCATTCTCATGTTCTACCTCCTGACATGAAATTCTCTTTTTCTGCACCTTCCTTGGGACGTGCTTATCCTGCAGCATCTCTGGATGGTACAGTTCCTGGGCCTCATGCCAGCTTTGGGGCTCTTGGTTGCCCGTCATTTGCTGGAACTCGCTGCAGGCTGCCACGTAGGATGGCGAACCTTCCACCTGAAGTCAAACAGAACAAAGCAGTCAGAGACTACCCCCTTGGGTGACTGCAGTGCCTATTGATATTTCACTCGCTTTTCTAGAGCCTTTTGCTCCTGAAGGAGGCAATTAATTTTCTCTTTGATGATTTTCATTTTTTCATCTGGTCTCTTCTCCCTTGCCTTGATCCTAACCTCAGTTTCCTGCAGCTGTGCCGGCAGCTATTTGTCCATGTTCTGTAAACAACAATGGAAAGGACTCTCTTTAATGAGTAGAGTGGCTGCCATTCTTTCATTCACCTGTTTTTGTTGACTGTCCCTCTGCATAGGGAGATTCTTCTCCTCTTGGATGTCTTCATTCCTTCTCTTCACTGCCATGTCACTCTGAGCTTCGGGCAGCTCTGCTTGTGGTTCTACCTTGATGTTCTGTGCACACAAATGCAGAGCAAGTGACTGGGAGCTGCCATCAGACTCAGCGTTTCCCTCTTTTAGCCTCAAAATCACATTGATTCAGCCCCTTCTTTCTGCTTCTCTACCCACATCTGCTTCCACTGTAACCCTTCCTGTCCCAGGGCTGTTCTCTGCAGATTCCAAGGCTCTGTGATTCCAGCGCCTGTGGGATTCCTGGCCTCCTCAGTCCCGAGAGCTGTTGTTTATGCCCTTCTTCCTGCCCTTCCCTCTGTGCCCTGGCCATTCAGGCTTACCTGGCCTTTCTCCTGTGGCATTTCCACCTGCTGCCCGAGCTGCTCTTCCTGCTCTCGGGCTGGGAACAGCTCTCCCTGAGTCTTGCATGGCATCTCTGATGAAGCAGTCTGCTCCTGCTCTCTCTCTAGAAGCACCTGCACAGAAAGCAAGAGAAGATGGGTTTCAGCTTCCCATATGACCTTTGTGTGCCAAGACTCAAAGACTGCTGGGCTCACACGTTCCCAAAGCACTGTGCTGCTGCTCTGCTGGGTCATTCTCTGTTTGAGGGAAGGCACAGATTCCAGAGTGACCCTGGCCCTACATTCAGGGGCCATCTGGGACTGAAGCTGCAAGAGCCTCTCAGGCAGCTGACAGGGAAGGTGTGGCATTTCTCAAGGGTCTGGTGAGGGCCTCCCTCTGCTTCTACCATGTCCTGTTTGTCTCTCCTGAAGGGATGCATTTAGGTGAGCATTGCATCTTGCACTGCTTTGGAGCAGAGCCAGGAAGATTCAAATAGATAGATAGATAAACAGATCTCACTTTTATAATCTCTCTTAACTGTACTGTGGGATTTACATTCTTTGAACGGAGAGAGATATAATTCTCTCTCCTAGGTTTTTTTTAAGGAAAGGTAGTGAGAAACTTTGAGAAGAAGAGAAAACAATGTTACCTGTTTTTGCTCTTCTTTAATTTTAGTACATGTAGAATGTGTATACTGATTGTTTACTGAAAGTGATTTGTTAATTGGATTTTAGGGATAGTTGCTTTGAGTGATTAGTTAATTAGATAAAAGACTGTGTGGAGACAGTCACTAGTTTTTCTTTAGTATCTTTTTCGTATAGTATTTCTTTACTATATTTTTAACATAGTACTAATGTAATATAACATAGCTAAATAAAGCATTTGTTTAAACTTCTAAATCACACAGTCAAAGAACATTTTTCGCCACGTGGGGGTCACCCTGAATCAATAGTGTCCTTTCTGTCTCTACAAATATCAACACTCGGTTGCAGTGCCCCAGTCAGAAGCCATCCTGATCTTGCTCTCCTGTTGCTTCAGTAACCCACACTCTTGGGGAATCTGGAGCATGTGGGTCCTTATGGAATGCAATCAGACCCAGAGCACTGCACTGGGAACTGCACTCTTTGTGCATCTGTGCTCGGGCAAGTTCTTCTCTTGCACTTGACCACACTGATGGTGCTAAAGTGGCTGGAATCAGAAATGCAGTCCAGCCCTTCCCACCTCCTCTAATCTCTGAGGGCCAGCTGGAATGCAAGGGCATTGATTTCCTGCTCAATTCTCAAACACAACACACACTGATTCCCTGGGCTGCCAAAAGACACGAGAGCCGTTGACTTGAAAATGATGGGCAAGCCCTACTGGCTGGTCTGGCACCAGAACAGCTCGTTCTGCACCAACATCCCTGCCCCAACTATATGTTCTTGTGCAAAAATACTGCATTATCCAGAACTGCGTCCTTGAAAACTAAAATTCTTGCAGAATTTCTGCCAGTGCTGGAAAAGGGCAGGAAAGATTGAGAAAAAGATCCCTTGCTCCCTGGACAAGGAGAAATTGCACAAGGGTTCTTTTTCTATCAAACAAACAAATAAACAAAATATGAAAGTGTTACCCACACCAGTGTCTAAAGCACTTGGATGCAGTGAGGGGTTGTCTGGAAGGGAAACAGCCCTTGTGCTGAGCTTTGGATCTATGGATCTAAGGCAGCGATTTATGGAAGTCCGCCTGAAGGTGCCTCATGAGCCCCCCCATTGTCCAGGCTAAAGCTCCCTCAGCACCTCCTCCCTGGCCTTGTGCTGCACCCCCTTGCCCAGCTCCCCTGTCCTTCTGTGCACACGCTGCAGCCCCTCCATGACTTTCTGCTCCCCAGGGCCCACAAGTGCACACAGCACTCCAGCTGTGGCTGCAGCGCTGCCCAGCACAGGGCCACACTCACTGCCCTGCTCCTGCTGCCCCACTGCTGCTGGCACAGCCACCATGCCCTTGGCCTTCTTGGCCCCCTGGTCACACGCTGCCTCATCTTCAGCTGCTCAAGGCTGCCAGCCCGGCATCCTTTTTGCCCACGCAGCTCCCCAGCCACAAAGGTGCCTATTTGACTTCAGATACAGCAGGCACCATTGCAACATGGCCTTCCTGTTCTACCACCTCATGTTCCAAGTAGATATTAGCCACTGCCCCTTCTCACCAGTGAGGGCTCCTTGCTGAGCTCCACGTGGCCTCTGGGCTCTGGGTGCAGCCTGTCCCCGCACTCGCTCAGCAGGTGCCTGGACACAACCGATAGGGCGCTGGCAGTATGCTTGTTCAAGTGCAGACCCTGCAAGGCTGTGACAGCCTCCGGCCTGCCCTCAGCCACTGCCCTGACAGAGTCTGCTGCTCGCTCCGGTGAGGCTGAGGTGACATCAGCCCCTGCCTGCAGCTCAGCCGTACCCTCGGTTGTTGCGGCGCTGGTGTTTCTGCGCCCAAGGCCCAGGAACCTCCGCAGTATCTGCAACAGAAAGAAGGGCAGGAAGAGAGGAACGTTCCATGGCCTGCTCCAAGCGCGGCGCTGGGCCAAGCAGTGCCAGCAGGCTCAGCCAAGGTGGGGAGGGCCGCAGGTACCTGTGCTGGTCTGTGGAAGCAGCCGCAAGTGGGATCCCGCTCCAGTGTCCCATCCTTGCCCGCATCTGGCAAAGAGCAAATGCAGCCAGAGATGAGGGGCTGCGGGAGAAGCCGGAGAACATGGCCTAGCCGTGCACAGCCCAGGCAGGGACAGCCCCCGGCTACCCAAAGGACCAGAGCACGGCCAGCAGGGGCAGCCCCAGCCCCTCTTACATCCTGTCTTTGGGGACATCCATAGGGGCAGGGATGGGGATGGGGCAAGGGCGGCCACAGGCACCAGCCCAGCGGCCCGGCCCTGCCACTCACCGTCCTGCACTGGCTGCAACTTCTCCGGCTCTGCAGGCTGCTGTGCTGGGGAGGCTGCAGGCCCTTTCTTTTTCTTGCCCCGAAGCACCCTGAAGAGCCTGAGCACTCTGCCTGCCATTCCGCTTTTTGGCCTCTAGGGCACCTTTGAGCCAGATGACTGGGAAAAGCTGTGATTGAGAAAGTCCCGCACTCTGGCCACAAGGCCAGCCGCAGGAGAAATGGCTTGGAAAACCTGGTGGGTCAGTGACGAAAGAGCTGGCTGTGTGGGGCTCCTCACAGCACAGCTCTGCCACGTCCTCTCCTCTCACGTGCACCGAGCACTGTGGCGTTGCTTCGTCACCGCCAGCAGCCACTTCACCACGTGTCACAAAGGGCCCTGTTCCATTCCGTTCCATGGTAACCGTGCTGTGCCGTGTCAGCAAGGGCCCTTGGACACGCTGCCAAGTTCTCTGGGGCTACCCCAACCCTGCCCCAAATGCCTCTGATTGGAACAAATCCATTGCCCCAAGTGTCTAAGACTTCCTGGGACACAGCAAGCCCAGCCAAGTGCTCAGGGGAGGACTCTCCACGGTGCCAGGCCAGCACAGCCCAGCTCACTGCTGGCTCTGGAGCAGAGCAGCTTCCAGCAAGCACAGGGCAAACACATCTTGCCAAGAGTTAAAACTCACCAGATAGGGGAGGTGGCATGAATGTGTGCATCAAGGCCTTTGAATTCACAGCTCCCCAAGACAGCTTTGGGGCACTTGGCTGGACAAACAGGATCCGGCTCAGACCTGTGCTCAAAGGCGGGCAACAAACCCTGCCGCAGGTGCTTGGCTTGGTCTCTGCAGGCCCAGGCAGATGCCAAAGCTGCTCTTCACATCCTTCCCCTGCCCCTCAGCCAAGTGCGAGGACTGAAGGAAACACAGGAAGTCAAATGGAGACACTTGCACCTGTCTCATTGGGGGCTCCTGGGGAAGCAGTTTCCTTGGCAATCAAGCCCCTCTCTTCCAAGGGCACTCCCCAAATTTGTACATTTCCTGGGCGACACCAACCCACCCTTAAGTGCGGGGTGTAGAGGTTCATGGGCATCACACCATAACCAATATGATCCAGTGAAGCTAAATTTATTATTCCTAAAAAGACTCTATTTATAATAAATCTCTACTGTCAACGCCTCTCTAGCTAATATATGATTGGTTAATCCTAGCTGTTCACACCTCTAAAATAGAATGCTGATTGGATTATCTAAGTTTTCATGAATCTTGCTGGGGTTGTATGGCCCCCCCCATGGCTCACTTTCCCAAGCTTGCTGACAAACTTGCTGAGTCCTGATGACTCTTCTTCTTGCGTCTTCTTCAAGGATATACCGACCCCATTTCTGAATATGTCCATAATTCATTCTTTGTGAACGTGTTCATTCTCCATTATTACAAGCAGGCTGGATTGTGCATTGGCTGAATACGGCCGTTGTCTTGCAAAAACTCCTCCACCTGCAAAATATCTTCAACAGTTCCCCGCTTTTGTTTTTGCACAAGCCAGACTGATTTAAAAGCACGGTCAATTTCTTTTTGCACACAGCGTAGTAAGCAAAGCACTATTAGCAGAAATGAAAAAAGAATGAAATACAAAGCCAATAATATGTAAGATTATTTATTCATTACATAGCCAAGAATACCTAATACCAAAGCATACTAAGTCCTTGAGCCAGCCTCTTATTTCCCAGGATTTTAGC
Source organism: Melozone crissalis (assembly GCF_028551555.1). Classification (NCBI taxonomy): domain Eukaryota; kingdom Metazoa; phylum Chordata; class Aves; order Passeriformes; family Passerellidae; genus Melozone; species Melozone crissalis. The sequence goes on along the minus strand of NW_026535783.1, from coordinate 13,010,705 downwards.
CACTCATCCAAAGAATTCAAAACAACTGTCAGATTTATCACCTTCTCCTTAAGCAATGACACTTTCTTGTCCATAGATTCAGAGTGCTCAGAGATATTCATGCAACACATCCCTTCAAAATCTTCACACCCATCTCTCTGTGCTGGCAACAAAAACACTATTGTAGCCCTATCCTGTAATACAGCGTGGCGTATGCTACCTGCATCAGTGGTAAGCTCATTCAGTATTGCAGATGTAATGTTAATTGGTTTGTCTGTCCAACAAGCCAATTGTTTGAATTGTGTAAGGGCCTGTGATGAAGCTACTCCTGGTGTAAAAAGTGATGCCAGTATAACCAAAGGCATATTCTACAATTCTACATTATCCTTACAGTCTGAGCCTAATAGATGCACACTATGTTTTGGACATTGGAATTTGTGCCTGATGTCAAGCATCTGTTGAATGCTAGGGGCAAACAGTGTCAATTTCCCAAAATAGCACAGTCCTTCTCATGTCTCTTTCTCAGGAATCGCAGGCTAAGTTTAATCTCCACAAATGAGAAAAACTCCAGGAGGTGACATCCTTGCAGATTTTGGTTTTAGGGATACAACCATGTCCAATTGGCACAGTCTGCCGTGGTATTGTAATACCAGGAAGAAACAGGAGATATCCAAGTGCCATCATCACCGGGGTTTCCTGATTTCTCCCTAATCAGCTCTTTACCCCTGTGGTACTCATAGAACAAACAGTAATTTCCTGGAACTGATGCCAAAATATCTAATTCCTGTGGTCACTGACTTGTAGTATTTAAACCTTGAACGATTGTAAATGCCTGAATTCCTAACGGATTTCTAGGGATGCTTTGTTTTTCACACCAAATTTCTGTGATCATCCCATTTTGATTAGTGCACCAATTTGAACAGGCCTTACTCAAGTTGCCATAAATTTGAGCTCTGGTCTAATTTCCCATTTCGTCCATTGAGTCTAAAGGAATTCCAATGAAACAGGTGCCTAATGGATCTGAAGGTGGAGCTAGTGATAGGCAGAAAGATTCCTGCCTTGTTCTGTTAGCCTATGTAACCTTCATCTTAGCTCGCTGCTCCATCTTGTATACCCCCTGCGTTTCCTTAATCACTCCACTAAGCAACATTGTTAATATTTGCCAGACTGGTGCCATTGTCACCCTTGTGGTCCGTCATGCCTGCGCTTTGCCCAAACTGCTTTAGCTTGTTCTCACGCCAAATCTCTTAAGTGATGTGTTTGTGGTATTGCTATTCTTCCTCTACATTCTGTAGCTAGTATCTTCCTCTCGAGCACAATTTGATTTACTACAGCAATTAAAGGAAGTTTAAACTGCAATTGCAGCAACAATCTTTGTTTCTATATTTCTATCAAAGATACATATTAGAGAAAACTCTGATATCTTCGTGAGTTATGCCTTAAAAATTTAGCTAATGCCATTCTCAGGGTACTAGTGTTAAGTGTGTAAGAGCAGTTATTGCATATTAGGTTGATAGGCTTAAATTTTTGCTTTTTTCCTCGGACCACTACGCAATTATGTTCTTCACAAATTTCTCGCCAAGTTTTTTAGTTACACTTGATACAATGAACCTTAAGCCATGGCTTACATGCACAACTATGCAGATACCAAGAATTTTCTATCTGATTTACAACTTGTGAGGGAAGTGAAGGTCCACGTGGCTGGAATCCAACAAATGCCTTTATCTGTAAGTAAGCACATAGAACTTCTTCCTCTTCATTTCACTGTAGCTGGTCCTTCCCACACCCGTGCTGCTGGACTTTTGAACATGACCTGAATGCCGTCAGGCAATTCCTCCCTTGGATTATGTGTGAGGGCATGATGCACAAGAATACGTGCATCTTCCCTGTCTCCTGTTGTTCCGAGGTAATTAGGCACAAAATTGGCTTTAGCTGTTTTTTCCTCAGGGGATAACCCTGGAGTTCCCCCTTTTTGTTTTTTCAGCATGTCCTTGAACATCTGATGGGCACGCTCAATAATTGCCTGTCCAGTAGGATTGTGAGAAATACCTGTGTCACGTCAAATACCCGATAAATTACAGAAACCTTTGAATCTTAAGGAACACGAAGCAGAACTATTGTCATTCTTAATTGCTAAGCGGATACCTAATATGGCAAAGAAATTGAACAAATATTTCTCAACATGACGTCTCACCTTTTAAGGGAGTAGCCCATAAAACACAAGCATAGGTATCTATGCAAACATGTACAAATTTTTCCTGACCAAATTCTTATACATGAGTTATATCCAATTGCCATAACTGCAAGACCTGAGTACCCCTAGGGCTAACACCATGCCTAAACCAATGCCATCTTGTTGACCGGTCAGGACAGGATCACGCAATACTAGAAGCATCAGTAAAGGGAATAGCAAATTGTTTACCTAACATTTTTGCAGATTGATGAAGAAATGCATGGGAAGATTTGGCCTGTCAGCCTGTACCACTTCCCTGTCACCTCAGGGCCACCATGGCCCTCGGCTGCCCCACAGCCCTCAGCCCCAGCAGCAGCTCAGGGTCAGCGTCCCTTTGGCGCCACCGCCCGCTCAGCCCCCTCAGCCCCCTCTGTCTCACCGTCCTTCAGCAGCTCCTCAGGGGACAGGGCCTGGGGCCAGCGGCAGCTCCCACCGCTCCAGGGACAGCCGGGGCTGGAAGTGCTGCTCCGCCCGGCCCGGCCGCCTGCTCGGACCCAGCACAGGGACAGGGGACACAGGGGATACCGGGGCAAAAGCAAGAGGTGAAAAAGGCAGCCAAGGGGGGAAAGAGGTAAAAATGCAGCCTAGGCTTACACAGCTCAATCTATGCATCTAAACTTCCACATACCTCTAACTAAATAACTCAGCATATTTCTAGATCTATATCTAAGCATCTAAATTTAAGCATCTAAATGTAGGTGCCTAAATGTAGGCATCTAAATGTAACTCTATTAATGTATAAATGTAGATCTCAAAATCTAGAAATGTAACTAATTCTATCCCATCTAGAACAATAGAGATCAATTTAACTATATAGATGTATATATATGCACATATAAACAGACCTCTGTAAATCTATAAATGCAACTATATGGATATAGAAAGAGAGTTGTAGAAATCGGTAATTCTATGTGTACACTAAGGGATTCCACCCGTCTGATGCTCACAGGCTCTCCCTCTGGTCCTTCTTCCCATGCAGGGCAGCCCTCCTGACAAGGCAGATCAGCTGGAAGTCTGGGAAGCAAAGGGAACACTGGGTCAATATTGGCCTCTCTGCATCATTTGTCTCTTTGGAAGTAACTGTCCTTCTATCAAAGTCTGTAAAAATGAGCCAAAAGGCAAAATCTTACTTGGCAATTTGAAGCCTGCTCCTCAAAGAGCCAGACTCCTTCCAAGAGTTTATAACTTCTGAAGTTTTGAAATATCCCAATACACTGAAAGCCCTCAGTGTATTGGGATACTTTCGCAGGGCCAAGGGCCCCCATGAGAGCTTGAAACACAGACAGACCCAGCTGCCACAAAGAAGCCCAGCCTGGTTCTTTCTCTGTGCTGGCAGAGACACCTCAGTCCTCACTGAAATGGCTGAAGCTAAAGGTGCTGGCAGCTGAGTTATGAACTAGCACCGTTCCCTGCCATCCACAACCTGCCCTCTGCAGTGAGCCACAGCTCCTCCAAAACAACCACCAGCTCTGGGATGAACAGCTGGGTGACAAATGACCACGTAATATTGGCTTAGGCATTTATGTATTAGCTTATGGATGTTGTTAGTGATTATAGGTATTTAGAAATAGCATCAGTTAGAACTCTTTTAGCTGCTTGTAATATAACAGAATCTATCAGCTTAAGTTTGCACTGCTTTGCTCATAGAAACAGTAGTGTAATGAATATAATATCTATGCATCACAAATGGAAACAATTGTGTGATGAATGTATTGTGTTATAGACCCTAGCAAAACATAATGGGAAAAAAGGCTTGTGTGTAACTAAAACCAGTGTAAGGCTGTCAACTGACCAACCTGTCCAAGGGATAAAATAACCCTGACACAAGGCAGACCACCAGAGGACAATTAGAGAACATCATGTGAAATTTAGAAATTTAGGGAGAACCTACTAAAGCCTTATCAGAGGATGTGAAACAGCAGGAAGGAGACACAAGCAGAAAAAAAATATGTTGACATGATGACACGTTGTCATGCAGTAAACCTGAGTGCGAAGCAGTCAAAATAAGGAGTTCCCACAAGATCAGAAAATTCCCAAGAATGCTTGAAAAATTCATGAAACACATGAATATACTTGCCTCTCAGCAAAGTAACACCATAAAGCTAACACTGACACTTAGCACCAGGTGTTGTTTGGGTGTTAGCCCCGAGCACCACAGTGCTGCAATTATTGTGTTTTTTCAACCTATTAGTATTAAACTTTTAATAATTCTAAGCAGTGAATTCTGTTTCTCACAGCTGTGAAGGAAAGAGCTCCCTAACAGGACTGCAGGCAGCACCAGCTTTGCTCAAGGATGCAGACCCAAAGTGCTCTCTCTCTCCTTTAGTTCTCACTAATTTTAAGGGGTGATTTCAGATTTTCGTTGAGCTCCTGGATTTGTGACTAATGATTTCCTTGGCCTCAGAGCTTCTGCTGCTTGTATTTTTAATGTATCTCACTACAGCTATTAGCAGAGTGGCACTACATGGATTTAATGCTTGGAGACAAAATGCTCAGATTTCTACACTGACCTTTTGCTGGGCTTTTCCTCTCTTGCTTCAAGAGTCACTCAGGGTTGCCTCCAGAGCACTGACAACCTGCAGCAAACTTAGCCCCACGGACATCAGCACAAAACTGGGACACCTGGCTTGGTGACACAACTGCCACAAGGTCAGGTTTATTCCCTGCTCTCTTGCCCCAGCAGAGGACTCAGTGTCAGAGCATCTGGAGAAGCGTGGAGGGCAGGGCTCAGGCAGGTTGTGCCCGTGCACGATTTGAACTCAAGGCACCAGGAAGCACCAAGCCTGCAGACAGGAACTCAACCCTTCTCATCTCCCTCACTGCCAGAGGCAGGCTCAGAGCAGCCATCTCACCCCTCTCTGAACCAGTGGGACCTCTGTCTTTACCAAGCTCCTCGCGGTCCTGGGAATTGTTCCTGCAGCTCTCGGTGCCAGGCAAAGCTCCCTCTGCTGCAGCTCTGCCCACAGGCTCCCCTCCTGAAGACTCAGGGGTAACAATAATATTGCCCTTGAAAGAGAAACAGAAAGGAAGAAACCCTTCTCACCACTTAGACAAAACACCTGGTCCAAAAACTCCATGGCTCACACACTTCATCCCTTCTTCCTAACAACAACTCTGGGCCCCAAAGCCCTTCAACAGTCAGAAAAATTGACTTCTCAAACACAGTCCAAAAGCTGTCAGAGCTGACAGTGTTGAACATGGAGGTGACACTGAACACATGGAATGGCTGCTAAGCAGGAGTCCTGCCAGCTCCTGGCAAAGGGATGTGCTCTTTCCTCCACAGCCCTGAGCACAGCAGTCTCATCCAGGCTGCAGCTTGGCAGGGACAGCATGGGAACACACATCTCTTCCCACAGAGATGCCTAAGAGCAAGGGGAAAGAGCTCTGCAACATGGACAGCAAGACTGGCCAGTTTGCCCAGCTGAGGATTTCCCAGATGGAAACTGGACTGCAGGCAGCAGCTTACTGAGAGGACAAGAAAGCTGCAGCTGCAGCCCAGCCCCAGCCACGGCTCTGGGAGCTCCCACACGCACGGCAGGGCTCACACAGCAGCAGCAGCTGCAGCCCAGCCCTTGCTTTGCCTTGGCCCCTCCACCCGAAAGAGGCACAGCCCACATCTGCTGCTGCAACAGAGGCACCTCTGGCGTGCCCCTCCTTGCCCGGGACACTGGGCCTTCAGTGCCACTTCTCCAAACACTCTTCTCTTCTTTCCCATCAAACAAAGCCTCTTAGAACCTACAAACCTTCCACTTCCTCATCACAAATGCTCCTGCATCAGGGGTTCTTCCCAGGAAAAGGAACACCCAAACTTGGCCAACACAGCCTCACACCTTTCCATCCTTACTCATGGATGACATTTTCATTCCCTCTTCTTTAGGTAGTCACGCTTTCCCAGGAAAATCCTTCCTTGTCCATTCACAGCTGAACTCAAGAAGCTTTGCCTTCTCAGCCATGCAACAACATTCACAAGTTCTCAGTCCAGCCCCTTTCTTCCCTGCCCAATGCAGTTGCCCAAGCAGAGGGAGAAAACATCTCCTCCAGTGTCTCAAGCACCATGTCCAGATCTGGCGGTGGCAATTCCTCATTCCCAGGAGTATTCCACAGCCAGCTGTGGCTGTCCATGCTGCAGAACCTGCACTGGCAGCTGGAGTGCTGGGGGCTGAAGTGTCTGGCCTGGCTGCAAGAATCCAAACACATTGGTCAGGCTCCACAATGTGTCTTTGGGATGCAGAGCTCTACTGCTGCCTTGGATCAAACATCACAGGAAGCACACAGCAACCTCCATTCCAGAAATGTATTCAGACTTCCCAGGGGATTGAAGGAGTGAGTTCTTGCTCTTAAAAATATTTATCCGAATTGTCGTGTACATAGTTAAAAGCATGGACTTGAAATCTGGTATAGACACACACAGAGACACACACACACACAAACACCCTAGAATCACAGCTTTGTGCATCTTCCCAGCAGCTTTGGGATTTGGCTACATTTGGTTTCTCATCACAAAAGACCACAGAAAATGGATTCACCCAGGAAGAGCCCAGATCTGTAGACATGCATGCTAAACTTGTACTGTGAGTTTCTTCTATAAACAGCCATGAGGGTGAGGCCATATTCTTCAGCTGCAGCTGTTGTGGGGCACACAGAGCTCATTTCAATGGCATGGCTTGATTTGCAGGGCAGACAGTCCTAAACATCTGCAATGTCCCATCAGAGTCCCAGTTTGGCTTCATTCAAAGAAAGAGGAGAGTGCACCTAACACTGACCACTTGTTAGGCAATATCTTTCACCGTGCCCTTGTACCCCTGCAGAGAGTCTGTCTACAAAATGCCCAGAACACCCTCCAAATCTGCAGCGAGGACAGGAAAATGAGGCAGAGAATCTTTCTGTTTTCAAGGTCCCCCTTCCTAGGCAACTGGACACTTTCTACCTGCTTCTCACTTGAGATCTACCCATGATAGAGCACTGCAGAAAAACACTTGAAAGGGTCATTAACCAGGAGCTGCTTGGAAAGCAAGGGTAGAAGCTCTTTCCCTCCCTGATTGGCTGCGCGCTGGCAAGTGCTGCTCTGAAGATGTGCAGCTGCTCCTCTCTGGAGAGGCCATGGAAGGGCTGTGATGGTGTCGATGGGTACCAGAGGAACGATGAGCTCAGGTTGGCATTTAAGCTCCATGGGAACAAGCAGAATGAAGAGCTCACAGTGAAGATGAAATCTGCCTGTTCCGGGCTTCTCTGATGAAATGCCAAGAAGTCCAGATGAAGCAAACACCTTCCCCCAAGAAGCTAGGAAAACCTCAGAATCCTGAGCACCTGCACTTAGCCTGGAATGGTGTGGAGGCAGCTCTAAATGCTCAGGTGAGGCAGCACTGAGGTCCTGGTCTGAGAGCGCTGCGTAGCAGTGAGGGAAGGAAAAGGGAAGCAAAGGGAAGGCTGGGTCACTATTGGTCTTTGGGTGTGCTTCCCTTGGCAGCAACTGTACTTCTGTCAGGGAAAACAAAAGCTCCCTGAATTGTTAAAACTGAAAATCATGGACAAAGACTCTCTAACTAGTCAAAGTAAGAAAGTGGTATGTTCATTACGCTGATGGCTGGCACAGGGGAGGGTCATTCCTGAAATCCGTGACCGCTGGCCAGGGTCGGCTCAGCACGGCACAGCACAGCAGGTTCCAGCAGGACAGGGAAGGGCAAGGCAGGCAGGGAGGGGCAGGGCAGGGCACTGGGAGCAGTGACAGGCTCTGTCCCCACGCTGCATCCCATGCCTGGGTAACCATCGGAGACAGAGAGGAAGGACATTGCTCATGCTCGGCTGGGGAAAGGATGAAAAGCGGGACTTAGAAAACATTAGTTTGGACTCCTTTTTAAACAGACTAGCTGGTTTCATCTCAGCATGTCCTCCTGTCTTTGGCAGCGTTGGCGCATTTCTCGTGATTTGGAGTCTGCTACAGCAGCAGGAAGGGGCAGCAATTTTGTCAGCATGGATATCAAAGCCAAAGTGCTGCCCCACGGATGGATGTTTCTTTCTTCAAAGCATTTCTGGCCTAGAGTTGTAGTGAACTGACACTGGTGTCTTCCCAAATGGCGTTACTATTTTCTTTGTTCAGGAATCACCTTTTTTCTTTTCTTCCCCTCATCTGGGGAGAGCTCCAATGCAAATGCCTCCTGCAGCCAACTCCTGTCACTGTAGTCTGACAAAGGAGATCTTGCAACGGAGAGAGACTCCCTAGAGCTGCTGTGGGGAACTGAAGGGGGAAGCTTTGTCCCTTAGTCTTGAAATCTTGTTGGGGAGCTGCTTGTGCTCTGGGGCACGGACACCAATGATGTTTATGCAAGCCTTGCAGGTTCATTCCTGAGCTTCCTGACACAGCACAGAGACTTTGGGGTTGTCATATTGGCAAACCAATTTCAGTCTCGTCACTTCTTGAAATGCTTCAATTATCCTTTTTTTTGCTTTTCTGCAGAAATATTGTCATCATCTATTCCTTCCAGAGGGTCTTTTCCTACTTTTTGGAGAATTCCCTTTTCTGCCCTCCCAGATCAGGCCAATTCCCAGGGCTCCTTCCCAAACTGAGGTGCAGCCCATGGCCTCCACTCTCCAGCTGGAACAGAAGGAAGCACAGAGTTTGTTGTTGTGGGAGAGGAGCTTCTCGTTCCTGCCTGCTTTCCCTTGGGGACATGTTGGTGTGTTCTCATTTGATAAAGGCAGGTTTAAACTCTGAAGCAGTTGTGTTTCAAACTGCTCCCTCCTCGAGCTCTTCTGCGGGTATTGTTGGACAAAACAATCTTGGTGGGAGCTCCCTGTGGCAGCTTAAGGAAGGAGGTTGATATTTCAGGGTTGTGACTGCTGAAAGCAGCTGGTTTTTGGAGGTGTCCAGAATTGGGAGTGGCTCCTTTTCTCACCTGCCTGCAGAAAAGGAAGTTGCAAAGTGGGAATTTCATTTGCAGAGATGGCCGCCAGGGGTGTTTGCCAAGAGATGGGCTGGCAGAGAGGCAGGTCTCCTGCTAAACTGGCTGTGTGTTTGTTTTGATATTGGGGAGGGTCAGAGATGCAGACACAGACACCAGCTGAAGGAACAGTGTAATTTACTGTAATGCAAAAGTGCAAAAAAGAGTCAGAAAAGAATAAGCTAAGCAATGAACCTCAGCATTATTACAAAAGGGTGCCTCTGGTGATTAAGGAAGATACATCCCCAGGTACCCCGATGGTTTCCCCTTCATCCAGAGCTGCACATCAGCTGGGGGAAGCTGTCCCAGCCAAGCCCTGCAGAGCCACGGCTGGGAACTGGGAAATGCTGCGGTGCCTCCACCTTTGCCGGCCACGAGGCTCCCGAGTGCGCTGTGAGAGTAGCCCGGCTCTGATCGTGCTGGACGAGCAATGTGCCAGAGCTTCTGCTGGGGGCACAGCTGGTTTCATTCTCCTCTTGGTCTTCTCCTCAAGCCTGCCCAGGGCTCAAGGAGGAACCAAGGCCAGGTGTGGCCTTGTCCATTTTCCTCATGCAGAAAGATGCAGACATGCTTCACCAGTGAATGGAGGCAACAATATTTTTGACAGTAATACTTGATTAAGGAGCAGATGCATAGAACATTGGGTTGGAAAGATCATCTAGCGGGCAGCTTTGGCTCAGGTCCTGTTGTGGAGGCTTCAGTCAGGGTCTAGTGTTCAGGCCTTAGGCCTTTGGTATTTTGCGGTGCACATCAATGCTGTGCAGAGCTGGAAACAAACAAGTCTGTCTTTAGCACATTTGAGACAGGGAACAGGATTAGCCCTGCAAGGCCAGGCTAGGGCCAAGAGCAGAAGGCCAGCACCCTGCTTTTGCCCATAGGCAGCCCTGCAGAGCAAGCAGCCACTCCTGCCCAGGGGCTGAGGTGCCCAAAGGTGCCTCCCCGCTGTGCAGCTCTGCAGAGCCCGCGGAGCGCAGGGTCCTGGGCAGCCAGGGCAGCCCGGCTGCCTTGGAGCACAAGGAGTGGCCCAGAGAGAAGCTGCTGCCCTTTGCTTTGGAACTGTTCCTCAGAGTCTTGTCATTATTCCACAGTGTCTGATGTGTTTTCTTTTCCTCTCTCAAATCTAACAGAGCTTTTTGAGAAAATTGACTGAAGTGGCTTCTGCTGCTGGTGGTGGTGCTTTTGTCTGCAGGTGAGGGCAGGTGATTTGAACCAAGGATGGAGTCCATTGTTAACATCCCAGCTTTGCCAAGTCAAGAAAACCATTCACAATTGGGCAGCCAGTGCTAAGCAATTTTCCTACTTTTGGAAAGCTCCCATCTTAGGAAATCCAAGAGCCACCTTAAGAAGTTCAAGAGATTTTCCTCCATGTGGATACCAGCAGTACCATGTTGCCAGTGTTTTCCACCCCGTTGCTGTGTCCTTGGTGATTTTAAGACTTCCTCAGTGCCCAGTGAGAATGAAATGACCTGTGATCATGTGATTTGAGAGCTCTGTGTTGTTTGTTGGCACATGAGTGTTCATGACAAGCTGGACACACCAGTCGTGGCTCTGTTGAGTTAAATTCATCCCAATTTTGTGCAAACAGCAGCCCCGAGATGCTGAGAAGAGCAAGCGCAGTGGCTGGGTGTGCATGCAGACGCCTGGGGGCTGACTGCTGTGTGGGCAGAAGGTTTTGCACTGTTGTAATTCTTCACTCTCCCAAGCTGGAGGAAGAAATCAAATCTTTTTTAAATTAAAATATAGAAATCTATATGAAATGAAAAAATATCAAAATGAATGAAATATTACCTGTTAATTTATCATGGATGTAATTTCACATCTATATACTATTGCCGGCCGGGGGTCTCTGTACAAATCATGAACGGGACGGGACTGCTGAGGAACGCGCCTCGAGCTGTTTGTTTTCCAGCATCAGTCTCATTACTTGGTTATGACTATGGGAAGATGCCAGCAGCTGACATCTGTGGCAGCAGGCAAAGAACTTAATGGCACAGCTTACTTGAAAAATTTTTTGAGCAAGCTCACAAAGCAGAAGCATATTGACAGTAGTTCTATCCAACCACTATAAGCACACGTACCTTTTGTTAAAACTGTGCTTGCTTCTTTTGAATACAATACCTGCTTGCAAGCCTTAAAACACAATGCACTGAGCTCCATTATTAAACTGAGAAGTTCCTAATATCTTGCCTGAGATACTTTTTTGAAGGTTAGTGAGTTATTGTAGCCAAGCACTAACACACAGGCCATTTTTCTATTTCTCCTTACTTTTCTACTTCTAAAACTCTTGTGCTGACAAATCCTATGGCTGCTGCTTAGCTCCAACGGCAGTTCTGCTTTCTCTGAGGTCTGCCTTTTGTAGCTTTCCCAAAACCCCCTGATTTGAAGGATTCCCACAATTCCCCCTCTCAGTACAACTAAACAGAAACCTTTGTATCCGTGTCATTTATTAACTACCTTGCATTTTATAGCTTTACTATAGTATACCTGCTTATTACTTGCTTAAAGCATCCTTTTTGCTCGCATTAAGCCTTGCTATATTCCAACACAGCAATTTTAATGCTGTGAAAGTCCAGTCAGTTCAAAGGGCAAAAGTCATGTCTGATAGCAATTACAAGTCATTGTTCCAAAAAAGTCTCGCCTGTTCTAAGGTCTTAATTCAAAACCTCCCTCCATGTCTAGACCTTCATCCACCATCTGTGTGAGATTTTGAGAGTTCTCTGTGAATCCATTTCCTACCTCTCTCCCCTGTGTGATAAAAACTTCTTTGATAGTTTTGCCCATCATTTGTCACACACACCAATGTATGCAAGGTATTACTACTAGTACCACTACCAAAACACCCAATCCATCGAGACCTATTCTACAAAGTTCCCTTTGGCCAAGGTGCAAAGTTCCATCCTTGGAACAAATCATTTAACCATGACCCACCATCTTCTTTTTTTGGAGCTGTCAAATCTTTCAGCTTTTGTATGCTTCTCTGGATGGATTCAGAGTGATCAGACAGGTTCATACAACACAATCCTTCAAATTCCTCACAACCATGTCCATGTGCCAGTAAAAGAAAATCAATTGCTGCTCTGTTCTGTAAGGTTGCATGTCTGACAACACTAACATCAGTCATCATGTCACTAATTGCAATGCAAGTAGCACTGTCTTCTTTCTCCAGCCAGCAACCCCAATCGCTATAATGGTTTCAATGCCTCACCCGAGGCAAGTGGATGTAGAAATTAATTTGATGTAACTCATTTTGCAGGGCCCTAGGGTCTGAAATTGCTATTACACTTTTTTTTATAATGATGGGCAAATCTTTTTTCTCTGTGTTTTCTCTTGATGGCTTTTTAAATGATAAGTGCTATCACAGTGAGTTGTCTGATGCTACATGGGCCGCCTTTAATTTTTGAGGAATTCCCTGTCAGGCTCTACCTCCACAAATGAGCCAATATTCTGTTACTAATTGTCGTGGGGACTCATCTAGGTCATCTACTTGTCAGCAGTTTCACCCTTAGGGGACACTGGGGTAGTACAATTGCACCACAAACTTGAGTATCTGTCCACAGGATGATGGGGAGTAACATTTAACTGTGGATCTCCCTGGTACTGAAACTCAGCACAAAATTCCATTAGAAATGAGCCAAGAATTCCAATTCTTGAGGTTCAGAAGGTGCTCTAAGAAGATCAGGGGCCCAATGAGTCCAGCTGGTTATGGGATTGGTCTCGTTGGCAGCCTCACACCAATATTTGTCACGATTGGGTATTGGCCATTCCTTGGCTGGCACTGGCACACCGACCAAACAGGTCACCAAGGGTTTGTCTGGGCTCAATTGGTCAAACATATGGTGTCTGAGCCTGCTGACTCGGCTAAAGCAAGGCAAACATTCATTTTTGGTTGATCTACACGCATATATGCACTGCAAAAGCAAGCAAGCAAATCCAGCAAGCGCCAGTATATCATTTGATCAAACTCCATGTTTCTGTTCAGCTGCTTTTTGGCAAAAGATTCCCCATCTCTTTCAGTTCTCAAGCAAATCTTTTAGCACTTGTTCAGGGACTGGCCAACTATAGGGCACTAAACTGTCCCTCTGACCTTCAGTTTTTACAAATTTGGATATCTTAGAATTCTTTTGAACAAAACAGACACCATGCTTTTGCTGAAAGAGCTCTATGATACAAACCATTTTCACAGTCCAAAGATCAACAATCAAACTCAAGATTTGTAGCTTTCACAGGTTGAACAGGGAACGTCTGGCATGAAGCGTAGTTTCTCCGTGCGGCTCACGTCTGCGTGCTCATTTCCCTGCTGGTGGAATTGTCGGTGCGCTCTTGTGTACGAGACGGTTTCACGTCCTTGGCGGGGACCCACTTAGGTCTGGCACCTGTGCAAATAAATACAAGCATACCCTTTGCCCCAAGTGATTAGTGCAAATGGTCCTTCAATTTCTCCTAACTCAAGGTTTCTAATCAAAACTGGAGGATTTTCTTTCAGTTTTGCCTGTGTGCTGTTTGAAAAGTGCCTCAAAATTGGAGGAGTAGGTCCTACAAAAGATCTATTCAAAATATAAAGACATCTAAAGCTTTGCTCTACCTTATCAGAGGTGTTGCTTGGGGAACTCCCACTTTTGTTGACCTAGAATGGGTTTTAGAGTGTGGTGCATCCTTTCAACTATTGCCTGACCTGTGTGGGCAGAGGGATTTCCAAAAGTGTGGCAAACATTCCAGTCCATCAGAAATGTCGCCACTTTTTGAGCTCTGCATGTGTGGCCATTTGTCGGTTTTTGCCTCATGGTGGATCAGTTTGGCGAGCTCTGGACCCCAGTGACACTGACAAGGACAAAAGCAAAAGACGAGAGGCACTCTTTCTTCTCGGGACCAAAGTCCCACAGCTTTAATGGAGAACAACTCCAGGAGAGAAAGGAAGCATCCAGGAGAGGAAAGAAGATGTCCAGGAGAGGAATGAGAGCGTTCACCTCGTGGCAGGAGATTTTAAACCCTGGGGGAGGGAGGGCGGTAGAAAGGAACTACCATAGGTCAACATATGTAAATCACTACACTGTAGTTTTCTGTATAAATTGCTGCACTTGTTGCAAACAAAATCCTAAAATCTCCCCAAACACAACCATACAGTCCCAAATGATCACAATGAGGGAGAAAAACCACTCAACCCCCCTGTATACCCAGGCACCAGGTGTCACAAGGAGTACAAGCCCCTGCAATTACAAAGTCCACACACACAAGCTCACTGGGAAAGGAGTATCTCTTTATGAGGGGACAGAGTGCTCGCTTTTCTCAACACAACACACACCATAAATCACAACAGCATCCACCTACATCATCTTCCTTAAACATTCACACACTGAAAACACAACCACAATTACGACACACAGGAAAAATTGCAGCAACAAAACAGCATTTGCTCAATTCACCCCCAGAATTGCTAGCAGGTCCTTCTTGACACAGCAAATCCTTTCTGCCGGCAGCCAGACCCAAACTCAAACTGTACAGGTGTACGTTGTGCGCAGGACATCTCTGTGTGACTTAGGAACAGCCCTTCCCCTGCGTTTGCCTTACGGGTTACTTTATACAGAGTTAAACATTCCCTTTCTCCACAGTCCCAGCAGTCTTGTCTGTCCCCCACGAGGAACAGCCAGGAGCCAAGGTGCCTCCAGGAAAGGAATGTCCTGGCAGCACCCAGAGACGACCACAGCGCGGTTGCTCTCGCTGGAGCAGAGAAGCGCTCCTGCCGCGGTCACTACAGGTCACCTGAAGCGTGTATTCAGCAGAACTGATCATGAGGTGAATGAGAAAGGAACAGTTCATGTTCCTGGTGTTTAAGCATTGTAGAGGAAGCTGTGAGCTTGGCCAGTGGCAATACAGTGTAGAGGGCCAGCTAGGAAGGCTGAAAAAGAAAACGATATTCATGCTTGCAAAAAAAAAATCAATGGCACAAGTGGTAATTTATTAATTTCCATCTCAGAGCTTTGAAGAACTAGAAATCAAGTCTTACAGAGAGAACATTGTTTCCTACAGCATAGAGGGTGGAGCATTTAACTGAGAGCAAATTCCTGTACAGTTGAATTACACCACCGAATTTTGGTCACAGTACCTTAGAACTCTATTCCTAACAACTCTTGTAATATCTACATAAAAGATGCAGTTGCAGAACAAAAAGGTCATCTTGCAATGGTGCCTGCAGTATCTGGAGTAAAATGGGCACCTTTGTGGCTGGGGAGCTGCATGGGCCAAAAGGAGCCAGGGGTGCTGGTGGCCTTGAGCAGCTGAAGATGAGGCAGCGTGTGGCCAGGGGGCCAAGAAGGTCAAGGGCATGGTGGCTGTGCCAGCAGCAGTGGGGCAGCACGAGCAGGGCAGTGAGCGTGGCCCTGTGTTGGGCAGCGCTGCGGCCACAACTGGAGTGCTGTGTGCACTTGTGGGCCCTGGGGAGCAGAAAGTCATGGAGGGGCTGCAGCGTGTGCACAGAAGGACAGGGGAGCTGGGCAAGGGGTGCAGCACAAGGCCAGGGAGGAGGTGCCGAGGGAGCTTTAGCCTGGACAATGGGAGGCTCTTGAGGGGTCTTCAGCATCTCCGCAATGCATCCAAATATTTAGCCATGTTAAGACTGGACTTTCCCTCTGTTTTCGTTAGTTTGTACTTTACTTGGAGGAGGAGACCTATTCATTTTCTCTTTCTCCCAACTAAGGTTCTTTCCACAATTATTTCTTGCCCTGATACAGCACTGGGAATGGTTCTGCTCGAAGTATTTTTTCCAAGGTACCACTTCTAGGGAATGCAGTATTTTTGTGTGAGAACACATCATTCTGTGCCGGGACTTTGCTGCAGAAGGAGCTGTTG
Organism: Melozone crissalis; assembly: GCF_028551555.1. Taxonomy (NCBI): domain Eukaryota; kingdom Metazoa; phylum Chordata; class Aves; order Passeriformes; family Passerellidae; genus Melozone; species Melozone crissalis. The sequence goes on along the minus strand of NW_026535783.1, from coordinate 12,994,712 downwards.
TGTTTCTAGGCCAGGCAGTATGGCCTTACAGATCACCTTAAAATGAGCAGTGCCTGTGCCTTTCTGCAGCCCTGGGAATCAATGTGTGTTGTGTTTGGGAATTGAGCAGGAGATCAATGCCCTTGCATTCCAGCTGCTTCTCAGAGATCACAGGAGTGGGAGGGGCTGGGCTGCAGTTTGGATTCCAGGCACTTCAGCACCATCAGTGTGCTCTTGTCCAAGACAAGACCTTGGCCGAGCACAGATGCACAAAGAGTGCAATTCCCAGTGCAGTGCTCTGGGTCTGATTGCATTCCATAAGGACCCACATGCTCCAGATGCCCCAAGAGTGTGGGTTACTGAAGCAACAGGTAACCAATCTCAGGACTGCAGCTGATCATGTCAATGGCCACCAAGTCTTGATCTGTGCAGCAACAGAGGACAGTAAAGAGAGATCATAGTAGTGAGATCTATCTCTCTATGTTTCTTCCTATCTATCTATCTATCTATCTATCTATCTATCTATGTAACATTTACATAATTGAATCTTCCTGGCTCAAGTCCAAGGCAGTTGGAGGTGCAAAGCTCACCTAAAGCCGCATCCCTTTCAGGAGAGGATTAGAGACATGTTCCCTCAACTGATTCTGAGCAGGCAGAGATGTTTCCCCCTCCAGATCTGGTGGTTTTTTCCCCCAGAGTTGTATTCCTCCTCCAGCCTCTTGTGCCCTGAAGTCCCCAGTTAATTCTTTAAATTTCCGCCTCTCCTAGAGAGGTGGAACAATTCCATGTTTAGGTGGTGTTTGGTGACTCTGGTCATACGTGCCATGCATTACATGACGCATGGTTTCCTTCACTGGCATCCCCAGGCCTGTGTAAGTGCATTCGTGCATGGGGCCTTAGGGGAGTCTCTGTTTCTGCTGGTCAGAATTCTCAGTTGACAAAAGAGGGAGAAGAAACACCTTGGTCCTCCTGCATATACTGAGGTGGCCATAGAGGCTCTGTGACCTCCATCAGAGATCTTTGCACACATCGTCATCTCCTGAATGACCAGGTTTTCTAACAAGAGTGTGGATGTCAGAAAGGCAGGAAGGCTGGTGCAGGCCTGAAGAGAACTCCAGAAGTTTCACTCACAAGGAGGGAGCTCACCCAGGAAGCCACCTGCAGAGCCCGGATGGAGCTGTGGGACAGGGCAGGATGTCAGTCACTACTGAAAGACAAACAGGACATGGCAGAAGCAGAGGGAGGCCCTCACCAGATCCTTGAGAAATGCCACACCTTCCCTGTCAGCTGCCTGAGAGGCTCTTGCAGCTTCAGTCCCAGATGGCCCCTGATTGTAGGGCCAGGGTCACTTTGGAATCTGTGCCTTCCCTTGAACAGAGAATGACCCAGCAGAGCAGCAGCACAGTGCTTTGGGAACGTGTGAGCCCAGCAGTCTTTGAGTCTTGGCCCACAAAGGTCATATGGGAAGCTGAAACCCATCTTCTCTTGCTTTCTGTGCAGGTGCTTCTAGAGAGAGAGCAGGAGCAGACTGCTTCATCAGAGATGCCATGCCAGACTCAGGGAGAGCTGTTCCCAGCCCGAGAGCAGGAAGAGCAGCTCGGGCAGCAGGTGGAAGTGCCACAGGAGAAAGGCCAGGTAAGCCTGACTGGCCAGGGCACAGAGGGAAGGGCAGGAATAAGGGCATAAACCACAGCTCTTGGTTTATGCCCTGAGGAGGCCAGGAAACCCACAGGCACTGGAAGCACAGAGCCTTGGAATCTGCAGAGAACAGCCCTGGGACAGGAGGTTTGCAATGGAGGCAGATGTGGGTAGGGAAGCAGAAAGAAGTGGCTGAATCAATGTGATTTTGAGGTTGCAAGAAAAAAAAAAAGCTGAGCCTGATGTCAGCTCCCAGTCACTTGCTCTGCTTTTTTGTGTACAGAAGATCAAGGCAGAGCCACAAGCAGAGCTGCCTGAAGCTCAGAGTGACATGGCAGTGAAGGGGAGGAACAAGAAAGACATGAGAAGAATTCAAGAGAAGAATCTCCCTCAGCAGAGGGGCGATCAACACAACCAGGTGATAGAAAGAGTGGCAGCCACTCCTCTCATGAAACATCCTCTCACTTGTTTTTTAGAGAACATGAAGGAACAGCTTGATGCAGAGCTTCAGATAGCTCACAGTATGGTCAAGGCAAGGCAGAAGCGGCTGGAGGAAGAAATGAAAATCATCAGTCAGAAACTTAATGTCTTCTGTCAGTCTCTGAAAAACCAAGTGAGTGAAAGAGGGATGCAGCCACTGCAGTCACCAAAGTGGTGTTTTCTGGCCTTCTTGCCTTTCCACTCAGAGCAGCAGGGAGTAGGGTGGTGCCTCTGAGTGCCATCCTGCTTTAGTGTGTATCACAGTCACTCTGAAGGACATTCCCTGCTGTGCTGAATCTCAACTGCGGCCTGGACAGTGAAACTTGTCCTTTGGCCTTCTGGCCAGCAGTCATCCAAACTGATTCCTGCTGGCCTGTTCCTGCTCCCTCTGTTTCTGGAGGTATTTTTACAGTGGAATGCAGTGACCCAGATGGAGGATTGAAACAAGCTGTTTTATCCCCTGTCAATCTGTTCTTTCCCTTTCCTCACAGTCGATGACTCTTGGCTGACAGAGACAAGCTGCAGTGTCTGACTGCTTTGTTCTGTTTGACTTGAGCTGCAAGTGCTGACTTCTCACAGGGCAGCCTGCACAGACTTCCGAGAATGTCTGGCAGTGAAGGACCCCAAGTTAGGAGTGAGGCACAGGAACAGTGCCCACCAGAAAGTCTCCAGGTCCGGCACATCACGGGCTCTGAACTTGCTGCCGCAGCAGCATCACCTCGAGGAAGCTCTTCTGTGACACCTGGGAACTCGAGCTCGGGCAGTTTGTTCATCTCCCTGGAACAGCAGACTGAGGAGAAGTACCTGGAGATGCTGGGTACGTCTGGGCTCTTTCTTGTCTCAGGGACAGTGTGCTGTGTGCAGGTGCCAGCAGAGCTGTACCAAATGCTCCTCCTGAGTCTGGTGCCACAGGGCCATTTAGGACTCCCCAGAGGAAGTGCTGCGCTCCAAGGCAGCGAGAGAGCGCTCTCGGTGTTTCTGCTGCCTCTGAGGGCACCTTGGACTGGCTTGGGTTTGCCTGAGCTTCCCTCTCTGCTGAAGGCTGAAGCAGGGATTGTTCTTGCATCAGCAGAAGGCTGTGACCTAGCAAATGATCTAGAAGTGCTGTGTGCTAGTGGCCAAACTGAACAGAATTTTTAGCTTCCTAATTCTCCTTAGACTCTCGAATTCGAACCAGTCATCAGCGCAAAAAAACTTCAGAGAAATGGACTGGCTTTGGAGTTTTGTCTTTTTGGTTGGGGATTTTTTTTGGTGGGGTGGGTGTGGTAGACAGAGAGAGGCGCTGCAGAAGATCTCGCGATGTAACGGAAAGGCAAGACCCTCAGATCCCCTTAGATAAGACCATCTGCTTCCCATAGATAAGAAACTAACATAAGAAGGTAGCCTCCCTTAACCAAATTCTAGTAACTTTCCATCCCCTACCCAGTAACAGTCCACCTCTTACTAACCATAGATAGTAAAGACAGACCCATGCTGACGTAGAGACCCCTTAGACTATAAAAACCCAAGAGATGAGATAATAAACGCCTTTTGACCGTCCATCACATTGATGTCTGCGTGTGCCTTTAGCCCGAGTAGCCCTAGTTAGTAGGCCACCGTGCTGTTTGTCTGAACCAAGTCGCCTGCCTTGCTTCAGAAAGCAACAAACTGGTGCCGAACCTGGGACTGCTGCAGCCCCCGGGGTTCGGGAACTCTCCTGGCCAGAGATCAGCGGCTGTGGCAGCAGGTCTGACCGCAGCGGGAGGGATGCCTCCAGACCAGCGTGGACCATGGAAGCCATTGCGAAGGTCGTAACAGAGATGCATGCACAATGGGGTATAGAATGTAAATTTAGGGATTTATCTCTCGCATTGCCGAGACTGATTAAGCTTGGGGCTATTGAAAGCCCCGTGGACGTCCTACATTCGGATGTGTGGGATAATTGTACAAAAGCCCTGGCGGAGGACACCATGTCCTCGGGCTCAGGGAAAGCCCTAAAATCGTGGGGCAGGGTTGTCCAGGCTCTGCAAAAGGCTCGACAAGAGCAAGAAACCTGGATAGCCGCGCAAACTTGTTTATTAGCCGTGCCGCAGTTGGGGGTGGGCGCGGCGACACAAACCGCGGAGGGGCCTGACCCGGGCGGGCGCGCGGAGGCGCGAACGCCAGACCCCCCTCAGCGAGTGGATTCACCATCGGAGGGGGGGGAACACCCGCGGACGTTCTGGCGGGGGCTCGCGGAGGAGGCGCGGAACGCGGACGAATCGGCGGACCCCGTAGGGACCGATAAAAACGCCCCCCCACCATATGCGTTTGAAAATGGCGCCGAACCGCGTGGTCCGGGCGGAAAGGAGGAGGCGGGGGGCGGAAGCGCGGTCAGCCCGCTTAACAACGCATGCGCGGGAGAGCGGGGGGACGGGGCGGCCCCCGCGGAGGCGCGTAGGACCAATCAGAGCCCTCAGTTCACATTAGGTCCTTATAGGGCAAGGACCTCCCCCAGCAGGAGGCGGGGGAACCCCAGGGAGAGGGAACGGCCCGACCCCCGCAGGAGGGGGCGGGGTCGGAGTCCGGGAAAAAGGCAGAGCAGCCCGGAAGCGTCTCTTTATTCAACTTCCGGCTCGGACTCGGGCTCGAGCTCCGAGCCCGAGATAGGATCGGAGGATTCCGATCTGGATTACGGCTTTAACAGAGAGGGAGCAGCGGCATGTAAGGTCACTAGCCACAGTGCTCCTGCTTGGGTGAAGGGGTTACCAGAGAAAAACCGAACCCCGCTCACAAACTGGCGGAAAATAAAAATGGCTTGCGCGGAATGGGCTCCGTCTGCCACTTTAGTGTTCCCGGTGCGTGTGGGGGGGGCAGGCGGAAACCAAAGGACTTATTCACCAGTCAATCCGAAAGATGTGCAGGCAATTGTTAAAGCGATTGCGGATAAGGGAATTAATTCTGCCATGGTTTGCACACTTATTGACGGCCTTTTTGGTGGGGACGATATGCTTCCCTTCGATATTAAGCAGACATGTAGAATGATATTCGATGGTGCAGGGATGATCGTTTTCAAACAAGAATGGGAGGATAATTGCATGAAACAGCTAGCCTTGGTAACAGGGGCAGACCATCCACTGCACGGTTCCAGCATACAGAGGCTTATGGGCACAGACCCCACTATGATCACCCCCCAGCAACAGGCTGAGGGCCTGCAAGCCCATGAGGTCATGACAACGACCCGAGCTGCCCGAGAAGCCATCCGTGACGCTTCTAAAGTGGTAGCCAAACCCTCTCCATGGTCTTCCATAAAACAGGGTGAGAGTGAGAGCTTCACTCAATTCGTGGACAAGCTCCAGGCTGCATTAGATTCCTCTGCGTTACCTTCAGAGGCAAAGGGTCCCGTGCTGGCAGAGTGCTTACGCCAGCAATGCAACTCAGCCACTAAGGACATTTTAAGATCACTGCCACAGGGGTCTAATATAGCTGCCATGATCAGACACGTTGCAAAGGAGGAACACCTAGCTCCCATCCAAGCAGCAGTTCAAACTGCAATAACCAGCGTGATGGCATGCCTTAAGTGCGGCCAGGCAGGCCACTTGGCAGCAAACTGCCCCCAGTCAAGGTGCCTATCAGCAACTGCTCCACCACGCCAAGCGGGAGGCAGGGGACCGTGCTGGGGGTGTGGAAGGAAGGGGCACTTAGCTAAGGAATGCAGATCCAGGCCCCAGTGAAACGGGAGAGGGAGGGGGTGGCCGGGCCCTGTTCAGCCCCCTCCCACCTGGAATATGCAGCGGCCCAGCTACAGCAACCCCCGGTGGGGCAGGGGACTCTCATACCCTATGCCCCCACAGGGAGCAGTCACCTTTGCATCCCCCCCAGCAATACAATGGCAGAGTTGTGCAGCACCCTCAATACCTTCGCACCCCCCACCACCACAACCCGCGCCGGAGTCACAGGACCAGCAGGGGACGCCCCAGAGCGGGATCCCTGGGTGGCCTTGGTCAGGAAAATAGGGAAGGAGCCCTTGATGGTGTGGGGGACATGCCGCCTTTACGGCAGCCAAGATCCTCACGTCATAGGGCTTCAGTTTTGGGCGGACACGGGATCAGACTGCACGATTATTCCCCAAACGCATTGGCCCGGACATTGGCAATTCAAAGAAGTCCCCCCAGTGAACGGAGTGGGGGGGCAGTCCCGGGCATGGAAAAGCACCCAGCTGGTGGCTATAACACTTCACACAAAAAAGGGACCAGAACAGACAGTAGCAATCTACCCCTACATTTTGCAGAATTCTCCACCCCTGTTAGGAAGGGATGTTCTCTCCTTGCTAGGATTTCGGATCACAAATTTATCCTGAGGGCCACTGCCGTACACCCTCCGCTGCCAATCAAATTGACTTGGAAATCATCAGACCCTGTATGGGTTCAGCAGTGGCCCCTGACAGAGCCTCGAATGGCAGCCTTGCTGGAACTGGTCGATCGAGAACTGCACAAGGGTCACATAGAACCCTCCACCAGCCCATGGAACACCCCAGTATTCGTGGTCCCCAAAAGGTCCGGACAAGGCTATCGTCTCGTCCACGACCTGAGAGAAGTGAACAAGACTATCAGACCCATGGGTCCAGTCCAGACACTGCTTCCCGCGAACTCAGCCATCCGCACAGGATAGCCATGTGCAGTACTGGACATCAAGGACTGCTTCTTTTCAATACCCCTGCACCCTGAGGACAGAGAACGATTCGCCTTTTCTGTGGCATTTCGGAACGGCGAGCGGCCCAACCTTCGCTTCCAATGGAGAGTACTTCCGCAAGGCCTGGTCGACAGTCCCACTATATGCCAAATCACCGTGGACAAAGCACTGACGCCAGTCCGACACTCCTACCCCACCGCAACCATCATCCAGTACATGGACGACATCCTGGTCGCAGCACCATCGACAAGCCAAGTGGATCACCTGGTGTCCACAGTCACAGAAACCCTTCAGGCCAACGGCTTCGAGATCGCGAGCGCAAAGATCAAGAGAGGACCCTGCGTGACCTTCCTGGGAGTAGGCATCACGAGCTCCTACGTGACACCCCCCGAGATGAAGATCAACCGAGACATCGAGACGCTCCATGACGTGCAACGCCTGGTGGGATCGCTGCAGTGGCTTCGCAACATCGTCCTGATTCCTCCCGAGGTCATGGACCCTCTGTACGACCTCCTGAAAGGAAAGAACCCCTGGGATCCAAAGGAGCTGACACCGCAAGCAACGAGCTCCCTCGACTTCATCGAAAACCAAATGGCCACTGGCACGCTTGCCAGGTGGAACCCAGCCATGCCACTGGACCTGTACGTCCACTTTACACCGAAGGGGGGAGTGGGAGCACTGGCCCAAGGACTTGCAGAAAAGGCCCGACCGATCAAATGGGTGGTCCTCGGAAGACCCGCTCGTGCATTTTCCCCAGGAATCGAGTGCATCGCCAACCTCATCATGAAAGGCAGGAGACTCGCCTTGAAACACCTAGGGACAGAGCCGACAAGCATCCACCTTCCGTTTTGCATGCAGCCGACCACAGAGTCAGCCACAATATCGGAGTACCTGGCCCTTGCTCTTTCCGGCTTCGGAGGAGAAATCTCCTACTCTTCCAAGCCACCCTGGACCAAGCTGCTGACCGTAGTCGACATGGACATGCCACCGAAGGTCAAGGACAGACCGCAGCCGGGACCAACGGTCTTCACAGACGCTTCCTCCACGACTTCAACCGCAGCAGCAGTGTGGCAGGCAGGAGAGCAATGGCACTGCGTCAAAGCGAGGGACCCCACACTGTCAGTGCAACAACTAGAGGCAGCAGCAGTGGTTTTGGCGTGCGGACTCTTCCAAGACGAACACCTCAACATCGTAACGGACTCCATATTCGTGGCAAGGCTCAGCCTAGCCATGGCAGGACCAGGAGTGTCAACATCAGCAGCAGCCCTAATGCTGGAAGAAGCACTCTCCTCGCGACAGGGCACCATGTCAGTCATCCACATCAACAGCCATGACCCAGTCAAAGGTTACTTCCAGATCGGCAACGACAAAGCGGACGCCGCAGCGAAAGGCGTTTGGACCTTGCAAAGAGCCCGTCAACTGCACGAGTCGCTCCACATCGGAGTCAAAGCACTAGCAAAGAGATGCGGAATCTCGACAGCGGACGCCAAACATGTGGTAGCCACCTGCCCTCATTGTCAGAAGTCACCCCTTTGGTCCTACGGAGTCAACCCGAGAGGTCTCAAGCCCTCAGAAATCTGGCAGTCGGACTTCACGTGGTGCGAAATACTGAGGCCCCGAGCATGGCTTGCAGTGACAGTAGACACTTATAGCGGAGCGATCGTAGCTACACAGCACCCCAAAACCAACTCCAAAGCCACAATTCAGCACTGGCTGACAGCCATGGCTTGGCTAGGTATCCCCAAGCAGATCAAAACGGACAACGGCTCCAACTTCAAATCCAAACAAGTACAGGAATTCGCCTCGAAATGGGGTATCACGCTAGTGCACGGCATCCCCCATAACAGTACCGGACAGGCCATAGTAGAGAGAGCAAACCAGACCCTGAAAACCAAGATAGAAGTGTTGGCAAAAGCAGAGGGCTTTGCCAATGCCATTCCCCCAGGAGATCAGGCATGCATGCTGGCAACTGCCTTGCTGGCACTGAATCAATTCCCTAAGGGAGATGAAACAAACAGTCCCGTTCAAAAACACTGGGTCACTCGAACATTAGAAGAGGGCCCGCAGGTGGTAATCAGAAACGAGCTGGGCGAGTGGGAACGGGGTTGGAGGCTGATGCTCACAGGGCGAGGGTACGCAGCGGTCAAAAAGGACGGCAAAATCAGGTGGTGTCCACTTAAGTCGATTAAACCGGACCTTCAGGGCGAGCAGAATGAGACTGACGAGAATTGCGAGTATTTGTTTACAGGATCTGCTCGTGGGACGCCCTCGTGACGCGTACTTCCCAGTTCCGGACGAAAGCGACAGACCAGCAAGCCGCCAAGCAGCACCCGAGAGACCCGCACGGGTGAGACCCAAGCACCAAGGGTGTTTCTGTGCGATTTTGCTGTTGGGGCTTGTTGCCAGGGGGCAAGCCGGGGGGCTTGTTGCCAGGGGGCAAGCCAGCCCAGACCACTACCCCCATCAGCCCTTCAGGTGGGTCATGCGATACCTTAGTAGGGGCAAAGCGCTCAGACAAATCACCACACCGAACACCCCATCCTTCGTGCTCCGCATCACCGACCTGTTTCCAGGACAGCCAAAGGTACACCCCTATTCCCCACACGTCACACACTTGTACCTATCCTACTGGTGCCCAGCTTCAAACCCTGGGAAAAGCTACTGCAATCACCCAGGGTGGGGATACTGTGGGCACTGGGGCTGCGAAACCATAGTTACAGATGCCAGGCCATCGGGGCCTGGGTGGGATCCACAAGAGCCAGACAAATTCTTACAGTTCACCTGGGCACCCATCGGTTGCAAAATACCCTTCTTCTTTCACGGGAACTTCCATCGAAACCAACATAAAGTCCCTAGATTTCGGGCATGCGCTGAGTACAACATGACGGTCTTGCAGCCAGATCACCCTAGCTGGGCCACAGGCAGAACGTGGACAGTAGTCCTTCAAGGGTCAAAAGAGAGGGCGAACGTGCAAATTATCAGGCTCCAACCGTCAGCACCCCGAGCAGTCGGACCCAACAAAGCGATTAAAAGCGTGCCGAAAGGGAGAAACGTAACCTACCCCAAAACCTTACCCACAGGGGTCAGCAAAGTCCCAACCGGTCAAGCGGAAACCTTTCAGATGAGCCGCTTAACCGAGTCAGACTCAGACCCAATCCTTCGTATGTTAGAAGTTACCTTTGTATCCCTGAACGAATCCAACCCTAACCTAACCGAATCCTGCTGGCTTTGTTACGATGTCAAACCTCCCTATTTCGAAGGAGTCGCCTTAAACACTCCCTTCAGGTATTCCTCAGCCAACGCCCCTCACCAGTGCAGATGGGACACCCCTCGCAAGGGAATCACCCTGAGTCAAGTCACAGGCCGAGGTAGATGCTTTGGCAATGCAACCCTAGCTAGGCGGAAAGGCAACGTCTGCGCCAAAATCGTCAAGCCTAACAGGAAAAACAATAAATGGGCAGTCCCAGCCGCATCCAGGATGTGGGTTTTCCAGCGATCCGGAGTGAGTCCTTGTGTGTTCCTTCCCAAATTCAATGACTCTAACGACTTCTGTGTCCAAGTTCTGATTGCTCCTAGGATCCTGTACCACTCAGACGAAGAAATGTACCATCTTCTTGAGGGACCCGGCCGGATCCACAAAAGAGAAATATTGACAGGTATAACTATCGCAATGCTGCTGGGTCTGGGAGCAGCCGGAACGGCCACAGGAGTCTCAGCCCTAGCGACCCAGCACCAAGGACTGTCCCAGCTGCAAGCAACGATTGACGAGGACCTGCAAAGGATCGAGAAATCCATCTCCTTTCTAGAGAAGTCGGTCTCCTCACTCTCGGAAGTGGTCTTGCAGAACAGGCGAGGCCTGGACCTCCTGTTCATGCAGCAATGGGGCCTGTGCGCCGCCTTGAAAGAGGAGTGCTGTTTCTACGCAGACCACACGGGAGTCGTGAAGGACTCCATGGCAGAACTCCGGAACCGACTGGCTCAGAGACAGAAAGACAGGGAGGCCCAACAGGGCTGGTACGAGTCCTAGTTCAATCAATCACCTTAGCTAACCACTCTGATTTCTGTCCTGATAGGTCCATTAGCGATGCTGTTTCTAACAGTCACCTTCGGACCATGCCTGCTGAACAAGCTAGTCTCGTTCGTTCAGACCCGCCTGAAACGGACCAACATCCTGTTCTTAAGCCGACGACAATTGCTGTGAATTCAACCAGAGAATTCAACCAGAGAATTCAACCAGGGAACACCGTCAGTCACAAGATCCTCCAAACTTGTCTGACAAAAGCTTACTCAAGACTCCCAAGACCCTTTTCCCTTGTCAAGCTACAACCTTACACCTCATTTAAGTACCTATGTGCATGACTACCTCATTCATTTGTGAAAAGGGGGGGGAGATGTGGTAGACAGAGAGAGGCGCTGCAGAAGATCTCGCGATGTAACGGAAAGGCAGGACCCTCAGATCCCCTTAGATAAGACCATCTGCTTCCCATAGATAAGAAACTAACATAAGAAGGTAGCCTCCCTTAACCAAATTCCAGTAACTTTCCATCCCCTACCCAGTAACAGTCCACCTCTTACTAACCATAGATAGTAAAGACAGACCCATGCTGACGTAGAGACCCCTTAGACTATAAAAACCCAAGAGATGAGATAATAAACGCCTTTTGACCGTCCATCACATTGATGTCTGCGTGTGCCATTAGCCCGAGTAGCCCTAGTGAGTAGGCCACCGTGCTGTTCGTCTCAACCAAGTCGCCTGCCTTGCTTCAGAAAGCAACAAGTGGGGGGGAGGGTGGGGTTGTTTTTGTGCTGTTTATTTTTGGTGAGGTTTTTTTGCTGTGTTTTTCTCCATCCTGAAGGAGCCCTTCTGCCCCACGTCTTACTGATGTCATTTTTATGACTGTTACCACTACTACATCTGCAGTTTATTTTCATGAGAATGCTACAGTTTTGTCAATAAGAGAATACTATCTTTTTTGTCAATAAGAACTACTTAGAAAGAACTTCAGGTTAAAGGACAAATAGAGAGCACGAGGTGTTTTCCATGTGCTCCCAAAGAAAAAAGCTGTATCTTTATAACAACTTTTATTTAATCTTCTAGTTTTATCCTTCTCAAGGTGTGTCCAAGAGACACATCCAAGTGGCAAGATCAGATAAAACTGTACTGCAGGCATTTCTCAGGAGAGAGCCTCCAGCCCAGTCATGGTATATTCCTCAGATTCATGGCACTTTTCCATACCCGATTCCCACTCTTTGCCACGACTGTTAAAATCCTACGCATTGGCCCAAGCCCTGCTCAGATCAGTCTCTAAGAAAACACATCAAGTCCTTTGTGATTCTGCAGCACAACCCAATGAATCTGCTTCTTGCCCATAACAGCTGCCAGTGCTGTGCTCTCAGATAAGACCTGGTGGGGCTGAGACAAGAGCCCAGGGGATTCTGTGTCTACAACCACCTGCTGGGACAAAAAGGGCACTGATCCACACCTCGGTGGGGCTGATCTCAAAGCCCATCCTGTTGTGTCCTGAATGGGGGCAAAAGCTTGTACGGGGCTCAGGCTCACTCTGGCTTCTTCCCATCAGTGCCTGTCAGTGCTCATGCTTGGGCTTTGCCAGCCTTGTTGTGGTCACTGCCCTGCCCCTGGGGGCTGGAGGGACTGCAGAGGCTGGAGCCTCCCTTACATGGGAGGGTCCCGCTGCTGCAGCGCGGAGCTGCCTGAGGCAGCAGCCCCTTCTCTGGGCCGGCTTCTGCCTCGCACGGCCTGGACTCACAAGAGGGTCAGCATTGCGGAGATCAGGTATATATGGGAAATATATATCCAATTGTGTCAGGAACCCAAGCATTTCCGAGGAACCCACTTGCTGCGGCAACTACGTCCAGATACGGACAACACTGGATAAACCAGACCAATGAAGAGCCTTTTTTTTATATTTTCAGCACATCAGTCTCAGGACTGATGACTGTTAGACAATGGAGAGAGGATGTTGCCAGCTCGCTGATCCACAGGGAATGCCAAGGAGGTGGAGCATTATAGCAAAGCATAAAACCATCTCAAGCCTAGATTTCAGCCAATCATACACAGAACAACACATATTGACAAGTCTTCTATCCAATCTTATAAAACACACGTCATGGTAGTTAAAACAAAGACTGGTTAATAAGAGACAAAGAACAGAGCTCTATTCATGCAACCTTTCTAAAGATATACATTAAATAACCTTTTTGCCAGCCATAAGCCAATTCTACAGAGGCCTATTGTTATTTGTCAGGTATGCTCTACTGTTTAGGAAACTTTTCTGCTGTATTTGCAATGCTAACAAAACTTCAGTCTGAGGCATATATTTTTTTAACCATTTCATAAAAACCCTCTACCTTTATGGATTCCAACAAGCATCTCCTCTGGGCAGCTCTCTGTGTCACAGGGGTGCCTGAGGAGCACTGCTGTCCTCTGTGCCTGTGCCCGCCGTGCTGAGTTGGGAAGATGGGGACGTGTGCGGTGCCGAGAGGGCGAGTGCAATGGGAGCGACTGATCCGCGCTGTCAGGGTGAAGAGAAGCGGCGTGGTTCTTCACGCGGGGCACGGGCAAGGGCGTCTTTGAGCTCAGCCTGCTCATAAAGGGTGAGGGTCCTGATGCTGAAAGCCCCGTCGCAATTGGTTCTGGCATGAGCTGCTCTGGTTTACAACTGGGAAGGCATTCTATTGGCAAACTGCTGAAAGCTGGAGAAAATGTCCTCCTCTCCTGGAAATGCACGGCCCTGTGCTTTGTTTCCTCTCAAGAGAACTCTTCAAAGAAATGTACAAAATCAGTCTCTGTGCCAGCCATCTGCACTGCAAGGCTGCCTGTCTTGTTACTGTCATTGTTGCTGTTGATGTTACCCAGCTGACCCCAAAGGGCTCAGAGCCCCCGACAGTGGGGCTGCCTTTTGTATCTCCTGGAAGCTGGGATCTCCGCTTAAAGTCAGTATCTTGCATTTGAGCCAGGGGAGAGATGGCTCTTGGTTCTGTCATCTGTGAGAAGAGAGGAGCGTGAGGGAGAGGCCATTTCCTATTATGTAGAACCACATTTCTTTTCACATCTACCACCACATCTTTGAAGGAATAATCAAAATATTTCATAGTGACAGAGGGGTTCTAAGTCACAGCCACCAAATTAAAATGGGACAATTCAACAGCACTCTAGATGGATATGAAGTTGATTTTCCTCCCTGGCTGCTATCAGCAAGCAAGGTTGTTTTGGCAAAACAGAGCTTTTAGTGCTTGAAAGCACGGAAATGGAATAGTTAGAAAGCGACAGCAATGCCATTGCTACTGATGATGTAGGAAACTCAAAGTGGATCACAATCCCATCCAGGGCTGCAAAAGGGCAGGAAACGTTGTGCAGAAGCATCTTTGCTTGCTGGAAAAAGAGGAAAATCAACAGGCCTTCTCTTCCTAACAAAACAAGCCAACAAGCCACAAGATGGAATCGTCACCCACTCCACTGTCTAAAGGCTTTAGATGCAGTGAGGCATGTTTGGTGGTGAAACAGCCCTTGTGCTGAGCACTGTCATGCAGGGATTGATGAAAGTCTGTCTGAAGGTGCCTCAAGAGCCTCTCACTGTCGAGGTTAAAGCTCCCTCAGCACCTCCTCCCTGGCCTTGTGCTGCACCCCCTTGACCAGCTCCCCTGTCCTTCTGTGCACACGCTGCAGCCCCTCCATGACTTTCTGCTCCCCAGGGCCCACAAGTGCACACAGCACTCCAGCTGTGGCCGCAGCGCTGCCCAGCACAGGGCCACGCTCACTGCCCTGCTCCTGCTGCCCCACTGCTGCTGGCACAGCCACCATGCCCTTGGCCTCCTTGGCCCCCTGGCCACACGCTGCCTCATCTTCAGCTGCTCAAGGCCGCCAGCACCCCTGGCTCCTTTTGGTCCACGCAGCTCCACAGCCACAAAGTTGCTCATCTGACTTCAGATACAGCAGGCACCATTGCAAGATGGCCTTCCTCTTCCGAGCAACACAAGTCAGCAGTCGAGGACTTGCAGCTTCACCCCCACTCTGGGCTCCAATGCACTTGCCCAAGTGGCAGACTTCAGCACAAAACTGATCAGCAGAAACTTTCCCCTACTGCTATTTGCGCCTTCTCAAAAGTCAAAAGGCAGTTGGGCCAACAGTAACTCTACAAGTTAGAAACGACTCAATAAAAATGCAGAATACTTCCAGAAGTTAAGGCAGTTAAGGCACCTTTCCAAAAGAGAAAACAAACCAACAAAACCTTTTGACCTTCAGCACTACCACTTGCGCCCTTGGCCGTAACTCTGCAGAAGCCCAGAGATGGAGTTTCCCTGAGCCAAGCAGCCAGAAGCTCAGCTGCAGCCCCCAGCTCGGTGCTGCCTCAACAGGACAGGTCATAGGCCAATTTCCAACTGTCACTGCCTGCAGGAAAAGGCCGTGTCCTGCAGGACTCCAGCACTCAGCATCCTTGGCCAGACACAGCAAGTGCTGGCAACTCAGAAACTTGCACCTCTGCCTTGCACTAAAGACAACACCTCCCACAACAGGCACTTACAGGTACAGAGTATTGTGGTTCTGACCCCTCCATGGAGCTGGTGGACTCACCATCCCTGCAAGCCTTTGAGAAAAGACTGAATGTGACACTGGGTGCCATGCTTTAGTTGAGGTGTTAGGGCATGGCTTGGACTCGATCATCTTAAAAGCGTCTGTCTTCCAAGCCACTGATTCTGTGATTCTGTCACTGAGGGAGCTTTTCCTGCAGCCCTGGAAAGGGCTGTGGGGGCCCTTGGCCGAGGATGGGGATCAGGGATCCTGGAAAAGCAGCGAAGGGCTCAAGGCAAAGGCCGAGAGGGCAGAGCTGCCTGACCGTGGCCCAGAACCAGCCTCATGTCCTCCTCCTCAACCTGCGCCCTCTGCGCTGCCCTTTGCGGCGCCAGCGGCTCCTCTCGTTGCGGGGCTCCAGGCCGTGCTGGGGGCCGGGCTCCTCGTCTTCGGGAAGCGCCGGAGCCTCGGAGGCGAGCGGCTGCTGCTGTGGCCGGCAGGGGAGAGCTGCGGCTGCGGCCCCGGGCACAGCGAGCTACCACTAAGGCCGGCTCCTGCCTCGGCTCCTGCTTCTGCTCTGGGCTCTGCTCCTGCCCTGTGTGCACAGACACGGCAGAGGGCTGCCCGGCAGCTCCGTGCCGCTCTGCGGCGGGCCCGGCCGGGCTGCTGCTGTCTGCGGCCTCTGCCCGCCGCTGCCGGCCCCGCCGCTGCCGGCCCCGCCGCGCCGCTGCCTGCCTCTGCCGCGGCCGGGCCCACACGAGAGGCAGCACATGGCGGCTGGCTCGGAAAAGCCCTGCCCGCAAAGCACCTGCCACAGCCTAGGCCTCAGGGCACAGGCTGTCGGCGTCCTCGCAGCTGCGAGCCGGCCAGGGCCGCCTGCCGGCCTCGGCCACAGCTCCCGCCCGTGTCTCCATGGCCGCGGCTGCTCAGCACAGCGGGCTGAGCACAGCCAGCGGCAGCAGCAGCTCCTCACGGGCCCAGGCTCCTGGCGCTCCAAGCCCGCCCAACCCTGAATTCCAGCCTTGAGGGGCTTGGCGTCTCAATGCATCCCCTGGGGACAGCAGAGTCGGCCGCTGAGATCAGTCTATGGCGACACCACCAAGTGACCCATGGAAAATTCACCAAATCCTCCTCAGAGACAAGGAAAAACTCCCATGGTGTCTGACAGCCCGAAGCAACTGCCAATTAGAGGTCATTCCATCCATGTAGTAAAATAGACTTTTGCATTAAAGCAAAAAAGAGTTAACTAAAAGGAGGCCAGGAACAAACAACAAATTATTTGAACTCATGCTTCTTGTGTCTGTTAAAAAGGCCAAGAAAATGCAGTCTTTGCTCTTCTGACACAGCCCTCTGTTCATGATGTGGGATAGTGAGCGATGATATGCAAGAGCTGATGGAAAGAACAGGGACAAGGACACAGCAGGCACAGCGCCAACCTGACAGAGGGATGATCTCTGGCACTGGAACTGAAGGAGAAGAGTTTGCAGGCAGGACAGAAAATGGCTCTTTGTTTCACCTCTTCTTTCAGTGCTGCTAAAAATGTAGCCTGGAGCAAGCTGGGACCACCAGAGCATGGAGCCCTTTCCAGGCAGAGCTGCATCTGCTGAAGGGGCAGAGGGAGCCCAGCAGGGATCAGACACAAAGCAGCAGGGGACTGAGGAGCCCCTGTGGTGGCAGTGAGCAGCCTCAGGCTCTGCTCACTGCTGGTGGCATTTTCTATTGAACCACCTCCAAGGACTTCTGCTTTGCTCTGTATTTTTAAGTGTTTTATCCCTTGCAGGTTTTTTTTTTGTTTGTTTTATTTTGTTTTGTTTTGTTTTTTGGGTGTCTTTTTGTTTGTTTGTTTTGGGTTTTTTTTTGCTCGTGTCCTGTACCTTTATTTCTCCAAATTTTCCTACCCTGTCAGCAGCAGCCCCTGTTCAGAACTGGCTCTAAAATATCAGCAAAGCAGCTGGCAACAACAATGGGTGGAATGCTGTGGCTCAGGAATACTTATGCCAAAGCCCTGCCAGTGCCTTATGATTTGTTAAGATCTCCTTTTCTGTGGAAAAGCTAGTGAGCAATGGAGGTTTTTTGCCTAAGAGCCCCTGAGAAGCAAATGTTGTACTGGGATTCTCATGAGTGTACCCGTTAACTTCATTGCAGCAAAACAGAAAGTAAGGTCAGGGTAGCAAAGCAGCTGAGAGCTGGTCACTCCCTGCAAAGGACTGGTGTAGGATGTGGGAACACCACATTCCAGGATGGGCCAGAAGGGTAAATGTGCTCAAAGCACTGCAGGTGAGGTTTGGGTTCACTCAGAGGGCAGTCAGGGCTGGTGAGCACTGGAAGATCCAGCCGCAGTCCCCATCCATGTCCCTTTCAGTGCTGGCTTTAGGGTGTCTGCAGCCTGGATCCAGAGCGCCCTGGGAGGCTCCTGTGGCTGCCTTTGCACCCAGGCTGAGGATGCCCAGGAGCCGCTGAGGCCAGCAGTGGGGACCAGGGCTGGGGCTTGTGGCCTGGCAGGTATGGCTCTGGGGGCTGTGACATGCCAGGGCACGGGTCACTGTCACTGCCCTCCAGAGCCCTGGCTAGCTCTGTGATGTTCCAGGGACAGTGGCAAGAATGAGGAACAGGTTAGGTTGGGGTTTTGCCTGAGCCAGAACCTCTAGGCCAGCTGCCCAGCAGTAGAGACCCCTGGAGGACCGAATGAAGGAGGCAGAGACAGCTTTTCTACAGTGTAAAGTGCAGCTAATTTATCAGGAGAGGCAGGGGAAAGATTAGCAGGAAAAACTCCCCTAAAAACCCTCCAGCACCCTTCTGCTCGGGCTTTTAAAGTCTTTCAAAACAGGGGGGTGGACACAATATAATAACCAAAAAGCGACTCTCGGGGTGTGGTTTTGAGGGTTACAACAAATCAGAACAAGGGGAGGAGAGGGGGTTGGGATAGGGATTGGATCTTGGGGTGAGGGACAGGGAACTTTCTGGAACAAAGGGTAGGCTTTGGGCTGATGGATGGGCCCAAGGGGCCGGGCTGTCTTGACAGACAGGGAAAAATCCGGTGAGGAGGGAGGGAATTCCTTGAGGGGCACTTGGGTAGGAGGGCATAACACAGGGGAGAAACAAACTGCAATAAATCGGGGAACACTTGAAAGTACCGCAAGCTAACAGAACATTTGACTCGGAAACTAAGGCACTGCAACACAGAAATTCAGGGTTTCAGCAGCCGAGAGGTGGCACGATTGGAACCCGCAGCAGCTGGTGAAAGCCATCTCTGTCCTTCAGGTTCCTGCTGTGTGGGAAGGTGCTGCAAGTTGTGGTGGCTGCACTCCCCCTTTGCTGGGAGGATGATCTGTACCAGGGGAGAGCAGAAAGCTGCCGTGGTGAGCAGAACATGCTCAGAGCATTCCAGTTCAGAGAATGGCACTGCCCCTGAAGGGCAAAAAGCTTGAAAGCATAGAATTCTGTGCAGAACCGTTGCACAAATTTTCTCTTCTAGAACATGCCCATTTTTGTATTCTGTAGATGAATACTCTGGGTTTTATAGAGTGCATGGGGTTTTTTCTTAAGGCTTTCGGGAGATCTCTCAAGTTTATTTCAATTTGCATTTTACATCCAGCAGGTATACAGATTAATTTTTTTTTCACTGTAACTTTGTGCCCCAGCTCTGTTAGAGGACGTTCCCTGTCATTGGTGCAAGCAGCCGGAGAGATAAATACTGATTGATTTGGGGGCCACAGTCTTGGTAAATGCAGAAGTGGTTCAATAACGTGACATGAGGGAGTTCCCTCAGAGCAACTGGGATGCCTGAAAGAAGTGAACAGCTCACCACAGCCCGGCCCGCTCGGCTGCTTTTCCTTCTGACCGTCCTGGGGAGGCTCTGACATTTCCTCTTCCCTGATGGAAGTCCAGCTGCTGCCAAGGGAAACGTCCCCATACTCACTCAGTATTCCCTTTGCTTGCCAGATGCCCCACCTGCTGTCGCTGTCCAGGAGAGCTGCTCTGCACGGGAGGAGGAGCCCGAGGGAGAGGCTTTGAAGATGGGGCAGCTGTGGTCCCTTGTGGGATCTCAGCCTCTCAGGGCTGAGGGACAGAGTGACCGAGACCACCCCTGGGGGGCTCGGGAGTCCTGGAATGTTGCCAGAAATGTCTGGTGGCTGGACTTTGATCCCACAGGGGAGATGACATCAGTATGAGGATAGGAGGATTTCACCGGGGTGAACGGTGAAGGGATAAGTTAATTGGAGTGTGAGACAAAGGGTTTAAGATTTCTGTACAGGGGGGTCTAGAGAAGTAAGATGGAGGAATTGGGGCGTGCCCTTCTCCTTCTTCTTCTTCCTCTAGGCTTCCATCTTCTGTGGTGATGTTGGCACTCCGGGATTGGACCTTACTAGGGGAACACTGGTTAATAAGGGTAGAGGGTATTGGAGAAAAATGATAAATATTGTATACGTAACTCCAAGTATAAAGATAGGTGGCCGCCCCAGGGGCTCTCAGTGTGTGCCCATGGCTGACTGCTGAGCAGAACTCGGTCAGGCCAAGAGAAAATCTTTTAGATAAGCAATTAATAAACACCGAGTCCAAGAAAAGATTTGAAGTTTCTTCTCGTCCTTTGGAACGCGGGCGACCCAAGGCCATCTGCGGGCTTTTTCCAGACCATCTAAACAGCCCCAAATCCGACAACTGGCGTCCGCTGCGCGGGCTATCTCCCACCAAACCTTTCCGGGGGGGAAAAGCCCTGAAGAGCTGAAGAGCCAAGAGGACAGCACTGATAACTCCTGAGGAGAGAAGTCTGAAGAAAGAAAGAAGAAAAAGAAAAAAACGGCCAGGAGGAGCTGCAAAAATCAGCAGTCACTGAGAATTCCATCTCTCAGCTTCTGCCGAAGACAGTTCGTAGCAGAGCGGCCTGGACTGGGACCAGAAAGGCGCCTCTGGATCCATCTCTTGTGATCTGCTGGACGGAGAACGGGAGCCTTCAGACCACTCTGACGACAGATTCGGTAAGAAGGCCAAAATAAGATCATGGGGGCCACACTCTCCCAGGAACAACGGGAAATCCTATCCACCTTACAAAGTGTGGCTGAATTATATACAGAAGGGATCCCAAAGAAAGAATTAAAACAGTTGTTACTATGGGCAAGGCTCAATTACCCACTAGCAGAGACATGTCTGTTGTTCGAAGTGGGGTTTTGGCAAGAAATTAATAGGCTCCTGTATATTTTAGCAACGAAAAAAGATGAGACAGCGTTAAAGCTACTCTCACCAGCAAGAATCATGTTACAAGGTATCTCAGTGCAGTCTAAAAGACTGGAAAAGCAGCGAGAAGCTGCGGCACCCTCAGAGGTGGGGGCGGGGCAGAGTTCCGGGAAAAAATTAGCTCTGGCTTTAAAAAGCCAGGGGGAAAGGGCTCTCGAAAAAAGACAGCAGGAAAAAATATTAAACCCCCTGATCAAAAAAAACAAGAAACCCCAAGAGTGTCCTGAAACTCCAGAGAGTGTAGAGGAGTCAGGAGCGGAAGGGGGGGAGCAGGAAGACAAGGGATCGGGGGGGGCGCTTGTTCGCGGCGGGCAAAGCAGTGAAGCGGCGGCGGCGGCAAGCGCGGGCAGCGCGGGTGAAGATGAGGAGACGCGCGCGGAGGGCGAAATTCGCAAAAACCGGGGTGCAGACCCACATACCAGCGCGGGGGCGGCGAACGCGGGCGGCGAACTAGGGGTAAATGTGCAGCCTCAGAGGGCCACCGTGGTGAGACGCAGGAGGCGCGCGGTTGTGACGTCAGACCCGGTGCGGAAATCGGCTCGCATAGCGGCGCGAGCTGGGGTGCCGGAGGGAGAGGTGAACACAGCGTCAGAGGAGGAGGAGGTTGACTCAGGGACAGACCGAGGGGCGGGGACCTCGGAGGTGGAATGGGGGGGAGAGGATGACGTCAGCTTGGGAGACACAAGGAGTGGCTCGGAGAGCACGCATGCGCAGAAAGTAGGGCGCGGGCCGCGCCGAGCCCGGTCCCCTGTGACGTCTCGGGTGAGGAGGGGCCGTGTTAGGGATTCTACGTCCCGGGGCTCCACACCCTCTCCAGACCCAGTGCCTTTGGTTGAAACCCTCGGAGTCCCAGTCCCTTCCCTCCGCGGGAGACGCCGAGCCGGAAGAGGAAATGGGGCGGTCGAGTTCACTCCGTCATCCGAGCCAGGGAGGCCGGTGACAGCGCCACCTTGTGGCAGGAGGGCAGAAGTGCACCACATGCCGGGTCGGCTCAGCGGAGCCACAGCGCCATCTCGTGGCGAGACTGCAACAATGCAGCAATTTTTTCCAACAATATATAAAAAGAAAAGCACTTCAAAGAAGACAATGTTAACACGACAAAGGGATTACCTATCCACTTCAGAATTTCATGAAGATGATGAAAGCTCAGATGAAGAACAGCTACAAGGGGAAGATGTCATAAGGATCACAGCATCGGAAGGTGTCCCAACATGGATGCTATCAGCAGCAGAAGCAGCAAAAAGCTTCTTGCATTCATTCGATACAGTAAAGAAGAAATATCAACAGGATCCTCGAGTTTCCTTTTCGGATTTAGGAGCAAGGCCAAAAACCTCAAGGCGAAAAATGAGACACCATGAATCACCGATGACGTCCACAACACCATTATTCATGCAAATCCCAATGGAGTCTGACGAAGAGGCATTTCAAGAGCCAGTGAAGACGATGGATTGGAGGCAAATCAGAAAAGCATTGGAAAAGGAAAAGCATTTATTCCCGGGATCAGGGGATTTGACAATGCCAGTGACATATGATGCCCAGGGACAGAATCCAAGGTGGGAAAGGATGGGTCATGAGACACTCAAAGACTTAGGGAAGGCGGCTCAAACTTTTGGGCTGAACTCACAATACTTCAAACAGCTATTAAGAGGGATATTCTCTATGTATGATCTCACACCATATGACATTTGAAGTATTGTGGCAATGATCCTCACTGACACACAGAGTCTTATCTGGGAAAAAAGGTGGAGAAAATATCTTGCTGAGTTGCGGAACAGATACCAAGGTGGGCCAAATGCGAACCTCACAGAAGGGCAATTAGCAGGGGATCCTCCAGATGACAACCCAAGGGAACAAGCAGCGCGACTTCCACGAAGAGTGTTAAACGACATCAAAGAAGCAGCGCGATTGGCAATCATACAAATTACGCCGACAGGAGCTCCGGATGTTCCGTTCTCTTGCATCAGGCAAGGTCCCACAGAGCCATTCATGTCATTCATCGACCGACTCACGCAAGCCGCGGATCGACAGGTGACAACAGAAGAAGTGAAGAGGCCTCTCTTGGAGAATTTAGCTTTTGGCTATGCCAACCCGGATTGTCAACGGGTGATTAGCGCCATGCCAGGACGGCCATCCTTGGCAGAGATGGTGGAGGCATGCAGCAAGGTGGGGACACCTCAGCACGTCGCAGCGATTGTAAAGAATGAATTAAAAGAGGAATGGGAGAAACAGCTGAAGGGACGCTCAGAAGGGCAATCAGAGAACAAGACATTGGAGAAGATGTTCGAGAAATTACTCCATCAACAGGATGAAAACATCAACAAAGTTCTTGCGGCAATGCAGAAAGAGAACAACCCCCAAGGAGGACAGTGCTACAGATGCGAGGGAGATCATTAGTGCCTGTCCAGACTTTCAGCTTGTGCAGCCACCTTCTTCTACCGGGGCCATCAATCCGCGGGGGCTGCAAAGTCTTCAGTTGTGGCAAGCTGATGTCACGAAATACCCATCTTTTGGGAGGCTCAAAAATGTTCATGTTTCTGTAGATACATTCTCAGGTGCAGTCTTTGCTTCAGCACATGCTGGGGAAACAGCAGACCATGCTTGCCGACACTTTCTGCAGGCATTTGCAGCATTAGGTGTGCCTCAGGAGATAAAAACAGATAATGGTCCAACATACACAGGCAGGGTGCTTGACAGATTCCTGAAAAGATGGGGTGTCAGACACACGTTTGGTATTCCGCATTCACCCACAGGTCAGGCAATCATTGAGAGAACACATCACACCCTAAAATCCCTTCTGGAAAAACAGAGAAGGGGTGAGCCAGAGGCAACACCTCACATGAAATTAAATCAGGCACTGTATGTGCTGAATTTCCTAAATAGCTCATCCTCGGAACCTGATCCACCGATCGTGAGACATTTTCTAAACAACACACAGGCAAAGCTAAGGGAAAATCCTTTAGTTTTGATCAGAAACCCAGAGACAGGACAAATAGAGGGTCCTTTCAAACTAATCACTTGGGGCAAGGGTTTCGCTTGTATCTCCACAGATCGAGGTCTGAAGTGGGTGTCGGCGCGGCACGTGAAGCCATTCCGAACGCGAGAACACGAGAACGCTGATCCGAGAAACAAAGAGACGAGTACTCAGACAGAAGTCGAGACTCAGACTGCGAAAAACGACCTGGAAGAGAAATAAAAAGAAACTAAGGACTTTGGGGGGTTTTCACATAAAAGCGAAAGAGATCTTTTTGGTGCAAACAGAAGGGGGAGATGTGGGATCTCAGCCTCTCAGGGCTGAGGGACAGAGTGACCGAGACCACCCCTGGGGGGCTCGGGAGTCCTGGAATGTTGCCAGAAATGTCTGGTGGCTGGACTTTGATCCCACAGGGGAGATGACATCAGTATGAGGATAGGAGGATTTCACCGGGGTGAACGGTGAAGGGATAAGTTAATTGGAGTGTGAGACAAAGGGTTTAAGATTTCTGTACAGGGGGGTCTAGAGAAGTAAGATGGAGGAATTGGGGCGTGCCCTTCTCCTTCTTCTTCTTCCTCTAGGCTTCCATCTTCTGTGGTGATGTTGGCACTCCGGGATTGGACCTTACTAGGGGAACACTGGTTAATAAGGGTAGAGGGTATTGGAGAAAAATGATAAATATTGTATACGTAACTCCAAGTATAAAGATAGGTGGCCGCCCCAGGGGCTCTCAGTGTGTGCCCATGGCTGACTGCTGAGCAGAACTCGGTCAGGCCAAGAGAAAATCTTTTAGATAAGCAATTAATAAACACCGAGACCGAGAAAAGATTTGAAGTTTCTTCTCGTCCTTTGGAACGCGGGCGACCCAAGGCCATCTTCGGGCTTTTTCCAGACCATCTAAACAGCCCCAAATCCGACAGTCCCTCTGCTTGGAGCTCTGTTTAAAGATACACGGACTCGCATGTGAACAGGGATTATTACATGGACTTGTACACATGTAGCCAGCTATTTGTACAGGCCTATTTCTGTACATATGGTATCAGATTTATGAATATACTGTGTATATATGTACATAGAGA
Source organism: Melozone crissalis (assembly GCF_028551555.1). NCBI lineage: Eukaryota > Metazoa > Chordata > Aves > Passeriformes > Passerellidae > Melozone > Melozone crissalis. Next base: position 12,970,153 of record NW_026535783.1, on the reverse strand, counting down.
TACCTGCACATATACAGGTTTTCAGTCTCATCTTTGTGTGTATATGTATCTAGTTCTTTATGAGTATTGTAATATCTGTGTTTAGTTTTCTGTATGTACACAGTTGTGTAGGTATCTATTTCTATTGATGTATTGATGTAGTTTTGGTCTTTTTAAAAAGCTATATTGGTATTTGTTTTGGTCTATATGTTATTTTATATTTTTATAGATGCGCACTGATGTATTTCTATATCTATTATATTTACATATATATCCAGATACATTGCTGTATATTTGTATTGATGCAGTTGTACAGATATTTAGATTGGTACTGCTGTTTGTCTATGTATAGATAAGTTTGTTTTATGTATCTCTTTCTTGAATGTAATAGGTAACATTTAATCTGTATTCACATCTGTATATTGTAGTGGTTATTTATGTATTCAGTTCTATTTAAATGGGTCTGGAGTGGTATAGTGGTGGAATTCCATTTGTAGCGTACTTGGTATTACAGGGAAATACTGATCTTTTCGTATTTGTATATGGGCTGTATGTTTGCCATAATATGCAATAAATTAAGCTGTTAATTTTCCCTTGATGTCTGTGTATAGTGAGTGTTTGTAGAGGTTTGCAATAAATTAGTTTTTGTAACAGAAGTTGTTATTTGTATGTTTTTGAATAGCGTGGTGTAACAAATACATAAATTACTTTTTAAAAATTTAACAGAGATGTGTATAGTTCTGTTTTGTCAGCGCTGGTGTAGCAATTGGTAAGAAATGCCATTTGTCAAGTGAGATGGATGTGTTGTAATTTGTGCTACCCAAAGCCATGGGCAGATGTAAATGCTGGAGGATTTTGGCCATGCAAATCTCCAGCCATGCCCAGTACATGCCCCGCCTGCACTCAGGCTGGGCAAGGGAAGCGCAGATTTGGGCTGGCAGCAGAGCCCCACGTTGGCTCAGAACTCGCTGCAAAGGCCTGCTGGCTGAGAAAAAGATCAGGGATACATTTTATATATTCTATTTATTACAGTACATATACTAAAATATATATTATGTGGTGTATTGTAGAAATCCTTTAAATCGGAGGGTTTTGGGAAAGCTGCTCCTCAGTGAAGAGGATTTCTAGGCTAGAGGAATATAAAAATGAAAAGAAGACCATGGACAGTGCCATTGCCAGAGGCCCAGGCTGTTCAAAGGAGGAATGGATCGTCCCCTTCGCCGCCTGTAGCTGATACCCCTGTCAGTAATAAGTAGCAACTCCGGGGGCAACGAGATGGGAAACCATCTCTCTAAACCAGAATGGGGCATCTTTTACCAGCTTGAGGCAATTTTACAGGGTAAAGGACGTTCAGACATCTCAAAACGGGAACTAAAAGACTCACTAATCTGGGTAAAAGTGAATACTCAAAATACAGACTTGAAGTCTGATTTTACCTTTGATTTCTGGGACCAGATAAAGTGGAAAATTCACAATCTAGTCTCTCTCAAAAAGGAAGAATCTTTGGTCAACCTTATGCCTGTCTCCACAGCTTTAATGGAGAGCTTTGATCAGAGTGATTGTAACAGAGACTTTCTCAAACATCAGAACAGAACACCTTGCTCTGAGACTTGAATTCTGAGTGGTGCTGGACCTTCATCCTCCTCTGGGAGGATCTTGGATTTTGTTCAGGGTGTCCTGGCATGTCCAGGGTTTCTCCAGGCAGTGTGCACAGCACCCGGAAGCCCGGAAAAGGGGAATCAGATCAGCTTCCAGCTTTGGTCGTGTTCTCTGCTTTTTCCAGGATTCCCTGAGTCATTGACGCTGCAACCAGGCATCGTCCCAACTCCTCCAGGAAATCATCCACCTCCAGAATTCTCAGAAAAATGCTTGGGATTTTTCTTGCATTCCAAGAGTTTGGGGGGATCATGGAATGTGTTCAATGGACGCTGGGAATCAAATGGGTCCAGGAGATTAATGTTTGGGGAAGCTTTGCAAAAGAGGAGCTGCTGTTTCTGTGCTCTGCTGCACTTCTGAAAAAGATGCGGCCGGATCTTATTCTGAAGTTGTGCAGGTGGGGTCAGCCAAGGGGGGCTCTGGACCCGCTCTGCCTGGCCGAGGGGCTGCAGGGTCACTCCTGTCACTGTTTGCCCTTCCCAGGAAGTCACCCCTCGGATCGGGCTCAGGCTGGCAGTTTGCTTTGGAGCTCTGAGGACTCTTTTCATATAGATTCAACTGCCAAAACTTTCTGGGACATTCACCCCTTTTGGCTCCCCAGCCTTCAGTTACAGCAGGTGGGGGGGCTTTGGATTTGACTCTGCCTGCAGGGGAGCGGGCAGGGGAGAGGACAGAGGTGGCGGGGGGCAGCCAGGGATTGAGCAGGGCAGGGATGGCTCTGCCCAGAGAGATGGATGGGGTGGAGGTGGGAGAGCTCAGGAAAGTTGCTGTGGAGGCACAGACAGTTCATTCAGAAGCCTTGAAGCCTGTCTCATTGGCTGTTGGGGTCGAGGGGGAAGGCATGCTGAGATTGCTCTTGGACCTGAGAGTTTTCCAGCTGTATCCCTGCAGGCAGGGATACCGTGTGGAACCTGTCACAGTTCATTTGAAAGTGTCGCAAATACAAAGTCAGGATGTGCAGCTGGAGAGCAGCCCGAGTTGTAGGAATCTAAAAAGATCCAATTCAGTGAATCCAGACATGAGTTAGCAGGCTCTGCCTTTCTTCCTCTCACCAAGAACTTGGAGCTCTCCTCCCCAGCCCTTCCTGGCAGGGCTCCCAGGAAAGTTGCTGCAGCGACACTACTGCCAAGTGAAACTGTCCAGGGGCTATTTACAGACTACGAAGGAGACGGGGCTGCTATGGAAAGAGCTTCGAGCTGTTTATTTTTGCGCATTGCTCTCATTACATGATTATGCCAATGGGAAGATGCTAGCAGCTCACAATCAAGGCAGCAGGCCAAAAAAAGTAATGTTACAACATACTTTATAAGCTTCTTGACCAATCACACAAAGCAAAAGCATATTGACAGCAGTTCTATCTAATCACCGGAAGCACACATAGCTTTGGGTAAAACAATGCTTGCTCATTTGGAATACAATACCTGTTTTTAAGACACAAGGCAAAGAGCTCCATTCTTAAGCTTCAACCTTCCTAATATCTTGCTAGATAAACTTTCTGCAGCTTAGAGAGCTATTCAGACAGCATTAACACACAGGTTTATTGTTCAATTTACCCTTGCTTTTTCTACAGTTTAAATAATTTTTCTGCTGACCTATCTCATGACTTTTACTTTAGCTCTACGCACAATTCTGCTGTATCTGAGGCCTGCCTTTTGCAGCTTTCCAAAATCCTCTAATTTTATGGATTCCCACAATTACTCCTCTATGTTCACCTCAAAAGAAACCTTCATAATTGTGTCATTTATTACTTGCGTTTCGTATCAATACTATAATATTTTTGCTTATTATCTGCTTAAAGCATGTTCTTGCTGGCACTAAGCATCGCTGTATTACAACACAGGAATTTAATGCTGTGAAGGTCCAGTCAGTGGAAAGGGCATAAATTATGCCTGACAATAATTACAAGTCATTGTTCAAAAAACTCTTGTCGATTCCAGGGTCTTAACTCAAAACCTTCTTCCATTTCTATTCCTTCATCCACCATCTCTGTGAGATTTAACAAATTCCCTGTGAATCCATTTCCTACCTCTCTCTCTTGTATGATAAAAACTTCTTGGACAGTTTTGTTCATCATTCGTCGCACACACTAAAGTATGCAAGGTATTACTATTAATATCACTACCAAAACACCCAATACATGGAGACCTATCTTGCAAAGTTCCCTTAGCCAAGGTGCAAAGCTCTATTCTTGGAACAAATCATCTAACCAGGGCCCACCATCTTCTTTAATTTGGGCTGTCAAATCTTTCAATTTTTGTATGCTTTTGTGGATAGATTCAGAATGATCAGCCAGGTTCATACAATACAATCTTTGAAATTCCTCACAACCATGTCCTCGTGCCAGTAAAAGAAAATCAATTGCTGCTCTGTTTTGAAGGGTAGCATGTCTAACACTATTAACATCGGTCAACATGTCACTGGTTGCAGTGGATGTGCCATTAGTTTGTTTACTCAGCCAACATCCAATCCAATCTAATTGTTTCAATGCAATTGCTGAAGCTGATTAGGTAAAAAGAAACCTGCTGAAACCCTTTTTGCAGCCTTCAAAGGCATGAAATCACTTTTACAGTTCTCATCATAATGACGAGAACTTGGAGCTTTTTGGCAGAGTTCATAGGAAAGCTGATTGCTGTGACAACACTACCTGTTCTTCTTGATCAGATACTTCTCATCAAGAGTGTTGAAAGGGAAAAACAAAACACAGTATAAATCAGCAATAAACCTTCCATTGCAACTACCTAATTAGTCTAAAATTATTCAAAATTTAGAAAAAATTTGGATTCAAATAAACACTTCCTTGCATTACCTGTAAGATATGCTCGTAGTGATACAAATCCAAAATACAAAACTCTTTCTCACCATGGTATCAAAGAACTTAGAGGAAGCAAAAATATCATTATAATTTTACCTATCAGCCTCCAACTGTAACACAGGTGCTAACAGCTTGCAGTAAGCTCACTTCTCCAAAACATCTTGCTAATATGCAAGTCAGTGCTTTTGGAAAGCAGCTTGCAGGTTCTTAAAAACGTTAGGAAAAACATTTGGACATAATTTGGGAAAGGCTTTGGGAGAAAATTTGGGACAAAAAATGGAAAAGCTTGAAAAGGCCTTGAAGCACACACAAACATTTTCTAAAAATCTGTTGGTACTGTACAGTTGGACTCTGATTAAAAGGCTTGTGGCTTTGCTTGTGGTAAAGCAGGACACATGAAAAGAGATTGTCCTACAACAACAGTCAAACCTAAACCACTTTCTATTTGCCCTCAGTGTAGGAAAGGGAAGCATCTTGGTAAGTACTGTCGTTCTCAATTTGACATCGATGGCAAAGCTTTGTCGTTAAACTCAAAAAAGAGCGTGGATTATCACCGCACCTGGACACAAGTAGTGACCTCCTTACAGTCAATTACCCAGTCAAATGGCATTGGTACCTCAGTCATTTATCCCTCAGTCATCCATCCCTCAATGGTGTCAGGTCAATACCCTCATGGACAAGGTTTGAATTGGCCTCCTCAGAATTGATACGCCTTTTAAATAATTTCTGTTATGAAAGTATTTCTACGGCAATTATCAGGTTTTTTCAGCAAAGACAAGAGCTTTTGATTTTAGGCAAAGCTAGCAACAAAATTTTCAGACTTTCAATCCTTCCAGCTGTTGTTTCAATAAATTGTAACAATAAGCTAATATATTTATCTCCTGCATTTAATGTTCCTATAGTGACTCCACCAAAAACACCTATAGCTATTGCATTTCTTTTGCCCATGAGTACAGCCAAGCAAAACAATTTTCCAGAGAATTCAGTGATGTCTGTGCCATTTTTAACCTCAGGTCCTGAGGTCTTTTGGGTGCAATGTTTGGACCTCAACCAAGAAAAATTGACTTGCTGCCTAACTCACTGTGGTGAAACAATTTACATTACAGGCATGCCGGATACTGGTGCAGATGTCACTGTAATTTCTCACATGTTTTGTCCCAGAGATTGGGATTTAGTAGCTCCTGCAGGTTCCCTCACAGGGACTGGAGGTGCTACTGTATGTTGGCAAAGTGCATCCATGATTAATATTACAGGTCCTGAAGTAGAGACAGCAATGGTGCGTCCTTTTCTTGTTCAGAAGCTTCTCACCGTCTGGGGGAGAAACGTCCTGTCCCAATGGGGAGCAGAACTGGAGGTGGAACTGTGGTGGAAACCACGTCAAAACCTGCCACTTGAAAGCTGAACTGGAAAACTGATCCTCCTATATGGATTGATCAATGGCATTTACAAACAAAATATAAAATAGCCTTAAAGGATTGGTAAAGGAGCAATTACAAGATGGTCACATCACACCCACAAAGAGTCCCTGGAATTCACCAGTATTTGTCATCCACAGGAAGACATTGGATTCCCGGAGGTTGTTTCACGACCTGAACATCAATGAAGTGACTGAAGACATGGGACTTCTTCAATCTGGACTTCCTTCTTTATCAATGATCCCAAAACACTGGCGCCTCATTGTCATTGATTTAAAGAATTGCATTTTCCACATCCCACTTCATCCCGATGACACTCCAAGATTTGCCTTTTCAGTTCCAGTCATCAATCAAAGAGAATCCATGCAGAGATAGCACTGGAAAACGTTGCCTCTAGAAATGAAGAATTCGCCTATAATTTGACAATATTTTGTAGCACAAATTTTGTCTCCGGTTCGACAGAAATATCCAAGATCCATGATTTCACATTACAAGGATGATTTCCTAATCGCAGCTCTAACAAAACCAGAGATAGAGCAAGCTTATCCTAGTGTTGTTACTGAAATCCAAAATGCTGGACTTAAAATTTCTATACCCAAAATTTGAGAAGTTCCACCCTGGAAGTATCTGGGATGGAAGATGACTGAAAAAACTATTACACTTGTTATGGTTTAGGCCTGGCAAAGCCAAGGCCCCCATAAATATACCTTTTACCTGATATCTGCTGTGAGATGTGGCCAGGAAATAAGCAAAGCAGGCTCCAACTTAAACATAAAGAGAAGTTTATTAACTAAACTACACACACAATTACTAAACTACACACACAATTACTAACCTACACACACACAGGGAAAAAAACAAGGAGAATGAAAACTACACAGAAACACTTCCTTATCCTCCTCCCACCAAATTCCCAAACACATTTACATTTCCCAAAAAATTATCCACACTCGGTCTGGCACCACCCTTTGGAAAAAAAAATCAAATCTTCAGCTCATAAGGGATAGACGGAGTCCTTCCTTGTGCCACGGACTTCTTGTCACAATCAGCAATCCGCCCGGTATCTTGCTATCTCGTGACATCTCCTTTCCATGCCGAGGTGCTCTCACCACCTGGCATGGGATGGGGCAGGGGCCTGCCTTCAGGGCCTTTTAAGAATGCCTCGTCTCGTTCCAAGCAGAGTACAGTCACAATCCTGGGACCTCTGTCCCCCCCCCCATGTCTTCTATACCCCCTGGGGCCGAGGGGTCTCAAAACCAAACTCTCTTGACGCCGAGCCTCCGCTTCCCCCTGCAATACAGCCTCTGCCTCACCAGGAAACAGTCCATGGAAATACAACAAAAAAGAGTCCAGCAAAAACTGCCACTCCATCTTCCTCCATTCCTTCAACATCTCTCTTCTCCCTTTGCCAGACCCTCCTTACTGGCCTGATTTTCTTCCTTCATCTTCCACTCCTGTCCCTTTCCCAGGAAAGGCAATGTTCTGCGAAGCCTTCATTCCCCAAAGGGTTAAAAGTTCTCCCAGGCGGCCGGACTGCCCGCTGCCCCCCCCTTTCTCCTCCCAGCCATGCTGCCTGCCGGCACATGATATCAAGTTTCAAGATATACAGTTCGAGCACGGGCTGCATTCTCTGGGGTGGGGGGGGGAATAAACTGGTCGCTCAAGGGTCTGCCACCCTTCCTCCCGGGCCTACCGTAGATGGGCCACGTGGCTCTCCCCTCCCCCAGCCCAGCCAGAAACTGGGCCGGGGGAGAGACTTCTTCACGCCGGAAATCCCAAGAGGGCTCCGAAGGCCAAGAGCCCTGCTTTTAACCCCTTGAGTTCGTAGTCTCAAGAGGCGGATCCAAATGTCCCACTGGTCAAACTAAGTGCCCATCTTAAATTCCAATTACCCATTGGTAATCACAGCAAAACAAAATATCCCAGATGTCCCATTTCCGGTCAAACCACGACAACACTGCAGAAGATACAGCTCCGCACCTGTGTCAACACCCTGCAAGATTTACAACAGCTTCTAGGAGAAATCAATTGGGTCAGACCTGGTTTGAGAATCACCAATGATGAATTGGGTCCACTTTTTAATTTGTTGAGAGGAAGCTGCGCCATTAACTCTCCTGAACTCTAATACCTGAAGCTCGCGCAGCGCATGACGAGGTCATGGAGGCTCTCCAAAGACAACAAGTTCATCGCTGTATTCCAGAAAAGCCATTCTTTTCTGCAATTTTAGGAGGCAAGATGCAACTTTGTTCTGCCATTTTTCAATAAGACCCTTCAGAGAGCGATCCTTTGTTCATAATAGAATGGGGTTTTCTTCCCTCAAGGTTTCCAAAGACTATTTTTACAGTCTTAGAGAGGATAACACAAATTCTGATTAAGGCCAGAACAAGGTTATTAAGTTGAGCAGGTGAAGAATTTGCAGTTCTCTATTTACCACTGAAAACAATTATCTTGATTGGGCAATGCAAAATTCTGCAAATTCTGATGATTTGCATGGAGAGTTATTAAATTTTGCAGATATTGCTTCTGTTCATTACCTGGCTCACAAATTATTGCAGGCAAAATTGAGTTTTAGAGAGAAACCTTTGTTAAGTAAAGAACCTTTAAACACAATAACTCTCTTCACTGATGGGATCTGGCAGAAGCCACAAATCAGTCATTACTTGGTTGAACCAAACCAAGTTCCCAACTAAAACTTGGGAATCAGATATTCAAATAGTAGAGGGATCTGCTCAGATGGTTGAGCTTGCTGCTGTGGTTCAGGCTTCTCAGTTCTTCCCACAACCTTTTAATTTATTCACACATTCTGCCTTTGTTGCTAATGTGGTTAAAAGAATAGAAGGATCAGTTCTAAAGAATCCTAGTAATGACACATGGCATCATTGGCTTTCAAGGCGTTTTACAACTTTACAATAAGGAACTAATCCACAGTTTGTTTCTCACATCAGGGCTCATTCTTCGCTTCCTGGATTTTTAGTGGAAGGAAACGCGAGAGCGGACAAACTGACAGTGCTTATTTCAAACACTTTGCCAAACATTTTGGAACAAGAAAAACTGAGTCATGCCTTTTTTCACCAAAACGCACAACCACTTGTGTGAATGTTTCAAATTTCAAAAAGTCAAGGTAAAGCTATCATTAGTACTTGCCCTGACTGTCAGCTTGTGCAGCCTCCTGTTTCTAGAAAGAGTTGTTCAACCCACGGGGTTTGCAAAGCCTGCACTTATGGCAAATGGATGTCACTAAATAGCCTTCCTTTGGTATTTTTACCAATACTCATGTTTCAGTGGACACATTCTCTGTGGAGTTTTTGCTTCTCTTTACACAGGGGAAGCAGGTAATCATGCCTGTCAACATTATTAGCAGAGCTTTTGCTTCACTGGGTGTGCCCCAAGAAGAAAAAACTGACAATGATCCCACATATGTTTCTCAAAAATTGGCCACATTTTTAAAGATTGGTGAGGACACATCAGACATTAAAACGCATTCTTGATCAATAGAGGGGGGAGTGGAGGTCACACCACAGATGAGGTTAAACAAAGCTTTGCATGTTTTAATTTCTTAAACAGCTCTGTTGCAGAACCTGATCCACCGATTTCTAGGCATTTTTACAATAACACACAGGCAAAACTGAAAGAAAATCCCCGTGTTTTAATTAGAATCCCTGGGACAGCACCAATTGAAGGTCCTTTCTGATTAATCACTTTGGACAAAGGGTTTGCTTCTGTCTCTACAGGTGCAGGAATTAAGTGGGTCCCAGCAAAAAACGTCAAACCATATCTCACCCCAGGACAGTTGACGAGCTCAAGACCGTAGAAGCAAGTACGCAGACGTGAGCCAAACAGAGGGATCACGGGTCACACCTGACGTTCCTTGTGCATCGGTGGAACCTGCAAACTCTGATTTTATGTGGTTTATAAATGTGTCACTTGTTGGTTTCATAGAGCTTTATTGGAGAAAGCGTAGGTTTTCTTTGGGTAATTTTTATTAAAGGTCAAAAGTAATGTTTTTCAATTGAGAAGGATATGGGAGGAGCTTTAGCCAACAATTAGCTCACAAAAAGGATGCTGCAAAATCAAATGTTACTACGGTGTTAGTTTTGGTTGCTTCTCATAGTGCAGATTTTTAGTCGATTTGTAGTGTAGATTTGTCTGTGGAACAACTAAAACCAAATGTCTGGGTGACCTTAGCCAAGGCAGCAGGCTCGGATACCATGTCTTTGTCTAATTCAGAACAGAAAAGCCTTTCTCAAGCTGACTAGTCAGTGTGCCAGTAAAGAATTTGCCCTTGGTCAAAAAGCAATTCAATAGTAAGCCTGATAAAATTGACAAGGGAGGAGCCCTGTATAGGCTTGTAACATCTGGGAAAAAGAACTTCCCAAAGCAGTACCTGAAACCCTAAGAATTAGAAATCCTTGGTCCTTTAACAATGGATTTTTGCCTTACATTTACAGCTAATGATTGGTGAGAAAGTGATCCTCCAAAGTACAATGTTACTCCCTATTATTTTGCAAACAAAAACTCAAGGTTTTGGTGTAATTATTAAGAATGTAGGGAGGTGCTTTCTAAAGCTGACCAATATCCATGACAATTACCAAAAGGATGTTGCTTCACCTGTGTAGATAGACCCTGGCAGGGCATCCCATCATGCCCTGAAGGTGGCCCATGTAGCAATGGGAGGCTCACTGTAATTGCGCCTACTGCCAAAGCGGTCATTAGGAAAAAGCACAGGGGAACAAGATCTAGTTGTCATTATCGTGAAAACTGTAGAAGTGATTTCACGCCTTGGAAGGCTGCAAAAAGGGTTTCAGCAGGTTTGTTTTTACCCCGGCTGGCTTCAACAATGGCATTGAAACAATTAGATCGGGTTGCATGTTGGCTGAGTAAACAAACTAATGGCACATCCACTGCAATCCGTGACATGTTGACCAATGTTAATAAAGTTACACATGCAACCCTTCCAAACAGAGCAGCAATTGATTTTCTTTTACTGGCACAAGGACATGGTTGTGAGGAATTGGAAGGATTGTGTTGCATGAACTGGTCTGATCACTCTGAATCCATCCTCAAAAGCATACAAAAGCTGAAAGATTTGACAGCCCAAATTAAAGAAGATGGTGGGTCCTGGTCAGATAATTTGTTCCGAGGATGGAGGTTTGCACCTTGGCTAAGGGGACTGATGCCGAATTTTGCCCCAAAAGGTGATAATAAGCTGCCCAGAGACTAGATTTGAGGTCTATAGGCAGGAGGTATTTATTGACAACGCGTTGGAGAAATCACCAAGTGGATTTCTAAATTAGGTACAGCAAAAGCCGGTTTTTATACAATTTTGAACAAGAATTACATCATTTATTACATGCATATTCATAGGCAGGTAGGAATATAGGCGGAGTCTTCCGGGAACTCTTGGTCTTCCTTAGTTAAATTTTAAGCTTCTCCTAATTTGGGCATCTTCCTGTCATCCTTGGCGTGTTTTTCCATGACTTGGCAGAAATCACTGTTGCACTTGGCTTGATTCTGACGGCTTGGCAGGTCACCGTAACTTTTTGGCTTCTACTTTCGCTTCTTCAAATATTCTAATTCCAAAGTTTCTTTTGTGAGTGTATTTTAGACTATTTATTAACTTACCTAATCAAAGTTTTCCCAAACAATGTATTTTAGGTTATTTATTAACTTCTGTGTTTCCCTTGATAGAGTGTCTTTTAATTCTTTTATTCCTCAGATCTTTTAATTCTTTTATTCCTCGGAAACTACTGTTCATTGTAATGAATGGCTTCATTCCCCCCTTTTCTTATAACTTACGAATTCTTTCGTCAAATTCTAATCCTATAGGGCGCTGGTACGCTCGTACCATAGCCCAAATCATTTGGGTCCTTTTCATTATGATTCTTAGTCTCCACCACATACAAATATTTGTGAGAGTTAATAGTAACAGAACTACAACTACTATTAGCATTGGGTGCACCAGGTAGTTAAAGATCTGTGTAGCCGTTGGGGAGTATCCTGTGAAGATATCCCACCAATGATGCTGGCCTACTTGTTCTACTTCGGTCAGGACATCCTTTATTTTTTCTGAATTATGTTCTACCTGCCATACCATTCGTTTAGTTGTTTGATTCACCTTTCGCACCAATTTCTCTATTTTAGGATGTGCAAGCATTGCTTTAAGAACTTTGACGTCCATCCCTATTTGTAATTTCGGTATCTCTTGATATAGGTTGAAATCTGCGTTAATTAGCTGTTGAGTCGTTATTGGGACAGTATAATGAAAGTCACAACCTACTCTCTTGGTGAAGTTGCATACACAGAAGTTAGTGTTATTAGTCTCTTCTTGGCAATTATCTATAGTGATGTTGTCACAAGTTGTCCTCACGCAAGCGCACCCATTCCCTATATAGTATACTTGTGATTGTGTTCTATTATGCGGAAGCATTTCAAAAGTACATATACTATTCTCGGCATCTAAGCATAAATCTTCTGCTTCTACTACAGCGTTTTCGCAGATATAGCCTAATTGTCCTCTAGGAATGCATGCATCTATACTAACCGATTGCCATCTATTTTTGGAATTATCATAACTGGCCCAGACATTATGGTCTATTGGCTTAACAATGATATCTTGATGTATTGTCCCTAGAGTGAGGATAGGAAAGATAGCTCTTTCCTCTGCCGCGCTAATGGTGAGGACATAGGCTTCAATGTGTTCTTGTTGAGAGTCATAAGTGAAATTTACTAATTGCCACCAGGCTTGGTGGTCTTTTTCAAATTGTGTAGTATGATTGTCTTTTAATATTTTTTCTCTGATTTCTTGAGGTAATATACCTGCCGTTCCTTCTCTCATTATTCCTGCCGCTACTGATTGTACCCATTGTTGCGTCTGAGGGCATTGGATAGCTAGTGCTATTTCCTTGCTAAGTTCTCCTGTATAGTCAGCGAATTTCACAAAGTCCTCTGCAGTGTGGTTTGCTACCATGGTTAGCAATTTTACTACTAACGATTGTGTTTCTGCTAATGTAAGTATGGATGAACTGAGGGGCACTTTAAGCTTTCCTAAGTTTGATGTGACGGTACTTAATTTGTTCACTAAAACCTCTTGGTCTATCGTATTTAATATACCAAATCCTGTACCAATCCACCCACTTAGATCTCGTTGTGCTCTTCTGTGATGAGACCTTGCTGCTAGCCATGCCTTCCATCCCTTTAGGCTTTGCTGTATAAATGGTTGGCAGTCCTTCTGTAAATACGTAATATCGGTGTGAACGTTCATCTGCACCTTTTTCAGAGAATAAGTGGGGTCTAACAATAATTTTTGTTCATTAGATCTTCTAATTACCTGAGGTCCTATAAAGGTTAGGTTGTGTACTGCTTTACATTCCACCGGTGGAGTGATTTCTTGGGGCAGGTCTAGGTCTGGATACAATAGGATCATGTCTCCCGGTAATGCCACCTTATATTGGACAGCACGCCTAGGGAAGCCAAAACCCCGCTCTAGCATTTTCAGCTCCCTTTCGCATGTGAACGTCACCGACTGGTCTAATCTAAAGGCCATCTCACACTGCGCTCTCCCTTCCTCAGGACCACTAGAAACCACGATCTTTCCTGCAGGGGAGAGAAGAGGGTGGGGGTCGAGGGTTATGTTTCGAGGATGTAGTTCCCCAAGCGAATCTTCTGTATAGATTACCGAGTTTTGGGGTTGTGTTTGTGTTCCGAGTGGATCTTCCCTGAGATCACTCCACTGACATGAAATTGGGCCCTTTTGTTGGATCCAGACAGTGGGCTTGCCCATTTTCACTGGACTATAGGTAATTAGGTTATTTTCAGAGGCTGCTATCAAGGGTTGAATTGTTAATACTAGCCGCCTTGTTTTTCCTTCTACTGGGTCAAGTTCTCGACACCCAATTTGGATTTGGTCTCCCTTGTATGCTACCATGGAAGGCTGATTCCATACTCCACTCGCGTATGGCTGTTGGTTACGTAAGGCATATACCTCAAAATAGGGTCCCTTTGATTCCGTTTCCAATTCCGGGTGGATACACTGGTGTGCATTAGACCATGGGTCTATTGAGGCGGAGTCTTGGGGAAGAATACTTATCAGTCCAATGATCAGGAGGGTCTGAGGTGAAGTCAGGATCATGGTGTCTGCTCCTCTTGTTTATTCCCCGGAGCTTTCTTGACCCGTGAGTAATGGATCCACGTAGGTCGCTCCTTGATCCGAACCGCAGTGAAGGTAGTCAGCAGCACTTGGAAAGGTCCCTCCCACTTTTCTTGTAGGGGTTTTCCTAAAAGATTCTTAACATACACCCAATCACCGGGATTAAACGGATGCAATTTGCAATCAGGTTGTTTAGGCTGGTGCTCTATCACCACAGTAGCATTCTTATCGAACTGTTTCCCCACCATAATTACATAATCATAAATGTACTGATTACCGATTTGGTCTATAGCGTCTCCATTTATCGCTTGCATAGCATAAGGTCTACCATACAAAATTTCAAATGGGCTTAACTTTTCTTTTGATCTTGGTTTGACTCTCAGCCTAAGCAGAGCAATAGGCAAAGCTTGATACCACTGCAAATTAGTCTCCTGGCATATTTTGGCAATTTGCTGTTTGATGAGATGATTCATCTTTTCCACTTGCCCACTGGCCTGTGGCCGGTAAGGCGTGTGTAATTGCCATTTGATTTGTAATGCTTTGCTTATTGCTCTTACCACTTTTGCGCAGAAATGTGTACCCCTATCCGAAGAAATGCTTTTTGGTACCCCAAACCGTGGAATAATTTCATTCAACAGCACTTTAGTCACTTCTCTTTCCTTATTTGTCCTGCAAGGGAATGCTTCAGGCCACCCAGAAAATGTATCAGTTAATACCAACAAATACCGAAACCCCCCTTTTCTTGGGAGTTCAGAAAAATCAATTTGCCATACTTCACCTGGGAATTTACCTCGATTTATGGCTCCTTGGTGTACCTTGGTTCCCGTATTCGGGTTGTTTTTCAGACACCGCTCGCACTGGGATGTGACGTGCTTTATAGTGGTAAATAATTTCGGTCCTGCTATCCTGGCTTGCAAATATTGGTAAAGCGGATCTAGACCCCAATGGGCCTTTTCATGCTCCGTCTTTACAACCTGCCACATCAGGTTCCCTGGTATTACCAACTGTCCTGTCTCTAATCGTCCCCATCCACTGTCTAACAGTTTACCTTTATTTCTTTGAATCCATCTATGATCTGATTCCTGATAGTTTGGTTGGAGGTTTACATCCAGCTCCCCTGGTATCAGAGCTGTTATATTTGCCTTTCCGGTCCTTGCAGCAGCTAATTTAGCTTCTGCATCTGCCTTTCTATTCCCAACTTCTGGAATAGTGTTACCTTTTAGATGTCCTTTACAATGCATTATGGCCACTTGTGCTGGGAGTTGGACTGCTTCTAGCAATCGTAGAATCTCCTCTGCATGTTTGACTGTTTTCCCTTGAGTAGTCAACAGTCCTCTTTCTTTCCAGATGGCTCCATGAGCGTGAACAACGGAGAAGGCATACTTAGAGTCTGTCCAAATATTTATTCGCATGTTCTCTGCCAATTCCAGGGCTCGAGTCAGAGCTATCAATTCTGCCTTCTGGGCTGAGGTCCCTGCAGGCAAAGGGTTTGACTCGATTACCTTTTCTGTGGTAGGTACTGCATAACCAGCCATTCTTATTCCTTGTTTTACGAAGCTGCTACCATCCGAGAACCAATCATCTGCATCTTCGAATGGCTCTTCCTGGAGATCCGGGCGACTGGAATAAACGGCTTCGATTGTTTCCAGGCAATCATGCTCGATGGGTTCTGCTGAGGTCTTTCCTTCTAGGAATGAAGCTGGGTTTACAACGTTAGTTACCTGAATAGTAACATCATCTGACTCAGCCAAGATAGCTTGATACTTTAGGAATCTGGAAGGTGACAGCCAGTGATTCCCTTTCTGCTCTAACACAGCAGACACAGTGTGAGCCACTAACACAGTCATTTTCTGGCCCAGCGTGAGCTTTCTGGCCTCTTCGATGTTGATTATCACTGCGGCCACTGCTCTCAGGCAGCCAGGCCATCCTTTACTCACTTCATCCAACTGTTTGGAGAAGTAGGCCACAGCCCTTTTATGTGGTCCTAACTGTTGTGCTAGGACTCCTAGGGCCATTCCTTGTCGCTCATGAGAAAACAGCCAGAATGGTTTTGTCACGTCTGGGAGACCCAAGGCTGGTGCTCTCATGAGTTCCTGTTTCAGTCTCTTATAGGCTCCCTTTGCCTCGGGGGTCCAAACTAGAATACCCTTACTTTCCTTCAGTAAATCATAGAGTGGTTTGGCGAGTATTCCGTATTGATAGATCCATAGCCGACACCAACCGGTCATCCCCAGGAAAGCGCGCAAATCTCTCACCGTCTCTGGTCTAGGCATTTGGCAGATGGCTTCTTTCCTGGCTGCTCCCAGGGATCGCTGTCCTCTGGAAACTTCATATCCCAGATACACCACTTCTTCTTGCACCAGCTGTGCTTTCTGTTGAGAAACTCGATATCCACTTAAACCCAGAAAGTTTAACAGGGAAATAGTCCATTCAATGCATTCTTCTTCTGTTTCTGTTGCTATTAGGAGGTCGTCTACGTATTGCAAAAGAGTACCATCTCCCAGCGGCCTTTCCTACTGTTCTAATTCTTTGGCTAACTGATTCCCAAAAATTGTAGGGCTGTTTTTGTATCCTTGTGGCAACACCATCCAGGTGAGTTGGGCTTTTCTTCCCCTATCTACAGATTCCCATTCAAACGCAAAGATCTTTTGGCTCTCCGGAGCTAAAGGAAGGCAGAAGAATGCGTCTTTTAAATCTAACACTGTGAACCATGTCAAATTATCTTTTAATTTAGTTAAGAGTGTGTAAGGGTTAGCAACTACCGGATGTAGCGTCTTGGTTATCTCATTTACTGCCCTCAGGTCCTGGACTAATCTATAAGCTCCATTAGGTTTCTTTACTGGCAGAATTGGGGTGTTAAAATCTGATTCACATTCTATCAATAAACCTAATTCTAAAAACCTTTTGATTATGGGTTCAATTCCCTTTCTATCTTCTAACCTCAGTGGGTATTGTTTCCTAACTACCGGCCTCGCTCCAGGTATAAGTTCAATAATGATAGGTGTTGCTTGTTTCGATCTCCCAGGTATATCGGTAGCCCATACTAATGGATATGTTTTACTCAGGATACGCTCAATATTGTGGCCTTCAGGCTTCGGTTCTATACAACTGATTGTTAGGCTTAAGGCTGTAATCAGTTGCTCTTCACTTACTTGAAATTCCAATTTGTCTTTGTTGAATTTTACTATGGCTCCCAAGTTCTCCAGTAAGTCTCTTCCTAGTAGAGGCTTTGGTGAATTTGGCAAATACAAAAACTGGTGAATTCCCATTTGTTTCCCAATTTTGTATTTAATGGGTTTCAAAAAGTAAGCTTTTTCTGGTTGGCCTGTTGCTCCCACAACTTGTACAAATTCATCACTCTTAGGTACCAATTCCTGATTTAAAACCGAAAATGTTGCTCCTGTATCAATCAAAAAATCCAATTCCTTTTTACCTTCCCCTAGCTCCATTTTAACCAGTGGGTCTGCTAGGGTACGGCCCACCGGTCCCCCTCATTCACTGCCCTGATGTGCGATAGTAGTAGTGTCCATTGATCTTTCTCTTAATTGAGGGCACTCATGTTTCCAGTGTCCCGTTTGGAAGCAATAAGCACACTGGTTTGGCCCTATTCTAACTGGGTGGGGTTGGAACCTCCCTCCCCCTCTCACTGGGTAGCCTCTACCTCTACCCCTGGTGTTAGGCCCCAAATGGTTTGTATTTTGAGCTCCTACTGCTACAGCCACTATTCGAGCTAGCCTCTTATCTTCCTTTTCCTTTTCCTCTTCCTCTATTTCCCTATTATTATACACCTTCCATGCCTCATTCAGCAATGCCTCCAGGTTTATATTTGCTGGATGTTCGAGCTTTTGTAATTTCTTCCTGATGTCTGGATTACTCTGTCCCATCATTAATCCTAACAGGTGTTGCTTCCCTTCTTCCGTTGCTGGGTCCAGGGGTGTATACTGTCTCATGGCTGCCCTAAGTCTATCCAAAAACTCTGATGGGGTCTCATCCTTTCCCTGCCTGATGTCATATAGCATCGACCAACTGATAGCCTTAGGGATCGCATTACGCAAGCCCATCGCTATCAGTTTTCTATACTGTACCAGCCGCCGATAGTGCTCTTCGTTGCCCGGGTCCCATTCTGGTTTACTGCTGGGGAAATTATCTTCTAGTCTCCCTGATAATACTTGAGCATGTCGTTTCCCTGTTTCCAATACGAGTTCCCTTTCGGTATCTGTCAATTCTGAAAGCATCACCTCTATATCTTCCCAATCAATATCTAAATTCTTTGCCATTAATTCAAACCTCTTCGCTATTCCCTCTGGGTTCCTCCTGAAGTTCCTTGCCTCATCTCTCCAATTGTTCAGATCACTCGTGGAGAACGGCACCTTTACCCTAGTCCTTTCCCCTACCATTGGCATAATTTGTCGGAGAGGAGCTATCGTATGGTTACCTTCCTCTCTTTGCTTCACTTCCCTCCGTGCCACAGATCTGGTATAATACGAGTGACTGATCCCCTCCCCGGGATTTTCTTCCTGTGCCTCAGTGTCTTCCCTATTCTTTCTCTTCCCTTTTCTCTTTCCCTTTCCCTGTTCTTCATCTTCACTTTCAATTTCTGTCAACTCTTTTCCTACTACTTCCCTAGCATGGTTTACACAGTCCAACCGCCTCTCGCTCTGCATCTGTCGCCTTTCTTCCCGCATCTGCCGGCGCCTGTCCTGTTCCGGGCTACTGTCCTCCTCATCTTCCGTTCCCCTTCCGTCTCTCTTATCCTCTATCTGGATTACTATACTCAGCTTCTGTGAGTTGTTCTCTGCCTCTCTTTCGCATGCCTCATTGTCATTCTTCTCACTATATTTCAACTCAGAGACATCGCCTCCCAGTGAGCTACTTTTGTCTTTAGTCCTCTGTGTGCTAGTTTCCATTCTACAAGTACCTGATTTCCTTAAACTTCCATTCTTAGGTGTGCTACTATAGACTTAGTTCGGGCAGGCTGCGTGTCTCCCCTCGGCTCTCAGCTCCATGTGGACTGGCTTCTTCCCTCCCAACTTCTAGTCTAGGTGGGCTGTCAGCATCCCTGTAGTTCCCCGACCCCTGTGGACTATCTGGTCCCTGCGGGCTGCTTTCCCTCTTTTCAATCCCCGATTTCGATGGGCTACCTTCTCCCCAACTGTTGTCTAACTTCTGAGGGCTATGCCCAAACTTAGATTTCCACCATCATTCCGGTTCCTTTAATGGGCTAAGATCCCCTTGTTCCTCTTTTGGCCTGGGAAGGGGGCCCTTCCCATCCTGGGGCGAATGGATGATATTCCCACAGGCTTATTTCACTCTCCTTTCCACTATCCCTTCTTGTTAACTTAAGACATTGTTCCCCAATGCTACATGCATCACAGCAACGTTCTTTAGGCTTTGAACCTTTCTTATCTTTTTCTAGAGCTAGTACTAGGGGGTCCTGAGGTGCTACATAAAGAACATGTCAGCATACATCACTTCATCCCATTTATTAAGTCAACGGAGGAAAAGCATCAGTTGTAAAATAGTGTTATAATTAGTTGTTCCCTCCGGTGGCCATTTCTCATTGTCATCTAACTTATACAATGGCCACCACTGTGTGCAATATTTAAGGAGTGTCTTTTTACTTATGTTTCCCCCCGGAATCCCTCCCAAGTCCTTCCAGTGTTTTAGGATACATCCTAAGGGGGTTTTCATATTTACGTCCTTACTCTGTTGACCTCCCATTGCTATTTCCTGTGTCTGCGTTTTCTGTTTAACCGGAACAGCCTCTTTTTCGCAAATACTGTATGCCAATTGATTTTAACACTTCACACACACAATTTCCAATCGCTTTGTCCGTTTCCGACCTGGCTTCTCGCGAAGAACAGGAAATGCGGAGTGGGACTCCCTCTCGCTTCGCAGTGATGCTGCGTCTCATTCACTCTCACCCACACACCTTTATGAAATAGTTCCTACCTTATGGTCTATATCAGAACGGATTGTTTACCAGGTAGGGTCACGAGAGGTCGCCTACAGACCGTGAGATACCGGTTTGCCAGATTCATGCAATCGCAAAGCACCGTAACAATTGCAGGGGGTGACAAATTTCTTCCCGGGATTGAGACGTGTGTCTATTACATGAAGAGTGACAAGACGCCTCCTGTAAGATTTTGCAACAGACACATAGAGCAGACACAAAAATACCACAAACTGACCGACCTCTCTTCCGGTCTAAGAGAACAATTTCAGTTCTTGACCCTTAATTCACAGTATTATAACATTAAACACAATGTTAAAACGGTTTCCCACATAATAAGAACAAACCAAAGATACCAAGATAAACGAAAAACAAATATTCTTTCCAAAGATACCAAGATAAACGAAAAACAAATACTCCTTTCAGCAGGACTCTAACCTGCGTTACGAAAAACAAATATTCCTCACAGCAGGACTCTAACCTGCGTTACTATTACCGTACCTCTAACACAACTGGGATTCTTTACCAGGGCGTCCCCCGGCTTCCCTTCGAGCGGTCACGTCTGACCCTCGTTTCCCGATAAAAGCGCTTTACCATAAAACCCTTAAGCAAAGATAAATACCTCTTAATTTGGAGCAGGAGATGCAGAAAGTTCTTGTCCACCGTTGCGCGTTGGCTGGGGGAAGGGGATCCCCTCTGACAGAATTCCGTCAAGGGCCCTGAAGAGATCCCGGTCCCCCGAGCCAAGGCTCGGGAGGACCCTTTCAGTCCTGCCGCGGTCGCCAAAAATGATGCCGAATTTTGCCCCAAAAGGCGATAATAAGCTGCCCAGAGACTAGATTTGAGGTCTATAGGCAGGAGGTATTTATTGACAACGCGTTGGAGAAATCACCAAGTGGATTTCTAAATTAGGTACAGCAAAAGCAGGTTTTTATACAATTTTGAACAAGAATTACATCATTTATTACATGCATATTCATAGGCAGGTAGGAATATAGGCGGAGTCTTCCGGGAACTCTTGGTCTTCCTTAGTTAAATTTTAAGCTTCTCCTAATTTGGGCATCTTCCTGTCATCCTTGGCGTGTTTTTCCATGACTTGGCAGAAATCACTGTTGCACTTGGCTTGATTCTGACGGCTTGGCAGGTCACCGTAACTTTTTGGCTTCTACTTTCGCTTCTTCAAATATTCTAATTCCAAAGTTTCTTTTGTGAGTGTATTTTAGACTATTTATTAACATACCTAATCAAAGTTTTCCCAAACAATGTATTTTAGGTTATTTATTAACTTCTGTGTTTCCCTTGATAGAGTGTCTTTTAATTCTTTTATTCCTCAGATCTTTTAATTCTTTTATTCCTCGGAAACTACTGTTCATTGTAATGAATGGCTTCAGGACCTTGTAGAATACGTCTCCATATGTTGGGTGTTTTGGCAGTGATACTGGTAGTAATACCTTGCATATGTCGGTGTGTATGACAAATGATGGACAAAACGATCAAAGAAGTTTTTATCACACAAGAGAGAGAGGTAGGAAATGGATTCACAGAGAATTCTCAAAATCTCACACAGATTGTGGATGAAGGTATAGACGTGGAGGAAGGTTTTGAATTAAGACCTTAGAACAGGCGAGACTTTTTTGGAACAATCACTTGTAATTGCTATCAGGCATGACTTTTGCCCTTTGAACTGACTGGACTTTTACAGCATTAAAATTGCTGTGTTGGAATATAGCAAGGCTTAATGCGAGCAAAAAGGATGCTTTAAGCAAGTAAGAAGCAGGTATGCTGCAGTAAAGCTATGAAATGCAAGTTAGGTAATAAACAACACGGTTACAAAGGCTTCTATTTACCCGAACCGTGAGGGGGAATTGTGGGAATCCTTCAAATCAGAGGGTTCTGGGAAAGCTGCAAAAGGCACATCTCAGAGAAAGCAGAACTGCAGTTAGAGCTAAGCAGTAAATTTGTCAGCAGAAAAGTTATACAAGAAGTAGAGAAGTAAGGACAAATAGAACAATGGTTTGTGTCTATTACTGTAGAATCCAGGACATTCATATGTCTGAGATGTAACACAACAGAACTCCCTTTGGTCATCAGCAAACAGCTTCGTTTAATGCCTTCAGCACCCACAGCCCATTTAGCCCATTCCAAACTCCCAGGACGAGACATCTCATTGGTCTACCTCTGTGCCCCCAGACTCTGAACTAATGCAATGTCTGCAGCTTAGGAGAGCTCCCATTGCCTGGGAACCTCTGTCAGTCAGTCCAGAGGCTGCTCCATGGAGCTGAATTGGGCT
The DNA here is from genome assembly GCF_028551555.1 of Melozone crissalis. Taxonomy (NCBI): domain Eukaryota; kingdom Metazoa; phylum Chordata; class Aves; order Passeriformes; family Passerellidae; genus Melozone; species Melozone crissalis. The sequence goes on along the minus strand of NW_026535783.1, from coordinate 12,947,902 downwards.
GCTCATTCTAACTTGATTGATACTGGCGCACCAGTGTATTAACGCTTGGCTGGAATGACTCCCTGAGCTACAGAAAAGTATCTCTAACAAGATATTAGGAACTTCTAAGCCTAATAATTGTTTTATTTGCCCAATTATCCCATCAAAAAAAAAAAACAAACCAAACAATATTTAAGGTAGCAGTAATTTTAATTGAATAAATTAGAAAACATGTAAATAAGGGATAATTTGGTTCAAATAATAGCACATAAGTAAAAGATACCGCGGGGTACGGAAGGCAGAGTTCTTGACCCTTGCCACTTCACGTACAAGCTTGCCAAGTGAAAATCACCCCTTATATGCCATATGTCAATACCATCTCCTCCTATTTTCGGTTCGTCACTTTTCTGTCTCCGCCTTCCTCACCACCTTTACCACGCATGCGCCACCACTCGGTTTGGTGGTCGCACAAGTCTTTGGGGGTCGTCACTGATGAAGGCCCTATAGTCTTCTTCATTGTCCTTTAATTCACCTTTGGGTTACACATGCGCATCAAGCCAGTATATAGCCAGTACAGCCAATGTAAGCCAAGACTAACGTATCACTCCATCTACATATCAAGGCAATAAATCCCTTAGAATTAGCATTTGTTGGGACCGAACCAGGTTCTTGCTCATTTTTAGCACCTGTATCTTCAGCTTCTTTCCTGTGGTCCTTGAGAACAGCTGCTGGGAAGGGGGGTGGAGCCCCTCCTCTCCCTCTCTTCTTTGGCATTACAACTTTTTTAACTATTTATTATTCTCAAATAATAATTACTCTATCAATATCAATTACTGATTCAAATTTTATCAGCACGAATGATACCTATTTATCAAAATAATGGAGCTCTGTGCATTGTGTTTTAAGGCTTACAAGCAGGTATAGTGTTTGAAAGAAGCAAGCAGTGTTTTAACAAAAGCTACGTGTGCTTATAGTGGTTGCACAGAACTACTGTCAATATGCTTTTGCTTTGTGTGAGTGGTCAAAAAAACTTTTCAAGTAAGTTTTACCATTAAGTTCATTGCCTCCAGCCAGGGATGTGAGCTGCTGGCATCTTCCCACTGTAACAACCATGTCATGAGACTGATGCTGGAAAACAAACAGCTCGAGGCGCGTTCCTCAGCAGTCCCGTCCGTTTCGTGATTCGTACAGAGACCCGCGGCCAGCAATACTCAGCTGAGGACCAGAAGAGACCGGAATAGCCCGGGCACTGCAGCTCCACTGCAAGGCATCCGGCAGCCTTGAGGGTACAAAGGGAGCACAGGTCGGAGCTCCTCGTGTCCGGAGCGAGCCCGGAGCAGCTCTCCCAGGCCGCAGCCCCGCCCAGGCCCAGCTCCGGGCGCAGCCGGGGCCGCTCCGCCTGCGCGGGGCCGCTGCCGGGGCGCTGTGGCGGCTCCTCCCGCGGGGCGGAGCTGAGGCGGCCCCAGCGGCCCCGGCCCGGCCCCGCTGCGCTCCGAGCGCGGCCCCGGAGCGACCCGGCCGAGGCGGCGAGGGACGGGCGGCGAGGGGCCGGGGGCATGGGGCGCTCCGGGAACGGGCGGACATCCCGGCAGAGGGGAGAGAGACGTGGCAGAGGGAGGAGTGAGCGGGAGAGGGGAGAGACGCTGGGTGGAGGGGGAAATTCCCAGGAGAGGGGGACGAGCCCGGGAGTAGGGGAGATCACGGGACGGGGGCGGGGGTGAGATCCGTGCAAAGGGTGGGTAGCCTTCCAAGAGGGTAGAGGCGGGGAAACAGGAAAGAGCCCTTGGAGAGGGGGGAGATCCTGGAAGAGAGAGGAGTAATCGGGAGAAGAGCAGATCCAGGGAGAAGAATAAAAGCACTGGCTACAGCCCGGGAAAGGAGGGAGCTTGGGACAAAGGGTAGCTCGGGACTGGGGAAAAGCCGAGAGAGGAGGCAGAACCCAGGAGACAGGGGACAACCTGTGAACGGGGGGAGATCCGGAGTGGAGAGGGCCTGGGAAAGAGGGGAAAGACATGAGAGAATAGAGCCTAGTGGGGGGAGCCCAGGAGCGGAGGCTCCTGCAGGCGGGCTGGGAACCCGGAGAGCCCGGAATCACGGAGTCCTGCAGCCAGGCCGAGAACGGGCGCGGGTCAGTGCGGTTCGGGAGAGCGCGGCTGCGGGGCTGGCTCCGGAGGCGGAGGCGCGTGGAAAGCGCTGCTCGGCAGCCCGGCGGCGCTGAGAGCACAGCCCTGCCCGGGGAGGCAGCGCCACGGGCGCCACTCGGCTTCCCAGCCCGGCCACGGCACCGCTCGGCTTCGCCGCCGGAACCGCGGCAGCTCGGAGCATCGCTCCCTGCACGGGCCCGAGGCTCACCTGCGCCAGGTGCACCAGAGCATCGCGTCTGCCTTGGCAACCCACAGCGAGCAGTGCCCGGCAGGGACTGCAGATCCCCTTTGGTGGCAGAGAAAAAAGAGCAAGGAATCTTCCATGGGAGAACCTAGGCAATAGGATGGGGTGTCACTGTCCAATGTGTTCAGATGCACTCACAATGGTGCTTTTGCTCTTGGCTGAGAACATGGAAAAGAAGTGGGCAGACACAAATGAGAAGCTGGTTGCAATATCCAGGGATCAGTTATCAGAAGAAAATGCTACAAAACTGCTGGAATGCTTAATGGATGACTGATTACCCTTTGCCAAGTAATCTGGACTTGTTAGGGGCAGCATACTTCTGTCTGAAAAATTACTCTACACATATTCTTAAGAAAATTTTGAAGAAAGGCTCATACACACACATTTTAATGCAGTTGCTGTGGTTTTGATAAATGAAATCTGCTTTAATGTCTTGATGTTCCTAAAGGTATGTGGGGGTTTTTTCTCACAGATGCATGCATGCTAAATTTGAGAATCTAAGGTAAGGTCTTTTTATAGGGGATATGGAAGAGACAGGTCTTCAGCTAGCAATATGTCAGTGAGAGATAGCTGAGCGATGATTACTGAGAAGAAGAACAGGCCTGCAATAGAGGTGTGAGCTGCATTGCACAGCGCTTGCTGTGGGCCAGAGAGCACAAAGCAGTCTGGCCTAGTGGGCCTGAATATTTCTGCCAAACACTCTGCATCTCACACCTTTGCTCGGGCTCAGTGCAGAAATGCAGGATTGCAGGCACTTCCTTCCAGAGCTGCGTGAGGCGCTAGCTCCTGCAGATGGGCCCTGCCAAGCTGTCCCTGACTCACGCTGGCCTCGCTTCCCCTGGCACAAGAGCCGGGCCTGAAGGAGGCTGCCCTGTGCTCCGACCTGCCGAGCAGCCCAGCTCCCTGCCCCGGTGCCCAGAGTGCTGCACACACTGCTGACCTTTGCCAGGAGTTGCAGGGCAGTCGGCAGAAGAGGAGGAATCCTCAGGCAGCCCAGCGGCCCTCGGCTGCCCTTGGTCTTTCTCTGCTGCTAGGCACACTCCAGAGGGCCAATGCCTCCAGGCCGGGCTGTGTCCAGCACGGCTGCGCTTCCCCTCGGCAGCAGCCAGCTGCCACCTGGGCTCTGAGAGCGGAGGATTTGCCCGCTGCCAGGAACAGGCACCTAGGGCCCGGCTGCTGCCTCTTGCAGCTCCAAGGGCCTCCTTCCAGCCTGCCTCTGCAGGGGCTCAGCCCGCTCCGGCCTCTGCCGGGGCTCTGCTGGGGCTCCACCCCAGGCAAGGCCGGGCCCACTCTCACCTCCCAGGCGCTGACAGCTCTGCACCACAGGAGACCTTCCGGAGCACCCTCTCTCATCTTTCTGCTTTCTCACTTGAGCAAGGCTCTCCTCCAACCAAAGAGATTATTGCATTTCGGGATACAAATCCAAGTGGTAGGAGCCCCAATGTTCTCCAGTCACAGCTGAAGGCCTGCATCTGCTCAGGGTGTTGGGCTGCCTCATTCTTCTTTTGGTTTCGCCTTCAAATGCCATTGCCCTTTCTGCCTCAAATAGAAATACCAAAGCTGGCCAAAAACAGACCAGTGGGCCAGATTCCAAAGTCAGTGTTCTCTGGAGAGGATGAATGAAGAACATCCTTCTTCCCCACTTGCACACCATGCCAAAGACACCATGTCACTTTCCATCTTTAAGAAACAACAGATAATTCAGAAGAAATTCTTGAGCGTATTTGAAGAGTGAGAAGGAAGGGAATCTTCAAGGTGAGTTGTGGTTTCAGAAACTGTATTCATTTCCAATCCTACTCTGCAGTCCTATTAGACAATCCTACTCTAACCCTAACCTTAACCCTAATCCTAATCCTAATCCCAATCCTAATCCTAATCCTAATCCTTATCCTAATCCTAATCTACAATCCTGCTGTAAACTGGTTGACGAATAAATGGTCTTGATGTGATTGTTACATTGTTGTCTCTCTCCTCTTCTTCACTGAAACAATCAGTGGCACCAGGCTGGACGCAGGCTCAGCAAATGTTACAAATGGATGCTGCCAAAAGGGAAAAAAAACAAATCAACAAAAAATAATGGACCATGACTTTCCAAGTTCAGTGCTTCACAGTTTTCCTCTGGCTTATAGAAGGATGCAGGAAGAGGACCAATGGGACCATCTACACCTCCATCTTTATGTGCCGGACTTTGCCATCACAGGCAAATGTGGCCCAGAATCCCACTCATCCATTTATCCAGGTGTCTTCATCTTGCTAGGATTTTTGCCCTGCCAGTGCTTTAGAAACGGTGCTTTCTGTCCTTGGAGTTTCTTCTTTTCAGGAATTTCTAAAGCCTCACACTGGTCCCTCTCTTTGAAAGACAGGCACTGTGTTGATTCCCTCAGGGAGACAGAGCAGTGTCTACCTTTCCATGCCCTGCCCCTCGTGTGCTGGATGGCTCCTTCCTTCCCAGCAGGGCCAGCTCAGTGGCACTGGGCCCTGCAGTTCCCTCTCTGCCACACAACCCGGCAGTAACCCTGGCACAGTTCCCGTCTGCTTGAGCGTGCCAGGCAGCAGATGGGGCTGGGACAAGTCCCTCCCAGCTGTCCCTGTTTGCGTGGCAGAAACCTCTAAGGGTGGGCTGGGGGGCGCAAACCAGGGCCACTCAGAGGCTCACAGTGAGCCCCCCAAGACCCCTCCTGCCCACGGCCAAATCTCTGACCCCTAGGCTGAGACTGGCTTCCTTGGGTTCCTGCACCACCATTTCATGTCTCTGTACTCTGCATTGCTCTACTTCAATTCTTTTGCCATTAGATAAAATTGAACACCCCACCAAATGACAAAAGAGGGAGACTGAACCAGCCAGAGGAGCTCCCTGACTCAGGAAATGCAGAGAGAGATGGAGTTACTCAGTTTTGTGAAGAACAGGCCCCCGGGAGACTTTATTGCCACTTTCCAGGACTTCAGAGTGGCTTTGAAGAAACTGAGGGACATCTTTTATAACAGGGCCAGTTACAATAGGATGTGGGTGAATATTTTGAAACAGAAATAGGATCTAATCAGAACTTGTTTACTCGGAGCATGGTGCGACCCTGGCACAGGTTGCCCCAAGAGCTTGTAGGTGCCCCATCCCTGCAAGCATTCCGGCTCCAGTGGGAAAGGGCTCTGAGCAACCTGATCTCTTTGAAGATGTCCCTGCTCATTGCAGGACACTTGCACCAGAGGACCTTTACAGGGCCCTGCCAGCCCAGCCCAGTCTAGGATTCCTCACCATTTTCATTTGAAGAGCACCAAGAATGGAGGTGAGGAGGAAGGGGGCTCATGTGATGCCTTGGACTTGAGTGGAGGAGGAGCCCATCCCTCAGAGCCTGTTTCAACTGCAGCCCCTTCACATTTTACCTGCACGAGCTCCCTGGCAGACCAGCGCTGCTCCTCGTCTCTCTGCAGGCAGCAGCTCAGGAAGTCACGCAGGCAAGGCGAGAGTCGGTTGGGCTGCTGCAGCCGTGGGGTCCCTACTGTGGCTATCAGTTGCGTAGCCTGGAGAAAAAGGAGACACCAGGCTCCACTTGCTGCTTTCACATCTCTAAGTGCTCTCCCACCTCCCTTAGTTTAACCTCTGTTCTTCAGTGGCAGTTTCTGCCCTGGCAGAGACCCAGAGATCATTTTCCTTTACCAACCAAACACCCAAACCCTGATGCAGCCACAGCTTTTCCACCATCCCGCAGATCTTGCCTTGGCAGCTGATTTCATTGACTGACCTAGTTAGTGGGAACTACATCAGCAAAAGAACATGTGCTTCCCTAAGGATTCACACCAGCTTGAGAGGCTTTTTGGAAGAGGGACTATGCTATACAAATTAATTTCAAGGCTTAGTACGTGAAAGGCATGTCTGCAGTGCTTGTTGGTCCTTTAAGCGCACGTGCCCAAGAACAAAACTCATCATTCTTTTTGTGCTTTTCTTGAAAACAGTGGTAATTGGAAGGAAAGAAAGGGAATTCATCAATTAATCCCCAGGGAAGAAAATCAGCATTTGCAATCTGATCTTCAGCACAGACACATTTAGATGCCTGCACAAATGTATTGGGATGAAAATTCCTGCTTGGGCACAAAGGAGCCACCTGCAGCTCTGTCTCTCAGCAGTCTGAAAATTGCAGCTTCCCATTTTGCAGCAAAAGAAAAATTGTCATGGTCAGAAGAAGGAGAGGTGCCATCCCTATGGCCACCCTCTGCTCACTTGGCTACTCAAGTCAATGCATTAATGGTACGCCCATGCCAGAAAGAGCCAGGAAACAAAGGGGAGGCTTTGGCAGCCTGTCCGCATCACCAGGCTCTGGCTTGGTGAAACAGAGAATGTGCCTTTGGCTAGGACAGAAACACGGTGACTGAGTGTTTCAGCAGCACTGCACAAGAAGCAGAAGAGACTCAATGGCCTTTACACTCTCATGCCCAGGTTTCAGGCATGTTTCCCAGTGAGAAGAAACTGTACAGGGAGTTAGGCTCATCTCTAAAGACCACAGTTTTAGAAACTTTGTTGGGTTTGTGTTGCCTTCCTTCCTTTCTGGAAAGATAACAGCAGTTGTCAGATGCTTCTTTTCTGCGATTAAGGTCATCTCCACAGCCAAAGGACTGGAAGCACTTAAAAGGCAAAGGAAAGTGTTGCCTGAGAATAGAGTTTGTTTGGAGTTTGTTTGCATGTGGTAAGGCTTGAGTTCCCCCACTGCTGCAACCACAACTACAGCAGATGCTGATGTGTTGCAGGCACATTTTTAGGAGGGGTCCTTGGTGGAAGCAGTTCAGGCAAATGGCAATGGGCTTTTGTCCAATGGCACGCAGGAGAAGGGACAGGTGAGAAAGAGAATGGGATCGGTGAGTATTTGCTCCTTACCGTGATGGGACTTTGGTTCCAGTAGGGAGGTTCTTGCTCTATCATTTCAATCCCCACAATTCCAAAAGACCATATGTCCACTTTGGGACCATATGGTTGACCTGTCAGCACTTCGGGCGCCAGCCACCAAGGAGTCCCGACTACCGAGCACCGTCTGCTCTGCTGAGGGCTGAGCTGAGTAGAGAGGCCAAAATCACCTGAGGAGAAAGCAAAAGACTGTTTCCATTTGAATTCTGTGCAATTAGGAAAGCAAGCCAAAGAATTCCCCGGTAGAAGTGTTTGAAAATGTGCTTTTGAATCTCCTGGCATTGGCGACTTTTAAACTCCCCCCATTTTTTACACTGTCTCCAGTAGTGTCTTTTGTTCTTTGGAAGCTTTAGATTTGTAACTCCCTCCCTCGGGAAGGGACACACACAGAGCAAGGCCACTCTTGACTGCTTGTTCCTTCTCCTGTCCCTGTGCACGTTGCAACTGTGCCCTCAGCTCACAGCAGGTGTCCCTGCGCTGCCACCAGCACCATTTTTGGGGAGCTGGCTGTCACTCAAAGCAGCCCCACACCCACATCCCTGGAATGCTGCTCCTGACCAAGAATACACTGACCCAGCTTGACAGAACCATCGGTTTTGAGAAGGATGTTATCACTCTTCACATCTCTATGGATCACATGGTTTGTGTGAAGAAAACACAGTCCTTGCAGGCACTGAGAGAGAAAACAGAAAGAGGAGGGCAAAAATGAGTGATGTGATTTCATCCCACAAGAAAGGCAACAAAGAATCTAAAAGATTCCCTCTCCAGGGGAATGGGCAGTAATGGCAGAACACAGTGCCACTGAGAGGAAGAGCTTGCTGCTCCAACACTTGCAGAGCAGGACCTTTCTGAGGAAAGGCATGTCAGCTTCTGAAAGAGCAACAGCCAGGATGCAAACCAGCCAGGATGACTGCTGCTGCAGTGCATGTGCTCAGAAGCAAAGAGCCTTTTGGCTGCACTCCTGTCCTTGTATGCTGAGGCCTGAGAGAAACGAGTCTCTCTCTTTTTTCTTTGCTGATCATTTCAAATCCTGCCACCAGCACCTTTGCTTTCACAGGCAAGGAATGCAGTGAAGACAGACTCCAGGCAAACATTTAGAGAGGCAAGGTGGAGAACAGCAAATAAAAAGACATGAGCCAGAGTGAGAATACAACAGCAGGAGAGAAGAGTACTGGCACTGAGTACAGGGAGTGCAGGGGCACTGGCAGGCCTTTCACTTGAGATGCTTTTACTTGCCCATAGCATAGCAGCAACACAAAACCAAAGCTTGGCACAGGAAATCACTGCACGTCAGAGCCCCTGTTTCCCAGACAATCCTGCCCAAGCCCTTGGAAACACAGATGGGATTGCTGACCTCGCGACTGATGGCTGCTGCCTCATCTTCATACAGGGAGGTCGTGCTGAGGATATCGTTCAGGGTGCCTCCGTCCATGTACTCCAGCACCAGCCAGAGTTCCTCACCCACAAGGTAGCTGAAAGAAGGAAACAAGGCCCTGGAGATGAGCATGCATGGCTACGTTGATTTCTGCTTCCAGGTTTCTTATTTCCAGATGCCTTTGTGACAAGGACACAATCATAGCAATAGATATTCCCTCTTGGCTGTGCATTGTTTGCAATCTGTGTAGTCTCAAGGAGACAGGCACAGCTGTGAAAAAGGAGATGTCTTAGATGGCTAACAAGTGAAAAATGCAGTTTAGAAACAGCCCAGATAAAAAACCTGTCAGGCATGGTGTTTCTGGAAAGAAGCACCTAGTCTTCCTGGCATGCCCAGCAATGGCAAAGAGGGGCAACAATCCAAGGGAAATCCATTTTAGGACGGTTCATCAGCACTTCAGAAACTTGAAAAAATCAATCCTAAATAAATGTGGAGGCAGTAAACTTCGAGGCTGATGACTAAGGAAGATACAGCTGATCCAGGTTGTGAATAATTTTGGAATAATTTTCAAACTAGGTGTGCCAGGGAAGACTCATGCAGACAGGATGCACTCTCTTCTCATCCATTGGAGATGAGTAGAGATATAGGAATAAATAAAAATTAACAGCTCTACTTTCTGCCACTGACCAAAGTGGGTTTTTAACCTCTCATGTTTGCTGTATGTAAATGCACACATGGGATAAGACCATAACCACTCACCTGTCTAAATAATTCACAACATTGGGACTCCTGTGCCTCTTCATGATTTGGATTTCATTAACGCTTCGTTCCATCCTCCTCGGTCCTTGAATATCTATTTTCTTTATGGCCACCTAAAATGACATTGAAAATCAGTAACTTGAGCAGTTGGTGGCAGGAGACAACAATGCACATGGAGCAAGTGATTTTGCAATGACAGAGCTGAGCTGTGCCAAACTGCCTGGTGATTAGGCACTGCAGTAATTAGGAACTGACATTCCAACAGCCCATTTCTCTGCTGCCTTGAGAGCTAGTTACAGGACACGTGGGGCCACTGACATTTTGCCTTGTCCACTTGGTAACAGTTGCGTCTCAACTATCACCCACAGACGTCTGATCACAATCTCTGCTGCTCTTTCTAGGATTCAGAACAAGTAATCAATACCTTAATATTCTGTGGATATATCTTGGGCTATGGGCAGGGCTTAGGGCTTTTAGGGCACTTGCAGATCTCTCCCAATGTGCAGTTGCCAAGTGCAGCACTGCAGGTGGCTAAGGAACTACCAGTAACTTTCCGATGGATTTGCTGGCAGCCAGAATCGAGAATTCAGGACTTTGAAGGTGTAGCCCCAAAGAGCAGGGAGGTGCTCTAAGGCACCACCTTTGTTTTAGCAATGGAGAGCGAGTGAGCGCGTCCTTGTCTGAAAGGAAGCGCTGCCCTGCGTGCCTGCCTTCCGGCAGCTGAGGAGGACAAAGTGCCAAATGTATTTTGCAGGCTGGCACCAGTCTGTGCTTCTTGTGCCTTTTCAGCAGGGCTCTAGCCAAAGCTCCAGCCACAGCTCAGACCAGAGGGGAAAGCCCCTCAACAGCAGCAGAGTCTGCAGGGGCTGTTGATATTTACCTCTCCTCCTGAGGCAGTGTCGAGTGCTTTAAAAACCTCTCCAAAACTCCTAGAAACAAAGGAGAAGCAGAGAAATGTGAAGCCATTTAGATCTTGCACTGAAAGCCAGCACACACAGGAGATCTGTGCTGTAAATGCCTAAAACCTGCAGGACACTGGAAGCATGGAGATGTCCTTGACAATGCCTTCTGAGCACACTTAGAAATTCTGATCAGCTCCGACAACCTAAGCCCAGTGCCTGAACACATTTGCAGCTTGTCTGACTTCACGCCTGATACCTATTCCACCAGCGAAACACTTGATGCATAGTTATGTAAAATTAGCATTGCTTGGACTCACCCACTGCCAATATTTTCCAGTTCAATGTATTTGATGATAGGATTTTCCATCTTCACCATTCTCCCTGAGGGAAACAAAATGCAAGATGTTCACTTTAAAGCAGAGATCCCACCTTCTCAGAGATACAAAAGGCAGCCCCACTGTCTGGGGCTCTGAGACCTCCCTTGGTTAGCCAGCTCTGAGCTGGCTAACAACAACAGGAACAGGTACTGGAACAACAAGAAAAGAACAGCACATCCACAGCACAAGTCTGTCTGGCACAGAGACTGATTTTTTGTATCATTTGAAGTGAGAGACCTCTTGACAGCAGAGGAATCTCCTCTCAGAGGAGACTGAGACCAGAAGAGAATACCTACCAAGGCAAGTAAGTTTGTCATCTGGAAACATTGAGGAGGGCTGGAACTAACAGTGCCTTTGTTTTCTTGGGAATAAAGACTGCGAGATTTAGAAAAGGTTTCTGACTTGCTAAGATTAAATGCACCTGGACATCCAGAATCAATTGCTCTGAACAGATGCCAAGTTCAGAACAGGAGGAATATTGCCAAGTGTTCCCATCTTTCCCAACTTGCAGCAGTTTACCAGAAGAATGCCTCTGCGTTTGTAAACCAGAGCAGCTCATGCCAGAACCAATTGCGACGGGGCTTTCAGCATCAGGACCCTCACCCTTTATGAGCAGGATGAGCTCAAAGACGCCCTTGCCCATGACCCGCGTGAAGAACCACGCCGCTTCTCTTCACCCTGACAGCGCGGATCAGTCGCTCCCATTGCACTCGCCCTCTCGGCACCGCACACGTCCCCATCTTCCCAACTCAGCATGGCGGGCACAGGCACAGAGGACAGCAGTGCTCCTAATGCACCCCTGTGACACAGAGAGCTGCCCAGAGCAGATTCTGACCCTCTTGTGAGTCCAGGCCGTGCGAGGCAGAAGCCGGCCCAGAGAAGAGGCTGCAGCCTCAGGCAGCTCCGTGCTGCAGCAGCCGGGCAGCAGCGGGACCCTCCCAGCTAAGGGAGGTTCCAGCCTCTGCAGTCCCTCCAGCCCCCAGGGGCAGGGCAGCGACCACAACAAGGCTGGCAAAGCCCAAGCATGAGCACTGAAGGGCACTGATGGGAAGATGCCAGAGTGAGCCTGAGCCCCGTACAAGCTTTTGCCCCCATTCAGGACACAACAGGATGGGCTTTGAGATCAGCCCCACCGAGGTGTGGATCAGTGCCCTTTTTGTCCCAGCAGGTGGTTGTAGACACAGAATCACTTGGGCTCTCTTCTCAACTCTACCAGGTCTTATCTGAGAGCACAGCACTGGCAGTTATTGCGGGGAAGAAGGACATTCATTGGGTTGTGCTACAGAATCAGAAAGGGCTTGATTTGTTCTCCTAGAGCCTGATCTCAGCAGGGCTTCTACCAGTGGCTAGAACTAAGGCAGTCACAGTCATCTGCTGATGCAGGAACAATTCCTGCTTCTGCCTTCGGCAGAGAGGGAAGCCCAGGCAAACTCCAGCCAGTCTAAGCTGCCCTCAGAGGCAGCAGGAACACCCAGAGCTCTCTCTTGCTGCCTTGGAGCAATGCCAGCACTTCTGTGACAGTGAAGTGAGGAGAACCTTTTGGTACAGCTCTTCTGACATGTGCACACAATACACTGTCCCTCAGATAAGAAAGATAGCAGACGTACTGTGTTGCTCCAGGGAGTCACCCGCCATCTCCAGTTGCTGAGCAGCAGCTGGGTCAGCACGGGAGGTGAACCAAGTGCTCAGGCTCCACGTCTTCGGCTGGGGAGCAAAGGCTCCTTGGGACGGCTCTGCTGCAGCAGCTTCAGTGTCAGAGTTGGTGTAGATCTGAGAGAAGAAATGAGTTGATGTCAGGAAGGTGTGGCAGAGATTGCCCTGAAATGCAAGAGAGATTGCCATTTGAAATGCAAGCCCTTAGGAAGCTGCTGTCAGCCACATGCAGAGCTCTTCAACTGGATTGCTTTGGATGTCCACTTGTGAAACCAAATGCTCAAAACCAAAGGCTGGTTTTACTCAAGTTCATAGCCACTTTCTTGTTCTAAAGGATGACTGCAGCAACGACCGCTCCAATTCCTCCCAAAGACTCCTTTCCCCCTCCTAGGTCTGCAGATACATTTGCAGCTCCTCATTCTAATTTTCTACCTCCTGCCATGAAATTCTCTTCTTCTGCGCCTTCCTTGGGACGTGCTTATCCTGCAGCATCTCTGGATGGTACAGTTCCTGGGCCTCATGCCAGCTTGGGGGCTCTTGGTTGCCCGTCATTTGCTGGAACTCTCTGCAGGCTGCCAGGTAGGATGGTGAACCTTCCACCTGAAGTCAAACAGAACAAAGCAGTCAGAGACTACAGCTTGTCCCCGTCAGCCAGGAGTCATCGACTGGGAAGAAGGTAAAGGACGGGAGGAGATTCACAAGGGATAGAGACAGCTTGTAGCTCATATTCCAAATCTATGTGAGTGACCATTTTCACCTGCAAAAACACCTCAAGAAACAAGGTCTCCTGGAAGAAGCCAGCAGGAGTTCATAGGGATGACTGCTGGCTAAATGGCCAAGGGAGTAATGCCACTGTCTAGAGCATCAGCTGAGATTCAGCAGAGCAGGAAGTGTCCTTGAGAGCAGCTCTGACAGAGGCCTCATCAGGATGGCACTCAGAGGCAACACCCCACCCCCCTGCTGCTCTGCACTGCAAAGGCAAGGAGGGCAGAAACCACCCCTTGGGTGACTGCAGTGCCTATTGATATTTCACTCGCTTTTCTAGAGCCTTTTGCTCCTGAAGGAGGCAATTAATTTTCTCTTTGATGATTTTAATTTTTTCGTCTGGCCTCTTCTTCCTTGCCTTGATCCTAGCCTCAGTTTCCTGCAGCTGTGCCGGCACCTGTTTGTGCATGTTCTGTAAACAACAACGGAAAGGACTCTCTTTCATGAGTGGAGTGGCTGCCATTCTTTCATTCACCTGTTTTTGTTGACTGTCCCTCTGCATAGGGAGATTCTTCTCCTCTTGGATGACTTCATTCCCCCTCTTCACTGCCATGTCACTCTGAGCTTCGGGCAGCTCTGCTTGTTGCTCTACCTGGATGTTCTGTGCACACAAATGCAGAGCAAGTGACTGGGAGCTGCCATTAGACTCAGGTTTTCCCTCTTTTAGCCTCAAAATCACATTGATTCATCCACTTTCTTCTGCTTCCCTAGCCACATCTGCTTCCACTGTAACCCTCCTGTCCCAGGGCTGTTCTCTGCAGATTCCAAGGCTCTGTGCTTCCAGTGCCTGTGGGTTTCCTGGCCTCCTCAGTCCCAAGAGCTGCTGTTTATGCCCTTCTTCCTGCCCTTCCCTCTGTGCCCTGGCCAGTCAGGCTTACCTGGCCTTTCTCCTGTGGCACTTCCACCTGCTGCCCGAGCTGCTCTTCCTGCTCTTGGGCAGGGAACAGCTCTCCCTGAGTCTGGCATGGCATCTCTGATGAAGCACTCTGCTCCTGCTCTCTCTCTAGAAGCACCTGCACAGAAAGCAAGAGAAGATGGGTTTCAGCTTCCCATAGGACCTGTGTGGGCCAAGACTCCATGAGTTTTGGCTTCACACGTTCCCAAAGCACTGTGCTGCCGCCCTGCTGTGTCATTCTCTGTTTGAGGGAAGGCACAGATTCCAAAGTGGCCCTGGCCCTACAATCAGGGGCCATCTGGGACTGAAGCTGCAAGAGCCTCTCAGGCAGCTGACAGGGAAGGTGTGGCATTTCTCAAGGGTCTGGTGAGGGCCTCCGTGTGCTTCTACCATGTCCTGTTTGTCTCTCCTGAAGGGATGTATTTAGGTGAGCATTGCATCTTCCACTGCTTTGGAGCAGAGCCAGGAAGATTCAAATAGATAGATAGATAGACAGATCTCACTTTTATAATCTCTCTTTACTGTACTGTGGGATTTACATTCTTTGTACGGAGAGAGATATAATTCTCTCTCCTAGGTTTTTTTTAAGGAAAGGTAGTGAGAAACTTAGAGAAGAAGAGAAAACAATGTTACCTCTATTTGCTGTTCTTTAATTTTAGTACATGAAGAATGTGTATAGTGATTGTTTACTGAAAGTGATTTGTTAATTGGATTTTAGGGATAGTTGCTTTGAGTGATTAGTTAATTAGATAAAAGACTGTGTGGAGACAGTCACTAGTTTTTCTTTAGTATCTTTTTCGTATAGTATTTCTTTACTATATTTTTAACATAGTACTAATGTAATATAACATAGCTAAATAAAGCATTTGTTTAAACTTCTAAATCACACAGTCAAAGCACATTTTTTGCCACGTGGGGGTCACCCTGAATCAATAGTGTCCTTTCTGTCTCTACAAACATCAACACTCGGTTGCAGTGCCCCAGTCAGCAGCCATCCTGAAATTGCTCTCCCGTTGCTTCAGTAACCCACACTCTTGGGGAATCTGGAGCATGTGGGTCCTTATGGAATGCAATCAGACCCAGAGCACTGCACTGGGAACTGCACTCTTTGTGCATCTGTGCTCGGGCAAGTTCTTCTCTTGCACTTGACCACACTGATGGTGCTAAAGTGGCTGGAATCAGAAATGCAGCCCAGCCCTTCCCACCTCCTCTAATCTCTGAGGGCCAGCTGGAATGCAAGGGCATTGATTTTCTGCTCAATTCCCAAACACAACACACACTGATTCCCTGGGCTGCCAAAAGACACGGGAGCCGTTGACTTGAAAAAGATGGGCAAGCCCTACTGGCCGGTCTGGCACCAGAACAGCTCGTTCTGCACCAACATCCCTGCCCCAACTATATGTTCTTGTGCAAAAATACTGCATTATCCAGAACTGCCTCCTTGAAAACTAAAATTCTTACAGAATTTCTGCCAGTGCTGGAAAAGGGCAGGAAAGATTGAGAAAAAGCGCACTTGCTCCCTGGAGAAGGAGAAATTGCACAAGGGTTCTTTTTCTATCAAACAAACAAATCAACAAAATATGAAAGTGTTACCCACACCAGTGTCTAAAGCACTTGGATGCAGTGAGGGGATGTCTGGAAGGGAAACAGCCCTTGTGCTGAGCTTTGGATCTATGGATCTAAGGCAGCGATTTATGGAAGTCCGCCTGAAGGTGCCTCATGAGCCCCCCCATTGTCCAGGCTAAAGCTCCCTCAGCACCTCCTCCCTGGCCTTGTGCTGCACCTCCTAGCCCAGCTCCCCTGTCCTTCTGTGCACACGCTGCAGCCCCTCCATGACTTTCTGCTTCCCAGGGCCCACAAGTGCACACAGCACTCCAGCTGTGGCCGCAGCGCTGCCCAGCACAGGGCCACGCTCACTGCCCTGCTCCTGCTGCCCCACTGCTGCTGGCACAGCCACCATGCCCTTGGCCTTCTTGGCCCCCTGGTCACACGCTGCCTCATCTTCAGCTGCTCAAGGCCGCCAGCCCGGCATCCTTTTTGCCCACGCGGCTCCCCAGCCACAAAGGTGCCCATTTAACTTCAGATACAGCAGGCACCATTGCAAGATGGCCTTCCTGTTCTACCACCTCATGTTCCAAGTAGATATCAGCCACTGCCCCTTCTCACCAGCGAGGGCTCCTTGCTGAGCTCCACGTGGCCTCTGCGCTCTGGGTGCAGCCTGTCCCCGTGCTCGCTCAGTAGGTGCCTGGACACAACCGACAGGGCGCTGGCACCGTGCTTGCTCAAGTGCAGACCCTGCAGGGCCGTGACAGCCTCCGGCCTGCCCTCTGCCACTGCCCTGACAGAGTCCGCTGCTCGCTCCGGGGAGGCTGAGGTGACATCAGCCTCTGTCTGCAGCTCAGCCGTGCCCTCGGTTGTTGCGGCGCTGGTGTTTCTGCGCCCAAGGCCCAGGAACCTCCGCAGTATCTGCAACAGAAAGAAGGGCAGGAAGAGGGGAACGTTCCATGGCCTGCTCCAAGCGCGGCGCTGGGCCGAGCAGTGCCAGCAGGCCCAGCCCAGGTGGGGACGGCCGCAGGTACCTGTGCTGGTCTGTGGAAGCAGCCGCGAGTGGGGTCCCGCTCGAGTGTCCCATCCTTGCCCGCATCTGGCAAAGAGCAAATGCAGCCAGAGCTGAGGGGCTGTGGGAGAGGTCAGAGAACACGGCCTAGCCGTGCACAGCCCAGGCAGGGACAGCCCCCGGGTACCCAACGGACCAGAGCACGGCCAGCTGGGGCAGCCCCAGCCCTTCTTACATCCTGTCTTTGGGGACATCCATAGGGGCAGGGATGGGATGGGGCAAGGGCGGCCACAGGCACCAGCCCAGCGGCCCGGCCCTGCCACTCACCATCCTGCACTGGCTGCAACTTCTCCGGCTCTGCAGGCTGCTGTGCTGGGGAGGCTGCAGGCCCTTTCTTTTTCTTGCCCCGAAGCACCCTGAAGAGCCTGAGCACTCTGCCTGCCATTCCGCTTTTTGGCCTCTAGGGCACCTTTGAGCCAGATGACTGGGAAAAGCTCTGATTTAGGAAGTCCTGCAGTCTGGCCACAAGGCCAGCCGCAGGAGAAATGGCTTGGAAAACCTGGTGGGTCAGTGACCAAAGAGCTGGCTGTGTGGGGCTCCTCACAGCACAGCTCTGCCACGTCCTCTCCTCTCACGTGCACCGAGCACTGTGGTGTTGCTTCGTCACCGCCAGCAGCCACTTCACCACGTGTCACAAAGGGCCCTGTTCCATTCCGTTCCATGGTAACCGTGCTGTGCCGTGTCAGCAAGGGCCCTTGGACACGCTGCCACGTTCTCTGGGGCTACCCCAACCCTGCCCCAAATGCCTCTGATTGGAACAAATCCATTGCCCCAAGTGTCTAAGACTTCCTGGGACACACCAAGCCCAGCCAAGTGCTCAGGGGAGGACTCTCCACGGTGCCAGGCCAGCACAGCCCAGCTCACTGCTGGCTCTGGAGCAGAGCAGCTTCCAGCAAGCACAGGGCAAACACATCTTGCCAAGAGTTAAAACTCACCAGATAGGGGAGGTGGCATGAATGTGTGCATCAAGGCCTTTGAATTCACAGCTCCCCAAGACAGCTTTGGGGCATTTGGCTGGACAAACAGGATCCGGCTAAGACCTGTGCTCAAAGGCGGGCAACAAACCCTGCCGCAGGTGCTTGGCTTGGTCTCTGCAGGCCCAGGCAGATGCCAAAGCTGCTCTTCACATCCTTCCCCTGCCCCTCAGACAAGTGCGAGGACTGAAGGAAACACAGGAAGTCAAATGGAGACACTTGCACCTGTCTCATTGGGGGCTCCTGGGGAAGCAGTTTCCTTGGCAATCAAACCCCTCTCTTCCAAGGGCACTCCCCAAATGTCTACATTTCCTGGGCAACACCAACCCACACTTAAGTGTGGGGTGCGGAGGTTCATGGGCATCACACCATAACCAATATGATCCAGTGAAGCTAAATTTATTATTCCTAAAAAGACTCTATTTATAATAAATCTCTACTGTCAACGCCTCTCTAGCTAATATATGATTGGTTAATCCTAGCTGTTCGCACCTCTAAAATAGAATGCTGATTGGATTATCTAAGTTTTCATGCATCTTGCTGGGGTTGTATGGCCCCCCCATGGCTCACTTTCCCAAGCTTGCTGACAAACTTGCTGTGTCCTGATGACTCTTCTTCTTGCATCTTCTTCAAGGATATACCGACCCCATTTCTGAATATGTCCATAATTCATTCTTTGTGAACGTGTTCATTCTCCATTATTACAAGCAGGCTGGATTGTGCATCGGCTGAATACGGCCGTTGTCTTGCAAAAACTCCTCCACCTGCAAAATATCTTCAACAGTTCCCCGCTTTTGTTTTTGCACAAGCCAGACTGATTTAAAAGCACAGTCAATTTCTTTTTGCACACAGCGTAGTAAGCAAAGCACTATTAGCAGAAATGAAAAAAGAATGAAATACAAAGCCAATAATATGTAAGATTATTTATTCATTACATAGCCAAGAATACCTAATACCAAAGCATACTAAGTCCTTGAGCCAGCCTCTTATTTCCCAGGATTTTAGCCACTCATCCAAAGAATTCAAAACAACTGTCAGATTTATCACCTTCTCCTTAAGCAATGACACTTTCTTGTCCATAGATTCAGAGTGCTCAGAGAGATTCATGCAACACATCCCTTCAAAATCTTCACACCCATCTCTCTGTGCTAGCAACAAAAACACTATTGCAGCCCTATCCTGTAATACAGCGTGGCGTATGCTACCTACATCAGTGGTAAGCTCATTCAGTATTGCAGATGTAATGTTAATTGGTTTGTCTGTCCAACAAGCCAATTGTTTGAATTGTGTAAGGGCCTGTGATGAAGCTACTCCTGGTGTAAAAAGTGATGCCAGTATAACCACAGGCATATTCTACAATTCTACATTATCCTTACAGTCTGAGCCTAATAGATGCACACTACGTTTTGGACATTGGAATTTGTGCCTGATGTCAAGCATCTGTTGAATCCTAGGGGCAAACAGTGTCAATTTCCCAAAATAGCACAGTCCTTCTCATGTCTCTCTCTCAGGAATCTCCGGCTAAGCTTTATCTCCACAAATGAGAAAAACTCCAGGAGGTGACATCCTTGCAGATTTTGGTTTTAGGGATACAACCATGTCCAATTGGCACAGTCTGCCGTGGTATTGTAATACCAGGAAGAAACAGGACATATCCAAGTGCCATCATCACCAGGGTTTCCTGATTTCTCCCTAATCGGCTCTTTACCCCTGTGGTACTCATAGAACAAACAGTAATTTCCTGGCACTGATCCCAAAATATCTAATTCCTGTGGTTGCTGTCTGGTAGTATTTAAACCTTGAACGATTGTAAATGCCTGAATTCCTAACGGATTTCTAGGGATGCTTTGTTTTTCACACCAAATTTCTGTGATCATCCCATTTTGATTAGTGCGCCAATTTGAACAGGCCTTACTCAAGTTGCCATAAATTTGAGCTCTGGCCCAATTTCCCAATTCTTCCATTGAGTCTAAAGGAATTCCAATGAAACAGGTGCCAAATGGATCTGAAGGTGGAGCTAGTGATAGGCAGAAAGATTCCTGCCTTGTTCTGTTAGCTTATGGAACCTTCATGTTAGCTCGCTGCTCCATCTTGTATACCCCCTGCGTTTCCTTAATCACTCCACTAAGCAATATTGTTCATATTTGCCAGACTGGTGCCATTGTCACCCTTGTGGTCCGTCACGCCTGCGCTTTGCCCAAACTACTTTAGCTTGTTCTCACTCCAAATCTCTCAAGTGATGTGTTTGTGGTATTGCTATTCTTCCTCTACATTCTGTAGCTAGTATCTTGCTTTCTAGCACAATTTGATTTACTACAGCAATTAAAGCAAGTTTAAACTGCAATTGCAGTAACAATCTTTGCTTCTATATTTCTATCAAAGATACATCTTAGAGAAAACTCTGATATCTTCGTGAGTTATGCCTTAAAAATTTAGCTAATGCCATTCTCGGGGTACTAGTGCTAAGTGTGTAAGAGCAGTTATTTCATATTATGTTGATAGGCTTAAATTATTGCTTTTCCCTCGGACCACTAATCAATTATGTTCTTGACAAACTTGTCGCCAAGTTTTTTAGTTACACTTGATAGAATGAACCTTAAGCCATGGCTTACATGCACAACTATGCAGATACCAAGCATTTTCTCTCTGATTTACAACTTGTGAGGGAAGTGAAGGTCCACGTGGCTGGAATCCAACAAATGCCTTTTTCTGTAAGTAAGCACATAGAATTTCTTCCTCTTCATTTCACTGTAGCTGGTCCTTGCCACACCCCTGCTGCTGGACTTTTGAACATGACCTGAATGCCGTCAGGCAATTCCTCCCTTGGATTATGTGTGAGGGCATGATGCACAAGAATACGTGCATCTTCCCTATCTCCTGCTGTTGTGAGCTAATTAGGCACAAAATTGGCTTTAGCTGTTTTTTCCTCAGGGGATAACCCTGGAGTTCCCCCTTTTTGTTTTTGCAGCATGTCCTTGAACATCTGATGGGCACGCTCAATAATTGCCTGTCCAGTAGGATTGTGAGAAATACCAGGGTCATGTCAAATACCCCATAAATTACAGAAACCTTTGAATCTCAAGGAACATGAAGCAGGACTATTGTCATTCTTAATTGCTTAGGGGATACCTAATATGGCAAAGAAATTGAACCAATATTTTACAACATGACGTCTCACCTGTTAAGGGAGTAGCCCAAAAAACACAAGCATAGGTATCAATGCAAACATGTACCAATTTTTCCTGACCAAATTCTTCTACATGAGTTACATCCATTTGCCATAACTGCGAGGGCTGAGTACCCCAAGGGCTAACACCATGCCTAAACCAATGCCATCTTGTTGACCGGTCAGGACAGGATCACGCAATACTAGAAGCATCAGTAAAGGGAATAGCAAATTGTTTACCTAACATTTTTGCAGATTGATGAAGAAATGCATGGGAAGTTTTGGCCTGTCATCTTGTGCCACTTCCCTGTCACCTCAGTGCCACCATGGCCCTCGGCTACCCCACAGCCCTCAGCCCCAGCAGCAGCTCAGGGTCAGCGTCCCTTCGGCGCCACCGCCCCCTCAGCCCCCTCAGCCCCCTCTGTCTCACCGTCCTTCAGCAGCTCCTCAGGGGACAGGGCCTGTGCCAGCGGCAGCTCCCACCGCTCCAGGGACAGCCGGGGCTGGAAGTGCTGCTCCGCCCGGCCCGGCCGCCTGCTCGGACCCAGCACAGGGACAGGGGACACAGGGGGAACCGGGGGAAAAGCAAGAGGTGAAAAAGGCAGCCACGGGGGGAAAGAGGTAAAAATGCAGCCTGGGTTTACACAGCTCAATCTATGCATCTAAACTTCCACATACCTCTAACTAAATAACTAAGCATATTTCTAGATCTATATCTAAGCATCTAAATTTAAGCATCTAAATGTAGGTGCCTAAATGTAGGCATCTAGATGTAACTATATTAATGTATAAATGTAGATCTCAAAATCTAGAAATGTAACTAATTCTATCCCATCTAGAACAACAGAGATCAATTTAACTATATAGATGTATATATATGCACATATAAACAGACCTCTGTAAATCTATAAATGCAACTATATGGATATAGAAAGAGAATTGTAGAAATCAATAATTCTATGTGTACACTAATGGATTCCACCCGTCTGATGCTCACAGGCTCTGCCTCTAGTCCTTCTTCCCATGCAGGGCAGCCCTCCTGACAAGACATAGTAGCTGGAAGTCTGGGAAGCAAAGGGAACACTGGGTCAATATTGGCCTCTCTGCATTATCTGTCCCTTTGGAAGTAACTGTCCTTCTATCAAAGGCTGTAAAAGATGAGCCGAAAGGCAAAATCTCACTTGGCAATTTGAAGCCTGCTCTTCAAAGAGCCAGACTCCTTCCAAGAGTTTATAACTTCTGAAGTTTTGAAGTATCCCAATACACTGAAAGCCCTCAGTGTATTGGGATACTTTCGCAGGGCCAAGGGCCCCCATGAGAGCTTGAAACACAGACAGACCCAGCTGCCACAAAGAAGCCCAGCCTGGTTCTTTCTCTGTGCTGACAGAGACACCTCAGTCCTCACTGAAATGGCTGAAGCTGAAGGTGCTGGCAGCTGAGTTATGAACTAGCACCGTTCCCTGCCATCCACAACCTGCCCTCTGCAGTGAGCCACAGCTCCTCCAAAACAACCACCAGCTCTGGGATTAACAGCTGGGTGACAAATGACCACGTAATATTGGCTTAGGCATTTATGTATTAGCTGATGGACGTTGTTAGTGATTATAGGTATTTAGAAATAGCTTCAGTTAGAACTCTTTTAGCTGCTTGTAATATAACAGAATCTATCAGCTTAAGTTTGCACTGTTTTGCTCATCGAAACAGTAGTGTAATGAATATAATATCTATGCATCACTTATGGAAACAATTGTGTGATGAATGTACTGTGTTATAGACTCTAGCAAACATAACGGGAAAAAAGGCTTGTGTGTAACTAAAATCAGTGGAAGGCTGTCAACTGACTAACCTGTCCAAGGGATAAAATAACCCTGACACAAGGCAGAGCACCAGAGGACAATTAGAGAATATCATGTGAAATTTAGGGAGAACCTACTAAAGCCTTATCAGAGGAGGTGAAACAGCAGGAAGGAGACAAGCAGAAATAAAATATGTTGACATGATGCACAGGATGTCATGCAGTAAACCTGAGTGCGAAGCAGTCAAAATAAGGAGTTCCCACAAGATCAGAAAATTCCGAAGAATGCTTGAAAAATTCATGAAACACATGAATATACTTGCCTCTCAGCAAAGTAACACCATAAAGCTAACACTGACACTTAGCACCAGGTGTTGTTTGGGTGTTAGCCCTGAGCACCACAGTGCTGCAATTATTGTCTTTTTTTAACCTATTAGTATTAAAATTTTAATAATTCTAAGCAGAGAATTCTCTTTCTCACAGCTGTGAAGGAAAGAGCTCCCTAACAGGACTGCAGGCAGCATCGGCTGTGCTCAAGGATGCAGACCCAAAGTGCTCTCTCTCTCGTTTAGTTCTCACTAATTTTAAGGGGTGATTTCAGATTTTCGTTGAGCTCCTGGTTTTGTGACTAATGATTTCCTTGGCCTCAGAGCTTCTGCTGCTTGTATTTTTAATGTATCTCACTACAGCTATCAGCAGAGTGGCACTACATGGATTTAATGCTTGGAGACAAAAAGCTCAGATCTCTACACTGACCTTTTGCTGGGCTTTTCCTCTCTTGCTTCAAGAGTCACTCAGGGTTGCCTCCAGAGCACTGACATCCTGCAGCAAACTTATCCCCACGGACATCAGCACAAAATTGGGACACCTGGCTTGGTGACACAACTGCCACCAGGTCAGGTTTATTCCCTGCTCTCTTGCCCCAGCAGAGGACTCAGTGTCAGAGCCTCTGGAGAAGCGTGGAGGGCAGGGCTCAGGCAGGTTGTGCCCGTGCACGATTTGAACTCAAGGCACTAGGAAGCACCAAGCCTGCAGACAGGAACTCAACCCTTCTCATCTCCCTCACTGCCAGAGGCAGGCTCAGAACAGCCATCTCACCCCTCTCTAAACCAGTGGGGGCTCTGTCCTTACCAAGCTCCTCGGGCTCCTGGGAATTGTTCCTGCAGCTCTCGGTGCCAGGCAAAGCTCCCTCTGCTGCAGCTCTGTCCACAGGCTCCCCTCCTGAAGACTCAAGGGCAACAGTGTTATTGCCATTGAAAGAGAAACAGAAAGGAAGAAACCCTTCTCACCACTTAGACAAAACACCTGGTCCAAAAACTCCATGGCTCACACACTTCATCCCTTCTTCCTAACAACAACTCTGGGCCCCAAAGCCCTTCAACAGTCAGAAAAATTGACTTCTCAAACACAGTCCAAAAACTGTCAGAGTTGACAGTGTTGAACATGGGGGTGACACTGAACACATGGAATGGCTGCTTAGCAGGAGTCCTGCCAGCTCCTGGCAAAGGGATGTGCTCCTTCCTCCACAGCCCTGAGCACAGCAGTCTCATCCAGGCTGCAGCTTGGCAGGGACAGCATGGGAACACACATCTCTTCCCACAGAGATGCCCAAGAGCAAGGGGAAAGAGCTCCGAAACATGGACAGCAAGACTGGCCAGTTTGCCCAGCTGAGGATTTCCCAGATGGAAACTGGACTGCAGGCAGCAGCTTACTGAGAGGACAAGAAAGCTGCAGCTGCAGCCCAGCCCCAGCCACGGCTCTGGGAGCGCCCACACACACGGCAGAGCTCACACAGCAGCAGCAGCTGCAGCCCAGCCCTTGTTTTGCCTTGGCCTTCCCACCCAAAAGAGGCACAGCCCACATCTGCTGCTGCAACAGAGGCACCTCTGGCATGCCCCTCCCTGCCTGGGACACTGGGCCTTCAGTGCCACTTCTCCAAACACTCTTCTCCTCTTTCCCATCAAACAAAGCCTCTTAGAATCTACAAAGCTTCCACTTCCTTACCACAAATGCTCCTGCATCAGGGGTTCTTCCCAGGAAAAGGAACACCCAAACTTGGCCAACACAGCCTCACACATTTCCATCCTTACTCATGGATGACATTTTCATTCCCTCTTCTTTAGGAAGTCATGCTTTCCCAGGAAAATCCTTCCTTGTCCATTCACAGCTGAACTCAAGAAGCTTTGCCTTCTCAGCCATGCAACAACATTCACAAGTTCTCAGTCCAGCCCCTTTCTTCCCTGCCCAATGCAGTTGCCCAACCAGAGGGAGAAAAAACCTCCTCCAGTGTCTCAAGCACCATGTCCAGATCCGGCGGTGGCAATTCCTCTTTCCCAGGAGTATTCCACAGCCAGCTGTGGCTGTCCATGCTGCAGAACCTGCACTGGCAGCTGGAGTGCTGGGGGCTGAAGTGTCTGGCCTGGCTGCAAGAATCCAAACACATTGGTCAGGCTCCACAATGTGTCTTTGGGATGCAGAGCTCTACTGCTGCCTTGGATCAAACATCACAGGAAGCACACAGCAACCTCTGTTCCAGAAATGTATTCAGACTTCCCAGGGGATTGAAGGAGTGAGTTCTTCCTCTTAAAAAAATTTATCCGAATTGTCATGTACATAGATTAAAGCATGGACTTGAAATCTGATATGGACACACACAGAGACACACACACACACAAACACCCTAGAATCACAGCTTTGTGCATCTTCCCAGCAGCTTTGGGATTTGGCTACATTTGGTTTCTCATCACAAAAGTTCACAGAAAATGGATTCACCCAGGAAGAGCCCAGATCTGTAGACATACATGCTAAACTTGTACTGTGAGTTTCTTCTATAAACAGCCTTGAGGGTGAGGCCATATTCTTCAGCTGCAGCTGTTGTGGGGCACACAGAGCTCATTTCAATGGCACGGCTTGATTTGCAGGGCAGACAGTCTTAAACATCTGCAATGTCCCATCAGAGTCCCAGTTTGGCTTCATTCAAAGGAAGAGGAGAGTGCACCTAACACTGTTAGGCCTTAAGACTGACCACTTGTTAGGCAATAACCTTCACCGTGCCCTTGTACCCCTGCAGAGAGTCTGTCTACAAAATGCCCAGAACACCCTCCAAATCTGCAGCGAGGACAGGAAAATGAGGCAGAGAATCTTTCTGTTTTCAAGGTCCCCCTTCCTAGGCAACTGGACACTTTCTACCTGCTTCTCACTTGAGATCTACCCATGATAGAGCACTGCAGGAAAACACTTGAAAGGGTCATTAACCAGGAGCTGCTTGGAAAGCAAGGGTAGAAGCTCTTTCCCTCCCTGATGGGCTGCGCGCTGGCAAGTGCTGCTCTGAAGATGTGCAGCTGCTCCTCTCTGGAGAGGCCATGGAAGGGTTGTGATGGTCTATGGGTACCAGAGGAACGATGAGCTCAGGTTGGCATTTAAGCTCCATGGGAACAAGCAGAATGAAGAGCTCACAGTGGAGATGAAATTTGCCTGTTCCTGGCTTCTCTGATGAAACGCCAAGAAGTCCAGATGAAGCAAACACCTTCCCCCAAGAAGCTAGGAAAATCTCAGAATCATGAGCACCTGCACTTCGCCTGGAGTGGCGTGGAGGCAGCTCTAAATGCTGAGGTGAGGCAGCACTGAGGTCCTGGTCTGAGAGTGCTGTGTAGCAGTGAGGGAAGGAAAAGGGAAGCAAAGGGAAGGCTGGGTCACTATTGGTCTTTGGGTGTGCTTCCCTTGGCAGCAACTGTACTTCTGTCACGGAAAACAAAAGCTCCCTGAATTGTTAAAACTGAAAATCATGGACAAAGACTCTCTAACTAGTCAAAGTAAGAAAGTGGTATGTTCATTACGCTGGCGTCTGAAACAGGGGAGGGTCATTCCTGAAATGCGTGACCGCTCGCCGGGCTCGGCTCGGCACGGCACAGCACAGCAGGTTCCAGCAGGACAGGGAAGGGCAAGGCAGGCAGGGAGGGGCAGGGCAGGACACTGGGAGCAGTGACAGGTTCTGTCCCCACGCTGCATCCCATGCCTGGGTAACCATCGGAGACAGAGAGGAAGGACATTGCTCGTGCTTGGCTGGGGAAAGGATGAAAAGCGGGACTTAGAAAACATTAGTTTGGACTCCTTTTTAGCAGACTAGCTGGTTTCATCTCAGCATGTCCTCCTGTCTTTGGCAGAGTTGGTGCATTTCTCGTGATTTAGAGTCAGCTACAGCAGCAAGAAGGGGCAGCAATTTTGTCAGCATGGACATCAAAGCCAAAGTGCTGCCCCATGGATGGACGTTTCTTTCTTCAAAGCATTTCTGGCCTAGAGTTGTAGTGAACTGACACTGGTGTCTTCCCAAACGGCGTTACTATTTTCTTTGTTCAGGAATCACCTTTTTTCTTTTCTTCCCCTCATCTGGGGAGAGCTCCAATGCAAATGCCTCCTGCAGCCAACTCCTGTCACTGTAGACTGACAAAGGAGATCTTGCAATGGAGAGAGACTCCCTAGAGCTGCTGTGGGGAGCCGAAGGGGGAAGCTTGTGCTCTGGGGGAAGGACACTGATAGTGGAGCCCTGGAAACTGTAAAAGATTGAATCTGAAAAAGTTAGGCTTTGTGTTTTCCCACATCAACTGCTCCTGCGTAAGCAGTATGAAAAATTATATAATTGTTCGATGTGATGATTGTTTAGTAGTTAAAGAAGAATCATGAAAAACTATATTGGAAATTTAGGGAGGGCTATGCTCGGCTGAAGTCTATGTATACAATAGAACAATATAAGTTTAATAATTAACATTGAAAGTTTTGTAACGATCATCTCAAATATATGTAATGATCATCTCAAATATATGGTTGGAGTCAGATTTTAATTGAATACTCCTGAAACCCAGAGGTCTTAATAAAAAGCACCTGCATATAATCGCTTATGGGATTATGTGTTTCTTAAGGCTAACAACACCAATGATGTTTATCCAAGCCTTGCAGGTTCATTCCCGAGCTTCTTGACAGACCAAAGAGACTTTAGGATTTTTGTACTGGCAAATAAATTTCAGTCTGGGCACTTCTTGAAATGCTTCAATTATCCTTTTTTTCGCTTTTCTGCAGAAATATTGTCATCATCTATTCCTTCCAGAGAATCTTTTCCTGCTTTTTGGAGAGCTCCTTTTTTTGCCCTCCCAGATCAGGCTAATTCCCAGGGCCCCTTCCCAAAGTGAGGTGTAGCCCATGGCCTCCACTCTCCAGCTGGAACAGAAGGAAGCACAGAGTTTGCTGTTGTGGGAGAGGAGCTTCTCGTTCCTGCCTGCTTTCCCTTGGGGACATTGTGGAGGATTTTATTAAGAGTTGGTTAGCTGAGAAAGGCCATACTGACTTAATGCCACTGGTTAAGCTGAAAGAGGGAGGTCAGCAGTCTCTGATTCAGTGACTGCTGACAGGCAAGAATGCCGGATGGCCTTGCTGCAACATGAGGAAAGGGAGGTGAGATTAGTCCTGAATATCTGCAGAATGTAACAGAAGAATAAGCACAAGAATGTAAAAGTAGGTGTAGTTGTTGATATGTAACTAACCAATCCTGAGCTCAACTTTTGCAATATGAATGAAGCTTATTAAGAACTATATTTAACCCGCCGTATTCGATCAATAAATCGGACTTGGATGAACCAATTGGTGTCTGGGTCTCCTTCCTCCGACAAATGGTGGAGAATGCGGGCAAAGGCAGCATTCTGAACGTTCGCTCTTTTGGATTATAAATTCACCACGGTCGAGGAAGTTGGGTGAGAGTCCTTGCAGCCGGGATGGTGCCGGATTTTAAAAGCACCCTTGAGGATTACAAAAGGTATCTCAAGTCTCTACGTGTCGCCAAGAGCCTGGAAGGCTGCAACAGCGCGCGCTGATATATAGGTATGGATAGGCAAGCGACATACGATTCCTTCTCCTCATATTTAGAAAGGCGAGGAGTAAAAGGGATAGATTTAAAAAAGGAATTACCAGGGTTATTAGCTTATGGTTATTCTAAAAGAATTTTTGCTAACCCACATACAGTTCATGAGATAGTAGAGTGGAAAAAGTTTGGGGATATCCTGTGGGATGCAGTGTTAGATGATGATAATTCAGCAAAGAAATTTGGCAAGTTATGGCGGGTGGTGTATAATACGTTACTTCAGCAGGTCTCTGAGAGAAAGGCAGCAGAAAGGGCGACAGAAGCTCATAAGAGGAATATAGGGTATGGTCGTGAGGATGATCCCTTAGCACCCTCTGTAACTCAGATACTTATGCCTAAGGGTCCCCAGCAAAATGGTGTGGAAAATTTTACCTTAGATACAGTGGAACCATCTGCACCCTTCCTGTCAGAGGGGGAGGGCGAGTTGGATGGTGGAGGTAAGAGCAAGCCAGCTTTGCCTCCGCCGCCAGCTTCAGGCGAGTTGGATGGTGGGGGTGGGAGCAAGCCAGCTTTGCCTCCGCCGCCAGCTTCAGGCGGGTCGGATGGTGGGGGTTGGAGCAAGCCAACTTCGCCTCCGCCGCCACCTTTGCCTCCGCCGCTTCCCCCGAGCGGGCCGGCTCCGGTGGGGGGGGGGCCGCTTCCCCCGCGCGAGTCGTCTCCGGTTTCACTGTCAGCTCCAGCAGCGGGGGGGCCGCTTCCCCCGCGCGAGCCGGCCTCAGCGGGGGGGCCGCCTTCCCCGCGCTGGAGTCAGCTCCTGCTCCACCGCCTTCCCCGTGCGAGAACTCGGTCTCGGTACCGAAGTGCCAGCAGCATAGCACCCTTAAAGAGCCAGATCCCATCCCAGGGGCACACCGTGATCTATGGGGGGAGATGGCTAAACAGAGGAGGGAAGCTTGGGCTGCTGTGGCAAAAGAAGTAATGCAGATGGGGGATGGCGAGGCGGTGGAAGTAGCTTCTAATCTTGCATGTCCCGTCACATACACACCACAGTATGATGCACAGGGGAACCTTACACATAATATAGCGGAATATACTCCCTTAGATTGGAAGTTGTTAGCCCAGTTACATTCTACGGTTAGTCAGTTTGGAGTAAAAAGTGAACCTGTTAAGCAAATGCAAGAGTGTTAGCTACTTTAGGGGCAAATTGGACTATTGAGGAAGCTTTAGAGCGAATGGCATTAATGCCAACAGCTTCACAGGCATTTATAGTAGAAACTTTAAAGGAATTAGGATTAGGGTTACAAAGGCAAGCAGAGTCTACTCAAAATCAGGTGTTAGCTGCTCAGAATCAGGTGTTAGCTGCTCTTGCTCCTCTCCGAAGCGGCTCACTGGCGGACACGCAGAGCTCGAGACCATTCATCAAGTGTTACTGATGCGGCAATGAGGGACATACGCGCCCAGACACAAGTTGTCGCCGTGACATCGGAGACATCAGCTGCTGCCGTAACATTACTGTCACCTCCTGTCTGCAACAGCAACAGCAGAGAGCCTCGGTTTGGATTTATCAGCAGCAGTAGACGTCACACTAATGACGAACCGGCCTGAGAGGATACAAACTGGAGTAAAGGGTCCTCTTATATTAAATGGATAAAGATGTGGAGCATTGTTATTAGGACGTTCTTCAATAACTATGCTGGGATTATTTGTATTGCCTGGTGTTATCGATGTGGATTATACAGGGGAAATACAAATCATGGTTTACACCCTTTATCCTCCTATTAAAATAACAAAAGGACAACGCATTGCACAATTAATACCACTATCACAAATGACATCTGGTATACCATCATTTACTGGACAAACGCGGGATGAAAAGGGTTTTGGCTCTACTGGTGTTACACTTTTAACTGTGGATTTACAAAATAGACCAAAACAAAAAGTGGAAATTACCCATGGGCATCAAAGCATAACCCTTTATGGATTATTGGATACAGGAGCTATTACAGCTTTTACAGATGCAGGAAAGAAATCAAGGCGTGCTGCTGTCACCTGGCAAGAAAAAGGACAATGGAAGCATCAACTTCTTACAGCAGATCCTGCAGATAGTTTACAAACTTTGGAATTGTTGGCAATAGTATGGGCAGTGTCCAACTTACAGGAGCCTTTAAATGTGGTCACAGACTCTATGTATGTTGCCGGAGTAGCCAGACGAATAGAGGAAGCAGCAATTAAGGGAGTGAATAATAAACGATTGTATGAGTTATTGATACAATTAAGGAAAGCTTTACGAGAGAGAAATGCAGTGTATTCTGTGATTCATATTAGGAGCCATAAATGGTCTGAAGGTTTAGGAGAAGGGAATGAACGTGCAGACAAATTGGTTACTTTACCCATTGATAACTCTTGTCCTATTGATAAGCATACATTGGCCAGAGAAGCACATAGTAAATATCATCAAAATGCAAAGGGATTAGCAAAGCACTTTGAGCTGTTTGTCAGAAGCTAAAGCCATTGTTAGAGCATGTCCAACATGTAGTTATCATAATGGTGGAATAGGTTTAGGCATTGGAGTTAATCCTCGAGGTTTGGAAATAAATGAGAAATGGCAAATGGATGTTACACATATAGCTAGATTTGGTAAAGTTAAGTACGTGCATGTCACTGTAGATACATATAGTCACTACATATGGGCTACGGCTCAGGCAGGACAAAAAGCTACACATGTTATTAGACACCTGTTAAGTTGCTTTGCTGTTATGGGAGTTCCAAGAAGCATCAAAACAGATAATGGTCGAGCTTATGTGTGTGCTAGGGTCCAGAAATTCTTAAATCGGTGGTCCATTAAGCATGTGACAGGTATTCCACACTCTTCTACTGGACAGGCAATAGTGGAAAGAGCAAACGGTACCCTTAAACGGTATATTGAGAAGCATCACGACTTAACAGACCCACAATCATGTTTGGCTAAGGTTCTGTATGTGATCAATCATTTATGTATTTTTGGAGAAGATGATACCCCTCCTGCGATTAAACATCATCCAAGGTCAGGTCAGAAAAATACTGAGGAGACAGAGGTCTGGGTTAGGTATAAGAACCCGAGTACAGGATTATGGGAAAAACCTGCAAAAGTATTATACTGGGCTCGGGGATATCTTTGTGTTTCCTCACCTACAGGACCTTTGTGGGTGCCTGCTAAGTGGACTAAACCTGTTTTTGATGCAGCCTCTGGTGGACTGTCTCACGGAGGAGGACAAAGAGCTACTGGGGAAGAAACTGTTTCTAGTCCTACGACCACTACTGTTACAGTTGAAGGGACACTCGAAAGTGTTGGACAAAGCACTGACATGTCACTATCGGACGGCCCAGGAGCCGATTGGTTTTATTGACTCATTATCAACTTTTCGTTTAACAAATCCAGCAAAGGAACATTGCCTTGACTGTTATGATCCACATTGTGCTGCCTGGATTGCTCTACGTTGTGGGGGTTGTGATAATACTTTTTGGATAGAACAATCATTATTATGGGATTTGTGGTGCCACATTTGTAAGCACGAGCACACGTGGGGTAAAAGCTGGCAAGATGAATTAAGGAGACAAACAGGGCTAAATGCATATGTAGCTTTAAATCTTTATGAGTCTCCTGAACAAAAAATTCTTGCTTATTATCAATGGGAAGTACAATGTGTTGTAAATAGAATTGAGGTTCAAAGTAAAGTCACGTATAGTCTCTGTAAGGTGTAGAAAATTAGTACCTTTAACACAACGTTCGATTGTAGGGTCCTTCAGAGGGAATCCTGAAAGAGCACTAGACTGCTGCATTGAAAAGTTGCAAAAATTAAGTTTGCAAGTAACAGTACCAGTAAAGTTAGGAGCAGCAAAACTGAAAGCAGATAAGAAAAAGAAGGTAAGATGGCTAACAACCTCATCTAAATAAGGCTATTAGTGATTGCTAATTAGCTTTCTATATTAGGGCAATTTCACATCTATGGGACTCTGCCTTGTGGGATGATGTAGCTCCATGGGACCCTGCTTCGTGGCGTGCTATAGGTGTTGAAGAACAAGAACAGCGATTACGAGATAAGATACATTTTGTATTAAAGAAGGAGCTTGAATTGGTAGCTGTATATAGTAAGAAAGCTGAAGAGGCTTTGCAATCACCGCCATTGAACTGGTTGGATTGGATCACACAGATAAATTTTAATACTGATCATTTCCTATATACACTTCCTTGTTATGTTTGCAAAAAGGATAATAATAAGTGCTATGCTTGGGTAGCTTTGCATTGTGCTGATTGCAATAAGGTTTACTGGTATTCACAGAGGACAGTAGGAATTTTATGGTGTCACCCTTGTTTTGGGAAGTGGATTCGATATTCTTTCTGGTTTAGATCTCTTGAACAAAGTACTGGCCTGCCAGGAAGGGCAGGATTGGAGCTTTTTGAGAGTGCAGAACAAGTGGTTATAGCATATATTAGATGGAAATTACAGCAAGTACTTAGAGAGCTTGAAATTACTACATCCTCACGCATCATAGCAGCTCGCTGTAAAGCTGATTTGCTTTTAAACCTACCTGATGCTATACCTGTAAGCAAGGATGCTGATTTGGAATTAGATCAGTGTATTCAGAAATTGACTCAGCCTCACAATAGACATTCTAACAAACCAGGGAAAAGACAACGAAGAAAGGAAAAACAGAGAAAGCAGAAAGAAGAATGAAGTTTGTTTTTATACTGCTCAATGCTGTAGTAAGTGAAGCGATAGGGATAACACGTTTCAGTCAGCCAAGAGAAAATCTATGGGTAACACTTGCTAAACAGATTAACCAATCATCGCTTTGTCTTAGTCTTGGAGGAATTACTAATCCATTTCGAACATGCTTGGTAGGACTTCCAGTGTGGTCTCCTGGAGAATTTTGCAGTTTAACAAGTAATCGAACTTTATGCATGCGTAACATGTCTAACATCACATTGCCAGCACAGCAAGGATACACTGCGGGTCAGAGTGATGGCTATCGCCAATGCTTACTAATCCAATCACTTAACACCTCCTTGCATTCTCCTCCTGAAGAATTAGATCTTTTTGGAAGTGCAAATGCCAGTATGCCTAACATTACAGCTGGAGGATAGTTTAGTTTCAAACCCTTGGATGTTCAAAATTTAAATCAACCTAAAGACACATGGGCCACCTTGGATTCATCCCTGAATTTGAGTGAATTCTCTCCACAGCATTACAGTCAATGTAACGGCACAAACATCACGGCACCAATGAAATTACCTACAGGAATATTTCTAATTTGTGGAGACAGGGCGTGGAATGGTGTACCAGCTAAGCCACAGGGTGGACCCTGTTATTTGGGAAAATTGTCCTTGTTTCACCCTAATGTATCCTTGCTAATGCAGCTCAGTCAAGCATCAAACAGGAAAAGGCGTAGTATACATGACTTGGACTGCAGCCAGATAGGAGATCCAAAGTTTTGGGGTACATTCAGACAAGTAGTAGTTTCAACTATCTTACCAGGAAGATCTGCCAATAAAGCTATGAATTTAGCAAAACAATTAGGGTGCTGGACAAGAAATGAGCTGAACCAGACATCCCAAATTCTGGACATGATGACTGCAGATGTGCAAAGTGTTAACCATGCTGTTTTACAAAATAGAGCTGCTGTAGACTTTTTGCTCTTAGCACAAGGGCATGGATGTGAAGAATTTGAGGGAATGTGTTGTATGAATTTGTCTGATCATTCGGTGTCCATTCATACTAAGATAAAAGAACTACAACAGGGACTTCACAATCTCAAGGAAGAAGAAGGTTTAGGAATTGACAAATGGCTTAAAGGCTTAGGGCTTGGACCATGGCTAAGGAACATTGTGATCTATGCTATAGGACTACTGGGTGTAGTTTTACTGTTTTTGCATATTTTGCCTTGTGTCTTTAATTGTATTCAAAACATGGTCAGTCGTATGATAGCAAAAATGCAGACTAGTCTTCTTGCTCAAGAAGAAAACGGGGGAAATGTGGAGGATTTTATTAAGAGTTGGTTAGCTGAGAAAGGCCATACTGACTTAATGCCACTGGTTAAGCTGAAAGAGGGAGGTCAGCAGTCTCTGATTCAGTGACTGCTGACAGGCAAGAATGCCGGATGGCCTTGCTGCAACATGAGGAAAGGGAGGTGAGATTAGTCCTGAATATCTGCAGAATGTAACAGAAGAATAAGCACAAGAATGTAAAAGTAGGTGTAGTTGTTGATATGTAACTAACCAATCCTGAGCTCAACTTTTGCAATATGTATGAAGCTTATTAAGAACTATATTTAACCCACCGTATTCGATCAATAAATCGGACTTGGATGAACCATTTGGTGTCTGGGTCTCCTTCCTCCGACAGGACATGTTGGTGTGTTCTCATTTGATAAAGGCAGGTTTAAACTCTGAAGCAGTTGTGTTTCAAACTGCTCCCTCCTCGAGCTCTTCTGCGGGTATCGTTGGACAAAATGATCTTGGTGGGAGCTCCCTGTGGCAGCTCAAGGAAGGAGGTTGATATTTCAGGGTTGTGACTGCCGAAAGCAGCTGGTTTTTGGAGGTGTCCAGAATTGGGAGTGGCTCCTTTTCTCACCTGCCTGCAGAAAAGGAAGTTGTAAAGTGGGAATTTCATTTGTGGAGATGGCCACCAGGGGTGTTTGCCAAGAGATGGGCTGGCAGAGAGGCAGGTCTCGTGCTAAACTGGCTGTGTGTTTGTTTTGATATTGGGGAGGGTCAGAGATGCAGACACAGACACCAGCTGAAGGAACAGTGTAATTTACTGTAATGCAAAAGTGCAAAAAAGAGTCAGAAAAGAATAAGCTAAGCAATGAACCTCAGCATTATTACAAAAGGGTGCCTCTGGTGATTAAGGAAGATACATCACCAGGTACCCCGATGGTTTCCCCTTCATCCAGAGCTGCACATCAGCTGGGGGAAGCTGTCCCAGCCAAGCCCTGCAGAGCCACGGCCAGGAACCGGGAAATGCTGCGGTGCCTCCACCTTTGCCGGCCACGAGGCTCCCGAGTGCGCTGTGAGAGTAGCCCGGCTCTGATCGTGCTGGACGAGCAATGTGCCAGAGCTTCTGCTGGGGGCACAGCTGGTTTCATTCTCCTCTTGGTTTTCTCCTCGAGCCTGCCCAGGGCATAAGGAGGAACCAAGACCAGGTGTGGCCTTGTCCATTTTCGTCGTACAGAAAGATGCAGACATGCTT
This sequence comes from Melozone crissalis, assembly GCF_028551555.1. NCBI lineage: Eukaryota > Metazoa > Chordata > Aves > Passeriformes > Passerellidae > Melozone > Melozone crissalis. Next base: position 12,912,289 of record NW_026535783.1, on the reverse strand, counting down.
CACCAGTGAATGGAGGCAACAATATTTTTGACAGTAATACTTGGTTAAGGAGCAGATGCATAGAACATTGGGTTGGAAAGATCATCTAGAGAGCAGCTTTGGCTCAGGTCCTGTGGTGGAGGCTTCAGTCAGAGTCTGGTGTTCAGGCCTTAGTCCTTTGGTATTTTGTGGTGCACATCAATGCTGTGCAGAGCTGGAAAGAAACAAGTCTGTCTTTAGCACATTTGAGACAAGGAACAGGATTAGTCCTGCAAGGCAGGGCTAGGGCCAAGAGCAGAAGGCCAGCACTCTGCTTTTGCCCACAGGCAGCCCTGCAGAGCAAGCAGCCACTCCTGCCCAGGGGCTGAGGTGACCAAAGCTGCCTCCCCGTGTGCAGCTCTGCAGAGCCCGCGGAGCGCAGGGTCCTGGGCAGCCAGGGCAGCCCGGCTGCCTTGGAGCACAAGGAGTGGCCCAGAGAGAAGCTGCTGCCCTTTGCTTTGGAACTGTTCCTTAGAGTCTTGTCATTATTCCACAGTGTCTGATGTGTTTTCTTTTCCTCTCTCAAATCTAACAGAGCTTTTTGAGAAAATTGACTGAAGTGGCTTCTGCTGCTGGTAGTGGTGCTTTTGTCTGCAGGTGAGGGCAGGTGATTTGAACCAAGGATGGAGTCCATTGTTAACACCCCAGCTTTGCCAAGTCAAGAAAACCATTCACAATTGGGCTGCCAGTGCTGAGCAATTTTCCTAGTTTTTTGAAAGCTCTCATCTTAGGAAATCCAAGAGCCACCTTAAGAAATTCAAGAGATTTTCCTCCATGAGAATACCAGCAGTACCATGTTTCCAGTGTTTTCCACTGCGTTTTCTGTGTCCTTGGTGCTTTTAAGACTTCCTCAGTGCCCAGTGAGAATGAAATGACCTGTGATCATGTGATTTGAGAGCTCTGTGTTGTTCCATGGCACATGAGTGTTCATGACAAGCTGGACACACCAGTCGTGGCTCTGTTGAGTTAAATTCATCCCAATTTTGTGCAAACAGCAGCCCCGAGATGCTGAGAAGAGCAAGCGCAGTGGGTGGGTGTGCATGCACATGCCCGGGGGCTGACTGCTGTGTGGGCAGAAGGTTTTGCACTGTTGTAATTCTTCACTCTCCCAAGATGGAGGAAGAAATCAAATCTTTATTAAATTAAAATATATAGATCTAATGTGAAATGAAAAAATACCAAAATGAATGAAACAATACCTATTAATTTATCATGGATGTAATTTAATATCTATATACAATTGCCGGCCGGGGGTCTCTGTACAAATCACGAACGGAACGGGATTGCTGAGGAACGCACCTCGAACTCTTTGTTTTCTAGCTTCCGTCTCATTACTTGGGTATGACTATGGGAAGATGCCAGCAGCTGACATCTGTGGCAGCAGGCAAAGAACTTAATGGCACAGCTTACTTGAAAAATTTTTTGACCAATCACACAACGCAGAAGCATACTGACAGTAGTTCTATCCAACCACTATAAGCACACCTACCTTTTGTTAAAAAAGTGCTTGCTTCTTTTGACTACAATACCTGCTTGCAAGCCTTAAAACATAATGCACTGAGCTCCATTATTAAGCTGAGAAGTTCCTAATATCTTGCTAGAGATACTTTTTGGAAGGTTAGCGAGTTATTCTAGCCAAGCACTAACACACAGGCCATTTTTCTATTTCTCCTTACTTTTCTACTTCTAAAACTCTTGTGCTGACAAATCCTATGGCTGCTGCTTAGCTCCAACGGCAGTTCTGCTTTCTCTGAGGTCTGCCTTTTGTTGCTTTCCCAAAACCCCCTGATTTGAAGGATTCCCACAATTCCCCCTCTCAGTACAACTAAACAGAAACCTTTGTATCCGTGTCATTTATTAACTACCTTGCATTTTATAGCTTTACTATAGTATACCTGCTTATTACTTGCCTAAAGCATCCTTTTTGCTCACATTAAGCCTTGCTATATTCCAACACAGCAATTTTAATGCTGTGAAAGTCCAGTCAGTTCAAAGGGCAAAAGTCATGTCTGACAGCAATTACAAGTCATTGTTCCAAAAAAGTCTCGCCTGTTCTAAGGTCTTAATTCAAAACCCCCCTCCATGTCTAGACCTTCATCCACCATCTGTGTGAGATTTTGAGAATTCTCTGTGATCCATTTCCTACCTCTCTCTCTTGTGTGATTAAAACATCTTTGATCATGTTGTCCATCATTTGTCACACACACCAATGTATGCAAGGTATTACTACTAGTACCACTACCAAAACACCCAATCCATCGAGACCTATTCTACAAAGTTCCCCTTAGCCAAGGTGCAAAGCTCCATCCTTGGAACAAATCATCTAACCATGACCCACCATCTTCTTTTTTTGGAGCTGTCAGATCTTTCAGCTTTTGTATGCTTCTCTGGATGGATTCAGAGTGATCAGACAGGTTCATACAACACAATCCTTCAAATTCCTCACAACCATGTCCATGTGCCAGTAAAAGAAAATCAATTGCTGCTCTGTTCTGTAAGGTCGCATGTCTGACAACATTAACATCAGTCATCATGTAACTAATTGCAATGCAAGTAGCACTGTCTTCTTTCTCCAGCCAACACCCCAATCGCTATAATGGTTTCAATGCCTCACCCGAGGCAAGTGGATGTAGAAATTAATTTGATGTAACTCATTTTGCAGGGCCCTAGGGTCTGGAATTGCTATTACACTTTTTTTAATAATGATGGGCAAATCTTTTTCCTCTGTGTTTTCTCTTGATGGCTTTTTTTAATGATAGGTGCTATCACAGTGAGTTGTCTGATGCTACACGGGCCACCTTTAATTTTTGAGGAATTCCCTGTCAGGCTCTACCTCCACAAATGAGCCAATATTCTGTTACTAATTGTCATGGGGACTCATCTAGGTCATCTACTTGTCAGCAGTTTCACCCTTAAGGGACACTGGGGTAGTACAATTGCACCACAAACTTGAGTATCTGTCCACAGGATGATGGGGAGTAACATTTAACTGTGGATCTCCCTGGTACTGAAATGCAGCACAAAATTCCATTAGAAATGAGCCAAGAATTCCAATTCTTGAGGTTCAGAAAGTGCTTTAAGAAGATCAGGGGCCCAATGATGCCAGCTGGTTATAGGATTGGTCTCGTTGGCAGCCTCACACCAATATTTGTCACGATTGGGTATTGGCCATTCCTTGGCTGGCACTGGCACACCAACCAAACAGGTCACCAAGGGTTTGTCTGGGCTCAAATTGGTCAAACATATGGTGTCTGAGCCTGCTGACTTGGCTAAAGCAAGGTAACCATTCATTTTTGGTTGATCTACACGCATATATGCACTGCAAAATCAAGCAAGCAAAGCCAACAAGCACCAGCATATCATTTGATCAAACTCCATGTTTCTGTTCAGCTGCTTTTTGGCAAAAGATTCCCCATCTCTTTCAGTTCTCAAGCAAATCTTTTAGCGCTTGTTCAGGGACTGGCCAACTATAGGGCACTAAACTGTCCCTCTGACCTTCAGTTTTTACAAATTTGGATATCTTAGAATTCTTTTGAACAAAACGAACACCATGCTTTTGCTGAAAGAGCTCTATGATACAAACCATTTTCACAGTCTAAAGATCAACAACGAAACTCAAGATTTGTAGCTTTCACAGGTAGAACAGGGAACGTCTGGCATGAAGCGTAGTTTCTCCGTGCGGCTCACGTCTGCGTGCTCATTTCCCTGCTGGTGGAATTGTCGGTGCGCTCTTGTGTATGAGACGGTTTCACGTCCTTCGCGGGGACCCACTTAGGTCTGGCACCTGTGCAAATAAATACAAGCATACCCTTTGCCCCAAGTGATTAGTGCAAATGGTCCTTCAATTTCTCCTAACTCAAGGTTTCTAATAAAAACTGGAGGATTTTCTTTCAGTTTTGCCTGTGTGCTGTTTGAAAAGTGCCTCAAAATTGGAGGAGTAGGTCCTACAAAAGATCTATTCAAAATATAAAGACATCTAAAGCTTTGTTCTACCTTATCAGAGGTGTTGCTTGGGGAACTCCCACTTTTGTTGACCTAGAATGGGTTTTAGAGTGTGGTGCATCCTTTCAACTATTGCCTGACCTGTGTGGGTATAGGGAATTCCAAAAGTGTGGTAAACATTCCAGTCCATCAGAAATGTCACCAATTTTTGAGCTCTGCATGTGGGGCCATTTGTCGATTTTTGCCTCATGGTGGATCAGTTTGGCGAGCTCTGGACCCCAGTGACACTGACAAGGACAAAAGCAAAAGACGAGAGGCACTCTTTCTTCTCGGGACCAAAGTCCCACAGCTTTAATGGAGAACAACTCCAGGAGAGAAAGGGAGCATCCAGGAGAGGGAAGAGGGTGTCCAGGAGAGGAAAGAGAGTGTCCACCTCGTGGCAGGAGATTTGTAACCCTGGAGGAAGGGGGTTGGTAGAAAGGAACTACCATCGTTCAACATGTGTGAATCACCACACTGCAGTTTTCTGCATAAATTGCTGCACTTGTTGCAAACAAAATCCTAAAATCTCCCCAAACACAACCATACAGTCCCAAATGATCACAATGAGGGAGAAAAAACACTCAACCCCCCTGTATACCCAGGCACCAGGTGTCACAGGGAGTACCAACCCCTGCAATTACAAAGTCCATACACACAAGCTCACTGGGAAAGGAGTATACCTTTATGACGGGACAGAGTGCTCGCTTTTCTCAACACAACACACACCATAAATCACAACAGCATCCACCCACATCAGCTCCCTGAAACATTCGCTCACTGAAAACACAACCACAATTACTACACACAGCAAAAATTGCAGCAACAAAAGAGCATTTGCTCAATTCACCCCCAGAATTGCTAGCAGGTCCTTCTTGATACAGCAAATTATTTTCTGCCGGCAGCCAGACCCAAACCCAAACTGTACAGGCGTACGTTGTGCGCAGGACATCTCTGTGTGACTTAGGAACAGCCCTTCCCCTGCGTTTGCCTTACGGGTTACTTTATACAGAGTTAAACATTCCCTTTCTCCACAGTCCCAGCAGTCTTGTCTGTCCCCCATGAGGAACAGCCAGGAGCCAAGGTGCCTCCAGGAAAGGAATGTCCTGGCAGCACCCAGAGACAACCACAGCACGGTTGTTCTCACTGGAGCAGAGAAGCGTTCCTGCCTCGGTCACCAAATGAGGTGTGGAATAGAACTCGCCACAGCTGAAGTTAGAAGGTGGTGTGTTTATTACAGCGCCAGGCACCGGAGGAGTTGTCTCTTAAAGACATGTGTGAAGAATCACTGGTTCTCTACTCATCTAAAATGAGTACACATACATATAATTCCCCAAAAACCAAACACATATTCATTAGGTTACACTGCGTACCCCCCTCTGCACTAAAATGTATTATAATTGAGTCCAAAGTTCCTTCACATTTTTGCAGTCTTTCACTTCAAATGGGTTGGTGGATTTTAAAGTGGGGAATGGTCTCCTTCTGATGAAGGCCAAGACGTCTTCCTCAATTTGACCTCTTTACTTATGACCTGATGGCAGGCTTTTGCACCCCTTGGCTATAGCTGAAGTTTCGGGGCCCAGGTGCAGGCTCTGGTCCTCTTCTTTGTCACAAAGAAATCTGCATCCCATCCTGCTTCTTTAAACATAGTAAAGACAGGCAAGGGATATATTACCCTAGCCTTAACTACCTTACCTGCAAAAAATTAACTATCCCTTCTTATTTCTACTCTTCTTGCTATACTCTTTCCCCCTAACTAAACCTTGCTAAAATTTTAACTCTTCCAGTTCTTTCAAATCCTTCATTCATTGGCCTCATCTCACATGCCAACCATGTGTGAGCCGATGCCGTAACTGGGAAATTCCACTCCTGAGCAGGAGATATAGGGCCTGGTTCTGAGCTGGAAGGGTGAGAAGGATGAGATGCACACCATTTTCATCCAGGGGATGTCCTGAAAGTGCACTGCCTACCTTCCTCTGCTGCCGCGCACCATGCTCCACCTCCTGCTCCGCAGATTTTTAGGAATCCAGGGGTTGCTGGGTATTATTTGCTATTGCAACTATTAGAATGACTTTGCTTTGCAAGCCCCATTTTGTCCTGGGTTCTTTTGTGCATGGGGCTCCTCCTGAACCTGTGACAAAGGCCAGCAGGGACCTACAGGACACTCCTATACTCATGTCAGTAAATTCTGAGAAGTGCTTTATGTATCAGTAAGTCAAAAGGTATCAATCAGTAAATCAAATAATTTGGGGGAATATTTAGCCTGTGAGTTTTAGTAAAGTATTGAAAATGTCTTAGATCCATGGATACACACTAGTAAGTGAGATTGCTGGGTGTGCACGTATCAGGGAAGTGATTCCTCACACACCCAGTGCTGAGATCAAGTATTGCCTTTCTTCTAATCCTGAGCTGGCAGCAGGGATCAGGCCCTGCTTGGTAACGTTCATTTTGAAGACTTCTGTTGAACAGGTAAGAATGGTCCAAATGAAAACTTTTCCAGCTGTTTCTCTCTGGTTCACCTGTTTGAGGGTTAAGATTCTGTGCTGCGGGTGTCCTGGGTGTGTGCAGAGCAGTGCAGCCCCAGAAACCCCTCAGCTTGCCCAACAGTTGTCAAGCCTTGTTGCCAGGTGTGCCCAGCTCAGGCAGGAGAAAGAGCCCGCAGCACAGTGGGCACCGTGCCCTGCCCAGCCGGGGCTCTCTGGCACACAGCAGCAGCAGCGCCAGCACCGTTAAGCCCGCTCCTGCCTTGGCTTCCCCTGGCACACAGAAGCCTCTGGAAATCAGCACCGCCAGCGGCATTCCCAGCTTGGAGCAGCTGCTGCTGGCGGGCAGATGCTGCCAGTTCGACTGCTTCCAAAGGGGAAGGAATGCAGAGATGTGCATGCACCAAAGCCCTGGGCATGTCCAAGAAAGGGGCAAATAGGTGGGGAGATTTGTTAGGAAAGATTTCAGTTGTGATGCCAACAGTGCCTTCTCTCCTGGTTCTGTGTGTTCTAGATGAGTAATGCAAGGGTTGGCTCTGACAATTAAGAAGTAGATGTTATGTGGATGTTCAAATGTGTAGTGATGATATTGTAATATATCCTCCCACAGTCCTCTTTCTCCTCCCCTTTGTAATTGCCTTGGTAGTCACGGCATTTGGGGAGGGTTGGCTTGTGTCCAGCAGGCAGGGGGAAACAAGACCTGACCTCCAGTCAAGATGCAACAAAGTAATCTCTACCAATGGACAGCAGAGAAAAAGTTGACTGACAAAACTTTTGGAGGGGCTAAGGGTATAAAAGGCTGAGCGTCCTTTTTGTAGATGAGCACATGGCTGCTATTCATGGAGACTCTCAATGCTGCAATTTTTCCTTATTCATTCCTTTGTTATTGTTCAATATACCTTTAATATGTTAAAAATGTGAGTCATTTCTCACATGTGCGGTACAGTGGGCCATTCTCTTGGTCTGGTTTCCTTTGCTTGTGTCCCATCTGAGTGCTCAGTTGGGGCACAGGCTGTAGGTGCTTGGGATACTCCTGGAGTTCCTCTTGGATGCCCTGAACAACAGGGTTTGGCTCATGAGGGGAATTTGTGCTGCTTTGTGACAGAGGAGAACTTCCCAGGCTCTTTTGTGTTTGCTGCAGGGAAGGTTGGGTATTGCTTGGCATAAACTCACAGACCAACACAGAGCTGTTCCTTTGTGATGTCAGGGCATGGTTGCCACACTGTCGTAGTGACATCAGAAGGTTGCCTTGGTGCACAGAAGTGAGTGGGCTCTGAGTGTCAGAGCAGCCCGAGGCCTTGCTCTGATCAAGAGAACCCTCCTGGTTGCCGCCTTTGTCAGTAGGTAGCTGCCCACTGAGAAGAACCGTGTTTTTTCTTAGTGTTGTGGCAAACTTGTATAACATTGGAACAATGTTTCACCATTCAGCCACTGCAGCTTTTGCTGCCTATGGGGTTTCCTTTTCTGTCTATTACGTTACACACTTCACCTGTAAGTAGAGGTTTCCCTTCTGCTTAGGTTAGGGTTTAACCTAACCTGGCTTTTCTATGTCTTCTTGCTTTTTCCTAGTGACTGAGTTTCTGATTTTGAAACAGAAAGAGCATTAGGATGCCACTGCTTTGGTAAAGCTCCTGTCAAGGCGTTCAGCTAAAAAGGGGGTGTCTGTAGCCACGGGGGCAAGATTTGCAAGGGAACCTGCAGGGGTTCTGTTCCCTCCACGGGAGAGTCTGTGGCAGCAGAGTCTGTCATTTCCTCAGTTTGCTGGGACAAACAAGAACCCTTGGAAAATGCAGACTGGCCGACCTTCTTAGAAGGCCTTCTTAAAACTCTGCAATTGTTCCTAGAATACAGGGAAAGCTTCTTTCTTTCAACAGTTTCTCTTGAAAGGATCTGACTGTCTAACTTGACCCTTTACTGAGTGCTAAAACCGTGATCTTCCCTTTGCAATGAAATGCAAACTCCAAAGCAGTGAGTGTCTCCTACTGAACCCAGGAGCTGCTGCTGTGCTGTTTCACAACAAAGTGCCAGAGCTCAGGGGGATTTTAGGGAAGATTTTCTGGGCAAGCATTTCCAGCAAGTTAATGAGAATTGGTGCATGCAACTGAGTTTAAAAAAAAAAAAAGTACCCAAAGGAAAGGATTTCAGAAGCTCTTTATGTGCTTAGTAGAACAGGAGCATTGAGTATTAAGGAACAATTTGCATTTTCTTGGTCATGTTTGTAGTCATTTACTGGCAAAAGAGGCCAAAGTGTAGGCACAACCAAGAATATTGACCTGATCTCTTGCTGGCTGTGTGAGTGAAATATGTCTCTTGGAGGGATGTTATGAAATGGGAAATTATCTCTGTTTGGGTTGACTTGTTCTGTGGGACTCCGCAGCCCAGGATGTCTTCTCACAGCATCTGGTTCATTTTCCCTTCCCACCAAAGGTCACCTGAAGCGTGTTTTCAGAGGTGCTGATCATGAGGTGAATGAGAAAGGAATATTTCATGTTCCTGGTGTTTAAGCATTGTAGAGGAAGCTGTGAGCTTGGCCAGTGGCAATAGAGTGTAGAGGGCCAGCTAGGAAGGCTGAAAGAAAATCCATTTTTATGCCTGAAAGAAAACAAAATCAAAGGCACAAGTGGTAATTTATTATTTTCCACCTCAGAGCTTTGAAGAACTAGAAATCAAGTCTTACAGAGAGAACGGTGTTTCCTACAGCATAGAGGGTGGAGTATTTAACTGAGAGCAAATTCCTGTACAGCTGAATTACACCACTGAATTTAAGTCACGGTACCTTAGAATTCTATTCCTAACAGATCTTATAATACCTACATAAAAGATGCAGTTGCAGAACAGGAAGGTCATCTTGCAATGGTGCCTGCTGAATCTGAAGTGAAATGGGCACCTTTGTGGCTGGGGAGCTGCGTGGACCAAAAGGACGCAGGGCTGGCGGCCTTGAGCAGCTGAAGATGAGGCAGCGTGTGGCCAGGGGGCCAAGGAGGCCAAGGGCATGGTGGCTGTGCCAGCAGCAGTGGGGCAGCAGGAGCAGGGCAGTGAGCGTGGCCCTGTGCTGGGCAGCGCTGCAGCCACAGCTGGAGTGCTGTGTGCACTTGTGGGCCCTGGGGAGCAGAAAGTCATGGAGGGGCTGCAGCGTGTGCACAGAAGGACAGGGGAGCTGGGCAAGGGGTGCAGCACAAAGCCAGGGAGGAGGTGCTGAGGGAGCTTCAGCCTCGACAGTGGGAGGCTCTGGAGGGGTCTTCAGCATCTCCACAATGCATCCAAATATTTAGCCATGTTCAGACTGGACTTTCCCTCCCTTTTTTGTCAGTTTGTACTTTACTTGGAGGAGGAGACCCATTCATTTTCTCTTTCTCCCAGCTAAGGGTCTTTCCACAATTTTTTCTTGCCCTGATACAGCACTGGGAATGGTTCTGCTCCAAGAATTTTTTCCACGGTATCACTTCTAGGGAAAGCAGTATTTTTGTGAGAGAACACATCATTCTGTGCAGGGACCTTGGTGCAGAAGGAGCTGTTGTGTCTCTAGGCCAGCCAGTATGGCCTTACAGATCACCTTAAAATTAGCAGTGCCTGTGCCTTTCTGCAGCCCTGGGAATCAGTGTGTGTTGTGTTTGGGAATTGAGCAGGAGATCAATGCCCTGGCATTCCAGCTGCTCCTCAGAGATCACAGGAGTGGGAGGGGCTGGGCTGCAGTTTGGATTCCAGGCACTTCAGCACCATCAGTGTGCTCTTGTCCAAGACAAGACCTTGGCCGAGCACAGATGCACAAAGAGTGCAATTCCCAGTGCAGTGCTCTGGGTCTGACTGCATTCCATAAGGACCCACATGCTCCAGATTCCTGTAGAAGTCCATCCGAAAATCCTTCATTTTTTGCCTCACAATTGTCATGAGAAAAGACTACCGAAGGGTTAAAACTGTTGAGCCAGTTGAGAAAGAAAGTCTCATGCTTATCTAGTGTGTTCACAGGTGATGTTTGCAGAACATGCCATAGTGTACTCAAAGGGGGCATGCTGCCCTTTTCTGGACAATTGAACTGGACTTTCTTCCAAACTCCTGAGCTGGCTGGACTGAGCTCTGGGGTGGCTCCCCCCTGCTCCATGAGAAGACCCCTCTTGCCTGTCTTCAACCACCGTGACGGACCAACAGAGATGCGAATCCCCTCATCAAGGAACCAAGAACCCCTTTGGCACCCCCATGGCACCCCCATGGCACCCCCTGGCAACCTCCTTCCAGAGACTGGGACTGTACTCCCTCCCAACTCAGGGAGGGGGAAAAACCTAACGTACCTGTGAGCATTCAGCCATGAAAACAATGGAACTGTCTCACCCCCTCCTCCTCTTCCTATTCTTCTTCCCTCCATGGAAACCTAATGTCAGCCACCCTTCCCCCAACCAAGAACAGTATATATATTGGGGTTCGGTTCGACTGCCCTTGGAGTACTCCCCAAGATGTGTACCAGCGAGTTTCGGCTGCGGGACCCCGAAGACATCATGTTTTGGTAGCTATACCCCATTCCCTGACCTTCTTTCCTCCCTTTTTCCTTGTTCTACCCTTCTCTTCCCCGGATCCCCTAACCAAACGCATATTTAGCTGTGGTTATCATCAATAAAATTGCATTTTGTTGATTTGTTACTGCAAAACCCCTGTGCCTTTTGTTGGTTATTTTTGCACCCAAAAATCATTCGTCACCCGTTCATTTCGGGCGGACCATCACAATTCCCCAAGAGTGTGGGTTACTGAAGCAACAGGAAACCAATCTCAGGACTGCAGCTGATCATGGCAAGGGCTACCAAGTCTTGATCTGTGCAGCAACAGAGGACAGTAAAGAGAGATCATAGTAGTGAGATCTCTCTCTCTATCTTTCTTCCTATCTATCTATCTATCTATCTATCTATCTATGTATTCATGTAACATTTACATAATTGAATCTTCCTGGCTCAAGTCTAAGGCAGTTGGAGGTGCAAAGCTCACCTAAAGCCGCATCCCTTTCAGGAGAGGATTAGAGACATGTTCTCTCGACTGATTCTGAGCAGGCAGAGATGTTTCCCCCTCCAGATCTGGTGGTTTTTCCCCCCAGACTTGTTTTCCTCCTCAAGTTGTTTTCCTCCTCCAGCCTCTTGTGCCCGGAAGTCCTCCGTTAATTCTGTAAATTTCCGCCTCTCCTAGAGATGTGGAACAATTCCATGTTTAAGTGGTGTTTGGTGACTCTGGTCATACGTGCCATGCATTACAGGACGCATGGTTTCCTTCACTGGCATCCCCAGGCCTGTGTAAGTGCATTCGTGCATGGGGCCTTAGGGGAGTCTCTGTTTCTGCTGGTCAGAATTCTCAGTTGACAAAAGAGGGAGAAAAAACACCTTGGTCCTCCTACATATACTGAGGTGGCCATAGAGGCTCTGTGACTTCCATCAGAGATCTTTGCATGCATCCTCATCTCCTGAATGACCAGGTTTTCTAACAAGAGTGTGGATGTCAGAAAGGCAGGAAGGCTGGTGCAGGCCTGAAGAGAACTCCAGAAGTTTCACTCACAAGGAGGGAGCTCACCCAGGAAGCCACCTGCAGAGCCAGGATAGAGATGTGGGACAGGGCAGGGTGTCAGTCACTACTGAAAGAAAAACAGGACATGGCACAAGCAGAGGGAGGCCCTCACCAGACCCTTGAGAAATGCCACACCTTCCCTGTCAGCTGCCTGAGAGGCTCTTGCAGCTTCAGTCCCAGATGGCCCCTGATTGTAGGGCCAGGGTCACTTTGGAATCTGTGCCTCCCCTTGAACACAGAATGACCCAGCAGAGCAGCAGCACAGTGCTTTGGGAACGTGTGAGCCCAGCAGTTTTTGAGTCTTGGCCCACAAAGGTCATATGGGAAGCTGAAACCCATCTTCTCTTGCTTTCTGTGCAGGTGCTTCTAGAGAGAGAGCAGGAGCAGACTGCTTCATCAGAGATGCCATGCCAGACTCAGGGAGAGCTGTTCCCAGCCCCAGAGCAGGAGGAGCAGCTCGGGCAGCAGGTGGAAGTGCCACAGGAGAAAGGCCAGGTAAGCCTGAATGGCCAGGGCACAGAGGGAAGGGCAGGAAGAAGGGCATAAACCACAGCTCTTGGTTTATACCCTGATGAAGCCAGGAATCCCACAGGCACTGGAAGCACAGAGCCTTGGAATCTGCAGAGATCAGCCCTGGGACAGGAGGTTTGCAATGGAGGCATATGTGGGTAGGGAAGCAGAAAGAAGTGGCTGAATCAATGTGATTTTGAGGCTGCAAGAGAAAAAAAAGCTGAGCCTGATGGCAGCTCCCAGTCACTTGCTCTGCTTTTTTGTGTACAGAAGATCAAGGCAGAGCCACAAGTAGAGCTGCCCGATGCTCAGAGTGACATGGCAGTGAAGGGGAGGAACAAGGAAGAGATGAGAAGAATTCAGGAGAAGAATCTCGATCAGCAGAGGGGTGATCAACACAACCAGGTGAGTGAAAGAGTGGCAGCCACTCCTCTCATGAAACATCCTCTCACTTGTTTTTTAGAGAATATGAAGGAACAGCTTGATGCAGAGCTTCAGATAGCTCACAGTATGGTCAAGGAAAGGCAGAAGCGGCTGCAGGAAGAAATGAAAATCATCAGACAGAAACTTAATCGCTTCCATCAGTCTCTGCAAAAGCAAGTGAGTGAAAGTGGGATGCAGTCACTGCAGTCACCAAAGTGGTGTTTTCTGCCCTTCTTGCCTTTCCACTCAGAGCAGCAGCGAGTAGGGTGATGCCTCTGAGTGCCATCCTGCTCTAGTGTGTATCACAGTCACTCTGAGGGACATTCCCTGCTGTGCTGAATCTCAACTGCGGCCTGCACAGTGAAACTTGTCCTTTGGCCTTTGGGCCAGCAGTCATCCAAATAGATTCCTGCTGGCCTGTTCCTGCTCCCCTTGTTTCTGGAGGTGTTTTTAAAGTGGAATGTGATGACCCAGATGGAGGATTGAAACAAGCTGTTGTATCCCCTGTCAATCTGTTCTTTCCCTTTCCTCACAGTCGATGATTCCTGGCTGACAGGGACAAGCTGCAGTGTCTGACTGCTTTGTTCTCTTTGACTTGAGCTGCAAGTGCTGACTTCTCACCGGGCAGCCTGCACAGACTTCCAGAGAATGTCTGGCAGTGAAGGACCCCAAGTTAGGAGTGAGGCACAGGAACAGTGCCCACCAGAAATGCTCCAGGTCCAGCACATCATGGGCTCTGAACCTGCTGCCGCAGCAGCATCACCTCGAGGAAGCTCTTCTGTGACACCTGGGAACTCGAGCTCGGGCAGTTTGTTCATCTCCCTGGAACAGCAGACTGAGGAGAAGTACCTGGAGATGCTGGGTACGTCTGGGCTCTTTCTTGTCTGAGGGACCGTGTGTTGTGTGCAGGTGTCAGCAGAGCTGTACCAAATGCTCCTCCTGAGTCTGGTGCCACAGGGCCATTTAGAACTCCCCAGAGGAAGCGCTGCGCTCCAAGGAAGCGAGAGAGTGCTCTGGGTGTTCCTGCTGCCTCTGAGGGCACCTTGGACTGGCTTGGGATTGCCTGAGCTTCCCTCTCTGCTGAAGGCTGAAGCAGGGATTGTTCTTGCATCAGCAGAAGGCTGTGACCTAGCAAATCATCTAGAAGTGCTGTGTGCTAGTGGCCAAACGGAACAGAATTTACAGCTTCCTAAATTCTCCTTAGACTCCCGACTTCCAACCAGCCATCAGCGCAAATAAACTTCAGAGAAATGAACTGGCTTTGGAGTTTTGTCTTTTTAGTTGGGGATTATTTTGGTGGGGGGGGGGGGGGGGGAGAGTGGGGTTGTTTTATGCTGTTTATTTTTGGTGGGGGTTTTTTTCTGTGTTTTTCTCCATCCTGAAAGAGCCCTTCTGCCCCACATCTTACTGATGTCATTTTTATTACTGTTACCACTACTACATCTGCAGTTTATTTTCATGACAATGCTACAGTTTTGTCAATAAGAGAATACTATCTTTTTGTCAATAAGAACTACTTAGAAAGAAGTTCAGGTTAAAGGGCAAATAGAGAGCACAAGGTGTTTTCCACGTCCTCCCAAAGAAAAAAGCAGTATCTTTATAACAACTTTTATTTAATCTTCTAGTTTTATGCTTCTCAAGGTGTGTCCAAGAGACACATCCAAGTGGAAAGATCAGATAAAACTATACTGCAGGCATTTCTCAGGAGAGAGCCTCCAGCCCAGCCATGGTATATTCCTGAGATTCATGGCACTTTTCCATACCCGATTCCCACTCTTTGCCACGACTGTTAAAATCCTACGCATTGGCCCAAGCCCTGCTCAGATCAGTCTCTAAGAAAACACATCAAGTCCTTTGTGATTCTGCAGCACAACCCAACGAATCTGCTTCTTCCCCGTAACAGCTGCCAGTGCTGTGCTCTCAGATAAGACCTGGTAGAGTTGAGAAGAGAGCCCAGTGGATTCTGTGTCTACCATCACCTGTTGGGACAAAAAGGGCTCTGATCCACACCTCGGTGGGGCTGATCTCAAAGCCCATCCTGTTGTGTCCTGAATGGGGGCAAAAGCTTGTACAGGGCTCAGGCTGGCTCTGGCTTCTTCCCATCAGTGCCTGTCAGTGCTCATGCTTGGGCTTTGCCAGCCTTGTTGTGGTTGCTGCCCTGCCCCTGGGGGCTGGAGGGACTGCAGAGGCTGGAGCCTCCCTTAGCTGGGAGGGTCCCGCTGCTGCCCGGCTGCTGCAGCACGGAGCTGCCTGAGGCTGCAGCCCCTTCTCTGGGCCGGCTTCTGCCTCGCACGGCCTGGACTCACAAGAGGGTCAGCATCTCCTCTGGGCAGCTCTCTGTGTCACAGGGGTGCCTGAGGAGCACTGCTGTCCTCTGTGCCCGTGCCCACCATGCTGAGTTGGGAAGATGGGGACGTGTGCGGTGCCGAGAGGGCGAGTGCAATGGGAGCGACTGATCCGCGCTGTCAGGGTGAAGAGAAGCGGCGTGGTTCCTCATGCGGGACACGGGCAAGGGCGTCTTTGAGCTCAGCCTGCTCATAAAGGGTGAGGGTCCTGATGCTGAAAGCCCCATCGCAATTGGTTCTGGCATGAGCTGGTCTGGTTTACAACTGGGAAGGCATTCTATTGGCAAACTGCTGAAAGCTGGAGAAAATGTCCTCCTCTCCTGGAAATGTATGGCCCTGTGCTTTGTTTCCTCTCAAGAGAACTCTTCAAAGAAATGTACAAAATCAGTCTCTGTGCCAGCCATCTGCATTGCAAGGCTGCCTGTCTTGTTACTGGCATTGTTGCTGTTGATGTTACCCAGCTGACCCCAAAGGGCTCAGAGCCCCCGACAGTGGGGCTGCCTTTTGTATCTCCTGGAAGCTGGGATCTCTGCTAAAAGAGATTTTACATTTTGTTTCCCTCAGGGAGAATGGTGAACAACATGAAAAATCCCCTTCTGAGATACAAAGACCTGGAATATATTGGCAGCGGGTAAAACCAACTGCAGTTACTCCTGCACAACCATGGGCCAGGTGTTTTTCTGGTGGAATGTCTATCCAGCTTGAAGTCAGGCCAGCTGCAAAGATGTTCCCACACTGGGGATAGATTGTCCCATCTCTCAGTGCTGCTCAGAATTCGTGAGTGGGCGCAGGAGGCACGCTGCAAAGATCTTGTCTGCATGAAAGAACAGGACCTGGAAGGTCTCCTTGTCACTCAAGTCTGGGACAGCTCTGTGTTAATTTTCTTAGCATTTTTTGATGTCTCTAAATTGTCTGGCCACAGTAATGAATGGAGAAGAATCTTGCTTGCCTGAAAGAGCAATCTACTCCTGATAGCTGTGAGATAATAGCTCCCAGGAACATTTCTTTCCCCTGGTTTGCAGAAGGAAAACGCTGTGTTCAGGATAGGAACCACACGGTTAAGAAAGGGAAACCCAAGAGGAAACACTTAATTCCCTTTAGAAGTAGAACCCCAGTGCTTCAGGAACAGGCCCAGTGCCCATGCACTTGAGAGGAAAATGCATCATCTGCCTTCTGGCAGAGCCCTCCTGCATCCTGCACGTTTTACACATTTACAGCACAGATCTCCTGTGTGGGCTGACTTTCAGTGCAAGATCTAAATGGCTTCTCCTTTCTCTGCTTCTCCTTTGTTTCTAGGAGTTTTGGAGATGTTTGTAGAGCACTCAACAATGCCACAGGGAGAGAGGTAAATGTCAACAGCCCCTGCAGACTCTGCTGCTCTTGAGGGGCTTTCCCCTCTGGTCTGAGCTGGGGATGGAGCTTTGGCTAGAGCCGTGCTGAAAAGGCACAAGAAGCACAGACTGGTGCCAGCCTGCAAAATACATTTGGCACTTTGTCCTCCTCAGCTGCCGGAAGGAAGGCACGCAGGGCAGCGCTTCCTTTCAGACAAGGACGCGCTCACTCGCTCTCCATTGCTAAAACAAAGGTGGTGCCTTAGAGCACCTCCCTGCTCTTTGGGGCTACAGCTTCACAGTCCTGAATTCTCGATTCTGGCTGCCAGCAAGTCCTTCGGAAAGTTACTGGTAGTTCCTTAGCCACCTGCAGTGCTGCACTTGGCAACTGCACATAGGGAGAGATCTGCAAGGTGCCCTAAAAGCCCTAAGCCCTGCCCATAACCCAAGATGTATCCACAGAATATTAAGGCATGGATTACTTCTTCTGAATCCTAGAAAGAGCCGCAGAGATTGTGGTCAGAGGTTTGTGGGTGATAGTTGAGACACAACTGTTACCAAGTGGACAAGGCAAAATGTCAGTGGCCCCACATGTCCTGTAACTGGCTCCCAAGGGAGCAGAGAAATGGGCTGTTGGAATGTCAGTTCCTAATTACTGCAGTGCCTAATCACAAGGCAGTTTGGCACAGCTCAGCTGTGTCATTGCAAAATCAATCGCTCCAGGTGCATTGTTGTGCGTTGCCACCAACTGCTCAAGGTGTCTTTCACAGGCAGGGACCTATGTGAGTCCTTGGATTTTCCTGAAAAGAAGAAACCCTAGGCACAGAAAACACCATTTCTAGAGCACTGGCAGGGCAAAAATCCCAGCAACATGAAGACATCACAATCAACAGATGACTGGGACTCTGGGCCACATTTGCCTGGGATGGCCAGGTCCTGCACGTGACAACTGGGGAACAGATGGTCCCATTGTTCTATTTTCTGGGTCTTTCTAGGAACTAGAGGAAACCTCATTGAGCCTGTGAAGCACTGAGCTTGGAAAGTCATGGTTCAGTATTCTTGTTTTGTTTTCGTTTTTTCTTTCCTGTGGACAGCACCCATTTGTAACAACAGCCAAGCCAGCATCCATCCTGGCACCACTCATCAACTCAGTCCAGAAGAAGTAAGAGACAAGAACATATCATGTCAAGATGTTATCTCCATAGCCAATTTTGAGTAGAATTGTAGAGTCAGATTTTAGAGTAGGATTGTTGAAGAGTTTTGTCGGATAGGGTTATAGACTAGGATTAATTAAATAAAGTAATTAAAGTTTCTGAAATATCAACTCATTTGGAAGATGATTTGAAAGATCCCCTTCTGACTCTTTCAGCAAAACACAACATTTCCTCCTCAGTTAGCAGTTGTTTTTCTACTGGTGCTAAGACACACTTATGGTTTCTTTTGAATGGTTCAAAAGTGGGGAAGGTTCTTCTTCATTCATCCTACCCAGAGCACACTGCCTTTGGAATACCACCCACTGCCTGGTTTTGGCACAGCTGTGGTATTTCTAGTTGAGGCAGAAAGGGCAGTGGCATTTGCAGGAAAAACCAAAGGAGGAGCGGGGCAGCCCAGACATCCTCCGTGGATTCAGGCCTGCAGCTATGACTCAAGAGCATTTGGTTTCCTGCCACTTGGATTTGGATCCCTAAATGCAATCTCTTTGGCTGCAGGAGAGGCAGGAACCCAACATGACAGGTCAGAGGCTGATTTCTAGCTGTCACTGCCTGCAGGAAAAGGCTCCATCCTGCAGGACTCCAGCATCCTCAGCCAGACACAGCAAGTGCTGGCAACTCAGAAGCTTGCACCTCTGCCTTGCACTAAAGACAGCACCTCCCACAACGGGCACTTACAGGTACAGAGTTTTGTGGTGTGACCCCTCCATGGAGCTGGTGGACTCACCACCCCTGCAAGCCTTTGAAAAGAGACTGGATGTGGCACTGGGTGCCATGCTTTAGTTGAGGTGTTAGGGCATGGCTTGGACTCGATCATCTTAAAAGCGTCTCTCTTCCAAGCCACTGATTCTGTGATTCTGTTACTGAGGGAGCTTTTCCTGCAGCCCTGGAAAGGCCTGTGGGGGCCCTTGGCCGAGGACGGTTATCAGGGCTCATGGAAAAGAAGCAAAGGGCTCAAGGCGAAGGCTGAGAGGGCAGAGCTGCCCCAGAACAGCCCAGAGCCAGCCTCATGTCCTCCTCCTCAACCTGCGCCCTCTGCGCTGCCCTTTGCGGCCCCGGCGGCTCCTCTCGCTGCGGGGCTCCAGGCCGTGCTGGGGGCCGGGCCCCTCGTCTTCGGGAAGCGCCGGAGCCTCGGAGGCGAGCGGCTGCTGCTGTTGTGGCCGGCAGGGGAGAGCTGCGGATGCAGCTGCAGGCACGGCGAGATGCCGCTATGGCCGGCTCCTGCCGCGGCTCCTGCCTCGGCTCCTGCCTCTGCTCTGGGCTCTGCTCCTGCCCTGTGCGCACAGACACGGCAGAGGGCTGCCCGGCAGCTCCGTGCCGCTCCGCAGCGGGCCCGGCCGGGCTGCTGCTCTCTGCGGCCTCTGCCCGCCGCTGCCGGCCCCGCCGCGCTCCCGCCTGCCTCTGCTGCGGCCGGGCCCACACCGGAGGCAGCACATTGCGGCCGGCTCGGAAAAGCCCTGCCCGCAAAGCGCCCGCCACAGCCTCGGCCTCAGGGCACAGGCTGCCGGCGTCCTCGCAGCTGCGAGCCGGCCCGGGCCGCCTGCCGGCCTCGGCCACAGCTCCCGCCCGTGTCTCCACGGCCGCGGCTGCTCGGCACAGCAGCAGCTCCTCACGGGCCCAGGCTCTTGGCGCTCCAAGCCCGCCCAACCCCGAATTCCAGCCCTGAGAGGCTTGGCGTCCCAATGCATCCCCTGGGGACAACAGAGTCGGCCGCTGAGCTCAGCCTATGGCGACACCACCAAGTGACCAATGGAAAATTTACCAAATCCTCATCAGAGACAAGGAAAAACTCCCATGGTGCCTGACAGCCTGAAGCAACTGCCAATTACAGGTCATTCCATCCATGTGGGAAAAGAGCCTTTTGCATTAAAGCAGAAAAGAGTTATCTAAATGGAAGCCAGGAGCCAACAACAAATTTATTTGGACTCATGCTTCTTCTGTTGGTTAAAAAGACCAAGAAATTGCAATCTTGCTCTTCTGACACAGCCCTCTGTTCATGATGTGGGATAGTGAGTGCCGATGTGCAGCAGCTGATGCAAGGAACAGGGACGAGGATGCAGCAGGCACAGCGCCAAGCTGACAGAGGGATGATCTCTGGCAGTGGCACTGAAGGAGAAGAGTTTGCAGGCAGGACAGAAAATGGCTCTTTATTTCACCTCTTCTTTCAGTGCTGCTAAGAATGTAACCTGGAGCAAGCAGGGAACACCAGAGCATGGAGCCCTTTCCAGGCAGGGCTGCATCTGCTGAAGGGGCAGAGGGAGCCCAGCAGGGATCAGACACAAAGCAGCAGGGGACTGAGGAGCCCCTGTGGTGGCAGTGAGCAGCCTCAGGCTCTGCTCACTGCTGGTGGCATTTTCTATTGAACCATCTCCAAGGACTTCTGCTCTGCGCTGTAATTCTGTCTTACACCCCTTGGGGGTTTTTTGTTGGTTTTGTTTGTTTGTTTGTTTTTAGGGTTTTTTTTGTTTGTGTTGGGTTTTTTTTTTTTCTCGTTTCCTGTACCTTTATTTCCCTAAATTTTCCTACCCTGTCAGAAGAAGCCCCTGCTCAGAACTGGCTCTAAAATATCAGCAAAGCAGCTGGCAACAACAATGGGTGGAATCGTGTGGCTCAGGAATACTTATGCCAAAGCCCTGCCAGTGCCTTATGATTTGTCAGAACCTCCTTTTCTGTGCAAAAACTAGGGATTAGTGGAGGTTTTTTGCAAGGGCTCTTGAGAAGCAAATGTTGTGCTGGGATTCTCATGAGTGTACCCGTTAACTTCATTGCAGCAAAACAGAAAGTAAGGTCAGGGTATCAGAGCAGCTGGGAGCTCGTCACTCCCTGCAAAGGGCTGGTGTAAGATGTGGGAACACCACATTCCAGGATGGGCCAGAAGGGTAAATGTGCTCAAAGCACTGCAGGTGAGGTTTGGGTTCACTCAGAGGGCAGTCAGAGCTGGTGAGCACTGAAGATCCAGCTGCAGTCCCCATCCATGTCCCTTTCAGCGCTGGCTTTAGGGTGTCTGCAGCCTGGATCCAGAGCGCCCTGGGAGGCTCCTGTGGCTGCCTTTGCACCCAGGCTGAGGATGCCCAGGAGCCGCTGAGGCCGGCAGTGGGGACCAGGGCTAGGGGCTTGTGGTCTGGCTGGTGTGGCTCTGGGGGCTGTGACATGCCAGGGCACGGGTCACTGTCACTGCCCTCCAGAGCCCTGGCTAGCTCTGTGATGTTCCAGGCACAATGGCAAGAATGAGGAACAGGTTAGGTTGGGATTTTGCTTGAGCCAGAACCTCTAGGCCAGCTGCCCAGCAGTAGAGACCCCTGGAGGACCCAGTGAAGGAGGCAGAGACAGCTCTTCTGCAGTGTAAAGTGCAGCTAATTTATCAGGAGAGGCGGGGGAAAAGGTTGCCAGGAGAAATTCCTCAAAGGGAAACAGAGGTTAAAAAAACCCCCAGCACTCTTCTGCACAGGCTTTTAAAGTCTTTCAAAACGGAGGGGTGGACACCATGTAGTCACCAAAAAGCGACTCTCGGGGTGTGGTTTTGAGGGTTACAACAAATCAGAACAAGGGGAGGAGAGAGGGTTGGGATAGGGATAGGGTTCAGGGACAGGGAGCTTTCTGGAACAAAGGGTAGGCTTTGGGCTGATGGATGGGCCCAAGGGGCTGGGTTGTCTTGACAGACAGGGAAAAATCTGGGGAGGAGGGAGGGGATTGCTTGAGGGACACTTGGGTAGGAGGGTATAACACAGGGGAGAAACTAACTGCAATAGGTTGGGGAACACTTGAACATACTGGAAGCTAACAGAACATTCGACTTGGAAACTAATGCACTGCAACACAGACATTCAGGGCTTCAGCAGCCGAGAGGTGGCACAATTGGAACCCGCAGCAGCTGGTGAAAGCCATCTCTGTCCTTCAGGTTCCTGCTGTGTGGGAAGGTGCTGCGAGTTGTGGTGGCTGCACTCCCCCTTTGCTGGGAGGATGATCTGTACCAGGGGAGAGCAGAAAGCTGCCGTGGTGAGCAGAACATGCTCAGAGCATTCCAGTTCAGAGAATGGCACTGCCCCTGAAGGGCAAAAAGCTTGAAAGCATAGAATTCTGTGCAGAACCGTTGCAAAAAAATTTCTCTTCTAGAATGTGCCCATTTTTGTATACTGTAGATGAATACCCTGGGTTTTATAGAATACATGGGGTTTTTTCTAAAGTTTTTTGGGGGAACTCTCAAGTTTATTTCTATTTGCATTTTACATCCAGCATGTATACAGATTTTTTTTTCTTTTTTAAATACTTAGGGAAAAAATAACTAAGCATTTTTTAATCTTTTGGGATATTGTCAATAATATCTTTAGAAAGCAAAACTTGTTGAAAATGTGTGAAAACACAGAGAGGGGGAAAATAGCATAAAAGTCTTTTAGAACAGGGCGTGTAATAAGGACTGCAGAACTGAGTAATTTCTCCAAGGGCAGAATTAACAAGATATATCACCAAGAATACCTGCCAAGATACTTCCTTAAATCGAGGGAAATGTGACCTGCAGCCGTACGAAGTACAGCCAAAGCAAATGAAAACCTTTGGAAAAGAATGAATTTTCGCCAATGAGATGAGTCTGTCTGGATAACTGAGGGATGCCCATCAACCTTGCACTGCATTCCTCAATATTTGCAATGTCTTTTCTCCCAATTTCTGTGAAGTGAATAGGCTGCAGTTGTTTAACCATTAATTTAAGCTCATTGGGGAATTACCAAGCACCATGTATGTTCTTTTGCAGCTGAGCAGGACTTGAGTTTCCCAAGTCTTCTACAAAGCAGAAGGGAACCACACAGCTGCTTGTGCTAATGTTAATGAAGGGTTTCATGAAAGCAGGTGAATGAGAGCATTGCATTATAGAACTTCCACATTCAAGAAAACAGGAGTCCACTTAGAATAAAACCTATAAGGCTAGCATAACATCAGAACAGGATGAAATGAAATTACTAGAAAGGAAGTGATGCATTAGAAATGAAGCACAAGGCCCCATCAGATGACCTGTGGAAGGTGACTTTGTGCCCCAGCACTGTTAGAGGACGTTCCCTGTCATTGGTGCAAGCAGCTGGAGACATAAATACTGATTGATTTGGGGGCCACAGTCTTGGTAAATGCAGAAGTGGTTCAGTAATGTGACATGAGGGAGTTCCCTCAGAGCAACCGAGATGCCTGAAAGAAGTGAACAGCTCACCACAGCCCGGCCCGCTCAGCTGCTTTTCCTTCTGACCCTCCTGGGTTGGCTCTGACATTTCCTCTTCCCTGATGGAAGTGCAGCTGCTGCCAAGGGAAACGTCCCCATACTCACTCAGTGTTCCCTTTGCTTGCCGGATGCCCCACCTGCTGTCGCTGTCCAGGAGAGCTGCTCTGCACGGGAGGAGGAGCCCGAGGGAGAGGCTTTGAAGATGGGGCAGCTGGGATCCCTCTGTATGGAGCTCTGTTTAAAGATACACGGACTTGCATGTGGACAGGGATAAGTATATGGATTTGTACATATGTAGCCTGCTATTTGTACAGGCCTATTTCTGTACATATGGTATCAGATTTATGAATGTACTGTGTATCTATGTACGTATAGGTACCTGCATACATACAGGTTTGCAGTTGCATCTTTGTGTGTATATGTATCCAGTTCATTATGTGTATTGTACATGTACGGAAATCTAATCTTTGTTTAGATTACCGTATGTGTACAGTTGTGTAGGTATCTATTTCTATTGATGTATTGATGTAGTTTCGGTCTTTTAAAATAGCTATATTGGTATTTGTTTTCGTATATATGTATTTTTATATTTTTTTAGATGTGCATTGATGTATTTCTATATATATTCTATTTACATATATATCCAGATACATTGCTGTATATTTGTATTGATGCAGTTGTACAGATATTTAGATTGGTACTGCTGTTTGTCTATGTATAGATAAGTTTGTTTTATGTATCTCTTTCTTGAATGTAATAGGTAACATTTAATCTGTATTCACATCTGTATATTGTAGTGGTTATTTATGTATTCAGTTCTATTTAAATGTGTCTGGAGTGGTATAGTGGTGGAATTCCATTTGTAGAGTACTTGGTATTACAGGGAAATACTGATCTTTTCGTATTTGTATATGGGCTGTATGTTTGCCATAATATGCAATAAATTAAGCTGTTAATTTTCCCTTGATCTCTGTGTATAGTGAGTGTTTGTAGAGGTTTGCAATAAATTAGTTTTTGTAACAGAAGTTGTTATTTGTATGTTTTTGAATAGTGTGGTGTAACAAATACATAAATTACTTTTTAAAAATTTAACAGACATGTGTATAGTTCTGTTTTGTCAGCGCTGGTGTAGCAATTGGTAAGAAATGCCATTTGTCAAGTGAGATGGATGTGTTGTATTTTGTGCTACCCAAAGCCATGGGTAGATGTAAATGCTGGAGGATTTTGGCCATGGAAATCTCCAGCCATGCCCAGCACATGCCCCACCTGCACTCAGGCTGGGCAAGGGAAGCGCAGATTTGGGCTGGCAGCAGAGCCCCACGTTGGCTCAGAACTCGCTGCAAAGGCCTGCTGGCTGAGAGAAAGATCAGGGATACATTTTATATATTCTATTTATTACAGTACATATACTAAAATATATATTATGTGGTGCATTGTAGAAATCCTTTAAATCGGAGGGTTTTGGGAAAGCTGCTCCTCAGTGAAGAGGATTTCTAGGCTAGAGGAATATAAAAATGAAAAGAAGACCATGGACAGTGCCATTGCCAGAGGCCCAGGCTGTTCAAAGGAGGAATGGATCGTCCCCTTCGCCGCCTGTAGCTGATACCCCTGTCAGTAATAAGTAGCAACTCCGGGGGCAACGAGATGGGAAACCATCTCTCTAAACCAGAATGGGGCATCTTTTACCAGCTTGAGGCAATTTTACAGGGTAAAGGACGTTCAGACATCTCAAAACGGGAACTAAAAGATTCACTAATCTGGGTAAAAGTGAATACTCAAAATACAGACTTGAAGTCTGATTTTACCTTTGATTTCTGGGACCAGATAAAGTGGAAAATTCACAATCTAGTCTCTCTCAAAAAGGAAGAGTCTTTGGTCAACCTTATGCCTGTCTCCACAGCTTTAATGGAGAGCTTTGATCAGAATGATTGTAACAGAGACTTTCTCAAACATCAGAACAGAACACCTTGCTCTGAGACTTTAATTCTGAGTGGTGCTGGACCTTCATCCTCCTCTGGGAGGATCTTGGATTTTGTTCAGGGTGTCCTGGCATGTCCAGGGTTTCTCCAGGCAGTGTGCACAGCACCCGGAAGCCCGGAAAAGGGGAATCAGATCAGCTTCCAGCTTTGGTCGTGTTCTCTGCTTTTTCCAGGATTCCCTGAGTCATTGACGCTGCAACCAGGCATCGTCCCAACTCCTCCAGGAAATCATCCACCTCCAGAATTCTCAGAAAAATGCTTGGGATTTTTCTTGCATTCCAAGAGTTTGGGGGGATCATGGAATGTGTTCAATGGACGCTGGGAATCAAACGGGTCCAGGAGATTAATGTTTGGGGAAGCTTTGCAAAAGAGGAGCTGCTGTTTCTGTGCTCTGCTGCTCTTCTGAAAAAGATGCGGCCGGATCTTATTCTGAAGTTGTGCAGGTGGGGTCAGTCAAGGGGGGCTCTGGACCCGCTCTGCCTGGCCGAGGGGCTGCAGGGTCACTCCTGTCACTGTTTGCCCTTCCCAGGAAGTCACCCCTCGGATCGGGCTCAGGCTGGCAGTTTGCTTTGGAGCTCTGAGGACTCTTTTCATGTAGATTCCTCTGCCAAAACTTTCCGGGACATTCACCACTTTTGGCCCCCCAGCCTTCAGTTACAGCAGGTGGGGGGGCTTTGGATTTGGCTCTGCCTGCAGGGGAGCGGGCAGGGGAGAGGACAGAGGTGGCGGGGGGCAGCCAGGGCTTGAGAAGGGCAGGGATGGCTCTGCCCAGAGAGGTGGATGGGGTGGAGGTGGGAGAGCTCAGGAAAGTTGCTGTGGAGGCACAGACAGTTCATTCAGAAGCCTTGAAGCCTGTCTCATTGCCTACTGGGGTCAGGGGTGGGGGGAAGCATGCTGAGATTGCTCTTGGACCTGAGAGTTTTCCAGCTGTATCCCTGCAGGCAGGGATACCGTGTGGAACCTGTCACAGTTCATTTGAAAGTGTCGCAAATACAAAGTCAGGATGTGCAGCTGGAGAGCAGCCCAATTTGTAGGAATCGAAAAAGATCCAATTTAGTGAATCCAGACGTGAGTTAGCAGGCTCTGGCTTTCTTCCTGTCGCCAAGAACTTGGAGCTCTCCTCCCCAGCCCTTCCTGGCAGGGCTCCCAGGAAAGTTGCTGCGGCGACACTACTGCCAAGTGACACCGTCCGGGGGCTATTTACAGACTATGAACGAGACAGGGCTGCTTTGGAAGGTGCCTAGAGCTGTTTATTTTTGCGCATTGCTCTCATTACATGATTATGCCAATGGGTAGATGCTAGCAGCTCACAATCAAGGCAGCAGGCCAAAAAAAGTAATGTTACAACATACTTTATAAGCTTCTTGACCAATCACACAAAGCAAAAGCATATTGACAGTAGTTCTATCTAATCACCAGAAGTACACATAGCTTTGGGTAAAACAATGCTTGCTCATTTGGAATACAATACCTGTTTTTAAGACACAAGGCAAAGAGCTCCATTCTTAAGCTTAAACCTTCCTAATATCTTGCTAGATAAACTTTCTGCAGCTTAGAGAGCTATTCAGACAAGCATTAACACACAGGTTTATTGTTCAATTTGCCCTTGCTTTTTCTACAGTTTAAATAATTTTTCTGCTGACCTATCTCATGACTTTTACTTTAGCTCTACGCACAATTCTGCTGTATCTGAGGCCTGCCTTTTGCAGCTTTCCAAAATCCTCTAATTTTATGGATTCCCACAATTCCTCCTCTATGTTCACCTCAAAAGAAACCTTCATAATTGTGTCATTTATTACTTGCGTTTCGTATCAATACTATAATATTTTTGCTTATTATCTGCTTAAAGCATGTTCTTGCTGGCACTAAGCATCGCTGTATTACAACACAGGAATTTAATGCTGTGAAGGTCCAGTCAGTGGAAAGGGCATAAATTATGCCTGACAATAATTACAAGTCATTGTTCAAAAAACTCTTGTCGATTCCAGGGTCTTAACTCAAAACCTTTTTCCATTTCTATACCTTCATCCACCATCTCTGTGAGATTTAACAAATTCCCTGTGAATCCATTTCCTACCTCTCTCTCTTGTATGATAAAAACTTCTTGGACAGTTTTGTTCATCATTCGTCGCACACACTAAAGTATGCAAGGTATTACTATTAATATCACTACCAAAACACCCAATACATGGAGACCTATCTTGCAAAGTTCCCTCAGCCAAGGTGCAAAGCTCCATTCTTGGAATAAATCATCTAACCAGGGCCCACCAGCTTCTTTAATTTGGGCTGTCAAATCTTTCAATTTTTGTATGCTTTTGTGGATAGATTCAGAATGATCAGCCAGGTTCATACAATACAATCTTTGAAATTCCTCACAACCATGTCCTCGTGCCAGTAAAAGAAAATCAATTGCTGCTCTTTTTTGAAGGGTAGCATGTCTAACACTATTAACATCGGTCAACATGTCACTGATTGCAGTGGATGTGCCATTAGTTTGTTTACTCAGCCAACATCCAATCCAATCTAATTGTTTCAATGCAATTGCTGAAGCTGATTGGGTAAAAAGAAACCTGCTGAAACCCTTTTTGCAGCCTTCAAAGGCATGAAATCACTTTTACAGTTCTCATCATAATGACGAGAACTTGGAGCTTTTTGGCAGAGTTCATAGGATAGCTGATTGCTGTGACAACACTACCTGTTCTTCTTGATAAGATACTTCTCATCAAGAGTGTTGAAAGGGAAAAACGAAACACAGTATAAATCAGCAATAAACCTTCCATTGCAACTACCTAATTAGTCTAATATTATTCAAAATTTAGAAAAAATTTGGATTCAAATAAACACTTCCTTGCATTACCTGTAAGATATGCTCATAATGATACAAATCCAAAATACAAAACTCTTTCTCACCATGGTAACAAAGAACTTAGAGGAAGCAAAAATATCATTATAATTTTACCTATCAGCCTCCAACTGTAACACAGGTGCTAACAGCTTGCAGTAAGCTCACTTCTCCAAAACATCTTGCTAATATGCAAGTCAGTGCTTTTGGAAAGCAGCTTGCAGGTTCTTAAAAAAAGTTAGGAAAAACATTTGGACATAATTTGGGAAAGGCTTTGGGAGAAAATTTGGGACAAAAAATGGAAAAGCTGGAAAAGGCCTTGAAGCACACACAAACATTTTCTAAAAATCTGTTGGTACTGCACAGTTGGATTCTGATTAAAAGGCTTGTGGCTTTGCTTGTGGTAAAGCAGGACACATGAAAAGAGATTGTCCTACAACAACAGTCAAACCTAAACCACGTTCTATTTGCCCTCAGCATAGGAAAGGGAAGCATCTTGGTAAGTACTGTCGTTCTCAATTTGACATCGATGGCAAAGCTTTGTCGTTAAACTCAAAAAAGAGCGCGGATTATCACCGCACCTCGACACAAGCAGTGACCTCCTTACAGTCAATTACCCAGTCAAATGGCATTGGTACCTCAGTCATTTATCCCTCCGTCATCCATCCCTCAATGGTGTCAGGTCAATACCCTCATGGACAAGGTTTGAATTGGCCTCCTCAGAATTGATACGCCTTTTAAATAATTTCTGTTATGAAAGTATTTCTACGGCAATTATCAGGTTTTTTCAGCAAAGACAAGAGCTTTTGATTTTAGGCAAAGCTAGCAACAAAATTTTCAGACTTTCAATCCTTCCAGCTGTTGTTTCAATAAATTGTAACAATAAGCTAATATATTTATCTCCTGCATTTAATGTTCCTATTTATCTCCTGCATTTAATGTTCCTATAGTGACTCCACCAAAAACACCTATAGCTATTGCATTTCTTTTGCCCATGAGTACAGCCAAGCAAAACAATTTTCCAGAGAATTCTGTGATGTCTGTGCCATTTTTAACCTCAGGTCCTGAGGTCTTTTGGGTACAATGTTTGGACCTCAACCAAGCAAAATTGACTTGCTGCCTAACTCACTGTGGTGAAACAATTTACATTACAGGCATGCCGGATACTGGTGCAGATGTCACTGTAATTTCTCACATGTTTTGTCCCAGAGATTGGGATTTAGCAGCTCCTGCAGGTTCCCTCAAAGGGACTGGAGGTGCTACCGTATGTTGGCAAAGTGCATCCATGATTAACATTACAGGTCCTGAAGGAAAGACGGCAATAGTGCGTCCTTTTCTTGTTCAGAAGCTTCTCACCGTCTGGGGGAGAAACGTCCTGTCCCAATGGGGAGCAGAACTGGAGGTGGGCCTGTGGTGGAAACCACGTCAAAACCTGCCACTTGAAAGCTGAACTGGAAAACTGATCCTCCTATATGGATTGATCAATGGCATTTACAAACAAAATATAAAATAGCCTTAAATGATTGGTAAAGGAGCAATTACAAGAAGGTCACATCACACCCACAAAGAGTCCCTGGAATTCACCAGTATTCGTCATCCACAGGAAGACATTGGATTCCTGGAGGTTGTTTCACGACCTGAACATCAATGAAGTGACTGAAGACATGGGACATCTTCAATCTGGACTTCCTTCTTTATCAATGATCCCAAAACACTGGCGCCTCATTGTCATTGATTTAAAGAATTGCATTCTCCACATCCCACTTCATCCCGATGACACTCCAAGATTTGCCTTTTCAGTTCCAGTCATCAATCAAAGAGAACCCATGCAGAAATAGCACTGGAAAACATTGCCTCTAGAAATGAAGAATTCGCCTATAATTTGAAAATATGTTGTTGCACAAGTTTTGTCTCCAGTTCGACAGAAGTATCCAAGATCCGTGATTTCACACTCCATGGATGATTTGCTCATCACAGCTCCAACGAAACCAGAGATGGAGCAAGTTTTCCTAGTGTTGTTACTGAAATCCAAAATGCTGGACTTAAAATTTCCATAGCCAAAATTCAAGAAGTTCCACCTTGGAACTATCTGGGATGGAAGATGACTGAATAAACTATTACACTACAGAAGATACAGCTCCAGACCAGTGACAACACCCTGCAAGACTTACAACAGCTTCTAGAAGAAATCAATTGGGTCAGACCTGGTTTGAGAATCACCAATGATGAATTGGGTCCACTTTTTAATTTGTTGAGAGGAAGCTGCGCCATCGACTCTCCTGAACTCTAATAACTGAAGCTCGTGCAGCGCATGACGAGGTCATGGAGGCTCTCCAAAGACAACAAGCTCATTGCTGTATTCCAGAAAAGCCATTCTTTTCTGCAATTTTAGGAGGAAAGATGCAACTTTGTTCTGTCATTTTTCAATAGACCCTTTTGAGAGAGATCCTTTGTTGAGAATAGAATGGGGTTTTCTTCCCTCAAGGTTTCCAAAGACTATTTTTACAGTCTTAGAGAGGATAACGCAAATTCTGATTAAGGCCAGAACAAGGTTATTAAGTTGAGCAGGTGAAGAATTTGCAGTTCTCTATTTACCACTGAAAAAAATTATCTTGATTGGGCAATGCAAAATTCTGCAAATTCTGATGATTTGCAACGAGAATTATTAAATTTTGCAGATATTGCTTCTGTTCATTACCCGGCTCACAAATTATTGCAGGCAAAATTCAGTTTTAGAGAGAAACCTTTGTTAAGTAAAGAACCTTTAAACACAATAACTGTCTTCACTGATGGGATCTGGCAGAAGTCACAAATCAGTCATTACTTGGTTGAACCAAACCAAGTTCCCAACTAAAACCTGGGAATCAGATATTCAAATAGTAGAGGGATCTGCTCAGATGGTTGAGCTTGCTGCTGTGGTTCAGGCTTCTCAGTTCTTCCCACCACCTTTTAATTTATTCACACATTCTGCCTTTGTTGCTAATGTGACTAAAAGAATAGAAGGATCAGTTCTAAAGAATCCTAGTAATGACACTTGATATCATTGGCTTTCAAGGCTTTTTACAACTTTACAATAACAAACTAATCCACAGTTTGTTTCTCGCATCAGGGCTCATTCTTCGCTTCCTGGATTTTTAGTGGAAGGAAACGCGAGAGCAGACATATGACAGTGCTTATTTCAAACACTTTGCCAAACATTTTGGAACAAGCAAAACTGACTCATGCCTTTTTTCACCAAAACGCACAACCACTTGTGTGAATGTTTCAAATTTCCAAAAGTCAAGGTAAAGCTATCATTAGTACTTGCCCTGACTGTCAGCTTGTGCAGCCTCCTGTTTCTAGAAAGAGTTGTTCAACCCACGGGGTTTGCAAAGCCTGCACTTATGGCAAATGGATGTCACTGAATAGCCTTCCTTTGGTATTTTTACCAATACTCATGTTTCAGTGGACACATTCTCTGGTGGAGTTTTTGCTTGTCTTCACACAATGGAAGAAGATAATCATGCCTGTCAACATTTTTAGCAGAGCTTTTGCTTCACTGGGTGTGCCCCAAGAAGAAAAAACTGACAATGATCCCACATATGTATCTCAAAAATTGGCCACATTTTTAAAGATTGGGGTGTTTGTCATATCCTTGGTATTCCTCATTGTCCCACAACCAAGCAGTTGCTGAGAGGACACATCAGACATTAAAACCCATTCTTGATCAAAAGAGGGGGGAGTGGAGGTCACACCACAGATGAGGTTAAACAAAGCTTTGCATGTTTTAATTTCTTAAACAACTCTGTTGCAGAACCTGATCCACCGATTTCTAGGCATTTTTACAATAACACACAGGCAAAACTGAAAGAAAATCCTCTTTTTTTATTAGAAACCCTGGGACAGCACCAATTGAAGGTCCTTTCTCATTAATCACTTTGGACCAAGTGTTTGCTTCTTTCTCTACAGGTGCAGGAATTAAGTGGGTCCCAGCAAAAAACGTCAAACCATATCGCACCCCAGGACAGTTGACGAGCTCAAGACCGTAGAAGCAAGTACGCAGACGTGAGCCAAACAGAGGCATCACGGGTCACACCTGACGTTCCTTGTGCATTGGTGGAACCTGCAAATTCTGATTTTATGTGGTTTATAAATGTGTCACTTGTTGGTTTCGTAGAGCTCTATTGGAATAAGTGTAGGTTTTGTTTGGTTAATTTTTATTAAAGGTCAAAAGTAATGTTTTTCAATTGAGAAGGATATGGGAGGAGCTTTAGCCAACAATTAATCACAAAAAGGATGCTGCAAAATCAAATGTTACTACAATGTCAGTTTTGATTGGTTCTTTTAGTTCAGAGTTTTAGTCAATTTGTAGTGTAGATTTGTCTGTGGAACAACCAAAACCAAATGTCTGGGTGACCTTAGCCAAGGCAGCCGGCTCGGATACCATGTGTTTGTCTAATTCGGAACAGAAAAGCCTTTCTCAAGCTGACTAGTCAGTGTGCCAGTAAAGAATTTGCCCTTGGTCAAAAAGCAATTCAATAGTAAGCCTGGCGAAATTGACAATGGGAGGAGCCCTGTAAAGGCTTGTAACATCTGGGAAAAAGAACTTCCCAAAGCAGTACCTGAACCCCAAGAATTAGAAATCCTTGGTCCTTTAACAATGGATTTTTGCCTTACATTTACAGCTAATGATTAGTGAGAAGGTGATCCTCCAAAGTACAATGTTACTCCCCATTATTTTGTATACAGAAACTCAAGGTTTTGGTGCAATTATTAGGAATGTAGGGAGGTGCTTTCTAAAGCTGATCAATATCCATGACAATTACCAAAAGGATGTTGGTTCACCTGTGTAGATAGGCCCTGGCAGGGCATCCCATCATGCCCTGAAGGTGGCCCGTGTAGCAATGGGATGCTCACTGTAATTGCGCCTACTGCCAAAGCGGTCATTAGGAAAAAGCAAACGGGAACAAGATCTGGTCGTCATTATCGTGAATACTGTAGAAGTGATTTCACGCCTTGGAAGGCAGCGAAAAGGGTTTCAGCAGGTTTGTTTTTACCCCAGCTGGCTTCAGCAATGGCATTGAAACAATTAGATCGGGTTGCATGTTGGCTGAGTAAACAAACTAATGGCACATCCACTGCAATCCGTGACATGTTGACCGATGTTAATAGTGTTAGACACAACAGAACTCCCTTTGGTCATCAGCAAACAGCTTCATTTATTGCCTTCAACACCCACAGCCCATTTAGCCCATTCCAAACTCCCAGGACGAGACATCTCATTGGTCTATCTCTGTGCCCCCAGACTCTGAACCAATGCAATGTCTGCATCTTAGGAGAGCTCCCATTGCCTGGGAACTTCTGTCAGTCAGTCCAGAGGCTGCTCCGTGGAGCTGAGCTGGGCTGCTGATTTAAACTTGATTGATACTGGCGCACCAGTGTATTAACGCTTGGCTGGAATGACTCCCTGAGCTACAGAAAAGTATCTCTAACAAGATATTAGAAACTTCTAAGCTTAATAATTGTTATATTTGCCCAATTATCCCATCAAAAAAAAAAAAAAAAACCAATATTTAAGGTAGCAGTTATTTTAATTGAATAGTTTAGAAAATATATAAATAAGGGATATTTTGGTTCAAATAATAGCACATAAGCAAAAGATACCACGGGATACGGAAGGCAGAGTTCTTGACCCTTGCCACTTCACGTACAAGCTTGCCAAGTGAAAATCACCCCTTATACGCCATATATCAATACCATCTCCTCCTATTTTCGGTTCGTCACTTTTCTGTCTCCGCCTTCCTCACCACCTTTACCACGCATGCGCCACCACTCGGTTTGGTGGTCGCACAAGTCTTTGGGGGTCGTCACTGATGAAGGCCCTATAGTCTTCTTCGTTGTCCTTTAATTACCTTTGGGTTACACATGCGCATCAAGCCAGTACATAGCCAGTACAGCCAATGTAAGCCAAGACTTACGTATCACTCCATCTACATATCAAGGCAATAAATCCCTTAGAATTAGCATTTGTTGGGACCGAACCAGGTTCTTGCTCATTTTTAGCACCTGTATCTTCAGCTTCTTTCCTGTGGTCCTTGAGAACAGCTGCTGGGAAGGGGGGTGGAGCCCATCCTCTCCCTCTCTTCTTTGGCATTACAACTTTTTAACTATTTATTATTCTCCAATATAATTACTGTATCAATATCAATTACTGTTTCAAATTTTATCAGCACGAATGATACCTATTTATCACAATAATGGACCTCTGTGCATTGTGTTTTAAGGCTTACAAGCAGGTATAGTGTTTGAAAGAAGCAAGCAGTGTTTTAACAAAAGCTACGTGTGCTTATAGTGGTTGCACAGAACTACTGTCAATATGCTTTTGCTTTGTGTGAGTGGTCAAAAAACTTTTCAAGTAAATTGTACCATTAAGTTCATTGCCTCCTGCCAGGGATGTGAGCTGCTGGCATCTTCCCACTATAACAACCATGTCATGAGACTGATGCTGGAAAACAAACAGCTCGAGGCTACAGCTTCACTGCAAGGCATCCGGCAGCCTTGAGGGTACAAAGCGAGCACAGGTCGCAGCTCCTCGTGTCCGGAGCGAGCCCGGAGCAGCTCTCCCAGGCCGCAGCCCCGCCCAGGCCCAGCTCCGGGCGCAGCCGGGGCCGCTCCGCCTGCGCGGGGCCGCTGCCGGGGCGCTGTGGCGGCTCCTCCCGCGGGGCGGAGCTGAGGCGGCCCCGGGGGCCCCGGCCCGGCCCCGCTGCGCTCCGAGCGCGGCCCCGGAGCGGCCCGGCCGAGGCGGCGAGGGACGGGCGGCGAGGGGCCGGGGGCATGGGGCGCTCCGGGAACGGGCGGACATCTCGGCAGAGGGGAGAGAGACGTGGCAGAGGGAGGAGTGAGCGGGAGAGGGGAGAGATGCTGGGAGGAGGGGGAAAATCCCAGGAGAGGGGGACGAGCCCGGGAGTAGGGGAGATCACGGGACGGGGGCGGGGGTGAGATCCGTGCAAAGGGTGGGTAGCCTTCCAAGAGGGTAGAGGCGGGGAAACAGGAAAGAGCCCTGGGAGAGGGGGGAGATCCTGGAAGAGGGAGGAGTAATCGGGAGAAGGGCAGATCCAGGGAGACGAATAAAGGCACTGGCTACAGCCCGAGAAAGGAGGGAGCTTGGGACAAGGGGTAGCTTAGGACTGGGGAAAACCCGAGAGAGAAGGGAGAACCCAGGAGACAGGGGACAACCTGAGAACAGGGAGGAGATCCGGAGTAGAGTGGAGAGGGCCTGGGAAAGCGGGGAAAGACATGAGAGAAGAGAGCCCAGTGGGAGGAGCCCAGGAGCGGAGGCTCCTGCAGGCGGACTGGGAACGCGGAGAGCCCGGAATCACGGAGTCCTGCAGGCGGGCCGAGAACGGGCGCGGGTCAGTGCGGTTCGGGAGAGCGCGGCTGCGGGGCTGGCTCCGGAGGCGGAGGCGCGTGGAAAGCGCTGCTCAGCAGCCCCAGCGGCGTTGAGAGCACAGCCCTGCCCGGGGAGGCAGCGCCACGGGCGCCGCTCGGCTTCCCAGCCCGGCCACGGCGCCGCTCGGCTTCGCCGCCGGATCCGCGGCAGCTCGGAGCATCGCTCCCTGCCCGGGCCCGAGGCTCACCTGCGCCAGGTGCACCAGAGCATCGCCTCTGCCTTGACAACCCAGAGCGAGCAGTGCCCGGCAGGGACTGCAGATGCTCTTTGGTGGCAGAGAAAAAAGAGCAAGGAATCTTCCATGGGAGAACCTAGGCAATAGGATGGGGTGTCAGTGTCCAATGTGTTCAGATGCACTCACAAGGATATTATTGCTCTTGGCTCAGAACATGGAATAGAAGTGGGCAGACACAAATCAGAAGCTGGTTGCAATATCCAGGGATCAGTTATCAGAAGAAAATGCTAAGCAACTGCTGGAATGCTTAATGGATGACTGATTACCCTTTGCCAAGTAATCTGGACTTGTTAGGGGCAGCATACTTATGTCTCAAAAATAACTCTAGAGATATTCTGAAGAAAATTTTGAAGAAAGGCTCATACACCCACATTTTATGCAGTTGCTGTGGGTTTGATGAATGGAATCTGCTTTAATGTCTTGATTTTCCTAAAGATTTGTGGGGTTTTTTTTTCACATGCATGCATGCTAAGTTTGAGAATCTAAGGTAAGGTCTTTTTATAGGGGATATGGAAGAGACAGGTCTTCAGCCAGCAATATGTCAGTGAGAGACAGCTGAGCGATGATTACTGAGAAGAAGAACAGGCCTGCAATAGAGGTGTGAGCTGCATTGCACAGCGCTTGCTGTGGGCCAGAGAGCACAAAGCAGGCTGGCCTGGTGGGCCTGAATATTTCTGCCAAACACTCTGCATCTCACACCTTTGCTCGGGCTCAGTGCAGAAATGCAGGACTGCAGGCGCTTCCTCCCGGAGCTGCGTGAGGCGCTGGCTCCTGTAGATGGGCCCTGCCCAGCTGTCCCTGCCTCACGCTGGCCTCGCTTCCCCTGGCACAAGAGCCGGGCCTGAAGGAGGCTGCCCTGTGCTCCAGCCTGCCGAGCAGCCCGGCTCCCTGCCCCGGTGCCCAGAGTGCTGCACACACTGCTGACCTTTGCCAGGAGTTGCAGGGCAGCCGGCAGAAGAGGAGGAATCCTCAGGCAGCCCAGCGGCCCTCGGCTGCCCTTGGCCTTTCTCTGCTGTTGGGCACACTCCAGACGGCCAATGCCTCCATGCTGGGCTGTGTCCAGCATGGCTGCGCTTCCCCTGGGCAGCTGCCAGCTGCCACCTGGGCTCTGAGAGTGGAGGATTCACCCGCTGCCAGGAACAGGCACCCAGGGCCCGGCTGCTGCCTCTTGCAGCTCCAAGGGCCTCCTTCCAGCCTGCCTCTGCCGGGGCTCAGCCTGCTCCGGCCTCTGCCGGGGCTCTGCTGGGGCTCCACCCCAGGCAAGGCCGGGCCCACTCTCACCTCCCAGGCGCTGACAGCTCTGCACCACAGGAGACATTCCTGAGCACCCTCTCTAATCTTTCTGCTTTCTCAGTTGAGCAAGGCTCTCCTCCAGCCAAAGAGATTATTGCATTTCGGGATACAAATCCAAGTGGCAGGAGCCCCAGTGCTCTCCAGTCACAGCTGAAGGCCTGCATCTGCACAGGGTGTTTGGGCTGCCTCATTCTTCTTTTGGTTTTGCCTTCAAATGCCATTGCCCTTTCTGCCTTTAAATAGAAAAACCAAAGCTGTCCAAAAACAGACCAGTGGGGGAGATTCCAAAGGCAGTGTGGTCTGTAGAGGATGAATGAAAAACATCCTTTTTCCTGACTTTCACACCATTCCAAAAAGACCGTGTCACTTTCCACCTTTAAGAAACAACAGATAATTCAGAAGCAATTCTTGAGCGTATTCGCAGAGTGAGAAGGAAGGGAATCTTCAAGGTGAGTTGTGGTTTCAGAAACTGTATTCATTTCCAATCCTACTCTGCAGTCCTATTAGACAATCCTACTCTAATCCTAATCCTAATCCTAATCCTAATCCTAATCCTAATCCTAACCTACAATCCTACTCTAAACTGGTGGACGAATAAATGGTCCTGATGTGGTTGTCACGTTGTTCTCTTCCTCCTCTTCTTCACTGAAACAATCAGCGGCACCAGGCTGGACGCAGGCTCAGCAAACGTTACAAATGGATGCTGCCAAAAAGGGAAAAAAACCAAATCAACAAAAAATAATGGACCATGACTTTCCAAGCTCAGTGCTTCACAGGATTCCTCTGGCTTATAGAAGGATGCAGGAAGAGGACCAATGGGACCATCTACACCTCCATCTTTATGTGCAGGACTTTGCCATCAGAGGCAAATGTGGCCCAGAATCCCACTCATCCATTTATTCAGGTGTCTTCATCTTGCTAGGATTTTTGCCTTGCCAGTGCTTTAGAAATGGTGCTTTCTGTCCTTGGAGTTTCTTCTTTTCAGGAATTTCTAAAGCCTCACACTGGTCCCTCTCTTTGAAAGACAGGCACTGTGCTGATTCCCACAGGGAGACAGAGCAGTGTCTACCTTTCCATGCCCTGCCCCTCGTGTGCTGGATGGCTCCTTCCTTCCCAGCAGGGCCAGCTCAGTGGCACTGGGCCCTGCAGTTCCCTCTCTGCCACACAACCCGGCAGTAACCCTGGCACAGTTCCCGTCTGCTTGTGCGTGCCAGGCAGCAGATGAGGCTAGGACAAGTCCCTCCCAGCTGTCCCTGTTTGCGTGGCAGAAACCT
The DNA here is from genome assembly GCF_028551555.1 of Melozone crissalis. Taxonomy (NCBI): domain Eukaryota; kingdom Metazoa; phylum Chordata; class Aves; order Passeriformes; family Passerellidae; genus Melozone; species Melozone crissalis. The sequence goes on along the minus strand of NW_026535783.1, from coordinate 12,874,194 downwards.
CTAAGGGTGGGCTGTGGGGCGCAAACCAGGGCCCCTCAGAGACTCACAGTGAGCCCCCCAAGACTCCTCCTGCCCACAGCCAAATCTCTGACCCCTAGGCTGGGACTGGCTTCCTTGGGTTCCTGCACCACCATTTCATGTCTCTGTACTCTGCATTGCTCTACTTCAATTCTTTTGCCATTAGATAAAATTGAACACCCCACCAAATGACAAAAGAGGGAGACTGAAACAGCCAGAGGAGCTCCATGACTCAGGAAATGCAGAGAGAGGCGAAGTTACTCCGTTTTGTGAAGAACAGGCCCCCGGGAGACTTTATTGCCACTTTCCAAGACTTCAGAGTGGCTTTGAAGAAAGTGAGTGACATCTTTTATAACAGGGCCAGTTACAATAGGATGTGGGTGAATATTTTGAAACACAAATAGGATCTAATCAGAACTTGTTTACTCAGAGCATGGTGCGACCCTCACACAGGTTGCCCCAAGAGCTTGTAGGTGCCCCATCCCTGCAAGCATTCCGGCTCCAGTGGGAAAGGGCTCTGAGCAACCTGATCTCTTTAAAGATGTCCCTGCTCATTGCAGGACACTTGCACCAGAGGACCTTTACAGGGCCCTGCCAGCCCAGCCCAGTCTAGGATTCCTCACCATTTTCATTTGAAGAGCACCAAGAATGGAGGTGAGGAGGAAGGGGGCTCATGTGATGCCTTGGACTTGAGTGGAGGAGGAGCCCATCCCTCAGAGCCTGTTTCACCTGCAGCCCCTTCACATTTTACCTGCAGGAGCTCCCTGGCAGACCAGCGCTGCTCCTCGTCTCTCTGCAGGCAGCAGCTCAGGAAGTCACGCAGGCAAGGCGAGAGTCGGTTGGGCTGCTGCAGCCGTGGGGTCCCTACTGTGGCTATCAGTTGCGTAGCCTGGAGAAAAAGGAGACACCAGGCTCCACTTGCTGCTTTCACATCTCTAAGTGCTCTCCCACCTCCCTTAGTTTAACCTCTGTTCTTCAGTGGCAGTTTCTGCCCTGGCAGAGACCCAGAGATGATTTTCCTTTACCAACCAAACACCCAAACCCTGATGCAGCCACAGCTTTTTCACCATCCCGCAGATCTTGCCTTGGCAGCTGATTTCATTGACTGACCTAGTTAGTGGGAACTACATCAGCAAAAGAACATGTGCTTCCCTAAGGATTCACACCAGCTTGAGAGGCTTTTTGGAAGAGGGACTGTGCTATACAAACTAATTTCAAGGCTTAGTACATGAAAGGCATGTCTGCAGTGCTTGTTGGTCCTTTAAGTGCACGTGCCCTAGAACAAAACTCATCATACTTTTTGTGCTTTTCTTGAAAACAATGGTAATTGGAAGGAAAGAAAGGGAATTCATCAATTAATCCCCAGGTAAGAAAATCAACATTTGCAATCTCATCTTCAACAGAGACACATTTAGATGCCTGCACAAATGTATTGGGATGAAAATTCCTGCTTGGGCACAAAGGAGCCACCTGCAGCTCTGTCTCTCAGCAGTCTGAAAATTGCAGCTTCCCATTTTGCAGCAAAAGGAAAATTGTCATGGTCAGAAGAAGGAGAGGTGCCATCCCTATGGCCACCCTCTGCTCACTTGGCTGCTCAAGTCAATGCATTAATGGTAGGCCCATGCCAGAAAGAGCCAGGAAACAAAGGGGAGGCTTTGGCAGCCTGTCCGCATCACCAGGCTCTGGCTTGGTGACACAGAGAATGTGCCTTTTGCTAGGAGAGAAACACGGTGACTGAGTGTTTCAGCAGCACTGTACAAGAAGCAGAAGAGACTCAGTGGTCTTTACACTCTCATGCCCAGGTTTCAGGCATGTTTCCCAGTGAGAAGAAACTGCTCAGGGAGTTAGGCTCATCTCTAAAGATCACAGTTTTAGAAACTTTGTTGGGTTTGTGTTGCCTTCCTTCCTTTCTGGAAAGATAACAGCAGTTGTCAGATGCTTCTTTTCTGCTCTTAAGGCCATCTCCACAGCCAAAGGACTGGAAGCACTTAAAAGGCAAAGGAAAGTGTTGCCTGAGAATAGAGTTTGTTTGGAGTTTGTTTGCATGTGGTAAGGCTTGAGTTCCCCCACTGCTGCAACCACAACTACAGCAGATGCTGATGTGTTGCAGGCACATTTTTAGGAGGGGTCCTTGGTGGAAGCAGTTCAGGCAGATGGCAATGGGCTTTTGTCCAATGGCACGCAGGACAACGGACAGGTGAGAAAGACAGTGGGATCAGTGAGTATTTGCTCCTTACCGTGATGGGACTTTGGTTCCAGTAGGGAGGTTCTTGCTCTATCATTTCAATCCCCACAATTCCAAAAGACCATATGTCCACTTTGGGACCATATGGTTGACATGTCAGCACTTCGGGCGCCAGCCACCAAGGAGTCCCGACTACCGAGCACCGTCTGCTCTGCTGAGGGCTGAGCTGAGTAGAGAGGCCAAAATCACCTGAGGAGAAAGCAAAAGACTGTTTCCATTTGAATTCTGTGCAATTAGGAAAGCAAGCCAAAGAATTCCCCGGTAGAAGTGTTTGAAAATGTGCTGTTGAATCTCCTGGCATTGGCGACTTTTAAACTCTCCCCATTTTTTACACTGTCTCCAGTAGTGTCTTTTGTTCTTTGGAAGCTTTAGACTTGTAACTCCCTCCCTCAGGAAGGGACACACACAGAGCAAGGCCACTCTTGACTGCTTGTTCCTTCTCCTGTCCCTGTGCACGTTGCAACTGTGCCCTCAGCTCACAGCGGGTGTCCCTGCGCTGCCACCAGCACCATTTTTGGGGAGCTGGCTGTCACTCCAAGCAGCCCCACCCCCACATCCCTGGAATGCTGCTCCTGACCAAGAATACACTGACCCAGCTTGACAGAACCATCGGTTTTGAGAAGGATGTTATCACTCTTCACATCTCTATGAATCACATGGTTTGTGTGAAGAAAATGCAGTCCTTGCAGGCACTGAGAGAGAAAACAGAAAGAGGAGGGCAAAAATGAGTGATGTGATTTCATCCCATAAGAAAGGCAACAAAGAATCCAAAAGATTCCCTCTCCAGGGAAATGGGCAGTAATGGCAGAACACAGTGCCACTGAGAGGAAGTGCTTGCTGCTCCAACACTTGCAGAGCAAGACCTTTCTGAGGAAAGGCATGTCAGCTTCTGAAAGAGCAACAGCCAGGATGCAAACCAGCCAGGATGACTGCTGCTGCAGTGCATGTGCTCAGAAGCAAAGAGCCTTTTGGCTGCACTCCTGTCCTTGGATGCTGAGGCCTGAGAGAAACGAGTCTCTCTCTTTTTTCTTTGCTGATCATTTCAAATCAAGCCACCAGCACCTTTGCTTTCACAGGCAAGGAATGCAGTGAAGACAGACTCCAGGCAAACATTTAGAGAGGCAAGGTGGAGAACAGCAAATAAAAAGACATGAGCCAGAGCAAGAATACAACAGCAGGAGAGAAGAGTACTGGCACTGAGTACAGGGAGTGCAGGGGCACTGGCAGGCCTTTCACTTGAGATGCTTTTACTTGCCCATAGCATAGCAGCAACACAGAACCAAAGCTTGGCACAGGAAATCACTGCAGGTCTGAGCCCCTGTTTCCCAGACAATCCTGCCCAAGCCCTTGGACACACAGATGGGATTGCTGACCTCGCGACTGATGGCTGCTGCCTCATCTTCATACAGGGAGGTCGTGCTGAGGATATCGTTCAGGGTGCCTCCGTCCATGTACTCCAGCACCAGCCAGAGTTCCTCACCCACAAGGTAGCTGAAAGAAGGAAACAAGGCTGTGGAGATGAGCATGCATGGCTATGTTGATTTTTGCTTCCAGGTTTCTTATTTCCAGATGCCTTTGTGACAAGGACAGAATCATAGGAATAGATATTCCCTCTTGGCTGTGCATTGTTTGCAAGCTGTGCAGTCTCAAGGAGAAAGGCACAGCTGTGAAAAAGGAGATGTCTTAGATGGCTGACAAGTGAAAAATGCAGTTTAGAAACAGCCCAGATAAAAAACCGTTCAGGCATGGTGTTTCTGGAAAGAAGCACCTAGTCTTCCTGGCATGCCCAGCAATGGCAAAGAGTGGCAACAATCCAAGGGAAATCCATTTTAGGAGGGTTCATCAGCACTTCAGAAACTTGAAAAAATCAATCCCAAATAAATGTGGAGGCAGTAAACTTCGAGGCTGATGACTAAGGAAGATACAGCTGATCCAGGTATTGAATAATTTTGGAATAATTTTCAAACTAGGTGTGCCAGGGAAGACTCATGCAGACAGGATGCACTCTCTTCTCATCCATTGGAGATGAGTAGAGAGATAGGAATAAATAAAAATTAACAGCTCTACTTTCTGCCACTGACCAAAGTGGGTTTTTAACCTCTCATGTTTGCTGTATGTAAATGCACACATGGGATAAGACCATAACCACTCACCTGTCTAAATAATTCACAACATTGGGACTCCTGTACCTCTTCATGATTTGGATTTCATTAACACTTCGTTCCATCCTCCTTGGTCCTTGAATATCTATTTTCTTTATGGCCACCTAAAATGACATTGAAAATCAGTAACTTGAGCAGTTGGCGGCAGGAGACAACAATGCACATGGAGCAAGTGATTTTGCAATGACAGAGCTGAGCTGTGCCAAACTGCCTTGTGATTAGGCACTGCAGTAATTAGGAACTGACATTCCAACAGCCTATTTCTCTTCTCCCTTGGGAACTCGTTACAGGACACGTGGGGCCACTGACATTTTGCCTTGTCCACTTGGTAACAGTTGTGTCTCAACTATCACACACAGACGTCTGAGCACAATCTCTGCTGCTCTTTCTAGGATTCAGAAGAAGTATTCCATGCCTTAATATTCTGTGGATACATCTTGGGCTATGGGCAGGGCTTAGGGCTTTTAGGGCACCTTGCAGATCTCTCCCCATGTGCAGTTGCCAAGTGCAGCACTGCGGGTTGCTAAGGAACTACCAGTAACTTTCCGATGGATTTGCTGGCAGCCAGAATCGAGAATTCAGGACTGTGAAGCTGTAGCCCCAAAGAGCAGGGAGGTGCTCTAAGGCACCACCTTTGTTTTAGCAATGGAGAGCGAGTGAGCGCGTCCTTGTCTGAAAGAAAGCGCTGCCCTGCGTGCCTGCCTTCCGGCAGCTGAGGAGGACAAAGTGCCAAATGTATTTTGCAGGCTGGCACCAGTCTGTGCTTCTTGTGCCTTTTCAGCACGGCTCTAGCCAAAGCTGCATCCACAGCTCACACCAGAGGGGAAAGCCCCTCAAGAGCAGCAGAGTCTGCAGGGGCTGTTGACATTTACCTCTCCTCCTGTGGCAGTGTCGAGTGCTTTAAACACCTCTCCAAAACTCCTAGAAACAAAAGAGAAGCAGAGAAAGGAGAAGCCATTTAGATCTTGCAGTGAAAGCCAGCCCACACAGGAGATCTGTGCTGTAAATGCCTAAAACCTGCAGGACACTGGAAGCATGGAGATGTCCTTGACAATGCCTTCTGAGCACACTTAGAAATTCTGATCAGCACTGACAATCTAAGCCCAGTGCCTGAACACATTTGCAGCTTGTCTGACTTCACGCCTGATACCTATTCCACCAGCAAAACACTTGATGCATAGTTATGTAAAATTAGCATTGCTTGGACTCACCCACTGCCAATATTTTCCAGTTCAATGTATTTGATGATGGGATTTTCCATCTTCACCATTCTCCCTGAGGGAAACAAAATGCAAGATGTTTACTTTAAAGCAGAGATCCCACCTTCTCAGAGATACAAAAGGCAGCCACACTGTCTGGGGCTCTGAGCCCTCGCTTGGTTAGCCAGCTCTGAGCTGGCTAACAACAACAGGAACAGGAACTGGAAACACAAGAAAAGAACAGCACGTCCACAGCGCAAGTCTGGCTGGCACAGAGACTGATTTCTTGCATCCTTTGAAGTCAGAGGCCTCTTGACAGCAGAGGAGTCTCCTCTCAGAGGAGACTGAGACCAGAAGAGAATACCTACCAAGGAAAATAAGTTTGTCATCTTGAAACGTTTAGGAGAGCTGGATCTAGCAGTGCCTTTGTTTTCTTGGCAATAAAGACTGCGAGATTTAGAAAAGGTTTCCGACTTGCTAAGATTAAATGCACCTGCACATCCAGAATCAATTGGTCTGAACAGATGTCAAGTTCAGAACAGGAGGAATATTGCCAAGTGTTCCCATCTTTTCCACCTTGCAGCAGTTTGCCATAAGAATGCCTCTGCGTTAGTAAACCAGAGCAGCTCATGCCAGAACCAATTGCGACGGGGCTTTCAGCATCAAGACCCTCACCCTTTATGAGCAGGCTGAGCTCAAAGACGCCCCTGCCCGTGCCCTGCGTGAAGAACCACGCCGCTTCTCTTCACCCTGACAGCGCGGATCAGTCGCTCCCATTGCACTCGCCCTCTCGGCACCGCACATGTCCCCATCTTCCCAACTCGGCACGGCGGGCACAGGCACAGAAGACAGCAATGCTCCTCAGGCACCCCTGTGACACAGAGAGCTGCCCAGAGCAGATGCTGACCCTCTTGTGAGTCCAGGCCGTGCGAGGCAGAAGCCGGCCCAGAGAAGGGGCTGCTGCCTCAGGCAGCTCCGCGCTGCAGCAGCCGGGCAGCAGCGGGACCCTCCCAGCTAAGGGAGGCTCCAGCCTCTGCAGTCCCTCCAGCCCCCAGGGACAGGGCAGCGACCACAACAAGGCTGGCAAAGCCCAAGCATGAGCACTGACAGACACTGATGGGAAGAAGCCACAGCCAGCCTGAGCCCTGTACAAGCTTTTGCCCCCATTCAGGACACAACAGGATGGGCTTTGAGATCAGCCCCACCGAGGTGTGGATCAGTGCCCTTTTTGTCCCAACAGGTGATGGTAGACACAGAATCCACTGGGCTCTCTTCTCAATTCTTCCAGGTCTTATCTGAGAGCACAGCACTGGCAGCTCGTATGGGCAAGAAGCAGATTCATTGGGTTGTGCTGCAGAATCACAAAGGGCTTGATTTGTTCTCCTGGAGACTGATCTCAGCAGGGCTTCTACCAGTGGCTAGAACTAAGGCAGTCACAGCCTTCTGCTGATGCAGGAACAATTCCTGCTTCTGCCTTCGGCAGAGAGGGAAGCCCAGGCAAACTCCAGCCAGTCTAAGCTGCCCTCAGAGGCAGCAGGAACACCCAGAGCTCTCTCTTGCTGCCTTGGAGCAATGCCAGCACTTCTGTGACACTGAAGTGAGGAGAACCCTTTGGTACAGCTCTGCTGACATGTGCACACAATACACTGTCCCTCAGATAAGAAAGATAGCAGACGTACTGTGTTGCTCCAGGGAGTCACCCGCCATCTCCAGTTGCTGAGCAGCAGCTGGGTCAGCACGGGAGGTGAACCAAGTGCTCAGGCTCCACGTCTTCGGCTGGGGAGCAAAGGCTCCTTGGGACAGCGATGCTGCAGCAGCTTCAGTGTCAGATTTGGTGTAGATCTGAGAGAAGAAATGAGTTGATGTCAGGAAGGTGTGGCAGAGATTGCCCTGAAATGCAAGAGAGATTGCCATTTGAAATGCAAGCCCTTAGGAAGCTGCTGTCAGCCACATGCAGAGATCCTCAACCGGATTGCTTTGGATGTCCACTTGTGAAACCAAATGCTCAAAACCAAAGGCTGGTTTTACTCAAGTTCATAGCCACTTTCTTGTTCTAAAGGATGACTGCAGCAACGACCGCTCCAATTCCTCCCAAAGACTCCTTTCCCCCTCCTAGGTCTGCAGATACATTTGCAGCTCCTCATTCTAATGTTCTACCTCCTGCCATGAAATTCTCTTTTTCTGCACCTTCCTTGGGACGTGCTTATCCTGCAGCATCTCTGGATGGTACAGTTCCTGGGCCTCATGCCAGCTTCGGGGCTCTTGGTTGCCCGTCATTTGCTGGAACTCTCTGCAGGCTGCCAGGTAGGATGGGGAACCTTCCACCTGAAGTCAAACAGAACAAAGCAGTCAGAGACTACAGCTTGTCCCCGTCAGCCAGGAGTCATCGACTGGGAAGAAAGTAAAGGACAGGAGGAGATTCACAAGGGATACAGACAGCTTGTAGCTCATATTCCAAATCTATGTGAATGACCATGTTCACCTGCAAAAACACCTCAAGAAACAAGGTCACCTGGAAGAAGCCTGCAGGAGTTCATTGGGATGACTGCTGGCTAAATGGCCAAGGGAGTAATGCCACTGTCTAGAGCATCAGCTGAGATTCAGCAGAGCAGGAAGTGTCCTTGAGAGCAGCTCTGACAGAGGCCTCATCAGGATGGCACTCAGAGGCAACACCCCACCCCCCTGCTGCTCTGCACTGCAAAGGCAAGGAGGGCAGAAACCACCCCTTGGGTGACTGCAGTGCCTATTGATATTTCACTCGCTTTTCTAAAGCCTTTTGCTCCTGAAGGAGGCAATTAATTTTCTCTTTGATGATTTTAATTTTTTTGTCTGGCCTCTTCTTCCTTGCCTTGATCCTAGCCTCAGTTTCCTGCAGCTGCGCCGGCACCTGTTTTTCCATGTGCTGTAAATAACAACGGAAAGGACTCTCTTTCATGAGTGGAGTGGCTGCCATTCTTTCATTCACCTGTTTTTGTTGACTGTCCCTCTGCATAGGGAGATTCTTCTCCTCTTGGATGTCTTCATTCCCCCTCTTCACTGCCATGTCACTCTGAGCTTCGGGCAGCTCTGCTTGTGGTTCTACCTTGATGTTCTGTGCACACAAATGCAGAGCAAGTGACTGGGAGCTGCCATCAGACTCAGCTTTTCCCTCTTTTAGCCTCAAAATCACATTGGTTCATCCCCTTTCTTCTGCTTCCCTACCCACATCTGCTTCCATTGAACCCTCCTGTCCCAGGGCTGTTCTCTGCAGATTCCAAGGCTCTGTGCTTCCAGTGCCTGTGGGATTCCTGGCCTCCTCAGTCCCAAGAGCTGTTGTTTATGCCCTTCTTCCTGCCCTTCCCTCTGTGCCCTGGCCAGTCAGGCTTACCTGGTCTTTCTCCTGTGGCACTTCCACCTGCTGCCCGAGCTGCTCTTCCTGCTCTCGGGCAGGGAACAGCTCTCCCTGAGTCTGGCATGGTGTCTCTGATGAAGCACTCTGCTCCTGCTCTCTCTCTAGAAGCACCTGCACAGAAAGCAAGAGAAGATGGGTTTCAGCTTCCCATATGACCTTTGTGGGCCAAGACCCAAAGACTGCTGGGCTGAAACGTTCCCAAAGCACTGTGCTGCCGCTCTGCTGGGTCATTCTCTGTTTGAGGGGAGGCACAGATTCCAAAGTGACCCTGGCCCTACAATCAGGGGCCATCTGGGACTGAAGCTGCAAGAGCCTCTCAGGCAGCTGACAGGGAAGGTGTGGCATTTCTCAAGGGTCTGGTAAGGGCCTCCCTCTGCTTCTACCATGTCCTGTTTGTCTCTCCTCAAGGGATGCATTTAGGTGAGCACTGCATCTTCCACTGCTTTGGAGCAGAGCCAGGAAGATTCAAATAGATAGATAGATAAACAGATCTCACTTTTATAATCTCTCTTTACTATACTGTGGGATTTACATTCTTTGAACGGAGAGAGATCTAGATCTCTCTCCTAGGTTTTTTTTAAGGAAAGGTAGTGAGAAACTTAGAGAAGAAGAGAAAACAATATTATCTCTACTTGCTGTTCTTTTTGTTTAGTACATGAAGAATGTGTATAGTGATTGTTTACTGAAAGTGATTTGTTAATTGCATTTTAGGGATAGTTGTTTAGATTGATTAGGTAATTAGATAAAAGACTGTGTGGAGACAGTCACTTGTTTTTCTTTAGTATCTTTTTAGTATAGTATTTCTTTACTATAGTTTTACATAGTACTAGTGTAATATAACGTAGCTTAATAAAGCATTTGCTTAAACTTCTACATCATGGAGTCAAAGCATATTTTTCGCCACGTGGGGGGTCACCCTGAATCAATAATGTCCTTTCTGTCGCTACACACATCAACAGTCGGTAGCAGTGCCCCAATCAGAAGCCATCCTGAACTTGCTCTCCTGTTGCTTCAGTAACCCACACTCTTGGGGAATCTGGAGCATGTGGGTCCTTATGGAATGCAGTCAGACCCAGAGCACTGCACTGGGAACTGCACTCTTTGTGCATCTGTGCTCGGGCAAGTTCTTCTCTTGCACTTGACCACACTGATGGTGCTAAAGTGGCTGGAATCAGAAATGCAGCCCAGCCCCTCCCACCTCCTCTAATCTCTGAGGGCCAGCTGGAATTTAAACGCATTGATTTCCTGCTCAAGTCCAAAACAGCACACACTGATTCCCTGGGCTGCCAAAAGACACGGGAGCCGTTGACTGGAAAATGATGGGCAAGCCCTGCTGGCCGGTCTGGCACCAGAGCAGCTCGTTCTGCACCAACATCCCTGCCCCAAACTATGTGTTCTTGCGCATAAATACTGCATTATCCAGAACTGCCTCTTTGAAAACTAAAATTCTAGGAGAATTTCTGCTGGTGCTGTAAAAGTGCAGGAAAGACTGAGACAAAGCTCCCTTGCTCCCTGGAGAAGGAGAAATTGCACCAGGGTTCTCTTTCTATCAAACAAAGAAATCAACAAAATATGAAAGTGTTACTCACACCACGGTCTAAAGCACTTGGATGCAGTGAGGGGATGTCTGGAAGGGAAACAGGCCTTGCGCTGAGCTTTGGATCTATGGATCTAAGGCAGCGATTTATGGAAGTCCGCCTGAAGGTGCCTCATGAGCCCCCCATTGTCCAGGCTAAAGCTCCCTCAGCACCTCCTCCCTGGCCTTGTGCTGCACCCCCTTGCCCAGCTCCCCTGTCCTTCTGTGCACACGCTGCAGCCCCTCCATGACTTTCTGCTCCCCAGGGCCCATAAGTGCACACAGCACTCCAGCTGTGGCCGCAGCGCTGCCCAGCACAGGGCCACGCTCACTGCCCTGCTCCTGCTGCCCCACTGCTGCTGGCACAGCCACCATGCCCTTGGCCTTCTTGGCCCCCTGGCCACACGCTGCCTCATCTTCAGCTGCTCAAGGCCGCCAGCCCAGCATCCTTTTGGCCCACGTGGCTCCCCAGCCACAAAGGTGCCCATTTCACTTCAGATACAGCAGGCATCATTGCAAGATGGCCTTCCTGTTCTAACACCTCATGTTCCAAGTAGATATTAGCCACTGCCCCTTCTCACCAGCGAGGGCTCCTTGTTGAGCTCCACGTGGCATCTGAGCTCCGGGTGCAGCCTGTCCCCGCACTCGCTCAGCAGGTGCCTGGACACAACCGACAGGGCGCTGGCACTATGCTTGTTCAAGTGCAGACCCTGCAGGGCCGTGACAGCCTCCGGCCTGCCCTCTGCCACTGCCCTGACAGAGTCTGCTGCTCGCTCCGGGGAGGCTGAGGTGACATCAGCCCCTGCCTGCAGCTCAGCCGTGCCCTCGGTGGTTGCGGCGCTGGTATTTCTGCGCCCAAGGCCCAGGAACCTCTGCAGTATCTGCAACAGAAAGAAGGGCAGGAAGAGAGGGACGTTCCATGGCCTGCTCCAAGCACAGCGCTGGGCCTAGCAGTGCCAGAAGGCCCAGCCCAGGTGGGGATGGCCACAGGTACCTGCGCTGGTCTGTGGAAGCAGCCGTGAGTGGGGTCCTGCTCTTCTGCCCCATCCTTGCCCGCATCTGGCAAAGAGCAAATGCAGCCAGAGCTGAGGGGCTGCGGGAGAGGCCGGAGAACATGGCCCAGCCCTGCATGGCCCAGGCAGGGACAACCCCTGGGTGCCCAGGGGACAGAGCACAGCCAGCAGGGGCAGCCCCAGCCCCTCTTACGTCCTGTCTTTGGGGACATCCTTAGGGGCAGGGATGGGATGGGGCCAGGCCGGCCGCAGGCACCAGCTCTGCGGCCCGGAGCTGCCACTCACCGTCCTGCACTGGCTGCAACTTCTCCGGCTCTGCAGGCTGCTGTGCTGGGGAGGCTGCAAGCCCTTTCTTTTTCTTGCCCCGAAGCACCCTGAAGAGCCTGAGTACTCTGCCTGCCATCTCGCTTTTTAGTCTCTAGACAACTTTGAGCCTGATACCTGGGAAAAGCTCTGATTGAGAAAGTCCCGCAGTCTGGCCGCAAGGCCAGCCGCAGGAATTACGCCTTGGAAAAGCTGCGGGTCAGTGACGAAAGAGCTGGCTGTGTGGGGCTCCTCACAGCACAGCTCTGCCACGTCCTCTCCTCTCACGTGCACCGAGCACTGTGGCGTTGCTCCGTCACCGCCAGCGGCCACTTCACCACGTGTCACAAAGGGCCCTGTTCCATTCCGTTCCATGGTAACCGTGCTGTGCCGTGTCAGCAAGGGCCCTTGGACACGCTGCCAAGTGCTCTGGGGCTACCCCAACCCTGCCCCAAATGCCTCTGATTGGAACAAATCCATTGCCCCAAGTGTATAAGACATCCTGGGACACAGCAAGCCCAGCCAAGTGCTCAGGGGAGGACTCTCCACGGTGCCAGGCCAGCACAGGCTGGCTCTGGAGCAGAGCAGCTTCCAGCAAGCACGGGGCAAACACATCTTGCCAAGAGTTAAAACTCACCAGATAGGGGAGGTGGCATGAATGTGTGCATCAAGGCCTTTGAATTCACAGCTCCCCAAGACAGCTTTGGGGCACTTGGCTGGACAAACAGGATCCGGCTCAGACCTGTGCTCAAAGGCGGGCAACAAACCCTGCCGCAGGTGCTTGGCTTGGTCTCTGCAGGCCCAGGCAGATGCCAAAGCTGCTCTTCACATCCTTCCCCTGCCCCTCAGCCAAGTGCGAGGACTGAAGGAAACACAGGAAGTCAAATGGAGACACTTGCACCTGTCTCATTGGGGGCTCCTGGGGAAGCAGTTTCCTTGGCAATCAAGCCCCTCTCTTCCAAGGGCACTCCCCAAATGTGTACATTTCCTGGGCAACACCAACCTGCCCTTAAGTGCGGGGTGCGGAGGTTCATGGGCATCACACCATAACCAATATGATCCAGTGAAGCTAAATTTATTATTCCTAAAAGGAGTCTATTTATAATAAATCTCTACTGTCTATGCCTCTCTAGCTAATATATGACAGGTTAATCCTAGTTGTTCACACTTCTAAAATAGAATGCGGATTGGATTATCTAAGTTTTCATGTGTCTTGCTGGGGTTGTATGGCCCCCCCATGGCTCACTTTCCCAAGCTTGCTGACAAACATGCTAAGTCCTGATGACTCTTCTTCTTGCGTCTTCTTCAAGGATATACCAACCCCATTTCTGAATATGTCCATAATTCATTCTTTGTGAACGTGTCCATTATTGCAAGCAGGCTGGATTGTGCATCGGCTCAATAAGGCCGTTGTCTTGCAAAAACTCCTCCACCTGCAAAATATCTTCAACAGTTCCCCGCTTTTGGTTTTGCACAAGCCAGACTGATTTAAAAGCACGGTCAATTTCTTTTTGCCCACAGCGTAGTAAGCAAAGCACTATTAGCAGAAATGAAAAAAGAATGAAATACAAAGCCAATAATATGTAAGATTATTTATTCATTACATAGCCAAGAATACCTAATACCAAAGCATACTAAGTCCTTGAGCCAGCCTCTTATTTCCCAGGATTTTAGCCATTCATCCAAAGAATTCAAAACAACTGTCAGCTTTATCATCTTCTCCTTAAGCAATGACACTTTCTTGTCCATAGATTCAGAGTGCTCAGAGAGATTCATGCAACACATCCCTTCAAAATCTTCACACCCATCTCTCTGTGCTAGCAACAAAAACACTATTGCAGCCCTATCCTGTAATACAGCGTGGCGTATGCTACCTACATCAGTGGTAAGCTCATTCAGTATTGCAGATGTAATGTTAATTGGTTGGTCTGTCCAACAAGCCAATTGTTTGAATTGTGTAAGGGCCTGTGATGAAGCTACTCCTGGTGTAAAAAGTGATGCCAGTATAACCAAAGGCATATTCTACAATTCTACATTATCCTTACAGTCTGAGCCTAATAGATGCACACTACGTTTTGCACATTGGAATTTGTGCCTGATGTCAAGCATCTGTTGAATGCTAGAGGCAAACAGTGTCAATTTCCCAAAATAGCACAGTCCTCCTCATGCTTTCTCAGGAATCGCAGGCTAAGTTTAATCTCCACAAATGAGAAAAACTCCAGGAGGTGACATCCTTGCAGATTTTGGTTTTAGGGATACAACCATGTCCAATTGGCACAGTCTGCCGTGGTATTGTAATACCAGGAAGAAACAGGAGATATCCAAGTGCCATCATCACCGGGTTTTCCTGATTTCTCCCTAATCAGCTCTTTACCCCTGTGGTACTCATAGAACAAACAGTAATTTCCCGGTACTGATGCCAAAATATCTAATTCCTGTGGTCACTCTCTTGTAGTATTTAAACCTTGAACGATTGTAAATGCCTGAATTCCTAACGGATTTCTAGGGATGCTTTGTTTTTCACACCAAATTTCTGTGATCATCCCATTTTGATTAGTGCACCAATTTGAACAGGCCTTACTTAAGTTGCCATAAATTTGAGCTCTGGTCTAATTTCCCATTTCTTCCATTGAGTCTAAAGGAATTCCAATGAAACAGGTGCCAAATGGATCTGAAGGTGGAGCTAGTGATAGGCAGAAAGGTTCCTGCGTTGTTCTGTTAGCCTATGGAATCCTCATGTTAGCTCGCTGCTTTATCTTGTATACCCCCTGCGTTTCTTAATCACTCCACTAAGCAACATTGTTAATATTTGCCAGACTGGTGCCATTGTCGCCCTTGTGGTCCATCATGCCTGCGCTTTGCCCAAACTGCTTTAGCTTGTTCTCACTCCAAATCTCTCAAGTGATGTGTTTGTGGTATTGCTATTCTTCCTCTACATTCTGTAGCTAGTATCTTGCTCTCTAGCACAATTTGATTTACTACAGCAATTAAAGCAAGTTTAAACTGCAATTGCAGTAACAATCTTTGCGTATATATTTCTATCAAAGATACATCTTAGAGAAAACTCTGATATCTTCGTGAGTTATGCCTTAAAAATTTAGCTAATGCCATTCTCGGGGTACTAGTGTTAAGTGTGTAAGAGCAGTTATTGCATATTATGTTGATAGGCTTAAATTATTGCTTTTCCCTCGGACCACTAATCAATTATGTTCTTGACAAACTTGTCGCCAAGTTTTTTAGTTACACTTGATACAATGAACCTTAAGCCATGGCTTACATGCACAACTATGCAGATACCAAGCATTTTCTCTCTTATTTACAACTTGTGAGGGAAGTGAAGGTCCATGTTGCTGGAATCCAACGAATGCCTTTATCTGTAAGTAAACACATAGACCTTCTTCCTCTTCATTTCACTGTAGCTGGTCCTTGCCACAACCCTGCTGCTGGACTTTTGAACATGACCTGAATGCCGTCAGGCAATTCCTCCCTTGGATTATGTGTGAGGGCATGATGCACAAGAATATGTGCATCTTCCCTATCTCCTGCTGTTCTGAGCTAACTTGGCACAAAATTGGCTTTAGCTGTTTTTTTCTCAGGGGATAACCCTGGAGTTCCCCCTTTTTGTTTTTGCAGCATGTCCTTGAACATCTGATGGGCACGCTCAATAATTGCCTGTCCAGTAGGATTGTGAGAAATACCAGGGTCATGTCAAATACCCCATAAATTACAGAAACCTTTGAATCTTAAGGAACATCAAGCAGGACTATTGTCAGTCTTAATTGCTAAGGGGACACCTAATGCGGCGAAGAAATTGAACAAATATTTCTCAACATGACGTCTCACCTGTTAAGGGAGTACCCTATAAAACACAAGCATAGGTATCAATGCAAACATGTACCAATTTTTCCTGACCAAATTCTTATACATGAGTTACATCCATTTGCCATAACTGCGAGTGCTGAGTACCCCTAGGGCTAACACCATGCCTAAACCAATGCCATCTCGTTGACCGGTCAGGACAGGATCACGCAATACTAGAAGCATCAGCAAAGGGAATAGCAAATTGTTTACCTAACATTTTTGCAGATTGATGAAGAAATACATGGGAGGTTTTGGCCTGTCAGCCTGTACCACTTCCCTGTCACCTCTGTGCCACCATGGCCCTCGGCTGCCCCACAGCCCTCAGCCCCAGCAGCAGCTCAGGGTCAGCGTCCCTTTGGCGCCACCGCCCCCTCAGCCCCCTCAGCCCCCTCTGTCTCACCGTCCTTCAGCAGCTCCTCAGGGGACAGGGCCTGGGGCAGCGGCAGCTCCCACCGCTCCAGGGACAGCCGGGGCTGGAAGTGCTGCTCCGCCCGGCCCGGCCGCCAGCTCGGACCCAGCACAGGGACAGGGGACACAGGGGGAACCGGGGCAAAAGCAAGAGGTGAAAAAGGCAGCCGAGGAGGGAAAGAGGTAAAAATGCAGCCTGGGCTTACACAGCTCAATCTATGCATCTAAACTTCCACATACCTCTTACTAAATAACTAAGCATATTTCTAGAACTATATCTAAGCATCTAAATTTAAGCATCTAAATGTAGGCGTCTAAATGTAGGCATCTAAATGTAACTCTATTAATGTATAAATGTAGATCTCAAAATCTAGAAATGTAACTAATTCTATCCCATCTAGAACAATAGAGATTAATTTAACTATATAGATGTATATATATGCACATATAAACACACCTCTGTAAATCTATAAATGTAACTATATGGATATAGAAAGAGAATTGTAGAAATCGATAATTCTATGTGTACACTAAGGGATTCCACCCGTCTGATGCTCACAGGCTCTCCCTCTGGTCCTTCTTCCCATGCAGGGCAGCCCTCCTGACAAGGCAGATCAGCTGGAAGTCTGGGAAGCAAAGGGAACACTGTGTCAATATTGGCCTCTCTGCATTATTTGCCCTTTTGGAATTAACTGCCCTTCTATCAAAGTCTGTAAAAGATGGGCCGAAAGGCAAAATCTCACTTGGCAATTTGTAGCCTGCTCTTCAAAGAGCCAGACTCCTTCCAGAAGTTTATAACTTGTGAAGTTTTGAAGTATCCCAATACACTGAAAGCCCTCAGTGTATTGGGATACTTTCGCAGGGCCAAGGGCCCCCATGAGAGCTTGAAACACAGACAGACCCAGCTGCCACAAAGAAGCCCAGCCTGGTTCTTTCTCTGTGCTGACAGAGACACCTCAGGGATGAACAGCTGGGTGACAAATGACCAGGTAATATTCGCTGAGGCATTTATGTATTAGCTGATGGACGTTGTTAGTGATTATAAGTATTTAGAAATAGCATCAGTTAGAACTCTTTTAGCTGCTTGTAATATAATAGAATCTATCAGCTTAAGTTTGCACTGCGTTGCTCATAGAAACAGTAGCGTAATGAATATAATATCTATGCATCACGTATGGAAACAACTGTGTGATGAACATATTGTGTTATAGACCCTAGCAAAACATAACGGGAAAAAAGGCTTGTGTGTAACTAAAATCAGTGTAAGGCTGTCCACTGACCAACCTGTCCAAGTGATAAAATAATCCTGACACAAACCAGAGCACCAGAGGACAATTAGAGAATGTCATGTGAAATTTAGGGAGAACCTACTAAAGCCTTATCAGAGGATGTGAAACAGCAGGAGACACAAGCAGAAATAAAATATGTTGACATGATGCACAGGATGTCATGCAGTAAACCTGAGTGCGAAGCAGTCAAATTAAGGAGTTCCCAAAAGATCAGAAAATTCCGAAGAATGCTTGAAAAATTCATGAAACACATGAATATACTTGCCTCTCAGCAAAGTAACACCATAAAGCTAACACTGACACTTAGCACCAGGTGTTGTTTGGGTGTTAGCCCCGAGCACCACAGTGCTGCAAATATTGTCTTTTTTTATCCTATCAGTATTAAAATTTAATAATTCTAAGCAGTGAATTCTGTTTCTCACAGCTGTGAAGGAAAGAGCTCCCTAACAGGACTGCAGGCAGCACCAGCTTTGCTCAAGGATGCAGACCCAAAGTGCTCTCTCTCACCTTTAGCTCTCACTAATTTTAAGGGGTGATTTCAGATTTTCGTTGAGCTCCTGGATTTGTGAGTAATGATTTCCTTGGCCTCAGAGCTTCTGCTGCTTGTATTTTTAATGTATCTCACTACAGCTATCAGCAGAGTGGCACTACATGGATTTAATGCTTGGAGACAAAAAGCTCAGATCTCTACACTGACCTTTTGCTGGGCTTTTCCTCTCTTGCTTCAAGAGTCACTCAGGGTTGCCTCCAGAGCACTGACATCCTGCAGCAAACTTATCCCCACGGACATCAGCACAAAACTGGGACACCTGGCTTGGTGACACAACTGCCACAAGGTCAGGTTTATTCCCTGCTCTCTTGCCCCAGCAGAGGACTCAGTGTCAGAGCCTCTGGAGAAGCGTGGAGGGCAGGGCTCAGGCAGGTTGTGCCCGTGCACGATTTGAACTCAAGGCACCAGGAAGCACCAAGCCTGCAGACAGGAACTCAACCCTTCTCATCTCCCTCACTGCCAGAGGCAGGCTCAGAGCAGCCATCTCACCCCTCTCTGAACCAGTGGGACCTCTGTCCTTACCAAGCTCCTCGCGGTCCTGGGAATTGTTCCTGCGGCTCTCGGTGCCAGGCAAAGCTCCCTCTGCTGCAGCTCTGCCCACAGGCTCCCCTCCTGAAGACTCAGGGGCAACAATAATATTGCCCTTGAAAGAGAAACAGACAGGCAGAAAACCTTCCACCACTTACAAAAAACACCTGGTCCAAAAACTCCATGGCTCACACACTTCATCCCTTCTTCCTAACAACAACTCTGGGACCCAAAGCCCTTCAACAGTCAGAAAAATTGACTTCTCAAACACAGTCCAAAAGCTGTCAGAGCTGACAGTGTTGAACATGGGGGTGACACTGAACACATGAAATGGCTGCTAAGCAGGAGTCCTGCCAGCTCCTGGCAAAGGGATGTGCTTCTTCCTCCACAGCCCTGAGCACAGCAGTCTCATCCAGGCTGCAGCTTGGCAGGGACAGCATGGGAACACACATCTCTTCCCACAGAGATGCCCAAGAGCAAGGGGAAAGAGCTCTGCAACATGGACAGCAAGACTGGCCAGTTTGCCCAGCTGAGGATTTCCCAGATGGAAACTGGACTGCAGGCAGCAGCTTACTGAGAGGACAAGAAAGCTGCAGCTGCAGCCCAGCCCCAGCCAGGGCTCTGGGAGCGCCCACACGCACGGCAGGGCTCACACAGCAGCAGCAGCTGCAGCCCAGCCCTTGCTTTGCCTTGGCCTTCCCACCCAAAAGAGGCACAGCCCACATCTGCTGCTGCAACAGAGGCACCTCTGGCGTGCCCCTCCCTGCCCGGGACACTGGGCCTTCAGTGCCACTTCCCCAAACACTCTTCTCTTTTTCCCATCAAACAAAGCCCCTTAGAACCTACAAAGCTTCCACTTCCTCCCCACAAATGCTGCTGCATCAGCGGTTCTTCCCAGTACATAAGCAAAAGATACCGCGGGGTACGGAGGGCAGAGTTCTTGACCCTTGCCACTTCACGTACGAGCTTGCCAAGTGATAATCATCCCTTATACGCCATATGTCAATACCATCTTCTCCTATTTTCGGTTCGTCACTTTTCTGTCTCCGCCTTCCTCACCACCTTTACCACGCATGCGCCACCACTCAGTTTGGTGGTCACACAAGTCTTTGGGGGTCGTCACTGATGAAGGCCCTGTAGTCTTCTTCATTGTCCTTTAATTCACCTTTGGGTTACACATGCGCATCAAGCCAGTATATAGCCAGTACAGCCAATGTAAGCCAAGACTAACGTATCACTCCCTCTACATATCAAGGCAATAAATCCCTTAGAATTAGCATTTGTTTGGACCGAACCAGGTTCTTGCTCATTTTTAGCACCTGTATCTTCAGCTTCATTCCTGTGGTCCTTGAGAACAGCTGCTGGGAAGAGGGGTGGAGCCCCTCCTCTCCCTCTCTTCTTTGGCATTACAACTTTTTAACTATTTATTATTCTCAAATATTAATTACTCTATCAATATCAATTACTGTTTCAAATTTTATCAGCACGAATGATACCTATTTATCACAATAATGGAGCTCTGCGCATTGTGTTTTAAGGCTCACAAGCAGGTATGGTGTTTGAAAGAAGCAAGCAGTGTTTTAACAAAAGCTACGTGTGCTTATAGTGGTTGCACAGAACTACTGTCAAAATGCTTTTGCTTTGTGTGAGTGGTCAAAAAACTTTTCAAGTAAGTTGTGCCATTAAGTTCATTGCCTCCAGCCAGGGATGTGAGCTGCTGGCATCTTCCCACTGTAACAACCATGTCATGAGACTGATGCTGGAAAACAAACAGCTCGAGGCGCGTTCCTCAGCAGTCCCGTCCGTTTCGTGATTCGTACAGAGACCCGCGGCCAGCAATACTCAGCTGAGGACCAGAAGAGAGCGGAATAGCCCGGGCACTGCAGCTTCACTGCAAGGCATCCGGCAGCCTTGAGGGTACAAAGCGAGCACAGGTCGCAGCTCCTCGTGTCCGGAGGGAGCCCGGAGCAGCTCTCCCAGGCCGCAGCCCCTCCCAGGCCCAGCTCCGGGCGCAGCCGGGGCCGCTCCGCCTGCGCGGGGCCGCTGCCGGGGCGCTGTGGCGGCTCCTCCCGCGGGGCGGAGCTGAGGCGGCCCCGGCGGCCCCGGCCCGGCCCCGCTGCGCTCCGAGCGCGGCCCCGGAGCGGCCCGGCCGAGGCGGCGAGGGACGGGCGGCGAGGGGCCGGGGGCATGGGGCGCTCCGGGAACGGGCGGACATCCCGGCAGAGGGGAGAGAGACGTGGCAGAGGGAGGAGTGAGCGGGAGAGGGGAGAGATGCTGGGAGGAGGGGGAAAATCCCAGGAGAGAGGGACGAGCCCGGGAGTAGGGGAGATCACGGGACGGGGGCGGGGGTGAGATCCGTGGCAAAGGGTGGGTAGCCTTCCAAGAGGGTAGAGGCCGGGAAACAGGAAAGAGCCCTGGGAGAGGGGGGAGATCCTGGAAGAGGGAGGAGTAATCGGGAGAAGGGCAGATCCAGGGAGACGAATAAAAGCACTGGCTACAGCCCGGGAAAGGAGGGAGCTTGGGACAAAGGGTAGCTCGGGACTGGGGAAAAGCCGAGAGAGGAGGCAGAACCCAGGAGACAGGGGACAACCTGTGAACGGGGAGGAGATCCGGAGTAGAGTGGAGAGGGCCTGGGAAAGCGGGGAAAGACATGAGAGAAGAGAGCCCAGTGGGGGGAGTCCAGGAGCGGAGGCTCCTGCAGGCGGACTGGGAACCCGGAGAGCCCGGAATCACGGAGTCCTGCAGCCGGGCCGAGAACGGGCGCGGGTCAGTGCGGTTCGGGAGAGCGCGGCTGCGGGGCTGGCTCCGGAGGCGGAGGCGCGTGGAAAGCGCTGCTCGGCAGCCCCGGCGGCGCTGAGAGCACAGCCCTGCCCGGGGAGGCAGCGCCACGGGCGCCGCTCGGCTTCCCAGCTCGGCCACGGCACCGCTCGGCTTCGCCGCCGGATCCGCGGCAGCTCGGAGCATCGCTCCCTGCCCGGGCCCGAGGCTCACCTGCGCCAGGTGCACCAGCGCATCGCCTCTGCCTTGACAACCCAGAGCGAGCAGTGCCCGGCAGGGACTGCAGATCCCCATTGGTGGCAGAGAAAGAAGAGCAAGGAATCTTCCATGGGAGAACCTAGGCAATAGGATGGGGTGTCAGTGTCCAATGTGTTCAGATGCACTCACAATGGTGCTTTTGCTCTTGCCTCAGAACATGGAAAAGAAGTGGGCAGACACAAATCAGCAGCTGGTTGCAATATCCAGGGATCAGTTATCAGAAGAAAATGCTAAGCAACTGGTGGAATGCTTAATGGATGACTGATTACCATTTGCCAAGTAATCTGGATTTGTTAGGGGCAGCATACTTCTGTCTCAAAAATTACTCTACAGATATTCTTAAGAAAATTTTGAAGAAAGGCTCATACACCCACATTTTAATGCAGTTGCTGTGGGTTTCATAAATGAAATCTGCTTTTATGTGTCAATGTTCCTAAAGATATGTGGGGGTTTTTTTTCACACATGCATGCATGCTAAATTTGAGAATCTAAGGTAAGGTCTTTTTATAGGGGATATGGAAGAGACAGGTCTTCAGCTAGCAATATGTCAGTGAGAGATAGCTGAGCGATGATTACTGAGAAGAAGAACAGGCCTGCAATAGAGGTGTGAGCTGCATTGCACAGCGCTTGCTGTGGGCCAGAGAGCACAAAGAAGTCTGGCCTAGTGGGCCTGAATATTTCTGCCAAACACTCTGCATCTCACACCTTTGCTCGGGCTCAGTGCAGAAATGCAGGATTGCAGGCGCTTCCTCCCAGAGCTGCGTGAGGTGCTGGCTCCTGCAGATGGGCCCTGCCAAGCTGTCCCTGCCTCACGCTGGCCTCGCTTCCCCTGGCACAAGAGCCGGGCCTGAAGGAGGCTGCCCTGTGCTCCAGCCTGCCGAGCAGCCCGGCTCCCTGCCCCGGTGCCCAGAGTGCTGCACACACTGCTGACCTTTGCCAGGAGTTGCAGGGCAGCCGGCAGAAGAGGAGGAATCCTCAGGCAGCCCAGCGGCCCTTGGCTGCCCTTGGCCTTTCTCTGCTGCTAGGCACACTCCAGACGGCCAATGCCTCCAGGCTGGGCTGTGTCCAGCACGGCTGCGCTTCCCCTCGGCAGCTGCCAGCTGCCACCTGGGCTCTGAGAGTGGAGGATTCGCCCGCTGCCAGGAACAGGCACCCAGGGCCCGGCTGCTGCCTCTTGCAGCTCCAAGGGCCTCCTTCCAGCCTGCCTCTGCCGGGGCTCAGCCTCCTCCGGCCTCTGCTGGGGCTGTGCTGGGGCTCCACCCCAGCCAAGGCCGGGCCCACTCTCACCTCCCAGGCGCTGACAGCTCTGCACCACAGGAGACCTTCCTGAGCACCCTCTCTGATCTTTCTGCTTTCTCACTTGAGCAAGGCTCTCCTCCAGCCAAAGAGATTATTGCATTTTGGGATACAAATCCAAGTGGTAGGAGCCCCAATGTTCTCCAGTCACAGCTGAAGGCCTGCATCTGCTCAGGGTGTTGGGTTGCCTCATTCTTCTTTTGGTTTCGCCTTCAAACGCCATTGCCCTTTCTGCCTCAAATAGAAATACCAAAGCTGGCCAAAAACAGACCAGTGGACCAGATTCCAAAGTCAGTGTTCTCTGGAGAGGATGAATGAAGAACATCCTTCTTCCCCACTTGCACACCATGCCAAAGACACCATGTCACTTTCCACCTTTAAGAAACAACAGACAATTCAGAAGAAATTCTTGAGCGTATTCGCAGAGTGAGAAGGAAGGGAATCTTCAAGGTGAGTTGTGGTTTCAGAAACTGTATTCATTTCCAATCCTACTCTGCAGTCCTATTAGACAATCCTACTCTAACCCTAACCTTAACCCTAATCCTAATCCTAATCCCAATCCTAATCCTAATCCTAATCCTAATCCTAATCCTAATCTACAATCCTGCTGTAAACTGGTTGACGAATAAATGGTCTTGATGTGATTGTCACATTGTTGTCTCTCTCCTCTTCTTCACTGAAACAATCAGTGGCACCAGGCTGGACGCAGGCTCAGCAAATGTTACAAATGGATGCTGCCAAAAGGGAAAAAAAACAAATCAACAAAAAATAATGGACCATGACTTTCCAAGTTCAGTGCTTCACAGTTTTCCTCTGGCTTATAGAAGGATGCAGGAAGAGGACCAATGGGACCATCTACACCTCCATCTTTATGTGCCGGACTTTGCCATCACAGGCAAATGTGGCCCAGAATCCCACTCATCCATTTATCCAGGTGTCTTCATCTTGCTAGGATTTTTGCCCTGCCAGTGCTTTAGAAATGGTGCTTTGTTTCTTTGGAATTTCTTCTTTTCAGGAATCTCTAAAGCCTCACACTGGTCCCTCTCTTTGAAAGACAGGCACTGTGCTGATTCCCACAGGGAGACAGAGCAGTGTCTACCTTTCCATGGCCTGCCCCTCGTGTGCTGGATGGCTCCTTCCTTCCCAGCAGGGCCAGCTCAGTGGCACTGGGCCCTGCAGTTCCCTCTCTGCCACACAACCCGGCAGTAACCCTGGCACAGTTCCCGTCTGCTTGAGCATGCCAGGCAGCAGATGGGGCTGGGACAAGTCCCTCCCAGCTGTCCCTGTTTGCGTGGCAGAAACCTCTAAGGGTGGGCTGGGGGGCGCAAACCAGGGCCACTCAGAGACTCACAGTGAGCCCCCCAAGACCCCTCCTGCCCACAGCCAAATCTCTGACCCCTAGGCTGGGACTGGCTTCCTTGGGTTCCTGCACCACCATTTCATGTCTCTGTACTCTGCATTGCTCTACTTCAATTCTTTTGCCATTAGATAAAATTGAACACCCCACCAAATGACAAAAGAGGGAGACTGAACCAGCCAGAGGAGCTCCCTGACTCAGGAAATGCAGAGAGAGATGGAGTTACTCAGTTTTGTGAAGAACAGGCCCCCGGGAGACTTTATTGCCACTTTCCAGGACTTCAGAGTGGCTTTGAAGAAAGTGAGGGACATCTTTTATAACAGGGCCAGTTACAATAGGATGTGGGTAAATATTTTGAAACACAAATAGGATCTAATCAGAACTTGTTTACTCGGAGCATGGTGCGACCCTGGCACAGGTTGCCCCAAGAGCTTGTAGGTGCCCCATCCCTGCAAGCATTCCGGCTCCAGTGGGAAAGGGCTCTGAGCAACCTGATCTCTTTAAAGATGTCCCTGCTCATTGCAGGACACTTGCACCAGAGGACCTTTACAGGGCCCTGCCAGCCCAGCCCAGTCTAGGATTCCTCACCATTTTCATTTGAAGAGCACCAAGAGTGGAGGTGAGGAGGAAGGGGGCTCATGTGATGCCTTGGACTTGAGTGGAGGAGGAGCCCATCCCTCAGAGCCTGTTTCACCTGCAGCCCCTTCACATTTTACCTGCAGGAGCTCCCTGGCAGACCAGCGCTGCTCCTCGTCTCTCTGCAGGCAGCAGCTCAGGAAGTCACGCAGGCAAGGCGAGAATCGGTTGGGCTGCTGCAGCCGTGGGGTCCCTACTGTGGCTATCAGTTGTGTAGCCTGGAGGAAAAGGAGACACCAGGCTCCACTTGCTGCTTTCACATCTCTAAGTGCTCTCCCACCTCCCTTAGTTTAACCTCTGTTCTTCAGTGGCAGTTTCTGCCCTGGCAGAGACCCAGAGATGATTTTCCTTTACCAACCAAACACCCAAACCCTGATGCAGCCACAGCTTTTCCACCATCCCGAAGATCTTGCCTTGGCAGCTGATTTCATTGACTGACCTAGTTAGTGGGAACTACATCAGCAAAAGAACATGTGCTTCCCTAAGGATTCACACCAGCTTGAGAGGCTTTTTGGAAGAGGGACTATGCTATACAAATTAATTTCAAGGCTTAGTACATGAAAGGCATGTCTGCAGTGCTTGTTGGTCCTTTAAGCGCACGTGCCCAAGAACAAAACTCATCATTCTTTTTGTGCTTTTCTTGAAAACAATGGTAATTGGAAGGAAAGAAAGGGAATTCATCAATTAATCCCCAGGTAAGAAAATCAACATTTGCAATCTCATCTTCAGCACAGACATATTTAGATGCCTGCACAAATGTATTGGGATGAAAATTCCTGCTTGGGCACAAAGGAGCCACCTGCAGCTCTGTCTCTCAGCAGTCTGAAAATCGCAGGTTCCCATTTTGCAGCAAAAGAAAAATTGTCATGGTCAGAAGAAGGAGAGGTGCCATCTCTATCGCCACCCTCTGCTCATTTGGCTGCTCAAGTCAATGCATTAATGGTAGGCCCATGCCAGAAAGAGCCAGGAAAC
The DNA here is from genome assembly GCF_028551555.1 of Melozone crissalis. Taxonomy (NCBI): domain Eukaryota; kingdom Metazoa; phylum Chordata; class Aves; order Passeriformes; family Passerellidae; genus Melozone; species Melozone crissalis. Next base: position 12,848,354 of record NW_026535783.1, on the reverse strand, counting down.
AAAGGGGAGGCTTTGGCAGCCTGTCCGCATCACCAGGCTCTGGCTTGGTGACACAGAGAATGTGCCTTTTGCTAGGAGAGAAACACGGTGACTGAGTGTTTCAGCAGCACTGTACAAGAAGCAGAAGAGACTCAGTGGTCTTTACACTCTCATGCCCAGGTTTCAGGCATGTTTCCCAGTGAGAAGAAACTGCTCAGGGAGTTAGGCTCATCTCTAAAGATCACAGTTTTAGAAACTTTGTTGGGTTTGTGTTGCCTTCCTTCCTTTCTGGAAAGATAACAGCAGTTGTCAGATGCTTCTTTTCTGCTCTTAAGGCCATCTCCACAGCCAAAGGACTGGAAGCACTTAAAAGGCAAAGGAAAGTGTTGCCTGAGAATAGAGTTTGTTTGGAGTTTGTTTGCATGTGGTAAGGCTTGTATTCCCCCACTGCTGAACCAAAACTACAGCAGATGCTGATGTGTTGCAGGCACATTTTTAGGAGGGGTCCTTGGTGGAAGCAGTTCAGGCAGATGGCAATGGGCTTTTGTCCAATGGCACGCAGGACAACGGACAGGTGAGAAAGACAGTGGGATCAGTGAGTATTTGCTCCTTACCGTGATGGGACTTTGGTTCCAGTAGGGAGGTTCTTGCTCTATCATTTCAATCCCCACAATTCCAAAAGACCATATGTCCACTTTGGGACCATATGGTTGACCTGTCAGCACTTCGGGCGCCAGCCACCAAGGAGTCCCGACTACCGAGCACCGTCTGCTCTGCTGAGGGCTGAGCTGAGTAGAGAGGCCAAAATCACCTGAGGAGAAAGCAAAACACTGTTTTTATTTGAATTCTGTGCAATTAGGAAAGCAAGCCAAAGAATTCCCCAGTAGAAGTGTTTGAAAATGTGCTGTTGAATCTCCTGGCATTGGCGACTTTTAAACTCCCCCCATTTTTTACACTGTCTCCAGTAGTGTCTTTTGTTCTTTGGAAGCTTTAGACTTGTAACTCCCTCCCTCGGGAAGGGACACACACAGAGCAAGGCCACTCTTGACTGCTTGTTCCTTCTCCTGTCCCTGTGCACGTTGCAACTGTGCCCTCAGCTCACAGCGGGTGTCCCTGCGCTGCCACCAGCACCATTTTTGGGGAGCTGGCTGTCACTCAAAGCAGCCCCACCCCCACATCCCTGGAATGCTGCTCCTGACCAAGAATACACTGACCCAGCTTGACAGAACCATCGGTTTTGAGAAGGATGTTATCACTCTTCACATCTCTATGAATCACATGGTTTGTGTGAAGAAAATGCAGTCCTTGCAGGCACTGAGAGAGAAAACAGAAAGAGGAGGGCAAAAATGAGTGATGTGATTTCATCCCATAAGAAAGGCAACAAAGAATCCAAAAGATTCCCTCTCCAGGGAAATGGGCAGTAATGGCAGAACACAGTGCCACTGAGAGGAAGTGCTTGCTGCTCCAACACTTGCAGAGCAAGACCTTTCTGAGGAAAGGCATGTCAGCTTCTGAAAGAGCAACAGCCAGGATGCAAACCAGCCAGGATGACTGCTGCTGCAGTGCATGTGCTCAGAAGCAAAGAGCCTTTTGGCTGCACTCCTGTCCTTGGATGCTGAGGCCTGAGAGAAACGAGTCTCTCTCTTTTTTCTTTGCTGATCATTTCAAATCAAGCCACCAGCACCTTTGCTTTCACAGGCAAGGAATGCAGTGAAGACAGACTCCAGGCAAACATTTAGAGAGGCAAGGTGGAGAACAGCAAATAAAAAGACATGAGCCAGAGCAAGAATACAACAGCAGGAGAGAAGAGTACTGGCACTGAGTACAGGGAGTGCAGGGGCACTGGCAGGCCTTTCACTTGAGATGCTTTTACTTGCCCATAGCATAGCAGCAACACAGAACCAAAGCTTGGCACAGGAAATCACTGCAGGTCTGAGCCCCTGTTTCCCAGACAATCCTGCCCAAGCCCTTGGACACACAGATGGGATTGCTGACCTCGCGACTGATGGCTGCTGCCTCATCTTCATACAGGGAGGTCGTGCTGAGGATATCGTTCAGGGTGCCTCCGTCCATGTACTCCAGCACCAGCCAGAGTTCCTCACCCACAAGGTAGCTGAAAGAAGGAAACAAGGCTGTGGAGATGAGCATGCATGGCTATGTTGATTTTTGCTTCCAGGTTTCTTATTTCCAGATGCCTTTGTGACAAGGACAGAATCATAGGAATAGATATTCCCTCTTGGCTGTGCATTGTTTGCAAGCTGTGCAGTCTCAAGGAGAAAGGCACAGCTGTGAAAAAGGAGATGTCTTAGATGGCTGACAAGTGAAAAATGCAGTTTAGAAACAGCCCAGATAAAAAACCGTTCAGGCATGGTGTTTCTGGAAAGAAGCACCTAGTCTTCCTGGCATGCCCAGCAATGGCAAAGAGTGGCAACAATCCAAGGGAAATCCATTTTAGGAGGGTTCATCAGCACTTCAGAAGCTTGAAAAAATCAATCCCAAATAAATGTGGAGGCAGTAAACTTCGAGTCTGATGACTAAGGAAGATACAGCTGATCCAGGTATTGAATAATTTTGGAATAATTTTCAAACTAGGTGTGCCAGGGAAGACTCATGCAGACAGGATGCACTCTCTTCTCATCCATTGGAGATGAGTAGAGAGATAGGAATAAATAAAAATTAACAGCTCTACTTTCTGCCACTGACCAAAGTGGGTTTTTAACCTCTCATGTTTGCTGTATGTAAATGCACACATGGGATAAGACCATAACCACTCACCTGTCTAAATAATTCACAACATTGGGACTCCTGTACCTCTTCATGATTTGGATTTCATTAACACTTCGTTCCATCCTCCTTGGTCCTTGAATATCTATTTTCTTTATGGCCACCTAAAATGACATTGAAAATCAGTAACTTGAGCAGTTGGCGGCAGGAGACAACAATGCACATGGAGCAAGTGATTTTGCAATGACAGAGCTGAGCTGTGCCAAACTGCCTTGTGATTAGGCACTGCAGTAATTAGGAACTGACATTCCAACAGCCTATTTCTCTTCTCCCTTGGGAACTCGTTACAGGACACGTGGGGCCACTGACATTTTGCCTTGTCCACTTGGTAACAGTTGTGTCTCAACTATCACACACAGACGTCTGAGCACAATCTCTGCTGCTCTTTCTAGGATTCAGAAGAAGTATTCCATGCCTTAATATTCTGTGGATACATCTTGGGCTATGGGCAGGGCTTAGGGCTTTTAGGGCACCTTGCAGATCTCTCCCCATGTGCAGTTGCCAAGTGCAGCACTGCGGGTTGCTAAGGAACTACCAGTAACTTTCCGATGGATTTGCTGGCAGCCAGAATCGAGAATTCAGGACTGTGAAGCTGTAGCCCCAAAGAGCAGGGAGGTGCTCTAAGGCACCACCTTTGTTTTAGCAATGGAGAGCGAGTGAGCGCGTCCTTGTCTGAAAGAAAGCGCTGCCCTGCGTGCCTGCCTTCCGACAGCTGAGGAGGACAAAGTGCCAAATGTATTTTGCAGGCTGGCACCAGTCTGTGCTTCTTGTGCCTTTTCAGCACGGCTCTAGCCAAAGCTGCATCCACAGCTCACACCAGAGGGGAAAGCCCCTCAAGAGCAGCAGAGTCTGCAGGGGCTGTTGACATTTACCTCTCCTCCTGTGGCAGTGTCGAGTGCTTTAAACACCTCTCCAAAACTCCTAGAAACAAAAGAGAAGCAGAGAAAGGAGAAGCCATTTAGATCTTGCAGTGAAAGCCAGCCCACACAGGAGATCTGTGCTGTAAATGCCTAAAACCTGCAGGACACTGGAAGCATGGAGATGTCCTTGACAATGCCTTCTGAGCACACTTAGAAATTCTGATCAGCACTGACAATCTAAGCCCAGTGCCTGAACACATTTGCAGCTTGTCTGACTTCACGCCTGATACCTATTCCACCAGCAAAACACTTGATGCATAGTTATGTAAAATTAGCATTGCTTGGACTCACCCACTGCCAATATTTTCCAGTTCAATGTATTTGATGATGGGATTTTCCATCTTCACCATTCTCCCTGAGGGAAACAAAATGCAAGATGTTTACTTTAAAGCAGAGATCCCACCTTCTCAGAGATACAAAAGGCAGCCACACTGTCTGGGGCTCTGAGCCCTCGCTTGGTTAGCCAGCTCTGAGCTGGCTAACAACAACAGGAACAGGAACTGGAAACACAAGAAAAGAACAGCACGTCCACAGCGCAAGTCTGGCTGGCACAGAGACTGATTTCTTGCATCCTTTGAAGTCAGAGGCCTCTTGACAGCAGAGGAGTCTCCTCTCAGAGGAGACTGAGACCAGAAGAGAATACCTACCAAGGAAAATAAGTTTGTCATCTTGAAACGTTTAGGAGAGCTGGATCTAGCAGTGCCTTTGTTTTCTTGGCAATAAAGACTGCGAGATTTAGAAAAGGTTTCCGACTTGCTAAGATTAAATGCACCTGCACATCCAGAATCAATTGGTCTGAACAGATGTCAAGTTCAGAACAGGAGGAATATTGCCAAGTGTTCCCATCTTTTCCACCTTGCAGCAGTTTGCCATAAGAATGCCTCTGCGTTAGTAAACCAGAGCAGCTCATGCCAGAACCAATTGCGACGGGGCTTTCAGCATCAAGACCCTCACCCTTTATGAGCAGGCTGAGCTCAAAGACGCCCCTGCCCGTGCCCTGCGTGAAGAACCACGCCGCTTCTCTTCACCCTGACAGCGCGGATCAGTCGCTCCCATTGCACTCGCCCTCTCGGCACCGCACATGTCCCCATCTTCCCAACTCGGCACGGCGGGCACAGGCACAGAAGACAGCAATGCTCCTCAGGCACCCCTGTGACACAGAGAGCTGCCCAGAGCAGATGCTGACCCTCTTGTGAGTCCAGGCCGTGCGAGGCAGAAGCCGGCCCAGAGAAGGGGCTGCTGCCTCAGGCAGCTCCGCGCTGCAGCAGCCGGGCAGCAGCGGGACCCTCCCAGCTAAGGGAGGCTCCAGCCTCTGCAGTCCCTCCAGCCCCCAGGGACAGGGCAGCGACCACAACAAGGCTGGCAAAGCCCAAGCATGAGCACTGACAGACACTGATGGGAAGAAGCCACAGCCAGCCTGAGCCCTGTACAAGCTTTTGCCCCCATTCAGGACACAACAGGATGGGCTTTGAGATCAGCCCCACCGAGGTGTGGATCAGTGCCCTTTTTGTCCCAACAGGTGATGGTAGACACAGAATCCACTGGGCTCTCTTCTCAATTCTTCCAGGTCTTATCTGAGAGCACAGCACTGGCAGCTCGTATGGGCAAGAAGCAGATTCATTGGGTTGTGCTGCAGAATCACAAAGGGCTTGATTTGTTCTCCTGGAGACTGATCTCAGCAGGGCATCTACCAGTGGCTAGAACTAAGGCAGTCACAGCCTTCTGCTGATGCAGGAACAATTCCTGCTTCTGCCTTCGGCAGAGAGGGAAGCCCAGGCAATCTCCAGCCAGTCTAAGCTGCCCTCAGAGGCAGCAGGAACACCCAGAGCTCTCTCTTGCTGCCTTGGAGCAATGCCAGCACTTCTGTGACACTGAAGTGAGGAGAACCCTTTGGTACAGCTCTGCTGACATGTGCACACAATACACTGTCCCTCAGATAAGAAAGATAGCAGACGTACTGTGTTGCTCCAGGGAGTCACCCGCCATCTCCAGTTGCTGAGCAGCAGCTGGGTCAGCACGGGAGGTGAACCAAGTGCTCAGGCTCCACGTCTTCGGCTGGGGAGCAAAGGCTCCTTGGGACGGCGATGCTGCAGCAGCTTCAGTGTCAGATTTGGTGTAGATCTGAGAGAAGAAATGAGTTGATGTCAGGAAGGTGTGGCAGAGATTGCCCTGAAATGCAAGAGAGATTGCCATTTGAAATGCAAGCCCTTAGGAAGCTGCTGTCAGCCACATGCAGAGATCCTCAACCGGATTGCTTTGGATGTCCACTTGTGAAACCAAATGCTCAAAACCAAAGGCTGGTTTTACTCAAGTTCATAGCCACTTTCTTGTTCTAAAGGATGACTGCAGCAACGACCGCTCCAATTCCTCCCAAAGACTCCTTTCCCCCTCCTAGGTCTGCAGATACATTTGCAGCTCCTCATTCTAATGTTCTACCTCCTGCCATGAAATTCTCTTTTTCTGCACCTTCCTTGGGACGTGCTTATCCTGCAGCATCTCTGGATGGTACAGTTCCTGGGCCTCATGCCAGCTTCGGGGCTCTTGGTTGCCCGTCATTTGCTGGAACTCTCTGCAGGCTGCCAGGTAGGATGGGGAACCTTCCACCTGAAGTCAAACAGAACAAAGCAGTCAGAGACTACAGCTTGTCCCCGTCAGCCAGGAGTCATCGACTGGGAAGAAAGTAAAGGACAGGAGGAGATTCACAAGGGATACAGACAGCTTGTAGCTCATATTCCAAATCTATGTGAATGACCATGTTCACCTGCAAAAACACCTCAAGAAACAAGGTCACCTGGAAGAAGCCAGCAGGAGTTCATTGGGATGACTGCTGGCTAAATGGCCAAGGGAGTAATGCCACTGTCTAGAGCATCAGCTGAGATTCAGCAGAGCAGGAAGTGTCCTTGAGAGCAGCTCTGACAGAGGCCTCATCAGGATGGCACTCAGAGGCAACACCCCACCCCCCTGCTGCTCTGCACTGCAAAGGCAAGGAGGGCAGAAACCACCCCTTGGGTGACTGCAGTGCCTATTGATATTTCACTCGCTTTTCTAAAGCCTTTTGCTCCTGAAGGAGGCAATTAATTTTCTCTTTGATGATTTTAATTTTTTTGTCTGGCCTCTTCTTCCTTGCCTTGATCCTAGCCTCAGTTTCCTGCAGCTGCGCCGGCACCTGTTTTTCCATGTGCTGTAAATAACAACGGAAAGGACTCTCTTTCATGAGTGGAGTGGCTGCCATTCTTTCATTCACCTGTTTTTGTTGACTGTCCCTCTGCATAGGGAGATTCTTCTCCTCTTGGATGTCTTCATTCCCCCTCTTCACTGCCATGTCACTCTGAGCTTCGGGCAGCTCTGCTTGTGGTTCTACCTTGATGTTCTGTGCACACAAATGCAGAGCAAGTGACTGGGAGCTGCCATCAGACTCAGCTTTTCCCTCTTTTAGCCTCAAAATCACATTGGTTCATCCCCTTTCTTCTGCTTCCCTACCCACATCTGCTTCCATTGAACCCTCCTGTCCCAGGGCTGTTCTCTGCAGATTCCAAGGCTCTGTGCTTCCAGTGCCTGTGGGATTCCTGGCCTCCTCAGTCCCAAGAGCTGCTGTTTATGCCCTTCTTCCTGCCCTTCCCTCTGTGCCCTGGCCAGTCAGGCTTACCTGGTCTTTCTCCTGTGGCACTTCCACCTGCTGCCCGAGCTGCTCTTCCTGCTCTCGGGCTGGGAACAGCTCTCCCTGAGTCTGGCATGGTGTCTCTGATGAAGCACTCTGCTCCTGCTCTCTCTCTAGAAGCACCTGCACAGAAAGCAAGAGAAGATGGGTTTCAGCTTCCCATATGACCTTTGTGGGCCAAGACCCAAAGACTGCTGGGCTCAAACGTTCCCAAAGCACTGTGCTGCCGCTCTGCTGGGTCATTCTCTGTTTGAGGGGAGGCACAGATTCCAAAGTGGCCCTGGCCCTACAATCAGGGGCCATCTGGGACTGAAGCTGCAAGAGCCTCTCAGGCAGCTGACAGGGAAGGTGTGGCATTTCTCAAGGGTCTGGTAAGGGCCTCCCTCTGCTTCTACCATGTCCTGTTTGTCTCTCCTCAAGGGATGCATTTAGGTGAGCACTGCATCTTCCACTGCTTTGGAGCAGAGCCAGGAAGATTCAAATAGATAGATAGATAAACAGATCTCACTTTTATAATCTCTCTTTACTATACTGTGGGATTTACATTCTTTGAACGGAGAGAGATCTAGATCTCTCTCCTAGGTTTTTTTTAAGGAAAGGTAGTGAGAAACTTAGAGAAGAAGAGAAAACAATATTATCTCTACTTGCTGTTCTTTTTGTTTAGTACATGAAGAATGTGTATAGTGATTGTTTACTGAAAGTGATTTGTTAATTGCATTTTAGGGATAGTTGTTTAGATTGATTAGGTAATTAGATAAAAGACTGTGTGGAGACAGTCACTTGTTTTTCTTTAGTATCTTTTTAGTATAGTATTTCTTTACTATAGTTTTACATAGTACTAGTGTAATATAACGTAGCTTAATAAAGCATTTGCTTAAACTTCTACATCATGGAGTCAAAGCATATTTTTCGCCACGTGGGGGGTCACCCTGAATCAATAATGTCCTTTCTGTCGCTACACACATCAACAGTCGGTAGCAGTGCCCCAATCAGAAGCCATCCTGAACTTGCTCTCCTGTTGCTTCAGTAACCCACACTCTTGGGGAATCTGGAGCATGTGGGTCCTTATGGAATGCAGTCAGACCCAGAGCACTGCACTGGGAACTGCACTCTTTGTGCATCTGTGCTCGGGCAAGTTCTTCTCTTGCACTTGACCACACTGATGGTGCTAAAGTGGCTGGAATCAGAAATGCAGCCCAGCCCCTCCCACCTCCTCTAATCTCTGAGGGCCAGCTGGAATTTAAACGCATTGATTTCCTGCTCAAGTCCAAAACAGCACACACTGATTCCCTGGGCTGCCAAAAGACACGGGAGCCGTTGACTGGAAAATGATGGGCAAGCCCTGCTGGCCGGTCTGGCACCAGAGCAGCTCGTTCTGCACCAACATCCCTGCCCCAAACTATGTGTTCTTGCGCATAAATACTGCATTATCCAGAACTGCCTCTTTGAAAACTAAAATTCTAGGAGAATTTCTGCTGGTGCTGTAAAAGTGCAGGAAAGACTGAGACAAAGCTCCCTTGCTCCCTGGAGAAGGAGAAATTGCACCAGGGTTCTCTTTCTATCAAACAAAGAAATCAACAAAATATGAAAGTGTTACTCACACCACGGTCTAAAGCACTTGGATGCAGTGAGGGGATGTCTGGAAGGGAAACAGGCCTTGCGCTGAGCTTTGGATCTATGGATCTAAGGCAGCGATTTATGGAAGTCCGCCTGAAGGTGCCTCATGAGCCCCCCATTGTCCAGGCTAAAGCTCCCTCAGCACCTCCTCCCTGGCCTTGTGCTGCACCCCCTTGCCCAGCTCCCCTGTCCTTCTGTGCACACGCTGCAGCCCCTCCATGACTTTCTGCTCCCCAGGGCCCACAAGTGCACAGAGCACTCCAGCTGTGGCCGCAGCGCTGCCCAGCACAGGGCCACGCTCACTGCCCTGCTCCTGCTGCCCCACTGCTGCTGGCACAGCCACCATGCCCTTGGCCTTCTTGGCCCCCTGGCCACACGCTGCCTCATCTTCAGCTGCTCAAGGCCGCCAGCCCAGCATCCTTTTGGCCCACGTGGCTCCCCAGCCACAAAGGTGCCCATTTCACTTCAGATACAGCAGGCATCATTGCAAGATGGCCTTCCTGTTCTAACACCTCATGTTCCAAGTAGATATTAGCCACTGCCCCTTCTCACCAGCGAGGGCTCCTTGTTGAGCTCCACGTGGCATCTGAGCTCCGGGTGCAGCCTGTCCCCGCACTCGCTCAGCAGGTGCCTGGACACAACCGACAGGGCGCTGGCACTATGCTTGTTCAAGTGCAGACCCTGCAGGGCCGTGACAGCCTCCGGCCTGCCCTCTGCCACTGCCCTGACAGAGTCTGCTGCTCGCTCCGGGGAGGCTGAGGTGACATCAGCCCCTGCCTGCAGCTCAGCCGTGCCCTCGGTGGTTGCGGCGCTGGTATTTCTGCGCCCAAGGCCCAGGAACCTCTGCAGTATCTGCAACAGAAAGAAGGGCAGGAAGAGAGGGACGTTCCATGGCCTGCTCCAAGCACAGCGCTGGGCCTAGCAGTGCCAGAAGGCCCAGCCCAGGTGGGGATGGCCACAGGTACCTGCGCTGGTCTGTGGAAGCAGCCGTGAGTGGGGTCCTGCTCTTCTGCCCCATCCTTGCCCGCATCTGGCAAAGAGCAAATGCAGCCAGAGCTGAGGGGCTGCGGGAGAGGCCGGAGAACATGGCCCAGCCCTGCATGGCCCAGGCAGGGACAACCCCTGGGTGCCCAGGGGACAGAGCACAGCCAGCAGGGGCAGCCCCAGCCCCTCTTACGTCCTGTCTTTGGGGACATCCTTAGGGGCAGGGATGGGATGGGGCCAGGCCGGCCGCAGGCACCAGCTCTGCGGCCCGGAGCTGCCACTCACCGTCCTGCACTGGCTGCAACTTCTCCGGCTCTGCAGGCTGCTGTGCTGGGGAGGCTGCAAGCCCTTTCTTTTTCTTGCCCCGAAGCACCCTGAAGAGCCTGAGTACTCTGCCTGCCATCTCGCTTTTTAGTCTCTAGACAACTTTGAGCCTGATACCTGGGAAAAGCTCTGATTGAGAAAGTCCCGCAGTCTGGCCGCAAGGCCAGCCGCAGGAATTACGCCTTGGAAAAGCTGCGGGTCAGTGACGAAAGAGCTGGCTGTGTGGGGCTCCTCACAGCACAGCTCTGCCACGTCCTCTCCTCTCACGTGCACCGAGCACTGTGGCGTTGCTCCGTCACCGCCAGCGGCCACTTCACCACGTGTCACAAAGGGCCCTGTTCCATTCCGTTCCATGGTAACCGTGCTGTGCCGTGTCAGCAAGGGCCCTTGGACACGCTGCCAAGTGCTCTGGGGCTACCCCAACCCTGCCCCAAATGCCTCTGATTGGAACAAATCCATTGCCCCAAGTGTATAAGACATCCTGGGACACAGCAAGCCCAGCCAAGTGCTCAGGGGAGGACTCTCCACGGTGCCAGGCCAGCACAGGCTGGCTCTGGAGCAGAGCAGCTTCCAGCAAGCACGGGGCAAACACATCTTGCCAAGAGTTAAAACTCACCAGATAGGGGAGGTGGCATGAATGTGTGCATCAAGGCCTTTGAATTCACAGCTCCCCAAGACAGCTTTGGGGCACTTGGCTGGACAAACAGGATCCGGCTCAGACCTGTGCTCAAAGGCGGGCAACAAACCCTGCCGCAGGTGCTTGGCTTGGTCTCTGCAGGCCCAGGCAGATGCCAAAGCTGCTCTTCACATCCTTCCCCTGCCCCTCAGCCAAGTGCGAGGACTGAAGGAAACACAGGAAGTCAAATGGAGACACTTGCACCTGTCTCATTGGGGGCTCCTGGGGAAGCAGTTTCCTTGGCAATCAAGCCCCTCTCTTCCAAGGGCACTCCCCAAATGTGTACATTTCCTGGGCAACACCAACCTGCCCTTAAGTGCGGGGTGCGGAGGTTCATGGGCATCACACCATAACCAATATGATCCAGTGAGGCTAAATTTATTATTCCTAAAAGGAGTCTATTTATAATAAATCTCTACTGTCTATGCCTCTCTAGCTAATATATGACAGGTTAATCCTAGTTGTTCACACTTCTAAAATAGAATGCGGATTGGATTATCTAAGTTTTCATGTGTCTTGCTGGGGTTGTATGGCCCCCCCATGGCTCACTTTCCCAAGCTTGCTGACAAACATGCTAAGTCCTGATGACTCTTCTTCTTGCGTCTTCTTCAAGGATATACCAACCCCATTTCTGAATATGTCCATAATTCATTCTTTGTGAACGTGTCCATTATTGCAAGCAGGCTGGATTGTGCATCGGCTCAATAAGGCCGTTGTCTTGCAAAAACTCCTCCACCTGCAAAATATCTTCAACAGTTCCCCGCTTTTGGTTTTGCACAAGCCAGACTGATTTAAAAGCACGGTCAATTTCTTTTTGCCCACAGCGTAGTAAGCAAAGCACTATTAGCAGAAATGAAAAAAGAATGAAATACAAAGCCAATAATATGTAAGATTATTTATTCATTACATAGCCAAGAATACCTAATACCAAAGCATACTAAGTCCTTGAGCCAGCCTCTTATTTCCCAGGATTTTAGCCATTCATCCAAAGAATTCAAAACAACTGTCAGCTTTATCATCTTCTCCTTAAGCAATGACACTTTCTTGTCCATAGATTCAGAGTGCTCAGAGAGATTCATGCAACACATCCCTTCAAAATCTTCACACCCATCTCTCTGTGCTAGCAACAAAAACACTATTGCAGCCCTATCCTGTAATACAGCGTGGCGTATGCTACCTACATCAGTGGTAAGCTCATTCAGTATTGCAGATGTAATGTTAATTGGTTGGTCTGTCCAACAAGCCAATTGTTTGAATTGTGTAAGGGCCTGTGATGAAGCTACTCCTGGTGTAAAAAGTGATGCCAGTATAACCAAAGGCATATTCTACAATTCTACATTATCCTTACAGTCTGAGCCTAATAGATGCACACTACGTTTTGCACATTGGAATTTGTGCCTGATGTCAAGCATCTGTTGAATGCTAGAGGCAAACAGTGTCAATTTCCCAAAATAGCACAGTCCTCCTCATGCTTTCTCAGGAATCGCAGGCTAAGTTTAATCTCCACAAATGAGAAAAACTCCAGGAGGTGACATCCTTGCAGATTTTGGTTTTAGGGATACAACCATGTCCAATTGGCACAGTCTGCCGTGGTATTGTAATACCAGGAAGAAACAGGAGATATCCAAGTGCCATCATCACCGGGTTTTCCTGATTTCTCCCTAATCAGCTCTTTACCCCTGTGGTACTCATAGAACAAACAGTAATTTCCCGGTACTGATGCCAAAATATCTAATTCCTGTGGTCACTCTCTTGTAGTATTTAAACCTTGAACGATTGTAAATGCCTGAATTCCTAACGGATTTCTAGGGATGCTTTGTTTTTCACACCAAATTTCTGTGATCATCCCATTTTGATTAGTGCACCAATTTGAACAGGCCTTACTTAAGTTGCCATAAATTTGAGCTCTGGTCTAATTTCCCATTTCTTCCATTGAGTCTAAAGGAATTCCAATGAAACAGGTGCCAAATGGATCTGAAGGTGGAGCTAGTGATAGGCAGAAAGGTTCCTGCGTTGTTCTGTTAGCCTATGGAATCCTCATGTTAGCTCGCTGCTTTATCTTGTATACCCCCTGCGTTTCTTAATCACTCCACTAAGCAACATTGTTAATATTTGCCAGACTGGTGCCATTGTCGCCCTTGTGGTCCATCATGCCTGCGCTTTGCCCAAACTGCTTTAGCTTGTTCTCACTCCAAATCTCTCAAGTGATGTGTTTGTGGTATTGCTATTCTTCCTCTACATTCTGTAGCTAGTATCTTGCTCTCTAGCACAATTTGATTTACTACAGCAATTAAAGCAAGTTTAAACTGCAATTGCAGTAACAATCTTTGCGTATATATTTCTATCAAAGATACATCTTAGAGAAAACTCTGATATCTTCGTGAGTTATGCCTTAAAAATTTAGCTAATGCCATTCTCGGGGTACTAGTGTTAAGTGTGTAAGAGCAGTTATTGCATATTATGTTGATAGGCTTAAATTATTGCTTTTCCCTCGGACCACTAATCAATTATGTTCTTGACAAACTTGTCGCCAAGTTTTTTAGTTACACTTGATACAATGAACCTTAAGCCATGGCTTACATGCACAACTATGCAGATACCAAGCATTTTCTCTCTTATTTACAACTTGTGAGGGAAGTGAAGGTCCATGTTGCTGGAATCCAACGAATGCCTTTATCTGTAAGTAAGCACATAGACCTTCTTCCTCTTCATTTCACTGTAGCTGGTCCTTGCCACAACCCTGCTGCTGGACTTTTGAACATGACCTGAATGCCGTCAGGCAATTCCTCCCTTGGATTATGTGTGAGGGCATGATGCACAAGAATATGTGCATCTTCCCTATCTCCTGCTGTTCTGAGCTAACTTGGCACAAAATTGGCTTTAGCTGTTTTTTTCTCAGGGGATAACCCTGGAGTTCCCCCTTTTTGTTTTTGCAGCATGTCCTTGAACATCTGATGGGCACGCTCAATAATTGCCTGTCCAGTAGGATTGTGAGAAATACCAGGGTCATGTCAAATACCCCATAAATTACAGAAACCTTTGAATCTTAAGGAACATCAAGCAGGACTATTGTCAGTCTTAATTGCTAAGGGGACACCTAATGCGGCGAAGAAATTGAACAAATATTTCTCAACATGACGTCTCACCTGTTAAGGGAGTACCCTATAAAACACAAGCATAGGTATCAATGCAAACATGTACCAATTTTTCCTGACCAAATTCTTATACATGAGTTACATCCATTTGCCATAACTGCGAGTGCTGAGTACCCCTAGGGCTAACACCATGCCTAAACCAATGCCATCTCGTTGACCGGTCAGGACAGGATCACGCAATACTAGAAGCATCAGCAAAGGGAATAGCAAATTGTTTACCTAACATTTTTGCAGATTGATGAAGAAATACATGGGAGGTTTTGGCCTGTCAGCCTGTACCACTTCCCTGTCACCTCTGTGCCACCATGGCCCTCGGCTGCCCCACAGCCCTCAGCCCCAGCAGCAGCTCAGGGTCAGCGTCCCTTTGGCGCCACCGCCCCCTCAGCCCCCTCAGCCCCCTCTGTCTCACCGTCCTTCAGCAGCTCCTCAGGGGACAGGGCCTGGGGCAGCGGCAGCTCCCACCGCTCCAGGGACAGCCGGGGCTGGAAGTGCTGCTCCGCCCGGCCCGGCCGCCAGCTCGGACCCAGCACAGGGACAGGGGACACAGGGGGAACCGGGGCAAAAGCAAGAGGTGAAAAAGGCAGCCGAGGAGGGAAAGAGGTAAAAATGCAGCCTGGGCTTACACAGCTCAATCTATGCATCTAAACTTCCACATACCTCTTACTAAATAACTAAGCATATTTCTAGAACTATATCTAAGCATCTAAATTTAAGCATCTAAATGTAGGCGTCTAAATGTAGGCATCTAAATGTAACTCTATTAATGTATAAATGTAGATCTCAAAATCTAGAAATGTAACTAATTCTATCCCATCTAGAACAATAGAGATTAATTTAACTATATAGATGTATATATATGCACATATAAACACACCTCTGTAAATCTATAAATGTAACTATATGGATATAGAAAGAGAATTGTAGAAATCGATAATTCTATGTGTACACTAAGGGATTCCACCCGTCTGATGCTCACAGGCTCTCCCTCTGGTCCTTCTTCCCATGCAGGGCAGCCCTCCTGACAAGGCAGATCAGCTGGAAGTCTGGGAAGCAAAGGGAACACTGTGTCAATATTGGCCTCTCTGCATTATTTGCCCTTTTGGAATTAACTGCCCTTCTATCAAAGTCTGTAAAAGATGGGCCGAAAGGCAAAATCTCACTTGGCAATTTGTAGCCTGCTCTTCAAAGAGCCAGACTCCTTCCAGAAGTTTATAACTTGTGAAGTTTTGAAGTATCCCAATACACTGAAAGCCCTCAGTGTATTGGGATACTTTCGCAGGGCCAAGGGCCCCCATGAGAGCTTGAAACACAGACAGACCCAGCTGCCACAAAGAAGCCCAGCCTGGTTCTTTCTCTGTGCTGACAGAGACACCTCAGGGATGAACAGCTGGGTGACAAATGACCAGGTAATATTCGCTGAGGCATTTATGTATTAGCTGATGGACGTTGTTAGTGATTATAAGTATTTAGAAATAGCATCAGTTAGAACTCTTTTAGCTGCTTGTAATATAATAGAATCTATCAGCTTAAGTTTGCACTGCGTTGCTCATAGAAACAGTAGCGTAATGAATATAATATCTATGCATCACGTATGGAAACAACTGTGTGATGAACATATTGTGTTATAGACCCTAGCAAAACATAACGGGAAAAAAGGCTTGTGTGTAACTAAAATCAGTGTAAGGCTGTCCACTGACCAACCTGTCCAAGTGATAAAATAATCCTGACACAAACCAGAGCACCAGAGGACAATTAGAGAATGTCATGTGAAATTTAGGGAGAACCTACTAAAGCCTTATCAGAGGATGTGAAACAGCAGGAGACACAAGCAGAAATAAAATATGTTGACATGATGCACAGGATGTCATGCAGTAAACCTGAGTGCGAAGCAGTCAAATTAAGGAGTTCCCAAAAGATCAGAAAATTCCGAAGAATGCTTGAAAAATTCATGAAACACATGAATATACTTGCCTCTCAGCAAAGTAACACCATAAAGCTAACACTGACACTTAGCACCAGGTGTTGTTTGGGTGTTAGCCCCGAGCACCACAGTGCTGCAAATATTGTCTTTTTTTATCCTATCAGTATTAAAATTTAATAATTCTAAGCAGTGAATTCTGTTTCTCACAGCTGTGAAGGAAAGAGCTCCCTAACAGGACTGCAGGCAGCACCAGCTTTGCTCAAGGATGCAGACCCAAAGTGCTCTCTCTCACCTTTAGCTCTCACTAATTTTAAGGGGTGATTTCAGATTTTCGTTGAGCTCCTGGATTTGTGAGTAATGATTTCCTTGGCCTCAGAGCTTCTGCTGCTTGTATTTTTAATGTATCTCACTACAGCTATCAGCAGAGTGGCACTACATGGATTTAATGCTTGGAGACAAAAAGCTCAGATCTCTACACTGACCTTTTGCTGGGCTTTTCCTCTCTTGCTTCAAGAGTCACTCAGGGTTGCCTCCAGAGCACTGACATCCTGCAGCAAACTTATCCCCACGGACATCAGCACAAAACTGGGACACCTGGCTTGGTGACACAACTGCCACAAGGTCAGGTTTATTCCCTGCTCTCTTGCCCCAGCAGAGGACTCAGTGTCAGAGCCTCTGGAGAAGCGTGGAGGGCAGGGCTCAGGCAGGTTGTGCCCGTGCACGATTTGAACTCAAGGCACCAGGAAGCACCAAGCCTGCAGACAGGAACTCAACCCTTCTCATCTCCCTCACTGCCAGAGGCAGGCTCAGAGCAGCCATCTCACCCCTCTCTGAACCAGTGGGACCTCTGTCCTTACCAAGCTCCTCGCGGTCCTGGGAATTGTTCCTGCGGCTCTCGGTGCCAGGCAAAGCTCCCTCTGCTGCAGCTCTGCCCACAGGCTCCCCTCCTGAAGACTCAGGGGCAACAATAATATTGCCCTTGAAAGAGAAACAGACAGGCAGAAAACCTTCCACCACTTACAAAAAACACCTGGTCCAAAAACTCCATGGCTCACACACTTCATCCCTTCTTCCTAACAACAACTCTGGGACCCAAAGCCCTTCAACAGTCAGAAAAATTGACTTCTCAAACACAGTCCAAAAGCTGTCAGAGCTGACAGTGTTGAACATGGGGGTGACACTGAACACATGAAATGGCTGCTAAGCAGGAGTCCTGCCAGCTCCTGGCAAAGGGATGTGCTTCTTCCTCCACAGCCCTGAGCACAGCAGTCTCATCCAGGCTGCAGCTTGGCAGGGACAGCATGGGAACACACATCTCTTCCCACAGAGATGCCCAAGAGCAAGGGGAAAGAGCTCTGCAACATGGACAGCAAGACTGGCCAGTTTGCCCAGCTGAGGATTTCCCAGATGGAAACTGGACTGCAGGCAGCAGCTTACTGAGAGGACAAGAAAGCTGCAGCTGCAGCCCAGCCCCAGCCAGGGCTCTGGGAGCGCCCACACGCACGGCAGGGCTCACACAGCAGCAGCAGCTGCAGCCCAGCCCTTGCTTTGCCTTGGCCTTCCCACCCAAAAGAGGCACAGCCCACATCTGCTGCTGCAACAGAGGCACCTCTGGCGTGCCCCTCCCTGCCCGGGACACTGGGCCTTCAGTGCCACTTCCCCAAACACTCTTCTATTTTTCCCATCAAACAAAGCCCCTTAGAACCTACAAAGCTTCCACTTCCTCCCCACAAATGCTGCTGCATCAGCGGTTCTTCCCAGTACATAAGCAAAAGATACCGCGGGGTACGGAGGGCAGAGTTCTTGACCCTTGCCACTTCACGTACGAGCTTGCCAAGTGATAATCATCCCTTATACGCCATATGTCAATACCATCTTCTCCTATTTTCGGTTCGTCACTTTTCTGTCTCCGCCTTCCTCACCACCTTTACCACGCATGCGCCACCACTCAGTTTGGTGGTCACACAAGTCTTTGGGGGTCGTCACTGATGAAGGCCCTGTAGTCTTCTTCATTGTCCTTTAATTCACCTTTGGGTTACACATGCGCATCAAGCCAGTATATAGCCAGTACAGCCAATGTAAGCCAAGACTAACGTATCACTCCCTCTACATATCAAGGCAATAAATCCCTTAGAATTAGCATTTGTTTGGACCGAACCAGGTTCTTGCTCATTTTTAGCACCTGTATCTTCAGCTTCATTCCTGTGGTCCTTGAGAACAGCTGCTGGGAAGAGGGGTGGAGCCCCTCCTCTCCCTCTCTTCTTTGGCATTACAACTTTTTAACTATTTATTATTCTCAAATATTAATTACTCTATCAATATCAATTACTGTTTCAAATTTTATCAGCACGAATGATACCTATTTATCACAATAATGGAGCTCTGCGCATTGTGTTTTAAGGCTCACAAGCAGGTATGGTGTTTGAAAGAAGCAAGCAGTGTTTTAACAAAAGCTACGTGTGCTTATAGTGGTTGCACAGAACTACTGTCAAAATGCTTTTGCTTTGTGTGAGTGGTCAAAAAACTTTTCAAGTAAGTTGTGCCATTAAGTTCATTGCCTCCAGCCAGGGATGTGAGCTGCTGGCATCTTCCCACTGTAACAACCATGTCATGAGACTGATGCTGGAAAACAAACAGCTCGAGGCGCGTTCCTCAGCAGTCCCGTCCGTTTCGTGATTCGTACAGAGACCCGCGGCCAGCAATACTCAGCTGAGGACCAGAAGAGAGCGGAATAGCCCGGGCACTGCAGCTTCACTGCAAGGCATCCGGCAGCCTTGAGGGTACAAAGCGAGCACAGGTCGCAGCTCCTCGTGTCCGGAGGGAGCCCGGAGCAGCTCTCCCAGGCCGCAGCCCCTCCCAGGCCCAGCTCCGGGCGCAGCCGGGGCCGCTCCGCCTGCGCGGGGCCGCTGCCGGGGCGCTGTGGCGGCTCCTCCCGCGGGGCGGAGCTGAGGCGGCCCCGGCGGCCCCGGCCCGGCCCCGCTGCGCTCCGAGCGCGGCCCCGGAGCGGCCCGGCCGAGGCGGCGAGGGACGGGCGGCGAGGGGCCGGGGGCATGGGGCGCTCCGGGAACGGGCGGACATCCCGGCAGAGGGGAGAGAGACGTGGCAGAGGGAGGAGTGAGCGGGAGAGGGGAGAGATGCTGGGAGGAGGGGGAAAATCCCAGGAGAGAGGGACGAGCCCGGGAGTAGGGGAGATCACGGGACGGGGGCGGGGGTGAGATCCGTGGCAAAGGGTGGGTAGCCTTCCAAGAGGGTAGAGGCCGGGAAACAGGAAAGAGCCCTGGGAGAGGGGGGAGATCCTGGAAGAGGGAGGAGTAATCGGGAGAAGGGCAGATCCAGGGAGACGAATAAAAGCACTGGCTACAGCCCGGGAAAGGAGGGAGCTTGGGACAAAGGGTAGCTCGGGACTGGGGAAAAGCCGAGAGAGGAGGCAGAACCCAGGAGACAGGGGACAACCTGT
Source organism: Melozone crissalis (assembly GCF_028551555.1). Classification (NCBI taxonomy): domain Eukaryota; kingdom Metazoa; phylum Chordata; class Aves; order Passeriformes; family Passerellidae; genus Melozone; species Melozone crissalis. Next base: position 12,828,879 of record NW_026535783.1, on the reverse strand, counting down.
GAACGGGGAGGAGATCCGGAGTAGAGTGGAGAGGGCCTGGGAAAGCGGGGAAAGACATGAGAGAAGAGAGCCCAGTGGGGGGAGTCCAGGAGCGGAGGCTCCTGCAGGCGGACTGGGAACCCGGAGAGCCCGGAATCACGGAGTCCTGCAGCCGGGCCGAGAACGGGCGCGGGTCAGTGCGGTTCGGGAGAGCGCGGCTGCGGGGCTGGCTCCGGAGGCGGAGGCGCGTGGAAAGCGCTGCTCGGCAGCCCCGGCGGCGCTGAGAGCACAGCCCTGCCCGGGGAGGCAGCGCCACGGGCGCCGCTCGGCTTCCCAGCTCGGCCACGGCACCGCTCGGCTTCGCCGCCGGATCCGCGGCAGCTCGGAGCATCGCTCCCTGCCCGGGCCCGAGGCTCACCTGCGCCAGGTGCACCAGCGCATCGCCTCTGCCTTGACAACCCAGAGCGAGCAGTGCCCGGCAGGGACTGCAGATCCCCATTGGTGGCAGAGAAAGAAGAGCAAGGAATCTTCCATGGGAGAACCTAGGCAATAGGATGGGGTGTCAGTGTCCAATGTGTTCAGATGCACTCACAATGGTGCTTTTGCTCTTGCCTCAGAACATGGAAAAGAAGTGGGCAGACACAAATCAGCAGCTGGTTGCAATATCCAGGGATCAGTTATCAGAAGAAAATGCTAAGCAACTGGTGGAATGCTTAATGGATGACTGATTACCATTTGCCAAGTAATCTGGATTTGTTAGGGGCAGCATACTTCTGTCTCAAAAATTACTCTACAGATATTCTTAAGAAAATTTTGAAGAAAGGCTCATACACCCACATTTTAATGCAGTTGCTGTGGGTTTCATAAATGAAATCTGCTTTTATGTGTCAATGTTCCTAAAGATATGTGGGGGTTTTTTTTCACACATGCATGCATGCTAAATTTGAGAATCTAAGGTAAGGTCTTTTTATAGGGGATATGGAAGAGACAGGTCTTCAGCTAGCAATATGTCAGTGAGAGATAGCTGAGCGATGATTACTGAGAAGAAGAACAGGCCTGCAATAGAGGTGTGAGCTGCATTGCACAGCGCTTGCTGTGGGCCAGAGAGCACAAAGAAGTCTGGCCTAGTGGGCCTGAATATTTCTGCCAAACACTCTGCATCTCACACCTTTGCTCGGGCTCAGTGCAGAAATGCAGGATTGCAGGCGCTTCCTCCCAGAGCTGCGTGAGGTGCTGGCTCCTGCAGATGGGCCCTGCCAAGCTGTCCCTGCCTCACGCTGGCCTCGCTTCCCCTGGCACAAGAGCCGGGCCTGAAGGAGGCTGCCCTGTGCTCCAGCCTGCCGAGCAGCCCGGCTCCCTGCCCCGGTGCCCAGAGTGCTGCACACACTGCTGACCTTTGCCAGGAGTTGCAGGGCAGCCGGCAGAAGAGGAGGAATCCTCAGGCAGCCCAGCGGCCCTTGGCTGCCCTTGGCCTTTCTCTGCTGCTAGGCACACTCCAGACGGCCAATGCCTCCAGGCTGGGCTGTGTCCAGCACGGCTGCGCTTCCCCTCGGCAGCTGCCAGCTGCCACCTGGGCTCTGAGAGTGGAGGATTCGCCCGCTGCCAGGAACAGGCACCCAGGGCCCGGCTGCTGCCTCTTGCAGCTCCAAGGGCCTCCTTCCAGCCTGCCTCTGCCGGGGCTCAGCCTCCTCCGGCCTCTGCTGGGGCTGTGCTGGGGCTCCACCCCAGCCAAGGCCGGGCCCACTCTCACCTCCCAGGCGCTGACAGCTCTGCACCACAGGAGACCTTCCTGAGCACCCTCTCTGATCTTTCTGCTTTCTCACTTGAGCAAGGCTCTCCTCCAGCCAAAGAGATTATTGCATTTTGGGATACAAATCCAAGTGGTAGGAGCCCCAATGTTCTCCAGTCACAGCTGAAGGCCTGCATCTGCTCAGGGTGTTGGGTTGCCTCATTCTTCTTTTGGTTTCGCCTTCAAACGCCATTGCCCTTTCTGCCTCAAATAGAAATACCAAAGCTGGCCAAAAACAGACCAGTGGACCAGATTCCAAAGTCAGTGTTCTCTGGAGAGGATGAATGAAGAACATCCTTCTTCCCCACTTGCACACCATGCCAAAGACACCATGTCACTTTCCACCTTTAAGAAACAACAGACAATTCAGAAGAAATTCTTGAGCGTATTCGCAGAGTGAGAAGGAAGGGAATCTTCAAGGTGAGTTGTGGTTTCAGAAACTGTATTCATTTCCAATCCTACTCTGCAGTCCTATTAGACAATCCTACTCTAACCCTAACCTTAACCCTAATCCTAATCCTAATCCCAATCCTAATCCTAATCCTAATCCTAATCCTAATCTACAATCCTGCTGTAAACTGGTTGACGAATAAATGGTCTTGATGTGATTGTCACATTGTTGTCTCTCTCCTCTTCTTCACTGAAACAATCAGTGGCACCAGGCTGGACGCAGGCTCAGCAAATGTTACAAATGGATGCTGCCAAAAGGGAAAAAAAACAAATCAACAAAAAATAATGGACCATGACTTTCCAAGTTCAGTGCTTCACAGTTTTCCTCTGGCTTATAGAAGGATGCAGGAAGAGGACCAATGGGACCATCTACACCTCCATCTTTATGTGCCGGACTTTGCCATCACAGGCAAATGTGGCCCAGAATCCCACTCATCCATTTATCCAGGTGTCTTCATCTTGCTAGGATTTTTGCCCTGCCAGTGCTTTAGAAATGGTGCTTTGTTTCTTTGGAATTTCTTCTTTTCAGGAATCTCTAAAGCCTCACACTGGTCCCTCTCTTTGAAAGACAGGCACTGTGCTGATTCCCACAGGGAGACAGAGCAGTGTCTACCTTTCCATGGCCTGCCCCTCGTGTGCTGGATGGCTCCTTCCTTCCCAGCAGGGCCAGCTCAGTGGCACTGGGCCCTGCAGTTCCCTCTCTGCCACACAACCCGGCAGTAACCCTGGCACAGTTCCCGTCTGCTTGAGCATGCCAGGCAGCAGATGGGGCTGGGACAAGTCCCTCCCAGCTGTCCCTGTTTGCGTGGCAGAAACCTCTAAGGGTGGGCTGGGGGGCGCAAACCAGGGCCACTCAGAGGCTCACAGTGAGCCCCCCAAGACCCCTCCTGCCCACAGCCAAATCTCTGACCCCTAGGCTGGGACTGGCTTCCTTGGGTTCCTGCACCACCATTTCATGTCTCTGTACTCTGCATTGCTCTACTTCAATTCTTTTGCCATTAGATAAAATTGAACACCCCACCAAATGACAAAAGAGGGAGACTGAACCAGCCAGAGGAGCTCCCTGACTCAGGAAATGCAGAGAGAGATGGAGTTACTCAGTTTTGTGAAGAACAGGCCCCCGGGAGACTTTATTGCCACTTTCCAGGACTTCAGAGTGGCTTTGAAGAAAGTGAGGGACATCTTTTATAACAGGGCCAGTTACAATAGGATGTGGGTAAATATTTTGAAACACAAATAGGATCTAATCAGAACTTGTTTACTCGGAGCATGGTGCGACCCTGGCACAGGTTGCCCCAAGAGCTTGTAGGTGCCCCATCCCTGCAAGCATTCCGGCTCCAGTGGGAAAGGGCTCTGAGCAACCTGATCTCTTTAAAGATGTCCCTGCTCATTGCAGGACACTTGCACCAGAGGACCTTTACAGGGCCCTGCCAGCCCAGCCCAGTCTAGGATTCCTCACCATTTTCATTTGAAGAGCACCAAGAGTGGAGGTGAGGAGGAAGGGGGCTCATGTGATGCCTTGGACTTGAGTGGAGGAGGAGCCCATCCCTCAGAGCCTGTTTCACCTGCAGCCCCTTCACATTTTACCTGCAGGAGCTCCCTGGCAGACCAGCGCTGCTCCTCGTCTCTCTGCAGGCAGCAGCTCAGGAAGTCACGCAGGCAAGGCGAGAATCGGTTGGGCTGCTGCAGCCGTGGGGTCCCTACTGTGGCTATCAGTTGTGTAGCCTGGAGGAAAAGGAGACACCAGGCTCCACTTGCTGCTTTCACATCTCTAAGTGCTCTCCCACCTCCCTTAGTTTAACCTCTGTTCTTCAGTGGCAGTTTCTGCCCTGGCAGAGACCCAGAGATGATTTTCCTTTACCAACCAAACACCCAAACCCTGATGCAGCCACAGCTTTTCCACCATCCCGAAGATCTTGCCTTGGCAGCTGATTTCATTGACTGACCTAGTTAGTGGGAACTACATCAGCAAAAGAACATGTGCTTCCCTAAGGATTCACACCAGCTTGAGAGGCTTTTTGGAAGAGGGACTATGCTATACAAATTAATTTCAAGGCTTAGTACATGAAAGGCATGTCTGCAGTGCTTGTTGGTCCTTTAAGCGCACGTGCCCAAGAACAAAACTCATCATTCTTTTTGTGCTTTTCTTGAAAACAATGGTAATTGGAAGGAAAGAAAGGGAATTCATCAATTAATCCCCAGGTAAGAAAATCAACATTTGCAATCTCATCTTCAGCACAGACATATTTAGATGCCTGCACAAATGTATTGGGATGAAAATTCCTGCTTGGGCACAAAGGAGCCACCTGCAGCTCTGTCTCTCAGCAGTCTGAAAATCGCAGGTTCCCATTTTGCAGCAAAAGAAAAATTGTCATGGTCAGAAGAAGGAGAGGTGCCATCTCTATCGCCACCCTCTGCTCATTTGGCTGCTCAAGTCAATGCATTAATGGTAGGCCCATGCCAGAAAGAGCCAGGAAACAAAGGGGAGGCTTTGGCAGCCTGTCCGCATCACCAGGCTCTGGCTTGGTGACACAGAGAATGTGCCTTTTGCTAGGAGAGAAACACGGTGACTGAGTGTTTCAGCAGCACTGTACAAGAAGCAGAAGAGACTCAGTGGTCTTTACACTCTCATGCCCAGGTTTCAGGCATGTTTCCCAGTGAGAAGAAACTGCTCAGGGAGTTAGGCTCATCTCTAAAGATCACAGTTTTAGAAACTTTGTTGGGTTTGTGTTGCCTTCCTTCCTTTCTGGAAAGATAACAGCAGTTGTCAGATGCTTCTTTTCTGCTCTTAAGGCCATCTCCACAGCCAAAGGACTGGAAGCACTTAAAAGGCAAAGGAAAGTGTTGCCTGAGAATAGAGTTTGTTTGGAGTTTGTTTGCATGTGGTAAGGCTTGTATTCCCCCACTGCTGAACCAAAACTACAGCAGATGCTGATGTGTTGCAGGCACATTTTTAGGAGGGGTCCTTGGTGGAAGCAGTTCAGGCAGATGGCAATGGGCTTTTGTCCAATGGCACGCAGGACAAGGGACAGGTGAGAAAGACAGTGGGATCAGTGAGTATTTGCTCCTTACCGTGATGGGACTTTGGTTCCAGTAGGGAGGTTCTTGCTCTATCATTTCAATCCCCACAATTCCAAAAGACCATATGTCCACTTTGGGACCATATGGTTGACCTGTCAGCACTTCGGGCGCCAGCCACCAAGGAGTCCCGACTACCGAGCACCGTCTGCTCTGCTGAGGGCTGAGCTGAGTAGAGAGGCCAAAATCACCTGAGGAGAAAGCAAAACACTGTTTTTATTTGAATTCTGTGCAATTAGGAAAGCAAGCCAAAGAATTCCCCAGTAGAAGTGTTTGAAAATGTGCTGTTGAATCTCCTGGCATTGGCGACTTTTAAACTCCCCCCATTTTTTACACTGTCTCCAGTAGTGTCTTTTGTTCTTTGGAAGCTTTAGACTTGTAACTCCCTCCCTCGGGAAGGGACACACACAGAGCAAGGCCACTCTTGACTGCTTGTTCCTTCTCCTATCCCTGTGCACGTTGCAACTTTGCCCTCAGCTCACAGCGGGTGTCCCTGCGCTGCCACCAGCACCATTTTTGGGGAGCTGGCTGTCACTCAAAGCAGCCCCACCCCCACATCCCTGGAATGCTGCTCCTGACCAAGAATACACTGACCCAGCTTGACAGAACCATCGGTTTTGAGAAGGATGTTATCACTCTTCACATCTCTATGAATCACATGGTTTGTGTGAAGAAAATGCAGTCCTTGCAGGCACTGAGAGAGAAAACAGAAAGAGGAGGGCAAAAATGAGTGATGTGATTTCATCCCATAAGAAAGGCAACAAAGAATCCAAAAGATTCCCTCTCCAGGGAAATGGGCAGTAATGGCAGAACACAGTGCCACTGAGAGGAAGTGCTTGCTGCTCCAACACTTGCAGAGCAAGACCTTTCTGAGGAAAGGCATGTCAGCTTCTGAAAGAGCAACAGCCAGGATGCAAACCAGCCAGGATGACTGCTGCTGCAGTGCATGTGCTCAGAAGCAAAGAGCCTTTTGGCTGCACTCCTGTCCTTGGATGCTGAGGCCTGAGAGAAACGAGTCTCTCTCTTTTTTCTTTGCTGATCATTTCAAATCAAGCCACCAGCACCTTTGCTTTCACAGGCAAGGAATGCAGTGAAGACAGACTCCAGGCAAACATTTAGAGAGGCAAGGTGGAGAACAGCAAATAAAAAGACATGAGCCAGAGCAAGAATACAACAGCAGGAGAGAAGAGTACTGGCACTGAGTACAGGGAGTGCAGGGGCACTGGCAGGCCTTTCACTTGAGATGCTTTTACTTGCCCATAGCATAGCAGCAACACAGAACCAAAGCTTGGCACAGGAAATCACTGCAGGTCTGAGCCCCTGTTTCCCAGACAATCCTGCCCAAGCCCTTGGACACACAGATGGGATTGCTGACCTCGCGACTGATGGCTGCTGCCTCATCTTCATACAGGGAGGTCGTGCTGAGGATATCGTTCAGGGTGCCTCCGTCCATGTACTCCAGCACCAGCCAGAGTTCCTCACCCACAAGGTAGCTGAAAGAAGGAAACAAGGCTGTGGAGATGAGCATGCATGGCTATGTTGATTTTTGCTTCCAGGTTTCTTATTTCCAGATGCCTTTGTGACAAGGACAGAATCATAGGAATAGATATTCCCTCTTGGCTGTGCATTGTTTGCAAGCTGTGCAGTCTCAAGGAGAAAGGCACAGCTGTGAAAAAGGAGATGTCTTAGATGGCTGACAAGTGAAAAATGCAGTTTAGAAACAGCCCAGATAAAAAACCGTTCAGGCATGGTGTTTCTGGAAAGAAGCACCTAGTCTTCCTGGCATGCCCAGCAATGGCAAAGAGTGGCAACAATCCAAGGGAAATCCATTTTAGGAGGGTTCATCAGCACTTCAGAAGCTTGAAAAAATCAATCCCAAATAAATGTGGAGGCAGTAAACTTCGAGTCTGATGACTAAGGAAGATACAGCTGATCCAGGTATTGAATAATTTTGGAATAATTTTCAAACTAGGTGTGCCAGGGAAGACTCATGCAGACAGGATGCACTCTCTTCTCATCCATTGGAGATGAGTAGAGAGATAGGAATAAATAAAAATTAACAGCTCTACTTTCTGCCACTGACCAAAGTGGGTTTTTAACCTCTCATGTTTGCTGTATGTAAATGCACACATGGGATAAGACCATAACCACTCACCTGTCTAAATAATTCACAACATTGGGACTCCTGTACCTCTTCATGATTTGGATTTCATTAACACTTCGTTCCATCCTCCTTGGTCCTTGAATATCTATTTTCTTTATGGCCACCTAAAATGACATTGAAAATCAGTAACTTGAGCAGTTGGCGGCAGGAGACAACAATGCACATGGAGCAAGTGATTTTGCAATGACAGAGCTGAGCTGTGCCAAACTGCCTTGTGATTAGGCACTGCAGTAATTAGGAACTGACATTCCAACAGCCTATTTCTCTTCTCCCTTGGGAACTCGTTACAGGACACGTGGGGCCACTGACATTTTGCCTTGTCCACTTGGTAACAGTTGTGTCTCAACTATCACACACAGACGTCTGAGCACAATCTCTGCTGCTCTTTCTAGGATTCAGAAGAAGTATTCCATGCCTTAATATTCTGTGGATACATCTTGGGCTATGGGCAGGGCTTAGGGCTTTTAGGGCACCTTGCAGATCTCTCCCCATGTGCAGTTGCCAAGTGCAGCACTGCGGGTTGCTAAGGAACTACCAGTAACTTTCCGATGGATTTGCTGGCAGCCAGAATCGAGAATTCAGGACTGTGAAGCTGTAGCCCCAAAGAGCAGGGAGGTGCTCTAAGGCACCACCTTTGTTTTAGCAATGGAGAGCGAGTGAGCGCGTCCTTGTCTGAAAGAAAGCGCTGCCCTGCGTGCCTGCCTTCCGACAGCTGAGGAGGACAAAGTGCCAAATGTATTTTGCAGGCTGGCACCAGTCTGTGCTTCTTGTGCCTTTTCAGCACGGCTCTAGCCAAAGCTGCATCCACAGCTCACACCAGAGGGGAAAGCCCCTCAAGAGCAGCAGAGTCTGCAGGGGCTGTTGACATTTACCTCTCCTCCTGTGGCAGTGTCGAGTGCTTTAAACACCTCTCCAAAACTCCTAGAAACAAAAGAGAAGCAGAGAAAGGAGAAGCCATTTAGATCTTGCAGTGAAAGCCAGCCCACACAGGAGATCTGTGCTGTAAATGCCTAAAACCTGCAGGACACTGGAAGCATGGAGATGTCCTTGACAATGCCTTCTGAGCACACTTAGAAATTCTGATCAGCACTGACAATCTAAGCCCAGTGCCTGAACACATTTGCAGCTTGTCTGACTTCACGCCTGATACCTATTCCACCAGCAAAACACTTGATGCATAGTTATGTAAAATTAGCATTGCTTGGACTCACCCACTGCCAATATTTTCCAGTTCAATGTATTTGATGATGGGATTTTCCATCTTCACCATTCTCCCTGAGGGAAACAAAATGCAAGATGTTTACTTTAAAGCAGAGATCCCACCTTCTCAGAGATACAAAAGGCAGCCACACTGTCTGGGGCTCTGAGCCCTCGCTTGGTTAGCCAGCTCTGAGCTGGCTAACAACAACAGGAACAGGAACTGGAAACACAAGAAAAGAACAGCACGTCCACAGCGCAAGTCTGGCTGGCACAGAGACTGATTTCTTGCATCCTTTGAAGTCAGAGGCCTCTTGACAGCAGAGGAGTCTCCTCTCAGAGGAGACTGAGACCAGAAGAGAATACCTACCAAGGAAAATAAGTTTGTCATCTTGAAACGTTTAGGAGAGCTGGATCTAGCAGTGCCTTTGTTTTCTTGGCAATAAAGACTGCGAGATTTAGAAAAGGTTTCCGACTTGCTAAGATTAAATGCACCTGCACATCCAGAATCAATTGGTCTGAACAGATGTCAAGTTCAGAACAGGAGGAATATTGCCAAGTGTTCCCATCTTTTCCACCTTGCAGCAGTTTGCCATAAGAATGCCTCTGCGTTAGTAAACCAGAGCAGCTCATGCCAGAACCAATTGCGACGGGGCTTTCAGCATCAAGACCCTCACCCTTTATGAGCAGGCTGAGCTCAAAGACGCCCCTGCCCGTGCCCTGCGTGAAGAACCACGCCGCTTCTCTTCACCCTGACAGCGCGGATCAGTCGCTCCCATTGCACTCGCCCTCTCGGCACCGCACATGTCCCCATCTTCCCAACTCGGCACGGCGGGCACAGGCACAGAAGACAGCAATGCTCCTCAGGCACCCCTGTGACACAGAGAGCTGCCCAGAGCAGATGCTGACCCTCTTGTGAGTCCAGGCCGTGCGAGGCAGAAGCCGGCCCAGAGAAGGGGCTGCTGCCTCAGGCAGCTCCGCGCTGCAGCAGCCGGGCAGCAGCGGGACCCTCCCAGCTAAGGGAGGCTCCAGCCTCTGCAGTCCCTCCAGCCCCCAGGGACAGGGCAGCGACCACAACAAGGCTGGCAAAGCCCAAGCATGAGCACTGACAGACACTGATGGGAAGAAGCCACAGCCAGCCTGAGCCCTGTACAAGCTTTTGCCCCCATTCAGGACACAACAGGATGGGCTTTGAGATCAGCCCCACCGAGGTGTGGATCAGTGCCCTTTTTGTCCCAACAGGTGATGGTAGACACAGAATCCACTGGGCTCTCTTCTCAATTCTTCCAGGTCTTATCTGAGAGCACAGCACTGGCAGCTCGTATGGGCAAGAAGCAGATTCATTGGGTTGTGCTGCAGAATCACAAAGGGCTTGATTTGTTCTCCTGGAGACTGATCTCAGCAGGGCTTCTACCAGTGGCTAGAACTAAGGCAGTCACAGCCTTCTGCTGATGCAGGAACAATTCCTGCTTCTGCCTTCGGCAGAGAGGGAAGCCCAGGCAATCTCCAGCCAGTCTAAGCTGCCCTCAGAGGCAGCAGGAACACCCAGAGCTCTCTCTTGCTGCCTTGGAGCAATGCCAGCACTTCTGTGACACTGAAGTGAGGAGAACCCTTTGGTACAGCTCTGCTGACATGTGCACACAATACACTGTCCCTCAGATAAGAAAGATAGCAGACGTACTGTGTTGCTCCAGGGAGTCACCCGCCATCTCCAGTTGCTGAGCAGCAGCTGGGTCAGCACGGGAGGTGAACCAAGTGCTCAGGCTCCACGTCTTCGGCTGGGGAGCAAAGGCTCCTTGGGACGGCGATGCTGCAGCAGCTTCAGTGTCAGATTTGGTGTAGATCTGAGAGAAGAAATGAGTTGATGTCAGGAAGGTGTGGCAGAGATTGCCCTGAAATGCAAGAGAGATTGCCATTTGAAATGCAAGCCCTTAGGAAGCTGCTGTCAGCCACATGCAGAGATCCTCAACCGGATTGCTTTGGATGTCCACTTGTGAAACCAAATGCTCAAAACCAAAGGCTGGTTTTACTCAAGTTCATAGCCACTTTCTTGTTCTAAAGGATGACTGCAGCAACGACCGCTCCAATTCCTCCCAAAGACTCCTTTCCCCCTCCTAGGTCTGCAGATACATTTGCAGCTCCTCATTCTAATGTTCTACCTCCTGCCATGAAATTCTCTTTTTCTGCACCTTCCTTGGGACGTGCTTATCCTGCAGCATCTCTGGATGGTACAGTTCCTGGGCCTCATGCCAGCTTCGGGGCTCTTGGTTGCCCGTCATTTGCTGGAACTCTCTGCAGGCTGCCAGGTAGGATGGGGAACCTTCCACCTGAAGTCAAACAGAACAAAGCAGTCAGAGACTACAGCTTGTCCCCGTCAGCCAGGAGTCATCGACTGGGAAGAAAGTAAAGGACAGGAGGAGATTCACAAGGGATACAGACAGCTTGTAGCTCATATTCCAAATCTATGTGAATGACCATGTTCACCTGCAAAAACACCTCAAGAAACAAGGTCACCTGGAAGAAGCCTGCAGGAGTTCATTGGGATGACTGCTGGCTAAATGGCCAAGGGAGTAATGCCACTGTCTAGAGCATCAGCTGAGATTCAGCAGAGCAGGAAGTGTCCTTGAGAGCAGCTCTGACAGAGGCCTCATCAGGATGGCACTCAGAGGCAACACCCCACCCCCCTGCTGCTCTGCACTGCAAAGGCAAGGAGGGCAGAAACCACCCCTTGGGTGACTGCAGTGCCTATTGATATTTCACTCGCTTTTCTAAAGCCTTTTGCTCCTGAAGGAGGCAATTAATTTTCTCTTTGATGATTTTAATTTTTTTGTCTGGCCTCTTCTTCCTTGCCTTGATCCTAGCCTCAGTTTCCTGCAGCTGCGCCGGCACCTGTTTTTCCATGTGCTGTAAATAACAACGGAAAGGACTCTCTTTCATGAGTGGAGTGGCTGCCATTCTTTCATTCACCTGTTTTTGTTGACTGTCCCTCTGCATAGGGAGATTCTTCTCCTCTTGGATGTCTTCATTCCCCCTCTTCACTGCCATGTCACTCTGAGCTTCGGGCAGCTCTGCTTGTGGTTCTACCTTGATGTTCTGTGCACACAAATGCAGAGCAAGTGACTGGGAGCTGCCATCAGACTCAGCTTTTCCCTCTTTTAGCCTCAAAATCACATTGGTTCATCCCCTTTCTTCTGCTTCCCTACCCACATCTGCTTCCATTGAACCCTCCTGTCCCAGGGCTGTTCTCTGCAGATTCCAAGGCTCTGTGCTTCCAGTGCCTGTGGGATTCCTGGCCTCCTCAGTCCCAAGAGCTGTTGTTTATGCCCTTCTTCCTGCCCTTCCCTCTGTGCCCTGGCCAGTCAGGCTTACCTGGTCTTTCTCCTGTGGCACTTCCACCTGCTGCCCGAGCTGCTCTTCCTGCTCTCGGGCTGGGAACAGCTCTCCCTGAGTCTGGCATGGTGTCTCTGATGAAGCACTCTGCTCCTGCTCTCTCTCGAGAAGCACCTGCACAGAAAGCAAGAGAAGATGGGTTTCAGCTTCCCATATGACCTTTGTGGGCCAAGACCCAAAGACTGCTGGGCTGAAACGTTCCCAAAGCACTGTGCTGCCGCTCTGCTGGGTCATTCTCTGTTTGAGGGGAGGCACAGATTCCAAAGTGACCCTGGCCCTACAATCAGGGGCCATCTGGGACTGAAGCTGCAAGAGCCTCTCAGGCAGCTGACAGGGAAGGTGTGGCATTTCTCAAGGGTCTGGTAAGGGCCTCCCTCTGCTTCTACCATGTCCTGTTTGTCTCTCCTCAAGGGATGCATTTAGGTGAGCACTGCATCTTCCACTGCTTTGGAGCAGAGCCAGGAAGATTCAAATAGATAGATAGATAAACAGATCTCACTTTTATAATCTCTCTTTACTATACTGTGGGATTTACATTCTTTGAACGGAGAGAGATCTAGATCTCTCTCCTAGGTTTTTTTTAAGGAAAGGTAGTGAGAAACTTAGAGAAGAAGAGAAAACAATATTATCTCTACTTGCTGTTCTTTTTGTTTAGTACATGAAGAATGTGTATAGTGATTGTTTACTGAAAGTGATTTGTTAATTGCATTTTAGGGATAGTTGTTTAGATTGATTAGGTAATTAGATAAAAGACTGTGTGGAGACAGTCACTTGTTTTTCTTTAGTATCTTTTTAGTATAGTATTTCTTTACTATAGTTTTACATAGTACTAGTGTAATATAACGTAGCTTAATAAAGCATTTGCTTAAACTTCTACATCATGGAGTCAAAGCATATTTTTCGCCACGTGGGGGGTCACCCTGAATCAATAATGTCCTTTCTGTCGCTACACACATCAACAGTCGGTAGCAGTGCCCCAATCAGAAGCCATCCTGAACTTGCTCTCCTGTTGCTTCAGTAACCCACACTCTTGGGGAATCTGGAGCATGTGGGTCCTTATGGAATGCAGTCAGACCCAGAGCACTGCACTGGGAACTGCACTCTTTGTGCATCTGTGCTCGGGCAAGTTCTTCTCTTGCACTTGACCACACTGATGGTGCTAAAGTGGCTGGAATCAGAAATGCAGCCCAGCCCCTCCCACCTCCTCTAATCTCTGAGGGCCAGCTGGAATTTAAACGCATTGATTTCCTGCTCAAGTCCAAAACAGCACACACTGATTCCCTGGGCTGCCAAAAGACACGGGAGCCGTTGACTGGAAAATGATGGGCAAGCCCTGCTGGCCGGTCTGGCACCAGAGCAGCTCGTTCTGCACCAACATCCCTGCCCCAAACTATGTGTTCTTGCGCATAAATACTGCATTATCCAGAACTGCCTCTTTGAAAACTAAAATTCTAGGAGAATTTCTGCTGGTGCTGTAAAAGTGCAGGAAAGACTGAGACAAAGCTCCCTTGCTCCCTGGAGAAGGAGAAATTGCACCAGGGTTCTCTTTCTATCAAACAAAGAAATCAACAAAATATGAAAGTGTTACTCACACCACGGTCTAAAGCACTTGGATGCAGTGAGGGGATGTCTGGAAGGGAAACAGGCCTTGCGCTGAGCTTTGGATCTATGGATCTAAGGCAGCGATTTATGGAAGTCCGCCTGAAGGTGCCTCATGAGCCCCCCATTGTCCAGGCTAAAGCTCCCTCAGCACCTCCTCCCTGGCCTTGTGCTGCACCCCCTTGCCCAGCTCCCCTGTCCTTCTGTGCACACGCTGCAGCCCCTCCATGACTTTCTGCTCCCCAGGGCCCATAAGTGCACACAGCACTCCAGCTGTGGCCGCAGCGCTGCCCAGCACAGGGCCACGCTCACTGCCCTGCTCCTGCTGCCCCACTGCTGCTGGCACAGCCACCATGCCCTTGGCCTTCTTGGCCCCCTGGCCACACGCTGCCTCATCTTCAGCTGCTCAAGGCCGCCAGCCCAGCATCCTTTTGGCCCACGTGGCTCCCCAGCCACAAAGGTGCCCATTTCACTTCAGATACAGCAGGCATCATTGCAAGATGGCCTTCCTGTTCTAACACCTCATGTTCCAAGTAGATATTAGCCACTGCCCCTTCTCACCAGCGAGGGCTCCTTGTTGAGCTCCACGTGGCATCTGAGCTCCGGGTGCAGCCTGTCCCCGCACTCGCTCAGCAGGTGCCTGGACACAACCGACAGGGCGCTGGCACTATGCTTGTTCAAGTGCAGACCCTGCAGGGCCGTGACAGCCTCCGGCCTGCCCTCTGCCACTGCCCTGACAGAGTCTGCTGCTCGCTCCGGGGAGGCTGAGGTGACATCAGCCCCTGCCTGCAGCTCAGCCGTGCCCTCGGTGGTTGCGGCGCTGGTATTTCTGCGCCCAAGGCCCAGGAACCTCTGCAGTATCTGCAACAGAAAGAAGGGCAGGAAGAGAGGGACGTTCCATGGCCTGCTCCAAGCACAGCGCTGGGCCTAGCAGTGCCAGAAGGCCCAGCCCAGGTGGGGATGGCCACAGGTACCTGCGCTGGTCTGTGGAAGCAGCCGTGAGTGGGGTCCTGCTCTTCTGCCCCATCCTTGCCCGCATCTGGCAAAGAGCAAATGCAGCCAGAGCTGAGGGGCTGCGGGAGAGGCCGGAGAACATGGCCCAGCCCTGCATGGCCCAGGCAGGGACAACCCCTGGGTGCCCAGGGGACAGAGCACAGCCAGCAGGGGCAGCCCCAGCCCCTCTTACGTCCTGTCTTTGGGGACATCCTTAGGGGCAGGGATGGGATGGGGCCAGGCCGGCCGCAGGCACCAGCTCTGCGGCCCGGAGCTGCCACTCACCGTCCTGCACTGGCTGCAACTTCTCCGGCTCTGCAGGCTGCTGTGCTGGGGAGGCTGCAAGCCCTTTCTTTTTCTTGCCCCGAAGCACCCTGAAGAGCCTGAGTACTCTGCCTGCCATCTCGCTTTTTAGTCTCTAGACAACTTTGAGCCTGATACCTGGGAAAAGCTCTGATTGAGAAAGTCCCGCAGTCTGGCCGCAAGGCCAGCCGCAGGAATTACGCCTTGGAAAAGCTGCGGGTCAGTGACGAAAGAGCTGGCTGTGTGGGGCTCCTCACAGCACAGCTCTGCCACGTCCTCTCCTCTCACGTGCACCGAGCACTGTGGCGTTGCTCCGTCACCGCCAGCGGCCACTTCACCACGTGTCACAAAGGGCCCTGTTCCATTCCGTTCCATGGTAACCGTGCTGTGCCGTGTCAGCAAGGGCCCTTGGACACGCTGCCAAGTGCTCTGGGGCTACCCCAACCCTGCCCCAAATGCCTCTGATTGGAACAAATCCATTGCCCCAAGTGTATAAGACATCCTGGGACACAGCAAGCCCAGCCAAGTGCTCAGGGGAGGACTCTCCACGGTGCCAGGCCAGCACAGGCTGGCTCTGGAGCAGAGCAGCTTCCAGCAAGCACGGGGCAAACACATCTTGCCAAGAGTTAAAACTCACCAGATAGGGGAGGTGGCATGAATGTGTGCATCAAGGCCTTTGAATTCACAGCTCCCCAAGACAGCTTTGGGGCACTTGGCTGGACAAACAGGATCCGGCTCAGACCTGTGCTCAAAGGCGGGCAACAAACCCTGCCGCAGGTGCTTGGCTTGGTCTCTGCAGGCCCAGGCAGATGCCAAAGCTGCTCTTCACATCCTTCCCCTGCCCCTCAGCCAAGTGCGAGGACTGAAGGAAACACAGGAAGTCAAATGGAGACACTTGCACCTGTCTCATTGGGGGCTCCTGGGGAAGCAGTTTCCTTGGCAATCAAGCCCCTCTCTTCCAAGGGCACTCCCCAAATGTGTACATTTCCTGGGCAACACCAACCTGCCCTTAAGTGCGGGGTGCGGAGGTTCATGGGCATCACACCATAACCAATATGATCCAGTGAAGCTAAATTTATTATTCCTAAAAGGAGTCTATTTATAATAAATCTCTACTGTCTATGCCTCTCTAGCTAATATATGACAGGTTAATCCTAGTTGTTCACACTTCTAAAATAGAATGCGGATTGGATTATCTAAGTTTTCATGTGTCTTGCTGGGGTTGTATGGCCCCCCCATGGCTCACTTTCCCAAGCTTGCTGACAAACATGCTAAGTCCTGATGACTCTTCTTCTTGCGTCTTCTTCAAGGATATACCAACCCCATTTCTGAATATGTCCATAATTCATTCTTTGTGAACGTGTCCATTATTGCAAGCAGGCTGGATTGTGCATCGGCTCAATAAGGCCGTTGTCTTGCAAAAACTCCTCCACCTGCAAAATATCTTCAACAGTTCCCTGCTTTTGGTTTTGCACAAGCCAGACTGATTTAAAAGCACGGTCAATTTCTTTTTGCCCACAGCGTAGTAAGCAAAGCACTATTAGCAGAAATGAAAAAAGAATGAAATACAAAGCCAATAATATGTAAGATTATTTATTCATTACATAGCCAAGAATACCTAATACCAAAGCATACTAAGTCCTTGAGCCAGCCTCTTATTTCCCAGGATTTTAGCCATTCATCCAAAGAATTCAAAACAACTGTCAGCTTTATCATCTTCTCCTTAAGCAATGACACTTTCTTGTCCATAGATTCAGAGTGCTCAGAGAGATTCATGCAACACATCCCTTCAAAATCTTCACACCCATCTCTCTGTGCTAGCAACAAAAACACTATTGCAGCCCTATCCTGTAATACAGCGTGGCGTATGCTACCTACATCAGTGGTAAGCTCATTCAGTATTGCAGATGTAATGTTAATTGGTTGGTCTGTCCAACAAGCCAATTGTTTGAATTGTGTAAGGGCCTGTGATGAAGCTACTCCTGGTGTAAAAAGTGATGCCAGTATAACCAAAGGCATATTCTACAATTCTACATTATCCTTACAGTCTGAGCCTAATAGATGCACACTACGTTTTGCACATTGGAATTTGTGCCTGATGTCAAGCATCTGTTGAATGCTAGAGGCAAACAGTGTCAATTTCCCAAAATAGCACAGTCCTCCTCATGCTTTCTCAGGAATCGCAGGCTAAGTTTAATCTCCACAAATGAGAAAAACTCCAGGAGGTGACATCCTTGCAGATTTTGGTTTTAGGGATACAACCATGTCCAATTGGCACAGTCTGCCGTGGTATTGTAATACCAGGAAGAAACAGGAGATATCCAAGTGCCATCATCACCGGGTTTTCCTGATTTCTCCCTAATCAGCTCTTTACCCCTGTGGTACTCATAGAACAAACAGTAATTTCCCGGTACTGATGCCAAAATATCTAATTCCTGTGGTCACTCTCTTGTAGTATTTAAACCTTGAACGATTGTAAATGCCTGAATTCCTAACGGATTTCTAGGGATGCTTTGTTTTTCACACCAAATTTCTGTGATCATCCCATTTTGATTAGTGCACCAATTTGAACAGGCCTTACTTAAGTTGCCATAAATTTGAGCTCTGGTCTAATTTCCCATTTCTTCCATTGAGTCTAAAGGAATTCCAATGAAACAGGTGCCAAATGGATCTGAAGGTGGAGCTAGTGATAGGCAGAAAGGTTCCTGCGTTGTTCTGTTAGCCTATGGAATCCTCATGTTAGCTCGCTGCTTTATCTTGTATACCCCCTGCGTTTCTTAATCACTCCACTAAGCAACATTGTTAATATTTGCCAGACTGGTGCCATTGTCGCCCTTGTGGTCCATCATGCCTGCGCTTTGCCCAAACTGCTTTAGCTTGTTCTCACTCCAAATCTCTCAAGTGATGTGTTTGTGGTATTGCTATTCTTCCTCTACATTCTGTAGCTAGTATCTTGCTCTCTAGCACAATTTGATTTACTACAGCAATTAAAGCAAGTTTAAACTGCAATTGCAGTAACAATCTTTGCGTATATATTTCTATCAAAGATACATCTTAGAGAAAACTCTGATATCTTCGTGAGTTATGCCTTAAAAATTTAGCTAATGCCATTCTCGGGGTACTAGTGTTAAGTGTGTAAGAGCAGTTATTGCATATTATGTTGATAGGCTTAAATTATTGCTTTTCCCTCGGACCACTAATCAATTATGTTCTTGACAAACTTGTCGCCAAGTTTTTTAGTTACACTTGATACAATGAACCTTAAGCCATGGCTTACATGCACAACTATGCAGATACCAAGCATTTTCTCTCTTATTTACAACTTGTGAGGGAAGTGAAGGTCCATGTTGCTGGAATCCAACGAATGCCTTTATCTGTAAGTAAGCACATAGACCTTCTTCCTCTTCATTTCACTGTAGCTGGTCCTTGCCACAACCCTGCTGCTGGACTTTTGAACATGACCTGAATGCCGTCAGGCAATTCCTCCCTTGGATTATGTGTGAGGGCATGATGCACAAGAATATGTGCATCTTCCCTATCTCCTGCTGTTCTGAGCTAACTTGGCACAAAATTGGCTTTAGCTGTTTTTTTCTCAGGGGATAACCCTGGAGTTCCCCCTTTTTGTTTTTGCAGCATGTCCTTGAACATCTGATGGGCACGCTCAATAATTGCCTGTCCAGTAGGATTGTGAGAAATACCAGGGTCATGTCAAATACCCCATAAATTACAGAAACCTTTGAATCTTAAGGAACATCAAGCAGGACTATTGTCAGTCTTAATTGCTAAGGGGACACCTAATGCGGCGAAGAAATTGAACAAATATTTCTCAACATGACGTCTCACCTGTTAAGGGAGTACCCTATAAAACACAAGCATAGGTATCAATGCAAACATGTACCAATTTTTCCTGACCAAATTCTTATACATGAGTTACATCCATTTGCCATAACTGCGAGTGCTGAGTACCCCTAGGGCTAACACCATGCCTAAACCAATGCCATCTCGTTGACCGGTCAGGACAGGATCACGCAATACTAGAAGCATCAGCAAAGGGAATAGCAAATTGTTTACCTAACATTTTTGCAGATTGATGAAGAAATACATGGGAGGTTTTGGCCTGTCAGCCTGTACCACTTCCCTGTCACCTCTGTGCCACCATGGCCCTCGGCTGCCCCACAGCCCTCAGCCCCAGCAGCAGCTCAGGGTCAGCGTCCCTTTGGCGCCACCGCCCCCTCAGCCCCCTCAGCCCCCTCTGTCTCACCGTCCTTCAGCAGCTCCTCAGGGGACAGGGCCTGGGGCAGCGGCAGCTCCCACCGCTCCAGGGACAGCCGGGGCTGGAAGTGCTGCTCCGCCCGGCCCGGCCGCCAGCTCGGACCCAGCACAGGGACAGGGGACACAGGGGGAACCGGGGCAAAAGCAAGAGGTGAAAAAGGCAGCCGAGGAGGGAAAGAGGTAAAAATGCAGCCTGGGCTTACACAGCTCAATCTATGCATCTAAACTTCCACATACCTCTTACTAAATAACTAAGCATATTTCTAGAACTATATCTAAGCATCTAAATTTAAGCATCTAAATGTAGGCGTCTAAATGTAGGCATCTAAATGTAACTCTATTAATGTATAAATGTAGATCTCAAAATCTAGAAATGTAACTAATTCTATCCCATCTAGAACAATAGAGATTAATTTAACTATATAGATGTATATATATGCACATATAAACACACCTCTGTAAATCTATAAATGTAACTATATGGATATAGAAAGAGAATTGTAGAAATCGATAATTCTATGTGTACACTAAGGGATTCCACCCGTCTGATGCTCACAGGCTCTCCCTCTGGTCCTTCTTCCCATGCAGGGCAGCCCTCCTGACAAGGCAGATCAGCTGGAAGTCTGGGAAGCAAAGGGAACACTGTGTCAATATTGGCCTCTCTGCATTATTTGCCCTTTTGGAATTAACTGCCCTTCTATCAAAGTCTGTAAAAGATGGGCCGAAAGGCAAAATCTCACTTGGCAATTTGTAGCCTGCTCTTCAAAGAGCCAGACTCCTTCCAGAAGTTTATAACTTGTGAAGTTTTGAAGTATCCCAATACACTGAAAGCCCTCAGTGTATTGGGATACTTTCGCAGGGCCAAGGGCCCCCATGAGAGCTTGAAACACAGACAGACCCAGCTGCCACAAAGAAGCCCAGCCTGGTTCTTTCTCTGTGCTGACAGAGACACCTCAGGGATGAACAGCTGGGTGACAAATGACCAGGTAATATTCGCTGAGGCATTTATGTATTAGCTGATGGACGTTGTTAGTGATTATAAGTATTTAGAAATAGCATCAGTTAGAACTCTTTTAGCTGCTTGTAATATAATAGAATCTATCAGCTTAAGTTTGCACTGCGTTGCTCATAGAAACAGTAGCGTAATGAATATAATATCTATGCATCACGTATGGAAACAACTGTGTGATGAACATATTGTGTTATAGACCCTAGCAAAACATAACGGGAAAAAAGGCTTGTGTGTAACTAAAATCAGTGTAAGGCTGTCCACTGACCAACCTGTCCAAGTGATAAAATAATCCTGACACAAACCAGAGCACCAGAGGACAATTAGAGAATGTCATGTGAAATTTAGGGAGAACCTACTAAAGCCTTATCTGAGGATGTGAAACAGCAGGAGACACAAGCAGAAATAAAATATGTTGACATGATGCACAGGATGTCATGCAGTAAACCTGAGTGCGAAGCAGTCAAATTAAGGAGTTCCCAAAAGATCAGAAAATTCCGAAGAATGCTTGAAAAATTCATGAAACACATGAATATACTTGCCTCTCAGCAAAGTAACACCATAAAGCTAACACTGACACTTAGCACCAGGTGTTGTTTGGGTGTTAGCCCCGAGCACCACAGTGCTGCAAATATTGTCTTTTTTTATCCTATCAGTATTAAAATTTAATAATTCTAAGCAGTGAATTCTGTTTCTCACAGCTGTGAAGGAAAGAGCTCCCTAACAGGACTGCAGGCAGCACCAGCTTTGCTCAAGGATGCAGACCCAAAGTGCTCTCTCTCACCTTTAGCTCTCACTAATTTTAAGGGGTGATTTCAGATTTTCGTTGAGCTCCTGGATTTGTGAGTAATGATTTCCTTGGCCTCAGAGCTTCTGCTGCTTGTATTTTTAATGTATCTCACTACAGCTATCAGCAGAGTGGCACTACATGGATTTAATGCTTGGAGACAAAAAGCTCAGATCTCTACACTGACCTTTTGCTGGGCTTTTCCTCTCTTGCTTCAAGAGTCACTCAGGGTTGCCTCCAGAGCACTGACATCCTGCAGCAAACTTATCCCCACGGACATCAGCACAAAACTGGGACACCTGGCTTGGTGACACAACTGCCACAAGGTCAGGTTTATTCCCTGCTCTCTTGCCCCAGCAGAGGACTCAGTGTCAGAGCCTCTGGAGAAGCGTGGAGGGCAGGGCTCAGGCAGGTTGTGCCCGTGCACGATTTGAACTCAAGGCACCAGGAAGCACCAAGCCTGCAGACAGGAACTCAACCCTTCTCATCTCCCTCACTGCCAGAGGCAGGCTCAGAGCAGCCATCTCACCCCTCTCTGAACCAGTGGGACCTCTGTCCTTACCAAGCTCCTCGCGGTCCTGGGAATTGTTCCTGCGGCTCTCGGTGCCAGGCAAAGCTCCCTCTGCTGCAGCTCTGCCCACAGGCTCCCCTCCTGAAGACTCAGGGGCAACAATAATATTGCCCTTGAAAGAGAAACAGACAGGCAGAAAACCTTCCACCACTTACAAAAAACACCTGGTCCAAAAACTCCATGGCTCACACACTTCATCCCTTCTTCCTAACAACAACTCTGGGACCCAAAGCCCTTCAACAGTCAGAAAAATTGACTTCTCAAACACAGTCCAAAAGCTGTCAGAGCTGACAGTGTTGAACATGGGGGTGACACTGAACACATGAAATGGCTGCTAAGCAGGAGTCCTGCCAGCTCCTGGCAAAGGGATGTGCTTCTTCCTCCACAGCCCTGAGCACAGCAGTCTCATCCAGGCTGCAGCTTGGCAGGGACAGCATGGGAACACACATCTCTTCCCACAGAGATGCCCAAGAGCAAGGGGAAAGAGCTCTGCAACATGGACAGCAAGACTGGCCAGTTTGCCCAGCTGAGGATTTCCCAGATGGAAACTGGACTGCAGGCAGCAGCTTACTGAGAGGACAAGAAAGCTGCAGCTGCAGCCCAGCCCCAGCCAGGGCTCTGGGAGCTCCCACACACACGGCAGGGCTCACACAGCAGCAGCAGCTGCAGCCCAGCCCTTGCTTTGCCTTGGCCTTCCCACCCAAAAGAGGCACAGCCCACATCTGCTGCTGCAACAGAGGCACCTCTGGCGTGCCCCTCCCTGCCCGGGACACTGGGCCTTCAGTGCCACTTCCCCAAACACTCTTCTCTTTTTCCCATCAAACAAAGCCCCTTAGAACCTACAAAGCTTCCACTTCCTCCCCACAAATGCTGCTGCATCAGCGGTTCTTCCCAGTACATAAGCAAAAGATACCGCGGGGTACGGAGGGCAGAGTTCTTGACCCTTGCCACTTCACGTACGAGCTTGCCAAGTGATAATCATCCCTTATACGCCATATGTCAATACCATCTTCTCCTATTTTCGGTTCGTCACTTTTCTGTCTCCGCCTTCCTCACCACCTTTACCACGCATGCGCCACCACTCAGTTTGGTGGTCACACAAGTCTTTGGGGGTCGTCACTGATGAAGGCCCTGTAGTCTTCTTCATTGTCCTTTAATTCACCTTTGGGTTACACATGCGCATCAAGCCAGTATATAGCCAGTACAGCCAATGTAAGCCAAGACTAACGTATCACTCCCTCTACATATCAAGGCAATAAATCCCTTAGAATTAGCATTTGTTTGGACCGAACCAGGTTCTTGCTCATTTTTAGCACCTGTATCTTCAGCTTCATTCCTGTGGTCCTTGAGAACAGCTGCTGGGAAGAGGGGTGGAGCCCCTCCTCTCCCTCTCTTCTTTGGCATTACAACTTTTTAACTATTTATTATTCTCAAATATTAATTACTCTATCAATATCAATTACTGTTTCAAATTTTATCAGCAC
The DNA here is from genome assembly GCF_028551555.1 of Melozone crissalis. Classification (NCBI taxonomy): domain Eukaryota; kingdom Metazoa; phylum Chordata; class Aves; order Passeriformes; family Passerellidae; genus Melozone; species Melozone crissalis. The sequence goes on along the minus strand of NW_026535783.1, from coordinate 12,805,814 downwards.
GAATGATACCTATTTATCACAATAATGGAGCTCTGCGCATTGTGTTTTAAGGCTCACAAGCAGGTATGGTGTTTGAAAGAAGCAAGCAGTGTTTTAACAAAAGCTACGTGTGCTTATAGGGGTTGCACAGAACTACTGTCAATATGCTTTTGCTTTGTGTGAGTGGTCAAAAAACTTTTCAAGTAAGTTGTGCCATTAAGTTCATTGCCTCCAGCCAGGGATGTGAGCTGCTGGCATCTTCCCACTGTAACAACCATGTCATGAGACTGATGCTGGAAAACAAACAGCTCGAGGCGCGTTCCTCAGCAGTCCCGTCCGTTTCGTGATTCGTACAGAGACCCGCGGCCAGCAATACTCAGCTGAGGACCAGAAGAGAGCGGAATAGCCCGGGCACTGCAGCTTCACTGCAAGGCATCCGGCAGCCTTGAGGGTACAAAGCGAGCACAGGTCGCAGCTCCTCGTGTCCGGAGGGAGCCCGGAGCAGCTCTCCCAGGCCGCAGCCCCTCCCAGGCCCAGCTCCGGGCGCAGCCGGAGCCGCTCCGCCTGCGCGGGGCCGCTGCCGGGGCGCTGTGGCGGCTCCTCCCGCGGGGCGGAGCTGAGGCGGCCCCGGCGGCCCCGGCCCGGCCCCGCTGCGCTCCGAGCGCGGCCCCGGAGCGGCCCGGCCGAGGCGGCGAGGGACGGGCGGCGAGGGGCCGGGGGCATGGGGCGCTCCGGGAACGGGCGGACATCCCGGCAGAGGGGAGAGAGACGTGGCAGAGGGAGGAGTGAGCGGGAGAGGGGAGAGATGCTGGGAGGAGGGGGAAAATCCCAGGAGAGAGGGACGAGCCCGGGAGTAGGGGAGATCACGGGACGGGGGCGGGGGTGAGATCCGTGGCAAAGGGTGGGTAGCCTTCCAAGAGGGTAGAGGCCGGGAAACAGGAAAGAGCCCTGGGAGAGGGGGGAGATCCTGGAAGAGGGAGGAGTAATCGGGAGAAGGGCAGATCCAGGGAGACGAATAAAAGCACTGGCTACAGCCCGGGAAAGGAGGGAGCTTGGGACAAAGGGTAGCTCGGGACTGGGGAAAAGCCGAGAGAGGAGGCAGAACCCAGGAGACAGGGGACAACCTGTGAACGGGGAGGAGATCCGGAGTAGAGTGGAGAGGGCCTGGGAAAGCGGGGAAAGACATGAGAGAAGAGAGCCCAGTGGGGGGAGTCCAGGAGCGGAGGCTCCTGCAGGCGGACTGGGAACCCGGAGAGCCCGGAATCACGGAGTCCTGCAGCCGGGCCGAGAACGGGCGCGGGTCAGTGCGGTTCGGGAGAGCGCGGCTGCGGGGCTGGCTCCGGAGGCGGAGGCGCGTGGAAAGCGCTGCTCGGCAGCCCCGGCGGCGCTGAGAGCACAGCCCTGCCCGGGGAGGCAGCGCCACGGGCGCCGCTCGGCTTCCCAGCCCGGCCACGGCACCGCTCGGCTTCGCCGCCGGATCCGCGGCAGCTCGGAGCATCGCTCCCTGCCCGGGCCCGAGGCTCACCTGCGCCAGGTGCACCAGCGCATCGCCTCTGCCTTGACAACCCAGAGCGAGCAGTGCCCGGCAGGGACTGCAGATCCCCATTGGTGGCAGAGAAAGAAGAGCAAGGAATCTTCCATGGGAGAACCTAGGCAATAGGATGGGGTGTCAGTGTCCAATGTGTTCAGATGCACTCACAATGGTGCTTTTGCTCTTGCCTCAGAACATGGAAAAGAAGTGGGCAGACACAAATCAGCAGCTGGTTGCAATATCCAGGGATCAGTTATCAGAAGAAAATGCTAAGCAACTGCTGGAATGCTTAATGGATGACTGATTACCATTTGCCAAGTAATCTGGATTTGTTAGGGGCAGCATACTTCTGTCTCAAAAATTACTCTACAGATATTCTTAAGAAAATTTTGAAGAAAGGCTCATACACCCACATTTTAATGCAGTTGCTGTGGGTTTCATAAATGAAATCTGCTTTTATGTGTCAATGTTCCTAAAGATATGTGGGGTTTTTTTTTCACACATGCATGCATGCTAAATTTGAGAATCTAAGGTAAGGTCTTTTTATAGGGGATATGGAAGAGACAGGTCTTCAGCTAGCAATATGTCAGTGAGAGATAGCTGAGCGATGATTACTGAGAAGAAGAACAGGCCTGCAATAGAGGTGTGAGCTGCATTGCACAGCGCTTGCTGTGGGCCAGAGAGCACAAAGCAGTCTGGCCTAGTGGGCCTGAATATTTCTGCCAAACACTCTGCATCTCACACCTTTGCTCGGGCTCAGTGCAGAAATGCAGGATTGCAGGGGCTTCCTCCCAGAGCTGTGTGAGGTGCTGGCTCCTGCAGATGGGCCCTGCCAAGCTGTCCCTGCCTCACGCTGGCCTCGCTTCCCCTGGCACAAGAGCCGGGCCTGAAGGAGGCTGCCCTGTGCTCCAGCCTGCCGAGCAGCCCGGCTCCCTGCCCCGGTGCCCAGAGTGCTGCACACACTGCTGACCTTTGCCAGGAGTTGCAGGGCAGCCGGCAGAAGAGGAGGAATCCTCAGGCAGCCCAGCGGCCCTTGGCTGCCCTTGGCCTTTCTCTGCTGCTAGGCACACTCCAGACGGCCAATGCCTCCAGGCTGGGCTGTGTCCAGCACGGCTGCGCTTCCCCTCGGCAGCTGCCAGCTGCCACCTGGGCTCTGAGAGTGGAGGATTCGCCCGCTGCCAGGAACAGGCACCCAGGGCCCGGCTGCTGCCTCTTGCAGCTCCAAGGGCCTCCTTCCAGCCTGCCTCTGCCGGGGCTCAGCCTCCTCCGGCCTCTGCTGGGGCTGTGCTGGGGCTCCACCCCAGGCAAGGCCGGGCCCACTCTCACCTCCCAGGCGCTGACAGCTCTGCACCACAGGAGACCTTCCTGAGCACCCTCTCTGATCTTTCTGCTTTCTCACTTGAGCAAGGCTCTCCTCCAGCCAAAGAGATTATTGCATTTTGGGATACAAATCCAAGTGGTAGGAGCCCCAATGTTCTCCAGTCACAGCTGAAGGCCTGCATCTGCTCAGGGTGTTGGGTTGCCTCATTCTTCTTTTGGTTTCGCCTTCAAACGCCATTGCCCTTTCTGCCTCAAATAGAAATACCAAAGCTGGCCAAAAACAGACCAGTGGACCAGATTCCAAAGTCAGTGTGCTCTGGAGAGGATGAATGAAGAACATCCTTCTTCCCCACTTGCACACCATGCCAAAGACACCATGTCACTTTCCACCTTTAAGAAACAACAGACAATTCAGAAGAAATTCTTGAGCGTATTCGCAGAGTGAGAAGGAAGGGAATCTTCAAGGTGAGTTGTGGTTTCAGAAACTGTATTCATTTCCAATCCTACTCTGCAGTCCTATTAGACAATCCTACTCTAACCCTAACCTTAACCCTAATCCTATTCCTAATCCCAATCCTAATCCTAATCCTAATCCTAATCCTAATCCTAATCTACAATCCTGCTGTAAACTGGTTGACGAATAAATGGTCTTGATGTGATTGTCACATTGTTGTCTCTCTCCTCTTCTTCACTGAAACAATCAGTGGCACCAGGCTGGACGCAGGCTCAGCAAATGTTACAAATGGATGCTGCCAAAAGGGAAAAAAAACAAATCAACAAAAAATAATGGACCATGACTTTCCAAGTTCAGTGCTTCACAGTTTTCCTCTGGCTTATAGAAGGATGCAGGAAGAGGACCAATGGGACCATCTACACCTCCATCTTTATGTGCCGGACTTTGCCATCACAGGCAAATGTGGCCCAGAATCCCACTCATCCATTTATCCAGGTGTCTTCATCTTGCTAGGATTTTTGCCCTGCCAGTGCTTTAGAAATGGTGCTTTGTTTCTTTGGAATTTCTTCTTTTCAGGAATCTCTAAAGCCTCACACTGGTCCCTCTCTTTGAAAGACAGGCACTGTGCTGATTCCCACAGGGAGACAGAGCAGTGTCTACCTTTCCATGGCCTGCCCCTCGTGTGCTGGATGGCTCCTTCCTTCCCAGCAGGGCCAGCTCAGTGGCACTGGGCCCTGCAGTTCCCTCTCTGCCACACAACCCGGCAGTAACCCTGGCACAGTTCCCGTCTGCTTGAGCATGCCAGGCAGCAGATGGGGCTGGGACAAGTCCCTCCCAGCTGTCCCTGTTTGCGTGGCAGAAACCTCTAAGGGTGGGCTGGGGGGCGCAAACCAGGGCCACTCAGAGGCTCACAGTGAGCCCCCCAAGACCCCTCCTGCCCACAGCCAAATCTCTGACCCCTAGGCTGGGACTGGCTTCCTTGGGTTCCTGCACCACCATTTCATGTCTCTGTACTCTGCATTGCTCTACTTCAATTCTTTTGCCATTAGATAAAATTGAACACCCCACCAAATGACAAAAGAGGGAGACTGAACCAGCCAGAGGAGCTCCCTGACTCAGGAAATGCAGAGAGAGATGGAGTTACTCAGTTTTGTGAAGAACAGGCCCCCGGGAGACTTTATTGCCACTTTCCAGGACTTCAGAGTGGCTTTGAAGAAAGTGAGGGACATCTTTTATAACAGGGCCAGTTACAATAGGATGTGGGTAAATATTTTGAAACACAAATAGGATCTAATCAGAACTTGTTTACTCGGAGCATGGTGCGACCCTGGCACAGGTTGCCCCAAGAGCTTGTAGGTGCCCCATCCCTGCAAGCATTCCGGCTCCAGTGGGAAAGGGCTCTGAGCAACCTGATCTCTTTAAAGATGTCCCTGCTCATTGCAGGACACTTGCACCAGAGGACCTTTACAGGGCCCTGCCAGCCCAGCCCAGTCTAGGATTCCTCACCATTTTCATTTGAAGAGCACCAAGAGTGGAGGTGAGGAGGAAGGGGGCTCATGTGATGCCTTGGACTTGAGTGGAGGAGGAGCCCATCCCTCAGAGCCTGTTTCACCTGCAGCCCCTTCACATTTTACCTGCAGGAGCTCCCTGGCAGACCAGCGCTGCTCCTCGTCTCTCTGCAGGCAGCAGCTCAGGAAGTCACGCAGGCAAGGCGAGAATCGGTTGGGCTGCTGCAGCCGTGGGGTCCCTACTGTGGCTATCAGTTGTGTAGCCTGGAGAAAAAGGAGACACCAGGCTCCACTTGCTGCTTTCACATCTCTAAGTGCTCTCCCACCTCCCTTAGTTTAACCTCTGTTCTTCAGTGGCAGTTTCTGCCCTGGCAGAGACCCAGAGATGATTTTCCTTTACCAACCAAACACCCAAACCCTGATGCAGCCACAGCTTTTCCACCATCCCGAAGATCTTGCCTTGGCAGCTGATTTCATTGACTGACCTAGTTAGTGGGAACTACATCAGCAAAAGAAGATGTGCTTCCCTAAGGATTCACACCAGCTTGAGAGGCTTTTTGGAAGAGGGACTGTGCTATACAAACTAATTTCAAGGCTTAGTACATGAAAGGCATGTCTGCAGTGCTTGTTGGTCCTTTAAGCGCACGTGCCCAAGAACAAAACTCATCATTCTTTTTGTGCTTTTCTTGAAAACAATGGTAATTGGAAGGAAAGAAAGGGAATTCATCAATTAATCCCCAGGTAAGAAAATCAACATTTGCAATCTCATCTTCAGCACAGACATATTTAGATGCCTGCACAAATGTATTGGGATGAAAATTCCTGCTTGGGCACAAAGGAGCCACCTGCAGCTCTGTCTCTCAGCAGTCTGAAAATTGCAGGTTCCCATTTTGCAGCAAAAGAAAAATTGTCATGGTCAGAAGAAGGAGAGGTGCCATCTCTATCGCCACCCTCTGCTCATTTGGCTACTCAAGTCAATGCATTAATGGTAGGCCCATGCCAGAAAGAGCCAGGAAACAAATGGGAGGCTTTGGCAGCCTGTCCGCATCACCAGGCTCTGGCTTGGTGACACAGAGAATGTGCCTTTTGCTAGGAGAGAAGCATGGTGACTGAGTGTTTCAGCAGCACTGTACAAGAAGCAGAAGAGACTCAGTATCCTTTACACTCTCATGCCCAGGTTTCAGGCATGTTTCCCAGTGAGAAGAAACTGCTCAGGGAGTTAGGCTCATCTCTAAAGATCACAGTTTTAGAAACTTTGTTGGGTTTGTGTTGCCTTCCTTCCTTTCTGGAAAGATAACAGCAGTTGTCAGATGCTTCTTTTCTGCTCTTAAGGCCATCTCCACAGCCAAAGGACTGGAAGCACTTAAAAGGCAAAGGAAAGTGTTGCCTGAGAATAGAGTTTGTTTGGAGTTTGTTTGCATGTGGTAAGGCTTGTATTCCCCCACTGCTGAACCAAAACTACAGCAGATGCTGATGTGTTGCAGGCACATTTTTAGGAGGGGTCCTTGGTGGAAGCAGTTCAGGCAGATGGCAATGGGCTTTTGTCCAATGGCACGCAGGACAACGGACAGGTGAGAAAGAGAGTGGGATCAGTGAGTATTTGCTCCTTACTGTGATGGGACTTTGGTTCCAGTAGGGAGGTTCTTGCTCTATCATTTCAATCCCCACAATTCCAAAAGACCATATGTCCACTTTGGGACCATATGGTTGACCTGTCAGCACTTCGGGCGCCAGCCACCAAGGAGTCCCGACTACCGAGCACCGTCTGCTCTGCTGAGGGCTGAGCTGAGTAGAGAGGCCAAATTCACCTGAGGAGAAAGCAAAACACTGTTTTTATTTGAATTCTGTGCAATTAGGAAAGCAAGCCAAAGAATTCCCCAGTAGAAGTGTTTGAAAATGTGCTGTTGAATCTCCTGGCATTGGCGACTTTTAAACTCCCCCCATTTTTTACACTGTCTCCAGTAGTGTCTTTTGTTCTTTGGAAGCTTTAGACTTGTAACTCCCTCCCTCGGGAAGGGACACACACAGAGCAAGGCCACTCTTGACTGCTTGTTCCTTCTCCTTCCTCTGTGCACGTTGCAACTGTGCCCTCAGCTCACAGCGGGTGTCCCTGCGCTGCCACCAGCACCATTTTTGGGGAGCTGGCTGTCACTCCAAGCAGCCCCACCCCCACATCCCTGGAATGCTGCTCCTGACCAAGAATACACTGACCCAGCTTGACAGAACCATCGGTTTTGAGAAGGATGTTATCACTCTTCACATCTCTATGAATCACATGGTTTGTGTGAAGAAAATGCAGTCCTTGCAGGCACTGAGAGAGAAAACAGAAAGAGGAGGGCAAAAATGAGTGATGTGATTTCATCCCATAAGAAAGGCAACAAAGAATCCAAAAGATTCCCTCTCCAGGGAAATGGGCAGTAATGGCAGAACACAGTGCCACTGAGAGGAAGTGCTTGCTGCTCCAACACTTGCAGAGCAAGACCTTTCTGAGGAAAGGCATGTCAGCTTCTGAAAGAGCAACAGCCAGGATGCAAACCAGCCAGGATGACTGCTGCTGCAGTGCATGTGCTCAGAAGCAAAGAGCCTTTTGGCTGCACTCCTGTCCTTGTATGCTGAGGCCTGAGAGATACGAGTCTCTGTCTTTTTTCTTGGCTGATCATTTCAAATCCTGCCACCAGCACCATTGCTTTCACAGGCAAGGAATGCAGTGAAGACAGACTCCAGGCAAACATTTAGAGAGGCAAGGTGGAGAACAGCAAATAAAAAGACATGAGCCAGAGCAAGAATACAACAGCAGGAGAGAAGAGTACTGGCACTGAGTACAGGGAGTGCAGGGGCACTGGCAGGCCTTTCACTTGAGATGCTTTTACTTGTCCATAGCATAGCAGCAACACAGAACCAAAGCTTGGCACAGGAAATCACTGCTGGTCAGAGCCCCTGTTTCCCAGACAATCCTGCCCAAGCCCTCGGAAACACAGATGGGATTGCTGACCTCGCGACTGATGGCTGCTGCCTCATCTTCATACAGGGAGGTCGTGCTGAGGATATCGCTCAGGGTGCCTCCGTCCATGTACTCCAGCACCAGCCAGAGTTCCTCACCCACAAGGTAGCTGAAAGAAGGAAACAAGGCCCTGGAGATGAGCATGCATGGCTACGTTGATTTCTGCTTCCAGGTTTCTTATTTCCAGATGCCTTTGTGACAAGGACAGAATCATAGTAATAGATATTCCCTCTTGGCTGTGCATTGTTTGCAAGCTGTGCAGTCTCAAGGAGAAAGGCACAGCTGTGAAAAAGGAGATGTCTTAGATGGCTAACAAGTGAAAAATGCAGTTTAGAAACAGCCCAGATAAAAAACCTGTCAGGCATGGTGTTTCTGGAAAGAAGCACCTAGTCTTCCTGGCATGCCCAGCAATGGCAAAGAGTGGCAACAATCCAAGGGAAATCCATTTTAGGAGGGTTCATCAGCACTTCAGAAACTTGAAAAAATCAATCCCAAATAAATGTGGAGGCAGTAAACTTCGAGGCTGATGACTAAGGAAGATACAGCTGATCCAGGTATTGAATAATTTTGGAATAATTTTCAAACTAGGTGTGCCAGGGAAGACTCATGCAGACAGGATGCACTCTCTTCTCATCCATTGGAGATGAGTAGAGAGATAGGAATAAATAAAAATTAACAGCTCTACTTTCTGCCACTGACCAAAGTGGGTTTTTAACCTCTCATGTTTGCTGTATGTAAATGCACACATGGGATAAGACCATAACCACTCACCTGTCTAAATAATTCACAACATTGGGACTCCTGTACCTCTTCATGATTTGGATTTCATTAACGCTTCGTTCCATCCTCCTCGGTCCTTGAATATCTATTTTCTTTATGGCCACCTAAAATGACATTGAAAATCCGTAACTTGAGCAGTTGGTGGCAGGAAAAAACAACGCACATGGAGCGAGTGATTTTTGCAATGACGAAGCTGAGCTGTGCCAAACTGCCTGGTGATTAGGCACTGCAGTAATTGGGAACTGACATTCCAACAGCCCATTTCTCTGCTCCCTTGGGAGCCAGTTACAGGACACGTGGGGCACTGACATTTTGCCTTGTCCACTTGGTAACAGTTGTGTCTCAATTATCACCCAAAAACCTCTGACCATAATCTCTGCTGCTCTTTCTAGGATTCAGAAGAAGTAATCCATGCCTTAATATTCTGTGGATACATCTTGGGCTATGGGCAGGGCTTAGGGCTTTTAGGGCACCTTGCAGATCTCTCCCTATGTGCAATTGCCAAGTGCAGCACTGCAGGTGGCTAAGGAAGTCCCAGTAACTTTCCGATGGATTTGCTGGCAGCCAGAATCGAGAATTCAGGACTCTGAAGCTGTAGCCCCAAAGAGCAGGGAGGTGCTCTAAGGCACCACCTTTGTTTTAGCAATGGAGAGCGAGTGAGCGCGTCCTTGTCTGAAAGGAAGCGCTGCCCTGCGTGCCTTCCTTCCGGCAGCTGAGGAGGACAAAGTGCCAAATGTATTTTGCAGGCTGGCACCAGTCTGTGCTTCTTGTGCCTTTTCAGGACAGCTCTAGCCAAAGCTCCATCCCCAGCTCACACCAGAGGGGAAAGCCCCTCAAGAGCAGCAGAGTCTGCAGGGGCTGTTGATATTTACCTCTCCTCCGGTGGCAGTGTCGAGTGCTTTAAACACCTCTCCAAAACTCCTAGAAACAAAAGAGAAGCAGAGAAAGGAGAAGCCATTTAGATCTTGCAGTGAAAGCCAGCCCACACAGGAGATCTGTGCTGTAAATGCCTAAAACCTGCAGGACACTGGAAGCATGGAGATGTCCTTGACAATGCCCTCTGAGCACACTTAGAAATTCTGATCAGCTCCGACAACCTAAGCCCAGTGCCTGAACACATTTGCAGCTTGTCTGACTTCACGCCTGATACCTATTCCACCAGCAAAACACTTGATGCATAGTTATGTAAAATTAGCATTGCTTGGACTCACCCACTGCCAATATTTTCCAGTTCAATGTATTTGATGATGGGATTTTCCATCTTCACCATTCTCCCTGAGGGAAACAAAATGCAAGATGTTCACTTTAAAGCAGAGATCCCACCTTCTCAGAGATACAAAAGGCAGCCCCACTGTCTGGGGCTCTGAGCCCTCGCTTGGTTAGCCAGCTCTGAGCTGGCTAACAACAACAGGAACAGGAACTGGAACAACAAGAAAAGAACAGCACATCCACAGCGCAAGTCTGGCTTGCACATAGACTGATATCTTGTATCCTTTGAAGCGAGAGACCTCTTGACAGCAGACACACAGGGAGGCACAGGGAGATACATTCAGAGGAGACTGAGACCAGAAGAGAATACCTACCAAGGCAAGTAAGTTTGTCATCTAGAAACATTAAGGAGAGCTGGAACTAACAGTGCCTTTGTTTTCTTGGGAATAAAGACTGGAAGATTTAGAAAAGGTTTCCTACTTGCTAAGATTAAATGCACGTGGACATCCAGAATCAATTGGTCTGAACAGATGTCAAGTTCAGAACAGGAGGAATATTGCCAAGTGTTCCCATCTTTTCCACCTTGCAGCACTTTGCCAGAAGAATGCCTCGGTGTTTGTAAACCAGAGCAGCTCATGCTAGAACCAATCGTGACGGGGCTTTCAGCATCAGGACCCGCACCCTTTATGAGCAGGCTGAGCTCAAACACGCACTTGCCCCAACTCCGCATGAAGAACCACGCCGCTTCTCTTCACCCTGAAAGCGCGGATCAGTCGCTCCCATTGCACTCGCCCTCTCGGCACCGCACACGTCCCCATCTTCCCAACTCGGCACGGCGGGCATGGGCACAGAAGAGAGCAATGCTCCTCAGGCACCCCTGTGACACAGAGAGCTGCCCAGAGCAGATGCTGCCCCTCTTGTGAGTCCAGGCCGTGCGAGGCAGAAGCCGGCCCAGAGAAGGGGCTGCAGCCTCAGGCAGCTCCGCGCTGCAGCAGCCGGGCAGCAGCGGGACCCTCCCAGCTAAGGGAGGCTCCAGCCTCTGCAGTCCCTCCAGCCCCCAGGGGCAGGGCAGTGACCACAACAAGGATGGCAAAGCCCAAGCATGAGCACTGAAGGGCACTGATGGGAAGAAGCCACAGCCAGCCTGAGCCACGTACAAGCTTTTGCCCCCATTCAGGACACAACAGGATGGGTTTTGAGATCAGCCCCACCGAGATGTGGATCAGTGCCCTTTTTGTCCCAACAGGTGATGGTAGACACAGAATCCACTGGGCTCTGGTCTGAGCCCCACCAGGTCTTATCTGAGAGCACAGCACCAGCAGCTGATATGGGCAAGAAGCAGATTCATTGGGTTGTGCTGCAGAATCAATAAGGGCTTGATTTGTTCTCCTAGAGACTGATCTCAGCAGGGCTTCTACCAGTGGCTAGAACTAAGGCAGTCACAGTCATCTCCTGATGCAGGAACAATTCCTGCTTCTGCCTTCGGCAGAGAGGGAAGCCCAGGCAAACTCCAGCCAGTCTAAGCTGCCCTCAGAGGCAGCAGGAACACCCAGAGCTCTCTCTTGCTGCCTTGGAGCAAAGCCAGCACTTCTGTGACACTGAAGTGAGGAGAACCCTTTGGTACAGCTCTGCTGACATGTGCACACAATACACTGTCCCTCAGATAAGAAAGATAGCAGACGTACTGTGTTGCTCCAGGGAGTCACCCACCATCTCCAGTTGCTGAGCAGCAGCTGGGTCAGCACGGGAGGTGAACCAAGTGCTCAGGCTCCACGTCTTCGGCTGGGGAGCAAAGGCTCCTTGGGACGGCTCTGCTGCAGCAGCTTCAGTGTCAGAGTTGATGTAGATCTGAGAGAAGAAATGAGTTGATGTCAGGAAGGTGTGGCAGAGATTGCCCTGAAATGCAAGAGAGATTGCCATTTGAAATGCAAGCCCTTAGGAAGCTGCTGTCAGCCACATGCAGAGCTCTTCAACTGGATTGCTTTGGATGTCCACTTGTGAAACCAAATGCTCAAAACCAAAGGCTGGTTTTACTCAAGTTCATAGCCACTTTCTTGTTCTAAAGGATGACTGCAGCAACGACCGCTCCAATTCCTCCCAAAGACTCCTTTCCCCCTCCTAGGTCTGCAGATATATTTGCAGCTCCTCATTCTAATGTTCTACCTCCTGCCATGAAATTCTCTTTTTCTGCACCTTCCTTGGGACGTGCTTATCCTGCAGCATCTCTGGATGGTACAGTTCCTGGGCCTCATGCCAGCTTCGGGGCTCTTGGTTGCCCGTCATTTGCTGGAACTCGCTGCAGGCTGCCAGGTAGGATGGCGACACTTCCACCTGAAGTCAAACAGAACAAAGCAGTCAGAGACTACAGCTTGTCACCGTCAGCCAGGAGTCATCCACTGGGAAGAAGGTAAAGGATGGGAGGAGATTCACAAGGGATAGAGACAGCTTGTAGCTCATATTCCAAATCTATGTGAGTGACCATTTTCACCTGCAAAAACACCTCAAGAAACAAGGTCACCTGGAAGAAGCCAGCAGGAGTTCATTGGGATGACTGCTGGCTAAATGGCCAAGGGAGTAATGCCACTGTCTAGAGCATCAGCTGAGATTCAGCAGAGCAGGAAGTGTCCTTGAGAGCAGCTCTGACAGAGGCCTCATCAGGATGGCACTCAGAGGCAACACCCCACCCCCCTGCTGCTCTGCACTGCAAAGGCAAGGAGGGCAGAAACCACCCCTTGGGTGACTGCAGTGCCTATTGATATTTCACTCGCTTTTCTAGAGCCTTTTGCTCCTGAAGGAGGCAATTAATTTTCTCTTTGATGATTTTAATTTTTTTGTCTGGCCTCTTCTTCCTTGCCTTGATCCTAGCCTCAGTTTCCTGCAGCTGTGCCGGCACCTGTTTGTCCATGTTCTGTAAACAACAATGGAAAGGACTCTCTTTCATGAGTGGAGTGGCTGCCATTCTTTCATTCACCTGTTTTTGTTGACTGTCCCTCTGCATAGGGAGATTCTCCTCCTCTTGGATGACTTCATTCCCCCTCTTCACTGCCATGTCACTCTGAGCTTCGGGCAGCTCTGCTTGTGGTTCTACCTGGATGTTCTGTGCACACAAATGCAGAGCAAGTGACTGGGAGCTGCCATCAGACTCAGCGTTTCCCTCTTTTAGCCTCAAAATCACATTGATTCAGCCCCTTTCTTCTGCTTCCCTACCCACATCTGCTTCCAGTGTAACCCTCCTGTCCCAGGGCTGTTCTCTGCAGATTCCAAGGCTCTGTGCTTCCAGTGCCTGTGGGATTCCTGGCCTCCTCAGTCCCAAGAGCTGTTGTTTATGCCCTTCTTCCTGCCCTTCCCTCTGTGCCCTGGCCAGTCAGGCTTACCTGGCCTTTCTCCTGTGGCACTTCCACCTGCTGCCCGAGCTGCTCTTCCTGCTCTCGGGCTGGGAACAGCTCTCCCTGAGTCTGGCATGGTGTCTCTGATGCAGCAGTCTGCTCCTGCTCTCTCTCTAGAAGCACCTGCACAGAAAGCAAGAGAAGATGGGTTTAAGCTTCTGATAGGACCTTTGTGGGCCAAGACTCAAAGACTGCTGGGCTCACACGTTCCCAAAGCACTGTGCTGCTGCTCTGCTGGGTCATTCTGTGTTCAAGGGGAGGCACAGATTCCAAAGTGGCCCTGGCCCTACAATCAGGGGCCATCTGGGACTGAAGCTGCAAGAGCCTCTCAGGCAGCTGACAGGGAAGGTGTGGCATTTCTCAAGGGTCTGGTGAGGGCCTCCCTCTGCTTCTACCATGTCCTGTTTGTCTCTCCTGAAGGGATGCATTTAGGTTAGCATTGAAACTTCCACTGCTTTGGAGCAGAGCCAGGAAGATTCAAATAGATAGATAGATAAACAGATCTCACTTTTATAATCTCTCTTTACTGTACTGTGGGATTTACATTCTTTGAACGGAGAGAGATATAATTCCCTCTCCTAGGTTTTTTTTAAGGAAAGGTAGTGAGAAACTTAGAGAAGAAGAGAAAACAATATTACCTGTATTTGCTGTTCTTTAATTTAATACATGTGGAATGTGTATAGTGATTGTTTACTGAAAGTGATTTGTTAATTGCATTTTAGGGATAGTTGCTTTGATTGATTAGCTAATTAGATAAAAGACTGTGTGGAGACAGTCACTAGTTTTTCTTTAGTATCTTTTTAGTATAGTATTTCTTTACTATAGTTTTAACATAGTACTAGTGTAATAGAACATAGCTTAATAAAGCATTTGTTTAAAATTCTAAATCACACAGTCAACGCACATTTTTCGCCACGTGGGGGGTCACCCTGAATCAATAATGTCCTTTCTGTCGCTACAAACATCAACACTTGGTTGCAGTGCCCCAGTCAGAAGCCATCCTGAACTTGCTCTCCTGTTGCCTCAGTAACCCACACTCTTGGGGAATCTGGAGCAAGTGGGTCCTTATGGAATGCAATCAGACCCAGAGCACTGCACTGGGAACTGCACTCTTTGTGCATCTCTGCTCGGGCAAGTTCTTCTCTTGCACTTGACCACACTGATGGTGCTAAAGTGGCTGGAATCAGAAATGCAGTCCAGCCCTTCCCAGCTCCTCTAATCTCTGAGGGCCAGCTGGAATGCAAGGGCATTGATTTCCTGCTCAATTCCCAAACACAACACACACTGATTCACTGGGTTGCCAAATGACATGGGAGCCGTTAACTTGAAGATGACGGGCAAGCCCTACTGGCTGGTCTGGCACCAGAACAGCTCATTCTGCACCAACATCCCTGCCCCAAACTATGTGTTCTTGTGCAAAAATACTGCATTATCCAGAACTGCCTCCTTGAAAACTAAAATTCTTACAGAATTTCTGCCAGTGCTGGAAAAGAGCAGGAAAGATTGAGAAAAAGTGCACTTGCTCCCTGGAGAAGGAGAAATTGCACAAGGGTTCTTTTTCTATCAAACAAACAAATCAACAAAATATGAAAGTGTTACCCACACCAGTGTCTAAAGCACTTGGATGCAGTGAGGGGATGTTTGGAAGGGAAACAGGCCTTGTGCTGAGCTTTGGATCTATGGATCTAAGGCAGCGATCTATGGAAGTCCGCCTGAAGGTGCCTCATGAGCCCCCCCATTTTCCAGGCTAAAGCTCCCTCAGCACCTCCTCCCTGGCTTTGTGCTGCACCCCCTTGCCCAGCTCCCGTGTCCTTCTGTGCACACGCTGCAGCCCCTCCATGACTTACTGCTTCCCAGGGCCCACAAGTGCACACAGCACTCCAGCTGTGGCCGCAGCGCTGCCCAGCACAGGGCCACGCTCACTGCCCTGCTCCTGCTGCCCCACTGCTGCTGGCACAGCCACCATGCCCTTGGCCTTCTTGGCCCCCTGGCCACACGCTGCCTCATCTTCAGCTGCTCAAGGCCGCCAGCCCGGCATCCTTTAGGCCCACGCAGCTCCCCAGCCACAAAGGTGCCCATTTCACTCCAGATATAGCAGGCATCATTGCAAGATGGCCTTCCTGTTCTACCACCTCATGTTCCAAGTAGATATCAGCCACTGCCCCTTCTCACCAGTGAGGGCTCCTTGCTGAGCTCCACGTGGCCTCTGGGCTCCGGGTGCAGCCTGTCCCCGCACTCGCTCAGCAGGTGCCTGGACACAACCGACAGGGTGCTGGCACCGTGCTTGTTCAAGTGCAGACCCTGCAGGGCCGTGACAGCCTCCGGCCTGCCCTCTGCCACTGCCCTAACAGAGTCTGCTGCTCTCTCCAGGGAGGCTGAGGTGACATCAGCCCCTGCCTGCAGCTCAGCCGTGCCCTCGGTTGTTGCGGCGCTGGTGTTTTTGCGCCTAAGGCCCAGGACCCTCCGCAGTATCTGCAACAGAAAGAAGGGCAGGAAGAGAGGGGCGTTCCATGGCCTGCTCCAAGCACGGCGCTGGGCCAAGCCGTGCCAGCAGGCCCAGCCCAGGTGGGGACGGCCGCAGGTACCTGCGCTGGTCTGTGGAAGCAGCCGCGAGTGGGGTCCCGCTCCAGTGTCCCATCCTTGCCTGCATCTGGCAAAGAGCAAATGCAGCCAGAGCTGAGGGGCTGCGGGAGAGGTCAGAGAACACGGCCTAGCCGTGCACGGCCCAGGCAGGGACAGCCCCCGGCTACCCAACGGACCAGAGCACAGCCAGCAGGGGCAGCCCCAGCCCTTCTTACGTCCTGTGTCTGGGGACATCCATAGGGGGAGGGATGGGATGGGGCAAGGGCGGCCACAGGCACCAGCCCTGCGGCCCGCCCCTGCCACTCACCTTCCTGCACTGGCTGCAACTTCTCCGGCTCTGCAGGCTGCTGCGCTGGGGAGGCTGCAGGCCCTTTCTTTTTCTTGCCCCGAAGCACCCTGAACAGCCTGAGCACTCTGCCTGCCATCCTGCTTTTTGGCCTCTAGACAACTTTGAGCCAGATGACTGGGAAAAGCTCTGATTTAGGAAGTCCTGCAGTCTGGCCACAAGGCCAGCCGCAGGAGAAATGGCTTGGAAAACCTGGTGGGTCAGTGACGAAAGAGCTGGCTGTGTCGGGCTCCTCACAGCACAGCTCTGGCACGTCCTCTCCTCTCACGTGCACCGAGCACTGTGGCGTTGCTTCGTCACCGCCAGCAGCCACTTCACCACGTGTCACAAAGGGCCCTGTTCCATTCCGTTCCATGGTAACCGTGCTGTGCCGTGTCAGCAAGGGCCATTGGACACACTGCCAAGTTCTCTGGGGCTACCCCAACCCTGCCCCAAATGCCTCTGATTGGAACAAATCCATTGCCCCAAGCGTCTAAGACGTCCTGGGACATGCCAAGCCCAGCCAAGTGCTCAGGGGAGGACTCTCCACGGTGCCAGGCCAGCATAGCCCAGCTCACTGCTGGCTCTGGAGCAGAGCAGCTTCCAGCAAGCACGGGGCAAACACATCTTGCCAAGAGTTAAAACTCACCAGATAGGGGAGGTGACATGAATGTGTGCATCAAGGCCTTTGAATTCACAGCTCCCCAAGACAGCTTTGGGGCACTTGGCTGGACAAACAGGATCCGGCTCAGACCTGTGCTCAAAGGTGGGCAACAAACCCTGCCGCAGGTGCTTGGCTTGGTCTCTGCAGGCCCAGGCAGATGCCAAAGCTGCTCTTCACATCCTTCCCCTGCCTCTCAGCCAAGTGCGAGGACTGAAGGAAACACAGGAAGTCAAATGGAGACACTTGCACCTGTCTCATTGGGGGCTCCTGGGGAAGCAGTTTCCTTGGCAATCAAGCCCCTCTCTTCCAAGGGCACTTCCCCAGATGTGTACATTTCCTGGGCAACACCAACCTGCCCTTAAGTGCGGGGTGCAGAGGTTCATGGGCATCACACCATAACCAATATGATCCAGTGAAGCTAAATTTATTATTCCTAAAAAGACTCTATTTATAATAAATCTCTACTGTCCATGCCTCTCTAGCTAATATATGATTGGTTAATCCTAGCTGTTCACACCTCTAAAATAGAATGCTGATTGGATTATCTAAGTTTTCATGCATCTTGCTGGGGTTGTATGGCCCCCCCATGGCTCACTTTCCCAAGCTTGCTGACAAACTTGCTGAGTCCTGATGACTCTTCTTCTTGCGTCTTCTTCAAGGATATACCGACCCCATTTCTGAATATGTCCATAATTCATTCTTTGTGAACATGTTCATTCTCCATTATTACAAGCAGGCTGGATTGTGCATCGGCTGAATACGGCCGTTGTCTTGCAAAAACTCCTCCACCTGCAAAATATCTTCAACAGTTCCCCGCTTTTGTTTTTGCACAAGCCAGACTGATTTAAAAGCACGGTCAATTTCTTTTTGCACACAGCATAGTAAGCAAGGCACTATTAGCAGAACTGAAAAAAGAATGAAATACAAAGCCAATAATATGTAAGATTATTTATTCATTACATAGCCAAGAATACCTAATACCAAAGCATACTAAGTCCTTGAGCCAGCCTCTTTTTTCCCAGGATTTTAGCCACTCATCCAAAGAATTCTAAACAACTGTCAGCTTTATCGTGTTCTCCTTAAGCAATGACACTTTCTTGTCCATAGATTCAGAGTGCTCAGAGAGATTCATGCAACACATCCCTTCAAAATCTTCACACCCATCTCTCTGTGCTAGCAACAAAAACACTATTGCAGCCCTATCGTGTAATACAGCGTGGCGTATGCTACCTACATCAGTGGTAAGCTCATTCAGTATTGCAGATGTAATGTTAATAGGTTGGTCTGTCCAACAAGCCAATTGTTTGAATTGTGTAAGGGCCTGTGATGAAGCTACTCCTGGTGTAAAAAGTGATGCCAGTATAACCAACGACATATTCTACAATTCTACATTATCCTTACAGTCTGAGCCTAATAGATGCACACTACGTTTTGGACATTGGAAGTTGTGCCTGATGTCAAGCATCTGTTGAATGCTAGGGGCAAACAGTGTCAATTTCCCAAAATAGCACAGTACTTCTCATGCTTTCTCAGGAATCGCAGGCTAAGTTTAATCTCCACAAATGAGAAAAACTCCAGGAGGTGACATCCTTGCAGATTTTGGTTTTAGGGATACAACCATGTCCAATTGGCACAGTCTGCCGTGGTATTGTAATACCAGGAAGAAACAGGAGATATCCAAGTGCCATCATCACTGGCTTTTCCTGATTTCTCCCTAATCAGCTCTTTACCCCTGTGGTACTCATAGAACAAACAGTAATTTCCTGGCACTGATCCCAAAATATCTAATTCCTGTGGTCACTGTCTTGTAGTATTTAAACCTTGAACGATTGTAAATGCCTGAATTCCTAACGGATTTCTAGGGATGCTTTGTTTTTCACGCCAAATTTCTGTGATCATCCCATTTTGATTAGTGCACCAATTTGAACAGGCCTTACTCAAGTTGCCATAAATTTGAGCTCTGTCCCAATTTCCCAATTCTTCCATTGAGTCTAAAGGAATTCCAATGAAACAGGTGCCAAATGGATCTGAAGGTGGAGCTAGTGATAGGCAGAAAGATTCCTGCCTTGTTCTGTTAGCCTATGGAATCCTCATGTTAGGTCGCTGCTTTATCTTGTATACCCCCTGCGTTTCCTTAATCACTCCACTAAGCAACATTGTTAATATTTGCCAGACTGGTGCCATTGTCGCCCTTGTGGTCCATCACGCCTGCGCTTTGCCCAAACTGCTTTAGCTTGTTCTCACGCCAAATCTCTCAAGCGATGTGTTTGTGGTATTGCTATTCTTCCTCTACATTCTGTAGCTATTATCTTGCTCTCTAGCACAGTTTCATTTACTACAGCAATTAAAGCAACTTTAAACTGCAATTGCAGCAACAATCTTTGCTTCTATATTTCTATCAAAGATACATCTTAGAGAAAACTCTGATATCTTCTTGAGTTATGCCTTAAAAATTTAGCTAATGCCATTCTCGGGGTACTAGTGTTAAGTATGTAAGAGCAGTTATTGCATATTAGGTTGATAGGCTTAAATTTTTGCTTTTTTCCTCGGACCACTACGCAATTATGTTCTTCACAAATTTGTCCCCAAGTTTTTTAGTTACACTGGATACAATGAACCTTAAGCCATGGTTTACATGCACAACTATGCAGATACCAAGCATTTTCTCTCTGATTTACAACTTGTGAGGGAAGTGAAGGTCCACGTGGCTGGAATCCAACGAATGCCTTTATCTGTAAGTAAGCACATAGACATTCTTCCTTTTCATTTCACTGTAGCTGGTCCTTGCCACACCCCTGTTCCTGGACTTTTGAACATGACCTGAATGCTGTCAGGCAATTCCTCCCTTGGATTATGTGTGAGGGCATGATGCACAAGAATACATGCATCTTCCCTATCTCCTGTTGTTCTGAGCTAATTAGGCACAAAATTGGCTTTAGCTGTTTTTTCCTCAGGGGATAACCCTGCAGTTCCCCCTTTTTGTTTTTGCAGCATGTCCTTGAACATCTGATGGGCACGCTAAATAATTGCCTGTCCAGTAGGATTGTGAGAAATACCAGAGTCATGTCAAATACCCCATAAATTACAGAAACCTTTGAATCTTAAGGAACATGAAGCAGGACTATTGTCATTCTTAATTGCTAAGGGGATACCTAATATGGCAAAGAAATTGAACAAATATTTCTCAACATGACGTCTCACCTGTTAAGGGAGTACCCTATAAAACACAAGCATAGGTATCAATGCAAACATGTACCAATTTTTGCTGACCAAATTCTTCTACATGAGTTACATCCATTTGCCATAACTGCGAGGGCTGAGTACCCCTAGGGCTAACACCATGCCTAAACCAATGCCATCTCGTTGACCGGTCAGGACAGGATCATGCAATACTAGAAGCATCAGTAAAGGGAATAGCAAATTGTTTACCTAACATTTTTGCAGATTGATGAAGAAATGCATTGGAAGGTTTGGCCTGTCAGCCTGTGCCACTTCCTTGTCACCTCAGTGCCACCATGGCCCTCGGCTGCCCCACAGCCCTCAGCCCCAGCAGCAGCTCAGGGTCAGCGTCCCTTCGGCGCCACCGCCCCCTCAGCCCCCTCAGCCCCCTCTGTCTCACTGTCCTTCAGCAGCTCCTCAGGGGACAGGACCTGGGGCCAGCGGCAGCTCCCACCGCTCCAGGGACAGCCGGGGCTGGAAGTGCTGCTCCGCCCGGCCCGGCCGCCAGCTGGGACCCAGCACAGGGACAGGGGACACAGGGGGAACCGGGGGAACAGCAAGAGGCGAAAAAGGCACCCGAGGGGGGAAAGAGGTAAAAATGCAGCCTGGGCTTACACAGCTCAATCTATGCATCTAAACTTCCACATACCTCTAACTAAATAACTAAGCATATTTCTAGATCTATAGCTAAGCATCTAAATTTAAGCATCTAAATGTAGGTGCCTAAATGTAGGCATCTAGATGTAACTATATTAATGTATAAATGTAGATCTCAAAATCTAGAAATGTAACTAATTCTATCCCATCTAGAACAATAGAGATTAATTTAACTATATAGATGTATATATATGCACATATAAACAGACCTCTGTAAATCTATAAATGCAACTATATGGATATAGAAAGAGAATTGTAGAAATCCATAAATCTATGTGTACACTAAGGGATTCCACCCGTCTGATGCTCAAAGGCTCTCCCTCTAGTCCTTCTTCCCATGCAGGGCAGCCCTCCTGACAAGGCATAGTAGCTGGAAGTCTAGGAAGCAAAGGGAACACTGGGTCAATATTGGCCTCTCTGCATTATCTGTCCCTTTGGAAGTAACTGTCCTTCTATCAAAGTCTGTAAAAGATGAGCCAAAAGGCAAAATCTCACTTGGCAATTTGAAGCCTGCTCTTCAAAGAGCCAGACTCCTTCCAAGAGTTTATAACTTCTGAAGTTTTGAAGTATCCCAATACACTGAAAGCCCTCAGTGTATTGGGATACTTTCGCAGGGCCAAGGGCCCCCATGAGAGCTTGAAACACAGACAGACCCAGCTGCCACAAAGAAGCCCAGCCTGGTTCTTTCTCTGTGCTGGCAGAGACACCTCAGTCCTCACTGAAATGGCTGAAGCTAAAGGTGCTGGCAGCTGAGTTATGAACTAGCACCGTTCCCTGCCATCCACAACCTGCCCTCTGCAGTGAGTCACAGCTCCTCCAAAACAACCACCAGCTCTGGGATGAACAGCTGGGTGACAAATGACCACGTAATATTGGCTTAGGCATTTATGTATTAGCTTATGAACGTTGTTAGTGATTATAGGTATTTAGAAATAGCATCAGTTAGAACTCTTTTAGCTGCTTGTAATATAACAGAATCTTTCAGCTTAAGTTTGCACTGCTTTGCTCATAGAAACAGTAGCGTAATGAATATAATATCTATGCATCACGTATGGAAACAATTGTGTGATGAATGTACTGTGTCATAGACCCTAGCAAAACATAATGGGAAAAAAGGCTTGTGTGTAACTAAAATCAGTGTAAGGCTGTCAACTGACCAACCTGTCCAAGTGATAAAATAACCCTGACACAAGGCAGAGCACCAGAGGACAATTAGAGAATACCATGTGAAATTTAGGGAGAACCTACTAAAGCCTTATCAGAGGAGGTGAAACAGCAGGAAGGAGACACAAGCAGAAATAAAATATGTTGACATGATGCACAGGATGTCATGCAGTAAACCTGAGTGCGAAGCAGTCAAAACAAGGAGTTCCCAAAACATGAGAAAATTCCCAAGAATGCTGGAAAAATTCATGAAACACATGAATATACTTGCCTCTCAGCAAAGTAACACCATAAAGCTAACACTGTCACTTAGCACCAGGTATTGTTTGGGTGTTAGGCCTGAGCACCACAGTGCTGCAATTATTGTCTTTTTTTAACCTATTAGTATTAAACTTTTAATAATTTTAAGCAGTGAATTCTGTTTCTCACAGCTGTGAAGGAAAGAGCTCCCTAACAGGACTGCAGGCAGCACCAGCTGTGCTCCAGGATGCAGACCCAAAGTGCTCTCTCTCTCCTTTAGCTCTCACTAATTTTAAGGGGTGATTTCAGATTTTCGTTGAGCTCCTGGATTTGTGACTAATGATTTCCTTGGCCTCAGAGCTTCTGCTGCTTGTATTTTTAATGTATCTCACTACAGCTATCAGCAGAGTGGCACTACATGGATTTAATGCTTGGAGACAAAAAGCTCAGATCTCTACACTGACCTTTTGCTGGGCTTTTCCTCTCTTGCTTCAAGAGTCACTCAGGGTTGCCTCCAGAGCACTGACATCCTGCAGCAAACTTATCCCCACGGACATCAGCACAAAACTGGGACACCTGGCTTGGTGACACAACTGCCACAAGGTCAGGTTTATTCCCTGCTCTCTTGCCCCAGCAGAGGACTCAGTGTCAGAGCCTCTGGAGAAGCGTGGAGGGCAGGGCTCAGGCAGGTTGTGCCCGTGCACGATTTGAACCCAAGGCACCAGGAAGCACCAAGCCTGCAGACAGGAACTCAACCCTTCTCATCTCCCTCACTGCCAGAGGCAGGCTCAGAGCAGCCATCTCACCCCTCTCTAAACCAGTGGGGGCTCTGTCCTTACCAAGCTCCTCGGGCTCCTGGGAATTGTTCCTGCAGCTCTCGGTGCCAGGCAAAGCTCCCTCTGCTGCAGCTCTGCCCACAGGCTCCCCTCCTGAAGACTCAGGGGCAACAGTATTATTGCCATTGAAAGAGAAACAGAAAGGAAGAAACCCTTCTCACCACTTAGACAAAACACCTGGTCCACCAACTCCATGGCTCACACACTTCATCCCTTCTTCCTAACAACAACTCTGGGACCCAAAGCCCTTCAACAGTCAGAAAAATTGACTTCTCAAACACAGTCCAAAAACTGTCAGAGTTGACAGTGTTGAACATGGGGGTGACACTGAACAAATGGAATGGCTGCTAAGCAGGAGTCCGGCCAGCTCCTGGCAAAGGGATGTGCTCCTTCCTCCACAGCCCTGAGCACAGCAGTCTCATCCAGGCTGCAGCTTGGCAGGGACAGCATGGGAACACACATCTCTTCCCACAGAGATGCCCAAGAGCAAGGGGAAAGAGCTCTGCAACATGGACAGCAAGACTGGCCAGTTTGCCCAGCTGAGGATTTCCCAGATGGAAACTGGACTGCAGGCAGCAGCTTACTGAGAGGACAAGAAAGCTGCAGCTGCAGCCCAGCCCCAGCCACAGCTCTGGGAGCGCCCACACGCACGGCAGGGCTCACACAGCAGCAGCAGCTGCAGCCCAGCCCTTGATTTGCCTTGGCCTTCCCACCCAAAAGAGGCACAGCCCACATCTGCTGCTGCAACAGAGGCACCTCTGGCATGCCCCTCCCTGCCCGGGACACTGGGCCTTCAGTGCCACTTCTCCAAACACTCTTCTCTTCTTTCCCATCAAACAAAGCCCCTTAGAACCTACAAACCTTCCACTTCCTCACCACAAATGCTCCTGCATCAGAGGTTCTTCCCAGGAAAAGGAACACCCAAACTTGGCCAACACAGCCTCACACCTTTCCATCCTTACTCATGGATGACATTTTCATTCCCTCTTCTTTAGGAAGTCATGCTTTCCCAGGCAAATCCTTCCTTGTCCATTCACAGCTGAACTCAAGAAGCTTTGCCTTCTCAGCCATGCAACAACATTCACAAGTTCTCAGTCCAGCCCCTTTCTCCCCTGCCCAATGCAGTTGCCCAAGCAGAGGGAGAAAACATCTCCTCCAGTGTCTCAAGCACCATGTCCAGATCCGGCGGTGGCAATTCCTCTTTCCCAGGAGTATTCCACAGCCAGCTGTGGCTGTCCATGCTGCAGAACCTGCACTGGCAGCTGGAGTGCTGGGGGCTGAAGTGTCTGGCCTGGCTGCAAGAATCCAAACACATTGGTCAGGCTCCACAATGTGTCTTTGGGATGCAGAGCTCTACTGCTGCTTTGGATCAAACATCACAGGAAGCACACAGCAACCTCCGTTCCAGAAATGTATTCAGACTTCCCAGGGGATTGAAGGAGTGAGTTCTGCCTCTTAAAAATATTTATCCGAATTGACGTGTACATAGATTAAAGCATGGACTTGAAATCTGATATGGACACACACAGAGACACACACACACACAAACACCCTAGAATCACAGCTTTGTGCATCTTCCCAGCAGCTTTGGGATTTGGCTACATTTGGTTTCTCATCACAAAAGACCACAGAAAATGGATTCACCCAGGAAGAGCCCAGATCTGTAGACATGCATGCTAAACTTGTACTGTGAGTTTCTTCTATAAACAGCCTTGAGGGTGAGGCCATATTCTTCAGCTGCAGCTGTTGTGAGGCACACAGAGCTCATTTCAATGGCACGGCTTGATTTGCAGGGCAGACAGTCTTAAACATCTGCAATGTCCCATCAGAGTCCCAGTTTGGCTTCATTCAAAGAAAGAGGAGAGTGCACCTAACACTGACCACTTGTTAGGCAATATCTTTCACCGTGCCCTTGTACCCCTACAGAGAGTCTGTCTACAAAATGCCCAGAACACCCTCCAAATCTGCAGCGAGGACAGGAAAATGAGGCAGAGAATCTTTCTGTTTTCAAGGTCCCCCTTCCTAGGCAACTGGACACTTTCTACCTGCTTCTCACTTGAGATCTACCCATGATAGAGCACTGCAGGAAAACACTTGAAAGGGTCATTAACCAGGAGCTGCTTGGAAAGCAAGGGTAGAAGCTCTTTCCCTCCCTGATGGGCTGCGCGCTGGCAAGTGCTGCTCTGAAGATGTGCAGCTGCTCCTCTCTGGAGAGGCCATGGAAGGGTTGTGACGGTGTCTATGGGTACCAGAAGAACGATGAGCTCAGGTTGGCATTTAAGCTCCATGGGAACAAGCAGAATGAAGAGCTCACAGTGGAGATGAAATTTGCCTGTTCCTGGCTTCTCTGATGAAACTCCAAGAAGTCCAGATGAAGCAAACACCTTCCCCCAAGAAGCTAGGAAAACCTCAGAATCCTGAGCACCTGCACTTCGCCAGGAATGGTGTGGAGGCAGCTCTGAATGCTCAGGTGAGGCAGCACTGAGGTTCTGGTCTGAGAGCGCTGTGTAGCAGTGAGGGAAGGAAAAGGGAAGCAAAGGGAAGGCTGGGTCACTATTGGTCTTTGGGTGTGCTTCCCTTGGCAGCAACTGTACTTCTGTCAGGGAAAACAAAAGCTCCCTGAATTGTTAAAACTGAAAATCATGGACAAAGACTCTCTAATTAGTCAAAGTAAGAAAGTGGTGTGTTCATTACGTTGATGGCCGGCACAGGGGAGGGTCATTCCTGAAATCCGTGACCGCTGGCTGGGCTCGGCTTAGCACGGCACAGCACAGCAGGTTCCAGCAGGACAGGGAAGGGCAAGGCAGGCAGGGAGGGGCAGGGCAGGGCACTGGGAGCAGTGACAGGCTCTGTCCCCACGCTGCATCCCATGCCTGGGTAACCATCGGAGACAGAGAGGAAGGACAGTGCTCGTGCTTGGCTGGGGAAAGGATGAAAAGCGGGACTTAGAAAACATTAATTTGGACTCCTTTTTAGCAGACTAGCTGGTTTCATCTCAGCATGTCCTCCTGTCTTTGGCAGAGTTGGCACATTTCTCGTGATTTGGAGTCTGCTACAGCAGCAGGAAGGGGCAGCAATTTTGTCAGCATGGATATCAAAGCCAAAGTGCTGCCCCATGGATGGATGTTGCTTTCTTCAAAGCATTTCTGGCCTAGAGTTGTAGTGAACTGACACTGGTGTCTTCCCAAACGGCGTTGCTATTTTCTTTGTTCGGGAATCACCTTTTCCTTTTCTTCCCCTCATCTGGGGAGAACTCCAATGCAAATGCCTCCTGCAGCCAACTCCTGTCACTGTAGACTGACAAAGGAGATCTTGCAATGGAGAGAGACTCCCTAGAGCTGCTGTGGGGAACTGAAGGGGGAAGCTTTGTCCCTTAGTCTTGAAGTCTTCTTGGGGAGCTGCTTGTGCTCTGGGGGACGGACACCAATGATGTTTATGCAAGCCTTGCAGGTTCATTCCTGAGCTTCCTGACACAGCACAGAGACTTTGGGGTTGTCGTATTGGGAAACCAATTTCAGTCTCATCACTTCTTGAAATGCCTCAATTATCCTTTTTTTTGCTTTTCTGCAGAAATATTGTCATCATCTATTCC
Source organism: Melozone crissalis (assembly GCF_028551555.1). Taxonomy (NCBI): domain Eukaryota; kingdom Metazoa; phylum Chordata; class Aves; order Passeriformes; family Passerellidae; genus Melozone; species Melozone crissalis. The sequence goes on along the minus strand of NW_026535783.1, from coordinate 12,779,366 downwards.
TTCCAGAGGGTCTTTTCCTACTTTTTGGTGAATTCCCTTTTCTGCCCTCCCAGATCAGGCCAATTCCCAGGGCTCCTTCCCAAACTGAGGTGCAGCCCATGGCCTCCACTCTCCAGCTGGAACAGAAGGAAGCACAGAGTTTGTTGTTGTGGGAGAGGAGCTTCTCGTTCCTGCCTGCTTTCCCTTGGGGACATGTTGGTGTGTTCTCATTTGATAAAGGCAGGTTTAAACTCTGAAGCAGTTGTGTTTCAAACTGCTCCCTCCTCGAGCTCTTCTGTGGGTATCGTTGGACAAAAGGCCTCTTGGTGGGAGCTCCCTGTGGCAGCTTAAGGAAGGAGGTTGATATTTCAGGGTTGTGACTGCTGAAAGCAGCTGGTTTTTGGAGGTGTCCAGAATTGGGAGTGGCTCCTTTTCTCACCTGCCTGCAGAAAAGGAAGTTGCAAAGTGGGAATTTCATTTGCAGAGATGGCCGCCAGGGGTGTTTCCCAAGAGATGGGCTGGCAGAGAGGCAGGTCTCATGCTAAACTGGCTGTGTGTTTGTTTTGATATTGGGGAGGGTCAGAGATGCAGACGCAGACACCAGCTGAAGGAACAGTGTAATTTGCTGTAATGCAAAAGTGCAAAAAAGAGTCAGGAAAGGATAAGCTAAGCAATGAACCTCAGCATTATTACAAAAGGGTGCTTCTGGTTATTAAGGAAGATACATCCCCAGGTACCCCAATGGTTTCCCCTTCATCCAGAGCTGCACATCAGCTGGGGGAAGCTGTCCCAGCCAAGCCCTGCAGAGCCACGGCCAAGAACCAGGAAATGCTGCGGTGCCTCCACCTTTGCCGGCCACGAGGCTCCCGAGTGCGCTGTGAGAGTAGCCCAGCTCTGATTGTGCTGGACGAGCAATGTGCCAGAGCTTCTGCTGGGGGCACAGCTGGTTTCATTCTCCTCTTGGTTTTCTCCTCAAGACTGCCCAGGGCTTAAGGAGGAACCAAGGCCAGGTGTGGCCTTGTCCATTTTCCTCATGCAGAAAGATGCAGACATGCTTCACCAGTGAATGGAGGCAACAATATTTTTGACAGTAATACTTGGTTAAGGAGCAGATGCATAGAACATTGGGTTGGAAAGATCATCTAGCGGGCAGCTTTGGCTCAGGTCCTGTGGTGGAGGCTTCAGTCAGGGTCTGGTGTTCAGGCCTTAGTCCTTTGGTATTTTTCGGTGCACATCAATGCTGTGCAGAGCTGGAAACAAATAAGTCTGTCTTTAGCACAGTTGAGACAGGGAACAGGATTAGCCCTGCAAGGCCAGGCTAGGGCCAAGAGCAGAAGGCCAGCACCCTGCTTTTGCCCACAGGCAGCCCTGCAGAGCAAGCAGCCACTCCTGCCCAGGGGCTGAGGTGCCCAAAGCTGCCTACCGCTGTGCAGCTCTGCAGAGCCCGCGGAGCGCAGGGTCCTGGGCAGCCAGGGCAGCCCGGCTGCCTTGGAGCACAAGGAGTGGCCCAGAGAGAAGCTGCTGCCCTTTGCTTTGGAACTGTTCCTCAGAGTCCTGTCATTATTTCACAGTGTCTGATGTGTTTTCTTTTCCTCTCTCAAATTTAACACAGCTTTTTGAGAAAATTGACTGAAGTGGCTTCTGCTGCTGGTGGTGGTGCTTTTGTCTGCAGGTGAGGGCAGGTGATTTGAACCAAGGACGGAGTCCATTGTTAACACCCCAGCTTTGCCAAGTCAAGAAAACCATTCACAATTGGGCAGCCAGTGCTAAGCAATTTTCCTACTTTTGGAAAGCTCCCATCTTAAGAAATCCAAGAGCTACCTTAAGAAATTCAAGAGATTTTCCTCCATGAGAATACCAGCAGTACCATGTTTCCAGTGTTTTCCACCGTGTTTTCTGTGTCCTTGGTGGTTTTAAGACTTCCTCAGTGCCCAGTGAGAATGAAATGACCTGTGATCATGTGATTTGAGAGCTCTGTGTTGTTTGTTGGCACATGAGTGTTCATGACAAGCTGGACACACAAGTCGTGGCTCTGTTGAGTTAAATTCATCCCAATTTTGTGCAAACAGCAGCCCCGAGATGCTGAGAAGAGCAAGCGCAGTGGCTGGGTGTGCATGCACACGCCTGGGGGCTGACTGCTGTGTGGGCAGAAGGTTTTGCACTGTTGTAATTCTTCACTCTCCCAAGCTGGAGGAAGAAATCAAATCTTTATTAAAAAAAATATATAGATCTAATGTGAAATGAAAAAATATCAAAATGAATGAAACAATACCTATTAATTTATCATGGATGTAATTTAACATCTATATACTATTGCCGGCCAGGGGTCTCTGTACAAATCACGAACGGGACGGGACTGCTGAGGAACGCGCCTCGAGCTGTTTGTTTTCCAGCATCAGTCTCATTACTTGGTTATGACTATGGGAAGATGCCAGCAGCTGACATCTGTGGCAGCAGGCAAAGAACTCAATGGCACAGCTTACTTGAAAAATTTTTTGAGCAATCACACAAAGCAGAAGCATACTGACAGTAGTTCTATCCAACCACTATAAGCACACGTACCTTTTGTTGAAACAGTGCTTGCTTCTTTTGAATACAATACCTGCTTGCAAGCCTTAAAACACAATGCACTGACCTCCATTATTAAGCTGAGAAGTTCCTAATATCTTGCCTGAGATACTTTTTTGAAGGTTAGCGAGTTATTCTAGCCAAGCACAAACACACAGGCCATTTTTCTATTTCTCCTTACTTTTCTACTTCTAAAACTCTTGTGCTGACAAATCCTATGGCTGCTGCTTAGCTCCAACCGCAGTTCTGCTTTCTCTGAGGTCTGCCTTTTGTAGCTTTCCCAAAACCCCCTGATTTGAAGGATTCCCACTATTCCCCCTCTCAGTACAACTAAACAGAAACCTTTGTATCCGTGTCATTTATTAACTACCTTGCATTTTATAGCTTTACTATAGTATACCTGCTTATTACTTGCTTAAAGCATCCTTTTTGCTCGCATTAAGCCTTGCTATATTCCAACACAGCAATTTTAATGCTGTGAAAGTCCAGTCAGTTCAAAGGGCAAAAGTCATGTCTGATAGCAATTACAAGTCATTGTTCCAAAAAAGTCTCGCCTGTTCCAAGGTCTTAATTCAAAACCTCCCTCCATGTCTAGACCTTCATCCACCATCTGTGTGAGATTTTGAGAGTTCTCTGTGAATCCATTTCCTACCTCTCTCACTTGTGTGATAAAAACTTCTTTGATCATGTCGTCCATCATTTGTCACACACACCAATGTATGCAAGGTATTACTACTAGTACCACTACCAAAACACCCAATCCATAGAGACCTATTCTACAAAGTTCCCCTTAGCCAAGGTGCAAAACTCCATCCTTGGAACAAATCATCTAACCACGACCCACCATCTTCTTTAGTTGGAGCTCTCAAATGTTTCAGTTTTTTATGCTTTTGTGGATGGATTCAGAGTGATCAGACAGGTTCATACAACACAATCCTTCAAATTCCTCACAACCATGTCCATGTGCCAGTAAAAGAAAATCAATTGCTGCTCTGTTCTATAAGGTCGCATGTCTGACAACATTAACATCAGTCATCATGTCACTAATTGCAATGCAAGTAGCACTGTCTTCTTTCTCCAGCCAACACCCCAATCGCTATAATGGTTTCAATGCCTCACCCGAGGAAAGTGGACGTAGAAATTAATTTGATGTAACTCATTTTGCCGGGCCCTAGGGTCTGGAATTGCTATTACACTTTTTTTTATAATGATGGGCAAATCCTTTTTCTCTGTGTTTTCTCTTGAGGCTTTTTTAACAATAGGTGCTATCACAGTGAGTTGTCTGATGCTACACGGGCCACCTTTAATTTTTGAGGAATTCCCTGTCAGGCTCTACCTCCACAAATGAGCCAATATTCTGTTACTAATTGTCGTGGGGACTCATCTAGGTCATCTACTTGTCAGCAGTTTCACCCTTAGGGGACACTGGGGTAGTACAATTGCACCACAAACTTGAGTATCTGTCCACAGGATGATGGGGAGTAACATTTAACTGTGGATCTCCCTGGTACTGAAACTCAGCACAAAATTCCATTAGAAATGAGCCAAGAATTCCAATTCTTGAGGTTCAGAAAGTGCTTTAAGAAGAGCAGGGGCCCAATGATGCCAACTGGTTATGGGATTGGTCTCGTTGGCAGCCTCACACCAATATTTGTCACGATTGGGTGTTGGCCATTCCTTGGCTGGCACTGGCACACCGACCAAACAGGTCACCAAGGGTTTGTCTGGGCTCAACTGGTCAAACATATGGTGTCTGAGCCTGCTGACTTGGCTAAAGCAAGGTAACCATTCATTTTTGGTTGATCTACATGCATATATGCACTGCAAAAGCAAGCAAGCAAAGCCAACAAGCGCCAGCATATCATTTGATCAAACTCCATGTTTCTGTTCAGCTGCTTTTTGGCAAAAGCTTCCCCATCTCTTTCAGTTCTCAAGCAAATCTTTTAGCACTTGTTCAGGGACTGGCCAACTATAGGGCACTAAACTGTCCCTCTGACCTTCAGTTTTTACAAATTTGGATATCTTAGAATTCTTTTGAACAAAACGGACACCATGCTTTTGCTGAAAGAGCTCTATGATGCAAACCATTTTCACAGTCTAAAGATCAACAATCAAACTCAAGATTTGTAGCTTACACAGGTTGAACAGGGAACGTCTGGCATGAACCGTAGTTTCTCCGTGCGGCTCACGTCTGCATGCTCATTTCCCTGCTGGTGGAATTGTCGGTGCGCTCTTGTGTATGAGACGGTTTCACGTCCTTCGCGGGGACCCACTTAGGTCTGGCACCTGTGCAAATAAATACAAGCACACCCTTTGCCCCAAGTGATTAGTGCAAATGGTCCTTCAATTTCTCCTAACTCAAGGTTTCTAATCAAAACTGGAGGATTTTCTTTCAGTTTTGCCTGTGTGCTGTTTGAAAAGTGCCTCAAAATTGGAGGATTAGGTCCTGCAAATGAGCTATCCAAAGCATAAAGATATCTAAAGCTTTGCTCTACCTTATCAGAGGTGTTGCTTGGGGAACTCCTCTTTTTTTTTACCTAGAATGGGTTTTGGAGTGTTGTGCATCCTTTCAACAATTGCCTGACCTGTGTGGGCATAGGGAATTCCAAAAGTGTGGCAAACACGCCAGTCCATCAGAAATGTCACCAATTTTTGAGCTCTGCATGTGGGGCCATTTGTCGGTTTTTGCCTTGTGGTGGATCAGTTTGGCGAGCTCTGGACCCCAGTGACACTGACAAGGACAAAAGCAAAAGACGAGAGGCGCTCTTTCTTCTCGGGACCAAAGCCGCACAGCTTTAATGGAGAACAACTCCAGGAGAGAAAGGGAGCATCCAGGAGAGGGAAGAGGATGTCCAGGAGAGGAAAGAGAGTGTCCACCTCGTGGCAGGAGATTTTAAACCCTGGGGGAGGGAGGGCGGTAGAAAGGAACTACCATAGGTCAACATACGTAAATCACCACACTGTAGTTTTCTGCATAAATTGCTGCACTTGTTGCAAACAAAATCCTAAAATCTCCCCAAACACAACCATACAGTCCCAAATGATCACAATGAGGGAGAAAAAACACTCAACCCCCCTGTATACCCAGGCACCAGGTGTCACAGGGAGTACCAACCCCTGCAATTACAAAGTCCACACACACAAGCTCACTGGGAAAGGAGTATCCCTTTATGACGGGACAGAGTGCTCGCTTTTCTCAACACAACACACACCATAAATCACAACAGCATCCACCTACATCATCTTCCTCAAACATTCACACACTGAAAACACAACCACAATTACGACACACAGGAAAAATTGCAGCAACAAAACAGGATTTGCTCAATTCACCCCCAGAATTCCTAGTAGGTCCTTCTTGATACAGCAAATCCTTTCTGCCTGCAGCCAGACCCAAACCCAAACTGTACAGGCGTACGTTGTGCGCAGGACATCTCTGTGTGACTTAGGAACAGCCCTTCCCCTGCGTTTGCCTTACGGGTTACTTTATACAGAGTTAAACATTCCCTTTCTCCACAGTCCCAGCAGTCTTGTCTGTCCCCCACGAGGAACAGCCAGGAGCCAAGGTGCCTCCAGGAAAGGAATGTCCTGGCAGCACCCAGAGACGTCCACAGCATGGTTGTTCTCGCTGGAGCAGAGAAGCGTTCCTGCCACGGTCACCAAATGAGGTGTGGAATAGAACTCACCAGAGCTGAAGTTAGAAGGTGGTGTGTTTATTACAGCGCCAGGCACAGGAGGAGTTGTCTCTTAAAGACATGTGTGAATAATCATTGGTTCTCTACTCATCTAAAATGAGTACACATTCATATAATATCACAAAAACCAAACACATATTCATTAGGTTACACTGCGTACCCCCCTCTGTACTAAAATGTATTATAATTGAGTCCAAAGTTCCTTCACATTTCTGCAGTCTTTCACTTCAAATGGCTTGGTGGGTTTTAAAGTGGGGAATGGTCTCCTTCTGATGAAGGCCAAGACGTCTTCCTCAATTTGACCTCTTTACTTATGACCTGATGGCAGGCTTTTGCACCCCTTGCCTATAACTGAAGTTTTGGGGCCCAGGTGCAGGCTCTGGTCCTCTTCTTTGTCACAAAGAAATCTGCATCCCATCCTGCTTCTTTAAGCATAGTAAAGACAGGCAAGGGATATATTACCCTAGCCTTAACTACCTTACCTGCAAAAAATTAACTATCCCTTCTTATTTCTACTCTTCTTGCTATACTCTTTCCCCCTAACTAAACCTTGCTAAAATTTTAACTCTTCCAGTTCTTTCAAATCCTTCATTCATTGGCCTCATCTCACATGCCAACCATGTGTGAGCCGATGCCGTAACTGGGAAATTCCACTCCTGAGCAGGAGATATAGGGCCTGGTTCTGAGCTGGAAGGGTGAGAAGGATGAGATGCACACCATTTTCATCCAGGGGATGTCCTGAAAGTGCACTGCCTACCTTCCTCTGCTACCGAGCACCATGCTCCACCTCCTGCTCCGCAGATTTTTAGGAATCCAGGGGTTGCTGGGTATTATTTGCTATTGCAACTATTAGAATGACTTTGCTTTGCAAGCCCCATTTTGTCCTGGGTTCTTTTGTGCATGGGGCTTCTCCTGAACATGTGACAAAGGCCAGCAGGGACCTACAGGACACTCCTATACTCATGTCAGTAAATTCTGAGAAGTGCTTTAAGTATCAGTAAGTCAAAAGGTATCAATCAGTAAATCAAATAATTTGGGGGAATATTTAGCCTGTGAGTTTTAGCAAAGTATTGACAATGCCTTAGATCCATGGATACACACTAGTAAGTGAGATTGCTGGGTGTGCACGTATCAGGGAAGTGATTCCCCACACACCCAGTGCTCAGATCAAGTATTGTCTCTCTTCTAATCCTGAGCTGGCAGCAGGGATCAGGCCCTGCTTGGTAACGTTCATTTTGAAGACTTCTGTTGAGCAGGTAAGAATGCTCCAAATGAAAACTTTTCCAGCTGTTTCCCTCTGGTTCACCTGTTTGAGGGTTAAGATTCTGTGCTGCGGGTGTCCTGGGTGTGTGCAGAGCAGAGCAGCCCCAGAAACCCCTCGGCTTGCCCACCAGTTGTCAAGCCTTGTTGCCAGGTGTGCCCAGCTCAGGCAGGAGAAAGAGCCCGCAGCACAGTGGGCACCGTGCCCTGCCCAGCCGGGGCTCTCTGGCACACAGCAGCAGCAGCGCCAGCACCGTTCAGCCCGGTCCTGCCTTAGCTTCCCCTGGCACACAGAAGCCTCTGGAAATCAGCACCGCCAGCGGCGTTCCCAGCTTGGAGCAGCTGCTGCTGGCGGGCAGATGCTGCCACTTCGACTGCTTCCAAAGGGGAAGAAAGGCAGAGATGTACATGCACCAGAGCCCTGGGCATGTCCAAGAGAGGGGCAAATAGGTGGAGAGATTTGTTAGGAAAGATTTCAGTTGTGATGCCAACAGTGCCTTCTCTCCTGGTTCTGTGTGTTCTAGATGAGTAATGCAAGGGTTGGCTCTGACAATTAAGAAGTAGATGTTATGTGGATGTTCAAATGTGTAGTGATGATATTGTAATATATCCTCCCACAGTCCTCTTTCTCCTCCCCTTTGTAATTGCCTTGGTAGTCACGGCATTTGGGGAGGGTTGGCTTGTGTCCAGCAGGCAGGGGGAAACAAGACCTGACCTCCAGTCAAGGTGCAACAAAGTAATCTCTACCAAAGGACAGCAGAGAAAAAGTTGACTGACAAAACTTTTGGAGGGGCTAAGGGTGCAAAAGGCCAAGCGTCCTTTTTGTAGATGAGCACATGGCTGCTATTCATGGAGACTCTCAATGCTGCAATTTTTCCTTATTCATTCCTTTGTTATTATTCAATATACCTTTAATATGTTAAAAATGAGAGTCATTTCTCACATGTGCGGTACAGTGGGCCATTCTCTTGGTCTGGTTTCCTTTGCTGGTGTCCCATCTGAGTGCTCAGCTGGGGCACAGGCTGTAGGTGCTTGGGGCACTCCTGGAGTTCCTCTTGGATGCCCTGAACAACAGGGTTTGGCCCATGAGGGTAATTTGTGCTGCTTTGTGACAGAGGAGAACTTCCCAGGCTCTTTTGTGTTTGCTGTAGGGAAGGTTGGGTATTGCTTGGCATAAACTCACAGACCAACACAGAGCTGTTCCTTTGTGATGTCAGGGCATGGTTGCCACACTGTCGTAGTGACATCAGAAGGTTGCCTTGGTGCACAGAAGTGAGTGGGCTCTGAGTGTCAGAGCAGCCCAAGGCCTTGCTCTGATCAAGAGAACCCTCCTGGTTGTCGCCTTTGTCAGTAGGCAGCTGCCCACTGAGAAGAACCGTGTTTTTTCTTAGTGTTGTGGCAAACTTGCACAACATTGGAACAATGTTTCACCATTCAGCCACTGCAGCTTTTGCTGCCTAGGGGGTTTCCTTTTCTATTATGTTACACACTTCACCTGTAAGTAGAGGTTTCCCTTCTGCTTAGGTTAGGGTGTAACCTAACCTGGCTTTTCTATGTCTTCCTGCTTTTTCCTAGTGACTGAGTTTCTGATTTTGAAACAGAAAGAGCATTAGGATGCCACTGCTTTGGTAAAGCTCCTGTCAAGGCGTCCAGCTAAAAAGGGGGTGTCTGTAGCCACAGGGGCAGCATTTGCAAGGGAACCTGCAGGGGTTCTGTTCCCTCCACAGGAGAGTCTGTGGCAGCAGAGTTTGTCATTTCCTCAGTTTGCTGGGACAAACAAGACACCTTTGAAAATGCAGACTGGCAGACCTTCTTGGAAGGCCTTCTTAAAACTCTGCAATTGTTCCCAGAATTCAGGGAAAGCTTCTTTCTTTCAACAGTTTCTCTTGAAAGGATCTGACTGTCTAACTTGACCCTTTACAGAGTGCGAAAACCGTGATCTTCCCTTTGCAATGAAATGCAAACTCCAGAGCAGTGAGTGTCTGCTACTGAACCCTGGAGCTGCTGCTGTGCTGTTTCACACTGAAGTGCCAGTGCTCAGGGGGATTTTAGGGAAGATTTTCTGGGCAAGCATTTCCAGCAAGTTAATGAGAATTGGTGCATGCAACTGAGTTTTAAAAAAAAAAAGTACCCAAAGGAAAGGATTTCAGAAGCTCTTTATGTGCTTAGTAGAACAGGAGCATTGAGTATTAAGGAACAATTTGCATTTTCTTGGTCATTTTTGTAGTCATTTACTGGCAAAAGAGGCCAAAATGTAGGCACAACCAAGAATATTGACCTGATCTCTTGCTGGCTGTGGGAGTGAAATGTGTCTCCTGGAGGGATGTTATGAAATGGGAAATTATCTCTGTATGGGTTGACTTGTTCTGTGGGACTCAGCAGCCCAGGATGTCTTCTCGCAGCATCTGGTTCATTTTCCCTTCCCACTACAGGTCACCTGAAGCGTGTTTTCAGAGGTGCTGATCATGAGGTGAATGAGAAAGGAACATTTTATGTTCCTGGTGTTTAAGCATTGTAGAGGAAGCTGTGAGCTTGGCCAGTGGCAATACAGTGTAGAGGGCCAGCTAGGAAGGCTGAAAGAAAATCCATGTTTATGCCTGAAAGAAAACAAAATCAAAGGCACAAGTGTTAATTTATTAATTTCCATCTCAGAGCTTTGAAGAACTAGAAATCAAGTCTTACAGAGAGAACGGTGTTTCCTACAGCATAGAGGGTGGAGTATTTAACTGTAAGCAAATTACTGTACAGTTGAATTACACCACTGAATTTAGGTCACAGTACCTTAGAATTCTATTCCTAACAAATCTTATAATATCTACATAAAAGATGCAGTTGCAGAACAGGAAGGCCATCTTGCAATGGTGCCTGCAGTATCTGAAGTGAAATGGGCACCTTTGTGGCTGGGGAGCTGCGTGGGCCAAAAGGATGCAGGGCTGGCGGCCTTGAGCAGCTGAAGATGAGGCAGCGGGTGGCCAGGGGGCCAAGGAGGCCAAGGGCATGGTGGCTGTGCCAGCAGCAGTGGGGCAGCAGGAGCAGGGCAGTGAGCGTGGCCCTGTGCTGGGCAGCGCTGCAGCCACAGCTGGAGTGCTGTGTGCACTTGTGGGCCCTGGGGAGCAGAAAGTCATGGAGGGGCTGCAGCGTGTGCACAGAAGGACAGGGGAGCTGGGCAAGGGGGTGCAGCACAAGGCCAGGGAGGAGGTGCTGAGGGAGCTTTAGCTTGGACAATGGGAGGCTCTTGAGGGGTCTTCAGCATCTCCACAATGCATCCAAATATTTAGCCATTTTTGGACTGGACTTTCCCTCCCTTTTTGTTAGTTTGTACTTCACTTGGAGGAGGAGACCTATTCATTTTCTCTTTCTCCCAACTAAGGTTCTTTCCGCAATTATTTCTTGCCCTGATACAGCACTGGGAATGGTTCTGCTCAAAGTATTTTTTCCAAGGTATCCCTTCTAGGGAATGAAGTATTTTTGTGAGAGAACACATCATTCTTTGCAGGGACCTTGGTGCAGAAGGAGCTGTTATGTTTCTAGGCCAGCCAGCATGGCCTTACAGATCACCTTAAAATTAGCAGTGCCCGTGCCTTTCTGCAGCCCTGGGAATCAATGTGTGTTGTGTTTGGGAATTGAGCAGGAGATCAATGCCCTGGCATTCCAGCTGCTTCTCAGAGATCATAGGAGCTGGGAGGGGCTGGGCTGCAGTTTGGATTCCAGGCACTTCAGCACCATCAGTGTGCTCTAGTCCAAGACAAGACCTTGGCCGAGCACAGATGCACAAAGAGTGCAATTCCCAGTGCAGTGCTCTGGGTCTGATTGCATTCCATAAGGACCCACATGCTCCAGATTCCTGTAGAAATCCAACCGAAAATCCTTCATTTTTTGCCTCACAATTGTCATGAATAAAGACTACCGAAGGGTTAAAACTGTTGAGCCAGTTGGGAAAGAAAATCTCATGCTTATCTAGTGTGTTCACAGGTGATGTTTGCAGAACATGCCATACTGTACTCGAAGGGGGCATGCTGCCCTTTTCTGGACAATTGAACTGGACTTTCTTCCAAACTCCTGAGCTGGCTGGACTGAGCTCTGGGGTGGCTCCCCCCTGCTCCATGAGAAGACCCCTCTTGCCTGTCTTCAACCACCGTGACGGACCAACAGAGATGCGAATCCCCTCATCAAGGAACCAAGAACCCCTTTGGCACCCCCATGGCACCCCCCTGGCAACCGCCTTCCAGAGACTGGGACTGTACTCCCTCCCAACTCAGGGAGGGGGAAAAACCTAACGTACCTGTGAGCATTCGGCCATGAATACAATGGAACTGTCTCACCCCCTCCTCCTCTTCCTATTCTTCTTTCCTCCATGGAAACCTAATTTCAGCCACCCTTCCCCCAACCAAGAACAGTATATATATTGGGGTTCGGTTCGACTGCCCTTGGAGTACTCCCCAAGACGTGTACCAGCGAGTTTCGGCTGCGGGACCCCGAAGACATCATGTTTTGGTAGCTATACCCCATTCCCTGACCTTCTTTCCTCCCTTTTTCCTTGTCCTACCCTTCCCTTCCCCGGATCCCCTAACCAAACGCATATTTAGCTGTGGTTATCATCAATAAAATTGCATTTTGTTGATTTGTTACTGCAAAACCCCTGTGCCTTTGTTGGTTATTTTTACACCCAAAAATCATTCGTCACCCGTTCATTTCGGGCGGACCACCACAATTCCCCAAGTGTGTGGGTTACTGAAGCAACAGGAAACCAATCTCAGGACTGCAGCTGATCATGGCAAGGGCCACCAAGTCTTGAACTGTGCAGCAACAGAGGACAGTAAAGAGAGATCATAGTAGTGAGATCTCTCTCTCTAACTTTCTTCCTATCTATCTACCTACCTACCTATCTCTCTATCTATCTATTCATGTAACATTTACATAATTGAATCTTCCTGGCTCTGGTCCAAGGCAGTTGGAGGTGCAAAGCTCACCTAAAGCCGCATCCCTTTCAGGAGAGGATTAGAGACATGTTCTCTCGACTGATTCTGAGCAGGCAGAGATGTTTCCCCCTCCAGATCTGGTGGTTTTTTCCCCCAGAGTGGTTTTCCTCTTTCAGTGGTTTTCCTCCTCCTTCTTGTGCCCTGAAGTCCCCAGTTAATTCTTTAAATTTCCACGTCTCCTAGAAAGGTGGAACAATTCCATGTTTAGGTGGTGTTTGGTGACTCTGGTCATACGTGCCGTGCATTACATGACGCATGGTTTCCTTCCCTGGCATCCCCAGGCCTGTGTAAGTGCATTCGTGCATGGGGCCTTAGGGGAGTCTCTGTTTCTGCTGGTCAGAATTCTCAGTTGACAAAAGAGGGAGAAGAAACACCTTGGTCCTCCTGCATATACTGAGGTGGCCATAGAGGCTCTGTGACCTCCATCAGAGATCTTTGCACGCATCCTCATCTCTTGAATGACCAGGTTTTCTAACAAGAGTGTGGATGTCAGAAAGGCAGGAAGGCTGGTGCAGGCCTGAAGAGAACTCCAGAAGTTTAACTCACAAGGAGTGAGCTCACCCAGGAAGCCACCTGCAGAGCCAGGATGGAGCTGTGGGACAGGGCAGGATGTCAGTCACTACTGAAAGACAAACAGGACATGGCACAAGCAGAGGGAGGCCCTCACCAGACCCTTGAGAAATGCCACACCTTCCCTGTCAGCTGCCTGAGAGGCTCTTGCAGCTTCAGTCCCAGATGGCCCCTGATTGTAGGGCCAGGGTCACTTTGGAATCTGTGCCTCCCCTTGAACAGAGAATGACCCAGCAGAGCGGCAGCACAGTGCTTTGGGAATGTGTGAGCCCAGCAGTCTTTGGGTCTTGGCCCACAAAGGTCATATGGGAAGCTGAAACCCATCTTCTCTTGCTTTCTGTGCAGGTGCTTCTAGAGAGAGAGCAGGAGCAGACTGCTTCATCAGAGATGCCATGCCAGACTCAGGGAGAGCTGTTCCCAGCCCAAGAGCAGGAAGAGCAGCTCAGGCAGCAGGTGGAAGTGCCACAGGAGAAAGGCCAGGTAAGCCTGACTGGCCAGGGCACAGAGGGAAGGGCAGGAAGAAGGGCATAAACCACAGCTCTTGGTTTATGCCCTGAGGAGGCCAGGAATCCCACAGGCACTGGAAGCACAGAGCCTTGGAATCTGCAGAGATCAGCCCTGGGACAGGAGGTTTGCAATGGAGGCAGATGTGGGTAGGGAAGCAGAAAGAAGTGGCTGAATCAATGTGATTTTGAGGCTGCCAATAAAAAAAAAGCTGAGCCTGATGGCAGCTCCCAGTCACTTGCTCTGCTTTTTTGTGTACAGAAGATCAAGGCAGAGCCACAAGCAGAGCTGCCTGAAGCTCAGAGTGACATGGCAGTGAAGGGGAGGAACAAGGAAGACATGAGAGGAATTCAAGAGAAGAATCTCGATCAGCAGAGGGGCGATCAACACAATCAGGTGAGTGAAAGAGTGGCAGCCACTCCTCTCATGAAACATTCTCTCACTTGCTTTTTAGAGAAAGAACATGAAGGAACAGCTTGATGCAGAGCTTCAGATAGCTCACAGTACGGTCAAGGCAAGGCAGAAGCGGCTGGAGGAAGAAATGAAAATCATCAGACAGAAACTTAATCGCTTCCATCAGTCTCTGCAAAAGCAAGTGTATGAAAGAGGGATGCAGTCACTGCAGTCACCAAAGTGGTGTTTTCTGCCCTTCTTGCCTTTCCACTCAGAGCAGCAGCGAGTAGGGTGATGCCTCTGAGTGCCATCCTGCTCTAGTGTGTATCACAGTCACTCTGAAGGACATTCCCTGCTGCGCTGAATCTCAACTGCGGCCTGGACAGTGAAACTTGTCCTTTGGCCTTCTGGCCAGCAGTCATCCAAATTGATTCCTGCTGGCCTGTTCCTGCTCCCCTTGTTTCTGGAGGTGTTTTTACAGTGGAATGTGGTGACCCAGATGGAGGATTGAAACAAGCTGTTGTATCCCCTGTCAATCTGTACTTTCCCTTTCCTCACAGTCGATGACTCCTGGCTGACAGGGCCAAGCTGCAGTGTCTGACTGCTTTGTTCTGTTTGACTTGAGCTGCAAGTGCTGACTTCTCACAGGGCAGCCTGCACAGACTTCCGAGAATGTCTGGCAGTGAAGGACCCCAAGTTAGGAGTGAGGCACAGGAACAGTGCCCACCAGAAATGCTCCAGGTCCAGCTCATCATGGGCTCTGAACCTGCTGCCGCAGCAGCATCTGCTCGAGGAAGCTCTTCTGTGACACCTGGGAACTCGAGCTCGGGCAGTTTGTTCATCTCCCTGGAACAGCAGACTGAGGAGAAGTACCTGGAGATGCTGGGTACGTCTGAGCTGTTTCTTGTCTCAGGGACAGTGTGCTGTGTGCAGGTGCCAGCAGAGCTGTACCAAATGCTCCTCCTGAGTCTGGTGCCACAGGGCCATTTAGGACTCCCCAGAGGAAGCGCTGTGCTCCAAGGCAGCGAGAGAGCGCTCTGGGTGTTCCTGCTGCCTCTGAGGGCACCTTGGACTGGCTTGGGTTTGCCTGAGCTTCCCTCTCTGCTGAAGGCTGAAGCAGGGATTGTTCTTGCATCAGCAGAAGGCTGTGACCTAGCAAATCATCTAGAAGTGCTGTGTGCTAGTGGCCAAACTGAACAGAATTTTTAGCTTCCTAATTCTCCTTAGACTCTCGAATTCGAACCAGTCATCAGCGCAAAAAAACTTCAGAGAAATGGACTGGCTTTAGAGTTTTGTCTTTTTGATTGGGGATTATTTTTTGGGAGGCGGGGGGGGAGGGTGGGGTTGTTTTTGTGCTGTTTATTTTTGGTGAGTTTTTTTTGCTGTGTTTTTCTCCATCCTGAAGGAGCCCTTCTGCCCCACATCTTACTGATGTCATTTTTATGACTGTTACCACTACTACATCTCCAGTTTATTTTCATGACAATGCTATAGTTTTGTCAATAAGAGAATACTATCTTTTTGTCAATAAGAACTAGTTAGAAAGAAGTTCAGGTTAAAGGGCAAATAGAGAGCACAAGGTGTTTTCCATGTGCTCCCAAAGAAAAAATAAGTATCTTCATAACAACTTTTATTTAATCTTCTAGTTTTATGCTTCTCAAGGTGTGTCCAAGAGACACATCCAAGTGGAAAGATCAGATAAACTGTACTGCAGGCGTTTCTCAGGAGAGAGCCTCCAGCCCAGCCATGGTATATTCCTCAGATTCATGGCATTTTCCATACCCGATTCCCACTCTTTGCCACGACTGTTAAAATCCTACGCATTGGCCCAAGCCCTGCTCAGATCAGTCTCGAGGAAAACACATCAAGTCCCCTGTGATTCTGCAGCACAACCCAATGAATCTGCTTCTTGCCCATAACAGCTGCCAGTGCTGTGCTCTCAGGTAAGACCTGGTAGAGTTGAGAAGAGAGCCCAGTGGATTCTGTGTCTACCATCACCTGTTGGGACAAAAAGGGCACTGATCCACACCTCGGTGGGGCTGATCTCAAAGCCCATCCTGTTGTGTCCTGAATGGGGGCAAAAGCTTGTACGGGGCTCAGGCTGGCTCTGGCTTCTTCCCATCAGTGCCCTTCAGTGCTCATGCTTGGGCTTTGCCAGCCTTGTTGTGGTCGCTGCCCTGTCCCTGGGGGCTGGAGGGACTGCAGAGGCTGGAGCCTCCCTTAGCTGGGAGGGTCCCGCTGCTGCCCGGCTGCTGCAGCACGGAGCTGCCTGAGGCTGCAGCCCCTTCTCTGGGCCGGCTTCTGCCTCGCACGGCCTGGACTCACAAGAGGGTCAGCATCTGCTCTGGGCAGCTCTCTGTGTCACAGGGGTGCCTGAGGAGCTCTGCTGTCCTCTGTGCCCGTGCCCGCCGTGCCGAGTTGGGAAGATGGGGACATGTGCGGTTCCGAGAGGGCGAGTGCAATGGGAGCGACTGATCCGCGCTGTCAGGGTGAAGAGAAGCGGCGTGGTTCTTTACGCAGGGCACGGGCAAGGGCGTCTTTGAGCTCAGCCTGCTCATAAAGGGTGAGGGTCCTGATGCTGAAAGCCCCGTTGCAATTGGTTCTAGCATGAGCTGCTCTGGTTTACAACTGGGAAGGCATTCTTCTGGCAAACTGCTGAAAGCTGGAGAAAATGTCCTCCTCTCCTGGAAATGCACGGCCCTGTGCTTGGTTTCCTGTCAAGAGGACTCTTCAAAGAAATGTACAAAATCAGTCTCTGTGCCAGCCATCTGCACTGCAAGGCTGCCTGTCTTGTTACTGTCATTGTTGCTGTTGATGTTACCCAGCTGACCCCAAAGGGCTCAGAGCCCCCGACAGTGGGGCTGCCTTTTTTATCTCCTGGAAGCTGGGATCTCTGCTAAAAGAGATCTTCCATTTTGTTTCCTTCAGGGAGAATGGTGAACAACATGAAAAATCCCCTTCTGAGATACAAAGACCTGGAATATATTGGCAGCGGGTAAATCCAACAGCAGTTACTCCTGCACAACCATGGGCCAGGTGTTTTTCTGGTGGAATGTCTATCCAGCGTGAAGTCAGGCCAGCTGCAAAGATGTTCCCACACTCGGGATAGATTTTCCCATCTCTCAGTGCTGCTCAGAATTTGTGAGTGGGCGCAGGAGGCACGCTGCAAAGATCTTGCCTGCATCAAAGAACAAGACCTGGAAGGTCTCCCCTGCACTCAAGTGTGGGACAGCTCTGTGTTAATTTTCCTAGCATTTTTGGATGTCTCTAAATTGTCTGGCCACAGTAATGAATGGAGAAGAATCTTGCTTGCCTGAAAGAGTAACCTACTCCTGACAGCTGTGAGGTAACAGTTCCCAGGAACATTTCTTTCCCCTGGTTTGCAGAAGGAAAACGCTGTGGTCAGGATAGGAACCACATAGTTAAGAAAGGGAAACCCAAGAGGAAACACCTAATTCCCTGTTGAAGTAGAACCCCAGTGCTTCAGGAACAGGCCCAGTGCCCATGCACTTGAGAGGAAAATGCATCATAGGCCTTCTGGCAGAGCCCTCCTGCATCCTGCAGGTTTTACACGTTTACAGCACAGATCTTCTGTGTGGGCTGGCTTTCAGTGCAAGATCTAAATGGCTTCTCCTTTCTCTGCTTCTCCTTTGTTTCTAGGAGTTTTGGAGATGTTTGTAGAGCACTCAACAATGCCACAGGGAGAGAGGTAAATATCAACAGCCCCTGCAGACTCTGCTGTTCTTGAGGGGCTTTCCCCTCTGGTCTGAGCTGTGGCTGGAGCTTTGGCTAGAGCCCTGCTGAAAAGGCACAAGAAGCACAGACTGGTGCCAGCCTGCAAAATACATTTGGCACTTTGTCCTCCTCAGCTGCCGGAAGGAAGGCACGCAGGGCAGCGCTTCCTTTCAGACAAGGACGCGCTCACTCGCTCTCCATTGCTAAAACAAAGGTGGTGCCTTAGAGCACCTCCCTGCTCTTTGTGGCTACAGCTTCACAGTCCTGAATTCTCGATTCTGGCTGCCAGCAAATCCATCGGAAAGTTACTGGTGGTTCCTTAGCCACCTGCAGTGCTGCACTTGGCAACTGCACATAGGGAGAGATCTGCAAGTGCCCTAAAAGCCCTAAGCCCTGCCCATAGCCCAAGATATATCCACAGAATATTAAGGCATGGATTACTTCTTCTGAATTATAGAAAGAGCAGCAGAGATTGTGGTCAGAGGTTTATGGGTGATAGTTGAGACACAACTGTTACCTAGTGGACAAGGCAAAATGTCAGTGGCCCCACATGTCCCGTAACTGGCTCCCAAGGCAGCAGAGAAATGGGCTGTTGGAATGTCAGTTCCTAATTACTGCAGTGCCTAATCACCAGGCAGTTTGGCACAGCTCAGCTGTGTCATTGCAAAATCAATCACTCCATGTGCATTGTTGTCCGTTGCCACCACTGCTCAAGGTGTCTTCACAGGCAGGGACCTATGTGAATCCTTGGATTTTCCTGAAAGGAAGAAACCCCAGACACAGAAAGCACCATTTCTAGAGCACTGGCAGGGCAAAAATCCCAGCAAGATGAAGACATCACAATCAACAGATGAATGCGACTCTGGGCCACATTTGCCTGGGATGGCCAGGTCCCGCACATGACAATTGGGGAACAGATGTCATGTGGTCTAGGTCTTTCAAGGAACTAGAGGAAACCTCATTGAGCCTGTAAAGCACTGAGCTTGGAAAGTCATGGTTCATTGTTCTTGTTTTGTTTTCTTTTTCTCTTTCCTGTGGGCAGCATCCATTCGTAACAACAGCCAAGCCAGCATCCATCCTGGCACCACTCATCAACTCAGTCCAGAAGAAATAAGAGACAAGAACATATCATGTCAAGATGTTATCTCCATAGCCAATTTTAAATAGAATTGTAGAGTTAGATTTTAGAGGAGGATTGTTGAAGAGTTTTGTCAGATAGGGTTATAGAGTAGGATTAATTAAATAAAGTAATTAAAGTTTCTGAAATATCAACTCATTTGGAAGATGATTTGAAAGATCCCCTTCTGACTCTTTCAGCAAAACACAACATTCCCTCCTTAGTTAGCAGTTGCTTTTCTACTGGTGCTAAGACACACTTATGGTTTCTTTTGAATGGTTCAAAAGTGGGGAAGGTTCTTCTTCATTCATCCTACCCAGAGCACACTGCCTTTGGAATACCACCCACTGCCTGGTTTTGGCACAGCTGCGGTATTTCTAGTTGAGGCAGAAAAGGCAGTGGCATTTGCAGGAAAAACCAAAGGAGGAGCGGGGCAGCCCAGACATCCTCCGTGGATTCAGGCCTGCAGCTGTGACTCAAGAGCATTTGGGTTCCTGCCACTTGGATTTGGATCCCTAAATGCAATCTCTTTGGCTGCAGGAGAGGCAGGAACCCAACAGGACAGGTCAGAGGCCAATTTTTAGCTGTCACTGCCTGCAGGAAAAGGCTCCACCCTGCAGGACTCCAGCACTCAGCATCCTCAGCCAGACACAGCAAGTGCTGGCAACTCAGAAGCTTGCACCTCTGCCTTGCACTAAAGACAGCACCTCCCACAACGGGCACTT
Organism: Melozone crissalis; assembly: GCF_028551555.1. Taxonomy (NCBI): domain Eukaryota; kingdom Metazoa; phylum Chordata; class Aves; order Passeriformes; family Passerellidae; genus Melozone; species Melozone crissalis. The sequence goes on along the minus strand of NW_026535783.1, from coordinate 12,759,841 downwards.
ACAGAGTTTTGTGGTGTGACCCCTCCATGGAGCTGGTGGACTCACCACCCCTGCAAGCCTTTGAAAAGAGACTGGATGTGGCATTGGGTGCCATGCTTTAGTTGAGGTGTTAGGGCATGGCTTGGACTCGATCATCTTAAAAGTGTCTCTCTTCCAAGCCACTGATTCTGTGATTCTGTTACTGAGGGAGCTTTTCCTGCAGCCCTGGAAAGGGCTGTGGGGGCCCTTGTCCGAGGACGGTTATCAGGGCTCATGGAAAAGAAGCAAAGGGCTCAAGGCGAAGGCTGAGAGGGCAGAGCTGCCCCAGAACGGCCCAGAGCCAGCCTCATGTCCTCCTCCTCAACCTGCGCCCTCTGCGCTGCCCTTCGCGGCGCCGGCGGCTCCTCTCGCTGCGGGGCTCCAGGCCGTGCTGGGGGCCGGGCCCCTCGTCTTCGGGAAGCGCCGGAGCCTCGGAGGCGAGCGGCTGCTGCTGTGGCCGGCAGGGGAGAGCTGCGGATGCGGCTGCAGGCACGCCGAGCTGCCGCTATGGCAGGCTCCTGCCGCGGCTCCTGCCTCTCCTCCGGCCTCTGCTCCTACCCTGTGCGCACAGACACGGCAGAGGGCTGCCCGGCAGCTCCGTGCCGCTCCGCAGCGGGCCCGGCCGGGCTGCTGCTCTCTGCGGCCTCTGCCCGCCGCTGCCGGCCCCGCCGCGCCGCCGCCTGCCTCTGCTGAGGCCGGGCCCACACCGGAGGCAGCACATTGCGGCCGGCTCGGAAAAGCCCTGCCCGCAAAGCGCCCGCCACACACTCGGCCTCAGGGCACAGGCTGCCGGCGTCCTCGCAGCTGCGAGCCGGCCCGGGCCGCCTGCCGGCCTCGGCCACAGCTCCCGCCCGTGTCTCCATGGCCGCGGCTGCTCAGCACAGCGGGCTGAGCACAGCCAGCGCCAGCAGCAGCTCCTCACGGGCCCAGGCTCCTGGCGCTCCAAGCCCGCCCAACCCCAAATTCCAGCCCTGAGAGGCTTGGCGTCTCAATGCATCCCCTGGGGACAACAGAGTCGGCCGCTGAGCTCAGTCTATGGCGACTCCACCAAGTGACCAATGGAAAATTCACCAAATCCTCATCAGAGACAAGAAAAAACTCCCATGGTGCCTGACAGCCTGAAGCAACTGCCAATTACAGGTCATTCCATCCATGTGGGAAAAGAGCCTTTTGCATTAAAGCAGAAAAGAGTTATCTAAATGGAAGCCAGGAGCCAACAACAAATTTATTTGGACTCATGCTTCTTCTGTTGGTTAAAAAGACCAAGAAATTGCAATCTTGCTCTTCTGACACAGCCCTCTGTTCATGATGTGGGATCGTGAGTGCCGATGTGCAGCAGCTGATGCAAGGAACAGGGACGAGGATGCAGCAGGCACAACGCTAAGCTGACAGAGGGATGATCTCTGGCAGTGGCACTGAAGGAGAACAGTTTGCAGGCAAGACAGAAAATGGCTCTTAGTTTCACCTCTTCTTTCAGTGCTGCTAAGAATGCAGCCTGGAGCAAGCAGGGACCACCAGAGCATGGAGCCCTTTCCAGGCAGGGCTGCATCTGCTGAAGGGGCAGAGGGAGCTCAGCAGGGATCAGACACAAAGCAGCAGGGGATTGAGGAGCCCTTGTGGTGGCAGTGAGCAGCCTCGGGCTCTGCTCACTGCTGGTGGCATTTTCTATTGAACCACCTCCAAGGACTTCTGCTTTGCTCTGTATTTTTAAGTGTTACACCCCTTGGGGTTTTTTTGTTGGTTCTGTTTGTTTGTTTTTAGGGGTTTTTTCTGTTTGTTTGTTTTGGGTTTTTTTTTTTCTCGTTTCCTGTACCTTTATTTCCCTAAATTTTCCTACCTGTCAGCAGCAGCCCCAGCTCAGAACTGGCTCTAAAATATCAGCAAAGCAGCTGGCAACAACAATGGGTGGAATCGTGTGGCTCAGGAATACTTATGCCAAAGGCCTGCCAGTGCCTTATGATTTGTCAGAACCTCCTTTTCTGTGCAAAAACTAGGGATTAGTGGACGTTTTTTGCAAGGGCTCCTGAGAAGCAAATGGTATGCTGGGATTCTCATGAGTGTACCCGTTAACTTCATTGCAGCAAAACAGAAAGTAAGGTCAGGGTAGCAGAGCAGCTGGGAGCTGGTCACTCCCTGCAAAGGGCTGGTGTAGGATGTGGGAACACCACATTCCAGGATGGGCCAGAAGGGTAAATGTGCTCAAGGTGCTGCAGGTGAGGTTTGGGTTCACTCAGAGGGCAGTCAGGGCTGGTGAGCACTGAAGATCCAGCTGCAGTCCCCATCCATGTCCCTTTCAGCGCTGGCTTTAGGGTGTCTGCAGCCTGGATCCAGAGCGCCCTGGGAGGCTCCTGTGGCTGCCTTTGCACCCAGGCTGAGGATGCCCAGGAGGCGCTGAGGCCGGCAGTGGGGACCAGGGCTGGGGCTTGTGGCCTGGCAGGTGCAGCTCTGGGGGCTGTGACATGCCAGGGCACGGGTCACTGTCACTGCCCTCCAGAGCCCTGGCTAGCTCTGTGATGTTCCACGGACAATGGCAAGAATGAAGAACAGGTTAGGTTGGGGTTTTGCCTGAGCCAGAACCTCTAGGCCAGCTGCCCAGCAGTAGAGACCCCTGGAGGACCCAGTGAAGGAGGCAGAGACAGCTCTTCTGCAGTGTAAAGTGGAGCTAATTTATCAAGAGAGGCGGGGGAAAGGTTGGCGGGAAAAATTCCCCAAAAGGAAACAGAGGTTAAAAAAAACTCCAGCAGTCTTCTGCACAGGCTTTTAAAGTCTTTCAAAACGGGAGGGGGGGGGGGGGTGTGGACACCATATAGTAACCAATAAGTGACTCTTGGGGTGTTGCTTTGAGGGCTACAACAAATCAGAACAAGGGGAGGAGAGAGGGTTGGGATAGGGATTGGATCTTGGGGTGAGGGACAGGGAACTTTCTGGAACAAAGGGTAGGCTTTGGGCTGATGGATGGGCCCAAGGGGCTGGGTTGTCTTGACAGACAGGGAAAAATCCGGTGAGGAGGGAGGGGATTTCTTGAGGGACACTTGGGTAGGAGGGCATAACACAGGGGAGAAACAAACTGCAATAAATCGGGGAACACTTAAACCTACCGCAAGCTAACAGATCATTTGACTCGGAAACTAATGCACTGCAACACAGAAATTCAGGGTTTCAGCAGCCGAGAGGTGGCACGATTGGAACCCGCAGCAGCTGGTGAAAGCCATCTCTGTCCTTCAGGTTCCTGCTGTGTGGGAAGGTGCTGCGAGTTGTGGTGGCTGCACTCCCCCTTTGCTGGGAGGATGATCTGTACCAGGGGAGAGCAGAAAGCTGCCGTGGTGAGCAGAACATGCTCAGAGCATTCCAGTTCAGAGAATGGCACTGCCCCTGAAGGGCAAAACGCTTGAAAGCATAGAATTCTGTGTAGAACCGTTGCACAGATTTTCTCTTCTAGAACATGCCCATTTTTGTATTCTGTAGATGAATACCCTGGGTTTTATGTAACGGATAGCCCTGTTCACTAAACCCCGATATGGTCAACCGTATGATTGTGATTAAGAAATACATGGTCAACCATATGATTAAGAAATACATAACCACATAACCTAAAAATAATATATCAGTCACTATTGCTTGCGCAAATACTAACCACGCGAAAGGCTAGTTTTAGGAACTAAGAAGAGCTAGCCGAGAAATAGGAACCAGCCAAACACCACGCCATATAAGGAAGGCAAAAGCTCCGAGGTCAAGAGTACAGGCCTGAGGAAGACTTCAAGCCTTCATCCAGCGACCACCAGAGGGAAGAAGACGACCCCCTAGCAACAACTGGAGCATGCGCCAAGGGAAGAACACGTCTACGGAAATGGACTAGTATAAAAAGGGAACTTGTGAGATACTGGGTGCGGCAGTTGGCGGAGCGGAGACTCCCCTGTCGCCCAGCGCTGCTTTGCTTATTACCTTTGCTTGCTATAATTAATAAATTCCAATTGGGCAACTTAACTCGTTGCGGAGTTCCATTTATAACAATTTGGTGCCGTGACTCGGATGGTCATAAGTGAGGGAGCGACGGTGTTTGGGAGGCGCCCCACCCCATCTTCGGGAGGCCCAACATCCGACCTTCCTACCTCACGACCACCGACGAACCTAAAACTTTAGGTAATAAGCAAAGGGAGATACCGGTGAACCCCTTAATCTTCTGTGCACAGGGTCCGGACGAAGACGCAGGACACGTAAGTCACGTAAGCCGTAAAGGGTCTCGGAGTGCAAAGGCACTCCGAAAGAGACGGAATCCGTCCGGTTGGGGTTGAGATCCTGGGGCAAGGATCCTGAAGTGCAAAAGGCACTCTGAAGGGATGGAACAGGGGGAGAAGCCTCCTGCATGCTCCAGATGAGCCCTTGGAGGGCGAAAGATCCTCGAGTGCGAGCAAGTGAGGTGTGCATGAGAGGGGAACCGACAGTCGGATTCCCCAAGTGAGTGTGGACCCTCAGTAGTGCGGTTCCCATTAGTCCGCGAGGACGTGGGCCACGAACAAGGGGAAGCGAGTGGTGATTTGTGTGAAAGGCACTCCAGAAGAATGGGATAGGGGAAAAGCAAGCAACCCTATTTCCATTAGATATCCTCCGGTGCCAAAAGATAGTTTGTTGGGGTTTATATTAGAAAATTAGAGACATTTTCCAGGCACTAAGGAGAAGGGATCCAGTGAGGACTGGGTTCGTCAGGATCTTGACACTTGGGTAATCAGCAAAATTCCCTTTAGTCAAGAAGAAAGTGATTATGCAGCAATAAGGGTCAAGCAACCAGGTACATTGGTGTTTAAATCGGTAAAACAAAAGAAACATGAGAGGAAGAGGGACTCTCCTGAAGAGGACCCCCTAATAGTTCCCCCTCTCCCTACTAGTCTCCCTACTAGACCCAGACTCACAGCTTGGGCAGGCACTCACTGCTGCGATCGCATCCTGTAGCACAGGCATGGGAAGATATTAGACGAAAGTTAGAGAAAGTAGACGAAGGTTGGAGAAGGTAGATAATTTAAGTTGCTGCGGGAGGTATGGTTGAAACAAGGAGTTAGGAAGGAATGAGTCTGGAAAGCGAATAGTCAGGACGCTGGGATGAAGAAGCCTAAAGCCTGCTTTTACTGCGGAAGGAAGGGACATTTCAAACGAGGGTGTAGGGTCAGGATCCGGGATGAGAAAACTTTTCAGGAGAATCAGAGAGGGCGGGAGCTAACGAAGAGGACCGAAGAAGGGGCCTTGATAATAAAGCTAAGAGTAGGTCCTCAAGGCGAAAAACTTGCATTTTTGGTAAATACAGGAATTTCTCGGTCGACAGTGGCAAAATTACCCCAGGGATGTGAGATAAGTAGTGAGCAAGTTCCAGTAATCGGAATTACGGGAGAGGCTTTCCCTGTTCCTGTAATAAAAGGAGTACAAATTGAAATAGGTAACAAATTTGAAGTAAATGATTTGTTGTTGCTGCCAGAGGCCGAGAATAATATGTTAGGCAGAGACCTAATAATAGTCTTAAAATTACAGATAACACCCTGTGAAGGAAAACTCAAAATTCATTCCTTAACTGAAGAAGATAATCTAGAAATTAATGACACAGGTGGGCATTCAGGTGAAGTGGGAGAAGTTTAGGATAAAGGAGTCTGGTCCCCTTAGTCCCTCCTGGTCAGCACAAGCCTGTGAATTTTATAAAATCGGAAGGGGACTTATAAACATTCAAAAGAAAGGGTTAATATACAAGGAATTGATAATTCTGATAGTAGAAGCTTTAAAAGGTTCAAAGAAAATAGCAGCAGTTCATGTAAAGGAATACCAAAGAGAGAGGAGTATTAGAGTCAGAGAAATAATTTGGCTGATAAAGAAACAAAAAGAGCAACCTTAATTGGCAGTTATAAGGAAATTAAGAGCAACATTTAAAGAGGGAAGGTGAGTTTTTCCTGATGGCAGGATTATGATGCCAAAAACCAGTGGCATATTAGATTTTAGATAACTTGTATAGACAGACACACTGGGAAGCAAGGGCTTTTTGTGATTGCTTTTTAAAATTTTATGGGTGTGGTATGGGGATATTTGGAATTGGAAAACAAATTACTCAGGGGTGTCTTACCTGTTAAAAGGTATATAACAAGGTGTTAAGAAACCCTCCCTTTGGAGGATGCAAACCAGCCTACCAGCTATTTACAAAGATCCAGGTTGATTTTATAGAATTGTTTAAAGTGGGTCGGTAGGAATATTTGTTAGTTATAATAGATCAATTAACTCAGTGAGTTAAAAAGCATTTCCAACAGCTTGAGCTACAGTTCAAACGGTAACTATTAAGAATCCAGATATCCCAATTAGGATAAAACAATATCCTTTGTCTCTGGAAGGGCGAAAGGAATTGAAAGCTGAGATTGACAGATTATTGGACAAAGGACTACTAGAACCATGTATGTCTCCTTTTAATATGCCCATTCTTCCTGTTCGGAAACCAAATGGTACCTATTGTCTGGTGCACGATTTAAGAGAGATAAACAAACGCACAGTGGCCCGATTTCCAGTAGTGGCCAACCCATACACTCTCTTGAGTAAAGTGGGGCCAGATAATTTGTGGTATGGTGTAGTAGACTTGAAGGATGCCCTTTGGGCATGTCCTCTGGCAGAAGACAGTCGAGACTATTTTGCCTTTGAATAGGAAGATCCAGATACTGGATGGAGACAACAATTGAGGTGAACTGTGTTACCACAGGGATTCACGAATCTCCTAATTTATTTGGGCAAGCTTTAGAACAAATGTTACGAGATTATCAGACAGAAGCAGGAGTCATACTAGTGCAATATGTGGATGACTCGCTCTTGGCAGGAAAACAAGAAGAGGAGGTAAGAAAAGAAAGCATCAAATTATTAAGTTTTCTGGGACTAAAGGGATTAAAGGTTTCAAAGGCAAAGCTGCAATTTGTAGAGGAGAAAGTTAAGTACTTAGGACATTATCTGAGGAAAGGGGAAAAGAGGATTGACCCGGAAAGAATTCAGGCAATCCTGGCATTACCGATCCCTAAAAATAAGAGGCGAATTCGGCAAATTTTGGAATTTTAATAGAAGCCCCAAATTTAACCATTGAAACTACAGCTCTGCAAAACCCCGCTGAATTAAAACCCGAAGGTTAGCGGTAGTTCATTTAAAGGGACACCAACGAGGATTAGATTTGCAGAGTAGAGGAAATAATGCAGAGGATCGAGAAGCAAAATGAGCAGCACTACGAATCCTGACCCTAAAAGAAGACAGGGACACTATTGACTTAGAGGGTCAGAACCAAATTATTAAATTTAGGGAAGAAGAAAAGAAAAAGCTGCTAGAAATCGGGGCAACCGAAAGTTCTGAAGGAAGGTGGTTCCTACCCGATGGGAGAGAAATACTACCTAAAGTTATGGCCTATAGGTTATTGGCGAAGGTCCATCAGAAGACTCATTTGGGATCACAAGGATTAGTAACTGAAATTGATAACACCTGTTGTTAAAAGAGCTCAGGAACAAGTATAATGTTGGGAGTGCGGTAAACACGGTTTAGGGTGTCATCCATGGATATGTATTGTTTATACATTTTGTTTTAACTCATGGTGGAGAGTAACTAAGGGAGAAGAGAAGGAAAGACAATTAATTTGTTTGCCTTGCTATAGTTATGTATTTAGCCCGCTAATTATAGAACATATTGCTAGGATTTTTTTTTGGGGATACTTTTGAGATTGGAAGACAGGACCCTTCTAGCAGCAATTGGATTAATAAGGAACTTAGATCAATTGGTTCCTGCTATATTGGCAATAGCACAAATAAAAGAAAGAGCAACTCATAATAATAACATTAATGAAATTCAGGAGAGCCCCATGGGAAAAGGGAATGATTGCTCAAAGACCTCCTTTGGATCTTGTATTACATCAGGTAGAACCTGGAGGTTGGGTCCTGTTCCGAAGCTGGAAGGAGAGCCCCTCCACACACCAAAGTGGGAGACCCTACCATACCAGGAGACCTCAAGGGCTAAGATGGATAGCACAAGGGAACCTCAGAAAAAAGTCTTTAAAGCACGAAAAACCATGAGAGTAAGTGATCGGCAACAACTTAAAGCTGTCTATGAGGTTAAAGAGGAACTGTTGAAGATAACTGAAGTGAAACTGATAAATGGAGAACATGAGAATGGAGACTCTGATACAAATTCCCCTTTAAGCACTACAGATTGTACAGAAGTCAAGAAAGACGATCCCTGTGATGAGAAGGAGGAATACCTATAACAAATTCGGAAGCAATAAGTGACCTTGGGTGTATGTATGAACGTTGGGATTGGGTATATCGGACTTTTCTATTGGTAGATAGGAAGTCGGGAGAAATAATTGAAGAAGGGGAAGGATTACCGAACTCAAGAATAAGGGTTATATGTAATGCTGAAGGGTGTTGGGGAAATTGTAATCCATTTGTCTGTATTGTTTGCATAATATGCAGTGAAAGGTGGTGAACCCATTGTCATAGCGGCTACCCTCCCAGGGGAACTTGCTATAGCTGTTACTCCACGCAACGAAAACTAATCGAACAGACATTGGCAATTCGAGTAGCATCTGGGACCCTTAAAGTGGGCCCCAAGAATTGGTGGAGCATTTATGCCAAGGGAATAAACCCCCAGTACTATTGTTACCACTCAAATGAACCAACCCCGTTTGCTACAAGAATTGTTGCAGGAGTTTGCCGAAGGTGGATCCATGACCTGAACTGTCTAGCTCCTCAGGTGAAAGACACGAAGTGGTCTAGATACCTCCAACAAACCAGGAAAAAGGGCGAAAACTCCCCCTGAAGACTACCCTTGCTGCCGAGAAGATAGATCACCCCATAGCTCGAAGCAACCGAGTTGATGGGCGAGGCAGAGGGGCCGATAACTGTGGGGGAGGGGGCCCTAGAACAAGACCTGGACAAACTGGGACCACTCTAAGCAAAAGCAAGAGTATCAAAAATGACAAATTTCGGAGCAGGGAAATTATGGCCGCCGCTATGACAATTGGAAAAACTACCTTAAAACTTTTAGAATACTTTTAATAATGTTGATGATTAGAAATTGTGAGTCTCAAACACACGAGCCCTTTAAATGGTCATTGATTAGGTGGGAAAATCAAGTTGTAATCAGTAACATCACACAAGCGGGACCTCCTTCATTTAAAGTATACCTGACGCAGTTAGTCACATTCTGGGAAGGTCAGGATAACCCCACTGATCGTTGGAATACAGGAAGGAGGTACAAAGCTTTTTGCCGGTGCCCAGCCTCTAACTCCGGAAAAGCCTATTGCAATTACCCAGGGTATAATTAAGGGTAGAAAAGGAAGTAGAAAATAACAAGACGCAGGTAGAACAGATAGAAGCGACTTCGACTGATGAGGGAGATAAAACACTTTGGAGAATCTTACACACTACATTCGAGGTACTAAACAGTACCTATCCTAACTTAACAAAGGAATGCTGGTTATGCTACAGTGCTAAACCTCCTTTCTATGAAGCCATAGGGAACATTGCGAGGCCCAAAGGAATAAATGGGACTAGTCCTGCACAATTGTTCCAGGGAATAAGAAATATTTGTGTCAAATAACTAAATCGGTGCAAGATACCTTAAGATCAGCTGAGTGGTTAATTCCAGCAGCTAATACCAAATGGGTATGTAATATTCTAGGCGTGACCCCCTGTATCTCTATAACAGCCTTTAATGAAAGTCATGAATTTGCATACAGGTAGTAATAGTCCCCCGGATTATCTGTCATCCTAAGGAAAACGGGAACCCTTTACAGCCCTCACGGTGGCCCTTATACACCAATAACAGGGGTTTAAGGCTTTAAGAGCCGTCGTAGATGAGGATCTTAAGAAGATTGACAAATCTATCGATGAATTAGTAAACTCACTTTGATCACTCTTGGAAGTGGTTTTACAAAATCGAAGGGGATTAGACTTACTGTTTTTACAACTAGGTGGCCTTTGTGTAGCCCTTCAGGAGGAATGCTGCACGTATGTTGATAGTACTGGAATAGCAGTAGACACCATGGCCGAATTATGTAAACAGAGAAGAAAGAGAAAGAGAGAAAATCCCAACAAAACTGGTATGAATCTTTATTTAACTATTCCCCATGGCTTACCACCTTGTTGTCCACCATCGCCGGACCGGTGATCTTGCTTTTGTTAGGGTTGACCTTTGGGCCATGTATATTCAATAAAATAGTTGGCTTAGTGAACCCCTGATCTGAAGCAGCCCATTTGATGATGATGAAAACAGAGTATGAATTTCTAGGTGCCGTAGAAGTAGAGGACTAACTGGACTTCAGTAGGAAAGAACTTCAAAGGTTTAGTGAACAGAATGATAAATAGAAAAGGGGGGATTGTAACGGATAGCCCTGTTCACTAAACCCCGATATGGTCAACCGTATGATTGTGATTAAGAAATACATGGTCAACCATATGATTAAGAAATACATAACCACATAACCTAAAAATAATATATCAGTCACTATTGCTTGCGCAAATACTAACCACGCGAAAGGCTAGTTTTAGGAACTAAGAAGAGCTAGCCGAGAAATAGGAACCAGCCAAACACCACGCCATATAAGGAAGGCAAAAGCTCCGAGGTCAAGAGTACAGGCCTGAGGAAGACTTCAAGCCTTCATCCAGCGACCACCAGAGGGAAGAAGACGACCCCCTAGCAACAACTGGAGCATGCGCCAAGGGAAGAACACGTCTACGGAAATGGACTAGTATAAAAAGGGAACTTGTGAGATACTGGGTGCGGCAGTTGGCGGAGCGGAGACTCCCCTGTCGCCCAGCGCTGCTTTGCTTATTACCTTTGCTTGCTATAATTAATAAATTCCAATTGGGCAACTTAACTCGTTGCGGAGTTCCATTTATAACATTTTATAGAATGCATGGGGTTTTTTCTAACATTTTTTGGGGGAACTCTCAAGTTTATTTCTATTTGCATTTTACATTCAGCATGTAAACAGATTTTTTTTTCTTTTTTAAATACTTGGGGAAAAAATAACTAAGCATTTTTTAATCCTTTGGGATATTGGTAATAATAGCCTTAGAAAGCAAAACTTGTTGAAAATGTGTGAAAACACAGAGAGGGGGAAAATAGCATAAAAGTCTTTTAGAACAGGGCGTGTAATAAGGACTGCAGAACGGAGTACTTTCTCCAAGGGTAGAATTAGCAAGATATATCACCAAGAATACCTGCCAAGATACTTCCTTAAATCGAGGGAAAAGTGACCTGCAGCAGTACGAAGTACAGCCAAAGCAAATGAAAACCTTTGGAAAAGAAGGAATTTTGCCAGTGAGATCAGTCTGTCTGGATAACTGAGGGATGCCCATCAACCTTGCACTGCATTCCTCAATATTTGCAATGTCTTTTCTCCCAATTTCTGTGAAGTGAATAGGCTGTAGTTGTTTAACCATTAATTTAAGCTCATTGGGGAATTACCAAGCACCATGTATGTTCTTTTGCAGCTGAGCAGGACTTGACTTTCCCAAGTCTTCTACAAAGCAGAAGGGAACCACACAGCTGCTTGTGCTAATGTTAATGAAGGGTTTCATGAAAGCAGGTGAATGAGAGCATTGCATTATAGAACTTCCACATTCAAGAAAACAGGAGTCCACTTAGAATAAAACCTATAAGGCTAGCATAACATCAGAACAGGATGAAATGAAATTACTAGAGAGGAAGTGATGCATTAGAAATGAAGTGTATCATTTCTGATACATTTGCATGCATTTGCAAGCTAAACCAGAAAAAGAAGGGCAGAGATAATAAAGAATGAAGATTTTAAAATTGCACTGTGCAGAAGAGACATACGGACCACCAGTGTGAACACAGCTGGGAGATTCATCTTGGAGATGGATTAGAGTGGAACCCATTCACTGAATGTTTCTGGTGCACATGAGTGCAAAGACTGAGGAAAAAAGGAGAAAGTTTAGTTTCTGACAGCTATTTAGATTCCTGGAAGCATTGTGTAGAGATGTAAAAATCTAAAGCCTCAGAGAATCTGAACCTAAAACATCCCCAAATGGATTGATCAGGTATGATGGGCACATCTCTGCTCTTTTCAGAGTCAATGAAATTGACAATGAGTGTCTGGAAATTAGGAATGCGTGCCCAGATTTTATCTCAGTTACTTTAAGAACACCTTAAAAAGGCACTTCAGGAACTGAACTATGAAGTTCTTCACCCTGCTCTATTTACTTTACATTTGAATACAGACTGGTAGAAGGAGAGATCTGGCTTTAATTTCTCCCCAAATCACCTGTTGCACTCTCAGGTTACCAGTAGATATAAAATTCAGCTAATCAGTCTCTCTATCCATGAATATTCCACTAGTGAACTGACATGTAGAAATATCCTTTTTCCCTTGGTACCTTCCTAAATGGTGCCCTAATGAACAGGAGACTTGCATAAATCTCACAGAAAATCACCAAAATTGCTGAAATTAACACTCAATTCCACGATCAAAGCTTCTGAGAAAAGGCTTGACAGGATCACTGAAGAAACTCAAACTTGGGAGAGAAACATCCATTTTAGCACTGATCAAGGGGAAAGAAACTGAAATGCTGTATAAAGTCCAAGTGGAAGGTAAGGAGAAAGAAAGGCAGCACAGGAAGTACAAGCGCCCATCAGATGACCTGTGGAAGGTGACTTTGTGCCCCAGCACTGTTAGAGGACGTTCCCTGTCGTTGGTGCAAGCAGCCGGAGACATAAATACTGATTGATTTGGGGGCCACAGTCTTGGTAAATGCAGAGGTGGTTCAATAACGTGACATGAGGGAGTTCCCTCAGAGCAACTGGGATGCCTGAAAGAAGTGAACAGCTCACCACAGCCCGGCCCGCTCAGCTGCTTTTCCTTCTGATCCTCCTGGGTTGGCTCTGACATTTCCTCTTCCCTGATGGAAGTGCAGCTGCTGCCAAGGGAAACGTCCCCATACTCACTCAGTGTTCCCTTTGCTTGCCGGATGCCCCACCTGCTGTCGCTGTCCAGGAGAGCTGCTCTGCACGGGAGGAGGAGCCCGAGGGAGAGGCTTTGAAGGTGGGGCAGCTGGGATCCCTCTGCTTGGAGCTCTGTTTAAAGATACACGGACTTGCATGTGGACAGGGATAAGTATATGGATTTGTACATATGTAGCCTGCTATTTGTACAGGCCTATTTCTGTACATATGGTATCAGATTTATGAATGTACTGTGTATCTATGTACGTATAGGTACCTGCATACATACAGGTTTGCAGTTGCATCTTTGTGTGTATATGTATCCAGTTCAGTATGTGTATTGTACACGTACGGAAATCTAATCTTTGTTTAGATTACCGTATGTATACAGTTGTGCAGGTATCTATTTCTATTGATGTATTGATGTAGTTTTGGTCTTTTAAAATAGCTATATTGGTATTTGTTTTCGTATATATGTATTTTTATATTTTTTTAGATGTGCATTGATGTATTTCTATATCTATTATATTTACATATATATCCAGATATATTGCTGTATATTTGTATTGATGCAGTTGTACAGATATTTAGATTGGTACTGCTGTTTGTCTATTTATAGATAGGGTTTTTTTATGTATCTGATTCTTGAATGTAATAGGTAACATTTAATCTGTATTCACATCTGTATATTGTAGTGGTTATTTATGTATTCAGTTCTATTTAAATGCGTCTGGAGTGGTATAGTAGTGGAATTCTATTTGTAGAGTACTTGGTATTACAGGGAAATACTGATATTTTCATATTTGCATATGGGCTGTATGTTTGCCATAATATGCAATAAACTAAGTTGTTAATTTTCCCTTGATCTCTGTGTATAGTGAGTGTTTGTAGAGGTTTGCAATAAATTAGTTTTTGTTACCAGAAGTTGTTATTTGTATGTTTTTAAATAGCGTGGTGTAACAAATACATAAATTACTTTTTTAAAATTTAACAAATATTTGTATAGTTCTGTTTTGTCAGCGCTGCTGTAGTAACTGGTAAGAAATGCCATTTGTCAAGTGAGATGGATGTGTTGTAATTTGTGCTACCCAAAGCCATGGGTAGATGTAAATGCTGGAGGATTTTGGCCATGCAAATCTCCAGCCATGCCCAGCACATGCCCCACCTGCACTCAGGCTGGGCAAGGGAAGCGCAGATTTGGGCTGGCAGCAGAGCCCCACGTTGGCTCAGAACTCGCTGCAAAGGCCTGCTGGCTGAGAAAAAGATCAGGGATACATTTTATATATTCTATTTATTACAGTACATATACTAAAATATATATTATGTGGTGTATTGTAGAAATCCTTTAAATCGGAGGGTTTTGGGAAAGCTGCTCCTCAGTGAAGAGGATTTCTAGACTAGAGGAATATAAAAATAAAAAGAAGACCATGGACAGTGCCATTGCCAGAGGCCCAGGCTGTTCAAAGGAGGAATGGATCGTCCCCTTCGCCGTCTGTAGCTGATACCCCTGTCAGTAATATGTAGCAACTCCGGGGGCAACGAGATGGGAAACCATCTCTCTAAACCAGAATGGGGCATCTTTTACCAGCTTGAGGCAATTTTAAAGGGTAAAGGACGTTCAGACATCTCAAAACGTGGACTAAAAGACTTACTAATCTGGGTAAAAGTGAATACTCAAAATACAGACTTGAAGTCTGATTTTACCTTTGATTTCTGGGACCAGATAAAGTGGAAAATTCACAATCTAGTCTCTCTCAAAAAGGAAGAGTCTTTGGTCAACCTTATGCCTGTCTCCACAGCTTTAATGGAGAGCTTTGATCAGAATGATTGTAACAGAGACTTTCTCAAACATCAGAACAGAACACCTTGCTCTGAGACTTTAATTCTGGGTGGTGCTGGATCTTCATCCTCCTCTGGGAGGATCTTGGATTTTGTTCAGGGTGTCCTGGCATGTCCAGGGTTTCTCCAGGCAGTGTGCACAGCACCCGGAAGCCCGGAAAAGGGGAATCAGATCAGCTTCCAGCTTTGGTCGTGTTCTCTGCTTTTTCCAGGATTCCCTGAGTCACTGACGCTGCAACCAGGCATCATCCCAACTCCTCCAGGAAATCATCCACCTCCAGAATTCTCAGAAAAATGCTTGGGATTTTTCTTGCATTCCAAGAGTTTGGGGGGATCATGGGATGTGTTCAGTGGACGCTGGGAATTAAACGGTCCAGGAGATTAATGTTTGGGGAAGCTTTGCAAAAGAGGAGCTGCTGTTTCTGTGCTCTGCTGCTCTTCTGAAAAAGATGCGGCTGGATCTTATTCTGAAGTTGTGCAGGTGGGGTCAGTCAAGGGGGGCTCTGGACCCGCTCTGCCTGGCCGAGGGGCTGCAGGGTCAGCCCTGTCACTGTTTGCCCTTCCCAGGAAGTCACCCCTCGGATCGGGCTCAGGCTGGCAGTTTGCTTTGGAGCTCTGAGGACTCTTTTCATGTAGATTCCTCTGCCAAAACTTTCCGGGACATTCACCCCTTTTGGCTCCCCAGCCTTCAGTTACAGCAGGTGGGGGGGTTTGGATTTGGCTCTGCCTGCAGGGGAGCGGGCAGGGGAGAGGACAGAGGTGGTGGGGGGCAGGCAGGGCTTGAGCAGGGCAGGGATGGCTCTGCCCAGAGAGATGGATGGGGTGGAGGTGGGAGAGCTCAGGAAAGTTGCTGTGGAGGCACAGACAGTTCATTCAGAAGCCTTGAAGCCTGTGTCATTGGCTACTGGGGTCGAGGGGGAAGGCATGCTGAGATTGCTCTTGGACCTGAGAGTTTTCCAGCTGTATCCCTGCGGGCAGGGATACCGTGTGGAACCTGTCACAGTTCATTTGAAAGTGTCGCAAATACAAAGTCAGGATGTGCAGCTGGAGAGCAGCCCGAGTTGTAGGAATCGAAAAAGATCCAATTCAGTGAATCCAGACATGAGTTAGCAGGCTCTGCCTTTCTTCCTCTCACCAAGAACTTGGAGCTCTCCTCCCCAGCCCTTCCTGGCAGGGCTCCCAGGAAAGTTGCTGCAGCGACACTACTGCCAAGTGAAACCGTCCGGGGGCTATTTACAGACTACGAAGGAGATGGGGCTGCTTTGGAAGGTGCCTAGAGCTGTTTATTTTTGCGCATTGCTCTCATTACATGATTATGCCAATGGGAAGATGCTAGCAGCTCACAATCAAGGCAGCAGGCCAAAAAAAGTAATGTTACAACATACTTTATAAGCTTCTTGACCAATCACACAAAGCAAAAGCATATTGACAGTAGTTCTATCTAATCACCAGAAGCACACATAGCTTTGGGTAAAACAATGCTTGCTCATTTGGAATACAATACCTGTTTTTAAGACACAAGGCAAAAAGCTCCATTCTTAAGCTTCAACCTTCCTAATATCTTGCTAGATAAACTTTCTGCAGCTTAGAGAGCTATTCAGACAAGCATTAACACACAGGTTTATTGTTCAATTTGCCCTTTGCTTTTTCTACAGTTTAAATAATTTTTCTGCTGACCTATCTCATGACTTTTACTTTAGCTCTACACACAATTCTGCTGTATCTGAGGCCTGCCTTTTGCAGCTTTCCAAAATCCTCTAATTTTATGGATTCCCACAGTTCCTCCTCAATGTTCACCTCAAAAGAAACCTTCATAATTGTGTCATTTATTACTTGCGTTTCGTATAAATACTATAATATTTTTGCTTATTATCTGCTTAAAGCATGTTCTTGCTGGCACTAAGCATTGCTGTATTACAACACAGGAATTTAATGCTGTGAAGGTCCAGTCAGTGGAAAGGGCATAAATTATGCCTGACAATAGTTACAAGTCATTGTTCAAAAAACTCTTGTCGATTCCAGGGTCTTAACTCAAAACCTTCTTCCATTTCTATACCTTCATCCACCATCTCTGTGAGATTTAACAAATTCCCTGTGAATCCATTTCCTACCTCTCTCTCTTGTATGATAAAAACTTCTTGGACAGTTTTGTTCATCATTCGTCGCACACACTAAAGTATGCAAGGTATTACTATTAATATCACTACCAAAACACCCAATACATGGAGACCTATCTTGCAAAGTTCCCTTAGCCAAGGTGCAAAGCTCCATTCTTGGAACAAATCATCTAACCAGGGCCCACCATCTTCTTTAATTTGGGCTGTCAAATCTTTCAATTTTTGTATGCTTTTGTGGATAGATTCAGAATGATCAGCCAGGTTCATACAATACAATCTTTGAAATTCCTTACAACCATGTCCTCGTGCCAGTAAAAGAAAATCAATTGCTGCTCTGTTTTGAAGGGTAGCATGTCTAACACTATTAACATTGGTCAACATGTCACGGATTGCAGTGGATGTGCCATTAGTTTGTTTACTCAGCCAACATCCAATCCAATCTAATTGTTTCAATGCAATTGCTGAAGCTGATTAGGTAAAAAGAAACCTGCTGAAACCCTTTTCACAGCCTTCAAAGGCATGAAATCACTTCTACAGTTCTCATCATAATGACGAGAACTTGGAGCTTTTTGGCAGAGTTCATAGGACAGCTGATTGCTGTGACAACACTACCTGTTCTTCTTGATCAGATACTTCTCATCAAGAGTGTTGAAAGGGAAAAACAAAACACAGTATAAATCAGCAATAAACCTTCCACTGCAACTACCTAATTAGTCTAATATTATTCAAAATTTAGAAAAAATTTGGATTCAAATAAACACTTCCTTGCATTACTTGTAAGATATGCTCATAATGATACAAATCCAAAATACAAAACTCTTTCTCACCATGGTATCAAAGAACTTGGAGGAAGCAAAAATATCATTATAATTTTACCTATCAGCCTCCAACTGTAACACAGGTGCTAACAGCTAACAGTAAGCTCACTTCTCCAAAACATCTTGCTAATATGCAAGTCAGTGCTTTTGGAAAGCAGCTTGCAGGTTCTTAAAAAAAGTTAGGAAAAACATTTGGACATAATTTGGGAAAGGCTTTGGGAGAAAATTTGGGACAAAAAATGGAAAAGCTGGAAAAGGCCTTGAAGCACACACAAACATTTTCTAAACATCTGTTGGTACTGCACAGTTGGATTCTGATTAAAAGGCTTGTGGCTTTGCTTGTGGTAAAGCAGGACACATGAGAAGAGATTGTCCTACAACAACAATCAAACCTAAACCACTTTCTATTTGCCCTCAGTGTAGGAAAGGGAAGCATCTTGGTAAGTACTGTCGTTCTCAATTTGACATCGATGGCAAAGCTTTGTCGTTAAACTCAAAAAAGAGCGCGGATTATCACCGCACCTCGACACAAGCAGTGACCTCCTTACAGTCAATTACCCAGTCAAATGGCATTGGTACCTCAGTCATTTATCCCTCCGTCATCCATCCCTCAATGGTGTCAGGTCAATACCCTCATGGACAAGGTTTGAATTGGCCTCCTCAGAATTGATACGCCTTTTAAATAATTTCTGTTATGAAAGTATTTCTACTGCAATTATCAGGTTTTTTCAACAAAGACAAGAGCTTTTGATTTTAGGCAAAGCTAGCAACAAAATTTTCAGACTTTCAATCCTTCCAGCTGTTGTTTCAATAAATTGTAACAATAAGCTAATATATTTATCTCCTGCATTTAATGTTCCTATAGTGACTCCACCAAAAGCACCTATAGCTATTGCATTTCTTTTGCCCATGAGTACAGCCAAGCAAAACAATTTTCCAGAGAATTCTGTGATGTCTGTGCCATTTTTAACCTCAGGTCGTGAGGTCTTTTGGGTGCAATGTTTGGACCTCAACCAAGCAAAATTGACTTGCTGCCTAACTCACTGTGGTAAAACAATTTACATTACAGGCATGCCGGATACTGGTGCAGATGTCACTGTAATTTCTCACATGTTTTGTCCCAGAGATTGGGATTTAGCAGCTCCTGCAGGTTCCCTCACAGGGACTGGAGGTGCTACCGTATGTTGGCAAAGTGCATCCATGATTAACATTACAGGTCCTGAAGGAAAGACGGCAAGAGTGCGTCCTTTTCTTGTTCAGAAGCTTCTCACCGTCTGGGGGAGAAACGTCCTGTCCCAATGGGGAGCAGAACTGGAGGTGGGCCTGTGGTGGAAACCATGTCAAAACCTGCCGCTTGAAAGCTGAACTGGAAAACTGGTCCTCCTATATGGATTGATCAATGGCATTTACAAACAAAATATAAAATAGCCTTAAATGATTGGTAAAGGAGCAATTACAAGATGGTCACATCACACCCACAAAGAGTCCCTGGAATTCACCAGTATTTGTCATCCACAGGAAGACATTGGATTCCTGGAGGTTGTTTCACGACCTGAACATCAATGAAGTGACTGAAGACATGGGACTTCTTCAATCTGGACTTCCTTCTTTATCAACAATCCCAAAACACTGGCGCCTCATTGTCATTGATTTAAAGAATTGCATTTTCCACATCCCACTTCATCCCGATGACACTCCAAGATTTGCCTTTTCAGTTCCAGTCATCAATCAAAGAGAATCCATGCAGAGATAGCACTGGAAAACGTTGCCTCTAGAAATGAAGAATTCGCCTATAATTTGACAATATTTTGTTGCACAAGTTTTGTCTCCAGTTCGACAGAATTATCCAAGATCTGTGATTTCACACTCCATGGATGATTTGCTCATCACAGCTCCAACGAAACCAGAGATGGAGCAAGTTTTCCTAGTGTTGTTACTGAAATCCAAAATGCTGGACTTAAAATTTCCATAGCCAAAATTCAAGAAGTTCCACCTTGGAACTATCTGGGATGGAAGATGACTGAATAAACTATTACACTGCAGAAGATACAGCTCCAGACCAGTGTCAACACCCTGCAAGACTTACAACAGCTTCTAGAAGAAATCAATTGGGTCAGACCTGGTTTGAGAATCACCAATGATGAATTGGGTCCACTTTTTAATTTGTTGAGAGGAAGCTGCGCCATCGACTCTCCTGAACTCTAATACCTGAAGCTCGTGCAGCGCATGACGAGGTCATGGAGGCTCTCCAAAGACAACAAGCTCATTGCTGTATTCCAGAAAAGCCATTCTTTTCTGCAATTTTAGGAGGAAAGATGCAACTTTGTTCTGTCATTTTTCAATCAGACCCTTCTGAGAGAGATCCTTTGTTGAGAATAGAATGGGGTTTTCTTCCCTCAAGGTTTCCAAAGACAATTTTTACAGTCTTAGAGAGGATAACGCAAATTCTGATTAAGGCCAGAACAAGGTTATTAAGTTGAGCAGGTGAAGAATTTGCAGTTCTCTATTTACCACTGAAAACAATTATCTTGATTGGGCAATGCAAAATTCTGCAAATTCTGATGATTTGCATCGAGAATTATAAAATTTTGCAGATATTGCTTCTGTTCATTACCCGGCTCACAAATTATTGCAGGCAAAATTCAGTTTTAGAGAGAAACCTTTGTTAAGTAAAGAACCTTTAAACACAATAACTCTCTTCACTGATGGGATCTGGGAGAAGTCACAAATCAGTCATTACTTGGTTGAACCAAACCAAGTTCCCAACTAAA
Source organism: Melozone crissalis (assembly GCF_028551555.1). Taxonomy (NCBI): domain Eukaryota; kingdom Metazoa; phylum Chordata; class Aves; order Passeriformes; family Passerellidae; genus Melozone; species Melozone crissalis. Next base: position 12,739,321 of record NW_026535783.1, on the reverse strand, counting down.
ACGTGGGAATCAGATATTCAAATAGTAGAGGGATCTGCTCAGATGGTTGAGCTTGCTGCTGTGGTTCAGGCTTCTCAGTTCTTCCCACCACCTTTTAATTTATTCACACATTCTGCCTTTGTTGCTAATGTGGTTAAAAGAATAGAAGGATCAGTTCTAAAGAATCCTAGTAATGACACTTGATATCATTGGCTTTCAAGGCTTTTTACAACTTTACAATAACAAACTAATCCACAGTTTGTTTCTCGCATCAGGGCTCATTCTTCGCTTCCTGGATTTTTAGTGGAAGGAAACGCGAGAGCGGACAAACTGACAGTGCTTATTTCAAACACTTTGCCAAACATTTTGGAACAAGCAAAACTGAGTCATGCCTTTTTTCACCAAAACGCACAAGCACTTGTGTGAATGTTTCAAATTTCCAAAAGTCAAGGTAAAGCTATCATTAGTACTTGCCCTGACTGTCACCTTGTGCAGCCTCCTGTTTCTAGATAGAGTTGTTCAACCCACGGGGTTTGCAAAGCCTGCACTTATGGCAAATGGATGTCACTAAATAGCCTTCCTTTGGTATTTTTACCAATACTCATGTTTCAGTGGACACATTCTCTGGTGGAGTTTTTGCTTGTCTTCACACAATGGAAGCAGATAATCATGCCTGTCAACATTTTTAGCAGAGCTTTTGCTTCACTGGGTGTGCCCCAAGAAGAAAAAACTGACAATGAACCCACAGATGTATCTCAAAAATTGGCCACATTTTTAAAGATTGGGGTGTTTGTCATATCCTTGGTATTCCACATTCTCCCACAACCAAGCAGTTGCTGAGAGGACACATCAAACATTAAAACCCATTCTTGATCAAGAGAGGGGGGAGTGGAGGTCACAGCACAGATGAGGTTAAACAAAGCCTTGCATGTTTTAATTTCTTAAACAACTCTGTTGCAGAACCTGATCCACCGATTTCTAGGCATTTTTACAATAACACACAGGCAAAACTGAAAGAAAATCCTCCTTTTTTATTAGAAACCCTGGGACAGCACCAATTGAAGGTCCTTTCTCATTAATCACTTTGGACCAAGTGTTTGATTCTTTCTCTACAGGTGCAGGAATTAAGTGGGTCCCAGCAAAAAACGTCAAACCATATCGCACCCCAGGACAGTTGACGAGCTCAACACCGTAGAAGCAAGTACGCAGACGTGAGCCAAACAGAGGGATCACGGGTCACACCTGACGTTCCTTGTGCATTGGTGGAACCTGCACATTCTGATTTTATGTGGTTTATAAATGTGTCACTTGTTGGTTTCGTAGAGCTCTATTGGAATAAGAGTAGGTTTTGTTTGGTTAATTTTTATTAAAGGTCAAAAGTAATGTTTTTGAATTGAGAAGGATATGGGAGGAGCTTTAGCCAACAATTAGCTCACAAAAAGGATGCTGCAAAATCAAATGTTACTACCATGTCAGTTTTGATTGCTTCTTCTAGTGCAGAGTTTTAGTCAATTTGTAGTGTAGATTTGTCTGTGGAACAACCAAAACCAAATGTCTGGGTGACCTTAGCCAAGGCAGCAGGCTCGGATACCATGTGTTTGTCTAATTCGGAACAGAAAAGCCTTTCTCAACCTGACTAGTCAGTGTGCCAGTAAAGAATTTGCCCTTGGTCAAAAAGCAATTCAATAGTAAGCCTGGTGAAATCGACAATGGGAGGAGCCCTGTATAGTCTTGGAACATCTGGGAAAAAGAACTTCCCAAAGCAGTACCTGAAACCCCAAGAATTAGAAATCCTTGGTCCTTTAACAATGGATTTTTGCCTTACATTTACAGCTAATGATTGGCAAGAAAGTGATCCTCCAAAGTACAATGTTACTCCCCATTATTTTGCAAACAAAACCTCAAGGTTTTGGTGTAATTATTAAGAATGTAGGGAGGTGCTTTCTAAAGCTGACCAATATCCACAACAATTACCAAAAGGATGTTGGTTCACCTGTGTAGATAGGCCCTGGCAGGGCATCCCATCATGCCCTGAAGGTGGCCCATGTAGCAATGGGATGCTCACTGTAATTGCGCTTACTGCCAAAGCGGTCATTAGGAAAAAGCAAAGGGGAACAAGATCTGGTCGTCATTATCATGAATACTGTAGAAGTGATTTCACGCCTTGGAAGGCAGCGAAAAGGGTTTCAGCAGGTTTGTTTTTACCCCAGCTGGCTTCAGCAATGGCATTGAAACAATTAGATCGGGTTGCATGTTGGCTGAGTAAACAAACTAATGGCACATCCACTGCAATCCGTGACATGTTGACCGATGTTAATAGTGTTTGACACAACAGAACTCCCTTTGGTCATCAGCAAACAGCTTCGTTTATTGGCTGCAGCACCCACAGCCCATTTAGCCCATTCCAAACTCCCAGGACGAGACATCTCATTGGTCTATCTCTGTGCCCCCAGACTCTGAACTAATGCAATGTCTGCATCTTAGGAGAGCTCCCATTGCCTGGGAACTTCTGTCAGTCAGTCCAGAGGCTGCTCCATGGAGCTGAGCTGGGCTGCTCATTTAAACTTGATTGATACTGGCGCACCAGTGTATTAACGCTTGGCTGGAATGACTCCCTGAGCTACAGAAAAGTATCTCTAACAAGATATTAGGAACTTCTAAGCTTAATAATTGTTATATTTGCCAAATTATCCCATCAAAAAAAAAAAAAAAAAAAACAAACCAATATTTAAGGTAGCAGTTTTTTTAATTGAATAGTTTAGAAAATATATAAATAAGGGATATTTTGGTTCAAATAATAGCACATAAGCAAAAGATACCACGGGGTATGGAAGGCAGAGTTCTTGACCCTTACCACTTCACGTACAAGCTTGCCAAGTGAAAATCACCCCTTATACGCCATATGTCAATACCATCTCCTCCTATTTTTGCTTCGTCACTTTTCTGTCTCTGCCTACCTCACCACCTTTACCACGCATGCGCCACCACTCGGTTTGGTGGTCACACAAGTCTTTGGGGGTCGTCACTGATGATGGCCCTATAGTCTTCTTCGTTGTCCTTTAATTCACCTTTGGGTTACACATGCGCATCAAGCCAGTACGTAGCCAGTACAGCCAATGTAAGCCAAGACTTAGGTATCACTCCATCTACATATCAAGGCAATAAATCCCTTAGAATTAGCATTTGTTGGGACCGAACCAGGTTCTTGCTCATTTTTAGCACCTGTATCTTCAGCTTCTTTCCTGTGGTCCTTGAGAACAGCTGCTGGGAAAGGGGATGGAGCCCCTCCTCTCCCTCTCTTCTTTGGCATTACAACTTTTTCACTATTTATTATTCTCCAATATAATTACTGTATCAATATCAATTACTGTTTCAAATTTTATCAGCACGAATGATACCTATTTATCACAATAATGGAGAACTGTGCATTGTGTTTTAAGGCTTACAAGCAGGTATAGTGTTTGAAAGAAGCAAGCAGTGTTTTAACAAAAGCTACGTGTGCTTATAGTGGTTGCACAGAACTACTGTCAATATGCTTTTGCTTTGTGTGAGTGGTCAAAAAACTTTTCAAGTAAATTGTACCATTAAGTTCTTTGCCTCCTGCCAGGGATGTGAGCTGCTGGCATCTTCCCACTGTAACAACCATGTCATGAGACTGATGCTGGAAAACAAACAGCTCGAGGCTACAGCTTCACTGCAAGGCATCCGGCAGCCTTGAGGGTACAAAGGGAGCACAGGTCGCAGCTCCTCGTGGGCGGAGCGAGCCCGGAGCAGCTCTCCCAGGTCACAGCCCCTCCCAGGCCCAGCTCCGGGCGCAGGCGGGGCCGCTCCGCCTGCGCGGGGCCGCTGCCGGGGCGCTGTGGCGGCTCTTCCCGCGGGGCGGAGCTGAGGCGGCCCCGGCGGCCCCGGCCCGGCCCCGCTGCGCTCCGAGCGCGGCCCCGGAGCGGCCCGGCCGAGGCGGCGAGGGACGGGCGGCGAGGGGCCGGGGGCATGGGGTGCTCCGGGAACGGGCGGACATCCCGGCAGAGGGGAGAGAGACGTGGCAGAGGGAGGAGTGAGCGGGAGAGGGGAGAGATGCTGGGAGGAGGGGGAAAATCCCAGGAGAGAGGGACGAGCCCGGGAGTAGGGGAGATCACGGGACGGGGGCGGGGGTGAGATCCGTGCAAAGGGTGGGTAGCCTTCCAAGAGGGTAGAGGCGGGGAAACAGGAAAGAGCCCTGGGAGAGGGGGGAGATCCTGGAAGAGGGAGGAGTAATCGGGAGAAGGGCAGATCCAGGGAGACGAATAAAGGCACTGGCTACATCCCGAGAAAGGAGGGAGCTTGGGACAAGGGGTAGCTTAGGACTGGGGAAAACCCGAGAGAGAAGGGAGAACCGAGGAGACGGGACAACCTGAGAACAGGGAGGAGATCCGGAGTAGAGTGGAGAGGGCCTGGGAAAGCGGGGAAAGACATGAGAGAAGAGAGCCCAGTGGGGGGAGTCCAGGAGCGGAGGCTCCTGCAGGCGGACTGGGAACGCGGAGAGCCCGGAATCACGGAGTCCTGCAGCCGGGCCGAGAACGGGCGCGGGTCAGTGCGGTTCGGGAGAGCGCGGCTGCGGGGCTGGCTCCGGAGGCGGAGGCGCGTGGAAAGCGCTGCTCGGCAGCCCCGGCGGCGTTGAGAGCACAGCCCTGCCCGGGGAGGCAGCGCCACGGGCGCCGCTCGGCTTCCCAGCCCGGCCACGGCGCCGCTCGGCTTCGCCGCCGGATCCGCGGCAGCTCGGAGCATCGCTCCCTGCCCGGGCCCGAGGCTCACCTGCGCCAGGTGCACCAGAGCATCGCCTCTGCCTTGACAACCCAGAGCGAGCAGTGCCCGGCAGGGACTGCAGATCCCCTTTGGTGGCAGAGAAAAAAGAGCAAGGAATCTTCCATGGGAGAACCTAGGCAATAGGATGGGGTGTCACTGTCCAATGTGTTCAGATGCACTCACAAGGATATTATTGCTCTTGGCTCAGAACATGGAATAGAAGTGGGCAGACACAAATCAGCAGCTGGTTGCAATATCCAGGGATCAGTTATCAGAAGAAAATGCTAAGCAACTGCTGGAATGCTTAATGGATGACTGATTACCCTTTGCCAAGTAATCTGGACTTGTTAGGGGCAGCATACTTATGTCTGAAAAGTTACTCTAGAGATAATCTTAAGAAAATTTTGAAGAAAGGCTCATACACCCACATTTTAATGCAGTTGTTGTGGGTTTGATATATGGAATCTGCTTTAATGTCTTGATTTTCCTAAAGATTTGTGGGGTTTTTTTTTCACATGCATGCATGCTAAGTTTGAGAATCTAAGGTAAGGTCTTTTTATAGGGGATATGGAAGAGACAGGTCTTCAGCCAGCAATATGTCAGTGAGAGACAGCTGAGCGATGATTACTGAGAAGAAGAACAGCCCTGCAATAGAGGTGTGAGCTGCATTGCACAGCGCTTGCTGTGGGCCAGAGAGCACAAAGCAGGCTGGCCTGGTGGGCCTGAATATTTCTGCCAAACACTCTGCATCTCACACCTTTGCTCGGGCTCAGTGCAGAAATGCAGGATTGCAGGAGCTTCCTCCCGGAGCTGCGTGAGGCGCTGGCTTCCTCAGATGGGCCCTGCCAAGCTGTCCCTGCCTCACGCTGGCCTCGCTTCCCCTGGCACAAGAGCCGGGCCTGAAGGAGGCTGCCCTGTGCTCCGGCCTGCCGAGCAGCCCGGCTCCGTGCCCCGGTGCCCAGAGTGCTGCACACACTGCTGACCTTTGCCAGGAGTTGCAGGGCAGCCGGCAGAAGAGGAGGAATCCTCAGGCAGCCCAGCGGCCCTCGGCTGCCCTTGGCCTTTCTCTGCTGCTAGGCACACTCCAGACGGCCAATGCCTCCAGGCTGGGCTGTGTCCAGCACGGCTGCGCTTCCTCTCGGCAGCTGCCAGCTGCCACCTGGGCTCTGAGAGTGGAGGATTCACCCGCTGCCAGGAACAGGCACCCAGGGCCCGGCTGCTGCCTCTTGCAGCTCCAAGGGCCTCCTTCCAGCCTGCCTGTGCAGGGGCTCAGCCTGCTCCGGCCTCTGCCGGGGCTCTGCTGGGGCTCCACCCCAGGCAAGGCCGGGCCCACTCTCACCTCCCAGGCGCTGACAGCTCTGCACCACAGGAGACCTTCCCGAGCACCCTCTCTAATCTTTCTGCTTTCCCAGTTGAGCAAGGCTCTCCTCCAGCCAAAGAGATTATTGTATTTCGGGATACAAATCCAAGTGGCAGGAGCCCCAGTGCTCTCCAGTCACAGCTGAAGGCCTGCATCTGCACAGGGTGTTTGGGCTGCCTCATTCTTCTTTTGGTTTTGCCTTCAAATGCCATTGCCCTTTCTGCCTTTAAATAGAAAAACCAAAGCTGTCCAAAAACAGACCAGTGGGCCAGATTCCAAAGGCAGTGTGGTCTGTAGAGGATGAATGAAAAACATCCTTTTTCCTGACTTTCACACCATTCCAAAAACACCGTGTCACTTTCCACCTTTAAGAAACAACAGACAATTCAGAAGAAATTCTTGAGCGTATTCGCAGAGTGAGAAGGAAGGGAAACTTCAAGGTGAGTTGTGGTTTCAGAAACTGTATTCATTTCCAATCCTACTCTGCAGTCCTATTAGACAATCCTACTCTAATCCTAATCCTAATCCTAATCCTAATCCTAATGCTAATCCTAACCTACAATCCTACTCTAAACTGGTGGACGAATAAACGGTCCTGATGTGGTTGTCACGTTGTTCTCTTCCTCCTCTTCTTCACTGAAACAATCAGCGGCACCAGGCTGGACGCAGGCTCAGCAAATGTTACAAATGGATGCTGCCAAAAAGGGAAAAAAAACAAATCAACAAAAAATAATGGACCATGACTTTCCAAGCTCAGTGCTTCACAGGATTCCTCTGGCTTATAGAAGGATGCAGGAAGAGGACCAATGGGACCATCTACACCTCCATCTTTATGTGCAGGACTTTGCCATCAGAGGCAAATGTGGCCCAGAATCCCACTCATCCATTTATTCAGGTGTCTTCATCTTGCTAGGATTTTTGCCCTGCCAGTGCTTTAGAAACGGTGCTTTCTGTCCTTGGAGTTTCTTCTTTTCAGGAATCTCTAAAGCCTCACACTGGTCCCTCTCTTTGAAAGACAGGCACTGTGCTGATTCCCACAGGGAGACAGAGCAGTGTCTACCTTTCCATGCCCTGCCCCTCGTGTGCTGGATGGCTCCTTCCTTCCCAGCAGGGCCAGCTCAGTGGCACTGGGCCCTGCAGTTCCCTCTCTGCCACACAACCTGGCAGTAACCCTGGCACAGTTCTCGTCTGCTTGAGCGTGCCAGGCAGCAGATGGGGCTGGGACAAGTCCCTCCCAGCTGTCCCTGTTTGCGTGGCAGAAACCTCTAAGGGTGGGCTGGGGGGCACAAACCAGGGCCCCTCAGAGGCTCAGAGTGAGCCCCCCAAGACTCCTCCTGCCCACAGCCAAATCTCTGACCCCTAGGCTGGGACTGGCTTCCTTGGGTTCCTGCACCACCATTTCATGTCTCTGTACTCTGCATTGCTCTACTTCAATTCTTTTGCCATTACATAAAATTGAACACCCCACCAAATGACAAAAGAGGGAGACTGAAACAGCCAGAGGAGCTCCATGACTCAGGAAATGCAGAGAGAGGTGGAGTTACTCAGTTTTGTGAAGAACAGGCCCCCGGGAGACTTTATTGCCACTTTCCAGGACTTCAGTGTGGCTTTGAAGAAAGTGAGTGACATCTTTTATAACAGGGCCAGTTACAATAGGATGTGGGTGAATATTTTGAAACACAAATAGGATCTAATCAGAACTTGTTTACTCAGAGCATGGTGCGACCCTGGCACAGGTTGCCCCAAGAGCTTGTAGGTGCCCCATCCCTGCAAGCATTCCGGCTCCAGTGGGAAAGGGCTCTGAGCAACCTGATCTCTTTAAAGATGTCCCTGCTCATTGCAGGACACTTGCACCAGAGGACCTTTACAGGGCCCTGCCAGCCCAGCCCAGTCTAGGATTCCTCACCATTTTAATTTGAAGAGCACCAAGAATGGAGGTGAGGAGGAAGGGGGCTCATGTGATGCCTTGGACTTGAGTGGAGGAGGAGCCCATCCCTCCGAGCCTGTTTCACCTGCAGCCCCTTCACATTTTACCTGCAGGAGCTCCCTGGCAGACCAGCGCTGCTCCTCGTCTCTCTGCAGGCAGCAGCTCAGGAAGTCACGCAGGCAAGGCGAGAATCGGTTGGGCTGCTGCAGCCGTGGGGTCCCTACTGTGGCTATCAGTTGCGTAGCCTGGAGAAAAAGGAGACACCAGGCTCCACTTGCTGCTTTCACATCTCTAAGTGCTCTCCCACCTCCCTTAGTTTAACCTCTGTTCTTCAGTGGCAGTTTCTGCCCTGGCAGAGACCCAGAGATGATTTTCCTTTACCAACCAAACACCCAAACCCTGATGCAGCCACAGCTTTTCCACCATCCCGCAGATCTTGCCTTGGCAGCTGATTTCATTGACTGACCTAGTTAGTGGGAACTACATCAGCAAAAGAACATGTGCTTCCCTAAGGATTCACACCAGCTTGAGAGGCTTTTTGGAAGAGGGACTATGCTATACAAACTAATTTCAAGGCTTAGTACATGAAAGGCATGTCTGCAGTGCTTGTTGGTCCTTTAAGCGCACGTGCCCTAGAACAAAACTCATCATACTTTTTGTGCTTTTCTTGAAAACAATGGTAATTGGAAGGAAAGAAAGGGAATCCATCAATCCCCAGGTAAGAAAATCAACATTTGCAATCTCATCTTCAACAGAGACACATTTAGATGCCTGCACAAATGTATTGGGATGAAAATTCCTGCTTGGGCACAAAGGAGCCACCTGCAGCTCTGTCTCTCAGCAGTCTGAAAATTGCAGGTTCCCATTTTGCAGCAAAAGAAAAATTGTCATGGTCAGAAGAAGGAGAGGTGCCATCCCTATGGCCACCCTCTGCTCACTTGGCTGCTCAAGTCAATGCATTAATGGTAGGCCCATGCCAGAAAGAGCCAGGAAACAAAGGGGAGGCTTTGGCAGCCTGTCCGCATCACCAGGCTCTGGCTTGGTGACACAGAGAATGTGCCTTTGGCTAGGAGAGAAACACGGTGACTGAGTGTTTCAGCAGCACTGTACAAGAAGCAGATGAGACTCAGTGGTCTTTACACTCTCATGCCCAGGTTTCAGGCATGTTTCCCAGTGAGAAGAAACTGTACAGGGAGTTAGGCTCATCTCTAAAGACCACAGTTTTAGAAACTTTGTTGGGTTTGTGTTGCCTTCCTTCCTTTCTGGAAAGATAACAGCAGTTGTCAGATGCTTCTTTTCTGCTCTTAAGGCCATCTCCACAGCCAAAGGACTGGAAGCACTTAAAAGGCAAAGGAAAGTGTTGCCTGAGAATAGAGTTTGTTTGGAGTTTGTTTGCATGTGGTAAGGCTTGAGTTCCCCCACTGCTGCAACCACAACTACAGCAGATGCTGATCTGTTGCAGGCACATTTTTAGGAGGGGTCCTGGTGGAAGCAGTTCAGGCAGATGGCAATGGGCTTTTGTCCAATGGCACGCAGGACAACGGACAGGTGAGAAAGACAGTGGGATCAGTAAGTATTTGCTCCTTACCGTGATGGGACTTTGGTTCCAGTAGGGAGGTTCTTGCTCTATCATTTCAATCCCCACAATTCCAAAAGACCATATGTCCACTTTGGGACCATATGGTTGACCTGTCAGCACTTCGGGCGCCAGCCACCAAGGAGTCCCGACTACCGAGCACCGTCTGCTCTGCTGAGGGCTGAGCTGAGTAGAGAGGCCAAAATCACCTGAGGAGAAAGCAAAACACTGTTTTTATTTGAATTCTGTGCAATGAGAAAAGCAAGCCAAAGAATTCCCCGGTAGAAGTGTTTGAAAATGTGCTGTTGAATCTCCTGGCATTGGCGACTTTTAAACTCCCCCCATTTTTTACACTGTCTCCAGTAGTGTCTTTTGTTCTTTGGAAGCTTTAGACTTGTAACTCCCTCCCTCGGGAAGGGACACACACAGAGCAAGGCCACTCTTGACTGCTTGTTCCTTCTCCTATCTCTGTGCACGTTGCAACTGTGCCCTCAGCTCACAGCGGGTGTCCCTGCGCTGCCACCAGCACCATTTTTGGGGAGCTGGCTGTCACTCCAAGCAGCCCCACCCCCACATCCCTGGAATGCTGCTCCTGACCAAGAATACACTGACCCAGCTTGACAGAACCATCGGTTTTGAGAAGGATGTTATCACTCTTCACATCTCTATGGATCACATGGTTTGTGTGAAGAAAATACAATCCTTGCAGGCACTGAGAGAGAAAACAGAAAGAGGAGGGCAAAAATGAGTGATGTGATTTCATCCCACAAGAAAGGCAACAAAGAATCTAAAAGATTCCCTCTCCAGGGGAATGGGCAGTAATGGCAGAACACAGTGCCACTGAGAGGAAGAGCTTGCTGCTCCAACACTTGCAGAGCAGGACCTTTCTGAGGAAAGGCATGTCAGCTTCTGAAAGAGCAACAGCCAGGATGCAAAGCAGCCAGGATGACTGCTGCTGCAGTGCATGTGCTCAGAAGCAAAGAGCCTTTTGGCTGCACTCCTGTCCTTGTATGCTGAGGCCTGAGAGATACGAGTCTCTCTCTTTTTTCTTTGCTGATCATTTCCATTCCTGCCACCAGCACCTTTGCTTTCACAGGCAAGGAATGCAGTGAAGACAGACTCCAGGCAAACATTTAGAGAGGCAAGGTGGAGAACAGCAAATAAAGGGACATGAGCCAGAGCAAGAATACATAAGCAGGAGAGAAGAGTACTGGCACTGAGTACAGGGAGTGCAGGGGCACTGGCAGGCCTTTCACTTGAGATGCTTTTACTTGCCCATAGCATAGCAGCAACACAGAACCAAAGCTTGGCACAGGAAATCACTGCCGGTCTGAGCCCCTGTTTCCCAGACAATCCTGCCCAAGCCCTTGGAAACACAGATGGGATTGCTGACCTCCCGACTGATGGCTGCTGCCTCATCTTCATACAGGGAGGTCGTGCTGAGGATATCGTTCAGGGTGCCTCCGTCCATGTACTCCAGCACCAGCCAGAGTTCCTCACCCACAACGTAGCTGAAAGAAGGAAACAAGGCCCTGGAGATGAGCATGCATGGCTACGTTGATTTCTGCTTCCAGGTTTCTTATTTCCAGATGCCTTTGTGACAAGGACACAATCATAGCAATAGATATTCCCTCTTGGCTGTGCATTGTTTGCAAGCTGTGCAGTCTCAAGGAGAAAGGCACAGCTGTGAAAAAGGAGATGTCTTAGATGGCTGACAAGTGAAAAATGCAGTTTAGAAACAGCCCAGATAAAAAACCTGTCAGGCATGGTGTTTCTGGAAAGAAGCACCTAGTCTTCCTGGCATGCCCAGCAATGGCAAAGAGTGGCAACAATCCAAGGGAAATCCATTTTAGGACGGTTCATCAGCACTTCAGAAACTTGAAAAAATCAATCCTAAATAAATGTGGAGGCAGTAAACTTCGAGGCTGATGACTAAGGAAGATACAGCTGATCCAGGTATTGAAGAATTTTGGAATAATTTTCAAACTAGGTGTGCCAGGGAAGATTCATGCAGACAGGATGCACTCTCTTCTCATCCATTGGAGATGAGTAGAGAGATAGGAATAAATAAAAATTAACAGCTCTACTTTCTGCCACTGACCAAAGTGGGTTTTTAACCTCTCATGTTTGCTGTATGTAAATGCACACATGGGATAAGACCATAACCACTCACCTGTCTAAATAATTCACAACATTGGGACTCCTGTACCTCTTCATGATTTGGATTTCATTAACGCTTCGTTCCATCCTCCTCGGTCCTTGAATATCTATTTTCTTTATGGCCACCTAAAATGACATTGAAAATCAGTAACTTGAGCAGTTGGTGGCAGGAGACAACAATGCACATGGAGCAAGTGATTTTGCAATGACACAGCTGAGCTGTGCCAAACTGCCTGGTGATTAGGCACTGCAGTAATTAGGAGCTGACATTCCAACAGCCCATTTCTCTGCTGCCTTGAGAGCTAGTTACAGGACACGTGGGGCCACTGACATTTTGCCTTGTCCACTTGGTTACAGTTGTGTCTCAACTATCACCCACAGACGTCTGACCACAATCTCTGCTGCTCTTTCTAGGATTCACAAGAAGTAATCAATACCTTAATATTCTGTGGATACATCTTGGGCTATGGGCAGGGCTTAGGGCTTTTAGGGCACCTTGCAGATCTCTCCCTATGTGCAGTTGCCAAGTACAGCACTGCAGGTGGCTAAGGAACTACCAGTAACTTTCCGATGGATTTGCTGGCAGCCAGAATCGAGAATTCAGGACTTTGAAGGTGTAACCCCAAAGAGCAGGGAGGTGCTCTAAGGCACCACCTTTGTTTTAGCAATGGAGAGCGAGTGAGCGCGTCCTTGTCTGAAAGGAAGCGCTGCCCTGCGTGCCTTCCTTCCGGCAGCTGAGGAGGACAAAGTGCCAAATGTATTTTGCAGGCTGGCACCAGTCTGTGCTTCTTGTGCCTTTTCAGCACGGCTCTAGCCAATGCTCCATCCCCAGCTCACACCAGAGGGGAAAGCCCCTCAAGAGCAGCAGAGTCTGCAGGGGCTGTTGATATTTACCTCTCCTCCGGTGGCAGTGTCGAGTGCTTTAAACACCTCTCCAAAACTCCTAGAAACAAAGGAGAAGCAGAGAAATGTGAAGCCATTTAGATCTTGCAGTGAAAGCCAGCACACACAGGAGATCTATGCTGTAAATGCCTAAAACCTGCAGGACACTGGAAGCATGGAGATGTCCTTGACAATGCCTTCTGAGCACACTTAGAAATTCTGATCAGCTCCGACAACCTAAGCCCAGTGCCTGAACACATTTGCAGCTTGTCTGACTTCACGCCTGATACCTATTCCACCAGCAAAACACTTGATGCATAGTTATGTAAAATTAGCATTGCTTGGACTCACCCACTGCCAATATTTTCCAGTTCAATGTATTTGATGATGGGATTTTCCATCTTCACCATTCTCCCTGAGGGAAACAAAATGCAAGATGTTCACTTTAAAGCAGAGATCCCACCTTCTCGGAGATACAAAAGGCAGCCCCACTGTCGGGGGCTCTGAGACCTCCCTTGGTTAGCCAGCTCTGAGCTGGCTAACAACAACAGGAACAGGTACTGGAACAACAAGAAAAGAACAGCACATCCACAGCACAAGTCTGGCTGGCACAGAGACTGATTTTTTGTATCATTTGAAGTGAGAGACCTCTTGACAGCAGAGGAATCTCCTCTCAGAGGAGACTGAGACCAGAAGAGAATACCTACCAAGGCAAGTAAGTTTGTCATCTAGAAACATTAAGGAGAGCTGGAACTAACAGTGCCTTTGTTTTCTTGGGAATAAAGACTGGAAGATTTAGAAAAGGTTTCCTACTTGCTAAGATTAAATGCACGTGGACATCCAGAATCAATTGCTCTGAACAGATGTCAAGTTCAGAACAGGAGGAATATTGCCAAGTGTTCCCATCTTTTCCACCTTGCAGCACTTTGCCAGAAGAATGCCTCTGCGTTTGTAAACCAGAGCAGCTCATGCTAGAACCAATCATGACGGGGCTTTAAGCATCAGGACCCGCATCCTTTATGAGCAGGCTGAGCTGGAAGACGCCCTTGTCCGTGCCCTGCGTGAAGAACCACGCCGCTTCTCTTCACCCTGACAGCGGGGATCAGTCGCTCCCATTGCACTCGCCCTCTCGGCACCGCACACGTCCCCATCTTCCCAACTCAGCACGGCGGGCACGGGCACAGAGGACAGCAGTGCTCCTCAGGCACCCCTGTGACACAGAGAGCTGCCCAGAGCAGATTCTGACCCTCTTGTGAGTCCAGGCTGTGCGAGGCAGAAGCCGGCCCAGAGAAGGGGCTGCAGCCTCAGGCAGCTCCGTGCTGCAGCAGCCAGGCAGCAGCGGGACCCTCCCAGCTAAGGGAGGCTCCAGCCTCTGCAGTCCCTCCAGCCCCCAGGGGCAGGGCAGTGACCACAACAAGTCTGGCAAAGCCCAAGCATGAGCACTGACAGGCACTGATGGGAAGAAGCCAGAGTGAGCCTGAGCCCCGTACAAGCTTTTGCCCCCATTCAGGACACAACAGGATGGGCTTTGAGATCAGCCCCACCGAGGTGGGAATCCGTGCCCTTTTTGTCCCAACAGGTGATGGTAGACACAGAATCCACTGGGCTCTCTTCTCAAATCTTCCAGGTCTTATCTGAGAGCACAGCACTGGCAGTTATTGCGGGGAAGAAGGAGATTCATTGGGTTGTGCTGCAGAATCACAAAGGGCTTGATTTGTTCTCCTAGAGACTGATCTCAGCAGGGCTTCTACCAGTGGCTAGAACTAAGGCAGTCACAGTCATCAGCTGATGCAGGAACAATTCCTCCTTCTGCCTTCAGCAGAGAGGAAAGCCCAGGACAACTCTAGCCAGTCTAAGCTGCCCTCAGAGGCAGCAGGAACACCCTGAGCTCTCTCTTGCTGCCTTGGAGCAAAGCCAGCACTTCTGTGACACTGAAGCTAGGAGAACCCTTTGGTACAGCTCTGCTGACATGTGCACACAATACACTGTCCCTCAGATAAGAAAGATAGCAGACGTACTGTGTTGCTCCAGGGAGTCACCCGCCATCTCCAGTTGCTGAGCAGCAGCTGGGTCAGCACGGGAGGTGAACCAAGTGCTCAGGCTCCACGTCTTCGGCTGGGGAGCAAAGGCTCCTTGGGACGGCGATGCTGCAGCAGCTTCAGTGTCAGAGTTGGTGTAGATCTGAGAGAAGAAATGAGTTGATGTCAGGAAGGTGTGGCAGAGATTGCCCTGAAATGCAAGAGAGATTGCCATTTGAAATGCAAGCCCTTAGGAAGCTGCTGTCAGCCACATGCAGAGCTCTTCAACTGGATTGCTTTGGATGTCCACTTGTGAAACCAAATGCTCAAAACCAAAGGCTGGTTTTACTCAAGTTCATAGCCACTTTCTTGTTCTAAAGGATGACTGCAGCAACGACCGCTCCACTTCCTCCCAAAGACTCCTTTCCCCCTCCTAGGTTTGCAGATATATTTGCAGCTCCTCATTCTAATGTTCTACCTCCTGACATGAAATTCTCTTTTTCTGCACCTTCCTTGGGACGTGCTTATCCTGCAGCCTCTCTGGATGGTACAGTTCCTGGGCCTCATGCCAGCTTTGGGGCTCTTGGTTGCCTGTCATTTGCTGGAACTCGCTGCAGGCTGCCAGGTAGGATGGGGAACCTTCCACCTGAAGTCAAACAGAACAAAGCAGTCAGAGACTACAGCTTGTCCCCGTCAGCCAGGAGTCATCAACTGGGAAGAAAGTAAAAGATGGGAGCAGATTCACAAGGGATACAGACAGCTTGTAGCTCGTATTCCAAATCTATATGAGTGACCATGTTCACCTGCAAAAACACCTCAAGAAACAAGGTCACCTGGAAGAAGCCAGCAGGAGTTCATTGGGATGACTGCTGGCTAAATGGCCAAGGGAGTAATGCCACTGTCTAGAGCATCAGCTGAGATTCAGCAGAGCAGGAAGTGTCCTTGAGAGCAGCTCTGACAGAGGCCTCATCAGGATGGCACTCAGAGGCAACACCCCACCCCCCTGCTGCTCTGCACTGCAAAGGCAAGGAGGGCAGAAACCACCCCTTGGGTGACTGCAGTGCCTATTGATATTTCACTCGCTTTTCTAGAGCCTTTTGCTCCTGAATCAGGCAATTAATTTTCTCTTTGATGATTTTAATTTTTTTGTCTGGCCTCTTCTTCCTTGCCTTGATCATAGCCTCAGTTTCCTGCAGCTGTGCCGGCACCTGTTTGTCCATGTTCTGTAAACAACAATGGAAAGGACTCTCTTTCATGAGTGGAGTGGCTGTCATTCTTTCATTCACCTGTTTTAGTTGACTGTCCCTCTGCATAGGGAGATTCTTCTCCTCTTGGATGTCTTCATTCCCCCTCTTCACTGCCAGTTCACTCTGAGCTTCGGGCAGCTCTGCTTGTGGTTCTACCTGGATGTTCTGTGCACACAAATGCAGAGCAAGTGACTGGGAGCTGCCATTAGACTCAGGTTTTCCCTCTTTTAGCCTCAAAATCACATTGATTCATCCACTTTCTTCTGCTTCCCTACCCACATCTGCTTCCACTGTAACCCTCCTGTCCCAGGGCTGATCTCTGCAGATTCCAAGGCTCTGTGCTTCCAGTGCCTGTGGGTTTCCTGGCCTCCTCAGTCCCAAGAGCTGCTGTTTATGCCCTTCTTCCTGCCCTTCCCTCTGTGCCCTGGCCAGTCAGGCTTACCTGGCCTTTCTCCTGTGGCACTTCCACCTGCTGCCCGAGCTGCTCTTCCTGCTCTTGGGCAGGGAACAGCTGTCCCTGAGTCTGGCATGGCATCTCTGATGAAGCACTCTGCTCCTGCTCTCTCTCTAGAAGCACCTGCACAGAAAGCAAGAGAAGATGGGTTTCAGCTTCCCATATGACCTTTGTGGGCCAAGACTCCAAGACTGCTGGGCTCACACGTTCCCAACGCACTGTGCTGCTGCTCTGCTGGGTCATTCTCTGTTCAAGGGAAGGCACAGACTCCAAAGTGGCCCTGGCCCTACAATCAGGGGCCATCTGGGACTGAAGCTGCAAGAGCCTCTCAGGCAGCTGACAGGGAAGGTGTGGCATTTCTCAAGGGTCTGGTGAGGGCCTCCCTCTGCTTGTGCCATGTCCTGTTTGTCTCTCCTGAAGGGATGCATTTAGGTGAGCATTGCATCTTCCACTGCTTTGGAGCAGAGCCAGGAAGATTCAAATAGATAGATAGATAGACAGATCTCACTTTTAAAATCTCTCTTTACTGTAGTGTGGGATTTAAAGTTTTTCAACGGAGAGAGATATAGATCTCTCTCCTAGGTTTTTTTTAACAAAAGTTAGCGAGAAACTTAGAAAAGAAGAGAAAACAATTATTATCTCTACTTGCTGTTCTTGTTGTTTAGTACATGAAGAATGTGTATAGTGATTGTTTACTGAAAGTGATTTGTTAATTGCATTTTAGGGATAGTTGTTTAGATTGATTAGCTAATTAGATAAAAGACTGTGTGGAGACAGTCACTACTTTTTCTTTAGTATCTTTTTAGTATAGTATTTCTTTAGTATAGTTTTAACATAGTACTAGTGTAATATAACGTAGTTTAATAAAGCATTTGTTTAAACTTCTAAATCATAGACTCAAAGCACATTTTTGGCCACGTGGGGGTCACCCTGAATCAATACTGTCCTTTCTGTCTCTACAAACATGAACACTCGGTTGCAGTGCCCCAGTCAGCAGCCATCCTGATCTTGCTCTCCTGTTGCCTCAGTAACTCACACTCTTGGGGAATCTGGAACATGTGGGTCCTTATGGAATGCAATCAGACCCAGAGCACTGCACTGGGAACTGCACTCTTTGTGCATCTGTGCTCGGGCAAGTTCTTCTCTTGCACTTGACCACACTGATGGTGCTAAAGTGGCTGGAATCAGAAATGCAGCCCAGCCCTTCCCAGCTCCTCTAATCTCTGAGGGCCAGCTGGAATGCAAGGGCATTGATTTCCTGCTCAATTCCCAAACACAACACACACTGATTCCCTGGGCTGCCAAAAGACACAGGAGCCGTTGACTTGAAAATGATGGGCAAGCCCTACTGGCCGGTCTGGCACCAGAGCAGCTCGTTCTGCACCAACATCCCTGCCCCAAACTATGTGTTCTTGTGCAAAAATACTGCATTATCCAGAACAGCTTCCTTGAAAATTGAAATTCTAGCAGAATTTCTGCCAGTGCTCTAAAAGGGCAGGAAAGATTGAGAAAAAGATCCCTTGCTCCCTGGAGAAGGAGAAATTGCACAAGGGTTCTCTTTCTATCAAACAAACAAATCAACAAAATATGAAAGTGTTACCCACACCAGTGTCTAAAGCACCTGGATGCAGTGAGGGGATGTCTGGAAGGGAAACAGGCCTTGCGTTGAGCTTTGGATCTATGGATCTAAGGCAGCGATTTATGGAAGTCCGCCTGAAGGTGCCTCATAAGCCCCCCCATTGTCCAGGCTAAAGCTCCCTCAGCACCTCCTCCCTGGCCTTGTGCTGCACCCCCTTGCCCAGCTCCCCTGTCCGTCTGTGCACACACTGCAGCCCCTCCATGACTTTCTGCTTCCCAGGGCCCACAAGTGCACACAGCACTCCAGCTGTGGCTGCAGCGCTGCCCAGCACAGGGCCACGCTCACTGCCCTGCTCCTGCTGCCCCACTGCCGCTGGCACAGGCCACCATGCCCTTGGCCTTCTTGACCCCCTGGCCACACGCTGCCTCATCTTCAGCTGCTCAAGGCCACCAGCCCGGCATCCTTTTTGCCCACGCAGCTCCCCAGCCACAAAGGTGCCTATTTGACTTCAGATACAGCAGGCACCATTGCAAGATGGCGTTCCTGTTCTAACACCTCATGTTCCAAGTATATATCTGCCACTGCCCCTTCTCACCAGCGAGGGCTCCTTGTTGAGCTCCACTTGGCCTCTGAGCTCCGGGTGCAGCCTGTCCCCGCACTCGCTCAGCAGGTGCCTGGACACAACCGACAGGGCGCTGGCACGCTGCTTGCTCAAGTGCAGACCCTGCAGGGCTGTGACAGCCTCCGGCCTGCCCTCAGCCACTGCCCTGACAGAGTCCGCTGCACGCTCCAGGGAGGCTGAGGTGACATCAGCCTCTGCCTGCAGCTCGGCCGTGCCTTCGGTCGTTGCGGCGCTGGTGTTTCTGCGCCCAAGGCCCAGGAACCTCCACAGTATCTGCAACAGAAAGAAGGGCAGGAAGAGAGGGACGTTCCGTGGCCTGCTCCAAGCGCGGCGCTGGGCTGAGCAGTGCCAGCAGGCCCAGCACAGGTGGGGATGGCCGCAGGTACCTGCGCTGGTCTGTGGAAGCAGCCGCGAGTGGGGTCCCGCTCCAGTGTCCCATCCTTGCCCGCATCTGGCAAAGAGCAAATGCAGCCAGAGCTGAGGGGCTGCGGGAGAGGCCGGAGAACACGGCCTACCCCTGTACGGCCCAGGCAGGGACAGCCCCCGGGTACCCAAAGGACCAGAGCACGGCCAGCAGGGGCAGCCCCAGCCCTTCTTACATCCTGTCTGTGGGGACATCCATAGGGGCAGGGATGGGATGGGGCAAGGGCGGCCACAGGCACCAGCCCAGCGGCCCGGCCCTGCCACTCACCGTCCTGCACTGGCTGCAACTTCTCCGGCTCTGCAGGCTGCTGTGCTGGGGAGGCTGCAGGCCCTTTCTTTTTCTTGCCCCGAAGCACCCTGAAGAGCCTGAGCACTCTGCCTGCCATTCCGCTTTTTGGCCTCTAGGGCACCTTTGAGCCAGATGACTTGGAAAAGCTCTGATTTAGGAAGTCCTGCAGTCTGGCCACAAGGCCAGCCGCAGGAGAAATGCCTTGGAAACGCTGTGGGTCAGTGACCAAAGAGCTGGCTGTGTGGGGCTCCTCACAGCACAGCTCTGGCACGTCCTCTCCTCTCACGTGCACCGAGCACTGTGGCGTTGCTTCGTCACCGCCAGCAGCCACTTCACCACGTGTCACAAAGGGCCCTGTTCCATTCCGTTCCATGGTAACCGTGCTGTGCCTTTTCAGCAAGGGCCCTTGGACACACTGCCAAGTTCTCTGGGGCTACCCCAGCCCTGCCCCAAATGCCTCTGATTGGAACAAATCCAGTGCCCCAAGTGTCTAAGACATCCTGGGACACACCAAGCCCAGCCAAGTGCTCAGGGGAGGACTCTCCACGGTGCCAGGCCAGCACAGCCCAGCTCACTGCTGGCTCTGGAGCAGAGCAGCTTCCAGCAAGCACAGGGCAAACACATCTTGCCAAGAGTTAAAACTCACCAGATAGGGGAGGTGACATGAATATGTGCATCAAGGCCTTTGAATTCACAGCTCCCCAAGACAGCTTTGGGGCACTTGGCTGGACAAACAGGATCCGGCTCAGACCTGTGCTCAAAGGCGGGCAACAAACCCTGCCGCAGGTGCTTGGCTTGGTCTCTGCAGGCCCAGGCAGATGCCAAAGCTGCTCTTCACATCCTTCCCCTGCCCCTCAGCCAAGTGCGAGGACTGAAGGAAACACAGGAAGTCAAATGGAGACACTTGCACCTGTCTCATTGGGGGCTCCTGGGGAAGCAGTTTCCTTGGCAATCAAGCCCCTCTCTTCCAAGGGCACTCCCCAAATGTGTACATTTCCTGGGCGACACCAACCCACCCTTAAGTGCGGGGTGTAGAGGTTCATGGGCATCACACCATAACCAATATGATCCAGTGAAGCTAAATTTATTATTCCTAAAAAGATTCTATTTATAATAAATCTCTACTGTCAACGCCTCTCTAGCTAATATATGATTGGTTAATCCTAGCTGTTCACACTTCTAAAATAGAATGCTGATTGGATTATCTAAGTTTTCATGCATCTTGCTGGGGTTGTATGGCCCCCCCATGGCTCACTTTCCCAAGCTTGCTGACAAACTTGCTGAGTCCTCATGACTCTTCTTCTTGCGTCTTCTTCAAGGATATACCGACCCCATTTCTGAATATGTCCATAATTCATTCTTTGTGAACGTGTTCATTCTCCATTATTACAAGCAGGCTGGATTGTGCATCGGCTCAATACGGCCGTTGTCTTGCAAAAACTCCTCCACCTGCAAAATATCTTCAACAGTTCCCCGCTTTTGTTTTTGCACAAGCCAGACTGATTTAAAAGCACGGTCAATTTCTTTTTGCTCACAGCGTAGTAAGCAAAGCACTATTAGCAGAAATGAAAAAAGAATGAAATACAAAGCCAATAATATGTAAGATTATTTATTCATTACATAGCCAAGAATACCTAATACCAAAGCATACTAAGTCCTTGAGCCAGCCTCTTTTTTCCCAGGATTTTAGCCACTCATCCAAAGAATTCTAAACAACTGTCAGCTTTATCATCTTCTCCTTAAGCAATGACACTTTCTTGTCCATAGATTCAGAGCGCTCAGAGAGATTCATGCAACACATCCCTTCAAAATCTTCACACCCATCTCTCTGTGCTAGCAACAAAAACACTATTGCAGCCCTATCCTGTAATACAGCGTGGCGTATGCTACCTACATCAGTGGTAAGCTCATTCAGTATTGCAGATGTAATGTTAATTGGTTGGTCTGTCCAACAAGCCAATTGTTTGAATTGTGTAAGGGCCTGTGATGAAGCTACTCCTGGTGTAAAAAGTGATGCCAGTATAACCAAAGGCATATTCTACAATTCTACATTATCATTACAGTCTGAGCCTAATAGATGCACACTACGTTTTGCACATTGGAATTTGTGCCTGATGTCAAGCATCTGTTGAATGCTAGAGGCAAACAGTGTCAATTTCCCAAAATAGCACAGTCCTTCTCATGTCTCTTTCTCAGGAATCGCAGGCTAAGTTTAATCTCCACAAATGAGAAAAACTCCAGGAGGTGACATCCTTGCAGATTTTGGTTTTAGGGATACAACCATGTCCAATTGGCACAGTCTGCCATGGTATTGTAATACCAGGAAGAAACAGGAGATATCCAAGTGCCATCATCACCGGGGTTTCCTGATTTCTCCCTAATCAGCTCTTTACCCCTGTGGTACTCATAGAACAAACAGTAATTTCCTGGCACTGATGCCAAAATATCTAATTCCTGTGGTCACTGACTTGTAGTATTTAAACCTTGAACGATTGTAAATGCCTGAATTCCTAACGGATTTCTAGGGATGCTTTGTTTTTCACGCCAAATTTCTGTGATCATCCCATTTTGATTAGTGCACCAATTTGAACAGGCCTTACTTAAGTTGCCATAAATTTGAGCTCTGGCCCAATTTCCCAATTCTTCCATTGAGTCTAAAGGAATTCCAATGAAACAGGTGCCAAATGGATCTGAAGGTGGAGCTAGTGATAGGCAGAAAGATTCCTGCCTTGTTCTGTTAGCCTATGTAACCCTCATGTTAGCTCGCTGCTTTATCTTGTATACCCCCTGCGTTTCCTTAATCACTCCACTAAGCAACATTGTTAATATTTGCCAGATTGGTGCCATTGTTACCCTTGTGGTCCGTCACGCCTGCGCTTTGCCCAAACTGCTTTAGCTTGTCCTCACTCCAAATCTCTCAAGTGATGTGTTTGTGGTATTGCTATTCTTCCTCTACATTCTGTAGCTATTATCTTGCTCTCCAGCACAATTTGATTTCCTAGAGCAATTAAAGCAAGTTTAAACTGCAATTGCGGTAACAATCTTTCTTATATATTTCTATCAAAGATACATCTTAGAGAAAACTCTGATATCTTCGTGAGTTATGCCTTAAAAATTTAGCTAATGCCATTCTCGGGGTACTAGTGTTAAGTGTGTAAGAGCAGTTATTGCATATTAGGTTGATAGGCTTAAATTTTTGCTTTTTTCCTCGGACCACTACGCAATTATGTTCTTCACAAATTTCTCGCCAAGTTTTTTAGTTACACTTGATACAATGAACCTTAAGCCATGGCTTACATGCACAACTATGCAGATACCAAGAATTTTCTATCTGATTTACAACTTGTGAGGGAAGTGAAGGTCCACGTGGCTGGAATCCAACGAATGCCTTTATCTGTAAGTAAGCACATAGAACTTCTTCCTCTTCATTTCACTGTAGCTGGTCCTTCCCACACCCCTGCTGCTGGACTTTTGAACATGACCTGAATGCCGTCAGGCAATTCCTCCCTTGGATTATGTGTGAGGGCATGATGCACAAGAATAGGTGCATCTTCCCTATCTCCTGTTGTTCCGAGGTAATTAGGCACAAAATTGGCTTTAGCTATTTTTTCCTCAGGGGATAACCCTGGAGTTTCCCCTTTTTGTTTTTGCAGCATGTCCTTGAACATCTGATGGGCACTCTCAATAATTGCCTGTCCAGTAGGATTGTGAGAAATACCTGTGTCATGTCAAATACCCCATAAATTACAGAAACCTTTGAACCTTAAGGAACACGAAGCAGAACTATTGTCATTCTTAATTGCTAAGCGGATACCTAATATGGCAAAGAAATTGAACAAATATTTCTCAACATGACGTCTCACCTGTTAAGGGAGTAGCCCATAAAACACAAGCATAGGTATCAATGCAAACCTGTACAAATTTTTCCTGACCAAATTCTTATACATGAGTTATATTCAATTGCCATAACCGCAAGACCTGAGTACCCCTAGGGCTAACACCATGCCTAAACCAATGCCATCTCGTTGACCGGTCAGGACAGGATCACGCAATACTAGAAGCATTAGTAAAGGGAATAGCAAATTGTTTACCTAACATTTCTGCAGATTGATGAAGAAATGCATGGGAAGTTTTGGCCTGTCAGCCTGTGCCACTTCCCTGTCACCTCAGTGCCACCATGGCCCTCGGCTGCCCCACAGCCCTCAGCCCCAGCAGCAGCTCAGGGTCAGCGTCCCTTCGGCGCCACCGCCCCCTCAGCCTCCTCAGCCCCCTCTGTCTCACCGTCCTTCAGCAGCTCCTCAGGGGACAGGGCCTGGGGCCAGCGGCAGCTCCCACCGCTCCAGGGACAGCCGGGGCTGGAAGTGCTGCTCCGCCCGGCCCGGCCGCCAGCTCGGACCCAGCACAGGGACAGGGGACACAGGGGACACCGGGGGAAAAGCAAGAGGTGAAAAAGGCACCCGAGGAGGGAAAGAGGTAAAAATGCAGCCTGGGCTTACACAGCTCAATCTATGCATCTAAACTTCCACATACCTCTAACTAAATAACTAAGCATATTTCTAGATCTATATCTAAGCATCTAAATTTAAGCATCTAAATGTAGGTGCCTAAATGTAGGCATCTAAATGTAACTCTATTAATGTATAAATGTAGATCTCAAAATCTAGAAATGTAAATAATTCTATCCCATCTAGAACAATAGAGATCAATTTAACTATATAGATGTATATATATGCACATATAAACAGACCTCTGTAAATCTATAAATGCAACTATATGGATATAGGAAGAGAATTGTAGAAATCTATAAATCAATGTGTACACTAAGGGATTCCACCAATCTGATGCTCACAGGCTTTCCCTCTGGTCCTTCTTCCCATGCAGGGCAGCCCTCCTGACAAGGCAGATTAGCTGGAAGTCTGGGAAGCAAAGGGAACACTGGGTCAATATTGGCCTCTCTGCATCATTTGTCCCTTTGGAAGTAACTGTCCTTCTATCAAAGTCTGTAAAAGATGAGCCAAAAGGCAAAATCTCACTTGGGAATTTGAAGCCTACTCTTCAAGGAGCCAGACTCCTTCCAAGAGTTTATAACTTCTGAAGTTTTGAAATATCCCAATACACTGAAAGCCCTCAGTGTATTGGGATACTTTCGCAGGGCCAAGGGCCCCCATGAGAGCTTGAAACACAGACAGACCCAGCTGCCACAAAGAAGCCCAGCCTGGTTCTTTCTCTTTGCTGACAGAGACACCTCAGTCCTCACTGAAATGGCTGAAGCTGAAGGTGCTGGCAGCTGAGTTATGAACTACCACCGCTCCCTGCCATCCACAACCTGCCCTCTGCAGTGAGCCACAGCTCCTCCAAAACAACCACCAGCTCTGGGATGAACAGCTGGGTGACAAATGACCAGCTAATATTGGCTTAGGCATTTATGTGTTAGCTTATGGATGTTGTTAGTGATTATAGGTATTTAGAAATAGCTTCAGTTAGAACTCTTTTAGCTGCTTGTAATATAACAGAATCTTTCAGCTTAAGTTTGCACTGCTTTGCTCATAGAAACAGTAGTGTAATGAATATAATATTGATGCATCACTTATGGAAACAATTGTGTGATGAATGTACTGTGTTATAGACCCTAGCAAAACATAACGGGAAAAAAGGCTTGTGTGTAACTAAAACCAGTGTAAGGCTGTCCACTGACCAACCTGTCCAAGGGATAAAATAATCCTCACACAAGGCAGAGCACCAGAGGACAATTAGAGAATACCATGTGAAATTTAGGGAGAACCTACTAAAGCCTTATCAGAGGAGGTGAAACAGCAGGAAGGAGACACAAGCAGAAAAAAAATATGTTGACATGATGACACGTTGTCATGCAGTAAACCTGAGTGCAAAGCAGTCAAAATAAGGAGTTCCCAAAACATGAGAAAATTCCCAAGAATGCTTGAAAACTTCATGAAACACATGAATATACTTGCCTCTCAGTTAAGTAACACCATAAAGCTAACACTGTCACTTAGCACCAGGTGTTGTTTGGGTGTTAGGCCTGAGCACCACAGTGCTGCAATTATTGTGTTTTTTCAACCTATTAGTATTAAACTTTTAATAATTCTAAGCAGTGAATTCTGTTTCTCACAGCTGTGAAGGAAAGAGCTCCCTAACAGGACTGCAGCCAGCACCAGCTTTGCTCAAGGATGCAGACCCAAAGTGCTCTCTCTCTCCTTTAGTTCTCACTAATTTTAAGCGGTGATTTAAGATTTTCATTGAGCTCCTGGATTTGTGACTAATGATTTCCTTGGCCTCAGAGCTTCTGCTGCTTGTATTTTTAATGTATCTCACTACAGCTATCAGCAGAGTGGCACTACATGGATTTAATGCTTGGAGACAAAAAGCTCAGATTTCTACACTGACCTTTTGCTGGGCTTTTCCTCTCTTGCACTCAGGGTTGCCTCCAGAGCACTGACATCCTGCAGCAAACTTATCCACAGACATCAGCACAAAACTGGGACACCTGGCTTGGTGACACAACTGCCACAAGGTCAGGTTTATTCCCTGCTCTCTTGCCCCAGCAGAGGACTCAGTGTCAGAGCCTCTGGAGAAGCGTGGAGGGCAGGGCTCAGGCAGGTTGTGCCCGTGCACGATTTGAACTCAAGGCACCAGGAAGCACCAAGCCTGCAGACAGGAACTCAACCCTTCTCATCTCCCTCACTGCCAGAGGCAGGCTCAGAGCAGCCATCTCACCCCTCTCTAAACCAGTGGGGGCTCTGTCCTTACCAAGCTCCTCGGGCTCCTGGGAATTGTTCCTGCAGCTCTCGGTGCCAGGCAAAGCTCCCTCTGCTGCAGCTCTGTCCATAGGCTCCCCTCCTGAAGACTCAGGGGCAACAATAATATTGCCCTTGAAAGAGAAACAGAAAGGAAGAAACCCTTCTCACCACTTAGACAAAACACCTGGTCCACCAACTCCATGGCTCACACACTTCATCCCTTCTTCCTAACAACTCTGGGCCCCAAAGCCCTTCAACAGTCAGAAAAATTGACTTCTCAAACACAGTCCAAAAGCTGTCAGAGCTGACAGTGTTGAACATGGGGGTGACACTGAACACATGGAATGGCTGCTTAGCAGGAGTCCTGCCAGCTCCTGGCAAAGGGATGTGCTCTTTCCTCCACAGCCCTGAGCACAGCAGTCTCATCCAGGCTGCAGCTTGGCAGAGACAGCATGGGAACACACATCTCTTCCCACAGAGATGCCCAAGAGCAAGGGGAAAGAGCTCTGCAACATGGACAGCAAGACTGGCCAGTTTGCCCAGCTGAGGATTTCCCAGATGGAAACTGGACTGCAGGCAGCAGCTTACTGAGAGGACAAGAAAGCTGCAGCTGCAGCCCAGCCCCAGCCACGTCTCTGGGAGCGCCCACACACACGGTTGGGCTCACACAGCAGCAGCAGCTGCAGCCCAGTCCTTGCTCTGCCTTGGCCTTCCCACCCAAAAGAGGCACAGCCCACATCTGCTGCTGCAACAGAGGCACCTCTGGCATGCCCCTCTCTGCCCGGGACACTGGGCCTTCAGTGCCACTTCTCCAAACACTCTTCTCTTCTTTCCCATCAAACAAAGCCTCTTAGAACCTACAAAGCTTCCACTTCCTCATCACAAATGCTCCTGCATCAGGGGTTCTTCCCAGGAAAAGGAACACCCAAACTTGGCCAACACAGCCTCACACCTTTCCATCCTTACTCATGGATGACATTTTCATTCCCTCTTCTTTAGGAAGTCATGCTTTCCCAGGCAAATCCTTCCTTGTCCATTCACAGCTGAACTCAAGAAGCTTTGCCTTCTCAGCCATGCAACAACATTCACAAGTTCTCAGTCCAGCCCCTTTCTTCCCTGCCCAATGCAGTTGCCCAAGCAGAGGGAGAAAACCTCTCCTCCAGTGTCTCAAGCACCATGTCCAGATCTGGCGGTGGCAATTCCTCTTTCCCAGGAGTATTCCACAGCCAGCTGTGGCTGTCCATGCTGCAGAACTTGCACTGGCAGCTGGAGTGCTGGGGGCTGAAGTGTCTGGCCTGGCTGCAAGAATCCAAACACATTGGTCAGGCTCCACAATGTGTCTTTGGGACGCAGAGCTCTACTGCTGCCTTGGATCAAACATCATAGGAAGTACACAGCAACCTCCGTTCCAGAAATGTATTCAGACTTCCCAGGGGATTG
Organism: Melozone crissalis; assembly: GCF_028551555.1. Lineage (NCBI taxonomy): Eukaryota > Metazoa > Chordata > Aves > Passeriformes > Passerellidae > Melozone > Melozone crissalis. The sequence continues at coordinate 12,711,825 of NW_026535783.1, read as the reverse complement.
AAGGAGTGAGTTTTTCCTCTTAAAAATATTTTTCCGAATTGTCGTGTACATAGATTAAAGCATGGACTTGAAATCTTGTATAGACACACACACACAGAGACACACACACACACACAAACACCCTAGAATCACAGCTTTGTGCATCTTCCCAGCAGCTTTGGGATTTGGCTACATTTGGTTTCTCATCACAAAAGACCACAGAAAATGGATTCACCCAGGAAGAGCCCAGATCTGTAGACATGCATGCTAAACTTGTACTGTGAGTTTCTTCTATAAACAGCCTTGAGGGTGAGGCCATATTCTTCAGCTGCAGCTTTTGTGGGGCACACAGAGCTCATTTCAATGGCACGGCTTGATTTGCAGGGCAGACAGTCTTAAACATCTGCAATGTCCCATCAGAGTCCCAGTTTTGCTTCATTCAAAGAAAGAGGAGAGTGCACCTAACACTGACCACTTGTTAGGCAATATCTTTCACCGTGCCCTTGTACCCCTACAGAGAGTCTGTCTACAAAATGCCCAGAACACCCTCCAAATCTGCAGTGAGGACAGGAAAATGAGGCAGAGAATCTTTCTGTTTTCAAGGTCCCCCTTCCTAGGCAACTGGACACTTTCTACCTGCTTCTCACTTGAGATCTACCCATGATAGAGCACTGCAGGAAAACATTTGAAAGGGTCATTAACCAGGAGCTCCTTGGAAAGCAAGGGTAGAAGCTCTTTCCCTCCCTGATGGGCTGCGCGCTGGCAAGTGCTGCTCTGAAGATGTGCAGCTGCTCCTCTCTGGGGAGGCCATGGAAGGGCTGTGATGGTGTCGATGGGTACCAGAGGAACGATGAGCTCAGGTTGGCATTTAAGCTCCATGGGAACAAGCAGAATGAAGAGCTCACAGTGAAGATGAAATCTGCCTGTTCCTGGCTTCTCTGATGAAATGCCAAGAAGTCCAGATGAAGCAAACACCTTCCCCCAAGAAGCTAGGAAAACCTCACAATCCTGAGCACCTGCACTTAGCCTGGAATGGTGTGGAGGCAGCTCTAAATGCTCAGGTGAGGCAGCACTGAGGTCCTGGTCTGAGAGCGCTGCGTAGCAGTGAGGGAAGGAAAAGGGAAGCAAAGGGAAGGCTGGGTCACTATTGGTCTTTGGGTGTGCTTCCCTTGGCAGCAACTGTACTTCTGTCACGGAAAACAAAAGCTCCCTGAATTGTTAAAACTGAAAATCATGGACAAAGACTCTCTAATTAGTCAAAGTAAGAAAGTGGTATGTTCATTACGCTGATGGCCGGCACAGGGGAGGGTCATTCCTGAAATCCGTGACTGCTGGCCAGGCTCGGCTCAGCACGGCACAGCACAGCAGGTTCCAGCAGGACAGGGAAGGGCAAGGCAGGCAGGGAGGGGCCGGGCAGGGCACTGGGAGCAGTGACAGGCTCTGTCCCCATGCTGCATCCCATGCCTGGGTAACCATCGGAGACAGAGAGGAAGGACATTGCTCGTGCTTGGCTGGGGAAAGGATGAAAAGCGGGACTTAGAAAACATTAGTTTGGACTCCTTTTTAGCAGACTAGCTGGTTTCATCTCAGCATGTCCTCCTTTCTTTGGCAGAGTTGGCACATTTCTCGTGATTTGGAGTCTGCTACAGCAGCAGGAAGGGGCAGCAATTTTGTCAGCATGGATATCAAAGCCAAAGTGCTGCCCCATGGATGGATGTTCCTTTCTTCAAAGCATTTCTGGCCTAGAGTTGTAGTGAACTGACACTGGTGTCTTCCCAAATGGCGTTACTATTTTCTTTGTTCAGGAATCACCTTTTTTCTTTTCTTCCCCTCATCTGGGGAGAGCTCCAATGCAAATGCCTCCTGCAGCCAACTCCTGTCACTGTAGACTGACAAAGGAGATCTTGCAATGGAGAGAGACTCCCTAGAGCTGCTGTGGGGAGCTGAAGGGGGAAGCTTTGTCCCTTAGTCTTGAAGTCTTCTGGGGGAGCTGCTTGTGCTCTGGGGGACGGACACCAATGATGTTTATGCAAGCCTTGCAGGTTCATTCCTGAGCTTCCTGACACAGCACAGAGACTTTGGGGTTGTCATATTGGCAAACCAATTTCAGTCTCGTCACTTCTTGAAATGCTTCAATTATCCTTTTTTTTGCTTTTCTGCAGAAATATTGTCATCATCTATTCCTTCCAGAGGGTCTTTTCCTACTTTTTGGAGAATTCCCTTTTCTGCCCTCCCAGATCAGGCCAATTCCCAGGGCTCCTTCCCAAACTGAGGTGCAGCCCATGGCCTCCACTCTCCAGCTGGAACAGAAGGAAGCACAGAGTTTGCTGTTGTGGGAGAGGAGCTTCTCGTTCCTGCCTGCTTTCCCTTGGGGACATGTTGGTGTGTTCTCATTTGATAAAGGCAGGTTTAAATTCTGAAGCAGTTGTGTTTCAAACTGCTCCCTCCTTGAGCTCTTCTGCAGGTATCGTTGGACAAAAGGCCTCTTGGTGGGAGCTCCCTGTGGAAGCTCATGGAAGGAGGTTGATATTTCAGGGTTGTGACTGCTGAAAGCAGCTGGTTTTTGGAGATGTCCAGAATTGGGAGTGGCTCCTTTTCTCACCCTCCTGCAGAAAAGGAAGTTGCAAAGTGGGAATTTCATTTGCAGAGATGGCCGCCAGGGGTGTTTGCCAAGAGATGGGCTGGCAGAGAGGCAGGTCTCGTGCTAAACTGGCTGTGTGTTTGTTTTGATATTGGGGAGGGTCAGAGAGGCAGACACAGACACCAGCTGAAGGAACAGTGTAATTTACTGTAATGCAAAAGTGCAAAAAAGAGTCAGAAAAGAATAAGCTAAGCAATGAACCTCAGCATTATTACAAAAGGGTGCCTCTGGTGATTAAGGAAGATACATCCCCAGGTACCCCAATGGTTTCCCCTTCATCCAGAGTTGCACATCAGCTGGGGGAAGCTGTCCCCGCCAAGCCCTGCAGAGCCACGGCTGGGAACTGGGAAATGCTGCGGTGCCTCCACCTTTGCCGGCCACGAGGCTCCCGAGTGCGCTGTGAGAGTAGCCCGGCTCTGATCGTGCTGGACGAGCAATGTGCCAGAGCTTCTGCTGGGGCACAGCTGGTTTCATTCTCCTCTTGGTCTTCTCCTCAAGCCTGCCCAGGGCTTAAGGAGGAACCAAGGCCAGGTGTGGCCTTGTCCATTTTCCTCATGCAGAAAGATGCAGACATGCTTCACCAGTGAATGGAGGCAACAATATTTTTGACAGTAATACTTGGTTAAGGAGCAGATGCATAGAACATTGGGTTGGAAAGATCATCTAGCGGGCAGCTTTGGCTCAGGTCCGGTTGTGGAGGCTTCATTCAGGGTCTGGTGTTCAGGCCTTAGTCCTTTGGTATTTTGCGGTGCACATCAATGCTGTGCAGAGCTGGAAACAAACAAGTCTGTCTTTAGCACATTTGAGACAGGGAACAGGATTAGCCCTGCAAGGCCAGGCTAGGGCCAAGAGCAGAAGGCCAGCACCCTGCTTTTGCCCACAGGCAGCCCTGCAGAGCAAGCAGCCACTCCTGCCCAGGGGCTGAGGTGCCCAAAGCTGCCTCCCCGCTGTGCAGCTCTGCAGAGCCCGCGGAGCGCAGGGTCCTGGGCAGCCAGGGCAGCCCGGCTGCCTTGGAGCACAAGGAGTGGCCCAGAGAGAAGCTGCTGCCCTTTGCTTTGGAACTGTTCCTCAGAGTCTTGTCATTCATCCACAGTGTCTGATGTGTTTTCTTTTCCTCTCTCATATTTAACACAGCTTTTTGAGAGAATTGACTGAAGTGGCTTCTGCTGCTGGTGGTGGTGCTTTTGTCTGCAGGTGAGGGCAGGTGATTTGAACCAAGGATGGAGTCCATTGTTAACATCCCAGCTTTGCCAAGTCAAGAAAACCATTCAAAATTGGGCAGCCAATGCTAAGCAATTTTCCTACTTTTGGAAAGCTCAAATCTTAACAAATCCAAGAGCCACCTTAAGAAATTCAAGAGATTTTCCTCCATGTGGATACCAGCAGTGCCATGTTGCCAGTGTTTTCCACCCCGTTGCTGTGTCCTTGGTGGTTTTAATTCTTCCTCAGTGCCCAGTGAGAATGAAATGACCTGTGATCATGTGATTTGAGAGCTCTGTGTTGTTTGTTGGCACATGAGTGTTCATGACAAGCTGGACACACCAGTCGTGGCTCTGTTGAGTTAAATTCATCCCAATTTTGTGCAAACAGCAGCCCCGAGATGCTGAGAAGAGCAAGCGCAGTGGGTGGGTGTGCATGCACATGCCTGGGGGCTGACTGCTGTGTGGGCAGAAGGTTTTGCACTGTTGTAATTCTTCACTCTCCCAAGCTGGAGGAAGAATCCAAATCTTTATTAAATTAAAATATAGAAATCTATATGAAATGAAAAAATATCAAAATGAATGAAACAATACCTATTAATTTATCATGGATGTAATTTCACATCTATATACTATTGCCGGCCGAGGGTCTCTGTACAAATCACGAACGCGACGGGACTGCTGAGGAACGTGCCTCAAGCTGTTTGTTTTCCAGCATCAGTCTCATTACTTGGGTATGACTATGGGAAGATGCCACCAGCTGACATCTGTGGCAGCAGGAAATGAACTTAATGGCACAGCTTACTTGAAAAATTTTTTGACCAATCACACAAAGCAGAAGCATATTGACAGTAGTTCTATCCAACCACTATAAGCACACGTACCTTTTGTTAAAACAGTGCTTGCTTCTTTTGAATACAATACCTGCTTGCAAGCCTTAAAACACAATGCACTGAGCTCCATTATTAAGCTGAGAAGTTCCTAATATCTTGCCTGAGATACTTTTTTGAAGGTTAGCGAGTTATTCTAGCCAAGCACAAACACACAGGCCATTTTTCTATTTCTCCTTACTTTTCTACTTCTAAAACTCTTGTGCTGACAAATCCTATGGCTGCTGCTTAGCTCCAACCGCAGTTCTGCTTTCTCTGAGGTCTGCCTTTTGTTGCTTTCCCAAAACCCCCTGATTTGAAGGATTCCCACAATTCCCCCTCTCAGTACAACTAAACAGAAACCTTTGCATCCGTGTCATTTATTAACTACCTTGCATTTTATAGCTTTACTATAGTATACCTGCTTATTACTTGCTTAAAGCATCCTTTTTGCTCACATTAAGCCTTGCTATATTCCAACACAGCAATTTTAATGCTGTGAAAGTCCAGTCAGTTCAAAGGGCAAAAGTCATGTCTGATAGCAATTACAAGTCATTGTTCCAAAAAAGTCTCACCTGTTGAAAGGTCTTAATTCAAAACCTCCCTCCATGTCTAGACCTTCATCCACCATCTATGTGAGATTTTGAGAATTCTCTGTGAATCCATTTCCTACCTCTCTCTCTTGTGTGATAAAAACTTCTTTGATCATGTTGTCCATCATTTGTCACACACACCAATGTATGCAAGGTATTACTACTAGTACCACTACCAAAACACCCAATCCATCGAGACCTATTCTACAAAGTTCCCTTTGGCCAAGGTGCAAAGCTCCATCCTTGGAACAAATAATTTAACCATGACCCACCATCTTCTTTTATTGGAGCTGTCAAATCTTTCAGCTTTTGTATGCTTCTCTGGATGGATTCAGAGTGATCAGACAGGTTCATACAACACAATCCTTCAAATTCCTCACAACCATGTCCATGTGCCAGTAAAAGAAAATCAATTGCTGCTCTGTTCTGTAAGGCTGCATGTCTGACAACACTAACATCAGTCATCATGTCACTAATTGCAATGCAAGTAGCACTGTTTTCTTTCTCCAGCCAACACCCTAATCGCTATAATGGTTTCAATGCCTCACCCGAGGCAAGTGGACGTAGAAATTAATTTGATGTAACTCATTTTGCAGGGCCCTAGGGTCTGAAATTGCTATTACACTTTTTTTTATAATGATGGGCAAATCTTTTTTCTCTGTGTTTTCTCTTGATGGCTTTTTTAACAATAGGTGCTATCACAGTGAGTTGTCTCATGCTACATGGGCCACCTTTAATTTTTGAGGAATTCCCTGTCAGGCTCTACCTCCACAAATGAGCCAATATTCTGTTACTAATTGTCGTGGGGACTCATCTAGGTCATCTACTTGTCAGCAGTTTCACCCTTAGGGGACACTGGGGTAGTACAACTGCACCACAAACTTGAGTATCTGCCCACAGGATGATGGGGAGTAACATTTAACTGTGGATCTCCCTGGTACTGAAACTCAGCACAAAATTCCATTAGAAATGAGCCAAGAATTCCAATTCTTGAGGTTCAGAAGGTGCTCTAAGAAGATCGGGGGCCCAATGATGCCAGCTGGTTATGGGATTGGTCTCGTTGGCAGCCTCACACCAATACTTGTCACGATTGGGTATTGGCCATTCCTTGGCTGGCACTGGCACACCGACCAAACAGGTCACCAAGGGTTTGTCTGGGCTCAATTGGTCAAACATATGGTGTCTGAGCCTGCTGACTTGGCTAAAGCAAGGCAAACATTCATTTTTGGTTGATCTACAGGCATGTATGCACTGCAAAAGCAAGCAAGCAAAACCAGCAAGTGCCAGTATATCATTTGATCAAACTCCATGTTTCTGTTCAGCTGCTTTTTGGCAAAAGCTTCCCCATCTCTTTCAGTTCTCAAGCAAATCTTTTAGCGCTTGTTCAGGGACTGGCCAACTATAGGGCACTAAACTGTCCCTCTGACCTTCAGTTTTTACAAATTTGGATATCTTAGAATTCTTTTGAACAAAACGGACACCATGCTTTTGCTGAAAGAGCTCTATGATACAAACCATTTTCACAGTCTAAAGATCAACAATGAAACTCAAGATTTGTAGCTTTCACAGGTTGAACAGGGAACGTCTGGCATGAACCGTAGTTTCTTGGTGCGGCTCACGTCTGCATGCTCATTTCCCTGCTGGTGGAATTGTCGCTGCGCTCTTGTGTATGAGACGGTTTCACGTCCTTGGCGGGGACCCACTTAGGTCTGGTACCTGTGCAAATAAATACAAGCATACCCTTTGCCCCAAGTGATTAGTGCAAATGGTCCTTCAATTTCTCCTAACTCAAGGTTTCTAATCAAAACTGGAGGATTTTCTTTCAGTTTTGCCTGTGTGCTGTTTGAAAAATGCCTCAAAATTGGAGGATTAGGTCCTACAAAAGATCTATTCAAAATATAAAGACATCTAAAGCTTTGCTCTACCTTATCAGAGGTGTTGCTTGGGGAACTCCCCCTTTTGTTTACCTAGAATGGGTTTTAGAGTGTGGTGCATCCTTTCAACAATTGCCTGACCTGTGTGGGCATAGGGAATTCCAAAAGTGTGGCAAACATTCCAGTCCATCAGAAATGTGGCCAATTTTTGAGCTCTGCATGTGTGGCCATTTGTTGGTTTTTGCCTCATGGTGGATCAGTTTGGCGAGCTCTGGACCCCAGTGACACTGACAAGGACAAATGCAAAAGACGAGAGGCACTCTTTCTTCTCGGGACCAAAGTCCCACAGCTTTAATGGAGAACAACTCCAGGAGAGAAAGGGAGCATCCAGGAGAGGAAAGAAGATGTCCAGGAGAGGAAAGAGAGCGTCCACCTCGTGGCAGGAGATTTTAAACCCTGGGGGAGGGAGGGCGGTAGAAAGGAACTACCATAGGTCAACATATGTAAATCACTACACTGTAGTTTTCTGCATAAATTGCTGCACTTTTTGCAAACAAAATCCTAAAATCTCCCCAAACACAACCATACAGTCCCAAATGATCACAATGAGGGAGAAAAACCACTCAACCCCCCTGTATACCCAGGCACCAGGTGTCACAAGGAGTACAAGCCCCTGCAATTACAAAGTTCACACACACAAGCTCACTGGGAAAGGAGTATCTCTTTATGAGGGGACAGAGTGCTCGCTTTTCTCAACACAACACACACCATAAATCACAACAGCATCCACCCACATCATCTCCCTCAAACATTCACACACTGAAAACACAACCACAATTACGACACACAGGAAAAATTGCAGCAACAAAACAGCATTTGCTCAATTCACGCCCAGAATTGCTAGCAGGTCCTTCTTGACACAGCAAATCCTTTCTGCCGGCAGCCAGACCCAAACTCAAACTGTACAGGTGTACGTTGTGCGCAGGACATCTCTGTGTGACTCAGGAACAGCCCTTCCCCTGCGTTTGCCTTACGGGTTACTTTATACAGAGTTAAACATTCCCTTTCTCCACAGTCCCAGCAGTCTTGTCTGTCCCCCACGAGGAACAGCCCAGAGCCAAGGTGCCTCCAGGAAAGGAATGTCCTGGCAGCACCCAGAGACAACCACAGCGTGGTTGCTCTCGCTGGAGCAGAGAAGCGCTCCTGCCGCGGTCACTACAGGTCACCTGAAGCGTGTATTCAGCAGAACCGATCATGAGGTGAATGAGAAAGGAACATTTCATGTTCCTGGTGTTTAAGCATTGTAGAGGAAGCTGTGAGCTTGGCCAGTGGCAATACAGTGTAGATGGCCAGCTAGGAAGGCTGAAAAAGAAAACGATATTCATGCTTGCAAGAAAAAAAAATCAATGGCACAAGTGGTAATTTATTAATTTCCATCTCAGAGCTTTGAAGAACTAGAAATCAAGTTTTACAGAGAGAACATTGTTTCCTACAGCATAGAGGGTGGAGCATTTAACTGAGAGCAAATTCCTGTACAGTTGAATTACACCACTGAATTTAGGTCACAGTACCTTAGAACTCTATTCCTAACAACTCTTATAATATCTACATAAAAGATGCAGTTGCAGAACAGGAAGGTCATCTTGCAATGATGCCTGCAGTATCTGGAGTGAAATGGGCACCTTTGTGGCTGGGGAGCTGCATGGGCCAAAAGGAGCCAGGGGTGCTGGCGGCCTTGAGCAGCTGAAGATGAGGCAGCGTGTGCCCAGGGGGCCAAGAAGGCCAAGGGCATGATGGCCTGTGCCAGCAGAAGTGGGGCAGCAGGAGCAGGGCAGTGAGTGTGGCCCTGTGCTGGGCAGCGCTGCAGCCACAGCTGGAGTGCTCTGTGCACTTGTGGGCCCTGGGGAGCAGAAAGTCATGGAGGGGCTGCAGCGTGTGCACAGAAGGACAGGGGAGCTGGGCAAGGGGTGCAGCACAAGGCCAGGGAGGAGGTGCTGAGGGAGCTTTAGCTGAGGCAATGGGAGGCTCTTGAGGGGTCTTCAGTATCTCCGCAATGCATCCAAATATTTAGCCATGTTCAGACTGGACTTTCCCTCCCTTTTCGTTAGTTTGTACTTTACTTGGAGGAGGAGACCTATTCATGTTCTCTTTCTCCCAACTAAGGTTCTTTCCGCAATTATTTCTTGCCCTGATACAGCACTGGGAATGGTTCTGCTCAAAGTATTTTTTCCAAGGTACCACTTGTAGGGAATGCAGCATTTTTGTGTGAGAACACATCATTCTGTGCAGGGACTTTGGTGCAGAAGGAGCTGTTGTGTTTCTAGGCCAGCCAGTATGGCCTTACAGATCACCTTTATATTAGCAGTGCCTGTGCCTTTCTGCAGCCCTGGGAATCAATGTGTGTTGTGTTTGGGAATTCAGCAGGAGATCAATGCCCTGGCATTCCAGCTGCTTCTCAGAGATCACAGGAGCTGGGAGGGGCTGGGCTGCAGTTTGGATTCCAGGCACTTCAGCACCATCAGTGTGCTCTTGTCCAAGACAAGACCTTGGCCGAGCACAGATGCACAAAGAGTGTGATTCCCAATGCAGTGCTCTGGGTCTGATTGCATTCCATAAGGACCCACATGCTCCAGATGCCCCAAGAGTGTGGGTTACTGAAGCAACAGGTAACCAATCTCAGGACTGCAGCTGATCATGGCAATGGCCACCAAGTCTTGATCTGTGCAGCAATAGAGGACAGTAAAGAGAGATCATAGTAGTGAGATCTATCTCTCTATCTTTCTTCCTATCTATCTATCTATCTATCTATCTATCGATGTAACATTTACATAATTAAATCTTCCTGGCTCAAGTCCAAGGCAGTTAGAGGTGCAAAGCTCGCCTAAAGCCGTATCCCTTTCAGGAGAGGATTAGAGACATGTTCCCTCAACTGATTCTGAGCAGGCAGAGATGTTTCCCCCTCCAGATCTGGTGGTTTTTCCCCCCAGAGTTGTATTCCTCCTCCAGCCTCTTGTGCCCTGAAGTCCCCAGTTAATTCTTTAAATTTCTGCCTCTCCTAGAGAGGTGGAACAATTCCATGTTTAGGTGGTGTTTGGTGACTCTGGTCATACATGCCATGTATTACATGACACATGGTTTCCTTCACTGGCATCCCTAGGCCTGTGTAAGTGCATTCGTGCATGGGGCCTTAGGGGAGTCTCTGTTTCTGCTGATCAGAATTCTCAGTTGACAAAAGAGGGAGAAGAAACACCTTGGTCCTCCTGCATATACTGAGGTGGCCATAAAAGCTCTGCGACCTCCATCAGAGATCTTTGCACGCATCCTCATCTCCTGAATGACCAGGTTTTCTAACAAGAGTGTGGATGTCAGAAAGGCAGGAAGGCTGGTGCAGGCCTGAAGAGAACTACAGAAGTTTCACTCACAAGGAGGGAGCTCAGCCAGGAAGCCACCTGCAGAGCCAGGATAGAGATGTGGGACAGAGCAGGGTGTCCGTCACTACTGAAAGACAAACAGGACATGGCACAAGCAGAGGGAGGCCCTCACCAGACCCTTGAGAAATGCCACACCTTCCCTGTCAGCTGCCTGAGAGGCTCTTGCAGCTTCAGTCCCAGATTGTAGGGCCCTGATTGTAGGGCCAGGGTCACTTTGGAATCTGTGCCTCCCCTTGAACAGAGAATGACCCAGCAGAGCAGCAGCACAGTGCGTTGGGAACGTGTGAGCCCAGCAGTTTTTGAGTCTTGGCCCACAAAGGTCCTATGGGAAGCTGAAACCCATCTTCTCTTGCTTTCTGTGCAGGTGCTTCTAGAGAGCAGGAGCAGAGTGCTTCATCAGAGATGCCATGCCAGACTCGGGGAGAGTTGTTCCCAGCCCAAGAGCAGGAAGAGCAGCTCGGGCAGCAGGTGGAAGTGCCACAGGAGAAAGGCCAGGTAAGCCTGACTAGCCAGGGCACAGCGGGAAGGGCAGGAAGAAGGGCATAAACCACAGCTCTTGGTTTATGCCCTGAGGAGGCCAGGAATCCCACAGGCACTAGAAGCACAGAGCCTTGGAATCTGCAGAGAACAGCCCTGGGACAGGAGGGTTACATTGGAAGCAGATGTGGGTAGGGAAGCAGAAAGAAGTGGCTGAATCAACGTGATTTTGAGGCTGCAAATAAAAAAAAGCTGAGCCTGATGGCAGCTCCCAGTCACTTGCTCTGCTTTTTTGTGTACAGAAGATCAAGGCAGAGCCACAAGCTGAGCTGCCTAAGCTCAGAGTGACATGGCAGTCAAGGGGAGGAACAAGGAAGAGATGAGAAGAATTCAAGAGAAGAATCTCGATCAGCAGAGGGGCGATCGACACAACCAGGTGAGTGAAAGAGTGGCAGCCACTCCTCTCATGAAACATCCTCTCACTTGTTTTTTAGAGAAAGAACATGAAGGAACAGCTTGATGCAGAGCTTCAGATAGCTCACAGTATGGTCAAGGCAAGGCAGAAGCGGCTGGAGGAAGAAATGAAAATCATCAGACAGAAACTTAATCGCTTCCGTCAGTCTCTGCAAAAGCAAGTGTATGAAAGAGGGATGCAGTCACGGCAGTCACCAAAGTGGTGTTTTCTGCCCTTCTTGCCTTTCCACTCAGAGCAGCAGCGAGTAGGGTGATGCCTCTGAGTGCCATCCTGCTCTAGTGTGTATCACAGTCACTCTGAAGGACATTCCCTGCTAATATGAATCTCAACTGCAGCCTGGACAGTGAAACTTGTCCTTTGGCCTTCTGGCCAGCAGTCATCCAAATAGATTCCTGCTGGCTTGTTCCTGCTCCTCTTGTTTCTGGAGGTGTTTTTACAGTGGAATGTGGTGACCCAGATGGAGGATTGAAACAAGCTGTTGTATCCCCTGTCAATCTGTTCTTTCCCTTTCCTCACAGTCAATGACTCCTGGCTGACACCGGGCAACCTGCACAGACTTCCAGAGAATGTTTGGCAGTGAAGGACCCCAAGTTAGGAGTGAGGCACAGGAACAGTGCCCACCAGAAATGCTCCAGGTCCAGCGCATCATGGGCTCTGAACCTGCTGCCACAGCAGCATCACCTCGAGGAAGCTCTTCTGTGACACCTGGGAACTCGAGCTCAGGCAGTTTGTTCATCTCCCTGGAACAGCAGACTGAGGAGAAGTACCTAGAGATGCTGGGTACGTCTGAGCTGTTTCTTTTCTGAGGGACAGTGTGTCGTGTGCAGGTGTCAGCAGAGCTGTACCAAATGCTCCTCCTGAGTTTGGTGCCACAGGGCCATTTAGGACTCCCCAGAGGAAGCGCTGTGCTCCGAGGCAGCGAGAGAGCGCTCTGGGTGTTCCTGCTGCCTCTGAGGGCACCTTGGACTGGCTTGGGTTTGCCTGAGCTTCCCTCTCTGCTGAAGGCTGAAGCAGGGATTGTTCTTGCATCAGCAGAAGGCTGTGACCTAGCAAATGATCTGGAAGTGCTGTGTGCTAGTGGCCAAACGGAACAGAATTTACAGCTTCCTAAATTCTCCTTAGACCCCCGAATTCCAACCAGCCATCAGCGAAAAAAAACTTCAGAGAAATTGACTGGCGTTGCAGTTTTGTCTTTTTGGTTGGGGATTATTTTGGGGGGGGGGAGGGGGAGAGTGGGGTTGTTTTATGCTGTTTATTTTTGGTGGGGTTTTTTTGCTGTGTTTTTCTCCATCCTGAAGGAGCCCTTCTGCCCCACACCTTACTGATGTCATTTTTATGACTGTTACCACTACTACATCTGCAGTTTATTTTCATGAGAATGCTATAGTTTTGTCAATAAGAGAATACTATCGTTTTGTCAATAAGAACTAGTTAGAAAGAAGTTTAGGTTAAAGGGCGAATAGAGAGCACAAGGTGTTTTCCATGTGCTCCCAAAGAAAAAAGCAGTATCTTTATAACAACTTTTATTTAATCTTCTAGTTTTATGCTTCTCAAGGTGTGTCCAAGAGACACATCCAAGTGGCAAGATCAGATAAAACTGTACTGCAGGCATTTCTCAGGAGAGAGCCTCCAGCCCAGTTATGGTATATTCCTCAGATTCATGGCACTTTCCCATACCCGATTCCCACTCTTTGCCACGACTGTTAAAATCCTACGCATTGGCCCAAGCCCTGCTCAGATCAGTCTCGAGGAAAACACATCAAGTCCCCTGTGATTCTGCAGCACAACCCAATGAATCTGCTTCTTGCCCATAACAGCTGCCAGTGCTGTGCTCTCAGATAAGACCTGGAAGATTTGAGAAGAGAGCCCAGTGGATTCTGTGTCTACCATCACCTGTTGGGACAAAAAGGGCACGGATTCCCACCTCGGTGGGGCTGATCTCAAAGCCCATCCTGTTGTGTCCTGAATGGGGGCAAAAGCTTGTACGGGGCTCAGGCTCACTCTGGCTTCTTCCCATCAGTGCCTGTCAGTGCTCATGCTTGGGCTTTGCCAGACTTGTTGTGGTCACTGCCCTGCCCCTGGGGGCTGGAGGGACTGCAGAGGCTGGAGCCTTCCTTAGCTGGGAGGGTCCCGCTGCTGCCCGGCTGCTGCAGCACGGAGCTGCCTGAGGCTGCAGCCCCTTCTCTGGGCCGGCCTCTGCCTCGCACGGCCTGGACTCACAAGAGGGTCAGCATCTCCTCTGGGCAGCTCTCTGTGTCACAGGGGTGCCTGAGGAGCACTGCTGTCCTCTGTGCCCGTGCCCGCCGTGTCGAGTTGGGAAGATGGGGACGTGTGCGGTTCCGAGAGGGCGAGTGCAATGGGAGCGACTGATCCGTGCTGTCAGGGTGAAGAGAAGCGGCGTGGTTCTTCACGCGGGGCACGGGCAAGGGCGTCCTTGAGCTCAGCCTGCTCATAAAGGGTGAGGGTCCTGATGCTGAAAGCCCCGTCGCAATTGGTTCTAGCATGAGCTGCTCTGGTTTACAACTGGGAAGGCATTCTATTGGCAAACTGCTGAAAGCTGGAGAAAATGTCCTCCTCTCCTGGAAATGCACGGCCCTGTGCTTGGTTTTCTGTCAAGAGAACTCTTCAAACAAATGTACAAAATCAGTCTCTGTGCCAGCCATCTGCCCTGCAAAGCTGCCTGTCTTGTTACTGGCATTGTTGCTGTTGATGTTACCCAGCTGACCCCAAAGGGCTCAGAGCACCCGACAGTGGAGCTGCCTTTTGTATCTCCTGGAAGCTGGGATCTCTGCTTAAAGAGATCTTGCATTTTGTTTCCCTCAGGGAGAATGGTGAACAACATGAAATATCCCCTTCTGAGATACAAAGACCTGGAATATATTGGCAGCGGGTAAAAGCAACAGCAGTTACTCCTGCACAACCATGGGCCAGGTGTTTTTCTGGTGGAATGTCTATCCAGCGTGAAGTCAGGCCAGCTGCAAAGATGTTCCCACACTCGGGATAGATTTTCCCATCTCTCAGTGCTGCTCAGAATTTGTGAGTGGGCGCAGGAGGCACGCTGCAAAGATCTTGCCTGCATCAAAGAACAGGACCTGGAAGGTCTCCTTGTCACTCAAGTCTGGGACACCTCTGTGTTAATTTTCTTAGCATTTTTTGATGTCTCTAAATTGTCTGGCCACAGTAATGAATGGAGAAGAATCTTGCTTGCCTGAAAGAGCAACCTACTCCTGACAGCTGTGAGATAATAGCTCCCAGGAACATTTCTTTCCCCTGGTTTGCAGAAAGAAAATGCTGTGTTCAGCATAGGAACCACACAGGTAAGAAAGGGAAACCCAAGAGGAAACACTTAATTCCCTTTAGAAGCAGAACCCCAGCACTTCAGGAACAGGCCCAGTGCCCATGCACTTGAGAGGAAAATGCATCATCTGCCTTCTTGCAGAGCCCTCCTGCATCCTGAAGGTTTTACACATTTACAGCACAGATCTTCTGTGTGGGCTGGCTTTCAGTGCAAGATCTAAATGGCTTCTCCTTTCTCTGCTTCTCCTTTGTTTCTAGGAGTTTTGGAGAGGTTTTTAAAGCACTCGACACTGCCACAGGGAGAGAGGTAAATGTCAACAGCCCCTGCAGACTCTGCTGCTCTTGAGGGGCTTTCCCCTCTGGTGTGAGCTGGGGCTGGAGCTTTGGGTAGAACCGTGCTGAAAAGGCACAAGAAGCACAGACTGGTGCCAGCCTGCAAAATACATTTGGCACTTTGTCCTCCTCAGCTGCCGGAAGGAAGGCACGCAGGGCAGCGCTTCCTTTCAGACAAGGACGCGCTCACTCGCTCTCCATTGCTAAAACAAAGGTGGTGCCTTAGAGCACCTCCCTGCTCTTTGGGGCTACAGCTTCACAGTCCTGAATTCTCGATTCTGGCTGCCAGCAAATCCATCGGAAAGTTACTGGGAGTTCCTTAGCCACCTGCAGTGCTGTACTTGGCAATTGCACATCAGGAGAGATCTGCAAGTGCCCTAAAAGCCCTAAGCCCTGCCCATAGCACAAGATATATCCACAGAGTATTAAGGCATGGATTACTTCTTCTGAATCCTAGAAAGAGCAGCAGAGATTTTGGTCAGAGGTTTGTGGGTGATAGTTGAGACACAACTGTTACCAAGTGGACAAGGCAAAATGTCAGTGGCCCCACGTGTCCTGTAACTAGCTCCCAAGGCAGCAGAGAAATGGGCTGTTGGAATGTCAGCTCCTAATTACTGCAGTGCCTAATCACCAGGCAGTTTGGCACAGCTCAGCTGTGTCATTGCAAAATCAATCGCTCCATGTGCATTGTTGTCCGTTGCCACCAACTGCTCAAGGTGTCTTTCACAGGCAGGGACCTATGTGAATCCTTGGATTTTCCTGAAAGGAAGAAACCCCAGACACAGAAAGCACCATTTCTAGAGCACTGGCAGGGCAAAAATCCCAGCAACATGAAGACATCACAATCAACAGATGACTGTAACTCTGGGCCACATTTGCCTGGGATGGCCAGGTCCTGCACATGACAATTGGGGAACAGGTGGTCCCATTGTTCTACTTTCTGGGTCTTTCTAGGAACTAGAAGAATCCTCATTGAGCTTGTGAAGCACTGAGCTTGGAAAGTCATGGTTCAGTATTCTTGTTTTGTTTTCATTTTTTCTTTCCTGTGGACAGCATCCATTTGTAAAAACAGCCAAGCCAGCATCCATCCTGGCACCACTCATCAA
The DNA here is from genome assembly GCF_028551555.1 of Melozone crissalis. Lineage (NCBI taxonomy): Eukaryota > Metazoa > Chordata > Aves > Passeriformes > Passerellidae > Melozone > Melozone crissalis. The sequence continues at coordinate 12,695,551 of NW_026535783.1, read as the reverse complement.
CTCAGTCCAGAAGAAGTAAGAGACAAGAACATATCATGTCAAGATGTTATCTCCATAGCCAATTTTGAGTAGAATTGTAGAGTCAGATTTTAGAGTAGGATTGTTGAAGAGTTTTGTCGGATAGGGTTATAGACTAGGATTAATTAAATAAAGTAATTAAAGTTTCTGAAATATCAACTCATTTGGAAGATGATTTGAAAGATCCCCTTCTGACTCTTTCAGCAAAACACAACATTTCCTCCTCAGTTAGCAGTTGTTTTTCTACTGGTGCTAAGACGTACTTATGGTTTCTTTTGAATGGTTCAAGAGTGGGGAAGGTTCTTCTTCATTCATCCTACCCAGAGCACACTGCCTTTGAAATACCACCCACTGCCTGGTTTTGGCACAACTGTGGTATTTCTAGTTGAGGCAGAAAAGGCAGTGGCATTTGCAGGAAAAACCAAAGGAGGAGCGGGGCAGCCCAGACATCCTCCGTGGATTCAGGCCTGCAGCTGTGACTCAAGAGCATTTGGGTTCCTGCCACTTGGATTTGGATCCCTAAATGCAATCTCTTTGGCTGCAGGAGAGGCAGGAACCCAACATGACAGGTCAGAGGCCAATTTCTAGCTGTCACTGCCTGCAGGAAAAGGCTCCATCCTGCAGGACTCCAGCATCCTCAGCCAGACACAGCAAGTGCTGGCAACTCAGAAGCTTGCACCTCTGCCTTGCACTAAAGACAGTACCTCCCACAACGGGCACTTACAGGTACAGAGTTTTGTGGTGTGACCCCTCCATGGAGCTGGTGGACTCACCACCCCTGCAAGCCTTTGAAAAGAGACTGGATGTGGCACTGGGTGCCATGCTTTAGTTGAGGTGTTAGGGCATGGCTTGGACTCGATCATCTTAAAAGCGTCTCTCTTCCAAGCCACTGATTCTGTGAGTATGTTACTGAGGGAGCTTTTCCTGCAGCCCTGGAAAGGCTTGTGGGGGCCCTTGGCCGAGGACGGTTATCAGGGCTCATGGAAAAGAAGCAAAGGGCTCAAGGCAAAGGCCGAGAGGGCAGAGCTGCCTGACCGCGGCCCAGAACCAGCCTCATGTCCTCCTCCTCAACCTGCGCCCTCTGCGCTGCTCCTTGCGGCGCCGGCGGCTCCTCTCGCTGCGGGGCTCCAGGCCATGCTGGGGGCCGGGCCCCTCGTCTTCGGGAAGCGCTGGAGCCTCGGAGGCGAGCGGCTGCTGCTGTTGTGGCGGGCAGGGGAGAGCTGCGGCTTCGGCCCCGGGCACGGCGAGCTGCCGCTAAGGCCGGATCCTGCCGCGGCTCCTGCCTCTCCTCCGGCCTCTGCTCCTGCCCTGTGCGCACAGACACGGCAGAGGGCTGCCCCGCAGCTCCGTGCCGCTCCGCAGCGGGCCCGGCCGGGCTGCTGCTCTCTGCGGCCTCTGCCCGCCGCTGCCGGCCCTGCCGCGATCCCACCTGCCTCTGCCGCGGCCGGGCCCACACGAGAGGCAGCACATTGTGGCCGGTTTGGAAAAGCCCTGCCCGCAAAGCGCCCGCCACAGCCTTGGCCTCAGCGCACAGGCTGTCAGCGTCCTTGCAGCTGCGAGCCGGCCCGGGCCGCCTGCCGGCCTCGGCCACAGCTCCCGCCCGTGTCTCCATGGCCGCGGCTGCTCGGCACAACGGGCTGAGCACAGCCACCGCCAGCAGCAGCTCCTCACGGGCCCAGGCTCCTGGCGCTGCAAGCCCACCCAACCCCGAATTCCAGCCCCGAGAGGCTTGGCGTCCCAATGCATCCCCTGGGGACAACAGAGTCGGCCGCTGAGCTCAGCCTATGGCGACACCACCAAGTGACCAATGGAAAATTCACCAAATCCTCATCAGAGACAAGGAAAAACTCCCATGGTGCCTGACAGCCTGAAGCAACTGCCAATTACAGGTCATTCCATCCATGTGGGAAAAGAGCCTTTTGCATTAAAGCAGAAAAGAGTTATCTAAATGGAAGCCAGGAGCCAACAACAAATTTATTTGGACTCATGCTTCTTCTGTTGGTTAAAAAGACCAAGAAATTGTAGTCTTGCTCTTCTGACACAGCCCTCTGTTCATGATGTGAGATAGTGAGTGCCGATGTGCAGCAGCTGATGCAAGGAACAGGGACGAGGATGCAGCAGGCACAACGCTAAGCTGACAGAGGGATGATCTCTGCAGTGGCACTGAAGGAGAAGAGTTTGCAGGCAGGACAGAAAATGGCTCTTTATTTCACCTCTTCTTTCAGTGCTGCTAAGAATGCAGCCTGGAGCAAGCTGGGAACACCAGAGCATGGAGCCCTTTCCAGGCAGGGCTGCATCTGCTGAAGGGGCAGAGGGAGCCCAGCAGGGGACTGAGGAGCCCCTGTGGTGGCAGTGAGCAGCCTCGGGCTCTGCTCACTGCTGGTGGCATTTTCTATTGAACCATCTCCAAGGACTTCTGCTCTGCGCTGTAATTCTGTCTTACACCCCTTGGGGGTTTTTTGTTGGTTTTGTTTGTTTGTTTGTTTTTAGGGTTTTTTTTGTTTGTGTTGGGTTGTTTTTTTTTTTCTCGTTTCCTGTACCTTTATTTCCCTAAATTTTCCTACCTGTCAGCAGCAGCCCCTGCTCAGAACTGGCTCTAAAATATCAGCAAAGCAGCTGGCAACAACAATGGGTGGAATCGTGTGGCTCAGGAATACTTATGCCAAAGCCGTGCCAGTGCCTTATGATTTGTCAGAACCTCCTTTTCTGTGCAAAAACTAGGGATTAGTGGACGTTTTTTGCAAGGGCTCCTGAGAAGCAAATGTTGTGCTGGGATTCTCATGAGTGTACCCGTTAACTTCATTGCAGCACAACAGAAAGTAAGGTCAGGGTAGCAGAGCAGCTGGGAGCTGGTCACTCCCTGCAAAGGGCTGGTGTAGGATGTGGGAACACCGCATTCCAGGATGGGCCAGAAGGGTAAATGTGCTCAAGGTGCTGCAGGTGAGGTTTGGGTTCACTCAGAGGGCAGTCAGGGCTGGTGAGCACTGGAAGATCCAGCCGCAGTCCCCATCCATGTCCCTTTCAGTGCTGGCTTTAGGGTGTCTGCAGCCTGGATTCAGAGCGCCCTGGGAGGCTCCTGTGGCTTCCTTTGCACCCAGGCTGAGGATGCCCAGGAGGCGCTGAGGCCGGCAGTGGGGACCAGGGCTGGGGCTTGTGGCCTGGCAGGTGTGGCTCTGGGGGCTGTGACATGCCAGGGCACGGGTCACTGTCACTGCCCTCCAGAGCCCTGGCTAGCTCTGTGATGTTCCAGGGACAGTGGCAAGAATGAGGAACAGGTTAGGTTGGGATTTTGCTTGAGCCAGAACCTCTAGGCCAGCTGCCCAGCAGTAGAGACCCCTAGAGGACCGAGTGAAGGAGGCAGAGATAGCTCTTCTACAGTGTAAAGTGGAGCTAATTTATCAAGAGAGGCGGGGGAAAGGTTGGCAGGAGAAATTCCTCAAAGGGAAACAGAGGTTAAAAAAACCCCCAGCACTCTTCTGCACGGGCTTTTAAAATCTTTCAAAACGGAGGGGTGGACACCATGTAGTAACCAATGAGCGACTCTCGGGGTGTGGTTTTGAGGGTTACAACAAATCAGAACAAGGGGAGGAGAGAGGGTTGGGATAGGGATTGGATCTTGGGGTGAGGGACAGGGAACTTTCTGGAACAAAGGGTAGGCTTTGGGCTGATGGATGGGCCAAAGGGGCCGGGTTGTCTTGACAGACAGGGAAAAGTCCGGTGAGGAGGGAGGGGATTCCTTGAGGGACACTTGGGTAGCAGGGCATAACACAGGGGAGAAAGAAACTGCAATAAGTCGGGGAAAACTTGAACGTACCGCAAGCTAACAGAACATTCGACTTGGAAACTAACGCACTGCAACACAGAAATTCAGGGTTTCAGCAGCCAAGAGGTGGCACAATTAGAATCCGCAGCAGCTGGTGAAAGCCATCTCTGTCCTTCAGGTTCCTGCTGTGTGGGAAGGTGCTGCGAGTTGTGGTGGCTGCACTCCCCCTTTGCTGGGAGGATGATCTGTACCAGGGGAGAGCAGAAAGCTGCCGTGGTGAGCAGAACATGCTCAGAGCATTCCAGTTCAGAGAATGGCACTGCCCCTGAAGGGCAAAATGCTTGAAACCATAGAATTTTGTGCAGAACCATTGCAAAAAAATTTCTCTTCTAGAATGTGCCCATTTTTGTATACTGTAGATGAATACCCTGGGTTTTATAGAATACATGGGGTTTTTTTTAAAGTTTTTTGGGGGAACTCTCAAGTTTATTTCTATTTGCATTTTACATCCAGCATGTATACAGATTTTTTTTTCTTTTGTAAATACTTAGGGAAAAAATAACTAAGCATTTTTTAATCTTTTGGGACATTGTCAATAATATCCTTAGAAAGCAAAACTTGTTGAACATGTGTGAAAACACAGAGAGGGGGAAAATAGCATAAAAGTCTTTTAGAACAGGGCGTGTAATAAGGATGCAGAACTGAGTAATTCCTCCAAGGGCAGAATTAGCAAGATATATCACCAAGAATACCTGCCAAGATACTTCCTTAAATCGAGGGAAAAGTGACCTGCAGCCATACGAAGTACAGCCAAAGCAAATGAAAACCTTTGGAAAAGAAGGAATTTTGCCAGTGAGATCAGTCTGTCTGGATAACTGAGGGATGCCCATCAACCTTGCACTGCATTCCTCAATATTTGCAATGTCTTTTCTCCCAATTTCTGTGAAGTGAATAAGCTGCAGTTGTTTAACCATTAATTTAAGCTCACTGGGGAATTACCAAGCACCATGTATGTTCTTTTGCAGCTGAGCAGGACTTGAGTTTCCCAATTCTTCTACAAAGCAGAAGGGAACCACACAGCTGCTTGTGCTAATGTTAATGAAGGGTTTCATGAAAGCAGATGAATTAGAGCATTGCATTATAGAACTTCCACATTCAAGAAAACAGGAGTCCACTTAGAATAAAACCTATAAGGCTAGCATAACATCAGAACAGGATGAAATGAAATTACTAGAAAGGAAGTGATGCATTAGAAATGAAGTGTATCATTTCTGATACATTTGCATGCATTTGCAAGCTGAAACAGAAAAAGAAGGACAGAGATAATAAGGAATGAAGATTTTAAAATTGCACTGTGCAGAAGAGACATACGGACCACCAGTGTGAACACAGCTGGGAGATTCATCTTGGAGATGGATTAGAGTGGAACCCATTCACTGAATGTTTCTGGTGCACATGAGTGCAAAGACTGAGGAAAAAAGGAGAAAGTTTAGTTTCTGACAGCTATTTAGATTCCTGGAAGCATTGTGTAGAGATGTAAAAATCTAAAGCCTCAGAGAATCTGAACCTAAAACATCCCCAAATGGATTGATCAGGTATGATGGGCACATCTCTGCACTTTTCAGAGTCAATGAAATTGACAAGGAGTGTCTGGAAATTAGGAATGCGTGCCTAGATTTTATCTCGGTTACTTTAAGAACACCTTAATAAGGCACTTCAGGAACTGTACTATGAAGTTCTTCACCCTGCTCTATTTACTTTACATTTGAATACAGGCTGGTAGAAGGAGAGATCTGGCTTTAATTTCTCCCCAAATCACCTGTTGCACTCTCAGGTTACCAGTAGATGTAAAATTCAGCTAATCAGTCTCTCTATCCATGAATATTCCACTAGTGAACTGACATGTAGAAACACCCTTTTTCCCTTGGGACCTTCCTAAATGGTGCCCTGATGAACAGGAGACTTGCATAAATCTCACATAAAATCACCAAAATTGCTGAAATTAACACTCAATTCCACGATCAAAACTTCTGGGAAAAGGCTTGACAGAATCACTGAAGAAACTCAAACTTGGGAGAGAAACATGCATTTTGGCACTGATCAAGGGGAAAGAAATAGAAATGCTGTGAAAATTCCAAGTGGAAGGTAAGGAGAAAGACAGGCAGCACAGGAAGCACAAGGCCCCGTCAGATGACCTGTGGAAGGTGACTTTGTGCCCCAGCTCTGTTAGAGGACGTTCCCTGTCATTGGTGCAAGCAGCCGGAGACATAAATACTGATTGATTTGGGGGCCACAGTCTTGGTAAATGCAGAGGTGGTTCAGTAATGTGACATGAGGGAGTTCCCTCAGAGCAACTGGGATGCCTGAAAGAAGTGAACAGCTCACCACAGCTGGGCCCGCTCGGCTGCTTTTCCTTCTGACCCTCCTGGGGAGGCTCTGACATTTCCTCTTCCCTGATGGAAGTGCAGCTGCTGCCAAGGGAAACGTCCCCATACTCACTCAGTGTTCCCTTTGCTTGCCGGATGCCCCACCTGCTGTCGCTGTCCAGGAGAGCTGCTCTGCACAGGAGGAGGAGCCCGAGGGAGAGGCTTTGAAGATGGGGCAGCTGGGATCCCTCTGCTTGGAGCTCTGTTTAAAGATACACGGACTTGCACGTGGACAGGGATAAGTATATGGATTTGTACATATGTAGCCTGCTATTTGTACAGGCCTATTTCTGTACATATGGTATCAGATTTATGAATGTACTGTGTATCTATGTACGTATCGGTACCTGCATACATACAGGTTTGCAGTTGCATCTTTGTGTATATTTATCCAGTTCATTATGTGTATTGTACATGTACGGAAATCTAATCTTTGTTTAGATTACCATATGTATACAGTTGTGTAGGTATCTATTTCTATTGATGTATTGATGTAGTTTTGGTCTTTTAAAATAGCTATATTGGTATTTGTTTTCATATATATGTATTTTTATATTTTTTTAGATGTGCATTGATGTATTTCTATATATATTATATTTACATATATAGCCAGATATATTGCTGTATATTTGTATTGATGCAGTTGTACAGATATTTAGATTGGTACTGCTGTTTGTCTATTTATAGATAGGTTTTTTTTAATGTATCTGATTCTTGAATGTAATAGGTAACATTTAATCTGTATTCACATCTGTGTATTGTAGTGGTTATTTATGTATTCAGTTCTATTTAAATGCGTCTGGAGTGGTATAGTAGTGGAATTCTATTTGTAGAGTACTTGGTATTACAGGGAAATACTGATATTTTCGTATTTGTATATGGGCTGCATGTTTGCCATAATATGCAATAAATTAAGTTGTTAATTTTCCCTTGATCTCTGTGTATAGTGAGTGTTTGTAGAGGTTTGCAATAAATTAGTTTTTGTTACCAGAAGTTGTTATTTGTATGTTTTTAAATAGCGTGGTGTAACAAATACATAAATTACTTTTTAAAAATTTAACAGACATGTGTATAGTTCTGTTTTGTCAGCGCTGGTGTAACAATTGGTAAGAAATGCCATTTGTCAAGTGAGATGGATGTGTTGTAATTTGTGCTACCCAAAGCCATGGGCAGATGTAAATGCTGGAGGATTTTGGCCATGCAAATCTCCAGCCATGCCCAGCACATGCCCCACACCTGCACTCAGGCTGGGCAAGGGAAGCGCAGATTTGGGCTGGCAGCAGAGCCCCACGTTGGCTCAGAACTCGCTGCAAAGGCCTGCTGGCTGAGAGAAACATCAGGAATACATTTTATATATTCTATTTATTACAGTACATATACTAAAATATATATTATGTGGTGCATTGTAGAAATCCTTTAAATCAGAGGGTTTTGGGAAAGCTGCTCCTCAGTGAAGAGAATTTCCAGCCTAGAGGAACATAAAAATAAAAAGAAGACCATGGACAGTGCCATTGCCAGAGGCCCAGGCTGTTCAGAGGGATGGATCGTCCCCTTCGCCGCCTGTAGCTGATACCCCTGTCAGTAATATGTAGCAACTCCGGGGGCAACGAGATGGGAAACCATCTCTCTAAACCAGAATGGGGCATCTTTTACCAGCTTGAGGCAATTTTACAGGGTAAAGGACGTTCAGACATCTCAAAACGTGAACAAAAAGACTTACTATATCTGGGAAAAAGAGAATACTCAAAATACAGACTTGAAGTCTGATTTTACCTTTGATTTCTGGGACCAGATAAAGTGGAAAATTCACAATCTAGTTCTCTCTCAAAATAGAAGAGTCTTTGGTCAACATTATGCCTGTCTCCACAGCTTTAATGGAGAGCTTTGATCAGAGTGATTGTAACAGAGACTTTCTCAAACATCAGAACAGAACACCTTGCTCTGAGACTTGAATTCTGAGTGGTGCTGGACCTTCATCCTTCTCTGTGGGAATCTTAAATTTTGTTCAGGGTGTCCTGGCACGTCCAGGGTTTCTCAAGGCAGTGTGCACAGCACCCCGAAGCCCGGAAAAGGGGAATCAGATCAGCTTCCAGCTTTGGTCGTGTTCTCTGCTTTTTCCAGGATTCCCTGAGTCACTGATGCTGCAACCAGGCATCGTCCCAACTCCTCCAGGAAATCATCCACCCCCAGAATTCCCAGAAAAGTGTTTGAGATTTTTCTTGCATTCCAAGAGTTTGGGGAGTCATGGGACATGTTCTAGGGTGGCTGGGAATCAAATGGATCCAGGAGATTAATGTTTGAGGAAGCTTTGCAAAAGAGGAGCTGCTGTTTCTGTGCTCTGCTGCTCTTCTGAAAAAGATGCGGCCGGATCTTATTCTGAAGTTGTGCAGGTGGGGTCAGCCAAGGGGGGCTCTGGACCCGCTCTGCCTGGCCGAGGGGCTGCAGGGTCACTCCTGTCACTGTTTGCCCTTCCCAGGAAGTCACCCCTCAGATCAGGCTCAAGCTGGCAGTTTGCTTTGGAGCTCTGAGGACTCTTTTCATATAGATTCCTCTGCCAAAACTTTCCGGGACATTCACCACTTTTGGCTCCCCAGCCTCCGGTTACAGCAGGTGGGGGGGCTTTGGATTTGGCTCTGCCTGCAGGGGAGCGGGCAGGGGAGAGGACAGAGGTGGCGGGGGGCAGCCAGGGCTTGAGCAGGGCAGGGATGGCTCTGCCCAGAGAGATGGATGGGGTGGAGGTGGGAGAGCTCAGGAAAGTTGCTGTTGAGGCACAGACAGTTCATTCAGAAGCCTTGAAGCCTGTCTCATTGCCTACTGGGGTCAGCGGGGGGAAAGCATGCTGAGATTGCTCTTGGACCTGAGAGTTTTCCAACTGTATCCCTGCGGGCAGGGATACAGTGTGGAACCTCTCACAGTCCATTGGAAAGCATCACAAATACAAAGTCGGGGTCTACAGCTGGAGAGCAGCCCGAGTTGTATGAATCTAAAAAGATCCAATTTAGTGAATCCAGACGTGAGTTAGCAGGCTCTGGCTTTCTTCCTGTCGCCAAGAACTTGGAGCTCTCCTCCCCAGCCCTTCCTGGCAAGGCTCCCAGGAAAGTTTCTGGGGCAACACTACTGCCAAGTGACACCGGCCAGGGGCTATTTACAGACTACAAAGGAGACAGGGCTGCTTTGGAAGGTGCCTAGAGCTGTTTATTTTTCAGCATCAGTCACATTACATGATTATGATAATGGGAAGATGCTAGCAGCTCACAATCCAGGCAGCAGGCCAAAACTCATAAGGTTTTTATAAAATCATAGGCTTACTATATAAGCTTCTTAACAAATCACACAAAGCAAAACATATTGATAGTAGTTCTATCCAATCACCATAAGCACACGTAGCTTTGGTTAAAACAATGCTTGTTTATTTCGAATACAGAACCTGTTTGTAAGCCTTAAAACACAATGCACAGAGCTCCATTATTAAGCTTCAACCTTCCTAATATCTTGCTAGATAAACTTTCTGCAGCTTAGAGAGCTATTCGGACAAGCATTAATACACAGGCTTATTGTTCGATTTGCCCTTGCTTTTTCTACAGTTTAAATAATTTTTTCTGCTGACCTATCTCATGACTGTTTCTTTAGCTCTACTCACAGTTCTGAGGCCTGCCTTTTGCAGCTTTCCCAAAACCCTCTAGTTTTATGGATTCCCTCAATTCCCCCTCTCTTCACCCAAAAAGAAATCTTACCAATTGTGTCATTTATTACTTGCGTTTTGTGGTCTTACTATAATATTTTTGTTTCCTATCTGCTTAAAGCATGTTTTTGTTGGCACTAAGCATTGCTGTATTAAAACACAGCAATTTAGTGCTGTGAAGGTCCAGTCAGTGGAAAGGGCATAAATTATGCTTGACAATAGTTACAAGTCATTGTTCAAAAATCTCTTGTCGATTCCAGGGTCTTAACTCAAAACCTTCCTCCATTTCTATTCCATCATCCACCATCTCCGTGACATTTTGAGCACCTGTCTGTGAATCCATTTCCTACCTCTCTCTCTTGTGTGATAAAAACTTCTTGAACAGTTTTGTTCATCTCTCGTTGCACACACTGAAGTATGCAAGGTATTACTATTAATATCACTACCAAAACACCCAATACATATGGAGACCTATCTTGCAAAGTTCCCTTAGCCAAGGTGCAAAGCTCCATTCTTAGGACAAATTATCTGACCAGGACCCACCATCTTCTTTAATTTGGGCTGTCAATCTTTCAGCTTTTGTATGCTTTTGAGGATGGATTCAGAGTGATGAAACAGGTTCATGCAACACAATCCTTCAAATTCCTCACAACCATGTCCTTGTGCCACTTAAAAAAAAATCAATTGCTGCTCTGTTTGGAAGGGTTGCATGTCTAACACTATTACCATCGGTCAACATGTCACTGATTGCAGTGGATGTGCCATTAGTTTGTTTACTCAGCCAACATGCAACCCGATCTAATTGTTTCAATGCCATTGCTGAAGCCAGCTGGGGTAAAAACAAACCTGCTGAAACCCTTTTTGCAGCCTTCCAAGGCATGAAATCACTTCTATAGCTCTCATCATAATGACGAGAACTTGGAGCTTTTGGCAGGATTCATGGGACAGCTGATTGCTGTGAAAAACTTCCTGTTCTTATGGCTCATATACAGGAGTGATGAAAAAGAAAAAAAACTACGGTCTATAATGACAGTAGACCTTCCATTGCAACTACCTAAGTGGTCTAATAGTATTCCAAATTTAGAAAAAATTTGGATTCAAATAAACACTTCCTTGCCTTACTTGTAAGATATGGTCATAATGATGTAAATCCACAATATGAAATTCCTTCTCACCATGAGATCAAACAATTTGTAGGAAGAATGCAAAAAAATTATTATAACTTTACCTGATAAGCCTCCAAGTGTAACAGAGATGCTAACAGCTTGCAGTAAGCTCACCTCTCCAAAACATCTTACTAATGTGCAAGTCAATGCTTTTGGAAAGCAGATTGCAGATTCTTAAGAAAAGTTAGGAAACCATTGGGAGATATGTTGGGAAAGGCTTTGGGAGAAAATTGGGGACAAAAACTAGAAAAGCTTGAAACGCCCCTTGAAGCACAAAGAAACATTTTCTAAAAATCTGTTGGTACTGTACAGTTGGACTCTGATAAAAAGGCTTGTGGCTTTGCTTGTGGTAAAGCAGGACACATGAGAAGAGATTGTCCTACAACAACAGTCAAACCTAAACAACTATTTGCCCTCAGTGTAGGAAAGGGAAGCATCTTGCCAAGTACTGTGGTTCTCAATTTGACATGGATGGCAAAGCTTTGTCGTTAAACTCAAAAAAGAGCGCGGATTATCACCGCACCTCGACACAAGTAGTGACCTCCTTACAGTCAATTACCCAGTCAAATGGCATTGGTACCTCAGTCATTTATCCCTCAGTCAACCATCCCTGAAATAGTCCCAGGTCAATATCCTCACGTACAAGGTTTGAATTGGCCCCCTCAAAAATTGATACACCTTTTAAATAATTTTTGATATGAAAGTATTCCTACTGGAATTATCAGGTTTTTTCAGCAAAGACAAGAGCTTTTGACTCTAGGCAGAGCTAGCACCAAAATTTTCAGACTTTCAGTCCTTCCAAAGGTTGTTTCAATAGATTTTAACACTAAGCTAATATATTTACTCTTGCATTTAATGGTCCTATAGTGACTCCACCAAAAACACCTATAGGTATTGCATTTCTTCCACCCATGAATACAGCCAAGCAAAACAACTTTCCAGAGAATTCAATGCTGTCTGTGCCATTTGGAAGCTCAGGTCCTGAGGTCTTTTGGGTGCAATTTTTGGACCGCAAGCAAGCAAAATTGACTTGCTGCCTGACTCACTGTGGTAGAACAATTTACATTACAGGCTTGCCAAATACTGGTGCAGATGTCACTGTATTCTCTCACATGTTTTGTCCCAGAGATTGGGATTTAGTAGCTCCTGCAAGTTCCGTCACGGGGACTGGAGGTGCTACCGTGTGTTGGCAAAGTGCATCCATGATTAACATTACAGGTCCTGAAGTAGAGACAGCAATAGTGCGTCCTTTTCTTGTTCAGAAGCTTCTCACCGTCTGGGGGAGAAACGTCCTGTCCCAATGGGGAGCAGAACTGGAGGTGGGCCTGTGGTGGAAACCACGTCAAAACCTGCCACTTGAAAGCTGAACTGGAAAACTGATCCTCCTATATGGATTGATCAATGGCATTTACAAACAAAATATAAAATAGCCTTAAAGGATTGGTAAAGGAGCAATTACAAGATGGTCACATCACACCCACAAAGAGTCCCTGGAATTCACCAGTATTTGTCATCCACAGGAAGGCATTGGACTCCTGGAGGTTGTTTCATGACATGAAGATCAATGTAGTGACTGAAGACATGAGATCTCTTCAACCTGGACTTCCTTCTTTATCAATGATCCCAAAACACTGGCCTCTCATTGTCATTCATTTAAAGGATTGTTTTTTCCACATCCCACTTCATCCCAATGATGCTCCAAGATTTGCATTTTCAGTTCCAGTCATCAATCAAAGAGAACCCATGCAGAGATAGCACTGGAAAACGTTGCCTCTAAAAATGAAGAATTCGCCTATAATCTGACAATATGTGTCGCACAAGTTTTGTCTCTTGCTCGACAGAAGTATCCAAGATCCGCGTTTTCACACTACAGGGATGATTTGCTCATCGCTGCTCCAATGAAGCCAGAGATGGAGGAAGCTTGTCCTAGTGTTGTTACTGAAATCCAAAATGCTGGACTTAAAATTTCCATACCCAAAATTCAAGAAGTTCCAACTTGGAACTATCTGGGATGGAAGATGACTGAAAAAACAATTACACTGCAGAAGATAAAGCTCTAGACCTGTGTCAACATCCTGAACAATTACAACAGCTTCTAGAAGACGTCAGTTGGGTCAGACCTGTTTTGGGAATCACGGACGATGAATTGGGTCCACTTTTTAATTTGTTGAGAGGAAGCTGCGCCATCGACTCTCCTGAACTCTAATACCTGAAGCTCGTGCAGCGCATGACAAGGTCATGGAGGCTCTCCAAAGACAACAAGCTCATTGCTGTATTCCAGAAAAGCCATTCTTTTCTGCAATTTTAGGAGGAAAGATGCAACTTTGTTCTGTCATTTTTCAATCAGACCCTTCTGAGAGAGATCCTTTGTTGAGAATAGAATGGGGTTTTCTTCCCTCAAGGTTTCCAAAGACTATTTTTACAGTCTTAGAGAGGATAACACAAATTCTGATTAAGGCCAGAACAAGGTTATTAAGTTGAGCAGGTGAAGAATTTGCAGTTCTCTATTTACCACTGAGAAAAAGTATCTTGATTGGGCAATGCAAAATTCTGCAAATTCTGATGATTTGCATCGAGAGTTATTAAATTTTGCAGATATTGCTTCTGTTCATTACCCGGCTCACAAATTATTGCAGGCAAAATTCAGTTTTAGAGAGAAACCTTTGTTAAGTAAAGAACCTTTAAACACAATAACTCTCTTCACTGATGGGATCTGGCAGAAGTCACAAATCAGTCATTACTTGGTTGAACCAAACCAAGTTCCCAACTAAAACTTGGGAATCAGATATTCAAATAGTAGAGGGATCTGCTCAGATGGTTGAGCTTGCTGCTGTGGTTCAGGCTTCTCAGTTCTTCCCACAACCTTTTAATTTATTCACACATTCTGCCTTTGTTGCTAATGTGGTTAAAAGAATAGAAGGATCAGTTCTAAAGAATCCTAGTAATGACACTTGGTATCATTGGCTTTCAAGGCGTTTTACAACTTTACAATAACAAACTAATCCACAGTTTGTTTCTCACATTAGTGCTCATTCTTCGCTTCCTGGATTTTTAGTGGAAGGAAACGCGAGAGTGGACAAACTGACAGTGCTTATTTCAACCACTTTGCCAAACATTTTGGAACAAGCAAAACTGAGTTACGCCTTTTTTCACCAAAACACACAAGCACTTGTGTGAATGTTTCAAATTTCAAAAAGTCAAGGTAAAGCTATCATTAGTACTTGCCCTGACTGTCAGCTTGTGCAGCCTCCTTTTTCTAGAAAGAGTTGTTCAACCCACGGGGTTTGCAAAGCCTGCACTTATGGCAAATGGATGTCACTAAATAGCCTTCCTTTGGTAAATTTACCAATACTCATGTTTCAGTGGACACATTCTCTGGTGGAGTTTTTGCTTGTCTTCACACAGGGGAAGCAGGTAATCATGCCTGTCAACATTTTTAGCAGACCTTTTGCTTCACTGGGTGGGCCCCAAGAAGAAAAAACTGACAATGATCCCACAGATGTATCTCAAAAATTGGCCACATTTTTAAAGATTGGGGTGTTCGTCATATCCTTGGTATTCCACATTCTCCCACAACCAAGCAGTTGCTGAGAGGACACATCAGACATTAAAACCCATTCTTGATCAAGAGAGGGGGGAGTGGAGGTCACACCACAGATGAGGTTAAACAAAGCTTTGCATGTTTTAATTTCTTAAACACCTGTGTTGCAGAACCTGATCCACCGATTTCTAGGCATTTTTACAATAACACACAGGCAAAACTGAAAGGAAATCCCCCTGTTTTAATTAGATAGCCTGGGACAGCACCAATTGAAGGTCCTTTCTCATTAATCACTTTGGACAAAGGGTTTGCTTCTGTCTCTACAGGTGCAGGAATTAAGTGGGTCCCAGCAAAAAACGTCAAACCATATCGCACCCCAGGACAGTTGACGAGCTCAAGACCGTAGAAGCAAGTACGCAGACGTGAGCCAAACAGAGGGATCACGGGTCACACCTGACGTTCCTTGTGCATCGGTGGAACCTGCAAACTCTGATTTTATGTGGTTTATAAATGTGTCACTTGTTGGTTTCATAGAGCTCTATTGGAGAAAGCGTAGGTTTACTTTGGGTAATTTTTATTAAAGGTCAAAAGTAATGTTTTTGAATTGAGAAGGATATGGGAGGAGCTTTAGCCAACAATTAGCTCACAAAAAGGATGCTGCAAAATCAAATGTTACTACCATGTCAGTTTTGATTGCTTCTCATAGTGCAGAGTTTTAGTCGATTTGTAGTGTAGATTTGTCTGTGGAACAACCAAAACCAAATGTCTGGGTGACCTTAGCCAAGGCAGCAGGCTCGGATACCATGTGTTTGTCTAATTCGGAACAGAAAAGCCTTTCTCAACCTGACTAGTCAGTGTGCCAGTAAAGAATTTGCCCTTGGTCAAAAAGCAATTCAATACTAAGCCTGATAAAATTGACAATGGGAGGAGCCCTGTATAGGCTTGTAACATCTGGGGAAAAGAATTTCCCAAAGCAGTACCTGAAACCCCAAGAATTAGAAATCCTTGGTCCTTTAACAATGGATTTTTGCCTTACATTTACAGCTAATGATTGGCAAGAAAGTGATCCTCCAAAGTACAATGTTACTCCCCATTATTTTGCAAACAAAACCTCAAGGTTTTGGTGTAATTATTAAGAATGTAGGGAGGTGCTTTCTAAAGCTGACCAATATCCACAACAATTACCAAAAGGATGTTGGTTCACCTGTGTAGATAGGCCCTGGCAGGGCATCCCATCATGCCCTGAAGGTGGCCCATGTAGCAATGGGATGCTCACTGTAATTGCGCTTACTGCCAAAGCGGTCATTAGGAAAAAGCAAAGGGGAACAAGATCTGGTCGTCATTATCGTGAATACTGTAGAAGTGATTTCACGCCTTGGAAGGCTGCAAAAAGGGTTTCAGCAGGTTTGTTTTTACCCCAGCTGGCTTCAGCAATGGCATTGAAACCATTAGATCGGGTTGCATGTTGGCTGAGTAAACAAACTAATGGCACATCCACTGCAATCAGTGACATGTTGACCGATGTTAATAGTGTTAGACATGCAACCCTTCCAAACAGAGCAGCAATTGATTTTCTTTTACTGGCACATGGACATGGTTGTGTGGAATTTGAAGGATTGTGTTGTATGAACCAGTCTGATCACTCTGAATCCATCCTCAAAAGCATACAAAAGCTGAAGGATTTTACAGCTCCAAAAAAAGAAGATGGTGGGTCATGGTTAAATGATTTGTTCCAAGGATGGAGCTTTGCACCTTGGCTAAGGGGACCTTGTAGCATAGGTCTCCATATGTTGGGTGTTTTGGCAGTGATACTGGTAGTAATACCTTGCATACATCGGTGTGTATGACAAATGATGGACAAAACGATCAAAGAAGTTTTTATCCCACAAGAGAGAGAGGTAGGAAATGGATTCACAGAGGATTCTCAAAATCTCACACAGATGGTGGATGAAGGTATAGACGTGGAGGAAGGTTTTGAATTAGGACCTTAGAACAGGTGAGACTTTTTTGGAACAATCACTTGTAATTGCTATCAGACATGACTTTTGCCCTTTGAACTGACTGGACTTTCACAGCATTAAAATTGCTGTGTTGGAATACAGCAAGGCTTAATGCGAGCAAAAAGGATGCTTTAAGCAAGTAAGAAGCAGGTATGCTGCAGTAAAGCTATGAAATGCAAGTTAGGTAATAAACAACACGGTTACAAAGGCTTCTATTTACCCGAACCGTGAGGGGGAATTGTGTGAATCCTTCAAATCAGAGGGTTCTGGGAAAGCTGCAAAAGTCACATCTCAGAGAAAGCTGAACTTTGGTTAGAGCTAAGCGGTAGATTTGTCAGCAGAAAAGTTATACAAGAAGTAGAAAAGTAAGGACAAATAGAACAATGGTTTGTGTCTATTACTGTAGAATCCAGGACATTCATATGTCTGAGATGTAACACAACAGAACTCCCTTTGGTCATCAGCAAACAGCTTCGTTTATTGCCTGCAGCACCCACAGCCCATTTAGCCCATTCCAAACTCCCAGGACGAGACATCTCATTGGTCTATCTCTGTGCCCCCAGACTCTGAACCAATGCAATGTCTGCATCTTAGGAGAGCTCCCATTGCCTGGGAACTTCTGTCAATCAGTCCAGAGGCTGCTCCGTGGAGCTGAATTGGGCTGCTCATTCTAACTTGATTGATACTGGCGCACCAGTGTATTAACGCTTGGCTGGAATGACTCCCTGAGCTACAGAAAAGTATCTCTAGCAAGATATTAGGAACTTCTAAGCCTAATAATTGTTTTATTTGCCCAATTATCCCACCAAAAAAAAAAAAAAACCAAACAATATTTAAGGTAGCAGTAATTTTAATTGAATAGTTTAGAAAATATATAAATAAGGGATATTTTGGTTCAAATAATAGCACATAAGCAAAAGACACCACGGGGTACGGAAGGCAGAGTTCTTGACCCTTGCCACTTCACGTATGAGCTTGCCAAGTGAAAATCACCCCTTATATACCATATGTCAATACCATCTCCTCCTATTTTCGGTTCATCACATTTCTGTCTCCGCCTTCCTCACCACCTTTACCACACATGCGCCACCACTCGGTTTGGTGGTCGCACAAGTCTTCGGGGGTCGTCACTGATGAAGGCCCTATAGTCTTCTTCGTTGTCCTTTAATTCACCTTTGGGTTACACATGTGCATCAAGCCAGTATATAGCCAGTACAGCCAATGTAAGCCAAGACTAACGCATCATTCCATCTACATATCAAGGCAATAAATCCCTTAGAATTAGCATTTGTTGGGACCGAACCAGGTTTTTGCTCATTTTTAGCACCTGTATCTTCAGCTTCTTTCCTGTGGTCCTTGAGAACAGCTGCTGGGAAGGGGGGTGGAGCCCCTTCTCTCCCTCTCTTCTTTGGCATTACAACTTTTTAACTATTTATTATTCTCAAATATTAATTACTCTATCAATATCAATTACTGTTTCAAATTTTATCAGCACGAATATGATACCTATTTATCACAATAATGGAGCTCTGCGCATTGTGTTTTAAGGCTTACAAGCAGGTATAGTGTTTGAAAGAAGCAAGCAGTGTTTTAACAAAAGCTACGTGTGCTTATAGTGGTTGCACAGAACTACTGTCAATATGCTTTTGCTTTGTGTGAGCGGTC
This sequence comes from Melozone crissalis, assembly GCF_028551555.1. Lineage (NCBI taxonomy): Eukaryota > Metazoa > Chordata > Aves > Passeriformes > Passerellidae > Melozone > Melozone crissalis. The sequence continues at coordinate 12,677,290 of NW_026535783.1, read as the reverse complement.
AAAAAACTTTTCAAGTAAGTTGTACCATTAAGTTCATTGCCTCCAGCCAGGGATGTGAGCTGCTGGCATCTTCCCACTGTAACAACCATGTCATGAGACTGATGCTGGAAAACAAACAGCTCGAGGCGCGTTCCTCAGCAGTCCCGTCCGTTTCGTGATTCGTACAGAGACCCGCGGCCAGCAATACTCAGCTGAGGACCAGAAGAGACCGGAATAGCCCGGGCACTGCAGCTTCACTGCAAGGCATCCGGCAGCCTTGAGGGTACAAAGCGAGCACAGGTCGCAGCTCCTCGTGTCCGGAGCGAGCCCGGAGCAGCTCTCCCAGGCCGCAGCCCCTCCCAGGCCCAGGTCCGGGCGCAGCCGGGGCCGCTCCGCCTGCGCGGGGCCGCTGCCGGGGCGCTGTGGCGGCTCCTCCCGCGGGGAAGAGCTGAGGCGGCCCCGGCGGCCCCGGCCCGGCCCCGCTGCGCTCCGAGCGCGGCCCCGGAGCGGCCCGGCCGAGGCGGCGAGGGACGGGCGGCGAGGGGCCGGGGGCATGGGGCGCTCCGGGAAGGGGCGGACATCCCGGCAGAGGGGAGAGAGACGTGGCAGAGGGAGGAGTGAGCGGGAGATGGGAGAGATGCTGGGAGGAGGGGGAAATTCCCAGGAGAGGGGGACGAGCCCGGCAGTAGGGGAGATCACGGGACGGGGGCGGGGGTGAGATCCGTGGCAAAGGGTGGGTAGCCTTCCAAGAGGGTAGAGGCGGGGAAACAGGAAAGAGCCCTGGGAGAGGGGGGAGTAATCGGGAGAAGGGCAGATCCAGGGAGACGAATAAAAGCACTGGCTACAGCCCGGGAAAGAAGGGAGCTTGGGACAAAGGGTAGCTCGGGACTGGGGAAAAGCCGAGATAGGAGGGAGAACCCAGGAGACAGGGGACAACCTGTGAACGAGAGGAGATCCGGAGTAGAGTGGAGAGGGCCTGGGAAAGCGGGGAAAGACATGAGAGAAGAGAGCCCGGTGGGGGGAGTCCAGGAGCGGAGGCTCCTGCAGGCGGACTGGGAACGCGGAGAGCCCGGAATCACGGAGTCCTGCAGCCGGGCCGAGAACGGGCGCGGGTCAGTGCGGTTCGGGAGAGCGCGGCTGCGGGGCTGGCTCCGCAGGCGGAGACGCGTGGAAAGCGCTGCTCGGCAGCCCCGGCGGCGCTGAGAGCACAGCCCTGCCCGGGGAGGCAGCGCCACGGGCGCCGCTCGGCTTCCCAGCCCGGCCACGGCACCGCTCGGCTTCGCCGCCGGATCCGCGGCAGCTCGGAGCATCGCTCCCTGCCCGGGCCCGAGGCTCACCTGCGCCAGGTGCACCAGAGCATCGCCTCTGCCTTGACAACCCAGAGCGAGCAGTGCCCGGCAGGGACTGCAGATCCCCATTGGTGGCAGAGAAAGAAGAGCAAGGAATCTTCCATGGGAGAACCTAGGCAATAGGATGGGGTGTCACTGTCCAATGTGTTCAGATGCACTCACAATGGTACTATTGCTCTTGCCTCAGAACATGTAAAAGAAGTGGGCAGGCACAAATCAGCAGCTGGTTGCAATATCCAGGGATCAGTTATCAGAAGAAAATGCTACGCAACTGCTGGAATGCTTAATGGATGACTGATTACCCTTTGCCAAGTAATCTGGACTTGTTATGGGCAGCATACTTATGTCTCAAAAATAACTCTAGAGATATTCTGAAGAAAATTTTGAAGAAAGGCTCATACACCCACATTTTATGCAGTTGCTGTGGGTTTGATAAATGAAATCTGCTTTAATGTGTTGATGTTCCTAAAGATATGTGGGGGTTTTTTTTCACACATGCAGGCTAATTTTGAGAATCTAAGGTAAGGTCTTTTTATAGGGGATATGGAAGAGACAGGTCTTCAGCTAGCAATATGTCAGTGAGAGACAGCTGAGCGATGATTACTGAGAAGAAGAACAGCCCTGCAATAGAGGTGCGAGCTGCATTGCACAGCGCTTGCTGTGGGCCAGAGAGCACAAAGCAGGCTGGCCTGGTGGGCCTGAATATTTCTGCCAAACACTCTGCATCTCACACCTTTGCTCGGGCTCAGTGCAGAAATGCAGGACTGCAGGCGCTTCCTCCCAGAGCTGCGTGAGGCGCTGGCTCCTGCAGATGGGCCCTGCCAAGCTGTCCCTGCCTCACGCTGGCCTCGCTTCCCCTGGCACAAGAGCCGGGCCTGAAGGAGGCTGCCCTGTGCTCCAGCCTGCCGAGCAGCCCGGCTCCCTGCCCCGGTGCCCAGAGTGCTGCACACACTGCTGACCTTTGCCAGGAGTTGCAGGGCAGCCAGCAGAAGAGGAGGAATTCTCAGGCAGCCCAGCGGCCCTCGGCTGCCCTTGGCCATTCTCTGCTGCTAGGCACACTCCAGACGGCCAATGCCTCCAGGCTGGGCTGTGGCCAGCACGGCTGCGCTTCCCCTCGGCAGCTGCTAGCTGCCACCTGGGCTCTGAGAGTGGAGGATTCACCCACTGCCAGGAACAGGCACCCAGGGCCCGGCTGCTGCCTCTTGCAGCTCCAAGGGCCTCCTTCCAGCCTGCCTCTGCCGGGGCTCAGCCTGCTCCGGCCTCTGCCGGGGCTCTGCTGGGGCTCCACCCCAGGCAAGGCCGGGCCCACTCTCACCTCCCAGGCGCTGACAGCTCTGCACCACAGGAGACCTTCCTGAGCACCCTCTCTAATCTTTCTGCTTTCTCACTTGAGCAAGGCTCTCCTCCAACCAAAGAGATTATTGCATTTTGGGATACAAATCCAAGTGGTAGGAGCCCCAATGTTCTCCAGTCACAGCTGAAGGCCTGCATCTGCACAGGGTGTTTGGGCTGCCTCATTCTTCTTTTGGTTTTGCCTTCAAATGCCATTGCCCTTTCTGCCTGGCAAAAAACAGACCAGTGGGCCAGATTCCAAAGGCAGTGTGCTCAGGAGAGGATGAATGAAGAACATCCTTCTTCCCCACTTGCACACCATTCCAAAGACACCGCGTCACTTTCCACCTTTAAGAAACAACAGACAATTCAGAAGCAATTCTTGAGCGTATTCGCAGAGTGAGAAGGAACGGAATCTTCAAGGTGAGTTGTGGTTTCAGAAACTGTATTCATTTCCAATCCTACTCTGCAGTCCTATTAGACAATCCTACTCTAACCCTTACCTTAACCCTAGTCCTAATCCCAATCCCAATTCTTATCCTAATCCTACTACTAATCCTAATCCTAATCTACAATCATGCTGTAAACTGGTTGACGAATAAATGGTCTTGATGTGATTGTCACATTGTTGTCTCTCTCCTCTTCTTCACTGAAACAATCAGCGGCACCAGGCTGGACGCAGGCTCAGCAAATGTTACAAATGGGTGCTGCCGAAAGGGAAAAAAAACAAATCAACAAAAAATACTGGACCATGACTTTCCAAGCTCAGTGCTTCACAGGATTCCTCTGGCCTATAGAAGGATGCAGGAAGAGGACCAATGGGACCATTTACACCTCCATCTTTATGTGCCGGACTTTGCCATCAGAGGCAAATGTGGCCCAGAATCCCACTCATCCATTTATCCAGGTGTCTTCATCTTGCTAGGATTTTTGCCCTGCCAGTGCTTTAGAAACGGTGCTTTCTGTCCTTGGAGTTTCTTCTTTTCAGGAATTTCTAAAGCCTCACACTGGTCCCTCTCTTTGAAAGACAGGCACTGTGCTGATTCCCACAGGGAGACAGAGCAGTGTCTACCTTTCCATGGCCTGCCCCTCGTGTGCTGGATGGCTCCTTCCTTCCCAGCAGGGCCAGCTCAGTGGCACTGGGCCCTGCAGTTCCCTCTCTGCCACACAACCCGGCAGTAACCCTGGCACAGTTCCCGTCTGCTTGAGCGTGCCAGGCAGCAGATGGGGCTGGGACAAGTCCCTCCCAGCTGTCCCTGTTTGCGTGGCAGAAACCTCTAAGGGTGGGCTGGAGGGTGCAAACCAGGGCCCCTCAGAGACTCACAGTGAGCCCCCCACAGCCCCTCCTGCCCACGGCCAAATCTCTGACCCCTAGGCTGGGACTGGCTTCCTTGGGTTCCTGCACCACCATTTCATGTCTCTGTACCCTGCATTGCTCTACTTCAATTCTTTTGCCATTAGATAAAATTGAACACTCCACCAAATGACAAAAGAGGGCGACCGAAAGAGCCAGAGGAGGTCCCTGACTCAGGAAATGCAGAGAGAGGTGGAGTTACTCAGTTTTGTGAAGAACAGGCCCCAGGGAGAATTTATTGCCACTTTCCAAGACTTCAGAGTGGCTTTGAAGAAAGTGAGGGACATCTTTTATAACAGGGCCACTTACAATAGGATGTGGGTGAATATTTTGAAACACAAATAGGATCTAATCAGAACTTGTTTACTCGGAGCATGGTGCCACCCTGACACAGGTTGCCCCAAGAGCTTGTGGGTGCCCCATCCCTGCAAGCATTCCGGCTCCAGTGGGAAAGGGCTCTGAGCAACCTGATCTCTTTAAAGATGTCCCTGCTCATTGCAGGACACTTGCACCAGAGGACCTTTACAGGGCCCTGCCAGCCCAGCCCAGTCTAGGATTCCTCACCATTTTCATTTGAAGAGCACCAAGAATGGAGGTGAGGAGGAAGGGGGCTCATGTGATGCCTTGGACTTGAGTGGAGGAGGAGCCCATCCCTCTGAGCCTGTTTCACCTGCAGCCCCTTCACATTTTACCTGCAGGAGCTCCCTGGCAGACCAGCGCTGCTCCTCGTCTCTCTGCAGGCAGCAGCTCAGGAAGTCACGCAGGCAAGGCGAGAGTCGGTTGGGCTGCTGCAGCCGTGGGGTCCCTACTGTGGCTATCAGTTGTGTAGCCTGGAGGAAAAGGAGACACCAGGCTCCACTTGCTGCTTTCACATCTCTAAGTGCTCTCCCACCTCCCTTAGTTTAACCTCTGTTCTTCAGTGGCAGTTTCTGCCCTGGCAGAGACCCAGAGATGATTTTCCTTTACCAACCAAACACCCAAACCCTGATGCAGCCACAGCTTTTTCACCATCCCGCAGATCTTGCCTTGGCAGCTGATTTCATTGGCTGACCTAGTTAGTGGGAACTACATCAGCAAAAGAACATGTGCTTCCCTAAGGATTCACACCAGCTTGAGAGGCTTTTTGGAAGAGGGACTGTGCTATACAAACTAATTTCAAGGGTTAGTACATGAAAGGCATGTCTGCAGTGCTTGTTGGTCCTTTCAGCGCACATGCCCAAGAACAAAACTCATCATACTTTTTGTGCTTTTCTTGAAAACAATGGTCATTGGAAGGAAAGAAAGGGAATCCATCAATTAATCCCCAGGTAAGAAAATCAACATTTGCAATCTCATCTTCAACAGAGACACATTTAGATGCCTGCACAAATGTATTGGGATGAAAATTCCTGCTTGGGCACAAAGGAGCCACCTGCAGCTCTGTCTCTCAGCAGTCTGAAAATTGCAGGTTCCCATTTTGCAGCAAAAGAAAAATTGTCATGGTCAGAAGGAGAGGTGCCATCCCTATGGCCACCCTCTGCTCACTTGGCTGCTCAAGTCAATGCATTAATGGTAGGCCCATGCCAGAAAGAGCCAGGAAACAAAGGGGAGGCTTTGGCAGCCTGTCCGCATCACCAGGCTCTGGCTTGGTGACACAGAGAATGTGCCTTTGGCTAGGAGAGAAACACGGTGACTGAGTGTTTCAGCAGCACTGTACAAGAAGCAGAAGAGACTCAGTGGTCTTTACACTCTCATGCCCAGGTTTCAGGCATGTTTCCCAGTGAGAAGAAACTGCTCAGGGAGTTAGGCTCATCTCTAAAGACCACAGTTTTAGAAACTTTGTTGGGTTTGTGTTGCCTTCCTTCCTTTCTGGAAAGATAACAGCAGTTGTCAGATGCTTCTTTTCTGCTCTTAAGGCCATCTCCACAGCCAAAGGACTGGAAGCACTTAAAAGGCAAAGGAAAGTGTTGCCTGAGAATAGAGTTTGTTTGGAGTTTGTTTGCATGTGGTAAGGCTTGAGTTCCCCCACTGCTGCAACCACAACTACAGCAGATGCTGATGTGTTGCAAGCACATTTTTAGGAGGGGTCCTTGGTGGAAGTAGTTCAGGCAGATGGCAATGGGCTTTTGTCCAATGGCACGCAGGACAACGGACAGGTGAGAAAGACAGTGGGATCAGTGAGTATTTGCTCCTTACCGTGACGGGACTTTGGTTCCAGTAGGGAGGTTCTTGCTCTATCATTTCAATCCCCACAATTCCAAAAGACCATATGTCCACTTTGGGACCATATGGTTGACCTGTCAGCACTTCGGGCGCCAGCCACCAAGGAGTCCCGACTACCGAGCACCGTCTGCTCTGCTGAGGGCTGAGCTGAGTAGAGAGGCCAAAATCACCTGAGGAGAAAGCAAAACATTGTTTTTATTTGAATTCTGTGCAATTAGGAAAGCAAGCCAAAGAATTCCCCAGTAGAAGTGTTTGAAAATGTGCTGTTGAATCTCCTGGCATTGGCGACTTTTAAACTCCCCCCATTTTTTACACTGTCTCCAGTAGTGTCTTTTGTTCTTTGGAAGCTTTAGACTTGTAACTCCCTCCCTCGGGAAGGGACACACACAGAGCAAGGCCACTCTTGACTGCTTGTTCCTTCTCCTATCTCTGTGCATGTTGCAACTGTGCCCTCAGCTCACAGCGGGTGTCCCTGCGCTGCCACCAGCACCATTTTTGGGGAGCTGGCTGTCACTCAAAGCAGCCCCACCCCCACATCCCTGGAATGCTGCTCCTGAACAAGAATACACTGACCCAGCTTGACAGAACCATCGGTTTTGAGAAGGATGTTATCACTCTTCACATCTCTGTGGATCACATGGTTTGTGTGAAGAAAACACAGTCCTTGCAGGCACTGAGAGAGAAAACAGAAAGAGGAGGGCAAAAATGAGTGATGTGATTTCATCCCACAAGAAAGGCAACAAAGAATCCAAAAGATTCCCTCTCCAGGGGAATGGGCAGTAATGGCAGAACACAGTGCCACTGAGAGGAAGTGCTTGGTGCTCCAACACTTGCAGAGCAGGACCTTTCTGAGGAAAGGCATGTCAACTTCTGAAAGAGCAAGAGCACCTGCTGTTGTAGATTGTTCCCTGCAAACCAGCCAGGATGACTGCTGCTGCAGTGCATGTGATCAGAAGCAAAGAGCCTTTTGGCTGCACTCCTGTCCTTGTATGCTGAGGCCTGAGAGAAACGAGTCTCTCTCTTTTTTCTTTGCTGATCATTTCAAATCAAGCCACCAACACCTTTGCTTTCACAGGCAAGGAATGCGGTGAAGACAGACTCCAGGCAAACATTTAGAGAGGCAAGGTGGAGAACAGCAAATAAAAAGACATGAGCCAGAGCAAGAATACATAAGCAGGAGAGAAGAGTATTGGCACTGAGTACAGGGAGTGCAGGGGCACTGGCAGGCTTTTCATTTGAGATGCTTTTACTTGCCCATAGCATAGCAGCAACACAGAACCAAAGCTTGGCACAGGAAATCACTGCCGGTCTGAGCCCCTGTTTCCCAGACAATCCTGCCCAAGCCCTTGGAAACACAGATGGGATTGCTGACCTCCCGACTGATGGCTGCTGCCTCATCTTCATACAGGGAGGTCATGCTGAGGATATCGTTCAGGGTGCCTCCGTCCATGTACTCCAGCACCAGCCAGAGTTCCTCACCCACAAGGTAGCTGAAAGAAGGAAACAAGGCCCTGGAGATGAGCATGCATGGCTACGTTGATTTTTGCTTCCAGGTTTCTTATTTCCAGATGCCTTTGTGACAAGGACACAATCATAGCAACAGACATTCCCTCTTGGCTGTGCATTGTTTGCAATCTGTGCAGTCTCAAGGAGACAGGCACCGCTGTGAAAAAGGAGATGTCTTAGATGGCTAACAAGTGAAAAATGCAGTTTAGAAACAGCCAAGATAAAAAACCTGTCAGGCATGGTGTTTCTGGAAAGAAGCACCTAGTCTTCCTGGCATGCCCAGCAATGGCAAAGAGTGGCAACAATCCAAGGGAAATCCATTTTAAGACGGTTCATCAGCACTTCAGAAACATGAAAAAATCAATCCTAAATAAATGTGGAGGCAGTAAACTTCGAGGCTGATGACTAAGGAAGATACAGCTGATTCAGGTATTGAAGAATTTTGGAATAATTTTCAAACTAGGTGTGCCAGGGAAGACTCATGCAGACAGGATGCACTCTCTTCTCATCCATTGGAGATGAGTAGAGAGATAGGAATAAATAAAAATTAACAGCTCTACTTTCTGCCACTGACCAAAGTGGGTTTTTAACCTCTCATGTTTGCTGTATGTAAATGCACACATGGGACAAGACCATAACCACTCACCTGTCTAAATAATTCACAACATTGGGACTCCTGTACCTCTTCATGATTTGGATTTCATTAACACTTCGTTCCATTCTCCTATGTCCTTGAATATCTATTTTCTTTATGGCCACCTAAAATGACATTGAAAATCAGTAACTTGAGCAGTTGGTGGCAAGAGACAACAACGCACCTGGAGGAAGTGATTTTGCAATGACACAGCTGAGCTGTGCCAAACTGCCTGGTGATTAGGCACTGCAGTAATTAGGAACTGACATTCCAACAGCCCATTTCTCTGCTGCCTTGGGGGCCAGTTACAGGACACCTGGGGCCACTGACATTTTGCCTTGTCCACTTGGTAACAGTTGTGTCTCAACTATCACCCATAAACATCTGACCACAATCTCTGCTGCTCTTTCTAGGATTCACAAGAAGTAATCAATGCCTTAATACTCTGTGGATACACCTTGGGCTATGGGCAGGGCTTAGGGCTTTTAGGGCACCTTGCAGATCTCTCCCTATGTGCAGTTGCCAAGTGCAGCACTGCAGGTGGCTAAGGAACTACCAGTAACTTTCCGATGGATTTGCTGGCAGCCAGAATCGAGAATTCAGGACTGTGAAGCTGTAGCCCCAAAGAGCAGGGAGGTGCTCTAAGGCACCACCTTTGTTTTAGCAATGGAGAGCGAGTGAGCGCGTCCTTGTCTGAAAGGAAACGCTGCCCTGCGTGCCTGCCTTCCGGCAGCTGAGGAGGACAAAGTGCCAAATGTATTTTGCAGGCTGGCACCAGTCTGTGCTTCTTGTGCCTTTTCAGCACGGCTCTAGCCAATGCTCCATCCCCAGCTCACACCAGAGGGGAAAGCCCCTCAAGAGCAGCAGAGTCTGCAGGGGCTCTTGACATTTACCTCTCCTCCTGAGGCAGTGTCGAGTGCTTTAAACACCTCTCCAAAACTCCTAGAAACAAAAGAGAAGCAGAGAAAGGAGAAGCCATTTAGATCTTGCAGTGAAAGCCTGCACACACAGGAGATCTGTGCTGTAAATGCCTAAAACCTGCAGGACACTGGAAGCATGGAGATGTCCTTGACAATGCCTTCTGAGCACACTTAGAAATTCTGATCAGCACTGACAATCTAAGCCCAGTGCCTGAACACATTTGCAGCTTGTCTGACTTCACGCCTGATACCTATTCCACCAGCAAAACACTTGATGCATAGTTATGTAAAATTAGCATTGCTTGGACTCACCCACTGCCAATATTTTCCAGTTCAATGTATTTGATGATGGGATTTTCCATCTTCACCATTCTCCCTGAGGGAAACAAAATGCAAGATGTTCACTTTAAAGCAGAGATCCCACCTTCTCGGAGATACATAAGGCAGCTCCACTGTCTGGGGCTCTGAGCCCTCCCTTGGTTAGCCAGCTCTGAGCTGGCTAATAACAACAGGGACAGGTGCTGGAACAACAAGAAAAGAACAGCACATCCACAGCACAAGTCTGGCTGGCACAGAGACTGATTTCTTGCATCCTTTGAAGTTAGAGACCTCTTGACAGCAGAGGAGTCTCCTCTCAGAGGAGACTGAGACCAGAAGAGAATACCTACCAAGGCAAGTAAGTTTGTCATCTAGAAATATTGAGGAGAGCTGGAAGTAACAGTGCCTTTGTTTTCTTGGGAATAAAGACTGGAAGATTTAGAAAAGGTTTCCTACTTGCTAAGATTAAATGCACGTGGACATCCAGAATCAATTGCTCTGAACAGATGTCAAGTTCAGAACAGGAGGAATATTGCCAAGTGTTCCCATCTTTTCCACCTTGCAGCAGTTTGCCAGAAGAATGCCTCGGCGTTTGTAAACCAGAGCAGCTCATGCTAGAACCAATTGCGACGGGGCTTTCAGCATCAGGACCCGCACCATTTATGAGCAGGCTGAGCTGGAAGACGCCCTTGTCCGTGCCCTGCGTGAAGAACCACGCCGCTTCTCTTCACCCTGACAGCGCGGATCAGTCGCTCCCATTGCACTCGCCCTCTCGGCACTGCACATGTCCCCATCTTCCCAACTCAGCACGGCAGGCACGGGCACAGAGGACAGCAGTGCTCCTCAGGCACCCCTGTGACACAGAGAGCTGCCCAGAGGAGATGCTGACCCTCTTGTGAGTCCAGGCCGTGCGAGGCAGAAGCCGGCCCAGAGAAGGGGCTGCAGCCTCAGGCAGCTCCGTGCTGCAGCAGCCGGGCAGCAGCGGGACCCTCCCAGCTAAGGGAGGCTCCAGCCTCTGCAGTCCCTCCAGCCCCCAGGGGCAGGGCAGTGACCACAACAAGGCTGGCAAAGCCCAAGCATGAGCACTGACAGGCACTGATGGGAAGAAGCCAGAGTGAGCCTGAGCCCCGTACAAGCTTTTGCCCCCATTCAGGACACAACAGGATGGGCTTTGAGATCAGCCCCACCGAGGTGTGGATCAGTGCCCTTTTTGTCCCAACAGGTGATGGTAGACACAGAATCCACTGGGCTCTCTTCTCAACTCTACCAGGTCTTATCTGAGAGCACAGCACTGGCAGCTGTTACAGGCAAGAAGCAGATTCATTGGGTTGTGCTACAGAATCACAAAGGGCTTGTCTTGTTCTCCTAGAGACTGATCTCAGCAGGGCATCTACCAGTGGCTAGAACCCAAGCAGTCACAGCCTTCTGCTGATGCAGGAACAATTCCTGCTTCTGCCTTCGGCAGAGAGGGAAGCCCAGGCAATCTCCAGCCAGTCTAAGCTGCCCTCAGAGGCAGCAGGAACACCCAGAGCTCTCTCTTGATGCCTTGGAGCAATGCCAGCACTTCTGTGACACTGAAGTGAGGAGAACCCTTTGGTACAGCTCTGCTGACATGTGCACACAATACACTGTCCCTCAGATAAGAAAGATAGCAGACGTACTGTGTTGCTCCAGGGAGTCACCCGCCATCTCAAGTTGCTGAGCAGCAGCTGGGTCAGCACGGGAGGTGAACCAAGTGCTCAGGCTCCACGTCTTCGGCTGGGGAGCAAAGGCTCCTTGGGACGGCTCTGCTGCAGCAGCTTCAGTGTCAGAGTTGGTGTAGATCTGAGAGAAGAAATGAGTTGATGTCAGGAAGGTGTGGCAGAGATTGCCCTGAAATGCAAGAGAGATTGCCATTTGAAATGCAAGCCCTTAGGAAGCTGCTGTCAGCCACATGCAGAGCTCTTCAACTGGATTGCTTTGGATGTCCACTTGTGAAACCAAATGCTCAAAACCAAAGGCTGGTTTTACTCAAGTTCATAGCCACTTTCTTGTTCTAAAGGATGACTGCAGCAACAACCGCTCCACTTCCTCCCAAAGACTCCTTTCCCCCTCCTAGGTCTGCAGATATATTTGCAGCTCCTCATTCTCATGTTCTACCTCCTGACATGAAATTCTCTTTTTCTGCACCTTCCTTGGGACGTGCTTATCCTGCAGCATCTCTGGATGGTACAGTTCCTGGGCCTCATGCCAGCTTTGGGGCTCTTGGTTGCCCGTCATTTGCTGGAACTCGCTGCAGGCTGCCAGGTAGGATGGCGACACTTCCACCTGAAGTCAAACAGAACAAAGCAGTCAGAGACTACAGCTTGTCCCTGTCAGCCAGGAGTCATTGGCTGGGAAGAAAGTAAAGGACGGGAGCAGATTCACAAGGGATACAGACAGCTTGTAGCTCGTATTCCAAATCTATGTGAATGACCATGTTCACCTGCAAAAACACCTCAAGAAACAAGGTCACCTGGAAGAAGCCTGCAGGAGTTCATTGGGATGACTGCTGGCTAAATGGCCAAGGGAGTAATGCCACTGTCTAGAGCATCAGCTGAGATTCAGCAGAGCAGGAAGTGTCCTTGAGAGCAGCTCTGACAGAGGCCTCATCAGGATGGCACTCAGAGGCAACACCCCACCCCCCTGCTGCTCTGCACTGCAAAGGCAAGGAGGGCAGAAACCACCCCTTGGGTGACTGCAGTGCCTATTGATATTTCACTCGCTTTTCTAGAGTCTTTTGCTCCTCAAGGAGGCAATTAATTTTCTCTTTGATGATTTTAATTTTTTTGTCTGGCCTCTTCTTCCTTGCCTTGATCCTAGCCTCAGTTTCCTGCAGCTGTGCCGGCACCTGTTTGTCCATGTTCTGTAAACAACAATGGAAAGGACTCTCTTTCATGAGTGGAGTGGCTGTCATTCTTTCATTCACCTGTTTTAGTTGACTGTCCCTCTGCATAGGGAGATTCTTCTCCTCTTGGATGTCTTCATTCCTTCTCTTCACTGCCACGTCACTCTGAGCTTCGGGCAGCTCTGCTTGTGGTTCTACCTGGATGTTCTGTGCACACAAATGCAGAGCAAGTGACTGGGAGCTGCCATCAGACTCAGCGTTTCCCTCTTTTAGCCTCAAAATCACATTGATTCAGCCACTTCTTTCTGCTTCCCTACCCACATCTGCTCCCAATGTAACCCTCCTGTCCCAGGGCTGATCTCTTCAGATTCCAAGGCTCTGTGCTTCCAGTGCCTGTGGGATTCCTGGCCTCCTCAGTCCCAAGAGCTGTGGTTTATGGCCTTCTTCCTACCCTTCCCTCTGTGCCCTGGCCAGTCAGGCTTACCTGGCCTTTCTCCTGTGGCACTTCCACCTGCTGCCCGAGCTGCTCTTCCTGCTCTCGGGCTGGGAACAGCTCTCCCTGAATCTGGCATGGCATCTCTGATGAAGCACTCTGCTCCTGCTCTCTCTCTAGAAGCACCTGCACAGAAAGAAAGAGAAGATGGGTTTCAGCTTCCCATATGACCTTTATGGGCCAAGACTCAAAGACTGCTGGGTTCAAACGTTCCCAAAGCACTGGGCTGCTGCTCTGCTGGGCCATTCTCTGTTTGAAGGGAGGTACAGATTCCAAAGTGGCCCTGGCCCTACAATCAGAGGCCATCTGGGACTGAAGCTGCAAGAGCCTCTCAGGCAGCTGACAGGGAAGGTGTGGCATTTCTCAAGGGTCTGGTGAGGGCCTCCCTCTGCTTGTGCCATGTCCTGTTTGTCTCTCCTGAAGGGATGCGTTTAGGTGAGCATTGCATCTTCCACTGCTTTGGAGCAGAGCCAGGAAGATTCAAATAGATAGATAAATAGACAGATCTTACTTTTATAATCTCTCTTTACTATACTGTGGGATTTACATCCTTTGAATGGAGAGAGATATAATTTTCTCTGCTAGGTATTTTTTAAGAGAAGGCAGTGAGAAACTTAGAGAAGAAGAGAAAACAATTATTATCTCTACTTGCTGTTCTTGTTGTTTAGTACATGAAGAATGTGTATAGTGATTGTTTACTGAAAGTGATTTGTTAATTGCATTTTAGGGATAGTTGTTTAGATTGATTAGGTAATTAGATAAAAGACTGTATGGAGACAGTCACTAGTTTTTCTTTAGTATCTTTTTAGTATAGTATTTCTTTACTATAGTTTTAACATAGTACTAGTGTATTATAACGTAGCTTAATAAAGCATTTGTTTAAACTTCTAATTCACAGAGTCAAAGCACATTTTTTGCCACGTGGGGGTCACCCTGAATCAATAATGTCCTTTCTGTCGCTACACACATCAACAGTCGGTAGCAGTGCCCCAATCAGAAGCCATCCTGAACTTGCTCTCCTGTTGCTTCAGTAACCCACACTCTTGGGGATTCTGGAGCATGTGGGTCCTTATGGAATGCAATCAGACTCAGAGAACTGCACTAAGAACTGCACACTTTGTGCATCTGTGCTCGGGCAAGTTCTTCTCTTGCACTTGACCACAATGATGGTGCTAAAGTGGCTGGAATCAGAAATGCAGTCCAGCCCTTCCCACCTCCTCTAATCTCTGAGGGCCAGCTGGAATGCAAGGGCATTGATTTCCTGCTCAAGGCCCAAACACAGCACACACTGATTCCCTGGGCTGCCAAAAGACATGGGAGCCGTTGACTGGAAAATGATGGGCAAGCCCTACTGGCTGGTCTAGCACCAGAACAGCTCATTCTGCACCAACATCCCTGCCCCAAACTATGTGTTCTTGTGCAAAAATACTGCATTATCCAGAACTGCCTCCTTGAAAACTAAAATTCTAGGAGAATTTCTGCCAGTGCTGTAAAAGTGCAGGAAAGACTGAGACAAAGCTCCCTTGCTCCCTGGAGAAGGAGAAATTGCACCAGGGTTTTCTTTCTATCAAACAAACAAATAAACAAAATACGAAAGTGTTACTCACACCAGTGTCTAAAGCACTTGGATGCAGTGAGGGGATGTCTGGAAGGGAAACAGGCCTTGCGCTGAGCTTTGGATCTATGGATCTAAGGCAGCGATTTATGGAAGTCCGCCTGAAGGTGCCTCATAAGACCCCCATTGTCCAGGCTAAAGCTCCCTCAGCACCTCCTCCCTGGCCTTGTGCTGCACCCCCTTGCCCAGCTCCCCTGTCCTTCTGTGCACACGCTGCAGCCCCTCCATGACTTTCTGCTCCCCAGGGCCCACAAGTGCACACAGCACTCCAGCTGTGGCCGCAGCGCTGCCCAGCACAGGGCCACGCTCACTGCCCTGCTCCTGCTGCCCCACTGCTTCTGGCACAGCCACCACGCCCTTGGCCTTCTTGGCCCCCTGGCCACACGCTGCCTCATCTTCAGCTGCTCAAGGCCGCCAGCCCTGCATCCTTTTGGCCCACGCAGCTCCCCAGCCACAAAGGTGCCTATTTGACTTCAGATACAGCAGGCACCATTGCAAGATGACCTTCCTGTTCTAACACCTCATGTTCCAAATAGATATCAGCCACTGCCCCTTCTCACCAGTGAGGGCTCCTTGCTGAGCTCCACGTGGTCTCTGAGCTCCAGGTGCAGCCTGTCCCCGCACTCGCTCAGCAGGTGCCTGGACACAACCGACAGGGCGCTGGCACCGTGCTTGCTCAAGTGCAGACCCTGCAGGGCCGTCACAGCCTCCGGCCTGCCCTCAGCCACTGCCCTGACAGAGTCCGCTGCACGCTCCAGGGAGGCTGAGGTGACATCAGCCCCTGCCTGCAGCTCAGCCGTGCCCTCGGTTGTTGCGGCGCTGGTGTTTCTGCGCCTAAGGCCCAGGAACCTCCGCAGTATCTGCAACAGAAAGAAGGGCAGGAAGAGGGGAACGTTCTATGGTCTGCTCCAAGCACGGCACTGGGCCACGCAGTGCCAGAAGGCCCAGCTCAGGTGGGGATGGCCACAGGTACCTGCGCTGGTCTGTGGAAGCAGCCGCGAGTGGGATCCCGCTCCAGTGTCCCATCCTTGCCCGCATCTGGCAAAGAGCAAATGCAGCCAGAGCTGAGGGGCTGCGGGAGAGGCCGGAGAACACGGCCTAGCCCGGCATGGCCCAGGCAGGGACAACCCCCGGGTGCCAAGGGAACAGAGCATGGCCAGCAGGGGCAGCCCCAGCCCCTCTTACATCCTATCTGTGGGAACATCCATAGGGGCAGGGATGGGATGGGGCAAGGGCGGCCACAGGCACTAGTCCTGCGGCCTGGCTCTGCCACTCACCGTCCTGCACTGGCTGCAACTTCTCCGGCTCTGCAGGCTGCTGCGCTGGGGAGGCTGCAGGCCCTTTCTTTTTCTTGCCCCGAAGCACCCTTAAGAGCCTGAGCACTCTGCCTGCCATCCCACTTTTTGGCCTCTAGGAGACCTTTGAGGCAGATGCCTGGGAAAAGCTGTGATTAAGGAAGTCCCGCAGTCTGGCCGCAAGGCCAGCCGCAGGAGAAATGGCTTGGAAACGCTGTGGGTCAGTGACCAAAGAGCTGGCTGTGTGGGGCTTCTCACAGCACAGCTCTGCCACGTCCTCTCCTCTCACGTGCACCGAGCACTGTGGAGTTGCTTTGTCACCGCCAGCGGCCACTTCACCATGTGTCACAAAGGGCCCTGTTCCATTCCGTTCCATGGTAACCGTGCTGTGCCGTGTCAGCAAGGGCCCTTGGACACGCGGCCAAGTGCTCTGAGGCTACCCCAACCCTGCCCCAAATGCCTCTGATTGGAACAAATCCATTGCCCCAAGCCTCTAAGACATCCTGGGACACGCCAAGCCCAGCCAAGTGCTCAGGGGAGGACTCTCCACGGTGCCAGGCCAGCACAGCCCAGCTCACTGCTGGCTCTGGAGCAGAGCAGCTTCCAGCAAGCACGGGGCAAACACATCTTGCCAAGAGTTAAAACTCACCACACAGGGGAGGTGACATGAATGTGTGCATCAAGGCCTTTGAATTCACAGCTCCCCAAGACAGCTTTGGGGCACTTGGCTGGACAAACAGGATCCGGCTCAGACCTGTGCTCAAAGGCGGGCAAGAAACCCTGCCGCAGGTGCTTGGCTTGGTCTCTGCAGGCCCAGGCAGATGCCAAAGCTGCTCTTCACATCCTTCCCCTGCCCCTCAGCCAAGTGCGAGGACTGAAGGAAACACAGGAAGTCAAATGGAGACACTTGCACCTGTCTCATTGGGGGCTCCTGGGGAAGCAGTTTCCTTGGCAATCAAGCCCCTCTTTTCCAAAGGCACTCCCCAGATGTGTACATTTCCTGGGCAACACCAACCTGCCCTTAAGTGCGGGGTGCAGAGGTTCATGGGCATCACACCATAACCAATATGATCCAGTGAAGCTAAATTTATTATTCCTAAAAGCAGTCTATTTATAATAAATCTCTACTGTCTATGCCTCTCTAGCTAATATATGATTGGTTAATCCTAGTTGTTCACACTTCTAAAATAGAATGCTGATTGGATTATCTAAGTTTTCATGTGTCTTGCTGGGGTTGTATGGCCCCCCCATGGCTCACTTTCCCAAGCTTGCTGACAAACATGCTAAGTCCTGATGATTCTTCTTCTTGCGTCTTCTTCAAGGATATACCAACCCCATTCCTGAATATGTCCATAATTCATTCTTTGTAAACGTGTCCATTATTGCAAGCAGGCTGGATTGTGCATCGGCTCAATACAGCCATTGTCTTGCAAAAACTCCTCCACCTGCAAAATATGTTCAACAGTTCCCCGCTTTTGTTTTTGCACTAGCCAGACTGATTTAAAAGCACGGTCAATTTCTTTTTGCTCACAGCGTAGTAAGCAAAGCACTATTAGCAGAAATGAAAAAAGAATGATATACAAAGCCAATAATATGTAAGATTATTTATTCATTACATAGCCAAGAATACCTAATACCAAAGCATACTAAGTCCTTGAGCCAGCCTCTTATTTCCCAGGATTTTAGCCACTCATCCAAAGAATTCTAAACAACTGTCAGATTTATCATCTTCTCCTTAAGCAATGACACTTTCTTGTCCATAGATTCAGAGTGCTCAGAGAGATTCATGCAACCCATCCCTTTAAAATCTTCACACCCGCACATCTCTCTGTGCTAGCAACAAAAACACTATTGCAGCCCTATCCTGTAATACAGCGTGGCGTATGCTACCTACATCAGTGGTAAGCTCATTCAGTATTGCAGATGTAATGTTAATTGGTTTGTCTGTCCAACAAGCCAACCGTTTGAATTGTGTAAGGGCCTGTGATGAAGCTACTCCTGGTGTAAAAAGTGATGCCGGTATAACCAAAGGCATATTCTACAATTCTACATTATCCTTACAGTCTGAGCCTAATAGATGCGCACTACGTTTTGGATATTGGAATTTGTGCCTGATGTCAAGCATCTGTTGAATGCTCGGGGCAAACAGTGTCAATTTCCCAAAATACCACAGTCCTCCTCATGCTTTCTCAGGAATCTCAGGCTAAGCTTTATCTCCACAAATGAGAAAAACTCCAGGAGATGACATCCTTGCAGATTTTGGTTTTAGGGATACAACCAATTGGCACAGTCTGCCGTGGTATTGTAATACCAGGAAGAAACAGGAGATATCCAAGTGCCATCATCACTGGCTTTTCCTGATTTCTCCCTAATCAGCTCTTTACCCCTGTGGTACTCATAGAACAAAGAGTAATTTCCTGGCACTGATCCCAAAATATCTAATTCCTGTGGTCACTGACTTGTAGTATTTAAACCTTGAACGATTGTAAATGCCTGAATTCCTAACGGATTTCTAGGGATGCTTTGTTTTTCACGCCAAATTTCTGTGATCATCCCATTTTGATTAGTGCGCCAATTTGAACAGGCCTTACTTAAGTTGCCATAAATTTGAGCTCTGGTCTAATTTCCCATTTCTTCCATTGAGTCTAAAGGAATTCCAATGAAACAGGTGCCAAATGGATCTGAAGGTGGAGCTAGTGATAGGCAGAAAGATTCCTGCCTTGTTCTGTTAGCCTATGGAACCCTCATGTTAGCTCGCTGCTTTATCTTGTATACCCCCTGCGTTTCTTAATCACTCCACTAAGCAACATTGTTAATATTTGCCAGACTGGTGCCATTGTCGCCCTTGTGGTCCATCATGCCTGCGCTTTGCCCAAACTGCTTTAGCTTGTTCTCACGCCAAATCTCTCAAGTGATGTGTTTGTGGTATTGCTATTCTTCCTCTACATTCTGTAGCTAGTATCTTGCTCTCTAGCACAATTTGATTTACTACAGCAATTAAAGCAAGTTTAAACTGCAATTGCAGTAACAATCTTTGCGTATATATTTCTATCAAAGATACATCTTAGAGAAAACTCTGATATCTTCTTGAGTTATGCCTTAAAAATTTAGCTAATGCCATTCTCGGGGTACTAGTGTTAAGTGTGTAAGAGCAGTTATTGCATATTATGTTGATAGGCTTAAATTATTGCTTTTCCCTCGGACCACTAATCAATTATGTTCTTGACAAACTTGTCGCCAAGTTTTTTAGTTACACTTGATACAATGAACCTTAAGCCATGGCTTACATGCACAACTATGCAGATACCAAGCATTTTCTCTCTTATTTACAACTTGTGAGGGAAGTGAAGGTCCATGTTGCTGGAATCCAACGAATGCCTTTATCTGTAAGTAAGCACATAGACCTTCTTCCTCTTCATTTCACTGTAGCTGGTCCTTGCCACAACCCTGCTGCTGGACTTTTGAACATGACCTGAATGCCGTCAGGCAATTCCTCCCTTGGATTATGTGTGAGGGCATGATGCACAAGAATACGTGCATCTTCCCTATCTCCTGCTGTTCTGAGCTAATTTGGCAGAAAATTGGCTTTAGCTGTTTTTTTCTCAGGGGATAACCCTGGAGTTCCCCCTTTTTGTTTTTGCAGCATGTCCTTGAACATCTGATGGGCACGCTCAATAATTGCCTGTCCAGTAGGATTGTGAGAAATACCAGGGTCATGTCAAATACCCCATAAATTACAGAAACCTTTGAATCTTAAGGAACATCAAGCAGGACTATTGTCAGTCTTAATTGCTAAGGGCACACCTAATGCGGCGAAGAAATTGAACAAATATTTCTCAACATGACGTCTCACCTGTTAAGGGAGTACCCTATAAAACACAAGCATAGGTATCAATGCAAACATGTACAAATTTTTCCTGACCAAATTCTTATACATGAGTTACATCCATTTGCCATAACTGCGAGGGCTGAGTACCCCTAGGGCTAACACCATGCCTAAACCAATGCCATCTCGTTGACCGGTCAGGACAGGATCACGCAATACTAGAAGCATCAGCAAAGGGAATAGCAAATTGTTTACCTAACATTTTTGCAGATTGATGAAGAAATACATGGGAGGTTTTGGCCTGTCAGCCTGTGCCACTTCCCTGTCACCTCAGTGCCACCATGGCCCTCGGCTGCCCCACAGCCCTCAGCCCCAGCAGCAGCTCAGGGTCAGCGTCCCTTTGGCGCCACCGCCCCCTCAGCCCCCTCAGCCCCCTCTGTCTCACCGTCCTTCAGCAGCTCCTCAGGGGACAGGGCCTGGGGCCAGCGGCAGCTCCCACCGCTCCAGGGACAGCCGGGGCTGGAAGTGCTGCTCCGCCCGGCCCGGCCGACAGCTCGGACCCAGCACAGGGACAGGGGACACAGGGGACACCGGGGCAAAAGGAAGAGGTGAAAAAGGCACCCGAGGAGGGAAAGAGGTAAAAATGCAGCCTGGGTTTACACAGCTCAATCTATGCATCTAAACTTCCACATACCTCTAACTAAATAACTAAGCATATTTCTAGAACTATATCTAAGCATCTAAATTTAAGCATCTAAATGTAGGCGTCTAAATGTAGGCATCTAAATGTAACTCTATTAATGTATAAAGGTAGATCTCAAAATCTAGAAATGTAACTAATTCTATCCTATCTAGAACAATAGAGATCAATTTAACTATATAGATGTATATATATGCACATATAAACACACCTCTGTAAATCTATAAATGTAACTATATGGATAGAGAAAGAGAATTGTAGAAATCAATAATTCTATGTGTACACTAAGGGATTCCACCCGTCTGATGCTCACAGGCTCTCCCTCTGGTCCTTCTTCCCATGCAGGGCAGCCCTCCTGACAAGGCAGATCAGCTGGAAGTCTGGGAAGCAAAGGGAACACTGGGTCAATATTGGCCTCTCTGCATTATTTGCCCTTTTGGAATTAACTGCCCTTCTATCAAAGTCTGTAAAAGATGGGCCGAAAGGCAAAATCTCACTTGGCAATTTGTAGCCTGTTCTTCAAAGAGCCAGAGTCCTTCCAGAAGTTTATAACTTGTGAAGTTTTGAAGTATCCCAATACACTGAAAGCCCTCAGTGTATTGGGATACTTTCGCAGGGCCAAGGGCCCCCATGAGAGCTTGAAACACAGACAGACCCAGCTGCCACAAAGAAGCCCAGCCTGGTTCTTTCTCTGTGCTGACAGAGACACCTCAGGGATGAACAGCTGGGTGACAAATGACCAGGTAATATTCGCTGAGGCATTTATTTATTAGCTGATGGACGTTGTTAGTGATTATAAGTATTTAGAAATAGCATCAGTTAGAACTCTTTTAGCTGCTTGTAATATAATAGAATCTATCAGCTTAAGTTTGCAATGCGTTGCTCATAGAAACAGTAGCGTAATGAATATAATATCTATGCATCACAAATGGAAACAATTGTGTGATGAACATATTGTGTTATAGACCCTAGCAAAACATAACGGGAAAAAAGGCTTGTGTGTAACTAAAATCAGTGTAAGGCTGTCCACTGACCAACCTGTCCAAGTGATAAAATAATCCTGACACAAACCAGAGCACCAGAGGACAATTAGAGAATGTCATGTGAAATTTAGGGAGAACCTACTAAAGCCTTATCAGAGGATGTGAAACAGCAGGAGACACAAGCAGAAATAAAATATGTTGACCTGATGCACAGGATGTCATGCAGTAAACCTGAGTGCGAAGCAGTCAAATTAAGGAGTTCCCAAAAGATCAGAAAATTCCGAAGAATGCTTGAAAAATTCATGAAACACATGAATATACTTGCCTCTCAGCAAAGTAACACCATAAAGCTAACACTGACACTTAGCACCAGGTGTTGTTTGGGTGTTAGCCCCGAGCACCACAGTGCTGCAAATATTGTCTTTTTTTATCCTATCAGTATTAAAATTTAATAATTCTAAGCAGTGAATTCTGTTTCTCACAGCTGTGAAGGAAAGAGCTCCCTAACAGGACTGCAGGCAGCACCAGCTTTGCTCAAGGATGCAGACCCAAAGTGCTCTCTCTCACCTTTAGCTCTCACTAATTTTAAGGGGTGATTTCAGATTTTCGTTGAGCTCCTGGATTTGTGACTAATTATTTCCTTGGCCTCAGAGCTTCTGCTGCTTGTATTTTTAATGTATCTCACTACAGCTATCAGCAGAGTGGCACTACATGGATTTAATGCTTGGAGACAAAAAGCTCAGATCTCTACACTGACCTTTTGCTGGGCTTTTCCTCTCTTGCTTCAAGAGTCACTCAGGGTTGCCTCCAGAGCACTGACATCCTGCAGCAAACTTATCCACGGACATCAGCACAAAACTGGGACACCTGGCTTGGTGACACAACTGCCACAAGGTCAGGTTTATTCCCTGCTCTCTTGCCCCAGCAGAGGACTCAGTGTCAGAGCCTCTGGAGAAGCGTGGAGGGCAGGGCTCAGGCAGGTTGTGCCCGTGCACGATTTGAACTCAAGGCACCAGGAAGCACCAAGCCTGCAGACAGGAACTCAACCCTTCTCATCTCCCTCACTGCCAGAGGCAGGCTCAGAGCAGCCATCTCACCCCTCTCTGAACAGGTGGGGCCTCTGTCCTTACCAAGCTCCTCGCGGTCCTGGGAATTGTTCCTGGGCTCTCGGTGCCAGGCAAAGCTCCCTCTGCTGCAGCTCTGCCCACAGGCTCCCCTCCTGAAGACTCAGGGGCAACAATAATATTGCCCTTGAAAGAGAAACAGACAGGCAGAAAACCTTCCACCACTTACAAAAAACACCTGGTCCAACAACTCCATGGCTCACACACTTCATCCCTTCTTCCTAACAACAACTCTGGGACCCAAAGCCCTTCAACAGTCAGAAAAATTGACTTCTCAAACACAGTCCAAAAGCTGTCAGAGCTGACAGTGTTGAACATGGGGGTGACACTGAACACATGGAATGGCTGCTAAGCAGGAGTCCTGCCAGCTCCTGGCAAAGGGATGTGCTCCTTCCTCCACAGCCCTGAGCACAGCAGTCTCATCCAGGCTGCAGCTTGGCAGGGACAGCATGGGAGCACACATCTCTTCCCACAGAGATGCCCAAGAGCAAGGGGAAAGAGCTCTGCAACATGGACAGCAAGACTGGCCAGTTTGCCCAGCTGAGGATTTCCCAGATGGAAACTGGACTGCAGGCAGCAGCTTACTGAGAGGACAAGAAAGCTGCAGCTGCAGCCCAGCCCCAGCCAGGGCTCTGGGAGCTCCCACACGCACGGCAGGGCTCACACAGCAGCAGCAGCTGCAGCCCAGCCCTTGCTTTGCCTTGGCCTTCCCACCCAAAAGAGGCACAGCCCACATCTGCTGCTGCAACAGAGGCACCTCTGGCGTGCCCCTCCCGGCCCGGGACACTGGGCCTTCAGTGCCACTTCCCCAAACACTCTTCTCTTTTTCCCATCAAACAAAGCCCCTTAGAACCTACAAAGCTTCCACTTCCTCCCCACAAATGCTGCTGCATCAGCGGTTCTTCCCAGTACATAAGCAAAAGATACCGCGGGGTACGGAGGGCAGAGTTCTTGACCCTTGCCACTTCACGTATGAGCTTGCCAAGTGATAATCATCCCTTATACGCCATATGTCAATACCATCTTCTCCTATTTTCGGTTCGTCACTTTTCTGTCTCCGCCTTCCTCACCACCTTTACCACACATGCGCCACCACTCGGTTTGGTGGTCGCACAAGTCTTCGGGGGTCGTCACTGATGAAGGCCCTATAGTCTTCTTCGTTGTCCTTTAATTCACCTTTCGGTTACACATGCGCATCAAGCCAGTATATAGCCAGTAAAGCCAATGTAAGCCAAGACTAAGGTATCACTCCATCTACATATCAAGGCAATAAATCCCTTAGAATTAGCATTTGTTGGGACCAAACCAGGTTCTTGCTCATTTTTAGCACCTGTATCTTCAGCTTCTTTCCTGTGGTCCTTGAGAACAGCTGCTGGGAAGGGGGGTGGAGCCCCTTCTCTCCCTCTCTTCTTTGGCATTACAACTTTTTAACTATTTATTATTCTCAAATATTAATTACTCTATCAATA
Organism: Melozone crissalis; assembly: GCF_028551555.1. NCBI lineage: Eukaryota > Metazoa > Chordata > Aves > Passeriformes > Passerellidae > Melozone > Melozone crissalis. The sequence goes on along the minus strand of NW_026535783.1, from coordinate 12,653,325 downwards.
TCAATTACTGTTTCAAATTTTATCAGCACGAATGATACCTATTTATCACAATAATGGAGCTCTGCGCATTGTGTTTTAAGGCTTACAAGCAGGTATAGTGTTTGAAAGAAGCAAGCAGTGTTTTAACAAAAGCTACGTGTGCTTATAGTGGTTGCACAGAACTACTGTCAATATGCTTTTGCTTTGTGTGAGCGGTCAAAAAACTTTTCAAGTAAGTTGTGCCATTAAGTTCATTGCCTCCAGCCAGGGATGTGAGCTGCTGGCATCTTCCCACTGTAACAACCATGTCATGAGACTGATGCTGGAAAATAAACAGCTCGGGGCGCGTTCCTCAGCAGTCCCGTCCGTTTCGTGATTCGTACAGAGACCCGCGGCCAGCAATACTCAGCTGAGGACCAGAAGAGACCGGAATAGCCCGGGCACTGCAGCTTCACTGCAAGGCATCCGGCAGCCTTGAGGGTACAAAGCGAGCACAGGTCGCAGCTCCTCGTGTCCGGAGCGAGCCCGGAGCAGCTCTCCCAGGCCGCAGCCCCGCCCAGGCCCAGCTCCGGGCGCAGCCGGGGCCGCTCCGCCTGCGCGGGGCCGCTGCCGGGGCGCTGTGGCGGCTCCTCCCGCGGGGCGGAGCTGAGGCGGCCCCGGCGGCCCCGGCCCGGCCCCGCTGCGCTCCGAGCGCGGCCCCGGAGCGGCCCGGCCGAGGCGGCGAGGGACGGGCGGCGAGGGGCCGGGGGCATGGGGCGCTCCGGGAACGGGCGGACATCTCGGCAGAGGGGAGAGAGACGTGGCAGAGGGAGGAGTGAGCGGGAGAGGGGAGAGATGCTGGGAGGAGGGGGAAAATCCCAGGAGAGAGGGACGAGCCCAGGAGTAGGGGAGATCACGGGACGGGGGCGGGGGTGAGATCCGTGCAAAGGGTGGGTAGCCTTCCAAGAGGGTAGAGGCGGGGAAACAGGAAAGAGCCCTGGGAGAGGAGGGAGATCCTAGAAGAGGGAAGTGTAATCGGGAGAAGGGCAGATCCAGGGAGACGAATAAAAGCACTGGCTACAGCCCGGGAAAGGAGGGAGCTTGGGACAAAAGGTAGCTCGGGACTGGGGAAAAGCCGAGAGAGGAGGCAGAACCCAGGAGACAGGGGACAACCTGAGAACGGGGGGACATCCGGAGTAGAGTGGAGAGGGCCTGGGAAAGGGGGGAAAGACATGAGAGAAGAGAGCCCGGTGGGGGGAGCCCAGGAGCGGAGGCTCCTGCAGGCGGACTGGGAACCCGGAGAGCCCGGAATCACGGAGTCCTGCAGGCGGGCCGAGAACGGGCGCGGGTCAGTGCGGTTCGGGAGAGCGCGGCTGCGGGGCTGGCTCCGCAGGCGGAGGCGCGTGGAAAGCGCTGCTCGGCAGCCCCGGCGGCGCTGAGAGCACAGCCCTGCCCGGGGAGGCAGCGCCACGGGCGCCGCTCGGCTTCCCAGCCCGGCCACGGCACCGCTCGGCTTCGCCGCCGGATCCGCGGCAGCTCGGAGCATCGCTCCCTGCCCGGGCCCGAGGCTCACCTGCGCCAAGTGCACCAGCGCATCGCCTCTGCCTTGACAACCCAGAGCGAGCAGTGCCCGGCAGGGACTGCAGATCCCCATTGGTGGCAGAGAAAGAAGAGCAAGGAATCTTCCATGGGAGAACCTAGGCAATAGGATGGGGTGTCACTGTCCAATGTGTTCAGATGCACTCACAATGGTACTATTGCTCTTGCCTCAGAACATGTAAAAGAAGTGGGCAGGCACAAATCAGCAGCTGGTTGCAATATCCAGGGATCAGTTATCAGAAGAAAATGCTACGCAACTGCTGGAATGCTTAATGGATGACTGATTACCCTTTGCCAAGTAATCTGGACTTGTTAGGCGCAGCATACTTATGTTTAAAAAATAACTCTAGAGCTATTCTTAAGAAAATTTTGAAGAAAGGCTCATACACCCACATTTTAATGCAGTTGCTGTGGGTTTGATAAATGAAATCTGCTTTAATGTGTTGATGTTCCTAAAGATATGTGGGGGTTTTTTTTCACACATGCATGCATGCTAAATTTGAGAATCTAAGGTAAGGTCTTTTTATAGGGGATATGGAAGAGACAGGTCTTCAGCCAGCAATATGTCAGTGAGAGACAGCTGAGCGATGATTACTGAGAAGAACAGCCCTGCAATAGAGGTGTGAGCTGCATTGCACAGCGCTTGCTGTGGGCCAGAGAGCACAAAGCAGGCTGGCCTGGTGGGCCTGAATATTTCTGCCAAACACTCTGCATCTCACACCTTTGCTCGGGCTCAGTGCAGAAATGCAGGATTGCAGGCGCTTCCTCCCAGAGCTGCGTGAGGCGCTGGCTCCTGCAGATGGACCCTGCCAAGCTGTCCCTGCCTCACGCTGGCCTCGCTTCCCCTGGCACAAGAGCCGGGCCTGAAGGAGGCTGCCCTGTGCTCCAGCCTGCCGAGCAGCCACGATCCCTGCCCCGGTGCCCAGAGTGCTGCACACACTGCTGACCTTTGCCAGGAGTTGCAGAGCAGCCGGCAGAAGAGGAGGAATCCTCAGGCAGCCCAGCGGCCCTCGGCTGCCCTTGGCCTTTCTCTGCTCCTGGGCACACTCCAGAGGGCCAATGCCTCCAGGCTGGGCTGTGTCCAGCACGGCTGCGCTTCCTCTCGGCAGCTGCCAGCTGCCACCTGGGCTCTGAGAGTGGAGGATTCACCCGCTGCCAGGAACAGGCACCCAGGGCCCGGCTGCTGCCTCTTGCAGCTCCAAGGGCCTCCTTCCAGCCTGCCTCTGCCGGGGCTCAGCCTCCTCCGGCCTCTGCCGGGGCTCTGCTGGGGCTCCACCCCAGGCAAGGCCGGGCCCACTCTCACCTCCCAGGCGCTGACAGCTCTGCACCACAGGAGACCTTCCTGAGCACCCTCTCTAATCTTTCTGCTTTCTCACTTGAGGAAGGCTCTCCTCCAACCAAAGGGATTATTGCATTTTGGGGTACAAATCCAAGTGGTAGGAGCCCCAATGTTCTCCAGTCACAGCTGAAGGCCAGCATCTGCTCAGAGTGTTGAGCTGCCTCATTCTTCTTTTGGTTTTGCTTTCAAATGCCATTGCCCTTTCTGCCTCAAATAGAAATACCAAAGCTGCCCAAAAACAGACCAGTGGGCCAGATTCCAAAGGCAGTGTTCTCAGGAGAGGATGAATGAAGAACATCCTTCTTCCCCACTTTCACACCATGCCAAAGACACCGTGTCACTTTCCACCTTTAAGAAACAACAGACAATTCAGAAGCAATTCTTGAGCGTATTCGCAGAGTGAGAAGGAAGGGAATCTTCAAGGTGAGTTGTGGTTTCAGAAACTGTATTCATTTCCAATCCTACTCTGCAGTCCTATTAGACAATCCTACTCTGACCCTAACCTTAACCTTAATCCTAATCCCAATCCCAATCCTAATCCTAATCCTAATCCTAATCCTAATCTACAATCCTGCTGTAAACTGGTTGACGAATAAATGGTCCTGATGTGATTATCACATTGTTGTCTCTCTCCTCTTCTTCCCTGAAACAATCAGCGGCACCAGGCTGGACGCAGGCTCAGCAAATGTTACAAATGGATGCTGCCAAAAGGGAAAAAAAACAAATCAACAAAAAATACTGGACCATGACTTTCCAAGCTCAGTGCTTCACAGGATTCCTCTGGCCTATAGAAGGATGCAGGAAGAGGACGAATGGGACCATCTATACCTCCATCTTTATGTGCCGGACTTTGCCATCACAGGCAAATGTGGCCCAGAATCCCACTCATCCATTTATCCAGGTGTCTTCATCTTGCTAGGATTTTTGCCCTGCCAGTGCTTTAGAAACGGTGCTTTCTGTCCTTGGAGTTTCTTCTTTTCAGGAATTTCTAAAGCCTCACACTGGTCCCTCTCTTTGAAAGACAGGCACTGTGCTGATTCCCACAGGGAGACAGAGCAGTGTCTACCTTTCCATGGCCTGCCCCTCATGTGCTGGATGGCTCCTTCCTTCCCAGCAGGGCCAGCTCAGTGGCACTGGGCCCTGCAGTTCCCTCTCTGCCACACAACCCGGCAGTAACCCTGGCACAGTTCCCGTCTGCTTGAGCGTGCCAGGCAGCAGATGGGGCTGGGACAAGTCCCTCCCAGCTGTCCCTGTTTGCGTGGCAGAAACCTCTAAGGGTGGGCTGTGGGGCGCAAACCAGGGCCCCTCAGAGACTCACAGTGAGCCCCCCAAGGCTCCTCCTGCCCACGGCCAAATCTCTGACCCCTAGGCTGGGACTGGCTTCCTTGGGTTCCTGCACCACCATTTCATGTCTCTGTACCCTGCATTGCTCTACTTCAATTCTTTTGCCATTAGATAAAATTGAACACCCCACCAAATGACAAAAGAGGGCGACCAAACCATCCAGAGGAGCTCCCTGACTCAGGAAATGCAGAGAGAGATGGAGTTACTCAGTTTTGTGAAGAACAGGCCCCAGGGGGACTTTATTGCCACTTTCCAAGACTTCAGAGTGGCTTTGAAGAAAGTGGGGGACATCTTTTTTAACAGGGCCACTTACAATAAGATGTGGGTAAATATTTTGAAACACAAATAGGATCTAATCAGAACTTGTTTACTCAGAGCATGGTGCCACGCTAACACAGGTTGCCCCAAGAGCTTGTAGGTGCCCCATCCCTGCAAGCATTCCGGTTCCAGTGGGAAAGGGCTCTGAGCAACCTGATCTCTTTAAAGATGTCCCTGCTCATTGCAGGACACTTGCACCAGAGGACCTTTACAGGGCCCTGCCAGCCCAGCCCAGTCTAGGATTCCTCACCATTTTCATTTGAAGAGCACCAAGAATGGAGGTGAGGAGGAAGGGGGCTCATGTGATGCCTTGGACTTGAGTGGAGGAGGAGCCCATCCCTCCGAGCCTGTTTCAACTGCAGCCCCTTCACATTTTACCTGCAGGAGCTCCCTGGCAGACCAGCGCTGCTCCTCGTCTCTTTGCAGGCAGCAGCTCAGGAAGTCACGCAGGCAAGGCGAGAATCGGTTGGGCTGCTGCAGCCGTGGGGTCCCTACTGTGGCTATCAGTTGTGTAGCCTGGAGAAAAAGGAGACACCAGGCTCCACTTGCTGCTTTCGCATCTCTAAGTGCTCTCCCACCTCCCTTAGTTTAACCTCTGTTCTTCAGTGGCAGTTTCTGCCCTGGCAGAGACCCAGAGATCATTTTCCTTTACCAACCAAACACCCAAACCCTGATGCAGCCACAGCTTTTCCACCATCCCGAAGATCTTGCCTTGGCAGCTGATTTCATTGGCTGACCTTGTTAGTGGGAACTACATCAGTAAAAGCACATTTGCTTCCCTAAGGATTCACACCAGCTTGAGAGGCTTTTTGGAAGAGGGACTGTGCTATACAAACTAATTTCAAGGGTTAGTACATGAAAGGCATGTCTGCAGTGCTTGTTGGTCCTTAAGCGCACTTGCCCAAGAACAAAACTCATCATACTTTTTGTGCTTTTCTTGAAAACAATGGTCATTGGAAGGAAAGAAAGGGAATCCATCAATTAATCCCCAGGTAAGAAAATCAACATTTGCAATCTCATCTTCAACAGAGACACATTTAGATGCCTGCACAAATGTATTGGGATGAAAATTCCTGCTTGGGCACAAAGAGGCCACCTGTAGCTCTGTCTCTCAGCAGTGTGAAAATTGCAGGTTCCCATTTTGCAGCCAAAGAAAAATTGTCATGGTCAGAAGAAGGAGTGGTGCCATCCCTATGGCCACCCTCTGCTCACTTGGCTGCTCAGGTCAATGCATTAATGGTAGGCCCATGCCAGAAAGAGCCAGGAAACAAAGGGGAGGCTTTGGCAGCCTGTCCGCATCACCAGGCTCTGGCTTGGTGACACAGAGAATGTGCCTTTGGCTAGGAGAGAAACACGGTGACTGAGTGTTTCAGCAGCACTGTACAAGAAGCAGATGAGACTCAGTGGTCTTTACACTCTCATGCCCAGGTTTCAGGCATGTTTCCCAGTGAGAAGAAACTGTACAGGGAGTTAGGCTCATCTCTAAAGACCACAGTTTTAGAAACTTTGTTGGGTTTGTGTTGCCTTCCTTCCTTTCTGGAAAGATAACAGCAGTTGTCAGATGCTTCTTTTCTGCTATTAAGGCCATCTCCACAGCCAAAGGACTGGAAGCACTTAAAAGCCAAAGCATAGTGTTGCCTGAGAATAGAGTTTGTTTGGAGTTTGTTTGCATGTGGTAAGGCTTGAGTTCCCCCACTGCTGCAACCACAACTACAGCAGATGCTGATCTGTTGCAGGCACATTTTTAGGAGGGGTCCTTGGTGGAAGTAGTTCAGGCAGATGGCAATGGGCTTTTGTCCAATGGCACGCAGGACAAGGGACAGGTGAGAAAGAGAGTGGGATCAGTGAGTATTTGCTCCTTACCGTGATGGGACTTTGGTTCCAGTAGGGAGGTTCTTGCTCTATCATTTCAATCCCCACAATTCCAAAAGACCATATGTCCACTTTGGGACCATATGGTTGACCTGTCAGCACTTCGGGCGCCAGCCACCAAGGAGTCCCGACTACCGAGCACCGTCTGCTCTGCTGTGGGCTGAGCTGAGTAGAGAGGCCAAAATCACCTGAGGAGAAAGCAAAACATTGTTTTTATTTGAATTCTGTGCAATTAGGAAAGCAAGCCAAAGAATTCCCCAGTAGAAGTGTTTGAAAATGTGCTGTTGAATCTCCTGGCATTGGCGACTTTTAAACTCCCCCCATTTTTTACACTGTCTCCAGTAGTGTCTTTTGTTCTTTGGAAGCTTTAGACTTGTAACTCCCTCCCTCGGGAAGGGACACACACAGAGCAAGGCCACTCTTGACTGCTTGTTCCTTCTCCTATCTCTGTGCACGTTGCAACTGTGCCCTCAGCTCACAGCGGGTGTCCCTGCGCTGCCACCAGCACCATTTTTGGGGAGCTGGCTGTCACTCCAAGCAGCCCCACCCCCACATCCCTGGAATGCTGCTCCTGACCAAGAATACACTGACCCAGCTTGACAGAACCATCGGTTTTGAGAAGGATGTTATCACTCTTCACATCTCTATGGATCACATGGTTTGTGTGAAGAAAACACAGTCCATGCAGGCACTGAGAGAGAAAACAGAAAGAGGAGGGCAAAAATGAGTGATGTGATTTCATCCCATAAGAAAGGCAACAAAGAATCCAAAAGATTCCCTCTCCAGGGGAATGGGCAGTAATGGCAGAACACAGTGCCACTGAGAGGAAGTGCTTGGTGCTCCAACACTTGCAGAGCAGGACCTTTCTGAGGAAAGGCATGTCAACTTCTGAAAGAGCAACAGCCACGATGCAAACCAGCCAGGATGACTGCTGCTGCAGTGCATGTGCTCAGAAGCAAAGAGCCTTTTGGCTGCACTCCTGTCCTTGTATGCTGAGGCCTGAGAGATACGAGTCTCTGTCTTTTTTCTTTGCTGATCATTTCAAATCCTGCCACCAGCACCTTTGCTTTCACAGGCAAGGAATGCAGTGAAGACAGACTCCAGGCAAACATTTAGAGAGGCAAGGTGGAGAACAGCAAATAAAAAGACATGAGCCAGAGCAAGAATACAACAGCAGGAGAGAAGAGTATTGGCACTGAGTACAGGGAGTGCAGGGGCACTGGCAGGCCTTTCACTTGAGATGCTTTTACTTGCCCATAGCATAGCAGCAACACAGAACCAAAGCTTGGCACAGGAAATCACTGCAGGTCAGAGCCCCTGTTTCCCAGACAATCCTGCCCAAGCCCTTGGAAACACAGATGGGATTGCTGACCTCCCGACTGATGGCTGCTGCCTCATCTTCATACAGGGAGGTCGTGCTGAGGATATCGTTCAGGGTGCCTCCGTCCATGTACTCCAGCACCAGCCAGAGTTCCTCACCCACAACGTAGCTGAAAGAAGGAAACAAGGCCCTGGAGATGAGCATGCATGGCTACGTTGATTTCTGCTTCCAGGTTTCTTATTTCCAGATGCCTTTGTGACAAGGACAGAATCATAGCAATACATATTCTCTCTTGGCTGTGCATTGTTTGCAATCTGTGCAGTCTCAAGGAGAAAGGCACAGCTGTGAAAAAGGAGATGTCTTAGATGGCTAACAAGTGAAAAATGCAGTTTAGAAACAGCCCAGATAAAAAACCTGTCAGGCATGGTGTTTCTGGAAAGAAGCACCTAGTCTTCCTGGCATGCCCAGCAATGGCAAAGAGTGGCAAAAATCCAAGGGAAATCTATTTTAGGAGTGTTCATCAGCACTTCAGAAACTTGAAAAAATCAATCCTAAATAAATGTGGAGGCAGTAAACTTCGAGGCTGACGACTAAGGAAGATACAGCTGATCCAGGTATTGAATAATTTTGGAATAATTTTCAAACTAGGTGTGCCAGGGAAGACTCATGCAGACAGGATGCACTCTCTTCTCATCCATTGGAGATGAGTAGAGAGATAGGAATAAATAAAAATTAACAACTCTACTTTCTGCCACTGACCAAAGTGGGTTTTTAACCTCTCATGTTTGCTGTATGTAAATGCACACATGGGATAAGACCATAACCACTCACCTGTCTAAATAATTCACAACATTGGGACTCCTGTACCTCTTCATGATTTGGATTTCATTAACACTTCGTTCCATCCTCCTCGGTCCTTGAATATCTATTTTCTTTATGGCCACCTAAAATGACATTGAAAATCAGTAACTTGAGCAGTTGGTGGCAAGAGACACCAACGCTCCTGGAGCAAGTGATTTTGCAATGACACAGCTGAGCTGTGCCAAACTGCCTGGTGATTAGGCACTGCAGTAATTAGGAACTGACATTTCAACAGCCCATTTCTCTTCTCCCTTGGGAGCTAGTTACAGGACACGTGGGGCCACTGACATTTTGCCTTGTCCACTTGGTAACAGTTGTGTCTCAACTATCACCCACAGACGTCTGACCACAATCTCTGCTGCTCTTTCTAGGATTCACAAGAAGTAATCAATGCCTTAATACTCTGTGGATACACCTTGGGCTATGGGCAGGGCTTAGGGCTTTTAGGGCACCTTGCAGATCTCTCCCTATGTGCAGTTGCCAAGTGCAGCACTGCAGGTGGCTAAGGAACTACCAGTAACTTTCCGAAGGATTTGCTGGCAGCCAGAATCGAGAATTCAGGACTGTGAAGCTGTAGCCACAAAGAGCAGGGAGGTGCTCTAAGGCACCACCTTTGTTTTAGCAATGGAGAGCGAGTGAGCGCGTCCTTGTCTGAAAGGAAACGCTGCCCTGCGTGCCTTCCTTCCGGCAGCTGAGGAGGACAAAGTGCCAAATGTATTTTGCAGGCTGGCACCAGTCTGTGCTTCTTGTGCCTTTTCAGCACGGCTCCAGCCAAAGCTCCATCCACAGCTCACACCAGAGGGGAAAGCCCCTCAAGAGCAGCAGAGTCTGCAGGGGCTCTTGACATTTACCTCTCCTCCTGTGGCAGTGTCGAGTGCTTTAAACACCTCTCCAAAACTCCTAGAAACAAAAGAGAAGCAGAGAAAGGAGAAGCCATTTAGATCTTGCACTGAAAGCCAGCCCACACAGGAGATCTGTGCTGTAAATGCCTAAAACCTGCAGGACACTGGAAGCATGGAGATGTCCTTGACAATGCCTTCTGAGCACACTTAGAAATTCTGATCAGCTCTGACAATCTAAGCCCAGTGCCTGAACACATTTGCAGCTTGTCTGACTTCATACCTGATACCTATTCCACCAGCAAAACACTTGATGCATAGTTATGTAAAATTAGCATTGCTTGGACTCACCCACTGCCAATATTTTCCAGTTCAATGTATTTGATAATAGGATTTTCCATCTTCACCATTCTCCCTGAGGGAAACAAAATGCAAGATGTTCACTTTAAAGCAGAGATCCCACCTTCTCGGAGATACAAAAGGCAGCCGCACTGTCTGGGGCTCTGAGTTCTCGCTTGGTTACCCAGCTCTGAGCTGGCTAACAACAACAGGAACAGGTACTGGAACAACAAGTAGAGCACATCCACAGTGCAAGTCTGGCTGGCACAGAGACTGATTTTTTGTATCATTTGAAGTGAGAGACCTCTTGACAGCAGAGGAGTCTCCCCTCAGAGGAGACTGAGACCAGAAGAGAATACCTACCAAGGCAAGTAAGTTTGTCATCTAGAAACATTGAGGAGAGCTGGAACTAACAGTGCCTTTTTTTTCTTGGGAATAAAGACTGCGAGATTTAGAAAAGGTTTCTGACTTGCTAAGATTAAATGCACCTGGACATCCAGAATCAATTGCTCTGAACATTTGCCAAGTTCAGAACAGGAGGAATACTGCCAAGTGTTCCCATCTTTTCCACCTTGCAGCAGTTTGCCAGAAGAATGCCTCGGCGTTTGTAAACCAGAGCAGCTCATGCCAGAACCAATTGCGACGGGGCTTTCAGCTTTAGGACCCTCACCCTGACAGCGCGGATCAGTCGCTCCCATTGCACTCGCCCTCTCGGCACCGCACATGTCCCCATCTTCCCAACTCGGCAAGGCGGGCACGGGCACAGAGGACAGCAGTGCTCCTCAGGCACCCCTGTGACACAGACAGCTGCCCAGAGGAGTTGCTGACCCTCTTGTGAGTCCAGGCCGTGCGAGGCAGAAGCCGGCCCAGAGAAGGGGCTGCTGCCTCAGGCAGCTCCGTGCTGCAGAAGCCGGGCGGCAGCGGGACCCTCCCAGCTAAGGAAGGCTCCAGCCTCTGCAGTCCCTCCAGCCCCCAGGGGCAGGGCAGCGACCACAACAAGGCTGGCAAAGCCCAAGCATGAGCACTGACAGGCACTGATGGGAAGAAGCCAGAGCCAGCCTGAGCCCCGTACAAGCTTTTGCCCCCATTCAGGACACAACAGGATGGGCTTTGAGATCAGCCCCACCGAGGTGTGGATCAGTGCCCTTTTTGTCCCAACAGGTGATGGTAGACACAGAATCCACTGGGCTCTCTTCTCAAATCTACCAGGTCTTATCTCAGAGCACAGCACTGGCAGTTATTGCGGGGGAGAAGCAGATTCATTGGGTTGTGCTGCAGAATCACAAAGGGCTTGATTTGTCCTCCTGGAGACTGATCTGAGCTGGGATTCTACCAGTGGCTAGAACTAAGGCAGTCACAGCCATCTGCTGATGCAGGAACAATTCCTGCTTCTGCCTTCGGCAGAGAGAGAAGCCCAGGCAATCTCCAGCCAGTCTAAGCTGCCCTCAGAGGCAGCAGGAACACCCAGAGCTCTCTCTTGCCGCCTTGGAGCAAAGCCAGCACTTCTGTGACACTGAAGTGAGGAGAACCCTTTGGTACAGCTCTTCTGACATGTGCACACAATACACTGTCCCTCAGATAAGAAAGATAGCAGACGTACTGTGTTGCTCCAGGGAGTCACCCGCCATCTCCAGGTACTGAGCAGCAGCTGGGTCAGCACGGGAGGTGAACCAAGTGCTCAGGCTCCACGTCTTCGGCTGGGGAGCAAAGGCTCCTTGGGACGGCTCTGCTGCAGCAGCTTCAGTGTCAGAGTTGGTGTAGATCTGAGAGAAGAAATGAGTTGATGTCAGGAAGGTGTGGCAGAGATTGCCCTGAAATGCAAGAGAGATTGCCATTTGAAATGCAAGCCCTTAGGAAGCTGCTGTCAGCCACATGCAGAGCTCTTCAACTGGATTGCTTTGGATGTCCACTTGTGAAACCAAATGCTCAAAACCAAAGGCTGGTTTTACTCAAGTTCATAGCCACTTTCTTGTTCTAAAGGATGACTGCAGCAACGACAGCTCCACTTCCTCCCAAAGACTCCTTTCCCCCTCCTAGGTCTGCAGATATATTTGCAGCTCCTCATTCTCATGTTCTACCTCCTGACATGAAATTCTCTTTTTCTGCACCTTCCTTGGGACGTGCTTATCCTGCAGCATCTCTGGATGGTACAGTTCCTGGGCCTCATGCCAGCTTCGGGGCTCTTGGTTGCCCATCATTTGCTGGAACTCTCTGCAGGCTGCCAGGTAGGATGGTGAACCTTCCACCTGAAGTCAAACAGAACAAAGCAGTCAGAGACTACAGCTTGTCCCCGTCAGCCAGGAGTCATTGACTGGGAAGAAGGTAAAGGACAGGAGCAGATTAACAAGGGATACAGACAGCTTGTAGCTCGTATTCCAAATCTATGTGAATGACCATGTTCACCTGCAAAAACACCTCAAGAAACAAGGTCACCTGGAAGAAGCCTGCAGGAGTTCATTGGGATGACTGCTGGCTAAATGGCCAAGGGAGTAATGCCACTGTCTAGAGCATCAGCTGAGATTCAGCAGAGCAGGAAGTGTCCTTGAGAGCAGCTCTGACAGAGGCCTCATCAGGATGGCACTCAGAGGCAACACCCCACCCCCCTACTGCTCTGCACTGCAAAGGCAAGGAGGGCAGAAACCACCCCTTGGGTGACTGCAGTGCCTATTGATATTTCACTCGCTTTTCTAAAGCCTTTTGCTCCTGAAAGAGGCAATTAATTTTCTCTTTGATGATTTTGATTTTTTCATCTGTCCTCTTCTTCCTTGCCTTGATCCTAGCCTCAGTTTCCTGCAGCTGTGCCGGCACCTGTTTGTCCATGCTCTGTAAACAACAATGGAAAGGACTCTCTTTCACGAGTGGAGTGGCTGCCATTCTTTCATTCACCTGTTTTTGTTGACTGTCCCTCTGCAAACGGAGATTCTTCTCCTCTTGGATAACTTCATTCCCCCTCTTCACTGCCATGTCACTCTGAGCTTCGGGCAGCTCTGCTTGTGGTTCTACCTGGATGTTCTGTGCACACAAATGCAGAGCAAGTGACTGGGAGCTGCCATCAGACTCAGCGTTTCCCTCTTTTAGCCTCAAAATCACATTGATTCAGCCACTTCTTTCTGCTTCCCTACCCACATCTGCTCCCAATGTAACCCTCCTGTCCCAGGGCTGTTCTCTGCAGATTCCAAGGCTCTGTGCTTCCAGTGCCTGTGGGCATCGTGGCCTCCTCAGTCCCAAGAGCTGTTGTTTATGCCCTTCTTCCTGCCCTTCCCTCTGTGCCCTGGCAATTCAGGCTTACCTGGCCTTTCTCCTGTGGCACTTCCACCTGCTGCCCGAGCTGCTCTTCCTGCTTTCGGGCTGGGAACAGCTCTCCCTGAGTCTGGCATGGTGTCTCTGATGAAGCACTCTGCTCCTGCTCTCTCTCTAGAAGCACCTGCACAGAAAGCAAGAGAAGATGGGTTTCAGCTTCCCATATGACCTTTGTGGGCCAAGACCCAAAGACTGCTGGGTTCACACGTTCCCAAAGCACTGTGCTGCTGCTCTGCTGGGTCATTTTCTGTTCAAGGGGAGGCACAGATTCCAAAGTGGCCCTGGCCCTACAATCAGGGGCCATCTGGGACTGAAGCTGCAAGAGCCTCTCAGGCAGCTGACAGGGAAGGTGTGGCATTTCTCAAGGGTCTGGTGAGGGCCTCCCTCTGCTTGTGCCATGTCCTGTTTGTCTCTCCTGAAGGGATGCGTTTAGGTGAGCATTGCATCTTCCACTGCTTTGGAGCAGAGCCAGGAAGATTCAAATAGATAGATAGATAGACAGATCTCACTTTTATAATCTCCCTTTACTACACTGTGGGATTTACATCCTTTGAATGGAGAGAGATATAATTTTCTCTGCTAGGTTTTTTTTAAGAGAAGGTAGTGAGAAACTTAGAGAAGAAGAGAAAACAATTATTATCTCTACTTGCTGTTCTTGTTGTTTAGTACATGAAGAATGTGTATAGTGATTGTTTACTGAAAGTGATTTGTTAATTGCATTTTAGGGATAGTTGTTTAGATTGATTAGCTAATTAGATAAAAGACTGTATGGAGACAGTCACTAGTTTTTCTTTAGTATCTTTTTAGTATAGTATTTCTTTACTATAGTTTTAACATAGTACTAGTGTATTATAACGTAGCTTAATAAAGCATTTGTTTAAACTTCTAAATCACACAGTCAAAGCACATTTTTTGCCACGTGGGGGTCACCCTGAATCAATAATGTCCTTTCTGTCGCTACACACATCAACAGTCGGTTGCAGTGCCCCAAACAGAAGCCATCCTGAACTTGCTCTCCTGTTGCTTCAGTAACCCACACTCTTGGGGAATCTGGAGCATGTGGGTCCTTATGGAATGCAATCAGACTCAGAGCACTGCACTAAGAACTGCACTCTTTGTGCATCTCTGCTCGGGCAAGTTCTTCTCTTGCACTTGACCACACTGATGGTGCTAAAGTGGCTGGAATCAGAAATGCAGTCCAGCCCTTCCCACCTCCTCTAATCTCTGAGGGCCAGCTGGAATGCAAGGGCATTGATTTCCTGCTCAATTCCCAAACACAGCACACACTGATTCCCTGGGCTGCCAAAAGACATGGGAGCCGTTGACTGGAAAATGATGGGCAAGCCCTACTGGCTGGTCTAGCACCAGAACAGCTCATTCTGCACCAACATCCCTGCCCCAAACTATGTGTTCTTGTGCAAAAATACTGCATTATCCAGAACTGCCTCCTTGAAAACTAAAATTCTAGGAGAATTTCTGCCAGTGCTGTAAAAGTGCAGGAAAGACTGAGACAAAGCTCCCTTGCTCCCTGGAGAAGGAGAAATTGCACCAGGGTTTTCTTTCTATCAAACAAACAAATAAACAAAATACGAAAGTGTTACTCACACCAGTGTCTAAAGCACTTGGATGCAGTGAGGGGATGTCTGGAAGGGAAACAGGCCTTGCGCTGAGCTTTGGATCTATGGATCTAAGGCAGCGATTTATGGAAGTCTGCCTGAAGGTGCCTCATGAGCCCCCCCATTGTCCAGGCTAAAGCTCCCTCAGCACCTCCTCCCTGGCCTTGTGCTGCACCCCCTTGCCCAGCTCCCCTGTCCTTCTGTGCACACGCTGCAGCCCCTCCATGACTTTCTGCTCCCCAGGGCCCACAAGTGCACACAGCACTCCAGCTGTGGCTGCAGCGCTGCCCAGCACAGGGCCACGCTCACTGCCCTGCTCCTGCTGCCCCACTGCTGCTGGCACAGCCACCACGCCCTTGGCCTTCTTGGCCCCCTGGCCACATGCTGCCTAATCTTCAGCTGCTCAAGGCCGCCAGCACCCTTGGCTCTTTTTGGCCCACGCAGCTCCCCAGCCACAAAGGTGCCCATTTCACTCCAGATACAGCAGGCACCATTGCAAGATGGCCTTCCTTTGCCGAGCAACACAACACAGCAGTCAAAGACTTGCAGTTTCACCCCCACTCCGGGCTCCAAGACACTGGTCAAAGCTGCAGACTGCACCAAAATATGCATGAACAGAAACTGGCCGCTTCTGCTTTTGGCCTCACAAAGAGGCTTCGCAACTCCGCACTTTGTTTCTTTGGCCACACGGTCAGGAATGGCCCCCCTCACAGCTGCATGGACCACACAATCCTCCCTTTGCAGCTTATCAAAAGCCAAGAGAGAGCTGGCCCACAGCGGACTGTACAAGTGAAGAACTGCTCAAGGAAAGTGCAGACCGCTTTCCCAAGCCAAACACACCTTTGCAAAAAGGGAAAACCAACAAAACAAGGCCTGGCACCTCCAGCATTACCGCCTTTGCCCTTGGCCATAGCACTGCAGAAGCGAAGAGATAGAGCTTCCCTGACCTAAGCAGCCAGATGCTCTCCCAGAGGCACCAGCCCTTTGCTGCCTCAACATGACAGCTCAAAAGCCAAGGTCTGTGGTCGCTGCCTGGAGGAAATCCTGAGCTCCTGGCACGACTCCAGCACCCAGCATCCTCAGCCTGCAACCGCAAAGTGCTGACTGCTCCAAAACTTGCAGCTCTGCCTTACACTAAAGACAGCACCACACACAGCTGGCACTTACAGCATCAGAATATCCAGGCTCTGGTGTGACCACTGATGGAGGCTGGCAGTCATCCACCTCAATTTGCTCCACTTTGGCTTCTCCTCCAGGAGCAGCGGAAGTCAGGGGAGAGACGGCTCTTGGTTCTGTCATCTGTGAGAAGAGAGGATCATGAGGGACAGACTGTTCCTATCATGTAGAACTACATTTCTTTTCACATGTACCACCACACCTTCTAAGGAAAAATCATAACATTTCCTTGTGACACAGGGGTTTGAAGTCACAGCCACCAAATTAAAATGGGCCAATTCAACAGCACTCTCTATGGATATGAAGTTGATTTTCCTCCCTGGCTGCCATCAGCAAGCAAGGTTGTCTTGGCAAAACAGAGCTTTTAGTGCTTGAAAGCACTGAAATGGAACACTAGGAAAGCAAGAGCAATGCCTTGGCTACTGCTGCTGCAGACGTAGAAAACTCAAACTGGATCACAATCCCATGCAGGGCTGCAAAAGTGCAGGAAACACTGTGCAGAAGCATCTTTGCTTGCTGGAAAAAGAGGAAAATGAACAGGCCTTCTCTTCCTAACAAATCAACACGCCAACAAGCCCCAAGATGGAAGCATCACCCACTCCACTGTCTAAAGGTCTTGAATGCAGTGAGGGCATGTTTGGTGGTGAAACAGCCCTTGTGCTGAGCACTGTCATGCAGGGATTGATGAAAGTCTGTCGGAAGGTGCCTCAAGAGCCTGCCACTGTCGAGGCTAAAGCTCCCTCGGCACCTCCTCCCTGGCCTTGTGCTGCACCCCCTTGCCCAGCTCCCCTGTCCTTCTGTGCACACGCTGCAGCCCCTCCATGACTTTCTGCTCCCCAGGGCCCACAAGTGCACACAGCACTCCAGCTGTGGCCGCAGCGCTGCCCAGCACAGGGCCACGCTCACTGCCCTGCTCCTGCTGCCCCACTGCTGCTGGCACAGCCACCATGCCCTTGGCCTTCTTGGCCCCCTGGCCACACGCTGCCTCATCTTCAGCTGCTCAAGGCCGCTAACACCCTTGGCTCTTTTTGGCCCACACAGCTCCCCAGCCACAAAGGTGCCCATTTCACTTGAGATATAGCAGGCACAATTGCAAGATGGCCTTTCTTTTTCCAGCACCTCTTGGTCCAGGTAAGTATCAGAATTTTTGATAGGAATAGTAATTTAAGTCGCTAATTCTAAATTAAAATGATCTTATTATACTGTACAGAATGCGCCCTTTGTTAGATTTTTCGTATCTGCTTTGAATAACCATCGTTCTTTTTGCAAAACTTGGTTTTCAGCTTTTCAAAACTCTGAGATGGAAATTTAAAAATACCTATCTGTGCCTTTTTTTTTTTTTAGTTCTGGCATGAAAATGGATTTTCTTTCGGCCTTCCTTGCTCGCCCTCTATATTCTAGTGCTACTGGCCAACCTCACATCTTCCTCTACAATTCTTAAACACCAGGGACATGAAATGTTCTTTTCTCACTCACCTCAGGATCTTCAGCACTGCTGAATACATGCTTCAGGTGACCTGTAGTGCAAAAGGAAAATGAACTACATGCTGTGAGAAAACTGCCTGGGCTGCTCAATCTCACAGAACAAGTCTACCCAAACAGATATGATTTCCCGTTTCACAACATCCCTCCAGGAGACACATGTCGTTCACACAGCCAACAAGAGATCCGGAAAATATTCCTGCTTGTGCCTACACTGCAGCCTGTTTAGCCAGTAAATGAATACAAATATGATCAATAATATGCAAATTGTTCTCTAACACTCAATGCTCCTGTTCTACCAAACACATAAAACAGCTTCTGAAATCCTCTCCTTCAGGTACTTTTTTTTTTCCCAATCACTTACATGCACTAATTCTCATTAACTTGCAGGAAACAGTTGCCCAGAAAAGCTTTCCCAAAATCCCCCTGAGCTGGGGCAGTTCTGTTGTGGAAGTGCACCGCAGCACCCCTAGGCTTCAGGAGCACTCACTGCTTTAGAGTTTGCACTTCCTTGCAAAAAGAATTATTATTTTAGCACTCAAAAAAAAAAAAAAAAAAACAAACAAAGAAACTTAAAAGAATCTAAAAATAAATAAGCTTTCTCTGAATTCTGAGAACAACTGCAGAGACTTTAAAAGGCATTCCCTGAAGGTCTGCCAGTCTACATTTTCAAAGGTGTCTTGCTTGTCCCAGGAAACTGAGGAAATCACAGACTCTGCTGCCACAGATTCTCCTGTGGAGGGAACAGAACCCCTGCAGGTTCCCTTGCAAATGCTGCCCCCGTGGCTACAGACACCCCCTTTTTAGCTGAACACCTTGACAGGAGCTTTACCAAAGCAGTGGTATCATAATGCTCTTTCTGTTTTAAAATCAGAAAATCAGTCACTAAGAAAGAGCAGAGGGACATACAAAAGCCAGGTTAGGTTACACCCTAATCTAAGCAGAAGGGAAATCTCGACTTACGGGTGAAGTGTATCACATAATAGATTGAAAAGGACACGCCATAGGCAACGAAAGCTGCCGTGGTAAGATGGTGAAACATTGTTCCAGTGTTGTGGGAGTTTGCCACAACACAAGGAAAGACAAGGCTCTTCTCAGTGGGCAGCTGCCTACTGACAAAGGCGGCAGCCAGGAGGGTTCTCCTGATCTGAACAAGCGCTAGGGCTGCTCTGACACTCAGGCCTTCCGTGCACCAAGGCAACCTTCTGATGTCACTATGACAATGTGGCAACCATGCCCTGACATCACAAAGGAACAGCTCTGTGTTGGTCTGTGAGTTTATGCCAAGCAATAACCAACCTTCCCTACATCAAACACAAAAGAGCCTGGGAAGTTCTCCTCTGCCACAAAGCAGCACAAATTCCCCTCATGAGCCAAACCCTGTTGTTCAGGGCATCCAAGAGGAACTCCAGGAGTGTCCCAAGCACCTACAGCCTGTGCCCCAACTAAGCACTCAGATGGGACACAAGCAAAGGAAACCAGACCAAGAAAATGGCCCCAAGCATTGCACATGTGAGAAATGACTCTCACTTTCAAAATTTAAAGGTTTTTCAAAGCTTAACAAAGAATTGAATAAGAAAACTTATAGCATTGGGAGTCTCTGTGACTAGCAGCCATGTGCTCATGTACAAAAAGGATGCTCGGCCTTTTATACCCTTAGCTCCTCCAGAAGTTTTGTCAGTCAACTCTTTCTTTGCTGTCCATTGGTGGAGATTACTTTCTTGCACCTTGACTGGAGGTCAGGTGTTGTTACACCCTGCCTGCTGGTCACAAGTCAGCCCTCCCCAAATGCCCTGACAACCAAGGCAATTACAAAGGGGAGGAGAAAGAAGATAATGGGAGGATATATAACAATATCATCACTACACATTTGAACATCCACATAACATCTACTTCTTAATTGTCAGAGCCAACCATTGCATTACTCATCTAGAACACACAGAACCAGGAGAGAAGCCACTGTTGGCATCACAGTTGAACTGCTTCCTAATAAATCTCCCCACCTATTTGCACCTTTCTGGGACATGCCCAGGGCTCTGGTGCATGTACATCTCTGCCTTTCTTCCCCTTTGGAAGCAGTCGAACTGGCAGCATCTGCCCACCAGCAGCAGCTGCTCCAAGCTGGGAACGCCGCTGGCGGTGCTGATTTCCAGAGGCTTCTGTGTGCCAGGGGAAGCCAAGGCAGGAGCAGGCTGAACGGTGCTGGCGCTGCTGCTGCTCTGTGCCAGAGAGCCCCGGCTGGGCAGGGCACGGTGCCCACTGCGCTGCGGGCTCTTTCTCCTGCCTGAGCTGGGCACACCTGGCAACAAGGCTTGACAACTGGTGGGCAAGCCGAGGGGTTTCTGGGGCTACACTGCTCTGCACACACCCAGGACATGCGCAGCACAGAATCTTAACCCTCAAACAGGTGAACCAAAGGGAAACAGCTGGAAAAGTTTTCACTTGGTCCATTCTTACCTGTTCAACAGAAGTCTTCAAAATGAATGTTACCAAGCAGGGCCTGATCCCTGCTGCCAGCTCAGGGTTAGAAGAGAGGCAATACTTGATCTCAGCACTGGGTGTGTGGGGAATCACTTCCCTGATACATGCACACCCAGCAATCTCACTTACTAGTATGTTTCCATGGATCTAAGACATTCTCAATACTTTTCTGAAACTCACAGGCTAAACATTACCCCAAATTATTTGATTTACTGATTGATACCTATTGACTTTTTGATACCTGAATCACTTCTCAGAATCTACTGACATGAGAATAGGAGTGTCGTGCAGGTTCCTGCTGGCCTTTGTCACTAGTCCAGGAGGAGCCCCCTGCACAAATAACCCAGGGCAAAACTGGGCTTGCTAAGGAACTTCGTTCTATCAGTTGCAATAGCAAATAATACACAGCAACCCCTGGATTCCTAAAAATCTGCGGAGCAGGAGAAGGAGGTGGAGCATGGTGCTCGGCAGCAGGGGAAGGTAGGCAGTGCACTTTCAGGACATCCCCTGGATCAAAACCATGTGCATTTCATCCTTCTCATCATTCCAGCTCAGAACCAGGCCTTGTATCTCCTGCTCAGGAGTGGAATTTCCCAGTTACGGCATCGGCTCACACATGGCTGGCTGTGAGATGAGGCCAATGAATCAAGGATTTAAAAGAACTGGAAGAGGTAAAATTTTAGCAAGATTTAGTTAAGGGGAAAGAGTATAGCAAGAAGAGTAGAAATAATATGGAATAGTTACTGTTTTGCAGGCAAGGTAGTTAAGGCTAGGGTAATATATCACTTGCCTTTCTTTTTTTATGTTTAAAGAACCAGGATGGGATGCAGATTTCTTTGTGACAAAGAAGAGGACCAGAGCCTGCACCTGGGGCGTGAAACTTCAGCTATAGCCAAGAAGTGCAAAAGCCTGCCATCAGGTCATAAGTAAAGAGGTTAAATTGAGGAAGACATCTTAGCCTTCATCAGAAGGAGACCATTCCCCACTTTAAAGTGAACCACATTTGAAGTGAAAGATTGAAGAAAGCAAAGGAACTTTGGACTCAATTATAATCCATACTAATACAAAAGGGGGTAGACAGTGTTACCTAATGAATATGTGTTTGGTTTTTGGGGAATTGTATGAATATGTAAGACATTTTAGATGAGTAGAGAGCCAGTGATTCTTCACACATGTCTTTAGGAGACAACTCCTCCTGTGCCTGGCGCTGTAATAAACACACCACCTTCTAACTTCAGCTCTGGTGAGTTCTATTCCACACCTCATTTGGTGACCGAGGCAGGAACGCTTCTCTGCTCCAGCGAGAGCAACCGTGCTGTGGTCGTCTCTGGGTGCTGCCAGGACATTCCTTTCCTGGAGGCACCTTGGCTCCTGGCTGTTCCTCGTGGGGGACAGACAAGACTGCTGGGACTGTGGAGAAAGGGAATGTTTAACTCTGTATAAAGTAACCCGTAAGGCGAATGCAGGGGAAGGGCTGTTCCTAAGTCACACAGAGATGTCCTGCGCACAAGGTACGCCTGTACAGTTTGGGTTTGGGTCTGGCTGCAGGCAGAAAGGATTTGCTGTATCAAGAAGGACCTGCTAGCAATTCTGGGGGTGAATTGAGCAAATGCTGTTTTATTACTGCAGTTTTTCCTGTCTGTTGTAATTGTGGTTGTGTTTTCAGTGGGTGTGTTTTGAGGAAGATGATGTGGGTGGATGCTGATGTGGTGGATGGTGAGTTGTGTTGAGAAAAGCGAGCACTCTGTCCCGTCATAAAGAGACACTCCTTTCCCAGTGAGCTTGTGTGTGTGGACTTTGTAATTGCAGGGGTTGGTACTCCCTGTGAGTGACACCTGGTGCCTGGGTATACAGGGGGGTTGAGTGTTTTTTTCCCCTCATTGTGATCATTTGGGACTGTACGGTTGTGTTTGGGGAGATTTTAGGATTTTGTTGGCAACAAGTGCAGCAATTTATGCAGAAAACTACAGTGTGGTGATTTACGTATGTTGAACTATGGTAGTTCCTTTCGACCACCCCGCCTCCCCCATGGTTTAAAATCTCCTGCCGTGAGGTGGATGCTCTCTTTCCTCTCCTGGACATCCTCTTTCTCTCCTGCATGCTCCCTTTCTCTCCTGGAGTTGTTCCCCATTAAAGCTTTGGGACTTTGGTCCCAAACAGAAAGAGCGCTTCTCCTCTTTTGCTTTTGTCCTTGTCAGTTTCACTGGGGTCCAGAGCTCGCCAAACTGATCCACCATGAGGCAAAAACCGACAAATGGTCACACATGCAGAGCTCAAAAATTGGCCACATTTCTGATGGACTGGAGTGTTTGCCACACTTTTGGAAATCCCTATTCCCACACAGGTCAGGCAATTTTTGAAAGGACGCACAACACTCCAAAACCCATTCTAGGTTAAAAAAAGGGGGAGTGGCCCAAGCAGCACCTCTGATAAGGTTAAGCAAACCTTTAGATGTCTTTATGCTTTGGATAGGTCATTTGCAGGACCTAATCCTCCAATTTCTAGGCACTTTTCAAACAGCACACAGGCAAAATTGAAAGAAAATCCTCCCGTTTTGATCAGAAACCTTGAGTTAGGACAAGTTGAAGGACCATTTGCACTAATCATTTGGGGCAAAGGGTATGCTTGTATTTATTTGCACAGGTGCCAGACCTAAGTGGGTCCCCGCCAAGGACGTGAAACCGTCTCATACACAAGAGCGCACCGACAATTCCACCAGCAGGGAAATGAGCACGCAGACGTGAGCCGCACCGAGAAACTACGGTTCATGCCAGACGTTCCCTGTTCAACCTGTGAAAGCTACAAATCTTGAGTTTGATTGTTGATTTTTGGACTGTGAAAATTGTTTCGATCATAGAGCTCTTTCAGCAAAAGCCTCATGTCCATTGTGTTCAAAAGAATTCTAAGATATCCAAATTTGTAGAAATTGAAGGTTAGAGGGAGAGTTTAGTGCCCTATAGTTGGCCAGTCCCTGAACAAGTGCTAAAAGATTTGCTTGAGAACTGAAAGAGATGGGGAAGCTTTTGCCAAAAAGCAGCTGAACAGAAACATGGAGTTTGATCAAATGATATACTGGCGCTTGCTGGTTTTGCTTGCTTGCTTTTGCAGTGCATATATGCGTGTAGATCAACCAAAAATGAATGGTTACCTTGCTTTAGCCAAGTCAGCAGGCTCAGACACCATATGTTTGACCAATTGAGCCCAGACAAACCCTTGGTGACCTGTTTGGTCGGTGTGCCAGTGCCAGCCAAGGAATGGCCAATACCCAATCGTGACAAATATTGGTGTGAGGCTGCCAACGAGACCAATCCCATAACCAGTTGTCATCATTGGGCCCCTGATCTTCTTAGAGCACCTTCTGAACCTCAAGAATTGGAATTCTTGGCTCATTTCTAATGGAAATTTGTGCTGCATTTCAGTACCAGGGAGATCCACAGTTAGATGTTACTTCCCATCATCCTGTGGACAGATACTCAAGTTTGTGGTGCAATTGTACTACCCCAGTGTCCCCTAAGGGTGAAACTGCTGACAAGTAGATGACCTAGATGAGTCCCCACGACAATTAGTAACAGAAAATTGGCTCATTGGTGGAGGTAGAGCCTGACAGGGAATTTCTCAAAAATTAAAGGTGGCCCATGTAGCATCAGACTACTCACTGTGATAGCACTTATCATTAAAAAAGCCATCAAGAGAAAACAGAGAGAAAAGAGATTTGCCCATCATTATAAAGAAAACTGTAATAGCAATTTCAGACCCTAGGGCCCTGCAAGATGAGTTGCATCAAATTAATTTCTGCATCCACTTGCCTCGGGTGAGGCATTGAAACCATTATAGCGATTGGGTTGCTGCCTGAAGAAAGAAGACAGTGCTACTTGCACTTCAATTAGTGACATGATGACTGATGTTAATGTTGTCAGACATGCAACCTTACAGAACAGAGTAGCAATTGATTTTCTTTTACTAGCACATGGACATGGTTGTGAGGAATTTGAAGGATTGTGTTGTATGAACCTGTCTGATCACTCTGAATCCATCCACAAAAGCATAAAAAACTGAAACATTTGAGAGCTCCAACTAAAGAAGATGGTGGGTCGTGGTTAGATGATTTGTTCCAAGGATGGAGCTTTGCACCCTGGCTAAGGGGAACTTTGTAGAATAGGTCGCTATGGATTGGGTGTTTTGGTAGTGGTACTAGTAGTAATACCTTGCATACATTGGTGTGTGTGACAAATGATGGGCAAAACTATCAAAGAAGTTTTTATCACAGAAGAGAGAGAGGTAGGAAATAGATCACAGAGAGTTCTCGAAATATCACACAGATGGTGGATGAAGGTATAGACATGGAGGAAGGTTTTGAATTAAGACCCTGGAACAGACAAGACTTTTTTGGAACAATGACTTGTAATTGCTGTCAGACATGACTTATGCCCTTTGAACTGACTGGACTTTCACAGCATTAAAATTGCTGTGTTGGAATATAGCCAGGCTTAATGTGAGCAAAAAGGATGATTTAAGCAAGTAAGAAGCAGGTATACTATAGTAAAGCTATGAAATGCAAGGCAGTTAATAAACGACACGGATACAAAGGTTTCTTTTTAGCCCACCCGGGAGAGGGAATTGTGGGAATCTTTCAAATCAGAGGGTTCTGGGAAAGCTGCAAAAGGCACAACTCAGAGAAAGCAGAGCTGCAGTAAGAGCAAAGCAGCTTCCATAAGATTTGTCAGCAGAAAAGTTATATAAGAAGTAGAAAAGTAAGGACAAATAGAACAATGGTTTCTGTATATTACTGTAGAATCCGGGATGTTCGTATGTCTGAGATGTAACACAACAGAACTCCCTTTGGTCATCAGCAAACAGCTTCGTTTATTGCCTGCAGCACCCACAGCCCATTTAGCCCATTCCAAACTCTCAGGCCGAGACATCTCATTGGTCTATCTCTGTGACCCCAGACTCTGAACCAATGCAATGTCTGCATCTTAGGAGAGCTCCCATTGCCTGGGAACCTCTGTCAGTCAGTCCAGAGGCTGCTCCGTGGAGCTGAATTGGGCTGCTCATTCTAACTTGATTGATACAGACGCACCAGTGTATTAATGCTTGGCTGGAATGACTCCCTAAGCTACAGAAAAGTAACTCTAGCAAGATATTAGGAACTTCTAGGCTTGATAATGGAGCTCTGTGCATTGTGTTTTAAGGCTTACAAGCAGGTATAGTGTTTGAAAGAAGCAAGCAGTGTTTTAACAAAAGCTACGTGTGCTTATAGTGGTTGCACAGAACTACTGTCAATATGCTTTTGCTTTGTGTGAGTGGTCAAAAAACTTTTCAAGTAAATTGTACCATTAAGTTCTTTGCCTCCTGCCAGGGATGTGAGCTGCTGGCATCTTCCCACTGTAACAACCATGTCATGAGACTGATGCTGGAAAACAAACAGCTCGAGGCTACAGCTTCACTGCAAGGCATCCGGCAGCCTTGAGGGAACAAAGCGAGCACAGGTCGCAGCTCCTCGTGTCCGGAGCGAGCCCGGAGCAGCTCTCCCAGGCCGCAGCCCCGCCCAGGCCCAGGTCCGGGCGCAGCCGGGGCCGCTCCGCCTGCGCGGGGCCGCTGCCGGGGCGCTGTGGCGGCTCCTCCCGCGGGGCGGAGCTGAGGCGGCCCCGGCGGCCCCGGCCCGGCCCCGCTGCGCTCCGAGCGCGGCCCCGGAGCGGCCCGGCCGAGGCGGCGAGGGACGGGCGGCGAGGGGCCGGGGGCATGGGGCGCTCCGGGAAGGGGCGGACATCCCGGCAGAGGGGAGAGAGACGTGGCAGAGGGAGGAGTGAGCGGGAGAGGGGAGAGATGCTGGGAGGAGGGGGAAATTCCCCGGAGAGGGGGACGAGCCCGGCAGTAGGGGAGATCACGGGACGGGGGCGGGGGTGAGATCCGTGGCAAAGGGTGGGTAGCCTTCCAAGCGGGTAGAGCCGGGGAAACAGGAAAGAGCCCTGGGAGAGGGGGGAGATCCTGGGGAGAGGGAGGAGTAATCGGGAGAAGGGCAGATCCAGGGAGACGAATAAAAGCACTGGCTACAGCCCGGGAAAGGAGGGAGCTTGGGACAAGGGGTAGCTCGGGACTGGGGAAAAGCCGAGATAGGAGGGAGAACCCAGGAGACAGGGGACAACCTGTGAACGGGAGGAGATCCGGAGTAGAGTGGAGAGGGCCTGGGAAAGCGGGGAAAGACATGAGAGAAGAGAGCCCGGTGGGGGTGGTCCAGGAGCGGAGGCTCCTGCAGGCGGACTGGGAACCCGGAGAGCCCGGAATCACGGAGTCCTGCAGCCGGGCCGAGAACGGGCGCGGGTCAGTGCGGTTCGGGAGAGCGCGGCTGCGGGGCTGGCTCCGGAGGCGGAGGCGCGTGGAAAGCGCTGCTCGGCAGCCCCGGCGGCGCTGAGAGCACAGCCCTGCCCGGGGAGGCAGCGCCACGGGCGCCGCTCGGCTTCCCAGCCCGGCCACGGCACCGCTCGGCTTCGCCGCCGGATCCGCGGCAGCTCGGAGCATCGCTCCCTGCCCGGGCCCGAGGCTCACCTGCGCCAAGTGCACCAGAGCATCGCCTCTGCCTTGACAACCCAGAGCGAGCAGTGCCCGGCAGGGACTACAGATCCCCTTTGGTGGCAGAGAAAAAAGAGCAAGGAATCTTCCATGGGAGAACCTAGGCAATAGGATGGGGTGTCTCTGTCCAATGTGTTCAGATGCACTCAGAATGGTACTATTGCTTTTGGCTCAGAACATGGAAAAGAAGTGGGCAGACACAAATCAGAAGCTGGTTGCAATATCCAGGGATCAGTTATCAGAAGAAAATGCTACAAAACTACTGGAATGCTTAATGGATGACTGGTTACCCTTTGCCAAGTAATCTGGACTTGTTAAGGGCAGCATACTTCTGTCTCAAAAATAACTCTAGAGCTATTCTTAAGAAAATTTTGAAGAAAGGCTCATACACCCACATTTAATGCAGTTGCTGTGGGTTTGATAAATGAAATCTGCTTTAATGTCTTGATTTTCCTGAAGATTTTTGGGGTTTTGTTTTTCAAACATGCATGCATGCTAAGTTTGAGAATCTAAGGTAAGGTCTTTTTATAGGGGATATGGAAGAGACAGGTCTTCAGCCAGCAATATGTCAGTGAGAGACAGCTGAGCGATGATTACTGAGAAGAAGGACAGCCCTGCAATAGAGGTGTGAGCTGCATTGCACAGCGCTTGCTGTGGGCCAGAGAGCACAAAGCAGTCTGGCCTAGTGGGCCTGAATATTTCTGCCAAACACACTGCATCTCACACCATTGCTCGGGCTCAGTGCAGAAATGCAGGATTGCAGGAGCTTCCTCCCAGAGCTGCGTGAGGCGCTGGCTCCTGCAGATGGGCCCTGCCAAGCTGTCCCTGCCTCACGCTGGCCTCGCTTCCCCTGGCACAAGAGCCGGGCCTGAAGGAGGCTGCCCTGTGCTCCAGCCTGCCGAGCAGCCCAGCTCCCTGCCCCGGTGCCCAGAGTGCTGCACACACTGCTGACCTTTGCCAGGAGTTGCAGGGCAGCCGGCAGAAGAGGAGGAATCCTCAGGCAGCCCAGCGGCCCTCGGCTGCCCTTGGCCTTTCTCTGCTCCTGGGCACACTCCAGACGGCCAATGCCTCCAGGCTGGGCTGTGGCCAGCAAGGCTGCGCTTCCCCTCAGCAGCTGCCAGCTGCCACCTGGGCTCTGAGAGTGGAGGATTCGCCCGCTGCCAGGAACAGGCACCCAGGGCCTGGCTGCTGCCTCTTGCAGCTCCAAGGGCCTCCTTCCAGCCTGCCTCTGCAGGGGCTCAGCCTCCTCCGGCCTGTGCCGGGGCTCTGCTGGGGCTCCACCCCAGCAAAGGCCGGGCCCACTCTCACCTCCCAGGCGCTGACAGCTCTGCACCACAGGAAACCTTCCCGAGCACCCTCTCTGATCTTTCTGCTTTCTCACTTGAGGAAGGCTCTCCTCCAGCCAAAGAGATTATTGCATTTCGGGATACAAATCCAAGTGGCAGGAGCCCCAAAGCACTCCAGTCACAGCTGAAGGCCTGCATCTGCACAGGGTGTTTGGGCTGCCTCATTCTTCTTTTGGTTTTGCCTTCAAATGCCATTGCCTTTTCTGCCTCAAATAGAAATACCAAAGCTGGCCAAAAACAGACCAGTGGGCCAGATTCCAAAGGCAGTGTTCTCTGGAGAGGATGAATGAAGAACATCCTTCTTCCCCACTTGCACACCATGCCAAAGACACCGTGTCACTTTCCATCTTTAAGAAACAACAGAAAATTCAGAAGAAATTCTTGAGCGTATTCGCAGAGTGAGAAGGAAGGGAAACTTCAAGGTGAGTTGTGGTTTCAGAAACTGTATTCATTTCCAATCCTACTCTGCAGTCCTATTAGAAAATCCTCCTCTAACCCTAACCCTAACCTTAACCCTAATCCTAATCCCAATCCAAATCCTAATCCTAATCCTAATCCTAACCTACAATCCTACTCCACACTGGTTGACGAGTAAATGGTCCTGATGTGATTGGCACATTGTTGTCTTCCTCTTCTTCACTGAAACAATCAGTGGCACCAGGCTGGACGCAGGCTCAGCAAATGTTACAAATGGATGCTGCCAAAAGGGAAAAAAAACAAATCAACAAAAAATAATGGACCATGACTCTCCAAGCTCAGTGCTGCACAGGATTCCTCTGGCTTATAGAAGGATGCAGGAAGAGGACCAATGGGACCATCTACACCTCCATCTTTATGTGCAGGACTTTGCCATCAGAGGCAAATGTGGCCCAGAATCCCACTCATCCATTTATTCAGGTGTCTTCATCTCAGAATCCCACTCATCCATTTATTCAGGTGTCTTCATCTCGCTAGGATTTTTGCCCTGCCAGTGCTTTAGAAATGGTGCTTTCTGTCCTTGGAGTTTCTTCTTTTCAGGAATCTCCAAAGCCTCACACTGGTCCCTCTCTTTGAAAGACAGGCACTGTGCTGATTCCCACAGGGAGACAGAGCAGTGTCTACCTTTCCATGGCCTGCCCCTCGTGTGCTGGATGGCTCCTTCCTTCCCAGCAGGGCCAGCTCAGTGGCACTGGGCCCTGCAGTTCCCTCTCTGCCACACAACCCGGCAGTAACCCTGGCACAGTTCCCGTCTGCTTGAGCGTGCCAGGCAGCAGATGGGGCTGGGACAAGTCTCTCCCAGCTGTACCTGTTTGCGTGGCAGAAACGTCTAAGGGTGGGCTGGGGGGCACAAACCAGGGCCCCTCAGAGGCTCACAGTGAGCCCCCCAAGACCCCTCCTGCCCACAGCCAAATCTCTGACCCCTAGGCTGGGACTGGCTTCCTTGGGTTCCTGCACCACCATTTCATGTCTCTGTACCCTGCATTGCTCTACTTCAATTCTTTTGCCATTAGATAAAATTGAACACCCCACCAAATGACAAAAGAGGGCGACCAAACCATCCAGAGGAGCTCCCTGACTCAGGAAATGCAGAGAGAGATGGAGTTACTCAGTTTTGTGAAGAACAGGCCCCAGGGGGACTTTATTGCCACTTTCCAAGACTTCAGAGTGGCTTTGAAGAAAGCGAGGGACATATTTTTTAACAAGGCCAGTTACAATAGGATGTGGGTGAGTATTTTGAAACACAAATAGGATCTAATCAGGACTTGTTTACTCAGAGCATGGTGCGACCCTGACACAGGTTGCCCCAAGAGCTTGTAGGTGACCCATCCCTGCAAGCATTCCGGCTCCAGTGCGAAAGGGCTCTGAGCAACCTGATCTCTTTAAAGATGTCCCTGCTCATTGCAGGACACTTGCACCAGAGGACCTTTACAGGACCCTGCCAGCCCAGCCCAGTCTAGGATTCCTCACCATTTTAATTTGAAGAGCACCAAGAATGGAGGTGAGGAGGAAGGGGGCTCATGTGATGCCTTGGACTTGAGTGGAGGAGGAGCCCATCCCTCAGAGCCTGTTTCACCTGCAGCCCCTTCACATTTTACCTGCAGGAGCTCCCTGGCAGACCAGCGCTGCTCCTCGTCTCTCTGCAGGCAGCAGCTCAGGAAGTCACGCAGGCAAGGCGAGAATCGGTTGGGCTGCTGCAGCCGTGGGGTCCCTACTGTGGCTATCAGTTGTGTAGCCTGGAGAAAAAGGAGACACCAGGCTCCACTTGCTGCTTTCACATCTCTAAGTGCTCTCCCACATCCCTTAGTTTAACCTCTGTTCTTCAGTGGCAGTTTCTGCCCTGGCAGAGGCCCAGAGATCATTTTCCTTTACCAACCAAACACCCAAACCCTGATGCAGCCACAGCTTTTCCACCATCCCGAAGATCTTGCCTTGGCAGCTGATTTCATTGACTGACCTAGTTAGTGGGAACTACATCAGCATAAGCACATTTGCTTCTCTGAGGATTCACACCAGCTTGAGAGGCTTTTTGGAAGAGGGACTGTGCTGTACAAACTAATTTCAAGGCTTAGTACATGAAAGGCGTGTCTGCAGTGCTTGTTGGTCCTTTAAGCGCACGTGCCCTAGAACAAAACTCATCATACTTTTTGTGCTTTTCTTGAAAACAATGGTCATTGGAAGGAAAGAAAGGGAATCCATCAATTAATCCCCAGGTAAGGAAATAAATATTTGCAATCTCATCTTAAACAGAGACACATTTAGATGCCTGCACAAATGTATTGGGATGAAAATTCCTGCTTGGGCACAAAGAGGCCACCTGCAGCTCTGTCTCTCAGCAGTGTGAAAATTGCAGGTTCCCATTTTGCAGCCAAAGAAAAATTGTCATGGTCAGAAGAAGGACAGGTGCCATCCCTATGGCCACCCTCTGCTAATTTGGCTACTCAAGTCAATGCATTAATGGTAGGCCCATGCCAGAAAGAGCCAGGAAACAAATGGGAGGTTTTGGCAGCCTGTCCGCATCACCAGGCTCTGGCTTGGTGACACAGAGAATGTGCCTTTGGCTAGGAGAGAAACATGGTGACTGAGTGTTTCAGCAGCACTGTACAAGATGCAGAAGAGAATCAGTGGCCTTTACACTCTCATGCCCAGGTTTCAGGCATGTTTCCCTGTGAGAAGAAACTGTACAGGGAGTTAGGCTCATCTCTAAAGACCGCAGTTTTAGAAACTTTGTTGGGTTTGTGTTGCCTTCCTTCCTTTCTGGAAAGATAACAGCAGTTGTCAGATGCTTCTTTTCTGCTATTAAGGCTATCTCCACAGCCAAAGGACTAGAACCGCTTAAAAGGCAAAGGAAAGTGTTGCCTGAGCATAGAGTTTGTTTGGAGTTTGTTTGCATGTGGTAAGGCTTGAGTTCCCCCACTGCTGCAACCACAACTACAGCAGATGCTGATGTGTTGCAGGCATATTTTTAGGTGGGGTCCTTGGTGGAAGCAGTTCAGGCAGATGGCAATGGGCTTTTGTCCAATGGCACGCAGGACAACGGACAGGTGAGAAAGAGAGTGGGATCAGTGAGTATTTGCTCCTTACCCTGACGGGACTTTGGTTCCAGTAGGGAGGTTCTTGCTCTATCATTTCAATCCCCACAATTCCAAAAGACCATATGTCCACTTTGGGACCATATGGTTGACCTGTCAGCATTTCAGGCGCCAGCCACCAAGGAGTCCCGACTACCGAGCACCGTCTGCTCTGCTGAGGGCTGAGCTGAGTAGAGAGGCCAAAATCACCTGAGGAGAAAGCAAAACACTGTTTTTATTTGAATTCTGTGCAATGAGAAAAGCAAGCCAAAGAATTCCCCGGTAGAAGTGTTTGAAAATGTGCTTTTGAATCTCCTGGCATTGGCGACTTTTAAACTCCCCCCATTTTTTACACTGTCTCCAGTAGTGTCTTTTGTTCTTTGGAAGCTTTAGACTTCTAATAACTCCCTCCCTCTGGAAGGGACACACACAGAGCAAGGCCACTCTTGACTGCTTGTTCCTTCTCCTATCTCTGTGCACGTTGCAACTGTGCCCTCAGCTCACAGCGAGTGTCCCTGCGCTGCCACCAGCACCATTTTTGGGGAGCTGGCTGTCACTCCAAGCAGCCCCACCCCCACATCCCTGGAATGCTGCTCCTGACCAAGAATACACTGACCCAGCTTGACAGAACCATCGGTTTTGAGAAGGATGTTATCACTCTTCACATCTCTGTGGATCACATAGTTTGTGTGAAGAAAATACAGTCCTTGCAGGCACTGAGAGAGAAAATAGAAAGAGGAGGGCAAAAATGAGTGATGTGATTTCATCCCACAAGAAAGGCAACAAAGAATCCAAAAGATTCCCTCTCCAGGGGAATGGGCAGTAATGGCAGAACACAGTGCCACTGAGAGGAAGAGCTTGCTGCTCCAACACTTGCAGAGCAGGACCTTTCTGAGGAAAGGCATGTCAGCTTCTGAAAGAGCAACAGCACCTGCTGTTGTAGACTGTTCCCTGCAAACCAGCCAGGATGACTGCTGCTGCAGTGCATGTGCTCAGAAGCAAAGAGCCTTTTGGCTGCACTCCTGTCCTTGTATGCTGAGGCCTGAGAGATACGAGTCTCTCTCTTTTTTCTTTGCTGATCATTTCAAATCAAGCCACCAGCACCTTTCCTGTCACAGGCAAGGAATGCAGTGAAGACAGACTCCAGGCAAACATTTAGAGAGGCAAGGTGGAGAACAGCAAATAAAAAGACATGAGCCAGAGCAAGAATACAACAGCAGGAGAGAAGAGTACTGGCACTGAGTACAGGGAGTGCAGGGGCACTGGCAGGCCTTTCACTTGAGATGCTTTTACTTGCCCATAGCATAGCAGCAACACAGAACCAAAGCTTGGCACAGGAAATCACTGCAGGTCTGAGCCCCTGTTTCCCAGACAATCCTGCCCAAGCCCTTGGAAACACAGATGGGATTGCTGACCTCCCGACTGATGGCTGCTGCCTCATCTTCATACAGGGAGGTCATGCTGAGGATATCGTTCAGGGTGCCTCCGTCCATGTACTCCAGCACCAGCCAGAGTTCCTCACCCACAACGTAGCTGAAAGAAGGAAACAAGGCCCTGGAGATGAGCATGCATGGCTACGTTGATTTTTGCTTCCAGGTTTCTTATTTCCAGATGCCTTTGTGACAAGGACAGAATCATAGGAATAGATATTCCCTCTTGGCTGTGCATTGTTTGCAAGCTGTGCAGTCTCAAGGAGACAGGCACCGCAGTGAAAAAGTAGATGTCTTAGATGGCTAACAAGTGAAAAATGCAGTTTAGAAACAGCCCAGATAAAAAACCTGTCAGGCATGGTGTTTCTGGAAAGAAGCACCTAGTCTTCCTGGCATGCCCTTCAATGGCAAAGAGGGGCAACAATCCAAGGGAAATCCATTTTAGGACGGTTCATCAGCACTTCAGAAATTTGAAAAAATCAATCCCAAAAATATGTGGAGGCAGTAAACTTCGAGGCTGATGACTAAGGAAGATACAGCTGATCCAGGTATTGAATAATTTTGGAATAATTTTCAAACTAGGTGTGCCAGGGAAGACTCATGCAGACAGGATGCACTCTCTTCTCATCCATTGGAGATGAGTAGAGAGATAGGAATAAATAAAAATTAACAGCTCTACTTTCTGCCACTGACCAAAGTGGGTTTTTAACCTCTCATGTTTGCTGTATGTAAATGCACACATGGGACAAGACCATAACCACTCACCTGTCTAAATAATTCACAACATTGGGACTCCTGTACCTCTTCATGATTTGGATTTCATTAACGCTTCGTTCCATCCTCCTCGGTCCTTGAATATCTATTTTCTTTATGGCCACCTAAAATGACATTGAAAATCCGTAACTTGAGCAGTTGGTGGCAGGAGACAGCAAGGCACCTGGAGGAAGTGATTTTGCAATGACACAGCTGAGCTGTGCCAAACTGCCTGGTGATTAGGCACTGCAGTAATTAGGAACTGACATTCCAACAGCCCATTTCTCTGCTGCCTTGGGGGCACAGGACACGTGGGGCCACTGACATTATGCCTTGTCCACTTGGTTACAGTTGTGTCTCAACTATCACCCACAGACGTCTGACCACAATCTCTGCTGCTCTTTCTAGGATTCAGAAGAAGGAATTGTGAGAGTATGTCATAATTTTCCCTCATCTGCCTCACGATCATCCTTGGGAGACCACTGAAGAGAAGACCCCCCCCCGTCTATATCTGGCTCTGAAGGAGAAAAGTCACACGCCACGGGCCCTGAGACCTGAAAGCTCACTGTTGAGTTATTGTTTTCACAAGTGTGTTTCCTGTATGCTAAGAAGAGGGCATCATGCCCCATTTGCAACAATAGCAGCTCTGGAAGCTGTCCCACCTCTCGGCCTGGCTGGACTTCTCCTGAGTTTCAGGTGGTCTCCCACAGAACACCCTCACCTGTTTTACAACCACCGTGACAGACAGACTGAGATGTAAGAAGATTCTCCATCAAGGACTGGGACTGAAACCCCCAGCCCAGGGGAGGTGTGTGGGGGAGGCAAGCTGACTGAAGCGAGATGTTTGCCTGCAGATTGTGACCACTGGAGCCAGAAAACAATGGCTCTCGCTTACTGCTAAGAACATAGACTACCTGTTACATCTATCAAGCTCATTTACTGCTGAGAACATGGACTACCTGTAGTTATTTCAATACTTCTGTTCCCTATTGTATCTGTTTCCCCCCTCACAATTTTCAGTAATAAAAACCTCTGAGTTAGCTAGAGCCTTTGAGATCTCCCCAGCGTAGCAGGCGGAACCTTGGCTGGACTGCACCAAAGGACTTCGTCTCTGCATTGGTAGCTATATCCCCTCTCTCTCCTCTCTCTCTCTCTCTCTCTCTCTCTCTCTCTATCATTTTCTTTCCCTTAATCCCTCTATCGCATTTTTGCTGTAGTTATTCCAATAAAACTGCATTTGATCTGATTATCACTGCAAACCCCCTTGTACCGTGTTGGTGTTTTGCACTCTGAGATCATTCCTACGAACCATCAGGTCATCTGTCCCCTAGGACGGACCCTGACATTAATCCATGCCTTAATATTCTGTGGATATATCTTGGGCTATGGGCAGGGCTTACGGCTTTTAGGGCACCTTGCAGATCTCTCCCTATGTGCAATTGCCAAGTGCAGCACTGCGGGTGGCTAAGGAACTACCAGTAACTTTCCGAAGGATTTGCTGGCAGCCAGAATTGAGAATTCAGGACTGTGAAGCTGTAGCCCCAAAGAGCAGGGAGGTGCTCTAAGGCACCACCTTTGTTTTAGCAATGGAGAGCGAGTGAGCGCGTCCTTGTCTGAAAGGAAGCGCTGCACTGCGTGCCTGCCTTCCGGCAGCTGAGGAGGACAAAGTGCCAAATGTATTTTGCAGGCTGGCACCAGTCTGTGCTTCTTGTGCCTTTTCAGCTCTAGCCAAAGCTCCAGCCACAGCTCACACCAGAGGAGAAAGCCCCTCAAGAGCAGCAGAGTCTGCAGGGGCTGTTGATATTTACCTCTCCTCCTGAGGCAGTGTCGAGTGCTTTAAAAACCTCTCCAAAACTCCTAGAAACAAAAGAGAAGCAGAGAAATGAGAAGCCATTTATATCTTGCAGTGAAAGCCAGCCCACACAGGAGATCTGTGCTGTAAATGCCTAAAACCTGCAGGACACAGGAAGCATGGAGATGTCCTTGACAATGCCTTCTGAGCACACTTAGAAATTCTGATCAGCACTGACAATCTAAGCCCAGTGCCTGAACACATTTGCAGCTTGTCTGACTTCACGCCTGATACCTATTCCACCAGCAAAACACTTGATGCATAGTTATGTAAAATTAGCATTGCTTGGACTCACCCACTGCCAATATTTTCCAGTTCAATGTATTTGATGATGGGATTTTCCATCTTCACCATTCTCCCTGAGGGAAACAAAATGCAAGATGTTCACTTTAAAGCAGAGATCCCACCTTCTCGGAGATACAAAAGGCAGCCCCACTGTCTGGGGCTCCTTGCCCTCGCTTGGTTACCCAGCTCTGAGCTGGCTAACAACAACAGGGACAGGTGCTGGAACAACAAGAAAAGAACAGCACATCCACAGCACAAGTCTGTCTGGCACAGAGACTGATTTTTTGTATCATTTGAAGTGAGAGACCTCTTGACAGCAGAGGAGTCTCCTCTCAGAGGAGACTGAGACCAGAAGAGAATACCTACCAAGGCAAGTAAGTTTGTCATCTAGAAATATTGAGGAGAGCTGGATCTAACAGTGCCTTTGTTTTCTTGGCAATAAAGACTGCGAGATTTAGAAAAGGTTTCTGACTTGCTAAGATTAAATGCACCTGGACATCCAGAATCAATTGCTCTGAATAGATGTCAAGTTCAGAACAGGAGGAATACTGCCAAGTGTTCCCATCTTTTCCACCTTGCAGCAGTTTGCCATAAGAATGCCTCGGCGTTTGTAAACCAGAGCAGCCCCTCCATGACTTTCTGCTCCCCAGGGCCCACAAGTGCACACAGCACTCCAGCTGTGGCTGCAGCGCTGCCCAGCACAGGGCCACACTCACTGCCCTGCTCCTGCTGCCCCACTGCTGCTGGCACAGCCACCATGCCCTTGGCCTTCTTGGCCCCCTGGTCACACGCTGCCTCATCTTCAGCTGCTCAAGGCTGCCAGCCCGGCATCCTTTTTGCCCACGCAGCTCCCCAGCCACAAAGGTGCCTATTTGACTTCAGATACAGCAGGCACCATTGCAACATGGCCTTCCTGTTCTACCACCTCATGTTCCAAGTAGATATTAGCCACTGCCCCTTCTCACCAGTGAGGGCTCCTTGCTGAGCTCCACGTGGCCTCTGGGCTCTGGGTGCAGCCTGTCCCCGCACTCGCTCAGCAGGTGCCTGGACACAACCGATAGGGCGCTGGCAGTATGCTTGTTCAAGTGCAGACCCTGCAAGGCTGTGACAGCCTCCGGCCTGCCCTCAGCCACTGCCCTGACAGAGTCTGCTGCTCGCTCCGGTGAGGCTGAGGTGACATCAGCCCCTGCCTGCAGCTCAGCCGTACCCTCGGTTGTTGCGGCGCTGGTGTTTCTGCGCCCAAGGCCCAGGAACCTCCGCAGTATCTGCAACAGAAAGAAGGGCAGGAAGAGAGGAACGTTCCATGGCCTGCTCCAAGCGCGGCGCTGGGCCAAGCAGTGCCAGCAGGCTCAGCCAAGGTGGGGAGGGCCGCAGGTACCTGTGCTGGTCTGTGGAAGCAGCCGCAAGTGGGATCCCGCTCCAGTGTCCCATCCTTGCCCGCATCTGGCAAAGAGCAAATGCAGCCAGAGATGAGGGGCTGCGGGAGAAGCCGGAGAACATGGCCTAGCCGTGCACAGCCCAGGCAGGGACAGCCCCCGGCTACCCAAAGGACCAGAGCACGGCCAGCAGGGGCAGCCCCAGCCCCTCTTACATCCTGTCTTTGGGGACATCCATAGGGGCAGGGATGGGGATGGGGCAAGGGCGGCCACAGGCACCAGCCCAGCGGCCCGGCCCTGCCACTCACCGTCCTGCACTGGCTGCAACTTCTCCGGCTCTGCAGGCTGCTGTGCTGGGGAGGCTGCAGGCCCTTTCTTTTTCTTGCCCCGAAGCACCCTGAAGAGCCTGAGCACTCTGCCTGCCATTCCGCTTTTTGGCCTCTAGGGCACCTTTGAGCCAGATGACTGGGAAAAGCTGTGATTGAGAAAGTCCCGCACTCTGGCCACAAGGCCAGCCGCAGGAGAAATGGCTTGGAAAACCTGGTGGGTCAGTGACGAAAGAGCTGGCTGTGTGGGGCTCCTCACAGCACAGCTCTGGCACGTCCTCTCCTCTCACGTGCACCGAGCACTGTGGCGTTGCTTCGTCACCGCCAGCAGCCACTTCACCACGTGTCACAAAGGGCCCTGTTCCATTCCGTTCCATGGTAACCGTGCTGTGCCGTGTCAGCAAGGGCCCTTGGACACGCTGCCAAGTTCTCTGGGGCTACCCCAACCCTGCCCCAAATTCCTCTGATTGGAACAAATCCATTGCCCCAAGTGTCTAAGACTTCCTGGGACACACCAAGCCCAGCCAAGTGCTCAGGGGAGGACTCTCCACGGTGCCAGGCCAGCACAGCCCAGCTCACTGCTGGCTCTGGAGCAGAGCAGCTTCCAGCAAGCACGGGGCAAACACATCTTGCCAAGAGTTAAAACTCACCAGATAGGGGAGGTGGCATGAATGTGTGCATCAAGGCCTTTGAATTCACAGCTCCCCAAGACAGCTTTGGGGCACTTGGCTGGACAAACAGGATCCGGCTCAGACCTGTGCTCAAAGGCGGGCAACAAACCCTGCCGCAGGTGCTTGGCTTGGTCTCTGCAGGCCCAGGCAGATGCCAAAGCTGCTCTTCACATCCTTCCCCTGCCCCTCAGCCAAGTGCGAGGACTGAAGGAAACACAGGAAGTCAAATGGAGACACTTGCACCTGTCTCATTGGGGGCTCCTGGGGAAGCAGTTTCCTTGGCAATCAAGCCCCTCTCTTCCAAGGGCACTCCCCAAATTTGTACATTTCCTGGGCGACACCAACCCACCCTTAAGTGCGGGGTGTAGAGGTTCATGGGCATCACACCATAACCAATATGATCCAGTGAAGCTAAATTTATTATTCCTAAAAAGACTCTATTTATAATAAATCTCTACTGTCAACGCCTCTCTAGCTAATATATGATTGGTTAATCCTAGCTGTTCACACCTCTAAAATAGAATGCTGATTGGATTATCTAAGTTTTCATGCATCTTGCTGGGGTTGTATGGCCCCCCCCATGGCTCACTTTCCCAAGCTTGCTGACAAACTTGCTGAGTCCTGATGACTCTTCTTCTTGCGTCTTCTTCAAGGATATACCGACCCCATTTCTGAATATGTCCATAATTCATTCTTTGTGAACGTGTTCATTCTCCATTATTACAAGCAGGCTGGATTGTGCATTGGCTGAATACGGCCGTTGTCTTGCAAAAACTCCTCCACCTGCAAAATATCTTCAACAGTTCCCCGCTTTTGTTTTTGCACAAGCCAGACTGATTTAAAAGCACGGTCAATTTCTTTTTGCACACAGCGTAGTAAGCAAAGCACTATTAGCAGAAATGAAAAAAGAATGAAATACAAAGCCAATAATATGTAAGATTATTTATTCATTACATAGCCAAGAATACCTAATACCAAAGCATACTAAGTCCTTGAGCCAGCCTCTTATTTCCCAGGATTTTAGCCACTCATCCAAAGAATTCAAAACAACTGTCAGATTTATCACCTTCTCCTTAAGCAATGACACTTTCTTGTCCATAGATTCAGAGTGCTCAGAGATATTCATGCAACACATCCCTTCAAAATCTTCACACCCATCTCTCTGTGCTGGCAACAAAAACACTATTGTAGCCCTATCCTGTAATACAGCGTGGCGTATGCTACCTGCATCAGTGGTAAGCTCATTCAGTATTGCAGATGTAATGTTAATTGGTTTGTCTGTCCAACAAGCCAATTGTTTGAATTGTGTAAGGGCCTGTGATGAAGCTACTCCTGGTGTAAAAAGTGATGCCAGTATAACCAAAGGCATATTCTACAATTCTACATTATCCTTACAGTCTGAGCCTAATAGATGCACACTATGTTTTGGACATTGGAATTTGTGCCTGATGTCAAGCATCTGTTGAATGCTAGGGGCAAACAGTGTCAATTTCCCAAAATAGCACAGTCCTTCTCATGTCTCTTTCTCAGGAATCGCAGGCTAAGTTTAATCTCCACAAATGAGAAAAACTCCAGGAGGTGACATCCTTGCAGATTTTGGTTTTAGGGATACAACCATGTCCAATTGGCACAGTCTGCCGTGGTATTGTAATACCAGGAAGAAACAGGAGATATCCAAGTGCCATCATCACCGGGGTTTCCTGATTTCTCCCTAATCAGCTCTTTACCCCTGTGGTACTCATAGAACAAACAGTAATTTCCTGGAACTGATGCCAAAATATCTAATTCCTGTGGTCACTGACTTGTAGTATTTAAACCTTGAACGATTGTAAATGCCTGAATTCCTAACGGATTTCTAGGGATGCTTTGTTTTTCACACCAAATTTCTGTGATCATCCCATTTTGATTAGTGCACCAATTTGAACAGGCCTTACTTAAGTTGCCATAAATTTGAGCTCTGGTCTAATTTCCCATTTCTTCCATTGAGTCTAAAGGAATTCCAATGAAACAGGTGCCTAATGGATCTGAAGGTGGAGCTAGTGATAGGCAGAAAGATTCCTGCCTTGTTCTGTTAGCCTATGTAACCTTCATCTTAGCTCGCTGCTCCATCTTGTATACCCCCTGCGTTTCCTTAATCACTCCACTAAGCAACATTGTTAATATTTGCCAGACTGGTGCCTTTGTCACCCTTGTGGTCCGTCATGCCTGCGCTTTGCCCAAACTGCTTTAGCTTGTTCTCACGCCAAATCTCTTAAGTGATGTGTTTGTGGTATTGCTATTCTTCCTCTACATTCTGTAGCTAGTATCTTCCTCTCGAGCACAATTTGATTTACTACAGCAATTAAAGGAAGTTTAAACTGCAATTGCAGCAACAATCTTTGTTTCTATATTTCTATCAAAGATACATATTAGAGAAAACTCTGATATCTTCGTGAGTTATGCCTTAAAAATTTAGCTAATGCCATTCTCAGGGTACTAGTGTTAAGTGTGTAAGAGCAGTTATTGCATATTAGGTTGATAGGCTTAAATTTTTGCTTTTTTCCTCGGACCACTATGCAATTATGTTCTTCACAAATTTCTCGCCAAGTTTTTTAGTTACACTTGATACAATGAACCTTAAGCCATGGCTTACATGCACAACTATGCAGATACCAAGAATTTTCTATCTGATTTACAACTTGTGAGGGAAGTGAAGGTCCACGTGGCTGGAATCCAACAAATGCCTTTATCTGTAAGTAAGCACATAGAACTTCTTCCTCTTCATTTCACTGTAGCTGGTCCTTCCCACACCCGTGCTGCTGGACTTTTGAACATGACCTGAATGCCGTCAGGCAATTCCTCCCTTGGATTATGTGTGAGGGCATGATGCACAAGAATACGTGCATCTTCCCTGTCTCCTGTTGTTCCGAGGTAATTAGGCACAAAATTGGCTTTAGCTGTTTTTTCCTCAGGGGATAACCCTGGAGTTCCCCCTTTTTGTTTTTGCAGCATGTCCTTGAACATCTGATGGGCACGCTCAATAATTGCCTGTCCAGTAGGATTGTGAGAAATACCTGTGTCACGTCAAATACCCAATAAATTACAGAAACCTTTGAATCTTAAGGAACACGAAGCAGAACTATTGTCATTCTTAATTGCTAAGCGGATACCTAATATGGCAAAGAAATTGAACAAATATTTCTCAACATGACGTCTCACCTTTTAAGGGAGTAGCCCATAAAACACAAGCATAGGTATCTATGCAAACATGTACAAATTTTTCCTGACCAAATTCTTATACATGAGTTATATCCAATTGCCATAACTGCAAGACCTGAGTACCCCTAGGGCTAACACCATGCCTAAACCAATGCCATCTTGTTGACCGGTCAGGACAGGATCACGCAATACTAGAAGCATCAGTAAAGGGAATAGCAAATTGTTTACCTAACATTTTTGCAGATTGATGAAGAAATGCATGGGAAGATTTGGCCTGTCAGCCTGTACCACTTCCCTGTCACCTCAGGGCCACCATGGCCCTCGGCTGCCCCACAGCCCTCAGCCCCAGCAGCAGCTCAGGGTCAGCGTCCCTTTGGCGCCACCGCCCGCTCAGCCCCCTCAGCCCCCTCTGTCTCACCGTCCTTCAGCAGCTCCTCAGGGGACAGGGCCTGGGGCCAGCGGCAGCTCCCACCGCTCCAGGGACAGCCGGGGCTGGAAGTGCTGCTCCGCCCGGCCCGGCCGCCTGCTCGGACCCAGCACAGGGACAGGGGACACAGGGGACACCGGGGAAAAAGCAAGAGGTGAAAAAGGCAGCCAAGGGGGGAAAGAGGTAAAAATGCAGCCTAGGCTTACACAGCTCAATCTATGCATCTAAACTTCCACATACCTCTAACTAAATAACTAAGCATATTTCTAGATCTATATCTAAGCATCTAAATTTAAGCATCTAAATGTAGGTGCCTAAATGTAGGCATCTAAATGTAACTCTATTAATGTATAAATGTAGATCTCAAAATCTAGAAATGTAACTAATTCTATCCCATCTAGAACAATAGAGATCAATTTAACTATATAGATGTATATATATGCACAT
This sequence comes from Melozone crissalis, assembly GCF_028551555.1. Taxonomy (NCBI): domain Eukaryota; kingdom Metazoa; phylum Chordata; class Aves; order Passeriformes; family Passerellidae; genus Melozone; species Melozone crissalis. The sequence goes on along the minus strand of NW_026535783.1, from coordinate 12,611,251 downwards.
ATAAACAGACCTCTGTAAATCTATAAATGCAACTATATGGATATAGAAAGAGAGTTGTAGAAATCGATAATTCTATGTGTACACTAAGGGATTCCACCCGTCTGATGCTCACAGGCTCTCCCTCTGGTCCTTCTTCCCATGCAGGGCAGCCCTCCTGACAAGGCAGATCAGCTGGAAGTCTGGGAAGCAAAGGGAACACTGGGTCAATATTGGCCTCTCTGCATCATTTGTCTCTTTGGAAGTTACTGTCCTTCTATCAAAGTCTGTAAAAATGAGCCAAAAGGCAAAATCTTACTTGGCAATTTGAAGCCTGCTCCTCAAAGAGCCAGACTCCTTCCAAGAGTTTATAACTTCTGAAGTTTTGAAATATCCCAATACACTGAAAGCCCTCAGTGTATTGGGATACTTTCGCAGGGCCAAGGGCCCCCATGAGAGCTTGAAACACAGACAGACCCAGCTGCCACAAAGAAGCCCAGCCTGGTTCTTTCTCTGTGCTGGCAGAGACACCTCAGTCCTCACTGAAATGGCTGAAGCTAAAGGTGCTGGCAGCTGAGTTATGAACTAGCACCGTTCCCTGCCATCCACAACCTGCCCTCTGCAGTGAGCCACAGCTCCTCCAAAACAACCACCAGCTCTGGGATGAACAGCTGGGTGACAAATGACCACGTAATATTGGCTTAGGCATTTATGTATTAGCTTATGGATGTTGTTAGTGATTATAGGTATTTAGAAATAGCATCAGTTAGAACTCTTTTAGCTGCTTGTAATATAACAGAATCTATCAGCTTAAGTTTGCACTGCTTTGCTCATAGAAACAGTAGTGTAATGAATATAATATCTATGCATCACAAATGGAAACAATTGTGTGATGAATGTATTGTGTTATAGACCCTAGCAAAACATAATGGGAAAAAAGGCTTGTGTGTAACTAAAACCAGTGTAAGGCTGTCCACTGACCAACCTGTCCAAGGGATAAAATAACCCTGACACAAGGCAGAGCACCAGAGGACAATTAGAGAACATCATGTGAAATTTAGAAATTTAGGGAGAACCTACTAAAGCCTTATCAGAGGATGTGAAACAGCAGGAAGGAGACACAAGCAGAAAAAAAATATGTTGACATGATGACACGTTGTCATGCAGTAAACCTGAGTGCGAAGCAGTCAAAATAAGGAGTTCCCACAAGATCAGAAAATTCCCAAGAATGCTTGAAAAATTCATGAAACACATGAATATACTTGCCTCTCAGCAAAGTAACACCATAAAGCTAACACTGACACTTAGCACCAGGTGTTGTTTGGGTGTTAGCCCCGAGCACCACAGTGCTGCAATTATTGTGTTTTTTCAACCTATTAGTATTAAACTTTTAATAATTCTAAGCAGTGAATTCTGTTTCTCACAGCTGTGAAGGAAAGAGCTCCCTAACAGGACTGCAGGCAGCACCAGCTTTGCTCAAGGATGCAGACCCAAAGTGCTCTCTCTCTCCTTTAGTTCTCACTAATTTTAAGGGGTGATTTCAGATTTTCGTTGAGCTCCTGGATTTGTGACTAATGATTTCCTTGGCCTCAGAGCTTCTGCTGCTTGTATTTTTAATGTATCTCACTACAGCTATTAGCAGAGTGGCACTACATGGATTTAATGCTTGGAGACAAAATGCTCAGATTTCTACACTGACCTTTTGCTGGGCTTTTCCTCTCTTGCTTCAAGAGTCACTCAGGGTTGCCTCCAGAGCACTGACAACCTGCAGCAAACTTAGCCCCACGGACATCAGCACAAAACTGGGACACCTGGCTTGGTGACACAACTGCCACAAGGTCAGGTTTATTCCCTGCTCTCTTGCCCCAGCAGAGGACTCAGTGTCAGAGCATCTGGAGAAGCGTGGAGGGCAGGGCTCAGGCAGGTTGTGCCCGTGCACGATTTGAACTCAAGGCACCAGGAAGCACCAAGCCTGCAGACAGGAACTCAACCCTTCTCATCTCCCTCACTGCCAGAGGCAGGCTCAGAGCAGCCATCTCACCCCTCTCTGAACCAGTGGGACCTCTGTCTTTACCAAGCTCCTCGCGGTCCTGGGAATTGTTCCTGCAGCTCTCGGTGCCAGGCAAAGCTCCCTCTGCTGCAGCTCTGCCCACAGGCTCCCCTCCTGAAGACTCAGGGGTAACAATAATATTGCCCTTGAAAGAGAAACAGAAAGGAAGAAACCCTTCTCACCACTTAGACAAAACACCTGGTCCAAAAACTCCATGGCTCACACACTTCATCCCTTCTTCCTAACAACAACTCTGGGCCCCAAAGCCCTTCAACAGTCAGAAAAATTGACTTCTCAAACACAGTCCAAAAGCTGTCAGAGCTGACAGTGTTGAACATGGAGGTGACACTGAACACATGGAATGGCTGCTAAGCAGGAGTCCTGCCAGCTCCTGGCAAAGGGATGTGCTCTTTCCTCCACAGCCCTGAGCACAGCAGTCTCATCCAGGCTGCAGCTTGGCAGGGACAGCATGGGAACACACATCTCTTCCCACAGAGATGCCTAAGAGCAAGGGGAAAGAGCTCTGCAACATGGACAGCAAGACTGGCCAGTTTGCCCAGCTGAGGATTTCCCAGATGGAAACTGGACTGCAGGCAGCAGCTTACTGAGAGGACAAGAAAGCTGCAGCTGCAGCCCAGCCCCAGCCACGGCTCTGGGAGCTCCCACACGCACGGCAGGGCTCACACAGCAGCAGCAGCTGCAGCCCAGCCCTTGCTTTGCCTTGGCCCCTCCACCCGAAAGAGGCACAGCCCACATCTGCTGCTGCAACAGAGGCACCTCTGGCGTGCCCCTCATGCCCGGGACACTGGGCCTTCAGTGCCACTTCTCCAAACACTCTTCTCTTCTTTCCCATCAAACAAAGCCTCTTAGAACCTACAAAGCTTCCACTTCCTCATCACAAATGCTCCTGCATCAGGGGTTCTTCCCAGGAAAAGGAACACCCAAACTTGGCCAACACAGCCTCACACCTTTCCATCCTTACTCATGGATGACATTTTCATTCCCTCTTCTTTAGGTAGTCACGCTTTCCCAGGAAAATCCTTCCTTGTCCATTCACAGCTGAACTCAAGAAGCTTTGCCTTCTCAGCCATGCAACAACATTCACAAGTTCTCAGTCCAGCCCCTTTCTTCCCTGCCCAATGCAGTTGCCCAAGCAGAGGGAGAAAACCTCTCCTCCAGTGTCTCAAGCACCATGTCCAGATCTGGCGGTGGCAATTCCTCATTCCCAGGAGTATTCCACAGCCAGCTGTGGCTGTCCATGCTGCAGAACCTGCACTGGCAGCTGGAGTGCTGGGGGCTGAAGTGTCTGGCCTGGCTGCAAGAATCCAAACACATTGGTCAGGCTCCACAATGTGTCTTTGGGATGCAGAGCTCTACTGCTGCCTTGGATCAAACATCACAGGAAGCACACAGCAACCTCCATTCCAGAAATGTATTCAGACTTCCCAGGGGATTGAAGGAGTGAGTTCTTGCTCTTAAAAATATTTATCCGAATTGTCGTGTACATAGTTAAAAGCATGGACTTGAAATCTGGTATAGACACACACAGAGACACACACACACACAAACACCCTAGAATCACAGCTTTGTGCATCTTCCCAGCAGCTTTGGGATTTGGCTACATTTGGTTTCTCATCACAAAAGACCACAGAAAATGGATTCACCCAGGAAGAGCCCAGATCTGTAGACATGCATGCTAAACTTGTACTGTGAGTTTCTTCTATAAACAGCCATGAGGGTGAGGCCATATTCTTCAGCTGCAGCTGTTGTGGGGCACACAGAGCTCATTTCAATGGCATGGCTTGATTTGCAGGGCAGACAGTCCTAAACATCTGCAATGTCCCATCAGAGTCCCAGTTTGGCTTCATTCAAAGAAAGAGGAGAGTGCACCTAACACTGACCACTTGTTAGGCAATATCTTTCACCGTGCCCTTGTACCCCTGCAGAGAGTCTGTCTACAAAATGCCCAGAACACCCTCCAAATCTGCAGCGAGGACAGGAAAATGAGGCAGAGAATCTTTCTGTTTTCAAGGTCCCCCTTCCTAGGCAACTGGACACTTTCTACCTGCTTCTCACTTGAGATCTACCCATGATAGAGCACTGCAGAAAAACACTTGAAAGGGTCATTAACCAGGAGCTGCTTGGAAAGCAAGGGTAGAAGCTCTTTCCCTCCCTGATGGGCTGCGCGCTGGCAAGTGCTGCTCTGAAGATGTGCAGCTGCTCCTCTCTGGAGAGGCCATGGAAGGGCTGTGATGGTGTCGATGGGTACCAGAGGAACGATGAGCTCAGGTTGGCATTTAAGCTCCATGGGAACAAGCAGAATGAAGAGCTCACAGTGAAGATGAAATCTGCCTGTTCCGGGCTTCTCTGATGAAATGCCAAGAAGTCCAGATGAAGCAAACACCTTCCCCCAAGAAGCTAGGAAAACCTCAGAATCCTGAGCACCTGCACTTAGCCTGGAATGGTGTGGAGGCAGCTCTAAATGCTCAGGTGAGGCAGCACTGAGGTCCTGGTCTGAGAGCGCTGCGTAGCAGTGAGGGAAGGAAAAGGGAAGCAAAGGGAAGGCTGGGTCACTATTGGTCTTTGGGTGTGCTTCCCTTGGCAGCAACTGTACTTCTGTCAGGGAAAACAAAAGCTCCCTGAATTGTTAAAACTGAAAATCATGGACAAAGACTCTCTAACTAGTCAAAGTAAGAAAGTGGTATGTTCATTACGCTGATGGCTGGCACAGGGGAGGGTCATTCCTGAAATCCGTGACCGCTGGCCAGGGTCGGCTCAGCACGGCACAGCACAGCAGGTTCCAGCAGGACAGGGAAGGGCAAGGCAGGCAGGGAGGGGCAGGGCAGGGCACTGGGAGCAGTGACAGGCTCTGTCCCCACGCTGCATCCCATGCCTGGGTAACCATCGGAGACAGAGAGGAAGGACATTGCTCATGCTCGGCTGGGGAAAGGATGAAAAGCGGGACTTAGAAAACATTAGTTTGGACTCCTTTTTAAACAGACTAGCTGGTTTCATCTCAGCATGTCCTCCTGTCTTTGGCAGCGTTGGCGCATTTCTCGTGATTTGGAGTCTGCTACAGCAGCAGGAAGGGGCAGCAATTTTGTCAGCATGGATATCAAAGCCAAAGTGCTGCCCCACGGATGGATGTTTCTTTCTTCAAAGCATTTCTGGCCTAGAGTTGTAGTGAACTGACACTGGTGTCTTCCCAAATGGCGTTACTATTTTCTTTGTTCAGGAATCACCTTTTTTCTTTTCTTCCCCTCATCTGGGGAGAGCTCCAATGCAAATGCCTCCTGCAGCCAACTCCTGTCACTGTAGACTGACAAAGGAGATCTTGCAACGGAGAGAGACTCCCTAGAGCTGCTGTGGGGAACTGAAGGGGGAAGCTTTGTCCCTTAGTCTTGAAATCTTGTTGGGGAGCTGCTTGTGCTCTGGGGCACGGACACCAATGATGTTTATGCAAGCCTTGCAGGTTCATTCCTGAGCTTCCTGACACAGCACAGAGACTTTGGGGTTGTCATATTGGCAAACCAATTTCAGTCTCGTCACTTCTTGAAATGCTTCAATTATCCTTTTTTTTGCTTTTCTGCAGAAATATTGTCATCATCTATTCCTTCCAGAGGGTCTTTTCCTACTTTTTGGAGAATTCCCTTTTCTGCCCTCCCAGATCAGGCCAATTCCCAGGGCTCCTTCCCAAACTGAGGTGCAGCCCATGGCCTCCACTCTCCAGCTGGAACAGAAGGAAGCACAGAGTTTGTTGTTGTGGGAGAGGAGCTTCTCGTTCCTGCCTGCTTTCCCTTGGGGACATGTTGGTGTGTTCTCATTTGATAAAGGCAGGTTTAAACTCTGAAGCAGTTGTGTTTCAAACTGCTCCCTCCTCGAGCTCTTCTGCGGGTATTGTTGGACAAAACAATCTTGGTGGGAGCTCCCTGTGGCAGCTTAAGGAAGGAGGTTGATATTTCAGGGTTGTGACTGCTGAAAGCAGCTGGTTTTTGGAGGTGTCCAGAATTGGGAGTGGCTCCTTTTCTCACCTGCCTGCAGAAAAGGAAGTTGCAAAGTGGGAATTTCATTTGCAGAGATGGCCGCCAGGGGTGTTTGCCAAGAGATGGGCTGGCAGAGAGGCAGGTCTCCTGCTAAACTGGCTGTGTGTTTGTTTTGATATTGGGGAGGGTCAGAGATGCAGACACAGACACCAGCTGAAGGAACAGTGTAATTTACTGTAATGCAAAAGTGCAAAGAAGAGTCAGAAAAGAATAAGCTAAGCAATGAACCTCAGCATTATTACAAAAGGGTGCCTCTGGTGATTAAGGAAGATACATCCCCAGGTACCCCGATGGTTTCCCCTTCATCCAGAGCTGCACATCAGCTGGGGGAAGCTGTCCCAGCCAAGCCCTGCAGAGCCACGGCTGGGAACTGGGAAATGCTGCGGTGCCTCCACCTTTGCCGGCCACGAGGCTCCCGAGTGCGCTGTGAGAGTAGCCCGGCTCTGATCGTGCTGGACGAGCAATGTGCCAGAGCTTCTGCTGGGGCACAGCTGGTTTCATTCTCCTCTTGGTCTTCTCCTCAAGCCTGCCCAGGGCTCAAGGAGGAACCAAGGCCAGGTGTGGCCTTGTCCATTTTCCTCATGCAGAAAGATGCAGACATGCTTCACCAGTGAATGGAGGCAACAATATTTTTGACAGTAATACTTGGTTAAGGAGCAGATGCATAGAACATTGGGTTGGAAAGATCATCTAGCGGGCAGCTTTGGCTCAGGTCCTGTTGTGGAGGCTTCAGTCAGGGTCTAGTGTTCAGGCCTTAGGCCTTTGGTATTTTGCGGTGCACATCAATGCTGTGCAGAGCTGGAAACAAACAAGTCTGTCTTTAGCACATTTGAGACAGGGAACAGGATTAGCCCTGCAAGGCCAGGCTAGGGCCAAGAGCAGAAGGCCAGCACCCTGCTTTTGCCCATAGGCAGCCCTGCAGAGCAAGCAGCCACTCCTGCCCAGGGGCTGAGGTGCCCAAAGGTGCCTCCCCGCTGTGCAGCTCTGCAGAGCCCGCGGAGCGCAGGGTCCTGGGCAGCCAGGGCAGCCCGGCTGCCTTGGAGCACAAGGAGTGGCCCAGAGAGAAGCTGCTGCCCTTTGCTTTGGAACTGTTCCTCAGAGTCTTGTCATTATTCCACAGTGTCTGATGTGTTTTCTTTTCCTCTCTCAAATCTAACAGAGCTTTTTGAGAAAATTGACTGAAGTGGCTTCTGCTGCTGGTGGTGGTGCTTTTGTCTGCAGGTGAGGGCAGGTGATTTGAACCAAGGATGGAGTCCATTGTTAACATCCCAGCTTTGCCAAGTCAAGAAAACCATTCACAATTGGGCAGCCAGTGCTAAGCAATTTTCCTACTTTTGGAAAGCTCCCATCTTAGGAAATCCAAGAGCCACCTTAAGAAGTTCAAGAGATTTTCCTCCATGTGGATACCAGCAGTACCATGTTGCCAGTGTTTTCCACCCCGTTGCTGTGTCCTTGGTGATTTTAAGACTTCCTCAGTGCCCAGTGAGAATGAAATGACCTGTGATCATGTGATTTGAGAGCTCTGTGTTGTTTGTTGGCACATGAGTGTTCATGACAAGCTGGACACACCAGTCGTGGCTCTGTTGAGTTAAATTCATCCCAATTTTGTGCAAACAGCAGCCCCGAGATGCTGAGAAGAGCAAGCGCAGTGGCTGGGTGTGCATGCAGACGCCTGGGGGCTGACTGCTGTGTGGGCAGAAGGTTTTGCACTGTTGTAATTCTTCACTCTCCCAAGCTGGAGGAAGAAATCAAATATTTTTTAAATTAAAATATAGAAATCTATATGAAATGAAAAAATATCAAAATGAATGAAATATTACCTGTTAATTTATCATGGATGTAATTTCACATCTATATACTATTGCCGGCCGGGGGTCTCTGTACAAATCATGAACGGGACGGGACTGCTGAGGAACGCGCCTCGAGCTGTTTGTTTTCCAGCATCAGTCTCATTACTTGGTTATGACTATGGGAAGATGCCAGCAGCTGACATCTGTGGCAGCAGGCAAAGAACTTAATGGCACAGCTTACTTGAAAAATTTTTTGAGCAAGCTCACAAAGCAGAAGCATATTGACAGTAGTTCTATCCAACCACTATAAGCACACGTACCTTTTGTTAAAACTGTGCTTGCTTCTTTTGAATACAATACCTGTTTGCAAGCCTTAAAACACAATGCACTGAGCTCCATTATTAAACTGAGAAGTTCCTAATATCTTGCCTGAGATACTTTTTTGAAGGTTAGTGAGTTATTGTAGCCAAGCACTAACACACAGGCCATTTTTCTATTTCTCCTTACTTTTCTACTTCTAAAACTCTTGTGCTGACAAATCCTATGGCTGCTGCTTAGCTCCAACGGCAGTTCTGCTTTCTCTGAGGTCTGCCTTTTGTAGCTTTCCCAAAACCCCCTGATTTGAAGGATTCCCACAATTCCCCCTCTCAGTACAACTAAACAGAAACCTTTGTATCCGTGTCATTTATTAACTACCTTGCATTTTATAGCTTTACTATAGTATACCTGCTTATTACTTGCTTAAAGCATCCTTTTTGCTCGCATTAAGCCTTGCTATATTCCAACACAGCAATTTTAATGCTGTGAAAGTCCAGTCAGTTCAAAGGGCAAAAGTCATGTCTGATAGCAATTACAAGTCATTGTTCCAAAAAAGTCTCGCCTGTTCTAAGGTCTTAATTCAAAACCTCCCTCCATGTCTAAACCTTCATCCAACATCTGTGTGAGATTTTGAGAGTTCTCTGTGAATCCATTTCCTACCTCTCTCCCCTGTGTGATAAAAACTTCTTTGATAGTTTTGCCCATCATTTGTCACACACACCAATGTATGCAAGGTATTACTACTAGTACCACTACCAAAACACCCAATCCATCGAGACCTATTCTACAAAGTTCCCTTTGGCCAAGGTGCAAAGTTCCATCCTTGGAACAAATCATTTAACCATGACCCACCATCTTCTTTTTTTGGAGCTGTCAAATCTTTCAGCTTTTGTATGCTTCTCTGGATGGATTCAGAGTGATCAGACAGGTTCATACAACACAATCCTTCAAATTCCTCACAACCATGTCCATGTGCCAGTAAAAGAAAATCAATTGCTGCTCTGTTCTGTAAGGTTGCATGTCTGACAACACTAACATCAGTCATCATGTCACTAATTGCAATGCAAGTAGCACTGTCTTCTTTCTCCAGCCAGCAACCCCAATCGCTATAATGGTTTCAATGCCTCACCCGAGGCAAGTGGATGTAGAAATTAATTTGATGTAACTCATTTTGCAGGGCCCTAGGGTCTGAAATTGCTATTACACTTTTTTTTATAATGATGGGCAAATCTTTTTTCTCTGTGTTTTCTCTTGATGGCTTTTTAAATGATAAGTGCTATCACAGTGAGTTGTCTGATGCTACATGGGCCGCCTTTAATTTTTGAGGAATTCCCTGTCAGGCTCTACCTCCACAAATGAGCCAATATTCTGTTACTAATTGTCGTGGGGACTCATCTAGGTCATCTACTTGTCAGCAGTTTCACCCTTAGGGGACACTGGGGTAGTACAATTGCACCACAAACTTGAGTATCTGTCCACAGGATGATGGGGAGTAACATTTAACTGTGGATCTCCCTGGTACTGAAACTCAGCACAAAATTCCATTAGAAATGAGCCAAGAATTCCAATTCTTGAGGTTCAGAAGGTGCTCTAAGAAGATCAGGGGCCCAATGAGTCCAGCTGGTTATGGGATTGGTCTCGTTGGCAGCCTCACACCAATATTTGTCACGATTGGGTATTGGCCATTCCTTGGCTGGCACTGGCACACCGACCAAACAGGTCACCAAGGGTTTGTCTGGGCTCAATTGGTCAAACATATGGTGTCTGAGCCTGCTGACTCGGCTAAAGCAAGGCAAACATTCATTTTTGGTTGATCTACACGCATATATGCACTGCAAAAGCAAGCAAGCAAATCCAGGAAGCGCCAGTATATCATTTGATCAAACTCCATGTTTCTGTTCAGCTGCTTTTTGGCAAAAGATTCCCCATCTCTTTCAGTTCTCAAGCAAATCTTTTAGCACTTGTTCAGGGACTGGCCAACTATAGGGCACTAAACTGTCCCTCTGACCTTCAGTTTTTACAAATTTGGATATCTTAGAATTCTTTTGAACAAAACAGACACCATGCTTTTGCTGAAAGAGCTCTATGATACAAACCATTTTCACAGTCCAAAGATCAACAATGAAACTCAAGATTTGTAGCTTTCACAGGTTGAACAGGGAACGTCTGCCATGAACCGTAGTTTCTCCGTGCGGCTCACGTCTGCGTGCTCATTTCCCTGCTGGTGGAATTGTCGCTGCGCTCTTGTGTACGAGACGGTTTCACGTCCTTGGCGGGGACCCACTTAGGTCTGGCACCTGTGCAAATAAATACAAGCATACCCTTTGCCCCAAGTGATTAGTGCAAATGGTCCTTCAATTTCTCCTAACTCAAGGTTTCTAATCAAAACTGGAGGATTTTCTTTCAGTTTTGCCTGTGTGCTGTTTGAAAAGTGCCTCAAAATTGGAGGAGTAGGTCCTACAAAAGATCTATTCAAAATATAAAGACATCTAAAGCTTTGCTCTACCTTATCAGAGGTGTTGCTTGGGGAACTCCCACTTTTGTTGACCTAGAATGGGTTTTAGAGTGTGGTGCATCCTTTCAACTATTGCCTGACCTCTGTGGGCATAGGGATTTCCAAAAGTGTGGCAAACATTCCAGTCCATCAGAAATGTCGCCACTTTTTGAGCTCTGCATGTGTGGCCATTTGTCGGTTTTTGCCTCATGGTGGATCAGTTTGGCGAGCTCTGGACCCCAGTGACACTGACAAGGACAAAAGCAAAAGACGAGAGGCACTCTTTCTTCTCGGGACCAAAGTCCCACAGCTTTAATGGAGAACAACTCCAGGAGAGAAAGGAAGCATCCAGGAGAGGAAAGAAGATGTCCAGGAGAGGAATGAGAGCGTTCACCTCGTGGCAGGAGATTTTAAACCCTGGGGGAGGGAGGGCGGTAGAAAGGAACTACCATAGGTCAACATATGTAAATCACTACACTGTAGTTTTCTGCATAAATTGCTGCACTTGTTGCAAACAAAATCCTAAAATCTCCCCAAACACAACCATCCAGTCCCAAATGATCACAATGAGGGAGAAAAACCACTCAACCCCCCTGTATACCCAGGCACCAGGTGTCACAAGGAGTACAAGCCCCTGCAATTACAAAGTCCACACACACAAGCTCACTGGGAAAGGAGTATCTCTTTATGAGGGGACAGAGTGCTCGCTTTTCTCAACACAACACACACCATAAATCACAACAGCATCCACCTACATCATCTTCCTTAAACATTCACACACTGAAAACACAACCACAATTACGACACACAGGAAAAATTGCAGCAACAAAACAGCATTTGCTCAATTCACCCCCAGAATTGCTAGCAGGTCCTTCTTGACACAGCAAATCCTTTCTGCCGGCAGCCAGACCCAAACTCAAACTGTACAGGTGTACGTTGTGCGCAGGACATCTCTGTGTGACTTAGGAACAGCCCTTCCCCTGCGTTTGCCTTACGGGTTACTTTATACAGAGTTAAACATTCCCTTTCTCCACAGTCCCAGCAGTCTTGTCTGTCCCCCACGAGGAACAGCCAGGAGCCAAGGTGCCTCCAGGAAAGGAATGTCCTGGCAGCACCCAGAGACGACCACAGCGCGGTTGCTCTCGCTGGAGCAGAGAAGCGCTCCTGCCGCGGTCACTACAGGTCACCTGAAGCGTGTATTCAGCAGAACTGATCATGAGGTGAATGAGAAAGGAACAGTTCATGTTCCTGGTGTTTAAGCATTGTAGAGGAAGCTGTGAGCTTGGCCAGTGGCAATACAGTGTAGAGGGCCAGCTAGGAAGGCTGAAAAAGAAAACGATATTCATGCTTGCAAAAAAAAAATCAATGGCACAAGTGGTAATTTATTAATTTCCATCTCAGAGCTTTGAAGAACTAGAAATCAAGTCTTACAGAGAGAACATTGTTTCCTACAGCATAGAGGGTGGAGCATTTAACTGAGAGCAAATTCCTGTACAGTTGAATTACACCACTGAATTTTGGTCACAGTACCTTAGAACTCTATTCCTAACAACTCTTGTAATATCTGCATAAAAGATGCAGTTGCAGAACAAGAAGGTCATCTTGCAATGGTGCCTGCAGTATCTGGAGTAAAATGGGCACCTTTGTGGCTGGGGAGCTGCATGGGCCAAAAGGAGCCAGGGGTGCTGGTGGCCTTGAGCAGCTGAAGATGAGGCAGCGTGTGGCCAGGGGGCCAAGAAGGTCAAGGGCATGGTGGCTGTGCCAGCAGCAGTGGGGCAGCACGAGCAGGGCAGTGAGCGTGGCCCTGTGTTGGGCAGCGCTGCGGCCACAACTGGAGTGCTGTGTGCACTTGTGGGCCCTGGGGAGCAGAAAGTCATGGAGGGGCTGCAGCGTGTGCACAGAAGGACAGGGGAGCTGGGCAAGGGGTGCAGCACAAGGCCAGGGAGGAGGTGCCGAGGGAGCTTTAGCCTGGACAATGGGAGGCTCTTGAGGGGTCTTCAGCATCTCCGCAATGCATCCAAATATTTAGCCATGTTAAGACTGGACTTTCCCTCTGTTTTCGTTAGTTTGTACTTTACTTGGAGGAGGAGACCTATTCATTTTCTCTTTCTCCCAACTAAGGTTCTTTCCACAATTATTTCTTGCCCTGATACAGCACTGGGAATGGTTCTGCTCGAAGTATTTTTTCCAAGGTACCACTTCTAGGGAATGCAGTATTTTTGTGTGAGAACACATCATTCTGTGCCGGGACTTTGCTGCAGAAGGAGCTGTTGTGTTTCTAGGCCAGGCAGTATGGCCTTACAGATCACCTTAAAATGAGCAGTGCCTGTGCCTTTCTGCAGCCCTGGGAATCAATGTGTGTTGTGTTTGGGAATTGAGCAGGAGATCAATGCCCTTGCATTCCAGCTGCTTCTCAGAGATCACAGGAGTGGGAGGGGCTGGGCTGCAGTTTGGATTCCAGGCACTTCAGCACCATCAGTGTGCTCTTGTCCAAGACAAGACCTTGGCCGAGCACAGATGCACAAAGAGTGCAATTCCCAGTGCAGTGCTCTGGGTCTGATTGCATTCCATAAGGACCCACATGCTCCAGATGCCCCAAGAGTGTGGGTTACTGAAGCAACAGGTAACCAATCTCAGGACTGCAGCTGATCATGTCAATGGCCACCAAGTCTTGATCTGTGCAGCAACAGAGGACAGTAAAGAGAGATCATAGTAGTGAGATCTATCTCTCTATGTTTCTTCCTATCTATCTATCTATCTATCTATCTATCTATCTATGTAACATTTACATAATTGAATCTTCCTGGCTCAAGTCCAAGGCAGTTGGAGGTGCAAAGCTCACCTAAAGCCGCATCCCTTTCAGGAGAGGATTAGAGACATGTTCCCTCAACTGATTCTGAGCAGGCAGAGATGTTTCCCCCTCCAGATCTGGTGGTTTTTTCCCCCAGAGTTGTATTCCTCCTCCAGCCTCTTGTGCCCTGAAGTCCCCAGTTAATTCTTTAAATTTCCGCCTCTCCTAGAGAGGTGGAACAATTCCATGTTTAGGTGGTGTTTGGTGACTCTGGTCATACGTGCCATGCATTACATGACGCATGGTTTCCTTCACTGGCATCCCCAGGCCTGTGTAAGTGCATTCGTGCATGGGGCCTTAGGGGAGTCTCTGTTTCTGCTGGTCAGAATTCTCAGTTGACAAAAGAGGGAGAAGAAACACCTTGGTCCTCCTGCATATACTGAGGTGGCCATAGAGGCTCTGTGACCTCCATCAGAGATCTTTGCACACATCGTCATCTCCTGAATGACCAGGTTTTCTAACAAGAGTGTGGATGTCAGAAAGGCAGGAAGGCTGGTGCAGGCCTGAAGAGAACTCCAGAAGTTTCACTCACAAGGAGGGAGCTCACCCAGGAAGCCACCTGCAGAGCCCGGATGGAGCTGTGGGACAGGGCAGGATGTCAGTCACTACTGAAAGACAAACAGGACATGGCAGAAGCAGAGGGAGGCCCTCACCAGATCCTTGAGAAATGCCACACCTTCCCTGTCAGCTGCCTGAGAGGCTCTTGCAGCTTCAGTCCCAGATGGCCCCTGATTGTAGGGCCAGGGTCACTTTGGAATCTGTGCCTTCCCTTGAACAGAGAATGACCCAGCAGAGCAGCAGCACAGTGCTTTGGGAACGTGTGAGCCCAGCAGTCTTTGAGTCTTGGCCCACAAAGGTCATATGGGAAGCTGAAACCCATCTTCTCTTGCTTTCTGTGCAGGTGCTTCTAGAGAGAGAGCAGGAGCAGACTGCTTCATCAGAGATGCCATGCCAGACTCAGGGAGAGCTGTTCCCAGCCCGAGAGCAGGAAGAGCAGCTCGGGCAGCAGGTGGAAGTGCCACAGGAGAAAGGCCAGGTAAGCCTGACTGGCCAGGGCACAGAGGGAAGGGCAGGAATAAGGGCATAAACCACAGCTCTTGGTTTATGCCCTGAGGAGGCCAGGAATCCCACAGGCACTGGAAGCACAGAGCCTTGGAATCTGCAGAGAACAGCCCTGGGACAGGAGGTTTGCAATGGAGGCATATGTGGGTAGGGAAGCAGAAAGAAGTGGCTGAATCAATGTGATTTTGAGGTTGCAAGAAAAAAAAAAAGCTGAGCCTGATGTCAGCTCCCAGTCACTTGCTCTGCTTTTTTGTGTACAGAAGATCAAGGCAGAGCCACAAGCAGAGCTGCCTGAAGCTCAGAGTGACATGGCAGTGAAGGGGAGGAACAAGGAAGAGATGAGAAGAATTCAAGAGAAGAATCTCGATCAGCAGAGGGGCGATCAACACAACCAGGTGAATGAAAGAGTGGCAGCCACTCCTCTCATGAAACATCCTCTCACTTGTTTTTTAGAGAACATGAAGGAACAGCTTGATGCAGAGCTTCAGATAGCTCACAGTATGGTCAAGGCAAGGCAGAAGTGGCTGGAGGAAGAAATGAAAATCATCAGTCAGAAACTTAATGTCTTCTGTCAGTCTCTGAAAAACCAAGTGAGTGAAAGAGGGATGCAGCCACTGCAGTCACCAAAGTGGTGTTTTCTGGCCTTCTTGCCTTTCCACTCAGAGCAGCAGGGAGTAGGGTGGTGCCTCTGAGTGCCATCCTGCTTTAGTGTGTATCACAGTCACTCTGAAGGACATTCCCTGCTGTGCTGAATCTCAACTGCGGCCTGGACAGTGAAACTTGTCCTTTGGCCTTCTGGCCAGCAGTCATCCAAACTGATTCCTGCTGGCCTGTTCCTGCTCCCTCTGTTTCTGGAGGTATTTTTACAGTGGAATGCAGTGACCCAGATGGAGGATTGAAACAAGCTGTTTTATCCCCTGTCAATCTGTTCTTTCCCTTTCCTCACAGTCGATGACTCTTGGCTGACAGAGACAAGCTGCAGTGTCTGACTGCTTTGTTCTGTTTGACTTGAGCTGCAAGTGCTGACTTCTCACAGGGCAGCCTGCACAGACTTCCGAGAATGTCTGGCAGTGAAGGACCCCAAGTTAGGAGTGAGGCACAGGAACAGTGCCCACCAGAAAGTCTCCAGGTCCGGCACATCACGGGCTCTGAACTTGCTGCCGCAGCAGCATCACCTCGAGGAAGCTCTTCTGTGACACCTGGGAACTCGAGCTCGGGCAGTTTGTTCATCTCCCTGGAACAGCAGACTGAGGAGAAGTACCTGGAGATGCTGGGTACGTCTGGGCTCTTTCTTGTCTCAGGGACAGTGTGCTGTGTGCAGGTGCCAGCAGAGCTGTACCAAATGCTCCTCCTGAGTCTGGTGCCACAGGGCCATTTAGGACTCCCCAGAGGAAGTGCTGCGCTCCAAGGCAGCGAGAGAGCGCTCTCGGTGTTTCTGCTGCCTCTGAGGGCACCTTGGACTGGCTTGGGTTTGCCTGAGCTTCCCTCTCTGCTGAAGGCTGAAGCAGGGATTGTTCTTGCATCAGCAGAAGGCTGTGACCTAGCAAATGATCTAGAAGTGCTGTGTGCTAGTGGCCAAACTGAACAGAATTTTTAGCTTCCTAATTCTCCTTAGACTCTCGAATTCGAACCAGTCATCAGCGCAAAAAAACTTCAGAGAAATGGACTGGCTTTGGAGTTTTGTCTTTTTGGTTGGGGATTTTTTTTGGTGGGGTGGGTGTGGTAGACAGAGAGAGGCGCTGCAGAAGATCTCGCGATGTAACGGAAAGGCAAGACCCTCAGATCCCCTTAGATAAGACCATCTGCTTCCCATAGATAAGAAACTAACATAAGAAGGTAGCCTCCCTTAACCAAATTCTAGTAACTTTCCATCCCCTACCCAGTAACAGTCCACCTCTTACTAACCATAGATAGTAAAGACAGACCCATGCTGACGTAGAGACCCCTTAGACTATAAAAACCCAAGAGATGAGATAATAAATGCCTTTTGACCGTCCATCACATTGATGTCTGCGTGTGCCTTTAGCCCGAGTAGCCCTAGTTAGTAGGCCACCGTGCTGTTTGTCTGAACCAAGTCGCCTGCCTTGCTTCAGAAAGCAACAAACTGGTGCCGAACCCGGGACTGCTGCAGCCCCCGGGGTTCGGGAACTCTCCTGGCCAGAGATCAGCGGCTGTGGCAGCAGGTCTGACCGCAGCGGGAGGGATGCCTCCAGACCAGCGTGGACCATGGAAGCCATTGCGAAGGTCGTAACAGAGATGCATGCACAATGGGGTATAGAATGTAAATTTAGGGATTTATCTCTCGCATTGCCGAGACTGATTAAGCTTGGGGCTATTGAAAGCCCCGTGGACGTCCTACATTCGGACGTGTGGGATAATTGTACAAAAGCCCTGGCGGAGGACACCATGTCCTCGGGCTCAGGGAAAGCCCTAAAATCGTGGGGCAGGGTTGTCCAGGCTCTGCAAAAGGCTCGACAAGAGCAAGAAACCTGGATAGCCGCGCAAACTTGTTTATTAGCCGTGCCGCAGTTGGGGGTGGGCGCGGCGACACAAACCGCGGAGGGGCCTGACCCGGGCGGGCGCGCGGAGGCGCGAACGCCAGACCCCCCTCAGCGAGTGGATTCACCATCGGAGGGGGGGGAACACCCGCGGACGTTCTGGCGGGGGCTCGCGGAGGAGGCGCGGAACGCGGACGAATCGGCGGACCCCGTAGGGACCGATAAAAACGCCCCCCCACCATATGCGTTTGAAAATGGCGCCGAACCGCGTGGTCCGGGCGGAAAGGAGGAGGCGGGGGGCGGAAGCGCGGTCAGCCCGCTTAACAACGCATGCGCGGGAGAGCGGGGGGACGGGGCGGCCCCCGCGGAGGCGCGTAAGACCAATCAGAGCCCTCAGTTCACATTAGGTCCTTATAGGGCAAGGACCTCCCCCAGCAGGAGGCGGGGGAACCCCAGGGAGAGGGAACGGCCCGACCCCCGCAGGAGGGGGCGGGGTCGGAGTCCGGGAAAAAGGCAGAGCAGCCCGGAAGCGTCTCTTTATTCAACTTCCGGCTCGGACTCGGGCTCGAGCTCCGAGCCCGAGATAGGATCGGAGGATTCCGATCTGGATTACGGCTTTAACAGAGAGGGAGCAGCGGCATGTAAGGTCACTAGCCACAGTGCTCCTGCTTGGGTGAAGGGGTTACCAGAGAAAAACCGAACCCCGCTCACAAACTGGCGGAAAATAAAAATGGCTTGCGCGGAATGGGCTCCGTCTGCCACTTTAGTGTTCCCGGTGCGTGTGGGGGGGGCAGGCGGAAACCAAAGGACTTATTCACCAGTCAATCCGAAAGATGTGCAGGCAATTGTTAAAGCGATTGCGGATAAGGGAATTAATTCTGCCATGGTTTGCACACTTATTGACGGCCTTTTTGGTGGGGACGATATGCTTCCCTTCGATATTAAGCAGACATGTAGAATGATATTCGATGGTGCAGGGATGATCGTTTTCAAACAAGAATGGGAGGATAATTGCATGAAACAGCTAGCCTTGGTAACAGGGGCAGACCATCCACTGCACGGTTCCAGCATACAGAGGCTTATGGGCACAGACCCCACTATGATCACCCCCCAGCAACAGGCTGAGGGCCTGCGAGCCCATGAGGTCATGACAACGACCCGAGCTGCCCGAGAAGCCATCCGTGATGCTTCTAAAGTGGTAGCCAAACCCTCTCCATGGTCTTCCATAAAACAGGGTGAGAGTGAGAGCTTCACTCAATTCGTGGACAAGCTCCAGGCTGCATTAGATTCCTCTGCGTTACCTTCAGAGGCAAAGGGTCCCGTGCTGGCAGAGTGCTTACGCCAGCAATGCAACTCAGCCACTAAGGACATTTTAAGATCACTGCCACAGGGGTCTAATATAGCTGCCATGATCAGACACGTTGCAAAGGAGGAACACCTAGCTCCCATCCAAGCAGCAGTTCAAACTGCAATAACCAGCGTGATGGCATGCCTTAAGTGCGGCCAGGCAGGCCACTTGGCAGCAAACTGCCCCCAGTCAAGGTGCCTATCAGCAGCTGCTCCACCACGCCAAGCGGGAGGCAGGGGACCGTGCTGGGGGTGTGGAAGGAAGGGGCACTTAGCTAAGGAATGCAGATCCAGGCCCCAGTGAAACGGGAGAGGGAGGGGGTGGCCGGGCCCTGTTCAGCCCCCTCCCACCTGGAATATGCAGCGGCCCAGCTACAGCAACCCCCGGTGGGGCAGGGGACTCTCATACCCTATGCCCCCACAGGGAGCAGTCATCTTTGCATCCCCCCCAGCAATACAATGGCAGAGTTGTGCAGCACCCTCAATACCTTCGCACCCCCCACCACCACAACCCGCGCCGGAGTCACAGGACCAGCAGGGGACGCCCCAGAGCGGGATCCCTGGGTGGCCTTGGTCAGGAAAATAGGGAAGGAGCCCTTGATGGTGTGGGGGACATGCCGCCTTTACGGCAGCCAAGATCCTCACGTCATAGGGCTTCAGTTTTGGGCGGACACGGGATCAGACTGCACGATTATTCCCCAAACGCATTGGCCCGGACATTGGCAATTCAAAGAAGTCCCCCCAGTGAACGGAGTGGGGGGGCAGTCCCGGGCATGGAAAAGCACCCAGCTGGTGGCTATAACACTTCACACAAAAAAGGGACCAGAACAGACAGTAGCAATCTACCCCTACATTTTGCAGAATTCTCCACCCCTGTTAGGAAGGGATGTTCTCTCCTTGCTAGGATTTCGGATCACAAATTTATCCTGAGGGCCACTGCCGTACACCCTCCGCTGCCAATCAAATTGACTTGGAAATCATCAGACCCTGTATGGGTTCAGCAGTGGCCCCTGACAGAGCCTCGAATGGCAGCCTTGCTGGAACTGGTCGATCGAGAACTGCACAAGGGTCACATAGAACCCTCCACCAGCCCATGGAACACCCCAGTATTCGTGGTCCCCAAAAGGTCCGGACAAGGCTATCGTCTCGTCCACGACCTGAGAGAAGTGAACAAGACTATCAGACCCATGGGTCCAGTCCAGACACTGCTTCCCGCGAACTCAGCCATCCGCACAGGATAGCCATGTGCAGTACTGGACATCAAGGACTGCTTCTTTTCAATACCCCTGCACCCTGAGGACAGAGAACGATTCGCCTTTTCTGTGGCATTTCGGAACGGCGAGCGGCCCAACCTTCGCTTCCAATGGAGAGTACTTCCGCAAGGCCTGGTCGACAGTCCCACTATATGCCAAATCACCGTGGACAAAGCACTGACGCCAGTCCGACACTCCTACCCCACCGCAACCATCATCCAGTACATGGACGACATCCTGGTCGCAGCACCATCGACAAGCCAAGTGGATCACCTGGTGTCCACAGTCACGGAAACCCTTCAGGCCAACGGCTTCGAGATCGCGAGCGCAAAGATCAAGAGAGGACCCTGCGTGACCTTCCTGGGAGTAGGCATCACGAGCTCCTACGTGACACCCCCCGAGATGAAGATCAACCGAGACATCGAGACGCTCCATGACGTGCAACGCCTGGTGGGATCGCTGCAGTGGCTTCGCAACATCGTCCTGATTCCTCCCGAGGTCATGGACCCTCTGTACGACCTCCTGAAAGGAAAGAACCCCTGGGATCCAAAGGAGCTGACACCGCAAGCAACGAGCTCCCTCGACTTCATCGAAAACCAAATGGCCACTGGCACGCTTGCCAGGTGGAACCCAGCCATGCCACTGGACCTGTACGTCCACTTTACACCGAAGGGGGGAGTGGGAGCACTGGCCCAAGGACTTGCAGAAAAGGCCCGACCGATCAAATGGGTGGTCCTCGGAAGACCCGCTCGTGCATTTTCCCCAGGAATCGAGTGCATCGCCAACCTCATCATGAAAGGCAGGAGACTCGCCTTGAAACACCTAGGGACAGAGCCGACAAGCATCCACCTTCCGTTTTGCATGCAGCCGACCACAGAGTCAGCCACAATATCGGAGTACCTGGCCCTTGCTCTTTCCGGCTTCGGAGGAGAAATCTCCTACTCTTCCAAGCCACCCTGGACCAAGCTGCTGACCGTAGTCGACATGGACATGCCACCGAAGGTCAAGGACAGACCGCAGCCGGGACCAACGGTCTTCACAGACGCTTCCTCCACGACTTCAACCGCAGCAGCAGTGTGGCAGGCAGGAGAGCAATGGCACTGCGTCAAAGCGAGGGACCCCACACTGTCAGTGCAACAACTAGAGGCAGCAGCAGTGGTTTTGGCGTGCGGACTCTTCCAAGACGAACACCTCAACATCGTAACGGACTCCATATTCGTGGCAAGGCTCAGCCTAGCCATGGCAGGACCAGGAGTGTCAACATCAGCAGCAGCCCTAATGCTGGAAGAAGCACTCTCCTCGCGACAGGGCACCATGTCAGTCATCCACATCAACAGCCATGACCCAGTCAAAGGTTACTTCCAGATCGGCAACGACAAAGCGGACGCCGCAGCGAAAGGCGTTTGGACCTTGCAAAGAGCCCGTCAACTGCACGAGTCGCTCCACATCGGAGTCAAAGCACTAGCAAAGAGATGCGGAATCTCGACAGCGGACGCCAAACATGTGGTAGCCACCTGCCCTCATTGTCAGAAGTCACCCCTTTGGTCCTACGGAGTCAACCCGAGAGGTCTCAAGCCCTCAGAAATCTGGCAGTCGGACTTCACGTGGTGCGAAATACTGAGGCCCCAAGCATGGCTTGCAGTGACAGTAGACACTTATAGCGGAGCGATCGTAGCTACACAGCACCCCAAAACCAACTCCAAAGCCACAATTCAGCACTGGCTGACAGCCATGGCTTGGCTAGGTATCCCCAAGCAGATCAAAACGGACAACGGCTCCAACTTCAAATCCAAACAAGTACAGGAATTCGCCTCGAAATGGGGTATCACGCTAGTGCACGGCATCCCCCATAACAGTACCGGACAGGCCATAGTAGAGAGAGCAAACCAGACCCTGAAAACCAAGATAGAAGTGTTGGCAAAAGCAGAGGGCTTTGCCAATGCCATTCCCCCAGGAGATCAGGCATGCATGCTGGCAACTGCCTTGCTGGCACTGAATCAATTCCCTAAGGGAGATGAAACAAACAGTCCCGTTCAAAAACACTGGGTCACTCGAACATTAGAAGAGGGCCCGCAGGTGGTAATCAGAAACGAGCTGGGCGAGTGGGAACGGGGTTGGAGGCTGATGCTCACAGGGCGAGGGTACGCAGCGGTCAAAAAGGACGGCAAAATCAGGTGGTGTCCACTTAAGTCGATTAAACCGGACCTTCAGGGCGAGCAGAATGAGACTGACGAGAATTGCGAGTATTTGTTTACAGGATCTGCTCGTGGGACGCCCTCGTGACGCGTACTTCCCAGTTCCGGACGAAAGCGACAGACCAGCAAGCCGCCAAGCAGCACCCGAGAGACCCGCACGGGTGAGACCCAAGCACCAAGGGTGTTTCTGTGCGATTTTGCTGTTGGGGCTTGTTGCCAGGGGGCAAGCCGGGGGGCTTGTTGCCAGGGGGCAAGCCAGCCCAGACCACTACCCCCATCAGCCCTTCAGGTGGGTCATGCGATACCTTAGTAGGGGCAAAGCGCTCAGACAAATCACCACACCGAACACCCCATCCTTCGTGCTCCGCATCACCGACCTGTTTCCAGGACAGCCAAAGGTACACCCCTATTCCCCACACGTCACACACTTGTACCTATCCTACTGGTGCCCAGCTTCAAACCCTGGGAAAAGCTACTGCAATCACCCAGGGTGGGGATACTGTGGGCACTGGGGCTGCGAAACCATAGTTACAGATGCCAGGCCATCGGGGCCTGGGTGGGATCCACAAGAGCCAGACAAATTCTTACAGTTCACCTGGGCACCCATCGGTTGCAAAATACCCTTCTTCTTTCACGGGAACTTCCATCGAAACCAACATAAAGTCCCTAGATTTCGGGCATGCGCTGAGTACAACATGACGGTCTTGCAGCCAGATCACCCTAGCTGGGCCACAGGCAGAACGTGGACAGTAGTCCTTCAAGGGTCAAAAGAGAGGGCGAACGTGCAAATTATCAGGCTCCAACCGTCAGCACCCCGAGCAGTCGGACCCAACAAAGCGATTAAAAGCGTGCCGAAAGGGAGAAACGTAACCTACCCCAAAACCTTACCCACAGGGGTCAGCAAAGTCCCAACCGGTCAAGCGGAAACCTTTCAGATGAGCCGCTTAACCGAGTCAGACTCAGACCCAATCCTTCGTATGTTAGAAGTTACCTTTGTATCCCTGAACGAATCCAACCCTAACCTAACCGAATCCTGCTGGCTTTGTTACGATGTCAAACCTCCCTATTTCGAAGGAGTCGCCTTAAACACTCCCTTCAGGTATTCCTCAGCCAACGCCCCTCACCAGTGCAGATGGGACACCCCTCGCAAGGGAATCACCCTGAGTCAAGTCACAGGCCGAGGTAGATGCTTTGGCAATGCAACCCTAGCTAGGCGGAAAGGCAACGTCTGCGCCAAAATCGTCAAGCCTAACAGGAAAAACAATAAATGGGCAGTCCCAGCCGCATCCAGGATGTGGGTTTTCCAGCGATCCGGAGTGAGTCCTTGTGTGTTCCTTCCCAAATTCAATGACTCTAACGACTTCTGTGTCCAAGTTCTGATTGCTCCTAGGATCCTGTACCACTCAGACGAAGAAATGTACCATCTTCTTGAGGGACCCGGCCGGATCCACAAAAGAGAAATATTGACAGGTATAACTATCGCAATGCTGCTGGGTCTGGGAGCAGCCGGAACGGCCACAGGAGTCTCAGCCCTAGCGTCCCAGCACCAAGGACTGTCCCAGCTGCAAGCAACGATTGACGAGGACCTGCAAAGGATCGAGAAATCCATCTCCTTTCTAGAGAAGTCGGTCTCCTCACTCTCGGAAGTGGTCTTGCAGAACAGGCGAGGCCTGGACCTCCTGTTCATGCAGCAAGGGGGCCTGTGCGCCGCCTTGAAAGAGGAGTGCTGTTTCTACGCAGACCACACGGGAGTCGTGAAGGACTCCATGGCAGAACTCCGGAACCGACTGGCTCAGAGACAGAAAGACAGGGAGGCCCAACAGGGCTGGTACGAGTCCTAGTTCAATCAATCACCTTAGCTAACCACTCTGATTTCTGTCCTGATAGGTCCATTAGCGATGCTGTTTCTAACAGTCACCTTCGGACCATGCCTGCTGAACAAGCTAGTCTCGTTCGTTCAGACCCGCCTGAAACGGACCAACATCCTGTTCTTAAGCCGACGACAATTGCTGTGAATTCAACCAGAGAATTCAACCAGAGAATTCAACCAGGGAACACCGTCAGTCACAAGATCCTCCAAACTTGTCTGACAAAAGCTTACTCAAGACTCCCAAGACCCTTTTCCCTTGTCAAGCTACAACCTTACACCTCATTTAAGTACCTATGTGCATGACTACCTCATTCATTTGTGAAAAGGGGGGGGGAGATGTGGTAGACAGAGAGAGGCGCTGCAGAAGATCTCGCGATGTAACGGACAGGCAGGACCCTCAGATCCCCTTAGATAAGACCATCTGCTTCCCATAGATAAGAAACTAACATAAGAAGGTAGCCTCCCTTAACCAAATTCCAGTAACTTTCCATCCCCTACCCAGTAACAGTCCACCTCTTACTAACCATAGATAGTAAAGACAGACCCATGCTGATGTAGAGACCCCTTAGACTATAAAAACCCAAGAGATGAGATAATAAACGCCTTTTGACCATCCATCACATTGATGTCTGCGTGTGCCATTAGCCCGAGTAGCCCTAGTGAGTAGGCCACCGTGCTGTTCGTCTCAACCAAGTCGCCTGCCTTGCTTCAGAAAGCAACAAGTGGGGGGGAGGGTGGGGTTGTTTTTGTGCTGTTTATTTTTGGTGAGGTTTTTTTGCTGTGTTTTTCTCCATCCTGAAGGAGCCCTTCTGCCCCACGTCTTACTGATGTCATTTTTATGACTGTTACCACTACTACATCTGCAGTTTATTTTCATGAGAATGCTACAGTTTTGTCAATAAGAGAATACTATCTTTTTTGTCAATAAGAACTACTTAGAAAGAACTTCAGGTTAAAGGACAAATAGAGAGCACGAGGTGTTTTCCATGTGCTCCCAAAGAAAAAAGCTGTATCTTTATAACAACTTTTATTTAATCTTCTAGTTTTATCCTTCTCAAGGTGTGTCCAAGAGACACATCCAAGTTGCAAGATCAGATAAAACTGTACTGCAGGCATTTATCAGGAGAGAGCCTCCAGCCCAGTCATGGTATATTCCTCAGATTCATGGCACTTTTCCATACCCGATTCCCACTCTTTGCCACGACTGTTAAAATCCTACGCATTGGCCCAAGCCCTGCTCAGATCAGTCTCTAAGAAAACACATCAAGTCCTTTGTGATTCTGCAGCACAACCCAATGAATCTGCTTCTTGCCCATAACAGCTGCCAGTGCTGTGCTCTCAGATAAGACCTGGTGGGGCTGAGACAAGAGCCCAGGGGATTCTGTGTCTACAACCACCTGCTGGGACAAAAAGGGCACTGATCCACACCTCGGTGGGGCTGATCTCAAAGCCCATCCTGTTGTGTCCTGAATGGGGGCAAAAGCTTGTACGGGGCTCAGGCTCACTCTGGCTTCTTCCCATCAGTGCCTGTCAGTGCTCATGCTTGGGCTTTGCCAGCCTTGTTGTGGTCACTGCCCTGCCCCTGGGGGCTGGAGGGACTGCAGAGGCTGGAGCCTCCCTTAGCTGGGA
This sequence comes from Melozone crissalis, assembly GCF_028551555.1. Lineage (NCBI taxonomy): Eukaryota > Metazoa > Chordata > Aves > Passeriformes > Passerellidae > Melozone > Melozone crissalis. Next base: position 12,585,875 of record NW_026535783.1, on the reverse strand, counting down.
GGGTCCCGCTGCTGCAGCGCGGAGCTGCCTGAGGCAGCAGCCCCTTCTCTGGGCCGGCTTCTGCCTCGCACGGCCTGGACTCACAAGAGGGTCAGCATTGCGGAGATCAGGTATATATGGGAAATATATATCCAATTGTGTCAGGAACCCAAGCATTTCCGAGGAACCCACTTGCTGCGGCAACTACGTCCAGATACGGACAACACTGGATAAACCAGACCAATGAAGAGCCTTTTTTTTATATTTTCAGCACATCAGTCTCAGGACTGATGACTGTTAGACAATGGAGAGAGGATGTTGCCAGCTCGCTGATCCACAGGGAATGCCAAGGAGGTGGAGCATTATAGCAAAGCATAAAACCATCTCAAGCCTAGATTTCAGCCAATCATACACAGAACAACACATATTGACAAGTCTTCTATCCAATCTTATAAAACACACGTCATGGTAGTTAAAACAAAGACTGGTTAATAAGAGACAAAGAACAGAGCTCTATTCATGCAACCTTTCTAAAGATATACATTAAATAACCTTTTTGCCAGCCATAAGCCAATTCTACAGAGGCCTATTGTTATTTGTCAGGTATGCTCTACTGTTTAGGAAACTTTTCTGCTGTATTTGCAATGCTAACAAAACTTCAGTCTGAGGCATATATTTTTTTAACCATTTCATAAAAACCCTCTACCTTTATGGATTCCAACAAGCATCTCCTCTGGGCAGCTCTCTGTGTCACAGGGGTGCCTGAGGAGCACTGCTGTCCTCTGTGCCTGTGCCCGCCGTGCTGAGTTGGGAAGATGGGGACGTGTGCGGTGCCGAGAGGGCGAGTGCAATGGGAGCGACTGATCCGCGCTGTCAGGGTGAAGAGAAGCGGCGTGGTTCTTCACGCGGGGCACGGGCAAGGGCGTCTTTGAGCTCAGCCTGCTCATAAAGGGTGAGGGTCCTGATGCTGAAAGCCCCGTCGCAATTGGTTCTGGCATGAGCTGCTCTGGTTTACAACTGGGAAGGCATTCTATTGGCAAACTGCTGAAAGCTGGAGAAAATGTCCTCCTCTCCTGGAAATGCACGGCCCTGTGCTTTGTTTCCTCTCAAGAGAACTCTTCAAAGAAATGTACAAAATCAGTCTCTGTGCCAGCCATCTGCACTGCAAGGCTGCCTGTCTTGTTACTGTCATTGTTGCTGTTGATGTTACCCAGCTGACCCCAAAGGGCTCAGAGCCCCCGACAGTGGGGCTGCCTTTTGTATCTCCTGGAAGCTGGGATCTCCGCTTAAAGTCAGTATCTTGCATTTGAGCCAGGGGAGAGATGGCTCTTGGTTCTGTCATCTGTGAGAAGAGAGGAGCGTGAGGGAGAGGCCATTTCCTATTATGTAGAACCACATTTCTTTTCACATCTACCACCACATCTTTGAAGGAATAATCAAAATATTTCATAGTGACAGAGGGGTTCTAAGTCACAGCCACCAAATTAAAATGGGACAATTCAACAGCACTCTAGATGGATATGAAGTTGATTTTCCTCCCTGGCTGCTATCAGCAAGCAAGGTTGTTTTGGCAAAACAGAGCTTTTAGTGCTTGAAAGCACTGAAATGGAATAGTTAGAAAGCGACAGCAATGCCATTGCTACTGATGATGTAGGAAACTCAAAGTGGATCACAATCCCATCCAGGGCTTCAAAAGGGCAGGAAACGTTGTGCAGAAGCATCTTTGCTTGCTGGAAAAAGAGGAAAATCAACAGGCCTTCTCTTCCTAACAAAACAAGCCAACAAGCCACAAGATGGAATCGTCACCCACTCCACTGTGTAAAGGCTTTAGATGCAGTGAGGCATGTTTGGTGGTGAAACAGCCCTTGTGCTGAGCACTGTCATGCAGGGATTGATGAAAGTCTGTCTGAAGGTGCCTCAAGAGCCTCTCACTGTCGAGGTTAAAGCTCCCTCAGCACCTCCTCCCTGGCCTTGTGCTGCACCCCCTTGCCCAGCTCCCCTGTCCTTCTGTGCACACGCTGCAGCCCCTCCATGACTTTCTGCTCCCCAGGGCCCACAAGTGCACACAGCACTCCAGCTGTGGCCGCAGCGCTGCCCAGCACAGGGCCACGCTCACTGCCCTGCTCCTGCTGCCCCACTGCTGCTGGCACAGCCACCATGCCCTTGGCCTCCTTGGCCCCCTGGCCACACGCTGCCTCATCTTCAGCTGCTCAAGGCCGCCAGCACCCCTGGCTCCTTTTGGTCCACGCAGCTCCACAGCCACAAAGTTGCTCATCTGACTTCAGATACAGCAGGCACCATTGCAAGATGGCCTTCCTCTTCCGAGCAACACAAGTCAGCAGTCGAGGACTTGCAGCTTCACCCCCACTCTGGGCTCCAATGCACTTGCCCAAGTGGCAGACTTCAGCACAAAACTGATCAGCAGAAACTTTCCCCTACTGCTATTTGCGCCTTCTCAAAAGTCAAAAGGCAGTTGGGCCAACAGTAACTCTACAAGTTAGAAAGGACTCAATAAAAATGCAGAATACTTCCAGAAGTTAAGGCAGTTAAGGCACCTTTCCAAAAGAGAAAACAAACCAACAAAACCTTTTGACCTTCAGCACTACCACTTGCGCCCTTGGCCGTAACTCTGCAGAAGCCCAGAGATGGAGTTTCCCTGAGCCAAGCAGCCAGAAGCTCAGCTGCAGCCCCCAGCTCGGTGCTGCCTCAACAGGACAGGTCATAGGCCAATTTCCAACTGTCACTGCCTGCAGGAAAAGGCCGTGTCCTGCAGGACTCCAGCACTCAGCATCCTTGGCCAGACACAGCAAGTGCTGGCAACTCAGAAACTTGCACCTCTGCCTTGCACTAAAGACAACACCTCCCACAACAGGCACTTACAGGTACAGAGTATTGTGGTTCTGACCCCTCCATGGAGCTGGTGGACTCACCATCCCTGCAAGCCTTTGAGAAAAGACTGAATGTGACACTGGGTGCCATGCTTTAGTTGAGGTGTTAGGGCATGGCTTGGACTCGATCATCTTAAAAGCGTCTGTCTTCCAAGCCACTGATTCTGTGATTCTGTCACTGAGGGAGCTTTTCCTGCAGCCCTGGAAAGGGCTGTGGGGGCCCTTGGCCGAGGATGGGGATCAGGGATCCTGGAAAAGCAGCGAAGGGCTCAAGGCAAAGGCCGAGAGGGCAGAGCTGCCTGACCGTGGCCCAGAACCAGCCTCATGTCCTCCTCCTCAACCTGCGCCCTCTGCGCTGCCCTTTGCGGCGCCAGCGGCTCCTCTCGTTGCGGGGCTCCAGGCCGTGCTGGGGGCCGGGCTCCTCGTCTTCGGGAAGCGCCGGAGCCTCGGAGGCGAGCGGCTGCTGCTGTGGCCGGCAGGGGAGAGCTGCGGCTGCGGCCCCGGGCACAGCGAGCTACCACTAAGGCCGGCTCCTGCCTCGGCTCCTGCTTCTGCTCTGGGCTCTGCTCCTGCCCTGTGCGCACAGACACGGCAGAGGGCTGCCCGGCAGCTCCGTGCCGCTCTGCGGCGGGCCCGGCCGGGCTGCTGCTGTCTGCGGCCTCTGCCCGCCGCTGCCGGCCCCGCCGCTGCCGGCCCCGCCGCGCCGCTGCCTGCCTCTGCCGCGGCCGGGCCCACACGAGAGGCAGCACATGGCGGCTGGCTCGGAAAAGCCCTGCCCGCAAAGCACCTGCCACAGCCTAGGCCTCAGGGCACAGGCTGTCGGCGTCCTCGCAGCTGCGAGCCGGCCAGGGCCGCCTGCCGGCCTCGGCCACAGCTCCCGCCCGTGTCTCCATGGCCGCGGCTGCTCAGCACAGCGGGCTGAGCACAGCCAGCGGCAGCAGCAGCTCCTCACGGGCCCAGGCTCCTGGCGCTCCAAGCCCGCCCAACCCTGAATTCCAGCCTTGAGGGGCTTGGCGTCTCAATGCATCCCCTGGGGACAGCAGAGTCGGCCGCTGAGATCAGTCTATGGCGACACCACCAAGTGACCCATGGAAAATTCACCAAATCCTCCTCAGAGACAAGGAAAAACTCCCATGGTGTCTGACAGCCCGAAGCAACTGCCAATTAGAGGTCATTCCATCCATGTAGTAAAATAGACTTTTGCATTAAAGCAAAAAAGAGTTAACTAAAAGGAGGCCAGGAACAAACAACAAATTACTTGAACTCATGCTTCTTGTGTCTGTTAAAAAGGCCAAGAAAATGCAGTCTTTGCTCTTCTGACACAGCCCTCTGTTCATGATGTGGGATAGTGAGCGATGATATGCAAGAGCTGATGGAAAGAACAGGGACAAGGACACAGCAGGCACAGCGCCAACCTGACAGAGGGATGATCTCTGGCACTGGAACTGAAGGAGAAGAGTTTGCAGGCAGGACAGAAAATGGCTCTTTGTTTCACCTCTTCTTTCAGTGCTGCTAAAAATGTAGCCTGGAGCAAGCTGGGACCACCAGAGCATGGAGCCCTTTCCAGGCAGAGCTGCATCTGCTGAAGGGGCAGAGGGAGCCTAGCAGGGATCAGACACAAAGCAGCAGGGGACTGAGGAGCCCCTGTGGTGGCAGTGAGCAGCCTCAGGCTCTGCTCACTGCTGGTGGCATTTTCTATTGAACCACCTCCAAGGACTTCTGCTTTGCTCTGTATTTTTAAGTGTTTTATCCCTTGCAGGTTTTTTTTTTGTTTGTTTTATTTTGTTTTGTTTTGTTTTTTGGGTGTCTTTTTGTTTGTTTGTTTTGGGTTTTTTTTTGCTCGTGTCCTGTACCTTTATTTCTCCAAATTTTCCTACCCTGTCAGCAGCAGCCCCTGTTCAGAACTGGCTCTAAAATATCAGCAAAGCAGCTGGCAACAACAATGGGTGGAATGCTGTGGCTCAGGAATACTTATGCCAAAGCCCTGCCAGTGCCTTATGATTTGTTAAGATCTCCTTTTCTGTGGAAAAGCTAGTGAGCAATGGAGGTTTTTTGCCTAAGAGCCCCTGAGAAGCAAATGTTGTACTGGGATTCTCATGAGTGTACCCGTTAACTTCATTGCAGCAAAACAGAAAGTAAGGTCAGGGTAGCAAAGCAGCTGAGAGCTGGTCACTCCCTGCAAAGGACTGGTGTAGGATGTGGGAACACCACATTCCAGGATGGGCCAGAAGGGTAAATGTGCTCAAAGCACTGCAGGTGAGGTTTGGGTTCACTCAGAGGGCAGTCAGGGCTGGTGAGCACTGGAAGATCCAGCCGCAGTCCCCATCCATGTCCCTTTCAGTGCTGGCTTTAGGGTGTCTGCAGCCTGGATCCAGAGCGCCCTGGGAGGCTCCTGTGGCTGCCTTTGCACCCAGGCTGAGGATGCCCAGGAGGCGCTGAGGCCGGCAGTGGGGACCAGGGCTGGGGCTTGTGGCCTGGCAGGTATGGCTCTGGGGGCTGTGACATGCCAGGGCACGGGTCACTGTCACTGCCCTCCAGAGCCCTGGCTAGCTCTGTGATGTTCCAGGGACAGTGGCAAGAATGAGGAACAGGTTAGGTTGGGGTTTTGCCTGAGCCAGAACCTCTAGGCCAGCTGCCCAGCAGTAGAGACCCCTGGAGGACCGAGTGAAGGAGGCAGAGACAGCTTTTCTACAGTGTAAAGTGCAGCTAATTTATCAGGAGAGGCAGGGGAAAGATTAGCAGGAAAAACTCCCCTAAAAGCCCTCCAGCACCCTTCTGCTCGGGCTTTTAAAGTCTTTCAAAACAGGGGGGTGGACACAATATAATAACCAAAAAGCGACTCTCGGGGTGTGGTTTTGAGGGTTACAACAAATCAGAACAAGGGGAGGAGAGGGGGTTGGGATAGGGATTGGATCTTGGGGTGAGGGACAGGGAACTTTCTGGAACAAAGGGTAGGCTTTGGGCTGATGGATGGGCCCAAGGGGCCGGGCTGTCTTGACAGACAGGGAAAAATCCGGTGAGGAGGGAGGGAATTCCTTGAGGGGCACTTGGGTAGGAGGGCATAACACAGGGGAGAAACAAACTGCAATAAATCGGGGAACACTTGAAAGTACCGCAAGCTAACAGAACATTTGACTCGGAAACTAAGGCACTGCAACACAGAAATTCAGGGTTTCAGCAGCCGAGAGGTGGCACGATTGGAACCCGCAGCAGCTGGTGAAAGCCATCTCTGTCCTTCAGGTTCCTGCTGTGTGGGAAGGTGCTGCAAGTTGTGGTGGCTGCACTCCCCCTTTGCTGGGAGGATGATCTGTACCAGGGGAGAGCAGAAAGCTGCCGTGGTGAGCAGAACATGCTCAGAGCATTCCAGTTCAGAGAATGGCACTGCCCCTGAAGGGCAAAAAGCTTGAAAGCATAGAATTCTGTGCAGAACCGTTGCACAAATTTTCTCTTCTAGAACATGCCCATTTTTGTATTCTGTAGATGAATACTCTGGGTTTTATAGAGTGCATGGGGTTTTTTCTTAAGGCTTTCGGGAGATCTCTCAAGTTTATTTCAATTTGCATTTTACATCCAGCAGGTATACAGATTAATTTTTTTTTCACTGTAACTTTGTGCCCCAGCTCTGTTAGAGGACGTTCCCTGTCATTGGTGCAAGCAGCCGGAGAGATAAATACTGATTGATTTGGGGGCCACAGTCTTGGTAAATGCAGAAGTGGTTCAATAACGTGACATGAGGGAGTTCCCTCAGAGCAACTGGGATGCCTGAAAGAAGTGAACAGCTCACCACAGCCCGGCCCGCTCGGCTGCTTTTCCTTCTGACCGTCCTGGGGAGGCTCTGACATTTCCTCTTCCCTGATGGAAGTCCAGCTGCTGCCAAGGGAAACGTCCCCATACTCACTCAGTATTCCCTTTGCTTGCCAGATGCCCCACCTGCTGTCGCTGTCCAGGAGAGCTGCTCTGCACGGGAGGAGGAGCCCGAGGGAGAGGCTTTGAAGATGGGGCAGCTGTGGTCCCTTGTGGGATCTCAGCCTCTCAGGGCTGAGGGACAGAGTGACCGAGACCACCCCTGGGGGGCTCGGGAGTCCTGGAATGTTGCCAGAAATGTCTGGTGGCTGGACTTTGATCCCACAGGGGAGATGACATCAGTATGAGGATAGGAGGATTTCACCGGGGTGAACGGTGAAGGGATAAGTTAATTGGAGTGTGAGACAAAGGGTTTAAGATTTCTGTACAGGGGGGTCTAGAGAAGTAAGATGGAGGAATTGGGGCGTGCCCTTCTCCTTCTTCTTCTTCCTCTAGGCTTCCATCTTCTGTGGTGATGTTGGCACTCCGGGATTGGACCTTACTAGGGGAACACTGGTTAATAAGGGTAGAGGGTATTGGAGAAAAATGATAAATATTGTATACGTAACTCCAAGTATAAAGATAGGTGGCCGCCCCAGGGGCTCTCAGTGTGTGCCCATGGCTGACTGCTGAGCAGAACTCGGTCAGGCCAAGAGAAAATCTTTTAGATAAGCAATTAATAAACACCGAGTCCAAGAAAAGATTTGAAGTTTCTTCTCGTCCTTTGGAACGCGGGCGACCCAAGGCCATCTGCGGGCTTTTTCCAGACCATCTAAACAGCCCCAAATCCGACAACTGGCGTCCGCTGCGCGGGCTATCTCCCACCAAACCTTTCCGGGGGGGAAAAGCCCTGAAGAGCTGAAGAGCCAAGAGGACAGCACTGATAACTCCTGAGGAGAGAAGTCTGAAGAAAGAAAGAAGAAAAAGAAAAAAACGGCCAGGAGGAGCTGCAAAAATCAGCAGTCACTGAGAATTCCATCTCTCAGCTTCTGCCGAAGACAGTTCGTAGCAGAGCGGCCTGGACTGGGACCAGAAAGGCGCCTCTGGATCCATCTCTTGTGATCTGCTGGACGGAGAACGGGAGCCTTCAGACCACTCTGACGACAGATTCGGTAAGAAGGCCAAAATAAGATCATGGGGGCCACACTCTCCCAGGAACAACGGGAAATCCTATCCACCTTACAAAGTGTGGCTGAATTATATACAGAAGGGATCCCAAAGAAAGAATTAAAACAGTTGTTACTATGGGCAAGGCTCAATTACCCACTAGCAGAGACATGTCTGTTGTTCGAAGTGGGGTTTTGGCAAGAAATTAATAGGCTCCTGTATATTTTAGCAACGAAAAAAGATGAGACAGCGTTAAAGCTACTCTCACCAGCAAGAATCATGTTACAAGGTATCTCAGTGCAGTCTAAAAGACTGGAAAAGCAGCGAGAAGCTGCGGCACCCTCAGAGGTGGGGGCGGGGCAGAGTTCCGGGAAAAAATTAGCTCTGGCTTTAAAAAGTCAGGGGGAAAGGGCTCTCGAAAAAAGACAGCAGGAAAAAATATTAAACCCCCTGATCAAAAAAAACAAGAAACCCCAAGAGTGTCCTGAAACTCCAGAGAGTGTAGAGGAGTCAGGAGCGGAAGGGGGGGAGCAGGAAGACAAGGGATCGGGGGGGGCGCTTGTTCGCGGCGGGCAAAGCAGCGAAGCGGCGGCGGCGGCAAGCGCGGGCAGCGCGGGTGAAGATGAGGAGACGCGCGCGGAGGGCGAAATTCGCAAAAACCGGGGTGCAGACCCACATACCAGCGCGGGGGCGGCGAACGCGGGCGGCGAACTAGGGGTAAATGTGCAGCCTCAGAGGGCCACCGTGGTGAGACGCAGGAGGCGCGCGGTTGTGACGTCAGACCCGGTGCGGAAATCGGCTCGCATAGCGGCGCGAGCTGGGGTGCCGGAGGGAGAGGTGAACACAGCGTCAGAGGAGGAGGAGGTTGACTCAGGGACAGACCGAGGGGCGGGGACCTCGGAGGTGGAATGGGGGGGAGAGGATGACGTCAGCTTGGGAGACACAAGGAGTGGCTCGGAGAGCACGCATGCGCAGAAAGTAGGGCGCGGGCCGCGCCGAGCCCGGTCCCCTGTGACGTCTCGGGTGAGGAGGGGCCGTGTTAGGGATTCTACGTCCCGGGGCTCCACACCCTCTCCAGACCCAGTGCCTTTGGTTGAAACCCTCGGAGTCCCAGTCCCTTCCCTCCGCGGGAGACGCCGAGCCGGAAGAGGAAATGGGGCGGTCGAGTTCACTCCGTCATCCGAGCCAGGGAGGCCGGTGACAGCGCCACCTTGTGGAAGGAGGGCAGAAGTGCACCACATGCCGGGTCGGCTCAGCGGAGCCACAGCGCCATCTCGTGGCGAGACTGCAACAATGCAGCAATTTTTTCCAACAATATATAAAAAGAAAAGCACTTCAAAGAAGACAATGTTAACACGACAAAGGGATTACCTATCCACTTCGGAATTTCATGAAGATGATGAAAGCTCAGATGAAGAACAGCTACAAGGGGAAGATGTCATAAGGATCACAGCATCGGAAGGTGTCCCAACATGGATGCTATCAGCAGCAGAAGCAGCAAAAAGCTTCTTGCATTCATTCGATACAGTAAAGAAGAAATATCAACAGGATCCTCGAGTTTCCTTTTCGGATTTAGGAGCAAGGCCAAAAACCTCAAGGCGAAAAATGAGACACCATGAATCACCGATGACGTCCACAACACCATTATTCATGCAAATCCCAATGGAGTCTGACGAAGAGGCATTTCAAGAGCCAGTGAAGACGATGGATTGGAGGCAAATCAGAAAAGCATTGGAAAAGGAAAAGCATTTATTCCCGGGATCAGGGGATTTGACAATGCCAGTGACATATGATGCCCAGGGACAGAATCCAAGGTGGGAAAGGATGGGTCATGAGACACTCAAAGACTTAGGGAAGGCGGCTCAAACTTTTGGGCTGAACTCACAATACTTCAAACAGCTATTAAGAGGGATATTCTCTATGTATGATCTCACACCATATGACATTTGAAGTATTGTGGCAATGATCCTCACTGACACACAGAGTCTTATCTGGGAAAAAAGGTGGAGAAAATATCTTGCTGAGTTGCGGAACAGATACCAAGGTGGGCCAAATGCGAACCTCACAGAAGGGCAATTAGCAGGGGATCCTCCAGATGACAACCCAAGGGAACAAGCAGCGCGACTTCCACGAAGAGTGTTAAACGACATCAAAGAAGCAGCGCGATTGGCAATCATACAAATTACGCCGACAGGAGCTCCGGATGTTCCGTTCTCTTGCATCAGGCAAGGTCCCACAGAGCCATTCATGTCATTCATCGACCGACTCACGCAAGCCGCGGATCGACAGGTGACAACAGAAGAAGTGAAGAGGCCTCTCTTGGAGAATTTAGCTTTTGGCTATGCCAACCCGGATTGTCAACGGGTGATTAGCGCCATGCCAGGACGGCCATCCTTGGCAGAGATGGTGGAGGCATGCAGCAAGGTGGGGACACCTCAGCACGTCGCAGCGATTGTAAAGAATGAATTAAAAGAGGAATGGGAGAAACAGCTGAAGGGACGCTCAGAAGGGCAATCAGAGAACAAGACATTGGAGAAGATGTTCGAGAAATTACTCCATCAACAGGATGAAAACATCAACAAAGTTCTTGCGGCAATGCAGAAAGAGAACAACCCCCAAGGAGGACAGTGCTACAGATGCGAGGGAGATCATTAGTGCCTGTCCAGACTTTCAGCTTGTGCAGCCACCTTCTTCTACCGGGGCCATCAATCCGCGGGGGCTGCAAAGTCTTCAGTTGTGGCAAGCTGATGTCACGAAATACCCATCTTTTGGGAGGCTCAAAAATGTTCATGTTTCTGTAGATACATTCTCAGGTGCAGTCTTTGCTTCAGCACATGCTGGGGAAACAGCAGACCATGCTTGCCGACACTTTCTGCAGGCATTTGCAGCATTAGGTGTGCCTCAGGAGATAAAAACAGATAATGGTCCAACATACACAGGCAGGGTGCTTGACAGATTCCTGAAAAGATGGGGTGTCAGACACACGTTTGGTATTCCGCATTCACCCACAGGTCAGGCAATCATTGAGAGAACACATCACACCCTAAAATCCCTTCTGGACAAACAGAGAAGGGGTGAGCCAGAGGCAACACCTCACATGAAATTAAATCAGGCACTGTATGTGCTGAATTTCCTAAATAGCTCATCCTCGGAACCTGATCCACCGATCGTGAGACATTTTCTAAACAACACACAGGCAAAGCTAAGGGAAAATCCTTTAGTTTTGATCAGAAACCCAGAGACAGGACAAATAGAGGGTCCTTTCAAACTAATCACTTGGGGCTAGGGTTTCGCTTGTATCTCCACAGATCGAGGTCTGAAGTGGGTGTCGGCGCGGCACGTGAAGCCATTCCGAACGCGAGAACACGAGAACGCTGATCCGAGAAACAAAGAGACGAGTACTCAGACAGAAGTCGAGACTCAGACTGCGAAAAACGACCTGGAAGAGAAATAAAAAGAAACTAAGGACTTTGGGGGGTTTTCACATAAAAGCGAAAGAGATCTTTTTGGTGCAAACAGAAGGGGGAGATGTGGGATCTCAGCCTCTCAGGGCTGAGGGACAGAGTGACCGAGACCACCCCTGGGGGGCTCGGGAGTCCTGGAATGTTGCCAGAAATGTCTGGTGGCTGGACTTTGATCCCACAGGGGAGATGACATCAGTATGAGGATAGGAGGATTTCACCGGGGTGAACGGTGAAGGGATAAGTTAATTGGAGTGTGAGACAAAGGGTTTAAGATTTCTGTACAGGGGGGTCTAGAGAAGTAAGATGGAGGAATTGGGGCGTGCCCTTCTCCTTCTTCTTCTTCCTCTAGGCTTCCATCTTCTGTGGTGATGTTGGCACTCCGGGATTGGACCTTACTAGGGGAACACTGGTTAATAAGGGTAGAGGGTATTGGAGAAAAATGATAAATATTGTATACGTAACTCCAAGTATAAAGATAGGTGGCCGCCCCAGGGGCTCTCAGTGTGTGCCCATGGCTGACTGCTGAGCAGAACTCGGTCAGGCCAAGAGAAAATCTTTTAGATAAGCAATTAATAAACACCGAGACCGAGAAAAGATTTGAAGTTTCTTCTCGTCCTTTGGAACGCGGGCGACCCAAGGCCATCTTCGGGCTTTTTCCAGACCATCTAAACAGCCCCAAATCCGACAGTCCCTCTGCTTGGAGCTCTGTTTAAAGATACACGGACTCGCATGTGAACTGGGATTATTACATGGACTTGTACACATGTAGCCAGCTATTTGTACAGGCCTATTTCTGTACATATGGTATCAGATTTATGAATATACTGTGTATATATGTACATAGAGATACCTGCACATATACAGGTTTTCAGTCTCATCTTTGTGTGTATATGTATCTAGTTCTTTATGAGTATTGTAATATCTGTGTTTAGTTTTCTGTATGTACACAGTTGTGTAGGTATCTATTTCTATTGATGTATTGATGTAGTTTTGGTCTTTTTAAAAAGCTATATTGGTATTTGTTTTGGTCTATATGTTATTTTATATTTTTATAGATGCGCACTGATGTATTTCTATATCTATTATATTTACATATATATCCAGATACATTGCTGTATATTTGTATTGATGCAGTTGTACAGATATTTAGATTGGTACTGCTGTTTGTCTATGTATAGATAAGTTTGTTTTATGTATCTCTTTCTTGAATGTAATAGGTAACATTTAATCTGTATTCACATCTGTATATTGTAGTGGTTATTTATGTATTCAGTTCTATTTAAATGGGTCTGGAGTGGTATAGTGGTGGAATTCCATTTGTAGCGTACTTGGTATTACAGGGAAATACTGATCTTTTCGTATTTGTATATGGGCTGTATGTTTGCCATAATATGCAATAAATTAAGCTGTTAATTTTCCCTTGATGTCTGTGTATAGTGAGTGTTTGTAGAGGTTTGCAATAAATTAGTTTTTGTAACAGAAGTTGTTATTTGTATGTTTTTGAATAGCGTGGTGTAACAAATACATAAATTACTTTTTAAAAATTTAACAGAGATGTGTATAGTTCTGTTTTGTCAGCGCTGGTGTAGCAATTGGTAAGAAATGCCATTTGTCAAGTGAGATGGATGTGTTGTAATTTGTGCTACCCAAAGCCATGGGCAGATGTAAATGCTGGAGGATTTTGGCCATGCAAATCTCCAGCCATGCCCAGTACATGCCCCGCCTGCACTCAGGCTGGGCAAGGGAAGCGCAGATTTGGGCTGGCAGCAGAGCCCCACGTTGGCTTAGAACTCGCTGCAAAGGCCTGCTGGCTGAGAAAAAGATCAGGGATACATTTTATATATTCTATTTATTACAGTACATATACTAAAATATATATTATGTGGTGCATTGTAGAAATCCTTTAAATCGGAGGGTTTTGGGAAAGCTGCTCCTCAGTGAAGAGGATTTCTAGGCTAGAGGAATATAAAAATGAAAAGAAGACCATGGACAGTGCCATTGCCAGAGGCCCAGGCTGTTCAAAGGAGGAATGGATCGTCCCCTTCGCCGCCTGTAGCTGATACCCCTGTCAGTAATAAGTAGCAACTCCGGGGGCAACGAGATGGGAAACCATCTCTCTAAACCAGAATGGGGCATCTTTTACCAGCTTGAGGCAATTTTACAGGGTAAAGGACGTTCAGACATCTCAAAACGGGAACCAAAAGACTCACTAATCTGGGTAAAAGTGAATACTCAAAATACAGACTTGAAGTCTGATTTTACCTTTGATTTCTGGGACCAGATAAAGTGGAAAATTCACAATCTAGTCTCTCTCAAAAAGGAAGAATCTTTGGTCAACCTTATGCCTGTCTCCACAGCTTTAATGGAGAGCTTTGATCAGAGTGATTGTAACAGAGACTTTCTCAAACATCAGAACAGAACACCTTGCTCTGAGACTTGAATTCTGAGTGGTGCTGGACCTTCATCCTCCTCTGGGAGGATCTTGGATTTTGTTCAGGGTGTCCTGGCATGTCCAGGGTTTCTCCAGGCAGTGTGCACAGCACCCGGAAGCCCGGAAAAGGGGAATCAGATCAGCTTCCAGCTTTGGTCGTGTTCTCTGCTTTTTCCAGGATTCCCTGAGTCATTGACGCTGCAACCAGGCATCGTCCCAACTCCTCCAGGAAATCATCCACCTCCAGAATTCTCAGAAAAATGCTTGGGATTTTTCTTGCATTCCAAGAGTTTGGGGGGATCATGGAATGTGTTCAATGGACGCTGGGAATCAAATGGGTCCAGGAGATTAATGTTTGAGGAAGCTTTGCAAAAGAGGAGCTGCTGTTTCTGTGCTCTGCTGCACTTCTGAAAAAGATGCGGCCGGATCTTATTGTGAAGTTGTGCAGGTGGGGTCAGCCAAGGGGGGCTCTGGACCCGCTCTGCCTGGCCGAGGGGCTGCAGGGTCACTCCTGTCACTGTTTGCCCTTCCCAGGAAGTCACCCCTCGGATCGGGCTCAGGCTGGCAGTTTGCTTTGGAGCTCTGAGGACTCTTTTCATATAGATTCAACTGCCAAAACTTTCTGGGACATTCACCCCTTTTGGCTCCCCAGCCTTCAGTTACAGCAGGTGGGGGGGCTTTGGATTTGACTCTGCCTGCAGGGGAGCGGGCAGGGGAGAGGACAGAGGTGGCGGGGGGCAGCCAGGGATTGAGCAGGGCAGGGATGGCTCTGCCCAGAGAGATGGATGGGGTGGAGGTGGGAGAGCTCAGGAAAGTTGCTGTGGAGGCACAGACAGTTCATTCAGAAGCCTTGAAGCCTGTCTCATTGGCTGTTGGGGTCGAGGGGGAAGGCATGCTGAGATTGCTCTTGGACCTGAGAGTTTTCCAGCTGTATCCCTGCGGGCAGGGATACCGTGTGGAACCTGTCACAGTTCATTTGAAAGTGTCGCAAATACAAAGTCAGGATGTGCAGCTGGAGAGCAGCCCGAGTTGTAGGAATCTAAAAAGATCCAATTCAGTGAATCCAGACATGAGTTAGCAGGCTCTGCCTTTCTTCCTCTCACCAAGAACTTGGAGCTCTCCTCCCCAGCCCTTCCTGGCAGGGCTCCCAGGAAAGTTGCTGCAGCGACACTACTGCCAAGTGAAACCGTCCGGGGGCTATTTACAGACTACGAAGGAGACGGGGCTGCTATGGAAAGAGCTTCGAGCTGTTTATTTTTGCGCATTGCTCTCATTACATGATTATGCCAATGGGAAGATGCTAGCAGCTCACAATCAAGGCAGCAGGCCAAAAAAAGTAATGTTACAACATACTTTATAAGCTTCTTGACCAATCACACAAAGCAAAAGCATATTGACAGCAGTTCTATCTAATCACCGGAAGCACACATAGCTTTGGGTAAAACAATGCTTGCTCATTTGGAATACAATACCTGTTTTTAAGACACAAGGCAAAGAGCTCCATTCTTAAGCTTCAACCTTCCTAATATCTTGCTAGATAAACTTTCTGCAGCTTAGAGAGCTATTCAGACAGCATTAACACACAGGTTTATTGTTCAATTTACCCTTGCTTTTTCTACAGTTTAAATAATTTTTCTGCTGACCTATCTCATGACTTTTACTTTAGCTCTACGCACAATTCTGCTGTATCTGAGGCCTGCCTTTTGCAGCTTTCCAAAATCCTCTAATTTTATGGATTCCCACAATTACTCCTCTATGTTCACCTCAAAAGAAACCTTCATAATTGTGTCATTTATTACTTGCGTTTCGTATCAATACTATAATATTTTTGCTTATTATCTGCTTAAAGCATGTTCTTGCTGGCACTAAGCATTGCTGTATTACAACACAGGAATTTAATGCTGTGAAGGTCCAGTCAGTGGAAAGGGCATAAATTATGCCTGACAATAATTACAAGTCATTGTTCAAAAAACTCTTGTCGATTCCAGGGTCTTAACTCAAAACCTTCTTCCATTTCTATTCCTTCATCCACCATCTCTGTGAGATTTAACAAATTCCCTGTGAATCCATTTCCTACCTCTCTCTCTTGTATGATAAAAACTTCTTGGACAGTTTTGTTCATCATTCGTCGCACACACTAAAGTATGCAAGGTATTACTATTAATATCACTACCAAAACACCCAATACATGGAGACCTATCTTGCAAAGTTGCCTTAGCCAAGGTGCAAAGCTCTATTCTTGGAACAAATCATCTAACCAGGGCCCACCATCTTCTTTAATTTGGGCTGTCAAATCTTTCAATTTTTGTATGCTTTTGTGGATAGATTCAGAATGATCAGCCAGGTTCATACAATACAATCTTTGAAATTCCTCACAACCATGTCCTCGTGCCAGTAAAAGAAAATCAATTGCTGCTCTGTTTTGAAGGGTAGCATGTCTAACACTATTAACATCGGTCAACATGTCACTGGTTGCAGTGGATGTGCCATTAGTTTGTTTACTCAGCCAACATCCAATCCAATCTAATTGTTTCAATGCAATTGCTGAAGCTGATTAGGTAAAAAGAAACCTGCTGAAACCCTTTTTGCAGCCTTCAAAGGCATGAAATCACTTTTACAGTTCTCATCATAATGACGAGAACTTGGAGCTTTTTGGCAGAGTTCATAGGAAAGCTGATTGCTGTGACAACACTACCTGTTCTTCTTGATCAGATACTTCTCATCAAGAGTGTTGAAAGGGAAAAACAAAACACAGTATAAATCAGCAATAAACCTTCCATTGTAACTACCTAATTAGTCTAAAATTATTCAAAATTTAGAAAAAATTTGGATTCAAATAAAGACTTCCTTGCATTACCTGTAAGATATGCTCGTAGTGATACAAATCCAAAATACAAAACTCTTTCTCACCATGGTATCAAAGAACTTAGAGGAAGCAAAAATATCATTATAATTTTACCTATCAGCCTCCAACTGTAACACAGGTGCTAACAGCTTGCAGTAAGCTCACTTCTCCAAAACATCTTGCTAATATGCAAGTCAGTGCTTTTGGAAAGCAGCTTGCAGGTTCTTAAAAACGTTAGGAAAAACATTTGGACATAATTTGGGAAAGGCTTTGGGAGAAAATTTGGGACAAAAAATGGAAAAGCTGGAAAAGGCCTTGAAGCACACACAAACATTTTCTAAAAATCTGTTGGTACTGTACAGTTGGACTCTGATTAAAAGGCTTGTGGCTTTGCTTGTGGTAAAGCAGGACACATGAAAAGAGATTGTCCTACAACAACAGTCAAACCTAAACCACTTTCTATTTGCCCTCAGTGTAGGAAAGGGAAGCATCTTGGTAAGTACTGTGGTTCTCAATTTGACATCGATGGCAAAGCATTGTCGTTAAACTCAAAAAAGAGCGTGGATTATCACCGCACCTGGACACAAGTAGTGACCTCCTTACAGTCAATTACCCAGTCAAATGGCATTGGTACCTCAGTCATTTATCCCTCAGTCATCCATCCCTCAATGGTGTCAGGTCAATACCCTCATGGACAAGGTTTGAATTGGCCTCCTCAGAATTGATACGCCTTTTAAATAATTTCTGTTATGAAAGTATTTCTACGGCAATTATCAGGTTTTTTCAGCAAAGAAAAGAGCTTTTGATTTTAGGCAAAGCTAGCAACAAAATTTTCAGACTTTCAATCCTTCCAGCTGTTGTTTCAATAAATTGTAACAATAAGCTAATATATTTATCTCCTGCATTTAATGTTCCTATAGTGACTCCACCAAAAGCACCTATAGCTATTGCATTTCTTTTGCCCATGAGTACAGCCAAGCAAAACAATTTTCCAGAGAATTCAGTGATGTCTGTGCCATTTTTAACCTCAGGTCCTGAGGTCTTTTGGGTGCAATGTTTGGACCTCAACCAAGAAAAATTGACTTGCTGCCTAACTCACTGTGGTGAAACAATTTACATTACAGGCATGCCGGATACTGGTGCAGATGTCACTGTAATTTCTCACATGTTTTGTCCCAGAGATTGGGATTTAGTAGCTCCTGCAGGTTCCCTCACAGGGACTGGAGGTGCTACTGTATGTTGGCAAAGTGCATCCATGATTAATATTACAGGTCCTGAAGTAGAGACAGCAATGGTGCGTCCTTTTCTTGTTCAGAAGCTTCTCACCGTCTGGGGGAGAAACGTCCTGTCCCAATGGGGAGCAGAACTGGAGGTGGAACTGTGGTGGAAACCACGTCAAAACCTGCCACTTGAAAGCTGAACTGGAAAACTGATCCTCCTATATGGATTGATCAATGGCATTTACAAACAAAATATAAAATAGCCTTAAAGGATTGGTAAAGGAGCAATTACAAGATGGTCACATCACACCCACAAAGAGTCCCTGGAATTCACCAGTATTTGTCATCCACAGGAAGACATTGGATTCCCGGAGGTTGTTTCACGACCTGAACATCAATGAAGTGACTGAAGACATGGGACTTCTTCAATCTGGACTTCCTTCTTTATCAATGATCCCAAAACACTGGCGCCTCATTGTCATTGATTTAAAGAATTGCATTTTCCACATCCCACTTCATCCCGATGACACTCCAAGATTTGCCTTTTCAGTTCCAGTCATCAATCAAAGAGAATCCATGCAGAGATAGCACTGGAAAACGTTGCCTCTAGAAATGAAGAATTCGCCTATAATTTGACAATATTTTGTAGCACAAATTTTGTCTCCGGTTCGACAGAAATATCCAAGATCCATGATTTCACATTACAAGGATGATTTCCTAATCGCAGCTCTAACAAAACCAGAGATAGAGCAAGCTTATCCTAGTGTTGTTACTGAAATCCAAAATGCTGGACTTAAAATTTCTATACCCAAAATTTGAGAAGTTCCACCCTGGAAGTATCTGGGATGGAAGATGACTGAAAAAACTATTACACTTGTTATGGTTTAGGCCTGGCAAAGCCAAGGCCCCCATAAATATACCTTTTACCTGATATCTGCTGTGAGATGTGGCCAGGAAATAAGCAAAGCAGGCTCCAACTTAAACATAAAGAGAAGTTTATTAACTAAACTACACACACAATTACTAAACTACACACACAATTACTAACCTACACACACACAGGGAAAAAAACAAGGAGAATGAAAACTACACAGAAACACTTCCTTATCCTCCTCCCACCAAATTCCCAAACACATTTACATTTCCCAAAAAATTATCCACACTCGGTCTGGCACCACCCTTTGGAAAAAAAAATCAAATCTTCAGCTCATAAGGGATAGACGGAGTCCTTCCTTGTGCCACGGACTTCTTGTCACAATCAGCAATCCGCCCGGTATCTTGCTATCTCGTGACATCTCCTTTCCATGCCGAGGTGCTCTCACCACCTGGCATGGGATGGGGCAGGGGCCTGCCTTCAGGGCCTTTTAAGAATGCCTCGTCTCGTTCCAAGCAGAGTACAGTCACAATCCTGGGACCTCTGTCCCCCCCCCCCATGTCTTCTATACCCCCTGGGGCCGAGGGGTCTCAAAACCAAACTCTCTTGACGCCGAGCCTCCGCTTCCCCCTGCAATACAGCCTCTGCCTCACCAGGAAACAGTCCATGGAAATACAACAAAAAAGAGTCCAGCAAAAACTGCCACTCCATCTTCCTCCATTCCTTCAACATCTCTCTTCTCCCTTTGCCAGACCCTCCTTACTGGCCTGATTTTCTTCCTTCATCTTCCACTCCTGTCCCTTTCCCAGGAAAGGCAATGTTCTGCGAAGCCTTCATTCCCCAAAGGGTTAAAAGTTCTCCCAGGCGGCCGGACTGCCCGCTGCCCCCCCTTTCTCCTCCCAGCCGTGCTGCCTGCCGGCACATGATATCAAGTTTCAAGATATACAGTTCGAGCACGGGCTGCATTCTCTGGGGTGGGGGGGGGAATAAACTGGTCGCTCAAGGGTCTGCCACCCTTCCTCCCGGGCCTACCGTAGATGGGCCACGTGGCTCTCCCCTCCCCCAGCCCAGCCAGAAACTGGGCCGGGGGAGAGACTTCTTCACGCCGGAAATCCCAAGAGGGCTCCGAAGGCCAAGAGCCCTGCTTTTAACCCCTTGAGTTCGTAGTCTCAAGAGGCGGATCCAAATGTCCCACTGGTCAAACTAAGTGCCCATCTTAAATTCCAATTACCCATTGGTAATCACAGCAAAACAAAATATCCCAGATGTCCCATTTCCGGTCAAACCACGACATTCCACCCTTCGCCTCTTGAGACTACAAACACTAAAACTATTAAATAAATTACAAAACATTTCTACACAGAAAAAAAAAACCCACTTAATACATGCTTTGTTCTTATTCCTCTTTGGTCCCATCTCACAGCTTCATCCCATCACTCTCTTAAAATTCGATTCCCGGTCAGGGAACCAAACAATGTTATGGTTTAGGCCTGGCAACGCCAAGGCCCCCATAAATATACCTTTTACCTGATATCTGCTGTGAGATGTGGCCAGGAAATAAGCAAAGCAGGCTCCAACTTAAACATAAAGAGAAGTTTATTAACTAAACTACACACACAATTACTAAACTACACACACAATTACTAAACTACACACACAATTACTAACCTACACACACACAGGGAAAAAAACAAGGAGAATGAAAACTACACAGAAACACTTCCTTATCCTCCTCCCACCAAATTCCCAAACACATTTACATTTCCCAAAAAATTATCCACACTCGGTCTGGCACCACCCTTTGGAAAAAAAAATCAAATCTTCAGCTCATAAGGGATAGACGGAGTCCTTCCTTGTGCCACGGACTTCTTGTCACAATCAGCAATCCGCCCGGTATCTTGCTATCTCGTGACATCTCCTTTCCATGCCGAGGTGCTCTCACCACCTGGCATGGGATGGGGCAGGGGCCTGCCTTCAGGGCCTTTTAAGAATGCCTCGTCTCGTTCCAAGCAGAGTACAGTCACAATCCTGGGACCTCTGTCCCCCCCCCCCATGTCTTCTATACCCCCTGGGGCCGAGGGGTCTCAAAACCAAACTCTCTTGACGCCGAGCCTCCGCTTCCCCCTGCAATACAGCCTCTGCCTCACCAGGAAACAGTCCATGGAAATACAACAAAAAAGAGTCCAGCAAAAACTGCCACTCCATCTTCCTCCATTCCTTCAACATCTCTCTTCTCCCTTTGCCAGACCCTCCTTACTGGCCTGATTTTCTTCCTTCATCTTCCACTCCTGTCCCTTTCCCAGGAAAGGCAATGTTCTGCGAAGCCTTCATTCCCCAAAGGGTTAAAAGTTCTCCCAGGCGGCCGGACTGCCCGCTGCCCCCCCTTTCTCCTCCCAGCCGTGCTGCCTGCCGGCACATGATATCAAGTTTCAAGATATACAGTTCGAGCACGGGCTGCATTCTCTGGGGTGGGGGGGGGAATAAACTGGTCGCTCAAGGGTCTGCCACCCTTCCTCCCGGGCCTACCGTAGATGGGCCACGTGGCTCTCCCCTCCCCCAGCCCAGCCAGAAACTGGGCCGGGGGAGAGACTTCTTCACGCCGGAAATCCCAAGAGGGCTCCGAAGGCCAAGAGCCCTGCTTTTAACCCCTTGAGTTCGTAGTCTCAAGAGGCGGATCCAAATGTCCCACTGGTCAAACTAAGTGCCCATCTTAAATTCCAATTACCCATTGGTAATCACAGCAAAACAAAATATCCCAGATGTCCCATTTCCGGTCAAACCACGACAACACTGCAGAAGATACAGCTCCGCACCTGTGTCAACACCCTGCAAGATTTACAACAGCTTCTAGGAGAAATCAATTGGGTCAGACCTGGTTTGAGAATCACCAATGATGAATTGGGTCCACTTTTTAATTTGTTGAGACGAAGCTGCGCCATTAACTCTCCTGAACTCTAATACCTGAAGCTCGCGCATCGCATGACGAGGTCATGGAGGCTCTCCAAAGACAACAAGTTCATCGCTGTATTCCAGAAAAGCCATTCTTTTCTGCAATTTTAGGAGGCAAGATGCAACTTTGTTCTGCCATTTTTCAATAAGACCCTTCAGAGAGCGATCCTTTGTTCATAATAGAATGGGGTTTTCTTCCCTCAAGGTTTCCAAAGACTATTTTTACAGTCTTAGAGAGGATAACACAAATTCTGATTAAGGCCAGAACAAGGTTATTAAGTTGAGCAGGTGAAGAATTTGCAGTTCTCTATTTACCACTGAAAACAATTATCTTGATTGGGCAATGCAAAATTCTGCAAATTCTGATGATTTGCATGGAGAGTTATTAAATTTTGCAGATATTGCTTCTGTTCATTACCTGGCTCACAAATTATTGCAGGCAAAATTGAGTTTTAGAGAGAAACCTTTGTTAAGTAAAGAACCTTTAAACACAATAACTCTCTTCACTGATGGGATCTGGCAGAAGCCACAAATCAGTCATTACTTGGTTGAACCAAACCAAGTTCCCAACTAAAACTTGGGAATCAGATATTCAAATAGTAGAGGGATCTGCTCAGATGGTTGAGCTTGCTGCTGTGGTTCAGGCTTCTCAGTTCTTCCCACAACCTTTTAATTTATTCACACATTCTGCCTTTGTTGCTAATGTGGTTAAAAGAATAGAAGGATCAGTTCTAAAGAATCCTAGTAATGACACATGGCATCATTGGCTTTCAAGGCGTTTTACAACTTTACAATAAGGAACTAATCCACAGTTTGTTTCTCACATCAGGGCTCATTCTTCGCTTCCTGGATTTTTAGTGGAAGGAAACGCGAGAGCGGACAAACTGACAGTGCTTATTTCAAACACTTTGCCAAACATTTTGGAACAAGAAAAACTGAGTCATGCCTTTTTTCACCAAAACGCACAACCACTTGTGTGAATGTTTCAAATTTCAAAAAGTCAAGGTAAAGCTATCATTAGTACTTGCCCTGACTGTCAGCTTGTGCAGCCTCCTGTTTCTAGAAAGAGTTGTTCAACCCACGGGGTTTGCAAAGCCTGCACTTATGGCAAATGGATGTCACTAAATAGCCTTCCTTTGGTATTTTTACCAATACTCATGTTTCAGTGGACACATTCTCTGTGGAGTTTTTGCTTCTCTTTACACAGGGGAAGCAGGTAATCATGCCTGTCAACATTATTAGCAGAGCTTTTGCTTCACTGGGTGTGCCCCAAGAAGAAAAAACTGACAATGATCCCACATATGTTTCTCAAAAATTGGCCACATTTTTAAAGATTGGTGAGGACACATCAGACATTAAAACGCATTCTTGATCAATAGAGGGGGGAGTGGAGGTCACACCACAGATGAGGTTAAACAAAGCTTTGCATGTTTTAATTTCTTAAACAGCTCTGTTGCAGAACCTGATCCACCGATTTCTAGGCATTTTTACAATAACACACAGGCAAAACTGAAAGAAAATCCCCGTGTTTTAATTAGAATCCCTGGGACAGCACCAATTGAAGGTCCTTTCTGATTAATCACTTTGGACAAAGGGTTTGCTTCTGTCTCTACAGGTGCAGGAATTAAGTGGGTCCCAGCAAAAAACGTCAAACCATATCTCACCCCAGGACAGTTGACGAGCTCAAGACCGTAGAAGCAAGTACGCAGACGTGAGCCAAACAGAGGGATCACGGGTCACACCTGACGTTCCTTGTGCATCGGTGGAACCTGCAAACTCTGATTTTATGTGGTTTATAAATGTGTCACTTGTTGGTTTCATAGAGCTTTATTGGAGAAAGCGTAGGTTTTCTTTGGGTAATTTTTATTAAAGGTCAAAAGTAATGTTTTTCAATTGAGAAGGATATGGGAGGAGCTTTAGCCAACAATTAGCTCACAAAAAGGATGCTGCAAAATCAAATGTTACTACGGTGTTAGTTTTGGTTGCTTCTCATAGTGCAGATTTTTAGTCGATTTGTAGTGTAGATTTGTCTGTGGAACAACCAAAACCAAATGTCTGGGTGACCTTAGCCAAGGCAGCAGGCTCGGATACCATGTCTTTGTCTAATTCAGAACAGAAAAGCCTTTCTCAAGCTGACTAGTCAGTGTGCCAGTAAAGAATTTGCCCTTGGTCAAAAAGCAATTCAATAGTAAGCCTGGTAAAATTGACAAGGGAGGAGCCCTGTATAGGCTTGTAACATCTGGGAAAAAGAACTTCCCAAAGCAGTACCTGAAACCCTAAGAATTAGAAATCCTTGGTCCTTTAACAATGGATTTTTGCCTTACATTTACAGCTAATGATTGGTGAGAAAGTGATCCTCCAAAGTACAATGTTACTCCCTATTATTTTGCAAACAAAAACTCAAGGTTTTGGTGTAATTATTAAGAATGTAGGGAGGTGCTTTCTAAAGCTGACCAATATCCATGACAATTACCAAAAGGATGTTGCTTCACCTGTGTAGATAGACCCTGGCAGGGCATCCCATCATGCCCTGAAGGTGGCCCATGTAGCAATGGGAGGCTCACTGTAATTGCGCCTACTGCCAAAGCGGTCATTAGGAAAAAGCACAGGGGAACAAGATCTAGTTGTCATTATCGTGAAAACTGTAGAAGTGATTTCACGCCTT
This sequence comes from Melozone crissalis, assembly GCF_028551555.1. Taxonomy (NCBI): domain Eukaryota; kingdom Metazoa; phylum Chordata; class Aves; order Passeriformes; family Passerellidae; genus Melozone; species Melozone crissalis. The sequence continues at coordinate 12,561,610 of NW_026535783.1, read as the reverse complement.
GGAAGGCTGCAAAAAGGGTTTCAGCAGGTTTGTTTTTACCCCGGCTGGCTTCAACAATGGCATTGAAACAATTAGATCGGGTTGCATGTTGGCTGAGTAAACAAACTAATGGCACATCCACTGCAATCCGTGACATGTTGACCAATGTTAATAAAGTTACACATGCAACCCTTCCAAACAGAGCAGCAATTGATTTTCTTTTACTGGCACAAGGACATGGTTGTGAGGAATTGGAAGGATTGTGTTGCATGAACTGGTCTGATCACTCTGAATCCATCCTCAAAAGCATACAAAAGCTGAAAGATTTGACAGCCCAAATTAAAGAAGATGGTGGGTCCTGGTCAGATAATTTGTTCCGAGGATGGAGGTTTGCACCTTGGCTAAGGGGACTGATGCCGAATTTTGCCCCAAAAGGCGATAATAAGCTGCCCAGAGACTAGATTTGAGGTCTATAGGCAGGAGGTATTTATTGACAACGCGTTGGAGAAATCACCAAGTGGATTTCTAAATTAGGTACAGCAAAAGCCGGTTTTTATACAATTTTGAACAAGAATTACATCATTTATTACATGCATATTCATAGGCAGGTAGGAATATAGGCGGAGTCTTCCGGGAACTCTTGGTCTTCCTTAGTTAAATTTTAAGCTTCTCCTAATTTGGGCATCTTCCTGTCATCCTTGGCGTGTTTTTCCATGACTTGGCAGAAATCACTGTTGCACTTGGCTTGATTCTGACGGCTTGGCAGGTCACCGTAACTTTTTGGCTTCTACTTTCGCTTCTTCAAATATTCTAATTCCAAAGTTTCTTTTGTGAGTGTATTTTAGACTATTTATTAACTTACCTAATCAAAGTTTTCCCAAACAATGTATTTTAGGTTATTTATTAACTTCTGTGTTTCCCTTGATAGAGTGTCTTTTAATTCTTTTATTCCTCAGATCTTTTAATTCTTTTATTCCTCGGAAACTACTGCTCATTGTAATGAATGGCTTCATTCCCCCCTTTTCTTATAACTTACGAATTCTTTCGTCAAATTCTAATCCTATAGGGCGCTGGTACGCTCGTACCATAGCCCAAATCATTTGGGTCCTTTTCATTATGATTCTTAGTCTCCACCACATACAAATATTTGTGAGAGTTAATAGTAACAGAACTACAACTACTATTAGCATTGGGTGCACCAGGTAGTTAAAGATCTGTGTAGCCGTTGGGGAGTATCCTGTGAAGATATCCCACCAATGATGCTGGCCTACTTGTTCTACTTCGGTCAGGACATCCTTTATTTTTTCTGAATTATGTTCTACCTGCCATACCATTCGTTTAGTTGTTTGATTCACCTTTCGCACCAATTTCTCTATTTTAGGATGTGCAAGCATTGCTTTAAGAACTTTGACGTCCATCCCTATTTGTAATTTCGGTATCTCTTGATATAGGTTGAAATCTGCGTTAATTAGCTGTTGAGTCGTTATTGGGACAGTATAATGAAAGTCACAACCTACTCTCTTGGTGAAGTTGCATACACAGAAGTTAGTGTTATTAGTCTCTTCTTGGCAATTATCTATAGTGATGTTGTCACAAGTTGTCCTCACGCAAGCGCACCCATTCCCTATATAGTATACTTGTGATTGTGTTCTATTATGCGGAAGCATTTCAAAAGTACATATACTATTCTCGGCATCTAAGCATAAATCTTCTGCTTCTACTACAGCGTTTTCGCAGATATAGCCTAATTGTCCTCTAGGAATGCATGCATCTATACTAACCGATTGCCATCTATTTTTGGAATTATCATAACTGGCCCAGACATTATGGTCTATTGGCTTAACAATGATATCTTGATGTATTGTCCCTAGAGTGAGGATAGGAAAGATAGCTCTTTCCTCTGCCGCGCTAATGGTGAGGACATAGGCTTCAATGTGTTCTTGTTGAGAGTCATAAGTGAAATTTACTAATTGCCACCAGGCTTGGTGGTCTTTTTCAAATTGTGTAGTATGATTGTCTTTTAATATTTTTTCTCTGATTTCTTGAGGTAATATACCTGCCGTTCCTTCTCTCATTATTCCTGCCGCTACTGATTGTACCCATTGTTGCGTCTGAGGGCATTGGATAGCTAGTGCTATTTCCTTGCTAAGTTCTCCTGTATAGTCAGCGAATTTCACAAAGTCCTCTGCAGTGTGGTTTGCTACCATGGTTAGCAATTTTACTACTAACGATTGTGTTTCTGCTAATGTAAGTATGGATGAACTGAGGGGCACTTTAAGCTTTCCTAAGTTTGATGTGACGGTACTTAATTTGTTCACTAAAACCTCTTGGTCTATCGTATTTAATATACCAAATCCTGTACCAATCCACCCACTTAGATCTCGTTGTGCTCTTCTGTGATGAGACCTTGCTGCTAGCCATGCCTTCCATCCCTTTAGGCTTTGCTGTATAAATGGTTGGCAGTCCTTCTGTAAATACGTAATATCGGTGTGAACGTTCATCTGCACCTTTTTCAGAGAATAAGTGGGGTCTAACAATAATTTTTGTTCATTAGATCTTCTAATTACCTGAGGTCCTATAAAGGTTAGGTTGTGTACTGCTTTACATTCCACCGGTGGAGTGATTTCTTGGGGCAGGTCTAGGTCTGGATACAATAGGATCATGTCTCCCGGTAATGCCACCTTATATTGGACAGCACGCCTAGGGAAGCCAAAACCCCGCTCTAGCATTTTCAGCTCCCTTTCGCATGTGAACGTCACCGACTGGTCTAATCTAAAGGCCATCTCACACTGCGCTCTCCCTTCCTCAGGACCACTAGAAACCACGATCTTTCCTGCAGGGGAGAGAAGAGGGTGGGGGTCGAGGGTTATGTTTCGAGGATGTAGTTCCCCAAGCGAATCTTCTGTATAGATTACCGAGTTTTGGGGTTGTGTTTGTGTTCCGAGTGGATCTTCCCTGAGATCACTCCACTGACATGAAATTGGGCCCTTTTGTTGGATCCAGACAGTGGGCTTGCCCATTTTCACTGGACTATAGGTAATTAGGTTATTTTCAGAGGCTGCTATCAAGGGTTGAATTGTTAATACTAGCCGCCTTGTTTTTCCTTCTACTGGGTCAAGTTCTCGACACCCAATTTGGATTTGGTCTCCCTTGTATGCTACCATGGAAGGCTGATTCCATACTCCACTCGCGTATGGCTGTTGGTTACGTAAGGCATATACCTCAAAATAGGGTCCCTTTGATTCCGTTTCCAATTCCGGGTGGATACACTGGTGTGCATTAGACCATGGGTCTATTGAGGCGGAGTCTTGGGGAAGAATACTTATCAGTCCAATGATCAGGAGGGTCTGAGGTGAAGTCAGGATCATGGTGTCTGCTCCTCTTGTTTATTCCCCGGAGCTTTCTTGACCCGTGAGTAATGGATCCACGTAGGTCGCTCCTTGATCCGAACCGCAGTGAAGGTAGTCAGCAGCACTTGGAAAGGTCCCTCCCACTTTTCTTGTAGGGGTTTTCCTAAAAGATTCTTAACATACACCCAATCACCGGGATTAAACGGATGCAATTTGCAATCAGGTTGTTTAGGCTGGTGCTCTATCACCACAGTAGCATTCTTATCGAACTGTTTCCCCACCATAATTACATAATCATAAATGTACTGATTACCGATTTGGTCTATAGCGTCTCCATTTATCGCTTGCATAGCATAAGGTCTACCATACAAAATTTCAAATGGGCTTAACTTTTCTTTTGATCTTGGTTTGACTCTCAGCCTAAGCAGAGCAATAGGCAAAGCTTGATACCACTGCAAATTAGTCTCCTGGCATATTTTGGCAATTTGCTGTTTGATGAGATGATTCATCTTTTCCACTTGCCCACTGGCCTGTGGCCGGTAAGGCGTGTGTAATTGCCATTTGATTTGTAATGCTTTGCTTATTGCTCTTACCACTTTTGCGCAGAAATGTGTACCCCTATCCGAAGAAATGCTTTTTGGTACCCCAAACCGTGGAATAATTTCATTCAACAGCACTTTAGTCACTTCTCTTTCCTTATTTGTCCTGCAAGGGAATGCTTCAGGCCACCCAGAAAATGTATCAGTTAATACCAACAAATACCGAAACCCCCCTTTTCTTGGGAGTTCAGAAAAATCAATTTGCCATACTTCACCTGGGAATTTACCTCGATTTATGGCTCCTTGGTGTACCTTGGTTCCCGTATTCGGGTTGTTTTTCAGACACCGCTCGCACTGGGATGTGACGTGCTTTATAGTGGTAAATAATTTCGGTCCTGCTATCCTGGCTTGCAAATATTGGTAAAGCGGATCTAGACCCCAATGGGCCTTTTCATGCTCCGTCTTTACAACCTGCCACATCAGGTTCCCTGGTATTACCAACTGTCCTGTCTCTAATCGTCCCCATCCACTGTCTAACAGTTTACCTTTATTTCTTTGAATCCATCTATGATCTGATTCCTGATAGTTTGGTTGGAGGTTTACATCCAGCTCCCCTGGTATCAGAGCTGTTATATTTGCCTTTCCGGTCCTTGCAGCAGCTAATTTAGCTTCTGCATCTGCCTTTCTATTCCCAACTTCTGGAATAGTGTTACCTTTTAGATGTCCTTTACAATGCATTATGGCCACTTGTGCTGGGAGTTGGACTGCTTCTAGCAATCGTAGAATCTCCTCTGCATGTTTGACTGTTTTCCCTTGAGTAGTCAACAGTCCTCTTTCTTTCCAGATGGCTCCATGAGCGTGAACAACGGAGAAGGCATACTTAGAGTCTGTCCAAATATTTATTCGCATGTTCTCTGCCAATTCCAGGGCTCGAGTCAGAGCTATCAATTCTGCCTTCTGGGCTGAGGTCCCTGCAGGCAAAGGGTTTGACTCGATTACCTTTTCTGTGGTAGGTACTGCATAACCAGCCATTCTTATTCCTTGTTTTACGAAGCTGCTACCATCCGAGAACCAATCATCTGCATCTTCGAATGGCTCTTCCTGGAGATCCGGGCGACTGGAATAAACGGCTTCGATTGTTTCCAGGCAATCATGCTCGATGGGTTCTGCTGAGGTCTTTCCTTCTAGGAATGAAGCTGGGTTTACAACGTTAGTTACCTGAATAGTAACATCATCTGACTCAGCCAAGATAGCTTGATACTTTAGGAATCTGGAAGGTGACAGCCAGTGATTCCCTTTCTGCTCTAACACAGCAGACACAGTGTGAGCCACTAACACAGTCATTTTCTGGCCCAGCGTGAGCTTTCTGGCCTCTTCGATGTTGATTATCACTGCGGCCACTGCTCTCAGGCAGCCAGGCCATCCTTTACTCACTTCATCCAACTGTTTGGAGAAGTAGGCCACAGCCCTTTTATGTGGTCCTAACTGTTGTGCTAGGACTCCTAGGGCCATTCCTTGTCGCTCATGAGAAAACAGCCAGAATGGTTTTGTCACGTCTGGGAGACCCAAGGCTGGTGCTCTCATGAGTTCCTGTTTCAGTCTCTTATAGGCTCCCTTTGCCTCGGGGGTCCAAACTAGAATACCCTTACTTTCCTTCAGTAAATCATAGAGTGGTTTGGCGAGTATTCCGTATTGATAGATCCATAGCCGACACCAACCGGTCATCCCCAGGAAAGCGCGCAAATCTCTCACCGTCTCTGGTCTAGGCATTTGGCAGATGGCTTCTTTCCTGGCTGCTCCCAGGGATCGCTGTCCTCTGGAAACTTCATATCCCAGATACACCACTTCTTCTTGCACCAGCTGTGCTTTCTGTTGAGAAACTCGATATCCACTTAAACCCAGAAAGTTTAACAGGGAAATAGTCCATTCAATGCATTCTTCTTCTGTTTCTGTTGCTATTAGGAGGTCGTCTACGTATTGCAAAAGAGTACCATCTCCCAGCGGCCTTTCCTACTGTTCTAATTCTTTGGCTAACTGATTCCCAAAAATTGTAGGGCTGTTTTTGTATCCTTGTGGCAACACCATCCAGGTGAGTTGGGCTTTTCTTCCCCTATCTACAGATTCCCATTCAAACGCAAAGATCTTTTGGCTCTCCGGAGCTAAAGGAAGGCAGAAGAATGCGTCTTTTAAATCTAACACTGTGAACCATGTCAAATTATCTTTTAATTTAGTTAAGAGTGTGTAAGGGTTAGCAACTACCGGATGTAGCGTCTTGGTTATCTCATTTACTGCCCTCAGGTCCTGGACTAATCTATAAGCTCCATTAGGTTTCTTTACTGGCAGAATTGGGGTGTTAAAATCTGATTCACATTCTATCAATAAACCTAATTCTAAAAACCTTTTGATTATGGGTTCAATTCCCTTTCTATCTTCTAACCTCAGTGGGTATTGTTTCCTAACTACCGGCCTCGCTCCAGGTATAAGTTCAATAATGATAGGTGTTGCTTGTTTCGATCTCCCAGGTATATCGGTAGCCCATACTAATGGATATGTTTTACTCAGGATACGCTCAATATTGTGGCCTTCAGGCTTCGGTTCTATACAACTGATTGTTAGGCTTAAGGCTGTAATCAGTTGCTCTTCACTTACTTGAAATTCCAATTTGTCTTTGTTGAATTTTACTATGGCTCCCAAGTTCTCCAGTAAGTCTCTTCCTAGTAGAGGCTTTGGTGAATTTGGCAAATACAAAAACTGGTGAATTCCCATTTGTTTCCCAATTTTGTATTTAATGGGTTTCAAAAAGTAAGCTTTTTCTGGTTGGCCTGTTGCTCCCACAACTTGTACAAATTCATCACTCTTAGGTACCAATTCCTGATTTAAAACCGAAAATGTTGCTCCTGTATCAATCAAAAAATCCAATTCCTTTTTACCTTCCCCTAGCTCCATTTTAACCAGTGGGTCTGCTAGGGTACGGCCCACCGGTCCCCCTCATTCACTGCCCTGATGTGCGATAGTAGTAGTGTCCATTGATCTTTCTCTTAATTGAGGGCACTCATATTTCCAGTGTCCCGTTTGGAAGCAATAAGCACACTGGTTTGGCCCTATTCTAACTGGGTGGGGTTGGAACCTCCCTCCCCCTCTCACTGGGTAGCCTCTACCTCTACCCCTGGTGTTAGGCCCCAAATGGTTTGTATTTTGAGCTCCTACTGCTACAGCCACTATTCGAGCTAGCCTCTTATCTTCCTTTTCCTTTTCCTCTTCCTCTATTTCCCTATTATTATACACCTTCCATGCCTCATTCAGCAATGCCTCCAGGTTTATATTTGCTGGATGTTCGAGCTTTTGTAATTTCTTCCTGATGTCTGGATTACTCTGTCCCATCATTAATCCTAACAGGTGTTGCTTCCCTTCTTCCGTTGCTGGGTCCAGGGGTGTATACTGTCTCATGGCTGCCCTAAGTCTATCCAAAAACTCTGATGGGGTCTCATCCTTTCCCTGCCTGATGTCATATAGCATCGACCAACTGATAGCCTTAGGGATCGCATTACGCAAGCCCATCGCTATCAGTTTTCTATACTGTACCAGCCGCCGATAGTGCTCTTCGTTGCCCGGGTCCCATTCTGGTTTACTGCTGGGGAAATTATCTTCTAGTCTCCCTGATAATACTTGAGCATGTCGTTTCCCTGTTTCCAATACGAGTTCCCTTTCGGTATCTGTCAATTCTGAAAGCATCACCTCTATATCTTCCCAATCAATATCTAAATTCTTTGCCATTAATTCAAACCTCTTCGCTATTCCCTCTGGGTTCCTCCTGAAGTTCCTTGCCTCATCTCTCCAATTGTTCAGATCACTCGTGGAGAACGGCACCTTTACCCTAGTCCTTTCCCCTACCATTGGCATAATTTGTCGGAGAGGAGCTATCGTATGGTTACCTTCCTCTCTTTGCTTCACTTCCCTCTGTGCCACAGATCTGGTATAATACGAGTGACTGATCCCCTCCCCGGGATTTTCTTCCTGTGCCTCAGTGTCTTCCCTATTCTTTCTCTTCTCTTTTCTCTTTCCCTTTCCCTGTTCTTCATCTTCACTTTCAATTTCTGTCAACTCTTTTCCTACTACTTCCCTAGCATGGTTTACACAGTCCAACCGCCTCTCGCTCTGCATCTGTCGCCTTTCTTCCCGCATCTGCCGGCGCCTGTCCTGTTCCGGGCTACTGTCCTCCTCATCTTCCGTTCCCCTTCCGTCTCTCTTATCCTCTATCTGGATTACTATACTCAGCTTCTGTGAGTTGTTCTCTGCCTCTCTTTCGCATGCCTCATTGTCATTCTTCTCACTATATTTCAACTCAGAGACATCGCCTCCCAGTGAGCTACTTTTGTCTTTAGTCCTCTGTGTGCTAGTTTCCATTCTACAAGTACCTGATTTCCTTAAACTTCCATTCTTAGGTGTGCTACTATAGACTTAGTTCGGGCAGGCTGCGTGTCTCCCCTCGGCTCTCAGCTCCATGTGGACTGGCTTCTTCCCTCCCAACTTCTAGTCTAGGTGGGCTGTCAGCATCCCTGTAGTTCCCCGACCCCTGTGGACTATCTGGTCCCTGCGGGCTGCTTTCCCTCTTTTCAATCCCCGATTTCGATGGGCTACCTTCTCCCCAACTGTTGTCTAACTTCTGAGGGCTATGCCCAAACTTAGATTTCCACCATCATTCCGGTTCCTTTAATGGGCTAAGATCCCCTTGTTCCTCTTTTGGCCTGGGAAGGGGGCCCTTCCCATCCTGGGGCGAATGGATGATATTCCCACAGGCTTATTTCACTCTCCTTTCCACTATCCCTTCTTGTTAACTTAAGACATTGTTCCCCAATGCTACATGCATCACAGCAACGTTCTTTAGGCTTTGAACCTTTCTTATCTTTTTCTAGAGCTAGTACTAGGGGGTCCTGAGGTGCTACATAAAGAACATGTCAGCATACATCACTTCATCCCATTTATTAAGTCAACGGAGGAAAAGCATCAGTTGTAAAATAGTGTTATAATTAGTTGTTCCCTCCGGTGGCCATTTCTCATTGTCATCTAACTTATACAATGGCCACCACTGTGTGCAATATTTAAGGAGTGTCTTTTTACTTATGTTTCCCCCCGGAATCCCTCCCAAGTCCTTCCAGTGTTTTAGGATACATCCTAAGGGGGTTTTCATATTTACGTCCTTACTCTGTTGACCTCCCATTGCTATTTCCTGTGTCTGCGTTTTCTGTTTAACCGGAACAGCCTCTTTTTCGCAAATACTGTATGCCAATTGATTTTAACACTTCACACACACAATTTCCAATCGCTTTGTCCGTTTCCGACCTGGCTTCTCGCGAAGAACAGGAAATGCGGAGTGGGACTCCCTCTCGCTTCGCAGTGATGCTGCGTCTCATTCACTCTCACCCACACACCTTTATGAAATAGTTCCTACCTTATGGTCTATATCAGAACGGATTGTTTACCAGGTAGGGTCACGAGAGGTCGCCTACAGACCGTGAGATACCGGTTTGCCAGATTCATGCAATCGCAAAGCACCGTAACAATTGCAGGGGGTGACAAATTTCTTCCCGGGATTGAGACGTGTGTCTATTACATGAAGAGTGACAAGACGCCTCCTGTAAGATTTTGCAACAGACACATAGAGCAGACACAAAAATACCACAAACTGACCGACCTCTCTTCCGGTCTAAGAGAACAATTTCAGTTCTTGACCCTTAATTCACAGTATTATAACATTAAACACAATGTTAAAACGGTTTCCCACATAATAAGAACAAACCAAAGATACCAAGATAAACGAAAAACAAATATTCTTTCCAAAGATACCAAGATAAACGAAAAACAAATACTCCTTTCAGCAGGACTCTAACCTGCGTTACGAAAAACAAATATTCCTCACAGCAGGACTCTAACCTGCGTTACTATTACCGTACCTCTAACACAACTGGGATTCTTTACCAGGGCGTCCCCCGGCTTCCCTTCGAGCGGTCACGTCTGACCCTCGTTTCCCGATAAAAGCGCTTTACCATAAAACCCTTAAGCAAAGATAAATACCTCTTAATTTGGAGCAGGAGATGCAGAAAGTTCTTGTCCACCGTTGCGCGTTGGCTGGGGGAAGGGGATCCCCTCTGACAGAATTCCGTCAAGGGCCCTGAAGAGATCCCGGTCCCCCGAGCCAAGGCTCGGGAGGACCCTTTCAGTCCTGCCGCGGTCGCCAAAAATGATGCCCAATTTTGCCCCAAAAGGCGATAATAAGCTGCCCAGAGACTAGATTTGAGGTCTATAGGCAGGAGGTATTTATTGACAACGCGTTGGAGAAATCACCAAGTGGATTTCTAAATTAGGTACAGCAAAAGCAGGTTTTTATACAATTTTGAACAAGAATTACATCATTTATTACATGCATATTCATAGGCAGGTAGGAATATAGGCGGAGTCTTCCGGGAACTCTTGGTCTTCCTTAGTTAAATTTTAAGCTTCTCCTAATTTGGGCATCTTCCTGTCATCCTTGGCGTGTTTTTCCATGACTTGGCAGAAATCACTGTTGCACTTGGCTTGATTCTGACGGCTTGGCAGGTCACCGTAACTTTTTGGCTTCTACTTTCGCTTCTTCAAATATTCTAATTCCAAAGTTTCTTTTGTGAGTGTATTTTAGACTATTTATTAACATACCTAATCAAAGTTTTCCCAAACAATGTATTTTAGGTTATTTATTAACTTCTGTGTTTCCCTTGATAGAGTGTCTTTTAATTCTTTTATTCCTCAGATCTTTTAATTCTTTTATTCCTCGGAAACTACTGTTCATTGTAATGAATGGCTTCAGGACCTTGTAGAATACGTCTCCATATATTGGGTGTTTTGGCAGTGATACTGGTAGTAATACCTTGCATATGTCGGTGTGTATGACAAATGATGGACAAAACGATCAAAGAAGTTTTTATCACACAAGAGAGAGAGGTAGGAAATGGATTCACAGAGAATTCTCAAAATCTCACACAGATTGTGGATGAAGGTATAGACGTGGAGGAAGGTTTTGAATTAAGACCTTAGAACAGGCGAGACTTTTTTGGAACAATCACTTGTAATTGCTATCAGGCATGACTTTTGCCCTTTGAACTGACTGGACTTTCACAGCATTAAAATTGCTGTGTTGGAATATAGCAAGGCTTAATGCGAGCAAAAAGGATGCTTTAAGCAAGTAAGAAGCAGGTATGCTGCAGTAAAGCTATGAAATGCAAGTTAGGTAATAAACAACACGGTTACAAAGGCTTCTATTTACCCGAACCGTGAGGGGGAATTGTGGGAATCCTTCAAATCAGAGGGTTCTGGGAAAGCTGCAAAAGGCACATCTCAGAGAAAGCAGAACTGCAGTTAGAGCTAAGCAGTAAATTTGTCAGCAGAAAAGTTATACAAGAAGTAGAGAAGTAAGGACAAATAGAACAATGGTTTGTGTCTATTACTGTAGAATCCAGGACATTCATATGTCTGAGATGTAACACAACAGAACTCCCTTTGGTCATCAGCAAACAGCTTCGTTTAATGCCTTCAGCACCCACAGCCCATTTAGCCCATTCCAAACTCCCAGGACGAGACATCTCATTGGTCTACCTCTGTGCCCCCAGACTCTGAACTAATGCAATGTCTGCAGCTTAGGAGAGCTCCCATTGCCTGGGAACCTCTGTCAGTCAGTCCAGAGGCTGCTCTGTGGAGCTGAGCTGGGCTGCTCATTCTAACTTGATTGATACTGGCGCACCAGTGTATTAACGCTTGGCTGGAATGACTCCCTGAGCTACAGAAAAGTATCTCTAACAAGATATTAGGAACTTCTAAGCCTAATAATTGTTTTATTTGCCCAATTATCCCATCAAAAAAAAAAAACAAACCAAACAATATTTAAGGTAGCAGTAATTTTAATTGAATAAATTAGAAAACATGTAAATAAGGGATAATTTGGTTCAAATAATAGCACATAAGTAAAAGATACCGCGGGGTACGGAAGGCAGAGTTCTTGACCCTTGCCACTTCACGTACAAGCTTGCCAAGTGAAAATCACCCCTTATATGCCATATGTCAATACCATCTCCTCCTATTTTCGGTTCGTCACTTTTCTGTCTCCGCCTTTCTCACCACCTTTACCACGCATGCGCCACCACTCGGTTTGGTGGTCGCACAAGTCTTTGGGGGTCGTCACTGATGAAGGCCCTATAGTCTTCTTCATTGTCCTTTAATTCACCTTTGGGTTACACATGCGCATCAAGCCAGTATATAGCCAGTACAGCCAATGTAAGCCAAGACTAACGTATCACTCCATCTACATATCAAGGCAATAAATCCCTTAGAATTATCATTTGTTGGGACCGAACCAGGTTCTTGCTCATTTTTAGCACCTGTATCTTCAGCTTCTTTCCTGTGGTCCTTGAGAACAGCTGCTGGGAAGGGGGGTGGAGCCCCTCCTCTCCCTCTCTTCTTTGGCATTACAACTTTTTTAACTATTTATTATTCTCAAATAATAATTACTCTATCAATATCAATTACTGATTCAAATTTTATCAGCACGAATGATACCTATTTATCAAAATAATGGAGCTCTGTGCATTGTGTTTTAAGGCTTACAAGCAGGTATAGTGTTTGAAAGAAGCAAGCAGTGTTTTAACAAAAGCTACGTGTGCTTATAGTGGTTGCACAGAACTACTGTCAATATGCTTTTGCTTTGTGTGAGTGGTCAAAAAAACTTTTCAAGTAAGTTTTACCATTAAGTTCATTGCCTCCAGCCAGGGATGTGAGCTGCTGGCATCTTCCCACTGTAACAACCATGTCATGAGACTGATGCTGGAAAACAAACAGCTCGAGGCGCGTTCCTCAGCAGTCCCGTCCGTTTCGTGATTCGTACAGAGACCCGCGGCCAGCAATACTCAGCTGAGGACCAGAAGAGAGCGGAATAGCCCGGGCACTGCAGCTCCACTGCAAGGCATCCGGCAGCCTTGAGGGTACAAAGGGAGCACAGGTCGGAGCTCCTCGTGTCCGGAGCGAGCCCGGAGCAGCTCTCCCAGGCCGCAGCCCCGCCCAGGCCCAGCTCCGGGCGCAGCCGGGGCCGCTCCGCCTGCGCGGGGCCGCTGCCGGGGCGCTGTGGCGGCTCCTCCCGCGGGGCGGAGCTGAGGCGGCCCCAGCGGCCCCGGCCCGGCCCCGCTGCGCTCCGAGCGCGGCCCCGGAGCGACCCGGCCGAGGCGGCGAGGGACGGGCGGCGAGGGGCCGGGGGCATGGGGCGCTCCGGGAACGGGCGGACATCCCGGCAGAGGGGAGAGAGACGTGGCAGAGGGAGGAGTGAGCGGGAGAGGGGAGAGACGCTGGGTGGAGGGGGAAATTCCCAGGAGAGGGGGACGAGCCCGGGAGTAGGGGAGATCACGGGACGGGGGCGGGGGTGAGATCCGTGCAAAGGGTGGGTAGCCTTCCAAGAGGGTAGAGGCGGGGAAACAGGAAAGAGCCCTTGGAGAGGGGGGAGATCCTGGAAGAGAGAGGAGTAATCGGGAGAAGAGCAGATCCAGGGAGAAGAATAAAAGCACTGGCTACAGCCCGGGAAAGGAGGGAGCTTGGGACAAAGGGTAGCTCGGGACTGGGGAAAAGCCGAGAGAGGAGGCAGAACCCAGGAGACAGGGGACAACCTGTGAACGGGGGGAGATCCGGAGTGGAGAGGGCCTGGGAAAGAGGGGAAAGACATGAGAGAATAGAGCCTAGTGGGGGGAGCCCAGGAGCGGAGGCTCCTGCAGGCGGGCTGGGAACCCGGAGAGCCCGGAATCACGGAGTCCTGCAGCCAGGCCGAGAACGGGCGCGGGTCAGTGCGGTTCGGGAGAGCGCGGCTGCGGGGCTGGCTCCGGAGGCGGAGGCGCGTGGAAAGCGCTGCTCGGCAGCCCCGGCGGCGCTGAGAGCACAGCCCTGCCCGGGGAGGCAGCGCCACGGGCGCCACTCGGCTTCCCAGCCCGGCCACGGCACCGCTCGGCTTCGCCGCCGGAACCGCGGCAGCTCGGAGCATCGCTCCCTGCACGGGCCCGAGGCTCACCTGCGCCAGGTGCACCAGAGCATCGCGTCTGCCTTGGCAACCCACAGCGAGCAGTGCCCGGCAGGGACTGCAGATCCCCTTTGGTGGCAGAGAAAAAAGAGCAAGGAATCTTCCATGGGAGAACATAGGCAATAGGATGGGGTGTCACTGTCCAATGTGTTCAGATGCACTCACAATGGTGCTTTTGCTCTTGGCTGAGAACATGGAAAAGAAGTGGGCAGACACAAATGAGAAGCTGGTTGCAATATCCAGGGATCAGTTATCAGAAGAAAATGCTACAAAACTGCTGGAATGCTTAATGGATGACTGATTACCCTTTGCCAAGTAATCTGGACTTGTTAGGGGCAGCATACTTCTGTCTGAAAAATTACTCTACACATATTCTTAAGAAAATTTTGAAGAAAGGCTCATACACACACATTTTAATGCAGTTGCTGTGGTTTTGATAAATGAAATCTGCTTTAATGTCTTGATGTTCCTAAAGGTATGTGGGGGTTTTTTCTCACACATGCATGCATGCTAAATTTGAGAATCTAAGGTAAGGTCTTTTTATAGGGGATATGGAAGAGACAGGTCTTCAGCTAGCAATATGTCAGTGAGAGATAGCTGAGCGATGATTACTGAGAAGAAGAACAGGCCTGCAATAGAGGTGTGAGCTGCATTGCACAGCGCTTGCTGTGGGCCAGAGAGCACAAAGCAGTCTGGCCTAGTGGGCCTGAATATTTCTGCCAAACACTCTGCATCTCACACCTTTGCTCGGGCTCAGTGCAGAAATGCAGGATTGCAGGCGCTTCCTTCCAGAGCTGCGTGAGGCGCTAGCTCCTGCAGATGGGCCCTGCCAAGCTGTCCCTGACTCACGCTGGCCTCGCTTCCCCTGGCACAAGAGCCGGGCCTGAAGGAGGCTGCCCTGTGCTCCAACCTGCCGAGCAGCCCAGCTCCCTGCCCCGGTGCCCAGAGTGCTGCACACACTGCTGACCTTTGCCAGGAGTTGCAGGGCAGTCGGCAGAAGAGGAGGAATCCTCAGGCAGCCCAGCGGCCCTCGGCTGCCCTTGGTCTTTCTCTGCTGCTAGGCACACTCCAGACGGCCAATGCCTCCAGGCCGGGCTGTGTCCAGCACGGCTGCGCTTCCCCTCGGCAGCAGCCAGCTGCCACCTGGGCTCTGAGAGCGGAGGATTTGCCCGCTGCCAGGAACAGGCACCTAGGGCCCGGCTGCTGCCTCTTGCAGCTCCAAGGGCCTCCTTCCAGCCTGCCTCTGCAGGGGCTCAGCCCGCTCCGGCCTCTGCCGGGGCTCTGCTGCGGCTCCACCCCAGGAAAGGCCGGGCCCACTCTCACCTCCCAGGCGCTGACAGCTCTGCACCACAGGAGACCTTCCGGAGCACCCTCTCTCATCTTTCTGCTTTCTCACTTGAGCAAGGCTCTCCTCCAACCAAAGAGATTATTGCATTTCGGGATACAAATCCAAGTGGTAGGAGCCCAAATGTTCTCCAGTCACAGCTGAAGGCCTGCATCTGCTCAGGGTGTTGGGCTGCCTCATTCTTCTTTTGGTTTCGCCTTCAAATGCCATTGCCCTTTCTGCCTCAAATAGAAATACCAAAGCTGGCCAAAAACAGACCAGTGGGCCAGATTCCAAAGGCAGTGTTCTCAGGAGAGGATGAATGAAGAACATCCTTCTTCCCCACTTGCACACCATGCCAAAGACACCATGTCACTTTCCATCTTTAAGAAACAACAGATAATTCAGAAGAAATTCTTGAGCGTATTTGAAGAGTGAGAAGGAAGGGAATCTTCAAGGTGAGTTGTGGTTTCAGAAACTGTATTCATTTCCAATCCTACTCTGCAGTCCTATTAGACAATCCTACTCTAACCCTAACCTTAACCCTAATCCTAATCCTAATCCCAATCCTAATCCTAATCCTAATCCTTATCCTAATCCTAATCTACAATCCTGCTGTAAACTGGTTGACGAATAAATGGTCTTGATGTGATTGTTACATTGTTGTCTCTCTCCTCTTCTTCACTGAAACAATCAGTGGCACCAGGCTGGACGCAGGCTCAGCAAATGTTACAAATGGATGCTGCCAAAAGGGAAAAAAAACAAATCAACAAAAAATAATGGACCATGACTTTCCAAGTTCAGTGCTTCACAGTTTTCCTCTGGCTTATAGAAGGATGCAGGAAGAGGACCAATGGGACCATCTACACCTCCATCTTTATGTGCCGGACTTTGCCATCACAGGCAAATATGGCCCAGAATCCCACTCATCCATTTATCCAGGTGTCTTCATCTTGCTAGGATTTTTGCCCTGCCAGTGCTTTAGAAACGGTGCTTTCTGTCCTTGGAGTTTCTTCTTTTCAGGAATTTCTAAAGCCTCACACTGGTCCCTCTCTTTGAAAGACAGGCACTGTGTTGATTCCCTCAGGGAGACAGAGCAGTGTCTACCTTTCCATGCCCTGCCCCTCGTGTGCTGGATGGCTCCTTCCTTCCCAGCAGGGCCAGCTCAGTGGCACTGGGCCCTGCAGTTCCCTCTCTGCCACACAACCCGGCAGTAACCCTGGCACAGTTCCCGTCTGCTTGAGCGTGCCAGGCAGCAGATGGGGCTGGGACAAGTCCCTCCCAGCTGTCCCTGTTTGCGTGGCAGAAACCTCTAAGGGTGGGCTGGGGGGCGCAAACCAGGGCCACTCAGAGGCTCACAGTGAGCCCCCCAAGACCCCTCCTGCCCACGGCCAAATCTCTGACCCCTAGGCTGAGACTGGCTTCCTTGGGTTCCTGCACCACCATTTCATGTCTCTGTACTCTGCATTGCTCTACTTCAATTCTTTTGCCATTAGATAAAATTGAACACCCCACCAAATGACAAAAGAGGGAGACTGAACCAGCCAGAGGAGCTCCCTGACTCAGGAAATGCAGAGAGAGGTGGAGTTACTCAGTTTTGTGAAGAACAGGCCCCCGGGAGACTTTATTGCCACTTTCCAGGACTTCAGAGTGGCTTTGAAGAAACTGAGGGACATCTTTTATAACAGGGCCAGTTACAATAGGATGTGGGTGAATATTTTGAAACAGAAATAGGATCTAATCAGAACTTGTTTACTCGGAGCATGGTGCGACCCTGGCACAGGTTGCCCCAAGAGCTTGTAGGTGCCCCATCCCTGCAAGCATTCCGGCTCCAGTGGGAAAGGGCTCTGAGCAACCTGATCTCTTTGAAGATGTCTCTGCTCATTGCAGGACACTTGCACCAGAGGACCTTTACAGGGCCCTGCCAGCCCAGCCCAGTCTAGGATTCCTCACCATTTTCATTTGAAGAGCACCAAGAATGGAGGTGAGGAGGAAGGGGGCTCACGTGATGCCTTGGACTTGAGTGGAGGAGGAGCCCATCCCTCAGAGCCTGTTTCAACTGCAGCCCCTTCACATTTTACCTGCACGAGCTCCCTGGCAGACCAGCGCTGCTCCTCGTCTCTCTGCAGGCAGCAGCTCAGGAAGTCACGCAGGCAAGGCGAGAGTCGGTTGGGCTGCTGCAGCCGTGGGGTCCCTACTGTGGCTATCAGTTGCGTAGCCTGGAGAAAAAGGAGACACCAGGCTCCACTTGCTGCTTTCACATCTCTAAGTGCTCTCCCACCTCCCTTAGTTTAACCTCTGTTCTTCAGTGGCAGTTTCTGCCCTGGCAGAGACTCAGAGATGATTTTCCTTTACCAACCAAACACCCAAACCCTGATGCAGCCACAGCTTTTCCACCATCCCGCAGATCTTGCCTTGGCAGCTGATTTCATTGACTGACCTAGTTAGTGGGAACTACATCAGCAAAAGAACATGTGCTTCCCTAAGGATTCACACCAGCTTGAGAGGCTTTTTGGAAGAGGGACTATGCTATACAAATTAATTTCAAGGCTTAGTACGTGAAAGGCATGTCTGCAGTGCTTGTTGGTCCTTTAAGCGCACGTGCCCAAGAACAAAACTCATCATTCTTTTTGTGCTTTTCTTGAAAACAGTGGTAATTGGAAGGAAAGAAAGGGAATTCATCAATTAATCCCCAGGGAAGAAAATCAGCATTTGCAATCTGATCTTCAGCACAGACACATTTAGATGCCTGCACAAATGTATTGGGATGAAAATTCCTGCTTGGGCACAAAGGAGCCACCTGCAGCTCTGTCTCTCAGCAGTCTGAAAATTGCAGCTTCCCATTTTGCAGCAAAAGAAAAATTGTCATGGTCAGAAGAAGGAGAGGTGCCATCCCTATGGCCACCCTCTGCTCACTTGGCTACTCAAGTCAATGCATTAATGGTAGGCCCATGCCAGAAAGAGCCAGGAAACAAAGGGGAGGCTTTGGCAGCCTGTCCGCATCACCAGGCTCTGGCTTGGTGAAACAGAGAATGTGCCTTTGGCTAGGACAGAAACACGGTGACTGAGTGTTTCAGCAGCACTGCACAAGAAGCAGAAGAGACTCAATGGCCTTTACACTCTCATGCCCAGGTTTCAGGCATGTTTCCCAGTGAGAAGAAACTGTACAGGGAGTTAGGCTCATCTCTAAAGACCACAGTTTTAGAAACTTTGTTGGGTTTGTGTTGCCTTCCTTCCTTTCTGGAAAGATAACAGCAGTTGTCAGATGCTTCTTTTCTGCGATTAAGGTCATCTCCACAGCCAAAGGACTGGAAGCACTTAAAAGGCAAAGGAAAGTGTTGCCTGAGAATAGAGTTTGTTTGGAGTTTGTTTGCATGTGGTAAGGCTTGAGTTCCCCCACTGCTGCAACCACAACTACAGCAGATGCTGATGTGTTGCAGGCACATTTTTAGGAGGGGTCCTTGGTGGAAGCAGTTCAGGCAAATGGCAATGGGCTTTTGTCCAATGGCACGCAGGAGAAGGGACAGGTGAGAAAGAGAATGGGATCGGTGAGTATTTGCTCCTTACCGTGATGGGACTTTGGTTCCAGTAGGGAGGTTCTTGCTCTATCATTTCAATCCCCACAATTCCAAAAGACCATATGTCCACTTTGGGACCATATGGTTGACCTGTCAGCACTTCGGGCGCCAGCCACCAAGGAGTCCCGACTACCGAGCACCGTCTGCTCTGCTGAGGGCTGAGCTGAGTAGAGAGGCCAAAATCACCTGAGGAGAAAGCAAAAGACTGTTTCCATTTGAATTCTGTGCAATTAGGAAAGCAAGCCAAAGAATTCCCCGGTAGAAGTGTTTGAAAATGTGCTTTTGAATCTCCTGGCATTGGCGACTTTTAAACTCCCCCCATTTTTTACACTGTCTCCAGTAGTGTCTTTTGTTCTTTGGAAGCTTTAGATTTGTAACTCCCTCCCTCGGGAAGGGACACACACAGAGCAAGGCCACTCTTGACTGCTTGTTCCTTCTCCTGTCCCTGTGCACGTTGCAACTGTGCCCTCAGCTCACAGCAGGTGTCCCTGCGCTGCCACCAGCACCATTTTTGGGGAGCTGGCTGTCACTCAAAGCAGCCCCACACCCACATCCCTGGAATGCTGCTCCTGACCAAGAATACACTGACCCAGCTTGACAGAACCATCGGTTTTGAGAAGGATGTTATCACTCTTCACATCTCTATGGATCACATGGTTTGTGTGAAGAAAACACAGTCCTTGCAGGCACTGAGAGAGAAAACAGAAAGAGGAGGGCAAAAATGAGTGATGTGATTTCATCCCACAAGAAAGGCAACAAAGAATCTAAAAGATTCCCTCTCCAGGGGAATGGGCAGTAATGGCAGAACACAGTGCCACTGAGAGGAAGAGCTTGCTGCTCCAACACTTGCAGAGCAGGACCTTTCTGAGGAAAGGCATGTCAGCTTCTGAAAGAGCAACAGCCAGGATGCAAACCAGCCAGGATGACTGCTGCTGCAGTGCATGTGCTCAGAAGCAAAGAGCCTTTTGGCTGCACTCCTGTCCTTGTATGCTGAGGCCTGAGAGAAACGAGTCTCTCTCTTTTTTCTTTGCTGATCATTTCAAATCCTGCCACCAGCACCTTTGCTTTCACAGGCAAGGAATGCAGTGAAGACAGACTCCAGGCAAACATTTAGAGAGGCAAGGTGGAGAACAGCAAATAAAAAGACATGAGCCAGAGTGAGAATACAACAGCAGGAGAGAAGAGTACTGGCACTGAGTACGGGGAGTGCAGGGGCACTGGCAGGCCTTTCACTTGAGATGCTTTTACTTGCCCATAGCATAGCAGCAACACAAAACCAAAGCTTGGCACAGGAAATCACTGCACGTCAGAGCCCCTGTTTCCCAGACAATCCTGCCCAAGCCCTTGGAAACACAGATGGGATTGCTGACCTCCCGACTGATGGCTGCTGCCTCATCTTCATACAGGGAGGTCGTGCTGAGGATATCGTTCAGGGTGCCTCCGTCCATGTACTCCAGCACCAGCCAGAGTTCCTCACCCACAAGGTAGCTGAAAGAAGGAAACAAGGCCCTGGAGATGAGCATGCATGGCTACGTTGATTTCTGCTTCCAGGTTTCTTATTTCCAGATGCCTTTGTGACAAGGACACAATCATAGCAATAGATATTCCCTCTTGGCTGTGCATTGTTTGCAATCTGTGTAGTCTCAAGGAGACAGGCACAGCTGTGAAAAAGGAGATGTCTTAGATGGCTAACAAGTGAAAAATGCAGTTTAGAAACAGCCCAGATAAAAAACCTGTCAGGCATGGTGTTTCTGGAAAGAAGCACCTAGTCTTCCTGGCATGCCCAGCAATGGCAAAGAGGGGCAACAATCCAAGGGAAATCCATTTTAGGACGGTTCATCAGCACTTCAGAAACTTGAAAAAATCAATCCTAAATAAATGTGGAGGCAGTAAACTTCGAGGCTGATGACTAAGGAAGATACAGCTGATCCAGGTTGTGAATAATTTTGGAATAATTTTCAAACTAGGTGTGCCAGGGAAGACTCATGCAGACAGGATGCACTCTCTTCTCATCCATTGGAGATGAGTAGAGAGATAGGAATAAATAAAAATTAACAGCTCTACTTTCTGCCACTGACCAAAGTGGGTTTTTAACCTCTCATGTTTGCTGTATGTAAATGCACACATGGGATAAGACCATAACCACTCACCTGTCTAAATAATTCACAACATTGGGACTCCTGTGCCTCTTCATGATTTGGATTTCATTAACGCTTCGTTCCATCCTCCTCGGTCCTTGAATATCTATTTTCTTTATGGCCACCTAAAATGACATTGAAAATCAGTAACTTGAGCAGTTGGTGGCAGGAGACAACAATGCACATGGAGCAAGTGATTTTGCAATGACACAGCTGAGCTGTGCCAAACTGCCTGGTGATTAGGCACTGCAGTAATTAGGAACTGACATTCCAACAGCCTATTTCTCTGCTGCCTTGAGAGCTAGTTACAGGACACGTGGGGCCACTGACATTTTGCCTTGTCCACTTGGTAACAGTTGTGTCTCAACTATCACCCACAGACGTCTGATCACAATCTCTGCTGCTCTTTCTAGGATTCAGAACAAGTAATCAATACCTTAATATTCTGTGGATATATCTTGGGCTATGGGCAGGGCTTAGGGCTTTTAGGGCACTTGCAGATCTCTCCCAATGTTCAGTTGCCAAGTGCAGCACTGCAGGTGGCTAAGGAACTACCAGTAACTTTCCGATGGATTTGCTGGCAGCCAGAATCGAGAATTCAGGACTTTGAAGGTGTAGCCCCAAAGAGCAGGGAGGTGCTCTAAGGCACCACCTTTGTTTTAGCAATGGAGAGCGAGTGAGCGCGTCCTTGTCTGAAAGGAAGCGCTGCCCTGCGTGCCTGCCTTCCGGCAGCTGAGGAGGACAAAGTGCCAAATGTATTTTGCAGGCTGGCACCAGTCTGTGCTTCTTGTGCCTTTTCAGCAGGGCTCTAGCCAAAGCTCCAGCCACAGCTCAGACCAGAGGGGAAAGCCCCTCAACAGCAGCAGAGTCTGCAGGGGCTGTTGATATTTACCTCTCCTCCTGAGGCAGTGTCGAGTGCTTTAAAAACCTCTCCAAAACTCCTAGAAACAAAGGAGAAGCAGAGAAATGTGAAGCCATTTAGATCTTGCACTGAAAGCCAGCACACACAGGAGATCTGTGCTGTAAATGCCTAAAACCTGCAGGACACTGGAAGCATGGAGATGTCCTTGACAATGCCTTCTGAGCACACTTAGAAATTCTGATCAGCTCCGACAACCTAAGCCCAGTGCCTGAACACATTTGCAGCTTGTCTGACTTCACGCCTGATACCTATTCCACCAGCGAAACACTTGATGCATAGTTATGTAAAATTAGCATTGCTTGGACTCACCCACTGCCAATATTTTCCAGTTCAATGTATTTGATGATAGGATTTTCCATCTTCACCATTCTCCCTGAGGGAAACAAAATGCAAGATGTTCACTTTAAAGCAGAGATCCCACCTTCTCAGAGATACAAAAGGCAGCCCCACTGTCTGCGGCTCTGAGACCTCCCTTGGTTAGCCAGCTCTGAGCTGGCTAACAACAACAGGAACAGGTACTGGAACAACAAGAAAAGAACAGCACATCCACAGCACAAGTCTGTCTGGCACAGAGACTGATTTTTTGTATCATTTGAAGTGAGAGACCTCTTGACAGCAGAGGAATCTCCTCTCAGAGGAGACTGAGACCAGAAGAGAATACCTACCAAGGCAAGTAAGTTTGTCATCTGGAAACATTGAGGAGGGCTGGAACTAACAGTGCCTTTGTTTTCTTGGGAATAAAGACTGCGAGATTTAGAAAAGGTTTCTGACTTGCTAAGATTAAATGCACCTGGACATCCAGAATCAATTGCTCTGAACAGATGCCAAGTTCAGAACAGGAGGAATATTGCCAAGTGTTCCCATCTTTCCCAACTTGCAGCAGTTTACCAGAAGAATGCCTCTGCGTTTGTAAACCAGAGCAGCTCATGCCAGAACCAATTGCGACGGGGCTTTCAGCATCAGGACCCTCACCCTTTATGAGCAGGATGAGCTCAAAGACGCCCTTGCCCATGACCCGCGTGAAGAACCACGCCGCTTCTCTTCACCCTGACAGCGCGGATCAGTCGCTCCCATTGCACTCGCCCTCTCGGCACCGCACACGTCCCCATCTTCCCAACTCAGCATGGCGGGCACAGGCACAGAGGACAGCAGTGCTCCTAATGCACCCCTGTGACACAGAGAGCTGCCCAGAGCAGATTCTGACCCTCTTGTGAGTCCAGGCCGTGCGAGGCAGAAGCCGGCCCAGAGAAGAGGCTGCAGCCTCAGGCAGCTCCGTGCTGCAGCAGCCGGGCAGCAGCGGGACCCTCCCAGCTAAGGGAGGTTCCAGCCTCTGCAGTCCCTCCAGCCCCCAGGGGCAGGGCAGCGACCACAACAAGGCTGGCAAAGCCCAAGCATGAGCACTGAAGGGCACTGATGGGAAGATGCCAGAGTGAGCCTGAGCCCCGTACAAGCTTTTGCCCCCATTCAGGACACAACAGGATGGGCTTTGAGATCAGCCCCACCGAGGTGTGGATCAGTGCCCTTTTTGTCCCAGCAGGTGGTTGTCGACACAGAATCACTTGGGCTCTCTTCTCAACTCTACCAGGTCTTATCTGAGAGCACAGCACTGGCAGTTATTGCGGGGAAGAAGGACATTCATTGGGTTGTGCTACAGAATCAGAAAGGGCTTGATTTGTTCTCCTAGAGCCTGATCTCAGCAGGGCTTCTACCAGTGGCTAGAACTAAGGCAGTCACAGTCATCTGCTGATGCAGGAACAATTCCTGCTTCTGCCTTCGGCAGAGAGGGAAGCCCAGGCAAACTCCAGCCAGTCTAAGCTGCCCTCAGAGGCAGCAGGAACACCCAGAGCTCTCTCTTGCTGCCTTGGAGCAATGCCAGCACTTCTGTGACAGTGAAGTGAGGAGAACCTTTTGGTACAGCTCTTCTGACATGTGCACACAATACACTGTCCCTCAGATAAGAAAGATAGCAGACGTACTGTGTTGCTCCAGGGAGTCACCCGCCATCTCCAGTTGCTGAGCAGCAGCTGGGTCAGCACGGGAGGTGAACCAAGTGCTCAGGCTCCACGTCTTCGGCTGGGGAGCAAAGGCTCCTTGGGACGGCTCTGCTGCAGCAGCTTCAGTGTCAGAGTTGGTGTAGATCTGAGAGAAGAAATGAGTTGATGTCAGGAAGGTGTGGCAGAGATTGCCCTGAAATGCAAGAGAGATTGCCATTTGAAATGCAAGCCCTTAGGAAGCTGCTGTCAGCCACATGCAGAGCTCTTCAACTGGATTGCTTTGGATGTCCACTTGTGAAACCAAATGCTCAAAACCAAAGGCTGGTTTTACTCAAGTTCATAGCCACTTTATTGTTCTAAAGGATGACTGCAGCAACGACCGCTCCAATTCCTCCCAAAGACTCCTTTCCCCCTCCTAGGTCTGCAGATACATTTGCAGCTCCTCATTCTAATTTTCTACCTCCTGCCATGAAATTCTCTTTTTCTGCGCCTTCCTTGGGACGTGCTTATCCTGCAGCATCTCTGGATGGTACAGTTCCTGGGCCTCATGCCAGCTTGGGGGCTCTTGGTTGCCTGTCATTTGCTGGAACTCTCTGCAGGCTGCCAGGTAGGATGGTGAACCTTCCACCTGAAGTCAAACAGAACAAAGCAGTCAGAGACTACAGCTTGTCCCCGTCAGCCAGGAGTCATCGACTGGGAAGAAGGTAAAGGACGGGAGGAGATTCACAAGGGATAGAGACAGCTTGTAGCTCATATTCCAAATCTATGTGAGTGACCATTTTCACCTGCAAAAACACCTCAAGAAACAAGGTCTCCTGGAAGAAGCCAGCAGGAGTTCATAGGGATGACTGCTGGCTAAATGGCCAAGGGAGTAATGCCACTGTCTAGAGCATCAGCTGAGATTCAGCAGAGCAGGAAGTGTCCTTGAGAGCAGCTCTGACAGAGGCCTCATCAGGATGGCACTCAGAGGCAACACCCCACCCCCCTGCTGCTCTGCACTGCAAAGGCAAGGAGGGCAGAAACCACCCCTTGGGTGACTGCAGTGCCTATTGATATTTCACTCGCTTTTCTAGAGCCTTTTGCTCCTGAAGGAGGCAATTAATTTTCTCTTTGATGATTTTAATTTTTTCGTCTGGCCTCTTCTTCCTTGCCTTGATCCTAGCCTCAGTTTCCTGCAGCTGTGCCGGCACCTGTTTGTGCATGTTCTGTAAACAACAACGGAAAGGACTCTCTTTCATGAGTGGAGTGGCTGCCATTCTTTCATTCACCTGTTTTTGTTGACTGTCCCTCTGCATAGGGAGATTCTTCTCCTCTTGGATGACTTCATTCCCCCTCTTCACTGCCATGTCACTCTGAGCTTCGGGCAGCTCTGCTTGTTGCTCTACCTGGATGTTCTGTGCACACAAATGCAGAGCAAGTGACTGGGAGCTGCCATTAGACTCAGGTTTTCCCTCTTTTAGCCTCAAAATCACATTGATTCATCCACTTTCTTCTGCTTCCCTAGCCACATCTGCTTCCACTGTAACCCTCCTGTCCCAGGGCTGTTCTCTGCAGATTCCAAGGCTCTGTGCTTCCAGTGCCTGTGGGTTTCCTGGCCTCCTCAGTCCCAAGAGCTGCTGTTTATGCCCTTCTTCCTGCCCTTCCCTCTGTGCCCTGGCCAGTCAGGCTTACCTGGCCTTTCTCCTGTGGCACTTCCACCTGCTGCCCGAGCTGCTCTTCCTGCTCTTGGGCAGGGAACAGCTCTCCCTGAGTCTGGCATGGCATCTCTGATGAAGCACTCTGCTCCTGCTCTCTCTCTAGAAGCACCTGCACAGAAAGCAAGAGAAGATGGGTTTCAGCTTCCCATAGGACCTGTGTGGGCCAAGACTCCATGAGTTTTGGCTTCACACGTTCCCAAAGCACTGTGCTGCCGCCCTGCTGTGTCATTCTCTGTTTGAGGGAAGGCACAGATTCCAAAGTGGCCCTGGCCCTACAATCAGGGGCCATCTGGGACTGAAGCTGCAAGAGCCTCTCAGGCAGCTGACAGGGAAGGTGTGGCATTTCTCAAGGGTCTGGTGAGGGCCTCCGTGTGCTTCTACCATGTCCTGTTTGTCTCTCCTGAAGGGATGTATTTAGGTGAGCATTGCATCTTGCACTGCTTTGGAGCAGAGCCAGGAAGATTCAAATAGATAGATAGATAGACAGATCTCACTTTTATAATCTCTCTTTACTGTACTGTGGGATTTACATTCTTTGTACGGAGAGAGATATAATTCTCTCTCCTAGGTTTTTTTTAAGGAAAGGTAGTGAGAAACTTAGAGAAGAAGAGAAAACAATGTTACCTCTATTTGCTGTTCTTTAATTTTAGTACATGAAGAATGTGTATAGTGATTGTTTACTGAAAGTGATTTGTTAATTGGATTTTAGGGATAGTTGCTTTGAGTGATTAGTTAATTAGATAAAAGACTCTGTGGAGACAGTCACTAGTTTTTCTTTAGTATCTTTTTCGTATAGTATTTCTTTACTATATTTTTAACATAGTACTAATGTAATATAACATAGCTAAATAAAGCATTTGTTTAAACTTCTAAATCACACAGTCAAAGCACATTTTTTGCCACGTGGGGGTCACCCTGAATCAATAGTGTCCTTTCTGTCTCTACAAACATCAACACTCGGTTGCAGTGCCCCAGTCAGCAGCCATCCTGAAATTGCTCTCCCGTTGCTTCAGTAACCCACACTCTTGGGGAATCTGGAGCATGTGGGTCCTTATGGAATGCAATCAGACCCAGAGCACTGCACTGGGAACTGCACTCTTTGTGCATCTGTGCTCGGGCAAGTTCTTCTCTTGCACTTGACCACACTGATGGTGCTAAAGTGGCTGGAATCAGAAATGCAGCCCAGCCCTTCCCACCTCCTCTAATCTCTGAGGGCCAGCTGGAATGCAAGGGCATTGATTTTCTGCTCAATTCCCAAACACAACACACACTGATTCCCTGGGCTGCCAAAAGACACGGGAGCCGTTGACTTGAAAAAGATGGGCAAGCCCTACTGGCCGGTCTGGCACCAGAACAGCTCGTTCTGCACCAACATCCCTGCCCCAACTATATGTTCTTGTGCAAAAATACTGCATTATCCAGAACTGCCTCCTTGAAAACTAAAATTCTTACAGAATTTCTGCCAGTGCTGGAAAAGGGCAGGAAAGATTGAGAAAAAGCGCACTTGCTCCCTGGAGAAGGAGAAATTGCACAAGGGTTCTTTTTCTATCAAACAAACAAATCAACAAAATATGAAAGTGTTACCCACACCAGTGTCTAAAGCACTTGGATGCAGTGAGGGGATGTCTGGAAGGGAAACAGCCCTTGTGCTGAGCTTTGGATCTATGGATCTAAGGCAGCGATTTATGGAAGTCCGCCTGAAGGTGCCTCATGAGCCCCCCCATTGTCCAGGCTAAAGCTCCCTCAGCACCTCCTCCCTGGCCTTGTGCTGCACCTCCTAGCCCAGCTCCCCTGTCCTTCTGTGCACACGCTGCAGCCCCTCCATGACTTTCTGCTTCCCAGGGCCCACAAGTGCACACAGCACTCCAGCTGTGGCCGCAGCGCTGCCCAGCACAGGGCCACGCTCACTGCCCTGCTCCTGCTGCCCCACTGCTGCTGGCACAGCCACCATGCCCTTGGCCTTCTTGGCCCCCTGGTCACACGCTGCCTCATCTTCAGCTGCTCAAGGCCGCCAGCCCGGCATCCTTTTTG
The DNA here is from genome assembly GCF_028551555.1 of Melozone crissalis. NCBI lineage: Eukaryota > Metazoa > Chordata > Aves > Passeriformes > Passerellidae > Melozone > Melozone crissalis. The sequence goes on along the minus strand of NW_026535783.1, from coordinate 12,533,977 downwards.
CCCACGCGGCTCCCCAGCCACAAAGGTGCCCATTTAACTTCAGATACAGCAGGCACCATTGCAAGATGGCCTTCCTGTTCTACCACCTCATGTTCCAAGTAGATATCAGCCACTGCCCCTTCTCACCAGCGAGGGCTCCTTGCTGAGCTCCACGTGGCCTCTGCGCTCTGGGTGCAGCCTGTCCCCGTGCTCGCTCAGTAGGTGCCTGGACACAACCGACAGGGCGCTGGCACCGTGCTTGCTCAAGTGCAGACCCTGCAGGGCCGTGACAGCCTCCGGCCTGCCCTCTGCCACTGCCCTGACAGAGTCCGCTGCTCGCTCCGGGGAGGCTGAGGTGACATCAGCCTCTGCCTGCAGCTCAGCCGTGCCCTCGGTTGTTGCGGCGCTGGTGTTTCTGCGCCCAAGGCCCAGGAACCTCCGCAGTATCTGCAACAGAAAGAAGGGCAGGAAGAGGGGAACGTTCCATGGCCTGCTCCAAGCGCGGCGCTGGGCCGAGCAGTGCCAGCAGGCCCAGCCCAGGTGGGGACGGCCGCAGGTACCTGTGCTGGTCTGTGGAAGCAGCCGCGAGTGGGGTCCCGCTCGAGTGTCCCATCCTTGCCCGCATCTGGCAAAGAGCAAATGCAGCCAGAGCTGAGGGGCTGTGGGAGAGGTCAGAGAACACGGCCTAGCCGTGCACAGCCCAGGCAGGGACAGCCCCCGGGTACCCAACGGACCAGAGCACGGCCAGCTGGGGCAGCCCCAGCCCTTCTTACATCCTGTCTTTGGGGACATCCATAGGGGCAGGGATGGGATGGGGCAAGGGCGGCCACAGGCACCAGCCCAGCGGCCCGGCCCTGCCACTCACCGTCCTGCACTGGCTGCAACTTCTCCGGCTCTGCAGGCTGCTGTGCTGGGGAGGCTGCAGGCCCTTTCTTTTTCTTGCCCCGAAGCACCCTGAAGAGCCTGAGCACTCTGCCTGCCATTCCGCTTTTTGGCCTCTAGGGCACCTTTGAGCCAGATGACTGGGAAAAGCTCTGATTTAGGAAGTCCTGCAGTCTGGCCACAAGGCCAGCCGCAGGAGAAATGGCTTGGAAAACCTGGTGGGTCAGTGACCAAAGAGCTGGCTGTGTGGGGCTCCTCACAGCACAGCTCTGCCACGTCCTCTCCTCTCACGTGCACCGAGCACTGTGGTGTTGCTTCGTCACCGCCAGCAGCCACTTCAGCACGTGTCACAAAGGGCCCTGTTCCATTCCGTTCCATGGTAACCGTGCTGTGCCGTGTCAGCAAGGGCCCTTGGACACGCTGCCACGTTCTCTGGGGCTACCCCAACCCTGCCCCAAATGCCTCTGATTGGAACAAATCCATTGCCCCAAGTGTCTAAGACTTCCTGGGACACACCAAGCCCAGCCAAGTGCTCAGGGGAGGACTCTCCACGGTGCCAGGCCAGCACAGCCCAGCTCACTGCTGGCTCTGGAGCAGAGCAGCTTCCAGCAAGCACAGGGCAAACACATCTTGCCAAGAGTTAAAACTCACCAGATAGGGGAGGTGGCATGAATGTGTGCATCAAGGCCTTTGAATTCACAGCTCCCCAAGACAGCTTTGGGGCACTTGGCTGGACAAACAGGATCCGGCTAAGACCTGTGCTCAAAGGCGGGCAACAAACCCTGCCGCAGGTGCTTGGCTTGGTCTCTGCAGGCCCAGGCAGATGCCAAAGCTGCTCTTCACATCCTTCCCCTGCCCCTCAGACAAGTGCGAGGACTGAAGGAAACACAGGAAGTCAAATGGAGACACTTGCACCTGTCTCATTGGGGGCTCCTGGGGAAGCAGTTTCCTTGGCAATCAAACCCCTCTCTTCCAAGGGCACTCCCCAAATGTCTACATTTCCTGGGCAACACCAACCCACACTTAAGTGTGGGGTGCGGAGGTTCATGGGCATCACACCATAACCAATATGATCCAGTGAAGCTAAATTTATTATTCCTAAAAAGACTCTATTTATAATAAATCTCTACTGTCAACGCCTCTCTAGCTAATATATGATTGGTTAATCCTAGCTGTTCGCACCTCTAAAATAGAATGCTGATTGGATTATCTAAGTTTTCATGCATCTTGCTGGGGTTGTATGGCCCCCCCATGGCTCACTTTCCCAAGCTTGCTGACAAACTTGCTGTGTCCTGATGACTCTTCTTCTTGCATCTTCTTCAAGGATATACCGACCCCATTTCTGAATACGTCCATAATTCATTCTTTGTGAACGTGTTCATTCTCCATTATTACAAGCAGGCTGGATTGTGCATCGGCTGAATACGGCCGTTGTCTTGCAAAAACTCCTCCACCTGCAAAATATCTTCAACAGTTCCCCGCTTTTGTTTTTGCACAAGCCAGACTGATTTAAAAGCACAGTCAATTTCTTTTTGCTCACAGCGTAGTAAGCAAAGCACTATTAGCAGAAATGAAAAAAGAATGAAATACAAAGCCAATAATATGTAAGATTATTTATTCATTACATAGCCAAGAATACCTAATACCAAAGCATACTAAGTCCTTGAGCCAGCCTCTTATTTCCCAGGATTTTAGCCACTCATCCAAAGAATTCAAAACAACTGTCAGATTTATCACCTTCTCCTTAAGCAATGACACTTTCTTGTCCATAGATTCAGAGTGCTCAGAGAGATTCATGCAACACATCCCTTCAAAATCTTCACACCCATCTCTCTGTGCTAGCAACAAAAACACTATTGCAGCCCTATCCTGTAATACAGCGTGGCGTATGCTACCTACATCAGTGGTAAGCTCATTCAGTATTGCAGATGTAATGTTAATTGGTTTGTCTGTCCAACAAGCCAATTGTTTGAATTGTGTAAGGGCCTGTGATGAAGCTACTCCTGGTGTAAAAAGTGATGCCAGTATAACCACAGGCATATTCTACAATTCTACATTATCCTTACAGTCTGAGCCTAATAGATGCACACTACGTTTTGGACATTGGAATTTGTGCCTGATGTCAAGCATCTGTTGAATCCTAGGGGCAAACAGTGTCAATTTCCCAAAATAGCACAGTCCTTCTCATGTCTCTCTCTCAGGAATCTCCGGCTAAGCTTTATCTCCACAAATGAGAAAAACTCCAGGAGGTGACATCCTTGCAGATTTTGGTTTTAGGGATACAACCATGTCCAATTGGCACAGTCTGCCGTGGTATTGTAATACCAGGAAGAAACAGGACATATCCAAGTGCCATCATCACCAGGGTTTCCTGATTTCTCCCTAATCGGCTCTTTACCCCTGTGGTACTCATAGAACAAACAGTAATTTCCTGGCACTGATCCCAAAATATCTAATTCCTGTGGTTGCTGTCTGGTAGTATTTAAACCTTGAACGATTGTAAATGCCTGAATTCCTAACGGATTTCTAGGGATGCTTTGTTTTTCACACCAAATTTCTGTGATCATCCCATTTTGATTAGTGCGCCAATTTGAACAGGCCTTACTCAAGTTGCCATAAATTTGAGCTCTGGCCCAATTTCCCAATTCTTCCATTGAGTCTAAAGGAATTCCAATGAAACAGGTGCCAAATGGATCTGAAGGTGGAGCTAGTGATAGGCAGAAAGATTCCTGCCTTGTTCTGTTAGCTTATGGAACCTTCATGTTAGCTCGCTGCTCCATCTTGTATACCCCCTGCGTTTCCTTAATCACTCCACTAAGCAATATTGTTCATATTTGCCAGACTGGTGCCATTGTCACCCTTGTGGTCCGTCACGCCTGCGCTTTGCCCAAACTACTTTAGCTTGTTCTCACTCCAAATCTCTCAAGTGATGTGTTTGTGGTATTGCTATTCTTCCTCTACATTCTGTAGCTAGTATCTTGCTTTCTAGCACAATTTGATTTACTACAGCAATTAAAGCAAGTTTAAACTGCAATTGCAGTAACAATCTTTGCTTCTATATTTCTATCAAAGATACATCTTAGAGAAAACTCTGATATCTTCGTGAGTTATGCCTTAAAAATTTAGCTAATGCCATTCTCGGGGTACTAGTGCTAAGTGTGTAAGAGCAGTTATTTCATATTAGGTTGATAGGCTTAAATTATTGCTTTTCCCTCGGACCACTAATCAATTATGTTCTTGACAAACTTGTCGCCAAGTTTTTTAGTTACACTTGATAGAATGAACCTTAAGCCATGGCTTACATGCACAACTATGCAGATACCAAGCATTTTCTCTCTGATTTACAACTTGTGAGGGAAGTGAAGGTCCACGTGGCTGGAATCCAACAAATGCCTTTTTCTGTAAGTAAGCACATAGAATTTCTTCCTCTTCATTTCACTGTAGCTGGTCCTTGCCACACCCCTGCTGCTGGACTTTTGAACATGACCTGAATGCCGTCAGGCAATTCCTCCCTTGGATTATGTGTGAGGGCATGATGCACAAGAATACGTGCATCTTCCCTATCTCCTGCTGTTGTGAGCTAATTAGGCACAAAATTGGCTTTAGCTGTTTTTTCCTCAGGGGATAACCCTGGAGTTCCCCCTTTTTGTTTTTGCAGCATGTCCTTGAACATCTGATGGGCACGCTCAATAATTGCCTGTCCAGTAGGATTGTGAGAAATACCAGGGTCATGTCAAATACCCCATAAATTACAGAAACCTTTGAATCTCAAGGAACATGAAGCAGGACTATTGTCATTCTTAATTGCTTAGGGGATACCTAATATGGCAAAGAAATTGAACCAATATTTTACAACATGACGTCTCACCTGTTAAGGGAGTAGCCCAAAAAACACAAGCATAGGTATCAATGCAAACATGTACCAATTTTTCCTGACCAAATTCTTCTACATGAGTTACATCCATTTGCCATAACTGCGAGGGCTGAGTACCCCTAGGGCTAACACCATGCCTAAACCAATGCCATCTTGTTGACCGGTCAGGACAGGATCACGCAATACTAGAAGCATCAGTAAAGGGAATAGCAAATTGTTTACCTAACATTTTTGCAGATTGATGAAGAAATGCATGGGAAGTTTTGGCCTGTCATCTTGTGCCACTTCCCTGTCATCTCAGTGCCACCATGGCCCTCGGCTACCCCACAGCCCTCAGCCCCAGCAGCAGCTCAGGGTCAGCGTCCCTTCGGCGCCACCGCCCCCTCAGCCCCCTCAGCCCCCTCTGTCTCACCGTCCTTCAGCAGCTCCTCAGGGGACAGGGCCTGTGCCAGCGGCAGCTCCCACCGCTCCAGGGACAGCCGGGGCTGGAAGTGCTGCTCCGCCCGGCCCGGCCGCCAGCTCGGACCCAGCACAGGGACAGGGGACACAGGGGGAACCGGGGGAAAAGCAAGAGGTGAAAAAGGCAGCCACGGGGGGAAAGAGGTAAAAATGCAGCCTGGGCTTACACAGCTCAATCTATGCATCTAAACTTCCACATACCTCTAACTAAATAACTAAGCATATTTCTAGATCTATATCTAAGCATCTAAATTTAAGCATCTAAATGTAGGTGCCTAAATGTAGGCATCTAGATGTAACTATATTAATGTATAAATGTAGATCTCAAAATCTAGAAATGTAACTAATTCTATCCCATCTAGAACAACAGAGATCAATTTAACTATATAGATGTATATATATGCACATATAAACAGACCTCTGTAAATCTATAAATGCAACTATATGGATATAGAAAGAGAATTGTAGAAATCAATAATTCTATGTGTACACTAATGGATTCCACCCGTCTGATGCTCACAGGCTCTGCCTCTAGTCCTTCTTCCCATGCAGGGCAGCCCTCCTGACAAGACATAGTAGCTGGAAGTCTGGGAAGCAAAGGGAACACTGGGTCAATATTGGCCTCTCTGCATTATCTGTCCCTTTGGAAGTAACTGTCCTTCTATCAAAGGCTGTAAAAGATGAGCCGAAAGGCAAAATCTCACTTGGCAATTTGAAGCCTGCTCTTCAAAGAGCCAGACTCCTTCCAAGAGTTTATAACTTCTGAAGTTTTGAAGTATCCCAATACACTGAAAGCCCTCAGTGTATTGGGATACTTTCGCAGGGCCAAGGGCCCCCATGAGAGCTTGAAACACAGACAGACCCAGCTGCCACAAAGAAGCCCAGCCTGGTTCTTTCTCTGTGCTGACAGAGACACCTCAGTCCTCACTGAAATGGCTGAAGCTGAAGGTGCTGGCAGCTGAGTTATGAACTAGCACCGTTCCCTGCCATCCACAACCTGCCCTCTGCAGTGAGCCACAGCTCCTCCAAAACAACCACCAGCTCTGGGATTAACAGCTGGGTGACAAATGACCACGTAATATTGGCTTAGGCATTTATGTATTAGCTGATGGACGTTGTTAGTGATTATAGGTATTTAGAAATAGCTTCAGTTAGAACTCTTTTAGCTGCTTGTAATATAACAGAATCTATCAGCTTAAGTTTGCACTGTTTTGCTCATCGAAACAGTAGTGTAATGAATATAATATCTATGCATCACTTATGGAAACAATTGTGTGATGAATGTACTGTGTTATAGACTCTAGCAAACATAACGGGAAAAAAGGCTTGTGTGTAACTAAAATCAGTGGAAGGCTGTCAACTGACTAACCTGTCCAAGGGATAAAATAACCCTGACACAAGGCAGAGCACCAGAGGACAATTAGAGAATATCATGTGAAATTTAGGGAGAACCTACTAAAGCCTTATCAGAGGAGGTGAAACAGCAGGAAGGAGACAAGCAGAAATAAAATATGTTGACATGATGCACAGGATGTCATGCAGTAAACCTGAGTGCGAAGCAGTCAAAATAAGGAGTTCCCACAAGATCAGAAAATTCCGAAGAATGCTTGAAAAATTCATGAAACACATGAATATACTTGCCTCTCAGCAAAGTAACACCATAAAGCTAACACTGACACTTAGCACCAGGTGTTGTTTGGGTGTTAGCCCTGAGCACCACAGTGCTGCAATTATTGTCTTTTTTTAACCTATTAGTATTAAAATTTTAATAATTCTAAGCAGAGAATTCTCTTTCTCACAGCTGTGAAGGAAAGAGCTCCCTAACAGGACTGCAGGCAGCATCGGCTGTGCTCAAGGATGCAGACCCAAAGTGCTCTCTCTCTCGTTTAGTTCTCACTAATTTTAAGGGGTGATTTCAGATTTTCGTTGAGCTCCTGGTTTTGTGACTAATGATTTCCTTGGCCTCAGAGCTTCTGCTGCTTGTATTTTTAATGTATCTCACTACAGCTATCAGCAGAGTGGCACTACATGGATTTAATGCTTGGAGACAAAAAGCTCAGATCTCTACACTGACCTTTTGCTGGGCTTTTCCTCTCTTGCTTCAAGAGTCACTCAGGGTTGCCTCCAGAGCACTGACATCCTGCAGCAAACTTATCCCCACGGACATCAGCACAAAATTGGGACACCTGGCTTGGTGACACAACTGCCACCAGGTCAGGTTTATTCCCTGCTCTCTTGCCCCAGCAGAGGACTCAGTGTCAGAGCCTCTGGAGAAGCGTGGAGGGCAGGGCTCAGGCAGGTTGTGCCCGTGCACGATTTGAACTCAAGGCACTAGGAAGCACCAAGCCTGCAGACAGGAACTCAACCCTTCTCATCTCCCTCACTGCCAGAGGCAGGCTCAGAACAGCCATCTCACCCCTCTCTAAACCAGTGGGGGCTCTGTCCTTACCAAGCTCCTCGGGCTCCTGGGAATTGTTCCTGCAGCTCTCGGTGCCAGGCAAAGCTCCCTCTGCTGCAGCTCTGTCCACAGGCTCCCCTCCTGAAGACTCAAGGGCAACAGTGTTATTGCCATTGAAAGAGAAACAGAAAGGAAGAAACCCTTCTCACCACTTAGACAAAACACCTGGTCCAAAAACTCCATGGCTCACACACTTCATCCCTTCTTCCTAACAACAACTCTGGGCCCCAAAGCCCTTCAACAGTCAGAAAAATTGACTTCTCAAACACAGTCCAAAAACTGTCAGAGTTGACAGTGTTGAACATGGGGGTGACACTGAACACATGGAATGGCTGCTAAGCAGGAGTCCTGCCAGCTCCTGGCAAAGGGATGTGCTCCTTCCTCCACAGCCCTGAGCACAGCAGTCTCATCCAGGCTGCAGCTTGGCAGGGACAGCATGGGAACACACATCTCTTCCCACAGAGATGCCCAAGAGCAAGGGGAAAGAGCTCCGAAACATGGACAGCAAGACTGGCCAGTTTGCCCAGCTGAGGATTTCCCAGATGGAAACTGGACTGCAGGCAGCAGCTTACTGAGAGGACAAGAAAGCTGCAGCTGCAGCCCAGCCCCAGCCACGGCTCTGGGAGCGCCCACACACACGGCAGAGCTCACACAGCAGCAGCAGCTGCAGCCCAGCCCTTGTTTTGCCTTGGCCTTCCCACCCAAAAGAGGCACAGCCCACATCTGCTGCTGCAACAGAGGCACCTCTGGCATGCCCCTCCCTGCCTGGGACACTGGGCCTTCAGTGCCACTTCTCCAAACACTCTTCTCCTCTTTCCCATCAAACAAAGCCTCTTAGAATCTACAAAGCTTCCACTTCCTTACCACAAATGCTCCTGCATCAGGGGTTCTTCCCAGGAAAAGGAACACCCAAACTTGGCACACACAGCCTCACACATTTCCATCCTTACTCATGGATGACATTTTCATTCCCTCTTCTTTAGGAAGTCATGCTTTCCCAGGAAAATCCTTCCTTGTCCATTCACAGCTGAACTCAAGAAGCTTTGCCTTCTCAGCCATGCAACAACATTCACAAGTTCTCAGTCCAGCCCCTTTCTTCCCTGCCCAATGCAGTTGCCCAACCAGAGGGAGAAAAAACCTCCTCCAGTGTCTCAAGCACCATGTCCAGATCCGGCGGTGGCAATTCCTCTTTCCCAGGAGTATTCCACAGCCAGCTGTGGCTGTCCATGCTGCAGAACCTGCACTGGCAGCTGGAGTGCTGGGGGCTGAAGTGTCTGGCCTGGCTGCAAGAATCCAAACACATTGGTCAGGCTCCACAATGTGTCTTTGGGATGCAGAGCTCTACTGCTGCCTTGGATCAAACATCACAGGAAGCACACAGCAACCTCTGTTCCAGAAATGTATTCAGACTTCCCAGGGGATTGAAGGAGTGAGTTCTTCCTCTTAAAAAAATTTATCCGAATTGTCATGTACATAGATTAAAGCATGGACTTGAAATCTGATATGGACACACACAGAGACACACACACACACAAACACCCTAGAATCACAGCTTTGTGCATCTTCCCAGCAGCTTTGGGATTTGGCTACATTTGGTTTCTCATCACAAAAGTTCACAGAAAATGGATTCACCCAGGAAGAGCCCAGATCTGTAGACATACATGCTAAACTTGTACTGTGAGTTTCTTCTATAAACAGCCTTGAGGGTGAGGCCATATTCTTCAGCTGCAGCTGTTGTGGGGCACACAGAGCTCATTTCAATGGCACGGCTTGATTTGCAGGGCAGACAGTCTTAAACATCTGCAATGTCCCATCAGAGTCCCAGTTTGGCTTCATTCAAAGGAAGAGGAGAGTGCACCTAACACTGTTAGGCCTTAAGACTGACCACTTGTTAGGCAATAACCTTCACCGTGCCCTTGTACCCCTGCAGAGAGTCTGTCTACAAAATGCCCAGAACACCCTCCAAATCTGCAGCGAGGACAGGAAAATGAGGCAGAGAATCTTTCTGTTTTCAAGGTCCCCCTTCCTAGGCAACTGGACACTTTCTACCTGCTTCTCACTTGAGATCTACCCATGATAGAGCACTGCAGGAAAACACTTGAAAGGGTCATTAACCAGGAGCTGCTTGGAAAGCAAGGGTAGAAGCTCTTTCCCTCCCTGATGGGCTGCGCGCTGGCAAGTGCTGCTCTGAAGATGTGCAGCTGCTCCTCTCTGGAGAGGCCATGGAAGGGTTGTGATGGTCTATGGGTACCAGAGGAACGATGAGCTCAGGTTGGCATTTAAGCTCCATGGGAACAAACAGAATGAAGAGCTCACAGTGGAGATGAAATTTTCCTGTTCCTGGCTTCTCTGATGAAACGCCAAGAAGTCCAGATGAAGCAAACACCTTCCCCCAAGAAGCTAGGAAAATCTCAGAATCATGAGCACCTGCACTTCGCCTGGAGTGGCGTGGAGGCAGCTCTAAATGCTGAGGTGAGGCAGCACTGAGGTCCTGGTCTGAGAGTGCTGTGTAGCAGTGAGGGAAGGAAAAGGGAAGCAAAGGGAAGGCTGGGTCACTATTGGTCTTTGGGTGTGCTTCCCTTGGCAGCAACTGTACTTCTGTCACGGAAAACAAAAGCTCCCTGAATTGTTAAAACTGAAAATCATGGACAAAGACTCTCTAACTAGTCAAAGTAAGAAAGTGGTATGTTCATTACGCTGGCGTCTGAAACAGGGGAGGGTCATTCCTGAAATGCGTGACCGCTCGCCGGGCTCGGCTCGGCACGGCACAGCACAGCAGGTTCCAGCAGGACAGGGAAGGGCAAGGCAGGCAGGGAGGGGCAGGGCAGGACACTGGGAGCAGTGACAGGTTCTGTCCCCACGCTGCATCCCATGCCTGGGTAACCATCGGAGACAGAGAGGAAGGACATTGCTCGTGCTTGGCTGGGGAAAGGATGAAAAGCGGGACTTAGAATACATTAGTTTGGACTCCTTTTTAGCAGACTAGCTGGTTTCATCTCAGCATGTCCTCCTGTCTTTGGCAGAGTTGGTGCATTTCTCGTGATTTAGAGTCAGCTACAGCAGCAGGAAGGGGCAGCAATTTTGTCAGCATGGACATCAAAGCCAAAGTGCTGCCCCATGGATGGACGTTTCTTTCTTCAAAGCATTTCTGGCCTAGAGTTGTAGTGAACTGACACTGGTGTCTTCCCAAACGGCGTTACTATTTTCTTTGTTCAGGAATCACCTTTTTTCTTTTCTTCCCCTCATCTGGGGAGAGCTCCAATGCAAATGCCTCCTGCAGCCAACTCCTGTCACTGTAGACTGACAAAGGAGATCTTGCAATGGAGAGAGACTCCCTAGAGCTGCTGTGGGGAGCCGAAGGGGGAAGCTTGTGCTCTGGGGGAAGGACACTGATAGTGGAGCCCTGGAAACTGTAAAAGATTGAATCTGAAAAAGTTAGGCTTTGTGTTTTCCCACATCAACTGCTCCTGCGTAAGCAGTATGAAAAATTATATAATTGTTCGATGTGATGATTGTTTAGTAGTTAAAGAAGAATCATGAAAAACTATATTGGAAATTTAGGGAGGGCTATGCTCGGCTGAAGTCTATGTATACAATAGAACAATATAAGTTTAATAATTAACATTGAAAGTTTTGTAATGATCATCTCAAATATATGTAATGATCATCTCAAATATATGGTTGGAGTCAGATTTTAATTGAATACTCCTGAAACCCAGAGGTCTTAATAAAAAGCACCTGCATATAATCGCTTATGGGATTATGTGTTTCTTAAGGCTAACAACACCAATGATGTTTATCCAAGCCTTGCAGGTTCATTCCCGAGCTTCTTGACAGACCAAAGAGACTTTAGGATTTTTGTACTGGCAAATAAATTTCAGTCTGGGCACTTCTTGAAATGCTTCAATTATCCTTTTTTTCGCTTTTCTGCAGAAATATTGTCATCATCTATTCCTTCCAGAGAATCTTTTCCTGCTTTTTGGAGAGCTCCTTTTTTTGCCCTCCCAGATCAGGCTAATTCCCAGGGCCCCTTCCCAAAGTGAGGTGTAGCCCATGGCCTCCACTCTCCAGCTGGAACAGAAGGAAGCACAGAGTTTGCTGTTGTGGGAGAGGAGCTTCTCGTTCCTGCCTGCTTTCCCTTGGGGACATTGTGGAGGATTTTATTAAGAGTTGGTTAGCTGAGAAAGGCCATACTGACTTAATGCCACTGGTTAAGCTGAAAGAGGGAGGTCAGCAGTCTCTGATTCAGTGACTGCTGACAGGCAAGAATGCCGGATGGCCTTGCTGCAACATGAGGAAAGGGAGGTGAGATTAGTCCTGAATATCTGCAGAATGTAACAGAAGAATAAGCACAAGAATGTAAAAGTAGGTGTAGTTGTTGATATGTAACTAACCAATCCTGAGCTCAACTTTTGCAATATGAATGAAGCTTATTAAGAACTATATTTAACCCGCCGTATTCGATCAATAAATCGGACTTGGATGAACCAATTGGTGTCTGGGTCTCCTTCCTCCGACAAATGGTGGAGAATGCGGGCAAAGGCAGCATTCTGAACGTTCGCTCTTTTGGATTATAAATTCGCCACGGTCGAGGAAGTTGGGTGAGAGTCCTTGCAGCCGGGATGGTGCCGGATTTTAAAAGCACCCTTGAGGATTACAAAAGGTATCTCAAGTCTCTACGTGTCGCCGAGAGCCTGGAAGGCTGCAACAGCGCGCGCTGATATATAGGTATGGATAGGCAAGCGACATACGATTCCTTCTCCTCATATTTAGAAAGGCGAGGAGTAAAAGGGATAGATTTAAAAAAGGAATTACCAGGGTTATTAGCTTATGGTTATTCTAAAAGAATTTTTGCTAACCCACATACAGTTCATGAGATAGTAGAGTGGAAAAAGTTTGGGGATATCCTGTGGGATGCAGTGTTAGATGATGATAATTCAGCAAAGAAATTTGGCAAGTTATGGCGGGTGGTGTATAATACGTTACTTCAGCAGGTCTCTGAGAGAAAGGCAGCAGAAAGGGCGACAGAAGCTCATAAGAGGAATATAGGGTATGGTCGTGAGGATGATCCCTTAGCACCCTCTGTAACTCAGATACTTATGCCTAAGGGTCCCCAGCAAAATGGTGTGGAAAATTTTACCTTAGATACAGTGGAACCATCTGCACCCTTCCTGTCAGAGGGGGAGGGCGAGTTGGATGGTGGAGGTAAGAGCAAGCCAGCTTTGCCTCCGCCGCCAGCTTCAGGCGAGTTGGATGGTGGGGGTGGGAGCAAGCCAGCTTTGCCTCCGCCGCCAGCTTCAGGCGGGTCGGATGGTGGGGGTTGGAGCAAGCCAACTTCGCCTCCGCCGCCACCTTTGCCTCCGCCGCTTCCCCCGAGCGGGCCGGCTCCGGTGGGGGGGGGCCGCTTCCCCCGCGCGAGTCGTCTCCGGTTTCACTGTCAGCTCCAGCAGCGGGGGGGCCGCTTCCCCCGCGCGAGCCGGCCTCAGCGGGGGGGCCGCCTTCCCCGCGCTGGAGTCAGCTCCTGCTCCACCGCCTTCCCCGTGCGAGAACTCGGTCTCGGTACCGAAGTGCCAGCAGCATAGCACCCTTAAAGAGCCAGATCCCATCCCAGGGGCACACCGTGATCTATGGGAGGAGATGGCTAAACAGAGGAGGGAAGCTTGGGCTGCTGTGGCAAAAGAAGTAATGCAGATGGGGGATGGCGAGGCGGTGGAAGTAGCTTCTAATCTTGCATGTCCCGTCACATACACACCACAGTATGATGCACAGGGGAACCTTACACATAATATAGCGGAATATACTCCCTTAGATTGGAAGTTGTTAGCCCAGTTACATTCTACGGTTAGTCAGTTTGGAGTAAAAAGTGAACCTGTTAAGCAAATGCAAGAGTGTTAGCTACTTTAGGGGCAAATTGGACTATTGAGGAAGCTTTAGAGCGAATGGCATTAATGCCAACAGCTTCACAGGCATTTATAGTAGAAACTTTAAAGGAATTAGGATTAGGGTTACAAAGGCAAGCAGAGTCTACTCAAAATCAGGTGTTAGCTGCTCAGAATCAGGTGTTAGCTGCTCTTGCTCCTCTCCGAAGCGGCTCACTGGCGGACACGCAGAGCTCGAGACCATTCATCAAGTGTTACTGATGCGGCAATGAGGGACATACGCGCCCAGACACAAGTTGTCGCCGTGACATCGGAGACATCAGCTGCTGCCGTAACATTACTGTCACCTCCTGTCTGCAACAGCAACAGCAGAGAGCCTCGGTTTGGATTTATCAGCAGCAGTAGACGTCACACTAATGACGAACCGGCCTGAGAGGATACAAACTGGAGTAAAGGGTCCTCTTATATTAAATGGATAAAGATGTGGAGCATTGTTATTAGGACGTTCTTCAATAACTATGCTGGGATTATTTGTATTGCCTGGTGTTATCGATGTGGATTATACAGGGGAAATACAAATCATGGTTTACACCCTTTATCCTCCTATTAAAATAACAAAAGGACAACGCATTGCACAATTAATACCACTATCACAAATGACATCTGGTATACCATCATTTACTGGACAAACGCGGGATGAAAAGGGTTTTGGCTCTACTGGTGTTACACTTTTAACTGTGGATTTACAAAATAGACCAAAACAAAAAGTGGAAATTACCCATGGGCATCAAAGCATAACCCTTTATGGATTATTGGATACAGGAGCTATTACAGCTTTTACAGATGCAGGAAAGAAATCAAGGCGTGCTGCTGTCACCTGGCAAGAAAAAGGACAATGGAAGCATCAACTTCTTACAGCAGATCCTGCAGATAGTTTACAAACTTTGGAATTGTTGGCAATAGTATGGGCAGTGTCCAACTTACAGGAGCCTTTAAATGTGGTCACAGACTCTATGTATGTTGCCGGAGTAGCCAGACGAATAGAGGAAGCAGCAATTAAGGGAGTGAATAATAAACGATTGTATGAGTTATTGATACAATTAAGGAAAGCTTTACGAGAGAGAAATGCAGTGTATTCTGTGATTCATATTAGGAGCCATAAATGGTCTGAAGGTTTAGGAGAAGGGAATGAACGTGCAGACAAATTGGTTACTTTACCCATTGATAACTCTTGTCCTATTGATAAGCATACATTGGCCAGAGAAGCACATAGTAAATATCATCAAAATGCAAAGGGATTAGCAAAGCACTTTGAGCTGTTTGTCAGAAGCTAAAGCCATTGTTAGAGCATGTCCAACATGTAGTTATCATAATGGTGGAATAGGTTTAGGCATTGGAGTTAATCCTCGAGGTTTGGAAATAAATGAGAAATGGCAAATGGATGTTACACATATAGCTAGATTTGGTAAAGTTAAGTACGTGCATGTCACTGTAGATACATATAGTCACTACATATGGGCTACGGCTCAGGCAGGACAAAAAGCTACACATGTTATTAGACACCTGTTAAGTTGCTTTGCTGTTATGGGAGTTCCAAGAAGCATCAAAACAGATAATGGTCGAGCTTATGTGTGTGCTAGGGTCCAGAAATTCTTAAATCGGTGGTCCATTAAGCATGTGACAGGTATTCCACACTCTTCTACTGGACAGGCAATAGTGGAAAGAGCAAACGGTACCCTTAAACGGTATATTGAGAAGCATCACGACTTAACAGACCCACAATCATGTTTGGCTAAGGTTCTGTATGTGATCAATCATTTATGTATTTTTGGAGAAGATGATACCCCTCCTGCGATTAAACATCATCCAAGGTCAGGTCAGAAAAATACTGAGGAGACAGAGGTCTGGGTTAGGTATAAGAACCCGAGTACAGGATTATGGGAAAAACCTGCAAAAGTATTATACTGGGCTCGGGGATATCTTTGTGTTTCCTCACCTACAGGACCTTTGTGGGTGCCTGCTAAGTGGACTAAACCTGTTTTTGATGCAGCCTCTGGTGGACTGTCTCACGGAGGAGGACAAGGAGCTACTGGGGAAGAAACTGTTTCTAGTCCTACGACCACTACTGTTACAGTTGAAGGGACACTCGAAAGTGTTGGACAAAGCACTGACATGTCACTATCGGACGGCCCAGGAGCCGATTGGTTTTATTGACTCATTATCAACTTTTCGTTTAACAAATCCAGCAAAGGAACATTGCCTTGACTGTTATGATCCACATTGTGCTGCCTGGATTGCTCTACGTTGTGGGGGTTGTGATAATACTTTTTGGATAGAACAATCATTATTATGGGATTTGTGGTGCCACATTTGTAAGCACGAGCACACGTGGGGTAAAAGCTGGCAAGATGAATTAAGGAGACAAACAGGGCTAAATGCATATGTAGCTTTAAATCTTTATGAGTCTCCTGAACAAAAAATTCTTGCTTATTATCAATGGGAAGTACAATGTGTTGTAAATAGAATTGAGGTTCAAAGTAAAGTCACGTATAGTCTCTGTAAGGTGTAGAAAATTAGTACCTTTAACACAACGTTCGATTGTAGGGTCCTTCAGAGGGAATCCTGAAAGAGCACTAGACTGCTGCATTGAAAAGTTGCAAAAATTAAGTTTGCAAGTAACAGTACCAGTAAAGTTAGGAGCAGCAAAACTGAAAGCAGATAAGAAAAAGAAGGTAAGATGGGGAACAACCTCATCTAAATAAGGCTATTAGTGATTGCTAATTAGCTTTCTATATTAGGGCAATTTCACATCTATGGGACTCTGCCTTGTGGGATGATGTAGCTCCATGGGACCCTGCTTCGTGGCGTGCTATAGGTGTTGAAGAACAAGAACAGCGATTACGAGATAAGATACATTTTGTATTAAAGAAGGAGCTTGAATTGGTAGCTGTATATAGTAAGAAAGCTGAAGAGGCTTTGCAATCACCGCCATTGAACTGGTTGGATTGGATCACACAGATAAATTTTAATACTGATCATTTCCTATATACACTTCCTTGTTATGTTTGCAAAAAGGATAATAATAAGTGCTATGCTTGGGTAGCTTTGCATTGTGCTGATTGCAATAAGGTTTACTGGTATTCACAGAGGACAGTAGGAATTTTATGGTGTCACCCTTGTTTTGGGAAGTGGATTCGATATTCTTTCTGGTTTAGATCTCTTGAACAAAGTACTGGCCTGCCAGGAAGGGCAGGATTGGAGCTTTTTGAGAGTGCAGAACAAGTGGTTATAGCATATATTAGATGGAAATTACAGCAAGTACTTAGAGAGCTTGAAATTACTACATCCTCACGCATCATAGCAGCTCGCTGTAAAGCTGATTTGCTTTTAAACCTACCTGATGCTATACCTGTAAGCAAGGATGCTGATTTGGAATTAGATCAGTGTATTCAGAAATTGACTCAGCCTCACAATAGACATTCTAACAAACCAGGGAAAAGACAACGAAGAAAGGAAAAACAGAGAAAGCAGAAAGAAGAATGAAGTTTGTTTTTATACTGCTCAATGCTGTAGTAAGTGAAGCGATAGGGATAACACGTTTCAGTCAGCCAAGAGAAAATCTATGGGTAACACTTGCTAAACAGATTAACCAATCATCGCTTTGTCTTAGTCTTGGAGGAATTACTAATCCATTTCGAACATGCTTGGTAGGACTTCCAGTGTGGTCTCCTGGAGAATTTTGCAGTTTAACAAGTAATCGAACTTTATGCATGCGTAACATGTCTAACATCACATTGCCAGCACAGCAAGGATACACTGCGGGTCAGAGTGATGGCTATCGCCAATGCTTACTAATCCAATCACTTAACACCTCCTTGCATTCTCCTCCTGAAGAATTAGATCTTTTTGGAAGTGCAAATGCCAGTATGCCTAACATTACAGCTGGAGGATAGTTTAGTTTCAAACCCTTGGATGTTCAAAATTTAAATCAACCTAAAGACACATGGGCCACCTTGGATTCATCCCTGAATTTGAGTGAATTCTCTCCACAGCATTACAGTCAATGTAACGGCACAAACATCACGGCACCAATGAAATTACCTACAGGAATATTTCTAATTTGTGGAGACAGGGCGTGGAATGGTGTACCAGCTAAGCCACAGGGTGGACCCTGTTATTTGGGAAAATTGTCCTTGTTTCACCCTAATGTATCCTTGCTAATGCAGCTCAGTCAAGCATCAAACAGGAAAAGGCGTAGTATACATGACTTGGACTGCAGCCAGATAGGAGATCCAAAGTTTTGGGGTACATTCAGACAAGTAGTAGTTTCAACTATCTTACCAGGAAGATCTGCCAATAAAGCTATGAATTTAGCAAAACAATTAGGGTGCTGGACAAGAAATGAGCTGAACCAGACATCCCAAATTCTGGACATGATGACTGCAGATGTGCAAAGTGTTAACCATGCTGTTTTACAAAATAGAGCTGCTGTAGACTTTTTGCTCTTAGCACAAGGGCATGGATGTGAAGAATTTGAGGGAATGTGTTGTATGAATTTGTCTGATCATTCGGTGTCCATTCATACTAAGATAAAAGAACTACAACAGGGACTTCACAATCTCAAGGAAGAAGAAGGTTTAGGAATTGACAAATGGCTTAAAGGCTTAGGGCTTGGACCATGGCTAAGGAACATTGTGATCTATGCTATAGGACTACTGGGTGTAGTTTTACTGTTTTTGCATATTTTGCCTTGTGTCTTTAATTGTATTCAAAACATGGTCAGTCGTATGATAGCAAAAATGCAGACTAGTCTTCTTGCTCAAGAAGAAAACGGGGGAAATGTGGAGGATTTTATTAAGAGTTGGTTAGCTGAGAAAGGCCATACTGACTTAATGCCACTGGTTAAGCTGAAAGAGGGAGGTCAGCAGTCTCTGATTCAGTGACTGCTGACAGGCAAGAATGCCGGATGGCCTTGCTGCAACATGAGGAAAGGGAGGTGAGATTAGTCCTGAATATCTGCAGAATGTAACAGAAGAATAAGCACAAGAATGTAAAAGTAGGTGTAGTTGTTGATATGTAACTAACCAATCCTGAGCTCAACTTTTGCAATATGTATGAAGCTTATTAAGAACTATATTTAACCCGCCGTATTCGATCAATAAATCGGACTTGGATGAACCATTTGGTGTCTGGGTCTCCTTCCTCCGACAGGACATGTTGGTGTGTTCTCATTTGATAAAGGCAGGTTTAAACTCTGAAGCAGTTGTGTTTCAAACTGCTCCCTCCTCGAGCTCTTCTGCGGGTATCGTTGGACAAAATGATCTTGGTGGGAGCTCCCTGTGGCAGCTCAAGGAAGGAGGTTGATATTTCAGGGTTGTGACTGCCGAAAGCAGCTGGTTTTTGGAGGTGTCCAGAATTGGGAGTGGCTCCTTTTCTCACCTGCCTGCAGAAAAGGAAGTTGTAAAGTGGGAATTTCATTTGTGGAGATGGCCACCAGGGGTGTTTGCCAAGAGATGGGCTGGCAGAGAGGCAGGTCTCGTGCTAAACTGGCTGTGTGTTTGTTTTGATATTGGGGAGGGTCAGAGATGCAGACACAGACACCAGCTGAAGGAACAGTGTAATTTACTGTAATGCAAAAGTGCAAAAAAGAGTCAGAAAAGAATAAGCTAAGCAATGAACCTCAGCATTATTACAAAAGGGTGCCTCTGGTGATTAAGGAAGATACATCACCAGGTACCCCGATGGTTTCCCCTTCATCCAGAGCTGCACATCAGCTGGGGGAAGCTGTCCCAGCCAAGCCCTGCAGAGCCACGGCCAGGAACCGGGAAATGCTGCGGTGCCTCCACCTTTGCCGGCCACGAGGCTCCCGAGTGCGCTGTGAGAGTAGCCCGGCTCTGATCGTGCTGGACGAGCAATGTGCCAGAGCTTCTGCTGGGGGCACAGCTGGTTTCATTCTCCTCTTGGTTTTCTCCTCGAGCCTGCCCAGGGCATAAGGAGGAACCAAGACCAGGTGTGGCCTTGTCCATTTTCGTCGTACAGAAAGATGCAGACATGCTTCACCAGTGAATGGAGGCAACAATATTTTTGACAGTAATACTTGGTTAAGGAGCAGATGCATAGAACATTGGGTTGGAAAGATCATCTAGAGAGCAGCTTTGGCTCAGGTCCTGTGGTGGAGGCTTCAGTCAGAGTCTGGTGTTCAGGCCTTAGTCCTTTGGTATTTTGTGGTGCACATCAATGCTGTGCAGAGCTGGAAAGAAACAAGTCTGTCTTTAGCACATTTGAGACAAGGAACAGGATTAGTCCTGCAAGGCAGGGCTAGGGCCAAGAGCAGAAGGCCAGCACTCTGCTTTTGCCCACAGGCAGCCCTGCAGAGCAAGCAGCCACTCCTGCCCAGGGGCTGAGGTGACCAAAGCTGCCTCCCCGCTGTGCAGCTCTGCAGAGCCCGCGGAGCGCAGGGTCCTGGGCAGCCAGGGCAGCCCGGCTGCCTTGGAGCACAAGGAGTGGCCCAGAGAGAAGCTGCTGCCCTTTGCTTTGGAACTGTTCCTTAGAGTCTTGTCATTATTCCACAGTGTCTGATGTGTTTTCTTTTCCTCTCGCAAATCTAACAGAGCTTTTTGAGAAAATTGACTGAAGTGGCTTCTGCTGCTGGTAGTGGTGCTTTTCTCTGCAGGTGAGGGCAGGTGATTTGAACCAAGGATGGAGTCCATTGTTAACACCCCAGCTTTGCCAAGTCAAGAAAACCATTCACAATTGGGCTGCCAGTGCTGAGCAATTTTCCTAGTTTTTTGAAAGCTCTCATCTTAGGAAATCCAAGAGCCACCTTAAGAAATTCAAGAGATTTTCCTCCATGAGAATACCAGCAGTACCATGTTTCCAGTGTTTTCCACTGCGTTTTCTGTGTCCTTGGTGCTTTTAAGACTTCCTCAGTGCCCAGTGAGAATGAAATGACCTGTGATCATGTGATTTGAGAGCTCTGTGTTGTTCCATGGCACATGAGTGTTCATGACAAGCTGGACACACCAGTCGTGGCTCTGTTGAGTTAAATTCATCCCAATTTTGTGCAAACAGCAGCCCCGAGATGCTGAGAAGAGCAAGCGCAGTGGGTGGGTGTGCATGCACATGCCCGGGGGCTGACTGCTGTGTGGGCAGAAGGTTTTGCACTGTTGTAATTCTTCACTCTCCCAAGATGGAGGAAGAAATCAAATCTTTATTAAATTAAAATATATAGATCTAATGTGAAATGAAAAAATACCAAAATGAATGAAACAATACCTATTAATTTATCATGGATGTAATTTAATATCTATATACAATTGCCGGCCGGGGGTCTCTGTACAAATCACGAACGGAACGGGATTGCTGAGGAACGCACCTCGAACTCTTTGTTTTCTAGCTTCCGTCTCATTACTTGGGTATGACTATGGGAAGATGCCAGCAGCTGACATCTGTGGCAGCAGGCAAAGAACTTAATGGCACAGCTTACTTGAAAAATTTTTTGACCAATCACACAACGCAGAAGCATACTGACAGTAGTTCTATCCAACCACTATAAGCACACCTACCTTTTGTTAAAAAAGTGCTTGCTTCTTTTGACTACAATACCTGCTTGCAAGCCTTAAAACATAATGCACTGAGCTCCATTATTAAGCTGAGAAGTTCCTAATATCTTGCTAGAGATACTTTTTGGAAGGTTAGCGAGTTATTCTAGCCAAGCACTAACACACAGGCCATTTTTCTATTTCTCCTTACTTTTCTACTTCTAAAACTCTTGTGCTGACAAATCCTATGGCTGCTGCTTAGCTCCAACGGCAGTTCTGCTTTCTCTGAGGTCTGCCTTTTGTTGCTTTCCCAAAACCCCCTGATTTGAAGGATTCCCACAATTCCCCCTCTCAGTACAACTAAACAGAAACCTTTGTATCCGTGTCATTTATTAACTACCTTGCATTTTATAGCTTTACTATAGTATACCTGCTTATTACTTGCCTAAAGCATCCTTTTTGCTCACATTAAGCCTTGCTATATTCCAACACAGCAATTTTAATGCTGTGAAAGTCCAGTCAGTTCAAAGGGCAAAAGTCATGTCTGACAGCAATTACAAGTCATTGTTCCAAAAAAGTCTCGCCTGTTCTAAGGTCTTAATTCAAAACCCCCCTCCATGTCTAGACCTTCATCCACCATCTGTGTGAGATTTTGAGAATTCTCTGTGATCCATTTCCTACCTCTCTCTCTTGTGTGATTAAAACATCTTTGATCATGTTGTCCATCATTTGTCACACACACCAATGTATGCAAGGTATTACTACTAGTACCACTACCAAAACACCCAATCCATCGAGACCTATTCTACAAAGTTCCCCTTAGCCAAGGTGCAAAGCTCCATCCTTGGAACAAATCATCTAACCATGACCCACCATCTTCTTTTTTTGGAGCTGTCAGATCTTTCAGCTTTTGTATGCTTCTCTGGATGGATTCAGAGTGATCAGACAGGTTCATACAACACAATCCTTCAAATTCCTCACAACCATGTCCATGTGCCAGTAAAAGAAAATCAATTGCTGCTCTGTTCTGTAAGGTCGCATGTCTGACAACATTAACATCAGTCATCATGTAACTAATTGCAATGCAAGTAGCACTGTCTTCTTTCTCCAGCCAACACCCCAATCGCTATAATGGTTTCAATGCCTCACCCGAGGCAAGTGGATGTAGAAATTAATTTGATGTAACTCATTTTGCAGGGCCCTAGGGTCTGGAATTGCTATTACACTTTTTTTAATAATGATGGGCAAATCTTTTTCCTCTGTGTTTTCTCTTGATGGCTTTTTTTAATGATAGGTGCTATCACAGTGAGTTGTCTGATGCTACACGGGCCACCTTTAATTTTTGAGGAATTCCCTGTCAGGCTCTACCTCCACAAATGAGCCAATATTCTGTTACTAATTGTCATGGGGACTCATCTAGGTCATCTACTTGTCAGCAGTTTCACCCTTAAGGGACACTGGGGTAGTACAATTGCACCACAAACTTGAGTATCTGTCCACAGGATGATGGGGAGTAACATTTAACTGTGGATCTCCCTGGTACTGAAATGCAGCACAAAATTCCATTAGAAATGAGCCAAGAATTCCAATTCTTGAGGTTCAGAAAGTGCTTTAAGAAGATCAGGGGCCCAATGATGCCAGCTGGTTATAGGATTGGTCTCGTTGGCAGCCTCACACCAATATTTGTCACGATTGGGTATTGGCCATTCCTTGGCTGGCACTGGCACACCAACCAAACAGGTCACCAAGGGTTTGTCTGGGCTCAAATTGGTCAAACATATGGTGTCTGAGCCTGCTGACTTGGCTAAAGCAAGGTAACCATTCATTTTTGGTTGATCTACACGCATATATGCACTGCAAAATCAAGCAAGCAAAGCCAACAAGCACCAGCATATCATTTGATCAAACTCCATGTTTCTGTTCAGCTGCTTTTTGGCAAAAGATTCCCCATCTCTTTCAGTTCTCAAGCAAATCTTTTAGCGCTTGTTCAGGGACTGGCCAACTATAGGGCACTAAACTGTCCCTCTGACCTTCAGTTTTTACAAATTTGGATATCTTAGAATTCTTTTGAACAAAACGAACACCATGCTTTTGCTGAAAGAGCTCTATGATACAAACCATTTTCACAGTCTAAAGATCAACAACGAAACTCAAGATTTGTAGCTTTCACAGGTAGAACAGGGAACGTCTGGCATGAAGCGTAGTTTCTCCGTGCGGCTCACGTCTGCGTGCTCATTTCCCTGCTGGTGGAATTGTCGGTGCGCTCTTGTGTATGAGACGGTTTCACGTCCTTCGCGGGGACCCACTTAGGTCTGGCACCTGTGCAAATAAATACAAGCATACCCTTTGCCCCAAGTGATTAGTGCAAATGGTCCTTCAATTTCTCCTAACTCAAGGTTTCTAATAAAAACTGGAGGATTTTCTTTCAGTTTTGCCTGTGTGCTGTTTGAAAAGTGCCTCAAAATTGGAGGAGTAGGTCCTACAAAAGATCTATTCAAAATATAAAGACATCTAAAGCTTTGTTCTACCTTATCAGAGGTGTTGCTTGGGGAACTCCCACTTTTGTTGACCTAGAATGGGTTTTAGAGTGTGGTGCATCCTTTCAACAATTGCCTGACCTGTGTGGGTATAGGGAATTCCAAAAGTGTGGTAAACATTCCAGTCCATCAGAAATGTCACCAATTTTTGAGCTCTGCATGTGGGGCCATTTGTCGATTTTTGCCTCATGGTGGATCAGTTTGGCGAGCTCTGGACCCCAGTGACACTGACAAGGACAAAAGCAAAAGACGAGAGGCACTCTTTCTTCTCGGGACCAAAGTCCCACAGCTTTAATGGAGAACAACTCCAGGAGAGAAAGGGAGCATCCAGGAGAGGGAAGAGGGTGTCCAGGAGAGGAAAGAGAGTGTCCACCTCGTGGCAGGAGATTTGTAACCCTGGAGGAAGGGGGTTGGTAGAAAGGAACTACCATCGTTCAACATGTGTGAATCACCACACTGCAGTTTTCTGCATAAATTGCTGCACTTGTTGCAAACAAAATCCTAAAATCTCCCCAAACACAACCATACAGTCCCAAATGATCACAATGAGGGAGAAAAAACACTCAACCCCCCTGTATACCCAGGCACCAGGTGTCACAGGGAGTACCAACCCCTGCAATTACAAAGTCCATACACACAAGCTCACTGGGAAAGGAGTATACCTTTATGACGGGACAGAGTGCTCGCTTTTCTCAACACAACACACACCATAAATCACAACAGCATCCACCCACATCAGCTCCCTGAAACATTCGCTCACTGAAAACACAACCACAATTACTACACACAGCAAAAATTGCAGCAACAAAAGAGCATTTGCTCAATTCACCCCCAGAATTGCTAGCAGGTCCTTCTTGATACAGCAAATTATTTTCTGCCGGCAGCCAGACTCAAACCCAAACTGTACAGGCGTACGTTGTGCGCAGGACATCTCTGTGTGACTTAGGAACAGCCCTTCCCCTGCGTTTGCCTTACGGGTTACTTTATACAGAGTTAAACATTCCCTTTCTCCACAGTCCCAGCAGTCTTGTCTGTCCCCCATGAGGAACAGCCAGGAGCCAAGGTGCCTCCAGGAAAGGAATGTCCTGGCAGCACCCAGAGACAACCACAGCACGGTTGTTCTCACTGGAGGAGAGAAGCGTTCCTGCCTCGGTCACCAAATGAGGTGTGGAATAGAACTCGCCACAGCTGAAGTTAGAAGGTGGTGTGTTTATTACAGCGCCAGGCACCGGAGGAGTTGTCTCTTAAAGACATGTGTGAAGAATCACTGGTTCTCTACTCATCTAAAATGAGTACACATACATATAATTCCCCAAAAACCAAACACATATTCATTAGGTTACACTGCGTACCCCCCTCTGCACTAAAATGTATTATAATTGAGTCCAAAGTTCCTTCACATTTTTGCAGTCTTTCACTTCAAATGGGTTGGTGGATTTTAAAGTGGGGAATGGTCTCCTTCTGATGAAGGCCAAGACGTCTTCCTCAATTTGACCTCTTTACTTATGACCTGATGGCAGGCTTTTGCACCCCTTGGCTATAGCTGAAGTTTCGGGGCCCAGGTGCAGGCTCTGGTCCTCTTCTTTGTCACAAAGAAATCTGCATCCCATCCTGCTTCTTTAAACATAGTAAAGACAGGCAAGGGATATATTACCCTAGCCTTAACTACCTTACCTGCAAAAAATTAACTATCCCTTCTTATTTCTACTCTTCTTGCTATACTCTTTCCCCCTAACTAAACCTTGCTAAAATTTTAACTCTTCCAGTTCTTTCAAATCCTTCATTCATTGGCCTCATCTCACATGCCAACCATGTGTGAGCCGATGCCGTAACTGGGAAATTCCACTCCTGAGCAGGAGATATAGGGCCTGGTTCTGAGCTGGAAGGGTGAGAAGGATGAGATGCACACCATTTTCATCCAGGGGATGTCCTGAAAGTGCACTGCCTACCTTCCTCTGCTGCCGCGCACCATGCTCCACCTCCTGCTCCGCAGATTTTTAGGAATCCAGGGGTTGCTGGGTATTATTTGCTATTGCAACTATTAGAATGACTTTGCTTTGCAAGCCCCATTTTGTCCTGGGTTCTTTTGTGCATGGGGCTCCTCCTGAACATGTGACAAAGGCCAGCAGGGACCTACAGGACACTCCTATACTCATGTCAGTAAATTCTGAGAAGTGCTTTATGTATCAGTAAGTCAAAAGGTATCAATCAGTAAATCAAATAATTTGGGGGAATATTTAGCCTGTGAGTTTTAGTAAAGTATTGAAAATGTCTTAGATCCATGGATACACACTAGTAAGTGAGATTGCTGGGTGTGCACGTATCAGGGAAGTGATTCCTCACACACCCAGTGCTGAGATCAAGTATTGCCTCTCTTCTAATCCTGAGCTGGCAGCAGGGATCAGGCCCTGCTTGGTAACGTTCATTTTGAAGACTTCTGTTGAACAGGTAAGAATGGTCCAAATGAAAACTTTTCCAGCTGTTTCTCTCTGGTTCACCTGTTTGAGGGTTAAGATTCTGTGCTGCGGGTGTCCTGGGTGTGTGCAGAGCAGTGCAGCCCCAGAAACCCCTCAGCTTGCCCAACAGTTGTCAAGCCTTGTTGCCAGGTGTGCCCAGCTCAGGCAGGAGAAAGAGCCCGCAGCACAGTGGGCACCGTGCCCTGCCCAGCCGGGGCTCTCTGGCACACAGCAGCAGCAGCGCCAGCACCGTTAAGCCCGCTCCTGCCTTGGCTTCCCCTGGCACACAGAAGCCTCTGGAAATCAGCACCGCCAGCGGCATTCCCAGCTTGGAGCAGCTGCTGCTGGCGGGCAGATGCTGCCAGTTCGACTGCTTCCAAAGGGGAAGGAATGCAGAGATGTGCATGCACCAAAGCCCTGGGCATGTCCAAGAAAGGGGCAAATAGGTGGGGAGATTTGTTAGGAAAGATTTCAGTTGTGATGCCAACAGTGCCTTCTCTCCTGGTTCTGTGTGTTCTAGATGAGTAATGCAAGGGTTGGCTCTGACAATTAAGAAGTAGATGTTATGTGGATGTTCAAATGTGTAGTGATGATATTGTAATATATCCTCCCACAGTCCTCTTTCTCCTCCCCTTTGTAATTGCCTTGGTAGTCACGGCATTTGGGGAGGGTTGGCTTGTGTCCAGCAGGCAGGGGGAAACAAGACCTGACCTCCAGTCAAGATGCAACAAAGTAATCTCTACCAATGGACAGCAGAGAAAAAGTTGACTGACAAAACTTTTGGAGGGGCTAAGGGTATAAAAGGCTGAGCGTCCTTTTTGTAGATGAGCACATGGCTGCTATTCATGGAGACTCTCAATGCTGCAATTTTTCCTTATTCATTCCTTTGTTATTGTTCAATATACCTTTAATATGTTAAAAATGTGAGTCATTTCTCACATGTGCGGTACAGTGGGCCATTCTCTTGGTCTGGTTTCCTTTGCTTGTGTCCCATCTGAGTGCTCAGTTGGGGCACAGGCTGTAGGTGCTTGGGATACTCCTGGAGTTCCTCTTGGATGCCCTGAACAACAGGGTTTGGCTCATGAGGGGAATTTGTGCTGCTTTGTGACAGAGGAGAACTTCCCAGGCTCTTTTGTGTTTGATGTAGGGAAGGTTGGTTATTGCTTGGCATAAACTCACAGACCAACACAGAGCTGTTCCTTTGTGATGTCAGGGCATGGTTGCCACACTGTCGTAGTGACATCAGAAGGTTGCCTTGGTGCACAGAAGTGAGTGGGCTCTGAGTGTCAGAGCAGTCCGAGGCCTTGCTCTGATCAAGAGAACCCTCCTGGTTGCCGCCTTTGTCAGTAGGTAGCTGCCCACTGAGAAGAACCGTGTTTTTTCTTAGTGTTGTGGCAAACTTGCATAACATTGGAACAATGTTTCACCATTCAGCCACTGCAGCTTTTGCTGCCTATGGGGTTTCCTTTTCTGTCTATTACGTTACACACTTCACCTGTAAGTAGAGGTTTCCCTTCTGCTTAGGTTAGGGTTTAACCTAACCTGGCTTTTCTATGTCTTCTTGCTTTTTCCTAGTGACTGAGTTTCTGATTTTGAAACAGAAAGAGCATTAGGATGCCACTGCTTTGGTAAAGCTCCTGTCAAGGCGTTCAGCTAAAAAGGGGGTGTCTGTAGCCACGGGGGCAAGATTTGCAAGGGAACCTGCAGGGGTTCTGTTCCCTCCACGGGAGAGTCTGTGGCAGCAGAGTCTGTCATTTCCTCAGTTTGCTGGGACAAACAAGAACCCTTGGAAAATGCAGACTGGCCGACCTTCTTAGAAGGCCTTCTTAAAACTCTGCAATTGTTCCTAGAATACAGGGAAAGCTTCTTTCTTTCAACAGTTTCTCTTGAAAGGATCTGACTGTCTAACTTGACCCTTTACTGAGTGCTAAAACCGTGATCTTCCCTTTGCAATGAAATGCAAACTCCAAAGCAGTGAGTGTCTCCTACTGAACCCAGGAGCTGCTGCTGTGCTGTTTCACAACAAAGTGCCAGAGCTCAGGGGGATTTTAGGGAAGATTTTCTGGGCAAGCATTTCCAGCAAGTTAATGAGAATTGGTGCATGCAACTGAGTTTAAAAAAAAAAAAAGTACCCAAAGGAAAGGATTTCAGAAGCTCTTTATGTGCTTAGTAGAACAGGAGCATTGAGTATTAAGGAACAATTTGCATTTTCTTGGTCATGTTTGTAGTCATTTACTGGCAAAAGAGGCCAAAGTGTAGGCACAACCAAGAATATTGACCTGATCTCTTGCTGGCTGTGTGAGTGAAATATGTCTCTCGGAGGGATGTTATGAAATGGGAAATTATCTCTGTTTGGGTTGACTTGTTCTGTGGGACTCCGCAGCCCAGGATGTCTTCTCACAGCATCTGGTTCATTTTCCCTTCCCACCAAAGGTCACCTGAAGCGTGTTTTCAGAGGTGCTGATCATGAGGTGAATGAGAAAGGAATATTTCATGTTCCTGGTGTTTAAGCATTGTAGAGGAAGCTGTG
Source organism: Melozone crissalis (assembly GCF_028551555.1). Lineage (NCBI taxonomy): Eukaryota > Metazoa > Chordata > Aves > Passeriformes > Passerellidae > Melozone > Melozone crissalis. Next base: position 12,505,382 of record NW_026535783.1, on the reverse strand, counting down.
AGCTTGGCCAGTGGCAATAGAGTGTAGAGGGCCAGCTAGGAAGGCTGAAAGAAAATCCATTTTTATGCCTGAAAGAAAACAAAATCAAAGGCACAAGTGGTAATTTATTATTTTCCATCTCAGAGCTTTGAAGAACTAGAAATCAAGTCTTACAGAGAGAACGGTGTTTCCTACAGCATAGAGGGTGGAGTATTTAACTGAGAGCAAATTCCTGTACAGCTGAATTACACCACTGAATTTAAGTCACGGTACCTTAGAATTCTATTCCTAACAGATCTTATAATACCTACATAAAAGATGCAGTTGCAGAACAGGAAGGTCATCTTGCAATGGTGCCTGCTGAATCTGAAGTGAAATGGGCACCTTTGTGGCTGGGGAGCTGCGTGGACCAAAAGGACGCAGGGCTGGCGGCCTTGAGCAGCTGAAGATGAGGCAGCGTGTGGCCAGGGGGCCAAGGAGGCCAAGGGCATGGTGGCTGTGCCAGCAGCAGTGGGGCAGCAGGAGCAGGGCAGTGAGCGTGGCCCTGTGCTGGGCAGCGCTGCAGCCACAGCTGGAGTGCTGTGTGCACTTGTGGGCCCTGGGGAGCAGAAAGTCATGGAGGGGCTGCAGCGTGTGCACAGAAGGACAGGGGAGCTGGGCAAGGGGTGCAGCACAAAGCCAGGGAGGAGGTGCTGAGGGAGCTTCAGCCTCGACAGTGGGAGGCTCTGGAGGGGTCTTCAGCATCTCCACAATGCATCCAAATATTTAGCCATGTTCAGACTGGACTTTCCCTCCCTTTTTTGTCAGTTTGTACTTTACTTGGAGGAGGAGACCTATTCATTTTCTCTTTCTCCCAGCTAAGGGTCTTTCCACAATTTTTTCTTGCCCTGATACAGCACTGGGAATGGTTCTGCTCCAAGAATTTTTTCCACGGTATCACTTCTAGGGAAAGCAGTATTTTTGTGAGAGAACACATCATTCTGTGCAGGGACCTTGGTGCAGAAGGAGCTGTTGTGTCTCTAGGCCAGCCAGTATGGCCTTACAGATCACCTTAAAATTAGCAGTGCCTGTGCCTTTCTGCAGCCCTGGGAATCAGTGTGTGTTGTGTTTGGGAATTGAGCAGGAGATCAATGCCCTGGCATTCCAGCTGCTCCTCAGAGATCACAGGAGTGGGAGGGGCTGGGCTGCAGTTTGGATTCCAGGCACTTCAGCACCATCAGTGTGCTCTTGTCCAAGACAAGACCTTGGCCGAGCACAGATGCACAAAGAGTGCAATTCCCAGTGCAGTGCTCTGGGTCTGACTGCATTCCATAAGGACCCACATGCTCCAGATTCCTGTAGAAGTCCATCCGAAAATCCTTCATTTTTTGCCTCACAATTGTCATGAGAAAAGACTACCGAAGGGTTAAAACTGTTGAGCCAGTTGAGAAAGAAAGTCTCATGCTTATCTAGTGTGTTCACAGGTGATGTTTGCAGAACATGCCATAGTGTACTCAAAGGGGGCATGCTGCCCTTTTCTGGACAATTGAACTGGACTTTCTTCCAAACTCCTGAGCTGGCTGGACTGAGCTCTGGGGTGGCTCCCCCCTGCTCCATGAGAAGACCCCTCTTGCCTGTCTTCAACCACCGTGACGGACCAACAGAGATGCGAATCCCCTCATCAAGGAACCAAGAACCCCTTTGGCACCCCCATGGCACCCCCATGGCACCCCCTGGCAACCTCCTTCCAGAGACTGGGACTGTACTCCCTCCCAACTCAGGGAGGGGGAAAAACCTAACGTACCTGTGAGCATTCAGCCATGAAAACAATGGAACTGTCTCACCCCCTCCTCCTCTTCCTATTCTTCTTCCCTCCATGGAAACCTAATGTCAGCCACCCTTCCCCCAACCAAGAACAGTATATATATTGGGGTTCGGTTCGACTGCCCTTGGAGTACTCCCCAAGATGTGTACCAGCGAGTTTCGGCGGCGGGACCCCGAAGACATCATGTTTTGGTAGCTATACCCCATTCCCTGACCTTCTTTCCTCCCTTTTTCCTTGTTCTACCCTTCTCTTCCCCGGATCCCCTAACCAAACGCATATTTAGCTGTGGTTATCATCAATAAAATTGCATTTTGTTGATTTGTTACTGCAAAACCCCTGTGCCTTTTGTTGGTTATTTTTGCACCCAAAAATCATTCGTCACCCGTTCATTTCGGGCGGACCATCACAATTCCCCAAGAGTGTGGGTTACTGAAGCAACAGGAAACCAATCTCAGGACTGCAGCTGATCATGGCAAGGGCTACCAAGTCTTGATCTGTGCAGCAACAGAGGACAGTAAAGAGAGATCATAGTAGTGAGATCTATCTCTCTATCTTTCTTCCTATCTATCTATCTATCTATCTATCTATCTATGTATTCATGTAACATTTACATAATTGAATCTTCCTGGCTCAAGTCTAAGGCAGTTGGAGGTGCAAAGCTCACCTAAAGCCGCATCCCTTTCAGGAGAGGATTAGAGACATGTTCTCTCGACTGATTCTGAGCAGGCAGAGATGTTTCCCCCTCCAGATCTGGTGGTTTTTCCCCCCAGACTTGTTTTCCTCCTCAAGTTGTTTTCCTCCTCCAGCCTCTTGTGCCCGGAAGTCCTCCGTTAATTCTGTAAATTTCCGCCTCTCCTAGAGATGTGGAACAATTCCATGTTTAAGTGGTGTTTCGTGACTCTGGTCATACGTGCCATGCATTACAGGACGCATGGTTTCCTTCACTGGCATCCCCAGGCCTGTGTAAGTGCATTCGTGCATGGGGCCTTAGGGGAGTCTCTGTTTCTGCTGGTCAGAATTCTCAGTTGACAAAAGAGGGAGAAAAAACACCTTGGTCCTCCTACATATACTGAGGTGGCCATAGAGGCTCTGTGACTTCCATCAGAGATCTTTGCATGCATCCTCATCTCCTGAATGACCAGGTTTTCTAACAAGAGTGTGGATGTCAGAAAGGCAGGAAGGCTGGTGCAGGCCTGAAGAGAACTCCAGAAGTTTCACTCACAAGGAGGGAGCTCACCCAGGAAGCCACCTGCAGAGCCAGGATAGAGATGTGGGACAGGGCAGGGTGTCAGTCACTACTGAAAGAAAAACAGGACATGGCACAAGCAGAGGGAGGCCCTCACCAGACCCTTGAGAAATGCCACACCTTCCCTGTCAGCTGCCTGAGAGGCTCTTGCAGCTTCAGTCCCAGATGGCCCCTGATTGTAGGGCCAGGGTCACTTTGGAATCTGTGCCTCCCCTTGAACACAGAATGACCCAGCAGAGCAGCAGCACAGTGCTTTGGGAACGTGTGAGCCCAGCAGTCTTTGAGTCTTGGCCCACAAAGGTCATATGGGAAGCTGAAACCCATCTTCTCTTGCTTTCTGTGCAGGTGCTTCTAGAGAGAGAGCAGGAGCAGAGTGCTTCATCAGAGATGCCATGCCAGACTCAGGGAGAGCTGTTCCCAGCCCCAGAGCAGGAGGAGCAGCTCGGGCAGCAGGTGGAAGTGCCACAGGAGAAAGGCCAGGTAAGCCTGAATGGCCAGGGCACAGAGGGAAGGGCAGGAAGAAGGGCATAAACCACAGCTCTTGGTTTATACCCTGATGAAGCCAGGAATCCCACAGGCACTGGAAGCACAGAGCCTTGGAATCTGCAGAGATCAGCCCTGGGACAGGAGGTTTGCAATGGAGGCATATGTGGGTAGGGAAGCAGAAAGAAGTGGCTGAATCAATGTGATTTTGAGGCTGCAAGAGAAAAAAAAGCTGAGCCTGATGGCAGCTCCCAGTCACTTGCTCTGCTTTTTTGTGTACAGAAGATCAAGGCAGAGCCACAAGTAGAGCTGCCCGATGCTCAGAGTGACATGGCAGTGAAGGGGAGGAACAAGGAAGAGATGAGAAGAATTCAGGAGAAGAATCTCGATCAGCAGAGGGGTGATCAACACAACCAGGTGAGTGAAAGAGTGGCAGCCACTCCTCTCATGAAACATCCTCTCACTTGTTTTTTAGAGAATATGAAGGAACAGCTTGATGCAGAGCTTCAGATAGCTCACAGTATGGTCAAGGAAAGGCAGAAGCGGCTGCAGGAAGAAATGAAAATCATCAGACAGAAACTTAATCGCTTCCATCAGTCTCTGCAAAAGCAAGTGAGTGAAAGTGGGATGCAGTCACTGCAGTCACCAAAGTGGTGTTTTCTGCCCTTCTTGCCTTTCCACTCAGAGCAGCAGCGAGTAGGGTGATGCCTCTGAGTGCCATCCTGCTCTAGTGTGTATCACAGTCACTCTGAGGGACATTCCCTGCTGTGCTGAATCTCAACTGCGGCCTGGACAGTGAAACTTGTCCTTTGGCCTTTGGGCCAGCAGTCATCCAAATAGATTCCTGCTGGCCTGTTCCTGCTCCCCTTGTTTCTGGAGGTGTTTTTAAAGTGGAATGTGATGACCCAGATGGAGGATTGAAACAAGCTGTTGTATCCCCTGTCAATCTGTTCTTTCCCTTTCCTCACAGTCGATGATTCCTGGCTGACAGGGACAAGCTGCAGTGTCTGACTGCTTTGTTCTCTTTGACTTGAGCTGCAAGTGCTGACTTCTCACCGGGCAGCCTGCACAGACTTCCAGAGAATGTCTGGCAGTGAAGGACCCCAAGTTATGAGTGAGGCACAGGAACAGTGCCCACCAGAAATGCTCCAGGTCCAGCACATCATGGGCTCTGAACCTGCTGCCGCAGCAGCATCACCTCGAGGAAGCTCTTCTGTGACACCTGGGAACTCGAGCTCGGGCAGTTTGTTCATCTCCCTGGAACAGCAGACTGAGGAGAAGTACCTGGAGATGCTGGGTACGTCTGGGCTCTTTCTTGTCTGAGGGACCGTGTGTTGTGTGCAGGTGTCAGCAGAGCTGTACCAAATGCTCCTCCTGAGTCTGGTGCCACAGGGCCATTTAGAACTCCCCAGAGGAAGCGCTGCGCTCCAAGGAAGCGAGAGAGTGCTCTGGGTGTTCCTGCTGCCTCTGAGGGCACCTTGGACTGGCTTGGGATTGCCTGAGCTTCCCTCTCTGCTGAAGGCTGAAGCAGGGATTGTTCTTGCATCAGCAGAAGGCTGTGACCTAGCAAATCATCTAGAAGTGCTGTGTGCTAGTGGCCAAACGGAACAGAATTTACAGCTTCCTAAATTCTCCTTAGACTCCCGACTTCCAACCAGCCATCAGCGCAAATAAACTTCAGAGAAATGAACTGGCTTTGGAGTTTTGTCTTTTTAGTTGGGGATTATTTTGGTGGGGGGGGGGGGGGGGAGAGTGGGGTTGTTTTATGCTGTTTATTTTTGGTGGGGGTTTTTTTCTGTGTTTTTCTCCATCCTGAAAGAGCCCTTCTGCCCCACATCTTACTGATGTCATTTTTATTACTGTTACCACTACTACATCTGCAGTTTATTTTCATGACAATGCTACAGTTTTGTCAATAAGAGAATACTATCTTTTTGTCAATAAGAACTACTTAGAAAGAAGTTCAGGTTAAAGGGCAAATAGAGAGCACAAGGTGTTTTCCACGTCCTCCCAAAGAAAAAAGCAGTATCTTTATAACAACTTTTATTTAATCTTCTAGTTTTATGCTTCGCAAGGTGTGTCCAAGAGACACATCCAAGTGGCAAGATCAGATAAAACTATACTGCAGGCATTTCTCAGGAGAGAGCCTCCAGCCCAGCCATGGTATATTCCTCAGATTCATGGCACTTTTCCATACCCGATTCCCACTCTTTGCCACGACTGTTAAAATCCTACGCATTGGCCCAAGCCCTGCTCAGATCAGTCTCTAAGAAAACACATCAAGTCCTTTGTGATTCTGCAGCACAACCCAACGAATCTGCTTCTTCCCCGTAACAGCTGCCAGTGCTGTGCTCTCAGATAAGACCTGGTAGAGTTGAGAAGAGAGCCCAGTGGATTCTGTGTCTACCATCACCTGTTGGGACAAAAAGGGCTCTGATCCACACCTCGGTGGGGCTGATCTCAAAGCCCATCCTGTTGTGTCCTGAATGGGGGCAAAAGCTTGTACAGGGCTCAGGCTGGCTCTGGCTTCTTCCCATCAGTGCCTGTCAGTGCTCATGCTTGGGCTTTGCCAGCCTTGTTGTGGTTGCTGCCCTGCCCCTGGGGGCTGGAGGGATTGCAGAGGCTGGAGCCTCCCTTAGCTGGGAGGGTCCCGCTGCTGCCCGGCTGCTGCAGCACGGAGCTGCCTGAGGCTGCAGCCCCTTCTCTGGGCCGGCTTCTGCCTCGCACGGCCTGGACTCACAAGAGGGTCAGCATCTCCTCTGGGCAGCTCTCTGTGTCACAGGGGTGCCTGAGGAGCACTGCTGTCCTCTGTGCCCGTGCCCACCATGCTGAGTTGGGAAGATGGGGACGTGTGCGGTGCCGAGAGGGCGAGTGCAATGGGAGCGACTGATCCGCGCTGTCAGGGTGAAGAGAAGCGGCGTGGTTCCTCATGCGGGACACGGGCAAGGGCGTCTTTGAGCTCAGCCTGCTCATAAAGGGTGAGGGTCCTGATGCTGAAAGCCCCATCGCAATTGGTTCTGGCATGAGCTGGTCTGGTTTACAACTGGGAAGGCATTCTATTGGCAAACTGCTGAAAGCTGGAGAAAATGTCCTCCTCTCCTGGAAATGTATGGCCCTGTGCTTTGTTTCCTCTCAAGAGAACTCTTCAAAGAAATGTACAAAATCAGTCTCTGTGCCAGCCATCTGCACTGCAAGGCTGCCTGTCTTGTTACTGGCATTGTTGCTGTTGATGTTACCCAGCTGACCCCAAAGGGCTCAGAGCCCCCGACAGTGGGGCTGCCTTTTGTATCTCCTGGAAGCTGGGATCTCTGCTAAAAGAGATTTTACATTTTGTTTCCCTCAGGGAGAATGGTGAACAACATGAAAAATCCCCTTCTGAGATACAAAGACCTGGAATATATTGGCAGCGGGTAAAACCAACTGCAGTTACTCCTGCACAACCATGGGCCAGGTGTTTTTCTGGTGGAATGTCTATCCAGCTTGAAGTCAGGCCAGCTGCAAAGATGTTCCCACACTGGGGATAGATTGTCCCATCTCTCAGTGCTGCTCAGAATTCGTGAGTGGGCGCAGGAGGCACGCTGCAAAGATCTTGTCTGCATGAAAGAACAGGACCTGGAAGGTCTCCTTGTCACTCAAGTCTGGGACAGCTCTGTGTTAATTTTCTTAGCATTTTTTGATGTCTCTAAATTGTCTGGCCACAGTAATGAATGGAGAAGAATCTTGCTTGCCTGAAAGAGCAATCTACTCCTGATAGCTGTGAGATAATAGCTCCCAGGAACATTTCTTTCCCCTGGTTTGCAGAAGGAAAACGCTGTGTTCAGGATAGGAACCACACGGTTAAGAAAGGGAAACCCAAGAGGAAACACTTAATTCCCTTTAGAAGTAGAACCCCAGTGCTTCAGGAACAGGCCCAGTGCCCATGCACTTGAGAGGAAAATGCATCATCTGCCTTCTGGCAGAGCCCTCCTGCATCCTGCACGTTTTACACATTTACAGCACAGATCTCCTGTGTGGGCTGACTTTCAGTGCAAGATCTAAATGGCTTCTCCTTTCTCTGCTTCTCCTTTGTTTCTAGGAGTTTTGGAGATGTTTGTAGAGCACTCAACAATGCCACAGGGAGAGAGGTAAATGTCAACAGCCCCTGCAGACTCTGCTGCTCTTGAGGGGCTTTCCCCTCTGGTCTGAGCTGGGGATGGAGCTTTGGCTAGAGCCGTGCTGAAAAGGCACAAGAAGCACAGACTGGTGCCAGCCTGCAAAATACATTTGGCACTTTGTCCTCCTCAGCTGCCGGAAGGAAGGCACGCAGGGCAGCGCTTCCTTTCAGACAAGGACGCGCTCACTCGCTCTCCATTGCTAAAACAAAGGTGGTGCCTTAGAGCACCTCCCTGCTCTTTGGGGCTACAGCTTCACAGTCCTGAATTCTCGATTCTGGCTGCCAGCAAGTCCTTCGGAAAGTTACTGGTAGTTCCTTAGCCACCTGCAGTGCTGCACTTGGCAACTGCACATAGGGAGAGATCTGAAAGGTGCCCTAAAAGCCCTAAGCCCTGCCCATAACCCAAGATGTATCCACAGAATATTAAGGCATGGATTACTTCTTGTGAATCCTAGAAAGAGCCGCAGAGATTGTGGTCAGAGGTTTGTGGGTGATAGTTGAGACACAACTGTTACCAAGTGGACAAGGCAAAATGTCAGTGGCCCCACATGTCCTGTAACTGGCTCCCAAGGGAGCAGAGAAATGGGCTGTTGGAATGTCAGTTCCTAATTACTGCAGTGCCTAATCACAAGGCAGTTTGGCACAGCTCAGCTGTGTCATTGCAAAATCAATCGCTCCAGGTGCATTGTTGTGCGTTGCCACCAACTGCTCAAGGTGTCTTTCACAGGCAGGGACCTATGTGAGTCCTTGGATTTTCCTGAAAAGAAGAAACCCTAGGCACAGAAAACACCATTTCTAGAGCACTGGCAGGGCAAAAATCCCAGCAACATGAAGACATCACAATCAACAGATGACTGGGACTCTGGGCCACATTTGCCTGGGATGGCCAGGTCCTGCACGTGACAACTGGGGAACAGATGGTCCCATTGTTCTATTTTCTGGGTCTTTCTAGGAACTAGAGGAAACCTCATTGAGCCTGTGAAGCACTGAGCTTGGAAAGTCATGGTTCAGTATTCTTGTTTTGTTTTCGTTTTTTCTTTCCTGTGGACAGCACCCATTTGTAACAACAGCCAAGCCAGCATCCATCCTGGCACCACTCATCAACTCAGTCCAGAAGAAGTAAGAGACAAGAACATATCATGTCAAGATGTTATCTCCATAGCCAATTTTGAGTAGAATTGTAGAGTCAGATTTTAGAGTAGGATTGTTGAAGAGTTTTGTCGGATAGGGTTATAGACTAGGATTAATTAAATAAAGTAATTAAAGTTTCTGAAATATCAACTCATTTGGAAGATGATTTGAAAGATCCCCTTCTGACTCTTTCAGCAAAACACAACATTTCCTCCTCAGTTAGCAGTTGTTTTTCTACTGGTGCTAAGACACACTTATGGTTTCTTTTGAATGGTTCAAAAGTGGGGAAGGTTCTTCTTCATTCATCCTACCCAGAGCACACTGCCTTTGGAATACCACCCACTGCCTGGTTTTGGCACAGCTGTGGTATTTCTAGTTGAGGCAGAAAGGGCAGTGGCATTTGCAGGAAAAACCAAAGGAGGAGTGGGGCAGCCCAGACATCCTCCGTGGATTCAGGCCTGCAGCTGTGACTCAAGAGCATTTGGGTTCCTGCCACTTGGATTTGGATCCCTAAATGCAATCTCTTTGGCTGCAGGAGAGGCAGGAACCCAACATGACAGGTCAGAGGCTGATTTCTAGCTGTCACTGCCTGCAGGAAAAGGCTCCATCCTGCAGGACTCCAGCATCCTCAGCCAGACACAGCAAGTGCTGGCAACTCAGAAGCTTGCACCTCTGCCTTGCACTAAAGACAGCACCTCCCACAACGGGCACTTACAGGTACAGAGTTTTGTGGTGTGACCCCTCCATGGAGCTGGTGGACTCACCACCCCTGCAAGCCTTTGAAAAGAGACTGGATGTGGCACTGGGTGCCATGCTTTAGTTGAGGTGTTAGGGCATGGCTTGGACTCGATCATCTTAAAAGCGTCTCTCTTCCAAGCCACTGATTCTGTGAGTATGTTACTGAGGGAGCTTTTCCTGCAGCCCTGGAAAGGCCTGTGGGGGCCCTTGGCCGAGGACGGTTATCAGGGCTCATGGAAAAGAAGCAAAGGGCTCAAGGCAAAGGCTGAGAGGGCAGAGCTGCCCCAGAACAGCCCAGAGCCAGCCTCATGTCCTCCTCCTCAACCTGCGCCCTCTGCGCTGCCCTTTGCGGCCCCGGCGGCTCCTCTCGCTGCGGGGCTCCAGGCCGTGCTGGGGGCCGGGCCCCTCGTCTTCGGGAAGCGCCGGAGCCTCGGAGGCGAGCGGCTGCTGCTGTTGTGGCCGGCAGGGGAGAGCTGCGGATGCAGCTGCAGGCACGGCGAGATGCCGCTATGGCCGGCTCCTGCCGCGGCTCCTGCCTCGGCTCCTGCCTCTGCTCTGGGCTCTGCTCCTGCCCTGTGCGCACAGACACGGCAGAGGGCTGCCCGGCAGCTCCGTGCCGCTCCGCAGCGGGCCCGGCCGGGCTGCTGCTCTCTGCGGCCTCTGCCCGCCGCTGCCGGCCCCGCCGCGCTCCCGCCTGCCTCTGCTGCGGCCGGGCCCACACCGGAGGCAGCACATTGCGGCCGGCTCGGAAAAGCCCTGCCCGCAAAGCGCCCGCCACAGCCTCGGCCTCAGGGCACAGGCTGCCGGCGTCCTCGCAGCTGCGAGCCGGCCCGGGCCGCCTGCCGGCCTCGGCCACAGCTCCCGCCCGTGTCTCCACGGCCGCGGCTGCTCGGCACAGCAGCAGCTCCTCACGGGCCCAGGCTCTTGGCGCTCCAAGCCCGCCCAACCCCGAATTCCAGCCCTGAGAGGCTTGGCGTCCCAATGCATCCCCTGGGGACAACAGAGTCGGCCGCTGAGCTCAGCCTATGGCGACACCACCAAGTGACCAATGGAAAATTTACCAAATCCTCATCAGAGACAAGGAAAAACTCCCATGGTGCCTGACAGCCTGAAGCAACTGCCAATTACAGGTCATTCCATCCATGTGGGAAAAGAGCCTTTTGCATTAAAGCAGAAAAGAGTTATCTAAATGGAAGCCAGGAGCCAACAACAAATTTATTTGGACTCATGCTTCTTCTGTTGGTTAAAAAGACCAAGAAATTGCAATCTTGCTCTTCTGACACAGCCCTCTGTTCATGATGTGGGATAGTGAGTGCCGATGTGCAGCAGCTGATGCAAGGAACAGGGACGAGGATGCAGCAGGCACAGCGCCAAGCTGACAGAGGGATGATCTCTGGCAGTGGCACTGAAGGAGAAGAGTTTGCAGGCAGGACAGAAAATGGCTCTTTATTTCACCTCTTCTTTCAGTGCTGCTAAGAATGTAACCTGGAGCAAGCAGGGAACACCAGAGCATGGAGCCCTTTCCAGGCAGAGCTGCATCTGCTGAAGGGGCAGAGGGAGCCCAGCAGGGATCAGACACAAAGCAGCAGGGGACTGAGGAGCCCCTGTGGTGGCAGTGAGCAGCCTCAGGCTCTGCTCACTGCTGGTGGCATTTTCTATTGAACCATCTCCAAGGACTTCTGCTCTGCGCTGTAATTCTGTCTTACACCCCTTGGGGGTTTTTTGTTGGTTTTGTTTGTTTGTTTGTTTTTAGGGTTTTTTTTGTTTGTGTTGGGTTTTTTTTTTTTCTCGTTTCCTGTACCTTTATTTCCCTAAATTTTCCTACCCTGTCAGAAGAAGCCCCTGCTCAGAACTGGCTCTAAAATATCAGCAAAGCAGCTGGCAACAACAATGGGTGGAATCGTGTGGCTCAGGAATACTTATGCCAAAGCCCTGCCAGTGCCTTATGATTTGTCAGAACCTCCTTTTCTGTGCAAAAACTAGGGATTAGTGGAGGTTTTTTGCAAGGGCTCTTGAGAAGCAAATGTTGTGCTGGGATTCTCATGAGTGTACCCGTTAACTTCATTGCAGCAAAACAGAAAGTAAGGTCAGGGTATCAGAGCAGCTGGGAGCTCGTCACTCCCTGCAAAGGGCTGGTGTAGGATGTGGGAACACCACATTCCAGGATGGGCCAGAAGGGTAAATGTGCTCAAAGCACTGCAGGTGAGGTTTGGGTTCACTCAGAGGGCAGTCAGAGCTGGTGAGCACTGAAGATCCAGCTGCAGTCCCCATGTCCCTTTCAGCGCTGGCTTTAGGGTGTCTGCAGCCTGGATCCAGAGCGCCCTGGGAGGCTCCTGTGGCTGCCTTTGCACCCAGGCTGAGGATGCCCAGGAGCCGCTGAGGCCGGCAGTGGGGACCAGGGCTGGGGCTTGTGGTCTGGCTGGTGTGGCTCTGGGGGCTGTGACATGCCAGGGCACGGGTCACTGTCACTGCCCTCCAGAGCCCTGGCTAGCTCTGTGATGTTCCAGGCACAATGGCAAGAATGAGGAACAGGTTAGGTTGGGATTTTGCTTGAGCCAGAACCTCTAGGCCAGCTGCCCAGCAGTAGAGACCCCTGGAGGACCCAGTGAAGGAGGCAGAGACAGCTCTTCTGCAGTGTAAAGTGCAGCTAATTTATCAGGAGAGGCGGGGGAAAAGGTTGCCAGGAGAAATTCCTCAAAGGGAAACAGAGGTTAAAAAAACCCCCAGCACTCTTCTGCACAGGCTTTTAAAGTCTTTCAAAACGGAGGGGTGGACACCATGTAGTCACCAAAAAGCGACTCTCGGGGTGTGGTTTTGAGGGTTACAACAAATCAGAACAAGGGGAGGAGAGAGGGTTGGGATAGGGATAGGGTTCAGGGACAGGGAGCTTTCTGGAACAAACGGTAGGCTTTGGGCTGATGGATGGGCCCAAGGGGCTGGGTTGTCTTGACAGACAGGGAAAAATCTGGGGAGGAGGGAGGGGATTGCTTGAGGGACACTTGGGTAGGAGGGTATAACACAGGGGAGAAACTAACTGCAATAGGTTGGGGAACACTTGAACATACTGGAAGCTAACAGAACATTCGACTTGGAAACTAATGCACTGCAACACAGACATTCAGGGCTTCAGCAGCCGAGAGGTGGCACAATTGGAACCCGCAGCAGCTGGTGAAAGCCATCTCTGTCCTTCAGGTTCCTGCTGTGTGGGAAGGTGCTGCGAGTTGTGGTGGCTGCACTCCCCCTTTGCTGGGAGGATGATCTGTACCAGGGGAGAGCAGAAAGCTGCCGTGGTGAGCAGAACATGCTCAGAGCATTCCAGTTCAGAGAATGGCACTGCCCCTGAAGGGCAAAAAGCTTGAAAGCATAGAATTCTGTGCAGAACCGTTGCAAAAAAATTTCTCTTCTAGAATGTGCCCATTTTTGTATACTGTAGATGAATACCCTGGGTTTTATAGAATACATGGGGTTTTTTCTAAAGTTTTTTGGGGGAACTCTCAAGTTTATTTCTATTTGCATTTTACATCCAGCATGTATACAGATTTTTTTTTCTTTTTTAAATACTTAGGGAAAAAATAACTAAGCATTTTTTAATCTTTTGGGATATTGTCAATAATATCTTTAGAAAGCAAAACTTGTTGAAAATGTGTGAAAACACAGAGAGGGGGAAAATAGCATAAAAGTCTTTTAGAACAGGGCGTGTAATAAGGACTGCAGAACTGAGTAATTTCTCCAAGGGCAGAATTAACAAGATATATCACCAAGAATACCTGCCAAGATACTTCCTTAAATCGAGGGAAATGTGACCTGCAGCCGTACGAAGTACAGCCAAAGCAAATGAAAACCTTTGGAAAAGAATGAATTTTCGCCAATGAGATGAGTCTGTCTGGATAACTGAGGGATGCCCATCAACCTTGCACTGCATTCCTCAATATTTGCAATGTCTTTTCTCCCAATTTCTGTGAAGTGAATAGGCTGCAGTTGTTTAACCATTAATTTAAGCTCATTGGGGAATTACCAAGCACCATGTATGTTCTTTTGCAGCTGAGCAGGACTTGAGTTTCCCAAGTCTTCTACAAAGCAGAAGGGAACCACACAGCTGCTTGTGCTAATGTTAATGAAGGGTTTCATGAAAGCAGGTGAATGAGAGCATTGCATTATAGAACTTCCACATTCAAGAAAACAGGAGTCCACTTAGAATAAAACCTATAAGGCTAGCATAACATCAGAACAGGATGAAATGAAATTACTAGAAAGGAAGTGATGCATTAGAAATGAAGCACAAGGCCCCATCAGATGACCTGTGGAAGGTGACTTTGTGCCCCAGCACTGTTAGAGGACGTTCCCTGTCATTGGTGCAAGCAGCTGGAGACATAAATACTGATTGATTTGGGGGCCACAGTCTTGGTAAATGCAGAAGTGGTTCAGTAATGTGACATGAGGGAGTTCCCTCAGAGCAACCGAGATGCCTGAAAGAAGTGAACAGCTCACCACAGCCCGGCCCGCTCAGCTGCTTTTCCTTCTGACCCTCCTGGGTTGGCTCTGACATTTCCTCTTCCCTGATGGAAGTGCAGCTGCTGCCAAGGGAAACGTCCCCATACTCACTCAGTGTTCCCTTTGCTTGCCGGATGCCCCACCTGCTGTCGCTGTCCAGGAGAGCTGCTCTGCACGGGAGGAGGAGCCCGAGGGAGAGGCTTTGAAGATGGGGCAGCTGGGATCCCTCTGTATGGAGCTCTGTTTAAAGATACACGGACTTGCATGTGGACAGGGATAAGTATATGGATTTGTACATATGTAGCCTGCTATTTGTACAGGCCTATTTCTGTACATATGGTATCAGATTTATGAATGTACTGTGTATCTATGTACGTATAGGTACCTGCATACATAGAGGTTTGCAGTTGCATCTTTGTGTGTATATGTATCCAGTTCATTATGTGTATTGTACATGTACGGAAATCTAATCTTTGTTTAGATTACCGTATGTGTACAGTTGTGTAGGAATCTATTTCTATTGATGTATTGATGTAGTTTCGGTCTTTTAAAATAGCTATATTGGTATTTGTTTTCGTATATATGTATTTTTATATTTTTTTAGATGTGCATTGATGTATTTCTATATATATTCTATTTACATATATATCCAGATACATTGCTGTATATTTGTATTGATGCAGTTGTACAGATATTTAGATTGGTACTGCTGTTTGTCTATGTATAGATAAGTTTGTTTTATGTATCTCTTTCTTGAATGTAATAGGTAACATTTAATCTGTATTCACATCTGTATATTGTAGTGGTTATTTATGTATTCAGTTCTATTTAAATGTGTCTGGAGTGGTATAGTGGTGGAATTCCATTTGTAGAGTACTTGGTATTACAGGGAAATACTGATCTTTTCGTATTTGTATATGGGCTGTATGTTTGCCATAATATGCAATAAATTAAGCTGTTAATTTTCCCTTGATGTCTGTGTATAGTGAGTGTTTGTAGAGGTTTGCAATAAATTAGTTTTTGTAACAGAAGTTGTTATTTGTATGTTTTTGAATAGTGTGGTGTAACAAATACATAAATTACTTTTTAAAAATTTAACAGACATGTGTATAGTTCTGTTTTGTCAGCGCTGGTGTAGCAATTGGTAAGAAATGCCATTTGTCAAGTGAGATGGATGTGTTGTATTTTGTGCTACCCAAAGCCATGGGTAGATGTAAATGCTGGAGGATTTTGGCCATGGAAATCTCCAGCCATGCCCAGCACATGCCCCACCTGCACTCAGGCTGGGCAAGGGAAGCGCAGATTTGGGCTGGCAGCAGAGCCCCACGTTGGCTCAGAACTCGCTGCAAAGGCCTGCTGGCTGAGAGAAAGATCAGGGATACATTTTATATATTCTATTTATTACAGTACATATACTAAAATATGTATTATGTGGTGCATTGTAGAAATCCTTTAAATCGGAGGGTTTTGGGAAAGCTGCTCCTCAGTGAAGAGGATTTCTAGGCTAGAGGAATATAAAAATGAAAAGAAGACCATGGACAGTGCCATTGCCAGAGGCCCAGGCTGTTCAAAGGAGGAATGGATCGTCCCCTTCGCCGCCTGTAGCTGATACCCCTGTCAGTAATAAGTAGCAACTCCGGGGGCAACGAGATGGGAAACCATCTCTCTAAACCAGAATGGGGCATCTTTTACCAGCTTGAGGCAATTTTACAGGGTAAAGGACGTTCAGACATCTCAAAACGGGAACTAAAAGATTCACTAATCTGGGTAAAAGTGAATACTCAAAATACAGACTTGAAGTCTGATTTTACCTTTGATTTCTGGGACCAGATAAAGTGGAAAATTCACAATCTAGTCTCTCTCAAAAAGGAAGAGTCTTTGGTCAACCTTATGCCTGTCTCCACAGCTTTAATGGAGAGCTTTGATCAGAATGATTGTAACAGAGACTTTCTCAAACATCAGAACAGAACACCTTGCTCTGAGACTTTAATTCTGAGTGGTGCTGGACCTTCATCCTCCTCTGGGAGGATCTTGGATTTTGTTCAGGGTGTCCTGGCATGTCCAGGGTTTCTCCAGGCAGTGTGCACAGCACCCGGAAGCCCGGAAAAGGGGAATCAGATCAGCTTCCAGCTTTGGTCGTGTTCTCTGCTTTTTCCAGGATTCCCTGAGTCATTGACGCTGCAACCAGGCATCGTCCCAACTCCTCCAGGAAATCATCCACCTCCAGAATTCTCAGAAAAATGCTTGGGATTTTTCTTGCATTCCAAGAGTTTGGGGGGATCATGGAATGTGTTCAATGGACGCTGGGAATCAAACGGGTCCAGGAGATTAATGTTTGGGGAAGCTTTGCAAAAGAGGAGCTGCTGTTTCTGTGCTCTGCTGCTCTTCTGAAAAAGATGCGGCCGGATCTTATTCTGAAGTTGTGCAGGTGGGGTCAGTCAAGGGGGGCTCTGGACCCGCTCTGCCTGGCCGAGGGGCTGCAGGGTCACTCCTGTCACTGTTTGCCCTTCCCAGGAAGTCACCCCTCGGATCGGGCTCAGGCTGGCAGTTTGCTTTGGAGCTCTGAGGACTCTTTTCATGTAGATTCCTCTGCCAAAACTTTCCAGGACATTCACCACTTTTGGCCCCCCAGCCTTCAGTTACAGCAGGTGGGGGGGCTTTGGATTTGGCTCTGCCTGCAGGGGAGCGGGCAGGGGAGAGGACAGAGGTGGCGGGGGGCAGCCAGGGCTTGAGAAGGGCAGGGATGGCTCTGCCCAGAGAGGTGGATGGGGTGGAGGTGGGAGAGCTCAGGAAAGTTGCTGTGGAGGCACAGACAGTTCATTCAGAAGCCTTGAAGCCTGTCTCATTGCCTACTGGGGTCAGGGGTGGGGGGAAGCATGCTGAGATTGCTCTTGGACCTGAGAGTTTTCCAGCTGTATCCCTGCAGGCAGGGATACCGTGTGGAACCTGTCACAGTTCATTTGAAAGTGTCGCAAATACAAAGTCAGGATGTGCAGCTGGAGAGCAGCCCAATTTGTAGGAATCGAAAAAGATCCAATTTAGTGAATCCAGACGTGAGTTAGCAGGCTCTGGCTTTCTTCCTGTCGCCAAGAACTTGGAGCTCTCCTCCCCAGCCCTTCCTGGCAGGGCTCCCAGGAAAGTTGCTGCGGCGACACTACTGCCAAGTGACACCGTCCGGGGGCTATTTACAGACTATGAACGAGACAGGGCTGCTTTGGAAGGTGCCTAGAGCTGTTTATTTTTGCGCATTGCTCTCATTACATGATTATGCCAATGGGTAGATGCTAGCAGCTCACAATCAAGGCAGCAGGCCAAAAAAAGTAATGTTACAACATACTTTATAAGCTTCTTGACCAATCACACAAAGCAAAAGCATATTGACAGTAGTTCTATCTAATCACCAGAAGCACACATAGCTTTGGGTAAAACAATGCTTGCTCATTTGGAATACAATACCTGTTTTTAAGACACAAGGCAAAGAGCTCCATTCTTAAGCTTCAACCTTCCTAATATCTTGCTAGATAAACTTTCTGCAGCTTAGAGAGCTATTCAGACAAGCATTAACACACAGGTTTATTGTTCAATTTGCCCTTGCTTTTTCTACAGTTTAAATAATTTTTCTGCTGACCTATCTCATGACTTTTACTTTAGCTCTACGCACAATTCTGCTGTATCTGAGGCCTGCCTTTTGCAGCTTTCCAAAATCCTCTAATTTTATGGATTCCCACAATTCCTCCTCTATGTTCACCTCAAAAGAAACCTTCATAATTGTGTCATTTATTACTTGCGTTTCGTATCAATACTATAATATTTTTGCTTATTATCTGCTTAAAGCATGTTCTTGCTGGCACTAAGCATCGCTGTATTACAACACAGGAATTTAATGCTGTGAAGGTCCAGTCAGTGGAAAGGGCATAAATTATGCCTGACAATAATTACAAGTCATTGTTCAAAAAACTCTTGTCGATTCCAGGGTCTTAACTCAAAACCTTTTTCCATTTCTATACCTTCATCCACCATCTCTGTGAGATTTAACAAATTCCCTGTGAATCCATTTCCTACCTCTCTCTCTTGTATGATAAAAACTTCTTGGACAGTTTTGTTCATCATTCGTCGCACACACTAAAGTATGCAAGGTATTACTATTAATATCACTACCAAAACACCCAATACATGGAGACCTATCTTGCAAAGTTCCCTCAGCCAAGGTGCAAAGCTCCATTCTTGGAATAAATCATCTAACCAGGGCCCACCAGCTTCTTTAATTTGGGCTGTCAAATCTTTCAATTTTTGTATGCTTTTGTGGATAGATTCAGAATGATCAGCCAGGTTCATACAATACAATCTTTGAAATTCCTCACAACCATGTCCTCGTGCCAGTAAAAGAAAATCAATTGCTGCTCTTTTTTGAAGGGTAGCATGTCTAACACTATTAACATCGGTCAACATGTCACTGATTGCAGTGGATGTGCCATTAGTTTGTTTACTCAGCCAACATCCAATCCAATCTAATTGTTTCAATGCAATTGCTGAAGCTGATTGGGTAAAAAGAAACCTGCTGAAACCCTTTTTGCAGCCTTCAAAGGCATGAAATCACTTTTACAGTTCTCATCATAATGACGAGAACTTGGAGCTTTTTGGCAGAGTTCATAGGATAGCTGATTGCTGTGACAACACTACCTGTTCTTCTTGATAAGATACTTCTCATCAAGAGTGTTGAAAGGGAAAAACGAAACACAGTATAAATCAGCAATAAACCTTCCATTGCAACTACCTAATTAGTCTAATATTATTCAAAATTTAGAAAAAATTTGGATTCAAATAAACACTTCCTTGCATTACCTGTAAGATATGCTCATAATGATACAAATCCAAAATACAAAACTCTTTCTCACCATGGTAACAAAGAACTTAGAGGAAGCAAAAATATCATTATAATTTTACCTATCAGCCTCCAACTGTAACACAGGTGCTAACAGCTTGCAGTAAGCTCACTTCTCCAAAACATCTTGCTAATATGCAAGTCAGTGCTTTTGGAAAGCAGCTTGCAGGTTCTTAAAAAAAGTTAGGAAAAACATTTGGACATAATTTGGGAAAGGCTTTGGGAGAAAATTTGGGACAAAAAATGGAAAAGCTGGAAAAGGCCTTGAAGCACACACAAACATTTTCTAAAAATCTGTTGGTACTGCACAGTTGGATTCTGATTAAAAGGCTTGTGGCTTTGCTTGTGGTAAAGCAGGACACATGAAAAGAGATTGTCCTACAACAACAGTCAAACCTAAACCACGTTCTATTTGCCCTCAGCATAGGAAAGGGAAGCATCTTGGTAAGTACTGTCGTTCTCAATTTGACATCGATGGCAAAGCTTTGTCGTTAAACTCAAAAAAGAGCGCGGATTATCACCGCACCTCGACACAAGCAGTGACCTCCTTACAGTCAATTACCCAGTCAAATGGCATTGGTACCTCAGTCATTTATCCCTCCGTCATCCATCCCTCAATGGTGTCAGGTCAATACCCTCATGGACAAGGTTTGAATTGGCCTCCTCAGAATTGATACGCCTTTTAAATAATTTCTGTTATGAAAGTATTTCTACGGCAATTATCAGGTTTTTTCAGCAAAGACAAGAGCTTTTGATTTTAGGCAAAGCTAGCAACAAAATTTTCAGACTTTCAATCCTTCCAGCTGTTGTTTCAATAAATTGTAACAATAAGCTAATATATTTATCTCCTGCATTTAATGTTCCTATTTATCTCCTGCATTTAATGTTCCTATAGTGACTCCACCAAAAACACCTATAGCTATTGCATTTCTTTTGCCCATGAGTACAGCCAAGCAAAACAATTTTCCAGAGAATTCTGTGATGTCTGTGCCATTTTTAACCTCAGGTCCTGAGGTCTTTTGGGTACAATGTTTGGACCTCAACCAAGCAAAATTGACTTGCTGCCTAACTCACTGTGGTGAAACAATTTACATTACAGGCATGCCGGATACTGGTGCAGATGTCACTGTAATTTCTCACATGTTTTGTCCCAGAGATTGGGATTTAGCAGCTCCTGCAGGTTCCCTCAAAGGGACTGGAGGTGCTACCGTATGTTGGCAAAGTGCATCCATGATTAACATTACAGGTCCTGAAGGAAAGACGGCAATAGTGCGTCCTTTTCTTGTTCAGAAGCTTCTCACCGTCTGGGGGAGAAACGTCCTGTCCCAATGGGGAGCAGAACTGGAGGTGGGCCTGTGGTGGAAACCACGTCAAAACCTGCCACTTGAAAGCTGAACTGGAAAACTGATCCTCCTATATGGATTGATCAATGGCATTTACAAACAAAATATAAAATAGCCTTAAATGATTGGTAAAGGAGCAATTACAAGAAGGTCACATCACACCCACAAAGAGTCCCTGGAATTCACCAGTATTCGTCATCCACAGGAAGACATTGGATTCCTGGAGGTTGTTTCACGACCTGAACATCAATGAAGTGACTGAAGACATGGGACATCTTCAATCTGGACTTCCTTCTTTATCAATGATCCCAAAACACTGGCGCCTCATTGTCATTGATTTAAAGAATTGCATTCTCCACATCCCACTTCATCCCGATGACACTCCAAGATTTGCCTTTTCAGTTCCAGTCATCAATCAAAGAGAACCCATGCAGAAATAGCACTGGAAAACATTGCCTCTAGAAATGAAGAATTCGCCTATAATTTGACAATATGTTGTTGCACAAGTTTTGTCTCCAGTTCGACAGAAGTATCCAAGATCCGTGATTTCACACTCCATGGATGATTTGCTCATCACAGCTCCAACGAAACCAGAGATGGAGCAAGTTTTCCTAGTGTTGTTACTGAAATCCAAAATGCTGGACTTAAAATTTCCATAGCCAAAATTCAAGAAGTTCCACCTTGGAACTATCTGGGATGGAAGATGACTGAATAAACTATTACACTACAGAAGATACAGCTCCAGACCAGTGACAACACCCTGCAAGACTTACAACAGCTTCTAGAAGAAATCAATTGGGTCAGACCTGGTTTGAGAATCACCAATGATGAATTGGGTCCACTTTTTAATTTGTTGAGAGGAAGCTGCGCCATCGACTCTCCTGAACTCTAATAACTGAAGCTCGTGCAGCGCATGACAAGGTCATGGAGGCTCTCCCAAGACAACAAGCTCATTGCTGTATTCCAGAAAAGCCATTCTTTTCTGCAATTTTAGGAGGAAAGATGCAACTTTGTTCTGTCATTTTTCAATAGACCCTTTTGAGAGAGATCCTTTGTTGAGAATAGAATGGGGTTTTCTTCCCTCAAGGTTTCCAAAGACTATTTTTACAGTCTTAGAGAGGATAACGCAAATTCTGATTAAGGCCAGAACAAGGTTATTAAGTTGAGCAGGTGAAGAATTTGCAGTTCTCTATTTACCACTGAAAAAAATTATCTTGATTGGGCAATGCAAAATTCTGCAAATTCTGATGATTTGCAACGAGAATTATTAAATTTTGCAGATATTGCTTCTGTTCATTACCCGGCTCACAAATTATTGCAGGCAAAATTCAGTTTTAGAGAGAAACCTTTGTTAAGTAAAGAACCTTTAAACACAATAACTGTCTTCACTGATGGGATCTGGCAGAAGTCACAAATCAGTCATTACTTGGTTGAACCAAACCAAGTTCCCAACTAAAACCTGGGAATCAGATATTCAAATAGTAGAGGGATCTGCTCAGATGGTTGAGCTTGCTGCTGTGGTTCAGGCTTCTCAGTTCTTCCCACCACCTTTTAATTTATTCACACATTCTGCCTTTGTTGCTAATGTGACTAAAAGAATAGAAGGATCAGTTCTAAAGAATCCTAGTAATGACACTTGATATCATTGGCTTTCAAGGCTTTTTACAACTTTACAATAACAAACTAATCCACAGTTTGTTTCTCGCATCAGGGCTCATTCTTCGCTTCCTGGATTTTTAGTGGAAGGAAACGCGAGAGCAGACATATGACAGTGCTTATTTCAAACACTTTGCCAAACATTTTGGAACAAGCAAAACTGACTCATGCCTTTTTTCACCAAAACGCACAACCACTTGTGTGAATGTTTCAAATTTCCAAAAGTCAAGGTAAAGCTATCATTAGTACTTGCCCTGACTGTCAGCTTGTGCAGCCTCCTGTTTCTAGAAAGAGTTGTTCAACCCACGGGGTTTGCAAAGCCTGCACTTATGGCAAATGGATGTCACTGAATAGCCTTCCTTTGGTATTTTTACCAATACTCATGTTTCAGTGGACACATTCTCTGGTGGAGTTTTTGCTTGTCTTCACACAATGGAAGAAGATAATCATGCCTGTCAACATTTTTAGCAGAGCTTTTGCTTCACTGGGTGTGCCCCAAGAAGAAAAAACTGACAATGATCCCACATATGTATCTCA
Organism: Melozone crissalis; assembly: GCF_028551555.1. NCBI lineage: Eukaryota > Metazoa > Chordata > Aves > Passeriformes > Passerellidae > Melozone > Melozone crissalis. The sequence continues at coordinate 12,482,939 of NW_026535783.1, read as the reverse complement.
AAAATTGGCCACATTTTTAAAGATTGGGGTGTTTGTCATATCCTTGGTATTCCTCATTGTCCCACAACCAAGCAGTTGCTGAGAGGACACATCAGACATTAAAACCCATTCTTGATCAAAAGAGGGGGGAGTGGAGGTCACACCACAGATGAGGTTAAACAAAGCTTTGCATGTTTTAATTTCTTAAACAACTCTGTTGCAGAACCTGATCCACCGATTTCTAGGCATTTTTACAATAACACACAGGCAAAACTGAAAGAAAATCCTCTTTTTTTATTAGAAACCCTGGGACAGCACCAATTGAAGGTCCTTTCTCATTAATCACTTTGGACCAAGTGTTTGCTTCTTTCTCTACAGGTGCAGGAATTAAGTGGGTCCCAGCAAAAAACGTCAAACCATATCGCACCCCAGGACAGTTGACGAGCTCAAGACCGTAGAAGCAAGTACGCAGACGTGAGCCAAACAGAGGCATCACGGGTCACACCTGACGTTCCTTGTGCATTGGTGGAACCTGCAAATTCTGATTTTATGTGGTTTATAAATGTGTCACTTGTTGGTTTCGTAGAGCTCTATTGGAATAAGTGTAGGTTTTGTTTGGTTAATTTTTATTAAAGGTCAAAAGTAATGTTTTTGAATTGAGAAGGATATGGGAGGAGCTTTAGCCAACAATTAATCACAAAAAGGATGCTGCAAAATCAAATGTTACTACAATGTCAGTTTTGATTGGTTCTTTTAGTTCAGAGTTTTAGTCAATTTGTAGTGTAGATTTGTCTGTGGAACAACCAAAACCAAATGTCTGGGTGACCTTAGCCAAGGCAGCCGGCTCGGATACCATGTGTTTGTCTAATTCGGAACAGAAAAGCCTTTCTCAACCTGACTAGTCAGTGTGCCAGTAAAGAATTTGCCCTTGGTCAAAAAGCAATTCAATAGTAAGCCTGGCGAAATTGACAATGGGAGGAGCCCTGTAAAGGCTTGTAACATCTGGGAAAAAGAACTTCCCAAAGCAGTACCTGAACCCCAAGAATTAGAAATCCTTGGTCCTTTAACAATGGATTTTTGCCTTACATTTACAGCTAATGATTAGTGAGAAGGTGATCCTCCAAAGTACAATGTTACTCCCCATTATTTTGTATACAGAAACTCAAGGTTTTGGTGCAATTATTAGGAATGTAGGGAGGTGCTTTCTAAAGCTGATCAATATCCATGACAATTACCAAAAGGATGTTGGTTCACCTGTGTAGATAGGCCCTGGCAGGGCATCCCATCATGCCCTGAAGGTGGCCCGTGTAGCAATGGGATGCTCACTGTAATTGCGCCTACTGCCAAAGCGGTCATTAGGAAAAAGCAAACGGGAACAAGATCTGGTCGTCATTATCGTGAATACTGTAGAAGTGATTTCACGCCTTGGAAGGCAGCGAAAAGGGTTTCAGCAGGTTTGTTTTTACCCCAGCTGGCTTCAGCAATGGCATTGAAACAATTAGATCGGGTTGCATGTTGGCTGAGTAAACAAACTAATGGCACATCCACTGCAATCCGTGACATGTTGACCGATGTTAATAGTGTTAGACACAACAGAACTCCCTTTGGTCATCAGCAAACAGCTTCATTTATTGCCTTCAACACCCACAGCCCATTTAGCCCATTCCAAACTCCCAGGACGAGACATCTCATTGGTCTATCTCTGTGCCCCCAGACTCTGAACCAATGCAATGTCTGCATCTTAGGAGAGCTCCCATTGCCTGGGAACTTCTGTCAGTCAGTCCAGAGGCTGCTCCGTGGAGCTGAGCTGGGCTGCTCATTTAAACTTGATTGATACTGGCGCACCAGTGTATTAACGCTTGGCTGGAATGACTCCCTGAGCTACAGAAAAGTATCTCTAACAAGATATTAGAAACTTCTAAGCTTAATAATTGTTATATTTGCCCAATTATCCCATCAAAAAAAAAAAAAAAACCAATATTTAAGGTAGCAGTTATTTTAATTGAATAGTTTAGAAAATATATAAATAAGGGATATTTTGGTTCAAATAATAGCACATAAGCAAAAGATACCACGGGATACGGAAGGCAGAGTTCTTGACCCTTGCCACTTCACGTACAAGCTTGCCAAGTGAAAATCACCCCTTATACGCCATATATCAATACCATCTCCTCCTATTTTCGGTTCGTCACTTTTCTGTCTCCGCCTTCCTCACCACCTTTACCACGCATGCGCCACCACTCGGTTTGGTGGTCGCACAAGTCTTTGGGGGTCGTCACTGATGAAGGCCCTATAGTCTTCTTCGTTGTCCTTTAATTACCTTTGGGTTACACATGCGCATCAAGCCAGTACATAGCCAGTACAGCCAATGTAAGCCAAGACTTACGTATCACTCCATCTACATATCAAGGCAATAAATCCCTTAGAATTAGCATTTGTTGGGACCGAACCAGGTTCTTGCTCATTTTTAGCACCTGTATCTTCAGCTTCTTTCCTGTGGTCCTTGAGAACAGCTGCTGGGAAGGGGGGTGGAGCCCATCCTCTCCCTCTCTTCTTTGGCATTACAACTTTTTAACTATTTATTATTCTCCAATATAATTACTGTATCAATATCAATTACTGTTTCAAATTTTATCAGCACGAATGATACCTATTTATCACAATAATGGACCTCTGTGCATTGTGTTTTAAGGCTTACAAGCAGGTATAGTGTTTGAAAGAAGCAAGCAGTGTTTTAACAAAAGCTACGTGTGCTTATAGTGGTTGCACAGAACTACTGTCAATATGCTTTTGCTTTGTGTGAGTGGTCAAAAAAATTTTCAAGTAAATTGTACCATTAAGTTCATTGCCTCCTGCCAGGGATGTGAGCTGCTGGCATCTTCCCACTATAACAACCATGTCATGAGACTGATGCTGGAAAACAAACAGCTCGAGGCTACAGCTTCACTGCAAGGCATCCGGCAGCCTTGAGGGTACAAAGCGAGCACAGGTCGCAGCTCCTCGTGTCCGGAGCGAGCCCGGAGCAGCTCTCCCAGGCCGCAGCCCCGCCCAGGCCCAGGTCCGGGCGCAGCCGGGGCCGCTCCGCCTGCGCGGGGCCGCTGCCGGGGCGCTGTGGCGGCTCCTCCCGCGGGGCGGAGCTGAGGCGGCCCCGGGGGCCCCGGCCCGGCCCCGCTGCGCTCCGAGCGCGGCCCCGGAGCGGCCCGGCCGAGGCGGCGAGGGACGGGCGGCGAGGGGCCGGGGGCATGGGGCGCTCCGGGAACGGGCGGACATCTCGGCAGAGGGGAGAGAGACGTGGCAGAGGGAGGAGTGAGCGGGAGAGGGGAGAGATGCTGGGAGGAGGGGGAAAATCCCAGGAGAGGGGGACGAGCCCGGGAGTAGGGGAGATCACGGGACGGGGGCGGGGGTGAGATCCGTGCAAAGGGTGGGTAGCCTTCCAAGAGGGTAGAGGCGGGGAAACAGGAAAGAGCCCTGGGAGAGGGGGGAGATCCTGGAAGAGGGAGGAGTAATCGGGAGAAGGGCAGATCCAGGGAGACGAATAAAGGCACTGGCTACAGCCCGAGAAAGGAGGGAGCTTGGGACAAGGGGTAGCTTAGGACTGGGGAAAACCCGAGAGAGAAGGGAGAACCCAGGAGACAGGGGACAACCTGAGAACAGGGAGGAGATCCGGAGTAGAGTGGAGAGGGCCTGGGAAAGCGGGGAAAGACATGAGAGAAGAGAGCCCAGTGGGAGGAGCCCAGGAGCGGAGGCTCCTGCAGGCGGACTGGGAACGCGGAGAGCCCGGAATCACGGAGTCCTGCAGGCGGGCCGAGAACGGGCGCGGGTCAGTGCGGTTCGGGAGAGCGCGGCTGCGGGGCTGGCTCCGGAGGCGGAGGCGCGTGGAAAGCGCTGCTCAGCAGCCCCAGCGGCGTTGAGAGCACAGCCCTGCCCGGGGAGGCAGCGCCACGGGCGCCGCTCGGCTTCCCAGCCCGGCCACGGCGCCGCTCGGCTTCGCCGCCGGATCCGCGGCAGCTCGGAGCATCGCTCCCTGCCCGGGCCCGAGGCTCACCTGCGCCAGGTGCACCAGAGCATCGCCTCTGCCTTGACAACCCAGAGCGAGCAGTGCCCGGCAGGGACTGCAGATGCTCTTTGGTGGCAGAGAAAAAAGAGCAAGGAATCTTCCATGGGAGAACCTAGGCAATAGGATGGGGTGTCAGTGTCCAATGTGTTCAGATGCACTCACAAGGATATTATTGCTCTTGGCTCAGAACATGGAATAGAAGTGGGCAGACACAAATCAGAAGCTGGTTGCAATATCCAGGGATCAGTTATCAGAAGAAAATGCTAAGCAACTGCTGGAATGCTTAATGGATGACTGATTACCCTTTGCCAAGTAATCTGGACTTGTTAGGGGCAGCATACTTATGTCTCAAAAATAACTCTAGAGATATTCTGAAGAAAATTTTGAAGAAAGGCTCATACACCCACATTTTATGCAGTTGCTGTGGGTTTGATGAATGGAATCTGCTTTAATGTCTTGATTTTCCTAAAGATTTGTGGGGTTTTTTTTTCACATGCATGCATGCTAAGTTTGAGAATCTAAGGTAAGGTCTTTTTATAGGGGATATGGAAGAGACAGGTCTTCAGCCAGCAATATGTCAGTGAGAGACAGCTGAGCGATGATTACTGAGAAGAAGAACAGCCCTGCAATAGAGGTGTGAGCTGCATTGCACAGCGCTTGCTGTGGGCCAGAGAGCACAAAGCAGGCTGGCCTGGTGGGCCTGAATATTTCTGCCAAACACTCTGCATCTCACACCTTTGCTCGGGCTCAGTGCAGAAATGCAGGACTGCAGGCGCTTCCTCCCGGAGCTGCGTGAGGCGCTGGCTCCTGTAGATGGGCCCTGCCCAGCTGTCCCTGCCTCACGCTGGCCTCGCTTCCCCTGGCACAAGAGCCGGGCCTGAAGGAGGCTGCCCTGTGCTCCAGCCTGCCGAGCAGCCCGGCTCCCTGCCCCGGTGCCCAGAGTGCTGCACACACTGCTGACCTTTGCCAGGAGTTGCAGGGCAGCCGGCAGAAGAGGAGGAATCCTCAGGCAGCCCAGCGGCCCTCGGCTGCCCTTGGCCTTTCTCTGCTGTTGGGCACACTCCAGACGGCCAATGCCTCCATGCTGGGCTGTGTCCAGCATGGCTGCGCTTCCCCTGGGCAGCTGCCAGCTGCCACCTGGGCTCTGAGAGTGGAGGATTCACCCGCTGCCAGGAACAGGCACCCAGGGCCCGGCTGCTGCCTCTTGCAGCTCCAAGGGCCTCCTTCCAGCCTGCCTCTGCCGGGGCTCAGCCTGCTCCGGCCTCTGCCGGGGCTCTGCTGGGGCTCCACCCCAGGCAAGGCCGGGCCCACTCTCACCTCCCAGGCGCTGACAGCTCTGCACCACAGGAGACATTCCTGAGCACCCTCTCTAATCTTTCTGCTTTCTCAGTTGAGCAAGGCTCTCCTCCAGCCAAAGAGATTATTGCATTTCGGGATACAAATCCAAGTGGCAGGAGCCCCAGTGCTCTCCAGTCACAGCTGAAGGCCTGCATCTGCACAGGGTGTTTGGGCTGCCTCATTCTTCTTTTGGTTTTGCCTTCAAATGCCATTGCCCTTTCTGCCTTTAAATAGAAAAACCAAAGCTGTCCAAAAACAGACCAGTGGGGGAGATTCCAAAGGCAGTGTGGTCTGTAGAGGATGAATGAAAAACATCCTTTTTCCTGACTTTCACACCATTCCAAAAACACCGTGTCACTTTCCACCTTTAAGAAACAACAGATAATTCAGAAGCAATTCTTGAGCGTATTCGCAGAGTGAGAAGGAAGGGAATCTTCAAGGTGAGTTGTGGTTTCAGAAACTATTCATTTCCAATCCTACTCTGCAGTCCTATTAGACAATCCTACTCTAATCCTAATCCTAATCCTAATCCTAATCCTAATCCTAATCCTAACCTACAATCCTACTCTAAACTGGTGGACGAATAAATGGTCCTGATGTGGTTGTCACGTTGTTCTCTTCCTCCTCTTCTTCACTGAAACAATCAGCGGCACCAGGCTGGACGCAGGCTCAGCAAACGTTACAAATGGATGCTGCCAAAAAGGGAAAAAAACCAAATCAACAAAAAATAATGGACCATGACTTTCCAAGCTCAGTGCTTCACAGGATTCCTCTGGCTTATAGAAGGATGCAGGAAGAGGACCAATGGGACCATCTACACCTCCATCTTTATGTGCAGGACTTTGCCATCAGAGGCAAATGTGGCCCAGAATCCCACTCATCCATTTATTCAGGTGTCTTCATCTTGCTAGGATTTTTGCCTTGCCAGTGCTTTAGAAATGGTGCTTTCTGTCCTTGGAGTTTCTTCTTTTCAGGAATTTCTAAAGCCTCACACTGGTCCCTCTCTTTGAAAGACAGGCACTGTGCTGATTCCCACAGGGAGACAGAGCAGTGTCTACCTTTCCATGCCCTGCCCCTCGTGTGCTGGATGGCTCCTTCCTTCCCAGCAGGGCCAGCTCAGTGGCACTGGGCCCTGCAGTTCCCTCTCTGCCACACAACCCGGCAGTAACCCTGGCACAGTTCCCGTCTGCTTGAGCGTGCCAGGCAGCAGATGAGGCTAGGACAAGTCCCTCCCAGCTGTCCCTGTTTGCGTGGCAGAAACCTCTAAGGGTGGGCTGTGGGGCGCAAACCAGGGCCCCTCAGAGACTCACAGTGAGCCCCCCAAGACTCCTCCTGCCCACAGCCAAATCTCTGACCCCTAGGCTGGGACTGGCTTCCTTGGGTTCCTGCACCACCATTTCATGTCTCTGTACTCTGCATTGCTCTACTTCAATTCTTTTGCCATTAGATAAAATTGAACACCCCACCAAATGACAAAAGAGGGAGACTGAAACAGCCAGAGGAGCTCCATGACTCAGGAAATGCAGAGAGAGGCGAAGTTACTCCGTTTTGTGAAGAACAGGCCCCCGGGAGACTTTATTGCCACTTTCCAAGACTTCAGAGTGGCTTTGAAGAAAGTGAGTGACATCTTTTATAACAGGGCCAGTTACAATAGGATGTGGGTGAATATTTTGAAACACAAATAGGATCTAATCAGAACTTGTTTACTCGGAGCATGGTGCGACCCTGGCACAGGTTGCCCCAAGAGCTTGTAGGTGCCCCATCCCTGCAAGCATTCCGGCTCCAGTGGGAAAGGGCTCTGAGCAACCTGATCTCTTTAAAGATGTCCCTGCTCATTGCAGGACACTTGCACCAGAGGACCTTTACAGGGCCCTGCCAGCCCAGCCCAGTCTAGGATTCCTCACCATTTTAATTTGAAGAGCACCAAGAATGGAGGTGAGGAGGAAGGGGGCTCATGTGATGCCTTGGACTTGAGTGGAGGAGGAGCCCATCCCTCAGAGCCTGTTTCACCTGCAGCCCCTTCACATTTTACCTGCAGGAGCTCCCTGGCAGACCAGCGCTGCTCCTCGTCTCTCTGCAGGCAGCAGCTCAGGAAGTCACGCAGGCAAGGCGAGAGTCGGTTGGGCTCCTGCAGCCGTGGGGTCCCTACTGTGGCTATCAGTTGCGTAGCCTGGAGAAAAAGGAGACACCAGGCTCCACTTGCTGCTTTCACATCTCTAAGTGCTCTCCCACCTCCCTTAGTTTAACCTCTGTTCTTCAGTGGCAGTTTCTGCCCTGGCAGAGACCCAGAGATGATTTTCCTTTACCAACCAAACACCCAAACCCTGATGCAGCCACAGCTTTTTCACCATCCCGCAGATCTTGCCTTGGCAGCTGATTTCATTGACTGACCTAGTTAGTGGGAACTACATCAGCAAAAGAACATGTGCTTCCCTAAGGATTCACACCAGCTTGAGAGGCTTTTTGGAAGAGGGACTGTGCTATACAAACTAATTTCAAGGCTTAGTACATGAAAGGCATGTCTGCAGTGCTTGTTGGTCCTTTAAGTGCACGTGCCCTAGAACAAAACTCATCATACTTTTTGTGCTTTTCTTGAAAACAATGGTAATTGGAAGGAAAGAAAGGGAATTCATCAATTAATCCCCAGGTAAGAAAATCAACATTTGCAATCTCATCTTCAACAGAGACACATTTAGATGCCTGCACAAATGTATTGGGATGAAAATTCCTGCTTGGGCACAAAGGAGCCACCTGCAGCTCTGTCTCTCAGCAGTCTGAAAATTGCAGCTTCCCATTTTGCAGCAAAAGGAAAATTGTCATGGTCAGAAGAAGGAGAGGTGCCATCCCTATGGCCACCCTCTGCTCACTTGGCTGCTCAAGTCAATGCATTAATGGTAGGCCCATGCCAGAAAGAGCCAGGAAACAAAGGGGAGGCTTTGGCAGCCTGTCCGCATCACCAGGCTCTGGCTTGGTGACACAGAGAATGTGCCTTTGGCTAGGAGAGAAACACGGTGACTGAGTGTTTCAGCAGCACTGTACAAGAAGCAGAAGAGACTCAGTGGTCTTTACACTCTCATGCCCAGGTTTCAGGCATGTTTCCCAGTGAGAAGAAACTGCTCAGGGAGTTAGGCTCATCTCTAAAGACCACAGTTTTAGAAACTTTGTTGGGTTTGTGTTGCCTTCCTTCCTTTCTGGAAAGATAACAGCAGTTGTCAGATGCTTCTTTTCTGCGATTAAGGTCATCTCCACAGCCAAAGGACTGGAAGCACTTAAAAGGCAAAGGAAAGTGTTGCCTGAGAATAGAGTTTGTTTGGAGTTTGTTTGCATGTGGTAAGGCTTGAGTTCCCCCACTGCTGCAACCACAACTACAGCAGATGCTGATGTGTTGCAGGCACATTTTTAGGAGGGGTCCTTGGTGGAAGCAGTTCAGGCAGATGGCAATGGGCTTTTGTCCAATGGCACGCAGGACAAGGGACAGGTGAGAAAGACAGTGGGATCAGTGAGTATTTGCTCCTTACCGTGATGGGACTTTGGTTCCAGTAGGGAGGTTCTTGCTCTATCATTTCAATCCCCACAATTCCAAAAGACCATATGTCCACTTTGGGACCATATGGTTGACCTGTCAGCACTTCGGGCGCCAGCCACCAAGGAGTCCCGACTACCGAGCACCGTCTGCTCTGCTGAGGGCTGAGCTGAGTAGAGAGGCCAAAATCACCTGAGGAGAAAGCAAAAGACTGTTTCCATTTGAATTCTGTGCAATTAGGAAAGCAAGCCAAAGAATTCCCCGGTAGAAGTGTTTGAAAATGTGCTGTTGAATCTCCTGGCATTGGCGACTTTTAAACTCTCCCCATTTTTTACACTGTCTCCAGTAGTGTCTTTTGTTCTTTGGAAGCTTTAGACTTGTAACTCCCTCCCTCAGGAAGGGACACACACAGAGCAAGGCCACTCTTGACTGCTTGTTCCTTCTCCTGTCCCTGTGCACGTTGCAACTGTGCCCTCAGCTCACAGCGGGTGTCCCTGCGCTGCCACCAGCACCATTTTTGGGGAGCTGGCTGTCACTCAAAGCAGCCCCACCCCCACATCCCTGGAATGCTGCTCCTGACCAAGAATACACTGACCCAGCTTGACAGAACCATCGGTTTTGAGAAGGATGTTATCACTCTTCACATCTCTATGGATCACATGGTTTGTGTGAAGAAAACACAGTCCTTGCAGGCACTGAGAGAGAAAACAGAAAGAGGAGGGCAAAAATGAGTGATGTGATTTCATCCCACAAGAAAGGCAACAAAGAATCTAAAAGATTCCCTCTCCAGGGGAATGGGCAGTAATGGCAGAACACAGTGCCACTGAGAGGAAGAGCTTGCTGCTCCAACACTTGCAGAGCAGGACCTTTCTGAGGAAAGGCATGTCAGCTTCTGAAAGAGCAACAGCCAGGATGCAAACCAGCCAGGATGACTGCTGCTGCAATGCATGTGCTCAGAAGCAAAGAGCCTTTTGGCTGCACTCCTGTCCTTGTATGCTGAGGCCTGAGAGAAACGAGTCTCTCTCTTTTTTCTTTGCTGATCATTTCCATTCCTGCCACCAGCACCTTTGCTTTCACAGGCAAGGAATGCAGTGAAGACAGACTCCAGGCAAACATTTAGAGAGGCAAGGTGGAGAACAGCAAATAAAAGGACATGAGCCAGAGCGAGAATACAACAGCAGGAGAGAAGAGTATTGGCACTGAGTACAGGGAGTGCAGGGGCACTGGCAGGCCTTTCACTTGAGATGCTTTTACTTGCCCATAGCATAGCAGCAACACAGAACCAAAGCTTGGCACAGGAAATCACTGCAGGTCAGAGCCCCTGTTTCCCAGACAATACTGCCCAAGCCCTTGGAAACACAGATGGGATTGCTGACCTCCCGACTGATGGCTGCTGCCTCATCTTCATACAGGGAGGTCGTGCTGAGGATATCGCTCAGGGTGCCTCCGTCCATGTACTCCAGCACCAGCCAGAGTTCCTCACCCACAAGGTAGCTGAAAGAAGGAAACAAGGCCCTGGAGATGAGCATGCATGGCTACGTTGATTTTTGCTTCCAGGTTTCTTATTTCCAGATGCCTTTGTGACAAGGACAGAATCATAGGAATAGATATTCCCTCTTGGCTGTGCATTGTTTGCAAGCTGTGCAGTCTCAAGGAGAAAGGCACCGCAGTGAAAAAGGAGATGTCTTAGATGGCTAACAAGTGAAAAATGCAGTTTAGAAACAGCCCAGATAAAAAACCTGTCAGGCATGGTGTTTCTGGAAAGAAGCACCTAGTCTTCCTGGCATGCCCAGCAATGGCAAAGAGTGGCAACAATCCAAGGGAAATCCATTTTAGGACGGTTCATCAGCACTTCAGAAACATGAAAAAATCAATCCTAAATAAATGTGGAGGCAGTAAACTTCGAGGCTGATGACTAAGGAAGATACAGCTGATCCAGGTTTTGAATAATTTTGGAATAATTTTCAAACTAGGTGTGCCAGGGAAGACTCATGCAGACAGGATGCACTCTCTTCTCATCCATTGGAGATGAGTAGAGAGATAGGAATAAATAAAAATTAACAGCTCTACTTTCTGCCACTGACCAAAGTGGGTTTTTAACCTCTCATGTTTGCTGTATGTAAATGCACACATGGGACAAGACCATAACCACTCACCTGTCTAAATAATTCACAACATTGGGACTCCTGTACCTCTTCATGATTTGGATTTCATTAACGCTTCGTTCCATCCTCCTCGGTCCTTGAATATCTATTTTCTTTATGGCCACCTAAAATGACATTGAAAATCAGTAACTTGAGCAGTTGGTGGCAGGAGACAACAATGCACATGGAGGAAGTGATTTTGCAATGACACAGCTGAGCTGTGCCAAACTGCCTGGTGATTAGGCACTGCAGTAATTAGGAACTGACATTCCAACAGCCCATTTCTCTGCTGCCTTGAGAGCTATTTACAGGACACGTGGGGCCACTGACATTTTGCCTTGTCCACTTGGTAACAGTTGTGTCTCAACTATCACCCAGAGACGTCTGACCACAATCTCTGCTGCTCTTTCTAGGATTCACAAGAAGTAATCAATACCTTAATATTCTGTGGATACATCTTGGGCTATGGGCAGGGCTTAGGGCTTTTAGGGCACCTTGCAGATCTCTCCCTATGTGCAGTTGCCAAGTGCAGCACTGCAGGTGGCTAAGGAACTACCAGTAACTTTCCGAAGGATTTGCTGGCAGCCAGAATCGAGAATTCAGGACTGTGAAGCTGTAACCCCAAAGAGCAGGGAGGTGCTCTAAGGCACCACCTTTGTTTTAGCAATGGAGAGCGAGTGAGCGCGTCCTTGTCTGAAAGGAAGCGCTGCCCTGCGTGCCTTCCTTCCGGCAGCTGAGGAGGACAAAGTGCCAAATGTATTTTGCAGTGGCACCAGTCTGTGCCTCTTGTGCCATATATATGGCACCAGTCTGTGCTTCTTGTGCCTTTTCAGCATGGCTCAAGCCATAGCTCCAGCCCCAGCTCACACCAGAGGGGAAAGCCCCTCAAGAGCAGAAGAGTCTGCAGGGGCTGTTGATATTTACCTCTCCTCCTGAGGCAGTGTCGAGTACTTTAAAAACCTCTCCAAAACTCCTAGAAACAAAGGAGAAGCAGAGAAATGTGAAGCCATTTAGATCTTGCAGTGAAAGCCAGCACACACAGGAGATCTATGCTGTAAATGCCTAAAACCTGCAGGACACTGGAAGCATGGAGATGTCCTTGACAATGCCTTCTGAGCACACTTAGAAATTCTGATCAGCTCCGACAACCTAAGCCCAGTGCCTGAACACATTTGCAGCTTGTCTGACTTCACGCCTGATACCTATTCCACCAGCAAAACACTTGATGCATAGTTATGTAAAATTAGCATTGCTTGGACTCACCCACTGCCAATATTTTCCAGTTCAATGTATTTGATGATGGGATTTTCCATCTTCACCATTCTCCCTGAGGGAAACAAAATGCAAGATGTTCACTTTAAAGCAGAGATCCCACCTTCTCAGAGATACAAAAGGCAGCCCCACTGTCTGGGGCTCTGAGCCCTCCCTTGGTTAGCCAGCTCTGAGCTGGCTAACAACAACAGGAACAGGTACTGGAACAACAAGAAAAGAACAGCACATCCACAGCACAAGTCTGTCTGGCACAGAGACTGATTTTTTGTATCATTTGAAGTGAGAGACCTCTTGACAGCAGAGGAGTCTCCTCTCAGAGGAGACTGAGACCAGAAGAGAATACCTACCAAGGCAAGTAAGTTTGTCATCTAGAAACATTAAGGAGAGCTGGAACTAACAGTGCCTTTGTTTTCTTGGGAATAAAGACTGGAAGATTTAGAAAAGGTTTCCTACTTGCTAAGATTAAATGCACGTGGACATCCAGAATCAATTGCTCTGAACAGATGTCAAGTTCAGAACAGGAGGAATATTGCCAAGTGTTCCCATCTTTTCCACCTTGCAGCAGTTTGCCAGAAGAATGCCTCGGCGTTTGTAAACCAGAGCAGCTCATGCTAGAACCAATCGTGACGGGGCTTTCAGCATCAGGACCCGCACCCTTTATGAGCAGGCTGAGCTCAAAGACGCCCTTGCCCGTGCCCTGCGTGAAGAACCACGCCGCTTCTCTTCACCCTGACAGCGCGGATCAGTCGCTCCCATTGCACTCGCCCTCTTGGCACCGCACACCTCCCCATCTTCCCAACTCGGCACAGCGGGCATGGGCACAGAAGACAGCAGTGCTCCTCAGGCACCCATGTGACACAGAGAGCTGCCCAGAGCAGATTCTGACCCTCTTGTGAGTCCAGGCTGTGCGAGGCAGAAGCCGGCCCAGAGAAGGGGCTGCAGCCTCAGGCAGCTCCGCGCTGCAGCAGCCGGGCAGCAGCGGGACCCTCCCAGCTAAGGGAGGCTCCAGCCTCTGCAGTCCCTCCAGCCCCCAGGGGCAGGGCAGTGACCACAACAAGTCTGGCAAAGCCCAAGCATGAGCACTGAAGGGCACTGATGGGAAGATGCCAGAGTGAGCCTGAGCCCCATACAAGCTTTTGCCCCCATTCAGGACACAACAGGATGGGCTTTGAGATCAGCCCCACCGAGGTGTGGATCAGTGCCCTTTTTGTCCCAACAGGTGATGGTAGACACAGAATCCACTGGGCTCTCTTCTCAACTCTACCAGGTCTTATCTCAGAGCACAGCACTGGCAGTTATTGCGGGGAAGAAGGACATTCATTGGGTTGTGCTGCAGAATCACAAAGGGCTTGATTTGTTCTCCTAGAGACTGATCTCAGCAGGGCTTCTACCAGTGGCTAGAACTAAGGCAGTCACAGCCTTCTGCTGATGCAGGAACAATTCCTGCTTCTGCCTTCAGCAGAGAGGGAAGCCCAGGACAACTCTAGCCAGTCTAAGCTGCCCTCAGAGGCAGCAGGAACACCCAGAGCTCTCTCTTGCTGCCTTGGAGCAAAGCCAGCACTTCTGTGACACTGAAGTGAGGAGAACCCTTTGGTACAGCTCTTCTGACATGTGCACACAATACACTGTCCCTCAGATAAGAAAGATAGCAGAAGTACTGTGTTGCTCCAGGGAGTCACCCGCCATCTCCAGTTGCTGAGCAGCAGCTGGGTCAGCACGGGAGGTGAACCAAGTGCTCAGGCTCCACGTCTTCGGCTGGGGAGCAAAGGCTCCTTGGGACGGCTCTGCTGCAGCAGCTTCAGTGTCAGAGTTGGTGTAGATCTGAGAGAAGAAATGAGTTGATGTCAGGAAGGTGTGGCAGAGATTGCCCTGAAATGCAAGAGAGATTGCCATTTGAAATGCAAGCCCTTAGGAAGCTGCTGTCAGCCACATGCAGAGCTCTTCAACTGGATTGCTTTGGATGTCCACTTGTGAAACCAAATGCTCAAAACCAAAGGCTGGTTTTACTCAAGTTCATAGCCACTTTCTTGTTCTAAAGGATGACTGCAGCAACAACCGCTCCACTTCCTCCCAAAGACTCCTTTCCCCCTCCTAGGTCTGCAGATATATTTGCAGCTCCTCATTCTAATGTTCTACCTCCTGACATGAAATTCTCTTTTTCTGCACCTTCCTTGGGATGTGCTTATCCTGCAGCATCTCTGGATGGTACAGTTCCTGGGCCTCATGCCAGCTTCGGGGCTCTTGGTTGCCCGTCATTTGCTGGAACTCTCTGCAGGCTGCCAGGTAGGATGGGGAACCTTCCACCTGAAGTCAAACAGAACAAAGCAGTCAGAGACTACAGCTTGTCCCCGTCAGCCAGGAGTCATCAACTGGGAAGAAAGTAAAAGATGGGAGCAGATTCACAAGGGATACAGACAGCTTGTAGCTCGTATTCCAAATCTATATGAGTGACCATGTTCACCTGCAAAAACACCTCAAGAAACAAGGTCACCTGGAAGAAGCCAGCAGGAGTTCATTGGGATGACTGCTGGCTAAATGGCCAAGGGAGTAATGCCACTGTCTAGAGCATCAGCTGAGATTCAGCAGAGCAGGAAGTGTCCTTGAGAGCAGCTCTGACAGAGGCCTCATCAGGATGGCATTCAGAGGCAACACCCCACCCCCCTGCTGCTCTGCACTGCAAAGGCAAGGAGGGCAGAAACCACCCCTTGGGTGACTGCAGTGCCTATTGATATTTCACTCGCTTTTCTAGAGCCTTTTGCTCCTGAAGGAGGCAATTAATTTTCTCTTTGATGATTTTAATTTTTTCGTCTGGCCTCTTCTTCCTTGCCTTGATCCTAGCCTCAGTTTCCTGCAGCTGTGCCGGCACCTGTTTGTCCATGTTCTGTAAACAACAATGGAAAGGACTCTCTTTCATGAGTGGAGTGGCTGCCATTCTTTCATTCACCTGTTTTTGTTGACTGTCCCTCTGCATAGGGAGATTCTTCTCCTCTTGGATGTCTTCATTCCCCCTCTTCACTGCCAGTTCACTCTGAGCTTCGGGCAGCTCTGCTTGTGGTTCTACCTGGATGTTCTGTGCACACAAATGCAGAGCAAGTGACTGGGAGCTGCCATTAGACTCAGGTTTTCCCTCTTTTAGCCTCAAAATCACATTGATTCATCCACTTTCTTCTGCTTCCCTACCCACATCTGCTTCCATTGTAACCCTCCTGTCCCAGGGCTGATCTCTGCAGATTCCAAGGCTCTATGCTTCCAGTGCCTGTGGGTTTCCTGGCCTCCTCAGTCCCAAGAGCTGCTGTTTATGCCCTTCGTCCTGCCCTTCCCTCTGTGCCCTGGCTAGTCAGGCTTACCTGGCCTTTCTCCTGTGGCACTTCCACCTGCTGCCCGAGCTGCTCTTCCTGCTCTTGGGCAGGGAACAGCTCTCCCTGAGTCTGGCATGGCATCTCTGATGAAGCAGTCTGCTCCTGCTCTCTCTCTAGAAGCACCTGCACAGAAAGCAAGAGAAGATGGGTTTCAGCTTCCCATATGACCTTTGTGGGCCAAGACTCCAAGACTGCTGGGCTCACACGTTCCCAAAGCACTGTGCTGCTGCTCTGCTGGGTCATTCTCTGTTCAAGGGAAGGAACAGACTCCAAAGTGGCCCTGGCCCTACAATCAGGGGCCATCTGGGACTGAAGCTGCAAGAGCCTCTCAGGCAGCTGACAGGGAAGGTGTGGCATTTCTCAAGGGTCTGGTGAGGGCCTCCCTCTGCTTCTACCATGTCCTGTTTGTCTCTCCTGAAGGGATGCATTTAGGTGAGCATTGCATCTTCCACTGCTTTGGAGCAGAGCCAGGAAGATTCAAATAGATAGATAGATAGACAGATCTCACTTTTATAATCTCTCTTTACTGTAGTGTGGGATTTAAAGTCTTTCAACGGAGAGATCTCTCTCCTAGGTTTTTTTTAAGGAAAGTTAGCGAGAAACTTAGAGAAGAAGAGAAAACAATTATTATCTCTACTTGCTGTTCTTGTTGTTTAGTACATGAAGAATGTGTATAGTGATTGTTTACTGAAAGTGATTTGTTAATTGCATTTTAGGGATAGTTGTTTAGATTGATTAGCTAATTAGATAAAAGACTGTGTGGAGACAGTCACTAGTTTTTCTTTAGTATCTTTTTAGTATAGTATTTCTTTAGTATAGTTTTAACATAGTACTAGTGTAATATAACGTAGTTTAATAAAGCATTTGTTTAAACTTCTAAATCATAGACTCAAAGCACATTTTTGGCCACGTGGGGGTCACCCTGAATCAATACTGTCCTTTCTGTCTCTACAAACATCAACACTCGGTTGCAGTGCCCCAGTCAGCAGCCATCCTGATCTTGCTCTCCTGTTGCCTCAGTAACTCACACTCTTGGGGAATCTGGAACATGTGGGTCCTTATGGAATGCAATCAGACCCAGAGCACTGCACTGGGAACTGCACTCTTTGTGCATCTGTGCTCGGGCAAGTTCTTCTCTTGCACTTGACCACACTGATGGTGCTAAAGTGGCTGGAATCAGAAATGCAGCCCAGCCCTTCCCACCTCCTCTAATCTCTGAGGGCCAGCTGGAATGCAAGGGCATAGATTTCCTGCTCAATTCCCAAACACAACACACACTGATTCCCTGGGCTGCCAAAAGACACAGGAGCCGTTGACTTGAAAAAGATGGGCAAGCCCTACTGGCCGGTCTGGCACCAGAGCAGCTCGTTCTGCACCAACATCCCTGCCCCAAACTATGTGTTCTTGTGCAAAAATACTGCATTATCCAGAACTGCTTCCTTGAAAATTTAAATTCTAGCAGAATTTCTGCCAGTGCTGTAAAAGGGCAGGAAAGATTGAGAAAAAGATCCCTTGCTCCCTGGAGAAGGAGAAATTGCACAAGGGTTCTCTTTCTATCAAACAAACATATCAACAAAATATGAAAGTGTTACCCACACCAGTGTCTAAAGCACCTGGATGCAGTGAGGGGATGTCTGGAAGGGAAACAGCCCTTGCGCTGAGCTTTGGATCTATGGATCTAAGGCAGCGATTTATGGAAGTCCGCCTGAAGGTGCCTCATGAGCCCCCCCATTGTCCAGGCTAAAGCTCCCTCAGCACCTCCTCCCTGGCCTTGTGCTGCACCCCCTTGCCCAGCTCCCCTGTCCTTCTGTGCACACACTGCAGCCCCTCCATGACTTTCTGCTTCCCAGGGCCCACAAGTGCACACAGCACTCCAGCTGTGGCCGCAGCGCTGCCCAGCTCAGGGCCACGCTCACTGCCCTGCTCCTGCTGCCCCACTGCCGCTGGCACAGGCCACCATGCCCTTGGCCTTCTTGAACCCCTGGCCACACGCTGCCTCATCTTCAGCTGCTCAAGGCCGCCAGCCCGGCATCCTTTTTGCCCACGCAGCTCCCCAGCCACAAAGGTGCCTATTTGACTTCAGATACAGCAGGCACCATTGCAAGATGGCCTTCCTGTTCTAACACCTCATGTTCCAAGTTTATATCTGCCACTGCCCCTTCTCACCAGCGAGGGCTCCTTGTTGAGCTCCACGTGGCCTCTGAGCTCCGGGTGCAGCCTGTCCCCGCACTCGCTCAGCAGGTGCCTGGACACGACCGACAGGGCGCTGGCACTATGCTTGTTCAAGTGCAGACCCTGCAGGGCTGTGACAGCCTCCGGCCTGCCCTCAGCCACTGCCCTGACAGAGTCCGCTGCACGCTCCAGGGAGGCTGAGGTGACATCAGCCTCTGCCTGCAGCTCGGCCGTGCCTTCGGTAGTTGCGGCGCTGGTGTTTCTGCGCCCAAGGCCCAGGAACCTCCGCAGTATCTGCAACAGAAAGAAGGGCAGGAAGAGAGGGACGTTCCGTGGCCTGCTCCAAGCGCGGCGCTGGGCTGAGCAGTGCAAGCAGGCCCAGCACAGGTGGGGATGGCCGCAGGTACCTGTGCTGGTCTGTGGAAGCAGCCGCGAGTGGGGTCCCGCTCCAGTGTCCCATCCTTGCCCGCATCTGGCAAAGAGCAAATGCAGCCAGAGATGAGGGGCTGCGGGAGAGGCCGGAGAACACAGCCTAGCCGTGCACAGCCCAGGCAGGGACAGCCCCCGGGTACCCAAAGGACCAGAGCACGGCCAGCAGGGGCAGCCCCAGCCCTTCTTACATCCTGTCTGTGGGGACATCCATAGGGGCAGGGATGGGATGGGGCAAGGGCGGCCACAGGCACCAGCCCAGCGGCCCGGCCCTGCCACTCACCGTCCTGCACTGGCTGCAACTTCTCCGGCTCTGCAGGCTGCTGTGCTGGGGAGGCTGCAGGCCCTTTCTTTTTCTTGCCCCGAAGCACCCTGAAGAGCCTGAGCACTCTGCCTGCCATTCCGCTTTTTGGCCTCTAGGGCACCTTTGAGCCAGATGACTGGGAAAAGCTCTGATTTAGGAAGTCCTGCAGTCTGGCCACAAGGCCAGCCGCAGGAGAAATGGCTTGGAAAACCTGGTGGGTCAGTGACGAAAGAGCTGGCTGTGTGGGGCTCCTCACAGCACAGCTCTGCCACGTCCTCTCCTCTCACGTGCACCGAGCACTGTGGCGTTGCTTCGTCACCGCCAGCAGCCGCTTCACCACGTGTCACAAAGGGCCCTGTTCCATTCCGTTCCATGGTAACCGTGCTGTGCCTTTTCAGCAAGGGCCCTTGGACACACTGCCAAGTTCTCTGGGGCTACCCCAACCCTGCCCCAAATGCCTCTGATTGGAACAAATCCATTGCCCCAAGTGTCTAAGACATCCTGGGACACACCAAGCCCAGCCAAGTGCTCAGGGGAGGACTTCTCCACGGTGCCAGGCCAGCACAGCCCAGCTCACTGCTGACTCTGGAGCAGAGCAGCTTCCAGCAAGCACAGGGCAAACACATCTTGCCAAGAGTTAAAACTCACCAGATAGGGGAGGTGGCATGAATGTGTGCATCAAGGCCTTTGAATTCACAGCTCCCCAAGACAGCTTTGGGGAACTTGGCTGGACAAACAGGATCCGGCTCAGACCTGTGCTCAAAGGCGGGCAACAAACCCTGCCGCAGGTGCTTGGCTTGGTCTCTGCAGGCCCAGGCAGATGCCAAAGCTGCTCTTCACATCCTTCCCCTGCCCCTCAGCCAAGTGCGAGGACTGAAGGAAACACAGGAAGTCAAATGGAGACACTTGCACCTGTCTCATTGGGGGCTCCTGGGGAAGCAGTTTCCTTGGCAATCAAGCCCCTCTCTTCCAAGGGCACTCCCCAAATGTGTACATTTCCTGGGCAACACCGACCCACCCTTAAGTGCGGGGTGCGGAGGTTCATGGGCATCACACCATAACCAATATGATCCAGTGAAGCTAAATTTATTATTCCTAAAAGCAGTCTATTTATAATAATTCTTTACTGTCAACGCCTCTCTAGCTAATATATGATTGGTTAATCCTAGCTGTTCACACTTCTAAAATAGAATGCTGATTGGATTATCTAAGTTTTCATGCATCTTGCTGGGGTTGTATGGCCCCCCCATGGCTCACTTTCCCAAGCTTGCTGAGTCCTGATGACTCTTCTTCTTGCGTCTTCTTCAAGGATATACCGACCCCATTTCTGAATATGTCCATAATTCATTCTTTGTGAACGTGTTCATTCTCCATTATTACAAGCAGGCTGGATTGTGCATCGGCTGAATACGGCCGTTGTCTTGCAAAAACTCCTCCACCTGCAAAATATGTTCAACAGTTCCCCGCTTTTGTTTTTGCACAAGCCAGACTGATTTAAAAGCACGGTCAATTTCTTTTTGCTCACAGCGTAGTAAGCAAAGCACTATTAGCAGAAATGAAAAAAGAATGAAATACAAAGCCAATAATATGTAAGATTATTTATTCATTACATAGCCAAGAATACCTAATACCAAAGCATACTAAGTCCTTGAGCCAGCCTCTTATTTCCCAGGATTTTAGCCACTCATCCAAAGAATTCAAAACAACTGTCAGCTTTATCATCTTCTCCTTAAGCAATGACACTTTCTTGTCCATAGATTCAGAGTGCTCAGAGAGATTCATGCAACACATCCCTTCAAAATCTTCACACCCATCTCTCTGTGCTAGCAACAAAAACACTATTGCAGCCCTATCCTGTAATACAGCGTGGCGTATGCTACCTACATCAGTGGTAAGCTCATTCAGTATTGCAGATGTAATGTTAATTGGTTTGTCTGTCCAACAAGCCAATTGTTTGAATTGTGTAAGGGCCTGTGATGAAGCTACTCCTGGTGTAAAAAGTGATGCCAGTATAACCAAAGGCATATTCTACAATTCTACATTATCCTTACAGTCTGAGCCTAATAGATGCACACTACGTTTTGGACATTGGAATTTGTGCCTGATGTCAAGCATCTGTTGAATGCTAGAGGCAAACAGTGTCAATTTCCCAAAATAGCACAGTCCTTCTCATGTCTCTTTCTCAGGAATCGCAGGCTAAGTTTAATCTCCACAAATGAGAAAAACTCCAGGAGGTGACATCCTTGCAGATTTTGGTTTTAGGGATACAACCATGTCCAATTGGCACAGTCTGCCGTGGTATTGTAATACCAGGAAGAAACAGGAGATATCCAAGTGCCATCATCACCGGGGTTTCCTGATTTCTCCCTAATCAGCTCTTTACCCCTGTGGTACTCATAGAACAAACAGTAATTTCCTGGCACTGATCCCAAAATATCTAATTCCTGTGGTCACTGACTTGTAGTATTTAAACCTTGAACGATTGTAAATGCCTGAATTCCTAACGGATTTCTAGGGATGCTTTGTTTTTCACGCCAAATTTCTGTGATCATCCCATTTTGATTAGTGCACCAATTTGAACAGGCCTTACTTAAGTTGCCATAAATTTGAGCTCTGGCCCAATTTCCCAATTCTTCCATTGAGTCTAAAGGAATTCCAATGAAACAGGTGCCAAATGGATCTGAAGGTGGAGCTAGTGATAGGCAGAAAGATTCCTGCCTTGTTCTGTTAGCCTATGTAACCCTCATGTTAGCTCGCTGCTTTATCTTGTACACCCCCTGCATTTCCTTAATCACTCCACTAAGCAACATTGTTAATATTTGCCAGATTGGTGCCATTGTTATCCTTGTGGTCCATCACGCCTGTGCTTTGCCCAAACTGCTTTAGCTTGTCCTCACGCCAAATCTCTCAAGTGATGTGTTTGTGGTATTGCTATTCTTCCTCTACATTCTGTAGCTAGTATCTTGCTCTCTAGCACAATTTGATTTACTACAGCAATTAAAGCAAGTTTAAACTGCAATTGCAGTAACAATCTTGCTTATATATTTCTAACAAAGATACATCTTAGAGAAAACTCTGATATCTTCGTGAGTTATGCCTTAAAAATTTAGCTAATGCCATTCTCGGGGTACTAGTGTTAAGTGTGTAAGAGCAGTTATTGCATATTAGGTTGATAGGCTTACATTTTTGCTTTTTTCCTCGGACCACTACGCAATTATGTTCTTCACAAATTTGTCCCCAAGTTTTTTAGTTACACTTGATACAATGAACCTTAAGCCATGGCTTACATGCACAACTATGCAGATACAAGCATTTTCTCTCTGATTTACAACTTGTGAGGGAAGTGAAGGTCCACGTGGCTGGAATCCAACGAATGCCTTTATCTGTAAGTAAGCACATAGACCTTCTTCCTCTTCATTTCACTGTAGCTGGTCCTTGCCACAACCCTGCTGCTGGACTTTTGAACATGACCTGAATGCCGTCAGGCAATTCCTCCCTTGGATTATGTGTGAGGGCATGATGCACAAGAATACGTGCATCTTCCCTATCTCCTGCTGTTCTGAGCTAATTTGGCACAAAATTGGCTTTAGCTGTTTTTTTCTCAGGGGATAACCCTGGAGTTCCCCCTTTTTGTTTTTGCAGCATGTCCTTGAACATCTGATGGGCACTCTCAATAATTGCCTGTCCAGTAGGATTGTGAGAAATACCTGTGTCACGTCAAATACCCGATAAATTACAGAAACCTTTGAATCTTAAGGAACACGAAGCAGAACTATTGTCATTCTTAATTGCTAAGTGGATACCTAATATGGCAAAGAAATTGAACAAATATTTCTCAACATGACGTCTCACCTGTTAAGGGAGTAGCCCATAAAACACAAGCATAGGTATCAATGCAAAAATGTACAAATTTTTCCTGACCAAATTCTTCTACATGAGTTATATCCAATTGCCATAACAGCAAGACCTGAGTACCCCTAGGGCTAACACCATGCCTAAACCAATGCCATCTCGTTGACCGGTCAGGACAGGATCACGCAATACTAGAAGCATCAGTAAAGGGAATAGCAAATTGTTTACCTAACATTTTTGCAGATTGATGAAGAAATGCATGGGAAGTTTTGGCCTGTCAGCCTGTGCCACTTCCCTGTCACCTCAGTGCCGCCATGGCCCTCGGCTGCCCCATAGCCCTCAGCCCCAGCAGCAGCTCAGGGTCAGCGTCCCTTCGGCGCCACCGCCCCCTCAGCCCCCTCAGCCCCCTCTGTCTCACCGTCCTTCAGCAGCTCCTCAGGGGACAGGGCCTGGGGCCAGGGGCAGCTCCCACCGCTCCAGGGACAGCCAGGGTTGGAAGTGCTGCTCCGCCCGGCCCGGCCGCCAGCTCGGACCCAGCACAGGGACAGGGGACACAGGGGGCACCGGGGGAAAAGCAAGAGGTGAAAAAGGCACCCGAGGAGGGAAAGAGGTAAAAATGCAGCCTGGGCTTACACAGCTCAATCTATGCATCTAAACTTCCACATACCTCTAACTAAATAACTAAGCATATTTCTAGATCTATATCTAAGCATCTAAATTTAAGCATCTAAATGTAGGTGCCTAAATGTAGGCATCTAAATGTAACTCTATTAATGTATAAATGTAGATCTCAAAATCTAGAAATGTAAATAATTCTATCCCATCTAGAACAATAGAGATCAATTTAACTATATAGATGTATATATATGCACATATAAACAGACCTCTGTAAATCTGTAAATGCAACTATATGGATATAGGAAGAGAATTGTAGAATCTATAAATCAATGTGTACACTAAGGGATTCCACCCATCTGAGGCTCACAGGCTTTCCCTCTGGTCCTTCTTCCCATGCAGGGCAGCCCTCCTGACAAGGCAGATTAGCTGGAAGTCTGGGAAGCAAAGGGAACACTGGGTCAATATTGGCCTCTGTGCATCATTTGTCCCTTTGGAAGTAACTGTCCTTCTATCAAAGTCTGTAAAAGATGAGCCAAAAGGCAAAATCTCACTTGGCAATTTGAAGCCTGCTCTTCAAGGAGCCAGACTCCTTCCAAGAGTTTATAACTTCTGAAGTTTTGAAATATCCCAATACACTGAAAGCCCTCAGTGTATTGGGATACTTTCGCAGGGCCAAGGGCCCCCATGAGAGCTTGAAACACAGACAGACCCAGCTGCCACAAAGAAGCCCAGCCTGGTTCTTTCTCTTTGCTGACAGAGACACCTCAGTCCTCACTGAAATGGCTGAAGCTGAAGGTGCTGGCAGCTGAGTTATGAACAAGCACCGTTCCCTGCCATCCACAACCTGCCCTCTGCAGTGAGCCACAGCTCCCCCAAAACAACCACCAGCTCTGGGATGAACAGCTGGGTGACAAATGACCAGCTAATATTGGCTTAGGCATTTATGTATTAGCTTATGGATGTTGTTAGTGATTATAGGTATTTAGAAATAGCTTCAGTTAGAACTCTTTTTGCTGCTTGTAATATAACAGAATCTATCAGCTTAAGTTTGCACTGTTTTGCTCATCGAAACAGTAGTGTAATGAATATAATATCTATGCATCACTTATGGAAACAATTGTGTGATGAATGTACTGTGTCATAGACCCTAGCAAAACATAACGGGAAAAAAGGCTTGTGTGTAACTAAAACCAGTGTAAGGCTGTCCACTGACCAACCTGTCCAAGTGATAAAATAATCCTCACACAAGGCAGAGCACCAGAGGACAATTAGAGAATACCATGTGAAATTTAGGGAGAACCTACTAAAGCCTTATCAGAGGAGGTGAAACAGCAGGAAGGAGACACAAGCAGAAAAAAAATATGTTGACATGATGACACGTTGTCATGCAGTAAACCTGAGTGCAAAGCAGTCAAAATAAGGAGTTCCCAAAACATGAGAAAATTCCCAAGAATGCTTGAAAACTTCATGAAACACATGAATATACTTGCCTCTCAGTTAAGTAACACCATAAAGCTAACACTGTCACTTAGCACCAGGTGTTGTTTGGGTGTTAGGCCTGAGCACCACAGTGCTGCAATTATTGTGTTTTTTCAACCTATTAGTATTAAACTTTTAATAATTCTAAGCAGTGAATTCTGTTTCTCACAGCTGTGAAGGAAAGAGCTCCCTAACAGGACTGCAGGCAGCACCAGCTTTGCTCAAGGATGCAGACCCAAAGTGCTCTCTCTCACCTTTAGTTCTCACTAATTTTAAGCGGTGATTTAAGATTTTCGTTGAGCTCCTGGATTTGTGACTAATGATTTCCTTGGCCTCAGAGCTTCTGCTGCTTGTACTTTTAATGTATCTCACTACAGCAATCAGCAGAGTGGCACTACATGGATTTAATGCTTGGAGACAAAAAGCTCAGATTTCTACACTGACCTTTTGCTGGGCTTTTCCTCTCTTGCTTCAAGAGTCACTCAGGGTTGCCTCCAGAGCACTGACATCCTGCAGCAAACTTATCCACAGACATCAGCACAAAACTGGGACACCTGGCTTGGTGACACAACTGCCACAAGGTCAGGTTTATTCCCTGCTCTCTTGCCCCAGCAGAGGACTCAGTGTCAGAGCCTCTGGAGAAGCGTGGAGGGCAGGGCTCAGGCAGGTTGTGCCCGTGCACGATTTGAACTCAAGGCACCAGGAAGCACCAAGCCTGCAGACAGGAACTCAACCCTTCTCATCTCCCTCACTGCCAGAGGCAGGCTCAGAGCAGCCATCTCACCCCTCTCTAAACCAGTGGGGGCTCTGTCCTTACCAAGCTCCTCGGGCTCCTGGGAATTGTTCCTGCAGCTCTCGGTGCCAGGCAAAGCTCCCTCTGCTGCAGCTCTGTCCACAGGCTCCCCTCCTGAAGACTCAAGGGCAAAAGTATTATTGCCATTGAAAGAGAAACAGAAAGGAAGAAACCCTTCTCACCACTTAGACAAAACACCTGGTCCACCAACTCCATGGCTCACACACTTCATCCCTTCTTCCTAACAACAACTCTGGGCCCCAAAGCCCTTCAACAGTCAGAAAAATTGACTTCTCAAACACAGTCCAAAAACTGTCAGAGTTGACAGTGTTGAACATGGGGGTGACACTGAACACATGGAATGGCTGCTAAGCAGGAGTCCTGCCAGCTCCTGGCAAAGGGATGTGCTCCTTCTTCCACAGCCCTGAGCACAGCAGTCTCATCCAGGCTGCAGCTTGGCAGGGACAGCATGGGAACACACATCTCTTCCCACAGAGATGCCCAAGAGCAAGGGGAAAGAGCTCTGAAACATGGACAGCAAGACTGGCCAGTTTGCCCAGCTGAGGATTTCCCAGATGGAAACTGGACTGCAGGCAGCAGCTTACTGAGAGGACAAGAAAGCTGCAGCTGCAGCCCAGCCCCAGCCACGGCTCTGGGAGCTCCCACACGCACGGCAGGGCTCACACAGCAGCAGCAGCTGCAGCCCAGCCCTTGCTTTGCCTTGGCCTTCCCACCCAAAAGAGGCACAGCCCACATCTGCTGCTGCAACAGAGGCACCTCTGGCGTGCCCCTCCCTACCCGGGACACTGGGCCTTCAGTGCCACTTCTCCAAACACTCTTCTCTTCTTTCCCATCAAACAAAGCCTCTTAGAACCTACAAAGCTTCCACTTCCTCACCACAAATGCTCCTGCATCAGAGGTTCTTCCCAGGAAAAGGAACACCCAAACTTGGCACACACAGCCTCACACCTTTCCATCCTTACTCATGGATGACATTTTCATTCCCTCTTCTTTAGGAAGTCATGCTTTACCAAGCAAATCCTTCCTGGTCCATTCACAGCTGAACTCAAGAAGCTTTGCCTTCTCAGCCATGCAACAACATTCACAAGTTCTCAGTCCAGCCCCTTTCTCCCCTGCCCAATGAAGTTGCCCAAGCAGAGGGAGAAAACCTCTCCTCCAGTGTCTCAAGCACCATGTCCAGATCTGGCGGTGGCAATTCCTCTTTCCCAGGAGTATTCCACAGCCAGCTGTGGCTGTCCATGCTGCAGAACCTGCACTGGCAGCTGGAGTGCTGGGGGCTGAAGTGTCTGGCCTGGCTGCAAGAATCCAAACACATTGGTCAGGCTTCACAATGTGTCTTTGGGACGCAGAGCTCTACTGCTGCCTTGAATCAAACATCACAGGAAGCACACAGCAACCTCCATTCCAGAAATGTATTTAGACTTCCCAGGGGATTGAAGGAGTGAGTTCTTCCTCTTAAAAAAATTTATCCGAATTGTCATGTACATAGATTAAAGCATGGACTGTAAATCTGATATGGACATACAGAGACACACACACACACAAACACCCTAGAATCACAGCTTTGTGCATCTTCCCAGCAGCTTTGGGATTTGGCTACATTTGGTTTCTCATCACAAAAGCCCACAGAAAATGAATTCACCCAGGAAGAGCCCAGATCTGTAGACATGCATGCTAAACTTGTACTGTGAGTTTCTTCTATAAACGGCCTTGAGGGTGAGGCCATATTCTTCAGCTGCAGCTGTTGTGGGGCGCACAGAGCTCATTTCAATGGCACGGCTTGATTTGCAGGGCAGACAGTCTTAAACATCTGCAATGTCCCATCAGAGTCCCAGTTTGGCTTCATTCAAAGGAAGAGGAGAGTGCACCTAACACTGACCACTTGTTAGGCAATATCTTTCACCGTGCCCTTGTACACCTACAGAGAGTCTGTCTACAAAATGCCCAGAACACCCTCCAAATCTGCAGCGAGGACAGGAAAATGAGGCAGAGAATCTTTCTGTTTTCAAGGTCCCCCTTCCTAGGCCACTGGACACTTTCTACCTGCTTCTCACTTGAGATCTACCCATGATAGAGCACTGCAGGAAAACACTTGAAAGGGTCATTAACCAGGAGCTGCTTGGAAAGCAAGGGTAGAAGCTCTTTCCCTTCCTGATGGGCTGCGCACTGGCAAGTGCTGCTCTGAAGATGTGCAGCTGCTCCTCTCAGAGAGGCCATGGAAGGGCTGTGATGGTGTCTATGGGTACCAAAGGAACGATGAGCTCAGGTTGGCATTTAAGCTCCATGGGAACAAGCAGAATGAAGAGCTCACAGTGGAGATGAAATTTGCCTGTTCCTGGCTTCTCTGATGAAACGCCAAGAAGTCCAGATGAAGCAAACACCTTCCCCCAAGAAGCTAGGAAAACCTCAGAATCCTGAGCACCTGCACTTCGCCAGGAATGGTGTGGAGGCAGCTCTGAATGCTCAGGTGAGGCAGCACTGAGGTCCTGGTCTGAGAGCGCTGTGTAGCAGTGAGGGAAGGAAAAGGGAAGCAAAGGGAAGGCTGGGTCACTATTGGTCTTTGGGTGTGCTTCCCTTGGCAGCAACTGTACTTCTGTCACGGAAAACAAAAGCTCCCTGAATTGTCAAAACTGAAAATCATGGACAAAGACTCTCTAATTAGTCAAAGTAAGAAAGTGGTATGTTCATTACGCTGATGGCCGCCACAGGGGAGGGTCATTCCTGAAATCCGTGACCGCTGGCCGGGCTCGGCTCAGCACGGCACAGCACAGCAGGTTCCAGCAGGACAGGGAAGGGCAAGGAAGGCAGGGAGGGGCAGGGCAGGGCACTGGGAGCAGTGACAGGCTCTGTCCCCACACTGCATCCCATGCCTGGGTAACCATCGGAGACAGAGAGGAAGGACATTGCTCGTGCTTGGCTGGGGAAAGGATGAAAAGCGGGACTTAGAAAACATTAGTTTGGACTCCTTTTTAGCAGACTAGCTGGTTTCATCTCAGCATGTCCTCCTGTCTTTGGCAGAGTTGGCACATTTCTCGTGATCTGGAGTCAGCTACAGCAGCAGGAAGGGGCAGCAATTTTGTCAGCATGGATATCAAAGCCAAAGTGCTGCCACACGGATGGATGTTGCTTTCTTCAAAGCATTTCTGGCCTAGAGTTGTAGTGAACTGACAGTGGTGTCTTCCCAAACGGCGTTACTATTTTCTTTGTTCGGGAATCACCTTTTCCGTTTCTTCCCCTCATCTGGGGAGAGCTCCAATGCAAATGCCTCCTGCAGCCAACTCCTGTCACTGTAGACTGACAAAGGAGATCTTGCAATGGAGAGACACTCCCTAGAGGTGCTGTGGGGAGCTGAAGGGGGAAACTTTGTCCCTTAGTCTTGAAGTCTTGTTGGGGAGCTGCTTGTGCTCTGGGGCACGGACACCAATGATGTTTATGCAAGCCTTGCAGGTTCATTCCTGAGCTTCCTGACACAGCACAGAGACTTTGGGGTTGTCATATTGGCAAACCAATTTCAGTCTCGTCACTTCTTGAAATGCTTCAATTATCCTTTTTTTTCCTTTTCTGCAGAAATATTGTCATCATCTATTCCTTCCAGAGGGTCTTTTCCTACTTTTTGGAGAATTCCTTTTTCTGCCCTCCCAGATCAGGCCAATTCCCAGGGCTCCTTCCCAAACTGAGGTGCAGCCCATGGCCTCCACTCTCCAGCTGGAACAGAAGGAAGCACAGAGTTTGCTGTTGTGGGAGAGGAGCTTCTCGTTCCTGCCTGCTTTCCCTTGGGGACATGTTGGTGTGTTCTCATTTGATAAAGGCAGGTTTAAACTCTGAAGCAGTTGTGTTTCAAACTGCTCCCACCTTGAGCTCTTCTGCGGGTATCGTTGGACAAAATGATCTTGGTGGGAGCTCCCTGTGGCAGCTCATGGAAGGAGGTTGATATTTCAGGGTTGTGACTGCTGAAAGCAGCTGGTTTTTGGAGGTGTCCAGAATTGGGAGTGGCTCCTTTTCTCACCTGCCTGCAGAAAAGGAAGTTGCAAAGTGGGAATTTCATTTGCAGAGATGGCCGCCAGGGGTGTTTGCCAAGAGATGGGCTGGCAGAGAGGCAGGTCTCGTGCTAAACTGGCTGTGTGTTTGTTTTGATATTGGAGAGGGTCAGAGAGGCAGACACAGACACCAGCTGAAGGAACAGTGTAATTTACTGTAATGCAAAAGTGCAAAAAAGAGTCAGGAAAGGATAAGCTAAGCAATGAACCTCAGCATTATTACAAAAGGGTGCCTCTGGTGATTAAGGAAGATACATCACCAGGTACCCCAATGGTTTCCCCTTCATCCAGAGCTGCACATCAGCTGGGGGAAGCTGTCCCAGCCAAACCCTGCAGAGCCACGGCCGGGAACCGGGAAATGCTGCGGTGCCTCCACCTTTGCCGGCCATGAGGCTCCCGAGTGCGCAGTGAGAGTAGCCCGGCTCTGATCGTGCTGGACGAGCAATGTGCCAGAGCTTCTGCTGGGGGCACAGCTGGTTTCATTCTCCTCTTGGTTTTGTCCTCAAGCCTGCCTAGGGCTCAAGGAGGAACCAAGGCCAGGTGTGGCCTTGTCCATTTTCCTCATGCAGAAAGATGCAGACATGCTTCACCAGTGAATGGAGGCAACAATATTTTTGACAGTAATACTTGGTTAAGGAGCAGATGCATAGAACATTGGGTTGGAAAGATCATCTAGCGGGCAGCTTTGGCTCAGGTCCTGTTGTGGAGGCTTCAGTCAGGGTCTGGTGTTCAGGCCTTAGTCCTTTGGTATTTTGTGGTGCACATCAATGCTGTGCAGAGCTGGAAACAAATAAGTCTGTCTTTAGCACAGTTGAGACAGGGAACAGGATTAGCCCTGCAAGGCCAGGCTAGGGCCAAGAGCAGAAGGCCAGCACCCTGCTTTTGCCCACAGGCAGCCCTGCAGAGCAAGCAGCCACTCCTGCCCAGGGGCTGAGGTGACCAAAGCTGCCTCCCCGCTGTGCAGCTCTGCAGAGCCGGTGGGGCGCAGGGTCCTGGGCAGCCAGGGCAGCCCGGCTGCCTTGGAGCACAAGGAGTGGCCCAGAGAGAAGCTGCTGCCCTTTGCTTTGGAACTGTTCCTCAGAGTCTTGTCATTATTCCACAGTGTCTGATGTGTTTTCTTTTCCTCTCCCAAATCTAACAGAGCTTTTTGAGAAAATTGACTGAAGTAGCTTCTGCTGCTGGTGGTGGTGCTTTTCTCTGTAGGTGAGGGCAGGTGATTTGAACCAAGAACGGAGTCCATTGTTAACACCCCAGCTTTGCCAAGTCAAGAAAACCATTCACAATTGGGCAGCCAGTGCTAAGCCATTTTCCTACTTTTGGAAAGCTCCCATCTTAAGAAATCCAAGAGCTACCTTAAGAAATTCAAGAGATTTTCCTCCATGAGAATACCAGCAGTACCATGTTTCCAGTGTTTTCCACTGCGTTTTCTGTGTCTTTGGTGCTTTTAAGACTTCCTCAGTGCCCATTGAGAATGAAATGACCTGTGATCATGTGATTTGAGAGCTCTGTGTTGTTTCTTGCCACATGAGTGTTCATGACAAGCTGGACACACCAGTCGTGGCTCTGTTGAGTTAAATTCATCCCAATTTTGTGCAAACAGCAGCCCCGAGATGCTGAGAAGAGCAAGCGCAGTGGCTGGGTGTGCATGCACACGCCTGGGGGCTGACTGCTGTGTGGGCAGAAGGTTTTGCACAGTTGTAATTCTTCACTCTCCCAAGCTGGAGAAAGAAATCAAATCTTTATTAAAAAAAACATATAGATCTAATGTGAAATGAAAAAATATCAAAATGAATGAAACAATACCTATTAATTTATCATGGATGTAATTTAACATCTATATACTATTGCCGGCCGGGGGTCCCTGTACAAATCACGAACGGGACAGGACTGCTGAGGAACGCGCCTCGAGCTGTTTGTTTTCCAGCATCAGTCTGATTACTTGGTTATGACTATGGGAAGATGCCAGCAGCTGACATCTGTGGCAGCAGGCAAAGAACTCAACGGCACAGCTTACTTGAAAAGTTTTTTGACCAATCACACAACGCAGAAGCATACTGACAGTAGTTCTATCCAACCACTATAAGCACACGTACCTTTTGTTAAAACAGTGCTTGCTTCTTTTGAATACAATACCTGCTTGCAAGCCTTAAAACACAATGCACTGAGCTCCATTATTAAGCTGAGAAGTTCCTAATATCTTGCCTGAGATACTTTTTTGAAGGTTAGCGAGTTATTCTAGCCAAGCACAAACACACAGGCCATTTTTCTATTTCTCCTTACTTTTCTACTTCTAAAACTCTTGTGCTGACAAATCCTATGGCTGCTGCTTAGCTCCAACCGCAGTTCTGCTTTCTCTGAGGTCTGCCTTTTGTAGCTTTCCCAAAACCCCCTGATTTGAAGGATTCCCACAATTCCCCCTCTCAGTACAACTAAACAGAAACCTTTGTATCCGTGTCATTTATTAACTACCTTGCATTTTATAGCTTTACTATAGTATACCTGCTTATTACTTGCCTAAAGCATCCTTTTTGCTCACATTAAGCCTTGCTATATTCCAACACAGCAATTTTATTGCTTTGAAAGTCCAGTCAGTTCAAAGGGCAAAAGTCATGTCTGATAGCAATTACAAGTCATTGTTCCAAAAAAGTCTCGCCTGTTCCAAGGTCTTAATTCAAAACCCCCCTCCATGTCTATACCTTCATCCACCATCTGTGTGAGATTTTGAGAATTCTCTGTGAATCCATTTCCTACCTCTCTCTCTTGTGTGATTAAAACTTCTTTGATCATGTTGTCCACCATTTGTCACAAACACCAATGTAAGCAAGGTATTACTACTAGTACCACTACCAAAACACCCAATCCATCGAGACCTATTCTACAAAGTTCCCTTTGGCCAAGGTGCAAAGCTCCATCCTTGGAACAAATCATTTAACCATGACCCACCATCTTCTTTTTTTGGAGCTGTCAAATCTTTCAGCTTTGTATGCTTCTCTGGATGGATTCAGAGGGATCAGACAGGTTCATGCAATACAATCCTTCAAATTCCTCACAACCATGTCCATGTGCCAGTAAAAGAAAATCAATTGCTGCTCTGTTCTGTAAGGTTGCAGGTCTGAAAACACTAACATCAGTCATCATGTCACTAATTGCAATGCAAGTAGCACTGTCTTCTTTCTCCAGCCAACACCCCAATCGCTATAATGGTTTCAATGCCTCACCCGAGGCAAGTGGACGTAGAAATTAATTTGATGTAACTCATTTTGCCGGGCCCTAGGGTCTGGAATTGCTATTACACTTTTTTTTATAATGATGGGCAAATCTTTTTTCTCTGTGTTTTCTCTTGAGTCTTTTTTAACAATAGGTGCTATCACAGTGAGTTGTCTGATGCTACACGGGCCACCTTTAATTTTTGAGGAATTCCCTGTCAGGCTCTACCTCCACAAATGAGCCAATATTGTGTTGCTAATTGTCGTGGGGACTCATCTAGGTCATCTACTTGTCAGCAGTTTCACCCTTAGGGGACACTGGGGTAGTACAATTGCACCACAAACTTGAGTATCTGTCCACAGGATGATGGGGAGTAACATTTAACTGTGGATCTCCCTGGTACTGAAACTCAGCACAAAATTCCATTAGAAATGAGCCAAGAATTCCAATTCTTGAGGTTCAGAAGGTGCTCTAAGAAGATCAGGGGCCCAGTGATGCCAGCTGGTTATGGGATTGGTCTCGTTGGCAGCCTCACACCAATATTTGTCATGACTGGGTATTGGCCATTCCTTGGCTGGCACTGGCACACCGACCAAACAGGTCACCAAGGGTTTGTCTGGGCTCAATTGGTCAAACATATGGTGTCTGAGCCTGCTGACTTGGCTAAAGCAAGGCAAACATTCATTTTTGGTTGATCTACACGCATATATGCACTGCAAAAGCAAGCAAGCAAAACCAGCAAGCGCCAGTATATAATTTGATCAAACTCCATGTTTCTGTTCAGCTGCTTTTTGGCAAAAGATTCCCCATCTCTTTCAGTTCTCAAGCAAATCTTTTAGCACTTGTTCAGGGACTGGCCAACTATAGGGCACTAAACTGTCCCTCTGACCTTCAGTTTTTACAAATTTGGATATCTTAGAATTCTTTTGAACAAAACGGACACCATGCTTTTGCTGAAAGAGCTCTATGATACAAACCATTTTCACAGTCTAAAGATCAACAATGAAACTCAAGATTTGTAGCTTTCACAGGTTGAACAGGGAACGTCTGGCATGAAGCGTAGTTTCTCCGTGCGGCTCACGTCTGCATGCTCATTTCCCTGCTGGTGGAATTGTCGGTGCGCTCTTGTGTATGAGACAGTTTCACGTCCTTTGCGGGGACCCACTTAGGTCTGGCACCTGTGCAAATAAATACAAGCATACCCCTTGCCCCAAGTGATTAGTGCAAATGGTCCTTCAATTTGTCCTAACTCAAGGTTTCTGATCAAAACGGGAGGATTTTCTTTCAGTTTTGCCTGTGTGCTGTTTGAAAAGTGCCTCAAACGTGGAGGATTAGGTCCCACAAAAGATCTATTCAAAATATAAAGACATCTAAAGCTTTGCTCTACCTTATCAGAGGTGTTGCTTGGGGAACTCCCCCTTTTGTTGACCTAGAATGGGTTTTAGAGTGTGGTGCATCCTTTCAACTATTGCCTGACCTGTGTGGGAATAGGGAATTCTAAAAGTGTGGCAAACATTCCAGTCCATCAGAAATGTCGCCACTTTTTGAGCTCTGCATGTGGGGCCATTTGTCGGTTTTTGCCTCATGGTGGATCAGTTTGGCGAGCTCTGGACCCCAGTGACACTGACAAGGACAAATGCAAAAGATGAGAGGCGCTCTTTCTTCTCGGGACCAAAGTCCCACAGCTTTAATGGAGAACAACTCCAGGAGAGAAAGGGAGCATCCAGGAGAGGAAAGAAGATGTCCAGGAGAGGAAAGAGAGCGTCCACCTCATGGCAGGAGATTTTAAACCCTGGGGGAGGGAGGGCGGTAGAAAGGAACTACCATAGGTCAACATATGTAAATCACTACACTGTAGTTTTCTGCATAAATTGCTGCACTTGTTGCAAACAAAATCCTAAAATCTCCCCAAACTCAACCATACAGTCCCAAATGATCACAATGAGGGAGAAAAACCACTCAACCCCCCTGTATACCCAGGCACCAGGTGTCACAGGGAGTACAAGCCCCTGCAATTACAAAGTCCACACACACAAGCTCACTGGGAAAGGAGTATCTCTTTATGAGGGGACAGAGTGCTCGCTTTTCTCAACACAACACACACCATAAATCACAACAGCATCCACCCACATCATCTCCCTCAAACATTCACACACTGAAAACACAACCACAATTACGACACACAGGAAAAATTGCAGCAACAAAACAGCATTTGCTCAATTCACCCCCAGAATTTCTAGCAGGTCCTTCTTGATACAGCAAATCCTTTCTGCCGGCAGCCAAACCCAAACTCAAACTGTACAGGCGTACGTTGTGCGCAGGACATCTCTGTGTGACTTAGGAACAGCCCTTCCCCTGCGTTTGCCTTACGGGTTACTTTATACAGAGTTAAACATTCCCTTTCTCCACAGTCCCAGCAGTCTTGTCTGTCCCCCACGAGGAACAGCCCAGAGCCAAGGTGCCTCCAGGAAAGGAATGTCCTGGCAGCACCCAGAGATGACCACAGCGCGGTTGCTCTCGCTGGAGCAGAGAAGCGCTCCTGCCACGGTCACTACAGGTCACCTGAAGCGTGTATTCAGCAGAACTGATCATGAGGTGAATGAGAAAGGAACAGTTCATGTTCCTGGTGTTTAAGCATTGTAGAGGAAGCTGTGAGCTTGGCCAGTGGCAATACAGTGTAGAGGGCCAGCTAGGAAGGCTGAAAAAGAAAACGATATTCATGCTTGCAAGAAAAAAAAATCAATGGCACAAGTGGTAATTTATTAATTTCCATCTCAGAGCTTTGAAGAACTAGAAATCAAGTTTTACAGAGAGAACGTTGTTTCCTACAGCATAGAGGTTGGAGCATTTAACTGAGAGCAAATTCCTGTACAGTTGAATTACACCACTGAATTTAGGTCACAGTACCTTAGAACTCTATTCCTAACAAATCTTATAATATCTACATAAAAGATGCAGTTGCAGAACAGGAAGGTCATCTTGCAATGGTGCCTGCAGAATCTGAAGTGAAATGGGCACCTTTGTGGCTGGGGAGCTGCATGAGCCAAAAGGAGCCAGGGGTGCTGGTGGCCTTGAGCAGCTGAAGATGAGGCAGCGTGTGGCCAGGGGGCCAAGAAGGCCAAGGGCATGGTGGCTGTGCCAGCAGCAGTGGGGCAGCAGGAGCAGGGCAGTGAGCGTGGCCCTGTGCTGGGCAGCGCTGCGGTCACAGCTGGAGTGCTGTGTGCACTTGTGGGCCCTGAGGAGCAGAAAGTCATGGAGGGGCTGCAGCGTGTGCACAGAAGGACAGGGGAGCTGGGCAAGGGGGTGCAGCACAAGGCCAGGGAGGAGGTGCCGAGGGAGCTTTAGCCTGGACAATGGGAGGCTCTTGAGGGGTCTTCAGCATCTCCGCAATGCATCCAAATATTTAGCCATGTTCAGACTGGACTTTCCCTCCCTTTTCGTTAGTTTGTACTTTACTTGGAGGAGGAGACCTATTCATTTTCTCTTTCTCCCAACTAAGGTTCTTTCCGCAATTATTTCTTGCCCTGATACAGCACTGGGAATGGTTCTGCTCAAAGTATTTTTTCCAAGGTAACACTTCTAGGGAATGCAGTATTTTTGTGTGAGAACACATCATTCTGTGCAGGGACCTTGGTGCAGAAGGAGCTGTTGTGTTTCTAGGCCAGGCAGCATGGCCTTACATATCACCTTTATATTAGCAGTGCCTGTGCCTTTCTGCAGCCCTGGGAATTAATGTGTGTTGTGTTTGGGAATTGAGCATGAGATCAATGCCCTTGCATTCCAGCTGCTCCTCATGGATCACAGGAGCTGGGAGGGGCTGGGCTGCAGTTTGGATTCCAGGCACTTCAGCACCATCAGTGTGCTCTTGTCCAAGACAAGACCTTGGCCGAGCACAGATGCACAAAGAGTGCAATTCCCAGTGCAGTGCTCTGGGTCTGACTGCATTCCATAAGGACCCACATGCTCCAGATGCCCCAAGAGTGTGGGTTACTGAAGCAACAGGAAACCAATCTCAGGACTGCAGCTGATCATGGCAAGGGCCACCAAGTCTTGATCTGTGCAGCAACAGAGGACAGTAAAGAGAGATCATAGTAGTGAGATCTATCTCTCTATCTTTCTTCCTATCTATCTATCTATCTATCTATCTATCTATGTAACATTTACATAATTGAATCTTCCTGGCTCAAGTCTAAGGCAGTTGGAGGTGCAAAGATCACCTAAAGCCGCAACCCTTTCAGGACAGGATTAGAGACATGTTCCCTCGACTGACTCTGAGCAGGCAGAGATGTTTCCCCCTCCAGATCTGGTGGTTTTTCCCCCCAGACTTGTTTTCCTCCTCCAGCCTCTTGTGCCCTGAAGTCCCCAGTTAATTCTTTAAATTTCTGCCTCTCCTAGAGAGGTGGAACAATTCCATGTTTGGGTGGTGTTTGGTGACTCTGGTCATATGTGCCATGCATTACATGACGCATGGTTTCCTTCACTGGCATCCCCAGGCCTGTGTAAGTGCATTCGTGCATGGGGCCTTAGGGGAGTCTCTGTTTCTGCTGATCAGAATTCTCAGTTGACAAAAGAGGGAGAAGAAACACCTTGGTCCTCCTGCATATACTGAGGTGGCCATAAAGGCTCTGCGACCTCCATCAGAGATCTTTGCACGCATCCTCATCTCCTGAATGACCAGGTTTTCTAACAAGAGTGTGGATGTCAGAAAGGCAGGAAGGCTGGTGCAGGCCTGAAGAGAACTCCAGAAGTTTCACTCACAAGGAGGGAGCTCACCCAGGAAGCCACCTGCAGAGCCAGGATAGAGATGTGGGACAGAGCAGGGTGTCGGTCACTACTGAAAGACAAACAGGACATGGCAGAAGCAGAGGGAGGCCCTCACCAGATCCTTGAGAAATGCCACACCTTCCCTGTCAGCTGCCTGAGAGGCTCTTGCAGCTTCAGTCCCAGATGGCCCCTGATTGTAGGGCCAGGGTCACTTTGGAATCTGTGCCTCCCCTTGAACACAGAATGACCCAGCAGAGCAGCAGCACAGTACGTTGGGAACGTGTGAGCCCAGCAGTTTTTGAGTCTTGGCCCACAAAGGTCATATGGGAAGCTGAAACCCATCTTCTCTTGCTTTCTGTGCAGGTGCTTCTAGAGAGAGAGCAGGAGCAGACTGCTTCATCAGAGATGACATGCCAGACTCGGGGAGAGCTCTTCCCAGCCCGAGAGCAGGAAGAGCAGCTCGGGCAGCAGGTGGAAGTGCCACAGGAGAAAGGCCAGGTAAGCCTGAATGGCCAGGGCACAGAGGGAAGGGCAGGAAGAAGGGCATAAACCACAGCTCTTGGTTTATGCCCTGAGGAGGCCAGGAATCCCACAGGCACTGAAAGCACAGAGCCTTGGAATCTGCAGAGAACAGCTCTGGGACAGGAGGGTTACATTGGAAGCAGATGTGGGTAGGGAAGCAGAAAGAAGTGGCTGAATCAATGTGATTTTGAGGCTGTAAATAAAAAAAAGCTGAGCCTGATGGCAGCTCCCAGTCACTTGCTCTGCTTTTTTGTGTACAGAAGATCAAGGTAGAACCACAAGCAGAGCTGCCCGAAGCTCAGAGTGACATGGCAGTGAAGGGGAGGAACAAGGAAGACATGAGAAGAATTCAAGAGAAGAATCTCGATCAGCAGAGGGGCGATCAACACAACCAGGTGAGTGAAAGAGTGGCAGCCACTCCTCTCATGAAACATCCTCTCACTTGTTTTTTAGAGAATATGAAGGAACAGCTTGATGCAGAGCTTCAGATAGCTCACAGTATGGTCAAGGCAAGGCAGAAGCGGCTGGAGGAGGAAATGAAAATCATCAGACAGAAACTTAATGTCTTCTGTCAGTCTCTGCAAAAGCAAGTGTATGAAAGAGGGATGCAGCCACTGCAGTCATCAAAGTGGTGTTTTCTGCCCTTCTTGCCTTTCCACTCAGAGCAGCAGCGAGTAGGGTGATGCCTCTGAGTGCCATCCTGCTCTAGTGTGTATCACAGTCACTCTGAGGGACATTCCCTGCTGTGCTGAATCTCAACTGCGGCCTGCACAGTGAAACTTGTCCTTTGGCCTTTGGGCCAGCAGTCATCCAAATTGATTCCTGCTGGCCTGTTCCTGCTCCTCTTGTTTCTGGAGGTGTTTTTACAGTGGAATGTGGTGACCCAGATGGAGGATTGAAACAAGCTGTTGTATCCCCTGTCAATCTGTTCTTTCCCTTTCCTCACAGTCGATGACTCCTGGCTGACACCGGGCAACCTGCACGGACTTCCAGAGAATGTCTGGCAGTGAAGGACCCCAAGTTAGGAGTGAGGCACAGGAACAGTGCCCACCAGAAATGCTCCAGGTCCAGCGCATCCTGGGCTCTGAACCTGCTGCCGCAGCAGCATCACCTCGAGGAAGCTCTTCTGTGACACCGGGGAACTCGAGCTCGGGCAGTTTTTTCATCTCCCTGGAACAGTAGACTGAGGAGAAGTACCTGGAGATGCTGGGTACGTCTGAGCTGTTTCTTGTCTCAGGGACAGTGTGTCGTGTGCAGGTGCCAGCAGAGGTGTACCAAATGCTCCTCCTGAGTTTGGTGCCACAGGGCCATTTAGGACTCCCTAGAAGAAGCGCTGTGCTCTGAGGCAGCGAGAGAGCGCTCTGGGTGTTCCTGCTGCCTCTGAGGGCACCTTGGACTGGCTTGGGTTTGCCTGAGCTTCCCTCTCTGCTGAAGGCTGAAGCAGGGATTGTTCTTGTTCAGCAGAAGGCTGTGACCTAGCAAATGATCTAGAAGTGCTGTGTGCTAGTGGCCAAACTGAACAGAATTTTTAGCTTCCTAAATTCTCCCTAGACTCCTGACTTCCCACCAGTCATCAGAGCAAAAAAAACTTCAGAGAAATGGACTGGCTTTGGAATTTTGTCTTTTCGGTTGGGTTTTTTTTTTTTTGGGGGGGGGAGGGTGGGGTTGTCTTTGTGCTGTTTATTTTTGGTGGGGGTTTTTTGCTGTGTTTTTCTCCATCCTGAAGGAGCCCTTCTGCCCCACCTCTTACTGATGTCATTTCTATGACTGTTACCACTACTACATCTGCAGTTTATTTTCATGAGAATGCTATAGTTTTGTCAATAAAAGAATACTATCTTTTTTGTCAATAGGAACTACTTAGAAAGAACTTCAGGTTAAAGGACAAATAGAGAGCACAAGGTGTTTTCCATGTGCTCCCAAAGAAAAAAGCTGTATCTTTATAACAACTTTGAATAAAAGTTTTCTAGGTTTATGCTTCTCAAGGTGTGTCCAAGAGACACATCCAAGTGGCAAGATCAGATAAAACTGTACTGCAGGCATTTCTCAGGAGAGAGCCTCCAGCCCAGTCATGGTATATTCCTCAGATTCATGGCACTTTTCCATACCCGATTCCCACTCTTTGCCACGACTGTTAAAATCCTACGCATTGGCCCAAGCCCTGCTCAGATCAGTCTCTAAGAAAACACATCAAGTCCTTTGTGATTCTGCAGCACAACCCAATGAATCTGCTTCTTGCCCATAACAGCTGCCAGTGCTGTGCTCTCAGGTAAGACCTGGTGGGGCTGAGACAAGAGCCCAGTGGATTCTGTGTCTACCATCACCTGTTGGGACAAAAAGGGCACTGATCCACACCTCGATGGGGCTGATCTCAAAGCCCATCCTGTTGTGTCCTGAATGGGGGCAAAAGCTTGTACGTGGCTCAGGCTGGCTCTGGCTTCTTCCCATCAGTGCCTGTCAGTGCTCATGCTTGGGCTTTGCCAGCCTTGTTGTGGTCGCTGCCCTGCCCCTGGGGGCTGGAGGGACTGCAGAGGCTGGAGCCTTCCTTAGCTGGGAGGGTCCCGCTGCTGCCCGGCTGCTGCAGCGCGGAGCTGCCTGAGGCTGCAGCCCCTTCTCTGGGCCGGCTTCTGCCTCGCACGGCCTGGACTCACAAGAGGGTCAGCATTGCGGAGGTCAGGTATATATGGGAAATATATATCCAATTGTGTCAGGAACCCACGCATTACCGAGGAACCCACTTGCCGCAGCAACTACGTCCAGATACGGACAACACTGGATAAACCAGACCAATGAAGAGCCTTTTTTTTATATTTTCAGCACATCAGTCTCAGGACACTGTTAGACAATGGAGACAGGATGTTGCCAGCTCGCTGATCCACAGGGAATGCCAAGGAGGTGGAGCATTACAGCAAAGCATAAAACCATCTAAAGCCTAGATTTCAGCCAATCATACACAGAACAACACATATTGACAAGTATTCTATCCAATCTTATAAAACACACGTCATGGTAGTTAAAACAAAGACTGGTTAATAAGAGACAAAGAACAGAGCTCTATTCATGCTAACTTTCTAAAGATATACATTAAATAACCTTTTTGCCAGCCATAAGCCAATTCTACAGAGGCCTATTGTTATTTGTCAGGTATGCTCTACTGTTTAGGAAACTTTTCTGCTGTATTTGCAATGCTAACAAAACTTCAGTCTGAGGCATATACTTTTTTAACCATTTCATAAAAACCCTCTAACTTTATGGATTCCAACAAGCATCTCCTCTGGGCAGCTCTCTGTGTCACAGGGGTGCCTGAGGAGCACTGCTGTCCTCTGTGCCTGTGCCCGCCGTGCTGAGTTGGGAAGATGGGGACGTGTGCGGTGCCGAGAGGGCGAGTGCAATGGGAGCGACTGATCCGCGCTGTCAGGGTGAAGCGAAGCGGCGTGGTTCTTCACGCAGGGCACGGGCAAGGGCGTCTTTGAGCTCAGCCTGCTCATAAAGGGTGAGGGTCCTGATGATGAAAGCCCCGTCACAATTGGTTCTGGCATGAGCTGCTCTGGTTTACAACTGGGAAGGCATTCTATTGGCAAACTGCTGAAAGCTGGAGAAAATGTCCTCCTCTCCTGGAAATTCACAGCCCTGTACTTTGTTTCCTCTCAAGAGAACTCTTCAAAGAAATGTACAAAATCAGTCTCTGTGCCAGCCATCTGCACTGCAAGGCTGCCTGTCTTGTTACTGTCATTGTTGCTGTTGATGTTACCCAGCTGACCCCAAAGGGCTCAGAGCCCCCGACAGTGGGGCTGCCTTTTGTATCTCCTGGAAGCTGGGATCTCCGCTTAAAGTCAGTATCTTGCATTTGAGCCAGGGGAGAGATGACTCTCTGTTCTGTCATCTGTGAGAAGAGAGGAGCGTGAGGAAGAGGCCATTTCCTATTATGTAGAACCACATTTCTTTTCACATCTACCACCACATCTTCGAAGGAATAATCAAAATATTTTATAGTGACAGAGGGGTTCTAAGTCACAGCCATCAAATTAAAATGGGACAATTCAACAGCACTCTAGATGGATATGAAGTTGATTTTCCTCCCTGGCTGCTATCAGCAAGCAAGGTTGTTTTGGCAAAACAGAGCTTTTAGTGCTTGAAAGCACTGAAATGGAATAGCTGGAAAGTGACAGCAATGCCATTGCTACTGTTGATGTAGGAAACTCAAAGTGGATCACAATCCCATCCAGGGCTGCAAAAGGGCAGGAAACGTTGTGCAGAAGCATCTTTGCTTGCCGGGAAAAGAGAAAAATCAACAGGCCTTCTCTTCCTAACAAAACAAGCCAACAAGCCACATGATGGAATCGTCAGCCACTCCACTGTGTAAAGGCTTTGGATGCAGTGAGGGCATGTTTGGTGGTGAAACAGCCCTTGTGCTGAGCACTGTCATGCAGGGATTGATGAAAGTCTGTCTGAAGGTGCCTCAAGAGCCTCTCACTGTCGAGGTTAAAGCTCCCTCAGCACCTCCTCCCTGGCCTTGTGCTGCACCCCGTTGCCCAGCTCCCCTGTCCTTCTCTGCACACGCTGCAGCCCCTCCATGACCTTCTGCTCCCCAGGGCCCACAAGTGCACACAGCACTCCAGCTGTGGCCGCAGCGCTGCCCAGCACAGGGCCACGCTCACTGCCCTGCTCCTGCTGCCCCACTGCTGCTGGCACAGCCACCATGCCCTTGGCCTTCTTGGCCCCCTGGCCACACGCTGCCTCATCTTCAGCTGCTCAAGGCCACCAGCACCCCTGGCTCCTTTTGGTCCACGCAGCTCCACAGCCACAAAGTTGCCCATCTGACTTCAGATACAGCAGGCACCATTGCAACATGGCCTTCCTCTTCCGAGCAACACAAGTCAGCAGTCGAGGACTTGCAGCTTCACCCCCCCTCCGGGCTCCAATGCACTTGCCCAAGTGGCAGACTACAGCACAAAACTGATCAGCAGAAACTTTCCCCTACTGCTGTTTGCGCCTTCTCAAAAGCCAAAAGGCAGTTGGGCCAACAGTAATTCTACAAGTTAGAAACGACTCAATAAAAATGCAGAACACTTCCACAAGTTAAGGCAGTTAAGGCACCTTTCCAAAAGAGAAAACAAACCAACAAAACCTTTTGACCTTCAGCACTACCACTTGCGCCCTTGGCCGTAACTCTGCAGAAGCCCAGAGATGGAGCTTCCCTGAGCCAAGCAGCCAGAAGCTCAGCTGCAGCCCCCAGCTCCGTGCTGCCTCAACAGGACAGGTCATAGGCCAATTTCCAACTGTCACTGCCTGCAGGAAAAGGCCGTGTCCTACAGGACTCCAGCACTCAGCATCCTTGGCCAGACACAGCAAGTGCTGGCCGCTCAGAAACTTGCACCTCTGCCTTGCACTAAAGACAACACCTCCCACAACAGGCACTTACAGGTACAGAGTATTGTGGTGTGACCCCTCCATGGAGCTGGTGGACTCACCATTCCTGCAAGCCTTTGAGAAAAGACTGAATGTAACACTGGGTGCCATGCTTTAGTTGAGGTGTTAGGGCATGGCTTGGACTCGATCATCTTAAAAGCGTCTCTCTTCCAAGCCACTGATTCAGTGATTCTGTCACTGAGGGAGCTTTTCCTGCAGCCCTGGAAAGGGCTGTGGGGGCCCTTGGCCGAGGATGGGGATCAAGGCTCCTGGAAAAGCAGCGAAGGCTCAAGGCGAAGGCTGAGAGGGCAGAGCTGCCCCAGAACGGCCCAGAACCAGCCTCATGTCCTCCTCCTCAACCTGCGCCCTCTGCGCTGCCCTTTGCGGCGCCGGCGGCTCCTCTCGCTGCGGGGCTCCAGGCCGTGCTGGGGGCCGGGCCCCTCGTCTTCGGGAAGCGCCGGAGCCTCGGAGGCGAGCGGCTGCTGCTGTGGCCGGCAGGGGAGAGCTGCGGCTGC
The DNA here is from genome assembly GCF_028551555.1 of Melozone crissalis. Taxonomy (NCBI): domain Eukaryota; kingdom Metazoa; phylum Chordata; class Aves; order Passeriformes; family Passerellidae; genus Melozone; species Melozone crissalis. Next base: position 12,439,145 of record NW_026535783.1, on the reverse strand, counting down.
GGCCCCGGGCATGGCGAGCTGCCGCTAAGGCCGGCTCCTGCCTCGGTTCCTGCCTCTGCTCTGGGCTCTGCTCCTGCCCTGTGTGCACAGACACGGCAGAGGGCTGCCCGGCAGCTCCGTGCCGCTCCGCAGCGGGCCCGGCCGAGCTGCTGCTCTCTGCGGCCTCTGCCCGCCGCTGCCGGCCCCGCCGCGCCGCCGCCTGCCTCTGCCGCAGCCGGGCCCACACGAGAGGCAGCACATTGCGGCCGGCTCGGAAAAGCCCTGCCCGCAAAGCGCCCACCACAGCCTCGGCCTCAGGGCACAGGCTGTCGGCGTCCTCGCAGCTGCGAGCCGGCCCGGGCCGCCTGCCGGCCTCGGCCACAGCTCCCGCCCGTGTCTCCATGGCCGCGGCTGCTCAGCACAGCGGGCTGAGCACAGCCAGCGCCAGCAGCAGCTCCTCACGGGCCCAGGCTCCTGGCGCTCCAAGCCCGCCCAACCCCGAATTCCAGCCCTGAGGGGCTTGGCGTCTCAATGCATCCCCTGGGGACAGCAGAGTCGGCCGCTGAGATCAGCCCATGGTGACTCCACCAAGTGACCCATGGAAAATTCACCAAATCCTCCTCAGAGACAAGAAAAAACTCCCATGGTGCCTGACAGCCCGAAGCAACTGCCAATTACAGGTCATTCCATCCATGTAGTAAAATAGACTTTTGCATTAAAGCAAAAAAGAGTTAACTAAAAGGAGGCCAGGAACAAACAACAAATTATTTGAACTCATGCTTCTTGTGTCTGTTAAAAAGGCCAAGAAAATGCAGTCTTTGCTCTTCTGACACAGCCCTCTGTTCATGATGTGGGATAGTGAGTGATGATGTGCAAGAGCTGATGGAAAGAACAGGGACACAGCAGGCACAGCGCCAACCTGAGCTGATGGAAAGAACAGGGACACAGCAGGCACAGCGCCAACCTGACAGAGGTATGATCTCTGGCACTGGAACTGAAGGAGAAGAGTTTGCAGGCAGGACAAAAAATGGCTCTTTGTTTCACCTCTTCTTTCAGTGCTGCTAAAAATGTAGCCTGGAGCAAGCTGGGACCACCAGAGCTTGGAGCCCTTTCCAGGCAGAGCTGCATCTGCTGAAGGGGCAGAGGGAGCCCAGCAGGGATCAGACACAAAGCAGCAGGGGACTGAGGAGCCCCTGTGGTGGCAGTGAGCAGCCTCAGGCTCTGCTCACTGCTGGTGGCATTTTCTATTGAACCACCTCCAAGGACTTCTGCTTTGCTCTGTATTTTTAAGTGTTTTATCCCTTGCAGGTTTTTTTTTGTTTTGTTTTGTTTTGTTTTGTTTTTTGGGTGTCTTTTTGTTTGTTTGTTTTGGGTTTTTTTTGCTCGTGTCCTGTACCTTTATTTCTCCAAATTTTCCTACCCTGTCAGCAGCAGCCCCTGTTCAGAACTGGCTCTAAAATATCAGCAAAGCAGCTGGCAACAACAATGGGTGGAATGCTGTGACTCAGGAATACTTATGCCAAAGCCCTGCCGGTGCCTTATGATTTGTTAAGATCTCCTTTTCTGTGGAAAAGCTAGTGAGCAATGGAGGTTTTTTGCCTAAGAGCCCCTGAGAAGCAAATGTTGTACTGGGATTCTCATGAGTGTACCCGTTAACTTCATTGCAGCAAAACAGAAAGTAAGGTCAGGGTAGCAGAGCAGCTGGGAGCTGGTCACTCCCTGCAAAGGGCTGGTGTAGGATGTGGGAACACCACATTCCAGGATGGGCCAGAAGGGTAAATGTGCTCAACGCACTGCAGGTGAGGTTTGGGTTCACTCAGAGGGCAGTCAGGGCTGGTGAGCACTGAAGATCCAGCTGCAGTCCCCATCCATGTCCCTTTCAGTGCTGGCTTTAGGGTGTCTGCAGCCTGGATCCAGAGCGCCCTGGGAGGCTCCTGTGGCTGCCTTTGCACCCAGGCTGAGGATGCCCAGGAGCCGCCGAGGCCGGCAGTGGGGACCAGGGCTGGGGCTTGTGGCCTGGCAGGTGTGGCTCTGGGGGCTGTGACATGCCAGGGCACGGGTCGCTGTCACTGCCCTCCGGAGCCCTGGCTAGCTCTGTGATGTTCCAGGGACAGTGGCAAGAATGAGGAACAGGTTAGGTTGGGGTTTTGCCTGAGCCAGAACCTCTAGGCCAGCTGCCCAGCAGTAGAGACCCCTAGAGGACCGAGTGAAGGAGGCAGAGACAGCTCTTCTGCAGTGTAAAGTGCAGCTATTTTATCAGGAGAGGCAGGGGAAAGATTAGTAGGAAAAACTCCCCTAAAAACCCTCCAGCACCCTTCTGCACGGGCTTTTAAAGTCTTTCAAAACAGGGGGGTGAACACCATATAGTAACCAAAAAGCGACTCTCGGGGTGTTGTTTTAAGGGCTACAACAAATCAGAACAAGGGGAGGAGAGAGGGTTGGGATAGGGATAGGGGTGAGGGACAGGGAGCTTTCTGGAACAAACGGTAGGCTTTGGGCTGATGGATGGGCCCAAGGGGCCGGGCTGTCTTGACAGACAGGGAAAAATCCGGTGAGGAGGGAGGGAATTCCTTGAGGGACACTTGGGTAGGAGGGCATAACACAGGGGAGAAACTAACTGCAATAAATTGGGGAACACTTGAACATACCGCAAGCTAACAGAACATTTGACTCGGAAACTAAGGCACTGGAACACAGAAATTCAGGGTTTCAGCAGCCGAGAGGTGGCACAATTAGAACCCGCAGCAGCTGGTGAAAGCCATCTCTGTCCTTCAGGTTCCTGCTGTGTGGGAAGGTGCTGCGAGTTGTGGTGGCTGCACTCCCCCTTTGCTGGGAGGATGATCTGTACCAGGGGAGAGCAGAAAGCTGCCGTGGTGAGCAGAACATGCTCAGAGCATTCCAGTTCAGAGAATGGCACTGCCCCTGAAGGGCAAAAAGCTTGAAAGCATAGAATTTTGTGCAGAACCGTTGCACAAATTTTCTCTTCTAGAACATGCCCATTTTTGTATTCTGTAGATGAATACTCTGGGTTTTATAGAATGCATGGGGTTTTTTCTTAAGGCTTTCGGGAGATCTCTCAAGTTTATTTCAATTTGCATTTTACATCCAGCAGGTATACAGATTAATTTTTTTTGACTGTAACTTTGTGCCCCAGCTCTGTTAGAGGACGTTCCCTGTCATTGGTGCAAGCAGCCGGAGAGATAAATACTGATTGATTTGGGGGCCACAGTCTTGGTAAATGCAGAAGTGGTTCAATAACGTGACATGAGGGAGTTCCCTCAGAGCAACTGGGATGCCTGAAAGAAGTGAACAGCTCACCACAGCCCGGCCCGCTCGGCTGCTTTTCCTTCTGACCCTCCTGGGGAGGCTCTGACATTTCCTCTTCCCTGATGGAAGTGCAGCTGCTGCCAAGGGAAACGTCCCCATACTCACTCAGTGTTCCCTTTGCTTGCCGGATGCCCCACCTGCTGTCGCTGTCCAGGAGAGCTGCTCTGCACGGGAGGAGGAGCCCGAGGGAGAGGCTTTGAAGATGGGGCAGCTGGGATCCCTCTGCTTGGAGCTCTGTTTAAAGATACACGGACTTGCATGTGAACAGCGATTATTACATGGACTTGTACTCATGTAGCCAGCTATTTGTACAGGCCTATTTCTGTACATATGGTATCAGATTTATGAATATACTGTGTATATATGTACGTATAGATACCTGCACATATATAGGTTTTCAGTCTCATCTTTGTGTGTATATGTATCTAGTTCTTTATGAGTATTGTAATATCTGTGTTTAGTTTTCTGTATGTATACAGTTGTGTAGGTATCTATTTCTATTGATGTATTGATGTAGTTTTGGTCTTTATAAATAGCTATATTGGTATTTGTTTTGGTCTATATGTTATTTTATATTTTTATAGATGTGCACTGATGTATTTCTATATCAATTATGTTTACATATATATCCAGATACATTGCTGTATATTTGTATTGATGCAGTTGTACAGATATTTAGATTGGTACTGCTGTTTGTCTATGTATAGATAAGTTTGTTTTATGTATCTCTTTCTTGAATGTAATAGGTAACATTTAATCTGTATTCACATCTGTATATTGTAGTGGTTATTTATGTATTCAGTTCTATTTAAATGCGTCTGGAGTGGTATAGTGGTGGAATTCCATTTGTAGAGTACTTGGTATTACAGGGAAATACTGATGTTTTCATATTTGTATATGGGCTGTATGTTTGCCATAATACGCAATAAATTAAGCTGTTAATTTTCCCTTGATCTCTGTGTATAGTGAGTGTTTGTAGAGGTTTGCAATAAATTAGTTTTTGTAACAGAAGTTGTTATTTGTATGTTTTTGAATAGCGTGGTGTAACAAATACATAAATTACTTTTTAAAAATTTAACAGAGATGTGTATAGTTCTGTTTTGTCAGCGCTGGTGTAGCAATTGGTAAGAAATGCCATTTGTCAAGTGAGATGGATGTGTTGTAATTTGTGCTACCCAAAGCCATGGGCAGATGTAAATGCTGGAGGATTTTGGCCATGCAAATCTCCAGCCATGCCCAGCACATGCCCCACCTGCACTCAGGCTGGGCAAGGGAAGCGCAGATTTGGGCTGGCAGCAGAGCCCCACGTTGGCTCAGAACTCACTGCAGAGGCCTGCTGGCTGAGAAAAAGATCAGGGATACATTTTATATATTCTATTTATTACAGTACATATACTAAAATATATATTATGTGGTGTATTGTAGAAATCCTTTAAATCAGAGGGTTTTGGGAAAGCTGCTCCTCAGTGAAGAGGATTTCTAGGCTAGAGGAATATAAAAATAAAAAGAAGACCATGGACAGTGCCATTGCCAGAGGCCCAGGCTGTTCAGAGGAATGGATCGTCCCCTTCGCCGTCTGTAGCTGATACCCCTGTCAGTAATAAGTAGCAACTCCGGGGGCAACGAGATGGGAAACCATCTCTCTAAACCAGAATGGGGCATCTTTTAATAGCTTGAGGCAATTTTACGGGGTAAAGGACGTTCAGACATCTCAAAACGTGAACTAAAAGACTCACTAATCTGGGTAAAAGTGAATACTCAAAATACAGACTTGAAGTCTGATTTTACCTTTGATTTCTGGGACCAGATAAAGTGGAAAATTCACAATCTAGTCTCTCTCAAAAAGGAAGAGTCTTTGGTCAACATTATGCCTGTCTCCAGAGCTTTAATGGAGAGCTTTGATCAGAGTGATTGTAACAGAGACTTTCTCAAACATCAGAACAGAACACCTTGCTCTGAGACTTTAATTCTGAGTGGTGCTGGACCTTCATCCTTCTCTGTGGGGATCTTGGATTTTGTTCACGGTGTCCTGGCACGTCCAGGGTTTCTCCAGGCCGTGTGCACAGCACCCCGAAGCCCGGAAAAGGGGAATCAGATCAGCTTCCAGCTTTGGTCGTGTTCTCTGCTTTTTCCAGGATTCCCTGAGTCATTGACGCTGCAACCAGGCATCATCCCAACTCCTCCAGGAAATCATCCACCTCCAGAATTCTCAGAAAAATGCTTGGGATTTTTCTTGCATTCCAAGAGTTTGGGGGGATCATGGAATGTGTTCAATGGACGCTGGGAATCAAACGGGTCCAGGAGATTAATGTTTGGGGAAGCTTTGCAAAAGAGGAGCTGCTGTTTCTGTGCTCTGCTGCTCTTCTGAAAAAGATGCGGCCGGATCTTATTCTGAAGTTGTGCAGGTGGGGTCAGCCAAGGGGGGCTCTGGACCCGCTCTGCCTGGCCGAGGGGCTGCAGGGTCACTCCTGTCACTGTTTGCCCTTCCCAGGAAGTCACCCCTCGGATCGGGCTCAGGCTGGCAGTTTGCTTTGGAGCTCTGAGGACTCTTTTCATGTAGATTCCTCTGCCAAAACTTTCCAGGACATTCACCACTTTTGGCCCCCCAGCCTTCAGTTACAGCAGGTGGGGGGGCTTTGGATTTGGCTCTGCCTGCAGGGGAGCGGGCAGGGGAGAGGACAGAGGTGGAGGGGGGCAGCCAGGGCTTGAGCAGGGCAGGGATGGCTCTGCCCAGAGAGGTGGATGGGGTGGAGGTGGGAGAGCTCAGGAAAGTTGCTGTGGAGGCACAGACAGTTCATTCAGAAGCCTTGAAGCCTGTCTCATTGCCATTGGGGTCAGGGGTGGGGGGAAGCATGCTGAGATTGCTCTTGGACCTGAGAGTTTTCCAGCTGTATCCCTGCAGGCAGGGATACCGTGTGGAACCTGTCACAGTTCATTTGAAAGTGTCGCAAATACAAAGTCAGGATGTGCAGCTGGAGAGCAGCCCAATTTATAGGAATTGAAAAAGATCCAATTTAGTGAATCCAGACGTGAGTTAGCAGGCTCTGGCTTTCTTCCTGTCGCCAAGAACTTGGAGCTCTCCTCCCCAGCCCTTCCTGGCAGGGCTCCCAGGAAAGTTGCTGCGGCGACACTACTGCCAAGTGACACCGTCCGGGGGCTATTTACAGACTATGAACGAGACAGGGCTGCTTTGGAAGGTGCCTAGAGCTGTTTATTTTTGCGCATTGCTCTCATTACATGATTATGCCAATGGGTAGATGCTAGCAGCTCACAATCAAGGCAGCAGGCCAAAAAAAGTAATGTTACAACCTACTTTATAAGCTTCTTGACCAATCACACAAAACAAAAGCATATTGACAGTAGTTCTATCTAATCACCAGAAGCACATGTAGCTTTGGGTAAAACAATGCTTGCTCATTTGGAATACAATACCTGTTTTTAAGACACAAGGCAAAGAGCTCCATTCTTAAGCTTCAACCTTCCTAATATCTTGCTAGATAAACTTTCTGCAGCTTAGAGAGCTATTCAGACAAGCATTAACACACAGGTTTATTGTTCAATTTGCCCTTGCTTTTTCTACAGTTTAAATAATTTTTCTGCTGACCTATCTCATGACTTTTACTTTAGCTCTACACACAATTCTGCTGTGTCTGAGGCCTGCCTTTTGCAGCTTTCCAAAATCCTCTAATTTTATGGATTCCCACAGTTCCTCCTCTATGTTCACCTCAAAAGAAACCTTCATAATTGTGTCATTTATTACTTGCGTTTTGTATAAATACTATAATATTTTTTCTTATTATCTGCTTAAAGCATGTTCTTGCTGGCACTAAGCATTGCTGTATTACAACACAGGAATTTAATGCTGTGAAGGTCCAGTCAGTGGAAAGGGCATAAATTATGCCTGACAATAGTTACAAGTCATTGTTCAAAAAACTCTTGTCGATTCCAGGGTCTTAACTCAAAACCTTCTTCCATTTCTATACCTTCGTCCACCATCTCTGTGAGATTTAACAAATTCCCTGTGAATCCATTTCCTACCTCTCTCTCTTGTATGATAAAAACTTCTTGGACAGTTTTGTTCATCATTCGTCGCACACACTAAAGTATGCAAGGTATTACTATTAATATCACTACCAAAACACCCAATACATGGAGACCTATCTTGCAAAGTTCCCTTAGCCAAGGTGCAAAGCTCCATTCTTGGAACAAATCATCTAACCAGGGCCCACCATCTTCTTTAATTTGGGCTGTCAAATCTTTCAATTTTTGTATGCTTTTGTGGATAGATTCAGAATGATCAGCCAGGTTCATACAATATAATCTTTGAAATTCCTCACAACCATGTCCTCGTGCCAGTAAAAGAAAATCAATTGCTGCTCTGTTTTGAAGGGTAGCATGTCTAACACTATTAACATCGGTCAACATGTCACTGATTGCAGTGGATGTGCCATTAGTTTGTTTACTCAGCCAACATCCAATCCAATCTAATTGTTTCAATGCAATTGCTGAAGCTGATTGGGTAAAAAGAAACCTGCTGAAACCCTTTTCACAGCCTTCAAAGGCATGAAATCACTTCTACAGTTCTCATCATAATGACGAGAACTTGGAGCTTTTTGGCAGAGTTCATAGGACAGCTGATTGCTGTGACAACACTACCTGTTCTTCTTGATCAGATACTTCTCATCAAGAGTGTTAAAAGGGAAAAACGAAACACAGTATAAATCAGCAATAAACCTTCCATTGCAACTACCTAATTAGTCTAATATTATTTAAAATATAGAAAAAAATTGGATTCAAATAAACACTTCCTTGCATTACCTGTAAGATATGCTCATAATGATACAAATCCAAAATGCAAAACTCTTTCTCACCATGGTATCAAAGAACTTAGAGGAAGCAAAAATATCTTTATAATTTTACCTATCAGCCTCCAACTGTAACACAGGTGCTAACAGCTTGCAGTAAGCTCACTTCTCCAAAACATCTTGCTAATATGCAAGTCAGTGCTTTTGGAAAGCAGCTTGCAGGTTCTTAAAAAAAGTTAGGAAAAACATTTGGACATAATTTGGGAAAGGCTTTGGGAGAAAATTTGGGACAAAAAATGGAAAAGCTTGAAAAGGCCTTGAAGCACACACAAACATTTTCTAAAAATCTGTTGGTACTGTACAGTTGGACTCTGATTAAAAGGCTTGTGGCTTTGCTTGTGGTAAAGCAGGACACATGAGAAGAGATTGTCCTACAACAACAATCAAACCTAAACCACTTTCTATTTGCCCTCAGTGTAGGAAAGGGAAGCATCTTGGTAAGTACTGTCGTTCTCAATTTGACATCGATGGCAAAGCTTTGTCGTTAAACTCAAAAAAGAGCGCGGATTATCACCGCACCTCGACACAAGCAGTGACCTCCTTACAGTCAATTACCCAGTCAAATGGCATTGGTACCTCAGTCATTTATCCCTCAGTCATCCATCCCTCAATGGTGTCAGGTCAATACCCTCATGGACAAGGTTTGAATTGGCCTCCTCAGAATTGATACGCCTTTTAAATAATTTCTGTTATGAAAGTATTTCTACGGCAATTATCAGGTTTTTTCAGAAAAGACAAGAGCTTTTGATTTTAGGCAAAGCTAGCAACAAAATTTTCAGACTTTCAATCCTTCCAGCTGTTGTTTCAATAAATTGTAACAATAAGCTAATATATTTATCTCCTGCATTTAATGTTCCTATAGTGACTCCACCAAAAACACCTATAGCTATTGCATTTCTTTTGCCCATGAGTACAGCCAAGCAAAACAATTTTCCAGAGAATTCTGTGATGTCTGTGCCATTTTTAACCTCAGGTCCTGAGGTCTTTTGGGTGCAATGTTTGGACCTCAACCAAGCAAAATTGACTTGCTGCCTAACTCACTGTGGTAAAACAATTTACATTACAGGCATGCCGGATACTGGTGCAGATGTCACTGTAATTTCTCACATGTTTTGTCCCAGAGATTGGGATTTAGTAGCTCCTGCAGGTTCCCTCACAGGGACTGGGGGTGCTACTGTATGTTGGCAAAGTGCATCCATGATTAACATTACAGGTCCTGAAGTAGAGACAGCAATGGTGCGTCCTTTTCTTGTTCAGAAGCTTCTCACCGTCTGGGGGAGAAACGTCCTGTCCCAATGGGGAGCAGAACTGGAGGTGGGCCTGTGGTGGAAACCACATCAAGACCTGCCACTTGAAAGCTGAACTGGAAAACTGATCCTCCTATATGGATTGATCAATGGCATTTACAAACAAAATATAAAATATGTTGTAGTGTGTTATTAAGTTTTTGTATTACTCCCCCATTTTATGTATGGTTTCCCCCTGATTAAATGTAAGATGGTTCTGCCCTCCCCAGTTTCCCGCCATAGCCCTACTGTCTGTTAAGTTGCTATGGTAACCCCTGCCCTTGGACTGTGTCACTCAGCTAAGTTATATAATTTCTCCTCCCATTTATGCCCTTATTTGTGGACTTTCTCTCCTCCCTGGGCCCAGTCAATCACCCCCAACTCCTCCCAACTTTCCAGAATCTTCTTCTCTCTGGGGGTTGTGGTTGGCTGTGGTCCCGGGGCCCCTCCTTTACTTTGTATTTATTGGTTTCCCCTTTCTGTCAATTATGTCAAGTTCATCCCCCTATCCTCCGTGATTGGTTCCATGTAAACCCCTCCTTGATACACCCACTCCCTTTATAATCTTGTGTCACCCCCATTTCTTGGTCTCTCCCTGGGGATCTCCCTTCGGTTCCACCTTTGTTCCTGCTCCCTGGTTGCCATCTCGGATGATTCATTAAACCGAAGTTTACCCCACTGAGAGTCCAGCTCCTTATTGCACAGCTGCACAGGCGGTGAGTCCGGTCCGTACTGCGAGCGCAACCCGTGGCCCTCAGACGCCAGGGGGCTCGCACTGGATTGCAGCAGGGTGTCGGCCTGCCCACTGCTAGCTGGACGCTGACCATCTTAGGCCAAATACACCCCAGCCGCAAAAATAGCCTTAAATGATTGGTAAAGGAGCAATTACAAGAAGGTCACATCACACCCACAATGAGTCCCTGGAATTCACCAGTATTTGTAATCCACATGAAGACATTGGATTCCTGGAGGTTGTTTCACGACCTGAACATCAATGAAGTGACTGAAGACATGGGACTTCTTCAATCTGGACTTCCTTCTTTATCAACGATCCCAAAACACTGGCCCCTCATTGTCATTGATTTAAAGAATTGCATTTTCCACATCCCACTTCATCCCGATGACACTCCAAGATTTGCCTTTTCAGTTCCAGTCATCAATCAAAGAGAATCCATGCAGAGATAGCACTGGAAAACGTTGCCTCTAGAAATGAAGAATTTGCCTATAACTTGACAATATTTTGTAGCACAAATTTTGTCTCCGGTTCGACAGAAATATCCAAGATCCGTGATTTCACACTACAAGGATGATTTCCTAATCGCAGCTCTAACGAAGCCAGAGATAGAGCAAGCTTGTCCTAGTGTTGTTACTGAAATCCTAAATGCTGGACTTAAAGTTTCTATACCCAGAATTTGAGAAGTTCCACCCTGGAAGTATCTGGGATGGAAGATGACTGAAAAAACTATTAGACCGCAGAAGATACAGCTCCGGACCAGTGTCAGCACCCTGCAAGATTTACAACAGCTTCTAGGAGAAATCAGTTGGGTCAGATCAGGTTTGGGAATCACCAATGATGAATTGGGTCCACTTTTTAATTTGTTGAGAGGAAGCTGTGGCATCGACTCTCCTGAACTCTAATACCTGAAGCTCGTGCAGCGCATGACGAGGTCATGGAGGCTCTCCAAAGACAACAAGCTCATTGCTGTATTCCAGAAAAGCCATTCTTTTCTGCAATTTTAGGAGGAAAGATGCAACTTTGTTCTGCCATTTTTCAATCAGACCCTTCTGAGAGAGATCCTTTGTTGAGAATAGAATGGGGTTTTCTTCCCTCAAGGTTTCCAAAGACTATTTTTACAGTCTTAGAGAGGATAACACAAATTCTGATTAAGGCCAGAACAAGGTTATTAAGTTTAGCAGGTGAAGAATTTGCAGTTCTCTATTTACCACTGAGAAAAAGTATCTTGATTGGGCAATGCAAAATTCTGCAAATTCTGATGATTTGCATCGAGAGTTATTAAATTTTGCAGATATTGCTTCTGTTCATTACCCGGCTCACAAATTATTGCAGGCAAAATTCAGTTTTAGAGAGAAACCTTTGTTAAGTAAAGAACCTTTAAACATAATAACTCTCTTCACTGATGGGATCTGGCAGAAGCCACAAATCAGTCATTACTTGGTTGAACCAAACCAAGTTCCCAACTAAAACCTGGGAATCAGATATTCAAATAGTAGAGGGATCTGCTCAGATGGTTGAGCTTGCTGCTGTGGTTCAGGCTTCTCAGTTCTTCCCACAACCTTTTAATTTATTCACACATTCTGCCTTTGTTGCTAATGTGGTTAAAAGAATAGAAGGATCAGTTCTAAAGAATCCTAGTAATGACACATGGCATCATTGGCTTTCAAGGCTTTTTACAACTTTACAATAACAAACTAATCCACAGTTTGTTTCTCGCATCAGGGCTCATTCTTCGCTTCCTGGATTTTTAGTGGAAGGAAACGCGAGAGCGGACAAACTGACAGTGCTTATTTCAAACACTTTGCCAAACATTTTGGAACAAGCAAAACTGAGTCATGCCTTTTTTCACCAAAACGCACAACCAGCTGTGCGAATGTTTCAAATTTCCAAAAGTCAAGCTAAAGCTATCATTAGTACTTGCCCTGACTGTCAGCTTGTGCAGCCTCCTGTTTCTAGAAAGAGTTGTTCAACCCACGGGGTTTGCAAAGCCTGCACTTATGGCAAATGGATGTCACTAAATAGCCTTCCTTTGGTATTTTTACCAATACTCATGTTTCAGTGGACACATTCTCTGGTGGAGTTTTTGCTTGTCTTCACACAGGGGAAGCAGGTAATCATGCCTGTCAACATTATTAGCAGAGCTTTTGCTTCACTGGGTGTGCCCCAAGAAGAAAAAACTGACAATGATCCCACATATGTTTCTCCAAAATTGGCCACATTTTTAAAGATTGGTGAGGACACATCAGACATTAAAACGCATTCTTGATCAAGAGAGGGGGGAGTGGAGGTCACACCACAGATGAGGTTAAACAAAGCTTTGCATGTTTTAATTTCTTAAACAGCTCTGTTGCAGAACCTGATCCACAGATTTCTAGGCATTTTTACAATAACACACAGGCAAAACTGAAAGGAAATCCCCGTGTTTTAATTAGAAACCCTGGGACAGCACCAATTGAAGGTCCTTTCTGATTAATCACTTTGGACAAAGGGTATGCTTCTGTCTCTACAGGTGCAGGAATTAAGTGGGTCCCAGCAAAAAACGTCAAACCATATCTCACCCCAGGACAGTTGACGAGCTCAAGACCGTAGAAGCAAGTACTCAGACGTGAGCCAAACAGAGGGATCACGGGTCACACCTGACGTTCCTTGTGCATCGGTGGAACCTGCAAACTCTGATTTTATGTGGTTTATAAATGTGTCACTTGTTGGTTTCATAGAGCTTTATTGGAGAAAGCGTAGGTTTTCTTTGGGTAATTTTTATTAAAGGTCAAAAGTAATGTTTTTCAATTGAGAAGGATATGGGAGGAGCTTTAGCCAACAATTAGCTCACAAAAAGGATGCTGCAAAATCAAATGTTACTACGGTGTTAGTTTTGGTTGCTTCTCATAGTGCAGATTTTTAGTCGATTTGTAGTGTAGATTTGTCTGTGGAACAACCAAAACCAAATGTCTGGGTGACCTTAGCCAAGGCAGCCGGCTCGGATACCATGTGTTTGTCTAATTCGGAACAGAAAAGCCTTTCTCAAGCTGACTAGTCAGTGTGCCAGTAAAGAATTTGCCCTTGGTCAAAAAGCAATTCAATACTAAGCCTGGTAAAATTGACAATGGGAGGAGCCCTGTATAGGCTTGTAACATCTGGGGAAAAGAATTTCCCAAAGCAGTACCTGAAACCCAAGAATTAGAAATCCTTGGTCCTTTAACAATGGATTTTTGCCTTACATTTACAGCTAATGATTGGCGAGAAAGTGATCCTCAAAGTACAATGTTACTCCCTATTATTTTGCAAACAAAAACTCACGGTTTTGGTGTAATTATTAAGAATGTAGGGAGGTGCTTTCTAAAGCTGACCAATATCCATGACAATTACCAAAAGGATGTTGGTTCACCTGTGTAGATAGGCCCTGGCAGGGCATCCCATCATGCCCTGAAGGTGGCCCATGTAGCAATGGGATGCTCACTGTAATTGCGCCTACTGCCAAAGCGGTCATTAAGAAAAAGCACAGGGGAACAAGATCTGGTCGTCATTATCGTGAAAACTGTAGAAGTGATTTCACGCCTTGGAAGGCAGCGAAAAGGGTTTCAGCAGGTTTGTTTTTACCCCAGCTGGCTTCAGCAATGGCATTGAAACAATTAGATCGGGTTGCATGTTGGCTGAGTAAACAAACTAATGGCACATCCACTGCAATCCGTGACATGTTGACCGATGTTAATAGTGTTACACATGCAACCCTTCCAAACAGAGCAGCAATTGATTTTCTTTTACTGGCACAAGGACATGGTTGTGTGGAATTTGAAGGATTGTGTTGCATGAACTGGTCTGATCACTCTGAATCCATCCTCAAAAGCATACAAAAGCTGAAAGGTTTGGACAGCCCAAATTAAAGAGGATGGTGGGTCCTGGTCAGATAATTTGTTCCGAGGATGGAGGTTTGCACCTTGGCTAAGGGGACCTTGTAGAATAGGTCTCCATATGTTGGGTGTTTTGGCAGTGATACTGGTAGTAATATCTTGCATACGTCGGTGTGTATGACAAATGATGGACAAAATGACCAAAGAAGTTTTTATCACACAAGAGAGAGAGGTAGGAAATGGATTCACAGAGAATTCTCAAAATCACACACAGATTGTGGATGAAGGTATAGACGTGGAGGAAGGTTTTGAATTAAGACCTTAGAACAGGTGAGACTTTTTTGGAACAATGACTTGTAATTGCTATCAGACATGACTTTTGCCCTTTGAACTGACTGGACTTTCACAGCATTAAAATTGCTGTGTTGGAATATAGCAAGGCTTAATGTGAGCAAAAAGGATGCTTTAAGCAAGTAAGAAGCAGGTATGCTGCAGTAAAGCTATGAAATGCAAGGTAGGTAATAAACAACACGGTTACAAAGGCTTCTATTTACCCGAACCGTTAGTTGGGAATTGTGGGAATCCTTCAAATCAGAGGGTTCTGGGAAAGCTGCAAAAGGCACGTCTCAGAGAAAGCAGAACTGCAGTTAGAGCTAAGCAGTAGATTTGTCAGCAGAAAAGTTATAGAAGAAGTAGAAAAGTAAGGACAAATAGAACAATGGTTTGTGTCTGTTACTGTAGAATCCAGGACATTCATATGTCTGAGATGTAACACAACAGAACTGTCTTTGGTCATCAGCAAACAGCTTCGTTTATTGCCTTCAGCACCCACAGCCCATTTAGCCCATTCCAAACTCCCAGGCCGAGACAACTCATTGGTCTATCTCTGTGCCCCCAGACACTGAACCAATGCAATGTCTGCATCTTAGGAGAGCTCCCACTGCCTGGGAACTTCTGTCAGTCAGTCCAGAGGCTGCTCTGTGGAGCTGAGCTGGGCTGCTCATTCTAACTTGATTGATACTGGCGCACCAGTGTGTTAACGCTTGGCTGGAATGACTCCCTGAGCTACAGAAAAGTATCTCTAGCAAGATATTAGGAACTTCTAAGCCTAATAATTGTTTTATTTGCCCAATTATCCCATCAAAAAAAAAAAAAACAAACCAGACAATATTTAAGGTAGCAGTAATTTTAATTGAATAAATTACAAAACATATAAATAAGGGATATTTTGGTTCAAATAATAGCACATAAGCAAAAGACACCACGGGGTACGGAAGGCAGAGTTCTTGACCCTTGCCACTTCATGTACAAGCTTGCCAAGTGAAAATCACCCCTTATATGCCATATGTCAATACCATCTCCTCCTATTTTCGGTTCATCACATTGCTGTCTCCGCCTTCCTCACCACCTTTACCACACATGCGCCACCACTCGGTTTGGTGGTTGCACAAATCTTCGGGGGTCGTCACTGATGAAGGCCCTGTAGTCTTCTTCGTTGTCCTTTAATTCACCTTTGGGTTACACATGC
Source organism: Melozone crissalis (assembly GCF_028551555.1). Classification (NCBI taxonomy): domain Eukaryota; kingdom Metazoa; phylum Chordata; class Aves; order Passeriformes; family Passerellidae; genus Melozone; species Melozone crissalis. The sequence continues at coordinate 12,423,576 of NW_026535783.1, read as the reverse complement.
GCATCAAGCCAGTATATAGCCAGTACAGCCAATGTAAGCCAAGACTAACGTATCATTCCATCTACATATCAAGGCAATAAATCCCTTAGAATTATCATTTGTTGGGACCGAACCAGGTTCTTGCTCATTTTTAGCAACTGTATCTTCAGCTTCTTTCCTGTGGTCCTTGAGAACAGCTGCTGGGAAGGGGGGTGGAGCCCCTCCTCTCCCTCTCTTCTTTGGCATTACAACTTTTTTAACTATTTATTATTCTCAAATAATAATTACTCTATCAATATCAATTACTGTTTCAAATTTTATCAGCACGAATATGATACCTATTTATCAAAATAATGGAGCTCTGTGCATTGTGTTTTAAGGCTTACAAGCAGGTATAGTGTTTGAAAGAAGCAAGCAGTGTTTTAACAAAAGCTACGTGTGCTTATAGTGGTTGCACAGAACTACTGTCAATATGCTTTTGCTTTGTGTGAGTGGTCAAAAAACTTTTCAAGTAAGTTGTACCATTAAGTTCATTGCCTCCAGCCAGGGATGTGAGCTGCTGGCATCTTCCCACTGTAACAACCATGTCATGAGACTGATGCTGGAAAACAAACAGCTCGAGGCGCGTTCCTCAGCAGTCCCGTCCGTTTCGTGATTCGTACAGAGACCCGCGGCCAGCAATACTCAGCTGAGGACCAGAAGAGAGCGGAATAGCCCGGGCACTGCAGCTTCACTGCAAGGCATCCGGCAGCCTTGAGGGTACAAAGCGAGCACAGGTCGCAGCTCCTCGTGTCCGGAGCGAGCCCGGAGCAGCTCTCCCAGGCCGCAGCCCCTCCCAGGCCCACTCCGGGCGCAGCCGGGGCCGCTCCGCCTGCGCGGGGCCGCTGCCGGGGCGCTGTGGCGGCTCCTCCCGCGGGGCGGAGCTGAGGCGGCCCCGGCGGCCCCGGCCCGGCCCCGCTGCGCTCCGAGCGCGGCCCCGGAGCGGCCCGGCCGAGGCGGCGAGGGACGGGCGGCGAGGGGCCGGGGGCATGGGGCGCTCCGGGAAGGGGCGGACATCCCGGCAGAGGGGAGAGAGACGTGGCAGAGGGAGGAGTGAGCGGGAGAGGGGAGAGATGCTGGGAGGAGGGGGAAAATCCCAGGAGAGGGGGACGAGCCCGGGAGTAGGGGAGATCACGGGACGGGGGCGGGGGTGAGATCCGTGGCAAAGGGTGGGTAGCCTTCCAAGAGGGTAGAGGCGGGGAAACAGGAAAGAGCCCTGGGAGAGGGGGGAGATCCTGGAAGAGGGAGGAGTAATCGGGAGAAGGGCAGATCCAGGGAGACGAATAAAAGCACTGGCTTCAGCCCGGGAAAGAAGGGAGCTTGGGACAAGGGGTAGCTCGGGACTGGGGAAAAGCCGAGATAGGAGGGAGAACCCAGGAGACAGGGGACAACCTGTGAACGGGAGGAAATCCGGAGTAGAGTGGAGAGGGCCTGGGAAAGCGGGGAAAGACATGAGAGAAGAGAGCCCGGTGGGGGGAGTCCAGGAGCGGAGGCTCCTGCAGGCGGACTGGGAACGCGGAGAGCCCGGAATCACGGAGTCCTGCAGGCGGGCCGAGAACGGGCGCGGGTCAGTGCGGTTCGGGAGAGCGCGGCTGCGGGGCTGGCTCCGGAGGCGGAGGCCCGTGGAAAGCGCTGCTCGGCAGCCCCGGCGGCGCTGAGAGCACAGCCCTGCCCGGGGAGGCAGCGCCACGGGCGCCGCTCGGCTTCCCAGCTCGGCCACGGCACCGCTCGGCTTCGCCGCCGGATCCGCGGCAGCTCGGAGCATCGCTCCCTGCCCGGGCCCGAGGCTCACCTGCGCCAGGTGCACCAGAGCATCGCCTCTGCCTTGGCAACCCAGAGCGAGCAGTGCCCGGCAGGGACTGCAGATCCCCATTGGTGGCAGAGAAAGAAGAGCAAGGAATCTTCCATGGGAGAACCTAGGCAATAGGATGGGGTGTCACTGTCCAATGTGTTCAGATGCACTCAGAATGGTACTATTGCTCTTGCCTCAGAACATGTAAAAGAAGTGGGCAGGCACAAATCAGCAGCTGGTTGCAATATCCAGGGATCAGTTATCAGAAGAAAATGCTACACAACTCCTGGAATGCTTAATGGATGACTGATTACCCTTTGCCAAGTAATCTGGACTTGTTATGGGCAGCATACTTATGTCTCAAAAATAACTCTAGAGATATTCTGAAGAAAATTTTGAAGAAAGGCTCATACACCCACATTTTATGCAGTTGCTGTAGGTTTGATAAATGAAATCTGCTTTAATGTGTTGATGTTCCTAAAGATATGTGGAGGTTTTTTTTCACACATGCATGCTAAATTTGAGAATCTAAGGTAAGGTCTTTTTATAGGGGATATGGAAGAGACAGGTCTTCAGCTAGCAATATGTCAGTGAGAGACAGCTGAGCGATGATTACTGAGAAGAAGAACAGCCCTGCAATAGAGGTGTGAGCTGCATTGCACAGCGCTTGCTGTGGGCCAGAGAGCACAAAGCAGGCTGGCCTGGTGGGCCTGAATATTTCTGCCAAACACTCTGCATCTCACACCTTTGCTCGGGCTCAGTGCAGAAATGCAGGACTGCAGGCGCTTCCTCCCAGAGCTGCGTGAGGCGCTGGCTCCTGCAGATGGGCCCTGCCAAGCTGTCCCTGCCTCACGCTGGCCTCGCTTCCCCTGGCACAAGAGCCGGGCCTGAAGGAGGCTGCCCTGTGCTCCAGCCTGCCGAGCAGCTCGGCTCCCTGCCCCGGTGCCCAGAGTGCTGCACACACTGCTGACCTTTGCCAGGAGTTGCAGGGCAGCCGGCAGAAGAGGAGGAATCCTCAGGCAGCCCAGCGGCCCTCGGCTGCCCTTGGCCTTTCTCTGCTCCTGGGCACACTCCAGACGGCCAATGCCTCCAGGCTGGGCTGTGTCCAGCATGGCTGCGCTTCCCCTCGGCAGCTGCCAGCTGCCACCTGGGCTCTGAGAGCGGAGGATTCACCCGCTGCCAGGAACAGGCACCCAGGGCCCGGCTGCTGCCTCTTGCAGCTCCAAGGGCCTCCTTCCAGCCTGCCTCTGCCGGGGCTCAGCCTGCTCCGGCCTCTGCCAGGGCTCTGCTAGGGCTCCACCCCAGGCAAGGCCGGGCCCACTCTCACCTCCCAGGCGCTGACAGCTCTGCATCACAGGAGACCTTCCTGAGCACCCTCTCTAATCTTTCTGCTTTCTCACTTGAGCAAGGCTGTCCTCCAACCAAAGAGATTATTGCATTTCGGGATACAAATCCAAGTGGCAGGAGCCCCAATGTTCTCCAGTCACAGCTGAAGGCCAGCATCTGCACAGGGTGTTTGGGCTGCCTCATTCTTCTTTTGGTTTTGCCTTCAAATGCCATTGCCCTTTCTGCCTCAAATACAAATACCAAAGCTGGCAAAAAACAGACCAGTGGGCCAGATTCCAAAGGCAGTGTTCTCAGGAGAGGATGAATGAAGAACATCCTTCTTCCCCACTTGCACACCATTCCAAAGACACCACGTCACTTTCCACCTTTAAGAAACAACAGACAATTCAGAAGCAATTCTTGAGCGTATTCGCAGAGTGAGAAGGAACGGAATCTTCAAGGTGAGTTGTGGTTTCAGAAACTGTATTCATTTCCAATCCTACTCTGCAGTCCTATTAGACAATCCTACTCTAACCCTAACCTTAACCCTAATCCTAATCCCAATCCCAATTCTAATCCTAATCCTACTACTAATCCTAATCCTAATCCTAATCTACAATCATGCTGTAAACTGGTTGACGAATAAATGGTCTTGATGTGATTGTCACATTGTTGTCTCTCTCCTCTTCTTCACTGAAACAATCAGTGGCACCAGGCTGGACGCAGGCTCAGCAAATGTTACAAATGGGTGCTGCCGAAAGGGAAAAAAAACAAATCAACAAAAAATAATGGACCATGACTTTCCAAGCTCAGTGCTTCACAGGATTCCTCTGGCCTATAGAAGGATGCAGGAAGAGGACCAATGGGACCATCTACACCTCCATCTTTATGTGCCGGACTTTGCCATCACAGGCAAATGTGGCCCAGAATCCCACTCATCCATTTATCCAGGTGTCTTCATCTTGCTAGGATTTTTGCCCTGCCAGTGCTTTAGAAACGGTGCTTTCTGTCCTTGGAGTTTCTTCTTTTCAGGAATTTCTAAAGCCTCACACTGGTCCCTCTCTTTGAAAGACAGGCACTGTGCTGATTCCCACAGGGAGACAGAGCAGTGTCTACATTTCCATGCCCTGCCCCTCGTGTGCTGGATGGCTCCTTCCTTCCCAGCAGGGCCAGCTCAGTGGCACTGGGCCCTGCAGTTCCCTCTCTGCCACACAACCCGGCAGTAACCCTGGCACAGTTCTCGTCTGCTTGAGCGTGCCAGGCAGCAGATGAGGCTGGGACAAGTCCCTCCCAGCTGTCCCTGTTTGCGTGGCAGAAACCTCTAAGGGTGGGCTGTGGGGCGCAAACCAGGGCCCCTCAGAGGCTCACAGTGAGCCCCCCACAGCCCCTCCTGCCCACGGCCAAATCTCTGACCCCTAGGCTGGGACTGGCTTCCTTGGGTTCCTGCACCACCATTTCATGTCTCTGTACCCTGCATTGCTCTACTTCAATTCTTTTGCCATTAGATAAAATTGAACACTCCACCAAATGACAAAAGAGGGCGACCGAAAGAGCCAGAGGAGCTCCCTGACTCAGGAAATGCAGAGAGAGGTGGAGTTACTCAGTTTTGTGAAGAACAGGCCCCAGGGAGAATTTATTGCCACTTTCCAAGACTTCAGAGTGGCTTTGAAGAAAGTGAGGGACATCTTTTATAACAGGGCCAGTTACAATAGGATGTGGGTGAATATTTTGAAACACAAATGGGATCTAATCAGAACTTGTTTACTCAGAGCATGATGCCACCCTGACACAGGTTGCCCCAAGAGCTTGTGGGTGCCCCATCCCTGCAAGCATTCCGGCTCCAGTGGGAAAGGGCTCTGAGCAACCTGATCTCTTTAAAGATGTCCCTGCTCATTGCAGGACACTTGCACCAGAGGACCTTTACAGGGCCCTGCCAGCCCAGCCCAGTCTAGGATTCCTCACCATTTTCATTTGAAGAGCACCAAGAATGGAGGTGAGGAGGAAGGGGGCTCATGTGATGCCTTGGACTTGAGTGGAGGAGGAGCCCATCCCTCCGAGCCTGTTTCACCTGCAGCCCCTTCACATTTTACCTGCAGGAGCTCCCTGGCAGACCAGCGCTGCTCCTCGTCTCTCTGCAGGCAGCAGCTCAGGAAGTCACGCAGGCAAGGCGAGAATCGGTTGGGCTGCTGCAGCCGTGGGGTCCCTACTGTGGCTATCAGTTGTGTAGCCTGGAGAAAAAGGAGACACCAGGCTCCACTTGCTGCTTTCACATCTCTAAGTGCTCTCCCACCTCCTTTAGTTTAACCTCTGTTCTTCAGTGGCGGTTTCTGCCCTGGCAGAGACCCAGAGATCATTTTCCTTTACCAACCAAACACCCAAACCCTGATGCAGCCACAGCTTTTCCACCATCCCGAAGATCTTGCCTTGGCAGCTGATTTCATTGGCTGACCTAGTTAGTGGGAACTACATCAGCAAAAGCACATTTGCTTCCCTAAGGATTCACACCAGCTTGAGAGGCTTTTTGGAAGAGGGACTGTGCTATACAAACTAATTTCAAGGGTTAGTACATGAAAGGCATGTCTGCAGTGCTTGTTGGTCCTTTCAGCGCACATGCCCAAGAACAAAACTCATCATACTTTTTGTGCTTTTCTTGAAAACAATGGTCATTGGAAGGAAAGAAAGGGAATCCATCAATTAATCCCCAGGTAAGAAAATCAACATTTGCAATCTCATCTTCAACAGAGACACATTTAGATGCCTGCACAAATGTATTGGGATGAAAATTCCTGCTTGGGCACAAAGGAGCCACCTGCAGCTCTGTCTCTCAACAGTCTGAAAATTGCAGGTTCCCATTTTGCAGCAAAAGAAAAATTGTCATGGTCAGAAGGAGAGGTGCCATCCCTATGGCCACCCTCTGCCCACTTGGCTGCTCAAGTCAATGCATTAATGGTAGGCCCATGCCAGAAAGAGCCAGGAAACAAAGGGGAGGCTTTGGCAGGCTGTCCGCATCACCAGGCTCTGGCTTGGTGACACAGAGAATGTGCCTTTGGCTAGGAGAGAAACACGGTGACTGAGTGTTTCAGCAGCACTGTACAAGAAGCAGAAGAGACTCAGTGGTCTTTACACTCTCATGCCCAGGTTTCAGGCATGTTTCCCAGTGAGAAGAAACTGCTCAGGGAGTTAGGCTCATCTCTAAAGACCACAGTTTTAGAAACTTTGTTGGGTTTGTGTTGCCTTCCTTCCTTTCTGGAAAGATAACAGCAGTTGTCAGATGCTTCTTTTCTGCTATTAAGGCCATCTCCACAGCCAAAGGACTGGAAGCACTTAAAAGGCAAAGGAAAGTGTTGCCTGAGAATAGAGTTTGTTTGGAGTTTGTTTGCATGTGGTAAGGCTTGAGTTCCCCCACTGCTGCAACCACAACTACAGCAGATGCTGATGTGTTGCAGGCACATTTTTAGGAGGGGTCCTTGGTGGAAGCAGTTCAGGCAGATGGCAATGGGCTTTTGTCCAATGGCACGCAGGACAAGGGACAGGTGAGAAAGACAGTGGGATCAGTGAGTATTTGCTCCTTACCGTGATGGGACTTTGGTTCCAGTAGGGAGGTTCTTGCTCTATCATTTCAATCCCCACAATTCCAAAAGACCATATGTCCACTTTGGGACCATATGGTTGACCTGTCAGCACTTCGGGCGCCAGCCACCAAGGAGTCCCGACTACCGAGCACCGTCTGCTCTGCTCAGGGCTGAGCTGAGTAGAGAGGCCAAAATCACCTGAGGAGAAAGCAAAACACTGTTTCTATTTGAATTCTGTGCAATTAGGAAAGCAAGCCAAAGAATTCCCCAGTAGAAGTGTTTGAAAATGTGCTGTTGAATCTCCTGGCATTGGCGACTTTTAAACTTCCCCCATTTTTATACACTGTCTCCAGTAGTGTCTTTTGTTCTTTGGAAGCTTTAGACTTGTAACTCCCTCCCTCAGGAAGGGACACACACAGAGCAAGGCCACTCTTGACTGCTTGTTCCTTCTCCTATCTCTGTGCACGTTGCAACTGTGCCCTCAGCTCACAGCGGGTGTCCCTGCGCTGCCACCAGCACCATTTTTGGGGAGCTGGCTGTCACTCCAAGCAGCCCCACCCCCACATCCCTGGAATGCTGCTCCTGACCAAGAATACACTGACCCAGCTTGACAGAACCATCGGTTTTGAGAAGGATGTTATCACTCTTCACATCTCTATGGATCACATGGTTTGTGTGAAGAAAACACAGTCCTTGCAGGCACTGAGAGAGAAAACAGAAAGAGGAGGGCAAAAATGAGTGATGTGATTTCATCCCATAAGAAAGGCAACAAAGAATCCAAAAGATTCCCTCTCCAGGGGAATGGGCAGTAATGGCAGAACACAGTGCCACTGAGAGGAAGTGCTTGCTGCTCCAACACTTGCAGAGCAGGACCTTTCTGAGGAAAGGCATGTCAGCTTCTGAAAGAGCAACAGCACCTGCTGTTGTAGACTGTTCCCTGCAAACCAGCCAGGATGACTACTGCTGCAGTGCATGTGCTCAGAAGCAAAGAGCCTTTTGGCTGCACTCCTGTCCTTGTATGCTGAGGCCTGAGAGAAACGAGTCTCTCTCTTTTTTCTTTGCTGATCATTTCAAATCAAGCCACCAACACCTTTGCTTTCACAGGCAAGGAATGCAGTGAAGACAGACTCCAGGCAAACATTTAGAGAGGCAAGGTGGAGAACAGCAAATAAAAAGACATGAGCCAGAGCAAGAATACAACAGCAGGAGAGAAGAGTACTGGCACTGAGTACAGGGAGTGCAGGGGCACTGGCAGGCCTTTCACTTGAGATGCTTTTACTTGCCCATAGCATAGCAGCAACACAGAACCAAAGCTTGGCACAGGAAATCACTGCAGGTCAGAGCCCCTGTTTCCCAGACAATCCTGCCCAAGCCCTTGGAAACACAGATGGGATTGCTGACCTCCCGACTGATGGCTGCTGCCTCATCTTCATACAGGGAGGTCGTGCTGAGGATATCGCTCAGGGTGCCTCCGTCCATGTACTCCAGCACCAGCCAGAGTTCCTCACCCACAAGGTAGCTGAAAGAAGGAAACAAGGCCCTGGAGATGAGCATGCATGGCTACGTTGATTTTTGCTTCCAGGTTTCTTATTTCCAGATGCCTTTGTGACAAGGACAGAATCATAGGAATAGATATTCCCTCTTGGCTGTGCATTGTTTGCAAGCTGTGCAGTCTCAAGGAGACAGGCACCGCTATGAAAAAGGAGATGTCTTAGATGGCTAACAAGTGAAAAATGCAGTTTAGAAACAGCCCAGATAAAACACCTGTCAGGCATGGTGTTTCTGGAAAGAAGCACCTAGTCTTCCTGGCATGCCCTTCAATGGAAAGGAGTGGCAACAATCCAAGGGAAATCCATTTTAGGAGGGTTCATCAGCACTTCAGAAACATGAAAAAATCAATCGTAAATAAATGTGGAGGCAGTAAACTTCGAGGCTGATGACTAAGGAAGATTCAGCTGATTCAGGTTTTGAATAATTTTGGAATAATTTTCAAACTAGGTGTGCCAGGGAAGACTCATGCAGACAGGATGCACTCTCTTCTCATCCATTGGAGATGAGTAGAGAGATAGGAATAAATAAAAATTAACAGCTCTTCTTTCTGCCACTGACCAAAGTGGGTTTTTAACCTCTCATGTTTGCTGTATGTAAATGCACACATGGGACAAGACCATAACCACTCACCTGTCTAAATAATTCACAACATTGGGACTCCTGTACCTCTTCATGATTTGGATTTCATTAACATTTTGTTCCATCCTCCTCGGTCCTTGAATATCTATTTTCTTTATGGCCACCTAAAATGACATTGAAAATCAGTAACTTGAGTAGTTGGTGGCAAGAGACAACAACACACCTGGAGGAAGTGATTTTGCAATGACACAGCTGAGCTGTGCCAAACTGCCTGGTGATTAGGCACTGCAGTAATTAGGAACTGACATTCCAACAGCCCATTTCTCTGCTGCCTTGGGAGCTAGTTACAGGACATGTCGGGCCACTGACATTTTGCCTTGTCCACTTGGTAACAGTTGTGTCTCAACTATCACCCACAGACGTCTGACCAAAATCTCTGCTGCTCTTTCTAGGATTCACAAGAAGTAATCAATGCCTTAATACTCTGTGGATACACCTTGGGCTATGGGCAGGGCTTAGGGCTTTTAGGGCACCTTGCAGATCTCTCCCTATGTGCAGTTGCCAAGTGCAGCACTGCAGGTGGCTAAGGAACTACCAGTAACATTCCGATGGATTTGCTGGCAGCCAGAATCGAGAATTCAGGACTGTGAAGCTGTAGCCCCAAAGAACAGGGAGGTGCTCTAAGGCACCACCTTTGTTTTAGCAATGGAGAGCGAGTGAGCGCGTCCTTGTCTGAAAGGAAGCGCTGCCCTGCGTGCCTGCCTTCCGGCAACTGAGGAGGACAAAGTGCCAAATGTATTTTGCAGGCTGGCACCAGTCTGTGCTTCTTGTGCCTTTTCAGCACGGCTCTAGCCAATGCTCCATCCCCAGCTCACACCAGAGGGGCAAGCCCCTCAAGAGCAGCAGAGTCTGCAGGGGCTCTTGACATTTACCTCTCCTCCTGAGGCAGTGTCGAGTGCTTTAAACACCTCTCCAAAACTCCTAGAAACAAAAGAGAAGCAGAGAAAGGAGAAGCCATTTAGATCTTGCAGTGAAAGCCAGCACACACAGGAGATCTATGCTGTAAATGCCTAAAACCTGCAGGACACTGGAAGCATGGAGATGTCCTTGACAATGCCTTCTGAGCACACTTAGAAATTCTGATCAGCACTGACAATCTAAGCCCAGTGCCTGAACACATTTGCAGCTTGTCTGACTTCACGCCTGATACCTATTCCACCAGCGAAACACTTGATGCATAGTTATGTAAAATTAGCATTGCTTGGACTCACCCACTGCCAATATTTTCCAGTTCAATGTATTTGATGATGGGATTTTCCATCTTCACCATTCTCCCTGAGGGAAACAAAATGCAAGATGTTCACTTTAAAGCAGAGATCCCACCTTCTCGGAGATACATAAGGCAGCCCCACTGTCTGGGGCTCTGAGCCCTCCCTTGGTTAGCCAGCTCTGAGCTGGCTAATAACAACAGGGACAGGTGCTGGAACAACAAGAAAAGAACAGCACATCCACAGCACAAGTCTGGATGGCACAGAGACTGATTTCTTGCATCCTTTGAAGTGAGAGACCTCTTGACAGCAGAGGAGTCTCCTCTCAGAGGAGACTGAGACCAGAAGAGAATACCTACCAAGGCAAGTAAGTTTGTCATCTAGAAACATTGAGGAGAGCTGAAACTAACAGCGCATTTGTTTTCTTGGGAATAAAGACTGCGAGATTTAGAAAAGGTTTCCTACTTGCTAAGATTAAATGCACCTGGACATCCAGAATCAATTGCTCTGAACAGATGTCAAGTTCAGAACAGGAGGAATATTGCCAAGTGTTCCCATCTTTTCCACCTTGCAGCACTTTGCCAGAAGAATGCCTCGGCGTTTGTAAACCAGAGCAGCTCATGCTAGAACCAATTGCGACGGGGCTTTCAGCATCAAGACCCTCACCATTTATGAGCAGGCTGAGCTCGAAACGCCCTTGCCCATGCCCTGCGTGAAGAACCACGCCGCTTCTCTTCACCCTGACAGCGCGGATCAGTCGCTCCCATTGCACTCGCCCTCTCGGCACCGCACACGTCCCCATCTTCCCAACTCAGCACAGCAGGCACGGGCACAGAGGACAGCAGTGCTCCTCAGGCACCCCTGTGACACAGAGAGCTGCCCAGAGCAGATGCTGGCCCTCTTGTGAGTCCAGGCCGTGCGAGGCAGAAGCCGGCCCAGAGAAGGGGCTGCAGCCTCAGGCAGCTCCGTGCTGCAGCAGCCGGGCAGCAGCAGGACCCTCCCAGCTAAGGGAGGCTCCAGCCTCTGCAGTCCCTCCAGCCCCCAGGGGCAGGGCAGCGACCACAACAAGGCTGGCAAAGCCCAAGCATGAGCACTGACAGGCACTGATGGGAAGAAGCCAGAGTGAGCCTGAGCCCCGTGCAAGCTTTTGCCCCCATTCAGGACACAACAGGATGGGCTTTGAGATCAGCCCCACCGAGGTGTGGATCAGTGCCCTTTTTGTCCCAACAGGTGATGGTAGACACAGAATCCACTGGGCTCTCTTCTCAACTCTACCAGGTCTTATCTGAGAGCACAGCACTGGCAGCTGTTACAGGCAAGAAGCAGATTCATTGGGTTGTGCTACAGAATCACAAAGGGCTTGTTTCGTTCTCCTAGAGGCTGATCTCAGCAGGGCTTCTACCAGTGGCTAGAACCCAAGCAGTCACAGCCTTCTGCTGATGCAGGAACAATTCCTGCTTCTGCCTTCGGCAGAGAGGGAAGCCCAGGCAAACTCCAGCCAGTCTAAGCTGCCCTCAGAGGCAGCAGGAACACCCAGAGCTCTCTCTTGATGCCTTGGAGCAATGCCAGCACTTCTGTGACACTGAAGTGAGGAGAACCCTTTGGTACAGCTCTGCTGACATGTGCACACAATACACTGTCCCTCAGGTAAGAAAGATAGCAGACGTACTGTGTTGCTCCAGGGAGTCACCCGCCATCTCCAGTTGCTGAGCAGCAGCTGGGTCAGCACGGGAGGTGAACCAAGTGCTCAGGCTCCACGTCTTCGGCTGGGGAGCAAAGGCTCCTTGGGACGGCTCTGCTGCAGCAGCTTCAGTGTCAGAATTGGTGTAGATCTGAGAGAAGAAATGAGTTGATGTCAGGAAGGTGTGGCAGAGATTGCCCTGAAATGCAAGAGAGATTGCCATTTGAAATGCAAGCCCTTAGGAAGCTGCTGTCAGCCACATGCAGAGCTCTTCAACTGGATTGCTTTGGATGTCCACTTGTGAAACCAAATGCTCAAAACCAAAGGCTGGTTTTACTCAAGTTCATAGCCACTTTCTTCTTCTAAAGGATGACTGCAGCAACAACTGCTCCACTTCCTCCCAAAGACTCCTTTCCCCCTCCTAGGTCTGCAGATATATTTGCAGCTCCTCATTCTCATGTTCTACCTCCTGCCATGAAATTCTCTTTTTCTGCACCTTCCTTGGGACGTGCTTATCCTGCAGCATCTCTGGATGGTACAGTTCCTGGGCCTCATGCCAGCTTTGGGGCTCTTGGTTGCCCGTCATTTGCTGGAACTCTCTGCAGGCTGCCAGGTAGGATGATGAACCTTCCACCTGAAGTCAAACAGAACAAAGCAGTCAGAGACTACAGCTTGTCCCCGTCAGCCAGGAGTCATTGGCTGGGAAGAAGGTAAAGGACAGGAGCAGATTAACAAGGGATACAGAGAGCTTGTAGCTCGTATTCCAAATCTATGTGAATGACCATGTTCACCTGCAAAAACACCTCAAGAAACAAGGTCACCTGGAAGAAGCCAGCAGGAGTTCATTGGGATGACTGCTGGCTAAATGGCCAAGGGAGTAATGCCACTGTCTAGAGCATCAGCTGAGATTCAGCAGAGCAGGAAGTGTCCTTGAGAGCAGCTCTGACAGAGGCCTCATCAGGATGGCACTCAGAGGCAACACCCCACCCCCCTGCTGCTCTGCACTGCAAAGGCAAGGAGGGCAGAAACCACCCCTTGGGTGACTGCAGTGCCTATTGATATTTCACTCGCTTTTCTAAAGCCCTTTGCTCCTGAAGGAGGCAATTAATTTTCTTTTTGATGATTTTGATTTTTTCATCTGTCCTCTTCTTCCTTGCCTTGATCCTAGCCTCAGTTTCCTGCAGCTGTGCCAGCACCTGTTTGTCCATGTTCTGTAAACAACAATGGAAAGGACTCTCTTTCACGAGTGGAGTGGCTGCCATTCTTTCATTCACCTGTTTTTGTTGACTTTCCCTCTGCATAGGGAGATTCTTCTCCTCTTGGATGTCTTCATTCCTTCTCTTCACTGCCATGTCACTCTGAGCTTCGGGCAGCTCTGCTTGTGGTTCTACCTGGATGTTCTGTGCACACAAATGCAGAGCAAGTGACTGGGAGCTGCCATCAGACTCAGCGTTTCCCTCTTTTAGCCTCAAAATCACATTGATTCAGCCCCTTCTTTCTGCTTCCCTACCCACATCTGCTTGCACTGTAACCCTCCTGTCCCAGGGCTGTTCTCTGCAGATTCCAAGGCTCTGTGCTTCCAGCGCCTGTGGGATTCCTGGCCTCCTCAGTCCCAAGAGCTGTTGTTTATGCCCTTCTTCCTGCCCTTCCCTCTGTGCCCTGGCCAGTCAGGCTTACCTGGCCTTTCTCCTGTGGCACTTCCACCTGCTGCCCGAGCTGCTCTTCCTGCTTCCGGGCTGGGAACAGCTCTCCCTGAGTCTGGCATGGTGTCTCTGATGAAGCACTCTGCTCCTGCTCTCTCTCTAGAAGCACCTGCACAGAAAGCAAGAGAAGATGGGTTTCAGCTTCCCATATGACCTTTGTGGGCCAAGACCCAAAGACTGCTGGGCTCACACGTTCCCAAAGCACTGTGCTGCTGCTCTGCTGGGTCATTCTCTGTTTGAGGGGAGGCACAGATTCCAAAGTGGCCCTGGCCCTACAATCAGGGGCCATCTGGGACTGAAGCTGCAAGAGCCTCTCAGGCAGCTGACAGGGAAGGTGTGGCATTTCTCAAGGGTCTGGTGAGGGCCTCCCTCTGCTTGTGCCATGTCCTGTTTGTCTCTCCTGAAGGCATGCGTTTAGGTGAGCATTGCATCTTCCACTGCTTTGGAGCAGAGCCAGGAAGATTCAAATAGATAGATAAATAGACAGATCTCACTTTTATAATCTCTCTTTACTATACTGCGGGATTTACATCCTGTGAATGGAGAGAGATATAATTTTCTCTGCTAGGTTTTTTTTAAGAGAAGGTAGTGAGAAACTTAGAGAAGAAGAGAAAACAATTATTATCTCTACTTGCTGTTCTTGTTGTTTAGTACATGAAGAATGTGTATAGTGATTGTTTACTGAAAGTGATTTGTTAATTGCATTTTAGGGATAGTTGTTTAGATTGATTAGCTAATTAGATAAAAGACTGTATGGAGACAGTCACTAGTTTTTCTTTAGTATCTTTTTAGTATAGTATTTTTTTACTATAGTTTTAACATAGTACTAGTGTATTATAACGTAGCTTAATAAAGCATTTGTTTAAACTTCTAAATCACACAGTCTAAGCACATTTTTAGCCACGTGGGGGTCACCCTGAATCAATAATGTCCTTTCTGTCGCTACACACATCAACAGTTGGTAGCAGTGCCCCAATCAGAAGCCATCCTGAACTTGCTCTCCTGTTGCTTCAGTAACCCACACTCTTGGGGATTCTGGAGCATGTGGGTCCTTATGGAATGCAATCAGACCCAGAGCACTGCACTGGGAACTGCACTCTTTGTGCATCTCTGCTTTGGCAAGTTCTTCTCTTGCACTTGACCACACTGATGGTGCTAAAGTGGCTGGAATCAGAAATGCAGCCCAGCCCTTCCCACCTCCTCTAATCTCTGAGGGCCAGCTGGAATTTAAGCGGATTGATTTCCTGCTCAAGGCCCAAACACAGCACACACTGATTCCCTGGGCTGCCAAAAGACACGGGAGCCGTTGACTGGAAAATGATGGGCAAGCCCTACTGGCTGGTCTGGCACCAGAACAGCTCATTCTGCACCAACATCCCTGCCCCAAACTATGTGTTCTTGTGCAAAAATACTGCATTATCCAGAACTGCCTCCTTGAAAACTAAAATTCTAGGAGAATTTCTGCCAGTGCTGTAAAAGTGCAGGAAAGACTGAGACAAAGCTCCCTTGCTCCCTGGAGAAGGAGAAATTCCACCAGGGTTTTCTTTCTATCAAACAAACAAATAAACAAAATACGAAAGTGTTACTCACACCAGTGTCTAAAGCACTTGGATGCAGTGAGGGGATGTCTGGAAGGGAAACAGGCCTTGCGCTGAGCTTTGGATCTATGGATCTAAGGCAGCGATTTATGGAAGTCCGCCTGAAGGTGCCTCATGAGCCCCCCCATTTTCCAGGCTAAAGCTCCCTTGGCACCTCCTCGCTGGCCTTGTGCTGCACCCCCTTGCCCAGCTCCCCTGTCCTTCTCTGCACACGCTGCAGCCCCTCCATGACTTTCTGCTCCCCAGGGCCCACAGGTGCACACAGCACTCCAGCTGTGGCCGCAGCGCTGCCCAGCACAGGGCCACGCTCACTGCCCTGCTCCTGCTGGCCCACTGCTGCTGGCACAGCCACCATGCCCTTGGCCTTCTTGGCCCCCTGGCCACACGCTGCCTCATCTTCAGCTGCTCAAGGCCGCCAGCACCCTTGGCTCTTTTTGGCCCACGCAGCTCCCCAGCCACAAAGGTGCCCATTTCACTCCAGATACAGCAGGCACCATTGCAAAATGGCCTTCCTCTGCCGAGCAACACAACACAGCAGTCAAAGACTTGCAGTTTCACCCCCACTCCGGGCTCCAAGACACTTGTCAAAGCTGCAGACTGCCCCAAAATATGCATGAACAGAAACTGGCCGCTTCTGCTTTTGGCCTCACAAAGAGGCTTCGCAACTCCGCACTTTGTTTCTTTGGCCACACGGTCAGGAATGGCCCCCCTCACAGCTGCATGGACCACACAATCCTCCCTTTGCAGCTTATCAAAAGCCAAGAGAGAGCTGGCCCACAGCGGACTGTACAAGTGAAGAACTGCTCAAGGAAAGTGCAGACCGCTTTCCCAAGCCAAACACACCTTTGCAAAAAGGGAAAACCAACAAAACAAGGCCTGGCACCTCCAGCATTACCGCCTTTGCCCTTGGCCATAGCACTGCAGAAGCCAAGAGATAGAGCTTCCCTGACCTAAGCAGCCAGATGCTCTCCCAGAGGCACCAGCCCTTTGCTGCCTCAACATGACAGCTCAAAAGCCAAGGTCTGTGGTCGCTGCCTGGAGGAAATCCTGAGCTCCTGGCACGACTCCAGCACCCAGCATCCTCAGCCTGCAACCGCAAAGTGCTGACTGCTCCAAAACTTGCAGCTCTGCCTTGCACTAAAGACAGCACCACACACAGCTGGCACTTACAGCATCAGAATATCCAGGCTCTGGTGTGACCACTGATGGAGGCTGGCAGTCATCCACCTCAATTTGCTCCACTTTGGCTTCTCCTCCAGGAGCAGCGGAAGTCAGGGGAGAGATGGCTCTTGGTTCTGTCATCTGTGAGAAGAGAGGATCATGAGGGACAGACTGTTCCTATCATGTAGAACTACATTTCTTTTCACATGTACCACCACACCTTCTAAGGAAAAATCATAACATTTCCTTGTGACACAGGGGTTTGAAGTCACAGCCACCAAATTAAAATGGGCCAATTCAACAGCACTCTCTATGGATATGAAGTTGATTTTCCTCCCTGGCTGCCATCAGCAAGCAAGGTTGTCTTGGCAAAACAGAGCTTTTAGTGCTTGAAAGCACTGAAATGGAACACTAGGAAAGCAAGAGCAACGCCTTGGCTACTGCTGCTGCAGACGTAGAAAACTCCAACTGGATCACAATCCCATGCAGGGCTGCAAAAGTGCAGGAAACACTGTGCAGAAGCATCTTTGCTTGCTGGAAAAAGAGGAAAATGAACAGGCCTTCTCTTCCTAACAAAACAACACGCCAACAAGCCCCAAGATGGAAGCGTCACCCACTCCACTGTCTTAAGGTCTTGAATGCAGTGAGGGCATGTTTGGTGGTGAAACAGCCCTTGTGCTGAGCACTGTCATGCAGGGATTGATGAAAGTCTGTCGGAAGGTGCCTCAAGAGCCTGCCACTGTCGAGGCTAAAGCTCCCTTGGCACCTCCTCCCTGGCCTTGTGCTGCACCCCCTTGCCCAGCTCCCCTGTCCTTCTGTGCACACGCTGCAGCCCCTCCATGACTTTCTGCTCCCCAGGGCCCACAAGTGCACACAGCACTCCAGCTGTGGCCGCAGCGCTGCCCAGCACAGGGCCACGCTCACTGCCCTGCTCCTGCTGCCCCACTGCTGCTGGCACAGCCACCATGCCCTTGGCCTTCTTGGCCCCCTGGCCACACGCTGCCTCATCTTCAGCTGCTCAAGGCCGCCAGCACCCTTGGCTCTTTTTGGCCCACGCAGCTCCCCAGCCACAAAGGTGCCCATTTCACTTGAGATATAGCAGGCACAATTGCAAGATGGCCTTTCTTTTTCCAGCACCTCTTGGTCCAGGTAAGTATCAGAATTTTTGATAGGAATAGTAATTTAAGTCGCTAATTCTAAATTAAAATGATCTTATTATACTGTACAGAATGCGCCCTTTGTTAGATTTTTCGTATCTGCTTTGAATAACCATCGTTCTTTTTGCAAAACTTGGTTTTCAGCTTTTCAAAACTCTGAGATGGAAATTTAAAAATACCTATCTGTGCCTTTTTTTTTTTTTAGTTCTGGCATGAAAATGGATTTTCTTTCGGCCTTCCTTGCTCGCCCTCTATATTCTAGTGCTACTGGCCAACCTCACATCTTCCTCTACAATTCTTAAACACCAGGGACATGAAATGTTCTTTTCTCACTCACCTCAGGATCTTCAGCACTGCTGAATACATGCTTCAGGTGACCTGTAGTGCAAAAGGAAAATGAACTACATGCTGTGAGAAAACTGCCTGGGCTGCTCAATCTCACAGAACAAGTCTACCCAAACAGATATGATTTCCCGTTTCACAACATCCCTCCAGGAGACACATGTCGTTCACACAGCCAGCAAGAGATCCGGAAAATATTCCTGCTTGTGCCTACACTGCAGCCTGTTCAGCCAGTAAATGAATACAAATATGATCAATAATATGCAAATTGTTCTCTAACACTCAATGCTCCTGTTCCACCAAACACATAAAACAGCTTCTGAAATCCTCTCCTTCAGGTACTTTTTTTTTCCCAATCACTTACCTGCACTAATTCTCATTAACTTGCAGGAAACAGTTGCCCAGAAAAGCTTTCCCAAAATCCCCCTGAGCTGGGGCAGTTCTGTTGTGGAAGTGCACCGCAGCACCCCTAGGCTTCAGGAGCACTCACTGCTTTAGAGTTTGCACTTCCTTGCAAAAAGAATGATTATTTTAGCACTCAAAAAAAAAAAAAAAAAAACCAAAGAAACTTAAAAGAATCTAAAAATAAATAAGCTTTCTCTGAATTCTGAGAACAACTGCAGAGACTTTAAAAGGCATTCCCTGAAGGTCTGCCAGTCTACATTTTCAAAGGTGTCTTGCTTGTCCCAGCAAACTGAGGAAATCACAGACTCTGCTGCCACAGATTCTCCTGTGGAGGGAACAGAACCCCTGCAGGTTCCCTTGCAAATGCTGCCCCCGTGGCTACAGACACCCCCTTTTTAGCTGAACACCTTGACAGGAGCTTTACCAAAGCAGTGGTATCATAATGCTCTTTCTGTTTTAAAATCAGAAAATCAGTCACTAAGAAAGAGCAGAGGGACATACAAAAGCCAGGTTAGGTTACACCCTAATCTAAGCAGAAGGGAAACCTCTACTTACGGGTGAAGTGTATCACATAATAGATTGAAAAGGACACGCCATAGGCAACGAAAGCTGCCGTGGTAAGATGGTGAAACATTGTTCCAGTGTTGTGGGAGTTTGCCACAACACAAGGAAAGACAAGGCTCTTCTCAGTGGGCAGCTGCCTACTGACAAAGGCGGCAGCCAGGAGGGTTCTCCTGATCTGAACAAGCGCTAGGGCTGCTCTGACACTCAGGCCTTCCGTGCACCAAGGCAACCTTCTGATGTCACTATGACAATGTGGCAACCATGCCCTGACATCACAAAGGAACAGCTCTGTGTTGGTCTGTGAGTTTATGCAAAGCAATAACCAACCTTCCCTACATCAAACACAAAAGAGCCAGGGAAGTTATCCTCTGCCACAAAGCAGCACAAATTCCCCTCATGAGCCAAACCCTGTTGTTCAGGGCATCCAAGAGGAACTCCAGGAGTGTCCCAAGCACCTACAGCCTGTGCCGCAACTAAGCACTCAGATGGGACACAAGCAAAGGAAACCAGACCAAGAAAATGGCCCCAAGAATTGCACATGTGAGAAATGACTCTCACTTTCAAAATTTAAAGGTTTTTCAAAGCTTAACAAAGAATTGAATAAGAAAACTTATAGCATTGGGAGTCTCTGTGACTAGCAGCCATGTGCTCATGTACAAAAAAGGATGCTCGGCCTTTTATACCCTTAGCTCCTCCAGAAGTTTTGTCAGTCAACTCTTTCTCTGCTGTCCATTGGTGGAGATTACTTTCTGGCACCTTGACTGGAGGTCAGGTGTTGTTACACCCTGCCTGCTGGTCACAAGTCAGCCCTCCCCAAATGCCCTGACAACCAAGGCAATTACAAAGGGGAGGAGAAAGAAGATAATGGGAGGATATATAACAATATCATCACTACACATTTGAACATCCACATAACATCTACTTCTTAATTGTCAGAGCCAACCCTTGCATTACTCATCTAGAACACACAGAACCAGGAGAGAAGGCACTGTTGGCATCACAGTTGAACTGCTTCCTAATAAATCTCCCCACCTATTTGCACCTTTCTGGGACATGCCCAGGGCTCTGGTGCATGTACATCTCTGCCTTTCTTCCCCTTTGGAAGCAGTCGAACTGGCAGCATCTGCCCGCCAGCAGCAGCTGCTCCAAGCTGGGAACGCCGCTGGCGGTGCTGATTTCCAGAGGCTTCTGTGTGCCAGGGGAAGCCAAGGCAGGAGCAGGCTGAACGGTGCTGGCGCTGCTGCTGCTGTGTGCCAGAGAGCCCCGGCTGGGCAGGGCACGGTGCCCACTGCGCTGCGGGCTCTTTCTCCTGCCAGAGCTGGGCACACCTGGCAACAAGGCTTGACAACTGGTGGGCAAGCCGAGGGGTTTCTGGGGCTACACTGCTCTGCACACACCCAGGACATGCGCAGCACAGAATCTTAACCCTCAAACAGGTGAACCAAAGGGAAACAGCTGGAAAAGTTTTCACTTGGTCCATTCTTACCTGTTCAACAGAAGTCTTCAAAATGAATGTTACCAAGCAGGGCCTGATCCCTGCTGCCAGCTCAGGGTTAGAAGAGAGGCAATACTTGATCTCAGCACTGGGTGTGTGGGGAATCACTTCCCTGATACATGCACACCCACCAATCTCACTTACTAGTATGTTTCCATGGATCTAAGACATTCTCAATACTTTTCTGAAACTCACAGGCTAAACATTACCCCAAATTATTTGATTTACTGATTGATACCTATTGACTTTTTGATACCTGAATCACTTCTCAGAATCTACTGACATGAGAATAGGAGTGTCGTGCAGGTTCCTACTGGCCTTTGTCACTAGTCCAGGAGGAGCCCCCTGCACAAATAACCCAGGGCAAAACTGGGCTTGCTAAGGAACTTCGTTCTATCAGTTGCAATAGCAAATAATACCCAGCAACCCCTGGATTCCTAAAAATCTGCGGAGCAGGAGAAGGAGGTGGAGCATGGTGCTCGGCAGCAGGGGAAGGTAGGCAGTGCACTTTCAGGACATCCCCTGGATCAAAACCATGTGCATTTCATCCTTCTCATCATTCCAGCTCAGAACCAGGCCTTGTATCTCCTGCTCAGGAGTGGAATTTCCCAGTTACGGCATCGGCTCACACATGGCTGGCTGTGAGATGAGGCCAATGAATCAAGGATTTAAAAGAACTGGAAGAGGTAAAATTTTAGCAAGATTTAGTTAAGGGGAAAGAGCATAGCAAGAAGAGTAGAAATAATATGGAATAGTTACTGTTTTGCAGGTAAGGTAGTTAAGGCTAGGGTAATATATCACTTGCCTTTCTTTTTTATGTTTAAAGAACCAGGATGGGATGCAGATTTCTTTGTGACAAAGAAGAGGACCAGAGCCTGTACCTGGGGCCTGAAACTTCAGCTATAGCCAAGAAGTGCAAAAGCCTGCCATCAGGTCATAAGTAAAGAGGTTAAATTGAGGAAGACATCTTAGCCTTCATCAGAAGGAGACCATTCCCCACTTTAAAACCCACCAACCCATTTGAAGTGAAAGATTGAAGAAAGCAAAGGAACTTTGGACTCAATTATAATCCATACTAATACAAAAGGGGGTAGACAGTGTTACCTAATGAATATGTGTTTGGTTTTTGGGGAATTGTATGAATATGTAAGACATTTTAGATGAGTAGAGAGCCAGTGATTCTTCACACATGTCTTTAGGAGACAACTCCTCCTGTGCCTGGCGCTGTAATAAACACACCACCTTCTAACTTCAGCTCTGGTGAGTTCTATTCCACACCTCATTTGGTGACCGAGGCAGGAACGCTTCTCTGCTCCAGCGAGAGCAACCGTGCTGTGGTCGTCTCTGGGTGCTGCCAGGACATTCCTTTCCTGGAGGCACCTTGGCTCTGGGCTGTTCCTCGTGGGGGACAGACAAGACTGCTGGGACTGTGGAGAAAGGGAATGTTTAACTCTGTATAAAGTAACCCGTAAGGCGAATGCAGGGGAAGGGCTGTTCCTAAGTCACACAGAGATGTCCTGCGCACAACGTACGCCTGTACAGTTTGGGTTTGGGTCTGGCTGCCGGCAGAAAGGATTTGCTGTATCAAGAAGGACGTGCTAGCAATTCTGGGGGTGAATTGAGCAAATGCTGTTTTATTCCTGCAGTTTTTCCTGTGTGTTGTAATTGTGGTTGTGTTTTCAGTGGGTGTGTTTTGAGGAAGATGATGTGGGTGGATGCTGATGTGGTGGATGGTGAGTTGTGTTGAGAAAAACGAGCACTCTGTCCCCTCATAAAGAGACATTCCTTTCCCAGTGAGCTTGTGTGTGTGGACTTTGTAATTGCAGGGGTTGGTACTCCCTGTGAGTGACACCTGGTGCCTGGGAATACAGGGGGGTTGAGTGGTTTTTTCCCCTCATTGTGATCATTTGAGACTGTACGGTTGTGTTTGGGGAGATTTTAGGATTTTGTTTGCAACAAGTGCAGCAATTTATGCAGAAAACTACAGTGTAGTGATTTACGTATGTCGCACTATGGTAGTTCCTTTCGACCACCCCGCCTCCCCCATGGTTTAAAATCTCCTGCCATGAGGTGGATGCTCTCTTTCCTCTCCTGGACATCCTCTTCCCTCTCCTGGATGCTCCCTTTCTCTCCTGGAGTTGTTCTCCATTAAAGCTATGGGACTTTGGTCCCGAGAAGAAAGAGTGCCTCTCGTCTTTTGCTTTTGTCCTTGTCAGTGTCACTGGGGTCCAGAGCTCGCCAAACTGATCCACCACAAGGCAAAAACCGACAAATGGCCACACATGCAGAGCTGAAAAATTGGTGACATTTCTGATGGACTGGAGTGTTTGCCACACTTTTGGAATTCCCTATTCCCACAAAAGTCAGGCAATTGTTGAAAGGATGCACCACACTCCAAAACCCATTCTAGGTAAAAAAAAAGAGGAGTTCCCCAAGCAACACCTCTGATAAGGTAGAGCAAAGTTTTAGACGTCTTTATGCTTTGGATAGCTCATTTGCAGGACCTAATCCTCCAATTTTGAGGCACTTTTCAAACAGCACACAGGCAAAACTGAAAGAAAATCCTCCCGTTTTGATTAGAAACCTTGAGTTAGGAGAAATTGAAGGACCATTTGCACTAATCACTTGGGGCAAGGGGTATGCTTGTATTTATTTGCACAGGTGCCAGACCTAAGTGGGTCCCCGCGAAGGACGTGAAACTGTCTCATACACAAGAGCGCACCGACAATTCCACCAGCAGGGAAATGAGCACGCAGACATGAGCCGCACGGAGAAACTACGCTTCATGCCAGACGTTCCCTGTTCTACCTGTGAAAGCTACAAATCTTGAGTTTCATTGTTGATCTTTAGACTGTGAAAATGGTTTGCATCATAGAGCTCTTTCAGCAAAAGCATGGTTTCCTTTTTGTTCAAAAGAATTCTAAGATATCCTAATTTGTAAAAACTGAAGGTCAGAGGGACAGTTTAGTGCCCTATAGTTGGCCAGTCCCTGAACAAGCGCTAAAAGATTTGCTTGAGAACTGAAAGAGATGGGGAAGCTTTTGCCAAAAAGCAGCTGAACAGAAACATGGAGTTTGATCAAATGATATGCTGGCGCTTGTTGGCTTTGCTTGCTTGCTTTTGCAGTGCATATATGCGTGTAGATCAACCAAAAATGAATGGTTACCTTGCTTTAGCCAAGTCAGCAGGCTCAGAAACCATATGTTTGACCAGTTGAGCCCAGACAAACCCTTGGTGACCTGTTTGGTTGGTGTGCCAGTGCCAGCCAAGGAATGGCCAATACCCAATCATGACAAATATTGGTGTGAGGCTGCCAACGAGACCAATCCCATAACCAGTTGGCATCATTGGGCCCCTGATCTTCTTAAAGCACTTTCTGAACCTCAAGAATTGGAATTCTTGGCTCATTTCTAATGGAATTTTGTGCTGAGTTTAAGTACCAGGGAGATCCACAGTTAAATGTTACTCCCCATCATCCTGTGGACAGATACTCAAGTTTGTGGTGCAATTGTACTACCCCAGTGTCCCCTAAGGGTGAAACTGCTGACAAGCAGATGACCTAGATGAGTCCCCACGACAATTAGTAACAGAATATTGGCTCATTTGTGGAGGTAGAGCCTGACAGGGAATTCCTCAAAAATTAAAGTTGGCCCGTGTAGCATCAGACAACTCACTGTAATAGCACCTATCGTTAAAAAAGCCATCAAGAGAAAACACAGAGAAAAAAGATTTGCCCATCATTATAAAGAAAAGTGTAATAGCAATTCCAGACCCTAGGGCCCTGCAAAATGAGTTACATCAAATTAATTTCTACGTCCACTTGCCTCGGGTGAGGCATTGAAACCATTATAGCGATTGGGGTGTTGGCTGGAGAAAGAAGACAGTGCTACTTGCGTTGCAATTAGTGACATGATGACTGATGTTATTGTTGTCAGACATGCGACCTTACAGAACAGAGCAGCAATTGATTTTCTTTTACTGGCACATGGACATGGTTGTGAGGAATTTGAAGGATTGTGTTGCATGAACCTGTCTGATCCCTCTGAATCCATCCAGAGAAGCATACAAAAGCTGAAAGATTTGACAGCTCCAAAAAAAGAAGATGGTGGGTCGTGGTTAGATGATTTGTTCCAAGGATGGAGGTTTGCACTTTGGCAAAGGGGAACTTTGTAGAATAGGTCTCTATGGATTGGGTGTTTTGGTAGTGGTACTAGTAGTAATACCTTGCATACATTGGTGTGTGTGACAAATGATGGACAACATGATCAAAGAAGTTTTAATCACACAAAAGAGAGAGGTAGGAAATGGATTCACAGAGAACTCTCAAAATCTCACACAGATGTTGGATGAAGGTCTAGACACGGAGGGGGGTTTTGAATTAAGACCTTGGAACAGGCAAGACTTTTTTGGAACAATGACTTGTAATTGCTATCAGACATGACTTTTGCCCTTTGAACTGACTGGACTTTCACAGCATTAAAATTGCTGTGTTGGAATATAGCAAGGCTTAATGTGAGCAAAAAGGATGCTTTAAGCAAGTAATAAGCAGGTATACTATAGTAAAGCTATAAAATGCAAGGTAGTTAATAAATGACACGGATATAAAGGTTTCTGTTTAGTTGTACTGAGAGGGGGAATTGTGGGAATCCTTCAAATCAGGGGGTTTTGGGAAAGCTACAAAAGGCAGACCTCAGAGAAAGCAGAACTGCCGTTGGAGCTAAGCAGCAGCCATAGGATTTGTCAGCACAAGAGTTTTAGAAGTAGAAAAGTAAGGAGAAATAGAAAAATGGCCTGTGTGTTAGTGCTTGGCTAGAATAACTCGCTAACCTTCAAAAAAGTATCTCTAGCAAGATATTAGGAACTTCTCAGCTTAATAATGGAGCTCAGTGCATTGTGTTTTAAGGCTTGCAAGCAGGTATTGTATTCAAAAGAAGCAAGCACTGTTTTAACAAAAGGTACGTGTGCTTATAGTGGTTGGATAGAACTACTGTCAGTATGCTTCTGCGTTGTGTGATTGGTCAAAAAATTTTTCAAGTAAGCTGTGCCATTAAGTTCTTTGCCTGCTGCCACAGATGTCAGCTGCTGGCATCTTCCCATAGTCATAACCAAGTAATCAGACTGATGCTGGAAAACAAACAGCTCGAGGCGCGTTCCTCAGCAGTCCCGTCCCGTTCGTGATTTGTACAGAGACCCCCGGCCGGCAATAGTATATAGATGTTAAATTACATCCATGATAAATTAATAGGTATTGTTTCATTCATTTTGCTACTTTATCATTTCACATTAGATCTATATGTTTTTTTTAATAAAGATTTGATTTCTTCCTCCAGCTTGGGAGAGTGAAGAATTACAACAGTGCAAAACCTTCTGCCCACACAGCAGTCAGCCCCCAGGCGTGTGCATGCACACCCAGCCACTGCGCTTGCTCTTCTCAGCATCTCGGGCGTGCTGTTTGCACAAAATTGGGATGAATTTAACTCAACAGAGCCACGACTGGTGTGTCCAGCTTGTCATGAACACTCATGTGGCAAGAAACAACACAGAGCTCTCAAATCACATGATCACAGGTCATTTCATTCTCACTGGGCACTGAGGAAGTCTTAAAAGCACCAAAGACACAGAAAACGCGGTGGAAAACACTGGAAACATGGTACTGCTGGTATTCTCATGGAGGAAAATCTCTTGAATTTCTTAAGGTAGCTCTTGGATTTCTTAAGATGGGAGCTTTCCAAAAGTAGGAAAATTGCTTAGCACTGGCTGCCCAATTGTGAATGGTTTTCTTGACTTGGCAAAGCTGGGGTGTTAACAATGGACTCCGTCCTTGGTTTAAATCACCTGCCCTCACCTGCCGACAAAAGCACCACCACCAGCAGCAGAAGCCACTTCAGTCAATTTTCTCAAAAAGCTCTGTTAGATTTGCGAGAGGAAAAGAAAACACATCAGACACTGTGGAATAATGACAAGACTCTAAGGAACAGTTCCAAAGCAAAGGGCAGCAGCTTCTCTCTGGGCCACTCCTTGTGCTCCAAGGCAGCCGGGCTGCCCTGGCTGCCCAGGACCCTGCGCTCCGCGGGCTCTGCAGAGCTGCACAGCGGGGAGGCAGCTTTGGGCACCTCAGCCCCTGGGCAGGAGTGGCTGCTTGCTCTGCAGGGCTGCCTGTGGGCAAAAGCAGGGTGCTGGCCTTCTGCTCTTGGCCCTAGCCTGGCCTTGCAGGGCTAATCCTGTTCCCTGTCTCAACTATGCTAAAGACAGACTTATTTGTTTCCAGCTCTGCACAGCATTGATGTGCACCACAAAATACCAAAGGACTAAGGCCTGAACACCAGACCCTGACTGAAGCCTCCACAACAGGACCTGAGCCAAAGCTGCCTGCTAGATGATCTTTCCAACCCAATGTTCTACGTATCTGCTCCTTAACCAAGTATTACTGTCAAAAATATTGTTGCCTCCATTCACTGGTGAAGCATGTCTGCATCTTTCTGCATGAGGAAAATGGACAGGGCCACACCTGGCCTTGGTTCCTCCTTGAGCCCTGGGCAGGCTCAAGGAGAAGACCAAGAGGAGAATGAAACCAGCTGTGCCCCCAGCAGAAGCTCTGGCACATTGCTCGTCCACATGATCAGAGCCGGGCTACTCTCACAGCGCACTCGGGAGCCTCGTGGCCGGCAAAGGTGGAGGCACTGCAGCATTTCCCGATTCTTGGCCGTGGCTCTGCAGGGCTTGGCTGGGACAGCTTCCCCCAGCTGATGTGCAGCTCTGGATGAAGGGGAAACCATTGGGGTACCTGGTGATGTATCTTCCTTAATAACCAGAAGCACCCTTTTGTAAGAATGCTGAGGTTCATTGCTTAGCTTATCCTTTTCTGACTCTTTTTTGCACTTTTGCATTACAGTAAATTACACTGTTCCTTCAGCTGGTGTCTGCGTCTGCATCTCTGACCCTCCCCAATATCAAAACAAACACACAGCCAGTTTAGCACGAGACCTGCCTCTCTGCCAGCCCATCTCTTGGAAAACACCCCTGGCGGCCATCTCTGCAAATGAAATTCCCACTTTGCAACTTCCTTTTCTGCAGGCAGGTGAGAAAAGGAGCCACTCCCAATTCTGGACACCTCCAAAAACCAGCTGCTTTCAGCAGTCACAACCCTGAAATATCAACCTCCTTCCTTAAGCTGCCACATGGAGCTCCCACCAAGAGGCCTTTTGTCCAACGATACCCGCAGAAGAGCTCAAGGAGGGAGCAGTTTGAAACACAACTGCTTCAGAGTTTAAACCTGCCTTTATCAAATGAGAACACACCAAGCTGTCCCCAAGGGAAAGCAGGCAGGAACGAGAAGCTCCTCTCCCACAACAACAAACTCTGTGCTTCCTTCTGTTCCAGCTGGAGAGTGGAGGCCATGGGCTGCACCTCAGTTTGGGAAGGAGCCCTGGGAATTGGCCTGATCTGGGAGGGCAGAAAAAGGAATTCTCCAAAAAGTAGGAAAAGACCCTCTGGAAGGAATAGATGATGACAATATTTCTGCAGAAAAGCAAAAAAAAGGATAATTGAAGCATTTCAAGAAGTGACGAGACTGAAATTGGTTTGCCAATACGACAACCCCAAAGTCTCTGTGCTGTGTCAGGAAGCTCAGGAATGAACCTGCAAGGCTTGCATAAACATCATTGGTGTCCGTGCCCCAGAGCACAAGCAGCTCCCCAACAAGACTTCAAGACTAAGGGACAAAGCTTCCCCCTTCAGCTCCCCACAGCACCTCTAGGGAGTCTCTCTCCATTGCAAGATCTTCTTTGTCAGTCTACAGTGACAGGAGTTGGCTGCAGGAGGCATTTGCATTGGAGCTCTCCCCAGATGAGGGGAAGAAAAGAAAAAAGGTGATTCCTGAACAAAGAAAATAGTAACGCCGTTTGGGAAGACACCAGTGTCAGTTCACTACAACTCTAGGCCAGAAATGCTTTGAAGAAAGCAACATCCATCCATGGGGCAGCACTTTGGCTTTTATATCCATGCTGACAAAATTGCTGCCCCTTCCTGCTGCTGTAGCTGACTCCAAATCACGAGAAATGCACCAACTCTGCCAAAGACAGGAGGACATGCTGAGATGAAACCAGCTAGTCTGCTAAAAAGGAGTCCAAACTAATGTTTTCTAAGTCCCGCTTTTCATCCTTTCCCCAGCCAAGCACGAGCAATGTCCTTCCTCTCTGTCTCCAATGGTTACCCAGGCATGGGATGCAGCGTGGGGACAGAGCCTGTCACTGCTCCCAGTGCCCTGCCCTGCCCCTCCCTGCCTGCCTTGCCCTTCCCTGTCCTGCTGGAACCTGCTGTGCTGTGCCGTGCTGAGCCGAGCCTGGCCAGCGGTCACGGATTTCAGGAATGACCCTCCCCTGTGCCGGCCGCCAGCGTAAGGAACATACCACTTTCTTACTTTGACTAATTAGAGAGTCTTTGTCCATGATTTTCAGTTTTGACAATTCAGGGAGCTTTTGTTTTCCCTGACGGAAGTACAGTTGCTGCCAAGAGAAGCACACCCAAAGACCAATAGTGACCCAGTCTTCCCTTTGCTTCCCTTTTCCTTCCCTCACTGCTACACAGCGCTCTCAGACCAGGACCTCAGTGCTGCCTCACCTGAGCATTTAGAGCTGCCTCCACACCATTCCAGGCTAAGTGCAGGTGCTCAGGATTCTGAGGTTTTCCTAGATTCTTGGGGGAAGGTGTTTGCTTCATCTGGACTTCTTGGCATTTCATCAGAGAAGCCAGGAACAGGCAGATTTCATCTTCACTGTGAGCTCTTCATTCTGCTTGTTCCCATGGAGCTTAAATGCCAACCTGAGCTCATCGTTCCTCTGGTACCCATAGACACCATCACAACCCTTCCATGGCCTCCCCAGAGAGGAGCAGCTGCACATCTTCAGAGCAGCACTTGCCAGCGCGCAGCCCATCAGGGAGGGAAAGAGCTTCTACCCTTGCTTTCCAAGCAGCTCCTGGTTAATGACCCTTTCAAGTGTTTTCCTGCAGTGCTCTATCATGGGTAGATCTCAAGTGAGAAGCAGGTAGAAAGTGTCCAGTTGCCTAGGAAGGGGGACCTTGAAAACAGAAAGATTCTCTGCCTCATTTTCCTGTCCTCGCTGCAGATTTGGAGGGTGTTCTGGGCATTTTGTAGACAGACTCTCTGTAGGGGTACAAGGGCACAGTGAAAGATATTGCCTAACAAGTGGTCAGTGTTAGGTGCACTCTCCTCTTCCTTTGAATGAAGCCAAACTGGGACTCTGATGGGACATTGCAGATGTTTAAGACTGTCTGCCCTGCAAATCAAGCCGTGCCATTGAAATGAGCTCTGTGTGCCCCACAACAGCTGCAGCTGAAGAATATGGCCTCACCCTCAAGGCTGTTTATAGAAGAAACTCACAGTACAAGTTTAGCATGTATGTCTACAGATCTGGACTCTTCCTGGGTGAATCCATTTTCTGTGGTCTTTTGTGATGAGAAACCAAATGTAGCCAAATCCCAAAGCTGCTGGGAAGATGCACAAAGCTGTGATTCTAGGGTGTTTGTGTGTGTGTGTGTCTCTGTGTGTGTCCATATCAGATTTCAAGGCCATGCTTTAATCTATGTACATGACAATTTGGATAAATATTTTTAAGAGGAAGAACTCACTCCTTCATTCCCCTGGGAAGTCTGAATACATTTCTGGAACGGAGGTTGCTGTGTGCTTCCTGTGATGTTTGATCCAAGGCAGCAGTAGAGCTCTGCGTCCCAAAGACACATTGTGGAGCCTGACCAATGTGTTTGGATTCTTGCAGCCAGGCCAGACACTTCAGCCCCCAGCACTCCAGCTGCCAGTGCAGGTTCTGCAGCATGGACAGCCACAGCTGGCTGTGGAATACTCCTGGGAAAGAGGAATTGCCACTGCCAGATCTGGACATGGTGCTTGAGACACTGGAGGAGATGTTTTCTCCCTCTGCTTGGGCAACTGCATTCGGCAGGGAAGAAAGGGGCTGGACTGAGAACTTGTGAATGTTGTTGCATGGCTGAGAAGGCAAAGCTTCTTGAGTTCAGCTGTGAATGGACCAGGAAGGATTTGCCTGGGAAAGCATGACTTCCTAAAGAAGAGGGAATGAAAATGTCATCCATGAGTAAGGATGGAAAGGTGTGAGGCTGTGTGTGCCAAGTTTGGGTGTTCCTTTTCCTGGGAAGAACCTCTGATGCAGGAGCATTTGTGGTAAGTAAGTGGAAGCTTTGTAGGTTCTAAGGGGCTTTGTTTGATGGGAAAGAAGAGAAGAGTGTTTGGAGAAGTGGCACTGAAGGCCCAGTGTCCCGGGCAGGGAGGGGCATGCCAGAGGTGCCTCTGTTGCAGCAGCAGATGTGGGCTGTGCCTCTTTTGGGTGGGAAGGCCAAGGCAAAGCAAGGGCTGGGCTGCAGCTGCTGCTGCTGTGTGAGCCCTGCCGTGTGTGTGGGCGCTCCCAGAGCCGTGGCTGGGGCTGGGCTGCAGCTGCAGCTTTCTTGTCCTCTCAGTAAGCTGCTGCCTGCAGTCCAGTTTCCATCTGGGAAATCCTCAGCTGGGCAAACTGGCCAGTCTTGCTGTCCATGTTGCAGAGCTGTTTCCCCTTGCTCTTGGGCATCTCTGTGGGAAGAGATGTGTGTTCCCATGCTGTCCCTGCCAAGCTGCAGCCTGGATGAGACTGCTGTGCTCAGGGCTGTGGAGGAAGGAGCACATCCCTTTGCCAGGAGCTGGCAGGACTCCTGCTTAGCAGCCATTCCATGTGTTCAGTGTCACCCCCATGTTCAACACTGTCAACTCTGACAGTTTTTGGACTGTGTTTGAGAAGTCAATTTTTCTGCCTGTTGAAGGGCTTTGGGGCCCAGAATTGTTGTTAGGAAGAAGGGATGAAGTGTGTGAGCCATGGAGTTGTTGGACCAGGTGTTTTGTCTAAGTGGTGAGAAGGGTTTCTTCCTTTCTGTTTCTCTTTCAAGGGCAATAATACTGTTGCCCTTGAGTCTTCAGGAGGGGAGCCTGTGGACAGAGCTGCAGCAGAGGGAGCTTTGCCTGGCACCGAGAGCTGCAGGAACAATTCCCAGGAGCCCGAGGAGCTTGGTAAGGACAGAGCCCCCACTGGTTTAGAGAGGGGTGAGATGGCTGCTCTGAGCCTGCCTCTGGCAGTGAGGGAGATGAGAAGGGTTGAGTTCCTGTCTGCAGGCTTGGTGCTTCCTGGTGCCTTGAGTTCAAATCGTGCACGGGCACAACCTGCCTGAGCCCTGCCCTCCACGCTTCTCCAGAGGCTCTGACACTGAGTCCTCTGCTGGGGCAAGAGAGCAGGGAATAAACCTGACCTTGTGGCAGTTGTGTCACCAAGCCAGGTGTCCCAGTTTTGTGCTGATGTCCGTGGGGATAAGTTTGCTGCAGGATGTCAGTGCTCTGGAGGCAACCCTGAGTGACTCTTGAAGCAAGAGAGGAAAAGCCCAGCAAAAGGTCAGTGTAGAAATCTGAGCTTTTTGTCTCCAAGCATTAAATCCATGTAGTGCCACTCTGCTGATTGCTGTAGTGAGATACATTAAAAGTACAAGCAGCAGAAGCTCTGAGGCCAAGGAAATCATTAGTCACAAAACCAGGAGCTCAACGAAAATCTGAAATCACCCCTTAAAATTAGTGAGAGCTAAAGGTGAGAGAGAGCACTTTGGGTCTGCATCCTTGAGCAAAGCTGGTGTTGCCTGCAGTCCTGTTAGGGAGCTCTTTCCTTCACAGCTGTGAGAAACAGAATTCACTGCTTAGAATTATTAAATTTTAATACTGATAGGATAAAAAAAGACTATATTTGCAGCACTGTGGTGCTCGGGGCTAACACCCAAACAAGACCTGGTGCTAAGTGTCAGTGTTAGCTTTATGGTGTTACTTTGCTGAGAGGCAAGTATATTCATGTGTTTCATGAATTTTTCAAGCATTCTTCGGAATTTTCTGATCTTTTGGGAACTCCTTAATTTGACTGCTTCGCATTCAGGTTTACTGCATGACATCCTGTGCATCAGGTCAACATATTTTTTTTCTGCTTGTGTCCTCTTTCCTGCTGTTTCACATCCTCTGATAAGGCTTTAAAAGGTTCTCCCTAAATTTCACATGGTATTCTCTAATTGTCCTCTGATGCTCTGCCTTGTGTCAGGGTTCTTTTATCACTTGGACAGGTTGGTCAGTTGACAGCCTTACACTGATTTTAGTTACACACAAGCCTTTTTTCCCGTTATGTTTACTAGAGTCTATAACACCATACATTCATCACACAATTGTTTCCATTTGTGATGCATAGACATCATATTCATTACACTACTGTTTCTATGAGCAAAACAGTGGAAATTTAAGCTGATAGATTCTGTTATATTACAAGCAGCAAAAAGAGTTCTAACTGATGCTATTTCTAAATACTTATAATCACTAACAATGTCCATCAGCTAATACATAAATGCCTAAGCCAATATTACCTGGTCATTTGTCACCCAGCTGTTCATCCCAGAGCTGGTGGTTGTTTTGGAGGAGCTGTGGCTCACTGCAGAGGGCAGGTTGTGGATGGCAGGGAACGGTGCTAGTTCATAACTCAGCTGCCAGCACCTTCAGCTTCAGCCATTTCAGTGAGGACTGAGGTGTCTCTGTCAGCGCAGAGAAAGAACCAGGCTGGGCTTCTTTGTGGCAGCTGGGTCTGTCTGTGTTTCAAGCTCTCATGGGGGCCCTTGGCCTTACGAAAGTATCCCAATACACTGAGGGCTTTCAGTGTATTGGGATATTTCAAAACTTCAGAAGTTATAAACACTTGGGAGGAGTCTGGCCCTTTGAAGAGTAGGCTTCAAATTGCCAAGTGAGATTTTGCCTTTTGGCTCATCTTTTACAGACTTTGTTAGAAGGGCAGTTACTTACAAAGGGGCATATAATGCAGAGAGGCCAATATTTACCCAGTGTTCCCTTTGCTTCCCAGACTTCCAGCTACTATGCCTTGTCAGGAGGGCTGCCCTGCATGGGAAGAAGGACCAGAGGGAGAGCCTGTGAGCATCAGACAGGTGGAATCCCTTAGTGTACACATAGATTTATGGATTTCTACAATTCTCTTTCTATATCCATATAGTTGCATTTATAGATTTACAGAGGTCTGTTTATATGTGCATATATATACATCTATATAGTTAAATTGATCTCTATTGTTCTAGATGGGATAGAATTAGTTACATTTCTAGATTTTGAGATCTACATTTATACATTAAGAGAGTTACATTTAGATGCCTACATTTAGGCACCTACATTTAGATGCTTAAATTTAGATGCTTAGCTATAGATCTAGAAATATGCTTAGTTATTTAGTTAGTGGTATGTGGAAGTTTAGACGCATAGATTGAGCTGTGTAAGCCCAGGCTGCATTTTTACCTCTTTCCCTCCTCGGCTGCCTTTTTCACCTCTTGCTTTTCCCCCGGTTCCCCCTGTGTCCCCTGTCCCTGTGCTGGGTCCAAGCTGGCGGCCGGGCCGGGCGGAGCAGCACTTCCAGCCCCGGCTGTCCCTGGAGCGGTGGGAGCTGCCGCTGGCCCCAGGCCCTGTCCCCTGAGGAGCTGCTGAAGGACGGTGAGACAGAGGGGGCTGAGGGGGCTGAGGGGGCGGTGGCGCTGAAGGGACGCTGACCCTGAGCTGCTGCTGGGGCTGAGGGCTGTGGGGCAGCCGAGGGCCATGGTGGCACTGAGGTGACAGGGAAGTGGCACAGGCTGACAGGCCAAAACCTCCCATGCATTTCTTCATCAATCTGCAAAAATGTTAGGTAAACAATTTGCTATTCCCTTTACTGATGCTTCTAGTATTGCGTGATCCTGTCCTGACCGGGCAACGAGATGGCATTGGTTTAGGCATGGTGTTAGCCCTAGGGGTACTCAGCCCTCGCAGTTATGGCAAATGGATGTAACTCATGTATAAGAATTTGGTCAGGAAAAATTGGTACATGTTTGCATTGATACCTATGCTTGTGTTTTTTGGGCTACTCCCTTAACAGGTGAGACGTCATGTTGACATATATTTGTTCAATTTCTTTGCCATATTAGGTGTCCCCTTAGCAATTAAGACTGACAATAGTCCTGCTTCGTGTTCCTTAATATTCAAAGGTTTCTGTAATTTTTGGGGTATTTGACATGACACAGGTATTTCTCACAATCCTACCGGACAGGCAATTATTGAGCGTGCCCATCAGATGTTCAAGGACATGCTGCAAAAACAAAAAGGGGGAACTCCAGGGTTATCCCCTGAGAAAAAAACAGCTAAAGCCAATTTTGTGCCTAATCAGCTCAGAAAAACAGGAGATAGGGAAGATGCACCTATTCTTGTGCATCATGCCCTCACACATAATCCAAGGGAGGAATTGCCTTACGGCATTCAGGTCATGTTCAAAACTCCAGGAACAGGGTGTGGCAAGGACCTGCTACAGTGAAATGAAGAGGAAGAAGTTCTATGTGCTTACTTACAGATAAAGGCATTCGTTGGATTCCAGCCACGTGGACCTTCACTTCCCTCACAAGTTGTAAATCAGATAGAAAATGCTTGGTATCTACATTGTTGTGCATGTAAACCATGGCTTAAGGTTCATTGTATGAAGTGTAACTAAAAAACTTGGGGACAAATTTGTGAAGAACATAATTGCGTAGTGGTCCGAGGAAAAAAGCAAAAATTTAAGCCTATCAACATAATATGCAATAACTGCTCTTACACACTTAACACTAGTACCCCGAGAATGGCATTAGCTAAATTTTTAAGGCATAACTCACGAAGATATCAGAGTTTTCTCTAAGATGTATCTTTGATAGAAATATAGAAGCAAAGATTGTTACTGCAATTGCAGTCTAAACTTGCTTTAATTGCTCTAGGAAATCAAATTGTGCTAGAGAGCAAGATAATAGCTACAGAATGTAGAGGAAGAATAGCAATACCACAAACACATCACTTGAGAGATTTGGAGTGAGACCAAGCTAAAGCAGTTTGGGCAAAGCGCAGGCATGATGGATCACAAGGGTGACAATGGCACCAGCCTGGCAAATATTAACAACGTTGCTTAGTGGAGTGATTAAGGAAACGCAGGCGGTATACAAGATAAAGCAGCGAGCTAACATGAAGGTTCCATATGCTCACAGAACAAGGCAGGAATCTTTCTGCCTATCACTAGCTCCACCTTCAGATCCATTTGGCACCTGTTTCATTGGAATTCCTTTACACTCAATGGAAGAATTGGGAAATTGGGCCAGAGCTCAAATTTATGGCAACTTAAGTAAGGCCTGTTCAAATTGGTGCACTAATCAAAATGGGATGATCACAGAAATTTGGTGTGAAAAACAAAGCATCCCTAGAAATCCGTTAGGAATTCAGGCATTTACAATCGTTCAAGGTTTAAATACTACAAGTCAGTGACCACAGGAATTAGATATTTTGGGATCAGTGCCAGGAAATTACTGTTTGTTCTATGAGTACCACAGGGGTAAAGAGCTGATTAGGGAGAAATCAGGAAAACCCGGTGATGATGGCACTTGGATATCTCCTGTTTCTTCCTGGTATTACAATACCACGGCAGACTGTGCCAATTGGTTGTATCCCTAAAACCAAAATCTGCAAGGATGTCACCTCCTGCAGTTTTTCTCATTTGTGGAGATAAAGCTTAGCCTGAGATTCCTGAGAAAGCATGAGGAGGACTGTGCTATTTGGGGAAATTGACACTGTTTGCCCCTAGCATTCAAGAGATGCTTGACATCAGGCACAAATTCCAATGTCCAAAACGTAGTGTGCATCTATTAGGCTCAGACTGTAAGGATAATGTAGAATTGTAGAATATGCCTTTGGTTATACTGGCATCACTTTTTACACCAGGAGTAGCTTCATCACAGGCCCTTACACAATTCAAACAATTGGCTTGTTGGACAGACAAACAAATTAACATTACATCTGCAATACTGAATGAGCTTACCACTGATGTAGGTAGCATACGCCACGCTGTATTACAGGATAGGGCTGCAATAGTGTTTTTGTTGCTAGCACAGAGAGATGTGCGGGTGTGAAGATTTTGAAGGGATGGGTTGCATGAATCTCTCAGAGCACTCTGAATCTATGGACAAGAAAGTGTCATTGCTTAAGGAGAAGATGATAAAGCTGACAGTTGTTTAGAATTCTTTGGATGAGTGGCTAAAATCCTGGGAAATAAGAGGCTGGCTCAAGGACTTAGTATGCTTTGGTATTAGGTATTCTTGGCTATGTAATGAATAAATAATCTTACATATTATTGGCTTTGTATTTCATTCTTTTTTCATTTCTGCTAATAGTGCTTTGCTTACTACGCTGTGAGCAAAAAGAAATTGACCGTGCTTTTAAATCAGTCTGGCTTGTGCAAAAACAAAAGCGGGGAACTGTTGAAGATATTTTGCAGGTGGAGGAGTTTTTGCAAGACAACGGCCGTATTGAGCCGATGCACAATCCAGCCTGCTTGCAATAATGGACACGTTCACAAAGAATGAATTATGGACATATTCAGAAATGGGGTTGGTATATCCTTGAAGAAGACACAAGAAGAAGAGTCATCAGGACTTAGCATGTTTTTCAGCAAGCTTGGGAAAGTGAGCCATGGGGGGGCCATACAACCCCAGCAAGACACATGAAAACTTAGATAATCCAATCAGCATTCTATTTTAGAAGTGTGAACAACTAGGATTAACCTGTCATATATTAGCTAGAGAGGCATAGACAGAAGAGATTTATTATAAATAGACTCCTTTTAGGAATAATAAATTTAGCTTCACTGGATCATATTGGTTATGGTGTGATGCCCATGAACCTCCGCACCCCGCACTTAAGGGTGGGTTGGTGTTGCCCAGGAAATGTACACATTTAGGGAAGTGCCCTTGGAAGAGAGGGGCTTGATTGCCAAGGAAACTGCTTCCCCAGGAGCCCCCAATGAGACAGGTGCAAGTGTCTCCATTTGACTTCCTGTGTTTCCTTCAGTCCTCGCACTTGGCTGAGGGGCAGGGGAAGGATGTGAAGAGCAGCTTTGGCATCTGCCTGGGCCTGCAGAGACCAAGCCAAGCACCTGCGGCAGAGTTTGTTGCCCGCCATTGAGCACAGGTCTGAGCCGGATCCTGTTTGTCCAGCCAAGTGCCCCAAAGCTGTCTTGGGGAGCTGTGAATTCAAAGGCCTTGATGCACACATTCATGCCACCTCCCCTATCTGGTGAGTTTTAACTCTTGGCAAGATGTGTTTGCCCCGTGCTTGCTGGAAGCTGCTCTGCTCCAGAGCCAGCAGTGAGCTGGGCTGTGCTGGCCTGGCACCGTGGAGAGTCCTCCCCTGAGCACTTGGCTGGGCTTGGCGTGTCCCAGGACGTCTTAGACACTTGGGGCAATGGATTTGTTCCAATCAGAGGCATTTGGGGCAGGGTTGGGGTAGCCCCAGAGAACTTGGCCGCGTGTCCAATGGCCCTTGCTGACACGGCACAGCACGGTTACCATGGAATGGAATGGAACAGGGCCCTTTGTGACACGTGGTGAAGTGGCTGCTGGCGGTGACGGAGCAACGCCACAGTGCTCGGTGCACGTGAGAGGAGAGGACGTGGCAGAGCTGTGCTGTGAGGAGCCCCACACAGCCAGCTCTTTGGTCACTAACCCACAGCGTTTCCAAGCCATTTCTCCTGCGGCTGGCCTTGCGGCCAGACTGCGGGACTTCCTTACTCACAGCTTTTCCCAGGCATCTGGCTCAAAGGTCTCCTAGAGGCCAAAAAGTGGGATGGCAGGCAGAGTGCTCAGGCTCTTCAGGGTGCTTCGGGGCAAGAAAAAGAAAGGGCCTGCAGCCTCCCCAGCGCAGCAGCCTGCAGAGCCGGAGAAGTTGCAGCCAGTGCAGGACGGTGAGTGGCAGAGCCGGGCCGCAGGGCTGGTGCCTGTGGCCGCCCTTGCCCCATCCCATCCCTGCCCCTATGGATGTCCCCACAGATAGGACATAAGAGGGGCTGGGGCTGCCCCTGCTGGCCGTGCTCTGTTCCCTTGGCGCCCGGGGGTTGTCCCTGCCTGGGCCGTGCACGGCTAGGCCGTGTTCTCCGGCCTCTCCCGCAGCCCCTCAGCTCTGGCTGCATTTGCTCTTTGCCAGATGCGGGCAAGGATTGGGCACAAGAGCAGGACCCCACTCGCGGCTGCTTCCACAGACCAGCGCAGATACCTGTGGCCATCCCCACATGGGCTGGGCCTTCTGGCACTGCTTGGCCCAGTGCCACGCTTGGAGCAGGCCATGGAACGTTCCCCTCTTCCTGCCCTTCTTTCTGTTGCAGATACTGCGGAGGTTCCTGGGCCTTAGGCGCAGAAACACCAGCGCCGCAACAACCGAGGGCACGGCTGAGCTGCAGGCAGGGGCTGATGTCACCTCAGCCTCCCCGGAGCGTGCAGCGGACTCTGTCAGGGCAGTGGCAGATGGCAGGCCGGAGGCTGTCATGGCCCTGCAGGGTCTGCACTTGAACAAGCATAGTGCCAGCGCCCTGTCGGTTGTGTCCAGGCACCTGCTGAGAGAGTGTGGGGACAGGCTGCACCCGGAGCTCAGATGCCAC
The DNA here is from genome assembly GCF_028551555.1 of Melozone crissalis. Taxonomy (NCBI): domain Eukaryota; kingdom Metazoa; phylum Chordata; class Aves; order Passeriformes; family Passerellidae; genus Melozone; species Melozone crissalis. Next base: position 12,384,798 of record NW_026535783.1, on the reverse strand, counting down.
GTGGAGCTCAGCAAGGAGCCCTCGCTGGTGAGAAAGGGGCAGTGGCAGATATATACTTGGAACATGAGGTGTTAGAACAGGAAGGCCATCTTGCAATGGTGCCTGCTGTATCTGAAGTGAAATGGGCACCTTTGTGGCTGGGGAGCTGCGTGGGCAAAAAGGATTATGGGCTGGCGGCCTTGAGCAGCTGCAGATGAGGCAGCGTGTGGCCAGGGGGCCAAGGAGGCCAAGGGCATGGTGGCTGTGCCAGCAGCAGTGGGGCAGCAGGAGCAGGGCAGTGAGCGTGGCCCTGTGCTGGGCAGCGCTGCGGCCACAGCTGGAGTGCTATGTGCACTTGTGGGCCCTGGGAAGCAGAAAGTCATGGAGGGGCTGCAGCGTGTGCACAGAAGGACAGGGGAGCTGGGCAAGGGGGTGCAGCACAAGGCCAGGGAGGAGGTGCTGAGGGAGCTTTAGCCTGGACAATGGGGGGGCTTATGAGGCACCTTCAGGCGGACTTCCATAAATCGCTGCCTTAGATCCATAGATCCAAAGCTCAGCGCAAGGCCTGTTTCCCTTCCAAACATCCCCTCACTGCATCCAAGTACTTTAGACACTGGTGTGGGAAACTCTTTCATATTTTGTTGATTTCTTTGTTTGATAGAAAAAGAACCCTTGTGCAATTTCTCCATTTCCAGGGAGCAAGTGAGCTTTTTCTCAATCTTTCCTGCCCTTTTCCAGCACTGGCAGAAATTCTGTAAGAATTTTAGTTTTCAAGGAGGCAGTTCTGGATAATGCAGTATTTTTGCACAAGAACACATAGTTTGGGGCAGGGATGTTGGTGCAGAATGAGCTGTTCTGGTGCCAGACCAGCCAGTAGGGCTTGCCTGTCATCTTCAAGTTAACGGCTCCCATGTCATTTGGCAACCCAGGGAATCAGTGTGTGTTGTGTTTGGGAATTGAGCAGGAAATCAATGCCCTTGCATTCCAGCTGACCCTCAGAGATTAGAGGAGGTGGGAAGGGCTGGACTGCATTTCTGATTCCAGCCACTTTAGCACCATCAGTGTGGTCAAGTGCAAGAGAAGAACTTGCCCGAGCACAGATGCACAAAGAGTGCAGTTCTTAGTGCAGTGCTCTGAGTCTCATTGCATTCCATAAAGACCCACATGCTCCAGAATCCCCAAGAGTGTGGGTTACTGAAGCAACAGGAGGGCAAGTTCACCATGGCTTCTGACTGGGGCACTGCAACCGAGTGTTGATGTTTGTAGCGACAGAAAGGACATTAATGATTCAGGGTGCCCCCACGTGGCAAAAAATGTGCTTTGACTCTGTGATTTAGAAGTTTAAACAAATGCTTCATTAAGCTACGTTATAACACACTAGTACTATGTTAAAACTATAGTAAAGAAATACTATACTAAAAAGATACTAAAGAAAAACTAGTGACTGTCTCCATACAGTCTTTTATCTAATTACCTAATCAATCTAAACAACTATCCCTAAAATGCAATTAACAAATCACTTTCAGTAAACAATCACTATACACATTCTTCATGTACTAAACAACAAGAACAGCAAGTAGAGATAATAATTGTTTTCTCTTCTTCTCTAAGTTTCTCACTACCTTCTCTTAAAAAAAACCTAGCAGAGAAAATTATATCTCTCTCCATTCAAAGGATGTAAATCCCACAGTATAGTAAAAAGAGATTATAAAAGTGAGATCTGTCTATTTATCTATCTATTTGAATCTTCCTGGCTCTGCTCCAAAGCAGTGGAAGATGCAATGCTCACCTAAACGCATGCCTTCAGGAGAGACAAACAGGACATGGCACAAGCAGAGGGAGGCCCTCACCAGACCCTTGAGAAATGCCACACCTTCCCTGTCAGCTGCCTGAGAGGCTCTTGCAGCTTCAGTCCCAGATGGCCCCTGATTGTAGGGCTAGGGCCACTTTGGAATCTGTGCCTCCCCTTGAACAGAGAATGACCCAGCAGAGCAGCAGCACAGTGCTTTGGGAACGTGTGAACCCAGCAGTCTTTGAGTCTTGGCCCACAAAGGTCCTATGGGAAGCTGAAACCCATCTTCTCTTGCTTTCTGTGCAGGTGCTTCTAGAGAGAGAGCAGGAGCAGACTGCTTCATCAGAGATGCCATGCCAGACTCAGGGAGAGCTGTTCCCAGCCCGAGAGCAGGAAGAGCAGCTCGGGCAGCAGGTAGAAGTGCAACGGGAGAAAGGCCAGGTAAGCCTGACTGGCCAGGGCACAGAGGGAAGGGCAGGAAGAAGGGCATAAACCACAGCTCTTGGGACTGAGGAGGCCAGGAAACCCACAGGCACTGGAATCACAGAGCCTTGGAATCTGCAGAGAACAGCCCTGGGACAGGAGGGTTACATTGGGAGCAGATGTGGGTAGGGAAGCAGAAAGAAGTGGCTGAATCAATGTGATTTTGAGGCTAAAAGAGGGAAACGCTGAGTCTGATGGCAGCTCCCAGTCACTTGCTCTGCATTTGTGTGCACAGAACATCCAGGTAGAACCACAAGCAGAGCTGCCCGAAGCTCAGAGTGACATGGCAGTGAAGAGAAGGCATGAAGACATCCAAGAGGAGAAGAATCTCCCTATGCAGAGGGACAGTCAACAAAAACAGGTGAATGAAAGAATGGCAGCCACTCCACTCATGAAAGAGAGTCCTTTCCGTTGTTTTTTACAGAACATGCACAAACAGGTGCCGGCACAGCTGCAGGAAACTGAGGCTAGGATCAAGGCAAGGAAGAAGAGGCCAGACGAAAAAATTAAAATCATCAAAGAGAAAATTAATTGCCTCCTTCAGGAGCAAAAGGCTCTAGAAAAGCGAGTGAAATATCAATAGGCACTGCAGTCACCCAAGGGGTGGTTTCTGCCCTCCTTGCCTTTGCAGTGCAGAGCAGCAGGGGGGTGGGGTGTTGCCTCTGAGTGCCATCCTGATGAGGCCTCTGTCAGAGCTGCTCTCAAGGACACTTCCTGCTCTGCTGAATCTCAGCTGATGCTCTAGACAGTGGCATTACTCCCTTGGCCATTTAGCCAGCAGTCATCCCAATGAACTCCTGCTGGCTTCTTCCATGTGACCTTGTTTCTTGAGGTGTTTTTGCAGGTGAACATGGTCATTCACATAGATTTGGAATACGAGCTACAAGCTGTCTGTATCCCTTGTTAATCTGCTCCCGTCCTTTACCTTCTTCCCAGTCAATGACTCCTGGCTGACAGGGACAAGCTGTAGTCTCTGACTGCTTTGTTCTGTTTGACTTCAGGTGGAAGGTTCACCATCCTACCTGGCAGCCTGCAGCGAGTTCCAGCAAATGACGGGCAACCAAGAGCCCCGAAGCTGGCATGAGGCCCAGGAACTGTACCATCCAGAGATGCTGCAGGATAAGCACGTCTCAAGGAAGGTGCAGAAAAAGAGAATTTCATGGCAGGAGGTAGAACATTAGAATGAGGAGCTGCAAATATATCTGCAGACCTAGGAGGGGGAAAGGAGTCTTTGGGAGGAAGTGGAGCGGTCGTTGCTGCAGTCATCCTTTAGAACAAGAAAGTGGCTATGAACTTGAGTAAAACCAGCCTTTGGTTTTGAGCATTTGGTTTCACAAGTGGACATCCAAAGCAATCCAGTTGAAGAGCTCTGCATGTGGCTGACAGCAGCTTCCTAAGGGCTTGCATTTCAAATGGCAATCTCTCTTACATTTCAGGGCAATCTCTGCCACACCTTCCTGACATCAACTCATTTCTTCTCTCAGATCTACACCAACTCTGACACTGAAGCTGCTGCAGCAGAGCCATCCCAAGGAGCCTTTGCTCCCCAGCCGAAGACGTGGAGCCTGAGCACTTGGTTCACCTCCCGTGCTGACCCAGCTGCTGCTCAGCAACTGGAGATGGCGGGTGACTCCCTGGAGCAACACAGTACGTCTGCTATCTTTCTTATCTGAGGGACAGTGAATTGTGTGCACATGTCAGAAGAGCTGTACCAAAGGGTTCTCCTCACTTCAGTGTCACAGAAGTGCTGGCATTGCTCCAAGGCATCAAGAGAGAGCTCTGGGTGTTCCTGCTGCCTCTGAGGGCAGCTTAGACTGGCTGGAGATTGCCTGGGCTTCCCTCTCTGCCGAAGGCAGAAGCAGGAATTGTTCCTGCATCAGCAGAAGGCTGTGACTGCTTAGGTTCTAGCCACTGGTAGAAGCCCTGCTGAGATCAGTCTCCAGGAGGACGAATCAGGCCCTTTGTGATTCTGCAGCACAACCCAATGAATCTGCTTCTAGCCCATAACAGCTGCCAGTGCTGTGCTCTCAGATAAGACCTGGTAGAGTTGAGAAGAGAGCCCAGTGGATTCTGTGTCTACCATCACCTGTTGGGACAAAAAGGGCACTGATCCACACCTCAGTGGGGCTGATCTCAAAGCCCATCCTGTTGTGTCCTGAATGGGGGCAAAAGCTTGTACGGGGCTCAGGCTGGCTCTGGCTTCTTCCCATCAGTGCCTGTCAGTGCTCATGCTTGGGCTTTGCCAGCCTTGTGGTCGCTGCCCTGTCCCTGGGGGCTGGAGGGACTGCAGAGGCTGGAGCCTCCCTTAGCTGGGAGGCTGCCCGGCTGCTGCAGCACGGAGCTGCCTGAGGCTGCAGCCCCTTCTCTGGGCCGGCTTCTGCCTCGCACGGCCTGGACTCACAAGAGGGTCAGCATCTCCTCTGGGCAGCTGTCTGTGTCACAGGGGTGCCTGAGGAGCACTGCTGTCCTCTGTGCCCGTGCCCGCCTTGCCGAGCTGGTAAGATGGGGACGTGTGCGGTGCCGAGAGGGCGAGTGCAATGGGAGCGACTGATCCGCGCTGTCTGGCTGAGGGTCCTGATGCTGAAAGCCCCGTCGCAATTGGTTCTGGCATGAGCTGCTCTGGTTTACTAACGCAGAGGCATTCTTCTGGCAAACTGCTGCAAGGTGGAAAAGATGGGAACACTTGGCAATATTCCTCCTGTTCTGAACTTGACATCTGTTCAGAGCAATTGATTCTGGATGTCCAGGTGCATTTAATCTTAGCAAGTAGGAAACCTTTTCTAAATCTCGCAGTATTTATTCCCAAGAAAACAAAGGCACTGTTAGTTCCAGCTCTCCTCAATGTTTCTAGATGACAAACTTACTTGCCTTGGTAGGTATTCTCTTCTGGTCTCAGTCTCCTCTGAGAGGAGACTCCTCTGCTGTCAAGAGGTCTCTAACTTCAAAGGATGCAAGAAATCAGTCTCTGTGCCAGGCAGACTTGTGCTGTGGATGTGCTGTTCTTTTCTTGTTGTTCCAGCACCTGTCCCTGTTGTTAGCCAGCTCAGAGCTGGCTAACCAAGGGAGGGCTCAGAGACAGTGGGGCTGCCTTATGTATCTCCGAGAAGGTGGGATCTCTGCTTTAAAGTGAACATCTTGCATTTTGTTTCCCTCAGGGAGAATGGTGAAGATGGAAAATCCCATCATCAAATACATTGAACTGGAAAATATTGGCAGTGGGTGAGTCCAAGCAATGCTAATTTTACATAACTATGCATCAAGTGTTTTGCTGGTGGAATAGGTATCAGGCGTGAAGTCAGACAAGCTGCAAATGTGTTCAGGCACTGGGCTTAGATTGTCAGTGCTGATCAGAATTTCTAAGTGTGCTCAGAAGGCATTGTCAAGGACATCTCCATGCTTCCAGTGTCCTGCAGTTTTTAGGCATTTACAGCACAGATCTCCTGTGTGGGCTGGCTTTCAGTGCAAGATCTAAATGGCTTCTCATTTCTCTGCTTCTCTTTTGTTTCTAGGAGTTCTGGAGAGGTGTTTAAAGCACTCGACACTGCCACAGGAGGAGAGGTAAATATCAACAGCCCCTGCAGACTCTGCTGCTCTTGAGGGGCTTTCCCCTCTGGTGTGAGGTGTGGCTGGAGGTTTGGCTAGAGCCATGCTGAAAAGGCACAAGAAGCACAGACTGGTGCCAGCCTGCAAAATACATTTGGCACTTTGTCCTCCTCAGCTGCCGGAAGGAAGGCACGCAGGGCAGCGCTTCCTTTCAGACAAGGACGCGCTCACTCGCTCTCCATTGCTAAAACAAAGGTGGTGCCTTAGAGCACCTCCCTGCTCTTTGGGGCTACAGCTTCACAGTCCTGAATTCTCGATTCTGGCTGCCAGCAAATCCCTCGGAAAGTTACTGGTAGTTCCTTAGCCACCTGCAGTGCTGCACTTGGCAACTGCACATAGGGAGAGATCTGCAAGGTGCCCTAAAAGCCCTAAGCCCTGCCCATAGCCCAAGATGTATCCACAGAATATTAAGGCATTGATTACTTCTTGTGAATCCTAGAAAAGAAGCAGAGATTGTGGTCAGAGGTTTGTGGGTGATAGTTGAGACACAACTGTTACCAAGTGGACAAGGCAAAATGTCAGTGGCCCCACGTGTCCTGTAACTGGCTCCCAAGGCAGCAGAGAAATGGGCTGTTGGAATGTCAGTTCCTAATTACTGCAGTGCCTAATCACCAAGCAGTTTGGCACAGCTCAGCTGTGTCATTGCAAAATCACTTGCTCCATGTGCGTTGCTGTCTCCTGCCACCAACTGCTCAAGTTACTGATTTTCAATGTCATTTTAGGTGGCCATAAAGAAAATAGATATTCAAGGACCAAGGAGGATGGAACGAAGCGTTAATGAAATCCAAATCATGAAGAGGTACAGGAGTCCCAATGTTGTGAATTATTTAGACAGGTGAGTGGTTATGGTCTTGTCCCATGTGTGCATTTACATACAGCAAACATGAGAGGTTAAAAACCCACTTTGGTCAGTGGCAGAAAGTAGAGCTGTTAATTTTTATTTATTCCTATCTCTCTACTCATCTCCAATGGATGAGAAGAGAGTGCATCCTGTCTGCATGAGTCTTCCCTGGCACACCTAGTTTGAAAATTATTCCAAAATTCTTCAATACCTGGATCAGCTGTATCTTCCTTAGTCATCAGCCTCGAAGTTTACTGCCTCCACATTTATTTAGGATTGATTTTTTCAAGTTTCTGAAGTGCTGATGAACTGTCCTAAAATGGATTTCCCTTGGATTGTTGCCACTCCTTTCCATTGAAGGGCATGCCAGGAAGACTAGGTGCTTCTTTCCAGAAACACCATGCCTGACAGGTTTTTTATCTGGGCTGTTTCTAAACTGCATTTTTCACTTGTTAGCCATCTAAGACATCTCCTTTTTCACAGCTGTGCCTTTCTCCTTGAGACTGCACAGCTTGCAAACAATGCACAGCCAAGAGGGAATATCTATTCCTATGATTCTGTCCTTGTCACAAAGGCATCTGGAAATAAGAAACCTGGAAGCAAAAATCAACGTAGCCATGCATGCTCATCTCCAGGGCCTTGTTTCCTCATTTCAGCTACCTTGTGGGTGAGGAACTCTGGCTGGTGCTGGAGTACATGGACGGAGGCACCCTGAACGATATCCTCAGCACGACCTCCCTGTATGAAGATGAGGCAGCAGCCATCAGTCGGGAGGTCAGCAATCCCATCTGTGTTTCCAAGGGCTTGGGCAGGATTGTCTGGGAAACAGGGGCTCTGACCTGCAGTGATTTCCTGTGCCAAGCTTTGGTTCTGTGTTGCTGCTATGCTATGGGCAAGTAAAAGCATCTCAAGTGAAAGGCCCGCCAGTGCCCCTGTACTCCCTGTACTCAGTGCCAGTACTCTTCTCTCCTGCTGTTGTATTCTCGCTCTGGCTCATGTCTTTTTATTTGCTGTTCTCCACCTTGCCTCTCTAAATGTTTGCCTGGAGTCTGTCTTCACTGCATTCCTTGCCTGTGACAGCAAAGGTGCTGGTGGCAGGAATGGAAATGATCAGCAAGGAAAAAAGAGACTCATTTTTCTCAGGCCTCAGCATACAAGGACAGGAGTGCAGCCAAAAGGCTCTTTGCTTCTGAGCACATGCACTGCAGCAGCAGTCATCCTGACTGGTTTGCATCCTGGCTGTTGCTCTTTCAGAAGCTGACATGCCTTTCCTCAGAAAGGTCCTGCTCTGCAAGTGTTGGAGCACCAAGCACTTCCTCTCAGTGGCACTGTGTTCTGCCATTACTGCCCATTCCCCTGGAGAGGGAATCTTTTGGATTCTTTGTTGCCTTTCTTATGGGATGAAATCACATCACTCATTTTTGCCCTCCTCTTTCTGTTTTCTCTCTCAGTGCCTGCAAGGACTGCATTTTCTTCACACAAACCATGTGATCCATAGAGATGTGAAGAGTGATAACATCCTTCTCAAAACCGATGGTTCTGTCAAGCTGGGTCAGTGTATTCTTGGTCAGGAGCAGCATTCCAGGGATGTGGGCGTGGGGCTGCTTGGAGTGACAGCCAGCTCCCCAAAAATGGTGCTGGTGGCAGTGCAGGGACACCCGCTGTGAGCTGAGGGCACAGTTGCAACGTGCACAGAGGAAGGAGAAGGAACAAGCAGTCAAGAGTGGCCTTGCTCTGTGTGTGTCCCTTCCCAAGGGAGGGAGTTACAAGTCTAAAGCTTCCAAAGAACAAAAGACACTACTGGAGACAGTGTAAAAAATGGGGGGAGTTTAAAAGTCGCCAATGCCAGGAGATTCAACAGCACATTTTCAAACACTTCTACCGGGGAATTCTTTGGCTTGCTTTCCTAATTGCACAGTATTCAAATAAAAACAGTGTTTTGCTTTCTCCTCAGGTGATTTTGGCCTCTCTACTCAGCTCAGCCCTCAGCAGAGCAGACGGTGCTCAGTAGTCGGGACTCCTTGGTGGCTGGCGCCCGAAGTGCTGACAGGTCAACCATATGGTCCCAAAGTGGACATATGGTCTTTTGGAATTGTGGGGATTGAAATGATAGAGCAAGAACCTCCCTACTGGAACCAAAGTCCCATCACGGTAAGGAGCAAATACTCACTGATCCCACTCTCTTTCTCACCTGTCCCTTGTCCTGCGTGCCATTGGACAAAAGCCCATTGCCATCTGCCTGAACTACTTCCACCAAGGACCCCTCCTAAAAATGTGCCTGCAACAGATCAGCATCTGCTGTAGTTGTGGTTGCAGCAGTGGGGGAACTCAAGCCTTACCACATGCAAACAAACTCCAAACAAACTCTATTCTCAGGCAACACTTTCCTTTGCCTTTTAAGTGCTTCCAGTCCTTTGGCTGTGGAGATGGCCTTAAGAGCAGAAAAGAAGCATCTGACAACTGCTGTTATCTTTCCAGAAAGGAAGGAAGGCAACACAAACCCAACAAAGTTTCTAAAACTGTGGTCTTTAGAGATGAGCCTAACTCCCTGTACAGTTTCTTCTCACTGGGAAACATGCCTGAAACCTGGGCATGAGAGTGTAAAGGCCACTGAGTCTCTTCTGCTTCTTGTGCAGTGCTGCTGAAACACTCAGTCACCGTGTTTCTCTCCTAGCCAAAGGCACATTCTCTGTGTCACCAAGCCAGAGCCTGGTGATGCGGACAGGCTGCCAAAGCCTCCCCTTTGTTTCCTGGCTCTTTCTGGCATGGGCCTACCATTAATGCATTGACTTGAGTAGCCAAATGAGCAGAGGGTGGCCATAGGGATGGCACCTCTCCTTCTTCTGACCATGACAATTTTCCTTTTGCTGCAAAATGGGAACCTGCAATTTTCAGACTGCTGAGAGACAGAGCTGCAGGTGGCTCCTTTGTGCCCAAGCAGGAATTTTCATCCCAATACATTTGTGCAGGCATCTAAATGTGTCTCTGTTGAAGATGAGATTGCAAATGTTGATTTTTTTACCTGGGGATTAATTGATGGATTCCCTTTCTTTCCTTCCAATGACCATTGTTTTCAAGAAAAGCACAAAAAGTATGATGAGTTTTGTTCTTGGGCACGTGCGCTTAAAGGACCAACAAGCACTGCAGACATGCCTTTCATGTACTAAGCCTTGAAATTAGTTTGTATGGCACAGTCCCTCTTCCAAAAAGCCTCTCAAGCTGGTGTGAATCCTCAGAGAAGCAAATGTGCTTTTGCTGATGTAGTTCCCACTAACTAGGTCAGTCAATGAAATCAGCTGCCAAGGCAAGATCTGCGGGATGGTGGAAAAGCTGTGGCTGCATCAGGGTTTGGGTGTTTGGTTGGTAAAGGAAAATCATCTCTGGGTCTCTGCCAGGGCAGAAACTGCCACTGAAGAACAGAGGTTAAACTAAGGGAGGTGGGAGAGCACTTAGAGATGCGAAAGCAGCAAGTGGAGCCTGGTGTCTCCTTTTTCTCCAGGCTACACAACTGATAGCCACAGTAGGGACCCCACGGCTGCAGCAGCCCAACCGATTCTCGCCTTGCCTGCGTGACTTCCTGAGCTGCTGCCTGCAGAGAGACGAGGAGCAGCGCTGGTCTGCCAGGGAGCTCCTGCAGGTAAAATGTGAAGGGGCTGCAGGTGAAACAGGCTCGGAGGGATGGGCTCCTCCTCCGCTCAAGTCAAGGCATCACATGAGCCCCCTTCCTCCTCACCTCCATACTTGGTGCTCTTCAAATTAAAATGGTGAGGAATCCTAGACTGGGCTGGGCTGGCAGGGCCCTGTAAAGGTCCTCTGGTGCAAGTGTCCTGCAATGAGCAGGGACATCTTTAAAGAGATTAGGTTGCTCAGAGCCCTTTCCCACTGGAACCGGAATGCTTGCAGGGATGGGGCACCTACAAGCTCTTGGGGCAACCTGTGCCAGGGCCGCACCATGCTCCGAGTAAACAAGTTCTGATTAGATCCTATTTGTGTTTCAAAATATTCACCCACATCCTATTGTAAGTGGCCCTTTTAAAAAAGATGTCACTCACTTTCTTCAAAGCCACTCTGAAGTCTTGGAAATTGGCAATAAAGTCTCCCTGGGGCCTGTTCTTCTCTCTGCGTTTCCTGAGTCAGGGAGCTCCTCTGTCTGGTTTGGTCGCCCTCTTTTGTCATTTGGTGGGGTGTTCAATTTTATCTAATGGCAAAAGAAATGAAGTAGAGCAATGCAGGTTACAGAGACATGAAATGGTGGTGCAGGAACCCAAGGAAGCCAGTCCCAGCCTAGGGGTCAGAGATTTGGCCGTGGGCAGGAGGGGTCTTGGGGGGCTCACTGTGAGCCTCTGAGTGGCCCTGGTTTGCGCCCCACAGCCCACCCTTAGAGGTTTCTGCCACGCAAACAGGCACAGCTGGGAGAGACTTGTCCCAGCCCCATCTGCTGCCTGGCACGCTCAAGCAGACGGGAACTGTGCCAGGGTTACTGCCGGGTTGTGTGGCAGAGAGGGAACTGCAGGGCCCAGGGCCACTGAGCTGGCCCTGCTGGGAAGGAAGGAGCCATCCAGCACACGAGGGGCAGGGCATGGAAATGTAGACACTGCTCTGTCTCCCTGTGGGAATCAGCACAATGCCTGTCTTTCAAAGAGAGGGACCAGTGTGAGGCTTTAGAGATTCCTGAAAAGAAGAAATTCCAAAGAAACAAAGCACTATTTCTAAAGCACTGGCAGGGCAAAAATCCTAGCAAGATGAAGACACCTGGATAAATGGATGAGTAGGATTCTGGGCCACATTTGCCTGTGATGGCAAAGTCCGGCATATAAAGATGGAGGTGTAGATGGTCCCATTGGTCCTCTTCCTGCATCCTTCTATAAGCCAGAGGAAAACTGTGAAGCACTGAACTTGGAAAGTCATGGTCCATTATTTTTTGTTGATTTGTTTTTTTTCCCTTTTGGCAGCATCCATTTGTAACATTTGCTGAGCCTGCGTCCAGCCTGGTGCCGCTGATTGTTTCAGTGAAGAAGAGGAGAGAGACAACAATGTGACAATCACATCAAGACCATTTATTCGTCAACCTGTTTAGAGCAGGATTGTAGGTTTAGGATTAGGATTAGGATTAGGATTGGGATTGGGATTAGGATTAGGGTTAAGGTTAGGGTTAGAGTAGGATTGTCTAATAGGACTGCAGAGTAGGATTGGAAATGAATACAGTTTCTGAAACCACAACTCACCTTGAAGATTCCCTTCCTTCTCACTCTGCGAATACGCTCAAGAATTGCTTCTGAATTGTCTGTTGTTTCTTAAAGGTGGAAAGTGACATGGTGTCTTTGGCATGGTGTGCAAGTGGGGAAGAAGGATGTTCTTCATTCATCCTCTCCAGAGAACACTGACTTTGGAATCTGGTCCACTGGTCTGTTTTTGGCCAGCTTTGGTATTTCTATTTGAGGCAGAAAGGGCAACGGCATTTGAAGGCAAAACCAAAAGAAGAATGAGGCAGCCCAACACCCAGAGCAGATGCAGGCCTTCAGCTGTGACTGGAGAACATTGGGGCTCCTACCACTTGGATTTGTATCCCGAAATGCAATAATCTCTTTGGCTGGAGGAGAGCCTTGCTCAAGTGAGAAAGCAGAAAGATCAGAGAGGGTGCTCAGGAAGGTCTCCTGTGGTGCAGAGCTGTCAGCGCCTGGGAGGTGAGAGTGGGCCCGGCCTTGCCTGGGGTGGAGCCCCAGCAGAGCCCCGGCAGAGGCCGGAGCAGGCTGAGCCCCGGCAGAGGCAGGCTGGAAGGAGGCCCTTGGAGCTGCAAGAGGCAGCAGCCGGGCCCTGGGTGCCTGTTCCTGGCAGCGGGCAAATCCTCCACTCTCAGAGCCCAGGTGGCAGCTGGCTGCTGCCCAGGGGAAGCGCAGCCGTGCTGGGCACAGCCCAGCCTGGAGGCATTGGCCCTCTGGAGTGTGCCCAGGAGAGGAGAAAGGCCAAGGGCAGCCGAGGGCCGCTGGGCTGCCTGAGGATTCCTCCTCTTCTGCCGACTGCCCTGCAACTCCTGGCAAAGGTCAGCAGTGTGTGCAGCACTCTGGGCACCAGGGCAGGGAGCTGGGCTGCTCGGCAGGCTGGAGCACAGGGCAGCCTCCTTCAGGCCTGGCTCTTGTGCCAGGGGAAGCGAGGCCAGCGTGAGGCAGGGACAGCTTGGCAGGGCCCATCTGCCGGAGCCAGCGCCTCACGCAGCTACGGGAGGAAGCGCCTGCAATCCTGCATTTCTGCACTGAGCCCGAGCAAAGGTGTGAGATGCAGAGTGTTTGGCAGAAATATTCAGGCCCACCAGGCCAGACTGCTTTGTGCTCTCTGGCCCACAGCAAGCGCTGTGCAATGCAGCTCACACCTCTATTGCAGGGCTGTTCTTCTTCTCAGTAATCATCGCTCAGCTGTCTCTCACTGACATATTGCTAGCTGAAGACCTGTCTCTTCCATATCCCCTATAAAAAGACCTTACCTTAGATTCTCAAACTTAGCATGCATGCATGTGTGAAAAAAAACCCTAAAAATCTTCAGGAAAATCAAGACATTAAAGCAGATTTCATTTATCAAACCCACAGCAACTGCAATAAAATGTGGGTGTATGAGCCTTTCTTCAAAATTTTCTTAAGAATATCTCTAGAGTAATTTTTGAGACAGAAGTATGCTGCCCCTAACAAGTCCAGATTACTTGGCAAAGGGTAATCAGTCATCCATTAAGCATTCCAGGAGTTGCGTAGCATTTTCTTCTGATAACTGATCCCTGGATATTGCAACCAGCTGCTGATTTGTGTCTGCCCACTTCTATTCCATGTTCTGAGCCAAGAGCAATAATATCCTTGTGAGTGCATCTGAACACATTGGACAGTGACACCCCATCCTATTGCCTAGGTTCTCCCATGGAAGATTCCTTGCTCTTCTTTCTCTGCCACCAATGGGGATCTGCAGTCCCTGCCGGGCACTGCTCGCTCTGGGTTGTCAAGGCAGAGGCGATGCTCTGGTGCACCTGGCGCAGGTGAGCCTCGGGCCCGGGCAGGGAGCGATGCTCCGAGCTGCCGCGGATCCGGCGGCGAAGCCGAGCGGTGCCGTGGCCGGGCTGGGAAGCCGAGCGGCGCCCGTGGCGCTGCCTCCCCGGGCAGGGCTGTGCTCTCAGCGCCGCTGGGGCTGCCGAGCAGCGCTTTCCACGGGCCTCCGCCTCCGGAGCCAGCCCCGCAGCCGCGCTCTCCCGAACCGCACTGACCCGCGCCCGTTCTCGGCCCGCCTGCAGGACTCCGTGATTCCGGGCTCTCCGGGTTCCCAGTCCCCCTACAGGAGCCTCCGCTCCTGGCCTGCCCCCACTGCGCTCTCTTCTCTCATGTCTTTCCCCTCTTTCCCAGGCCCTCTCCACTCTACTCCGGATCTCCTCCCTGTTCTCAGGTTGTCCCCTGTCTCCTGGGTTCTGCCTCCTCTCTCGCCTTTTCCCCAGTCCCGAGCTACCCCTTGTCCCAAGCTCCCTCCTTTCCCGGGCTGTAGCCAGTGCCTTTATTCGTCTCCCTGGATCTGCCCTTCTCCCGATTACTCCTCCCTCTCCCCAGGATCTCCCCCCTCTCCCAGGGCTCTTTCCTGTTTCCCCGCCTCTACCCTCTTGGAAGGCTACCCACCCTTTGCCACAGATCTCACCCCCGCCCCCGTCCCGTGATCTCCCCTACTCCCGGGCTCGTCCCCCTCTCCTGGGATTTTCCCCCTCCTCCCAGCATCTCTCCCCTCTCCCGCTCACTCCTCCCTCTGCCACGTCTCTCTCCCCTCTGCCGGGATGTCCGCCCGTTCCCGGAGCAGCCCATGCCCCCGGCCCCTCGCCGCCCGTCCCTCGCCGCCTCGGCCGGGCCGCTCCGGGGCCGCGCTCGGAGCGCAGCGGGGCCGGGCCGGGGCCGCCGGGGCCGCCTCAGCTCCGCCTCCGCGGGAGGAGCCGCCACAGCGCCCCGGCAGCGGCCCCGCGCAGGCGGAGCGGCCCCGGCTGCGCCCGGAGCTGGGCCTGGGAGGGGCTGTGGCCTGGGAGAGCTGCTCCGGGCTCGCTCCGGACACGAGGAGCTGCGACCTGTGCTCGCTTTGTACCCTCAAGGCTGCCGGATGCCTTGCAGTGAAGCTGCAGTGCCCGGGCTATTCCGCTCTCTTCTGGTCCTCAGCTGAGTGTTGCTGGCCGCGGGTCTCTGTACGAATCACGAAACGGACGGGACTGCTGAGGAACGCGCCTCGAGCTGTTTGTTTTCCAGCATCAGTCTCATGACATGGTTGTTACAGTGGGAAGATGCCAGCAGCTCACATCCCTGGCTGGAGGCAATGAACTTAATGGTACAACTTACTTGAAAAGTTTTTTGACCACTCACACAAAGCAAAAGCATATTGACAGTAGTTCTGTGCAACCACTATAAGCACACGTAGCTTTTGTTAAAACACTGCTTGCTTCTTTCAAACACTATACCTGCTTGTAAGCCTTAAAACACAATGCGCAGGGCTCCATTATTGTGATAAATAGGTATCATTCGTGCTGATAAAATTTGAAACAGTAATTGATATTGATAGAGTAATTAATATTTGAGAATAATAAATAGTTAAAAAGTTGTAATTCCAAAGAAGAGAGGGAGAGGAGGGGCTCCATCCCCCTTCCCAGCAGCTGTTCTCAAGGACCACAGGAAAGAAGCTGAATGTACAGTTGCTAAAAATGAGCAAGAACCTGGTTCGGTCCCAACAAATGCTAATTCTAAGGGATTTATTGCCTTGATATGTAGATGGAGTGATACGTTAGTCTTGGCTTACATTGGCTGTACTGGCTACGTACTGGCTTGATGCGCATGTGTAACCCGAAGGTGAATTAAAGGACAACGAGGAAGACTATAGGGCCTTCATCAGTGACGACCCCCAAAGACTTCTGCGACCACCAAACCGAGTGGTGGCGCATGCGTGGTAAAGGTGGTGAGGAAGGCGGAGACAGAAAAGTGACGAACCGAAAATAGGAGGAGATGGTATTGACATATGGCGTATAAGGGGTGATTTTCACTTGGCAAGCTTGTACGTGAAGTGGCAAGGGTCAAGAACTCTGCCCTCCGTACCCTGCGGTATCTTTTGCTTATGTGCTATTATTTGAACCAAATTATCCATTATTTATATATTTTCTAAACTATTCAATAAAAATTACTGCTACCTTAAATATTTTTTTTTAATGGGATAATTGGGCATATATTGCGATTATTAAGCTTCGAAGTTCCTAATATCTTGGTAGAGATACTTTTCTGTAGCTCAGGGAGTCATTCCAGCCAAGCGTTAACACACTGGTGCGCCAGTATCAATCAAGTTAGAATGAGCAGCCCAGCTCAGCTCCACGGAGCAGCCTCTGGACTGACTGACAGAAGTTCCCAGGCAATGGGAGCTCTCCTAAGATGCAGACATTGCATTAGTTCAGAGTCTGGGGGCACAGAGATAGACCAATGAGATGTCTCGTCCTGGGAGTTTGGAATGGGCTAAATGGGCTGTGGGTGTTGAAGGCAATAAACGCAGCTGTTTGCTGATGACCAAAGGGAGTTTTGTTGTGTTACATCTCAGACATATGAATGTCCTGGATTCTACAGTAATAGACACAAACCATTGTTCTTATTGTCCTTAGTTTTCTACTTCTTGTATAACTTTTCTGCTGACAAATCTACTGCTTAGCTCTAACCAAAGTTCAGCTTTCTCTGAGATGTGACTTTTGCAGCTTTCCCAGAACCCTCTGATTTGAAGCATTCCCACAATTCCCCCTCACGGTTTGGGTAAATAGAAGCCTTTGTAACCGTGTTGTTTATTACCTACCTTGCATTTCATAGCTTTACTGCAGCATACCTGCTTCTTACTTGCTTAAAGCATCCTTTTTGCTCACATTAAGCCTTGCTATATTCCAACACAGCAATTTTAATGCTGTGAAAGTCCGGTCAGTTCAAAGGGCAAAAGTCATGTCTGATAGCAATTACAAGTGATTGTTCCAAAAAAGTCTCGCCTGTTCTAAGGTCTTAATTCAAAACCTTCCTCCACGTCTATACCTTCATCCACAATCTGTGTGAGATTTTGAGAATTCTCTGTGAATCCATTTCCTACCTCTCTCTCTTGTGTGATAAAAACTTCTTTGGTCGTTTTGTCCATCATTTGTCACACACACACTGACGTATGCAAGGTATTACTACCAGTATCACTGGAAAACACCCAACATATGGAGACGTATTCTACAAGGTCCCCTTAGCCAAGGTGCAAAGCTCCATCCTTGGAACAAATCATCTAACCATAACCCACCATCTTCTTTAATTGGAGCAGTCAAATCTTTCAGCTTTTTTGTGCTTTTGGGGATGGATTCAGAGTGATCAGACCGGTTCATACAACACAATCCTTCAAATTCCACACAACCATGTCTCTGTGCCAGTAATAGAAAATCAATTGCTACTCCATTTTGAAGGGTTGCATGTCTAACACTATTAACATCGGTCAACATGTCACGGATTGCAGTGGATGTGCCATTAGTTTGTTTACTCAGCCAACATGCAACCTGATCTAATTGTTTCAATGCCATTGCTGAAGCCAGCTGGGGTAAAAACAAACCTGCTGAAACCCTTTTTGCAGCCTTCCAAGGCGTGAAATCACTTCTACAGTTTTCACGATAATGACGACCAGATCTTGTTCCCCTTTGCTTTTTCCTAATGACTGCTTTGGCAGTAGGCGCAATTACAGTGAGCATCCCATTGCTACATGGGCCACCTTCAGGGCATGATGGGATGCCCTGCCAGGGCCTATCTACACAGGTGAACCAACATCCTTTTGGTAATTGTCATGGATATTGGTCAGCTTTAGAAAGCACCTCCCTACATTCTTAATAATTACACCAAAACCTTGAGTTTCTGTATGCAAAATAATGGGGAGTAACATTGTACCTTGGAGGATCACTTTCTTGCCAATCATTAGCTGTAAATGTAAGGCAAAAATCCATTGTTAAAGGACCAAGGATTTCTAATTCTTGGGGTTCAGGTACTGCTTTGGGAAGTTCTTTTTCCCAAATGTTACAAGACTATACAGGGCTCCTCCCATTGTCAATTTCACCAGGCTTACTATTGAATTGCTTTTTGACCAAGGGCAAATTCTTTACTGGCACACTGACTAGTCAGGTTGAGACAGGCTTTTCTGTTCCGAATTAGACAAAGACATGGTATCCGAGCCTGCTGCCTTGGCTAAGGTCACCCAAACATTTGGTTTTGGTTGTTCCAAAGAAAAATCTACATTACAAATTGACTAAAACTCTGCACTAGAAGAAGCAATCAAAACTGACGTCATAGTAACATTTGATTTTTGCAGCATCCTTTTTGTGAGCTAATAATTGGCTAAAGCTCCTCCCATATCCTTCTCAATTCAAAAACATTACTTTTGACCTTTAATAAAAATTGCCCAAAGAAAACCTACGCTTTCTCCAATAGAGCTCTATGAAACCAACAAGTGACACATTTATAAACCACATAAAATCAGAGTTTGCAGGTTCCACTGATGCGCAAGGAACGTCAGGTGTGACCCGTGATCCCTCTGTTTGGCTCACGTCTGCGTACTTGCTTCTACGGTGTTGAGCTCGTCAACTGTCCTGGGGTGCGATATGGTTTGACGTTCTTTGCTGTGTCCCACTTAATTCCTGCACCTGTAGAGACAGAAGCAAACCCTTTCTCCAAAGTGATTAATGAGAAAGGACCTTCAATTGGTGCTCTCCCAGGGATTCTAATTAAAACAGGGGGATTTTCTTTCAGTTTTGCCTGTGTGTTATTGTAAAAATGCCTAGAAATCGGTGGATCAGGTTCTGCAACAGAGCTGTTTAAGAAATTAAAACATGCAAAGCTTTGTTTAACCTCATCTGTGGTGTGACCTCCACTCCCTCCTCTCTTGATCCAGAATGCGTTTTAATGTCTGATATGTCCTCTCAGCAACTGCTTGGTTGTGGGAGAATGTGGAATACCAAGGATATGACAAACACCCCAATCTTTAAAAATGTGGCCAATTTTTGAGATACATCTGTGGGATCATTGTCAGTTTTTTCTTCTAGGGGCACACCCAGTGAAGCAAAAGCTCTGCTAAAAATGTTGACAGGCATGATTATCTGCTTCCATTGTGTGAAGACAAGCAAAAACTCCACCAGAGAATGTGTCCACTGAAATATGAGTATTGGTAAATTTACCAAAGGAAGGCTATTTAGTGACATCCATTTGCCATAAGTGCAGGCTTTGCAAACCCCGTGGGTTGAACAACTCTTTCTAGAAACAGGAGGCTGCACAAGCTGACAGTCAGGGCAAGTACTAATGATAGCTTTACCTTGACTTTTGGAAATTTGAAACATTCACACAGCTGGTTGTGCGTTTTGGTGAAAAAAGGCATGACTCAGTTTTGCTTGTTCCAAAATGTTTGGCAAAGTGGTTGAAATAAGCACTGTCCGTTTGTCCGCTCTCGCGTTTCCTTCCACTAAAAATTCAGGAAGCGAAGAATGAGCACTAATGTGAGAAACAAACTGTGGATTAGTTTGTTATTGTAAAGTTGTAAAAAGCCATGAAAGCCAATGATATCAAGTGTCATTACTAGGATTCTTTAGAACTGATCCTTCTATTCTTTTATTCAGAATTTGCCATTCTGCCACATTAGCAACAAAGGCAGAATGTGTGAATAAATTAAAAGGTTGTGGGAAGAACTGAGAAGCCTGAACCACAGCAGCAAGCTCAACCATCTGAGCAGATCCCTCTACTATTTGAATATCTGATTCCCAAGTTTTAGTTGGGAACTTGGTTTGGTTCAACCAAGTAATGACTGATTTGTGACTTCTGCCAGATCCCATCAGTGAAGAGAGTTATTGTGTTTAAAGGTTCTTTACTTAACAAAGGTTTCTCTCTAAAACTCAATTTTGCCTGCAACAATTTGTGAGCCGGGTAATGAACAGAAGCAATATCTGCAAAATTTAATAACTCTCGTTCAAAATCATCAGAATTTGCAGAATTTTTCATTGCCCAATCAAGATACTTTTTTTCAGTGGTAAATAGAGAACTGCAAATTCTTCACCTGCTCAACTTAAATAACCTTGTTCTGGCCTTAATCAGAATTTGCGTTATCCTCTCTAAGACTGTAAAAATAGTCTTTGGAAACCTTGAGGGAAGAAAACCCCATTCTATTCTCAACAAAGGATCTCTCTCAGATGGGTCTGATTGAAAAATGACAGAACAAAGTTGCATCTTTCCTCCTAAAATTGCAGAAAAGAATGGCTTTTCTGGAATACAGCGATGAGCTTATTGTCTTTGGAGAGCCTCCATGACCTCGTCATGCGCTGCACGAGCTTCAGGTATTAGAGTTCAGGAGAGTCGATGGCGCAGCTTCCTCTCAACAAATTAAAAAGTGGACCCAATTCATCGTCCGTGATTCCCAAAACAGGTCTGACCCAATTGATTTCTTCTAGAAGCTGTTGTAAGTCTTGCAGGGTGTTGACACAGGTGCGGAGCTGTATCTTCTGCAGTGTAATAGTTTTTTCAGTTATCTTCCATCCCAGATAGTTCCAAGGTGGAACTTCTTGAATTTTGGGTATGGATATTTTAAGTCCAGCATTTTGGATTTCAGTAACAACACTAGGAAAACTTGCTCCATCTCTGGCTTCGTTGGAGCTGTGATGAGCAAATCATCCATGTAGTGTGAAATCACGGATCTTGGATACTTCTGTCGAACTGGAGACAAAACTTGTGCGACAAAATATTGTCAAATTATAGGCAAATTCTTCGTTTCTAGAGGCAACGTTTTCCAGTGCTATTTCTGCATGGGTTCTCTTTGATTGATGACTGGAACTGAAAAGGCAAATCTTGGAGCATCATTGGGATGAAGTGGGATGTGGAAAAAACAATCCTTTAAATGAATGAAAATGAGAGGCCACTGTTTTGGGATCATTGATAAAGAAGGAAGTGCAGGTTGAAGAGATCTCATGTCTTCAGTCACTACATTGATCTTCATGTCATGAAACAACCTCCAGGAGTCCAATGCCTTCCTGTGGATGACGCATACTGGTGAATTCCAGGGACTCTTTGTGGGTGTGATGTGACCTTCTTGTAATTGCTCCTTTACCAATCCTTTAAGGCTATTTAATTTTTTCTCTGTTAAAGGCCATTGATCAATCCATACAGGAAGATCAGTTTTCCAGTTCTGCTTTCAAGTGGCAGGTTTTGACGTGGTTTCCATCACAGGCCCACCTCCAGTTCTGCTTCCCATTGGGACAGGACGTCTCTCCTGCAGACGGTGAGAAGCTTCTGAACAAGAAAAGGACGCACTATTGCCATCTTTCCTTCAGGACCTGTAATGTTAATCATGGATGCACTTTGCAAACATACGGTAGCATCTCCAGTCCCTGTGAGAGAACCTGCAGGAGCTGCTAAATCCCAATCTCTGGGACAAAACATGTGAGAGATTACAGGGACATCTGCACCAGTATCCGGCATGCCTGTAATGTAAATTGTTTTACCACAGTGAGTCAGGAAGCAAGTCAATTTTGCTTGCTTGCGGTCCAAAAATTGCATCCAAAAGATCTCAAGCTTCCAAATGGCACAGACAGAATTGAATTCTCTGGAAAGTTGTTTTGCTTGGCTGTACTCATGGGTAGAAGAAGTGCAATAGCTATAGGTGTTTTTGGTGGAGTCGCTATAGGAACGTTACATGTAAGATTTAAATATATTGGTTTATTGTTAAAATCTATTGAAACAACCGTTGGAAGGACTGAAAGTCTGAAAA
Organism: Melozone crissalis; assembly: GCF_028551555.1. Lineage (NCBI taxonomy): Eukaryota > Metazoa > Chordata > Aves > Passeriformes > Passerellidae > Melozone > Melozone crissalis. The sequence goes on along the minus strand of NW_026535783.1, from coordinate 12,363,319 downwards.
TTTTGGTGCTAGCTCTGCCTAGAATCAAAAGCTCCTGTCTTTGCTGATAAAACCTGATAATTGCAGTAGAAATACTTTCATATCAGAAATTATTTAAAAGGTGTATCAATTCTGAGGAGGCCAATTCAAACCTTGTACGGGTGGGTATTGACCTGGGACCATTTGAGGGATGGTTGACTGAGGGATAAATGACTGAGGTACCAATGCCATTTGACTGGGTAACTGACTGTAAGGAGGTCACTACTTGTGTCGAGGTGCGGTGATAATCCGCGCTCTTTTTTGAGTTTAACGACAAAGCTTTGCCATCGGTGTCAAATTGAGAACGACAGTACTTAGCAAGATGCTTCCCTTTCCTACACTGAGGGCAAATAGAAAGTGGTTTAGGTTTGACTGTTGTTGTAGGACAATCTCTTTTCATGTGTCCTGCTTTACCACAAGCAAAGCCACAAGCCTTTTTATCAGAGTCCAACTGTGCAGTACCAACAGATTTTTAGAAAATGTTTCTTTGTGCTTCAAGGGCCTTTTCAAGCTTTTCCATTTTTTGTCCCCAATTTTCTCCCAAAGACTTTCCCAACATATCTCCCAATGGTTTCCTAACTTTTCTTAAGAATCTGCAATCTGCTTTCCAAAAGCATTGACTTGCACTTTAGCAAGATGTTTTGGAGAGATGAGCTTACTGCAAGCTGTTAGCATCTCTGTTACACTTGGAGGCTTATCAGGTAAAGTTATAATAATTTTTTTGCATTCTTCCTATAAGTTCTTTGATCTCATGGTGAGAAGGAATTTCATATTGTGGATTTACATCATTATGACCATATCTTACAAGTAAGGCAAGGAAGTGTTTATTTGAATCCAAATTTTTTCTAAATTTGGAATAATATTAGACCACTTAGGTAGTTGCAATGGAAGGTCTACTGTCAATTTAGACCGTGGTTTTTTTTCTTTTTCATCACTCCTGTATATGATCCATAGGAACAGGAATTGTTTTCACAGCAATCAGCTGTCCCATGAATCCTGCCAAAAAGCTCCAAGTTCTCGTCATTATGATGAGAGCTGTAGAAGTAATTTCATGCCTTGGAAGGCTGCAAAAAGGGTTTCAGAAGGTTTGTTTTTACCCTGGCTGGCTTCAGGAATGGCATTGAAACAATTAGATTGGTTTGGATATTGGCTGAGTAAACAAACTAATGGCACATCCACTGCAACCAGTGACATGTTGACCGAGGATAATAGTGTTAGACATGCTACCCTTTCAAACAGAGCAGCAATTGATTTTCTTTCACTGGCACAAGGACATGGTTGTGAGGAATTTGAAGGATTGTGTTGTATGAACCTGTCTGATCACTCTGAATCCATCCTCAAAAGCATACAAAAGCTGAAAGATTTGACAGCCCAAATTAAAGTAGATGGTGGGTCCTGGTCAGATAATTTGTCCTAAGAATGGAGCTTTGCACCTTGGCTAAGGGAACTTTGCAAGATAGGTCTCCATATGTATTGGGTGTTTTGCTCGTGATATTAATAGTAATACCTTGCATACTTCAGTGTGTGCGACAAGAGATGAACAAAACTGTCCAAGAAGTTTTTATCACACAAGAGAGAGAGGTAGGAAATGGATTCACAGACAGGTGCTCAAAATGTCACGGAGATGGTGGATGATGGACTAGAAATGGAGGAAGGTTTTGAGTTAAGACCCTGGAATCAACAAGAGATTTTTGAACAATGACTTGTAACTATTGTCAAGCATAATTTATGCCCTTTCCACTGACTGGACCTTCACAGCACTAAATTGCTGTGTTTTAATACAGCAATGCTTAGTGCCAACAAAAACATGCTTTAAGCAGACAGGAAACAAAAATATTATAGTAAGACCACAAAACGCAAGTAATAAATGACACAATTGGTAAGGTTTCTTTTTGGGTGAAGAGAGAGGGGGAATTGAGGGAATCCATAAAACTAGAGGGTTTTGGGAAAGCTGCAAAAGGCAGGCCTCAGATACAGCAGAATTGTGAGTAGAGCTAAAGAAACAGTCATGAGATAGGTCAGCAGAAAAAATTATTTAAACTGTAGAAAAAGCGAGGGCAAATCGAACAATAAGCCTGTGTAGTAATGCTTGTCTGAACAGCTCTCTAAGCTGCAGAAAGTTTATCTAGCAAGATATTAGGAAGGTTGAAGCTTAATAGTGGAGCTCTGTGCATTGTGTTTTAAGGCTTACAAACAGGTACTGTATTTGAAATAAACAAGCTTTGTAACCAAAGCTACATGTGCTTATGGTGATTGGATAGAACTACTATCAATATGTTTTGCTTTGTGTGATTTGTTAAGAAGCTTATATAGTAAGCGTATGATTTTATAAAAACCTTATGATTTTTGGCCTGCTGTCTGGATTGTGAGCTGCTAGCATCTTCTGATTATCATAATCATGTAATGTGACTGATGCTGAAAAATAAACAGCTCTAGGCACCTTCCAAAGCAGCCCTGTCTCCTTCGTAGTCTGTAAATAGCCCCCGGCCGGCGTCACTTGGCAGTAGTGTTGCTGCAGCAACTTTCCTGGGAGCCCTGCTAGGAAGGGCTGGGGAGGAGAGCTCCAAGTTCTTGGTGACAGGAAGAAAGCCAGATGTGGAGAGTTTAGTTCAAGAATGGCTTAAGGAAAAAGGCCATGAGACATATAATTGAGAGAAAAGTAAGAGGGAAAAGTAAAAGCAGTTTCTAACAGTTCTCAGTCTTCTGATTTGTATAAACAATTAGACTCTCTCAAGCATCATTCTATAAACAATGGAGTTCTCGTGCTGTCTTCTCATAACAAGTAGAACATCGTCTCTGGGAAGGCCTGCCATCCTGAGAACAGGTGCAGAAGTTTTGGGAACACTGGTTTCTGTTTTAGTTTCTGGTTTCTGTTTTTGGTTTCTGTTTTTAATAAACAATTGTAGGTATTCTAAAACAAAGGGAGTGGTTAGAAGTTTCTCTGTTAGCCTATCATGACATTGGATTACAGAATATTCATGGTGTTCATTAGCACTGTTATTTAAGGTGATTGATTGATCAATAAAGTTGGAGTTCGATGCATCAATCGGATGGTCGTGTCTCCCTTCACTTCAATAGCCAGAGACTGCTAACTCACGTCTGGATTCACTAAATTGGATCTTTTTAGATTCATACAAATCGGGCTGCTCTCCAGCTGTAGACCCCGACTTCGTATTTGTGATGCTTTCCAATGGACTGTGAGAGGATCCACACTGTATCCCTGCCCGCAGGGATTCAGCTGGAAAACTCTCAGGCCCAAGAGCAATCTCAGCATGCTTCCCCCCACCCCTGACCCCAGTAGGCAATGAGACAGGCTTCAAGGCTTCTGAATGAACTGTCTGTGCCTCCACAGCAACTTTCCTGAGCTCTCCCACCTCCACCCCATCCATCTCTCTGGGCAGAGCCATCCCTGCCCTGCTCAAGCCCTGCCTGCCCCCCGCCACCTCTGTCCTCTCCCCTGCCCGCTCCCCTGCAGGCAGAGCCAAATCCAAAGCCCCCCCACCTGCTGTAACCGGAGGCTGGGGAGCCAAAAGCGGTGAAAACCCTGGAAAGTTTTGGCAGTTGAATCTATATGAAAAGAGTCCTCAGAGCACCAAAGCAAACTGCCAGCCTGAGCCCGATCCGAGGGGTGACTTCATGGGAAGGGCAAACAGTGACAGGAGTGACCCTGCAGCCCCTCGGCCAGGCAGAGCGGGTCCAGAGCCCCCCTTGGCTGACCCCACCTGCACAACTTCAGAATAAGATCCGGCCGCATCTTTTTCAGAAGTGCAGCAGAGCACAGAAACAGCAGCTCCTCTTTTGCAAAGCTTCCTCAAACATTAATCTCCTGGACCCATTTGATTCCCAGCCTCCCTAGAACATGTCCCATGACCCCCCAAACTCTTGGAATGCAAGAAAAATCCCAAACACTTTTCTGGGAATTCTGGGGGTGGATGATTTCCTGGAGGAGTTGGGACGATGCCTGGTTCCAGCATCAGTGACTCAGGGAATCCTGGAAAAAGCAGAGAACACGACCAAAGCTGGAAGCTGATCTGATTCCCCTTTTCCGGGCTTCCGGGTGCTGTGCACACTGCCTGGAGAAACCCTGGACATGCCAGGACACCCTGAACAAAATCCAAGATCCTCCCAGAGGAGGATGAAGGTCCAGCACCACTCAGAATTCAAGTCTCAGAGCAAGGTGTTCTGTTCTGATGTTTGAGAAAGTCTCTGTTACAATCACTCTGATCAAAGCTCTCCATTAAAGCTCTGGAGACAGGCATAAGCTTGACCAAAGACTCTTCCATTTTGAGAGAGACTAGATTGTGAATTTTCCACTTTATCTGGTTCCAGAAATCAAAGGTAAAATCAGACTTCAAGTCTGTATTTTGAGTATTCACTTTTTCCCAGATATAGTAAGTCTTTTCGTTCACGTTTTGAGATGTCTGAACATCCTTGACCCTGTAAAATTGCCTCAAGCTGGTAAAAGATGCCCCATTCTGGTTTAGAGAGATGGTTTCCCATCTCGTTGTCCCTGCAGTTGCTACATATTAGTGACAGGGATATCACCTACAGGCGGCGAAGGGGACGATCCATTGCTCTGAACAGCCTGGGCCTCTGGCAATGGCACTGTCCATGGTCTTCTTTTTATTTTTATATTCCTCTAGCCTAGAAATCCTCTTCACTGAGGAGCAGCTTTCCCAAAACCCTCCGATTTAAAGGATTTCTACAATACACCACATAATATATATTTTAGTATATGTACTGTACTAAATAGAATATATAAAATGTATCCCTGGTCTTTTTCTCAGCCAGCAGGCCTTTGCAGCGAGTTCTGAGCCAACGTGGGGCTCTGCTGCCAGCCCAAATCTGCGCTTCCCTTGCCCAGCCTGAGTGCAGGTGGGGCATGTGCTGGGCATGGCTGGAGATTTCCATGGCCAAAATTCTCCAGCATTTACATCTGCCCATGGCTTGGGTAGCACAAATTACAACACATCCATCTCACTTGACAAATGGCATTTCTTACCAATTACTACAGCAGCACTGACAAAACAGAACTATACAAATATTTGTTAAATTTTAAAAAAGTAATTTATGTATTTGTTACACCACGCTATTTAAAAACATACAAATAACAACTTCTGGTAAGAAAAACTAATTTATTGCAAACCTCTACAAACACTCACTATACACAGAGATCATGGGAAAATTAACAACTTAATTTATTGCATATTATGGCAAACATGCAGCCCATATACAAATATGAAAACATCAGTATTTCCCTGTAATACCAAGTACTCTACAAATAGAATTCCACTACTATACTACTCCAGACGCATTTAAATAGAACTGAATACATAAATAACCACTACAATATACAGATGTGAATACAGATTAAATGTTACCTATTACATTCAAGAATCAGATACATAAAAAAACCCTATCTATAAATAGACAGACAGCAGTACCAATCTAAATATCTGTACAACTGCATCAATACAAATATACAGCAATATATCTGGATATATATGTAAATATAATAGATATAGAAATACATCAATGCACATCTAAAAAAATATAAAAATACATATATACGAAAACAAATACCAATATAGCTATTTTAAAAGACCAAAAGTACATCAATACATCAGTAGAAATAGATACCTACACAACTGTATACATACAGAAAACTAAACACAGATATTACAATACTCATAAAGAACTAGATACATATACACACAAAGATGAGACTGAAAACCTGTATATATGCAGGTATCTATACGTACATATATACACAGTATATTCATAAATCTGATACCATATGTACAGAAATAGGCCTGTACAAATAGCTGGCTACATGTGTACAAGTCCATGTAATAATCCCTGTTCACATGCAAGTCCGTGTATCTTCAAACAGAGCTCCAAGCAGAGGGACCACAGCTGCCCCATCTTCAAAGCCTCTCCCTCGGGCTCCTCCTCCCGTGCAGAGCAGCTCTCCTGGACAGCGACAGCAGGTGGGGCATCCGGCAAGCAAAGGGAACACTGAGTGAGTATGGGGACGTTTCCCTTGGCAGCAGCTGCACTTCCATCAGGGAAGAGGAAATGTCAGAGCCTCCCCAGGAGGGTCAGAAGGAAAAGCAGCTGAGCGGGCCGGGCTGTGGTGAGCTGTTCACTTCTTTCAGGCATCCCAGTTGCTCTGAGGGAACTCCCTCATGTCACGTTATTGAACCACCTCTGCATTTACCAAGACTGTGGCCCCCAAATCAATCAGTATTTATGTCTCCGGCTGCTTGCACCAATGACAGGGAACGTCCTCTAACAGTGCTGGGGCACAAAGTCACCTTCCACAGGTCATCTGACGGGGTCTTGTGCTTCCTGTGCTGCCTGTCTTTCTCCTTACCTTCCACTTGGAATTTATACAGCATTTCTGTTTCTTTCCCCTTGATCAGTGCTAAAATGGATGTTTCTCTCCCAAGTTTGACTTTCTTCAGTGATCCTGTCAAGCCTTTTCTCAGAAGCTTTGATCGTGGAATTGAGTGTTAATTTCAGCAATTTTGGTGATTTTATGTGAGATTTATGCAAGTCTCCTGTTCATTAGGGCACCATTTAGGAAGGTACCAAGCGAAAAAGGATATTTCTACATGTCAGTTCACTAGTGGAATATTCATGGATAGAGAGATTGATTAGCTGAATTTTACATCCACTCATAACCTGAGAGTGCAACAGGTGATTTGGGGAGAAATTAAAGCCAGATCTCTCCTTCTACCAGCCTGTATTCAAATGTAAAGTAAATAGAGCAGGGTGAAGAACTTCATTGTACAGTTCCTGAAGTGCCTTATTAAGGTGTTCTTAAAGTAACTGAGATAAAATCTGGGCACGCATTCCTAATTTCCAGACACTCATTGTCAATTTCATTGACTCTGAAAAGAGCAGAGATGTGCCCATCATACCTGATCAATCCGTTTGGGGATGTTTTAGGTTCAGATTCTCTGAGGCTTTAGATTTTTACATCTCTAGACAATGCTTCAAGGAATCTAAATAGCTGTCAGAAACTAAACTTTTCTCCTTTTTTCCTCAGTCTTTGCACTCATGTGCACCAGAAACATTCAATGAATGGGTTCCACTCTAATCCATCTCCAAGATGAATCTCCCACCTGTGTTCACACTGGTGGTTCGTATGTCTCTTCTGCACAGTGCAATTTTAAAATCTTCATTCCCTATTATCTCTGCCTTTCTTTTTCTGTTTTAGCTTGCAAATGCATGCAGATGTATCAGAAATGATACACTTCATTTCTAATGCATCACTTCCTTTCTAGTAATTTCATTTCATCCTGTTCTGATGTTATGCTAGCCTTATAGGTTTTATTCTAAGTGGACTCCTGTTTTCTTGAATGTGGAAGTTCTATAATGCAATGCTCTCATTCACCTGCTTTCATGAAACCCTTCATTAACATTAGCACAAGCAGCTGTGTGGTTCCCTTCTGCTTTGTAGAAGACTTGGGAAACTCAAGTCCTGCTCAGCTACAAAAACACATACATGGTGCTTGGTAATTCCCCAATGAGCTTAAATTAATGGTTAAACAACTGCAGCCTATTCACTTCACAGAAATTGGGAGAAAAGACATTGCAAATATTGAGGAATGCAGTGCAAGGTTGATGGGCATCCCTCAGTTATCCAGACAGACTGATCTCACTGGCAAAATTCCTTCTTTTCCAAAGGTTTTCATTTGCTTTGGCTGTACTTCCTATGGCTGCAGGTCACATTTCCCTGGATTTAAGGAAGTATCTTGGCAGGTATTCTTGGTGATATATCTTGCTAATTCTGCCCTTGGAGGAATTACTCAGTTCTGCAGTCCTTCGTACACGCCCTGTTCTAAAAGACTTTTATGCTATTTTCCCCCTCTCTGTGTTTTCACACATGTTCAACAAGTTTTGCTTTCTAAGGATATTATTGACAATATCCCAAAAGATTAAAAAATGCTTAGTTATTTTTTCCCCAAGTATTTAAAAAAGAAAAAAAAATCTGTTTACATGCTGAATGTAAAATGCAAATAGAAATAAACTTGAGAGTTCCCCCAGAAACTGTTAGAAAAAAACCCATATATTCTATAAAACCCAGGGTATTCATCTACAGAATACAAAAATGGGCATGTTCTAGAAGAGAAAATCTGTGCAACGGTTCTACACAGAATTCTATGCTTTCAAGCGTTTTGCCCTTCAGGGGCAGTGCCATTCTCTGAACTGGAATGCTCTGAGCATGTTCTGCTCACCACGGCAGCTTTCTGCTTTCCCCTGGTACAGATCATCCTCCCAGCAAAGGGGGAGTGCAGCCACCACAACTCGCAGCACCTTCCCACACAGCAGGAACCTGAAGGACAGAGATGGCTTTCACCAGCTGCTGCGGGTTCCAATCGTGCCACCTCTCGGCTGCTGAAACCCTGAATTTCTGTGTTGCACTGCATTAGTTTCTGAGTCAAATATTCTGTTAGCTTGCAGTATGTTCAAGTGTTCCCCGACCTATTGCAGTTTGTTTCTCCCCTGTGTTATGCCCTCCTACCCAAGTGTCCCTCAAGGAATTCCCTCCCTCCTCCCCGGATTTTTCCCTGTCTGTCAAGACAACCCAGCCCATTGGGCCCATCCATCAGCCCAAAGCCTACTCTTTTTTCCAGAAAGGTCCCTGTCCCTCACCCCAAGATCCAATCCCTATCCCAATCCTCTCTCCTCCCCTTGTTCTGATTTGTTGTAGCCCCCAAAACAACACCCCGAGAGTCACTTATTGGTTACTATATGGTGTCCACACCCCCCCCTCCCGTTTTGAAAGACTTTAAAAGCCCGTGCAGAAGACTGCTGGGTTTTTTTTTAACCTCTGTTTCCTTTTGCGGAATTTCTCCTGCCAACGTTTGCCCCGGCTCTCTTGATAAATTAGCTGCAGTTTACACTGCAGAAGAGCGTCTCTGCCTCCTTCACTGGGTCCTCCAGGGGTCTCTACTGCTGGGCAGCTGGCCTAGAGGTTCTGGCTCAAGCAAAATCCCAACCTAACCTGTTCCTCATTCTTGCCATTGTCCCTGGAACATCACAGAGCTAGCCAGGGCTCTGGAGGGCAGTGACAGTGACCCGTGCCCTGGCATGTCACAGCCCCCAGAGCTGCACCTGCCAGGCCACAAGCCCCAGCCCTGGTCCCCACTGCCGGCCTCAGCGGCTCCTGGGCATCCTCAGCCTGGGTGCAAAGGCAGCCACAGGAGCCTCCCAGGGCGCTCTGGATCCAGGCTGCAGACATCCTAAAGCCAGCACTGAAAGGGACATGGATGGGGACTGCAGCTGGATCTTCAGTGCTCACCAGCCCTGACTGCCCTCTGAGTGAACCCAAACCTCACCTGCAGCACCTTGAGCACATTTACCCTTCTGGCCCATCCTGGAATGTGGTGTTCCCACATCCTACACCAGCCCTTTGCAGGGAGTCATCAGCTCCCAGCTGCTCTGCTACCCTGACCTTACTTTCTGTTTTGCTGCAATGAAGTTAATGGGTACACTCATGAGAATCCCAGCATACCATTTGCTTCTCAGGAGCCCTTGCAAAAAACGTCCACTAATCCGTAGTTTTTGCACAGAAAAGGAGGTTCTGACAAATCATAAGGCACTGGCAGGGCTTTGGCATAAGTATTCCTGAGCCACACGATTCCACCCATTGTTTTTGCCAGCTGCTTTAGTGATATTTTAGAGCCAGTTCTGAGCAGGAGCTGCTGCTGAGAGGTAGGAAAATTTGGGGAAATAAAGGTAGAGGAGATGATCAAAAAAAAAAAAAACCGAAAACAAACAAACAGAAAAAACTTCTAAAAACAAACAACCAGAACCAACAAAAAAAAACCCAAGGGGTGTAACACTTAAAAATACAGAGCAAAGCACAAGTCCTTGGAGGTGGTTCAATAGAAAATGCCACCAGCAGTGCGCAGAGCCTGAGGCTTCTCACTGCCACCACAGGGGCTCCTCAGTCCCCTGCTGCTTTGTGTCTGATCCCTGCTGGGCTCCCTCTGCCCCTTCAGCAGATGCAGCCCTGCCTGGAAAGGGCTCCATGCTCTGGTGTTCCCTGCTTCCTCCAGGCTGCATTCTTAGCAGCACTGAAAGAAGAGGTGAAACAAAGAGCCATTTTCTGTCTTGCCTGCAAACTCTTCTCCTTCAGTGCCACTGCCAGAGATCATCCCTCTGTCAGCTTGGCGCTGTGCCTGCTGCATCCTCGTCCCTGTTCCTTGCATCAGCTGCTGCACATCGGCACTCACTATCTCACATCATGAACAGAGGGCTGTGTCAGAAGAGCAAGATTGCAATTTCTTGGTCTTTTTAACCAACAGAAGAAGCATGAGTCCAAATAAATTTGTTGTTGGCTCCTGGCTTCCATTTAGATAACTCTTTTCTGCTTTATTGCAAAAGGCTCTTTTCCCACATGGATGGAATGACCTGTAATTGGCAGTTGCTTCAGGCTGTCAGGCATCATGGGAGTTTTTTCTTGTCTCTGAGGAGGATTTGGTGAATTTTCCATTGGTCACTTGGTGGAGTCGCCATAGACTGAGCTCAGCGGCCGACTCTGCTGTCCCCAGGGGATGCATTGGGACACCAAGCCTCAGGGCTGGAATTCATGGTTGGGCGGGCTTGGAGCGCCAGGAGCCTGGGCCCGTGAGGAGCTGCTGCTGGCGCTGGCTGTGCTCAGCCCGCTGTGCCGAGCAGCCGCGGCCATGGAGACACGGGCGGGAGCTGTGGCCGAGGCCAGCAGGCGGCCTGGGCCGGCTCGCAGCTGTGAGGATGCCGGCAGCCTGTGCGCTGAGGCCGAGGCCATGGCGGGCGCTTTGCGGGCAGGGCTTTTCCGAGCCGGCCACAATGTGCTGCCTCCGGTGTGGGCCCGGCCGCGGCAGAGGCAGGCGGGAGCGCGGCGGGGCCGGCAGCAGCGGGCAGAGGCCGCAGAGAGCAGCAGCCCGGCCGGGCCCGCTGCGGAGCGGCACGGAGCTGCCGGGCAGCCCTCTGCCGTGTCTGTGCGCACAGGGCAGGAGCAGAGCCCAGAGCAGAGGCAGGAGCCGAGGCAGGAGCCGGCCTTCGCGGCAGCTCGCCGTGCCCGGGGCCGCAGCCGCAGCTCTCCCCTGCCGGCCACAGCAGCAGCCGCTCGCCTCCGAGGCTCCGACACTTCCCGAAGTCGAGGGGCCCGGCCCCCAGCACGGCCTGGAGCCCCGCAGCGAGAGGAGCCGCCGGCGCCGCAAAGGGCAGCGCAGAGGGCGCAGGTTGAGGAGGAGGACATGAGGCTGGCTCTGGGCCGTTCTGGGGCAGCTCTGCCCTCTCAGCCTTCGCCTTGAGCCCTTTGCTTCTTTTCCATGAGCCCTGATAACTGTACTCGGCCAAGGGCCCCCACAGGCCTTTCCAGGGCTGCAGGAAAAGCTCCCTCAGTAACAGAATCACAGAATCAGTGGCTTGGAAGAGAGATGCTTTTAAGATGATCGAGTCCAAGCCATGCCCTAACACCTCAACTAAAGCATGGCACCCAGTGCCACATCCAGTCTCTTTTCAAAGGCTTGCAGGGGTGGTGAGTCCACCAGCTCCATGGAGGGGTCACACCACAAAACTCTGTAAGTGCCCGTTGTGGGAGGTGCTGTCTTTAGTGCAAGGCAGAGGTGCAAGCTTCTGAGTTGCCAGCACTTGCTGTGTCTGGCTGAGGATGCTGGAGTCCTGCAGGATGGAGCCTTTTCCTGCAGGCAGTGACAGCTAGAAATTGGCCTCTGACCTGTCATGTTGGGTTCCTGCCTCTCCTGCAGCCAAAGAGATTGCATTTAGGGATCCAAATCCAAGTGGCAGGAACCCAAATGCTCTTGAGTCACAGCTGCAGGCCTGAATCCAGGGAGGATGTCTGGGCTGCCCCACTCCTCCTTTGGTTTTTCCTGCAAATGCCACTGCCTTTTCTGCCTCAACTAGAAATACCACAGCTGTGCCAAAACCAGGCAGTGGGTGGCATTCCAAAGGCAGTGTGCTCTGTGTAGGATGAATGAAGAAGAACCTTCCCCACTTTTGAACCATTCAAAAGAAACCGTAAGTGTGTCTTAGCACCAGTAGAAAAGCAACTGCTAACTAAGGAGGAAATGTTGAGTTTTGCTGAAAGAGTCAGAAGGGGATCTTTCAAATCATCTTCCAAATGAGTTGATATTTCAGAAACTTTAATTACTTTATTTAATTAATCCTACTCTATAACCCTATCCGACAAAACTCTTCAACAATCCTCCTCTAAAATCTGACTCTACAATTCTACTCAAAATAGGCTATGGAGATAACATCTTGACATGATATGTTCTTGTCTCTAACTTCTTCTGGACTGAGTTGATGAGTGGTGCCAGGATGGATGCTGGCTTGGCTGTTGTTACAAATGGATGCTGTCCAGAGGAAAGAAAAAACGAAAACAAAACAAGAACAATGAACCATGACTTTCCAAGCTCAGTGCTTTACAGGCTCAATGAGGTTTCCTCTAGTTCCTTGAAAGACCTAGAAAGTAGAAAAATGGGACCATCTGTTCCCCAATTGTCCTGTGTGGGACCTGGCCATCCCAGGCAAATGTGGCCCAGAGTCCCAGTCATCTGTTGATTGTGATGTCTTCATGTTGCTGGGATTTTTGCCCTGCCAGTGCTCTAGAAATGGTGCTTTCTGTGCCTGGGATTTCTTCCTTTCAGGGAAATCCAAGGATTCACATAGGTCCCTGCCTGTGAAGACACCTTGAGCAGTTGGTGGCAACGGACAACAATGCACATGGAGCGATTGATTTTGTAATGACACAGCTGAGCTGTGCCAAACTGCCTGGTGATTAGGCACTGCAGTAATTAGGAACTGACATTCCAACAGCCCATTTCTCTGCTGCCTTGGGAGCTAGTTACAGGACATGTCGGGCCACTGACATTTTGCCTTGTCCACTTGGTAACAGTTGTGTCTCAACTATCACCCACAGACGTCTGACCAAAATCTCTGCTGCTCTTTCTAGGATTCAGAAGAAGTAATCCATGCCTTAATATTCTGTGGATACATCTTGGGCTATGGGCAGGGATTAGGGCTTTTAGGGCACCTTGCAGATCTCTCCCTATGTGCAGTTGCCAAGTACAGCACTGCAGGTGGCTAAGGAACCACCAGTAACTTTCCGATGGATTTGCTGGCAGCCAGAATCGAGAATTCAGGACTGTGAAGCTGTAGCCCCAAAGAGCAGGGAGGTGCTCTAAGGCACCACCTTTGTTTTAGCAATGGAGAGCGAGTGAGCGCGTCCTTGTCTGAAAGGAAGCGCTGCCCTGCGTGCCTTCCTTCCGGCAGCTGAGGAGGACAAAGTGCCAAATGTATTTTGCAGGCTGGCACCAGTCTGTGCTTCTTGTGCCTTTTCAGCAGGGCTCTAGCCAAAGTTCCAGCCACAGCTCACACCAGAGGGGCAAGCCCCTCAAGAGCAGCAGAGTCTGCAGGGGCTGTTGATATTTACCTCTCCTCCTGAGGCAGTGTCGAGTGCTTTAAACACCTCTCCAAAACTCCTAGAAACAAAAGAGAAGCAGAGAAAGGAGAAGCCATTTAGATCTTGCGCTGAAAGCCAGCACACACAGGAGATCTCTGCTGTAAACGTGTAAAACCTGCAGGATGCAGGAGGGCTCTGCCAGAAGGCCGATGATGCATTTTCCTCTCAAGTGCATGGGAACTGGGCCTGTTCCTGAAGCGCTGGGTTTCTACTTCTAAAGGGAATTAGGTGTTTCCTCTTGGATTTCCCTTTCTTGACTGTGTGGTTCCTATCCTGAACACAGCGTTTTCCTTCTGCAAACCAGGGGAAAGAAATGTTCCTGGGGACTGTTATCTCACAGCTATCAGGAGTAGGTTGCTCTTTCAGGCAAGCAAGATTCTTCTCCATTCATTACTGTGGCCAGACAATTTAGAGACATCAAGAAATGCTAAGAAAATTAACACAGAGCTGTCCCAAACTTGAGTGACAAAGAGACCTTCCAGGTCTTGTTCTTTAATGCAGGCAAGATCTTTGCAGCGTGCCTCCTGCGCCCACTCACGAATTCTGAGCAGCACTGAGAGATGGGACAATCTATCCCCAGTGTGGGAACATCTTTGCAGCTGGCCTGACTTCACGCTGGATAGACATTCCACCAGAAAAACACCTGGCCCATGGTTGTGCAGGAGTAACTGCAATTGGTTTTACCCGCTGCCAATATATTCCAGATCTTTGTATCTCAGAAGGGGATTTTTCATGTTGTTCACCATTCTCCCTGAGGGAAACAAAATGCAAGATCTCTTTTAGCAGAGATCCCAGCTTCCAGGAGATACAAAAGGCAGCCCCACTGTCAGGGGCTCTGAGCCCTTTGGGGTCAGCTGGGTAAGATCAACAGCAACAATGACAGTAACAAGACAGGCAGCCTTGCAATGCAGATGGCTGGCACAGAGACGGATTTTGTACATTTCTTTGAGGAGTTCTCTTGAGAGGAAACAAAGCACAGGGCCGTGCATTTCCAGAAGAGGAGGACATTTTCTCCAGCTTTCAGCAGTTTGCCAATAGAATGCCTTCCCAGTTGTAAACCAGACCAGCTCATGCCAGAACCAATTGCGATGAGGCTTTCAGCATCAAGACCCTCACCCTTTATGAGCAGGCTGAGCTCAAAGATGCCCTTGCCCGTGTCCCGCGTGAAGAACCACGCCGCTTCTCTTCACCCTGACAGCGCGGATCAGTCGCTCCCATTGCACTCGCCCTCTCGGCACCGCACACGTCCCCATCTTCCCAACTCAGCATGGTGGGCACGGGCACAGAGGACAGCAGTGCTCCTCAGGCACCCCTGTGACACAGAGAGCTGCCCAGAGCAGATGCTGACCCTCTTGTGAGTCCAGGCCGTGCGAGGCAGAAGCCGGCCCAGAGAAGGGGCTGCAGCCTCAGGCAGCTCCGTGCTGCAGCAGCCGGGCAGCAGCGGGACCCTCCCAGCTAAGGGAGGCTCCAGCCTCTGCAGTCCCTCCAGCCCCCAGGGGCAGGGCAGCGACCACAACAAGGCTGGCAAAGCCCAGGCATGAGCACTGACAGGCACTGATGGGAAGAAGCCAGAGCCAGCCTGAGCCCCGTACAAGCTTTTGCCCCCATTCAGGACACAACAGGATGGGCTTTGAGATCAGCCCCACCGAGGTGTGAATCAGTGCCCTTTTTGTCCCAACAGGTGATGGTAGACACAGAATCCACTGGGCTCTTGTCTCAACTCTACCAGGTCTTACCTGAGAGCACAGCACTGGCAGCTGTTACGGGCAAGAAGCAGATTCGTTGGGTTGTGCTGCAGAATAACAAAGGACTTGATGTGTTTTCTTCGAGACTGATCTGAGCAGGGCTTGGGCCAATGTGTAGGATTTTAACAGTCGTGGCAAAGAGTGGGAATCGGGTATGTAAAATGCCAATAAACTGAAGAATATTCCATGGCTGGGCTGGCAGCTCTCTCCTGAGAAACGCCTGCAGTATAGTTTATCTGATCTTTCCAGTTGGATGTGTCTCTTGGACACACCTTGAGAAGCATAAAACTAGAAGACTAAATAAAAGTTATTATGAAGATACTGCTTTTTTCTTTGGGAGCACGTGGAAAACACCTTGTGCTCTCTATTTGCCCTTTAACCTGAACTTCTTTCTAACTAGTTCTTATTGACAAAAAGATAGTCTTCTTTTATTGACAAAACTATAGCATTGTCATGAAAATAAACTGCAGATGTAGTAGTGGTAACAGTCATAAAAATGACATCAGTAAGATGTGGGGCAGAAGGGCTCCTTCTGGATGGAGGAAAACACAGCAAAAAAACCTCACCAAAAATAAACAGCACAAAAACAACCCCACCCTCCCTCCCCTCCCCCAAAAAATAATCCCCAATCAAACAGACAAAACTCCAAAGCCAGTCCATTTCTCTGAAGTTTTTTTGCGCTGATGACTGGTTCGAATTCGGCAGTCTAAGGGGAATTTAGGAAGCTGTAAATTCTGTTCAGTTTGGCCACTAGCACACAGCACTTCTAGATCATTTGCTAGGTCACAGCCTTCTGCTGATGCAAGAACAATCCCTGCTTCAGCCTTCAGCAGAGAGGGAAGCTCAGGCAAACCCAAGCCAGTCCAAGGTGCCCTCAGAGGCAGCAGGAACACCCAGAGCTCTCTCTCGCTGCCTTGGAGCGCAGC
The DNA here is from genome assembly GCF_028551555.1 of Melozone crissalis. Classification (NCBI taxonomy): domain Eukaryota; kingdom Metazoa; phylum Chordata; class Aves; order Passeriformes; family Passerellidae; genus Melozone; species Melozone crissalis. Next base: position 12,347,144 of record NW_026535783.1, on the reverse strand, counting down.
GCTTCCTCTGGGGAGTCCTAAATGGCCCTGTGGCACCAAACTCAGGAGGAGCATTTGGTACAGCTCTGCTGACACCTGCACACGACACACTGTCCCTCAGACAAGAAACAGCTCAGACGTACCCAGCATCTCCAGGTACTTCTCCTCAGTCTGCTGTTCCAGGGAGATGGACAAACTGCCCGAGCTCGAGTTCCCAGGTGTCACAGAAGAGCTTCCTCGAGGTGATGCTGCTGCAGCAGCAAGTTCCGAGCCCGTGATGTGCTGGACCTGGAGCACTTCTGGTGGGCACTGTTCCTGTGCCTCACTCCTAACTTGGGGTCCTTCACTGCCAGACATTCTCTGGAAGTCTGTGCAGGCTGCCCGGTGAGAAGTCAGCACTTGCAGCTCAAGTCAAAGAGAACAAAGCAGTCAGACACTGCAGCTTGTTCCTGTCCGCCAGGAGTCATCGACTGTGAGGAAAGGGAAAGAACAGATTGACAAGGGGATACAACAGGTTGTTTCAGTCCTCCATCTGGGTCACCACATTCCACTGTAAAAACACCTCCAGAAACAGAGGGAGCAGGAACAGGCCAGCAGGAATCAATTTGGATGACTGCTGGCCCAAAGGCCAAAGGACAAGTTTCACTGTCCAGGCCGCAGTTGAGATTCAGCACAGCAGGGAATGTCCCTCAGAGTGACTGTGATACACACTAGAGCAGGATGGCACTCAGAGGCATCACCCTACTCGCTGCTGCTCTGAGTGGAAAGGCAAGAAGGGCAGAAAACACCACTTTGATGACTGCAGTGGCTGCATTCCACTTTCACTCACTTGCTTTTGCAGAGACTGACGGAAGCGATTAATTTTCTGTCTGATGATTTTCATTTCTTCCTCCAGCCGCTTCTGCCTTTCCTTGACCATACTGTGAGCTATCTGAAGCTCTGCATCAAGCTGTTCCTTCATATTCTCTAAAAAACAAGTGAGAGGATGTTTCATGAGAGGAGTGGCTGCCACTCTTTCACTCACCTGGTTGTGTTGATCGCCCCTCTGCTGATCATGATTCTTCTCTTGAATTCTTATCATGTCTTCCTTGTTCCTCCCCTTCACTGCCATGTCACTCTGAGCTTCGGGCAGCTCTGCTTGTGGCTCTGCCTTGATTTTCTGTACACAAAAAAGCAGAGCAAGTGACTGGGAGCTGCCATCAGGCTCAGCTTTTTTTTTCCTTGCAGCCTCAAAATCACATTGATTCAGCCACTTCTTTCTGCTTCCCTACCCACATCTGCTTCTAATGTAACCCTCCTGTCCCAGGGCTGTTCTCTGCAGATTCCAAGGCTCTGTGCTCCCAGTGCCTGTGGGATTCCTGGCCTCCTCAGTCCCAAGAGCTGTTGTTTATGCCCTTCTTCCTGCCCTTCCCTCTGTGCCCTGGCCATTCAGGCTTACCTGGCCTTTCTCCTGTGGCACTTCCACCTGCTGCCCGAGCTGCTCTTCCTGCTCTCGGGCTGGGAACAGCTCTCCCCGAGTCTGGCATGGCATCTCTGATGAAGCACTCTGCTCCTGCTCTCTCTCTAGAAGCACCTGCACAGAAAGCAAGAGAAGATGGGTTTCAGCTTCCCATATGACCTTTGTGGGCCAAGACCCAAAGACTGCTGGGCTCACACGTTCCCAAAGCACTGTGCTGCTGCTCTGCTGGGTCATTCTCTGTTCAAGGGAAGGCACAGTTTCCCTGGCCCTACAATCAGGGGCCATCTGGGACTGAAGTTCCAAGAGCCTCTCAGGCAGCTGACAGGGAAGGTGTGGCATTTCTCAAGGGTCTGGTGAGGGCCTCCCTCTGCTTCTGCCATGTCCTGTTTGTCTTTCAGTAGTGACTGACACCCTGCCCTTTCCCACAGCTCCATCCTGGCTCTGCAGGTGGCTTCCTGGGTGAGCTCACTCCTTGTGAGTGAAACTTCTGGGGTTCTCTTCAGGCCTGCACCAGCCTTCCTGCCTTTCTGACATCCACACTCTTGTTAGAAAACCTGGTCATTCAGGAGATGAGGATGCGTGCAAAGATCTCTGATGGAGGTCACAGAGCCTCTATGGCCACCTCAGTATATGCAGGAGGACCAAATCTGTTTCTTCTCCCTCTTTTGTCAACTGAGAATTCTGACCAGCAGAAACAGAGACTCCCCTAAGGCCCCATGCACGAATGCACTTACACAGGCCTGGGGATGCCAGGGAAGGAAACCATGTGTCATGTAATGCACAGCACGTATGACCAGAGTCACCAAACACCACCTAAACATGGAATTGTTCCACCTCTCTAGGAGAGGTGGAAATTCAAAGAATTAACTGGGGACTTCAGGGCACAAGAGGCTGGAGGAGGAAAACAACTTGAGGAGGAAAACAAGTCTGGGGGAAAAAACCACCAGATCTGGAGGGGGAAACATCTCTGCCTGCTCAGAATCAGTCGAGAGAACATGTCTCTAATCCTCTCCTGAAAGGGATGCGGCTTTAGGTGAGCTTTGCACCTCCAACTGCCTTGGACCAGAGCCAGGAAGATTCAATTATGTAAATGTTACATGAATAGATTGATGGAGAGATAGGTAGGTAGGTAGGTAGATAGATAGATAGATAGATAAATAGATAGATAGGTAGATAGATAGATAGATAGATAGATAGATAGATAGATAGATAGAAAGAAAGATAGATAGGAAGAAAGATAGAGAGAGAGATCTCACTACAATGATCTCTCTTTACTGTCCTCTGTTGCTGCACAGATCAAGACTTGGTGGCCCTTGCCATGATCAGCTGCAGTCCTGAGATTGGTTTCCTGTTGCTTCAGTAACCCACACTCTTGGGGAATTGTGATGGTCCGCCCGAAATGAACGGGTGACGAATGATTTTTGGGTGCAAAAATAACCAACAAAGGCACAGGGGTTTTGCAGTAACAAATCAACAAAATGCAATTTTATTGATGATAACCACAGCTAAATATGCGTTTGGTTAGGGGATCCGGGGAAGAGAAGGGTAGGACAAGGAAAAAGGGAGGAAAGAAGGTCAGGGAATGGGGGATAGCTACCAAAACATGATGTCTTCGGGGTCCCGCCGCCGAAACTCGCTGGTACACATCTTGGGGAGTACTCCAAGGGCAGTCGAACCGAACCCCAACATATATACTGTTCTTGGTTGGGGGAAGGGTGGCTGAAATTATGTTTCCATGGAGGGGAGAAGAATAGGAAGAGGAGGAGGGGGTGAGACAGTTCCATTGTATTCATGGCCGAATGCTCACAGGTACGTTAGGTTTTTCCCCCTCCCTGAGTTGGGAGGGAGTACAGTCCCAGTCTCTGGAAGGAGGTTGCCGGGGGGGTGCCATGGGGGTGCCATGGGGGTGCCAAAGGGGTTCTTGGTTCCTTGATGAGGGGATTCGCATCTCTATTGGTCCGTCACGGTGGTTGAAGACAGGCAAGAGGGGTCTTCTCATGGAGCAGGAGGGAGCCACCCCAGAGCTCAGTCCAGCCAGCTCAGGAGTTTGGAAGAAAGCCCAGTTCAATTGTCCAGAAAAGGGCAGCATGCCCCCTTCGAGTACAGCATGGCATGTTCTGCAAACATCACCTGTGAACACACTAGATAAGCATGAGACTTTCTTTCCCAACTGGCTCAACAGTTTTAACCCTTCAGTAATCTTTATTCATGACAATTGTGAGGCAAAAAATGAAGGATTTTCGGTTGAATTTCTACAGGAATCTGGAGCATGTGGGTCCTTATGGAATGCAATCAGACCCAGAGCACTGCACTGGGAATTGCACTCTTTGTGCATCTGTGCTCGGGCAAGGTCTTGTCTTGGACTAGAGCACACTGATGGTGCTGAAGTACCTGGAATCCAAACTGCAGCCCAGCCCCTCCCAGCTCCTATGATCTCTGAGAAGCAGCTGGAATGCCAGGGCATTGATCTCCTGCTCAATTCCCTAGCAGAACACACACTGATTCCCAGGGCTGGAGAAAGGCACGGGCACTGCTAATTTTAAGGTGATCTGTAAGGCCATGCTGGCTGGCCTAGAAACATAACAGCTCCTTCTGCACCAAGGTCCCTGCACAGAATGATGTGTTCTCACACAAAAATACTTCATTCCCTAGAAGTGATACCTTGGAAAAAATACTTTGAGCAGAACCATTCCCAGTGCTGTATCAGGGCAAGAAATAATTGCGGAAAGAACCTTAGTTGGGAGAAAGAGAAAATGAATAGGTCTCCTCCTCCAAGTAAAGCACAAACTAACAAAAAGGGAGGGAAAGTCCAGTCCAAACATGGCTAAATATTTGGATGCATTGTGGAGATGCTGAAGACCCCTCAAGAGCCTCCCATTGTCCAGGCTAAAGCTCCCTCGGCACCTCCTCCCTGGCCTTGTGCTGCACCCCTTGCCCAGCTCCCCTGTCCTTCTGTGCACACGCTGCAGCCCCTCCATGACTTTCTGCTCCCCAGGGCCCACAAGTGCACACAGCACTCCAGCTGTGGCCGCAGCGCTGCCCAGCACAGGGCCACGCTCACTGCCCTGCTCCTGCTGCCCCACTGCTGCTGGCACAGCCACCACGCCCTTGGCCTTCTTGGCCCCCTGGCCACACGCTCCCTCATCTTCAGCTGCTCAAGGCCGCCAGCACCCCTGGCTCCTTTTGGCCCACGCAGCTCCCCAGCCACAAAGGTGCCCATTTCACTTCAGATACAGCAGGCACCATTGCAAGATGACCTTCCTGTTCTGCAACTGCATCTTTTATGTAGATATTATAAGATTTGTTAGGAATAGAATTCTAAGGTACTGTGACTTAAATTCAGTGGTGTAATTCAACTGTACAGGAATTTGCTCTCAGTTAAATACTCCAGCCTCTATGCTGTAGGAAACACCGTTCTCTCTTTAAGACTTGATTTCTAGTTCTTCAAAGCTCTGAGATGGAAATTAATAAATTACCACGTGTGCCTTTGATTTTGTTTTCTTTCAGGCATAAAAATGGATTTTCTTTCAGCCTTCTTAGCTGGCCCTCTACACTCTATTGCCACTGGCCAAGCTCACAGCTTCCTCTACAATGCTTAAACACCAGGAACATGAAATATTCCTTTCTCATTCACCTCATGATCAGCACCTCTGAATACACGCTTCAGGTGACCTTTGGTGGGAAGGGGAAATGAACCAGATGCTGTGAGAAGACATCCTGGGCTGCTGAGTCCCACAGAACAAGTCAACCCAAACAGAGATGATTTCCCATTTCATAACATCCCTCCAAGAGACACATTTCACTCACACAGCCAGCAAGAGATCAGGTCAATATTCTTGGTTGTGCCTACACTTTGGCCTCTTTTGCCAGTAAATGACTACAAACATGACCAAGGAAATGCAATTTGTTCCTTAATACTCAATGCTCCTGTTCTACTAAGCACATAAAGAGCTTCTGAAATCCTTTCCTTTGGGTACTTTTTTTTTTTAAAACTCAGTTGCATGCACCAATTCTCATTAACTTCCTGGAAATGCTTGCCCAGAAAATCTTCCCTAAAATCCCCCTGAGCTCTGGCACTTCGTTGTGAAAAAGCACAGCAGCAGCTCCAGGGTTCACTAGCAGACACTCACTGCTCTGGAGTTTGCATTTCATTGCAAAGGGAAGATCACGGTTTTAGCACTCTGTAAAGGGTCAAGTTAGACAGTCAGATCCTTTCAAGAGAAACTGTTGAAAGAAAGAAGCTTTCCCTGAATTCTGGGAACAATTGCAGAGTTTTAAGAAGGCCTTCCAAGAAGGTCTGCCAGTCTGCCTTTTCAAAGGTGTCTTGTTTGTCCCAGCAAACTGAGGAAATGACAGACTCTGCTGCCACAAACTCTCCTGTGGAGGGAACAGAACCCCTGCAGGTTCCCTTGCAAATGCTGCCCCTGTGGGTACAGACACCCACTTTTTAGCTGAACGCCTTGGCAGGAGCTTTACCAAAGCAGTGGCATCCTAATGCTCTTTCTCTTTCAAAATCAGACGTGCAGTCACTAGGAAAAAGCAGGAAGACATAGAAAAGCCAGGTTAGGTTACACCCTAACCTAAGCAGAAGGGAAACCTCTACTTACAGGTGAAGTGTGTAACATAATAGAAAAGGAAACCCCATAGGCAGCAAAAGTTGCAGTGGCTGAATGGTGAAACATTGTTCCAATGTTGTGCAAGTTTGCCACAACATTAAGAAAAAACACGGTTCTTCTCAGTGGGCAGCTGCCTACTGACAAAGGCGGCAACCAGGAGGGTTCTCTTGATCAGAGCAAGGCCTTGGGCTGCTCTGACACTCAGAGCCCACTCAATTCTGTGCACCAATGCCACCTTCTGATGTCACTACGACAGTGTGGCAACTGTGCCCTGACATCACAAAGGAACAGCTCTGTGTTGGTCTGTGAGTTTATGCCAAGCAATACCCAACCTTCCCTACAGCAAACACAAAAGAGCCTGGGAAGTTCTCCTCTGTCACAAAGCAGCACAAATTCCCCTCATGGGCCAAACCCTGTTGTTCAGGGCATCCAAGAGGAACTCCAGGAGTGCCCCAAGCACCTACAGCCTGTGGCCCAGCTGAGCACTCAGATGGGACACCAGCAAAGGAAACCAGACCAAGAGAATGGCCCACTGTACCGTACATGTGAGAAATGACTCTCATTTTTAACATATTAAAGGTATATTGAATAATAACAAAGGAATGAATAAGGAAAAATTGCAGCATTGAGAGTCTCCATGAATAGCAGCCATGTGCTCATCTACAAAAAGGACGCTTGGCCTTTTGCACCCTTAGCCCCTCCAAAAGTTTTGTCAGTCAACTTTTTCTCTTCTGTCCATTGGTAGAGATTACTTTCTTGCACCTTGACTGGAGGTCAGGTCTTGTTTCCCCCTGCCTGCTGGTCACAAGCCAACCCTCCCCAAATGCCCTGACTACCAAAGCAATTACAAAGGGAAGGAGAAAGAGGACTGTGGGAGGATATATAACAATATCATCACTACACATTTGAACATCCACATAACATCTACTTCTTAATTGTCAGAGCCAACCCTTGCATTACTCATCTAGAACACACAGAACCAGGAGAGAAGGCACTGTTGGCATCACAACTGAAATCTTTCCTAACAAATCTCTCCACCTATTTGTCCCTTTCTTGGACATGCCCAGGGCTCTGGTGCATGTACATCTCTGCCTTTCTTCCCCTTTGGAAGCAGTCGAAGTGGCAGCATCTGCCCGCCAGCAGCAGCTGCTCCAAGCTGGGAACGCCGCTGGCGGTGCTGATTTCCAGAGGCTTCTGTGTGCCAGGGGAAGCCAAGGCAGGAGCGGGTTGAACGGTACTGGCGCTGCGGCTGCTGTGTGCCAGAGAGCCCCGGCTGGGCAGGGCACGGTGCCCACTGCGCTGCGGGCTCTTTCTCCTGCCTGAGCTGGGCACACCTGGCAACAAGGCTTGACAACTGGTGGGCAAGCCGAGGGGTTTCTGGGGCTGCTCTGCTCTGCACACACCCAGGACACCCGCAGCACAGAATCTTAACCCTCAAACAGGTGAACCAGAGGGAAACAGCTGGAAAAGTTTTCATTTGGACCATTCTTACCTACTCAACAGAAGTCTTCAAAATGAACGTTACCAAGCAGGGCCTGATCCCTGCTGCCAGCTCTAGGTTAGAAGAGAGACAATACTTGATCTCAGCTCTGGGTGTGTGGGGAATCACTTCCCTGATACGTGCACACCCAGCAATCTCACTTACTAGTGTGTATCCATGGATCTAAGACATTTTCAATACTTTGCTACAACTCACAGGCTAAATATTCCCCCAAATTAGTTGATTTACTGATTGATACCTTTTGACTTACTGATACTTAAAGCACTTCTCAGAATTTACTGGCATGAGTATAGGAGTGTCCTGTAGGTCCCTGCTGGCCTTTGTCACAGGTTCAGGAGAAGCCCCATGCACAAAAGCACCCAGGACAAAATGGGGCTTGCAAAGCAAAGTCATTCTAATAGTTGCAATAGCAAATAATAGTCAGCAACCCCTGGATTCCTAAAAATCTGCGGAGCAGGAGGTGGAGCATGGTGCTTGGCAGCAGAGGAAGGTAGGCAGTGCACTTTCAGGACATCCCCTGGATGAAAATGGTGTGCATCTCATCCTTCTCACCCTTCCAGCTCAGAACCAGGCCCTATATCTCCTGCGCAGGAGTGGAATTTCCCAGGTACGGCATCGGTTCACACATGTTTGACATGTGAGATGAGGGCAATGAATGAAGGATTTGAAAGAACTGGAAGAGTTAAAATTTTAGCAAGGTTTAGTTACGGGGAAAGAGTATAGCAAGGAGAGTAGAAATAAGAAGGGATTGGTAATTTTTTGCAGGTAAGGTAGTTAAGGCTAGGGTAATATATCACTTGCCTGTCTTTACTATGTTTAAAGAAGCAGGATGGGATGCAGATTTCTTTGTGACAAAGAAGAGGACCAGAGCCTGCACCTGGGCCCCGAAACTTCAGCTATAGGCAAGGGGTGCAAAAGCCTGCCATCAGGTCATAAGTAAAGAGGTCAAATTGAGGAAGACGTCTTGGCCTTCATCAGAAGGAGACCATTCCCCACTTTAAAACCCACCAAGCCATTTGAAGTGAAAGACTGCAGAAATGTGAAGGAACTTTGGACTCAATTATAATACATTTTAGTGCAGAGGGGGGTACGCAGTGTTACCTAATGAATATGTGTTTGGTTTTTGGGGAATTATATGAATGTGTACTCATTTTAGATGAGTAGAGAGCCAGTGATTCTTCACACATGTCTTTAGGAGACAACTCCTTGTGTGCCTGGCGCTGTGATAAACACACCACCTTCTAACTTCAGCTGTGGCGAGTTCTATTCCACACCTCATTTGGTGACCGAGGCAGGAACGCTTCTCTGCTCCAGCGAGAACAACCGTGCTGTGGTCGTCTCTGGGTGCTGCCAGGACATTCCTTTCCTGGAGGCACCTTGGCTCTGGGCTGTTCCTCGTGGGGGACAGACAAGACTGCTGGGACTGTGGAGAAAGGGAATGTTTAACTCTGTATAAAGTAACCCGTAAGGCAAACGCAGGGGAAGGGCTGTTCCTAAGTCACACAGAGATGTCCTGCGCACAACGTACGCCTGTACAGTTTGGGTTTGGGTCTGGCTGCAGGCAGAAAGGATTTGCTGTATCAAGAAGGACCTGCTAGCAATTCTGGGGGTGAATTGAGCAAATGCTGTTTTGTTGCTGCATTTTTTCCTGTGTGTCGTAATTGTGGTTGTGTTTTCAGTGTGTGAATGTTTGAGGAAGATGATGTGGGTGGATGCTGTTGTGATTTATGGTGTGTGTTGTGTTGAGAAAAGCGAGCACTCTGTCCCGTCATAAAGGGATACTCCTTTCCCAGTGAGCTTGTGTGTGTGGACTTTGTAATTGCAGGGGTTGGTACTCCCTGTGACACCTGGTGCCTGGGTATACAGGGGAGTTGAGTGTTTTTTCTCCCTCATTGTGATCATTTGGGAGTGTATGGTTGTGTTTGGGGAGATTTTAGGATTTTGTTTGCAACAAGTGCAGCAATTTATGCAGAAAACTACAGTGTGGTGATTTACGTATGTTGACCTATGGTAGTTCCTTTCTACCGCCCTCCCTCCCCCAGGGTTTAAAATCTCCTGCCACGAGGTGGACGCTCTCTTTCCTCTCCTGGACATCCTATTCCCTCTCCTGGATGCTCCCTTTCTCTCCTGGAGTTGTTCTCCATTAAAGCTGTGGGACTTTGGTCCCGAGAAGAAAGAGTGCCTCTCGTCTTTTGCTTTTGTCCTTGTCAGTGTCACTGGGGTCCAGAGCTCGCCAAACTGATCCACCATGAGGCAAAAACTGACAAATGGCCCCACATGCAGAGCTCAAAAATTGGCCACATTTCTGATGGACTGGAGTGTTTGCCACACTTTTGGAATTCCCTATGCCCACACAGGACAGGCAATTGTTGAAACGATGCACCACACTCCAAAACCCATTCTAGGTAAACAAAAAGAGGAGTTCCCCAAGCAACACCTCTGATAAGGTAGAGCAAAGCTTTAGATGTCTTTATATTTTGAATAGATCTTTTGTAGGACCTACTCCTCCAATTTTGAGGCACTTTTCAAACAGCACACAGGCAAAACTGAAAGAAAATCCTCCAGTTTTGATTAGACACCTTGAGTTAGGAGAAATTGAAGGACCATTTGCACTAATCACTTGGGGCAAAGGGTATGCTTGTATTTATTTGCACAGGTGCCAGACCTAAGTGGGTCCCCACGAAGGACGTGAAACCGTCTCATACACAAGAGCGCACCGACAGTTCCACCAGCAGGGAAATGAGCACGCAGACGTGAGCCGCATTGAGAAACTACGGTTCATGCCAGACGTGCCCCGTTCAACCTGTGAAAGCTACAAATCTTGAGTTTGATTGTTGATCTTTAGACTGTGAAAATGGTTTGTATCATAGAGCTCTTTCAACAAAAGCGTGGTGTCCGTTTTGTTCAAAAGAATTCTAAGATATCCAAATTTGTAAAAACTGAAGGTCAGAGGGACAGTTTAGTGCCCTATAGTTGGCCAGTCCCAGAACAAGTGCTAAAAGATTTGCTTGAGAACTGAAAGAGATGGGGAAGCTTTTGCCAAAAAGCAGCTAAACAGAAACATGGAGTTTGATCAAATGATATACTGGCGCATGCTGGTTTTGCTTGCTTGCTTTTGCAGTGCATATATGCGTGTAGATCAACCAAAAATGAATGTTTGCCTTGCTTTAGCCAAGTCAGCAGGCTCAGACACCATATGTTTGACCAATTGAGCCCAGACAAACCCTTGGTGACCTGTTTGGTCGGTGTGCCAGTGCCAGCCAAGGAATGGCCAATACCCAATCGTGACAAATATTGGTGTGAGGCTGCCAACGAGACCAATCCCATAACCAGCTGGCATCATTGGGCCCCTGATCTTCTTAGAGCACCTTCTGAACCTCAAGAATTGGAATTCTTGGCTCATTTCTAATGGAATTTTGAGCTGAGTTTCAGTACCAGGGAGATCCACAGTTAAATGTTACTCCCCATCATCCTGTGGACAGATACTCAAGTTTGTGGTGCAATTGTACTACCCCAGTGTCCCCTAAGGGTGAAACTGCTGACAAGCAGATGACCTAGATGAGTCCCCACGACAATTAGTAACAGAATATTGGCTCATTTGTGGAGGTAGAGCCTGACAGGGAATTCCTCAAAAATTAAAGGTGGCCCATGTAGCATCAGAGAACTCACTGTGATAGCACCTATTGTTAAAAAAGCCTCAAGAGAAAACACAGAGAAAAAAGATTTGCCCATCATTATAAAAAAAAGTGTAATAGCAATTCCAGACCCTAGGGCCCTGCAAAATGAGTTACATCAAATTAATTTCTACGTCCACTTGCCTTGGGTGAGGCATTGAAACCATTATAGCGATTAGGGTGTTGGCTGGAGAAAGAAGACAGTGCTACTTGCACTGCAATTAGTGACATGATGACTGATGTTAATGTTGTCAGACATGCGACCTTACAGAACAGAGCAGCAATTGATTTTCTTTTACTGGCACATGGACATGGTTGTGAGGAATTTGAAGGATTGTGTTGCATGAACCTGTCTGATCACTCTGAATCCATCCAGAGAAGCATACGAAAGCTGAAAGATTTGACAGCTCCAAAAAAAGAAGATGGTGGGTCGTGGATAGATGATTTGTTCCAAGGATGGAGCTTTGCACCTTGGCTAAGGGGAACTTTGTAGAATAGGTCTCTATGGATTGGGTGTTTTGGTAGTGGTACTAGTAGTAATACCTTGCATACATTGGTGTGTGTGACAAATGATGGACAACATGATCAAAGACGTTTTAATCACACAAGAGAGAGAGGTAGGAAATGGATTCACAGAGAATTCTCAAAATCTCACACAGATGGTGGATGAAGGTATAGACATGGAGGGGGGTTTTTAATTAAGACGTTGGAACAGGCGAGACGTTTTTGGAACAATGACTTGTAATTCCTATCTGACATGACTTTTGCCCTTTGAACTGACTGGACTTTCAAAGCATTAAACGTGCTGTGTTGGAATATAGCAAGGCTTAATGCGAGCAAAAAGGATGCTTTAAGCAAGTAACAAGCAGGTATACTATAGTAAAGCTATGAAATGCAAGGTAGTTAATAAATGACACGGATACAAAGGTTTCTGTTTAGTTGTACTGAGAGGGGGAATTGTGGGAATCCTTCAAATCAGGGGGTTTTGGGAAAGCTACAAAAGGCAGACCTCAGAGAAAGCAGAACTGCGGTTGGAGCTAAGCAGCAGCCATAGGATTTGTCAGCACAAGAGTTATAGAAGTAGAAAAGTAAGGAGAAATAGAAAAATGGCCTGTGTGTTAGTGCTTGGCTAGAATAACTCGCTAACCTTCCAAAAAGTATCTCTAGCAAGATATTAGGAACTTCTCAGCTTAATAATGGAGCTCAGTGCATTGTGTTTTAAGGCTTGCAAGCAGGTATTGTATTCAAAAGAAGCAAGCACTGTTTTAACAAAAGGTACGTGTGCTTATAGTGGTTGGATAGAACTACTGTCAGTATGCTTCTGCTTTGTGTGATTGGTCAAAAAATTTTTCAAGTAAGCTGTGCCATTAAGTTCTTTGCCTGCTGCCACAGATGTCAGCTGCTGGCATCTTCCCATAGTCATGACCAAGTTATGAGGCGGAAGCTAGAAAACAAACAGCTCGAGGCGCGTTCCTCAGCAGTCCCGTCCCGTTCGTGATTTGTACAGAGACCCCCGGCCGGCAATAGTATAAAGATGTTAAATTACATCCATGATAAATTAATAGGTATTGTTTCATTCATTTTGATATTTTTTCATTTCATATATATTTCAATATTTTAATTTAATAAAGATTTGATTTCTTCCTCCAGCTTGGGAGAGTGAAGAATTACAACTGTGCAAAACCTTCTGCCCACACAGCAGTCAGCCCCCAGGCGTGTGCATGCACACCCACCCACTGCGCTTGCTCTTCTCAGCATCTCGGGCGTGCTGTTTGCACAAAATTGGGATGAATTTAACTCAACAGAGCCACGACTGGTGTGTCCAGCTTGTCATGAACACTCATGTGCCAACAAACAACACAGAGCTCTCAAATCACATGATCACAGGTCATTTCATTCTCACTGGGCACTGAGGAAGTCTTAAAAGCACCAAAGACACAGAAAACGCGGTGGAAAACACTGGAAACATGGTATTGCTGGTATCCACATGGAGGAAAATCTCTTGAATTTCTTAAGGTAGCTCTTGGATTTCTTAAGATGGGAGCTTTCAAAAAACTAGGAAAATTGCTTAGCACTGGCAGCCCAATTGTGAATGGTTTTCTTGACTTGGCAAAGCTGGGATGTTAACAATGGACTCCATCCTTGGTTCAAATCACCTGCCCTCACCTGCAGACAAAAGCACTACCACCAGCAGCAGAAGCTATTTCAGTCAATTTTCTCAAAAAGCTCTGTTAGATTTGGGAGAGGAAAAGAAAACACATCAGACACTGTGGAATAATGACAAGACTCTAAGGAACAGTTCCAAAGCAAAGGGCAGCAGCTTCTCTCTGGGCCACTCCTTGTGCTCCAAGGCAGCCGGGCTGCCCTGGCTGCCCAGGACCCTGCGCCCCACCGGCTCTGCAGAGCTGCACAGCGGGGAGGCAGCTTTGGGCACCTCAGCCCCTGGGCAGGAGTGGCTGCTTGCTCTGCAGGGCTGCCTGTGGGCAAAAGCAGGGTGCTGGCCTTCTGCTCTTGGCCCTAGCCTGGCCTTGCAGGGCTAATCCTGTTCCCTGTCTCAACTGTGCTAAAGACAGACTTATTTGTTTCCAGCTCTGCACAGCATTGATGTGCACCGAAAAATACCAAAGGACTAAGGCCTGAACACCAGACCCTGACTGAAGCCTCCACAACAGGACCTGAGCCAAAGCTGCCTGCTAGATGATCTTTCCAACCCAATGTTCTATGCATCTGCTCCTTAACCAAGTATTACTGTCAAAAATATTGTTGCCTCCATTCACTGGTGAAGCATGTCTGCATCTTTCTGCATGAGGAAAATGGACAAGGCCACACCTGGCCTTGGTTCCTCCTTGAGCCCTGGGCAGGCTTGAGGAGAAGACCAAGAGGAGAATGAAACCAGCTGTGCCCCCAGCAGAAGCTCTGGCACATTGCTCGTCCAGCACGATCAGAGCCGGGCTACTCTCACAGCGCACTCGGGAGCCTCGTGGCCGGCAAAGGTGGAGGCACTGCAGCATTTCCCGATTCTTGGCCGTGGCTCTGCAGGGCTTGGCTGGGACAGCTTCCCCCAGCTGATGTGCAGCTCTGGATGAAGGGGAAACCATTGGGGTACCTGGTGATGTATCTTCCTTAATAACCAGAAGCACCCTTTTGTAATAATGCTGAGGTTCATTGCTTAGCTTATCCTTTCCTGACTCTTTTTTGCACTTTTGCATTACACTAAATTACACTGTTCCTTCAGCTGGTGTCTGCGTCTGCATCTCTGACCCTCCCCAATATCAAAACAAACACACAGCCAGTTTAGCACGAGACCTGCCTCTCTGCCAGCCTATCTCTTGGCAAACACCCCTGGCGGCCATCTCCGCAAATGAAATTCCCACTTTGCAACTTCCTTTTCTGCAGGCAGGCGAGAAAAGGAGCCACTCCCAATTCTGGACACCTCCAAAAACCAGCTGCTTTCAGCAGTCACCACCCTGAAATATCAACCTCCTTCCTTAAGCTGCCACAGGGAGCTCCCACCAAGATCATTTTGTCCAACGATACCCACAGAAGAGCTCGAGGAGGGAGCAGTTCGAAACACAACTGCTTCAGAATTTAAACCTGCCTTTATCAAATGAGAACACACCAACATGTCCCCAAGGGAAAGCAGGCAGGAACGAGAAGCTCCTCTCCCAACACAGCAAACTCTGTGATTCCTTCTGTTCCAGCTGGAGAGTGGAGGCCATGGGCTGCACCTCAGTTTGGGAAGGAGCCCTGGGAATTGGCCTGATCTGGGAAGGCAGAAAAAGAAATTCTCCAAAAAGTAGGAAAAGACCCTCTGGAAGGAATAGATGATGACAATATTTCTGCAGAAAAGTGAAAAAAAGGATAATTGAAGCATTTCAAGAAGTGATGAGACTGAAATTGGTTTGCCAATACGACAACCCCAAAGTCTCTGTGCTGTGTCAGGAAGCTCAGGAATGAACCTGCAAGGCTTGCATAAACATCATTGGTGTCCGTGCCCCAGAGCACAAGCAGCTCCCCAAGAAGACTTCAAGACTAAGGGACAAAGCTTCCCCCTTCAGCTCCCCACAGCACCTCTAGGGAGTCTCTCTCCATTGCAAGATCTCCTTTGTCAGTCTACAGTGACAGGAGTTGGCTGCAGGAGGCATTTGCATTGAAGCTCTCCCCAGATGAGGGGAAGAAAAGGAAAAGGTGATTCCCGAACAAAGAAAATAGTAACGCCGTTTGGAAAGACACCAGTGTCAGTTCACTACAACTCTAGGCCAGAAATGCTTTGAAGAAAGCAACATCCATCCGTGGGGCAGCACTTTGGCTTTGATATCCATGCTGACAAAATTGCTGCCCCTTCCTGCTGCTGTAGCTGACTCCAGATCACGAGAAATGCACCAACTCGGCCAAAGACAGGAGGACATGCTGAGATGAAACCAGCTAGTCTGCTAAAAAGGAGTCCAAACTAATATTTTCTAAGTCCCGCTTTTCATCCTTTCCCCAGCCAAGCCAGAGCAATCTCCTTCCCTCACTGCTACACAGCGCTCTCAGACCACGACCTCATTGCTGCCTCACCTGAGCATTTAGAGCTGCCTCCAATCCATTCCAGGCGAAGTGCAGGTGCTCAGGATTCTGAGGTTTTCCTAGATTCTTGGGGGAAGGTGTTTGCTTCATCTGGACTTCTTGGCATTTCATCAGAGAAGCCAGGAACAGGCAGATTTCATCTTCACTGTGAGCTCTTCATTCTGCTTGTTCCCATGGAACTTAAATGCCAACCTGAGCTCATCGTTCTTCTGGTACCCATAGACACCATCACAGCCCTTCCATGGCCTCTCCAGAGAGGAGCAGCTGCACATCTTCAGAGCAGCACTTGCCAGCGCGCAGCCCATCAGGGAGGGAAAGAGCTTCTACCCTTGCTTTCCAAGCAGCTCCTGGTTAATGACCCTTTCAAGTGTTTTCCTGCAGTGCTCTATCATGGGTAGATCTCAAGTGAGAAGCAGGTAGAAAGTGTCCAGTTGCCTAGGAAGGGGGACCTTGAAAACAGAAAGATTCTCTGCCTCATTTTCCTGTCCTCGCTGCAGATTTGGAGGGTGTTCTGGGCATTTTGTAGACAGACTCTCTGTAGGGGTACAAGGGCACGGTGAAAGATATTGCCTTACAAGTGGTCAGTCTTAGGTGCACTCTCCCCTTCCTTTGAATGAAGCCAAACTGGGACTCTGATGGGACATTGCAGATGTTTAAGACTGTCTGCCCTGCAAATCAAGCCGTGCCATTGAAATGAGCTCTGTGTGCCCCACAACAGCTGCAGCTGAAGAATATGGCCTCACCCTCAAGGCTGTTTATAGAAGAAACTCACAGTACAAGTTTAGCATGTATGTCTACAGATCTGGACTCTTCCTGGGTGAATCCATTTTCTGTGGGCTTTTGTGATGAGAAACCAAATGTAGCCAAATCCCAAAGCTGCTGGGAAGATGCACAAAGCTGTGATTCTAGGGTGTCTGTGTGTGTGTGTGTGTTTCTGTGTGTGTGTCTATACCAGATTTCAAGTCCATGCTTTAATCTATGTACATGAAAATTCAGATAAATATTTTTAAGAGGAAGAACTCACTCCTTCAATCCCCTGGGAAGTCTGAATACATTTCTGGAACGGAGGTTGCTGTGTGCTTCCTGTGATGTTTGATCCAAGGCAGCAGTAGAGCTCTGTGTCCCAAAGACACATTGTGGAGCCTGACCAATGTGTTTGGATTCTTGCAGCCAGGCCAGACACTTCAGCCCCCAGCACTCCAGCTGCCAGTGCAGGTTCTACAGCATGGACAGCCACAGCTGGCTGTGGAATACTCCTGGGAATGAGGAATTGCCACCGCCAGATCTGGACATGGTGCTTGAGACACTGGAGGAGATGTTTTCTCCCTCTGCTTGGGCAACTGCATTGGGCAGGGAAGAAAGGGGCTTGACTGAGAAATTGTGAATGTTGTTGCATGGCTGAGAAGGCAAAGCTTCTTGAGTTCAGCTGTGAATGGACAAGGAAGGATTTGCTTGGTAAAGCATGACTTCCTAAAGAAGAGGGAATGAAAATGTCATCCATGAGTAAGGATGGAAAGGGATGAGGCTGTGTTGGCCAAGTTTGGGTGTTCCTTTTCCTGGGAAGAACCTCTGATGCCGGAGCATTTGTGGTAAGGAAGTGGAAGGTTTGTAGGTTCTAAGAGGCTTTGTTTGATGGGAAAGAAGAGAAGAGTGTTTGGAGAAGTGGCACTGAAGGCCCAGTGTCCCGGGCAGGGAGGGGCACGCCAGAGGTGCCTCTGTTGCAGCAGCAGATGTGGGCCGTGCCTCTTTTGGGTGGGAAGGCCCAGGCAAAGCAAGGGCTGGGCTGCAGCTGCTGCTGCTGTGTGAGCCCTGCCGTGCGTGTGGGCGCTCCCAGAGCCGTGGCTGGGGCTGGGCTGCAGCTGCAGCTTTCTTGTCCTCTCAGTAAGCTGCTGCCTGCAGTCCAGTTTCCATCTGGGAAATCCTCAGCTGGGCAAACTGGCCAGTCCTACTGTCCATGTTGCAGAGCTCTTTCCCCTTGCTCTTGGGCATCTCTGTGGGAAGAGATGTGTGTTCCCATGCTGTCCCTGCCAAGCTGCAGCCTGGATGAGACTGCTGTGCTCAGGGCTGTGGAGGAAGGAGCACATCCCTTTGCCAGGAGCTGGCAGGACTCCTGCTTAGCAGCCATTTCATGTGTTCAGTGTCACCCCCATGTTCAACACTGTCAACTCTCACAGTTTTTGGACTGTGTTTGAGAAGTCAATTTTTCTGACTGTTGAAGGGCTTTGGGGCCCAGAGTTGTTGTTAGGAAGAAGGGATGAAGTGTGTGAGACATGGAGTTTTTGGACCAGGTGTTTTGTCTAAGTGGTGAGAAGGGTTTCTTCCTTTCTGTTTCTCGTTCAAGGGCAATAATACTGTTGCCCCTGAGTCTTCAGGAGGGGAGCCTGTGGGCAGAGCTGCAGCAGAGGGAGCTTTGCCTGGCACCGAGAGCTGCAGGAACAATTCCCAGGAGCCCGAGGAGCTTGGTAAGGACAGAGGTCCCACTGGTTTAGAGAGGGGTGAGATGGTTGCTCTGAGCCTGCCTCTGGCAGTGAGGGAGATGAGAAGGGTTGAGTTCCTGTCTGCAGGCTTGGTGCTTCCTGGTGCCGTGAGTTCAAATCGTGCACGGGCACAACCTGCCTGAGCCCTGCCCTCCACGCTTCTCCAGAGGCTCTGACACTGAGTCCTCTGCTGGGGCAAGAGAGCAGGGAATAAACCTGACCTTGTGGCAGTTGTGTCACCAAGCCAAGTGTCCCAGTTTTGTGCTGATGTCTGGGGGATAAGTTTGCTGCAGGATGTCAGTGCTGTGGAGGCAACCCTGAGTGACTCTTGAAGCAAGAGAGGAAAAGCCCAGCAAAAGGTCAGTGTAGAAATCTGAGCTTTTTGTCTCCAAGCATTAAATCCATGTAGTGCCACTCTGCTGATAGCTGTAGTGAGATACATTAAAAATACAAGCAGCAGAAGCTCTGAGGCCAAGGAAATCATTAGTCACAAATCCAGGAGCTCAACAAAAATCTGAAATCACCCCTTAAAATTAGTGAGAACTAAAGGTGAGAGAGAGCACTTTGGGTCTGCATCCTTGAGCACAGCCGGTGCTGCCTGCAGTCCTGTTAGGGAGCTCTTTCCTTCACAGCTGTGAGAAACAGAATTCACTGCTTAGAATTATTAAAAGTTTAATAGTAATAGGTTGAAAAAAGACAATAATTGCAGCACTGTGGTGCTCAGGGCTAACACCCAAACAACACCTGGTGCTAAGTGTCAGTGTTAGCTTTATGGTGTTACTTTGCTGAGAGGCAAGTATATTCATGTGTTTCATGAATTTTTCAAGCATTCTTGGGAATTTTCTCATGTTTTGGGAACTCCTTATTTTGACTGCTTCGCACTCAGGTTTACTGCATGACAACGTGTCATCATGTCAATGTATTTTTTTTCTGCTTGTGTCTCCTTCCTGCTGTTTCACATCCTCTGATAAGGCTTTTGTAGGTTCTCCCTAAATTTCACATGATATTCTCTAATTGTCCTCTGGTGCTCTGCCTTGTGTCAGGATTATTTTATCACTTGGACAGGTTGGTCAGTGGACAGCCTTACACTGATTTTAGTTACACACAAGCCTTTTTTCCCGTTATGTTTCCTAGAGTCTATAACACAATACATTCATCACACAATTGTTTCCATAAATGATGCATAGATATTATATTCATTACACTACTGTTTCTATGAGCAAAACAGTGCAAACTTAAGCTGATAGATTCTGTTATATTACAAGCAGCAAAAAGAGTTCTAACTGATGCTATTTCTAAATACTTATAATCACTAACAATGTCCATCAGCTAATACATAAATGCCTAAGCCAATATTACGTGGTCATTTGTCACCCAGCTGTTCATCCCAGAGCTGGTGGTTGTTTTGGAGGAGCTGTGGCTCACTGCAGAGGGCAGGTTGTGGATGGCAGGGCACGGTGCTAGTTCATAACTCAGCTGCCAGCACCTTCAGCTTCAGCCATTTCAGTGAGGACTGAGGTCTCTCTGCCAGCACAGAGAAAGAACCAGGCTGGGCTTCTTTGTGGCAGCTGGGTCTGTCTGTGTTTCAAGCTCTCATGGGGGCCCTTGGCCTTGAGAAAGTATCCCAATACACTGAGGGCTTTCAGTGTATTGGGATATTTCAAAACTTCAGAAGTTATAAACTCTTGGGAGGAGTCTAGCTCTTTGAAGAGCAGGCTTCAAATTGCCAAGTGAGATTTTGCGTTTTGGCTCATCTTTTACAGACTTTGATAGAAGGACAGTTACTTCAAAAGGGACAGATAATGCAGAGAGGCCAATATTGACCCAGTGTTCCCTTTGCTTCCCGGACTTCCAGCTGATCTGCCTTGTCAGGAGGGCTGCCCTGCATGGGAAGAAGGACTAGAGGCAGAGCCTGTGAGCATCAGACGGGTGGAATCCCTTAGTGTACACATAGATTTATGGATTTCTACAATTCACTTTCTATATCCATATAGTTGCATTTATAGATTTACAGAGGTCTGTTTATATGTGCATATATATACATCTATATAGTTAAATTGATCTCTATTGTTCTAGATGGGATAGAATTATTAATATTTCTAGATTTTGAGATGTACATTTATACATTAATAGAGTTACATTTAGATGCCTACATTTAGGCACCTACATTTAGATGCTTAAATTTAGATGCTTAGATATAGATCTAGAAATACGCTTAGTTATTTAGTTAGAGGTATGGGGAAGTTTAGATGCATAGATTGAGCTGTGTAAGCCCAGGCTGCATTTTTACCTCTTTCCCCCCTCGGCTGCCTTTTTCACCTCTTCCTTTTGCCCCGGTTCCCCCTGTGTCCCCTGTCCCTGTGCTGGGTCCGAGCTGGCGGCCAGGCCGGGCGGAGCAGCACTTCCAGCCCCGGCTGTCCCTGGAGCGGTGGGAGCTGCCGCTGCCGGAGGCCCTGTCCCCCGAGGAGCTGCTGAAGGACGGTGAGACAGAGGGGGCTGAGGGGGCTGAGGGGGCGGTGGCGCCGAAGGGACGCTGACCCTGAGCTGCTGCTGAGGCTGAGGGCTGTGGGGCAGCCGAGGGCCATGGTGGCACTGAGGTGACAGGGAAGTGGCACAGGCTGACAGGCCAAAACTTCCCATGCATTTCTTCATCAATCTGCAAAAATGTTAGGTAAACAATTTGCTATTCCCTTTACTGATGCTTCTAGTATTGCGTGATCCTGTCCTGACCGATGAACGAGATGGCATTGGTTTAGGCATAGTGTTAGCCCTAGGGGTACTCAGCCCTCGCAGTTATGACAAATGGATGTAACTCATGTATAAGAATTTGGTCAGGAAAAATTGGTACATGTTTGCATTGATACCTATGCTTGTGTTTTTTGGGCTACTCCCTTAACAGGTGAGACGTCATGTTGAGAAATATTTGTTCAATTTCTTTGACATATTAGGTATCCCCTTAGCAATTAAGAATGACAATAGTCCTGCTTCGTGTTCCTTAAGATTCAAAGGTTTCTGTAATTTATGGGGTATTTGACATGACCCTGGTATTTCTCACAATCCTACTGGACAGGCAATTATTGAGCGTGCCCATCAGATGTTCAAGGACATGTTGCAAAAACAAAAAGGGGGAACTGCAGGATTATCCCCTGAGGAAAAAACAGCTAAAGCCAATTTTGTGCCTAATTACCTCAGAACAACAGGAGATAGGGAAGATGCACGTATTCATGTGCATCATGCCCTCACGCATAATCCAAGGGAGGAATTGCCTGACGGCATTCAGGTCATGTTCAAAAGTCCAGGAACAGGGTGTGGCAAGGACCAGCTACAGTCAAATGAAGAGGAAGAAATTCTATGTGCTTACTTACAGATAAAGGCATTCGTTGGATTCCAGCCACGTGGACCTTCACTTCCCTCACAAGTTGTAAATCAGAGAGAAAATGCTTGGTATCTGCATAGTTGTGCATGTAAACCATGGCTTAAGGTTCATTGTATCCAGTGTAACTAAAAAACTTGGGGACAAATTTGTGAAGAACATAATTGCGTAGTGGTCCGAGGAAAAAAGCAATAATTTAAGCCTATCAACCTAATATGCAATAACTGCTCTTACACACTTAACACTAGTACCCCGAGAATGGCATTAGCTAAATTTTTAAGGCATAACTCAAGAAGATATCAGAGTTTTCTCTAAGATGTATCTTTGATAGAAATATAGAAGCAAAGATTGTTACTGCAATTGCAGTTTAAACTTGCTTTAATTGCTCTAGGAAATCAAATTGTGCTAGAGAGCAAGATAATAGCTACAGAATGTAGAGGAAGAATAGCAATACCACAAACACATCACTTGAGAGATTTGGAGTGAGAACAAGCTAAAGCAGTTTGGGTAAAGCGCAGGCGTGACGGACCACAAGGGCGACAATGGCACCAGTCTGGCAAATATTAACAATGTTTCTTAGTGGAGTGATTTAGGAAACGCAGGGGGTATACAAGATAAAGCAGCGAGCTAACATGAGGGTTACATAGGCTAACAGAACAAGGCAGGAATCTTTCTGCCTATCACTAGCTCCACCTTCAGATCCATTTGGCACCTGTTTCATTGGAATTCCTTTAGACTCAATGGAAGAATTGGGAAATTGGGCCAGAGCTCAAATTTATGGCAACTTGAGTAAGGCCTGTTCAAATTGGCGCACTAATCAAAATGGGATGATCACAGAAATTTGGTGTGAAAAACAAAGCATCCCTAGAAATCCGTTAGGAATTCAGGCATTTACAATCGTTCAAGGTTTAAATACTACAAGTCAGTGACCACAGGAATTAGATATTTTGGCATCAGTGCCAGGAAATTACTGTTTGTTCTATGAGTACCACAGGGGTAAAGAGCTGATTAGGGAGAAATCAGGAAACCCCGGTGATGATGGCACTTGGATATCTCCTGTTTCTTCCTGGTATTACAATACCACGGCAGACTGTGCCAATTGGTTGTATCCCTAAAACCAAAATCTGCAAGGATGTCACCTCCTGCAGTTTTTCTCATTTGTGGAGATAAAGCTTAGCCTGAGATTCCTGAGAAAGCATGAGGAGGACTGTGCTATTTTGGGAAATTGACACTGTTTGCCCCTAGCATTCAACAGATGCTTGACATCAGGCACAAATTCCAATGTGCAAAACGTAGTGTGCATCTATTAGGCTCAGACTGTAAGGATAATGTAGAATTGTAGAATATGCCTTTGGTTATACTGGCATCACTTTTTACACCAGGAGTAGCTTCATCACAGGCCCTTACACAATTCAAACGGTTGGCTTGTTGGACAGACAAACAAATTAACATTACATCTGCAATACTGAATGAGCTTACCACTGATGTAGGTAGCATACGCCACGCTGTATTACAGGATAGGGCTGCAATAGTGTTTTTGTTGCTAGCACAGAGAGATGGGTGTGAAGATTTTGAAGGGATGTGTTGCATGAATCTCTCAGAGCACTCTGAATCTATGGACAAGAAAGTGTCATTGCTTAAGGAGAAGATGATAAAGCTGACAGTTGTTTAGAATTCTTTGGATGAGTGGCTAACATCCTGGGAAATAAGAGGCTGGCTCAAGGACTTAGTATGCTTTGGTATTAGGTATTCTTGGCTATGTAATGAATAAATAATCTTACATATTATTGGCTTTGTATTTCATTCTTTTTTCATTTCTAAAAGCTAATAGTGCTTTGCTTACTACGCTGTGAGCAAAAAGAAATTGACCGTGCTTTTAAATCAGTCTGGCTTGTGCAAAAACAAAAGCGGGGAACTGTTGAACATATTTTGCAGGTGGAGGAGTTTTTGCAAGACAACGGCCGTATTGAGCCGATGCACAATCCAGCCTGCTTGCAATAATGGACACGTTCACAAAGAATGAATTATGGACATATTCAGAAATGGGGTTGGTATATCCTTGAAGAAGACGCAAGAAGAAGAGTCATCAGGACTTAGCATGTTTTTCAGCAAGCTTGGGAAAGTGAGCCATGGGGGGGCCATACAACCCCAGCAAGACACATGAAAACTTAGATAATCCAATCAGCATTCTATTTCAGAAGTGTGAACAACTAGGATTAACCTGTCATATATTAGCTAGAGAGGCATAGTCAGTAGAGATTTATTATAAATAGACTCCTTTTAGGAATAATAAATTTAGCTTCACTGGATCACATTGGGTATGGTGTGATGCCCATGAACCTCCGCACCCCGCACTTAAGGGTGGGTCGGTGTTGCCCAGGAAATGTACACATTTGGGGAGTGCCCTTGGAAGAGAGGGGCTTGATTGCCAAGGAAACTGGTTCCCCAGGAGCCCCCAATGAGACAGGTGCAAGTGTCTCCATTTGACTTCCTGTGTTTCCTTCAGTCCTCGCACTTGGCTGAGGGGCAGGGGAAGGATGTGAAGAGCAGCTTTGGCATCTGCCTGGGCCTGCAGAGACCAAGCCAAGCACCTGCAGCAGGGTTTGTTGCCCGCCTTTGAGCACAGGTCTGAGCCGGATCCTGTTTGTCCAGCCAAGTGCCCCAAATCTGTCTTGGGGAGCTGTGAATTCAAAGGCCTTGATGCACACATTCATGCCACCTCCCCTATCTGGTGAGTTTTAACTCTTGGCAAGATGTGTTTGCCCCGTGCTTGCTGGAAGCTGCTCTGCTCCAGAGCCAGCAGTGAGCTGGGCTGTGCTGGCCTGGCACCGTGGAGAGTCCTCCCCTGAGCACTTGGCTGGGCTTGGCGTGTCCCTAGATGGCTTAGACGCTTGGGGCAATGGATTTGTTCCAATCAGAGGCATTTGGGGCAGGGTTGGGGTAGCCCCAGAGCACTTGGCCGCGTGTCCAAGGGCCCTTGCTGACACGGCACAGCACGGTTACCATGGAATGGAATGGAACAGGGCCCTTTGTGACACGTGGTGAAGTGGCCGCTGGCGGTGACGGAGCAACGCCACAGTGCTCGGTGCACGTGAGAGGAGAGGACGTGGCAGAGCTGTGCTGTGAGGAGCCCCACACAGCCAGCTCTTTGGTCACTGACCCACAGCGTTTCCAAGCCATTTCTCCTGCGGCTGGCCTTGCGGCCAGACTGCGGGACTTCCTTAATCACAGCTTTTCCCAGGCATCTGGCTCAAACGTCTCCTAGAGGCCAAAAAGTGGGATGGCAGGCAGAGTGCTCACGCTCTTCAGGGTGCTTCGGGGCAAGAAAAAGAAAGGGCCTGCAGCCTCCCCAGCGCAGCAGCCTGCAGAGCCGGAGAAGTTGCAGCCAGTGCAGGACGGTGAGTGGCAGAGCCAGGCCGCAGGACTGGTGCCTGTGGCCACCCTAGCCCCATCCCATCCCTGCCCCTATGGATGTCCCCACAGATAGGACGTAAGAGGGGCTGGGGCTGCCCCTGCTGGCCGTGCTCTGTTCCCTTGGCACCCGGGGGTTGTCCCTGCCTGGGCCGTGCAGGGCGAGGCCGTGTTCTCCGGCCTCTCCCGCAGCCCCTCAGCTCTGGCTGCATTTGCTCTTTGCCAGATGCGGGCAAGGATTGGGCACAAGAGCAGGACCCCACTCACGGCTGCTTCCACAGACCAGCGCAGGTACCTGTGGCCATCCCCACCTGGGCTGGGCCTGCTGGCACTGCTTGGCCCAGTGCCGCGCTTGGAGCAGACCATGGAACGTTCCCCTCTTCCTGCCCTTCTTTCTGTTGCAGATACTGCGGAGGTTCCTGGGCCTTAGGCGCAGAAACACCAGCGCTGCAACAACCAAGGGCACGGCTGAGCTGCAGGCAGGGGCTGATGTAACCTCAGCCTCCCCGGAGCGAGCAGCAGACTCTTTCAGGGCAGTGGCAGAGGGCAGGCCGGAGGCTGTCACGGCCCTGCAGGGTCTGCACTTGAGCAAGCACGGTGCCAGCGCCCTGTCGGTTGTGTCCAGGCACCTGCTGAGCGAGTGTGGGGACAGGCTGCACCCGGAGCTCAGATGCCACGTGGAGCTCAGCAAGGAGCCCTCGCTGGTGAGAAAGGGGCAGTGGCAGATATATACTTGGAACATGAGGTGTTAGAACAGGAAGGCCATCTTGCAATGATGCCTGCTGTATCTGAAGTGAAATGGGCACCTTTGTGGCTGGGGAGCTGTGTGGACCAAAAGGATTATGGGCTGGCGGCCTTGAGCAGCTGAAGATGAGGCAGCGTGTGGCCAGGGGGCCAAGAAGGCCAAGGGCGTGGTGGCTGTGCCAGCAGCAGTGGGGCAGCAGGAGCAGGGCAGTGAGCGTGGCCCTGTGCTGGGCAGCGCTGCGGCCACAGCTGGAGTGCTGTGTGCACTTGTGGGCCCTGGGGAGCAGAAAGTCATGGAGGGGCTGCAGCGTGTGCACAGAAGGACAGGGGAGCTGGGCAAGGGGGTGCAGCACAAGGCCAGGGAGGAGGTGCTGAGGGAGCTTTAGCCTGAACAATGGGGGGGCTTATGAGGCACCTTCAGGCGGACTTCCATAAATCGCTGCCTTAGATCCATAGATCCAAAGCTCAGCGCAAGGCCTGTTTCCCTTCCAGACATCCCCTCACTGCATCCAAGTGCTTTAGACACTGGTGTGGGTAACACTTTCATATTTTGTTGATTTGTTTCTTTGATAGAAAAAGAACCCTTGTGCAATTTCTCCTTCTCCAGGGAGCAAGGGAGCTTTGTCTCAGTCTTTCCTGCACTTTTACAGCACTGGCAGAAATTCTCCTAGAATTTTAGTTTTCAAGGAGGCAGTTCTGGATAATGCAGTATTTTTGCACAAGAACACATAGTTTGGGGCAGGGATGTTGGTGCAGAATGAGCTGTTCTGGTGCCAGACCGGCCAGTAGGGCTTGCCCATCATTTTCCAGTCAACGGCTCCCATGTCTTTTGGCAGCCCAGGGAATCAGTGTGTGCTGTGTTTGGGCCTTGAGCAGGAAATCAATCCGCTTAAATTCCAGCTGGCCCTCAGAGATTAGAGGAGGTGGGAAGGGCTGGACTGCATTTCTGATTCCAGCCACTTTAGCACCATCAGTGTGGTCAAGTGCAAGAGAAGAACTTGCCCGAGCAGAGATGCACAAAGAGTGCAGTTCCCAGTGCAGTGCTCTGAGTCTCATTGCATTCCATAAAGACCCACATGCTCCAGAATCCCCAAGAGTGTGGGTTACTGAAGCAACAGGAGAGCAAGTTCAGGATGGCTTCTGATTGGGGCACTGCTACCGACTGTTGATGTGTGTAGCGACAGAAAGGACATTATTGATTCAGGGTGACCTCCACGTGGCAAAAAATGTGCTTTGACTCTGTGATTTAGAAGTTTACACAAATGCTTCATTAAGCTACGTTATAATACACTAGTACTATGTAAAACTATAGTAAAGAAATACTATACTAAAAAGATACTAAAGAAAAACTAGTGACTGTCTCCATAGAGTCTTTTATCTAATTAGCTAATCAATCTAAACAACTATCTCTAAAATGCAATTAACAAATCACTTTCAGTAAACAATCACTATACACATTCTTCATGTACTAAACAACAAGAACAGCAAGTAGAGATAATAATTGTTTTCTTCTCTAAGTTTCTCACTACCTTCTCTTAAAAAAAACCTAGCAGAGAAAATTATATCTCTCTCCATTCAAAGGATGTAAATCCCACAGTATAGTAAAGAGAGATTATAAAAGTGAGATCTGTCTATTTATCTATCTATTTGAATCTTCCTGGCTCTGCTCCAAAGCAGTGGAAGATGCAATGCTCACCTAAACGCATGCCTTCAGGAGAGACAAACAGGATATGGCACAAGCAGAGGGAGGCCCTCACCAGACCCTTGAGAAATGCCACACCTTCCCTGTCAGCTGCCTGAGAGGCTCTTGCAGCTTCAGTCCCAGATGGCCCCTGATTGTAGGGCCAGGGCCACTTTGGAATCTGTGCCTCCCCTCAAACAGAGAATGACCCAGCAGAGCAGCAGCCCAGTGCTTTGGGAACGTGTGAACCCAGCAGTCTTTGGGTCTTGGCCCACAAAGGTCCTATGGGAAGCTGAAACCCATCTTCTCTTGCTTTCTGTGCAGGTGCTTCTAGAGAGAGAGCAGGAGCAGACTGCTTCATCAGAGATGCCATGCCAGACTCAGGGAGAGCTCTTCCCAGCCCGAGAGCAGGAAGAGCAGCTCGGGCAGCAGGTGGAAGTGCCACAGGAGAAAGGCCAGGTAAGCCTGACTGGCCAGGGCACAGAGGGAAGGGCAGGAAGAAGGGCATAAACCACAGCTCTTGGGACTGAGGAGGCCAGGAATCCCACAGGCACTGGAAGCACAGAGCCTTGGAATCTGAAGAGATCAGCCCTGGGACAGGAGGGTTACATTGGGAGCAGATGTAGGTAGGGAAGCAGAAAGAAGTGGCTGAATCAATGTGATTTTGAGGCTAAAAGAGGGGAACACTGAGTCTGATGGCAGCTCCCAGTCACTTGCTCTGCATTTGTGTGCACAGAACATCAAGGTAGAACCACAAGCAGAGCTGCCCGAAGCTCAGAGTGACATGGCAGTGAAGAGAAGGAATGGAGACATCCAAGAGGAGAAGAATCTCCCTTTGCAGAGGGACAGTCAACAAAAACAGGTGAATGAAAGAATGGCAGCCACTCCACTCATGAAAGAGAGTCCTTTCCGTTGTTGTTGACAGAACATGGACAAACAGGTGCCGGCACAGCTGCAGGAAACTGAGGCTAGGATCAAGGCAAGGAAGAAGAGGCCAGACGAAAAAATTAAAATCATCAAAGAGAAAATTAATGGCCTGATTCAGGAGCAAAAGGCTCTAGAAAAGCGAGTGAAATATCAATAGGCACTGCAGTCACCCAAGGGGTGGTTTCTGCCCTCCTTGCCTTTGCAGTGCAGAGCAGCAGGGGGGTGAGAGTTGCCTCTGAGTGCCATCCTGATGAGGCCTCTGTCAGAGCTGCTCTCAAGGACACTTCCTGCTCTGCTGAATCTCAGCTGATGCTCTAGACAGTGGCATTACTCCCTTGGCCATTTAGCCAGCAGTCATCCCAATGAACTCCTGCTGGCTTCTTCCAGGTGACCTTGTTTCTTGAGGTGTTTTTGCAGGTGAACATGGTCATTCACATAGATTTGGAATACGAGCTACAAGCTCTCTGTATCCCTTGTTAATCTGCTCCCGTTCTTTACTTTCTTCCCAGTCAATGACTCCTGGCTTACGGGGACAAGCTGTAGTCTCTGACTGCTTTGTTCTGTTTGACTTCAGGTGGAAGGTTCACCATCCTACCTGGCAGCCTGCAGCGAGTTCCAGCAAATGACGGGCAACCAAGAGCCCCAAAGCTGGCATGAGGCCCAGGAACTGTACCATCCAGAGATGCTGCAGGATAAGCACGTCCCAAGGAAGGTGCAGAAAAAGAGAATTTCATGGCAGGAGGTAGAACATTAGAATGAGGAGCTGCAAATATATCTGCAGACCTAGGAGGGGGAAAGGAGTCTTTGGGAGGAAGTGGAGCGGTCGTTGCTGCAGTCATCCTTTAGAACAAGAAAGTGGCTATGAACTTGAGTAAAACCAGCCTTTGGTTTTGAGCATTTGGTTTCACAAGTGGACATCCAAAGCAATCCAGTTGAAGAGCTCTGCATGTGGCTGACAGCAGCTTCCTAAGGGCTTGCATTTCAAATGGCAATCTCTCTTGCATTTCAGGGCAATCTCTGCCACACCTTCCTGACATCAACTCATTTCTTCTCTCAGATCTACACCAACTCTGACACTGAAGCTGCTGCAGCAGAGCCGTCCCAAGGAGCCTTTGCTCCCCAGCTGAAGACGTGGAGCCTGAGCACTTGGTTCACCTCCCGTGCTGACCCAGCTGCTGCTCAGCAACTGGAGATGGCGGGTGACTCCCTGGAGCAACACAGTACGTCTGCTATCTTTCTTATCTGAGGGACAGTGTATTGTGTGCACATGTCAGCAGAGCTGTACCAAAGGGTTCTCCTCACTTCAGTGTCACAGAAGTGCTGGCATTGCTCCAAGGCAGCAAGAGAGAGCTCTGGGTGTTCCTGCTGCCTCTGAGGGCAGCTTAGACTGGCTGGAGTTTGCCTGGGCTTCCCTCTCTGCCGAAGGCAGAAGCAGGAATTGTTCCTGCATTAGCAGAAGGCTGTGACTGCTTGGGTTCTAGCCACTGGTAGAAGCCCTGCTGAGATCAGTCTCCAGGAGAACAAATCAAGCCCTTTCTGATTCTGTAGCACAACCCAATGAATCTGCTTCTTGCCCATAACAGCTGCCAGTGCTGTGCTCTCAGATAAGACCTGGTAGAGTTGAGAAGAGAGCCCAGTGGATTCTGTGTCTACCATCACCTGTTGGGACAAAAAGGGCACTGATCCACACCTCAGTGGGGCTGATCTCAAAGCCCATCCTGTTGTGTCCTGAATGGGGGCAAAAGCTTGTACGGGGCTCAGGCTGGCTCTGGCTTCTTCCCATCAGTGTCTGTCAGTGCTCATGCTTGGGCTTTGCCAGCCTTGTTGTGGTCGCTGCCCTGCCCCTGGGGGCTGGAGGGATTGCAGAGGCTGGAGCCTCCCTTAGCTGGGAGGGTCCTGCTGCTGCCCGGCTGCTGCAGCACGGAGCTGCCTGAGGCTGCAGCCCCTTCTCTGGGCCGGCTTGTGCCTCGCACGGCCTGGACTCACAAGAGGGTCAGAATCTGCTCTGGGCAGCTCTCTGTGTCACGGGTGTTCCTAAGGAGCACTGCTGTCCTCTGTGCCCGTGCCCGCCGTGCTGAGTTGGGAAGATGGGGACGTGTGCAGTGCCAAGAGGGCGAGTGCAATGGGAGCGACTGATCCGCGCTGTCAGGGTGAAGAGAAGTGGCGTGGTTCTTCACGCAGGGCACGAGCAAGGGCGTCTTTGAGCTCCGCCTGCTCATAAAGGGTGAGGGTCCTGATGCTAAAGCCCCGTCGCAATTGGTTCTACCATGAGCTGCTCTGGTTTACAAACGCCGAGGCATTCTTCTGGCAAACTGCTGCAAGGTGGAAAAGATGGGAACACTTGGCAATATTCCTCCTGTTCTGAACTTGACATCTGTTCAGAGCAATTGATTCTGGATGTCCAGGTGCATTTAATCTTAGCAAGTAGGAAGCCTTTTCTAAATCTCGCAGTCTTTATTCCCAAGAAAACAAATGCGCTGTTAGTTCCAGCTCTCCTCAATGTTTCTAGATGACAAACTTACTTGCCTTGGTAGGTATTCTCTTCTGGTC
Organism: Melozone crissalis; assembly: GCF_028551555.1. NCBI lineage: Eukaryota > Metazoa > Chordata > Aves > Passeriformes > Passerellidae > Melozone > Melozone crissalis. Next base: position 12,316,183 of record NW_026535783.1, on the reverse strand, counting down.
TCAGTCTCCTCTGAGAGGAGACTCCTCTGCTGTCAAGAGGTCTCTCACTTCAAAGGATGCAAGAAATCAGTCTCTGTGCCAGCCAGACTTGTGCTGTGGATGTGCTGTTCTTTTCTTGTTGTTCCAGCACCTGTCCCTGTTGTTATTAGCCAGCTCAGAGCTGGCTAACCAAGGGAGGGCTCAGAGCCCCAGACAGTGGGGCTGCCTTATGTATCTCCGAGAAGGTGGGATCTCTGCTTTAAAGTGAACATCTTGCATTTTGTTTCCCTCAGGGAGAATGGTGAAGATGGAAAATCCCATCATCAAATACATTGAACTGGAAAATATTGGCAGTGGGTGAGTCCAAGCAATGTTAATTTTACATAACTATGCATCAAGTGTTTTGCTGGTGGAATAGGTATCAGGCGTGAAGTCAGACAAGCTGCAAATGTGTTCAGGCACTGGGCTTAGATTGTCAGTGCTGATCAGAATTTCTAAGTGTGCTCAGAAGGCATTGTCAAGGACATCTCCATGCTTCCAGTGTCCTGCAGGTTTTAGGCATTTACAGCACAGATCTCCTGTGTGGGCTGGCTTTCAGTGCAAGATCTAAATGGCTTCTCATTTCTCTGCTTCTCTTTTGTTTCTAGGAGTTTTGGAGAGGTTTTTAAAGCACTCGACACTGCCTCAGGAGGAGAGGTAAATATCAACAGCCCCTGCAGACTCTGCTGCTCTTGAGGGGCTTTCCCCTCTGGTGTGAGCTGGGGATGGAGCTTTGGCTAGAGCCATGCTGAAAAGGCACAAGAAGCACAGACTGGTGCCAGCCTGCAAAATACATTTGGCACTTTGTCCTCCTCAGCTGCCGGAAGGAAGGCACGCAGGGCAGCGCTTCCTTTCAGACAAGGATGCGCTCACTCGCTCTCCATTGCTAAAACAAAGGTGGTGCCTTAGTGCACCTCCCTGCTCTTTGGGGCTACAGCTTCAGAGTCCTGAATTCTCAATTCTGGCTGCCAGCAAATCCATCGGAAAGTTACTGGTGGTTCCTTAGCCACCTGCAGTTCTGTACTTGGCAATTGCAAATAGGGAGAGATCTGCAAGGTGCCCTAAAAGCCCTAAGCCCTGCCCATAGCCCAAGATATATCCACAGAATATTAAGGCATGGATTAATGTCAGGGTCCGTCCTAGGGGACAGATGACCTGATGGTTCGTAGGAATGATCTCCGAGTGCAAAACACCAACACGGTACAAGGGGGTTTGTAGTGATAATCAGATCAAATGCAGTTTTATTGGAATAACTACAGCAAAAATGCGATAGAGGGATTAAGGGAAAGAAAAAGATAGAGAGAGAGAGAGAGAGAGAGGAGAGAGAGGGGATATAGCTACCAACGCAGAGACGAAGTCCTTTGGTGCAGTCCAGCCGAGGTTCCGCCTGCTACGCTGGGGAGATCTCAAAGGCTCTAGCTAACTCAGAGGATTTTATTACTGAAGATTGTGACGGGGGGAAACAGATACAATAGGGAACAGAAGTATTGAAATAACTACAGGTAGTCCAAGTTCTCAGCAGTAAATGAGCTGGATAGATGTAACAGGTAGTCTACATTCTTAGCAGTAAGCGAGAGCCATTGTTTTCTGGCTCCAGTGGTCACAATCTGCAGGCAAACATCTCGCTTCAGTCAGCTTGCCTCCCCCACACACCTCCCCTGGGCTGGGGGTTTCAGTCCCAGTCCTTGATGGAGAATCTTCTTACATCTCAGTCTGTCTGTCACAGTGGTTGTAAAACAGGTGAGGGTGTTCTGTGGGAGACCACCTGAAACTCAGGAGAAGTCCAGCAAGGCCGAGAGGTGGGACAGCTTCCAGAGCTGCTATTGTTGCAAACGGGGCATGATGCCCTCTTCTTAGCATACAGCAAACACACTTGTGAACACAATAGCTTAACACTGAGCATTCAGGTCTCAGGGCCCGTGGCGTGTGACTTTTCTCCTTCAGAGCCAGATATAGACGGGGGGGGGGGGGTCTTCTCTTCAGTGGTCTCCCAAGGATGATCGTGAGGCAGATGAGGGAAAATTATGACATACTCTCACAATTACTTCTTCTGAATCCTAGAAAGAGCAGCAGAGATTGTGGTCAGACGTCTGTGGGTGATAGTTGAGACACAACTGTTACCAAGTGGACAAGGCATAATGTCAGTGGCCCCACGTGTCCTGTGCCCCCAAGGCAGCAGAGAAATGGGCTGTTGGAATGTCAGTTCCTAATTACTGCAGTGCCTAATCACCAGGCAGTTTGGCACAGCTCAGCTGTGTCATTGCAAAATCACTTGCTCCATGTGCGTTGCTGTCTCCTGCCACCAACTGCTCAAGTTACTGATTTTCAATGTCATTTTAGGTGGCCATAAAGAAAATAGATATTCAAGGACCGAGGAGGATGGAACGAAGCGTTAATGAAATCCAAATCATGAAGAGGCACAGGAGTCCCAATGTTGTGAATTATTTAGACAGGTGAGTGGTTATGGTCTTATCCCATGTGTGCATTTACATACAGCAAACATGAGAGGTTAAAAACCCACTTTGGTCAGTGGCAGAAAGTAGAGCTGTTAATTTTTATTTATTCCTATCTCTCTACTCATCTCCAATGGATGAGAAGAGAGTGCATCCTGTCTGCATGAGTCTTCCCTGGCACACCTAGTTTGAAAATTATTCCAAAATTATTCAAAACCTGGATCAGCTGTATCTTCCTTAGTCGTCAGCCTCAAAGTTTAATGCCTCCACATTTATTTGGGATTGTTTTTTTCAAGTTTCTGAAGTGCTGATGAACCGTCCTAAAATGGATTTCCCTTGGATTGTTGCCACTCTTTGCCATTGAAGGGCATGCCAGGAAGACTAGGTGCTTCTTTCCAGAAACACCATGCCTGACAGGATTTTTTCTGGGCTGTTTCTAAACTGCATTTTTCACTTGTTAGCCATCTAAGACATCTCCTTTTTCACAGCGGTGCCTGTCTCCTTGAGACTGCACAGCTTGCAAACAATGCACAGCCAAGAGGGAATATCTATTCCTATGATTCTGTCCTTGTCACAAAGGCATCTGGAAATAAGAAACCTGGAAGCAAAAATCAACGTAGCCATGCATGCTCATCTCCAGGGCCTTGTTTCCCTCTTTCAGCTACCTTGTGGGTGAGGAACTCTGGCTGGTGCTGGAGTACATGGACGGAGGCACCCTGAACGATATCCTCAGCACGACCTCCCTGTATGAAGATGAGGCAGCAGCCATCAGTCGGGAGGTCAGCAATCCCATCTGTGTTTCCAAGGGCTTGGGCAGGATTGTCTGGGAAACAGGGGCTCTGACCTGCAGTGATTTCCTGTGCCAAGCTTTGGTTCTGTGTTGCTGCTATGCTATGGGCAAGTAAAAGCATCTCAAGTGAAAGGCCCGCCAGTGCCCCTGCACTCCCTGTACTCAGTGCCAGTACTCTTCTCTCCTGCTGTTGTATTCTCGCTCTGGCTCATGTCTTTTTATTTGCTGTTCTCCACCTTGCCTCTCTAAATGTTTGCCTGGAGTCTGTCTTCACTGCATTCCTTGCCTGTGACAGGAAAGGTGCTGGTGGCTTGATTTGAAATGATCAGCAAAGAAAAAAGAGAGAGACTCGTTTCTCTCAGGCCTCAGCATACAAGGACAGGAGTGCAGCCAAAAGGCTCTTTGCTTCTGAGCACATGCACTGCAGCAGCAGTCATCCTGGCTGGTTTGCATCCTGGCTGTTGCTCTTTCAGAAGCTGACATGCCTTTCCTCAGAAAGGTCCGGCTCTGCAAGTGTTGGAGCACCAAGCTCTTCCTCTCAGTGGCACTGTGTTCTGCCATTACTGCCCATTCCCCTGGAGAGAGAATCTTTTGGATTCTTTGTTGCCTTTCTTGTGGGATGAAATCACATCACTCATTTTTGCCCTCCTCTTTCTGTTTTCTCTCTCAGTGCCTGCAAGGACTGTGTTTTCTTCACACAAACCTTGTGATCCATAGAGATGTGAAGAGTGATAACATCCTTCTCAAAACCGATGGTTCTGTCAAGCTGGGTCAGTGTATTCATGGTCAGGAGCAGCATTCCAGGGATGTGGGGGTGGGGCTGCTTGGAGTGACAGCCAGCTCCCCAAACATGGTGCTGGTGGCAGCGCAGGGACACCCGCTGTGAGCTGAGGGCACAGTTGCAACGAGCACAGGGATAGGAGAAGGAACAAGCAGTCAAGAGTGGCCTTGCTCTGTGTGTGTCCCTTCCAGAGGGAGGGAGTTATTAGAAGTCTAAAGCTTCCAAAGAACAAAAGACACTACTGGAGACAGTGTAAAAAATGGGGGGAGTTTAAAAGTCGCCAATGCCAGGAGATTCAACAGCACATTTTCAAACACTTCTACCGGGGAATTCTTTGGCTTGCTTTCCTAATTGCACAGAATTCAAATAAAAACAGTGTTTTGCTTTCTCCTCAGGTGATTTTGGCCTCTCTACTCAGCTCAGCCCTCAGCAGAGCAGACGGTGCTCGGTAGTCGGGACTCCTTGGTGGCTGGCGCCCGAAGTGCTGACAGGTCAACCATATGGTCCCAAAGTGGACATATGGTCTTTTGGAATTGTGGGGATTGAAATGATAGAGCAAGAACCTCCCTACTGGAACCAAAGTCCCATCACGGTAAGGAGCAAATACTCACTGATCCCACTCTCTTTCTCACCTGTCCCTTGTCCTGCGTGCCATTGGACAAAAGCCCATTGCCATCTGCCTGAACTGCCTCCACCAAGGACCCCTCCTAAAAATGTGCCTGCAACATATCAGCATCTGCTGTAGTTGTGGTTGCAGCAGTGGGGGAACTCAAGCCTTACCACATGCAAACAAACTCCAAACAAACTCTATTCTCAGGCAACACTTTCCTTTGCCTTTTAAGTGCTTCCAGTCCTTTGGCTGTGGAGATGACCTTAATAGCAGAAAAGAAGCATCTGACAACTGCTGTTATCTTTCCAGAAAGGAAGGAAGGCAACACAAACCCAACAAAGTTTCTAAAACTGTGGTCTTTAGAGATGAGCCTAACTCCCTGTACAGTTTCTTCTCACTGGGAAACATGCCTGAAACCTGGGCATGAGAGTGTAAAGGCCACTGAGTCTCTTCTGCTTCTTGTACAGTGCTGCTGAAACACTCAGTCACCGTGTTTCTCTCCTAGCCAAAGGCATATTCTCTGTGTCACCAAGCCAGAGCCTGGTGATGCAGACAGGCTGCCAAAACCTCCCCTTTGTTTCCTGGCTCTTTCTGGCATGGGCCTACCATTAATAAATTGACTTGAGTAGCCAAGTGGGCAGAGGGTCGCCATAGGGATGGCACCTCTCCTTCTTCTGACCATGACAATTTTTCTTTTGCTGCAAAATGGGAACCTGCAATTTTCAGACTGCTGAGAGACAGAGCTGCAGGTGGCTCCTTTGTGCCCAAGCAGGAATTTTCATCCCAATACACTTGTGCAGGCATCTAAATGTCTCTGTGCTGAAGATGAGATTGCAAATGTTGATTTTCTTACCTGGGGATTAATTGATGAATTCCCTTTCTTTCCTTCCAATGACCATTGTTTTCAAGAAAAGCACAAAAAGTGTGATGAGTTTTGTTCTTGGGCACGTGCGCTTAAAGACCAACAAGCACTGCAGACATGCCTTTCATGTACTAAGCCTTAAAATTAGTTTGTATAGCATAGTCCCTCTTCCAAAAAGCCTCTCAAGCTGGTGTGAATCCTTAGGGAAGCACATGTGCTTTTGCTGATGTAGTTCCCACTAACTAGGTCAGTCAATGAAATCAGCTGCCAAGGCAAGATCTGCGGGATGGTGGAAAAGCTGTGGCTGCATCAGGGTTTGGGTGTTTGGTTGGTAAAGGAAAATCATCTCTGGGTCTCTGCCAGGGCAGAAACTGCCACTGAAGAACAGAGGTTAAACTAAGGGAGGTGGGAGAGCACTTAGAGATGTGAAAGCAGCAAGTGGAGCCTGGTGTCTCCTTTTTCTCCAGGCTACACAACTGATAGCCACAGTAGGGACCCCACGGCTGCAGCAGCCCAACCGATTCTCGCCTTGCCTGCGTGACTTCCTGAGCTGCTGCCTGCAGAGAGACGAGGAGCAGCGCTGGTCTGCCAGGGAGCTCCTGCAGGTAAAATGTGAAGGGGCTGCAGGTGAAACAGGCTCGGAGGGATGGGCTCCTCCTCCACTCAAGTCCAAGGCATCACATGAGCCCCCTTCCTCCTCACCTCCATACTTGGTGCTCTTCAAATTAAAATGGTGAGGAATCCTAGACTGGGCTGGGCTGGCAGGGCCCTGTAAAGGTCCTCTGGTGCAAGTGTCCTGCAATGAGCAGGGACATCTTTAAAGAGATCAGGTTGCTCAGAGCCCTTTCCCACTGGAGCCGGAATGCTTGCAGGGATGGGGCACCTACAAGCTCTTGGGGCAACCTGTGCCAGGGTCGCACCATGCTCTGAGTAAACAAGTTCTGATTAGATCCTATTTGTGTTTCAAAATATTCACCCACATCCTATTGTAACTGGCCCTGTTATAAAAGATGTCCCCCACTTTCTTCAAAGCCACTCTGAAGTCCTGGAAAATGGCAATAAAGTCTCCCGGGGGCCTGTTCTTCACAAAACTGAGTAACTCCACCTCTCTCTGCATTTCCTGAGTCATGGAGCTCCTCTGGCTGTTTCAGTCTCCCTCTTTTGTCATTTGGTGGGGTGTTCAATTCTATCCAATGGCAAAAGAATTGAAGTAGAGCAATGCAGGGTACAGAGACATGAAATGGTGGTGCAGGAACCCAAGGAAGCCAGTCCCAGCCTAGGGGTCAGAGATTTGGCTGTGGGCAGGAGGGGTCTTGGGGGGCTCACTGTGAGCCTCTGAGGGGCCCTGGTTTGCGCCCCCCAGCCCACCCTTAGAGGTTTCTGCCACGCAAACAGGGACAGCTGGGAGGGACTTGTCCCAGCCCCATCTGCTGCCTGGCACGCTCAAGCAGACGGGAACTGTGCCAGGGTTACTGCCGGGTTGTGTGGCAGAGAGGGAACTGCAGGGCCCGGTGCCACTGAGCTGGCCCTGCTGGGAAGGAAGGAGCCATCCAGCACACGAGGGGCAGGGCATGGAAAGGTAGACACTGCTCTGTCTCACTGTGGGAGTCAGCACAGTGCCTGTCTTTCAAAGAGAGGGACCAGTGTGAGGCTTTAGAGATTCCTGAAAAGAAGAAACTCCAAGGACAGAAAGCACCATTTCTAAAGCACTGGCAAGGCAAAAATCCTAGCAAGATGAAGACACCTGAATAAATGGATGAGTGGGATTCTGGGCCACATTTCCCTCTGATGGCAAAGTCCTGCACATAAAGATGGAGGTGTAGATGGTCCCATTGGTCCTCTTCCTGCATCCTTCTATAAGCCAGAGGAATCCTGTGAAGCACTGAGCTTGGAAAGTCATGGTCCATTATTTTTTGTTGATTTGTTTTTTTTCCCTTTTCGGCAGCATCCATTTGTAACATTTGCTGAGCCTGCGTCCAGCCTGGTGCCGCTGATTGTTTCAGTGAAGAAGAGGAGGAAGAGAACAACCTGACAACCACATCACGACCATTTATTCGTCCACCAGTTTAGAGTAGGATTCTACGTTAGGATTAGGATTAGGATTAGGATTGGGATTAGGATTAGGATTAGGATTAGGATAAGGATTAGAATAGGATTGTCTAATAGGACTGCAGAGTTGGATTGGAAATGAATACAGTTTCTGAAAACACAACTCACCTTGAAGATTCCCTTCCTTCTCACTCTGTGAATACGCTCAAGAATTTCTTCTGAATTGTCTGTTGTTTCTTAAAGGTGGAAAGTGACACGGTGTTTTTTGGAATGGTGTCAAAGTCGGGAAAAAGGATGTTTTTCATTCATCCTCTACAGACCACACTGCCTTTGGAATCTGGCCTACTGGTCTGTTTTTGGACAGCTTTGGTATTTCTATTTAAAGGCAGAAAGGGCAATGGCATTTGAAGGCAAAACCAAAAGAAGAATGAGGCAGCCCAAACACCCTGTGCAGATGCAGGCCTTCAGCTGTGACTGGAGAGCACTGGGGCTCCTGCCACTTGGATTTGTATCCCGAAATGCAATAATCTCTTTGGCTGGAGGAGAGCCTTGCTCAAGTGAGAAAGCAGAAAGATCAGAGAGGGTGCTCAGGAAGGTCTCCTGTGGTGCAGAGCTGTCAGCGCCTGGGAGGTGAGAGTGGGCCCGGCCTTGGCTGGGGTGGAGCCCCAGCAGAGCCCCGGCAGAGGCCGGAGCAGGCTGAGCCCCGGCAGAGGCAGGCTGGAAGGAGGCCCTTGGAGCTGCAAGAGGCAGCAGCCGGGCCCTGGGTGCCTGTTCCTGGCAGCGGGTGAATCCTCCACTCTCAGAGCCCAGGTGGCAGCTAGCAGCTGCCGAGGGGAAGCGCAGCCGTGCTGGACACAGCCCAGCCTGGAGGCATTGGCCGTCTGGAGTGTGCCCAGCAGCAGAGAAAGGCCAAGGGCAGCCGAGGGCCGCTGGGCTGCCTGAGGATTCCTCCTCTTCTGCCGGCTGCCCTGCAACTCCTGGCAAAGGTCAGCAGTGTGTGCAGCACTCTGGGCACCGGGGCAGGGAGCCGGGCTGCTCGGCAGGCTGGAGCACAGGGCAGCCTCCTTCAGGCCCGGCTCTTGTGCCAGGGGAAGCGAGGCCAGCGTGAGGCAGGGACAGCTTGGCAGGGCCCATCTGCAGGAGCCAGCGCCTCACGCAGCTCTGGGAGGAAGCGCCTGCAATCCTGCATTTCTGCACTGAGCCCGAGCAAAGGTGTGAGATGCAGAGTGTTTGGCAGAAATATTCAGGCCCACCAGGCCAGCCTGCTTTGTGCTCTCTGGCCCACAGCAAGCGCTGTGCAATGCAGCACACACCTCTATTGCAGGGCTCTTCTTCTCAGTAATCATCGCTCAGCTGTCTCTCACTGACATATTGCTAGCTGAAGACCTGTCTCTTCCATATCCCCTATAAAAAGACCTTACCTTAGATTCTCAAACTTAGCATGCATGCATGTGAAAAAAAAACCCCCACAAATCTTTAGGAAAATCAAGACATTAAAGCAGATTTCATTTATCAAACCCACAGCAACTGCATTAAAATGTGGGTGTATGAGCCTTTCTTCAAAATTTTCTTAAGAATATCTCTAGAGTAACTTTTGAGACATAAGTATGCTGCCCCTAACAAGTCCAGATTACTTGGCAAAGGGTAATCAGTCATCCATTAAGCATTCCAGCAGTTGCTTAGCATTTTCTTCTGATAACTGATCCCTGGATATTGCAACCAGCTGCTGATTTGTGTCTGCCCACTTCTATTCCATGTTCTGAGCCAAGAGCAATAATATCCTTGTGAGTGCATCTGAACATATTGGACACCCCATCCTATTGCCTAAGTTCTCCCATGGAAGATTCCTTGCTCTTCTTTCTCTGCCACCAAAGGGGATCTGCAGTCCCTGCTGGGCACTGCTCGCTCTGGGTTGTCAAGGCAGAGGCGATGCTCTGGTGCACTTGGCGCAGGTGAGCCTCGGGCCCGGGCAGGGAGCGATGCTCCGAGCTGCCGCGGATCCGGCGGCGAAGCCGAGCGGTGCCGTGGCCGAGCTGGGAAGCCGAGCGGCGCCCGTGGCGCTGCCTCCCCGGGCAGGGCTGTGCTCTCAGCGCCGCCGGGGCTGCCGAGCAGCGCTTTCCACGCGCCTCCGCCTGCGGAGCCAGCCCCGCAGCCGCGCTCTCCCGAACCGCACTGACCCGCGCCCGTTCTCGGCCCGCCTGCAGGACTCCGTGATTCCGGGCTCTCCGCGTTCCCAGTCCGCCTACAGGAGCCTCCGCTCCTGGGCTCCTCCCACTGGGCTCTCTTCTCTCATGTCTTTCCCCGCTTTCCCAGGCCCTCTCCACTCTACTCCGGATCTCCTCCCTGTTCTCAGGTTGTCCCCTGTCTCCTGGGTTCTCCCTTCTCTCTCGGGTTTTCCCCAGTCCTAAGCTACCCCTTGTCCCAAGCTCCCTCCTTTCCCGGGCTGTAGCCAGTGCTTTTATTCGTCTCCCTGGATCTGCCCTTCTCCCGATTACTCCTCCCTCTCCCCAGGATCTCCCCCCTCTCCCAGGGCTCTTTCCTATTCCCCCGCCTCTACCCTCTTGGAAGGCTACCCACCCTTTCCACGGATCTCACTCCCGCCCCCGTCCCGTGATCTCCCCTACTCCCGGGCTCGTCCCGCTCTCCTGGGATTTTCCCCCTCCTCCCAGCATCTCTCCCCTCTCCCGCTCACTCCTCCCTCTGCCACGTCTCTCTCCCCTCTGCCGGGATGTCCGCCCGTTCCCGGAGCGCCCCATGCCCCCGGCCCCTCGCCGCCCGTCCCTCGCCGCCTCGGTCGGGCCGCTCCGGGGCCGCGCTCGGAGCGCAGCGGGGCCGGGCCGGGGCCGCCGGGGCCGCCTCAGCTCCGCCCCGCGGGAGGAGCCGCCACAGCGCCCCGGCAGCGGCCCCGCGCAGGCGGAGCGGCCCCGGCTGCGCCCGGAGCTGGGCCTGGGAGGGGCTGTGGCCTGGGAGAGCTGCTCCGGGCTCGCTCCGGACACGAGGAGCTGCGACCTGTGCTCGCTTTGTACCCTCAAGGCTGCCGGATGCCTTGCAGTGAAGCTGCAGTGCCCGGGCTATTCCGCTCTCTTCTGGTCCTCAGCTGAGTATTGCTGGCCGCGGGTCTCTGTACGAATCACGAAACGGACGGGACTGCTGAGGAACGCGCCTCGAGCTGTTTGTTTTCCAGCATCAGTCTCATGACATGGTTGTTACAGTGGGAAGATGCCAGCAGCTCACATCCCTGGCTGGAGGCAATGAACTTAATGGTACAGCTTACTTGAAAAGTTTTTTGACCACTCACACAAAGCAAAAGCATATTGACAGTAGTTCTGTGCAACCATTATAAGCATACGTAGCTTTTGTTAAAACACTGCTTGTTTCTTTCAAACACTATACCTGCTTGTAAGCCTTAAAACACAATGCACAGAGCTCCATTATTGTGATAAATAGGTATCATTCGTGGTGATAAAATTTAAAACAGTAATTGATATTGATACAGTAATTAATATTTGAGAATAATAAATAGTTAAAAAGTTGTAATTCCAAAGAAGAGAGGGAGAGGAGGGGCTCCACCCCCCTTCCCAGCAGCTGTTCTCAAGGACCACAGGAAAGAAGCTGAAGATACAGGTGCTAAAAATGAGCAAGAACCTGGTTCGGTCCCAACAAATGATAATTCTAAGGGATTTATTGCCTTGATATGTAGATGGAGTGATATGTTAGTCTTGGCTTACATTGGCTGTACTGGCTACATACTGGCTTGATGCCCATGTGTAACCCAAAGGTGAATTAAAGGACAACGAAGAAGACTATAGGGCCTTCATCAGTGACAACCCCCGAAGACTTGTGCGACCACCAAACCGAGTGGTGGCGCATGCGTGGTAAAGGTGGTGAGGAAGGCGGGGACAGAAAAGTGACGAACCGAAAAAAGGAGGAGATGGTATTGACATATGGCATATAAAGGGTGATTTTCACTTGGCAAGCTTGTACGTGAAGTGGCAAGGGTCAAGAACTCTGCCCTCCGTACCCCGCGGTATCTTTTGCTTATGTGCTATTATTTGAACCAAATTATCCCTTATTTATATATTTTCTAAACTATTCAATAAAAATTACTACTACCTTAAATATTGTTTTTTTTTTTAATGGGATAATTGGGCAAATATTACAATTATTAAGCTTAGAAGTTCCTAATATCTTGTTAGAGATACTTTTCTGTAGCTCAGGGAGTCATTCCAGCCAAGCGTTAATACACTGGTGCGCCAGTATCAATCAAGTTAGAATGAGCAGCCCAGCTCAGCTCCACGGAGCAGCCTCTGGACTGACTGACAGAGGTTCCCAGGCAATGGGAGCTCTCCTAAGCTGCAGACATTGCATTGGTTCAGAGTCTGGGGGCACAGAGATAGACCAATGAGATGTCTCGGCCTGGGAGTTTGGAATGGGCTAAATGGGCTGTGGGTGCTGAAGGCAATAAACGAAGCTGTTTGCTGATGACCAAAGGGAGTTCTGTTGTGTTACATCTCAGACATATGAATGTCCTGGATTCTACAGTAATAGACACAAACCATTGTTCTATTTGTCCTTACTTTTCTACTTCTTGTATAACTTTTCTGCTGACAAATTTACTGCTTAGCTCTAACTGCAGTTCAGCTTTCTCTGAGATGTGACTTTTGCAGCTTTCCCAGAACCCTCTGATTTGAAGGATTCCCACAATTCCCCCTCACGGTTCAGCTAAATAGAAGCCTTTGTAACCGTGTTGTTTATTACCTACCTTGCATTTCATAGCTTTACTGCAGCATACCTGCTTCTTACTTTCTTAAAGCATCCTTTTTGCTCACATTAAGCCTTGCTATATTCCAACACAGCAATTTTAATGCTGTGAAAGTCCAGTGAGTTCAAAGGGCAAAAGTCATGTCTGATAGCAATTACAAGTGATTGTTCCAAAAAAGTCTCACCTGTTCTAAGGTCTTAATTCAAAACCTTCCTCCACGTCTATACCTTCATCCACAATCTGTGTGAGATTTCGTGAATTCTCTGTGAATCCATTTCCTACCTCTCTCTCTTGTGTGATAAAAACTTCTTTGATCGTTTTGTCCATCATTTGTCATACACAACAACGTATGCAAGGTATTACTACCAGTATCACTGCCAAAACACCCAACATATGGAGACCTATTCTACAAGGTCCCTTAGCCAAGGTGCAAAGCTCCATCCTTGGAACAAATCATCTAACCATGACCCACCATCTTCTTTTTTTGGAGCTTTCAAATCTTTCAGCTTTTGTATGCTTTTGAGGATGGATTCAGAGTGATCAGACAGGTTCATACAACACAATCCTTCAAATTCCACACAACCATGTCCTTGTGCCAGTAAAAGAAAATCAATTGCTGCTCTGTTTGGAAGGGTTGCATGTCTAACACTATTAACATCGGTCAACATGTCACGGATTGCAGTGGATGTGCCATTTGTTTGTTTACTCAGCCAACATGCAACCCGATCTAATTGTTTCAATGCCATTGCTGAAGCCAGCTGGGGTAAAAACAAACCTGCTGAAATCGTTTTCGCAGCCTTCCAAGGCGTGAAATCACTTCTACAGTATTCACGATAATGACGACCAGATCTTGTTCCCCTTTGCTTTTTCCTAATGACCGCTTTGGCAGTAGGCGCACTTACAGTGAGCATCCCATTGCTACATGGGCCACCTTCAGGGCATGATGGGATGCCCTGCCAGGGCCTATCTACACAGGTGAACCAACATCCTTTTGGTAATTGTCGTGGATATTGGTCAGCTTTAGAAAGCACCTCCCTACATTCCTAATAATTACACCAAAACCTTGAGTTTCTGTATACAAAATAATGGGGAGTAACATTGTACTTTGGAGGATCACCTTCTCACTAATCATTAGCTGTAAATGTAAGGCAAAAATCCATTGTTAAAGGACCAAGGATTTCTAATTCTTGGGGTTTCAGGTACTGCTTTGGGAAGTTCTTTTTCCCAGATGTTCCAAGACTATACAGGGCTCCTCCCATTGTCGATTTCACCAGGCTTACTATTGAATTGCTTTTTGACCAAGGGCAAATTCTTTACTGGCACACTGACTAGTCAGGTTGAGAAAGGCTTTTCTGTTCCGAATTAGACAAACACATGGTATCCGAGCCTGCTGCCTTGGCTAAGGTCACCCAGACATTTGGTTTTGGTTGTTCCACAGACAAATCTACACTACAAATTGACTAAAACTCTGCACTAGAAGAAGCAATCAAAACTGACATCGTAGTAACATTTGATTTTGCAGCATCTTTTTTGTGAGCTAATTGTTGGCTAAAGCTCCTCCCATATCCTTCTCAATTCAAAAACATTACTTTTGACCTTTAATAAAAATTAACCAAACAAAACCTACACTTTCTCCAATAGAGCTCTATGAAACCAACAAGTGACACATTTATAAACCACGTAAAATCAGATTTTGCAGGTTCCCCCGATGCACAAGGAACGTCAGGTGTGACCTGTGATGCCTCTGTTTGGCTCACGTCTGCGTACTTGCTTCTACGGTCTTGAGCTCGTCAACTGTCCTGGGGTGCGATATGGTTTGACGTTTTTTGCTGGGACCCACTCAATTCCTGCACCTGTAAAGAAAGAAGCAAACCCTTGGTCCAAAGTGATTAATGAGAAAGGAGCTTCAATTGGTCCTGTCCCAGGGTTTCTAATTATAACAGGGGGATTTTCTTTCAGTTTTGCCTGTGTGTTATTGTAAAAATGCCTAGAAATCGGTGGATCAGGTTCTGCAACAGAGCTGTTTAAGAAATTAAAACATGCAAAGCTTTGTTTAACCTCATCTATGGTGTGACCTCCACTCCCCCCTCTCTTGATCAAGAATGCGTTTTAATGTCTGATATGTCCTCTCAGCAACTGCTTGGTTGTGGGAGAATGTGGAATACCAAGGATATGACAAACACCCCAATCTTTAAAAATGTGGCCAATTTTGGAGATACATATGTGGGATCATTGTCAGTTTTTTCTTCTTGGGGCACACCCAGTGAAGCAAAAGCTCTGCTAAAAATGTTGACAGGCATGATTATCTGCTTCCATTGTGTGAAGACAAGCAAAAACTCCACCAGAGAATGTGTCCACTGAAACATGAGTATTGGTAAAAATACCAAAGGAAGGCTATTCAGTGACATCCATTTGCCATAAGTGCAGGCTTTGAAAACTCCGTGGGTTGAACAACTCTTTCTAGAAACAGGAGGCTGCACAAGCTGACAGTCAGGGCTAGTACTAATGATAGCTTTACCTTGACTTTTGGAAATTTGAAACATTCGCACAAGTGCTTGTGCGTTTTGGTGAAAAAAGGCATGACTCAGTTTTGCTTGTTCCAAAATGTTTGGCAAAGTGGTTGAAATAAGCACTGTCAGTTTGTCCACTCTCGCGTTTCCTTCCACTAAAAATCCAGGAAGCAAAGAATGAGCACTAATGTGAGAAACAAACTGTGGATTAGTTCCTTATTGTAAAGTTGTAAAAAGCCTTGAAAGCCAATGATATCAAGTGTCATTACTAGGATTCTTTAGAACTGATCCTTCTATTCTTTTAACCACATTAGCAACAAAGGCAGAATGTGTGAATAAATTAAAAGGTGGTGGGAAGAACTGAGAAGCCTGAACCACAGCAGCAAGCTCAACCATCTGAGCAGATCCCTCTACTATTTGAATATCTGATTCCCAAGTTTTAGTTGGGAACTTGGTTTGGTTCAACCAAGTAATGACTGATTTGTGACTTCTGCCAGATCCCATCAGTGAAGAGAGTTATTGTGTTTAAAGGTTCTTTACTTAACAAAGGTTCCTCTCTAAAACTGAATTTTGCCTGCAATAATTTGTGAGCCGGGTAATGAACAGAAGCAATATCTGCAAAATTTAATAATTCTCGTTCAAAATCATCAGAATTTGCAGAATTTTGCATTGCCCAATCAAGATAATTTTTTTCAGTGGTAAATAGAGAACTGCAAATTCTTCACCTGCTCAACTTAATAACCTTGTTCTGGCCTTAATCAGAATTTGTGTTATCCTCTCTAAGACTGTAAAAATAGTCTTTGGAAACCTTGAGGGAAGAAAACCCCATTCTATTCTCAACAAAGGATCTCTCTCAGAAGGGTCTGATTGAAAAATGACAGAACAAAGTTGCATCTTTCCTCCTAAAATTACAGAAAAGAATGGCTTTTCTGGAATACAGCGATGAGCTTGTTGTCTTTAGAGAGCCTCCATGACCTCGTCATGCGCTGCACGAGCTTCAGGTATTAGAGTTCAGGAGAGCCGATGGCGCAGCTTCCTCTCAACACATTAAAAAGTGGACCCAATTCATCGTCCGTGATTCCCAAAACAGGTCTGACCCAATTGATTTCTTCTAGAAGCTGTTGTAAGTCTTGCAGGGTGTTGACACAGGTGCGGAGCTGTATCTTCTGCAGTGTAATAGTTTTTTCAGTTATCTTCCATCCCAGATAGTTCCAAGGTGGAACTTCTTGAATTTTGGGTATGGATATTTTTAAGTCCAGCATTTTGGATTTCAGTAACAACACTAGGAAAACTTGCTCCATCTCTGGCTTCGTTGGAGCTGTGATGAGCAAATCATCCATGGAGTGTGAAATCACGGATCTTGGATACTTCTGTCGAACAGGAGACAAAACTTGTGCGACAAAATATTGTCAAATTATAGGCAAATTCTTCGTTTCTAGAGGCAACGTTTTCCAGTGCTATTTCTGCATGGGTTCTCTTTGATTGATGACTGGAACTGAAAAGGCAAATCTTGGAGTATCATTGGGATGAAGTGGGATGTGGAAAAAGCAATCCTTTAAATGAATGACAATGAGAGGCCAGTGTTTTGGGATCATTGATAAAGAAGGAAGTCCAGGTTGAAGAGGTCTCATATCTTCAGTCACTACATTGATCTTCATGTCACGAAACAACCTCCAGGAGTCCAATGCCTTCCTGTGGATGACGCATACTGGTGAATTCCAGGGACTGTTTGTGGGTGTGATGTGACCATCTTGTAATTGCTCCTTTACCAATCCATTAAGGCTATTTAATTTTTTCTCTGTTAAAGGCCATTGATCAATCCATACAGGAGGATCAGTTTTCCAGTTCAGCTTTCAAGTGGCAGGTTTTGACGTGGTTTCCACCACAGTTCCACCTCCAGTTCTGCTCCCCATTGGGACAGGACGTCTCTCCCCCAGACAGTGAGAGGCTTCTGAACAAGAAAAGGACGCACTATTGCCGTCTTTCCTTCAGGACCTGTAATGTTAATCATGGATGCACTTTGCCAACACACGGCAGCATCTCCAGTCCCTGTGAGGGAACCTGCAGGAGCTGCTAAATCCCAATCTCTGGGACAAAACATGTGAGAGAATACATTGACATCTGCACCAGTATCCTCCATGCCTGTAATGTACATTTTTTTACCACAGTGGGTCAGGAATCAACTCAATTTTGCTTGCTTGGGGTCCAAAAATTGCACCCAATAGACCTCAGGACCTGAGCTTCCAAATGGCACAGACAGCATTGAATTCTCTGGAAAGTTGTTTTGCTTGGCTGTACTCATGGGTAGAAGAAATGCAATAGCTATAGGTGTTTTTGGTGGAGTCGCTATAGGAATGTTACATGCAAGATTTAAACATATTGGTTTATTGTTAAAATCTACTGAAACAACCTTTGGAAGGACTGAAAGTCTGAAAATTTTGGTGCTAGCTCTGCCTAGAATCAAAAGCTCTTGTCTTTGCTGATAAAACCTGATAATTGCAGTAGAAATACTTTCATATCAGAAATTATTTAAAAGGTGCATCAATTTTTGAGGCGGCCAATTCAAACCTTGTACGTGGGGATATTGACCTGAGACCATTTGAGGGATGGTTGACTGAGGGATAAATGACTGAGGTACCAATGCCATTTGACTGGGTAATTGACTGTAAGGAGGTCACTACTTGTGTCGAGGTGCGGTGATAATCTGCGCTCTTTTTTGAGTTTAACGACGAAGCTTTGCCATCGATGTCAAATTGAGGACGACAGTACTTAGCAAGATGCTTCCTTTTCCTATGCTGAGGGCAAATAGAAAGTGGTTTCTCATGTGTCCTGCTTTACCACAAGCAAAGCCACAAGCCTTTTTATTAGAGTCCAACTGTACAGTACCAACAGATTTTTTGAAAATGTTTCTTTGTGCTTCAAGGGTCTTTTCAAGCTTTTCCATTTTTTGTCCCCAATTTTCTCCCAAAGCCTTTCCCAACATATCTCCCAATGGTTTCCTAACTTTTCTTAAGAATCTGCAATCTGCTTTCCAAAAGCACTGACTTGCACATTAGCAAGATGTTTTGGAGAGATGAGCTTACTGCAAGCTGTTAGCATCTCTGTTACACTTGGAGGCTGATCAGGAAAAGTATAATAATTGTTTTGCATTTTTCCTATAAGTTCATTGGTCTCATGGTGAGAAGGAATTTCGTATTGTGGATTTACATCATTATGACCATATCTTACAAGTAAGGCAAGGAAGTGTTTATTTGAATCCAAATTTTTTCTAAATTTGAATAATATTAGACCACTTAGGTAGTTGCAATGGAAGGTCTACTGTCAATTTAGACCGTGCTTTTTTTTCCTTTTCATCACTCCGGTATCTGATCCAGAAGAACAGGTAGTGTTGTCACAGCAATCAGCTGTCCCATGAACCCTGCCAAAAAGCTCCAAGTTCCAACGTTTGTTTTTACCCCAGCTGGCTTCAGCAATGGCATTGAAACAATTAGATCGGGTTGCATGTTGGCTCAGTAAACAAACTAATGGCACATCCACTGCAATCAGTGACATGTTGACCGATGTTAATAGTGTTAGACATGCAACCCTTCCAAACAGAGCAGCAATTGATTTTCTTTTACTGGCACAAGGACATGGTTGTGAGGAATTTGAAGGATTGTGTTGCATGAACCTGTCTGATCACTCTGAATCCATCCTCAAAAGCACACAAAAGCTGAAAGATTTGACAGCCCAAATTAAAGAGGATGGTGGGTCCTGGTCAGATAATTTGTCCTAAGAATGGAGCTTTGCACCTTGGCTAAGGGAACTTTGCAAGATAGGTCTCCATATGTATTGGGTGTTTTGGTAGTGATATTAATAGTAATACCTTGCACGCTTCAGTGTGTGCAACGAGAGATGAACAAAACTGTCCAAGAAGTTTTTATCACACAAGAGAGAGAGGTAGGAAATGGATTCACAGACAGGTGCTCAAAATGTCACGGAGATGGTGGATGATGGAATAGAAATGGAGGAAGGTTTTGAGTTATGACCCTGGAATCGACAAGAGATTTTTGAACAATGACTTGTAACTATTGTCAGGCATAATTTATGCCCTTTCCACTGACTGGACCTTCACAGCATTAAAGTGCTGTGTTGTAATACAGCAATGCTTATTGCCAACAAAAACATGCTTTAAGCAGATAAGAAACAAAAATATTATAGTAAGGCTAAAAAACGCAAGTATTAAATGACACAATTGGTAAGGTTTCTTTTTGGGTGAAGAGAGAGGGGGAATTGAGGGAATCCATAAAACTAGAGGGTTTTGGGAAAGCTGCAAAAGGCAGGCCTCAGAACCGTGAGTAGAGCTAAAGAAACAGTCATGAGATAGGTCAGCAGAAAAAATTATTTAAACTGTAGAAAAAGCAAGGGCAAATTGAACAATAAGCCTGTGTATTAATGCTTGTCTGAATAGCTCTCTAAGCTGCAGAAAGTTTATCTAGCAAGATATTAGGAAGGTTGAAGCTTAAGAATGGAGCTCTGTGCATTGTGTTTTGACAGGCTTACAAACAGGTACTGTATTCAAAATAAACAAGCATTGTTTTAACCAAAGCTACGTGTGCTTATGGTGATTGGATAGAACTACTATCAATATGTTTTGCTTTGTGTGATTTGTTAAGAAGCTTATATAGTAAGTTGTAACCTTATGATTTTTGGCCTGCAGTCTGTATTGTGAGCTGCTAGCATCTTCCCATTATCATAATCACGTAATGTGACTGATGCTGAAAAATAAACAGCTCTAGGCACCTTCCAAAGCAGCCCTGTCTCCTTCGTAGTCTGTAAATAGCCCCTGGCTGGCGTCACTTGGCAGTAGTGTTGCTGCAGCAACTTTCCTGGGAGCCCTGCCAGGAAGGGCTGGGGAGGAGAGCTCCAAGTTCTTGGCGACAGGAAGAAAGCCAGAGCCTGCTAACTCACGTCTGGATTCACTAAATTGGATCTTTTTAGATTCATACAAATCGGGCTGCTCTCCAGCTGTAGACCCCAACTTTGTATTTGTGATGCTTTCCAATGGACTGTGAGAGGTTCCACACTGTATCCCTGCCCGCAGGGATTCAGCTGGAAAACTCTCAGGCCCAAGAGCAATCTCAGCATGCTTTCCCCCCCTGACCCCAATGGCAATGAGACAGGCTTCAAGGCTTCTGAATGAACTGTCTGTGCCTCCACAGCAACTTTCCTGAGCTCTCCCACCTCCACCCCATCCACCTCTCTGGGCAGAGCCATCCCTGCCCTGCTCAAGCCCTGGCTGCCCCCCGCCACCTCTGTCCTCTCCCCTGCCCGCTCCCCTGCAGGCAGAGCCAAATCCAAAGCCCCCCCACCTGCTGTAACCGGAGGCTGGGGAGCCAAAAGTGGTGAAAATCCCGGAAAGTTTTGGCAGAGGAATCTATATGAAAAGAGTCCTCAGAGCTCCAAAGCAAACTGCCAGCCTGAGCCCGATCGAGGGGTGACTTCATGGGAAGGGCAAACAGTGACAGGAGTGACCCTGCAGCCCCTCGGCCAGGCAGAGCAGATCCAGGCCCCCCTTGGCTGACCCCACCTGCACAACTTCAGAATAAGATCTGGCCGCATCTTTTTCAGAAGAGCAGCAGAGCACAGAAACAGCAGCTCCTCTTTTGCAAAGCTTCCCCAAACATTAATCTCCTGGACCCATTTGATTCCCGGCCTCCCTAGAACATGTCCCATGACCCCCCAAACTCTTGGAATGCAAGAAAAATCCCAAACACTTTTCTGGGAATTCTGGGGGTGGATGATTTCCTGGAGGAGTTGGGAAGATGCCTGGTTCCAGCATCAGTGACTCAGAGAATCCTGGAAAAAGCAGAGAACATGACCAAAGTTGGAAGCTGATCTGATTCCCCTTTTCCGGGCTTCGGGGTGCTGTGCACACTGCCTACTGCCTGGAGAAACCCTGGACATGCCAGGACACCGTGAACAAAATTTAAGATCCCCACAGAGAAGGATGAAGGTCCAGCACCACTCAGAATTCAAGTCTCAGAGCAAGGTGTTCTGTTCTGATGTTTGAGAAAGTCTCTGTTACAATCACTCTGATCAAAGCTCTCCATTAAAGCTCTGGAGACAGGCATAAGCTTGACCAAAGACTCTTCCTTTTTGAGAGAGACTAGATTGTGAATTTTCCACTTTATCTGGTCCCAGAAATCAAAGGGAAAATCGGACTTCAAGTCTGTATTTTAAGTATTCACTTTTACCCAGATTAATTATCTTTTAGTTCACGTTTTGAGATGTCGGAATGACCTTGACCCTGTAAAATTGCCTCAAGCTATTAAAAGATGCCCCATTCTGGTTTAGAGAGATGGTTTCCCATCTCGTTGTCCCCGGAGTCGCTACATATTAGTGACAGGGATATCAGCTGCAGGCGGCGAAGGGGACGATCCATTGCTCTGAACAGCCTGGGCCTCTGGGAATGGCACTGTCGATGGTCTTCTTTTCATTTTTATGTGCCTCTAGGCTGGAAATCCTCTTCACTGAGGAGCAGCTTTCCCAAAATCCTCTGATTTTAAGGACTTCTACAATACACCACATGATATATATTTGAATAAATGTACTGTAATAAATAGAATATATAAAATGTATCACGTTACTGAACCACCTCTGCATTTACCAAGATTGCGGCCCCCAAATCAATCACTATTTATGTTTCCGGCTGCTTGCACCAATGACATGGAACGTCCTTTAACAGTGCTGGGGCACAAAGTTACCTTCCACAGGTCATCTGACGGGGCCTTGTGCTTCCTGTGCTGCCTGTCTTTCTCCTTACCTTCCACTTGGAATTTTTACAGCACTTCTATTTCTTTCCCCTTGATCAGTGCTAAAATGCATGTTTCTCTCCCAAGTTTGACTTTCTTCAGTGATCCTGTCAAGCCTTTTCTCAGAAGCTTTGATCGTGGAATTGAGTGTTAATTTCAGCAATTTTGGTGATTTTATGTGAGATTTATGCAAGTCTCCTGTTCATTAGGGCACCATTTAGGAAGGTACCAAGCGAAAAAGGATATTTCTACATGTCAGTTCACTAGTGGAATATTCATGGATAGAGAGATTGATTAGCTGAATTTTACATCCACTCATAACCTGAGAGTGCAACAGGTGATCTGGGGAGAAATTAAAGCCAGATCTCTCCTTCTACCAGCCTGTACTCAAATGTAAAGTAAATAAAGCAGGGTGAAGAACTTCATAGTTCAATTCCTGAAGTGCCTTTTTAAGGTGTTCTTAAAGTAACCGAGATAAAATCTGGGCGCGCATTCCTAATTTCCAGACACTCATTGTCAATTTCATTGACTCTGAAAAGAGCAGAGATGTGCCCATCATACCTGATCAATCCATTTGGGGATGTTTTAGGTTCAGATTCTCTGAGGCTTTAGATTTTTACATCTCTACACAATGCTTCCAGGAATCTAAATAGCTGTCAGAAACTAAACTTTTCTCCTTTTTTCCTCAGTCTTTGCACTCATGTGCACCACAGAAACATTCAATGAATGGGTTCCACTCTAATCCATCTCCAAGATGAATCTCCCACCTGTGTTCACACTGGTAGTTCATATGTCTCTTCTGCACAGTGCAATTTTAAAATCTTCATTCCCTATTATCTCTGCCCTTCTTTTTCTGCTTTAGCTTGCAAATGCATGCAGATGTATCAGAAATGATACACTTCATTTCTAATGCATCACTTCCTTTCTAGTAATTTCATTTCATCCTGTTCTGATGTTATGCTAGCCTTATAGGTTTTATTCTAAGTGGACTCCTGTTTTCTTGAATGTGGAAGTTCTATAATGCAATGCTGTCATTCACCTGCTTTCATGAAACCCTTCATTAACATTAGCACAAGCAGCTGTGTGGTTCCTTTCTGCTTTGTAGAAGACTTGGGAAACTCAAGTCCTGCTCAGCTACAAAAAAACATACATGGTGCTTGGTAATTCCCCAATGAGCTTAAATTAATGATTAAACGACTGCAGCTTATTCACTTCACAGAAGTTGGGAGAAAAGACATTGCAAATATTGAGGAATGCAGTGCAAGGTTGATGCCCATCCCTCAGTTATCCAGACAGACTGATCTCACTGGCAAAATTCCTTCTTTTCCAAAGGTTTTCATTTGCTTTGGCTGTACTTCGTACGGCTGCAGGTCACATTTCCCTGGATTTAAGGAAGTATCTTGGCAGGTATTCTTGGTGATATATCTTGCTAATTCTGCCCTTGGAGGAATTACTCAGTTCTGCAGTCCTTCGTACACGCCCTGTTCTAAAAGACTTTTATGCTATTTTCCCCCTCTCTGTGTTTTCACACATGTTCAACAAGTTTTGCTTTCTAAGGATATTAATGACAATATCCCAAAGGATTAAAAAATGCTTAGTTATTTTTTCCCAAAGTATTTAAAAAAGAAAAAAAAATTTGTATACATGCTGTAGGTAAAATGCAAATAGAAATAAACTTGAGAGTTCCCCCAAAAAACTTTAGAAAAAAACCATGTATTCTATAAAACCCAGGGTATTCATCTACAGAATACAAAAATGGGCATGTTCTAGAAGAGAAAATCTGTGCAACGGTTCTGCACAGAATTCTATGCTTTCAAGCGTTTTGCCCTTCAGGGGCAGTGCCATTCTCTGAACTGGAATGCTCTGAGCATGTTCTGCTCACCACGGCAGCTTTCTGCTCTCCCCTGGTACAGATCATCCTCCCAGCAAAGAGGGAGTGCAGCCACCACAACTCGCAGCACCTTCCCACACAGCAGGAACCTGAAGGACAGAGATGGCTTTCACCAGCTGCTGCGGGTTCCAATCGTGCCACCTCTCGGCTGCTGAAACCCTGAATTTCTGTATTGCAGTGCCTTAGTTTCTGAGTCAAATGTTCTGTTAGCTTGCAGTATGTTCAAGTGTTCCCTGACCTATTGCAGATTGTTTCTCCCCTGTGTTATGCCCTCCTACCCAAGTGTCCCTCAAGAAATTCCCTCCCTCCTCCCCGGATTTTTCCCTGTCTGTCAAGACAACCCGGCCCCTTGGGCCCATCCATCAGCCCAAAGCCTACCCTTTGTTCCAGAAAGTTCCCTGTCCCTCACCCCAAGATCCAATCCCTATCCCAACTCTCCCTCCTCCCCTTGTTCTGATTTGTTGTAGCCCCCAAAACAACACCCCGAGAGTCGCTTTTTGGTTTCTATATGGTGTCCAACCCCCGTTTTGAAAGATTTTAAAAGCCCATACAGAAGAGTGCTGGGGGTTTTTTAACCTCTGTTTCCCTCTGGGGAATTTCTCCTGCCAACCTTTCCATCGCCTCTCTTGATAAAATAGCTGCACTTTACACTGCAGAAGAGCTGTCTCTGCCTCCTTCACTGGGTCCTCCAGGGGTCTCTACTGCTGGGCAGCTGGCCTAGAGGTTCTGGCTCAAGCAAAATCCCAACCTAACCTGTTCCTCATTCTTGCCATTGTCCCTGGAACATCACAGAGCTAGCCAGGGCTCTGGAGGGCAGTGACAGTGACCCATGCCCTGGCATGTCACAGCCCCCAGAGCCACACCTGCCAGGCCACAAGCCCCAGCCCTGGTCCCCACTGCCGGCCTCAGCGGCTCCTGGGCATCCTCAGCCTGGGTGCAAAGGCAGCACAGGAGCCTCCCAGGGCGCTCTGGATCCAGGCTGCAGACACCCTAAAGCCAGCGCTGAAAGGGACATGGATGGGGACTGCAGCTGGATCTTCAGTGCTCACCAGCCCTGACTGCCCTCTGAGTGAACCCAAACCTCACCTGCAGTGCTTTGAGCACATTTACCCTTCTGGCCCATCCTGGAATGTGGTGTTCCCACATCCTACACCAGCCCTTTGCAGGGAGTGACCAGCTCCCAGCTGCTCTGCTACCCTGACCTTACTTTCTGTTTTGCTGCAATGAAGTTAACGGGTACACTCATGAGAATCCCAGCACAACATTTGCTTCTCAGGAGCCATTGCAAAAAACATCCACTAATCCCTAGTTTTTGCACAGAAAAGAAGGTTCTGACAAATCATAAGGCACTGGCAGGGCTTTGGCATAAGTATTCTTGAGTCACACGATTCCACCCATTGTTGTTGCCAGCTGCTTTGCTGATATTTTAGAGCCAGTTCTGAGCAGGGGCTGCTGCTGACAGGGTAGGAAAATTTGGGAAATAAAGGTACAGCAGATGAGCAAAAAAACAACCCCAAAACAACCAAACAAAAAAACCCCTAAAAACAAACAGACAAACAAAACCAACAACAAAAAAAAAAAAAAAAACCAAGGGGTGTAACACTTAAAAATACAGAGCACAGCAGAAGTCCTTGGAGGTGGTTCAATAGAAAATACCACCAGCAGTGCGCAGAGCCCGAGGCTGCTCACTGCCACCACAGGGGCTCCTCAGTCCCCTGCTGCTTTGTGTCTGATCCCTGCTGGGCTCCCTCTGCCCCTTCAGCAGATGCAGCCCTGCCTGGAAAGGGCTCCATGCTCTGGTGTTCCCAGCTTGCTCCAGGCTGCATTCTTAGCAGCACTGAAAGAAGAGGTGAAATAAAGAGCCATTTTCTGTCCTGCCTGCAAACTCTTCTCCTTCAGTGCCACTGCCAGAGATCATCCCTCTGTCAGCTTGGCGCTGTGCCTGCTGCATCCTCGTCCCCGTTCCTTGCATCAGCTGCTGCACATCGGCACTCACTATCTCACATCATGAACAGAGGGCTGTGTCAGAAGAGCAAGATTGCAATTTCTTGGTCTTTTTAACCAACAGAAGAAGCATGAGTCCAAATAAATTTGTTGTTGGCTCCTGGCTTCCATTTAGATAACTCTTTTCTGCTTTAATGCAAAAGGCTCTTTTCCCACATGGATGGAATGACCTGTAATTGGCAGTTGCTTCAGGCTGTCAGGCACCATGGGAGTTTTTTCTTGTCTCTGATGAGGATTTGGTGAATTTTCCATTGGTCACTTGGTGGAGTCACCATGGGCTGAGCTCAGCGGCCAACTCTGCTGTCCCCAGGGGATGCATTGGGACACCAAGCCTCAGGGCTGGAATTCATGGTTGGGCGGGCTTGGAGCACCAGGAGCCTGGGCCCGTGAGGAGCTGCTGCTGGCGCTGGCTGTGCTCAGCCCGCTGTGCGGAGCAGCCGCGGCCATGGAGACACGGGCGGGAGCTGTGGCCGAGGCCGGCAGGCGGCCCGGGCCGGCTCGCAGCTGCGAGGACCCCGACAGGTCCTGAGGCCGAGGCTGTGGCGGGTGCTTTGCGGGCAGTGCTTTCCCGAGCCGGCCGCAATGTGCTGCCTCCGGTGTGGGCCCGGCCGCAGCAGAGGCAGGCGGGAGCGCGGCGGGGCCGGCAGCGGCGGGTAGAGGCCGCAGAGAGCAGCAGCCCGGCCGGGCCCGCTGCGGAGCGGCACGGAGCTGCCGGGCAGCCCTCTGCCGTGTCTGTGCGCACAGGGCAGGAGCAGAGCCCAGAGCAGAGGCAGGAGCCTGCCATAGCGGCAGCTCGCCGTGCCTGCAGCCGCAGCTCTCCCCTGCCGGCCATAGCAGCAGCTGCTCGCCTCCGAGGCTCCGGCGCTTCCCGAAGACGAGGGGCCCGGCCCCCAGCACGGCCTGGAGCCCCGCAGCTAGAGGAGCCGCCGGCGCCGCAAGGAGCAGCGCAGAGGGCGCAGGTTGAGGAGGAGGACATGAGGCTGGCTCTGGGCCGTTCTGGGGCAGCTCTGCCCTCTCAGCCTTCGCCTTGAGCCCTTTGCTTCTTTTCCATGAGCCCTGATAACCGTCCTCGGCCAAGGGCCCCCACAGGCCTTTCCAGGGCTGCAGGAAAAGCTCCCTCAGTAACATACTCACAGAATCAGTGGCTTGGAAGAGAGACGCTTTTAAGATGATCGAGTCCAAGCCATGCCCTAACACCTCAACTAAAGCATGGCACCCAGTGCCACATCCAGTCTCTTTTCAAAGGCTTGCAGGGGTGGTGAGTCCACCAGCTCCATGGAGGGGTCACACCACAAAACTCTGTACCTGTAAGTGCCCGTTGTGGGAGGTGTTGTCTTTAGTGCAAGGCAGAGGTGCAGGCTTCTGAGTTGCCAGCACTTGCTGTGTCTGGCTGAGGATGCTGGAGTCCTGCATGATGGAGCCTTTTCCTGCAGGCAGTGACAGCTAGAAATTGGCCTCTGACCTGTCATGTTGGGTTCCTGCCTCTCCTGCAGCCAAAGAGATTGCATTTAGGGATCCAAATCCAAGTGGCAGGAACCCAAATGCTCTTGAGTCACAGCTGCAGGCCTGAATCCACGGAGGATGTCTGGGCTGCCCCACTCCTCCTTTGGTTTTTCCTGCAAATGCCACTGCCTTTTCTGCCTCAACTAGAAATACCACAGCTGTGCCAAAACCAGGCAGTGGGTGGCATTCCAAAGGCAGTGTGCTCTGGGTAGGATGAATGAAGAAGAACCTTCCCCACTTTTGAACCATTCAAAAGAAACCATAAGTGTGTCTTAGCACCAGTAGAAAAACAGCTGCTAACTCAGGAGGAAATGTTGAGTTTTCTGAAAGAGTCAGACGGGGATCTTAAGAACCATCTTCCAAATGAGTTGATATTTCAGAAAATTTATTTAATTACTTTATTTAATTAATCCTACTCTATAACCCTATCCGACAAAACTCTTCAACAATCCTACTCTAAAATCTGACTCTACAATTCTACTCAAAATTGGCTATGGAGATAACATCTTGACATGATATGTTCTTGTCTCTTACTTCTTCTGGACTGAGTTGATGAGTGGTGCCAGGATGGATGCTGGCTTGGCTGTTTTTACAAATGGATGCTGTCCACAGGAAAGAAAAAATGAAACCAAAACAAGATTACTGAACCATGACTTTCCAAGCTCAGTGCTTTACAGGCTCAATGAGGATTCTTCTAGTTCCTAGAAAGACCCAGAAAGTAGAACAATGGGACCACCTGTTCCCCAATTGTCATGTGCAGGACCTGGCCATCCCAGGCAAATGTGGCCCAGAGTCGCATTCATCTGTTGATTGTGATGTCTTCATGTTGCTGGGATTTTTGCCCTGCCAGTGCTCTAGAAATGGTGCTTTCTGTGCCTGGGGTTTCTTCCTTTCAGGAAAATCCAAGGATTCACATAGGTCCCTGCCTGTGAAAGACACCTTGAGCAGTTGGTGGCAACGGACAACAATGCACCTGGAGCGATTGATTTTGCAATGACACAGCTGAGCTGTGCCAAACTGCCTGGTGATTAGGCACTGCAGTAATTAGGAACTGACATTCCAACAGCCCATTTCTCTGCTGCCTTGGGAGCTAGTTACAGGACACGTGGGGCCACTGACATTTTGCCTTGTCCACTTGGTAACAGTTGTGTCTCAACTATCACCCACAGACCTCTGACCACAATCTCTGCTGCTCTTTCTAGGAATCAGAAGAAGAAATCAATGCCTTAATACTCTGTGGATACATTTTGGGCTATGGGCAGGGCTTAGGGCTTTTAGGGCACCTTGCAAATCTCTCCCAATGTGCAGTTGCCAAGTGCAGCACTGCAGGTGGCTAAGGAACTACCAGTAACTTTCCGATGGATTTGCTGGCAGCCAGAATCGAGAATTCAGGACTGTGAAGCTGTAGCCCCAAAGAGCAGGGAGGTGCTCTAAGGCACCACCTTTGTTTTAGCAATGGAGAGCGAGTGAGCGCGTCCTTGTCTGAAAGGAAGCGCTGCCCTGCGTGCCTTCCTTCCGGCAGCTGAGGAGGACAAAGTGCCAAATGTATTTTGCAGGCTGGCACCAGTCTGTGCTTCTTGTGCCTTTTCAGCATGGCTGAAGCCAAAGCTCCATCCCCAGCTCACACCAGAGGGGCAAGCCCCTCAGGAACAGCAGAGTCTGCAGGGGCTCTTGACATTTACCTCTCTCCCTGTGGCATTGTTGAGTGCTCTACAAACATCTCCAAAACTCCTAGAAACAAAGAGAAGCAGAGAAAGGAGAAGCCATTTAGATCTTGCACTGAAAGCCAGCCCACACAGGAGATCTGTGCTGTAAATGTGTAAAACCTGCAGGATGCAGGAGGGCTCTGCCAGAAGGCAGATGATGCATTTTCCTCTCAAGTGCATGGGCACTGGGCCTGTTCCTGAAGCACTGGGGTTCTACTTCTAAAGGGAATTAAGTGTTTCCTCTTGGGTTTCCCTTTCTTAACCGTGTGGTTCCTATCCTGAACACAGCGTTTTCCTTCTGCAAACCAGGGGAAAGAAATGTTCCTGGGAACTGTAATCTCACAGCTATCAGGAGTAGGTTGCTCTTTCAGGCAAGCAAGATTCTTCTCCATTCATTACTGTGGCCAGACAATTTAGAGACATCAAAAAATGCTAAGAAAATTAACACAGAGCTGTCCCAGACTTGAGTGACAAAGAGACCTTCCAGGTCCTGTTCTTTGATGCAGGCAAGATCTTTGCAGCGTGCCTCCTGCGCCCACTCACAAATTCTGAGCAGCACTGAGAGATGGGACAATCTATCCCCAGTGTGGGAACATCTTTGCAGCTGGCCTGACTTCACGCTGGATAGACATTCCACCAGAAAAACACCTGGCCCATGGTTGTGCAGGAGTAACTGCAGTTGGTTTTACCCGCTGCCAATATATTCCAGGTCTTTGTATCTCAGAAGGGGATATTTCATGTTGTTCACCATTCTTCCTGAGGGAAACAAAATGCAAGATCTCTTTTAGCAGAGATCCCAGCTTCTAGGAGATACAAAAGGCAGCCCCACTGTTGGGGGCTCTGAGCCCTTTGGGGTCAGCTGGGTAAGATCAACAGCAACAATGACAGTAACAAGACAGGCAGCCTTGCAATGCAGATGGCTGGCACAGAGACGGATTTTGTACATTTCTTTGAAGAGTTCTCTTGAGAGGAAACAAAGCACAGGGCCGTGCATTTCCAGGAGAGGAGGACATTTTCTCCAGCTTTCAGCAGTTTGCCAATAGAATGCCTTCCCAGTTGTAAACCAGAGCAGCTCATGCCAGAACCAATTGTGATGGGGCTTTCAGCATCAAGACCCTCACTCTTTATGAGCAGGCTGAGCTCAAAGACGCCCTTGCCCGTGTCCCGCATGAGGAACCACGCCGCTTCTCTTCACCCTGACAGCGTGGATCAGTCGCCCCCATTGCACTCGCCCTCTCGGCACCGCACACCTCCCCATTTCCCAAGTCAGCACGGTGGGCACGGGCACAGAGAACAGCAGTGCTCCTCAGGCACCCCTGTGACACAGAGAGCTGCCCAGAGGAGATGCTGACCCTCTTGTGAGTCCAGGCCGTGCGAGGCAGAAGCCGGCCCAGAGAAGGGGCTGCTGCCTCAGGCAGCTCCGCGCTGCAGCAGCCGGGCAGCAGCGGGACCCTCCCAGCTAAGGGAGGCTCCAGCCTCTGCAGTCCCTCCAGCCCCCAGGGGCAGGGCAGTGACCACAACAAGGCTGGCAAAGCCCAAGCATGAGCACTGACAGGCACTGATGGGAAGAAGCCAGAGTGAGCCTGAGCCCCGTACAAGCTTTTGCCCCCATTCAGGACACAACAGGATGGGCTTTGAGATCAGCCCCACCGAGGTGTGGATCAGTGCCCTTTTTGTCCCAACAGGTGATGGTAGACACAGAATCCACTGGGCTCTCTTCTCAACTCTACCAGGTCTTATCTGAGAGCACAGCACTGGCAGCTGTTACGGGCAAGAAGCAGATTCATTGGGTTGTGCTGCAGAATCACAAAGGACTTGATGTGTTTTCTTCGAGACTGATCTGAGCAGGGCTTGGGCCAATGGGTAGGATTTTAACAGTCGTGGCAAAGAGTGGGAATCGGGTATGGAAAAGTGCCATGAATCTCAGGAATATACCATGGCTGGGCTGGAGGCTCTCTCCTGAGAAATGCCTGCAGTATAGTTTTATCTGATCTTGCCACTTGGATGTGTCTCTTGGACACACCTTGAGAAGCATAAAACTAGAAGATTAAATAAAAGTTGTTATAAAGACACTGCTTTTTTCATTGGGAGCACGTGGAAAACACCTTGTGCTCTCTATTCGCCCTTTAACCTGAACTTCTTTCTAACTAGTTCTTATTGATGAAAAGATAGTATTCTCTTATTAACAAAACTGTAGCATTGTCATGAAAATAAACTGCAGATGTAGTAGTGGTAACAGTAATAAAAATGACATCAGTAAGATGTGGGGCAGAAGGGCTCTTTCAGGATGGAGAAAAACACAGCAAAAAACCCCACCAAAAATAAACAGCATAAAACAACCCCACTCTCCCCCCCCCCCACCAAAATAATCCCCAACTAAAAAGACATAACTCCAAAGCCAGTTCATTTCTCTGCAGTTTTTTTGCGCTGATGACTGGTTCTAATTCGAAAGTCTAAGGAGAATTTAGGAAGCTAAAAATTCTGTTCCGTTTGGCCACTAGCACACAGCACTTCTACATCATTTGCTAGGTCACAGCCTTCTGCTGATGCAAGAACAATCCCTGCTTCAGCCTTCAGCAGAGAGGGAAGCTCAGGATAACCCAAACCAGTCCTAGGTGCCCTCAGAGGCAGCAGGAACACCCAGAGCGCTCTCTCGCTGCCTCGGAGCGCAGCGCTTCCTCTGGGGAGTCCTAAATGGCCCTGTGGCACCAAACTCAGGAGGAGCATTTGGTACAGCTCTGCTGACACCTGCACACAACACACTGTCCCTCAGACAAGAAAGAGCCCAGACGTACCCAGCATCTCCAGGTACTTCTCCTCAGTCTGCTGTTCCAGGGAGATGAACAAACTGCCTGAGCTCGAGTTCCCAGGTGTTACAGAAGAGCTTCGTCGAGGTGATGCTGCTGCGGCAGCAGGTTCAGAGCCCATGATGTGCTGGACCTGGAGCATTTCTGGTGGGCACTGTTCCTGTGCCTCACTCCTAACTTGGGGTCCTTCACTGCCAGACGTTCTCTGGAAGTCTGTGCAGGCTGCCCTGTGAGAACTCAGCACTTGCAGCTCAAGTCAAAGAGAACAAAGCAGTCAGACACTGCAGCTTGTTCCTGTCAGCCAGGAGTCATCAACTGTGAGGAAAGGGAAAGAACAGATTGACAGGGGATACAACAGCTTGTTTCAATCCTCCATCTGGGTCAGCACATTCCACTGTTAAAACACCTCCAGAAACAAGGGGAGCAGGAACAGGCCAGCAGGAATCTATTTGGATGACTGCTGGCCAGAAGGCCAAAGGACAAGTTTCACTGTCCAGGCCGCAGTTGAGATTCAGCACAGCAGGGAATGTCCTTCAGAGTGACTGTGATACACACTAGAGCAGGTTGGCACTAAGAGGCATCACCCTACTCGCTGCTGCTCTGAGTGGAAAGGCAAGAAGGGCAGAAAACACCACTTTGGTGACTGCAGTGACTGCATCCCACTTTCACTCACTTGCTTTTGCAGAGACTGACAGAAGACATTAAGTTTCTGTCTGATGATTTTCATTTCTTCCTCCAGCCGCTTCTGCCTTTCCTTGACCATACTGTGAGCTATCTGAAGCTCTGCATCAAGCTGTTCCTTCATATTCTCTAAAAAACAAGTGAGAGGATGTTTCATGAGAGGAGTGGCTGCCACTCTTTCACTCACCTGGTTGTGTTGATCGCCCCTCTGCTGATCGAGATTCTTCTCTTGAATTCTTCTCATGTCTTCCTTGTTCCTCCCCTTCACTGCCATGTCACTCTGAGCATCGGGCAGCTCTGCTTGTGGCTCGGCCTTGATCTTCTGTACACAAAAAAGCAGAGCAAGTGACTGGGAGCTGCCATCAGGCTCAGCTTTTTCTTTTTCTTGCAGCCTCAAAATCACATTGATTCAGCCACTTCTTTCTGCTTCCCTACCCACATCTGCCTCCATTGCAAACCTCCTGTCCCAGGGCTGATCTCTGCAGATTCCAAGGCTCTGTGCTTCCAGTGCCTGTGGGATTCCTGGCCTCCTCAGGGCATAAACCAAGAGCTGTGGTTTATGCCCTTCTTCCTGCCCTTCCCTCTGTGCCCTAGCCAGTCAGGTTTACCTGGCCTTTCTCCTGTGGCACTTCCACCTGCTGCCCGAGCTGCTCTTCCTGCTCTCAGGCTGGGAACAGCTCTCCCTGAGTCTGGCATGGCATCTCAGTTGAAGTACTCTGCTCCTGCTCTCTCTCTAGAAGCACCTGCACAGAAAGCAAGAGAAGATGGGTTTCAGCTTCCCATATGACCTTTGTGGGCCAAGACTCAAAGACTGCTGGGCTCACACGTTCCCAAAGCACTGTGCTGCTGCTCTGCTGGGTCATTCTCTGTTCAAGGGAAGGCACAGATTCCAAAGTGATCCTGGCCCTACAATCAGGGGCCATCTGGGACTGAAGCTGCAAGAGCCTCTCAGGCAGCTGACAGGGAAGGTGTGGCATTTCTCAAGGGTCTGGTGAGGGCCTCCCTCTGCTTGTGCCATGTCCTGTTTGTCTTTCAGTAGTGACTGACACCCTGCCCTTTCCCACAGCTCCATCCTGGCTCTGCAGGTGGCTTCCTGGGTGAGCTCACTCCTTGTGAATGAAACTTCTGGAGTTCTCTTCAGGCCTGCACCAGCCTTCCTGCCTTTCTGACATCCACACTCTTGTTAGAAAACCTGGTCATTCAGGAGATGAGGATGCGTGCAAAGATCTCTGATGGAGGTCGCCGAGCCTCTATGGCCACCTCAGTATATGCAGGAGGACCAAGGTGTTTCTTCTCCCTCTTTTGTCAACTGAGAATTCTGACCAGCAGAAACAGAGACTCCCCTAAGGCCCGATGCACGAATGCACTTACACAGGCCTGGGGATGCCAGGGAAGGAAACCATGTGTCATGTAATGCACGGCACGTATGACCAGAGTCACCAAACACCACTTTAACATGGAATTGTTCCACCTCTCTAGGAGAGGCGGAAATTTACAGAATTAACTGAGGACTTCAGGGCAGAAGAGGCTGGAGGAGGAAAACAACTGGAGGAGGAAAACAAGTCTGGTGGGAAAAACCACCAGATCTGGAGGGGGAAACATCTCTGCCTGCTCAGAATCAGTCGAGAGAACATGTCTCTAATCCTCTCCTGAAAGGGATGCAGCTTTAGGTGAGCTTTGCACCTCCGACTGCCTTGGACCAGAGCCAGGAAGATTCAATTATGTAAATGTTACATGAATAGATAGATAGATAGATAGATAGATAGATAGGAAGAAAGATAGAGAGAGAGATCTCACTACAATGATCTCTCTTTACTGTCCTCTGTTGCTGCACAGTTCAAGACTTGGTGGCCCTTGCCATGATCAGCTGCAGTCCTGAGATTGGTTTCCTGTTGCTTCAGTAACCCACACTCTTGGGGAATTGTGATGGTCCGCCCGAAATGAACGGGTGACGAATGATTTTTGGGTGCAAAAATAACCAACAAAGGCACAGGGGTTTTGCAGTAACAAATCAACAAAATGCAATTTTATTGATGATAACCACAGCTAAATATGCGTTTGGTTAGGGGATCCGGGGAAGAGAAGGGTAGAACAAGGAAAAAGGGAGGAAAGAAGGTCAGGGAATGGGGTATAGCTACCAAACATGATGTCTTCGGGATCCCGCCGCCGAAACTCGCTGGTACACATCTTGGGGAGTACTCCAAGGGCAGTCGAACCGAACCCCAATATATATACTGTTCTTGGTTGGGGGAAGGGCGGCTGAAATTGAGTTTCCATGGAGGAAAGAAGAATAGGAAGAGGAGGAGGGGGTGAGACAGTTCCATTGTATTCATGGCCGAATGCTCACAGGTACGTTAGGTTTTTCCCCCTCCCTGAGTTGGGAGGGAGTACAGTCCCAGTCTCTGGAAGGAGGTTGCCAGGGGGGGTGCCATGAGGATGCCATGGGGGTGCCAAAGGGGTTCTTGGTTCCTTGATGAGGGGATTCGCATCTCTGTTGGTCCGTCACGGTGGTTGAAGACAGGCAAGAGGGGTCTTCTCATGGAGCAGGGGGGAGCCACCCCAGAGCTCAGTCCAGCCAGCTCAGGAGTTTGGAAGAAAGTCCAGTTCAATTGTCCAGAAAAGGGCAGCATGCCCCCTTCGAGTACAGTATGGCATGTTCTGCAAACATCACTTGTGAACACACTAGATAAGCATGAGACTTTCTTTCCCAACTGGCTCAACAGTTTTAACCCTTCGGTAGTCTTTATTCATGACAATTGTGAGGCAAAAAATGAAGGATTTTCGGATGGACTTCTACAGGAATCTGGAGCATGTGGGTCCTTATGGAATGCAGTCAGACCCAGAGCACTGCACTGGGAATTGCACTCTTTGTGCATCTGTGCTCGGGCAAGGTCTTGTCTTGGACTAGAGCACACTGATGGTGCTGAAGTGCCTGGAATCCAAACTGCAGCCCAGCCCCTCCCACTCCTGTGATCTCTGAGGAGCAGCTGGAATGCAAGGGCATTGATCTCCTGCTGAATTCCCAAACACAACACACATTAATTCCCAGGGCTGCAGAAAGGCACAGGCATTGCTAATTTAAAGGTGATCTCTAAGGCCATGCTGGCTGGCCTAGAAACACAACAGCTCCTTCTGCACCAAGGTCCCTGCACAGAATGATGTGTTCTCTCACAAAAATACTGCTTTCCCTAGAAGTGATACCTTGGAAAAAATTCTTTGAGCAGAACCATTCCCAGTGCTGTATCAGGGCAAGAAAAAATTGTGGAAAGAACCTTAGTTGGGAGAAAGAGAAAATGAATAGGTCTCCTCCTCCAAGTAAAGTACAAACTAACAAAAAAGGGAGGGAAAGTCCAGTCCAAAAATGGCTAAATATTTGGATGCATTGCGGAGATGCTGAAGACCCCTCCAGAGCCTCCCATTGTCCAGGCTAAAGCTCCCTCGGCACCTCCTCCCTGGCCTTGTGCTGCACCCCTTGCCCAGCTCCCCTGTCCTTCTGTGCACACGCTGCAGCTCCTCCATGACTTTCTGCTCCCCAGGGCCCACAAGTGCACACAGCACTCCAGCTGTGGCCGCAGCGCTGCCCAGCACAGGGCCACGCTCACTGCCCTGCTCCTGCTGCCCCACTGCTGCTGGCACAGCCACCGTGCCCTTGGCCTTCTTGGCCCCCTGGCCACACGCTGCCTCATCTTCAGCTGCTCAAGGCCGCCAGCCCTGCATCCTTTTGGCCCACGCAGCTCCCCAGCCACAAAGGTGCCCATTTCACTTCAGATTCTGCAGGCACCATTGCAAGATGACCTTCCTGTTCTGCAACTGCATCTTTTATGTAGATATTATAAGATCTGTTAGGAATAGAATTCTAAGGTACTGTGACTTAAATTCAGTGGTGTAATTCAGCTGTACAGGAATTTGCTCTCAGTTAAATGCTCCACCCTCTATGATGTAGGAAACACCGTTCTCTCTGTAAGACTTGATTTCTAGTTCTTCAAAGCTCTGAGATGGAAAATAATAAATTACCACTTGTGCCTTTGATTTTGTTTTCTTTCAGGCATAAAAATGGATTTTCTTTCAGCCTTCCTAGCTGGCCCTCTACACTCTATTGCCACTGGCGAAGCTCACAGCTTCCTCTACAATGATTAAACATCAGGAACATGAAATATTCCTTTCTCATTCACCTCATGATCAGCACCTCTGAATACACGCTTCAGGTGACCTTTGGTGGGAAGGGAAAATGAACCAGATGCTGTGAGAAGACATCCTGGGCTGCTGAGTCCCACAGAACAAGTCAACCCAAACAGAGAGGATTTCCCATTTCATAACATCCCTCCAAGAGACATATTTCACTCACACAGCCAGCAAGAGATCAGGTCAATAATCTTGGTTGTGCCTACACTTTGGCCTCTTTTGCCAGTAAATGACTACAAACATGACCAAGAAAATGCAAATTGTTCCTTAATACTCAATGCTCCTGTTCTACTAAGCACATAAAGAGCTTCTGAAATCCTTTCCTTTGGGTACTTTTTTTTTTTTAAACTCAGTTGCATGCACCAATTCTCGTTAACTTGCTGGAAATGCTTGCCCAGAAAATCTTCCCTAAAATCCCCCTGAGCTCTGGCACTTTGTTTTGAAACAGCACAGCAGCAGCTCCAGGGTTCAGTAGCAGACACTCACTGCTTTGGAGTTTGCATTTCATTGCAAAGGGAAGATCACGGTTTTAGCACTCTGTAAAGGGTCAAGTTAGACAGTCAGATCCTTTCAAGAGAAACTGTTGAAAGAAAGAAGCTTTCCCTGAATTCTAGGAACAATTGCAGAGTTTTAAGAAGGCCTTCTAAGAAGGTCGGCCAGTCTGCATTTTCCAAGGGTTCTTGTTTGTCCCAGCAAACTGAGGAAATGACAGACTCTGCTGCCACAGACTCTCCTGTGGAGGGAACAGAACCCCTGCAGGTTCCCTTGCAAATGCTGCCCCTGTGGCTACAGACACCCCCTTTTTAGCTGAACGCCTTGACAGGAGCTTTACCAAAGCAGTGGCATCCTAATGCTCTTTCTGTTTCCAAATCAGACACTCAGTCACTAGGAAAAAGCAGGAAGACATAGAAAAGCCAGGTTAGGTTACACCCTAACCTAAGCAGAAGGGAAACCTCTACTTACAGGTGAAGTGTGTAACATAATAGACAGAAAAGGAAACCCCCTAGGCAGCAAAAGCTTCGGTGGCTGAATGTTGAAACATTGTTCCAATGTTGTGCAAGTTTGCCACAACACTAAGAAAAAACACGGTTCTTCTCAGTGGGCAGCTGCCTACTGACAAAGGCGGCAACCAGGAGGGTTCTCTTGATCAGAGCAAGGCCTTGGGCTGCTCTGACACTCAGAGCCCACTCACTTCTGTGCACCAATGCCACCTTCTGATGTCACTACGACAGTGTGGCAACTGTGCCCTGACATCACAAAGGAACAGCTCTGTGTTGGTCTGTGAGTTTATGCCAAGCAATACCCAACCTTCCCTACAGCAAACACAAAAGAGCCTGGGAAGTTCTCCTCTGTCACAAAGCAGCACAAATTCCCCTCATGGGCCAAACCCTGTTGTTCAGGGTATCCAAGAGGAACTCCAGGAGTGCCCCAAGCACCTACAGCCTGTGCCCGAACTGAGCACTCAGATGGGACACCAGCAAAGGAAACCAGACCAAGAGAATGGCCCACTGTACCGCACATGTGAGAAATGACTCTCATTTTTAACATATTAAAGGTATATTGAACAATAACAAAGGAATGAATACGGAAAAATTGCAGCATTGAGAGTCTCCATGAATAGCAGCCATGTGCTCATCTACAAAAAGGACGCTCAGCCTTTTATACCCTTAGCCCCTCCAAAAGTTTTGTCAGTCAACTTTTTCTCTGCTGTCCATTGGTAGAGATTACTTTCTTGCACCTTGACTGGAGGTCAGGTCTTGTTTCCCCCTGCCTGCTGGTCACAAGCCAACCCTCCCCAAATGCCCTGACTATCAAGGCAATTACAAAGGGGAGGAGAAAGAGGACTGTGGGAGGATATATTACAATATCATCACTACACATTTGAACATCCACATAACATCTACTTCTTAATTGTCAGAGCCAACCCTTGCATTACTCATCTAGAACACACAGAACCAGGAGAGAAGGCACTGTTGGCATCACAACTGAAATCTTTCCTAACAAATCTCCCCACCTATTTGCCCCTTTCTTGGACATGCCTAGGGCTCTGGTGCATGTACATCTCTGCCTTTCTTCCCCTTTGGAAGCAGTCGAAGTGGCAGCATCTGCCCGCCAGCAGCAGCTGCTCCAAGCTGGGAACGCCGCTGGCGGTGCTGATTTCCAGAGGCTTCTGTGTGCCAGGGGAAGCCAAGGCAGGAGTGGATTGAACGGTACTGGCGCTGCGGCTGCTGTGTGCCAGAGAGCCCCGGCTGGGCAGGGCACGGTGCCCACTGCGCTGCGGGCTCTTTCTCCTGCCAGAGCTGGGCACACCTGGCAACAAGGCTTGACAACTGGTGGGCAAGCCGAGGGGTTTCTGGGGCTGCTCTGCTCTGCACACACCCAGGACACCCGCAGCACAGAATCTTAACCCTCAAACAGGTGAACCAGAGGGAAACAGCTGGAAAAGTTTTCATTTGGACCATTCTTACCTGCTCAACAGAAGTCTTCAAAATGAACCTTACCAAGCAGGGCCTGATCCCTGCTGCCAGCTCTAGGTTAGAAGAGAGACAATACTTGATCTCAGCTCTGGGTGTGTGAGGAATCACTTCCCTGATACATGCACACCCAGCAATCTCACTTACTAGTGTGTATCCATGCATCTAAGACATTTTCAATACTTTGCTACAACTCACAGGCTAAATATTCCCCCAAATTAGTTGATTTACTGATTGATACCTTTTGACTTACTGATACTTAAAGCACTTCTCAGAATTTACTGGCATGAGTATAGGAGTGTCCTGTAGGTCCCTGCTGGCCTTTGTCACAGGTTCAGGAGAAGCCCCACGCACAAAAGCACCCAGTAGAAAATGGGACTTGCAAAGCAAAGTCATTCTAATAGTTGCAATAGCAAATAATACCCAGCAACCCCTGGATTCCTAAAAATCTGCGGAGCAGGAGGTGGAGCATGGTGCTCGGCAGCAGAGGAAGGTAGGCAGTGCACTTTCAGGACATCCCCTGGATGAAAATGGTGTGCATCTCATCCTTCTCACCCTTCCAGCTCAGAACCAGGCCCTATATCTCCTGCTCAGGGGTGGAATTTCCCAGTTACGGCATCGGCTCACACATGGTTGGCATGTGAGATGAGGCCAATGAATGAAGGATTTGAAAGAACTGGAAGAGTTAAAATTTTAGCAAGGTTTAGTTATGGGGAAAGAGTATAGCAAGAAGAGTAGAAATAAGAGGGGATAGGTAATTTTTTGCAGATAAGGTAGTTAAGGCTAGAGTAATATATCACTTGCCTGTCTTTACTATGTTTAAAGAAGCAGGATGGGATGCAGATTTCTTTGTGACAAAGAAGAGGACCAGAGCCTGCACCTGGGCCCTGAAACTTCAGCTATAGGCAAGGGGTGCAAAAGCCTGCCATCAGGTCATAAGTAAAGAGGTCAAATTGAGGAAGACGTCTTGGCCTTCATCAGAAGGACACCATTCCCCACTTTAATACCCACCAAGCCATTTGAAGTGAAAGACTGCAGAAATGTGAAGGAACTTTGGACACAATTATAATACATTTTAGTGCAGAGGGGGGTACGCAGTGTTACCTAATGAATATGTGTTTGGTTTTTGGGGAATTATATGAATGTGTACTCATTTTAGATGAGTAGAGAGCCAGTGATTCTTCACACATGTCTTTAGGAGACAACTCCTTGTGTGCCTGGCGCTGTGATAAACACACCACCTTCTAACTTCAGCTGTGGCGAGTTCTATTCCACACCTCATTTGGTGACCGAGGCAGGAACGCTTCTCTGCTCCAGCGAGAACAACCGTGCTGTGGTCGTCTCTGGGTGCTGCCAGGACATTCCTTTCCTGGAGGCACCTTGGCTCTGGGCTGTTCCTCGTGGGGGACAGACAAGACTGCTGGGACTGTGGAGAAAGGGAATGTTTAACTCTGTATAAAGTAACCCGTAAGGCAAACGCAGGGGAAGGGCTGTTCCTAAGTCACACAGAGATGTCCTGCGCACAACGTACGCCTGTACAGTTTGGGTTTGGGTCTGGCTGCAGGCAGAAAGGATTTGCTGTATCAAGAAGGACCTGCTAGCAATTCTGGGGGTGAATTGAGCAAATGCTGTTTTGTTGCTGCAATTTTTGCTGTGTGTCGTAATTGTGGTTGTGTTTTCAGTGTGTGAATGTTTGAGGAAGATGATGCGGGTGGATGCTGTTGTGATTTATGGTGTGTGTTGTGTTGAGAAAAGTGAGCACTCTGTCCCCTCATAAAGAGATACTCCTTTCCCAGTGAGCTTGTGTGTATGGACTTTGTAATTGCAGGGGTTGGTACTCCCTGTGACACCTGGTGCCTGGGTATACAGGGGGGTTGAGTGTTTTTTCTCCCTCATTGTGATCATTTGGGACTGGATGGTTGTGTTTGGGGAGATTTTAGGATTTTGTTTGCAACAAGTGCAGCAATTTATGCAGAAAACTACAGTGTGGTGATTTACGTATGTCGAACTATGGTAGTTCCTTTCTACCGCCCCCCCTCCCCCAGGGTTTAAAATCTCCTGCCACGAGGTGGACATTCTCTTTCCTCTCCTGGACATCCTCTTCCCTCTCCTGGATGCTCCCTTTCTCTCCTGGAGTTGTTCTCCATTAAAGCTGTGGGACTTTGGTCCCGAGAAGAAAGAGCCCCTCTTGTCTTTTGCTTTTGTCCTTGTCAGTGTCACTGGGGTCCAGAGCTCGCCAAACTGATCCACCATGAGGCAAAAACCGACAAATGGCTCCACATGCAGAGCTCAAAAATTGGCCACATTTCTGATGGACTGGAGTGTTTGCCACAATTTTGGAATTCCCTATTCCCACACAGGTCAGGCAATTGTTGAAAGAATGCACCACACTCTAAAACCCATTCTAGGTCAACAAAAGGGGGAGTTCCCCAAGCAACACCTCTGATAAGGTAGAGCAAAGCTTTAGATGTCTTTATATTTTGAATAGATCTTTTGTAGGACCTACTCCTCCAATTTTGAGGCACTTTTCAAACAGCACACAGGCAAAACTGAAAGAAAATCCTCCAGTTTTGATTAGAAACCTTGAGTTAGGAGAAATTGAAGGACCATTTGCACTAATCACTTGGGGCAAAGGGTATGCTTGTATTTATTTGCACAGGTGCCAGACCTAAGTGGGTCCCCGCGAAGGACGTGAAACCGTCTCGTACACAAGAGCGCACCGACAATTCCACCAGCAGGGAAATGAGCACGCAGACGTGAGCCACATGGAGAAACTATGGTTCACGCCAGACGTTCCCTGTTCAACCTGTGAAAGCTACAAATCTTGAGTTTGATTGTTTATCTTTAGACTGTGAAAATGGTTTGTATCATAGAGCTCTTTCAGCAAAAGCATGGTGTTCGTTTTGTTCAAAAGAATTCTAAGATATCCAAATTTGTAAAAACTGAAGGTCAGAGGGACAGTTTAGTGCCCTATAGTTGGCCAGTCCCAGAACAAGTGCTAAAAGATTTGCTTGAGAACTGAAAGAGATGGGGAAGCTTTTGCCAAAAAGCAGCTAAACAGAAACATGGAGTTTGATCAAATGATATACTGGCGCATGCTGGTTTTGCTTGCTTGCTTTTGCAGTGCATATATGCGTGTAGATCAACCAAAAATGAATGTTTGCCTTGCTTTAGCCAAGTCAGCAGGCTCAGACACCATATGTTTGACCAATTGAGCCCAGACAAACCCTTGGTGACCTGTTTGGTCGGTGTGCCAGTGCCAGCCAAGGAATGGCCAATACCCAATCGTGACAAATATTGGTGTGAGGCTGCCAATGAGACCAATCCCATAACCAGCTGGCATCATTGGGCCCCTGATCTTCTTAGAGCACCTTCTGAACCTCAAGAATTGGAATTCTTGGCTCATTTCTAATGGAATTTTGAGCTGAGTTTCAGTACCAGGGAGATCCACAGTTAAATGTTACTCCCCATCATCCTGTGGACAGATACTCAAGTTTGTGGTGCAATTGTACTACCCCAGTGTCCCTTAAGGGTGAAACTGCTGACAAGCAGATGACCTAGATGAGTCCCCACGACAATTAGTAACAGAATATTGGCTCATTTGTGGAGGTAGAGCCTGACAGGGAATTCCTCAAAAATTAAAGGTGGCCCATGTAGCATCAGACAACTCACTGTGATAGCACGTATCGTTAAAAAAGCCATCAAGAGAAAACACAGAGAAAAAAGATTTGCCCATCATTATAAAAAAAAGTGTAATAGCAATTTCAGACCCTAGGGCCCTGCAAAATGAGTTACATCAAATTAATTTCTACGTCCACTTGCCTTGGGTGAGGCATTGAAACCATTATAGCGATTGGGGTGTTGGCAGGAGAAAGAAGACAGTGCTACTTGCATTGCAATTAGTGACATGATGACTGATGTTATTGTTGTCAGACATGCAGCCTTGAAGAACAGAGCAGCAATTGATTTTCTTTTACTGGCACATGGACACGGTTGTGAGGAATTTGAAGGATTGTGTTGCATGAACCTGTCTGATCCCTCTGAATCCATCCAGAGAAGCATACAAAAGCTGAAAGATTTGACAGCTCCAATAAAAAAGATGGTGGGTCATGGTTAAATGATTTGTTCCAAGGATGGAGCTTTGCACCTTGGCCAAAGGGAACTTTGTAGAATAGGTCTCTGTGGATTGGGTGTTTTGGTAGTGGTACTAGTAGTAATGCCTTGCATACATTGGTGTGTGTGACAAATGATGGACAACATGATCAAAGAAGGTTTTATCACACAAGAGAGAGAGGTAGGAAATGGATTCACAGAGAATTCTCAAAATCTCACACAGATGGTGGATGAAGGTCTAGACATGGAGGGAGGTTTTGAATTAAGACCTTGGAACAGGCGAGACTTTTTTGGAACAATGACTTGTAATTGCTATCAGACATGACTTTTGCCCTTTGAACTGACTGGACTTTCACAGCATTAAAATTGCTGTGTTGGAATATAGCAAGGCTTAATGTGAGCAAAAAGGATGCTTTAAGGAAGTAAGAAGCAGGTATACTATAGTAAAGCTATAAAATGCAAGGTAGTTAATAAATGACACGGATACAAAGGTTTCTGTTTAGTTGTACTGAGAGGGGGAATTGTGGGAATCCTTCAAATCAGGGGGTTTTGGGAAAGCTACAAAAGGCAGACCTCAGAGAAAGCAGAACTGCGGTTGGAGCTAAGCAGCAGCCATAGGATTTGTCAGCACAAGAGTTATAGAAGTAGAAAAGTAAGGAGAAATAGAAAAATGGCCTGTGTGTTAGTGCTTGGCTAGAATAACTCGCTAACCTTCCAAAAAGTATC
Source organism: Melozone crissalis (assembly GCF_028551555.1). Lineage (NCBI taxonomy): Eukaryota > Metazoa > Chordata > Aves > Passeriformes > Passerellidae > Melozone > Melozone crissalis. The sequence continues at coordinate 12,272,467 of NW_026535783.1, read as the reverse complement.
TCAGGCAAAATATTAGGAACTTCTCAGCTTAATAATGGAGCTCAGTGCATTGTGTTTTAAGGCTTGCAAGCAGGTATTGTATTCAAAAGAAGCAAGCACTGTTTTAACAAAAGGTACGTGTGCTTATAGTGGTTGGATAGAACTACTGTCAGTATGCTTCTGCTTTGTGTGATTGGTCAAAAAATTTTTCAAGTAAGCTGTGCCATTAAGTTCCTTGCCTGCTGCCACAGATGTCAGCTGCTGGCATCTTCCCATAGTCATAACCAGGTAATGAGACTGATGCTGGAAAACAAAGAGCTCGAGCCGCGTTCCTCAGCAGTCCCGTCCCGTTCATGATTTGTACAGAGACCCCCGGCCGGCAATAGTATATAGATGTTAAATTACATCCATGATAAATTAATAGGTATTGTTCCATTCATTTTGATATTTTTTCATTTCATATAGATTTCTATATTTTAATTTAATAAAGATTTGATTTCTTCCTCCAGCTTGGGAGAGTGAAGAATTACAACAGTGCAAAACCTTCTGCCCACACAGCAGTCAGCCCCCAGGCGTGTGCATGCACACCCACCCACTGCGCTTGCTCTTCTCAGCATCTCGGGCGTGCTGTTTGCACAAAATTGGGATGAATTTAACTCAACAGAGCCACGACTGGTGTGTCCAGCTTGTCATGAACACTCATGTGCCAACAAACAACACAGAGCTCTCAAATCACATGATCACAGGTCATTTCATTCTCACTGGGCACTGAGGAAGTCTTAAAAGCACCAAGGACACAGCAACGGGTTGGAAAACACTGGCAACATGGTACTGCTGGTATTCTCATGGAGGAAAATCTCTTGAATTTCTTAAGGTGGCTCTTGGATTTCTTAAGATGGGAGCTTTCCAAAAGTAGGAAAATTGCTTAGCACTGGCTGCCCAATTGTGAATGGTTTTCTTGACTTGGCAAAGCTGGGATGTTAACAATGGACTCCATCCTTGGTTCAAATCACCTGCCCTCACCTGCAGACAAAAGCACCACCACCAGCAGCAGAAGCTACTTCAGTCAATTTTCTCAAAAAGCTGTGTTAAATTTGGGAGAGGAAAAGAAAACACATCAGACACTGTGGAATAATGACAAGACTCTGAGGAACAGTACCAAAGGAAAGGGCAGCAGCTTCTCTCTGGGCCACTCCTTGTGCTCCAAGGCAGCCGGGCTGCCCTGGCTGCCCAGGACCCTGCGCTCCGCGGGCTCTGCAGAGCTGCACAGCGGGGAGGCAGCTTTGGTCACCTCAGCCCCTGGGCGGGAGTGGCTGCTTGCTCTGCAGGGCTGCCTGTGGGCAAAAGCAGGGTGCTGGCCTTCTGCTCTTGGCCCTAGCCTGGCCTTGCAGGGCTAATCCTGTTCCCTGTCTCAAATGTGCTAAAGACAGACTTGTTTGTTTCCAGCTCTGCACAGCATTGATTTGCACCGCAAAATACCAAAGGACTAAGGCCTGAACACCAGACCCTGACTGAAGCCTCCACAACAGGACCTGAGCCAAAGCTGCCCGCTAGATGATCTTTCCAACCCAATGTTCTATGCATCTGCTCCTTAACCAAGTATTACTGTCAAAAATATTGTTGCCTCCATTCACTGGTGAAGCATGTCTGCATCTTTCTGCATGAGGAAAATGGACAAGGCCACACCTGGCCTTGGTTCCTCCTTGAGCCCTGGGCAGGCTTGAGGAGAAGACCAAGAGGAGAATGAAACCAGCTGTGCCCCCAGCAGAAGCTCTGGCACATTGCTCGTCCAGCACGATCAGAGCCGGGCTACTCTCACAGCGCACTCGGGAGCCTCGTGGCCGGCAAAGGTGGAGGCACCGCAGCATTTCCCGGTTCTTGGCCGTGGCTCTGCAGGGCTTGGCTGGGACAGCTTCCCCCAGCTGATGTGCAGCTCTGGATGAAGGGGAAACCATTGGGGTACCTGGTGATGTATCTTCCTTAATCACCAGAGGCACCCTTTTGTAATAATGCTGAGGTTCATTGCTTAGCTTATTCTTTTCTGACTCTTTTTTGCACTTTTGCATTACAGTAAATTACACTGTTCCTTCAGCTGGTGTCTGCGTCTGCATCTCTGACCCTCCCCAATATCAAAACAAACACACAGCCAGTTTAGCACGAGACCTGCCTCTCTGCCAGCCCATCTCTTGGCAAACACCCCTGGCGGCCATCTCCACAAATGAAATTCCCACTTTGCAACTTCCTTTTCTGCAGGCAGGCGAGAAAAGGAGCCACTCCCAATTCGGGACACCTCCAAAAACCAGCTGCTTTCAGCAGTCACAACCCTGAAATATCAACCTCCTTCCTTAAGCTTCCACAGGGAGCTCCCACCAAGAGGCCTTTTGTCCAACGATACCCGCAGAAGAGCTCAAGGAGGGAGCAGTTTGAAACACAACTGCTTCAGAGTTTAAACCTGCCTTTATCAAATGAGAACACAGCAACATGTCCCCAAAGGAAAGCAGGCAGGAACGAGAAGCTCCTCTCCCACAACAACAAACTCTGTGCTTCCTCCTGTTCCAGCTGGAGAGTGGAGGCCATGGGCTACACCTCACTTTGGGAAAGAGCCCTGGGAATTGGCCTGATCTGGGAGGGCAGAAAAGGGAATTCTCCAAAAAGTAGGAAAAGACCCTCTGGAAGGAATAGATGATGACAATATTTCTGCAGAAAAGGAAAAAAAAGGATAATTGAAGCATTTCAAGAAGTGACGAGACTGAAATTGGTTTGCCAATATGACAACCCCAAAGTCTCTGTGCTGTGTCAGGAAGCTCAGGAATGAACCTGCAAGGCTTGCATAAACATCATTGGTGTCCGTGCCCCAGAGCACAAGCAGCTCCCCAACAAGACTTCAAGACTAAGGGACAAAGCTTCCCCCTTCAGCTCCCCACAGCAGCTCTAGGGAGTCTCTCTCCATTGCAAGATCTCCTTTGTCAGTCTACAGTGACAGGAGTTGGCTGCAGGAGGCATTTGCATTGGAGCTCTCCCCAGATGAGGGGAAGAAAAGAAAAAAGGTGATTCCTGAACAAAGAAAATAGTAACGCCGTTTGGGAAGACACCAGTGCCAGTTCACTACAACTCTAGGCCAGAAATGCTTTGAAGAAAGCAACATCCATCCGTGGGGCAGCACTTTGGCTTTGATATCCATGCTGACAAAATTGCTGCCCCTTCCTGCTGCTGTAGCTGACTCCAAATCACGAGAAATGCCCCAACTCGGCCAAAGACAGGAGGACATGCTGAGATGAAACCAGCTAGTCTGCTAAAAAGGAGTCCAAACTAATGTTTTCTAAGTCCCGCTTTTCATCCTTTCCCCAGCCGAGCACGAGCAATGTCCTTCCTCTCTGTCTCCGATGGTTACCCAGGCATGGGATGCAGCGTGGGGACAGAGCCTGTCACTGCTCCCAGTGCCCTGCCCTGCCCCTCCCTGCCTGCCTTGCCCTGCCCTGTCCTGCTGGAACCTGCTGTGCTGTGCCGTGCTGAGCCGAGCCTGGCCAGCGGTCACAGATTTCAGGAATGACCCTCCCCTGTGCCAGCCATCAGCGTAATGAACACACCACTTTCTTAGTTTGACTAATTAGAGAGTCTTTGTCCACGATTTTCAGTTTTAACAATTCAGGGAGCTTTTGTTTTCCCTGACAGAAGTACAGTTGCTGCCAAGGGAAGCACACCCAAAGACCAATAGTGACCCAGCCTTCCCTTTGCTTCCCTTTTCCTTCCCTCACTGCTACACAGCGCTCTCAGACCAGGACCTCAGTGCTGCCTCACCTGAGCATTTAGAGCTGCCTCCACACCATTCCAGGGGAAGTGCAGGTGCTCAGGATACTGAGGTTTTCCTAGCTTCTTGGGGGAAGGTGTTTGCTTCATCTGGACTTCTTGGCATTTCATCAGAGAAGCTAGGAACAGGCAAATTTCATCTTCACTGTGAGCTCTTCATTCTGCTTGTTCCCATGGAGCTTAAATGCCAACCTGAGCTCATCGTTCCTTTGGTACCCATAGACACCATCACAGCCCTTCCATGGCCTCTCCAGAGAGGAGCAGCTGCACATCTTCAGAGCAGCACTTGCCAGCGCGCAGCCCATCAGGGAGGGAAAGAGCTTCTACCCTTGCTTTCCAAGCAGCTCCTGGTTAATGACCCTTTCAAGTGTTTTCCTGCAGTGCTCTATCATGGGTAGATCTCAAGTGAGAAGCAGGTAGAAAGTGTCAAGTTGCCTAGGAAGGGGGACCTTGAAAACAGAAAGATTCTCTGCCTCATTTTCCTGTCCTCGCTGCAGATTTGGAGGGTGTTCTGGGCATTTTGTAGACAGACTCTCTGTAGGGGTACAAGGGCACGGTGAAAGATATTGCCTAACAAGTGGTCAGTCTTAGGTGCACTCTCCCCTTCCTTTGAATGAGCCAAACTGGGACTGTGATGGGACATTGCAGATGTTTAAGACTGTCTGCCCTGCAAATCAAGCCGTGCCATTGAAATGAGCTCTGTGTGCCCCACAACAGCTGCAGCTGAAGAATATGGCCTCACCCTCAAGGCTGTTTATAGAAGAAACTCACAGTACAAGTTTAGCATGTATGTCTACAGATCTGGACTCTTCCTGGGTGAATCCATTTTCTGTGGGCTTTTGTGATGAGAAACCAAATGTAGCCAAATCCCAAAGCTGCTGGGAAGATGCACAAAGCTGTGATTCTAGGGTGTTTGTGTGTGTGTGTGTCTCTGTGTGTGTCCATATCAGATTTCAAGGCCATGCTTTAATCTATGTACATGACAATTTGGATAAATATTTTTAAGAGGAAGAACTCGCTCCTTCAATCCCCTGGGAAGTCTGAATACATTTCTGGAATGGAGGTTGCTGTGTGCTTCCTGTGATGTTTGATCCAAGGCAGCAGTAGAGCTCTGCGTCCCAAAGACACATTGTGGAGCCTGACCAATGTGTTTGGATTCTTGCAGCCAGGCCAGACACTTCAGCCCCCAGCACTCCAGCTGCCAGTGCAGGTTCTGCAGCATGGACAGCCACAGCTGGCTGTGGAATACTCCTGGGAAAGAGGAATTGCCACCGCCGGATCTGGACATGGTGCTTGAGACACTGGAGGAGATGTTTTCTCCCTCTGCTTGGGCAACTTCATTGGGCAGGGGAGAAAGGGGCTGGACTGAGAACTTGTGAATGTTGTTGCATGGCTGAGAAGGCAAAGCTTCTTGAGTTCAGCTGTGAATGGACAAGGAAGGATTTGCTTGGTAAAGCATGACTTCCTTAAGAAGAGGGAATGAAAATATCATCCATGAGTAAGGATGGAAAGGTGTGAGGCTGTGTGTGCCAAGTTTGGGTGTTCCTTTTCCTGGGAAGAACCTCTGACGCAGGAGCATTTGTGGTGAGGAAGTGGAAGCTTTGTAGGTTCTAAGAGGCTTTGTTTGATGGGAAAGAAGAGAAGAGTGTTTGGAGAAGTGGCACTGAAGGCCCAGTGTCCCGGGCAGAGAGGGGCATGCCAGAGGTGCCTCTGTTGCAGCAGCAGATGTGGGCTGTGCCTCTTTTGGGTGGGAAGGCCAAGGCAAAGCAAGGGCTGGGCTGCAGCTGCTGCTGCTGTGTGAGCCCTGCCGTGCGTGTGGGAGCTCCCAGAGCCGTGGCTGGGGCTGGGCTGCAGCTGCAGCTTTCTTGTCCTCTCAGTAAGCTGCTGCCTGCAGTCCAGTTTCCATCTGGGAAATCCTCAGCTGGGCAAACTGGCCAGTCTTGCTGTCCATGTTGCAGAGCTCTTTCCCCTTGCTCTTGGGCATCTCTGTGGGAAGAGATGTGTGTTCCCATGCTGTCCCTGCCAAGCTGCAGCCTGGATGAGACTGCTGTGCTCAGGGCTGTGGAGGAAGGAGCACATCCCTTTGCCAGGAGCTGGTAGGACTCCTGCTTAGCAGCCATTCCATGTGTTCAGTGTCACCCCCATGTTCAACACTGTCAACTCTGACAGTTTTTGGACTGTGTTTGAGAAGTCAATTTTTCTGACTGTTGAAGGGCTTTGGGGCCCAGAGTTGTTGTTAGGAAGAAGGGATGAAGTGTGTGAGACATGGAGTTTTTGGACCAGGTGTTTTGTCTAAGTGGTGAGAAGGGTTTCTTCCTTTCTGTTTCTCGTTCAAGGGCAATAATACTGTTGCCCCTGAGTCTTCAGGAGGGGAGCCTGTGGGCAGAGCTGCAGCAGAGGGAGCTTTGCCTGGCACCGAGAGCTGCAGGAACAATTCCCAGGAGCCCGAGGAGCTTGGTAAGGACAGAGGTCCCACTGGTTTAGAGAGGGGTGAGATGGCTGCTCTGAGCCTGCCTCTGGCAGTGAGGTAGATGAGAAGGGTTGAGTTCCTGTCTGCAGGCTTGGTGCTTTCTGGTGCCTTGAGTTCAAATCCTGCACGGGCACAACCTGCCTGAGCCCTGCCCTCCACGCTTCTCCAGAGGCTCTGACACTGAGTCCTCTGCTGGGGCAAGAGAGCAGGGAATAAACCTGACCTTGTGGCAGTTGTGTCACCAAGCCAGCGTGTCCCAGTTTTGTGCTGATGTCCGTGGGGATAAGTTTGCTGCAGGATGTCAGTGCTGTGGAGGCAACCCTGAGTGACTCTTGAAGCAAGAGAGGAAAAGCCCAGCGAAAGGTCAGTGTAGAGATCTGAGCTTTTTGTCTCCAAGCATTAAATCCATGTATTGCCACTCTGCTGATAGCTGTAGTGAGATACATTAAAAATACAAGCAGCAGAAGCTCTGAGGCCAAGGAAATCATTAGTCACAAATCCAGGAGCTCAACAAAAATCTGAAATCACCCCTTAAAATTAGTGAGAACTAAAGGAGAGAGAGAGCATTTTGGGTCTGCATCCTTGAGCAAAGCTGGTGCTGCCTGCAGTCCTGTTAGGGAGCTCTTTCCTTCACAGCTGTGAGAAAGAGAATTCACTGCTTAGAATTATTAAATTTTAATACTGATAGGATAAAAAAAGACAATATTTGCAGCACTGTGGTGCTCGGGGCTAACACCCAAACAAGACCTGGTGCTAAGTGACAGTGTTAGCTTTATGGTGTTACTTTGCTGAGAGGCAAGTATATTCATGTGTTTCATGAATTTTTCCAGCATTCTTCGGAATTTTCTGATCTTTTGGGAACTCCTTAATTTGTCTGCTTCGCACTCAGGTTTACTGCATGACATCCTGTGCATCAGGTAAATATATTTTTTTTCTGCTTGTGTCTCCTTCCTGCTGTTTCACCTCCTCTGATAAGGCTTTAGTAGGTTCTCCCTAAATTTCACATGGTATTCTCTAATTGTCCTCTGGTGCTCTGCCTTGTGTCAGGGTTATTTTATCACTTGGACAGGTTGGTCAGTTGACAGCCTTACACTGATTTTAGTTACACACAAGCCTTTTTTCCCGTTATGTTTGCTAGAGTCTATAACACAGTACATTCATCACACAATTGTTTCCATAAATGATGCATAGATATTATATTCATTACACTACTGTTTCTATGAGCAAAACAGTGCAAACTTAAGCTGATAGATTGTGTTATATTACAAGCAGCAAAAAGAGTTCTAACTGATGCTATTTCTAAATACTTATAATCACTAACAATGTCCATAAGCTAATACATAAATGCCTAAGCCAATATTACGTGGTCATTTGTCACCCAGCTGTTCATCCCAGAGCTGGTGGTTGTTTTGGAGGAGCTGTGGCTCACTGCAGAGGGCAGGTTGTGGATGGCAGGGAACGGTGCTAGTTCATAACTCAGCTGCCAGCACCTTCAGCTTCAGCCATTTCAGTGAGGACTGACGTCTCTCGGCCAGCACAGAGAAAGAACCAGGCTGGGCTTCTTTGTGGCAGCTGGGTCTGTCTGTGTTTCAAGCTCTCATGGGGGCCCTTGGCCCTGTGAAAGTATCCCAATACACTGAGGGCTTTCAGTGTATTGGGATACTTCAAAACTTCAGAAGTTACAAACTTCTGGAAGGAGTCTGGCTCTTTGAAGAGCAGGCTACAAATTGCCAAGTGAGATTTTGCCTTTCGGCCCATCTTTTACAGACTTTGAGAGAAGGACAGTTACTTACAAAGGGACATATAATGCAGAGAGGCCAATATTGACCCAGTGTTCCCTTTGCTTCCCAGACTTCCAGATACTATGCCTTGTCAGGAGGGCTGCCCTGCATGGGAAGAAGGACCAGAGGGAGAGCCTGTGAGCATCAGACAGGTGGAATCCCTTAGTGTACACATAGATTTATGGATTTCTACAATTCTCTTTCTATATCCATATAGTTGCATTTATAGATTTACAGAGGTCTGTTTATATGTGCATATATATACATCTATATAGTTAAATTGATCTCTATTGTTCTAGATGGGATAGAATTAGTTACATTTCTAGATTTTGAGATCTACATTTATACATTAATAGAGTTACATTTAGATGCCTACATTTAGGCACCTACATTTAGATGCTTAAATTTAGATGCTTAGATATAGATCTAGAAATATGCTTAGTTATTTAGTTAGAGGTATGTGGAAGTTTAGATGCATAGATTGAGCTGTGTAAGCCCAGGCTGCATTTTTACCTCTTTCCCTCCTCGGCTGCCTTTTTCACCTCTTGCTTTTCCCCCGGGGCCCCCTGTGTCCCCTGTCCCTGTGCTGGGTCCGAGCTGTCGGCCGGGCCGGGCGGAGCAGCACTTCCAGCCCCGGCTGTCCCTGGAGCGGTGGGAGCTGCCGCTGCCCCAGGCCCTGTCCCCTGAGGAGCTGCAGAAGGACGGTGAGACAGAGGGGGCTGAGGGGGCTGAGGGGGCGGTGGCGCCGAAGGGACGCTGACCCTGAGCTGCTGCTGGGGCTGAGGGCTGTGGGGTAGCCGAGGGCCATGGTGGCCCTGAGGTGACAGGGAAGTGGCACAGGATGACAGGCCAAAACTTCCCATGCATTTCTTCATCAATCTGCAGAAATGTTAGGTAAACAATTTGCTATTCCCTTTACTGATGCTTCTAGTATTGCGTGATCCTGTCCTGACCGGTCAACGAGATGGCATTGGTTTAGGCATGGTGTTAGCCCTAGGGGTACTCAGCCCTCGCAGTTATGGCAAATGGATGTAACTCATGTAGAAGAATTTGGTCAGCAAAAATTGGTACATGTTTGCATTGATACCTATGCTTGGGTTTTTTGGGCTACTCCCTTAACAGGTGAGACGTCATGTTGAGAAATATTTGTTCAATTTCTTTGCCATATTAGGTATCCCCTTAGCAATTAAGAATGACAATAGTCCTGCTTGATGTTCCTTAAGATTCAAAGGTTTCTGTAATTTATGGGGTATTTGACATGACCCTGGTATTTCTCACAATCCTACTGGACAGGCAATTATTGAGCGTGCCCATCAGATGTTCAAGGACATGCTGCAAAAACAAAAAGGGGGAACTGCAGGGTTATCCCCTGAGGAAAAAACAGCTAAAGCCAATTTTGTGCCTAATTAGCTCAGAACAAAAGAAGATAGGGAAGATGCACCTATTCTTGTGCATCATGCCCTCACACATAATCCAAGATAGGAATTGCCTGATGGCATTCAGGTCATGTTCAAAAGTCCAGGAACAGGGTGTGGCAAGGACCAGCTACAATCAAATGAAGAGGAAGAAGTTCTATGTGCTTACTTACAGATAAAGGCATTTGTTGGATTCCAGCCACGTGGACCTTCACTTCCCTCACAAGTTGTAAATCAGAGAGAAAATGCTTGGTATCAGCATAGTTGGGCATGTAAACCATGGCTTAAGGTTCATTGTATCCAGTGTAACTAAAAAACTTGGGGACAAATTTGTGAAGAACATAATTGCGTAGTTGTCCGAGGATAAAAGCAAAAATTTAAGCCTCTCAACCTAATATGCAATAACTGCTCTTACACACTTAACACTAGTACCCCGAGAATGGCATTAGCTAAATATTTAAGGCATAATTGACGAAGATATAAGAGTTTTCTCTAAGATGTATCTTTGATAGAAATATAGAAGCAAAGATTGTTACTGCAATTGCAGTTTAAACATGCTTTAATTGCTGTAGTAAATCAAATTGTGCTAGAGAGCAAGATAATAGCTACAGAATGTAGAGGAAGAATAGCAATACCACAAACACATCACTTGAGAGATTTGGAGTGAGAACAAGCTAAAGCAGTTTGGGCAAAGCGCAGGCGTGACGGACCACAAGGGTGACAATGGCACCAGTCTGGCAAATATTAACAACGTTGCTTAGTGGAGTGATTAAGGAAACGCAGGGGGTATACAAGATAAAAGCGAGCTAAAATGAAGGTTCCATAGGCTAACAGAACAAGGCAGGAATCTTTCTGCCTATCACTAGCTCCACCTTCAGATCCATTTGGCACCTGTTTCATTGGAATTCCTTTAGACTCAATGGAAGAATTGGGAAATTGGGCCAGAGCTCAAATTTATGGCAACTTGAGTAAGGCCTGTTCAAATTGGTGCACTAATCAAAATGGGATGATCACAGAAATTTGGTGTGAAAAACAAAGCATCCCTAGAAATCCGTTAGGAATTCAGGCATTTACAATCGTTCAAGGTTTAAATACTACAAGTCAGTGACCACAGGAATTAGATATTTTGGGATCAGTGCCAGGAAATTACTCTTTGTTCTATGAGTACCACAGGGGTAAAGAGCTGATTAGGGAGAAATCAGGAAAACCCGGTGATGATGGCACTTGGATATCTCCTGTTTCTTCCTGGTATTACAATACCACGGCAGACTGTGCCAATTGGACATGGTTGTATCCCTAAAACCAAAATCTGCAAGGATGTCACCTCCTGGAGTTTTTCTCATTTGTGGAGAATAAACTTAGCCTGCGATTCCTGAGAAAGCATGAGAAGGACTGTGCTATTTTGGGAAATTGACACTGTTTGCCCCTAGCATTCAACCGATGCTTGACATCAGGCACAAATTCCAATGTCCAAAACGTAGTGTGCATCTATTAGGCTCAGACTGTAAGGATAATGTAGAATTGTAGAATATGCCTTTGGTTATACTGGCATCACTTTTTACACCAGGAGTAGCTTCATCACAGGCCCTTACACAAGTCAAAAAATTGGCTTGTTGGACAGACAAACCAATTAACATTACATCTGCAATACTGAATGAGCTTGCCACTGATATAGGTAGAATACGCCACGCTGTATTACAGGATAGGGCTGCAATAGTGTTTTTGTTGCTAGCACAGAGAGATGGGTGTGAAGATTTTGAAGGGATGTGTTGCATGAATATCTCTGAGCACTCTGAATCTATGGACAAGAAAGTGTCATTGCTTAAGGAGAAGGTGATAAATCTGACAGTTGTTTTGAATTCTTTGGATGAGTGGCTAAAATCCTGGGAAATAAGAGGCTGGCTCAAGGACTTAGTATGCTTTGGTATTAGGTATTCTTGGCTATGTAATGAATAAATAATCTTACATATTATTGGCTTTGTATTTCATTCTTTTTTCAGTTCTGCTAATAGTGCCTTGCTTACTCTGCTGTGTGCAAAAAGAAATTGACCGTGCTTTTAAATCAGTCTGGCTTGTGCAAAAACAAAAGCGGGGAACTGTTGAACATATTTTGCAGGTGGAGGAGTTTTTGCAAGACAACGGCCTTATTGAGCCGATGCACAATCCAGCCTGCTTGTAATAATGGACAATGAACACATTCACAAAGAATGAATTATGGACATATTCAGAAATGGGATCGGTATATCCTTGAAGAAGACACAAGAAGAAGAGTCATCAGGACTCAGCACGTTTGTCAGCAAGCTTGGGAAAGTGAGCCATGGGGGGGCCATACAACCCCAGCAAGATGCATGAAAACTTAGATAATCCAATCAGCATTCTATTTTAGAGGTGTGAACAGCTAGGTTTAACCAATCATATATTAGCTAGAGAGGTGTGGACAGTAGAGATTTATTATAAATAGAGTCTTTTTAGGAATAATAAATTTAGCTTCACTTGATCATATTGGTTATGGTGTGTGGCCCATGAACCTCTGCACCCCGCACTTAAGGGCAGGTTGGTGTTGCCCAGGAAATGTACACATCTGGAGAAGTGCCCTTGGAAGAGAGGGGCTTGATTGCCAAGGAAACTGCTTCCCCAGGAGCCCCCAGTGAGACAGGTGCAAGTGTCTCCATTTGACTTCCTGTGTTTCCTTCAGTCCTCGCACTTGGCTGAGGGGCAGGGGAAGGATGTGAAGAGCAGCTTTGGCATCTGCCTGGGCCTGCAGAGACCAAGCCAAGCACCTGCGGCAGGGTTTCTTGCCCGCCTTTGAGCACAGGTCTGAGTCCTGTTTGTCCAGCCAAGTGCCCCAAAGCTGTCTTGGGGAGCTGTGAATTCAAAGGCCTTGATGCACACATTCATGCCACCTCCCCTATCTGGTGAGTTTTAACTCTTGGCAAGATGTGTTTGCCCCGTGCTTGCTGGAAGCTGCTCTGCTCCAGAGCCAGCAGTGAGCTGGGCTGTGCTGGCCTGGCACCGTGGAGAGTCCTCCCCTGAGCACTTGGCTGGGCTTGGCGTGTCCCAGGATGTCTTAGACACTTGGGGAAATGGATTTGTTCCAATCAGAGGCATTTGGGGCAGGGTGAGGTAGCCCCAGAGAACTTGGAAGCATGTCCAGGGGCCCTTGCTGACACGGCACAGCACGGTTACCATGGAACGGAATGGAACAGGGCCCTTTGTGACACGTGGTGAAGTGGCTGCTGGCGGTGACGAAGCAACGCCACAGTGCTCGGTGCTCGTGAGAGGAGAGGACGTGCCAGAGCTGTGCTGTGAGGAGCCCCACACAGCCAGCTCTTTGGTCACTGACCCACAGCATTTCCAAGCCATTTCTCCTGTGGCTGGCCTTGTGGCCAGACTGCGGGACTTCCTTAATCACAGCTTTTCCCAGGCATCTGGCTCAAAGGTGCCCTAGAGGCCAAAAAGTGGGATGGCAGACAGAGTGCTCAGGCTCTTCAGGGTGCTTCGGGGCAAGAAAAAGAAAGGGCCTGCAGCCTCCCCAGCGAAGGAGCCTGCAGAGCTGGAGAAGTTGCAGCCAGTGCAGGACGGTGAGTGGCAGAGCCTGTGGCCGCCCTTGCCCCATCCCATCCCTGCCCCTATGGATGTCCCCACAGATAGGACGTAAGAGGGGCTGGGGCTGCCCCTGCTGGCCGTGCTCTGTTCCCTTGGCACCCGGTGGCTGTCCCTGCCTGGGCCGTGCAGGGCTGGGCCGTGTTCTCCGGCCTCTCCCGCAGCCCCTCAGCTCTGGCTGCCTTTTCTCTTTCCCAGATGCAGGCAAGGATGGGACACTGGAGCGGGACCCCACTCGCGGCTGCTTCCACAGACCAGCGCAGGTACCTGTGGCCATCCCCACCTGGGCTGGGCCTTCTGGCACTGCTGGGCCCAGTGCCGCGCTTGAAGCAGACCATGGAACGTTCCCCTCTTCCTGCCCTTCTTTCTGTTGCAGATACTGCTGAGGTTCCTGGGCCTTAGGCGCAGAAACACCAGCGCCGCAACAACCGAAGGCCCGGCCGAGCTGCAGGCAGAGGCTGATGTCACCTCAGCCTCCCCGGAGCGAGCAGCAGACTCTGTCAGGGCAGTGGCTGAGGGCAGGCCGGAGGCTGTCACGGCCCTGCAGGGTCTGCACTTGAGCAAGCACGGTGCCAGCGCCCTGTCGGTTGTGTCCAGGCACCTGCTGAGCGAGTGTGGGGACAGGCTGCACCTGGAGCTCTGAGACCACGTGGAGCTCAGCAAGGAGCCCTCGCTGGTGAGAAGGGGCAGTGGCTGATATATACTTGGAACATGAGGTGGTAGAACAGGAAGGCCATCTTGCAATGGTGCCTGCTGTATCTGAAGTGAAATGGGCACCTTTGTGGCTGGGGAGCTGCGTGGGCAAAAAGGACGCAGGGCTGGCGGCCTTGAGCAGCTGAAGATGAGGCAGCGTGTGGTCAGGGGGCCAAGAAGGCCAAGGGCGTGGTGGCTGTGCCAGCAGCAGTGGGGCAGCAGGAGCAGGGCAGTGAGCGTGGCCCTGTGCTGGGCAGCGCTGCGGCCACAGCTGGAGTGCTGTGTGCACTTGTGGGCCCTGGGGAGCAGAAAGTCATGGAGGGGCTGCAGCGTGTGCACAGAAGGACAGGGGAGCTGGGCAAGGGGGTGCAGCACAAAGCCAGGGAGGAGGTGCTGAGGGAGCTTTAGCCTGGACAATGGGGGGGCTTATGAGGCACCTTCAGGCGGACTTCCATAAATCGCTGCCTTAGATTCATAGATCCAAAGCTCAGCGCAAGGCCTGTTTCCCTTCCAGACATCCCCTCACTGCATCCAAGTGCTTTAGACACTGGTGTGAGTAACACTTTCGTATTTTGTTGATTTGTTTTTTTGATAGAAGAAAACCCTGGTGGAATTTCTCCTTCTCCAGGGAGCAAGGGAGCTTTGTCTCAGTCTTTCCTGCACTTTTACAGCACTGCAGAAATTCTCCTAGAATTTTAGTTTTCAAGGAGGCAGTTCTGGATAATGCAGTATTTTTGCACAAGAACACATAGTTTGGGGCAGGGATGTTGGTGCAGAATGAGCTGTTCTGGCGCCAGACCAGCCAGTAGGGCTTGCCCATCATTTTCCAGTCAACGGCTCCCATGTCTTTTGGCAGCCCAGGGAATCAGTGTGTGCTGTGTTTGGGCCTTGAGCAGGAAATCAATCCGCTTAAATTCCAGCTGGCCCTCAGAGATTAGAGGAACTGGGAAGGGCTGGGCTGCATTTCTGATTCCAGCCACTTTAGCACCATCAGTGTGGTCAAGTGCAAGAGAAGAACTTGCCTGAGCACAGATGCACAAAGAGTGCAGTTCTTAGTGCAGTGCTCTGAGTCTCATTGGATTCCATAAGGACCCACATGTTCCCGATTCCCCAAGAGTGTGGGTTACTGAGGCAACAGGAGAGGAACTTCAGGATGGCTCCTGATTGGGGCACTGCAACCGAGTGTTGATGTGTGTAGCGACAGAAAGGACATTATTGATTCAGGGTGACCCCCACGTGGCAAAAAATGTGCTTTGACTCTGTGATTTAGAAGTTTAAACAAATGCTTCATTAAGCTACATTATAATACACTAGTACTATGTTAAAACTATACTAAAGAAATACTATACTAAAAAGATACTAAACAAAAACTAGTGACTGTGTCCATACAGTCTTTTATCTAATTAGCTAATCAATCTAAACAACTATCCCTAAAATGCAATTAACAAGTCACTTTCAGTAAACAATCACTATACACATTCTTCATGTACTAAACAAAAAGAACAGCAAGTAGAGATAATAATTGTTTTCTCTTCTTCTCTAAGTTTCTCACTACCTTCTCTTAAAAAAAACCTAGCAGAGAGAATTATATCTCTCTCCAATGAAAGGATGTAAATCCCACAGTATAGTAAAGAGAGATTATAAAAGTGAGATCTGTCTATTTATCTATCTATTTGAATCTTCCTGGCTCTGCTCCAAAGCAGTGGAAGATGCAATGCTCACCTAAACGCATCCCTTCAGGAGAGACAAACAGGACATGGCACAAGCAGAGGGAGGCCCTCACCAGACCCTTGAGAAATGCCACACCTTCCCTGTCAGCTGCCTGAGAGGCTCTTGCAGCTTCAGTCCCAGATGGCCCCTGATTGTAGGGCCAGGGCCACTTTGGAGTCTGTGCCTTCCCTTGAACAGAGAATGACCCAGCAGAGCAGCAGCCCAGTGCTTTGGGAAATTGTGAGCCCAGCAGTCTTTGAGTCTTGGCCCACAAAGGTCCTATGGGAAGCTGAAACCCATCTTCTCTTGCTTTCTGTGCAGGTGCTTCTAGAGAGAGAGCAGGAGCAGAGTGCTTCATCAGAGACACCATGCCAGACTCAGGGAGAGCTGTTCCCAGCTCTCAGCAGGAGGAGCAGCTCGGGCAGCAGGTGGAAGTGCCACAGGAGAAAGACCAGGTAAGCCTGACTGGCCAGGGCACAGAGGGAAGGGCAGGAAGAAGGGCATAAACAACAGCTCTTGGGACTGAGGAGGCCAGGAATCCCACAGGCACTGGAAGCACAGAGCCTTGGAATCTGCAGAGATCAGCCCTGGGACAGGACGTTTGCAATGGAGGCAGATGTGGGTAGGGAAGCAGAAAGAAGTGGCTGAATCAGTGTGATTTTGAGGCTAAAAGAGGGAAAAGCTGAGTCTGATGGCAGCTCCCAGTCACTTGCTCTGCATTTGTTTGCACAGAACATCCAGGTAGAACCACAAGCAGAGCTGCCCGAAGCTCAGAGTGACATGGCAGTGAAGAGGGGGAATGAAGACATCCAAGAGGAGAAGAATCTCCCTTTGCAGAGGGACAGTCAACAAAAACAGGTGAATGAAAGAATGGCAGCCACTCCACTCATGAAAGAGAGTCCTTTCCATTGTTGTTTACAGAACATGGACAAACAGGTGCCGGCACAGCTGCAGGAAACTGAGGCTAGGATCAAGGCAAGGAAGAAGAGGACAGATGAAAAGATTAAAATCATCAAAGAGAAAATTAATTGCCTCCTTCAGGAGCAAAAGGCTCTAGAAAAGCGAGTGAAATATCAATAGGCACTGCAGTCACTCAACGGTGGTTTCTGCCCTCCTTGCCTTTGCAGTGCAGAGCAGCAGGGGGGTGGGGTGTTGCCTCTGAGTGCCATCCTGATGAGGCCTCTGTCAGAGCTGCTCTCAAAGAAACTTCCTGCTCTGCTGAATCTCAGCTGATGCTCTAGACAGTGGCATTACTCCCCTGGCCATTTAGCTAGCAGTCATCCCAATGAACTCCTGCTGGCTTCTTCCAGGTGACCTTGTTTCTTGAGGTGTTTTTGCAGGTGAACATGGTCATTCACATAGATTTGGAATAAGAGCTACAAGCTCTCTGTATCTGTTGTTAATCTGCTCCCGTCCTTTACCTTCTTCCCAGTCAATGGCTCCTGGCTGACAGGGACAAGCTGTAGTCTCTGACTGCTTTGTTCTGTTTGACTTCAGGTGGAAGGTTCACCATCCTACCTGGCAGCCTGCAGAGAGTTCCAGCAAATGACGGGCAACCAAGAGCCCCGAAGCTGGCATGAGGCCCAGGAACAGTACCATCCAGAGATGCTGCAGGATAAGCACGTCCCAAGGAAGGTGCAGAAAAAGAGAATTTCATGGCAGGAGGTAGAACATTAGAATGAGGATCTGCAAATGTATCTGCAAACCTAGGAGGGGGAAAGGAATCTTTGGGAGGAATTGGAGCGGTCGTTGCTGCAGTCATCCTTTAGAACAAGAAAGTGGCTATGAACTTGAGTAAAACCAGCCTTTGGCTTTGAGCATTTGGTTTCACAAGTGGACATCCAAAGCAATCCAGTTGAAGAGCTCTGCATGTGGCTGACAGCAGCTTCCTAAGGGCTTGCATTTCAAATGGCAATCTCTCTTGCATTTCAGGGCAATCTCTGCCACACCTTCCTGACATCAACTCGTTTCTTCTCTCAGATCTACACCAACTCTGACACTGAAGCTGCTGCAGCAGAGCCGTCCCAAGGAGCCTTTGCTCCCCAGCCGAAGACGTGGAGCCTGAGCACTTGGTTCACCTCCCGTGCTGACCCAGCTGCTGCTCAGCAACTGGAGATGGCGGGTGACTCCCTGGAGCAACACAGTACGTCTGCTATCTTTCTTATCTGAGGGACAGTGTATTGTGTGCACATGTCAGCAGAGCTGTACCAAAGGGTTCTCCTCACTTCAGTGTCACAGAAGTGCTGGCATTGCTCCAAGGCAACAAGAGAGAGCTCTGGGTGTTCCTGCTGCCTCTGAGGGCAGCTTAGACTGGCTGGAGTTTGCCTGGGCTTCCCTCTCTGCCGAAGGCAGAAGCAGGAATTGTTCCTGCATTAGCAGAAGGCTGTGACTGCTTGGGTTCTAGCCACTGGTAGAAGCCCTGCTGAGATCAGTCTCTAGGAGAACAAATCAAGCCCTTTGTGATTCTGCAGCACAACCCAATGAATCTGCTTCTTGCCTGTAACAGCTGCCAGTGCTGTGCTCTCAGATAAGACCTGGTAGAGTTGAGAAGAGAGCCCAGTGGATTCTGTGTCTACCATCACCTGTTGGGACAAAAAGGGCACTGATCCACACCTCGGTGGGGCTGATCTCAAAGCCCATCCTGTTGTGTCCTGAATGGGGGCAAAAGCTCGTATGGGGCTCAGGCTGGCTCTGGCTTCTTCCCATCAGTGTCTGTCAGTGCTCAAGCTTGGGCTTTGCCAGCCTTGTTGTGGTCGCTGCCCTGCCCCTGGGGGCTGGAGGGACTGCAGAGGCTGGAGCCTCCCTTAGCTGGGAGGGTCCCGCTGCCGCCCGGCTGCTGCAGCGCGGAGCTGCCTGAGGCAGCAGCCCCTTCTCTGGGCCGGCTTCTGCCTCGCACGGCCTGGACTCACAAGAGGGTCAGCATCTGCTCTGGGCAGCTCTCTGTGTCACAGGGGTGCCTGAGGAGCACTGCTGTCCTCTGTGCCCGTGCCCGCCGTGCTGAGTTGGGAAGATGGGGACGTGTGCGGTGCCAAGAGGGCGAGTGCAATGGGAGCGACTGATCCGCGTTGTCAGGGTGAAGAGAAGCGGCGTGGTTCTTCACGCAGGGCACGGGCAAGGGCGTCTTTGAGCTCAGCCTGCTCATAAAGGGTGAGGGTCTTGATGCTGAAAGCCCCGTCGCAATTGGTTCTGGCATGAGCTGCTCTGGTTTACAAACGCCGAGGCATTCTTCTTGCAAACTGCTGCAAGGTGGAAAAGATGGAAATACTTTGCAATATTCCTCCTGTTCTGAACTTGACATCTGTTCAGATCAATTGATTCTGGATGTCCAGGTGCATTTAATCTTAGCAAGTAGGAAACCTTTTCTAAATCTCGCAGTCTTTATTCCCAAGAAAACAAAGGCACTGTTAGATCCAGCTCTCCTCAATGTTTCTAGATGACAAACTTACTTGCCTTGGTAGGTATTCTCTTCTGGTCTCAGTCTCCTCTGAGAGGAGACTCCTCTGCTGTCAAGAGGTCTCTCACTTCAAAGGATGCAAGAAATCAGTCTCTGTGCCAGCCAGACTTGTGCTGTGGATGTGCTGTTCTTTTCTTGTTGTTCCAGTTCCTGTTCCTGTTGTTGTTAGCCAGCTCAGAGCTGGCTAACCAAGGGAGGGCTCAGAGCCCCAGACAGTGGGGCTGCCTTTTGTATCTCCGAGAAGGTGGGATCTCTGCTTTAAAGTGAACATCTTGCATTTTGTTTCTCTCAGGGAGAATGGTGAAGATGGAAAATCCCATCATCAAATACATTGAACTGGAAAATATTGGCAGTGGGTGAGTCCAAGCAATGCTAATTTTACATAACTATGCATCAAGTGTTTTGCTGGTGGAATAGGTATCAGGCGTGAAGTCAGACAAGCTGCAAATGTGTTCAGGCACTGGGCTTAGGTTGTCGGAGCGGATCAGAATTTCTAAGTGTGCTCAGAAGGCATTGTCAAGGACATCTCCATGCTTCCAGTGTCCTGCAGGTTTTAAGCATTTACAGCACAGATCTCCTGTGTGTGCTGGCTTTCAGTGCAAGATCTAAATGGCTTCTCATTTCTCTGCTTCTCTTTTGTTTCTAGGAGTTTTGGAGAGGTTTTTAAAGCACTCGACACTGCCTCAGGAGGAGAGGTAAATATCAAGAGCCCCTGCAGACTCTGCTGCTGTTGAGGGGCTTTCCCTTCTGGTGTGAGCTGGGGCTGGAGCTTTGGCTAGAGCTGAAAAGGCACAAGAAGCACAGACTGGTGCCAGCCTGCAAAATACATTTGGCACTTTGTCCTCCTCAGTTGCCGGAAGGCAGGCACGCAGGGCAGCGCTTCCTTTCAGACAAGGACGCGCTCACTCGCTCTCCATTGCTAAAACAAAGGTGGTGCCTTAGAGCACCTCCCTGCTCTTTGGGGCTACAGCTTCAGAGTCCTGAATTCTCGATTCTGGCTGCCAGCAAATCCATCGGAAAGTTACTGGTAGTTCATTAGCCACCTGCAGTGCTGCACTTGGCAATTGCACATAGGGGGAGATCTGCAAGGTGCCCTAAAAGCCCTAAGCCCTGCCCATAGCCCAAGATATATCCACAGAATATTAAGGCATGGATTAATGTCAGGGTCCGTCCTAGGGGACAGATGACCTGATGGTTCGTAGGAATGATCTCCGAGTGCAAAACACCAACACGGTACAAGGGGGTTTGTAGTGATAATCAGATCAAATGCAGTTTTATTGGAATAACTACAGCAAAAATGCAATAGAGGGATTAAGGGAAAGAAAAAGATAGAGAGAGAGAGAGAGAGAGAGAGGAGAGAGAGGGGATATAGCTACCAACGCAGAGACGAAGTCCTTTGGTGCAGTCCAGCCGAGGTTCCGCCTGCTACGCTGGGGAGATCTCAAAGGCTCTAGCTAACTCAGAGGATTTTATTACTGAAGATTGTGACGGGGGGAAACAGATACAATAGGGAACAGAAGTATTGAAATAACTACAGGTAGTCCATGTTCTCAGCAGTAAATGAGCTGGATAGATGTAACAGGTAGTCTACGTTCTTAGCAGTAAGCGAGAGCCATTGTTTTCTGGCTCCAGTGGTCACAATCTGCAGGCAAACATCTCGCTTCAGCCAGCTTGCCTCCCCCACACACCTCCGCTGGGCTGGGGGTTTCAGTCCCAGTCCTTGATGGAGAATCTTCTTACATCTCAGTCTGTCTGTCACGGTGGTTGTAAAACAGGTGAGGGTGTTGTGTGGGAGACCACCTGAAACTCAGGAGAAGTCCAGCCAGGCCGAGAGGTGGGACAACTTCCAGAGCTGCTATTGTTGCAAACGGGGCATGATGCCCTCTTCTTAGCATACAGCAAACACACTTGTGAAAACAATAACTCAACAGTGAGCTTTCAGGTCTCAGGGCCCGTGGCGTGTGACTTTTCTCCTTCAGAGCCAGATATAGACGGGGGGGGGGGTCTTCTCTTCAGTGGTCTCCCAAGGATGATCGTGAGGCAGATGAGGGAAAATTATGACATACTCTCACAATTCCTTCTTCTGAATCCTAGAAAGAGCAGCAGAGATTGTGGTCAGAGGTTTGTGGGTGATAGTTGAGACACAACTGTTACCAAGTAGGCAAGGCATAATGTCAGTGGCCCCACGTGTCTTGTGCCCCCAAGGCAGCAGAGAAATGGGCTGTTGGAATGTCAGTTCCTAATTACTGCAGTGCCTAATCACCAGGCAGTTTGGCACAGCTCAGCTGTGTCATTGCAAAATCACTTGCTCCATGTGCGTTGCTGTCTCCTGCCACCAACTGCTCAAGTTACTGATTTTCAATGTCATTTTAGGTGGCCATAAAGAAAATAGATATTCAAGGACCGAGGAGGATGGAACGAAGCGTTAATGAAATCCAAATCATGAAGAGGCACAGGAGTCCCAATGTTGTGAATTATTTAGACAGGTGAGTGGTTATGGTCTTATCCCATGTGTGCATTTACATACAGCAAACATGAGAGGTTAAAAACCCACTTTGGTCAGTGGCAGAAAGTAGAGCTGTTAATTTTTATTTATTTCTATCTCTCTACTCATCTCCAATGGATGAGAAGAGAGTGCATCCTGTCTGCATGAGTCTTCCCTGGCACACCTAGTTTGAAAATTATTCCAAAATTATTCAATACCTGGATCAGCTGTATCTTCCTTAGTCATCAGCCTCGAAGTTTACTGCCTCCACATATTTTTGGGATTGATTTTTTCAAATTTCTGAAGTGCTGATGAACCGTCATAAAATGGATTTCCCTTGGATTGTTGCCCCTCTTTCCATTGAAGGGCATGCCAGGAAGACTAGGTGCTTCTTTCCAGAAACACCATGCCTGACAGGTTTTTTATCTGGGCTGTTTCTAAACTGCATTTTTCACTTGTTAGCCATCTAAGACATCTCCTTTTTCACAGCGGTGCCTGTCTCCTTGAGACTGCACAGATTGCAAACAATGCACAGCCAAGAGGGAATATCTATTCCTATGATTCTGTCCTTGTCACAAAGGCATCTGGAAATAAGAAACCTGGAAGCAGAAATCAACGTAGCCATGCATGCTCATCTCCAGGGCCTGGTTTCCTTCTTTCAGCTACCTTGTGGGTGAGGAACTCTGGCTGGTGCTGGAGTACATGGACGGAGGCACCCTGAACGATATCCTCAGCACGACCTCCCTGTATGAAGATGAGGCAGCAGCCATCAGTCGGGAGGTCAGCAATCCCATCTGTGTTTCCAAGGGCTTGGGCAGGATTGTCTGGGAAACAGGGGCTCTGACCTGCAGTGATTTCCTGTGCCAAGCTTTGGTTCTGTGTTGCTGCTATGCTATGGGCAAGTAAAAGCATCTCAAGTGAAAGGCCTGCCAGTGCCCCTGCACTCCCTGTACTCAGTGCCAGTACTCTTCTCTCCTGCTGTTGTATTCTCGCTCTGGCTCATGTCTTTTATTTGCTGTTCTCCACCTTGCCTCTCTAAATGTTTGCCTGGAGTCTGTCTTCACTGCATTCCTTGCCTGTGAAAGCAAAGGTGCTGGTGGCTTGATTTGAAATGATCAGCAAAGAAAAAAGAGACAGACTCGTTTCTCTCAGGCCTCAGCATACAAGGACAGGAGTGCAGTCAAAATGCTCTTTGCTTCTGAGCATATGCACTGCAGCAGCAGTCATCCTGACTGGTTTGCATCCTGGCTGTTGCTCTTTCAGAAGCTGACATGCCTTTCCTCAGAAAGGTCCTGCTCTGCAAGTGTTGGAGCACCAAGCACTTCCTCTCAGTGGCACTGTGTTCTGCCATTACTGCCCATTTCCCTGGAGAGGGAATCTTTTGGATTCTTTGTTGCCTTTCTTATGGGATGAAATCACATCACTCATTTTTGCCCTCCTCTTTCTGTTTTCTCTCTCAGTGCCTGCAAGGACTGCATTTTCTTCACACAAACCATGTGATCCATAGAGATGTGAAGAGTGATAACATCCTTCTCAAAACCGATGGTTCTGTCAAGCTGGGTCAGTGTATTCTTGGTCAGGAGCAGCATTTCAGGGATGTGGGTGTGGGGCTGCTTGGAGTGACAGCCAGCTCCCCAAAAATGGTGCTGGTGGCAGCACAGGGACACCCACTGTGAGCTGAGGGCACAGTTGCAACGTGCACAGGGATAGGAGAAGGAACAAGCAGTCAGGAGTGGCCTTGCTCTGTGTGTGTCCCTTCCCGAGGGAGGGAGTTACAAGTCTAAAGCTTCCAAAGAACAAAAGACACTGCTGGAGACAGTGTAAAAAATGGGGGGAGTTTAAAAGTCGCCAATGCCAGGAGATTCAACAGCACATTTTCAAACACTTCTACTGGGGAATTCTTTGGCTTGCTTTCCTAATTGCACAGAATTCAAATAAAAACAGTCTTTTGCTTTCTCCTCAGGTGATTTTGGCCTCTCTACTCAGCTCAGCCCTCAGCAGAGCAGACGGTGCTCGGTAGTCGGGACTCCTTGGTGGCTGGCGCCCGAAGTGCTGACAGGTCAACCATATGGTCCCAAAGTGGACATATGGTCTTTTGGAATTGTGGGGATTGAAATGATAGAGCAAGAACCTCCCTACTGGAACCAAAGTCCCATCACGGTAAGGAGCAAATACTCACTGATCCCACTCTCTTTCTCACCTGTCCCTTGTCCTGCGTGCCATTGGACAAAAGCCCATTGCCATCTGCCTGAACTGCTTCCACCAAGGACCCCTCCTAAAAATGTGCCTGCAACACATCAGCATCTGCTGTAGTTGTGGTTGCAGCAGTGGGGGAACTCAAGCCTTACCACATGCAAACAAACTCCAAACAAACTCTATTCTCAGGCAACACTTTCCTTTGCCTTTTAAGTGCTTCCAGTCCTTTGGCTGTGGAGATGGCCTTAAGAGCAGAAAAGAAGCATCTGACAACTGCTGTTATCTTTCCAGAAAGGAAGGAAGGCAACACAAACCCAACAAAGTTTCTAAAACTGTGGTCTTTAGAGATGAGCCTAACTCCCTGAGCAGTTTCTTCTCACTGGGAAACATGCCTGAAACCTGGGCATGAGAGTGTAAAGGCCACTGAGTCTCTTCTGCTTCTTGTACAGTGCTGCTGAAACACTCAGTCACCGTGTTTCTGTCCTAGCCAAAGGCACATTCTCTGTGTCACCAAGCCAGAGCCTGGTGATGCGGACAGGCTGCCAAAACCTCCCCTTTGTTTCCTGGCTCTTTCTGGCATGGGCCTACCATTAATGCATTGACCTGAGTAGCCAAGTGAGCAGAGGGTGGCCATAGGGATGGCACCTCTCCTTCTTCTGACCATGACAATTTTTCTTTTGCTGCAAAATGGGAACCTGCAATTTTCAGACTGCTGAGAGACAGAGCTGCAGGTGGCTCCTTTGTGCCCAAGCAGGAATTTTCATCCCAATACATTTGTGCAGGCATCTAAATGTGTCTGTGCTGAAGATGAGATTGCAAATGTTGATTTTCTTACCTGGGGATTAATTGATGGATTCCCTTTCTTTCCTTCCAATGACCATTGTTTTCAAGAAAAGCACAAAAAGTATGATGAGTTTTGTTCTAGGGCACGTGCGCTTAAAGGACCAACAAGCACTGTAGATATGCCTTTCATGTACTAAGCCTTGAAATTAGTTTGTATAGCATAGTCCCTCTTCCAAAAAGCCTCTCAAGCTGGTGTGAATCCTTAGGGAAGCAAATGTGCTTTTGCTGATGTAGTTCCCACTAACTAGGTCAGTCAATGAAATCAGCTGCCAAGGCAAGATCTTCGGGATGGTGAAAAAGCTGTGGCTGCATCAGGGTTTGGGTGTTTGGTTGGTAAAGGAAAATGATCTCTGGGTCTCTGCCAGGGCAGAAACTGCCACTGAAGAACAGAGGTTAAACTAAGGGAGGTGGGAGAGCACTTAGAGATGCGAAAGCAGCAAGTGGAGCCTGGTGTCTCCTTTTTCTCCAGGCTACACAACTGATAGCCACAGTAGGGACCCCACGGCTGCAGCAGCCCAACCGATTCTCGCCTTGCCTGCGTGACTTCCTGAGCTGCTGCCTGCAGAGAGACGAGGAGCAGCGCTGGTCTGCCAGGGAGCTCCTGCAGGTAAAATGTGAAGGGGCTGCAGGTGAAACAGGCTCGGAGGGATGGGCTCCTCCTCCACTCAAGTCCAAGGCATCACATGAGCCCCCTTCCTCCTCACCTCCATTCTTGGTGCTCTTCAAATGAAAATGGTGAGGAATCCTAGACTGGGCTGGGCTGGCAGGGCCCTGTAAAGGTCCTCTGGTGCAAGTGTCCTGCAATGAGCAGGGACATCTTTAAAGAGATCAGGTTGCTCAGAGCCCTTTCCCACTGGAACCGGAATGCTTGCAGGGATGGGGCACCTACAAGCTCTTGGGGCAACCTGTGCCAGGGTCGCACCATGCTCCGACTAAACAAGTTCTGATTAGATCGTATTTGTGTTTCAAAATTTTTACCCACATCCTATTGTAAGTGGCCCTGTTAAAAAAAATGTCCCTCGCTTTCTTCAAAACCACTCTGAAGTCTTGGAAAGTGGCAATAAAGTCTCCCTGGGGCCTGTTCTTCACAAAACTGAGTAACTCCACCTCTCTCTGCATTTCCTGAGTCAGGGAGCTCCTCTGGCTGGTTTGGTCGCCCTCTTTTGTCATTTGGTGGGGTGTTTAATTTTATGTAATGGCAAAAGAATTGAAGTAGAGCAATGCAGGGTACAGAGACATGAAATGGTGGTGCAGGAACCCAAGGAAGCCAGTCCCAGCCTAGGGGTCAGAGATTTGGCCGTGGGCAGGAGGGGTCTTGGGGGGCTCACTGTGAGCCTCTGAGGGGCCCTGGTTTGCGCCCCACAGCCCACCCTTAGAGGTTTCTGGTACGCAAACAGGCACAGCTAGGAGGGACTTGTCCCAGCCCCATCTGCTGCCTGGCACGCTCAAGCAGACGGGAACTGTGCCAGGGTTACTGCCGGGTTGTGTGGCAGAGAGGGAACTGCAGGGCCCAGTGCCACTGAGCTGGCCCTGCTGGGAAGGAAGGAGCCATCCAGCACATGAGGGGCAGGGCATGGAAAGGTAGACACTGCTCTGTCTCCCTGTGGGAATCAGCACAATGCCTGTCTTTCAAAGAGAGGGACCAGTGTGAGGCTTTAGAGATTCCTGAAAAGAAGAAATTCCAAAGAAACAAAGCACTATTTCTAAAGCACTGGCAGGGCAAAAATCCTAGCAAGATGAAGACACCTGGATAAATGGATGAGTAGGATTCTGGGCCACATTTGCCTGTGATGGCAAAGTCCGGCACATAAAGATGGAGGTGTAGATGGTCCCATTGGTCCTCTTCCTGCATCCTTCTATAAGCCAGAGGAATCCTGTGAAGCACTGAGCTTGGAAAGTCATGGTCCATTATTTTTTGTTGATTTGTTTTTTTTCCCTTTTCGGCAGCATCCATTTGTAACATTTGCTGAGCCTGCGTCCAGCCTGGTGCCGCTGATTGTTTCAGTGAAGAAGAGGAGAGAGACAACAATGTGACAATCACATCAAGACCATTTATTCGTCAACCTGTTTAGAGCAGGATTGTAGGTTTAGGATTAGGATTAGGATTAGGATTAGGATTAGGGTTAAGGTTAGAGTTAGAGTAGGATTGTCTAATAGGACTGCAGAGTAGGATTGGAAATGAATACAGTTTCTGAAACCACAACTCACCTTGATGATTCCCTTCCTTCTCACTCTGCGAATACGCTCAAGAATTGCTTCTGAATTGTCTGTTGTTTCTTAAAGGTGGAAAGTGACACGGTGTCTTTGGACTGGTGTGAAAGTGGGGAAGAAGGATGTTCTTCATTCATCCTCTCCAGAGAACACTGACTTTAGAATCTGGTCCACTGGTCTGTTTTTGGACAGCTTTGGTATTTGTATTTGAGGCAGAAAGGGCAATGGCATTTGAAGGCAAAACCAAAAGAAGAATGAGGCAGCCCAACACCCAGAGCAGATGCAGCCTGCAGTGGCTCCTACCACTTGGATTTGTATCCCGAAATGCAATAATCTCTTTGGCTGGAGGAGAGCCTTGCTCAAGTGAGAAAGCAGAAAGATCAGAGAGGGTGCTCGAGAAGGTCTCCTGTGGTGCAGAGCTGTCAGCGCCTGGGAGGTGAGAGTGGGCCCGGCCTTGGCTGGGGTGGAGCCCCAGCAGAGCCCCGGCAGAGGCCGGAGCAGGCTGAGCCCCGGCAGAGGCAGGCTGGAAGGAGGCCCTTGGAGCTGCAAGAGGCAGCAGCCGGGCCCTGGGTGCCTGTTCCTGGCAGCGGGCAAATCCTCCACTCTCAGAGCCCAGGTGGCAGCTGGCAGCTGCCGAGGGGAAGCGCAGCCGTGCTGGACACAGCCCAGCCTGGAGGTATTGGCCCTCTGGAGTGTGCCCAGGAGAGGAGAAAGGCCAAGGGCAGCCGAGGGCCGCTGGGCTGCCTGAGGATTCCTCCTCTTCTGCCGACTGCCCTGCAACTCCTGGCAAAGGTCAGCAGTGTGTGCAGCACTCTGGGCACTGGGGCAGGGAGCTGGGCTGCTCGGCAGGCTGGAGCACAGGGCAGCCTCCTTCAGGCCCGGCTCTTGTGCCAGGGGAAGCGAGGCCAGCGTGAGGCAGGGACAGCTTGGCAGGGCCCATCTGCAGGAGCCAGCGCCTCACACAGCTCTGGGAGGAAGTGCCTGCAATCCTGCATTTCTGCACTGAGCCCGAGCAAAGGTGTGAGATGCAGAGTCTTTGGCAGAAATATTCAGGCCCACCAGGCCAGACTGCTTTGTGCTCTCTGGCCCACAGCAAGCGCTGTGCAATGCAGCTCACACCTCTATTGCAGGGCTGTTCTTCTTCTCAGTAATCATCGCTCAGCTGTCTCTCACTGACATATTGCTAGCTGAAGACCTGTCTCTTCCATATCCCCTATAAAAAGACCTTACCTTAGATTCTCAAATTTAGCATGCATGCATGTGTGAAAAAAAACCCCCACATATCTTTAGGAACATCAAGACATTAAAGCAGATTTCACTTATGAAACCCACAGCAATTGCATTAAAATGTGGGTGTATGAGCCTTTCTTCAAAATTTTCTTAAGAATATCTCTAGAGTAATTTTTGAGACAGAAGTATGCTGCCCCTAACAAGTCCACATTACTTGGCAAAGGGTAATCAGTCATCCATTAAGCATTCCAGCAGTTGCGTAGCATTTTCTTCTGATAACTGATCCCTGGATATTGCAACCAGCTTCTGATTTGTGTCTGCCCACTTCTATTCCATGTTCTGAGCCAAGAGCAATAATATCCTTGTGAGTGCATCTGAACACATTGGACAGTGACACCCCATCCTATTGCCTAGGTTCTCCCATGGAAGATTCCTTGCTCTTTTTTCTCTGCCACCAATGGGGATCTGCAGTCCCTGCCGGGCACTGCTCGCTCTGGGTTGTCAAGGCAGACGCGATGCTCTGGTGCACTTGGCGCAGGTGAGCGTCGGGCCCGGGCAGGGAGCGATGCTCCGAGCTGCCGCGGATCCGGCGGCGAAGCCGAGCGGTGCCGTGGCCGGGCTGGGAAGCCGAGCGGCGCCCGTGGCGCTGCCTCCCCGGGCAGGGCTGTGCTCTCAGCGCCGCCGGGGCTGCCGAGCAGCGCTTTCCACGCGCCTCCGCCTCCGGAGCCAGCCCCGCAGCCGCGCTCTCCCGAACCGCACTGACCCGCGCCCGTTCTCGGCCCGCCTGCAGGACTCCGTGATTCCGGGCTCTCCGGGTTCCCAATCCGCCTGCAGGAGCCTCCGCTCCTGGGCTCCCCCCACTGGGCTCTCTTCTCTCATGTCTTTCCCCGCTTTCCCAGGCCCTCTCCACTCTACTCCGGATCTCCCCCCGTTCACAGGTTGTCCCCTGTCTCCTGGGTTCTCCCTCCTCTCTCGGCTTTTCCCCAGTCCCGAGCTACCCTTTGTCCCAAGCTCCCTCCTTTCTCGGGCTGTAGCCAGTGCCTTTATTCGTCTCCCTGGATCTGCCCTTCTACCGATTACTCCTCCCTTTCCCCAGGATCTCCCCCCTCTCCTAGGGCTCTTTCCTGTTTCCCCGCCTCTACCCTCTTGGAAGGCTACCAACCATTTGCACGGATCTCACCCCCGCCCCCGTCCCGTGATCTCCCCTACTCCCGGGCTCGTCCCGCTCTCCTGGGATTTTCCCCCTCCTCCCAGCATCTCTCCCCTCTCCCGCACACTCCTCCCTCTGCCACGTCTCTCTCCCCTCTGCCGGGATGTCCGCCCGTTCCCGGAGCGCCCCATGCCCCCGGCCCCTCGCCGCCCGTCCCTCGCCGCCTCGGCCGGGCCGCTCCGGGGCCGCGCTCGGAGCGCAGCGGGGCCGGGCCGGGGCCGCCGGGGCCGCCTCAGCTCCGCCTCCGCGGGAGGAGCCGCCATAGCGCCCCGGCAGCGGCCCCGCGCAGGCGGAGCGGCCCCGGCTGCGCCCGGAGCTGGGCCTGGGAGGGGCTGCGGCCTGGGAGAGCTGCTCCGGGCTCGCTCCGGACACGAGGAGCTGCGACCTGTGCTCGCTTTGTACCCTCAAGGCTGCCGGATGCCTTGCAGTGAAGCTGCAGTGCCCGGGCTATTCCGGTCTCTTCTGGTCCTCAGCTGAGTATTGCTGGCCGCGGGTCACTGTACGAATCACGAAACGGACGGGACTGCTGAGGAACGCGCCTCGAGCTGTTTGTTTTCCAGCATCAGTCTCATGACATGGTTGTTACAGTGGGAAGATGCCAGCAGCTCACATCCCTGGCAGGAGGCAATGAACTTAATGGTACAACTGACTTGAAAAATTTTTTGACCACTCACACAAAGCAAAAGCATATTGACAGTAGTTCTTTGCAACCACTATAAGCACACGTAGCTTTTGTTAAAACATTGCTTGCTTCTTTCAAACACTATACCTGCTTGTAAGCCTTAAAACACAATGGTTTTTTTTTTTAATGGGATAATTGGGCAAATATTACAATTATTAAGCTTAGAAGTTCCTAATATCTTGCTAGAGATACTTTTCTGTAGCTCAGGGAGTCATTCCAGCCAAGCGTTAATACACTGGTGCGCCAGTATCAATCAAGTTAGAATGAGCAGCCCAATTCAGCTCCACGGAGCAATCTCTGGACTGACTGACAGAAGTTCCCAGGCAATGGGAGCTCTCCTAAGATGAAGATATTGCATTGGTTCAGAGTCTGGGGGCACAGAGATAGACCAATGAGATGTCTCGGCCTGGGAGTTTGGAATGGGCTAAATGGGCTGTGGGTGCTGAAGGCAATAAACGAAGCTGTTTGCTGATGACCAAAGGGAGTTCTGTTGTGTTACATCTCAGACATATGAATGTCCTGGATTCTACAGTAATAGACACAAACCATTGTTCTATTTGTCCTTACTTTTCTACTTCTTATATAACTTTTCTGCTGACAAATTTACTGCTTAGCTCTAACCAAAGTTCAGCTTTCTCTGAGATGTGACTTTTGCAGCTTTCCCAGAACCCTCTGATTTGAAGGATTCCCACAATTCCCCCTCACGGTTCAGCTAAATAGAAGCCTTTGTAACCGTGTTGTTTATTACCTACCTTGCATTTCATAGCTTTACTGCAGCATACCTGCTTCTTACTTGCTTAAAGCATCTTTTTTGCTCACATTAAGCCTTGCTATATTCCAACACAGCAATTTTAATGCTGTGAAAGTCCAGTCAGTTCAAAGGGCAAAAGTCATGTCTGATAGCAATTACAAGTCATTGTTCCAAAAAAGTCTCACCTGTTCTAAGGTCTTAATTCAAAACCTTCCTCCACGTCTATACCTTCATCCACAATCTGTGTGAGATTTCGAGAATTCTCTGTGAATCCATTTCCTACCTCTCTCTCTTGTGGGATAAAAACTTCTTTGATCGTTTTGTCCATCATTTGTCATACACACCGACGTATGCAAGGTATTACTACCAGTATCACTGCCAAAACACCCAACATATGGAGACCTATTCTACAAGGTCCCCTTAGCCAAGGTGCAAACCTCCATCCTCGGAACAAATTATCTGACCAGGACCCACCATCTTCTTTAATTTGGGCTGTCCAAACCTTTCAGCTTTTGTATGCTTTTGAGGATGGATTCAGAGTGATCAGACCGGTTGATACAACACAATCCTTCAAATTCCACACAACCATGTCCTTGTGCCAGTAAAAGAAAATCAATTGCTGCTCTATTTGGAAGGGTTGCATGTCTAACACTATTAACATCGGTCAACATGTCACGGATTGCAGTGGATGTGCCATTAGTTTGTTTACTCAGCCAACATGCAACCCGATCTAATGGTTTCAATGCCATTGCTGAAGCCAGCTGGGGTAAAAAAAAACCTGCTGAAACCCTTTTCGCTGCCTTCCAAGGCGTGAAATCACTTCTACAGTTTTCACGATAATGACGACCAGATCTTGTTCCCCTTTGCTTTTTCTTAATGACCGCTTTGGCAGTAGGCACAATTACAGTGAGCATCCCATTGCTACATGGGCCACCTTCAGGGCATGATGGGATGCCCTGCCAGGGCCTATCTACACAGGTGAACCAACATCCTTTTAGTAATTGTCATGGATATTGGTCTGCTTTAGAAAGCACCTCCTAACATTCTTAATAATTACACCAAAACCTTGAGTTTTTGTTTGCAAAATAATAGGGAGTAACATTGTACTTTGGAGGATCACTTTCTTGCCAATCATTAGCGGTAAATGTAAGGCAAAAATCCATTGTTAAAGGACCAAGGATTTCTAATTCTTGGGGTTTCAGGTACTGCTTTGGGAAGTTCTTTTTCCCAGATGTTCCAAGACTATACAGGGCTCCTCCCATTGTCGATTTCACCAGGCTTACTATTGAATTGCTTTTTGACCAAGGGCAAATTCTTTACTGGCACACTGACTAGTCAGGTTGAGAAAGGCTTTTCTGTTCCGAATTAGACAAAGACATGGTATCCGAGCCTGCTGCCTTGGCTAAGGTCACCCAGACATTTGGTTTTGGTTTTTCCACAGACAAATCTACACTACAAATTGACTAAAACTCTGCACTATGAGAAGCAATCAAAACTGACACCGTAGTAACATTTGATTTTTGCACCATCCTTTTTGTGAGCTAATTGTTGGCTAAAGCTCCTTCCATATCCTTCTCAATTCAAAAACATTACTTTTGACCTTTAATAAAAATTAACCAAAAAAACCCTACGCTTATTCCAATAGAGCTCTACGAAACCAACAAGTGACACATTTATAAACCACATAAAATCAGAGTTTGCAGGTTCCACCGATGCACAAGGAACATCAGGTGTGACCCGTGATCCCTCTGTTTGGCTCACGTCTGCGTACTTGCTTCTACGGTCTTGAGCTCATCAACTGTCCTGGGGTGCGATATGGTTTGATGTTCTTTGCTGTGTCCCACTTGTTTCCTGCACCTGTTGAGACAGAAGCAAACCCTTTGTCCAAAGTGATTAATCAGAAAGGACCTTCAATTGGTGCTGTCCCAGGGTTTCTAATTAAAACAGGGGGATTTTCTTTCAGTTTTGACTGTGTGTTATTGTAAAAATGCCTAGAAATTGGTGGATCAGGTTCTGCAACAGAGCTGTTTAAGAAATTAAAACATGCAAAGCTTTGTTTAACCTCATCTGTGGTGTGACCTCCACTCCCTCCTCTCTTGATCAAGAATGCGTTTTAATGTCTGATGTGTCCTCTCAGCAACTGCTTGGTTGTGGGAGAATGTGGAATACCAAGGATATGACAAACACCCCAATCTTTAAAAATGTGGCCAAATTTTGAGATAAATATGTGGGATCATTGTCAGTTTTTTCTTCTAGGGGCACACCCAGTGAAGCAAAAGCTCTGCTAATAATGTTGACAGGCATGATTACCTGCTTCCCCTGTGTAAAGAGAAGCAAAAACTCCACCAGAGAATGTGTCCACTGAAACATGAGTATTGGTAAAAATACCAAAGGAAGGCTATTTAGTGACATCCATTTGCCATAAGTGCAGGCTTTGCAAACCCCGTGGGTTGAACAACTCTTTCTAGAAACAGGAGGCTGCACAAGCTGACAGTCAGGGCAAGTACTAATGATAGCTTTACCTTGACTTTTTGAAATTTGAAACATTCACACAAGTGGTTGTGCGTTTTGGTGAAAAAAGGCATGACTCAGTTTTGCTTGTTCCAAAATGTTTGGCAAAGTGTTTGAAATAAGCACTGTCAGTTTGTCCGCTCTCGCGTTTCCTTCCACTAAAAATCCAGGAAGCGAAGAATGAGCCCTGATGTGAAAAACAAACTGTGGATTAGTTCCTTATTGTAAAGTTGTAAAACGCCTTGAAAGCCAATGATGCCATGTGTCATTACTAGGATTCTTTAGAACTGATCCTTCTATTCTTTTAACCACATTAGCAACAAAGGCAGAATGTGTGAATAAATTAAAAGTTTGTGGGAAGAACTGAGAAGCCTGAACCACAGCAGTAAGCTCAACCATCTGAGCAGATCCCTCTACTATTTGAATATCTGATTCCCAAGTTTTAGTTGGGAACTTGGTTTGGTTCAACCAAGTAATGACTGATTTGTGGCTTCTGCAAGATCCCATCAGTGAAGAGAGTTATTGTGTTTAAAGGTTCTTTACTTAACAAAGGTTTCTCTCTAACACTGAATTTTGCCTGCAATAATTTGTGAGCCAGGTAATGAATAGAAGCAATATCTGCAAAATTTAATAACTCTCGTTCAAAATCATCAGAATTTGCAGAATTTTGCATTGCCCAATCAAGATAATTGTTTTCAGTGGTAAATAGAGAACTGCAAATTCTTCACCTGCTCAACTTAATAACCTTGTTCTGGCCTTAATCAGAATTTGCGTTATCCTCTCTAAGACTGTAAAAATAGTCTTTGGAAACCTTGAGGGAAGAAAACCCCATTCTATTCTCAACAAAGGGTCTCTCTCTGAAGGGTCTGATTGAAAAATGACAGAACAAAGTTGCATCTTTCCTCCTAAAATTGCAGAAAAGAATGGCTTTTCTGGAATACAGCGATGAGCTTATTGTCTTTGGAGAGCCTCCATGACCTCGTCATGCGCTGCGCGAGCTTCAGGTATTAGAGTTCAGGAGAGTTAATGGCGCAGCTTCATCTCAACAAATTAAAAAGTGGACCCAATTCATCATTGGTGAATCCCAAACCAGGTCTGACCCAATTGATTTCTCCTAGAAGCTGTTGTAAATCTTGCAGGGTGTTGACACAGGTGCGGAGCTGTATCTTCTGCAGTGTAATAGTTTTTTCAGTCATCTTCCATCCCAGATACTTCCAGGGTGAAACTTCTCAAATTTTGGGTATAGAAATTTTAAGTCCAGCATTTTGGATTTCAGTAACAACACTAGGACAAGTTCCCTCCATCTCTGGCTTCATTGGAGCAGCGATGAGCAAATCATCCATGTAGTGTGAAATCACGTATCGTGGATACTTCTGTCGAACTGGAGACAAAACTTGTGCAACAAAATATTGTCAAATTATAGGCGAATTCTTCATTTCTAGAGGCAACGTTTTCCAGTGCTATCTCTGCATGGGTTCTCTTTGATTGATGACTGGAACTGAAAATGCAAATCTTGGAGCATCATTGGGATGAAGTGGGATGTGGAAAAAACAATCCTTTAAATGAATGAAAATGAGAGGCCAGTGTTTTGGGATCATTGATAAAGAAGGAAGTCCAGGTGTAAGAGGTCTCATGTCTTCAGTCACTACATTGGTCTTCATGTCATGAAACAACCTCCAGGAGTCCAATGCCTTCCTGTGGATGACGCATACTGGTGAATTCCAGGGATTCTTTGTGGATGTGATGTGACCTTCTTGTAATTGCTCCTTTACCAATCCTTTAAGGCTATTTAAATTTTTCTCTGTTAAAGGCCATTCATCAATCCATATAGGAGGATCAGTTTTCCAGTTCAGCTTTCAAGTGGCAGGTTTTGATGTGGTTTCCACCACAGTTCCACCTCCAGTTCTGCTCCCCATTGCGACAGGACATCTCTCCCCCAGATGGTGAGAAGCTTCTGAACAAGAAACGGACGCACTATTGCCGTCTTTCCTTCAGGACCTGTAATGTTAATCATGGATGCACTTTGCAAACATACGGTAGCATCTCCAGTCCCTGTGAGGGAACCTGCAGGAGCTACTAAATCCCAATCTCTGGGACAAAACATGTGAGAGATTACAGGGACATCTGCACCAGTATCCGGCATGCCTGTAATATAAATTGTTTTACCAGAATGAGTCAGGAAGCAAGTCAATTTTGCTTGCTTGCGGTCCAAAAATTGCATCCAAAAAATCTCAAGCTTCCAAATGGCACAGACAGCATTGAATTCTCTGGAAAGTTGTTTTGCTTGGCTGTACTCATGGGTAGAAGAACTGCAATAGCTATAGGTGTTTTTGGTGGAGTCACTATAGGAACGTTACATGCAAGATTTAAATATATAGGTTTATTGTTAAAATCTATTGAAACAACCGCTGGAAGGACTGAAAGTCTGAAAATTTTGGTACTATCTCTGCCTAGAATCAAAAGCTCTTGTCTTTGCTGAAAAAACCTTATAATTGCAGTAGAAATACTTTCATATCAGAAATTATTTAAAAGGTGTATCAATTCTGAGGAGGCCATTTCAAACCTTGTATGTGAGGGTATTGACCTGGGACCATTTGATGGATGGTTGACTGAGGGATAAATGACTGAGGTACCAATGCCATTTGACTGGGTAATTGACTGTAAGGAGGTCACTACTTGTGTTGAGGTGCGGTGATAATCCGGGCTCTTTTTTGAGTTTAACTACAAAACTTTGCCATCGATGTCAAATTGAGAATGACAGTACTTAGCAAGATGCTTCCCTTTCCTACACTGAGGGCAAATAGAAAGTGGTTTAGGTTTGACTGTTGTTGTAGGACAATCTCTTCTCCTGTGTCCTGCATTACCACAAGCAAAGCCACAAGCCTTTTTATCAGAGTCCAACTGTGCAGTACCAACAGATTTTTAGAAAATGTTTCTTTGTGCTTCAAGGGCCTTTTCAAGCTTTTCCATTTTTTGTCCCCAATTTTCTCCCAAAGCCTTTCCCAACGTATCTCTCAATGGTTTCCTAACTTTTCTTAAGAATCTGCAATCTGCTTTCCAAAAGCACTGACTTGCACATTAGCAAGATGTTTTGGAGAGATGAGCTTACTGCAAGCTGTTAGCATCTCTGTTACACTTGGAGGCTGATCATGTAAAGTTATAATTGTTTTGCATTTTTCCTTGAAGTTCTTTGATCTCATGGTGAGAAGGAATTTCGTATTGTGGATTTACATCATCATGACCATATCTTACAAGTAAGGCAAGGAAGTGTTTATTTGAATCCAAATTTTTTCTAAATTTGGAATAATATTAGACCACTTAGGTAGTTGCAATGGAAGGTCTACTCTCGATTTAGACCGTGGTTTTTTTTCCTTTTCATCACTCCTGTATCTGATCCAGAAGAACAGGTAGTGTTGTCACAGCAATCAGATGTCCCATGAACCCTGCCAAAAAGCTCCAAGTTCCAAGGTTTGTTTTTATCCCAGCTGGCTTCAGCAATGGCATTGAAACAATTAGATCGGGTTGCATGTTAGCTGCGTAAACAAACTAATGGCACATCCACTGCAATCAGTGACATGTTGACCGATGTTAATAGTGTTAGACACAACAGAACTCCCTTTGGTCATCAGCAAACAGCTTCGTTTATTGCCTTCAACACCCACAGCCCATTTAGCCCATTCAAAACTCCCAGGATGAGACTCCTTTCCCCCTCCTAGGTCTGCAGATACATTTGTAGCTCCTCATTATAATGTTCTACCTCCTGACATGAAATTCACTTTTTCTGCACCTTCCTTGGGACGTGCTTATCCTGCAGCATCTCTGGATGGTACAGTTCCTGGGCCTCATGCCAGCTTCGCGGCTCTTGGTTGCCCGTCATTTGCTGGAACTCGCTGCAGGCTGCCAGGTAGGATGGTGAACCTTCCACCTGAAGTCAAACAGAACAAAGCAGTCAGAGACTACAGCTTGTCCCTGTCAGCCAGGAGTCATCAACTGGGAAGAAAGTAAAAGACGGGAGCAGATACACAAGGGATACAGACAGCTTGTAGCTCGTATTCCAAATCTATATGAGTGACCATGTTCACCTGCAAAAACACCTCAAGAAACAAGGTCACCTGGAAGAAGCCAGCAGGAGTTCATTGGGATGACTGCTGGCTAAATGGCCAAGGGAGTAATGCCACTGTCTAGAGCATCAGCTGAGATTCAGCAGAGCAGGAAGTGTCCTTGAGAGCAGCTCTGACAGAGGCCTCATCAGGATGGCACTCAGAGGCAACACCCCACCCCCCTGCTGCTCTGCACTGCAAAGGCAAGGAGGGCAGAAACCACCCCTTGGGTGACTGCAGTGCCTATTGATATTTCACTCGCTTTTCTAGAGCCTTTTGCTCCTGAATCAGGCAATTAATTTTCTCTTTGATGATTTTAATGTTTTTGTCTGGCCTCTCCTTCTTTGCCTTGATCCTAGCCTCAGTTTCCTGCAGCTGTGCCGGCACCTGTTTTTCCATGTTCTGTAAAAAACAACGGAAAGGACTCTCTTTCATGAGTGGAGTGGCTGCCATTCTTTCATTCACCTGTTTTTGTTGACTGTCCCTCTGCAAAGGGAGATTCTTCTCCTCTTGGATGTCTTCATTCCCCCTCTTCACTGCCATGTCACTCTGAGCTTTGGGCAGCTCTGCTTGTGGTTCTACCTGGATGTTCTGTGCACACAAATGCAAAGCAAGTGACTGGGACCTGCCATCAGACTCAGCTTTTCCCTCTTTTAGCCTCAAAATCACATTGATTCATCCCCTTTCTTTCTGCTTCCCTACCCACATCTGCTTCCACTGTAACCCTCCTGTCCCAGGGCTGTTCTCTGCAGATTCCAAGGCTCTGTGCTTCCAGTGCCTGTGGGTTTCCTGGCCTCCTCAGTCCCAAGAGCTGCTGTTTATGCCCTTCTTCCTGCCCTTTCCGCTGTGCCCTGGCCAGTCAGGCTTACCTGGCCTTTCTCCTGTGGCACTTCCACCTGCTGCCCGAGCTGCTCTTCCTGCTCTCGGGCTGGGAACAGCTCTCCCTGAGTCTGGCATGGTGTCTCTGAGGAAGCAGTCTGCTCCTGCTCTCTCTCTAGAAGCACCTGCACAGAAAGCAAGAGAAGATGGGTTTCAGCTTCCCATAGGACCTTTGTGGGCCAAGATTCAAAGACTGCTGGGTTCAAACGTTCCCAAAGCACTGTGCTGCCGCTCTGCTGTGTCATTCTCTGTTTGAGGGGAGGCACAGATTCCAAAGTGGCCCTGGCCCTACAATCAGGGGCCATCTGGGACTGAAGCTGCAAGAGCCTCTCAGGCAGCTGACAGGGAAGGTGTGGCATTTCTCAAGGGTCTGGTGAGGGCCTCCCTCTGCTTGTGCCATGTCCTGTTTGTCTCTCCTGAAGGCATGCGTTTAGGTGAGCATTGCATCTTCCACTGCTTTAGAGCAGAGCCAGGAAGATTCAAATAGATAGATAAATAGACAGATCTCACTTTTATAATCTCTCTTTACTATACTGTGGGATTTACATCCTTTGAATGGAGAGAGATATAATTTTCTCTGCTAGGTTTTTTTTAAGAGAAGGTAGTGAGAAACTTAGAGAAGAAGAGAAAACAATTATTATCTCTACTTGCTGTTCTTGTTGTTTAGTACATGAAGAATGTGTATAGTGATTGTTTACTGAAAGTGATTTGTTAATTGCATTTTAGGGATAGTTGTTTAGATTGATTAGGTAATTAGATAAAAGACTGTATGGAGACAGTCACTAGTTTTCTTTAGTATCTTTTTAGTATAGTATTTCTTTAGTATAGTTTTTACATAGTACTAGTGTAATATAACATAGTTTAATAAAGCATTTGTTTAAACTTCTAAATCATAGAGTCAAAGCACCTTTTTGGCCACGTGGGGGTCACCCTGAATCAATACTGTCCTTTCTGTCTCTACAAACATCAACACTCGGTTGCAGTGCCCCAGTCAGCAGCCATCCTGATCTTGCCCTCCTGTTGCTTCAGTAACCTACACTCTTGGGGAATCGGGAACATGTGGGTCCTTATGGAATGCAATCAGACTCAGAGCACTGCACTGGGAACTGCACTCTTTGTGCCTCTGTGCTCGGGCAAGTTCTTCTCTTGCACTTGACCACACTGATGGTGCTAAAGTGGCTGGAATCAGAAATGCAGCCCAGCCCTCCCACCTCCTCTAATCTCTGAGGGCCAGCTGGAATGCAAGGGCATTGATTTCCTGCTCAAGGCCCAAACACAGCAGACACTGATTCCCTGGGCTGCCAAAAGACACGGGAGCCGTTGACTTGAAAATGATGGGCAAGCCCTACTGGCTGGTCTGGCACCAGAGCAGCTTGTTCTGCACCAACATCCCTGCCCCAAACTATGTGTTCTTGTGCAAAAATACTGCATTATCCAGAACTGCCTCCTTGAAAATTGAAATTCTAGCAGAATTTCTGCCAGTGCTCTAAAAGGGCTGGAAAGATTGAGAAAAAGATCCCTTGCTCCCTGGAGAAGGAGAAATTGCACAAGGGTTCTCTTTCTATCAAACAAACAAATCAACAAAATATGAAAGTGTTACTCACACCAGTGTCTAAAGCACTTGGATGCAGTGAGGGGATGTCTGGAAGGGAAACAGGCCTTGCGCTGAGCTTTGGATCTATGGATCTAAGGCAGCGATCTATGGAAGTCCGCCTGAAGGTCCCTCATGAGCCCCCCCATTGTCCAGGCTAAAGCTCCCTCAGCACTTCCTCCCTG
Source organism: Melozone crissalis (assembly GCF_028551555.1). Taxonomy (NCBI): domain Eukaryota; kingdom Metazoa; phylum Chordata; class Aves; order Passeriformes; family Passerellidae; genus Melozone; species Melozone crissalis. Next base: position 12,232,681 of record NW_026535783.1, on the reverse strand, counting down.
GCTTTGTGCTGCACCCCCTAGCCCAGCTCCCCTGTCCTTCTGTGCACACGCTGCAGCCCCTCCATGACTTTCTGCTTCCCACGGCCCACAAGTGCACACAGCACTCCAGCTGTGGCCGCAGCGCTGCCCAGCACAGGGCCACGCTCACTGCCCTGCTCCTGCTGCCCCACTGCTGCTGGCAAAGGCCACCATGCCCTTGGCCTTCTTGGCCCCCTGGCCACACGCTGCCTCATCTTCAGCTGCTCAAGGCCGCCAGCCCATAATCCTTTTTGCCCACGCAGCTCCCCAGCCACAAAGGTGCCCATTTCACTTCAGATACAGCAGGCACCATTGCAAGATGGCCTTCCTGTTCTAACACCTCATGTTCCAAGTAGATATCAGCCACTGCCCCTTCTTACCAGCAAGGGCTCCTTGTTGAGCTCCACGTGGCCTCTGAGCTCTGGGTGCAGCCTGTCCCCGCACTCGCTCAGCAGGTGCCTGGACACAACCGACAGGGCGCTGGCACCGTGCTTGCTCAAGTGCAGACCCTGCAGGGCCGTGACACCCTCTGGCCTGCTCTCAGCCACTGCCCTGACAGAGTCTGCTGCTCGTTCCGGGGACGCTGAGGTGACATCAGCCCCTGCCTGCAGCTCAGCCGTGCCCTCGGTTGTTGCGGCGCTGGTGTTTCTGCGCCTAAGGCCCAGGAACCTCCACAGTATCTGCAACAGAAAGTAGGGCAGGAAGAGAGGGACGTTCCGTGGCCTGCTCCAAGCGCGGCGCTGGGCCAAGCAGTGCCAGCAGGCCCAGCCCAGCTGGGGACGGCCGCAGGTACCTGCGCTGGTCTGTGGAAGCAGCCGCGAGTGGGGTCCTGCTCCAGTGTCCCATCCTTGTCCGCATCTGGAAAAGAGCAAATGCAGCCAGAGCTGAGGGGCTGCGGGAGAGGCCGGAGAACACGGCCTAGCCGTGCACGGCCCAGGCAGGGACAACCCCCGGGTGCCCAGCAGACCAGAGCACGGCCAGCAGGGGCAGCCCCAGACCTTCTTAAATCCTGTCTTTGGGGACATCCATAGGGGCAGGGATGGGATGGGGCAAGGGCGGCCAAAGGCACCAGCCCAGCGGCCTGGCTCTGCCACTCACCGTCCTGCACCAGCTGCAACTTCTCCGGCTCTGCAGGCTGCTGCGCTGGGGAGGCTGCAGGACCTTTCTTTTTCTTACCCTGAAGCACCCTGAAGAGCCTGAGCACTCTGCCTGCCATCCTGCTTTTTGGCCTCTAGGACACCTTTCAGCCAGATGACTGGGTAAAGCTCTGACTGAGAAAGTCCCGCACTCTGGCCGCAAGGCCAGGCGCAGCACTAACGGCTTGGAAAAGCTGTGGGTCAGGGACCAAAGAGCTGGCTGTGTGGGGCTCCTCACAGCACAGCTCTGCCACGTCCTCTCCTCTCACGTGCACCGAGCACTGTGGCATTGCTTCGTCACCGCCAGCAGCCACTTCACCACGTGTCACAAAGGGCCCTGTTCCATTCCGTTCCATGGTAACCGTGCTGTGCCGTGTCAGCAAGGGCCCCTGGACACGCTGCCAAGTTCTCTGGGGCTACCCCAACCCTGCCCCAAATGCCTCTGATTGGAACAAATCCATTGCCTCAAGTGTCTAAGGCATCCTGGGACACACCAAGCCCAGCCAAGTGCTCAGGGGAGGACTCTCCACGGTGCCAGGCCAGCACAGCCCAGCTCACTGCTGGCTCTGGAGCAGAGCAGCTTCCAGCAAGCACGGGGCAAACACATCTTGCCAAGAGTTAAAACTCACCACATAGGGGAGGTGGCATGAATGTGTGCATCAAGGCCTTTGAATTCACAGCTCCCCAAGACAGCTTTGGGAACTTGGCTGGACAAACAGGACTCAGACCTGTGCTCAAAGGTGGGCAAGAAACCCTGCCGCAGGTGCTTGGCTTGGTCTCTGCAGGCCCAGGCAGATGCCAAAGCTGCTCTTCACATCCTTCCCCTGCCCCTCAGCCAAGCGCAAGGACTGAAGGAAACACAGGAAGTCAAATGGAGACACTTGCACCTGTCTCATTGGGGGCTCCTGGGGAAGCAGTTTCCTTGGCAATCAAGCCCCTCTCTTCCAAGGGCACTTCCCCAAATGTGTACATTTCCTGGGCAACACCAACCCACCCTTAAGTGTGGGGTGCGGAGGTTCATGGGCATCACACCATAACCAATATGATCCAGTGAAGCTAAATTTATTATTCCTAAAAAGACTCTATTTATAATAAATCTCTACTGTCCACGTGTCTCTATCTCATACATGATTGGTTAATCCTAGCTGTTCACACCTCTAAAATAGAATGCTGATTGGATTATCTAAGTTTTCATGCATCTTGCTGGGGTTGTATGGCCCCCCCATGGCTCACTTTCTCAAGCTTGCTGACAAACTTGCTGAGTCCTGATGACTCTTCTTCTTGCGTCTTCTTCAAGGATATACCGACCCCATTTCTGAATATGTCCATAATTCATTCTTTGTGAATGTGTTCATTGTCCATTATTACAAGCAGGCTGGATTGTGCATCAGCTGAATACAGCCGTTGTCTTGCAAAAACTCCTCCACCTGCAAAATATATTCAACATTCCCTGCTTTTGTTTTTGCACAAGCCAGACTGATTTAAAAGCACGGTCAATTTCTTTTTGCACACAGCGTAGTAAGCAAAGCACTATTAGCAGAAATGAAAAAAGAATGAAATACAAAGCCAATAATATGTAAGATTATTTATTCATTACATAGCCAAGAATACCTAATACCAAAGCATACTAAGTCCTTGAGCCAGCCTCTTATTTCCCAGGATTTTAGCCACTCATCCAAAGAATTCTAAACAACTGTCAGCTTTATCGTGATCTCCTTAAGCAATGACACTTTCTTGTCCATAGATTCAGAGTGCTCAGAGATATTCATGCAACACATCCCTTCAAAATCTTCACACCCATCTCTCTGTGCTAGCAACAAAAACACTATTGCAGCCCTATCCTGTAATACAGCGTGGCGTATGCTACCTACATCAGTGGTAAGCTCATTCAGTATTGCAGATGTAATGTTAATTTGTTTGTCTGTCCAACAAGCCAACCGTTTGAATTGTGTAAGGGCCTGTGATGAAGCTACTCCTGGTGTAAAAAGTGATGCCAGTATAACCAAAGGCATATTCTACAATTCTACATTATCCTTACAGTCTGAGCCTAATAGATGCACACTACGTTTTGGACATTGGAATTTGTGTCTGATGTCAAGCATCTGTTGAATGCTAGGGGCAAACAGTGTCAATTTCCCAAAATAGCACAGTCCTTCTCATGCTTGCTCAGGAATCGCAGGCTAAGTTTAATCTCCACAAATGAGAAAAACTCCGGCTAAGTTTAATCTCCACAAATGAGAAAAACACCTCTGCAGGAGGTGACATCCCTGCAGATTTTGGTTTTAGGGATACAACCATGTCCAATTGGCACAGTCTGCCGTGGTATTGTAATACCAGGAAGAAACAGGAGATATCCAAGTGCCATCATCATCGGGTTTCCCTGATTTCTCCCTAATCAGCTCTTTACCCCTTTGGTACTCATAAAACAAACAGTAATTTCCTGGCACTGATCCCAAAATATCTAATTCCTGTGCTCACTGTCTTGTAGTATTTAAACCTTGAACGATTGTAAATGCCTGAATTCCTAACGGATTTCTAGGGATGCTTTGTTTTACACACCAAATTTCTGTGATCATCCCATTTTGATTAGTGCGCCAATTTGAACAGGCCTTACTCAAGTTGCCATAAATTTGAGCTCTGGCCCAATTTCCCAATTCTTCCATTGAGTCTAAAGGAATTCCAATGAAACAGGTGCCAAATGGATCTGAAGGTGGAGCTAGTGATAGGCAGAAAGATTCCTGCCTTGTTCTGTTAGCCTATGGAACCTTCATGTTAGCTCGCTGCTTTATCTTGTATACCGCCTGCGTTTCTTAATCACTGCACTAAGCAACATTGTTAATATTTGCCAGACTGGTGCCACTGTCGCCCTTGTGGTCCATCACGCCTGTGCTTTGCCCAAACTGCTTTAGCTTGTTCTCACTCCAAATCTCTCAAGTGATGTGTTTGTGGTATTGCTATTCTTCCTCTACATTCTGTAGCTATTATCTTGCTCCCTAGCGCAATTTGATTTACTACAGCAATTAAAGCAAGTTTAAACTGCAATTGCAGTAACAATCTTTGCTTCTATATTTCTATCAAAGATACATCTTAGAGAAAACTCTGATATCTTCTTGAGTTATGCCCTAAAAATTTAGCTAATGTCATTCTTGTGGTACTAGTGTTAAGTGTGTAAGAGCAGTTATTGCATATTAGGTTGATAGGCTTAAATTTTTGCTTTTTTCCTCGGACCACTACGCAATTATGGTTTTCACAAAATTTTCCCCAAGTTTTTTAGTTACACCTAATACAATGAACCCTAAGCCATGGCTTACATGCACGACTATGCAGATACCAAGCATTTTCTCTCTGATTTACAACTTGTGAGGGAAGTGAAGGTCCACGTGCCTGGAATCCAACGAATGCCTTTATCTGTAAGTAAGCACATAGACCTTCTTCCTCTTCATTTCACTGTAGCTGGTCCTTGCCACACCCCTGTTCCTGGACATTTGAACATGACCTGAATGCCATCAGGCAATTCCTATCTTGGATTATGTGTGAGGGCATGATGCACAAGAATACGTGCATCTTCCCTATCTCCTTTTGTTCTGAGCTAATTATGCACAAAATTGGCTTTACCTGTTTTTTCCTCAGGGGATAACCCTGGAGTTCCCCCTTTTTGTTTTTGCAGCATGTCCTTGAACATCTGATGGGCACGCTCAATAATTGCCTGTCCAGTAGGATTGTGAGAAATACCAGGGTCATGTCAAATACCCCATAAATTACAGAAACCTTTGAATCTTAAGGAACACGAAGCAGGACTATTGTCATTCTTAATTGCTAAGGGGACACCTAATATGGCAAAGAAATTGAACAAATATTTCTCAACATGACGTCTCACCTGTTAAGGGAGTAGCCCATAAAACACAAGCATAGGTATCTATACAAACATGTACAAATTTTTCCTGACCAACTTCTTCTACATGAGTTACATCCATTTGTCATAACTGCGAGGGCTGAGTACCCCTAGGGCTAAACCAATGCCATCTCGTTGATCGGTCAGGACAGGATCACACAATATGAGAAGCATCAGTAAAGGGAATAGCAAATTGTTTACCTAACATTTCTGCAGATTGATGAAGAAATGCATGGGAAGTTTTGGCCTGTCATCCTGTGCCACTTCCCTGTCACCTCAGGGCCACCATGGCCCTCGGCTACCCCACAGCCCTAAGCCCCAGCAGCAGCTCAGGGTCAGCGTCCCTTCGGCGCCACCGCCCCCTCAGCCCCCTCAGCCCCCTCTGTCTCACCGTCCTTCAGCAGCTCCTCAGGGGACATCTAGAACAATAGAGATCAATTGAACTATAGAGATGTATATATATGCAGATATAAACACACCTCTGTAAATCTATAAATGCAACTATATGGATATAGGAAGAGAATTGTAGAAATCTATAAATCTATGTGTACACTAAGGGATTCCACCCATCTGATGCTCACAGGCTCTCCCTCTGGTCCTTCTTCCCATGCAGGGCAGCCCTCCTGACAAGGCAGATTAGCTGGAAGTCTGGGAAGCAAAGGGAACACAGGGTCAATATTGGCCTCTCTGCATCATTTGTCTCTTTGGAAGTAACTGCCCTTCTAACAAAGTCTGTAAAAGATGAGCCAAAAGGCAAAATCTCACTTGGCAATTTGAAGTCTGCTCTTCAAACAGCCAGACTCCTTCCAAGAGTTTATAACTTCTGAAGTTTTGAAATATCCCAATACACTGAAAGCCCTCAGTGTATTGGGATACTTTCGCAGGGCCAAGGGCCCCCATGAGAGCTTGAAACACAGACAGACCCAGCTGCCACAAAGAAGCCCAGTCTGGTTCTTTCTCTGTGCAGACAGAGACACCTCAGTCCTCACTGAAATGGCTGAAGCTGAAGGTGCTGGCAGCTGAGTTATGAACTAGCACCGCTCCCTGCCATCCACAACCTGCCCTCTGCAGTGAGCCACAGCTCCTCCAAAACAACCACCAGCTCTGGGACGAACAGCTGGGTGACAAATGACCACGTAATATTGGCTTAGGCATTTATGTATTAGCTTATGGATGTTGTTAGTGATTATAGGTATTTAGAAATAGCACCAGTTAGAACTCTTTTAGTTGCTTGTAATATAACAGAATCTATCAGCTTAAATTTTCACTGCTTTGCTCACAGAAACAGTAGCATAATGAATATAATATCTATGCATCACTTATGGAAACAATTGTGTGATGAATGTATTGCATTATAGACTCTAGCAAAACATAACGGGAAAAAAGGCTTGTGTGTAACTAAAATCAGTGTAAGGCTGTCAACTGACCAACCTGTCCAAGTGATAAAATAACCCTGATACAAAGCAGAGAACCAGAGGGGAATTAGAGAATATCATGTGAAATTTAGGGAGAACCTACTAAAGCCTTATCAGAGGAGGTGAAACATCAGGAGACACAAGCAGAAATAAAATATGTTGACATGAAGAAAAGGATGTCATGCAGTAAACCTGAGTGCAAAGCAGTCAAAATAAGGAGTTCCCAAAACATGAGAAAATTCCCAAGAATGCTGGAAAAATTCATGAAACACATGAATATACTTGCCTCCCAGCAATGTAACACCATAAAGCTAACACTGTCACTTAGCACCAGGTGTTGTTTGGGTGTTAGCCCTTGTCAGGGTCCGTCCTACTGGACAGATGACCTGATGGTTCGTAGGAATGATCTCAGAGTGCAAAACACCAACACGGTACAAGGGGGTTTGCAGTGATAATCAAATCAAATGCAGTTTTATTGGAATACCTACAGCAAAAATGTGATAGAGGGATTAAGGGAGAGGAAAAGATAGAGAAAGAGAAAGAGAGAGAGAGAGGGGGGAGGATATAGCTACCAACGCAGAGACGAAGTCCTTTGGTGCAGTCCAGTCGAGGGTCCGCCTGCTACGCTGGGGAGATCTCAAAGGCTCTAGCTAACTCAGAGGTTTTATTATGAAAATTGTGAGGGGGGGGAAACAGATGCAATAGGGAACAGATGTAACAGGTAGTGCATGTTTTCAGCAGTAAATGAGAGCCATTGTTTTCTTGGTTCAGTGGTCACAAGTTGCAGGCAAACATCTCGCTTCGGTCAGCTTGCCTCCCCACACACCTCCCCCGGGCTGGGGGTTTCAGTCCCAGCCATTGGAAGGAGCAGAGGGGCCTTTTCATGTCTCAGTCCTTGATGGAGAGGCTTCTTACATCTCAGTCTGTCTGTCACAGTGGTTATAAAACAGGTGAGCGTCTTCTGTGGGAGACCACCTGAAACTCAGGAGAAGTCCAGCCAGGCCAACAGCTGGGACAGCTTCCAAAGCTGCTATTGTTGCAAACGGGGCATGGTGCCCTCTTCTTAGCATACAGCAAACACACTTGTGAAAACAATAACTCAACAGTGAGCTTTCAGGTCTCAGGGCCCATGGCGTGTGACTTTTCTCCTTCAGAGCCAGATATAGACAGGGGGGGTCTTCTCTTCAGTGGTCTCCCAAGGATGATCGTGAGGCAGATGAGGGAAAATTAGGACAGACTCTCACAGCCCTGAGTACCACAGTGCTGCAAATATGGTCTTTTTTTATCCTATTAGTATTAAACTTTTAATAATTCTAAGCAGTGAATTCTGTTTCTCACAGCTGTGAAGGAAAGAGCTCCCTAACAGGACTGCAGCCAGCACCAGCTTTGCTCAAGGATGCAGACCCAAAGTGCTCTCTCTCTCCTTTAGTTCTCACTAATTTTAAGGGGTGATTTCAGATTTTCGTTGAGCTCCTGGTTTTGTGACTAATGATTTCCTTGGCCTCAGAGCTTCTGCTGCTTGTATTTTTAATGTATCTCACTACAGCTATCAGCAGAGTGCCACTACATGGATTTAATGCTTGGAGACAAAAAGCTCAGATCTCAACACTGACCTTTTGCTGGGCTTTTCCTCTCTTGCTTCAAGAGTCACTCAGGGTTGCCTCCAGAGCACTGACATCCTGCAGCAAACTTATCCACGGACATCAGCACAAAACTGGGACACCTGGCTTGGTGACACAACTGCCACAAGGTCAGGTTTATTCCCTGCTCTCTTGCCCCAGCAGAGGACTCAGTGTCAGAGCCTCTGGAGAAGCGTGGAGGGCAGGGCTCAGGCAGGTTGTGCCCGTGCACGATTTGAACTCAAGGCACCAGGAAGCACCAAGCCTGCAGACAGGAACTCAACCCTTCTCATCTCCCTCACTGCCAGAAGCAGGCTCAGAGCAGCCATCTCACCCCTCTCTAAACCAGTGGGACCTCTGTCCTTACCAAGCTCCTCGGGCTCCTGGGAATTGTTCCTGCAGCTCTCGGTGCCAGGCAAAGCTCCCTCTGCTGCAGCTCTGTCCACAGGCTCCCCTCCTGAAGACTCAAGGGCAACAGTATTATTGCCATTGAAAGAGAAACAGAAAGGAAGAAACCCTTCTCACCACTTAGACATAACACCTAGGTCCAATAACTCCATGGCTCACACACTTCATCCTTTCTTCCTAACAACAACTCTGGGACCCAAAGCCCTTCAACAGTCAAAAAAACTGACTTCTCAAACACAGTCCAAAAGCTGTCAGAGCTGACAGTGTTGAACATGGGGGTGACACTGAACACATGGAATGGCTGCTAAGCAGGAGTCCTGCCAGCTCTTGAGAAAGGGATGTACTCCTTCCTCCACAGCCCTGAGCACAGCAGTCTCATCCAGGCTGCAGCTTGGCAGGGACAGCATGGGAACAACACATCTCTTCCCACAGAGATGCCCAAGAGCAAGGGGAAAGAGCTCTGCAACATGGACAGCAAGACTGGCCAGTTTGCCCAGCTGAGGATTTCCCAGATGGAAACTGGACTGCAGGCAGCAGCTTACTGAGAGGACAAGAAAGCTGCAGCTGCAGCCCAGCCCCAGCCACGGCTCTGGGAGCGCCCACACGCACGGCAGGGCTCACACAGCAGCAGCAGCTGCAGCCCAGCCCTTGCTTTGCCTTGGCCTTCCCACCCAAAAGAGGCACAGCCCACATCTGCTGCTGCAACAGAGGCACCTCTGGCGTGCCCCTCCCTGCCCGGGACACTGGGCCTTCAGTGCCACTTCTCCAAACACTCTTCTCTTCTTTCCCATCAAACAAAGCCTCTTAGAACCTACAAAGCTTCCACTTCCTCACCACAAATGCTCCTGCATCAGGGGTTCTTCCCAGGAAAAGGAACACCCAAACTTGGCTGACACAGCCTCACACCTTTCCATCCTTACTCATGGATGACATTTTCATTCCCTCTTCTTAAGGAAGTCATGCTTTACCTTGCAAAGCCGTCCTTGTCCATTCACAGCTGAACTCAAGAAGCTTTGCCTTCTCAGCCATGCAACAACATTCACAAGTTCTCAGTCCAGCCCCTTTCTTCCCTGCCCAATGCAGTTGCCCAAGCAGAGGGAGAAAACATCTCCTCCAGTGTCTCAAGCACCATGTCCAGATCCGGCGGTGGCAATTCCTCTTTCCCAGGAGTATTCCACAGCCAGCTGTGGCTGTCCATGCTGCAGAACCTGCACTGGCAGCTGGAGTGCTGGGGGCTGAAGTGTCTGGCCTGGCTGCAAGAATCCAAACACATTGGTCAGGCTCCACAATGTGTCTTTGGGATGCAGAGCTCTACTGCTGCCTTGGATCAAAAATCACAGGAAGCACACAGCAACCTCCATTCCAGAAATGTATTCAGACTTCCCAGGGGATTGAAGGAGTGAGTTCTTCCTCTTAAAAATATTTATCCGAATTGTCATGTACATAGATTAAAGCATGGACTTGAAATCTGATATGGACACACACAGAGACACACACACACACAAACACCCTAGAATCACAGCTTTGTGCATCTTCCCAGCAGCTTTGGGATTTGGCTACATTTGGTTTCTCATCACAAAAGTTCACAGAAAATGGATTCACCCAGGAAGAGCCCAGATCTGTAGACATACATTCTAAACTTGTACTGTGAGTTTCTTCTATAAACAGCCTTGAGAGTGAGGCCATATTCTTCAGCTGCAGCTGTTGTGGGGCACACAGAGCTCATTTCAATGGCACGGCTTGATTTGCAGGGCAGACAGTCTTAAACATCTGCAATGTCCCATCAGAGTCCCAGTTTTGCTTCATTCAAAGAAAGAGGAGAGTGCACCTAACACTGACCACTTGTTAGGCAATAACCTTCACCATGCCCTTGTACCCCTGCAGAGAGTCTGTCTACAAAATGCCCAGAACACCCTCCAAATCTGCAGCGAGGACAGGAAAATGAGGCAGAGAATCTTTCTGTTTTCAAGGTCCCCCTTCCTAGGCAACTGGACACTTTCTACCTGCTTCTCACTTGAGATCTACCCATGATAGAGCACTGCAGGAAAACACTTGAAAGGGTCATTAACCAGGAGCTGCTTGGAAAGCAAGGGTAGAAGCTCTTTCCCTCCCTGATGGGCTGCGCGCTGGCAAGTGCTGCTCTGAAGATGTGCAGCTGCTCCTCTCTGGAGAGGCCATGGAAGGGTTGTGATGGTCTATGGGTACCAGAGGAATGATGAGCTCAGGTTGGCATTTAAGCTCCATGGGAACAAACGGAATGAAGAGCTCACAGTGGGGATGAAATCTGCCTGTTCCTGGCTTCTCTGATGAAATGCCAAGAAGTCCAGATGAAGCAAACACCTTCCCCCAAGAAGCTAGGAAAATCTCAGAATCATGAGCACCTGCACTTCGCCTGGAGTGGCGTGGAGGCAGCTCTAAATGCTGAGGTGAGGCAGCACTGAGGTCCTGGTCTGAGAGCGCTGTGTAGCAGTGAGGGAAGGAAAAGGGAAGCAAAGGGAAGGCTGGGTCACTATTGGTCTTTGGGTGTGCTTCCCTTGGCAGCAACTGTACTTCCGTCAGGGAAAACAAAAGCTCCCTGAATTGTTAAAACTGAAAATCATGGACAAAGACTCTCTAACTAGTCAAAGTAAGAAAGTGGTATGTTCATTACGCTGGCGGCTGAAACAGGGGAGGGTCATTCCTGAAATGCGTGACCGCTGGCCGGGCTCGGCTCGGCACGGCACAGCACAGCAGGTTCCAGCAGGACAGGGAAGGGCAAGGCAGGCAGGGAGGGGCAGGGCAGGGCACTGGGAGCAGTGACAGGTTCTGTCCCCACGCTGCATCCCATGCCTGGGTAACCATCGGAGACAGAGAGGAAGGACATTGCTCGTGCTTGGCTGGGGAAAGGATGAAAAGCGGGACTTAGAAAACATTAGTTTGGACTCCTTTTTAGCAGACTAGCTGGTTTCATCTCAGCATGTCCTCCTGTCTTTGGCAGAGTTGGTGCATTTCTCGTGATTTAGAGTCAGCTACAGCAGCAGGAAGGGGCAGCAATTTTGTCAGCATGGACATCAAAGCCAAAGTGCTGCCCCATGGATGGATGTTTCTTTCTTCAAAGCATTTCTGGCCTAGAGTTGTAGTGAACTGACACTGGTGTCTTCCCAAACGGCGTTACTATTTTCTTTGTTCAGGAATCACCTTTTTTCTTTTCTTCCCCTCATCTGGGGAGAGCTCCAATGCAAATGCCTCCTGCAGCCAACTCCTGTCACTGTAGACTGACAAAGGAGATCTTGCAATGGAGAGAGACTCCCTAGAGCTGCTGTGGGGAGCCGAAGGGGGAAGCTTGTGCTCTGGGGGACGGACACTGATAGTGGAGCCCTGGAAACTGTAAAAGATTGAATCTGAAAAAGTTAGGCTTTGTGTTTTCCCACATCAACTGCTCCTGCGTAAGCAGTATGAAAAATTATATAATTGTTTGATGTGATGATTGTTTAGTAATTAAAGAAGAATCATGAAAAAATATATTGGAAATTTAGGGAGGGCTATGCTCGGCTGAAGTCTATGTATACAATAGAACAATATAAGTTTAATAATTAACATTGAAAGTTTTGTAACGATCATCTCAAATATATGTAATGATCATCTCAAATATATGGTTGGAGTCAGATTTTAATTGAATACTCCTGAAACCCAGAGGTCTTAATAAAAAGCACCTGCATATAATCGCTTATGGGATTATGTGTTTCTTAAGGCTAACAACACCAATGATGTTTATCCAAGCCTTGCAGGTTCATTCCTGAGCTTCTTGACAGACCAAAGAGACTTTAGAATTTTTGTACTGGCAAATAAATTTCAGTCTGGGCACTTCTTGAAATGCTTCAATTATCCTTTTTTTCGCTTTTCTGCAGAAATATTGTCATCATCTATTCCTTCCAGAGAATCTTTTCCTGCTTTTTGGAGAGCTCCTTTTTTTGCCCTCCCAGATCAGGCTAATTCCCAGGGCCCCTTCCCAAAGTGAGGTGTAGCCCATGGCCTCCACTCTCCAGCTGGAACAGAAGGAAGCACAGAGTTTGCTGTTGTGGGAGAGGAGCTTCTCGTTCCTGCCTGCTTTCCCTTGGGGACATGTTGGTGTGTTCTCATTTGATAAAGGCAGGTTTAAACTCTGAAGCAGTTGTGTTTCAAACTGCTCCCTCCTCGAGCTCTTCTGCGGGTATCGTTGGACAAAATGATCTTGGTGGGAGCTCCCTGTGGCAGCTCAAGGAAGGAGGTTTATATATTACAGGGTTGTGACTGCTGAAAGCAGCTGGTTTTTGGAGGTGTCCAGAATTGGGAGTGGCTCCTTTTCTCGCCTGCCTGCAGAAAAGGAAGTTGTAAAGTGGGAATTTCATTTGTGGAGATGGCCACCAGGGGTGTTTGCCAAGAGATGGGCTGGCAGAGAGGCAGGTCTCGTGCTAAACTGGCTGTGTGTTTGTTTTGATATTGGGGAGGGTCAGAGATGCAGACACAGACACCAGCTGAAGGAACAGTGTAATTTACTGTAATGCAAAAGTGCAAAAAAGAGTCAGAAAAGAATAAGCGAAGCAATGAACCTCAGCATTATTACAATAGGGTGCCTCTGGTGATTAAGGAAGATACATCACCAGGTACCCCGATGGTTTCCCCTTCATCCAGAGCTGCACATCAGCTGGGGGAAGCTGTCCCAGCCAAACCCTGCAGAGCCACGGCCAAGAACCGGGAAATGCTGCGGTGCCTCCACCTTTGCCGGCCACGAGGCTCTCGAGTGCGCTGTGAGAGTAGCCCGGCTCTGATCGTGCGGGACGAGCAATGTGCCAGAGCTTCTGCTGGGGGCACAGCTGGTTTCATTCTCCTCTTGGTTTTCTCCTCGAGCCTGCCCAGGGCTTAAGGAAGAACCAAGACCAGGTGTGGCCTTGTCCATTTTCGTCATACAGAAAGATGCAGACATGCTTCACCAGTGAATGGAGGCAACAATATTTTTGACAGTAATACTTGGTTAAGGAGCAGATGCATAGAACATTGGGTTGGAAAGATCATCTAGCAGGCAGCTTTGGCTCAGGTCCTGTGGTGGAGGCTTCAGTCAGGGTCTGGTGTTCAGGCCTTAGTCCTTTGGTATTTTGCGGTGAACATCAATGCTGTGCAGAGCTGGAAACAAACAAGACTGTCTTTAGCACATTTGAGACAGGGAACAGGATTAGCCCTGCAAGGCCAGGCTAGGGCCAAGAGCAGAAGGCCAGCACTCTGCTTTTGCCCACAGGCAACCCTGCAGAGCAAGCAGCCACTCCCGCCCAGGGGCTGAGGTGACCAAAGCTGCCTCCCCGCTGTGCAGCTCTGCAGAGCCCGCGGAGCGCAGGGTCCTGGGCAGCCAGGGCAGCCCGGCTGCCTTGGAGCACAAGGAGTGGCCCAGAGAGAAGCTGCTGCCCTGTGCTTTGGAACTGTTCCTTAGAGTCTTGTCATTATTCCACAGTGTCTGATGTGTTTTCTTTTCCTCTCTCAAATCTAACAGAGCTTTTTGAGAAAATTGACTGAAATAGCTTCTGCTGCTGGTAGTGGTGCTTTTCTCTGCAGGTGAGGGCAGGTGATTTGAACCAAGGATGGAGTCCATTGTTAACACCCCAGCTTTGCCAAGTCAAGAAAACCATTCACAATTGGGCAGCCAATGCTAAGCAATTTTCCTAGTTTTTTGAAAGCTCTCATCTTAGGAAATCCAAGAGCTACCTTAAGAAATTCAAGAGATTTTCCTCCATGAGAATACCAGCAGTACCATGTTTCCAGTGTTTTCCACCGCGTTTTCTGTGTCCTTGGTGATTTTAAGACTTCCTCAGTGCCCAGTGAGAATGAAATGACCTGTGATCACGTGATTTGAGAGCTCTGTGTTGTTCGTTGGCACATGAGTGTTCATGACAAGCTGGACACACCAGTCGTGGCTCTGTTGAGTTAAATTCATCCCAATTTTGTGCAAACAGCAGCCCCGAGATGCTGAGAAGAGCAAGCGCAGTGGCTGGGTGTGCATGCACATGCCCGGGGGCTGACTGCTGTGTGGGCAGAAGGTTTTGCACTGTTGTAATTCTTCACTCTCCCAAGATGGAGGAAGAAATCAAATCTTTATTAAATTAAAATATATAGATCTAATGTGAAATGAAAAAATATCAAAATGAATGAAACAATACCTATTAATTTATCATGGATGTAATTTAACATCTATATACTATTGCCGGCCGGGGGTCTCTGTACAAATCACGAACAGGACGGGATTGCTGAGGAACGCACCTCGAACTCTTTGTTTTCTAGCTTCCGTCTCATTACTTGGGTATGACTATGGGAAGATGCCAGCAGCTGACATCTGTGGCAGCAGGCAAAGAACTTAATGGCACAGCTTACTTGAAAAATTTTTTGACCAATCACACAACGCAGAAGCATACTGACAGTAGTTCTATCCAACCACTATAAGCACACCTACCTTTTGTTAAAAAAGTGCTTGCTTCTTTTGACTACAATACCTGCTTGCAAGCCTTAAAACATAATGCACTGAGCTCCATTATTAAGCTGAGAAGTTCCTAATATCTTGCTAGAGATACTTTTTGGAAGGTTAGCGAGTTATTCTAGCCAAGCACTAACACACAGGCCATTTTTCTATTTCTCCTTACTTTTCTACTTCTAAAACTCTTGTGCTGACAAATCCTATGGCTGCTGCTTAGCTCAAACCACAGTTCTGCTTTCTCTGAGGTCTGCCTTTTGTAGCTTTCCCAAAACCCCCTGATTTCAAGGATTCCCACAATTCCCCCTCTCAGTACAACTAAACAGAAACCTTTGTATCCGTGTCATTTATTAACTACCTTGCATTTTATAGCTTTACTATAGTATACCTGCTTATTACTTGCTTAAAGCATCCTTTTTGCTCACATTAAGCCTTGCTATATTCCAACACAGCAATTTTAATGCTGTGAAAGTCCAGTCAGTTCAAAGGGCAAAAGTCATGTCTGATAGCAATTACAAGTCATTGTTCCAAAAAAGTCTCGCCTGTTCTAAGGTCTTAATTCAAAACCCCCCTCCATGTCTAGACCTTCATCCACCATCTGTGTGAGATTTTGAGAATTCTCTGTGATCCATTTCCTACCTCTCTCTCTTGTGTGATGAAAACATCTTTGATCATGTTGTCCATCATTTGTCACACACACCAATGTATGCAAGGTATTACTACTAGTACCACTACCAAAACACCCAATCCATCGAGACCTATTCTACAAAGTTCCCTTTGGCCAAGGTGCAAAGCTCCATCCTTGGAACAAATCATTTAACCATGACCCACCATCTTCTTTTATTGGAGCTGTCAGATCTTTCAGCTTTTGTATGCTTCTCTGGATGGATTCAGAGTGATCAGACAGGTTCATACAACACAATCCTTCAAATTCCTCACAACCATGTCCATGTGCCAGTAAAAGAAAATCAATTGCTGCTCTGTTCTGTAAGGTCGCATGTCTGACAACATTAACATCAGTCATCATGTAACTAATTGCAATGCAAGTAGCACTGTCTTCTTTCTCCAGCCAACACCCCAATCGCTATAATGGTTTCAATGCCTCACCCGAGGCAAGTGGATGTAGAAATTAATTTGATGTAACTCATTTTGCAGGGCCCTAGGGTCTGGAATTGCTATTACACTTTTTTTAATAATGATGGGCAAATCTTTTTCCTCTGTGTTTTCTCTTGATGGCTTTTTTTAATGATAGGTGCTATCACAGTGAGTTGTCTGATGCTACACGGGCCACCTTTAATTTTTGAGGAATTCCCTGTCAGGCTCTACCTTCACAAATGAGCCAATATTGTGTTACTAATTGTCATGGGGACTCATCTAGGTCATCTACTTGTCAGCAGTTTCACCCTTAAGGGACACTGGGGTAGTACAATTGCACCACAAACTTGAGTATCTGTCCACAGGATGATGGGGAGTAACATTTAACTGTGGATCTCCCTGGTACTGAAATGCAGCACAAAATTCCATTAGAAATGAACCAAGAATTCCAATTCTTGAGGTTCAGAAAGTGCTTTAAGAAGATCAGGGGCCCAATGATGCCAACTGGTTATAGGATTGGTCTCGTTGGCAGCCTCACACCAATATTTGTCACGATTGGGTATTGGCCATTCCTTGGCTGGAACTGGCACACCGACCAAACAGGTCACCAAGGGTTTGTCTGGGCTCAAATTGGTCAAACATATGGTGTCTTAGCCAGCTGACTTGGCTAAAGCAAGGTAACCATTCATTTTTGGTTGATCTACACGCATATTTGCACTGCAAAATCAAGCAAGCAAAGCCAACAAGCACCAGCATATCATTTGATCAAACTCCATGTTTCTGTTCAGCTGCTTTTTGGCAAAAGCTTCCCCATCTCTTTCAGTTCTCAAGCAAATCTTTTAGCGCTTGTTCAGGGACTGGCCAACTATAGGGCACTAAATTGTCCCTCTGACCTTCAGTTTTTACAAATTTGGATATCTTAGAATTCTTTTGAACAAAACGAACACCATGCTTTTGCTGAAAGAGCTCTATGATACAAACCATTTTCACAGTCTAAAGATCAACAATGAAACTCAAGATTTGTAGCTTTCACAGGTAGAACAGGGAACGTCTGCCATGAACCGTAGTTTCTCCGTGCGGCTCACGTCTGCATGCTCATTTCCCTGCTGGTGGAATTGTCGCTGCGCTCTTGTGTATGAGACGGTTTCACGTCCTTGGCGGGGACCCACTTAGGTCTGGCACCTGTGCAAATAAATACAAGCATACCCTTTGCCCCAAGTGATTAGTGCAAATGGTCCTTCAATTTCTCCTAACTCAAGGTTTCTAATCAAAACTGGAGGATTTTCTTTCAGTTTTGCCTGTGTGCTGTTTGAAAAGTGCCTCAAAATTGGAGGAGTAGGTCCTACAAAAGATCTATTCAAAATATAAAGACATCTAAAGCTTTGTTCTACCTTATCAGAGGTGTTGCTTGGGGAACTCCCACTTTTGTTGACCTAGAATGGGTTTTAGAGTGTGGTGCATCCTTTCAACAATTGCCTGACCTGTGTGGGTATAGGGAATTCCAAAAGTGTGGTAAACATTCCAGTCCATCAGAAATGTCACCAATTTTTGAGCTCTGCATGTGGGGCCATTTGTCAGTTTTTGCCTCATGGTGGATCAGTTTGGCGAGCTCTGGACCCCAGTGACACTGACAAGGACAAAAGCAAAAGACGAGAGGGGCTCTTTCTTCTCGGGACCAAAGTCCCACAGCTTTAATGGAGAACAACTCCAGGAGAGAAAGGGAGCATCCAGGAGAGGGAAGAGGATGTCCAGGAGAGGAAAGAGAGTGTCCACCTCGTGGCAGGAGATTTGTAACCCTGGAGGAAGGGGGTTGGTAGAAAGGAACTACCATCGTTCAACATATGTGAATCACCACACTGCAGTTTTCTGCATAAATTGCTGCACTTGTTGCAAACAAAATCCTAAAATCTCCCCAAACACAACCATCCAGTCCCAAATGATCACAATGAGGGAGAAAAAACACTCAACCCCCCTGTATACCCAGGCACCAGGTGTCACAGGGAGTACCAACCCCTGCAATTACAAAGTCCATACACACAAGCTCACTGGGAAAGGAGTATCCCTTTATGAGGGGACAGAGTGCTCGCTTTTCTCAACACAACACACACCATAAATCACAACAGCATCCACCCACATCAGCTCCCTGAAACATTCGCTCACTGAAAACACAACCACAATTACTACACACAGCAAAAATTGCAGCAACAAAACAGGATTTGCTCAATTCACCCCCAGAATTGCTAGCAGGTCCTTCTTGATACAGCAAATTATTTTCTGCCGGCAGCCAGACCCAAACCCAAACTGTACAGGCGTACGTTGTGCGCAGGACATCTCTGTGTGACTTAGGAACAGCCCTTCCCCTGCGTTTGCCTTACGGGTTACTTTATACAGAGTTAAACATTCCCTTTCTCCACAGTCCCAGCAGTCTTGTCTGTCCCCCACGAGGAACCGCCAGGAGCCAAGGTGCCTCCAGGAAAGGAATGTCCTGGCAGCACCCAGAGACGACCACAGCACGGTTGTTCTCGCTGGAGCAGAGAAGCGTTCCTGCCTCGGTCACCAAATGAGGTGTGGAATAGAACTCGCCACAGCTGAAGTTAGAAGGTGGTGTGTTTATTACAGCGCCAGGCACCGGAGGAGTTGTCTCTTAAAGACATGTGTGAAGAATCACTGGTTCTCTACTCATCTAAAATGAGTACACATACATATAATTCCCCAAAAACCAAACACATATTCCTTAGGTAACACTGCGTACCCCCCTCTGCACTAAAATGTATTATAATTGAGTCCAAAGTTCCTTCACATTTTTGCAGTCTTTCACTTCAAATGGGTTGGTGGATTTTAAAGTGGGGAATGGTCTCCTTCTGATGAAGGCCAAGACGTCTTCCTCAATTTGACCTCTTTACTTATGACCTGATGGCAGGCTTTTGCACCCCTTGCCTATAACTGAAGTTTCGGGGCCCAGGTGCAGGCTCTGGTCCTCTTCTTTGTCACAAAGAAATCTGCATCCCATCCTGCTTCTTTAAACATAGTAAAGACAGGCAAGGGATATATTACCCTAGCCTTAACTACCTTACCTGCAAAAAATTAACTATCCCTTCTTATTTCTACTCTTCTTGCTATACTCTTTCCCCCTAACTAAACCTTGCTAAAATTTTAACTCTTCCAGTTCTTTCAAATCCTTCATTCATTGGCCTCATCTCACATGCCAACCATGTGTGAGCCGATGCCGTAACTGGGAAATTCCACTCCTGAGCAGGAGATATAGGGCCTGGTTCTGAGCTGGAAGGGTGAGAAGGATGAGATGCACACCATTTTCATCCAGGGGATGTCCTGAAAGTGCACTGTCTACCTTCCTCTGCTGCCGCGCACCATGCTCCACCTCCTGCTCCGCAGATTTTTAGGAATCCAGGGGTTGCTGGGTATTATTTGCTATTGCAACTATTAGAATGACTTTGCTTTGCAAGCCCCATTTTGTCCTGGGTTCTTTTGTGCATGGGGCTCCTCCTGAACCTGTGACAAAGGCCAGCAGGGACCTACAGGACACTCCTATACTCATGTCAGTAAATTCTGAGAAGTGCTTTAAGTATCAGTAAGTCAAAAGGTATCAATCAGTAAATCAAATAATTTGGGGGAATATTTAGCCTGTGAGTTTTAGTAAAGTATTGAAAATGTCTTAGATCCATGGATACACACTAGTAAGTGAGATTGCTGGGTGTGCACGTATCAGGGAAGTGATTCCTCACACACCCAGTGCTGAGATCAAGTATTGCCTCTCTTCTAACCTAGAGCTGGCAGCAGGGATCAGGCCCTGCTTGGTAACGTTCATTTTGAAGACTTCTGTTGAACAGGTAAGAATGGTCCAAATGAAAACTTTTCCAGCTGTTTCTCTCTGGTTCACCTGTTTGAGGGTTAAGATTCTGTGCTGCGGGTGTCCTGGGTGTGTGCAGAGCAGTGCAGCCCCAGAAACCCCTCAGCTTGCCCAACAGTTGTCAAGCCTTGTTGCCAGGTGTGCCCAGCTCAGGCAGGAGAAAGAGCCCGCAGCACAGTGGGCACCGTGCCCTGCCCAGCCGGGGCTCTCTGGCACACAGCAGCAGCAGCGCCAGCACCGTTAAGCCCGCTCCTGCCTTGGCTTCCCCTGGCACACAGAAGCCTCTGGAAATCAGCACCGCCAGCGGCATTCCCAGCTTGGAGCAGCTGCTGCTGGCGGGCAGATGCTGCCAGTTCGACTGCTTCCAAAGGGGAAGGAATGCAGAGATGTGCATGCACCAAAGCCCTGGGCATGTCCAAGAAAGGGGCAAATAGGTGGGGAGATTTGTTAGGAAAGATTTCAGTTGTGATGCCAACAGTGCCTTCTCTCCTGGTTCTGTGTGTTCTAGATGAGTAATGCAAGGGTTGGCTCTGACAATTAAGAAGTAGATGTTATGTGGATGTTCAAATGTGTAGTGATGATATTGTAATATATCCTCCCACAGTCCTCTTTCTCCTCCCCTTTGTAATTGCCTTGGTAGTCAGGGCATTTGGGGAGGGTTGGCTTGTGACCAGCAGGCAGGGGGAAACAAGACCTGACCTCCAGTCAAGATGCAACAAAGTAATCTCTACCAAAGGACAGCAGAGAAAAAGTTGACTGACAAAACTTTTGGAGGGGCTAAGGGTATAAAAGGCTGAGTGTCCTTTTTGTAGATGAGCACATGGCTGCTATTCATGGAGACTCTCAATGCTGCAATTTTTCCTTATTCATTCCTTTGTTATTGTTCAATATACCTTTAATATGTTAAAAATGTGAGTCATTTCTCACATGTGCGGTACAGTGGGCCATTCTCTTGGTCTGGTTTCCTTTGCTGGTGTCCCATCTGAGTGCTCAGCTGGGCCACAGGCTGTAGGTGCTTGGGGCACTCCTGGAGTTCCTCTTGGATGCCCTGAACAACAGGGTTTGGCCCATGAGGGGAATTTGTGCTGCTTTGTGACAGAGGAGAACTTCCCAGGCTCTTTTGTGTTTGATGTAGGGAAGGTTGGTTATTGCTTTGCATAAACTCACAGACCAACACAGAGCTGTTCCTTTGTGATGTCAGGGCATGGTTGCCACACTGTCGTAGTGACATCAGAAGGTGGCATTGGTGCACCGAAGTGAGTGGGCTCTGAGTGTCAGAGCAGCCCAAGGCCTTGCTCTGATCAAGAGAACCCTCCTGGTTGCCGCCTTTGTCAGTAGGCAGCTGCCCACTGAGAAGAACCGTGTTTTTTCTTAGTGTTGTGGCAAACTTGCATAACATTGGAACAATGTTTCACCATTCAGCCACTGCAGCTTTTGCTGCCTATGGGGTTTCTTTTCTGTCTATTACGTTACACACTTCACCTGTAAGTAGAGGTTTCCCTTCTGCTTAGGTTAGGGTTTAACCTAACCTGGCTTTTCTATGTCTTCCTGCTTTTTCCTAGTGACTGAGTTTCTGATTTTGAAACAGAAAGAGCATTAGGATGCCACTGCTTTGGTAAAGCTCCTGTCAAGGCGTTCAGCTAAAAAGGGGGTGTCTGTAGCCACGGGGGCAAGATTTGCAAGGGAACCTGCAGGGGTTCTGTTCCCTCCACGGGAGAGTCTGTGGCAGCAGAGTCTGTCCTTTCCTCAGTTTGCTGGGACAAACAAGACACCTTTGAAAATGCAGACTGGCCGACCTTCTTAGAAGGCCTTCTTAAAACTCTGCAATTGTTCCTAGAATACAGGGAAAGCTTCTTTCTTTCAACAGTTTCTCTTGAAAGGATCTGACTGTCTAACTTGACCCTTTACAGAGTGCTAAAACCATGATCTTCCCTTTGCAATGAAATGCAAACTCCAAAGCAGTGAGTGTCTGCTACTGAACCCTGGAGCTGCTGCTGTGCTGTTTCACAACAAAGTGCCAGAGCTCAGGGGGATTTTAGGGAAGATTTTCTGGGCAAGCATTTCCAGCAAGTTAATGAGAATTGGTGCATGCAACTGACTTTAAAAAAAAAAAAAAGTACCCAAAGGAAAGGATTTCAGAAGCTCTTTATGTGCTTAGTAGAACAGGAGCATTGAGTATTAAGGAACAATTTGCATTTTCTTGGTCATGTTTGTAGTCATTTACTGGCAAAAGAGGCCAAAGTGTAGGCACAACCAAGAATATTGACCTGATCTCTTGCTGGCTGTGTGAGTGAAATGTGTCTCTTGGAGGGATGTTATGAAATGGGAAATCATCTCTGTTTGGGTTGACTTGTTCTGTGGGACTCCGCAGCCCAGGATGTCTTCTCACAGCATCTGGTTCATTTTCCCTTCCCACCAAAGGTCACCTGAAGCGTGTTTTCAGAGGTGCTGATCATGAGGTGAATGAGAAAGGAATATTTCATGTTCCTGGTGTTTAAGCATTGTAGAGGAAGCTGTGAGCTTGGCCAGTGGCAATAGAGTGTAGAGGGCCAGCTAGGAAGGCTGAAAGAAAATCCATTTTTATGCCTGAAAGAAAACAAAATCAAAGGCACAAGTGGTAATTTATTATTTTCCACCTCAGAGCTTTGAAGAACTAGAAATCAAGTCTTACAGAGAGAACGGTGTTTCCTACAGCATAGAGGGTGGAGTATTTAACTGAGAGCAAATTCCTGTACAGCTGAATTACACCACTGAATTTAAGTCACGGTACCTTAGAATTCTATTCCTAACAGATCTTATAATACCTACATAAAAGATGCAGTTGCAGAACAGGAAGGTCATCTTGCAATGGTGCCTGCTGAATCTGAAGTGAAATGGGCACCTTTGTGGTTGGGGAGCTGCGTGGGCAAAAAGGACGCAGGGCTGGCGGCCTTGAGCAGCTGAAGATGAGGCAGCGTGTGGCCAGGGGGCCAAGGAGGCCAAGGGCATGGTGGCTGTGCCAGCAGCAGTGGGGCAGCAGGAGCAGGGCAGTGAGTGTGGCCCTGTGCTGGGCAGCGCTGCGGCCACAGCTGGAGTGCTGTGTGCACTTGTGGGCCCTGGGGAGCAGAAAGTCATGGAGGGGCTGCAGCGTGTGCACAGAAGGACAGGGGAGCTGGGCAAGGGGGTGCAGCACAAAGCCAGGGAGGAGGTGCTGAGGGAGCTTCAGCCTCGACAGTGGGAGGCTCTGGAGGGGTCTTCCGCATCTCCACAATGCATCCAAATATTTAGCCATTTTTGGACTGGACTTTCCCTCCCTTTTTTGTTAGTTTGTACTTTACTTGGAGGAGGAGACCTATTCATTTTCTCTTTCTCCCAGCTAAGGGTCTTTCCACAATTTTTTCTTGCCCTGATACAGCACTGGGAATGGTTCTGCTCCAAGAATTTTTTCCACGGTATCACTTCTAGGGAAAGCAGTATTTTTGTGAGAGAACACATCATTCTGTGCAGGGACCTTGGTGCAGAAGGAGGTGTTGTGTTTCTAGGCCAGCCAGCATGGCCTTACAGATCACCTTTAAATTAGCAGTGCCTGTGCCTTTCTGCAGCCCTGGGAATCAGTGTGTGTTGTGTTTGGGAATTGAGCAGGAGATCAATGCCCTGGCATTCCAGCTGCTCCTCAGAGATCACAGGAGTGGGAGGGGCTGGGCTGCAGTTTGGATTCCAGGCACTTCAGCACCATCAGTGTGCTCTTGTCCAAGACAAGACCTTGGCCGAGCACAGATGCACAAAGAGTGCAATTCCCAGTGCAGTGCTCTGGGTCTGATTGCATTCCATAAGGACCCACATGCTCCAGATTCCTGTAGAAGTCCATCCGAAAATCCTTCATTTTTGCCTCACAATTGTCATGAATAAAGACTACCGAAGGGTTAAAACTGTTGAGCCAGTTGAGAAAGAAAGTCTCATGCTTATCTAGTGTGTTCACAGGTGATGTTTGCAGAACATGCCATAGTGTACTCAAAGGGGGCATGCTGCCCTTTTCTGGACAATTGAACTGGACTTTCTTCCAAACTCCTGAGCTGGCTGGACTGAGCTCTGGGGTGGCTCCCCCCTGCTCCATGAGAAGACCCCTCTTGCCTGTCTTCAACCACCGTGACGGACCAACAGAGATGCGAATCCCCTCATCAAGGAACCAAGAACCCCTTTGGCACCCCCATGGCACCCCCATGGCAACCTCCTTCCAGAGACTGGGACTGTACTCCCTCCCAAATCAGGGAGGGGGAAAAACCTAACGTACCTGTGAGCATTCGGCCATGAAAACAATGGAACTGTCTCACCCCCTCCTCCTCTTCCTATTCTTCTTCCCTCCATGGAAACCTAATTTCAGCCACCCTTCCCCCAACCAAGAACAGTATATATATTGGGGTTCGGTTCGACTGCCCTTGGAGTACTCCCCAAGATGTGTACCAGCGAGTTTCGGCGGCGGGACCCCGAAGACATCATGTTTTGGTAGCTATCCCCCATTCCCTGACCTTCTTTCCTCCCTTTTTACTTGTTCTACCCTTCTCTTCCCCGGATCCCCTAACCAAACGCATATTTAGCTGTGGTTATCATCAATAAAATTGCATTTTGTTGATTTGTTACTGCAAAACCCCTGTGCCTTTGTTGGTTATTTTTGCACCCAAAAATCATTCGTCACCCGTTCATTTCGGGCGGACCATCACAATTCCCCAAGAGTGTGGGTTACTGAAGCAACAGGAAACCAATCTCAGGACTGCAGCTGATCATGGCAAGGGCTACCAAGTCTTGATCTGTGCAGAAACAGAGGACAGTAAAGAGAGATCATAGTAGTGAGATCTATCTCTCTATCTTTCTTCCTATCTATCTATCTATCTATCTATCTATTCATGTAACATTTACATAATTGAATCTTCCTGGCTCAAGTCCAAGGCAGTTGGAGGTGCAAAGCTCACCTAAAGCCGCATCCCTTTCAGGAGAGGATTAGAGACATGTTCCCTCAACTGATTCTGAGCAGGCAGAGATGTTTCCCCCTCCAGATCTGGTGGTTTTTCCCCCCAGACTTGTTTTCCTCCTCAAGTTGTTTTCCTCCTCCAGCCTCTTGTGCCCGGAAGTCCTCCGTTAATTCTGTAAATTTCCGCCTCTCCTAGAGATGTGGAACAATTCCATGTTTAAGTGGTGTTTGGTGACTCTGGTCATACGTGCCATGCATTACAGGACGCATGGTTTCCTTCACTGGCATCCCCAGGCCTGTGTAAGTGCATTCGTGCATGGGGCCTTAGGGGAGTCTCTGTTTCTGCTGGTCAGAATTCTCAGTTGACAAAAGAGGGAGAAGAAACACCTTGGTCCTCCTACATATACTGACGTGGCCATAGAGGCTCTGTGACTTCCATCAGAGATCTTTGCATGCATCCTCATCTCCTGAATGACCAGGTTTTCTAACAAGAGTGTGGATGTCAGAAAGGCAGGAAGGCTGGTGCAGGCCTGAAGAGAACTCCAGAAGTTTCACTCACAAGGAGGGAGCTCACCCAGGAAGCCACCTGCAGAGCCAGGATAGAGATGTGGGACAGGGCAGGGTGTCAGTCACTACTGAAAGACAAACAGGACATGGCACAAGCAGAGGGAGGCCCTCACCAGACCCTTGAGAAATGCCACACCTTCCATGTCAGCTGCCTGAGAGGCTCTTGCAGCTTCAGTCCCAGATGGCCCGTGAATGTAGGGCCAGGATCACTTTGGAATCTGTGCCTCCCCTTGAACAGAGAATGACCCAGCAGAGCGGCAGCACAGTGCTTTGGGAACGTGTGAGCCCAGCAGTCTTTGAGTCTTGGCCCACAAAGGTCATATGGGAAGCTGAAACCCATCTTCTCTTGCTTTCTGTGCAGGTGCTTCTAGAGAGAGAGCAGGAGCAGACTGCTTCATCAGAGATGCCATGCCAGACTCAGGGAGAGCTGTTCCCAGCCCGAGAGCAGGAAGAGCAGCTCGGGCAGCAGGTGGAAGTGCCACAGGAGAAAGGCCAGGTGAGCCTGACTGGCCAGGGCACAGAGGGAAGGGCAGGAAGAAGGGCATAAACCACAGCTCTTGGTTTATACCCTGATGAAGCCAGGAATCCCACAGGCACTGGAAGCACAGAGCCTTGGAATCTGCAGAGATCAACCCTGGGACAGGAGGTTTGCAATGGAGGCAGATGTGGGTAGGGAAGCAGAAAGAAGTGGCTGAATCAATGTGATTTTGAGGCTGCAAGAAAAAAAAAAGCTGAGCCTGATGGCAGCTCCCAGTCACTTGCTCTGCTTTTTTGTGTACAGAAGATCAAGGCCGAGCCACAAGTAGAGCTGCCCGATGCTCAGAGTGACATGGCAGTGAAGGGGAGGAACAAGGAAGACATGACAAGAATTCAAGAGAAGAATCTCGATCAGCAGAGGGGCGATCAACACAACCAGGTGAGTGAAAGAGTGGCAGCCACTTCTCTCATGAAACATCCTCTCACTTGTCTTTTAGAGAATATGAAGGAACAGCTTGATGCAGAGCTTCAGATAGCTCACAGTATGGTCAAGGAAAGGCAGAAGCGGCTGCAGGAAGAAATGAAAATCATCAGACAGAAACTTAATCGCTTCCATCAGTCTCTGCAAAAGCAAGTGAGTGAAATTAGGATGCAGTCACTGCAGTCACCAAAGTGGTGTTTTCTGCCCTTCTTGCCTTTCCACTCAGAGCAGCAGCGAGTAGGGTGATGCCTCTTAGTGCCATCCTGCTCTAGTCACTCTGAGGGACATTCCCTGCTGTGCTGAATCTCAACTGCGGCCTGGACAGTGAAACTTGTCCTTTGGCCTTTGGGCCAGCAGTCATCCAAATTGATTCCTGCTGGCCTGTTCCTGCTCCCCTTGTTTCTGGAGGTGTTTTTAAAGTGGAATGTGATGACCCAGATGGAGGATTGAAACAAGCTGTTGTATCCCCTGTCAATCTGTTCTTTCCCTTTCCTCACAGTCGATGATTCCTGGCTGACAGGGACAAGCTGCAGTGTCTGACTGCTTTGTTCTCTTTGACTTGAGCTGCAAGTGCTGACCTCTCACCGGGCAGCCTGCACAGACTTCCAGAGAATGTCTGGCAGTGAAGGACCCCAAGTTAGGAGTGAGGCACAGGAACAGTGCCCACCAGAAATGCTCCAGGTCCAGCACATCACGGGCTCGGAACTTGCTGCCGCAGCAGCATCACCTCGAGGAAGCTCTTCTGTGACACCTGGGAACTCGAGCTCGGGCAGTTTGTTCATCTCCCTGGAACAGCAGACTGAGGAGAAGTACCTGGAGATGCTGGGTACGTCTGGGCTGTTTCTTGTCTGAGGGACCGTGTCTTGTGTGCAGGTGTCAGCAGAGCTGTACCAAATGCTCCTCCTGAGTCTGGTGCCACAGGGCCATTTAGAACTCCCCAGAGGAAGCGCTGCGCTCCAAGGCAGCAAGAGAGCGCTCTGGGTGTTCCTGCTGCCTCTGAGGGCACCTTGGACTGGCTTGGGTTTGCCTGAGCTTCCCTCTCTGCTGAAGGCTGAAGCAGGGATTGTTCTTGCATCAGCAGAAGGCTGTGACCTAGCAAATCATCTAGAAGTGCTGTGTGCTAGTGGCCAAACGGAACAGAATTTACAGCTTCCTAAATTCTCCTTAGACTCCCGACTTCCAACCAGCCATCAGCGCAAAAAAACTTCAGAGAAATGAACTGGCTTTGGAGTTTTGTCTTTTTAGTTGGGGATTATTTTGGTGGGGGGGGGGGGGGAAGAGTGGGGTTGTTTTATGCTGTTTATTTTTGGTGGGGTTTTTTTGCTGTGTTTTTCTCCATCCTGAAAGAGCCCTTCTGCCCCACATCTTACTGATGTCATTTTTATGACTGTTACCACTACTACATCTGCAGTTTATTTTCATGACAATGCTACAGTTTTGTCAATAAGAGAATACTATCTTTTTGTCAATAAGAACGACTTAGAAAGAAGTTCAGGTTAAAGGGCGAATAGAGAGCACAAGGGGTTTTCCACGTGCTCCCAAAGAAAAAAGCAGTATCTTTATAACAACTTTTATTTAATCTTCTAGTTTTATGCTTCTCAAGGTGTGTCCAAGAGACACATCCAAGTGGCAAGATCAGATAAAACTATACTGCAGGCATTTCTCAGGAGACAGCCTCCAGCCCAGCCATGGTATATTCCTGAGATTCATGGCACTTTTCCATACCCGATTCCCACTCTTTGCCACGACTGTTAAAATCCTACCCATTGGCCCAAGCCCTGCTCAGATCAGTCTCTAAGAAAACACATCAAGTCCTTTGTGATTCTGCAGCACAACCCAACGAATCTGCTTCTTGCCCGTAACAGCTGCCAGTGCTGTGCTCTCAGATAAGACCTGGCAGAGTTGAGAAGAGAGCCCAGTGGATTCTGTGTCTACCATCACCTGTTGGGACAAAAAGGGCACTGATCCACACCTCGGTGGGGCTGATCTCAAAGCCCATCCTGTTGTGTCCTGAATGGGGGCAAAAGCTTGTACGGGGCTCAGGCTCACTCTGGCTTCTTCCCATCAGTGCCTGTCAGTGCTCATGCTTGGGCTTTGCCAGCCTTGTTGTGGTCGCTGCCCTGCCCCTGGGGGCTGGAGGGACTGCAGAGGCTGGAGCCTTCCTTAGCTGGGAGGGTCCCGCTGCTGCCCGGCTGCTGCAGCACGGAGCTGCCTGAGGCTGCAGCCCCTTCTCTGGGCCGGCTTCTGCCTCGCACGGCCTGGACTCACAAGAGGGTCAGCATCTCCTCTGGGCAGCTCTCTGTGTCACAGGGGTGCCTGAGGAGCACTGCTGTCCTCTGTGCCCGTGCCCACCATGCTGAGTTGGGAAGATGGGGACGTGTGCGGTGCCGAGAGGGCGAGTGCAATGGGAGCGACTGATCCGCGCTGTCAGGGTGAAGAGAAGCGGCGTGGTTCCTCATGCGGGACACGGGCAAGGGCGTCTTTGAGCTCAGCCTGCTCATAAAGGGTGAGGGTCTTGATGCTGAAAGCCCCATCACAATTGGTTCTGGCATGAGCTGCTCTGGTTTACAACTGGGAAGGCATTCTATTGGCAAACTGCTGAAAGCTGGAGAAAATGTCCTCCTCTCCTGGAAATGCACGGCCCTGTGCTTTGTTTCCTCTCAAGAGAACTCTTCAAAGAAATGTACAAAATCAGTCTCTGTGTCAGCCATCTGCACTGCAAAGCTGCCTGTCTTGTTACTGGCATTGTTGCTGTTGATGTTACCCAGCTGACCCCAAAGGGCTCAGAGCACCCGACAGTGGAGCTGCCTTTTGTATCTCCTGGAAGCTGGGATCTCTGCTAAAAGAGATTTTACATTTTGTTTCCCTCAGGGAGAATGGGGAACAACATGAAAAATCCCCTTCTGAGATACAAAGACCTGGAATATATTGGCAGCGGGTAAAACCAACAGCAGTTACTCCTGCACAACCATGGGCCAGGTGTTTTTCTGTGGAATGTCTATCCAGCGTGAAGTCAGGCCAGCTGCAAAGATGTTCCGACACTGGGGATAGATTGTCCCATCTCTCAGTGCTGCTCAGAATTCGTGAGTGGGCGCAGGAGGCACGCTGCAAAGATCTTCTCTGCATCAAAGAACAGGACCTGGAAGGTCTCCTTGTCACTCAAGTCTGGGACAGCTCTGTGTTAATTTTCTTAGCATTTCTTGATGTCTCTAAATTGTCTGGCCACAGTAATGAATGGAGAAGAATCTTGCTTGCCTGAAAGAGCAATCTACTCCTGATAGCTGTGAGATAACAGCTCCCAGGAACATTTCTTTCCCCTGGTTTGCAGAAGGAAAACGCTGTGTTCAGGATAGGAATCACACGGTTAAGAAAGGGAAACCCAAGAGGAAACACCTAATTCCCTTTAGAAGTAGAACCCCAGTGCTTTAGGAACAGGCCCAGTGCCCATGCACTTGAGAGGAAAATGCATCATCTGCCTTCTGGCAGAGCCCTCCTGCATCCTGCAGGTTTTACACATTTACAGCACAGATCTCCTGTGTGGGCTGGCTTTCAGTGCAAGATCTAAATGGCTTCTCCTTTCTCTGCTTCTCCTTTGTTTCTAGGAGTTTTGGAGATGTTTGTAGAGCACTCAACAATGCCACAGGGAGAGAGGTAAATGTCAACAGCCCCTGCAGACTCTGCTGTTCTTGAGGGGCTTGCCCCTCTGGTCTGAGCTGGGGCTGGAGCTTTGGCTAGAGCCGTGCTGAAAAGGCACAAGAAGCACAGACTGGTGCCAGCCTGCAAAATACATTTGGCACTTTGTCCTCCTCAGCTGCCGGAAGGAAGGCACGCAGGGCAGCGCTTCCTTTCAGACAAGGACGCGCTCACTCGCTCTCCATTGCTAAAACAAAGGTGGTGCCTTAGAGCACCTCCCTGCTCTTTGGGGCTACAGCTTCACAGTCCTGAATTCTCAATTCTGGCTGCCAGCAAATCCTTCGGAAAGTTACTGGTAGTTCCTTAGCCACCTGCAGTGCTGCACTTGGCAATTGCACATCAGGAGAGATCTGCAAGGTGCCCTAAAAGCCCTAAGCCCTGCCCATAACCCAAGATGTATCCACAGAATATTAAGGCATGGATTACTTCTTGTGAATCCTAGAAAGAGCCGCAGAGATTGTGGTCAGAGGTTTGTGGGTGATAGTTGAGACACAACTGTTACCAAGTGGACAAGGCAAAATGTCAGTGGCCCCACATGTCCTGTAACTGGCTCCCAAGGGAGCAGAGAAATGGGCTGTTGGAATGTCAGTTCCTAATTACTGCAGTGCCTAATCACAAGGCAGTTTGGCACAGCTCAGCTGTGTCATTGCAAAATTAATCGCTCCAGGTGCATTGCTGTGCGTTGCCACCAACTGCTCAAGGTGTCTTTCACAGGCAGGGACCTATGTGAGTCCTTGGATTTTCCTGAAAAGAAGAAACCCTAGGCACAGAAAGCATCATTTCTAGAGCACTGGCAGGGCAAAAATCCCAGCAACATGAAGACATCACAATCAACAGATGACTGAAACTCTGGGCCACATTTGCCTGGGATGGCCAGGTCCTGCACGTGACAATTGGGGAACAGATGGTCCCATTGTTCTATTTTCTGGGTCTTTCTAGGAACTAGAGGAAACCTCATTGAGCCTGTGAAGCACTGAGCTTGGAAAGTCATGGTTCAGTATTCTTGTTTTGTTTTTGTTTTTTCTTTCCTGTGGACAGCACCTATTTGTAACAACAGCCAAGCCAGCATCCATCCTGGCACCACTCATCAACTCAGTCCAGAAGAAGTAAGAGACAAGAACATATCATGTCAAGATGTTATCTCCATAGCCAATTTTGAGTAGAATTGTAGAGTCAGATTTTAGAGTAGGATTGTTGAAGAGTTTTGTCGGATAGGGTTATAGACTAGGATTAATTAAATAAAGTAATTAAAGTTTCTGAAATATCAACTCATTTGGAAGATGATTTGAAAGATCCCCTTCTGACTCTTTCAGCAAAACACAACATTTCCTCGTCAGTTAGCAGTTGTTTTTCTACTGGTGCTAAGACACACTTATGGTTTCTT
Source organism: Melozone crissalis (assembly GCF_028551555.1). Classification (NCBI taxonomy): domain Eukaryota; kingdom Metazoa; phylum Chordata; class Aves; order Passeriformes; family Passerellidae; genus Melozone; species Melozone crissalis. The sequence continues at coordinate 12,201,211 of NW_026535783.1, read as the reverse complement.
TTGAATGGTTCAAAAGTGGGGAAGGTTCTTCTTCATTCATCCTACCCAGAGCACACTGCCTTTGGAATACCACCCACTGCCTGGTTTTGGCACAGCTGTGGTATTTCTAGTTGAGGCAGAAAGGGCAGTGGCATTTGCAGGAAAAACCAAAGGAGGAGTGGGGCAGCCCAGACATCCTCCGTGGATTCAGGCCTGCAGCTGTGACTCAAGAGCATTTGGGTTCCTGCCACTTGGATTTGGATCCCTAAATGCAATCTCTTTGGCTGCAGGAGAGGCAGGAACCCAACATGACAGGTCAGAGGCTGATTTCTAGCTGTCACTGCCTGCAGGAAAAGGCTCCATCCTGCAGGACTCCAGCATCCTCAGCCAGACACAGCAAGTGCTGGCAACTCAGAAGCTTGCACCTCTGCCTTGCACTAAAGACAGCACCTCCCACAACGGGCACTTACAGGTACAGAGTTTTGTGGTGTGACCCCTCCATGGAGCTGGTGGACTCACCACCCCTGCAAGCCTTTGAAAAGAGACTGGATGTGGCACTGGGTGCCATGCTTTAGTTGAGGTGTTAGGGCATGGCTTGGACTCGATCATCTTAAAAGCGTCTCTCTTCCAAGCCACTGATTCTGTGAGTATGTTACTGAGGGAGCTTTTCCTGCAGCCCTGGAAAGGCCTGTGGGGGCCCTTGGCCGAGGACGGTTATCAGGGCTCATGGAAAAGAAGCAAAGGGCTCAAGGCAAAGGCTGAGAGGGCAGAGCTGCCCCAGAACAGCCCAGAGCCAGCCTCATGTCCTCCTCCTCAACCTGCGCCCTCTGCGCTGCCCTTTGCGGCGCCGGCGGCTCCTCTCGCTGCGGGGCTCCAGGCCGTGCTGGGGGGCCGGGCCCCTCGTCTTCGGGAAGCGCCGGAGCCTCGGAGGCGAGCGGCTGCTGCTGTTGTGGCCGGCAGGGGAGAGCTGCGGATGCAGCTGCAGGCACGGCGAGATGCCGCTATGGGCGGCTCCTGCCGCGGCTCCTGCCGCGGCTCCTGCCGCGGCTCCTGCCGCGGCTCCTGCCGCGGCTCCTGCCTCTGCTCTGGGCTCTGCTCCTGCCCTGTGCGCACAGACACGGCAGAGGGCTGCCCGGCAGCTCCGTGCCGCTCCGCAGCGGGCCCGGCCGGGCTGCTGCTCTCTGCGGCCTCTGCCCGCCGCTGCCGGCCCCGCCGCGCTCCCGCCTGCCTCTGCTGCGGCCGGGCCCACACCGGAGGCAGCACATTGCGGCCGGCTCGGAAAAGCCCTGCCCGCAAAGCGCCCGCCACAGCCTCGGCCTCAGGGCACAGGCTGCCGGCGTCCTCGCAGCTGCGAGCCGGCCCGGGCCGCCTGCCGGCCTCGGCCACAGCTCCCGCCCGTGTCTCCACGGCCGCGGCTGCTCGGCACAGCAGCAGCTACTCACGGGCCCAGGCTCTTGGCGCTCCAAGCCCGCCCAACCCCGAATTCCAGCCCTGAGAGGCTTGGCGTCCCAATGCATCCCCTGGGGACAACAGAGTCGGCCGCTGAGCTCAGCCTATGGCGACACCACCAAGTGACCAATGGAAAATTCAGCAAATCCTCCTCAGAGACAAGGAAAAACTCCCATGGTGCCTGACAGCCTGAAGCAACTGCCAATTACAGGTCATTCCATCCATGTGGGAAAAGAGCCTTTTGCATTAAAGCAGAAAAGAGTTATCTAAATGGAAGCCAGGAGCCAACAACAAATTTATTTGGACTCATGCTTCTTCTGTTGGTTAAAAAGACCAAGAAATTGCAATCTTGCTCTTCTGACACAGCCCTCTGTTCATGATGTGGGATAGTGAGTGCCGATGTGCAGCAGCTGATGCAAGGAACAGGGACGAGGATGCAGCAGGCACAACGCCAAGCTGACAGAGGGATGATCTCTGGCAGTGGCACTGAAGGAGAAGAGTTTGCAGGCAGGACAGAAAATGGCTCTTTATTTCACCTCTTCTTTCAGTGCTGCTAAGAATGTAACCTGGAGCAAGCAGGGAACACCAGAGCATGGAGCCCTTTCCAGGCAGGGCTGCATCTGCTGAAGGGGCAGAGGGAGCCCAGCAGGGATCAGACACAAAGCAGCAGGGGACTGAGGAGCCCCTGTGGTGGCAGTGAGCAGCCTCGGGCTCTGCTCACTGCTGGTGGCATTTTCTATTGAACCACCTCCAAGGACTTCTGCTTTGCTCTGTATTTTTAAGTGTTACACCCCTTGGGGTTTTTTTGTTGGTTCTGTTTGTTTGTTTTTAGGGTTTTTTTCTATTTGTTTGTTTTGGTTTTTTTTTTTTTCTCGTTTCCTGTACCTTTATTTCCCTAAATTTTCCTACCTGTCAGCAGCAGCCCCAGCTCAGAACTGGCTCTAAAATATCAGCAAAGCAGCTGGCAACAACAATGGGTGGAATCGTGTGGCTCAGGAATACTTATGCCAAAGGCCTGCCAGTGCCTTATGATTTGTCAGAACCTCCTTTTCTGTGCAAAAACTAGGGATTAGTGGAGGTTTTTTGCAAGGGCTCTTGAGAAGCAAATGTTGTGCTGGGATTCTCATGAGTGTACCCGTTAACTTCATTGCAGCACAACAGAAAGTAAGGTCAGGGTAGCAGAGCAGCTGGGAGCTGGTCACTCCCTGCAAAGGGCTGGTGTAGGATGTGGGAACACCGCATTCCAGGATGGGCCAGAAGGGTAAATGTGCTCAAGGTGCTGCAGGTGAGGTTTGGGTTCACTCAGAGGGCAGTCAGAGCTGGTGAGCACTGAAGATCCAGCTGCAGTCCCCATCCATGTCCCTTTCAGTGCTGGCTTTAGGGTGTCTGCAGCCTGGATCCAGAGCGCCCTGGGAGGCTCCTGTGGCTGCCTTTGCACCCAGGCTGAGGATGCCCAGGAGGCGCTGAGGCCGGCAGTGGGGACCAGGGCTGGGGCTTGTGGCCTGGCAGGCATGGCTCTGGGGGCTGTGACATGCCAGGGCACGGGTCACTGTCACTGCCTTCCGGAGCCCTGGCTAGCTCTGTGATGTTCCAGGCACAATGGCAAAAATGAGGAACAGGTTAGGTTGGGATTTTGCTTGAGCCAGAACCTCTAGGCCAGCTGCCCAGCAGTAGAGACCCCTGGAGGACCCAGTGAAGGAGGCAGAGACAGCTCTTCTGCAGTGTAAAGTGGAGCTAATTTATCAGGAGAGGCGGGGGAAAAGGTTGCCAGGAGAAATTCCTCAAAGGGAAACAGAGGTTAAAAAAACCCCCAGCACTCTTCTGCACAGGCTTTTAAAATCTTTCAAAACGGAGGGGTGGACACCATGTAGTCACCAAAAAGCGACTCTCGGGGTGTGGTTTTGAGGGTTACAACAAATCAGAACAAGGGGAGGAGAGAGGGTTGGGATAGGGATAGGGGTGAGGGACAGGGAACTTTCTGGAACAAAGGGTAGGCTTTGGGCTGATGGATGGGCCCAAGGGGCTGGGTTGTCTTGACAGACAGGGAAAAATCCGGGGAGGAGGGAGGGGATTGCTTGAGGGACACTTGGGTAGGAGGGTATAACACAGGGGAGAAACTAACTGCAATAGGTTGGGGAACACTTGAACTTGAACTTGAATACTGCAAGCTAACAGAACATTCGACTTGGAAACTAATGCACTGCAACACAGACATTCAGGGCTTCAGCAGCCGAGAGGTGGCACGATTAGAACCCGCAGCAGCTGGTGAAAGCCATCTCTGTCCTTCAGGTTCCTGCTGTGTGGGAAGGTGCTGCGAGTTGTGGTGGCTGCACTCCCCCTTTGCTGGGAGGATGATCTGTACCAGGGGAGAGCAGAAAGCTGCCGTGGTGAGCAGAGCATGCTCAGAGCATTCCAGTTCAGAGAATGGCACTGCCCCTGAAGGGCAAAAAGCTTGAAAGCATAGAATTCTGTGCAGAACCGTTGCAAAAAAATTTCTCTTCTAGAATGTGCCCATTTTTGTATACTGTAAATGAATACCCTGGGTTTTATAGAATACATGGGGTTTTTTCTAAAGTTTTTTGGGGGAACTCTCAAGTTTATTTCTATTTGCATTTTACATCCAGCATGTATATAGATTTTTTTTTTTCTTTTTTAAATACTTAGGGAAAAAATAACTAAGCATTTTTTAATCTTTTGGGATATTGTCAATAATATCTTTAGAAAGCAAAACTTGTTGAAAATGTGTGAAAACACAGAGAGGGGGAAAATAGCATAAAAGTCTTTTAGAACAGGGCGTGTAATAAGGACTGCAGAACTGAGTAATTTCTCCAAGGGCAGAATTAACAAGATATATCACCAAGAATACCTGCCAAGATACTTCCTTAAATCCAGGGAAATGTGACCTGCAGCCGTACGAAGTACAGCCAAAGCAAATGAAAACCTTTGGAAAAGAATGAATTTTCGCCAGTGAGATGAGTCTGTCTGGATAACTGAGGGATGCCTATCAACCTTGCACTGCATTCCTCAATATTTGCAATGTCTTTTCTCCCAATTTCTGTGAAGTGAATAGGCTGCAGTTGTTTAACCATTAATTTAAGCTCATTGGGGAATTACCAAGCACCATGTATGTTCTTTTGCAGCTGAGCAGGACTTGAGTTTCCCAAGTCTTCTACAAAGCAGAAGGGAACCACACAGCTGCTTGTGCTAATGTTAATGAAGGGTTTCATGAAAGCAGGTGAATGAGAGCATTGCATTATAGAACTTCCACATTCAAGAAAACAGGAGTCCACTTAGAATAAAACCTATAAGGCTAGCATAACATCAGAACAGGATGAAATGAAATTACTAGAAAGGAAGTGATGCATTAGAAATGAAGCACAAGGCCCCATCAGATGACCTGTGGAAGGTGACTTTGTGCCCCAGCACTGTTAGAGGACGTTCCCTGTCATTGGTGCAAGCAGCTGGAGACATAAATACTGATTGATTTGGGGGCCACAGTCTTGGTAAATGCAGAAGTGGTTCAGTAATGTGACATGAGGGAGTTCCCTCAGAGCAACTGAGATGCCTGAAAGAAGTGAACAGCTCACCACAGCCCGGCCCGCTCAGCTGCTTTTCCTTCTGACCCTCCTGGGTTGGCTCTGACATTTCCTCTTCCCTGATGGAAGTGCAGCTGCTGCCAAGGGAAACGTCCCCATACTCACTCAGTGTTCCCTTTGCTTGCCGGATGCCCCACCTGCTGTCGCTGTCCAGGAGAGCTGCTCTGCACGGGAGGAGGAGCCCGAGGGAGAGGCTTTGAAGATGGGGCAGCTGGGATCCCTCTGCTTGGAGCTCTGTTTAAAGATACACGGACTTGCATGTGGACAGGGATAAGTATATGGATTTGTACATATGTAGCCTGCTATTTGTACAGGCCTATTTCTGTACATATGGTATCAGATTTATGAATGTACTGTGTATCTATGTACGTATAGGTACCTGCATACATAGAGGTTTGCAGTTGCATCTTTGTGTGTATATGTATCCAGTTCATTATGTGTATTGTACATGTACGGAAATCTAATCTTTGTTTAGATTACCGTATGTATATAGTTGTGTAGGTATCTATTTCTATTGATGTATTGATGTAGTTTCGGTCTTTTAAAATAGCTATATTGGTATTTGTTTTCGTATATATGTATTTTTATATTTTTTTAGATGTGCATTGATGTATTTCTATATATATTCTATTTACATATATATCCAGATACATTGCTGTATATTTGTATTGATGCAGTTGTACAGATATTTAGATTGGTACTGCTGTTTGTCTATGTATAGATAAGTTTGTTTTATGTATCTCTTTCTTGAATGTAATAGGTAACATTTAATCTGTATTCACATCTGTATATTGTAGTGGTTATTTATGTATTCAGTTCTATTTAAATGTGTCTGGAGTGGTATAGTGGTGGAATTCCATTTGTAGAGTACTTGGTATTACAGGGAAATACTGATCTTTTCGTATTTGTATATGGGCTGTATGTTTGCCATAATATGCAATAAATTAAGCTGTTAATTTTCCCTTGATGTCTGTGTATAGTGAGTGTTTGTAGAGGTTTGCAATAAATTAGTTTTTGTAACAGAAGTTGTTATTTGTATGTTTTTGAATAGCGTGGTGTAACAAATACATAAATTACTTTTTAAAAATTTAACAGAGATGTGTATAGTTCTGTTTTGTCAGCGCTGGTGTAGCAATTGGTAAGAAATGCCATTTGTCAAGTGAGATGGATGTGTTGTAATTTGTGCTACCCAAAGCCATGGGCAGATGTAAATGCTGGAGGATTTTGGCCATGGAAATCTCCAGCCATGCCCAGCACATGCCCCACCTGCACTCAGGCTGGGCAAGGGAAGCGCAGATTTGGGCTGGCAGCAGAGCCCCACGTTGGCTCAGAACTCGCTGCAAAGGCCTGCTGGCTGAGAGAAAGATCAGGGATACATTTTATATATTCTATTTATTACAGTACATATACTAAATATATATTATGTGGTGTATTGTAGAAATCCTTTAAATCGGAGGGTTTTGGGAAAGCTGCTCCTCAGTGAAGAGGATTTCTAGGCTAGAGGAATATAAAAATAAAAAGAAGACCGTGGACAGTGCCATTGCCAGAGGCCCAGGCTGTTCAAAGGAGGAATGGATCGTCCCCTTCGCCGCCTGTAGCTGATACCCCTGTCAGTAATAAGTAGCAACTCCGGGGGCAACGAGATGGGAAACCATCTCTCTAAACCAGAATGGGGCATCTTTTACCAGCTTGAGGCAATTTTACAGGGTAAAGGACGTTCAGACATCTCAAAACGTGAACTAAAGGACTTACTAATGTGGGTAAAAGTGAATACTCAAAATACAGACTTGAAGTCTGATTTTACCTTTGATTTCTGGGACCAGATAAAGTGGAAAATTCACAATCTAGTCTCTCTCAAAAAGGAAGAGTCTTTGGTCAACCTTATGCCTGTCTCCACAGCTTTAATGGAGAGCTTTGATCAGAATGATTGTAACAGAGACTTTCTCAAACATCAGAACAGAACACCTTGCTCTGAGACTTTAATTCTGAGTGGTGCTGGACCTTCATCCTCCTCTGGGAGGATCTTGGATTTTGTTCAGGGTGTCCTGGCATGTCCAGGGTTTCTCCAGGCAGTGTGCACAGCACCCGGAAGCCCGGAAAAGGGGAATCAGATCAGCTTCCAGCTTTGGTCGTGTTCTCTGCTTTTTCCAGGATTCCCTGAGTCATTGACGCTTCAACCAGGCATCGTCCCAACTCCTCCAGGAAATCATCCACCTCCAGAATTCTCAGAAAAATGCTTGGGATTTTTCTTGCATTCCAAGAGTTTGGGGGGATCATGGAATGTGTTCAATGGACGCTGGGAATCAAACGGGTCCAGGAGATTAATGTTTGGGGAAGCTTTGCAAAAGAGGAGCTGCTGTTTCTGTGCTCTGCTGCTCTTCTGAAAAAGATGCGGCCGGATCTTATTCTGAAGTTGTTCAGGTGGGGTCAGTCAAGGGGGGCTCTGGACCCGCTCTGCCTGGCCGAGGGGCTGCAGGGTCACTCCTGTCACTGTTTGCCCTTCCCAGGAAGTCACCCCTCGGATCGGGCTCAGGCTGGCAGTTTGCTTTGGAGCTCTGAGGACTCTTTTCATGTAGATGCCTCTGCCAAAACTTTCCGGGACATTCACCACTTTTGCCCCCCCAGCCTTCAGTTACAGCAGGTGGGGGGGCTTTGGATTTGGCTCTGCCTGCAGGGGAGCGGGCAGGGGAGAGGACAGAGGTGGCGGGGGGCAGGCAGGGCTTGAGCAGGGCAGGGATGGCTCTGCCCAGAGAGGTGGATGGGGTGGAGGTGGGAGAGCTCAGGAAAGTTGCTGTGGAGGCACAGACAGTTCATTCAGAAGCCTTGAAGCCTGTCTCATTGCCATTGGGGTCAGGGGTGGGGGGAAGCATGCTGAGATTGCTCTTGGACCTGAGAGTTTTCCAGCTGTATCCCTGCAGGCAGGGATACCGTGTGGAACCTGTCACAGTTCATTTGAAAGTGTCGCAAATACAAAGTCAGGATGTGCAGCTGGAGAGCAGCCCAATTTATAGGAATCTAAAAAGATCCAATTTAGTGAATCCAGACATGAGTTAGCAGGCTCTGCCTTTCTTCCTCTCACCAAGAACTTGGAGCTCTCCTCCCCAGCCCTTCCTGGCAGGGCTCCCAGGAAAGTTGCTGTGGCGACACTACTGCCATGTGAAACCGTCTGGGGGCTATTTACAGACTATGAACGAGACAGGGCTGCTTTGGAAGGTGCCTAGAGCTGTTTATTTTTGCGCATTGCTCTCATTACATGATTATGCCAATGGGAAGATGCTAGCAGCTCACAATCAAGGCAGCAGGCCAAAAAAAGTAATGTTACAACATACTTTATAAGCTTCTTGACCAATCACACAAAGCAAAAGCATATTGACAGTAGTTCTATCTAATCACCGGAAGCACACATAGCTTTGGGTAAAACAATGCTTGCTCATTTGGAATACAATACCTGTTTTTAGGACACAAGGCAAAGAGCTCCATTCTTAAGCTTCAACCTTCCTAATATCTTGCTAGATAAACTTTCTGCAGCTTAGAGAGCTATTCAGACAAGCATTAACACACAGGTTTATTGTTCAATTTGCCCTTGCTTTTTCTACAGTTTAAAAAATTTTTCTGCTGACCTATCTCATGACTTTTACTTTAGCTCTACGCACAATTCTGCTGTATCTGAGGCCTGCCTTTTGCAGCTTTCCAAAATCCTCTAATTTTATGGATTCCCCCAATTCCTCCTCAATGTTCACCTCAAAAGAAACCTTCATAATTGTGTCATTTATTACTTGCGTTTCGTATCAATACTATAATATTTTTGCTTATTATCTGCTTAAAGCATGTTCTTGCTGGCACTAAGCATCGCTGTATTACAACACAGGAATTTAATGCTGTGAAGGTCCAGTCAGTGGAAAGGGCATAAATTATGCCTGACAATAGTTACAAGTCATTGTTCAAAAAACTCTTGTCGATTCCAGGGTCTTAACTCAAAACCTTCTTCCATTTCTATACCTTCATCCACCATCTCTGTGAGATTTAACAAATTCCCTGTGAATCCATTTCCTACCTCTCTCTCTTGTATGATAAAAACTTCTTGGACAGTTTTGTTCATCATTCGTCGCACACACTAAAGTATGCAAGGTATTACTATTAATATCACTACCAAAACACCCAATACATGGAGACCTATCTTGCAAAGTTCCCTTAGCCAAGGTGCAAAGCTCCATTCTTGGAACAAATCACCTAACCAGGGCCCACCAGCTTCTTTAATTTGGGCTGTCAAATCTTTCAATTTTTGTATGCTTTTGTGGATAGATTCAGAATGATCAGCCAGGTTCATACAATACAATCTTTGAAATTCCTCACAACCATGTCCTCGTGCCAGTAAAAGAAAATCAATTGCTGCTCTTTTTTGAAGGGTAGCATGTCTAACACTATTAACATCGGTCAACATGTCACTGATTGCAGTGGATGTGCCATTAGTTTGTTTACTCATCCAATATCCAATCCAATCTAATTGTTTCAATGCAATTGCTGAAGCTGATTGGGTAAAAAGAAACCTGCTGAAACCCTTTTCGCAGCCTTCAAAGGCATGAAATCACTTTTACAGTTCTCATCATAATGACGAGAACTTGGAGCTTTTTGGCAGAGTTCATAGGACAGCTGATTGCTGTGACAACACTACCTGTTCTTCTTGATCAGATACTTCTCATCAAGAGTGTTGAAAGGGAAAAACAAAACACAGTATAAATCAGCAATAAACCTTCCATTGCAACTACCTAATTAGTCTAAAATTATTCAAAATTTAGAAAAAATTTGGATTCAAATAAACACTTCCTTGCATTACCTGTAAGATATGCTCGTAATGATACAAATCCAAAATACAAAACTCTTTCTCACCATGGTATCAAAGAACTTAGAGGAAGCAAAAATATCTTTATAATTTTACCTATCAGCCTCCAACTGTAACACAGGTGCTAACAGCTTGCAGTAAGCTCACTTCTCCAAAACATCTTGCTAATATGCAAGTCAGTGCTTTTGGAAAGCAGCTTGCAGGTTCTTAAAAAAAGTTAGGAAAAACATTTGGACATAATTTGGGAAAGGCTTTGGGAGAAAATTTGGGACAAAAAATGGAAAAGCTGGAAAAGGCCTTGAAGCACACACAAACATTTTCTAAAAATCTGTTGGTACTGCACAGTTGGATTCTGATTAAAAGGCTTGTGGCTTTGCTTGTGGTAAAGCAGGACACATGAAAAGAGATTGTCCTACAACAACAGTCAAACCTAAACCACGTTCTATTTGCCCTCAGCATAGGAAAGGGAAGCATCTTGGTAAGTACTGTCGTTCTCAATTTGACATCGATGGCAAAGCTTTGTCGTTAAACTCAAAAAAGAGCGCGGATTATCACCGCACCTCGACACAAGCAGTGACCTCCTTACAGTCAATTACCCAGTCAAATGGCATTGGTACCTCAGTCATTTATCCCTCAGTCATCCATCCCTCAATGGTGTCAGGTCAATACCCTCATGGACAAGGTTTGAATTGGCCTCCTCAGAATTGATACGCCTTTTAAATAATTCTGTTATGAAAGTATTTCTACTGCAATTATCAGGTTTTTTCAGCAAAGACAAGAGATTTGATTTTAGGCAAAGCTAGCAACAAAATTTTCAGACTTTCAATCCTTCCAGCTGTTGTTTCAATAAATTGTAACAATAAGCTAATATATTTATCTCCTGCATTTAATGTTCCTTTAGTGACTCCACCAAAAGCACCTATAGCTATTGCATTTCTTTTGCCCATGAGTACAGCCAAGCAAAACAATTTTCCACAGAATTCAGTGATGTCTGTGCCATTTTTAACCTCAGGTCCTGAGGTCTTTTGGGTGCAATGTTTGGACCTCAACCAAGCAAAATTGACTTGCTGCCTAACTCACTGTGGTGAAACAATTTACATTACAGGCATGCCGGATACTGGTGCAGATGTCACTGTAATTTCTCACATGTTTTGTCCCAGAGATTGGGATTTAGCAGCTCCTGCAGGTTCCCTCAAAGGGACTGGAGGTGCTACCGTATGTTGGCAAAGTGCATCCATGATTAACATTACAGGTCCTGAAGGAAAGACGGCAATAGTGCGTCCTTTTCTTGTTCAGAAGCTTCTCACCGTCTGGGGGAGAAACGTCCTGTCCCAATGGGGAGCAGAACTGGAGGTGGGCCTGTGGTGGAAACCACGTCAAAACCTGCCACTTGAAAGCTGAACTGGAAAACTGATCCTCCTATATGGATTGATCAATGGCATTTACAAACAAAATATAAAATAGCCTTAAATGATTGGTAAAGGAGCAATTACAAGAAGGTCACATCACACCCACAAAGAGTCCCTGGAATTCACCAGTATTCGTCATCCACAGGAAGACATTGGATTCCTGGAGGTTGTTTCACGACCTGAACATCAATGAAGTGACTGAAGACATGGGACATCTTCAATCTGGACTTCCTTCTTTATCAATGATCCCAAAACACTGGCGCCTCATTGTCATTGATTTAAAGAATTGCATTTTCCACATCCCACTTCATCCCGATGACACTCCAAGATTTGCCTTTTCAGTTCCAGTGATCAATCAAAGAGAACCCATGCAGAAATAGCACTGGAAAACGTTGCCTCTAGAAATGAAGAATTCGCCTATAATTTGACAATATTTTGTTGCACAAGTTTTGTCTCCAGTTCGACAGAAGTATCCAAGATCCGTGATTTCACACTCCATGGATGATTTGCTCATCACAGCTGCAACGAAACCAGAGATGGAGCAAGTTTTCCTAGTGTTGTTACTGAAATCCAAAATGCTGGACTTAAAATTTCCATACCCAAAATTCAAGAAGTTCCACCTTGGAACTATCTGGGATGGAAGATGACTGAAGAAACTATTACACTGCAGAAGATACAGCTCCAGACCAGTGACAACATCCTGCAAGACTTACAACAGCTTCTAGAAGAAATCTATTGGGTCAGACCTGGTTTGGGAATCACCAATGATGAATTGGGTCCACTTTTTAATTTGTTGAGATGAAGCTGCACCATTAACTCTCCTGAACTCTAATACCTGAAGCTCGTGCAGCGCATGACAAGGTCATGGAGGCTCTCCAAAGACAACAAGCTCATCGCTGTATTCCAGAAAAGCCATTTTTTTCTGCAATTTTAGGAGGAAAGATGCAACTTTGTTCTGTCATTTTTCAATAGACCCTTCTGAGAGAGATCCTTTGTTGAGAATAGAATGGGGTTTTCTTCCCTCAAGGTTTCCAAAGACAATTTTTACAGTCTTAGAGAGGATAACGCAAATTCTGATTAAGGCCAGAACAAGGTTATTAAGTTGAGCAGGTGAAGAATTTGCAGTTCTCTATTTACCACTGAAAACAATTATCTTGATTGGGCAATGCAAAATTCTGCAAATTCTGATGATTTGCAATGAGAGTTATTAAATTTTGCAGATATTGCTTCTGTTCATTACCTGGCTCACAAATTATTGCAGGCAAAATTCAGTTTTAGAGAGAAACCTTTGTTAAGTAAAGAACCTTTAAACACAATAACTCTCTTCACTGATGGGATCTGGCAGAAGCCACAAATCAGTCATTACTTGGTTGAACCAAACCAAGTTCCCAACTAAAACGTGGGAATCAGATATTCAAATAGTAGAGGGATCTGCTCAGATGGTTGAGCTTGCTGCTGTGGTTCAGGCTTCTCAGTTCTTCCCACAACCTTTTAATTTATTCACACATTCTGCCTTTGTTGCTAATGTGACTAAAAGAATAGAAGGATCAGTTCTAAAGAATCCTAGTAATGACACTTGATATCATTGGCTTTCAAGGCTTTTTACAACTTTACAATAACAAACTAATCCACAGTTTGTTTCTCGCATCAGGGCTCATTCTTCGCTTCCTGGATTTTTAGTGGAAGGAAACGCGAGAGCAGACAAACTGACAGTGCTCATTTCAAAAACTTTGCCAAACATTTTGGAACAAGCAAAACTGACTCATGCCTTTTTTCACCAAAACGCACAAGCACTTGTGTGAATGTTTCAAATTTCCAAAAGTCAAGGTAAAGCTATCATTAGTACTTGCCCTGACTGTCAGCTTGTGCAGCCTCCTGTTTCTAGATAGAGTTGTTCAACCCACGGGGTTTGCAAAGCCTGCACTTATGGCAAATGGATGTCACTGAATAGCCTTCCTTTGGTAAATTTACCAATACTCATGTTTCAGTGGACACATTCTCTGGTGGAGTTTTTGCTTGTCTTCACACAATGGAAGCAGATAATCATGCCTGTCAACATTTTTAGCAGAGCTTTTGCTTCACTGGGTGGGCCCCTAGAAGAAAAAACTGACAATGATCCCACAGATGTATCTCAAAAATTGGCCACATTTTTAAAGATTGGGGTGTTTGTCATATCCTTGGTATTCCACATTCTCCCACAACCAAGCAGTTGCTGAGAGGACACATCAGACATTAAAACCCATTCTTGATCAAAAGAGGGGGGAGTGGAGGTCACAGCACAGATGAGGTTAAACAAAGCTTTGCATGTTTTAATTTCTTAAACAACTCTGTTGCAGAACCTGATCCACCGATTTCTAGGCATTTTTACAATAACACACAGGCAAAACTGAAAGAAAATCCTCCTTTTTTATTAGAAACCCTGGGACAGCACCAATTGAAGGTCCTTTCTCATTAATCACTTTGGACCAAGTGTTTGCTTCTTTCTCTACAGGTGCAGGAATTAAGTGGGTCCCAGCAAAAAACGTTAAACCATATCGCACCCCAGGACAGTTGACGAGCTCAAGACCGTAGAAGCAAGTACGCAGATGTGAGGCAAACAGAGGGATCACGGGTCACACCTGACGTTCCTTGTGCATTGGTGGAACCTGCAAACTCTGATTTTATGTGGTTTATAAATGTGTCACTTGTTGGTTTCGTAGAGCTCTATTGGAATAAGTGTAGGTTTTGTTTGGTTAATTTTTATTAAAGGTCAAAAGTAATGTTTTTGAATTGAGAAGGATATGGGAGGAGCTTTAGCCAACAATTAGCTCACAAAAAGGATGCTGCAAAATCAAATGTTACTACAACGTCAGTTTTGATTGCTTCTTCTAGTTCAGAGTTTTAGTCAATTTGTAGTGTAGATTTGTCTGTGGAACAACCAAAACCAAATGTCTGGGTGACCTTAGCCAAGGCAGCACGCTCGGATACCATGTCTTTGTCTAATTCGGAACAGAAAAGCCTTTCTCAACCTGACTAGTCAGTGTGCCAGTAAAGAATTTGCCCTTGGTCAAAAAGCAATTCAATAGTAAGCCTGGCGAAATTGACAATGGGAGGAGCCCTGTAAAGGCTTGTAACATCTCGGAAAAAGAACTTCCCAAAGCAGTACCTGAACCCCAAGAATTAGAAATCCTTGGTCCTTTAACAATGGATTTTTGCCTTACATTTACAGCTAATGATTAGTGAGAAAGTGATCCTCCAAAGTACAATGTTACTCCCCATTATTTTGTATACAGAAACTCAAGGTTTTGGTGTAATTATTAGGAATGTAGGGAGGTGCTTTCTAAAGCTGATCAATATCCATGACAATTACCAAAAGGATGTTGGTTCACCTGTGTAGATAGGCCCTGGCAGGGCATCCCATCATGCCCTGAAGGTGGCCCATGTAGCAATGGGATGCTCACTGTAATTGCGCTTACTGCCAAAGCGGTCATTAAGAAAAAAGCAAAGGGGAACAAGATCTGGTCGTCATTATCGTGAATACTGTAGAAGTGATTTCACGCCTTGGAAGGCAGCGAAAAGGGTTTCAGCAGGTTTGTTTTTACCCCAGCTGGCTTCAGCAATGGCATTGAAACAATTAGATCGGGTTGCATGTTGGCTGAGTAAACAAACTAATGGCACATCCACTGCAATCCGTGACATGTTGACCGATGTTAATAGTGTTAGACACAACAGAACTCCCTTTGGTCATCAGCAAACAGCTTCGTTTATTGCCTTCAACACCCACAGCCCATTTAGCCCATTCCAAACTCCCAGGACGAGACATCTCATTGGTCTATCTCTGTGCCCCCAGACTCTGAACTAATGCAATGTCTGCATCTTAGGAGAGCTCCCATTGCCTGGGAACTTCTGTCAGTCAGTCCAGAGGCTGCTCTGTGGAGCTGAGCTGGGCTGCTCATTTAAACTTTATTGATACGGGCGCACCAGTGTATTAACGCTTGGCTGGAATGACTCCCTGAGCTACAGAAAAGTATCTCTAACAAGATATTAGGAACTTCTAAGCTTAATAATTGTTATATTTGCCCAATTATCCCATCAAAAAAAAAAAAAAAAAAAACAAACCAATATTTAAGGTAGCAGTTATTTTAATTGAATAGTTTAGAAAATATATAAATAAGGGATATTTTGGTTCAAATAATAGCACATAAGCAAAAGATACCACGGGATACGGAAGGCAGAGTTCTTGACCCTTGCCACTTCACGTACAAGCTTGCCAAGTGCAAATCACCCCTTATACGCCATATGTCAATACCATCTCCTCCTATTTTCGCTTCGTCACTTTTCTGTCTCCGCCTTCCTCACCACCCTTACCACGCATGCGCCACCTCTCAGTTTCGTGGTCACACAAGTCTTTGGGGGTCGTCACTGATGAAGGCCCTATAGTCTTCTTCGTTGTCCTTTAATTACCTTTGGGTTACACATGCGCATCAAGCCAGTACGTAGCCAGTACAGCCAATGTAAGCCAAGACTTACGTATCACTCCATCTACATATCAAGGCAATAAATCCCTTAGAATTAGCATTTGTTGGGACCGAACCAGGTTCTTGCTCATTTTTAGCACCTGTATCTTCAGCTTCTTTCCTGTGGCCCTTGAGAACAGCTGCTGGGAAGGGGGGTGGAGCCCCTCCTCTCCCTCTCTTCTTTGGCATTACAACTTTTTAACTATTTATTATTCTCCAATATAATTACTGTATCAATATCAATTACTGTTTCAAATTTTATCAGCACGAAGGATACCTATTTATCACAATAATGGAGCTCTGTGCATTGTGTTTTAAGGCTTACAAGCAGGTATAGTGTTTGAAAGAAGCAAGCAATGTTTTGACAAAAGCTACGTATGCTTATAGTGGTTGCACAGAACTACTGTCAATATGCTTTTGATTTGTGTGAGTGGTCAAAAAACTTTTCAAGTAAATTATACCATTAAGTTCTTTGCCTCCTGCCAGGGATGTGAGCTGCTGGCATCTTCCCACTGTAACAACCATGTCATGAGACTGATGCTGGAAAACAAACAGCTCGAGGCTACAGCTTCACTGCAAGGCATCCGGCAGCCTTGAGGGTACAAAGCGAGCACAGGTCGCAGCTCCTCGTGTCCGGAGCGAGCCCGGAGCAGCTCTCCCAGGCCGCAGCCCCTCCCAGGCCCAGCTCCGGGCGCAGCCGGGGCCGCTCCGCCTGCGCGGGGCCGCTGCCGGGGCGCTGTGGCGGCTCCTCCCGCGGGGCGGAGCTGAGGCGGCCCCGGCGGCCCCGGCCCGGCCCCGCTGCGCTCCGAGCGCGGCCCCGGAGCGGCCCGGCCGAGGCGGCGAGGGACGGGCGGCGAGGGGCCGGGGGCATGGGGTGCTCCGGGAACGGGCGGACATCCCGGCAGAGGGGAGAGAGACGTGGCAGAGGGAGGAGTGAGCGGGAGAGGGGAGAGATGCTGGGAGGAGGGGGAAAATCCCAGGAGAGGGGGACGAGCCCGGGAGTAGGGGAGATCACGGGACGGGGGCGGGGGTGAGATCCGTGGCAAAGGGTGGGTAGCCTTCCAAGAGGGTAGAGGCGGGGAAACAGGAAAGAGCCCTGGGAGAGGGGGGAGATCCTGGAAGAGGGAGGAGTAATCGGGAGAAGGGCAGATCCAGGGAGACGAATAAAGGCACTGGCTACATCCCGAGAAAGGAGGGAGCTTGGGACAAGGGGTAGCTTAGGACTGGGGAAAAGCCGAGAGAGGAGGCAGAACCCAGGAGACAGGGGACAACCTGACAACAGGGAGGAGATCCGGAGTAGAGTGGAGAGGGCCTGGGAAAGCGGGGAAAGACATGAGAGAAGAGAGCCCAGTGGGAGGAGCCCAGGAGCGGAGGCTCCTGCAGGCGGACTGGGAACCCGGAGAGCCCGGAATCACGGAGTCCTGCAGGCGGGCCGAGAACGGGCGCGGGTCAGTGCGGTTCGGGAGAGCGCGGCTGCGGGGCTGGCTCCGGAGGCGGAGGCGCGTGGAAAGCGCTGCTCGGCAGCCCCGGCGGCGCTGAGAGCACAGCCCTGCCCGGGGAGGCAGCGCCACGGGCGCCGCTCGGCTTCCCAGCCCGGCCACGGCACCGCTCGGCTTCGCCGCCGGATCCGCGGCAGCTCGGAGCATCGCTCCCTGCCCGGGTCCGAGGCTCACCTGCGCCAGGTGCACCAGAGCATCGCCTCTGCCTTGACAACCCAGAGCGAGCAGTGCCCGGCAGGGACTGCAGATGCCCTTTGGTGGCAGAGAAAAAAGAGCAAGGAATCTTCCATGGGAGAACCTAGGCAATAGGATGGGGTGTCACTGTCCAATGTGTTCAGATGCACTCACAAGGATATTATTGCTCTTGGCTCAGAACATGGAATAGAAGTGGGCAGACACAAATCAGCAGCTGGTTGCAATATCCAGGGATCAGTTATCAGAAGAAAATGCTAAGCAACTGCTGGAATGCTTAATGGATGACTGATTACCCTTTGCCAAGTAATCTGGACTTGTTAGGGGCAGCATACTTATGTCTCAAAAGTTACTCTAGAGATAATCTTAAGAAGATTTTGAAGAAAGGCTCATACACCCACATTTTAATGCAGTTGCTGTGGGTTTGATAAATGGAATCTGCTTTAATGTCTTGATTTTCCTTAAGATTTGTGGGGTTTTTTTTTCACATGCATGCATGCTAAATTTGAGAATCTAAGGTAAGGTCTTTTTATAGGGGATATGGAAGAGACAGGTCTTCAGCCAGCAATATGTCAGTGAGAGACAGCTGAGCGATGATTACTGAGAAGAAGAACAGCCCTGCAATAGAGGTGTGAGCTGCATTGCACAGCGCTTGCTGTGGGCCAGAGAGCACAAAGCAGGCTGGCCTGGTGGGCCTGAATATTTCTGCCAAACACTCTGCATCTCACACCTTTGCTCGGGCTCAGTGCAGAAATGCAGGACTGCAGGCGCTTCCTCCCGGAGCTGCGTGAGGCGCTGGCTCCTGCAGATGGGCCCTGCCAAGCTGTCCCTGCCTCACGCTGGCCTCGCTTCCCCTGGCACAAGAGCCGGGCCTGAAGGAGGCTGCCCTGTGCTCCAGCCTGCCGAGCAGCCCGGCTCCCTGCCCCGGTGCCCAGAGTGCTGCACACACTGCTGACCTTTGCCAGGAGTTGCAGGGCAGCCGGCAGAAGAGGAGGAATCCTCAGGCAGCCCAGCGGCCCTCGGCTGCCCTTGGCCTTTCTCTGCTGCTGGGCACACTCCTGACGGCCAATGCCTCCAGGCTGGGCTGTGTCCAGCACGGCTGCGCTTCCTCTCGGCAGCTGCCAGCTGCCACCTGGGCTCTGAGAGTGGAGGATTCACCCGCTGCCAGGAACAGGCACCCAGGGCCCGGCTGCTGCCTCTTGCAGCTCCAAGGGCCTCCTTCCAGCCTGCCTCTGCCGGGGCTCAGCCTGCTCCGGCCTCTGCCGGGGCTCTGCTGGGGCTCCACCCCAGGCAAGGCCGGGCCCACTCTCACCTCCCAGGCGCTGACAGCTCTGCACAACAGGAGACATTCCCGAGCACCCTCTCTAATCTTTCTGCTTTCTCAGTTGAGCAAGGCTCTCCTCCAGCCAAAGAGATTATTGCATTTCGGGATACAAATCCAAGTGGCAGGAGCCCCAGTGCTCTCCAGTCACAGCTGAAGGCCTGCATCTGCACAGGGTGTTTGGGCTGCCTCATTCTTCTTTTGGTTTCGCCTTCAAACGCCATTGCCCTTTCTGCCTTTAACTAGAAAAACCAAAGCTGTCCAAAAACAGACCAGTGGGGCAGGAACCAAAGGCAGTGTGGTCTGTAGAGGATGAATGAAAAACATCCTTTTCCCTGACTTTCACACCATTCCAAAAACACCGCGTCACTTTCCACCTTTAAGAAACAACAGATAATTCAGAAGAAATTCTTGAGCGTATTCGCAGAGTGAGAAGGAAGGGAATCTTCAAGGTGAGTTGTGTTTTCAGAAACTGTATTCATTTCCAATCCTACTCTGCAGTCCTACTAGACAATTCTACTCTAATCCTAATCCTAATCCTAATCCTAATCCTAATCCTAATCCTAACCTACAATCCTACTCTAAACTGGTGGACGAATAAATGGTCCTGATGTGGTTGTCACGTTGTTCTCTTCCTCCTCTTCTTCACTGAAAAAATCAGCGGCACCAGGCTGGACGCAGGCTCAGCAAACGTTACAAATGGATGCTGCCAAAAAGGGAAAAAAAACAAATCAACAAAAAATAATGGACCATGACTTTCCAAGCTCAGTGCTTCACAGGATTCCTCTGGCTTATAGAAGGATGCAGGAAGAGGACCAATGGGACCATCTACACCTCCATCTTTATGTGCAGGACTTTGCCATCAGAGGCAAATGTGGCCCAGAATCCCACTCATCCATTTATTCAGGTGTCTTCATCTTGCTAGGATTTTTGCCTTGCCAGTGCTTTAGAAATGGTGCTTTCTGTCCTTGGAGTTTCTTCTTTTCAGGAATCTCTAAAGCCTCACACTGGTCCCTCTCTTTGAAAGACAGGCACTGTGCTGATTCCCACAGTGAGACAGAGCAGTGTCTACCTTTCCATGGCCTGCCCCTCGTGTGCTGGATGGCTCCTTCCTTCCCAGCAGGGCCAGCTCAGTGGCACCGGGCCCTGCAGTTCCCTCTCTGCCACACAACCCGGCAGTAACCCTGGCACAGTTCCCGTCTGCTTGAGCGTGCCAGGCAGCAGATGAGGCTGGGACAAGTCCCTCCCAGCTGTACCTGTTTGCATGGCAGAAACCTCTAAGGGTGGGCTGTGGGGCGCAAACCAGGGCCCCTCAGAGACTCACAGTGAGCCCCCCAAGACTCATCCTGCCCACAGCCAAATCTCTGACCCCTAGGCTGGGACTGGCTTCCTTGGGTTCCTGCACCACCATTTCATGTCTCTGTACTATGCATTGCTCTACTTCAATTCTTTTGCCATTACATAAAATTGAACACCCCACCAAATGACAAAAGAAGGAGACTGAAACAGCCAGAGGAGCTCCATGACTCAGGAAATGCAGAGAGAGGTGGAGTTACTCAGTTTTGTGAAGAACAGGCCCCCGGGAGACTTTATTGCCACTTTCCAGGACTTCAGAGTGGCTTTGAAGAAAGTGAGTGACATCTTTTATAACAGGGCCAGTTACAATAGGATGTGGGTGAATATTTTGAAACACAAATAGGATCTAATCAGAACTTGTTTACTCGGAGCATGGTGCGACCTTCGCACAGGTTGCCCCAAGAGCTTGTAGGTGCCCCATCCCTGCAAGCATTCCGGCTCCAGTGGGAAAGGGCTCTGAGCAACCTGATCTCTTTAAAGATGTCCCTGCTCATTGCAGGACACTTGCACCAGAGGACCTTTACAGGGCCCTGCCAGCCCAGCCCAGTCTAGGATTCCTCACCATTTTCATTTGAAGAGCACCAAGAATGGAGGTGAGGAGGAAGGGGGCTCATGTGATGCCTTGGACTTGAGTGGAGGAGGAGCCCATCCCTCAGAGCCTGTTTCACCTGCAGCCCCTTCACATTTTACCTGCAGGAGCTCCCTGGCAGACCAGCGCTGCTCCTCATCTGTCTGCAGGCAGCAGCTCAGGAAGTCACGCAGGCAAGGCGAGAATCGGTTGGGCTGCTGCAGCCGTGGGGTCCCTACTGTGGCTATCAGTTGCGTAGCCTGGAGAAAAAGGAGACACCAGGCTCCACTTGCTGCTTTCACATCTCTAAGTGCTCTCCCACCTCCCTTAGTTTAACCTCTGTTCTTCAGTGGCAGTTTCTGCCCTGGCAGAGACCCAGAGATGATTTTCCTTTACCAACCAAACACCCAAACCCTGATGCAGCCACAGCTTTTCCACCATCCCGCAGATCTTGCCTTGGCAGCTGATTTCATTGACTGACCTAGTTAGTGGGAACTACATCAGCAAAAGAACATGTGCTTCCCTAAGGATTCACACCAGCTTGAGAGGCTTTTTGGAAGAGGGACTGTGCTATACAAACTAATTTCAAGGGTTAGTACATGAAAGGCATGTCTGCAGTGCTTGTTGGTCCTTTCAGCGCACATGCCCAAGAACAAAACTCATCATACTTTTTGTGCTTTTCTTGAAAACAATGGTCATTGGAAGGAAAGAAAGGCAATCCATCAATTAATCCCCAGGTAAGAAAATCAACATTTGCAATCTCATCTTCAACAGAGACACATTTAGATGCCTGCACAAATGTATTGGGATGAAAATTCCTGCTTGGGCACAAAGGAGCCACCTGCAGCTCTGTCTCTCAGCAGTCTGAAAATTGCAGGTTCCCATTTTGCAGCAAAAGGAAAATTGTCATGGTCAGAAGAAGGAGAGGTGCCATCCCTATGGCCACCCTCTGCTCACTTGGCTGCTCAAGTCAATGCATTAATGGTAGGCCCATGCCAGAAAGAGCCAGGAAACAAAGGGGAGGCTTTGGCAGCCTGTCCGCATCACCAGGCTCTGGCTTGGTGACACAGAGAATGTGCCTTTGGCTAGGAGAGAAACACGGTGACTGAGTGTTTCAGCAGCACTGCACAAGAAGCAGATCAGACTCAGTGGTCTTTACACTCTCATGCACAGGTTTCAGGCATGTTTCCCAGTGAGAAGAAACTGTACAGGGAGTTAGGCTCATCTCTAAAGACCACAGTTTTAGAAACTTTGTTGGGTTTGTGTTGCCTTCCTTCCTTTCTGGAAAGATAACAGCAGTTGTCAGATGCTTCTTTTCTGCTCTTAAGGCCATCTCCACAGCCAAAGGACTGGAAGCACTTAAAAGGCAAAGGAAAGTGTTGCCTGAGAATAGAGTTTGTTTGGAGTTTGTTTGCATGTGGTAAGGCTTGAGTTCCCCCACTGCTGCAACCAAAACTACAGCAGATGCTGATGTGTTGCAGGCACATTTTTAGGAGGCGTCCTTGGTGGAAGCAGTTCAGGCAGATGGCAATGGGCTTTTGTCCAATGGCACGCAGGACAACGGATAGGTGAGAAAGACAGTGGGATCAGTGAGTATTTGCTCCTTACCGTGATGGGACTTTGGTTCCAGTAGGGAGGTTCTTGCTCTATCATTTCAATCCCCACAATTCCAAAAGACCATATGTCCACTTTGGGACCATATGGTTGACCTGTCAGCACTTCGGGCGCCAGCCACCAAGGAGTCCCGACTACCGAGCACCGTCTGCTCTGCTGAGGGCTGAGCTGAGTAGAGAGGCCAAAATCACCTGAGGAGAAAGCAAAACACTGTTTCTATTTGAATTCTGTGCAATTAGGAAAGCAAGCCAAAGAATTCCCCAGTAGAAGTGTTTGAAAATGTGCTGTTGAATCTCCTGGCATTGGCGACTTTTAAACTCCCCCCATTTTTTACAATGTCTCCAGTAGTGTCTTGTTCTTTGGAAGCTTTAGACTTGTAACTCCCTCCCTCGGGAAGGGACACACACAGAGCAAGGCCACTCTTGACTGCTTGTTCCTTCTCCTATCTCTGTGCACGTTGCAACTGTGCCCTCAGCTCACAGCGGGTGTCCCTGCGCTGCCACCAGCACCATTTTTGGGGAGCTGGCTGTCACTCCAAGCAGCCCCACGCCCACATCCCTGGAATGCTGCTCCTGACCAAGAATACACTGACCCAGCTTGACAGAACCATCGGTTTTGAGAAGGATGTTATCACTCTTCACATCTCTATGGATCACATGGTTTGTGTGAAGAAAATGCAGTCCTTGCAGGCACTGAGAGAGAAAACAGAAAGAGGAGGGCAAAAATGAGTGATGTGATTTCATCCCACAAGAAAGGCAACAAAGAATCTAAAAGATTCCCTCTCCAGGGGAATGGGCAGTAATGGCAGAACACAGTGCCACTGAGAGGAAGAGCTTGGTGCTCCAACACTTGCAGAGCAGGACCTTTCTGAGGAAAGGCATGTCAGCTTCTGAAAGAGCAACAGCCAGGATGCAAACCAGCTAGGATGACTGCTGCTGCAATGCATGTGCTCAGAAGCAAAGAGCCTTTTGGCTGCACTCCTGTCCTTGTATGCTGAGGCCTGAGAGAAACGAGTCTCTCTCTTTTTTCTTTGCTGATCATTTCCATTCCTGCCACCAGCACCTTTGCTTTCACAGGCAAGGAATGCAGTGAAGACAGACTCCAGGCAAACATTTAGAGAGGCAAGGTGGAGAACAGCAAATAAAAAGACATGAGCCAGAGCGAGAATACAACAGCAGGAGAGAAGAGTACTGGCACTGAGTACAGGGAGTGCAGAGGCACTGGCAGGCCTTTCACTTGAGATGCTTTTACTTGCCCATAGCATAGCAGCAACACAGAACCAAAGCTTGGCACAGGAAATCACTGCAGGTCAGAGCCCCTGTTTCCCAGACAATCCTGCCCAAGCCCTTGGAAACACAGATGGGATTGCTGACCTCGCGACTGATGGCTGCTGCCTCATCTTCATACAGGGAGGTCGTGCTGAGGATATCGTTCAGGGTGCCTCCGTCCATGTACTCCAGCACCAGCCAGAGTTCCTCACCCACAAGGTAGCTGA
This sequence comes from Melozone crissalis, assembly GCF_028551555.1. Taxonomy (NCBI): domain Eukaryota; kingdom Metazoa; phylum Chordata; class Aves; order Passeriformes; family Passerellidae; genus Melozone; species Melozone crissalis. Next base: position 12,177,397 of record NW_026535783.1, on the reverse strand, counting down.
AAGAAGGAAACAAGGCCCTGGAGATGAGCATGCATGGCTACGTTGATTTCTGCTTCCAGGTTTCTTATTTCCAGATGCCTTTGTGACAAGGAGAGAATCATAGCAATAGATATTCCCTCTTGGCTGTGCATTGTTTGCAAGCTGTGCAGTCTCAAGGAGAAAGGCACAGCTGTGAAAAAGGAGATGTCTTAGATGGCTAACAAGTGAAAAATGCAGTTTAGAAACAGCCCAGATAAAAAACCTGTCAGGCATGGTGTTTCTGGAAAGAAGCACCTAGTCTTCCTGGCATGCCCAGCAATGGCAAAGAGTGGCAACAATCCAATGGAAATCCATTTTAGGACGGTTCATCAGCACTTCAGAAACATGAAAAAATCAATCCTAAATAAATGTGGAGGCAGTAAACTTCGAGGCTGATGACTAAGGAAGATACAGCTGATCCAGGTATTGAAGAATTTTGGAATAATTTTCAAACTAGGTGTGCCAGGGAAGACTCATGCAGACAGGATGCACTCTCTTCTCATCCACTGGAGATGAGTAGAGAGATAGGAATAAATAAAAATTAACAGCTCTACTTTCTGCCACTGACCAAAGTGGGTTTTTAACCTCTCATGTTTGCTGTATGTAAATGCACACATGGGATAAGACCATAACCACTCACCTGTCTAAATAATTCACAACATTGGGACTCCTGTACCTCTTCATGATTTGGATTTCATTAACGCTTCGTTCCATCCTCCTCGGTCCTTGAATATCTATTTTCTTTATGGCCACCTAAAATGACATTGAAAATCAGTAACTTGAGCAGTTGGTGGCAGGAGACAACAATGCACATGGAGCAAGTGATTTTGCAATGACACAGCTGAGCTGTGCCAAACTGCTTGGTGATTAGGCACTGCAGTAATTAGGAACTGACATTCCAACAGCCCATTTCTCTTCTGCCTTGAGAGCTATTTACAGGACACCTGGGGCCACTGACATTTTGCCTTGTCCACTTGGTTACAGTTGTGTCTCAACTATCACCCACAGACGTCTGATCACAATCTCTGCTGCTCTTTCTAGGATTCACAAGAAGCAATCAATACCTTAATATTCTGTGGATACATCTTGGGCTATGGGCAGGGCTTAGGGCTTTTAGGGCACCTTGCAGATCTCTCCCTATGTGCAGTTGCCAAGTGCAGCACTGCAGGTGGCTAAGGAACTACCAGTAACTTTCCGATGGATTTGCTGGCAGCCAGAATCGAGAATTCAGGACTTTGAAGGTTTAACCCCAAAGAGCAGGGAGGTGCTCTAAGGCACCACCTTTGTTTTAGCAATGGAGAGTGAGTGAGCGCGTCCTTGTCTGAAAGGAAGCGCTGCCCTGCGTGCCTTCCTTCCGGCAGCTGAGGAGGACAAAGTGCCAAATGTATTTTGCAGGCTGGCACCAGTCTGTGTTGTAGTGTGGTATTAAGTTTATGTATTACTCCCCCATTTTATGTGTTGTTTCCCCCTATTCTATGTAAGATGGTTCTGCCCTCCCCCAGTTTCCCGCCATAGCCCTACTGTCTGTTGGGTTGCTATGGTAACCCCTGCCCTTGGACTGTGTCACTCAGTTAAGTTATATAATCTCTCCTCCCATTTATGCCCTTATTTGTAGACCTTCTCTCCTCCCTGGGCCCAGTCAATCACCCCCCACTCCTCCCAACTTTCCAGAATCTTCTACTCTCTGGGGGTTGTGGTTGGCTGTGGTCCCGGGGCCCCTCCTTTACTTTGTATTTATTGGTTTCCCCTTTATGTCAATTATGTCAAGTTCATCCCCTTATCTTCCGTGATTGGTTCCATGTAAACCCCTCCTGGATACACCCACTCCCTTTATAACCTCGTTTCACCCCCATTTCTTGGTCTCTCCCTGGGGATCCCCCTTCGGTTCCACCTCTGTTCCGTCTCCTTGGTTGCCATCTCGCATGCCTCAATAAACCGAAGTTTACCCTACGGAGAGTCCAGCTCCTTCTTGCACAGCTGCACAGGTGGTGAGTCCGGTCCGCAGTGCGAGCGCAGCCCGTGGCCCTCGGATGCCAGGGGGCTCGCACTGGATTGCAGCAGGGTGTCGGCCTGCCCACTGCTAGCCGGACATTGACCATCTTAGGCCAAATACACCCCCAGCCGCAAGTTGGCGCCCAACGTGGGGCACTGAGTGGACAGCTGGACATCTGGACTCCAGGTCACCGGACCCCACGGACCGGATTTATCAATCCCTTTGACTGTCAACTACCCCTGGTAGTAGCAGACCCCGTTCTAGGGGTAGCGCTCCTAGGGGATCAGAAGCCACAACTCCAGGCACCTGAGGAGGGCTTCTGCAGCTGTGACCACCTGCCCGGTTTTTGTTCGTCGCGCCTCTGGATCAGGTAAGTCCGGGCCCTGCCCTGGGGACTCTCCGGACTTCCCCCCTGTCTTTTTAATTTTCCCTAGGGGTACATGCCCTGCTTTGGTGACCTACTCCCAACCCTTTTTCCTTGAGGGCTGAAACCCCAGACTTGGGGACAGTCCTCACCCCTTGCGTTTTTTATTTTGTCTTTCCTGTGGAGCCGGCTTCCCCAGACTTGGGGCCCGGAGCCACCACCCAAATTCCTTCCTTTCCTCTTGTTGAAACCCCAGACTTGGGGACAGCGGGGGGAGCAGGGGTCCGTTGGCGTGACTTCTTGTTTTAGTTTTCCTTTTCCTTGGGTAGGTGGAAGTTTCCATCAAGGGTTTTGCTCCTTCTAAGGTGGTCGTGCTTTGCGATCCCTTAGAAGTCGCTATGGGTGCAAGCTTGAGCAAATCCCAGAAAGGGGTTTTTTATGTTCTTAAAGGTTTGCTGCTTGGGGGAGGGTCTGCTGCCCCCAAGAAAGAGTTAAAGATGTTGGTTAAATGGACTTTCTCGCATTTTCCCGAAGTCACCCCAGAACTTGCGAAAGAGCCACAGTTTTGGACTGCCGTTGTAGCCAAATTAGAAAAAGAAGTTAATTCTGGGGAGACTCACCTCTCTACTGTGGCATATTGGGCAAACAAAGTGCTGACTGCACTGCGCCCACCAGGGAATTTGAGAAAAACTCCATCCCATTCTAGTTTGCTCCCCAGTTCTCCCAGTTCGTGTGTTCCTACCCCTCGTTCCTCCTCCTCTTCCCTTCGGCAGGAGCCCTCTCGAGGGATCCTGAAGGCCAGCAAGACGCAGGGGGTCCATCCTGCCCCTGCTCCCCCGAGATTGGCTCAGCCTCCCTCTCCGAAGAGCCCTGGCCAAGCTCTTCGGAGTTCTCTTTCCGATCCCCCTGTTCCCATTCCCCCTAAGTCCCCAGTTGCTAACCCCAAAGTTGTAAGGTTTAGTGATGTTTCACAAGATGGCTCCCAAGGAGCTCAAAATGGCGGGGACCACATGGCTTTTCCCGCCTTCACCCCTTCTTCTACCCCTAATCCCTTTCTCCCTAAACCCAACCCCTTCCTTGCCCCTGACCCAACCCTTCCTCCCGTTGCTCCTCCTCCGAATTTTGTTGCCCCTCCCGTAGCTCCTCCCTGGTACCCGCCTTGTCCTCCGCCCTCGGCTCCTCCCAAAACTCCTCCCTTTACTCCGCCCACAGTTCCGCCCAAGGTTGACTCCTCCCTTGTTCCTCCTTTCAGTGTAGCTCCGCCCCCGAATACCACCCAGGGGGCGGAGAAGGGTGGTGTGCCACGCCCATGCCCTCGTCCCACCTCCCTGCCAGACCCCGCCTCAACCTCCTCCTTTTCCGGTTCCCACACTCCTCCTTCCGGTTCCCACGCTTGGGGTGCTGGGGGGGGGGGAGTGGATGACCGGAAGCCGGAGCAGGCGCCTATATTGGAAGCCGCTCCGGTCACATACCACCTAAGCGGAGAAGGGAGCCCCCAGGCTCAGTGGGTGCCACTTACACAGGCCCGGATCAAGGAACTGTGCAAGGCGCAGAAAGACTACTCCCGGGAGTCCGAGTACTTCCGGGGGTTGCTCCGTAATGCCCTTGCGCAGGGAGATCTGGTGCCAGCTGACCTGAGGGCCCTCTTCTCCAGCCTTACACGACCCATGGAGTTTAGGGTCTGGGTGGGGGAATGGAGGAGGGAGATCTTGGAGGTTCTCCCAATGCTTTGGGGGAATCCTCCAACATCTCACGACGCGGATGGTCAGGCTGTCACGCAAGATCATCTGTTGGGCGAGGGGCAGTGGGCAGAGGGGGCAGCTCAGGCCAGGGCCTTGTTCCCACAGCAGCTTGTAGAGACCGCCAAGGCAGCGGAGCGTGCCTTCTACAAGCTAGCTGTGGTGACCTCCCAATGGGAGGACGACGAGATTCGGCAAGGGCCGCAAGAACCGTACATGGCCTTTATCGAGCACCTCTACCATTACGTAGAGTCACTAGCAACCGGGGACTCGGATCGGGAGAACACTCTTCTGAGGATGGCATATAGCAACACCAACTCAGAGTGTAAAAAAGCTATTCGCAGCCTCCCGAGAAGTCCCCGGCCCACGGTGGAGGCGATGATAGAGGCCGTTGTCGGTAGGGTTTCATTAACATCACGCCCGAAAAGAACATCGATAGCCCTTGCCGAATGCCCTGAGCCTGAGCCGGATTTTTTCGAAGTAGAAGCTGCCCCCGTCGCCGGACCGTCAACACCAGGGTCCGGCCGAAGAACAGCGGCCACCCACCCTTGCCACCTATGTGGCAAAGTAGGGCATTGGATGCCCCAATGCCCTGTGAGACGGGATTATATGGAGTATAGGAGGGAGAGGGAGGAAAAAGAAAAGCATCAAAAAAACTAGAGGCAGAGCGCAGCCCCTCCCTGCGCGTTGACAAAAATGTGGCGGGAATGATAACACCTAGCAGGGAGGGAGGAGAGAAGAGAGAGCCGCCGCCACACACGCTACCGGACTTGTCTTACTTACTATCGGATGTGACAGGTACCTGTGGAATTCAGCCCCAGCCTGCGCTTAACACCTTGTCCTCTGCTTCCCCATACAGGCTGCAGCTCACTAGGGACTTACATCTCCCTAACAGTAATTTACAGCTGGTGTCTGTCGACCTTCAACATCCCGGTCGCTGGAGGAAGTTGGGACGTTGCAGGTGGACCATCGTCGGAGACAGAAAGCACACGCCGCGAGACCTTTACATCGTCCCGGGATTGCTCACTACAGACCGGGACCGTTTCGCGGTAGGGCTGTACTGTGTCCGACCCCCGCTCTTCCTCCCCAAAGGTCAAATCATCGCCCAGGCCATTCCGGTCCCAGAAAGAGATCATCACAGCGGACCGGCAGAAGATGGAGCACCTCTGACCGTGGCCTGGGCACAAGTAGTGGGGAGGGAGAAGCCCCGCCTGACATGTCAACTCTCGTTGGGCGGGGACCGCAAAATCGTAAGGGGTCTTCTGGACACAGGGGCAGATGTGACGATCATTCCCTCCCGGGAGTGGCCGTCACATTGGGGCTTGCAAAACGCAGCTGGCATGATCTCGGGTGTTGGAGGGCTCCAATTGGCAAAACAATCAAGGAGCATTGTACAAATTATGGGACCCGACGGGCAATTGGCTTCAGTGCGCCCGTTTGTTTTGGATTACACCGAGCCTCTCTGGGGGAGAGACCTACTAGCCCAGTGGGGAGCCAAAATTGACCTACCTAAGGCTCCTCAGGTTTTTCGGGCAGTGGCCACTGAGGAGCGCCGGACCTGGAAGCTGGATTGGCTCACAGATGAACCAGTACAGGTCTTACAGTGGCCACTTAATAAACAAAAATTGAAGGCGCTCAACGAGCTCGTTCAGGAGCAGTTACTTAAGGGCAACATCATAGAGACCATGTCTCCCTGGAATTCTCCAGTGTTTGTTATAAAAAAGCCCAATAAAGATAAGTAGCGGCTCCTGACCGATCTTCGCCAAATTAATGAAAAAATTGTCGACATGGGGTCTCTTCAACCAGGGATGCCCTCCCCAGCAATGCTCCCCCGAAATTGGAATCTGGCTGTTGTAGATATCAAAGATTGCTTCTTCCAGATTCCTCTACACCCAGACGATGCCCCGCGGTTTGCATTCACGGTTCCTTCCATCAACCGTGAGTCCCCAGACAAGCGCTACCACTGGCGGGTCCTTCCGCAAGGCATGAAGAACTCTCCAGTGATCTGCCAGTGGTACGTCGCTTCTCTGCTGTCCCCAGTTCGTACAGCCCTCGGGGATGCCGTCGTGATCCACCATTATATGGACGACATCGTCGTGTGTGCGCCCGACGATGATCTACTTGCCCATGAGCTTGGCCTGACAACCGATGCGTTGGTTGCTGCAGGGTTCGAGCTCCAAGCGGAAAAGATTCAGAGGATGCCACCTTGGAGGTACCTGGGCCTTGAAATTACTAAGCGGACCATTGTGCCGCAAAAATTGGCTATCCGGACAAAAGTCCAGACCCTAGCGGATGTTCACCAACTGTGTGGGTCTTTAAATTGGGTGAGACCCTGGCTGGGCATTCCCACCGAAGACCTGGCCCCCCTTTTCAATTTGTTAAGAGGGGGAGAGGGGCTTAGTTCCCCTAGGGTTCTCACCCCAGAGGCTCAGGTAGCTCTGGAGAAGATCCAAAAAGCTATTTCGGCTAGGCAGGCCCACCGGTACCATCCGGGCCTGCCATTCAAATTCATCGTACTGGGAAAGTTGCCACACCTCCATGGCATCATCCATCAGTGGGATGAAAGTTTAAAGGACCAAGGCTCAGGAGATAAGCTCTTAATCATAGAGTGGGTCTTCCTGAGTCACCATCGGTCCAAAAGAATGACAAGGCCACAAGAGTTGGTAGCCGTACTGATCCTCAAGGCAAGATCGAGGATCAGGGAGCTGGCAGGATGCGATTTCTCATGCATTCACATACCAATTAAATTGGAAACGGGCCAACTAAAATTGAAGACCTTCAATGAACTGCTGCAAACGAATGAAAGCCTTCAGTTTGCATTGGACAGTTACACCGGGCGCATTGCGGTCGATCGGCCGGCCCACAAATTATTTAATTCGGAGTTCAAATTGTCACTGAAAAAGGTCCAGAGCAGGGAGCCACTGGATGCTGTGACAGTTTTTACAGACGCGTCTGGAGCATCCCACAAGTCAGTGATGACTTGGAAAGATCCTCAGACTCAGCGGTGGGAGGCTGATGTTACCATTGTGGAGGGTTCTCCACAAATCGCTGAGCTAGACGCAGTCATCAGGGCATTCCAGAAATTCCCAGGACCTTTCAATTTGGTCACAGATTCCGCTTACGTTGCCGGTGTGGTGTCCAGAGCTGAATTTGCAGTTCTTCAGGAGGTCTCCAACCAAAAATTATTTGATTTGCTAACAAGGCTCGGTGACTTAGTCTCCCACCGCGAGCACCCATTCTACGTGATGCATGTGAGATCGCACACCGATCTGCCGGGGTTCATTGCCGAAGGCAACCGTCGTGCTGATTCCTTGGCCGCGGCTGCAGTGGCGATGAGCCCGCTCCCAGATGTGTTCGGCCAGGCTAAGATCAGCCACCAACTCTTCCACCAGAATGCGCCTGGCCTGGTCCGGCAATTCAACCTGACCCAAGACCAGGCTAAGGCAATTGTGGCCACATGCCCACAATGCCAAAAAGATCAAATGCCCGCCATCGCCTCGGGGGCTAATCCCCGAGGTTTGGCGAGCTGTGAGGTGTGGCAGATGGACGTAACACACATCCCTTCCTTTGGTCGATTGTGTTACGTCCATGTCTCAGTGGACACCTTCTCTGGAGCTATTTACGCCTCTGCCCACGCAGGGGAAAAGGCCGCGGATGTCCAGAAGCATCTGCTTCAGGCATTTGCGGTCTTGGGCATCCCTAGGGCCATCAAAACTGACAATGGCCCAGCGTACACATCTAAGGAGCTGCGGAGCTTCCTGCAGCAATGGGGAATAGTGCATAAAACCGGCATCCCCTATTCCCCGACAGGCCAAGCCATGGTGGAGAGGGCCCACCAGAGCCTTAAAAAGATCTTGGCGCGTCAGCAAGCGGCCGTGAAGGTGGAGACCCCCCACGTCCGGTTGTCAAGAGCGCTTTACACTCTCAACTTCTTGAACTGCTCTTTTGACAACCAAAACCCTCCAGTGGTCCGGCATTTCGGCAGCCACCAGCAGCTGCAGCCAAAGGCCAGGCCGCCGGTCCTTATCAAGGATCCGGAGACCTGGCGGACGGAAGGGCCTTTCGACCTGGTGACCTGGGGGAGAGGATATGCTTGCGTGTCCACTCCCTCAGGCCCCCGTTGGATTCCATCTAAATGGGTCAGGCCCTTCGTCCCGAAGCAGAGGACCCAGAAAGGGGCTGTGCCACAGGTACAGGTGGCGTGTTGGCGGCGGCGGAGGAAACTTCCCCTCAGACCATCCTATTCCTCCAGTCTCCTCCCCATTCCAGAGGAGCCTTCACCTCCCTCTTCTCCTCCACCGTTCGACTTTCTGTTAGCTTCCAGACCCTCCTCGCCTGTTTCCTCCCCCACCTCAGGGGATCTAAGCTTTTTATTTAGGGCAGAACCATGTTCGTGAATTCTTTATACTTTTACCATTTCTCTTTTGTTTTAGTACATCTCCCCGATGGCCCCCGCTTGGACATCGCTGGCTCCCAACCTTGGCCTGCTGATGGCAATTTTGACGACCTACGGACTCCTATTGCCACCTTCGGAGCCGTGGGTCATCCCCCAGCCGAAAGTCAATGTCTGGCGTGCCTTGGCCCAGTCTCTAGGACAGGATCACATCTGCCTCGACACCGGCGCAGCAGAGGACCCGATGTCGTCTTGCCTTGTGGGGATCCCTTTCTCTCCAGGCGAGTTTCCCTCTGCCTTTCAGCCTGCCCTCTCCCCGATTTTGGCCCGGAGCCTCACCATCCTCCCTAGTTTTGATTCCAGCAACGCCTGGAGAGACGGAGTGGGCAGGCTGGCTCCTGCACCCTCTGAGCCCACAGAGCTACACCTTCTCGGTTCAGCCAACTCCTCCATTTGTTTTCAATTTGATGCTAATTTCGCCCCCGTTGAAAAGGGCAGTGAGGTGGTCCAACAGGTCAAGAAACAGTATCAAGCAGACCAGTGGTGCAGGGCTGTGTTAAAGATCAGCGGCCCCACCACCACTGGACGGACCCCTTATGCCCTTCCCAGGGGAATGTTTTTGATTTGTGGCGACCGAGCGTGGGCAGGCATCCCCTCTGGTCTGATCGGAGGGCCGTGCACTTTTGGCAGGCTGACGCTGTTTACCCCCAACATCACCCAAATTGTTAATTGGAAAAGGACAAACATCACATCCGAATTGGCCAGATCTAAAAGAGATCTTAAAGATCTCACAGAGGATTGTGATGACGAAATTACCCATTGGTCGCACTCAAAATCCGTCGCTTTTACCATCTTGTTGCCGTGGGTATCAGTGGCGAAATCTCTAGGTGAATTGGGCCGCCTAGAGTGTTGGGTGGCTAAACAAGCCAATTTTACCTCAGCTGCTCTATACGACCTCCTCACAGACGAGGAAATTACAAGGAAGGCGACACTCCAAAACAGGGCGGCAATAGATTTTCTATTGCTGCTCCACCACCACCATTGCGAGGAGTTTGAGGGCCTCTGCTGCATGAACCTGTCCTCCCGAGCCGAGGACGCCAGACAATCTGTGAAAAACCTTCAAAGCATGCTGCACAAGATCCAGCAAGAAACATCTGACTGGCTGGGGGACATCTTCAAGGGTTGGGGCCTTAGCGGGTGGGCCAGCTCTGTATTAGAATCCGTTAGCAAAGTCGTTTTGAGTTTGATCGTATTTCTGATTTTAATTGCTGTGATCCGCGGACTGGTCAAAAGACTGATAACGAAGGTGACTTCGCCAAGCGTGAACCATGCCAGCGTCCCAGTAGAGGAGCCTGTCGAGTTGGAGGACCTCTCCTCGGAGGCAAGAGAAGCCGTAGATGAGGAGGGGGCAACCAAGCCGCCCCCTGACCATCTATGGGCGGACGGACTCCAACAGGAAGAAGGCGAAGCTTGGCCGGACCAGCCGCGGGTCCTTGAATTTTAAGTTTTATGTAGATGTCTCTGTTCTTTTCTTTTATTTGGTAAAAAACGGGGAGATGTTGTAGTGTGTTATTAAGTTTGTGTATTACTCCCCCATTTTATGTGTTGTTTCCCCCTATTCTATGTAAGATGGTTCTGCCCTCCCCCAGTTTCCCGCCATAGCCCTACTGTCCGTTGGGTTGCTATGGTAACCCCTGCCCTTGGACTGTGTCACTCAGTTAAGTTATATAATCTCTCCTCCCATTTATGCCCTTATTTGTAGACCTTCTCTCCTCCCTGGGCCCAGTCAATCACCCCCCACTCCTCCCAACTTTCCAGAATCTTCTACTCTCTGGGGGTTGTGGTTGGCTGTGGTCCCGGGGCCCCTCCTTTACTTTGTATTTATTGGTTTCCCCTTTATGTCAATTATGTCAAGTTCATCCCCTCATCTTCCGTGATTGGTTCCATGTAAACCCCTCCTGGATACACCCACTCCCTTTATAACCTCGTTTCACCCCCATTTCTTGGTCTCTCCCTGGGGATCCCCCTTCGGTTCCACCTCTGTTCCGTCTCCTTGGTTGCCATCTCGCATGCCTCAATAAACCGAAGTTTACCCCACGGAGAGTCCAGCTCCTTCTTGCACAGCTGCACAGGCGGTGAGTCCGGTCCGCAGTGCGAGCGCAGCCCGTGGCCCTCGGACGCCAGGGGGCTCGCACTGGATTGCAGCAGGGTGTCGGCCTGCCCACTGCTAGCCGGACATTGACCATCTTAGGCCAAATACACCCCCAGCCGCAAGTCTGTGCTTCTTGTGCCATTTCAGCATGGCTCAAGCCAAAGCTCCAGCCCCAGCTCACACCAGAGGGGAAAGCCCCTCAAGAGCAGCAGAGTCTGCAGGGGCTGTTGATATTTACCTCTCCTCCTGAGGCAGTGTCGAGTGCTTTAAAAACCTCTCCAAAACTCCTAGAAACAAAGGAGAAGCAGAGAAATGTGAAGCCATTTAGGTCTTGCAGTGAAAGCCAGCACACACAGGAGATCTATGCTGTAAATGCCTAAAACCTGCAGGACACTGGAAGCATGGAGATGTCCTTGACAATGCCTTCTGAGCACACTTAGAAATTCTGATCAGCTCCGACAACCTAAGCCCAGTGCCTGAACACATTTGCAGCTTGTCTGACTTCACGCCTGATACCTATTCCACCAGCAAAACACTTGATACATAGTTATGTAAAATTAGCATTGCTTGGACTCACCCACTGCCAATATTTTCCAGTTCAATGTATTTGATGATGGGATTTTCCATCTTCACCATTCTCCCTGAGGGAAACAAAATGCAAGATGTTCACTTTAAAGCAGAGATCCCACCTTCTCGGAGATACAAAAGGCAGCCCCACTGTCGGGGGCTCTGAGACCTCCCTTGGTTAGCCAGCTCTGAGCTGGCTAACAACAACAGGAACAGGTACTGGAACAACAAGAAAAGAACAGCACATCCACAGCACAAGTCTGTCTGGCACAGAGACTGATTTTTTGTATCATTTGAAGTGAGAGACCTCTTGACAGCAGAGGAATCTCCCCTCAGAGGAGACTGAGACCAGAAGAGAATACCTACCAAGGCAAGTAAGTTTGTCATCTAGAAACATTAAGGAGAGCTGGAACTAACAGTGCCTTTGTTTTCTTGGGAATAAAGACTGGAAGATTTAGAAAAGGTTTCCTACTTGCTAAGATTAAATGCACGTGGACATCCAGAATCAATTGCTCTGAACAGATGTCAAGTTCAGAAGAGGAGGAATATTGCCAAGTGTTCCCATCTTTTCCACCTTGCAGCACTTTGCCAGAAGAATGCCTCGGCGTTTGTAAACCAGAGCAGCTCATGCTAGAACCAATCGTGACGGGGCTTTCAGCATCAGGACCCGCACCCTTTATGAGCAGGCTGAGCTCAAAGACGCCCTTGCCCGTGCCCTGCGTGAAGAACCACGCCGCTTCTCTTCACCCTGACAGCGCGGATCAGTCGCTCCCATTGCACTCGCCCTCTCGGCACCGCACACGTCCCCATCTTCCCAAGTCGGCACAGCGGGCATGGGCACAGAAGACAGCAGTGCTCCTCAGGCACCCCTGTGACACAGAGAGCTGCCCAGAGAAGATTCTGACCCTCTTGTGAGTCCAGGCCGTGCGAGGCAGAAGCCGGCCCAGAGAAGGGGCTGCAGCCTCAGGCAGCTCCGTGCTGCAGCAGCCGGGCGGCAGCGGGACCCTCCCAGCTAAGGGAGGCTCCAGCCTCTGCAGTCCCTCCAGCCCCCAGGGGCAGGGCAGTGACCACAACAAGGCTGGCAAAGCCCAAGCATGAGCACTGAAGGGCACTGATGGGAAGATGCCAGAGCCAGCCTGAGCCCCGTACAAGCTTTTGCCCCCATTCAGGACACAACAGGATGGGCTTTGAGATCAGCCCCACCGAGGTGTGGATCAGTGCCCTTTTTGTCCCAACAGGTGATGGTAGACACAGAATCCACTGGGCTCTCTTCTCAACTCTGCCAGGTCTTATCTGAGAGCACAGCACTGGCAGTTATTGCGGGGAAGAAGGAGATTCATTGGGTTGTGCTGCAGAATCAGAAAGGGCTTGATTTGTTCTCCTAGAGACTGATCTCAGCAGGGCTTCTACCAGTGGCTAGAACTAAGGCAGTCACAGTCATCTGCTGATGCAGGAACAATTCCTGCTTCTCCCTTCAGCAGAGAGGGAAGCCCAGGACAACTCTAGCCAGTCTAAGCTGCCCTCAGAGGCAGCAGGAACACCCAGAGCTCTCTCTTGCTGCCTTGGAGCAAAGCCAGCACTTCTGTGACACTGAAGTGAAGAGAACCCTTTGGTACAGCTCTGCTGACATGTGCACACAATACACTGTCCCTCAGATAAGAAAGATAGCAGACGTACTGTGTTGCTCCAGGGAGTCACCCGCCATCTCCAGTTGCTGAGCAGCAGCTGGGTCAGCACGGGAGGTGAACCAAGTGCTCAGGCTCCACGTCTTCAGCTGGGGAGCAAAGGCTCCTTGGGACGGCTCTGCTGCAGCAGCTTCAGTGTCAGAGTTGGTGTAGATCTGAGAGAAGAAATGAGTTGATGTCAGGAAGGTGTGGCAGAGATTGCCCTGAAATGCAAGAGAGATTGCCATTTGAAATGCAAGCCCTTAGGAAGCTGCTGTCAGCCACATGCAGAGCTCTTCAACTGGATTGCTTTGGATGTCCACTTGTGAAACCAAATGCTCAAAACCAAAGGCTGGTTTTACTCAAGTTCATAGCCACTTTCTTGTTCTAAAGGAAGACTGCAGCAACAACCGCTCCACTTCCTCCCAAAGACTCCTTTCCCCCTCCTAGGTCTGCAGATATATTTGCAGCTCCTCATTCTCATGTTCTACCTCCTGACATGAAATTCTCTTTTTCTGCACCTTCCTTGGGACGTGCTTATCCTGCAGCATCTCTGGATGGTACAGTTCCTGGGCCTCATGCCAGCTTCGCGGCTCTTGGTTGCCCGTCATTTGCTGGAACTCGCTGCAGGCTGCCAGGTAGGATGGTGAACCTTCCACCTGAAGTCAAACAGAACAAAGCAGTCAGAGACTACAGCTTGTCCCCGTCAGCCAGGAGTCATCAACTAGGAAGAAAGTAAAAGATGGGAGCAGATTCACAAGGGATACAGACAGCTTGTAGCTCGTATTCCAAATCTATATGAGTGACCATGTTCACCTGCAAAAACACCTCAAGAAACAAGGTCACCTGGAAGAAGCCAGCAGGAGTTCATTGGGATGACTGCTGGCTAAATGGCCAAGGGAGTAATGCCACTGTCTAGAGCATCAGCTGAGATTCAGCAGAGCAGGAAGTGTCCTTGAGAGCAGCTCTGACAGGCCTCATCAGGATGGCATTCAGAGGCAACACCCCACCCCCCTGCTGCTCTGCACTGCAAAGGCAAGGAGGGCAGAAACCACCCCTTGGGTGACTGCAGTGCCTATTGATATTTCACTCGCTTCTCTCGAGCCTTTTGCTCCTGAAGGAGGCAATTAATTTTCTCTTTGATGATTTTAATTTTTTTGTCTGGCCTCTTCTTCCTTGCCTTGATCCTAGCCTCAGTTTCCTGCAGCTGTGCCGGCACCTGTTTGTCCATGTTCTGTAAACAACAATGGAAAGGACTCTCTTTCATGAGTGGAGTGGCTGCCATTCTTTCATTCACCTGTTTTTGTTGACTGTCCCTCTGCATAGGGAGATTCTTCTCCTCTTGGATGTCTTCATTCCCCCTCTTCACTGCCAGTTCACTCTGAGCTTCGGGCAGCTCTGCTTGTGGTTCTACCTGGATGTTCTGTGCACACAAATGCAGAGCAAGTGACTGGGAGCTGCCATTAGACTCAGGTTTTCCCTCTTTTAGCCTCAAAATCACATTGATTCATCCACTTTCTTCTGCTTCCCTACCCACATCTGCTTCCACTGTAACCCTCCTGTTCCAGGGCTGATCTCTGCAGATTCCAAGGCTCTGTGCTTCCAGTGCCTGTGGGTTTCCTGGCCTCCTCAGTCCCAAGAGCTGCTGTTTATGCCCGTCGTCCTGCCCTTCCCTCTGTGCCCTGGCCAGTCAGGCTTACCTGGCCTTTCTCCTGTGGAACTTCCACCTGCTGCCGGAGCTGCTCTTCCTGCTCTTGGGCAGGGAACAGCTCTCCCCGAGTCTGGCATGGCATCTCTGATGAAGCACTCTGCTCCTGCTCTCTCTCTAGAAGCACCTGCACAGAAAGCAAGAGAAGATGGGTTTCAGCTTCCCATATGACCTTTGTGGGCCAAGACTCCAAGACTGCTGGGCTCACACGTTCCCAAAGCACTGTGCTGCTGCTCTGCTGGGTCATTCTCTGTTCAAGGGAAGGAACAGACTCCAAAGTGGCCCTGACCCTACAATCAGGGGCCATCTGGGACTGAAGCTGCAAGAGCCTCTCAGGCAGCTGACAGGGAAGGTGTGGCATTTCTCAAGGGTCTGGTGAGGGCCTCCCTCTGCTTCTACCATGTCCTGTTTGTCTCTCCTGAAGGGATGCATTTAGGTGAGCATTGCATCTTCCACTGCTTTGGAGCAGAGCCAGGAAGATTCAAATAGATAGATAGATAGACAGATCTCACTTTTATAATCTCTCTTTACTGTAGTGTGGGATTTAAAGTCTTTCAACGGAGAGAGATATAGATCTCTCTCCTAGGTTTTTTTTAAGGAAAGTTAGCGAGAAACTTAGAGAAGAAGAGAAAACAAATATTATCTCTACTTGCTGTTCTTGTTGTTTAGTACATGAAGAATGTGTATAGTGATTGTTTACTGAAAGTGATTTGTTAATTGCATTTTAGGG
This sequence comes from Melozone crissalis, assembly GCF_028551555.1. NCBI lineage: Eukaryota > Metazoa > Chordata > Aves > Passeriformes > Passerellidae > Melozone > Melozone crissalis. The sequence continues at coordinate 12,162,069 of NW_026535783.1, read as the reverse complement.
ATAGTTGTTTAGATTGATTAGCTAATTAGATAAAAGACTGTGTGGAGACAGTCACTAGTTCTTCTTTAGTATCTTTTTAGTATAGTATTTCTTTACTATAGTTTTAACATAGTACTAGTGTAATATAACGTAGCTTAATAAAGCATTTGTTTAAACTTCTAAATAATAGACTCAAAGCACATTTTTGGCCACGTGGGGGTCACCCTGAATCAATACTGTCCTTTCTGTCTCTACAAACATCAACACTCGGTTGCAGTGCCCCAGTCAGCAGCCATCCTGATCTTGCTGTCCTGTTGCCTCAGTAACTCACACTCTTGGGGAATCTGGAACATGTGGGTCCTTATGGAATGCAGTCAGACCCAGAGCACTGCACTGGGAACTGCACTCTTTGTGCATCTGTGCTCGGGCAAGTTCTTCTCTTGCACTTGACCACACTGATGGTGCTAAAGTGGCTGGAATCAGAAATGCAGCCCAGCCCTTCCCAGCTCCTCTAATCTCTGAGGGCCAGCTGGAATGCAAGGGCATAGATTTCCTGCTCAATTCCCAAACACAACACACACTGATTCCCTGGGCTGCCAAAAGACACAGGAGCCGTTGACTTGAAAATGATGGGCAAGCCCTACTGGCCGGTCTGGCACCAGAGCAGCTCGTTCTGCACCAACATCCCTGCCCCAAACTATGTGTTCTTGTGCAAAAATACTGCATTATCCAGAACTGCCTCCTTGAAAATTGAAATTCTAGCAGAATTTCTGCCAGTGTTTAAAAGGGCAGGAAAGATTGAGAAAAAGATCCCTTGCTCCCTGGAGAAGGAGAAATTGCACAAGGGTTCTCTTTCTATCAAAAAAACAAATCAACAAAATATGAAAGTGTTACCCACACCAGTGTCTAAAGCACCTGGATGCAGTGAGGGGATGTCTGGAAGGGAAACAGGCCTTGCGCTGAGCTTTGGATCTATGGATCTAAGGCAGCGATTTATGGAAGTCCGCCTGAAGGTGCCTCATAAGCCCCCCCATTGTCCAGGCTAAAGCTCCCTCAGCACCTCCTCCCTGGCCTTGTGCTGCACCCCCTTGCCCAGCTCCCCTGTCCTTCTGTGCACACGCTGCAGCCCCTCCATGACTTTCTGCTTCCCAGGGCCCACAAGTGCACACAGCACTCCAGCTGTGGCCGCAGCGCTGCCCAGCTCAGGGCCACGCTCACTGCCCTGCTCCTGCTGCCCCACTGCCGCTGGCCCAGGCCACCATGCCCTTGGCCTTCTTGACCCCCTGGCCACACGCTGCCTCATCTTCAGCTGCTCAAGGCCGCCAGCCCGGCATCCTTTTTGCCCACGCAGCTCCCCAGCCACAAAGGTGCCTATTTGACTTCAGATACAGCAGGCACCATTGCAAGATGGCCTTCCTGTTCTAACACCTCATGTTCCAAGTATATATCTGCCACTGCCCCTTCTCACCAGCGAGGGCTCCTTGTTGAGCTCCACTTGGCCTCTGGGCTCTGGGTGCAGCCTGTCCCCGCACTCGCTCAGCAGGTGCCTGGACACAACCGACAGGGCGCTGGCACCCTGCTTGCTCAAGTGCAGACCCTGCAGGGCTGTGACAGCCTCCGGCCTGCCATCTGCCACTGCCCTGACAGAGTCCGCTGCACGCTCCAGGGAGGCTGAGGTGACATCAGCCTCTGCCTGCAGCTCGGCCGTGCCTTCGGTCGTTGCGGCGCTGGTGTTTCTGCGCCCAAGGCCCAGGAACCTCCGCAGTATCTGCAACAGAAAGAAAGGCAGGAAGAGAGGGACGTTCCGTGGCCTGCTCCAAGCGCGGCGCTGGGCTGAGCAGTGCCAGCAGGCCCAGCAAAGGTGGGGATGGCCGCAGGTACCTGTGCTGGTCTGTGGAAGCAGCCGCGAGTGGGGTCCCGCTCCAGTGTCCCATCCTTGCCCGCATCTGGCAAAGAGCAAATGCAGCCAGAGCTGAGGGGCTGCGGGAGAGGCCGGAGAACACGGCCTAGCCGTGCACGGCCCAGGCAGGGACAGCCCCCGGGTACCCAAAGGACCAGAGCACGGCCAGCAGGGGCAGCCCCAGCCCTTCTTACATCCTGTCTGTGGGGACATCCATAGGGGCAGGGATGGGATGGGGCAAGGGCGGCCACAGGCACCAGCCCAGCGGCCCGGCCCTGCCACTCACCGTCCTGCACTGGCTGCAACTTCTCCGGCTCTGCAGGCTGCTGTGCTGGGGAGGCTGCAGGCCCTTTCTTTTTCTTGCCCCGAAGCACCCTGAAGAGCCTGAGCACTCTGCCTGCCATTCCGCTTTTTGGCCTCTAGGGCACCTTTGAGCCAGATGACTTGGAAAAGCTCTGATTTAGGAAGTCCTGCAGTCTGGCCACAAGGCCAGCCGCAGGAGAAATGGCTTGGAAAACCTGGTGGGTCAGTGACCAAAGAGCTGGCTGTGTGGGGCTCCTCACAGCACAGCTCTGCCACGTCCTCTCCTCTCACGTGCACCGAGCACTGTGGCGTTGCTTCGTCACCGCCAGCAGCCACTTCACCACATGTCACAAAGGGCCCTGTTCCATTCCGTTCCATGGTAACCGTGCTGTGCCTTTTCAGCAAGGGCCCTTGGACACACTGCCAAGTTCTCTGGGGCTACCCCAGCCCTGCCCCAAATGCCTCTGATTGGAACAAATCCATTGCCCCAAGTGTCTAAGACATCCTGGGACACAGCAAGCCCAGCCAAGTGCTCAGGGGAGGACTCTCCACGGTGCCAGGCCAGCACAGCCCAGCTCACTGCTGGCTCTGGAGCAGAGCAGCTTCCAGCAAGCACAGGGCAAACACATCTTGCCAAGAGTTAAAACTCACCAGATAGGGGAGGTGGCATGAATGTGTGCATCAAGGCCTTTGAATTCACAGCTCCCCAAGACAGCTTTGGGGCACTTGGCTGGACAAAGAGGGTCCGGCTCAGACCTGTGCTCAAAGGCGGGCAACAAACCCTGCCGCAGGTGCTTGGCTTGGTCTCTGCAGGCCCAGGCAGATGCCAAAGCTGCTCTTCACATCCTTCCCCTGCCCCTCAGCCAAGTGCGAGGACTGAAGGAAACACAGGAAGTCAAATGGAGACACTTGCACCTGTCTCATTGGGGGCTCCTGGGGAAGCAGTTTCCTTGGCAATCAAGCCCCTCTCTTCCAAGGACACTCCCCAAATGTGTACATTTCCTGGGCAACACCAACCCACCCTTAAGTGCGGGGTGTAGAGGTTCATGGGCATCACACCATAACCAATATGATCCAGTGAAGCTAAATTTATTATTCCTAAAAAGACTCTATTTATAATTAATCTCTACTGTCAACGCCTCTCTAGCTAATATATGATTGGTTAATCCTAGCTGTTCACACTTCTAAAATAGAATGCTGATTGGATTATCTAAGTTTTCATGCATCTTGCTGGGGTTGTATGGCCCCCCCATGGCTCACTTTCCCAAGCTTGCTGACAAACTTGCTGAGTCCTGATGACTCTTCTTCTTGCGTCTTCTTCAAGGATATACCGACCCCATTTCTGAATATGTCCATAATTCATTCTTTGTGAACGTGTTCATTCTCCATTATTACAAGCAGGCTGGATTGTGCATCGGCTGAATACGGCCGTTGACTTGCAAAAACTCCTCCACCTGCAAAATATCTTCAACAGTTCCCTGCTTTTGTTTTTGCACAAGCCAGACTGATTTAAAAGCACGGTCAATTTCTTTTTGCTCACAGCGTAGTAAGCAAAGCACTATTAGCAGAAATGAAAAAAGAATGAAATACAAAGCCAATAATATGTAAGATTATTTATTCATTACATAGCCAAGAATACCTAATACCAAAGCATACTAAGTCCTTGAGCCAGCCTCTTATTTCCCAGGATTTTAGCCACTCATCCAAAGAATTCAAAACAACTGTCAGCTTTATCGTGTTCTCCTTAAGCAATGACACTTTCTTGTCCATAGATTCAGAGTGCTCAGAGAGATTCATGCAACACATCCCTTCAAAATCTTCACACCCATCTCTCTGTGCTAGCAACAAAAACACTATTGCAGCCCTATCCTGTAATACAGCGTGGCGTATGCTACCTACATCAGTGGTAAGCTCATTCAGTGGTAAGCACATTACTCAGTATTGCAGATGTAATGTTAATTGGTTTGTCTGTCCAACAAGCCAATTGTTTGAATTGTGTAAGGGCCTGTGATGAAGCTACTCCTGGTGTAAAAAGTGATGCCAGTATAACCAAAGGCATATTCTACAATTCTACATTATCCTTACAGTCTGAGCCTAATAGATGCACACTACGTTTTGGACATTGGAATTTGTGCCTGATGTCAAGCATCTGTTGAATGCTAGAGGCAAACAGTGTCAATTTCCCAAAATAGCACAGTCCTTCTCATGTCTCTTTCTCAGGAACCGCAGGCTAAGTTTAATCTCCACAAATGAGAAAAACTCCAGGAGGTGACATCCTTGCAGATTTTGGTTTTAGGGATACAACCATGTCCAATTGGCACAGTCTGCCGTGGTATTGTAATACCAGGAAGAAACAGGAGATATCCAAGTGCCATCATCACCGGGGTTTCCTGATTTCTCCCTAATCAGCTCTTTACCCCTGTGGTACTCATAGAACAAACAGTAATTTCCTGGCACTGATGCCAAAATATCTAATTCCTGTGGTCACTGACTTGTAGTATTTAAACCTTGAACGATTGTAAATGCCTGAATTCCTAACGGATTTCTAGGGATGCTTTGTTTTTCACACCAAATTTCTGTGATCATCCCATTTTGATTAGTGCACCAATTTGAACAGGCCTTACTTAAGTTGCCATAAATTTGAGCTCTGGCCCAATTTCCCAATTCTTCCATTGAGTCTAAAGGAATTCCAATGAAACAGGTGCCAAATGGATCTGAAGGTGGAGCTAGTGATAGGCAGAAAGATTCCTGCCTTGTTCTGTTAGCCTATGTAAACCTCATGTTAGCTCGCTGCTTTATCTTGTATACCCCCTGCGTTTCCTGAATCACTCCACTAAGCAACATTGTTAATATTTGCCAGATTGGTGCCATTGTTACCCTTGTGGTCCGTCACGCCTGCGCTTTGCCCAAACTGCTTTAGCTTGTCCTCACTCCAAATCTCTCAAGTGATGTGTTTGTGGTATTGCTATTCTTCCTCTACATTCTGTAGCTAGTATCTTGCTCTCTAGCACAATTTGATTTCCTACAGCAATTAAAGCAAGTTTAAATTGCAATTGCGGTAACAATCTTTCTTATATATTTCTATCAAAGATACATCTTAGAGAAAACTCTGATATCTTCGTGAGTTATGCCTTAAAAATTTAGCTTATGCCATTCTCGGGGTACTAGTGTTAAGTGTGTAAGAGCAGTTATTGCATATTAGGTTGATAGGCTTAAATTTTTGCTTTTTTCCTCGGACCACTACGCAATTATGTTCTTGACAAACTTGTCGCCAAGTTTTTTAGTTACACTTGATACAATGAACCTTAAGCCATGGCTTACATGCACAACTATGCAGATACCAAGAATTTTCTATCTGATTTACAACTTGTGAGGGAAGTGAAGGTCCACGTGGCTGGAATCCAACAAATGCCTTTATCTGCAAGTAAGCACATAGAACTTCTTCCTCTTCATTTCACTGTAGCTGGTCCTTGCCACAACCCTGCTGCTGGACTTTTGAACATGACCTGAATGCCGTCAGGCAATTCCTCCCTTGGATTATGTGTGAGGGCATGATGCACAAGAATAGGTGCATCTTCCCTATCTCCTGTTGTTCCGAGGTAATTAGGCACAAAATTGGCTTTAGCTGTTTTTTCCTCAGGGGATAACCCTGGAGTTTCCCCTTTTTGTTTTTGCAGCATGTCCTTGAACATCTGATGGGCACTCTCAATAATTGCCTGTCCAGTAGGATTGTGAGAAATACCTGTGTCACGTCAAATACCCGATAAATTACAGAAACCTTTGAATCTTAAGGAACACTGTCGTGGTTTGACCGGAAATGGGACATCTGGGATATGTTGTTTTGCTGTGATTACCAATGGGTAATTGGAATTTAAGATGGGCACTTAGTTTGACCAGTGGGACATTTGGATCCGCCTCTTGAGACTACGAACCCAAGGGGTTAAAAGCAGGGCCCTTGGCCTTCGGAGTTCTCTTGGGATTTCCGGCGTGAAGAAGTCTCTCCCCCGGCCCAGTTTCTGGCTGGACTGGGGGAGGGGAAAGCCACGTGACCCATCTACGGTAGGCCCGGGTTCGGAGGAAGGGTGGCAGACCCTTGAGCGACCAGTTTATTCCCCCCCCCCCAGAGAATGCAGCCCGTGCTCGAACTGTATATCTTGAAACTTGATATCATGTGCCGGCAGGCAGCACGGCTGGGAGGAGAAAGGGGGGGGCAGCGGGCAGTCCGGCCGCCTGGGAGAGCTTTTAACCCTTTGGGGAATGAAGGCTTCGCAGAACATTCCCTTTCCTGGGAAAGGTACAGGAGTGGAAGATGAAGGAAGAAAATCAGGCCAGTAAGGGAGGGTCTGGCAAAGGGAGAAGAGAGATGTTGAAGGAATGGAGGAAGATGGAGTGGCAGTTTTTGCTGGACTCTTTTTTGTTGTATTTCCATGGCCTGTTTCCTGGTGATGCAGAGGCTGTATTGCAGGGGGAAGCGGAGGCTCGGCGTCAAGAGAGTTTTGTTTTGAGACCCCTCGGCCCCAGGGGGTATAGAAGACATGGGGGGGGGGACAGAGGTCCCAGGGATGTGACTGTACTCTACTTGGAACGAGACGAGGCATTCTTAAAAGGCCCTGAAGGCAGGCCCCTGCCCCATCCCATGCCAGGTGGTGAGAGCACCTCGGCATGGAAAGGAGATGTCACGAGATAGCAAGATACCGGGCGGATTGCTGATTGTGACAAGAAGTCCGTGGCACAAGGAAGGACTCCGTCTATCCCTTATGAGCTGAAGATTTGATTTTTTTTTCCAAAGGGTGGTGCCAGACCGAGTGTGGATAATTTTTGGGAAATGTAAATGTGTTTGGGAATTTGGTGGGAGGAGGATAAGGAAGTGTTTCTGTGTAGTTTTCATTCTCCTTGTTTTTTTTCCTCTGTGTGTGTGTGTAGTTTAGTAATTGTGTGTGTAGTTTAGTTAATAAACTTCTCTTTATGTTTAAGTTGGAGCCTGCTTTGCTTATTTCCTGGCCACATCTCACAGCAGATATCAGGTAAAAGGTATATTTATGGGGGCCCTGGCTTTGCCAGGCCTAAACCATAACAAACACGAAGCAGAACTATTGTCATTCTTAATTGCTAAGCGGATACCTAATATGGCAAAGAAATTGAACAAATATTTCTCAACATGACGTCTCACCTGTTAAGGGAGTAGCCCATAAAACACAAGCATAGGTATCAATGCAAACCTGTACAAATTTTTCCTGACAAAATTCTTTAACATGAGTTATATTCAATTGCCATAACCGCAAGATGTGAGTACCCCTAGGGCTAACACCATGCCTAAACCAATGCCATCTCGTTGACCGGTCAGGACAGGATCATGCAATACTAGAAGCATCAGTAAAGGGAATAGCAAATTGTTTACCTAACATTTCTGCAGATTGATGAAGAAATGCATGGGAAGTTTTGGCCTGTCAGCCTGTGCCACTTCCCTGTCACCTCAGTGCCGCCATGGCCCTCGGCTGCCCCACAGCCCTCAGCCCCAGCAGCAGCTCAGGGTCAGCGTCCTTTCGGCGCCACCGCCCCCTCAGCCCCCTCAGCCCCCTCTGTCTCACCGTCCTTCAGCAGCTCCTCAGGGGACAGGGCCTGGGGCCAGCGGCAGCTCCCACCGCTCCAGGGACAGCCGGGGCTGGAAGTGCTGCTCCGCCCGGCCCGGCCGCCAGCTCGGACCCAGCACAGGGACAGGGGACACAGGGGACACCGGGGCAAAAGCAAGAGGTGAAAAAGGCAGCCGAGGAGGGAAAGAGGTAAAAATGCAGCCTAGGCTTACACAGCTCAATCTATGCATCTAAACTTCCACATACCTCTAACTAAATAACTAAGCATATTTCTAGATCTATATCTAAGCATCTAAATTTAAGCATCTAAATGTAGGTGCCTAAATGTAGACATCTAAATGTAACTCTATTAATGTATAAATGTAGATCTCAAAATCTAGAAATGTAACTAATTCTATCCCATCTAGAACAATAGAGATCAATTTAACTATATAGATGTATATATATGCACATATAAACAGACCTCTGTAAATCTATAAATGCAACTATATGGATATAGGAAGAGAATTGTAGAAATCTATAAATCAATGTGTACACTAAGGGATTCCACCAATCTGAGGCTCACAGGCTCTCCCTCTGGTCCTTCTTCCCATGCAGGGCAGCCCTCCTGACAAGGCAGATTAGCTGGAAATCTGGGAAGCAAAGGGAACACTGGGTCAATATTGGCCTCTGTGCATCATTTGTCCCTTTGGAAGTAACTGTCCTTCTCTCAAAGTCTGTAAAAGATGAGCCAAAAGGCAAAATCTCACTTGGCAATTTGAAGCCTACTCTTCAAGGAGCCAGACTCCTTCCAAGAGTTTATAACTTCTGAAGTTTTGAAATATCCCAATACACTGAAAGCCCTCAGTGTATTGGGATACTTTCGCAGGGCCAAGGGCCCCCATGAGAGCTTGAAACACAGACAGACCCAGCTGCCACAAAGAAGCCCAGCCTGGTTCTTTCTTTTTGCTGACAGAGACACCTCAGTCCTCACTGAAATGGCTGAAGCTGAAGGTGCTGGCAGCTGAGTTATGAACTAGCACCGCTCCCTGCCATCCACAACCTGCCCTCTGCAGTGAGCCACAGCTCCTCCAAAACAACCACCAGCTCTGGGATGAACAGCTGGGTGACAAATGACCAGCTAATATTGGCTTAGGTATTTATGTGTTAGCTTATGGATGTTGTTAGTGATTATAGGTATTTAGAAATAGCTTCAGTTAGAACTCTTTTAGCTGCTTGTAATATAACAGAATCTTTCAGCTTAAGTTTGCACTGTTTTGCTCATAGAAACAGTAGTGTAATGAATATAATATTGATGCATCACTTATGGAAACAATTGTGTGATGAATGTACTGTGTTATAGACCCTAGCAAATCATAACGGGAAAAAAGGCTTGTGTGTAACTAAAACCAGTGTAAGGCTGTCCACTGACCAACCTGTCCAAGGGATAAAATAATCCTCACACAAGGCAGAGCACCAGAGGACAATTAGAGAATACCATGTGAAATTTAGGGAGAACCTACTAAAGCCTTATCAGAGGAGGTGAAACAGCAGGAAGGAGACACAAGCAGAAATAAAATATGTTGACACGATGACACGTTGTCATGCAGTAAACCTGAGTGCGAAGCAGTCAAACTAAGGAGTTCCCAAAAGATCAGAAAATTCCGAAGAATGCTTGAAAAATTCATGAAACACATGAATATACTTGCCTCTCAGCAAAGTTACACCATAAAGCTAACACTGACATTTAGCACCAGGTCTTGTTTGGGTGTTAGCCCCGAGCACCACAGTGCTGCAATTATTGTCTTTTTTTATCCTATCAGTATTAAAATTTAATAATTCTAAGCAGAGAATTCTCTTTCTCACAGCTGTGAAGGAAAGAGCTCCCTAACAGGACTGCAGGCAGCACCAGCTTTGCTCAAGGATGCAGACCCAAAGTGCTCTCTCTCACCTTTAGCTCTCATTAATTTTAAGGGGTGATTTCAGATTTTCGTTGAGCTCCTGGTTTTGTGACTAATGATTTCCTTGGCCTCAGAGCTTCTGCTGCTTGTATTTTTAATGTATCTCACTACAGCTATCAGCAGAGTGCCACTACATGGATTTAATGCTTGGAGACAAAAAGCTCAGATTTCTACACTGACCTTTTGCTGGGCTTTTCCTCTCTTGCTTCAAGAGTCACTCAGGGTTGCCTCCAGAGCACTGACATCCTGCAGCAAACTTATCCACAGACATCAGCACAAAACTGGGACACCTGGCTTGGTGACACAACTGCCACAAGGTCAGGTTTATTCCCTGCTCTCTTGCCCCAGCAGAGGACTCAGTGTCAGAGCCTCTGGAGAAGCGTGGAGGGCAGGGCTCAGGCAGGTTGTGCCCGTGCACGATTTGAACTCAAGGCACCAGGAAGCACCAAGCCTGCAGACAGGAACTCAACCCTTCTCATCTCCCTCACTGCCAGAGGCAGGCTCAGAGCAGCCATCTCACCCCTCTCTGAACCAGTGGGACCTCTGTCCTTACCAAGCTCCTCGGGCTCCTGGGAATTGTTCCTGCAGCTCTCGGTGCCAGGTAAAGCTCCCTCTGTTGCAGCTCTGTCCACAGGCTCCCCTCCTGAAGACTCAGGGGCAACAATAATATTGCCCTTGAAAGAGAAACAGAAAGGAAGAAACCCTTCTCACCACTTAGACAAAACACCTGGTCTAACAACTCCATGGCTCACACACTTCATCCCTTCTTCCTAACAACTCTGGGCCCCAAAGCCCTTCAACAGTCAGAAAAATTGACTTCTCAAACACAGTCCAAAAGCTGTCAGAGCTGACAGTGTTGAACATGGGGGTGACACTGAACACATGGAATGGCTGCTAAGCAGGAGTCCTGCCAGCTCCTGGCAAAGGGATGTGCTCTTTCCTCCACAGCCCTGAGCACAGCAGTCTCATCCAGGCTGCAGCTTGGCAGGGACAGCATGGGAACACACATCTCTTCCCACAGAAATGCCTAAGAGCAAGGGGAAAGAGCTCTGCAACATGGACAGCAAGACTGGCCAGTTTGCCCAGCTGAGGATTTCCCAGATGGAAACTGGACTGCAGGCAGCAGCTTACTGAGAGGACAAGAAAGCTGCAGCTGCAGCCCAGCCCCAGCCACGTCTCTGGGAGCGCCCACACACACGGTTGGGCTCACACAGCAGCAGCAGCTGCAGCCCAGCCCTTGCTCTGCCTTGGCCTTCCCACCCAAAAGAGGCACAGCCCACATCTGCTGCTGCAACAGAGGCACCTCTGCATGCCCCTCCCTGCCCGGGACACTGGGCCTTCAGTGCCACTTCTCCAAACACTCTTCTCTTCTTTCCCATCAAACAAAGCCTCTTAGAACCTACAAACCTTCCACTTCCTCACCACAAATGCTCCTGCATCAGAGGTTCTTCCCAGGAAAAGGAACACCCAAACTTGGCACACACAGCCTCACACCTTTCCATCCTTACTCATGGATGACATTTTCATTCCCTCTTCTTTAGGAAGTCATGCTTTCCCAGGCAAATCCTTCCTTGTCCATTCACAGCTGAACTCAAGAAGCTTTGCCTTCTCAGCCATGCAACAACATTCACAAGTTCTCAGTCCAGCCCCTTTCTTCCCTGCCCAATGCAGTTGCCCAAGCAGAGGGAGAAAACATCTCCTCCAGTGTCTCAAGCACCATGTCCAGATCCGGCGGTGGCAATTCCTCTTTCCCAGGAGTATTCCACAGCCAGCTGTGGCTGTCCATGCTGCAGAACCTGCACTGGCAGCTGGAGTGCTGGGGGCTGAAGTGTCTGGCCTGGCTGCAAGAATCCAAACACATTGGTCAGGCTCCACAATGTGTCTTTGGGATGCAGAGCTCTACTGCTGCCTTGGATCAAACATCATAGGAAGTACACAGCAACCTCCGTTCCAGAAATGTATTCAGACTTCCCAGGGGATTGAAGGAGTGAGTTCTTCCTCTTAAAAATATTTATCCGAATTGTCGTGTACATAGATTAAAGCATGGACTTGAAATCTGGTATAGACACACACACAGAGACACACACACACACACAAACACCCTAGAATCACAGCTTTGTGCATCTTCCCAGCAGCTTTGGGATTTGGCTACATTTGGTTTCTCATCACAAAAGACCACAGAAAATGGATTCACCCAGGAAGAGCCCAGATCTGTAGACATGCATGCTAAACTTGTACTGTGAGTTTCTTCTATAAACAGCCTTGAGGGTGAGGCCATATTCTTCAGCTGCAGCTGTTGTGGGGCACACAGAGCTCATTTCAATGGCACGGCTTGATTTGCAGGGCAGACAGTCTTAAACATCTGCAATGTCCCATCAGAGTCCCAGTTTGGCTTCATTCAAAGGAAGAGGAGAGTGCACCTAACACTGACCACTTGTTAGGCAATATCTTTCACCGTGCCCTTGTACCCCTACAGAGAGTCTGTCTACAAAATGCCCAGAACACCCTCCAAATCTGCAGTGAGGACAGGAAAATGAGGCAGAGAATCTTTCTGTTTTCAAGGTCCCCCTTCCTAGGCAACTGGACACTTTCTACCTGCTTCTCACTTGAGATCTACCCATGATAGAGCACTGCAGGAAAACATTTGAAAGGGTCATTAACCAGGAGCTCCTTGGAAAGCAAGGGTAGAAGCTCTTTCCCTCCCTGATGGGCTGCGCGCTGGCAAGTGCTGCTCTGAAGATGTGCAGCTGCTCCTCTCTGGGGAGGCCATGGAAGGGTTGTGATGGTGTCGATGGGTACCAGAGGAACGATGAGCTCAGGTTGGCATTTAAGCTCCATGGGAACAAGCAGAATGAAGAGCTCACAGTGAAGATGAAATCTGCCTGTTCCTGGCTTCTCTGATGAAATGCCAAGAAGTCCAGATGAAGCAAACACCTTCCCCCAAGAAGCTAGGAAAACCTCAGAATCCTGAGCACCTGCACTTAGCCTGGAATGGCGTGGAGGCAGCTCTAAATGCTCAGGTGAGGCAGCACTGAGGTCCTGGTCTGAAAGCGCTGTGTAGCAGTGAGGGAAGGAAAAGGGAAGCAAAGGGAAGGCTGGGTCACTATTGGTCTTTGGGTGTGCTTCCCTTGGCAGCAACTGTACTTCTGTCAGGGAAAACAAAAGCTCCCTGAATTGTTAAAACTGAAAATCATGGACAAAGACTCTCTAATTAGTCAAAGTAAGAAAGTGGTATGTTCATTACGCTGATGGCCGGCACAGGGGAGGGTCATTCCTGAAATCCGTGACCGCTGGCCAGGCTCGGCTCAGCACGGCACAGCACAGCAGGTTCCAGCAGGACAGGGAAGGGCAAGGCAGGCAGGGAGGGGCAGGGCAGGGCACTGGGAGCAGTGACAGGCTCTGTCCCCATGCTGCATCCCATGCCTGGGTAACCATCGGAGACAGAGAGGAAGGACATTGCTCGTGCTCGGCTGGGGAAAGGATGAAAAGCGGGACTTAGAAAACATTAGTTTGGACTCCTTTTTAGCAGACTAGCTGGTTTCATCTCAGCATGTCCTCCTTTCTTTGGCAGAGTTGGCACATTTCTCGTGATTTGGAGTCTGCTACAGCAGCAGGAAGGGGCAGCAATTTTGTCAGCATGGATATCAAAGCCAAAGTGCTGCCCCACGGATGGATGTTGCTTTCTTCAAAGCATTTCTGGCCTAGAGTTGTAGTGAACTGACACTGGTGTCTTCCCAAATGGCGTTACTATTTTCTTTGTTCAGGAATCACCTTTTTTCTTTTCTTCCCCTCATCTGGGGAGAGCTCCAATGCAAATGCCTCCTGCAGCCAACTCCTGTCACTGTAGACTGACAAAGGAGATCTTGCAATGGAGAGAGACTCCCTAGAGGTGCTGTGGGGAGCTGAAGGGGGAAGCTTTGTCCCTTAGTCTTGAAGTCTTCTTGGGGAGCTGCTTGTGCTCTGGGGGACGGACACCAATGATGTTTATGCAAGCCTTGCAGGTTCATGAGACTTTGGGGTTGTCATATTGGTAAACCAATTTCAGTCTCGTCACTTCTTGAAATGCTTCAATTATCCTTTTTTTTGCTTTTCTGCAGAAATATTGTCATCATCTATTCCTTCCAGAGGGTCTTTTCCTACTTTTTGGAGAATTCCCTTTTCTGCCCTCCCAGATCAGGCCAATTCCCAGGCTCCTTCCCAAACTGAGGTGCAGCCCATGGCCTCCACTCTCCAGCTGGAACAGAAGAAAGCATAGAGTTTGCTGTTGTGGGAGAGGAGCTTCTCGTTCCTGCCTGCTTTCCCTTGGGGACATGTTGGTGTGTTCTCATTTGATAAAGGCAGGTTTAAACTCTGAAGCAGTTGTGTTTCAAACTGCTCCCTCCTTGAGCTCTTCTGCGGGTATCGTTGGACAAAAGGCCTCTTGGTGGGAGCTCCCTGTGGAAGCTTAAGGAAGGAGGTTGATATTTCAGGGTTGTGACTGCTGAAAGCAGCTGGTTTTTGGAGGTGTCCCGAATTGGGAGTGGCTCCTTTTCTCGCCTGCCTGCAGAAAAGGAAGTTGCAAAGTGGGAATTCATTTGTGGAGATGGCCGCCAGGGGTGTTTTCCAAGAGATGGGCTGGCAGAGAGGCAGGTCTCGTGCTAAACTGGCTGTGTGTTTGTTTTGATATTGGGGAGGGTCAGAGATGCAGACACAGACACCAGCTGAAGGAACAGTGTAATTTACTGTAATGCAAAAGTGCAAAAAAGAGTCAGAAAAGAATAAGCTAAGCAATGAACCTCAGCATTATTACAAAAGGGTGCCTCTGGTGATTAAGGAAGATACATCACCAGGTACCCCAATGGTTTCCCCTTCATCCAGAGTTGCACATCAGCTGGGGGAATCTGTCCCCACCAAGCCCTGCAGAGCCACGGCCAAGAACCGGGAAATGCTGCGGTGCCTCCACCTTTGCCGGCCACGAGGCTCCCGAGTGCGCTGTGAGAGTAGCCCGGCTCTGATCGTGCTGGACGAGCAATGTGCCAGAGCTTCTGCTGGGGCACAGCTGGTTTCATTCTCCTCTTGGTCTTCTCCTCAAGCCTGCCCAGGGCTTGAGGAACCAAGGCCAGGTGTGGCCTTGTCCATTTTCCTCATGCAGAAAGATGCAGACATGCTTCACCAGTGAATGGAGGCAACAATATTTTTGACAGTAATACTTGGTTAAGGAGCAGATGCATAGAACATTGGGTTGGAAAGATCATCTAGCGGGCAGCTTTGGCTCAGGTCCTGTTGTGGAGGCTTCAGTCAGGGTCTGGTCTTCAGGCCTTAGTCCTTTGGTATTTTGCGGTGCACATCAATGCTGTGCAGAGCTGGAAACAAACAAGTCTGTCTTTAGCACGTTTGAGACAGGGAACAGGATTAGCCCTGCAAGGCCAGGCTAGGGCCAAGAGCAGAAGGCCAGCACCCTGCTTTTGCCCACAGGCAGCCCTGCAGAGCAAGCAGCCACTCCTGCCCAGGGGCTGAGGTGCCCAAAGCTGCCTCCCCGCTGTGCAGCTCTGCAGAGCCCGCGGAGCGCAGGGTCCTGGGCAGCCAGGGCAGCCCGGCTGCCTTGGAGCACAAGGAGTGGCCCAGAGAGAAGCTGCTGCCCTTTGCTTTGGAACTGTTCCTCAGAGTCTTGTCATTCATCCACAGTGTCTGATGTGTTTTCTTTTCCTCTCTCATATTTAACACAGCTTTTTGAGAAAATTGACTGAAGTGGCTTCTGCTGCTGGTGGTGGTGCTTTTGTCTGCAGGTGAGGGCAGGTGATTTGAACCAAGGATGGAGTCCATTGTTAACATCCCAGCTTTGCCAAGTCAAGAAAACCATTCACAATTGGGCAGCCAGTGCTAAGCAATTTTCCTACTTTTGGAAAGCTCTAATCTTAACAAATCCAAGAGCCACCTTAAGAAGTTCAAGAGATTTTCCTCCATGTGGATACCAGCAGTGCCATGTTGCCACTGTTTTCCACCCCGTTGATGTGTCCTTGGTGGTTTTAATTCTTCCTCAGTGCCCAGTGAGAATGAAATGACCTGTGATCATGTGATTTGAGAGCTCTGTGTTGTTTGTTGGCACATGAGTGTTCATGACAAGCTGGACACACCAGTCGTGGCTCTGTTGAGTTAAATTCATCCCAATTTTGTGCAAACAGCAGCCCCGAGATGCTGAGAAGAGCAAGCGCAGTGGGTGGGTGTGCATGCACATGCCTGGGGGCTGACTGCTGTGTGGGCAGAAGGTTTTGCACTGTTGTAATTCTTCACTCTCCCAAGCTGGAGGAAGAATCCAAATCTTTATTAAATTAAAATATAGAAATCTATATGAAATGAAAAAATATCAAAATGAATGAAACAATACCTATTAATTTATCATGGATGTAATTTCACATCTATATACTATTGCCGGCCGGGGGTCTCTGTACAAATCACGAACGCGACGGGACTGCTGAGGAACGCGCCTCAAGCTGTTTGTTTTCCAGCATCAGTCTCATTACTTGGGTATGACTATGGGAAGATGCCACCAGCTGACATCTGTGGCAGCAGGCAATGAACTTAATGGCACAGCTTACTTGAAAAATTTTTTGACCAATCACACAAAGCAGAAGCATACTGACAGTAGTTCTATCCAACCACTATAAGCACACGTACCTTTTGTTAAAACAGTGCTTGCTTCTTTTGAATACAATACCTGCTTGCAAGCCTTAAAACACAATGCACTGAGCTCCATTATTAAGCTGAGAAGTTCCTAATATCTTGCTAGAGATACTTTTTTGAAGGTTAGCGAGTTATTCTAGCCAAGCACAAACACACAGGCCATTTTTCTATTTCTCCTTACTTTTCTACTTCGAAAACTCTTGTGCTGACAAATCCTATGGCTGCTGCTTAGCTCCAACCGCAGTTCTGCTTTCTCTGAGGTCTGCCTTTTGTTGCTTTCCCAAAACCCCCTGATTTGAAGGATTCCCACAATTCCCCCTCTCAGTACAACTAAACAGAAACCTTTGCATCCGTGTCATTTATTAACTACCTTGCATTTTATAGCTTTACTATAGTATACCTGCTTATTACTTGCTTAAAGCATCCTTTTTGCTCACATTAAGCCTTGCTATATTCCAACACAGCAATTTTAAAGCTGTGAAAGTCCAGTCAGTTCAAAGGGCAAAAGTCATGTCTGATAGCAATTACAAGTCATTGTTCCAAAAAAGTCTCACCTGTTCCAAGGTCTTAATTCAAATCCTCCCTCCATGTCTAGACCTTCATCCACCATCTATGTGAGATTTTGAGAATTCTCTGTGAATCCATTTCCTACCTCTCTCTCTTGTGTGATAAAAACTTCTTTGATCATGTTGTCCATCATTTGTCACACACACCAATGTATGCAAGGTATTACTACTAGTACCACTACCAAAACACCCAATCCATAGAGACCTATTCTACAAAGTTCCCTTTGGCCAAGGTGCAAAGCTCCATCCTTGGAACAAATAATTTAACCATGACCCACCATCTTCTTTTATTGGAGCTGTCAAATCTTTCAACTTTTGTATGCTTCTCTGGATGGATTCAGAGGGATCAGACAGGTTCATACAACACAATCCTTCAAATTCCTCACAACCATGTCCATGTGCCAGTAAAAGAAAATCAATTGCTGCTCTGTTCTGTAAGGCTGCATGTCTGACAACACTAACATCAGTCATCATGTCACTAATTGCAATGCAAGTAGCACTGTCTTCTTTCTCCAGCCAACACCCCAATCGCTATAATGCTTTCAATGCCTCACCCGAGGCAAGTGGACGTAGAAATTAATTTGATGTAACTCATTTTGCAGGGCCCTAGGGTCTGAAATTGCTATTACACTTTTTTTTATAATGATGGGCAAATCTTTTTTCTCTGTGTTTTCTCTTGATGGCTTTTTTAACGATAGGTGCTATCACAGTGAGTTGTCTCATGCTACATGGGCCACCTTTAATTTTTGAGGAATTCCCTGTCAGGCTCTACCTCCACAAATGAGCCAATATTCTGTTACTAATTGTCGTGGGGACTCATCTAGGTCATCTACTTGTCAGCAGTTTCACCCTTAGGGGACACTGGGGTAGTACAACTGCACCACAAACTTGAGTTACTACCCACAGGATGGTGGGGAGTAACATTTAACTGTGGATCTCCCTGGTACTGAAACTCAGCACAAAATTCCATTAGAAATGAGCCAAGAATTCCAATTCTTGAGGTTCAGAAGGTGCTCTAAGAAGATCGGGGGCCCAATGATGCCAGCTGGTTATGGGATTGATCTCGTTGGCAGCCTCACACCAATATTTGTCACGATTGGGTATTGGCCATTCCTTGGCTGGCACTGGCACACCGACCAAACAGGTCACCAAGGATTTGTCTGGGCTCAATTGGTCAAACATATGGTGTCTGAGCCTGCTGACTTGGCTAAAGCAAGGCAAACATTCATTTTTGGTTGATCTACAGGCATATATGCACTGAAAAGCAAGCAAGCAAAACCAGCAAGCGCCAGTATATCATTTGATCAAACTCCATGTTTCTGTTCAGCTGCTTTTTGGCAAAAGCTTCCCCATCTCTTTCAGTTCTCAAGCAAATCTTTTAGCGCTTGTTCAGGGACTGGCCAACTATAGGGCACTAAACTGTCCCTCTGACCTTCAGTTTTTACAAATTTGGATATCTTAGAATTCTTTTGAACAAAACGGACACCATGCTTTTGCTGAAAGAGCTCTATGATACAAACCATTTTCACAGTCTAAAGATCAACAATGAAACTCAAGATTTGTAGCTTTCACAGGTTGAACAGGGAACGTCTGCCATGAACTGTAGTTTCTCCGTGCGGCTCACGTCTGCGTGCTCATTTCCCTGCTGGTGGAATTGTCGCTGCGCTCTTGTGTATGAGACGGTTTCACGTCCTTGGCGGGGACCCACTTAGGTCTGGCACCTGTGCAAATAAATACAAGCATACCCTTTGTCCCAAGTGATTAGTGCAAATGGTCCCTCAATTTCTCCTAACTCAAGGTTTTTAATCAAAACTGGAGGATTTTCTTTCAGTTTTGCCTGTGTGCTGTTTGAAAAGTGCCTCAAAATTGGAGGATTAGGTCCTACAAAAGATCTATTCAAAATATAAAGACATCTAAAGCTTTGCTCTACCTTATCAGAGGTGTTGCTTGGGGAACTCCCCCTTTTGTTGACCTAGAATGGGTTTTAGAGTGTGGTGCATCCTTTCAACTATTGCCTGACCTGTGTGGGCATAGGGAATTCCAAAAGTGTGGCAAACATTCCAGTCCATCAGAAATGTCGCCACTTTTTGAGCTCTGCATGTGGGGCCATTTGTCGGTTTTTGCCTCATGGTGGATCAGTTTGGCGAGCTCTGGACCCCAGTGACACTGACAAGGACAAAAGCAAAAGACGAGAGGCGCTCTTTCTTCTTGGGACCAAAGTCCCACAGCTTTAATGGAGAACAACTCCAGGAGAGAAAGGGAGCATCCAGGAGAGGAAAGAAGATGTCCAGGAGAGGAAAGAGAGCGTCCACCTCGTGGCAGGAGATTTTAAACCCTGGGGGAGGGAGGGCAGTAGAAAGGAACTACCATCGTTCAACATATGTAAATCACTACACTGTAGTTTTCTGCATAAATTGCTGCACTTGTTGCAAACAAAATCCTAAAGTCTCCCCAAACACAACCATCCAGTCCCAAATGATCACAATGAGGGAGAAAAACCACTCAACCCCCCTGTATACCCAGGCACCAGGTGTCACAGGGAGTACAAGCCCCTGCAATTACAAAGTCCACACACACAAGCTCACTGGGAAAGGAGTATCTCTTTATGAGGGGACAGAGTGCTCGCTTTTCTCAACACAACACACACCATAAATCACAACAGCATCCACCCACATCATCTCCCTCAAACATTCACACACTGAAAACACAACCACAATTACGACACACAGGAAAAATTGCAGCAACAAAACATCATTTGCTCAATTCACCCCCAGAATTGCTAGCAGGTCCTTCTTGACACAGCAAATCCTTTCTGCCGGCAGCCAGACCCAAACTCAAACTGTACAGGCGTACGTTGTGCGCAGGACATCTCTGTGTGACTCAGGAACAGACCTTCCCCTGCGTTTGCCTTACGGGTTACTTTATACAGAGTTAAACATTCCCTTTCTCCACAGTCCCAGCAGTCTTGTCTGTCCCCCACGAGGAACAGCCCAGAGCCAAGGTGCCTCCAGGAAAGGAATGTCCTGGCAGCACCCAGAGTCAACCACAGCGTGGTTACTCTCGCTGGAGCAGAGAAGCGCTCCTGCCGCGGTCACTACAGGTCACCTGAAGCGTGTATTCAGCAGAACCGATCATGAGGTGAATGAGAAAGGAACATTTCATGTTCCTGGTGTTTAAGCATTGTAGAGGAAGCTGTGAGCTTGGCCAGTGGCAATACAGTGTAGAGGGCCAGCTAGGAAGGCTGAAAAAGAAAACGATATTCATGCTTGCAGGAAAAAAAAATCAATGGCACAAGTGGTAATTTATTAATTTCCATCTCAGAGCTTTGAAGAACTAGAAATCAAGTCTTACAGAGAGAACATTGTTTCCTACAGCATAGAGGGTGGAGCATTTAACTGAGAGCAAATTCCTGTACAGTTGAATTACACCACTGAATTTAGGTCACAGTACCTTAGAACTCTATTCCTAACAACTCTTATAATATCTACATAAAAGATGCAGTTGCAGAACAGGAAGGTCATCTTGCAATGATGCCTGCAGTATCTGGAGTGAAATGGGCACCTTTGTGGCTGGGGAGCTGCATGGGCCAAAAGGAGCCAGGGGTGCTGGCGGCCTTGAGCAGCTGAAGATGAGGCAGCGTGTGGCCAGGGGGCCAAGAAGGCCAAGGGCATGGTGGCCTGTGCCAGCAGAAGTGGGGCAGCAGGAGCAGGGCAGTGAGCGTGGCCCTGTGCTGGGCAGCGCTGCGGCCACAGCTGGAGTGCTGTGTGCACTTGTGGGCCCTGGGGAGCAGAAAGTCATGGAGGGGCTGCAGCGTGTGCACAGAAGGACAGGGGAGCTGGGCAAGGGGTGCAGCACAAGGCCAGGGAGGAGGTGCTGAGGGAGCTTTAGCTGAGGCAATGGGAGGCTCTTGAGGGGTCTTCAGTATCTCCGCAATGCATCCAAATATTTAGCCATGTTCAGACTGGACTTTCCCTCCCTTTTCGTTAGTTTGTACTTTACTTGGAGGAGGAGACCTATTCATGTTCTCTTTCTCCCAACTAAGGTTCTTTCCGCAATTATTTCTTGCCCTGATACAGCACTGGGAATGGTTCTGCTCAAAGTATTTTTTCCAAGGTACCACTTCTAGGGAATGCAGCATTTTTGTGTGAGAACACATCATTCTGTGCAGGGACTTTGGTGCAGAAGGAGCTGTTGTGTTTCTAGGCCAGCCAGTATGGCCTTACAGATCACCTTTATATTAGCAGTGCCTGTGCCTTTCTGCAGCCCTGGGAATCAATGTGTGTTGTGTTTGGGAATTCAGCAGGAGATCAATGCCCTGGCATTCCAGCTGCTTCTCAGAGATCACAGGAGCTGGGAGGGGCTGGGCTGCAGTTTGGATTCCAGGCACTTCAGCACCATCAGTGTGCTCTTGTCCAAGACAAGACCTTGGCCGAGCACAGATGCACAAAGAGTGTAATTCCCAATGCAGTGCTCTGGGTCTGATTGCATTCCATAAGGACCCACATGCTCCAGATGCCCCAAGAGTGTGGGTTACTGAAGCAACAGGTAACCAATCTCAGGACTGCAGCTGATCATGGCAAGGGCCACCAAGTCTTGATCTGTGCAGCAACAGAGGACAGTAAAGAGAGATCATAGTAGTGAGATCTATCTCTCTATCTTTCTTCCTATCTATCTATCTATCTATCTATCTATCTATGTAACATTTACATAATTAAATCTTCCTGGCTCAAGTCCAAGGGAGTTAGAGATGCAAAGCTCGCCTAAAGCCGTATCCCTTTCAGGAGAGGATTAGAGACATGTTCCCTCGACTGATTCTGAGCAGGCAGAGATGTTTCCCCCTCCAGATCTGGTGGTTTTTCCCCCCAGAGTTGTATTCCTCCTCCAGCCTCTTGTGCCCTGAAGTCCCCAGTTAATTCTGTAAATTTCTGCCTCTCCTAGAGAGGTGGAACAATTCCATGTTTAGTTGGTGTTTGGTGACTCTGGTCATACGTGCCATGTATTACATGACACATGGTTTCCTTCACTGGCATCTCTAGGCCTGTGTAAGTGCATTCGTGCATGGGGCCTTAGGGGAGTCTCTGTTTCTGCTGATCAGAATTCTCAGTTGACAAAAGAGGGAGAAGAAACACCTTGGTCCTCCTGCATATACTGAGGTGGCCATAAAGGCTCTGCGACCTCCATCAGAGATCTTTGCACGCATCCTCATCTCCTGAATGACCAGGTTTTCTAACAAGAGTGTGGATGTCAGAAAGGCAGGAAGGCTGGTGCAGGCCTGAAGAGAACTCCAGAAGTTTCACTCACAAGGAGTGAGCTCACCCAGGAAGCCACCTGCAGAGCCAGGATAGAGATGTGGGACAGAGCAGGGTGTCCGTCACTACTGAAAGACAAACAGGACATGGCAGAAGCAGAGGGAGGCCCTCACCAGACCCTTGAGAAATGCCACACCTTCCCTGTCAGCTGCCTGAGAGGCTCTTGCAGCTTCAGTCCCAGACTGTAGGGCCCTGATTGTAGGGCCAGGGTCACTTTGGAATCTGTGCCTCCCCTTGAACAGAGAATGACCCAGCAGAGCAGCAGCACAGTGCGTTGGGAACGTGTGAGCCCAGCAGTCTTGGAGTCTTGGCCCACAAAGGTCCTATGGGAAGCTGAAACCCATCTTCTCTTGCTTTCTGTGCAGGTGCTTCTAGAGAGAGAGCAGGAGCAGACTGCTTCATCAGAGATGCCATGCCAGACTCGGGGAGAGTTGTTCCCAGCCCAAGAGCAGGAAGAGCAGCTCGGGCAGCAGGTGGAAGTTCCACAGGAGAAAGGCCAGGTAAGCCTGAGTAGCCAGGGCACAGAGGGAAGGGCAGGAAGAAGGGCATAAACAACAGCTCTTGGTTTATGCCCTGAGGAGGCCAGGAATCCCACAGGCACTGGAAGCACAGAGCCTTGGAATCTGCAGAGAACAGCCCTGGGACAGGAGGGTTACATTGGAAGCAGATGTGGGTAGGGAAGCAGAAAGAAGTGGCTGAATCAATGTGATTTTGAGGCTGCAAATAAAAAAAAGCTGAGCCTGATGGCAGCTCCCAGTCACTTGCTCTGCTTTTTTGTGTACAGAAGATCAAGGCAGAGCCACAAGCAGAGCTGCCTAAGCTCAGAGTGACATGGCAGTGAAGGGGAGGAACAAGGAAGAGATGAGAAGAATTCAAGAGAAGAATCTCGATCAGCAGAGGGGCGATCGACACAACCAGGTGAGTGAAAGAGTGGCAGCCACTCCTCTCATGAAACATCCTCTCACTTGTTTTTTAGAGAAAGAACATGAAGGAACAGCTTGATGCAGAGCTTCAGATAGCTCACAGTATGGTCAAGGCAAGGCAGAAGCGGCTGGAGGAAGAAATGAAAATCATCAGACAGAAACTTAATCGCTTCCGTCAGTCTCTGCAAAAGCAAGTGTATGAAAGAGGGATGCAGTCACGGCAGTCACCAAAGTGGTGTTTTCTGCCCTTCTTGCCTTTCCACTCAGAGCAGCAGGGAGTAGGGTGATGCCTCTGAGTGCCATCCTGCTCTAGTGTGTATCACAGTCACTCTGAAGGACATTCCCTGCTGTGCTGAATCTCAACTGCGGCCTGGACAGTGAAACTTGTCCTTTGGCCTTCTGGCCAGCAGTCATCCAAATAGATTCCTGCTGGCCTGTTCCTGCTCCTCTTGTTTCTGGAGGTGTTTTTACAGTGGAATGTGGTGACCCAGATGGAGGATTGAAACAAGCTGTTGTATCCCCTGTCAATCTGTTCTTTCCCTTTCCTCACAGTCAATGACTCCTGGCTGACACCGGGCAACCAGCACAGACTTCCAGAGAATGTTTGGCAGTGAAGGACCCCAAGTTAGGAGTGAGGCACAGGAACAGTGCCCACCAGAAATGCTCCAGGTCCAGCACATCATGGGCTCTGAACCTGCTGCCACAGCAGCATCACCTCCTGGAAGCTCTTCTGTGACACCTGGGAACTCGAGCTCAGGCAGTTTGTTCATCTCCCTGGAACAGCAGACTGAGGAGAAGTACCTGGAGATGCTGGGTACCTCTGAGCTGTTTCTTTTCTGAGGGACAGTGTGTCGTGTCCAGGTGTCAGCAGAGCTGTACCAAATGCTCCTCCTGAGTTTGGTGCCACAGGGCCATTTAGGACTCCCTAGAGGAAGCGCTGTGCTCCGAGGCAGCGAGAGAGCGCTCTGGGTGTTCCTGCTGCCTCTGAGGGCACCTTGGACTGGCTTGGGTTTGCCTGAGCTTCCCTCTCTGCTGAAGGCTGAAGCAGCGATTGTTCTTGCATCAGCAGAAGGCTGTGACCTAGCAAATGATCTGGAAGTGCTGTGTGCTAGTGGCCAAACGGAACAGAATTTACAGCTTCCTAAATTCTCCTTAGACTCCCGAATTCCAACCAGCCATCAGCGAAAAAAAAATTCAGAGAAATTGACTGGCGTTGCAGTTTTGTCTTTTTGGTTGGGGATTATTTTGGTGGGGGGGGAGGGGGAGAGTGGGGTTGTTTTATGCTGTTTATTTTTGGTGGGGTTTTTTTGCTGTGTTTTTCTCCATCCTGAAGGAGCCCTTCTGCCCCACACCTTACTGATGTCATTTTTATGACTGTTACCACTACTACATCTGCAGTTTATTTTCATGAGAATGCTATAGTTTTGTCAATAAGAGAATACTATCGTTTTGTCAATAAGAACTAGTTAGAAAGAAGTTTAGGTTAAAGGGCGAATAGAGAGCACAAGGTGTTTTCCATGTGCTCCCAAAGAAAAAAGCTGTATCTTTATAACAACTTTTATTTAATCTTCTAGTTTTATCCTTCTCAAGGTGTGTCCAAGAGACACATCCAAGTGGCAAGATCAGATAAAACTGTACTGCAGGCATTTCTCAGGAGAGAGCCTCCAGCCCAGTCATGGTATATTCCTCAGATTCATGGCACTTTCCCATACCCGATTCCCACTCTTTGCCACGACTGTTAAAATCCTACGCATTGGCCCAAGCCCTGCTCAGATCAGTCTCTAAGAAAACACATCAAGTCCTTTGTGATTCTGCAGCACAACCCAATGAATCTGCTTCTTGCCCATAACAGCTGCCAGTGCTGTGCTCTCAGATAAGACCTGGAAGATTTGAGAAGAGAGCCCAGTGGATTCTGTGTCTACCATCACCTGTTGGGACAAAAAGGGCACGGATTCCCACCTCGGTGGGGCTGATCTCAAAGCCCATCCTGTTGTGTCCTGAATGGGGGGAAAAGCTTGTACGGGGCTCAGGCTCACTCTGGCTTCTTCCCATCAGTGCCTGTCAGTGCTCATGCTTGGGCTTTGCCAGCCTTGTTGTGGTCGCTGCCCTGCCCCTGGGGGCTGGAGGGACTGCAGAGGCTGGAGCCTCCCTTAGCTGGGAGGGTCCCGCTGCTGCCCGGCTGCTGCAGCGCGGAGCTGCCTGAGGCAGCAGCCCCTTCTCTGGGCCGGCCTCTGCTTCGCACGGCCTGGACTCACAAGAGGGTCAGCATCTCCTCTGGGCAGCTCTCTGTGTCACAGGGGTGCCTGAGGAGCACTGCTGTCCTCTGTTCCCGTGCCCGCCGTGTCGAGTTGGGAAGATGGGGACATGTGCGGTTCCGAGAGGGCGAGTGCAATGGGAGCGACTGATCCGCGCTGTCAGGGTGAAGAGAAGTGGCGTGGTTCTTCACGCGGGGCACGGGCAAGGGCGTCCTTGAGCTCAGCCTGCTCATAAAGGCTGAGGGTCCTGATGCTGAAAGCCCCGTCGCAATTGGTTCTAGCATGAGCTGGTCTGGTTTACAACTGGGAAGGCATTCTATTGGCAAACTGCTGAAAGCTGGAGAAAATGTCCTCCTCTCCTGGAAATGCACGGCCCTGTGCTTGGTTTCCTGTCAAGAGAAATCTTCAAACAAATGTACAAAATCAGTCTCTGTGCCAGCCATCTGCACTGCAAACCTGCCTGTCTTGTTACTGGCATTGTTGCTGTTGATGTTACCCAGCTGACCCCAAAGGGCTCAGAGCACCCGACAGTGGAGCTGCCTTTTGTATCTCCTGGAAGCTGGGATCTCTGCTTAAAGAGATCTTGCATTTTGTTTCCCTCAGGGAGAATGGTGAACAACATGAAAAATCCCCTTCTGAGATACAAAGACCTGGAATATATTGGCAGCGGGTAAAACCAACAGCAGTTACTCCTGCACAACCATGGGCCAGGTGTTTTTCTGTGGAATGCCTATCCAGCGTGAAGTCAGGCCAGCTGCAAAGATGTTCCCACACTGGGGATAGATTTTCCCATCTCTCAGTGCTGCTCAGAATTTGTGAGTGGGCGCAGGAGGCACGCTGCAAAGATCTTGCCTGCATCAAAGAATAGGACCTGGAAGGTCTCCTTGTCACTCAAGTCTGGGAAACCTCTGTGTTAATTTTCTTAGCATTTTTTGATGTCTCTAAATTGTCTGGCCACAGTAATGAATGGAGAAGAATCTTGCTTGCCTGAAAGAGCAACCTACTCCTGACAGCTGTGAAATAATAGCTCCCAGGAACATTTCTTTCCCCTGGTTTGCAGAAAGAAAATGCTGTGTTCAGTATAGGAACCACACAGTTAAGAAAGGGAAACCCAAGAGGAAACACTTAATTCCCTTTAGAAGCAGAACCCCAGCACTTCAGGAACAGGCCCAGTGCCCATGCACTTGAGAGGAAAATGTATCATCTGCCTTCTTGCAGAGCCCTCCTGCATCCTGAAGGTTTTACACATTTACAGCACAGATCTTCTGTGTGGGCTGGCTTTCAGTGCAAGATCTAAATGGCTTCTCCTTTCTCTGCTTCTCCTTTGTTTCTAGGAGTTTTGGAGAGGTTTTTAAAGCACTCGACACTGCCACAGGGAGAGAGGTAAATGTCAACAGCCCCTGCAGACTCTGCTGCTCTTGAGGGGCTTTCCCCTCTGGTGTGAGCTGGGGCTGGAGCTTTGGGTAGAACCGTGCTGAAAAGGCACAAGAAGCACAGACTGGTGCCAGCCTGCAAAATACATTTGGCACTTTGTCCTCCTCAGCTGCCGGAAGGAAGGCACGCAGGGCAGCGCTTCCTTTCAGACAAGGACGCGCTCACTCGCTCTCCATTGCTAAAACAAAGGTGGTGCCTTAGAGCACCTCCCTGCTCTTTGGGGCTACAGCTTCACAGTCCTGAATTCTCAATTCTGGCTGCCAGCAAATCCATCGGAAAGTTACTGGTAGTTCCTTAGCCACCTGCAGTGCTGTACTTGGCAATTGCACATCAGGAGAGATCTGCAAGGTGCCCTAAAAGCCCTAAGCCCTGCCCATAGCACAAGATGTATCCACAGAGTATTAAGGCATGGATTACTTCTTCTGAATCCTAGAAAGAGCAGCAGAGATTTTGGTCAGAGGTTTGTGGGTGATAGTTGAGACACAACTGTTACCAAGTGGACAAGGCAAAATGTCAGTGGCCCCACGTGTCCTGTAACTAGCTCCCAAGGCAGCAGAGAAATGGGCTGTTGGAATGTCAGCTCCTAATTACTGCAGTGCCTAATCACCAGGCAGTTTGGCACAGCTCAGCTGTGTCATTGCAAAATCAATCGCTCCATGTGCATTGTTGTCCGTTGCCACCAACTGCTCAAGGTGTCTTTCACAGGCAGGGACCTATGTGAATCCTTGGATTTTCCTGAAAGGAAGAAACCCCAGACACAGAAAGCACCATTTCTAGAGCACTGGCAGGGCAAAAATCCCAGCAACATGAAGACATCACAATCAACAGATGACTGAAACTCTGGGCCACATTTGCCTGGGATGGCCAGGTCCTGCACATGACAATTGGGGAACAGGTGGTCCCATTGTTCTATTTTCTGGGTCTTTCTAGGAACTAGAAGAATCCTCATTGAGCTTGTGAAGCACTGAGCTTGGAAAGTCATGGTTCAGTAATCTTGTTTTGGTTTCATTTTTTCTTTCCTGTGGACAGCATCCATTTGTAAAAACAGCCAAGCCAGCATCCATCCTGGCACCACTCATCAACTCAGTCCAGAAGAAGTAAGAGACAAGAACATATCATGTCAAGATGTTATCTCCATAGCCAATTTTGAGTAGAATTGTAGAGTCAGATTTTAGAGTAGGATTGTTGAAGAGTTTTGTCGGATAGGGTTATAGACTAGGATTAATTAAATAAAGTAATTAAAGTTTCTGAAATATCAACTCATTTGGAAGATGATTTGAAAGATCCCCTTCTGACTCTTTCAGCAAAACACAACATTTCCTCGTCAGTTAGCAGTTGTTTTTCTACTGGTGCTAAGACGTACTTATGGTTTCTTTTGAATGGTTCAAAAGTGGGGAAGGTTCTTCTTCATTCATCCTACCCAGAGCACACTGCCTTTGAAATACCACCCACTGCCTGGTTTTGGCACAGCTGTGGTATTTCTAGTTGAGGCAGAAAAGGCAGTGGCATTTGCAGGAAAAACCAAAGGAGGAGCGGGGCAGCCCAGACATCCTCCGTGGATTCAGGCCTGCAGCTGTGACTCAAGAGCATTTGGGTTCCTGCCACTTGGATTTGGATCCCTAAATGCAATCTCTTTGGCTGCAGGAGAGGCAGGAACCCAACAGGACAGGTCAGAGGCCAATTTCTAGCTGTCACTGCCTGCAGGAAAAGGCTCCATCCTGCAGGACTCCAGCATCCTCAGCCAGACACAGCAAGTGCTGGCAACTCAGAAGCTTGCACCTCTGCCTTGCAGTAAAGACAGTACCTCCCACAACGGGCACTTACAGGTACAGAGTTTTGTGGTGTGACCCCTCCATGGAGCTGGTGGACTCACCACCCCTGCAAGCCTTTGAAAAGAGACTGGATGTGGCACTGGGTGCCATGCTTTAGTTGAGGTGTTAGGGCATGGCTTGGACTCGATCATCTTAAAAGCCGTCTCTCTTCCAAGCCACTGATTCTGTGATTCTGTTACTGAGGGAGCTTTTCCTGCAGCCCTGGAAAGGCTTGTGGGGGCCCTTGGCCGAGGACGGTTATCAGGGCTCATGGAAAAGAAGCAAAGGGCTCAAGGCAAAGGCCGAGAGGGCAGAGCTGCCTGACCGCGGCCCAGAACCAGCCTCATGTCCTCCTCCTCAACCTGCGCCCTCTGCGCTGCCCTTTGCGGCGCCGGCGGCTCCTCTAGCTGCGGGGCTCCAGGCCGTGCTGGGGGCCGGGCCCCTCGTCTTCGGGAAGCGCTGGAGCCTCGGAGGCGAGCGGCTGCTGCTGTTGTGGCGGGCAGGGGAGAGCTGCGGCTTCGGCCCCGGGCACGGCGAGCTGCCGCTAAGGCCGGATCCTGCCGCGGCTCCTGCCTCTCCTCCGGCCTCTGCTCCTGCCCTGCGCGCACAGACACGGCAGAGGGCTGTCCGGCAGCTCCGTGCCGCTCCGCAGCGGGCCCGGCCGGGCTGCTGCTCTCTGCGGCCTCTGCCAGCCGCTGCCGGCCCCGCCGGGATCCCACCTGCCTCTGCCGCGGCCGGGCCCACACGAGAGGCAGCACATTGCGGCCGGTTCGGAAAAGCCCTGCCCGCAAAGCGCCCGCCACAGCCTCGGCCTCAGGGCACAGGCTGTCGGCGTCCTTGCAGCTGCGAGCCGGCCCGGGCCGCCTGCCGGCCTCGGCCACAGCTCCCGCCCGTGTCTCCATGGCCGCGGCTGCTCGGCACAGCGGGCTGAGCACAGCCACCGCCAGCAGCAGCTCCTTACGGGCCCAGGCTCCTGGCGCTGCAAGCCCACCCAACCCCGAATTCCAGCCCTGAGAGGCTTGGCGTCCCGATGCATCCCCTGGGGACAACAGAGTCGGCCGCTGAGCTCAGTCTATGGCGACACCACCAAGTGACCAATGGAAAATTCACCAAATCCTCATCAGAGACAAGGAAAAATTCCCATGGTGCCTGACAGCCTGAAGCAACTGCCAATTACAGGTCATTCCATCCATGTGGGAAAAGAGCCTTTTGCATTAAAGCAGAAAAGAGTTATCTAAATGGAAGCCAGGAGCCAACAATAAATTTATTTGGACTCATGCTTCTTCTGTTGGTTAAAAAGACCAAGAAATTGCAATCTTGCTCTTCTGACACAGCCCTCTGTTCATGATGTGGGATAGTGAGTGCCGATGTGCAGCAGCTGATGCAAGGAACAGGGACGAGGATGCAGCAGGCACAACGCTAACCTTACAGAGGGATGATCTCTGGCAGTGGCACTGAAGGAGAAGAGTTTGCAGGCAGGACAGAAAATGGCTCTTTATTTCACCTCTTCTTTCAGTGCTGCTAAGAATGCAGCCTGGAGCAAGCTGGGAACACCAGAGCATGGAGCCCTTTCCAGGCAGGGCTGCATCTGCTGAAGGGGCAGAGGGAGCCCAGCAGGGGACTGAGGAGCCCCTGTGGTGGCAGTGAGCAGCCTCGGGCTCTGCTCACTGCTGGTGGCATTTTCTATTGAACCATCTCCAAGGACTTCTGCTCTGCGCTGTAATTCTGTCTTACACCCCTTGGGGGTTTTTTGTTGGTTTTGTTTGTTTGTTTGTTTTTAGGGTTTTTTTTGTTTGTGTTGGGTTGTTTTTTTTTTCTCGTTTCCTGTACCTTTATTTCCCTAAATTTTCCTACCTGTCAGCAGCAGCCCCTTCTCAGAACTGGCTCTAAAATATCAGCAAAGCAGCTGGCAACAACAAGGGGTGGAATCGTGTGGCTCAGGAATACTTATGCCAAAGGCCTGCCAGTGCCTTATGATTTGTCAGAACCTCCTTTTCTGTGCAAAAACTAGGGATTAGTGGACGTTTTTTGCAAGGGCTCCTGAGAAGCAAATGTTGTGCTGGGATTCTCATGAGTGTACCCGTTAACTTCATTGCAGCACAACAGAAAGTAAGGTCAGGGTAGCAGAGCAGCTGGGAGCTGGTCACTCCCTGCAAAGGGCTGGTGTAGGATGTGGGAACACCACATTCCAGGATGGGCCAGAAGGGTAAATGTGCTCAAGGTGCTGCAGGTGAGGTTTGGGTTCACTCAGAGGGCAGTCAGGGCTGGTGAGCACTGAAGATCCAGCTGCAGTCCCCATCCATGTCCCTTTCAGTGCTGGCTTTAGGGTGTCTGCAGCCTGGATCCAGAGCGCCCTGGGAGGCTCCTGTGGCTGCCTTTGCACCCAGGCTGAGGATGCCCAGGAGGCGCTGAGGCCGGCAGTGGGGACCAGGGCTGGGGCTTGTGGCCTGGCAGGTGTGGCTCTGGGGGCTGTGACATGCCAGGGCACGGGTCACTGTCACTGCCTTCCGGAGCCCTGGCTAGCTCTGTGATGTTCCAGGGACAGTGGCAAGAATGAGGAACAGGTTAGGTTGGGATTTTGCTTGAGCCAGAACCTCTAGGCCAGCTGCCCAGCAGTAGAGACCCCTAGAGGACCCAGTGAAGGAGGCAGAGACAGCTCTTCTGCAGTGTAAAGTGCAGCTAATTTATCAAGAGAGGCGGGGGAAAGGTTGCCAGGAGAAATTCCTCAAAGGGAAACAGAGGTTAAAAAGACCCCCAGCACTCTTCTGCACGGGCTTTTAAAATCTTTCAAAACGGAGGGGTGGACACCATGTAGTAACCAATGAGCGACTCTCGGGGTGTGGTTTTGAGGGTTACAACAAATCAGAACAAGGGGAGGAGAGAGGGTTGGGATAGAGATTGGATCTTGGGGTGAGGGACAGGGAACTTTCTGGAACAAAGGGTAGGCTTTGGGCTGATGGATGGGCCAAAGGGGCCGGGTTGTCTTGACAGACAGGGAAAAATCCGGTGAGGAGGGAGGGGATTGCTTGAGGGACACTTGGGTAGGAGGGCATAACACAGGGGAGAAAGAAACTGCAATAAGTCGGGGAACACTTGAACGTACCGCAAGCTAACAGAACATTCGACTTGGAAACTAACGCACTGCAACACAGAAATTCAGGGTTTCAGCAGCCGAGAGGTGGCACGATTAGAACCCGCAGCAGCTGGTGAAAGCCATCTCTGTCCTTCAGGTTCCTGCTGTGTGGGAAGGTGCTGCGAGTTGTGGTGGCTGCACTCCCCCTTTGCTGGGAGGATGATCTGTACCAGGGGAGAGCAGAAAGCTGCCGTGGTGAGCAGAACATGCTCAGAGCATTCCAGTTCAGAGAATGGCACTGCCCCTGAAGGGCAAAATGCTTGAAAGCATAGAATTTTGTGCAGAACCGTTGCAAAAAAATTTCTCTTCTAGAATGTGCCCATTTTTGTATACTGTAGATGAATACCCTGGGTTTTATAGAATACATGGGTTTTTTTCTAAAGTTTTTTGGGGGAACTCTCAAGTTTATTTCTATTTGCATTTTACATCCAGCATGTATACAGATTTTTTTTTCTTTTGTAAATACTTGGGGAAAAAATAACTAAGCATTTTTTAATCTTTTGGGACATTGTCAATAATATCCTTAGAAAGTAAAACTTGTTGAACATGTGTGAAAACACAGAGAGGGGGAAAATAGCATAAAAGTCTTTTAGAACAGGGCGTGTAATAAGGATGCAGAACTGAGTAATTCCTCCAAGGGCAGAATTAGCAAGATATATCACCAAGAATACCTGCCAAGATACTTCCTTAAATCGAGGGAAAAGTGACCTGCAGCCATACGAAGTACAGCCAAAGCAAATGAAAACCTTTGGAAAAGAAGGAATTTTGCCAGTGAGATCAGTCTGTCTGGATAACTGAGGGATGCCCATCAACCTTGCACTGCATTCCTCAATATTTGCAATGTCTTTTCTCCCAATTTCTGTGAAGTGAATAAGCTGCAGTTGTTTAACCATTAATTTAAGCTCACTGGGGAATTACCAAGCACCATGTATGTTCTTTTGCAGCTGAGCAGGACTTGAGTTTCCCAATTCTTCTACAAAGCAGAAGGGAACCACACAGCTGCTTGTGCTAATGTTAATGAAGGGTTTCATGAAAGCAGATGAATTAGAGCATTGCATTATAGAACTTCCACATTCAAGAAAACAGGAGTCCACTTAGAATAAAACCTATAAGGCTAGCATAACATCAGAACAGGATGAAATGAAATTACTAGAAAGGAAGTGATGCATTAGAAATGAAGTGTATCGTTTCTGATACATTTGCATGCATTTGCAAGCTGAAACAGAAAAAGAAGGACAGAGATAATAAGGAATGAAGATTTTAAAATTGCACTGTGCAGAAGAGACATACGGACCACCAGTGTGAACACAGCTGGGAGATTCATCTTGGAGATGGATTAGAGTGGAACCCATTCACTGAATGTTTCTGGTGCACATGAGTGCAAAGACTGAGGAAAAAAGGAGAAAGTTTAGTTTCTGACAGCTATTTAGATTCCTGGAAGCATTGTGTAGAGATGTAAAAATCTAAAGCCTCAGAGAATCTGAACCTAAAATATCCCCAAATGGATTGATCAGGTATGATGGGCACATCTCTGCACTTTTCAGAGTCAATGAAATTGACAAGGAGTGTCTGGAAATTAGGAATGCGTGCCTAGATTTTATCTCGGTTACTTTAAGAACACCTTAATAAGGCACTTCAGGAACTGTACTATGAAGTTCTTCACCCTGCTCTATTTACTTTACATTTGAATACAGGCTGGTAGAAGGAGAGATCTGGCTTTAATTTCTCCCCAAATCACCTGTTGCACTCTCAGGTTACCAGTAGATGTAAAATTCAGCTAATCAGTCTCTCTATCCATGAATATTCCACTAGTGAACTGACATGTAGAAACACCCTTTTTCCCTTGGGACCTTCCTAAATGGTGCCCTGATGAACAGGAGACTTGCATAAATCTCACAGAAAATCACCAAAATTGCTGAAATTAACACTCAATTCCACGATCAAAACTTCTGGGAAAAGGCTTGACAGAATCACTGAAGAAACTCAAACTTGGGAGAGAAACATGCATTTTGGCACTGATCAAGGGGAAAGAAATAGAAATGCTGTGAAAATTCCAAGTGGAAGGTAAGGAGAAAGACAGGCAGCACAGGAAGCACAAGGCCCCGTCAGATGACCTGTGGAAGGTGACTTTGTGCCCCAGCTCTGTTAGAGGACGTTCCCTGTCGTTGGTGCAAGCAGCCGGAGACATAAATACTGATTGATTTGGGGGCCACAGTCTTGGTAAATGCAGAAGTGGTTCAGTAATGTGACATGAGGGAGTTCCCTCAGAGCAACTGGGATGCCTGAAAGAAGTGAACAGCTCACCACAGCTGGGCCCGCTCGGCTGCTTTTCCTTCTGATCCTCCTGGGTTGGCTCTGACATTTCCTCTTCCCTGATGGAAGTGCAGCTGCTGCCAAGGGAAACGTCCCCATACTCACTCAGTGTTCCCTTTGCTTGCCGGATGCCCCACCTGCTGTCGCTGTCCAGGAGAGCTGCTCTGCACAGGAGGAGGAGCCCGAGGGAGAGGCTTTGAAGATGGGGCAGCTGGGATCCCTCTGCTTGGAGCTCTGTTTAAAGATACACGGACTTGCATGTGGACAGGGATAAGTATATGGATTTGTACATATGTAGCCTGCTATTTGTACAGGCCTATTTCTGTACATATGGTATCAGATTTATGAATGTACTGTGTATCTATGTACGTATAGGTACCTGCATACATACAGGTTTGCAGTTGCATCTTTGTGTATATTTATCCAGTTCATTATGTGTATTGTACATGTACGGAAATCTAATCTTTGTTTAGATTACCATATGTATACAGTTGTGTAGGTATCTATTTCTATTGATGTATTGATGTAGTTTTGGTCTTTTAAAATAGCTATATTGGTATTTGTTTTCGTATATATGTATTTTTATATTTTTTTAGATGTGCATTGATGTATTTCTATATATATTATATTTACATATATAGCCAGATATATTGCTGTATATTTGTATTGATGCAGTTGTACAGATATTTAGATTGGTACTGCTGTTTGTCTATTTATAGATAGGTTTTTTTTAATGTATCTGATTCTTGAATGTAATAGGTAACATTTAATCTGTATTCACATCTGTGTATTGTAGTGGTTATTTATGTATTCAGTTCTATTTAAATGCGTCTGGAGTGGTATAGTAGTGGAATTCTATTTGTAGAGTACTTGGTATTACAGGGAAATACTGATATTTTCGTATTTGTATATGGGCTGCATGTTTGCCATAATATGCAATAAATTAAGTTGTTAATTTTCCCTTGATCTCTGTGTATAGTGAGTGTTTGTAGAGGTTTGCAATAAATTAGTTTTTGTAACCAGAAGTTGTTATTTGTATGTTTTTAAATAGGGTGGTGTAACAAATACATAAATTACTTTTTAAAAATTTAACAGAGATGTGTATAGTTCTGTTTTGTCAGCGCTGGTGTAACAATTGGTAAGAAATGCCATTTGTCAAGTGAGATGGATGTCTTGTAATTTGTGCTACCCAAAGCCATGGGCAGATGTAAATGCTGGAGGATTTTGGCCATGCAAATCTCCAGCCATGCCCAGCACATGCCCCACACCTGCACTCAGGCTGGGCAAGGGAAGCGCAGATTTGGGCTGGCAGCAGAGCCCCACGTTGGCTCAGAACTCGCTGCAAAGGCCTGCTGGCTGAGAGAAAGATCAGGAATACATTTTATATATTCTATTTATTACAGTACATATACTAAAATATATATTATGTGGTGCATTGTAGAAATCCTTTAAATCAGAGGGTTTTGGGAAAGCTGCTCCTCAGTGAAGAGAATTTCCAGCCTAGAGGAACATAAAAATAAAAAGAAGACCATGGACAGTGCCATTGCCAGAGGCCCAGGCTGTTCAGAGGGATGGATCGTCCCCTTCGCCGCCTGTAGCTGATACCCCTGTCAGTAATAAGTAGCAACTCCGGGGGCAATGAGATGGGAAACCATCTCTCTAAACCAGAATGGGGCATCTTTTACCAGCTTGAGGCAATTTTACAGGGTAAAGGACGTTCAGACATCTCAAAACGTGAACAAAAAGACTTACTATATCTGGGAAAAAGAGAATACTCAAAATACAGACTTGAAGTCTGATTTTACCTTTGATTTCTGGGACCAGATAAAGTGGAAAATTCACAATCTAGTTCTCTCTCAAAATAGAAGAGTCTTTGGTCAACATTATGCCTGTCTCCACAGCTTTAATGGAGAGCTTTGATCAGAGTGATTGTAACAGAGACTTTCTCAAACATCAGAACAGAACACCTTGCTCTGAGACTTGAATTCTGAGTGGTGCTGGACCTTCATCCTTCTCTGTGGGAATCTTAAATTTTGTTCAGGGTGTCCTGGCACGTCCAGGGTTTCTCCAGGCAGTGTGCACAGCACCCCGAAGCCCGGAAAAGGGGAATCAGATCAGCTTCCAGCTTTGGTCGTGTTCTCTGCTTTTTCCAGGATTCCCTGA
Source organism: Melozone crissalis (assembly GCF_028551555.1). Classification (NCBI taxonomy): domain Eukaryota; kingdom Metazoa; phylum Chordata; class Aves; order Passeriformes; family Passerellidae; genus Melozone; species Melozone crissalis. The sequence goes on along the minus strand of NW_026535783.1, from coordinate 12,125,789 downwards.
GTCACTGATGCTGCAACCAGGCATCGTCCCAACTCCTCCAGGAAATCATCCACCCCCAGAATTCCCAGAAAAGTGTTTGAGATTTTTCTTGCATTCCAAGAGTTTGGGGAGTCATGGGACATGTTCTAGGGTGGCTGGGAATCAAATGGATCCAGGAGATTAATGTTTGAGGAAGCTTTGCAAAAGAGGAGCTGCTGTTTCTGTGCTCTGCTGCTCTTCTGAAAAAGATGCGGCCGGATCTTATTCTGAAGTTGTGCAGGTGGGGTCAGCCAAGGGGGGCTCTGGATCTGCTCTGCCTGGCCGAGGGGCTGCAGGGTCACTCCTGTCACTGTTTGCCCTTCCCAGGAAGTCACCCCTCAGATCAGGCTCAGGCTGGCAGTTTGCTTTGGAGCTCTGAGGACTCTTTTCATATAGATTCCTCTGCCAAAACTTTCCGGGACATTCACCACTTTTGGCTCCCCAGCCTCCGGTTACAGCAGGTGGGGGGGCTTTGGATTTGGCTCTGCCTGCAGGGGAGCGGGCAGGGGAGAGGACAGAGGTGGCGGGGGGCAGGCAGGGCTTGAGCAGGGCAGGGATGGCTCTGCCCAGAGAGATGGATGGGGTGGAGGTGGGAGAGCTCAGGAAAGTTGCTGTGGAGGCACAGACAGTTCATTCAGAAGCCTTGAAGCCTGTCTCATTGCCTACTGGGGTCAGCGGGGGGAAAGCATGCTGAGATTGCTCTTGGACCTGAGAGTTTTCCAACTGTATCCCTGCGGGCAGGGATACAGTGTGGAACCTCTCACAGTCCATTGGAAAGCATCACAAATACAAAGTCGGGGTCTACAGCTGGAGAGCAGCCCGAGTTGTATGAATCTAAAAAGATCCAATTTAGTGAATCCAGACGTGAGTTAGCAGGCTCTGGCTTTCTTCCTGTCGCCAAGAACTTGGAGCTCTCCTCCCCAGCCCTTCCTGGCAAGGCTCCCAGGAAAGTTTCTGGGGCAACACTACTGCCAAGTGACACCGGCCAGGGGCTATTTACAGACTACAAAGGAGACAGGGCTGCTTTGAAAGGTGCCTAGAGCTGTTTATTTTTCAGCATCAGTCTCCTTACATGATTATGATAATGGGAAGATGCTAGCAGCTCACAATCCAGGCAGCAGGCCAAAACTCATAAGGTTTTTATAAAATCATAGGCTTACTATATAAGCTTCTTAACAAATCACACAAAGCAAAACATATTGATAGTAGTTATATCCAATCACCATAAGCACACGTAGCTTTGGTTAAAACAATGCTTGTTTATTTCGAATACAGAACCTGTTTGTAAGCCTTAAAACACAATGCACAGAGCTCCATTATTAATCTTCAACCTTCCTAATATCTTGCTAGATAAACTTTCTGCAGCTTAGAGAGCTATTCGGACAAGCATTAATACACAGGCTTATTGTTCGATTTGCCCTTGCTTTTTCTACAGTTTAAATAATTTTTTCTGCTGACCTATCTCATGACTGTTTCTTTAGCTCTACTCACAGTTCTGAGGCCTGCCTTTTGCAGCTTTCCCAAAACCCTCTAGTTTTATGGATTCCCTCAATTCCCCCTCTCTTCACCCAAAAAGAAATCTTACCAATTGTGTCATTTATTACTTGCGTTTTGTGGTCTTACTATAATATTTTTGTTTCCTATCTGCTTAAAGCATGTTTTTGTTGGCACTAAGCATTGCTGTATTAAAACACAGCAATTTAGTGCTGTGAAGGTCCAGTCAGTGGAAAGGGCATAAATTATGCTTGACAATAGTTACAAGTCATTGTTCAAAAATCTCTTGTCGATTCCAGGGTCTTAACTCAAAACCTTCCTCCATTTCTATTCCATCATCCACCATCTCCGTGACATTTTGAGCACCTGTCTGTGAATCCATTTCCTACCTCTCTCTCTTGTGTGATAAAAACTTCTTGAACAGTTTTGTTCATCTCTCGTTGCACTCACTGAAGTATGCAAGGTATTACTATTAATATCACTACCAAAACACCCAATACATATGGAGACCTATCTTGCAAAGTTCCCTTAGCCAAGGTGCAAAGCTCCATTCTTAGGACAAATTATCTGACCAGGACCCACCATCTTCTTTAATTTGGGCTGTCAATCTTTCAGCTTTTGTATGCTTTTGAGGATGGATTCAGAGTGATGAAACAGGTTCATGCAACACAATCCTTCAAATTCCTCACAACCATGTCCTTGTGCCACTTAAAAAAAAATCAATTGCTGCTCTGTTTGGAAGGGTTGCATGTGTAACACTATTACCATCGGTCAACATGTCACTGATTGCAGTGGATGTGCCATTAGTTTGTTTACTCAGCCAACATGCAACCCGATCTAATTGTTTCAATGCCATTGCTGAAGCCAGCTGGGGTAAAAACAAACCTGCTGAAACCCTTTTTGCAGCCTTCCAAGGCATGAAATCACGTCTACAGCTCTCATCATAATGACGAGAACTTGGAGCTTTTGGCAGGATTCATGGGACAGCTGATTGCTGTGAAAAACTTCCTGTTCTTATGGCTCATATACAGGAGTGATGAAAAAGAAAAAAAAACTACGGTCTATAATGACAGTAGACCTTCCATTGCAACTACCTAAGTGGTCTAATAGTATTCCAAATTTAGAAAAAATTTGGATTCAAATACACACCTCCTTGCCTTATTTGTAAGATATGGTCATAATGATGTAAATCCACAATATGAAATTCCTTCTCACCATGAGATCAAACAATTTGTAGGAAGAATGCAAAAAAATTATTATAACTTTACCTGATAAGCCTCCAAGTGTAACAGAGATGCTAACAGCTTGCAGTAAGCTCACCTCTCCAAAACATCTTACTAATGTGCAAGTCAATGCTTTTGGAAAGCAGATTGCAGATTCTTAAGAAAAGTTAGGAAACCATTGGGAGATATGTTGGGAAAGGCTTTGGGAGAAAATTGGGGACAAAAAATAGAAAAGCTTGAAACGCCCCTTGAAGCACAAAGAAACATTTTCTAAAAATCTGTTGGTACTGTACAGTTGGACTCTGATTAAAAGGCTTGTGGCTTTGCTTGTGGTAAAGCAGGACACATGAGAAGAGATTGTCCTACAACAACAGTCAAACCTAAACAACTATTTGCCCTCAGTGTAGGAAAGGGAAGCATCTTGCCAAGTACTGTGGTTCTCAATTTGACATGGATGGCAAAGCTTTGTCGTTAAACTCAAAAAAGAGCGCGGATTATCACCGCACCTCGACACAAGTAGTGACCTCCTTACAGTCAATTACCCAGTCAAATGGCATTGGTACCTCAGTCATTTATCCCTCAGTCAACCATCCCTGAAATAGTCCCAGGTCAATATCCTCACGTACAAGGTTTGAATTGGCCCCCTCAAAAATTGATACACCTTTTAAATAATTTTTGATACGAAAGTATTTCTACTGGAATTATCAGGTTTTTTCAGCAAAGACAAGAGCTTTTGATTTTAGGCAGAGCTAGCACCAAAATTTTCAGACTTTCAGTCCTTCCAAAGGTTGTTTCAATAGATTTTAACACTAAGCTAATATATTTACTCTTGCATTTAATGGTTCTATAGTGACTCCACCAAAAACACCTATAGGTATTGCATTTCTTCTACCCATGAATACAGCCAAGCAAAACAACTTTCCAGAGAATTCTGTGATGTCTGTGCCATTTTTAACCTCAGGTCCTGAGGTCTTTTGGGTGCAATTTTTGGACCGCAAGCAAGCAAAATTGACTTGCTGCCTGACTCACTGTGGTAGAACAATTTACATTACAGGCTTGCCAAATACTGGTGCAGATGTCACTGTATTCTCTCACATGTTTTGTCCCAGAGATTGGGATTTAGTAGCTCCTGCAAGTTCCGTCACGGGGACTGGAGGTGCTACCGTGTGTTGGCAAAGTGCATCCATGATTAACATTACAGGTCCTGAAGTAGAGACAGCAATGGTGCGTCCTTTTCTTGTTCAGAAGCTTCTCACCGTCTGGGGGGGAAACGTCCTGTCCCAATGGGGAGTAGAACTGGAGGTGGGCCTGTGATGGAAACCATGTCAAAACCTGCCACTTGAAAGCTGAACTGGAAAACTGATCCTCCTATATGGATTGATCAATGGCATTTACAAACAAAATATAAAATAGCCTTAAATGATTGGTAAAGGAGCAATTACAAGAAGGTCACATCACACCCACAAAGAGTCCCTGGAATTCACCAGTATTCGTCATCCACAGGAAGGCATTGGACTCCTGGAGGTTGTTTCATGACATGAAGATCAATGTAGTGACTGAAGACATGAGATCTCTTCAACCTGGACTTCCTTCTTTATCAATGATCCCAAAACACTGGCCTCTCATTGTCATTCATTTAAAGGATTGTTTTTTCCACATCCCACTTCATCCCAATGATGCTCCAAGATTTGCATTTTCAGTTCCAGTCATCAATCAAAGAGAAACCATGCAGAGATAGCACTGGAAAACGTTGCCTCTAAAAATGAAGAATTCGCCTATAATCTGACAATATGTGTCGCACAAGTTTTGTCTCTTGCTCGACAGAAGTATCCAAGATCCGCGTTTTCACACTACAGGGATGATTTGCTCATCGCTGCTCCAATGAAGCCAGAGATGGAGGAAGCTTGTCCTAGTGTTGTTACTGAAATCCAAAATGCTGGACTTAAAATTTCCATACCCAAAATTCAAGAAGTTCCAACTTGGAACTATCTGGGATGGAAGATGACTGAAAAAACAATTACACTGCAGAAGATAAAGCTCTAGACCTGTGTCAACATCCTGAACAATTACAACAGCTTCTAGAAGACATCAGTTGGGTCCGACCTGTTTTGGGAATCACGGACGATGAATTGGGTCCACTTTTTAATTTGTTGAGAGGAAGCTGCGCCATCGACTCTCCTGAACTCTAATACCTGAAGCTCGTGCAGCGCATGACAAGGTCATGGAGGCTCTCCAAAGACAACAAGCTCATTGCTGTATTCCAGAAAAGCCATTCTTTTCTGCAATTTTAGGAGGCAAGATGCAACTTTGTTCTGCCATTTTTCAATCAGACCCTTCTGAGAGAGATCCTTTGTTGAGAATAGAATGGGGTTTTCTTCCCTCAAGGTTTCCAAAGACTATTTTTACAGTCTTAGAGAGGATAACACAAATTCTGATTAAGGCCAGAACAAGGTTATTTAAGTTGAGCAGGTGAAGAATTTGCAGTTCTCTATTTACCACTGAGAAAAAGTATCTTGATTGGGCAATGCAAAATTCTGCAAATTCTGATGATTTGCATCGAGAGTTATTAAATTTTGCAGATATTGCTTCTGTTCATTACCCGGCTCACAAATTATTGCAGGCAAAATTGAGTTTTAGAGAGAAACCTTTGTTAAGTAAAGAACCTTTAAACACAATAACTCTCTTCACTGATGGGATCTGGCAGAAGTCACAAATCAGTCATTACTTGGTTGAACCAAACCAAGTTCCCAACTAAAACTTGGGAATCAGATATTCAAATAGTAGAGGGATCTGCTCAGATGGTTGAGCTTGCTGCTGTGGTTCAGGCTTCTCAGTTCTTCCCACAACCTTTTAATTTATTCACACATTCTGCCTTTGTTGCTAATGTGGTTAAAAGAATAGAAGGATCAGTTCTAAAGAATCCTAGTAATGACACTTGGTATCATTGGCTTTCAAGGCGTTTTACAACTTTACAATAACAAACTAATCCACAGTTTGTTTCTCACATTAGTGCTCATTCTTCGCTTCCTGGATTTTTAGTGGAAGGAAACGCGAGAGCGGACAAACTGACAGTGCTCATTTCAACCACTTTGCCAAACATTTTGGAACAAGCAAAACTGAGTTACGCCTTTTTTCACCAAAACACACAAGCACTTGTGTGAATGTTTCAAATTTCCAAAAGTCAAGGTAAAGCTATCATTAGTACTTGCCCTGACTGTCAGCTTGTGCAGCCTCCTGTTTCTAGAAAGAGTTGTTCAACCCACGGAGTTTGCAAGCCTGCACTTATGGCAAATGGATGCCACTAAATAGCCTTCCTTTGGTAAATTTACCAATACTCATGTTTCAGTGGACACATTCTCTGGTGGAGTTTTTGCTTGTCTTCACACAGGGGAAGCAGGTAATCATGCCTGTCAACATTTTTAGCAGACCTTTTGCTTCACTGGGTGAGCCCCAAGAAGAAAAAACTGACAATGATCCCACATATGTTTCTCAAAAATTGGCCACATTTTTAAAGATTGGGGTGTTCGTCATATCCTTGGTATTCCACATTCTCCCACAACCAAGCAGTTGCTGAGAGGACACATCAGACATTAAAACGCATTCTTGATCAATAGAGGGGGGAGTGGAGGTCACACCACAGATGAGGTTAAACAAAGCTTTGCATGTTTTAATTTCTTAAACACCTGGGTTGCAGAACCTGATCCACCGATTTCTAGGCATTTTTACAATAACACACAGGCAAAACTGAAAGGAAATCCCCCTGTTTTAATTAGATAGCCTGGGACAGGACCAATTGAAGGTCCTTTCTGATTAATCACTTTGGACAAGGGGTTTGCTTCTGTCTCTACAGGTGCAGGAATTAAGTGGGTCCCAGCAAAAAACGTCAAACCATATCGCACCCCAGGACAGTTGACGAGCTCAAGACTGTAGAAGCAAGTACGCAGACGTGAGCCAAACAGAGGGATCACGGGTCACACCTGACGTTCCTTGTGCATCGGTGGAACCTGCAAACTCTGATTTTATGTGGTTTATAAATGTGTCACTTGTTGGTTTCATAGAGCTCTATTGGAGAAAGCGTAGGTTTTCTTTGGGTAATTTTTATTAAAGGTCAAAAGTAATGTTTTTGAATTAAGAAGGATATGGGAGGAGCTTTAGCCAACAATTAGCTCACAAAAAGGATGCTGCAAAATCAAATGTTACTACCATGTCAGTTTTGATTGCTTCTTCTAGTGCAGAGTTTTAGTCAATTTGTAGTGTAGATTTGTCTGTGGAACAACCAAAACCAAATGTCTGGGTGACCTTAGCCAAGGCAGCACGCTCGGATACCATGTGTTTGTCTAATTTGGAACAGAAAAGCCTTTCTCAACCTGACTAGTCAGTGTGCCAGTAAAGAATTTGCCCTTGGTCAAAAAGCAATTCAATAGTAAGCCTGATAAAATTGACAATGGGAGGAGCCCTGTATAGGCTTGTAACATCTGGGGAAAAGAATTTCCCAAAGCAGTACCTGAAACCCCAAGAATTAGAAATCCTTGGTCCTTTAACAATGGATTTTTGCCTTACATTTACAGCTAATGATTGGCAAGAAAGTGATCCTCCAAAGTACAATGTTACTCCCCATTATTTTGCAAACAAAACCTCAAGGTTTTGGTGTAATTATTAAGAATGTAGGGAGGTGCTTTCTAAAGCTGACCAATATCCACAACAATTACCAAAAGGATGTTGGTTCACCTGTGTAGATAGGCCCTGGCAGGGCATCCCATCATGCCCTGAAGGTGGCCCATGTAGCAATGGGATGCTCACTGTAATTGCGCTTACTGCCAAAGCGGTCATTAGGAAAAAGCAAAGGGGAACAAGATCTGGTCGTCATTATCGTGAAAACTGTAGAAGTGATTTCACGCCTTGGAAGGCTGTGAAAAGGGTTTCAGCAGGTTTGTTTTTACCCCAGCTGGCTTCAGCAATGGCATTGAAACCATTAGATCGGGTTGCATGTTGGCTGAGTAAACAAACTAATGGCACATCCACTGCAATCAGTGACATGTTGACCGATGGTAATAGTGTTACACATGCAACCCTTCCAAACAGAGCAGCAATTGATTTTCTTTTACTGGCACAAGGACATGGTTGTGTGGAATTTGAAGGATTGTGTTGTATGAACCTGTCTGATCACTCTGAATCCATCCTCAAAAGCATACAAAAGCTGAAGGATTTTACAGCTCCAAAAAAAGAAGATGGTGGGTCATGGTTAAATGATTTGTTCCAAGGATGGAGCTTTGCACCTTGGCTAAGGGGACCTTGTAGCATAGGTCTCCATATGTTGGGTGTTTTGGCAGTGATACTGGTAGTAATACCTTGCATACGTCGGTGTGTATGACAAATGATGGACAAAACGATCAAAGAAGTTTTTATCCCACAAGAGAGAGAGGTAGGAAATGGATTCACAGAGGATTCTCAAAATCTCACACAGATGGTGGATGAAGGTATAGACGTGGAGGAAGGTTTTGAATTAGGACCTTAGAACAGGTGAGACTTTTTTGGAACAATCACTTGTAATTGCTATCAGACATGACTTTTGCCCTTTGAACTGACTGGACTTTCACAGCATTAAAATTGCTGTGTTGGAATACAGCAAGGCTTAATGCGAGCAAAAAGGATGCTTTAAGCAAGTAAGAAGCAGGTATGCTGCAGTAAAGCTATGAAATGCAAGGTAGGTAATAAACAACACGGTTACAAAGGCTTCTATTTACCCGAACCGTGAGGGGGAATTCTGTGAATCCTTCAAATCAGAGGGTTCTGGGAAAGCTGCAAAAGTCACATCTCAGAGAAAGCTGAACTTTGGTTAGAGCTAAGCGGTAGATTTGTCAGCAGAAAAGTTATACAAGAAGTAGAAAAGTAAGGACAAATAGAACAATGGTTTGTGTCTATTACTGTAGAATCCAGGACATTCATATGTCTGAGATGTAACACAACAGAACTCCCTTTGGTCATCAGCAAACAGCTTCGTTTATTGCCTGCAGCACCCACAGCCCATTTAGCCCATTCCAAACTCCCAGGACGAGACATCTCATTGGTCTATCTCTGTGCCCCCAGACTCTGAACCAATGCAATGTCTGCATCTTAGGAGAGCTCCCATTGCCTGGGAACTTCTGTCAGTCAGTCCAGAGGCTGCTCCGTGGAGCTGAATTGGGCTGCTCATTCTAACTTGATTGATACTGGCGCACCAGTGTGTTAACGCTTGGCTGGAATGACTCCCTGAGCTACAGAAAAGTATCTCTAGCAAGATATTAGGAACTTCTAAGCCTAATAATTGTTTTATTTGCCCAATTATCCCATCAAAAAAAAAAAAAAAAACCAAACAATATTTAAGGTAGCAGTAATTTTAATTGAATAGTTTAGAAAATATATAAATAAGGGATATTTTGGTTCAAATAATAGCACATAAGCAAAAGACACCACGGGGTACGGAAGGCAGAGTTCTTGACCCTTGCCACTTCACGTACGAGCTTGCCAAGTGAAAATCACCCCTTATATACCATATGTCAATACCATCTCCTCCTATTTTCGGTTCATCACATTTCTGTCTCCGCCTTCCTCACCACCTTTACCACACATGCGCCACCACTCGGTTTGGTGGTCGCACAAGTCTTCGGGGGTCGTCACTGATGAAGGCCCTATAGTCTTCTTCGTTGTCCTTTAATTCACCTTTGGGTTACACATGTGCATCAAGCCAGTATATAGCCAGTACAGCCAATGTAAGCCAAGACTAACGTATCATTCCATCTACATATCAAGGCAATAAATCCCTTAGAATTAGCATTTGTTGGGACCGAACCAGGTTCTTGCTCATTTTTAGCACCTGTATCTTCAGCTTCTTTCCTGTGGTCCTTGAGAACAGCTGCTGGGAAGGGGGGTGGAGCCCCTTCTCTCCCTCTCTTCTTTGGCATTACAACTTTTTAACTATTTATTATTCTCAAATATTAATTACTCTATCAATATCAATTACTGTTTCAAATTTTATCAGCACGAATGATACCTATTTATCACAATAATGGAGCTCTGCGCATTGTGTTTTAAGGCTTACAAGCAGGTATAGTGTTTGAAAGAAGCAAGCAGTGTTTTAACAAAAGCTACGTGTGCTTATAGTGGTTGCACAGAACTACTGTCAATATGCTTTTGCTTTGTGTGAGCGGTCAAAAAACTTTTCAAGTAAGTTGTACCATTAAGTTCATTGCCTCCAGCCAGGGATGTGAGCTGCTGGCATCTTCCCACTGTAACAACCATGTCATGAGACTGATGCTGGAAAACAAACAGCTCGAGGCGCGTTCCTCAGCAGTCCCGTCCGTTTCGTGATTCGTACAGAGACCCGCGGCCAGCAATACTCAGCTGAGGACCAGAAGAGACCGGAATAGCCCGGGCACTGCAGCTTCACTGCAAGGCATCCGGCAGCCTTGAGGGTACAAAGCGAGCACAGGTCGCAGCTCCTCGTGTCCGGAGCGAGCCCGGAGCAGCTCTCCCAGGCCGCAGCCCCTCCCAGGCCCAGCTCCGGGCGCAGCCGGGGCCGCTCCGCCTGCGCGGGGCCGCTGCCGGGGCGCTGTGGCGGCTCCTCCCGCGGGGCGGAGCTGAGGCGGCCCCGGCGGCCCCGGCCCGGCCCCGCTGCGCTCCGAGCGCGGCCCCGGAGCGGCCCGGCCGAGGCGGCGAGGGACGGGCGGCGAGGGGCCGGGGGCATGGGGCGCTCCGGGAACGGGCGGACATCCCGGCAGAGGGGAGAGAGACGTGGCAGAGGGAGGAGTGAGCGGGAGATGGGAGAGATGCTGGGAGGAGGGGGAAAATCCCAGGAGAGAGGGACGAGCCCGGGAGTAGGGCAAATCACGGGACGGGGGCGGGGGTGAGATCCGTGGCAAAGGGTGGGTAGCCTTCCAAGAGGGTAGAGGCGGGGAAACAGGAAAGAGCCCTGGGAGAGGGGGGAGATCCTGGGGAGAGGGAGGAGTAATCGGGAGAAGGGCAGATCCAGGGAGACGAATAAAAGCACTGGCTACAGCCCGGGAAAGAAGGGAGCTTGGGACAAAGGGTAGCTCGGGACTGGGGAAAAGCCGAGATAGGAGGGAGAACCCAGGAGACAGGGGACAACCTGTGAACGAGAGGAGATCCGGAGTAGAGTGGAGAGGGCCTGGGAAAGCGGGGAAAGACATGAGAGAAGAGAGCCCGGTGGGGGGAGTCCAGGAGCGGAGGCTCCTGCAGGCGGACTGGGAACCCGGAGAGCCCGGAATCACGGAGTCCTGCAGGCGGGCCGAGAACGGGCGCGGGTCAGTGCGGTTCGGGAGAGCGCGGCTGCGGGGCTGGCTCCGGAGGCGGAGGCGCGTGGAAAGCGCTGCTCGGCAGCCCCGGCGGCGCTGAGAGCACAGCCCTGCCCGGGGAGGCAGCGCCACGGGCGCCGCTCGGCTTCCCAGCCCGGCCACGGCACCGCTCGGCTTCGCCGCCGGATCCGCGGCAGCTCGGAGCATCGCTCCCTGCCCGGGTCCGAGGCTCACCTGCGCCAGGTGCACCAGAGCATCGCCTCTGCCTTGACAACCCAGAGCGAGCAGTGCCCGGCAGGGACTGCAGATCCCCATTGGTGGCAGAGAAAGAAGAGCAAGGAATCTTCCATGGGAGAACCTAGGCAATAGAATGGGGTGTCAGTGTCCAATGTGTTCAGATGCACTCACAATGGTACTATTGCTCTTGCCTCAGAACATGTAAAAGAAGTGGGCAGGCACAAATCAGCAGCTGGTTGCAATATCCAGGGATCAGTTATCAGAAGAAAATGCTACGCAACTGCTGGAATGCTTAATGGATGACTGATTACCCTTTGCCAAGTAATCTGGACTTGTTATGGGCAGCATACTTATGTCTCAAAAATTACTCTAGAGATATTCTGAAGAAAATTTTGAAGAAAGGCTCATACACCCACATTTTATGCAGTTGCTGTGGGTTTGATAAATGAAATCTGCTTTAATGTGTTGATGTTCCTAAAGATATGTGGGGTTTTTTTTTCACACATGCATGCTAAATTTGAGAATCTAAGGTAAGGTCTTTTTATAGGGGATATGGAAGAGACAGGTCTTCAGCTAGCAATATGTCAGTGAGAGACAGCTGAGCGATGATTACTGAGAAGAAGAACAGCCCTGCAATAGAGGTGTGAGCTGCATTGCACAGCGCTTGCTGTGGGCCAGAGAGCACAAAGCAGGCTGGCCTGGTAGGCCTGAATATTTCTGCCAAACAGTCTGCATCTCACACCTTTGCTCGGGCTCAGTGCAGAAATGCAGGATTGCAGGCGCTTCCTCCCAGAGCTGCGTGAGGCGCTGGCTCCTGCAGATGGGCCCTGCCAAGCTGTCCCTGCCTCACGCTGGCCTCGCTTCCCCTGGCACAAGAGCCGGGCCTGAAGGAGGCTGCCCTGTGCTCCAGCCTGCCGAGCAGCCCGGCTCCCTGCCCCGGTGCCCAGAGTGCTGCACACACTGCTGACCTTTGCCAGGAGTTGCAGGGCAGCCGGCAGAAGAGGAGGAATCCTCAGGCAGCCCAGCGGCCCTCGGCTGCCCTTGGCCTTTCTCTGCTCCTGGGCACACTCCAGACGGCCAATGCCTCCAGGCTGGGCTGTGTCCAGCACGGCTGCGCTTCCCCTCGGCAGCTGCCAGCTGCCACCTGGGCTCTGAGAACAGAGGATTCACCCACTGCCAGGAACAGGCACCCAGGGCCCGGCTGCTGCCTCTTGCAGCTCCAAGGGCCTCCTTCCAGCCTGCCTCTGCAGGGGCTCAGCCCGCTCCGGCCTCTGCCGGGGCTCTGCTGGGGCTCCACCCCAGGCAAGGCCGGGCCCACTCTCACCTCCCAGGCGCTGACAGCTCTGCACCACAGGAGACCTTCCTGAGCACCCTCTCTAATCTTTCTGCTTTCTCACTTGAGCAAGGCTCTCCTCCAACCAAAGAGATTATTGCATTTTGGGATACAAATCCAAGTGGTAGGAGCCCCAATGTTCTCCAGTCACAGCTGAAGGCCTGCATCTGCACAGGGTGTTTGGGCTGCCTCATTCTTCTTTTGGTTTTGCCTTCAAATGCCATTGCCCTTTCTGCCTCAAATAGAAATACCAAAGCTGGCAAAAAACAGACCAGTGGGCCAGATTCCAAAGGCAGTGTGCTCAGGAGAGGATGAATGAAGAACATCCTTCTTCCCCACTTGCACACCATTCCAAAGACACCGCGTCACTTTCCACCTTTAAGAAACAACAGACAATTCAGAAGCAATTCTTGAGCGTATTCGCAGAGTGAGAAGGAACGGAATCTTCAAGGTGAGTTGTGGTTTCAGAAACTGTATTCATTTCCAATCCTACTCTGCAGTCCTATTAGACAATCCTACTCTAACCCTAACCTTAACCCTAATCCTAATCCCAATCCCAATTCTTATCCTAATCCTACTACTAATCCTAATCCTAATCCTAATCTACAATCATGCTGTAAACTGGTTGACGAATAAATGGTCTTGATGTGATTGTCACATTGTTGTCTCTCTCCTCTTCTTCACTGAAACAATCAGCGGCACCAGGCTGGACGCAGGCTCAGCAAATGTTACAAATGGGTGCTGCCGAAAGGGAAAAAAACCAAATCAACAAAAAATAATGGACCATGACTTTCCAAGCTCAGTGCTTCACAGGATTCCTCTGGCTTATAGAAGGATGCAGGAAGAGGACCAATGGTACCATCTACACCTCCATCTTTATGTGCCGGACTTTGCCATCACAGGCAAATGTGGCCCAGAATCCCACTCATCCATTTATCCAGGTGTCTTCATCTTGCTAGGATTTTTGCCCTGCCAGTGCTTTAGAAACGGTGCTTTCTGTCCTTGGAGTTTCTTCTTTTCAGGAATTTCTAAAGCCTCACACTGGTCCCTCTCTTTGAAAGACAGGCACTGTGCTGATTCCCACAGGGAGACAGAGCAGTGTCTACCTTTCCATGCCCTGCCCCTCGTTTGCTGGATGGCTCCTTCCTTCCCAGCAGGGCCAGCTCAGTGGCACTGGGCCCTGCAGTTCCCTCTCTGCCACACAACCCGGCAGTAACCCTGGCACAGTTCCCGTCTGCTTGAGCGTGCCAGGCAGCAGATGGGGCTGGGACAAGTCCCTCCCAGCTGTCCCTGTTTGCGTGGCAGAAACCTCTAAGGGTGGGCTGTGGGGCGCAAACCAGGGCCACTCAGAGGCTCACAGTGAGCCCCCCAAGACCCCTCCTGCCCACGGCCAAATCTCTGACCCCTAGGCTGGGACTGGCTTCCTTGGGTTCCTGCACCACCATTTCATGTCTCTGTACCCTGCATTGCTCTACTTCAATTCTTTTGCCATTAGATAAAATTGAACACTCCACCAAATGACAAAAGAGGGCGACCGAAAGAGCCAGAGGAGCTCCCTGACTCAGGAAATGCAGAGAGAGATGGAGTTACTCAGTTTTGTGAAGAACAGGCCCCAGGGGGACTTTATTGCCACTTTCCAACACTTCAGAGTGGCTTTGAAGAAAGTGGGGGACATCTTTTTTAACAGGGCCAGTTACAATAGGATGTGGGTAAATATTTTTAAACACAAATAGGATCTAATCAGAACTTGTTTACTCAGAGCATGGTGCCACGCTAACACAGGTTGCCCCAAGAGCTTGTGGGTGCCCCATCCCTGCAAGCATTCCGGCTCCAGTGGGAAAGGGCTCTGAGCAACCTGATCTCTTTAAAGATGTCCCTGCTCATTGCAGGACACTTGCACCAGAGGACCTTTACAGGGCCCTGTCAGCCCAGCCCAGTCTAGGATTCCTCACCATTTTAATTTGAAGAGCACCAAGAATGGAGGTGTGGAGGAAGGGGGCTCATGTGATGCCTTGGACTTGAGTGGAGGAGGAGCCCATCCCTCCGAGCCTGTTTCACCTGCAGCCCCTTCACATTTTACCTGCAGGAGCTCCCTGGCAGACCAGCGCTGCTCCTCGTCTCTCTGCAGGCAGCAGCTCAGGAAGTCACGCAGGCAAGGCGAGAGTCGGTTGGGCTCCTGCAGCCGTGGGGTCCCTACTGTGGCTATCAGTTGTGTAGCCTGGAGAAAAAGGAGACACCAGGCTCCACTTGCTGCTTTCACATCTCTAAGTGCTCTCCCACCTCCCTTAGTTTAACCTCTGTTCTTCAGTGGCAGTTTCTGCCCTGGCAGAGACCCAGAGATCATTTTCCTTTACCAACCAAACACCCAAACCCTGATGCAGCCACAGCTTTTTCACCATCCCGCAGATCTTGCCTTGGCAGCTGATTTCATTGGCTGACCTAGTTAGTGGGAACTACATCAGCAAAAGCACATTTGCTTCCCTAAGGATTCACACCAGCTTGAGAGGCTTTTTGGAAGAGGGACTGTGCTATACAAACTAATTTCAAGGGTTAGTACATGAAAGGCATGTCTGCAGTGCTTGTTGGTCCTTTCAGCGCACATGCCCAAGAACAAAACTCATCATACTTTTTGTGCTTTTCTTGAAAACAATGGTCATTGGAAGGAAAGAAAGGGAATCCATCAATTAATCCCCAGGTAAGAAAATCAACATTTGCAATCTCATCTTCAACAGAGACACATTTAGATGCCTGCACAAATGTATTGGGATGAAAATTCCTGCTTGGGCACAAAGGAGCCACCTGCAGCTCTGTCTCTCAGCAGTCTGAAAATTGCAGGTTCCCATTTTGCAGCAAAAGAAAAATTGTCATGGTCAGAAGGAGAGGTGCCATCCCTATGGCCACCCTCTGCTCACTTGGCTGCTCAAGTCAATGCATTAATGGTAGGCCCATGCCAGAAAGAGCCAGGAAACAAAGGGGAGGCTTTGGCAGGCTGTCCGCATCACCAGGCTCTGGCTTGGTGACACAGAGAATGTGCCTTTGTCTAGGACAGAAACACAGTGACTGAGTGTTTCAGCAGCACTGTACAAGAAGCAGAAGAGACTCAGTGGTCTTTACACTCTCATGCCCAGGTTTCAGGCATGTTTCCCAGTGAGAAGAAACTGCTCAGGGAGTTAGGCTCATCTCTAAAGACCACAGTTTTAGAAACTTTGTTGGGTTTGTGTTGCCTTCCTTCCTTTCTGGAAAGATAACAGCAGTTGTCAGATGCTTCTTTTCTGCTATTAAGGCCATCTCCACAGCCAAAGGACTGGAAGCACTTAAAAGGCAAAGGAAAGTGTTGCCTGAGAATAGAGTTTGTTTGGAGTTTCTTTGCATGTGGTAAGGCTTGAGTTCCCCCACTGCTGCAACCACAACTACAGCAGATGCTGATCTGTTGCAGGCACATTTTTAGGAGGGGTCCTTGGTGGAAGTAGTTCAGGCAGATGGCAATGGGCTTTTGTCCAATGGCACGCAGGACAAGGGACAGGTGAGAAAGAAAGTGGGATCAGTGAGTATTTGCTCCTTACCATGATGGGACTTTGGTTCCAGTAGGGAGGTTCTTGCTCTATCATTTCAATCCCCACAATTCCAAAAGACCATATGTCCACTTTGGGACCATATGGTTGACCTGTCAGCACTTCGGGCGCCAGCCACCAAGGAGTCCCGACTACCGAGCACCGTCTGCTCTGCTGAGGGCTGAGCTGAGTAGAGAGGCCAAAATCACCTGAGGAGAAAGCAAAACACTGTTTCTATTTGAATTCTGTGCAATTAGGAAAGCAAGCCAAAGAATTCCCCAGTAGAAGTGTTTGAAAATGTGCTTTTGAATCTCCTGGCACTGGCGACTTTTAAACTCCCCCCATTTTTTACACTGTCTCCAGTAGTGTCTTTTGTTCTTTGGAAGCTTTAGACTTGTAACTCCCTCCCTCGGGAAGGGACACACACAGAGCAAGGCCACTCTTGACTGCTTGTTCCTTCTCCTATCTCTGTGCACGTTGCAACTGTGCCCTCAGCTCACAGCGGGTGTCCCTGCGCTGCCACCAGCACCATTTTTGGGCAGCTGGCTGTCACTCCAAGCAGCCCCACCCCCACATCCCTGGAATGCTGCTCCTGACCAAGAATACACTGACCCAGCTTGACAGAACCATCGGTTTTGAGAAGGATGTTATCACTCTTCACATCTCTGTGGATCACATGGTTTGTGTGAAGAAAACGCAGTCCTTGCAGGCACTGAGAGAGAAAACAGAAAGAGGAGGGCAAAAATGAGTGATGTGATTTCATCCCACAAGAAAGGCAACAAAGAATCCAAAAGATTCCCTCTCCAGGGGAATGGGCAGTAATGGCAGAACACAGTGCCACTGAGAGGAAGAGCTTGCTGCTCCAACACTTGCAGAGCAGGACCTTTCTGAGGAAAGGCATGTCAACTTCTGAAAGAGCAACAGCACCTGCTGTTTTAGATTGTTCCCTGCAAACCAGCCAGGATGACTGCTGCTGCAGTGCATGTGCTCAGAAGCAAAGAGCCTTTTGGCTGCACTCCTGTCCTTGTATGCTGAGGCCTGAGAGAAACGAGTCTCTCTCTTTTTTCTTTGCTGATCATTTCAAATCAAGCCACCAACACCTTTGCTTTCACAGGCAAGGAATGCAGTGAAGACAGACTCCAGGCAAACATTTAGAGAGGCAAGGTGGAGAACAGCAAATAAAAAGACATGAGCCAGAGCAAGAATACATAAGCAGGAGAGAAGAGTACTGGCACTGAGTACAGGGAGTGCAGGGGCACTGGCGGGCCTTTCACTTGAGATGCTTTTACTTGCCCATAGCATAGCAGCAACACAGAACCAAAGCTTGGCACAGGAAATCACTGCAGGTCAGAGCCCCTGTTTCCCAGACAATCCTGCCCAAGCCCTTGGAAACACAGATGGGATTGCTGACCTCCCGACTGATGGCTGCTGCCTCATCTTCATACAGGGAGGTCATGCTGAGGATATCGTTCAGGGTGCCTCCGTCCATGTACTCCAGCACTAGCCAGAGTTCCTCACCCACAAGGTAGCTGAAAGAAGGAAACAAGGCCCTGGAGATGAGCATGCATGGCTACGTTGATTTTTGCTTCCAGGTTTCTTATTTCCAGATGCCTTTGTGACAAGGACACAATCATAGCAACAGACATTCCCTCTTGGCTGTGCATTGTTTGCAATCTGTGCAGTCTCAAGGAGACAGGCACCGCTGTGAAAAAGGAGATGTCTTAGATGGCTAACAAGTGAAAAATGCAGTTTAGAAACAGCCCAGATAAAAAACCTGTCAGGCATGGTGTTTCTGGAAAGAAGCACCTAGTCTTCCTGGCATGCCCTTCAATGGCAAAGAGTGGCAACAATCCAAGGGAAATCCATTTTAGGACGGTTCATCAGCACTTCAGAAACATGAAAAAATCAATCCTAAATAAATGTGGAGGCAGTAAACTTCAAGGCTGATGACTAAGGAAGATACAGCTGATCCAGGTATTGAAGAATTTTGGAATAATTTTCAAACTAGGTGTGCCAGGGAAGACTCATGCAGACAGGATGCACTCTCTTCTCATCCATTGGAGATGAGTAGAGAGATAGGAATAAATAAAAATTAACAGCTCTACTTTCTGCCACTGGCCAAAGTGGGTTTTTAACCTCTCATGTTTGCTGTATGTAAATGCACACATGGGACAAGACCAACCACTCACCTGTCTAAATAATTCACAACATTGGGACTCCTGTACCTCTTCATGATTTGGATTTCATTAACACTTCGTTCCATTCTCCTATGTCCTTGAATATCTATTTTCTTTATGGCCACCTAAAATGACATTGAAAATCAGTAACTTGAGCAGTTGGTGGCAAGAGACAACAACGCACCTGGAGGAAGTGATTTTGCAATGACACAGCTGAGCTGTGC
Organism: Melozone crissalis; assembly: GCF_028551555.1. NCBI lineage: Eukaryota > Metazoa > Chordata > Aves > Passeriformes > Passerellidae > Melozone > Melozone crissalis. The sequence continues at coordinate 12,107,241 of NW_026535783.1, read as the reverse complement.
CAAACTGCCTGGTGATTAGGCACTGCAGTAATTAGGAACTGACATTCCAACAGCCCATTTCTCTGCTGCCTTGGGGGCCAGTTACAGGACACGTGGGGCCACTGACATTTTGCCTTGTCCACTTAGTAGCAGTTGTGTCTCAACTATCACCCACAGACGTCTGACCACAATCTCTGCTGCTCTTTCTAGGATTCACAAGAAGTAATCAATGCCTTAATACTCTGTGGATAAACCTTGGGCTATAGGCAGGGCTTAGGGCATTTAGGGCACCTTGCAGATCTCTCCCTATGTGCACTTGCCAAGTGCAGCACTGCAGGTGGCTAAGGAACTACCAGTAATTTTCCGATGGATTTGCTGGCAGCCAGAATCGAGAATTCAGGACTGTGAAGCTGTAGCCCCAAAGAGCAGGGAGGTGCTCTAAGGCACCACCTTTGTTTTAGCAATGGAGAGCAAGTGAGCGCGTCCTTGTCTGAAAGGAAGCGCTGCCCTGCGTGCCTGCCTTCCGGCAGCTGAGGAGGACAAAGTGCCAAATGTATTTTGCAGGCTGGCACCAGTCTGTGCTTCTTGTGCCTTTTCAGCACGGCTCTAGCCAATGCTCCATCCCCAGCTCACACCAGAGGGGAAAGCCCCTCAAGAGCAGCAGAGTCTGCAGGGGCTGTTGATATTTACCTCTCCTCCTGAGGCAGTGTCGAGTGCTTTAAACACCTCTCCAAAACTCCTAGAAACAAAAGAGAAGCAGAGAAAGGAGAAGCCATTTAGATCTTGCAGTGAAAGCCAGCACACACGGGAGATCTGTGCTGTAAATGCCTAAAACCTGCAGGACACTGGAAGCATGGAGATGTCCTTGACAATGCCTTCTGAGCACACTTAGAAATTCTGATCAGCTCTGACAATCTAAGCCCAGTGCCTGAACACATTTGCAGCTTGTCTGACTTCACGCCTGATACGTATTCCACCAGCAAAACACTTGATACATAGTTATGTAAAATTAGCATTGCTTGGACTCACCCACTGCCAATATTTTCCAGTTCAATGTATTTGATGATGGGATTTTCCATCTTCACCATTCTCCCTGAGGGAAACAAAATGCAAGATGTTCACTTTAAAGCAGAGATCCCACCTTCTCGGAGATACATAAGGCAGCCCCACTGTCTGGGGCTCTGAGCCCTCCCTTGGTTAGCCAGCTCTGAGCTGGCTAATAACAACAGGGACAGGTGCTGGAACAACAAGAAAAGAACAGCACATCCACAGCACAAGTCTGGCTGGCACAGAGACTGATTTCTTGCATCCTTTGAAGTGAGAGACCTCTTGACAGCAGAGGAGTCTCCTCTCAGAGGAGACTGAGACCAGAAGAGAATACCTACCAAGGCAAGTAAGTTTGTCATCTAGAAACATTGAGGAGAGCTGGAACTAACAGCGCATTTGTTTTCTTGCAAATAAAGACTGCGAGATTTAGAAAAGGTTTCCTACTTGCTAAGATTAAATGCACCTGGACATCCAGAATCAATTGCTCTGAACAGATGTTAAGTTCAGAACAGGAGGAATATTGCCAAGTGTTCCCATCTTTTCCACCTTGCAGCAGTTTCCCAGAAGAATGCCTCGGCGTTTGTAAACCAGAGCAGCTCATGCTAGAACCAATTGCGACGGGGCTTTCAGCATCAAGACCCTCACCATTTATGAGCAGGCTGAGCTCGAAGACGCCCTTGTCCGTGCCCTGCGTGAAGAACACGCCGCTTCTCTTCACCCTGACAGCGCGGATCAGTCGCTCCCATTGCACTCGCCCTCTCGGCACTGCACATGTCCCCATCTTCCCAACTCAGCACGGCGGGCACGGGCACAGAGGACAGCAGTGCTCCTCAGGCATCCCCGTGACACAGAGAGCTGCCCAGAGCAGATGCTGACCCTCTTGTGAGTCCAGGCCGTGCGAGGCAGAAGCCGGCCCAGAGAAGGGGCTGCAGCCTCAGGCAGCTCCGTGCTGCAGCAGCCGGGCAGCAGCGGGACCCTCCCAGCTAAGGGAGGCTCCAGCCTCTGCAGTCCCTCCAGCCCCCAGGGGCAGGGCAGCGACCACAACAAGGCTGGCAAAGCCCAAGCATGAGCACTGAAGGGCACTGATGGGAAGAAGCCAGAGTGAGCCTGAACCCTGTACAAGCTTTTGCCCCCATTCAGGACACAACAGGATGGGCTTTGAGATCAGCCCCACCGAGGTGTGGATCAGTGCCCTTTTTGTCCCAACAGGTGATGGTAGACACAGAATCCACTGGGCTCTCTTCTCAACTCTACCAGGTCTTATCTGAGAGCACAGCACTGGCAGCTGTTACAGGCAAGAAGCAGATTCATTGGGTTGTGCTACAGAATCACAAAGGGCTTGTTTTGTTCTCCTAGAGACTGATCTCAGCAGGGCATCTACCAGTGGCTAGAACCCAAGCAGTCACAGCCTTCTGCTGATGCAGGAACAATTCCTGCTTCTGCCTTCGGCAGAGAGGGAAGCCCAGGCAAACTCCAGCCAGTCTAAGCTGCCCTCAGAGGCAGCAGGAACACCCAGAGCTCTCTCTTGCTGCCTTGGAGCAAAGCCAGCACTTCTGTGACACTGAAGTGAGGAGAACCCTTTGGTACAGCTCTGCTGACATGTGCACACAATACACTGTCCCTCAGGTAAGAAAGATAGCAGACGTACTGTGTTGCTCCAGGGAGTCACCCGCCATCTCCAGTTGCTGAGCAGCAGCTGGGTCAGCACGGGAGGTGAACCAAGTGCTCAGGCTCCACGTCTTCGGCTGGGGAGCAAAGGCTCCTTGGGACGGCTCTGCTGCAGCAGCTTCAGTGTCAGAGTTGGTGTAGATCTGAGAGAAGAAATGAGTTGATGTCAGGAAGGTGTGGCAGAGATTGCCCTGAAATGCAAGAGAGATTGCCATTTGAAATGCAAGCCCTTAGGAAGCTGCTGTCAGCCACATGCAGAGCTCTTCAACTGGATTGCTTTGGATGTCCACTTGTGAAACCAAATGCTCAAAACCAAAGGCTGGTTTTACTCAAGTTCATAGCCACTTTCTTGTTCTAAAGGATGACTGCAGCAACAACTGCTCCACTTCCTCCCAAAGACTCCTTTCCCCCTCCTAGGTCTGCAGATATATTTGCAGCTCCGCATTCTCATGTTCTACCTCCTGCCATGAAATTCTCTTTTTCTGCACCTTCCTTGGGACGTGCTTATCCTGCAGCATCTCTGGATGGTACAGTTCCTGGGCCTCATGCCAGCTTCGGGGCTCTTGGTTGCCCGTCATTTGCTGGAACTCGCTGCAGGCTGCCAGGTAGGATGGTGAACCTTCCACCTGAAGTCAAACAGAACAAAGCAGTCAGAGACTACAGCTTGTCCCTGTCAGCCAGGAGTCATTGGCTGGGAAGAAAGGACGGGAGCAGATTCACAAGGGATACAGACAGCTTGTAGCTCGTATTCCAAATCTATGTGAATGACCATGTTCACCTGCAAAAACACCTCAAGAAACAAGGTCACCTGGAAGAAGCCAGCAGGAGTTCATTGGGATGACTGCTGGCTAAATGGCCAAGGGAGTAATGCCACTGTCTAGAGCATCAGCTGAGATTCAGCAGAGCAGGAAGTGTCCTTGAGAGCAGCTCTGACAGAGGCCTCATCAGGATGGCACTCAGAGGCAACACCCCACCCCCCTGCTGCTCTGCACTGCAAAGGCAAGGAGGGCAGAAACCACCCCTTGGGTGACTGCAGTGCCTATTGATATTTCACTCGCTTTTCTAGAGCCTTTTGCTCCTGAAGGAGGCAATTAATTTTCTCTTTGATCATTTTAATTTTTTCGTCTGGCCTCTTCTTCCTTGCCTTGATCCTAGCCTCAGTTTCCTGCAGCTGTGCCGGCACCTGTTTGTCCATGTTCTTTAAACAACAATGGAAAGGACTCTCTTTCATGAGTGGAGTGGCTGCCATTCTTTCATTCACCTGTTTTTGTTGACTGTCCCTCTGCATAGGGAGATTCTTCTCCTCTTGGATGTCTTCATTCCTTCTCTTCACTGCCATGTCACTCTGAGCTTCGGGCAGCTCTGCTTGTGGTTCTACCTGGATGTTCTGTGCACACAAATGCAGAGCAAGTGACTGGGAGCTGCCATCAGACTCAGCGGTTCCCTCTTTTAGCCTCAAAATCACATTGATTCAGCCACTTCTTTCTGCTTCCCTACCCACATCTGCTCCCAATGTAACCCTCCTGTCCCAGGGCTGATCTCTTCAGATTCCAAGGCTCTGTGCTTCCAGTGCCTGTGGGATTCCTGGCCTCCTCAGTCCCAAGAGCTGTGGTTTATGGCCTTCTTCCTACCCTTCCCTCTGTGCCCTGGCCAGTCAGGCTTACCTGGCCTTTCTCCTGTGGCACTTCCACCTGCTGCCCGAGCTGCTCTTCCTGCTCTCGGGCTGGGAACAGCTCTCCCTGAATCTGGCATGGTGTCTCTGATGAAGCACTCTGCTCCTGCTCTCTCTCTAGAAGCACCTGCACAGAAAGCAAGAGAAGATGGGTTTCAGCTTCCCATATGACCTTTATGGGCCAAGACGCAAAGACTGCTGGGTTCAAACGTTCCCAAAGCACTGGGCTGCTGCTCTGCTGGGTCATTCTCTGTTTGAGGGGAGGTACAGATTCCAAAGTGGCCCTGGCCCTACAATCAGAGGCCATCTGGGACTGAAGCTGCAAGAGCCTCTCAGGCAGCTGACAGGGAAGGTGTGGCATTTCTCAAGGGTCTGGTGAGGGCCTCCCTCTGCTTGTGCCATATCCTGTTTGTCTCTCCTGAAGGGATGCATTTAGGTGAGCATTGCATCTTCCACTGCTTTGGAGCAGAGCCAGGAAGATTCAAATAGATAGATAAATAGACAGATCTTACTTTTATAATCTCTCTTTACTATACTGTGGGATTTACATCCTTTGAATGGAGAGAGATATAATTTTCTCTGCTAGGTATTTTTTAAGAGAAGGCAGTGAGAAACTTAGAGAAGAAGAGAAAACAATTATTATCTCTACTTGCTGTTCTTGTTGTTTAGTACATGAAGAATGTGTATAGTGATTGTTTACTGAAAGTGATTTGTTAATTGCATTTTAGGGATAGTTGTTTAGATTGATTAGGTAATTAGATAAAAGACTGTATGGAGACAGTCACTAGTTTTTCTTTAGTATCTTTTTAGTATAGTATTTCTTTAGTATAGTTTTAACATAGTACTAGTGTATTATAACGTAGCTTAATGAAGCATTTGTTTAAACTTCTAATTCACAGAGTCAAAGCACATTTTTTGCCACGTGGGGGTCACCCTGAATCAATAATGTCCTTTCTGTCGCTACACACATCAACAGTCGGTAGCAGTGCCCCAATCAGAAGCCATCCTGAACTTGCTCTCCTGTTGCTTCAGTAACCCACACTCTTGGGGATTCTGGAGCATGTGGGTCTTTATGGAATGCAATCAGACTCAGAGCACTGCACTAAGAACTGCACTCTTTGTGCATGTCTGCTCGGGCAAGTTCTTCTCTTGCACTTGACCACAATGATGGTGCTAAAGTGGCTGGAATCAGAAATGCAGCCCAGCCCTTCCCACCTCCTCTAATCTCTGAGGGCCAGCTGGAATTTAAGCGGATTGATTTCCTGCTCAAGGCCCAAACACAGCACACACTGATTCCCTGGGCTGCCAAAAGACATGGGAGCCGTTGACTGGAAAATGATGGGCAAGCCCTACTGGCTGGTCTGGCGCCAGAACAGCTCATTCTGCACCAACATCCCTGCCCCGAACTATGTGTTCTTGTGCAAAAATACTGCATTATCCAGAACTGCCTCCTTGAAAACTAAAATTCTAGGAGAATTTCTGCTGTTGCTGTAAAAGTGCAGGAAAGACTGAGACAAAGCTCCCTTGCTCCCTGGAGAAGGAGAAATTGCACCAGGGTTTTCTTTCTATCAAACAAACAAATAAACAAAATACGAAAGTGTTACTCACACCAGTGTCTAAAGCACTTGGATGCAGTGAGGGGATGTCTGGAAGGGAAACAGGCCTTGCGCTGAGCTTTGGATCTATGGATCTAAGGCAGCGATTTATGGAAGTCCGCCTGAAGGTGCCTCATGAGCCCCCCCATTGTCCAGGCTAAAGCTCCCTCAGCACCTCCTCCCTGGCCTTGTGCTGCACCCCCTTGCCCAGCTCCCCTGTCCTTCTGTGCACACGCTGCAGCCCCTCCATGACTTTCTGCTCCCCAGGGCCCACAAGTGCACACAGCACTCCAGCTGTGGCCGCAGCGCTGCCCAGCACAGGGCCACACTCACTGCCCTGCTCCTGCTGCCCCACTGCTGCTGGCACAGCCACCATGCCCTTGGCCTTCTTGGCCCCCTGGTCACACGCTGCCTCATCTTCAGCTGCTCAAGGCTGCCAGCCCGGCATCCTTTTTGCCCACGCAGCTCCCCAGCCACAAAGGTGCCTATTTGACTTCAGATACAGCAGGCACCATTGCAACATGGCCTTCCTGTTCTACCACCTCATGTTCCAAGTAGATATTAGCCACTGCCCCTTCTCACCAGTGAGGGCTCCTTGCTGAGCTCCACGTGGCCTCTGGGCTCTGGGTGCAGCCTGTCCCCGCACTCGCTCAGCAGGTGCCTGGACACAACCGATAGGGCGCTGGCAGTATGCTTGTTCAAGTGCAGACCCTGCAAGGCTGTGACAGCCTCCGGCCTGCCCTCAGCCACTGCCCTGACAGAGTCTGCTGCTCGCTCCGGTGAGGCTGAGGTGACATCAGCCCCTGCCTGCAGCTCAGCCGTACCCTCGGTTGTTGCGGCGCTGGTGTTTCTGCGCCCAAGGCCCAGGAACCTCCGCAGTATCTGCAACCGAAAGAAGGGCAGGAAGAGAGGAACGTTCCGTGGCCTGCTCCAAGCGCGGCGCTGGGCCAAGCAGTGCCAGCAGGCTCAGCCAAGGTGGGGAGGGCCGCAGGTACCTGTGCTGGTCTGTGGAAGCAGCCGCAAGTGGGATCCCGCTCCAGTGTCCCATCCTTGCCCGCATCTGGCAAAGAGCAAATGCAGCCAGAGATGAGGGGCTGCGGGAGAAGCCGGAGAACATGGCCTAGCCATGCACTGCCCAGGCAGGGACAGCCCCCGGCTACCCAAAGGACCAGAGCACGGCCAGCAGGGGCAGCCCCAGCCCCTCTTACATCCTGTCTTTGGGGACATCCATAGGGGCAGGGATGGGGATGGGGCAAGGGCGGCCACAGGCACCAGCCCAGCGGCCCGGCCCTGCCACTCACCGTCCTGCACTGGCTGCAACTTCTCCGGCTCTGCAGGCTGCTGTGCTGGGGAGGCTGCAGGCCCTTTCTTTTTCTTGCCCCGAAGCACCCTGAAGAGCCTGAGCACTCTGCCTGCCATTCCGCTTTTTGGCCTCTAGGGCACCTTTGAGCCAGATGACTGGGAAAAGCTGTGATTGAGAAAGTCCCGCAGTCTGGCCACAAGGCCAGCCGCAGGAGAAATGGCTTGGAAAACCTGGTGGGTCAGTGACGAAAGAGCTGGCTGTGTGGGGCTCCTCACAGCACAGCTCTGGCACGTCCTCTCCTCTCACGTGCACCGAGCACTGTGGCGTTGCTTCGTCACCGCCAGCAGCCACTTCACCACGTGTCACAAAGGGCCCTGTTCCATTCCGTTCCATGGTAACCGTGCTGTGCCGTGTCAGCAAGGGCCCTTGGACACGCTGCCAAGTTCTCTGGGGCTACCCCAACCCTGCCCCAAATGCCTCTGATTGGAACAAATCCATTGCCCCAAGTGTCTAAGATTTCCTGGGACACACCAAGCCCAGCCAAGTGCTCAGGGGAGGACTCTCCACGGTGCCAGGCCAGCACAGCCCAGCTCACTGCTGGCTCTGGAGCAGAGCAGCTTCCAGCAAGCACGGGGCAAACACATCTTGCCAAGAGTTAAAACTCACCAGATAGGGGAGGTGGCATGAATGTGTGCATCAAGGCCTTTGAATTCACAGCTCCCCAAGACAGCTTTGGGGCACTTGGCTGGACAAAGAGGATCCGGCTCAGACCTGTGCTCAAAGGCGGGCAACAAACCCTGCCGCAGGTGCTTGGCTTGGTCTCTGCAGGCCCAGGCAGATGCCAAAGCTGCTCTTCACATCCTTCCCCTGTCCCTCAGCCAAGTGCGAGGACTGAAGGAAACACAGGAAGTCAAATGGAGACACTTGCACCTGTCTCATTGGGGGCTCCTGGGGAAGCAGTTTCCTTGGCAATCAAGCCCCTCTCTTCCAAGGGCACTCCCCAAATTTGTACATTTCCTGGGCGACACCAACCCACCCTTAAGTGCGGGGTGTAGAGGTTCATGGGCATCACACCATAACCAATATGATCCAGTGAAGCTAAATTTATTATTCCTAAAAAGACTCTATTTATAATAAATCTCTACTGTCAACGCCTCTCTACCTAATATATGATTGGTTAATCCTAGCTGTTCACACCTCTAAAATAGAATGCTGATTGGATTATCTAAGTTTTCATGAATCTTGCTGGGGTTGTATGGCCCCCCCCATGGCTCACTTTCCCAAGCTTGCTGACAAACGTGCTGAGTCCTGATGACTCTTCTTCTTGCGTCTTCTTCAAGGATATACCGACCCCATTTCTGAATATGTCCATAATTCATTCTTTGTGAACGTGTTCATTCTCCATTATTACAAGCAGGCTGGATTGTGCATCGGCTGAATACGGCCGTTGTCTTGCAAAAACTCCTCCACCTGCAAAATATCTTCAACAGTTCCCCGCTTTTGTTTTTGCACAAGCCAGACTGATTTAAAAGCACGGTCAATTTCTTTTTGCACACAGCGTAGTAAGCAAAGCACTATTAGCAGAAATGAAAAAAGAATGAAATACAAAGCCAATAATATGTAAGATTATTTATTCATTACATAGCCAAGAATACCTAATACCAAAGCATACTAAGTCCTTGAGCCAGCCTCTTATTTCCCAGGATTTTAGCCACTCATCCAAAGAATTCAAAACAACTGTCAGATTTATCACCTTCTCCTTAAGCAATGACACTTTCTTGTCCATAGATTCAGAGTGCTCAGAGATATTCATGCAACACATCCCTTCAAAATCTTCACACCCATCTCTCTGTGCTGGCAACAAAAACACTATTGTAGCCCTATCCTGTAATACAGCGTGGCGTATGCTACCTGCATCAGTGGTAAGCTCATTCAGTATTGCAGATGTAATGTTAATTGGTTTGTCTGTCCAACAAGCCAATTGTTTGAATTGTGTAAGGGCCTGTGATGAAGCTACTCCTGGTGTAAAAAGTGATGCCAGTATAACCACAGGCATATTCTACAATTCTACATTATCCTTACAGTCTGAGCCTAATAGATGCACACTATGTTTTGGACATTGGAATTTGTGCCTGATGTCAAGCATCTGTTGAATGCTAGAGGCAAACAGTGTCAATTTCCCAAAATAGCACAGTCCTTCTCATGTCTCTTTCTCAGGAATCGCAGGCTAAGTTTAATCTCCACAAATGAGAAAAACTCCAGGAGGTGACATCCTTGCAGATTTTGGTTTTAGGGATACAACCATGTCCAATTGGCACAGTCTGCCGTGGTATTGTAATACCAGGAAGAAACAGGAGATATCCAAGTGCCATCATCACCGGGGTTTCCTGATTTCTCCCTAATCAGCTCTTTACCCCTGTGGTACTCATAGAACAAACAGTAATTTCCTGGAACTGATGCCAAAATATCTAATTCCTGTGGTCACTGACTTGTAGTATTTAAACCTTGAACGATTGTAAATGCCTGAATTCCTAACGGATTTCTAGGGATGCTTTGTTTTTCACACCAAATTTCTGTGATCATCCCATTTTGATTAGTGCACCAATTTGAACAGGCCTTACTTAAGTTGCCATAAATTTGAGCTCTGGTCTAATTTCCCATTTCGTCCATTGAGTCTAAAGGAATTCCAATGAAACAGGTGCCTAATGGATCTGAAGGTGGAGCTAGTGATAGGCAGAAAGATTCCTGCCTTGTTCTGTTAGCCTATGTAACCTTCATGTTAGCTCGCTGCTCCATCTTGTATACCCCCTGCGTTTCCTTAATCACTCCACTAAGCAACATTGTTAATATTTGCCAGACTGGTGCCTTTGTCACCCTTGTGGTCCGTCATGCCTGCGCTTTGCCCAAACTGCTTTAGCTTGTTCTCACGCCAAATCTCTTAAGTGATGTGTTTGTGGTATTGCTATTCTTCCTCTACATTCTGTAGCTAGTATCTTGCTCTCTAGCACAATTTGATTTACTACAGCAATTAAAGGAAGTTTAAACTGCAATTGCAGCAACAATCTTTGTTTCTATATTTCTATCAAAGATACATCTTAGAGAAAACTCTGATATCTTCGTGAGTTATGCCTTAAAAATTTAGCTAATGCCATTCTCGGGGTACTAGTGTTAAGTGTGTAAGAGCAGTTATTGCATATTAGGTTGATAGGCTTAAATTTTTGCTTTTCTCCTCGGACCACTACGCAATTATGTTCTTCACAAATTTCTCGCCAAGTTTTTTAGTTACACTTGATACAATGAACCTTAAGCCATGGCTTACATGCACAACTATGCAGATACCAAGAATTTTCTATCTGATTTACAACTTGTGAGGGAAGTGAAGGTCCACGTGGCTGGAATCCAACAAATGCCTTTATCTGTAAGTAAGCACATAGAACTTCTTCCTCTTCATTTCACTGTAGCTGGTCCTTCCCACACCCCTGCTGCTGGACTTTTGAACATGACCTGAATGCCGTCAGGCAATTCCTCCCTTGGATTATGTGTGAGGGCATGATGCACAAGAATACGTGCATCTTCCCTGTCTCCTGTTGTTCCGAGGTAATTAGGCACAAAATTGGCTTTAGCTGTTTTTTCCTCAGGGGATAACCCTGGAGTTCCCCCTTTTTGTTTTTGCAGCATGTCCTTGAACATCTGATGGGCACGCTCAATAATTACCTGTCCAGTAGGATTGTGAGAAATACCTGTGTCACGTCAAATACCCGATAAATTACAGAAACCTTTGAATCTTAAGGAACATGAAGCAGAACTATTGTCATTCTTAATTGCTAAGCGGATACCTAATATGGCAAAGAAATTGAACAAATATTTCTCAACATGACGTCTCACCTTTTAAGGGAGTAGCCCATAAAACACAAGCATAGGTATCAATGCAAACATGTACAAATTTTTCCTGACCAAATTCTTATACATGAGTTATATCCAATTGCCATAACTGCAAGACCTGAGTACCCCTAGGGCTAACACCATGCCTAAACCAATGCCATCTTGTTGACCGGTCAGGACAGGATCACGCAATACTAGAAGCATCAGTAAAGGGAATAGCAAATTGTTTACCTAACATTTTTGCAGATTGATGAAGAAATGCATGGGAAGATTTGGCCTGTCAGCCTGTACCACTTCCCTGTCACCTCAGGGCCACCATGGCCCTCGGCTGCCCCACAGCCCTCAGCCCCAGCAGCAGCTCAGGGTCAGCGTCCCTTCGGCGCCACCGCCCCCTCAGCCCCCTCAGCCCCCTCTGTCTCACCGTCCTTCAGCAGCTCCTCAGGGGACAGGGCCTGGGGCCAGCGGCAGCTCCCACCGCTCCAGGGACAGCCGGGGCTGGAAGTGCTGCTCCGCCCGGCCCGGCCGCCTGCTCGGACCCAGCACAGGGACAGGGGACACAGGGGATACCGGGGCAAAAGCAAGAGGTGAAAAAGGCAGCCAAGGGGGGAAAGAGGTAAAAATGCAGCCTAGGCTTACACAGCTCAATCTATGCATCTAAACTTCCACATACCTCTAACTAAATAACTAAGCATATTTCTAGATCTATATCTAAGCATCTAAATTTAAGCATCTAAATGTAGGTGCCTAAATGTAGGCATCTAAATGTAACTCTATTAATGTATAAATGTAGATCTCAAAATCTAGAAATGTAACTAATTCTATCCCATCTAGAACAATAGAGATCAATTTAACTATATAGATGTATATATATGCACATATAAACAGACCTCTGTAAATCTATAAATGCAACTATATGGATATAGAAAGAGAGTTGTAGAAATCGATAATTCTATGTGTACACTAAGGGATTCCACCCGTCTGATGCTCACAGGCTCTCCCTCTGGTCCTTCTTCCCATGCAGGGCAGCCCTCCTGACAAGGCAGATCAGCTGGAAGTCTGGGAAGCAAAGGGAACACTGGGTCAATATTGGCCTCTCTGCATCATTTGTCTCTTTGGAAGTAACTGTCCTTCTATCAAAGTCTGTAAAAATGAGCCAAAAGGCAAAATCTCACTTGGCAATTTGAAGCCTGCTCCTCAAAGAGCCAGACTCCTTCCAAGAGTTTATAACTTCTGAAGTTTTGAAATATCCCAATACACTGAAAGCCCTCAGTGTATTGGGATACTTTCGCAGGGCCAAGGGCCCCCATGAGAGCTTGAAACACAGACAGAGCCAGCTGCCACAAAGAAGCCCAGCCTGGTTCTTTCTCTGTGCTGGCAGAGACACCTCAGTCCTCACTGAAATGGCTGAAGCTAAAGGTGCTGGCAGCTGAGTTATGAACTAGCACCGTTCCCTGCCATCCACAACCTGCCCTCTGCAGTGAGCCACAGCTCCTCCAAAACAACCACCAGCTCTGGGATGAACAGCTGGGTGACAAATGACCACGTAATATTGGCTTAGGCATTTATGTATTAGCTTATGGATGTTGTTAGTGATTATAGGTATTTAGAAATAGCTTCAGTTAGAACTCTTTTAGCTGCTTGTAATATAACAGAATCTATCAGCTTAAGTTTGCACTGCTTTGCTCATAGAAACAGTAGTGTAATGAATATAATATCTATGCATCACAAATGGAAACAATTGTGTGATGAATGTATTGTGTTATAGACCCTAGCAAAACATAATGGGAAAAAAGGCTTGTGTGTAACTAAAACCAGTGTAAGGCTGTCCACTGACCAACCTGTCCAAGGGATAAAATAATCCTGACACAAGGCAGAGCACCAGAGGACAATTAGAGAACATCATGTGAAATTTAGAAATTTAGGGAGAACCTACTAAAGCCTTATCAGAGGATGTGAAACAGCAGGAAGGAGACACAAGCAGAAAAAAAATATGTTGACATGATGACACGTTGTCATGCAGTAAACCTGAGTGCGAAGCAGTCAAAATAAGGAGTTCCCACAAGATCAGAAAATTCCCAAGAATGCTTGAAAAATTCATGAAACACATGAATATACTTGCCTCTCAGCAAAGTAACACCATAAAGCTAACACTGACACTTAGCACCAGGTGTTGTTTGGGTGTTAGCCCCGAGCACCACAGTGCTGCAATTATTGTGTTTTTTCAACCTATTAGTATTAAACTTTTAATAATTCTAAGCAGTGAATTCTGTTTCTCACAGCTGTGAAGGAAAGAGCTCCCTAACAGGACTGCAGGCAGCACCAGCTTTGCTCAAGGATGCAGACCCAAAGTGCTCTCTCTCTCCTTTAGTTCTCACTAATTTTAAGGGGTGATTTCAGATTTTCGTTGAGCTCCTGGATTTGTGACTAATGATTTCCTTGGCCTCAGAGCTTCTGCTGCTTGTATTTTTAATGTATCTCACTACAGCTATCAGCAGAGTGGCACTACATGGATTTAATGCTTGGAGACAAAATGCTCAGATTTCTACACTGACCTTTTGCTGGGCTTTTCCTCTCTTGCTTCAAGAGTCACTCAGGGTTGCCTCCAGAGCACTGACATCCTGCAGCAAACTTATCCCCACGGACATCAGCACAAAACTGGGACACCTGGCTTGGTGACACAACTGCCACAAGGTCAGGTTTATTCCCTGCTCTCTTGCCCCAGCAGAGGACTCAGTGTCAGAGCCTCTGGAGAAGCGTGGAGGGCAGGGCTCAGGCAGGTTGTGCCCGTGCACGATTTGAACTCAAGGCACCAGGAAGCACCAAGCCTGCAGACAGGAACTCAACCCTTCTCATCTCCCTCACTGCCAGAGGCAGGCTCAGAGCAGCCATCTCACCCCTCTCTGAACCAGTGGGACCTCTGTCCTTACCAAGCTCCTCGCGGTCCTGGGAATTGTTCCTGCAGCTCTCGGTGCCAGGCAAAGCTCCCTCTGCTGCAGCTCTGCCCACAGGCTCCCCTCCTGAAGACTCAGGGGTAACAATAATATTGCCCTTGAAAGAGAAACAGAAAGGAAGAAACCCTTCTCACCACTTAGACAAAACACCTGGTCTAACAACTCCATGGCTCACACACTTCATCCCTTCTTCCTAACAACAACTCTGGGCCCCAAAGCCCTTCAACAGTCAGAAAAATTGACTTCTCAAACACAGTCCAAAAGCTGTCAGAGCTGACAGTGTTGAACATGGAGGTGACACTGAACACATGGAATGGCTGATAAGCAGGAGTCCTGCCAGCTCCTGGCAAAGGGATGTGCTCTTTCCTCCACAGCCCTGAGCACAGCAGTCTCATCCAGGCTGCAGCTTGGCAGGGACAGCATGGGAACACACATCTCTTCCCACAGAGATGCCTAAGAGCAAGGGGAAAGAGCTCTGCAACATGGACAGCAAGACTGGCGAGTTTGCCCAGCTGAGGATTTCCCAGATGGAAACTGGACTGCAGGCAGCAGCTTACTGAGAGGACAAGAAAGCTGCAGCTGCAGCCCAGCCCCAGCCACGGCTCTGGGAGCTCCCACACGCACGGCAGGGCTCACACAGCAGCAGCAGCTGCAGCCCAGCCCTTGCTTTGCCTTGGCCCCTCCACCCGAAAGAGGCACAGCCCACATCTGCTGCTGCAACAGAGGCACCTCTGGCGTGCCCCTCCCGGCCCGGGACACTGGGCCTTCAGTGCCACTTCTCCAAACACTCTTCTCTTCTTTCCCATCAAACAAAGCCTCTTAGAACCTACAAACCTTCCACTTCCTCATCACAAATGCTCCTGCATCAGGGGTTCTTCCCAGGAAAAGGAACACCCAAACTTGGCCAACACAGCCTCACACCTTTCCATCCTTACTCATGGATGACATTTTCATTCCCTCTTCTTTAGGAAGTCACGCTTTCCCAGGAAAATCCTTCCTTGTCCATTCACAGCTGAACTCAAGAAGCTTTGCCTTCTCAGCCATGCAACAACATTCACAAGTTCTCAGTCCAGCCCCTTTCTTCCCTGCCGAATGCAGTTGCCCAAGCAGAGGGAGAAAACATCTCCTCCAGTGTCTCAAGCACCATGTCCAGATCTGGCAGTGGCAATTCCTCTTTCCCAGGAGTATTCCACAGCCAGCTGTGGCTGTCCATGCTGCAGAACCTGCACTGGCAGCTGGAGTGCTGGGGGCTGAAGTGTCTGGCCTGGCTGCAAGAATCCAAACACATTGGTCAGGCTCCACAATGTGTCTTTGGGATGCAGAGCTCTACTGCTGCCTTGGATCAAACATCACAGGAAGCACACAGCAACCTCCATTCCAGAAATGTATTCAGACTTCCCAGGGGATTGAAGGAGTGAGTTCTTGCTCTTAAAAATATTTATCCGAATTGTCGTGTACATAGTTAAAAGCATGGACTTGAAATCTGGTATAGACACACACACAGAGACACACACACACACAAACACCCTAGAATCACAGCTTTGTGCATCTTCCCAGCAGCTTTGGGATTTGGCTACATTTGGTTTCTCATCACAAAAGACCACAGAAAATGGATTCACCCAGGAAGAGCCCAGATCTGTAGACATGCATGCTAAACTTGTACTGTGAGTTTCTTCTATAAACAGCCATGAGGGTGAGGCCATATTCTTCAGCTGCAGCTGTTGTGGGGCACACAGAGCTCATTTCAATGGCATGGCTTGATTTGCAGGGCAGACAGTCCTAAACATCTGCAATGTCCCATCAGAGTCCCAGTTTGGCTTCATTCAAAGAAAGAGGAGAGTGCACCTAACACTGACCACTTGTTAGGCAATATCTTTCACCGTGCCCTTGTACCCCTGCAGAGAGTCTGTCTACAAAATGCCCAGAACACCCTCCAAATCTGCAGTGAGGACAGGAAAATGAGGCAGAGAATCTTTCTGTTTTCAAGGTCCCCCTTCCTAGGCAACTGGACACTTTCTACCTGCTTCTCACTTGAGATCTACCCATGATAGAGCACTGCAGGAAAACACTTGAAAGGGTCATTAACCAGGAGCTGCTTGGAAAGCAAGGGTAGAAGCTCTTTCCCTCCCTGATGGGCTGCGCGCTGGCAAGTGCTGCTCTGAAGATGTGCAGCTGCTCCTCTCTGGAGAGGCCATGGAAGGGCTGTGATGGTGTCGATGGGTACCAGAGGAACGATGAGCTCAGGTTGGCATTTAAGCTCCATGGGAACAAGCAGAATGAAGAGCTCACAGTGAAGATGAAATCTGCCTGTTCCTGGCTTCTCTGATGAAATGCCAAGAAGTCCAGATGAAGCAAACACCTTCCCCCAAGAAGCTAGGAAAACCTCAGAATCCTGAGCACCTGCACTTAGCCTGGAATGGTGTGGAGGCAGCTCTAAATGCTCAGGTGAGGCAGCACTGAGGTCCTGGTCTGAGAGCGCTGCGTAGCAGTGAGGGAAGGAAAAGGGAAGCAAAGGGAAGGCTGGGTCACTATTGGTCTTTGGGTGTGCTTCCCTTGGCAGCAACTGTACTTCTGTCAGGGAAAACAAAAGCTCCCTGAATTGTTAAAACTGAAAATCATGGACAAAGACTCTCTAACTAGTCAAAGTAAGAAAGTGGTATGTTCATTACGCTGATGGCTGGCACAGGGGAGGGTCATTCCTGAAATCCGTGACCGCTGGCCAGGGTCGGCTCAGCACGGCACAGCACAGCAGGTTCCAGCAGGACAGGGAAGGGCAAGGCAGGCAGGGAGGGGCAGGGCAGGGCACTGGGAGCAGTGACAGGTTCTGTCCCCACGCTGCATCCCATGCCTGGGTAACCATCGGAGACAGAGAGGAAGGACATTGCTCATGCTCGGCTGGGGAAAGGATGAAAAGCGGGACTTAGAAAACATTAGTTTGGACTCCTTTTTAAACAGACTAGCTGGTTTCATCTCAGCATGTCCTCCTGTCTTTGGCAGCGTTGGCGCATTTCTCGTGATTTGGAGTCTGCTACAGCAGCAGGAAGGGGCAGCAATTTTGTCAGCATGGATATCAAAGCCAAAGTGCTGCCCCACGGATGGATGTTGCTTTCTTCAAAGCATTTCTGGCCTAGAGTTGTAGTGAACTGACACTGGTGTCTTCCCAAATGGCGTTACTATTTTCTTTGTTCAGGAATCACCTTTTTTCTTTTCTTCCCCTCATCTGGGGAGAGCTCCAATGCAAATGCCTCCTGCAGCCAACTCCTGTCACTGTAGACTGACAAAGGAGATCTTGCAACGGAGAGAGACTCCCTAGAGCTGCTGTGGGGAACTGAAGGGGGAAGCTTTGTCCCTTAGTCTTGAAATCTTGTTGGGGAGCTGCTTGTGCTCTGGGGCACGGACACCAATGATGTTTATGCAAGCCTTGCAGGTTCATTCCTGAGCTTCCTGACACAGCACAGAGACTTTGGGGTTGTCATATTGGCAAACCAATTTCAGTCTCGTCACTTCTTGAAATGCTTCAATTATCCTTTTTTTTGCTTTTCTGCAGAAATATTGTCATCATCTATTCCTTCCAGAGGGTCTTTTCCTACTTTTTGGAGAATTCCCTTTTCTGCCCTCCCAGATCAGGCCAATTCCCAGGGCTCCTTCCCAAACTGAGGTGCAGCCCATGGCCTCCACTCTCCAGCTGGAACAGAAGGAAGCACAGAGTTTGTTGTTGTGGGAGAGGAGCTTCTCGTTCCTGCCTGCTTTCCCTTGGGGACATGTTGGTGTGTTCTCATTTGATAAAGGCAGGTTTAAACTCTGAAGCAGTTGTGTTTCGAACTGCTCCCTCCTCGAGCTCTTCTGCGGGTATTGTTGGACAAAACAATCTTGGTGGGAGCTCCCTGTGGCAGCTTAAGGAAGGAGGTTGATATTTCAGGGTTGTGACTGCTGAAAGCAGCTGGTTTTTGGAGGTGTCCAGAATTGGGAGTGGCTCCTTTTCTCACCCTCCTGCAGAAAAGGAAGTTGCAAAGTGGGAATTTCATTTGCAGAGATGGCCGCCAGGGGTGTTTGCCAAGAGATGGGCTGGCAGAGAGGCAGGTCTCCTGCTAAACTGGCTGTGTGTTTGTTTTGATATTGGGGAGGGTCAGAGATGCAGACACAGACACCAGCTGAAGGAACAGTGTAATTTACTGTAATGCAAAAGTGCAAAGAAGAGTCAGAAAAGAATAAGCTAAGCAATGAACCTCAGCATTCTTACAAAAGGGTGCCTCTGGTGATTAAGGAAGATACATCCCCAGGTACCCCGATGGTTTCCCCTTCATCCAGAGCTGCACATCAGCTGGGGGAAGCTGTCCCAGCCAAGCCCTGCAGAGCCACGGCTGGGAACTGGGAAATGCTGCGGTGCCTCCACCTTTGCCGGCCACGAGGCTCCCGAGTGCGCTGTGAGAGTAGCCCGGCTCTGATCATGCTGGACGAGCAATGTGCCAGAGCTTCTGCTGGGGCACAGCTGGTTTCATTCTCCTCTTGGTCTTCTCCTCAAGCCTGCCCAGGGCTCAAGGAGGAACCAAGGCCAGGTGTGGCCTTGTCCATTTTCCTCATGCAGAAAGATGCAGACATGCTTCACCAGTGAATGGAGGCAACAATATTTTTGACAGTAATACTTGGTTAAGGAGCAGATGCATAGAACATTGGGTTGGAAAGATCATCTAGCGGGCAGCTTTGGCTCAGGTCCTGTTGTGGAGGCTTCAGTCAGGGTCTAGTGTTCAGGCCTTAGTCCTTTGGTATTTTGCGGTGCACATCAATGCTGTGCAGAGCTGGAAACAAACAAGTCTGTCTTTAGCACATTTGAGACAGGGAACAGGATTAGCCCTGCAAGGCCAGGCTAGGGCCAAGAGCAGAAGGCCAGCACCCTGCTTTTGCCCATAGGCAGCCCTGCAGAGCAAGCAGCCACTCCTGCCCAGGGGCTGAGGTGCCCAAAGCTGCCTCCCCGCTGTGCAGCTCTGCAGAGCCCGCGGAGCGCAGGGTCCTGGGCAGCCAGGGCAGCCCGGCTGCCTTGGAGCACAAGGAGTGGCCCAGAGAGAAGCTGCTGCCCTTTGCTTTGGAACTGTTCCTCAGAGTCTTGTCATTATTCCACAGTGTCTGATGTGTTTTCTTTTCCTCTCTCAAATCTAACAGAGCTTTTTGAGAAAATTGACTGAAGTGGCTTCTGCTGCTGGTGGTGGTGCTTTTGTCTGCAGGTGAGGGCAGGTGATTTGAACCAAGGATGGAGTCCATTGTTAACATCCCAGCTTTGCCAAGTCAAGAAAACCATTCACAATTGGGCAGCCAGTGCTAAGCAATTTTCCTACTTTTGGAAAGCTCCCATCTTAGGAAATCCAAGAGCCACCTTAAGAAGTTCAAGAGATTTTCCTCCATGTGGATACAAGCAGTACCATGTTGCCAGTGTTTTCCACCCCGTTGCTGTGTCCTTGGTGATTTTAAGACTTCCTCAGTGCCCAGTGAGAATGAAATGACCTGTGATCATGTGATTTGAGAGCTCTGTGTTGTTTGTTGGCACATGAGTGTTCATGACAAGCTGGACACACCAGTCGTGGCTCTGTTGAGTTAAATTCATCCCAATTTTGTGCAAACAGCAGCCCCGAGATGCTGAGAAGAGCAAGCGCAGTGGCTGGGTGTGCATGCAGACGCCTGGGGGCTGACTGCTGTGTGGGCAGAAGGTTTTGCACTGTTGTAATTCTTCACTCTCCCAAGCTGGAGGAAGAAATCAAATCTTTTTTAAATTAAAATATAGAAATCTATATGAAATGAAAAAATATCAAAATGAATGAAATATTACCTGTTAATTTATCATGGATGTAATTTCACATCTATATACTATTGCCGGCCGGGGGTCTCTGTACAAATCATGAACGGGACGGGACTGCTGAGGAACGCGCCTCGAGCTGTTTGTTTTCCAGCATCAGTCTCATTACTTGGTTATGACTATGGGAAGATGCCACCAGCTGACATCTGTGGCAGCAGGCAAAGAACTTAATGGCACAGCTTACTTGAAAAATTTTTTGAGCAAGCTCACAAAGCAGAAGCATATTGACAGTAGTTCTATCCAACCACTATAAGCACACGTACCTTTTGTTAAAACTGTGCTTGCTTCTTTTGAATACAATACCTGCTTGCAAGCCTTAAAACACAATGCACTGAGCTCCATTATTAAACTGAGGAGTTCCTAATATCTTGCCTGAGATACTTTTTTGAAGGTTAGTGAGTTATTGTAGCCAAGCACTAACACACAGGCCATTTTTCTATTTCTCCTTACTTTTCTACTTCTAAAACTCTTGTGCTGACAAATCCTATGGCTGCTGCTTAGCTCCAACCGCAGTTTTGCTTTCTCTGAGGTCTGCCTTTTGTAGCTTTCCCAAAACCCCCTGATTTGAAGGATTCCCACAATTCCCCCTCTCAGTACAACTAAACAGAAACCTTTGTATCCGTGTCATTTATTAACTACCTTGCATTTTATAGCTTTACTATAGTATACCTGCTTATTACTTGCTTAAAGCATCCTTTTTGCTCGCATTAAGCCTTGCTATATTCCAACACAGCAATTTTAATGCTGTGAAAGTCCAGTCAGTTCAAAGGGCAAAAGTCATGTCTGATAGCAATTACAAGTCATTGTTCCAAAAAAGTCTCGCCTGTTCTAAGGTCTTAATTCAAAACCTCCCTCCATGTCTAGACCTTCATCCACCATCTGTGTGAGATTTTGAGAGTTCTCTGTGAATCCATTTCCTACCTCTCTCCCCTGTGTGATAAAAACTTCTTTGATAGTTTTGCCCATCATTTGTCACACACACCAATGTATGCAAGGTATTACTACTAGTACCACTACCAAAACACCCAATCCATCGAGACCTATTCTACAAAGTTCCCTTTGGCCAAGGTGCAAAGTTCCATCCTTGGAACAAATCATTTAACCATGACCCACCATCTTCTTTTTTTGGAGCTGTCAAATCTTTCAGCTTTTGTATGCTTCTCTGGATGGATTCAGAGTGATCAGACAGGTTCATACAACACAATCCTTCAAATTCCTCACAACCATGTCCATGTGCCAGTAAAAGAAAATCAATTGCTGCTCTGTTCTGTAAGGTTGCATGTCTGACAACATTAACATCAGTCATCATGTCACTAATTGCAATGCAAGTAGCACTGTCTTCTTTCTCCAGCCAGCAACCCCAATCGCTATAATGGTTTCAATGCCTCACCCGAGGCAAGTGGATGTAGAAATTAATTTGATGTAACTCATTTTGCAGGGCCCTAGGGTCTGAAATTGCTATTACACTTTTTTTTATAATGATGGGCAAATCTTTTTTCTCTGTGTTTTCTCTTGATGGCTTTTTAAATGATAAGTGCTATCACAGTGAGTTGTCTGATGCTACATGGGCCGCCTTTAATTTTTGAGGAATTCCCTGTCAGGCTCTACCTCCACAAATGAGCCAATATTCTGTTACTAATTGTCGTGGGGACTCATCTAGGTCATCTACTTGTCAGCAGTTTCACCCTTAGGGGACACTGGGGTAGTACAATTTCACCACAAACTTGAGTATCTGTCCACAGGATGATGGGGAGTAACATTTAACTGTGGATCTCCCTGGTACTGAAACTCAGCACAAAATTCCATTAGAAATGAGCCAAGAATTCCAATTCTTGAGGTTCAGAAGGTGCTCTAAGAAGATCAGGGGCCCAATGATGCCAGCTGGTTATGGGATTGGTCTCGTTGGCAGCCTCACACCAATATTTGTCACGATTGGGTATTGGCCATTCCTTGGCTGGCACTGGCACACCGACCAAACAGGTCACCAAGGGTTTGTCTGGGCTCAATTGGTCAAACATATGGTGTCTGAGCCTGCTGACTCGGCTAAAGCAAGGCAAACATTCATTTTTGGTTGATCTACACGCATATATGCACTGCAAAAGCAAGCAAGCAAAACCAGCAAGCGCCAGTATATCATTTGATCAAACTCCATGTTTCTGTTCAGCTGCTTTTTGGCAAAAGATTCCCCATCTCTTTCAGTTCTCAAGCAAATCTTTTAGCACTTGTTCAGGGACTGGCCAACTATAGGGCACTAAACTGTCCCTCTGACCTTCAGTTTTTACAAATTTGGATATCTTAGAATTCTTTTGAACAAAACAGACACCATGCTTTTGCTGAAAGAGCTCTATGATACAAACCATTTTCACAGTCCAAAGATCAACAATGAAACTCAAGATTTGTAGCTTTCACAGGTTGAACAGGGAACGTCTGCCATGAACCGTAGTTTCTCCGTGCGGCTCACGTCTGCGTGCTCATTTCCCTGCTGGTGGAATTGTCGCTGCGCTCTTGTGTACGAGACGGTTTCACGTCCTTGGCGGGGACCCACTTAGGTCTGGCACCTGTGCAAATAAATACAAGCATACCCTTTGCCCCAAGTGATTAGTGCAAATGGTCCTTCAATTTCTCCTAACTCAAGGTTTCTAATCAAAACTGGAGGATTTTCTTTCAGTTTTGCCTGTGTGCTGTTTGAAAAGTGCCTCAAAATTGGAGGATTAGGTCCTACAAAAGATCTATTCAAAATATAAAGACATCTAAAGCTTTGTTCTACCTTATCAGAGGTGTTGCTTGGGGAACTCCCACTTTTGTTGACCTAGAATGGGTTTTAGAGTGTGGTGCATCCTTTCAACTATTGCCTGACCTGTGTGGGCATAGGGATTTCCAAAAGTGTGGCAAACATTCCAGTCCATCAGAAATGTCGCCACTTTTTGAGCTCTGCATGTGTGGCCATTTGTCGGTTTTTGCCTCATGGTGGATCAGTTTGGCGAGCTCTGGACCCCAGTGACACTGACAAGGACAAAAGCAAAAGACGAGAGGCACTCTTTCTTCTCGGGACCAAAGTCCCACAGCTTTAATGGAGAACAACTCCAGGAGAGAAAGGAAGCATCCAGGAGAGGAAAGAAGATGTCCAGGAGAGGAATGAGAGCGTTCACCTCGTGGCAGGAGATTTTAAACCCTGGGGGAGGGAGGGCGGTAGAAAGGAACTACCATAGGTCAACATATGTAAATCACTACACTGTAGTTTTCTGCATAAATTGCTGCACTTGTTGCAAACAAAATCCTAAAATCTCCCCAAACACAACCATACAGTCCCAAATGATCACAATGAGGGAGAAAAACCACTCAACCCCCCTGTATACCCAGGCACCAGGTGTCACAAGGAGTACAAGCCCCTGCAATTACAAAGTCCACACACACAAGCTCACTGGGAAAGGAGTATCTCTTTATGAGGGGACAGAGTGCTCGCTTTTCTCAACACAACACACACCATAAATCACAACAGCATCCACCTACATCATCTTCCTTAAACATTCACACACTGAAAACACAACCACAATTACGACACACAGGAAAAATTGCAGCAACAAAACAGCATTTGCTCAATTCACCCCCAGAATTGCTAGCAGGTCCTTCTTGATACAGCAAATCCTTTCTGCCGGCAGCCAGACCCAAACTCAAACTGTACAGGTGTACGTTGTGCGCAGGACATCTCTGTGTGACTTAGGAACAGCCCTTCCCCTGCGTTTGCCTTACGGGTTACTTTATACAGAGTTAAACATTCCCTTTCTCCACAGTCCCAGCAGTCTTGTCTGTCCCCCACGAGGAACAGCCCAGACCCGAGGTGCCTCCAGGAAAGGAATGTCCTGGCAGCACCCAGAGACGACCACAGCGCGGTTGCTCTCGCTGGAGCAGAGAAGCGCTCCTGCCGCGGTCACTACAGGTCACCTGAAGCGTGTATTCAGCAGAACTGATCATGAGGTGAATGAGAAAGGAACAGTTCATGTTCCTGGTGTTTAAGCATTGTAGAGGAAGCTGTGAGCTTGGCCAGTGGCAATACAGTGTAGAGGGCCAGCTAGGAAGGCTGAAAAAGAAAACGATATTCATGCTTGCAAAAAAAAAATCAATGGCACAAGTGGTAATTTATTAATTTCCATCTCAGAGCTTTGAAGAACTAGAAATCAAGATTTACAGAGAGAATGTTGTTTCCTACAGCATAGAGGGTGGAGCATTTAACTGAGAGCAAATTCCTGTACAGTTGAATTACACCACTGAATTTAGGTCACAGTACCTTAGAACTCTATTCCTAACAACTCTTGTAATATCTACATAAAAGATGCAGTTGCAGAACAGGAAGGTCATCTTGCAATGGTGCCTGCAGTATCTGGAGTGAAATGGGCACCTTTGTGGCTGGGGAGCTGCATGGGCCAAAAGGAGCCAGGGGTGCTGGTGGCCTTGAGCAGCTGAAGATGAGGCAGCGTGTGGCCAGGGGGCCAAGAAGGTCAAGGGCATGGTGGCTGTGCCAGCAGCAGTGGGGCAGCACGAGCAGGGCAGTGAGCGTGGCCCTGTGTTGGGCAGCGCTGCAGCCACAACTGGAGTGCTGTGTGCACTTGTGGGCCCTGGGGAGCAGAAAGTCATGGAGGGGCTGCAGCGTGTGCACAGAAGGACAGGGGAGCTGGGCAAGGGGTGCAGCACAAGGCCAGGGAGGAGGTGCCGAGGGAGCTTTAGCCTGGACAATGGGAGGCTCTTGAGGGGTCTTCAGCATCTCCGCAATGCATCCAAATATTTAGCCATGTTAAGACTGGACTTTCCCTCTGTTTTCGTTAGTTTGTACTTTACTTGGAGGAGGAGACCTATTCATTTTCTCTTTCTCCCAACTAAGGTTCTTTCCGCAATTATTTCTTGCCCTGATACAGCACTGGGAATGGTTCTGCTCAAAGTATTTTTTCCAAGGTACCACTTCTAGGGAATGCAGTATTTTTGTGTGAGAACACATCATTCTGTGCCGGGACTTTGCTGCAGAAGGAGCTGTTGTGTTTCTAGGCCAGGCAGTATGGCCTTACAGATCACCTTAAAATGAGCAGTGCCTGTGCCTTTCTGCAGCCCTGGGAATCAATGTGTGTTGTGTTTGGGAATTGAGCAGGAGATCAATGCCCTTGCATTCCAGCTGCTTCTCAGAGATCACAGGAGTGGGAGGGGCTGGGCTGCAGTTTGGATTCCAGGCACTTCAGCACCATCAGTGTGCTCTTGTCCAAGACAAGACCTTGGCCGAGCACAGATGCACAAAGAGTGCAATTCCCAGTGCAGTGCTCTGGGTCTGATTGCATTCCATAAGGACCCACATGCTCCAGATGCCCCAAGAGTGTGGGTTACTGAAGCAACAGGTAACCAATCTCAGGACTGCAGCTGATCATGTCAATGGCCACCAAGTCTTGATCTGTGCAGCAACAGAGGACAGTAAAGAGAGATCATAGTAGTGAGATCTATCTCTCTATGTTTCTTCCTATCTATCTATCTATCTATCTATCTATCTATCTATGTAACATTTACATAATTGAATCTTCCTGGCTCAAGTCCAAGGCAGTTGGAGGTGCAAAGCTCACCTAAAGCCGCATCCCTTTCAGGAGAGGATTAGAGACATGTTCCCTCAACTGATTCTGAGCAGGCAGAGATGTTTCCCCCTCCAGATCTGGTGGTTTTTTCCCCCAGAGTTGTATTCCTCCTCCAGCCTCTTGTGCCCTGAAGTCCCCAGTTAATTCTTTAAATTTCCGCCTCTCCTAGAGAGGTGGAACAATTCCATGTTTAGGTGGTGTTTGGTGACTCTGGTCATACGTGCCATGCATTACATGACGCATGGTTTCCTTCACTGGCATCCCCAGGCCTGTGTAAGTGCATTCGTGCATGGGGCCTTAGGGGAGTCTCTGTTTCTGCTGGTCAGAATTCTCAGTTGACAAAAGAGGGAGAAGAAACACCTTGGTCCTCCTGCATATACTGAGGTGGCCATAGAGGCTCTGTGACCTCCATCAGAGATCTTTGCACACATCGTCATCTCCTGAATGACCAGGTTTTCTAACAAGAGTGTGGATGTCAGAAAGGCAGGAAGGCTGGTGCAGGCCTGAAGAGAACTCCAGAAGTTTCACTCACAAGGAGTGAGCTCACCCAGGAAGCCACCTGCAGAGCCCGGATGGAGCTGTGGGACAGGGCAGGATGTCAGTCACTACTGAAAGACAAACAGGACATGGCAGAAGCAGAGGGAGGCCCTCACCAGACCCTTGAGAAATGCCACACCTTCCCTGTCAGCTGCCTGAGAGGCTCTTGCAGCTTCAGTCCCAGATGGCCCCTGATTGTAGGGCCAGGGTCACTTTGGAATCTGTGCCTTCCCTTGAACAGAGAATGACCCAGCAGAGCAGCAGCACAGTGCTTTGGGAACGTGTGAGCCCAGCAGTCTTTGAGTCTTGGCCCACAAAGGTCATATGGGAAGCTGAAACCCATCTTCTCTTGCTTTCTGTGCAGGTGCTTCTAGAGAGAGAGCAGGAGCAGACTGCTTCATCAGAGATGCCATGCCAGGTTCAGGGAGAGCTGTTCCCAGCCCGAGAGCAGGAAGAGCAGCTCGGGCAGCAGGTGGAAGTGCCACAGGAGAAAGGCCAGGTAAGCCTGACTGGCCAGGGCACAGAGGGAAGGGCAGGAATAAGGGCATAAACCACAGCTCTTGGTTTATGCCCTGAGGAGGCCAGGAATCCCACAGGCACTGGAAGCACAGAGCCTTGGAATCTGCAGAGAAACGCCCTGGGACAGGAGGTTTGCAATGGAGGCATATGTGGGTAGGGAAGCAGAAAGAAGTGGCTGAATCAATGTGATTTTGAGGTTGCAAGAAAAAAAAAAAGCTGAGCCTGATGTCAGCTCCCAGTCACTTGCTCTGCTTTTTTGTGTACAGAAGATCAAGGCAGAGCCACAAGCAGAGCTGCCTGAAGCTCAGAGTGACATGGCAGTGAAGGGGAGGAACAAGAAAGACATGAGAAGAATTCAAGAGAAGAATCTCCCTCAGCAGAGGGGCGATCAACACAACCAGGTGAATGAAAGAGTGGCAGCCACTCCTCTCATGAAACATCCTCTCACTTGTTTTTTAGAGAACATGAAGGAACAGCTTGATGCAGAGCTTCAGATAGCTCACAGTATGGTCAAGGCAAGGCAGAAGTGGCTGGAGGAAGAAATGAAAATCATCAGTCAGAAACTTAATGTCTTCTGTCAGTCTCTGAAAAACCAAGTGAGTGAAAGAGGGATGCAGCCACTGCAGTCACCAAAGTGGTGTTTTCTGCCCTTCTTGCCTTTCCACTCAGAGCAGCAGGGAGTAGGGTGGTGCCTCTGAGTGCCATCCTGCTTTAGTGTGTATCACAGTCACTCTGAAGGACATTCCCTGCTGTGCTGAATCTCAACTGCGGCCTGGACAGTGAAACTTGTCCTTTGGCCTTCTGGCCAGCAGTCATCCAAACTGATTCCTGCTGGCCTGTTCCTGCTCCCTCTGTTTCTGGAGGTATTTTTACAGTGGAATGCAGTGACCCAGATGGAGGATTGAAACAAGCTGTTTTATCCCCTGTCAATCTGTTCTTTCCCTTTCCTCACAGTCGATGACTCTTGGCTGACAGGGACAAGCTGCAGTGTCTGACTGCTTTGTTCTGTTTGACTTGAGCTGCAAGTGCTGACTTCTCACAGGGCAGCCTGCACAGACTTCCGAGAATGTCTGGCAGTGAAGGACCCCAAGTTAGGAGTGAGGCACAGGAACAGTGCCCACCAGAAAGTCTCCAGGTCCGGCACATCACGGGCTCTGAACTTGCTGCCGCAGCAGCATCACCTCGAGGAAGCTCTTCTGTGACACCTGGGAACTCGAGCTCGGGCAGTTTGTTCATCTCCCTGGAACAGCAGACTGAGGAGAAGTACCTGGAGATGCTGGGTACGTCTGGGCTCTTTCTTGTCTCAGGGACAGTGTGCTGTGTGCAGGTGCCAGCAGAGCTGTACCAAATGCTCCTCCTGAGTTTGGTGCCACAGGGCAGTTTAGGACTCCCCAGAGGAAGTGCTGCGCTCCAAGGCAGCGAGAGAGCGCTCTCGGTGTTTCTGCTGCCTCTGAGGGCACCTTGGACTGGCTTGGGTTTGCCTGAGCTTCCCTCTCTGCTGAAGGCTGAAGCAGGGATTGTTCTTGCATCAGCAGAAGGCTGTGACCTAGCAAATGATCTAGAAGTGCTGTGTGCTAGTGGCCAAACTGAACAGAATTTTTAGCTTCCTAATTCTCCTTAGACTCTCGAATTCGAACCAGTCATCAGCGCAAAAAAACTTCAGAGAAATGGACTGGCTTTGGAGTTTTGTCTTTTTGGTTGGGGATTTTTTTTGGGGGGGTGGGTGTGGTAGACAGAGAGAGGCGCTGCAGAAGATCTCGCGATGTAACGGAAAGGCAAGACCCTCAGATCCCCTTAGATAAGACCATCTGCTTCCCATAGATAAGAAACTAACATAAGAAGGTAGCCTCCCTTAACCAAATTCTAGTAACTTTCCATCCCCTACCCAGTAACAGTCCACCTCTTACTAACCATAGATAGTAAAGACAGACCCATGCTGACGTAGAGACCCCTTAGACTATAAAAACCCAAGAGATGAGATAATAAACACCTTTTGACCGTCCATCACATTGATGTCTGCGTGTGCCTTTAGCCCGAGTAGCCCTAGTTAGTAGGCCACCGTGCTGTTTGTCTGAACCAAGTCGCCTGCCTTGCTTCAGAAAGCAACAAACTGGTGCCGAACCCGGGACTGCTGCAGCCCCCGGGGTTCGGGAACTCTCCTGGCCAGAGATCAGCGGCTGTGGCAGCAGGTCTGACCGCAGCGGGAGGGACGCCTCCAGACCAGCGTGGACCATGGAAGCCATTGCGAAGGTCGTAACAGAGATGCATGCACAATGGGGTATAGAATGTAAATTTAGGGATTTATCTCTCGCATTGCCGAGACTGATTAAGCTTGGGGCTATTGAAAGCCCCGTGGACGTCCTACATTCGGACGTGTGGGATAATTGTACAAAAGCCCTGGCGGAGGACACCATGTCCTCGGGCTCAGGGAAAGCCCTAAAATCGTGGGGCAGGGTTGTCCAGGCTCTGCAAAAGGCTCGACAAGAGCAAGAAACCTGGATAGCCGCGCAAACTTGTTTATTAGCCGTGCCGCAGTTGGGGGTGGGCGCGGCGACACAAACCGCAGAGGGGCCTGACCCGGGCGGGCGCGCGGAGGCGCGAACGCCAGACCCCCCTCAGCGAGTGGATTCACCATCGGAGGGGGGGGAACACCCGCGGACGTTCTGGCGGGGGCTCGCGGAGGAGGCGCGGAACGCGGACGAATCGGCGGACCTTGTAGGGACCGATAAAAACGCCCCCCCACCATATGCGTTTGAAAATGGCGCCGAACCGCGTGGTCCGGGCGGAAAGGAGGAGGCGGGGGGCGGAAGCGCGGTCAGCCCGCTTAACAACGCATGCACGGGAGAGCGGGGGGACGGGGCGGCCCCCGCGGAGGCGCGTAAGACCAATCAGAGCCCTCAGTTCACATTAGGTCCTTATAGGGCAAGGACCTCCCCCAGCAGGAGGCGGGGGAACCCCAGGGAGAGGGAACGGCCCGACCCCCGCAGGAGGGGGCGGGGTCGGAGTCCGGGAAAAAGGCAGAGCAGCCCGGAAGCGTCTCTTTATTCAACTTCCGGCTTGGACTCGGGCTCGAGCTCCGAGCCCGAGATAGGATCGGAGGATTCCGATCTGGATTACGGCTTTAACAGAGAGGGAGCAGCGGCATGTAAGGTCACTAGCCACAGTGCTCCTGCTTGGGTGAAGGGGTTACCAGAGAAAAACCGAACCCCGCTCACAAACTGGCGGAAAATAAAAATGGCTTGTGCGGAATGGGCTCCGTCTGCCACTTTAGTGTTCCCGGTGCGTGTGGGGGGGGCAGGCGGAAACCAAAGGACTTATTCACCAGTCAATCCGAAAGATGTGCAGGCAATTGTTAAAGCGATTGCGGATAAGGGAATTAATTCTGCCATGGTTTGCACACTTATTGACGGCCTTTTTGGTGGGGACGATATGCTTCCCTTCGATATTAAGCAGACATGTAGAATGATATTCGATGGTGCAGGGATGATCGTTTTCAAACAAGAATGGGAGGATAATTGCATGAAACAGCTAGCCTTGGTAACAGGGGCAGACCATCCACTGCACGGTTCCAGCATACAGAGGCTTATGGGCACAGACCCCACTATGATCACCCCCCAGCAACAGGCTGAGGGCCTGCGAGCCCATGAGGTCATGACAACGACCCGAGCTGCCCGAGAAGCCATCCGTGACGCTTCTAAAGTGGTAGCCAAACCCTCTCCATGGTCTTCCATAAAACAGGGTGAGAGTGAGAGCTTCACTCAATTCGTGGACAAGCTCCAGGCTGCATTAGATTCCTCTGCGTTACCTTCAGAGGCAAAGGGTCCCGTGCTGGCAGAGTGCTTACGCCAGCAATGCAACTCAGCCACTAAGGACATTTTAAGATCACTGCCACAGGGGTCTAATATAGCTGCCATGATCAGACACGTTGCAAAGGAGGAACACCTAGCTCCCATCCAAGCAGCAGTTCAAACTGCAATAACCAGCGTGATGGCATGCCTTAAGTGCGGCCAGGCAGGCCACTTGGCAGCAAACTGCCCCCAGTCAAGGCGCCTATCAGCAGCTGCTCCACCACGCCAAGCGGGAGGCAGGGGACCGTGCTGGGGGTGTGGAAGGAAGGGGCACTTAGCTAAGGAATGCAGATCCAGGCCCCAGGGAAACGGGAGAGGGAGGGGGTGGCCGGGCCGTGTTCAGCCCCCTCCCACCTGGAATATGCAGCGGCCCAGCTACAGCAACCCCCAGTGGGGCAGGGGACTCTCATACCCTATGCCCCCACAGGGAGCAGTCACCTTTGCATCCCCCCCAGCAATACAATGGCAGAGTTGTGCAGCACCCTCAATACCTTCGCACCCCCCACCACCACAACCCGCACCGGAGTCACAGGACCAGCAGGGGACGCCCCAGAGCGGGATCCCTGGGTGGCCTTGGTCAGGAAAATAGGGAAGGAGCCCTTGATGGTGTGGGGGACATGCCGCCTTTACGGCAGCCAAGATCCTCACGTCATAGGGCTTCAGTTTTGGGCGGACACGGGATCAGACTGCACGATTATTCCCCAAACGCATTGGCCCGGACATTGGCAATTCAAAGAAGTCCCCCCAGTGAACGGAGTGGGGGGGCAGTCCCGGGCATGGAAAAGCACCCAGCTGGTGGCTATAACACTTCACACAAAAAAGGGACCAGAACAGACAGTAGCAATCTACCCCTACATTTTGCAGAATTCTCCACCCCTGTTAGGAAGGGATGTTCTCTCCTTGCTAGGATTTCGGATCACAAATTTATCCTGAGGGCCACTGCCGTACACCCTCCGCTGCCAATCAAATTGACTTGGAAATCATCAGACCCTGTATGGGTTCAGCAGTGGCCCCTGACAGAGCCTCGAATGGCAGCCTTGCTGGAACTGGTCGATCGAGAACTGCACAAGGGTCACATAGAACCCTCCACCAGCCCATGGAACACTCCGGTATTCGTGGTCCTCAAAAGGTCCGGACAAGGCTATCGTCTCGTCCACGACCTGAGAGAAGTGAACAAGACTATCAGACCCATGGGTCCAGTCCAGACACTGCTTCCCGCGAACTCAGCCATCCGCACAGGATAGCCATGTGCAGTACTGGACATCAAGGACTGCTTCTTTTCAATACCCCTGCACCCTGAGGACAGAGAACGATTCGCCTTTTCCGTGGCATTTCGGAACGGCGAGCGGCCCAACCTTCGCTTCCAATGGAGAGTACTTCCGCAAGGCCTGGTCGACAGTCCCACTATATGCCAAATCACCGTGGACAAAGCACTGACGCCAGTCCGACACTCCTACCCCACCGCAACCATCATCCAGTACATGGACGACATCCTGGTCGCAGCACCATCGACAAGCCAAGTGGATCACCTGGTGTCCACAGTCACGGAAACCCTTCAGGCCAACGGCTTCGAGATCGCGAGCGCAAAGATCAAGAGAGGACCCTGCGTGACCTTCCTGGGAGTAGGCATCACGAGCTCCTACGTGACACCCCCCGAGATGAAGATCAACCGAGACATCGAGACGCTCCATGACGTGCAACGCCTGGTGGGATCGCTGCAGTGGCTTCGCAACATCGTCCTGATTCCTCCCGAGGTCATGGACCCTCTGTACGACCTCCTGAAAGGAAAGAACCCCTGGGATCCAAAGGAGCTGACACCGCAAGCAACGAGCTCCCTCGACTTCATCGAAAACCAAATGGCCACTGGCACGCTTGCCAGGTGGAACCCAGCCATGCCACTGGACCTGTACGTCCACTTTACACCGAAGGGGGGAGTGGGAGCACTGGCCCAAGGACTTGCAGAAAAGGCCCGACCGATCAAATGGGTGGTCCTCGGAAGACCCGCTCGTGCATTTTCCCCAGGAATCGAGTGCATCGCCAACCTCATCATGAAAGGCAGGAGACTCGCCTTGAAACACCTAGGGACAGAGCCGACAAGCATCCACCTTCCGTTTTGCATGCAGCCGACCACAGAGTCAGCCACAATATCGGAGTACCTGGCCCTTGCTCTTTCCGGCTTCGGAGGAGAAATCTCCTACTCTTCCAAGCCACCCTGGACCAAGCTGCTGACCGTAGTCGACATGGACATGCCACCGAAGGTCAAGGACAGACCGCAGCCGGGACCAACGGTCTTCACAGACGCTTCCTCCACGACTTCAACCGCAGCAGCAGTGTGGCAGGCAGGAGAGCAATGGCACTGCGTCAAAGCGAGGGACCCCACACTGTCAGTGCAACAACTAGAGGCAGCAGCAGTGGTTTTGGCGTGCGGACTCTTCCAAGACGAACACCTCAACATCGTAACGGACTCCATATTCGTGGCAAGGCTCAGCCTAGCCATGGCAGGACCAGGAGTGTCAACATCAGCAGCAGCCCTAATGCTGGAAGAAGCACTCTCCTCGCGACAGGGCACCATGTCAGTCATCCACATCAACAGCCATGACCCAGTCAAAGGTTACTTCCAGATCGGCAACGACAAAGCGGACGCCGCAGCGAAAGGCGTTTGGACCTTGCAAAGAGCCCGTCAACTGCACGAGTCGCTCCACATCGGAGTCAAAGCACTAGCAAAGAGATGCGGAATCTCGACGGCGGACGCCAAACATGTGGTAGCCACCTGCCCTCATTGTCAGAAGTCACCCCTTTGGTCCTACGGAGTCAACCCGAGAGGTCTCAAGCCCTCAGAAATCTGGCAGTCGGACTTCACGTGGTGCGAAATACTGAGGCCCCGAGCATGGCTTGCAGTGACAGTAGACACTTATAGCGGAGCGATCGTAGCTACACAGCACCCCAAAACCAACTCCAAAGCCACAATTCAGCACTGGCTGACAGCCATGGCTTGGCTAGGTATCCCCAAGCAGATCAAAACGGACAACGGCTCCAACTTCAAATCCAAACAAGTACAGGAATTCGCCTTGAAATGGGGTATCACGCTAGTGCACGGCATCCCCCATAACAGTACCGGACAGGCCATAGTAGAGAGAGCAAACCAGACCCTGAAAACCAAGATAGAAGTGTTGGCAAAAGCAGAGGGCTTTGCCAATGCCATTCCCCCAGGAGATCAGGCATGCATGCTGGCAACCGCCTTGCTGGCACTGAATAAATTCCCTAAGGGAGATGAAACAAACAGTCCTGTTCAAAAACACTGGGTCACTCGAACATTAGAAGAGGGCCCGCAGGTGGTAATCAGAAACGAGCTAGGCGAGTGGGAACCGGGTTGGAGGCTGATGCTCACAGGGCGAGGGTACGCAGCGGTCAAAAAGGACGGCAAAATAAGGTGGTGTCCACTTAAGTCGATTAAACCGGACCTTCAGGGCGAGCAGAATGAGACTGACGAGAATTGCGAGTATTTGTTTACAGGATCTGCTCGTGGGACGCCCTCGTGACGCGTACTTCCCAGTTCCGGACGAAAGCGACAGACCAGCAAGCCGCCAAGCAGCACCCGAGAGACCCGCACGGGTGAGACCCAAGCACCAAGGGTGTTTCTGTGCGATTTTGCTGTTGGGGCTTGTTGCCAGGGGGCAAGCCGGGGGGCTTGTTGCCAGGGGGCAAGCCAGCCCAGACCACTACCCCCATCAGCCCTTCAGGTGGGTCATGCAATACCTTAGTAGGGGCAAAGCGCTCAGACAAATCACCACACCGAACACCCCATCCTTCGTGCTCCGCATCACCGACCTGTTTCCAGGACAGCCAAAGGTACACCCCTATTCCCCACACGTCACACACTTGTACCTATCCTACTGGTGCCCAGCTTCAAACCCTGGGAAAAGCTACTGCAATCACCCAGGGTGGGGATACTTTGGGCACTGGGGCTGCGAAACCATAGTTACAGATGCCAGGCCATCGGGGCCTGGGTGGGATCCACAAGAGCCAGACAAATTCTTACAGTTCACCTGGGCACCCATCGGTTGCAAAATACCCTTCTTCTTTCACGGGAACTTCCATCGAAACCAACATAAAGTCCCTAGATTTCGGGCATGCACTGAGTACAACATGACGGTCTTGCAGCCAGATCACCCTAGCTGGGCCACAGGCAGAACGTGGACAGTAGTCCTTCAAGGGTCAAAAGAGAGGGCGAACGTGCAAATTATCAGGCTCCAACCGTCAGCACCCCGAGCAGTCGGACCCAACAAAGCGATTAAAAGCGTGCCGAAAGGGAGAAACGTAACCTACCCCAAAACCTTACCCACAGGGGTCAGCAAAGTCCCAACCGGTCAAGCGGAAACCTTTCAGATGAGCCGCTTAACCGAGTCAGACTCAGACCCAATCCTTCGTATGTTAGAAGTTACCTTTGTATCCCTGAACGAATCCAACCCTAACCTAACCGAATCCTGCTGGCTTTGTTACGATGTCAAACCTCCCTATTTCGAAGGAGTCGCCTTAAACACTCCCTTCAGGTATTCCTCAGCCAACGCCCCTCACCAGTGCAGATGGGACACCCCTCGCAAGGGAATCACCCTGAGTCAAGTCACAGGCCGAGGTAGATGCTTTGGCAATGCAACCCTAGCTAGGCGGAAAGGCAACGTCTGCGCCAAAATCGTCAAGCCTAACAGGAAAAACAATAAATGGGCAGTCCCAGCCGCATCCGGGATGTGGGTTTGCCAGCAATCCGGAGTGAGTCCTTGTGTGTTCCTTCCCAAATTCAATGACTCTAACGACTTCTGTGTCCAAGTTCTGATTGCTCCTAGGATCCTGTACCACTCAGACGAAGAAATGTACCATCTTCTTGAGGGACCCGGCCGGATCCACAAAAGAGAAATATTGACAGGTATAACTATCGCAATGCTGCTGGGTCTGGGAGCAGCCGGAACGGCCACAGGAGTCTCAGCCCTAGCGACCCAGCACCAAGGACTGTCCCAGCTGCAAGCAACGATTGACGAGGACCTGCAAAGGATCGAGAAATCCATCTCCTTTCTAGAGAAGTCGGTCTCCTCACTCTCGGAAGTGGTCTTGCAGAACAGGCGAGGCCTGGACCTCCTGTTCATGCAGCAAGGGGGCCTGTGCGCCGCCTTGAAAGAGGAGTGCTGTTTCTACGCAGACCACACGGGAGTCGTGAAGGACTCCATGGCAGAACTCCGGAACCAACTGGCTCAGAGACAGAAAGACAGGGAGGCCCAACAGGGCTGGTACGAGTCCTAGTTCAATCAATCACCTTAGCTAACCACTCTGATTTCTGTCCTGATAGGTCCATTAGCGATGCTGTTTCTAACAGTCACCTTCGGACCATGCCTGCTGAACAAGCTAGTCTCGTTCGTTCAGACCCGCCTGAAACGGACCAACATCCTGTTCTTAAGCCGACGACAATTGCTGTGAATTCAACCAGAGAATTCAACCAGAGAATTCAACCAGGGAACACCGTCAGTCACAAGATCCTCCAAACTTGTCTGACAAAAGCTTACTCAAGACTCCCAAGACCCTTTTCCCTTGTCAAGCTACAACCTTACACCTCATTTAAGTACCTATGTGCATGACTACCTCATTCATTTGTGAAAAGGGGGGGGGAGATGTGGTAGACAGAGAGAGGCGCTGCAGAAGATCTCGCGATGTAACGGAAAGGCAGGACCCTCAGATCCCCTTAGATAAGACCATCTGCTTCCCATAGATAAGAAACTAACATAAGAAGGTAGCCTCCCTTAACCAAATTCCAGTAACTTTCCATCCCCTACCCAGTAACAGTCCACCTCTTACTAACCATAGATAGTAAAGACAGACCCATGCTGACGTAGAGACCCCTTAGACTATAAAAACCCAAGAGATGAGATAATAAACGCCTTTTGACCGTCCATCACATTGATGTCTGCGTGTGCCATTAGCCCGAGTAGCCCTAGTGAGTAGGCCACCGTGCTGTTCGTCTCAACCAAGTCGCCTGCCTTGCTTCAGAAAGCAACAGGTGGGGGGGAGGGTGGGGTTGTTTTTGTGCTGTTTATTTTTGGTGAGGTTTTTTTGCTGTGTTTTTCTCCATCCTGAAGGAGCCCTTCTGCCCCACGTCTTACTGATGTCATTTTTATGACTGTTACCACTACTACATCTGCAGTTTATTTTCATGAGAATGCTATAGTTTTGTCAAAAAAAGAATACTATCTTTTTTGTCAATAAGAACTACTTAGAAAGAACTTCAGGTTAAAGGACAAATAGAGAGCACGAGGTGTTTTCCATGTGCTCCCAAAGAAAAAAGCTGGATCTTTATAACAACTTTCATTTAATCTTCTAGTTTTATCCTTCTCAAGGTGTGTCCAAGAGACACATCCAAGTGGCAAGATCAGATAAAACTGTACTGCAGGCATTTATCAGGAGAGAGCCTCCAGCCCAGTCATGGTATATTCCTGAGATTCATGGCACTTTTCCATACCCGATTCCCACTCTTTGCCACGACTGTTAAAATCCTACGCATTGGCCCAAGCCCTGCTCAGATCAGTCTCTAAGAAAACACATCAAGTCCTTTGTGATTCTGCAGCACAACCCAATGAATCTGCTTCTTGCCCATAACAGCTGCCAGTGCTGTGCTCTCAGATAAGACCTGGTAGAGTTGAGAAGAGAGCCCAGTGGATTCTGTGTCTACCATCACCTGTTGGGACAAAAAGGGCACGGATTCCCACCTCGGTGAGGCTGATCTCAAAGCCCATCCTGTTGTGTCCTGAATGGGGGCAAAAGCTTGTACGGGGCTCAGGCTCACTCTGGCTTCTTCCCATCAGTGCCTGTCAGTGCTCATGCTTGGGCTTTGCCAGCCTTGTTGTGGTCGCTGCCCTGCCCCTGGGGGCTGGAGGGACTGCAGAGGCTGGAGCCTCCCATACATGGGAGGGTCCCGCTGCTGCCCAGCTGCTGCAGCGCGGAGCTGCCTGAGGCAGCAGCCCCTTCTCTGGGCCGGCTTCTGCCTCGCACGGCCTGGACTCACAAGAGGGTCAGCATTGCGGAGGTCAGGTATATATGGGAAATATATATCCAATTGTGTCAGGAACCCACGCATTACCGAGGAACCCATTTGCCGCGGCAACTACGTCCAGATACGGACAACACTGGATAAACCAGACCAATGAAGAGCCTTTTTTTTATATTTTCAGCACATCAGTCTCAGGACACTGTTAGACAATGGAGACAGGATGTTGCCAGCTCGCTGATCCACAGGGAATGCCAAGGAGGTGGAGCATTACAGCAAAGCATAAAACCATCTCAAGCCTAGATTTCAGCCAATCATACACAGAACAACACATATTGACAAGTATTCTATCCAATCTTATAAAACACACGTCATGGTAGTTAAAAGAAAGACTGGTTAATAAGAGACAAAGAACAGAGCTCTATTCATGCAACCTTTCTAAAGATATACATTAAATAACCTTTTTGCCAGCCATAAGCCAATTCTACAGAGGCCTATTGTTATTTGTCAGGTATGCTCTACTGTTTAGGAAACTTTTCTGCTGTATTTGCAATGCTAACAAAACTTCAGTCTGAGGCATATATTTTTTTAACCATTTCATAAAAACCCTCTACCTTTATGGATTCCAACAAGCATCTCCTCTGGGCAGCTCTCTGTGTCACAGGGGTGCCTGAGGAGCACTGCTGTCCTCTGTGCCTGTGCCCGCCGTGCTGAGTTGGGAAGATGGGGACGTGTGCGGTGCCGAGAGGGCGAGTGCAATGGGAGCGACTGATCCGCGCTGTCAGGGTGAAGAGAAGCGGCGTGGTTCTTCACGCAGGGCACGGGCAAGGGCGTCTTTGAGCTCAGCCTGCTCATAAATGGTGAGGGTCCTGATGATGAAAGCCCCGTCACAATTGGTTCTGGCATGAGCTGCTCTGGTTTACAACTGGGAAGGCATTCTATTGGCAAACTGCTGAAAGCTGGAGAAAATGTCCTCCTCTCCTGGAAATGCACGGCCCTGTGCTTTGTTTCCTCTCAAGAGAACTCTTCAAAGAAATGTACAAAATCAGTCTCTGTGCCAGCCATCTGCACTGCAAGGCTGCCTGTCTTGTTACTGTCATTGTTGCTGTTGATGTTACCCAGCTGACCCCAAAGGGCTCAGAGCCCCCGACAGTGGGGCTGCCTTTTGTATCTCCTGGAAGCTGGGATCTCCGCTTAAAGTCAGTATCTTGCATTTGAGCCAGGGGAGAGATGGCTCTTGGTTCTGTCATCTGTGAGAAGAGAGGAGCGTGAGGGAGAGGCCATTTCCTATTATGTAGAACCACATTTCTTTTCACATCTACCACCACATCTTTGTAGGAATAATCAAAATATTTCATAGTGACAGAGGGGTTCTAAGTCACAGCCACCAAATTAAAATGGGACAATTCAACAGCACTCTAGATGGATATGAAGTTGATTTTCCTCCCTGGCTGCTATCAGCAAGCAAGGTTGTTTTGGCAAAACAGAGCTTTTAGTGCTTGAAAGCACGGAAATGGAATAGTTGGAAAGCAACAGCAATGCCATTGCTACTGTTGATGTAGGAAACTCAAAGTGGATCACAATCCCATCCAGGGCTGCAAAAGGGCAGGAAACGTTGTGCAGAAGCATCTTTGCTTGCTGGAAAAAGAGGAAAATCAACAGGCCTTCTCTTCCTAACAAAACAAGCCAACAAGCCACAAGATGGAATCGTCACCCACTCCACTGTGTAAAGGCTTTAGATGCAGTGAGGCATGTTTGGTGGTGAAACAGCCCTTGTGCTGAGCACTGTCATGCAGGGATTGATGAAAGTCTGTCTGAAGGTGCCTCAAGAGCCTCTCACTGTCGAGGTTAAAGCTCCCTCGGCACCTCCTCCCTGGCCTTGTGCTGCACCCCCTTGCCCAGCTCTCCTGTCCTTCTGTGCACACGCTGCAGCCCCTCCATGACTTTCTGCTCCCCAGGGCCCACAAGTGCACACAGCACTCCAGCTGTGGCCGCAGTGCTGCCCAGCACAGGGCCACGCTCACTGCCCTGCTCCTGCTGCCCCACTGCTGCTGGCACAGCCACCATGCCCTTGGCCTTCTTGGCCCCCTGGCCACACGCTGCCTCATCTTCAGCTGCTCAAGGCCGCCAGCACCCCTGGCTCCTTTTGGTCCACGCAGCTCCACAGCCACAAAGTTGCTCATCTGACTTCAG
Source organism: Melozone crissalis (assembly GCF_028551555.1). NCBI lineage: Eukaryota > Metazoa > Chordata > Aves > Passeriformes > Passerellidae > Melozone > Melozone crissalis. The sequence continues at coordinate 12,067,569 of NW_026535783.1, read as the reverse complement.
ATACAGCAGACACCATTGCAAGATGGCCTTCCTCTTCCTAGCAACACAAGTCAGCAGTCGAGGACTTGCAGCTTCACCCCCACTCTGGGCTCCAATGCACTTGCCCAAGTGGCAGACTTCAGCACAAAACTGATCAGCAGAAACTTTCCCCTACTGCTGTTTGCGCCTTCTCAAAAGCCAAAAGGCAGTTGGGCCAACAGTAACTCTACAAGTTAGAAACGACTCAATAAAAATGCAGAATACTTCCAGAAGTTAAGGCAGTTAAGGCACCTTTCCAAAAGAGAAAACAAACCAACAAAACCTTTTGACCTTCAGCACTACCACTTGCGCCCTTGGACGTAACTCTGCAGAAGCCCAGAGATGGAGCTTCCCTGAGCCAAGCAGCCAGAAGCTCAGCTGCAGCCCCCAGCTCGGTGCTGCCTCAACAGGACAGGTCATAGGCCAATTTCCAACTGTCACTGCCTGCAGGAAAAGGCCGTGTCCTGCAGGACTCCAGCACTCAGCATCCTTGGCCAGACACAGCAAGTGCTGGCCGCTCAGAAACTTGCACCTCTGCCTTGCACTAAAGACAACACCTCCCACAACAGGCACTTACAGGTACAGAGTATTGTGGTTCTGACCCCTCCATGGAGCTGGTGGACTCACCATCCCTGCAAGCCTTTGAGAAAAGACTGAATGTGACACTGGGTGCCATGCTTTAGTTGAGGTGTTAGGGCATGGCTTGGACTCGATCATCTTAAAAGCGTCTGTCTTCCAAGCCACTGATTCAGTGATTCTGTCACTGAGGGAGCTTTTCCTGCAGCCCTGGAAAAGGCTGTGGGGGCCCTTGGCCGAGGATGGGGATCAGGGATCCTGGAAAAGCAGCGAAGGGCTCAAGGCAAAGGCCGAGAGGGCAGAGCTGCCTGACCGCGGCCCAGAACCAGCCTCATGTCCTCCTCCTCAACCTGCGCCCTCGGCGCTGCCCTTTGCGGCGCCAGCGGCTCCTCTCGTTGCGGGGCTCCAGGCCGTGCTGGGGGCCGGGCTCCTCGTCTTCGGGAAGCGCCGGAGCCTCGGAGGCGAGCGGCTGCTGCTGTGGCCGGCAGGGGAGAGCTGCGGCTGCGGCCCCGGGCACAGCGAGCTGCCACTAAGGCCGGCTCCTGCCTCGGCTCCTGCTTCTGCTCTGGGCTCTGCTCCTGCCCTGTGCGCACAGACACGGCAGAGGGCTGCCCGGCAGCTCCGTGCCGCTCCGCAGTGGGCCCGGCCGGGCTGCTGCTCTCTGCGGCCTCTGCCCGCCGCTGCCGGCCCCGCTGCTGCCGGCCCCGCCGCGCCGCTGCCTGCCTCTGCCGCGGCCGGGCCCACACGAGAGGCAGCACATTGCGGCTGGCTTGGAAAAGCCCTGCCCGCAAAACACCTGCCACAGCCTAGGCCTCAGGGCACAGGCTGTTGGCGTCCTCGCAGCTGCGAGCCGGCCAGGGCCGCCTGCCGGCCTCGGCCACAGCTCCCGCCCGTGTCTCCATGGCCGCGGCTGCTCGGCATAGCGGGCTGAGCACAGCCAGCGCCAGCAGCAGCTCCTCACGGGCCCAGGCTCCTGGCGCTCCAAGCCCGCCCAACCCCGAATTCCAGCCCTGAGGGGTCTGGCGTCTCAATGCATCCCCTGGGGACAGCAGAGTCGGCCGCTGAGATCAGTCTATGGCGACACCACCAAGTGACCCATGGAAAATTCACCAAATCCTCCTCAGAGACAAGAAAAAACTCCCATGGTGCCTGACAGCCCGAAGCAACTGCCAATTACAGGTCATTCCATCCATGTAGTAAAATAGACTTTTGCATTAAAGCAAAAAAGAGTTAACCAAAAGGAGGCCAGGAACAAACAACAAATTATTTGAACTCATGCTTCTTGTGTCTGTTAAAAAGGCCAAGAAAATGCAGTCTTTGCTCTTCTGACACAGCCCTCTGTTCATGATGTGGGATAGTGAGCGATGATATGCAAGAGCTGATGGAAAGAACAGGGACAAGGACACAGCAGGCACAGCGCCAACCTGACAGAGGGATGATCTCTGGCACTGGAACTGAAGGAGAAGAGTTTGCAGGCAGGACAAAAAATGGCTCTTTGTTTCACCTCTTCTTTCAGTGCTGCTAAAACTGTAGCCTGGAGCAAGCTGGGACCACCAGAGCATGGAGCCCTTTCCAGGCAGAGCTGCATCTGCTGAAGGGGCAGAGGGAGCCCAGCAGGGATCAGACACAAAGCAGCAGGGGACTGAGGAGCCCCTGTGGTGGCAGTGAGCAGCCTCAGGCTCTGCTCACTGCTGGTGGCATTTTCTATTGAACCACCTCCAAGGACTTCTGCTTTGCTCTGTATTTTTAAGTGTTTTATCCCTTGCAGGTTTTTTTTTGTTTTGTTTTATTTTGTTTTGTTTTGTTTTTTGGGTGTCTTTTTGTTTGTTTGTTTTGGGGTTTTTTTTGCTCATCTGCTGTACCTTTATTTCTCCAAATTTTCCTACCCTGTCAGCAGCAGCCCCTGTTCAGAACTGGCTCTAAAATATCAGCAAAGAAGCTGGCAACAACAATGGGTGGAATGCTGTGACTCAGGAATACTTATGCAAAAGCCCTGCCAGTGCCTTATGATTTGTTAAGATCTCCTTTTCTGTGGAAAAGCTAGTGAGCAATGGAGGTTTTTTGCCTAAGAGCCCCTGAGAAGCAAATGTTGTACTGGGATTCTCATGAGTGTACCCGTTAACTTCATTGCAGCAAAACAGAAAGTAAGGTCAGGGTAGCAGAGCAGCTGGGAGCTCGTCACTCCCTGCAAAGGACTGGTGTAGGATGTGGGAACACCACATTCCAGGATGGGCCAGAAGGGTAAATGTGCTCAAAGCACTGCAGGTGAGGTTTGGGTTCACTCAGAGGGCAGTCAGGGCTGGTGAGCACTGGAAGATCCAGCCGCAGTACCCATCCATGTCCCTTTCAGCGCTGGCTTTAGGGTGTCTGCAGCCTGGATCCAGAGCGCCCTGGGAGGCTCCTGTGGCTGCCTTTGCACCCAGGCTGAGGATGCCCAGGAGCCGCTGAGGCCGGCAGTGGGGACCAGGGCTGGGGCTTGTGGCCTGGCAGGTATGGCTCTGGGGGCTGTGACATGCCAGGGCACGGGTCACTGTCACTGCCCTCCAGAGCCCTGGCTAGCTCTGTGATGTTCCAGGGACAGTGGCAAGAATGAGGAACAGGTTAGGTTGGGGTTTTGCCTGAGCCAGAACCTCTAGGCCAGCTGCCCAGCAGTAGAGACCCCTGGAGGACCGAGTGAAGGAGGCAGAGACAGCTTTTCTACAGTGTAAAGTGCAGCTAATTAACAGGAGAGGCAGGGGAAAGATTAGCAGAAAAAACTCCCCTGAAGCCCTCCAGCACCCTTCTGCTCGGGCTTTTAAAGTCTTTCAAAACAGGGGGGTGGACACAATATAATAACCAAAAGCGACTCTCGGGGTGTGGTTTTGAGGGCTACAACAAATCAGAACAAGGGGAGGAGAGGGGGTTGGGATAGGGATTGGATCTTGGGGTGAGGGACAGGGAACTTTCTGGAACAAAGGGTAGGCTTTGGGCTGATGGATGGGCCCAAGGGGCCGGGCTGTCTTGACAGACAGGGAAAAATCCGGGGAGGAGGGAGGGAATTCCTTGAGGGACACTTGGGTAGGAGGGCATAACACAGGGGAGAAACAAACTGCAATAAATCGGGGAACACTTGAAAGTACCGCAAGCTAACAGAACATTTGACTCGGAAACTAAGGCACTGCAACACAGAAATTCAGGGCTTCAGCAGCCGAGAGGTGGCACGATTGGAACCCGTAGCAGCTGGTGAAAGCCATCTCTGTCCTTCAGGTTCCTGCTGTGTGGGAAGGTGCTGCGAGTTGTGGTGGCTGCACTCCCCCTTTGCTGGGAGGATGATCTGTACCAGGGGAGAGCAGAAAGCTGCCGTGGTGAGCAGAACATGCTCAGAGCATTCCAGTTCAGAGAATGGCACTGCCCCTGAAGGGCAAAACGCTTGAAAGCATAGAATTCTGTGCAGAACCGTTGCACAAATTTTCTCTTCTAGAACATGCCCATTTTTGTATTCTGTAGATGAATACTCTGGGTTTTATAGAGTGCATGGGGTTTTTTCTTAAGGCTTTCGGGAGATCTCTCAAGTTTATTTCAATTTGCATTTTACATCCAGCAGGTATGCAGATTAATTTTTTTTTCACTGTAACTTTGTGCCCCAGCTCTGTTAGAGGACGTTCCCTGTCATTGGTGCAAGCAGCCGGAGAGATAAATACTGATTGATTTGGGGGCCACAGTCTTGGTAAATGCAGAGGTGGTTCAATAACGTGACATGAGGGAGTTCCCTCAGAGCAACTGGGATGCCTGAAAGAAGTGAACAGCTCACCACAGCCCGGCCCGCTCGGCTGCTTTTCCTTCTGACCGTCCTGGGGAGGCTCTGACATTTCCTCTTCCCTGATGGAAGTGCAGCTGCTGCCAAGGGAAACGTCCCCATACTCACTCAGTGTTCCCTTGCTTGCCGGATGCCCCACCTGCTGTCGCTGTCCAGGAGAGCTGCTCTGCACGGGAGGAGGAGCCCGAGGGAGAGGCTTTGAAGATGGGGCAGCTGTGGTCCCTTGTGGGATCTCAGCCTCTCAGGGCTGAGGGACAGAGTGACCGAGACCACCCCTGGGGGGCTCGGGAGTCCTGGAATGTTGCCAGAAAGGTCTGGTGGCTGGACTTTGATCCCACAGGGGAGATGACATCAGTATGAGGATAGGAGGATTTCACCGGGGTGAACGGTGAAGGGATAAGTTAATTGGAGTGTGAGACAAAGGGTTTAAGATTTCTGTACAGGGGGGTCTAGAGAAGTAAGATGGAGGAATTGGGGCGTGCCCTTCTCCTTCTTCTTCTTCCTCTAGGCCTCCATCTTCTGTGGTGATGTTGGCACTCCGGGATTGGACCTTACTAGGGGAACACTGGTTAATAAGGGTAGAGGGTATTGGAGAAAAATGATAAATATTGTATACGTAACTCCAAGTATAAAGATAGGTGGCCGCCCCAGGGGCTCTCAGTGTGTGCCCATGGCTGACTGCTGAGCAGAACTCTGTCAGGCCAAGAGAAAATCTTTTAGATAAGCAATTAATAAACACCGAGACCGAGAAAAGATTTGAAGTTTCTTCTCGTCCTTTGGAACGCGGGCGACCCAAGGCCATCTTCGGGCTTTTCCCAGACCATCTAAACAGCCCCAAATCCGACAACTGGCGTCCGCTGCGCGGGCTATCTCCCACCAAACCTTTCCGGGGGGGAAAAGCCCTGAAGAGCTGAAGAGCCAAGAGGACAGCACTGATAACTCCTGAGGAGAGAAGCCTGAAGAAAGAAAGAAGAAAAAGAAAAAAACGGCCAGGAGGAGCTGCAAAAATCAGCAGTCACTGAGAATTCCATCTCTCAGCTTCTGCCGAAGACAGTTCGTAGCAGAGCGGCCTGGACTGGGACCAGAAAGGCGCCTCTGGATCCATCTCTTGTGATCTGCTGGATGGAGAACGGGAGCCTTCAGACCACTCTGATGACAGATTCGGTAAGAAGGCCAAAATAAGATCATGGGGGCCACACTCTCCCAGGAACAACGGGAAATCTTATCCACCTTACAAAGTGTGGCTGAATTATATACAGAAGGGATCCCAAAGAAAGAATTAAAACAGTTGTTACTATGGGCAAGGCTCAATTACCCACTAGCAGAGACATGTCTGTTGTTCGAAGTGGGGTTTTGGCAAGAAATTAATAGGCTCCTGTATATTTTAGCAACGAAAAAAGATGAGACAGCGGTAAAGCTACTCTCACCAGCAAGAATCATGTTACAAGGTATCTCAGTGCAGTCTAAAAGACTGGAAAAGCAGCGAGAAGCTGCGGCACCCTCAGAGGTGGGGGCGGGGCAGAGTTCCGGGAAAAAATTAGCTCTGGCTTTAAAAAGCCAGGGGGAAAGGGCTCTCGAAAAAAGAGAGCAGGAAAAAATATTAAACCCCCCGATCAAAAAAAACAACAAACCCCAAGAGTGTCCTGAAACTCCAGAGAGTGTAGAGGAGTCAGGAGCGGAAGGGGGGGAGCAGGAAGACAAGGGATCGGGGGGGGCGCTTGTTCGCGGCGGGCAAAGCAGCGAAGCGGCGGCGGCGGCAAGCGCAGGCAGCGCGGGTGAAGATGAGGAGACGCGCGCGGAGGGCGAAATTCGCAAAAACCGGGGTGCAGACCCACATACCAGCGCGGGGGTGGTGAACGCGGGCGGCGAACTAGGGGTAAATGTGCAGCCTCAGAGGGCCACCGTGGTGAGACGCAGGAGGCGCGCGGTTGTGACGTCAGACCCGGTGCGGAAATCGGCTCGCATAGCGGCGCGAGCTGGGGTGCCGGAGGGAGAGGTGAACACAGCGTCAGAGGAGGAGGAGGTTGACTCAGGGACAGACCGAGGGGCGGGGACCTCGGAGGTGGAATGGGGGGGAGAGGATGACGTCAGCTTGGGAGACACAAGGAGTGGCTCGGAGAGCACGCACGCACAGAAAGTAGGGCGCGGGCCGCGCCGAGCCCGGTCCCCTGTGACGTCTCGGGTGAGGAGGGGCCGTGTTAGGGATTCTACGTCCCGGGGCTCCACACCCTCTCCAGACCCAGTGCCTTTGGTTGAAACCCTCGGAGTCCCAGTCCCTTCCCTCCACGGGAGACGCCGAGCCGGAAGAGGAAATGGGGCGGTCGAGTTCACTCCGTCATCCGAGCCAGGGAGGCCGGTGACAGCGCCACCTAGTGGCAGGAGGGCAGAAATGCACCACATGCCGGGTCGGCTCAGCGGAGCCACAGCGCCATCTCGTGGCGAGACTGCAACAATGCAGCAATTTTTTCCAACAATATATAAAAAGAAAAGCACTTCAAAGAAGACAATGTTAACACGACAAAGGGATTACCTATCCACTTCGGAATTTCATGAAGATGATGAAAGCTCAGATGAAGAACAGCTACAAGGGGAAGATGTCATAAGGATCACAGCATCGGAAGGTGTCCCAACATGGATGCTATCAGCAGCAGAAGCAGCAAAAAGCTTCTTGCATTCATTCGATACAGTAAAGAAGAAATATCAACAGGATCCTCGAGTTTCCTTTTCGGATTTAGGAGCAAGGCCAAAAACCTCAAGGCGAAAAATGAGACACCATGAATCACCGATGACGTCCACAACACCATTATTCATGCAAATCCCAATGGAGTCTGACGAAGAGGCATTTCAAGAGCCAGTGAAGACGATGGATTGGAGGCAAATCAGAAAAGCATTGGAAAAGGAAAAGCATTTATTCCCGGGATCAGGGGATTTGACAATGCCAGTGACATATGATGCCCAGGGACAGAATCCAAGGTGGGAAAGGATGGGTCATGAGACACTCAAAGACTTAGGGAAGGTGGCTCAAACTTTTGGGCTGAACTCACAATACTTCAAACAGCTATTAAGAGGGACATTCTCTATGTATGATCTCACACCATATGACATTCGAAGTATTGTGGCAATGATCCTCACTGACATACAGAGTCTTATCTGGGAAAAAAGGTGGAGAAAATATCTTGCTGAGTTGCGGAACAGATACCAAGGTGGGCCAAATGCGAACCTCACAGAAGGGCAATTAGCAGGGGATCCTCCAGATGACAACCCAAGGGAACAATCAGCGCAGCTTCCACGAAGAGTGTTAAACGACATCAAAGAAGCAGCGCGATTGGCAATCATACAAATTACGCCGACAGGAGCTCCGGATGTTCCGTTCTCTTGCATCAGGCAAGGTCCCACAGAGCCATTCATGTCATTCATCGACCGACTCACGCAAGCCGCGGATCGACAGGTGACAACAGAAGAAGTGAAGAGGCCTCTCTTGGAGAATTTAGCTTTTGGCAATGCCAACCCGGATTGTCAATGGGTGATTAGCGCCATGCCAGGACGGCCATCCTTGGCAGAGATGGTGGAGGCATGCAGCAAGGTGGGGACACCTCAGCACGTCGCAGCGATTGTAAAGAATGAATTAAAAGAGGAATGGGAGAAACAGCTGAAGGGACGCTCAGAAGGGCAATCAGAGAACAAGACATTGGAGAAGATGTTCGAGAAATTACTCCATCAACAGGACGAAAACATCAACAAAGTTCTTGCGGCAATGCAGAAAGAGAACAACCCCCAAGGAGGACAGTGCTACAGATGCGAGGGAGATCATTAGTGCCTGTCCAGACTGTCAGCTTGTGCAGCCACCTTCTTCTACCGGGGCCATCAATCCGCGGGGGCTGCAAAGTCTTCAGTTGTGGCAAGCTGATGTCACGAAATACCCATCTTTTGGGAGGCTCAAAAATGTTCATGTTTCTGTAGATACATTCTCAGGTGCAGTCTTTGCTTCAGCACATGCTGGGGAAACAGCAGACCATGCTTGCCGACACTTTCTGCAGGCATTTGCAGCATTAGGTGTGCCTCAGGAGATAAAAACAGATAATGGTCCAACATACACAGGCAGGGTGCTTGACAGATTCCTGAAAAGATGGGGTGTCAGACACACGTTTGGTATTCCGCATTCACCCACAGGTCAGGCAATCATTGAGAGAACACATCACACCCTAAAATCCCTTCTGGACAAACAGAGAAGGGGTGAGCCAGAGGCAACACCTCACATGAAATTAAATAAGGCACTGTATGTGCTGAATTTCCTAAATAGCTCATCCTCGGAACCTGATCCACTGATCGTGAGACATTTTCTAAACAACACACAGGCAAAGCTAAGGGAAAATCCTTTAGTTTTGATCAGAAACCCAGAGACAGGACAAATAGAGGGTCCTTTCAAACTAATCACTTGGGGCAAGGGTTTCACTTGTATCTCCACAGATCGAGGTCTGAAGTGGGTGTCGGCGCGGCACGTGAAGCCATTCCGAACGCGAGAACACGAGAACGCTGATCCGAGAAACAAAGAGACGAGTACTCAGACAGAAGTCGAGACTCAGACTGCGAAAAATGACCTGGAAGAGAAATAAAAAGAAACTAAGGACTTTGGGGGGTTTTCACATAAAAGCGAAAGAGATCTCTTTGGTGCAAACAGAAGGGGGAGATGTGGGATCTCAGCCTCTCAGGGCTGAGGGACAGAGTGACCGAGACCACCCCTGGGGGGCTCGGGAGTCCTGGAATGTTGCCAGAAATGTCTGGTGGCTGGACTTTGATCCCACAGGGGAGATGACATCAGTATGAGGATAGGAGGATTTCACCGGGGTGAACGGTGAAGGGATAAATTAATTGGAGTGTGAGACAAAGGGTTTAAGATTTCTGTACAGGGGGGTCTAGAGAAGTAAGATGGAGGAATTGGGGCGTGCCCTTCTCCTTCTTCTTCTTCCTCTAGGCTTCCATCTTCTGTGGTGATGTTGGCACTCCGGGATTGGACCTTACTAGGGGAACACTGGTTAATAAGGGTAGAGGGTATTGGAGAAAAATGATAAATATTGTATACGTAACTCCAAGTATAAAGATAGGTGGCCGCCCCAGGGGCTCTCAGTGTGTGCCCATGGCTGACTGCTGAGCAGAACTCGGTCAGGCCAAGAGAAAATCTTTTAGATAAGCAATTAATAAACACCGAGACCGAGAAAAGATTTGAAGTTTCTTCTCGTCCTTTGGAACGCGGGCGACCCAAGGCCATCTTCGGGCTTTTTCCAGACCATCTAAACAGCCCCAAATCCGACAGTCCCTCTGCTTGGAGCTCTGTTTAAAGATACACGGACTCGCATGTGAACAGGGATTATTACATGGACTTGTACACATGTAGCCAGCTATTTGTACAGGCCTATTCCTGTACATATGGTATCAGATTTATGAATATACTGTGTATATATGTACGTATAGATACCTGAACATATACAGGTTTTCAGTCTCATCTTTGTGTGTATATGTATCTAGTTCTTTATGAGTATTGTAATATCTGTGTTTAGTTTTCTGTATGTACACAGTTGTGTAGGTATCTATTTCTATTGATGTATTGATGTAGTTTTGGTCTTTTTAAAAAGCTATATTGGTATTTGTTTTGGTCTATATGTTATTTTATATTTTTATAGATGCGCACTGATGTATTTCTATATCTATTATATTTACATATGTATCCAGATACATTGCTGTATATTTGTATTGATGCAGTTGTACAGATATTTAGATTGGTACTGCTGTTTGTCTATGTATAGATAAGTTTGTTTTATGTATCTCTTTCTTGAATGTAATAGGTAACATTTAATCTGTATTCACATCTGTATATTGTAGTGGTTATTTATGTATTCAGTTCTATTTAAATGGGTCTGGAGTGGTATAGTGGTGGAATTCTATTTGTAGGGTACTTGGTATTACAGGGAAATACTGATCTTTTCGTATTTGTATATGGGCTGTATGTTTGCCATAATATGCAATAAATTAAGCTGTTAATTTTCCCTTGATGTCTGTGTATAGTGAGTGTTTGTAGAGGTTTGCAATAAATTAGTTTTTGTAACAGAAGTTGTTATTTGTATGTTTTTGAATAGCGTGGTGTAACAAATACATAAATTACTTTTTTAAAATTTAACAAATATTTGTATAGTTCTGTTTTGTCAGCGCTGGTGTAGCAATTGGTAAGAAATGCCATTTGTCAAGTGAGATGGATGTCTTGTAATTTGTGCTACCCAAAGCCATGGGCAGATGTAAATGCTGGAGGATTTTGGCCATGCAAATCTCCAGCCATGCCCAGTACATGCCCCACCTGCACTCAGGCATGGCAAGGGAAGCGCAGATTTGGGCTGGCAGCAGAGCCCCACGTTGGCTCAGAACTCGCTGCAAAGGCCTGCTGGCTGAGAAAAAGATCAGGGATACATTTTATATATTCTATTTAGTACAGTACATATACTAAAATATATATTATGTGGTGTATTGTAGAAATCCTTTAAATCGGAGGGTTTTGGGAAAGCTGCTCCTCAGTGAAGAGGATTTCTAGGCTAGAGGAATATAAAAATGAAAAGAAGACCATGGACAGTGCCATTGCCAGAGGCCCAGGCTGTTCAAAGGAGGAATGGATCGTCCCCTTCGCCGCCTGTAGCTGATACCCCTGTCAGTAATAAGTAGCAACTCCGGGGGCAACAAGATGGGAAACCATCTCTCTAAACCAGAATGGGGCATCTTTTACCAGCTTGAGGCAATTTTACAGGGTAAAGGACGTTCAGACATCTCAAAACATGAACTAAAAGACTTACTAATCTGGGTAAAAGTGAATACTCAAAATACAGACTTGAAGTCTGATTTTACCTTTGATTTCTGGGACCAGATAAAGTGGAAAATTCACAATCTAGTCTCTCTCAAAAAGGAAGAATCTTTGGTCAACCTTATGCCTGTCTCCACAGCTTTAATGGAGAGCTTTGATCAGAATGATTGTAACAGAGACTTTCTCAAACATCAGAACAGAACACCTTGCTCTGAGACTTTAATTCTGGGTGGTGCTGGACCTTCATCCTCCTCTGGGAGGATCTTGGATTTTGTTCAGGGTGTCCTGGCACGTCCAGGGTTTCTCCAGGCAGCGTGCACAGCACCCGGAAGCCCGGAAAAGGGGAATCAGATCAGCTCCCAGCTTTGGTCGTGTTCTCTGCTTTTTCCAGGATTCCCTGAGTCATTGACGCTGCAACCAGCCATCATCCCAACTCCTCCAGGAAATCATCCACCTCCAGAATTCTCAGAAAAATGCTTGGGATTTTTCTTGCATTCCAAGAGTTGGGGGGATCATGGGATGTGTTCAGTGGACGCTGGGAATCAAACGGGTCCAGGAGATTAATGTTTGAGGAAGCTTTGCAAAAGAGGAGCTGCTGTTTCTGTGCTCTGCTGCTCTTCTGAAAAAGATGCGGCCGGATCTTATTCTGAAGTTGTGCAGGTGGGGTCAGTCAAGGGGGGCTCTGGACCTGCTCTGCCTGGCCGAGGGGCTGCAGGGTCACTCCTGTCACTGTTTGCCCTTCCCAGGAAGTCACCCCTCGGATCGGGCTCAGGCTGGCAGTTTGCTTTGGAGCTCTGAGGACTCTTTTCATATAGATTCCTCTGCCAAAACTTTCTGGGACATTCACCCCTTTTGGCTCCCCAGCCTTCAGTTACAGCAGGTGGGGGAGCTTTGGATTTGACTCTGCCTGCAGGGGAGCGGGCAGGGGAGAGGACAGAGGTGGCGGGGGGCAGGCAGGGCTTGAGCAGGGCAGGGATGGCTCTGCCCAGAGAGATGGATGGCGTGGAGGTGGGAGAGCTCAGGAAAGTTGCTGTGGAGGCACAGACAGTTCATTCAGAAGCCTTGAAGCCTGTCTCATTGGCTGTTGGGGTCGAGGGGGAAGGCATGCTGAGATTGCTCTTGGACCTGAGAGTTTTCCAGCTGTATCCCTGCGGGCAGGGATACCGTGTGGAACCTGTCACAGTTCATTTGAAAGTGTCGCAAATACAAAGTCAGGATGTGCAGCTGGAGAGCAGCCCGAGTTGTAGGAATCGAAAAAGATCCAATTCAGTGAATCCAGACATGAGTTAGCAGGCTCTGCCTTTCTTCCTCTCACCAAGAACTTGGAGCTCTCCTCCCCAGCCCTTCCTGGCAGGGCTCCCAGGAAAGTTGCTGCGGCGACACTACTGCCAAGTGAAACCGTCCGGGGGCTATTTACAGACTATGAAGGAGACGGGGCTGCTATGGAAAGAGCTTCGAGCTGTTTATTTTTGCGCATTGCTCTCATTACATGATTATGCCAATGGGAAGATGCTAGCAGCTCACAATCAAGGCAGCAGGCCAAAAAAAGTAATGTTACAACATACTTTATAAGCTTCTTGACCAATCACACAAAGCAAAAGCATATTGACAGTAGTTCTATCTAATCACCAGAAGCACACATAGCTTTGGGTAAAACAATGCTTGCTCATTTGGAATACAATACCTGTTTTTAAGACACAAGGCAAAGAGCTCCATTCTTAAGCTTCAACCTTCCTAATATCTTGCTAGATAAACTTTCTGCAGCTTAGAGAGCTATTCAGACAGCATTAACACACAGGTTTATTGTTCAATTTACCCTTGCTTTTTCTACAGTTTAAATAATTTTTCTGCTGACCTATCTCATGACTTTTACTTTAGCTCTACGCACAATTCTGCTGTATCTGAGGCCTGCCTTTTGCAGCTTTCCAAAATCCTCTAATTTTATGGATTCCCCCAATTCCTCCTCAATGTTCACCTCAAAAGAAACCTTCATAATTGTGTCATTTATTACTTGCGTTTCGTATAAATACTATAATATTTTTGCTTATTATCTGCTTAAAGCATGTTCTTGCTGGCACTAAGCATTGCTGTATTACAACACAGGAATTTAATGCTGTGAAGGTCCAGTCAGTGGAAAGGGCATAAATTATGCCTGACAATAATTACAAGTCATTGTTCAAAAATCTCTTGTCGATTCCAGGGTCTTAACTCAAAACCTTTTTCCATTTCTATACCTTCATCCACCATCTCTGTGAGATTTAACAAATTCCCTGTGAATCCATTTCCTACCTCTCTCTCTTGTATGATAAAAACTTCTTGGACAGTTTTGTTCATCATTCGTCGCACACACTAAAGTATGCAAGGTATTACTATTAATATCACTACCAAAACACCCAATACATGGAGACCTATCTTGCAAAGTTCCCTTAGCCAAGGTGCAAAGCTCTATTCTTGGAACAAATCATCTAACCAGGGCCCACCATCTTCTTTAATTTGGGCTGTCAAATCTTTCAATTTTTGTATGCTTTTGTGGATAGATTCAGAATGATCAGCCAGGTTCATACAATACAATCTTTGAAATTCCTCACAACCATGTCCTTGTGCCAGTAAAAGAAAATCAATTGCTGCTCTGTTTTGAAGGGTAGCATGTCTAACACTATTAACATCGGTCAACATGTCACTGGTTGCAGTGGATGTGCCATTAGTTTGTTTACTCAGCCAACATCCAATCCAATCTAATTGTTTCAATGCAATTGCTGAAGCTGATTGGGTAAAAAGAAACCTGCTGAAACCCTTTTTGCAGCCTTCAAAGGCATGAAATCACTTCTACAGTTCTCATCATAATGACGAGAACTTGGAGCTTTTTGGCAGAGTTCATAGGACAGCTGATTGCTGTGACAACACTACCTGTTCTTCTTGATCAGATACTTCTCATCAAGAGTGTTGAAAGGGAAAAACAGAACACAGTATAAATCAGCAATAAACCTTCCATTGCAACTACCTAATTAGTCTAAAATTATTCAAAATTTAGAAAAACTTTGGATTCAAATAAACACTTCCTTGCATTACCTGTAAGATATGCTCATAATGATACAAATCCAAAATACAAAACTCTTTCTCACCATGGTATCAAAGAACTTAAAGATAGCAAAAATATCATTACAATTTTACCTATCAGCCTCCAATTGTAACACAGGTGCTAACAGCTTGCAGTAAGCTCACTTCTCCAAAACATCTTGCTAATATGCAAGTCAGTGCTTTTGGAAAGCAGCTTGCAGGTTCTTAAAAAAAGTTAGGAAAAACATTTGGACATAATTTGGGAAAGGCTTTGGGAGAAAATTTGGGACAAAAAATGGAAAAGCTTGAAAAGGCCTTGAAGCACACACAAACATTTTCTAAAAATCTGTTGGTACTGTACAGTTGGATTCTGATTAAAAGGCTTGTGGCTTTGCTTGTGGTAAAGCAGGACACATGAAAAGAGATTGTCCTACAACAACAGTCAAACCTAAACCACTTTCTATTTGCCCTCAGTGTAGGAAAGGGAAGAATCTTGGTAAGTACTGTCGTTCTCAATTTGACATCGATGGCAAAGCTTTGTCGTTAAACTCAAAAAAGAGCGTGGATTATCACCGCACCTGGACACAAGTAGTGACCTCCTTACAGTCAATTACCCAGTCAAATGGCATTGGTACCTCAGTCATTTATCCCTCAATCATCCATCCTTCAATGGTGTCAGGTCAATACCCTCATGGACAAGGTTTGAATTGGCCTCCTCAGAATTGATACGCCTTTTAAATAATTTCTGTTATGAAAGTATTTCTACTGCAATTATCAGGTTTTTTCAGCAAAGACAAGAGCTTTTGATTTTAGGCAAAGCTAGCAAAAAATTTTCAGACTTTCAATCCTTCCAGCTGTTGTTTCAATAAATTGTAACAATAAGCCAATATATTTCTCTCCTGCATTTAATGTTCCTATAGTGACTCCACCAAAAGCAGCTATAGCTATTGCATTTCTTTTGCCCATGAGTACAGCCAAGCAAAACAATTTTCCAGAGAATTCTGTGATGTCTGTGCCATTTTTAACCTCAGGTCCTGAGGTCTTTTGGGTGCAATGTTTGGACCTCAACCAAGCAAAATTGACTTGCTGCCTGACTCACTGTGGTAAAACAATTTACATTACAGGCATGCCGGATACTGGTGCAGATGTCACTGTAATTTCTCACATGTTTTGTCCTAGAGATTGGGATTTAGTAGCTCCTGCAGGTTCCCTCACAGGGACTGGAGGTGCTACTGTATGTTGGCAAAGTGCATCCATGATTAATATTACAGGTCCTGAAGTAGAGACAGCAATGGTGCGTCCTTTTCTTGTTCAGAAGCTTCTCACCGTCTGGGGGAGAAACGTCCTGTCCCAATGGGGAGCAGAACTGGAGGTGGGCCTGTGGTGGAAACCACATCAAAACCTGCCACTTGAAAGCTGAACTGGAAAACTGATCCTCCTATATGGATTGATCAATGGCATTTACAAAGAAAATATAAAATAGCCTTAAATGATTGGTAAAGGAGCAATTACAAGATGGTCACATCACACCCACAAAGAGTCCCTGGAATTCACCAGTATTTGTCATCCACAGGAAGACATTGGATTCCCGGAGGTTGTTTCACGACCTGAACATCAATGAATTGACTGAAGACATGGGACTTCTTCAATCTGGACTTCTTTATCAACGATCCCAAAACACTGGCGCCTCATTGTCATTGATTTAAAGAATTGCATTTTCCACATCCCACTTCATCCCGATGACACTCCAAGATTTGCCTTTTCAGTTCCAGTCATCAATCAAAGAGAACCCATGCAGAGATAGCACTGGAAAACGTTGCCTCTAGAAATGAAGAATTCGGCTATAATTTGACAATATTTTGTAGCACAAATTTTGTCTCCGGTTCGACAGAAATATCCAAGATCCATGATTTCACACTACAAGGATGATTTCCTAATCGCAGCTCTAACGAAACCAGAGATAGAGCAAGCTTATCCTAGTGTTGTTACTGAAATCCAAAATGCTGGACTTAAAATTTCTATACCCAAAATTTGAGAAGTTCCACCCTGGAAGTATCTGGGATGGAAGATGACTGAAAAAACTATTACACTGCAGAAGATACAGCTCCGCACCTGTGTCAACACCCTGCAAGATTTACAACAGCTTCTAGGAGAAATCAATTGGGTCAGACCTGGTTTGGGATTCACCAATGATGAATTGGCTCCACTTTTTAATTTGTTGAGACGAAGCTGCGCCATTAACTCTCCTGAACTCTAATACCTGAAGCTCGCACAGCGCGTGACGAGGTCATGGAGGCTCTCCAAAGACAACAAGCTCATCGCTGTATTCCAGAAAAGCCATTCTTTTCTGCAATTTTAGGAGGAAAGATGCAACTTTGTTCTGTCATTTTTCAATCAGACCCTTCAGAGAGAGATCCTTTGTTCATAATAGAATGGGGTTTTCTTCCCTCAAGGTTTCCAAAGACTATTTTTACAGTCTTAGAGAAGATAACACAAATTCTGATTAAGGCCAGAACAAGGTTATTAAGTTGAGCAGGTGAAGAATTTGCAGTTCTCTATTTACCACTGAAAACAATTATCTTGATTGGGCAATGCAAAATTCTGCAAATTCTGATGATTTGCATGGAGAGTTATTAAATTTTGCAGATATTGCTTCTGTTCATTACCTGGCTCACAAATTATTGCAGGCAAAATTGAGTTTTAGAGAGAAACCTTTGTTAAGTAAAGAACCTTTAAACACAATAACTCTCTTCACTGATGGGATCTGGCAGAAGCCACAAATCAGTCATTACTTGGTTGAACCAAACCAAGTTCCCAACTAAAACTTCGGAATCAGATATTCAAATAGTAGAGGGATCTGCTCAGATGGTTGAGCTTACTGCTGTGGTTCAGGCTTCTCAGTTCTTCCCACAAACTTTTAATTTATTCACACATTCTGCCTTTGTTGCTAATGTGGTTAAAAGAATAGAAGGATCAGTTCTAAAGAATCCTAGTAATGACACATGGCATCATTGGCTTTCAAGGCGTTTTACAACTTCACAATAAGGAACTAATCCACAGTTTGTTTCTCACATCAGGGCTCATTCTTCGCTTCCTGGATTTTTAGTGGAAGGAAACGCGAGAGCGGACAAACGGACAGTGCTTATTTCAAACACTTTGCCAAACATTTTGGAACAAGCAAAACTGAGTCATGCCTTTTTTCACCAAAACGCACAAGCACTTGTGTGAATGTTTCAAATTTCAAAAAGTCAAGGTAAAGCTATCATTAGTACTAGCCCTGACTGTCAGCTTGTGCAGCCTCCTGTTTCTAGAAAGAGTTGTTCAACCCACGGGGTTTGCAAAGCCTGCACTTATGGCAAATGGATGTCACTAAATAGCCTTCCTTTGGTAAATTTACCAATACTCATATTTCAGTGGACACATTCTCTGGTGGAGTTTTTGCTTCTCTTTACACAGGGGAAGCAGGTAATCATGCCTGTCAACATTATTAGCAGAGCTTTTGCTTCACTGGGTGTGCCCCAAGAAGAAAAAACTGACAATGATCCCACATATGTTTCTCAAAAATTGGCCACATTTTAAAAGATTGGTGAGGACACATCAGACATTAAAACGCATTCTTGATCAAGAGAGGGGGGAGTGGAGGTCACACCACAGATGAGGTTAAACAAAGCTTTGCATGTTTTAATTTCTTAAACAGCTCTGTTGCAGAACCTGATCCACCGATTTCTAGGCATTTTTACAATAACACACAGGCAAAACTGAAAGGAAATCCCCGTGTTTTAATTAGAAACCCTGGGACAGCACCAATTGAAGGTCCTTTCTCATTAATCACTTTGGACCAAGGGTATGCTTCTGTCTCTACAGGTGCAGGAATTAAGTGGGTCCCAGCAAAAAACGTCAAACCATATCTCACCCCAGGACAGTTGACGAGCTCAAGACCGTAGAAGCAAGTACGCAGACATGAGCCAAACAGAGGGATCACAGGTCACACCTGACGTTCCTTGTGCATCGGTGGAACCTGCAAACTCTGATTTTATGTGGTTTATAAATGTGTCACTTGTTGGTTTCATAGAGCTTTATTGGAGAAAGCATAGGTTTTCTTTGGGTAATTTTTAATAAAGGACAAAAGTAATGTTTTTGAATTGAGAAGGATATGGGAGGAGCTTTAGCCAACAATTAGCTCACAAAAAGGATGCTGCAAAATCAAATGTTACTACGGTGTTAGTTTTGGTTGCTTCTCATAGTGCAGAGTTTTAGTCGATTTGTAGTGTAGATTTGTCTGTGGAACAACTAAAACCAAATGTCTGGGTGACCTTAGCCAAGGCAGCAGGCTCGGATACCATGTCTTTGTCTAATTCGGAACAGAAAAGCCTTTCTCAACCTGACTAGTCAGTGTGCCAGTAAAGAATTTGCCCTTGGTCAAAAAGCAATTCAATAGTAAGCCTGGTAAAATTGACAATTGGAGGAGCCCTGTATAGTCTTGTAACATCTGGGAAAAAGAACTTCCCAAAGCAGTACCTGAAACCCCAAGAATTAGAAATCCTTGGTCCTTTAACAATGGATTTTTGCCTTACATTTACAGCTAATGATTGGTGAGAAAGTGATCCTCCAAAGTACAATGTTACTCCCTATTATTTTGCAAACAAAAACTCAAGGTTTTGGTGTAATTATTAAGAATGTAGGGAGGTGCTTTCTAAAGCTGACCAATATCCATGACAATTACCAAAAGGATGTTGCTTCACCTGTGTAGATAGACCCTGGCAGGGCATCCCATCATGCCCTGAAGGTGGCCCATGTAGCAATGGGAGGCTCACTGTAATTGCGCCTACTGCCAAAGCGGTCATTAAGAAAAAGCACAGGGGAACAAGATCTGGTCGTCATTATCGTGAAAATTGTGGAAGTGATTTCACGCCTTGGAAGGCTGCAAAAAGGGTTTCAGCAGGTTTGTTTTTACCCCAGCTGGCTTCAACAATGGCATTGAAACAATTAGATCGGGTTGCATGTTGGCTGAGTAAACAAACTAATGGCACATCCACTGCAATCCGTGACATGTTGACCAATGTTAATAGTGTTACACATGCAACCCTTCCAAACAGAGCAGCAATTGATTTTCTTTTACTGGCACAAGGACATGGTTGTGAGGAATTGGAAGGATTGTGTTGCATGAACTGGTCTGATCACTCTGAATCCATCCTCAAAAGCATACAAAAGCTGAAAGATTTGACAGCCCAAATTAAAGAAGATGGTGGGTCCTGGTCAGATAATTTGTCCTGAGGATGGAGGTTTGCACCTTGGCTAAGGGGACCTTGTAGAATAGGTCTCCATATGTTGGGTGTTTTGGCAGTGATACTGGTAGTAATACCTTGCATACGTCGGTGTGTGTGACAAATGATGGACAAAACGATCAAAGAAGTTTTTATCACACAAGAGAGAGAGGTAGGAAATGGATTCACAGAGAATTCTCAAAATCACACACAGATTGTGGATGAAGGTATAGACGTGGAGGAAGGTTTTGAATTAAGACCTTAGAACAGGTGAGACTTTTTTGGAACAATCACTTGTAATTGCTATCAGACATGACTTTTGCCCTTTGAACTGACTGGACTTTCACAGCATTAAAATTGCTGTGTTGGAATATAGCAAGGCTTAATGTGAGCAAAAAGGATGCTTTAAGAAAGTAAGAAGCAGGTATGCTGCAGTAAAGCTATGAAATGCAATGTAGGTAATAAACGACACGGTTACAAAGGCTTCTATTTACCCGAACCGTGAGGGGGAATTGTGGGAATCCTTCAAATCAGAGGGTTCTGGGAAAGCTGCAAAAGGCACGTCTCAGAGAAAGCAGAACTGCAGTTAGAGCTAAGCAGTAGATTTGTCAGCAGAAAAGTTATACAAGAAGTAGAAAAGTAAGGACAAATAGAACAATGGTTTGTGTCTATTACTGTAGAATCCAGGACATTCATATGTCTGAGATGTAACACAACAGAACTGTCTTTGGTCATCAGCAAACAGCTTCGTTTATTGCCTTCAGCACCCACAGCCCATTTAGCCCATTCCAAACTCCCAGGACGAGACATCTCATTGGTCTATCTCTGTGCCCCCAGACTCTGAACTAATGCAATGTCTGCAGCTTAGGAGAGCTCCCATTGCCTGGGAACCTCTGTCAATCAGTCCAGAGGCTGCTCTGTGGAGCTGAATTGGGCTGCTCATTCTAACTTGATTGATACTGGCGCACCAGTGTATTAACGCTTGGCTGGAATGACTCCCTGAGCTACAGAAAAGTATCTCTAGCAAGATATTAGGAACTTCTAAGCCTAATAATTGTTTTATTTGCCCAATTATCCCATCAAAAAAAAAAACCAAACCAAACAATATTTAAGGTAGCAGTAATTTTAATTGAATAAATTAGAAAATATATAAATAAGGGATAATTTGGTTCAAATAATAGCACATAAGCAAAAGATACCGCGGGGTACAGAAGGCAGAGTTCTTGACCCTTGCCACTACACGTATGAGCTTGCCAAGTGAAAATCACCCCTTATATGCCATATGTCAATACCATCTCCTCCTATTTTCGGTTCGTCACTTTTCTGTCTCCGCCTTCCTCACCACCTTTACCACGCATGCGCCACCACTCGGTTTGGTGGTCGCACAAGTCTTTGGGGGTCGTCACTGACGAAGGCCCTATAGTCTTCTTCATTGTCCTTTAATTCACCTTTGGGTTACACATGCGCATCAAGCCAGTATATAGCCAGTACAGCCAATGTAAGCCAAGACTTACGTATCACTCCATCTACATATCAAGGCAATAAATCCCTTAGAATTAGCATTTGTTGGGACCGAACCAGGTTCTTGCTCATTTTTAGCACCTGTATCTTCAGCTTCTTTCCTGTGGTCCTTGAGAACAGCTGCTGGGAAGGGGGGTGGAGCCCCTCCTCTCCCTCTCTTCTTTGGCATTACAACTTTTTTAACTATTTATTATTCTCAAATAATAATTACTCTATCAATATCAATTACTGTTTCAAATTTTATCAGCACGAATGATACCTATTTATCAAAATAATGGAGCTCTGTGCATTGTGTTTTAAGGCTTACAAGCAGGTATAGTGTTTGAAAGAAGCAAGCAGTGTTTTAACAAAAGCTACGTGTGCTTATAGTGGTTGCACAGAACTACTGTCAATATGCTTTTGCTTTGTGTGAGTGGTCAAAAAAACTTTTCAAGTAAGTTGTACCATTAAGTTCATTGCCTCCAGCCAGGGATGTGAGCTGCTGGCATCTTCCCACTGTAACAACCATGTCATGAGACTGATGCTGGAAAACAAACAGCTCGAGGCGCGTTCCTCAGCAGTCCCGTCCGTTTCGTGATTCGTACAGAGACCCGCGGCCAGCAATACTCAGCTGAGGACCAGAAGAGAGCGGAATAGCCCGGGCACTGCAGCTTCACTGCAAGGCATCCGGCAGCCTTGAGGGTACAAAGCGAGCACAGGTCGCAGCTCCTCGTGTCCGGAGCGAGCCCGGAGCAGCTCTCCCAGGCCGCAGCCCCGCCCAGGCCCAGCTCCGGGCGCAGCCGGGGCCGCTCCGCCTGCGCGGGGCCGCTACCGGGGCGCTGTGGCGGCTCCTCCCGCGGGGCGGAGCTGAGGCGGCCCCGGCTGCCCCGGCCCGGCCCCGCTGCGCTCCGAGCGCGGCCCCGGAGCGGCCCGGCCGAGGCGGCGAGGGACGGGCGGCGAGGGGCCGGGGGCATGGGGCGCTCCGGGAACGGGCGGACATCCCGGCAGAGGGGAGAGAGACGTGGCAGAGGGAGGAGTGAGCGGGAGAGGGGAGAGACGCTGGGAGGAGGGGGAAATTCCCAGGAGAGGGGGACGAGCCCGGGAGTAGGGGAGATCACGGGACGGGGGCGGGGGTGAGATCCGTGGCAAAGGGTGGGTAGCCTTCCAAGAGGGTAGAGGCGGGGAAACAGGAAAGAGCCCTGGGAGAGGGGGGAGATCCTGGAAGAGGGAGGAGTAATCGGGAGAAGGGCAGATCCAGGGAGACGAATAAAAGCACTGGCTACAGCCCGGGAAAGGAGGGAGCTTGGGACAAAGGGTAGCTCGGGACTGGGGAAAAGCCGAGAGAGGAGGCAGAACCCAGGAGACAGGGGACAACCTGTGAACGGGGGGACATCCGGAGTGGAGAGGGCCTGGGAAAGAGGGGAAAGACATGAGAGAAGAGAGCCCAGTGGGGGGAGTCCAGGAGCGGAGGCTCCTGCAGGCGGACTGGGAACGCGGAGAGCGCGGAATCACGGAGTCCTGCAGCCGGGCCGAGAACGGGCGCGGGTCAGTGCGGTTCGGGAGAGCGCGGCTGCGGGGCTGGCTCCGGAGGCGGAGGCGCGTGGAAAGCGCTGCTCGGCAGCCCCGGCGGCGCTGAGAGCACAGCCCTGCCCGGGGAGGCAGCGCCACGGGCGCCGCTCGGCTTCCCAGCCCGGCCACGGCACCGCTCGGCTTCGCCGCCGGATCCGCGGCAGCTCGGAGCATCGCTCCCTGCCCGGGCCCGAGGCTCACCTGCGCCAAGTGCACCAGAGCATCGCGTCTGCCTTGGCAACCCACAGCGAGCAGTGCCCAGCAGGGACTGCAGATGCCCTTTGGTGGCAGAGAAAAAAGAGCAAGGAATCTTCCATGGGAGAACCTAGGCAATAGGATGGGGTGTCACTGTCCAATGTGTTCAGATGCACTCACAATGGTGCTTTTGCTCTTGCCTCAGAACATGTAAAAGAAGTGGGCAGACACAAATCAGCAGCTGGTTGCAATATCCAGGGATCAGTTATCAGAAGAAAATGCTAAGCAACTGGTGGAATGCTTAATGGATGACTGATTACCCTTTGCCAAGTAATCTGGATTTGTTAGGGGCAGCATACTTCTGTCTCAAAAATTACTCTACAGATATTCTGAAGAAAATTTTGAAGAAAGGCTCATACACCCACATTTTAATGCAGTTGCTGTGGGTTTCATAAATGAAATCTGCTTTTATGTGTCAATGTTCCTAAAGATATGTGGGGGTTTTTTTTCACACATGCATGCATGCTAAATTTGAGAATCTAAGGTAAGGTCTTTTTATAGGGGATATGGAAGAGACAGGTCTTCAGCTAGCAATATGTCAGTGAGAGATAGCTGAGCGATGATTACTGAGAAGAAGAACAGCCCTGCAATAGAGGTGTGAGCTGCATTGCACAGCGCTTGCTGTGGGCCAGAGAGCACAAAGCAGTCTGGCCTAGTGGGCCTGAATATTTCTGCCAAACGCTCTGCATCTCACACCTTTGCTCGGGCTCAGTGCAGAAATGCAGGATTGCAGGCGCTTCCTCCCAGAGCTGCGTGAGGCGCTGGCTCCTGCAGATGGGCCCTGCCAAGCTGTCCCTGCCTCACGCTGGCCTCGCTTCCCCTGGCACAAGAGCCGGGCCTGAAGGAGGCTGCCCTGTGCTCCAGCCTGCCGAGCAGCCCAGCTCCCTGCCCCGGTGCCCAGAGTGCTGCACACACTGCTGACCTTTGCCAGGAGTTGCAGGGCAGCCGGCAGAAGAGGAGGAATCCTCAGGCAGCCCAGCGGCCCTTGGCTGCCCTTGGCCTTTCTCTGCTGCTAGGCACACTCCAGACGGCCAATGCCTCCAGGCTGGGCTGTGTCCAGCACGGCTGCGCTTCCCCTCGGCAGCTGCCAGCTGCCACCTGGGCTCTGAGAGTGTAGGATTCGCCCGCTGCCAGGAACAGGCACCCAGGGCCCGGCTGCTGCCTCTTGCAGCTCCAAGGGCCTCCTTCCAGCCTGCCTCTGCCGGGGCTCAGCCTCCTCCGGCCTCTGCTGGGGCTGTGCTGGGGCTCCACCCCAGGCAAGGCCGGGCCCACTCTCACCTCCCAGGCGCTGACAGCTCTGCACCACAGGAGACCTTCCTGAGCACCCTCTCTGATCTTTCTGCTTTCTCACTTGAGCAAGGCTCTCCTCCAGCCAAAGAGATTATTGCATTTTGGGATACAAATCCAAGTGGTAGGAGCCCCAATGTTCTCCAGTCACAGCTGAAGGC
Organism: Melozone crissalis; assembly: GCF_028551555.1. Lineage (NCBI taxonomy): Eukaryota > Metazoa > Chordata > Aves > Passeriformes > Passerellidae > Melozone > Melozone crissalis. The sequence continues at coordinate 12,043,245 of NW_026535783.1, read as the reverse complement.
CTGCATCTGCTCAGGGTGTTGGGTTGCCTCATTCTTCTTTTGGTTTCGCCTTCAAACGCCATTGCCCTTTCTGCCTCAAATAGAAATACCAAAGCTGGCCAAAAACAGACCAGTGGACCAGATTCCAAAGTCAGTGTTCTCTGGAGAGGATGAATGAAGAACATCCTTCTTCCCCACTTGCACACCATGCCAAAGACACCATGTCACTTTCCACCTTTAAGAAACAACAGACAATTCAGAAGCAATTCTTGAGCGTATTCGCAGAGTGAGAAGGAAGGGAATCTTCAAGGTGAGTTGTGGTTTCAGAAACTGTATTCATTTCCAATCCTACTCTGCAGTCCTATTAGACAATCCTACTCTAACCCTAACCTTAACCCTAATCCTAATCCTAAACCCAATCCTAATCCTAATCCTAATCCTAATCCTAATCTACAATCCTGCTGTAAACTGGTTGACGAATAAATGGTCTTGATGTGATTGTCACATTGTTGTCTCTCTCCTCTTCTTCACTGAAACAATCAGTGGCACCAGGCTGGACGCAGGCTCAGCAAATGTTACAAATGGATGCTGCCAAAAGGGAAAAAAAACAAATCAACAAATAATAATGGACCATGACTTTCCAAGTTCAGTGCTTCACAGTTTTCCTCTGGCTTATAGAAGGATGCAGGAAGAGGACCAATGGGACCATCTACACGTCCATCTTTATGTGCCGGACTTTGCCATCACAGGCAAATGTGGCCCAGAATCCCACTCATCCATTTATCCAGGTGTCCTCATCTTGCTAGGATTTTTGCCCTGCCAGTGCTTTAGAAATGGTGCTTTGTTTCTTTGGAATTTCTTCTTTTCAGGAATCTCTAAAGCCTCACACTGGTCCCTCTCTTTGAAAGACAGGTACTGTGCTGATTCCCACAGGGAGACAGAGCAGTGTCTACCTTTCCATGGCCTGCCCCTCGTGTGCTGGATGGCTCCTTCCTTCCCAGCAGGGCCAGCTCAGTGGCACTGGGCCCTGCAGTTCCCTCTCTGCCACAAAACCCGGCAGTAACCCTGGCACAGTTCCCGTCTGCTTGAGCGTGCCAGGCAGCAGATGGGGCTGGGACAAGTCCCTCCCAGCTGTCCCTGTTTGTGTGGCAGAAACCTCTAAGGGTGGGCTGTGGGGCGCAAACCAGGGCCACTCAGAGGCTCACAGTGAGCCCCCCAAGACCCCTCCTGCCCACGGCCAAATCTCTGACCCCTAGGCTGGGACTGGCTTCCTTGGGTTCCTGCACCACCATTTCATGTCTCTGTACTCTGCATTGCTCTACTTCAATTCTTTTGCCATTACATAAAATTGAACACCCCACCAAATGACAAAAGAGGGAGACTGAACCAGCCAGAGGAGCTCCCTGACTCAGGAAATGCAGAGAGAGATGGAATTACTCAGTTTTGTGAAGAACAGGCCCCCGGGAGACTTTATTGCCACTTTCCAGGACTTCAGAGTGGCTTTGAAGAAAGTGAGGGACATCTTTTATAACAGGGCCAGTTACAATAGGATGTGGGTAAATATTTTGAGACACAAATAGGATCTAATCAGAACTTGTTTACTCGGAGCATGGTGCGACCCTCACACAGGTTGCCCCAAGAGCTTGTAGGTGCCCCATCCCTGCAAGCATTCCGGCTCCAGTGGGAAAGGGCTCTGAGCAACCTGATCTCTTTAAAGATGTCCCTGCTCATTGCAGGACACTTGCACCAGAGGACCTTTACAGGGCCCTGCCAGCCCAGCCCAGTCTAGGATTCCTCACCATTTTAATTTGAAGAGCACCAAGAATGGAGGTGAGGAGGAAGGGGGCTCATGTGATGCCTTGGACTTGAGTGGAGGAGGAGCCCATCCCTCAGAGCCTGTTTCACCTGCAGCCCCTTCACATTTTACCTGCAGGAGCTCCCTGGCAGACCAGCGCTGCTCCTCGTCTCTCTGCAGGCAGCAGCTCAGGAAGTCACGCAGGCAAGGCGAGAATCGGTTGGGCTGCTGCAGCCGTGGGGTCCCTACTGTGGCTATCAGTTGTGTAGCCTGGAGGAAAAGGAGACACCAGGCTCCACTTGCTGCTTTCACATCTCTAAGTGCTCTCCCACCTCACTTAGTTTAACCTCTGTTCTTCAGTGGCAGTTTCTGCCCTGGCAGAGACCCAGAGATGATTTTCCTTTACCAACCAAACACCCAAACCCTGATGCAGCCACAGCTTTTCCACTATCCCGAAGATCTTGCCTTGGCAGCTGATTTCATTGACTGACCTAGTTAGTGGGAACTACATCAGCAAAAGAACATGTGCTTCCCTAAGGATTCACACCAGCTTGAGAGGCTTTTTGGAAGAGGGACTATGCTATACAAATTAATTTCAAGGCTTAGTACATGAAAGGCATGTCTGCAGTGCTTGTTGGTCCTTTCAGCGCACGTGCCCAAGAACAAAACTCATCATTCTTTTTGTGCTTTTCTTGAAAACAATGGTAATTGGAAGGAAAGAAAGGGAATTCATCAATTAATCCCCAGGTAAGAAAATCAACATTTGCAATCTCATCTTCAGCACAGACATATTTAGATGCCTGCACAAATGTATTGGGATGAAAATTCCTGCTTGGGCACAAAGGAGCCACCTGCAGCTCTGTCTCTCAGCAGTCTGAAAATCGCAGGTTCCCATTTTGCAGCAAAAGAAAAATTGTCATGGTCAGAAGAAGGAGAGGTGCCATCTCTATCGCCACCCTCTGCTCATTTGGCTACTCAAGTCAATGCATTAATGGTAGGCCCATGCCAGAAAGAGCCAGGAAACAAAGGGGAGGCTTTGGCAGCCTGTCCGCATCACCAGGCTCTGGCTTGGTGACACAGAGAATGTGCCTTTTGCTAGGAGAGAAACACGGTGACTGAGTGTTTCAGCAGCACTGTACAAGAAGCAGAAGAGACTCAGTGGTCTTTACACTCTCATGCCCAGGTTTCAGGCATGTTTCCCAGTGAGAAGAAACTGCTCAGGGAGTTAGGCTCATCTCTAAAGACCACAGTTTTAGAAACTTTGTTGGGTTTGTGTTGCCTTCCTTCCTTTCTGGAAAGATAACAGCAGTTGTCAGATGCTTCTTTTCTGCTCTTAAGGCCATCTCCACAGCCAAAGGACTGGAAGCACTTAAAAGCCAAAGGAAAGTGTTGCCTGAGAATAGAGTTTGTTTGGAGTTTGTTTGCATGTGGTAAGGCTTGAGTTCCCCCACTGCTGCAACCACAACTACAGCAGATGCTGATCTGTTGCAGGCACATTTTTAGGAGGGGTCCTTGGTGGAAGCAGTTCAGGCAGATGGCAATGGGCTTTTGTCCAATGGCACGCAGGACAAGGGACAGGTGAGAAAGAGAGTGGGATCAGTGAGTATTTGCTCCTTACCGTGATGGGACTTTGGTTCCAGTAGGGAGGTTCTTGCTCTATCATTTCAATCCCCACAATTCCAAAAGACCATATGTCCACTTTGGGACCATATGGTTGACCTGTCAGCACTTCGGGCGCCAGCCACCAAGGAGTCCCGACTACCGAGCACCGTCTGCTCTGCTGAGGGCTGAGCTGAGTAGAGAGGCCAAAATCACCTGAGGAGAAAGCAAAACACTGTTTTTATTTGAATTCTGTGCAATTAGGAAAGCAAGCCAAAGAATTCCCCAGTAGAAGTGTTTGAAAATGTGCTGTTGAATCTCCTGGCATTGGCGACTTTTAAACTCCCCCCATTTTTTACACTGTCTCCAGTAGTGTCTTTTGTTCTTTGGAAGCTTTAGACTTGTAACTCCCTCCCTCGGGAAGGGACACACACAGAGCAAGGCCACTCTTGACTGCTTGTTCCTTCTCCTGTCCCTGTGCACGTTGCAACTGTGCCCTCAGCTCACAGCGGGTGTCCCTGCGCTGCCACCAGCACCATTTTTGGGGAGCTGGCTGTCACTCCAAGCAGCCCCACCCCCACATCCCTGGAATGCTGCTCCTGACCAAGAATACACTGACCCAGCTTGACAGAACCATCGGTTTTGAGAAGGATGTTATCACTCTTCACATCTCTATGAATCACATGGTTTGTGTGAAGAAAATGCAGTCCTTGCAGGCACTGAGAGAGAAAACAGAAAGAGGAGGGCAAAAATGAGTGATGTGATTTCATCCCATAAGAAAGGCAACAAAGAATCCAAAAGATTCCCTCTCCAGGGGAATGGGCAGTAATGGCAGAACACAGTGCCACTGAGAGGAAGTGCTTGCTGCTCCAACACTTGCAGAGCAAGACCTTTCTGAGGAAAGGCATGTCAGCTTCTGAAAGAGCAACAGCCAGGATGCAAACCAGCCAGGATGACTGCTGCTGCAGTGCATGTGCTGAGAAGCAAAGAGCCTTTTGGCTGCACTCCTGTCCTTGTATGCTGAGGCCTGAGAGATACGAGTCTCTCTCTTTTTTCTTTGCTGATCATTTCAAATCAAGCCACCAGCACCTTTGCTTTCACAGGCAAGGAATGCAGTGAAGACAGACTCCAGGCAAACATTTAGAGAGGCAAGGTGGAGAACAGCAAATAAAAAGACATGAGCCAGAGCAAGAATACAACAGCAGGAGAGAAGAGTACTGGCACTGAGTACAGGGAGTGCAGGGGCACTGGCAGGCCTTTCACTTGAGATGCTTTTACTTGCCCATAGCATAGCAGCAACACAGAACCAAAGCTTGGCACAGGAAATCACTGCAGGTCTGAGCCCCTGTTTCCCAGACAATCCTGCCCAAGCCCTTGGACACACAGATGGGATTGCTGACCTCGCGACTGATGGCTGCTGCCTCATCTTCATACAGGGAGGTCGTGCTGAGGATATCGTTCAGGGTGCCTCCGTCCATGTACTCCAGCACCAGCCAGAGTTCCTCACCCACAAGGTAGCTGAAAGAAGGAAACAAGGCTGTGGAGATGAGCATGCATGGCTATGTTGATTTTTGCTTCCAGGTTTCTTATTTCCAGATGCCTTTGTGACAAGGACAGAATCATAGGAATAGATATTCCCTCTTGGCTGTGCATTGTTTGCAAGCTGTGCAGTCTCAAGGAGAAAGGCACAGCTGTGAAAAAGGAGATGTCTTAGATGGCTGACAAGTGAAAAATGCAGTTTAGAAACAGCCCAGATAAAAAACCGTTCAGGCATGGTGTTTCTGGAATAAGGACCTAGTCTTCCTGGCATGCCCAGCAATGGCAAAGAGTGGCAACAATCCAAGGGAAATCCATTTTAGGACGGTTCATCAGCACTTCAGAAACTTGAAAAAATCAATCCCAAATAAATGTGGAGGCAGTAAACTTCGAGGCTGATGACTAAGGAAGATACAGCTGATCCAGGTATTGAATAATTTTGGAATAATTTTCAAACTAGGTGTGCCAGGGAAGACTCATGCAGACAGGATGCACTCTCTTCTCATCCATTGGAGATGAGTAGAGAGATAGGAATAAATAAAAATTAACAGCTCTACTTTCTGCCACTGACCAAAGTGGGTTTTTAACCTCTCATGTTTGCTGTATGTAAATGCACACATGGGATAAGACCATAACCACTCACCTGTCTAAATAATTCACAACATTGGGACTCCTGTACCTCTTCATGATTTGGATTTCATTAACACTTCGTTCCATCCTCCTTGGTCCTTGAATATCTATTTTCTTTATGGCCACCTAAAATGACATTGAAAATCAGTAACTTGAGCAGTTGGCGGCAGGAGACAACAATGCACATGGAGCAAGTGATTTTGCAATGACACAGCTGAGCTATGCCAAACTGCCTTGTGATTAGGCACTGCAGTAATTAGGAACTGACATTCCAACAGCCTATTTCTCTTCTCCCTTGGGAACTAGTTACAGGACACGTGGGGCCACTGACATTTTGCCTTGTCCACTTGGTAACAGTTGTGTCTCAACTATCACACACAGACGTCTGAGCACAATCTCTGCTGCTCTTTCTAGGATTCAGAAGAAGTATTCCATGCCTTAATATTCTGTGGATACATCTTGGGCTATGGGCAGGGCTTAGGGCTTTTAGGGCACCTTGCAGATCTCTCCCCATGTGCAGTTGCCAAGTGCAGCACTGCAGGTGGCTAAGGAAGTACCAGTAACTTTCCGATGGATTTGCTGGCAGCCAGAATCGAGAATTCAGGACTGTGAAGCTGTAGCCCCAAAGAGCAGGGAGGTGCTCTAAGGCACCACCTTTGTTTTAGCAATGGAGAGCAAGTGAGCGCGTCCTTGTCTGAAAGAAAGCGCTGCCCTGCGTGCCTTCCTTCCGGCAGCTGAGGAGGACAAAGTGCCAAATGTATTTTGCAGGCTGGCACCAGTCTGTGCTTCTTGTGCCTTTTCAGCACGGCTCTAGCCAAAGCTGCATCCACAGCTCACACCAGAGGGGAAAGCCCCTCAAGAGCAGCAGAGTCTGCAGGGGCTGTTGACATTTACCTCTCCTCCTGTGGCAGTGTCGAGTGCTTTAAACACCTCTCCAAAACTCCTAGAAACAAAAGAGAAGCAGAGAAAGGAGAAGCCATTTAGATCTTGCACTGAAAGCCAGCCCACACAGGAGATCTGTGCTGTAAATGCCTAAAACCTGCAGGACACTGGAAGCATGGAGATGTCCTTGACAATGCCTTCTGAGCACACTTAGAAATTCTGATCAGCACTGACAATCTAAGCCCAGTGCCTGAACACATTTGCAGCTTGTCTGACTTCACACCTGATACCTATTCCACCAGCAAAACACTTGATGCATAGTTATGTAAAATTAGCATTGCTTGCACTCACCCACTGCCAATATTTTCCAGTTCAATGTATTTGATGATGGGATTTTCCATCTTCACCATTCTCCCTGAGGGAAACAAAATGCAAGATGTTTACTTTAAAGCAGAGATCCCACCTTCTCAGAGATACAAAAGGCAGCCACACTGTCTGGGGCTCTGAGCCCTCACTTGGTTAGCCAGCTCTGAGCTGGCTAACAACAACAGGAACAGGAACTGGAAACACAAGAAAAGAACAGCACGTCCACAGCGCAAGTCTGGCTGGCACAGAGACTGATTTCTTGCATCCTTTGAAGTCAGAGGCCTCTTGACAGCAGAGGAGTCTCCTCTCAGAGGAGACTGAGACCAGAAGAGAATACCTACCAAGGAAAATAAGTTTGTCATCTTGAAACGTTTAGGAGAGCTTGATCTAGCAGTGCCTTTGTTTTCTTGGCAATAAAGACTGCGAGATTTAGAAAAGGTTTCCGACTTGCTAAGATTAAATGCACCTGCACATCCAGAATCAATTGGTCTGAACAGATGTCAAGTTCAGAACAGGAGGAATATTGCCAAGTGTTCCCATCTTTTCCACCTTGCAGCACTTTGCCATAAGAATGCCTCTGCGTTAGTAAACCAGAGCAGCTCATGCCAGAACCAATTGCGACGGGGCTTTCAGCATCAAGACCCTCACCCTTTATGAGCAGGCTGAGCTCAAAGACGCCCCTGCCCGTGCCCTGCGTAAAGAACCACGCCGCTTCTCTTCACCCTGACAGCGCGGATCAGTCGCTCCCATTGCACTCGCCCTCTCGGCACCGCACACGTCCCCATCTTCCCAACTCGGCACGGCGGGCACAGGCACAGAAGACAGCAATACTCCTCAGGCACCCCTGTGACACAGAGAGCTGCCCAGAGCAGATGCTGACCCTCTTGTGAGTCCAGGCCGTGCGAGGCAGAAGCCGGCCCAGAGAAGGGGCTGCTGCCTCAGGCAGCTCCGCGCTGCAGCAGCCGGGCAGCAGCGGGACCCTCCCAGCTAAGGGAGGCTCCAGCCTCTGCAGTCCCTCCAGCCCCCAGGGGCAGGGCAGCGACCACAACAAGGCTGGCAAAGCCCAAGCATGAGCACTGACAGACACTGATGGGAAGAAGCCACAGCCAGCCTGAGCCCTGTACAAGCTTTTGCCCCCATTCAGGACACAACAGGATGGGCTTTGAGATCAGCCCCACCGAGGTGTGGATCAGTGCCCTTTTTGTCCCAACAGGTGATGGTAGACACAGAATCCACTGGGCTCTCTTCTCAATTCTTCCCGGTCTTATCTGAGAGCACAGCACTGGAGCTCGTATGGGCAAGAAGCAGATTCATTGGGTTGTGCTGCAGAATCACAAAGGGCTTGATTTGTTCTCCTAGAGACTGATCTCAGCAGGGCTTCTACCAGTGGCTAGAACTAAGGCAGTCACAGCCTTCTGCTGATGCAGGAACAATTCCTGCTTCTGCCTTCGGCAGAGAGGGAAGCCCAGGCAATCTCCAGCCAGTCTAAGCTGCCCTCAGAGGCAGCAGGAACACCCAGAGCTCTCTCTTGCTGCCTTGGAGCAATGCCAGCACTTCTGTGACACTGAAGTGAGGAGAACCCTTTGGTACAGCTCTGCTGACATGTGCACACAATACACTGTCCCTCAGATAAGAAAGATAGCAGACGTACTGTGTTGCTCCAGGGAGTCACCCGCCATCTCCAGTTGCTGAGCAGCAGCTGGGTCAGCACGGGAGGTGAACCAAGTGCTCAGGCTCCACGTCTTCGGCTGGGGAGCAAAGGCTCCTTGGGACGGCTCTGCTGCAGCAGCTTCAGTGTCAGAGTTGGTGTAGATCTGAGAGAAGAAATGAGTTGATGTCAGGAAGGTGTGGCAGAGATTGCCCTGAAATGCAAGAGAGATTGCCATTTGAAATGCAAGCCCTTAGGAAGCTGCTGTCAGCCACATGCAGAGCTCTTCAACTGGATTGCTTTGGATGTCCACTTGTGAAACCAAATGCTCAAAACCAAAGGCTGGTTTTACTCAAGTTCATAGCCACTTTCTTGTTCTAAAGGATGACTGCAGCAACGACCGCTCCAATTCCTCCCAAAGACTCCTTTCCCCCTCCTAGGTCTGCAGATACATTTGCAGCTCCTCATTCTAATGTTCTACCTCCTGCCATGAAATTCTCTTTTTCTGCACCTTCCTTGGGACGTGCTTATCCTGCAGCATCTCTGGATGGTACAGTTCCTGGGCCTCATGCCAGCTTCGGGGCTCTTGGTTGCCCGTCATTTGCTGGAACTCTCTGCAGGCTGCCAGGTAGGATGGGGAACCTTCCACCTGAAGTCAAACAGAACAAAGCAGTCAGAGACTACAGCTTGTCCCCGTCAGCCAGGAGTCATCGACTGGGAAGAAAGTAAAGGACAGGAGGAGATTAACAAGGGATACAGACAGCTTGTAGCTCATATTCCAAATCTATGTGAATGACCATGTTCACCTGCAAAAACACCTCAAGAAACAAGGTCACCTGGAAGAAGCCAGCAGGAGTTCATTGGGATGACTGCTGGCTAAATGGCCAAGGGAGTAATGCCACTGTCTAGAGCATCAGCTGAGATTCAGCAGAGCAGGAAGTGTCCTTGAGAGCAGCTCTGACAGAGGCCTCATCAGGATGGCACTCAGAGGCAACACCCCACCCCCCTGCTGCTCTGCACTGCAAAGGCAAGGAGGGCAGAAACCACCCCTTGGGTGACTGCAGTGCCTATTGATATTTCACTCGCTTTTCTAGAGCCTTTTGCTCCCGAAGGAGGCAATTAATTTTCTCTTTGATGATTTTAATTTTTTTGTCTGGCCTCTTCTTCCTTGCCTTGATCCTAGCCTCAGTTTCCTGCAGCTGTGCCGGCACCTGTTTGTCCATGTTCTGTAAACAACAATGGAAAGGACTCTCTTTCATGAGTGGAGTGGCTGCCATTCTTTCATTCACCTGTTTTTGTTGACTGTCCCTCTGCATAGGGAGATTCTTCTCCTCTTGGATGACTTCATTCCCCCTCTTCACTGCCATGTCACTCTGAGCTTCGGGCAGCTCTGCTTGTGGTTCTACCTGGATGTTCTGTGCACACAAATGCAGAGCAAGTGACTGGGAGCTGCCATCAGACTCAGCTTTTCCCTCTTTTAGCCTCAAAATCACATTGGTTCATCCCCTTTCTTTTGCTTCCCTACCCACATCTGCTTCCATTGAACCCTCCTGTCCCAGCGCTGTTCTCTGCAGATTCCAAGGCTCTGTGCTTCCAGTGCCTGTGGGATTCCTGGCCTCCTCAGTCCCAAGAGCTGTTGTTTATGCCCTTCTTCCTGCCCTTCCCTCTGTGCCCTGGCCAGTCAGGCTTACCTGGCCTTTCTCCTGTGGCACTTCCACCTGCTGCCCGAGCTGCTCTTCCTGCTCTCGGGCTGGGAACAGCTCTCCCTGAGTCTGGCATGGTGTCTCTGATGAAGCAGTCTGCTCCTGCTCTCTCTCTAGAAGCACCTGCACAGAAAGCAAGAGAAGATGGGTTTCAGCTTCCCATATGACCTTTGTGGGCCAAGACCCAAAGACTGCTGGGCTCAAACGTTCCCAAAGCACTGTGCTGCCGCTCTGCTGGGTCATTCTCTGTTTGAGGGGAGGCACAGATTCCAAAGTGACCCTGGCCCTACAATCAGGGGCCATCTGGGACTGAAGCTGCAAGAGCCTCTCAGGCAGCTGACAGGGAAGGTGTGGCATTTCTCAAGGGTCTGGTGAGGGCCTCCCTCTGCTTCTACCATGTCCTGTTTGTCTCTCCTGAAGGGATGCATTTAGGTGAGCATTGCATCTTCCACTGCTTTGGAGCAGAGCCAGGAAGATTCAAATAGATAGATAGATAAACAGATCTCACTTTTATAATCTCTCTTTACTATACTGTGGGATTTACATTCTTTGAACGGAGAGAGATCTAGATCTCTCTCCTAGGTTTTTTTTAAGGAAAGGTAGTGAGAAACTTAGAGAAGAAGAGAAAACAATATTATCTCTACTTGCTGTTCTTGTTGTTTAGTACATGAAGAATGTGTATAGTGATTGTTTACTGAAAGTGATTTGTTAATTGCATTTTAGGGATAGTTGTTTAGATTGATTAGGTAATTAGATAAAAGACTGTGTGGAGACAGTCACTTGTTTTTCTTTAGTATCTTTTTAGTATAGTATTTCTTTACTATAGTTTTACATAGTACTAGTGTAATATAACGTAGCTTAATAAAGCATTTGCTTAAACTTCTACGTCATGGAGTCAAAGCATATTTTTCGCCACGTGGGGGGTCACCCTGAATCAATAATGTCCTTTCTGTCGCTACACACATCAACAGTCGGTAGCAGTGCCCCAATCAGAAGCCATCCTGAACTTGCTCTCCTGTTGCTTCAGTAACCCACACTCTTGGGGAATCTGGAGCATGTGGGACCTTATGGAATGCAGTCAGACCCAGAGCACTGCACTGGGAACTGCACTCTTTGTGCATCTGTGCTCGGGCAAGTTCTTCTCTTGCACTTGACCACACTGATGGTGCTAAAGTGGCTGGAATCAGAAATGCAGCCCAGCCCCTCCCACCTCCTCAAATCTCTGAGGGCCAGCTGGAATTTAAACGTATTGATTTCCTGCTCAAGTCCAAAACAGCACACACTGATTCCCTGGGCTGCCAAAAGACACGGGAGCCGTTGACTGGAAAATGATGGGCAAGCCCTGCTGGCCGGTCTGGCACCAGAGCAGCTCGTTCTGCACCAACATCCCTGCCCCAAACTATGTGTTCTTGCGCATAAATACTGCATTATCCAGAACTGCCTCTTTGAAAACTAAAATTCTAGGAGAATTTCTGCTGGTGCTGTAAAAGTGCAGGAAAGACTGAGACAAAGCTCCCTTGCTCCCTGGAGAAGGAGAAATTGCACCAGGGTTCTCTTTCTATCAAACAAAGAAATCAACAAAATATGAAAGTGTTACTCACACCACGGTCTAAAGCACTTGGATGCAGTGAGGGGATGTCTGGAAGGGAAACAGGCCTTGCGCTGAGCTTTGGATCTATGGATCTAAGGCAGCGATTTATGGAAGTCCGCCTGAAGGTGCCTCATGAGCCCCCCATTTTCCAGGCTAAAGCTCCCTCAGCACCTCCTCCCTGGCCTTGTGCTGCACCCCCTTGCCCAGCTCCCCTGTCCTTCTGTGCACACGCTGCAGCCCCTCCATGACTTTCTGCTCCCCAGGGCCCATAAGTACACACAGCACTCCAGCTGTGGCCGCAGCGCTGCCCAGCACAGGGCCACGCTCACTGCCCTGCTCCTGCTGCCCCACTGCTGCTGGCACAGCCACCATGCCCTTGGCCTTCTTGGCCCCCTGACCACACGCTGCCTCATCTTCAGCTGCTCAAAGCTGCCAGCCCAGCATCCTTTTGGCCCACGTGGCTCCCCAGCCACAAAGGTGCCCATTTCACTTCAGATACAGCAGGCATCATTGCAAGATGGCCTTCCTGTTCTAACACCTCATGTTCCAAGTAGATATTATCCACTGCCCCTTCTCACCAGCGAGGGCTCCTTGTTGAGCTCCACGTGGCATCTGAGCTCCGGGTGCAGCCTGTCCCCACACTCGCTCAGCAGGTGCCTGGACACAACCGACAGGGCGCTGGCACTATGCTTGTTCAAGTGCAGACCCTGCAGGGCCGTGACAGCTTCCGGCCTGCCCTCTGTCACTGCCCTGACAGAGTCTGCTGCTCGCTCCGGGGAGGCTGAGGTGACATCAGCCCCTGCCTGCAGCTCAGCCGTGCCCTCGGTGGTTGCGGCGCTGGTATTTCTGCGCCCAAGGCCCAGGAACCTCTGCAGTATCTGCAACAGAAAGAAGGGCAGGAAGAGAGGGACGTTCCGTGGCCTGCTCCAAGCACAGCGCTGGGCCTAGCAGTGCCAGAAGGCCCAGCCCAGGTGGGGATGGCCACAGGTACCTGCGCTGGTCTGTGGAAGCAGCCGTGAGTGGGGTCCTGCTCTTCTGCCCCATCCTTGCCCGCATCTGGCAAAGAGCAAATGCAGCCAGAGCTGAGGGGCTGCGGGAGAGGCCGGAGAACATGGCCCAGCCCTGCATGGCCCAGGCAGGGACAACCCCTGGGTGCCCAGGGGACAGAGCACAGCCAGCAGGGGCAGCCCGACCCCCTCTTACGTCCTGTCTTTGGGGACATCCTTAGGGGCAGGGATGGGATGGGGCCAGGCCGGCCGCAGGTACCAGCTCTGCGGCCCGGAGCTGCCACTCACCGTCCTGCACTGGCTGCAACTTCTCCGGCTCTGCAGGCTGCTGTGCTGGGGAGGCTGCAAGCCCTTTCTTTTTCTTGCCCCGAAGCACCCTGAAGAGCCTGAGTACTCTGCCTGCCATCTCGCTTTTTAGTCTCTAGACAACTTTGAGCCTGATACCTGGGAAAAGCTCTGATTGAGAAAGTCCCGCAGTCTGGCCGCAAGGCCAGCCGCAGGAATTACGTCTTGGAAAAGCTGCGGGTCAGTGACGAAAGAGCTGGCTGTGTGGGGCTCCTCACAGCACAGCTCTGCCACGTCCTCTCCTCTCACGTGCACCGAGCACTGTGGCGTTGCTCCGTCACCGCCAGCAGCCACTACAGCACGTGTCACAAAGGGCCCTGTTCCATTCCATTCCATGGTAACCGTGCTGTGCCGTGTCAGCAAGGGCCCTTGGACACGCTGCCAAGTGCTCTGGGGCTACCCCAACCCTGCCCCAAATGCCTCTGATTGGAACAAATCCATTGCCCCAAGTGTATAAGACATCCTGGGACACAGCAAGCCCAGCCAAGTGCTCAGGGGAGGACTCTCCACGGTGCCAGGCCAGCACAGGCTGGCTCTGGAGCAGAGCAGCTTCCAGCAAGCTCAGGGCAAACACATCTTGCCAAGAGTTAAAACTCACCACATAGGGGAGGTGGCATGAATGTGTGCATCAAGGCCTTTGAATTCACAGCTCCCCAAGACAGCTTTGGGGCACTTGGCTGGACAAACACGATCCGGCTCAGACCTGTGCTCAAAGGCGGGCAACAAACCCTGCCGCAGGTGCTTGGCTTGGTCTCTGCAGGCCCAGGCAGATGCCAAAGCTGCTCTTCACATCCTTCCCCTGCCCCTCAGCCAAGTGCGAGGACTGAAGGAAACACAGGAAGTCAAATGGAGACACTTGCACCTGTCTCATTGGGGGCTCCTGGGGAAGCAGTTTCCTTGGCAATCAAGCCCCTCTCTTCCAAGGGCACTCCCCAAATGTGTACATTTCCTGGGCAACACCAACCTGCCCTTAAGTGCGGGGTGCGGAGGTTCATGGGCATCACACCATAACCAATATGATCCAGTGAAGCTAAATTTATTATTCCTAAAAGTAGTCTATTTATAATAAATCTCTACTGTCTATGCCTCTCTAGCTAATATATGACAGGTTAATCCTAGTTGTTCACACTTCTAAAATAGAATGCGGATTGGATTATCTAAGTTTTCATGTGTCTTGCTGGGGTTGTATGGCCCCCCCATGGCTCACTTTCCCAAGCTTGCTGACAAACATGCTAAGTCCTGATGACTCTTCTTCTTGCGTCTTCTTCAAGGATATACCAACCCCATTTCTGAATATGTCCATAATTCATTCTTTGTGAACGTGTCCATTATTGCAAGCAGGCTGGATTGTGCATCGGCTCAATAAGGCCGTTGTCTTGCAAAAACTCCTCCACCTGCAAAATATCTTCAACAGTTCCCCGCTTTTGGTTTTGCACAAGCCAGACTGATTTAAAAGCACGGTCAATTTCTTTTTGCCCACAGCGTAGTAAGCAAAGCACTATTAGCAGAAATGAAAAAAGAATGAAATACAAAGCCAATAATATGTAAGATTATTTATTCATTACATAGCCAAGAATACCTAATACCAAAGCATACTAAGTCCTTGAGCCAGCCTCTTATTTCCCAGGATTTTAGCCATTCATCCAAAGAATTCAAAACAACTGTCAGCTTTATCATGTTCTCCTTAAGCAATGACACTTTCTTGTCCATAGATTCAGAGTGCTCAGAGAGATTCATGCAACACATCCCTTCAAAATCTTCACACCCATCTCTCTGTGCTAGCAACAAAAACACTATTGCAGCCCTATCCTGTAATACAGCGTGGCGTATGCTACCTACATCAGTGGTAAGCTCATTCAGTATTGCAGATGTAATGTTAATTGGTTTGTCTGTCCAACAAGCCAATTGTTTGAATTGTGTAAGGGCCTGTGATGAAGCTACTCCTGGTGTAAAAAGTGATGCCAGTATAACCAAAGGCATATTCTACAATTCTACATTATCCTTACAGTCTGAGCCTAATAGATGCACACTACGTTTTGCACATTGGAATTTGTGCCTGATGTCAAGCATCTGTTGAATGCTAGAGGCAAACAGTGTCAATTTCCCAAAATAGCACAGTCCTCCTCATGCTTTCTCAGGAATCGCAGGCTAAGTTTAATCTCCACAAATGAGAAAAACTCCAGGAGGTGACATCCTTGCAGATTTTGGTTTTAGGGATACAACCATGTCCAATTGGCACAGTCTGCCGTGGTATTGTAATACCAGGAAGAAACAGGAGATATCCAAGTGCCATCATCACCGGGGTTTCCTGATTTCTCCCTAATCAGCTCTTTACCCCTGTGGTACTCATAGAACAAACAGTAATTTCCCGGTACTGATGCCAAAATATCTAATTCCTGTGGTCACTCTCTTGTAGTATTTAAACCTTGAACGATTGTAAATGCCTGAATTCCTAACGGATTTCTAGGGATGCTTTGTTTTTCACACCAAATTTCTGTGATCATCCCATTTTGATTAGTGCACCAATTTGAACAGGCCTTACTTAAGTTGCCATAAATTTGAGCTCTGGTCTAATTTCCCATTTCTTCCATTGAGTCTAAAGGAATTCCAATGAAACAGGTGCCAAATGGATCTGAAGGTGGAGCTAGTGATAGGCAGAAAGGTTCCTGCGTTGTTCTGTTAGCCTTTGGAATCCTCATGTTAGCTCGCTGCTTTATCTTGTATACCCCCTGCGTTTCTTAATCACTCCACTAAGCAACATTGTTAATATTTGCCAGACTGGTGCCATTGTCGCCCTTGTGGTCCATCATGCCTGCGCTTTGCCCAAACTGCTTTAGCTTGTTCTCACTCCAAATCTCTCAAGTGATGTGTTTGTGGTATTGCTATTCTTCCTCTACATTCTGTAGCTAGTATCTTGCTCTCTAGCACAATTTGATTTACTACAGCAATTAAAGCAAGTTTAAACTGCAATTGCAGTAACAATCTTTGCTTCTATATTTCTATCAAAGATACATCTTAGAGAAAACTCTGATATCTTCGTGAGTTATGCCTTAAAAATTTAGCTAATGCCATTCTCGGGGTACTAGTGTTAAGTGTGTAAGAGCAGTTATTGCATATTATGTTGATAGGCTTAAATTATTGCTTTTCCCTCGGACCACTAATCAATTATGTTCTTGACAAACTTGTCGCCAAGTTTTTTAGTTACACTTGATACAATGAACCTTAAGCCATGGCTTACATGCACAACTATGCAGATACCAAGCATTTTCTCTCTGATTTACAACTTGTGAGGGAAGTGAAGGTCCATGTTGCTGGAATCCAACGAATGCCTTTATCTGTAAGTAAGCACATAGACCTTCTTCCTCTTCATTTCACTGTAGCTGGTCCTTGCCACAACCCTGCTGCTGGACTTTTGAACATGACCTGAATGCCGTCAGGCAATTCCTCCCTTGGATTATGTGTGAGGGCATGATGCACAAGAATATGTGCATCTTCCCTATCTCCTGCTGTTCTGAGCTAATTTGGCACAAAATTGGCTTTAGCTGTTTTTTTCTCAGGGGATAACCCTGGAGTTCCCCCTTTTTGTTTTTGCAGCATGTCCTTGAACATCTGATGGGCACGCTCAATAATTGCCTGTCCAGTAGGATTGTGAGAAATACCAGGGTCATGTCAAATACCCCATAAATTACAGAAACCTTTGAATCTTAAGGAACATGAAGCAGGACTATTGTCATTCTTAATTGCTAAGGGGACACCTAATGCGGCGAAGAAATTGAACAAATATTTCTCAACATGACGTCTCACCTGTTAAGGGAGTACCCTATAAAACACAAGCATAGGTATCAATGCAAACATGTACCAATTTTTCCTGACCAAATTCTTATACATGAGTTACATCCATTTGCCATAACTGCGAGGGGTGAGTACCCCTAGGGCTAACACCATGCCTAAACCAATGCCATCTCGTTGACCGGTCAGGACAGGATCACGCAATACTAGAAGCATCAGCAAAGGGAATAGCAAATTGTTTACCTAACATTTTTGCAGATTGATGAAGAAATACATGGGAGGTTTTGGCCTGTCAGCCTGTACCACTTCCCTGTCACCTCTGTGCCACCATGGCCCTCGGCTGCCCCACAGCCCTCAGCCCCAGCAGCAGCTCAGGGTCAGCGTCCCTTTGGCGCCACCGCCCCCTCAGCCCCCTCAGCTCCCTCTGTCTCACCGTCCTTCAGCAGCTCCTCAGGGGACAGGGCCTGGGGCAGCGGCAGCTCCCACCGCTCCAGGGACAGCCGGGGCTGGAAGTGCTGCTCCGCCCGGCCCGGCCGACAGCTCGGACCCAGCACAGGGACAGGGGACACAGGGGGAACCGGGGGAAAAGCAAGAGGTGAAAAAGGCAGCCGAGGAGGGAAAGAGGTAAAAATGCAGCCTGGGCTTACACAGCTCAATCTATGCATCTAAACTTCCACATACCTCTTACTAAATAACTAAGCATATTTCTAGAACTATATCTAAGCATCTAAATTTAAGCATCTAAATGTAGGCGTCTAAATGTAGGCATCTAAATGTAACTCTATTAATGTATAAAGGTAGATCTCAAAATCTAGAAATGTAACTAATTCTATCCCATCTAGAACAATAGAGATTAATTTAACTATATAGATGTATGTATATGCACATATAAACACACCTCTGTAAATCTATAAATGTAACTATATGGATATAGAAAGAGAATTGTAGAAATCGATAATTCTATGTGTACACTAAGGGATTCCACCCGTCTGATGCTCACAGGCTCTCCCTCTGGTCCTTCTTCCCATGCAGGGCAGCCCTCCTGACAAGGCAGATCAGCTGGAAGTCTGGGAAGCAAAGGGAACACTGTGTCAATATTGGCCTCTCTGCATTATTTGCCCTTTTGGAATTAACTGCCCTTCTATCAAAGTCTGTAAAAGATGGGCCGAAAGGCAAAATCTCACTTGGCAATTTGAAGCCTGCTCTTCAAAGAGCCAGACTCCTTCCAAGAGTTTATAACTTCTGAAGTTTTGAAGTATCCCAATACACTGAAAGCCCTCAGTGTATTGGGATACTTCCGCAAGGCCAAGGGCCCCCATGAGAGCTTGAAACACAGACAGACCCAGCTGCCACAAAGAAGCCCAGCCCGGTTCTTTCTCTGTGCTGACAGAGACACCTCAGGGATGAACAGCTGGGTGACAAATGACCAGGTAATATTCGCTGAGGCATTTATGTATTAGCTGATGGACGTTGTTAGTGATTATAAGTATTTAGAAATAGCATCAGTTAGAACTCTTTTAGCTGCTTGTAATATAATAGAGTCTATCAGCTTAAGTTTGCACTGCGTTGCTCATAGAAACAGTAGCGTAATGAATATAATATCTATGCATCACGTATGGAAACAACTGTGTGATGAACATATTGTGTTATAGACCCTAGCAAAACATAACGGGAAAAAAGGCTTGTGTGTAACTAAAATCAGTGTAAGGCTGTCCACTGACCAACCTGTCCAAGTGATAAAATAATCCTGACACAAACCAGAGCACCAGAGGACAATTAGAGAATGTCATGTGAAATTTAGGGAGAACCTACTAAAGCCTTATCAGAGGATGTGAAACAGCAGGAGACACAAGCAGAAATAAAATATGTTGACCTGATGCACAGGATGTCATGCAGTAAACCTGAGTGCGAAGCAGTCAAATTAAGGAGTTCCCAAAAGATCAGAAAATTCCGAAGAATGCTTGAAAAATTCATGAAACACATGAATATACTTGCCTCTCAGCAAAGTAACACCATAAAGCTAACACTGACACTTAGCACCAGGTCTTGTTTGGGTGTTAGCCCCGAGCACCACAGTGCTGCAAATATTGTCTTTTTTTATCCTATCAGTATTAAAATTTAATAATTCTAAGCAGTGAATTCTGTTTCTCACAGCTGTGAAGGAAAGAGCTCCCTAACAGGACTGCAGGCAGCACCAGCTTTGCTCAAGGATGCAGACCCAAAGTGCTCTCTCTCACCTTTAGCTCTCACTAATTTTAAGCGGTGATTTCAGATTTTCGTTGAGCTCCTGGTTTTGTGACTAATGATTTCCTTGGCCTCAGAGCTTCTGCTGCTTGTATTTTTAATGTATCTCACTACAGCTATCAGCAGAGTGGCACTACATGGATTTAATGCTTGGAGACAAAAAGCTCAGATCTCTACACTGACCTTTTGCTGGGCTTTTCCTCTCTTGCTTCAAGAGTCACTCAGGGTTGCCTCCAGAGCACTGACATCCTGCAGCAAACTTATCCCCACGGACATCAGCACAAAACTGGGACACCTGGCTTGGTGACACAACTGCCACAAGGTCAGGTTTATTCCCTGCTCTCTTGCCCCAGCAGAGGACTCAGTGTCAGAGCCTCTGGAGAAGCGTGGAGGGCAGGGCTCAGGCAGGTTGTGCCCGTGCACGATTTGAACTCAAGGCACCAGGAAGCACCAAGCCTGCAGACAGGAACTCAACCCTTCTCATCTCCCTCACTGCCAGAGGCAGGCTCAGAGCAGCCATCTCACCCCTCTCTGAACCAGTGGGGCCTCTGTCCTTACCAAGCTCCTCGCGGTCCTGGGAATTGTTCCTGCCGCTCTCGGTGCCAGGCAAAGCTCCCTCTGCTGCAGCTCTGCCCACAGGCTCCCCTCCTGAAGACTCAGGGGCAACAATAATATTGCCCTTGAAAGAGAAACAGACAGGCAGAAAACCTTCCACCACTTACAAAAAACACCTGGTCCAAAAACTCCATGGCTCACACACTTCATCCCTTCTTCCTAACAACAGCTCTGGGCCCCAAAGCCCTTCAACAGTCAGAAAAATTGACTTCTCAAACACAGTCCAAAAGCTGTCAGAGCTGACAGTGTTGAACATGGAGGTGACACTGAACACATGAAATGGCTGCTAAGCAGGAGTCCTGCCAGCTCCTGGCAAAGGGATGTGCTCCTTCCTCCACAGCCCTGAGCACAGCAGTCTCATCCAGGCTGCAGCTTGGCAGGGACAGCATGGGAACACACATCTCTTCCCACAGAGATGCCCAAGAGCAAGGGGAAAGAGCTCTGCAACATGGACAGCAAGACTGGCCAGTTTGCCCAGCTGAGGATTTCCCAGATGGAAACTGGACTGCAGGCAGCAGCTTACTGAGAGGACAAGAAAGCTGCAGCTGCAGCCCAGCCCCAGCCAGGGCTCTGGGAGCTCCCACACGCACGGCAGGGCTCACACAGCAGCAGCAGCTGCAGCCCAGCCCTTGCTTTGCCTTGGCCTTCCCACCCAAAAGAGGCACAGCCCACATCTGCTGCTGCAACAGAGGCACCTCTGGCGTGCCCCTCCCGGCCCGGGACACTGGGCCTTCAGTGCCACTTCCCCAAACACTCTTCTCTTTTTCCCATCAAACAAAGCCCCTTAGAACCTACAAAGCTTCCACTTCCTCCCCACAAATGCTCCTGCATCAGAGGTTCTTCCCAGGAAAAGGAACACCCAAACTTGGCCAACACAGCCTCACACCTTTCCATCCTTACTCATGGATGACATTTTCATTCCCTCTTCTTTAGGAAGTCATGCTTTACCAAGCAAATCCTTCCTTGTCCATTCACAGCTGAACTCAAGAAGCTTTGCCTTCTCAGCCATGCAACAACATTCACAAGTTCTCAGTCCAGCCCCTTTCTTCCCTGCCCAATGCAGTTGCCCAAGCAGAGGGAGAAAACCTCTCCTCCAGTGTCTCAAGCACCATGTCCAGATCCGGCGGTGGCAATTCCTCTTTCCCAGGAGTATTCCACAGCCAGCTGTGGCTGTCCATGCTGCAGAACCTGCACTGGCAGCTGGAGTGCTGGGGGCTGAAGTGTCTGGCCTGGCTGCAAGAATCCAAACACATTGGTCAGGCTCCACAATGTGTCTTTGGGATGCAGAGCTCTACTGCTGCCTTGGATCAAACATCACAGGAAGCACACAGCAACCTCCGTTCCAGAAATGTATTCAGACTTCCCAGGGGATTGAAGGAGTGAGTTCTGCCTCTTAAAAATATTTATCCGAATTGACGTGTACATAGATTAAAGCATGGACTTGAAATCTGATATGGACACACACAGAGACACACACACACACACAAACACCCTAGAATCACAGCTTTGTGCATCTTCCCAGCAGCTTTGGGATTTGGCTACATTTGGTTTCTCATCACAAAAGACCACAGAAAATGGATTCACCCAGGAAGAGCCCAGATCTGTAGACATGCATGCTAAACTTGTACTGTGAGTTTCTTCTATAAACAGCCTTGAGGGTGAGGCCATATTCTTCAGCTGCAGCTGTTGTGGGGCACACAGAGCTCATTTCAATGGCACGGCTTGATTTGCAGGGCAGACAGTCTTAAACATCTGCAATGTCCCATCAGAGTCCCAGTTTGGCTTCATTCAAAGGAAGAGGAGAGTGCACCTAACACTGACCACTTGTTAGGCAATATCTTTCACCGTGCCCTTGTACCCCTACAGAGAGTCTGTCTACAAAATGCCCAGAACACCCTCCAAATCTGCAGCGAGGACAGGAAAATGAGGCAGAGAATCTTTCTGTTTTCAAGGTCCCCCTTCCTAGGCAACTGGACACTTTCTACCTGCTTCTCACTTGAGATCTACCCATGATAGAGCACTGCAGGAAAACACTTGAAAGGGTCATTAACCAGGAGCTGCTTGGAAAGCAAGGGTAGAAGCTCTTTCCCTCCCTGATGGGCTGCGCGCTGGCAAGTGCTGCTCTGAAGATGTGCAGCTGCTCCTCTCTGGGGAGGCCATGGAAGGGTTGTGATGGTGTCTATGGGTACCAGAAGAACGATGAGCTCAGGTTGGCATTTAAGCTCCGTGGGAACAAGCAGAATGAAGAGCTCACAGTGGAGATGAAATTTGCCTGTGAAATTGGCTTCTCTGATGAAACCCCAAGAAGTCCAGATGAAGCAAACACCTTCCCCCAAGAAGCTAGGAAAACCTCAGAATCCTGAGCACCTGCACTTAGCCTGGAATGGTGTGCAGGCAGCTCTGAATGCTCAGGTGAGGCAGCACTGAGGTTCTGGTCTGAGAGCGCTGTGTAGCAGTGAGGGAAGGAAAAGGGAAGCAAAGGGAAGGCTGGGTCACTATTGGTCTTTGGGTGTGCTTCCCTTGGCAGCAACTGTACTTCTGTCAGGGAAAACAAAAGCTCCCTGAATTGTTAAAACTGAAAATCATGGACAAAGACTCTCTAATTAGTCAAAGTAAGAAAGTGGTGTATTCATTACGTTGATGGCCGGCACAGGGGAGGGTCATTCCTGAAATCCGTGACCGCTAGCCAGGCTTGGCTCAGCACGGCACAGCACAGCAGGTTCCAGCAGGACAGGGAAGGGCAAGGCAGGCAGGGAGGGGCAGGGCAGGGCACTGGGAGCAGTGACAGGCTCTGTCCCCACACTGCATCCCATGCCTGGGTAACCATTGGAGACAGAGAGGAAGGACATTGCTCTGGCTTGGCTGGGGAAAGGATGAAAAGCGGGACTTAGAAAACATTAGTTTGGACTCCTTTTTAGCAGACTAGCTGGTTTCATCTCAGCATGTCCTCCTGTCTTTGGCAGAGTTGGCGCATTTCTCGTGATTTGGAGTCTGCTACAGCAGCAGGAAGGGGCAGCAATTTTGTCAGCATGGATATCAAAGCCAAAGTGCTGCCCCATGGATGGATGTTGCTTTCTTCAAAGCATTTCTGGCCTAGAGTTGTAGTGAACTGACACTGGTGTCTTTCCAAACGGCGTTGCTATTTTCTTTGTTCGGGAATCACCTTTTCCTTTTCTTCCCCTCATCTGGGGAGAGCTCCAATGCAAATGCCTCCTGCAGCCAACTCCTGTCACTGTAGACTGACAAAGGAGATCTTGCAATGGAGAGAGACTCCCTAGAGGTGCTGTGGGGAACTGAAGGGGGAAGCTTTGTCCCTTAGTCTTGAAGTCTTCTTGGGGAGCTGCTTGTGCTCTGGGGCACGGACACCAATGATGTTTATGCAAGCCTTGCAGGTTCATTCCTGAGCTTCCTGACACAGCACAGAGACTTTGGGGTTGTCGTATTGGGAAATCAATTTCAGTCTCATCACTTCTTGAAATGCCTCAATTATCCTTTTTTTTGCTTTTCTGCAGAAATATTGTCATCATCTATTCCTTCCAGAGGGTCTTTTCCTACTTTTTGGTGAATTCCCTTTTCCGCCCTCCCAGATCAGGCTCCTTCCCAAACTGAGGTGCAGCCCATGGCCTCCACTCTCCAGCTGGAACAGAAGGAAGCACAGAGTTTGTTGTTGTGGGAGAGGAGCTTCTCGTTCCTGCCTGCTTTCCCTTGGGGACATGTTGGTGTGTTCTCATTTAATAAAGGCAGGTTTAAACTCTGAAGCAGTTGTGTTTCAAACTGCTCCCTCCTCGAGCTCTTCTGTGGGTATCGTTGGACAAAAGGCCTCTTGGTGGGAGCTCCCTGTGGCAGCTTAAGGAAGGAGGTTGATATTTCATGGTTGTGACTGCTGAAAGCAGCTGGTTTTTGGAGGTGTCCAGAATTGGGAGTGGCTCCTTTTCTCACCTGCCTGCAGAAAAGGAAGTTGCAAACTGGGAATTTCATTTGCAGAGATGGCCGCCAGGGGTGTTTGCCAAGAGATGGGCTGGCAGAGAGGCAGGTCTCGTGCTAAACTGGCTGTGTGTTTGTTTTGATATTGGGGAGGGTCAGAGATGCAGACGCAGACACCAGCTGAAGGAACAGTGTAATTTGCTGTAATGCAAAAGTGCAAAAAAGAGTCAGGAAAGGATAAGCTAAGCAATGAACCTCAGCATTATTACAAAAGGGTGCTTCTGGTTATTAAGGAAGATACATCCCCAGGTACCCCAATGGTTTCCCCTTCATCCAGAGCTGCACATCAGCTGGGGGAAGCTGTCCCAGCCAAGCCCTGCAGAGCCACGGCCAAGAACCGGGAAATGCTGCGGTGCCTCCACCTTTGCCGGCCACGAGGCTCCCGAGTGCGCTGTGAGAGTAGCCCGGCTCTGATCGTGCTGGACGAGCAATGTGCCAGAGCTTCTGCTGGGGGCACAGCTGGTTTCATTCTCCTCTTGGTTTTCTCCTTGAGCCTGCCCAGGGCTTAAGGAGGAACCAAGGCCAGGTGTGGCCTTGTCCATTTTCCTCATGCAGAAAGATGCAGACATGCTTCACCAGTGAATGGAGGCAACAATATTTTTGACAGTAATACTTGGTTAAGGAGCAGATGCATAGAACATTGGGTTGGAAAGATCATCTAGCGGGCAGCTTTGGCTCAGGTCCGGTTGTGGAGGCTTCAGTCAGGGTCTGGTGTTCAGGCCTTAGTCCTTTGGTATTTTGCGGTGCACATCAATGCTGTGCAGAGCTGGAAACAAATAAGTCTGTCTTTAGCACAGTTGAGACAGGGAACAGGATTAGCCCTGCAAGGCCAGGCTAGGGCCAAGAGCAGAAGGCCAGCACTCTGCTTTTGCCCACAGGCAGCCCTGCAGAGCAAGCAGCCACTCCTGCCCAGGGGCTGAGGTGCCCAAAGCTGCCTCCCCGCTGTGCAGCTCTGCAGAGCCCGCGGAGCGCAGGGTCCTGGGCAGCCAGGGCAGCCCGGCTGCCTTGGAGCACAAGGAGTGGCCCAGAGAGAAGCTGCTGCCCTTTGCTTTGGAACTGTTCCTCAGAATCCTGTCATTATTTCACAGTGTCTGATGTGTTTTCTTTTCCTCTCCCAAATTTAACACAGCTTTTTGAGAAAATTGACTGAAGTGGCTTCTGCTTCTGGTGGTGGTGCTTTTGTCTGCAGGTGAGGGCAGGTGATTTGAACCAAGGACGGAGTCCATTGTTAACACCCCAGCTTTGCCAAGTCAAGAAAACCATTCACAATTGGGCAGCCAGTGCTAAGCAATTTTCCTACTTTTGGAAAGCTCCCATCTTAAGAAATCCAAGAGCTACCTTAAGAAATTCAAGAGATTTTCCTCCATGAGAATACCAGCAGTACCATGTTTCCAGTGTTTTCCACCGTGTTTTCTGTGTCCTTGGTGGTTTTAAGACTTCCTCAGTGCCCAGTGAGAATGAAATGACCTGTGATCATGTGATTTGAGAGCTCTGTGTTGTTTGTTGGCACATGAGTGTTCATGACAAGCTGGACACACCAGTCGTGGCTCTGTTGAGTTAAATTCATCCCAATTTTGTGCAAACAGCAGCCCCGAGATGCTGAGAAGAGCAAGCGCAGTGGCTGGGTGTGCATGCAGACGCCTGGGGGCTGACTGCTGTGTGGGCAGAAGGTTTTGCACTGTTGTAATTCTTCACTCTCCCAAGCTGGAGAAAGAAATCAAATCTTTATTAAAAAAAATATATAGATCTAATGTGAAATGAAAAAATATCAAAATGAATGAAACAATACCTATTAATTTATCATGGATGTAATTTAACATCTATATACAATTGCCGGCCGGGGGTCTCTGTACAAATCACGAACGGGACGGGACTGCTGAGGAACGCGCCTCAAGCTGTTTGTTTTCCAGCATCAGTCTCATTACTTGGTTATGACTATGGGAAGATGCCAGCAGCTGACATCTGTGGCAGCAGGCAAAGAACTTAATGGCACAGCTTACTTGAAAAATTTTTTGAGCAATCACACAAAGCAGAAGCATACTGAGAGTAGTTCTATCCAACCACTATAAGCACACGTACCTTTTGTTGAAACTGTGCTTGCTTCTTTTGACTACAATACCTGCTTGCAAGCCTTAAAACACAATGCACTGAGCTCCATTATTAAGCTGAGAAGTTCCTAATATCTTGCCTGAGATACTTTTTTGAAGGTTAGCGAGTTATTCTAGCCAAGCACAAACACACAGGCCATTTTTCTATTTCTCCTTACTTTTCTACTTCGAAAACTCTTGTGCTGACAAATCCTATGGCTGCTACTTAGCTCCAACCGCAGTTCTGCTTTCTCTGAGGTCTGCCTTTTGTAGCTTTCCCAAAACCCCCTGATTTGAAGGATTCCCACAATTCCCCCTCTCAGTACAACTAAACAGAAACCTTTGCATCCGTGTCATTTATTAACTACCTTGCATTTTATAGCTTTACTATAGTATACCTGCTTATTACTTGCTTAAAGCATCCTTTTTGCTCGCATTAAGCCTTGCTATATTCCAACACAGCAATTTTAATGCTGTGAAAGTCCAGTCAGTTCAAAGGGCAAAAGTCATGTCTGATAGCAATTACAAGTCATTGTTCCAAAAAAGTCTCGCCTGTTCTAAGGTCTTAATTCAAAACCCCCCTCCATGTCTATACCTTCATCCACCATCTGTTTGAGATTTCGAGAACTCTCTGTGAATCCATTTCCTACCTCTCTCACTTGTGTGATAAAAACTTCTTTGATCATGTCGTCCATCATTTGTCACACACACCAATGTATGCAAGGTATTACTACTAGTACCACTACCAAAACACCCAATCCATCGAGACCTATTCTACAAAGTTCCCCTTAGCCAAGGTGCAAACCTCCATCCTTGGAACAAATCATCTAACCACAACCCACCATCTTCTTAAGTTGGAGCTCTCAAATGTTTCAGTTTTTTATGCTTTTGTGGATGGATTCAGAGTGATCAGACAGGTTCATACAACACAATCCTTCAAATTCCTCACAACCATGTCCATGTGCCAGTAAAAGAAAATCAATTGCTGCTCTGTTCTATAAGGTCGCATGTCTGACAACATTAACATCAGTCATCATGTCACTAATTGCAATGCAAGTAGCACTGTCTTCTTTCTTCAGGCAGCAACCCAATCGCTATAATGGTTTCAATGCCTCACCCGAGGAAAGTGGACGTAGAAATTAATTTGATGTAACTCATTTTGCCGGGCCCTAGGGTCTGGAATTGCTATTACACTTTTTTTTATAATGATGGGCAAATCTTTTTTCTCTGCGTTTTCTCTTGAGGCTTTTTTAACAATAGGTGCTATCACAGTGAGTTGTCTGATGCTACACAGGCCACCTTTAATTTTTGAGGAATTCCCTGTCAGGCTCTACCTCCACCAATGAGCCAATATTCTGTTACTAATTGTCGTGGGGACTCATCTAGGTCATCTACTTGTCAGCAGTTTCACCCTTAGGGGACACTGGGGTAGTACAATTGCACCACAAACTTGAGTATATGTCCACAGGATGATGGGGAGTAACATTTAACTGTGGATCTCCCTGGTACTGAAACTCAGCACAAAATTCCATTAGAAATGAGCCAAGAATTCCAATTCTTGAGGTTCAGAAAGTGCTTTAAGAAGAGCAGGGGCCCAATGATGCCAACTGGTTATGGGATTGGTCTCGTTGGCAGCCTCACACCAATATTTGTCACGATTGGGTGTTGGCCATTCCTTGGCTGGCACTGGCACACCGACCAAACAGGTCACCAAGGGTTTGTCTGGGCTCAACTGGTCAAACATATGGTGTCTGAGGCTGCTGACTTGGCTAAAGCAAGGTAACCATTCATTTTTGGTTGATCTACACGCATATATGCACTGCAAAAGCAAGCAAGCAAAGCCAACAAGCGCCAGCATATCATTTGATCAAACTCCATGTTTCTGTTCAGCTGCTTTTTGGCAAAAGCTTCCCCATATCTTTCAGTTCTCAAGCAAATCTTTTAGCACTTGTTCAGGGACTGGCCAACTATAGGGCACTAAACTGTCCCTCTGACCTTCAGTTTTTACAAATTTGGATATCTTAGAATTCTTTTGAACAAAACGGACACCATGCTTTTGCTGAAAGAGCTCTATGATGCAAACCATTTTCACAGTCTAAAGATCAACAATCAAACTCAAGATTTGTAGCTTACACAGGTTGAACAGGGAACGTCTGGCATGAACCGTAGTTTCTCGGTGCAGCTCACGTCTGCGTGCTCATTTCCCTGCTGGTGGAATTGTCGGTGCGCTCTTGTGTATGAGACGGTTTCACGTCCTTCGCGGGGACCCACTTAGGTCTGGCACCTGTGCAAATAAATACAAGCACACCCTTTGCCCCAAATGATTAGTGCAAATGGTCCTTCAATTTGTCCTAACTCAAGGTTTCTAATCAAAACTGGAGGATTTTCTTTCAGTTTTGCCTGTGTGCTGTTTGAAAAGTGCCTCAAAATTGGAGGATTAGGTCCTGCAAATGAGCTATACAAAGCATAAAGATATCTAAAGCTTTGCTCTACCTTATCAGAGGTGTTGCTTGGGGAACTCCTCTTTTTTTTTACCTAGAATGGGTTTTGGAGTGTGGTGCATCCTTTCAACAATTGCCTGACCTGTGTGGGAATAGGGAATTCCAAAAGTGTGGCAAACACGCCAGTCCATCAGAAATGTCACCAATTTTTGAGCTCTGCATGTGGGGCCATTTGTCAGTTTTTGCCTTGTGGTGGATCAGTTTGGCGAGCTCTGGACCCCAGTGACACTGACAAGGACAAAAGCAAAAGACGAGAGGGGCTCTTTCTTCTCGGGACCAAAGCCGCACAGCTTTAATGGAGAACAACTCCAGGAGAGAAAGGGAGCATCCAGGAGAGGGAAGAGGATGTCCAGGAGAGGAAAGAGAGTGTCCACCTCGTGGCAGGAGATTTTAAACCATGGGGGAGGGAGGGCGGTAGAAAGGAACTACCATAGGTCAACATACGTAAATCACCACACTGTAGTTTTCTGCATAAATTGCTGCACTTGTTGCAAACAAAATCCTAAAATCTCCCCAAACACAACCATACACTCCCAAATGATCACAATGAGGGAGAAAAAACACTCAACCCCCCTGTATACCCAGGCACCAGGTGTCACAGGGAGTACCAACCCCTGCAATTACAAAGTCCACACACACAAGCTCACTGGGAAAGGAGTATCCCTTTATGACGGGACAGAGTGCTCGCTTTTCTCAACACAACACACACCATAAATCACAACAGCATCCACCTACATCATCTTCCTCAAACATTCACACACTGAAAACACAACCACAATTACGACACACGGGAAAAATTGCAGCAACAAAACAGCATTTGCTCAATTCACCCCCAGAATTCCTAGCAGGTCCTTCTTGATACAGCAAATCCTTTCTGCCTGCAGCCAGACCCAAACCCAAACTGTACAGGCGTACCTTGTGCGCAGGACATCTCTGTGTGACTTAGGAACAGCCCTTCCCCTGCGTTTGCCTTACGGGTTACTTTATACAGAGTTAAACATTCCCTTTCTCCACAGTCCCAGCAGTCTTGTCTGTCCCCCACGAGGAAGAGCCAGGAGCCAAGGTGCCTCCAGGAAAGGAATGTCCTGGCAGCACCCAGAGACGTCCACAGCGTGGTTGTTCTCGCTGGAGCAGAGAAGCGTTCCTGCCTCGGTCACCAAATGAGGTGTGGAATAGAACTCGCCACAGCTGAAGTTAGAAGGTGGTGTGTTTATTACAGCGCCAGGCACAGGAGGAGTTGTCTCTTAAAGACATGTGTGAATAATCATTGGTTCTCTACTCATCTAAAATGAGTACACATTCATATAATATCACAAAAACCAAACACATATTCATTAGGTAATACTGCGTACCCCCCTCTGTACTAAAATGTATTATAATTGAGTCCAAAGTTCCTTCACATTTCTGCAGTCTTTCACTTCAAATGGCTTGGTGGGTTTTAAAGTGGGGAATGGTCTCCTTCTGATGAAGGCCAAGACATCTTCCTCAATTTGACCTCTTTACTTATGACCTGATGGCAGGCTTTTGCACCCCTTGCCTATAGCTGAAGTTTCAGGGCCCAGGTGCAGGCTCTGGTCCTCTTCTTTGTCACAAAGAAATCTGCATCCCATCCTGCTTCTTTAAGCATAGTAAAGACAGGCAAGGGATATATTACCCTAGCCTTAACTACCTTACATGCAAAAAATTAACTATCCCTTCTTATTTCTACTCTTCTTGCTATACTCTTTCCCCCTAACTAAACATTGCTAAAATTTTAACTCTTCCAGTTCTTTCAAATCCTTCATTCATTGGCCTCATCTCACATGCCAACCATGTGTGAGCCGATGCCGTAACTGGGAAATTCCACTCCTGAGCAGGAGATATAGGGCCTGGTTCTGAGCTGGAAGGGTGAGAAGGATGAGATGCACACCATTTTCATCCAGGGGATGTCCTGAAAGTGCACTGTCTACCTTCCTCTGCTGCCGAGCACCATGCTCCACCTCCTGCTCCGCAGATTTTTAGGAATCCAGGGGTTGCTGGGTATTATTTGCTATTGCAACTATTAGAATGACTTTGCTTTGCAAGCCCCATTTTGTCCTGGGTTCTTTTGTGCATGGGGCTTCTCCTGAACATGTGACAAAGGCCAGCAGGGACCTACAGGACACTCCTATACTCATGTCAGTAAATTCTGAGAAGTGCTTTAAGTATCAGTAAGTCAAAAGGTATCAATCAGTAAATCAAATAATTTGGGGGAATATTTAGCCTGTGAGTTTTAGCAAAGTATTGACAATGTCTTAGATCCATGGATACACACTAGTAAGTGAGATTGCTGGGTGTGCACGTATCAGGGAAGTGATTCCCCACACACCCAGTGCTCAGATCAAGTATTGTCTCTCTTCTAATCCTGAGCTGGCAGCAGGGATCAGGTCCTGCTTGGTAACGTTCATTTTGAAGACTTCTGTTGAGCAGGTAAGAATGGTCCAAATGAAAACTTTTCCAGCTGTTTCCCTCTGGTTCACCTGTTTGAGGGTTAAGATTCTGTGCTGCGGGTGTCCTGGGTGTGTGCAGAGCAGAGCAGCCCCAGAAACCCCTCGGCTTGCCCACCAGTTGTCAAGCCTTGTTGCCAGGTGTGCCCAGCTCAGGCAGGAGAAAGAGCCCGCAGCGCAGTGGGCACCGTGCCCTGCCCAGCCGGGGCTCTCTGGCACAGAGCAGCAGCAGCGCCAGCACCGTTCAGCCTGCTCCTGCCTTGGCTTCCCCTGGCACACAGAAGCCTCTGGAAATCAGCACCGCCAGTGGCGTTCCCAGCTTGGAGCAGCTGCTGCTGGTGGGCAGATGCTGCCACTTCGACTGCTTCCAAAGGGGAAGAAAGGCAGAGATGTACATGCACCAGAGCCCTGGGCATGTCCAAGAGAGGGGCAAATAGGTGGAGAGATTTGTTAGGAAAGATTTCAGTTGTGATGCCAACAGTGCCTTCTCTCCTGGTTCTGTGTGTTCTAGATGAGTAATGCAAGGGTTGGCTCTGCCAATTAAGAAGTAGATGTTATGTGGATGTTCAAATGTGTAGTGATGATATTGTAATATATCCTCCCACAGTCCTCTTTCTCCTCCCCTTGTAATTGCCTTGGTAGTCACGGCATTTGGGGAGGGTTGGCTTGTGTCCAGCAGGCAGGGGGAAACAAGACCTGACCTCCAGTCAAGGTGCAACAAAGTAATCTCTACCAATGGACAGCAGAGAAAAAGTTGACTGACAAAACTTTTGGAGGGGC
Organism: Melozone crissalis; assembly: GCF_028551555.1. Classification (NCBI taxonomy): domain Eukaryota; kingdom Metazoa; phylum Chordata; class Aves; order Passeriformes; family Passerellidae; genus Melozone; species Melozone crissalis. The sequence continues at coordinate 12,011,699 of NW_026535783.1, read as the reverse complement.
TAAGGGTGCAAAAGGCCAAGCGTCCTTTTTGTAGATGAGCACATGGCTGCTATTCATGGAGACTCTCAATGCTGCAATTTTTCCTTATTCATTCCTTTGTTATTATTCAATATACCTTTAATATGTTAAAAATGAGAGTCATTTCTCACATGTACGGTACAGTGGGCCATTCTCTTGGTCTGGTTTCCTTTGCTGGTGTCCCATCTGAGTGCTCAGCTGGGGCACAGGCTGTAGGTGCTTGGGGCACTCCTGGAGTTCCTCTTGGATGCTCTGAACAACAGGGTTTGGCCCATGAGGGGAATTTGTGCTGCTTTGTGACAGAGGAGAACTTCCCAGGCTCTTTTGTGTTTGCTGTAGGGAAGGTTGGGTATTGCTTGGCATAAACTCACAGACCAACACAGAGCTGTTCCTTTGTGATGTCAGGGCATGGTTGCCACACTGTCGTAGTGACATCAGAAGGTTGCCTTGGTGCACAGAAGTGAGTGGGCTCTGAGTGTCAGAGCAGCCCAAGGCCTTGCTCTGATCAAGAGAACCCTCCTGGTTGTCGCCTTTGTCAGTAGGCAGCTGCCCACTGAGAAGAACCGTGTTTTTTCTTAGTGTTGTGGCAAACTTGCACAACATTGGAACAATGTTTCACCATTCAGCCACCGAAGCTTTTGCTGCCTATGGGGTTTCCTTTTCTATTATGTTACACACTTCACCTGTAAGTAGAGGTTTCCCTTCTGCTTAGGTTAGGGTGTAACCTAACCTGGCTTTTCTATGTCTTCCTGCTTTTTCCTAGTGACTGAGTTTCTGATTTTGAAACAGAAAGAGCATTAGGATGCCACTGCTTTGGTAAAGCTCCTGTCAAGGCGTCCAGCTAAAAAGGGGGTGTCTGTAGCCACAGGGGCAGCATTTGCAAGGGAACCTGCAGGGGTTCTGTTCCCTCCACAGGAGAGTCTGTGGCAGCAGAGTTTGTCATTTCCTCAGTTTGCTGGGACAAACAAGACACCTTTGAAAATGCAGACTGGCAGACCTTCTTGGAAGGCCTTCTTAAAACTCTGCAATTGTTCCCAGAATTCAGGGAAAGCTTCTTTCTTTCAACAGTTTCTCTTGAAAGGATCTGACTGTCTAACTTGACCCTTTACTGAGTGCTAAAACCGTGATCTTCCCTTTGCAATGAAATGCAAACTCCAAAGCAGTGAGTGTCTGCTACTGAACCCTGGAGCTGCTGCTGTGCTGTTTCACAACGAAGTGCCAGTGCTCAGGGGGATTTTAGGGAAGATTTTCTGGGCAAGCATTTCCAGCAAGTTAATGAGAATTGGTGCATGCAACTGAGTTTTAAAAAAAAAAAGTACCCAAAGGAAAGGATTTCAGAAGCTCTTTATGTGCTTAGTAGAACAGGAGCATTGAGTATTAAGGAACAATTTGCATTTTCTTGGTCATTTTTGTAGTCATTTACTGGCAAAAGAGGCCAAAGTGTAGGTACAACCAAGAATATTGACCTGATCTCTTGCTGGCTGTGGGAGTGAAATGTGTCTCCTGGAGGGATGTTATGAAATGGGAAATTATCTCTGTATGGGTTGACTTGTTCTGTGGGACTCAGCAGCCCAGCATGTCTTCTCGCAGCATCTGGTTCATTTTCCCTTCCCACTACAGGTCACCTGAAGCGTGTATTCAGAGGTGCTGATCATGAGGTGAATGAGAAAGGAACATTTTATGTTCCTGGTGTTTAAGCATTGTAGAGGAAGCTGTGAGCTTGGCCAGTGGCAATAGAGTGTAGAGGGCCAGCTAGGAAGGCTGAAAGAAAATCCATGTTTATGCCTGAAAGAAAACAAAATCAAAGGCACAAGTGTTAATTTATTAATTTCCATCTCAGAGCTTTGAAGAACTAGAAATCAAGTCTTACAGAGAGAACGGTGTTTCCTACAGCATAGAGGGTGGAGTATTTAACTGTAAGCAAATTACTGTACAGTTGAATTACACCACTGAATTTAGGTCACAGTACCTTAGAACTCTATTCCTAACAAATCTTATAATATCTACATAAAAGATGCAGTTGCAGAACAGGAAGGCCATCTTGCAATGGTGCCTGCAGTATCTGAAGTGAAATGGGCACCTTTGTTGCTGGGGAGCTGCGTGGGCCAAAAAGAGCCAAGGGTGTTAGCGGCCTTGAGCAGCTGAATATGAGGCAGCGTGTGGCCAGGGGGCCAAGAAGGCCAAGGGCATGGTGGCTGTGCCAGCAGCAGTGGGGCAGCAGGAGCAGGGCAGTGAGCGTGGCCCTGTGCTGGGCAGCGCTGCAGCCACAGCTGGAGTGCTCTGTGCACTTGTGGGCCCTGGGGAGCAGAAAGTCATGGAGGGGCTGCAGCGTGTGCACAGAAGGACAGGGGAGCTGGGCAAGGGGGTGCAGCACAAGGCCAGGGAGGAGGTGCTGAGGGAGCTTTAGCTTGGACAATGGGAGGCTCTTGAGGGGTCTTCAGCATCTCCACAATGCATCCAAATATTTAGCCATGTTCAGACTGGACTTTCCCTCCCTTTTCGTTAGTTTGTACTTTACTTGGAGGAGGAGACCTATTCATTTTCTCTTTCTCCCAACTAAGGTTCTTTCCGCAATTATTTCTTGCCCTGATACAGCACTGGGAATGGTTCTGCTCAAAGTATTTTTTCCAAGGTAACACTTCTAGGGAATGAAGTATTTTTGTGAGAGAACACATCATTCTGTGCAGGGACCTTGGTGCAGAAGGAGCTGTTATGTTTCTAGGCCAGCCAGCATGGCCTTACAGATCACCTTAAAATTAGCAGTGCCCGTGCCTTTCTGCAGCCTTGGGAATCAATGTGTGTTGTGTTTGGGAATTGAGCAGGAGATCAATGCCCTGGCATTCCAGCTGCTTCTCAGAGATCATAGGAGCTGGGAGGGGCTGGGCTGTAGTTTGGATTCCAGGCACTTCAGCACCATCAGTGTGCTCTAGTCCAAGACAAGACCTTGGCCGAGCACAGATGCACAAAGAGTGCAATTCCCAGTGCAGTGCTCTGGGTCTGATTGCATTCCATAAGGACCCACATGCTCCAGATTCCTGTAGAAATCCAACCGAAAATCCTTCATTTTTTGCCTCACAATGGTCATGAATGAAGATTACCGAAGGGTTAAAACTGTTGAGCCAGTTGGGAAAGAAAATCTCATGCTTATCTAGGGTGTTCACAGGTGATGTTTGCAGAACATGCCATACTGTACTCGAAGGGGGCATGCTGCCCTTTTCTGGACAATTGAACTGGACTTTCTTCCAAACTCCTGAGCTGGCTGGACTGAGCTCTGGGGTGGCTCCCCCCTGCTCCATGAGAAGACCCCTCTTCCCTGTCTTCAACCACCATGACGGACCAACAGAGATGCGAATCCCCTCATCAAGGAACCAAGAACCCCTTTGGCACCCCCATGGCACCCCCATGGCACCCCCCCTGGCAACCTCCTTCCAGAGACTGGGACTGTACTCCCTCCCAACTCAGGGAGGGGGAAAAACCTAACGTACCTGTCAGCATTCGGCCATGAATACAATGGAACTGTCTCACCCCCTCCTCCTCTTCCTATTCTTCTCCCCTCCATGGAAACCTAATTTCAGCCACCCTTCCCCCAACCAAGAACAGTATATATATTGGGGTTCGGTTCGACTGCCCTTGGAGTACTCCCCAAGACGTGTACCAGCGAGTTTCGGCTGCGGGACCCCGAAGACATCATGTTTTGGCACCTATACCCCATTCCCTGACCTTCTTTCCTCCCTTTTTCCTTGTCCTACCCTTCCCTTCCCTGGATCCCCTAACCAAACGCATATTTAGCTGTGGTTATCATCAATAAAATTGCATTTTGTTGATTTGTTACTGCAAAACCCCTGTGCCTTTGTTGGTTATTTTTGCACCCAAAAATCATTCGTCACCCGTTCATTTCGGGCGGACCACCACAATTCCCCAAGTGTGTGGGTTACTGAAGCAACAGGAAACCAATCTCAGGACTGCAGCTGATCATGGCAAGGGCCACCAAGTCTTGAACTGTGCAGCAACAGAGGACAGTAAAGAGAGATCATAGTAGTGAGATCTCTCTCTCTAACTTTCTTCCTATCTATCTACCTACCTACCTATCTCTCTATCTATCTATTCATGTAACATTTACATAATTGAATCTTCCTGGCTCTGGTCCAAGGCAGTTGGAGGTGCAAAGCTCACCTAAAGCCGCATCCCTTTCAGGAGAGGATTAGAGACATGTTCTCTCAACTGATTCTGAGCAGGCAGAGATGTTTCCCCCTCCAGATCTGGTGGTTTTTTCCCCCAGAGTGGTTTTCCTCTTTCAGTGGTTTTCCTCCTCCTTCTTGTGCCCTGAAGTCCCCAGTTAATTCTTTAAATTTCCACCTCTCCTAGAGAGGTGGAACAATTCCATGTTTAGGTGGTGTTTGGTGACTCTGGTCATACGTGCCGTGCATTACATGACGCATGGTTTCCTTCCCTGGCATCCCCAGGCCTGTGTAAGTGCATTCGTGCATGGGGCCTTAGGGGAGTCTCTGTTTCTGCTGGTCAGAATTCTCAGTTGACAAAAGAGGGAGAAGAAACACCTTGGTCCTCCTGCATATACTGAGGTGGCCATAGAGGCTCTGTGACCTCCATCAGAGATCTTTGCACGCATCCTCATCTCTTGAATGACCAGGTTTTCTAACAAGAGTGTGGATGTCAGAAAGGCAGGAAGGCTGGTGCAGGCCTGAAGAGAACTCCAGAAGTTTCACTCACAAGGAGTGAGCTCACCCAGGAAGCCACCTGCAGAGCCAGGATGGAGCTGTGGGAAAGGGCAGGGTGTCAGTCACTACTGAAAGACAAACAGGACATGGCACAAGCAGAGGGAGGCCCTCACCAGACCCTTGAGAAATGCCACACCTTCCCTGTCAGCTGCCTGAGAGGCTCTTGCAGCTTCAGTCCCAGATGGCCCCTGATTGTAGGGCCAGGGTCACTTTGGAATCTGTGCCTCCCCTTGAACAGAGAATGACCCAGCAGAGCAGCAGCACAGTGCTTTGGGAACGTGTGAGCCCAGCAGTCTTTGGGTCTTGGCCCACAAAGGTCATATGGGAAGCTGAAACCCATCTTCTCTTGCTTTCTGTGCAGGTGCTTCTAGAGAGAAAGCAGGAGCAGAGTGCTTCATCAGAGATGCCATGCCAGACTCAGGGAGAGCTGTTCCCAGCCCGAGAGCAGGAAGAGCAGCTCGGGCAGCAGGTGGAAGTGCCACAGGAGAAAGGCCAGGTAAGCCTGACTGGCCAGGGCACAGAGGGAAGGGCAGGAAGAAGGGCATAAACCACAGCTCTTGGTTTATGCCCTGAGGAGGCCAGGAATCCCACAGGCACTGGAAGCACAGAGCCTTGGAATCTGCAGAGATCAGCCCTGGGACAGGAGGTTTGCAATGGAGGCAGATGTGGGTAGGGAAGCAGAAAGAAGTGGCTGAATCAATGTGATTTTGAGGCTGCCAATAAAAAAAAAGCTGAGCCTGATGGCAGCTCCCAGTCACTTGCTCTGCTTTTTTGTGTACAGAAGATCAAGGCAGAGCCACAAGCAGAGCTGCCTGAAGCTCAGAGTGACATGGCAGTGAAGGGGAGGAACAAGGAAGACATGAGAGGAATTCAAGAGAAGAATCTCGATCAGCAGAGGGGCGATCAACACAATCAGGTGAGTGAAAGAGTGGCAGCCACTCCTCTCATGAAACATTCTCTCACTTGCTTTTTAGAGAAAGAACATGAAGGAACAGCTTGATGCAGAGCTTCAGATAGCTCACAGTATGGTCAAGGCAAGGCAGAAGCGGCTGGAGGAAGAAATGAAAATCATCAGACAGAAACTTAATCGCTTCCATCAGTCTCTGCAAAAGCAAGTGTATGAAAGAGGGATGCAGTCACTGCAGTCACCAAAGTGGTGTTTTCTGCCCTTCTTGCCTTTCCACTCAGAGCAGCAGCGAGTAGGGTGATGCCTCTGAGTGCCATCCTGCTCTAGTGTGTATCACAGTCACTCTGAAGGACATTCCCTGCTGTGCTGAATCTCAACTGCGGCCTGGACAGTGAAACTTGTCCTTTGGCCTTTGGGCCAGCAGTCATCCAAATTGATTCCTGCTGGCCTGTTCCTGCTCCCCTTGTTTCTGGAGGTGTTTTTACAGCTGAATGTGGTGACCCAGATGGAGGATTGAAACAAGCTGTTCTATCCCCTGTCAATCTGTACTTTCCCTTTCCTCACAGTCGATGACTCCTGGCTGACAGGGACAAGCTGCAGTGTCTGACTGCTTTGTTCTGTTTGACTTGAGCTGCAAGTGCTGACTTCTCACAGGGCAGCCTGCACAGACTTCCGAGAATGTCTGGCAGTGAAGGACCCCAAGTTAGGAGTGAGGCACAGGAACAGTGCCCACCAGAAATGCTCCAGGTCCAGCTCATCATGGGCTCTGAACCTGCTGCTGCAGCAGCATCACCTCGAGGAAGCTCTTCTGTGACACCTGGGAACTCGAGCTCGGGCAGTTTGTTCATCTCCCTGGAACAGCAGACTGAGGAGAAGTACCTGGAGATGCTGGGTACGTCTGAGCTGTTTCTTGTCTCAGGGACAGTGTGCTGTGTGCAGGTGCCAGCAGAGCTGTACCAAATGCTCCTCCTGAGTCTGGTGCCACAGGGCCATTTAGGACTCCCCAGAGGAAGCGCTGTGCTCCAAGGCAGCGAGAGAGCGCTCTGGGTGTTCCTGCTGCCTCTGAGGGCACCTTGGACTGGCTTGGGTTTGCCTGAGCTTCCCTCTCTGCTGAAGGCTGAAGCAGGGATTGTTCTTGCATCAGCAGAAGGCCGTGACCTAGCAAATCATCTAGAAGTGCTGTGTGCTAGTGGCCAAACTGAACAGAATTTTTAGCTTCCTAATTCTCCTTAGACTCTCGAATTCGAACCAGTCATCAGCGCAAAAAAACTTCAGAGAAATGGACTGGCTTTAGAGTTTTGTCTTTTTGATAGGGGATTATTTTTTGGGAGGCGGGGGGGGAGGGTGGGGTTGTTTTTGTGCTGTTTATTTTTGGTGAGTTTTTTTTGCTGTGTTTTTCTCCATCCAGAAGGAGCCCTTCTGCCCCACATCTTACTGATGTCATTTTTATGACTGTTACCACTACTACATCTGCAGTTTATTTTCATGACAATGCTATAGTTTTGTCAATAAGAGAATACTATCTTTTTGTCAATAAGAACTAGTTAGAAAGAAGTTCAGGTTAAAGGGCAAATAGAGAGCACGAGGTGTTTTCCATGTGCTCCCAAAGAAAAAATAAGTATCTTCATAACAACTTTTATTTAGTCTTCTAGTTTTATGCTTCTCAAGGTGTGTCCAAGAGACACATCCAAGTGGCAAGATCAGATAAAACTGTACTGCAGGCGTTTCTCAGGAGAGAGCCTCCAGCCCAGCCATGGTATATTCCTCAGATTCATGGCATTTTCCATACCCGATTCCCACTCTTTGCCACGACTGTTAAAATCCTACGCATTGGCCCAAGCCCTGCTCAGATCAGTCTCGAGGAAAACACATCAAGTCCCCTGTGATTCTGCAGCACAACCCAATGAATCTGCTTCTTGCCCATAACAGCTGCCAGTGCTGTGCTCTCAGGTAAGACCTGGTAGAGTTGAGAAGAGAGCCCAGTGGATTCTGTGTCTACCATCACCTGTTGGGACAAAAAGGGCACTGATCCACACCTCGGTGGGGCTGATCTCAAAGCCCATCCTGTTGTGTCCTGAATGGGGGCAAAAGCTTGTACGGGGCTCAGGCTGGCTCTGGCTTCTTCCCATCAGTGCCTGTCAGTGCTCATGCTTGGGCTTTGCCAGCCTTGTTGTGGTCGCTGCCCTGCCCCTGGGGGCTGGAGGGACTGCAGAGGCTGGAGCCTCCCTTAGCTGGGAGGGTCCCGCTGCTGCCCGGCTGCTGCAGCACGGAGCTGCCTGAGGCTGCAGCCCCTTCTCTGGGCCGGCTTCTGCCTCGCACGGCCTGGACTCACAAGAGGGTCAGCATCTGCTCTGGGCAGCTCTCTGTGTCACAGGGGTGCCTGAGGAGCACTGCTGTCCTCTGTGCCCGTGCCCGCCGTGCCGAGTTGGGAAGATGGGGACATGTGCGGTTCCGAGAGGGCGAGTGCAATGGGAGTGACTGATCCGCGCTGTCAGGGTGAAGAGAAGCGGCGTGGTTCTTTACGCAGGGCACGGGCAAGGGCGTCTTTGAGCTCAGCCTGCTCATAAAGGGTGAGGGTCCTGATGCTGAAAGCCCCGTTGCAATTGGTTCTAGCATGAGCTGCTCTGGTTTACAACTGGGAAGGCATTCTTCTGGCAAACTGCTGAAAGCTGGAGAAAATGTCCTCCTCTCCTGGAAATGCACGGCCCTGTGCTTGGTTTCCTGTCAAGAGAACTCTTCAAAGAAATGTACTCTTCAAAACTCTTCAAAATCAGTCTCTGTGCCAGCCATCTGCACTGCAAGGCTGCCTGTCTTGTTACTGTCATTGTTGCTGTTGATGTTACCCAGCTGACCCCAAAGGGCTCAGAGCCCCCGACAGTGGGGCTGCCTTTTGTATCTCCTGGAAGCTGGGATCTCTGCTAAAAGAGATCTTCCATTTTGTTTCCTTCAGGGAGAATGGTGAACAACATGAAAAATCCCCTTCTGAGATACAAAGACCTGGAATATATTGGCAGCGTGTAAAAGCAACAGCAGTTACTCCTGCACAACCATGGGCCAGGTGTTTTTCTGGTGGAATGTCTATCCAGCGTGAAGTCAGGCCAGCTGCAAAGATGTTCCCACACTGGGGATAGATTTTCCCATCTCTCAGTGCTGCTCAGAATTTGTGAGTGGGCGCAGGAGGCACGCTGCAAAGATCTTGCCTGCATCAAAGAACAAGACCTGGAAGGTCTCCTTGTCACTCAAGTGTGGGACAGCTCTGTGTTAATTTTCCTAGCATTTTTGGATGTCTCTAAATTGTCTGGCCACAGTAATGAATGGAGAAGAATCTTGCTTGCCTGAAAGAGTAACCTACTCCTGACAGCTGTGAGGTAACAGTTCCCAGGAACATTTCTTTCCCCTGGTTTGCAGAAGGAAAACGCTGTGGTCAGGATAGGAACCACATAGTTAAGAAAGGGAAACCCAAGAGGAAACACCTAATTCCCTGTTGAAGTAGAACCCCAGTGCTTCAGGAACAGGCCCAGTGCCCATGCACTTGAGAGGAAAATGCATCATCGGCCTTCTGGCAGAGCCCTCCTGCATCCTGCAGGTTTTACACGTTTACAGCACAGATCTCCTGTGTGGGCTGGCTTTCAGTGCAAGATCTAAATGGCTTCTCCTTTCTCTGCTTCTCCTTTGTTTCTAGGAGTTTTGGAGATGTTTGTAGAGCACTCAACAATGCCACAGGGAGAGAGGTAAATGTCAACAGCCCCTGCAGACTCTGCTGCTCTTGAGGGGCTTTCCCCTCTGGTCTGAGCTGTGGCTGGAGCTTTGGCTAGAGCCGTGCTGAAAAGGCACAAGAAGCACAGACTGGTGCCAGCCTGCAAAATACATTTGGCACTTTGTCCTCCTCAGCTGCCAGAAGGAAGGCACGCAGGGCAGCGCTTCCTTTCAGACAAGGACGCGCTCACTCGCTCTCCATTGCTAAAACAAAGGTGGTGCCTTAGAGCACCTCCCTGCTCTTTGGGGCTACAGCTTCACAGTCCTGAATTCTCAATTCTGGCTGCCAGCAAATCCCTCGGAAAGTTACTGGTGGTTCCTTAGCCACCTGCAGTGCTGCACTTGGCAATTGCACACAGGGAGAGATCTGCAAGGTGCCCTAAAAGCCCTAAGCCCTGCCCATAGCCCAAGATGTATCCACAGAATATTAAGGCATGGATTACTTCTTCTGAATTATAGAAAGAGCAGCAGAGATTGTGGTCAGAGGTTTATGGGTGATAGTTGAGACACAACTGTTACCTAGTGGACAAGGCAAAATGTCAGTGGCCCCACATGTCCTGTAACTGGCTCCCAAGGCAGCAGAGAAATGGGCTGTTGGAATCTCAGTTCCTAATTACTGCAGTGCCTAATCACCAGGCAGTTTGGCACAGCTCAGCTGTGTCATTGCAAAATCAATCGCTCCATGTGCATTGTTGTCCGTTGCCACCACTGCTCAAGGTGTCTTCACAGGCAGGGACCTATGTGAATCCTTGGATTTTCCTGAAAGGAAGAAACCCCAGACACAGAAAGCACCATTTCTAGAGCACTGGCAGGGCAAAAATCCCAGCAAGATGAAGACATCACAATCAACAGATGAATGCGACTCTGGGCCACATTTGCCTGGGATGGCCAGGTCCCGCACATGACAATTGGGGAACAGATGTCATGTGGTCTAGGTCTTTCAAGGAACTAGAGGAAACCTCATTGAGCCTGTAAAGCACTGAGCTTGGAAAGTCATGGTTCATTGTTCTTGTTTTGTTTTCTTTTTCTCTTTCCTGTGGACAGCATCCATTCGTAACAACAGCCAAGCCAGCATCCATCCTGGCACCACTCATCAACTCAGTCCAGAAGAAATAAGAGACAAGAACATATCATGTCAAGATGTTATCTCCATAGCCAATTTTAAATAGAATTGTAGAGTTAGATTTTAGAGGAGGATTGTTGAAGAGTTTTGTCAGATAGGGTTATAGAGTAGGATTAATTAAATAAAGTAATTAAAGTTTCTGAAATATCAACTCATTTGGAAGATGATTTGAAAGATCCCCTTCTGACTCTTTCAGCAAAACACAACATTCCCTCCTTAGTTAGCAGTTGCTTTTCTACTGGTGCTAAGACACACTTATGGTTTCTTTTGAATGGTTCAAAAGTGGGGAAGGTTCTTCTTCATTCATCCTACCCAGAGCACACTGCCTTTGGAATACCACCCACTGCCTGGTTTTGGCACAGCTGCGGTATTTCTAGTTGAGGCAGAAAAGGCAGTGGCATTTGCAGGAAAAACCAAAGGAGGAGCGGGGCAGCCCAGACATCCTCCGTGGATTCAGGCCTGCAGCTGTGACTCAAGAGCATTTGGGTTCCTGCCACTTGGATTTGGATCCCTAAATGCAATCTCTTTGGCTGCAGGAGAGGCAGGAACCCAACATGACAGGTCAGAGGCCAATTTCTAGCTGTCACTGCCTGCAGGAAAAGGCTCCACCCTGCAGGACTCCAGCACTCAGCATCCTCAGCCAGACACAGCAAGTGCTGGCAACTCAGAAGCTTGCACCTCTGCCTTGCACTAAAGACAGCACCTCCCACAATGGGCACTTACAGAGTTTTGTGGTGTGACCCCTCCATGGAGCTGGTGGACTCACCACCCCTGCAAGCCTTTGAAAAGAGACTGGATGTGGCATTGGGTGCCATGCTTTAGTTGAGGTGTTAGGGCATGGCTTGGACTCGATCATCTTAAAAGTGTCTCTCTTCCAAGCCACTGATTCTGTGATTCTGTTACTGAGGGAGCTTTTCCTGCAGCCCTGGAAAGGGCTGTGGGGGCCCTTGGCCGAGGACGGTTATCAGGGCTCATGGAAAAGAAGCAAAGGGCTCAAGGCGAAGGCTGAGAGGGCAGAGCTGCCCCAGAACGGCCCAGAGCCAGCCTCATGTCCTCCTCCTCAACCTGCGCCCTCTGCGCTGCCCTTCGCGGCGCCGGCGGCTCCTCTCGCTGCGGGGCTCCAGGCCGTGCTGGGGGCCGGGCCCCTCGTCTTCGGGAAGCGCCGGAGCCTCGGAGGCGAGCGGCTGCTGCTGTGGCCGGCAGGGGAGAGCTGCGGATGCGGCTGCAGGCACGCCGAGCTGCCGCTATGGCAGGCTCCTGCCGCGGCTCCTGCCTCTCCTCCGGCCTCTGCTCCTACCCTGTGCGCACAGACACGGCAGAGGGCTGCCCGGCAGCTCCGTGCCGCTCCGCAGCGGGCCCGGCCGGGCTGCTGCTCTCTGCGGCCTCTGCCCGCCGCTGCCGGCCCCGCCGCGCCGCCGCCTGCCTCTGCCGAGGCCGGGCCCACACGAGAGGCCGCACATTGCGGCCGCCTCGGAAAAGCCCTGCCCGCAAAGCGCCCCCCACACACTCGGCCTCAGGGCACAGGCTGCCGGCGTCCTCGCAGCTGCGAGCCGGCCCGGGCCGCCTGCCGGCCTCGGCCACAGCTCCCGCCCGTGTCTCCATGGCCGCGGCTGCTCAGCACAGCGGGCTGAGCACAGCCAGCGCCAGCAGCAGCTCCTCACGGGCCCAGGCTCCTGGCGCTCCAAGCCCGCCCAACCCCGAATTCCAGCCCTGAGAGGCTTGGCGTCTCAATGCATCCCCTGGGGACAGCAGAGTCGGCCGCTGAGCTCAGTCTATGGCGACTCCACCAAGTGACCAATGGAAAATTCACCAAATCCTCATCAGAGACAAGAAAAAACTCCCATGGTGCCTGACAGCCTGAAGCAACTGCCAATTACAGGTCATTCCATCCATGTGGGAAAAGAGCCTTTTGCATTAAAGCTGAAAAGAGTTATCTAAATGGAAGCCAGGAGCCAACAACAAATTTATTTGGACTCATGCTTCTTCTGTTGGTTAAAAAGACCAAGAAATTGCAATCTTGCTCTTCTGACACAGCCCTCTGTTCATGATGTGGGATCGTGAGTGCCGATGTGCAGCAGCTGATGCAAGGAACAGGGACGAGGATGCAGCAGGCACAACGCTAAGCTGACAGAGGGATGATCTCTGGCAGTGGCACTGAAGGAGAAGAGTTTGCAGGCAAGACAGAAAATGGCTCTTAGTTTCACCTCTTCTTTCAGTGCTGCTAAGAATGCAGCCTGGAGCAAGCAGGGACCACCAGAGCATGGAGCCCTTTCCAGGCAGGGCTGCATCTGCTGAAGGGGCAGAGGGAGCTCAGCAGGGATCAGACACAAAGCAGCAGGGGATTGAGGAGCCCTTGTGGTGGCAGTGAGCAGCCTCGGGCTCTGCTCACTGCTGGTGGCATTTTCTATTGAACCACCTCCAAGGACTTCTGCTTTGCTCTGTATTTTTAAGTGTTACACCCCTTGGGGTTTTTTTGTTGGTTCTGTTTGTTTGTTTTTAGGGGTTTTTTCTGTTTGTTTGTTTTGGTTTTTTTTTTTTCTCGTTTCCTGTACCTTTATTTCCCTAAATTTTCCTACCTGTCAGCAGCAGCCCCAGCTCAGAACTGGCTCTAAAATATCAGCAAAGCAGCTGGCAACAACAATGGGTGGAATCGTGTGGCTCAGGAATACTTATGCCAAAGGCCTGCCAGTGCCTTATGATTTGTCAGAACCTCCTTTTCTGTGCAAAAACTAGGGATTAGTGGACGTTTTTTGCAAGGGCTCCTGAGAAGCAAATGGTATGCTGGGATTCTCATGAGTGTACCCGTTAACTTCATTGCAGCAAAACAGAAAGTAAGGTCAGGGTAGCAGAGCAGCTGGGAGCTGGTCACTCCCTGCAAAGGGCTGGTGTAGGATGTGGGAACACCACATTCCAGGATGGGCCAGAAGGGTAAATGTGCTCAAGGTGCTGCAGGTGAGGTTTGGGTTCACTCAGAGGGCAGTCAGGGCTGGTGAGCACTGAAGATCCAGCTGCAGTCCCCATCCATGTCCCTTTCAGCACTGGCTTTAGGGTGTCTGCAGCCTGGATCCAGAGCGCCCTGGGAGGCTCCTGTGGCTGCCTTTGCACCCAGGCTGAGGATGCCCAGGAGGCGCTGAGGCCGGCAGTGGGGACCAGGGCTGGGGCTTGTGGCCTGGCAGGTGCAGCTCTGGGGGCTGTGACATGCCAGGGCACGGGTCACTGTCACTGCCCTCCAGAGCCCTGGCTAGCTCTGTGATGTTCCACGGACAATGGCAAGAATGAAGAACAGGTTAGGTTGGGATTTTGCTTGAGCCAGAACCTCTAGGCCAGCTGCCCAGCAGTAGAGACCCCTGGAGGACCCAGTGAAGGAGGCAGAGACAGCTCTTCTGCAGTGTAAAGTGCAGCTAATTTATCAAGAGAGGCGGGGGAAAGGTTGGCGGGAAAAATTCCCCAAAAGGAAACAGAGGTTTAAAAAAACTCCAGCAGTCTTCTGCACAGGCTTATAAGTCTTTCAAAATGGGAGGGGGGGGGGGGGTGTGGACACCATATAGTAACCAATAAGTGACTCTTGGGGTGTTGCTTTGAGGGCTACAACAAATCAGAACAAGGGGAGGAGAGAGGGTTGGGATAGGGATTGGATCTTGGGGTGAGGGACAGGGAACTTTCTGGAACAAAGGGTAGGCTTTGGGCTGATGGATGGGCCCAAGGGGCTGGGTTGTCTTGACAGACAGGGAAAAATCCGGGGAGGAGGGAGGGGATTTCTTGAGGGACACTTGGGTAGGAGGGCATAACACAGGGGAGAAACAAACTGCAATAAATCGGGGAACACTTGAACATACCGCAAGCTAACAGATCATTTGACTCGGAAACTAATGCACTGCAACACAGAAATTCAGGGCTTCAGCAGCCGAGAGGTGGCACGATTGGAACCCGCAGCAGCTGGTGAAAGCCATCTCTGTCCTTCAGGTTCCTGCTGTGTGGGAAGGTGCTGCGAGTTGTGGTGGCTGCACTCCCCCTTTGCTGGGAGGATGATCTGTACCAGGGGAGAGCAGAAAGCTGCCGTGGTGAGCAGAACATGCTCAGAGCATTCCAGTTCAGAGAATGGCACTGCCCCTGAAGGGCAAAACGCTTGAAAGCATAGAATTCTGTGCAGAACCGTTGCACAGATTTTCTCTTCTAGAACATGCCCATTTTTGTATTCTGTAGATGAATACCCTGGGTTTTATGTAACGGATAGCCCTGTTCACTAAACCCCGATATGGTCAACCGTATGATTGTGATTAAGAAATACATGGTCAACCATATGATAAGAAATACATAACCACATAACCTAAAAATAATATATCAGTCACTATTGCTTGCGCAAATACTAACCACGCGAAAGGCTAGTTTTAGGAACTAAGAAGAGCTAGCCGAGAAATAGGAACCAGCCAAACACCACGCCATATAAGGAAGGCAAAAGCTCCGAGGTCAAGAGTACAGGCCTGAGGAAGACTTCAAGCCTTCATCCAGCGACCACCAGAGGGAAGAAGACGACCCCCTAGCAACAACTGGAGCATGCGCCAAGGGAAGAACACGTCTACGGAAATGGACAAGTATAAAAAGGGAACTTGTGAGATACTGGGTGCGGCAGTTGGCGGAGCGGAGACTCCCCTGTTGCCCAGCGCTGCTTTGCTTATTACCTTTGCTTGCTATAATTAATAAATTCCAATTGGGCAACTTAACTCGTTGCGGAGTTCCATTTATAACAATTTGGTGCCGTGACTCGGATGGTCATAAGTGAGGGAGCGACAGTGTTTGGGAGGCGCCCCACCCCATCTTCGGGAGGCCCAACATCCGACCTTCCTACCTCATGACCACCGACGAACCTAAAACTTTAGGTAATAAGCAAAGGGAGATACCGATGAACCCCTTAATCTTCTGTGCACAGGGTCCGGACGAAGACGCAGGACACGTAAGTCACGTAAGCCGTAAAGGGTCTCGGAGTGCAAAGGCACTCCGAAAGAGACGGAATCCGTCCGGTTGGGGTTGAGATCCTGGGGCAAGGATCCTGAAGTGCAAAAGGCACTCTGAAGGGATGGAACAGGGGGAGAAGCCTCCTGCATGCTCCAGATGAGCCCTTGGAGGGCGAAAGATCCTCGAGTGCGAGCAAGTGAGGTGTGCATGAGAGGGGAACCGACAGTCGGATTCCCCAAGTGAGTGTGGACCCTCAGTAGTGCGGTTCCCATTAGTCCGCGAGGACGTGGGCCACGAACAAGGGGAAGCAAGTGGTGATTTGTGTGAAAGGCACTCCAGAAGAATGGGATAGGGGAAAAGCAAGCAACCCTATTTCCATTAGATATCCTCCGGTGCCAAAAGATAGTTTGTTGGGGTTTATATTAGAAAATTAGAGACATTTTCCAGGCACTAAGGAGAAGGGATCCAGTGAGGACTGGGTTCGTCAGGATCTTGACACTTGGGTAATCAGCAAAATTCCCTTTAGTCAAGAAGAAAGTGATTATGCAGCAATAAGGGTCAAGCAACCAGGTACATTGGTGTTTAAATCGGTAGAACAAAAGAAACATGAGAGGAAGAGGGACTCTCCTGAAGAGGACCCCCTAATAGTTCCCCCTCTCCCTACTAGTCTCCCTACTAGACCCAGACTCACAGCTTGGGCAGGCACTCACTGCTGCGATCGCATCCTGTAGCACAGGCATGGGAAGATATTAGACGAAAGTTAGAGAAAGTAGACGAAGGTTGGAGAAGGTAGATAATTTAAGTTGCTGCGGGAGGTATGGTTGAAACAAGGAGTTAGGAAGGAATGAGTCTGGAAAGCGAATAGTCAGGACGCTGGGATGAAGAAGCCTAAAGCCTGCTTTTACTGCGGAAGGAAGGGACATTTCAAACGAGGGTGTAGGGTCAGGATCCGGGATGAGAAAACTTCTCAGGAGAATCAGAGAGGGCGGGAGCTAACGAAGAGGACCGAAGAAGGGGCCTTGATAATAAAGCTAAGAGTAGGTCCTCAAGGCAAAAAACTTGCATTTTTGGTAAATACAGGAATTTCTCGGTCGACAGTGGCAAAATTACCCCAGGGATGTGAGATAAGTAGTGAGCAAGTTCCAGTAATCGGAATTACGGGAGAGGCTTTCCCTGTTCCTGTAATAAAAGGAGTACAAATTGAAATAGGTAACAAATTTGAAGTAAATGATTTGTTGTTGCTGCCAGAGGCCGAGAATAATATGTTAGGCAGAGACCTAATAATAGTCTTAAAATTACAGATAACACCCTGTGAAGGAAAACTCAAAATTCATTCCTTAACTGAAGAAGATAATCTAGAAATTAATGACACAGGTGGGCATTCAGGTGAAGTGGGAGAAGTTTAGGATAAAGGAGTCTGGTCCCCTTAGTCCCTCCTGGTCAGCACAAGCCTGTGAATTTTATAAAATCGGAAGGGGACTTATAAACATTCAAAAGAAAGGGTTAATATACAAGGAATTGATAATTCTGATAGTAGAAGCTTTAAAAGGTTCAAAGAAAATAGCAGCAGTTCATGTAAAGGAATACCAAAGAGAGAGGAGTATTAGAGTCAGAGAAATAATTTGGCTGATAAAGAAACAAAAAGAGCAACCTTAATTGGCAGTTATAAGGAAATTAAGAGCAACATTTAAAGAGGGAAGGTGAGTTTTTCCTGATGGCAGGATTATGATGCCAAAAACCAGTGGCATATTAGATTTTAGATAACTTGTATAGACAGACACACTGGGAAGCAAGGGCTTTTTGTGATTGCTTTTTAAAATTTTATGGGTGTGGTATGGGGATATTTGGAATTGGAAAACAAATTACTCAGGGGTGTCTTACCTGTTAAAAGGTATATAACAAGGTGTTAAGAAACCCTCCCTTTGGAGGATGCAAACCAGCCTACCGGCTATTTACAAAGATCCAGGTTGATTTTATAGAATTGTTTAAAGTGGGTCGGTAGGAATATTTGTTAGTTATAATAGATCAATTAACTCAGTGAGTTAAAAAGCATTTCCAACAGCTTGAGCTACAGTTCAAACGGTAACTATTAAGAATCCAGATATCCCAATTAGGATAAAACAATATCCTTTGTCTCTGGAAGGGCGAAAGGGATTGAAAGCTGAGATTGACAGATTATTGGACAAAGGACTACTAGAACCCTGTATGTCTCCTTTTAATATGCCCATTCTTCCTGTTCGGAAACCAAATGGTACCTATTGTCTGGTGCACGATTTAAGAGAGATAAACAAACGCACAGTGGCCCGATTTCCAGTAGTGGCCAACCCATACACTCTCTTGAGTAAAGTGGGGCCAGATAATTTGTGGTATGGTGTAGTAGACTTGACGGATGCCCTTTGGGCATGTCCTCTGGCAGAAGACAGTCGAGACTATTTTGCCTTTGAATAGGAAGATCCAGATACTGGATGGAGACAACAATTGAGGTGAACTGTGTTACCACAGGGATTCACGAATCTCCTAATTTATTTGGGCAAGCTTTAGAACAAATGTTACGAGATTATCAGACAGAAGCAGGAGTCATACTAGTGCAATATGTGGATGATTCGCTCTTGGCAGGAAAACAAGAAGAGGAGGTAAGAAAAGAAAGCATCAAATTATTAAGTTTTCTGGGACTAAAGGGATTAAAGGTTTCAAAGGCAAAACTGCAATTTGTAGAGGAGAAAGTTAAGTACTTAGGACATTATCTGAGGAAAGGGGAAAAGAGGATTGACCCGGAAAGAATTCAGGCAATCCTGGCATTACCGATCCCTAAAAATAAGAGGCGAATTCGGCAAATTTTGGAATTTTAATAGAAGCCCCAAATTTAACCATTGAAACTACAGCTCTGCAAAACCCCGCTGAATTAAAACCCGAAGGTTAGCGGTAGTTCATTTAAAGGGACACCAACGAGGATTAGATTTGCAGAGTAGAGGAAATAATGCAGCGGATCGAGAAGCAAAACGAGCAGCACTACGAATCCTGACCCTAAAAGAAGACAGGGACACTATTGACTTAGAGGGTCAGAACCAAATTATTAAATTTAGGGAAGAAGAAAAGAAAAAGCTGCTAGAAATCGGGGCAACCGAAAGTTCTGAAGGAAGGTGGTTCCTACCCGATGGGAGAGAAATACTACCTAAAGTTATGGCCTATAGGTTATTGGCGAAGGTCCATCAGAAGACTCATTTGGGATCACAAGGATTAGTAACTGAAATTGATAACACCTGTTGTTAAAAGAGCTCAGGAACAAGTATAATGTTGGGAGTGCGGTAAACACGGTTTAGGGTGTCATCCATGGATATGTATTGTTTATACATTTTGTTTTAACTCATGGTGGAGAGTAACTAAGGGAGAAGAGAAGGAAAGACAATTAATTTGTTTGCCTTGCTATAGTTATGTATTTAGCCCGCTAATTATAGAACATATTGCTAGGATTTTTTTTTGGGGATACTTTTGAGATTGGAAGACAGGACCCTTCTAGCAGCAATTGGATTAATAAGGAACTTAGATCAATTGGTTCCTGCTATATTGGCAATAGCACAAATAAAAGAAAGAGCAACTCATAATAATAACATTAATGAAATTCAGGAGAGCCCCATGGGAAAAGGGAATGATTGCTCAAAGACCTCCTTTGGATCTTGTATTACATCAGGTAGAACCTGGAGGTTGGGTCCTGTTCCGCAGCTGGAAGGAGAGCCCCTCCACACACCAAAGTGGGAGACCCTACCATACCGGGAGACCTCAAGGGCTAAGATGGATAGCACAAGGGAACCTCAGAAAAAAGTCTTTAAAGCACGAAAAACCATGAGAGTAAGTGATCGGCAACAACTTAAAGCTGTCTATGAGGTTAAAGAGGCACTGTTGAAGATAACTGAAGTGAAACTGATAAATGGAGAACATGAGAATGGAGACTCTGATACAAATTCCCCTTTAAGCACTACAGATTGTACAGAAGTCAAGAAAGACGATCCCTGTGATGAGAAGGAGGAATACCTATAACAAATTCAGAAGCAATAAGTGACCTTGGGTGTATGTATGAACGTTGGGATTGGGTATATCGGACTTTTCTATTGGTAGATAGGAAGTCGGGAGAAATAATTGAAGAAGGGGAAGGATTACCGAACTCAAGAATAAGGGTTATATGTAATGCTGAAGGGTGTTGGGGAAATTGTAATCCATTTGTCTGTATTGTTTGCATAATATGCAGTGAAAGGTGGTGAACCCATTGTCGTAGCGGCTACCCTCCCAGGGGAACTTGCTATAGCTGTTACTCCACGCAACGAAAACTAATTGAACAGACATTGGCAATTCGAGTAGCATCTGGGACCCTTAAAGTGGGCCCCAAGAATTGGTGGAGCATTTATGCCAAGGGAATAAACCCCCAGTACTATTGTTACCACTCAAATGAACCAACCCCGTTAGCTACAAGAATTGTTGCAGGAGTTTGCCGAAGGTGGATCCATGACCTGAACTGTCTAGCTCCTCAGGTGAAAGACACGAAGTGGTCTAGATACCTCCAACAAACCAGGAAAAAGGGCGAAAACTCCCCCTGAAGACTACCCTTGCTGCCGAGAAGATAGATCACCCCATAGCTCGAAGCAACCGAGTTGATGGGCGAGGCAGAGGGGCCAATAACTGTGGGGGAGGGGGCCCTAGAACAAGACCTGGACAAACTGGGACCACTCTAAGCAAAAGCAAGAGTATCAAAAATGACAAATTTCGGAGCAGGGAAATTATGGCCGCCGCTATGACAATTGGAAAAACTACCTTAAAACTTTTAGAATACTTTTAATAATGTTGATGATTAGAAATTGTGAGTCTCAAACACACGAGCCCTTTAAATGGTCATTGATTAGGTGGGAAAATCAAGTTGTAATCAGTAACATCACACAAGCGGGACCTCCTTCATTTAAAGTATACCTGACGCAGTTAGTCACATTCTGGGAAGGTCAGGATAACCCCACTGATCGTTGGAATACAGGAAGGAGGTACAAAGCTTTTTGCCGGTGCCCAGCCTCTAACTCCGGAAAAGCCTATTGCAATTACCCAGGGTATAATTAAGGGTAGAAAAGGAAGTAGAAAATAACAAGACGCAGGTAGAACAGATAGAAGCGACTTCGACTGATGAGGGAGATAAAACACTTTGGAGAATCTTACACACTACATTCGAGGTACTAAACAGTACCTATCCTAACTTAACAAAGGAATGCTGGTTATGCTACAGTGCTAAACCTCCTTTCTATGAAGCCATAGGGAACATTGCGAGGCCCAAAGGAATAAATGGGACTAGTCCTGCACAATTGTTCCAGGGAATAAGAAATATTTGTGTCAAATAACTAAATCGGTGCAAGATACCTTAAGATCAGCTGAGTGGTTAATTCCAGCAGCTAATACCAAATGGGTATGTAATATTCTAGGCGTGACCCCCTGTATCTCTATAACAGCCTTTAATGAAAGTCATGAATTTGCATACAGGTAGTAATAGTCCCCCGGATTATCTGTCATCCTAAGGAAAACGGGAACCCTTTACAGCCCTCACGGTGGCCCTTATACACCAATAACAGGGGTTTAAGGCTTTAAGAGCCGTCGTAGATGAGGATCTTAAGAAGATTGACAAATCTATCGATGAATTAGTAAACTCACTTTGATCACTCTTGGAAGTGGTTTTACAAAATCGAAGGGGATTAGACTTACTGTTTTTACAACTAGGTGGCCTTTGTGTAGCCCTTCAGGAGGAATGCTGCACGTATGTTGATAGTACTGGAATAGCAGTAGACACCATGGCCGAATTATGTAAACAGAGAAGAAAGAGAAAGAGAGAAAATCCCAACAAAACTGGTATGAATCTTTATTTAACTATTCCCCATGGCTTACCACCTTGTTGTCCACCATCGCCGGACCGGTGATCTTGCTGTTGTTAGGGTTGACCTTTGGGCCATGTATATTCAATAAAATAGTTGGCTTAGTGAACCCCTGATCTGAAGCAGCCCATTTGATGATGATGAAAACAGAGTATGAATTTCTAGGTGCCGTAGAAGTAGAGGACTAACTGGACTTAAGTAGGAAAGAACTTCAAAGGTTTAGTGAACAGAATGATAAATAGAAAAGGGGGGATTGTAACGGATAGCCCTGTTCACTAAACCCCGATATGGTCAACCGTATGATTGTGATTAAGAAATACATGGTCAACCATATGATTAAGAAATACATAACCACATAACCTAAAAATAATATATCAGTCACTATTGCTTGCGCAAATACTAACCACGCGAAAGGCTAGTTTTAGGAACTAAGAAGA
The DNA here is from genome assembly GCF_028551555.1 of Melozone crissalis. Classification (NCBI taxonomy): domain Eukaryota; kingdom Metazoa; phylum Chordata; class Aves; order Passeriformes; family Passerellidae; genus Melozone; species Melozone crissalis. The sequence continues at coordinate 11,989,872 of NW_026535783.1, read as the reverse complement.
GCTAGCCGAGAAATAGGAACCAGCCAAACACCACGCCATATAAGGAAGGCAAAAGCTCCGAGGTCAAGAGTACAGGCCTGAGGAAGACTTCAAGCCTTCATCCAGCGACCACCAGAGGGAAGAAGACGACCCCCTAGCAACAACTGGAGCATGCGCCAAGGGAAGAACACGTCTACGGAAATGGACTAGTATAAAAAGGGAACTTGTGAGATACTGGGTGCGGCAGTTGGCGGAGCGGAGACTCCCCTGTCGCCCAGCGCTGCTTTGCTTATTACCTTTGCTTGCTATAATTAATAAATTCCAATTGGGCAACTTAACTCGTTGCGGAGTTCCATTTATAACATTTTATAGAATGCATGGGGTTTTTTCTAACATTTTTTGGGGGAACTCTCAAGTTTATTTCTATTTGCATTTTACATTCAGCATGTAAACAGATTTTTTTTTCTTTTTTAAATACTTGGGGAAAAAATAACTAAGCATTTTTTAATCCTTTGGGATATTGGTAATAATATCCTTAGAAAGCAAAACTTGTTGAAAATGTGTGAAAACACAGAGAGGGGGAAAATAGCATAAAAGTCTTTTAGAACAGGGCGTGTAATAAGGACTGCAGAACGGAGTACTTTCTCCAAGGGTAGAATTAGCAAGATATATCACCAAGAATACCTGCCAAGATACTTCCTTAAATCGAGGGAAAAGTGACCTGCAGCGGTACGAAGTACAGCCAAAGCAAATGAAAACCTTTGGAAAAGAAGGAATTTTGCCAGTGAGATCAGTCTGTCTGGATAACTGAGGGATGGCCATCAACCTTGCACTGCATTCCTCAATATTTGCAATGTCTTTTCTCCCAATTTCTGTGAAGTGAATAGGCTGTAGTTGTTTAATCATTAATTTAAGCTCATTGGGGAATTACCAAGCACCATGTATGTTCTTTTGCAGCTGAGCAGGACTTGAGTTTCCCAAGTCTTCTACAAAGCAGAAGGGAACCACACAGCTGCTTGTGCTAATGTTAATGAAGGGTTTCATGAAAGCAGGTGAATGAGAGCATTGCATTATAGAACTTCCACATTCAAGAAAACAGGAGTCCACTTAGAATAAAACCTATAAGGCTAGCATAACATCAGAACAGGATGAAATGAAATTACTAGAAAGGAAGTGATGCATTAGAAATGAAGTGTATCATTTCTGATACATTTGCATGCATTTGCAAGCTAAACCAGAAAAAGAAGGGCAGAGATAATAAAGAATGAAGATTTTAAAATTGCACTGTGCAGAAGAGACATACGGACCACCAGTGTGAACACAGCTGGGAGATTCATCTTGGAGATGGATTAGAGTGGAACCCATTCACTGAATGTTTCTGGTGCACATGAGTGCAAAGACTGAGGAAAAAAGGAGAAAGTTTAGTTTCTGACAGCTATTTAGATTCCTGGAAGCATTGTGTAGAGATGTAAAAATCTAAAGCCTCAGAGAATCTGAACCTAAAACATCCCCAAATGGATTGATCAGGTATGATGGGCACATCTCTGCTCTTTTCAGAGTCAATGAAATTGACAAGGAGTGTCTGGAAATTAGGAATGCGTGCCCAGATTTTATCTCAGTTACTTTAAGAACACCTTAAAAAGGCACTTCAGGAACTGAACTATGAAGTTCTTCACCCTGCTCTATTTACTTTACATTTGAATACACACTGGTAGAAGGAGAGATCTGGCTTTAATTTCTCCCCAAATCACCTGTTGCACTCTCAGGTTACCAGTAGATATAAAATTCAGCTAATCAGTCTCTCTATCCATGAATATTCCACTAGTGAACTGACATGTAGAAATATCCTTTTTCCCTTGGTACCTTCCTAAATGGTGCCCTAATGAACAGGAGACTTGCATAAATCTCACAGAAAATCACCAAAATTGCTGAAATTAACACTCAATTCCACGATCAAAGCTTCTGAGAAAAGGCTTGACAGGATCACTGAAGAAACTCAAACTTGGGAGAGAAACATCCATTTTAGCACTGATCAAGGGGAAAGAAACTGAAATGCTGTATAAAGTCCAAGTGGAAGGTAAGGAGAAAGAAAGGCAGCACAGGAAGTACAAGCGCCCATCAGATGACCTGTGGAAGGTGACTTTGTGCCCCAGCACTGTTAGAGGACGTTCCCTGTCGTTGGTGCAAGCAGCCGGAGACATAAATACTGATTGATTTGGGGGCCACAGTCTTGGTAAATGCAGAGGTGGTTCAATAACGTGACATGAGGGAGTTCCCTCAGAGCAACTGGGATGCCTGAAAGAAGTGAACAGCTCACCACAGCCCGGCCCGCTCAGCTGCTTTTCCTTCTGATCCTCCTGGGTTGGCTCTGACATTTCCTCTTCCCTGATGGAAGTGCAGCTGCTGCCAAGGGAAACGTCCCCATACTCACTCAGTGTTCCCTTTGCTTGCCGGATGCCCCACCTGCTGTCGCTGTCCAGGAGAGCTGCTCTGCACGGGAGGAGGAGCCCGAGGGAGAGGCTTTGAAGATGGGGCAGCTGTGGTCCCTCTGCTTGGAGCTCTGTTTAAAGATACACGGACTTGCATGTGGACAGGGATAAGTATATGGATTTGTACATATGTAGCCTGCTATTTGTACAGGCCTATTTCTGTACATATGGTATCAGATTTATGAATGTACTGTGTATCTATGTACGTATAGGTACCTGCATACATACAGGTTTGCAGTTGCATCTTTGTGTGTATATGTATCCAGTTCAGTATGTGTATTGTACATGTACGGAAATCTAATCTTTGTTTAGATTACCGTATGTATACAGTTGTGCAGGTATCTATTTCTATTGATGTATTGATGTAGTTTTGGTCTTTTAAAATAGCTATATTGGTATTTGTTTTCGTATATATGTATTTTTATATTTTTTTAGATGTGCATTGATGTATTTCTATATCTATTATATTTACATATATATCCAGATATATTGCTGTATATTTGTATTGATGCAGTTGTACAGATATTTAGATTGGTACTGCTGTTTGTCTATTTATAGATAGGGTTTTTTTATGTATCTGATTCTTGAATGTAATAGGTAACATTTAATCTGTATTCACATCTGTATATTGTAGTGGTTATTTATGTATTCAGTTCTATTTAAATGCGTCTGGAGTGGTATAGTAGTGGAATTCTATTTGTAGAGTACTTGGTATTACAGGGAAATACTGATATTTTCATATTTGCATATGGGCTGTATGTTTGCCATAATATGCAATAAACTAAGTTGTTAATTTTCCCTAGATCTCTGTGTATAGTGAGTGTTTGTAGAGGTTTGCAATAAATTAGTTTTTATTACCAGAAGTTGTTATTTGTATGTTTTTAAATAGCGTGGTGTAACAAATACATAAATTACTTTTTTAAAATTTAACAAATATTTGTATAGTTCTGTTTTGTCAGCGCTGCTGTAGTAACTGGTAAGAAATGCCATTTGTCAAGTGAGATGGATGTGTTGTAATTTGTGCTACCCAAAGCCATGGGTAGATGTAAATGCTGGAGGATTTTGGCCATGCAAATCTCCAGCCATGCCCAGCACGTGCCCCACCTGCACTCAGGCATGGCAAGGGAAGCGCAGATTTGGGCTGGCAGCAGAGCCCCACGTTGGCTCAGAACTCGCTGCAAAGGCCTGCTGGCTGAGAAAAAGATCAGGGATACATTTTATATATTCTATTTATTACAGTACATATACTAAAATATATATTATGTGGTGTATTGTAGAAATCCTTTAAATCGGAGGGTTTTGGGAAAGCTGCTCCTCAGTGAAGAGGATTTCTAGACTAGAGGAATATAAAAATAAAAAGAAGACCATGGACAGTGCCATTGCCAGAGGCCCAGGCTGTTCAAAGGAGGAATGGATCGTCCCCTTCGCCGTCTGTAGCTGATACCCCTGTCAGTAATATGTAGCAACTCCGGGGGCAACGAGATGGGAAACCATCTCTCTAAACCAGATTGGGGCATCTTTTACCAGCTTGAGGCAATTTTAAAGGGTAAAGGACGTTCAGACATCTCAAAACGTGGACTAAAAGACTTACTAATCTGGGTAAAAGTGAATACTCAAAATACAGACTTGAAGTCTGATTTTACCTTTGATTTCTGGGACCAGATAAAGTGGAAAATTCACAATCTAGTCTCTCTCAAAAAGGAAGAGTCTTTGGTCAACCTTATGCCTGTCTCCACAGCTTTAATGGAGAGCTTTGATCAGAATGATTGTAACAGAGACTTTCTCAAACATCAGAACAGAACACCTTGCTCTGAGACTTTAATTCTGGGTGGTGCTGGACCTTCATCCTCCTCTGGGAGGATCTTGGATTTTGTTCAGGGTGTCCTGGCACGTCCAGGGTTTCTCCAGGCAGTGTGCACAGCACCCCGAAGCCCGGAAAAGGGGAATCAGATCAGCTTCCAGCTTTGGTCGTGTTCTCTGCTTTTTCCAGGATTCCCTGAGTCACTGAAGCTGCAACCAGGCATCATCCCAACTCCTCCAGGAAATCATCCACCTCCAGAATTCTCAGAAAAATGCTTGGGATTTTTCTTGCATTCCAAGAGTTTGGGGGGATCATGGGATGTGTTCAGTGGACGCTGGGAATTAAACGGGTCCAGGAGATTAATGTTTGGGGAAGCTTTGCAAAAGAGGAGCTGCTGTTTCTGTGCTCTGCTGCTCTTCTGAAAAAGATGCGGCTGGATCTTATTCTGAAGTTGTGCAGGTGGGGTCAGTCAAGGGGGGCTCTGGACCCGCTCTGCCTGGCCGAGGGGCTGCAGGGTCGGCCCTGTCACTGTTTGCCCTTCCCAGGAAGTCACCCCTCGGATCGGGCTCAGGCTGGCAGTTTGCTTTGGAGCTCTGAGGACTCTTTTCATATAGATTCCTCTGCCAAAACTTTCCGGGACATTCACCCCTTTTGGCTCCCCAGCCTTCAGTTACAGCAGGTGGGGGGGTTTGGATTTGGCTCTGCCTGCAGGGGAGCGGGCAGGGGAGAGGACAGAGGTGGCGGGGGGCAGGCAGGGCTTGAGCAGGGCAGGGATGGCTCTGCCCAGAGAGATGGATGGCGTGGAGGTGGGAGAGCTCAGGAAAGTTGCTGTGGAGGCACAGACAGTTCATTCAGAAGCCTTGAAGCCTGTCTCATTGCCTACTGGGGTCGAGGGGGAAGGCATGCTGAGATTGCTCTTGGACCTGAGAGTTTTCCAGCTGTATCCCTGCGGGCAGGGATACCGTGTGGAACCTGTCACAGTTCATTTGAAAGTGTCGCAAATACAAAGTCAGGATGTGCAGCTGGAGAGCAGCCCGATTTGTAGGAATCGAAAAAGATCCAATTCAGTGAATCCAGACATGAGTTAGCAGGCTCTGCCTTTCTTCCTCTCACCAAGAACTTGGAGCTCTCCTCCCCAGCCCTTCCTGGCAGGGCTCCCAGGAAAGTTGCTGCGGCGACACTACTGCCAAGTGAAACCGTCCGGGGGCTATTTACAGACTATGAAGGAGACGGGGCTGCTATGGAAAGAGCTTCGAACTGTTTATTTTTGCGCATTGCTCTCATTACATGATTATGCCAATGGGAAGATGCTAGCAGCTCACAATCAAGGCAGCAGGCCAAAAAAAGTAATGTTACAACATACTTTATAAGCTTCTTGACCAATCACACAAAGCAAAAGCATATTGACAATAGTTCTATCTAATCACCAGAAGCACACATAGCTTTGGGTAAAACAATGCTTGCTCATTTGGAATACAATACCTGTTTTTAAGACACAAGGCAAAGAGCTCCATTCTTAAGCTTCAACCTTCCTAATATCTTGCTAGATAAACTTTCTGCAGCTTAGAGAGCTATTCAGACAGCATTAACACACAGGTTTATTGTTCAATTTACCCTTGCTTTTTCTACAGTTTAAATAATTTTTCTGCTGACCTATCTCATGACTTTTACTTTAGCTCTACGCACAATTCTGCTGTATCTGAGGCCTGCCTTTTGCAGCTTTCCAAAATCCTCTAATTTTATGGATTCCCACAATTCCTCCTCAATGTTCACCTCAAAAGAAACCTTCATAATTGTGTCATTTATTACTTGCGTTTCGTATCAATACTATAATATTTTTGCTTATTATCTGCTTAAAGCATGTTCTTGCTGGCACTAAGCATTGCTGTATTACAACACAGGAATTTAATGCTGTGAAGGTCCAGTCAGTGGAAAGGGCATAAATTATGCCTGACAATAGTTACAAGTCATTGTTCAAAAAACTCTTGTCGATTCCAGGGTCTTAACTCAAAACCTTTTTCCATTTCTATACCTTCATCCACCATCTCTGTGAGATTTAACAAATTCCCTGTGAATCCATTTCCTACCTCTCTCTCTTGTATGATAAAAACTTCTTGGACAGTTTTGTTCATCATTCGTCGCACACACTAAAGTATGCAAGGTATTACTATTAATATCACTACCAAAACACCCAATACATGGAGACCTATCTTGCAAAGTTCCCTTAGCCAAGGTGCAAAGCTCTATTCTTGGAACAAATCATCTAACCAGGGCCCACCATCTTCTTTAATTTGGGCTGTCAAATCTTTCAATTTTTGTATGCTTTTGTGGATAGATTCAGAATGATCAGCCAGGTTCATACAATACAATCTTTGAAATTCCTTACAACCATGTCCTTGTGCCAGCGAAAGGAAATCAATTGCTGCTGTGTTTGGAAGGGTAGCATGTCTAACACTATTAACATTGGTCAACAGGTCACTGATTGCAGTGGATGTGCCATTAGTTTGTTTACTCAGCCAACATCCAATCCAATCTAATTGTTTCAATGCAATTGCTGAAGCTGATTGGGTAAAAAGAAACCTGCTGAAACCCTTTTCACAGCCTTCAAAGGCATGAAATCACTTCTACAGTTCTCATCATAATGACGAGAACTTGGAGCTTTTTGGCAGAGTTCATAGGACAGCTGATTGCTGTGACAACACTACCTGTTCTTCTTGATCAGATACTTCTCATCAAGAGTGTTGAAAGGGAAAAACAAAACACAGTATAAATCAGCAATAAACCTTCCATTGCAACTACCTAATTAGTCTAATATTATTCAAAATTTAGAAAAAATTTGGATTCAAATAAAGACTTCCTTGCATTACCTGTAAGATATGCTCGTAATGATACAAATCCAAAATACAAAACTCTTTCTCACCATGGTATCAAAGAACTTAGAGGAAGCAAAAATATCATTATAATTTTACCTATCAGCCTCCAACTGTAACACAGGTGCTAACAGCTTGCAGTAAGCTCACTTCTCCAAAACATCTTGCTAATATGCAAGTCAGTGCTTTTGGAAAGCAGCTTGCAGGTTCTTAAAAAAAGTTAGGAAAAACATTTGGACATAATTTGGGAAAGGCTTTGGGAGAAAATTTGGGACAAAAAATGGAAAAGCTTGAAAAGGCCTTGAAGCACACACAAACATTTTCTAAAACTCTGTTGGTACTGTACACTTGGATTGTGATTAAAAGGCTTGTGGCTTTGCTTGTGGTAAAGCAGGACACATGAGAAGAGATTGTCCTACAACAACAATCAAACCTAAACCACTTTCTATTTGCCCTCAGTGTAGGAAAGGGAAGCATCTTGGTAAGTACTGTCGTTCTCAATTTGACATCGATGGCAAAGCTTTGTTGTTAAACTCAAAAAAGAGCGCAGATTGTCACCGCACCTGGACACAAGTAGTGACCTCCTTACAGTCAATTACCCAGTCAAATGGCATTGGTACCTCAGTCATTTATCCCTCAGTCATCCATCCCTCAATGGTGTCAGGTCAATACCCTCATGGACAAGGTTTGAATTGGCCTCCTCAGAATTGATACGCCTTTTAAATAATTTCTGTTATGAAAGTATTTCTACGGCAATTATCAGGTTTTTTCAGTAAAGACAAGAGCTTTTGATTTTAGGCAAAGCTAGCAACAAAATTTTCAGACTTTCAATCCTTCCAGCTGTTGTTTCAATAAATTGTATCAATAAGCTAATATATTTATCTCCTGCATTTAATGTTCCTATAGTGACTCCACCAAAAGCACCTATAGCTATTGCATTTCTTTTGCCCATGAGTACAGCCAAGCAAAACAATTTTCCAGAGAATTCAGTGATGTCTGTGCCATTTTTAACCTCAGGTCCTGAGGTCTTTTGGGTGCAATGTTTGGACCTCAACCAAGCAAAATTGACTTGCTGCCTAACTCACTGTGGTAAAACAATTTACATTACAGGCATGCCGGATACTGGTGCAGATGTCACTGTAATTTCTCACATGTTTTGTCCTAGAGATTGGGATTTAGTAGCTCCTGCAGGTTCCCTCACAGGGACTGGAGGTGCTACTGTATGTTGGCAAAGTGCATCCATGATTAACATTACAGGTCCTGAAGTAGAGACAGCAATGGTGCGTCCTTTTCTTGTTCAGAAGCTTCTCACCGTCTGGGGGAGAAACATCCTGTCCCAATGGGGAGCAGAACTGGAGGTGGGCCTGTGGTGGAAACCACGTCAAAACCTGCCACTTGAAAGCTGAACTGGAAAACTGATCCTCCTATATGGATTGATCAATGGCATTTACAAACAAAATATAAAATATGTTGTAGTGTGTTATTAAGTTTTTGTATTACTCCCCCATTTTATGTATGGTTTCCCCCTGATTAAATGTAAGATGGTTCTGCCCTCCCCAGTTTCCCGCCATAGCCCTACTGTCCGTTAAGTTGCTATGGTAACCCCTGCCCTTGGACTGTGTCACTCAGCTAAGTTATATAATTTCTCCTCCCATTTATGCCCTTATTTGTGGACTTTCTCTCCTCTCTGGGCCCAGTCAATCACCCCCAACTCCTCCCAACTTTCCAGAATCTTCTTCTCTCTGGGGGTTGTGGTTGGCTGTGGTCCCGGGGCCCCTCCTTTACTTTGTATTTATTGGTTTCCCCTTTATGTCAATTATGTCAAGTTCATCCCCCTATCCTCCGTGATTGGTTCCATGTAAACCCCTCCTTGATACACCCACTCCCTTTATAATCTTGTGTCACCCCCATTTCTTGGTCTCTCCCTGGGGATCTCCCTTCGGTTCCACCTCTGTTCCTGCTGCCTGGTTGCCATCTCGGATGATTCATTAAACCGAAGTTTACCCCACTGAGAGTCCAGCTCCTTATTGCACAGCTGCACAGGCGGTGAGTCCGGTCCGTACTGCGAGCGCAACCCGTGGCCCTCAGACGCCAGGGGGCTCGCACTGGATTGCAGCAGGGTATCGGCCTGCCCACTGCTAGCCGGACGCTGACCATCTTAGGCCAAATACACCCCAGCCGTAAAAATAGCCTTAAATGATTGGTAAAGGAGCAATTACAAGAAGGTCACATCACACCCACAATGAGTCCCTGGAATTCACCAGTATTTGTCATCCACATGAAGACATTGGATTCCCGGAGGTTGTTTCACGACCTGAACATCAATGAAGTGACTGAAGACATGGGACTTCTTCAATCTGGACTTCCTTCTTTATCAACGATCCCAAAACACTGGCACCTCATTGTCATTGATTTAAAGAATTGCATTTTCCACATCCCACTTCATCCCGATGACACTCCAAGATTTGCCTTTTCAGTTCCAGTCATCAATCAAAGAGAATCCATGCAGCGATAGCACTGGAAAACGTTGCCTCTAGAAATGAAGAATTTGCCTATAACTTGACAATATTTTGTAGCACAAATTTTGTCTCCGGTTCGACAGAAATATCCAAGATCCATGATTTCACACTACAAGGATGATTTCCTAATCGCAGCTCTAACGAAGCCAGAGATAGAGCAAGCTTGTCCTAGTGTTGTTACTGAAATCCAAAATGCTGGACTTAAAATTTCTATACCCAAAATTTGAGAAGTTCCACCCTGGAAGTATTTGGGATGGAAGATGACTGAAAAAACTATTAGACCGCAGAAGATACAGCTCCGGACCAGTGTCAACACCCTGCAAGATTTACAACAGCTTCTAGGAGAAATCAGTTGGGTCAGACCTGGTTTGGGAATCACCAATGATGAATTGGGTCCACTTTTTAATTTGTTGAGAGGAAGCTGTGGCATCGACTCTCCTGAACTCTAATACCTGAAGCTCGTGCAGCGCATGACGAGGTCATGGAGGCTCTCCAAAGACAACAAGCTCATCGCTGTATTCCAGAAAAGCCATTCTTTTCTGCAATTTTAGGAGGAAAGATGCAACTTTGTTCTATCATTTTTCAATCAGACCCTTCAGAGAGAGATCCTTTGCTCGTAATAGAATGGGGTTTTCTTCCCTCAAGGTTTCCAAAGACTATTTTTACAGTCTTAGAGAAGATAACGCAAATTCTGATTAAGGCCAGAACAAGGTTATTAAGTTTAGCAGGTGAAGAATTTGCAGTTCTCTATTTACCACTGAAAACAATTATCTTGATTGGGCAATGCAAAATTCTGCAAATTCTGATGATTTGCATCGAGAGTTATTAAATTTTGCAGATATTGCTTCTGTTCATTACCCGGCTCACAAATTATTGCAGGCAAAATTCAGTTTTAGAGAGAAACCTTTGTTAAGTAAAGAACCTTTAAACATAATAACTCTCTTCACTGATGGGATCTGGCAGAAGCCACAAATCAGTCATTACTTGGTTGAACCAAACCAAGTTCCCAACTAAAACCTGGGAATCAGATATTCAAATAGTAGAGGGATCTGCTCAGATGGTTGAGCTTGCTGCTGTGGTTCAGGCTTCTCAGTTCTTCCCACAACCTTTTAATTTATTCACACATTCTGCCTTTGTTGCTAATGTGGTTAAAAGAATAGAAGGATCAGTTCTAAAGAATCCTAGTAATGACACATGGTATCATTGGCTTTCAAGGCTTTTTACAACTTCACAATAACAAACTAATCCACAGTTTGTTTCTCACATTAGTGCTCATTCTTCGCTTCCTGGATTTTTAGTGGAAGAAAACGCGAGAGCGGACAAACTGACAGTGCTTATTTCAAACACTTTGCCAAACATTTTGGAACAAGCAAAACTGAGTCATGCCTTTTTTCACCAAAATGCACAAGCACTTGTGTGAATGTTTCAAATTTCAAAAAGTCAAGGTAAAGCTATCATTAGTACTAGCCCTGACTGTCAGCTTGTGCAGCCTCCTGTTTCTAGAAAGAGTTGTTCAACCCACGGGGTTTGCAAAGCCTGCACTTATGGCAAATGGATGTCACTAAATAGCCTTCCTTTGGTAAATTTACCAATACTCATATTTCAGTGGACACATTCTCTGGTGGAGTTTTTGCTTCTCTTTACACAGGGGAAGCAGGTAATCATGCCTGTCAACATTATTAGCAGAGCTTTTGCTTCACTGGGTGTGCCCCAAGAAGAAAAAACTGACAATGATCCCACATATGTTTCTCAAAAATTGGCCACATTTTAAAAGATTGGTGAGGACACATCAGACATTAAAACGCATTCTTGATCAAGAGAGGGGGGAGTGGAGGTCACACCACAGATGAGGTTAAACAAAGCTTTGCATGTTTTAATTTCTTAAACAGCTCTGTTGCAGAACCTGATCCACCGATTTCTAGGCATTTTTACAATAACACACAGGCAAAACTGAAAGGAAATCCCCCTGTTTTAATTAGAAACCCTGGGACAGCACCAATTGAAGGTCCTTTCTGATTAATCACTTTGGACAAAGGGTATGCTTCTGTCTCTACAGGTGCAGGAATTAGGTGGGTCCCAGCAAAAAACATCAAACCATATCGCACCCCAGGACAGTTGACGAGTTCAAGACCGTAGAAGCAAGTACGCAGACGTGAGCCAAACAGAGGGATCACGGGTCACACCTGACGTTCCTTGTGCATCGGTGGAACCTGCAAACTCTGATTTTATGTGGTTTATAAATGTGTCACTTGTTGGTTTCATAGAGCTTTATTGGAGAAAGCGTAGGTTTTCTTTGGGTAATTTTTATTAAAGGTCAAAAGTAATGTTTTTGAATTGAGAAGGATATGGGAGGAGCTTTAGCCAACAATTAGCTCACAAAAAGGATGCTGCAAAATCAAATGTTACTACGGTGTTAGTTTTGGTTGCTTCTCATAGTGCAGATTTTTAGTCGATTTGTAGTGTAGATTTGTCTGTGGAACAACCAAAACCAAATGTCTGGGTGACCTTAGCCAAGGCAGCAGGCTCGGATACCATGTCTTTGTCTAATTCGGAACAGAAAAGCCTTTCTCAAGCTGACTAGTCAGTGTGCCAGTAAAGAATTTGCCCTTGGTCAAAAAGCAATTCAATACTAAGCCTGGTAAAATTGACAATGGGAGGAGCCCTGTATAGGCTTGTAACATCTGGGGAAAAGAATTTCCCAAAGCAGTACCTGAAACCCAAGAATTCGAAATCCTTGGTCCTTTAACAATGGATTTTTGCCTTACATTTACAGCTAATGATTGGCGAGAAAGTGATCCTCAAAGTACAATGTTACTCCCTATTATTTTGCAAACAAAAACTCACGGTTTTGGTGTAATTATTAAGAATGTAGGGAGGTGCTTTCTAAAGCTGACCAATATCCATGACAATTACCAAAAGGATGTTGGTTCACCTGTGTACATAGGCCCTGGCAGGGCATCCCATCATGCCCTGAAGGTGGCCCATGTAGCAATGGGAGGCTCACTGTAATTGCGCCTACTGCCAAAGCGGTCATTAAGAAAAAGCACAGGGGAACAAGATCTGGTCGTCATTATCGTGAAAACTGTAGAAGTGATTTCACGCCTTGGAAGGCTGCAAAAAGGGTTTCAGCAGGTTTGTTTTTACCCCAGCTGGCTTCAGCAATGGCATTGAAACAATTAGATCGGGTTGCATGTTGGCTGAGTAAACAAACTAATGGCACATCCACTGCAATCCGTGACATGTTGACCGATGGTAATAGTGTTAGACATGCAACCCTTCCAAACAGAGCAGCAATTGATTTTCTTTTACTGGCACAAGGACATGGTTGTGTGGAATTTGAAGGATTGTGTTGCATGAACTGGTCTGATCACTCTGAATCCATCCTCAAAAGCATACAAAAGCTGAAAGATTTGACAGCCCAAATTAAAGAGGATGGTGGGTCCTGGTCAGATAATTTGTTCCGAGGATGGAGGTTTGCACCTTGGCTAAGGGGACCTTGTAGAATAGGTCTCCATATGTTGGGTGTTTTGGCAGTGATACTGGTAGTAATACCTTGCATACATCGGTGTGTATGACAAATGATGGACAAAACGATCAAAGAAGTTTTTATCACACAAGAGAGAGAGGTAGGAAATGGATTCACAGAGAATTCTCAAAATCACACACAGATTGTGGATGAAGGTATAGACGTGGAGGAAGGTTTTGAATTAAGACCTTAGAACAGGTGAGACTTTTTTGGAACAATCACTTGTAATTGCTATCAGACATGACTTTTGCCCTTTGAACTGACTGGACTTTCACAGCATTAAAATTGCTGTGTTGGAATATAGCAAGGCTTAATGTGAGCAAAAAGGATGCTTTAAGCAAGTAAGAAGCAGGTATGCTGCAGTAAAGCTATGAAATGCAAGGTAGGTAATAAACAACACGGTTACAAAGGCTTCTATTTACCCGAACCGTGAGGGGGAATTGTGGGAATCCTTCAAATCAGAGGGTTCTGGGAAAGCTGCAAAAGGCACGTCTCAGAGAAAGCAGAACTGCAGTTAGAGCTAAGCAGTAGATTTGTCAGCAGAAAAGTTATAGAAGAAGTAGAAAAGTAAGGACAAATAGAATAATGGTTTTGTCTGTTACTGTAGAATCCAGGACATTCATATGTCTGAGATGTAACACAACAGAACTCTCTTTGGTCATCAGCAAACAGCTTTGTTTATTGCCTTCAGCACCCACAGCCCATTTAGCCCATTCCAAACTCCCAGGCCGAGACATCTCATTGGTCTATCTCTGTGCCCCCAGACTCTGAACCAATGCAATGTCTGCATCTTAGGAGAGCTCCCACTGCCTGGGAACTTCTGTCAGTCCAGAGGCTGCTCCGTGGAGCTGAATTGGGCTGCTCATTCTAACTTGATTGATACTGGCGCACCAGTGTGTTAACGCTTGGCTAGAATGACTCCCTGAGCTACAGAAAAGTATCTCTAGCAATATATTAGGAACTTCTAAGCCTAATAATTGTTTTATTTGCCCAATTATCCCATCAAAAAAAAAAAACAAACCAAACAATATTTAAGGTAGCAGTAATTTTAATTGAATAAATTAGAAAACATATAAATAAGGGATATTTTGGTTCAAATAATAGCACATAAGGAAAAGACACCACGGGGTACGGAAGGCAGAGTTCTTGACCCTTGCCACTTCACGTACAAGCTTGCCAAGTGAAAATCACCCCTTATATGCCATATGTCAATACCATCTCCTCCTATTTTCGGTTCATCACATTGCTGTCTCCGCCTTCCTGACCACCTTTACCACACATGCGCCACCACTCGGTTTGGTGGTCGCACAAGTCTTCGGGGGTCGTCACTGATGAAGGCCCTGTAGTCTTCTTCGTTGTCCTTTAATTCACCTTTGGGTTACACATGCGCATCAAGCCAGTATATAGCCAGTACAGCCAATGTAAGCCAAGACTAACGTATCATTCCATCTACATATCAAGGCAATAAATCCCTTAGAATTAGCATTTGTTTGGACCGAACCAGGTTCTTGCTCATTTTTAGCACCTGTATCTTCAGCTTCTTTCCTGTGGTCCTTGACAACAGCTGCTGGGAAGGGGGGTGGAGCCCCTTCTCTCCCTCTCTTCTTTGGCATTACAACTTTTTAACTATTTATTATTCTCAAATATTAATTACTCTATCAATATCAATTACTGTTTCAAATTTTATCAGCACGAATGATACCTATTTATCACAATAATGGAGCTCTGCGTATTGTGTTTTAAGGCTTACAAGCAAGTATAGTTTTTGAAAGAAGCAAGCAGTGTTTTAACAAAAGCTACGTATGCTTATAGTGGTTGCACAGAACTACTGTCAATATGCTTTTGCTTTGTGTGAGTGGTCAAAAAACTTTTCAAGTAAGTTGTACCATTAAGTTCATTGCCTCCAGCCAGGGATGTGAGGTGCTGGCATCTTCCCACTGTAACAACCATGTCATGAGACTGATGCTGGAAAACAAACAGCTCGAGGCGCGTTCCTCAGCAGTCCCGTCCGTTTCGTGATTCGTACAGAGACCCGCGGCCAGCAACACTCAGCTGAGGACCAGAAGAGACCGGAATAGCCCGGGCACTGCAGCTTCACTGCAAGGCATCCGGCAGCCTTGAGGGTACAAAGCGAGCACAGGTCGCAGCTCCTCGTGTCCGGAGCGAGCCCGGAGCAGCTCTCCCAGGCCGCAGCCCCTCCCAGGCCCAGCTCCGGGCGCAGCCGGGGCCGCTCCGCCTGCGCGGGGCCGCTGCCGGGGCGCTGTGGCGGCTCCTCCCGCGGGGCGGAGCTGAGGCGGCCCCGGCGGCCCCGGCCCGGCCCCGCTGCGCTCCGAGCGCGGCCCCGGAGCGGCCCGGCCGAGGCGGCGAGGGACGGGCGGCGAGGGGCCGGGGGCATGGGGCGCTCCGGGAACGGGCGGACATCCCGGCAGAGGGGAGAGAGACGTGGCAGAGGGAGGAGTGAGCGGGAGAGGGGAGAGATGCTGGGAGGAGGGGGAAAATCCCAGGAGAGAGGGACGAGCCCGGGAGTAGGGCAAATCACGGGACGGGGGCGGGGGTGAGATCCGTGGCAAAGGGTGGGTAGCCTTCCAAGAGGGTAGAGGCGGGGAAACAGGAAAGAGCCCTGGGAGAGGGGGGAGATCCTGGAAGAGGGAGGAGTAATCGGGAGAAGGGCAGATCCAGGGAGACGAATAAAAGCACTGGCTACAGCCCGGGAAAGAAGGGAGCTTGGGACAAAGGGTAGCTCGGGACTGGGGAAAAGACGAGATAGGAGGGAGAACCCAGGAGACAGGGGACAACCTGTGAACGGGAGGAGATCCGGAGTAGAGTGGAGAGGGCCTGGGAAAGCGGGGAAAGACATGAGAGAAGAGAGCCCGGTGGGGGGAGTCCAGGAGCGGAGGCTCCTGCAGGCGGACTGGGAACGCGGAGAGCCCGGAATCACGGAGTCCTGCAGGCGGGCCGAGAACGGGCGTGGGTCAGTGCGGTTCGGGAGAGCGCGGCTGCGGGGCTGGCTCCGGAGGCGGAGGCGCGTGGAAAGCGCTGCTCGGCAGCCCCGGCGGCGCTGAGAGCACAGCCCTGCTCGGGGAGGCAGCGCCACGGGCGCCGCTCGGCTTCCCAGCCCGGCCACGGCACCGCTCGGCTTCGCCGCCGGATCCGCGGCAGCTCGGAGCATCGCTCCCTGCCCGGGCCCGAGGCTCACCTGCGCCAGGTGCACCAGAGCATCGCCTCTGCCTTGACAACCCAGAGCGAGCAGTGCCCGGCAGGGACTGCAGATCCCCATTGGTGGCAGAGAAAGAAGAGCAAGGAATCTTCCATGGGAGAACCTAGGCAATAGGATGGGGTGTCACTGTCCAATGTGTTCAGATGCACTCACAATGGTACTATTGCTCTTGCCTCAGAACATGGAAAAGAAGTGGGCAGGCACAAATCAGCAGCTGGTCGCAATATCCAGGGATCAGTTATCAGAAGAAAATGCTACGCAACTGCTGGAATGCTAAATGGATGACTGATTACCCTTTGCCAAGTAATCTGGACTTGTTATGGGCAGCATACTTATGTCTCAAAAATAACTCTAGAGATATTCTGAAGAAAATTTTGAAGAAAGGCTCATACACCCACATTTTATGCAGTTGCTGTGGGTTTGATAAATGAAATCTGCTTTAATGTGTTGATGTTCCTAAAGATATGTGGGGGTTTTTTTTCACACATGCATGCTAAATTTTAGAATCTAAGGTAAGGTCTTTTTATAGGGGATATGGAAGAGACAGGTCTTCAGCTAGCAATATGTCAGTGAGAGACAGCTGAGCGATGATTACTGAGAAGAAGAACAGCCCTGCAATAGAGGTGTGAGCTGCATTGCACAGCGCTTGCTGTGGGCCAGAGAGCACAAAGCAGGCTGGCCTGGTGGGCCTGAATATTTCTGCCAAACAGTCTGCATCTAACACCTTTGCTCGGGCTCAGTGCAGAAATGCAGGACTGCAGGCGCTTCCTCCCAGAGCTGCGTGAGGCGCTGGCTCCTGCAGATGGGTCCTGCCAAGCTGTCCCTGCCTCACGCTGGCCTCGCTTCCCCTGGCACAAGAGCCGGGCCTGAAGGAGGCTGCCCTGTGCTCCAGCCTGCCGAGCAGCCCGGCTCCCTGCCCCGGTGCCCAGAGTGCTGCACACACTGCTGACCTTTGCCAGGAGTTGCAGGGCAGCCGGCAGAAGAGGAGGAATCCTCAGGCAGCCCAGCGGCCCTCGGCTGCCCTTGGCCTTTCTCTGCTGCTAGGCACACTCCAGACGGCCAATGCCTCCAGGCTGGGCTGTGTCCAGCACGGCTGCGCTTCCCCTCAGCAGCTGCCAGCTGCCACCTGGGCTCTGAGAGCGGAGGATTCACCCGCTGCCAGGAACAGGCACCCAGGGCCCGGCTGCTGCCTCTTGCAGCTCCAAGGGCCTCCTTCCAGCCTGCCTCTGCCGGGGCTCAGCCTGCTCCGGCCTCTGCCGGGGCTCTGCTGGGGCTCCACCCCAGCCAAGGCCGGGTCCACTCTCACCTCCCAGGCGCTGACAGCTCTGCACCACAGGAGACCTTCCCGAGCACCCTCTCTAATCTTTCTGCTTTCTCACTTGAGCAAGGCTCTCCTCCAACCAAAGAGATTATTGAATTTTGGGATACAAATCCAAGTGGCAGGAGCCCCAATGTTCTCCAGTCACAGCTGAAGGCCTGCATCTGCACAGGGTGTTTGGGCTGCCTTATTCTTCTTTTGGTTTTGCCTTCAAATGCCATTGCCCTTTCTGCCTCAAATAGAAATACCAAAGCTGGCCAAAAAGAGACCAGTGGGCCAGATTCCAAAGGCAGTGTGCTCAGGAGAGGATGAATGAAGAACATCCTTCTTCCCCACTTGCACACCATTCCAAAGACACCGCGTCACTTTCCACCTTTAAGAAACAACAGACAATTCAGAAGCAATTCTTGAGCGTATTCGCAGAGTGAGAAGGAACGGAATCTTCAAGGTGAGTTGTGGTTTCAGAAACTGTATTCATTTCCAATCCTACTCTGCAGTCCTATTAGACAATCCTACTCTAACCCTAACCTTAACCCTAATCCTAATCCCAATCCCAATTCTTATCCTAATCCTACTACTAATCCTAATCCTAATCCTAATCTACAATCATGCTGTAAACTGGTTGACGAATAAATGGTCTTGATGTGATTGTCATATTGTTGTCTCTCTGCTCTTCTTCACTGAAACAATCAGCGGCACCAGGCTGGACGCAGGCTCAGCAAATGTTACAAATGGGTGCTGCCGAAAGGGAGAAAAAACAAATCAACAAAAAATAATGGACCATGACTTTCCAAGCTCAGTGCTTCACAGGATTCCTCTGGCCTATAGAAGGATGCAGGAAGAGGACCAATGGGACCATCTACACCTCCATCTTTATGTGCCGGACTTTGCCATCACAGGCAAATGTGGCCCAGAATCCCACTCATCCATTTATCCAGGTGTCTTCATCTTGCTAGGATTTTTGCCCTGCCAGTGCTTTAGAAACGGTGCTTTCTGTCCTTGGAGTTTCTTCTTTTCAGGAATTTCTAAATCCTCACACTGGTCCCTCTCTTTGAAAGACAGGCACTGTACTGATTCCCACAGGGAGACAGAGCAGTGTCTACCTTTCCAGGCCCTGCCCCTCGTGTGCTGGATGGCTCCTTCCTTCCCAGCAGGGCCAGCTCACTGGCACTGGGCCCTGCAGTTCCCTCTCTGCCACACAACCCGGCAGTAACCCTGGCACAGTTCCCGTCTGCTTGAGCATGCCAGGCAGCAGATGGGGCTGGGACAAGTCCCTCCCAGCTGTCCCTGTTTGCAAGGCAGAAACCTCTAAGGGTGGGCTGGAGGGTGCAAACCAGGGCCCCTCAAAGACTCACAGTGAGCCCCCCACAGCCCCTCCTGCCCATGGCCAAATCTCTGACCCCTAGGCTGGGATTGGCTTCCTTGGGTTCCTGCACCACCATTTCATGTCTCTATACCCTGCATTGCTCTACTTCAATTCTTGTGCCATTAGATAAAATTGAACGCTCCACCAAATGACAAAAGAGGGCGACCGAAAGAGCCAGAGGAGCTCCCTGACTCAGGAAATGCAGAGAGAGGTGGAGTTACTCAGTTTTGTGAAGAACAGGCCCCAGGGAGAATTTATTGCCACTTTCCAAGACTTCAGAGTGGCTTTGAAGAAAGTGAGGGACATCTTTTATAACAAGGCCAGTTACAATAGGATGTGGGTGAATATTTTGAAACACAAATAGGATCTAATCAGAACTTGTTTACTCAGAGCATGGTGCGACCCTCACACAGGTTGCCCCAAGAGCTTGTAGGTGCCCCATCCCTGCAAGCATTCCGGCTCCAGTGGGAAAGGGCTCTGAGCAACCTGATCTCTTTAAAGATGTCCCTGCTCATTGCAGGACACTTGCACCAGAGGACCTTTACAGGGCCCTGCCAGCCCAGCCCAGTCTAGGATTCCTCACCATTTTAATTTGAAGAGCACCAAGAATGGAGGTGAGGAGGAAGGGGGCTCATGTGATGCCTTGGACTTGAGTGGAGGAGGAGCCCATCCCTCAGAGCCTGTTTCACCTGCAGCCCCTTCACATTTTACCTGCAGGAGCTCCCTGGCAGACCAGCGCTGCTCCTTGTCTCTCTGCAGGCAGCAGCTCAGGAAGTCACGCAGGCAAGGCGAGAATCGGTTGGGCTGCTGCAGCCGTGGGGTCCCTACTGTGGCTATCAGTTGTGTAGCCTGGAGAAAAAGGAGACACCAGGCTCCACTTGCTGCTTTCACATCTCTAAGTGCTCTCCCACCTCCCTTAGTTTAACCTCTGTTCTTCAGTGGCAGTTTCTGCCCTGGCAGAGACCCAGAGATCATTTTCCTTTACCAACCAAACACCCAAACCCTGATGCAGCCACAGCTTTTCCACCATCCCGAAGATCTTGCCTTGGCAGCTGATTTCATTGGCTGACCTAGTTAGTGGGAACTACATCAACAAAAGCACATTTGCTTCCCTAAGGATTCACACCAGCTTGAGAGGCTTTTTGGAAGAGGGACTGTGCTATACAAACTAATTTCAAGGGTTAGTACATGAAAGGCATGTCTGCAGTGCTTGTTGGTCCTTTCAGCGCACATGCCCAAGAACAAAACTCATCATACTTTTTGTGCTTTTCTTGAAAACAATGGTCATTGGAAGGAAAGAAAGGGAATCCATCAATTAATCCCCAGGTAAGAAAATCAACATTTGCAATCTCATCTTCAACAGAGACACATTTAGATGCCTGCACAAATGTATTGGGATGAAAATTCCTGCTTGGGCACAAAGGAGCCACCTGCAGCTCTGTCTCTCAGCAGTCTGAAAATTGCAGCTTCCCATTTTGCAGCAAAAGAAAAATTGTCATGGTCAGAAGGAGAGGTGCCATCCCTATGGCCACCCTCTGCTCACTTGGCTGCTCAAGTCAATGCATTAATGGTAGGCCCATGCCAGAAAGAGCCAGGAAACAAAGGGGAGGCTTTGGCAGCCTGTCCGCATCACCAGGCTCTGGCTTGGTGACACAGAGAATGTGCCTTTGGCTAGGAGAGAAACACGGTGACTGAGTGTTTCAGCAGCACTGTACAAGAAGCAGAAGAGACCCAGTGGCCTTTACACTCTCATGCCCAGGTTTCAGGCATGTTTCCCAGTGAGAAGAAACTGTACAGGGAGTTAGGCTCATCTCTAAAGACCACAGTTTTAGAAACTTTGTTGGGTTTGTGTTGCCTTCCTTCCTTTCTGGAAAGATAACAGCAGTTGTCAGATGCTTCTTTTCTGCTATTAAGGCCATCTCCACAGCCAAAGGACTGGAAGCACTTAAAAGGCAAAGGAAAGTGTTGCCTGAGAATAGAGTTTGTTTGGAGTTTGTTTGCATGTGGTAAGGCTTGAGTTCCCCCACTGCTGCAACCACAACTACAGCAGATGCTGATCTGTTGCAGGCACATTTTTAGGAGGGGTCCTGGTGGAAGTAGTTCAGGCAGATGGCAATGGGCTTTTGTCCAATGGCACGCAGGAAAAGGGACAGGTGAGAAAGAGAGTGGGATCAGTGAGTATTTGCTTCTTACCGTGATGGGACTTTGGTTCCAGTAGGGAGGTTCTTGCTCTATCATTTCAATCCCCACAATTCCAAAAGACCATATGTCCACTTTGGGACCATATGGTTGACCTGTCAGCACTTCGGGCGCCAGCCACCAAGGAGTCCTGACTACCGAGCACCGTCTGCTCTGCTGAGGGCTGAGCTGAGTAGAGAGGCCAAAATCACCTGAGGAGAAAGCAAAACACTGTTTCTATTTGAATTCTGTGCAATTAGGAAAGCAAGCCAAGGAATTCCCCAGTAGAAGTGTTTGAAAATGTGCTGTTGAATCTCCTGGCATTGGCGACTTTTAAACTCCCCCCATTTTTTACACTGTCTCCAGTAGTGTCTTTTGTTCTTTGGAAGCTTTAGATTTGTAACTCCCTCCCTTGGGAAGGGACACACACAGAGCAAGGCCACTCTTGACTGCTTGTTCCTTCTCCTATCTCTGTGCACGTTGCAACTGTGCCCTCAGCTCACAGCGGGTGTCCCTGCGCTGCCACCAGCACCATTTTTGGGGAGCTGGCTGTCACTCCAAGCAGCCCCACCCCCACATCCCTGGAATGCTGCTCCTGACCAAGAATACACTGACCCAGCTTGACAGAACCATCGGTTTTGAGAAGGATGTTATCACTCTTCACATCTCTATGGATCACATGGTTTGTGTGAAGAAAACACAGTCCTTGCAGGCACTGTGAGAGAAAATAGAAAGAGGAGGGCAAAAATGAGTGATGTGATTTCATCCCACAAGAAAGGCAACAAAGAATCCAAAAGATTCCCTCTCCAGGGGAATGGGCAGTAATGGCAGAACACAGTGCCACTGAGAGGAAGAGCTTGCTGCTCCAACACTTGCAGAGCAGGACCTTTCTGAGGAAAGGCATGTCAACTTCTGAAAGAGCAACAGCACCTGCTGTTGTAGACTGTTCCCTGCAAACCAGCCAGGATGACTACTGCTGCAGTGCATGTACTCAGAAGCAAAGAGCCTTTTGGCTGCACTCCTGTCCTTGTATGCTGAGGCCTGAGAGAAACGAGTCTCTCTCTTTTTTCTTTTCTGATCATTTCAAATCAAGCCACCAACACCTTTGCTTTCACAGGCAAGGAATGCAGTGAAGACAGACTCCAGGCAAACATTTAGAGAGGCAAGGTGGAGAACAGCAAATAAAATACATGAGCCAGAGCAAGAATACATCAGCAGGAGAGAAGAGTACTGGCACTGAATACAGGGAGTGCAGGGGCACTGGCAGGCCTTTCACTTGAGATGCTTTTACTTGCCCATAGCATAGCAGCAACACAAAACCAAAGCTTGGCACAGGAAATCACTGCCGGTCTGAGCCCCTGTTTCCCAGACAATCCTGCCCAAGCCCTCAGAAACACAGATGGGATTGCTGACCTCGCGACTGATGGCTGCTGCCTCATCTTCATACAGGGAGGTCGTGCTGAGGATATCGTTCAGGGTGCCTCCGTCCATGTACTCCAGCACCAGCCAGAGTTCCTCACCCACAAGGTAGCTGAAAGAAGGAAACAAGGCCCTGGAGATGAGCATGCATGGCTACGTTGATTTTTGCTTCCAGGTTTCTTATTTCCAGATGCCTTTGTGACAAGGACACAATCATAGCAATAGATATTCCCTCTTGGCTGTGCATTGTTTGCAATCTGTGCAGTCTCAAGGAGACAGGCACCGCTGTGAAAAAGGAGATGTCTTAGATGGCTAACAAGTGAAAAATGCAGTTTAGAAACAGCCCAGATAAAAAACCTGTCAGGCATGGTGTTTCTGGAAAGAAGCACCTAGTCTTCCTGGCATGCCCTTCAATGGCAAAGAGTGGCAACAATCCAAGGGAAATCCATTTTAGGACGGTTCATCAGCACTTCAGAAACATGAAAAAATCAATCCTAAATAAATGTGGAGGCAGTAAACTTCGAGGCTGACGACTAAGGAAGATACAGCTGATCCAGGTATTGAATAATTTTGGAATAATTTTCAAACTAGGTGTGCCAGGGAAGACTCATGCAGACAGGATGCACTCTCTTCTCATCCATTGGAGATGAGTAGAGAGATAGGAATAAATAAAAATTAACAGCACTACTTTCTGCCACTGACCAAAGTGGGTTTTTAACCTCTCATGTTTGCTGTATGTAAATGCACACATGGGATAAGACCATAACCACTCACCTGTCTAAATAATTCACAACATTGGGACTCCTGTACCTCTTCATGATTTGGATTTCATTAACACTTCGTTCCATCCTCCTCGGTCCTTGAATATCTATTTTTTTTATGGCCACCTAAAATGACATTGAAAATCAGTAACTTGAGCAGTTGGTGGCAAGAGACACCAACGCACCTGGAGCAAGTGATTTTGCAATGACACAGCTGAGCTGTGCCAAACTGCCTGGTGATTAGGCACTGCAGTAATTAGGAACTGACATTCCAACAGCCCATTTCTCTGCTGCCTTGGGGGCCAGTTACAGGACACCTGGGGCCACAGACATTTTGCCTTGTCCACTTGGTAACAGTTGTGTCTCAACTATCACCCACAGACGTCTGACCACAATCTCTGCTGCTCTTTCTAGGATTCACAAGAAGTAATCAATGCCTTAATACTCTGTGGATACACCTTGGGCTATGGGCAGGGCTTAGGGCTTTTAGGGCACCTTGCAGATCTCTCCCTATGTGCAGTTGCCAAGTGCAGCACTGCAGGTGGCTACGGAACTACCAGTAACTTTCCGAGGGATTTGCTGGCAGCCAGAATCGAGAATTCAGGACTCTGAAGCTGTAGCCCCAAAGAGCAGGGAGGTGCTCTAAGGCACCACCTTTGTTGTAGCAATGGAGAGCGAGTGAGCGCGTCCTTGTCTGAAAGGAAGCGCTGCCCTGCGTGCCTGCCTTCCGGCAGCTGAGGAGGACAAAGTGCCAAATGTATTTTGCAGGCTGGCACCAGTCTGTGCTTCTTGTGCCTTTTCAGCACGGCTCTAGCCAATGCTCCATCCCCAGCTCACACCAGAGGGGAAAGCCCCTCAAGAGCAGCAGAGTCTGCAGGGGCTCTTGACATTTACCTCTCCTCCTGAGGCAGTGTCGAGTGCTTTAAACACCTCTCCAAAACTCCTAGAAACAAAAGAGAAGCAGAGAAAGGAGAAGCCATTTAGATCTTGCAGTGAAAGCCAGCACACACAGGAGATCTGTGCTGTAAATGCCTAAAACCTGCAGGACACTGGAAGCATGGAGATGTCCTTGACAATGCCTTCTGAGCACACTTAGAAATTCTGATCAGCACTGACAATCTAAGCCCAGTGCCTGAACACATTTGCAGCTTGTCTGACTTCACGCCTGATACCTATTCCACCAGCAAAACACTTGATGCATAGTTATGTAAAATTAGCATTGCTTGCACTCACCCACTGCCAATATTTTCCAGTTCAATGTATTTGATGATGGGATTTTCCATCTTCACCATTCTCCCTGAGGGAAACAAAATGCAAGATGTTCACTTTAAAGCAGAGATCCTACCTTCTCGGAGATACATAAGGCAGCCCCACTGTCTGGGGCTCTGAGCCCTCCCTTGGTTAGCCAGCTCTGAGCTGGCTAATAACAACAGGGAGAGGTGCTGGAACAACAAGAAAAGAACAGCACATCCACAGCACAAGTCTGGCTGGCACAGAGACTGATTTCTTGCATCCTTTGAAGTTAGAGACCTCTTGACAGCAGAGGAGTCTCCTCTCAGAGGAGACTGAGACCAGAAGAGAATACCTACCAAGGCAAGTAAGTTTGTCATCTAGAAACATTGAGGAGAGCTGGAACTAACAGCGCATTTGTTTTCTTGGGAATAAAGACTGCGAGATTTAGAAAAGGTTTCCTACTTGCTAAGATTAAATGCACCTGGACATCCAGAATCAATTGCTCTGAACAGATGTCAAGTTCAGAACAGGAGGAATATTGCCAAGTGTTCCCATCTTTTCCACCTTGCAGCAGTTTGCCAGAAGAATGCCTCGGCGTTTGTAAACCAGAGCAGCTCATGCTAGAACCAATTGCGACGGGGCTTTCAGCATCAAGACCCTAACCATTTATGAGCAGGCTGAGCTCGAAGACGCCCTTGCCCGTGCCCTGCGTGAAGAACCACGCCGCTTTTCTTCACCCTGACAGCGCGGATCAATCGCTCCCATTGCACTCGCCCTCTCGGCACCGCACACCTCCCCATCTTCCCAACTCAGCATGGCAGGCACGGGCACAGAGGACAGCAGTGCTCCTCAGGCACCCCTGTGACACAGAGAGCTGCCCAGAGCAGATGCTGACCCTCTTGTGAGTCCAGGCCGTGCGAGGCAGAAGCCGGCCCAGAGAAGGGGCTGCAGCCTCAGGCAGCTCCGTGCTGCAGCAGCCGGGCAGCAGCGGGACCCTCCCAGCTAAGGGAGGCTCCAGCCTCTGCAGTCCCTCCAGCCCCCAGGGGCAGGGCAGCGACCACAACAAGGCTGGCAAAGCCCAAGCATGAGCACTGAAGGGCACTGATGGGAAGAAGCCAGACCCAGCCTGAGCCACGTACAAGCTTTTGCCCCCATTCAGGACACAACAGGATGGGCTTTGAGATCAGCCCCACCGAGGTGTGGATCAGTGCCCTTTTTGTCCCAACAGGTGATGGTAGACACAGAATCCACTGGGCTCTCTTCTCAACTCTACCAGGTCTTATCTGAGAGCACAGCACTGGCAGCTGTTACAGGCAAGAAGCAGATTCATTGGGTTGTGCTACAGAATCACAAAGGGCTTGTTTTGTTCTCCTAGAGACTGATCTCAGCAGGGCTTCTACCAGTGGCTAGAACCCAAGCAGTCACAGCCTTCTGCTGATGCAGGAACAATTCCTGCTTCTGCCTTCGGCAGAGAGGGAAGCCCAGTTAAACTCCAGCCAGTCTAAGCTGCCCTCAGAGGCAGCAGGAACACCCAGAGCTCTCTCTTGCTGCCTTGGAGCAATGCCAGCACTTCTGTGACACTGAAGTGAGGAGAACCCTTTGGTACAGCTCTGCTGACATGTGCACACAATACACTGTCCCTCAGGTAAGAAAGATAGCAGACGTACTGTGTTGCTCCAGGGAGTCACCCACCATCTCCAGTTGCTGAGCAGCAGCTGGGTCAGCACGGGAGGTGAAGCAAGTGCTCAGGCTCCACGTCTTCGGCTTGGGAGCAAAGGCTCCTTGGGACGGCTCTGCTGCAGCAGCTTCAGTGTCAGAGTTGGTGTAGATCTGAGAGGAAAAATTAGTTGATGTCAAGAAGGTGTGGCAGAGATTGCCCTGAAATGCAAGAGAGATTGCCATTTGAAATGCAAGCCCTTAGGAAGCTGCTGTCAGCCACATGCAGAGCTCTTCAACTGGATTGCTTTGGATGTCCACTTGTGAAACCAAATGCTCAAAACCAAAGGCTGGTTTTACTCAAGTTCATAGCCACTTTCTTGTTCTAAAGGATGACTGCAGCAACAACTGCTCCACTTCCTCCCAAAGACTCCTTTCCCCCTCCTAGGTCTGCAGATATATTTCCAGCTCCTCATTCTCATGTTCTACCTCCTGCCATGAAATTCTCTTTTTCTGCACCTTCCTTGGGACGTGCTTATCCTGCAGCATCTCTGGATGGTACAGTTCCTGGGCCTCATGCCAGCTTCGGGGCTCTTGGTTGCCCGTCATTTGCTGGAACTCGTTGCAGGCTGCCAGGTAGGATGGTGAACCTTCCACCTGAAGTCAAACAGAACAAAGCAGTCAGAGACTACAGCTTGTCCCTGTCAGCCAGGAGTCATTGACTGGGAAGAAAGTAAAGGACGGCAGGAGATTAACAAGGGATACAGACAGCTTGTAGCTCATATTCCAAATCTATGTGAATGACCATGTTCACCTGCAAAAACACCTCAAGAAACAAGGTCACCTGGAAGAAGCCAGCAGGAGTTCATTGGGATGACTGCTGGCTAAATGGCCAAGGGAGTAATGCCACTGTCTAGAGCATCAGCTGAGATTCAGCAGAGCAGGAAGTGTCCTTGAGAGCAGCTCTGACAGAGGCCTCATCAGGATGGCACTCAGAGGCAACACCCCACCCCCCTGCTGCTCTGCACTGCAAAGGCAAGGAGGGCAGAAACCACCCCTTGGGTGACTGCAGTGCCTATTGATATTTCACTCGCTTTTCTAGAGCCTTTTGCTCCTGAAGGAGGCAATTAATTTTCTCTTTGATGATTTTCATTTTTTTGTCTGGCCTCTTCTTCCTTGCCTTGATCCTAGCCTCAGTTTCCTGCAGCTGTGCCGGCACCTGTTTGTCCATGTTCTGTAAACAACAATGGAAAGGACTCTCTTTCATGAGTGGAGTGGCTGCCATTCTTTCATTCACCTGTTTTTGTTGACTGTCCCTCTGCATAGGGAGATTCTTCTCCTCTTGGATGTCTTCATTCCTTCTCTTCACTGCCATGTCACTCTGAGCTTCGGGCAGCTCTGCTTGTGGTTCTACCTGGATGTTCTGTGCACACAAATGCAGAGCAAGTGACTGGGAGCTGCCATCAGACTCAGCGTTTCCCTCTTTTAGCCTCAAAATCACATTGATTCAGCCACTTCTTTCTGCTTCCCTACCCACATCTGCTCCCAATGTAACCCTCCTGTCCCAGGGCTGATCTCTTCAGATTCCAAGGCTCTGTGCATCCAGTGCCTGTGGGCATCCTGGCCTCCTCAGTCCCAAGAGCTGTGGTTTATGCCCTTCTTCCTACCCTTCCCTCTGTGCCCTGGCCAGTCAGGCTTACCTGGCCTTTCTCCTGTGGCACTTCCACCTGCTGCCCGAGCTGCTCTTCCTGCTTTCGGGCTGGGAACAGCTCTCCCTGAGTCTGGCATGGTGTCTCTGATGAAGCACTCTGCTCCTGCTCTCTCTCTAGAAGCACCTGCACAGAAAGCAAGAGAAGATGGGTTTCAGCTTCCCATAGGACATTTATGGGCCAAGACTCAAAGACTGCTGGGTTCAAACGTTCCCAAAGCACTGTGCTGCTGCTCTGCTGGGTCATTCTCTGTTTGAGGGGAGGTACAGATTCCAAAGTGGCCCTGGCCCTACAATCAGGGGCCATCTGGGACTGAAGCTGCAAGAGCCTCTCAGGCAGCTGACAGGGAAGGTGTGGCATTTCTCAAGGGTCTGGTGAGGGCCTCCCTCTGCTTCTACCATGTCCTGTTTGTCTCTCCTGAAGGGATGTGTTTAGGTGAGCATTGCATCTTCCACTGCTTTGGAGCAGAGCCAGGAAGATTCAAATAGATAGATAAATAGACAGATCTCACTTTTATAATCTCTCTTTACTATACTGTGGGATTTACATCCTTTGAATGGAGAGAGATATAATTTTCTCTGCTAGGTTTTTTTTTAAGAGAAGGCAGTGAGAAACTTAGAGAAGAGAAAACAATTATTATCTCTACTTTCTGTTCTTGTTGTTTAGTACATGAAGAATGTGTATAGTGATTGTTTACTGAAAGTGATTTGTTAATTGCATTTTAGGGATAGTTGTTTAGATTGATTAGCTAATTAGATAAAAGACTGTATGGAGACAGTCACTAGTTTTTCTTTAGTATCTTTTTAGTATAGTATTTCTTTACTATAGTTTTAACATGGTAGTAGTGTATTATAACGTAGCTTAATGAAGCATTTGTTTAAACTTCTAAATCACAGAGTCAAAGCACATTTTTTGCCACATGGAGGTCACCCTGAATCAATAATGTCCTTTCTGTCGCTACACACATCAACAGTCGGTAGCAGTGCCCCAATCAGAAGCCGTCCTGAACTTGCTCTCCTGTTGCTTCAGTAACCCACACTCTTGGGGATTCTGGAGCATGTGGGTCTTTATGGAATGCAATCAGACTCAGAGCACTGCACTGGGAACTGCACCCTTTGTGCATCTCTGCTCGGGCAAGTTCTTCTCTTGCACTTGACCACACTGATGGTGCTAAAGTGGCTGGAATCAGAAATGCAGTCCAGCCCTTCCCACCTCCTCTAATCTCTGAGGGTCAGCTGGAATTTAAGCGGATTGATTTCCTGCTCAAGGCCCAAACACAGCACACACTGATTCCCTGGGCTGCCAAAAGACACGGGAGCCGTTGACTGGAAAATGATGGGCAAGCCCTACTGGCTGGTCTAGCACCAGAACAGCTCATTCTGCACCAACATCCCTGCCCCAAACTATGTGTTCTTGTGCAAAAATACTGCATTATCCAGAACTGCCTCCTTGAAAACTAAAATTCTAGGAGAATTTCTGCCAGTGCTGTAAAAGTGCAGGAAAGACTGAGACAAAGCTCCCTTGCTCCCTGGAGAAGGAGAAATTGCACCAGGGTTTTCTTTCTATCAAACAAACAAATAAACAAAATATGAAAGTGTTACTCACACCAGTGTTTAAAGCACTTGGATGCAGTGAGGGGATGTCTGGAAGGGAAACAGGCCTTGCGCTGAGCTTTGGATCTATGGATCTAAGGCAGCGATTTATGGAAGTCCGCCTGAAGGTGCCTCATAAGCCCCCCCATTGTCCAGGCTAAAGCTCCCTCAGCACCTCCTCCCTGGCCTTGTGCTGCACCCCCTTGCCCAGCTCCCCTGTCCTTCTGTGCACACGCTGCAGCCCCTCCATGACTTTCTGCTCCCCAGGGCCCACAAGTGCACACAGCACTCCAGCTGTGGCCGCAGCGCTGCCCAGCACAGGGCCACGCTCACTGCCCTGCTCCTGCTGCCCCACTGCTGCTGGCACAGGCCACCGTGCCCTTGGCCTTTTTGGCCCCCTGGCCACACGCTGCCTCATCTTCAGCTGCTCAAGGCCGCCAGCCCATAATCCTTTTGGCCCACACAGCTCCCCAGCCACAAAGGTGCCTATTTGACTTCAGATACAGCAGGCACCATTGCAACATGGCCTTCCTGTTCTAACACCTCATATTCCAAGTATATATCTGCCACTGCCCCTTTCTCACCAGCGAGGGCTCCTTGCTGAGCTCCACGTGGCATCTGAGCTCCGGGTGCAGCCTGTCCCCACACTCGCTCAGCAGGTGCCTGGACACAGCCGACAGGGCGCTGGCACCGTGCTTGTTCAAGTGCAGACCCTGCAGGGCCGTGACAGCCTCCGGCCTGCCCTCAGCCACTGCCCTGAAAGAGTCTGCTGCTCGCTCCAGGGAGGCTGAGGTGACATCAGCCCCTGCCTGCAGCTCAGCCGTGCCCTCGGTTGTTGCGGCGCTGGTGTTTCTGCGCCTAAGGCCCAGGAACCTCTGCAGTATCTGCAACAGAAAGAAGGGCAGGAAGAGGGGAACGTTCCATGGTCTGCTCCAAGCGCGGCACTGGGCCAAGCAGTGCCAGAAGGCCCAGCCCAGGTGGGGATGGCCACAGGTACCTGTGCTGGTCTGTGGAAGCAGCCGTGAGTGGGGTCCTGCTCTTGTGCCCAATCCTTGCCTGCATCTGGCAAAGAGCAAATGCAGCCAGAGCTGAGGGGCTGCGGGAGAGGCCGGAGAACACGGCCTAGCCCTGCATGGCCCAGGCAGGGACAACCCCCGGGTGCCAAGGGAACAGAGCACGGCCAGCAGGGGCAGCCCCAGCCCCTCTTACGTCCTATCTGTGGTGACATCCATAGGGGCAGGGATGGGATGGGGCTAGGGTGGCCACAGGCACCAGTCCTGCGGCCCGCCTCTGCCACTCACCGTCCTGCACTGGCTGCAACTTCTCCGGCTCTGCAGGCTGCTGCGCTGGGGAGGCTGCAGGCCCTTTCTTTTTCTTGCCCCGAAGCACCCTGAAGAGCCTGAGCACTCTGCCTGCCATCCCACGTTTTGGCGTCTAGGAGACCTTTGAGCCAGATCCCTGGGAAAAGCTGTGATTAAGGAAGTCCCGCAGTCTGGCCGCAAGGCCAGCCGCAGGAGAAATGGCTTGGAAACGCTGTGGGTCAGTGACCAAAGAGCTGGCTGTGTGGGGCTCCTCACAGCACAGCTCTGCCACGTCCTCTCCTCTCACGTGCACCGAGCACTGTGGCGTTGCTTCGTCACCGCCAGCGGCCACTTCACCACGTGTCACAAAGGGCCCTGTTCCATTCCGTTCCATGGTAACCGTGCTGTGCCGTGTCAGCAAGGGCCCTTGGACACGCGGCCAAGTGCTCTGGGGCTACCCCAACCCTGCCCCAAATGCCTCTGATTGGAACAAATCCATTGCCCCAAGCGTCTAAGACATCCTGGGACACGCCAAGCCCAGCCAAGTGCTCAGGGGAGGACTCTCCACGGTGCCAGGCCAGCACAGCCCAGCTCGCTGCTGGCTCTGGAGCAGAGCAACTTCCAGCAAGCACGGGGCAAACACATCTTGCCAAGAGTTAAAACTCACCACATAGGGGAGGTGACATGAATGTGTGCATCAAGGCCTTTGAATTCACAGCTCCCCAAGACAGCTTTGGGGCACTTGGCTGGACAAACAGGATCCGGCTCAGACCTGTGCTCAAAGGTGGGCAAGAAACCCTGCCGCAGGTGCTTGGCTTGGTCTCTGCAGGCCCAGGCAGATGCCAAAGCTGCTCTTCACATCCTTCCCCTGCCCCTCAGCCAAGTGCGAGGACTGAAGGAAACACAGGAAGTCAAATGGAGACACTTGCACCTGTCTCATTGGGGGCTCCTGGGGAAGCAGTTTCCTTGGCAATCAAGCCCCTCTCTTCCAAGGGCACTTCCCCAAATGTGTACATTTCCTGGGCAACACCAACCTGCCCTTAAGTGCGGGGTGCGGAGGTTCATGGGCATCACACCATAACCAATATGATCCAGTGAAGCTAAATTTATTATTCCTAAAAGGAGTCTATTTATAATAAATCTCTACTGTCTATGCCTCTCTAGCTAATATATGACAGGTTAATCCTAGTTGTTCACACTTCTAAAATAGAATGCTGATTGGATTATCTAAGTTTTCATGTGTCTTGCTGGGGTTGTATGGCCCCCCCATGGCTCACTTTCCCAAGCTTGCTGACAAACATGCTAAGTCCTGATGACTCTTCTTCTTGCGTCTTCTTCAAGGATATACCAACCCCATTTCTGAATATGTCCATAATTCATTCTTTGTGAACGTGTCCATTATTACAAGCAGGCTGGATTGTGCATCGGCTCAATAAGGCCGTTGTCTTGCAAAAACTCCTCCACCTGCAAAATATGTTCAACAGTTCCCCGCTTTTGTTTTTGCACAAGCCAGACTGATTTAAAAGCACGGTCAATTTCTTTTTGCACACAGCATAGTAAGCAAGGCACGATTAGCAGAACTGAAAAAAGAATGAAATACAAAGCCAATAATATGTAAGATTATTTATTCATTACATAGCCAAGAATACCTAATACCAAAGCATACTAAGTCCTTGAGCCAGCCTCTTATTTCCCAGGATTTTAGCCACTCATCCAAAGAATTCTAAACAACTGTCAGCTTTATCGTGTTCTCCTTAAGCAATGACACTTTCTTGTCCATAGATTCAGAGTGCTCAGAGATATTCATGCAACACATCCCTTCAAAATCTTCACACCCATCTCTCTGTGCTAGCAACAAAAACACTATTGCAGCCCTATCCTGTAATACAGCGTGGCGTATGCTACCTACATCAGTGGTAAGCTCATTCAGTATTGCAGATGTAATGTTAATTGGTTTGTCTGTCCAACAAGCCAATTGTTTGAATTGTGTAAGGGCCTGTGATGAAGCTACTCCTGGTGTAAAAAGTGATGCCAGTATAACCAACGACATATTCTACAATTCTACATTATCCTTACAGTCTGAGCCTAATAGATGCACACTACGTTTTGGACATTGGAATTTGTGCCTGATGTCAAGCATCTGTTGAATGCTAGGGGCAAACAGTGTCAATTTCCCAAAATAGCACAGTCCTTCTCATGCTTTCTCAGGAATCGCAGGCTAAGTTTAATCTCCACAAATGAGAAAAACTCCAGGAGGTGACATCCTTGCAGATTTTGGTTTCAGGGGTACAACCATGTCCAATTGGCACAGTCTGCCGTGGTATTGTAATACCAGGAAGAAACAGGAGATATCCAAGTGCCATCATCACCGGGTTTTCCTGATTTCTCCCTAATCAGCTCTTTACCCCTGTGGTACTCATAGAACAAACAGTAATTTCCTGGCACTGATCCCAAAATATCTAATTCCTGTGGTCACTGACTTGTAGTATTTAAACCTTGAATGATTGTAAATGCCTGAATTCCTAATGGATTTCTAGGGATGCTTTGTTTTTCACGCCAAATTTCTGTGATCATCCCATTTTGATTAGTGCACCAATTTGAACAGGCCTTACTTAAGTTGCCATAAATTTGAGCTCTGGCCCAATTTCCCAATTCTTCCATTGAGTCTAAAGGAATTCCAATGAAACAGGTGCCAAATGGATCTGAAGGTGGAGCTAGTGATAGGCAGAAAGATTCCTGCCTTGTTCTGTTAGCCTATGGAACCTTCATGTTAGCTCGCTGCTTTATCTTGTATACCCCCTGCGTTTCCTTAATCACTCCACTAAGCAACATTGTTAATATTTGCCAGATTGGTGCCATTGTTACCCTTGTGGTCCGTCACGCCTGCGCTTTGCCCAAACTGCTTTAGCTTCTTCTCACTCCAAATCTCTCAAGTGATGTGTTTGTGGTATTGCTATTCTTCCTCTACATTCTGTAGCTAGTATCTTGCTCTCTAGCACAATTTGATTTACTACAGCAATTAAAGCAAGTTTAAACTGCAATTGCAGTAACAATCTTTGCTTCTATATTTCTATCAAAGATACATCTTAGAGAAAACTCTGATATCTTCGTGAGTTATGCCTTAAAAATTTAGCTAATGCCATTCTCAGGGTACTAGTGTTAAGTGTGTAAGAGCAGTTATTGCATATTAGGTTGATAGGCTTAATTTTTTGCTTTTTTCCTCGGACCACTACGCAATTATGTTCTTCACAAATTTGTCTCCAAGTTTTTTAGTTACACTGGATACAATGAACCTTAAGCCATGGTTTACATGCACAATTATGCAGATACCAAGCATTTTCTCTCTGATTTACAACTTGTGAGAGAAGTGAAGGTCCACGTGGCTGGAATCCAACAAATGCCTTTATCTGTAAGTAAGCACATAGAACTTCTTCCTCTTCATTTCACTGTAGCTGGTCCTTGCCACACCCTGTTCCTGGACTTTTGAACATGACCTGAATGCCGTCAGGCAATTCCTCCCTTGGATTATGTGTGAGGGCATGATGCACAAGAATACGTGCATCTCCCCTATCTCCTGTTGTTCTGAGCTAATTTGGCACAAAATTGGCTTTAGCTGTTTTTTCCTCAGGGGATAACCCTGGAGTTCCCCCTTTTTGTTTTTGCAGCATGTCCTTGAACATCTGATGGGCACGCTCAATAATTGCCTGTCCAGTAGGATTGTGAGAAATACCAGCGTCATGTCAAATACCCCATAAATTACAGAAACCTTTGAATCTTAAGGAACACGAAGCAGGACTATTGTCATTCTTAATGCTAAGGGGATACCTAATATGGCAAAGAAATTGAACAAATATTTCTCAACATGACGTCTCACCTGTTAAGGGAGTAGCCCAAAAAACACAAGCATAGGTATCAATGCAAACATGTACAAATTTTTGCTGACCAAATTCTTATACATGAGTTACATCCATTTGCCATAACTGCGAGCGCTGAGTACCCCTAGGGCTAACACCATGCCTAAACCAATGCCATCTCGTTGACCGGTCAGGACAGGATCATGCAATACTACAAGCATCAGTAAAGGGAATAGCAAATTGTTTACCTAACATTTTTGCAAATTGATGAAGAAATGCATGGGAAGTTTTGGCCTGTCAGCCTGTGCCACTTCCCTGTCACCTCAGTGCCACCATGGCCCTCGGCTGCCCCACAGCCCTCAGCCCCAGCAGCAGCTCAGGGTCAGCGTCCCTTCGGCGCCACCGCCCCCTCAGCCCCCTCAGCCCCCTCTGTCTCACCGTCCTTCAGCAGCTCCTCAGGGGACAGGGCCTGGGGCAGCGGCAGCTCCCACCGCTCCAGGGACAGCCGGGGCTGGAAGTGCTGCTCCGCCCGGCCCGGCCGCCAGCTCAGACCCAGCACAGGGACAGGGGACACAGGGGACACCGGGGCAAAAGCAAGAGGTGAAAAAGGCAGCCGAGGAGGGAAAGAGGTAAAAATGCAGCCTAGGCTTACACAGCTCAATCTATGCATCTAAACTTCCACATACCTCTAACTAAATAACTCAGCATATTTCTAGATCTATATCTAAGCATCTAAATTTAAGCATCTAAATGTAGGTGCCTAAATGTAGGCATCTAAATGTAACTCTATTAATGTATAAATGTAGATCTCAAAATCTAGAAATGTAAATAATTCTATCCCATCTAGAACAATAGAGATCAATTTACTATATAGATGTATATATATGCACATATAAACAGACCTCTGTAAATCTATAAATGCAACTATATGGATATAGAAAGAGAATTCTGGAAATCCATAAATCTATGTGTACACTAAGGGATTCCACCTGTCTGATGCTCACAGGCTCTCCCTCTAGTCCTTCTTCCCAAGCAGGGCAGCCCTCCTGGGAAGGCAGATTAGCTGGAAGTCTGGGAAGCAAAGGGAACACTGGGTCAATATTGGCCTCTCTGCATTATTTGCCCTTTTGGAATTAACTCCCCTTCTATCAAAGTCTGTAAAAGATGGGCCGAAAGGCAAAATCTCCCTTGGCAATTTGAAGCCTGCTCTTCAAAGAGCCAGACTCCTTCCAAGAGTTTATAACTTCTGAAGTTTTGAAGTATCCCAATACACTGAAAGCCCTCAGTGTATTGGGATACTTTCGCAAGGCCAAGGGCCCCCATGAGAGCTTGAAACACAGACAGACCCAGCTGCCACAAAGAAGCCCAGCCTGGTTCTTTGTGCTGGCAGAGAGACCTCAGTCCTCACTGAAATGGCTGAAGCTGAAGGTGCTGGCAGCTGAGTTATGAACTAGCACCGTTCCCTGCCATCCACAACCTGCCCTCTGCAGTGAGCCACAGCTCCTCCAAAACAACCACCAGCTCTGGGATGAACTGCTAGGTGACAAATGACCACGTAATATTGGCTTAGGCATTTATGTATTAGCTGATGGACGTTGTTAGTGATTATAAGTATTTAGAAATAGCATCAGTTAGAACTCTTTTTGCTGCTTGTAATATAAGAGAATCTATCAGCTTAAGTTTGCACTGTTTTGCTCATAGAAGCAGTAGTGTAATGAATATAATATCAATGCATCACTTATGGAAACAATTGTGTGATGAATGTACTGTGTTATAGACCCTAGCAAAACATAATGGGAAAAAAGGCTTGTGTGTAACTAAAATCAGTGTAAGGCTGTCAACTGACCAACCTGTCCAAGTGATAAAATAACCCTGACACAAGGCAGAGCACCAGAGGACAATTAGAGAATAGCATGTGAAATTTAGGGAGAACCTATTAAAGCCTTATCAGAGGATGTGAAACAGCAGGAAGGAGACACAAGCAGAAATAAAATATGTTGACATGATGCACAGGATGTCATGCAGTAAACCTGAGTGCGAAGCAGTCAAAACAAGGAGTTCCCAAAACATGAGAAAATTCCGAAGAATGCTTGAAAAATTCATGAAACACATGAATATACTTGCCTCTCAGCAAAGTAACACCATAAAGCTAACACTGACACTTAGCACCAGGTGTTGTTTGGGTGTTAGCCCTGAGCACCACAGTGCTGCAAATATTGTCTTTTTTTAACCTATTACTATTAAACTTTTAATAATTCTAAGCAGTGAATTCTGTTTCTCACAGCTGTGAAGGAAAGAGCTCCCTAACAGGACTGCAGGCAGCACCAGCTTTGCTCAAGGATGCAGACCCAAAGTGCTCTCTCTCTCCTTTAGTTCTCACTAATTTTAAGGGTTGATTTCAGATTTTCGTTGAGCTCCCGGATTTGTGACTAATGATTTCCTTGGCCT
Organism: Melozone crissalis; assembly: GCF_028551555.1. Classification (NCBI taxonomy): domain Eukaryota; kingdom Metazoa; phylum Chordata; class Aves; order Passeriformes; family Passerellidae; genus Melozone; species Melozone crissalis. The sequence continues at coordinate 11,952,636 of NW_026535783.1, read as the reverse complement.
CAGAGCTTCTGCTGCTTGTATTTTTAATGTATCTCACTACAGCTATCAGCAGAGTGGCACTACATGGATTTAATGCTTGGAGACAAAAAGCTCAGATTTCTACACTGACCTTTTGCTGGGCTTTTCCTCTCTTGCTTCAGGAGTCACTCAGGGTTGCCTCCAGAGCACTGACATCCTGCAGCAAACTTATCCCCACAGACATCAGCACAAAACTGGGACACCTGGCTTGGTGACACAACTGCCACAAGGTCAGGTTTATTCCCTGCTCTCTTGCCCCAGCAGAGGACTCAGTGTCAGAGCCTCTGGAGAAGCGTGGAGGGCAGGGCTCAGGCAGGTTGTGCCCGTGCACGATTTGAACCCAAAGCACCAGGAAGCACCAAGCCTGCAGACAGGAACTCAACCCTTCTCATCTCCCTCACTGCCAGAGGCAGGCTCAGAGCAGCCATCTCACCCCTCTCTAAACCAGTGGGGGCTCTGTCCTTACCAAGCTCCTCGGGCTCCTGGGAATTGTTCCTGCCGCTCTCGGTGCCAGGCAAAGCTCCCTCTGCTGCAGCTCTGTCCACAGGCTCCCCTCCTGAAGACTCAAGGGCAACAGTATTATTGCCATTGAAAGAGAAACAGAAAGGAAGAAACCCTTCTCACCACTTAGACAAAACACCTGGTCCAACAACTCCATGGCTCACACACTTCATCCCTTCTTCCTAACAACAACTCTGGGCCCCAAAGCCCTTCAACAGTCAGAAAAATTGACTTCTCAAACACAGTCCAAAAACTGTCAGAGTTGACAGTGTTGAACATGGGGGTGACACTGAACACATGGAATGGCTGCTAAGCAGGAGTCCGGCCAGCTCCTGGCAAAGGGATGTGCTCCTTCTTCCACAGCCCTGAGCACAGCAGTCTCATCCAGGCTGCAGCTTGGCAGGGACAGCATGGGAACACACATCTCTTCCCACAGAGATGCCCAAGAGCAAGGGGAAAGAGCTCTGCAACATGGACAGCAAGACTGGCCAGTTTGCCCAGCTGAGGATTTCCCAGATGGAAACTGGACTGCAGGCAGCAGCTTACTGAGAGGACAAGAAAGCTGCAGCTGCAGCCCAGCCCCAGCCACAGCTCTGGGAGCGCCCACACGCACGGCAGGGCTCACACAGCAGCAGCAGCTGCAGCCCAGCCCTTGCTTTGCCTTGGCCTTCCCACCCAAAAGAGGCACAGCCCACATCTGCTGCTGCAACAGAGGCACCTCTGGCGTGCCCCTCCCTGCCCGGGACACTGGGCCTTCAGTGCCACTTCTCCAAACACTCTTCTCTTCTTTCCCATCAAACAAAGCCTCTTAGAACCTACAAAGCTTCCACTTCCTCATCACAAATGCTCCTGCATCAGAGGTTCTTCCCAGGAAAAGGAACACCCAAACTTGGCCAACACAGCCTCACACCTTTCCATCCTTACTCATGGATGACATTTTCATTCCCTCTTCTTTAGGAAGTCATGCTTTCCCAGGCAAATCCTTCCTTGTCCATTCACAGCTGAACTCAAGAAGCTTTGCCTTCTCAGCCATGCAACAACATTCACAAGTTCTCAGTCCAGCCCCTTTCTTCCCTGCCCAATGCAGTTGCCCAAGCAGAGGGAGAAAACCTCTCCTCCAGTGTCTCAAGCACCATGTCCAGATCCGGCGGCAATTCCTCTTTCCCAGGAGTATTCCACAGCCAGCTGTGGCTGTCCATGCTGCAGAACCTGCACTGGCAGCTGGAGTGCTGGGGGCTGAAGTGTCTGGCCTGGCTGCAAGAATCCAAACACATTGGTCAGGCTTCACAATGTGTCTTTGGGACGCAGAGCTCTACTGCTGCCTTGAATCAAACATCACAGGAAGCACACAGCAACCTCCGTTCCAGAAATGTATTCAGACTTCCCAGGGGATTGAAGGAGTGAGTTCTTCCTCTTAAAAAAATTTATCCGAATTGTCATGTACATAGATTAAAGCATGGACTTGAAATCTGATATGGACACACACAGAGACACACACACACACACAAACACCCTAGAATCACAGCTTTGTGCATCTTCCCAGCAGCTTTGGGATTTGGCTACATTTGGTTTCTCATCACAAAAGACCACAGAAAATGGATTCACCCAGGAAGAGCCCAGATCTGTAGACATACATTCTAAACTTGTACTGTGAGTTTCTTCTATAAACAGCCTTGAGGGTGAGGCCATATTCTTCAGCTGCAGCTGTTGTGGGGCACACAGAGCTCATTTCAATGGCACGGCTTGATTTGCAGGGCAGACAGTCTTAAACATCTGCAATGTCCCATCAGAGTCCCAGTTTGGCTTCATTCAAAGAAAGAGGAGAGTGCACCTAACACTGACCACTTGTTAGGCAATATCTTTCACCGTGCCCTTGTACCCCTACAGAGAGTCTGTCTACAAAATGCCCAGAACACCCTCCAAATCTGCAGCGAGGACAGGAAAATGAGGCAGAGAATCTTTCTGTTTTCAAGGTCCCCCTTCCTAGGCCACTGGACACTTTCTACCTGCTTCTCACTTGAGATCTACCCATGATAGAGCAATGCAGGAAAACACTTGAAAGGGTCATTAACCAGGAGCTGCTTGGAAAGCAAGGGTAGAAGCTCTTTCCCTCCCTGATGGGCTGCGCACTGGCAAGTGCTGCTCTGAAGATGTGCAGCTGCTCCTCTCAGAGAGGCCATGGAAGGGCTGTGATGGTCTATGGGTACCAGAGGAACGATGAGCTCAGGTTGGCATTTAAGCTCCATGGGAACAAGCAGAATGAAGAGCTCACAGTGGAGATGAAATTTGCCTGTTCCTGGCTTCTCTGATGAAACGCCAAGAAGTCCAGATGAAGCAAACACCTTCCCCCAAGAAGCTAGGAAAACCTCAGTATCCTGAGCACCTGCACTTAGCCTGGAATGGCGTGGAGGCAGCTCTAAATGCTCAGGTGAGGCAGCACTGAGGTCCTGGTCTGAGAGCGCTGTGTAGCAGTGAGGGAAGGAAAAGGGAAGCAAAGGGAAGGCTGGGTCACTATTGGTCTTTGGGTGTGCTTCCCTTGGCAGCAACTGTACTTCTGCAACGGAAAACGAAAAGCTCCCTGAATTGTCAAAACTGAAAATCATGGACAAAGACTCTCTAATTAGTCAAAGTAAGAAAGTGGTATGTTCATTACGCTGATGGCCGGCACAGGGGAGGGTCATTCCTGAAATCCGTGACCGCTGGCTGGGCTCGACTCGGCACGGCACAGCACAGCAGGTTCCAGCAGGACAGGGAAGGGCAAGGCAGGCAGGGAGGGGCAGGGCAGGGCACTGGGAGCAGTGACAGGCTCTGTCCCCACACTGCATCCCATGCCTGGGTAACCATCGGAGACAGAGAGGAAGGACATTGCTCGTGCTCGGCTGGGGAAAGGATGAAAAGCGGGACTTAGAAAACATTAATTTGGACTCCTTTTTAGCAGACTAGCTGGTTTCATCTCAGCATGTCCTCCTGTCTTTGGCAGAGTTGGCACATTTCTCGTGATCTGGAGTCAGCTACAGCAGCAGGAAGGGGCAGCAATTTTGTCAGCATGGACATCAAAGCCAAAGTGCTGCCCCACGGATGGATGTTGCTTTCTTCAAAGCATTTCTGGCCTAGAGTTGTAGTGAACTGACACTGGTGTCTTCCCAAACGGCGTTCCTATTTTCTTTGTTCGGGAATCACCTATTCCGTTTCTTCCCCTCATCTGGGGAGAGCTCCAATGCAAATGCCTCCTGCAGCCAACTCCTGTCACTGTAGACTGACAAAGGAGATCTTGCAATGGAGAGAGACTCCCTAGAGGTGCTGTGGGGAGCTGAAGGGGGAAGCTTTGTCCCTTAGTCTTGAAGTCTTCTTGGGGAGCTGCTTGTGCTCTGGGGGACGGACACCAATGATGTTTATGCAAGCCTTGCAGGTTCATTCCTGAGCTTCCTGACACAGCACAGAGACTTTGGGGTTGTCGTATTGGCAAACCAATTTCAGTCTCGTCACTTCTTGAAATGCTTCAATTATCCTTTTTTTTGCTTTTCTGCAGAAATATTGTCATCATCTATTCCTTCCAGAGGGTCTTTTCCTACTTTTTGGAGAATTCCTTTTTCTGCCCTCCCAGATCAGGCCAATTCCCAGGGCTCCTTCCCAAACTGAGGTGCAGCCCATGGCCTCCACTCTCCAGCTGGAACAGAAGGAAGCACAGAGTTTGCTGTTGTGGGAGAGGAGCTTCTCGTTCCTGCCTGCTTTCCCTTGGGGACAGCTTGGTGTGTTCTCATTTGATAAAGGCAGGTTTAAACTCTGAAGCAGTTGTGTTTCGAACTGCTCCCTCCTTGAGCTCTTCTGTGGGTATCGTTGGACAAAATGATCTTGGTGGGAGCTCCCTGTGGCAGCTTAAGGAAGGAGGTTGATATTTCAGGGTTGTGACTGCTGAAAGCAGCTGGTTTTTGGAGGTGTCCAGAATTGGGAGTGGCTCCTTTTCTCACCTGCCTGCAGAAAAGGAAGTTGTAAAGTGGGAATTTCATTTGCAGAGATGGCCACCAGGGGTGTTTGCCAAGAGATGCCAACAAACTGGCTGTGTGTTTGTTTTGATATTGGGGAGGGTCAGAGAGGCAGACACAGACACCAGCTGAAGGAACAGTGTAATTTACTGTAATGCAAAAGTGCAAAAAAGAGTCAGGAAAGGATAAGCTAAGCAATGAACCTCAGCATTATTACAAAAGGGTGCCTCTGGTTTTTAAGGAAGATACATCACCAGGTACCCCAATGGTTTCCCCTTCATCCAGAGCTGCACATCAGCTGGGGGAAGCTGTCCCAGCCAAACCCTGCAGAGCCACGGCCGGGAACCGGGAAATGCTGCGGTGCCTCCACCTTTGCCGGCCACGAGGCTCCCGAGTGCGCTGTGAGAGTAGCCCGGCTCTGATCGTGCTGGACGAGCAATGTGCCAGAGCTTCTGCTGGGGGCACAGCTGGTTTCATTCTCCTCTTGGTCTTCTCCTCAAGCCTGCCCAGGGCTTAAGGAGGAACCAAGGCCAGGTGTGGCCTTGTCCATTTTCCTCATGCAGAAAGATGCAGACATGCTTCACCAGTGAATGGAGGCAACAATATTTTTGACAGTAATACTTGGTTAAGGAGCAGATGCATAGAACATTGGGTTGGAAAGATCATCTAGCGAGCAGCTTTGGCTCAGGTCCTGTTGTGGAGGCTTCAGTCAGGGTCTGGTGTTCAGGCCTTAGTCCTTTGGTATTTTTCGGTGCACATCAATGCTGTGCAGAGCTGGAAACAAATAAGTCTGTCTTTAGCACAGTTGAGACAGGGAACAGGATTAGCCCTGCAAGGCCAGACTAGGGCCAAGAGCAGAAGGCCAGCACCCTGCTTTTGCCCACAGGCAGCCCTGCAGAGCAAGCAGCCACTCCTGCCCAGGGGCTGAGGTGCCCAAAGCTGCCTACCCGCTGTGCAGCTGTGCAGAGCCCGCGGGGCGTAGGGTCCTGGGCAGCCAGGGCAGCCCAGCTGCCTTGGAGCACAAGGAGTGGCCCAGAGAGAAGCTGCTGCCCTTTGCTTTGGAACTGTTCCTCAGAGTCTTGTCATTATTCCACAGTGTCTGATGTGTTTTCTTTTCCTCTCCCAAATCTAACAGAGCTTTTTGAGAAAATTGACTGAAGTAGCTTCTGCTGCTGGTGGTGGTGCTTTTCTCTGCAGGTGAGGGCAGGTGATTTGAACCAAGGACGGAGTCCATTGTTAACACCCCAGCTTTGCCAAGTCAAGAAAACCATTCACAATTGGGCAGCCAGTGCTAAGCAATTTTCCTACTTTTGGAAAGCTCCCATCTTAAGAAATCCAAGAGCTACCTTAAGAAATTCAAGAGATTTTCCTCCATGAGAATACCAGCATTACCATGTTTCCAGTGTTTTCCACCGCGTTTTCTGTGTCTTTGGTGCTTTTAAGACTTCCTCAGTGCCCATTGAGAATGAAATGACCTGTGATCATGTGATTTGAGAGCTCTGTGTTGTTTCTTGCCACATGAGTGTTCATGACAAGCTGGACACACCAGTCGTGGCTCTGTTGAGTTAAATTCATCCCAATTTTGTGCAAACAGCAGCCCCGAGATGCTGAGAAGAGCAAGCGCAGTGGCTGGGTGTGCATGCAGACGCCTGGGGGCTGACTGCTGTGTGGGCAGAAGGTTTTGCACTGTTGTAATTCTTCACTCTCCCAAGCTGGAGGAAGAAATCAAATCTTTATTAAAAAAAATATATAGATCTAATGTGAAATGAAAAAATATCAAAATGAATGAAACAATACCTATTAATTTATCATGGATGTAATTTAACATCTATATACAATTGCCGGCCGGGGGTCTCTGTACAAATCACGAACGCGACGGGACTGCTGAGGAACGCGCCTCGAGCTGTTTGTTTTCCAGCATCAGTCTCATTACTTGGTTATGACTATGGGAAGATGCCAGCAGCTGACATCTGTGGCAGCAGGCAAAGAACTCAATGGCACAGCTTACTTGAAAAGTTTTTTACCAATCACACAACGCAGAAGCATACTGACAGTAGTTCTATCCAACCACTATAAGCACACGTACCTTTTGTTAAAACAGTGCTTGCTTCTTTTGAATACAATACCTGCTTGCAAGCCTTAAAACACAATGCACTGAGCTCCATTATTAAGCTGAGAAGTTCCTAATATCTTGCCTGAGATACTTTTTTGAAGGTTAGCGAGTTATTCTAGCCAAGCACTAACACACAGGCCATTTTTCTATTTCTCCTTACTTTTCTACTTCTAAAACTCTTGTGCTGACAAATCCTATGGCTGCTGCTTAGCTCCAACGGCAGTTCTGCTTTCTCTGAGGTCTGCCTTTTGTAGCTTTCCCAAAACCCCCTGATTTGAAGGATTCCCACAATTCCCCCTCTCAGTACAACTAAACAGAAACCTTTGTATCCGTGTCATTTATTAACTACCTTGCATTTTATAGCTTTACTATAGTATACCTGCTTATTACTTGCTTAAAGCATCCTTTTTGCTCACATTAAGCCTTGCTATATTCCAACACAGCAATTTTATTGCTTTGAAAGTCCAGTCAGTTCAAAGGGCAAAAGTCATGCCTGATAGCAATTACAAGTCATTGTTCCAAAAGTCTCGCCTGTTCCAAGGTCTTAATTCAAAACCCCCCTCCATATCTATACCTTCATCCACCATCTGTGTGAGATTTTGAGAATTCTCTGTGAATCCATTTCCTACCTCTCTCTCTTGTGTGATTAAAACTTCTTTGATCATGTTGTCCATCATTTGTCACAAACACCAATGTATGCAAGGTATTACTACTAGTACCACTACCAAAACACCCAATCCATCGAGACCTATTCTACAAAGTTCCCTTTGGCCAAGGTGCAAAGCTCCATCCTTGGAACAAATCATTTAACCATGACCCACCATCTTCTTTTTTTGGAGCTGTCAAATCTTTCAGCTTTCGTATGCTTCTCTGGATGGATTCAGAGTGATCAGACAGGTTCATGCAATACAATCCTTCAAATTCCTCACAACCATGTCCATGTGCCAGTAAAAGAAAATCAATTGCTGCTCTGTTCTGTAAGGTTGCAGGTCTGACAACACTAACATCAGTCATCATGTCACTAATTGCAATGCAAGTAGCACTGTCTTTCTCCAGCAAACACCCCAATCGCTATAATGGTTTCAATGCCTCACCCGAAGCAAGTGGACGTAGAAATTAATTTGATGTAACTAATTTGCAGGGCCCTAGGGTCTGAAATTGCTATTACACTTTTTTTTATAATGATGGGCAAATCTTTTTTCTCTGTGTTTTCTCTTGATGGCTTTTTTAACGATAGGTGCTATCACAGTGAGTTGTCTGATGCTACATGGGCCACCTTTAATTTTTGAGGAATTCCCTGTCAGGCTCTACCTCCACCAATGAGCCAATATTCTGTTACTAATTGTCGTGGGGACTCATCTAGGTCATCTACTTGTCAGCAGTTTCACCCTTAGGGGACACTGGGGTAGTACAATTGCACCACAAACTTGAGTATCTGTCCACAGGATGATGGGGAGTAACATTTAACTGTGGATCTCCCTGGTACTGAAACTCAGCACAAAATTCCATTAGAAATGAGCCAAGAATTCCAATTCTTGAGGTTCAGAAGGTGCTCTAAGAAGATCAGGGGCCCAGTGATGCCAGCTGGTTATGGGATTGGTCTCGTTGGCAGCCTCACACCAATACTTCTCACGATTGGGTGTTGGCCATTCCTTGGCTGGCACTGGCACACCGACCAAACAGGTCACCAAGGGTTTGTCTGGGCTCAATTGGTCAAACATATGGTGTCTGAGCCTGCTGACTTGGCTAAAGCAAGGTAACCATTCATTTTTGGTTGATCTACACGCATATATGCACTGCAAAAGCAAGCAAGCAAAACCAGCAAGCGCCAGTATATAATTTGATCAAACTCCATGTTTCTGTTCAGCTGCTTTTTGGCAAAAGCCTCCCCATCTCTTTCAGTTCTCAAGCAAATCTTTTAGCACTTGTTCAGGGACTGGCCAACTATAGGGCACTAAACTGTCCCTCTGACCTTCAGTTTTTACAAATTTGGATATCTTAGAATTCTTTTGAACAAAACGGACACCATGCTTTTGCTGAAAGAGCTCTATGATACAAACCATTTTCACAGTCTAAAGATCAACAATGAAACTCAAGATTTGTAGCTTTCACAGGTTGAACAGGGAACGTCTGCCATGAACCGTAGTTTCTCGGTGCGGCTCACGTCTGCGTGCTCATTTCCCTGCTGGTGGAATTGTCGGTGCGCTCTTGTGTATGAGACAGTTTCACGTCCTTCGCGGGGACCCACTTAGGTCTGGCACCTGTGCAAATAAATACAAGCATACCCTTTGCCCCAAGTGATTAGTGCAAATGGTCCTTCAATTTCTCCTAACTCAAGGTTTCTGATCAAAACGGGAGGATTTTCTTTCAGTTTTGCCTGTGTGCTGTTTGAAAAGTGCCTCAAACTTGGAGGAGTAGGTCCCACAAAAGATCTATTCAAAATATAAAGACATCTAAAGCTTTGCTCTACCTTATCAGAGGTGTTGCTTGGGGAACTCCCCCTTTTGTTGACCTAGAATGGGTTTTAGAGTGTGGTGCATCCTTTCAACTATTGCCTGACCTGTGTGGGAATAGGGAATTCTAAAAGTGTGGCAAACATTCCAGTCCATCAGAAATGTCGCCACTTTTTGAGCTCTGCATGTGTGGCCATTTGTCGGTTTTTGCCTCATGGTGGATCAGTTTGGCGAGCTCTGGACCCCAGTGACACTGACAAGGACAAATGCAAAAGACGAGAGGTGCTCTTTCTTCTCGGGACCAAAGTCGCACAGCTTTAATGGAGAACAACTCCAGGAGAGAAAGGGAGCATCCAGGAGAGGAAAGAAGATGTCCAGGAGAGGAATGAGAGCGTCCACCTCGTGGCAGGAGATTTTAAACCCTGGGGGAGGGAGGGCGGTAGAAAGGAACTACCATCGTTCAACATATGTAAATCACTACACTGTAGTTTTCTGCATAAATTGCTGCACTTGTTGCAAACAAAATCCTAAAATCTCCCCAAACACAACCATACAGTCCCAAATGATCACAATGAGGGAGAAAAACCACTCAACCCCCCTGTATACCCAGGCACCAGGTGTCACAAGGAGTACAAGCCCCTGCAATTACAAAGTCCACACACACAAGCTCACTGGGAAAGGAGTATCTCTTTATGAGGGGACAGAGTGCTCGCTTTTCTCAACACAACACACACCATAAATCACAACAGCATCCACCCACATCATCTCCCTCAAACATTCACACACTGAAAACACAACCACAATTACGACACACAGGAAAAATTGCAGCAACAAAACAGCATTTGCTCAATTCACCCCCAGAATTTCTAGCAGGTCCTTCTTGATACAGCAAATCCTTTCTGCCGGCAGCCAGACCCAAACTCAAACTGTACAGGCGTACGTTGTGCGCAGGACGTCTTTGTGTGACTTAGGAACAGCCCTTCCCCTGCGTTTGCCTTACGGGTTACTTTGTACAGAGTTAAACATTCCCTTTCTCCACAGTCCCAGCAGTCTTGTCTGTCCCCCACGAGGAACAGCCCAGAGCCAAGGTGCCTCCAGGAAAGGAATGTCCTGGCAGCACCCAGAGACGACCACAGCGCGGTTGCTCTCGCTGGAGCAGAGAAGCGCTCCTGCCGCGGTCACTACAGGTCACCTGAAGCGTGTATTCAGCAGAACTGATCATGAGGTGAATGAGAAAGGAACAGTTCATGTTCCTGGTGTTTAAGCATTGTAGAGGAAGCTGTGAGCTTGGCCATTGGCAATACAGTGTAGAGAGCCAGCTAGGAAGGCTGAAAAAGAAAACAATATTCATGCTTGCAAGAAAAAAAATCAATGGCACAAGTGGTAATTTATTAATTTCCATCTCAGAGCTTTGAAGAACTAGAAATCAAGTTTTACAGAGAGAACGTTGTTTCCTACAGCATAGAGGTTGGAGCATTTAACTGAGAGCAAATTCCTGTACAGCTGAATTAGACCACTGAATTTAGGTCACAGTACCTTAGAACTCTATTCCTAACAAATCTTATAATATCTACATAAAAGATGCAGTTGCAGAACAGGAAGGTCATCTTGCAATGGTGCCTGCAGTATCTGAAGTGAAATGGGCACCTTTGTGGCTGGGGAGCTGCATGAGCCAAAAGGAGCCAGGGGTGCTGGTGGCCTTGAGCAGCTGAAGATGAGGCAGCGTGTGGCCAGGGGGCCAAGAAGGCCAAGGGCATGGTGGCTGTGCCAGCAGCAGTGGGGCAGCAGGAGCAGGGCAGTGAGCGTGGCCCTGTGCTGGGCAGCGCTGCGGCCACAGCTGGAGTGCTCTGTGCACTTGTGGGCCCTGGGGAGCAGAAAGTCATGGAGGGGCTGCAGCGTGTGCACAGAAGGACAGGGGAGCTGGGCAAGGGGGTGCAGCACAGGGCCAGGGAGGAGGTGCCGAGGGAGCTTTAGCCTGGACAATGGGAGGCTCTTGAGGGGTCTTCAGCATCTCCGCAATGCATCCAAATATTTAGCCATGTTCAGACTGGACTTTCCCTCCCTTTTCGTTAGTTTGTACTTTACTTGGAGGAGGAGACCTATTCATGTTCTCTTTTTCCCAACTAAGGTTCTTTCCGCAATTATTTCTTGCCCTGATACAGCACTGGGAATGGTTCTGCTCAAAGTATTTTTTCCAAGGTAACACTTCTAGGGAATGCAGTATTTTTGTGTGAGAACACATCATTCTGTGCAGGGACCTTGGTGCAGAAGGAGCTGTTGTGTTTCTAGGCCAGGCAGCATGGCCTTACAGATCACCTTTATATTAGCAGTGCCTGTGCCTTTCTGCAGCCCTGGGAATTAATGTGTGTTGTGTTTGGGAATTGAGCATGAGATCAATGCCCTTGCATTCCAGCTGCTCCTCAGAGATCACAGGAGCTGGGAGGGGCTGGGCTGCAGTTTGGATTCCAGGCACTTCAGCACCATCAGTGTGCTCTTGTCCAAGACAAGACCTTGGCCGAGCACAGATGCACAAAGAGTGCAATTCCCAGTGCAGTGCTCTGGGTCTGATTGCATTCCATAAGGACCCACATGCTCCAGATGCCCCAAGAGTGTGGGTTACTGAAGCAACAGGAAACCAATCTCAGGACTGCAACTGATCATGGAAGGGCCACCAAGTCTTGATCTGTGCAGCAACAGAGGACAGTAAAGAGAGATCATAGTAGTGAGATCTATCTCTCTATCTTTCTTCCTATCTATCTATCTATCTATCTATCTATGTAACATTTACATAATTGAATCTTCCTGGCTCAAGTCTAAGGCAGTTGGAGGTGCAAAGATCACCTAAAGCCGCATCCCTTTCAGGACAGGATTAGAGACATGTTCCCTCGACTGACTCTGAGCAGGCAGAGATGTTTCCCCCTCCAGATCTGGTGGTTTTTCCCCCCAGACTTGTTTTCCTCCTCCAGCCTCTTGTGCCCTGAAGTCCCCAGTTAATTCTTTAAATTTCTGCCTCTCCTAGAGAGGTGGAACAATTCCATGTTTGGGTGGTGTTTGGTGACTCTGGTCATATGTGCCATGCATTACATGACGCATGGTTTCCTTCACTGGCATCCCCAGGCCTGTGTAAGTGCATTTGTGCATGGGGCCTTAGGGGAGTCTCTGTTTCTGCTGATCAGAATTCTCAGTTGACAAAAGAGGGAGAAGAAACACCTTGGTCCTCCTGCATATACTGAGGTGGCCATAAAGGCTCTGTGACCTCCATCAGAGATCTTTGCACGCATCCTCATCTCTTGAATGACCATGTTTTCTAACAAGAGTGTGGATGTCAGAAAGGCAGGAAGGCTGGTGCAGGCCTGAAGAGAACTCCAGAAGTTTCACTCACAAGGAGGGAGCTCACCCAGGAAGCCACCTGCAGAGCCAGGATAGAGATGTGGGACAGAGCAGGGTGTCGGTCACTACTGAAAGACAAACAGGACATGGCAGAAGCAGAGGGAGGCCCTCACCAGACCCTTGAGAAATGCCACACCTTCCCTGTCAGCTGCCTGAGAGGCTCTTGCAGCTTCAGTCCCAGATGGCCCCTGATTGTAGGGCCAGGGTCACTTTGGAATCTGTGCCTCCCCTTGAACACAGAATGACCCAGCAGAGCAGCAGCACAGTGCGTTGGGAACGTGTGAGCCCAGCAGTTTTTGAGTCTTGGCCCACAAAGGTCATACGGGAAGCTGAAACCCATCTTCTCTTGCTTTCTGTGCAGGTGCTTCTAGAGAGAGAGCAGGAGCAGAGTGCTTCATCAGAGATGCCATGCCAGACTCGGGGAGAGCTCTTCCCAGCCCGAGAGCAGGAAGAGCAGCTCGGGCAGCAGGTGGAAGTGCCACAGGAGAAAGGCCAGGTAAGCCTGACTGGCCAGGGCACAGAGGGAAGGGCAGGACGAAGGGCATAAACCACAGCTCTTGGTTTATGCCCTGAGGAGGCCAGGAATCCCACAGGCACTGGAAGCACAGAGCCTTGGAATCTGCAGAGAACAGCTCTGGGACAGGAGGGTTACATTGGAAGCAGATGTGGGTAGAAAAGCAGAAAGAAGTGGCTGAATCAATGTGATTTTGAGGCTTCCAATAAAAAAAAAGCTGAGCCTGATGGCAGCTCCCAGTCACTTGCTCTGCTTTTTTGTGTACAGAAGATCAAGGTAGAACCACAAGCAGAGCTGCCCGAAGCTCAGAGTGACATGGCAGTGAAGGGGAGGAACAAGGAAGACATGACAAGAATTCAAGAGAAGAATCTCGATCAGCAGAGGGGCGATCAACACAACCAGGTGAGTGAAAGAGTGGCAGCCACTCCTCTCATGAAACATCCTCTCACTTGTTTTTTAGAGAATATGAAGGAACAGCTTGATGCAGAGCTTCAGATAGCTCACAGTATGGTCAAGGCAAGGCAGAAGCGGCTGGAGGAGGAAATGAAAATCATCAGACAGAAACTTAATGTCTTCTGTCAGTCTCTGCAAAAGCAAGTGTATGAAAGAGGGATGCAGTCACTGCAGTCACCAAAGTGGTGTTTTCTGCCCTTCTTGCCTTTCCACTCAGAGCAGCAGCGAGTAGGGTGATGCCTCTGAGTGCCATCCTGCTCTAGTGTGTATCACAGTCACTCTGAAGGACATTCCCTGCTGTGCTGAATCTCAACTGCGGCCTGCACAGTGAAACTTGTCCTTTGGCCTTTGGGCCAGCAGTCATCCAAATTGATTCCTGCTGGCCTGTTCCTGCTCCTCTTGTTTCTGGAGGTGTTTTTACAGTGGAATGTGGTGACCCAGATGGAGGATTGAAACAAGCTGTTGTATCCCCTGTCAATCTGTTCTTTCCCTTTCCTCACAGTCGATGACTCCTGGCTGACACCGGGCAACCTGCACGGACTTCCAGAGAATGTCTGGCAGTGAAGGACCCCAAGTTAGGAGTGAGGCACAGGAACAGTGCCCACCAGAAATGCTCCAGGTCCAGCGCATCATGGGCTCTGAACCTGCTGCCGCAGCAGCATCACCTCGAGGAAGCTCTTCTGTGACACCTGGGAACTCGAGCTCGGGCAGTTTTTTCATCTCCCTGGAACAGCAGACTGAGGAGAAGTACCTGGAGATGCTGGGTACGTCTGAGCTGTTTCTTGTCTGAGGGACAGTGTGTCGTGTGCAGGTGTCAGCAGAGCTGTACCAAATGCTCCTCCTGAGTTTGGTGCCACAGGGCTATTTAGGACTCCCTAGAGGAAGCGCTGTGCTCCGAGGCAGCGAGAGAGCGCTCTGGGTGTTCCTGCTGCCTCTGAGGGCACCTTGGACTGGCTTGGGTTTGCCTGAGCTTCCCTCTCTGCTGAAGGCTGAAGCAGGGATTGTTCTTGCATCAGCAGAAGGCCGTGACCTAGCAAATGATCTAGAAGTGCTGTGTGCTAGTGGCCAAACTGAACAGAATTTTTAGCTTCCTAAATTCTCCCTAGACTCCTGACTTCCCACCAGTCATCAGAGCAAAAAAAAATTCAGAGAAATGGACTGGCTTTGGAATTTTGTCTTTTCGGTTGGGGTTTTTTTTTTGGGGGGGGCGAGGGTGGGGTTGTCTTTGTGCTGTTTATTTTTGGTGGGAGTTTTTTGCTGTGTTTTTCTCCATCCTGAAGGAGCCCTTCTGCCCCACGTCTTACTGATGTCATTTTTATGACTGTTACCACTACTACATCTGCAGTTTATTTTCATGAGAATGCTATAGTTTTGTCAATAAAAGAATACTATCTTTTTTGTCAATAGGAACTACTTAGAAAGAACTTCAGGTTAAAGGACAAATAGAGAGCACGAGGTGTTTTCCATGTGCTCCCAAAGAAAAAAGCAGTATCTTTATAACAACTTTGAATAAAAGTTTTCTAGGTTTATGCTTCTCAAGGTGTGTCCAAGAGACACATCCAAGTGGCATGATCAGATAAAACTGTACTGCAGGCATTTCTCAGGAGAAAGCCTCCAGCCCAGCCATGGTATATTCCTCAGATCCATGGCACTTTTCCATACCCGATTCCGACTCTTTGCCACGACTGTTAAAATCCTACGCATTGGCCCAAGCCCTGCTCAGATCAGTCTCTAAGAAAACACATCAAGTCCTTTGTGATTCTGCAGCACAACCCAATGAATCTGCTTCTTGCCCATAACAGCTGCCAGTGCTGTGCTCTCAGGTAAGACCTGGTGGGGCTGAGACAAAAGCCCAGTGGATTCTGTGTCTACCATCACCTGTTGGGACAAAAAGGGCACTGATCCACACCTCGGTGGGGCTGATCTCAAAGCCCATCCTGTTGTGTCCTGAATGGGGGCAAAAGCTGTTACGTGGCTCAGGCTGGCTCTGGCTTCTTCCCATCAGTGCCTGTCAGTGCTCATGCCTGGGCTTTGCCAGCCTTGTTGTGGTCGCTGCCCTGCCCCTGGGGGCTGGAGGGACTGCAGAGGCTGGAGCCTTCCTTAGCTGGGAGGGTCCCGCTGCTGCCCGGCTGCTGCAGCGCGGAGCTGCCTGAGGCTGCAGCCCCTTCTCTGGGCCGGCTTCTGCCTCGCACGGCCTGGACTCACAAGAGGGTCAGCATTGCGGAGGTCAGGTATATATGGGAAATATATATCCAATTGTGTCAGGAACCCACGCATTACCGAGGAACCCACTTGCTGCAGCAACTACGTCCAGATACGGACAACACTGGATAAACCAGACCAATGAAGAGCCTTTTTTTTATATTTTCAGCACATCAGTCTCAGGACACTGTTAGACAATGGAGACAGGATGTTGCCAGCTCGCTGATCCACAGGGAATGCCAAGGAGGTGGAGCATTACAGCAAAGCATAAAACCATCTAAAGCCTAGATTTCAGCCAATCATACACAGAACAACACATATTGACAAGTATTCTATCCAATCTTATAAAACACACGTCATGGTAGTTAAAACAGACTGGTTAATAAGAGACAAAGAACAGAGCTCTATTCATGCTAACTTTCTAAAGAAACCTTTATTAAATAACCTTTTTGCCAGCCATAAGCCAATTCTACAGAGGCCTATTGTTATTTGTCAGGTATGCTCTACTGTTTAGGAAACGTTTCTGCTGTACTTGCAATGCTAACAAAACTTCAGTCTGAGGCATATATTTTTTTAACCATTTCATAAAAACCCTCTACCTTTATGGATTCCAACAAGCATCTCCTCTGGGCAGCTCTCTGTGTCACAGGGGTGCCTGAGGAGCACTGCTGTCCTCTGTGCCTGTGGCCGCCGTGCTGAGTTGGGAAGATGGGGACGTGTGCGGTGCCGAGAGGGCGAGTGCAATGGGAGCGACTGATCCGCGCTGTCAGGGTGAAGAGAAGCGGCGTGGTTCTTCACGCAGGGCACGGGCAAGGGCGTCTTTGAGCTCAGCCTGCTCATAAATGGTGAGGGTCCTGATGATGAAAGCCCCGTCACAATTGGTTCTGGCATGAGCTGCTCTGGTTTACAACTGGGAAGGCATTCTATTGGCAAACTGCTGAAAGCTGGAGAAAATGTCCTCCTCTCCTGGAAATTCACAGCCCTGTGCTTTGTTTTCTCTCAAGAGAACTCTTCAAACAAATGTACAAAATCAGTCTCTGTGCCAGCCATCTGCACTGCAAGGCTGCCTGTCTTGTTACTGTCATTGTTGCTGTTGATGTTACCCAGCTGACCCCAAAGGGCTCAGAGCCCCCGACAGTGGGGCTGCCTTTTGTATCTCCTGGAAGCTGGGATCTCCGCTTAAAGTCAGTATCTTGCATTTGAGCCAGGGGAGAGATGGCTCTTGGTTCTGTCATCTGTGAGAAGAGAGGAGCGTGAGGAAGAGGCCATTTCCTATTATGTAGAACCACATTTCTTTTCACATCTACCACCACATCTTCGAAGGAATAATCAAAATATTTTATAGTGACAGAGGGGTTCTAAGTCACAGCCATCAAATTAAAATGGGACAATTCAACAGCACTCTAGATGGATATGAAGTTGATTTTCCTCCCTGGCTGCTATCAGCAAGCAAGGTTGTTTTGGCAAAACAGAGCTTTTAGTGCTTGAAAGCACTGAAATGGAATAGCTGGAAAGTGACAGCAATGCCATTGCTACTGTTGATGTAGGAAACTCAAAGTGGATCACAATCCCATCCAGGGCTGCAAAAGGGCAGGAAACGTTGTGCAGAAGCATCTTTGCTTGCCGGGAAAAGAGAAAAATCAACAGGCCTTCTCTTCCTAACAAAACAAGCCAACAAGCCACATGATGGAATCGTCAGCCACTCCACTGTGTAAAGGCTTTGGATGCAGTGAGGGCATGTTTGGTGGTGAAACAGCCCTTGTGCTGAGCACTGTCATGCAGGGATTGATGAAAGTCTGTCTGAAGGTGCCTCAAGAGCCTCTCACTGTCGAGGTTAAAGCTCCCTCAGCACCTCCTCCCTGGCCTTGTGCTGCACCCCGTTGCCCAGCTCCCCTGTCCTTCTCTGCACACGCTGCAGCCCCTCCATGACCTTCTGCTCCTCAGGACCCACAAGTGCACACAGCACTCCAGCTGTGGCCGCAGCGCTGCCCAGCACAGGGCCACGCTCACTGCCCTGCTCCTGCTGCCACACTGCTGCTGGCACAGCCACCATGCCCTTGGCCTTCTTGGCCCCCTGGCCACACGCTGCCTCATCTTCAGCTGCTCAAGGCCACCAGCACCCCTGGCTCCTTTTGGTCCACGCAGCTCCACAGCCACAAAGTTGCCCATCTGACTTCAGATACAGCAGGCACCATTGCAACATGGCCTTCCTCTTCCGAGCAACACAAGTCAGCAGTCGAGGACTTGCAGCTTCACCCCCCCTCCGGGCTCCAATGCACTTGCCCAAGTGGCAGACTTCAGCACAAAACTGATCAGCAGAAACTTTCCCCTACTGCTGTTTGCGCCTTCTCAAAAGCCAAAAGGCAGTTGGGCCAACAGTAACTCTACAAGTTAGAAACGACTCAATAAAAATGCAGAACACTTCCACAAGTTAAGGCAGTTAAGGCACCTTTCCAAAAGAGAAAACAAACCAACAAAACCTTTTGACCTTCAGCACTACCACTTGCGCCCTTGGCCGTAACTCTGCAGAAGCCCAGAGATGGAGCTTCCCTGAGCCAAGCAGCCAGAAGCTCAGCTGCAGCCCCCAGCTCCGTGCTGCCTCAACAGGACAGGTCACAGGCCAATTTCCAACTGTCACTGCCTGCAGGAAAAGGCCATGTACTGCAGGACTCCAGCACTCAGCATCCTTGGCCAGACACAGCAAGTGCTGGCCGCTCAGAAACTTGCACCTCTGCCTTGCACTAAAGACAACACCTCCCACAACAGGCACTTACAGGTACAGAGTATTGTGGTGTGACCCCTCCATGGAGCTGGTGGACTCACCATTCCTGCAAGCCTTTGAGAAAAGACTGAATGTAACACTGGGTGCCATGCTTTAGTTGAGGTGTTAGGGCATGGCTTGGACTCGATCATCTTAAAAGCGTCTGTCTTCCAAGCCACTGATTCAGTGATTCTGTCACTGAGGAAGCTTTTCCTGCAGCCCTGGAAAGGGCTGTGGGGGCCCTTGGCCGAGGATGGGGATCAAGGCTCCTGGAAAAGCAGCGAAGGCTCAAGGCAAAGGCCGAGAGGGCAGAGCTGCCTGACCGCGGCCCAGAAGCAGCCTCATGTCCTCCTCCTCCACCTGCGCCCTCTGCGCTGCCCTTTGCGGCGCCGGCGGCTCCTCTCGCTGCGGGGCTCCAGGCCGTGCTGGGGGCCGGGCCCCTCGTCTTCGGGAAGCGCCGGAGCCTCGGAGGCGAGCGGCTGCTGCTGTGGCCGGCAGGGGAGAGCTGCGGCTGCGGCCCGGGCACGGCGAGCTGCCGCTAAGGCCGGCTCCTGCCTCGGCTCCTGCCTCTGCTCTGGGCTCTGCTCCTGCCCTGTGCGCACAGACACGGCAGAGGGCTGCCCGGCAGCTCCGTGCCGCTCCGCAGCGGGCCCGGCCGAGCTGCTGCTCTCTGCGGCCTCTGCCCGCTGCTGCCGGCCCCGCCGCACCGCCGCCTGCCTCTGCCGCAGCCGGGCCCACAGGAGAGGCAGCACATTGCGGCCGCCTCGGAAAAGCCCTGCCCGCAAAGCGCCCGCCACACACTCGGCCTCAGGGCACAGGCTGTCGGTGTCCTCGCAGCTGCGAGCCGGCCCGGGCCGCCTGCCGGCCTCGGCCACAGCTCCCGCCCGTGTCTCCATGGCCGCGGCTGCTCAGCACAGCGGGCTGAGCACAGCCAGCGCCAGCAGCAGCTCCTCACGGGCCCAGGCTCCTGGCGCTCCAAGCCCGCCCAACCCCGAATTCCAGCCCTGAGAGGCTTGGCGTCTCAATGCATCCCCTGGGGACAGCAGAGTCGGCCGCTGAGATCAGCCCATGGTGACTCCACCAAGTGACCAATGGAAAATTCAGCAAATCCTCCTCAGAGACAAGAAAAAACTCCCATGGTGCCTGACAGCCCGAAGCAACTGCCAATTACAGGTCATTCCATCCATGTAGTAAAATAGACTTTTGCATTAAAGCAAAAAAGAGTTAACTAAAAGGAGGCCAGGAACAAACAACAAATTATTTGAACTCATGCTTCTTGTGTCTGTTAAAAAGGCCAAGAAAATGCAGTCTTTGCTCTTCTGACACAGCCCTCTGTTCATGATGTGGTATAGTGAGTGATGATGTGCAAGAGCTGATGGAAAGAACAGGGACACAGCAGGCACAGCGCCAACCTGACAGAGGTATGATCTCTGGCACTGGAACTGAAGGAGAAGAGTTTGCAGGCAGGACAAAAAATGGCTCTTTGTTTCACCTCTTCTTTCAGTGCTGCTAAAAATGTAGCCTGGAGCAAGCTGGGACCACCAGAGCATGGAGCCCTTTCCAGGCAGAGCTGCATCTGCTGAAGGAGCAGAGGGAGCCCAGCAGGGATCAGACACAAAGCAGCAGGGGACTGAGGAGCCCCTGTGGTGGCAGTGAGCAGCCTCAGGCTCTGCTCACTGCTGGTGGCATTTTCTATTGAACCACCTCCAAGGACTTCTGCTTTGCTCTGTATTTTTAAGTGTTTTATCCCTTGTAGGTTTTTTTTTGTTTTGTTTTGTTTTGTTTTGTTTTTTGGGTGTCTTTTTGTTTGTTTGTTTTGGTTTTTTTTTGCTCGTGTCCTGTACCTTTATTTCTCCAAATTTTCCTACCCTGTCAGCAGCAGCCCCTGTTCAGAACTGGCTCTAAAATTTCAGCAAAGCAGCTGGCAACAACAATGGGTGGAATGCTGTGACTCAGGAATACTTATGCCAAAGCCCTGCCGGTGCCTTATGATTTGTTAAGATCTCCTTTTCTGTGGAAAAGCTAGTGAGCAATGGAGGTTTTTTGCCTAAGAGCCCCTGAGAAGCAAATGTTGTACTGGGATTCTCATGAGTGTACCCGTTAACTTCATTGCAGCAAAACAGAAAGTAAGGTCAGGGTAGCAGAGCAGCTGGGAGCTGGTCACTCCCTGCAAAGGGCTGGTGTAGGATGTGGGAACACCACATTCCAGGATGGGCCAGAAGGGTAAATGTGCTCAAGGTGCTGCAGGTGAGGTTTGGGTTCACTCAGAGGGCAGTCAGGGCTGGTGAGCACTGAAGATCCAGCTGCAGTCCCCATCCATGTCCCTTTCAGTGCTGGCTTTAGGGTGTCTGCAGCCTGGATCCAGAGCGCCCTGGGAGGCTCCTGTGGCTGCCTTTGCACCCAGGCTGAGGATGCCCAGGAGCTGCCGAGGCCGGCAGTGGGGACCAGGGCTGGGGCTTGTGGCCTGGCAGGTGTGGCTCTGGGGGCTGTGACATGCCAGGGCACGGGTCACTGTCACTGCCCTCCAGAGCCCTGGCTAGCTCTGTGATGTTCCAGGGACAGTGGCAAGAATGAGGAACAGGTTAGGTTGGGGTTTTGCCTGAGCCAGAACCTCTAGGCCAGCTGCCCAGCAGTAGAGACCCCTAGAGGACCCAGTGAAGGAGGCAGAGACAGCTCTTCTGCAGTGTAAAGTGCAGCTATTTTATCAGGAGAGGCAGGGGAAAGATTAGCAGGAAAAACTCCCCTAAAAACCCTCCAGCACTCTTCTGCACGGGCTTTTAAAGTCTTTCAAAACAGGGGGGTGAACACCATATAGTAACCAAAAAGCGACTCTCGGGGTGTTGTTTTAAGGGCTACAACAAATCAGAACAAGGGGAGGAGAGGGGGTTGGATAGGGATTGGATCTTGGGGTGAGGGACAGGGAACTTTCTGGAACAAAGGGTGGGCTTTGGGCTGATGGATGGGCCCAAGGGGCCGGGCTCTCATGACAGACAGGGAAAAATCCGGTGAGGAGGGAGGGAATTCCTTGAGGGACACTTGGGTAGGAGGGCATAACACAGGGGGAAACTAACTGCAATAAATCGGGGAACACTTGAACATACCGCAAGCTAACAGAACATTTGACTCGGAAACTAAGGCACTGCAACACAGAAATTCAGGGCTTCAGCAGCCGAGAGGTGGCATGATTAGAACCCGCAGCAGCTGGTGAAAGCCATCTCTGTCCTTCAGGTTCCTGCTGTGTGGGAAGGTGCTGCGAGTTGTGGTGGCTGCACTCCCCCTTTGCTGGGAGGATGATCTGTACCAGGGGAGAGCAGAAAGCTGCCGTGGTGAGCAGAACATGCTCAGAGCATTCCAGTTCAGAGAATGGCACTGCCCCTGAAGGGCAAAAAGCTTGAAAGCATAGAATTCTGTGCAGAACCGTTGCACAAATTTTCTCTTCTAGAACATGCCCATTTTTGTATTCTGTAGATGAATACTCTGGGTTTTATAGAATGCATGGGGTTTTTTCTTAAGGCTTTTGGGAGATCTCTCAAGTTTATTTCAATTTGCATTTTTCATCCAGCAGGTATACAGATTAATTTTTTTTGACTGTAACTTTGTGCCCCAGCTCTGTTAGAGGACGTTCCCTGTCATTGGTGCAAGCAGCCGGAGAGATAAATACTGATTGATTTGGGGGCCACAGTCTTGGTAAATGCAGAGGTGGTTCAATAACGTGACATGAGGGAGTTCCCTCAGAGCAACTGGGATGCCTGAAAGAAGTGAACAGCTCACCACAGCCCGGCCCGCTCAGCTGCTTTTCCTTCTGACCCTCCTGGGGAGGCTCTGACATTTCCTCTTCCCTGATGGAAGTGCAGCTGCTGCCAAGGGAAACGTCCCCATACTCACTCAGTGTTCCCTTTGCTTGCCGGATGCCCCACCTGCTGTCGCTGTCCAGGAGAGCTGCTCTGCACGGGAGGAGGAGCCCGAGGGAGAGGCTTTGAAGATGGGGCAGCTGTGGTCCCTCTGCTTGGAGCTCTGTTTAAAGATACACGGACTTGCATGTGGACAGGGATTATTACATGGACTTGTACACATGTAGCCAGCTATTTGTACAGGCCTATTTCTGTACATATGGTATCAGATTTATGAATATACTGTGTATATATGTACGTATAGATACCTGCATATATACAGGTTTTCAGTCTCATCTTTGTGTGTATATGTATCTAGTTCTTTATGAGTATTGTAATATCTGTGTTTAGTTTTCTGTATGTATACAGTTGTGTAGGTATCTATTTCTATTGATGTATTGATGTAGTTTTGGTCTTTTTAAATAGCTATATTGGTATTTGTTTTGGTCTATATGTTATTTTATATTTTTATAGATGCGCACTGATGTATTTCTATATATATTCTATTTACATATATATCCAGATACATTGCTGTATATTTGTATTGATGCAGTTGTACAGATATTTAGATTGGTACTGCTGTTTGTCTATGTATAGATAAGTTTGTTTTATGTATCTCTTTCTTGAATGTAATAGGTAACATTTAATCTGTATTCACATCTGTATATTGTAGTGGTTATTTATGTATTCAGTTCTATTTAAATGGGTCTGGAGTGGTATAGTGGTGGAATTTAATTTGTAGAGTACTTGGTATTACAGGGAAATACTGATGTTTTCATATTTGTATATGGGCTGTATGTTTGCCATAATACGCAATAAATTAAGCTGTTAATTTTCCCTTGATGTCTGTGTATAGTGAGTGTTTGTAGAGGTTTGCAATAAATTAGTTTTTGTAACAGAAGTTGTTATTTGTATGTTTTTGAATAGCGTGGTGTAACAAATACATAAATTACTTTTTTAAAATTTAACAGAGATGTGTATAGTTCTGTTTTGTCAGCGCTGGTGTAGCAATTGGTAAGAAATGCCATTTGTCAAGTGAGATGGATGTGTTGTAATTTGTGCTACCCAAAGCCATGGGCAGATGTAAATGCTGGAGGATTTTGGCCATGCAAATCTCCAGCCATGCCCAGCACATGCCCCACCTGCACTCAGGCTGGGAAAGGGAAGCGCCGATTTGGGTTGGCAGCAGAGCCCCACGTTGGCTCAGAACTCACTGCAGAGGCCTGCTGGCTGAGAAAAAGATCAGGGATACATTTTATATATTCTATTTATTACAGTACATATACTAAAATATATATTATGTGGTGTATTGTAGAAATCCTTTAAATCGGAGGGTTTTGGGAAAGCTGCTCCTCAGTGAAGAGGATTTCTAGGCTAGAGGAATATAAAAATAAAAAGAAGACCATGGACAGTGCCATTGCCAGAGGCCCAGGCTATTCAGAGGAATGGATCGTCCCCTTCGCCGTCTGTAGCTGATACCCCTGTCAGTAATATGTAGCAACTCCGGGGGCAACGAGATGGGAAACCATCTCTCTAAACCAGATTGGGGCATCTTTTACCAGCTTGAGGCAATTTTACAGGGTAAAGGACGTTCAGACATCTCAAAACGTGAACTAAAAGACTTCCTAATCTGGGTAAAAGTGAATATTCAAAATACAGACTTGAAGTCTGATTTTACCTTTGATTTCTGGGACCAGATAAAGTGGAAAATTCACAATCTAGTCTCTCTCAAAATGGAAGAGTCTTTGGTCAACATTATGCCTGTCTCCACAGCTTTAATGGAGAGCTTTGATCAGAGTGATTGTAACAGAGACTTTCTCAAAAATCAGAACAGAACACCTTGCTCTGAGACTTTAATTCTGGGTGGTGCTGGACCTTCATCCTCCTCTGTGGGAATCTTGGATTTTGTTCACGGTGTCCTGGCACGTCCAGGGTTTCTCCAGGCAGTGTGCACAGCACCCCGAAGCCCGGAAAAGGGGAATCAGATCAGCTTCCAGCTTTGGTCGTGTTCTCTGCTTTTTCCAGGATTCCCTGAGTCATTGACGCTGCAACCAGGCATCATCCCAACTCCTCCAGGAAATCATCAACCTCCAGAATTCTCAGAAAAATGCTTGGGATTTTTCTTGCATTCCAAGAGTTTGGGGGGATCATGGAATGTGTTCAATGGACGCTGGGAATCAAACGGGTCCAGGAGATTAATGTTTGGGGAAGCTTTGCAAAAGAGGAGCTGCTGTTTCTGTGCTCTGCTGCTCTTCTGAAAAAGATGCGGCCGGATCTTATTCTGAAGTTGTGCAGGTGGGGTCAGTCAAGGGGGGCTCTGGACCTGCTCTGCCTGGCCGAGGGGCTGCAGGGTCACTCCTGTCACTGTTTGCCCTTCCCAGGAAGTCACCCCTCGGATCGGGCTCAGGCTGGCAGTTTGCTTTGGAGCTCTGAGGACTCTTTTCATGTAGATTCCTCTGCCAAAACTTTCCGGGACATTCACCACTTTTGGCCCCCCAGCCTTCAGTTACAGCAGGTGGGGGGGCTTTGGATTTGGCTCTGCCTGCAGGGGAGCGGGCAGGGGAGAGGACAGAGGTGGCGGGGGGCAGCCAGGGCTTGAGCAGGGCAGGGATGGCTCTGCCCAGAGAGGTGGATGGGGTGGAGGTGGGAGAGCTCAGGAAAGTTGCTGTGGAGGCACAGACAGTTCATTCAGAAGCCTTGAAGCCTGTCTCATTGCCTACTGGGGTCAGGGGTGGGGGGAAGCATGCTGAGATTGCTCTTGAACCTGAGAGTTTTCCAGCTGTATCCCTGCAGGCAGGGATACCGTGTGGAACCTGTCACAGTTCATTTGAAAGTGTCGCAAATACAAAGTCAGGATGTGCAGCTGGAGAGCAGCCCAATTTGTAGGAATCGAAAAAGATCCAATTTAGTGAATCCAGACCTGAGTTAGCAGGCTCTGCCTTTCTTCCTCTCACCAAGAACTTGGAGCTCTCCTCCCCAGCCCTTCCTGGCAGGGCTCCCAGGAAAGTTGCTGCGGCGACACTACTGCCAAGTGACACCGTCCGGGGGCTATTTACAGACTATGAACGAGACAGGGCTGCTTTGGAAGGTGCCTAGAGCTGTTTATTTTTGCGCATTGCTCTCATTACATGATTATGCCAATGGGTAGATGCTAGCAGCTCACAATCAAGGCAGCAGGCCAAAAAAAGTAATGTTACAACATACTTTATAAGCTTCTTGACCAATCACACAAAGCAAAAGCATATTGACAGTAGTTCTATCTAATCACCAGAAGCACACATAGCTTTTGGTAAAACAATGCTTGCTCATTTGGAATACAACACCTGTTTTTAAGACACAAGGCAAAGAGCTCCATTCTTAAGCTTCAACCTTCCTAATATCTTGCTAGATAAACTTTCTGCAGCTTAGAGAGCTATTCAGACAAGCATTAACACACAGGTTTATTGTTCAATTTACCCTTGCTTTTTCTACAGTTTAAATAATTTTTCTGCTGACCTATCTCATGACTTTTACTTTAGCTCTACGCACAATTCTGCTGTATCTGAGGCCTGCCTTTTGCAGCTTTCCAAAATCCTCTAATTTTATGGATTCCCACAGTTCCTCCTCTATGTTCACCTCAAAAGAAACCTTCATAATTGTGTCATTTATTACTTGCGTTTCGTATAAATACTATAATATTTTTGCTTATTATCTGCTTAAAGCATGTTCTTGCTGGCACTAAGCATTGCTGTATTACAACACAGGAATTTAATGCTGTGAAGGTCCAGTCAGTGGAAAGGGCATAAATTATGCCTGACAATAGTTACAAGTCATTGTTCAAAAAACTCTTGTCGATTCCAGGGTCTTAACTCAAAACCTTCTTCCATTTCTATACCTTCATCCACCATCTCTGTGAGATTTAACAAATTCCCTGTGAATCCATTTCCTACCTCTCTCTCTTGTATGATAAAAACTTCTTGGACAGTTTTGTTCATCATTCGTCGCACACACTAAAGTATGCAAGGTATTACTATTAATATCACTACCAAAACACCCAATACATGGAGACCTATCTTGCAAAGTTCCCTTAGCCAAGGTGCAAAGCTCCATTCTTGGAACAAATCATCTAACCAGGGCCCACCATCTTCTTTAATTTGGGCTGTCAAATCTTTCCATTTTTGTATGCTTTTGTGGATAGATTCAGAATGATCAGCCAGGTTCATACAATACAATCTTTGAAATTCCTTACAACCATGTCCTCGTGCCAGTAAAAGAAAATCAATTGCTGCTCTGTTTTGAAGGGTAGCATGTCTAACACTATTAACATTGGTCAACATGTCACGGATTGCAGTGGATGTGCCATTAGTTTGTTTACTCAGCCAACATCAAATCCAATCTAATTGTTTCAATGCAATTGCTGAAGCTGATTGGGTAAAAAGAAACCTGCTGAAACCCTTTTCACAGCCTTCAAAGGCATGAAATCACTTCTACAGTTCTCATCATAATGACGAGAACTTGGAGCTTTTTGGCAGAGTTCATAGGACAGCTGATTGCTGTGATAACACTACCTGTTCTTCTTGATCAGATACTTCTCATCAAGAGTGTTGAAAGGGAAAAACAAAACACAGTATAAATCAGCAATAAACCTTCCACTGCAACTACCTAATGAGTCTAATATTATTCAAAATTTAGAAAAAATTTGGATTCAAATAAACACTTCCTTGCATTACTTGTAAGATATGCTCATAATGATACAAATCCAAAATACAAAACTCTTTCTCACCATGGTATCAAAGAACTTAGAGGAAGCAAAAATATCATTATAATTTTACCTATCAGCCTCCAACTGTAACACAGGTGCTAACAGCTTGCAGTAAGCTCACTTCTCCAAAACATCTTGCTAATATGCAAGTCAGTGCTTTTGGAAAGCAGCTTGCAGGTTCTTAAAAAAAGTTAGGAAAAACATTTGGACATAATTTGGGAAAGGCTTTGGGAGAAAATTTGGGACAAAAAATGGAAAAGCTGGAAAAGGCCTTGAAGCACACACAAACATTTTCTAAACATCTGTTGGTACTGCACAGTTGGATTCTGATTAAAAGGCTTGTGGCTTTGCTTGTGGTAAAGCAGGACACATGAGAAGAGATTGTCCTACAACAACAATCAAACCTAAACCACTTTCTATTTGCCCTCAGTGTAGGAAAGGGAAGCATCTTGGTAAGTACTGTCGTTCTCAATTTGACATCGATGGCAAAGCTTTGTCGTTAAACTCAAAAAAGAGCGCGGATTATCACCGCACCTCGACACAAGCAGTGACCTCCTTACAGTCAATTACCCAGTCAAATGGCATTGGTACCTCAGTCATTTATCCCTCAGTCATCCATCCCTCAATGGTGTCAGGTCAATACCCTCATGGACAAGGTTTGAATTGGCCTCCTCAGAATTGATACGCCTTTTAAATAATTTCTGTTATGAAAGTATTTCTACGGCAATTATCAGGTTTTTTCAACAAAGACAAGAACTTTTGATTTTAGGCAAAGCTAGCAACAAAATTTTCAGACTTTCAATCCTTCCAGCTGTTGTTTCAATAAATTGTAACAATAAGCTAATATATTTCTCTCCTGCATTTAATGTTCCTATAGTGACTCCACCAAAAGCACCTATAGCTATTGCATTTCTTTTGCCCATGAGTACAGCCAAGCAAAACAATTTTCCAGAGAATTCAGTGATGTCTGTGCCATTTTTAACCTCAGGTCCTGAGGTCTTTTGGGTGCAATGTTTGGACCTCAACCAAGCAAAATTGACTTGCTGCCTAACTCACTGTGGTAAAACAATTTACATTACAGGCATGCCGGATACTGGTGCAGATGTCACTGTAATTTCTCACATGTTTTGTCCCAGAGATTGGGATTTAGCAGCTCCTGCAGGTTCCCTCACAGGGACTGGAGGTGCTACCGTACGTTGGCAAAGTGCATCCATGATTAACATTACAGGTCCTGAAGGAAAGACGGCAATAGTGCGTCCTTTTCTTGTTCAGAAGCTTCTCACCGTCTGGGGGAGAAACGTCCTGTCCCAATGGGGAGCAGAACTGGAGGTGGGCCTGTGGTGGAAACCATGTCAAAATCTGCCACTTGAAAGCTGAACGGGAAAACTGGTCCTCCTATATGGATTGATCAATGGCATTTACAAACAAAATATAAAATAGCCTTAAATGATTGGTAAAGGAGCAATTACAAGAAGGTCACATCACACCCACAAAGAGTCCCTGGAAATCACCAGTATTTGTCATCCACAGGAAGACATTGGATTCCTGGAGGTTGTTTCATGACCTGAACATCAATGAAGTGACTGAAGACATGGGACTTCTTCAATCTGGACTTCCTTCTTTATCAACGATCCCAAAACACTGGCACCTCATTGTCATTGATTTAAAGAATTGCATTTTCCACATCCCACTTCATCCCGATGACACTCCAAGATTTGCCTTTTCAGTTCCAGTCATCAATCAAAGAGAACCCATGCAGAAATAGCACTGGAAAACGTTGCCTCTAGAAATGAAGAATTCGCCTATAATTTGACAATATTTTGTTGCACAAGTTTTGTCTCCAGTTCGACAGAATTATCCAAGATCCGTGATTTCACACTCCATGGATGATTTGCTCATCACAGCTCCAACGAAACCAGAGATGGAGCAAGTTTTCCTAGTGTTGTTACTGAAATCCAAAATGCTGGACTTAAAATTTCCATAGCCAAAATTCAAGAAGTTCCACCTTGGAACTATCTGGGATGGAAGATGACTGAATAAACTATTACACTGCAGAAGATACAGCTCCAGACCAGTGTCAACACCCTGCAAGACTTACAACAGCTTCTAGAAGAAATCAATTGGGTCAGACCTGGTTTGGGAATCACCAATGATGAATTGGGTCCACTTTTTAATTTGTTGAGAGGAAGCTGTGGCATCGACTCTCCTGAACTCTAATACCTGAAGCTCGTGCAGCGCATGACGAGGTCATGGAGGCTCTCCAAAGACAACAAGCTCATTGCTGTATTCCAGAAAAGCCATTCTTTTCTGCAATTTTAGGAGGAAAGATGCAACTTTGTTCTGTCATTTTTCAATCAGACCCTTCTGAGAGAGATCCTTTGTTGAGAATAGAATGGGGTTTTCTTCCCTCAAGGTTTCCAAAGACAATTTTTACAGTCTTAGAGAGGATAACGCAAATTCTGATTAAGGCCAGAACAAGGTTATTAAGTTGAGCAGGTGAAGAATTTGCAGTTCTCTATTTACCACTGAAAAAAATTATCTTGATTGGGCAATGCAAAATTCTGCAAATTCTGATGATTTGCAACGAGAATTATTAAATTTTGCAGATATTGCTTCTGTTCATTACCCGGCTCACAAATTATTGCAGGCAAAATTGAGTTTTAGAGAGAAACCTTTGTTAAGTAAAGAACCTTTAAACACAATAACTCTCTTCACTGATGGGATCTGGGAGAAGTCACAAATCAGTCATTACTTGGTTGAACCAAACCAAGTTCCCAACTAAAACGTGGGAATCAGATATTCAAATAGTAGAGGGATCTGCTCAGATGGTTGAGCTTGCTGCTGTGGTTCAGGCTTCTCAGTTCTTCCCACCACCTTTTAATTTATTCACACATTCTGCCTTTGTTGCTAATGTGGTTAAAAGAATAGAAGGATCAGTTCTAAAGAATCCTAGTAATGACACTTGATATCATTGGCTTTCAAGGCTTTTTACAACTTTACAATAACAAACTAATCCACAGTTTGTTTCTCGCATCAGGGCTCATTCTTCGCTTCCTGGATTTTTAGTGGAAGGAAACGCGAGAGCGGACAAACTGACAGTGCTTATTTCAAACACTTTGCCAAACATTTTGGAACAAGCAAAACTGACTCATGCCTTTTTTCACCAAAACGCACAAGCACTTGTGTGAATGTTTCAAATTTCCAAAAGTCAAGGTAAAGCTATCATTAGTACTTGCCCTGACTGTCACCTTGTGCAGCCTCCTGTTTCTAGATAGAGTTGTTCAACCCACGGGGTTTGCAAAGCCTGCACTTATGGCAAATGGATGTCACTAAATAGCCTTCCTTTGGTATTTTTACCAATACTCATGTTTCAGTGGACACATTCTCTGGTGGAGTTTTTGCTTGTCTTCACACAATGGAAGCAGATAATCATGCCTGTCAACATTTTTAGCAGAGCTTTTGCTTCACTGGGTGTGCCCCAAGAAGAAAAAACTGACAATGATCCCACAGATGTATCTCAAAAATTGGCCACATTTTTAAAGATTGGGGTGTTTGTCATATCCTTGGTATTCCACATTCTCCCACAACCAAGCAGTTGCTGAGAGGACACATCAAACATTAAAACCCATTCTTGATCAAGAGAGGGGGGAGTGGAGGTCACAGCACAGATGAGGTTAAACAAAGCCTTGCATGTTTTAATTTCTTAAACAACTCTGTTGCAGAACCTGATCCACCGATTTCTAGGCATTTTTACAATAACACACAGGCAAAACTGAAAGAAAATCCTCCTTTTTTATTAGAAACCCTGGGACAGCACCAATTGAAGGTCCTTTCTCATTAATCACTTTGGACCAAGTGTTTGCTTCTTTCTCTACAGGTGCAGGAATTAAGTGGGTCCCAGCAAAAAACGTCAAACCATATCGCACCCCAGGACAGTTGACGAGCTCAAGACCGTAGAAGCAAGTACGCAGACGTGAGCCAAACAGAGGGATCACGGGTCACACCTGACGTTCCTTGTGCATTGGTGGAACCTGCACATTCTGATTTTATGTGGTTTATAAATGTGTCACTTGTTGGTTTCGTAGAGCTCTATTGGAATAAAAGTAGGTTTTGTTTGGTTAATTTTTATTAAAGGTCAAAAGTAATGTTTTTGAATTGAGAAGGATATGGGAGGAGCTTTAGCCAACAATTAGCTCACAAAAAGGATGCTGCAAAATCAAATGTTACTACCATGTCAGTTTTGATTGCTTCTTCTAGTGCAGAGTTTTAGTCAATTTGTAGTGTAGATTTGTCTGTGGAACAACCAAAACCAAATGTCTGGGTGACCTTAGCCAAGGCAGCAGGCTCGGATACCATGTGTTTGTCTAATTCGGAACAGAAAAGCCTTTCTCAACCTGACTAGTCAGTGTGCCAGTAAAGAATTTGCCCTTGGTCAAAAAGCAATTCAATAGTAAGCCTGGCGAAATTGACAATGGGAGGAGCCATGTAAAGGCTTGTAACATCTGGGAAAAAGAACTTCCCAAAGCAGTACCTGAACCCCAAGAATTAGAAATCCTTGGTCCTTTAACAATGGATTTTTGCCTTACATTTACAGCTAATGATTAGTGAGAAGGTGATCCTCCAAAGTACAATGTTACTCCCCATTATTTTGTATACAGAAACTCAAGGTTTTGGTGTAATTATTAGGAATGTAGGGAGGTGCTTTCTAAAGCTGATCAATATCCATGACAATTACCAAAAGGATGTTGGTTCACCTGTGTAGATAGGCCCTGGCAGGGCATCCCATCATGCCCTGAAGGTGGCCCATGTAGCAATGGGATGCTCACTGTAATTGCGCTTACTGCCAAAGCGGTCATTAGGAAAAAGCAAAGGGGAACAAGATCTGGTCGTCATTATCATGAATACTGTAGAAGTGATTTCACGCCTTGGAAGGCAGCGAAAAGGGTTTCAGCAGGTTTGTTTTTACCCCAGCTGGCTTCAGCAATGGCATTGAAACAATTAGATCGGGTTGCATGTTGGCTGAGTAAACAAACTAATGGCACATCCACTGCAATCCGTGACATGTTGACCGATGTTCATAGTGTTTGACACAACAGAACTCCCTTTGGTCATCAGCAAACAGCTTCGTTTATTGGCTGCAGCACCCACAGCCCATTTAGCCCATTCCAAACTCCCAGGACGAGACATCTCATTGGTCTATCTCTGTGCCCCCAGACTCTGAACTAATGCAATGTCTGCATCTTAGGAGAGCTCCCATTGCCTGGGAACTTCTGTCAGTCAGTCCAGAGGCTGCTCCGTGGAGCTGAGCTGGGCTGCTCATTTAAACTTGATTGATACTGGCGCACCAGTGTATTAACGCTTGGCTGGAATGACTCCCTGAGCTACAGAAAAGTATCTCTAACAAGATATTAGGAACTTCTAAGCTTAATAATTGTTATATTTGCCAAATTATCCCATCAAAAAAAAAAAAAAAAAACAAACCAATATTTAAGGTAGCAGTTTTTTTAATTGAATAGTTTAGAAAATATATAAATAAGGGATATTTTGGTTCAAATAATAGCACATAAGCAAAAGATACCACGGGGTATGGAAGGCAGAGTTCTTGACCCTTACCACTTCACGTACAAGCTTGCCAAGTGAAAATCACCCCTTATACGCCATATGTCAATACCATCTCCTCCTATTTTTGCTTCGTCACTTTTCTGTCTCTGCCTACCTCACCACCTTTACCACGCATGCGCCACCACTCGGTTTGGTGGTCACACAAGTCTTTGGGGGTCGTCACTGATGAAGGCCCTATAGTCTTCTTCGTTGTCCTTTAATTCACCTTTGGGTTACACATGCGCATCAAGCCAGTACGTAGCCAGTACAGCCAATGTAAGCCAAGACTTACGTATCACTCCATCTACATATCAAGGCAATAAATCCGTTAGAATTAGCATTTGTTGGGACCGAACCAGGTTCTTGCTCATTTTTAGCACCTGTATCTTCAGCTTCTTTCCTGTGGTCCTTGAGAACAGCTGCTGGGAAGGGGGATGGAGCCCCTCCTCTCCCTCTCTTCTTTGGCATTACAACTTTTTCACTATTTATTATTCTCCAATATAATTACTGTATCAATATCAATTACTGTTTCAAATTTTATCAGCACGAATGATACCTATTTATCACAATAATGGCGCTCTGTGCATTGTGTTTTAAGGCTTACAAGCAGGTATAGTGTTTGAAAGAAGCAAGCAGTGTTTTAACAAAAGCTACGTGTGCTTATAGTGGTTGCACAGAACTACTGTCAATATGCTTTTGCTTTGTGTGAGTGGTCAAAAAACTTTTCAAGTAAATTGTACCATTAAGTTCTTTGCCTCCTGCCAGGGATGTGAGCTGCTGGCATCTTCCCACTGTAACAACCATGTCATGAGACTGATGCTGGAAAACAAACAGCTCGAGGCTACAGCTTCACTGCAAGGCATCCGGCAGCCTTGAGGGTACAAAGGGAGCACAGGTCGGAGCTCCTCGTGGCCGGAGCGAGCCCGGAGCAGCTCTCCCAGGCCGCAGCCCCTCCCAGGCCCAGCTCCGGGCGCAGCCGGGGCCGCTCCGCCTGCGCGGGGCCGCTGCCGGGGCGCTGTGGCGGCTCCTCCCGCGGGGCGGAGCTGAGGCGGCCCCGGCGGCCCCGGCCCGGCCCCGCTGCGCTCCGAGCGCGGCCCCGGAGCGGCCCGGCCGAGGCGGCGAGGGACGGGCGGCGAGGGGCCGGGGGCATGGGGTGCTCCGGGAACGGGCGGACATCCCGGCAGAGGGGAGAGAGACGTGGCAGAGGGAGGAGTGAGCGGGAGAGGGGAGAGATGCTGGGAGGAGGGGGAAAATCCCAGGAGAGAGGGACGAGCCCGGGAGTAGGGGAGATCACGGGACGGGGGCGGGGGTGAGATCCGTGCAAAGGGTGGGTAGCCTTCCAAGAGGGTAGAGGCGGGGAAACAGGAAAGAGCCCTGGGAGAGGGGGGAGATCCTGGAAGAGGGAGGAGTAATCGGGAGAAGGGCAGATCCAGGGAGACGAATTAAGGCACTGGCTACATCCCGAGAAAGGAGGGAGCTTGGGACAAGGGGTAGCTTAGGACTGGGGAAAACCCGAGAGAGAAGGGAGAACCGAGGAGACGGGACAACCTGAGAACAGGGAGGAGATCCGGAGTAGAGTGGAGAGGGCCTGGGAAAGCGGGGAAAGACATGAGAGAAGAGAGCCCGGTGGGGGGAGTCCAGGAGCGGAGGCTCCTGCAGGCGGACTGGGAACGCGGAGAGCCCGGAATCACGGAGTCCTGCAGCCGGGCCGAGAACGGGCGCGGGTCAGTGCGGTTCGGGAGAGCGCGGCTGCGGGGCTGGCTCCGGAGGCGGAGGCGCGTGGAAAGCGCTGCTCGGCAGCCCCGGCGGCGTTGAGAGCACAGCCCTGCCCGGGGAGGCAGCGCCACGGGCGCCGCTCGGCTTCCCAGCCCGGCCACGGCGCCGCTCGGCTTCGCCGCCGGATCCGCGGCAGCTCGGAGCATCGCTCCCTGCCCGGGCCCGAGCCTCACCTGCGCCAGGTGCACCAGAGCATCGCCTCTGCCTTGACAACCCAGAGCGAGCAGTGCCCGGCAGGGACTGCAGATCCCCTTTGGTGGCAGAGAAAAAAGAGCAAGGAATCTTCCATGGGAGAACCTAGGCAATAGGATGGGGTGTCACTGTCCAATGTGTTCAGATGCACTCACAAGGATATTATTGCTCTTGGCTCAGAACATGGAATAGAAGTGGGCAGACACAAATCAGAAGCTGGTTGCAATATCCAGGGATCAGTTATCAGAAGAAAATGCTAAGCAACTGCTGGAATGCTTAATGGATGACTGATTACCCTTTGCCAAGTAATCTGGACTTGTTAGGGGCAGCATAATTATGTCTGAAAAGTTACGCTAGAGATAATCTTAAGAAAATTTTGAAGAAAGGCTCATACACCCACATTTTAATGCAGTTGTTGTGGGTTTGATATATGGAATCTGCTTTAATGTCTTGATTTTCCTAAAGATTTGTGGGGTTTTTTTTTCACATGCATGCATGCTAAGTTTGAGAATCTAAGGTAAGGTCTTTTTATAGGGGATATGGAAGAGACAGGTCTTCAGCCAGCAATATGTCAGTGAGAGACAGCTGAGCGATGATTACTGAGAAGAAGAACAGCCCTGCAATAGAGGTGTGAGCTGCATTGCACAGCGCTTGCTGTGGGCCAGAGAGCACAAAGCAGGCTGGCCTGGTGGGCCTGAATATTTCTGCCAAACACTCTGCATCTCACACCTTTGCTCGGGCTCAGTGCAGAAATGCAGGATTGCAGGAGCTTCCTCCCGGAGCTGCGTGAGGCGCTGGCTTCCTCAGATGGGCCCTGCCAAGCTGTCCCTGCCTCACGCTGGCCTCGCTTCCCCTGGCACAAGAGCCGGGCCTGAAGGAGGCTGCCCTGTGCTCCGGCCTGCCGAGCAGCCCGGCTCCGTGCCCCGGTGCCCAGAGTGCTGCACACACTGCTGACCTTTGCCAGGAGTTGCAGGGCAGCCGGCAGAAGAGGAGGAATCCTCAGGCAGCCCAGCGGCCCTCGGCTGCCCTTGGCCTTTCTCTACTGCTGGGCACACTCCAGACGGCCAATGCCTCCAGGCTGGGCTGTGTCCAGCATGGCTGCGCTTCCTCTCGGCAGCTGCCAGCTGCCACCTGGGCTCTGAGAGTGGAGGATTCACCCGCTGCCAGGAACAGGCACCCAGGGCCCGGCTGCTGCCTCTTGCAGCTCCAAGGGCCTCCTTCCAGCCTGCCTGTGCAGGGGCTCAGCCTCCTCCGGCCTCTGCCGGGGCTCTGCTGGGGCTCCACCCCAGGCAAGGCCGGGCCCACTCTCACCTCCCAGGCGCTGACAGCTCTGCACCACAGGAGACCTTCCCGAGCACCCTCTCTAATCTTTCTGCTTTCCCAGTTTAGCAAGGCTCTCCTCCAGCCAAAGAGATTATTGCATTTCGGGATACAAATCCAAGTGGCAGGAGCCCCAGTGCTCTCCAGTCACAGCTGAAGGCCTGCATCTGCACAGGGTGTTTGGGCTGCCTCATTCTTCTTTTGGTTTTGCCTTCAAATGCCATTGCCCTTTCTGCCTTTAAATAGAAAAACCAAAGCTGTCCAAAAACAGACCAGTGGGCCAGATTCCAAAGGCAGTGTGGTCTGTAGAGGATGAATGAAAAACATCCTTTTTCCTGACTTGCACACCATTCCAAAAACACCGTGTCACTTTCCACCTTTAAGAAACAACAGACAATTCAGAAGAAATTCTTGAGCGTATTCGCAGAGTGAGAAGGAAGGGAAACTTCAAGGTGAGTTGTGGTTTCAGAAACTGTATTCATTTCCAATCCTACTCTGCAGTCCTATTAGACAATCCTACTCTAATCCTAATCCTAATCCTAATCCTAATCCTAATCCTAATCCTAACCTACAATCCTACTCTAAACTGGTGGACGAATAAACGGTCCTGATGTGGTTGTCACGTTGTTCTCTTCCTCCTCTTCTTCCCTGAAACAATCAGCGGCACCAGGCTGGACGCAGGCTCAGCAAATGTTACAAATGGATGCTGCCAAAAAGGGAAAAAAAACAAATCAACAAAAAATAATGGACCATGACTTTCCAAGCTCAGTGCTTCACAGGATTCCTCTGGCTTATAGAAGGATGCAGGAAGAGGACCAATGGGACCATCTACACCTCCATCTTTATGTGCAGGACTTTGCCATCAGAGGCAAATGTGGCCCAGAATCCCACTCATCCATTTATTCAGGTGTCTTCATCTTGCTAGGATTTTTGCCTTGCCAGTGCTTTAGAAATGGTGCTTTCTGTCCTTGGAGTTTCTTCTTTTCAGGAATCTCTAAAGCCTCACACTGGTCCCTCTCTTTGAAAGACAGGCACTGTGCTGATTCCCACAGGGAGACAGAGCAGTGTCTACCTTTCCATGCCCTGCCCCTCGTGTGCTGGATGGCTCCTTCCTTCCCAGCAGGGCCGGCTCAGTGGCACTGGGCCCTGCAGTTCCCTCTCTGCCACACAACCCGGCAGTAACCCTGGCACAGTTCTCGTCTGCTTGAGCGTGCCAGGCAGCAGATGGGGCTGGGACAAGTCCCTCCCAGCTGTCCCTGTTTGCGTGGCAGAAACCTCTAAGGGTGGGCTGGGGGGCACAAACCAGGGCCCCTCAGAGGCCCACAGTGAGCCCCCCAAGACTCCTCCTGGCCACAGCCAAATCTCTGACCCCTAGGCTGGGACTGGCTTCCTTGGGTTCCTGCACCACCATTTCATGTCTCTGTACTCTGCATTGCTCTACTTCAATTCTTTTGCCATTACATAAAATTGAACACCCCACCAAATGACAAAAGAGGGAGACTGAAACAGCCAGAGGAGCTCCATGACTCAGGAAATGCAGAGAGAGGAGGAGTTACTCAGTTTTGTGAAGAACAGGCCCCCGGGAGACTTTATTGCCACTTTCCAGGACTTCAAAGTGGCTTTGAAGAAAGTGAGTGACATCTTTTATAACAGGGCCAGTTACAATAGGATGTGGGTGAATATTTTGAAACACAAATAGGATCTAATCAGAACTTGTTTACTCAGAGCATGGTGCGACCCTGGCACAGGTTGCCCCAAGAGCTTGTAGGTGCCCCATCCCTGCAAGCATTCCGGCTCCAGTGGGAAAGGGCTCTGAGCAACCTGATCTCTTTAAAGATGTCCCTGCTCATTGCAGGACACTTGCACCAGAGGACCTTTACAGGGCCCTGCCAGCCCAGCCCAGTCTAGGATTCCTCACCATTTTAATTTGAAGAGCACCAAGAATGGAGGTGAGGAGGAAGGGGGCTCATGTGATGCCTTGGACTTGAGTGGAGGAGGAGCCCATCCCTCAGAGCCTGTTTCACCTGCAGCCCCTTCACATTTTACCTGCAGGAGCTCCCTGGCAGACCAGCGCTGCTCCTCGTCTCTCTGCAGGCAGCAGCTCAGGAAGTCACGCAGGCAAGGCGAGAATCGGTTGGGCTGCTGCAGCCGTGGGGTCCCTACTGTGGCTATCAGTTGCGTAGCCTGGAGTAAAAGGAGACACCAGGCTCCACTTGCTGCTTTCACATCTCTAAGTGCTCTCCCACCTCCCTTAGTTTAACCTCTGTTCTTCAGTGGCAGTTTCTGCCCTGGCAGAGACCCAGAGATCGTTTTCCTTTACCAACCAAACACCCAAACCCTGATGCAGCCACAGCTTTTCCACCATCCCGCAGATCTTGCCTTGGCAGCTGATTTCATTGACTGACCTAGTTAGTGGGAACTACATCAGCAAAAGAACATGTGCTTCCCTAAGGATTCACACCAGCTTGAGAGGCTTTTTGGAGGAGGGACTGTGCTATACAAACTAATTTCAAGGCTTAGTACATGAAAGGCATGTCTGCAGTGCTTGTTGGTCCTTTAAGCGCACGTGCCCTAGAACAAAACTCATCATACTTTTTGTGCTTTTCTTGAAAACAATGGTAATTGGAAGGAAAGTAAGGGAATTCATTAATTAATCCCCAGGTAAGAAAATCAACATTTGCAATCTCATCTTCAACAGAGACACATTTAGATGCCTGCACAAATGTATTGGGATGAAAATTCCTGCTTGGGCACAAAGGAGCCACCTGCAGCTCTGTCTCTCAGCAGTCTGAAAATTGCAGGTTCCCATTTTGCAGCAAAAGAAAAATTGTCATGGTCAGAAGAAGGAGAGGTGCCATCCCTATGGCCACCCTCTGCTCACTTGGCTGCTCAAGTCAATGCATTAATGGTAGGCCCATGCCAGAAAGAGCCAGGAAACAAAGGGGAGGTTTTGGCAGCCTGTCCGCATCACCAGGCTCTGGCTTGGTGACACAGAGAATGTGCCTTTGGCTAGGAGAGAAACACGGTGACTGAGTTTTTCAGCAGCACTGTACAAGAAGCAGAAGAGACCCAGTGGCCTTTACACTCTCATGCCCAGGTTTCAGGCATGTTTCCCAGTGAGAAGAAACTGCTCAGGGAGTTAGGCTCATCTCTAAAGACCACAGTTTTAGAAACTTTGTTGGGTTTGTGTTGCCTTCCTTCCTTTCTGGAAAGATAACAGCAGTTGTCAGATGCTTCTTTTCTGCTCTTAAGGCCATCTCCACAGCCAAAGGACTGGAAGCACTTAAAAGCCAAAGGAAAGTGTTGCCTGAGAATAGAGTTTGTTTGGAGTTTGTTTGCATGTGGTAAGGCTTGAGTTCCCCCACTGCTGCAACCACAACTACAGCAGATGCTGATCTGTTGCAGGCACATTTTTAGGAGGGGTCCTTGGTGGAAGCAGTTCAGGCAGATGGCAATGGGCTTTTGTCCAATGGCACGCAGGACAACGGACAGGTGAGAAAGAGAGTGGGATCAGTAAGTATTTGCTCCTTACCGTGATGGGACTTTTGTTCCAGTAGGGAGGTTCTTGCTCTATCATTTCAATCCCCACAATTCCAAAAGACCATATGTCCACTTTGGGACCATATGGTTGACCTGTCAGCACTTCGGGCGCCAGCCACCAAGGAGTCCCGACTACCGAGCACCGTCTGCTCTGCTGAGGGCTGAGCTGAGTAGAGAGGCCAAAATCACCTGAGGAGAAAGCAAAAGACTGTTTTTATTTGAATTCTGTGCAATTAGGAAAGCAAGCCAAAGAATTCCCCGGTAGAAGTGTTTGAAAATGTGCTGTTGAATCTCCTGGCATTGGCGACTTTTAAACTCCCCCCATTTTTTACACTGTCTCCAGTAGTGTCTTTTGTTCTTTGGAAGCTTTAGATTTGTAACTCCCTCCCTTGGGAAGGGACACACACAGAGCAAGGCCACTCTTGACTGCTTGTTCCTTCTCCTATCCCTGTGCACGTTGCAACTGTGCCCTCAGCTCACAGCGGGTGTCCCTGCGCTGCCACCAGCACCATTTTTGGGGAGCTGGCTGTCACTCCAAGCAGCCCCACCCCCACATCCCTGGAATGCTGCTCCTGACCAAGAATACACTGACCCAGCTTGACAGAACCATCGGTTTTGAGAAGGATGTTATCACTCTTCACATCTCTATGGATCACATGGTTTGTGTGAAGAAAATACAATCCTTGCAGGCACTGAGAGAGAAAATAGAAAGAGGAGGGCAAAAATGAGTGATGTGATTTCATCCCACAAGAAAGGCAACAAAGAATCTAAAAAATTCCCTCTCCAGGGGAATGGGCAGTAATGGCAGAACACAGTGCCACTGAGAGGAAGAGCTTGCTGCTCCAACACTTGCAGAGCAGGACCTTTCTGAGGAAAGGCATGTCAGCTTCTGAAAGAGCAACAGCCAGGATGCAAACCAGCCAGGATGACTACTGCTGCAGTGCATGTGCTCAGAAGCAAAGAACCTTTTGGCTGCACTCCTGTCCTTGTATGCTGAGGCCTGAGAGAAACGAGTCTCTCTCTTTTTTCTTTGCTGATCATTTCAAATCAAGCCACCAGCACCTTTCCTGTCACAGGCAAGGAATGCAGTGAAGACAGACTCCAGGCAAACATTTAGAGAGGCAAGGTGGAGAACAGCAAATAAAAAGACATGAGCCAGAGCGAGAATACAACAGCAGGAGAGAAGAGTACTGGCACTGAGTACAGGGAGTGCAGAGGCACTGGCAGGCCTTTCACTTGAGATGCTTTTACTTGCCCATAGCATAGCAGCAACACAGAACCAAAGCTTGGCACAGGAAATCACTGCCGGTCTGAGCCCCTGTTTCCCAGACAATCCTGCCCAAGCCCTTGGAAACACAGATGGGATTGCTGACCTCGCGACTGATGGCTGCTGCCTCATCTTCATACAGGGAGGTCGTGCTGAGGATATCGTTCAGGGTGCCTCCGTCCATGTACTCCAGCACCAGCCAGAGTTCCTCACCCACAAGGTAGCTGAAAGAAGGAAACAAGGCCCTGGAGATGAGCATGCATGGCTACGTTGATTTTTGCTTCCAGGTTTCTTATTTCCAGATGCCTTTGTGACAAGGACAGAATCATAGCAATAGATATTCCCTCTTGGCTGTGCATTGTTTGCAAGCTGTGCAGTCTCAAGGAGAAAGGCACAGCTGTGAAAAAGGAGATGTCTTAGATGGCTAACAAGTGAAAAATGCAGTTTAGAAACAGCCCAGATAAAAAACCTGTCAGGCATGGTGTTTCTGGAAAGAAGCACATAGTCTTCCTGGCATGCCCAGCAATGGCAAAGAGTGGCAACAATCCAAGGGAAATCCATTTTAGGACGGTTCATCAGCACTTCAGAAACTTGAAAAAATCAATCCTAAATAAATGTGGAGGCAGTAAACTTCGAGGCTGATGACTAAGGAAGATACAGCTGATCCAGGTATTGAATAATTTTGGAATAATTTTCAAACTAGGTGTGCCAGGGAAGACTCATGCAGACAGGATGCACTCTCTTCTCATGCATTGGAGATGAGTAGAGAGATAGGAATAAATAAAAATTAATAGCTCTACTTTCTGCCACTGACCAAAGTGGGTTTTTAACCTCTCATGTTTGCTGTATGTAAATGCACACATGGGATAAGACCATAACCACTCACCTGTCTAAATAATTCACAACATTGGGACTCCTGTACCTCTTCATGATTTGGATTTCATTAACGCTTCGTTCCATCCTCCTCGGTCCTTGAATATCTATTTTCTTTATGGCCACCTAAAATGACATTGAAAATCAGTAACTTGAGCAGTTGGTGGCAGGAGACAACAATGCACCTGGAGCAAGTGATTTTGCAATGACACAGCTGAGCTGTGCCAAACTGCCTGGTGATTAGGCACTGCAGTAATTAGGAACTGACATTCCAACAGCCCATTTCTCTGCTGCCTTGAGAGCTTGTTACAGGACACGTGGGGCCACTGACATTTTTCCTTGTCCACTTGGTTACAGTTGTGTCTCAACTATCACCCACAGACGTCTGACCACAATCTCTGCTGCTCTTTGTAGGATTCACAAGAAGTAATCAATACCTTAATATTCTGTGGATACATCTTGGGCTATGGGCAGGGCTTAGGGCTTTTAGGGCACCTTGCAGATCTCTCCCTATGTGCAGTTGCCAAGTGCAGCACTGCAGGTGGCTAAGGAACTACCAGTAACTTTCCGAAGGATTTGCTGGCAGCCAGAATCGAGAATTCAGGACTTTGAAGCTGTAGCCCCAAAGAGCAGGGAGGTGCTCTAAGGCACCACCTTTGTTTTAGCAATGGAGAGCGAGTGAGCGCGTCCTTGTCTGAAAGGAAGCGCTGCCCTGCGTGCCTGCCTTCCGGCAGCTGAGGAGGACAAAGTGCCAAATGTATTTTGCAGGCTGGCACCAGTCTGTGCTTCTTGTGCCTTTTCAGCATGGCTCAAGCCAAAGCTCCAGCCCTAGCTCACACCAGAGGGGAAAGCCCCTCAAGAGCAGCAGAGTCTGCAGGGGCTGTTGATATTTACCTCTCCTCCTGAGGCAGTGTCGAGTGCTTTAAAAACCTCTCCAAAACTCCTAGAAACAAAGGAGAAGCAGAGAAAGGAGAAGCCATTTAGATCTTGCAGTGAAAGCCAGCACACACAGGAGATCTATGCTGTAAATGCCTAAAACCTGCAGGACACTGGAAGCATGGAGATGTCCTTGACAATGCCTTCTGAGCACACTTAGAAATTCTGATCAGCTCCGACAACCTAAGCCCAGTGCCTGAACACATTTGCAGCTTGTCTGACTTCACGCCTGATACCTATTCCACCAGCAAAACACTTGATGCATAGTTATGTAAAATTAGCATTGCTTGGACTCACCCACTGCCAATATTTTCCAGTTCAATGTATTTGATGATGGGATTTTCCATCTTCACCATTCTCCCTGAGGGAAACAAAATGCAAGATGTTCACTTTAAAGCAGAGATCCCACCTTCTCAGAGATACAAAAGGCAGCCCCACTGTCTGGGGCTCTGAGACCTCCCTTGGTTAGCCAGCTCTGAGCTGGCTAACAACAACAGGAACAGGAACTGGAACAACAAGAAAAGAACAGCACATCCACAGCACAAGTCTGCCTGGCACAGAGACTGATTTTTTGTATCATTTGAAGTGAGAGACCTCTTGACAGCAGAGGAATCTCCTCTCAGAGGAAACTGAGACCAGAAGAGAATACCTACCAAGGCAAGTAAGTTTGTCATCTAGAAACATTGAGGAGAGCTGGAACTAACAGTGCCTTTGTTTTCTTGGGAATAAAGACTGCGAGATTCAGAAAAGGTTCCCGACTTGCTAAGATTAAATGCACGTGGACATCCAGAATCAATTGCTCTGAACAGATGCCAAGTTCAGAAGAGGAGGAATATTGCCAAGTGTTCCCATCTTTTCCACCTTGCAGCACTTTGCCAGAAGAATGCCTCTGCGTTTGTAACCCAGAGCAGCTCATGCCAGAAGCAATTGCGACGGGGCTTTCAGCATCAGGACCCTCACCCTTTATGAGCAGGCTGAGCTCAAAGATGCCCTTGCCCATGCCCCGCGTGAAGAACCACGCCGCTTCTCTTCACCCTGACAGCGCGGATCAGTCGCTCCCATTGCACTCGCCCTCTCGGCACCGCACACGTCCCCATCTTCCCAACTCAGCACGGCGGGCACGGGCACAGAGGACAGCAGTGCTCCTCAGGCACCCCTGTGACACAGAGAGCTGCCCAGAGGAGATGCTGACCCTCTTGTGAGTCCAGGCCGTGCGAGGCAGAAGCCGGCCCAGAGAAGGGGCTGCTGCCTCAGGCAGCTCTGTGCTGCAGCAGCCGGGCAGCAGCGGGACCCTCCCAGCTAAGGGAGGCTCCAGCCTCTGCAGTCCCTCCAGCCCCCAGGGGCAGGGCAGCGACCACAACAAGGCTGGCAAAGCCCAAGCATGAGCACTGAAGGGCACTGATGGGAAGATGCCAGAGTGAGCCTGAGCCCCGTACAAGCTTTTGCCCCCATTCAGGACACAACAGGATGGGCTTTGAGATCAGCCCCACCGAGGTGTGGATCAGTGCCCTTTTTGTCCCAACAGGTGATGGTAGACACAGAATCCACTGGGCTCTCTTCTCAACTCTACCAGGTCTTATCTGAGAGCACAGCACTGGCAGTTATTG
Organism: Melozone crissalis; assembly: GCF_028551555.1. Taxonomy (NCBI): domain Eukaryota; kingdom Metazoa; phylum Chordata; class Aves; order Passeriformes; family Passerellidae; genus Melozone; species Melozone crissalis. Next base: position 11,908,505 of record NW_026535783.1, on the reverse strand, counting down.
CGGGGAAGAAGGAGATTCATTGGGTTGTGCTACAGAATCACAAAGGGCTTGATTTGTTCTCCTAGAGACTGATCTCAGCAGGGCTTCTACCAGTGGCTAGAACTAAGGCAGTCACAGTCATCTGCTGATGCAGGAACAATTCCTGCTTCTCCCTTCAGCAGAGAGGGAAGCCCAGGACAATCGAGCCAGTCTAAGCTGCCCTCAGAGGCAGCAGGAACACCCAGAGCTCTCTCTTGCTGCCTTGGAGCAAAGCCAGCACTTCTGTGACACTGAAGTGAAAAGAACCCTTTGGTACAGCTCTGCTGACATGTGCACACAATACACTGTCCCTCAGATAAGAAAGATAGCAGACGTACTGTGTTGCTCCAGGGAGTCACCCGCCATCTCCAGGTACTGAGCAGCAGCTGGGTCAGCACGGGAGGTGAACCAAGTGCTCAGGCTCCACGTCTTCGGCTGGGGAGCAAAGGCTCCTTGGGACGGCTCTGCTGCAGCAGCTTCAGTGTCAGATTTGGTGTAGATCTGAGAGAAGAAATGAGTTGATGTCAGGAAGGTGTGGCAGAGATTGCCCTGAAATGCAAGAGAGATTGCCATTTGAAATGCAAGCCCTTAGGAAGCTGCTGTCAGTCACATGCAGAGCTCTTCAACTGGATTGCTTTGGATGTCCACTTGTGAAACCAAATGCTCAAAACCAAAGGCTGGTTTTACTCAAGTTCATAGCCACTTTCTTGTTCTAAAGGATGACTGCAGCAACGACCGCTCCACTTCCTCCCAAAGACTCCTTTCCCCCTCCTAGGTCTGCAGATATATTTGCTGCTCCTCATTCTAATGTTCTACCTCCTGCCATGAAATTCTCTTTTTCTGCACCTTCCTTGGGACGTGCTTATCCTGCAGCCTCTCTGGATGGTACAGTTCCTGGGCCTCATGCCAGCTTCGGGGCTCTTGGTTGCCCGTCATTTGCTGGAACTCTCTGCAGGCTGCCAGGTAGGATGGTGAACCTTCCACCTGAAGTCAAACAGAACAAAGCAGTCAGAGACTACAGCTTGTCCCCGTCAGCCAGGAGTCATCAACTGGGAAGAAAGTAAAAGACGGGAGCAGATTCACAAGGGATACAGACAGCTTGTAGCTCGTATTCCAAATCTATGTGAGTGACCATTTTCACCTGCAAAAACACCTCAAGAAACAAGGTCACCTGGAAGAAGCCTGCAGGAGTTCATTGGGATGACTGCTGGCTAAATGGCCAAGGGAGTAATGCCACTGTCTAGAGCATCAGCTGAGATTCAGCAGAGCAGGAAGTGTCCTTGAGAGCAGCTCTGACAGAGGCCTCATCAGGATGGCACTCAGAGGCAACACCCCACCCCCCTGCTGCTCTGCACTGCAAAGGCAAGGAGGGCAGAAACCACCCCTTGGGTGACTGCAGTGCCTATTGATATTTCACTCGCTTTTCTAGAGCCTTTTGCTCCTGAAGGAGGCAATTAATTTTCTCTTTGATGATTTTCATTTTTTTGTCTGGCCTCTTCTTCCTTGCCTTGATCCTAGCCTCAGTTTCCTGCAGCTGTGCCGGCACCTGTTTGTCCATGTTCTGTAAACAACAATGGAAAGGACTCTCTTTCATGAGTGGAGTGGCTGCCATTCTTTCATTCACCTGTTTTTGTTGACTGTCCCTCTGCATAGGGAGATTCTTCTCCTCTTGGATGTCTTCATTCCCCCTCTTCACTGCCATGTCACTCTGAGCTTCGGGCAGCTCTGCTTGTGGTTCTACCTGGATGTTCTGTGCACACAAATGCAGAGCAAGTGACTGGGAGCTGCCATCAGACTCAGCGGTTCCCTCTTTTAGCCTCAAAATCACATTGATTCATCCACTTTCTTCTGCTTCCCTACCCACATCTGCTTCCACTGTAACCCTCCTGACCCAGGGCTGTTCTCTGCAGATTCCAAGGCTCTGTGCTTCCAGTGCCTGTGGGTTTCCTGGCCTCCTCAGTCCTAAGAGCTGCTGTTTATGCCCTTCTTCCTGCCCTTCCCTCTGTGCCCTGGCCAGTCAGGCTTACCTGGCCTTTCTCCTGTGGCACTTCCACCTGCTGCCCGAGCTGCTCTTCCTCCTCTTGGGCAGGGAACAGCTCTCCCTGAGTCTGGCATGGCATCTCTGATGAAGCACTCTGCTCCTGCTCTCTCTCTAGAAGCACCTGCACAGAAAGCAAGAGAAGATGGGTTTCAGCTTCCCATAGGACCTTTGTGGGCCAAGACTCCAAGACTGCTGGGCTCACACGTTTCCAAAGCACTGTGCTGCTGCTCTGCTGGGTCATTCTCTGTTCAAGGGAAGGCACAGATTCCAAAGTGGCCCTGGCCCTACAATCAGGGGCCATCTGGGACTGAAGCTGCAAGAGCCTCTCAGGCAGCTGACAGGGAAGGTGTGGCATTTCTCAAGGGTCTGGTGAGGGCCTCCCTCTGCTTCTACCATGTCCTGTTTTTCTCTCCTGAAGGGATGCATTTAGGTGAGCATTGCATCTTCCACTGCTTTGGAGCAGAGCCAGGAAGATTCAAATAGATAGACAGATAGACAGATCACACTTTTATAATCTCTCTTTACTGTAGTGTGGGATTTAAAGTCTTTCAACGGAGAGAGATATAGATCTCTCTCCTAGGTTTTTTTTAAGGAAAGTTAGCGAGAAACTTAGAGAAGAAGAGAAAACAATTATTATCTCTACTTGCTGTTCTTGTTGTTTAGTACATGAAGAATGTGTATAGTGATTGTTTACTGAAAGTGATTTGTTAATTGCATTTTAGGGATAGTTGCTTTGATTGATTAGCTAATTAGATAAAGGACTGTGTGGAGACAGTCACTACTTTTTCTTTAGTATCTTTTTAGTATAGTATTTCTTTAGTATAGTTTTAACATAGTACTAGTGTAATATAACGTAGTTTAATAAAGCATTTGTTTAAACTTCTAAATCACAGACTCAAAGCACATTTTTGGCCACGTGGGGGTCACCCTGAATCAATACTGTCCTTTCTGTCTCTACAAACATCAACACTCGGTTGCAGTGCCCCAGTCAGCAGCCATCCTGAACTTGCTCTCCTGTTGCCTCAGTAACTCACAATCCTGGGGAATCTGGAACATGTGGGTCCTTATGGAATGCAATCAGACCCAGAGCACTGCACTGGGAACTGCACACTTTGTGCATCTGTGCTCGGGCATGTTCTTCTCTTGCACTTGACCACACTGATGGTGCTAAAGTGGCTGGAATCAGAAATGCAGCCCAGCCCTTCCCAGCTCCTCTAATCTCTGAGGGCCAGCTGGAATGCAAGGGCATTGATTTCCTGCTCAATTCCCAAACACAACACACACTGATTCCCTGGGCTGCCAAAAGACACAGGAGCCGTTGACTTGAAAATGATGGGCAAGCCCTACTGGCCGGTCTGGCACCAGAGCAGCTCGTTCTGCACCAACATCCCTGCCCCAAACGATGTGTTCTTGTGCAAAAATACTGCATTATCCAGAACTGCCTCCTTGAAAATTGAAATTCTAGCAGAATTTCTGCCAGTGCTCTAAAAGGGCAGGAAAGATTGAGAAAAAGATCCCTTGCTCCCTGGAGAAGGAGAAATTGCACAATGGTTCTCTTTCTATCAAACAAACAAATCAACAAAATATGAAAGTGTTACCCACACCAGTGTCTAAAGCACCTGGATGCAGTGAGGGGATGTCTGGAAGGGAAACAGGCCTTGCGCTGAGCTTTGGATCTATGGATCTAAGGCAGCGATTTATGGAAGTCCGCCTGAAGGTGCCTCATAAGCCCCCCCATTGTCCAGGCTAAAGCTCCCTCAGCACCTCCTCCCTGGCCTTGTGCTGCACCCCCTTGCCCAGCTCCCCTGTCCTTCTGTGCACACGCTGCAGCCCCTCCATGACTTTCTGCTCCCCAGGGCCCACAAGTGCACACAGCACTCCAGCTGTGGCCGCAGCGCTGCCCAGCACAGGGCCACGCTCACTGCCCTGCTCCTGCTGCCCCACTGCCGCTGGCACAGGCCACCATGCCCTTGGCCTTCTTGACCCCCTGGCCACACGCTGCCTCATCTTCAGCTGCTCAAGGTCGCCAGCCCGGCATCCTTTTGGTCCACGCAGCTCCCCAGCCACAAAGGTGCCTATTTGACTTCAGATACAGCAGGCACCATTGCAAGATGGCCTTCCTGTTCTAACACCTCATGTTCCAAGTAGATATCAGCCACTGCCCCTTCTCACCAGCGAGGGCTCCTTGTTGAGCTCCACGTGGCCTCTGAGCTCCGGGTGCAGCCTGTCCCCACACTCGCTCAGCAGGTGCCTGGACACGACTGACAGGGCGCTGGCACCGTGCTTGCTCAAGTGCAGACCCTGCAGGGCTGTGACAGCCTCCGGCCTGCCCTCAGCCACTGCCCTAAAAGAGTCCGCTGCACGCTCCTGGGAGGCTGAGGTGACATCAGCCTCTGCCTGCAGCTCGGCCGTGCCTTCGGTCGTTGCGGTGCTGGTGTTTCTGCGCCCAAGGCCCAGGAACCTCCGCAGTATCTGCAACAGAAAGAAGGTCAGGAAGAGAGGGACGTTCCATGGCCTGCTCCAAGCGCGGCGCTGGGCCTAGCAGTGCCAGCAGGCCCAGCACAGGTGGGGATGGCTGCAGGTACCTGTGCTGGTCTGTGGAAGCAGCCGCGAGTGGGGTCCCGCTCCAGTGTCCCATCCTTGCCCGCATCTGGCAAAGAGCAAATGCAGCCAGAGCTGAGGGGCTGCGGGAGAGGCCGGAGAACACGGCCTAGCCGTGCACGGCCCAGGCAGGGACAGCCCCCGGGTACCCAAAGGACCAGAGCACGGCCAGCAGGGGCAGCCCCAGCCCCTCTTACATCCTGTCTGTGGGGACATCCATAGGGTCAGGTATGGGATGGGGCAAGGGCGGCCACAGGCACCAGCCCAGCGGCCCGGCCCTGCCACTCACCGTCCTGCACTGGCTGCAACTTCTCCGGCTCTGCAGGCTGCTGTGCTGGGGAGGCTGCAGGCCCTTTCTTTTTCTTGCCCCGAAGCACCCTGAACAGCCTGAGCACTCTGCCTGCCATTCCGCTTTTTGGCCTCTAGGGCACCTTTGAGCCAGATGACTTGGAAAAGCTCTGATTTAGGAAGTCCTGCAGTCTGGCCACAAGGCCAGCCGCAGGAGAAATGGCTTGGAAAACCTGGTGGGGCAGTGACCAAAGAGCTGGCTGTGTGGGGCTCCTCACAGCACAGCTCTGGCACGTCCTCTCCTCTCACGTGCACGGAGCACTGTGGCGTTGCTTCGTCACCGCCAGCAGCCACTTCACCACATGTCACAAAGGGCCCTGTTCCATTCCGTTCCATGGTAACCGTGCTGTGCCTTTTCAGCAAGGGCCCTTGGACACGCTGCCAAGTTCTCTGGGGCTACCCCAGCCCTGCCCCAAATGCCTCTGATTGGAACAAATCCATTGCCCCAAGTGTCTAAGACATCCTGGGACACGCCAAGCCCAGCCAAGTGCTCAGGGGAGGGCTCTCCACGGTGCCAGGCCAGCACAGCCCAGCTCACTGCTGGCTCTGGAGCAGAGCAGCTTCCAGCAAGCACGGGGCAAACACATCTTGCCAAGAGTTAAAACTCACCAGATAGGGGAGGTGGCATGAATGTGTGCATCAAGGCCTTTGAATTCACAGCTCCCCAAGACAGCTTTGGGGCACTTGGCTGGACAAACAGGATCCGGCTCAGACCTGTGCTCAAAGGTGGGCAACAAACCCTGCCGCAGGTGCTTGGCTTGGTCTCTGCAGGCCCAGGCAGATGCCAAAGCTGCTCTTCACATCCTTCCCCTGCCCCTCAGCCAAGTGCGAGGACTGAAGGAAACACAGGAAGTCAAATGGAGACACTTGCACCTGTCTCATTGGGGGCTCCTGGGGAAGCAGTTTCCTTGGCAATCAAACCCCTCTCTTCCAAGGGCACTCCCCAAATGTGTACATTTCCTGGGCAACACCAACACACTTAAGTGCGGGGTGCGGAGGTTCATGGGCATCACACCATAACCAATATGATCCAGTGAAGCTAAATTTATTATTCCTAAAAAGACTCTATTTATAATAAATCTCTACTGTCAACGCCTCTCTAGCTAATATATGATTGGTTAATCCTAGCTGTTCACACTTCTAAAATAGAATGCTGATTGGATTATCTAAGTTTTCATGCATCTTGCTGGGGTTGTATGGCCCCCCCATGGCTCACTTTCCCAAGCTTGCTGACAAACTTGCTGAGTCCTGATGACTCTTCTTCTTGCGTCTTCTTCAAGGATATACCGACCCCATTTCTGAATATGTCCATAATTCATTCTTTGTGAACGTGTTCATTCTCCATTATTACAAGCAGGCTGGATTGTGCATCGGCTGAATACGGCCGTTGTCTTGCAAAAACTCCTCCACCTGCAAAATATGTTCAACAGTTCCCCGCTTTTGTTTTTGCACAAGCCAGACTGATTTAAAAGCATGGTCAATTTCTTTTTGCTCACAGCGTAGTAAGCAAAGCACTATTAGCAGAAATGAAAAAAGAATGAAATACAAAGCCAATAATATGTAAGATTATTTATTCATTACATAGCCAAGAATACCTAATACCAAAGCATACTAAGTCCTTGAGCCAGCCTCTTATTTCCCAGGATTTTAGCCACTCATCCAAAGAATTCAAAACAACTGTCAGCTTTATCATCTTCTCCTTAAGCAATGACACTTTCTTGTCCATAGATTCAGAGCGCTCAGAGAGATTCATGCAACACATCCCTTCAAAATCTTCACACCCATCTCTCTGTGCTAGCAACAAAAACACTATTGCAGCCCTATCCTGTAATACAGCGTGGCGTATGCTACCTACATCAGTGGTAAGCTCATTCAGTATTGCAGATGTAATGTTAATTGGTTTGTCTGTCCAACAAGCCAATTGTTTGAATTGTGTAAGGGCCTGTGATGAAGCTACTCCTGGTGTAAAAAGTGATGCCAGTATAACCAAAGGCATATTCTACAATTCTACATTATCCTTACAGTCTGAGCCTAATAGATGCACACTATGTTTTGGACATTGGAATTTGTGCCTGATGTCAAGCATCTGTTGAATGCTAGAGGCAAACAGTGTCAATTTCCCAAAATAGCACAGTCCTTCTCATGTCTCTTTCTCAGGAATCGCAGGCTAAGTTTAATCTCCACAAATGAGAAAAACTCCAGGAGGTGACATCCTTGCAGATTTTGGTTTTAGGGATACAACCATGTCCAATTGGCACAGTCTGCCGTGGTATTGTAATACCAGGAAGAAACAGGAGATATCCAAGTGCCATCATCACCAGGGTTTCCTGATTTCTCCCTAATCAGCTCTTTACCCCTGTGGTACTCATAGAACAAACAGTAATTTCCTGGCACTGATGCCAAAATATCTAATTCCTGTGGTCACTGACTTGTAGTATTTAAACCTTGAACGATTGTAAATGCCTGAATTCCTAACGGATTTCTAGGGATGCTTTGTTTTTCACGCCAAATTTCTGTGATCATCCCATTTTGATTAGTGCACCAATTTGAACAGGCCTTACTTAAGTTGCCATAAATTTGAGCTCTGGTCTAATTTCCCAATTCTTCCATTGAGTCTAAAGGAATTCCAATGAAACAGGTGCCAAATGGATCTGAAGGTGGAGCTAGTGATAGGCAGAAAGATTCCTGCCTTGTTCTGTTACCCTATGTAACCCTCATGTTAGCTCGCTGCTTTATCATGTATACCCCCTGCGTTTCCTTAATCACTCCACTAAGCAACATTGTTAATATTTGCCAGATTGGTGCCATTCTTACCCTTGTGGTCCGTCACGCCTGCGCTTTGCCCAAACTGCTTTAGCTTGTCCTCACGCCAAATCTCTCAAGTGATGTGTTTGTGGTATTTCTATTCTTCCTCTACATTCTGTAGCTAGTATCTTGCTCTCTAGCACAATTTGATTTACTACAGCAATTAAAGCAAGTTTAAACTGCAATTGCGGTAACAATCTTTCTTATATATTTCTATCAAAGATACATCTTAGAGAAAACTCTGATATCTTCTTGAGTTATGCCTTAAAAATTTAGCTAATGCCATTCTCGGGGTACTAGTGTTAAGTGTGTAAGAGCAGTTATTGCATATTAGGTTGATAGGCTTAAATTTTTGCTTTTTTCCTCGGGCCACTACTCAATTATGTTCTTCACAAATTTCTCGCCAAGTTTTTTAGTTACACTTGATACAATGAACCTTAAGCCATGGCTTACATGCACAACTATGCAGATACCAAGAATTTTCTATCTGATTTACAACTTGTGAGGGAAGTGAAGGTCCACGTGGCTGGAATCCAACGAATGCCTTTATCTGTAAGTAAGCACATAGAACTTCTTCCTCTTCATTTCACTGTAGCTGGTCCTTGCCACACCCCTGCTGCTGGACTTTTGAACATGACCTGAATGCCGTCAGGCAATTCCTCCCTTGGATTATGTGTGAGGGCATGATGCACAAGAATAGGTGCATCTTCCCTATCTCCTGTTGTTCCGAGGTAATTAGGCACAAAATTGGCTTTAGCTGTTTTTTCCTCAGGGGATAACCCTGGAGTTTCCCCTTTTTGTTTTTGCAGCATGTCCTTGAACATCTGATGGGCACTCTCAATAATTGCCTGTCCAGTAGGATTGTGAGAAATACCTGTGTCACGTCAAATACCCGATAAATTACAGGAACCTTTGAACCTTAAGGAACACGAAGCAGAACTATTGTCATTCTTAATTGCTAAGCGGATACCTAATATGGCAAAGAAATTGAACAAATATTTCTCAACATGACGTCTCACCTGTTAAGGGAGTAGCCCATAAAACACAAGCATAGGTATCAATGCAAACCTGTACAAATTTTTCCTGACAAAATTCTTTAACATGAGTTATATTCAATTGCCATAACCGCAAGACCTGAGTACCCCTAGGGCTAACACCATGCCTAAACCAATGCCATCTCGTTGACCGGTCAGGACAGGATCACGCAATACTAGAAGCATCAGTAAAGGGAATAGCAAATTGTTTACCTAACATTTCTGCAGATTGATGAAGAAATGCATGGGAAGTTTTGGCCTGTCAGCCTGTGCCACTTCCCTGTCACCTCAGTGCCGCCATGGCCCTCGGCTGCCCCACAGCCCTCAGCCCCAGCAGCAGCTCAGGGTCAGCGTCCCTTCGGCGCCACCGCCCCCTCAGCCCCCTCAGCCCCCTCTGTCTCACCGTCCTTCAGCAGCTCCTCAGGGGACAGGGCCTGGGGCCAGCGGCAGCTCCCACCGCTCCAGGGACAGCCGGGGCTGGAAGTGCTGCTCCGCCCGGCCCGGCCGCCAGCTCGGACCCAGCACAGGGACAGGGGACACAGGGGACACCGGGGCAAAAGCAAGAGGTGAAAAAGGCACCCGAGGAGGGAAAGAGGTAAAAATGCAGCCTGGGCTTACACAGCTCAATCTATGCATCTAAACTTCCACATACCTCTAACTAAATAACTCAGCATATTTCTAGATCTATATCTAAGCATCTAAATTTAAGCATCTAAATGTAGGTGCCTAAATGTAGGCATCTAAATGTAACTCTATTAATGTATAAATGTAGATCTCAAAATCTAGAAATGTAACTAATTCTATCCCATCTAGAACAATAGAGATCAATTTAACTATATAGATGTATATATATGCACATATAAACAGACCTCTGTAAATCTATAAATGCAACTATATGGATATAGGAAGAGAATTGTAGAAATCTATAAATCAATGTGTACACTAAGGGATTCCACCAATCTGATGCTCACAGGCTTTCCCTCTGGTCCTTCTTCCCATGCAGGGCAGCCCTCCTGACAAGGCAGATTAGCTGGAAGTCTGGGAAGCAAAGGGAACACTGGGTCAATATTGGCCTCTCTGCATCATTTGTCCCTTTGGAAGTAACTGTCCTTCTATCAAAGGCTGTAAAAGATGAGCCAAACGGCAAAATCTCACTTGGCAATTTGAAGCCTACTCTTCAAGGAGCCAGACTCCTTCCAAGAGTTTATAACTTCTGAAGTTTTGAAATATCCCAATACACTGAAAGCCCTCAGTGTATTGGGATACTTTCGCAGGGCCAAGGGCCCCCATGAGAGCTTGAAACACAGACAGACCCAGCTGCCACAAAGAAGCCCAGCCTGGTTCTTTCTCTTTGCTGACAGAGACACCTCAGTCCTCACTGAAATGGCTGAAGCTGAAGGTGCTGGCAGCTGAGTTATGAACTAGCACCGCTCCCTGCCATCCACAACCTGCCCTCTGCAGTGAGCCACAGCTCCTCCAAAACAACCACCAGCTCTGGGATGAACAGCTGGGTGACAAATGACCAGCTAATATTGGCTTAGGCATTTATGTGTTAGCTTATGGATGTTGTTAGTGATTATAGGTATTTAGAAATAGCTTCAGTTAGAACTCTTTTAGCTGCTTGTAATATAACAGAATCTTTCAGCTTAAGTTTGCACTGCTTTGCTCATAGAAACAGTAGTGTAATGAATATAATATTGATGCATCACTTATGGAAACAATTGTGTGATGAATGTACTGTGTTATAGACCCTAGCAAAACATAACGGGAAAAAAGGCTTGTGTGTAACTAAAACCAGTGTAAGGCTGTCCACTGACCAACCTGTCCAAGGGATAAAATAATCCTCACACAAGGCAGAGCACCAGAGGACAATTAGAGAATACCATGTGAAATTTAGGGAGAACCTACTAAAGCCTTATCAGAGGAGGTGAAACAGCAGGAAGGAGACACAAGCAGAAAAAAAATATGTTGACATGATGACACGTTGTCATGCAGTAAACCTGAGTGCGAAGCAGTCAAAATAAGGAGTTCCCAAAACATGAGAAAATTCCCAAGAATGCTTGAAAACTTCATGAAACACATGAATATACTTGCCTCTCAGTTAAGTAACACCATAAAGCTAACACTGACACTTAGCACCAGGTGTTGTTTGGGTGTTAGGCCTGAGCACCACAGTGCTGCAATTATTGTGTTTTTTCAACCTATTAGTATTAAACTTTTAATAATTCTAAGCAGTGAATTCTGTTTCTCACAGCTGTGAAGGAAAGAGCTCCCTAACAGGACTGCAGGCAGCACCAGCTTTGCTCAAGGATGCAGACCCAAAGTGCTCTCTCTCTCCTTTAGTTCTCACCAATTTTAAGCGGTGATTTAAGATTTTCATTGAGCTCCTGGATTTGTGACTAATGATTTCCTTGGCCTCAGAGCTTCTGCTGCTTGTATTTTTAATGTATCTCACTACAGCTATCAGCAGAGTGGCACTACATGGATTTAATGCTTGGAGACAAAAAGCTCAGATTTCTACACTGACCTTTTGCTGGGCTTTTCCTCTCTTGCACTCAGGGTTGCCTCCAGAGCACTGACATCCTGCAGCAAACTTATCCACAGACATCAGCACAAAACTGGGACACCTGGCTTGGTGACACAACTGCCACAAGGTCAGGTTTATTCCCTGCTCTCTTGCCCCAGCAGAGGACTCAGTGTCAGAGCCTCTGGAGAAGCGTGGAGGGCAGGGCTCAGGCAGGTTGTGCCCGTGCACGATTTGAACTCAAGGCACCAGGAAGCACCAAGCCTGCAGACAGGAACTCTACCCTTCTCATCTCCCTCACTGCCAGAGGCAGGCTCAGAGCAGCCATCTCACCCCTCTCTAAACCAGTGGGGGCTCTGTCCTTACCAAGCTCCTCGGGCTCCTGGGAATTGTTCCTGCAGCTCTCGGTGCCAGGCAAAGCTCCCTCTGTTGTAGCTCTGTCCATAGGCTCCCCTCCTGAAGACTCAGGGGCAACAATAATATTGCCCTTGAAAGAGAAACAGAAAGGAAGAAACCCTTCTCACCACTTAGACAAAACACCTGGTCCAACAACTCCATGGCTCACACACTTCATCCCTTCTTCCTAACAACTCTGGGCCCCAAAGCCCTTCAACAGTCAGAAAAATTGACTTCTCAAACACAGTCCAAAAGCTGTCAGAGCTGACAGTGTTGAACATGGGGGTGACACTGAACACATGGAATGGCTGCTTAGCAGGAGTCCTGCCAGCTCCTGGCAAAGGGATGTGCTCTTTCCTCCACAGCCCTGAGCACAGCAGTCTCATCCAGGCTGCAGCTTGGCAGAGACAGCATGGGAACACACATCTCTTCCCACAGGGATGCCTAAGAGCAAGGGGAAAGAGCTCTGCAACATGGACAGCAAGACTGGCGAGTTTGCCCAGCTGAGGATTTCCCAGATGGAAACTGGACTGCAGGCAGCAGCTTACTGAGAGGACAAGAAAGCTGCAGCTGCAGCCCAGCCCCAGCCACGTCTCTGGGAGCGCCCACACACACGGTTGGGCTCACACAGCAGCAGCAGCTGCAGCCCAGTCCTTGCTCTGCCTTGGCCTTCCCACCCAAAAGAGGCACAGCCCACATCTGCTGCTGCAACAGAGGCACCTCTGGCATGCCCCTCTCTGCCCGGGACACTGGGCCTTCAGTGCCACTTCTCCAAACACTCTTCTCTTCTTTCCCATCAAACAAAGCCTCTTAGAACCTACAAAGCTTCCACTTCCTCATCACAAATGCTCCTGCATCAGGGGTTCTTCCCAGGAAAAGGAACACCCAAACTTGGCCAACACAGCCTCACACCTTTCCATCCTTACTCATGGATGACATTTTCATTCCCTCTTCTTTAGGAAGTCATGCTTTCCCAGGCAAATCCTTCCTTGTCCATTCACAGCTGAACTCAAGAAGCTTTGCCTTCTCAGCCATGCAACAACATTCACAAGTTCTCAGTCCAGCCCCTTTCTTCCCTGCCCAATGCAGTTGCCCAAGCAGAGGGAGAAAACCTCTCCTCCAGTGTCTCAAGCACCATGTCCAGATCTGGCGGTGGCAATTCCTCTTTCCCAGGAGTATTCCACAGCCAGCTGTGGCTGTCCATGCTGCAGACCCTGCACTGGCAGCTGGAGTGCTGGGGGCTGAAGTGTCTGGCCTGGCTGCAAGAATCCAAACACATTGGTCAGGCTCCACAATGTGTCTTTGGGACACAGAGCTCTACTGCTGCCTTGGATCAAACATCATAGGAAGTACACAGCAACCTCCGTTCCAGAAATGTATTCAGACTTCCCAGGGGATTGAAGGAGTGAGTTCTTCCTCTTAAAAATATTTTTCCGAATTGTCGTGTACATAGATTAAAGCATGGACTTGAAATCTTGTATAGACACACACACAGAGACACACACACACACACAAACACCCTAGAATCACAGCTTTGTGCATCTTCCCAGCAGCTTTGGGATTTGGCTACATTTGGTTTCTCATCACAAAAGACCACAGAAAATGGATTCACCCAGGAAGAGCCCAGATCTGTAGACATGCATGCTAATCTTGTACTGTGAGTTTCTTCTATAAACAGCCTTGAGGGTGAGGCCATATTCTTCAGCTGCAGCTGTTGTGGGGCACACAGAGCTCATTTCAATGGCACGGCTTGATTTGCAGGGCAGACAGTCTTAAACATCTGCAATGTCCCATCAGAGTCCCAGTTTTGCTTCATTCAAAGAAAGAGGAGAGTGCACCTAACACTGACCACTTGTTAGGCAATATCTTTCACCGTGCCCTTGTACCCCTACAGAGAGTCTGTCTACAAAATGCCCAGAACACCCTCCAAATCTGCAGTGAGGACAGGAAAATGAGGCAGAGAATCTTTCTGTTTTCAAGGTCCCCCTTCCTAGGCAACTGGACACTTTCTACCTGCTTCTCACTTGAGATCTACCCATGATAGAGCACTGCAGGAAAACATTTGAAAGGGTCATTAACCAGGAGCTGCTTGGAAAGCAAGGGTAGAAGCTCTTTCCCTCCCTGATGGGCTGCGCGCTGGCAAGTGCTGCTCTGAAGATGTGCAGCTGCTCCTCTCTGGGGAGGCCATGGAAGGGTTGTGATGGTGTCGATGGGTACCAGAGGAACGATGAGCTCAGGTTGGCATTTAAGCTCCATGGGAACAAGCAGAATGAAGAGCTCACAGTGAAGATGAAATCTGCCTGTTCCGGGCTTCTCTGATGAAATGCCAAGAAGTCCAGATGAAGCAAACACCTTCCCCCAAGAAGCTAGGAAAACCTCAGAATCCTGAGCACCTGCACTTAGCCTGGAATGGTGTGGAGGCAGCTCTAAATGCTCAGGTGAGGCAGCACTGAGGTCCTGGTCTGAGAGCGCTGTGTAGCAGTGAGGGAAGGAAAAGGGAAGCAAAGGGAAGGCTGGGTCACTATTGGTCTTTGGGTGTGCTTCCCTTGGCAGCAACTGTACTTCTGTCAGGGAAAACAAAAGCTCCCTGAATTGTTAAAACTGAAAATCATGGACAAAGACTCTCTAATTAGTCAAAGTAAGAAAGTGGTATGTTCATTACGCTGATGGCCGGCACAGGGGAGGGTCATTCCTGAAATCCGTGACTGCTGGCCAGGCTCGGCTCAGCACGGCACAGCACAGCAGGTTCCAGCAGGACAGGGAAGGGCAAGGCAGGCAGGGAGGGGCAGGGCAGGGCACTGGGAGCAGTGACAGGCTCTGTCCCCATGCTGCATCCCATGCCTGGGTAACCATCGGAGACAGAGAGGAAGGACATTGCTCGTGCTTGGCTGGGGAAAGGATGAAAAGCGGGACTTAGAAAACATTAGTTTGGACTCCTTTTTAGCAGACTAGCTGGTTTCATCTCAGCATGTCCTCCTTTCTTTGGCAGAGTTGGCACATTTCTCGTGATTTGGAGTCTGCTACAGCAGCAGGAAGGGGCAGCAATTTTGTCAGCATGGATATCAAAGCCAAAGTGCTGCCCCATGGATGGATGTTGCTTTCTTCAAAGCATTTCTGGCCTAGAGTTGTAGTGAACTGACACTGGTGTCTTCCCAAATGGCGTTACTATTTTCTTTGTTCAGGAATCACCTTTTTTCTTTTCTTCCCCTCATCTGGGGAGAGCTCCAATGCAAATGCCTCCTGCAGCCAACTCCTGTCACTGTAGACTGACAAAGGAAATCTTGCAATGGAGAGAGACTCCCTAGAGCTGCTGTGGGGAGCTGAAGGGGGAAGCTTTGTCCCTTAGTCTTGAAGTCTTGTTGGGGAGCTGCTTGTGCTCTGGGGGACGGACACCAATGATGTTTATGCAAGCCTTGCAGGTTCATTCCTGAGCTTCCTGACACAGCACAGAGACTTTGGGGTTGTCATATTGGTAAACCAATTTCAGTCTCGTCACTTCTTGAAATGCTTCAATTATCCTTTTTTTTGCTTTTCTGCAGAAATGTTGTCATCATCTATTCCTTCCAGAGGGTCTTTTCCTACTTTTTGGAGAATTCCCTTTTCTGCCCTCCCAGATCAGGCCAATTCCCAGGGCTCCTTCCCAAACTGAGGTGCAGCCCATGGCCTCCACTCTCCAGCTGGAACAGAAGGAAGCACAGAGTTTGCTGTTGTGGGAGAGGAGCTTCTCGTTCCTGCCTGCTTTCCCTTGGGGACATGTTGGTGTGTTCTCATTTGATAAAGGCAGGTTTAAACTCTGAAGCAGTTGTGTTTCAAACTGCTCCCTCCTTGAGCTCTTCTGCGGGTATCGTTGGACAAAAGGCCTCTTGGTGGGAGCTCCCTGTGGAAGCTCATGGAAGGAGGTTGATATTTCAGGGTTGTGACTGCTGAAAGCAGCTGGTTTTTGGAGATGTCCAGAATTGGGAGTGGCTCCTTTTCTCACCTGCCTGCAGAAAAGGAAGTTGTAAAGTGGGAATTTCATTTGCAGAGATGGCCGCCAGGGGTGTTTGCCAAGAGATGGGCTGGCAGAGAGGCAGGTCTCGTGCTAAACTGGCTGTGTGTTTGTTTTGATATTGGGGAGGGTCAGAGAGGCAGACACAGACACCAGCTGAAGGAACAGTGTAATTTACTGTAATGCAAAAGTGCAAAAAAGAGTCAGAAAAGAATAAGCTAAGCAATGAACCTCAGCATTCTTACAAAAGGGTGCCTCTGGTGATTAAGGAAGATACATCACCAGGTACCCCAATGGTTTCCCCTTCATCCAGAGCTGCACATCAGCTGGGGGAAGCTGTCCCCGCCAAGCCCTGCAGAGCCACGGCCAAGAACCGGGAAATGCTGCGGTGCCTCCACCTTTGCCAGCCACGAGGCTCCCGAGTGCGCTGTGAGAGTAGCCCGGCTCTGATTGTGCTGGACGAGCAATGTGCCAGAGCTTCTGCTGGGGCACAGCTGGTTTCATTCTCCTCTTGGTCTTCTCCTCAAGCCTGCCCAGGGCTTAAGGAGGAACCAAGGCCAGGTGTGGCCTTGTCCATTTTCCTCATGCAGAAAGATGCAGACATGCTTCACCAGTGAATGGAGGCAACAATATTTTTGACAGTAATACTTGGTTAAGGAGCAGATGCATAGAACATTGGGTTGGAAAGATCATCTAGCGGGCAGCTTTGGCTCAGGTCCGGTTGTGGAGGCTTCAGTCAGGGTCTGGTGTTCAGGCCTTAGTCCTTTGGTATTTTGCGGTGCACATCAATGCTGTGCAGAGCTGGAAACAAACAAGTCTGTCTTTAGCATATTTGAGACAGGGAACAGGATTAGCCCTGCAAGGCCAGGCTAGGGCCAAGAGCAGAAGGCCAGCACCCTGCTTTTGCCCACAGGCAGCCCTGCAGAGCAAGCAGCCACTCCTGCCCAGGGGCTGAGGTGCCCAAAGGTGCCTCCCCGCTGTGCAGCTCTGCAGAGCCCGCGGAGCGCAGGGTCCTGGGCAGCCAGGGCAGCCCGGCTGCCTTGGAGCACAAGGAGTGGCCCAGAGAGAAGCTGCTGCCCTTTGCTTTGGAACTGTTCCTCAGAGTCTTGTCATTCATCCACAGTGTCTGATGTGTTTTCTTTTCCTCTCTCATATTTAACACAGCTTTTTGAGAGAATTGACTGAAGTGGCTTCTGCTTCTGGTGGTGGTGCTTTTGTCTGCAGGTGAGGGCAGGTGATTTGAACCAAGGATGGAGTCCATTGTTAACATCCCAGCTTTGCCAAGTCAAGAAAACCATTCACAATTGGGCAGCCAATGCTAAGCAATTTTCCTACTTTTGGAAAACTCAAATCTTAACAAATCCAAGAGCCACCTTAAGAAATTCAAGAGATTTTCCTCCATGTGGATACCAGCAGTGCCATGTTGCCAGTGTTTTCCACCCCGTTGCTGTGTCCTTGGTGGTTTTAATTCTTCCTCAGTGCCCAGTGAGAATGAAATGACCTGTGATCATGTTTTTTGAGAGCTCTGTGTTGTTTGTTGGCACATGAGTGTTCATGACAAGCTGGACACACCAGTCGTGGCTCTGTTGAGTTAAATTCATCCCAATTTTGTGCAAACAGCAGCCCCGAGATGCTGAGAAGAGCAAGCGCAGTGGGTGGGTGTGCATGCACATGCCTGGGGGCTGACTGCTGTGTGGGCAGAAGGTTTTGCACTGTTGTAATTCTTCACTCTCCCAAGCTGGAGGAAGAATCCAAATCTTTATTAAATTAAAATATAGAAATCTATATGAAATGAAAAAATATCAAAATGAATGAAACAATACCTATTAATTTATCATGGATGTAATTTCACATCTATATACTATTGCCGGCCGGGGGTCTCTGTACAAATCACGAACGCGACGGGACTGCTGAGGAACGCGCCTCAAGCTGTTTGTTTTCCAGCATCAGTCTCATTACTTGGTTATGACTATGGGAAGATGCCACCAGCTGACATCTGTGGCAGCAGGCAATGAACTTAATGGCACAGCTTACTTGAAAAATTTTTTGACCAATCACACAAAGCAGAAGCATACTGAGAGTAGTTCTATCCAACCACTATAAGCACACGTACCTTTTGTTAAAACAGTGCTTGCTTCTTTTGAATACAATACCTGCTTGCAAGCCTTAAAACACAATGCACTGAGCTCCATTATTAAGCTGAGAAGTTCCTAATATCTTGCTAGAGATACTTTTTTGAAGGTTAGCGAGTTATTCTAGCCAAGCACAAACACACAGGCCATTTTTCTATTTCTCCTTACTTTTCTACTTCTAAAACTCTTGTGCTGACAAATCCTATGGCTGCTGCTTAGCTCCAACCGCAGTTCTGCTTTCTCTGAGGTCTGCCTTTTGTTGCTTTCCCAAAACCCCCTGATTTGAAGGATTCCCACAATTCCCCCTCTCAGTACAACTAAACAGAAACCTTCGTATCCGTGTCATTTATTAACTACCTTGCATTTTATAGCTTTACTATAGTATACCTGCTTATTACTTGCTTAAAGCATCCTTTTTGCTCACATTAAGCCTTGCTATATTCCAACACAGCAATTTTAATGCTTTGAAAGTCCAGTCAGTTCAAAGGGCAAAAGTCATGTCAGATAGCAATTACAAGTCATTGTTCCAAAAAAGTCTCACCTGTTCCAAGGTCTTAATTCAAATCCTCCCTCCATGTCTAGACCTTCATCCACCATCTGTGTGAGATTTTGAGAATTCTCTGTGAATCCATTTCCTACCTCTCTCTCTTGAGTGATTAAAACGTCTTTGATCATGTTGTCCATCATTTGTCACACACACCAATGTATGCAAGGTATTACTACTAGTACCACTACCAAAACACCCAATCCATAGAGACCTATTCTACAAAGTTCCCCTTAGCCAAGGTGCAAAGCTCCATCCTTGGAACAAATCATTTAACCACGACCCACCATCTTCTTTTTTTGGAACAGTCAAATCTTTCAGCTTTTGTATGCTTCTCTGGATTGATTCAGAGTGATCAGACAGGTTCATGCAACACAATCCTTCAAATTCCACACAACCACATCCATGTGCCAGTAAAAGAAAATCAATTGCTGCTCTGTTCTGTAAGGTCGCATGTCTGACAACATTAACATCAGTCATCATGTCACTAATTGCAATGCAAGTAGCACTGTCTTCTTTCTCCAGCCAACACCCCAATCGCTATAATGGTTTCAATGCCTCACCCGAGGCAAGTGGATGTAGAAATTAATTTGATGTAACTCATTTTGCCGGGCCCTAGGGTCTGGAATTGCTATTACACTTTTTTTTATAATGATGGGCAAATCTTTTTCCTCTGTGTTTTCTCTTGAGGCTTTTTTAACGATAGGTGCCATCACAGTGAGTTGTCTGATGCTACACGGGCCACCTTTAATTTTTGAGGAATTGCCTGCCAGGCTCTACCTCCACAAATGAGCCAATTTTCTGTTACTAATTGTCGTGGGGACTCATCTAGGTCATCTACTTGTCAGCAGTTTCACCCTTAGGGGACACTGGGGTAGTACAATTGCACCACAAACTTGAGTATCTGTCCACAGGATGATGGGGAGTAACATTTAACTGTGGATCTCCCTGGTACTGAAACTCAGCACAAAATTCCATTAGAAATGAGCCAAGAATTCCAATTCTTGAGGTTCAGAAGGTGCTCTAAGAAGATCAGGGGCCTAATGATGCCAGCTGGTTATGGGATTGGTCTCGTTGGAAGCCACACACCAATATTTGTCACGATTGGGTATTGGCCATTCCTTGGCTGGCACTGGCACACCGACCAAACAGGTCACCAAGGGTTTGTCTGGGCTCAATTGGTCAAACATATGGTGTCTGAGCCTGCTGACTTGGCTAAAGCAAGGTAACCATTCATTTTTGGTTGATCTACACGCATATATGCACTGCAAAAGCAAGCAAGCAAAACCAACAAGCGCCAGCATATCATTTGATCAAACTCCATGTTTCTGTTCAGCTGCTTTTTGGCAAAAGCTTCCCCATCTCTTTCAGTTCTCAAGCAAATCTTTTAGCACTTGTTCAGGGACTGGCCAACTATAGGGCACTACACTGTCCATCTGACCTTCAGTTTTTACAAATTTGGATATCTTAAAATTCTTTTGAACAAAACGGACACCATGCTTTTGCTGAAAGAGCTCTATGATACAAACCATTTTCACAGTCTAAAGATCAACAATGAAACTCAAGATTTGTAGCTTTCACAGGTTGAACAGGGAACGTCTGGCATGAACCGTAGTTTCTTGGTGCGCCTCACATCTCCGTGCTCATTTCCCTGCTGGTGGAATTGTCGGTGCGCTCTTGTGTATGAGACGGTTTCACGTCCTTCGCGGGGACCCACTTAGGTCTGGCACCTGTGCAAATAAATACAAGCATACCCTTTGCCCCAAGTGATTAGTGCAAATGGTCCTTCAATTTCTCCTAACTCAAGGTTTCTAATCAAAACTGGAGGATTTTCTTTCAGTTTTGCCTGTGTGCTGTTTGAAAAGTGCCTCAAAATTGGAGGATTAGGTCCTACAAATTATCTATTCAAACTATAAAGACATCTAAAGCTTTGCTCTACCTTATCAGAGGTGTTGCTTGGGGAACTCCTCTTTTTTTTTACCGAGAATGGGTTTTGGAGTGTGGTGCATCCTTTCAACAATTGCCTGACCTGTGTGGGAATAGGGAATTCCAAAAGTGTGGCAAACACTCCAGTCCATCAGAAATGTCACCAATTTTTGAGCTCTGCATGTGTGGCCATTTGTCAGTTTTTGCCTTGTGGTGGATCAGTTTGGCGAGCTCTGGACCCCAGTGACACTGACAAGGACAAAAGCAAAAGACGAGAGGCGCTCTTTCTTCTCGGGACCAAAGTCCCACAGCTTTAATGGAGAACAACTCCAGGAGAGAAAGGGAGCATCCAGGAGAGGGATGAGGATGTCCAGGAGAGGAAGGAGAGCGTCCACCTCGTGGCAGGAGATTTGTAACCCTGGGGGAGGGGGGGCGGTAGAAAGGAACTACCATAGGTCAACATATGTAAATCACTACACTGTAGTTTTCTGCATAAATTGCTGCACTTGTTGCAAACAAAATCCTAAAATCTCCCCAAACACAACCATACAGTCCCAAATGATCACAATGAGGGAGAAAAACCACTCAACCCCCCTGTATACCCAGGCACCAGGTGTCACAAGGAGTACAAGCCCCTGCAATTACAAAGTTCACACACACAAGCTCACTGGGAAAGGAGTATACCTTTATGAGGGGACAGAGTGCTCGCTTTTCTCAACACAACAAACACCATAAATCACAACAACATCCACCTACATCATCTTCCTCAAACATTCACACACTGAAAACACAACCACAATTACGACACACAGGAAAAATTGCAGCAACAAAACAGCATTTGCTCAATTCACCCCCAGAATTTCTAGCAGGTCCTTCTTGATACAGCAAATCCTTTCTGCCGGCAGCCAGACCCAAACTCAAACTGTACAGGCGTACGTTGTGCGCAGGACATCTCTGTGTGACTTAGGAACAGCCATTCCCCTGCGTTTGCCTTACGGGTTACTTTATACAGAGTTAAACATTCCCTTTCTCCACAGTCCCAGCAGTCTTGTCTGTCCCCCACGAGGAACAGCCCAGAGCCGAGGTGCCTCAAGGAAAGGAATGTCCTGGCAGCACCCAGAGACGTCCACAGCACAGTTGTTCTCGCTGGAGCAGAGAAGCGTTCCTGCCTCGGTCACCAAATGAGGTGTGGAATAGAACTCGCCACAGCTGAAGTTAGAAGGTGGTGTGTTTATTACAACGCCAGGCACAGGAGGAGTTGTCTCTTAAAGACATGTGTGAAGAATCACTGGTTCTCTACTCATCTAAAATGAGTACACATTCATATAATTCCCCAAAAATCAAACACATATTCATTAGGTAACACTGCGTACCTCCCTCTGCACTAAAATGTATTATAATTGAGTCCAAAGTTCCTTCACATTTTTGCAGTCTTTCACTTCAAATGGCTTGGTGGGTTTTAAAGTGGGGAATGGTGTCCTTCTGATGAAGGCCAAGACGTCTTCCTCAATTTGACCTCTTTACTTATGACCTGATGGCAGGCTTTTGCACCCCTTGCCTATAGCTGAAGTTTTGGGGCCCAGGTGCAGGCTCTGGTCCTCTTCTTTGTCACAAAGAAATCTGTATCCCATCCTGCTTCTTTAAACATAGTAAAGACAGGCAAGGGATATATTACCCTAGCCTTAACTACCTTACCTGCGAAAAATTAACTATCCCTTCTTATTTCTACTCTTCTTGCTATACTCTTTCCTCCTAACTAAACCTTGCTAAAATTTTAACTCTTCCAGTTCTTTCAAATCCTTCATTCATTGGCCTCATCTCACATGCCAACCATGTGTGAGCCGATGCTGTAACTGGGAAATTCCACTCCTGAGCAGGAGATATAGGGCCTGGTTCTGAGCTGGAAGGGTGAGAAGGATGAGATGCACACCATTTTCATCCAGGGGATGTCCTGAAAGTGCACTGCCTACCTTCCTCTGCTGCCGAGCACCATGCTCCACCTCCTGCTCCGCAGATTTTTAGGAATCCAAGGGGTTGCTGGGTATTATTTGCTATTGCAACTATTAGAATGACTTTGCTTTGCAAGCCCCATTTTGTCCTGGGTGCTTTTGTGCATGGGGCTTCTCCTGAACCTGTGACAAAGGCCAGCAGGGACCTACAGGACACTCCTATACTCATGCCAGTAAATTCTGAGAAGTGCTTTAAGTATCAGTAAGTCAAAAGGTATCAATCAGTAAATCAAATAATTTGGGGGAATAATTAGCCTCTGAGTTTTAGCAAAGTATTGAAAATGTCTTAGATCCATGGATACACACTAGTAAGTGAGATTGCTGGGTGTGCACGTATCAGGGAAGTGATTCCTCCCACACCCAGTGCTGAGATCAAGTATTGTCTCTCTTCTAACCCAGAGCTGGCAGCAGGGATCAGGCCCTGTTTGGTAACGTTCATTTTGAAGACTTCTGTTGAGCAGGTAAGAATGGTCCAAATGAAATCTTTTCCAGCTGCTTCCCTCTGGATCACCTGTTTGAGGGTTAAGATTCTGTGCTGCAGGTGTCCTGGGTATGTGCAGAGCAGTGCAGCCCCAGAAACCCCTCGGCTTGCCCAACAGTTGTCAAGCCTTGTTGCCAGGTGTGCCCAGCTCAGGCAGGAGAAAGAGCCCGCAGCGCAGTGGGAACCGTGCCCTGCCCAGCCGGGGCTCTCTGGCAGCAGCAGCAGCAGCGCCAGCACCGTTCAGCCTGCTCCTGCCTTGGCTTCCCCTGGCACACAGAAGCCTCTGGAAATCAGCACCGCCAGCGGCGTTCCCAGCTTGGAGCAGCTGCTGCTGGCGGGCAGATGCTGCCACTTCGACTGCTTCCAAAGGGGAAGAAAGGCAGAGATGTACATGCACCAGAGCCCTGGGCATGTCCAAGAAAGGGGCAAATAGATGGGGAGATTTGTTAGGAAAGATTTCAGTTGTGATGCCAACAGTGCCTTCTCTCCTGGTTCTGTGTGTTCTAGATGAGTAATGCAAGGGTTGGCTCTGACAATTAAGAAGTAGATGTTATGTGGATGTTCAAATGTGTAGTGATGATATTGTAATATATCCTCCCACGGTCCTCTTTCTCCTCCCCTTTGTAATTGCCTTGGTAGTCACGGCATTTTTGGAGGGTTGGCTTGTGACCAGCAGGCAGGGGGAAACAAGACCAGACCTCCAGTCAAGGTGCAACAAAGTAATCTCTACCAATGGACAGCAGAGAAAAAGTTGACTGACAACTTTTGGAGGGGCTAAGGGTGCAAAAGGCCGAGCATCCTTTTTGTAGATGAGCACATGGCTGCTATTCATGGAGACTCTCAATGCTGCAATTTTTCCTTATTCATTCCTTTGTTATTGTTCAATATACCTTTAATATGTTAAAAATGAGAGTCATTTCTCACATGTGCGGTACAGTGGGCCATTCTCTTGGTCTGGTTTCCTTTGCTGGTGTCCCATCTGAGTGCTCAGCTGGGGCACAGGCTGTAGGTGCTTGGGGCACTCCTGGAGTTCCTCTTGGATGCCCTGAACAACAGGGTTTGGCCCATGAGGGGAATTTGTGCTGCTTTGTGACAGAGGAGAACTTCCCAGGCTCTTTTGTGTTTGCTGTAGGGAAGGTTGGGTATTGCTTGGCATAAACTCACAGACCAACACAGAGCTGTTCCTTTGTGATGTCAGGGCATGGTTGCCACACTGTCGTAGTGACATCAGAAGGTTGCCTTGGTGCACAGAAGTGAGTGGGCTCTGAGTGTCAGAGCAGCCCAAGGCCTTGCTCTGATCAAGAGAACCCTCCTGGTTGTCGCCTTTGTCAGTAGGCAGCTGCCCACTGAGAAGAACCGTGTTTTTTCTTAGTGTTGTGGCAAACTTGCACAACATTGGAACAATGTTTCACCATTCAGCCACCGAAGCTTTTGCTGCCTATGGGGTTTCCTTTTCTGTCTATTATGTTACACACTTCACCTGTAAGTAGAGGTTTCCCTTCTGCTTAGGTTAGGGTGTAACCTAACCTGGCTTTTCTATGTCTTCCTGCTTTTTCCTAGTGACTGAGTGTCTGATTTTGAAACAGAAAGAGCATTAGGATGCCACTGCTTTGGTAAAGCTCCTGCCAAGGCGCCCAGCTAAAAAGGGGGTGTCTGTAGCCACAGGGGCAGCATTTGCAAGGGAACCTGCAGGGGTTCTGTTCCCTCCACAGGAGAGTCTGTGGCAGCAGAGTCTGTCATTTCCTCAGTTTGCTGGGACAAACAAGACACCTTTGAAAATGCAGACTGGCAGACCTTCTTGGAAGGCCTTCTTAAAACTCTGCAATTGTTCCCAGAATTCAGGGAAAGCTTCTTTCTTTCAACAGTTTCTCTTGAAAGGATCTGACTGTCTAACTTGACCCTTTACTGAGTGCTAAAACCGTGATCTTCCCTTTGCAATGAAATGCAAACTCCAGAGCAGTGAGTGTCTGCTACTGAATCCTGGAGCTGCTGCTGTGCTGTTTCACAACGAAGTGCCAGAGCTCAGGGGGATTTTTAGGGAAGATTTTCTGGGCAAGCATTTCCAGCAAGTTAATGAGAATTGGTGCATGCAACTGAGTTTTTAAAAAAAAAAGTACCCAAAGGAAAGGATTTCAGAAGCTCTTTATGTGCTTAGTAGAACAGGAGCATTGAGTATTAAGGAACAATTTGCATTTTCTTGGTCATGTTTGTAGTCATTTACTGGCAAAAGAGACCAAAGTGTAGGCACAACCAAGATTATTGACCTGATCTCTTGCTGGCTGTGGGAGTGAAATGTGTCTCCTGGAGGGATGTTATGAAATGGGAAATTATCTCTGTTTGGGTTGACTTGTTCTGTGGGACTCAGCAGCCCAGGATGTCTTCTCACAGCATCTGGTTCATTTTCCCTTCCCACTACAGGTCACCTGAAGTGTGTATGCAGAGGTGCTGATCATGAGGTGAATGAGAAAGGAATATTTCATGTTCCTGATGTTTAATCATTGTAGAGGAAGCTGTGAGCTTGGCCAGTGGCAATAGAGTGCAGAGGGCAAGCTAGGAAGGCTGAAAGAAAATCCATGTTTATGCCTGAAAGAAAACAAAATCAAAGGCACAAGTGTTAATTTATTAATTTCCATCTCAGAGCTTTGAAGAACTAGAAATCAAGTCTTACAGAGAGAACGGTGTTTCCTACAGCATAGAGGGTGGAGTATTTAACTGTAAGCAAATTACTGTACAGCTGAATTACACCACTGAATTTAAGTCACAGTACCTTAGAATTCTATTCCTAACAAATCTTATAATATCTACATAAAAGATGCAGTTGCAGAACAGGAAGGCCATCTTGCAATGGTGCCTGCAGTATCTGAAGTGAAATGGGCACCTTTGTGGCTGGGGAGCTGCGTGGGCCAAAAGGATGCAGGGCTGGCGGCCTTGAGCAGCTGAAGATGAGGCAGCGGGTGGCCAGGGGGCCAAGGAGGCCAAGGGCATGGTGGCTGTTCCAGCAGCAGTGGGGCAGCAGGAGCAGGGCAGTGAGCGTGGCCCTGTGCTGGGCAGCGCTGCGGCCACAGCTGGAGTGCTGTGTGTACTTGTGGGCCCTGGGGAGCAGAAAGTCATGGAGGGGCTGCAGCGTGTGCACAGAAGGACAGGGGAGCTGGGCAAGGGGGTGCAGCACAAGGCCAGGGAGGAGGTGCTGAGGGAGCTTTAGCCTCGACAGTGGGAGCCTCTGGAGGGGTCTTCAGCATCTCCACAATGCATCCAAATATTTAGCCATGTTCAGACTGGACTTTCCCTCCCTTTTTGTTAGTTTGTACTTTACTTGGAGGAGGAGACCTATTCATTTTCTCTTTCTCCCAACTAAGGTTCTTTCCGCAATTATTTCTTGCCCTGATACAGCACTGGGAATGGTTCTGCTCAAAGTATTTTTTCCAAGGTATCACTTCTAGGGAATGCAGTATTTTTGTGAGAGAACACATCATTCTGTGCAGGGACCTTGGTGCAGAAGGAGCTGTTATGTTTCTAGGCCAGCCAGCATGGCCTTACAGATCACCTTAAAATTAGCAGTGCCCGTGCCTTTCTGCAGCCCTGGGAATCAGTGTGTGTTGTATTTGGGAATTGAGCATGAGATCAATGCCCTTGCATTCCAGCTGCTCCTCAGAGATCACAGAAGTGGGAGGGGCTGGGCTGCAGTTTGGATTCCAGGCACTTCAGCACCATCAGTGTGCTCTTGTCCAAGACAAGACCTTGGCCGAGCACAGATGCACAAAGAGTGCAATTCCCAGTGCAGTGCTCTGGGTCTGATTGCATTCCATAAGGACCCACATGCTCCAGATTCCTGTAGAAATCCAACCGAAAATCCTTCATTTTTTGCCTCACAATTGTCATGAATAAAGACTACCGAAGGGTTAAAACTGTTGAGCCAGTTGGGAAAGAAAGTCTCATGCTTATCTAGTGTGTTCACAGGTGATCTTTGCAGAACATGCCATACTGTACTCGAAGGGGGCATGCTGCCCTTTTCTGGACAATTGAACTGGACTTTCTTCCAAACTCCTGAGCTAGCTGGACTGAGCTCTGGGGTGGCTCCCCCCTGCTCCATGAGAAGACCCCGCTTGCCTGTCTTCAACCACCGTGACAGAGCAACAGAGATGCGAATCCCCTCATCAAGGAACCAAGAACCCCTTTGGCACCCCCATGGCACCCCCATGGCACCCCCCTGGCAACCTCCTTCCAGAGACTGGGACTGTACTCCCTCCCAACGCAGGGAGGGGGAAAAACCTAACGTACCTGTGAGCATTCGGCCATGAATACAATGGAACTGTCTCACCCCCTCCTCCTCTTCCTATTCTTCTCCCCTCCATGGAAACCTAATTTCAGCCACCCTTCCCCCAACCAAGAACAGTATATGTATTGGGGTTCGGTTCGACTGCTCTTGGAGTACTCCCCAAGATGTGTACCAGCGAGTTTCGGCGGCGGGACCCTGAAGACATCATGTTTTGGTAGCTATACCCCATTCCCTGACCTTCTTTCCTCCCTTTTTCCTTGTCCTACCCTTCTCTTCCCCGGATCCCCTAACCAAATGCATATTTAGCTGTGGTTATCATCAATAAAATTGCATTTTGTTGATTTGTTACTGCAAAACCCCTGTGCCTTTGTTGGTTATTTTTGCACCCAAAAATCATTCGTCACCCGTTCATTTCGGGCGGACCACCACAATTCCCCAAGTGTGTGGGTTACTGAAGCAACAGGAAACCAATCTCAGGACTGCAGCTGATCATGGCAAGGGCCACCAAGTCTTGAACTGTGCAGCAACAGAGGACAGTAAAGAGAGATCATAGTAGTGAGATCTCTCTCTCTAACTTTCTTCCTATCTATCTACCTACCTACCTATCTCTCTATCTATCTATTCATGTAACATTTACATAATTGAATCTTCCTGGCTCTGGTCCAAGGCAGTTGGAGGTGCAAAGCTCACCTAAAGCCGCATCCCTTTCAGGAGAGGATTAGAGACATGTTCTCTCAACTGATTCTGAGCAGGCAGAGATGTTTCCCCCTCCAGATCTGGTGGTTTTTTCCCCCAGAGTGGTTTTCCTCTTTCAGTTGTTTTCCTCCTCCTTCTTGTGCCCTGAAGTCCCCAGTTAATTCTTTAAATTTCCACCTCTCCTAGAGAGGTGGAACAATTCCATGTTTAGGTGGTGTTTGGTGACTCTGGTCATACGTGCCGTGCATTACATGACGCATGGTTTCCTTCCCTGGCATCCCCAGGCCTGTGTAAGTGCATTCGTGCATGGGGCCTTAGGGGAGTCTCTGTTTCTGCTGGTCAGAATTCTCAGTTGACAAAAGAGGGAGAAGAAACACCTTGGTCCTCCTGCATATACTGAGGTGGCCATAGAGGCTCTGTGACCTCCATCAGAGATCTTTGCACGCATCCTCATCTCTTGAATGACCAGGTTTTCTAACAAGAGTGTGGATGTCAAAAAGGCAGGAAGGCTGGTGCAGGCCTGAAGAGAACTCCAGAAGTTTCACTCACAAGGAGTGAGCTCACCCAGGAAGCCACCTGCAGAGCCACGATGGAGCTGTGGGACAGGGCAGGATGTCAGTCACTATGGAAAGACAAACAGGACATGGCACAAGCAGAGGGAGGCCCTCACCAGACCCTTGAGAAATGCCACACCTTCCCTGTCAGCTGCCTGAGAGGCTCTTGCAGCTTCAGTCCCAGATGGCCCCTGATTGTAGGGCCAGGGTCACTTTGGAATCTGTGCCTCCCCTTGAACAGAGAATGACCCAGCAGAGCAGCAGCACAGTGCTTTGGGAACGTGTGAGCCCAGCAGTCTTTGGGTCTTGGCCCACAAAGGTCATATGGGAAGCTGAAACCCATCTTCTCTTGCTTTCTGTGCAGGTGCTTCTAGAGAGAGAGCAGGAGCAGAGTGCTTCATCAGAGATGCCATGCCAGACTCAGGGAGAGCTGTTCCCAGCCCGAAAGCAGGAAGAGCAGCTCGGGCAGCAGGTGGAAGTGCCACAGGAGAAAGGCCAGGTAAGCCTGACTGGCCAGGGCACAGAGGGAAGGGCAGGAAGAAGGGCATAAACCACAGCTCTTGGTTTATGCCCTGAGGAGGCCAGGAATCCCACAGGCACTGGAAGCACAGAGCCTTGGAATCTGCAGAGATCAGCCCTGGGACAGGAGGTTTGCAATGGAGGCAGATGTGGGTAGAAAAGCAGAAAGAAGTGGCTGAATCAATGTGATTTTGAGGCTGCCAATAAAAAAAAAGCTGAGCCTGATGGCAGCTCCCAGTCACTTGCTCTGCTTTTTTGTGTACAGAAGATCAAGGCAGAGCCACAAGCAGAGCTGCCTGAAGCTCAGAGTGACATGGCAGTGAAGGGGAGGAACAAGGAAGACATGAGAGGAATTCAAGAGAAGAATCTCGATCAGCAGAGGGGCGATCAACACAATCAGGTGAGTGAAAGAGTGGCAGCCACTCCTCTCATGAAACATCCTCTCACTTGCTTTTTAGAGAAAGAACATGAAGGAACAGCTTGATGCAGAGCTTCAGATAGCTCACAGTATGGTCAAGGCAAGGCAGAAGCGGCTGGAGGAAGAAATGAAAATCATCAGACAGAAACTTAATCGCTTCCATCAGTCTCTGCAAAAGCAAGTGTATGAAAGAGGGATGCAGTCACTGCAGTCACCAAAGTGGTGTTTTCTGCCCTTCTTGCCTTTCCACTCAGAGCAGCAGCGAGTAGGGTGATGCCTCTGAGTGCCATCCTGCTCTAGTGTGTATCACAGTCACTCTGAAGGACATTCCCTGCTGTGCTGAATCTCAACTGCGGCCTGGACAGTGAAACTTGTCCTTTGGCCTTTGGGCCAGCAGTCATCCAAATTGATTCCTGCTGGCCTGTTCCTGCTCCCCTTGTTTCTGGAGGTGTTTTTACAGCTGAATGTGGTGACCCAGATGGAGGATTGAAACAAGCTGTTGTATCCCCTGTCAATCTGTACTTTCCCTTTCCTCACAGTCGATGACTCCTGGCTGACAGGGACAAGCTGCAGTGTCTGACTGCTTTGTTCTGTTTGACTTGAGCTGCAAGTGCTGACTTCTCACAGGGCAGCCTGCACAGACTTCTGAGAATGTCTGGCAGTGAAGGACCCCAAGTTAGGAGTGAGGCACAGGAACAGTGCCCACCAGAAATGCTCCAGGTCCAGCTCATCATGGGCTCTGAACCTGCTGCTGCAGCAGCATCACCTCGAGGAAGCTCTTCTGTGACACCTGGGAACTCGAGCTCGGGCAGTTTGTTCATCTCCCTGGAACAGCAGACTGAGGAGAAGTACCTGGAGATGCTGGGTACGTCTGAGCTGTTTCTTGTCTCAGGGACAGTGTGCTGTGTGCAGGTGCCAGCAGAGCTGTACCAAATGCTCCTCCTGAGTTTGGTGCCACAGGGCCATTTAGGACTTCCCAGAGGAAGCGCTGTGCTCCGAGGCAGCGAGAGAGCGCTCTGGGTGTTCCTGCTGCCTCTGAGGGCACCTTGGACTGGCTTGGGTTTGCCTGAGCTTCCCTCTCTGCTGAAGGCTGAAGCAGGGATTGTTCTTGCATCAGCAGAAGGCTGTGACCTAGCAAATCATCTAGAAGTGCTGTGTGCTAGTGGCCAAACTGAACAGAATTTTTAGCTTCCTAATTCTCCTTAGACTCTCGAATTCGAACCAGTCATCAGCGCAAAAAAACTTCAGAGAAATGGACTGGCTTTAGAGTTTTGTCTTTTTGATTGGGGATTATTTTTTGGGGGGGGGGGGGAGGGTGGGGTTGTTTTTGTGCTGTTTATTTTTGGTGAGGTTTTTTTGCTGTGTTTTTCTCCATCCAGAAGGAGCCCTTCTGCCCCACATCTTACTGATGTCATTTTTATGACTGTTACCACTACTACATCTGCAGTTTATTTTCATGACAATTCTATAGTTTTGTCAATAAGAGAATACTATCTTTTTGTCAATAAGAACTAGTTAGAAAGAAGTTCAGGTTAAAGGGCAAATAGAGAGCACAAGGTGTTTTCCATGTGCTCCCAAAGAAAAAATAAGTATCTTCATAACAACTTTTATTTAGTCTTCTAGTTTTATGCTTCTCAAGGTGTGTCCAAGAGACACATCCAAGTGGAAAGATCAGATAAACTGTACTGCAGGCGTTTCTCAGGAGAGAGCCTCCAGCCCAGCCATGGTATA
Source organism: Melozone crissalis (assembly GCF_028551555.1). NCBI lineage: Eukaryota > Metazoa > Chordata > Aves > Passeriformes > Passerellidae > Melozone > Melozone crissalis. The sequence goes on along the minus strand of NW_026535783.1, from coordinate 11,877,464 downwards.
TTCCTCAGATTCATGGCATTTTCCATACCCGATTCCCACTCTTTGCCACGACTGTTAAAATCCTACGCATTGGCCCAAGCCCTGCTCAGATCAGTCTCGAGGAAAACACATCAAGTCCCCTGTGATTCTGCAGCACAACCCAATGAATCTGCTTCTTGCCCATAACAGCTGCCAGTGCTGTGCTCTCAGGTAAGACCTGGTAGAGTTGAGAAGAGAGCCCAGTGGATTCTGTGTCTACCATCACCTGTTGGGACAAAAAGGGCACTGATCCACACCTCGGTGGGGCTGATCTCAAAGCCCATCCTGTTGTGTCCTGAATGGGGGCAAAAGCTTGTACGGGGCTCAGGCTGGCTCTGGCTTCTTCCCATCAGTGCCCTTCAGTGCTCATGCTTGGGCTTTGCCAGCCTTGTTGTGGTCGCTGCCCTGCCCCTGGGGGCTGGAGGGACTGCAGAGGCTGGAGCCTCCCTTAGCTGGGAGGGTCCCGCTGCTGCCCGGCTGCTGCAGCACGGAGCTGCCTGAGGCAGCAGCCCCTTCTCTGGGCCGGTTTCTGCCTCGCACTGCCTGGAGTCACAAGAGGGTCAGCATCTGCTCTGGGCAGCTCTCTGTGTCACAGGGGTGCCTGAGGAGCACTGCTGTCCTCTGTGCCCGTGCCCGCCGTGTCGAGTTGGGAAGATGGGGACGTGTGCGGTTCCGAGAGGGCGAGTGCAATGGGAGCGACTGATCCGCGCTGTCAGGGTGAAGAGAAGCGGCGTGGTTCTTCACGCAGGGCACGGGCAAGGGCGTCTTTGAGCTCAGCCTGCTCATAAAGGGTGAGGGTCTTGATGCTGAAAGCCCCGTTGCAATTGGTTCTAGCATGAGCTGCTCTGGTTTACAACTGGGAAGGCATTCTTCTGGCAAACTGCTGAAAGCTGGAGAAAATGTCCTCCTCTCCTGGAAATGCACGGCCCTGTGCTTGGTTTCCTGTCAAGAGAACTCTTCAAACAAATGTACAAAATCAGTCTCTGTGCCAGCCATCTGCACTGCAAGGCTGCCTGTCTTGTTACTGTCATTGTTGCTGTTGATGTTACCCAGCTGACCCCAAAGGGCTCAGAGCCCCCGACAGTGGGGCTGCCTTTTGTATCTCCTGGAAGCTGGGATCTCTGCTAAAAGAGATCTTCCATTTTGTTTCCTTCAGGGAGAATGGTGAACAACATGAAAAATCCCCTTCTGAGATACAAAGACCTGGAATATATTGGCAGCGGGTAAATCCAACTGCTGTTACTCCTGCACAACCATGGGCCAGGTGTTTTTCTGGTGGAATGTCTATCCAGCGTGAAGTCAGGCCAGCTGCAAAGATGTTCCCACACTCGGGATAGATTTTCCCATCTCTCAGTGCTGCTCAGAATTTGTGAGTGGGCGCAGGAGGCACGCTGCAAAGATCTTGCCTGCATCAAAGAACAAGACCTGGAAGGTCTCCTTGTCACTCAAGTCTGGGACACCTCTGTGTTAATTTTCCTAGCATTTTTTGATGTCTCTAAATTGTTAGGCCACAGTAATGAATGGAGAAGAATCTTGCTTGCCTGAAAGAGTAACCTACTCCTGACAGCTGTGAGATAACAGTTCCCAGGAACATTTCTTTCCCCTGGTTTGCAGAAGGAAAACGCTGTGGTCAGGATAGGAACCACATAGTTAAGAAAGGGAAACCCAAGAGGAAACACCTAATTCCCTGTTGAAGTAGAACCCCAGTGCTTCAGGAACAGGCCCAGTGCCCATGCACTTGAGAGGAAAATGCATCATCGGCCTTCTGGCAGAGCCCTCCTGCATCCTGCAGGTTTTACACGTTTACAGCACAGATCTCCTGTGTGGGCTGGCTTTCAGTGCAAGATCTAAATGGCTTCTCCTTTCTCTGCTTCTCCTTTGTTTCTAGGAGTTTTGGAGATGTTTGTAGAGCACTCAACAATGCCACAGGGAGAGAGGTAAATTTCAACAGCCCCTGCAGACTCTGCTGCTCTTGAGGGGCTTTCCCCTCTGGTGTGAGCTGTGGATGGAGCTTTGGCTAGAGCCCTGCTGAAAAGGCACAAGAAGCACAGACTGGTGCCAGCCTGCAAAATACATTTGGCACTTTGTCCTCCTCAGCTGCCGGAAGGAAGGCACGCAGGGCAGCGCTTCCTTTCAGACAAGGACGCGCTCACTCGCTCTCCATTGCTAAAACAAAGGTGGTGCCTTAGAGCACCTCCCTGCTCTTTGGGGCTACAGCTTCACAGTCCCGAATTCTCGATTCTGGCTGCCAGCAAATCCATCGGAAAGTTACTGGTGGTTCCTTAGCCACCTGCAGTGCTGCACTTGGCAATTGCACATAGGGAGAGATCTGCAAGGTGCCCTAAAAGCCCTAATCCCTGCCCATAACCCAAGATATATCCACAGAATATTAAGGCATGGATTACTTCTTCTGAATTATAGAAAGAGCAGCAGAGATTTTGGTCAGAGGTTTATGGGTGATAGTTGAGACACAACTGTTACCTAGTGGACAAGGCAAAATGTCAGTGGCCCCACATGTCCTGTAACTGGCTCCCAAGGGAGCAGAGAAATGGGCTGTTGGAATCTCAGTTCCTAATTACTGCAGTGCCTAATCACCAGGCAGTTTGGCACAGCTCAGCTGTGTCATTGCAAAATCAATCGCTCCATGTGCATTGTTGTCCGTTGCCACCACTGCTCAAGGTGTCTTCACAGGCAGGGACCTATGTGAATCCTTGGATTTTCCTGAAAGGAAGAAACCCCAGACACAGAAAGCACCATTTCTAGAGCACTGGCAGGGCAAAAATCCCAGCAAGATGAAGACATCACAATCAACAGATGACTGCAACTCTGGGCCACATTTGCCTGGGATGGCCAGGTCCCGCACATGACAATTGGGGAACAGATGTCATGTGGTCTAGGTCTTTCAAGGAACTAGAGGAAACCTCATTGAGCCTGTAAAGCACTGAGCTTGGAAAGTCATGGTTCATTGTTCTTTTTTTGTTTTCTTTTTCTCTTTCCTGTGGACAGCATCCATTCGTAACAACAGCCAAGCCAGCATCCATCCTGGCACCACTCATCAACTCAGTCCAGATGAAATAAGAGACAAGAACATATCATGTCAAGATGTTATCTCCATAGCCAATTTTAAATAGAATTGTAGAGTTAGATTTTAGAGGAGGATTGTTGAAGAGTTTTGTCAGATAGGGTTATAGAGTAGGATTAATTAAATAAAGTAATTAAAGTTTCTGAAATATCAACTCATTTGGAAGATGATTTGAAAGATCCCCTTCTGACTCTTTCAGCAAAACACAACATTCCCTCCTTAGTTAGCAGTTGCTTTTCTACTGGTGCTAAGACACACTTATGGTTTCTTTTGAATGGTTCAAAAGTGGGGAAGGTTCTTCTTCATTCATCCTACCCAGAGCACACTGCCTTTGGAATACCACCCACTGCCTGGTTTTGGCACAGCTGCAGTATTTCTAGTTGAGGCAGAAAAGGCAGTGGCATTTGCAGGAAAAACCAAAGGAGGAGCGGGGCAGCCCAGACATCCTCCGTGGATTCAGGCCTGCAGCTGTGACTCAAGAGCATTTGGGTTCCTGCCACTTGGATTTGGATCCCTAAATGCAATCTCTTTGGCTGCAGGAGAGGCAGGAACCCAACATGACAGGTCAGAGGCCAATTTCTAGCTGTCACTGCCTGCAGGAAAAGGCTCCACCCTGCAGGACTCCAGCACTCAGCATCCTCAGCCAGACACAGCAAGTGCTGGCAACTCAGAAGCTTGCACCTCTGCCTTGCACTAAAGACAGCACCTCCCACAACGGGCACTTACAGAGTTTTGTGGTGTGACCCCTCCATGGAGCTGGTGGACTCACCACCCCTGCAAGCCTTTGAAAAGAGACTGGGTGGCACTGGGTGCCATGCTTTAGTTGAGGTGTTAGGGCATGGCTTGGACTCGATCATCTTAAAAGTGTCTCTCTTCCAAGCCACTGATTCTGTGATTCTGTTACTGAGGGAGCTTTTCCTGCAGCCCTGGAAAGGCCTGTGGGGGCCCTTGGCCGAGGATGGGGATCAAGGCTCCTGGAAAAGCAGCGAAGGCTCAAGGCAAAGGCCGAGAGGGCAGAGCTGCCTGACCACGGCCCAGAAGCAGCCTCATGTCCTCCTCCTCCACCTGCGCCCTCTGCGCTGCCCTTTGCGGCGCCGGCGGCTCCTCTCGCTGCGGGGCTCCAGGCCGTGCTGGGGGCCGGGCCCCTCGTCTTCGGGAAGCGCCGGAGCCTCGGAGGCGAGCGGCTGCTGCTGTGGCCGGCAGGGGAGAGCTGCGGATGCGGCTGCAGGCACGCCGAGCTGCCGCTATGGCAGGCTCCTGCCGCGGCTCCTGCCTCTGCTCTGGGCTCTGCTCCTGCCCTGTGCGCACAGACACGGCAGAGGGCTGCCCGGCAGCTCCGTGCCGCTCCGCAGCGGGCCCGGCCGGGCTGCTGCTCTCTGCGGCCTCTGCCCGCCGCTGCCTCTGCTGCGGCCGGGCCCACACCGGAGGCAGCACCTTGCGGGCCGGCTCGGAAAAGCCCTGCCCGCAAAGCGCCCGCCACACACTCGGCCTCAGGGCACAGGCTGTCGGAGTCCTCGCAGCTGCGAGCCGGCCCGGGCCGCCTGCCGGCCTCGGCCACAGCTCCCGCCCGTGTCTCCATGGCCGCGGCTGCTCGGCACAGCAGCAGCTCCTCACGGGCCCAGGCTCCTGGCGCTCCAAGCCCGCCCAACCCCGAATTCCAGCCCTGAGAGGCTTGGCGTCCCAATGCATCCCCTGGGGACAACAGAGTCGGCCGCTGAGCTCAGTCTATGGCGACTCCACCAAGTGACCAATGGAAAATTCACCAAATCCTCATCAGAGACAAGAAAAAACTCCCATGGTGCCTGACAGCCTGAAGCAACTGCCAATTACAAGTCATTCCATCCATGTGGGAAAAGAGCCTTTTGCATTAAAGCAGAAAAGAGTTATCTAAATGGAAGCCAGGAGCCAACAACAAATTTATTTGGACTCATGCTTCTTCTGTTGGTTAAAAAGACCAAGAAATTGCAATCTTGCTCTTCTGACACAGCCCTCTGTTCATGATGTGGGATCGTGAGTGCCGATGTGCAGCAGCTGATGCAAGGAACGGGGACGAGGATGCAGCAGGCACAACGCTAAGCTGACAGAGGGATGATCTCTGGCAGTGGCACTGAAGGAGAAGAGTTTGCAGGCAGGACAGAAAATGGCTCTTTATTTCACCTCTTCTTTCAGTGCTGCTAAGAATGCAGCCTGGAGCAAGCTGGGACCACCAGAGCATGGAGCCCTTTCCAGGCAGGGCTGCATCTGCTGAAGGGGCAGAGGGAGCCCAGCAGGAATCAGACACAAAGCAGCAGGGGATTGAGGAGCCCTTGTGGTGGCAGTGAGCAGCCTCGGGCTCTGCTCACTGCTGGTGGCATTTTCTATTGAACCATCTCCAAGGACTTCTGCTGTGCTCTGTATTTTTAAGTGTTACACCCCTTGGGGTTTTTTTGTTGGTTCTGTTTGTTTGTTTTTAGGGGTTTTTTCTGTTTGTTGGTTTTGGGTTTTTTTTTTTTTTTGCTCGTGTCCTGTACCTTTATTTCCCTAAATTTTCCTACCTGTCAGCAGCAGCCCCAGCTCAGAACTGGCTCTAAAATATCAGCAAAGCAGCTGGCAACAACAAGGGGTGGAATCGTGTGGCTCAGGAATACTTATGCCAAAGGCCTGCCAGTGCCTTATGATTTGTCAGAACCTCCTTTTCTGTGCAAAAACTAGGGATTAGTGGACGTTTTTTGCAAGGGCTCCTGAGAAGCAAATGGTATGCTGGGATTCTCATGAGTGTACCCGTTAACTTCATTGCAGCAAAACAGAAAGTAAGGTCAGGGTAGCAGAGCAGCTGGGAGCTGGTCACTCCCTGCAAAGGGCTGGTGTAGGATGTGGGAACACCACATTCCAGGATGGGCCAGAAGGGTAAATGTGCTCAAGGTGCTGCAGGTGAGGTTTGGGTTCACTCAGAGGGCAGTCAGGGCTGGTGAGCACTGAAGATCCAGCTGCAGTCCCCATCCATGTCCCTTTCAGCGCTGGCTTTAGGGTGTCTGCAGCCTGGATCCAGAGCGCCCTGGGAGGCTCCTGTGGCTGCCTTTGCACCCAGGCTGAGGATGCCCAGGAGGCGCTGAGGCCAGCAGTGGGGACCAGGGCTGGGGCTTGTGGCCTGGCAGGTGCAGCTCTGGGGGCTGTGACATGCCAGGGCACGGGTCACTGTCACTGCCCTCCAGAGCCCTGGCTAGCTCTGTGATGTTCCACGGACAATGGCAAGAATGAAGAACAGGTTAGGTTGGGATTTTGCTTGAGCCAGAACCTCTAGGCCAGCTGCCCAGCAGTAGAGACCCCTGGAGGACCCAGTGAAGGAGGCAGAGACAGCTCTTCTGCAGTGTAAAGTGCAGCTAATTTATCAAGAGAGGCGGGGGAAAGGTTGGCAGGAAAAATTCCCCAAAAGGAAACAGAGGTTAAAAAAAACCCCAGCAGTCTTCTGCACAGGCTTTTAAAGTCTTTCAAAACGGGAGGGGGGGGGGGGGGGGTGTGGACACCATATAGTAACCAATAAGTGACTCTCGGGGTGTGGTTTTGAGGGCTACAACAAATCAGAACAAGGGGAGGAGAGAGGCTTGGGATAGGGATTGGATCTTGGGGTGAGGGACAGGGAACTTTCTGGAACAAAGGGTAGGCTTTGGGCTGATGGATGGGCCCAAGGGGCTGGGTTGTCTTGACAGACAGGGAAAAATCCGGGGAGGAGGGAGGGGATTTCTTGAGGGACACTTGGGTAGGAGGGCATAACACAGGGGAGAAACAAACTGCAATAAATCGGGGAACACTTGAACATACCGCAAGCGAACAGATCATTTGACTCGGAAACTAATGCACTGCAACACAGAAATTCAGGGTTTCAGCAGCCGAGAGGTGGCACGATTGGAACCCGCAGCAGCTGGTGAAAGCCATCTCTGTCCTTCAGGTTCCTGCTGTGTGGGAAGGTGCTGCGAGTTGTGGTGGCTGCACTCCCCCTTTGCTGGGAGGATGATCTGTACCAGGGGAGAGCAGAAAGCTGCCGTGGTGAGCAGAACATGCTCAGAGCATTCCAGTTCAGAGAATGGCACTGCCCCTGAAGGGCAAAACGCTTGAAAGCATAGAATTCTGTGCAGAACCGTTGCACAGATTTTCTCTTCTAGAACATGCCCATTTTTGTATTCTGTAGATGAATACCCTGGGTTTTATAGAATGCATGGGGTTTTTTCTAACATTTTTTGGGGGCACTTTTAAGTTTATTTCTATTTGCATTTTACATTCAGCATGTAAACAGATTTTTTTTTCTTTTTTAAATACTTGGGGAAAAAATAACTAAGCATTTTTTAATCCTTTGGGATATTGGTAATAATATCCTTAGAAAGCAAAACTTGTTGAACATGTGTGAAAACACAGAGAGGGGGAAAATAGCATAAAAGTCTTTTAGAACAGGGCGTGTACGAAGGAGTGCAGAACTGAGTAATTCCTCCAAGGGTAGAATTAGCAAGATATATCACCAAGAATACCTGCCAAGATACTTCCTTAAATCGAGGGAAAAGTGACCTGCAGCCATACGAAGTACAGCCAAAGCAAATGAAAACCTTTGGAAAAGAAGAAATTTTGCCAGTGAGATCAGTCTGTCTGGATAACTGAGGGATGCCCATCAACCTTGCACTGCATTCCTCAATATTTGCAATGTCTTTTCTCCCAATTTCTGTGAAGTGAATAGGCTGCAGTTGTTTAACCATTAATTTAAGCTCATTGGGGAATTACCAAGCACCATGTATGTTCTTTTGCAGCTGAGCAGGACTTGAATTTCCCAAGTCTTCTACAAAGCAGAAGGGAACCACACAGCTGCTTGTGCTAATGTTAATGAAGGGTTTCATGAAAGCAGGTGAATGAGAGCATTGCATTATAGAACTTCCACATTCAAGAAAACAGGAGTCCACTTAGAATAAAACCTATAAGGCTAGCATAACATCAGAACAGGATGAAATGAAATTACTAGAAAGGAAGTGATGCATTAGAAATGAAGTGTATCATTTCTGATACATTTGCATGCATTTGCAAGCTAAACCAGAAAAAGAAGGGCAGAGATAATAAAGAATGAAGATTTTAAAATTGCACTGTGCAGAAGAGACATACGGACCACCAGTGTGAACACAGCTGGGAGATTCATCTTGGAGATGGATTAGAGTGGAACCCATTCACTGAATGTTTCTGGTGCACATGAGTGCAAAGACTGAGGAAAAAAGGAGAAAGTTTAGTTTCTGACAGCTATTTAGATTCCTGGAAGCATTGTGTAGAGATGTAAAAATCTAAAGCCTCAGAGAATCTGAACCTAAAACATCCCCAAATGGATTGATCAGGTATGATGGGCACATCTCTGCTCTTTTCAGAGTCAATGAAATTGACAAGGAGTGTCTGGAAATTAGGAATGCGTGCCCAGATTTTATCTCAGTTACTTTAAGAACACCTTAATAAGGCACTTCAGGAACTGAACTATGAAGTTCTTCACCCTGCTCTATTTACTTTACATTTGAATACAGACTGGTAGAAGGAGAGATCTGGCTTTAATTTCTCCCCAAATCACCTGTTGCACTCTCAGGTTACCAGTAGATATAAAATTCAGCTAATCAGTCTCTCTATCCATGAATATTCCACTAGTGAACTGACATGTAGAAATATCCTTTTTCCCTTGGTACCTTCCTAAATGGTGCCCTAATGAACAGGAGACTTGCATAAATCTCACATAAAATCACCAAAATTGCTGAAATTAACACTCAATTCCACGATCAAGGCTTCTGAGAAAAGGCTTGACAGGATCACTGAAGAAAGTCAAACTTGGGAGAGAAACATCCATTTTAGCACTGATCAAGGGGAAAGAAACAGAAATGCTGTATAAATTCCAAGTGGAAGGTAAGGAGAAAGAAAGGCAGCACAGGAAGCACAAGCGCCCATCAGATGACCTGTGGAAGGTGACTTTGTGCCCCAGCACTGTTAGAGGACGTTCCCTGTCGTTGGTGCAAGCAGCCGGAGACATAAATACTGATTGATTTGGGGGCCACAGTCTTGGTAAATGCAGAGGTGGTTCAATAACGTGACATGAGGGAGTTCCCTCAGAGCAACTGAGATGCCTGAAAGAAGTGAACAGCTCACCACAGCCCGGCCCGCTCAGCTGCTTTTCCTTCTGATCCTCCTGGGTTGGCTCTGACATTTCCTCTTCCCTGATGGAAGCAGCTGCTGCCAAGGGAAACGTCCCCATACTCACTCAGTGTTCCCTTTGCTTGCCGGATGCCCCACCTGCTGTCGCTGTCCAGGAGAGCTGCTCTGCACGGGAGGAGGAGCCCGAGGGAGAGGCTTTGAAGATGGGGCAGCTGTGGTCCCTCTGCTTGGAGCTCTGTTTAAAGATACACGGACTTGCATGTGGACAGGGATAAGTATATGGATTTGTACATATGTAGCCTGCTATTTGTACAGGCCTATTTCTGTACATATGGTATCAGATTTATGAATGTACTGTGTATCTATGTACGTATAGATACCTGCATACATACAGGTTTGCAGTTGCATCTTTGTGTGTATATGTATCCAGTTCAGTATGTGTATTGTACATGTACGGAAATCTAATCTTTGTTTAGATTACCGTATGTATACAGTTGTGTAGGTATCTATTTCTATTGATGTATTGATGTAGTTTTGGTCTTTTAAAATAGCTATATTAGTATTTGTTTTCGTATATATGTATTTTTATATTTTTTTAGATGTGCATTGATGTATTTCTATATCTATTATATTTACATATATATCCAGATATATTGCTGTATATTTGTATTGATGCAGTTGTACAGATATTTAGATTGGTACTGCTGTTTGTCTATTTATAGATAGGGTTTTTTTATGTATCTGATTCTTGAATGTAATAGGTAACATTTAATCTGTATTCACATCTGTATATTGTAGTGGTTATTTATGTATTCAGTTCTATTTAAATGCGTCTGGAGTGGTATAGTGGTGGAATTCTATTTGTAGGGTACTTGGTATTACAGGGAAATACTGATATTTTCATATTTGCATATGGGCTGTATGTTTGCCATAATATGCAATAAACTAAGTTGTTAATTTTCCCTTGATGTCTGTGTATAGTGAGTGTTTGTAGAGGTTTGCAATAAATTAGTTTTTGTTACCAGAAGTTGTTATTTGTATGTTTTTAAATAGCGTGGTGTAACAAATACATAAATTACCTTTTAAAAATTTAACAAATATTTGTATAGTTCTGTTTTGTCAGCGCTGCTGTAGTAATTGGTAAGAAATGCCATTTGTCAAGTGAGATGGATGTGTTGTAATTTGTGCTACCCAAAGCCATGGGTAGATGTAAATGCTGGAGGATTTTGGCCATGCAAATCTCCAGCCATGCCCAGCACGTGCCCCCCCTGCACTCAGGCATGGCAAGGGAAGCGCAGATTTGGGCTGGCAGCAGAGCCCCACGTTGGCTCAGAACTCGCTGCAAAGGCCTGCTGGCTGAGAAAAAGATCAGGGATACATTTTATATATTCTATTTAGTACAGTACATATACTAAAATATATATTATGTGGTGTATTGTAGAAATCCTTAAAATCAGAGGGTTTTGGGAAAGCTGCTCCTCAGTGAAGAGGATTTCTAGGCTAGAGGAATATAAAAATAAAAAGAAGACCATGGACAGTGCCATTGCCAGAGGCCCAGGCTGTTCAAAGGAGGAATGGATCGTCCCCTTCGCCGTCTGTAGCTGATATCCCTGTCAGTAATAAGTAGCAACTCCGGGGGCAACGAGATGGGAAACCATCTCTCTAAACCAGATTGGGGCATCTTTTACCAGCTTGAGGCAATTTTAAAGGGTAAAGGACGTTCAGACATCTCAAAACGTGAACTAAAAGACTTACTAATCTGGGTAAAAGTGAATACTCAAAATACAGACTTGAAGTCTGATTTTACCTTTGATTTCTGGGACCAGATAAAGTGGAAAATTCACAATCTAGTCTCTCTCAAAAAAGAAGAGTCTTTGGTCAACCTTATGCCTGTCTCCACAGCTTTAATGGAGAGCTTTGATCAGAATGATTGTAACAGAGACTTTCTCAAACATCAGAACAGAACACCTTGCTCTGAGACTTGAATTCTGAGTGGTGCTGGACCTTCATCCTCCTCTGGGAGGATCTTGGATTTTGTTCAGGGTGTCCTGGCACGTCCAGGGTTTCTCCAGGCAGTGTGCACAGCACCCCGAAGCCCGGAAAAGGGGAATCAGATCAGCTTCCAGCTTTGGTCGTGTTCTCTGCTTTTTCCAGGATTCCCTGAGTCACTGACGCTGCAACCAGGCATCATCCCAACTCCTCCAGGAAATCATCCACCTCCAGAATTCTCAGAAAAATGCTTGGGATTTTTCTTGCATTCCAAGAGTTTAGGGGGATCATGGGATGTGTTCAGTGGACGCTGGGAATTAAACGGGTCCAGGAGATTAATGTTTGGGGAAGCTTTGCAAAAGAGGAGCTGCTGTTTCTGTGCTCTGCTGCTCTTCTGAAAAAGATGCGGCCGGATCTTATTCTGAAGTTGTGCAGGTGGGGTCAGCCAATGGGGGCTCTGGACCCGCTCTGCCTGGCCGAGGGGCTGCAGGGTCGGCCCTGTCACTGTTTGCCCTTCCCAGGAAGTCACCCCTCGGATCGGGCTCAGGCTGGCAGTTTGCTTTGGAGCTCTGTGGACTCTTTTCATATAGATTCCTCTGCCAAAACTTTCCGGGACATTCACCCCTTTCGGCTCCCCAGCCTTCAGTTACAGCAGGTGGGGGGGCTTTGGATTTGGCTCTGCCTGCAGGGGAGCGGGCAGGGGAGAGGACAGAGGTGGCGGGGGGCAGCCAGGGCTTGAGCAGGGCAGGGATGGCTCTGCCCAGAGAGGTGGATGGCGTGGAGGTGGGAGAGCTCAGGAAAGTTGCTGTGGAGGCACAGACAGTTCATTCAGAAGCCTTGAAGCCTGTCTCATTGCCTACTGGGGTCGAGGGGGAAGGCATGCTGAGATTGCTCTTGGACCTGAGAGTTTTCCAGCTGTATCCCTGCGGGCAGGGATATCGTGTGGAACCTGTCACAGTTCATTTGAAAGTGTCGCAAATACAAAGTCAGGATGTGCAGCTGGAGAGCAGCCCGATTTGTAGGAATCTAAAAAGATCCAATTCAGTGAATCCAGACATGAGTTAGCAGGCTCTGCCTTTCTTCCTCTCACCAAGAACTTGGAGCTCTCCTCCCCAGCCCTTCCTGGCAGGGCTCCCAGGAAAGTTGCTGCGGCGACACTACTGCCAAGTGACACCGTCTGGGGGCTATTTACAGACTACGAAGGAGACGGGGCTGCTATGGAAAGAGTTTCGAGCTGTTTATTTTTGCGCATTGCTCTCATTACATGATTATGCCAATGGGAAGATGCTAGCAGCTCACAATCAAGGCAGCAGGCCAAAAAAAGTAATGTTACAACATACTTTATAAGCTTCTTGACCAATCACACAAAGCAAAAGCATATTGACAGCAGTTCTATCTAATCACCAGAAGCACACATAGCTTTGGCTAAAACAATGCTTGCTCATTTGGAATACAATACCTGTTTTTAAGATACAAGGCAAAAAGCTCCATTCTTAAGCTTCAACCTTCCTAATATCTTGCTAGATAAACTTTCTGCAGCTTAGAGAGCTATTCAGACAGCATTAACACACAGGTTTATTGTTCAATTTGCCCTTGCTTTTTCTACAGTTTAAATAATTTTTCTGCTGACCTATCTCATGACTTTTACTTTAGCTCTACGCACAATTCTGCTGTATCTGAGGCCTGCCTTTTGCAGCTTTCCAAAATCCTCTAATTTTATGGATTCCCACAATTCCTCCTCTATGTTCACCTCAAAAGAAACCTTCATAATTGTGTCATTTATTACTTGCATTTCGTATCAATACTATAATATTTTTGCTTATTATCTGCTTAAAGCATGTTCTTGCTGGCACTAAGCATTGCTGTATTACAACACAGGAATTTAATGCTGTGAAGGTCCAGTCAGTGGAAAGGGCATAAATTATGCCTGACAATAATTACAAGTCATTGTTCAAAAATCTCTTGTTGATTCCAGGGTCTTAACTCAAAAACTTCTTCCATTTCTATTCCTTCATCCACCATCTCTGTGAGATTTAACAAATTCCCTGTGAATCCATTTCCTACCTCTCTCTCTTGTATGATAAAAACTTCTTGGACAGTTTTGTTCATCATTCGTTGCACACACTATAGTATGCAAGGTATTACTATTAATATCACTACCAAAACACCCAATACATGGAGACCTATCTTGCAAAGTTCCCTTAGCCAAGGTGCAAAGCTCTATTCTTGGAACAAATAATCTAACCAGGGCCCACCATCTTCTTTAATTTGGGCTGTCAAATCTTTCAATTTTTGTATGCTTTTGTGGATAGATTCAGAATGATCAGCCAGGTTCATACAATACAATCTTTGAAATTCATTACAACCATGTCCTTGTGCCAGTGAAAGAAAATCAATTGCTGCTCTGTTTTGAAGGGTAGCATGTCTAACACTATTAACATCGGTCAACATGTCACTGATTGCAGTGGATGTGTCATTAGTTTGTTTACTCAGCCAACATCCAATCCAATCTAATTGTTTCAATGCAATTGCTGAAGCTGATTGGGTAAAAAGAAACCTGCTGAAACCCTTTTCACAGCCTTCAAAGGCATGAAATCACTTCTACAGTTCTCATCATAATGACGAGAACTTGGAGCTTTTTGGCAGAGTTCATAGGACAGCTGATTGCTGTGACAACACTACCTGTTCTTCTTGATCAGATACTTCTCATCAAGAGTGTTGAAAGGGAAAAACAAAACACAGTATAAATCAGCAATAAACCTTCCATTGCAACTACCTAATTAGTCTAATATTATTCAAAATTTAGAAAAAATTTGGATTCAAATAAAGACTTCCTTGCATTACCTGTAAGATATGCTCGTAATGATACAAATCCAAAATACAAAACTCTTTCTCACCATGGTATCAAAGAACTTAGAGGAAGCAAAAATATCATTATAATTTTACCTATCAGCCTCCAACTGTAACACAGGTGCTAACAGCTTGCAGTAAGCTCACTTCTCCAAAACATCTTGCTAATATGCAAGTCAGTGCTTTTGGAAAGCAGCTTGCAGGTTCTTAAAAAAAGTTAGGAAAAACATTTGGACATAATTTGGGAAAGGCTTTGGGAGAAAATTTGGGACAAAAAATGGAAAAGCTTGAAAAGGCCTTGAAGCACACACAAACATTTTCTAAAACTCTGTTGGTACTGTACACTTGGATTGTGATTAAAAGGCTTGTGGCTTTGCTTGTGGTAAAGCAGGACACATGAGAAGAGATTGTCCTACAACAACAATCAAACCTAAACCACTTTCTATTTGCCCTCAGTGTAGGAAAGGGAAGCATCTTGGTAAGTACTGTCGTTCTCAATTTGACATCGATGGCAAAGCTTTGTTGTTAAACTCAAAAAAGAGCGCAGATTATCACCGCACCTGGACACAAGTAGTGACCTCCTTACAGTCAATTACCCAGTCAAATGGCATTGGTACCTCAGTCATTTATCCCTCAGTCATCCATCCCTCAATGGTGTCAGGTCAATACCCTCATGGACAAGGTTTGAATTGGCCTCCTCAGAATTGATACGCCTTTTAAATAATTTCTGTTATGAAAGTATTTCTACTGCAATTATCAGGTTTTTTCAGCAAAGACAAGAGCTTTTGATTTTAGGCAAAGCTAGCAACAAAATTTTCAGACTTTCAATCCTTCCAGCTGTTGTTTCAATAAATTGTAACAATAAGCTAATATATTTATCTCCTGCATTTAATGTTCCTATAGTGACTCCACCAAAAACACCTATAGCTATTGCATTTCTTTTGCCCATGAGTACAGCCAAGCAAAACAATTTTCCAGAGAATTCAGTGATGTCTGTGCCATTTTTAACCTCAGGTCCTGAGGTCTTTTGGGTGCAATGTTTGGACCTCAACCAAGCAAAATTGACTTGCTGCCTAACTCACTGTGGTAAAACAATTTACATTACAGGCATGCCGGATACTGGTGCAGATGTCACTGTAATTTCTCACATGTTTTGTCCCAGAGATTGGGATTTAGTAGCTCCTGCAGGTTCCCTCACAGGGACTGGAGGTGCTACTGTATGTTGGCAAAGTGCATCCATGATTAACATTACAGGTCCTGAAGTAGAGACAGCAATGGTGCGTCCTTTTCTTGTTCAGAAGCTTCTCACCGTCTGGGGGAGAAACGTCCTGTCCCAATGGGGAGCAGAACTGGAGGTGGGCCTGTGGTGGAAACCACGTCAAAACCTGCCACTTGAAAGCTGAACTGGAAAACTGATCCTCCTATATGGATTGATCAATGGCATTTACAAACAAAATATAAAACATGTTGTAGTGTGTTATTAAGTTTTTGTATTACTCCCCCATTTTATGTATGGTTTCCCCCTGATTAAATGTAAGATGGTTCTGCCCTCCCCAGTTTCCCGCCATAGCCCTACTGTCTGTTAAGTTGCTATGGTAACCCCTGCCCTTGGACTGTGTCACTCAGCTAAGTTATATAATTTCTCCTCCCATTTATGCCCTTATTTGTGGACTTTCTCTCCTCCCTGGGCCCAGTCAATCACCCCCAACTCCTCCCAACTTTCCAGAATCTTCTTCTCTCTGGGGGTTGTGGTTGGCTGTGGTCCCGGGGCCCCTCCTTTACTTTGTATTTATTGGTTTCCCCTTTCTGTCAATTATGTCAAGTTCATCCCCCTATCCTCCGTGATTGGTTCCATGTAAACCCCTCCTTGATACACCCACTCCCTTTATAATCTTGTGTCACCCCCATTTCTTGGTCTCTCCCTGGGGATCTCCCTTCGGTTCCACCTCTGTTCCTGCTGCCTGGTTGCCATCTCGGATGATTCATTAAACCGAAGTTTACCCCACTGAGAGTCCAGCTCCTTATTGCACAGCTGCACAGGCGGTGAGTCCGGTTCGTACTGCGAGCGCAACCCGTGGCCCTCAGACGCCAGGGGGCTCGCACTGGATTGCAGCAGGGTGTCGGCCTGCCCACTGCTAGCCGGACGCTGACCATCTTAGGCCAAATACACCCCAGCCACAAAAATAGCCTTAAAAGGTTAGTAAAGGAGCAATTACAAGATGGTCACATCACACCCACAATGAGTCCCTGGAATTCACCAGTATTTGTAATCCACATGAAGACATTGGATTCCTGGAGGTTGTTTCATGACCTGAACATCAATGAAGTGACTGAAGACATGGGACTTCTTCAATCTGGACTTCCTTCTTTATCAACGATCCCAAAACACTGGCCCCTCATTGTCATTGATTTAAAGAATTGCATTTTCCACATCCCACTTCATCCCGATGACACTCCAAGATTTGCCTTTTCAGTTCCAGTCATCAATCAAAGAGAATCCATGCAGAGATAGCACTGGAAAACGTTGCCTCTAGAAATGAAGAATTTGCCTATAACTTGACAATATTTTGTAGCACAAATTTTGTCTCCGGTTCGACAGAAATATCCAAGATCCATGATTTCACACTACAAGGATGATTTCCTAATCGCAGCTCTAACGAAGCCAGAGATAGAGCAAGCTTGTCCTAGTGTTGTTACTGAAATCCAAAATGCTGGACTTAAAATTTCTATACCCAAAATTTGAGAAGTTCCACCCTGGAAGTATCTGGGATGGAAGATGACTGAAAAAACTATTAGACCGCAGAAGATACAGCTCCGGACCAGTGTCAACACCCTGCAAGATTTACAACAGCTTCTAGGAGAAATCAGTTGGGTCAGACCTGGTTTGGGAATCACCAATGATGAATTGGGTCCACTTTTTAATTTGTTGAGAGGAAGCTGTGGCATCGACTCTCCGGAACTCTAATACCTGAAGCTCGTGCAGCGCATGACGAGGTCATGGAGGCTCTCCAAAGACAACAAGCTCATCGCTGTATTCCAGAAAAGCCATTCTTTTCTGCAATTTTAGGAGGAAAGATGCAACTTTGTTCTGTCATTTTTCAATCAGACCCTTCAGAGAGAGATCCTTTGCTCGTAATAGAATGGGGTTTTCTTCCCTCAAGGTTTCCAAAGACTATTTTTACAGTCTTAGAGAGGATAACAAAAATTCTGATTAAGGCCAGAACAAGGTTATTAAGTTTAGCAGGTGAAGAATTTGCAGTTCTCTATTTACCACTGAAAACAATTATCTTGATTGGGCAATGCAAAATTCTGCAAATTCTGATGATTTGCATCGAGAGTTATTAAATTTTGCAGATATTGCTTCTGTTCATTACCCGGCTCACAAATTATTGCAGGCAAAATTCAGTTTTAGAGAGAAACCTTTGTTAAGTAAAGAACCTTTAAACATAATAACTCTCTTCACTGATGGGATCTGGCAGAAGCCACAAATCAGTCATTACTTGGTTGAACCAAACCAAGTTCCCAACTAAAACCTGGGAATCAGATATTCAAATAGTAGAGGGATCTGCTCAGATGGTTGAGCTTGCTGCTGTGGTTCAGGCTTCTCAGTTCTTCCCACAACCTTTTAATTTATTCACACATTCTGCCTTTGTTGCTAATGTGGTTAAAAGAATAGAAGGATCAGTTCTAAAGAATCCTAGTAATGACACATGGTATCATTGGCTTTCAAGGCTTTTTACAACTTTACAATAACAAACTAATCCACAGTTTGTTTCTCACATTAGTGCTCATTCTTCGCTTCCTGGATTTTTAGTGGAAGGAAACGCAAGAGCGGACAAACTGACAGTGCTTATTTCAAACACTTTGCCAAACATTTTGGAACAAGCAAAACTGAGTCATGCCTTTTTTCACCAAAACGCACAACCAGCTGTGCGAATGTTTCAAATTTCAAAAAGTCAATGTAAAGCTATCATTAGTACTTGCCCTGACTGTCAGCTTGTGCAGCCTCCTGTTTCTAGAAAGAGTTGTTCAACCCACGGGGTTTGCAAAGCCTGCACTTATGGCAAATGGATGTCACTAAATAGCCTTCCTTTGGTATTTTTACCAATACTCATGTTTCAGTGGACACATTCTCTGGTGGAGTTTTTGCTTCTCTTTACACAGGGGAAGCAGGTAATCATGCCTGTCAACATTATTAGCAGAGCTTTTGCTTCACTGGGTGTGCCCCAAGAAGAAAAAACTGACAATGATCCCACATATGTTTCTCAAAAATTGGCCACATTTTAAAAGATTGGTGAGGACACATCAGACATTAAAACGCATTCTTGATCAAGAGAGGGGGGAGTGGAGGTCACACCACAGATGAGGTTAAACAAAGCTTTGCATGTTTTAATTTCTTAAACAGCTCTGTTGCAGAACCTGATCCACCGATTTCTAGGCATTTTTACAATAACACACAGGCAAAACTGAAAGGAAATCCCCGTGTTTTAATTAGAAACCCTGGGACAGCACCAATTGAAGGTCCTGTCTGATTAATCACTTTTGACAAAGGGTATGCTTCTGTCTCTACAGGTGCAGGAATTAAGTGGGTCCCAGCAAAAAACGTCAAACCATATCGCACCCCAGGACAGTTGACGAGTCCAAGACCGTAGAAGCAAGTACGCAGACGTGAGCCAAACAGAGGGATCACAGGTCACACCTGACGTTCCTTGTGCATCGGTGGAACCTGCAAACTCTGATTTTATGTGGTTTATAAATGTGTCACTTGTTGGTTTCATAGAGCTCTATTGGAGAAAGCGTAGGTTTTCTTTGGGTAATTTTTATTAAAGGTCAAAAGTAATGTTTTTGAATTGAGAAGGATATGGGAGGAGCTTTAGCCAACAATTAGCTCACAAAAAGGATGCTGCAAAATCAAATGTTACTACGGTGTTAGTTTTGGTTGCTTCTCATAGTGCAGAGTTTTAGTCGATTTGTAGTGTAGATTTGTCTGTGGAACAACCAAAACCAAATGTCTGGGTGACCTTAGCCAAGGCAGCAGGCTCGGATACCATGTGTTTGTCTAATTCGGAACAGAAAAGCCTTTCTCAACCTGACTAGTCAGTGTGCCAGTAAAGAATTTGCCCTTGGTCAAAAAGCAATTCAATAGTAAGACTGATAAAATTGACAATGGGAGGAGCCCTGTATAGGCTTGTAACATCTGGGGAAAAGAATTTCCCAAAGCAGTACCTGAAACCCCAAGAATTAGAAATCCTTGGTCCTTTAACAATGGATTTTTGCCTTACATTTACAGCTAATGATTGGCAAGAAAGTGATCCTCCAAAGTACAATGTTACTCCCTATTATTTTGTATACAGAAACTCAAGGTTTTCGTGTAATTATTAAGAATGTAGGGAGGTGCTTTCTAAAGCTGGCCAATATCCATGACAATTACCAAAAGGATGTTGGTTCACCTGTGTAGATAGGCCCTGGCAGGGCATCCCATCATGCCCTGAAGGTGGCCCATGTAGCAATGGGAGGCTCACTGTAATTGCGCCTACTGCCAAAGCGGTCATTAAGAAAAAGCACAGGGGAACAAGATCTGGTCGTCATTATCGTGAAAACTGTAGAAGTGATTTCACGCCTTGGAAGGCTGCAAAAAGGGTTTCAGCAGGTTTGTTTTTACCCCAGCTGGCTTCAGCAATGGCATTGAAACAATTAGATCGGGTTGCATGTTGGCTGAGTAAACAAACTAATGGCACATCCACTGCAATCCGTGACATGTTGACCGATGTTAATAGTGTTACACATGCAACCCTTCCAAACAGAGCAGCAATTGATTTTCTTTTACTGGCACAAGGACATGGTTGTGTGGAATTTGAAGGATTGTGTTGCATGAACTGGTCTGATCACTCTGAATCCATCCTCAAAAGCATACAAAAGCTGAAAGATTTGACAGCCCAAATTAAAGAAGATGGTGGGTCCTGGTCAGATAATTTGTTCCGAGGATGGAGGTTTGCACCTTGGCTAAGGGGACCTTGTAGAATAGGTCTCCATATGTTGGGTGTTTTGGCAGTGATACTGGTAGTAATACCTTGCATACGTCGGTGTGTATGACAAATGATGGACAAAACGATCAAAGAAGTTTTTATCACACAAGAGAGAGAGGTAGGAAATGGATTCACAGAGAATTCTCAAAATCACACACAGATTGTGGATGAAGGTATAGACGTGGAGGAAGGTTTTGAATTAAGACCTTAGAACAGGTGAGACTTTTTTGGAACAATGACTTGTAATTGCTATCAGACGTGACTTTTGCCCTTTGAACTGACTGGACTTTCACAGCATTAAAATTGCTGTGTTGGAATATAGCAAGGCTTAATGTGAGCAAAAAGGATGCTTTAAGCAAGTAAGAAGCAGGTATGCTGCAGTAAAGCTATGAAATGCAATGTAGGTAATAAACAACACGGTTACAAAGGCTTCTATTTACCCGAACCGTGAGGGGGAATTGTGGGAATCCTTCAAATCAGAGGGTTCTGGGAAAGCTGCAAAAGGCACGTCTCAGAGAAAGCAGAACTGCAGTTAGAGCTAAGCAGTAGATTTGTCAGCAGAAAAGTTATAGAAGAAGTAGAAAAGTAAGGACAAATAGAATAATGGTTTTGTCTGTTACTGTAGAATCCAGGACATTCATATGTCTGAGATGTAACACAACAGAACTCTCTTTGGTCATCAACAAACAGCTTCGTTTATTGCCTTCAGCACCCATAGCCCATTTAGCCCATTCCAAACTCCCAGGCCGAGACATCTCATTGGTCTATCTCTGTGCCCCCAGACTCTGAACCAATGCAATGTCTGCAGCTTAGGAGAGCTCCCACTGCCTGGGAACTTCTGTCAGTCAGTCCAGAGGCTGCTCCGTGGAGCTGAGCTGGGCTGCTCATTCTAACTTGATTGATACTGGCGCACCAGTGTGTTAACGCTTGGCTGGAATGACTCCCTGAGCTACAGAAAAGTATCTCTAGCAAGATATTAGGAACTTCTAAGCCTAATAATTGTTTTATTTGCCCAATTATCCCATCAAAAAAAAAAAAAAACAAACCAGACAATATTTAAGGTAGCAGTAATTTTAATTGAATAAATTAGAAAACATATAAATAAGGGATATTTTGGTTCAAATAATAGCACATAAGCAAAAGACACCACGGGGTACAGAAGGCAGAGTTCTTGACCCTTGCCACTTCACGTACAAGTTTGCCAAGTGAAAATCACCCCTTATATGCCATATGTCAATACCATCTCCTCCTATTTTCGGTTCATCACATTGCTGTCTCCGCCTTCCTGACCACCTTTACCACACATGCGCCACCACTCGGTTTGGTGGTCGCACAAGTCTTCGGGGGTCGTCACTGATGAAGGCCCTGTAGTCTTCTTCGTTGTCCTTTAATTCACCTTTGGGTTACACATGCGCATCAAGTCAGTATATAGCCAGTACAGCCAATGTAAGCCAAGACTAACGTATCATTCCATCTACATATCAAGGCAATAAATCCCTTAGAATTAGCATTTGTTGGGACCGAACCAGGTTCTTGCTCATTTTTAGCACCTGTATCTTCAGCTTCTTTCCTGTGGTCCTTGAGAACAGCTGCTGGGAAGGGGGGTGGAGCCCCTTCTCTCCCTCTCTTCTTTGGCATTACAACTTTTTAACTATTTTTTATTCTCAAATATTAATTACTCTATCAATATCAATTACTGTTTCAAATTTTATCAGCACGAATGATACCTATTTATCACAATAATGGAGCTCTGCGCATTGTGTTTTAAGGCTTACAAGCAGGTATAGTGTTTGAAAGAAGCAAGCAGTGTTTTAACAAAAGCTACGTGTGCTTATAGTGGTTGCACAGAACTACTGTCAATATGCTTTTGCTTTGTGTGAGTGGTCAAAAAACTTTTCAAGTAAGTTGTACCATTAAGTTCATTGCCTCCAGCCAGGGATGTGAGCTGCTGGCATATTCCCACTGTAACAACCATGTCATGAGACTGATGCTGGAAAACAAACAGCTCGAGGCGCGTTCCTCAGCAGTCCCGTCCGTTTCGTGATTCGTACAGAGACCCGCGGCCAGCAATACTCAGCTGAGGACCAGAAGAGAGCGGAATAGCCCGGGCACTGCAGCTTCACTGCAAGGCATCCGGCAGCCTTGAGGGTACAAAGCGAGGGAAAAGCCGAGATAGGAGGGAGAACCCAGGAGACAGGGGACAACCTGTGAACGGGAGGAGATCCGGAGTAGAGTGGAGAGGGCCTGGGAAAGCGGGGAAAGACATGAGAGAAGAGAGCCCGGTGGGGGGAGTCCAGGAGCGGAGGCTCCTGCAGGCGGACTGGGAACGCGGAGAGCCCGGAATCACGGAGTCCTGCAGCCGGGCCGAGAATGGGCGCGGGTCAGTGCGGTTCGGGAGAGCGCGGCTGCGGGGCTGGCTCCGGAGGCGGAGGCGCATGGAAAGCGCTGCTCGGCAGCCCCGGCGGCGCTGAGAGCACAGCCCTGCCCGGGGAGGCAGCGCCACGGGCGCCGCTCGGCTTCCCAGCCCGGCCACGGCACCGCTCGGCTTCGCCGCCGGATCCGCGGCAGCTCGGAGCATCGCTCCCTGCCCGGGCCCGAGGCTCACCTGCGCCAGGTGCACCAGAGCTTCGCCTCTGCCTTGACAACCCAGAGCGAGCAGTGCCCGGCAGGGACTGCAGATCCCCATTGGTGGCAGAGAAAGAAGAGCAAGGAATCTTCCATGGGAGAACCTAGGCAATAGGATGGGGTGTCACTGTCCAATGTGTTCAGATGCACTCAGAATGGTACTATTGCTCTTGCCTCAGAACATGTAAAAGAAGTGGGCAGGCACAAATCAGCAGCTGGTTGCAATATCCAGGGATCAGTTATCAGAAGAAAATGCTACGCAACTGCTGGAATGCTTAATGGATGACTGATTACCCTTTGCCAAGTAATCTGGACTTGTTATGGGCAGCATACTTATGTCTCAAAAATAACTCTAGAGATATTCTTAAGACAATTTTGAAGAAAGGCTCATACACCCACATTTTAATGCAGTTGCTGTGGGTTTCATAAATGAAATCTGCTTTTATGTGTCGATGTTCCTAAAGATATGTGGGGGTTTTTTTTCACACATGCATGCTAAATTTGAGAATCTAAGGTAAGGTCTTTTTATAGGGGATATGGAAGAGACAGGTCTTCAGCCAGCAATATGTCAGTGAGAGACAGCTGAGCGATGATTACTGAGAAGAAGAACAGGCCTGCAATAGAGGTGTGAGCTGCATTGCACAGCGCTTGCTGTGGGCCAGAGAGCACAAAGCAGGCTGGCCTGGTGGGCCTGAATATTTCTGCCAAACAGTCTGCATCTCACACCTTTGCTCGGGCTCAGTGCAGAAATGCAGGACTGCAGGCGCTTCCTCCCAGAGCTGCGTGAGGCGCTGGCTCCTGCAGATGGGCCCTGCCAAGCTGTCCCTGCCTCACGCTGGCCTCGCTTCCCCTGGCACAAGAGCCGGGCCTGAAGGAGGCTGCCCTGTACTCCAGCCTGCCGAGCAGCCCGGCTCCCTGCCCCGGTGCCCAGAGTGCTGCACACACTGCTGACCTTTGCCAGGAGTTGCAGGGCAGCCGGCAGAAGAGGAGGAATCCTCAGGCAGCCCAGCGGCCCTCGGCTGCCCTTGGCCTTTCTCTGCTGCTGGGCACACTCCTGACAGCCAATGCCTCCAGGCTGGGCTGTGTCCAGCACGGCTGCGCTTCCTCTCGGCAGCTGCCAGCTGCCACCGGGGCTCTGAGAGTGGAGGATTCACCCGCTGCCAGGAACAGGCACCCAGGGCCTGGCTGCTGCCTCTTGCAGCTCCAAGGGCCTCCTTCCAGCCTGCCTTTGCAGGGGCTCAGCCTCCTCCGGCCTCTGCCGGGGCTCTGCTGGGGCTCCACCCCAGGCAAGGCCGGGCCCACTCTCACCTCCCAGGCGCTGACAGCTCTGCACCACAGGAGACCTTCCCGAGCACCCTCTCTAATCTTTCTGCTTTCTCAGTTTAGCAAGGCTCTCCTCCAGCCAAAGAGATTATTGCATTTCGGGATACAAATCCAAGTGGCAGGAGCCCCAGTGCTCTCCAGTCACAGCTGAAGGCCTGCATCTGCACAGGGTGTTTGGGCTGCCTCATTCTTCTTTTGGTTTTGCCTTCAAATGCCATTGCCCTTTCTGCCTTTAAATAGAAAAACCAAAGCTGTCCAAAAACAGACCAGTGGGCCAGATTCCAAAGGCAGTGTGGTCTGTAGAGGATGAATGAAAAACATCCTTTTTCCTGACTTGCACACCATTCCAAAAACACCGTGTCACTTTCCACCTTTAAGAAACAACAGATAATTCAGAAGAAATTCTTGAGCGTATTCGCAGAGTGAGAAGGAAGGGAATCTTCAAGGTGAGTTGTGGTTTCAGAAACTGTATTCATTTCCAATCCTACTCTGCAGTCCTATTAGACAATCCTACTCTAATCCTAATCCTAATCCTAATCCTAATCCTAATCCTAATCCTAACCTACAATCCTACTCTAAACTGGTGGACGAATAAATGGTCCTGATGTGGTTGTCACGTTGTTCTCTTCCTCCTCTTCTTCACTGAAACAATCAGCGGCACCAGGCTGGACGCAGGCTCAGCAAATGTTACAAATGGATGCTGCCAAAAAGGGAAAAAAAACAAATCAACAAAAAATAATGGACCATGACTTTCCAAGCTCAGTGCTTCACAGGATTCCTCTGGCTTATAGAAGGATGCAGGAAGAGGACCAATGGGACCATCTACACCTCCATCTTTATGTGCAGGACTTTGCCATCAGAGGCAAATGTGGCCCAGAATCCCACTCATCCATTTATCCAGGTGTCTTCATCTTGCTAGGATTTTTGCCTTGCCAGTGCTTTAGAAATGGTGCTTTCTGTCCTTGGAGTTTCTTCTTTTCAGGAATCTCTAAAGCCTCACACTGGTCCCTCTCTTTGAAAGACAGGCACTGTGCTGATTCCCACAGGGAGACAGAGCAGTGTCTACCTTTCCATGGCCTGCCCCTCGTGTGCTGGATGGCTCCTTCCTTCCCAGCAGGGCCAGCTCAGTGGCACTGGGCCCTGCAGTTCCCTCCCTGCCACACAACCCGGCAGTAACCCTGGCACAGTTCCCGTCTGCTTGAGCGTGCCAGGCAGCATATGAGGCTGGGACAAGTCCCTCCCAGCTGTACCTGTTTGCGTGGCAGAAACCTCTAAGGGTGGGCTGTGGGGCACAAACCAGGGCCCCTCAGAGACTCACAGTGAGCCCCCCAAGACTCCTCCTGGCCACAGCCAAATCTCTGACCCCTAGGCTGGGACTGGCTTCCTTGGGTTCCTGCACCACCATTTCATGTCTCTGTACTCTGCATTGCTCTACTTCAATTCTTTTGCCATTACATAAAATTGAACACCCCACCAAATGACAAAAGAGGGAGACTGAAACAGCCAGAGGAGCTCCATGACTCAGGAAATGCAGAGAGAGGTGGAGTTACTCAGTTTTGTGAAGAACAGGCCCCCGGGAGACTTTATTGCCACTTTCCAGGACTTCAAAGTGGCTTTGAAGAAAGTGAGTGACATCTTTTATAACAGGGCCAGTTACAATAGGATGTGGGTGAATATTTTGAAACACAAATAGGATCTAATCAGAACTTGTTTAGTCGGAGCATGGTGCGACCCTGGCACAGGTTGCCCCAAGAGCTTGTAGGTGCCCCATCCCTGCAACCATTCTAGCTCCAGTGCGAAAGGGCTCTGAGCAACCTGATCTCTTTAAAGATGTCCCTGCTCATTGCAGGTCACTTGCACCAGAGGACCTTTACAAGGCCCTGCCAGCCCACCCCAGTCTAGGATTCCTCACCATTTTAATTTCAAGAGCACCAAATATGGAGGTGAGGAGGAAGGGGGCTCATGTGATGCCTTGGACTTGAGTGGAGGAGGAGCCCATCCCTCCGAGCCTGTTTCACCTGCAGCCCCTTCACATTTTACCTGCAGGAGCTCCCTGGCAGACCAGCGCTGCTCCTCGTCTCTCTGCAGGCAGCAGCTCAGGAAGTCACGCAGGCAAGGCGAGAATCGGTTGGGCTGCTGCAGCCGTGGGGTCCCTACTGTGGCTATCAGTTGCGTAGCCTGGAGAAAAAGGAGACACCAGGCTCCACTTGCTGCTTTCACATCTCTAAGTGCTCTCCCACCTCCCTTAGTTTAACCTCTGTTCTTCAGTGGCAGTTTCTGCCCTGGCAGAGACCCAGAGATGATTTTCCTTTACCAACCAAACACCCAAACCCTGATGCAGCCACAGCTTTTCCACCATCCCGCAGATCTTGCCTTGGCAGCTGATTTCATTGACTGACCTAGTTAGTGGGAACTACATCAGCAAAAGAACATGTGCTTCCCTAAGGATTCACACCAGCTTGAGAGGCTTTTTGGAAGAGGGACTGTGCTATAAGAACTAATTTCAAGGGTTAGTACATGAAAGGCATGTCTGCAGTGCTTGTTGGTCCTTTAAGCGCACGTGCCCTAGAACAAAACTCATCATACTTTTTGTGCTTTTCTTGAAAACAATGGTCATTGGAAGGAAAGAAAGGGAATCCATCAATCCCCAGGTAAGAAAATCAACATTTGCAATCTCATCTTCAACAGAGACACATTTAGATGCCTGCACAAATGTATTGGGATGAAAATTCCTGCTTGGGCACAAAGGAGCCACCTGCAGCTCTGTCTCTCAGCAGTCTGAAAATTGCAGGTTCCCATTTTGCAGCAAAAGAAAAATTGTCATGGTCAGAAGAAGGAGAGGTGCCATCCCTATGGCCACCCTCTGCTCACTTGGCTGCTCAAGTCAATGCATTAATGGTAGGCCCATGCCAGAAAGAGCCAGGAAACAAAGGGGAGGCTTTGGCAGGCTGTCCGCATCACCAGGCTCTGGCTTGGTGACACAGAGAATGTGCCTTTGGCTAGGAGAGAAACACGGTGACTGAGTGTTTCAGCAGCACTGTACAAGAAGCAGATGAGACTCAGTGGTCTTTACACTCTCATGCCCAGGTTTCAGGCATGTTTCCCAGTGAGAAGAAACTGTACAGGGAGTTAGGCTCATCTCTAAAGACCACAGTTTTAGAAACTTTGTTGGGTTTGTGTTGCCTTCCTTCCTTTCTGGAAAGATAACAGCAGTTGTCAGATGGTTCTTTTCTGCTATTAAGGCCATCTCCACAGCCAAAGGACTGGAAGCACTTAAAAGCCAAAGCAAAGTGTTGCCTGAGAATAGAGTTTGTTTGGAGTTTGTTTGCATGTGGTAAGGCTTGAGTTCCCCCACTGCTGCAACCACAACTACAGCAGATGCTGATCTGTTGCAGGCACATTTTTAGGAGGGGTCCTGGTGGAAGCAGTTCAGGCAGATGGCAATGGGCTTTTGTCCAATGGCACGCAGGACAACGGACAGGTGAGAAAGAGAGTGGGATCAGTGAGTATTTGCTCCTTACCGTGATGGGACTTTGGTTCCAGTAGGGAGGTTCTTGCTCTATCATTTCAATCCCCACAATTCCAAAAGACCATATGTCCACTTTGGGACCATATGGTTGACCTGTCAGCACTTCGGGCGCCAGCCACCAAGGAGTCCCGACTACCGAGCACCGTCTGCTCTGCTGAGGGCTGAGCTGAGTAGAGAGGCCAAAATCACCTGAGGAGAAAGCAAAACACTGTTTTTATTTGAATTCTGTGCAATGAGAAAAGCAAGCCAAAGAATTCCCCGGTAGAAGTGTTTGAAAATGTGCTGTTGAATCTCCTGGCATTGGCGACTTTTAAACTCCCCCCATTTTTTACACTGTCTCCAGTAGTGTCTTTTGTTCTTTGGAAGCTTTAGACTTGTAACTCCCTCCCTCGGGAAGGGACACACACAGAGCAAGGCCACTCTTGACTGCTTGTTCCTTGTCCTATCTCTGTGCACGTTGCAACTGTGCCCTCAGCTCACAGCGGGTGTCCCTGCGCTGCCACCAGCACCATTTTTGGGGAGCTGGCTGTCACTCAAAGCAGCCCCACCCCCACATCCCTGGAATGCTGCTCCTGACCAAGAATACACTGACCCAGCTTGACAGAACCATCGGTTTTGAGAAGGATGTTATCACTCTTCACATCTCTATGGATCACATGGTTTGTGTGAAGAAAATACAGTCCTTGCAGGCACTGAGAGAGAAAACAGAAAGAGGAGGGCAAAAATGAGTGATGTGATTTCATCCCACAAGAAAGGCAACAAAGAATCCAAAAGATTCCCTCTCCAGGGGAATGGGCAGTAATGGCAGAACACAGTGCCACTGAGAGGAAGAGCTTGCTGCTCCAACACTTGCAGAGCAGGACCTTTCTGAGGAAAGGCATGTCAGCTTCTGAAAGAGCAACAGCCAGGATGCAAACCAGCCAGGATGACTGCTGCTGCAGTGCATGTGCTCAGAAGCAAAGAGCCTTTTGGCTGCACTCCTGTCCTTGTATGCTGAGGCCTGAGAGATATGAGTCTCTGTCTTTTTTCTTTGCTGATCATTTCCATTCCTGCCACCAGCACCTTTGCTTTCACAGGCAAGGAATGCAGTGAAGACAGACTCCAGGCAAACATTTAGAGAGGCAAGGTGGAGAACAGCAAATAAAAGGACATGAGCCAGAGCGAGAATACAACAGCAGGAGAGAAGAGTATTGGCACTGAGTACAGGGAGTGCAGGGGCACTGGCAGGCCTTTCACTTGAGATGCTTTTACTTGCCCATAGCATAGCAGCAACACAGAACCAAAGCTTGGCACAGGAAATCACTGCCGGTCTGAGCCCCTGTTTCCCAGACAATCCTGCCCAAGCCCTTGGAAACACAGATGGGATTGCTGACCTCCCGACTGATGGCTGCTGCCTCATCTTCATACAGGGAGGTCGTGCTGAGGATATCGTTCAGGGTGCCTCCGTCCATGTACTCCAGCACTAGCCAGAGTTCCTCACCCACAAGGTAGCTGAAAGAAGGAAACAAGGCCCTGGAGATGAGCATGCATGGCTACGTTGATTTTTGCTTCCAGGTTTCTTATTTCCAGATGCCTTTGTGACAAGGACACAATCATAGCAACAGACATTCCCTCTTGGCTGTGCATTGTTTGCAATCTGTGCAGTCTCAAGGAGACAGGCACAGCTGTGAAAAAGGAGATATCTTAGATGGCTAACAAGTGAAAAATGCAGTTTAGAAACAGCCCAGATAAAAAACCTGTCAGGCATGGTGTTTCTGGAAAGAAGCACCTAGTCTTCCTGGCATGCCCAGCAATGGCAAAGAGTGGCAACAATCCAAGGGAAATCCATTTTAGGACGGTTCATCAGCACTTCAGAAACTTGAAAAAATCAATCCTAAATAAATGTGGAGGCAGTAAACTTCGAGGCTGATGACTAAGGAAGATACAGCTGATCCAGGTATTGAAGAATTTTGGAATAATTTTCAAACTAGGTGTGCCAGGGAAGATTCATGCAGACAGGATGCACTCTCTTCTCATCCATTGGAGATGAGTAGAGAGATAGGAATAAATAAAAATTAACAGCTCTACTTTCTGCCACTGACCAAAGTGGGTTTTTAACCTCTCATGTTTGCTGTATGTAAATGCACACATGGGATAAGACCATAACCACTCACCTGTCTAAATAATTCACAACATTGGGACTCCTGTACCTCTTCATGATTTGGATTTCATTAACGCTTCGTTCCATCCTCCTCGGTCCTTGAATATCTATTTTCTTTATGGCCACCTAAAATGACATTGAAAATCAGTAACTTGAGCAGTTGGTGGCAGGAGACAACAATGCACATGGAGCAAGTGATTTTGCAATGACACAGCTGAGCTGTGCCAAACTGCCTGGTGATTAGGCACTGCAGTAATTAGGAGCTGACATTCCAACAGCCCATTTCTCTGCTGCCTTGAGAGCTAGTTACAGGACACATGGGGCCACTGACATTTTGCCTTGTCCACTTGGTTACAGTTGTGTCTCAACTATCACCCACAGACGTCTGACCACAATCTCTGCTGCTCTTTCTAGGATTCACAAGGAGTAATCAATGCCTTAATATTCTGTGGATACATCTTGGGCTATGGGCAGGGCTTAGGGCTTTTAGGGCACCTTGCAGATCTCTCCCTATGTGCAGTTGCCAAGTGCAGCACTGCAGGTGGCTAAGGAACTACCAGTAACTTTCCGATGGATTTGCTGGCAGCCAGAATCGAGAATTCAGGACTTTGAAGCTGTAACCCCAAAGAGCAGGGAGGTGCTCTAAGGCACCACCTTTGTTTTAGCAATGGAGAGCGAGTGAGCGCGTCCTTGTCTGAAAGGAAGCGCTGCCCTGCGTGCCTTCCTTCCGGCAGCTGAGGAGGACAAAGTGCCAAATGTATTTTGCAGGCTGGCACCAGTCTGTGCTTCTTGTGCCTTTTCAGCATGGCTCAAGCCAAAGCTCCAGCCCCAGCTCACACCAGAGGGGAAAGCCCCTCAAGAGCAGCAGAGTCTGCAGGGGCTGTTGATATTTACCTCTCCTCCTGAGGCAGTGTCGAGTGCTTTAAACACCTCTCCAAAACTCCTAGAAACAAAAGAGAAGCAGAGAAAGGAGAAGCCATTTAGATCTTGCAGTGAAAGCCAGCACACACAGGA
The DNA here is from genome assembly GCF_028551555.1 of Melozone crissalis. Lineage (NCBI taxonomy): Eukaryota > Metazoa > Chordata > Aves > Passeriformes > Passerellidae > Melozone > Melozone crissalis. Next base: position 11,846,730 of record NW_026535783.1, on the reverse strand, counting down.
GATCTGTGCTGTAAATGCCTAAAACCTGCAGGACACTGGAAGCATGGAGATGTCCTTGACAATGCCTTCTGAGCACACTTAGAAATTCTGATCAGCACTGACAATCTAAGCCCAGTGCCTGAACACATTTGCAGCTTGTCTGACTTCACGCCTGATACCTATTCCACCAGCAAAACACTTGATGCATAGTTATGTAAAATTAGCATTGCTTGGACTCACCCACTGCCAATATTTTCCAGTTCAATGTATTTGATGATGGGATTTTCCATCTTCACCATTCTCCCTGAGGGAAACAAAATGCAAGATGTTCACTTTAAAGCAGAGATCCCACCTTCTCAGAGATACAAAAGGCAGCCCCACTGTCGGGGGCTCTGAGACCTCCCTTGGTTAGCCAGCTCTGAGCTGGCTAACAACAACAGGAACAGGTACTGGAACAACAAGAAAAGAACAGCACAACCACAGCACAAGTCTGCCTGGCACAGAGACTGATTTTTTGTATCATTTGAAGTGAGAGACCTCTTGACAGCAGAGGAATCTCCTCTCAGAGGAGACTGAGACCAGAAGAGAATACCTACCAAGGCAAGTAAGTTTGTCATCTAGAAACATTAAGGAGAGCTGGAACTAACAGTGCCTTTGTTTTCTTGGGAATAAAGACTGGAAGATTTAGAAAAGGTTTCCTACTTGCTAAGATTAAATGCACGTGGACATCCAGAATCAATTGCTCTGAACAGATGTCAAGTTCAGAACAGGAGGAATATTGCCAAGTGTTCCCATCTTTTCCACCTTGCAGCACTTTGCCAGAAGAATGCCTCGGCGTTTGTAAACCAGAGCAGCTCATGCTAGAACCAATCATGACGGGGCTTTAAGCATCAGGACCCGCACCATTTATGAGCAGGCTGAGCTGGAAGACGCCCTTGTCCGTGCCCTGCGTGAAGAACCACGCCGCTTCTCTTCACCCTGACAGCGCGGATCAGTCGCTCCCATTGCACTCGCCCTCTCGGCACCGCACACCTCCCCATCTTCCCAACTCGGCACAGCGGGCATGGGCACAGAAGACAGCAGTGCTCCTCAGGCACCCCTGTGACACAGAGAGCTGCCCAGAGCAGATTCTGACCCTCTTGTGAGTCCAGGCTGTGCGAGGCAGAAGCCGGCCCAGAGAAGGGGCTGCAGCCTCAGGCAGCTCTGTGCTGCAGCAGCCGGGCAGCAGCGGGACCCTCCCAGCTAAGGGAGGCTCCAGCCTCTGCAGTCCCTCCAGCCCCCAGGGGCAGGGCAGTGACCACAACAAGGATGGCAAAGCCCAAGCATGAGCACTGAAGGGCACTGATGGGAAGATGCCAGAGTGAGCCTGAGCCCCGTACAAGCTTTTGCCCCCATTCAGGACACAACAGGATGGGCTTTGAGATCAGCCCCACCGAGGTGTGGATCAGTGCCCTTTTTGTCCCAACAGGTGATGGTAGACACAGAATCCACTGGGCTCTCTTCTCAACTCTACCAGGTCTTATCTGAGAGCACAGCACTGGCAGTTATTGCGGGGAAGAAGCAGATTCATTGGGTTGTGCTGCAGAATCACAAAGGGCTTGATTTGTTCTCCTAGAGACTGATCTCAGCAGGGCTTCTACCAGTGGCTAGAACTAAGGCAGTCACAGTCATCTGCTGATGCAGAAACAATTCCTCCTTCTGCCTTCAGCAGAGAGGGAAGCCCAGGACAACTCTAGCCAGTCTAAGCTGCCCTCAGAGGCAGCAGGAACACCCAGAGCTCTCTCTTGCTGCCTTGGAGCAAAGCCAGCACTTCTGTGACACTGAAGTGAGGAGAACCCTTTGGTACAGCTCTTCTGACATGTGCACACAATACACTGTCCCTCAGATAAGAAAGATAGCAGACGTACTGTGTTGCTCCAGGGAGTCACCCGCCATCTCCAGTTGCTGAGCAGCAGCTGGGTCAGCACGGGAGGTGAACCAAGTGCTCAGGCTCCACGTCTTTGGCTGGGGAGCAAAGGCTCCTTGGGACGGCTCTGCTGCAGCAGCTTCAGTGTCAGAGTTGGTGTAGATCTGAGAGAAGAAATGAGTTGATGTCAGGAAGGTGTGGCAGAGATTGCCCTGAAATGCAAGAGAGATTGCCATTTGAAATGCAAGCCCTTAGGAAGCTGCTGTCAGCCACATGCAGAGCTCTTCAACTGGATTGCTTTGGATGTCCACTTGTGAAACCAAATGCTCAAAACCAAAGGCTGGTTTTACTCAAGTTCATAGCCACTTTCTTGTTCTAAAGGATGACTGCAGCAACAACCGCTCCAATTCCTCCCAAAGACTCCTTTCCCCCTCCTAGGTCTGCAGATATATTTGCTGCTCCTCATTCTAATGTTCTACCTCCTGCCATGAAATTCTCTTTTTCTGCACCTTCCTTGGGACGTGCTTATCCTGCAGCATCTCTGGATGGTACAGTTCCTGGGCCTCATGCCAGCTTCGGGGCTCTTGGTTGCCCGTCATTTGCTGGAACTCGCTGCAGGCTGCCAGGTAGGATGGCGACACTTCCACCTGAAGTCAAACAGAACAAAGCAGTCAGAGACTACAGCTTGTCCCCGTCAGCCAGCAGTCATCAACTGGGAAGAAAGTAAAAGATGGGAGCAGATTCACAAGGGATACAGACAGCTTGTAGCTCGTATTCCAAATCTATATGAGTGACCATGTTCACCTGCAAAAACACCTCAAGAAACAAGGTCACCTGGAAGAAGCCAGCAGGAGTTCATTGGGATGACTGCTGGCTAAATGGCCAAGGGAGTAATGCCACTGTCTAGAGCATCAGCTGAGATTCAGCAGAGCAGGAAGTGTCCTTGAGAGCAGCTCTGACAGAGGCCTCATCAGGATGGCACTCAGAGGCAACACCCCACCCCCCTGCTGCTCTGCACTGCAAAGGCAAGGAGGGCAGAAACCACCCCTTGGGTGACTGCAGTGCCTATTGATATTTCACTCGCTTTTCTAGAGCCTTTTGCTCCTGAAGGAGGCAATTAATTTTCTCTTTGATGATTTTCATTTTTTTGTCTGGCCTCTTCTTCCTTGCCTTGATCATAGCCTCAGTTTCCTGCAGCTGTGCCGGCACCTGTTTGTCCATGTTCTGTAAACAACAATGGAAAGGACTCTCTTTCATGAGTGGAGTGGCTGCCATTCTTTCATTCACCTGTTTTTGTTGACTGTCCCTCTGCATAGGGAGATTCTTCTCCTCTTGGATGTCTTCATTCCCCCTCTTCACTGCCATGTCACTCTGAGCTTCGGGCAGCTCTGCTTGTGGTTCTACCTGGATGTTCTGTGCACACAAATGCAGAGCAAGTGACTGGGAGCTGCCATTAGACTCAGGTTTTCCCTCTTTTAGCCTCAAAATCACATTGATTCATCCACTTTCTTCTGCTTCCCTACCCACATCTGCTTCCACTGTAACCCTCCTGTCCCAGGGCTGATCTCTTCAGATTCCAAGGCTCTGTGCTTCCAGTGCCTGTGGGTTTCCTGGCCTCCTCAGTCCCAAGAGCTGCTGTTTATGCCCTTCTTCCTGCCCTTCCCTCTGTGCCCTGGCCAGTCAGGCTTACCTGGCCTTTCTCCTGTGGCACTTCCACCTGCTCCCCGAGCTGCTCTTCCTGCTTTCGGGCTGGGAACAGCTCTCCCTGAGTCTGGCATGGCATCTCTGATGAAGCACTCTGCTCCTGCTCTCTCTCTAGAAGCACCTGCACAGAAAGCAAGAGAAGATGGGTTTCAGCTTCCCATATGACCTTTGTGGGCCAAGACTCCAAGACTGCTGGGCTCACACGTTCCCAAAGCACTGTGCTGCTGCTCTGCTGGGTCATTCTCTGTTCAAGGGAAGGCACAGACTCCAAAGTGGCCCTGGCCCTACAATCAGGGGCCATCTGGGACTGAAGCTGCAAGAGCCTCTCAGGCAGCTGACAGGGAAGGTGTGGCATTTCTCAAGGGTCTGGTGAGGGCCTCCCTCTGCTTCTACCATGTCCTGTTTGTCTCTCCTGAAGGGATGCATTTAGGTGAGCATTGCATCTTCCACTGCTTTGGAGCAGAGCCAGGAAGATTCAAATAGATAGATAGATAGACAGATCTCACTTTTAAAATCTCTCTTTACTGTAGTGTGGGATTTAAAGTTTTTCAACGGAGAGAGATATAGATCTCTCTCCTAGGTTTTTTTTTAACGAAAGTTAGCGAGAAACTTAGAGAAGAAGAGAAAACAATTATTATCTCTACTTGCTGTTCTTGTTGTTTAGTACATGAAGAATGTGTATAGTGATTGTTTACTGAAAGTGATTTGTTAATTGCATTTTAGGGATAGTTGTTTAGATTGATTAGCTAATTAGATAAAAGACTGTGTGGAGACAGTCACTACTTTTTCTTTAGTATCTTTTTAGTATAGTATTTCTTTAGTATAGTTTTAACATAGTACTAGTGTAATATAACGTAGTTTAATAAAGCATTTGTTTAAACTTCTAAATCATAGACTCAAAGCACATTTTTGGCCACGTGGGGGTCACCCTGAATCAATACTGTCCTTTCTGTCTCTACAAACATCAACACTCGGTTGCAGTGCCCCAGTCAGCAGCCATCCTGATCTTGCTCTCCTGTTGCTTCAGTAACCCACACTCTTGGGGAATCTGGAACATGTGGGTCCTTATGGAATGCAATCAGACCCAGAGCACTGCACTGGGAACTGCACTCTTTGTGCATCTGTGCTCGGGCAAGTTCTTCTCTTGCACTTGACCACACTGATGGTGCTAAAGTGGCTGGAATCAGAAATGCAGCCCAGCCCTTCCCACCTCCTCTAATCTCTGAGGGCCAGCTGGAATGCAAGGGCATTGATTTCCTGCTCAATTCCCAAACACAACACACACTGATTTCCTGGGCTGCCAAAAGACACAGGAGCCGTTGACTTGAAAATGATGGGCAAGCCCTACTGGCCGGTCTGGCACCAGAGCAGCTCGTTCTGCACCAACATCCCTGCCCCAAACGATGTGTTCTTGTGCAAAAATACTGCATTATCCAGAACAGCTTCCTTGAAAATTGAAATTCTAGCAGAATTTCTGCCAGTGCTCTAAAAGGGCAGGAAAGATTGAGAAAAAGATCCCTTGCTCCCTGGAGAAGGAGAAATTGCACCAGGGTTCTCTTTCTATCAAACAAACAAATCAACAAAATATGAAAGTGTTACCCACACCAGTGTCTAAAGCACCTGGATGCAGTGAGGGGATGTCTGGAAGGGAAACAGGCCTTGCGCTGAGCTTTGGATCTATGGATCTAAGGCAGCGATTTATGGAAGTCCACCTGAAGGTGCCTCATGAGCCCCCCCATTGTCCAGGCTAAAGCTCCCTCAGCACCTCCTCCCTGGCCTTGTGCTGCACCCCCTTGCCCAGCTCCCCTGTCCTTCTGTGCACACACTGCAGCCCCTCCATGACTTTCTGCTTCCCAGGGCCCACAAGTGCACACAGCACTCCAGCTGTGGCCGCAGCGCTGCCCAGCTCAGGGCCACGCTCACTGCCCTGATCCTGCTGCCCCACTGCCGCTGGCACAGGCCACCATGCCCTTGGCCTTCTTGACCCCCTGGCCACACGCTGCCTCATCTTCAGCTGCTCAAGGCCACCAGCCCGGCATCCTTTTTGCCCACGCAGCTCCCCAGCCACAAAGGTGCCTATTTGACTTCAGATACAGCAGGCACCATTGCAAGATGGCCTTCCTGTTCTAACACCTCATGTTCCAAGTATATATCTGCCACTGCCCCTTCTCACCAGCGAGGGCTCCTTGTTGAGCTCCACGTGGCCTCTGAGCTCCGGGTGCAGCCTGTCCCCGCACTCACTCAGCAGGTGCCTGGACTCAACCGACAGGGCGCTGGCACCCTGCTTGCTCAAGTGCAGACCCTGCAGGGCTGTGACAGCCTCCGGCCTGCCCTCAGCCACTGCCCTGACAGAGTCCGCTGCACGCTCCAGGGAGGCTGAGGTGACATCAGCCTCTGCCTGCAGCTCGGCCGTGCCTTCGGTCGTTGCGGCGCTGGTGTTTCTGCGCCCAAGGCCCAGGAACCTCCACAGTATCTGCAACAGAAAGAAGGGCAGGAAGAGAGGGACGTTCCGTGGCCTGCTCCAAGCGCGGCGCTGGGCTGAGCAGTGCCAGCAGGCCCAGCACAGGTGGGGATGGCCGCAGGTACCTGTGCTGGTCTGTGGAAGCAGCCGCGAGTGGGGTCCCGCTCCAGTGTCCCATCCTTGCCCGCATCTGGCAAAGAGCAAATGCAGCCAGAGCTGAGGGGCTGCGGGAGAGGCCGGAGAACACGGCCTAGCCCTGTACGGCCCAGGCAGGGACAGCCCCCGGGTACCCAAAGGACTAGAGCACGGCCAGCAGGGGCAGCCCCAGCCCTTCTTACATCCTGTCTGTGGGGACATCCATAGGGGCAGGGATGGGATGGGGCAAGGGCGGCCACAGGCACCAGCCCAGCGGCCCGGCCCTGCCACTCACCGTCCTGCACTGGCTGCAACTTCTCCGGCTCTGCAGGCTGCTGTGCTGGGGAGGCTGCAGGCCCTTTCTTTTTCTTGCCCCGAAGCACCCTGAAGAGCCTGAGCACTCTGCCTGCCATTCCGCTTTTTGGCCTCTAGGGCACCTTTGAGCCAGATGACTTGGAAAAGCTCTGATTTAGGAAGTCCTGCAGTCTGGCCACAAGGCCAGCCGCAGGAGAAATGCCTTGGAAACGCTGTGGGTCAGTGACGAAAGAGCTGGCTGTGTGGGGCTCCTCACAGCACAGCTCTGGCACGTCCTCTCCTCTCACGTGCACGGAGCACTGTGGCGTTGCTTCGTCACCGCCAGCAGCCACTTCACCACATGTCACAAAGGGCCCTGTTCCATTCCGTTCCATGGTAACCGTGCTGTGCCTTTTCAGCAAGGGCCCTTGGACACACTGCCAAGTTCTCTGGGGCTACCCCAGCCCTGCCCCAAATGCCTCTGATTGGAACAAATCCAGTGCCCCAAGTGTCTAAGACATCCTGGGACACACCAAGCCCAGCCAAGTGCTCAGGGGAGGACTCTCCACGGTGCCAGGCCAGCACAGCCCAGCTCACTGCTGGCTCTGGAGCAGAGCAGCTTCCAGCAAGCACAGGGCAAACACATCTTGCCAAGAGTTAAAACTCACCAGATAGGGGAGGTGACATGAATATGTGCATCAAGGCCTTTGAATTCACAGCTCCCCAAGACAGCTTTGGGGCACTTGGCTGGACAGACAGGATCCGGCTCAGACCTGTGCTCAAAGGCGGGCAAGAAACCCTGCCGCAGGTGCTTGGCTTGGTCTCTGCAGGCCCAGGCAGATGCCAAAGCTGCTCTTCACATCCTTCCCCTGCCCCTCAGCCAAGTGCGAGGACTGAAGGAAACACAGGAAGTCAAATGGAGACACTTGCACCTGTCTCATTGGGGGCTCCTGGGGAAGCAGTTTCCTTGGCAATCAATCCCCTCTCTTCCAAGGGCACTCCCCAAATGTGTACATTTCCTGGGCGACACCAACCCACCCTTAAGTGCGGGGTGTAGAGGTTCATGGGCATCACACCATAACCAATATGATCCAGTGAAGCTAAATTTATTATTCCTAAAAAGACTCTATTTATAATAAATCTCTACTGTCAACGCCTCTCTAGCTAATATATGATTGGTTAATCCTAGCTGTTCACACCTCTAAAATAGAATGCTGATTGGATTATCTAAGTTTTCATGCATCTTGCTGGGGTTGTATGGCCCCCCCATGGCTCACTTTCCCAAGCTTGCTGACAAACTTGCTGAGTCCTGATGACTCTTCTTCTTGCGTCTTCTTCAAGGATATACCGACCCCATTTCTGAATATGTCCATAATTCATTCTTTGTGAACGTGTTCATTCTCCATTATTACAAGCAGGCTGGATTGTGCATCGGCTGAATACGGCCGTTGTCTTGCAAAAACTCCTCCACCTGCAAAATATCTTCAACAGTTCCCCGCTTTTGTTTTTGCACAAGCCAGACTGATTTAAAAGCACAGTCAATTTCTTTTTGCTCACAGCGTAGTAAGCAAAGCACTATTAGCAGAAATGAAAAAAGAATGAAATACAAAGCCAATAATATGTAAGATTATTTATTCATTACATAGCCAAGAATACCTAATACCAAAGCATACTAAGTCCTTGAGCCAGCCTCTTATTTCCCAGGATTTTAGCCACTCATCCAAAGAATTCTAAACAACTGTCAGCTTTATCATCTTCTCCTTAAGCAATGACACTTTCTTGTCCATAGATTCAGAGCGCTCAGAGAGATTCATGCAACACATCCCTTCAAAATCTTCACACCCATCTCTCTGTGCTAGCAACAAAAACACTATTGCAGCCCTATCCTGTAATACAGCGTGGCGTATGCTACCTACATCAGTGGTAAGCTCATTCAGTATTGCAGATGTAATGTTAATTGGTTTGTCTGTCCAACAAGCCAATTGTTTGAATTGTGTAAGGGCCTGTGATGAAGCTACTCCTGGTGTAAAAAGTGATGCCAGTATAACCAAAGGCATATTCTACAATTCTACATTATCCTTACAGTCTGAGCCTAATAGATGCACACTACGTTTTGGACATTGGAATTTGTGCCTGATGTCAAGCATCTGTTGAATGCTAGAGGCAAACAGTGTCAATTTCCCAAAATAGCACAGTCCTTCTCATGTCTCTTTCTCAGGAACCGCAGGCTAAGTTTAATCTCCACAAATGAGAAAAACTCCAGGAGGTGACATCCTTGCAGATTTTGGTTTTAGGGATACAACCATGTCCAATTGGCACAGTCTGCCGTGGTATTGTAATACCAGGAAGAAACAGGAGATATCCAAGTGCCATCATCACCGGGGTTTCCTGATTTCTCCCTAATCAGCTCTTTACCCCTGTGGTACTCATAGAACAAACAGTAATTTCCTGGCACTGATGCCAAAATATCTAATTCCTGTGGTCACTGACTTGTAGTATTTAAACCTTGAACGATTGTAAATGCCTGAATTCCTAACGGATTTCTAGGGATGCTTTGTTTTTCACGCCAAATTTCTGTGATCATCCCATTTTGATTAGTGCACCAATTTGAACAGGCCTTACTTAAGTTGCCATAAATTTGAGCTCTGGCCCAATTTCCCAATTCTTCCATTGAGTCTAAAGGAATTCCAATGAAACAGGTGCCAAATGGATCTGAAGGTGGAGCTAGTGATAGGCAGAAAGATTCCTGCCTTGTTCTGTTAGCCTATGTAACCCTCATGTTAGCTCGCTGCTTTATCTTGTATACCCCCTGCGTTTCCTTAATCACTCCATTAAGCAACATTGTTAATATTTGCCAGATTGGTGCCATTGTTACCCTTGTGGTCCGTCACGCCTGCGCTTTGCCCAAACTGCTTTAGCTTGTCCTCACTCCAAATCTCTCAAGTGATGTGTTTGTGGTATTGCTATTCTTCCTCTACATTCTGTAGCTATTATCTTGCTCTCTAGCACAATTTGATTTACTACAGCAATTAAAGCAAGTTTAAACTGCAATTGCGGTAACAATCTTTCTTATATATTTCTATCAAAGATACATATTAGAGAAAACTCTGATATCTTCGTGAGTTATGCCTTAAAAATTTAGCTAATGCCATTCTCGGGGTACTAGTGTTAAGTGTGTAAGAGCAGTTATTGCATATTATGTTGATAGGCTTAAATTTTTGCTTTTTTCCTCGGACCACTACGCAATTATGTTCTTCACAAATTTCTCGCCAAGTTTTTTAGTTACACTTGATACAATGAACCTTAAGCCATGGCTTACATGCACAACTATGCAGATACCAAGAATTTTCTATCTGATTTACAACTTGTGAGGGAAGTGAAGGTCCACGTGGCTGGAATCCAACGAATGCCTTTATCTGTAAGTAAGCACATAGAACTTCTTCCTCTTCATTTCACTGTAGCTGGTCCTTGCCACACCCCTGCTGCTGGACTTTTGAACATGACCTGAATGCCGTCAGGCAATTCCTCCCTTGGATTATGTGTGAGGGCATGATGCACAAGAATAGGTGCATCTTCCCTATCTCCTGTTGTTCCGAGGTAATTAGGCACAAAATTGGCTTTAGCTGTTTTTTCCTCAGGGGATAACCCTGGAGTTTCCCCATTTTTGTTTTTGCAGCATGTCCTTGAACATCTGATGGGCACTCTCAATAATTGCCTGTCCAGTAGGATTGTGAGAAATACCTGTGTCACGTCAAACACCCGATAAATTACAGGAACCTTTGAACCTTAAGGAACACGAAGCAGAACTATTGTCATTCTTAATTGCTAAGCGGATACCTAATATGGCAAAGAAATTGAACAAATATTTCTCAACATGACGTCTTACCTGTTAAGGGAGTAGCCCATAAAACACAAGCATAGGTATCTATGCAAACATGTACAAATTTTTCCTGACAAAATTCTTTAACATGAGTTATATTCAATTGCCATAACCGCAAGACCTGAGTACCCCTAGGGCTAACACCATGCCTAAACCAATGCCATCTCGTTGACCGGTCAGGACAGGATCACGCAATACTAGAAGCATCAGTAAAGGGAATAGCAAATTGTTTACCTAACATTTCTGCAGATTGATGAAGAAATGCATGGGAAGTTTTGGCCTGTCAGCCTGTGCCACTTCCCTGTCACCTCAGTGCCGCCATGGCCCTCGGCTGCCCCACAGCCCTCAGCCCCAGCAGCAGCTCAGGGTCAGCGTCCCTTCGGCGCCACCGCCCCCTCAGCCCCCTCAGCCCCCTCTGTCTCACCGTCCTTCAGCAGCTCCTCAGGGGACAGGGCCTGGGGCCAGCGGCAGCTCCCACCGCTCCAGGGACAGCCGGGGCTGGAAGTGCTGCTCCGCCCGGCCCGGCCGCCAGCTCGGACCCAGCACAGGGACAGGGGACACAGGGGACACCGGGGCAAAAGCAAGAGGTGAAAAAGGCACCCGAGGAGGGAAAGAGGTAAAAATGCAGCCTGGGCTTACACAGCTCAATCTATGCATCTAAACTTCCACATACCTCTAACTAAATAACTCAGCATATTTCTAGATCTATATCTAAGCATCTAAATTTAAGCATCTAAATGTAGGTGCCTAAATGTAGGCATCTAAATGTAACTCTATTAATGTATAAATGTAGATCTCAAAATCTAGAAATGTAACTAATTCTATCCCATCTAGAACAATAGAGATCAATTTAACTATATAGATGTATATATATGCACATATAAACAGACCTCTGTAAATCTATAAATGCAACTATATGGATATAGGAAGAGAATTGTAGAAATCTATAAATCAATGTGTACACTAAGGGATTCCACCAATCTGATGCTCACAGGCTTTCCCTCTGGTCCTTCTTCCCATGCAGGGCAGCCCTCCTGACAAGGCAGATTAGCTGGAAGTCTGGGAAGCAAAGGGAACACTGGGTCAATATTGGCCTCTCTGCATCATTTGTCCCTTTGGAAGTAACTGTCCTTCTATCAAAGGCTGTAAAAGATGAGCCAAACGGCAAAATCTCACTTGGCAATTTGAAGCCTACTCTTCAAGGAGCCAGACTCCTTCCAAGAGTTTATAACTTCTGAAGTTTTGAAGTATCCCAATACACTGAAAGCCCTCAGTGTATTGGGATACTTTCGCAGGGCCAAGGGCCCCCATGAGAGCTTGAAACACAGACAGACCCAGCTGCCACAAAGAAGCCCAGCCTGGTTCTTTCTCTTTGCTGACAGAGACACCTCAGTCCTCACTGAAATGGCTGAAGCTGAAGGTGCTGGCAGCTGAGTTATGAACTAGCACCGCTCCCTGCCATCCACAACCTGCCCTCTGCAGTGAGCCACAGCTCCTCCAAAACAACCACCAGCTCTGGGATGAACAGCTGGGTGACAAATGACCAGCTAATATTGGCTTAGGCATTTATGTGTTAGCTTATGGATGTTGTTAGTGATTATAGGTATTTAGAAATAGCTTCAGTTAGAACTCTTTTAGCTGCTTGTAATATAACAGAATCTTTCAGCTTAAGTTTGCACTGCTTTGCTCATAGAAACAGTAGTGTAATGAATATAATATTGATGCATCACTTATGGAAACAATTGTGTGATGAATGTACTGTGTTATAGACCCTAGCAAAACATAACGGGAAAAAAGGCTTGTGTGTAACTAAAACCAGTGTAAGGCTGTCCACTGACCAACCTGTCCAAGGGATAAAATAATCCTCACACAAGGCAGAGCACCAGAGGACAATTAGAGAATACCATGTGAAATTTAGGGAGAACCTACTAAAGCCTTATCAGAGGAGGTGAAACAGCAGGAAGGAGACACAAGCAGAAAAAAAATATGTTGACATGATGACACGTTGTCATGCAGTAAACCTGAGTGCGAAGCAGTCAAAATAAGGAGTTCCCAAAACATGAGAAAATTCCCAAGAATGCTTGAAAACTTCATGAAACACATGAATATACTTGCCTCTCAGTTAAATAACACCATAAAGCTAACACTGTCACTTAGCACCAGGTGTTGTTTGGGTGTTAGGCCTGAGCACCACAGTGCTGCAATTATTGTGTTTTTTCAACCTATTAGTATTAAACTTTTAATAATTCTAAGCAGTGAATTCTGTTTCTCACAGCTGTGAAGGAAAGAGCTCCCTAACAGGACTGCAGGCAGCACCAGCTTTGCTCAAGGATGCAGACCCAAAGTGCTCTCTCTCTCCTTTAGTTCTCACTAATTTTAAGCGGTGATTTAAGATTTTCATTGAGCTCCTGGATTTGTGACTAATGATTTCCTTGGCCTCAGAGCTTCTGCTGCTTGTATTTTTAATGTATCTCACTACAGCTATCAGCAGAGTGGCACTACATGGATTTAATGCTTGGAGACAAAAAGCTCAGATTTCTACACTGACCTTTTGCTGGGCTTTTCCTCTCTTGCACTCAGGGTTGCCTCCAGAGCACTGACATCCTGCAGCAAACTTATCCACAGACATCACATGCTAAACTTGTACTGTGAGTTTCTTCTATAAACAGCCTTGAGGGTGAGGCCATATTCTTCAGCTGCAGCTGTTGTGGGGCACACAGAGCTCATTTCAATGGCACGGCTTGATTTGCAGGGCAGACAGTCTTAAACATCTGCAATGTCCCACCAGAGTCCCAGTTTTGCTTCATTCAAAGAAAGAGGAGAGTGCACCTAACACTGACCACTTGTTAGGCAATATCTTTCACCGTGCCCTTGTACCCCTACAGAGAGTCTGTCTACAAAATGCCCAGAACACCCTCCAAATCTGCAGCGAGGACAGGAAAATGAGGCAGAGAATCTTTCTGTTTTCAAGGTCCCCCTTCCTAGGCAACTGGACACTTTCTACCTGCTTCTCACTTGAGATCTACCCATGATAGAGCACTGCAGGAAAACATTTGAAAGGGTCATTAACCAGGAGCTGCTTGGAAAGCAAGGGTAGAAGCTCTTTCCCTCCCTGATGGGCTGCGCGCTGGCAAGTGCTGCTCTGAAGATGTGCAGCTGCTCCTCTCTGGGGAGGCCATGGAAGGGTTGTGATGGTGTCGATGGGTACCAGAGGAACGATGAGCTCAGGTTGGCATTTAAGCTCCATGGGAACAAGCAGAATGAAGAGCTCACAGTGAAGATGAAATCTGCCTGTTCCGGGCTTCTCTGATGAAATGCCAAGAAGTCCAGATGAAGCAAACACCTTCCCCCAAGAAGCTAGGAAAACCTCAGAATCTGAGGTGCCCAAAGGTGCCTCCCCGCTGTGCAGCTCTGCAGAGCCCGCGGAGCGCAGGGTCCTGGGCAGCCAGGGCAGCCCGGCTGCCTTGGAGCACAAGGAGTGGCCCAGAGAGAAGCTGCTGCCCTTTGCTTTGGAACTGTTCCTCAGAGTCTTGTCATTCATCCACAGTGTCTGATGTGTTTTCTTTTCCTCTCTCATATTTAACACAGCTTTTTGAGAGAATTGACTGAAGTGGCTTCTGCTTCTGGTGGTGGTGCTTTTGTCTGCAGGTGAGGGCAGGTGATTTGAACCAAGGATGGAGTCCATTGTTAACATCCCAGCTTTGCCAAGTCAAGAAAACCATTCACAATTGGGCAGCCAATGCTAAGCAATTTTCCTACTTTTGGAAAGCTCAAATCTTAACAAATCCAAGAGCCACCTTAAGAAATTCAAGAGATTTTCCTCCATGTGGATACCAGCAGTGCCATGTTGCCAGTGTTTTCCACCCCGTTGCTGTGTCCTTGGTGGTTTTAATTCTTCCTCAGTGCCCAGTGAGAATGAAATGACCTGTGATCATGTGATTTGAGAGCTCTGTGTTGTTTGTTGGCACATGAGTGTTCATGACAAGCTGGACACACCAGTCGTGGCTCTGTTGAGTTAAATTCATCCCAATTTTGTGCAAACAGCAGCCCCGAGATGCTGAGAAGAGCAAGCGCAGTGGGTGGGTGTGCATGCACATGCCTGGGGGCTGACTGCTGTGTGGGCAGAAGGTTTTGCACTGTTGTAATTCTTCACTCTCCCAAGCTGGAGGAAGAATCCAAATCTTTATTAAATTAAAATATAGAAATCTATATGAAATGAAAAAATATCAAAATGAATGAAACAATACCTATTAATTTATCATGGATGTAATTTCACATCTATATACTATTGCCGGCCGGGGGTCTCTGTACAAATCACGAACGTGACAGGACTGCTGAGGAACGCGCCTCAAGCTGTTTGTTTTCCAGCATCAGTCTCATTACTTGGTTATGACTATGGGAAGATGCCACCAGCTGACATCTGTGGCAGCAGGCAATGAACTTAATGGCACAGCTTACTTGAAAAATTTTTTGACCAATCACACAAAGCAGAAGCATACTGACAGTAGTTCTATCCAACCACTATAAGCACACGTACCTTTTGTTAAAACAGTGCTTGCTTCTTTTGAATACAATACCTGCTTGCAAGCCTTAAAACACAATGCACTGAGCTCCATTATTAAGCTGAGAAGTTCCTAATATCTTGCTAGAGATACTTTTTGGAAGGTTAGCGAGTTATTCTAGCCAAGCACTAACACACAGGCCATTTTTCTATTTCTCCTTACTTTTCTACTTCTAAAACTCTTGTGCTGACAAATCCTATGGCTGCTGCTTAGCTCCAACCGCAGTTCTGCTTTCTCTGAGGTCTGCCTTTTGTTGCTTTCCCAAAACCCCCTGATTTGAAGGATTCCCACAATTCCCCCTCTCAGTACAACTAAACAGAAACCTTTGCATCCGTGTCATTTATTAACTACCTTGCATTTTATAGCTTTACTATAGTATACCTGCTTATTACTTGCTTAAAGCATCCTTTTTGCTCACATTAAGCCTTGCTATATTCCAACACAGCAATTTTAATGCTGTGAAAGTCCAGTCAGTTCAAAGGGCAAAAGTCATGTCTGATAGCAATTACAAGTCATTGTTCCAAAAAAGTCTCACCTGTTCCAAGGTCTTAATTCAAAACCCCCCTCCATGTCTAGACCTTCATCCACCATCTATGTGAGATTTTGAGAATTCTCTGTGAATCCATTTCCTACCTCTCTCTCTTGTGTGATAAAAACTTCTTTGATCATGTTGTCCATCATTTGTCACACACACCAATGTATGCAAGGTATTACTACTAGTACCACTACCAAAACACCCAATCCATCGAGACCTATTCTACAAAGTTCCCTTTGGCCAAGGTGCAAAGCTCCATCCTTGGAACAAATCATTTAACCATGACCCACCATCTTCTTTTTTTGGAGCTGTCAAATCTTTCAGCTTTTGTATGCTTCTCTGGATGGATTCAGAGTGATCAGACAGGTTCATGCAACACAATCCTTCAAATTCCTCACAACCATGTCCATGTGCCAGTAAAAGAAAGTCAATTGCTGCTCTGTTCATTAAGGCTGCATGTCTGACAACACTAACATCAGTCATCATGTCACTAATTGCAATGCAAGTAGCACTGTCTTCTTTCTCCAGCCAACACCCCAATCGCTATAATGGTTTCAATGCCTCACCCGAGGCAAGTGGACGTAGAAATTAATTTGATGTAACTCATTTTGCAGGGCCCTAGGGTCTGAAATTGCTATTACACTTTTTTTTATAATGATGGGCAAATCTTTTTTCTCTGTGTTTTCTCTTGATGGCTTTTTTAACGATAGGTGCTATCACAGTGAGTTGTCTGATGCTACATGGGCCACCTTTAATTTTTGAGGAATTCCCTGTCAGGCTCTACCTCCACAAATGAGCCAATATTCTGTTACTAATTGTCGTGGGGACTCATCTAGGTCATCTACTTGTCAGCAGTTTCACCCTTAGGGGACACTGGGGTAGTACAACTGCACCACAAACTTGAGTATCTGCCCACAGGATGATGGGGAGTAACATTTAACTGTGGATCTCCCTGGTACTGAAACTCAGCACAAAATTCCATTAGAAATGAGCCAAGAATTCCAATTCTTGAGGTTCAGAAGGTGCTCTAAGAAGATCGGGGGCCCAATGATGCCAGCTGGTTATGGGATTGGTCTCGTTGGCAGCCTCACACCAATACTTGTCACGATTGGGTATTGGCCATTCCTTGGCTGGCACTGGCACACCGACCAAACAGGTCACCAAGGGTTTGTCTGGGCTCAATTGGTCAAACATATGGTGTCTGAGCCTGCTGACTTGGCTAAAGCAAGGCAAACATTCATTTTTGGTTGATCTACAGGCATGTATGCACTGCAAAAGCAAGCAAGCAAAACCAGCAAGTGCCAGTATATCATTTGATCAAACTCCATGTTTCTGTTCAGCTGCTTTTTGGCAAAAGCTTCCCCATCTCTTTCAGTTCTCAAGCAAATCTTTTAGCGCTTGTTCAGGGACTGGCCAACTATAGGGCACTAAACTGTCCCTCTGACCTTCAGTTTTTACAAATTTGGATATCTTAGAATTCTTTTGAACAAAACGGACACCATGCTTTTGCTGAAAGAGCTCTATGATACAAACCATTTTCACAGTCTAAAGATCAACAATGAAACTCAAGATTTGTAGCTTTCACAGGTTGAACAGGGAACGTCTGGCATGAACCGTAGTTTCTCGGTGCGGCTCACGTCTGCATGCTCATTTCCCTGCTGGTGGAATTGTCGGTGCGCTCTTGTGTATGAGACGGTTTCACATCCTTGGCGGGGACCCACTTAGGTCTGGCACCTGTGCAAATAAATACAAGCATACCCTTTGCCCCAAGTGATTAGTGCAAATGGTCCTTCAATTTCTCCTAACTCAAGGTTTCTAATCAAAACTGGAGGATTTTCTTTCAGTTTTGCCTGTGTGCTGTTTGAAAAGTGCCTCAAAATTGGAGGATTAGGTCCTACAAAAGATCTATTCAAAATATAAAGACATCTAAAGCTTTGCTCTACCTTATCAGAGGTGTTGCTTGGGGAACTCCCCCTTTTGTTGACCTAGAATGGGTTTTAGAGTGTGGTGCATCCTTTCAACAATTGCCTGACCTGTGTGGGCATAGGGAATTCCAAAAGTGTGGCAAACATTCCAGTCCATCAGAAATGTCACCAATTTTTGAGCTCTGCATGTGGGGCCATTTGTCGGTTTTTGCCTCATGGTGGATCAGTTTGGCGAGCTCTGGACCCCAGTGACACTGACAAGGACAAAAGCAAAAG
The DNA here is from genome assembly GCF_028551555.1 of Melozone crissalis. Classification (NCBI taxonomy): domain Eukaryota; kingdom Metazoa; phylum Chordata; class Aves; order Passeriformes; family Passerellidae; genus Melozone; species Melozone crissalis. The sequence continues at coordinate 11,829,073 of NW_026535783.1, read as the reverse complement.
ACGAGAGGCGCTCTTTCTTCTCGGGACCAAAGTCCCACAGCTTTAATGGAGAACAACTCCAGGAGAGAAAGGGAGCATCCAGGAGAGGAAAGAAGATGTCCAGGAGAGGAAAGAGAGCGTCCACCTCGTGGCAGGAGATTTTAAACCCTGGGGGAGGGAGGGCGGTAGAAAGGAACTACCATAGGTCAACATATGTAAATCACTACACTGTAGTTTTCTGCATAAATTGCTGCACTTGTTGCAAACAAAATCCTAAAATCTCCCCAAACACAACCATACAGTCCCAAATGATCACAATGAGGGAGAAAAACCACTCAACCCCCCTGTATACCCAGGCACCAGGTGTCACAAGGAGTACAAGCCCCTGCAATTACAAAGTTCACACACACAAGCTCACTGGGAAAGGAGTATCTCTTTATGAGGGGACAGAGTGCTCGCTTTTCTCAACACAACACACACCATAAATCACAACAGCATCCACCCACATCATCTCCCTCAAACATTCACACACTGAAAACACAACCACAATTACGACACACAGGAAAAATTGCAGCAACAAAACAGCATTTGCTCAATTCACGCCCAGAATTGCTAGCAGGTCCTTCTTGACACAGCAAATCCTTTCTGCCGGCAGCCAGACCCAAACTCAAACTGTACAGGTGTACGTTGTGCGCAGGACATCTCTGTGTGACTCAGGAACAGCCCTTCCCCTGCGTTTGCCTTACGGGTTACTTTATACAGAGTTAAACATTCCCTTTCTCCACAGTCCCAGCAGTCTTGTCTGTCCCCCACGAGGAACAGCCCAGAGCCAAGGTGCCTCCAGGAAAGGAATGTCCTGGCAGCACCCAGAGACAACCACAGCGTGGTTGCTCTCGCTGGAGCAGAGAAGCGCTCCTGCCGCGGTCACTACAGGTCACCTGAAGCGTGTATTCAGCAGAACCGATCATGAGGTGAATGAGAAAGGAACATTTCATATTCCTGGTGTTTAGGCATTGTAGAGGAAGCTGTGAGCTTGGCCAGTGGCAATACAGTGTAGAGGGCCAGCTAGGAAGGCTGAAAAAGAAAACGATATTCATGCTTGCAAGAAAAAAAAATCAATGGCACAAGTGGTAATTTATTAATTTCCATCTCAGAGCTTTGAAGAACTAGAAATCAAGTCTTACAGAGAGAACATTGTTTCCTACAGCATAGAGGGTGGAGCATTTAACTGAGAGCAAATTCCTGTACAGTTGAATTACACCACTGAATTTTGGTCACAGTACCTTAGAACTCTATTCCTAACAACTCTTATAATATCTACATAAAAGATGCAGTTGCAGAACAGGAAGGTCATCTTGCAATGATGCCTGCAGTATCTGGAGTGAAATGGGCACCTTTGTGGCTGGGGAGCTGCATGGGCCAAAAGGAGCCAGGGGTGCTGCCGGCCTTGAGCAGCTGAAGATGAGGCAGCGTGTGCCCAGGGGGCCAAGAAGGCCAAGGGCATGATGGCCTGTGCCAGCAGAAGTGGGGCAGCAGGAGCAGGGCAGTGAGTGTGGCCCTGTGCTGGGCAGCGCTGCAGCCACAGCTGGAGTGCTCTGTGCACTTGTGGGCCCTGGGGAGCAGAAAGTCATGGAGGGGCTGCAGCGTGTGCACAGAAGGACAGGGGAGCTGGGCAAGGGGTGCAGCACAAGGCCAGGGAGGAGGTGCTGAGGGAGCTTTAGCTGAGGCAATGGGAGGCTCTTGAGGGGTCTTCAGTATCTCCGCAATGCATCCAAATATTTAGCCATGTTCAGACTGGACTTTCCCTCCCTTTTCGTTAGTTTGTACTTTACTTGGAGGAGGAGACCTATTCATGTTCTCTTTCTCCCAACTAAGGTTCTTTCCGCAATTATTTCTTGCCCTGATACAGCACTGGGAATGGTTCTGCTCAAAGTATTTTTTCCAAGGTACCACTTCTAGGGAATGCAGCATTTTTGTGTGAGAACACATCATTCTGTGCAGGGACTTTGGTGCAGAAGGAGCTGTTGTGTTTCTAGGCCAGCCAGTATGGCCTTACAGATCACCTTTATATTAGCAGTGCCTGTGCCTTTCTGCAGCCCTGGGAATCAATGTGTGTTGTGTTTGGGAATTCAGCAGGAGATCAATGCCCTGGCATTCCAGCTGCTTCTCAGAGATCACAGGAGCTGGGAGGGGCTGGGCTGCAGTTTGGATTCCAGGCACTTCAGCACCATCAGTGTGCTCTTGTCCAAGACAAGACCTTGGCCGAGCACAGATGCACAAAGAGTGTAATTCCCAATGCAGTGCTCTGGGTCTGATTGCATTCCATAAGGACCCACATGCTCCAGATGCCCCAAGAGTGTGGGTTACTGAAGCAACAGGCAACCAATCTCAGGACTGCAGCTGATCATGGCAATGGCCACCAAGTCTTGATCTGTGCAGCAATAGAGGACAGTAAAGAGAGATCATAGTAATGAGATCTATCTCTCTATCTTTCTTCCTATCTATCTATCTATCTATCTATCTATCTATCGATGTAACATTTACATAATTAAATCTTCCTGGCTCAAGTCCAAGGCAGTTAGAGGTGCAAAGCTCGCCTAAAGCCGTATCCCTTTCAGGAGAGGATTAGAGACATGTTCCCTCAACTGATTCTGAGCAGGCAGAGATGTTTCCCCCTCCAGATCTGGTGGTTTTTCCCCCCAGAGTTGTATTCCTCCTCCAGCCTCTTGTGCCCTGAAGTCCCCAGTTAATTCTTTAAATTTCTGCCTCTCCTAGAGAGGTGGAACAATTCCATGTTTGGGTGGTGTTTGGTGACTCTGGTCATACATGCCATGTATTACATGACACATGGTTTCCTTCACTGGCATCCCTAGGCCTGTGTAAGTGCATTCGTGCATGGGGCCTTAGGGGAGTCTCTGTTTCTGCTGATCAGAATTCTCAGTTGACAAAAGAGGGAGAAGAAACACCTTGGTCCTCCTGCATATACTGAGGTGGCCATAAAAGCTCTGCGACCTCCATCAGAGATCTTTGCACGCATCCTCATCTCCTGAATGACCAGGTTTTCTAACAAGAGTGTGGATGTCAGAAAGGCAGGAAGGCTGGTGCAGGCCTGAAGAGAACTCCAGAAGTTTCACTCACAAGGAGGGAGCTCAGCCAGGAAGCCACCTGCAGAGCCAGGATAGAGATGTGGGACAGAGCAGGGTGTCCGTCACTACTGAAAGACAAACAGGACATGGCACAAGCAGAGGGAGGCCCTCACCAGACCCTTGAGAAATGCCACACCTTCCCTGTCAGCTGCCTGAGAGGCTCTTGCAGCTTCAGTCCCAGATTGTAGGGCCCTGATTGTAGGGCCAGGGTCACTTTGGAATCTGTGCCTCCCCTTGAACAGAGAATGACCCAGCAGAGCAGCAGCACAGTGCGTTGGGAACGTGTGAGCCCAGCAGTTTTTGAGTCTTTGCCCACAAAGGTCCTATGGGAAGCTGAAACCCATCTTCTCTTGCTTTCTGTGCAGGTGCTTCTAGAGAGAGAGCAGGAGCAGACTGCTTCATCAGAGATGCCATGCCAGACTCGGGGAGAGTTGTTCCCAGCCCAAGAGCAGGAAGAGCAGCTCGGGCAGCAGGTGGAAGAGCCACAGGAGAAAGGCCAGGTAAGCCTGACTAGCCAGGGCACAGCGGGAAGGGCAGGAAGAAGGGCATAAACCACAGCTCTTGGTTTATGCCCTGAGGAGGCCAGGAATCCCACAGGCACTAGAAGCACAGAGCCTTGGAATCTGCAGAGAACAGCCCTGGGACAGGAGGGTTACATTGGAAGCAGATGTGGGTAGGGAAGCAGAAAGAAGTGGCTGAATCAACGTGATTTTGAGGCTGCAAATAAAAAAAAGCTGAGCCTGATGGCAGCTCCCAGTCACTTGCTCTGCTTTTTTGTGTACAGAAGATCAAGGCAGAGCCACAAGCAGAGCTGCCTAAGCTCAGAGTGACATGGCAGTGAAGGGGAGGAACAAGGAAGAGATGAGAAGAATTCAAGAGAAGAATCTCCCTCAGCAGAGGGGCGATCGACACAACCAGGTGAGTGAAAGAGTGGCAGCCACTCCTCTCATGAAACATCCTCTCACTTGTTTTTTAGAGAAAGAACATGAAGGAACAGCTTGATGCAGAGCTTCAGATAGCTCACAGTATGGTCAAGGCAAGGCAGAAGCGGCTGGAGGAAGAAATGAAAATCATCAGACAGAAACTTAATCGCTTCCGTCAGTCTCTGCAAAAGCAAGTGTATGAAAGAGGGATGCAGTCACGGCAGTCACCAAAGTGGTGTTTTCTGCCCTTCTTGCCTTTCCACTCAGAGCAGCAGCGAGTAGGGTGATGCCTCTGAGTGCCATCCTGCTCTAGTGTGTATCACAGTCACTCTGAAGGACATTCCCTGCTGGTATGAATCTCAACTGCAGCCTGGACAGTGAAACTTGTCCTTTGGCCTTCTGGCCAGCAGTCATCCAAATAGATTCCTGCTGGCCTGTTCCTGCTCCCCTTGTTTCTGGAGGTGTTTTTACAGTGGAATGTGGTGACCCAGATGGAGGATTGAAACAAGCTGTTGTATCCCCTGTCAATCTGTTCTTTCCCTTTCCTCACAGTCAATGACTCCTGGGTGACACCGGGCAACCTGCACAGACTTCCAGAGAATGTCTGGCAGTGAAGGACCCCAAGTTAGGAGTGAGGCACAGGAACAGTGCCCACCAGAAATGCTCCAGGTCCAGCGCATCATGGGCTCTGAACCTGCTGCCGCAGCAGCATCACCTCGAGGAAGCTCTTCTGTGACACCTGGGAACTCGAGCTTGGGCAGTTTGTTCATCTCCCTGGAACAGCAGACTGAGGAGAAGTACCTAGAGATGCTGGGTACGTCTGAGCTGTTTCTTTTCTGAGGGACAGTGTGTCGTGTGCAGGTGTCAGCAGAGCTGTACCAAATGCTCCTCCTGAGTTTGGTGCCACAGGGCCATTTAGGACTCCCCAGAGGAAGCGCTGTGCTCCGAGGCAGCGAGAGAGCGCTCTGGGTGTTCCTGCTGCCTCTGAGGGCACCTTGGACTGGCTTGGGTTTGCCTGAGCTTCCCTCTCTGCTGAAGGCTGAAGCAGGGATTGTTCTTGCATCAGCAGAAGGCTGTGACCTAGCAAATGATCTGGAAGTGCTGTGTGCTAGTGGCCAAACGGAACAGAATTTACAGCTTCCTAAATTCTCCTTAGACCCCCGAATTCCAACCAGCCATCAGCGAAAAAAAACTTCAGAGAAATTGACTGGCGTTGGAGTTTTGTCTTTTTGGTTGGGGATTATTTTGGGGGGGGGGAGGGGGAGAGTGGGGGTGTTTTATGCTGTTTATTTTTGGTGGGGTTTTTTTGCTGTGTTTTTCTCCATCCTGAAGGAGCCCTTCTGCCCCACATCTTACTGATGTCATTTTTATGACTGTTACCACTACTACATCTGCAGTTTATTTTCATGAGAATGCTATAGTTTTGTCAATAAGAGAATACTATCGTTTTGTCAATAAGAACTAGTTAGAAAGAAGTTTAGGTTAAAGGGCGAATAGAGAGCACAAGGTGTTTTCCATGTGCTCCCAAAGAAAAAAGCAGTATCTTTATAACAACTTTTATTTAAACTTCTAGTTTTATGCTTCTCAAGGTGTGTCCAAGAGACACATCCAAGTGGCAAGATCAGATAAAACTGTACTGCAGGCATTTCTCAGGAGAGAGCCTCCAGCCCAGTCATGGTATATTCCTCAGATTCATGGCACTTTCCCATACCCGATTCCCACTCTTTGCCACGACTGTTAAAATCCTACGCATTGGCCCAAGCCCTGCTCAGATCAGTCTCGAGGAAAACACATCAAGTCCCCTGTGATTCTGCAGCACAACCCAATGAATCTGCTTCTTGCCCATAACAGCTGCCAGTGCTGTGCTCTCAGATAAGACCTGGAAGATTTGAGAAGAGAGCCCAGTGGATTCTGTGTCTACCATCACCTGTTGGGACAAAAAGGGCACTGATCCACACCTCGGTGGGGCTGATCTCAAAGCCCATCCTGTTGTGTCCTGAATGGGGGCAAAAGCTTGTATGGGGCTCAGGCTCACTCTGGCATCTTCCCATCAGTGCCCTTCAGTGCTCATGCTTGGGCTTTGCCAGCCTTGTTGTGGTCGCTGCCCTGCCCCTGGGGGCTGGAGGGACTGCAGAGGCTGGAGCCTTCCTTAGCTGGGAGGGTCCCGCTGCTGCCCGGCTGCTGCAGCGCGGAGCTGCCTGAGGCAGCAGCCCCTTCTCTGGGCCGGCCTCTGCCTCGCATGGCCTGGACTCACAAGAGGGTCAGCATCTCCTCTGGGCAGCTCTCCGTGTCACAGGGGTGCCTGAGGAGCACTGCTGTCCTCTGTGCCCGTGCCCGCCGTGTCGAGTTGGGAAGATGGGGACGTGTGCGGTTCCGAGAGGGCGAGTGCAATGGGAGCGACTGATCCGCGCTGTCAGGGTGAAGAGAAGCGGCGTGGTTCTTCACGCGGGGCACGGGTAAGGGCGTCCTTGAGCTCAGCCTGCTCATAAAGGCTGAGGGTCCTGATGCTGAAAGCCCCGTCGCAATTGGTTCTAGCATGAGCTGCTCTGGTTTACAACTGGGAAGGCATTCTATTGGCAAACTGCTGAAAGCTGGAGAAAATGTCCTCCTCTCCTGGAAATGCACGGCCCTGTGCTTGGTTTTCTGTCAAGAGAACTCTTCAAACAAATGTACAAAATCAGTCTCTGTGCCAGCCATCTGCCCTGCAAAGCTGCCTGTCTTGTTACTGGCATTGTTGCTGTTGATGTTACCCAGCTGACCCCAAAGGGCTCAGAGCACCCGACAGTGGAGCTGCCTTTTGTATCTCCTGGAAGCTGGGATCTCTGCTTAAAGAGATCTTGCATTTTGTTTCCCTCAGGGAGAATGGTGAACAACATGAAAAATCCCCTTCTGAGATACAAAGACCTGGAATATATTGGCAGCGGGTAAAAGCAACAGCAGTTACTCCTGCACAACCATGGGCCAGGTGTTTTTCTGGTGGAATGTCTATCCAGCGTGAAGTCAGGCCAGCTGCAAAGATGTTCCCACACTGGGGATAGATTTTCCCATCTCTCAGTGCTGCTCAGAATTTGTGAGTGGGCGCAGGAGGCACGCTGCAAAGATCTTGCCTGCATCAAAGAACAGGACCTGGAAGGTCTCCTTGTCACTCAAGTCTGGGACACCTCTGTGTTAATTTTCTTAGCATTTTTTGATGTCTCTAAATTGTCTGGCCACAGTAATGAATGGAGAAGAATCTTGCTTGCCTGAAAGAGCAACCTACTCCTGACAGCTGTGAGATAATAGCTCCCAGGAACATTTCTTTCCCCTGGTTTGCAGAAAGAAAATGCTGTGTTCAGCATAGGAACCACACAGGTAAGAAAGGGAAACCCAAGAGGAAACACTTAATTCCCTTTAGAAGCAGAACCCCAGCACTTCAGGAACAGGCCCAGTGCCCATGCACTTGAGAGGAAAATGCATCATCTGCCTTCTTGCAGAGCCCTCCTGCATCCTGAAGGTTTTACACATTTACAGCACAGATCTTCTGTGTGGGCTGGCTTTCAGTGCAAGATCTAAATGGCTTCTCCTTTCTCTGCTTCTCCTTTGTTTCTAGGAGTTTTGGAGAGGTTTTTAAAGCACTCGACACTGCCACAGGGAGAGAGGTAAATGTCAACAGCCCCTGCAGACTCTGCTGCTCTTGAGGGGCTTTCCCCTCTGGTCTGAGCTGTGGCTGGAGCTTTGGCTAGAGCCGTGCTGAAAAGGCACAAGAAGCACAGACTGGTGCCAGCCTGCAAAATACATTTGGCACTTTGTCCTCCTCAGCTGCCGGAAGGAAGGCACGCAGGGCAGCGCTTCCTTTCAGACAAGGACGCGCTCACTCGCTCTCCATTGCTACAACAAAGGTGGTGCCTTAGAGCACCTCCCTGCTCTTTGGGGCTACAGCTTCACAGTCCTGAATTCTCGATTCTGGCTGCCAGCAAATCCATCGGAAAGTTACTGGTAGTTCCTTAGCCACCTGCAGTGCTGTACTTGGCAATTGCACATCAGGAGAGATCTGCAAGTGCCCTAAAAGCCCTAAGCCCTGCCCATAGCACAAGATATATCCACAGAGTATTAAGGCATGGATTACTTCTTCTGAATCCTAGAAAGAGCAGCAGAGATTTTGGTCAGAGGTTTGTGGGTGATAGTTGAGACACAACTGTTACCAAGTGGACAAGGCAAAATGTCAGTGGCCCCACGTGTCCTGTAACTAGCTCCCAAGGCAGCAGAGAAATGGGCTGTTGGAATGTCAGCTCCTAATTACTGCAGTGCCTAATCACCAGGCAGTTTGGCACAGCTCAGCTGTGTCATTGCAAAATCAATCGCTCCAGGTGCATTGTTGTCCGTTGCCACCAACTGCTCAAGGTGTCTTTCACAGGCAGCGACCTATGTGAATCCTTGGATTTTCCTGAAAGGAAGAAACCCCAGACACAGAAAGCACCATTTCTAGAGCACTGGCAGGGCAAAAATCCCAGCAACATGAAGACATCACAATCAACAGATGACTGAAACTCTGGGCCACATTTGCCTGGGATGGCCAGGTCCTGCACATGACAATTGGGGAACAGGTGGTCCCATTGTTCTACTTTCTGGGTCTTTCTAGGAACTAGAAGAATCCTCATTGAGCTTGTGAAGCACTGAGCTTGGAAAGTCATGGTTCAGTATTCTTGTTTTGTTTTCATTTTTTCTTTCCTGTGGACAGCATCCATTTGTAAAAACAGCCAAGCCAGCATCCATCCTGGCACCACTCATCAACTCAGTCCAGAAGAAGTAAGAGACAAGAACATATCATGTCAAGATGTTATCTCCATAGCCAATTTTGAGTAGAATTGTAGAGTCAGATTTTAGAGTAGGATTGTTGAAGAGTTTTGTCGGATAGGGTTATAGACTAGGATTAATTAAATAAAGTAATTAAAGTTTCTGAAATATCAACTCATTTGGAAGATGATTTGAAAGATCCCCTTCTGACTCTTTCAGCAAAACACAACATTTCCTCCTCAGTTAGCAGTTGTTTTTCTACTGGTGCTAAGACGTACTTATGGTTTCTTTTGAATGGTTCAAAAGTGGGGAAGGTTCTTCTTCATTCATCCTACCCAGAGCACACTGCCTTTGAAATACCACCCACTGCCTGGTTTTGGCACAGCTGTGGTATTTCTAGTTGAGGCAGAAAAGGCAGTGGCATTTGCAGGAAAAACCAAAGGAGGAGCGGGGCAGCCCAGACATCCTCCGTGGATTCAGGCCTGCAGCTGTGACTCAAGAGCATTTGGGTTCCTGCCACTTGGATTTGGATCCCTAAATGCAATCTCTTTGGCTGCAGGAGAGGCAGGAACCCAACATGACAGGTCAGAGGCCAATTTCTAGCTGTCACTGCCTGCAGGAAAAGGCTCCATCCTGCAGGACTCCAGCATCCTCAGCCAGACACATCAAGTGCTGGCAACTCAGAAACTTGCACCTCTGCCTTGCACTAAAGACAGTACCTCCCACAACGGGCACTTACAGGTACAGAGTTTTGTGGTGTGACTCCTCCATGGAGCTGGTGGACTCACCACCCCTGCAAGCCTTTGAAAAGAGACTGGATGTGGCACTGGGTGCCATGCTTTAGTTGAGGTGTTAGGGCATGGCTTGGACTCGATCATCTTAAAAGCGTCTCTCTTCCAAGCCACTGATTCTGTGATTCTGTTACTGAGGGAGCTTTTCCTGCAGCCCTGGAAAGGCTTGTGGGGGCCTTTGGCCGAGGACGGTTATCAGGGCTCATGGAAAAGAAGCAAAGGGCTCAAGGCAAAGGCCGAGAGGGCAGAGCTGCCTGACCGCGGCCCAGAACCAGCCTCATGTCCTCCTCCTCAACCTGCGCCCTCTGCGCTGCTCCTTGCGGCGCCGGCGGCTCCTCTCGCTGCGGGGCTCCAGGCCATGCTGGGGGCCGGGCCCCTCGTCTTCGGGAAGCACTGGAGCCTCGGAGGCGAGCGGCTGCTGCTGTTGTGGCGGGCAGGGGAGAGCTGCGGCTTCGGCCCCGGGCACGGCGAGCTGCCGCTAAGGCCGGATCCTGCCGCGGCTCCTGCCTCTCCTCCGGCCTCTGCTCCTGCCCTGTGCGCACAGACACGGCAGAGGGCTGCCCGGCAGCTCCGTGCCGCTCCGCAGCGGGCCCGGCCGGGCTGCTGCTCCCTGCGGCCTCTGCCCGCTGCTGCCGGCCCCGCCGCGATCCCACCTGCCTCTGCCGCGGCCGGGCCCACACGAGAGGCAGCACATTGTGGCCGGTTTGGAAAAGCCCTGCCCGCAAAGCGCCCGCCACAGCCTTGGCCTCAGCGCACAGGCTGTCAGCGTCCTTGCAGCTGCGAGCCGGCCCGGGCCGCCTGCCGGCCTCGGCCACAGCTCCCGCCCGTGTCTCCATGGCCGCGGCTGCTCGGCACAACGGGCTGAGCACAGCCACCGCCAGCAGCAGCTCCTCACGGGCCCAGGCTCCTGGCGCTGCAAGCCCACCCAACCCCGAATTCCAGCCCTGAGAGGCTTGGCGTCCCAATGCATCCCCTGGGGACAACAGAGTCGGCCGCTGAGCTCAGCCTATGGCGACACCACCAAGTGACCAATGGAAAATTCACCAAATCCTCATCAGAGACAAGGAAAAACTCCCATGGTGCCTGACAGCCTGAAGCAACTGCCAATTACAGGTCATTCCATCCATGTGGGAAAAGAGCCTTTCGCATTAAAGCAGAAAAGAGTTATCTAAATGGAAGCCAGGAGCCAACAACAAATTTATGTGCACTCATGCTTCTTCTGTTGGTTAAAAAGACCAAGAAATTGTAGTCTTGCTCTTCTGACACAGCCCTCTGTTCATGATGTGAGATAGTGAGTGCCGATGTGCAGCAGCTGATGCAAGGAACAGGGACGAGGATGCAGCAGGCACAACGCTAAGCTGACAGAGGGATGATCTCTGGCAGTGGCACTGAAGGAGAAGAGTTTGCAGGCAGGACAGAAAATGGCTCTTTATTTCACCTCTTCTTTCAGTGCTGCTAAGAATGCAGCCTGGAGCAAGCTGGGACCACCAGAGCATGGAGCCCTTTCCAGGCAGGGCTGCATCTGCTGAAGGGGCAGAGGGAGCCCAGCAGGGGACTGAGGAGCCCCTGTGGTGGCAGTGAGCAGCCTCGGGCTCTGCTCACTGCTGGTGGCATTTTCTATTGAACCATCTCCAAGGACTTCTGCTCTGCGCTGTAATTCTGTCTTACACCCCTTGGGGGTTTTTTGTTGGTTTTGTTTGTTTGTTTGTTTTTAGGGTTTTTTTTGTTTGTGTTGGGTGGTTTTTTTTTTCTCGTTTCCTGTACCTTTATTTCCCTAAATTTTCCTACCTGTCAGCAGCAGCCCCTGCTCAGAACTGGCTCTAAAATATCAGCAAAGCAGCTGGCAACAACAATGGGTGGAATCGTGTGGCTCAGGAATACTTATGCCAAAGGCCTGCCAGTGCCTTATGATTTGTCAGAACCTCCTTTTCTGTGCAAAAACTAGGGATTAGTGGACGTTTTTTGCAAGGGCTCCTGAGAAGCAAATGTTGTGCTGGGATTCTCATGAGTGTACCCGTTAACTTCATTGCAGCACAACAGAAAGTAAGGTCAGGGTAGCAGAGCAGCTGGGAGCTGGTCACTCCCTGCAAAGGGCTGGTGTAGGATGTGGGAACACCGCATTCCAGGATGGGCCAGAAGGGTAAATGTGCTCAAGGTGCTGCAGGTGAGGTTTGGGTTCACTCAGAGGGCAGTCAGGGCTGGTGAGCACTGAAGATCCAGCTGCAGTCCCCATCCATGTCCCTTTCAGTGCTGGCTTTAGGGTGTCTGCAGCCTGGATTCAGAGCGCCCTGGGAGGCTCCTGTGGCTGCCTTTGCACCCAGGCTGAGGATGCCCAGGAGGCGCTGAGGCCGGCAGTGGGGACCAGGGCTGGGGCTTGTGGCCTGGCAGGTGTGGCTCTGGGGGCTGTGACATGCCAGGGCACGGGTCACTGTCACTGCCCTCCAGAGCCCTGGCTAGCTCTGTGATGTTCCAGGGACAGTGGCAAGAATGAGGAACAGGTTAGGTTGGGGTTTTGCTTGAGCCAGAACCTCTAGGCCAGCTGCCCAGCAGTAGAGACCCCTAGAGGACCGAGTGAAGGAGGCAGAGACAGCTCTTCTACAGTGTAAAGTGGAGCTAATTTATCAAGAGAGGCGGGGGAAAGGTTGGCAGGAGAAATTCCTCAAAGGGAAACAGAGGTTAAAAAAACCCCCAGCACTCTTCTGCACGGGCTTTTAAAATCTTTCAAAACGGAGGGGTGGACACCATGTAGTAACCAAAAAGCGACTCTCGGGGTGTGGTTTTGAGGGTTACAACAAATCAGAACAAGGGGAGGAGAGAGGGTTGGGATAGGGATTGGATCTTGGGGTGAGGGACAGGGAACTTTCTGGAACAAAGGGTAGGCTTTGGGCTGATGGATGGGCCAAAGGGGCCGGGTTGTCTTGACAGACAGGGAAAAGTCCAGTGAGGAGGGAGGGGATTCCTTGAGGGACACTTGGGTAGCAGGGCATAACACAGGGGAGAAAGAAACTGCAATAAGTCGGGGAAAACTTGAACGTACCGCAAGCTAACAGAACATTCGACTTGGAAACTAACGCACTGCAACACAGAAATTCAGGGTTTCAGCAGCCAAGAGGTGGCACAATTAGAATCCGCAGCAGCTGGTGAAAGCCATCTCTGTCCTTCAGGTTCCTGCTGTGTGGGAAGGTGCTGCGAGTTGTGGTGGCTGCACTCCCCCTTTGCTGGGAGGATGATCTGTACCAGGGGAGAGCAGAAAGCTGCCGTGGTGAGCAGAACATGCTCAGAGCATTCCAGTTCAGAGAATGGCACTGCCCCTGAAGGGCAAAATGCTTGAAACCATAGAATTTTGTGCAGAACCGTTGCAAAAAAATTTCTCTTCTAGAATGTGCCCATTTTTGTATACTGTAGATGAATACCCTGGGTTTTATAGAATACATGGGTTTTTTTCTAAAGTTTTTTGGGGGAACTCTCAAGTTTATTTCTATTTGCATTTTACATCCAGCATGTATACAGATTTTTTTTTCTTTTGTAAATACTTAGGGAAAAAATAACTAAGCATTTTTTAATCTTTTGGGACATTGTCAATAATATCCTTAGAAAGCAAAACTTGTTGAACATGTGTGAAAACACAGAGAGGGGGAAAATAGCATAAAAGTCTTTTAGAACAGGGCGTGTAATAAGGATGCAGAACTGAGTAATTCCTCCAAGGGCAGAATTAGCAAGATATATCACCAAGAATACCTGCCAAGATACTTCCTTAAATTGAGGGAAAAGTGACCTGCAGCCATACGAAGTACAGCCAAAGCAAATGAAAACCTTTGGAAAAGAAGAAATTTTGCCAGTGAGATCAGTCTGTCTGGATAACTGAGGGATGCCCATCAACCTTGCACTGCATTCCTCAATATTTGCAATGTCTTTTCTCCCAATTTCTGTGAAGTGAATAAGCTGCAGTTGTTTAACCATTAATTTAAGCTCACTGGGGAATTACCAAGCACCATGTATGTTCTTTTGCAGCTGAGCAGGACTTGAGTTTCCCAATTCTTCTACAAAGCAGAAGGGAACCACACAGCTGCTTGTGCTAATGTTAATGAAGGGTTTCATGAAAGCAGATGAATTACAGCATTGCATTATAGAACTTCCACATTCAAGAAAACAGGAGTCCACTTAGAATAAAACCTATAAGGCTAGCATAACATCAGAACAGGATGAAATGAAATTACTAGAAAGGAAGTGATGCATTAGAAATGAAGTGTATCATTTCTGATACATTTGCATGCATTTGCAAGCTGAAACAGAAAAAGAAGGACAGAGATAATAAGGAATGAAGATTTTAAAATTGCACTGTGCAGAAGAGACATACGGACCACCAGTGTGAACACAGCTGGGAGATTCATCTTGGAGATGGATTAGAGTGGAACCCATTCACTGAATGTTTCTGGTGCACATGAGTGCAAAGACTGAGGAAAAAAGGAGAAAGTTTAGTTTCTGACAGCTATTTAGATTCCTGGAAGCATTGTGTAGAGATGTAAAAATCTAAAGCCTCAGAGAATCTGAACCTAAAATATCCCCAAATGGATTGATCAGGTATGATGGGCACATCTCTGCACTTTTCAGAGTCAATGAAATTGACAAGGAGTGTCTGGAAATTAGGAATGCGTGCCTAGATTTTATCTCGGTTACTTTAAGAACACCTTAATAAGGCACTTCAGGAACTGTACTATGAAGTTCTTCACCCTGCTCTATTTACTTTACATTTGAATACAGGCTGGTAGAAGGAGAGATCTGGCTTTAATTTCTCCCCAAATCACCTGTTGCACTCTCAGGTTACCAGTAGATGTAAAATTCAGCTAATCAGTCTCTCTATCCATGAATATTCCACTAGTGAACTGACATGTAGAAACACCCTTTTTCCCTTGGTACCTTCCTAAATGGTGCCCTGATGAACAGGAGACTTGCATAAATCTCACAGAAAATCACCAAAATTGCTGAAATTAACACTCAATTCCACGATCAAAACTTCTGGGAAAAGGCTTGACAGAATCACTGAAGAAACTCAAACTTGGGAGAGAAACATGCATTTTGGCACTGATCAAGGGGAAAGAAATAGAAATGCTGTGAAAATTCCAAGTGGAAGGTAAGGAGAAAGACAGGCAGCACAGGAAGCACAAGGCCCCGTCAGATGACCTGTGGAAGGTGACTTTGTGCCCCAGCTCTGTTAGAGGACGTTCCCTGTCGTTGGTGCAAGCAGCCGGAGACATAAATACTGATTGATTTGGGGGCCACAGTCTTGGTAAATGCAGAAGTGGTTCAGTAATGTGACATGAGGGAGTTCCCTCAGAGCAACTGGGATGCCTGAAAGAAGTGAACAGCTCACCACAGCTGGGCCCGCTCGGCTGCTTTTCCTTCTGACCCTCCTGGGGAGGCTCTGACATTTCCTCTTCCCTGATGGAAGTGCAGCTGCTGCCAAGGGAAACGTCCCCATACTCACTCAGTGTTCCCTTTGCTTGCCGGATGCCCCACCTGCTGTCGCTGTCCAGGAGAGCTGCTCTGCACAGGAGGAGGAGCCCGAGGGAGAGGCTTTGAAGATGGGGCAGCTGGGATCCCTCTGCTTGGAGCTCTGTTTAAAGATACACGGACTTGCATGTGGACAGGGATAAGTATATGGATTTGTACATATGTAGCCTGCTATTTGTACAGGCCTATTTCTGTACATATGGTATCAGATTTATGAATGTACTGTGTATCTATGTACGTATAGGTACCTGCATACATACAGGTTTGCAGTTGCATCTTTGTGTATATTTATCCAGTTCATTATGTGTATTGTACATGTACGGAAATCTAATCTTTGTTTAGATTACCATATGTATACAGTTGTGTAGGTATCTGTTTCTATTGATGTATTGATGTAGTTTTGGTCTTTTAAAATAGCTATATTGGTATTTGTTTTCGTATATATGTATTTTTATATTTTTTTAGATGTGCATTGATGTATTTCTATATATATTATATTTACATATATAGCCAGATATATTGCTGTATATTTGTATTGATGCAGTTGTACAGATATTTAGATTGGTACTGCTGTTTGTCTATTTATAGATAGGTTTTTTTTAATGTATCTGATTCTTGAATGTAATAGGTAACATTTAATCTGTATTCACATCTGTGTATTGTAGTGGTTATTTATGTATTCAGTTCTATTTAAATGCGTCTGGAGTGGTATAGTAGTGGAATTCTATTTGTAGAGTACTTGGTATTACAGGGAAATACTGATATTTTCGTATTTGTATATGGGCTGCATGTTTGCCATAATATGCAATAAATTAAGTTGTTAATTTTCCCTTGATCTCTGTGTATAGTGAGTGTTTGTAGAGGTTTGCAATAAATTAGTTTTTGTAACCAGAAGTTGTTATTTGTATGTTTTTAAATAGGGTGGTGTAACAAATACATAAATTACTTTTTAAAAATTTAACAGAGATGTGTATAGTTCTGTTTTGTCAGCGCTGGTGTAACAATTGGTAAGAAATGCCATTTGTCAAGTGAGATGGATGTCTTGTAATTTGTGCTACCCAAAGCCATGGGCAGATGTAAATGCTGGAGGATTTTGGCCATGCAAATCTCCAGCCATGCCCAGCACATGCCCCACACCTGCACTCAGGCTGGGCAAGGGAAGCGCAGATTTGGGCTGGCAGCAGAGCCCCACGTTGGCTCAGAACTCGCTGCAAAGGCCTGCTGGCTGAGAGAAAGATCAGGAATACATTTTATATATTCTATTTATTACAGTACATATACTAAAATATATATTATGTGGTGCATTGTAGAAATCCTTTAAATCAGAGGGTTTTGGGAAAGCTGCTCCTCAGTGAAGAGAATTTCCAGCCTAGAGGAACATAAAAATAAAAAGAAGACCATGGACAGTGCCATTGCCAGAGGCCCAGGCTGTTCAGAGGGATGGATCGTCCCCTTCGCCGCCTGTAGCTGATACCCCTGTCAGTAATAAGTAGCAACTCCGGGGGCAACGAGATGGGAAACCATCTCTCTAAACCAGAATGGGGCATCTTTTACCAGCTTGAGGCAATTTTACAGGGTAAAGGACGTTCAGACATCTCAAAACGTGAACAAAAAGACTTACTATATCTGGGAAAAAGAGAATACTCAAAATACAGACTTGAAGTCTGATTTTACCTTTGATTTCTGGGACCAGATAAAGTGGAAAATTCACAATCTAGTTCTCTCTCAAAATAGAAGAGTCTTTGGTCAACATTATGCCTGTCTCCACAGCTTTAATGGAGAGCTTTGATCAGAGTGATTGTAACAGAGACTTTCTCAAACATCAGAACAGAACACCTTGCTCTGAGACTTGAATTCTGAGTGGTGCTGGACCTTCATCCTCCTCTGGGAGGATCTTGGATTTTGTTCAGGGTGTCCTGGCACATCCAGGGTTTCTCCAGGAAGTGTGCACAGCACCCCGAAGCCCGGAAAAGGGGAATCAGATCAGCTTCCAGCTTTGGTCGTGTTCTCTGCTTTTTCCAGGATTCCCTGAGTCACTGATGCTGCAACCAGGCATCGTCCCAACTCCTCCAGGAAATCATCCACCCCCAGAATTCCCAGAAAAGTGTTTGAGATTTTTCTTGCATTCCAAGAGTTTGGGGAGTCATGGGACATGTTCTAGGGTGGCTGGGAATCAAATGGATCCAGGAGATTAATGTTTGAGGAAGCTTTGCAAAAGAGGAGCTGCTGTTTCTGTGCTCTGCTGCTCTTCTGAAAAAGATGCGGCCGGATCTTATTCTGAAGTTGTGCAGGTGGGGTCAGCCAAGGGGGGCTCTGGACCCGCTCTGCCTGGCCGAGGGGCTGCAGGGTCACTCCTGTCACTGTTTGCCCTTCCCAGGAAGTCACCCCTCAGATCAGGCTCAAGCTGGCAGTTTGCTTTGGAGCTCTGAGGACTCTTTTCATATAGATTCCTCTGCCAAAACTTTCCGGGACATTCACCCCTTTTGGCTCCCCAGCCTCCGGTTACAGCAGGTGGGGGGGCTTTGGATTTGGCTCTGCCTGCAGGGGAGCGGGCAGGGGAGAGGACAGAGGTGGCAGGGGGCAGGCAGGGCTTGAGCAGGGCAGGGATGGCTCTGCCCAGAGAGATGGATGGGGTGGAGGTGGGAGAGCTCAGGAAAGTTGCTGTGGAGGCACAGACAGTTCATTCAGAAGCCTTGAAGCCTGTCTCATTGCCTACTGGGGTCAGCGGGGGGAAAGCATGCTGAGATTGCTCTTGGACCTGAGAGTTTTCCAACTGTATCCCTGCGGGCAGGGATACAGTGTGGAACCTCTCACAGTCCATTGGAAAGCATCACAAATACAAAGTCGGGGTCTACAGCTGGAGAGCAGCCCGAGTTGTATGAATCTAAAAAGATCCAATTTAGTGAATCCAGACGTGAGTTAGCAGGCTCTGGCTTTCTTCCTGTCGCCAAGAACTTGGAGCTCTCCTCCCCAGCCCTTCCTGGCAAGGCTCCCAGGAAAGTTTCTGGGGCAACACTACTGCCAAGTGACACCGGCCAGGGGCTATTTACAGACTACAAAGGAGACAGGGCTGCTTTGGAAGGTGCCTAGAGCTGTTTATTTTTCAGCATCAGTCACATTACATGATTATGATAATGGGAAGATGCTAGCAGCTCACAATCCAGGCAGCAGGCCAAAACTCATAAGGTTTTTATAAAATCATAGGCTTACTATATAAGCTTCTTAACAAATCACACAAAGCAAAACATATTGATAGTAGTTCTATCCAATCACCATAAGCACACGTAGCTTTGGTTAAAACAATGCTTGTTTATTTCGAATACAGAACCTGTTTGTAAGCCTTAAAACACAATGCACAGAGCTCCATTATTAAGCTTCAACCTTCCTAATATCTTGCTAGATAAACTTTCTGCAGCTTAGAGAGCTATTCGGACAAGCATTAATACACAGGCTTATTGTTCGATTTGCCCTTGCTTTTTCTACAGTTTAAATAATTTTTTCTGCTGACCTATCTCATGACTGTTTCTTTAGCTCTACTCACAGTTCTGAGGCCTGCCTTTTGCAGCTTTCCCAAAACCCTCTAGTTTTATGGATTCCCTCAATTCCCCCTCTCTTCACCCAAAAAGAAACCTTACCAATTGTGTCATTTATTACTTGCGTTTTGTGGTCTTACTATAATATTTTTTTTCCTATCTGCTTAAAGCATGTTTTTGTTGGCACTAAGCATTGCTGTATTAAAACACAGCAATTTAGTGCTGTGAAGGTCCAGTCAGTGGAAAGGGCATAAATTATGCTTGACAATAGTTACAAGTCATTGTTCAAAAATCTCTTGTCGATTCCAGGGTCTTAACTCAAAACCTTCCTCCATTTCTATTCCATCATCCACCATCTCCGTGACATTTTGAGCACCTGTCTGTGAATCCATTTCCTACCTCTCTCTCTTGTGTGATAAAAACTTCTTGAACAGTTTTGTTCATCTCTCGTTGCACACACTGAAGTATGCAAGGTATTACTATTAATATCACTACCAAAACACCCAATACATATGGAGACCTATCTTGCAAAGTTCCCTTAGCCAAGGTGCAAAGCTCCATTCTTAGGACAAATTATCTGACCAGGACCCACCATCTTCTTTAATTTGGGCTGTCAAATCTTTCAGCTTTTGTATGCTTTTGAGGATGGATTCAGAGTGATGAAACAGGTTCATGCAACACAATCCTTCAAATTCCTCACAACCATGTCCTTGTGCCACTTAAAAAAAAATCAATTGCTGCTCTGTTTGGAAGGGTTGCATGTCTAACACTATTACCATCGGTCAACATGTCACTGATTGCAGTGGATGTGCCATTAGTTTGTTTACTCAGCCAACATGCAACCCGATCTAATGGTTTCAATGCCATTGCTGAAGCCAGCTGGGGTAAAAACAAACCTGCTGAAACCCTTTTCGCAGCCTTCCAAGGCATGAAATCACTTCTACAGCTCTCATCATAATGACGAGAACTTGGAGCTTTTGGCAGGATTCATGGGACAGCTGATTGCTGTGAAAAACTTCCTGTTCTTATGGCTCATATACAGGAGTGATGAAAAAGAAAAAAAACTACGGTCTATAATGACAGTAGACCTTCCATTGCAACTACCTAAGTGGTCTAATAGTATTCCAAATTTAGAAAAAATTTGGATTCAAATAAACACTTCCTTGCCTTACTTGTAAGATATGGTCATAATGATGTAAATCCACAATATGAAATTCCTTCTCACCATGAGATCAAACAATTTGTAGGAAGAATGCAAAAAAATTATTATAACTTTACCTGATAAGCCTCCAAGTGTAACAGAGATGCTAACAGCTTGCAGTAAGCTCACCTCTCCAAAACATCTTACTAATGTGCAAGTCAATGCTTTTGGAAAGCAGATTGCAGATTCTTAAGAAAAGTTAGGAAACCATTGGGAGATATGTTGGGAAAGGCTTTGGGAGAAAATTGGGGACAAAAAATAGAAAAGCTTGAAACGCCCCTTGAAGCACAGAGAAACATTTTCTAAAAATCTGTTGGTACTGTACAGTTGGACTCTGATTAAAAGGCTTGTGGCTTTGCTTGTGGTAAAGCAGGACACATGAGAAGAGATTGTCCTACAACAACAGTCAAACCTAAACAACTATTTGCCCTCAGTGTAGGAAAGGGAAGCATCTTGCCTAGTACTGTGGTTCTCAATTTGACATGGATGGCAAAGCTTTGTCGTTAAACTCAAAAAAGAGCGCGGATTATCACCGCACCTCGACACAAGTAGTGACCTCCTTACAGTCAATTACCCAGTCAAATGGCATTGGTACCTCAGTCATTTATCCCTCAGTCAACCATCCCTGAAATAGTCCCAGGTCAATATCCTCACGTACAAGGTTTGAATTGGCCCCCTCAAAAATTGATACACCTTTTAAATAATTTTTGATATGAAACTATTCCTACTGGAATTATCAGGTTTTTTCAGCAAAGACAAGAGCTTTTGACTCTAGGCAGAGCTAGCACCAAAATTTTCAGACTTTCAGTCCTTCCAAAGGTTGTTTCAATAGATTTTAACACTAAGCTAATATATTTACTCTTGCATTTAATGGTCCTATGGTGACTCCACCAAAAACACCTATAGGTATTGCATTTCTTCTACCCATGAATACAGCCAAGCAAAACAACTTTCCAGAGAATTCAATGCTGTCTGTGCCATTTGGAAGCTCAGGTCCTGAGGTCTTTTGGGTGCAATTTTTGGACCGCAAGCAAGCAAAATTGACTTGCTGCCTGACTCACTGTGGTAGAACAATTTACATTACAGGCTTGCCAAATACTGGTGCAGATGTCACTGTATTCTCTCACATGTTTTGTCCCAGAGATTGGGATTTAGTAGCTCCTGCAAGTTCCGTCACGGGGACTGGAGGTGCTACCGTGTGTTGGCAAAGTGCATCCATGATTAACATTACAGGTCCTGAAGTAGAGACAGCAATGGTGCGTCCTTTTCTTGTTCAGAAGCTTCTCACCGTCTGGGGGGGAAACGTCCTGTCCCAATGGGGAGTAGAACTGGAGGTGGGCCTGTGATGGAAACCATGTCAAAACCTGCCACTTGAAAGCTGAACTGGAAAACTGATCCTCCTATATGGATTGATCAATGGCATTTACAAACAAAATATAAAATAGCCTTAAAGGATTGGTAAAGGAGCAATTACAAGAAGGTCACATCACACCCACAAAGAGTCCCTGGAATTCACCAGTATTTGTCATCCACAGGAAGGCATTGGACTCCTGGAGGTTGTTTCATGACATGAAGATCAATGTAGTGACTGAAGACATGAGATCTCTTCAACCTGGACTTCCTTCTTTATCCATGATCCCAAAACACTGGCCTCTCATTGTCATTCATTTAAAGGATTGTTTTTTCCACATCCCACTTCATCCCAATGATGCTCCAAGATTTGCATTTTCAGTTCCAGTCATCAATCAAAGAGAACCCATGCAGAGATAGCACTGGAAAACGTTGCCTCTAAAAATGAAGAATTCGCCTATAATCTGACAATATGTGTCGCACAAGTTTTGTCTCTTGCTCGACAGAAGTATCCAAGATCCGCGTTTTCACACTACAGGGATGATTTGCTCATCGCTGCTCCAATGAAGCCAGAGATGGAGGAACCTTGTCCTAGTGTTGTTACTGAAATCCAAAATGCTGGACTTAAAATTTCCATACCCAAAATTCAAGAAGTTCCAACTTGGAACTATCTGGGATGGAAGATGACTGAAAAAACAATTACACTGCAGAAGATAAAGCTCTAGACCTGTGTCAACATCCTGAACAATTACAACAGCTTCTAGAAGACGTCAGTTGGGTCAGACCTGTTTTGGGAATCACGGACGATGAATTGGGTCCACTTTTTAATTTGTTGAGAGGAAGCTGCGCCATTAACTCTCCTGAACTCTAATACCTGAAGCTCGTGCAGCGCATGACAAGGTCATGGAGGCTCTCCAAAGACAACAAGCTCATTGCTGTATTCCAGAAAAGCCATTCTTTTCTGCAATTTTAGGAGGAAAGATGCAACTTTGTTCTGCCATTTTTCAATCAGACCCTTCTGAGAGAGATCCTTTGTTGAGAATAGAATGGGGTTTTCTTCCCTCAAGGTTTCCAAAGACTATTTTTACAGTCTTAGAGAGGATAACGCAAATTCTGATTAAGGCCAGAACAAGGTTATTAAGTTGAGCAGGTGAAGAATTTGCAGTTCTCTATTTACCACTGAGAAAAAGTATCTTGATTGGGCAATGCAAAATTCTGCAAATTCTGATGATTTGCATCGAGAGTTATTAAATTTTGCAGATATTGCTTCTGTTCATTACCCGGCTCACAAATTATTGCAGGCAAAATTCAGTTTTAGAGAGAAACCTTTGTTAAGTAAAGAACCTTTAAACACAATAACTCTCTTCACTGATGGGATCTGGCAGAAGTCACAAATCAGTCATTACTTGGTTGAACCAAACCAAGTTCCCAACTAAAACTTGGGAATCAGATATTCAAATAGTAGAGGGATCTGCTCAGATGGTTGAGCTTGCTGCTGTGGTTCAGGCTTCTCAGTTCTTCCCACAACCTTTTAATTTATTCACACATTCTGCCTTTGTTGCTAATGTGGTTAAAAGAATAGAAGGATCAGTTCTAAAGAATCCTAGTAATGACACATGGTATCATTGGCTTTCAAGGCTTTTTACAACTTTACAATAACAAACTAATCCACAGTTTGTTTCTCGCATCAGGGCTCATTCTTCGCTTCCTGGATTTTTAGTGGAAGGAAACGCGAGAGCGGACAAACTGACAGTGCTTATTTCAAACACTTTGCCAAACATTTTGGAACAAGCAAAACTGAGTTACGCCTTTTTTCACCAAAACACACAAGCACTTGTGTGAATGTTTCTAATTTCAAAAAGTCAAGGTAAAGCTATCATTAGTACTTGCCCTGACTGTCAGCTTGTGCAGCCTCCTTTTTCTAGAAAGAGTTGTTCAACCCACGGGGTTTGCAAAGCCTGCACTTATGGCAAATGGATGTCACTAAATAGCCTTCCTTTGGTAAATTTACCAATACTCATGTTTCAGTGGACACATTCTCTGGTGGAGTTTTTGCTTGTCTTCACACAGGGGAAGCAGGTAATCATGCCTGTCAACATTTTTAGCAGACCTTTTGCTTCACTGGGTGGGCCCCAAGAAGAAAAAACTGACAATGATCCCACATATGTATCTCAAAAATTGGCCACATTTTTAAAGATTGGGGTGTTCGTCATATCCTTGGTATTCCACATTCTCCCACAACCAAGCAGTTGCTGAGAGGACACATGAGACATTAAAACCCATTCTTGATCAAGAGAGGGGGGAGTGGAGGTCACACCACAGATGAGGTTAAACAAAGCTTTGCATGTTTTAATTTCTTAAACAGCTCTGTTGCAGAACCTGATCCACCGATTTCTAGGCATTTTTACAATAACACACAGGCAAAACTGAAAGGAAATCCCCCTGTTTTAATTAGATAGCCTGGGACAGCACCAATTGAAGGTCCTTTCTGATTAATCACTTTGGACAAAGGGTTTGCTTCTGTCTCTACAGATGCAGGAATTAAGTGGGTCCCAGCAAAAAACGTCAAACCATATCGCACCCCAGGACAGTTGACGAGCTCAAGACCGTAGAAGCAAGTACGCAGACGTGAGCCAAACAGAGGGATCACGGGTCACACCTGACGTTCCTTGTGCATCGGTGGAACCTGCAAACTCTGATTTTATGTGGTTTATAAATGTGTCACTTGTTGGTTTCATAGAGCTCTATTGGAGAAAGCGTAGGTTTTCTTTGGGTAATTTTTATTAAAGGTCAAAAGTAATGTTTTTGAATTGAGAAGGATATGGGAGGAGCTTTAGCCAACAATTAGCTCACAAAAAGGATGCTGCAAAATCAAATGTTACTACCATGTCAGTTTTGATTGCTTCTCATAGTGCAGAGTTTTAGTCGATTTGTAGTGTAGATTTGTCTGTGGAACAACCAAAACCAAATGTCTGGGTGACCTTAGCCAAGGCAGCAGGCTCGGATACCATGTGTTTGTCTAATTCGGAACAGAAAAGCCTTTCTCAACCTGACTAGTCAGTGTGCCAGTAAAGAATTTGCCCTTGGTCAAAAAGCAATTCAATACTAAGCCTGATAAAATTGACAATGGGAGGAGCCCTGTATAGGCTTGTAACATCTGGGGAAAAGAATTTCCCAAAGCAGTACCTGAAACCCCAAGAATTAGAAATCCTTGGTCCTTTAACAATAGATTTTTGCCTTACATTTACAGCTAATGATTGGCAAGAAAGTGATCCTCCAAAGTACAATGTTACTCCCCATTATTTTGCAAACAAAACCTCAAGGTTTTGGTGTAATTATTAAGAATGTAGGGAGGTGCTTTCTAAAGCTGACCAATATCCACAACAATTACCAAAAGGATGTTGGTTCACCTGTATAGATAGGCCCTGGCAGGGCATCCCATCATGCCCTGAAGGTGGCCCATGTAGCAATGGGATGCTCACTGTAATTGCGCTTACTGCCAAAGCGGTCATTAGGAAAAAGCAAAGGGGAACAAGATCTGGTCGTCATTATCGTGAATACTGTAGAAGTGATTTCACGCCTTGGAAGGCTGCAAAAAGGGTTTCAGCAGGTTTGTTTTTACCCCAGCTGGCTTCAGCAATGGCATTGAAACAATTAGATCGGGTTGCATGTTGGCTGAGTAAACAAACTAATGGCACATCCACTGCAATCAGTGACATGTTGACCGATGGTAATAGTGTTAGACATGCAACCCTTCCAAACAGAGCAGCAATTGATTTTCTTTTACTGGCACAAGGACATGGTTGTGTGGAATTTGAAGGATTGTGTTGTATGAACCTGTCTGATCACTCTGAATCCATCCTCAAAAGCATACAAAAGCTGAAGGATTTTACAGCTCCAAAAAAAGAAGATGGTGGGTCATGGTTAAATGATTTGTTCCAAGGATGGAGCTTTGCACCTTGGCTAAGGGGACCTTGTAACATAGGTCTCCATATGTTGGGTGTTTTGGCAGTGATACTGGTAGTAATACCTTGCATACGTCGGTGTGTATGACAAATGATGGACAAAACGATCAAAGAAGTTTTTATCCCACAAGAGAGAGAGGTAGGAAATGGATTCACAGAGGATTCTCAAAATCTCACACAGATGGTGGATGAAGGTATAGACGTGGAGGAAGGTTTTGAATTAGGACCTTAGAACAGGTGAGACTTTTTTGGAACAATCACTTGTAATTGCTATCAGACATGACTTTTGCCCTTTGAACTGACTGGACTTTCACAGCATTAAAATTCCTGTGTTGGAATACAGCAAGGCTTAATGCGAGCAAAAAGGATGCTTTAAGCAAGTAAGAAGCAGGTATGCTGCAGTAAAGCTATGAAATGCAAGGTAGGTAATAAACGACACGGTTACAAAGGCTTCTATTTACCCGAACCGTGAGGGGGAATTCTGTGAATCCTTCAAATCAGAGGGTTCTGGGAAAGCTGCAAAAGTCACATCTCAGAGAAAGCTGAACTTTGGTTAGAGCTAAGCGGTAGATTTGTCAGCAGAAAAGTTATACAAGAAGTAGAAAAGTAAGGACAAATAGAACAATGGTTTGTGTCTATTACTGTAGAATCCAGGACATTCATATGTCTGAGATGTAACACAACAGAACTCCCTTTGGTCATCAGCAAACAGCTTCGTTTATTGCCTGCAGCACCCACAGCCCATTTAGCCCATTCCAAACTCCCAGGACGAGACATCTCATTGGTCTATCTCTGTGCCCC
Source organism: Melozone crissalis (assembly GCF_028551555.1). NCBI lineage: Eukaryota > Metazoa > Chordata > Aves > Passeriformes > Passerellidae > Melozone > Melozone crissalis. The sequence continues at coordinate 11,803,100 of NW_026535783.1, read as the reverse complement.
CAGACTCTGAACCAATGCAATGTCTGCATCTTAGGAGAGCTCCCACTGCCTGGGAACTTCTGTCAGTCAGTCCAGAGGCTGCTCCGTGGAGCTGAATTGGGCTGCTCATTCTAACTTGATTGATACTGGCGCACCAGTGTGTTAACGCTTGGCTGGAATGACTCCCTGAGCTACAGAAAAGTATCTCTAGCAAGATATTAGGAACTTCTAAGCCTAATAATTGTTTTATTTGCCCAATTATCCCATCAAAAAAAAAAAAAAACCAAACAATATTTAAGGTAGCAGTAATTTTAATTGAATAGTTTAGAAAATATATAAATAAGGGATATTTTGGTTCAAATAATAGCACATAAGCAAAAGACACCACGGGGTACGGAAGGCAGAGTTCTTGACCCTTGCCACTTCACGTACGAGCTTGCCAAGTGAAAATCACCCCTTATATACCATATGTCAATACCATCTCCTCCTATTTTCGGTTCATCACATTTCTGTCTCCGCCTTCCTCACCACCTTTACCACACATGCGCCACCACTCGGTTTGGTGGTCGCACAAGTCTTCGGGGATCGTCACTGATGAAGGCCCTATAGTCTTCTTCGTTGTCCTTTAATTCACCTTTGGGTTACACATGTGCATCAAGCCAGTATATAGCCAGTACAGCCAATGTAAGCCAAGACTAACGTATCATTCCATCTACATATCAAGGCAATAAATCCCTTAGAATTAGCATTTGTTGGGACCGAACCAGGTTTTTGCTCATTTTTAGCACCTGTATCTTCAGCTTCTTTCCTGTGGTCCTTGAGAACAGCTGCTGGGAAGGGGGGTGGAGCCCCTTCTCTCCCTCTCTTCTTTGGCATTACAACTTTTTAACTATTTATTATTCTCAAATATTAATTACTCTATCAATATCAATTACTGTTTCAAATTTTATCAGCACGAATGATACCTATTTATCACAATAATGGAGCTCTGCGCATTGTGTTTTAAGGCTTACAAGCAGGTATAGTGTTTGAAAGAAGCAAGCAGTGTTTTAACAAAAGCTACGTGTGCTTATAGTGGTTGCACAGAACTACTGTCAATATGCTTTTGCTTTGTGTGAGCGGTCAAAAAACTTTTCAAGTAAGTTGTACCATTAAGTTCATTGCCTCCAGCCAGGGATGTGAGCTGCTGGCATCTTCCCACTGTAACAACCATGTCATGAGACTGATGCTGGAAAACAAACAGCTCGAGGCGCGTTCCTCAGCAGTCCCGTCCGTTTCGTGATTCGTACAGAGACCCGCGGCCAGCAATACTCAGCTGAGGACCAGAAGAGACCGGAATAGCCCGGGCACTGCAGCTTCACTGCAAGGCATCCGGCAGCCTTGAGGGTACAAAGCGAGCACAGGTCGCAGCTCCTCGTGTCCGGAGCGAGCCCGGAGCAGCTCTCCCAGGCCGCAGCCCCTCCCAGGCCCAGCTCCGGGCGCAGCCGGGGCCGCTCCGCCTGCGCGGGGCCGCTGCCGGGGCGCTGTGGCGGCTCCTCCCGCGGGGCGGAGCTGAGGCGGCCCCGGCGGCCCCGGCCCGGCCCCGCTGCGCTCCGAGCGCGGCCCCGGAGCGGCCCGGCCGAGGCGGCGAGGGACGGGCGGCGAGGGGCCGGGGGCATGGGGCGCTCCGGGAACGGGCGGACATCCCGGCAGAGGGGAGAGAGACGTGGCAGAGGGAGGAGTGAGCGGGAGATGGGAGAGATGCTGGGAGGAGGGGGAAAATCCCAGGAGAGAGGGACGAGCCCGGGAGTAGGGGAAATCACGGGACGGGGGCGGGGGTGAGATCCGTGGCAAAGGGTGGGTAGCCTTCCAAGAGGGTAGAGGCGGGGAAACAGGAAAGAGCCCTGGGAGAGGGGGGAGATCCTGGGGAGAGGGAGGAGTAATCGGGAGAAGGGCAGATCCAGGGAGACGAATAAAAGCACTGGCTACAGCCCGGGAAAGAAGGGAGCTTGGGACAAAGGGTAGCTCGGGACTGGGGAAAAGCCGAGATAGGAGGGAGAACCCAGGAGACAGGGGACAACCTGTGAACGAGAGGAGATCCGGAGTAGAGTGGAGAGGGCCTGGGAAAGCGGGGAAAGACATGAGAGAAGAGAGCCCGGTGGGGGGAGTCCAGGAGCGGAGGCTCCTGCAGGCGGACTGGGAACCCGGAGAGCCCGGAATCACGGAGTCCTGCAGCCGGGCCGAGAACGGGCGCGGGTCAGTGCGGTTCGGGAGAGCGCGGCTGCGGGGCTGGCTCCGGAGGCGGAGGCGCGTGGAAAGCGCTGCTCGGCAGCCCCGGCGGCGCTGAGAGCACAGCCCTGCCCGGGGAGGCAGCGCCACGGGCGCCGCTCGGCTTCCCAGCCCGGCCACGGCACCGCTCGGCTTCGCCGCCGGATCCGCGGCAGCTCGGAGCATCGCTCCCTGCCCGGGCCCGAGGCTCACCTGCGCCAGGTGCACCAGAGCATCGCCTCTGCCTTGACAACCCAGAGCGAGCAGTGCCCGGCAGGGACTGCAGATCCCCATTGGTGGCAGAGAAAGAAGAGCAAGGAATCTTCCATGGGAGAACCTAGGCAATAGGATGGGGTGTCACTGTCCAATGTGTTCAGATGCACTCAGAATGGTACTATTGCTCTTGCCTCAGAACATGGAAAAGAAGTGGGCAGGCACAAATCAGCAGCTGGTTGCAATATCCAGGGATCAGTTATCAGAAGAAAATGCTACGCAACTGCTGGAATGCTTAATGGATGACTGATTACCCTTTGCCAAGTGATCTGGACTTGTTATGGGCAGCATACTTATGTCTCAAAAATAACTCTAGAGATATTCTGAAGAAAATTTTGAAGAAAGGCTCATACACCCACATTTTAATGCAGTTGCTGTGGGTTTCATAAATGAAATCTGCTTTTATGTGTTGATGTTCCTAAAGATATGTGGGGGTTTTTTTTCACACATGCATGCTAAATTTGAGAATCTAAGGTAAGGTCTTTTTATAAGGGATATGGAAGAGACAGGTCTTCAGCTAGCAATATGTCAGTGAGAGACAGCTGAGCGATGATTACTGAGAAGAAGAACAGGCCTGCAATAGAGGTGTGAGCTGCATTGCACAGCGCTTGCTGTGGGCCAGAGAGCACAAAGCAGGCTGGCCTGGTGGGCCTGAATATTTCTGCCAAACACTCTGCATCTCACACCTTTGCTCGGGCTCAGTGCAGAAATGCAGGACTGCAGGCGCTTCCTCCCAGAGCTGCGTGAGGCGCTGGCTCCTGCAGATGGGCCCTGCCAAGCTGTCCCTGCCTCACGCTGGCCTCGCTTCCCCTGGCACAAGAGCCGGGCCTGAAGGAGGCTGCCCTGTGCTCCAGCCTGCCGAGCAGCCCGGCTCCCTGCCCCGGTGCCCAGAGTGCTGCACACACTGCTGACCTTTGCCAGGAGTTGCAGAGCAGCCGGCAGAAGAGGAGGAATTCTCAGGCAGCCCAGCGGCCCTCGGCTACCCTTGGCCTTTCTCTGCTGCTAGGCACACTCCAGACGGCCAATGCCTCCAGGCTGGGCTGTGTCGAGCACGGCTGCGCTTCCCCTCGGCAGCTGCTAGCTGCCACCTGGGCTCTGAGAGTGGAGGATTCACCCACTGCCAGGAACAGGCACCCAGGGCCCGGCTGCTGCCTCTTGCAGCTCCAAGGGCCTCCTTCCAGCCTGCCTCTGCCGGGGCTCAGCCTGCTCCGGCCTCTGCCGGGGCTCTGCTGGGGCTCCACCCCAGGCAAGGCCAGGCCCACTCTCACCTCCCAGGCGCTGACAGCTCTGCACCACAGGAGACCTTCCTGAGCACCCTCTCTAATCTTTCTGCTTTCTCAGTTGAGCAAGGCTCTCCTCCAACCAAAGAGATTATTGCATTTTGGGATACAAATCCAAGTGGTAGGAGCCCCAATGTTCTCCAGTCACAGCTGAAGGCCTGCATCTGCACAGGGTGTTTGGGCTGCCTCATTCTTCTTTTGGTTTTGCCTTCAAATGCCATTGCCCTTTCTGCCTCAAATAGAAATACCAAAGCTGGCAAAAAACAGACCAGTGGGCCAGATTCCAAAGGCAGTGTGCTCAGGAGAGGATGAATGAAGAACATCCTTCTTCCCCACTTGCACACCATTCCAAAGACACCGCGTCACTTTCCACCTTTAAGAAACAACAGACAATTCAGAAGCAATTCTTGAGCGTATTCGCAGAGTGAGAAGGAACGGAATCTTCAAGGTGAGTTGTGGTTTCAGAAACTGTATTCATTTCCAATCCTACTCTGCAGTCCTATTAGACAATCCTACTCTAACCCTTACCTTAACCCTAGTCCTAATCCCAATCCCAATTCTTATCCTAATCCTACTACTAATCCTAATCCTAATCTACAATCATGCTGTAAACTGGTTGACGAATAAATGGTCTTGATGTGATTGTCACATTGTTGTCTCTCTCCTCTTCTTCACTGAAACAATCAGCGGCACCAGGCTGGACGCAGGCTCAGCAAATGTTACAAATGGGTGCTGCCGAAAGGGAAAAAAAACAAATCAACAAAAAATAATGGACCATGACTTTCCAAGTTCAGTGCTTCACAGGATTCCTCTGGCCTATAGAAGGATGCAGGAAGAGGACCAATGGGACCATCTACACCTCCATCTTTATGTGCCGGACTTTGCAATCACAGGCAAATGTGGCCCAGAATCCCACTCATCCATTTATCCAGGTGTCTTCATCTTGCTAGGATTTTTGCCCTGCCAGTGCTTTAGAAACGGTGCTTTCTGTCCTTGGAGTTTCTTCTTTTCAGGAATTTCTAAAGCCTCACACTGGTCCCTCTCTTTGAAAGACAGGCACTGTGCTGATTCCCACAGGGAGACAGAGCAGTGTCTACCTTTCCATGCCCTGCCCCTCGTTTGCTGGATGGCTCCTTCCTTCCCAGCAGGGCCAGCTCAGTGGCACTGGGCCCTGCAGTTCCCTCTCTGCCACACAACCCGGCAGTAACCCTGACACAGTTCCCGTCTGCTTGAGCGTGCCAGGCAGCAGATGGGGCTGGGACAAGTCCCTCCCAGCTGTCCCTGTTAGCGTGGCAGAAACCTCTAAGGGTGGGCTGGAGGGTGCAAACCAGGGCCCCTCAGAGACTCACAGTGAGCCCCCCACAGCCCCTCCTGCCCACGGCCAAATCTCTGACCCCTAGGCTGGGACTGGCTTCCTTGGGTTCCTGCACCACCATTTCATGTCTCTGTACCCTGCATTGCTCTACTTCAATTCTTTTGCCATTAGATAAAATTGAACACTCCACCAAATGACAAAAGAGGGCGACCGAAAGAGCCAGAGGAGCTCCCTGACTCAGGAAATGCAGAGAGAGGTGGAGTTACTCAGTTTTGTGAAGAACAGGCCCCAGGGAGAATTTATTGCCACTTTCCAAGACTTCAGAGTGGCTTTGAAGAAAGTGAGGGACATCTTTTTTAACAGGGCCACTTACAATAGGATGTGGGTGAATATTTTGAAACACAAATAGGATCTAATCAGAACTTGTTTACTCGGAGCATGGTGCCACCCTGACACAGGTTGCCCCAAGAGCTTGTGGGTGCCCCATCCCTGCAAGCATTCCGGCTCCAGTGGGAAAGGGCTCTGAGCAACCTGATCTCTTTAAAGATGTCCCTGCTCATTGCAGGACACTTGCACCAGAGGACCTTTAGAGGCCCTGCCAGCCAAGCCCAGTCTAGGATTCCTCACCATTTTCATTTGAAGAGCACCAAGAATGGAGGTGAGGAGGAAGGGGGCTCATGTGATGCCTTGGACTTGAGTGGAGGAGGAGCCCATCCCTCTGAGCCTGTTTCACCTGCAGCCCCTTCACATTTTACCTGCAGGAGCTCCCTGGCAGACCAGCGCTGCTCCTCGTCTCTCTGCAGGCAGCAGCTCAGGAAGTCACGCAGGCAAGGCGAGAGTCGGTTGGGCTGCTGCAGCCGTGGGGTCCCTACTGTGGCTATCAGTTGTGTAGCCTGGAGGAAAAGGAGACACCAGGCTCCACTTGCTGCTTTCACATCTCTAAGTGCTCTCCCACCTCCCTTAGTTTAACCTCTGTTCTTCAGTGGCAGTTTCTGCCCTGACAGAGACCCAGAGATGATTTTCCTTTACCAACCAAACACCCAAACCCTGATGCAGCCACAGCTTTTCCACCATCCCGCAGATCTTGCCTTGGCAGCTGATTTCATTGGCTGCCCTAGTTAGTGGGAACTACATCAGCAAAAGAACATTTGCTTCCCTAAGGATTCACACCAGCTTGAGAGGCTTTTTGGAAGAGGGACTGTGCTATACAAACTAATTTCAAGGGTTAGTACATGAAAGGCATGTCTGCAGTGCTTGTTGGTCCTTTCAGCGCACATGCCCAAGAACAAAACTCATCATACTTTTTGTGCTTTTCTGGAAAACAATGGTCATTGGAAGGAAAGAAAGGCAATCCATCAATTAATCCCCAGGTAAGAAAATCAACATTTGCAATCTCATCTTCAACAGAGACACATTTAGATGCCTGCACAAATGTATTGGGATGAAAATTCCTGCTTGGGCACAAAGGAGCCACCTGCAGCTCTGTCTCTCAGCAGTCTGAAAATTGCAGGTTCCCATTTTGCAGCAAAAGGAAAATTGTCATGGTCAGAAGGAGAGGTGCCATCCCTATGGCCACCCTCTGCTCACTTGGCTGCTCAAGTCAATGCATTAATGGTAGGCCCATGCCAGAAAGAGCCAGGAAACAAAGGGGAGGCTTTGGCAGCCTGTCCGCATCACCAGGCTCTGGCTTGGTGACACAGAGAATGTGCCTTTGGCTAGGAGAGAAACACGGTGACTGAGTGTTTCAGCAGCACTGTACAAGAAGCAGAAGAGACTCAGTGGTCTTTACACTCTCATGCCCAGGTTTCAGGCATGTTTCCCAGTGAGAAGAAACTGCTCAGGGAGTTAGGCTCATCTCTAAAGACCACAGTTTTAGAAACTTTGTTGGGTTTGTGTTGCCTTCCTTCCTTTCTGGAAAGATAACAGCAGTTGTCAGATGCTTCTTTTCTGCTATTAAGGCCATCTCCACAGCCAAAGGACTGGAAGCACTTAAAAGGCAAAGGAAAGTGTTGCCTGAGAATAGAGTTTGTTTGGAGTTTGTTTGCATGTGGTAAGGCTTGAGTTCCCCCACTGCTGCAACCACAACTACAGCAGATGCTGATCTGTTGCAGGCACATTTTTAGGAGGGGTCCTTGGTGGAAGTAGTTCAGGCAGATGGCAATGGGCTTTTGTCCAATGGCACGCAGGACAAGGGACAGGTGAGAAAGAGAGTGGGATCAGTGAGTATTTGCTCCTTACCGTGACGGGACTTTGGTTCCAGTAGGGAGGTTCTTGCTCTATCATTTCAATCCCCACAATTCCAAAAGACCATATGTCCACTTTGGGACCATATGGTTGACCTGTCAGCACTTCGGGCGCCAGCCACCAAGGAGTCCCGACTACCGAGCACCGTCTGCTCTGCTGAGGGCTGAGCTGAGTAGAGAGGCCAAAATCACCTGAGGAGAAAGCAAAACATTGTTTTTATTTGAATTCTGTGCAATTAGGAAAGCAAGCCAAAGAATTCCCCAGTAGAAGTGTTTGAAAATGTGCTGTTGAATCTCCTGGCATTGGCGACTTTTAAACTCTCCCCATTTTTTACACTGTCTCCAGTAGTGTCTTTTGTTCTTTGGAAGCTTTAGACTTGTAACTCCCTCCCTCGGGAAGGGACACACACAGAGCAAGGCCACTCTTGACTGCTTGTTCCTTCTCCTATCTCTGTGCATGTTGCAACTGTGCCCTCAGCTCACAGCGGGTGTCCCTGCGCTGCCACCAGCACCATTTTTGGGGAGCTGGCTGTCACTCCAAGCAGCCCCACCCCCACATCCCTGGAATGCTGCTCCTGACCAAGAATACACTGACCCAGCTTGACAGAACCATCGGTTTTGAGAAGGATGTTATCACTCTTCACATCTCTGTGGATCACATGGTTTGTGTGAAGAAAACACAGTCCTTGCAGGCACTGAGAGAGAAAACAGAAAGAGGAGGGCAAAAATGAGTGATGTGATTTCATCCCACAAGAAAGGCAACAAAGAATCCAAAAGATTCCCTCTCCAGGGGAATGGGCAGTAATGGCAGAACACAGTGCCACTGAGAGGAAGAGCTTGCTGCTCCAACACTTGCAGAGCAGGACCTTTCTGAGGAAAGGCATGTCAACTTCTGAAAGAGCAACAGCACCTGCTGTTGTAGATTGTTCCCTGCAAACCAGCCAGGATGACTGCTGCTGCAGTGCATGTGCTCAGAAGCAAAGAGCCTTTTGGCTGCACTCCTGTCCTTGTATGCTGAGGCCTGAGAGAAACGAGTCTCTCTCTTTTTTCTTTGCTGATCATTTCAAATCAAGCCACCAACACCTTTGCTTTCACAGGCAAGGAATGCAGTGAAGACAGACTCCAGGCAAACATTTAGAGAGGCAAGGTGGAGAACAGCAAATAAAAAGACATGAGCCAGAGCAAGAATACAACAGCAGGAGAGAAGAGTATTGGCACTGAGTACAGGGAGTGCAGGGGCACTGGCAGGCCTTTCACTTGAGATGCTTTTACTTGCCCATAGCATAGCAGCAACACAGAACCAAAGCTTGGCACAGGAAATCACTGCCGGTCTGAGCCCCTGTTTCCCAGACAATACTGCCCAAGCCCTTGGAAACACAGATGGGATTGCTGACCTCCCGACTGATGGCTGCTGCCTCATCTTCATACAGGGAGGTCATGCTGAGGATATCGTTCAGGGTGCCTCCGTCCATGTACTCCAGCACCAGCCAGAGTTCCTCACCCACAAGGTAGCTGAAAGAAGGAAACAAGGCCCTGGAGATGAGCATGCATGGCTACGTTGATTTTTGCTTCCAGGTTTCTTATTTCCAGATGCCTTTGTGACAAGGACACAATCATAGCAACAGACATTCCCTCTTGGCTGTGCATTGTTTGCAATCTGTGCAGTCTCAAGGAGACAGGCACCGCTGTGAAAAAGGAGATGTCTTAGATGGCTAACAAGTGAAAAATGCAGTTTAGAAACAGCCCAGATAAAAAACCTGTCAGGCATGGTGTTTCTGGAAAGAAGCACCTAGTCTTCCTGGCATGCCCAGCAATGGCAAAGAGTGGCAACAATCCAAGGGAAATCCATTTTAGGACTGTTCATCAGCACTTCAGAAACATGAAAAAATCAATCCTAAATAAATGTGGAGGCAGTAAACTTCGAGGCTGATGACTAAGGAAGATACAGCTGATCCAGGTATTGAAGAATTTTGGAATAATTTTCAAACTAGGTGTGCCAGGGAAGACTCATGCAGACAGGATGCACTCTCTTCTCATCCATTGGAGATGAGTAGAGAGATAGGAATAAATAAAAATTAACAGCTCTACTTTCTGCCACTGACCAAAGTGGGTTTTTAACCTCTCATGTTTGCTGTATGTAAATGCACACATGGGACAAGACCATAACCACTCACCTGTCTAAATAATTCACAACATTGGGACTCCTGTACCTCTTCATGATTTGGATTTCATTAACACTTCGTTCCATTCTCCTCGGTCCTTGAATATCTATTTTCTTTATGGCCACCTAAAATGACATTGAAAATCAGTAACTTGAGCAGTTGGTGGCAAGAGACAACAACGCACCTGGAGGAAGTGATTTTGCAATGACACAGCTGAGCTGTGCCAAACTGCCTGGTGATTAGGCACTGCAGTAATTAGGAACTGACATTCCAACAGCCCATTTCTCTGCTGCCTTGGGGGCCAGTTACAGGACACCTGGGGCCACTGACATTTTGCCTTGTCCACTTGGTAACAGTTGTGTCTCAACTATCACCCATAAACATCTGACCACAATCTCTGCTGCTCTTTCTAGGATTCAGAAGGAGTAATCAATGCCTTAATACTCTGTGGATACACCTTGGGCTATGGGCAGGGCTTAGGGCTTTTAGGGCACCTTGCAGATCTCTCCCTATGTGCAGTTGCCAAGTGCAGCACTGCAGGTGGCTAAGGAACTACCAGTAACTTTCCGATGGATTTGCTGGCAGCCAGAATCGAGAATTCAGGACTGTGAAGCTGTAGCCCCAAAGAGCAGGGAGGTGCTCTAAGGCACCACCTTTGTTTTAGCAATGGAGAGCGAGTGTGTGTGTGTGCCAAATGTATTTTGCAGGCTGGCACCAGTCTGTGCTTCTTGTGCCTTTTCAGCACGGCTCTAGCCAATGCTCCATCCCCAGCTCAGACCAGAGGGGAAAGCCCCTCAAGAGCAGCAGAGTCTGCAGGGGCTGTTGATATTTACCTCTCCTCCTGAGGCAGTGTCGAGTGCTTTAAACACCTCTCCAAAACTCCTAGAAACAAAAGAGAAGCAGAGAAAGGAGAAGCCATTTAGATCTTGCAGTGAAAGCCAGCACACACAGGAGATCTGTGCTGTAAATGCCTAAAACCTGCAGGACACTGGAAGCATGGAGATGTCCTTGACAATGCCTTCTGAGCACACTTAGAAATTCTGATCAGCACTGACAATCTAAGCCCAGTGCCTGAACACATTTGCAGCTTGTCTGACTTCACGCCTGATACCTATTCCACCAGCAAAACACTTGATGCATAGTTATGTAAAATTAGCATTGCTTGGACTCACCCACTGCCAATATTTTCCAGTTCAATGTATTTGATGATGGGATTTTCCATCTTCACCATTCTCCCTGAGGGAAACAAAATGCAAGATGTTCACTTTAAAGCAGAGATCCCACCTTCTCAGAGATACAAAAGGCAGCCGCACTGTCTGGGGCTCTGAGCCCTCCCTTGGTTAGCCAGCTCTGAGCTGGCTAACAACAACAGGAACAGGTGCTGGAACAACAAGAAAAGAACAGCACATCCACAGCACAAGTCTGGCTGGCACAGAGACTGATTTCTTGCATCCTTTGAAGTTAGAGACCTCTTGACAGCAGAGGAGTCTCCTCTCAGAGGAGACTGAGACCAGAAGAGAATACCTACCAAGGCAAGTAAGTTTGTCATCTAGAAATATTGAGGAGAGCTGGAACTAACAGTGCCTTTGTTTTCTTGGGAATAAAGACTGGAAGATTTAGAAAAGGTTTCCTACTTGCTAAGATTAAATGCACGTGGACATCCAGAATCAATTGCTCTGAACAGATGTCAAGTTCAGAACAGGAGGAATATTGCCAAGTGTTCCCATCTTTTCCACCTTGCAGCACTTTGCCAGAAGAATGCCTCGGCGTTTGTAAACCAGAGCAGCTCATGCTAGAACCAATTGCGACGGGGCTTTCAGCATCAGGACCCTCACCATTTATGAGCAGGCTGAGCTGGAAGACGCCCTTGTCCGTGCCCTGCGTGAAGAACCACGCCGCTTCTCTTCACCCTGACAGCGCGGATCAGTCGCTCCCATTGCACTCGCCCTCTCGGCACTGCACATGTCCCCATCTTCCCAACTCAGCACGGCAGGCACGGGCACAGAGGACAGCAGTGCTCCTCAGGCACCCCTGTGACACAGAGAGCTGCCCAGAGGAGATGCTGACCCTCTTGTGAGTCCAGGCCGTGCGAGGCAGAAGCCGGCCCAGAGAAGGGGCTGCAGCCTCAGGCAGCTCCATGCTGCAGCAGCCGGGCAGCAGCGGGACCCTCCCAGCTAAGGGAGGCTCCAGCCTCTGCAGTCCCTCCAGCCCCCAGGGGCAGGGCAGCGACCACAACAAGGCTGGCAAAGCCCAAGCATGAGCACTGACAGGCACTGATGGGAAGAAGCCAGAGTGAGCCTGAGCCCCGTACAAGCTTTTGCCCCCATTCAGGACACAACAGGATGGGCTTTGAGATCAGCCCCACCGAGGTGTGGATCAGTGCCCTTTTTGTCCCAACAGGTGATGGTAGACACAGAATCCACTGGGCTCTCTTCTCAACTCTACCAGGTCTTATCTGAGAGCACAGCACTGGCAGCTGTTACAGGCAAGAAGCAGATTCATTGGGTTGTGCTACAGAATCACAAAGGGCTTGTCTTGTTCTCCTAGAGACTGATCTCAGCAGGGCATCTACCAGTGGCTAGAACCCAAGCAGTCACAGCCTTCTGCTGATGCAGGAACAATTCCTGCTTCTGCCTTCGGCAGAGAGGGAAGCCCAGGCAATCTCCAGCCAGTCTAAGCTGCCCTCAGAGGCAGCAGGAACACCCAGAGCTCTCTCTTGATGCCTTGGAGCAATGCCAGCACTTCTGTGACACTGAAGTGAGGAGAACCCTTTGGTACAGCTCTGCTGACATGTGCACACAATACACTGTCCCTCAGATAAGAAAGATAGCAGACGTACTGTGTTGCTCCAGGGAGTCACCCGCCATCTCAAGTTGCTGAGCAGCAGCTGGGTCAGCACGGGAGGTGAACCAAGTGCTCAGGCTCCACGTCTTTGGCTGGGGAGCAAAGGCTCCTTGGGACGGCTCTGCTGCAGCAGCTTCAGTGTCAGAGTTGGTGTAGATCTGAGAGAAGAAATGAGTTGATGTCAGGAAGGTGTGGCAGAGATTGCCCTGAAATGCAAGAGAGATTGCCATTTGAAATGCAAGCCCTTAGGAAGCTGCTGTCAGCCACATGCAGAGCTCTTCAACTGGATTGCTTTGGATGTCCACTTGTGAAACCAAATGCTCAAAACCAAAGGCTGGTTTTACTCAAGTTCATAGCCACTTTCTTGTTCTAAAGGATGACTGCAGCAACAACCGCTCCACTTCCTCCCAAAGACTCCTTTCCCCCTCCTAGGTCTGCAGATATATTTGCAGCTCCTCATTCTCATGTTCTACCTCCTGCCATGAAATTCTCTTTTTCTGCACCTTCCTTGGGACGTGCTTATCCTGCAGCATCTCTGGATGGTACAGTTCCTGGGCCTCATGCCAGCTTTGGGGCTCTTGGTTGCCCGTCATTTGCTGGAACTCGCTGCAGGCTGCCAGGTAGGATGGCGACACTTCCACCTGAAGTCAAACAGAACAAAGCAGTCAGAGACTACAGCTTGTCCCTGTCAGCCAGGAGTCATTGGCTGGGAAGAAAGTAAAGGACGGGAGCAGATTCACAAGGGATACAGACAGCTTGTAGCTCGTATTCCAAATCTATGTGAATGACCATGTTCACCTGCAAAAACACCTCAAGAAACAAGGTCACCTGGAAGAAGCCTGCAGGAGTTCATTGGGATGACTGCTGGCTAAATGGCCAAGGGAGTAATGCCACTGTCTAGAGCATCAGCTGAGATTCAGCAGAGCAGGAAGTGTCCTTGAGAGCAGCTCTGACAGAGGCCTCATCAGGATGGCACTCAGAGGCAACACCCCACCCCCCTGCTGCTCTGCACTGCAAAGGCAAGGAGGGCAGAAACCACCCCTTGGGTGACTGCAGTGCCTATTGATATTTCACTCGCTTTTCTAGAGTCTTTTGCTCCTGAAGGAGGCAATTAATTTTCTCTTTGATGATTTTAATTTTTTTGTCTGGCCTCTTCTTCCTTGCCTTGATCCTAGCCTCAGTTTCCTGCAGCTGTGCCGGCACCTGTTTGTCCATGTTCTGTAAACAACAATGGAAAGGACTCTCTTTAATGAGTGGAGTGGCTGTCATTCTTTCATTCACCTGTTTTAGTTGACTGTCCCTCTGATTAGGGAGATTCTTCTCCTCTTGGATGTCTTCATTCCTTCTCTTCACTGCCACGTCACTCTGAGCTTCGGGCAGCTCTGCTTGTGGTTCTACCTGGATGTTCTGTGCACACAAATGCAGAGCAAGTGACTGGGAGCTGCCATCAGACTCAGCGTTTCCCTCTTTTAGCCTCAAAATCACATTGATTCAGCCACTTCTTTCTGCTTCCCTACCCATATCTGCTCCCAATGTAACCCTCCTGTCCCAGGGCTGATCTCTTCAGATTCCAAGGCTCTGTGCTTCCAGTGCCTGTGGGATTCCTGGCCTCCTCAGTCCCAAGAGCTGTGGTTTATGGCCTTCTTCCTACCCTTCCCTCTGTGCCCTGGCCAGTCAGGCTTACCTGGCCTTTCTCCTGTGGCACTTCCACCTGCTGCCCGAGCTGCTCTTCCTGCTCTCGGGCTGGGAACAGCTCTCCCTGAATCTGGCATGGCATCTCTGATGAAGCAGTCTGCTCCTGCTCTCTCTCTAGAAGCACCTGCACAGAAAGAAAGAGAAGATGGGTTTCAGCATCCCATATGACCTTTATGGGCCAAGACTCAAAGACTGCTGGGTTCAAACGTTCCCAAAGCACTGGGCTGCTGCTCTGCTGGGCCATTCTCTGTTTGAGGGGAGGTACAGATTCCAAAGTGGCCCTGGCCCTACAATCAGAGGCCATCTGGGACTGAAGCTGCAAGAGCGTCTCAGGCAGCTGACAGGGAAGGTGTGGCATTTCTCAAGGGTCTGGTGAGGGCCTCCCTCTGCTTGTGCCATGTCCTGTTTGTCTCTCCTGAAGGGATGCATTTAGGTCAGCATTGCATCTTCCACTGCTTTGGAGCAGAGCCAGGAAGATTCAAATAGATAGATAAATAGACAGATCTTACTTTTATAATCTCTCTTTACTATACTGTGGGATTTACATCCTTTGAATGGAGAGAGATATAATTTTCTCTGCTAGGTATTTTTTAAGAGAAGGCAGTGAGAAACTTAGAGAAGAAGAGAAAACAATTATTATCTCTACTTGCTGTTCTTGTTGTTTAGTACATGAAGAATGTGTATAGTGATTGTTTACTGAAAGTGATTTGTTAATTGCATTTTAGGGATAGTTGTTTAGATTGATTAGGTAATTAGATAAAAGACTGTATGGAGACAGTCACTAGTTTTTCTTTAGTATCTTTTTAGTATAGTATTTCTTTACTATAGTTTTAACATAGTACTAGTGTATTATAACGTAGCTTAATGAAGCATTTGTTTAAACTTCTAAGTCACAGAGTCAAAGCACATTTTTTGCCACGTGGGTGTCACCCTGAATCAATAATGTCCTTTCTGTCGCTACACACATCAACAGTCGGTAGCAGTGCCCCAATCAGAAGCCATCCTGAACTTGCTCTCCTGTTGCTTCAGTAACCCACACTCTTGGGGATTCTGGAGCATGTGGGTCTTTATGGAATGCAATCAGACTCAGAGAACTGCACTAAGAACTGCACACTTTGTGCATCTGTGCTCGGGCAAGTTCTTCTCTTGCACTTGACCACAATGATGGTGCTAAAGTGGCTGGAATCAGAAATGCAGTCCAGCCCTTCCCACCTCCTCTAATCTCTGAGGGCCAGCTGGAATGCAAGGGCATTGATTTCCTGCTCAAAGCCCAAACACAGCACACACTGATTCCCTGGGCTGCCAAAAGACATGGGAGCCGTTGACTGGAAAATGATGGGCAAGCCCTACTGGCTGGTCTAGCACCAGAACAGCTCATTCTGCACCAACATCCCTGCCCCAAACTATGTGTTCTTGTGCAAAAATACTGCATTATCCAGAACTGCCTCCTTGAAAACTAAAATTCTAGGAGAATTTCTGCCAGTGCTGTAAAAGTGCAGGGAAGACTGAGACAAAGCTCCCTTGCTCCCTGGAGAAGGAGAAATTGCACCAGGGTTTTCTTTCTATCAAACAAACAAATAAACAAAATACGAAAGTGTTACTCACACCAGTGTCTAAAGCACTTGGATGCAGTGAGGGGATGTCTGGAAGGGAAACAGGCCTTGCGCTGAGCTTTGGATCTATGGATCTAAGGCAGCGATTTATGGAAGTCCGCCTGAAGGTGCCTCATAAGCCCCCCCATTGTCCAGGCTAAAGCTCCCTCAGCACCTCCTCCCTGGCCTTGTGCTGCACCCCCTTGCCCAGCTCCCCTGTCCTTCTGTGCACACGCTGCAGCCCCTCCATGACTTTCTGCTCCCCAGGGCCCACAAGTGCACACAGCACTCCAGCTGTGGCCGCAGCGCTGCCCAGCACAGGGCCACGCTCACTGCCCTGCTCCTGCTGCCCCACTGCTTCTGGCACAGCCACCACGCCCTTGGCCTTCTTGGCCCCCTGGCCACACGCTGCCTCATCTTCAGCTGCTCAAGGCCGCCAGCCCATAATCCTTTTGGCCCACGCAGCTCCCCAGCCACAAAGGTGCCTATTTGACTTCAGATACAGCAGGCACCATTGCAAGATGGCCTTCCTGTTCTAACACCTCATGTTCCAAATAGATATCAGCCACTGCCCCTTCTCACCAGTGAGGGCTCCTTGCTGAGCTCCACGTGGTCTCTGAGCTCCAGGTGCAGCCTGTCCCCGCACTCGCTCAGCAGGTGCCTGGACACAACCGACAGGGCACTGGCACCGTGCTTGCTAAAGTGCAGACCCTGCAGGGCCGTCACAGCCTCCGGCCTGCCCTCAGCCACTGCCCTGACAGAGTCCGCTGCACGCTCCAGGGAGGCTGAGGTGACATCAGCCCCTGCCTGCAGCTCAGCCGTGCCCTCGGTTGTTGCGGCGCTGGTGTTTCTGCGCCTAAGGCCCAGGAACCTCCGCAGTATCTGCAACAGAAAGAAGGGCAGGAAGAGGGGAACGTTCCATGGTCTGCTCCAAGTACGGCACTGGGCCACGCAGTGCCAGAAGGCCCAGCTCAGGTGGGGATGGCCACAGGTACCTGCGCTGGTCTGTGGAAGCAGCCGCGAGTGGGGTCCCGCTCCAGTGTCCCATCCTTGCCCGCATCTGGCAAAGAGCAAATGCAGCCAGAGCTGAGGGGCTGCGGGAGAGGCCGGAGAACACGGCCTAGCCCGGCATGGCCCAGGCAGGGACAACCCCCGGGTGCCAAGGGAACAGAGCATGGCCAGCAGGGGCAGCCCCAGCCCCTCTTACATCCTATCTGTGGGAACATCCATAGGGGCAGGGATGGGATGGGGCAAGGGCGGCCACAGGCACCAGTCCTGCGGCCTGGCTCTGCCACTCACCGTCCTGCACTGGCTGCAACTTCTCCGGCTCTGCAGGCTGCTGCGCTGGGGAGGCTGCAGGCCCTTTCTTTTTCTTGCCCTGAAGCACCCTGAAGAGCCTGAGCACTCTGCCTGCCATCCCACTTTTTGGCCTCTAGGAGACCTTTGAGGCAGATGCCTGGGAAAAGCTGTGATTAAGGAAGTCCCGCAGTCTGGCCGCAAGGCCAGCCGCAGGAGAAATGGCTTGGAAACGCTGTGGGTCAGTGACCAAAGAGCTGGCTGTGTGGGGCTTCTCACAGCACAGCTCTGCCACGTCCTCTCCTCTCACGTGCACCGAGCACTGTGGAGTTGCTCCGTCACCGCCAGCGGCCACTTCACCATGTGTCACAAAGGGCCCTGTTCCATTCCGTTCCAATGTAACCGTGCTGTGCCGTGTCAGCAAGGGCCCTTGGACACGCGGCCAAGTGCTCTGAGGCTACCCCAACCCTGCCCCAAATGCCTCTGATTGGAACAAATCCATTGCCCCAAGCGTCTAAGACGTCCTGGGACACGCCAAGCCCAGCCAAGTGCTCAGGGGAGGACTCTCCACGGTGCCAGGCCAGCACAGCCCAGCTCACTGCTGGCTCTGGAGCAGAGCAGCTTCCAGCAAGCACGGGGCAAACACATCTTGCCAAGAGTTAAAACTCACCAGATAGGGGAGGTGACATGAATGTGTGCATCAAGGCCTTTGAATTCACAGCTCCCCAAGACAGCTTTGGGGCACTTGGCTGGACAAACAGGATCCAGCTCAGACCTGTGCTCAAAGGCGGGCAAGAAACCCTGCCGCAGGTGCTTGGCTTGGTCTCTGCAGGCCCAGGCAGATGCCAAAGCTGCTCTTCACATCCTTCCCCTGCCCCTCAGCCAAGTGCGAGGACTGAAGGAAACACAGGAAGTCAAATGGAGACACTTGCACCTGTCTCATTGGGGGCTCCTGGGGAAGCAGTTTCCTTGGCAATCAAGCCCCTCTCTTCCAAAGGCACTCCCCAAATGTGTACATTTCCTGGGCAACACCAACCCACCCTTAAGTGCGGGGTGCGGAGGTTCATGGGCATCACACCATAACCAATATGATCCAGTGAAGCTAAATTTATTATTCCTAAAAGGAGTCTATTTATAATAAATCTCTACTGTCTATGCCTCTCTAGCTAATATATGATTGGTTAATCCTAGTTGTTCACACTTCTAAAATAGAATGCTGATTGGATTATCTAAGTTTTCATGTGTCTTGCTGGGGTTGTATGGCCCCCCCATGGCTCACTTTCCCAAGCTTGCTGACAAACATGCTAAGTCCTGATGATTCTTCTTCTTGCGTCTTCTTCAAGGATATACCAACCCCATTCCTGAATATGTCCATAATTCATTCTTTGTGAACGTGTCCATTATTGCAAGCAGGCTGGATTGTGCATCGGCTCAATACAGCCATTGTCTTGCAAAAACTCCTCCATCTGCAAAATATGTTCAACAGTTCCCCGCTTTTGTTTTTGCACTAGCCAGACTGATTTAAAAGCACGGTCAATTTCTTTTTGCTCACAGCGTAGTAAGCAAAGCACTATTAGCAGAAATGAAAAAAGAATGATATACAAAGCCAATAATATGTAAGATTATTTATTCATTACATAGCCAAGAATACCTAATACCAAAGCATACTAAGTCCTTGAGCCAGCCTCTTATTTCCCAGGATGTTAGCCACTCATCCAAAGAATTCTAAACAACTGTCAGATTTATCATCTTCTCCTTAAGCAATGACACTTTCTTGTCCATAGATTCAGAGTGCTCAGAGAGATTCATGCAACCCATCCCTTCAAAATCTTCACACCTGCACATCTCTCTGGGCTAGCAACAAAAACACTATTGCAGCCCTATCCTGTAATACAGCGTGGCGTATGCTACCTACATCAGTGGTAAGCTCATTCAGTATTGCAGATGTAATGTTAATTGGTTTGTCTGTCCAACAAGCCAACCGTTTGAATTGTGTAAGGGCCTGTGATGAAGCTACTCCTGGTGTAAAAAGTGATGCCAGTATAACCAAAGGCATATTCTACAATTCTACATTATCCTTACAGTCTGAGCCTAATAGATGCGCACTACGTTTTGGATATTGGAATTTGTGCCTGATGTCAAGCATCTGTTGAATGCTCGGGGCAAACAGTGTCAATTTCCCCAAATAGCACAGTCCTCCTCATGCTTTCTCAGGAATCTCAGGCTAAGCTTTATCTCCACAAATGAGAAAAACTCCAGGAGATGACATCCTTGCAGATTTTGGTTTTAGGGATACAACCAATTGGCACAGTCTGCCGTGGTATTGTAATACCAGGAAGAAACAGGAGATATCCAAGTGCCATCATCACTGGCTTTTCCTGATTTCTCCCTAATCAGCTCTTTACCCCTGTGGTACTCATAGAACAAAGAGTAATTTCCTGGCACTGATGCCAAAATATCTAATTCCTGTGGTCACTGACTTGTAGTATTTAAACCTTGAACGATTGTAAATGCCTGAATTCCTAACAGATTTCTAGGGATGCTTTGTTTTTCACGCCAAATTTCTGTGATCATCCCATTTTGATTAGTGCGCCAATTTGAACAGGCCTTACTTAAGTTGCCATAAATTTGAGCTCTGGTCTAATTTCCCATTTCTTCCATTGAGTCTAAAGGAATTCCAATGAAACAGGTGCCAAATGGATCTGAAGGTGGAGCTAGTGATAGGCAGAAAGATTCCTGCCTTGTTCTGTTAGCCTATGGAACCCTCATGTTAGCTCGCTGCTTTATCTTGTATACCCCCTGCGTTTCTTAATCACTCCACTAAGCAACATTGTTAATATTTGCCAGACTGGTGCCATTGTCGCCCTTGTGGTCCATCATGCCTGCGCTTTGCCCAAACTGCTTTAGCTTGTTCTCACGCCAAATCTCTCAAGGGATGTGTTTGTGGTATTGCTATTCTTCCTCTACATTTTGTAGCTAGTATCTTGCTCTCTAGCACAATTTGATTTACTACAGCAATTAAAGCAAGTTTAAACTGCAATTGCAGTAACAATCTTTGCGTATATATTTCTATCAAAGATACATCTTAGAGAAAACTCTGATATCTTCTTGAGTTATGCCTTAAAAATTTAGCTAATGCCATTCTCGGGGTACTAGTGTTAAGTGTGTAAGAGCAGTTATTGCATATTATGTTGATAGGCTTAAATTATTGCTTTTCCCTCGGACCACTAATCAATTATGTTCTTGACAAACTTGTCGCCAAGTTTTTTAGTTACACTTGATACAATGAACCTTAAGCCATGGTTTACATGCACAACTATGCAGATACCAAGCATTTTCTCTCTTATTTACAACTTGTGAGGGAAGTGAAGGTCCATGTTGCTGGAATCCAACGAATGCCTTTATCTGTAAGTAAGCACATAGACCTTCTTCCTCTTCATTTCACTGTAGCTGGTCCTTGCCACAACCCTGCTGCTGGACTTTTGAACATGACCTGAATGCCGTAAGGCAATTCCTCCCTTGGATTATGTGTGAGGGCATGATGCACAAGAATACGTGCATCTTCCCTATCTCCTGCTGTTCTGAGCTAATTTGGCACAAAATTGGCTTTAGCTGTTTTTTTCTCAGGGGATAACCCTGGAGTTCCCCCTTTTTGTTTTTGCAGCATGTCCTTGAACATCTGATGGGCACGCTCAATAATTGCCTGTCCAGTAGGATTGTGAGAAATACCAGGGTCATGTCAAATACCCCATAAATTACAGAAACCTTTGAATCTTAAGGAACATCAAGCAGGACTATTGTCAGTCTTAATTGCTAAGGGGACACCTAATGCGGCGAAGAAATTGAACAAATATTTCTCAACATGACGTCTCACCTGTTAAGGGAGTACCCTATAAAACACAAGCATAGGTATCAATGCAAACATGTACAAATTTTTCCTGACCAAATTCTTATACATGAGTTACATCCATTTGCCATAACTGCGAGGGCTGAGTACCCCTAGGGCTAACACCATGCCTAAACCAATGCCATCTCGTTGACCGGTCAGGACAGGATCACGCAATACTAGAAGCATCAGCAAAGGGAATAGCAAATTGTTTACCTAACATTTTTGCAGATTGATGAAGAAATACATGGGAGGTTTTGGCCTGTCAGCCTGTGCCACTTCCCTGTCACCTCAGTGCCACCATGGCCCTCGGCTGCCCCACAGCCCTCAGCCCCAGCAGCAGCTCAGGGTCAGCGTCCCTTCGGCGCCATCGCCCCCTCAGCCCCCTCAGCCCCCTCTGTCTCACCGTCCTTCAGCAGCTCCTCAGGGGACAGGGCCTGGGGCCAGCGGCAGCTCCCACCGCTCCAGGGACAGCCGGGGTTGGAAGTGCTGCTCCGCCCGGCCCGGCCGCCAGCTCGGACCCAGCACAGGGACAGGGGACACAGGGGGAACCGGGGCAAAAGGAAGAGGTGAAAAAGGCAGCCGAGGAGGGAAAGAGGTAAAAATGCAGCCTGGGTTTACACAGCTCAATCTATGCATCTAAACTTCCACATACCTCTTACTAAATAACTAAGCATATTTCTAGAACTATATCTAAGCATCTAAATTTAAGCATCTAAATGTAGGTGCCTAAATGTAGGCATCTAAATGTAACTCTATTAATGTATAAAGGTAGATCTCAAAATCTAGAAATGTAACTAATTCTATCCCATCTAGAACAATAGAGATCAATTTAACTATATAGATGTATATATATGCACATATAAACACACCTCTGTAAATCTATAAATGTAACTATATGGATAGAGAAAGAGAATTGTAGAAATCAATAATTCTATGTGTACACTAAGGGATTCCACCCGTCTGATGCTCACAGGCTCTCCCTCTGGTCCTTCTTCCCATGCAGGGCAGCCCTCCTGACAAGGCAGATCAGCTGGAAGTCTGGGAAGCAAAGGGAACACTGTGTCAATATTGGCCTCTCTGCATTATTTGCCCTTTTGGAATTAACTGCCCTTCTATCAAAGTCTGTAAAAGATGGGCCGAAAGGCAAAATCTCACTTGGCAATTTGTAGCCTGTTCTTCAAAGAGCCAGAGTCCTTCCAGAAGTTTATAACTTGTGAAGTTTTGAAGTATCCCAATACACTGAAAGCCCTCAGTGTATTGGGATACTTTCGCAGGGCCAAGGGCCCCCATGAGAGCTTGAAACACAGACAGACCCAGCTGCCACAAAGAAGCCCAGCCTGGTTCTTTCTCTGTGCTGACAGAGACATCTCAGGGATGAACAGCTGGGTGACAAATGACCAGGTAATATTCGCTGAGGCATTTATGTATTAGCTGATGGACGTTGTTAGTGATTATAAGTATTTAGAAATAGCATCAGTTAGAACTCTTTTAGCTGCTTGTAATATAATAGAATCTATCAGCTTAAGTTTGCACTGCGTTGCTCATAGAAACAGTAGCGTAATGAATATAATATCTATGCATCACAAATGGAAACAATTGTGTGATGAACATATTGTGTTATAGACCCTAGCAAAACATAACGGGAAAAAAGGCTTGTGTGTAACTAAAATCAGTGTAAGGCTGTCCACTGACCAACCTGTCCAAGGGATAAAATAATCCTGACACAAACCAGAGCACCAGAGGACAATTAGAGAATGTCATGTGAAATTTAGGGAGAACCTACTAAAGCCTTATCAGAGGATGTGAAACAGCAGGAGACACAAGCAGAAATAAAATATGTTGACCTGATGCACAGGATGTCATGCAGTAAACCTGAGTGCGAAGCAGTCAAATTAAGGAGTTCCCAAAAGATCAGAAAATTCCGAAGAATGCTTGAAAAATTCATGAAACACATGAATATACTTGCCTCTCAGCAAAGTAACACCATAAAGCTAACACTGACACTTAGCACCAGGTGTTGTTTGGGTGTTAGCCCCGAGCACCACAGTGCTGCAAATATTGTCTTTTTTTATCCTATCAGTATTAAAATTTAATAATTCTAAGCAGTGAATTCTGTTTCTCACAGCTGTGAAGGAAAGAGCTCCCTAACAGGACTGCAGGCAGCACCAGCTTTGCTCAAGGATGCAGACCCAAAGTGCTCTCTCTCACCTTTAGCTCTCACTAATTTTAAGGGGTGATTTCAGATTTCCGTTGAGCTCCTGGATTTGTGACTAATTATTTCCTTGGCCTCAGAGCTTCTGCTGCTTGTATTTTTAATGTATCTCACTACAGCTATCAGCAGAGTGGCACTACATGGATTTAATGCTTGGAGACAAAAAGCTCAGATCTCTACACTGACCTTTTGCTGGGCTTTTCCTCTCTTGCTTCAAGAGTCACTCAGGGTTGCCTCCAGAGCACTGACATCCTGCAGCAAACTTATCCACGGACATCAGCACAAAACTGGGACACCTGGCTTGGTGACACAACTGCCACAAGGTCAGGTTTATTCCCTGCTCTCTTGCCCCAGCAGAGGACTCAGTGTCAGAGCCTCTGGAGAAGCGTGGAGGGCAGGGCTCAGGCAGGTTGTGCCCGTGCACGATTTGAACTCAAGGCACCAGGAAGCACCAAGCCTGCAGACAGGAACTCAACCCTTCTCATCTCCCTCACTGCCAGAGGCAGGCTCAGAGCAGCCATCTCACCCCTCTCTGAACCAGTGGGGCCTCTGTCCTTACCAAGCTCCTCGCGGTCCTGGGAATTGTTCCTGCCGCTCTCGGTGCCAGGCAAAGCTCCCTCTGCTGCAGCTCTGCCCACAGGCTCCCCTCCTGAAGACTCAGGGGCAACAATAATATTGCCCTTGAAAGAGAAACAGACAGGCAGAAAACCTTCCACCACTTACAAAAAACACCTGGTCCAACAACTCCATGGCTCACACACTTCATCCCTTCTTCCTAACAACAGCTCTGGGCCCCAAAGCCCTTCAACAGTCAGAAAAATTGACTTCTCAAACACAGTCCAAAAGCTGTCAGAGCTGACAGTGTTGAACATGGGGGTGACACTGAACACATGGAATGGCTGCTAAGCAGGAGTCCTGCCAGCTCCTGGCAAAGGGATGTGCTCCTTCCTCCACAGCCCTGAGCACAGCAGTCTCATCCAGGCTGCAGCTTGGCAGGGACAGCATGGGAACACACATCTCTTCCCACAGAGATGCCCAAGAGCAAGGGGAAAGAGCTCTGCAACATGGACAGCAAGACTGGCCAGTTTGCCCAGCTGAGGATTTCCCAGATGGAAACTGGACTGCAGGCAGCAGCTTACTGAGAGGACAAGAAAGCTGCAGCTGCAGCCCAGCCCCAGCCACAGCTCTGGGAGCGCCCACACACACGGCAGGGCTCACACAGCAGCAGCAGCTGCAGCCCAGCCCTTGCTTTGCCTTGGCCTTCCCACCCAAAAGAGGCACAGCCCACATCTGCTGCTGCAACAGAGGCACCTCTGGCGTGCCCCTCCCGGCCCGGGACACTGGGCCTTCAGTGCCACTTCCCCAAACACTCTTCTCTTTTTCCCATCAAACAAAGCCCCTTAGAACCTACAAAGCTTCCACTTCCTCCCCACAAATGCTGCTGCATCAGCGGTTCTTCCCAGTACATAAGCAAAAGATACCGCGGGGTACGGAGGGCAGAGTTCTTGACCCTTGCCACTTCACGTACGAGCTTGCCAAGTGATAATCATCCCTTATACGCCATATGTCAATACCATCTTCTCCTATTTTCGGTTCGTCACTTTTCTGTCTCCGCCTTCCTCACCACCTTTACCACACATGCGCCACCACTCGGTTTGGTGGTCGCACAAGTCTTTGGGGGTCGTCACTGATGAAGGCCCTATAGTCTTCTTCGTTGTCCTTTAATTCACCTTTCGGTTACACATGCGCATCAAGCCAGTATATAGCCAGTACAGCCAATGTAAGCCAAGACTAACGTATCACTCCATCTACATATCAAGGCAATAAATCCCTTAGAATTAGCATTTGTTGGGACCAAACCAGGTTCTTGCTCATTTTTAGCAACTGTACCTTCAGCTTCTTTCCTGTGGTCCTTGAGAACAGCTGCTGGGAAGGGGGGTGGAGCCCCTTCTCTCCCTCTCTTCTTTGGCATTACAACTTTTTAACTATTTATTATTCTCAAATATTAATTACTCTATCAATATCAATTACTGTTTCAAATTTTATCAGCACGAATGATACCTATTTATCACAATAATGGAGCTCTGCGCATTGTGTTTTAAGGCTTACAAGCAGGTATAGTGTTTGAAAGAAGCAAGCAGTGTTTTAACAAAAGCTACGTGTGCTTATAGTGGTTGCACAGAACTACTGTCAATATGCTTTTGCTTTGTGTGAGTGGTCAAAAAACTTTTCAAGTAAGTTGTGCCATTAAGTTCATTGCCTCCAGCCAGGGATGTGAGCTGCTGGCATCTTCCCACTGTAACAACCATGTCATGAGACTGATGCTGGAAAACAAACAGCTCGAGGCGCGTTCCTCAGCAGTCCCGTCCGTTTCGTGATTCGTACAGAGACCCGCGGCCAGCAATACTCAGCTGAGGACCAGAAGAGACCGGAATAGCCCGGGCACTGCAGCTTCACTGCAAGGCATCCGGCAGCCTTGAGGGTACAAAGCGAGCACAGGTCGCAGCTCCTCGTGTCCGGAGCGAGCCCGGAGCAGCTCTCCCAGGCCGCAGCCCCTCCCAGGCCCAGCTCCGGGCGCAGCCGGGGCCGCTCCGCCTGCGCGGGGCCGCTGCCGGGGCGCTGTGGCGGCTCCTCCCGCGGGGCGGAGCTGAGGCGGCCCCGGCTGCCCCGGCCCGGCCCCGCTGCGCTCCGAGCGCGGCCCCGGAGCGGCCCGGCCGAGGCGGCGAGGGACGGGCGGCGAGGGGCCGGGGGCATGGGGCGCTCCGGGAACGGGCGGACATCCCGGCAGAGGGGAGAGAGACGTGGCAGAGGGAGGAGTGAGCGGGAGAGGGGAGAGATGCTGGGAGGAGGGGGAAAATCCCAGGAGAGAGGGACGAGCCCAGGAGTAGGGGAGATCACGGGACGGGGGCGGGGGTGAGATCCGTGGCAAAGGGTGGGTAGCCTTCCAAGAGGGTAGAGGCGGGGAAACAGGAAAGAGCCCTGGGAGAGGGGGGAGATCCTAGAAGAGGGAGGTGTAATCAGGAGAAGGGCAGATCCAGGGAGACGAATAAAAGCACTGGCTACAGCGCGGGAAAGGAGGGAGCTTGGGACAAAGGGTAGCTCGGGACTGGGGAAAAGCCGAGAGAGGAGGCAGAACCCAGGAGACAGGGGACAACCTGAGAACGGGGGGACATCCGGAGTAGAGTGGAGAGGGCCTGGGAAAGCGGGGAAAGACATGAGAGAAGAGAGCCCGGTGGGGGGAGCCCAGGAGCGGAGGCTCCTGCAGGCGGACTGGGAACCCGGAGAGCCCGGAATCACGGAGTCCTGCAGCCGGGCCGAGAACGGGCGCGGGTCAGTGCGGTTCGGGAGAGCGCGGCTGCGGGGCTGGCTCCGGAGGCGGAGGCGCGTGGAAAGCGCTGCTCGGCAGCCCCGGCGGCGCTGAGAGCACAGCCCTGCCCGGGGAGGCAGCGCCACGGGCGCCGCTCGGCTTCCCAGCCCGGCCACGGCACCGCTCGGCTTCGCCGCCGGATCCGCGGCAGCTCGGAGCATCGCTCCCCGCCCGGGCCCGAGGCTCACCTGCGCCAAGTGCACCAGCGCATCGCCTCTGCCTTGACAACCCAGAGCGAGCAGTGCCCGGCAGGGACTGCAGATCCCCATTGGTGGCAGAGAAAGAAGAGCAAGGAATCTTCCATGGGAGAACCTAGGCAATAGGATGGGGTGTCAGTGTCCAATGTGTTCAGATGCACTCACAATGGTACTATTGCTCTTGCCTCAGAACATGTAAAAGAAGTGGGCAGGCACAAATCAGCAGCTGGTTGCAATATCCAGGGATCAGTTATCAGAAGAAAATGCTACGCAACTGCTGGAATGCTTAATGGATGACTGGTTACCCTTTGCCAAGTAATCTGGACTTGTTAGGCGCAGCATACTTATGTTTAAAAAATCACTCTAGAGCTATTCTTAAGAAAATTTTGAAGAAAGGCTCATACACCCACATTTT
This sequence comes from Melozone crissalis, assembly GCF_028551555.1. Classification (NCBI taxonomy): domain Eukaryota; kingdom Metazoa; phylum Chordata; class Aves; order Passeriformes; family Passerellidae; genus Melozone; species Melozone crissalis. The sequence continues at coordinate 11,776,094 of NW_026535783.1, read as the reverse complement.
AATGCAGTTGCTGTGGGTTTCATAAATGAAATCTGCTTTTATGTGTCGATGTTCCTAAAGATATGTGGGGGTTTTTTTTCACACATGCATGCATGCTAAATTTGAGAATCTAAGGTAAGGTCTTTTTATAGGGGATATGGAAGAGACAGGTCTTCAGCCAGCAATATGTCAGTGAGAGACAGCTGAGCGATGATTACTGAGAAGAACAGGCCTGCAATAGAGGTGTGAGCTGCATTGCACAGCGCTTGCTGTGGGACAGAGAGCACAAAGCAGGCTGGCCTGGTGGGCCTGAATATTTCTGCCAAACACTCTGCATCTCACACCTTTGCTCGGGCTCAGTGCAGAAATGCAGGATTGCAGGCGCTTCCTCCCAGAGCTGCGTGAGGCGCTGGCTCCTGCAGATGGACCCTGCCAAGCTGTCCCTGCCTCACGCTGGCCTCGCTTCCCCTGGCACAAGAGCCGGGCCTGAAGGAGGCTGCCCTGTGCTCCAGCCTGCCGAGCAGCCCAGATCCCTGCCCCGGTGCCCAGAGTGCTGCACACACTGCTGACCTTTGCCAGGAGTTGCAGAGCAGCCGGCAGAAGAGGAGGAATCCTCAGGCAGCCCAGCGGCCCTCGGCTGCCCTTGGCCTTTCTCTGCTCCTGGGCACACTCCAGAGGGCCAATGCCTCCATGCTGGGCTGTGTCCAGCACGGCTGCGCTTCCTCTCGGCAGCTGCCAGCTGCCACCTGGGCTCTGAGAGTGGAGGATTCACCCGCTGCCAGGAACAGGCACCCAGGGCCCGGCTGCTGCCTCTTGCAGCTCCAAGGGCCTCCTTCCAGCCTGCCTCTGCCGGGGCTCAGCCTGCTCCGGCCTCTGCCGGGGCTCTGCTGGGGCTCCACCCCAGGCAAGGCCGGGCCCACTCTCACCTCCCAGGCGCTGACAGCTCTGCACCACAGGAGACCTTCCCGAGCACCCTCTCTAATCTTTCTGCTTTCTCACTTGAGCAAGGCTCTCCTCCGACCAAAGAGATTATTGCATTTTGGGATACAAATCCAAGTGGTAGGAGCCCCAATGTTCTCCAGTCACAGCTGAAGGCCAGCATCTGCTCAGAGTGTTGAGCTGCCTCATTCTTCTTTTGGTTTTGCCTTCAAATGCCATTGCCCTTTCTGCCTCAAATAGAAATACCAAAGCTGCCCAAAAACAGACCAGTGGGCCAGATTCCAAAGGCAGTGTTCTCAGGAGAGGATGAATGAAGAACATCCTTCTTCCCCACTTTCACACCATTCCAAAGACACCGTGTCACTTTCCACCTTTAAGAAACAACAGACAATTCAGAAGCAATTCTTGAGCGTATTCGCAGAGTGAGAAGGAACGGAATCTTCAAGGTGAGTTGTGGTTTCAGAAACTGTATTCATTTCCAATCCTACTCTGCAGTCCTATTAGACAATCCTACTCTGACCCTAACCTTAACCTTAATCCTAATCCCAATCCCAATCCTAATCGTAATCCTAATCCTAATCCTAATCCTAATCTACAATCCTGCTGTAAACTGGTTGACGAATAAATGGTCTTGATGTGATTGTCACATTGTTGTCTCTCTCCTCTTCTTCCCTGAAACAATCAGCGGCACCAGGCTGGACGCAGGCTCAGCAAATGTTACAAATGGATGCTGCCAAAAGGGAAAAAAAACAAATCAACAAAAAATACTGGACCATGACTTTCCAAGCTCAGTGCTTCACAGGATTCCTCTGGCCTATAGAAGGATGCAGGAAGAGGACGAATGGGACCATCTATACCTCCATCTTTATGTGCCGGACTTTGCCATCACAGGCAAATGTGGCCCAGAATCCCACTCATCCATTTATCCAGGTGTCTTCATCTTGCTAGGATTTTTGCCCTGCCAGTGCTTTAGAAACGGTGCTTTCTGTCCTTGGAGTTTCTTCTTTTCAGGAATTTCTAAAGCCTCACACTGGTCCCTCTCTTTGAAAGACAGGCACTGTGCTGATTCCCACAGGGAGACAGAGCAGTGTCTACCTTTCCATGCCCTGCCCCTCGTTTGCTGGATGGCTCCTTCCTTCCCAGCAGGGCCAGCTCAGTGGCACTGGGCCCTGCAGTTCCCTCTCTGCCACACAACCCGGCAGTAACCCTGGCACAGTTCCCGTCTGCTTGAGCGTGCCAGGCAGCAGATGGGGCTGGGACAAGTCCCTCCCAGCTGTCCCTGTTTGCGTGGCAGAAACCTCTAAGGGTGGGCTGTGGGGCGCAAACCAGGGCCCCTCAGAGGCTCACAGTGAGCCCCCCAAGGCCCCTCCTGCCCACGGCCAAATCTCTGACCCCTAGGCTGGGACTGGCTTCCTTGGGTTCCTGCACCACCATTTCATGTCTCTGTACCCTGCATTGCTCTACTTCAATTCTTTTGCCATTAGATAAAATCGAACACCCCACCAAATGACAAAAGAGGGCGACCAAACCATCCAGAGGAGCTCCCTGACTCAGGAAATGCAGAGAGAGATGGAGTTACTCAGTTTTGTGAAGAACAGGCCCCAGGGGGACTTTATTGCCACTTTACAAGACTTCAGAGTGGCTTTGAAGAAAGTGGGGGACATCTTTTTTAACAGGGCCACTTACAATAGGATGTGGGTAAATATTTTTAAACACAAATAGGATCTAATCAGAACTTGTTTACTCAGAGAATGGTGCCACGCTAACACAGGTTGCCCCAAGAGCTTGTAGGTGCCCCATCCCTGCAAGCATTCCGGTTCCAGTGGGAAAGGGCTCTGAGCAACCTGATCTCTTTAAAGATGTCCCTGCTCATTGCAGGACACTTGCACCAGAGGACCTTTACAGGGCCCTGCCAGCCCAGCCCAGTCTAGGATTCCTCACCATTTTCATTTGAAGAGCACCAAGAATGGAGGTGAGGAGGAAGGGGGCTCATGTGATGCCTTGGACTTGAGTGGAGGAGGAGCCCATCCCTCTGAGCCTGTTTCACCTGCAGCCCCTTCACATTTTACCTGCAGGAGCTCCCTGGCAGACCAGCGCTGCTCCTCGTCTCTCTGCAGGCAGCAGCTCAGGAAGTCACGCAGGCAAGGCGAGAATCGGTTGGGCTGCTGCAGCCGTGGGGTCCCTACTGTGGCTATCAGTTGTGTAGCCTGGAGAAAAAGGAGACACCAGGCTCCACTTGCTGCTTTCGCATCTCTAAGTGCTCTCCCACCTCCCTTAGTTTAACCTCTGTTCTTCAGTGGCAGTTTCTGCCCTGGCAGAGACCCAGAGATCATTTTCCTTTACCAACCAAACACCCAAACCCTGATGCAGCCACAGCTTTTCCACCATCCCGAAGATCTTGCCTTGGCAGCTGATTTCATTGGCTGACCTAGTTAGTGGGAACTACATCAGCAAAAGCACATTTGCTTCCCTAAGGATTCACACCAGCTTGAGAGGCTTTTTGGAAGAGGGACTGTGCTATACAAACTAATTTCAAGGGTTAGTACATGAAAGGCATGTCTGCAGTGCTTGTTGGTCCTTAAGCGCACTTGCCCAAGAACAAAACTCATCATACTTTTTGTGCTTTTCTTGAAAACAATGGTCATTGGAAGGAAAGAAAGGGAATCCATCAATTAATCCCCAGGTAAGAAAATCAACATTTGCAATCTCATCTTCAACAGAGACACATTTAGATGCCTGCACAAATGTATTGGGATGAAAATTCCTGCTTGGGCACAAAGAGGCCACCTGTAGCTCTGTCTCTCAGCAGTGTGAAAATTGCAGGTTCCCATTTTGCAGCCAAAGAAAAATTGTCATGGTCAGAAGAAGGAGTGGTGCCATCCCTATGGCCACCCTCTGCTCACTTGGCTGCTCAAGTCAATGCATTAATGGTAGGCCCATGCCAGAAAGAGCCAGGAAACAAAGGGGAGGCTTTGGCAGGCTGTCCGCATCACCAGGCTCTGGCTTGGTGACACAGAGAATGTGCCTTTGGCTAGGAGAGAAACACGGTGACTGAGTGTTTCAGCAGCACTGTACAAGAAGCAGATGAGACTCAGTGGTCTTTACACTCTCATGCCCAGGTTTCAGGCATGTTTCCCAGTGAGAAGAAACTGTACAGGGAGTTAGGCTCATCTCTAAAGACCACAGTTTTAGAAACTTTGTTGGGTTTGTGTTGCCTTCCTTCCTTTCTGGAAAGATAACAGCAGTTGTCAGATGCTTCTTTTCTGCTATTAAGGCCATCTCCACAGCCAAAGGACTGGAAGCACTTAAAAGGCAAAGGAAAGTGTTGCCTGAGAATAGAGTTTGTTTGGAGTTTGTTTGCATGTGGTAAGGCTTGAGTTCCCCCACTGCTGCAACCACAACTACAGCAGATGCTGATCTGTTGCAGGCACATTTTTAGGAGGGGTCCTTGGTGGAAGTAGTTCAGGCAGATGGCAATGGGCTTTTGTCCAATGGCACGCAGGACAAGGGACAGGTGAGAAAGAGAGTGGGATCAGTGAGTATTTGCTCCTTACCGTGATGGGACTTTGGTTCCAGTAGGGAGGTTCTTGCTCTATCATTTCAATCCCCACAATTCCAAAAGACCATATGTCCACTTTGGGACCATATGGTTGACCTGTCAGCACTTCGGGCGCCAGCCACCAAGGAGTCCCGACTACCGAGCACCGTCTGCTCTGCTGAGGGCTGAGCTGAGTAGAGAGGCCAAAATCACCTGAGGAGAAAGCAAAACATTGTTTTTATTTGAATTCTGTGCAATTAGGAAAGCAAGCCAAAGAATTCCCCAGTAGAAGTGCTTGAAAATGTGCTGTTGAATCTCCTGGCATTGGCGACTTTTAAACTCCCCCCATTTTTTACACTGTCTCCAGTAGTGTCTTTTGTTCTTTGGAAGCTTTAGACTTGTAACTCCCTCCCTCGGGAAGGGACACACACAGAGCAAGGCCACTCTTGACTGCTTGTTCCTTGTCCTATCTCTGTGCACGTTGCAACTGTGCCCTCAGCTCACAGCGGGTGTCCCTGCGCTGCCACCAGCACCATTTTTGGGGAGCTGGCTGTCACTCAAAGCAGCCCCACCCCCACATCCCTGGAATGCTGCTCCTGACCAAGAATACACTGACCCAGCTTGACAGAACCATCGGTTTTGAGAAGGATGTTATCACTCTTCACATCTCTGTGCATCACATGGTTTGTGTGAAGAAAACACAGTCCTTGCAGGCACTGAGAGAGAAAACAGAAAGAGGAGGGCAAAAATGAGTGATGTGATTTCATCCCATAAGAAAGGCAACAAAGAATAAAAAAGATTCCCTCTCCAGGGGAATGGGCAGTAATGGCAGAACACAGTGCCACTGAGAGGAAGAGCTTGGTGCTCCAACACTTGCAGAGCAGGACCTTTCTGAGGAAAGGCATGTCAACTTCTGAAAGAGCAACAGCACCTGCTGTTGTAGACTGTTCCCTGCAAACCAGCCAGGATGACTGCTGCTGCAGTGCATGTGCTCAGAAGCAAAGAGCCTTTTGGCTGCACTCCTGTCCTTGTATGCTGAGGCCTGAGAGATACGAGTCTCTGTCTTTTTTCTTTGCTGATCATTTCAAATCCTGCCACCAGCACCTTTGCTTTCACAGGCAAGGAATGCAGTGAAGACAGACTCCAGGCAAACATTTAGAGAGGCAAGGTGGAGAACAGCAAATAAAAAGACATGAGCCAGAGCAAGAATACAACAGCAGGAGAGAAGAGTATTGGCACTGAGTACAGGGAGTGCAGGGGCACTGGCAGGCCTTTCACTTGAGATGCTTTTACTTGCCCATAGCATAGCAGCAACACAGAACCAAAGCTTGGCACAGGAAATCACTGCAGGTCAGAGCCCCTGTTTCCCAGACAATCCTGCCCAAGCCCTTGGAAAAACAGATGGGATTGCTGACCTCCCGACTGATGGCTGCTGCCTCATCTTCATACAGGGAGGTCGTGCTGAGGATATCGTTCAGGGTGCCTCCGTCCATGTACTCCAGCACCAGCCAGAGTTCCTCACCCACAAGGTAGCTGAAAGAAGGAAACAAGGCCCTGGAGATGAGCATGCATGGCTACGTTGATTTCTGCTTCCAGGTTTCTTATTTCCAGATGCCTTTGTGACAAGGACACAATCATAGCAATAGATATTCTCTCTTGGCTGTGCATTGTTTGCAATCTGTGCAGTCTCAAGGAGAAAGGCACAGCTGTGAAAAAGGAGATGTCTTAGATGGCTAACAAGTGAAAAATGCAGTTTAGAAACAGCCCAGATAAAAAACCTGTCAGGCATGGTGTTTCTGGAAAGAAGCACCTAGTCTTCCTGGCATGCCCAGCAATGGCAAAGAGTGGCAACAATCCAAGCGAAATCTATTTTAGGAGTGCTCATCAGCACTTCAGAAACTTGAAAAAATCAATCCTAAATAAATGTGGAGGCAGTAAACTTCGAGGCTGACGACTAAGGAAGATACAGCTGATCCAGGCATTGAATAATTTTGGAATAATTTTCAAACTAGATGTGCCAGGGAAGACTCATGCAGACAGGATGCACTCTCTTCTCATCCATTGGAGATGAGTAGAGAGATAGGAATAAATAAAAATTAACAACTCTACTTTCTGCCACTGACCAAAGTGGGTTTTTAACCTCTCATGTTTGCTGTATGTAAATGCACACATGGGATAAGACCATAACCACTCACCTGTCTAAATAATTCACAACATTGGGACTCCTGTACCTCTTCATGATTTGGATTTCATTAACACTTCGTTCCATCCTCCTCGGTCCTTGAATATCTATTTTCTTTATGGCCACCTAAAATGACATTGAAAATCAGTAACTTGAGCAGTTGGTGGCAAGAGACAACAACGCTCCTGGAGCAAGTGATTTTGCAATGACACAGCTGAGCTGTGCCAAACTGCCTGGTGATTAGGCACTGCAGTAATTAGGAACTGACATTTCAACAGCCCATTTCTCTTCTCCCTTGGGAGCTAGTTACAGGACACGTGGGGCCACTGACATTTTGCCTTGTCCACTTGGTAACAGTTGCGTCTCAACTATCACCCACAGACGTCTGACCACAATCTCTGCTGCTCTTTCTAGGATTCACAAGAAGTAATCAATGCCTTAATACTCTGTGGATACACCTTGGGCTATGGGCAGGGCTTAGGGCTTTTAGGGCACCTTGCAGATCTCTCCCTATGTGCAGTTGCCAAGTGCAGCACTGCAGGTGGCTAAGGAACTACCAGTAACTTTCCGAAGGATTTGCTGGCAGCCAGAATTGAGAATTCAGGACTGTGAAGCTGTAGCCCCAAAGAGCAGGGAGGTGCTCTAAGGCACCACCTTTGTTTTAGCAATGGAGAGCGAGTGAGCGCGTCCTTGTCTGAAAGGAAGCGCTGCCCTGCGTGCCTGCCTTCCGGCAGCTGAGGAGGACAAAGTGCCAAATGTATTTTGCAGGCTGGCACCAGTCTGTGCTTCTTGTGCCTTTTCAGCACGGCTCCAGCCAAAGCTCCATCCACAGCTCACACCAGAGGGGAAAGCCCCTCAAGAGCAGCAGAGTCTGCAGGGGCTCTTGACATTTACCTCTCCTCCTGTGGCAGTGTCGAGTGCTTTAAACACCTCTCCAAAACTCCTAGAAACAAAAGAGAAGCAGAGAAAGGAGAAGCCATTTAGATCTTGCACTGAAAGCCAGCACACACAGGAGATCTGTGCTGTAAATGCCTAAAACCTGCAGGACACTGGAAGCATGGAGATGTCCTTGACAATGCCTTCTGAGCACACTTAGAAATTCTGATCAGCTCTGACAATCTAAGCCCAGTGCCTGAACACATTTGCAGCTTGTCTGACTTCACACCTGATACCTATTCCACCAGCAAAACACTTGATGCATAGTTATGTAAAATTAGCATTGCTTGGACTCACCCACTGCCAATATTTTCCAGTTCAATGTATTTGATAATAGGATTTTCCATCTTCACCATTCTCCCTGAGGGAAACAAAATGCAAGATGTTCACTTTAAAGCAGAGATCCCACCTTCTCGGAGATACAAAAGGCAGCCGCACTTTCTGGGGCTCTGAGCTCTCGCTTGGTTACCCAGCTCTGAGCTGGCTAACAACAACAGGAACAGGTACTGGAACAACAAGTAGAGCACATCCACAGTGCAAGTCTGGCTGGCACAGAGACTGATTTTTTGTATCATTTGAAGTGAGAGACCTCTTGACAGCAGAGGAGTCTCCTCTCAGAGGAGACTGAGACCAGAAGAGAATACCTACCAAGGCAAGTAAGTTTGTCATCTAGAAACATTGAGGAGAGCTGGAACTAACAGTGCCTTTTTTTTCTTGGGAATAAAGACTGCGAGATTTAGAAAAGGTTTCAGACTTGCTAAGATTAAATGCACCTGGACATCCAGAATCAATTGCTCTGAACATTTGCCAAGTTCAGAACAGGAGGAATACTGCCAAGTGTTCCCATCTTTTCCACCTTGCAGCAGTCTGCCAGAAGAATGCCTCGGCGTTTGTAAACCAGAGCAGCTCATGCCAGAACCAATTGCGACGGGGCTTTCAGCTTTAGGACCCTCACCCTGACAGCGCGGATCAGTCGCTCCCATTGCACTCGCCCTCTCGGCACCGCACACGTCCCCATCTTACCAACTCGGCAAGGCGGGCACGGGCACAGAGGACAGCAGTGCTCCTCAGGCACCCCTGTGACACAGAGAGCTGCCCAGAGGAGTTGCTGACCCTCTTGTGAGTCCAGGCCGTGCGAGGCAGAAGCCGGCCCAGAGAAGGGGCTGCAGCCTCAGGCAGCTCCGTGCTGCAGAAGCCGGGCGGCAGCGGGACCCTCCCAGCTAAGGAAGGCTCCAGCCTCTGCAGTCCCTCCAGCCCCCAGGGGCAGGGCAGCGACCACAACAAGGCTGGCAAAGCCCAGGCATGAGCACTGACAGGCACTGATGGGAAGAAGCCAGAGCCAGCCTGAGCCCCGTACAAGCTTTTGCCCCCATTCAGGACACAACAGGATGGGCTTTGAGATCAGCCCCACCGAGGTGTGGATCAGTGCCCTTTTTGTCCCAACAGGTGATGGTAGACACAGAATCCACTGGGCTCTCTTCTCAACTCTACCAGGTCTTACCTGAGAGCACAGCACTGGCAGTTATTGCGGGGGAGAAGCAGATTCATTGGGTTGTGCTGCAGAATCACAAAGGGCTTGATTTGTCCTCCTGGAGACTGATCTGAGCAGGGATTCTACCAGTGGCTAGAACTCAAGCAGTCACAGCCATCTGCTGATGCAGGAACAATTCCTGCTTCTGCCTTCGGCAGAGAGGGAAGCCCAGGCAATCTCCAGCCAGTCTAAGCTGCCCTCAGAGGCAGCAGGAACACCCAGAGCTCTCTCTTGCTGCCTTGGAGCAAAGCCAGCACTTCTGTGACACTGAAGTGAGGAGAACCCTTTGGTACAGCTCTTCTGACATGTGCACACAATACACTGTCCCTCAGGTAAGAAAGATAGCAGACGTACTGTGTTGCTCCAGGGAGTCACCCGCCATCTCCAGGTACTGAGCAGCAGCTGGGTCAGCACGGGAGGTGAACCAAGTGCTCAGGCTCCACGTCTTCGGCTGGGGAGCAAAGGCTCCTTGGGACGGCTCTGCTGCAGCAGCTTCAGTGTCAGAGTTGGTGTAGATCTGAGAGAAGAAATGAGTTGATGTCAGGAAGGTGTGGCAGAGATTGCCCTGAAATGCAAGAGAGATTGCCATTTGAAATGCAAGCCCTTAGGAAGCTGCTGTCAGCCACATGCAGAGCTCTTCAACTGGATTGCTTTGGATGTCCACTTGTGAAACCAAATGCTCAAAACCAAAGGCTGGTTTTACTCAAGTTCATAGCCACTTTCTTGTTCTAAAGGATGACTGCAGCAACGACAGCTCCACTTCCTCCCAAAGACTCCTTTCCCCCTCCTAGGTCTGCAGATATATTTCCAGCTCCTCATTCTCATGTTCTACCTCCTGCCATGAAATTCTCTTTTTCTGCACCTTCCTTGGGACGTGCTTATCCTGCAGCATCTCTGGATGGTACAGTTCCTGGGCCTCATGCCAGCTTCGGGGCTCTTGGTTGCCCGTCATTTGCTGGAACTCTCTGCAGGCTGCCAGGTAGGATGGGGAACCTTCCACCTGAAGTCAAACAGAACAAAGCAGTCAGAGACTACAGCTTGTCCCTGTCAGCCAGGAGTCATTGACTGGGAAGAAGGTAAAGGACAGGAGCAGATTAACAAGGGATACAGACAGCTTGTAGCTCGTATTCCAAATCTATGTGAATGACCATGTTCACCTGCAAAAACACCTCAAGAAACAAGGTCACCTGGAAGAAGCCTGCAGGAGTTCATTGGGATGACTGCTGGCTAAATGGCCAAGGGAGTAATGCCACTGTCTAGAGCATCAGCTGAGATTCAGCAGAGCAGGAAGTGTCCTTGAGAGCAGCTCTGACAGAGGCCTCATCAGGATGGCACTCAGAGGCAACACCCCACCCCCCTGCTGCTCTGCACTGCAAAGGCAAGGAGGGCAGAAACCACCCCTTGGGTGACTGCAGTGCCTATTGATATTTCACTCGCTTTTCTAAAGCCTTTTGCTCCTGAAAGAGGCAATTAATTTTCTCTTTGATGATTTTGATTTTTTCATCTGTCCTCTTCTTCCTTGCCTTGATCCTAGCCTCAGTTTCCTGCAGCTGTGCCGGCACCTGTTTGTCCATGCTCTGTAAACAACAATGGAAAGGACTCTCTTTCACGAGTGGAGTGGCTGCCATTCTTTGATTCACCTGTTTTTGTTGACTTTCCCTCTGCAAACGGAGATTCTTCTCCTCTTGGATGTCTTCATTCCTTCTCTTCACTGCCATGTCACTCTGAGCTTCGGGCAGCTCTGCTTGTGGTTCTACCTGGATGTTCTGTGCACACAAATGCAGAGCAAGTGACTGGGAGCTGCCATCAGACTCAGCGTTTCCCTCTTTTAGCCTCAAAATCACATTGATTCAGCCACTTCTTTCTGCTTCCCTACCCACATCTGCTCCCAATGTAACCCTCCTGTCCCAGGGCTGTTCTCTGCAGATTCCAAGGCTCTGTGATTCCAGCGCCTGTGGGATTCCTGGCCTCCTCAGTCCCAAGAGCTGCTGTTTATGCCCTTCTTCCTGCCCTTCCCTCTGTGCCCTGGCAATTCAGGCTTACCTGGCCTTTCTCCTGTGGCACTTCCACCTGCTGCCCGAGCTGCTCTTCCTGCTTTTGGGCAGGGAACAGCTCTCCCTGAGTCTGGCATGGTGTCTCTGATGAAGCACTCTGCTCCTGCTCTCTCTCTAGAAGCACCTGCACAGAAAGCAAGAGAAGATGGGTTTCAGCTTCCCGTATGACCTTTGTGGGCCAAGACCCAAAGACTGCTGGGTTCATACGTTCCCAAAGCACTGTGCTGCTGCTCTGCTGGGTCATTCTCTGTTCAAGGGGAGGCACAGATTCCAAAGTGGCCCTGGCCCTACAATCAGGGGCCATCTGGGACTGAAGCTGCAAGAGCCTCTCAGGCAGCTGACAGGGAAGGTGTGGCATTTCTCAAGGGTCTGGTGAGGGCCTCCCTCTGCTTGTGCCATGTCCTGTTTGTCTCTCCTGAAGGGATGCATTTAGGTCAGCATTGCATCTTCCACTGCTTTGGAGCAGAGCCAGGAAGATTCAAATAGATAGATAGATAAACAGATCTCACTTTTATAATCTCCCTTTACTATACTGTGGGATTTACATCCTTTGAATGGAGAGAGATATAATTTTCTCTGCTAGGTTTTTTTTAAGAGAAGGTAGTGAGAAACTTAGAGAAGAAGAGAAAACAATTATTATCTCTACTTGCTGTTCTTGTTGTTTAGTACATGAAGAATGTGTATAGTGATTGTTTACTGAAAGTGATTTGTTAATTGCATTTTAGGGATAGTTGTTTAGATTGATTAGCTAATTAGATAAAAGACTGTATGGAGACAGTCACTAGTTTTTCTTTAGTATCTTTTTAGTATAGTATTTCTTTACTATAGTTTTAACATAGTACTAGTGTATTATAACGTAGCTTAATAAAGCATTTGTTTAAACTTCTAAATCACAGAGTCAAGGCACATTTTTTGCCACGTGGGGGTCACCCTGAATCAATAATGTCCTTTCTGTCGCTACACACATCAACAGTCGGTAGCAGTGCCCCAATCAGAAGCCATCCTGAACTTGCTCTCCTGTTGCTTCAGTAACCCACACTCTTGGGGAATCTGGAGCATGTGGGTCCTTATGGAATGCAATCAGACTCAGAGCACTGCACTAAGAACTGCACTCTTTGTGCATCTCTGCTCGGGCAAGTTCTTCTCTTGCACTTGACCACAATGATGGTGCTAAAGTGGCTGGAATCAGAAATGCAGTCCAGCCCTTCCCACCTCCTCTAATCTCTGAGGGCCAGCTGGAATGCAAGGGCATTGATTTCCTGCTCAAGGCCCAAACACAGCACACACTGATTCCCTGGGCTGCCAAAAGACATGGGAGCCGTTGACTGGAAAATGATGGGCAAGCCCTACTGGCTGGTCTAGCACCAGAACAGCTCATTCTGCACCAACATCCCTGCCCCAAACTATGTGTTCTTGTGCAAAAATACTGCATTATCCAGAACTGCCTCCTTGAAAACTAAAATTCTAGGAGAATTTCTGCCAGTGCTGTAAAAGTGCAGGAAAGACTGAGACAAAGCTCCCTTGCTCCCTGGAGAAGGAGAAATTGCACCAGGGTTCTCTTTCTATCAAACAAACAAATAAACAAAATATGAAAGTGTTACTCACACCAGTGTCTAAAGCACTTGGATGCAGTGAGGGGATGTCTGGAAGGGAAACAGGCCTTGCGCTGAGCTTTGGATCTATGGATCTAAGGCAGCGATTTATGGAAGTCCGCCTGAAGGTGCCTCATGAGCCCCCCCATTTTCCAGGCTAAAGCTCCCTCAGCACCTCCTCCCTGGCCTTGTGCTGCACCCCCTTGCCCAGCTCCCCTGTCCTTCTGTGCACACGCTGCAGCCCCTCCATGACTTTCTGCTCCCCAGGGCCCACAAGTGCACACAGCACTCCAGCTGTGGCCGCAGCGCTGCCCAGCACAGGGCCACGCTCACTGCCCTGCTCCTGCTGCCCCACTGCTGCTGGCACAGCCACCGTGCCCTTGGCCTTCTTGGCCCCCTGGCCACATGCTGCCTAATCTTCAGCTGCTCAAGGCCGCCAGCACCCTTGGCTCTTTTTGGCCCACGCAGCTCCCCAGCCACAAAGGTGCCCATTTCACTCCAGATACAGCAGGCACCATTGCAAAATGGCCTTCCTCTGCCGAGCAACACAACACAGCAGTCAAAGACTTGCAGTTTCACCCCCACTCCGGGCTCCAAGACATTTGTCAAAGCTGCAGACTGCACCAAAATATGCATGAACAGAAACTGGCCGCTTCTGCTTTTGGCCTCACAAAGAGGCTTCGCAACTCCGCACTTTGTTTCTTTGGCCACACGGTCAGGAATGGCCCCCCTCACAGCTGCATGGAATACACAATCCTCCCTTTGCAGCTTATCAAAAGCCAAGAGAGAGCTGGCCCACAGCGGACTGTACAAGTGAAGAACTGCTCAAGGAAAGTGCAGACCGCTTTCCCAAGCCAAACACCCCTTTGCAAAAAGGGAAAACCAACAAAACAAGGCCTGGCACCTCCAGCATTACCGCTTTTGCCCTTGGCCATAGCACTGCAGAAGCCAAGAGATAGAGCTTCCCTGACCTAAGCAGCCAGATGCTCTCCCAGAGGCACCAGCCCTTTGCTGCCTCAACATGACAGCTCAAAAGCCAAGTTCTGTGGTCGCTGCCTGGAGGAAATCCTGAGCTCCTGGCACGACTCCAGCACCCAGCATCCTCAGCCTGCAACCGCAAAGTGCTGACTGCTCCAAAACTTGCAGCTCTGCCTTACACTAAAGACAGCACCACACACAGCTGGCACTTACAGCATCAGAATATCCAGGCTCTGGTGTGACCACTGATGGAGGCTGGCAGTCATCCACCTCAATTTGCTCCACTTTGGCTTCTCCTCCAGGAGCAGCGGAAGTCAGGGGAGAGACGGCTCTTGGTTCTGTCATCTGTGAGAAGAGAGGATCATGAGGGACAGACTGTTCCTATCATGTAGAACTACATTTCTTTTCACATGTACCACCACACCTTCTAAGGAAAAATCATAACATTTCCTTGTGACACAGGGGTTTGAAGTCACAGCCACCAAATTAAAATGGGCCAATTCAACAGCACTCTCTATGGATATGAAGTTGATTTTCCTCCCTGGCTGCCATCAGCAAGCAAGGTTGTCTTGGCACAACAGAGCTTTTAGTGCTTGAAAGCACTGAAATGGAACACTAGGAAAGCAAGAGCAACGCCTTGGCTACTGCTGCTGCAGACGTAGAAAACTCCAACTGGATCACAATCCCATGCAGGGCTGCAAAAGTGCAGGAAACACTGTGCAGAAGCATCTTTGCTTGCTGGAAAAAGAGGAAAATGAACAGGCCTTCTCTTCCTAACAAATCAACACGCCAACAAGCCCCAAGATGGAAGCATCACCCACTCCACTGTCTAAAGGTCTTGAATGCAGTGAGGGCATGTTTGGTGGTGAAACAGCCCTTGTGCTGAGCACTGTCATGCAGGGATTGATGAAAGTCTGTCGGAAGGTGCCTCAAGAGCCTGCCACTGTCGAGGCTAAAGCTCCCTCGGCACCTCCTCCCTGGCCTTGTGCTGCACCCCCTTGCCCAGCTCCCCTGTCCTTCTGTGCACACGCTGCAGCCCCTCCATGACTTTCTGCTCCCCAGGGCCCACAAGTGCACACAGCACTCCAGCTGTGGCCGCAGCGCTGCCCAGCACAGGGCCACGCTCACTGCCCTGCTCCTGCTGCCCCACTGCTGCTGGCACAGCCACCATGCCCTTGGCCTTCTTGGCCCCCTGGCCACACGCTGCCTCATCTTCAGCTGCTCAAGGCCGCTAACACCCTTGGCTCTTTTTGGCCCACGCAGCTCCCCAGCCACAAAGGTGCCCATTTCACTTGAGATATAGCAGGCACAATTGCAAGATGGCCTTTCTTTTTCCAGCACCTCTTGGTCCAGGTAAGTATCAGAATTTTTGATAGGAATAGTAATTTAAGTCGCTAATTCTAAATTAAAATGATCTTATTATACTGTACAGAATGCGCCCTTTGTTAGATTTTTCCTATCTGCTTTGAATAACCATCGTTCTTTTTGCAAAACTTGGTTTTCAGCTTTTCAAAACTCTGAGATGGAAATTTAAAAATACCTATCTGTGCCTTTTTTTTTTTTTAGTTCTGGCATGAAAATGGATTTTCTTTCGGCCTTCCTTGCTCGCCCTCTATATTCTAGTGCTACTGGCCAACCTCACATCTTCCTCTACAATTCTTAAACACCAGGGACATGAAATGTTCTTTTCTCACTCACCTCAGGATCTTCAGCACTGCTGAATACATGCTTCAGGTGACCTGTAGTGCAAAAGGAAAATGAACTACATGCTGTGAGAAAACTGCCTGGGCTGCTCAATCTCACAGAACAAGTCTACCCAAACAGATATGATTTCCCGTTTCACAACATCCCTCCAGGAGACACATGTCGTTCACACAGCCAGCAAGAGATCCGGAAAATATTCCTGCTTGTGCCTACACTGCAGCCTGTTTAGCCAGTAAATGAATACAAATATGATCAATAATATGCAAATTGTTCTCTAACACTCAATGCTCCTGTTCTACCAAACACATAAAACAGCTTCTGAAATCCTCTCCTTCAGGTACTTTTTTTTTTCCCAATCACTTACATGCACTAATTCTCATTAACTTGCAGGAAACAGTTGCCCAGAAAAGCTTTCCCAAAATCCCCCTGAGCTGGGGCAGTTCTGTTGTGGAAGTGCACCGCAGCACCCCTAGGCTTCAGGAGCACTCACTGCTTTAGAGTTTGCACTTCCTTGCAAAAAGAATTATTATTTTAGCACTCAAAAAAAAAAAAAAAAAACAAACAAAGAAACTTAAAAGAATCTAAAAATAAATAAGCTTTCTCTGAATTCTGAGAACAACTGCAGAGACTTTAAAAGGCATTCCCTGAAGGTCTGCCAGTCTACATTTTCAAAGGTGTCTTGCTTGTCCCAGCAAACTGAGGAAATCACAGACTCTGCTGCCACAGATTCTCCTGTGGAGGGAACAGAACCCCTGCAGGTTCCCTTGCAAATGCTGCCCCCGTGGCTACAGACACCCCCTTTTTAGCAGAACACCTTGACAGGAGCTTTACCAAAGCAGTGGTATCATAATGCTCTTTCTGTTTTAAAATCAGAAAATCAGTCACTAAGAAAGAGCAGAGGGACATACAAAAGCCAGGTTAGGTTACACCCTAATCTAAGCAGAAGGGAAATCTCGACTTACGGGTGAAGTGTATCACATAATAGATTGAAAAGGACACGCCATAGGCAACGAAAGCTGCCGTGGTAAGATGGTGAAACATTGTTCCAGTGTTGTGGGAGTTTGCCACAACACAAGGAAAGACAAGGCTCTTCTCAGTGGGCAGCTGCCTACTGACAAAGGCGGCAGCCAGGAGGGTTCTCCTGATCTGAACAAGCGCTAGGGCTGCTCTGACACTCAGGCCTTCCGTGCACCAAGGCAACCTTCTGATGTCACTATGACAATGTGGCAACCATGCCCTGACATCACAAAGGAACAGCTCTGTGTTGGTCTGTGAGTTTATGCCAAGCAATAACCAACCTTCCCTACATCAAACACAAAAGAGCCAGGGAAGTTCTCCTCTGCCACAAAGCAGCACAAATTCCCCTCATGAGCCAAACCCTGTTGTTCAGGGCATCCAAGAGGAACTCCAGGAGTGCCCCAAGCACCTACAGCCTGTGCCCCAACTAAGCACTCAGATGGGACACAAGCAAAGGAAACCAGACCAAGAAAATGGCCCCAAGCATTGCACATGTGAGAAATGACTCTCACTTTCAAAATTTAAAGGTTTTTCAAAGCTTAACAAAGAATTGAATAAGAAAACTTATAGCATTGGGAGTCTCTGTGACTAGCAGCCATGTGCTCATGTACAAAAAGGATGCTCGGCCTTTTATACCCTTAGCTCCTCCAGAAGTTTTGTCAGTCAACTCTTTCTTTGCTGTCCATTGGTGGAGATTACTTTCTTGCACCTTGACTGGAGGTCAGGTGTTGTTACACCCTGCCTGCTGGTCACAAGTCAGCCCTCCCCAAAGGCCCTGACAACCAAGGCAATTACAAAGGGGAGGAGAAAGAAGATAATGGGAGGATATATAACAATATCATCACTACACATTTGAACATCCACATAACATCTACTTCTTAATTGTCAGAGCCAACCATTGCATTACTCATCTAGAACACACAGAACCAGGAGAGAAGCCACTGTTGGCATCACAGTTGAACTGCTTCCTAATAAATCTCCCCACCTATTTGCACCTTTCCGGGACATGCCCAGGGCTCTGGTGCATGTACATCTCTGCCTTTCTTCCCCTTTGGAAGCAGTCGAACTGGCAGCATCTGCCCACCAGCAGCAGCTGCTCCAAGCTGGGAACGCCGCTGGCGGTGCTGATTTCCAGAGGCTTCTGTGTGCCAGGGGAAGCCAAGGCAGGAGCAGGCTGAACGGTGCTGGCGCTGCTGCTGCTCTGTGCCAGAGAGCCCCGGCTGGGCAGGGCACGGTGCCCACTGCGCTGCGGGCTCTTTCTCCTGCCAGAGCTGGGCACACCTGGCAACAAGGCTTGACAACTGGTGGGCAAGCCGAGGGGTTTCTGGGGCTACACTGCTCTGCACACACCCAGGACATGCGCAGCACAGAATCTTAACCCTCAAACAGGTGAACCAAAGGGAAACAGCTGGAAAAGTTTTCACTTGGTCCATTCTTACCTGTTCAACAGAAGTCTTCAAAATGAATGTTACCAAGCAGGGCCTGATCCCTGCTGCCAGCTCAGGGTTAGAAGAGAGGCAATACTTGATCTCAGCACTGGGTGTGTGGGGAATCACTTCCCTGATACATGCACACCCACCAATCTCACTTACTAGTATGTTTCCATGGATCTAAGACATTCTCAATACTTTTCTGAAACTCACAGGCTAAACATTACCCCAAATTATTTGATTTACTGATTGATACCTATTGACTTTTTGATACCTGAATCACTTCTCAGAATCTACTGACATGAGAATAGGAGTGTCGTGCAGGTTCCTGCTGGCCTTTGTCACTAGTCCAGGAGGAGCCCCCTGCACAAATAACCCAGGGCAAAACTGGGCTTGCTAAGGAACTTCGTTCTATCAGTTGCAATAGCAAATAATACCCAGCAACCCCTGGATTCCTAAAAATCTGCGGAGCAGGAGAAGGAGGTGGAGCATGGTGCTCGGCAGCAGGGGAAGGTAGGCAGTGCACTTTCAGGACATCCCCTGGATCAAAACCATGTGCATTTCATCCTTCTCATCATTCCAGCTCAGAACCAGGCCTTGTATCTCCTGCTCAGGAGTGGAATTTCCCAGTTACGGCATCGGCTCACACATGGCTGGCTGTGAGATGAGGCCAATGAATCAAGGATTTAAAAGAACTGGAAGAGGTAAAATTTCAGCAAGATTTAGTTAAGGGGAAAGAGTATAGCAAGAAGAGTAGAAATAATATGGAATAGTTACTGTTTTGCAGGCAAGGTAGTTAAGGCTAGGGTAATATATCACTTGCCTTTCTTTTTTTATGTTTAAAGAACCAGGATGGGATGCAGATTTCTTTGTGACAAAGAAGAGGACCAGAGCCTGCACCTGGGGCGTCAAACTTCAGCTATAGCCAAGAAGTGCAAAAGCCTGCCAACTGGTCATAAGTAAAGAGGTTAAATTGAGGAAGACATCTTAGCCTTCATCAGAAGGAGACCATTCCCCACTTTAAAGTGAACCACATTTGAAGTGAAAGATTGAAGAAAGCAAAGGAACTTTGGACTCAATTATAATCCATACTAATACAAAAGGGGGTAGACAGTGTTACCTAATGAATATGTGTTTGGTTTTTGGGGAATTGTATGAATATGTAAGACATTTTAGATGAGTAGAGAGCCAGTGATTCTTCACACATGTCTTTAGGAGACAACTCCTCCTGTGCCTGGCGCTGTAATAAACACACCACCTTCTAACTTCAGCTCTGGTGAGTTCTATTCCACACCTCATTTGGTGACCGAGGCAGGAACGCTTCTCTGCTCCAGCGAGAGCAACCGTGCTGTGGTCGTCTCTGGGTGCTGCCAGGACATTCCTTTCCTGGAGGCACCTTGGCTCCTGGCTGTTCCTCGTGGGGGACAGACAAGACTGCTGGGACTGTGGAGAAAGGGAATGTTTAACTCTGTATAAAGTAACCCGTAAGGCGAATGCAGGGGAAGGGCTGTTCCTAAGTCACACAGAGATGTTCTGCGCACAAGGTACGCCTGTACAGTTTGGGTTTGGGTCTGGCTGCAGGCAGAAAGGATTTGCTGTATCAAGAAGGACCTGCTAGCAATTCTGGGGGTGAATTGAGCAAATGCTGTTTTATTACTGCAGTTTTTCCTGTGTGTTGTAATTGTGGTTGTGTTTTCAGTGGGTGTGTTTTGAGGAAGATGATGTGGGTGGATGCTGATGTGGTGGATGGTGAGTTGTGTTGAGAAAAGCGAGCACTCTGTCCCGTCATAAAGAGACACTCCTTTCCCAGTGAGCTTGTGTGTGTGGACTTTGTAATTGCAGGGGTTGGTACTCCCTGTGAGTGACACCTGGTGCCTGGGTATACAGGGGGGTTGAGTGTTTTTTTCCCCTCATTGTGACCATTTGGGACTGTACGGTTGTGTTTGGGGAGATTTTAGGATTTTGTTGGCAACAAGTGCAGCAATTTATGCAGAAAACTACAGTGTGGTGATTTACGTATGTTGAACTATGGTAGTTCCTTTCGACCACCCCGCCTCCCCCATGGTTTAAAATCTCCTGCCGTGAGGTGGATGCTCTCTTTCCTCTCCTGGACATCCTCTTTCTCTCCTGCATGCTCCCTTTCTCTCCTGGAGTTGTTCCCCATTAAAGCTTTGGGACTTTGGTCCCAAACAGAAAGAGCGCTTCTCCTCTTTTGCTTTTGTCCTTGTCAGTTTCACTGGGGTCCAGAGCTCGCCAAACTGATCCACCATGAGGCAAAAACCGACAAATGGTCACACATGCAGAGCTCAAAAATTGGCCACATTTCTGATGGACTGGAGTGTTTGCCACACTTTTGGAAATCCCTATTCCCACACAGGTCAGGCAATTTTTGAAAGGACGCACAACACTCCAAAACCCATTCAAGGTTAACAAAAGGGGGAGTGGCCCAAGCAGCACCTCTGATAAGGTTAAGCAAACCTTTAGATGTCTTTATGCTTTGGATAGGTCATTTGCAGGACCTAATCCTCCAATTTCTAGGCACTTTTCAAACAGCACACAGGCAAAATTGAAAGAAAATCCTCCCGTTTTGATTAGAAACCTTGAGTTAGGACAAGTTGAAGGACCATTTGCACTAATCATTTGGGGCAAAGGGTATGCTTGTATTTATTTGCACAGGTGCCAGACCTAAGTGGGTCCCCGCCAAGGACGTGAAACCGTCTCATACACAAGAGCGCACCGACAATTCCACCAGCAGGGAAATGAGCACGCAGACGTGAGCCGCACCGAGAAACTACGGTTCATGCCAGACGTTCCCTGTTCAACCTGTGAAAGCTACAAATCTTGAGTTTGATTGTTGATTTTTGGACTGTGAAAATTGTTTCGATCATAGAGCTCTTTCAGCAAAAGCCTCATGTCCATTGTGTTCAAAAGAATTCTAAGATATCCAAATTTGTAAAAACTGAAGGTTAGAGGGAGAGTTTAGTGCCCTATAGTTGGCCAGTCCCTGAACAAGTGCTAAAAGATTTGCTTGAGAACTGAAAGAGATGGGGAAGCTTTTGCCAAAAAGCAGCTGAACAGAAACATGGAGTTTGATCAAATGATATACTGGCGCTTGCTGGTTTTGCTTGCTTGCTTTTGCAGTGCATATATGCGTGTAGATCAACCAAAAATGAATGGTTACCTTGCTTTAGCCAAGTCAGCAGGCTCAGACACCATATGTTTGACCAATTGAGCCCAGACAAACCCTTGGTGACCTGTTTGGTCGGTGTGCCAGTGCCAGCCAAGGAATGGCCAATACCCAATCGTGACAAATATTGGTGTGAGGCTGCCAACGAGACCAATCCCATAACCAGTTGTCATCATTGGGCCCCTGATCTTCTTAGAGCACCTTCTGAACCTCAAGAATTGGAATTCTTGGTTCATTTCTAATGGAAATTTGTGCTGCATTTCAGTACCAGGGAGATCCACAGTTAGATGTTACTTCCCATCATCCTGTGGACAGATACTCAAGTTTGTGGTGCAATTGTACTACCCCAGTGTCCCCTAAGGGTGAAACTGCTGACAAGTAGATGACCTAGATGAGTCCCCACGACAATTAGTAACAGAAAATTGGCTCATTGGTGGAGGTAGAGCCTGACAGGGAATTTCTCAAAAATTAAAGGTGGCCCATGTAGCATCAGACAACTCACTGTGATAGCACTTATCATTAAAAAAGCCATCAAGAGAAAACAGAGAGAAAAGAGATTTGCCCATCATTATAAAGAAAACTGTAATAGCAATTTCAGACCCTAGGGCCCTGCAAGATGAGTTGCATCAAATTAATTTCTGCATCCACTTGCCTCGGGTGAGGCATTGAAACCATTATAGCGATTGGGTTGCTGGCTGAAGAAAGAAGACAGTGCTACTTGCACTTCAATTAGTGACATGATGACTGATGTTAATGTTGTCAGACATGCAACCTTACAGAACAGAGCAGCAATTGATTTTCTTTTACTGGCACATGGACATGGTTGTGAGGAATTTGAAGGATTGTGTTGCATGAACCTGTCTGATCACTCTGAATCCATCCACAAAAGCATAAAAAACTGAAACATTTGAGAGCTCCAACTAAAGAAGATGGTGGGTCGTGGTTAGATGATTTGTTCCAAGGATGGAGCTTTGCACCCTGGCTAAGGGGAACTTTGTAGAATAGGTCTCTATGGATTGGGTGTTTTGGTAGTGGTACTAGTAGTAATACCTTGCATACATTGGTGTGTGTGACAAATGATGGGCAAAACTATCAAAGAAGTTTTTATCACAGAAGAGAGAGAGGTAGGAAATAGATCACAGAGAGTTCTCGAAATATCACACAGATGGTGGATGAAGGTATAGACATGGAGGAAGGTTTTGAATTAAGACCCTGGAACAGACAAGACTTTTTTGGAACAATGACTTGTAATTGCTGTCAGACATGACTTATGCTCTTTGAACTGACTGGACTTTCACAGCATTAAAATTGCTGTGTTGGAATATAGCCAGGCTTAATGTGAGCAAAAAGGATGATTTAAGCAAGTAAGAAGCAGGTATACTATAGTAAAGCTATGAAATGCAAGGCAGTTAATAAACGACACGGATACAAAGGTTTCTTTTTAGCCCACCCGTGAGGGGGAATTGTGGGAATCTTTCAAATCAGAGGGTTCTGGGAAAGCTGCAAAAGGCACAACTCAGAGAAAGCAGAGCTGCAGTAAGAGCAAAGCAGCTGCCATAAGATTTGTCAGCAGAAAAGTTATATAAGAAGTAGAAAAGTAAGGACAAATAGAACAATGGTTTCTGTATATTACTGTAGAATCCGGGATGTTCGTATGTCTGAGATGTAACACAACAGAACTCCCTTTGGTCATCAGCAAACAGCTTCGTTTATTGCCTTCAGCACCCACAGCCCATTTAGCCCATTCCAAACTCTCAGGCCGAGACATCTCATTGGTCTATCTCTGTGCCCCCAGACTCTGAACCAATGCAATGTCTGCATCTTAGGAGAGCTCCCATTGCCTGGGAACCTCTGTCAGTCAGTCCAGAGGCTGCTCCGTGGAGCTGAATTGGGCTGCTCATTCTAACTTGATTGATACAGACGCACCAGTGTATTAATGCTTGGCTGGAATGACTCCCTAAGCTACAGAAAAGTAACTCTAGCAAGATATTAGGAACTTCTAGGCTTGATAATGGAGCTCTGTGCATTGTGTTTTAAGGCTTACAAGCAGGTATAGTGTTTGAAAGAAGCAAGCAGTGTTTTAACAAAAGCTACGTGTGCTTATAGTGGTTGCACAGAACTACTGTCAATATGCTTTTGCTTTGTGTGAGTGGTCAAAAAACTTTTCAAGTAAATTGTACCATTAAGTTCTTTGCCTCCTGCCAGGGATGTGAGCTGCTGGCATCTTCCCACTGTAACAACCATGTCATGAGACTGATGCTGGAAAACAAACAGCTCGAGGCTACAGCTTCACTGCAAGGCATCCGGCAGCCTTGAGGGAACAAAGCGAGCACAGGTCGGAGCTCCTCGTGGCCGGAACGAGCCCGGAGCAGCTCTCCCAGGCCGCAGCCCCTCCCAGGCCCAGCTCCGGGCGCAGCCGGGGCCGCTCCGCCTGCGCGGGGCCGCTGCCGGGGCGCTGTGGCGGCTCCTCCCGCGGGGCGGAGCTGAGGCGGCCCCGGCGGCCCCGGCCCGGCCCCGCTGCGCTCCGAGCGCGGCCCCGGAGCGGCCCGGCCGAGGCGGCGAGGGACGGGCGGCGAGGGGCCGGGGGCATGGGGCGCTCCGGGAACGGGCGGACATCCCGGCAGAGGGGAGAGAGACGTGGCAGAGGGAGGAGTGAGCGGGAGAGGGGAGAGATGCTGGGAGGAGGGGGAAATTCCCCGGAGAGGGGGACGAGCCCGGCAGTAGGGGAGATCACGGGACGGGGGCGGGGGTGAGATCCGTGGCAAAGGGTGGGTAGCCTTTCAAGCGGGTAGAGCCGGGGAAACAGGAAAGAGCCCTGGGAGAGGAGGGAGATCCTGGGGAGAGGGAGGAGTAATCGGTAGAAGGGCAGATCCAGGGAGACGAATAAAAGCACTGGCTACAGCGCGGGAAAGGAGGGAGCTTGGGACAAAGGGTAGCTCGGGACTGGGGAAAAGCCGAGATAGGAGGGAGAACCCAGGAGACAGGGGACAACCTGTGAACGGGAGGAGATCCGGAGTAGAGTGGAGAGGGCCTGGGAAAGCGGGGAAAGACATATGAGAAGAGAGCCCGGTGGGGGTGGTCCAGGAGCGGAGGCTCCTGCAGGCGGACTGGGAACCCGGAGAGCCCGGAATCACGGAGTCCTGCAGCCGGGCCGAGAACGGGCGCGGGTCAGTGCGGTTCGGGAGAGCGCGGCTGCGGGGCTGGCTCCGGAGGCGGAGGCGCGTGGAAAGCGCTGCTCGGCAGCCCCGGCGGCGCTGAGAGCACAGCCCTGCCCGGGGAGGCAGCGCCACGGGCGCCGCTCGGCTTCCCAGCCCGGCCACGGCACCGCTCGGCTTCGCCGCCGGATCCGCGGCAGCTCGGAGCATCGCTCCCCGCCCGGGCCCGAGGCTCACCTGCGCCAAGTGCACCAGAGCATCGCCTCTGCCTTGACAACCCAGAGCGAGCAGTGCCCGGCAGGGACTGCAGATCCCCTTTGGTGGCAGAGAAAAAAGAGCAAGGAATCTTCCATGGGAGAACCTAGGCAATAGGATGGGGTGTCACTGTCCAATGTGTTCAGATGCACTCAGAATGGTACTATTGCTTTTGGCTCAGAACATGGAAAAGAAGTGGGCAGACACAAATCAGAAGCTGGTTGCAATATCCAGGGATCAGTTATCAGAAGAAAATGCTACAAAACTACTGGAATGCTTAATGGATGACTGGTTACCCTTTGCCAAGTAATCTGGACTTGTTAAGGGCAGCATACTTATGTCTCAAAAATAACTCTAGAGCTATTCTTAAGAAAATTTTGAAGAAAGGCTCATACACCCACATTTAATGCAGTTGCTGTGGGTTTGATAAATGAAATCTGCTTTAATGTCTTGATTTTCCTGAAGATTTTTGGGGTTTTGTTTTTCAAACATGCATGCATGCTAAGTTTGAGAATCTAAGGTAAGGTCTTTTTATAGGGGATATGGAAGAGACAGGTCTTCAGCTAGCAATATGTCAGTGAGAGACAGCTGAGCGATGATTACTGAGAAGAAGGACAGCCCTGCAATAGAGGTGTGAGCTGCATTGCACAGCGCTTGCTGTGGGCCAGAGAGCACAAAGCAGTCTGGCCTGGTGGGCCTGAATATTTCTGCCAAACACTCTGCATCTCACACCATTGCTCGGGCTCAGTGCAGAAATGCAGGATTGCAGGCGCTTCCTCCCAGAGCTGCGTGAGGCGCTGGCTCCTGCAGATGGGTCCTGCCAAGCTGTCCCTGCCTCACGCTGGCCTCGCTTCCCCTGGCACAAGAGCTGGGCCTGAAGGAGGCTGCCCTGTGCTCCAGCCTGCTGAGCAGCCCGGCTCCCTGCCCCGGTGCCCAGAGTGCTGCACACAGTGCTGACCTTTGCCAGGAGTTGCAGGGCAGCCGGCAGAAGAGGAGGAATCCTCAGGCAGCCCAGCGGCCCTCGGCTGCCCTTGGCCTTTCTCTGCTCCTGGGCACACTCCAAATGGCCAATGCCTCCAGGCTGGGCTGTGTCCAGCACGGCTGCGCTTCCTCTTGGCAGCTGCCAGCTGCCACCTGGGCTCTGAGAGTGGAGGATTCACACGCTGCCAGGAACAGGCACTCAGGGCCCGGCTGCTGCCTCTTGCAGCTCCAAGGGCCTCCTTCCAGCCTGCCTCTGCCGGGGCTCAGCCTCCTCCGGCCTGTGCCGGGGCTCTGCTGGGGCTCCACCCCAGGCAAGGCCGGGCCCACTCTCACCTCCCAGGCGCTGACAGCTCTGCACCACAGGAAACCTTCCCGAGCACCCTCTCTGATCTTTCTGCTTTCTCACTTGAGCAAGGCTCTCCTCCAGCCAAAGAGATTATTGCATTTCGGGATACAAATCCAAGTGGCAGGAGCCCCAAAGCTCTCCAGTCACAGCTGAAGGCCTGCATCTGCACAGGGTGTTTGGGCTGCCTCATTCTTCTTTTGGTTTTGCCTTCAAATGCCATTGCCTTTTCTGCCTCAAATAGAAATACCAAAGCTGCCCAAAAACAGACCTGTGGGCCAGATTCCAAAGGCAGTGTTCTCTGGAGAGGATGAATGAAGAACATCCTTCTTCCCCACTTGCACACCATGCCAAAGACACCGTGTCACTTTCCATCTTTAAGAAACAACAGAAAATTCAGAAGAAATTCTTGAGCGTATTCGCAGAGTGAGAAGGAAGGGAAACTTCAAGGTGAGTTGTGGTTTCAGAAACTGTATTCATTTCCAATCCTACTCTGCAGTCCTATTAGAAAATCCTACTCTAACCCTAACCCTAACCTTAACCCTAATCCTAATCCCAATCCAAATCCTAATCCTAATCCTAATCCTAACCTACAATCCCACTCCACACTGGTTGACGAGTAAATGGTCCTGATGTGATTGGCACATTGTTGTCTTCCTCTTCTTCACTGAAACAATTAGTGGCACCAGGCTGGACGCAGGCTCAGCAAATGTTACAAATGGATGCTGCCAAAAGGGAAAAAAAACAAATCAACAAAAAATAATGGACCATGACTCTCCAAGCTCAGTGCTGCACAGGATTCCTCTGGCTTATAGAAGGATGCAGGAAGAGGACCAATGGGACCATCTACACCTCCATCTTTATGTGCAGGACTTTGCCATCACAGGCAAATGTGGCCCAGAATCCCACTCATCCATTTATTCAGGTGTCTTCATCTCAGAATCCCACTCATCCATTTATTCAGGTGTCTTCATCTCGCTAGGATTTTTGCCCTGCCAGTGCTTTAGAAATGTTGCTTTCTGTCCTTGGAGTTTCTTCTTTTCAGGAATCTCCAAAGCCTCACACTGGTCCCTCTCTTTGAAAGACAGGCACTGTGCTGATTCCCACAGGGAGACAGAGCAGTGTCTACCTTTCCATGGCCTGCCCCTCGTGTGCTGGATGGCTCCTTCCTTCCCAGCAGGGCCAGCTCAGTGGCACTGGGCCCTGCAGTTCCCTCTCTGCCACACAACCCGGCAGTAACCCTGGCACAGTTCCCGTCTGCTTGAGCGTGCCAGGCAGCAGATGGGGCTGGGACAAGTCCCTCCCAGCTGTCCCTGTTTGCGTGGCAGAAACCTCTAAGGGTGGGCTGGGGGGCACAAACCAGGGCCCCTCAGAGGCTCACAGTGAGCCCCCCAAGACCCCTCCTGCCCACAGCCAAATCTCTGACCCCTAGGCTGGGACTGGCTTCCTTGGGTTCCTGCACCACCATTTCATGTCTCTGTACCCTGCATTGCTCTACTTCAATTCTTTTGCCATTAGATAAAATTGAACACCCCACCAAATGACAAAAGAGGGCGACCAAACCATCCAGAGGAGCTCCCTGACTCAGGAAATGCAGAGAGAGATGGAGTTACTCAGTTTTGTGAAGAACAGGCCCCAGGGGGACTTTATTGCCACTTTCCAAGACTTCAGAGTGGCTTTGAAGAAAGCGAGGGACATATTTTTTAACAAGGCCAGTTACAATAGGATGTGGGTGAGTATTTTGAAACACAAATAGGATCTAATCAGGACTTGTTTACTCAGAGCATGGTGCGACCCTGACACAGGTTGCCCCAAGAGCTTGTAGGTGCCCCATCCCTGCAAGCATTCCGGCTCCAGTGCGAAAGGGCTCTGAGCAACCTGATCTTTTTAAAGATGTCCCTGCTCATTGCAGGACACTTGCACCAGAGGACCTTTACAGGACCCTGCCAGCCCAGCCCAGTCTAGGATTCCTCACCATTTTAATTTGAAGAGCACCAAGAATGGAGGTGAGGAGGAAGGGGGCTCATGTGATGCCTTGGACTTGAGTGGAGGAGGAGCCCATCCCTCCGAGCCTGTTTCAACTGCAGCCCCTTCACATTTTACCTGCAGGAGCTCCCTGGCAGACCAGCGCTGCTCCTCGTCTCTCTGCAGGCAGCAGCTCAGGAAGTCACGCAGGCAAGGTGAGAATCGGTTGGGCTGCTGCAGCCGTGGGGTCCCTACTGTGGCTATCAGTTGTGTAGCCTGGAGAAAAAGGAGACACCAGGCTCCACTTGCTGCTTTCACATCTCTAAGTGCTCTCCCACATCCCTTAGTTTAACCTCTGTTCTTCAGTGGCAGTTTCTGCCCTGGCAGAGGCCCAGAGATCATTTTCCTTTACCAACCAAACACCCAAACCCTGATGCAGCCACAGCTTTTCCACCATCCCGAAGATCTTGCCTTGGCAGCTGATTTCATTGACTGACCTAGTTAGTGGGAACTACATCAGCATAAGCACATTTGCTTCTCTGAGGATTCACACCAGCTTGAGAGGCTTTTTGGAAGAGGGACTGTGCTGTACAAACTAATTTCAAGGCTTAGTACATGAAAGGCGTGTCTGCAGTGCTTGTTGGTCCTTTAAGCGCACGTGCCCTAGAACAAAACTCATCATACTTTTTGTGCTTTTCTTGAAAACAATGGTCATTGGAAGGAAAGAAAGGGAATCCATCAATTAATCCCCAGGTAAGGAAATAAATATTTGCAATCTCATCTTAAACAGAGACACATTTAGATGCCTGCACAAATGTATTGGGATGAAAATTCCTGCTTGGGCACAAAGAGGCCACCTGCAGCTCTGTCTCTCAGCAGTCTGAAAATTGCAGGTTCCCATTTTGCAGCAAAAGGAAAATTGTCATGGTCAGAAGAAGGAGAGGTGCCATCCCTATGGCCACCCTCTGCTAATTTGGCTACTCAAGTCAATGCATTAATGGTAGGCCCATGCCAGAAAGAGCCAGGAAACAAATGGGAGGTTTTGACAGGCTGTACGCAGCAGCAGGCTCTGGCTTGGTGACACAGAGAATGTGCCTTTGGCTAGGAGAGAAACATGGTGACTGAGTGTTTCAGCAGCACTGTACAAGATGCAGAAGAGAATCAGTGGCCTTTACACTCTCATGCCCAGGTTTCAGGCATGTTTCCCTGTGAGAAGAAACTGTACAGGGAGTTAGGCTCATCTCTAAAGACCGCAGTTTTAGAAACTTTGTTGGGTTTGTGTTGCCTTCCTTCCTTTCTGGAAAGATAACAGCAGTTGTCAGATGCTTCTTTTCTGCTATTAAGGCTATCTCCACAGCCAAAGGACTAGAACCGCTTAAAAGGCAAAGGAAAGTGTTGCCTGAGCATAGAGTTTGTTTGGAGTTTGTTTGCATGTGGTAAGGCTTGAGTTCCCCCACTGCTGCAACCACAACTACAGCAGATGCTGATCTGTTGCAGGCATATTTTTAGGTGGGGTCCTTGGTGGAAGCAGTTCAGGCAGATGGCAATGGGCTTTTGTCCAATGGCACGCAGGACAAGGGACAGGTGAGAAAGAGAGTGGGATCAGTGAGTATTTGCTCCTTACCGTGACGGGACTTTGGTTCCAGTAGGGAGGTTCTTGCTCTATCATTTCAATCCCCACAATTCCAAAAGACCATATGTCCACCTTGGGACCATATGGTTGACCTGTCAGCACTTCAGGCGCCAGCCACCAAGGAGTCCCGACTACCGAGCACCGTCTGCTCTGCTGAGGGCTGAGCTGAGTAGAGAGGCCAAAATCACCTGAGGAGAAAGCAAAACACTGTTTTTATTTGAATTCTGTGCAATGAGAAAAGCAAGCCAAAGAATTCCCCAGTAGAAGTGTTTGAAAATGTGCTTTTGAATCTCCTGGCATTGGCGACTTTTAAACTCCCCCCATTTTTTACACTCTCTCCAGTAGTGTCTTTTGTTCTTTGGAAGCTTTAGACTTGTAATAACTCCCTCCCTCTGGAAGGGACACACACAGAGCAAGGCCACTCTTGACTGCTTGTTCCTTCTCCTATCTCTGTGCACGTTGCAACTGTGCCCTCAGCTCACAGCGAGTGTCCCTGCGCTGCCACCAGCACCATTTTTGGGGAGCTGGCTGTCACTCCAAGCAGCCCCACCCCCACATCCCTGGGATGCTGCTCCTGACCAAGAATACACTGACCCAGCTTGACAGAACCATCGGTTTTGAGAAGGATGTTATCACTCTTCACATCT
Source organism: Melozone crissalis (assembly GCF_028551555.1). Taxonomy (NCBI): domain Eukaryota; kingdom Metazoa; phylum Chordata; class Aves; order Passeriformes; family Passerellidae; genus Melozone; species Melozone crissalis. The sequence goes on along the minus strand of NW_026535783.1, from coordinate 11,746,048 downwards.
CTGTGGATCACATAGTTTGTGTGAAGAAAATGCAGTCCTTGCAGGCACTGAGAGAGAAAATAGAAAGAGGAGGGCAAAAATGAGTGATGTGATTTCATCCCACAAGAAAGGCAACAAAGAATCCAAAAGATTCCCTCTCCAGGGGAATGGGCAGTAATGGCAGAACACAGTGCCACTGAGAGGAAGAGCTTGCTGCTCCAACACTTGCAGAGCAGGACCTTTCTGAGGAAAGGCATGTCAACTTCTGAAAGAGCAACAGCACCTGCTGTTGTAGACTGTTCCCTGCAAACCAGCCAGGATGACTGCTGCTGCAGTGCATGTGCTCGGAAGCAAAGAGCCTTTTGGCTGCACTCCTGTCCTTGTATGCTGAGGCCTGAGAGAAACGAGTCTCTCTCTTTTTTCTTTGCTGATCATTTCAAATCAAGCCACCAGCACCTTTCCTGTCACAGGCAAGGAATGCAGTGAAGACAGACTCCCGGCAAACATTTAGAGAGGCAAGGTGGAGAACAGCAAATAAAAAGACATGAGCCAGAGCAAGAATACAACAGCAGGAGAGAAAAGTACTGGCACTGAGTACAGGGAGTGCAGGGGCACTGGCAGGCCTTTCACTTGAGATGCTTTTACTTGCCCATAGCATAGCAGCAACACAGAACCAAAGCTTGGCACAGGAAATCACTGCAGGTCTGAGCCCCTGTTTCCCAGACAATCCTGCCCAAGCCCTTGGAAACACAGATGGGATTGCTGACCTCGCGACTGATGGCTGCTGCCTCATCTTCATACAGGGAGGTCGTGCTGAGGATATCGTTCAGGGTGCCTCCGTCCATGTACTCCAGCACCAGCCAGAGTTCCTCACCCACAACGTAGCTGAAAGAAGGAAACAAGGCCCTGGAGATGAGCATGCATGGCTACGTTGATTTTTGCTTCCAGGTTTCTTATTTCCAGATGCCTTTGTGACAAGGACAGAATCATAGGAATAGATATTCTCTCTTGGCTGTGCATTGTTTGCAATCTGTGCAGTCTCAAGGAGACAGGCACCGCAGTGAAAAAGTAGATGTCTTAGATGGCTAACAAGTGAAAAATGCAGTTTAGAAACAGCCCAGATAAAAAACCTGTCAGGCATGGTGTTTCTGGAAATAAGCACCTAGTCTTCCTGGCATGCCCTTCAATGGCAAAGAGGGGCAACAATCCAAGGGAAATCCATTTTAGGACGGTTCATCAGCACTTCAGAAATTTGAAAAAATCAATCCCAAAAATATGTGGAGGCAGTAAACTTCGAGGCTGATGACTAAGGAAGATACAGCTGATCCAGGTATTGAATAATTTTGGAATAATTTTCAAACTAGGTGTGCCAGGGAAGACTCATGCAGACAGGATGCACTCTCTTCTCATCCATTGGAGATGAGTAGAGAGATAGGAATAAATAAAAATTAACAGCTCTACTTTCTGCCACTGACCAAAGTGGGTTTTTAACCTCTCATGTTTGCTGTATGTAAATGCACACATGGGATAAGACCATAACCACTCACCTGTCTAAATAATTCACAACATTGGGACTCCTGTACCTCTTCATGATTTGGATTTCATTAACGCTTCGTTCCATCCTCCTCGGTCCTTGAATATCTATTTTCTTTATGGCCACCTAAAATGACATTGAAAATCCGTAACTTGAGCAGTTGGTGGCAGGAGACAGCAAGGCACCTGGAGGAAGTGATTTTGCAATGACACAGCTGAGCTGTGCCAAACTGCCTGGTGATTAGGCACTGCAGTAATTAGGAACTGACATTCCAACAGCCCATTTCTCTGCTGCCTTGGGGGCACAGGACACGTGGGGCCACTGACATTATGCCTTGTCCACTTGGTTACAGTTGTGTCTCAACTATCACCCACAGACGTCTGACCACAATCTCTGCTGCTCTTTCTAGGATTCAGAAGAAGGAATTGTGAGAGTATGTCATAATTTTCCCTCATCTGCCTCACGATCATCCTTGGGAGACCACTGAAGAGAAGACCCCCCCCCGTCTATATCTGGCTCTGAAGGAGAAAAGTCACACGCCACAGGCCCTGAGACCTGAAAGCTCACTGTTGAGTTATTGTTTTCACAAGTGTGTTTCCTGTATGCTAAGAAGAGGGCATCATGCCCCATTTGCAACAATAGCAGCTCTGGAAGCTGTCCCACCTCTCGGCCTGGCTGGACTTCTCCTGAGTTTCAGGTGGTCTCCCACAGAACACCCTCACCTGTTTTACAACCACCGTGACAGACAGACTGAGATGTAAGAAGATTCTCCATCAAGGACTGGGACTGAAACCCCCAGCCCAGGGGAGGTGTGTGGGGGAGGCAAGCTGACTGAAGCGAGATGTTTGCCTGCAGATTGTGACCACTGGAGCCAGAAAACAATGGCTCTCGCTTACTGCTAAGAACGTAGACTACCTGTTACATCTATCCAGCTCATTTACTGCTGAGAACATGGACTACCTGTAGTTATTTCAATACTTCTGTTCCCTATTGTATCTGTTTCCCCCCTCACAATTTTCAGTAATAAAAACCTCTGAGTTAGCTAGAGCCTTTGAGATCTCCCCAGCGTAGCAGGCGGAACCTCGGCTGGACTGCACCAAAGGACTTCGTCTCTGCATTGGTAGCTATATCCCCTCTCTCTCCTCTCTCTCTCTCTCTCTCTCTCTCTCTATCATTTTCTTTCCCTTAATCCCTCTATTGCATTTTTGCTGTAGTTATTCCAATCAAACTGCATTTGATCTGATTATCACTGCAAACCCCCTTGTACCGTGTTGGTGTTTTGCACTCTGAGATCATTCCTACGAACCATCAGGTCATCTGTCCCCTAGGACGGACCCTGACATTAATCCATGCCTTAATATTCTGTGGATATATCTTGGGCTATGGGCAGGGCTTACGGCTTTTAGGGCACCTTGCAGATCTCTCCCTATGTGCAATTGCCAAGTGCAGCACTGCGGGTGGCTAAGGAACTACCAGTAACTTTCCGAAGGATTTGCTGGCAGCCAGAATTGAGAATTCAGGACTGTGAAGCTGTAGCCCCAAAGAGCAGGGAGGTGCTCTAAGGCACCACCTTTGTTTTAGCAATGGAGAGCGAGTGAGCGCGTTCTTGTCTGAAAGGAAGCGCTGCACTGCGTGCCTGCCTTCCGGCAGCTGAGGAGGACAAAGTGCCAAATGTATTTTGCAGGCTGGCACCAGTCTGTGCTTCTTGTGCCTTTTCAGCTCTAGCCAAAGCTCCAGCCACAGCTCACACCAGAGGAGAAAGCCCCTCAAGAGCAGCAGAGTCTGCAGGGGCTGTTGATATTTACCTCTCCTCCTGAGGCAGTGTCGAGTGCTTTAAACACCTCTCCAAAACTCCTAGAAACAAAAGAGAAGCAGAGAAATGAGAAGCCATTTAGATCTTGCACTGAAAGCCAGCCCACACAGGAGATCTGTGCTGTAAATGCCTAAAACCTGCAGGACACAGGAAGCATGGAGATGTCCTTGACAATGCCTTCTGAGCACACTTAGAAATTCTGATCAGCACTGACAATCTAAGCCCAGTGCCTGAACACATTTGCAGCTTGTCTGACTTCACGCCTGATACCTATTCCACCAGCAAAACACTTGATGCATAGTTATGTAAAATTAGCATTGCTTGGACTCACCCACTGCCAATATTTTCCAGTTCAATGTATTTGATGATGGGATTTTCCATCTTCACCATTCTCCCTGAGGGAAACAAAATGCAAGATGTTCACTTTAAAGCAGAGATCCCACCTTCTCAGAGATACAAAAGGCAGCCCCACTGTCTGGGGCTCTGAGCCCTCGCTTGGTTACCCAGCTCTGAGCTGGCTAACAACAACAGGGACAGGTGCTGGAACAACAAGAAAAGAACAGCACATCCACAGCACAAGTCTGTCTGGCACAGAGACTGATTTTTTGTATCATTTGAAGTGAGAGACCTCTTGACAGCAGAGGAGTCTCCTCTCAGAGGAGACTGAGACCAGAAGAGAATACCTACCAAGGCAAGTAAGTTTGTCATCTAGAAATATTGAGGAGAGCTGGATCTAACAGTGCCTTTGTTTTCTTGGGAATAAAGACTGCGAGATTTAGAAAAGGTTTCAGACTTGCTAAGATTAAATGCACCTGGACATCCAGAATCAATTGCTCTGAATAGATGTCAAGTTCAGAACAGGAGGAATACTGCCAAGTGTTCCCATCTTTTCCACCTTGCAGCAGTTTGCCATAAGAATGCCTCGGCGTTTGTAAACCAGAGCAGCTCATGCCAGAACCAATTGCGATGGGGCTTTCAGCATCAGGACCCTCACGCTTTATGAGCAGGATGAGCTCAAAGACGCCCTTGCCCGTGCCCCGCGTGAAGAACCACGCCGCTTCTCTTCACCCTGACAGCGCGGATCAGTCGCTCCCATTGCACTCGCCCTCTCGGCACCGCGCACGTCCCCATCTTCCCAACTCGGCACGGCGGGCACGGGCACAGAGGACAGCAGTGCTCCTCAGGCATCCCCGTGACACAGAGAGCTGCCCAGAGCAGATGCTGACCCTCTTGTGAGTCCAGGCCGTGCGAGGCAGAAGCCGGCCCAGAGAAGGGGCTGCTGCCTCAGGCAGCTCCGTGCTGCAGCAGCCGGGCAGCAGCGGGACCCTCCCAGCTAAGGGAGGCTCCAGCCTCTGCAGTCCCTCCAGCCCTCAGGGGCAGGGCAGCGACCACAACAAGGCTGGCAAAGCCCAAGCATGAGCACTGAAGGGCACTGATGGGAAGATGCCAGAGTGAGCCTGAGCCCCATACAAGCTTTTGCCCCCATTCAGGACACAACAGGATGGGCTTTGAGATCAGCCCCACCGAGGTGTGGATCAGTGCCCTTTTTGTCCCAACAGGTGATGGTAGACACAGAATCCACTGGGCTCTCTTCTCAACTCTACCAGGTCTTATCTGAGAGCACAGCACCAGCATCTGATATGGGCAAGAAGGAGATTCATTGGGTTGTGCTGCAGAATCACAAAGGGCTTGATTTGTTCTCCTAGAGACTGATCTCAGCAGGGCTTCTACCAGTGGCTAGAACTCAAGCAGTCACAGCCTTCTGCTGATGCAGGAACAATTCCTGCTTCTGCCTTCGGCAGAGAGGGAAGCCCAGGCAAACTCCAGCCAGTCTAAGCTGCCCTCAGAGGCAGCAGGAACACCCAGAGCTCTCTCTTGCCGCCTTGGAGCAATGCCAGGACTTCTGTGACACTGAAGTGAGGAGAACCCTTTGGTACAGCTCTGCTGACATGTGCACACAATACACTGTCCCTCAGATAAGAAAGATAGCAGACGTACTGTGTTGCTCCAGGGAGTCACCCGCCATCTCCAGTTGCTGAGCAGCAGCTGGGTCAGCACGGGAGGTGAACCAAGTGCTCAGGCTCCACGTCTTCGGCTTGGGAGCAAAGGCTCCTTGGGACGGCTCTGCTGCAGCAGCTTCAGTGTCAGATTTGGTGTAGATCTGAGAGAAGAAATGAGTTGATGTCAGGAAGGTGTGGCAGAGATTGCCCTGAAATGCAAGAGAGATTGCCATTTGAAATGCAAGCCCTTAGGAAGCTGCTGTCAGCCACATGCAGAGCTCTTCAACTGGATTGCTTTGGATGTCCACTTGTGAAACCAAATGCTCAAAACCAAAGGCTGGTTTTACTCAAGTTCATAGCCACTTTCTTGTTCTAAAGGATGACTGCAGCAACGACCGCTCAGCTTCCTCCCAAAGACTCCTTTCCCCCTCCTAGGTCTGCAGATATATTTGCTGCTCCTCATTCTCATGTTCTACCTCCTGCCATGAAATTCTCTTTTTCTGCACCTTCCTTGGGACGTGCTTATCCTGCAGCCTCTCTGGATGGTACAGTTCCTGGGCCTCATGCCAGCTTTGGGGCTCTTGGTTGCCCGTCATTTGCTGGAACTCGCTGCAGGCTGCCACGTAGGATGGCGAACCTTCCACCTGAAGTCAAACAGAACAAAGCAGTCAGAGACTACCCCCTTGGGTGACTGCAGTGCCTATTGATATTTCACTCGCTTTTCTAGAGCCTTTTGCTCCTTAAGGAGGCAATTAATTTTCTCTTTGATGATTTTCATTTTTTCATCTGGTCTCTTCTCCCTTGCCTTGATCCTAACCTCAGTTTCCTGCAGCTGTGCCGGCAGCTGTTTGTCCATGTTCTGTAAACAACAATGGAAAGGACTCTCTTTAATGAGTAGAGTGGCTGCCATTCTTTCATTCACCTGTTTTTGTTGACTGTCCCTCTGCATAGGGAGATTCTTCTCCTCTTGGATGTCTTCATTCCTTCTCTTCACTGCCATGTCACTCTGAGCTTCGGGCAGCTCTGCTTGTGGTTCTACCTTGATGTTCTGTGCACACAAATGCAGAGCAAGTGACTGGGAGCTGCCATCAGACTCAGCGTTTCCCTCTTTTAGCCTCAAAATCACATTGATTCAGCCCCTTCTTTCTGCTTCTCTACCCACATCTGCTTCCACTGTAACCCTTCCTGTCCCAGGGCTGTTCTCTGCAGATTCCAAGGCTCTGTGATTCCAGCGCCTGTGGGATTCCTGGCCTCCTCAGTCCCGAGAGCTATTGTTTATGCCCTTCTTCCTGCCCTTCCCTCTGTGCCCTGGCCATTCAGGCTTACCTGGCCTTTCTCCTGTGGCATTTCCACCTGCTGCCCGAGCTGCTCTTCCTGCTCTCGGGCTGGGAACAGCTCTCCCTGAGTCTGGCATGGCATCTCTGATGAAGCAGTCTGCTCCTGCTCTCTCTCTAGAAGCACCTGCACAGAAAGCAAGAGAAGATGGGTTTCAGCTTCCCATATGACCTTTGTGGGCCAAGACTCAAAGACTGCTGGGCTCACACGTTCCCAAAGCACTGTGCTGCTGCTCTGCTGGGTCATTCTCTGTTTGAGGGAAGGCACAGATTCCAGAGTGACCCTGGCCCTACATTCAGGGGCCATCTGGGACTGAAGCTGCAAGAGCCTCTCAGGCAGCTGACAGGGAAGGTGTGGCATTTCTCAAGGGTCTGGTGAGGGCCTCCCTCTGCTTCTACCATGTCCTGTTTTTCTCTCCTGAAGGGATGCATTTAGGTGAGCATTGCATCTTGCACTGCTTTGGAGCAGAGCCAGGAAGATTCAAATAGATAGATAGATAAACAGATCTCACTTTTATAATCTCTCTTTACTGTACTGTGGGATTTACATTCTTTGAACGGAGAGAGATATAATTCTCTCTCTTAGGTTTTTTTTAAGGAAAGGTAGTGAGAAACTTTGAGAAGAAGAGAAAACAATGTTACCTGTTTTTGCTCTTCTTTAATTTTAGTACATGTAGAATGTGTATACTGATTGTTTACTGAAAGTGATTTGTTAATTGGATTTTAGGGATAGTTGCTTTGAGTGATTAGTTAATTAGATAAAAGACTGTGTGGAGACAGTCACTAGTTTTTCTTTAGTATCTTTTTCGTATAGTATTTCTTTACTATATTTTTAACATAGTACTAATGTAATATAACATAGCTAAATAAAGCATTTGTTTAAACTTCTAAATCACACAGTCAAAGAACATTTTTCGCCACGTGGGGGTCACCCTGAATCAATAGTGTCCTTTCTGTCTCTACAAATATCAACACTCGGTTGCAGTGCCCCAGTCAGAAGCCATCCTGATCTTGCTCTCCTGTTGCTTCAGTAACCCACACTCTTGGGGAATCTGGAGCATGTGGGTCCTTATGGAATGCAATCAGACCCAGAGCACTGCACTGGGAACTGCACTCTTTGTGCATCTGTGCTCGGGCAAGTTCTTCTCTTGCACTTGACCACACTGATGGTGCTAAAGTGGCTGGAATCAGAAATGCAGTCCAGCCCTTCCCACCTCCTCTAATCTCTGAGGGCCAGCTGGAATGCAAGGGCATTGATTTCCTGCTCAATTCTCAAACACAACACACACTGATTCCCTGGGCTGCCAAAAGACACGAGAGCCGTTGACTTGAAAATGATGGGCAAGCCCTACTGGCTGGTCTGGCACCAGAACAGCTCATTCTGCACCAACATCCCTGCCCCGAACTATATGTTTTTGTGGAAAAATACTGCATTATCCAGAACTGCGTCCTTGAAAACTAAAATTCTAGCAGAATTTCTGCCAGTGCTGGAAAAGGGCAGGAAAGATTGAGAAAAAGATCCCTTGCTCCCTGGACAAGGAGAAATTGCACAAGGGTTCTTTTTCTATCAAACAAACAAATCAACAAAATATGAAAGTGTTACCCACACCAGTGTCTAAAGCACTTGGATGCAGTGAGGGGTTGTCTGGAAGGGAAACAGCCCTTGTGCTGAGCTTTGGATCTATGGATCTAAGGCAGCGATTTATGGAAGTCCGCCTGAAGGTGCCTCATGAGCCCCCCCATTGTCCAGGCTAAAGCTCCCTCAGCACCTCCTCCCTGGCCTTGTGCTGCACCCCCTTGCCCAGCTCCCCTGTCCTTCTGTGCACACGCTGCAGCCCCTCCATGACTTTCTGCTCCCCAGGGCCCACAAGTGCACACAGCACTCCAGCTGTGGCCGCAGCGCTGCCCAGCACAGGGCCACACTCACTGCCCTGCTCCTGCTGCCCCACTGCTGCTGGCACAGCCACCATGCCCTTGGCCTTCTTGGCCCCCTGGTCACATGCTGCCTCATCTTCAGCTGCTCAAGGCTGCCAGCCCGGCATCCTTTTTGCCCACGCAGCTCCCCAGCCACAAAGGTGCCTATTTGACTTCAGATACAGCAGGCACCATTGCAACATGGCCTTCCTGTTCTACCACCTCATGTTCCAAGTAGATATTAGCCACTGCCCCTTCTCACCAGTGAGGGCTCCTTGCTGAGCTCCACGTGGCCTCTGGGCTCTGGGTGCAGCCTGTCCCCGCACTCGCTCAGCAGGTGCCTGGACACAACCGATAGGGCGCTGGCAGTATGCTTGTTCAAGTGCAGACCCTGCAAGGCTGTGACAGCCTCCGGCCTGCCCTCAGCCACTGCCCTGACAGAGTCTGCTGCTCGCTCCGGTGAGGCTGAGGTGACATCAGCCCCTGCCTGCAGCTCAGCCGTACCCTCGGTTGTTGCGGCGCTGGTGTTTCTGCGCCCAAGGCCCAGGAACCTCCGCAGTATCTGCAACCGAAAGAAGGGCAGGAAGAGAGGAACGTTCCGTGGCCTGCTCCAAGCGCGGCGCTGGGCCAAGCAGTGCCAGCAGACTCAGCCAAGGTGGGGAGGGCCGCAGGTACCTGTGCGGGTCTGTGGAAGCAGCCGCAAGTGGGATCCCGCTCCAGTGTCCCATCCTTGCCCGCATCTGGCAAAGAGCAAATGCAGCCAGAGATGAGGGGCTGCGGGAGAAGCCGGAGAACATGGCCTAGCCGTGCACTGCCCAGGCAGGGACAGCCCCCGGCTACCCAAAGGACCAGAGCACGGCCAGCAGGGGCAGCCCCAGCCCCTCTTACATCCTGTCTTTGGGGACATCCATAGGGGCAGGGATGGGGATGGGGCAAGGGCGGCCACAGGCACCAGCCCAGCGGCCCGGCCCTGCCACTCACCGTCCTGCACTGGCTGCAACTTCTCCGGCTCTGCAGGCTGCTGTGCTGGGGAGGCTGCAGGCCCTTTCTTTTTCTTGCCCCGAAGCACCCTGAAGAGCCTGAGTACTCTGCCTGCCATTCCGCTTTTTGGCCTCTAGGGCACCTTTGAGCCAGATGACTGGGAAAAGCTGTGATTGAGAAAGTCCCGCAGTCTGGCCACAAGGCCAGCCGCAGGAGAAATGGCTTGGAAAACCTGGTGGGTCAGTGACGAAAGAGCTGGCTGTGTGGGGCTCCTCACAGCACAGCTCTGGCACGTCCTCTCCTCTCACGTGCACCGAGCACTGTGGCGTTGCTTCGTCACCGCCAGCAGCCACTTCACCACGTGTCACAAAGGGCCCTGTTCCATTCCGTTCCATGGTAACCGTGCTGTGCCGTGTCAGCAAGGGCCCTTGGACACGCTGCCAAGTTCTCTGGGGCTACCCCAACCCTGCCCCAAATGCCTCTGATTGGAACAAATCCATTGCCCCAAGTGTCTAAGATTTCCTGGGACACACCAAGCCCAGCCAAGTGCTCAGGGGAGGACTCTCCACGGTGCCAGGCCAGCACAGCCCAGCTCACTGCTGGCTCTGGAGCAGAGCAGCTTCCAGCAAGCACGGGGCAAACACATCTTGCCAAGAGTTAAAACTCACCAGATAGGGGAGGTGGCATGAATGTGTGCATCAAGGCCTTTGAATTCACAGCTCCCCAAGACAGCTTTGGGGCACTTGGCTGGACAAACAGGATCCGGCTCAGACCTGTGCTCAAAGGCGGGCAACAAACCCTGCCGCAGGTGCTTGGCTTGGTCTCTGCAGGCCCAGGCAGATGCCAAAGCTGCTCTTCACATCCTTCCCCTGCCCCTCAGCCAAGTGCGAGGACTGAAGGAAACACAGGAAGTCAAATGGAGACACTTGCACCTGTCTCATTGGGGGCTCCTGGGGAAACAGTTTCCTTGGCAATCAAGCCCCTCTCTTCCAAGGGCACTCCCCAAATTTGTACATTTCCTGGGCGACACCAACCCACCCTTAAGTGCGGGGTGTAGAGGTTCATGGGCATCACACCATAACCAATATGATCCAGTGAAGCTAAATTTATTATTCCTAAAAAGACTCTATTTATAATAAATCTCTACTGTCAACGCCTCTCTAGCTAATATATGATTGGTTAATCCTAGCTGTTCACACCTCTAAAATAGAATGCTGATTGGATTATCTAAGTTTTCATGAATCTTGCTGGGGTTGTATGGCCCCCCCCATGGCTCACTTTCCCAAGCTTGCTGACAAACTTGCTGAGTCCTGATGACTCTTCTTCTTGCGTCTTCTTCAAGGATATACCGACCCCATTTCTGAATATGTCCATAATTCATTCTTTGTGAACGTGTTCATTCTCCATTATTACAAGCAGGCTGGATTGTGCATCGGCTGAATACGGCCGTTGTCTTGCAAAAACTCCTCCACCTGCAAAATATCTTCAACAGTTCCCCGCTTTTGTTTTTGCACAAGCCAGACTGATTTAAAAGCACGGTCAATTTCTTTTTGCACACAGCGTAGTAAGCAAAGCACTATTAGCAGAAATGAAAAAAGAATGAAATACAAAGCCAATAATATGTAAGATTATTTATTCATTACATAGCCAAGAATACCTAATACCAAAGCATACTAAGTCCTTGAGCCAGCCTCTTATTTCCCAGGATTTTAGCCACTCATCCAAAGAATTCAAAACAACTGTCAGATTTATCACCTTCTCCTTAAGCAATGACACTTTCTTGTCCATAGATTCAGAGTGCTCAGAGATATTCATGCAACACATCCCTTCAAAATCTTCACACCCATCTCTCTGTGCTGGCAACAAAAACACTATTGTAGCCCTATCCTGTAATACAGCGTGGCGTATGCTACCTGCATCAGTGGTAAGCTCATTCAGTATTGCAGATGTAATGTTAATTGGTTTGTCTGTCCAACAAGCCAATTGTTTGAATTGTGTAAGGGCCTGTGATGAAGCTACTCCTGGTGTAAAAAGTGATGCCAGTATAACCACAGGCATATTCTACAATTCTACATTATCCTTACAGTCTGAGCCTAATAGATGCACACTATGTTTTGGACATTGGAATTTGTGCCTGATGTCAAGCATCTGTTGAATGCTAGAGGCAAACAGTGTCAATTTCCCAAAATAGCACAGTCCTTCTCATGTCTCTTTCTCAGGAATCGCAGGCTAAGTTTAATCTCCACAAATGAGAAAAACTCCAGGAGGTGACATCCTTGCAGATTTTGGTTTTAGGGATACAACCATGTCCAATTGGCACAGTCTGCCGTGGTATTGTAATACCAGGAAGAAACAGGAGATATCCAAGTGCCATCATCACCGGGGTTTCCTGATTTCTCCCTAATCAGCTCTTTACCCCTGTGGTACTCATAGAACAAACAGTAATTTCCTGGAACTGATGCCAAAATATCTAATTCCTGTGGTCACTGACTTGTAGTATTTAAACCTTGAACGATTGTAAATGCCTGAATTCCTAACGGATTTCTAGGGATGCTTTGTTTTTCACACCAAATTTCTGTGATCATCCCATTTTGATTAGTGCACCAATTTGAACAGGCCTTACTTAAGTTGCCATAAATTTGAGCTCTGGTCTAATTTCCCAATTCTTCCATTGAGTCTAAAGGAATTCCAATGAAACAGGTGCCTAATGGATCTGAAGGTGGAGCTAGTGATAGGCAGAAAGATTCCTGCCTTGTTCTGTTAGCCTATGTAACCTTCATGTTAGCTCGCTGCTCCATCTTGTATACCCCCTGCGTTTCCTTAATCACTCCACTAAGCAACATTGTTAATATTTGCCAGACTGGTGCCTTTGTCACCCTTGTGGTCCGTCATGCCTGCGCTTTGCCCAAACTGCTTTAGCTTGTTCTCACGCCAAATCTCTTAAGTGATGTGTTTGTGGTATTGCTATTCTTCCTCTACATTCTGTAGCTAGTATCTTCCTCTCTAGCACAATTTGATTTACTACAGCAATTAAAGGAAGTTTAAACTGCAATTGCAGCAACAATCTTTGTTTCTATATTTCTATCAAAGATACATATTAGAGAAAACTCTGATATCTTCGTGAGTTATGCCTTAAAAATTTAGCTAATGCCATTCTCGGGGTACTAGTGTTAAGTGTGTAAGAGCAGTTATTGCATATTAGGTTGATAGGCTTAAATTTTTGCTTTTCTCCTCGGACCACTACGCAATTATGTTCTTCACAAATTTCTCGCCAAGTTTTTTAGTTACACTTGATACAATGAACCTTAAGCCATGGCTTACATGCACAACTATGCAGATACCAAGAATTTTCTATCTGATTTACAACTTGTGAGGGAAGTGAAGGTCCACGTGGCTGGAATCCAACAAATGCCTTTATCTGTAAGTAAGCACATAGAACTTCTTCCTCTTCATTTCACTGTAGCTGGTCCTTCCCACACCCCTGCTGCTGGACTTTTGAACATGACCTGAATGCCGTCAGGCAATTCCTCCCTTGGATTATGTGTGAGGGCATGATGCACAAGAATACGTGCATCTTCCCTGTCTCCTGTTGTTCCGAGGTAATTAGGCACAAAATTGGCTTTAGCTGTTTTTTCCTCAGGGGATAACCCTGGAGTTCCCCCTTTTTGTTTTTGCAGCATGTCCTTGAACATCTGATGGGCACGCTCAATAATTGCCTGTCCAGTAGGATTGTGAGAAATACCTGTGTCACGTCAAATACCCGATAAATTACAGAAACCTTTGAATCTTAAGGAACACGAAGCAGAACTATTGTCATTCTTAATTGCTAAGCGGATACCTAATATGGCAAAGAAATTGAACAAATATTTCTCAACATGACGTCTCACCTTTTAAGGGAGTAGCCCATAAAACACAAGCATAGGTATCAATGCAAACATGTACAAATTTTTCCTGACCAAATTCTTTAACATGAGTTATATCCAATTGCCATAACTGCAAGACCTGAGTACCCCTAGGGCTAACACCATGCCTAAACCAATGCCATCTTGTTGACCGGTCAGGACAGGATCACGCAATACTAGAAGCATCAGTAAAGGGAATAGCAAATTGTTTACCTAACATTTTTGCAGATTGATGAAGAAATGCATGGGAAGATTTGGCCTGTCAGCCTGTACCACTTCCCTGTCACCTCAGGGCCACCATGGCCCTCGGCTGCCCCACAGCCCTCAGCCCCAGCAGCAGCTCAGGGTCAGCGTCCCTTCGGCGCCACCGCCCCCTCAGCCCCCTCAGCCCCCTCTGTCTCACCGTCCTTCAGCAGCTCCTCAGGGGACAGGGCCTGGGGCCAGCGGCAGCTCCCACCGCTCCAGGGACAGCCGGGGCTGGAAGTGCTGCTCCGCCCGGCCCGGCCGCCTGCTCGGACCCAGCACAGGGACAGGGGACACAGGGGATACCGGGGCAAAAGCAAGAGGTGAAAAAGGCAGCCAAGGGGGGAAAGAGGTAAAAATGCAGCCTAGGCTTACACAGCTCAATCTATGCATCTAAACTTCCACATACCTCTAACTAAATAACTAAGCATATTTCTAGATCTATATCTAAGCATCTAAATTTAAGCATCTAAATGTAGGTGCCTAAATGTAGGCATCTAAATGTAACTCTATTAATGTATAAATGTAGATCTCAAAATCTAGAAATGTAACTAATTCTATCCCATCTAGAACAATAGAGATCAATTTAACTATATAGATGTATATATATGCACATATAAACACACCTCTGTAAATCTATAAATGCAACTATATGGATATAGAAAGAGAGTTGTAGAAATCGATAATTCTATGTGTACACTAAGGGATTCCACCCGTCTGATGCTCACAGGCTCTCCCTCTGGTCCTTCTTCCCATGCAGGGCAGCCCTCCTGACAAGGCAGATCAGCTGGAAGTCTGGGAAGCAAAGGGAACACTGGGTCAATATTGGCCTCTCTGCATCATTTGTCTCTTTGGAAGTAACTGTCCTTCTATCAAAGTCTGTAAAAATGAGCCAAAAGGCAAAATCTCACTTGGCAATTTGAAGCCTGCTCCTCAAAGAGCCAGACTCCTTCCAAGAGTTTATAACTTCTGAAGTTTTGAAATATCCCAATACACTGAAAGCCCTCAGTGTATTGGGATACTTTCGCAGGGCCAAGGGCCCCCATGAGAGCTTGAAACACAGACAGAGCCAGCTGCCACAAAGAAGCCCAGCCTGGTTCTTTCTCTGTGCTGGCAGAGACACCTCAGTCCTCACTGAAATGGCTGAAGCTAAAGGTGCTGGCAGCTGAGTTATGAACTAGCACCGTTCCCTGCCATCCACAACCTGCCCTCTGCAGTGAGCCACAGCTCCTCCAAAACAACCACCAGCTCTGGGATGAACAGCTGGGTGACAAATGACCACGTAATATTGGCTTAGGCATTTATGTATTAGCTTATGGATGTTGTTAGTGATTATAGGTATTTAGAAATAGCTTCAGTTAGAACTCTTTTAGCTGCTTGTAATATAACAGAATCTATCAGCTTAAGTTTGCACTGCTTTGCTCATAGAAACAGTAGTGTAATGAATATAATATCTATGCATCACAAATGGAAACAATTGTGTGATGAATGTATTGTGTTATAGACCCTAGCAAAACATAATGGGAAAAAAGGCTTGTGTGTAACTAAAACCAGTGTAAGGCTGTCCACTGACCAACATGTCCAAGGGATAAAATAATCCTGACACAAGGCAGAGCACCAGAGGACAATTAGAGAACATCATGTGAAATTTAGAAATTTAGGGAGAACCTACTAAAGCCCTATCAGAGGATGTGAAACAGCAGGAAGGAGACACAAGCAGAAAAAAAATATGTTGACATGATGACACGTTGTCATGCAGTAAACCTGAGTGCGAAGCAGTCAAAATAAGGAGTTCCCACAAGATCAGAAAATTCCCAAGAATGCTTGAAAAATTCATGAAACACATGAATATACTTGCCTCTCAGCAAAGTAACACCATAAAGCTAACACTGACACTTAGCACCAGGTGTTGTTTGGGTGTTAGCCCCGAGCACCACAGTGCTGCAATTATTGTGTTTTTTCAACCTATTAGTATTAAACTTTTAATAATTCTAAGCAGTGAATTCTGTTTCTCACAGCTGTGAAGGAAAGAGCTCCCTAACAGGACTGCAGGCAGCACCAGCTTTGCTCAAGGATGCAGACCCAAAGTGCTCTCTCTCTCCTTTAGTTCTCACTAATTTTAAGGGGTGATTTCAGATTTTCGTTGAGCTCCTGGATTTGTGACTAATGATTTCCTTGGCCTCAGAGCTTCTGCTGCTTGTATTTTTAATGTATCTCACTACAGCTATCAGCAGAGTGGCACTACATGGATTTAATGCTTGGAGACAAAATGCTCAGATTTCTACACTGACCTTTTGCTGGGCTTTTCCTCTCTTGCTTCAAGAGTCACTCAGGGTTGCCTCCAGAGCACTGACATCCTGCAGCAAACTTATCCCCACGGACATCAGCACAAAACTGGGACACCTGGCTTGGTGACACAACTGCCACAAGGTCAGGTTTATTCCCTGCTCTCTTGCCCCAGCAGAGGACTCAGTGTCAGAGCCTCTGGAGAAGCGTGGAGGGCAGGGCTCAGGCAGGTTGTGCCCGTGCACGATTTGAACTCAAGGCACCAGGAAGCACCAAGCCTGCAGACAGGAACTCAACCCTTCTCATCTCCCTCACTGCCAGAGGCAGGCTCAGAGCAGCCATCTCACCCCTCTCTGAACCAGTGGGACCTCTGTCCTTACCAAGCTCCTCGCGGTCCTGGGAATTGTTCCTGCAGCTCTCGGTGCCAGGCAAAGCTCCCTCTGCTGCAGCTCTGCCCACAGGCTCCCCTCCTGAAGACTCAGGGGTAACAATAATATTGCCCTTGAAAGAGAAACAGAAAGGAAGAAACCCTTCTCACCACTTAGACAAAACACCTGGTCCAACAACTCCATGGCTCACACACTTCATCCCTTCTTCCTAACAACAACTCTGGGCCCCAAAGCCCTTCAACAGTCAGAAAAATTGACTTCTCAAACACAGTCCAAAAGCTGTCAGAGCTGACAGTGTTGAACATGGAGGTGACACTGAACACATGGAATGGCTGATAAGCAGGAGTCCTGCCAGCTCCTGGCAAAGGGATGTGCTCTTTCCTCCACAGCCCTGAGCACAGCAGTCTCATCCAGGCTGCAGCTTGGCAGGGACAGCATGGGAACACACATCTCTTCCCACAGAGATGCCTAAGAGCAAGGGGAAAGAGCTCTGCAACATGGACAGCAAGACTGGCGAGTTTGCCCAGCTGAGGATTTCCCAGATGGAAACTGGACTGCAGGCAGCAGCTTACTGAGAGGACAAGAAAGCTGCAGCTGCAGCCCAGCCCCAGCCACGGCTCTGGGAGCTCCCACACGCACGGCAGGGCTCACACAGCAGCAGCAGCTGCAGCCCAGCCCTTGCTTTGCCTTGGCCCCTCCACCCGAAAGAGGCACAGCCCACATCTGCTGCTGCAACAGAGGCACCTCTGGCGTGCCCCTCCTTGCCCGGGACACTGGGCCTTCAGTGCCACTTCTCCAAACACTCTTCTCTTCTTTCCCATCAAACAAAGCCTCTTAGAACCTACAAACCTTCCACTTCCTCATCACAAATGCTCCTGCATCAGGGGTTCTTCCCAGGAAAAGGAACACCCAAACTTGGCCAACACAGCCTCACACCTTTCCATCCTTACTCATGGATGACATTTTCATTCCCTCTTCTTTAGGAAGTCACGCTTTCCCAGGAAAATCCTTCCTTGTCCATTCACAGCTGAACTCAAGAAGCTTTGCCTTCTCAGCCATGCAACAACATTCACAAGTTCTCAGTCCAGCCCCTTTCTTCCCTGCCCAATGCAGTTGCCCAAGCAGAGGGAGAAAACATCTCCTCCAGTGTCTCAAGCACCATGTCCAGATCTGGCGGTGGCAATTCCTCATTCCCAGGAGTATTCCACAGCCAGCTGTGGCTGTCCATGCTGCAGAACCTGCACTGGCAGCTGGAGTGCTGGGGGCTGAAGTGTCTGGCCTGGCTGCAAGAATCCAAACACATTGGTCAGGCTCCACAATGTGTCTTTGGGATGCAGAGCTCTACTGCTGCCTTGGATCAAACATCACAGGAAGCACACAGCAACCTCCATTCCAGAAATGTATTCAGACTTCCCAGGGGATTGAAGGAGTGAGTTCTTGCTCTTAAAAATATTTATCCAAATTGTCGTGTACATAGTTAAAAGCATGGACTTGAAATCTGGTATAGACACACACACAGAGACACACACACACACACAAACACCCTAGAATCACAGCTTTGTGCATCTTCCCAGCAGCTTTGGGATTTGGCTACATTTGGTTTCTCATCACAAAAGACCACAGAAAATGGATTCACCCAGGAAGAGCCCAGATCTGTAGACATGCATGCTAAACTTGTACTGTGAGTTTCTTCTATAAACAGCCATGAGGGTGAGGCCATATTCTTCAGCTGCAGCTGTTGTGGGGCACACAGAGCTCATTTCAATGGCATGGCTTGATTTGCAGGGCAGACAGTCCTAAACATCTGCAATGTCCCATCAGAGTCCCAGTTTGGCTTCATTCAAAGAAAGAGGAGAGTGCACCTAACACTGACCACTTGTTAGGCAATATCTTTCACCGTGCCCTTGTACCCCTGCAGAGAGTCTGTCTACAAAATGCCCAGAACACCCTCCAAATCTGCAGTGAGGACAGGAAAATGAGGCAGAGAATCTTTCTGTTTTCAAGGTCCCCCTTCCTAGGCAACTGGACACTTTCTACCTGCTTCTCACTTGAGATCTACCCATGATAGAGCACTGCAGGAAAACACTTGAAAGGGTCATTAACCAGGAGCTGCTTGGAAAGCAAGGGTAGAAGCTCTTTCCCTCCCTGATGGGCTGCGCGCTGGCAAGTGCTGCTCTGAAGATGTGCAGCTGCTCCTCTCTGGAGAGGCCATGGAAGGGCTGTGATGGTGTCGATGGGTACCAGAGGAACGATGAGCTCAGGTTGGCATTTAAGCTCCATGGGAACAAGCAGAATGAAGAGCTCACAGTGAAGATGAAATCTGCCTGTTCCTGGCTTCTCTGATGAAATGCCAAGAAGTCCAGATGAAGCAAACACCTTCCCCCAAGAAGCTAGGAAAACCTCAGAATCCTGAGCACCTGCACTTAGCCTGGAATGGTGTGGAGGCAGCTCTAAATGCTCAGGTGAGGCAGCACTGAGGTCCTGGTCTGAGAGCGCTGCGTAGCAGTGAGGGAAGGAAAAGGGAAGCAAAGGGAAGGCTGGGTCACTATTGGTCTTTGGGTGTGCTTCCCTTGGCAGCAACTGTACTTCTGTCAGGGAAAACAAAAGCTCCCTGAATTGTTAAAACTGAAAATCATGGACAAAGACTCTCTAACTAGTCAAAGTAAGAAAGTGGTATGTTCATTACGCTGATGGCTGGCACAGGGGAGGGTCATTCCTGAAATCCGTGACCGCTGGCCAGGGTCGGCTCAGCACGGCACAGCACAGCAGGTTCCAGCAGGACAGGGAAGGGCAAGGCAGGCAGGGAGGGGCAGGGCAGGGCACTGGGAGCAGTGACAGGTTCTGTCCCCACGCTGCATCCCATGCCTGGGTAACCATCGGAGACAGAGAGGAAGGACATTGCTCATGCTCGGCTGGGGAAAGGATGAAAAGCGGGACTTAGAAAACATTAGTTTGGACTCCTTTTTAAACAGACTAGCTGGTTTCATCTCAGCATGTCCTCCTGTCTTTGGCAGAGTTGGCGCATTTCTCGTGATTTGGAGTCTGCTACAGCAGCAGGAAGGGGCAGCAATTTTGTCAGCATGGATATCAAAGCCAAAGTGCTGCCCCACGGATGGATGTTGCTTTCTTCAAAGCATTTCTGGCCTAGAGTTGTAGTGAACTGACACTGGTGTCTTCCCAAATGGCGTTACTATTTTCTTTGTTCAGGAATCACCTTTTTTCTTTTCTTCCCCTCATCTGGGGAGAGCTCCAATGCAAATGCCTCCTGCAGCCAACTCCTGTCACTGTAGACTGACAAAGGAGATCTTGCAACGGAGAGAGACTCCCTAGAGCTGCTGTGGGGAACTGAAGGGGGAAGCTTTGTCCCTTAGTCTTGAAATCTTGTTGGGGAGCTGCTTGTGCTCTGGGGCACGGACACCAATGATGTTTATGCAAGCCTTGCAGGTTCATTCCTGAGCTTCCTGACACAGCACAGAGACTTTGGGGTTGTCATATTGGCAAACCAATTTCAGTCTCGTCACTTCTTGAAATGCTTCAATTATCCTTTTTTTTGCTTTTCTGCAGAAATATTGTCATCATCTATTCCTTCCAGAGGGTCTTTTCCTACTTTTTGGAGAATTCCCTTTTCTGCCCTCCCAGATCAGGCCAATTCCCAGGGCTCCTTCCCAAACTGAGGTGCAGCCCATGGCCTCCACTCTCCAGCTGGAACAGAAGGAAGCACAGAGTTTGTTGTTGTGGGAGAGGAGCTTCTCGTTCCTGCCTGCTTTCCCTTGGGGACATGTTGGTGTGTTCTCATTTGATAAAGGCAGGTTTAAACTCTGAAGCAGTTGTGTTTCAAACTGCTCCCTCCTCGAGCTCTTCTGCGGGTATTGTTGGACAAAACAATCTTGGTGGGAGCTCCCTGTGGCAGCTTAAGGAAGGAGGTTGATATTTCAGGGTTGTGACTGCTGAAAGCAGCTGGTTTTTGGAGGTGTCCAGAATTGGGAGTGGCTCCTTTTCTCACCCTCCTGCAGAAAAGGAAGTTGCAAAGTGGGAATTTCATTTGCAGAGATGGCCGCCAGGGGTGTTTGCCAAGAGATGGGCTGGCAGAGAGGCAGGTCTCCTGCTAAACTGGCTGTGTGTTTGTTTTGATATTGGGGAGGGTCAGAGATGCAGACACAGACACCAGCTGAAGGAACAGTGTAATTTACTGTAATGCAAAAGTGCAAAGAAGAGTCAGAAAAGAATAAGCTAAGCAATGAACCTCAGCATTCTTACAAAAGGGTGCCTCTGGTGATTAAGGAAGATACATCCCCAGGTACCCCGATGGTTTCCCCTTCATCCAGAGCTGCACATCAGCTGGGGGAAGCTGTCCCAGCCAAGCCCTGCAGAGCTACGGCTGGGAACTGGGAAATGCTGCGGTGCCTCCACCTTTGCCGGCCACGAGGCTCCCGAGTGCGCTGTGAGAGTAGCCCGGCTCTGATCGTGCTGGATGAGCAATGTGCCAGAGCTTCTGCTGGGGCACAGCTGGTTTCATTCTCCTCTTGGTCTTCTCCTCAAGCCTGCCCAGGGCTCAAGGAGGAACCAAGGCCAGGTGTGGCCTTGTCCATTTTCCTCATGCAGAAAGATGCAGACATGCTTCACCAGTGAATGGAGGCAACAATATTTTTGACAGTAATACTTGGTTAAGGAGCAGATGCATAGAACATTGGGTTGGAAAGATCATCTAGCGGGCAGCTTTGGCTCAGGTCCTGTTGTGGAGGCTTCAGTCAGGGTCTAGTGTTCAGGCCTTAGTCCTTTGGTATTTTGCGGTGCACATCAATGCTGTGCAGAGCTGGAAACAAACAAGTCTGTCTTTAGCACATTTGAGACAGGGAACAGGATTAGCCCTGCAAGGCCAGGCTAGGGCCAAGAGCAGAAGGCCAGCACCCTGCTTTTGCCCATAGGCAGCCCTGCAGAGCAAGCAGCCACTCCTGCCCAGGGGCTGAGGTGCCCAAAGCTGCCTCCCCGCTGTGCAGCTCTGCAGAGCCCGCGGAGCGCAGGGTCCTGGGCAGCCAGGGCAGCCCGGCTGCCTTGGAGCACAAGGAGTGGCCCAGAGAGAAGCTGCTGCCCTTTGCTTTGGAACTGTTCCTCAGAGTCTTGTCATTATTCCACAGTGTCTGATGTGTTTTCTTTTCCTCTCTCAAATCTAACAGAGCTTTTTGAGAAAATTGACTGAAGTGGCTTCTGCTGCTGGTGGTGGTGCTTTTGTCTGCAGGTGAGGGCAGGTGATTTGAACCAAGGATGGAGTCCATTGTTAACATCCCAGCTTTGCCAAGTCAAGAAAACCATTCACAATTGGGCAGCCAGTGCTAAGCAATTTTCCTACTTTTGGAAAGCTCCCATCTTAGGAAATCCAAGAGCCACCTTAAGAAGTTCAAGAGATTTTCCTCCATGTGGATACAAGCAGTACCATGTTGCCAGTGTTTTCCACCCCGTTGCTGTGTCCTTGGTGATTTTAAGACTTCCTCAGTGCCCAGTGAGAATGAAATGACCTGTGATCATGTGATTTGAGAGCTCTGTGTTGTTTGTTGGCACATGAGTGTTCATGACAAGCTGGACACACCAGTCGTGGCTCTGTTGAGTTAAATTCATCCCAATTTTGTGCAAACAGCAGCCCCGAGATGCTGAGAAGAGCAAGCGCAGTGGCTGGGTGTGCATGCAGACGCCTGGGGGCTGACTGCTGTGTGGGCAGAAGGTTTTGCACTGTTGTAATTCTTCACTCTCCCAAGCTGGAGGAAGAAATCAAATCTTTTTTAAATTAAAATATAGAAATCTATATGAAATGAAAAAATATCAAAATGAATGAAATATTACCTGTTAATTTATCATGGATGTAATTTCACATCTATATACTATTGCCGGCCGGGGGTCTCTGTACAAATCATGAACGGGACGGGACTGCTGAGGAACGCGCCTCGAGCTGTTTGTTTTCCAGCATCAGTCTCATTACTTGGTTATGACTATGGGAAGATGCCACCAGCTGACATCTGTGGCAGCAGGCAAAGAACTTAATGGCACAGCTTACTTGAAAAATTTTTTGAGCAAGCTCACAAAGCAGAAGCATATTGACAGTAGTTCTATCCAACCACTATAAGCACACGTACCTTTTGTTAAAACTGTGCTTGCTTCTTTTGAATACAATACCTGCTTGCAAGCCTTAAAACACAATGCACTGAGCTCCATTATTAAACTGAGGAGTTCCTAATATCTTGCCTGAGATACTTTTTTGAAGGTTAGTGAGTTATTGTAGCCAAGCACTAACACACAGGCCATTTTTCTATTTCTCCTTACTTTTCTACTTCTAAAACTCTTGTGCTGACAAATCCTATGGCTGCTGCTTAGCTCCAACGGCAGTTCTGCTTTCTCTGAGGTCTGCCTTTTGTAGCTTTCCCAAAACCCCCTGATTTGAAGGATTCCCACAATTCCCCCTCTCAGTACAACTAAACAGAAACCTTTGTATCCATGTCATTTATTAACTACCTTGCATTTTATAGCTTTACTATAGTATACCTGCTTATTACTTGCTTAAAGCATCCTTTTTGCTCGCATTAAGCCTTGCTATATTCCAACACAGCAATTTTAATGCTGTGAAAGTCCAGTCAGTTCAAAGGGCAAAAGTCATGTCTGATAGCAATTACAAGTCATTGTTCCAAAAAAGTCTCGCCTGTTCTAAGGTCTTAATTCAAAACCTCCCTCCATGTCTAGACCTTCATCCACCATCTGTGTGAGATTTTGAGAGTTCTCTGTGAATCCATTTCCTACCTCTCTCCCCTGTGTGATAAAAACTTCTTTGATAGTTTTGCCCATCATTTGTCACACACACCAATGTATGCAAGGTATTACTACTAGTACCACTACCAAAACACCCAATCCATCGAGACCTATTCTACAAAGTTCCCTTTGGCCAAGGTGCAAAGTTCCATCCTTGGAACAAATCATTTAACCATGACCCACCATCTTCTTTTTTTGGAGCTGTCAAATCTTTCAGCTTTTGTATGCTTCTCTGGATGGATTCAGAGTGATCAGACAGGTTCATACAACACAATCCTTCAAATTCCTCACAACCATGTCCATGTGCCAGTAAAAGAAAATCAATTGCTGCTCTGTTCTGTAAGGTTGCATGTCTGACAACACTAACATCAGTCATCATGTCACTAATTGCAATGCAAGTAGCACTGTCTTCTTTCTCCAGCCAGCAACCCCAATCGCTATAATGGTTTCAATGCCTCACCCGAGGCAAGTGGATGCAGAAATTAATTTGATGTAACTCATTTTGCAGGGCCCTAGGGTCTGAAATTGCTATTACACTTTTTTTTATAATGATGGGCAAATCTTTTTTCTCTGTGTTTTCTCTTGATGGCTTTTTAAATGATAAGTGCTATCACAGTGAGTTGTCTGATGCTACATGGGCCGCCTTTAATTTTTGAGGAATTCCCTGTCAGGCTCTACCTCCACAAATGAGCCAATATTCTGTTACTAATTGTCGTGGGGACTCATCTAGGTCATCTACTTGTCAGCAGTTTCACCCTTAGGGGACACTGGGGTAGTACAATTTCACCACAAACTTGAGTATCTGTCCACAGGATGATGGGGAGTAACATTTAACTGTGGATCTCCCTGGTACTGAAACTCAGCACAAAATTCCATTAGAAATGAGCCAAGAATTCCAATTCTTGAGGTTCAGAAGGTGCTCTAAGAAGATCGGGGGCCCAATGATGCCAGCTGGTTATGGGATTGGTCTCGTTGGCAGCCTCACACCAATACTTGTCACGATTGGGTATTGGCCATTCCTTGGCTGGCACTGGCACACCGACCAAACAGGTCACCAAGGGTTTGTCTGGGCTCAATTGGTCAAACATATGGTGTCTGAGCCTGCTGACTCGGCTAAAGCAAGGCAAACATTCATTTTTGGTTGATCTACACGCATATATGCACTGCAAAAGCAAGCAAGCAAAACCAGCAAGCGCCAGTATATCATTTGATCAAACTCCATGTTTCTGTTCAGCTGCTTTTTGGCAAAAGATTCCCCATCTCTTTCAGTTCTCAAGCAAATCTTTTAGCACTTGTTCAGGGACTGGCCAACTATAGGGCACTAAACTGTCCCTCTGACCTTCAGTTTTTACAAATTTGGATATCTTAGAATTCTTTTGAACAAAACAGACACCATGCTTTTGCTGAAAGAGCTCTATGATACAAACCATTTTCACAGTCCAAAGATCAACAATGAAACTCAAGATTTGTAGCTTTCACAGGTTGAACAGGGAACGTCTGCCATGAACCGTAGTTTCTCCGTGCGGCTCACGTCTGCGTGCTCATTTCCCTGCTGGTGGAATTGTCGCTGCGCTCTTGTGTACGAGACGGTTTCACGTCCTTGGCGGGGACCCACTTAGGTCTGGCACCTGTGCAAATAAATACAAGCATACCCTTTGCCCCAAGTGATTAGTGCAAATGGTCCTTCAATTTCTCCTAACTCAAGGTTTCTAATCAAAACTGGAGGATTTTCTTTCAGTTTTGCCTGTGTGCTGTTTGAAAAGTGCCTCAAAATTGGAGGATTAGGTCCTACAAAAGATCTATTCAAAATATAAAGACATCTAAAGCTTTGTTCTACCTTATCAGAGGTGTTGCTTGGGGAACTCCCACTTTTGTTGACCTAGAATGGGTTTTAGAGTGTGGTGCATCCTTTCAACTATTGCCTGACCTGTGTGGGCATAGGGATTTCCAAAAGTGTGGCAAACATTCCAGTCCATCAGAAATGTCGCCACTTTTTGAGCTCTGCATGTGTGGCCATTTGTCGGTTTTTGCCTCATGGTGGATCAGTTTGGCGAGCTCTGGACCCCAGTGACACTGACAAGGACAAAAGCAAAAGACGAGAGGCACTCTTTCTTCTCGGGACCAAAGTCCCACAGCTTTAATGGAGAACAACTCCAGGAGAGAAAGGAAGCATCCAGGAGAGGAAAGAAGATGTCCAGGAGAGGAATGAGAGCGTTCACCTCGTGGCAGGAGATTTTAAACCCTGGGGGAGGGAGGGCGGTAGAAAGGAACTACCATAGGTCAACATATGTAAATCACTACACTGTAGTTTTCTGCATAAATTGCTGCACTTGTTGCAAACAAAATCCTAAAATCTCCCCAAACACAACCATACAGTCCCAAATGATCACAATGAGGGAGAAAAACCACTCAACCCCCCTGTATACCCAGGCACCAGGTGTCACAAGGAGTACAAGCCCCTGCAATTACAAAGTCCACACACACAAGCTCACTGGGAAAGGAGTATCTCTTTATGAGGGGACAGAGTGCTCGCTTTTCTCAACACAACACACACCATAAATCACAACAGCATCCACCTACATCATCTTCCTTAAACATTCACACACTGAAAACACAACCACAATTACGACACACAGGAAAAATTGCAGCAACAAAACAGCATTTGCTCAATTCACCCCCAGAATTGCTAGCAGGTCCTTCTTGATACAGCAAATCCTTTCTGCCGGCAGCCAGACCCAAACTCAAACTGTACAGGTGTACGTTGTGCGCAGGACATCTCTGTGTGACTTAGGAACAGCCCTTCCCCTGCGTTTGCCTTACGGGTTACTTTATACAGAGTTAAACATTCCCTTTCTCCACAGTCCCAGCAGTCTTGTCTGTCCCCCACGAGGAACAGCCCAGACCCGAGGTGCCTCCAGGAAAGGAATGTCCTGGCAGCACCCAGAGACGACCACAGTGCGGTTGCTCTCGCTGGAGCAGAGAAGCGCTCCTGCCGCGGTCACTACAGGTCACCTGAAGCGTGTATTCAGCAGAACTGATCATGAGGTGAATGAGAAAGGAACAGTTCATGTTCCTGGTGTTTAAGCATTGTAGAGGAAGCTGTGAGCTTGGCCAGTGGCAATACAGTGTAGAGGGCCAGCTAGGAAGGCTGAAAAAGAAAACGATATTCATGCTTGCAAAAAAAAAATCAATGGCACAAGTGGTAATTTATTAATTTCCATCTCAGAGCTTTGAAGAACTAGAAATCAAGATTTACAGAGAGAACGTTGTTTCCTACAGCATAGAGGGTGGAGCATTTAACTGAGAGCAAATTCCTGTACAGTTGAATTACACCACTGAATTTAGGTCACAGTACCTTAGAACTCTATTCCTAACAACTCTTGTAATATCTACATAAAAGATGCAGTTGCAGAACAGGAAGGTCATCTTGCAATGGTGCCTGCAGTATCTGGAGTGAAATGGGCACCTTTGTGGCTGGGGAGCTGCATGGGCCAAAAGGAGCCAGGGGTGCTGGTGGCCTTGAGCAGCTGAAGATGAGGCAGCGTGTGGCCAGGGGGCCAAGAAGGTCAAGGGCATGGTGGCTGTGCCAGCAGCAGTGGGGCAGCACGAGCAGGGCAGTGAGCGTGGCCCTGTGTTGGGCAGCGCTGCAGCCACAACTGGAGTGCTGTGTGCACTTGTGGGCCCTGGGGAGCAGAAAGTCATGGAGGGGCTGCAGCGTGTGCACAGAAGGACAGGGGAGCTGGGCAAGGGGTGCAGCACAAGGCCAGGGAGGAGGTGCCGAGGGAGCTTTAGCCTGGACAATGGGAGGCTCTTGAGGGGTCTTCAGCATCTCCGCAATGCATCCAAATATTTAGCCATGTTAAGACTGGACTTTCCCTCTGTTTTCGTTAGTTTGTACTTTACTTGGAGGAGGAGACCTATTCATTTTCTCTTTCTCCCAACTAAGGTTCTTTCCACAATTATTTCTTGCCCTGATACAGCACTGGGAATGGTTCTGCTCGAAGTATTTTTTCCAAGGTACCACTTCTAGGGAATGCAGTATTTTTGTGTGAGAACACATCATTCTGTGCCGGGACTTTGCTGCAGAAGGAGCTGTTGTGTTTCTAGGCCAGGCAGTATGGCCTTACAGATCACCTTAAAATGAGCAGTGCCTGTGCCTTTCTGCAGCCCTGGGAATCAATGTGTGTTGTGTTTGGGAATTGAGCAGGAGATCAATGCCCTTGCATTCCAGGTGCTTCTCAGAGATCACAGGAGTGGGAGGGGCTGGGCTGCAGTTTGGATTCCAGGCACTTCAGCACCATCAGTGTGCTCTTGTCCAAGACAAGACCTTGGCCGAGCACAGATGCACAAAGAGTGCAATTCCCAGTGCAGTGCTCTGGGTCTGATTGCATTCCATAAGGACCCACATGCTCCAGATGCCCCAAGAGTGTGGGTTACTGAAGCAACAGGTAACCAATCTCAGGACTGCAGCTGATCATGTCAATGGCCACCAAGTCTTGATCTGTGCAGCAACAGAGGACAGTAAAGAGAGATCATAGTAGTGAGATCTATCTCTCTATGTTTCTTCCTATCTATCTATCTATCTATCTATCTATCTATGTAACATTTACATAATTGAATCTTCCTGGCTCAAGTCCAAGGCAGTTGGAGGTGCAAAGCTCACCTAAAGCCGCATCCCTTTCAGGAGAGGATTAGAGACATGTTCCCTCAACTGATTCTGAGCAGGCAGAGATGTTTCCCCCTCCAGATCTGGTGGTTTTTTCCCCCAGAGTTGTATTCCTCCTCCAGCCTCTTGTGCCCTGAAGTCCCCAGTTAATTCTTTAAATTTCCGCCTCTCCTAGAGAGGTGGAACAATTCCATGTTTAGGTGGTGTTTGGTGACTCTGGTCATACGTGCCATGCATTACATGACGCATGGTTTCCTTCACTGGCATCCCCAGGCCTGTGTAAGTGCATTCGTGCATGGGGCCTTAGGGGAGTCTCTGTTTCTGCTGGTCAGAATTCTCAGTTGACAAAAGAGGGAGAAGAAACACCTTGGTCCTCCTGCATATACTGAGGTGGCCATAGAGGCTCTGTGACCTCCATCAGAGATCTTTGCACACATCGTCATCTCCTGAATGACCAGGTTTTCTAACAAGAGTGTGGATGTCAGAAAGGCAGGAAGGCTGGTGCAGGCCTGAAGAGAACTCCAGAAGTTTCACTCACAAGGAGGGAGCTCACCCAGGAAGCCACCTGCAGAGCCCGGATGGAGCTGTGGGACAGGGCAGGATGTCAGTCACTACTGAAAGACAAACAGGACATGGCAGAAGCAGAGGGAGGCCCTCACCAGACCCTTGAGAAATGCCACACCTTCCCTGTCAGCTGCCTGAGAGGCTCTTGCAGCTTCAGTCCCAGATGGCCCCTGAATGTAGGGCCAGGGTCACTCTGGAATCTGTGCCTTCCCTCAAACAGAGAATGACCCAGCAGAGCAGCAGCACAGTGCTTTGGGAACGTGTGAGCCCAGCAGTCTTTGAGTCTTGGCCCACAAAGGTCATATGGGAAGCTGAAACCCATCTTCTCTTGCTTTCTGTGCAGGTGCTTCTAGAGAGAGAGCAGGAGCAGACTGCTTCATCAGAGATGCCATGCCAGACTCAGGGAGAGCTGTTCCCAGCCCGAGAGCAGGAAGAGCAGCTCGGGCAGCAGGTGGAAGAGCCACAGGAGAAAGGCCAGGTAAGCCTGACTGGCCAGGGCACAGAGGGAAGGGCAGGAATAAGGGCATAAACCACAGCTCTTGGTTTATGCCCTGAGGAGGCCAGGAATCCCACAGGCACTGGAAGCACAGAGCCTTGGAATCTGCAGAGAAACGCCCTGGGACAGGAGGTTTGCAATGGAGGCATATGTGGGTAGGGAAGCAGAAAGAAGTGGCTGAATCAACGTGATTTTGAGGTTGCAAGAAAAAAAAAAAAGCTGAGCCTGATGTCAGCTCCCAGTCACTTGCTCTGCTTTTTTGTGTACAGAAGATCAAGGCAGAGCCACAAGCAGAGCTGCCTGAAGCTCAGAGTGACATGGCAGTGAAGGGGAGGAACAAGAAAGACATGAGAAGAATTCAAGAGAAGAATCTCCCTCAGCAGAGGGGCGATCAACACAACCAGGTGAATGAAAGAGTGGCAGCCACTCCTCTCATGAAACATCCTCTCACTTGTTTTTTAGAGAACATGAAGGAACAGCTTGATGCAGAGCTTCAGATAGCTCACAGTATGGTCAAGGCAAGGCAGAAGTGGCTGGAGGAAGAAATGAAAATCATCAGTCAGAAACTTAATGTCTTCTGTCAGTCTCTGAAAAACCAAGTGAGTGAAAGAGGGATGCAGCCACTGCAGTCACCAAAGTGGTGTTTTCTGCCCTTCTTGCCTTTCCACTCAGAGCAGCAGGGAGTAGGGTGGTGCCTCTGAGTGCCATCCTGCTTTAGTGTGTATCACAGTCACTCTGAAGGACATTCCCTGCTGTGCTGAATCTCAACTGCGGCCTGGACAGTGAAACTTGTCCTTTGGCCTTCTGGCCAGCAGTCATCCAAACTGATTCCTGCTGGCCTGTTCCTGCTCCCTCTGTTTCTGGAGGTATTTTTACAGTGGAATGCAGTGACCCAGATGGAGGATTGAAACAAGCTGTTTTATCCCCTGTCAATCTGTTCTTTCCCTTTCCTCACAGTCGATGACTCTTGGCTGACAGGGACAAGCTGCAGTGTCTGACTGCTTTGTTCTGTTTGACTTGAGCTGCAAGTGCTGACTTCTCACAGGGCAGCCTGCACAGACTTCCGAGAATGTCTGGCAGTGAAGGACCCCAAGTTAGGAGTGAGGCACAGGAACAGTGCCCACCAGAAAGTCTCCAGGTCCGGCACATCACGGGCTCTGAACTTGCTGCCGCAGCAGCATCACCTCGAGGAAGCTCTTCTGTGACACCTGGGAACTCGAGCTCGGGCAGTTTGTTCATCTCCCTGGAACAGCAGACTGAGGAGAAGTACCTGGAGATGCTGGGTACGTCTGGGCTCTTTCTTGTCTCAGGGACAGTGTGCTGTGTGCAGGTGCCAGCAGAGCTGTACCAAATGCTCCTCCTGAGTTTGGTGCCACAGGGCTATTTAGGACTCCCTAGAGGAAGCGCTGTGCTCCGAGGCAGCGAGAGAGCGCTCTGGGTGTTCCTGCTGCCTCTGAGGGCACCTTGGACTGGCTTGGGTTTGCCTGAGCTTCCCTCTCTGCTGAAGGCTGAAGCAGGGATTGTTCTTGCATCAGCAGAAGGCTGTGACCTAGCAAATGATCTAGAAGTGCTGTGTGCTAGTGGCCAAACTGAACAGAATTTTTAGCTTCCTAATTCTCCTTAGACTCTCGAATTCGAACCAGTCATCAGCGCAAAAAAACTTCAGAGAAATGGACTGGCTTTGGAGTTTTGTCTTTTTGGTTGGGGATTTTTTTTGGGGGGGTGGGTGTGGTAGACAGAGAGAGGCGCTGCAGAAGATCTCGCGATGTAACGGAAAGGCAAGACCCTCAGATCCCCTTAGATAAGACCATCTGCTTCCCATAGATAAGAAACTAACATAAGAAGGTAGCCTCCCTTAACCAAATTCTAGTAACTTTCCATCCCCTACCCAGTAACAGTCCACCTCTTACTAACCATAGATAGTAAAGACAGACCCATGCTGACGTAGAGACCCCTTAGACTATAAAAACCCAAGAGTAGAGATAATAAACACCTTTTGACCGTCCATCACATTGATGTCTGCGTGTGCCTTTAGCCCGAGTAGCCCTAGTTAGTAGGCCACCGTGCTGTTTGTCTGAACCAAGTCGCCTGCCTTGCTTCAGAAAGCAACAAACTGGTGCCGAACCCGGGACTGCTGCAGCCCCCGGGGTTCGGGAACTCTCCTGGCCAGAGATCAGCGGCTGTGGCAGCAGGTCTGACCGCAGCGGGAGGGACGCCTCCAGACCAGCGTGGACCATGGAAGCCATTGCGAAGGTCGTAACAGAGATGCATGCACAATGGGGTATAGAATGTAAATTTAGGGATTTATCTCTCGCATTGCCGAGACTGATTAAGCTTGGGGCTATTGAAAGCCCCGTGGACGTCCTACATTCGGACGTGTGGGATAATTGTACAAAAGCCCTGGCGGAGGACACCATGTCCTCGGGCTCAGGGAAAGCCCTAAAATCGTGGGGCAGGGTTGTCCAGGCTCTGCAAAAGGCTCGACAAGAGCAAGAAACCTGGATAGCCGCGCAAACTTGTTTATTAGCCGTGCCGCAGTTGGGGGTGGGCGCGGCGACACAAACCGCGGAGGGGCCTGACCCGGGCGGGCGCGCGGAGGCGCGAACGCCAGACCCCCCTCAGCGAGTGGATTCACCATCGGAGGGGGGGGAACACCCGCGGACGTTCTGGCGGGGGCTCGCGGAGGAGGCGCGGAACGCGGACGAATCGGCGGACCCCGTAGGGACCGATAAAAACGCCCCCCCACCATATGCGTTTGAAAATGGCGCCGAACCGCGTGGTCCGGGCGGAAAGGAGGAGGCGGGGGGCGGAAGCGCGGTCAGCCCGCTTAACAACGCATGCGCGGGAGAGCGGGGGGACGGGGCGGCCCCCGCGGAGGCGCGTAAGACCAATCAGAGCCCTCAGTTCACATTAGGTCCTTATAGGGCAAGGACCTCCCCCAGCAGGAGGCGGGGGAACCCCAGGGAGAGGGAACGGCCCGACCCCCGCAGGAGGGGGCGGGGTCGGAGTCCGGGAAAAAGGCAGAGCAGCCCGGAAGCGTCTCTTTATTCAACTTCCGGCTTGGACTCGGGCTCGAGCTCCGAGCCCGAGATAGGATCGGAGGATTCCGATCTGGATTACGGCTTTAACAGAGAGGGAGCAGCGGCATGTAAGGTCACTAGCCACAGTGCTCCTGCTTGGGTGAAGGGGTTACCAGAGAAAAACCGAACCCCGCTCACAAACTGGCGGAAAATAAAAATGGCTTGCGCGGAATGGGCTCCGTCTGCCACTTTAGTGTTCCCGGTGCGTGTGGGGGGGGCAGGCGGAAACCAAAGGACTTATTCACCAGTCAATCCGAAAGATGTGCAGGCAATTGTTAAAGCGATTGCGGATAAGGGAATTAATTCTGCCATGGTTTGCACACTTATTGACGGCCTTTTTGGTGGGGACGATATGCTTCCCTTCGATATTAAGCAGACATGTAGAATGATATTCGATGGTGCAGGGATGATCGTTTTCAAACAAGAATGGGAGGATAATTGCATGAAACAGCTAGCCTTGGTAACAGGGGCAGACCATCCACTGCACGGTTCCAGCATACAGAGGCTTATGGGCACAGACCCCACTATGATCACCCCCCAGCAACAGGCTGAGGGCCTGCGAGCCCATGAGGTCATGACAACGACCCGAGCTGCCCGAGAAGCCATCCGTGACGCTTCTAAAGTGGTAGCCAAACCCTCTCCATGGTCTTCCATAAAACAGGGTGAGAGTGAGAGCTTCACTCAATTCGTGGACAAGCTCCAGGCTGCATTAGATTCCTCTGCGTTACCTTCAGAGGCAAAGGGTCCCGTGCTGGCAGAGTGCTTACGCCAGCAA
Source organism: Melozone crissalis (assembly GCF_028551555.1). Taxonomy (NCBI): domain Eukaryota; kingdom Metazoa; phylum Chordata; class Aves; order Passeriformes; family Passerellidae; genus Melozone; species Melozone crissalis. The sequence goes on along the minus strand of NW_026535783.1, from coordinate 11,713,300 downwards.
TGCAACTCAGCCACTAAGGACATTTTAAGATCACTGCCACAGGGGTCTAATATAGCTGCCATGATCAGACACGTTGCAAAGGAGGAACACCTAGCTCCCATCCAAGCAGCAGTTCAAACTGCAATAACCAGCGTGATGGCATGCCTTAAGTGCGGCCAGGCAGGCCACTTGGCAGCAAACTGCCCCCAGTCAAGGCGCCTATCAGCAGCTGCTCCACCACGCCAAGCGGGAGGCAGGGGACCGTGCTGGGGGTGTGGAAGGAAGGGGCACTTAGCTAAGGAATGCAGATCCAGGCCCCAGGGAAACGGGAGAGGGAGGGGGTGGCCGGGCCGTGTTCAGCCCCCTCCCACCTGGAATATGCAGCGGCCCAGCTACAGCAACCCCCAGTGGGGCAGGGGACTCTCATACCCTATGCCCCCACAGGGAGCAGTCACCTTTGCATCCCCCCCAGCAATACAATGGCAGAGTTGTGCAGCACCCTCAATACCTTCGCACCCCCCACCACCACAACCCGCACCGGAGTCACAGGACCAGCAGGGGACGCCCCAGAGCGGGATCCCTGGGTGGCCTTGGTCAGGAAAATAGGGAAGGAGCCCTTGATGGTGTGGGGGACATGCCGCCTTTACGGCAGCCAAGATCCTCACGTCATAGGGCTTCAGTTTTGGGCGGACACGGGATCAGACTGCACGATTATTCCCCAAACGCATTGGCCCGGACATTGGCAATTCAAAGAAGTCCCCCCAGTGAACGGAGTGGGGGGGCAGTCCCGGGCATGGAAAAGCACCCAGCTGGTGGCTATAACACTTCACACAAAAAAGGGACCAGAACAGACAGTAGCAATCTACCCCTACATTTTGCAGAATTCTCCACCCCTGTTAGGAAGGGATGTTCTCTCCTTGCTAGGATTTCGGATCACAAATTTATCCTGAGGGCCACTGCCGTACACCCTCCGCTGCCAATCAAATTGACTTGGAAATCATCAGACCCTGTATGGGTTCAGCAGTGGCCCCTGACAGAGCCTCGAATGGCAGCCTTGCTGGAACTGGTCGATCGAGAACTGCACAAGGGTCACATAGAACCCTCCACCAGCCCATGGAACACCCCGGTATTCGTGGTCCTCAAAAGGTCCGGACAAGGCTATCGTCTCGTCCACGACTTGAGAGAAGTGAACAAGACTATCAGACCCATGGGTCCAGTCCAGACACTGCTTCCCGCGAACTCAGCCATCCGCACAGGATAGCCATGTGCAGTACTGGACATCAAGGACTGCTTCTTTTCAATACCCCTGCACCCTGAGGACAGAGAACGATTCGCCTTTTCCGTGGCATTTCGGAACGGCGAGCGGCCCAACCTTCGCTTCCAATGGAGAGTACTTCCGCAAGGCCTGGTCGACAGTCCCACTATATGCCAAATCACCGTGGACAAAGCACTGACACCAGTCCGACACTCCTACCCCACCGCAACCATCATCCAGTACATGGACGACATCCTGGTCGCAGCACCATCGACAAGCCAAGTGGATCACCTGGTGTCCACAGTCACGGAAACCCTTCAGGCCAACGGCTTCGAGATCGCGAGCGCAAAGATCAAGAGAGGACCCTGTGTGACCTTCCTGGGAGTAGGCATCACGAGCTCCTACGTGACACCCCCCGAGATGAAGATCAACCGAGACATCGAGACGCTCCATGACGTGCAACGCCTGGTGGGATCGCTGCAGTGGCTTCGCAACATCGTCCTGATTCCTCCCGAGGTCATGGACCCTCTGTATGACCTCCTGAAAGGAAAGAACCCCTGGGATCCAAAGGAGCTGACACCGCAAGCAACGAGCTCCCTCGACTTCATCGAAAACCAAATGGCCACTGGCACGCTTGCCAGGTGGAACCCAGCCATGCCACTGGACCTGTACGTCCACTTTACACCGAAGGGGGGAGTGGGAGCACTGGCCCAAGGACTTGCAGAAAAGGCCCGACCGATCAAATGGGTGGTCCTCGGAAGACCCGCTCGTGCATTTTCCCCAGGAATCGAGTGCATCGCCAACCTCATCATGAAAGGCAGGAGACTCGCCTTGAAACACCTAGGGACAGAGCCGACAAGCATCCACCTTCCGTTTTGCATGCAGCCGACCACAGAGTCAGCCACAATATCGGAGTACCTGGCCCTTGCTCTTTCCGGCTTCGGAGGAGAAATCTCCTACTCTTCCAAGCCACCCTGGACCAAGCTGCTGACCGTAGTCGACATGGACATGCCACCGAAGGTCAAGGACAGACCGCAGCCGGGACCAACGGTCTTCACAGACGCTTCCTCCACGACTTCAACCGCAGCAGCAGTGTGGCAGGCAGGAGAGCAATGGCACTGCGTCAAAGCGAGGGACCCCACACTGTCAGTGCAACAACTAGAGGCAGCAGCAGTGGTTTTGGCGTGCGGACTCTACCAAGACGAACACCTCAACATCGTAACGGACTCCATATTCGTGGCAAGGCTCAGCCTAGCCATGGCAGGACCAGGAGTGTCAACATCAGCAGCAGCCCTAATGCTGGAAGAAGCACTCTCCTCGCGACAGGGCACCATGTCAGTCATCCACATCAACAGCCATGACCCAGTCAAAGGTTACTTCCAGATCGGCAACGACAAAGCGGACGCCGCAGCGAAAGGCGTTTGGACCTTGCAAAGAGCCCGTCAACTGCACGAGTCGCTCCACATCGGAGTCAAAGCACTAGCAAAGAGATGCGGAATCTCGACAGCGGACGCCAAACATGTGGTAGCCACCTGCCCTCATTGTCAGAAGTCACCCCTTTGGTCCTACGGAGTCAACCCGAGAGGTCTCAAGCCCTCAGAAATCTGGCAGTCGGACTTCACGTGGTGCGAAATACTGAGGCCCCGAGCATGGCTTGCAGTGACAGTAGACACTTATAGCGGAGCGATCGTAGCTACACAGCACCCCAAAACCAACTCCAAAGCCACAATTCAGCACTGGCTGACAGCCATGGCTTGGCTAGGTATCCCCAAGCAGATCAAAACGGACAACGGCTCCAACTTCAAATCCAAACAAGTACAGGAATTCGCCTTGAAATGGGGTATCACGCTAGTGCACGGCATCCCCCATAACAGTACCGGACAGGCCATAGTAGAGAGAGCAAACCAGACCCTGAAAACCAAGATAGAAGTGTTGGCAAAAGCAGAGGGCTTTGCCAATGCCATTCCCCCAGGAGATCAGGCATGCATGCTGGCAACCGCCTTGCTGGCACTGAATAAATTCCCTAAGGGAGATGAAACAAACAGTCCTGTTCAAAAACACTGGGTCACTCGAACATTAGAAGAGGGCCCGCAGGTGGTAATCAGAAACGAGCTAGGCGAGTGGGAACCGGGTTGGAGGCTGATGCTCACAGGGCGAGGGTACGCAGCGGTCAAAAAGGACGGCAAAATCAGGTGGTGTCCACTTAAGTCGATTAAACCGGACCTTCAGGGCGAGCAGAATGAGACTGACGAGAATTGCGAGTATTTGTTTACAGGATCTGCTCGTGGGACGCCCTCGTGACGCGTACTTCCCAGTTCCGGACGAAAGCGACAGACCAGCAAGCCGCCAAGCAGCACCCGAGAGACCCGCACGGGTGAGACCCAAGCACCAAGGGTGTTTCTGTGCGATTTTGCTGTTGGGGCTTGTTGCCAGGGGGCAAGCCGGGGGGCTTGTTGCCAGGGGGCAAGCCAGCCCAGACCACTACCCCCATCAGCCCTTCAGGTGGGTCATGCGATACCTTAGTAGGGGCAAAGCGCTCAGACAAATCACCACACCGAACACCCCATCCTTCGTGCTCCGCATCACCGACCTGTTTCCAGGACAGCCAAAGGTACACCCCTATTCCCCACACGTCACACACTTGTACCTATCCTACTGGTGCCCAGCTTCAAACCCTGGGAAAAGCTACTGCAATCACCCAGGGTGGGGATACTTTGGGCACTGGGGCTGCGAAACCATAGTTACAGATGCCAGGCCATCGGGGCCTGGGTGGGATCCACAAGAGCCAGACAAATTCTTACAGTTCACCTGGGCACCCATCGGTTGCAAAATACCCTTCTTCTTTCATGGGAACTTCCATCGAAACCAACATAAAGTCCCTAGATTTCGGGCATGCACTGAGTACAACATGACGGTCTTGCAGCCAGATCACCCTAGCTGGGCCACAGGCAGAACGTGGACAGTAGTCCTTCAAGGGTCAAAAGAGAGGGCGAACGTGCAAATTATCAGGCTCCAACCGTCAGCACCCCGAGCAGTCGGACCCAACAAAGCGATTAAAAGCGTGCCGAAAGGGAGAAACGTAACCTACCCCAAAACCTTACCCACAGGGGTCAGCAAAGTCCCAACCGGTCAAGCGGAAACCTTTCAGATGAGCCGCTTAACCGAGTCAGACTCAGACCCAATCCTTCGTATGTTAGAAGTTACCTTTGTATCCCTGAACGAATCCAACCCTAACCTAACCGAATCCTGCTGGCTTTGTTACGATGTCAAACCTCCCTATTTCGAAGGAGTCGCCTTAAACACTCCCTTCAGGTATTCCTCAGCCAACGCCCCTCACCAGTGCAGATGGGACACCCCTCGCAAGGGAATCACCCTGAGTCAAGTCACAGGCCGAGGTAGATGCTTTGGCAATGCAACCCTAGCTAGGCGGAAAGGCAACGTCTGCACCAAAATCGTCAAGCCTAACAGGAAAAACAATAAATGGGCAGTCCCAGCCGCATCCGGGATGTGGGTTTGCCAGCGATCCGGAGTGAGTCCTTGTGTGTTCCTTCCCAAATTCAATGACTCTAACGACTTCTGTGTCCAAGTTCTGATTGCTCCTAGGATCCTGTACCACTCAGACGAAGAAATGTACCATCTTCTTGAGGGACCCGGCCGGATCCACAAAAGAGAAATATTGACAGGTATAACTATCGCAATGCTGCTGGGTCTGGGAGCAGCCGGAACGGCCACAGGAGTCTCAGCCCTAGCGACCCAGCACCAAGGACTGTCCCAGCTGCAAGCAACGATTGACGAGGACCTGCAAAGGATCGAGAAATCCATCTCCTTTCTAGAGAAGTCGGTCTCCTCACTCTCGGAAGTGGTCTTGCAGAACAGGCGAGGCCTGGACCTCCTGTTCATGCAGCAAGGGGGCCTGTGCGCCGCCTTGAAAGAGGAGTGCTGTTTCTACGCAGACCACACGGGAGTCGTGAAGGACTCCATGGCAGAACTCCGGAACCGACTGGCTCAGAGACAGAAAGACAGGGAGGCCCAACAGGGCTGGTACGAGTCCTAGTTCAATCAATCACCTTAGCTAACCACTCTGATTTCTGTCCTGATAGGTCCATTAGCGATGCTGTTTCTAACAGTCACCTTCGGACCATGCCTGCTGAACAAGCTAGTCTCGTTCGTTCAGACCCGCCTGAAACGGACCAACATCCTGTTCTTAAGCCGACGACAATTGCTGTGAATTCAACCAGAGAATTCAACCAGAGAATTCAACCAGGGAACACCGTCAGTCACAAGATCCTCCAAACTTGTCTGACAAAAGCTTACTCAAGACTCCCAAGACCCTTTTCCCTTGTCAAGCTACAACCTTACACCTCATTTAAGTACCTATGTGCATGACTACCTCATTCATTTGTGAAAAGGGGGGGGGAGATGTGGTAGACAGAGAGAGGCGCTGCAGAAGATCTCGCGATGTAACGGAAAGGCAGGACCCTCAGATCCCCTTAGATAAGACCATCTGCTTCCCATAGATAAGAAACTAACATAAGAAGGTAGCCTCCCTTAACCAAATTCCAGTAACTTTCCATCCCCTACCCAGTAACAGTCCACCTCTTACTAACCATAGATAGTAAAGACAGACCCATGCTGACGTAGAGACCCCTTAGACTATAAAAACCCAAGAGATGAGATAATAAACGCCTTTTGACCGTCCATCACATTGATGTCTGCGTGTGCCATTAGCCCGAGTAGCCCTAGTGAGTAGGCCACCGTGCTGTTCGTCTCAACCAAGTCGCCTGCCTTGCTTCAGAAAGCAACAGGTGGGGGGGAGGGTGGGGTTGTTTTTGTGCTGTTTATTTTTGGTGAGGTTTTTTTGCTGTGTTTTTCTCCATCCTGAAGGAGCCCTTCTGCCCCACGTCTTACTGATGTCATTTTTATGACTGTTACCACTACTACATCTGCAGTTTATTTTCATGAGAATGCTATAGTTTTGTCAAAAAAAGAATACTATCTTTTTTGTCAATAAGAACTACTTAGAAAGAACTTCAGGTTAAAGGACAAATAGAGAGCACGAGGTGTTTTCCATGTGCTCCCAAAGAAAAAAGCTGGATCTTTATAACAACTTTTATTTAATCTTCTAGTTTTATCCTTCTCAAGGTGTGTCCAAGAGACACATCCAAGTGGCAAGATCAGATAAAACTGTACTGCAGGCATTTCTCAGGAGAAAGCCTCCAGCCCAGTCATGGTATATTCCTGAGATTCATGGCACTTTTCCATACCCGATTCCCACTCTTTGCCACGACTGTTAAAATCCTACCCATTGGCCCAAGCCCTGCTCAGATCAGTCTCTAAGAAAACACATCAAGTCCTTTGTGATTCTGCAGCACAACCCAATGAATCTGCTTCTTGCCCATAACAGCTGCCAGTGCTGTGCTCTCAGATAAGACCTGGTAGAGTTGAGAAGAGAGCCCAGTGGATTCTGTGTCTACCATCACCTGTTGGGACAAAAAGGGCACGGATTCCCACCTCGGTGAGGCTGATCTCAAAGCCCATCCTGTTGTGTCCTGAATGGGGGCAAAAGCTTGTACGGGGCTCAGGCTCACTCTGGCTTCTTCCCATCAGTGCCTGTCAGTGCTCATGCTTGGGCTTTGCCAGCCTTGTTGTGGTCGCTGCCCTGCCCCTGGGGGCTGGAGGGACTGCAGAGGCTGGAGCCTCCCATGCATGGGAGGGTCCCGCTGCTGCCCAGCTGCTGCAGCGCGGAGCTGCCTGAGGCAGCAGCCCCTTCTCTGGGCCGGCTTCTGCCTCGCACGGCCTGGACTCACAAGAGGGTCAGCATTGCGGAGGTCAGGTATATATGGGAAATATATATCCAATTGTGTCAGGAACCCACGCATTACCGAGGAACCCATTTGCCGCGGCAACTACGTCCAGATACGGACAACACTGGATAAACCAGACCAATGAAGAGCCTTTTTTTTATATTTTCAGCACATCAGTCTCAGGACACTGTTAGACAATGGAGACAGGATGTTGCCAGCTCGCTGATCCACAGGGAATGCCAAGGAGGTGGAGCATTACAGCAAAGCATAAAACCATCTCAAGCCTAGATTTCAGCCAATCATACACAGAACAACACATATTGACAAGTATTCTATCCAATCTTATAAAACACACGTCATGGTAGTTAAAAGAAAGACTGGTTAATAAGAGACAAAGAACAGAGCTCTATTCATGCAACCTTTCTAAAGATATACATTAAATAACCTTTTTGCCAGCAATAAGCCAATTCTACAGAGGCCTATTGTTATTTGTCAGGTATGCTCTACTGTTTAGGAAACTTTTCTGCTGTATTTGCAATGCTAACAAAACTTCAGTCTGAGGCATATATTTTTTTAACCATTTCATAAAAACCCTCTACCTTTATGGATTCCAACAAGCATCTCCTCTGGGCAGCTCTCTGTGTCACAGGGGTGCCTGAGGAGCACTGCTGTCCTCTGTGCCTGTGCCCGCCGTGCTGAGTTGGGAAGATGGGGACGTGTGCGGTGCCGAGAGGGCGAGTGCAATGGGAGCGACTGATCCGCGCTGTCAGGGTGAAGAGAAGCGGCGTGGTTCTTCACGCGGGGCACGGGCAAGGGCGTCTTTGAGCTCAGCCTGCTCATAAAGGGTGAGGGTCCTGATGCTGAAAGCCCCGTCGCAATTGGTTCTGGCATGAGCTGCTCTGGTTTACAACTGGGAAGGCATTCTATTGGCAAACTGCTGAAAGCTGGAGAAAATGTCCTCCTCTCCTGGAAATGCACGGCCCTGTGCTTTGTTTCCTCTCAAGAGAACTCTTCAAAGAAATGTACAAAATCAGTCTCTGTGCCAGCCATCTGCACTGCAAGGCTGCCTGTCTTGTTACTGTCATTGTTGCTGTTGATGTTACCCAGCTGACCCCAAAGGGCTCAGAGCCCCCGACAGTGGGGCTGCCTTTTGTATCTCCTGGAAGCTGGGATCTCCGCTTAAAGTCAGTATCTTGCATTTGAGCCAGGGGAGAGATGGCTCTTGGTTCTGTCATCTGTGAGAAGAGAGGAGCGTGAGGGAGAGGCCATTTCCTATTATGTAGAACCACATTTCTTTTCACATCTACCACCACATCTTTGTAGGAATAATCAAAATATTTCATAGTGACAGAGGGGTTCTAAGTCACAGCCACCAAATTAAAATGGGACAATTCAACAGCACTCTAGATGGATATGAAGTTGATTTTCCTCCCTGGCTGCTATCAGCAAGCAAGGTTGTTTTGGCAAAACAGAGCTTTTAGTGCTTGAAAGCACGGAAATGGAATAGTTGGAAAGCAACAGCAATGCCATTGCTACTGTTGATGTAGGAAACTCAAAGTGGATCACAATCCCATCCAGGGCTGCAAAAGGGCAGGAAACGTTGTGCAGAAGCATCTTTGCTTGCTGGAAAAAGAGGAAAATCAACAGGCCTTCTCTTCCTAACAAAACAAGCCAACAAGCCACAAGATGGAATCGTCACCCACTCCACTGTGTAAAGGCTTTAGATGCAGTGAGGCATGTTTGGTGGTGAAACAGCCCTTGTGCTGAGCACTGTCATGCAGGGATTGATGAAAGTCTGTCTGAAGGTGCCTCAAGAGCCTCTCACTGTCGAGGTTAAAGCTCCCTCGGCACCTCTTCCCTGGCCTTGTGCTGCACCCCCTTGCCCAGCTCTCCTGTCCTTCTGTGCACACGCTGCAGCCCCTCCATGACTTTCTGCTCCCCAGGGCCCACAAGTGCACACAGCACTCCAGCTGTGGCCGCAGCGCTGCCCAGCACAGGGCCACGCTCACTGCCCTGCTCCTGCTGCCCCACTGCTGCTGGCACAGCCACCATGCCCTTGGCCTTCTTGGCCCCCTGGCCACACGCTGCCTCATCTTCAGCTGCTCAAGGCCGCCAGCACCCCTGGCTCCTTTTGGTCCACGCAGCTCCACAGCCACAAAGTTGCTCATCTGACTTCAGATACAGCAGGCACCATTGCAAGATGGCCTTCCTCTTCCGAGCAACACAAGTCAGCAGTCGAGGACTTGCAGCTTCACCCCCACTCTGGGCTCCAATGCACTTGCCCAAGTGGCAGACTTCAGCACAAAACTGATCAGCAGAAACTTTCCCCTACTGCTGTTTGCGCCTTCTCAAAAGCCAAAAGGCAGTTGGGCCAACAGTAACTCTACAAGTTAGAAACGACTCAATAAAAATGCAGAATACTTCCACAAGTTAAGGCAGTTAAGGCACCTTTCCAAAAGAGAAAACAAACCAACAAAACCTTTTGACCTTCAGCACTACCACTTGCGCCCTTGGACGTAACTCTGCAGAAGCCCAGAGATGGAGCTTCCCTGAGCCAAGCAGCCAGAAGCTCAGCTGCAGCCCCCAGCTCGGTGCTGCCTCAACAGGACAGGTCATAGGCCAATTTCCAACTGTCACTGCCTGCAGGAAAAGGCCGTGTCCTGCAGGACTCCAGCACTCAGCATCCTTGGCCAGACACAGCAAGTGCTGGCCGCTCAGAAACTTGCACCTCTGCCTTGCACTAAAGACAACACCTCCCACAACAGGCACTTACAGGTACAGAGTATTGTGGTGTGACCCCTCCATGGAGCTGGTGGACTCACCATCCCTGCAAGCCTTTGAGAAAAGACTGAATGTGACACTCGGTGCCATGCTTTAGTTGAGGTGTTAGGGCATGGCTTGGACTCGATCATCTTAAAAGCGTCTGTCTTCCAAGCCACTGATTCAGTGATTCTGTCACTGAGGGAGCTTTTCCTGCAGCCCTGGAAAAGGCTGTGGGGGCCCTTGGCCGAGGATGGGGATCAGGGATCCTGGAAAAGCAGCGAAGGGCTCAAGGCAAAGGCCGAGAGGGCAGAGCTGCCTGACCGCGGCCCAGAACCAGCCTCATGTCCTCCTCCTCAACCTGCGCCCTCGGCGCTGCCCTTTGCGGCGCCAGCGGCTCCTCTCGTTGCGGGGCTCCAGGCCGTGCTGGGGGCCGGGCTCCTCGTCTTCGGGAAGCGCCGGAGCCTCGGAGGCGAGCGGCTGCTGCTGTGGCCGGCAGGGGAGAGCTGCGGCTGCGGCCCCGGGCACAGCGAGCTGCCACTAAGGCCGGCTCCTGCCTCGGCTCCTGCTTCTGCTCTGGGCTCTGCTCCTGCCCTGTGCGCACAGACACGGCAGAGGGCTGCCCGGCAGCTCCGTGCCGCTCCGCAGTGGGCCCGGCCGGGCTGCTGCTCTCTGCGGCCTCTGCCCGCCGCTGCCGGCCCCGCTGCTGCCGGCCCCGCCGCGCCGCCGCCTGCCTCTGCCGCGGCCGGGCCCACACGAGAGGCAGCACATTGCGGCTGGCTTGGAAAAGCCCTGCCCGCAAAACACCTGCCACAGCCTAGGCCTCAGGGCACAGGCTGTTGGCGTCCTCGCAGCTGCGAGCCGGCCAGGGCCGCCTGCCGGCCTCGGCCACAGCTCCCGCCCGTGTCTCCATGGCCGCGGCTGCTCGGCATAGTGGGCTGAGCACAGCCAGCGCCAGCAGCAGCTCCTCACGGGCCCAGGCTCCTGGCGCTCCAAGCCCGCCCAACCCCGAATTCCAGCCCTGAGGGGTCTGGCGTCTCAATGCATCCCCTGGGGACAGCAGAGTCGGCCGCTGAGATCAGTCTATGGCGACACCACCAAGTGACCCATGGAAAATTCACCAAATCCTCCTCAGAGACAAGAAAAAACTCCCATGGTGCCTGACAGCCCGAAGCAACTGCCAATTACAGGTCATTCCATCCATGTAGTAAAATAGACTTTTGCATTAAAGCAAAAAAGAGTTAACCAAAAGGAGGCCAGGAACAAACAACAAATTATTTGAACTCATGCTTCTTGTGTCTGTTAAAAAGGCCAAGAAAATGCAGTCTTTGCTCTTCTGACACAGCCCTCTGTTCATGATGTGGGATAGTGAGCGATGATATGCAAGAGCTGATGGAAAGAACAGGGACAAGGACACAGCAGGCACAGCGCCAACCTGACAGAGGGATGATCTCTGGCACTGGAACTGAAGGAGAAGAGTTTGCAGGCAGGACAAAAAATGGCTCTTTGTTTCACCTCTTCTTTCAGTGCTGCTAAAAATGTAGCCTGGAGCAAGCTGGGACCACCAGAGCATGGAGCCCTTTCCAGGCAGAGCTGCATCTGCTGAAGGGGCAGAGGGAGCCCAGCAGGGATCAGACACAAAGCAGCAGGGGACTGAGGAGCCCCTGTGGTGGCAGTGAGCAGCCTCAGGCTCTGCTCACTGCTGGTGGCATTTTCTATTGAACCACCTCCAAGGACTTCTGCTTTGCTCTGTATTTTTAAGTGTTTTATCCCTTGCAGGTTTTTTTTTGTTTTGTTTTATTTTGTTTTGTTTTGTTTTTTGGGTGTCTTTTTGTTTGTTTGTTTTGGGGTTTTTTTTGCTCATGTCCTGTACCTTTATTTCTCCAAATTTTCCTACCCTGTCAGCAGCAGCCCCTGTTCAGAACTGGCTCTAAAATATCAGCAAAGAAGCTGGCAACAACAATGGGTGGAATGCTGTGACTCAGGAATACTTATGCAAAAGCCCTGCCAGTGCCTTATGATTTGTTAAGATCTCCTTTTCTGTGGAAAAGCTAGTGAGCAATGGAGGTTTTTTGCCTAAGAGCCCCTGAGAAGCAAATGTTGTACTGGGATTCTCATGAGTGTACCCGTTAACTTCATTGCAGCAAAACAGAAAGTAAGGTCAGGGTAGCAGAGCAGCTGGGAGCTGGTCACTCCCTGCAAAGGACTGGTGTAGGATGTGGGAACACCACATTCCAGGATGGGCCAGAAGGGTAAATGTGCTCAAAGCACTGCAGGTGAGGTTTGGGTTCACTCAGAGGGCAGTCAGAGCTGGTGAGCACTGGAAGATCCAGCCGCAGTCCCCATCCATGTCCCTTTCAGCGCTGGCTTTAGGGTGTCTGCAGCCTGGATCCAGAGCGCCCTGGGAGGCTCCTGTGGCTGCCTTTGCACCCAGGCTGAGGATGCCCAGGAGGCGCTGAGGCCGGCAGTGGGGACCAGGGCTGGGGCTTGTGGCCTGGCAGGTATGGCTCTGGGGGCTGTGACATGCCAGGGCACGGGTCACTGTCACTGCCCTCCAGAGCCCTGGCTAGCTCTGTGATGTTCCAGGGACAGTGGCAAGAATGAGGAACAGGTTAGGTTGGGGTTTTGCCTGAGCCAGAACCTCTAGGCCAGCTGCCCAGCAGTAGAGACCCCTGGAGGACCGAGTGAAGGAGGCAGAGACAGCTTTTCTACAGTGTAAAGTGCAGCTAATTAACAGGAGAGGCAGGGGAAAGATTAGCAGAAAAAACTCCCCTGAAGCCCTCCAGCACCCTTCTGCTCGGGCTTTTAAAGTCTTTCAAAACAGGGGGGTGGACACAATATAATAACCAAAAAGCGACTCTCGGGGTGTGGTTTTGAGGGCTACAACAAATCAGAACAAGGGGAGGAGAGGGGGTTGGGATAGGGATTGGATCTTGGGGTGAGGGACAGGGAACTTTCTGGAACAAAGGGTAGGCTTTGGGCTGATGGATGGGCCCAAGGGGCCGGGCTGTCTTGACAGACAGGGAAAAATCCGGGGAGGAGGGAGGGAATTCCTTGAGGGACACTTGGGTAGGAGGGCATAACACAGGGGAGAAACAAACTGCAATAAATCGGGGAACACTTGAAAGTACCGCAAGCTAACAGAACATTTGACTCGGAAACTAAGGCACTGCAACACAGAAATTCAGGGCTTCAGCAGCCGAGAGGTGGCACGATTGGAACCCGTAGCAGCTGGTGAAAGCCATCTCTGTCCTTCAGGTTCCTGCTGTGTGGGAAGGTGCTGCGAGTTGTGGTGGCTGCACTCCCCCTTTGCTGGGAGGATGATCTGTACCAGGGGAGAGCAGAAAGCTGCCGTGGTGAGCAGAACATGCTCAGAGCATTCCAGTTCAGAGAATGGCACTGCCCCTGAAGGGCAAAACGCTTGAAAGCATAGAATTCTGTGCAGAACCGTTGCACAAATTTTCTCTTCTAGAACATGCCCATTTTTGTATTCTGTAGATGAATACTCTGGGTTTTATAGAGTGCATGGGGTTTTTTCTTAAGGCTTTCGGGAGATCTCTCAAGTTTATTTCAATTTGCATTTTACATCCAGCAGGTATGCAGATTAATTTTTTTTTCACTGTAACTTTGTGCCCCAGCTCTGTTAGAGGACGTTCCCTGTCATTGGTGCAAGCAGCCGGAGAGATAAATACTGATTGATTTGGGGGCCACAGTCTTGGTAAATGCAGAGGTGGTTCAATAACGTGACATGAGGGAGTTCCCTCAGAGCAACTGGGATGCCTGAAAGAAGTGAACAGCTCACCACAGCCCGGCCCGCTCGGCTGCTTTTCCTTCTGACCGTCCTGGGGAGGCTCTGACATTTCCTCTTCCCTGATGGAAGTGCAGCTGCTGCCAAGGGAAACGTCCCCATACTCACTCAGTGTTCCCTTGCTTGCCAGATGCCCCACCTGCTGTCGCTGTCCAGGAGAGCTGCTCTGCACGGGAGGAGGAGCCCGAGGGAGAGGCTTTGAAGATGGGGCAGCTGTGGTCCCTTGTGGGATCTCAGCCTCTCAGGGCTGAGGGACAGAGTGACCGAGACCACCCCTGGGGGGCTCGGGAGTCCTGGAATGTTGCCAGAAAGGTCTGGTGGCTGGACTTTGATCCCACAGGGGAGATGACATCAGTATGAGGATAGGAGGATTTCACCGGGGTGAACGGTGAAGGGATAAGTTAATTGGAGTGTGAGACAAAGGGTTTAAGATTTCTGTACAGGGGGGTCTAGAGAAGTAAGATGGAGGAATTGGGGCGTGCCCTTCTCCTTCTTCTTCTTCCTCTAGGCTTCCATCTTCTGTGGTGATGTTGGCACTCCGGGATTGGACCTTACTAGGGGAACACTGGTTAATAAGGGTAGAGGGTATTGGAGAAAAATGATAAATATTGTATACGTAACTCCAAGTATAAAGATAGGTGGCTGCCCCAGGGGCTCTCAGTGTGTGCCCATGGCTGACTGCTGAGCAGAACTCTGTCAGGCCAAGAGAAAATCTTTTAGATAAGCAATTAATAAACACCGAGACCGAGAAAAGATTTGAAGTTTCTTCTCGTCCTTTGGAACGCGGGCGACCCAAGGCCATCTTCGGGCTTTTTCCAGACCATCTAAACAGCCCCAAATCCGACAACTGGCGTCCGCTGCGCGGGCTATCTCCCACCAAACCTTTCCGGGGGGGAAAAGCCCTGAAGAGCTGAAGAGCCAAGAGGACAGCACTGATAACTCCTGAGGAGAGAAGCCTGAAGAAAGAAAGAAGAAAAAGAAAAAAACGGCCAGGAGGAGCTGCAAAAATCAGCAGTCACTGAGAATTCCATCTCTCAGCTTCTGCCGAAGACAGTTCGTAGCAGAGCGGCCTGGACTGGGACCAGAAAGGCGCCTCTGGATCCATCTCTTGTGATCTGCTGGACGGAGAACGGGAGCCTTCAGACCACTCTGATGACAGATTCGGTAAGAAGGCCAAAATAAGATCATGGGGGCCACACTCTCCCAGGAACAACGGGAAATCTTATCCACCTTACAAAGTGTGGCTGAATTATATACAGAAGGGATCCCAAAGAAAGAATTAAAACAGTTGTTACTATGGGCAAGGCTCAATTACCCACTAGCAGAGACATGTCTGTTGTTCGAAGTGGGGTTTTGGCAAGAAATTAATAGGCTCCTGTATATTTTAGCAACGAAAAAAGATGAGACAGCGGTAAAGCTACTCTCACCAGCAAGAATCATGTTACAAGGTATCTCAGTGCAGTCTAAAAGACTGGAAAAGCAGCGAGAAGCTGCGGCACCCTCAGAGGTGGGGGCGGGGCAGAGTTCCGGGAAAAAATTAGCTCTGGCTTTAAAAAGCCAGGGGGAAAGGGCTCTCGAAAAAAGAGAGCAGGAAAAAATATTAAACCCCCCGATCAAAAAAAACAACAAACCCCAAGAGTGTCCTGAAACTCCAGAGAGTGTAGAGGAGTCAGGAGCGGAAGGGGGGGAGCAGGAAGACAAGGGATCGGGGGGGGCGCTTGTTCGCGGCGGGCAAAGCAGCGAAGCGGCGGCGGCGGCAAGCGCAGGCAGCGCGGGTGAAGATGAGGAGACGCGCGCGGAGGGCGAAATTCGCAAAAACCGGGGTGCAGACCCACATACCAGCGCGGGGGTGGTGAACGCGGGCGGCGAACTAGGGGTAAATGTGCAGCCTCAGAGGGCCACCGTGGTGAGACGCAGGAGGCGCGCGGTTGTGACGTCAGACCCGGTGCGGAAATCGGCTCGCATAGCGGCGCGAGCTGGGGTGCCGGAGGGAGAGGTGAACACAGCGTCAGAGGAGGAGGAGGTTGACTCAGGGACAGACCGAGGGGCGGGGACCTCGGAGGTGGAATGGGGGGGAGAGGATGACGTCAGCTTGGGAGACACAAGGAGTGGCTCGGAGAGCACGCATGCACAGAAAGTAGGGCGCGGGCCGCGCCGAGCCCGGTCCCCTGTGACGTCTCGGGTGAGGAGGGGCCGTGTTAGGGATTCTACGTCCCGGGGCTCCACACCCTCTCCAGACCCAGTGCCTTTGGTTGAAACCCTCGGAGTCCCAGTCCCTTCCCTCCACGGGAGACGCCGAGCCGGAAGAGGAAATGGGGCGGTCGAGTTCACTCCGTCATCCGAGCCAGGGAGGCCGGTGACAGCGCCACCTAGTGGCAGGAGGGCAGAAATGCACCACATGCCGGGTCGGCTCAGCGGAGCCACAGCGCCATCTCGTGGCGAGACTGCAACAATGCAGCAATTTTTTCCAACAATATATAAAAAGAAAAGCACTTCAAAGAAGACAATGTTAACACGACAAAGGGATTACCTATCCACTTCGGAATTTCATGAAGATGATGAAAGCTCAGATGAAGAACAGCTACAAGGGGAAGATGTCATAAGGATCACAGCATCGGAAGGTGTCCCAACATGGATGCTATCAGCAGCAGAAGCAGCAAAAAGCTTCTTGCATTCATTCGATACAGTAAAGAAGAAATATCAACAGGATCCTCGAGTTTCCTTTTCGGATTTAGGAGCAAGGCCAAAAACCTCAAGGCGAAAAATGAGACACCATGAATCACCGATGACGTCCACAACACCATTATTCATGCAAATCCCAATGGAGTCTGACGAAGAGGCATTTCAAGAGCCAGTGAAGACGATGGATTGGAGGCAAATCAGAAAAGCATTGGAAAAGGAAAAGCATTTATTCCCGGGATCAGGGGATTTGACAATGCCAGTGACATATGATGCCCAGGGACAGAATCCAAGGTGGGAAAGGATGGGTCATGAGACACTCAAAGACTTAGGGAAGGCGGCTCAAACTTTTGGGCTGAACTCACAATACTTCAAACAGCTATTAAGAGGGACATTCTCTATGTATGATCTCACACCATATGACATTCGAAGTATTGTGGCAATGATCCTCACTGACATACAGAGTCTTATCTGGGAAAAAAGGTGGAGAAAATATCTTGCTGAGTTGCGGAACAGATACCAAGGTGGGCCAAATGCGAACCTCACAGAAGGGCAATTAGCAGGGGATCCTCCAGATGACAACCCAAGGGAACAATCAGCGCAGCTTCCACGAAGAGTGTTAAACGACATCAAAGAAGCAGCGCGATTGGCAATCATACAAATTACGCCGACAGGAGCTCCGGATGTTCCGTTCTCTTGCATCAGGCAAGGTCCCAAAGAGCCATTCATGTCATTCATCGACCGACTCACGCAAGCCGCGGATCGACAGGTGACAACAGAAGAAGTGAAGAGGCCTCTCTTGGAGAATTTAGCTTTTGGCAATGCCAACCCGGATTGTCAATGGGTGATTAGCGCCATGCCAGGACGCCATCCTTGGCAGAGATGGTGGAGGCATGCAGCAAGGTGGGGACACCTCAGCACGTCGCAGCGATTGTAAAGAATGAATTAAAAGAGGAATGGGAGAAACAGCTGAAGGGACGCTCAGAAGGGCAATCAGAGAACAAGACATTGGAGAAGATGTTCGAGAAATTACTCCATCAACAGGACGAAAACATCAACAAAGTTCTTGCGGCAATGCAGAAAGAGAACAACCCCCAAGGAGGACAGTGCTACAGATGCGAGGGAGATCATTAGTGCCTGTCCAGACTGTCAGCTTGTGCAGCCACCTTCTTCTACCGGGGCCATCAATCCGCGGGGGCTGCAAAGTCTTCAGTTGTGGCAAGCTGATGTCACGAAATACCCATCTTTTGGGAGGCTCAAAAATGTTCATGTTTCTGTAGATACATTCTCAGGTGCAGTCTTTGCTTCAGCACATGCTGGGGAAACAGCAGACCATGCTTGCCGACACTTTCTGCAGGCATTTGCAGCATTAGGTGTGCCTCAGGAGATAAAAACAGATAATGGTCCAACATACACAGGCAGGGTGCTTGACAGATTCCTGAAAAGATGGGGTGTCAGACACACGTTTGGTATTCCGCATTCACCCACAGGTCAGGCAATCATTGAGAGAACACATCACACCCTAAAATCCCTTCTGGACAAACAGAGAAGGGGTGAGCCAGAGGCAACACCTCACATGAAATTAAATAAGGCACTGTATGTGCTGAATTTCCTAAATAGCTCATCCTCGGAACCTGATCCACCGATCGTGAGACATTTTCTAAACAACACACAGGCAAAGCTAAGGGAAAATCCTTTAGTTTTGATCAGAAACCCAGAGACAGGACAAATAGAGGGTCCTTTCAAACTAATCACTTGGGGCAAGGGTTTCGCTTGTATCTCCACAGATCGAGGTCTGAAGTGGGTGTCGGCGCGGCACGTGAAGCCATTCCGAACGCGAGAACACGAGAATGCTGATCCGAGAAACAAAGAGACGAGTACTCAGACAGAAGTCGAGACTCAGACTGCGAAAAACGACCTGGAAGAGAAATAAAAAGAAACTAAGGACTTTGGGGGGTTTTCACATAAAAGCGAAAGAGATCTCTTTGGTGCAAACAGAAGGGGGAGATGTGGGATCTCAGCCTCTCAGGGCTGAGGGACAGAGTGACCGAGACCACCCCTGGGGGGCTCGGGAGTCCTGGAATGTTGCCAGAAATGTCTGGTGGCTGGACTTTGATCCCACAGGGGAGATGACATCAGTATGAGGATAGGAGGATTTCACCGGGGTGAACGGTGAAGGGATAAATTAATTGGAGTGTGAGACAAAGGGTTTAAGATTTCTGTACAGGGGGGTCTAGAGAAGTAAGATGGAGGAATTGGGGCGTGCCCTTCTCCTTCTTCTTCTTCCTCTAGGCTTCCATCTTCTGTGGTGATGTTGGCACTCCGGGATTGGACCTTACTAGGGGAACACTGGTTAATAAGGGTAGAGGGTATTGGAGAAAAATGATAAATATTGTATACGTAACTCCAAGTATAAAGATAGGTGGCCGCCCCAGGGGCTCTCAGTGTGTGCCCATGGCTGACTGCTGAGCAGAACTCGGTCAGGCCAAGAGAAAATCTTTTAGATAAGCAATTAATAAACACCGAGACCGAGAAAAGATTTGAAGTTTCTTCTCGTCCTTTGGAACGCGGGCGACCCAAGGCCATCTTCGGGCTTTTTCCAGACCATCTAAACAGCCCCAAATCCGACAGTCCCTCTGCTTGGAGCTCTGTTTAAAGATACACGGACTCGCATGTGAACAGGGATTATTACATGGACTTGTACACATGTAGCCAGCTATTTGTACAGGCCTATTCCTGTACATATGGTATCAGATTTATGAATATACTGTGTATATATGTACGTATAGATACCTGAACATATACAGGTTTTCAGTCTCATCTTTGTGTGTATATGTATCTAGTTCTTTATGAGTATTGTAATATCTGTGTTTAGTTTTCTGTATGTACACAGTTGTGTAGGTATCTATTTCTATTGATGTATTGATGTAGTTTTGGTCTTTTTAAAAAGCTATATTGGTATTTGTTTTGGTCTATATGTTATTTTATATTTTTATAGATGCGCACTGATGTATTTCTATATCTATTATATTTACATATATATCCAGATACATTGCTGTATATTTGTATTGATGCAGTTGTACAGATATTTAGATTGGTACTGCTGTTTGTCTATGTATAGATAAGTTTGTTTTATGTATCTCTTTCTTGAATGTAATAGGTAACATTTAATCTGTATTCACATCTGTATATTGTAGTGGTTATTTATGTATTCAGTTCTATTTAAATGGGTCTGGAGTGGTATAGTGGTGGAATTCTATTTGTAGGGTACTTGGTATTACAGGGAAATACTGATCTTTTCGTATTTGTATATGGGCTGTATGTTTGCCATAATATGCAATAAATTAAGCTGTTAATTTTCCCTTGATGTCTGTGTATAGTGAGTGTTTGTAGAGGTTTGCAATAAATTAGTTTTTGTAACAGAAGTTGTTATTTGTATGTTTTTGAATAGCGTGGTGTAACAAATACATAAATTACTTTTTTAAAATTTAACAGAGATGTGTATAGTTCTGTTTTGTCAGCGCTGGTGTAGCAATTGGTAAGAAATGCCATTTGTCAAGTGAGATGGATGTGTTGTAATTTGTGCTACCCAAAGCCATGGGCAGATGTAAATGCTGGAGGATTTTGGCCATGCAAATCTCCAGCCATGCCCAGTACATGCCCCACCTGCACTCAGGCATGGCAAGGGAAGCGCAGATTTGGGCTGGCAGCAGAGCCCCACGTTGGCTCAGAACTCGCTGCAAAGGCCTGCTGGCTGAGAAAAAGATCAGGGATACATTTTATATATTCTATTTATTACAGTACATTTACTAAAATATATATTATGTGGTGTATTGTAGAAATCCTTAAAATCAGAGGGTTTTGGGAAAGCTGCTCCTCAGTGAAGAGGATTTCTAGGCTAGAGGAATATAAAAATGAAAAGAAGACCATGGACAGTGCCATTGCCAGAGGCCCAGGCTGTTCAAAGGAGGAATGGATCGTCCCCTTCGCCGCCTGTAGCTGATACCCCTGTCAGTAATAAGTAGCAACTCCGGGGGCAACGAGATGGGAAACCATCTCTCTAAACCAGAATGGGGCATCTTTTACCAGCTTGAGGCAATTTTACAGGGTAAAGGACGTTCAGACATCTCAAAACATGAACTAAAAGACTTACTAATCTGGGTAAAAGTGAATACTCAAAATACAGACTTGAAGTCTGATTTTACCTTTGATTTCTGGGACCAGATAAAGTGGAAAATTCACAATCTAGTCTCTCTCAAAAAGGAAGAATCTTTGGTCAACCTTATGCCTGTCTCCACAGCTTTAATGGAGAGCTTTGATCAGAATGATTGTAACAGAGACTTTCTCAAACATCAGAACAGAACACCTTGCTCTGAGACTTTAATTCTGGGTGGTGCTGGACCTTCATCCTCCTCTGGGAGGATCTTGGATTTTGTTCAGGGTGTCCTGGCACGTCCAGGGTTTCTCCAGGCAGTGTGCACAGCACCCGGAAGCCCGGAAAAGGGGAATCAGATCAGCTCCCAGCTTTGGTCGTGTTCTCTGCTTTTTCCAGGATTCCCTGAGTCATTGACGCTGCAACCAGCCATCATCCCAACTCCTCCAGGAAATCATCCACCTCCAGAATTCTCAGAAAAATGCTTGGGATTTTTCTTGCATTCCAAGAGTTGGGGGGATCATGGGATGTGTTCAGTGGACGCTGGGAATCAAACGGGTCCAGGAGATTAATGTTTGAGGAAGCTTTGCAAAAGAGGAGCTGCTGTTTCTGTGCTCTGCTGCTCTTCTGAAAAAGATGCGGCCGGATCTTATTCTGAAGTTGTGCAGGTGGGGTCAGTCAAGGGGGGCTCTGGACCTGCTCTGCCTGGCCGAGGGGCTGCAGGGTCACTCCTGTCACTGTTTGCCCTTCCCAGGAAGTCACCCCTCGGATCGGGCTCAGGCTGGCAGTTTGCTTTGGAGCTCTGAGGACTCTTTTCATATAGATTCCTCTGCCAAAACTTTCTGGGACATTCACCCCTTTTGGCTCCCCAGCCTTCAGTTACAGCAGGTGGGGGAGCTTTGGATTTGACTCTGCCTGCAGGGGAGCGGGCAGGGGAGAGGACAGAGGTGGCGGGGGGCAGGCAGGGCTTGAGCAGGGCAGGGATGGCTCTGCCCAGAGAGATGGATGGGGTGGAGGTGGGAGAGCTCAGGAAAGTTGCTGTGGAGGCACAGACAGTTCATTCAGAAGCCTTGAAGCCTGTCTCATTGGCTGTTGGGGTCGAGGGGGAAGGCATGCTGAGATTGCTCTTGGACCTGAGAGTTTTCCAGCTGTATCCCTGCAGGCAGGGATACCGTGTGGAACCTGTCACAGTTCATTTGAAAGTGTCGCAAATACAAAGTCAGGATGTGCAGCTGGAGAGCAGCCCGATTTGTAGGAATCGAAAAAGATCCAATTCAGTGAATCCAGACATGAGTTAGCAGGCTCTGCCTTTCTTCCTCTCACCAAGAACTTGGAGCTCTCCTCCCCAGCCCTTCCTGGCAGGGCTCCCAGGAAAGTTGCTGCGGCGACACTACTGCCAAGTGAAACCGTCCGGGGGCTATTTACAGACTATGAAGGAGACGGGGCTGCTATGGAAAGAGCTTCGAGCTGTTTATTTTTGCGCATTGCTCTCATTACATGATTATGCCAATGGGTAGATGCTAGCAGCTCACAATCAAGGCAGCAGGCCAAAAAAAGTAATGTTACAACATACTTTATAAGCTTCTTGACCAATCACACAAAGCAAAAGCATATTGACAGTAGTTCTATCTAATCACCAGAAGCACACATAGCTTTGGGTAAAACAATGCTTGCTCATTTGGAATACAATACCTGTTTTTAAGACACAAGGCAAAGAGCTCCATTCTTAAGCTTCAACCTTCCTAATATCTTGCTAGATAAACTTTCTGCAGCTTAGAGAGCTATTCAGACAGCATTAACACACAGGTTTATTGTTCAATTTACCCTTGCTTTTTCTACAGTTTAAATAATTTTTCTGCTGACCTATCTCATGACTTTTACTTTAGCTCTACGCACAATTCTGCTGTATCTGAGGCCTGCCTTTTGCAGCTTTCCAAAATCCTCTAATTTTATGGATTCCCACAATTCCTCCTCAATGTTCACCTCAAAAGAAACCTTCATAATTGTGTCATTTATTACTTGTGTTTCGTATAAATACTATAATATTTTTGCTTATTATCTGCTTAAAGCACGTTCTTGCTGGCACTAAGCATTGCTGTATTACAACACAGGAATTTAATGCTGTGAAGGTCCAGTCAGTGGAAAGGGCATAAATTATGCCTGACAATAATTACAAGTCATTGTTCAAAAATCTCTTGTCGATTCCAGGGTCTTAACTCAAAACCTTCTTCCATTTCTATACCTTCATCCACCATCTCTGTGAGATTTAACAAATTCCCTGTGAATCCATTTCCTACCTCTCTCTCTTGTATGATAAAAACTTCTTGGACAGTTTTGTTCATCATTCGTCGCACACACTAAAGTATGCAAGGTATTACTATTAATATCACTACCAAAACACCCAATACATGGAGACCTATCTTGCAAAGTTCCCTTAGCCAAGGTGCAAAGCTCTATTCTTGGAACAAATCATCTAACCAGGGCCCACCATCTTCTTTAATTTGGGCTGTCAAATCTTTCAATTTTTGTATGCTTTTGTGGATAGATTCAGAATGATCAGCCAGGTTCATACAATACAATCTTTGAAATTCCTCACAACCATGTCCTTGTGCCAGTAAAAGAAAATCAATTGCTGCTCTGTTTTGAAGGGTAGCATGTCTAACACTATTAACATCGGTCAACATGTCACTGGTTGCAGTGGATGTGCCATTAGTTTGTTTACTCAGCCAACATCCAATCCAATCTAATTGTTTCAATGCAATTGCTGAAGCTGATTGGGTAAAAAGAAACCTGCTGAAACCCTTTTTGCAGCCTTCAAAGGCATGAAATCACTTCTACAGTTCTCATCATAATGACGAGAACTTGGAGCTTTTTGGCAGAGTTCATAGGACAGCTGATTGCTGTGACAACACTACCTGTTCTTCTTGATCAGATACTTCTCATCAAGAGTGTTGAAAGGGAAAAACAGAACACAGTATAAATCAGCAATAAACCTTCCATTGCAACTACCTAATTAGTCTAAAATTATTCAAAATTTAGAAAAACTTTGGATTCAAATAAACACTTCCTTGCATTACCTGTAAGATATGCTCATAATGATACAAATCCAAAATACAAAACTCTTTCTCACCATGGTATCAAAGAACTTAAAGATAGCAAAAATATCATTACAATTTTACCTATCAGCCTCCAATTGTAACACAGGTGCTAACAGCTTGCAGTAAGCTCACTTCTCCAAAACATCTTGCTAATATGCAAGTCAGTGCTTTTGGAAAGCAGCTTGCAGGTTCTTAAAAAAAGTTAGGAAAAACATTTGGACATAATTTGGGAAAGGCTTTGGGAGAAAATTTGGGACAAAAAATGGAAAAGCTTGAAAAGGCCTTGAAGCACACACAAACATTTTCTAAAAATCTGTTGGTACTGTACAGTTGGACTCTGATTAAAAGGCTTGTGGCTTTGCTTGTGGTAAAGCAGGACACATGAAAAGAGATTGTCCTACAACAACAGTCAAACCTAAACCACTTTCTATTTGCCCTCAGTGTAGGAAAGGGAAGAATCTTGGTAAGTACTGTCGTTCTCAATTTGACATCGATGGCAAAGCTTTGTCGTTAAACTCAAAAAAGAGCGTGGATTATCACCGCACCTGGACACAAGTAGTGACCTCCTTACAGTCAATTACCCAGTCAAATGGCATTGGTACCTCAGTCATTTATCCCTCAGTCATCCATCCTTCAATGGTGTCAGGTCAATACCCTCATGGACAAGGTTTGAATTGGCCTCCTCAGAATTGATACGCCTTTTAAATAATTTCTGTTATGAAAGTATTTCTACTGCAATTATCAGGTTTTTTCAGCAAAGACAAGAGCTTTTGATTTTAGGCAAAGCTAGCAACAAAATTTTCAGACTTTCAATCCTTCCAGCTGTTGTTTCAATAAATTGTAACAATAAGCCAATATATTTCTCTCCTGCATTTAATGTTCCTATAGTGACTCCACCAAAAGCACCTATAGCTATTGCATTTCTTTTGCCCATGAGTACAGCCAAGCAAAACAATTTTCCAGAGAATTCTGTGATGTCTGTGCCATTTTTAACCTCAGGTCCTGAGGTCTTTTGGGTGCAATGTTTGGACCTCAACCAAGCAAAATTGACTTGCTGCCTGACTCACTGTGGTAAAACAATTTACATTACAGGCATGCCGGATACTGGTGCAGATGTCACTGTAATTTCTCACATGTTTTGTCCCAGAGATTGGGATTTAGTAGCTCCTGCAGGTTCCCTCACAGGGACTGGAGGTGCTACTGTATGTTGGCAAAGTGCATCCATGATTAATATTACAGGTCCTGAAGTAGAGACAGCAATGGTGCGTCCTTTTCTTGTTCAGAAGCTTCTCACCGTCTGGGGGAGAAACGTCCTGTCCCAATGGGGAGCAGAACTGGAGGTGGGCCTGTGGTGGAAACCACGTCAAAACCTGCCACTTGAAAGCTGAACTGGAAAACTGATCCTCCTATATGGATTGATCAATGGCATTTACAAAGAAAATATAAAATAGCCTTAAATGATTGGTAAAGGAGCAATTACAAGATGGTCACATCACACCCACAAAGAGTCCCTGGAATTCACCAGTATTTGTCATCCACAGGAAGACATTGGATTCCCGGAGGTTGTTTCACGACCTGAACATCAATGAATTGACTGAAGACATGGGACTTCTTCAATCTGGACTTCTTTATCAACGATCCCAAAACACTGGCCCCTCATTGTCATTGATTTAAAGAATTGCATTTTCCACATCCCACTTCATCCCGATGACACTCCAAGATTTGCCTTTTCAGTTCCAGTCATCAATCAAAGAGAATCCATGCAGAGATAGCACTGGAAAACGTTGCCTCTAGAAATGAAGAATTCGGCTATAATTTGACAATATTTTGTAGCACAAATTTTGTCTCCGGTTCGACAGAAATATCCAAGATCCATGATTTCACACTACAAGGATGATTTCCTAATCGCAGCTCTAACGAAACCAGAGATAGAGCAAGCTTATCCTAGTGTTGTTACTGAAATCCAAAATGCTGGACTTAAAATTTCTATACCCAAAATTTGAGAAGTTCCACCCTGGAAGTATTTGGGATGGAAGATGACTGAAAAAACTATTACACTGCAGAAGATACAGCTCCGCACCTGTGTCAACACCCTGCAAGATTTACAACAGCTTCTAGGAGAAATCAATTGGGTCAGACCTGGTTTGGGATTCACCAATGATGAATTGGCTCCACTTTTTAATTTGTTGAGACGAAGCTGCGCCATTAACTCTCCTGAACTCTAATACCTGAAGCTCGCACAGCGCGTGACGAGGTCATGGAGGCTCTCCAAAGACAACAAGCTCATCGCTGTATTCCAGAAAAGCCATTCTTTTCTGCAATTTTAGGAGGAAAGATGCAACTTTGTTCTGTCATTTTTCAATCAGACCCTTCAGAGAGAGATCCTTTGTTCATAATAGAATGGGGTTTTCTTCCCTCAAGGTTTCCAAAGACTATTTTTACAGTCTTAGAGAAGATAACACAAATTCTGATTAAGGCCAGAACAAGGTTATTAAGTTGAGCAGGTGAAGAATTTGCAGTTCTCTATTTACCACTGAAAACAATTATCTTGATTGGGCAATGCAAAATTCTGCAAATTCTGATGATTTGCATGGAGAGTTTTTAAATTTTGCAGATATTGCTTCTGTTCATTACCTGGCTCACAAATTATTGCAGGCAAAATTGAGTTTTAGAGAGAAACCTTTGTTAAGTAAAGAACCTTTAAACACAATAACTCTCTTCACTGATGGGATCTGGCAGAAGCCACAAATCAGTCATTACTTGGTTGAACCAAACCAAGTTCCCAACTAAAACTTGGGAATCAGATATTCAAATAGTAGAGGGATCTGCTCAGATGGTTGAGCTTACTGCTGTGGTTCAGGCTTCTCAGTTCTTCCCACAAACTTTTAATTTATTCACACATTCTGCCTTTGTTGCTAATGTGGTTAAAAGAATAGAAGGATCAGTTCTAAAGAATCCTAGTAATGACACATGGCATCATTGGCTTTCAAGGCGTTTTACAACTTTACAATAAGGAACTAATCCACAGTTTGTTTCTCACATCAGGGCTCATTCTTCGCTTCCTGGATTTTTAGTGGAAGGAAACGCGAGAGCGGACAAACGGACAGTGCTTATTTCAAACACTTTGCCAAACATTTTGGAACAAGCAAAACTGAGTCATGCCTTTTTTCACCAAAACGCACAAGCACTTGTGTGAATGTTTCAAATTTCAAAAAGTCAAGGTAAAGCTATCATTAGTACTAGCCCTGACTGTCAGCTTGTGCAGCCTCCTGTTTCTAGAAAGAGTTGTTCAACCCACGGGGTTTGCAAAGCCTGCACTTATGGCAAATGGATGTCACTAAATAGCCTTCCTTTGGTAAATTTACCAATACTCATATTTCAGTGGACACATTCTCTGGTGGAGTTTTTGCTTCTCTTTACACAGGGGAAGCAGGTAATCATGCCTGTCAACATTATTAGCAGAGCTTTTGCTTCACTGGGTGTGCCCCAAGAAGAAAAAACTGACAATGATCCCACATATGTTTCTCAAAAATTGGCCACATTTTAAAAGATTGGTGAGGACACATCAGACATTAAAACGCATTCTTGATCAAGAGAGGGGGGAGTGGAGGTCACACCACAGATGAGGTTAAACAAAGCTTTGCATGTTTTAATTTCTTAAACAGCTCTGTTGCAGAACCTGATCCACCGATTTCTAGGCATTTTTACAATAACACACAGGCAAAACTGAAAGGAAATCCCCGTGTTTTAATTAGAAACCCTGGGACAGCACCAATTGAAGGTCCTTTCTCATTAATCACTTTGGACCAAGGGTATGCTTCTGTCTCTACAGGTGCAGGAATTAAGTGGGTCCCAGCAAAAAACGTCAAACCATATCTCACCCCAGGACAGTTGACGAGCTCAAGACCGTAGAAGCAAGTACGCAGACATGAGCCAAACAGAGGGATCACAGGTCACACCTGACGTTCCTTGTGCATCGGTGGAACCTGCAAACTCTGATTTTATGTGGTTTATAAATGTGTCACTTGTTGGTTTCATAGAGCTTTATTGGAGAAAGCATAGGTTTTCTTTGGGTAATTTTTAATAAAGGACAAAAGTAATGTTTTTGAATTGAGAAGGATATGGGAGGAGCTTTAGCCAACAATTAGCTCACAAAAAGGATGCTGCAAAATCAAATGTTACTACGGTGTTAGTTTTGGTTGCTTCTCATAGTGCAGAGTTTTAGTCGATTTGTAGTGTAGATTTGTCTGTGGAACAACTAAAACCAAATGTCTGGGTGACCTTAGCCAAGGCAGCAGGCTCGGATACCATGTCTTTGTCTAATTCGGAACAGAAAAGCCTTTCTCAACCTGACTAGTCAGTGTGCCAGTAAAGAATTTGCCCTTGGTCAAAAAGCAATTCAATAGTAAGCCTGGTAAAATTGACAATGGGAGGAGCCCTGTATAGTCTTGTAACATCTGGGAAAAAGAACTTCCCAAAGCAGTACCTGAAACCCCAAGAATTAGAAATCCTTGGTCCTTTAACAATGGATTTTTGCCTTACATTTACAGCTAATGATTGGTGAGAAAGTGATCCTCCAAAGTACAATGTTACTCCCTATTATTTTGCAAACAAAAACTCAAGGTTTTGGTGTAATTATTAAGAATGTAGGGAGGTGCTTTCTAAAGCTGACCAATATCCATGACAATTACCAAAAGGATGTTGCTTCACCTGTGTAGATAGACCCTGGCAGGGCATCCCATCATGCCCTGAAGGTGGCCCATGTAGCAATGGGAGGCTCACTGTAATTGCGCCTACTGCCAAAGCGGTCATTAAGAAAAAGCACAGGGGAACAAGATCTGGTCGTCATTATCGTGAAAATTGTGGAAGTGATTTCACGCCTTGGAAGGCTGCAAAAAGGGTTTCAGCAGGTTTGTTTTTACCCCAGCTGGCTTCAACAATGGCATTGAAACAATTAGATCGGGTTGCATGTTGGCTGAGTAAACAAACTAATGGCACATCCACTGCAATCCGTGACATGTTGACCAATGTTAATAGTGTTACACATGCAACCCTTCCAAACAGAGCAGCAATTGATTTTCTTTTACTGGCACAAGGACATGGTTGTGAGGAATTGGAAGGATTGTGTTGCATGAACTGGTCTGATCACTCTGAATCCATCCTCAAAAGCATACAAAAGCTGAAAGATTTGACAGCCCAAATTAAAGAAGATGGTGGGTCCTGGTCAGATAATTTGTCCTGAGGATGGAGGTTTGCACCTTGGCTAAGGGGACCTTGTAGAATAGGTCTCCATATGTTGGGTGTTTTGGCAGTGATACTGGTAGTAATACCTTGCATACGTCGGTGTGTGTGACAAATGATGGGCAAAACTATCAAAGAAGTTTTTATCACACAAGAGAGAGAGGTAGGAAATGGATTCACAGAGAATTCTCAAAATCACACACAGATTGTGGATGAAGGTATAGACGTGGAGGAAGGTTTTGAATTAAGACCTTAGAACAGGTGAGACTTTTTTGGAACAATCACTTGTAATTGCTATCAGACATGACTTTTGCCCTTTGAACTGACTGGACTTTCACAGCATTAAAATTGCTGTGTTGGAATATAGCAAGGCTTAATGTGAGCAAAAAGGATGCTTTAAGAAAGTAAGAAGCAGGTATGCTGCAGTAAAGCTATGAAATGCAAGGTAGGTAATAAACGACACGGTTACAAAGGCTTCTATTTACCCGAACCGTGAGGGGGAATTGTGGGAATCCTTCAAATCAGAGGGTTCTGGGAAAGCTGCAAAAGGCACGTCTCAGAGAAAGCAGAACTGCAGTTAGAGCTAAGCAGTAGATTTGTCAGCAGAAAAGTTATACAAGAAGTAGAAAAGTAAGGACAAATAGAACAATGGTTTGTATCTATTACTGTAGAATCCAGGACATTCATATGTCTGAGATGTAACACAGCAGAACTCCCTTTGGTCATCAGCAAACAGCTTCGTTTATTGCCTTCAGCACCCACAGCCCATTTAGCCCATTCCAAACTCCCAGGACGAGACATCTCATTGGTCTATCTCTGTGCCCCCAGACTCTGAACTAATGCAATGTCTGCAGCTTAGGAGAGCTCCCATTGCCTGGGAACCTCTGTCAATCAGTCCAGAGGCTGCTCTGTGGAGCTGAATTGGGCTGCTCATTCTAACTTGATTGATACTGGCGCACCAGTGTATTAACGCTTGGCTGGAATGACTCCCTGAGCTACAGAAAAGTATCTCTAGCAAGATATTAGGAACTTCTAAGCCTAATAATTGTTTTATTTGCCCAATTATCCCATCAAAAAAAAAAACCAAACCAAACAATATTTAAGGTAGCAGTAATTTTAATTGAATAAATTAGAAAATATATAAATAAGGGATAATTTGGTTCAAACAATAGCACATAAGCAAAAGATACCGCGGGGTACAGAAGGCAGAGTTCTTGACCCTTGCCACTACACGTATGAGCTTGCCAAGTGAAAATCACCCCTTATATGCCATATGTCAATACCATCTCCTCCTATTTTCGGTTCGTCACTTTTCTGTCTCCGCCTTCCTCACCACCTTTACCACGCATGCGCCACCACTCGGTTTGGTGGTCGCACAAGTCTTTGGGGGTCGTCACTGATGAAGGCCCTATAGTCTTCTTCATTGTCCTTTAATTCACCTTTGGGTTACACATGCGCATCAAGCCAGTATATAGCCAGTACAGCCAATGTAAGCCAAGACTAACGTATCACTCCATCTACATATCAAGGCAATAAATCCCTTAGAATTAGCATTTGTTGGGACCGAACCAGGTTCTTGCTCATTTTTAGCACCTGTATCTTCAGCTTCTTTCCTGTGGTCCTTGAGAACAGCTGCTGGGAAGGGGGCTGGAGCCCCTCCTCTCCCTCTCTTCTTTGGCATTACAACTTTTTTAACTATTTATTATTCTCAAATAATAATTACTCTATCAATATCAATTACTGTTTCAAATTTTATCAGCACGAATGATACCTATTTATCAAAATAATGGAGCTCTGTGCATTGTGTTTTAAGGCTTACAAGCAGGTATAGTGTTTGAAAGAAGCAAGCAGTGTTTTAACAAAAGCTACGTGTGCTTATAGTGGTTGCACAGAACTACTGTCAATATGCTTTTGCTTTGTGTGAGTGGTCAAAAAAACTTTTCAAGTAAGTTGTACCATTAAGTTCATTGCCTCCAGCCAGGGATGTGAGCTGCTGGCATCTTCCCACTGTAACAACCATGTCATGAGACTGATGCTGGAAAACAAA
The DNA here is from genome assembly GCF_028551555.1 of Melozone crissalis. Lineage (NCBI taxonomy): Eukaryota > Metazoa > Chordata > Aves > Passeriformes > Passerellidae > Melozone > Melozone crissalis. The sequence goes on along the minus strand of NW_026535783.1, from coordinate 11,682,476 downwards.
CAGCTCGAGGCGCGTTCCTCAGCAGTCCCGTCCGTTTCGTGATTCGTACAGAGACCCGCGGCCAGCAATACTCAGCTGAGGACCAGAAGAGACCGGAATAGCCCGGGCACTGCAGCTTCACTGCAAGGCATCCGGCAGCCTTGAGGGTACAAAGCGAGCACAGGTCGCAGCTCCTCGTGTCCGGAGCGAGCCCGGAGCAGCTCTCCCAGGCCGCAGCCCCGCCCAGGCCCAGCTCCGGGCGCAGCCGGGGCCGCTCCGCCTGCGCGGGGCCGCTACCGGGGCGCTGTGGCGGCTCCTCCCGCGGGGCGGAGCTGAGGCGGCCCCGGCTGCCCCGGCCCGGCCCCGCTGCGCTCCGAGCGCGGCCCCGGAGCGGCCCGGCCGAGGCGGCGAGGGACGGGCGGCGAGGGGCCGGGGGCATGGGGCGCTCCGGGAACGGGCGGACATCCCGGCAGAGGGGAGAGAGACGTGGCAGAGGGAGGAGTGAGCGGGAGAGGGGAGAGACGCTGGGAGGAGGGGGAAATTCCCAGGAGAGGGGGAGGAGCCCGGGAGTAGGGGAGATCACGGGACGGGGGCGGGGGTGAGATCCGTGGCAAAGGGTGGGTAGCCTTCCAAGAGGGTAGAGGCGGGGAAACAGGAAAGAGCCCTGGGAGAGGGGGGAGATCCTGGAAGAGGGAGGAGTAATCGGGAGAAGGGCAGATCCAGGGAGACGAATAAAAGCACTGGCTACAGCCCGGGAAAGGAGGGAGCTTGGGACAAAGGGTAGCTCGGGACTGGGGAAAAGCCGAGAGAGGAGGCAGAACCCAGGAGACAGGGGACAACCTGTGAACGGGGGGACATCCGGAGTGGAGAGGGCCTGGGAAAGAGGGGAAAGACATGAGAGAAGAGAGCCCAGTGGGGGGAGTCCAGGAGCGGAGGCTCCTGCAGGCGGACTGGGAACGCGGAGAGCCCGGAATCACGGAGTCCTGCAGCCGGGCCGAGAACGGGCGCGGGTCAGTGCGGTTCGGGAGAGCGCGGCTGCGGGGCTGGCTCCGGAGGCGGAGGCGCGTGGAAAGCGCTGCTCGGCAGCCCCGGCGGCGCTGAGAGCACAGCCCTGCCCGGGGAGGCAGCGCCACGGGCGCCGCTCGGCTTCCCAGCCCGGCCACGGCACCGCTCGGCTTCGCCGCCGGATCCGCGGCAGCTCGGAGCATCGCTCCCTGCCCGGGCCCGAGGCTCACCTGCGCCAAGTGCACCAGAGCATCGCGTCTGCCTTGGCAACCCACAGCGAGCAGTGCCCAGCAGGGACTGCAGATGCCCTTTGGTGGCAGAGAAAAAAGAGCAAGGAATCTTCCATGGGAGAACCTAGGCAATAGGATGGGGTGTCACTGTCCAATGTGTTCAGATGCACTCACAATGGTGCTTTTGCTCTTGCCTCAGAACATGGAAAAGAAGTGGGCAGACACAAATCAGCAGCTGGTTGCAATATCCAGGGATCAGTTATCAGAAGAAAATGCTAAGCAACTGGTGGAATGCTTAATGGATGACTGATTACCCTTTGCCAAGTAATCTGGATTTGTTAGGGGCAGCATACTTCTGTCTCAAAAATTACTCTACAGATATTCTTAAGAAAATTTTGAAGAAAGGCTCATACACCCACATTTTAATGCAGTTGCTGTGGGTTTCATAAATGAAATCTGCTTTTATGTGTCAATGTTCCTAAAGATATGTGGGGTTTTTTTTTCACACATGCATGCATGCTAAATTTGAGAATCTAAGGTAAGGTCTTTTTATAGGGGATATGGAAGAGACAGGTCTTCAGCTAGCAATATGTCAGTGAGAGATAGCTGAGCGATGATTACTGAGAAGAAGAACAGGCCTGCAATAGAGGTGTGAGCTGCATTGCACAGCGCTTGCTGTGGGCCAGAGAGCACAAAGCAGTCTGGCCTAGTGGGCCTGAATATTTCTGCCAAACGCTCTGCATCTCACACCTTTGCTCGGGCTCAGTGCAGAAATGCAGGATTGCAGGCGCTTCCTCCCAGAGCTGCGTGAGGCGCTGGCTCCTGCAGATGGGCCCTGCCAAGCTGTCCCTGCCTCACGCTGGCCTCGCTTCCCCTGGCACAAGAGCCGGGCCTGAAGGAGGCTGCCCTTTGCTCCAGCCTGCCGAGCAGCCCAGCTCCCTGCCCCGGTGCCCAGAGTGCTGCACACACTGCTGACCTTTGCCAGGAGTTGCAGGGCAGCCGGCAGAAGAGGAGGAATCCTCAGGCAGCCCAGCGGCCCTTGGCTGCCCTTGGCCTTTCTCTGCTGCTAGGCACACTCCAGACGGCCAATGCCTCCAGGCTGGGCTGTGTCCAGCACGGCTGCGCTTCCCCTCGGCAGCTGCCAGCTGCCACCTGGGCTCTGAGAGTGGAGGATTCGCCCGCTGCCAGGAACAGGCACCCAGGGCCCGGCTGCTGCCTCTTGCAGCTCCAAGGGCCTCCTTCCAGCCTGCCTCTGCCGGGGCTCAGCCTCCTCCGGCCTCTGCTGGGGCTCTGCTGGGGCTCCACCCCAGGCAAGGCCGGGCCCACTCTCACCTCCCAGGCGCTGACAGCTCTGCACCACAGGAGACCTTCCTGAGCACCCTCTCTGATCTTTCTGCTTTCTCACTTGAGCAAGGCTCTCCTCCAGCCAAAGAGATTATTGCATTTTGGGATACAAATCCAAGTGGTAGGAGCCCCAATGTTCTCCAGTCACAGCTGAAGGCCTGCATCTGCTCAGGGTGTTGGGTTGCCTCATTCTTCTTTTGGTTTCGCCTTCAAACGCCATTGCCCTTTCTGCCTCAAATAGAAATACCAAAGCTGGCCAAAAACAGACCAGTGGACCAGATTCCAAAGTCAGTGTTCTCTGGAGAGGATGAATGAAGAACATCCTTCTTCCCCACTTGCACACCATGCCAAAGACACCATGTCACTTTCCACCTTTAAGAAACAACAGACAATTCAGAAGCAATTCTTGAGCGTATTCGCAGAGTGAGAAGGAAGGGAATCTTCAAGGTGAGTTGTGGTTTCAGAAACTGTATTCATTTCCAATCCTACTCTGCAGTCCTATTAGACAATCCTACTCTAACCCTAACCTCAACCCTAATCCTAATCCTAAACCCAATCCTAATCCTAATCCTAATCCTAATCCTAATCCTAATCCTAATCTACAATCCTGCTGTAAACTGGTTGACGAATAAATGGTCTTGATGTGATTGTCACATTGTTGTCTCTCTCCTCTTCTTCACTGAAACAATCAGTGGCACCAGGCTGGACGCAGGCTCAGCAAATGTTACAAATGGATGCTGCCAAAAGGGAAAAAAAACAAATCAACAAAAAATAATGGACCATGACTTTCCAAGTTCAGTGCTTCACAGTTTTCCTCTGGCTTATAGAAGGATGCAGGAAGAGGACCAATGGGACCATCTACACGTCCATCTTTATGTGCCGGACTTTGCCATCACAGGCAAATGTGGCCCAGAATCCCACTCATCCATTTATCCAGGTGTCCTCATCTTGCTAGGATTTTTGCCCTGCCAGTGCTTTAGAAATGGTGCTTTGTTTCTTTGGAATTTCTTCTTTTCAGGAATCTCTAAAGCCTCACACTGGTCCCTCTCTTTGAAAGACAGGTACTGTGCTGATTCCCACAGGGAGACAGAGCAGTGTCTACCTTTCCATGGCCTGCCCCTCGTGTGCTGGATGGCTCCTTCCTTCCCAGCAGGGCCAGCTCAGTGGCACTGGGCCCTGCAGTTCCCTCTCTGCCACAAAACCCGGCAGTAACCCTGGCACAGTTCCCGTCTGCTTGAGCGTGCCAGGCAGCAGATGGGGCTGGGACAAGTCCCTCCCAGCTGTCCCTGTTTGTGTGGCAGAAACCTCTAAGGGTGGGCTGTGGGGCGCAAACCAGGGCCACTCAGAGGCTCACAGTGAGCCCCCCAAGACCCCTCCTGCCCACGGCCAAATCTCTGACCCCTAGGCTGGGACTGGCTTCCTTGGGTTCCTGCACCACCATTTCATGTCTCTGTACTCTGCATTGCTCTACTTCAATTCTTTTGCCATTAGATAAAATTGAACACCCCACCAAATGACAAAAGAGGGAGACTGAACCAGCCAGAGGAGCTCCCTGACTCAGGAAATGCAGAGAGAGATGGAATTACTCAGTTTTGTGAAGAACAGGCCCCCGGGAGACTTTATTGCCACTTTCCAGGACTTCAGAGTGGCTTTGAAGAAAGTGAGGGACATCTTTTATAACAGGGCCAGTTACAATAGGCTGTGGGTAAATATTTTGAGACACAAATAGGATCTAATCAGAACTTGTTTACTCGGAGCATGGTGCGACCCTCACACAGGTTGCCCCAAGAGCTTGTAGGTGCCCCATCCCTGCAAGCATTCCGGCTCCAGTGGGAAAGGGCTCTGAGCAACCTGATCTCTTTAAAGATGTCCCTGCTCATTGCAGGACACTTGCACCAGAGGACCTTTACAGGGCCCTGCCAGCCCAGCCCAGTCTAGGATTCCTCACCATTTTCATTTGAAGAGCACCAAGAGTGGAGGTGAGGAGGAAGGGGGCTCATGTGATGCCTTGGACTTGAGTGGAGGAGGAGCCCATCCCTCTGAGCCTGTTTCACCTGCAGCCCCTTCACATTTTACCTGCAGGAGCTCCCTGGCAGACCAGCGCTGCTCCTCGTCTCTCTGCAGGCAGCAGCTCAGGAAGTCACGCAGGCAAGGCGAGAATCGGTTGGGCTGCTGCAGCCGTGGGGTCCCTACTGTGGCTATCAGTTGTGTAGCCTGGAGGAAAAGGAAACACCAGGCTCCACTTGCTGCTTTCACATCTCTAAGTGCTCTCCCACCTCCCTTAGTTTAACCTCTGTTCTTCAGTGGCAGTTTCTGCCCTGGCAGAGACCCAGAGATGATTTTCCTTTACCAACCAAACACCCAAACCCTGATGCAGCCACAGCTTTTCCACTATCCCGAAGATCTTGCCTTGGCAGCTGATTTCATTGACTGACCTAGTTAGTGGGAACTACATCAGCAAAAGAACATGTGCTTCCCTAAGGATTCACACCAGCTTGAGAGGCTTTTTGGAAGAGGGACTATGCTATACAAATTAATTTCAAGGCTTAGTACATGAAAGACATGTCTGCAGTGCTTGTTGGTCCTTTAAGCGCACGTGCCCAAGAACAAAACTCATCATTCTTTTTGTGCTTTTCTTGAAAACAATGGTAATTGGAAGGAAAGAAAGGGAATTCATCAATTAATCCCCAGGTAAGAAAATCAACATTTGCAATCTCATCTTCAGCACAGACATATTTAGATGCCTGCACAAATGTATTGGGATGAAAATTCCTGCTTGGGCACAAAGGAGCCACCTGCAGCTCTGTCTCTCAGCAGTCTGAAAATCGCAGGTTCCCATTTTGCAGCAAAAGAAAAATTGTCATGGTCAGAAGAAGGAGAGGTGCCATCTCTATCGCCACCCTCTGCTCATTTGGCTACTCAAGTCAATGCATTAATGGTAGGCCCATGCCAGAAAGAGCCAGGAAACAAAGGGGAGGCTTTGGCAGCCTGTCCGCATCACCAGGCTCTGGCTTGGTGACACAGAGAATGTGCCTTTTGCTAGGAGAGAAACACGGTGACTGAGTGTTTCAGCAGCACTGTACAAGAAGCAGAAGAGACTCAGTGGTCTTTACACTCTCATGCCCAGGTTTCAGGCATGTTTCCCAGTGAGAAGAAACTGCTCAGGGAGTTAGGCTCATCTCTAAAGACCACAGTTTTAGAAACTTTGTTGGGTTTGTGTTGCCTTCCTTCCTTTCTGGAAAGATAACAGCAGTTGTCAGATGCTTCTTTTCTGCTCTTAAGGCCATCTCCACAGCCAAAGGACTGGAAGCACTTAAAAGGCAAAGGAAAGTGTTGCCTGAGAATAGAGTTTGTTTGGAGTTTGTTTGCATGTGGTAAGGCTTGTATTCCCCCACTGCTGAACCAAAACTACAGCAGATGCTGATCTGTTGCAGGCACATTTTTAGGAGGGGTCCTTGGTGGAAGCAGTTCAGGCAGATGGCAATGGGCTTTTGTCCAATGGCACGCAGGACAAGGGACAGGTGAGAAAGAGAGTGGGATCAGTGAGTATTTGCTCCTTACCGTGATGGGACTTTGGTTCCAGTAGGGAGGTTCTTGCTCTATCATTTCAATCCCCACAATTCCAAAAGACCATATGTCCACTTTGGGACCATATGGTTGACCTGTCAGCACTTCGGGCGCCAGCCACCAAGGAGTCCCGACTACCGAGCACCGTCTGCTCTGCTGAGGGCTGAGCTGAGTAGAGAGGCCAAAATCACCTGAGGAGAAAGCAAAACACTGTTTTTATTTGAATTCTGTGCAATTAGGAAAGCAAGCCAAAGAATTCCCCAGTAGAAGTGTTTGAAAATGTGCTGTTGAATCTCCTGGCATTGGCGACTTTTAAACTCCCCCCATTTTTTACACTGTCTCCAGTAGTGTCTTTTGTTCTTTGGAAGCTTTAGATTTGTAACTCCCTCCCTCGGGAAGGGACACACACAGAGCAAGGCCACTCTTGACTGCTTGTTCCTTCTCCTGTCCCTGTGCACGTTGCAACTGTGCCCTCAGCTCACAGCGGGTGTCCCTGCGCTGCCACCAGCACCATTTTTGGGGAGCTGGCTGTCACTCCAAGCAGCCCCACCCCCACATCCCTGGAATGCTGCTCCTGACCAAGAATACACTGACCCAGCTTGACAGAACCATCGGTTTTGAGAAGGATGTTATCACTCTTCACATCTCTATGAATCACATGGTTTGTGTGAAGAAAATGCAGTCCTTGCAGGCACTGAGAGAGAAAACAGAAAGAGGAGGGCAAAAATGAGTGATGTGATTTCATCCCATAAGAAAGGCAACAAAGAATCCAAAAGATTCCCTCTCCAGGGGAATGGGCAGTAATGGCAGAACACAGTGCCACTGAGAGGAAGAGCTTGCTGCTCCAACACTTGCAGAGCAGGACCTTTCTGAGGAAAGGCATGTCAGCTTCTGAAAGAGCAACAGCCAGGATGCAAACCAGCCAGGATGACTGCTGCTGCAGTGCATGTGCTGAGAAGCAAAGAGCCTTTTGGCTGCACTCCTGTCCTTGTATGCTGAGGCCTGAGAGATACGAGTCTCTCTCTTTTTTCTTTGCTGATCATTTCAAATCAAGCCACCAGCACCTTTGCTTTCACAGGCAAGGAATGCAGTGAAGACAGACTCCAGGCAAACATTTAGAGAGGCAAGGTGGAGAACAGCAAATAAAAAGACATGAGCCAGAGCAAGAATACAACAGCAGGAGAGAAGAGTACTGGCACTGAGTACAGGGAGTGCAGGGGCACTGGCAGGCCTTTCACTTGAGATGCTTTTACTTGCCCATAGCATAGCAGCAACACAGAACCAAAGCTTGGCACAGGAAATCACTGCAGGTCTGAGCCCCTGTTTCCCAGACAATCCTGCCCAAGCCCTTGGACACACAGATGGGATTGCTGACCTCGCGACTGATGGCTGCTGCCTCATCTTCATACAGGGAGGTCGTGCTGAGGATATCGTTCAGGGTGCCTCCGTCCATGTACTCCAGCACCAGCCAGAGTTCCTCACCCACAAGGTAGCTGAAAGAAGGAAACAAGGCTGTGGAGATGAGCATGCATGGCTATGTTGATTTTTGCTTCCAGGTTTCTTATTTCCAGATGCCTTTGTGACAAGGACAGAATCATAGGAATAGATATTCCCTCTTGGCTGTGCATTGTTTGCAAGCTGTGCAGTCTCAAGGAGAAAGGCACAGCTGTGAAAAAGGAGATGTCTTAGATGGCTGACAAGTGAAAAATGCAGTTTAGAAACAGCCCAGATAAAAAACCGTTCAGGCATGGTGTTTCTGGAATAAGGACCTAGTCTTCCTGGCATGCCCAGCAATGGCAAAGAGTGGCAACAATCCAAGGGAAATCCATTTTAGGAGGGTTCATCAGCACTTCAGAAACTTGAAAAAATCAATCCCAAATAAATGTGGAGGCAGTAAACTTCGAGGCTGATGACTAAGGAAGATACAGCTGATCCAGGTATTGAAGAATTTTGGAATAATTTTCAAACTAGGTGTGCCAGGGAAGACTCATGCAGACAGGATGCACTCTCTTCTCATCCATTGGAGATGAGTAGAGAGATAGGAATAAATAAAAATTAACAGCTCTACTTTCTGCCACTGACCAAAGTGGGTTTTTAACCTCTCATGTTTGCTGTATGTAAATGCACACATGGGATAAGACCATAACCACTCACCTGTCTAAATAATTCACAACATTGGGACTCCTGTACCTCTTCATGATTTGGATTTCATTAACACTTCGTTCCATCCTCCTTGGTCCTTGAATATCTATTTTCTTTATGGCCACCTAAAATGACATTGAAAATCAGTAACTTGAGCAGTTGGCGGCAGGAGACAACAATGCACATGGAGCAAGTGATTTTGCAATGACACAGCTGAGCTGTGCCAAACTGCCTTGTGATTAGGCACTGCAGTAATTAGGAACTGACATTCCAACAGCCTATTTCTCTTCTCCCTTGGGAACTAGTTACAGGACACGTGGGGCCACTGACATTTTGCCTTGTCCACTTGGTAACAGTTGTGTCTCAACTATCACACACAGACGTCTGAGCACAATCTCTGCTGCTCTTTCTAGGATTCAGAAGAAGTATTCCATGCCTTAATATTCTGTGGATACATCTTGGGTTATGGGCAGGGCTTAGGGCTTTTAGGGCACCTTGCAGATCTCTCCCCATGTGCAGTTGCCAAGTGCAGCACTGCAGGTGGCTAAGGAAGTACCAGTAACTTTCCGATGGATTTGCTGGCAGCCAGAATTGAGAATTCAGGACTGTGAAGCTGTAGCCCCAAAGAGCAGGGAGGTGCTCTAAGGCACCACCTTTGTTTTAGCAATGGAGAGCAAGTGAGCGCGTCCTTGTCTGAAAGAAAGCGCTGCCCTGCGTGCCTTCCTTCCGGCAGCTGAGGAGGACAAAGTGCCAAATGTATTTTGCAGGCTGGCACCAGTCTGTGCTTCTTGTGCCTTTTCAGCACGGCTCTAGCCAAAGCTGCATCCACAGCTCACACCAGAGGGGAAAGCCCCTCAAGAGCAGCAGAGTCTGCAGGGGCTGTTGACATTTACCTCTCCTCCTGTGGCAGTGTCGAGTGCTTTAAACACCTCTCCAAAACTCCTAGAAACAAAAGAGAAGCAGAGAAAGGAGAAGCCATTTAGATCTTGCACTGAAAGCCAGCCCACACAGGAGATCTGTGCTGTAAATGCCTAAAACCTGCAGGACACTGGAAGCATGGAGATGTCCTTGACAATGCCTTCTGAGCACACTTAGAAATTCTGATCAGCACTGACAATCTAAGCCCAGTGCCTGAACACATTTGCAGCTTGTCTGACTTCATGCCTGATACCTATTCCACCAGCAAAACACTTGATGCATAGTTATGTAAAATTAGCATTGCTTGGACTCACCCACTGCCAATATTTTCCAGTTCAATGTATTTGATGATGGGATTTTCCATCTTCACCATTCTCCCTGAGGGAAACAAAATGCAAGATGTTCACTTTAAAGCAGAGATCCCACCTTCTCAGAGATACAAAAGGCAGCCACACTGTCTGGGGCTCTGAGCCCTCACTTGGTTAGCCAGCTCTGAGCTGGCTAACAACAACAGGAACAGGAACTGGAAACACAAGAAAAGAACAGCACGTCCACAGCGCAAGTCTGGCTGGCACAGAGACTGATTTCTTGCATCCTTTGAAGTCAGAGGCCTCTTGACAGCAGAGGAGTCTCCTCTCAGAGGAGACTGAGACCAGAAGAGAATACCTACCAAGGAAAATAAGTTTGTCATCTTGAAACGTTTAGGAGAGCTTGATCTAGCAGTGCCTTTGTTTTCTTGGCAATAAAGACTGCGAGATTTAGAAAAGGTTTCCGACTTGCTAAGATTAAATGCACCTGCACATCCAGAATCAATTGGTCTGAACAGATGTCAAGTTCAGAACAGGAGGAATATTGCCAAGTGTTCCCATCTTTTCCACCTTGCAGCACTTTGCCATAAGAATGCCTCTGCGTTAGTAAACCAGAGCAGCTCATGCCAGAACCAATTGCGACGGGGCTTTCAGCATCAAGACCCTCACCCTTTATGAGCAGGCTGAGCTCAAAGACGCCCCTGCCCGTGCCCTGCGTAAAGAACCACGCCGCTTCTCTTCACCCTGACAGCGCGGATCAGTCGCTCCCATTGCACTCGCCCTCTCGGCACCGCACACGTCCCCATCTTCCCAACTCGGCACGGCGGGCACAGGCACAGAAGACAGCAATACTCCTCAGGCACCCCTGTGACACAGAGAGCTGCCCAGAGCAGATGCTGACCCTCTTGTGAGTCCAGGCCGTGCGAGGCAGAAGCCGGCCCAGAGAAGGGGCTGCTGCCTCAGGCAGCTCCGCGCTGCAGCAGCCGGGCAGCAGCGGGACCCTCCCAGCTAAGGGAGGCTCCAGCCTCTGCAGTCCCTCCAGCCCCCAGGGGCAGGGCAGCGACCACAACAAGGCTGGCAAAGCCCAAGCATGAGCACTGACAGACACTGATGGGAAGAAGCCACAGCCAGCCTGAGCCCTGTACAAGCTTTTGCCCCCATTCAGGACACAACAGGATGGGCTTTGAGATCAGCCCCACCGAGGTGTGGATCAGTGCCCTTTTTGTCCCAACAGGTGATGGTAGACACAGAATCCACTGGGCTCTCTTCTCAATTCTTCCCGGTCTTATCTGAGAGCACAGCACTGGAGCTCGTATGGGCAAGAAGCAGATTCATTGGGTTGTGCTGCAGAATCACAAAGGGCTTGATTTGTTCTCCTAGAGACTGATCTCAGCAGGGCTTCTACCAGTGGCTAGAACTAAGGCAGTCACAGCCTTCTGCTGATGCTGGAACAATTCCTGCTTCTGCCTTCGGCAGAGAGGGAAGCCCAGGCAATCTCCAGCCAGTCTAAGCTGCCCTCAGAGGCAGCAGGAACACCCAGAGCTCTCTCTTGCTGCCTTGGAGCAATGCCAGCACTTCTGTGACACTGAAGTGAGGAGAACCCTTTGGTACAGCTCTGCTGACATGTGCACACAATACACTGTCCCTCAGATAAGAAAGATAGCAGACGTACTGTGTTGCTCCAGGGAGTCACCCGCCATCTCCAGTTGCTGAGCAGCAGCTGGGTCAGCACGGGAGGTGAACCAAGTGCTCAGGCTCCACGTCTTCGGCTGGGGAGCAAAGGCTCCTTGGGACGGCTCTGCTGCAGCAGCTTCAGTGTCAGAGTTGGTGTAGATCTGAGAGAAGAAATGAGTTGATGTCAGGAAGGTGTGGCAGAGATTGCCCTGAAATGCAAGAGAGATTGCCATTTGAAATGCAAGCCCTTAGGAAGCTGCTGTCAGCCACATGCAGAGCTCTTCAACTGGATTGCTTTGGATGTCCACTTGTGAAACCAAATGCTCAAAACCAAAGGCTGGTTTTACTCAAGTTCATAGCCACTTTCTTGTTCTAAAGGATGACTGCAGCAACGACCGCTCCAATTCCTCCCAAAGACTCCTTTCCCCCTCCTAGGTCTGCAGATACATTTGCAGCTCCTCATTCTAATGTTCTACCTCCTGCCATGAAATTCTCTTTTTCTGCACCTTCCTTGGGACGTGCTTATCCTGCAGCATCTCTGGATGGTACAGTTCCTGGGCCTCATGCCAGCTTCGGGGCTCTTGGTTGCCCGTCATTTGCTGGAACTCTCTGCAGGCTGCCAGGTAGGATGGGGAACCTTCCACCTGAAGTCAAACAGAACAAAGCAGTCAGAGACTACAGCTTGTCCCCGTCAGCCAGGAGTCATCGACTGGGAAGAAAGTAAAGGACAGGAGGAGATTAACAAGGGATACAGACAGCTTGTAGCTCATATTCCAAATCTATGTGAATGACCATGTTCACCTGCAAAAACACCTCAAGAAACAAGGTCACCTGGAAGAAGCCAGCAGGAGTTCATTGGGATGACTGCTGGCTAAATGGCCAAGGGAGTAATGCCACTGTCTAGAGCATCAGCTGAGATTCAGCAGAGCAGGAAGTGTCCTTGAGAGCAGCTCTGACAGAGGCCTCATCAGGATGGCACTCAGAGGCAACACCCCACCCCCCTGCTGCTCTGCACTGCAAAGGCAAGGAGGGCAGAAACCACCCCTTGGGTGACTGCAGTGCCTATTGATATTTCACTCTCTTTTCTAGAGCCTTTTGCTCCCGAAGGAGGCAATTAATTTTCTCTTTGATGATTTTAATTTTTTTGTCTGGCCTCTTCTTCCTTGCCTTGATCCTAGCCTCAGTTTCCTGCAGCTGTGCCGGCACCTGTTTGTCCATGTTCTGTAAACAACAATGGAAAGGACTCTCTTTCATGAGTGGAGTGGCTGCCATTCTTTCATTCACCTGTTTTTGTTGACTGTCCCTCTGCATGGGGAGATTCTTCTCCTCTTGGATGACTTCATTCCCCCTCTTCACTGCCATGTCACTCTGAGCTTCGGGCAGCTCTGCTTGTGGTTCTACCTGGATGTTCTGTGCACACAAATGCAGAGCAAGTGACTGGGAGCTGCCATCAGACTCAGCTTTTCCCTCTTTTAGCCTCAAAATCACATTGGTTCATCCCCTTTCTTTTGCTTCCCTACCCACATCTGCTTCCATTGAACCCTCCTGTCCCAGGGCTGTTCTCTGCAGATTCCAAGGCTCTGTGCTTCCAGTGCCTGTGGGATTCCTGGCCTCCTCAGTCCCAAGAGCTGTTGTTTATGCCCTTCTTCCTGCCCTTCCCTCTGTGCCCTGGCCAGTCAGGCTTACCTGGCCTTTCTCCTGTGGCACTTCCACCTGCTGCCCGAGCTGCTCTTCCTGCTCTCGGGCTGGGAACAGCTCTCCCTGAGTCTGGCATGGTGTCTCTGATGAAGCAGTCTGCTCCTGCTCTCTCTCTAGAAGCACCTGCACAGAAAGCAAGAGAAGATGGGTTTCAGCTTCCCATATGACCTTTGTGGGCCAAGACCCAAAGACTGCTGGGCTCAAACGTTCCCAAAGCACTGTGCTGCCGCTCTGCTGGGTCATTCTCTGTTTGAGGGGAGGCACAGATTCCAAAGTGACCCTGGCCCTACAATCAGGGGCCATCTGGGACTGAAGCTGCAAGAGCCTCTCAGGCAGCTGACAGGGAAGGTGTGGCATTTCTCAAGGGTCTGGTAAGGGCCTCCCTCTGCTTCTACCATGTCCTGTTTGTCTCTCCTGAAGGGATGCATTTAGGTGAGCATTGCATCTTCCACTGCTTTGGAGCAGAGCCAGGAAGATTCAAATAGATAGATAGATAAACAGATCTCACTTTTATAATCTCTCTTTACTATACTGTGGGATTTACATTCTTTGAACGGAGAGAGATATAGATCTCTCTCCTAGGTTTTTTTTAAGGAAAGGTAGTGAGAAACTTAGAGAAGAAGAGAAAACAATATTATCTCTACTTGCTGTTCTTGTTGTTTAGTACATGAAGAATGTGTATAGTGATTGTTTACTGAAAGTGATTTGTTAATTGCATTTTAGGGATAGTTGTTTAGATTGATTAGCTAATTAGATAAAAGACTGTGTGGAGACAGTCACTTGTTTTTCTTTAGTATCTTTTTAGTATAGTATTTCTTTACTATAGTTTTACATAGTACTAGTGTAATATAACGTAGCTTAATAAAGCATTTGCTTAAACTTCTACGTCATGGAGTCAAAGCATATTTTTCGCCACGTGGGGGGTCACCCTGAATCAATAATGTCCTTTCTGTCGCTACACACATCAACAGTCGGTAGCAGTGCCCCAATCAGAAGCCATCCTGAACTTGCTCTCCTGTTGCTTCAGTAACCCACACTCTTGGGGAATCTGGAGCATGTGGGTCCTTATGGAATGCAGTCAGACCCAGAGCACTGCACTGGGAACTGCACTCTTTGTGCATCTGTGCTCGGGCAAGTTCTTCTCTTGCACTTGACCACACTGATGGTGCTAAAGTGGCTGGAATCAGAAATGCAGCCCAGCCCCTCCCACCTCCTCAAATCTCTGAGGGCCAGCTGGAATTTAAACGTATTGATTTCCTGCTCAAGTCCAAAACAGCACACACTGATTCCCTGGGCTGCCAAAAGACACGGGAGCCGTTGACTGGAAAATGATGGGCAAGCCCTGCTGGCCGGTCTGGCACCAGAGCAGCTCGTTCTGCACCAACATCCCTGCCCCAAAGTATGTGTTCTTGCGCATAAATACTGCATTATCCAGAACTGCCTCTTTGAAAACTAAAATTCTAGGAGAATTTCTGCTGGTGCTGTAAAAGTGCAGGAAAGACTGAGACAAAGCTCCCTTGCTCCCTGGAGAAGGAGAAATTGCACCAGGGTTCTCTTTCTATCAAACAAAGAAATCAACAAAATATGAAAGTGTTACTCACACCACGGTCTAAAGCACTTGGATGCAGTGAGGGGATGTCTGGAAGGGAAACAGGCCTTGCGCTGAGCTTTGGATCTATGGATCTAAGGCAGCGATTTATGGAAGTCCGCCTGAAGGTGCCTCATGAGCCCCCCATTTTCCAGGCTAAAGCTCCCTCAGCACCTCCTCCCTGGCCTTGTGCTGCACCCCCTTGCCCAGCTCCCCTGTCCTTCTGTGCACACGCTGCAGCCCCTCCATGACTTTCTGCTCCCCAGGGCCCATAAGTACACACAGCACTCCAGCTGTGGCCGCAGCGCTGCCCAGCACAGGGCCACGCTCACTGCCCTGCTCCTGCTGCCCCACTGCTGCTGGCACAGCCACCATGCCCTTGGCCTTCTTGGCCCCCTGGCCACACGCTGCCTCATCTTCAGCTGCTCAAAGCCGCCAGCCCAGCATCCTTTTGGCCCACGTGGCTCCCCAGCCACAAAGGTGCCCATTTCACTTCAGATACAGCAGGCATCATTGCAAGATGGCCTTCCTGTTCTAACACCTCATGTTCCAAGTAGATATTATCCACTGCCCCTTCTCACCAGCGAGGGCTCCTTGTTGAGCTCCACGTGGCATCTGAGCTCCGGGTGCAGCCTGTCCCCACACTCGCTCAGCAGGTGCCTGGACACAACCGACAGGGCGCTGGCACTATGCTTGTTCAAGTGCAGACCCTGCAGGGCCGTGACAGCTTCCGGCCTGCCCTCTGTCACTGCCCTGACAGAGTCTGCTGCTCGCTCCGGGGAGGCTGAGGTGACATCAGCCCCTGCCTGCAGCTCAGCCGTGCCCTCGGTGGTTGCGGCGCTGGTATTTCTGCGCCCAAGGCCCAGGAACCTCCACAGTATCTGCAACAGAAAGAAGGGCAGGAAGAGAGGGACGTTCCGTGGCCTGCTCCAAGCACAGCGCTGGGCCTAGCAGTGCCAGAAGGCCCAGCCCAGGTGGGGATGGCCACAGGTACCTGCGCTGGTCTGTGGAAGCAGCCGTGAGTGGGGTCCTGCTCTTCTGCCCCATCCTTGCCCGCATCTGGCAAAGAGCAAATGCAGCCAGAGCTGAGGGGCTGCGGGAGAGGCCGGAGAACATGGCCTAGCCCTGCATGGCCCAGGCAGGGACAACCCCTGGGTGCCCAGGGGACAGAGCACAGCCAGCAGGGGCAGCCCGACCCCCTCTTACGTCCTGTCTTTGGGGACATCCTTAGGGGCAGGGATGGGATGGGGCCAGGCCGGCCGCAGGCACCAGCTCTGCGGCCCGGAGCTGCCACTCACCGTCCTGCACTGGCTGCAACTTCTCCGGCTCTGCAGGCTGCTGTGCTGGGGAGGCTGCAAGCCCTTTCTTTTTCTTGCCCCGAAGCACCCTGAAGAGCCTGAGTACTCTGCCTGCCATCTCGCTTTTTAGTCTCTAGACAACTTTGAGCCTGATACCTGGGAAAAGCTCTGATTGAGAAAGTCCCGCAGTCTGGCCGCAAGGCCAGCCGCAGGAATTACGTCTTGGAAAAGCTGCGGGTCAGTGACGAAAGAGCTGGCTGTGTGGGGCTCCTCACAGCACAGCTCTGCCACGTCCTCTCCTCTCACGTGCACCGAGCACTGTGGCGTTGCTCCGTCACCGCCAGCAGCCACTTCAGCACGTGTCACAAAGGGCCCTGTTCCATTCCGTTCCATGGTAACCGTGCTGTGCCGTGTCAGCAAGGGCCCTTGGACACGCTGCCAAGTGCTCTGGGGCTACCCCAACCCTGCCCCAAATGCCTCTGATTGGAACAAATCCATTGCCCCAAGTGTATAAGACATCCTGGGACACAGCAAGCCCAGCCAAGTGCTCAGGGGAGGACTCTCCACGGTGCCAGGCCAGCACAGGCTGGCTCTGGAGCAGAGCAGCTTCCAGCAAGCACGGGGCAAACACATCTTGCCAAGAGTTAAAACTCACCACATAGGGGAGGTGGCATGAATGTGTGCATCAAGGCCTTTGAATTCACAGCTCCCCAAGACAGCTTTGGGGCACTTGGCTGGACAAACACGATCCGGCTCAGACCTGTGCTCAAAGGCGGGCAACAAACCCTGCCGCAGGTGCTTGGCTTGGTCTCTGCAGGCCCAGGCAGATGCCAAAGCTGCTCTTCACATCCTTCCCCTGCCCCTCAGCCAAGTGCGAGGACTGAAGGAAACACAGGAAGTCAAATGGAGACACTTGCACCTGTCTCATTGGGGGCTCCTGGGGAAGCAGTTTCCTTGGCAATCAAGCCCCTCTCTTCCAAGGGCACTCCCCAAATGTGTACATTTCCTGGGCAACACCAACCTGCCCTTAAGTGCGGGGTGCGGAGGTTCATGGGCATCACACCATAACCAATATGATCCAGTGAAGCTAAATTTATTATTCCTAAAAGGAGTCTATTTATAATAAATCTCTACTGTCTATGCCTCTCTAGCTAATATATGACAGGTTAATCCTAGTTGTTCACACTTCTAAAATAGAATGCGGATTGGATTATCTAAGTTTTCATGTGTCTTGCTGGGGTTGTATGGCCCCCCCATGGCTCACTTTCCCAAGCTTGCTGACAAACATGCTAAGTCCTGATGACTCTTCTTCTTGCGTCTTCTTCAAGGATATACCAACCCCATTTCTGAATATGTCCATAATTCATTCTTTGTGAACGTGTCCATTATTGCAAGCAGCCTGGATTGTGCATCGGCTCAATAAGGCCGTTGTCTTGCAAAAACTCCTCCACCTGCAAAATATCTTCAACAGTTCCCCGCTTTTGGTTTTGCACAAGCCAGACTGATTTAAAAGCACGGTCAATTTCTTTTTGCCCACAGCGTAGTAAGCAAAGCACTATTAGCAGAAATGAAAAAAGAATGAAATACAAAGCCAATAATATGTAAGATTATTTATTCATTACATAGCCAAGAATACCTAATACCAAAGCATACTAAGTCCTTGAGCCAGCCTCTTATTTCCCAGGATTTTAGCCATTCATCCAAAGAATTCAAAACAACTGTCAGCTTTATCATGTTCTCCTTAAGCAATGACACTTTCTTGTCCATAGATTCAGAGTGCTCAGAGAGATTCATGCAACACATCCCTTCAAAATCTTCACACCCATCTCTCTGTGCTAGCAACAAAAACACTATTGCAGCCCTATCCTGTAATACAGCGTGGCGTATGCTACCTACATCAGTGGTAAGCTCATTCAGTATTGCAGATGTAATGTTAATTGGTTTGTCTGTCCAACAAGCCAATTGTTTGAATTGTGTAAGGGCCTGTGATGAAGCTACTCCTGGTGTAAAAAGTGATGCCAGTATAACCAAAGGCATATTCTACAATTCTACATTATCCTTACAGTCTGAGCCTAATAGATGCACACTACGTTTTGCACATTGGAATTTGTGCCTGATGTCAAGCATCTGTTGAATGCTAGAGGCAAACAGTGTCAATTTCCCAAAATAGCACAGTCCTCCTCATGCTTTCTCAGGAATCGCAGGCTAAGTTTAATCTCCACAAATGAGAAAAACTCCAGGAGGTGACATCCTTGCAGATTTTGGTTTTAGGGATACAACCATGTCCAATTGGCACAGTCTGCCGTGGTATTGTAATACCAGGAAGAAACAGGAGATATCCAAGTGCCATCATCACCGGGTTTTCCTGATTTCTCCCTAATCAGCTCTTTACCCCTGTGGTACTCATAGAACAAACAGTAATTTCCTGGTACTGATGCCAAAATATCTAATTCCTGTGGTCACTCTCTTGTAGTATTTAAACCTTGAACGATTGTAAATGCCTGAATTCCTAACGGATTTCTAGGGATGCTTTGTTTTTCACACCAAATTTCTGTGATCATCCCATTTTGATTAGTGCACCAATTTGAACAGGCCTTACTTAAGTTGCCATAAATTTGAGCTCTGGTCTAATTTCCCATTTCTTCCATTGAGTCTAAAGGAATTCCAATGAAACAGGTGCCAAATGGATCTGAAGGTGGAGCTAGTGATAGGCAGAAAGGTTCCTGTGTTGTTCTGTTAGCCTTTGGAATCCTCATGTTAGCTCGCTGCTTTATCTTGTATACCCCCTGCGTTTCTTAATCACTCCACTAAGCAACATTGTTAATATTTGCCAGACTGGTGCCATTGTCGCCCTTGTGGTCCATCATGCCTGCGCTTTGCCCAAACTGCTTTAGCTTGTTCTCACTCCAAATCTCTCAAGTGATGTGTTTGTGGTATTGCTATTCTTCCTCTACATTCTGTAGCTAGTATCTTGCTCTCTAGCACAATTTGATTTACTACAGCAATTAAAGCAAGTTTAAACTGCAATTGCAGTAACAATCTTTGCTTCTATATTTCTATCAAAGATACATCTTAGAGAAAACTCTGATATCTTCGTGAGTTATGCCTTAAAAATTTAGCTAATGCCATTCTCGGGGTACTAGTGTTAAGTGTGTAAGAGCAGTTATTGCATATTATGTTGATAGGCTTAAATTATTGCTTTTCCCTCGGACCACTAATCAATTATGTTCTTGACAAACTTGTCGCCAAGTTTTTTAGTTACACTTGATACAATGAACCTTAAGCCATGGCTTACATGCACAACTATGCAGATACCAAGCATTTTCTCTCTTATTTACAACTTGTGAGGGAAGTGAAGGTCCATGTTGCTGGAATCCAACGAATGCCTTTATCTGTAAGTAAGCACATAGACCTTCTTCCTCTTCATTTCACTGTAGCTGGTCCTTGCCACAACCCTGCTGCTGGACTTTTGAACATGACCTGAATGCCGTCAGGCAATTCCTCCCTTGGATTATGTGTGAGGGCATGATGCACAAGAATATGTGCATCTTCCCTATCTCCTGCTGTTCTGAGCTAATTTGGCACAAAATTGGCTTTAGCTGTTTTTTTCTCAGGGGATAACCCTGGAGTTCCCCCTTTTTGTTTTTGCAGCATGTCCTTGAACATCTGATGGGCACGCTCAATAATTGCCTGTCCAGTAGGATTGTGAGAAATACCAGGGTCATGTCAAATACCCCATAAATTACAGAAACCTTTGAATCTTAAGGAACATGAAGCAGGACTATTGTCATTCTTAATTGCTAAGGGGACACCTAATGCG
The DNA here is from genome assembly GCF_028551555.1 of Melozone crissalis. Classification (NCBI taxonomy): domain Eukaryota; kingdom Metazoa; phylum Chordata; class Aves; order Passeriformes; family Passerellidae; genus Melozone; species Melozone crissalis. Next base: position 11,662,905 of record NW_026535783.1, on the reverse strand, counting down.
GCGAAGAAATTGAACAAATATTTCTCAACATGACGTCTCACCTGTTAAGGGAGTACCCTATAAAACACAAGCATAGGTATCAATGCAAACATGTACCAATTTTTCCTGACCAAATTCTTATACATGAGTTACATCCATTTGCCATAACTGCGAGGGCTGAGTACCCCTAGGGCTAACACCATGCCTAAACCAATGCCATCTCGTTGACCGGTCAGGACAGGATCACGCAATACTAGAAGCATCAGCAAAGGGAATAGCAAATTGTTTACCTAACATTTTTGCAGATTGATGAAGAAATACATGGGAGGTTTTGGCCTGTCAGCCTGTACCACTTCCCTGTCACCTCAGTGCCACCATGGCCCTCGGCTGCCCCACAGCCCTCAGCCCCAGCAGCAGCTCAGGGTCAGCGTCCCTTCAGCGCCACCGCCCCCTCAGCCCCCTCAGCTCCCTCTGTCTCACCGTCCTTCAGCAGCTCCTCAGGGGACAGGGCCTGGGGCAGCGGCAGCTCCCACCGCTCCAGGGACAGCCGGGGCTGGAAGTGCTGCTCCGCCCGGCCCGGCCGACAGCTCGGACCCAGCACAGGGACAGGGGACACAGGGGGAACCGGGGCAAAAGCAAGAGGTGAAAAAGGCAGCCGAGGAGGGAAAGAGGTAAAAATGCAGCCTGGGCTTACACAGCTCAATCTATGCATCTAAACTTCCACATACCTCTTACTAAATAACTAAGCATATTTCTAGAACTATATCTAAGCATCTAAATTTAAGCATCTAAATGTAGGCGTCTAAATGTAGGCATCTAAATGTAACTCTATTAATGTATAAATGTAGATCTCAAAATCTAGAAATGTAACTAATTCTATCCCATCTAGAACAATAGAGATTAATTTAACTATATAGATGTATGTATATGCACATATAAACACACCTCTGTAAATCTATAAATGTAACTATATGGATATAGAAAGAGAATTGTAGAAATCGATAATTCTATGTGTACACTAAGGGATTCCACCCGTCTGATGCTCACAGGCTCTCCCTCTGGTCCTTCTTCCCATGCAGGGCAGCCCTCCTGACAAGGCAGATCAGCTGGAAGTCTGGGAAGCAAAGGGAACACTGTGTCAATATTGGCCTCTCTGCATTATTTGCCCTTTTGGAATTAACTGCCCTTCTATCAAAGTCTGTAAAAGATGGGCCGAAAGGCAAAATCTCACTTGGCAATTTGAAGCCTGCTCTTCAAAGAGCCAGACTCCTTCCAAGAGTTTATAACTTCTGAAGTTTTGAAGTATCCCAATACACTGAAAGCCCTCAGTGTATTGGGATACTTCCGCAAGGCCAAGGGCCCCCATGAGAGCTTGAAACACAGACAGACCCAGCTGCCACAAAGAAGCCCAGCCCGGTTCTTTCTCTGTGCTGACAGAGACACCTCAGGGATGAACAGCTGGGTGACAAATGACCAGGTAATATTCGCTGAGGCATTTATGTATTAGCTGATGGACGTTGTTAGTGATTATAAGTATTTAGAAATAGCATCAGTTAGAACTCTTTTAGCTGCTTGTAATATAATAGAGTCTATCAGCTTAAGTTTGCACTGCGTTGCTCATAGAAACAGTAGCGTAATGAATATAATATCTATGCATCACGTATGGAAACAACTGTGTGATGAACATATTGTGTTATAGACCCTAGCAAAACATAACGGGAAAAAAGGCTTGTGTGTAACTAAAATCAGTGTAAGGCTGTCCACTGACCAACCTGTCCAAGTGATAAAATAATCCTGACACAAACCAGAGCACCAGAGGACAATTAGAGAATGTCATGTGAAATTTAGGGAGAACCTACTAAAGCCTTATCAGAGGATGTGAAACAGCAGGAGACACAAGCAGAAATAAAATATGTTGACCTGATGCACAGGATGTCATGCAGTAAACCTGAGTGCGAAGCAGTCAAATTAAGGAGTTCCCAAAAGATCAGAAAATTCCGAAGAATGCTTGAAAAATTCATGAAACACATGAATATACTTGCCTCTCAGCAAAGTAACACCATAAAGCTAACACTGACACTTAGCACCAGGTGTTGTTTGGGTGTTAGCCCCGAGCACCACAGTGCTGCAAATATTGTCTTTTTTTATCCTATCAGTATTAAAATTTAATAATTCTAAGCAGTGAATTCTGTTTCTCACAGCTGTGAAGGAAAGAGCTCCCTAACAGGACTGCAGGCAGCACCAGCTTTGCTCAAGGATGCAGACCCAAAGTGCTCTCTCTCACCTTTAGCTCTCACTAATTTTAAGCGGTGATTTCAGATTTTCGTTGAGCTCCTGGTTTTGTGACTAATGATTTCCTTGGCCTCAGAGCTTCTGCTGCTTGTATTTTTAATGTATCTCACTACAGCTATCAGCAGAGTGGCACTACATGGATTTAATGCTTGGAGACAAAAAGCTCAGATCTCTACACTGACCTTTTGCTGGGCTTTTCCTCTCTTGCTTCAAGAGTCACTCAGGGTTGCCTCCAGAGCACTGACATCCTGCAGCAAACTTATCCCCACGGACATCAGCACAAAACTGGGACACCTGGCTTGGTGACACAACTGCCACAAGGTCAGGTTTATTCCCTGCTCTCTTGCCCCAGCAGAGGACTCAGTGTCAGAGCCTCTGGAGAAGCGTGGAGGGCAGGGCTCAGGCAGGTTGTGCCCGTGCACGATTTGAACTCAAGGCACCAGGAAGCACCAAGCCTGCAGACAGGAACTCAACCCTTCTCATCTCCCTCACTGCCAGAGGCAGGCTCAGAGCAGCCATCTCACCCCTCTCTGAACCAGTGGGGCCTCTGTCCTTACCAAGCTCCTCGCGGTCCTGGGAATTGTTCCTGCCGCTCTCGGTGCCAGGCAAAGCTCCCTCTGCTGCAGCTCTGCCCACAGGCTCCCCTCCTGAAGACTCAGGGGCAACAATAATATTGCCCTTGAAAGAGAAACAGACAGGCAGAAAACCTTCCACCACTTACAAAAAACACCTGGTCCAAAAACTCCATGGCTCACACACTTCATCCCTTCTTCCTAACAACAGCTCTGGGCCCCAAAGCCCTTCAACAGTCAGAAAAATTGACTTCTCAAACACAGTCCAAAAGCTGTCAGAGCTGACAGTGTTGAACATGGGGGTGACACTGAACACATGGAATGGCTGCTAAGCAGGAGTCCTGCCAGCTCCTGGCAAAGGGATGTGCTCCTTCCTCCACAGCCCTGAGCACAGCAGTCTCATCCAGGCTGCAGCTTGGCAGGGACAGCATGGGAACACACATCTCTTCCCACAGAGATGCCCAAGAGCAAGGGGAAAGAGCTCTGCAACATGGACAGCAAGACTGGCCAGTTTGCCCAGCTGAGGATTTCCCAGATGGAAACTGGACTGCAGGCAGCAGCTTACTGAGAGGACAAGAAAGCTGCAGCTGCAGCCCAGCCCCAGCCACGGCTCTGGGAGCTCCCACACACACGGCAGGGCTCACACAGCAGCAGCAGCTGCAGCCCAGCCCTTGCTTTGCCTTGGCCTTCCCACCCAAAAGAGGCACAGCCCACATCTGCTGCTGCAACAGAGGCACCTCTGGCGTGCCCCTCCCGGCCCGGGACACTGGGCCTTCAGTGCCACTTCCCCAAACACTCTTCTCTTTTTCCCATCAAACAAAGCCCCTTAGAACCTACAAAGCTTCCACTTCCTCCCCACAAATGCTGCTGCATCAGCGGTTCTTCCCAGTACATAAGCAAAAGATACCGCGGGGTACGGAGGGCAGAGTTCTTGACCCTTGCCACTTCACGTACGAGCTTGCCAAGTGATAATCATCCCTTATACGCCATATGTCAATACCATCTTCTCCTATTTTCGGTTCGTCACTTTTCTGTCTCCGCCTTCCTCACCACCTTTACCACACATGCGCCACCACTCGGTTTGGTGGTCGCACAAGTCTTTGGGGGTCGTCACTGATGAAGGCCCTATAGTCTTCTTCGTTGTCCTTTAATTCACCTTTGGGTTACACATGCGCATCAAGCCAGTATATAGCCAGTACAGCCAATGTAAGCCAAGACTAACGTATCACTCCATCTACATATCAAGGCAATAAATCCCTTAGAATTAGCATTTGTTGGGACCAAACCAGGTTCTTGCTCATTTTTAGCAACTGTACCTTCAGCTTCTTTCCTGTGGTCCTTGAGAACAGCTGCTGGGAAGGGGGGTGGAGCCCCTTCTCTCCCTCTCTTCTTTGGCATTACAACTTTTTAACTATTTATTATTCTCAAATATTAATTACTCTATCAATATCAATTACTGTTTCAAATTTTATCAGCACGAATGATACCTATTTATCACAATAATGGAGCTCTGCGCATTGTGTTTTAAGGCTTACAAGCAGGTATAGTGTTTGAAAGAAGCAAGCAGTGTTTTAACAAAAGCTACGTGTGCTTATAGTGGTTGCACAGAACTACTGTCAATATGCTTTTGCTTTGTGTGAGTGGTCAAAAAACTTTTCAAGTAAGTTGTGCCATTAAGTTCATTGCCTCCAGCCAGGGATGTGAGCTGCTGGCATCTTCCCACTGTAACAACCATGTCATGAGACTGATGCTGGAAAACAAACAGCTCGAGGCGCGTTCCTCAGCAGTCCCGTCCGTTTCGTGATTCGTACAGAGACCCGCGGCCAGCAATACTCAGCTGAGGACCAGAAGAGACCGGAATAGCCCGGGCACTGCAGCTTCACTGCAAGGCATCCGGCAGCCTTGAGGGTACAAAGCGAGCACAGGTCGCAGCTCCTCGTGTCCGGAGCGAGCCCGGAGCAGCTCTCCCAGGCCGCAGCCCCTCCCAGGCCCAGCTCCGGGCGCAGCCGGGGCCGCTCCGCCTGCGCGGGGCCGCTGCCGGGGCGCTGTGGCGGCTCCTCCCGCGGGGCGGAGCTGAGGCGGCCCCGGCGGCCCCGGCCCGGCCCCGCTGCGCTCCGAGCGCGGCCCCGGAGCGGCCCGGCCGAGGCGGCGAGGGACGGGCGGCGAGGGGCCGGGGGCATGGGGCGCTCCGCGAACGGGCGGACATCCCGGCAGAGGGGAGAGAGACGTGGCAGAGGGAGGAGTGAGCGGGAGAGGGGAGAGATGCTGGGAGGAGGGGGAAAATCCCAGGAGAGAGGGACGAGCCCGGGAGTAGGGGAGATCACGGGACGGGGGCGGGGGTGAGATCCGTGGCAAAGGGTGGGTAGCCTTCCAAGAGGGTAGAGTCGGGGAAACAGGAAAGAGCCCTGGGAGAGGGGGGAGATCCTGGAAGAGGGAGGAGTAATTGGGAGAAGGGCAGATCCAGGGAGACGAATAAAAGCACTGGCTACAGCCCGGGAAAGGAGGGAGCTTGGGACAAAGGGTAGCTCGGGACTGGGGAAAAGCCGAGAGAGGAGGCAGAACCCAGGAGACAGGGGACAACCTGTGAACGGGGGGACATCCGGAGTAGAGTGGAGAGGGCCTGGGAAAGCGGGGAAAGACATGAGAGAAGAGAGCCCAGTGGGGGGAGGCCAGCAGCGGAGGCTCCTGCAGGCGGACTGGGAACCCGGAGAGCCCGGAATCACGGAGTCCTGCAGCCGGGCCGAGAACGGGCGCGGGTCAGTGCGGTTCGGGAGAGCGCGGCTGCGGGGCTGGCTCCGGAGGCGGAGGCGCGTGGAAAGCGCTGCTCGGCAGCCCCGGCGGCGCTGAGAGCACAGCCCTGCCCGGGGAGGCAGCGCCACGGGCGCCGCTCGGCTTCCCAGCTCGGCCACGGCACCGCTCGGCTTCGCCGCCGGATCCGCGGCAGCTCGGAGCATCGCTCCCTGCCCGGGCCCGAGGCTCACCTGCGCCAGGTGCACCAGAGCATCGCCTCTGCCTTGACAACCCAGAGCGAGCAGTGCCCGGCAGGGACTGCAGATCCCCATTGGTGGCAGAGAAAGAAGAGCAAGGAATCTTCCATGGGAGAACCTAGGCAATAGGATGGGGTGTCAGTGTCCAATGTGTTCAGATGCACTCACAATGGTACTATTGCTCTTGCCTCAGAACATGTAAAAGAAGTGGGCAGACACAAATCAGCAGCTGGTTGCAATATCCAGGGATCAGTTATCAGAAGAAAATGCTATGCAACTGCTGGAATGCTTAATGGATGACTGATTACCCTTTGCCAAGTAATCTGGACTTGTTAGGCGCAGCATACTTATGTCTCAAAAATAACTCTAGAGATATTCTGAAGAAAATTTTGAAGAAAGGCTCATACACCCACATTTTAATGCAGTTGCTGTGGGTTTCATAAATGAAATCTGCTTTTATGTGTCAATGTTCCTAAAGATATGTGGGGTTTTTTTTTCACACATGCATGCATGCTAAATTTGAGAATCTAAGGTAAGGTCTTTTTATAGGGGATATGGAAGAGACAGGTCTTCAGCCAGCAATATGTCAGTGAGAGACAGCTGAGCGATGATTACTGAGAAGAAGAACAGCCCTAAAATAGAGGTGTGAGCTGCATTGCACAGCGCTTGCTGTGGGCCAGAGAGTTAAAAGAAGTCTGGCCTGGTGGGCCTAAATATTTCTGCCAAACAGTCTGCATCTCACACCTTTGCTCGGGCTCAGTGCAGAAATGCAGGATTGCAGGCGCTTCCTCCCAGAGCTGCGTGAGGTGCTGGCTCCTGCAGATGGGCCCTGCCAAGCTGTCCCTGCCTCACGCTGGCCTCGCTTCCCCTGGCACAAGAGCCGGGCCTGAAGGAGGCTGCCCTGTGCTCCAGCCTGCCGAGCAGCCCGGCTAGCTGCCCCGGTGCCCAGAGTGCTGCACACACTGCTGGCCTTTGCCAGGAGTTGCAGGGCAGCCGGCAGAAGAGGAGGAATCCTCAGGCAGCCCAGCGGCCCTCGGCTGCCCTTGGCCTTTCTCTGCTCCTGGGCACACTCCAGACGGCCAATGCCTCCAGGCTGGGCTGTGTCCAGCACGGCTGCGCTTCCCCTCGGCAGCTGCCAGCTGCCACCTGGGCTCTGAGAGTGTAGGATTTGCCCGCTGCCAGGAACAGGCACCCAGGGCCCGGCTGCTGCCTCTTGCAGCTCCAAGGGCCTCCTTCCAGCCTGCCTCTGCCGGGGCTCAGCCTGCTCCGGCCTCTGCCGGGGCTCTGCTGGGGCTCCACCCCAGCCAAGGCCGGGCCCACTCTCACCTCCCAGGCGCTGACAGCTCTGCACCAAAGGAGACTTTCCCGAACACCCTCTCTGATCTTTCTGCTTTCTCACTTGAGCAAGGCTCTCCTCCAGCCAAAGAGATTATTGCATTTCGGGATACAAATCCAAGTGGTAGGACCCCAATGTTCTCCAGTCACAGCTGAAGGCCTGCATCTGCACAGGGTGTTGGGCTGCCTTATTCTTCTTTTGGTTTTGCCTTCAAATGCCATTGCCCTTTCTGCCTCAAATAGAAATACCAAAGCTGGCCAAAAACAGACCAGTGGACCAGATTCCAAAGTCAGTGTGCTCTGGAGAGGATGAATGAAGAACATCCTTCTTCCCCACTTTCACACCATGCCAAAGACACCGTGTCACTTTCCACCTTTAAGAAACAACAGACATTTCAGAAGCAATTCTTGAGCGTATTCGCAGAGTGAGAAGGAAGGGAATCTTCAAGGTGAGTTGTGGTTTCAGAAACTGTATTCATCTCCAATCCTACTCTGCAGTCCTATTAGACAATCCTACTCTAACTCTAACCTTAACCCTAATCCTAATCCTAATCCTAATCCTAATCCTAATCCTAACCTACAATCCTACTCTAAACTTATTGATGAATAAATGGTCCTGAAGAGATTGTCACATTGTTGTCTCTCTCCTCTTCTTCACTGAAACAATCAGCGGCACCAGGCTGGATGCAGGCTCAGCAAATGTTACAAATGGATGCTGCCGAAAGGGAAAAAAAACAAATCAACAAAAAATAATGGACCATGACTTTCCAAGCTCAGTGCTTCACAGGATTCCTCTGGCTTATAGAAGGGTACAGGAAGAGGACCAATCGGACCATCTACACCTCCATCTTTATGTGCAGGACTTTGCCATCTCCGGGAAATGTGGCCCAGAATCCCACTCATCCATTTATCCAGGTGTCTTCATCTTGCTAGGATTTTTGCCCTGCCAGTGCTTTAGAAATGGTGCTTTCTGTCCTTGGAGTTTCTTCTTTTCAGGAATCTCTAAAGCCTCACACTGGTCCCTCTCTTTGAAAGACAGGCACTGTGCTGATTCCCACAGGGAGACAGAGCAGTGTCTACCTTTCCATGCCCTGCCCCTCGTGTGCTGGATGGCTCCTTCCTTCCCAGCAGGGCCAGCTCAGTGGCACCGGGCCCTGCAGTTCCCTCTCTTCCACACAACCTGGCAGTAACCCTGGCACAGTTCCCGTCTGCTTGAGCGTGCCAGGCAGCAGATGGGGCTGGGACAAGTCCCTCCCAGCTGTGCCTGTTTGCGTGGCAGAAACCTCTAAGGGTGGGCTGTGGGGCACAAACCAGGGCCACTCAGAGGCTCACAGTGAGCCCCCCAAGACCCCTCCTGCCCACGGCCAAATCTCTGACCCCTAGGCTGGGACTGGCTTTCTTGGGTTCCTGCACCACCATTTCATGTCTCTGTACCCTGCATTGCTCTACTTCAATTCTTTTGCCATTAGATAAAATTGAACACTCCACCAAATGACAAAAGAGGGCGACCGAAAGAGCCAGAGGAGGTCCCTGACTCAGGAAATGCAGAGAGAGGTGGAGTTACTCAGTTTTGTGAAGAACAGGCCCCCGGCAGACTTTATTGGCACTTTCCAACACTTCAGAGTGGCTTTGAAGAAAGTGAGGGACATCTTTTATAACAGGGCCAGTTACAATAGGATGTGGGTGAATATTTTTAAACACAAATAGGATCTAATCAGGACTTGTTTACTCAGAGCATGGTGCGACCCTGGCACAGGTTGCCCCAAGAGCTTGTAGGTGCCCCATCCCTGCAACCATTCTAGCTCCAGTGCGAAAGGGCTCTGAGCAACCTGATCTCTTTGAAGATGTCCCTGCTCATTGCAGGACACTTGCACCAGAGGACCTTTACAGGGCCCTGCCAGCCCTGCCCAGTCTAGGATTCCTCACCATTTTAATTTGAAGAGCACCAAGAATGGAGGTGAGGAGGAAGGGGGCTCATGTGATGCCTTGGACTTGAGTGGAGGAGGAGCCCATCCCTCCGAGCCTGTTTCAACTGCAGCCCCTTCACATTTTACCTGCAGGAGCTCCCTGGCAGACCAGCGCTGCTCCTCGTCTCTCTGCAGGCAGCAGCTCAGGAAGTCACGCAGGCAAGGCGAGAATCGGTTGGGCTGCTGCAGCCGTGGGGTCCCTACTGTGGCTATCAGTTGTGTAGCCTGGAGAAAAAGGAGACACCAGGCTCCACTTGCTGCTTTCACATCTCTAAGTGCTCTCCCACCTCCCTTAGTTTAACCTCTGTTCTTCAGTGGCGGTTTCCGCCTTGGCAGAGATCCAGAGATGATTTTCCTTTACCAACCAAAAACCCAAACCCTGATGCAGCCACAGCTTTTCCACCATCCCGAAGATCTTGCCTTGGCAGCTGATTTCATTGGCTGACCTAGTTAGTGGGAACTACATCAGCATAAGCACATTTGCTTCTCTGAGGATTGACACCAGCGTGAGAGGCTTTTTGGAAGAGGGACTGTGCTGTACAAACTAATTTCAAGGGTTAGTACATGAAAGGCATGTCTGCAGTGCTTGTTGGTCCTTTAAGCGCACGTGCCCTAGAACAAAACTCATCATACTTTTTGTGCTTTTCTTGAAAACAATGGTAATTGGAAGGAAAGAAAGGGAATCCATCAATTAATCCTCAATTAATCCCCAGGTAAGGAAATAAATATTTGCAATCTCATCTTCAACAGAGACACATTTAGATGCCTGCACAAATGTATTGGGATGAAAATTCCTGCTTGGGCACAAAGGAGCCACCTGCAGCTCTGTCTCTCAGCAGTCTGAAAATTGCAGGTTCCCATTTTGCAGCAAAAGGAAAATTGTCATGGTCAGAAGAAGGACAGGTGCCATCCCTATGGCCACCCTCTGCTAATTTGGCTACTCAAGTCAATGTATTAATGGTAGGCTCATGCCAGAAAGAGCCAGGAAACAAAGGGGAGGTTTTGGCAGCCTGTCCGCATCACCAGGCTCTGGCTTGGTGACACAGAGAATGTGCCTTTGGCTAGGAGAGAAACACGGTGACTGAGTGTTTCAGCAGCACTGTACAAGAAGCGGAAGAGACTCAGTGGCCTTTACACTCTCATGCCCAGGTTTCAGGCATGTTTCCCAGTGAGAAGAAACTGCTCAGGGAGATTGGCTCATCTCTAAAGACCACAGTTTTAGAAACTTTGTTGGGTTTGTGTTGCCTTCCTTCCTTTCTGGAAAGATAACAGCAGTTGTCAGATGCTTCTTTTCTGCTATTAAGGCTATCTCCACAGCCAAAGGACTAGAACCACTTAAAAGCCAAAGCAAAGTGTTGCCTGAGAATAGAGTTTGTTTGGAGTTTGTTTGCATGTGGTAAGGCTTGAGTTCCCCCACTGCTGCAACCACAACTACAGCAGATGCTGATCTGTTGCAGGCACATTTTTAGGAGGGGTCCTTGGTGGAAGCAGTTCAGGCAGATGGCAATGGGCTTTTGTCCAATGGCACGCAGGACAAGGGACAGGTGAGAAAGAGAGTGGGATCAGTGAGTATTTGCTCCTTACCGTGATGGGACTTTGGTTCCAGTAGGGAGGTTCTTGCTCTATCATTTCAATCCCCACAATTCCAAAAGACCATATGTCCACTTTGGGACCATATGGTTGACCTGTCAGCACTTCGGGCGCCAGCCACCAAGGAGTCCCGACTACCGAGCACCGTCTGCTCTGCTGAGGGCTGAGCTGAGTAGAGAGGCCAAAATCACCTGAGGAGAAAGCAAAACACTGTTTTTATTTGAATTCTGTGCAATTAGGAAAGCAAGCCAAAGAATTCCCCAGTAGAAGTGTTTGAAAATGTGCTGTTGAATCTCCTGGCATTGGCGACTTTTAAACTCCCCCCATTTTTTACACTGTCTCCAGTAGTGTCTTTTGTTCTTTGGAAGCTTTAGACTTGTAACTCCCTCCCTCGGGAAGGGACACACACAGAGCAAGGCCACTCTTGACTGCTTGTTCCTTCTCCTATCTCTGTGCACGTTGCAACTGTGCCCTCAGCTCACAGCGGGTGTCCCTGCGCTGCCACCAGCACCATTTTTGGGGAGCTGGCTGTCACTCCAAGCAGCCCCACCCCCACATCCCTGGAATGCTGCTCCTGACCAAGAATACACTGACCCAGCTTGACAGAACCATCGGTTTTGAGAAGGATGTTATCACTCTTCACATCTCTATGGATCACATGGTTTGTGTGAAGAAAATGCAGTCCTTGCAGGCACTGAGAGAGAAAACAGAAAGAGGAGGGCAAAAATGAGTGATGTGATTTCATCCCACAAGAAAGGCAACAAATCTAAAAGATTTCTTCTCCAGGGGAATGGGCAGTAATGGCAGAACACAGTGCCACTGAGAGGAAGAGCTTGCTGCTCCAACACTTGCAGAGCAGGACCTTTCTGAGGAAAGGCATGTCAGCTTCTGAAAGAGCAACAGCCAGGATGCAAACCAGCCAGGATGACTGCTGCTGCAGTGCATGTGCTGAGAAGCAAAGAGCCTTTTGGCTGCACTCCTGTCCTTGTATGCTGAGGCCTGAGAGATACGAGTCTCTGTCTTTTTTCTTTGCTGATCATTTCAAATCAAGCCACCAGCACCATTGCTTTCACAGGCAAGGAATGCAGTGAAGACAGACTCCAGGCAAACATTTAGAGAGGCAAGGTGGAGAACAGCAAATAAAAAGACATGAGCCAGAGCAAGAATACAACAGCAGGAGAGAAGAGTACTGGCACTGAGTACAGGGAGTGCAGGGGCACTGGCAGGCCTTTCACTTGAGATGCTTTTACTTGCCCATAGCATAGCAGCAACACAGAACCAAAGCTGGGCACAGGAAATCACTGCTGGTCAGAGCCCCTGTTTCCCAGACAATCCTGCCCAAGCCCTCGGAAACACAGATGGGATTGCTGACCTCGCGACTGATGGCTGCTGCCTCATCTTCATACAGGGAGGTCGTGCTGAGGATATCGTTCAGGGTGCCTCCGTCCATGTACTCCAGCACCAGCCAGAGTTCCTCACCCACAAGGTAGCTGAAAGAAGGAAACAAGGCCCTGGAGATGAGCATGCATGGCTACGTTGATTTCTGCTTCCAGGTTTCTTATTTCCAGATGCCTTTGTGACAAGGACACAATCATAGCAATAGATATTCCCTCTTGGCTGTGCATTGATTGCAATCTGTGCAGTCTCAAGGAGAAAGGCACAGCTGTGAAAAAGGAGATGTCTTAGATGGCTAACAAGTGAAAAATGCAGTTTAGAAACAGCCCAGATAAAAAACCGTTCAGGCATGGTGTTTCTGGAAAGAAGCACCTAGTCTTCCTGGCATGCCCAGCAATGGCAAAGAGTGGCAACAATCCAAGGGAAATCCATTTTAGGAGGGTTCATCAGCACTTCAGAAACTTGAAAAAATCAATCCCAAATAAATGTGGAAGCAGTAAACTTCGAGGCTGATGACTAAGGAAGATACAGCTGATCCAGGTATTGAATAATTTTGGAATAATTTTCAAACTAGGTGTGCCAGGGAAGACTCATGCAGACAGGATGCACTCTCTTCTCATCCATTGGAGATGAGTAGAGAGATAGGAATAAATAAAAATTAACAGCTCTACTTTCTGCCACTGACCAAAGTGGGTTTTTAACCTCTCATGTTTGCTGTATGTAAATGCACACATGGGATAAGACCATAACCACTCACCTGTCTAAATAATTCACAACATTGGGACTCCTGTACCTCTTCATGATTTGGATTTCATTAACGCTTCGTTCCATCCTCCTCGGTCCTTGAATATCTATTTTCTTTATGGCCACCTAAAATGACATTGAAAATCAGTAACTTGAGCAGTTGGTGGCAGGAAAAAACAACGCACATGGAGCAATTGATTTTTGCAATGACGAAGCTGAGCTGTGCCAAACTGCCTGGTGATTAGGCACTGCAGTAATTGGGAACTGACATTCCAACAGCCCATTTCTCTGCTGCCTTGGGAGCCAGTTACAGGACACGTGGGGCCACTGACATTTTGCCTTGTCCACTTGATAACAGTTGTGTCTCAATTATCACCCACAAACCTCTGACCATAATCTCTGCTGCTCTTTCTAGGATTCAGAAGAAGTAATCCATGCCTTAATATTCTGTGGATACATCTTGGGCTATGGGCAGGGCTTAGGGCTTTTAGGGCACCTTGCAGATCTCTCCCTATGTGCAATTGCCAAGTGCAGCACTGCAGGTGGCTAAGGAAGTACCAGTAACTTTCGGATGGATTTGCTGGCAGCCAGAATCAAGAATTCAGGACTGTGAAGCTGTAGCCCCAAAGAGCAGGGAGGTGCTCTAAGGCACCACCTTTGTTTTAGCAATGGAGAGCGAGTGAGCGCATCCTTGTCTGAAAGGAAGCGCTGCCCTGCGTGCCTTCCTTCCGGCAGCTGAGGAGGACAAAGTGCCAAATGTATTTTGCAGGCTAGCACCAGTCTGTGCTTCTTGTGCCTTTTCAGGACAGCTCTAGCCAATGCTCCATCCCCAGCTCAGACCAGAGGGGAAAGCCCCTCAAGAGCAGCAGAGTCTGCAATGGCTGTTGATATTTACCTCTCCTCCGGTGGCAGTGTCGAGTGCTTTAAACACCTCTCCAAAACTCCTAGAAACAAAAGAGAAGCAGAGAAAGGAGAAGCCATTTAGATCTTGCACTGAAAGCCAGCCCACACAGGAGATCTGTGCTGTAAATGCCTAAAACCTGCAGGACACTGGAAGCATGGAGATGTCCTTGACAATGCCTTCTGAGCACACTTAGAAATTATGATCAGCTCTGACAACCTAAGCCCAGTGCCTGAACACATTTGCAGCTTGTCTGACTTCACGCCTGATACCTATTCCACCAGCAAAACACTTGATGCATAGTTATGTAAAATTAGCATTGCTTGGACTCACCCACTGCCAATATTTTCCAGTTCAATGTATTTGATGATGGGATTTTCCATCCTCACCATTCTCCCTGAGGGAAACAAAATGCAAGATGTTCACTTTAAAGCAGAGATCCCACCTTCTCAGAGATACAAAAGGCAGCCCCACTGTCTGGGGCTCTGAGCCCTCGCTTGGTTAGCCAGCTCTGAGCTGGCTAACAACAACAGGAACAGGAACTGGAACATTAAGAAAAGAACAGCACATCCACAGCGCAAGTCTGGCTTGCACATAGACTGATATCTTGTATCCTTTGAAGCGAGAGACCTCTTGACAGCAGACACACAGGGAGGCACAGGGAGATACATTCAGAGGAGACTGAGACCAGAAGAGAATACCTACCAAGGCAAGTAAGTTTGTCATCTAGAAACATTAAGGAGAGCTGGAACTAACAGTGCCTTTGTTTTCTTGGGAATAAAGACTGGAAGATTTAGAAAAGGTTTCCTACTTGCTAAGATTAAATGCACGTGGACATCCAGAATCAATTGCTCTGAACAGATGTCAAGTTCAGAACAGGAGGAATATTGCCAAGTGTTCCCATCTTTTACACCTTGCAGCACTTTGCCAGAAGAATGCCTCGGTGTTTGTAAACCAGAGCAGCTCATGCTAGAACCAATCGTGACGGGGCTTTCAGCATCAGGACCCGCACCCTTTATGAGCAGGCTGAGCTCAAACACGCCCTTGCCCCAACTCCGCATGAAGAACCACGCCGCTTCTCTTCACCCTGACAGCGCGGATCAGTCGCTCCCATTGCACTCGCCCTCTCGGCACCGCACACGTCCCCATCTTCCCAAATCGGCACGGCGGGCATTGGCACAGAAGACAGCAATGCTCCTCAGGCACTCCTGTGACACAGAGAGCTGCCCAGAGCAGATGCTGACCCTCTTGTGAGTCCAGGCCGTGCGAGGCAGAAGCCGGCCCAGAGAAGGGGCTGCTGCCTCAGGCAGCTCCGCGCTGCAGCAGCCGGGCAGCAGCGGGACCCTCCCAGCTAAGGGAGGCTCCAGCCTCTGCAGTCCCTCCAGCCCCCAGGGGCAGGGCAGTGACCACAACAAGGATGGCAAAGCCCAAGCATGAGCACTGACAGGCACTGATGGGAAGAAGCCACAGCCAGCCTGAGCCCCATACAAGCTTTTGCCCCCATTCAGGACACAACAGGATGGGTTTTGAGATCAGCCCCACCGAGATGTGGATCAGTGCCCTTTTTGTCCCAACAGGTGATGGTAGACACAGAATCCACTGGGCTCTGGTCTCAGCCCCACCAGGTCTTATCTGAGAGCACAGCACCAGCAGCTGATATGGGCAAGAAGCAGATTCATTGGGTTGTGCTGCAGAATCAAAAAGGGCTTGATTTGTTCTCCTGGAGACTGATCTCAGCAGGGCTTCTACCAGTCGCTAGAACTAAGGCAGTCACAGTCATCTGCTGATGCAGGAACAATTCCTGCTTCTGCCTTCGGCAGAGAGGGAAGCCCAGGCAAACTCCAGCCAGTCTAAGCTGCCCTCAGAGGCAGCAGGAACACCCAGAGCTCTCTCTTGCTGCCTTGGAGCAATGCCAGCACTTCTGTGACACTGAAGTGAGGAGAACCCTTTGGTACAGCTCTGCTGACATGTGCACACAATACACTGTCCCTCAGATAAGAAAGATAGCAGACGTACTGTGTTGCTCCAGGGAGTCACCCGCCATCTCCAGTTGCTGAGCAGCAGCTGGGTCAGCACGGGAGGTGAACCAAGTGCTCAGGCTCCACGTCTTCGGCTGGGGAGCAAAGGCTCCTTGGGACGGCTCTGCTGCAGCAGCTTCAGTGTCAGATTTGGTGTAGATCTGAGAGAAGAAATGAGTTGATGTCAGGAAGGTGTGGCAGAGATTGCCCTGAAATGCAAGAGAGATTGCCATTTGAAATGCAAGCCCTTAGGAAGCTGCTGTCAGCCACATGCAGAGCTCTTCAACTGGATTGCTTTGGATGTCCACTTGTGAAACCAAATGCTCAAAACCAAAGGCTGGTTTTACTCAAGTTCATAGCCACTTTCTTGTTCTAAAGGATGACTGCAGCAACGACCGCTCCACTTCCTCCCAAAGACTCCTTTCCCCCTCCTAGGTCTGCAGATACATTTGCAGCTCCTCATTCTAATGTTCTACCTCCTGCCATGAAATTCTCTTTTTCTGCACCTTCCTTGGGACGTGCTTATCCTGCAGCATCTCTGGATGGTACAGTTCCTGGGCCTCATGCCAGCTTTGGGGCTCTTGGTTGCCCGTCATTTGCTGGAACTCTCTGCAGGCTGCCAGGTAGGATGGCGACACTTCCACCTGAAGTCAAACAGAACAAAGCAGTCAGAGACTACAGCTTGTCACCGTCAGCCAGGAGTCATCCACTGGGAAGAAGGTAAAGGATGGGAGGAGATTCACAAGGGATACAGACAGGTTGTAGCTCATATTCAAAATCTATGTGAGTGACCATTTTCACCTGCAAAAACACCTCAAGAAACAAGGTCACCTGGAAGAAGCCAGCAGGAGTTCATTGGGATGACTGCTGGCTAAATGGCCAAGGGAGTAATGCCACTGTCTAGAGCATCAGCTGAGATTCAGCAGAGAAGAAGTGTCCTTGAGAGCAGCTCAGACAGAGGCCTCATCAGGATGGCACTCAGAGGCAACACCCCACCCCCCTGCTGCTCTGCACTGCAAAGGCAAGGAGGGCAGAAACCACCCCTTGGGTGACTGCAGTGCCTATTGATATTTCACTCGCTTTTCTAGAGCCTTTTGCTCCTGAAGGAGGCAATTAATTTTCTCTTTGATGATTTTAATTTTTTTGTCTGGCCTCTTCTTCCTTGCCTTGATCCTAGCCTCAGTTTCCTGCAGCTGTGCCGGCACCTGTTTGTCCATGTTCTGTAAACAACAATGGAAAGGACTCTCTTTCATGAGTGGAGTGGCTGCCATTCTTTCATTCACCTGTTTTTGTTGACTGTCCCTCTGCATAGGGAGATTCTTCTCCTCTTGGATGACTTCATTCCCCCTCTTCACTGCCATGTCACTCTGAGCTTCGGGCAGCTCTGCTTGTGGTTCTACCTGGATGTTCTGTGCACACAAATGCAGAGCAAGTGACTGGGAGCTGCCATCAGACTCAGCGTTTCCCTCTTTTAGCCTCAAAATCACATTGATTCAGCCCCTTTCTTCTGCTTCCCTACCCACATCTGCTTCCAGTGTAACCCTCCTGTCCCAGGGCTGTTCTCTGCAGATTCCAAGGCTCTGTGCTTCCAGTGCCTGTGGGATTCCTGGCCTCCTCAGTCCCAAGAGCTGTTGTTTATGCCCTTCTTCCTGCCCTTCCCTCTGTGCCCTGGCCAGTCAGGCTTACCTGGCCTTTCTCCTGTGGCACTTCCACCTGCTGCCCGAGCTGCTCTTCCTGCTTTCGGGCTGGGAACAGCTCTCCCTGAGTCTGGCATGGTGTCTCTGATGAAGCACTCTGCTCCTGCTCTCTCTCTAGAAGCACCTGCACAGAAAGCAAGAGAAGATGGGTTTCAGCTTCCCATAGGACCTTTGTGGGCCAAGACTCAAAGACTGCTGGGCTCACACGTTCCCAAAGCACTGTGCTGCTGCTCTGCTGGGTCATTCTCTGTTCAAGGGGAGGCACAGATTCCAAAGTGGCCCTGGCCCTACAATCAGGGGCCATCTGGGACTGAAGCTGCAAGAGCCTCTCAGGCAGCTGACAGGGAAGGTGTGGCATTTCTCAAGGGTCTGGTGAGGGCCTCCCTCTGCTTCTACCATGTCCTGTTTGTCTCTCCTGAAGGGCTGCATTTAGGTGAGCATTGCATCTTCCACTGCTTTGGAGCAGAGCCAGGAAGATTCAAATAGATAGATAGATAAACAGATCTCAATTTTATAATCTCTCTTTACTGTACTGTGGGATTTACATTCTTTGAACGGAGAGAGATATAATTCCCTCTCCTAGGTTTTTTTTAAGGAAAGGTAGTGAGAAACTTAGAGAAGAAGAGAAAACAATATTACCTGTATTTGCTGTTCTTTAATTTTAGTACATGTGGAATGTGTATAGTGATTGTTTACTGAAAGTGATTTGTTAATTGCATTTTAGGGATAGTTGCTTTGATTGATTAGCTAATTAGATAAAAGACTGTGTGGAGACAGTCACTAGTTTTTCTTTAGTATCTTTTTAGTATAGTATTTCTTTACTATAGTTTTAACATAGTACTAGTGTAATATAACATAGCTTAATAAAGCATCTGTTTAAAATTCTAAATCACACAGTCAACGCACATTTTTCGCCACGTGGGGGGTCACCCTGAATCAATAATGTCCTTTCTGTCGCTACAAACATCAACACTTGGTTGCAGTGCCCCAGTCACAAGCCATCCTGAACTTGCTCTCCTGTTGCCTCAGTAACCCACACTCTTGGGGAATCTGGAGCAAGTGGGTCCTTATGGAATGCAATCAGACCCAGAGCACTGCACTGGGAACTGCACTCTTTGTGCATCTGTGCTCGGGCAAGTTCTTCTCTTGCACTTGACCACACTGATGGTGCTAAAGTGGCTGGAATCAGAAATGCAGCCCAGCCCTTCCCAGCTCCTCTAATCTCTGAGGGCCAGCTGGAATGCAAGGGCATTGATTTCCTGCTCAATTCCCAAACACAACACACACTGATTCCCTGGGTTGCCAAATGACATGGGAGCCGTTAACTTGAAGATGACGGGCAAGCCCTACTGGCTGGTCTGGCACCAGAACAGCTCATTCTGCACCAACATCCCTGCCCCAAACTATGTGTTCTTGTGCAAAAATACTGCATTATCCAGAACTGCCTCCTTGAAAACTAAAATTCTTACAGAATTTCTGCCAGTGCTGGAAAAGGGCAGGAAAGATTGAGAAAAAGTGCACTTGCTCCCTGGAGAAGGAGAAATTGCACAAGGGTTCTTTTTCTATCAAACAAACAAATCAACAAAATATGAAAGTGTTACCCACACCAGTGTCTAAAGCACTTGGATGCAGTGAGGGGATGTTTGGAAGGGAAACAGCCCTTGCGCTGAGCTTTGGATCTATGGATCTAAGGCAGCGATCTATGGAAGTCCGCCTGAAGGTGCCTCATGAGCCCCCCCATTTTCCAGGCTAAAGCTCCCTCAGCACCTCCTCCCTGGCTTTGTGCTGCACCCCCTTGCCCAGCTCCCGTGTCCTTCTGTGCACACGCTGCAGCCCCTCCATGACTTACTGCTTCCCAGGGCCCACAAATGCACACAGCACTCCAGCTGTGGCCGCAGCGCTGCCCAGCACAGGGCCACGCTCACTGCCCTGCTCCTGCTGCCCCACTGCTGCTGGCACAACCACCATGCCCTTGGCCTTCTTGACCCCCTGGCCACACGCTGCCTCATCTTCAGCTGCTCAAGGCCGCCAGCCCGGCATCCTTTTGGCCCACGCAGCTCCCCAGCCACAAAGGTGCCCATTTCACTTCAGATACAGCAGGCATCATTGCAAGATGGCCTTCCTGTTCTAACACCTCATGTTCCAAGTAGATATTATCCACTGCCCCTTCTCACCAGTGAGGGCTCCTTGCTGAGCTCCACGTGGCCTCTGGGCTCCGGGTGCAGCCTGTCCCCGCACTCGCTCAGCAGGTGCCTGGACACAACCGACAGGGCGCTGGCACTATGCTTGTTCAAGTGCAGACCCTGCAGGGCCGTGACAGCTTCCGGCCTGCCCTCTGTCACTGCCCTGACAGAGTCTGCTGCTCGCTCCGGGGAGGCTGAGGTGACATCAGCCCCTGCCTGCAGCTCAGCCGTGCCCTCGGTGGTTGCGGCGCTGGTATTTCTGCGCCCAAGGCCCAGGAACCTCCACAGTATCTGCAACAGAAAGAAGGGCAGGAAGAGAGGGACGTTCCGTGGCCTGCTCCAAGCACAGCGCTGGGCCTAGCAGTGCCAGAAGGCCCAGCCCAGGTGGGGATGGCCACAGGTACCTGCGCTGGTCTGTGGAAGCAGCCGTGAGTGGGGTCCTGCTCTTCTGCCCCATCCTTGCCCGCATCTGGCAAAGAGCAAATGCAGCCAGAGCTGAGGGGCTGCGGGAGAGGCCGGAGAACATGGCCTAGCCCTGCATGGCCCAGGCAGGGACAACCCCTGGGTGCCCAGGGGACAGAGCACAGCCAGCAGGGGCAGCCCGACCCCCTCTTACGTCCTGTCTTTGGGGACATCCTTAGGGGCAGGGATGGGATGGGGCCAGGCCGGCCGCAGGCACCAGCTCTGCGGCCCGGAGCTGCCACTCACCGTCCTGCACTGGCTGCAACTTCTCCGGCTCTGCAGGCTGCTGTGCTGGGGAGGCTGCAAGCCCTTTCTTTTTCTTGCCCCGAAGCACCCTGAAGAGCCTGAGTACTCTGCCTGCCATCTCGCTTTTTAGTCTCTAGACAACTTTGAGCCTGATACCTGGGAAAAGCTCTGATTGAGAAAGTCCCGCAGTCTGGCCGCAAGGCCAGCCGCAGGAATTACGTCTTGGAAAAGCTGCGGGTCAGTGACGAAAGAGCTGGCTGTGTGGGGCTCCTCACAGCACAGCTCTGCCACGTCCTCTCCTCTCACGTGCACCGAGCACTGTGGCGTTGCTCCGTCACCGCCAGCAGCCACTTCAGCACGTGTCACAAAGGGCCCTGTTCCATTCCGTTCCATGGTAACCGTGCTGTGCCGTGTCAGCAAGGGCCCTTGGACACGCTGCCAAGTGCTCTGGGGCTACCCCAACCCTGCCCCAAATGCCTCTGATTGGAACAAATCCATTGCCCCAAGTGTATAAGACATCCTGGGACACAGCAAGCCCAGCCAAGTGCTCAGGGGAGGACTCTCCACGGTGCCAGGCCAGCACAGGCTGGCTCTGGAGCAGAGCAGCTTCCAGCAAGCACGGGGCAAACACATCTTGCCAAGAGTTAAAACTCACCACATAGGGGAGGTGGCATGAATGTGTGCATCAAGGCCTTTGAATTCACAGCTCCCCAAGACAGCTTTGGGGCACTTGGCTGGACAAACACGATCCGGCTCAGACCTGTGCTCAAAGGCGGGCAACAAACCCTGCCGCAGGTGCTTGGCTTGGTCTCTGCAGGCCCAGGCAGATGCCAAAGCTGCTCTTCACATCCTTCCCCTGCCCCTCAGCCAAGTGCGAGGACTGAAGGAAACACAGGAAGTCAAATGGAGACACTTGCACCTGTCTCATTGGGGGCTCCTGGGGAAGCAGTTTCCTTGGCAATCAAGCCCCTCTCTTCCAAGGGCACTCCCCAAATGTGTACATTTCCTGGGCAACACCAACCTGCCCTTAAGTGCGGGGTGCGGAGGTTCATGGGCATCACACCATAACCAATATGATCCAGTGAAGCTAAATTTATTATTCCTAAAAGGAGTCTATTTATAATAAATCTCTACTGTCTATGCCTCTCTAGCTAATATATGACAGGTTAATCCTAGTTGTTCACACTTCTAAAATAGAATGCGGATTGGATTATCTAAGTTTTCATGTGTCTTGCTGGGGTTGTATGGCCCCCCCATGGCTCACTTTCCCAAGCTTGCTGACAAACATGCTAAGTCCTGATGACTCTTCTTCTTGCGTCTTCTTCAAGGATATACCAACCCCATTTCTGAATATGTCCATAATTCATTCTTTGTGAACGTGTCCATTATTGCAAGCAGCCTGGATTGTGCATCGGCTCAATAAGGCCGTTGTCTTGCAAAAACTCCTCCACCTGCAAAATATCTTCAACAGTTCCCCGCTTTTGGTTTTGCACAAGCCAGACTGATTTAAAAGCACGGTCAATTTCTTTTTGCCCACAGCGTAGTAAGCAAAGCACTATTAGCAGAAATGAAAAAAGAATGAAATACAAAGCCAATAATATGTAAGATTATTTATTCATTACATAGCCAAGAATACCTAATACCAAAGCATACTAAGTCCTTGAGCCAGCCTCTTATTTCCCAGGATTTTAGCCATTCATCCAAAGAATTCAAAACAACTGTCAGCTTTATCATGTTCTCCTTAAGCAATGACACTTTCTTGTCCATAGATTCAGAGTGCTCAGAGAGATTCATGCAACACATCCCTTCAAAATCTTCACACCCATCTCTCTGTGCTAGCAACAAAAACACTATTGCAGCCCTATCCTGTAATACAGCGTGGCGTATGCTACCTACATCAGTGGTAAGCTCATTCAGTATTGCAGATGTAATGTTAATTGGTTTGTCTGTCCAACAAGCCAATTGTTTGAATTGTGTAAGGGCCTGTGATGAAGCTACTCCTGGTGTAAAAAGTGATGCCAGTATAACCAAAGGCATATTCTACAATTCTACATTATCCTTACAGTCTGAGCCTAATAGATGCACACTACGTTTTGCACATTGGAATTTGTGCCTGATGTCAAGCATCTGTTGAATGCTAGAGGCAAACAGTGTCAATTTCCCAAAATAGCACAGTCCTCCTCATGCTTTCTCAGGAATCGCAGGCTAAGTTTAATCTCCACAAATGAGAAAAACTCCAGGAGGTGACATCCTTGCAGATTTTGGTTTTAGGGATACAACCATGTCCAATTGGCACAGTCTGCCGTGGTATTGTAATACCAGGAAGAAACAGGAGATATCCAAGTGCCATCATCACCGGGTTTTCCTGATTTCTCCCTAATCAGCTCTTTACCCCTGTGGTACTCATAGAACAAACAGTAATTTCCTGGTACTGATGCCAAAATATCTAATTCCTGTGGTCACTCTCTTGTAGTATTTAAACCTTGAACGATTGTAAATGCCTGAATTCCTAACGGATTTCTAGGGATGCTTTGTTTTTCACACCAAATTTCTGTGATCATCCCATTTTGATTAGTGCACCAATTTGAACAGGCCTTACTTAAGTTGCCATAAATTTGAGCTCTGGTCTAATTTCCCATTTCTTCCATTGAGTCTAAAGGAATTCCAATGAAACAGGTGCCAAATGGATCTGAAGGTGGAGCTAGTGATAGGCAGAAAGGTTCCTGTGTTGTTCTGTTAGCCTTTGGAATCCTCATGTTAGCTCGCTGCTTTATCTTGTATACCCCCTGCGTTTCTTAATCACTCCACTAAGCAACATTGTTAATATTTGCCAGACTGGTGCCATTGTCGCCCTTGTGGTCCATCATGCCTGCGCTTTGCCCAAACTGCTTTAGCTTGTTCTCACTCCAAATCTCTCAAGTGATGTGTTTGTGGTATTGCTATTCTTCCTCTACATTCTGTAGCTAGTATCTTGCTCTCTAGCACAATTTGATTTACTACAGCAATTAAAGCAAGTTTAAACTGCAATTGCAGTAACAATCTTTGCTTCTATATTTCTATCAAAGATACATCTTAGAGAAAACTCTGATATCTTCGTGAGTTATGCCTTAAAAATTTAGCTAATGCCATTCTCGGGGTACTAGTGTTAAGTGTGTAAGAGCAGTTATTGCATATTATGTTGATAGGCTTAAATTATTGCTTTTCCCTCGGACCACTAATCAATTATGTTCTTGACAAACTTGTCGCCAAGTTTTTTAGTTACACTTGATACAATGAACCTTAAGCCATGGCTTACATGCACAACTATGCAGATACCAAGCATTTTCTCTCTTATTTACAACTTGTGAGGGAAGTGAAGGTCCATGTTGCTGGAATCCAACGAATGCCTTTATCTGTAAGTAAGCACATAGACCTTCTTCCTCTTCATTTCACTGTAGCTGGTCCTTGCCACAACCCTGCTGCTGGACTTTTGAACATGACCTGAATGCCGTCAGGCAATTCCTCCCTTGGATTATGTGTGAGGGCATGATGCACAAGAATATGTGCATCTTCCCTATCTCCTGCTGTTCTGAGCTAATTTGGCACAAAATTGGCTTTAGCTGTTTTTTTCTCAGGGGATAACCCTGGAGTTCCCCCTTTTTGTTTTTGCAGCATGTCCTTGAACATCTGATGGGCACGCTCAATAATTGCCTGTCCAGTAGGATTGTGAGAAATACCAGGGTCATGTCAAATACCCCATAAATTACAGAAACCTTTGAATCTTAAGGAACATGAAGCAGGACTATTGTCATTCTTAATTGCTAAGGGGACACCTAATGCGGCGAAGAAATTGAACAAATATTTCTCAACATGACGTCTCACCTGTTAAGGGAGTACCCTATAAAACACAAGCATAGGTATCAATGCAAACATGTACCAATTTTTCCTGACCAAATTCTTATACATGAGTTACATCCATTTGCCATAACTGCGAGGGGTGAGTACCCCTAGGGCTAACACCATGCCTAAACCAATGCCATCTCGTTGACCGGTCAGGACAGGATCACGCAATACTAGAAGCATCAGCAAAGGGAATAGCAAATTGTTTACCTAACATTTTTGCAGATTGATGAAGAAATACATGGGAGGTTTTGGCCTGTCAGCCTGTACCACTTCCCTGTCACCTCAGTGCCACCATGGCCCTCGGCTGCCCCACAGCCCTCAGCCCCAGCAGCAGCTCAGGGTCAGCGTCCCTTCAGCGCCACCGCCCCCTCAGCCCCCTCAGCTCCCTCTGTCTCACCGTCCTTCAGCAGCTCCTCAGGGGACAGGGCCTGGGGCAGCGGCAGCTCCCACCGCTCCAGGGACAGCCGGGGCTGGAAGTGCTGCTCCGCCCGGCCCGGCCGACAGCTCGGACCCAGCACAGGGACAGGGGACACAGGGGGAACCGGGGCAAAAGCAAGAGGTGAAAAAGGCAGCCGAGGAGGGAAAGAGGTAAAAATGCAGCCTGGGCTTACACAGCTCAATCTATGCATCTAAACTTCCACATACCTCTTACTAAATAACTAAGCATATTTCTAGAACTATATCTAAGCATCTAAATTTAAGCATCTAAATGTAGGCGTCTAAATGTAGGCATCTAAATGTAACTCTATTAATGTATAAATGTAGATCTCAAAATCTAGAAATGTAACTAATTCTATCCCATCTAGAACAATAGAGATTAATTTAACTATATAGATGTATGTATATGCACATATAAACACACCTCTGTAAATCTATAAATGTAACTATATGGATATAGAAAGAGAATTGTAGAAATCGATAATTCTATGTGTACACTAAGGGATTCCACCCGTCTGATGCTCACAGGCTCTCCCTCTGGTCCTTCTTCCCATGCAGGGCAGCCCTCCTGACAAGGCAGATCAGCTGGAAGTCTGGGAAGCAAAGGGAACACTGTGTCAATATTGGCCTCTCTGCATTATTTGCCCTTTTGGAATTAACTGCCCTTCTATCAAAGTCTGTAAAAGATGGGCCGAAAGGCAAAATCTCACTTGGCAATTTGAAGCCTGCTCTTCAAAGAGCCAGACTCCTTCCAAGAGTTTATAACTTCTGAAGTTTTGAAGTATCCCAATACACTGAAAGCCCTCAGTGTATTGGGATACTTCCGCAAGGCCAAGGGCCCCCATGAGAGCTTGAAACACAGACAGACCCAGCTGCCACAAAGAAGCCCAGCCCGGTTCTTTCTCTGTGCTGACAGAGACACCTCAGGGATGAACAGCTGGGTGACAAATGACCAGGTAATATTCGCTGAGGCATTTATGTATTAGCTGATGGACGTTGTTAGTGATTATAAGTATTTAGAAATAGCATCAGTTAGAACTCTTTTAGCTGCTTGTAATATAATAGAGTCTATCAGCTTAAGTTTGCACTGCGTTGCTCATAGAAACAGTAGCGTAATGAATATAATATCTATGCATCACGTATGGAAACAACTGTGTGATGAACATATTGTGTTATAGACCCTAGCAAAACATAACGGGAAAAAAGGCTTGTGTGTAACTAAAATCAGTGTAAGGCTGTCCACTGACCAACCTGTCCAAGTGATAAAATAATCCTGACACAAACCAGAGCACCAGAGGACAATTAGAGAATGTCATGTGAAATTTAGGGAGAACCTACTAAAGCCTTATCAGAGGATGTGAAACAGCAGGAGACACAAGCAGAAATAAAATATGTTGACCTGATGCACAGGATGTCATGCAGTAAACCTGAGTGCGAAGCAGTCAAATTAAGGAGTTCCCAAAAGATCAGAAAATTCCGAAGAATGCTTGAAAAATTCATGAAACACATGAATATACTTGCCTCTCAGCAAAGTAACACCATAAAGCTAACACTGACACTTAGCACCAGGTGTTGTTTGGGTGTTAGCCCCGAGCACCACAGTGCTGCAAATATTGTCTTTTTTTATCCTATCAGTATTAAAATTTAATAATTCTAAGCAGTGAATTCTGTTTCTCACAGCTGTGAAGGAAAGAGCTCCCTAACAGGACTGCAGGCAGCACCAGCTTTGCTCAAGGATGCAGACCCAAAGTGCTCTCTCTCACCTTTAGCTCTCACTAATTTTAAGGGGTGATTTCAGATTTTCGTTGAGCTCCTGGTTTTGTGACTAATGATTTCCTTGGCCTCAGAGCTTCTGCTGCTTGTATTTTTAATGTATCTCACTACAGCTATCAGCAGAGTGGCACTACATGGATTTAATGCTTGGAGACAAAAAGCTCAGATCTCTACACTGACCTTTTGCTGGGCTTTTCCTCTCTTGCTTCAAGAGTCACTCAGGGTTGCCTCCAGAGCACTGACATCCTGCAGCAAACTTATCCCCACGGACATCAGCACAAAACTGGGACACCTGGCTTGGTGACACAACTGCCACAAGGTCAGGTTTATTCCCTGCTCTCTTGCCCCAGCAGAGGACTCAGTGTCAGAGCCTCTGGAGAAGCGTGGAGGGCAGGGCTCAGGCAGGTTGTGCCCGTGCACGATTTGAACTCAAGGCACCAGGAAGCACCAAGCCTGCAGACAGGAACTCAACCCTTCTCATCTCCCTCACTGCCAGAGGCAGGCTCAGAGCAGCCATCTCACCCCTCTCTGAACCAGTGGGGCCTCTGTCCTTACCAAGCTCCTCGCGGTCCTGGGAATTGTTCCTGCCGCTCTCGGTGCCAGGCAAAGCTCCCTCTGCTGCAGCTCTGCCCACAGGCTCCCCTCCTGAAGACTCAGGGGCAACAATAATATTGCCCTTGAAAGAGAAACAGACAGGCAGAAAACCTTCCACCACTTACAAAAAACACCTGGTCCAAAAACTCCATGGCTCACACACTTCATCCCTTCTTCCTAACAACAGCTCTGGGCCCCAAAGCCCTTCAACAGTCAGAAAAATTGACTTCTCAAACACAGTCCAAAAGCTGTCAGAGCTGACAGTGTTGAACATGGGGGTGACACTGAACACATGGAATGGCTGCTAAGCAGGAGTCCTGCCAGCTCCTGGCAAAGGGATGTGCTCCTTCCTCCACAGCCCTGAGCACAGCAGTCTCATCCAGGCTGCAGCTTGGCAGGGACAGCATGGGAACACACATCTCTTCCCACAGAGATGCCCAAGAGCAAGGGGAAAGAGCTCTGCAACATGGACAGCAAGACTGGCCAGTTTGCCCAGCTGAGGATTTCCCAGATGGAAACTGGACTGCAGGCAGCAGCTTACTGAGAGGACAAGAAAGCTGCAGCTGCAGCCCAGCCCCAGCCACGGCTCTGGGAGCTCCCACACGCACGGCAGGGCTCACACAGCAGCAGCAGCTGCAGCCCAGCCCTTGCTTTGCCTTGGCCTTCCCACCCAAAAGAGGCACAGCCCACATCTGCTGCTGCAACAGAGGCACCTCTGGCGTGCCCCTCCCGGCCCGGGACACTGGGCCTTCAGTGCCACTTCCCCAAACACTCTTCTCTTTTTCCCATCAAACAAAGCCCCTTAGAACCTACAAAGCTTCCACTTCCTCCCCACAAATGCTGCTGCATCAGCGGTTCTTCCCAGTACATAAGCAAAAGATACCGCGGGGTACGGAGGGCAGAGTTCTTGACCCTTGCCACTTCACGTACGAGCTTGCCAAGTGATAATCATCCCTTATACGCCATATGTCAATACCATCTTCTCCTATTTTCGGTTCGTCACTTTTCTGTCTCCGCCTTCCTCACCACCTTTACCACACATGCGCCACCACTCGGTTTGGTGGTCGCACAAGTCTTTGGGGGTCGTCACTGATGAAGGCCCTATAGTCTTCTTCGTTGTCCTTTAATTCACCTTTGGGTTACACATGCGCATCAAGCCAGTATATAGCCAGTACAGCCAATGTAAGCCAAGACTAACGTATCACTCCATCTACATATCAAGGCAATAAATCCCTTAGAATTAGCATTTGTTGGGACCAAACCAGGTTCTTGCTCATTTTTAGCAACTGTACCTTCAGCTTCTTTCCTGTGGTCCTTGAGAACAGCTGCTGGGAAGGGGGGTGGAGCCCCTTCTCTCCCTCTCTTCTTTGGCATTACAACTTTTTAACTATTTATTATTCTCAAATATTAATTACTCTATCAATATCAATTACTGTTTCAAATTTTATCAGCACGAATGATACCTATTTATCACAATAATGGAGCTCTGCGCATTGTGTTTTAAGGCTTACAAGCAGGTATAGTGTTTGAAAGAAGCAAGCAGTGTTTTAACAAAAGCTACGTGTGCTTATAGTGGTTGCACAGAACTACTGTCAATATGCTTTTGCTTTGTGTGAGTGGTCAAAAAACTTTTCAAGTAAGTTGTGCCATTAAGTTCATTGCCTCCAGCCAGGGATGTGAGCTGCTGGCATCTTCCCACTGTAACAACCATGTCATGAGACTGATGCTGGAAAACAAACAGCTCGAGGCGCGTTCCTCAGCAGTCCCGTCCGTTTCGTGATTCGTACAGAGACCCGCGGCCAGCAATACTCAGCTGAGGACCAGAAGAGACCGGAATAGCCCGGGCACTGCAGCTTCACTGCAAGGCATCCGGCAGCCTTGAGGGTACAAAGCGAGCACAGGTCGCAGCTCCTCGTGTCCGGAGCGAGCCCGGAGCAGCTCTCCCAGGCCGCAGCCCCTCCCAGGCCCAGCTCCGGGCGCAGCCGGGGCCGCTCCGCCTGCGCGGGGCCGCTGCCGGGGCGCTGTGGCGGCTCCTCCCGCGGGGCGGAGCTGAGGCGGCCCCGGCGGCCCCGGCCCGGCCCCGCTGCGCTCCGAGCGCGGCCCCGGAGCGGCCCGGCCGAGGCGGCGAGGGACGGGCGGCGAGGGGCCGGGGGCATGGGGCGCTCCGCGAACGGGCGGACATCCCGGCAGAGGGGAGAGAGACGTGGCAGAGGGAGGAGTGAGCGGGAGAGGGGAGAGATGCTGGGAGGAGGGGGAAAATCCCAGGAGAGAGGGACGAGCCCGGGAGTAGGGGAGATCACGGGACGGGGGCGGGGGTGAGATCCGTGGCAAAGGGTGGGTAGCCTTCCAAGAGGGTAGAGTCGGGGAAACAGGAAAGAGCCCTGGGAGAGGGGGGAGATCCTGGAAGAGGGAGGAGTAATTGGGAGAAGGGCAGATCCAGGGAGACGAATAAAAGCACTGGCTACAGCCCGGGAAAGGAGGGAGCTTGGGACAAAGGGTAGCTCGGGACTGGGGAAAAGCCGAGAGAGGAGGCAGAACCCAGGAGACAGGGGACAACCTGTGAACGGGGGGACATCCGGAGTAGAGTGGAGAGGGCCTGGGAAAGCGGGGAAAGACATGAGAGAAGAGAGCCCAGTGGGGGGAGGCCAGCAGCGGAGGCTCCTGCAGGCGGACTGGGAACCCGGAGAGCCCGGAATCACGGAGTCCTGCAGCCGGGCCGAGAACGGGCGCGGGTCAGTGCGGTTCGGGAGAGCGCGGCTGCGGGGCTGGCTCCGGAGGCGGAGGCGCGTGGAAAGCGCTGCTCGGCAGCCCCGGCGGCGCTGAGAGCACAGCCCTGCCCGGGGAGGCAGCGCCACGGGCGCCGCTCGGCTTCCCAGCTCGGCCACGGCACCGCTCGGCTTCGCCGCCGGATCCGCGGCAGCTCGGAGCATCGCTCCCTGCCCGGGCCCGAGGCTCACCTGCGCCAGGTGCACCAGAGCATCGCCTCTGCCTTGACAACCCAGAGCGAGCAGTGCCCGGCAGGGACTGCAGATCCCCATTGGTGGCAGAGAAAGAAGAGCAAGGAATCTTCCATGGGAGAACCTAGGCAATAGGATGGGGTGTCAGTGTCCAATGTGTTCAGATGCACTCACAATGGTACTATTGCTCTTGCCTCAGAACATGTAAAAGAAGTGGGCAGACACAAATCAGCAGCTGGTTGCAATATCCAGGGATCAGTTATCAGAAGAAAATGCTATGCAACTGCTGGAATGCTTAATGGATGACTGATTACCCTTTGCCAAGTAATCTGGACTTGTTAGGCGCAGCATACTTATGTCTCAAAAATAACTCTAGAGATATTCTGAAGAAAATTTTGAAGAAAGGCTCATACACCCACATTTTAATGCAGTTGCTGTGGGTTTCATAAATGAAATCTGCTTTTATGTGTCAATGTTCCTAAAGATATGTGGGGTTTTTTTTTCACACATGCATGCATGCTAAATTTGAGAATCTAAGGTAAGGTCTTTTTATAGGGGATATGGAAGAGACAGGTCTTCAGCCAGCAATATGTCAGTGAGAGACAGCTGAGCGATGATTACTGAGAAGAAGAACAGCCCTAAAATAGAGGTGTGAGCTGCATTGCACAGCGCTTGCTGTGGGCCAGAGAGTTAAAAGAAGTCTGGCCTGGTGGGCCTAAATATTTCTGCCAAACAGTCTGCATCTCACACCTTTGCTCGGGCTCAGTGCAGAAATGCAGGATTGCAGGCGCTTCCTCCCAGAGCTGCGTGAGGTGCTGGCTCCTGCAGATGGGCCCTGCCAAGCTGTCCCTGCCTCACGCTGGCCTCGCTTCCCCTGGCACAAGAGCCGGGCCTGAAGGAGGCTGCCCTGTGCTCCAGCCTGCCGAGCAGCCCGGCTAGCTGCCCCGGTGCCCAGAGTGCTGCACACACTGCTGGCCTTTGCCAGGAGTTGCAGGGCAGCCGGCAGAAGAGGAGGAATCCTCAGGCAGCCCAGCGGCCCTCGGCTGCCCTTGGCCTTTCTCTGCTCCTGGGCACACTCCAGACGGCCAATGCCTCCAGGCTGGGCTGTGTCCAGCACGGCTGCGCTTCCCCTCGGCAGCTGCCAGCTGCCACCTGGGCTCTGAGAGTGTAGGATTTGCCCGCTGCCAGGAACAGGCACCCAGGGCCCGGCTGCTGCCTCTTGCAGCTCCAAGGGCCTCCTTCCAGCCTGCCTCTGCCGGGGCTCAGCCTGCTCCGGCCTCTGCCGGGGCTCTGCTGGGGCTCCACCCCAGCCAAGGCCGGGCCCACTCTCACCTCCCAGGCGCTGACAGCTCTGCACCAAAGGAGACTTTCCCGAACACCCTCTCTGATCTTTCTGCTTTCTCACTTGAGCAAGGCTCTCCTCCAGCCAAAGAGATTATTGCATTTCGGGATACAAATCCAAGTGGTAGGACCCCAATGTTCTCCAGTCACAGCTGAAGGCCTGCATCTGCACAGGGTGTTGGGCTGCCTTATTCTTCTTTTGGTTTTGCCTTCAAATGCCATTGCCCTTTCTGCCTCAAATAGAAATACCAAAGCTGGCCAAAAACAGACCAGTGGACCAGATTCCAAAGTCAGTGTGCTCTGGAGAGGATGAATGAAGAACATCCTTCTTCCCCACTTTCACACCATGCCAAAGACACCGTGTCACTTTCCACCTTTAAGAAACAACAGACATTTCAGAAGCAATTCTTGAGCGTATTCGCAGAGTGAGAAGGAAGGGAATCTTCAAGGTGAGTTGTGGTTTCAGAAACTGTATTCATCTCCAATCCTACTCTGCAGTCCTATTAGACAATCCTACTCTAACTCTAACCTTAACCCTAATCCTAATCCTAATCCTAATCCTAATCCTAATCCTAATCCTAATCCTAACCTACAATCCTACTCTAAACTTATTGATGAATAAATGGTCCTGAAGAGATTGTCACATTGTTGTCTCTCTCCTCTTCTTCACTGAAACAATCAGCGGCACCAGGCTGGATGCAGGCTCAGCAAATGTTACAAATGGATGCTGCCGAAAGGGAAAAAAAACAAATCAACAAAAAATAATGGACCATGACTTTCCAAGCTCAGTGCTTCACAGGATTCCTCTGGCTTATAGAAGGGTACAGGAAGAGGACCAATCGGACCATCTACACCTCCATCTTTATGTGCAGGACTTTGCCATCTCCGGGAAATGTGGCCCAGAATCCCACTCATCCATTTATCCAGGTGTCTTCATCTTGCTAGGATTTTTGCCCTGCCAGTGCTTTAGAAATGGTGCTTTCTGTCCTTGGAGTTTCTTCTTTTCAGGAATCTCTAAAGCCTCACACTGGTCCCTCTCTTTGAAAGACAGGCACTGTGCTGATTCCCACAGGGAGACAGAGCAGTGTCTACCTTTCCATGCCCTGCCCCTCGTGTGCTGGATGGCTCCTTCCTTCCCAGCAGGGCCAGCTCAGTGGCACCGGGCCCTGCAGTTCCCTCTCTTCCACACAACCTGGCAGTAACCCTGGCACAGTTCCCGTCTGCTTGAGCGTGCCAGGCAGCAGATGGGGCTGGGACAAGTCCCTCCCAGCTGTGCCTGTTTGCGTGGCAGAAACCTCTAAGGGTGGGCTGTGGGGCACAAACCAGGGCCACTCAGAGGCTCACAGTGAGCCCCCCAAGACCCCTCCTGCCCACGGCCAAATCTCTGACCCCTAGGCTGGGACTGGCTTTCTTGGGTTCCTGCACCACCATTTCATGTCTCTGTACCCTGCATTGCTCTACTTCAATTCTTTTGCCATTAGATAAAATTGAACACTCCACCAAATGACAAAAGAGGGCGACCGAAAGAGCCAGAGGAGGTCCCTGACTCAGGAAATGCAGAGAGAGGTGGAGTTACTCAGTTTTGTGAAGAACAGGCCCCCGGCAGACTTTATTGGCACTTTCCAACACTTCAGAGTGGCTTTGAAGAAAGTGAGGGACATCTTTTATAACAGGGCCAGTTACAATAGGATGTGGGTGAATATTTTTAAACACAAATAGGATCTAATCAGGACTTGTTTACTCAGAGCATGGTGCGACCCTGGCACAGGTTGCCCCAAGAGCTTGTAGGTGCCCCATCCCTGCAACCATTCTAGCTCCAGTGCGAAAGGGCTCTGAGCAACCTGATCTCTTTGAAGATGTCCCTGCTCATTGCAGGACACTTGCACCAGAGGACCTTTACAGGGCCCTGCCAGCCCTGCCCAGTCTAGGATTCCTCACCATTTTAATTTGAAGAGCACCAAGAATGGAGGTGAGGAGGAAGGGGGCTCATGTGATGCCTTGGACTTGAGTGGAGGAGGAGCCCATCCCTCCGAGCCTGTTTCAACTGCAGCCCCTTCACATTTTACCTGCAGGAGCTCCCTGGCAGACCAGCGCTGCTCCTCGTCTCTCTGCAGGCAGCAGCTCAGGAAGTCACGCAGGCAAGGCGAGAGTCGGTTGGGCTGCTGCAGCCGTGGGGTCCCTACTGTGGCTATCAGTTGTGTAGCCTGGAGAAAAAGGAGACACCAGGCTCCACTTGCTGCTTTCACATCTCTAAGTGCTCTCCCACCTCCCTTAGTTTAACCTCTGTTCTTCAGTGGCGGTTTCCGCCTTGGCAGAGATCCAGAGATGATTTTCCTTTACCAACCAAAAACCCAAACCCTGATGCAGCCACAGCTTTTCCACCATCCCGAAGATCTTGCCTTGGCAGCTGATTTCATTGGCTGACCTAGTTAGTGGGAACTACATCAGCATAAGCACATTTGCTTCTCTGAGGATTGACACCAGCGTGAGAGGCTTTTTGGAAGAGGGACTGTGCTGTACAAACTAATTTCAAGGGTTAGTACATGAAAGGCATGTCTGCAGTGCTTGTTGGTCCTTTAAGCGCACGTGCCCTAGAACAAAACTCATCATACTTTTTGTGCTTTTCTTGAAAACAATGGTAATTGGAAGGAAAGAAAGGGAATCCATCAATTAATCCTCAATTAATCCCCAGGTAAGGAAATAAATATTTGCAATCTCATCTTCAACAGAGACACATTTAGATGCCTGCACAAATGTATTGGGATGAAAATTCCTGCTTGGGCACAAAGGAGCCACCTGCAGCTCTGTCTCTCAGCAGTCTGAAAATTGCAGGTTCCCATTTTGCAGCAAAAGGAAAATTGTCATGGTCAGAAGAAGGACAGGTGCCATCCCTATGGCCACCCTCTGCTAATTTGGCTACTCAAGTCAATGTATTAATGGTAGGCTCATGCCAGAAAGAGCCAGGAAACAAAGGGGAGGTTTTGGCAGCCTGTCCGCATCACCAGGCTCTGGCTTGGTGACACAGAGAATGTGCCTTTGGCTAGGAGAGAAACACGGTGACTGAGTGTTTCAGCAGCACTGTACAAGAAGCGGAAGAGACTCAGTGGCCTTTACACTCTCATGCCCAGGTTTCAGGCATGTTTCCCAGTGAGAAGAAACTGCTCAGGGAGATTGGCTCATCTCTAAAGACCACAGTTTTAGAAACTTTGTTGGGTTTGTGTTGCCTTCCTTCCTTTCTGGAAAGATAACAGCAGTTGTCAGATGCTTCTTTTCTGCTATTAAGGCTATCTCCACAGCCAAAGGACTAGAACCACTTAAAAGCCAAAGCAAAGTGTTGCCTGAGAATAGAGTTTGTTTGGAGTTTGTTTGCATGTGGTAAGGCTTGAGTTCCCCCACTGCTGCAACCACAACTACAGCAGATGCTGATCTGTTGCAGGCACATTTTTAGGAGGGGTCCTTGGTGGAAGCAGTTCAGGCAGATGGCAATGGGCTTTTGTCCAATGGCACGCAGGACAAGGGACAGGTGAGAAAGAGAGTGGGATCAGTGAGTATTTGCTCCTTACCGTGATGGGACTTTGGTTCCAGTAGGGAGGTTCTTGCTCTATCATTTCAATCCCCACAATTCCAAAAGACCATATGTCCACTTTGGGACCATATGGTTGACCTGTCAGCACTTCGGGCGCCAGCCACCAAGGAGTCCCGACTACCGAGCACCGTCTGCTCTGCTGAGGGCTGAGCTGAGTAGAGAGGCCAAAATCACCTGAGGAGAAAGCAAAACACTGTTTTTATTTGAATTCTGTGCAATTAGGAAAGCAAGCCAAAGAATTCCCCAGTAGAAGTGTTTGAAAATGTGCTGTTGAATCTCCTGGCATTGGCGACTTTTAAACTCCCCCCATTTTTTACACTGTCTCCAGTAGTGTCTTTTGTTCTTTGGAAGCTTTAGACTTGTAACTCCCTCCCTCGGGAAGGGACACACACAGAGCAAGGCCACTCTTGACTGCTTGTTCCTTCTCCTATCTCTGTGCACGTTGCAACTGTGCCCTCAGCTCACAGCGGGTGTCCCTGCGCTGCCACCAGCACCATTTTTGGGGAGCTGGCTGTCACTCCAAGCAGCCCCACCCCCACATCCCTGGAATGCTGCTCCTGACCAAGAATACACTGACCCAGCTTGACAGAACCATCGGTTTTGAGAAGGATGTTATCACTCTTCACATCTCTATGGATCACATGGTTTGTGTGAAGAAAATGCAGTCCTTGCAGGCACTGAGAGAGAAAACAGAAAGAGGAGGGCAAAAATGAGTGATGTGATTTCATCCCACAAGAAAGGCAACAAATCTAAAAGATTTCTTCTCCAGGGGAATGGGCAGTAATGGCAGAACACAGTGCCACTGAGAGGAAGAGCTTGCTGCTCCAACACTTGCAGAGCAGGATCTTTCTGAGGAAAGGCATGTCAGCTTCTGAAAGAGCAACAGCCAGGATGCAAACCAGCCAGGATGACTGCTGCTGCAGTGCATGTGCTGAGAAGCAAAGAGCCTTTTGGCTGCACTCCTGTCCTTGTATGCTGAGGCCTGAGAGATACGAGTCTCTGTCTTTTTTCTTTGCTGATCATTTCAAATCAAGCCACCAGCACCATTGCTTTCACAGGCAAGGAATGCAGTGAAGACAGACTCCAGGCAAACATTTAGAGAGGCAAGGTGGAGAACAGCAAATAAAAAGACATGAGCCAGAGCAAGAATACAACAGCAGGAGAGAAGAGTACTGGCACTGAGTACAGGGAGTGCAGGGGCACTGGCAGGCCTTTCACTTGAGATGCTTTTACTTGCCCATAGCATAGCAGCAACACAGAACCAAAGCTGGGCACAGGAAATCACTGCTGGTCAGAGCCCCTGTTTCCCAGACAATCCTGCCCAAGCCCTCGGAAACACAGATGGGATTGCTGACCTCGCGACTGATGGCTGCTGCCTCATCTTCATACAGGGAGGTCGTGCTGAGGATATCGTTCAGGGTGCCTCCGTCCATGTACTCCAGCACCAGCCAGAGTTCCTCACCCACAAGGTAGCTGAAAGAAGGAAACAAGGCCCTGGAGATGAGCATGCATGGCTACGTTGATTTCTGCTTCCAGGTTTCTTATTTCCAGATGCCTTTGTGACAAGGACACAATCATAGCAATAGATATTCCCTCTTGGCTGTGCATTGATTGCAATCTGTGCAGTCTCAAGGAGAAAGGCACAGCTGTGAAAAAGGAGATGTCTTAGATGGCTAACAAGTGAAAAATGCAGTTTAGAAACAGCCCAGATAAAAAACCGTTCAGGCATGGTGTTTCTGGAAAGAAGCACCTAGTCTTCCTGGCATGCCCAGCAATGGCAAAGAGTGGCAACAATCCAAGGGAAATCCATTTTAGGAGGGTTCATCAGCACTTCAGAAACTTGAAAAAATCAATCCCAAATAAATGTGGAAGCAGTAAACTTCGAGGCTGATGACTAAGGAAGATACAGCTGATCCAGGTATTGAATAATTTTGGAATAATTTTCAAACTAGGTGTGCCAGGGAAGACTCATGCAGACAGGATGCACTCTCTTCTCATCCATTGGAGATGAGTAGAGAGATAGGAATAAATAAAAATTAACAGCTCTACTTTCTGCCACTGACCAAAGTGGGTTTTTAACCTCTCATGTTTGCTGTATGTAAATGCACACATGGGATAAGACCATAACCACTCACCTGTCTAAATAATTCACAACATTGGGACTCCTGTACCTCTTCATGATTTGGATTTCATTAACGCTTCGTTCCATCCTCCTCGGTCCTTGAATATCTATTTTCTTTATGGCCACCTAAAATGACATTGAAAATCAGTAACTTGAGCAGTTGGTGGCAGGAAAAAACAACGCACATGGAGCAATTGATTTTTGCAATGACGAAGCTGAGCTGTGCCAAACTGCCTGGTGATTAGGCACTGCAGTAATTGGGAACTGACATTCCAACAGCCCATTTCTCTGCTGCCTTGGGAGCCAGTTACAGGACACGTGGGGCCACTGACATTTTGCCTTGTCCACTTGATAACAGTTGTGTCTCAATTATCACCCACAAACCTCTGACCATAATCTCTGCTGCTCTTTCTAGGATTCAGAAGAAGTAATCCATGCCTTAATATTCTGTGGATACATCTTGGGCTATGGGCAGGGCTTAGGGCTTTTAGGGCACCTTGCAGATCTCTCCCTATGTGCAATTGCCAAGTGCAGCACTGCAGGTGGCTAAGGAAGTACCAGTAACTTTCGGATGGATTTGCTGGCAGCCAGAATCAAGAATTCAGGACTGTGAAGCTGTAGCCCCAAAGAGCAGGGAGGTGCTCTAAGGCACCACCTTTGTTTTAGCAATGGAGAGCGAGTGAGCGCATCCTTGTCTGAAAGGAAGCGCTGCCCTGCGTGCCTTCCTTCCGGCAGCTGAGGAGGACAAAGTGCCAAATGTATTTTGCAGGCTAGCACCAGTCTGTGCTTCTTGTGCCTTTTCAGGACAGCTCTAGCCAATGCTCCATCCCCAGCTCAGACCAGAGGGGAAAGCCCCTCAAGAGCAGCAGAGTCTGCAATGGCTGTTGATATTTACCTCTCCTCCGGTGGCAGTGTCGAGTGCTTTAAACACCTCTCCAAAACTCCTAGAAACAAAAGAGAAGCAGAGAAAGGAGAAGCCATTTAGATCTTGCACTGAAAGCCAGCCCACACAGGAGATCTGTGCTGTAAATGCCTAAAACCTGCAGGACACTGGAAGCATGGAGATGTCCTTGACAATGCCTTCTGAGCACACTTAGAAATTATGATCAGCTCTGACAACCTAAGCCCAGTGCCTGAACACATTTGCAGCTTGTCTGACTTCACGCCTGATACCTATTCCACCAGCAAAACACTTGATGCATAGTTATGTAAAATTAGCATTGCTTGGACTCACCCACTGCCAATATTTTCCAGTTCAATGTATTTGATGATGGGATTTTCCATCCTCACCATTCTCCCTGAGGGAAACAAAATGCAAGATGTTCACTTTAAAGCAGAGATCCCACCTTCTCAGAGATACAAAAGGCAGCCCCACTGTCTGGGGCTCTGAGCCCTCGCTTGGTTAGCCAGCTCTGAGCTGGCTAACAACAACAGGAACAGGAACTGGAACATTAAGAAAAGAACAGCACATCCACAGCGCAAGTCTGGCTTGCACATAGACTGATATCTTGTATCCTTTGAAGCGAGAGACCTCTTGACAGCAGACACACAGGGAGGCACAGGGAGATACATTCAGAGGAGACTGAGACCAGAAGAGAATACCTACCAAGGCAAGTAAGTTTGTCATCTAGAAACATTAAGGAGAGCTGGAACTAACAGTGCCTTTGTTTTCTTGGGAATAAAGACTGGAAGATTTAGAAAAGGTTTCCTACTTGCTAAGATTAAATGCACGTGGACATCCAGAATCAATTGCTCTGAACAGATGTCAAGTTCAGAACAGGAGGAATATTGCCAAGTGTTCCCATCTTTTACACCTTGCAGCACTTTGCCAGAAGAATGCCTCGGTGTTTGTAAACCAGAGCAGCTCATGCTAGAACCAATCGTGACGGGGCTTTCAGCATCAGGACCCGCACCCTTTATGAGCAGGCTGAGCTCAAACACGCCCTTGCCCCAACTCCGCATGAAGAACCACGCCGCTTCTCTTCACCCTGACAGCGCGGATCAGTCGCTCCCATTGCACTCGCCCTCTCGGCACCGCACACGTCCCCATCTTCCCAAATCGGCACGGCGGGCATTGGCACAGAAGACAGCAATGCTCCTCAGGCACTCCTGTGACACAGAGAGCTGCCCAGAGCAGATGCTGACCCTCTTGTGAGTCCAGGCCGTGCGAGGCAGAAGCCGGCCCAGAGAAGGGGCTGCTGCCTCAGGCAGCTCCGCGCTGCAGCAGCCGGGCAGCAGCGGGACCCTCCCAGCTAAGGGAGGCTCCAGCCTCTGCAGTCCCTCCAGCCCCCAGGGGCAGGGCAGTGACCACAACAAGGATGGCAAAGCCCAAGCATGAGCACTGACAGGCACTGATGGGAAGAAGCCACAGCCAGCCTGAGCCCCATACAAGCTTTTGCCCCCATTCAGGACACAACAGGATGGGTTTTGAGATCAGCCCCACCGAGATGTGGATCAGTGCCCTTTTTGTCCCAACAGGTGATGGTAGACACAGAATCCACTGGGCTCTGGTCTCAGCCCCACCAGGTCTTATCTGAGAGCACAGCACCAGCAGCTGATATGGGCAAGAAGCAGATTCATTGGGTTGTGCTGCAGAATCAAAAAGGGCTTGATTTGTTCTCCTGGAGACTGATCTCAGCAGGGCTTCTACCAGTCGCTAGAACTAAGGCAGTCACAGTCATCTGCTGATGCAGGAACAATTCCTGCTTCTGCCTTCGGCAGAGAGGGAAGCCCAGGCAAACTCCAGCCAGTCTAAGCTGCCCTCAGAGGCAGCAGGAACACCCAGAGCTCTCTCTTGCTGCCTTGGAGCAATGCCAGCACTTCTGTGACACTGAAGTGAGGAGAACCCTTTGGTACAGCTCTGCTGACATGTGCACACAATACACTGTCCCTCAGATAAGAAAGATAGCAGACGTACTGTGTTGCTCCAGGGAGTCACCCGCCATCTCCAGTTGCTGAGCAGCAGCTGGGTCAGCACGGGAGGTGAACCAAGTGCTCAGGCTCCACGTCTTCGGCTGGGGAGCAAAGGCTCCTTGGGACGGCTCTGCTGCAGCAGCTTCAGTGTCAGATTTGGTGTAGATCTGAGAGAAGAAATGAGTTGATGTCAGGAAGGTGTGGCAGAGATTGCCCTGAAATGCAAGAGAGATTGCCATTTGAAATGCAAGCCCTTAGGAAGCTGCTGTCAGCCACATGCAGAGCTCTTCAACTGGATTGCTTTGGATGTCCACTTGTGAAACCAAATGCTCAAAACCAAAGGCTGGTTTTACTCAAGTTCATAGCCACTTTCTTGTTCTAAAGGATGACTGCAGCAACGACCGCTCCACTTCCTCCCAAAGACTCCTTTCCCCCTCCTAGGTCTGCAGATACATTTGCAGCTCCTCATTCTAATGTTCTACCTCCTGCCATGAAATTCTCTTTTTCTGCACCTTCCTTGGGACGTGCTTATCCTGCAGCATCTCTGGATGGTACAGTTCCTGGGCCTCATGCCAGCTTTGGGGCTCTTGGTTGCCCGTCATTTGCTGGAACTCTCTGCAGGCTGCCAGGTAGGATGGCGACACTTCCACCTGAAGTCAAACAGAACAAAGCAGTCAGAGACTACAGCTTGTCACCGTCAGCCAGGAGTCATCCACTGGGAAGAAGGTAAAGGATGGGAGGAGATTCACAAGGGATACAGACAGGTTGTAGCTCATATTCAAAATCTATGTGAGTGACCATTTTCACCTGCAAAAACACCTCAAGAAACAAGGTCACCTGGAAGAAGCCAGCAGGAGTTCATTGGGATGACTGCTGGCTAAATGGCCAAGGGAGTAATGCCACTGTCTAGAGCATCAGCTGAGATTCAGCAGAGAAGAAGTGTCCTTGAGAGCAGCTCAGACAGAGGCCTCATCAGGATGGCACTCAGAGGCAACACCCCACCCCCCTGCTGCTCTGCACTGCAAAGGCAAGGAGGGCAGAAACCACCCCTTGGGTGACTGCAGTGCCTATTGATATTTCACTCGCTTTTCTAGAGCCTTTTGCTCCTGAAGGAGGCAATTAATTTTCTCTTTGATGATTTTAATTTTTTTGTCTGGCCTCTTCTTCCTTGCCTTGATCCTAGCCTCAGTTTCCTGCAGCTGTGCCGGCACCTGTTTGTCCATGTTCTGTAAACAACAATGGAAAGGACTCTCTTTCATGAGTGGAGTGGCTGCCATTCTTTCATTCACCTGTTTTTGTTGACTGTCCCTCTGCATAGGGAGATTCTTCTCCTCTTGGATGTCTTCATTCCCCCTCTTCACTGCCATGTCACTCTGAGCTTCGGGCAGCTCTGCTTGTGGTTCTACCTGGATGTTCTGTGCACACAAATGCAGAGCAAGTGACTGGGAGCTGCCATCAGACTCAGCGTTTCCCTCTTTTAGCCTCAAAATCACATTGATTCAGCCCCTTTCTTCTGCTTCCCTACCCACATCTGCTTCCAGTGTAACCCTCCTGTCCCAGGGCTGTTCTCTGCAGATTCCAAGGCTCTGTGCTTCCAGTGCCTGTGGGATTCCTGGCCTCCTCAGTCCCAAGAGCTGTTGTTTATGCCCTTCTTCCTGCCCTTCCCTCTGTGCCCTGGCCAGTCAGGCTTACCTGGCCTTTCTCCTGTGGCACTTCCACCTGCTGCCCGAGCTGCTCTTCCTGCTCTCGGGCTGGGAACAGCTCTCCCTGAGTCTGGCATGGTGTCTCTGATGAAGCAGTCTGCTCCTGCTCTCTCTCTAGAAGCACCTGCACAGAAAGCAAGAGAAGATGGGTTTCAGCTTCCCATAGGACCTTTGTGGGCCAAGACTCAAAGACTGCTGGGCTCACACGTTCCCAAAGCACTGTGCTGCTGCTCTGCTGGGTCATTCTCTGTTCAAGGGGAGGCACAGATTCCAAAGTGGCCCTGGCCCTACAATCAGGGGCCATCTGGGACTGAAGCTGCAAGAGCCTCTCAGGCAGCTGACAGGGAAGGTGTGGCATTTCTCAAGGGTCTGGTGAGGGCCTCCCTCTGCTTCTACCATGTCCTGTTTGTCTCTCCTGAAGGGCTGCATTTAGGTGAGCATTGCATCTTCCACTGCTTTGGAGCAGAGCCAGGAAGATTCAAATAGATAGATAGATAAACAGATCTCAATTTTATAATCTCTCTTTACTGTACTGTGGGATTTACATTCTTTGAACGGAGAGAGATATAATTCCCTCTCCTAGGTTTTTTTTAAGGAAAGGTAGTGAGAAACTTAGAGAAGAAGAGAAAACAATATTACCTGTATTTGCTGTTCTTTAATTTTAGTACATGTGGAATGTGTATAGTGATTGTTTACTGAAAGTGATTTGTTAATTGCATTTTAGGGATAGTTGCTTTGATTGATTAGCTAATTAGATAAAAGACTGTGTGGAGACAGTCACTAGTTTTTCTTTAGTATCTTTTTAGTATAGTATTTCTTTACTATAGTTTTAACATAGTACTAGTGTAATATAACATAGCTTAATAAAGCATCTGTTTAAAATTCTAAATCACACAGTCAACGCACATTTTTCGCCACGTGGGGGGTCACCCTGAATCAATAATGTCCTTTCTGTCGCTACAAACATCAACACTTGGTTGCAGTGCCCCAGTCACAAGCCATCCTGAACTTGCTCTCCTGTTGCCTCAGTAACCCACACTCTTGGGGAATCTGGAGCAAGTGGGTCCTTATGGAATGCAATCAGACCCAGAGCACTGCACTGGGAACTGCACTCTTTGTGCATCTGTGCTCGGGCAAGTTCTTCTCTTGCACTTGACCACACTGATGGTGCTAAAGTGGCTGGAATCAGAAATGCAGCCCAGCCCTTCCCAGCTCCTCTAATCTCTGAGGGCCAGCTGGAATGCAAGGGCATTGATTTCCTGCTCAATTCCCAAACACAACACACACTGATTCCCTGGGTTGCCAAATGACATGGGAGCCGTTAACTTGAAGATGACGGGCAAGCCCTACTGGCTGGTCTGGCACCAGAACAGCTCATTCTGCACCAACATCCCTGCCCCAAACTATGTGTTCTTGTGCAAAAATACTGCATTATCCAGAACTGCCTCCTTGAAAACTAAAATTCTTACAGAATTTCTGCCAGTGCTGGAAAAGGGCAGGAAAGATTGAGAAAAAGTGCACTTGCTCCCTGGAGAAGGAGAAATTGCACAAGGGTTCTTTTTCTATCAAACAAACAAATCAACAAAATATGAAAGTGTTACCCACACCAGTGTCTAAAGCACTTGGATGCAGTGAGGGGATGTTTGGAAGGGAAACAGCCCTTGCGCTGAGCTTTGGATCTATGGATCTAAGGCAGCGATCTATGGAAGTCCGCCTGAAGGTGCCTCATGAGCCCCCCCATTTTCCAGGCTAAAGCTCCCTCAGCACCTCCTCCCTGGCTTTGTGCTGCACCCCCTTGCCCAGCTCCCGTGTCCTTCTGTGCACACGCTGCAGCCCCTCCATGACTTACTGCTTCCCAGGGCCCACAAATGCACACAGCACTCCAGCTGTGGCCGCAGCGCTGCCCAGCACAGGGCCACGCTCACTGCCCTGCTCCTGCTGCCCCACTGCTGCTGGCACAACCACCATGCCCTTGGCCTTCTTGACCCCCTGGCCACACGCTGCCTCATCTTCAGCTGCTCAAGGCCGCCAGCCCGGCATCCTTTTGGCCCACGCAGCTCCCCAGCCACAAAGGTGCCCATTTCACTTCAGATACAGCAGGCATCATTGCAAGATGGCCTTCCTGTTCTAACACCTCATGTTCCAAGTAGATATTATCCACTGCCCCTTCTCACCAGTGAGGGCTCCTTGCTGAGCTCCACGTGGCCTCTGGGCTCCGGGTGCAGCCTGTCCCCGCACTCGCTCAGCAGGTGCCTGGACACAACCGACAGGGCGCTGGCACTATGCTTGTTCAAGTGCAGACCCTGCAGGGCCGTGACAGCTTCCGGCCTGCCCTCTGTCACTGCCCTGACAGAGTCTGCTGCTCGCTCCGGGGAGGCTGAGGTGACATCAGCCCCTGCCTGCAGCTCAGCCGTGCCCTCGGTGGTTGCGGCGCTGGTATTTCTGCGCCCAAGGCCCAGGAACCTCCACAGTATCTGCAACAGAAAGAAGGG
Source organism: Melozone crissalis (assembly GCF_028551555.1). Lineage (NCBI taxonomy): Eukaryota > Metazoa > Chordata > Aves > Passeriformes > Passerellidae > Melozone > Melozone crissalis. The sequence continues at coordinate 11,618,736 of NW_026535783.1, read as the reverse complement.
CAGGAAGAGAGGGACGTTCCGTGGCCTGCTCCAAGCACAGCGCTGGGCCTAGCAGTGCCAGAAGGCCCAGCCCAGGTGGGGATGGCCACAGGTACCTGCGCTGGTCTGTGGAAGCAGCCGTGAGTGGGGTCCTGCTCTTCTGCCCCATCCTTGCCCGCATCTGGCAAAGAGCAAATGCAGCCAGAGCTGAGGGGCTGCGGGAGAGGCCGGAGAACATGGCCTAGCCCTGCATGGCCCAGGCAGGGACAACCCCTGGGTGCCCAGGGGACAGAGCACAGCCAGCAGGGGCAGCCCGACCCCCTCTTACGTCCTGTCTTTGGGGACATCCTTAGGGGCAGGGATGGGATGGGGCCAGGCCGGCCGCAGGCACCAGCTCTGCGGCCCGGAGCTGCCACTCACCGTCCTGCACTGGCTGCAACTTCTCCGGCTCTGCAGGCTGCTGTGCTGGGGAGGCTGCAAGCCCTTTCTTTTTCTTGCCCCGAAGCACCCTGAAGAGCCTGAGTACTCTGCCTGCCATCTCGCTTTTTAGTCTCTAGACAACTTTGAGCCTGATACCTGGGAAAAGCTCTGATTGAGAAAGTCCCGCAGTCTGGCCGCAAGGCCAGCCGCAGGAATTACGTCTTGGAAAAGCTGCGGGTCAGTGACGAAAGAGCTGGCTGTGTGGGGCTCCTCACAGCACAGCTCTGCCACGTCCTCTCCTCTCACGTGCACCGAGCACTGTGGCGTTGCTCCGTCACCGCCAGCAGCCACTTCAGCACGTGTCACAAAGGGCCCTGTTCCATTCCGTTCCATGGTAACCGTGCTGTGCCGTGTCAGCAAGGGCCCTTGGACACGCTGCCAAGTGCTCTGGGGCTACCCCAACCCTGCCCCAAATGCCTCTGATTGGAACAAATCCATTGCCCCAAGTGTATAAGACATCCTGGGACACAGCAAGCCCAGCCAAGTGCTCAGGGGAGGACTCTCCACGGTGCCAGGCCAGCACAGGCTGGCTCTGGAGCAGAGCAGCTTCCAGCAAGCACGGGGCAAACACATCTTGCCAAGAGTTAAAACTCACCAGATAGGGGAGGTGGCATGAATGTGTGCATCAAGGCCTTTGAATTCACAGCTCCCCAAGACAGCTTTGGGGCACTTGGCTGGACAAACACGATCCGGCTCAGACCTGTGCTCAAAGGCGGGCAACAAACCCTGCCGCAGGTGCTTGGCTTGGTCTCTGCAGGCCCAGGCAGATGCCAAAGCTGCTCTTCACATCCTTCCCCTGCCCCTCAGCCAAGTGCGAGGACTGAAGGAAACACAGGAAGTCAAATGGAGACACTTGCACCTGTCTCATTGGGGGCTCCTGGGGAAGCAGTTTCCTTGGCAATCAAGCCCCTCTCTTCCAAGGGCACTCCCCAAATGTGTACATTTCCTGGGCAACACCAACCTGCCCTTAAGTGCGGGGTGCGGAGGTTCATGGGCATCACACCATAACCAATATGATCCAGTGAAGCTAAATTTATTATTCCTAAAAGGAGTCTATTTATAATAAATCTCTACTGTCTATGCCTCTCTAGCTAATATATGACAGGTTAATCCTAGTTGTTCACACTTCTAAAATAGAATGCGGATTGGATTATCTAAGTTTTCATGTGTCTTGCTGGGGTTGTATGGCCCCCCCATGGCTCACTTTCCCAAGCTTGCTGACAAACATGCTAAGTCCTGATGACTCTTCTTCTTGCGTCTTCTTCAAGGATATACCAACCCCATTTCTGAATATGTCCATAATTCATTCTTTGTGAACGTGTCCATTATTGCAAGCAGGCTGGATTGTGCATCGGCTCAATAAGGCCGTTGTCTTGCAAAAACTCCTCCACCTGCAAAATATCTTCAACAGTTCCCCGCTTTTGGTTTTGCACAAGCCAGACTGATTTAAAAGCACGGTCAATTTCTTTTTGCCCACAGCGTAGTAAGCAAAGCACTATTAGCAGAAATGAAAAAAGAATGAAATACAAAGCCAATAATATGTAAGATTATTTATTCATTACATAGCCAAGAATACCTAATACCAAAGCATACTAAGTCCTTGAGCCAGCCTCTTATTTCCCAGGATTTTAGCCATTCATCCAAAGAATTCAAAACAACTGTCAGCTTTATCATGTTCTCCTTAAGCAATGACACTTTCTTGTCCATAGATTCAGAGTGCTCAGAGAGATTCATGCAACACATCCCTTCAAAATCTTCACACCCATCTCTCTGTGCTAGCAACAAAAACACTATTGCAGCCCTATCCTGTAATACAGCGTGGCGTATGCTACCTACATCAGTGGTAAGCTCATTCAGTATTGCAGATGTAATGTTAATTGGTTTGTCTGTCCAACAAGCCAATTGTTTGAATTGTGTAAGGGCCTGTGATGAAGCTACTCCTGGTGTAAAAAGTGATGCCAGTATAACCAAAGGCATATTCTACAATTCTACATTATCCTTACAGTCTGAGCCTAATAGATGCACACTACGTTTTGCACATTGGAATTTGTGCCTGATGTCAAGCATCTGTTGAATGCTAGAGGCAAACAGTGTCAATTTCCCAAAATAGCACAGTCCTCCTCATGCTTTCTCAGGAATCGCAGGCTAAGTTTAATCTCCACAAATGAGAAAAACTCCAGGAGGTGACATCCTTGCAGATTTTGGTTTTAGGGATACAACCATGTCCAATTGGCACAGTCTGCCGTGGTATTGTAATACCAGGAAGAAACAGGAGATATCCAAGTGCCATCATCACCGGGTTTTCCTGATTTCTCCCTAATCAGCTCTTTACCCCTGTGGTACTCATAGAACAAACAGTAATTTCCTGGTACTGATGCCAAAATATCTAATTCCTGTGGTCACTGTCTTGTAGTATTTAAACCTTGAACGATTGTAAATGCCTGAATTCCTAACGGATTTCTAGGGATGCTTTGTTTTTCACACCAAATTTCTGTGATCATCCCATTTTGATTAGTGCACCAATTTGAACAGGCCTTACTTAAGTTGCCATAAATTTGAGCTCTGGTCTAATTTCCCATTTCTTCCATTGAGTCTAAAGGAATTCCAATGAAACAGGTGCCAAATGGATCTGAAGGTGGAGCTAGTGATAGGCAGAAAGGTTCCTGTGTTGTTCTGTTAGCCTTTGGAATCCTCATGTTAGCTCGCTGCTTTATCTTGTATACCCCCTGCGTTTCTTAATCACTCCACTAAGCAACATTGTTAATATTTGCCAGACTGGTGCCATTGTCGCCCTTGTGGTCCATCATGCCTGCGCTTTGCCCAAACTGCTTTAGCTTGTTCTCACTCCAAATCTCTCAAGTGATGTGTTTGTGGTATTGCTATTCTTCCTCTACATTCTGTAGCTAGTATCTTGCTCTCTAGCACAATTTGATTTACTACAGCAATTAAAGCAAGTTTAAACTGCAATTGCAGTAACAATCTTTGCTTCTATATTTCTATCAAAGATACATCTTAGAGAAAACTCTGATATCTTCGTGAGTTATGCCTTAAAAATTTAGCTAATGCCATTCTCGGGGTACTAGTGTTAAGTGTGTAAGAGCAGTTATTGCATATTATGTTGATAGGCTTAAATTATTGCTTTTCCCTCGGACCACTAATCAATTATGTTCTTGACAAACTTGTCGCCAAGTTTTTTAGTTACACTTGATACAATGAACCTTAAGCCATGGCTTACATGCACAACTATGCAGATACCAAGCATTTTCTCTCTTATTTACAACTTGTGAGGGAAGTGAAGGTCCATGTTGCTGGAATCCAACGAATGCCTTTATCTGTAAGTAAGCACATAGACCTTCTTCCTCTTCATTTCACTGTAGCTGGTCCTTGCCACAACCCTGCTGCTGGACTTTTGAACATGACCTGAATGCCGTCAGGCAATTCCTCCCTTGGATTATGTGTGAGGGCATGATGCACAAGAATATGTGCATCTTCCCTATCTCCTGCTGTTCTGAGCTAATTTGGCACAAAATTGGCTTTAGCTGTTTTTTCCTCAGGGGATAACCCTGGAGTTCCCCCTTTTTGTTTTTGCAGCATGTCCTTGAACATCTGATGGGCATGCTAAATAATTGCCTGTCCAGTAGGATTGTGAGAAATACCAGGTTCATGTCAAATACCCCATAAATTACAGAAACCTTTGTATCTTAAGGAACATGAAGCAGGACTATTGTCATTCTTAATTGCTAAGGGGATACCTAATATGGCGAAGAAATTGAACAAATATTTCTCAACATGACGTCTCACCTGTTAAGGGAGTACCCTATAAAACACAAGCATAGGTATCAATGCAAACATGTACCAATTTTTGCTGACCAAATTCTTCTACATGAGTTACATCCAGTTGTCATAACTGCGAGGGCTGAGTACCCCTAGGGCTAACACCATGCCTAAACCAATGCCATCTCGTTGACCGGTCAGGACAGGATCATGCAATACTAGAAGCATCAGTAAAGGGAATAGCAAATTGTTTACCTAACATTTTTGCAGATTGATGAAGAAATGCATTGGAAGGTTTGGCCTGTCAGCCTGTGCCACTTCCTTGTCACCTCTGTGCCACCATGGCCCTCGGCTGCCCCACAGCCCTCAGCCCCAGCAGCAGCTCAGGGTCAGCGTCCCTTTGGCGCCACCGCCCCCTCAGCCCCCTCAGCCCCCTCTGTCTCACCGTCCTTCTGCAGCTCCTCAGGGGACAGGGCCTGGGGCAGCGGCAGCTCCCACCGCTCCAGGGACAGCCGGGGCTGGAAGTGCTGCTCCGCCCGGCCCGGCCGCCAGCTCAGACCCAGCACAGGGACAGGGGACACAGGGGGAACCGGGGGAAAAGCAAGAGGTGAAAAAGGCAGCCGAGGGGGGAAAGAGGTAAAAATGCAGCCTGGGCTTACACAGCTCAATCTATGCATCTAAACTTCCACATACCTCTAACTAAATAACTAAGCATATTTCTAGATCTATAGCTAAGCATCTAAATTTAAGCATCTAAATGTAGGTGCCTAAATGTAGGCATCTAGATGTAACTATATTAATGTATAAATGTAGATCTCAAAATCTAGAAATGTAAATAATTCTATCCCATCTAGAACAATAGAGATTAATTTAACTATATAGATGTATATATATGCACATATAAACACACCTCTGTAAATCTATAAATGCAACTATATGGATATAGAAAGAGAATTGTAGAAATCCATAAATCTATGTGTACACTAAGGGATTCCACCCGTGTGATGCTCACAGGCTCTGCCTCTAGTCCTTCTTCCCATGCAGGGCAGCCCTCCTGACAAGGCATAGTAGCTGGAAGTCTTGGAAGCAAAGGGAACACTGGGTCAATATTGGCCTCTCTGCATTATCTGTCCCTTTGGAAGTAACTGTCCTTCTATCAAAGTCTGTAAAAGATGAGCCATAAGGCAAAATCTCACTTGGCAATTTGAAGCCTGCTCTTCAAAGAGCCAGACTCCTTCCAAGAGTTTATAACTTCTGAAGTTTTGAAGTATCCCAATACACTGAAAGCCCTCAGTGTATTGGGATACTTCCGCAAGGCCAAGGGCCCCCATGAGAGCTTGAAACACAGACAGACCCAGCTGCCACAAAGAAGCCCAACCTGGTTCTTTCTCTGTGCTGACAGAGACACCTCAGTCCTCACTGAAATGGCTGAAGCTGAAGGTGCTGGCAGCTGAGTTATGAACTAGCACCGTTCCCTGCCATCCACAACCTGCCCTCTGCAGTGAGCCACAGCTCCTCCAAAACAACCACCAGCTCTGGGATGAACAGCTGGGTGACAAATGACCACGTAATATTGGCTTAGGCATTTATGTATTAGCTTATGAACGTTGTTAGCGATTATAGGTATTTAGAAATAGCATCAGTTAGAACTCTTTTAGCTGCTTGTAATATAACAGAATCTATCAGCTTAAGTTTGCACTGTTTTGCTCATAGAAACAGTAGCGTAATGAATATAATATCTATGCATCACGTATGGAAACAATTGTGTGATGAATGTACTGTGTTATAGACCCTAGCAAAACATAATGGGAAAAAAGGCTTGTGTGTAACTAAAATCAGTGTAAGGCTGTCAACTGACCAACCTGTCCAAGTGATAAAATAACCCTGACACAAGGCAGAGCACCAGAGGACAATTAGAGAATACCATGTGAAATATAGGGAGAACCTACTAAAGCCTTATCAGAGGAGGTGAAACAGCAGGAAGGAGACACAAGCAGAAATAAAATATGTTGACATGATGCACAGGATGTCATGTAGTAAACCTGAGTGCGAAGCAGTCAAAACAAGGAGTTCCCAAAACATGAGAAAATTCCGAAGAATGCTGGAAAAATTCATGAAACACATGAATATACTTGCCTCTCAGCAAAGTAACACCATAAAGCTAACACTGACACTTAGCACCAGGTATTGTTTGGGTGTTAGGCCTGAGCACCACAGTGCTGCAATTATTGTCTTTTTTTAACCTATTAGTATTAAACTTTTAATAATTTTAAGCAGTGAATTCTGTTTCTCACAGCTGTGAAGGAAAGAGCTCCCTAACAGGACTGCAGGCAGCACCAGCTGTGCTCAAGGATGCAGACCCAAAGTGCTCTCTCTCTCCTTTAGCTCTCACTAATTTTAAGGGGTGATTTCAGATTTTCGTTGAGCTCCTGGATTTGTGACTAATGATTTCCTTGGCCTCAGAGCTTCTGCTGCTTGTATTTTTAATGTATCTCACTACAGCTATCAGCAGAGTGGCACTACATGGATTTAATGCTTGGAGATAAAAAGCTCAGATCTCTACACTGACCTTTTGCTGGGCTTTTCCTCTCTTGCTTCAAGAGTCACTCAGGGTTGCCTCCAGAGCACTGACATCCTGCAGCAAACTTATCCCCACGGACATCAGCACAAAACTGGGACACCTGGCTTGGTGACACAACTGCCACAAGGTCAGGTTTATTCCCTGCTCTCTTGCCCCAGCAGAGGACTCAGTGTCAGAGCCTCTGGAGAAGCGTGGAGGGCAGGGCTCAGGCAGGTTGTGCCCGTGCACGATTTGAACCCAAGGCACCAGGAAGCACCAAGCCTGCAGACAGGAACTCAACCCTTCTCATCTCCCTCACTGCCAGAGGCAGGCTCAGAGCAGCCATCTCACCCCTCTCTAAACCAGTGGGGGCTCTGTCCTTACCAAGCTCCTCGGGCTCCTGGGAATTGTTCCTGCAGCTCTCGGTGCCAGGCAAAGCTCCCTCTGCTGCAGCTCTGCCCACAGGCTCCCCTCCTGAAGACTCAGGGGCAACAGTATTATTGCCATTGAAAGAGAAACAGAAAGGAAGAAACCCTTCTCACCACTTAGACAAAACACCTGGTCCACCAACTCCATGGCTCACACACTTCATCCCTTCTTCCTAACAACAACTCTGGGCCCCAAAGCCCTTCAACAGTCAGAAAAATTGACTTCTCAAACACAGTCCAAAAACTGTCAGAGTTGACAGTGTGGAAAATGGGGGTGACACTGAACACATGGAATGGCTGCTAAGCAGGAGTCCTGCCAGCTCCTGGCAAAGGGATGTGTTCCTTCCTCCACAGCCCTGAGCACAGCAGTCTCATCCAGGCTGCAGCTTGGCAGGGACAGCATGGGAACACACATCTCTTCCCACAGAGATGCCCAAGAGCAAGGGGAAAGAGCTCTGCAACATGGACAGCAAGACTGGCCAGTTTGCCCAGCTGAGGATTTCCCAGATGGAAACTGGACTGCAGGCAGCAGCTTACTGAGAGGACAAGAAAGCTGCAGCTGCAGCCCAGCCCCAGCCACAGCTCTGGGAGCGCCCACACGCACGGCAGGGCTCACACAGCAGCAGCAGCTGCAGCCCAGCCCTTGCTTTGTCTTGGCCTTCCCACCCAAAAGAGGCACAGCCCACATCTGCTGCTGCAACAGAGGCACCTCTGGCATGCCCCTCCCTGCCCGGGACACTGGGCCTTCAGTGCCACTTCCCCAAACACTCTTCTCTTCTTTCCCATCAAACAAAGCCTCTTAGAACCTACAAAGCTTCCACTTCCTCACCACAAATGCTCCTGCATCAGAGGTTCTTCCCAGGAAAAGGAACACCCAAACTTGGCCAACACAGCCTCACACCTTTCCATCCTTACTCATGGATGACATTTTCATTCCCTCTTCTTTAGGAAGTCATGCTTTCCCAGGCAAATCCTTCCTTGTCCATTCACAGCTGAACTCAAGAAGCTTTGCCTTCTCAGCCATGCAACAACATTCACAAGTTCTCAGTCCAGCCCCTTTCTTCCCTGCCCAATGCAGTTGCCCAAGCAGAGGGAGAAAACCTCTCCTCCAGTGTCTCAAGCACCATGTCCAGATCCGGCGGTGGCAATTCCTCTTTCCCAGGAGTATTCCACAGCCAGCTGTGGCTGTCCATGCTGCAGAACCTGCACTGGCAGCTGGAGTGCTGGGGGCTGAAGTGTCTGGCCTGGCTGCAAGAATCCAAACACATTGGTCAGGCTCCACAATGTGTCTTTGGGATGCAGAGCTCTACTGCTGCCTTGGATCAAACATCACAGGAAGCACACAGCAACCTCCGTTCCAGAAATGTATTCAGACTTCCCAGGGGATTGAAGGAGTGAGTTCTGCCTCTTAAAAATATTTATCCGAATTGACGTGTACATAGATTAAAGCATGGACTTGAAATCTGATATGGACACACACAGAGACACACACACACACAAACACCCTAGAATCACAGCTTTGTGCATCTTCCCAGCAGCTTTGGGATTTGGCTACATTTGGTTTCTCATCACAAAAGACCACAGAAAATGGATTCACCCAGGAAGAGCCCAGATCTGTAGACATGCATGCTAAACTTGTACTGTGAGTTTCTTCTATAAACAGCCTTGAGGGTGAGGCCATATTCTTCAGCTGCAGCTGTTGTGGGGCACACAGAGCTCATTTCAATGGCACGGCTTGATTTGCAGGGCAGACAGTCTTAAACATCTGCAATGTCCCATCAGAGTCCCAGTTTGGCTTCATTCAAAGGAAGAGGAGAGTGCACCTAACACTGACCACTTGTTAGGCAATATCTTTCACCGTGCCCTTGTACCCCTACAGAGAGTCTGTCTACAAAATGCCCAGAACACCCTCCAAATCTGCAGCGAGGACAGGAAAATGAGGCAGAGAATCTTTCTGTTTTCAAGGTCCCCCTTCCTAGGCAACTGGACACTTTCTACCTGCTTCTCACTTGAGATCTACCCATGATAGAGCACTGCAGGAAAACACTTGAAAGGGTCATTAACCAGGAGCTGCTTGGAAAGCAAGGGTAGAAGCTCTTTCCCTCCCTGATGGGCTGCGCGCTGGCAAGTGCTGCTCTGAAGATGTGCAGCTGCTCCTCTCTGGGGAGGCCATGGAAGGGTTGTGATGGTGTCTATGGGTACCAGAAGAACGATGAGCTCAGGTTGGCATTTAAGCTCCGTGGGAACAAGCAGAATGAAGAGCTCACAGTGGAGATGAAATTTGCCTGTGAAATTGGCTTCTCTGATGAAACCCCAAGAAGTCCAGATGAAGCAAACACCTTCCCCCAAGAAGCTAGGAAAACCTCAGAATCCTGAGCACCTGCACTTAGCCTGGAATGGTGTGCAGGCAGCTCTGAATGCTCAGGTGAGGCAGCACTGAGGTTCTGGTCTGAGAGCGCTGTGTAGCAGTGAGGGAAGGAAAAGGGAAGCAAAGGGAAGGCTGGGTCACTATTGGTCTTTGGGTGTGCTTCCCTTGGCAGCAACTGTACTTCTGTCAGGGAAAACAAAAGCTCCCTGAATTGTTAAAACTGAAAATCATGGACAAAGACTCTCTAATTAGTCAAAGTAAGAAAGTGGTGTATTCATTACGTTGATGGCCGGCACAGGGGAGGGTCATTCCTGAAATCCGTGACCGCTGGCCAGGCTCGGCTCAGCACGGCACAGCACAGCAGGTTCCAGCAGGACAGGGAAGGGCAAGGCAGGCAGGGAGGGGCAGGGCAGGGCACTGGGAGCAGTGACAGGCTCTGTCCCCACACTGCATCCCATGCCTGGGTAACCATTGGAGACAGAGAGGAAGGACATTGCTCTGGCTTGGCTGGGGAAAGGATGAAAAGCGGGACTTAGAAAACATTAGTTTGGACTCCTTTTTAGCAGACTAGCTGGTTTCATCTCAGCATGTCCTCCTGTCTTTGGCAGAGTTGGCGCATTTCTCGTGATTTGGAGTCTGCTACAGCAGCAGGAAGGGGCAGCAATTTTGTCAGCATGGATATCAAAGCCAAAGTGCTGCCCCATGGATGGATGTTGCTTTCTTCAAAGCATTTCTGGCCTAGAGTTGTAGTGAACTGACACTGGTGTCTTTCCAAACGGCGTTGCTATTTTCTTTGTTCGGGAATCACCTTTTCCTTTTCTTCCCCTCATCTGGGGAGAGCTCCAATGCAAATGCCTCCTGCAGCCAACTCCTGTCACTGTAGACTGACAAAGGAGATCTTGCAATGGAGAGAGACTCCCTAGAGGTGCTGTGGGGAACTGAAGGGGGAAGCTTTGTCCCTTAGTCTTGAAGTCTTCTTGGGGAGCTGCTTGTGCTCTGGGGGACGGACACCAATGATGTTTATGCAAGCCTTGCAGGTTCATTCCTGAGCTTCCTGACACAGCACAGAGACTTTGGGGTTGTCGTATTGGGAAACCAATTTCAGTCTCATCACTTCTTGAAATGCCTCAATTATCCTTTTTTTTGCTTTTCTGCAGAAATATTGTCATCATCTATTCCTTCCAGAGGGTCTTTTCCTACTTTTTGGTGAATTCCCTTTTCTGCCCTCCCAGATCAGGCTCCTTCCCAAACTGAGGTGCAGCCCATGGCCTCCACTCTCCAGCTGGAACAGAAGGAAGCACAGAGTTTGTTGTTGTGGGAGAGGAGCTTCTCGTTCCTGCCTGCTTTCCCTTGGGGACATGTTGGTGTGTTCTCATTTAATAAAGGCAGGTTTAAACTCTGAAGCAGTTGTGTTTCAAACTGCTCCCTCCTCGAGCTCTTCTGTGGGTATCGTTGGACAAAAGGCCTCTTGGTGGGAGCTCCCTGTGGCAGCTTAAGGAAGGAGGTTGATATTTCATGGTTGTGACTGCTGAAAGCAGCTGGTTTTTGGAGGTGTCCAGAATTGGGAGTGGCTCCTTTTCTCACCTGCCTGCAGAAAAGGAAGTTGCAAAGTGGGAATTTCATTTGCAGAGATGGCCGCCAGGGGTGTTTGCCAAGAGATGGGCTGGCAGAGAGGCAGGTCTCGTGCTAAACTGGCTGTGTGTTTGTTTTGATATTGGGGAGGGTCAGAGATGCAGACGCAGACACCAGCTGAAGGAACAGTGTAATTTGCTGTAATGCAAAAGTGCAAAAAAGAGTCAGGAAAGGATAAGCTAAGCAATGAACCTCAGCATTCTTACAAAAGGGTGCCTCTGGTGATTAAGGAAGATACATCCCCAGGTACCCCAATGGTTTCCCCTTCATCCAGAGCTGCACATCAGCTGGGGGAAGCTGTCCCAGCCAAGCCCTGCAGAGCCACGGCCAAGAACCGGGAAATGCTGCGGTGCCTCCACCTTTGCCGGCCACGAGGCTCCCGAGTGCGCTGTGAGAGTAGCCCGGCTCTGATCGTGCTGGACGAGCAATGTGCCAGAGCTTCTGCTGGGGGCACAGCTGGTTTCATTCTCCTCTTGGTTTTCTCCTTGAGCCTGCCCAGGGCTTAAGGAGGAACCAAGGCCAGGTGTGGCCTTGTCCATTTTCCTCATGCAGAAAGATGCAGACATGCTTCACCAGTGAATGGAGGCAACAATATTTTTGACAGTAATACTTGGTTAAGGAGCAGATGCATAGAACATTGGGTTGGAAAGATCATCTAGCGGGCAGCTTTGGCTCAGGTCCGGTTGTGGAGGCTTCAGTCAGGGTCTGGTGTTCAGGCCTTAGTCCTTTGGTATTTTTCGGTGCACATCAATGCTGTGCAGAGCTGGAAACAAATAAGTCTGTCTTTAGCACAGTTGAGACAGGGAACAGGATTAGCCCTGCAAGGCCAGGCTAGGGCCAAGAGCAGAAGGCCAGCACTCTGCTTTTGCCCACAGGCAGCCCTGCAGAGCAAGCAGCCACTCCTGCCCAGGGGCTGAGGTGCCCAAAGCTGCCTCCCCGCTGTGCAGCTCTGCAGAGCCCGCGGAGCGCAGGGTCCTGGGCAGCCAGGGCAGCCCGGCTGCCTTGGAGCACAAGGAGTGGCCCAGAGAGAAGCTGCTGCCCTTTGCTTTGGAACTGTTCCTCAGAATCCTGTCATTATTTCACAGTGTCTGATGTGTTTTCTTTTCCTCTCCCAAATTTAACACAGCTTTTTGAGAAAATTGACTGAAGTGGCTTCTGCTTCTGGTGGTGGTGCTTTTGTCTGCAGGTGAGGGCAGGTGATTTGAACCAAGGACGGAGTCCATTGTTAACACCCCAGCTTTGCCAAGTCAAGAAAACCATTCACAATTGGGCAGCCAGTGCTAAGCAATTTTCCTACTTTTGGAAAGCTCGCATCTTAAGAAATCCAAGAGCTACCTTAAGAAATTCAAGAGATTTTCCTCCATGAGAATACCAGCAGTACCATGTTTCCAGTGTTTTCCACCGTGTTTTCTGTGTCCTTGGTGGTTTTAAGACTTCCTCAGTGCCCAGTGAGAATGAAATGACCTGTGATCATGTGATTTGAGAGCTCTGTGTTGTTTGTTGGCACATGAGTGTTCATGACAAGCTGGACACACCAGTCGTGGCTCTGTTGAGTTAAATTCATCCCAATTTTGTGCAAACAGCAGCCCCGAGATGCTGAGAAGAGCAAGCGCAGTGGGTGGGTGTGCATGCACACGCCTGGGGGCTGACTGCTGTGTGGGCAGAAGGTTTTGCACTGTTGTAATTCTTCACTCTCCCAAGCTGGAGGAAGAAATCAAATCTTTATTAAAAAAAATATATAGATCTAATGTGAAATGAAAAAATATCAAAATGAATGAAACAATACCTATTAATTTATCATGGATGTAATTTAACATCTATATACAATTGCCGGCCGGGGGTCTCTGTACAAATCACGAACGGGACGGGACTGCTGAGGAACGCGCCTCAAGCTGTTTGTTTTCCAGCATCAGTCTCATTACTTGGTTATGACTATGGGAAGATGCCAGCAGCTGACATCTGTGGCAGCAGGCAAAGAACTTAATGGCACAGCTTACTTGAAAAATTTTTTGACCAATCACACAAAGCAGAAGCATACTGACAGTAGTTCTATCCAACCACTATAAGCACACGTACCTTTTGTTGAAACTGTGCTTGCTTCTTTTGACTACAATACCTGCTTGCAAGCCTTAAAACACAATGCACTGAGCTCCATTATTAAGCTGAGAAGTTCCTAATATCTTGCCTGAGATACTTTTTTGAAGGTTAGCGAGTTATTCTAGCCAAGCACAAACACACAGGCCATTTTTCTATTTCTCCTTACTTTTCTACTTCTAAAACTCTTGTGCTGACAAATCCTATGGCTGCTACTTAGCTCCAACGGCAGTTCTGCTTTCTCTGAGGTCTGCCTTTTGTAGCTTTCCCAAAACCCCCTGATTTGAAGGATTCCCACAATTCCCCCTCTCAGTACAATTAAACAGAAACCTTTGTATCCGTGTCATTTATTAACTACCTTGCATTTTATAGCTTTACTATAGTATACCTGCTTATTACTTGCTTAAAGCATCCTTTTTGCTCGCATTAAGCCTTGCTATATTCCAACACAGCAATTTTAATGCTGTGAAAGTCCAGTCAGTTCAAAGGGCAAAAGTCATGTCTGATAGCAATTACAAGTCATTGTTCCAAAAAAGTCTCGCCTGTTCTAAGGTCTTAATTCAAATCCTCCCTCCATGTCTATACCTTCATCCACCATCTGTGTGAGATTTCGAGAACTCTCTGTGAATCCATTTCCTACCTCTCTCACTTGTGTGATAAAAACTTCTTTGATCATGTCGTCCATCATTTGTCACACACACCAATGTATGCAAGGTATTACTACTAGTACCACTACCAAAACACCCAATCCATCGAGACCTATTCTACAAAGTTCCCCTTAGCCAAGGTGCAAACCTCCATCCTTGGAACAAATCATCTAACCACAACCCACCATCTTCTTAAGTTGGAGCTCTCAAATGTTTCAGTTTTTTATGCTTTTGTGGATGGATTCAGAGTGATCAGACAGGTTCATACAACACAATCCTTCAAATTCCTCACAACCATGTCCATGTGCCAGTAAAAGAAAATCAATTGCTGCTCTGTTCTATAAGGTCGCATGTCTGACAACATTAACATCAGTCATCATGTCACTAATTGCAATGCAAGTAGCACTGTCTTCTTTCTTCAGGCAGCAACCCAATCGCTATAATGGTTTCAATGCCTCACCCGAGGAAAGTGGACGTAGAAATTAATTTGATGTAACTCATTTTGCCGGGCCCTAGGGTCTGGAATTGCTATTACACTTTTTTTTATAATGATGGGCAAATCTTTTTTCTCTGCGTTTTCTCTTGAGGCTTTTTTAACAATAGGTGCTATCACAGTGAGTTGTCTGATGCTACACGGGCCACCTTTAATTTTTGAGGAATTCCCTGTCAGGCTCTACCTCCACCAATGAGCCAATATTCTGTTACTAATTGTCGTGGGGACTCATCTAGGTCATCTACTTGTCAGCAGTTTCACCCTTAGGGGACACTGGGGTAGTACAATTGCACCACAAACTTGAGTATATGTCCACAGGATGATGGGGAGTAACATTTAACTGTGGATCTCCCTGGTACTGAAACTCAGCACAAAATTCCATTAGAAATGAGCCAAGAATTCCAATTCTTGAGGTTCAGAAAGTGCTTTAAGAAGAGCAGGGGCCCAATGATGCCAACTGGTTATGGGATTGGTCTCGTTGGCAGCCTCACACCAATATTTGTCACGATTGGGTGTTGGCCATTCCTTGGCTGGCACTGGCACACCGACCAAACAGGTCACCAAGGGTTTGTCTGGGCTCAACTGGTCAAACATATGGTGTCTGAGGCTGCTGACTTGGCTAAAGCAAGGTAACCATTCATTTTTGGTTGATCTACACGCATATATGCACTGCAAAAGCAAGCAAGCAAAGCCAACAAGCGCCAGCATATCATTTGATCAAACTCCATGTTTCTGTTCAGCTGCTTTTTGGCAAAAGCTTCCCCATCTCTTTCAGTTCTCAAGCAAATCTTTTAGCACTTGTTCAGGGACTGGCCAACTATAGGGCACTAAACTGTCCCTCTGACCTTCAGTTTTTACAAATTTGGATATCTTAGAATTCTTTTGAACAAAACGGACACCATGCTTTTGCTGAAAGAGCTCTATGATGCAAACCATTTTCACAGTCTAAAGATCAACAATCAAACTCAAGATTTGTAGCTTACACAGGTTGAACAGGGAACGTCTGGCATGAACCGTAGTTTCTCGGTGCAGCTCACGTCTGCGTGCTCATTTCCCTGCTGGTGGAATTGTCGGTGCGCTCTTGTGTATGAGACGGTTTCACGTCCTTCGCGGGGACCCACTTAGGTCTGGCACCTGTGCAAATAAATACAAGCACACCCTTTGCCCCAAATGATTAGTGCAAATGGTCCTTCAATTTGTCCTAACTCAAGGTTTCTAATCAAAACTGGAGGATTTTCTTTCAGTTTTGCCTGTGTGCTGTTTGAAAAGTGCCTCAAAATTGGAGGATTAGGTCCTGCAAATGAGCTATACAAAGCATAAAGATATCTAAAGCTTTGCTCTACCTTATCAGAGGTGTTGCTTGGGGAACTCCTCTTTTTTTTTACCTAGAATGGGTTTTGGAGTTTGGTGCATCCTTTCAACAATTGCCTGACCTGTGTGGGAATAGGGAATTCCAAAAGTGTGGCAAACACGCCAGTCCATCAGAAATGTCACCAATTTTTGAGCTCTGCATGTGGGGCCATTTGTCAGTTTTTGCCTCATGGTGGATCAGTTTGGCGAGCTCTGGACCCCAGTGACACTGACAAGGACAAAAGCGAAAGACGAGAGGGGCTCTTTCTTCTCGGGACCAAAGCCGCACAGCTTTAATGGAGAACAACTCCAGGAGAGAAAGGGAGCATCCAGGAGAGGGAAGAGGATGTCCAGGAGAGGAAAGAGAGTGTCCACCTCGTGGCAGGAGATTTTAAACCCTGGGGGAGGGAGGGTGGTAGAAAGGAACTACCATAGGTCAACATACGTAAATCACCACACTGTAGTTTTCTGCATAAATTGCTGCACTTGTTGCAAACAAAATCCTAAAATCTCCCCAAACACAACCATACACTCCCAAATGATCACAATGAGGGAGAAAAAACACTCAACCCCCCTGTATACCCAGGCACCAGGTGTCACAGGGAGTACCAACCCCTGCAATTACAAAGTCCACACACACAAGCTCACTGGGAAAGGAGTATCCCTTTATGACGGGACAGAGTGCTCGCTTTTCTCAACACAACACACACCATAAATCACAACAGCATCCACCTACATCATCTTCCTCAAACATTCACACACTGAAAACACAACCACAATTACGACACACGGGAAAAATTGCAGCAACAAAACAGCATTTGCTCAATTCACCCCCAGAATTCCTAGCAGGTCCTTCTTGATACAGCAAATCCTTTCTGCCTGCAGCCAGACCCAAACCCAAACTGTACAGGCGTACGTTGTGCGCAGGACATCTCTGTGTGACTTAGGAACAGCCCTTCCCCTGCGTTTGCCTTACGGGTTACTTTATACAGAGTTAAACATTCCCTTTCTCCACAGTCCCAGCAGTCTTGTCTGTCCCCCACGAGGAAGAGCCAGGAGCCAAGGTGCCTCCAGGAAAGGAATGTCCTGGCAGCACCCAGAGACGTCCACAGCGTGGTTGTTCTCGCTGGAGCAGAGAAGCGTTCCTGCCGCGGTCACCAAATGAGGTGTGGAATAGAACTCGCCACAGCTGAAGTTAGAAGGTGGTGTGTTTATTACAGCGCCAGGCACACAAGGAGTTGTCTCTTAAAGACATGTGTGAATAATCATTGGTTCTCTACTCATCTAAAATGAGTACACATTCATATAATATCACAAAAACCAAACACATATTCATTAGGTAATACTGCGTACCCCCCTCTGTACTAAAATGTATTATAATTGAGTCCAAAGTTCCTTCACATTTCTGCAGTCTTTCACTTCAAATGGCTTGGTGGGTTTTAAAGTGGGGAATGGTCTCCTTCTGATGAAGGCCAAGACGTCTTCCTCAATTTGACCTCTTTACTTATGACCTGATGGCAGGCTTTTGCACCCCTTGCCTATAACTGAAGTTTTGGGGCCCAGGTGCAGGCTCTGGTCCTCTTCTTTGTCACAAAGAAATCTGCATCCCATCCTGCTTCTTTAAGCATAGTAAAGACAGGCAAGGGATATATTACCCTAGCCTTAACTACCTTACATGCAAAAAATTAACTATCCCTTCTTATTTCTACTCTTCTTGCTATACTCTTTCCCCCTAACTAAACCTTGCTAAAATTTTAACTCTTCCAGTTCTTTCAAATCCTTCATTCATTGGCCTCATCTCACATGCCAACCATGTGTGAGCCGATGCCGTAACTGGGAAATTCCACTCCTGAGCAGGAGATATAGGGCCTGGTTCTGAGCTGGAAGGGTGAGAAGGATGAGATGCACACCATTTTCATCCAGGGGATGTCCTGAAAGTGCACTGTCTACCTTCCTCTGCTGCCGAGCACCATGCTCCACCTCCTGCTCCGCAGATTTTTAGGAATCCAGGGGTTGCTGGGTATTATTTGCTATTGCAACTATTAGAATGACTTTGCTTTGCAAGCCCCATTTTGTCCTGGGTTCTTTTGTGCATGGGGCTTCTCCTGAACATGTGACAAAGGCCAGCAGGGACCTACAGGACACTCCTATACTCATGTCAGTAAATTCTGAGAAGTGCTTTAAGTATCAGTAAGTCAAAAGGTATCAATCAGTAAATCAAATAATTTGGGGGAATATTTAGCCTGTGAGTTTTAGCAAAGTATTGACAATGTCTTAGATCCATGGATACACACTAGTAAGTGAGATTGCTGGGTGTGCACGTATCAGGGAAGTGATTCCCCACACACCCAGTGCTGAGATCAAGTATTGTCTCTCTTCTAATCCTGAGCTGGCAGCAGGGATCAGGCCCTGCTTGGTAACCTTCATTTTGAAGACTTCTGTTGAGCAGGTAAGAATGGTCCAAATGAAAACTTTTCCAGCTGTTTCCCTCTGGTTCACCTGTTTGAGGGTTAAGATTCTGTGCTGCGGGTGTCCTGGGTGTGTGCAGAGCAGAGCAGCCCCAGAAACCCCTCGGCTTGCCCACCAGTTGTCAAGCCTTGTTGCCAGGTGTGCCCAGCTCAGGCAGGAGAAAGAGCCCGCAGCGCAGTGGGCACCGTGCCCTGCCCAGCCGGGGCTCTCTGGCACAGAGCAGCAGCAGCGCCAGCACCGTTAAGCCTGCTCCTGCCTTGGCTTCCCCTGGCACACAGAAGCCTCTGGAAATCAGCACCGCCAGTGGCGTTCCCAGCTTGGAGCAGCTGCTGCTGGCGGGCAGATGCTGCCACTTCGACTGCTTCCAAAGGGGAAGAAAGGCAGAGATGTACATGCACCAGAGCCCTGGGCATGTCCAAGAGAGGGGCAAATAGGTGGAGAGATTTGTTAGGAAAGATTTCAGTTGTGATGCCAACAGTGCCTTCTCTCCTGGTTCTGTGTGTTCTAGATGAGTAATGCAAGGGTTGGCTCTGACAATTAAGAAGTAGATGTTATGTGGATGTTCAAATGTGTAGTGATGATATTGTAATATATCCTCCCACAGTCCTCTTTCTCCTCCCCTTTGTAATTGCCTTGGTAGTCACGGCATTTGGGGAGGGTTGGCTTGTGACCAGCAGGCAGGGGGAAACAAGACCTGACCTCCAGTCAAGGTGCAACAAAGTAATCTCTACCAATGGACAGCAGAGAAAAAGTTGACTGACAAAACTTTTGGAGGGGCTAAGGGTGCAAAAGGCCAAGCGTCCTTTTTGTAGATGAGCACATGGCTGCTATTCATGGAGACTCTCAATGCTGCAATTTTTCCTTATTCATTCCTTTGTTATTATTCAATATACCTTTAATATGTTAAAAATGAGAGTCATTTCTCACATGTACGGTACAGTGGGCCATTCTCTTGGTCTGGTTTCCTTTGCTGGTGTCCCATCTGAGTGCTCAGCTGGGGCACAGGCTGTAGGTGCTTGGGGCACTCCTGGAGTTCCTCTTGGATGCTCTGAACAACAGGGTTTGGCCCATGAGGGGAATTTGTGCTGCTTTGTGACAGAGGAGAACTTCCCAGGCTCTTTTGTGTTTGCTGTAGGGAAGGTTGGGTATTGCTTGGCATAAACTCACAGACCAACACAGAGCTGTTCCTTTGTGATGTCAGGGCATGGTTGCCACACTGTCGTAGTGACATCAGAAGGTTGCCTTGGTGCACAGAAGTGAGTGGGCTCTGAGTGTCAGAGCAGCCCAAGGCCTTGCTCTGATCAAGAGAACCCTCCTGGTTGTCGCCTTTGTCAGTAGGCAGCTGCCCACTGAGAAGAACCGTGTTTTTTCTTAGTGTTGTGGCAAACTTGCACAACATTGGAACAATGTTTCACCATTCAGCCACTGCAGCTTTTGCTGCCTAGGGGGTTTCCTTTTCTATTATGTTACACACTTCACCTGTAAGTAGAGGTTTCCCTTCTGCTTAGGTTAGGGTGTAACCTAACCTGGCTTTTCTATGTCTTCCTGCTTTTTCCTAGTGACTGAGTTTCTGATTTTGAAACAGAAAGAGCATTAGGATGCCACTGCTTTGGTAAAGCTCCTGTCAAGGCGTCCAGCTAAAAAGGGGGTGTCTGTAGCCACAGGGGCAGCATTTGCAAGGGAACCTGCAGGGGTTCTGTTCCCTCCACAGGAGAGTCTGTGGCAGCAGAGTTTGTCATTTCCTCAGTTTGCTGGGACAAACAAGACACCTTTGAAAATGCAGACTGGCAGACCTTCTTGGAAGGCCTTCTTAAAACTCTGCAATTGTTCCCAGAATTCAGGGAAAGCTTCTTTCTTTCAACAGTTTCTCTTGAAAGGATCTGACTGTCTAACTTGACCCTTTACTGAGTGCTAAAACCGTGATCTTCCCTTTGCAATGAAATGCAAACTCCAAAGCAGTGAGTGTCTGCTACTGAACCCTGGAGCTGCTGCTGTGCTGTTTCACAACGAAGTGCCAGTGCTCAGGGGGATTTTAGGGAAGATTTTCTGGGCAAGCATTTCCAGCAAGTTAATGAGAATTGGTGCATGCAACTGAGTTTTAAAAAAAAAAAGTACCCAAAGGAAAGGATTTCAGAAGCTCTTTATGTGCTTAGTAGAACAGGAGCATTGAGTATTAAGGAACAATTTGCATTTTCTTGGTCATTTTTGTAGTCATTTACTGGTAAAAGAGGCCAAAGTGTAGGTACAACCAAGAATATTGACCTGATCTCTTGCTGGCTGTGGGAGTGAAATGTGTCTCCTGGAGGGATGTTATGAAATGGGAAATTATCTCTGTATGGGTTGACTTGTTCTGTGGGACTCAGCAGCCCAGCATGTCTTCTCGCAGCATCTGGTTCATTTTCCCTTCCCACTACAGGTCACCTGAAGCGTGTATTCAGAGGTGCTGATCATGAGGTGAATGAGAAAGGAACATTTTATGTTCCTGGTGTTTAAGCATTGTAGAGGAAGCTGTGAGCTTGGCCAGTGGCAATAGAGTGTAGAGGGCCAGCTAGGAAGGCTGAAAGAAAATCCATGTTTATGCCTGAAAGAAAACAAAATCAAAGGCACAAGTGTTAATTTATTAATTTCCATCTCAGAGCTTTGAAGAACTAGAAATCAAGTCTTACAGAGAGAACGGTGTTTCCTACAGCATAGAGGGTGGAGTATTTAACTGTAAGCAAATTACTGTACAGTTGAATTACACCACTGAATTTAGGTCACAGTACCTTAGAACTCTATTCCTAACAAATCTTATAATATCTACATAAAAGATGCAGTTGCAGAACAGGAAGGCCATCTTGCAATGGTCCCTGCAGTATCTGAAGTGAAATGGGCACCTTTGTTGCTGGGGAGCTGCGTGGGCCAAAAAGAGCCAAGGGTGTTAGCGGCCTTGAGCAGCTGAAGATGAGGCAGCGTGTGGCCAGGGGGCCAAGAAGGCCAAGGGCATGGTGGCTGTGCCAGCAGCAGTGGGGCAGCAGGAGCAGGGCAGTGAGCGTGGCCCTGTGCTGGGCAGCGCTGCAGCCACAGCTGGAGTGCTCTGTGCACTTGTGGGCCCTGGGGAGCAGAAGTCATGGAGGGGCTGCAGCGTGTGCACAGAAGGACAGGGGAGCTGGGCAAGGGGGTGCAGCACAAGGCCAGGGAGGAGGTGCTGAGGGAGCTTTAGCTTGGACAATGGGAGGCTCTTGAGGGGTCTTCAGCATCTCCACAATGCATCCAAATATTTAGCCATGTTCAGACTGGACTTTCCCTCCCTTTTCGTTAGTTTGTACTTTACTTGGAGGAGGAGACCTATTCATTTTCTCTTTCTCCCAACTAAGGTTCTTTCCGCAATTATTTCTTGCCCTGATACAGCACTGGGAATGGTTCTGCTCAAAGTATTTTTTCCAAGGTATCCCTTCTAGGGAATGAAGTATTTTTGTGAGAGAACACATCATTCTGTGCAGGGACCTTGGTGCAGAAGGAGCTGTTATGTTTCTAGGCCAGCCAGCATGGCCTTACAGATCACCTTAAAATTAGCAGTGCCCGTGCCTTTCTGCAGCCCTGGGAATCAATGTGTGTTGTGTTTGGGAATTGAGCAGGAGATCAATGCCCTGGCATTCCAGCTGCTTCTCAGAGATCATAGGAGCTGGGAGGGGCTGGGCTGCAGTTTGGATTCCAGGCACTTCAGCACCATCAGTGTGCTCTAGTCCAAGACAAGACCTTGGCCGAGCACAGATGCACAAAGAGTGCAATTCCCAGTGCAGTGCTCTGGGTCTGATTGCATTCCATAAGGACCCACATGCTCCAGATTCCTGTAGAAATCCAACCGAAAATCCTTCATTTTTTGCCTCACAATGGTCATGAATGAAGATTACCGAAGGGTTAAAACTGTTGAGCCAGTTGGGAAAGAAAATCTCATGCTTATCTAGGGTGTTCACAGGTGATGTTTGCAGAACATGCCATACTGTACTCGAAGGGGGCATGCTGCCCTTTTCTGGACAATTGAACTGGACTTTCTTCCAAACTCCTGAGCTGGCTGGACTGAGCTCTGGGGTGGCTCCCCCCTGCTCCATGAGAAGACCCCTCTTCCCTGTCTTCAACCACCATGACGGACCAACAGAGATGCGAATCCCCTCATCAAGGAACCAAGAACCCCTTTGGCACCCCCATGGCACCCCCATGGCACCCCCCCTGGCAACCTCCTTCCAGAGACTGGGACTGTACTCCCTCCCAACTCAGGGAGGGGGAAAAACCTAACGTACCTGTCAGCATTCGGCCATGAATACAATGGAACTGTCTCACCCCCTCCTCCTCTTCCTATTCTTCTCCCCTCCATGGAAACCTAATTTCAGCCACCCTTCCCCCAACCAAGAACAGTATATGTATTGGGGTTCGGTTCGACTGCCCTTGGAGTACTCCCCAAGACGTGTACCAGCGAGTTTCGGCTGCGGGACCCCGAAGACATCATGTTTTGGCACCTATACCCCATTCCCTGACCTTCTTTCCTCCCTTTTTCCTTGTCCTACCCTTCCCTTCCCTGGATCCCCTAACCAAACGCATATTTAGCTGTGGTTATCATCAATAAAATTGCATTTTGTTGATTTGTTACTGCAAAACCCCTGTGCCTTTGTTGGTTATTTTTGCACCCAAAAATCATTCGTCACCCGTTCATTTCGGGCGGACCACCACAATTCCCCAAGTGTGTGGGTTACTGAAGCAACAGGAAACCAATCTCAGGACTGCAGCTGATCATGGCAAGGGCCACCAAGTCTTGAACTGTGCAGCAACAGAGGACAGTAAAGAGAGATCATAGTAGTGAGATCTCTCTCTCTAACTTTCTTCCTATCTATCTACCTACCTACCTATCTCTCTATCTATCTATTCATGTAACATTTACATAATTGAATCTTCCTGGCTCTGGTCCAAGGCAGTTGGAGGTGCAAAGCTCACCTAAAGCCGCATCCCTTTCAGGAGAGGATTAGAGACATGTTCTCTCAACTGATTCTGAGCAGGCAGAGATGTTTCCCCCTCCAGATCTGGTGGTTTTTTCCCCCAGAGTGGTTTTCCTCTTTCAGTGGTTTTCCTCCTCCTTCTTGTGCCCTGAAGTCCCCAGTTAATTCTTTAAATTTCCACATCTCCTAGAGAGGTGGAACAATTCCATGTTTAGGTGGTGTTTGGTGACTCTGGTCATACGTGCCGTGCATTACATGACGCATGGTTTCCTTCCCTGGCATCCCCAGGCCTGTGTAAGTGCATTCGTGCATGGGGCCTTAGGGGAGTCTCTGTTTCTGCTGGTCAGAATTCTCAGTTGACAAAAGAGGGAGAAGAAACACCTTGGTCCTCCTGCATATACTGAGGTGGCCATAGAGGCTCTGTGACCTCCATCAGAGATCTTTGCACGCATCCTCATCTCTTGAATGACCAGGTTTTCTAACAAGAGTGTGGATGTCAGAAAGGCAGGAAGGCTGGTGCAGGCCTGAAGAGAACTCCAGAAGTTTCACTCACAAGGAGTGAGCTCACCCAGGAAGCCACCTGCAGAGCCAGGATAGAGATGTGGGACAGGGCAGGATGTCAGTCACTACTGAAAGACAAACAGGACATGGCACAAGCAGAGGGAGGCCCTCACCAGACCCTTGAGAAATGCCACACCTTCCCTGTCAGCTGCCTGAGAGGCTCTTGCAGCTTCAGTCCCAGATGGCCCCTGATTGTAGGGCCAGGGTCACTTTGGAATCTGTGCCTCCCCTTGAACAGAGTATGACCCAGCAGAGCGGCAGCACAGTGCTTTGGGAACGTGTGAGCCCAGCAGTCTTTGGGTCTTGGCCCACAAAGGTCATATGGGAAGCTGAAACCCATCTTCTCTTGCTTTCTGTGCAGGTGCTTCTAGAGAGAAAGCAGGAGCAGAGTGCTTCATCAGAGATGCCATGCCAGACTCAGGGAGAGCTGTTCCCAGCCCAAGAGCAGGAAGAGCAGCTCGGGCAGCAGGTGGAAGTGCCACAGGAGAAAGGCCAGGTAAGCCTGACTGGCCAGGGCACAGAGGGAAGGGCAGGAAGAAGGGCATAAACCACAGCTCTTGGTTTATGCCCTGAGGAGGCCAGGAATCCCACAGGCACTGGAAGCACAGAGCCTTGGAATCTGCAGAGATCAGCCCTGGGACAGGAGGTTTGCAATGGAGGCAGATGTGGGTAGGGAAGCAGAAAGAAGTGGCCGAATCAATGTGATTTTGAGGCTGCCAATAAAAAAAAAGCTGAGCCTGATGGCAGCTCCCAGTCACTTGCTCTGCTTTTTTGTGTACAGAAGATCAAGGCAGAGCCACAAGCAGAGCTGCCTGAAGCTCAGAGTGACATGGCAGTGAAGGGGAGGAACAAGGAAGACATGAGAGGAATTCAAGAGAAGAATCTCGATCAGCAGAGGGGCGATCAACACAATCAGGTGAGTGAAAGAGTGGCAGCCACTCCTCTCATGAAACATTCTCTCACTTGCTTTTTAGAGAAAGAACATGAAGGAACAGCTTGATGCAGAGCTTCAGATAGCTCACAGTATGGTCAAGGCAAGGCAGAAGCGGCTGGAGGAAGAAATGAAAATCATCAGACAGAAACTTAATCGCTTCCATCAGTCTCTGCAAAAGCAAGTGTATGAAAGAGGGATGCAGTCACTGCAGTCACCAAAGTGGTGTTTTCTGCCCTTCTTGCCTTTCCACTCAGAGCAGCAGCGAGTAGGGTGATGCCTCTGAGTGCCATCCTGCTCTAGTGTGTATCACAGTCACTCTGAAGGACATTCCCTGCTGTGCTGAATCTCAACTGCGGCCTGGACAGTGAAACTTGTCCTTTGGCCTTTGGGCCAGCAGTCATCCAAATTGATTCCTGCTGGCCTGTTCCTGCTCCCCTTGTTTCTGGAGGTATTTTTACAGTGGAATGCAGTGACCCAGATGGAGGATTGAAACAAGCTGTTTTATCCCCTGTCAATCTGTTCTTTCCCTTTCCTCACAGTCGATGACTCTTGGCTGACAGGGACAAGCTGCAGTGTCTGACTGCTTTGTTCTGTTTGACTTGAGCTGCAAGTGCTGACTTCTCACAGGGCAGCCTGCACAGACTTCCGAGAATGTCTGGCAGTGAAGGACCCCAAGTTAGGAGTGAGGCACAGGAACAGTGCCCACCAGAAATGCTCCAGGTCCAGCTCATCATGGGCTCTGAACCTGCTGCTGCAGCAGCATCACCTCGAGGAAGCTCTTCTGTGACACCTGGGAACTCGAGCTCGGGCAGTTTGTTCATCTCCCTGGAACAGCAGACTGAGGAGAAGTACCTGGAGATGCTGGGTACGTCTGAGCTGTTTCTTGTCTCAGGGACAGTGTGCTGTGTGCAGGTGCCAGCAGAGCTGTACCAAATGCTCCTCCTGAGTCTGGTGCCACAGGGCCATTTAGGACTCCCCAGAGGAAGCGCTGTGCTCCAAGGCAGCGAGAGAGCGCTCTGGGTGTTCCTGCTGCCTCTGAGGGCACCTTGGACTGGCTTGGGTTTGCCTGAGCTTCCCTCTCTGCTGAAGGCTGAAGCAGGGATTGTTCTTGCATCAGCAGAAGGCTGTGACCTAGCAAATGATCTAGAAGTGCTGTGTGCTAGTGGCCAAACTGAACAGAATTTTTAGCTTCCTAATTCTCCTTAGACTCTCGAATTCGAACCAGTCATCAGCGCAAAAAAACTTCAGAGAAATGGACTGGCTTTAGAGTTTTGTCTTTTTGATAGGGGATTATTTTTTGGGAGGCGGGGGGGGAGGGTGGGGTTGTTTTTGTGCTGTTTATTTTTGGTGAGTTTTTTTTGCTGTGTTTTTCTCCATCCAGAAGGAGCCCTTCTGCCCCACATCTTACTGATGTCATTTTTATGACTGTTACCACTACTACATCTGCAGTTTATTTTCATGACAATGCTATAGTTTTGTCAATAAGAGAATACTATCTTTTTGTCAATAAGAACTAGTTAGAAAGAAGTTCAGGTTAAAGGGCAAATAGAGAGCACGAGGTGTTTTCCATGTGCTCCCAAAGAAAAAATAAGTATCTTCATAACAACTTTTATTTAGTCTTCTAGTTTTATGCTTCTCAAGGTGTGTCCAAGAGACACATCCAAGTGGAAAGATCAGATAAACTGTACTGCAGGCGTTTCTCAGGAGAGAGCCTCCAGCCCAGCCATGGTATATTCCTCAGATTCATGGCATTTTCCATACCCGATTCCCACTCTTTGCCACGACTGTTAAAATCCTACGCATTGGCCCAAGCCCTGCTCAGATCAGTCTCGAGGAAAACACATCAAGTCCCCTGTGATTCTGCAGCACAACCCAATGAATCTGCTTCTTGCCCATAACAGCTGCCAGTGCTGTGCTCTCAGGTAAGACCTGGTAGAGTTGAGAAGAGAGCCCAGTGGATTCTGTGTCTACCATCACCTGTTGGGACAAAAAGGGCACTGATCCACACCTCGGTGGGGCTGATCTCAAAGCCCATCCTGTTGTGTCCTGAATGGGGGCAAAAGCTTGTACGGGGCTCAGGCTGGCTCTGGCTTCTTCCCATCAGTGCCTGTCAGTGCTCATGCTTGGGCTTTGCCAGCCTTGTTGTGGTCGCTGCCCTGCCCCTGGGGGCTGGAGGGACTGCAGAGGCTGGAGCCTCCCTTAGCTGGGAGGGTCCCGCTGCTGCCCGGCTGCTGCAGCACGGAGCTGCCTGAGGCTGCAGCCCCTTCTCTGGGCCGGCTTCTGCCTCGCACGGCCTGGACTCACAAGAGGGTCAGCATCTGCTCTGGGCAGCTCTCTGTGTCACAGGGGTGCCTGAGGAGCACTGCTGTCCTCTGTGCCCGTGCCCGCCGTGCCGAGTTGGGAAGATGGGGACATGTGCGGTTCCGAGAGGGCGAGTGCAATGGGAGTGACTGATCCGCGCTGTCAGGGTGAAGAGAAGCGGCGTGGTTCTTTACGCAGGGCACGGGCAAGGGCGTCCTTGAGCTCAGCCTGCTCATAAATGGTGAGGGTCCTGATGCTGAAAGCCCCGTTGCAATTGGTTCTAGCATGAGCTGCTCTGGTTTACAACTGGGAAGGCATTCTTCTGGCAAACTGCTGAAAGCTGGAGAAAATGTCCTCCTCTCCTGGAAATGCACGGCCCTGTGCTTGGTTTCCTGTCAAGAGAACTCTTCAAAGAAATGTACTCTTCAAAACTCTTCAAAATCAGTCTCTGTGCCAGCCATCTGCACTGCAAGGCTGCCTGTCTTGTTACTGTCATTGTTGCTGTTGATGTTACCCAGCTGACCCCAAAGGGCTCAGAGCCCCCGACAGTGGGGCTGCCTTTTGTATCTCCTGGAAGCTGGGATCTCTGCTAAAAGAGATCTTCCATTTTGTTTCCTTCAGGGAGAATGGTGAACAACATGAAAAATCCCCTTCTGAGATACAAAGACCTGGAATATATTGGCAGCGGGTAAAAGCAACAGCAGTTACTCCTGCACAACCATGGGCCAGGTGTTTTTCTGGTGGAATGTCTATCCAGCGTGAAGTCAGGCCAGCTGCAAAGATGTTCCCACACTGGGGATAGATTTTCCCATCTCTCAGTGCTGCTCAGAATTTGTGAGTGGGCGCAGGAGGCACGCTGCAAAGATCTTGCCTGCATCAAAGAACAAGACCTGGAAGGTCTCCTTGTCACTCAAGTGTGGGACAGCTCTGTGTTAATTTTCCTAGCATTTTTGGATGTCTCTAAATTGTCTGGCCACAGTAATGAATGGAGAAGAATCTTGCTTGCCTGAAAGAGTAACCTACTCCTGACAGCTGTGAGGTAACAGTTCCCAGGAACATTTCTTTCCCCTGGTTTGCAGAAGGAAAACGCTGTGGTCAGGATAGGAACCACATAGTTAAGAAAGGGAAACCCAAGAGGAAACACCTAATTCCCTGTTGAAGTAGAACCCCAGTGCTTCAGGAACAGGCCCAGTGCCCATGCACTTGAGAGGAAAATGCATCATCGGCCTTCTGGCAGAGCCCTCCTGCATCCTGCAGGTTTTACACGTTTACAGCACAGATCTCCTGTGTGGGCTGGCTTTCAGTGCAAGATCTAAATGGCTTCTCCTTTCTCTGCTTCTCCTTTGTTTCTAGGAGTTTTGGAGATGTTTGTAGAGCACTCAACAATGCCACAGGGAGAGAGGTAAATGTCAACAGCCCCTGCAGACTCTGCTGCTCTTGAGGGGCTTTCCCCTCTGGTCTGAGCTGTGGCTGGAGCTTTGGCTAGAGCCGTGCTGAAAAGGCACAAGAAGCACAGACTGGTGCCAGCCTGCAAAATACATTTGGCACTTTGTCCTCCTCAGCTGCCAGAAGGAAGGCACGCAGGGCAGCGCTTCCTTTCAGACAAGGACGCGCTCACTCGCTCTCCATTGCTAAAACAAAGGTGGTGCCTTAGAGCACCTCCCTGCTCTTTGGGGCTACAGCTTCACAGTCCTGAATTCTCGATTCTGGCTGCCAGCAAATCCCTCGGAAAGTTACTGGTGGTTCCTTAGCCACCTGCAGTGCTGCACTTGGCAATTGCACATAGGGAGAGATCTGCAAGGTGCCCTAAAAGCCCTAAGCCCTGCCCATAACCCAAGATATATCCACAGAATATTAAGGCATGGATTACTTCTTCTGAATTATAGAAAGAGCAGCAGAGATTGTGGTCAGAGGTTTATGGGTGATAGTTGAGACACAACTGTTACCTAGTGGACAAGGCAAAATGTCAGTGGCCCCACATGTCCTGTAACTGGCTCCCAAGGCAGCAGAGAAATGGGCTGTTGGAATCTCAGTTCCTAATTACTGCAGTGCCTAATCACCAGGCAGTTTGGCACAGCTCAGCTGTGTCATTGCAAAATCAATCGCTCCATGTGCATTGTTGTCCGTTGCCACCACTGCTCAAGGTGTCTTCACAGGCAGGGACCTATGTGAATCCTTGGATTTTCCTGAAAGGAAGAAACCCCAGACACAGAAAGCACCATTTCTAGAGCACTGGCAGGGCAAAAATCCCAGCAAGATGAAGACATCACAATCAACAGATGAATGCGACTCTGGGCCACATTTGCCTGGGATGGCCAGGTCCCGCACATGACAATTGGGGAACAGATGTCATGTGGTCTAGGTCTTTCAAGGAACTAGAGGAAACCTCATTGAGCCTGTAAAGCACTGAGCTTGGAAAGTCATGGTTCATTGTTCTTGTTTTGTTTTCTTTTTCTCTTTCCTGTGGACAGCATCCATTCGTAACAACAGCCAAGCCAGCATCCATCCTGGCACCACTCATCAACTCAGTCCAGAAGAAATAAGAGACAAGAACATATCATGTCAAGATGTTATCTCCATAGCCAATTTTAAATAGAATTGTAGAGTTAGATTTTAGAGGAGGATTGTTGAAGAGTTTTGTCAGATAGGGTTATAGAGTAGGATTAATTAAATAAAGTAATTAAAGTTTCTGAAATATCAACTCATTTGGAAGATGATTTGAAAGATCCCCTTCTGACTCTTTCAGCAAAACACAACATTCCCTCCTTAGTTAGCAGTTGCTTTTCTACTGGTGCTAAGACACACTTATGGTTTCTTTTGAATGGTTCAAAAGTGGGGAAGGTTCTTCTTCATTCATCCTACCCAGAGCACACTGCCTTTGGAATACCACCCACTGCCTGGTTTTGGCACAGCTGCGGTATTTCTAGTTGAGGCAGAAAAGGCAGTGGCATTTGCAGGAAAAACCAAAGGAGGAGCGGGGCAGCCCAGACATCCTCCGTGGATTCAGGCCTGCAGCTGTGACTCAAGAGCATTTGGGTTCCTGCCACTTGGATTTGGATCCCTAAATGCAATCTCTTTGGCTGCAGGAGAGGCAGGAACCCAACATGACAGGTCAGAGGCCAATTTCTAGCTGTCACTGCCTGCAGGAAAAGGCTCCACCCTGCAGGACTCCAGCACTCAGCATCCTCAGCCAGACACAGCAAGTGCTGGCAACTCAGAAGCTTGCACCTCTGCCTTGCACTAAAGACAGCACCTCCCACAACGGGCACTTACAGAGTTTTGTGGTGTGACCCCTCCATGGAGCTGGTGGACTCACCACCCCTGCAAGCCTTTGAAAAGAGACTGGATGTGGCATTGGGTGCCATGCTTTAGTTGAGGTGTTAGGGCATGGCTTGGACTCGATCATCTTAAAAGTGTCTCTCTTCCAAGCCACTGATTCTGTGATTCTGTTACTGAGGGAGCTTTTCCTGCAGCCCTGGAAAGGCCTGTGGGGGCCCTTGGCCGAGGACGGTTATCAGGGCTCATGGAAAAGAAGCAAAGGGCTCAAGGCGAAGGCTGAGAGGGCAGAGCTGCCCCAGAACGGCCCAGAGCCAGCCTCATGTCCTCCTCCTCAACCTGCGCCCTCTGCGCTGCCCTTCGCGGCGCCGGCGGCTCCTCTCGCTGCGGGGCTCCAGGCCGTGCTGGGGGCCGGGCCCCTCGTCTTCGGGAAGCGCCGGAGCCTCGGAGGCGAGCGGCTGCTGCTGTGGCCGGCAGGGGAGAGCTGCGGATGCGGCTGCAGGCACGCCGAGCTGCCGCTATGGCAGGCTCCTGCCGCGGCTCCTGCCTCTCCTCCGGCCTCTGCTCCTACCCTGTGCGCACAGACACGGCAGAGGGCTGCCCGGCAGCTCCGTGCCGCTCCGCAGCGGGCCCGGCCGGGCTGCTGCTCTCTGCGGCCTCTGCCCGCCGCTGCCGGCCCCGCCGCGCCGCCGCCTGCCTCTGCCGAGGCCGGGCCCACACGAGAGGCAGCACATTGCGGCCGCCTCGGAAAAGCCCTGCCCGCAAAGCGCCCCCCACACACTCGGCCTCAGGGCACAGGCTGCCGGCGTCCTCGCAGCTGCGAGCCGGCCCGGGCCGCCTGCCGGCCTCGGCCACAGCTCCCGCCCGTGTCTCCATGGCCGCGGCTGCTCAGCACAGCGGGCTGAGCACAGCCAGCGCCAGCAGCAGCTCCTCACGGGCCCAGGCTCCTGGCGCTCCAAGCCCGCCCAACCCCGAATTCCAGCCCTGAGAGGCTTGGCGTCTCAATGCATCCCCTGGGGACAGCAGAGTCGGCCGCTGAGCTCAGTCTATGGCGACTCCACCAAGTGACCAATGGAAAATTCACCAAATCCTCATCAGAGACAAGAAAAAACTCCCATGGTGCCTGACAGCCTGAAGCAACTGCCAATTACAGGTCATTCCATCCATGTGGGAAAAGAGCCTTTTGCATTAAAGCTGAAAAGAGTTATCTAAATGGAAGCCAGGAGCCAACAACAAATTTATTTGGACTCATGCTTCTTCTGTTGGTTAAAAAGACCAAGAAATTGCAATCTTGCTCTTCTGACACAGCCCTCTGTTCATGATGTGGGATCGTGAGTGCCGATGTGCAGCAGCTGATGCAAGGAACAGGGACGAGGATGCAGCAGGCACAACGCTAAGCTGACAGAGGGATGATCTCTGGCAGTGGCACTGAAGGAGAAGAGTTTGCAGGCAAGACAGAAAATGGCTCTTAGTTTCACCTCTTCTTTCAGTGCTGCTAAGAATGCAGCCTGGAGCAAGCAGGGACCACCAGAGCATGGAGCCCTTTCCAGGCAGGGCTGCATCTGCTGAAGGGGCAGAGGGAGCTCAGCAGGGATCAGACACAAAGCAGCAGGGGATTGAGGAGCCCTTGTGGTGGCAGTGAGCAGCCTCGGGCTCTGCTCACTGCTGGTGGCATTTTCTATTGAACCACCTCCAAGGACTTCTGCTTTGCTCTGTATTTTTAAGTGTTACACCCCTTGGGGTTTTTTTGTTGGTTCTGTTTGTTTGTTTTTAGGGGTTTTTTCTGTTTGTTTGTTTTGGTTTTTTTTTTTTCTCGTTTCCTGTACCTTTATTTCCCTAAATTTTCCTACCTGTCAGCAGCAGCCCCAGCTCAGAACTGGCTCTAAAATATCAGCAAAGCAGCTGGCAACAACAATGGGTGGAATCGTGTGGCTCAGGAATACTTATGCCAAAGGCCTGCCAGTGCCTTATGATTTGTCAGAACCTCCTTTTCTGTGCAAAAACTAGGGATTAGTGGACGTTTTTTGCAAGGGCTCCTGAGAAGCAAATGGTATGCTGGGATTCTCATGAGTGTACCCGTTAACTTCATTGCAGCAAAACAGAAAGTAAGGTCAGGGTAGCAGAGCAGCTGGGAGCTGGTCACTCCCTGCAAAGGGCTGGTGTAGGATGTGGGAACACCACATTCCAGGATGGGCCAGAAGGGTAAATGTGCTCAAGGTGCTGCAGGTGAGGTTTGGGTTCACTCAGAGGGCAGTCAGGGCTGGTGAGCACTGAAGATCCAGCTGCAGTCCCCATCCATGTCCCTTTCAGCGCTGGCTTTAGGGTGTCTGCAGCCTGGATCCAGAGCGCCCTGGGAGGCTCCTGTGGCTGCCTTTGCACCCAGGCTGAGGATGCCCAGGAGGCGCTGAGGCCGGCAGTGGGGACCAGGGCTGGGGCTTGTGGCCTGGCAGGTGCAGCTCTGGGGGCTGTGACATGCCAGGGCACGGGTCACTGTCACTGCCCTCCAGAGCCCTGGCTAGCTCTGTGATGTTCCACGGACAATGGCAAGAATGAAGAACAGGTTAGGTTGGGATTTTGCTTGAGCCAGAACCTCTAGGCCAGCTGCCCAGCAGTAGAGACCCCTGGAGGACCCAGTGAAGGAGGCAGAGACAGCTCTTCTGCAGTGTAAAGTGCAGCTAATTTATCAAGAGAGGCGGGGGAAAGGTTGGCGGGAAAAATTCCCCAAAAGGAAACAGAGGTTAAAAAAAACTCCAGCAGTCTTCTGCACAGGCTTTTAAAGTCTTTCAAAATGGGAGGGGGGGGGGGGGGGGTGTGGACACCATATAGTAACCAATAAGTGACTCTTGGGGTGTTGCTTTGAGGGCTACAACAAATCAGAACAAGGGGAGGAGAGAGGGTTGGGATAGGGATTGGATCTTGGGGTGAGGGACAGGGAACTTTCTGGAACAAAGGGTAGGCTTTGGGCTGATGGATGGGCCCAAGGGGCTGGGTTGTCTTGACAGACAGGGAAAAATCCGGGGAGGAGGGAGGGGATTTCTTGAGGGACACTTGGGTAGGAGGGCATAACACAGGGGAGAAACAAACTGCAATAAATCGGGGAACACTTGAACATACCGCAAGCTAACAGATCATTTGACTCGGAAACTAATGCACTGCAACACAGAAATTCAGGGCTTCAGCAGCCGAGAGGTGGCACGATTGGAACCCGCAGCAGCTGGTGAAAGCCATCTCTGTCCTTCAGGTTCCTGCTGTGTGGGAAGGTGCTGCGAGTTGTGGTGGCTGCACTCCCCCTTTGCTGGGAGGATGATCTGTACCAGGGGAGAGCAGAAAGCTGCCGTGGTGAGCAGAACATGCTCAGAGCATTCCAGTTCAGAGAATGGCACTGCCCCTGAAGGGCAAAACGCTTGAAAGCATAGAATTCTGTGCAGAACCGTTGCACAGATTTTCTCTTCTAGAACATGCCCATTTTTGTATTCTGTAGATGAATACCCTGGGTTTTATGTAACGGATAGCCCTGTTCACTAAACCCCGATATGGTCAACCGTATGATTGTGATTAAGAAATACATGGTCAACCATATGATTAAGAAATACATAACCACATAACCTAAAAATAATATATCAGTCACTATTGCTTGCGCAAATACTAACCACGCGAAAGGCTAGTTTTAGGAACTAAGAAGAGCTAGCCGAGAAATAGGAACCAGCCAAACACCACGCCATATAAGGAAGGCAAAAGCTCCGAGGTCAAGAGTACAGGCCTGAGGAAGACTTCAAGCCTTCATCCAGCGACCACCAGAGGGAAGAAGACGACCCCCTAGCAACAACTGGAGCATGCGCCAAGGGAAGAACACGTCTACGGAAATGGACAAGTATAAAAAGGGAACTTGTGAGATACTGGGTGCGGCAGTTGGCGGAGCGGAGACTCCCCTGTCGCCCAGCGCTGCTTTGCTTATTACCTTTGCTTGCTATAATTAATAAATTCCAATTGGGCAACTTAACTCGTTGCGGAGTTCCATTTATAACAATTTGGTGCCGTGACTCGGATGGTCATAAGTGAGGGAGCGACGGTGTTTGGGAGGCGCCCCACCCCATCTTCGGGAGGCCCAACATCCGACCTTCCTACCTCACGACCACCGACGAACCTAAAACTTTAGGTAATAAGCAAAGGGAGATACCGGTGAACCCCTTAATCTTCTGTGCACAGGGTCCGGACGAAGACGCAGGACACGTAAGTCACGTAAGCCGTAAAGGGTCTCGGAGTGCAAAGGCACTCCGAAAGAGACGGAATCCGTCCGGTTGGGGTTGAGATCCTGGGGCAAGGATCCTGAAGTGCAAAAGGCACTCTGAAGGGATGGAACAGGGGGAGAAGCCTCCTGCATGCTCCAGATGAGCCCTTGGAGGGCGAAAGATCCTCGAGTGCGAGCAAGTGAGGTGTGCATGAGAGGGGAACCGACAGTCGGATTCCCCAAGTGAGTGTGGACCCTCAGTAGTGCGGTTCCCATTAGTCCGCGAGGACGTGGGCCACGAACAAGGGGAAGCAAGTGGTGATTTGTGTGAAAGGCACTCCAGAAGAATGGGATAGGGGAAAAGCAAGCAACCCTATTTCCATTAGATATCCTCCGGTGCCAAAAGATAGTTTGTTGGGGTTTATATTAGAAAATTAGAGACATTTTCCAGGCACTAAGGAGAAGGGATCCAGTGAGGACTGGGTTCGTCAGGATCTTGACACTTGGGTAATCAGCAAAATTCCCTTTAGTCAAGAAGAAAGTGATTATGCAGCAATAAGGGTCAAGCAACCAGGTACATTGGTGTTTAAATCGGTAGAACAAAAGAAACATGAGAGGAAGAGGGACTCTCCTGAAGAGGACCCCCTAATAGTTCCCCCTCTCCCTACTAGTCTCCCTACTAGACCCAGACTCACAGCTTGGGCAGGCACTCACTGCTGCGATCGCATCCTGTAGCACAGGCATGGGAAGATATTAGACGAAAGTTAGAGAAAGTAGACGAAGGTTGGAGAAGGTAGATAATTTAAGTTGCTGCGGGAGGTATGGTTGAAACAAGGAGTTAGGAAGGAATGAGTCTGGAAAGCGAATAGTCAGGACGCTGGGATGAAGAAGCCTAAAGCCTGCTTTTACTGCGGAAGGAAGGGACATTTCAAACGAGGGTGTAGGGTCAGGATCCGGGATGAGAAAACTTCTCAGGAGAATCAGAGAGGGCGGGAGCTAACGAAGAGGACCGAAGAAGGGGCCTTGATAATAAAGCTAAGAGTAGGTCCTCAAGGCAAAAAACTTGCATTTTTGGTAAATACAGGAATTTCTCGGTCGACAGTGGCAAAATTACCCCAGGGATGTGAGATAAGTAGTGAGCAAGTTCCAGTAATCGGAATTACGGGAGAGGCTTTCCCTGTTCCTGTAATAAAAGGAGTACAAATTGAAATAGGTAACAAATTTGAAGTAAATGATTTGTTGTTGCTGCCAGAGGCCGAGAATAATATGTTAGGCAGAGACCTAATAATAGTCTTAAAATTACAGATAACACCCTGTGAAGGAAAACTCAAAATTCATTCCTTAACTGAAGAAGATAATCTAGAAATTAATGACACAGGTGGGCATTCAGGTGAAGTGGGAGAAGTTTAGGATAAAGGAGTCTGGTCCCCTTAGTCCCTCCTGGTCAGCACAAGCCTGTGAATTTTATAAAATCGGAAGGGGACTTATAAACATTCAAAAGAAAGGGTTAATATACAAGGAATTGATAATTCTGATAGTAGAAGCTTTAAAAGGTTCAAAGAAAATAGCAGCAGTTCATGTAAAGGAATACCAAAGAGAGAGGAGTATTAGAGTCAGAGAAATAATTTGGCTGATAAAGAAACAAAAAGAGCAACCTTAATTGGCAGTTATAAGGAAATTAAGAGCAACATTTAAAGAGGGAAGGTGAGTTTTTCCTGATGGCAGGATTATGATGCCAAAAACCAGTGGCATATTAGATTTTAGATAACTTGTATAGACAGACACACTGGGAAGCAAGGGCTTTTTGTGATTGCTTTTTAAAATTTTATGGGTGTGGTATGGGGATATTTGGAATTGGAAAACAAATTACTCAGGGGTGTCTTACCTGTTAAAAGGTATATAACAAGGTGTTAAGAAACCCTCCCTTTGGAGGATGCAAACCAGCCTACCGGCTATTTACAAAGATCCAGGTTGATTTTATAGAATTGTTTAAAGTGGGTCGGTAGGAATATTTGTTAGTTATAATAGATCAATTAACTCAGTGAGTTAAAAAGCATTTCCAACAGCTTGAGCTACAGTTCAAACGGTAACTATTAAGAATCCAGATATCCCAATTAGGATAAAACAATATCCTTTGTCTCTGGAAGGGCGAAAGGGATTGAAAGCTGAGATTGACAGATTATTGGACAAAGGACTACTAGAACCCTGTATGTCTCCTTTTAATATGCCCATTCTTCCTGTTCGGAAACCAAATGGTACCTATTGTCTGGTGCACGATTTAAGAGAGATAAACAAACGCACAGTGGCCCGATTTCCAGTAGTGGCCAACCCATACACTCTCTTGAGTAAAGTGGGGCCAGATAATTTGTGGTATGGTGTAGTAGACTTGACGGATGCCCTTTGGGCATGTCCTCTGGCAGAAGACAGTCGAGACTATTTTGCCTTTGAATAGGAAGATCCAGATACTGGATGGAGACAACAATTGAGGTGAACTGTGTTACCACAGGGATTCACGAATCTCCTAATTTATTTGGGCAAGCTTTAGAACAAATGTTACGAGATTATCAGACAGAAGCAGGAGTCATACTAGTGCAATATGTGGATGATTCGCTCTTGGCAGGAAAACAAGAAGAGGAGGTAAGAAAAGAAAGCATCAAATTATTAAGTTTTCTGGGACTAAAGGGATTAAAGGTTTCAAAGGCAAAACTGCAATTTGTAGAGGAGAAAGTTAAGTACTTAGGACATTATCTGAGGAAAGGGGAAAAGAGGATTGACCCGGAAAGAATTCAGGCAATCCTGGCATTACCGATCCCTAAAAATAAGAGGCGAATTCGGCAAATTTTGGAATTTTAATAGAAGCCCCAAATTTAACCATTGAAACTACAGCTCTGCAAAACCCCGCTGAATTAAAACCCGAAGGTTAGCGGTAGTTCATTTAAAGGGACACCAACGAGGATTAGATTTGCAGAGTAGAGGAAATAATGCAGCGGATCGAGAAGCAAAACGAGCAGCACTACGAATCCTGACCCTAAAAGAAGACAGGGACACTATTGACTTAGAGGGTCAGAACCAAATTATTAAATTTAGGGAAGAAGAAAAGAAAAAGCTGCTAGAAATCGGGGCAACCGAAAGTTCTGAAGGAAGGTGGTTCCTACCCGATGGGAGAGAAATACTACCTAAAGTTATGGCCTATAGGTTATTGGCGAAGGTCCATCAGAAGACTCATTTGGGATCACAAGGATTAGTAACTGAAATTGATAACACCTGTTGTTAAAAGAGCTCAGGAACAAGTATAATGTTGGGAGTGCGGTAAACACGGTTTAGGGTGTCATCCATGGATATGTATTGTTTATACATTTTGTTTTAACTCATGGTGGAGAGTAACTAAGGGAGAAGAGAAGGAAAGACAATTAATTTGTTTGCCTTGCTATAGTTATGTATTTAGCCCGCTAATTATAGAACATATTGCTAGGATTTTTTTTTGGGGATACTTTTGAGATTGGAAGACAGGACCCTTCTAGCAGCAATTGGATTAATAAGGAACTTAGATCAATTGGTTCCTGCTATATTGGCAATAGCACAAATAAAAGAAAGAGCAACTCATAATAATAACATTAATGAAATTCAGGAGAGCCCCATGGGAAAAGGGAATGATTGCTCAAAGACCTCCTTTGGATCTTGTATTACATCAGGTAGAACCTGGAGGTTGGGTCCTGTTCCGCAGCTGGAAGGAGAGCCCCTCCACACACCAAAGTGGGAGACCCTACCATACCGGGAGACCTCAAGGGCTAAGATGGATAGCACAAGGGAACCTCAGAAAAAAGTCTTTAAAGCACGAAAAACCATGAGAGTAAGTGATCGGCAACAACTTAAAGCTGTCTATGAGGTTAAAGAGGCACTGTTGAAGATAACTGAAGTGAAACTGATAAATGGAGAACATGAGAATGGAGACTCTGATACAAATTCCCCTTTAAGCACTACAGATTGTACAGAAGTCAAGAAAGACGATCCCTGTGATGAGAAGGAGGAATACCTATAACAAATTCAGAAGCAATAAGTGACCTTGGGTGTATGTATGAACGTTGGGATTGGGTATATCGGACTTTTCTATTGGTAGATAGGAAGTCGGGAGAAATAATTGAAGAAGGGGAAGGATTACCGAACTCAAGAATAAGGGTTATATGTAATGCTGAAGGGTGTTGGGGAAATTGTAATCCATTTGTCTGTATTGTTTGCATAATATGCAGTGAAAGGTGGTGAACCCATTGTCGTAGCGGCTACCCTCCCAGGGGAACTTGCTATAGCTGTTACTCCACGCAACGAAAACTAATCGAACAGACATTGGCAATTCGAGTAGCATCTGGGACCCTTAAAGTGGGCCCCAAGAATTGGTGGAGCATTTATGCCAAGGGAATAAACCCCCAGTACTATTGTTACCACTCAAATGAACCAACCCCGTTAGCTACAAGAATTGTTGCAGGAGTTTGCCGAAGGTGGATCCATGACCTGAACTGTCTAGCTCCTCAGGTGAAAGACACGAAGTGGTCTAGATACCTCCAACAAACCAGGAAAAAGGGCGAAAACTCCCCCTGAAGACTACCCTTGCTGCCGAGAAGATAGATCACCCCATAGCTCGAAGCAACCGAGTTGATGGGCGAGGCAGAGGGGCCAATAACTGTGGGGGAGGGGGCCCTAGAACAAGACCTGGACAAACTGGGACCACTCTAAGCAAAAGCAAGAGTATCAAAAATGACAAATTTCGGAGCAGGGAAATTATGGCCGCCGCTATGACAATTGGAAAAACTACCTTAAAACTTTTAGAATACTTTTAATAATGTTGATGATTAGAAATTGTGAGTCTCAAACACACGAGCCCTTTAAATGGTCATTGATTAGGTGGGAAAATCAAGTTGTAATCAGTAACATCACACAAGCGGGACCTCCTTCATTTAAAGTATACCTGACGCAGTTAGTCACATTCTGGGAAGGTCAGGATAACCCCACTGATCGTTGGAATACAGGAAGGAGGTACAAAGCTT
Source organism: Melozone crissalis (assembly GCF_028551555.1). NCBI lineage: Eukaryota > Metazoa > Chordata > Aves > Passeriformes > Passerellidae > Melozone > Melozone crissalis. Next base: position 11,579,153 of record NW_026535783.1, on the reverse strand, counting down.
TTTGCCGGTGCCCAGCCTCTAACTCCGGAAAAGCCTATTGCAATTACCCAGGGTATAATTAAGGGTAGAAAAGGAAGTAGAAAATAACAAGACGCAGGTAGAACAGATAGAAGCGACTTCGACTGATGAGGGAGATAAAACACTTTGGAGAATCTTACACACTACATTCGAGGTACTAAACAGTACCTATCCTAACTTAACAAAGGAATGCTGGTTATGCTACAGTGCTAAACCTCCTTTCTATGAAGCCATAGGGAACATTGCGAGGCCCAAAGGAATAAATGGGACTAGTCCTGCACAATTGTTCCAGGGAATAAGAAATATTTGTGTCAAATAACTAAATCGGTGCAAGATACCTTAAGATCAGCTGAGTGGTTAATTCCAGCAGCTAATACCAAATGGGTATGTAATATTCTAGGCGTGACCCCCTGTATCTCTATAACAGCCTTTAATGAAAGTCATGAATTTGCATACAGGTAGTAATAGTCCCCCGGATTATCTGTCATCCTAAGGAAAACGGGAACCCTTTACAGCCCTCACGGTGGCCCTTATACACCAATAACAGGGGTTTAAGGCTTTAAGAGCCGTCGTAGATGAGGATCTTAAGAAGATTGACAAATCTATCGATGAATTAGTAAACTCACTTTGATCACTCTTGGAAGTGGTTTTACAAAATCGAAGGGGATTAGACTTACTGTTTTTACAACTAGGTGGCCTTTGTGTAGCCCTTCAGGAGGAATGCTGCACGTATGTTGATAGTACTGGAATAGCAGTAGACACCATGGCCGAATTATGTAAACAGAGAAGAAAGAGAAAGAGAGAAAATCCCAACAAAACTGGTATGAATCTTTATTTAACTATTCCCCATGGCTTACCACCTTGTTGTCCACCATCGCCGGACCGGTGATCTTGCTGTTGTTAGGGTTGACCTTTGGGCCATGTATATTCAATAAAATAGTTGGCTTAGTGAACCCCTGATCTGAAGCAGCCCATTTGATGATGATGAAAACAGAGTATGAATTTCTAGGTGCCGTAGAAGTAGAGGACTAACTGGACTTAAGTAGGAAAGAACTTCAAAGGTTTAGTGAACAGAATGATAAATAGAAAAGGGGGGATTGTAACGGATAGCCCTGTTCACTAAACCCCGATATGGTCAACCGTATGATTGTGATTAAGAAATACATGGTCAACCATATGATTAAGAAATACATAACCACATAACCTAAAAATAATATATCAGTCACTATTGCTTGCGCAAATACTAACCACGCGAAAGGCTAGTTTTAGGAACTAAGAAGAGCTAGCCGAGAAATAGGAACCAGCCAAACACCACGCCATATAAGGAAGGCAAAAGCTCCGAGGTCAAGAGTACAGGCCTGAGGAAGACTTCAAGCCTTCATCCAGCGACCACCAGAGGGAAGAAGACGACCCCCTAGCAACAACTGGAGCATGCGCCAAGGGAAGAACACGTCTACGGAAATGGACTAGTATAAAAAGGGAACTTGTGAGATACTGGGTGCGGCAGTTGGCGGAGCGGAGACTCCCCTGTCGCCCAGCGCTGCTTTGCTTATTACCTTTGCTTGCTATAATTAATAAATTCCAATTGGGCAACTTAACTCGTTGCGGAGTTCCATTTATAACATTTTATAGAATGCATGGGGTTTTTTCTAACATTTTTTGGGGGAACTCTCAAGTTTATTTCTATTTGCATTTTACATTCAGCATGTAAACAGATTTTTTTTTCTTTTTTAAATACTTGGGGAAAAAATAACTAAGCATTTTTTAATCCTTTGGGATATTGGTAATAATATCCTTAGAAAGCAAAACTTGTTGAAAATGTGTGAAAACACAGAGAGGGGGAAAATAGCATAAAAGTCTTTTAGAACAGGGCGTGTAATAAGGACTGCAGAACGGAGTACTTTCTCCAAGGGTAGAATTAGCAAGATATATCACCAAGAATACCTGCCAAGATACTTCCTTAAATCGAGGGAAAAGTGACCTGCAGCGGTACGAAGTACAGCCAAAGCAAATGAAAACCTTTGGAAAAGAAGGAATTTTGCCAGTGAGATCAGTCTGTCTGGATAACTGAGGGATGGCCATCAACCTTGCACTGCATTCCTCAATATTTGCAATGTCTTTTCTCCCAATTTCTGTGAAGTGAATAGGCTGTAGTTGTTTAATCATTAATTTAAGCTCATTGGGGAATTACCAAGCACCATGTATGTTCTTTTGCAGCTGAGCAGGACTTGAGTTTCCCAAGTCTTCTACAAAGCAGAAGGGAACCACACAGCTGCTTGTGCTAATGTTAATGAAGGGTTTCATGAAAGCAGGTGAATGAGAGCATTGCATTATAGAACTTCCACATTCAAGAAAACAGGAGTCCACTTAGAATAAAACCTATAAGGCTAGCATAACATCAGAACAGGATGAAATGAAATTACTAGAAAGGAAGTGATGCATTAGAAATGAAGTGTATCATTTCTGATACATTTGCATGCATTTGCAAGCTAAACCAGAAAAAGAAGGGCAGAGATAATAAAGAATGAAGATTTTAAAATTGCACTGTGCAGAAGAGACATACGGACCACCAGTGTGAACACAGCTGGGAGATTCATCTTGGAGATGGATTAGAGTGGAACCCATTCACTGAATGTTTCTGGTGCACATGAGTGCAAAGACTGAGGAAAAAAGGAGAAAGTTTAGTTTCTGACAGCTATTTAGATTCCTGGAAGCATTGTGTAGAGATGTAAAAATCTAAAGCCTCAGAGAATCTGAACCTAAAACATCCCCAAATGGATTGATCAGGTATGATGGGCACATCTCTGCTCTTTTCAGAGTCAATGAAATTGACAAGGAGTGTCTGGAAATTAGGAATGCGTGCCCAGATTTTATCTCAGTTACTTTAAGAACACCTTAAAAAGGCACTTCAGGAACTGAACTATGAAGTTCTTCACCCTGCTCTATTTACTTTACATTTGAATACACACTGGTAGAAGGAGAGATCTGGCTTTAATTTCTCCCCAAATCACCTGTTGCACTCTCAGGTTACCAGTAGATATAAAATTCAGCTAATCAGTCTCTCTATCCATGAATATTCCACTAGTGAACTGACATGTAGAAATATCCTTTTTCCCTTGGTACCTTCCTAAATGGTGCCCTAATGAACAGGAGACTTGCATAAATCTCACAGAAAATCACCAAAATTGCTGAAATTAACACTCAATTCCACGATCAAAGCTTCTGAGAAAAGGCTTGACAGGATCACTGAAGAAACTCAAACTTGGGAGAGAAACATCCATTTTAGCACTGATCAAGGGGAAAGAAACTGAAATGCTGTATAAAGTCCAAGTGGAAGGTAAGGAGAAAGAAAGGCAGCACAGGAAGTACAAGCGCCCATCAGATGACCTGTGGAAGGTGACTTTGTGCCCCAGCACTGTTAGAGGACGTTCCCTGTCGTTGGTGCAAGCAGCCGGAGACATAAATACTGATTGATTTGGGGGCCACAGTCTTGGTAAATGCAGAGGTGGTTCAATAACGTGACATGAGGGAGTTCCCTCAGAGCAACTGGGATGCCTGAAAGAAGTGAACAGCTCACCACAGCCCGGCCCGCTCAGCTGCTTTTCCTTCTGATCCTCCTGGGTTGGCTCTGACATTTCCTCTTCCCTGATGGAAGTGCAGCTGCTGCCAAGGGAAACGTCCCCATACTCACTCAGTGTTCCCTTTGCTTGCCGGATGCCCCACCTGCTGTCGCTGTCCAGGAGAGCTGCTCTGCACGGGAGGAGGAGCCCGAGGGAGAGGCTTTGAAGATGGGGCAGCTGGGATCCCTCTGCTTGGAGCTCTGTTTAAAGATACACGGACTTGCATGTGGACAGGGATAAGTATATGGATTTGTACATATGTAGCCTGCTATTTGTACAGGCCTATTTCTGTACATATGGTATCAGATTTATGAATGTACTGTGTATCTATGTACGTATAGGTACCTGCATACATACAGGTTTGCAGTTGCATCTTTGTGTGTATATGTATCCAGTTCAGTATGTGTATTGTACATGTACGGAAATCTAATCTTTGTTTAGATTACCGTATGTATACAGTTGTGCAGGTATCTATTTCTATTGATGTATTGATGTAGTTTTGGTCTTTTAAAATAGCTATATTGGTATTTGTTTTCGTATATATGTATTTTTATATTTTTTTAGATGTGCATTGATGTATTTCTATATCTATTATATTTACATATATATCCAGATATATTGCTGTATATTTGTATTGATGCAGTTGTACAGATATTTAGATTGGTACTGCTGTTTGTCTATTTATAGATAGGGTTTTTTTATGTATCTGATTCTTGAATGTAATAGGTAACATTTAATCTGTATTCACATCTGTATATTGTAGTGGTTATTTATGTATTCAGTTCTATTTAAATGCGTCTGGAGTGGTATAGTAGTGGAATTCTATTTGTAGAGTACTTGGTATTACAGGGAAATACTGATATTTTCATATTTGCATATGGGCTGTATGTTTGCCATAATATGCAATAAACTAAGTTGTTAATTTTCCCTAGATCTCTGTGTATAGTGAGTGTTTGTAGAGGTTTGCAATAAATTAGTTTTTGTTACCAGAAGTTGTTATTTGTATGTTTTTAAATAGCGTGGTGTAACAAATACATAAATTACTTTTTTAAAATTTAACAAATATTTGTATAGTTCTGTTTTGTCAGCGCTGCTGTAGCAATTGGTAAGAAATGCCATTTGTCAAGTGAGATGGATGTGTTGTAATTTGTGCTACCCAAAGCCATGGGTAGATGTAAATGCTGGAGGATTTTGGCCATGCAAATCTCCAGCCATGCCCAGCACGTGCCCCACCTGCACTCAGGCATGGCAAGGGAAGCGCAGATTTGGGCTGGCAGCAGAGCCCCACGTTGGCTCAGAACTCGCTGCAAAGGCCTGCTGGCTGAGAAAAAGATCAGGGATACATTTTATATATTCTATTTATTACAGTACATATACTAAAATATATATTATGTGGTGTATTGTAGAAATCCTTTAAATCGGAGGGTTTTGGGAAAGCTGCTCCTCAGTGAAGAGGATTTCTAGGCTAGAGGAATATAAAAATAAAAAGAAGACCATGGACAGTGCCATTGCCAGAGGCCCAGGCTGTTCAAAGGAGGAATGGATCGTCCCCTTCGCCGTCTGTAGCTGATACCCCTGTCAGTAATATGTAGCAACTCCGGGGGCAACGAGATGGGAAACCATCTCTCTAAACCAGATTGGGGCATCTTTTACCAGCTTGAGGCAATTTTAAAGGGTAAAGGACGTTCAGACATCTCAAAACGTGGACTAAAAGACTTACTAATCTGGGTAAAAGTGAATACTCAAAATACAGACTTGAAGTCTGATTTTACCTTTGATTTCTGGGACCAGATAAAGTGGAAAATTCACAATCTAGTCTCTCTCAAAAAGGAAGAGTCTTTGGTCAACCTTATGCCTGTCTCCACAGCTTTAATGGAGAGCTTTGATCAGAATGATTGTAACAGAGACTTTCTCAAACATCAGAACAGAACACCTTGCTCTGAGACTTTAATTCTGGGTGGTGCTGGACCTTCATCCTCCTCTGGGAGGATCTTGGATTTTGTTCAGGGTGTCCTGGCACGTCCAGGGTTTCTCCAGGCAGTGTGCACAGCACCCCGAAGCCCGGAAAAGGGGAATCAGATCAGCTTCCAGCTTTGGTCGTGTTCTCTGCTTTTTCCAGGATTCCCTGAGTCACTGAAGCTGCAACCAGGCATCATCCCAACTCCTCCAGGAAATCATCCACCTCCAGAATTCTCAGAAAAATGCTTGGGATTTTTCTTGCATTCCAAGAGTTTGGGGGGATCATGGGATGTGTTCAGTGGACGCTGGGAATTAAACGGGTCCAGGAGATTAATGTTTGGGGAAGCTTTGCAAAAGAGGAGCTGCTGTTTCTGTGCTCTGCTGCTCTTCTGAAAAAGATGCGGCTGGATCTTATTCTGAAGTTGTGCAGGTGGGGTCAGTCAAGGGGGGCTCTGGACCCGCTCTGCCTGGCCGAGGGGCTGCAGGGTCGGCCCTGTCACTGTTTGCCCTTCCCAGGAAGTCACCCCTCGGATCGGGCTCAGGCTGGCAGTTTGCTTTGGAGCTCTGAGGACTCTTTTCATGTAGATTCCTCTGCCAAAACTTTCCGGGACATTCACCACTTTTGGCCCCCCAGCCTTCAGTTACAGCAGGTGGGGGGGCTTTGGATTTGGCTCTGCCTGCAGGGGAGCGGGCAGGGGAGAGGACAGAGGTGGCGGGGGGCAGCCAGGGCTTGAGCAGGGCAGGGATGGCTCTGCCCAGAGAGGTGGATGGGGTGGAGGTGGGAGAGCTCAGGAAAGTTGCTGTGGAGGCACAGACAGTTCATTCAGAAGCCTTGAAGCCTGTGTCATTGGCTACTGGGGTCGAGGGGGAAGGCATGCTGAGATTGCTCTTGGACCTGAGAGTTTTCCAGCTGTATCCCTGCGGGCAGGGATACCGTGTGGAACCTGTCACAGTTCATTTGAAAGTGTCGCAAATACAAAGTCAGGATGTGCAGCTGGAGAGCAGCCCGATTTGTAGGAATCGAAAAAGATCCAATTCAGTGAATCCAGACATGAGTTAGCAGGCTCTGCCTTTCTTCCTCTCACCAAGAACTTGGAGCTCTCCTCCCCAGCCCTTCCTGGCAGGGCTCCCAGGAAAGTTGCTGCAGCGACACTACTGCCAAGTGAAACCGTCCGGGGGCTATTTACAGACTACGAAGGAGACGGGGCTGCTATGGAAAGAGCTTCGAGCTGTTTATTTTTGCGCATTGCTCTCATTACATGATTATGCCAATGGGTAGATGCTAGCAGCTCACAATCAAGGCAGCAGGCCAAAAAAAGTAATGTTACAACATACTTTATAAGCTTCTTGACCAATCACACAAAGCAAAAGCATATTGACAGTAGTTCTATCTAATCACCAGAAGCATACATAGCTTTGGGTAAAACAATGCTTGCTCATTTGGAATACAATACCTGTTTTTAAGACACAAGGCAAAGAGCTCCATTCTTAAGCTTCAACCTTCCTAATATCTTGCTAGATAAACTTTCTGCAGCTTAGAGAGCTATTCAGACAGCATTAACACACAGGTTTATTGTTCAATTTACCCTTGCTTTTTCTACAGTTTAAATAATTTTTCTGCTGACCTATCTCATGACTTTTACTTTAGCTCTACACACAATTCTGCTGTATCTGAGGCCTGCCTTTTGCAGCTTTCCAAAATCCTCTAATTTTATGGATTCCCACAATTCCTCCTCAATGTTCACCTCAAAAGAAACCTTCATAATTGTGTCATTTATTACTTGCGTTTCGTATAAATACTATAATATTTTTGCTTATTATCTGCTTAAAGCATGTTCTTGCTGGCACTAAGCATTGCTGTATTACAACACAGGAATTTAATGCTGTGAAGGTCCAGTCAGTGGAAAGGGCATAAATTATGCCTGACAATAGTTACAAGTCATTGTTCAAAAAACTCTTGTCGATTCCAGGGTCTTAACTCAAAACCTTTTTCCATTTCTATACCTTCATCCACCATCTCTGTGAGATTTAACAAATTCCCTGTGAATCCATTTCCTACCTCTCTCTCTTGTATGATAAAAACTTCTTGGACAGTTTTGTTCATCATTCGTCGCACACACTAAAGTATGCAAGGTATTACTATTAATATCACTACCAAAACACCCAATACATGGAGACCTATCTTGCAAAGTTCCCTTAGCCAAGGTGCAAAGCTCCATTCTTGGAACAAATCATCTAACCAGGGCCCACCATCTTCTTTAATTTGGGCTGTCAAATCTTTCCATTTTTGTATGCTTTTGTGGATAGATTCAGAATGATCAGCCAGGTTCATACAATACAATCTTTGAAATTCCTTACAACCATGTCCTCGTGCCAGTAAAAGAAAATCAATTGCTGCTCTGTTTTGAAGGGTAGCATGTCTAACACTATTAACATTGGTCAACATGTCACTGATTGCAGTGGATGTGCCATTAGTTTGTTTACTCAGCCAACATCCAATCCAATCTAATTGTTTCAATGCAATTGCTGAAGCTGATTGGGTAAAAAGAAACCTGCTGAAACCCTTTTCACAGCCTTCAAAGGCATGAAATCACTTCTACAGTTCTCATCATAATGACGAGAACTTGGAGCTTTTTGGCAGAGTTCATAGGACAGCTGATTGCTGTGATAACACTACCTGTTCTTCTTGATCAGATACTTCTCATCAAGAGTGTTGAAAGGGAAAAACAAAACACAGTATAAATCAGCAATAAACCTTCCACTGCAACTACCTAATGAGTCTAATATTATTCAAAATTTAGAAAAAATTTGGATTCAAATAAACACTTCCTTGCATTACTTGTAAGATATGCTCGTAATGATACAAATCCAAAATACAAAACTCTTTCTCACCATGGTATCAAAGAACTTAGAGGAAGCAAAAATATCATTATAATTTTACCTATCAGCCTCCAACTGTAACACAGGTGCTAACAGCTTGCAGTAAGCTCACTTCTCCAAAACATCTTGCTAATATGCAAGTCAGTGCTTTTGGAAAGCAGCTTGCAGGTTCTTAAAAAAAGTTAGGAAAAACATTTGGACATAATTTGGGAAAGGCTTTGGGAGAAAATTTGGGACAAAAAATGGAAAAGCTGGAAAAGGCCTTGAAGCACACACAAACATTTTCTAAACATCTGTTGGTACTGCACAGTTGGATTCTGATTAAAAGGCTTGTGGCTTTGCTTGTGGTAAAGCAGGACACATGAGAAGAGATTGTCCTACAACAACAATCAAACCTAAACCACTTTCTATTTGCCCTCAGTGTAGGAAAGGGAAGCATCTTGGTAAGTACTGTCGTTCTCAATTTGACATCGATGGCAAAGCTTTGTCGTTAAACTCAAAAAAGAGCGCGGATTATCACCGCACCTCGACACAAGCAGTGACCTCCTTACAGTCAATTACCCAGTCAAATGGCATTGGTACCTCAGTCATTTATCCCTCCGTCATCCATCCCTCAATGGTGTCAGGTCAATACCCTCATGGACAAGGTTTGAATTGGCCTCCTCAGAATTGATACGCCTTTTAAATAATTTCTGTTATGAAAGTATTTCTACGGCAATTATCAGGTTTTTTCAACAAAGACAAGAACTTTTGATTTTAGGCAAAGCTAGCAACAAAATTTTCAGACTTTCAATCCTTCCAGCTGTTGTTTCAATAAATTGTAACAATAAGCTAATATATTTCTCTCCTGCATTTAATGTTCCTATAGTGACTCCACCAAAAGCACCTATAGCTATTGCATTTCTTTTGCCCATGAGTACAGCCAAGCAAAACAATTTTCCAGAGAATTCAGTGATGTCTGTGCCATTTTTAACCTCAGGTCCTGAGGTCTTTTGGGTGCAATGTTTGGACCTCAACCAAGCAAAATTGACTTGCTGCCTAACTCACTGTGGTAAAACAATTTACATTACAGGCATGCCGGATACTGGTGCAGATGTCACTGTAATTTCTCACATGTTTTGTCCCAGAGATTGGGATTTAGTAGCTCCTGCAGGTTCCCTCACAGGGACTGGAGGTGCTACTGTATGTTGGCAAAGTGCATCCATGATTAACATTACAGGTCCTGAAGTAGAGACAGCAATGGTGCGTCCTTTTCTTGTTCAGAAGCTTCTCACCGTCTGGGGGAGAAACGTCCTGTCCCAATGGGGAGCAGAACTGGAGGTGGGCCTGTGGTGGAAACCACGTCAAAACCTGCCACTTGAAAGCTGAACTGGAAAACTGATCCTCCTATATGGATTGATCAATGGCATTTACAAACAAAATATAAAACATGTTGTAGTGTGTTATTAAGTTTTTGTATTACTCCCCCATTTTATGTATGGTTTCCCCCTGATTAAATGTAAGATGGTTCTGCCCTCCCCAGTTTCCCGCCATAGCCCTACTGTCCGTTAAGTTGCTATGGTAACCCCTGCCCTTGGACTGTGTCACTCAGCTAAGTTATATAATTTCTCCTCCCATTTATGCCCTTATTTGTGGACTTTCTCTCCTCCCTGGGCCCAGTCAATCACCCCCAACTCCTCCCAACTTTCCAGAATCTTCTTCTCTCTGGGGGTTGTGGTTGGCTGTGGTCCCGGGGCCCCTCCTTTACTTTGTATTTATTGGTTTCCCCTTTCTGTCAATTATGTCAAGTTCATCCCCCTATCCTCCGTGATTGGTTCCATGTAAACCCCTCCTTGATACACCCACTCCCTTTATAATCTTGTGTCACCCCCATTTCTTGGTCTCTCCCTGGGGATCTCCCTTCGGTTCCACCTCTGTTCCTGCTGCCTGGTTGCCATCTCGGATGATTCATTAAACCGAAGTTTACCCCACTGAGAGTCCAGCTCCTTATTGCACAGCTGCACAGGCGGTGAGTCCGGTCCGTACTGCGAGCGCAACCCGTGGCCCTCAGACGCCAGGGGGCTCGCACTGGATTGCAGCAGGGTGTCGGCCTGCCCACTGCTAGCCGGACGCTGACCATCTTAGGCCAAATACACCCCAGCCGTAAAAATAGCCTTAAATGATTGGTAAAGGAGCAATTACAAGAAGGTCACATCACACCCACAATGAGTCCCTGGAATTCACCAGTATTTGTCATCCACATGAAGACATTGGATTCCCGGAGGTTGTTTCACGACCTGAACATCAATGAAGTGACTGAAGACATGGGACTTCTTCAATCTGGACTTCCTTCTTTATCAACGATCCCAAAACACTGGCACCTCATTGTCATTGATTTAAAGAATTGCATTTTCCACATCCCACTTCATCCCGATGACACTCCAAGATTTGCCTTTTCAGTTCCAGTCATCAATCAAAGAGAATCCATGCAGCGATAGCACTGGAAAACGTTGCCTCTAGAAATGAAGAATTTGCCTATAACTTGACAATATTTTGTAGCACAAATTTTGTCTCCGGTTCGACAGAAATATCCAAGATCCATGATTTCACACTACAAGGATGATTTCCTAATCGCAGCTCTAACGAAGCCAGAGATAGAGCAAGCTTGTCCTAGTGTTGTTACTGAAATCCAAAATGCTGGACTTAAAATTTCTATACCCAAAATTTGAGAAGTTCCACCCTGGAAGTATTTGGGATGGAAGATGACTGAAAAAACTATTAGACCGCAGAAGATACAGCTCCGGACCAGTGTCAACACCCTGCAAGATTTACAACAGCTTCTAGGAGAAATCAGTTGGGTCAGACCTGGTTTGGGAATCACCAATGATGAATTGGGTCCACTTTTTAATTTGTTGAGAGGAAGCTGTGGCATCGACTCTCCTGAACTCTAATACCTGAAGCTCGTGCAGCGCATGACGAGGTCATGGAGGCTCTCCAAAGACAACAAGCTCATCACTGTATTCCAGAAAAGCCATTCTTTTCTGCAATTTTAGGAGGAAAGATGCAACTTTGTTCTATCATTTTTCAATCAGACCCTTCAGAGAGAGATCCTTTGCTCGTAATAGAATGGGGTTTTCTTCCCTCAAGGTTTCCAAAGACTATTTTTACAGTCTTAGAGAAGATAACGCAAATTCTGATTAAGGCCAGAACAAGGTTATTAAGTTTAGCAGGTGAAGAATTTGCAGTTCTCTATTTACCACTGAAAACAATTATCTTGATTGGGCAATGCAAAATTCTGCAAATTCTGATGATTTGCATCGAGAGTTATTAAATTTTGCAGATATTGCTTCTGTTCATTACCCGGCTCACAAATTATTGCAGGCAAAATTCAGTTTTAGAGAGAAACCTTTGTTAAGTAAAGAACCTTTAAACATAATAACTCTCTTCACTGATGGGATCTGGCAGAATCCACAAATCAGTCATTACTTGGTTGAACCAAACCAAGTTCCCAACTAAAACCTGGGAATCAGATATTCAAATAGTAGAGGGATCTGCTCAGATGGTTGAGCTTGCTGCTGTGGTTCAGGCTTCTCAGTTCTTCCCACAACCTTTTAATTTATTCACACATTCTGCCTTTGTTGCTAATGTGGTTAAAAGAATAGAAGGATCAGTTCTAAAGAATCCTAGTAATGACACATGGTATCATTGGCTTTCAAGGCTTTTTACAACTTCACAATAACAAACTAATCCACAGTTTGTTTCTCACATTAGTGCTCATTCTTCGCTTCCTGGATTTTTAGTGGAAGAAAACGCGAGAGCGGACAAACTGACAGTGCTTATTTCAAACACTTTGCCAAACATTTTGGAACAAGCAAAACTGAGTCATGCCTTTTTTCACCAAAATGCACAAGCACTTGTGTGAATGTTTCAAATTTCAAAAAGTCAAGGTAAAGCTATCATTAGTACTAGCCCTGACTGTCAGCTTGTGCAGCCTCCTGTTTCTAGAAAGAGTTGTTCAACCCACGGGGTTTGCAAAGCCTGCACTTATGGCAAATGGATGTCACTAAATAGCCTTCCTTTGGTAAATTTACCAATACTCATATTTCAGTGGACACATTCTCTGGTGGAGTTTTTGCTTCTCTTTACACAGGGGAAGCAGGTAATCATGCCTGTCAACATTATTAGCAGAGCTTTTGCTTCACTGGGTGTGCCCCAAGAAGAAAAAACTGACAATGATCCCACATATGTTTCTCAAAAATTGGCCACATTTTAAAAGATTGGTGAGGACACATCAGACATTAAAACGCATTCTTGATCAAGAGAGGGGGGAGTGGAGGTCACACCACAGATGAGGTTAAACAAAGCTTTGCATGTTTTAATTTCTTAAACAGCTCTGTTGCAGAACCTGATCCACCGATTTCTAGGCATTTTTACAATAACACACAGGCAAAACTGAAAGGAAATCCCCCTGTTTTAATTAGAAACCCTGGGACAGCACCAATTGAAGGTCCTTTCTGATTAATCACTTTGGACAAAGGGTATGCTTCTGTCTCTACAGGTGCAGGAATTAGGTGGGTCCCAGCAAAAAACGTCAAACCATATCGCACCCCAGGACAGTTGACGAGTTCAAGACCGTAGAAGCAAGTACGCAGACGTGAGCCAAACAGAGGGATCACGGGTCACACCTGACGTTCCTTGTGCATCGGTGGAACCTGCAAACTCTGATTTTATGTGGTTTATAAATGTGTCACTTGTTGGTTTCATAGAGCTTTATTGGAGAAAGCGTAGGTTTTCTTTGGGTAATTTTTATTAAAGGTCAAAAGTAATGTTTTTGAATTGAGAAGGATATGGGAGGAGCTTTAGCCAACAATTAGCTCACAAAAAGGATGCTGCAAAATCAAATGTTACTACGGTGTTAGTTTTGGTTGCTTCTCATAGTGCAGATTTTTAGTCGATTTGTAGTGTAGATTTGTCTGTGGAACAACCAAAACCAAATGTCTGGGTGACCTTAGCCAAGGCAGCAGGCTCGGATACCATGTCTTTGTCTAATTCGGAACAGAAAAGCCTTTCTCAACCTGACTAGTCAGTGTGCCAGTAAAGAATTTGCCCTTGGTCAAAAAGCAATTCAATACTAAGCCTGGTAAAATTGACAATGGGAGGAGCCCTGTATAGGCTTGTAACATCTGGGGAAAAGAATTTCCCAAAGCAGTACCTGAAACCCCAAGAATTAGAAATCCTTGGTCCTTTAACAATGGATTTTTGCCTTACATTTACAGCTAATGATTGGCGAGAAAGTGATCCTCAAAGTACAATGTTACTCCCTATTATTTTGCAAACAAAAACTCACGGTTTTGGTGTAATTATTAAGAATGTAGGGAGGTGCTTTCTAAAGCTGACCAATATCCATGACAATTACCAAAAGGATGTTGGTTCACCTGTGTACATAGGCCCTGGCAGGGCATCCCATCATGCCCTGAAGGTGGCCCATGTAGCAATGGGAGGCTCACTGTAATTGCGCCTACTGCCAAAGCGGTCATTAAGAAAAAGCACAGGGGAACAAGATCTGGTCGTCATTATCGTGAAAACTGTAGAAGTGATTTCACGCCTTGGAAGGCTGCAAAAAGGGTTTCAGCAGGTTTGTTTTTACCCCAGCTGGCTTCAGCAATGGCATTGAAACAATTAGATCGGGTTGCATGTTGGCTGAGTAAACAAACTAATGGCACATCCACTGCAATCCGTGACATGTTGACCGATGTTAATAGTGTTAGACATGCAACCCTTCCAAACAGAGCAGCAATTGATTTTCTTTTACTGGCACAAGGACATGGTTGTGTGGAATTTGAAGGATTGTGTTGCATGAACTGGTCTGATCACTCTGAATCCATCCTCAAAAGCATACAAAAGCTGAAAGATTTGACAGCCCAAATTAAAGAGGATGGTGGGTCCTGGTCAGATAATTTGTTCCGAGGATGGAGGTTTGCACCTTGGCTAAGGGGACCTTGTAGAATAGGTCTCCATATGTTGGGTGTTTTGGCAGTGATACTGGTAGTAATACCTTGCATACATCGGTGTGTATGAGAAATGATGGACAAAACGATCAAAGAAGTTTTTATCACACAAGAGAGAGAGGTAGGAAATGGATTCACAGAGAATTCTCAAAATCACACACAGATTGTGGATGAAGGTATAGACGTGGAGGAAGGTTTTGAATTAAGACCTTAGAACAGGTGAGACTTTTTTGGAACAATCACTTGTAATTGCTATCAGACATGACTTTTGCCCTTTGAACTGACTGGACTTTCACAGCATTAAAATTGCTGTGTTGGAATATAGCAAGGCTTAATGTGAGCAAAAAGGATGCTTTAAGCAAGTAAGAAGCAGGTATGCTGCAGTAAAGCTATGAAATGCAATGTAGGTAATAAACAACACGGTTACAAAGGCTTCTATTTACCCGAACCGTGAGGGGGAATTGTGGGAATCCTTCAAATCAGAGGGTTCTGGGAAAGCTGCAAAAGGCACGTCTCAGAGAAAGCAGAACTGCAGTTAGAGCTAAGCAGTAGATTTGTCAGCAGAAAAGTTATACAAGAAGTAGAAAAGTAAGGACAAATAGAACAATGGTTTGTGTCTATTACTGTAGAATCCAGGACATTCATATGTCTGAGATGTAACACAACAGAACTCTCTTTGGTCATCAGCAAACAGCTTTGTTTATTGCCTTCAGCACCCACAGCCCATTTAGCCCATTCCAAACTCCCAGGACGAGACATCTCATTGGTCTATCTCTGTGCCCCCAGACTCTGAACCAATGCAATGTCTGCATCTTAGGAGAGCTCCCACTGCCTGGGAACTTCTGTCAGTCCAGAGGCTGCTCCGTGGAGCTGAATTGGGCTGCTCATTCTAACTTGATTGATACTGGCGCACCAGTGTGTTAACGCTTGGCTAGAATGACTCCCTGAGCTACAGAAAAGTATCTCTAGCAATATATTAGGAACTTCTAAGCCTAATAATTGTTTTATTTGCCCAATTATCCCATCAAAAAAAAAAAAACAAACCAAACAATATTTAAGGTAGCAGTAATTTTAATTGAATAAATTAGAAAACATATAAATAAGGGATATTTTGGTTCAAATAATAGCACATAAGCAAAAGACACCACGGGGTACGGAAGGCAGAGTTCTTGACCCTTGCCACTTCACGTACAAGCTTGCCAAGTGAAAATCACCCCTTATATGCCATATGTCAATACCATCTCCTCCTATTTTCGGTTCATCACATTGCTGTCTCCGCCTTCCTGACCACCTTTACCACACATGCGCCACCACTCGGTTTGGTGGTCGCACAAGTCTTCGGGGGTCGTCACTGATGAAGGCCCGGTAGTCTTCTTCGTTGTCCTTAAATTCACCTTTGGGTTACACATGCGCATCAAGCCAGTATATAGACAGTACAGCCAATGTAACCCAAGACTAACGTATCATTCCATCTACATATCAAGGCAATAAATCCCTTAGAATTAGCATTTGTTTGGACCGAACCAGGTTCTTGCTCATTTTTAGCACCTGTATCTTCAGCTTCTTTCCTGTGGTCCTTGACAACAGCTGCTGGGAAGGGGGGTGGAGCCCCTTCTCTCCCTCTCTTCTTTGGCATTACAACTTTTTAACTATTTATTATTCTCAAATATTAATTACTCTATCAATATCAATTACTGTTTCAAATTTTATCAGCACGAATGATACCTATTTATCACAATAATGGAGCTCTGCGTATTGTGTTTTAAGGCTTACAAGCAAGTATAGTTTTTGAAAGAAGCAAGCAGTGTTTTAACAAAAGCTACGTATGCTTATAGTGGTTGCACAGAACTACTGTCAATATGCTTTTGCTTTGTGTGAGTGGTCAAAAAACTTTTCAAGTAAGTTGTACCATTAAGTTCATTGCCTCCAGCCAGGGATGTGAGGTGCTGGCATCTTCCCACTGTAACAACCATGTCATGAGACTGATGCTGGAAAACAAACAGCTCGAGGCGCGTTCCTCAGCAGTCCCGTCCGTTTCGTGATTCGTACAGAGACCCGCGGCCAGCAACACTCAGCTGAGGACCAGAAGAGACCGGAATAGCCCGGGCACTGCAGCTTCACTGCAAGGCATCCGGCAGCCTTGAGGGTACAAAGCGAGCACAGGTCGCAGCTCCTCGTGTCCGGAGCGAGCCCGGAGCAGCTCTCCCAGGCCGCAGCCCCTCCCAGGCCCAGCTCCGGGCGCAGCCGGGGCCGCTCCGCCTGCGCGGGGCCGCTGCCGGGGCGCTGTGGCGGCTCCTCCCGCGGGGCGGAGCTGAGGCGGCCCCGGCGGCCCCGGCCCGGCCCCGCTGCGCTCCGAGCGCGGCCCCGGAGCGGCCCGGCCGAGGCGGCGAGGGACGGGCGGCGAGGGGCCGGGGGCATGGGGCGCTCCGGGAACGGGCGGACATCCCGGCAGAGGGGAGAGAGACGTGGCAGAGGGAGGAGTGAGCGGGAGAGGGGAGAGATGCTGGGAGGAGGGGGAAAATCCCAGGAGAGAGGGACGAGCCCGGGAGTAGGGGAGATCACGGGACGGGGGCGGGGGTGAGATCCGTGGCAAAGGGTGGGTAGCCTTCCAAGAGGGTAGAGGCGGGGAAACAGGAAAGAGCCCTGGGAGAGGGGGGAGATCCTGGAAGAGGGAGGAGTAATCGGGAGAAGGGCAGATCCAGGGAGACGAATAAAAGCACTGGCTACAGCCCGGGAAAGAAGGGAGCTTGGGACAAAGGGTAGCTCGGGACTGGGGAAAAGACGAGATAGGAGGGAGAACCCAGGAGACAGGGGACAACCTGTGAACGGGAGGAGATCCGGAGTAGAGTGGAGAGGGCCTGGGAAAGCGGGGAAAGAGATGAGAGAAGAGAGCCCGGTGGGGGGAGTCCAGGAGCGGAGGCTCCTGCAGGCGGGCTGGGAACGCGGAGAGCCCGGAATCACGGAGTCCTGCAGGCGGGCCGAGAACGGGCGCGGGTCAGTGCGGTTCGGGAGAGCGCGGCTGCGGGGCTGGCTCCGGAGGCGGAGGCGCGTGGAAAGCGCTGCTCGGCAGCCCCGGCGGCGCTGAGAGCACAGCCCTGCTCGGGGAGGCAGCGCCACGGGCGCCGCTCGGCTTCCCAGCCCGGCCACGGCACCGCTCGGCTTCGCCGCCGGATCCGCGGCAGCTCGGAGCATCGCTCCCTGCCCGGGCCCGAGGCTCACCTGCGCCAGGTGCACCAGAGCATCGCCTCTGCCTTGACAACCCAGAGCGAGCAGTGCCCGGCAGGGACTGCAGATCCCCATTGGTGGCAGAGAAAGAAGAGCAAGGAATCTTCCATGGGAGAACCTAGGCAATAGGATGGGGTGTCAGTGTCCAATGTGTTCAGATGCACTCACAATGGTACTATTGCTCTTGCCTCAGAACATGGAAAAGAAGTGGGCAGGCACAAATCAGCAGCTGGTCGCAATATCCAGGGATCAGTTATCAGAAGAAAATGCTACGCAACTGCTGGAATGCTTAATGGATGACTGATTACCCTTTGCCAAGTAATCTGGACTTGTTATGGGCAGCATACTTATGTCTCAAAAATAACTCTAGAGATATTCTGAAGAAAATTTTGAAGAAAGGCTCATACACCCACATTTTATGCAGTTGCTGTGGGTTTGATAAATGAAATCTGCTTTAATGTGTTGATGTTCCTAAAGATATGTGGGGGTTTTTTTTCACACATGCATGCTAAATTTTAGAATCTAAGGTAAGGTCTTTTTATAGGGGATATGGAAGAGACAGGTCTTCAGCTAGCAATATGTCAGTGAGAGACAGCTGAGCGATGATTACTGAGAAGAAGAACAGCCCTGCAATAGAGGTGTGAGCTGCATTGCACAGCGCTTGCTGTGGGCCAGAGAGCACAAAGCAGGCTGGCCTGGTGGGCCTGAATATTTCTGCCAAACACTCTGCATCTAACACCTTTGCTCGGGCTCAGTGCAGAAATGCAGGACTGCAGGCGCTTCCTCCCAGAGCTGCGTGAGGC
This sequence comes from Melozone crissalis, assembly GCF_028551555.1. Classification (NCBI taxonomy): domain Eukaryota; kingdom Metazoa; phylum Chordata; class Aves; order Passeriformes; family Passerellidae; genus Melozone; species Melozone crissalis. The sequence goes on along the minus strand of NW_026535783.1, from coordinate 11,560,661 downwards.
GCTGGCTCCTGCAGATGGGTCCTGCCAAGCTGTCCCTGCCTCACGCTGGCCTCGCTTCCCCTGGCACAAGAGCCGGGCCTGAAGGAGGCTGCCCTGTGCTCCAGCCTGCCGAGCAGCCCGGCTCCCTGCCCCGGTGCCCAGAGTGCTGCACACACTGCTGACCTTTGCCAGGAGTTGCAGGGCAGCCGGCAGAAGAGGAGGAATCCTCAGGCAGCCCAGCGGCCCTCGGCTGCCCTTGGCCTTTCTCTGCTGCTAGGCACACTCCAGACGGCCAATGCCTCCAGGCTGGGCTGTGTCCAGCACGGCTGCGCTTCCCCTCAGCAGCTGCCAGCTGCCACCTGGGCTCTGAGAGCGGAGGATTCACCCGCTGCCAGGAACAGGCACCCAGGGCCCGGCTGCTGCCTCTTGCAGCTCCAAGGGCCTCCTTCCAGCCTGCCTCTGCCGGGGCTCAGCCTGCTCCGGCCTCTGCCGGGGCTCTGCTGGGGCTCCACCCCAGCCAAGGCCGGGTCCACTCTCACCTCCCAGGCGCTGACAGCTCTGCACCACAGGAGACCTTCCCGAGCACCCTCTCTAATCTTTCTGCTTTCTCACTTGAGCAAGGCTCTCCTCCAACCAAAGAGATTATTGAATTTTGGGATACAAATCCAAGTGGCAGGAGCCCCAATGTTCTCCAGTCACAGCTGAAGGCCTGCATCTGCTCAGGGTGTTTGGGCTGCCTTATTCTTCTTTTGGTTTTGCCTTCAAATGCCATTGCCCTTTCTGCCTCAAATAGAAATACCAAAGCTGGCAAAAAACAGACCAGTGGGCCAGATTCCAAAGGCAGTGTGCTCAGGAGAGGATGAATGAAGAACATCCTTCTTCCCCACTTGCACACCATTCCAAAGACACCGCGTCACTTTCCACCTTTAAGAAACAACAGACAATTCAGAAGCAATTCTTGAGCGTATTCGCAGAGTGAGAAAGAACGGAATCTTCAAGGTGAGTTGTGGTTTCAGAAACTGTATTCATTTCCAATCCTACTCTGCAGTCCTATTAGACAATCCTACTCTAACCCTAACCTTAACCCTAATCCTAATCCCAATCCCAATTCTTATCCTAATCCTACTACTAATCCTAATCCTAATCCTAATCTACAATCATGCTGTAAACTGGTTGACGAATAAATGGTCTTGATGTGATTGTCATATTGTTGTCTCTCTGCTCTTCTTCACTGAAACAATCAGCGGCACCAGGCTGGACGCAGGCTCAGCAAATGTTACAAATGGATGCTGCCAAAAAAAAAAAAAAAAAAAAAAAATGCATTTAATGTTCCTATAGTGACTCCACCAAAAGCACCTATAGCTATTGCATTTCTTTTGCCCATGAGTACAGCCAAGCAAAACAATTTTCCAGAGAATTCAGTGATGTCTGTGCCATTTTTAACCTCAGGTCCTGAGGTCTTTTGGGTGCAATGTTTGGACCTCAACCAAGCAAAATTGACTTGCTGCCTAACTCACTGTGGTAAAACAATTTACATTACAGGCATGCCGGATACTGGTGCAGATGTCACTGTAATTTCTCAAATGTTTTGTCCCAGAGATTGGGATTTAGCAGCTCCTGCAGGTTCCCTCACAGGGACTGGAGGTGCTACCGTACGTTGGCAAAGTGCATCCATGATTAACATTACAGGTCCTGAAGGAAAGACGGCAATAGTGCGTCCTTTTCTTGTTCAGAAGCTTCTCACCGTCTGGGGGAGAAACGTCCTGTCCCAATGGGGAGCAGAACTGGAGGTGGGCCTGTGGTGGAAACCATGTCAAAATCTGCCACTTGAAAGCTGAACTGGAAAACTGGTCCTCCTATATGGATTGATCAATGGCATTTACAAACAAAATATAAAATAGCCTTAAATGATTGGTAAAGGAGCAATTACAAGAAGGTCACATCACACCCACAAAGAGTCCCTGGAATTCACCAGTATTTGTCATCCACAGGAAGACATTGGATTCCTGGAGGTTGTTTCACGACCTGAACATCAATGAAGTGACTGAAGACATGGGACTTCTTCAATCTGGACTTCCTTCTTTATCAACGATCCCAAAACACTGGCGCCTCATTGTCATTGATTTAAAGAATTGCATTTTCCACATCCCACTTCATCCCGATGACACTCCAAGATTTGCCTTTTCAGTTCCAGTCATCAATCAAAGAGAACCCATGCAGAAATAGCACTGGAAAACGTTGCCTCTAGAAATGAAGAATTCGCCTATAATTTGACAATATTTTGTTGCACAAGTTTTGTCTCCAGTTCGACAGAATTATCCAAGATCCGTGATTTCACACTCCATGGATGATTTGCTCATCACAGCTCCAACGAAACCAGAGATGGAGCAAGTTTTCCTAGTGTTGTTACTGAAATCCAAAATGCTGGACTTAAAATTTCCATAGCCAAAATTCAAGAAGTTCCACCTTGGAACTATCTGGGATGGAAGATGACTGAATAAACTATTACACTGCAGAAGATACAGCTCCAGACCAGTGTCAACACTCTGCAAGACTTACAACAGCTTCTAGAAGAAATCAATTGGGTCAGACCTGGTTTGGGAATCACCAATGATGAATTGGGTCCACTTTTTAATTTGTTGAGAGGAAGCTGTGGCATCGACTCTCCTGAACTCTAATACCTGAAGCTCGTGCAGCGCATGACGAGGTCATGGAGGCTCTCCAAAGACAACAAGCTCATTGCTGTATTCCAGAAAAGCCATTCTTTTCTGCAATTTTAGGAGGAAAGATGCAACTTTGTTCTGTCATTTTTCAATCAGACCCTTCTGAGAGAGATCCTTTGTTGAGAATAGAATGGGGTTTTCTTCCCTCAAGGTTTCCAAAGACAATTTTTACAGTCTTAGAGAGGATAACGCAAATTCTGATTAAGGCCAGAACAAGGTTATTAAGTTGAGCAGGTGAAGAATTTGCAGTTCTCTATTTACCACTGAAAAAAATTATCTTGATTGGGCAATGCAAAATTCTGCAAATTCTGATGATTTGCAACGAGAATTATTAAATTTTGCAGATATTGCTTCTGTTCATTACCCGGCTCACAAATTATTGCAGGCAAAATTGAGTTTTAGAGAGAAACCTTTGTTAAGTAAAGAACCTTTAAACACAATAACTCTCTTCACTGATGGGATCTGGGAGAAGTCACAAATCAGTCATTACTTGGTTGAACCAAACCAAGTTCCCAACTAAAACGTGGGAATCAGATATTCAAATAGTAGAGGGATCTGCTCAGATGGTTGAGCTTGCTGCTGTGGTTCAGGCTTCTCAGTTCTTCCCACCACCTTTTAATTTATTCACACATTCTGCCTTTGTTGCTAATGTGGTTAAAAGAATAGAAGGATCAGTTCTAAAGAATCCTAGTAATGACACTTGATATCATTGGCTTTCAAGGCTTTTTACAACTTTACAATAACAAACTAATCCACAGTTTGTTTCTCGCATCAGGGCTCATTCTTCGCTTCCTGGATTTTTAGTGGAAGGAAACGCGAGAGCGGACAAACTGACAGTGCTTATTTCAAACACTTTGCCAAACATTTTGGAACAAGCAAAACTGACTCATGCCTTTTTTCACCAAAACGCACAAGCACTTGTGTGAATGTTTCAAATTTCCAAAAGTCAAGGTAAAGCTATCATTAGTACTTGCCCTGACTGTCACCTTGTGCAGCCTCCTGTTTCTAGATAGAGTTGTTCAACCCACGGGGTTTGCAAAGCCTGCACTTATGGCAAATGGATGTCACTAAATAGCCTTCCTTTGGTATTTTTACCAATACTCATGTTTCAGTGGACACATTCTCTGGTGGAGTTTTTGCTTGTCTTCACACAATGGAAGCAGATAATCATGCCTGTCAACATTATTAGCAGAGCTTTTGCTTCACTGGGTGTGCCCCAAGAAGAAAAAACTGACAATGATCCCACATATGTATCTCCAAAATTGGCCACATTTTTAAAGATTGGGGTGTTTGTCATATCCTTGGTATTCCACATTCTCCCACAACCAAGCAGTTGCTGAGAGGACACATCAAACATTAAAACCCATTCTTGATCAAGAGAGGGGTGAGTGGAGGTCACAGCACAGATGAGGTTAAACAAAGCCTTGCATGTTTTAATTTCTTAAACAACTCTGTTGCAGAACCTGATCCACCGATTTCTAGGCATTTTTACAATAACACACAGGCAAAACTGAAAGAAAATCCTCCTTTTTTATTAGAAACCCTGGGACAGCACCAATTGAAGGTCCTTTCTCATTAATCACTTTGGACCAAGTGTTTGCTTCTTTCTCTACAGGTGCAGGAATTAAGTGGGTCCCAGCAAAAAACGTCAAACCATATCGCACCCCAGGACAGTTGACGAGCTCAAGACCGTAGAAGCAAGTACGCAGACGTGAGCCAAACAGAGGGATCACGGGTCACACCTGACGTTCCTTGTGCATTGGTGGAACCTGCACATTCTGATTTTATGTGGTTTATAAATGTGTCACTTGTTGGTTTCGTAGAGCTCTATTGGAATAAAAGTAGGTTTTGTTTGGTTAATTTTTATTGAAGGTCAAAAGTAATGTTTTTGAATTGAGAAGGATATGGGAGGAGCTTTAGTCAACAATTAGCTCACAAAAAGGATGCTGCAAAATCAAATGTTACTACCATGTCAGTTTTGATTGCTTCTTCTAGTGCAGAGTTTTAGTCAATTTGTAGTGTAGATTTGTCTGTGGAACAACCAAAACCAAATGTCTGGGTGACCTTAGCCAAGGCAGCAGGCTCGGATACCATGTGTTTGTCTAATTCGGAACAGAAAAGCCTTTCTCAACCTGACTAGTCAGTGTGCCAGTAAAGAATTTGCCCTTGGTCAAAAAGCAATTCAATAGTAAGCCTGGCGAAATTGACAATGGGAGGAGCCATGTAAAGGCTTGTAACATCTGGGAAAAAGAACTTCCCAAAGCAGTACCTGAACCCCAAGAATTAGAAATCCTTGGTCCTTTAACAATGGATTTTTGCCTTACATTTACAGCTAATGATTAGTGAGAAGGTGATCCTCCAAAGTACAATGTTACTCCCCATTATTTTGTATACAGAAACTCAAGGTTTTGGTGTAATTATTAGGAATGTAGGGAGGTGCTTTCTAAAGCTGATCAATATCCATGACAATTACCAAAAGGATGTTGGTTCACCTGTGTAGATAGGCCCTGGCAGGGCATCCCATCATGCCCTGAAGGTGGCCCATGTAGCAATGGGATGCTCACTGTAATTGCGCTTACTGCCAAAGCGGTCATTAGGAAAAAGCAAAGGGGAACAAGATCTGGTCGTCATTATCATGAATACTGTAGAAGTGATTTCACGCCTTGGAAGGCAGCGAAAAGGGTTTCAGCAGGTTTGTTTTTACCCCAGCTGGCTTCAGCAATGGCATTGAAACAATTAGATCGGGTTGCATGTTGGCTGAGTAAACAAACTAATGGCACATCCACTGCAATCCGTGACATGTTGACCGATGTTCATAGTGTTTGACACAACAGAACTCCCTTTGGTCATCAGCAAACAGCTTCGTTTATTGCCTGCAGCACCCACAGCCCATTTAGCCCATTCCAAACTCCCAGGACGAGACATCTCATTGGTCTATCTCTGTGCCCCCAGACTCTGAACTAATGCAATGTCTGCATCTTAGGAGAGCTCCCATTGCCTGGGAACTTCTGTCAGTCAGTCCAGAGGCTGCTCCGTGGAGCTGAGCTGGGCTGCTCATTTAAACTTGATTGATACTGGCGCACCAGTGTATTAACGCTTGGCTGGAATGACTCCCTGAGCTACAGAAAAGTATCTCTAACAAGATATTAGGAACTTCTAAGCTTAATAATTGTTATATTTGCCAAATTATCCCATCAAAAAAAAAAAAAAACCAAACCAATATTTAAGGTAGCAGTTTTTTTAATTTAATAGTTTAGAAAATATATAAATAAGGGACATTTTGGTTCAAATAATAGCACATAAGCAAAAGATACCACGGGGTATGGAAGGCAGAGTTCTTGACCCTTACCACTTCACGTACAAGCTTGCCAAGTGAAAATCACCCCTTATACGCCATATGTCAATACCATCTCCTCCAATTTTTGCTTTGTCACTTTTCTGTCTCTGCCTACCTCACCACCTTTACCACGCATGCGCCACCACTCGGTTTGGTGGTCACACAAGTCTTTGGGGGTCGTCACTGATGAAGGCCCTATAGTCTTCTTCGTTGTCCTTTAATTCACCTTTGGGTTACACATGCGCATCAAGCCAGTACGTAGCCAGTACAGCCAATGTAAGCCAAGACTTACGTATCACTCCATCTACATATCAAGGCAATAAATCCGTTAGAATTAGCATTTGTTGGGACCGAACCAGGTTCTTGCTCATTTTTAGCACCTGTATCTTCAGCTTCTTTCCTGTGGTCCTTGAGAACAGCTGCTGGGAAGGGGGATGGAGCCCCTCCTCTCCCTCTCTTCTTTGGCATTACAACTTTTTCACTATTTATTATTCTCCAATATAATTACTGTATCAATATCAATTACTGTTTCAAATTTTATCAGCACGAATGATACCTATTTATCACAATAATGGCGCTCTGTGCATTGTGTTTTAAGGCTTACAAGCAGGTATAGTGTTTGAAAGAAGCAAGCAGTGTTTTAACAAAAGCTACGTGTGCTTATAGTGGTTGCACAGAACTACTGTCAATATGCTTTTGCTTTGTGTGAGTGGTCAAAAAACTTTTCAAGTAAATTGTACCATTAAGTTCTTTGCCTCCTGCCAGGGATGTGAGCTGCTGGCATCTTCCCACTGTAACAACCATGTCATGAGACTGATGCTGGAAAACAAACAGCTCGAGGCTACAGCTTCACTGCAAGGCATCCGGCAGCCTTGAGGGTACAAAGGGAGCACAGGTCGGAGCTCCTCGTGGCCGGAGCGAGCCCGGAGCAGCTCTCCCAGGCCGCAGCCCCTCCCAGGCCCAGCTCCGGGCGCAGCCGGGGCCGCTCCGCCTGCGCGGGGCCGCTGCCGGGGCGCTGTGGCGGCTCCTCCCGCGGGGCGGAGCTGAGGCGGCCCCGGCGGCCCCGGCCCGGCCCCGCTGCGCTCCGAGCGCGGCCCCGGAGCGGCCCGGCCGAGGCGGCGAGGGACGGGCGGCGAGGGGCCGGGGGCATGGGGCGCTCCGGGAACGGGCGGACATCCCGGCAGAGGGGAGAGAGACGTGGCAGAGGGAGGAGTGAGCGGGAGAGGGGAGAGATGCTGGGAGGAGGGGGAAAATCCCAGGAGAGAGGGACGAGCCCGGGAGTAGGGGAGATCACGGGACGGGGGCGGGGGTGAGATCCGTGCAAAGGGTGGGTAGCCTTCCAAGAGGGTAGAGGCGGGGAAACAGGAAAGAGCCCTGGGAGAGGGGGGAGATCCTGGAAGAGGGAGGAGTAATCGGGAGAAGGGCAGATCCAGGGAGACGAATTAAGGCACTGGCTACATCCCGAGAAAGGAGGGAGCTTGGGACAAGGGGTAGCTTAGGACTGGGGAAAACCCGAGAGAGAAGGGAGAACCGAGGAGACGGGACAACCTGAGAACAGGGAGGAGATCCGGAGTGGAGAGGGCCTGGGAAAGCGGGGAAAGACATGAGAGAAGAGAGCCCGGTGGGGGGAGTCCAGGAGCGGAGGCTCCTGCAGGCGGACTGGGAACGCGGAGAGCCCGGAATCACGGAGTCCTGCAGCCGGGCCGAGAACGGGCGCGGGTCAGTGCGGTTCGGGAGAGCGCGGCTGCGGGGCTGGCTCCGGAGGCGGAGGCGCGTGGAAAGCGCTGCTCGGCAGCCCCGGCGGCGCTGAGAGCACAGCCCTGCCCGGGGAGGCAGCGCCACGGGCGCCGCTCGGCTTCCCAGCCCGGCCACGGCGCCGCTCGGCTTCGCCGCCGGATCCGCGGCAGCTCGGAGCATCGCTCCCTGCCCGGGCCCGAGCCTCACCTGCGCCAGGTGCACCAGAGCATCGCCTCTGCCTTGACAACCCAGAGCGAGCAGTGCCCGGCAGGGACTGCAGATCCCCTTTGGTGGCAGAGAAAAAAGAGCAAGGAATCTTCCATGGGAGAACCTAGGCAATAGGATGGGGTGTCACTGTCCAATGTGTTCAGATGCACTCACAAGGATATTATTGCTCTTGCCTCAGAACATGGAATAGAAGTGGGCAGACACAAATCAGAAGCTGGTTGCAATATCCAGGGATCAGTTATCAGAAGAAAATGCTAAGCAACTGCTGGAATGCTTAATGGATGACTGATTACCCTTTGCCAAGTAATCTGGACTTGTTAGGGGCAGCATAATTATGTCTGAAAAGTTACGCTAGAGATAATCTTAAGAAAATTTTGAAGAAAGGCTCATACACCCACATTTTAATGCAGTTGTTGTGGGTTTGATATATGGAATCTGCTTTAATGTCTTGATTTTCCTAAAGATTTGTGGGTTTTTTTTTTCACATGCATGCATGCTAAGTTTGAGAATCTAAGGTAAGGTCTTTTTATAGGGGATATGGAAGAGACAGGTCTTCAGCCAGCAATATGTCAGTGAGAGACAGCTGAGCGATGATTACTGAGAAGAAGAACAGCCCTGCAATAGAGGTGTGAGCTGCATTGCACAGCGCTTGCTGTGGGCCAGAGAGCACAAAGCAGTCTGGCCTGGTGGGCCTGAATATTTCTGCCAAACACTCTGCATCTCACACCTTTGCTCGGGCTCAGTGCAGAAATGCAGGATTGCAGGAGCTTCCTCCCGGAGCTGCGTGAGGCGCTGGCTTCCTCAGATGGGCCCTGCCAAGCTGTCCCTGCCTCACGCTGGCCTCGCTTCCCCTGGCACAAGAGCCGGGCCTGAAGGAGGCTGCCCTGTGCTCCGGCCTGCCGAGCAGCCCGGCTCCGTGCCCCGGTGCCCAGAGTGCTGCACACACTGCTGACCTTTGCCAGGAGTTGCAGGGCAGCCGGCAGAAGAGGAGGAATCCTCAGGCAGCCCAGCGGCCCTCGGCTGCCCTTGGCCTTTCTCTACTGCTGGGCACACTCCAGACGGCCAATGCCTCCAGGCTGGGCTGTGTCCAGCACGGCTGCGCTTCCCCTCGGCAGCTGCCAGCTGCCACCTGGGCTCTGAGAGTGGAGGATTCACCCGCTGCCAGGAACAGGCACCCAGGGCCCAGCTGCTGCCTCTTGCAGCTCCAAGGGCCTCCTTCCAGCCTGCCTGTGCAGGGGCTCAGCCTCCTCCGGCCTCTGCCGGGGCTCTGCTGGGGCTCCACCCCAGCCAAGGCCGGGCCCACTCTCACCTCCCAGGCGCTGACAGCTCTGCACCACAGGAGACCTTCCCGAGCACCCTCTCTAATCTTTCTGCTTTCCCAGTTGAGCAAGGCTCTCCTCCAGCCAAAGAGATTATTGCATTTCGGGATACAAATCCAAGTGGCAGGAGCCCCAGTGCTCTCCAGTCACAGCTGAAGGCCTGCATCTGCACAGGGTGTTTGGGCTGCCTCATTCTTCTTTTGGTTTTGCCTTCAAATGCCATTGCCCTTTCTGCCTTTAAATAGAAAAACCAAAGCTGTCCAAAAACAGACCAGTGGGCCAGATTCCAAAGGCAGTGTGGTCTGTAGAGGATGAATGAAAAACATCCTTTTTCCTGACTTTCACACCATTCCAAAAACACCGTGTCACTTTCCACCTTTAAGAAACAACAGACAATTCAGAAGAAATTCTTGAGCGTATTCGCAGAGTGAGAAGGAAGGGAAACTTCAAGGTGAGTTGTGGTTTCAGAAACTGTATTCATTTCCAATCCTACTCTGCAGTCCTATTAGACAATCCTACTCTAATCCTAATCCTAATCCTAATCCTAATCCTAATCCTAATCCTAACCTACAATCCTACTCTAAACTGGTGGACGAATAAACGGTCCTGATGTGGTTGTCACGTTGTTCTCTTCCTCCTCTTCTTCCCTGAAACAATCAGCGGCACCAGGCTGGACGCAGGCTCAGCAAATGTTACAAATGGATGCTGCCAAAAAGGGAAAAAAAACAAATCAACAAAAAATAATGGACCATGACTTTCCAAGCTCAGTGCTTCACAGGATTCCTCTGGCTTATAGAAGGATGCAGGAAGAGGACCAATGGGACCATCTACACCTCCATCTTTATGTGCAGGACTTTGCCATCAGAGGCAAATGTGGCCCAGAATCCCACTCATCCATTTATTCAGGTGTCTTCATCTTGCTAGGATTTTTGCCTTGCCAGTGCTTTAGAAATGGTGCTTTCTGTCCTTGGAGTTTCTTCTTTTCAGGAATCTCTAAAGCCTCACACTGGTCCCTCTCTTTGAAAGACAGGCACTGTGCTGATTCCCACAGGGAGACAGAGCAGTGTCTACCTTTCCATGCCCTGCCCCTCGTGTGCTGGATGGCTCCTTCCTTCCCAGCAGGGCCGGCTCAGTGGCACTGGGCCCTGCAGTTCCCTCTCTGCCACACAACCTGGCAGTAACCCTGGCACAGTTCCCGTCTGCTTGAGCGTGCCAGGCAGCAGATGGGGCTGGGACAAGTCCCTCCCAGCTGTCCCTGTTTGCGTGGCAGAAACCTCTAAGGGTGGGCTGGGGGGCACAAACCAGGGCCCCTCAGAGGCCCACAGTGAGCCCCCCAAGACTCCTCCTGGCCACAGCCAAATCTCTGACCCCTAGGCTGGGACTGGCTTCCTTGGGTTCCTGCACCACCATTTCATGTCTCTGTACTCTGCATTGCTCTACTTCAATTCTTTTGCCATTACATAAAATTGAACACCCCACCAAATGACAAAAGAGGGAGACTGAAACAGCCAGAGGAGCTCCATGACTCAGGAAATGCAGAGAGAGGTGGAGTTACTCAGTTTTGTGAAGAACAGGCCCCCGGGAGACTTTATTGCCACTTTCCAGGACTTCAAAGTGGCTTTGAAGAAAGTGAGTGACATCTTTTATAACAGGGCCAGTTACAATAGGATGTGGGTGAATATTTTGAAACACAAATAGGATCTAATCAGAACTTGTTTACTCAGAGCATGGTGCGACCCTGGCACAGGTTGCCCCAAGAGCTTGTAGGTGCCCCATCCCTGCAAGCATTCCGGCTCCAGTGGGAAAGGGCTCTGAGCAACCTGATCTCTTTAAAGATGTCCCTGCTCATTGCAGGACACTTGCACCAGAGGACCTTTACAGGGCCCTGCCAGCCCAGCCCAGTCTAGGATTCCTCACCATTTTAATTTGAAGAGCACCAAGAATGGAGGTGAGGAGGAAGGGGGCTCATGTGATGCCTTGGACTTGAGTGGAGGAGGAGCCCATCCCTCAGAGCCTGTTTCACCTGCAGCCCCTTCACATTTTACCTGCAGGAGCTCCCTGGCAGACCAGCGCTGCTCCTCGTCTCTCTGCAGGCAGCAGCTCAGGAAGTCACGCAGGCAAGGCGAGAATCGGTTGGGCTGCTGCAGCCGTGGGGTCCCTACTGTGGCTATCAGTTGTGTAGCCTGGAGTAAAAGGAGACACCAGGCTCCACTTGCTGCTTTCACATCTCTAAGTGCTCTCCCACCTCCCTTAGTTTAACCTCTGTTCTTCAGTGGCAGTTTCTGCCCTGGCAGAGACCCAGAGATCGTTTTCCTTTACCAACCAAACACCCAAACCCTGATGCAGCCACAGCTTTTCCACCATCCCGCAGATCTTGCCTTGGCAGCTGATTTCATTGACTGACCTAGTTAGTGGGAACTACATCAGCAAAAGAACATGTGCTTCCCTAAGGATTCACACCAGCTTGAGAGGCTTTTTGGAGGAGGGACTGTGCTATACAAACTAATTTCAAGGCTTAGTACATGAAAGGCATGTCTGCAGTGCTTGTTGGTCCTTTAAGCGCACGTGCCCTAGAACAAAACTCATCATACTTTTTGTGCTTTTCTTGAAAACAATGGTAATTGGAAGGAAAGTAAGGGAATTCATTAATTAATCCCCAGGTAAGAAAATCAACATTTGCAATCTCATCTTCAACAGAGACACATTTAGATGCCTGCACAAATGTATTGGGATGAAAATTCCTGCTTGGGCACAAAGGAGCCACCTGCAGCTCTGTCTCTCAGCAGTCTGAAAATTGCAGGTTCCCATTTTGCAGCAAAAGAAAAATTGTCATGGTCAGAAGAAGGAGAGGTGCCATCCCTATGGCCACCCTCTGCTCACTTGGCTGCTCAAGTCAATGCATTAATGGTAGGCCCATGCCAGAAAGAGCCAGGAAACAAAGGGGAGGTTTTGGCAGCCTGTCCGCATCACCAGGCTCTTGCTTGGTGACACAGAGAATGTGCCTTTGGCTAGGAGAGAAACACGGTGACTGAGTGTTTCAGCAGCACTGTACAAGAAGCAGAAGAGACCCAGTGGCCTTTACACTCTCATGCCCAGGTTTCAGGCATGTTTCCCAGTGAGAAGAAACTGCTCAGGGAGTTAGGCTCATCTCTAAAGACCACAGTTTTAGAAACTTTGTTGGGTTTGTGTTGCCTTCCTTCCTTTCTGGAAAGATAACAGCAGTTGTCAGATGCTTCTTTTCTGCTCTTAAGGCCATCTCCACAGCCAAAGGACTGGAAGCACTTAAAAGGCAAAGGAAAGTGTTGCCTGAGAATAGAGTTTGTTTGGAGTTTGTTTGCATGTGGTAAGGCTTGAGTTCCCCCACTGCTGCAACCACAACTACAGCAGATGCTGATCTGTTGCAGGCACATTTTTAGGAGGGGTCCTTGGTGGAAGCAGTTCAGGCAGATGGCAATGGGCTTTTGTCCAATGGCACGCAGGACAAGGGACAGGTGAGAAAGAGAGTGGGATCAGTAAGTATTTGCTCCTTACCGTGATGGGACTTTTGTTCCAGTAGGGAGGTTCTTGCTCTATCATTTCAATCCCCACAATTCCAAAAGACCATATGTCCACTTTGGGACCATATGGTTGACCTGTCAGCACTTCGGGCGCCAGCCACCAAGGAGTCCCGACTACCGAGCACCGTCTGCTCTGCTGAGGGCTGAGCTGAGTAGAGAGGCCAAAATCACCTGAGGAGAAAGCAAAACACTGTTTTTATTTGAATTCTGTGCAATTAGGAAAGCAAGCCAAAGAATTCCCCGGTAGAAGTGTTTGAAAATGTGCTGTTGAATCTCCTGGCATTGGCGACTTTTAAACTCCCCCCATTTTTTACACTGTCTCCAGTAGTGTCTTTTGTTCTTTGGAAGCTTTAGATTTGTAACTCCCTCCCTTGGGAAGGGACACACACAGAGCAAGGCCACTCTTGACTGCTTGTTCCTTCTCCTATCCCTGTGCACGTTGCAACTGTGCCCTCAGCTCACAGCGGGTGTCCCTGCGCTGCCACCAGCACCATTTTTGGGGAGCTGGCTGTCACTCAAAGCAGCCCCACCCCCACATCCCTGGAATGCTGCTCCTGACCAAGAATACACTGACCCAGCTTGACAGAACCATCGGTTTTGAGAAGGATGTTATCACTCTTCACATCTCTATGGATCACATGGTTTGTGTGAAGAAAATACAATCCTTGCAGGCACTGAGAGAGAAAATAGAAAGAGGAGGGCAAAAATGAGTGATGTGATTTCATCCCACAAGAAAGGCAACAAAGAATCTAAAAAATTCCCTCTCCAGGGGAATGGGAAGTAATGGCAGAACACAGTGCCACTGAGAGGAAGAGCTTGCTGCTCCAACACTTGCAGAGCAGGACCTTTCTGAGGAAAGGCATGTCAGCTTCTGAAAGAGCAACAGCCAGGATGCAAACCAGCCAGGATGACTACTGCTGCAGTGCATGTGCTCAGAAGCAAAGAACCTTTTGGCTGCACTCCTGTCCTTGTATGCTGAGGCCTGAGAGAAACGAGTCTCTCTCTTTTTTCTTTGCTGATCATTTCAAATCAAGCCACCAGCACCTTTCCTGTCACAGGCAAGGAATGCAGTGAAGACAGACTCCAGGCAAACATTTAGAGAGGCAAGGTGGAGAACAGCAAATAAAAAGACATGAGCCAGAGCGAGAATACAACAGCAGGAGAGAAGAGTACTGGCACTGAGTACAGGGAGTGCAGAGGCACTGGCAGGCCTTTCACTTGAGATGCTTTTACTTGCCCATAGCATAGCAGCAACACAGAACCAAAGCTTGGCACAGGAAATCACTGCCGGTCTGAGCCCCTGTTTCCCAGACAATCCTGCCCAAGCCCTTGGAAACACAGATGGGATTGCTGACCTCCCGACTGATGGCTGCTGCCTCATCTTCATACAGGGAGGTCGTGCTGAGGATATCGTTCAGGGTGCCTCCGTCCATGTACTCCAGCACCAGCCAGAGTTCCTCACCCACAAGGTAGCTGAAAGAAGGAAACAAGGCCCTGGAGATGAGCATGCATGGCTACGTTGATTTTTGCTTCCAGGTTTCTTATTTCCAGATGCCTTTGTGACAAGGACAGAATCATAGCAATAGATATTCCCTCTTGGCTGTGCATTGTTTGCAAGCTGTGCAGTCTCAAGGAGAAAGGCACAGCTGTGAAAAAGGAGATGTCTTAGATGGCTAACAAGTGAAAAATGCAGTTTAGAAACAGCCCAGATAAAAAACCTGTCAGGCATGGTGTTTCTGGAAAGAAGCACATAGTCTTCCTGGCATGCCCAGCAATGGCAAAGAGTGGCAACAATCCAAGGGAAATCCATTTTAGGACGGTTCATCAGCACTTCAGAAACTTGAAAAAATCAATCCTAAATAAATGTGGAGGCAGTAAACTTCGAGGCTGATGACTAAGGAAGATACAGCTGATCCAGGTATTGAATAATTTTGGAATAATTTTCAAACTAGGTGTGCCAGGGAAGACTCATGCAGACAGGATGCACTCTCTTCTCATCCATTGGAGATGAGTAGAGAGATAGGAATAAATAAAAATTAATAGCTCTACTTTCTGCCACTGACCAAAGTGGGTTTTTAACCTCTCATGTTTGCTGTATGTAAATGCACACATGGGATAAGACCATAACCACTCACCTGTCTAAATAATTCACAACATTGGGACTCCTGTACCTCTTCATGATTTGGATTTCATTAACGCTTCGTTCCATCCTCCTCGGTCCTTGAATATCTATTTTCTTTATGGCCACCTAAAATGACATTGAAAATCAGTAACTTGAGCAGTTGGTGGCAGGAGACAACAATGCACCTGGAGCAAGTGATTTTGCAATGACACAGCTGAGCTGTGCCAAACTGCCTGGTGATTAGGCACTGCAGTAATTAGGAACTGACATTCCAACAGCCCATTTCTCTGCTGCCTTGAGAGCTTGTTACAGGACACGTGGGGCCACTGACATTTTTCCTTGTCCACTTGGTTACAGTTGTGTCTCAACTATCACCCACAGATGTCTGACCACAATCTCTGCTGCTCTTTCTAGGATTCACAAGAAGTAATCAATACCTTAATATTCTGTGGATACATCTTGGGCTATGGGCAGGGCTTAGGGCTTTTAGGGCACCTTGCAGATCTCTCCCTATGTGCAGTTGCCAAGTGCAGCACTGCAGGTGGCTAAGGAACTACCAGTAACTTTCCGAAGGATTTGCTGGCAGCCAGAATTGAGAATTCAGGACTTTGAAGCTGTAGCCCCAAAGAGCAGGGAGGTGCTCTAAGGCACCACCTTTGTTTTAGCAATGGAGAGCGAGTGAGCGCGTCCTTGTCTGAAAGGAAGCGCTGCCCTGCGTGCCTGCCTTCCGGCAGCTGAGGAGGACAAAGTGCCAAATGTATTTTGCAGGCTGGCACCAGTCTGTGCTTCTTGTGCCTTTTCAGCATGGCTCAAGCCAAAGCTCCAGCCCTAGATCACACCAGAGGGGAAAGCCCCTCAAGAGCAGCAGAGTCTGCAGGGGCTGTTGATATTTACCTCTCCTCCTGAGGCAGTGTCGAGTGCTTTAAAAACCTCTCCAAAACTCCTAGAAACAAAGGAGAAGCAGGCAAATGTGAAGCCATTTAGATCTTGCAGTGAAAGCCAGCACACACAGGAGATCTATGCTGTAAATGCCTAAAACCTGCAGGACACTGGAAGCATGGAGATGTCCTTGACAATGCCTTCTGAGCACACTTAGAAATTCTGATCAGCTCCGACAACCTAAGCCCAGTGCCTGAACACATTTGCAGCTTGTCTGACTTCACGCCTGATACCTATTCCACCAGCAAAACACTTGATGCATAGTTATGTAAAATTAGCATTGCTTGGACTCACCCACTGCCAATATTTTCCAGTTCAATGTATTTGATGATGGGATTTTCCATCTTCACCATTCTCCCTGAGGGAAACAAAATGCAAGATGTTCACTTTAAAGCAGAGATCCCACCTTCTCAGAGATACAAAAGGCAGCCCCACTGTCTGGGGCTCTGAGACCTCCCTTGGTTAGCCAGCTCTGAGCTGGCTAACAACAACAGGAACAGGAACTGGAACAACAAGAAAAGAACAGCACATCCACAGCACAAGTCTGCCTGGCACAGAGACTGATTTTTTGTATCATTTGAAGTGAGAGACCTCTTGACAGCAGAGGAATCTCCTCTCAGAGGAAACTGAGACCAGAAGAGAATACCTACCAAGGCAAGTAAGTTTGTCATCTAGAAACATTGAGGAGAGCTGGAACTAACAGTGCCTTTGTTTTCTTGGGAATAAAGACTGCGAGATTCAGAAAAGGTTCCCGACTTGCTAAGATTAAATGCACGTGGACATCCAGAATCAATTGCTCTGAACAGATGCCAAGTTCAGAAGAGGAGGAATATTGCCAAGTGTTCCCATCTTTTCCACCTTGCAGCACTTTGCCAGAAGAATGCCTCTGCGTTTGTAACCCAGAGCAGCTCATGCCAGAAGCAATTGCGACGGGGCTTTCAGCATCAGGACCCTCACCCTTTATGAGCAGGCTGAGCTCAAAGATGCCCTTGCCCATGCCCCGCGTGAAGAACCACGCCGCTTCTCTTCACCCTGACAGCGCGGATCAGTCGCTCCCATTGCACTCGCCCTCTCGGCACCGCACACGTCCCCATCTTCCCAACTCAGCACGGCGGGCACGGGCACAGAGGACAGCAGTGCTCCTCAGGCACCCCTGTGACACAGAGAGCTGCCCAGAGGAGATGCTGACCCTCTTGTGAGTCCAGGCCGTGCGAGGCAGAAGCCGGCCCAGAGAAGGGGCTGCTGCCTCAGGCAGCTCTGTGCTGCAGCAGCCGGGCAGCAGCGGGACCCTCCCAGCTAAGGGAGGCTCCAGCCTCTGCAGTCCCTCCAGCCCCCAGGGGCAGGGCAGCGACCACAACAAGGCTGGCAAAGCCCAAGCATGAGCACTGAAGGGCACTGATGGGAAGATGCCAGAGTGAGCCTGAGCCCCGTACAAGCTTTTGCCCCCATTCAGGACACAACAGGATGGGCTTTGAGATCAGCCCCACCGAGGTGTGGATCAGTGCCCTTTTTGTCCCAACAGGTGATGGTAGACACAGAATCCACTGGGCTCTCTTCTCAACTCTACCAGGTCTTATCTGAGAGCACAGCACTGGCAGTTATTGCGGGGAAGAAGGAGATTCATTGGGTTGTGCTACAGAATCAGAAAGGGCTTGATTTGTTCTCCTAGAGACTGATCTCAGCAGGGCTTCTACCAGTGGCTAGAACTAAGGCAGTCACAGTCATCTGCTGATGCAGGAACAATTCCTGCTTCTCCCTTCAGCAGAGAGGGAAGCCCAGGACAATCGAGCCAGTCTAAGCTGCCCTCAGAGGCAGCAGGAACACCCAGAGCTCTCTCTTGCTGCCTTGGAGCAAAGCCAGCACTTCTGTGACACTGCAGTGAAAAGAACCCTTTGGTACAGCTCTGCTGACATGTGCACACAATACACTGTCCCTCAGATAAGAATGATAGCAGACGTACTGTGTTGCTCCAGGGAGTCACCCGCCATCTCCAGGTACTGAGCAGCAGCTGGGTCAGCACGGGAGGTGAACCAAGTGCTCAGGCTCCACGTCTTCGGCTGGGGAGCAAAGGCTCCTTGGGACGGCTCTGCTGCAGCAGCTTCAGTGTCAGATTTGGTGTAGATCTGAGAGAAGAAATGAGTTGATGTCAGGAAGGTGTGGCAGAGATTGCCCTGAAATGCAAGAGAGATTGCCATTTGAAATGCAAGCCCTTAGGAAGCTGCTGTCAGCCACATGCAGAGCTCTTCAACTGGATTGCTTTGGATGTCCACTTGTGAAACCAAATGCTCAAAACCAAAGGCTGGTTTTACTCAAGTTCATAGCCACTTTCTTGTTCTAAAGGATGACTGCAGCAACGACCGCTCCACTTCCTCCCAAAGACTCCTTTCCCCCTCCTAGGTCTGCAGATATATTTGCTGCTCCTCATTCTAATGTTCTACCTCCTGCCATGAAATTCTCTTTTTCTGCACCTTCCTTGGGACGTGCTTATCCTGCAGCCTCTCTGGATGGTACAGTTCCTGGGCCTCATGCCAGCTTCGGGGCTCTTGGTTGCCCGTCATTTGCTGGAACTCTCTGCAGGCTGCCAGGTAGGATGGTGAACCTTCCACCTGAAGTCAAACAGAACAAAGCAGTCAGAGACTACAGCTTGTCCCCGTCAGCCAGGAGTCATCAACTGGGAAGAAAGTAAAAGACGGGAGCAGATTCACAAGGGATACAGACAGCTTGTAGCTCGTATTCCAAATCTATGTGAGTGACCATTTTCACCTGCAAAAACACCTCAAGAAACAAGGTCACCTGGAAGAAGCCTGCAGGAGTTCATTGGGATGACTGCTGGCTAAATGGCCAAGGGAGTAATGCCACTGTCTAGAGCATCAGCTGAGATTCAGCAGAGCAGGAAGTGTCCTTGAGAGCAGCTCTGACAGAGGCCTCATCAGGATGGCACTCAGAGGCAACACCCCACCCCCCTGCTGCTCTGCACTGCAAAGGCAAGGAGGGCAGAAACCACCCCTTGGGTGACTGCAGTGCCTATTGATATTTCACTCGCTTTTCTAGAGCCTTTTGCTCCTGAAGGAGGCAATTAATTTTCTCTTTGATGATTTTAATTTTTTTGTCTGGCCTCTTCTTCCTTGCCTTGATCCTAGCCTCAGTTTCCTGCAGCTGTGCCGGCACCTGTTTGTCCATGTTCTGTAAACAACAATGGAAAGGACTCTCTTTCATGAGTGGAGTGGCTGCCATTCTTTCATTCACCTGTTTTTGTTGACTGTCCCTCTGCATAGGGAGATTCTTCTCCTCTTGGATGTCTTCATTCCCCCTCTTCACTGCCATGTCACTCTGAGCTTCGGGCAGCTCTGCTTGTGGTTCTACCTGGATGTTCTGTGCACACAAATGCAGAGCAAGTGACTGGGAGCTGCCATCAGACTCAGCGTTTCCCTCTTTTAGCCTCAAAATCACATTGATTCATCCACTTTCTTCTGCTTCCCTACCCACATCTGCTTCCACTGTAACCCTCCTGACCCAGGGCTGTTCTCTGCAGATTCCAAGGCTCTGTGCTTCCAGTGCCTGTGGGTTTCCTGGCCTCCTCAGTCCCAAGAGCTGCTGTTTATGCCCTTCTTCCTGCCCTTCCCTCTGTGCCCTGGCCAGTCAGGCTTACCTGGCCTTTCTCCTGTGGCACTTCCACCTGCTGCCCGAGCTGCTCTTCCTCCTCTTGGGCAGGGAACAGCTCTCCCTGAGTCTGGCATGGCATCTCTGATGAAGCACTCTGCTCCTGCTCTCTCTCTAGAAGCACCTGCACAGAAAGCAAGAGAAGATGGGTTTCAGCTTCCCATAGGACCTTTGTGGGCCAAGACTCCAAGACTGCTGGGCTCACACGTTTCCAAAGCACTGTGCTGCTGCTCTGCTGGGTCATTCTCTGTTCAAGGGAAGGCACAGATTCCAAAGTGGCCCTGGCCCTACAATCAGGGGCCATCTGGGACTGAAGCTGCAAGAGCCTCTCAGGCAGCTGACAGGGAAGGTGTGGCATTTCTCAAGGGTCTGGTGAGGGCCTCCCTCTGCTTCTACCATGTCCTGTTTTTCTCTCCTGAAGGGATGCATTTAGGTGAGCATTGCATCTTCCACTGCTTTGGAGCAGAGCCAGGAAGATTCAAATAGATAGACAGATAGACAGATCACACTTTTATAATCTCTCTTTACTGTAGTGTGGGATTTAAAGTCTTTCAACGGAGAGAGATATAGATCTCTCTCCTAGGTTTTTTTTAAGGAAAGTTAGCGAGAAACTTAGAGAAGAAGAGAAAACAATTATTATCTCTACTTGCTGTTCTTGTTGTTTAGTACATGAAGAATGTGTATAGTGATTGTTTACTGAAAGTGATTTGTTAATTGCATTTTAGGGATAGTTGCTTTGATTGATTAGCTAATTAGATAAAGGACTGTGTGGAGACAGTCACTACTTTTTCTTTAGTATCTTTTTAGTATAGTATTTCTTTAGTATAGTTTTAACATAGTACTAGTGTAATATAACGTAGTTTAATAAAGCATTTGTTTAAACTTCTAAATCACAGACTCAAAGCACATTTTTGGCCACGTGGGGGTCACCCTGAATCAATACTGTCCTTTCTGTCTCTACAAACATCAACACTCGGTTGCAGTGCCCCAGTCAGCAGCCATCCTGATCTTGCTCTCCTGTTGCCTCAGTAACTCACAATCCTGGGGAATCTGGAACATGTGGGTCCTTATGGAATGCAATCAGACCCAGAGCACTGCACTGGGAACTGCACACTTTGTGCATCTGTGCTCGGGCATGTTCTTCTCTTGCACTTGACCACACTGATGGTGCTAAAGTGGCTGGAATCAGAAATGCAGCCCAGCCCTTCCCAGCTCCTCTAATCTCTGAGGGCCAGCTGGAATGCAAGGGCATTGATTTCCTGCTCAATTCCCAAACACAACACACACTGATTCCCTGGGCTGCCAAAAGACACAGGAGCCGTTGACTTGAAAATGATGGGCAAGCCCTACTGGCCGGTCTGGCACCAGAGCAGCTCGTTCTGCACCAACATCCCTGCCCCAAACGATGTGTTCTTGTGCAAAAATACTGCATTATCCAGAACTGCCTCCTTGAAATTTGAAATTCTAGCAGAATTTCTGCCAGTGCTCTAAAAGGGCAGGAAAGATTGAGAAAAAGATCCCTTGCTCCCTGGAGAAGGAGAAATTGCACAATGGTTCTCTTTCTATCAAACAAACAAATCAACAAAATATGAAAGTGTTACCCACACCAGTGTCTAAAGCACCTGGATGCAGTGAGGGGATGTCTGGAAGGGAAACAGGCCTTGCGCTGAGCTTTGGATCTATGGATCTAAGGCAGCGATTTATGGAAGTCCGCCTGAAGGTGCCTCATAAGCCCCCCCATTGTCCAGGCTAAAGCTCCCTCAGCACCTCCTCCCTGGCCTTGTGCTGCACCCCCTTGCCCAGCTCCCCTGTCCTTCTGTGCACACGCTGCAGCCCCTCCATGACTTTCTGCTCCCCAGGGCCCACAAGTGCACACAGCACTCCAGCTGTGGCCGCAGCGCTGCCCAGCACAGGGCCAGGCTCACTGCCCTGCTCCTGCTGCCCCACTGCCGCTGGCACAGGCCACCATGCCCTTGGCCTTCTTGACCCCCTGGCCACACGCTGCCTCATCTTCAGCTGCTCAAGGTCGCCAGCCCGGCATCCTTTTGGCCCACGCAGCTCCCCAGCCACAAAGGTGCCTATTTGACTTCAGATACAGCAGGCACCATTGCAAGATGGCCTTCCTGTTCTAACACCTCATGTTCCAAGTAGATATCAGCCACTGCCCCTTCTCACCAGCGAGGGCTCCTTGTTGAGCTCCACGTGGCCTCTGAGCTCCGGGTGCAGCCTGTCCCCACACTCGCTCAGCAGGTGCCTGGACACGACTGACAGGGCGCTGGCACCGTGCTTGCTCAAGTGCAGACCCTGCAGGGCTGTGACAGCCTCCGGCCTGCCCTCAGCCACTGCCCTGAAAGAGTCCGCTGCACGCTCCTGGGAGGCTGAGGTGACATCAGCCTCTGCCTGCAGCTCGGCCGTGCCTTCGGTCGTTGCGGTGCTGGTGTTTCTGCGCCCAAGGCCCAGGAACCTCCGCAGTATCTGCAACAGAAAGAAGGTCAGGAAGAGAGGGACGTTCCGTGGCCTGCTCCAAGCGCGGCGCTGGGCTGAGCAGTGCCAGCAGGCCCAGCACAGGTGGGGATGGCTGCAGGTACCTGTGCTGGTCTGTGGAAGCAGCCGCGAGTGGGGTCCCGCTCCAGTGTCCCATCCTTGCCCGCATCTGGCAAAGAGCAAATGCAGCCAGAGATGAGGGGCTGCGGGAGAGGCCGGAGAACACGGCCTAGCCGTGCACGGCCCAGGCAGGGACAGCCCCCGGGTACCCAAAGGACCAGAGCACGGCCAGCAGGGGCAGCCCCAGCCCCTCTTACATCCTGTCTGTGGGGACATCCATAGGGTCAGGTATGGGATGGGGCAAGGGCGGCCACAGGCACCAGCCCAGCGGCCCGGCCCTGCCACTCACCGTCCTGCACTGGCTGCAACTTCTCCGGCTCTGCAGGCTGCTGTGCTGGGGAGGCTGCAGGCCCTTTCTTTTTCTTGCCCCGAAGCACCCTGAACAGCCTGAGCACTCTGCCTGCCATTCCGCTTTTTGGCCTCTAGGGCACCTTTGAGCCAGATGACAGGGAAAAGCTCTGATTTAGGAAGTCCTGCAGTCTGGCCACAAGGCCAGCCGCAGGAGAAATGGCTTGGAAAACCTGGTGGGGCAGTGACCAAAGAGCTGGCTGTGTGGGGCTCCTCACAGCACAGCTCTGGCACGTCCTCTCCTCTCACGTGCACCGAGCACTGTGGCGTTGCTTCGTCACCGCCAGCAGCCACTTCACCACATGTCACAAAGGGCCCTGTTCCATTCCGTTCCATGGTAACCGTGCTGTGCCTTTTCAGCAAGGGCCCTTGGACACGCTGCCAAGTTCTCTGGGGCTACCCCAGCCCTGCCCCAAATGCCTCTGATTGGAACAAATCCATTGCCCCAAGTGTCTAAGACATCCTGGGACACGCCAAGCCCAGCCAAGTGCTCAGGGGAGGGCTCTCCACGGTGCCAGGCCAGCACAGCCCAGCTCACTGCTGGCTCTGGAGCAGAGCAGCTTCCAGCAAGCACGGGGCAAACACATCTTGCCAAGAGTTAAAACTCACCAGATAGGGGAGGTGGCATGAATGTGTGCATCAAGGCCTTTGAATTCACAGCTCCCCAAGACAGCTTTGGGGCACTTGGCTGGACAAACAGGATCCGGCTCAGACCTGTGCTCAAAGGCGGGCAAGAAACCCTGCCGCAGGTGCTTGGCTTGGTCTCTGCAGGCCCAGGCAGATGCCAAAGCTGCTCTTCACATCCTTCCCCTGCCCCTCAGCCAAGTGCGAGGACTGAAGGAAACACAGGAAGTCAAATGGAGACACTTGCACCTGTCTCATTGGGGGCTCCTGGGGAAGCAGTTTCCTTGGCAATCAAGCCCCTCTCTTCCAAGGGCACTCCCCAAATGTGTACATTTCCTGGGCAACACCAACACACTTAAGTGCGGGGTGTAGAGGTTCATGGGCATCACACCATAACCAATATGATCCAGTGAAGCTAAATTTATTATTCCTAAAAAGACTCTATTTATAATAAATCTCTACTGTCAACGCCTCTCTAGCTAATATATGATTGGTTAATCCTAGCTGTTCACACTTCTAAAATAGAATGCTGATTGGATTATCTAAGTTTTCATGCATCTTGCTGGGGTTGTATGGCCCCCCCATGGCTCACTTTCCCAAGCTTGCTGACAAACTTGCTGAGTCCTGATGACTCTTCTTCTTGCGTCTTCTTCAAGGATATACCGACCCCATTTCTGAATATGTCCATAATTCATTCTTTGTGAACGTGTTCATTCTCCATTATTACAAGCAGGCTGGATTGTGCATCGGCTGAATACGGCCGTTGTCTTGCAAAAACTCCTCCACCTGCAAAATATCTTCAACAGTTCCCCGCTTTTGTTTTTGCACAAGCCAGACTGATTTAAAAGCATGGTCAATTTCTCTTTGCTCACAGCGTAGTAAGCAAAGCACTATTAGCAGAAATGAAAAAAGAATGAAATACAAAGCCAATAATATGTAAGATTATTTATTCATTACATAGCCAAGAATACCTAATACCAAAGCATACTAAGTCCTTGAGCCAGCCTCTTATTTCCCAGGATTTTAGCCACTCATCCAAAGAATTCTAAACAACTGTCAGCTTTATCATCTTCTCCTTAAGCAATGACACTTTCTTGTCCATAGATTCAGAGCGCTAAGAGAGATTCATGCAACACATCCCTTCAAAATCTTCACACCCATCTCTCTGTGCTAGCAACAAAAACACTATTGCAGCCCTATCCTGTAATACAGCGTGGCGTATGCTACCTACATCAGTGGTAAGCTCATTCAGTATTGCAGATGTAATGTTAATTGGTTGGTCTGTCCAACAAGCCAATTGTTTGAATTGTGTAAGGGCCTGTGATGAAGCTACTCCTGGTGTAAAAAGTGATGCCAGTATAACCAAAGGCATATTCTACAATTCTACATTATCCTTACAGTCTGAGCCTAATAGATGCACACTACGTTTTGGACATTGGAATTTGTGCCTGATGTCAAGCATCTGTTGAATGCTAGAGGCAAACAGTGTCAATTTCCCAAAATAGCACAGTCCTTCTCATGTCTCTTTCTCAGGAATCGCAGGCTAAGTTTAATCTCCACAAATGAGAAAAACTCCAGGAGGTGACATCCTTGCAGATTTTGGTTTTAGGGATACAACCATGTCCAATTGGCACAGTCTGCCGTGGTATTGTAATACCAGGAAGAAACAGGAGATATCCAAGTGCCATCATCACCAGGGTTTCCTGATTTCTCCCTAATCAGCTCTTTACCCCTGTGGTACTCATAGAACAAACAGTAATTTCCTGGCACTGATCCCAAAATATCTAATTCCTGTGGTCACTGACTTGTAGTATTTAAACCTTGAACGATTGTAAATGCCTGAATTCCTAACGGATTTCTAGGGATGCTTTGTTTTTCACGCCAAATTTCTGTGATCATCCCATTTTGATTAGTGCACCAATTTGAACAGGCCTTACTTAAGTTGCCATAAATTTGAGCTCTGGTCTAATTTCCCAATTCTTCCATTGAGTCTAAAGGAATTCCAATGAAACAGGTGCCAAATGGATC
The DNA here is from genome assembly GCF_028551555.1 of Melozone crissalis. NCBI lineage: Eukaryota > Metazoa > Chordata > Aves > Passeriformes > Passerellidae > Melozone > Melozone crissalis. Next base: position 11,535,456 of record NW_026535783.1, on the reverse strand, counting down.
TGAAGGTGGAGCTAGTGATAGGCAGAAAGATTCCTGCCTTGTTCTGTTACCCTATGTAACCCTCATGTTAGCTCGCTGCTTTATCATGTATACCCCCTGCGTTTCCTTAATCACTCCACTAAGCAACATTGTTAATATTTGCCAGATTGGTGCCATTGTTACCCTTGTGGTCCGTCACGCCTGCGCTTTGCCCAAACTGCTTTAGCTTGTCCTCACGCCAAATCTCTCAAGTGATGTGTTTGTGGTATTGCTATTCTTCCTCTACATTCTGTAGCTAGTATCTTGCTCTCTAGCACAATTTGATTTACTACAGCAATTAAAGCAAGTTTAAACTGCAATTGCGGTAACAATCTTTCTTATATATTTCTATCAAAGATACATCTTAGAGAAAACTCTGATATCTTCTTGAGTTATGCCTTAAAAATTTAGCTAATGCCATTCTCGGGGTACTAGTGTTAAGTGTGTAAGAGCAGTTATTGCATATTAGGTTGATAGGCTTAAATTTTTGCTTTTTTCCTCGGGCCACTACTCAATTATGTTCTTCACAAATTTGTCCCCAAGTTTTTTAGTTACACTTGATACAATGAACCTTAAGCCATGGCTTACATGCACAACTATGCAGATACCAAGAATTTTCTATCTGATTTACAACTTGTGAGGGAAGTGAAGGTCCACGTGGCTGGAATCCAACGAATGCCTTTATCTGTAAGTAAGCACATAGAACTTCTTCCTCTTCATTTCACTGTAGCTGGTCCTTGCCACACCCCTGCTGCTGGACTTTTGAACATGACCTGAATGCCGTCAGGCAATTCCTCCCTTGGATTATGTGTGAGGGCATGATGCACAAGAATAGGTGCATCTTCCCTATCTCCTGTTGTTCCGAGGTAATTAGGCACAAAATTGGCTTTAGCTGTTTTTTCCTCAGGGGATAACCCTGGAGTTTCCCCTTTTGTTTTTGCAGCATGTCCTTGAACATCTGATGGGCACTCTCAATAATTGCCTGTCCAGTAGGATTGTGAGAAATACCTGTGTCACGTCAAATACCCGATAAATTACAGGAACCTTTGAACCTTAAGGAACACGAAGCAGAACTATTGTCATTCTTAATTGCTAAGCGGATACCTAATATGGCAAAGAAATTGAACAAATATTTCTCAACATGACGTCTCACCTGTTAAGGGAGTAGCCCATAAAACACAAGCATAGGTATCAATGCAAACCTGTACAAATTTTTCCTGACAAAATTCTTTAACATGAGTTATATTCAATTGCCATAACCGCAAGACCTGAGTACCCCTAGGGCTAACACCATGCCTAAACCAATGCCATCTCGCTGACCGGTCAGGACAGGATCACGCAATACTAGAAGCATCAGTAAAGGGAATAGCAAATTGTTTACCTAACATTTTTGCAGATTGATGAAGAAATACATGGGAGGTTTTGGCCTGTCAGCCTGTGCCACTTCCCTGTCACCTCAGTGCCGCCATGGCCCTCGGCTGCCCCACAGCCCTCAGCCCCAGCAGCAGCTCAGGGTCAGCGTCCCTTTGGCGCCACCGCCCCCTCAGCCCCCTCAGCCCCCTCTGTCTCACCGTCCTTCAGCAGCTCCTCAGGGGACAGGGCCTGGGCCAGCGGCAGCTCCCACCGCTCCAGGGACAGCCGGGGCTGGAAGTGCTGCTCCGCCCGGCCCGGCCGCCAGCTCGGACCCAGCACAGGGACAGGGGACACAGGGGACACCGGGGCAAAAGCAAGAGGTGAAAAAGGCACCCGAGGAGGGAAAGAGGTAAAAATGCAGCCTGGGCTTACACAGCTCAATCTATGCATCTAAACTTCCACATACATCTAACTAAATAACTCAGCATATTTCTAGATCTATATCTAAGCATCTAAATTTAAGCATCTAAATGTAGGTGCCTAAATGTAGGCATCTAAATGTAACTCTATTAATGTATAAATGTAGATCTCAAAATCTAGAAATGTAAATAGTTCTATCCCATCTAGAACAATAGAGATCAATTTAACTATATAGATGTATATATATGCACATATAAACAGACCTCTGTAAATCTATAAATGCAACTATATGGATATAGGAAGAGAATTGTAGAAATCTATAAATCAATGTGTACACTAAGGGATTCCACCAATCTGATGCTCACAGGCTTTCCCTCTGGTCCTTCTTCCCATGCAGGGCAGCCCTCCTGACAAGGCAGATTAGCTGGAAGTCTGGGAAGCAAAGGGAACACTGGGTCAATATTGGCCTCTCTGCATCATTTGTCCCTTTGGAAGTAACTGTCCTTCTATCAAAGGCTGTAAAAGATGAGCCAAACGGCAAAATCTCACTTGGCAATTTGAAGCCTACTCTTCAAGGAGCCAGACTCCTTCCAAGAGTTTATAACTTCTGAAGTTTTGAAGTATCCCAATACACTGAAAGCCCTCAGTGTATTGGGATACTTTCGCAGGGCCAAGGGCCCCCATGAGAGCTTGAAACACAGACAGACCCAGCTGCCACAAAGAAGCCCAGCCTGGTTCTTTCTCTTTGCTGACAGAGACACCTCAGTCCTCACTGAAATGGCTGAAGCTGAAGGTGCTGGCAGCTGAGTTATGAACTTGCACCGCTCCCTGCCATCCACAACCTGCCCTCTGCAGTGAGCCACAGCTCCTCCAAAACAACCACCAGCTCTGGGATGAACAGCTGGGTGACAAATGACCAGCTAATATTGGCTTAGGCATTTATGTGTTAGCTTATGGATGTTGTTAGTGATTATAGGTATTTAGAAATAGCTTCAGTTAGAACTCTTTTAGCTGCTTGTAATATAACAGAATCTTTCAGCTTAAGTTTGCACTGCTTTGCTCATAGAAACAGTAGTGTAATGAATATAATATTGATGCATCACTTATGGAAACAATTGTGTGATGAATGTACTGTGTTATAGACCCTAGCAAAACATAACGGGAAAAAAGGCTTGTGTGTAACTAAAACCAGTGTAAGGCTGTCCACTGACCAACCTGTCCAAGGGATAAAATAATCCTCACACAAGGCAGAGCACCAGAGGACAATTAGAGAATACCATGTGAAATTTAGGGAGAACCTACTAAAGCCTTATCAGAGGAGGTGAAACAGCAGGAAGGAGACACAAGCAGAAAAAAAATATGTTGACATGATGACACGTTGTCATGCAGTAAACCTGAGTGCGAAGCAGTCAAAATAAGGAGTTCCCAAAACATGAGAAAATTCCCAAGAATGCTTGAAAACTTCATGAAACACATGAATATACTTGCCTCTCAGTTAAGTAATACCATAAAGCTAACACTGTCACTTAGCACCAGGTGTTGTTTGGGTGTTAGGCCTGAGCACCACAGTGCTGCAATTATTGTGTTTTTTCAACCTATTAGTATTAAACTTTTAATAATTCTAAGCAGTGAATTCTGTTTCTCACAGCTGTGAAGGAAAGAGCTCCCTAACAGGACTGCAGGCAGCACCAGCTTTGCTCAAGGATGCAGACCCAAAGTGCTCTCTCTCTCCTTTAGTTCTCACTAATTTTAAGCGGTGATTTAAGATTTTCATTGAGCTCCTGGATTTGTGACTAATGATTTCCTTGGCCTCAGAGCTTCTGCTGCTTGTATTTTTAATGTATCTCACTACAGCTATCAGCAGAGTGGCACTACATGGATTTAATGCTTGGAGACAAAAAGCTCAGATTTCTACACTGACCTTTTGCTGGGCTTTTCCTCTCTTGCACTCAGGGTTGCCTCCAGAGCACTGACATCCTGCAGCAAACTTATCCACAGACATCAGCACAAAACTGGGACACCTGGCTTGGTGACACAACTGCCACAAGGTCAGGTTTATTCCCTGCTCTCTTGCCCCAGCAGAGGACTCAGTGTCAGAGCCTCTGGAGAAGCGTGGAGGGCAGGGCTCAGGCAGGTTGTGCCCGTGCACGATTTGAACTCAAGGCACCAGGAAGCACCAAGCCTGCAGACAGGAACTCTACCCTTCTCATCTCCCTCACTGCCAGAGGCAGGCTCAGAGCAGCCATCTCACCCCTCTCTAAACCAGTGGGGGCTCTGTCCTTACCAAGCTCCTCGGGCTCCTGGGAATTGTTCCTGCAGCTCTCGGTGCCAGGCAAAGCTCCCTCTGTTGTAGCTCTGTCCATAGGCTCCCCTCCTGAAGACTCAGGGGCAACAATAATATTGCCCTTGAAAGAGAAACAGAAAGGAAGAAACCCTTCTCACCACTTAGACAAAACACCTGGTCCAACAACTCCATGGCTCACACACTTCATCCCTTCTTCCTAACAACTCTGGGCCCCAAAGCCCTTCAACAGTCAGAAAAATTGACTTCTCAAACACAGTCCAAAAGCTGTCAGAGCTGACAGTGTTGAACATGGGGGTGACACTGAACACATGCAATGGCTGCTTAGCAGGAGTCCTGCCAGCTCCTGGCAAAGGGATGTGCTCTTTCCTCCACAGCCCTGAGCACAGCAGTCTCATCCAGGCTGCAGCTTGGCAGAGACAGCATGGGAACACACATCTCTTCCCACAGGGATGCCTAAGAGCAAGGGGAAAGAGCTCTGCAACATGGACAGCAAGACTGGCGAGTTTGCCCAGCTGAGGATTTCCCAGATGGAAACTGGACTGCAGGCAGCAGCTTACTGAGAGGACAAGAAAGCTGCAGCTGCAGCCCAGCCCCAGCCACGTCTCTGGGAGCGCCCACACACACGGTTGGGCTCACACAGCAGCAGCAGCTGCAGCCCAGTCCTTGCTCTGCCTTGGCCTTCCCACCCAAAAGAGGCACAGCCCACATCTGCTGCTGCAACAGAGGCACCTCTGGCATGCCCCTCCCTGCCCGGGACACTGGGCCTTCAGTGCCACTTCTCCAAACACTCTTCTCTTCTTTCCCATCAAACAAAGCCTCTTAGAACCTACAAAGCTTCCACTTCCTCATCACAAATGCTCCTGCATCAGGGGTTCTTCCCAGGAAAAGGAACACCCAAACTTGGCACACACAGCCTCACACCTTTCCATCCTTACTCATGGATGACATTTTCATTCCCTCTTCTTTAGGAAGTCATGCTTTCCCAGGCAAATCCTTCCTTGTCCATTCACAGCTGAACTCAAGAAGCTTTGCCTTCTCAGCCATGCAACAACATTCACAAGTTCTCAGTCCAGCCCCTTTCTTCCCTGCCCAATGCAGTTGCCCAAGCAGAGGGAGAAAACCTCTCCTCCAGTGTCTCAAGCACCATGTCCAGATCTGGCGGTGGCAATTCCTCTTTCCCAGGAGTATTCCACAGCCAGCTGTGGCTGTCCATGCTGCAGAACCTGCACTGGCAGCTGGAGTGCTGGGGGCTGAAGTGTCTGGCCTGGCTGCAAGAATCCAAACACATTGGTCAGGCTCCACAATGTGTCTTTGGGACACAGAGCTCTACTGCTGCCTTGGATCAAACATCATAGGAAGTACACAGCAACCTCCGTTCCAGAAATGTATTCAGACTTCCCAGGGGATTGAAGGAGTGAGTTCTTCCTCTTAAAAATATTTTTCCGAATTGTCGTGTACATAGATTAAAGCATGGACTTGAAATCTTGTATAGACACACACACAGAGACACACACACACACACAAACACCCTAGAATCACAGCTTTGTGCATCTTCCCAGCAGCTTTGGGATTTGGCTACATTTGGTTTCTCATCACAAAAGACCACAGAAAATGGATTCACCCAGGAAGAGCCCAGATCTGTAGACATGCATGCTAATCTTGTACTGTGAGTTTCTTCTATAAACAGCCTTGAGGGTGAGGCCATATTCTTCAGCTGCAGCTGTTGTGGGGCACACAGAGCTCATTTCAATGGCACGGCTTGATTTGCAGGGCAGACAGTCTTAAACATCTGCAATGTCCCATCAGAGTCCCAGTTTTGCTTCATTCAAAGAAAGAGGAGAGTGCACCTAACACTGACCACTTGTTAGGCAATATCTTTCACCGTGCCCTTGTACCCCTACAGAGAGTCTGTCTACAAAATGCCCAGAACACCCTCCAAATCTGCAGCGAGGACAGGAAAATGAGGCAGAGAATCTTTCTGTTTTCAAGGTCCCCCTTCCTAGGCAACTGGACACTTTCTACCTGCTTCTCACTTGAGATCTACCCATGATAGAGCACTGCAGGAAAACATTTGAAAGGGTCATTAACCAGGAGCTGCTTGGAAAGCAAGGGTAGAAGCTCTTTCCCTCCCTGATGGGCTGCGCGCTGGCAAGTGCTGCTCTGAAGATGTGCAGCTGCTCCTCTCTGGGGAGGCCATGGAAGGGTTGTGATGGTGTCGATGGGTACCAGAGGAACGATGAGCTCAGGTTGGCATTTAAGCTCCATGGGAACAAGCAGAATGAAGAGCTCACAGTGAAGATGAAATCTGCCTGTTCCGGGCTTCTCTGATGAAATGCCAAGAAGTCCAGATGAAGCAAACACCTTCCCCCAAGAAGCTAGGAAAACCTCAGAATCCTGAGCACCTGCACTTAGCCTGGAATGGTGTGGAGGCAGCTCTAAGTGCTCAGGTGAGGCAGCACTGAGGTCCTGGTCTGAGAGCGCTGTGTAGCAGTGAGGGAAGGAAAAGGGAAGCAAAGGGAAGGCTGGGTCACTATTGGTCTTTGGGTGTGCTTCCCTTGGCAGCAACTGTACTTCTGTCAGGGAAAACAAAAGCTCCCTGAATTGTTAAAACTGAAAATCATGGACAAAGACTCTCTAATTAGTCAAAGTAAGAAAGTGGTATGTTCATTACGCTGATGGCCGGCACAGGGGAGGGTCATTCCTGAAATCCGTGACTGCTGGCCAGGCTCGGCTCAGCACGGCACAGCACAGCAGGTTCCAGCAGGACAGGGAAGGGCAAGGCAGGCAGGGAGGGGCAGGGCAGGGCACTGGGAGCAGTGACAGGCTCTGTCCCCATGCTGCATCCCATGCCTGGGTAACCATCGGAGACAGAGAGGAAGGACATTGCTCTGGCTTGGCTGGGGAAAGGATGAAAAGCGGGACTTAGAAAACATTAGTTTGGACTCCTTTTTAGCAGACTAGCTGGTTTCATCTCAGCATGTCCTCCTTTCTTTGGCAGAGTTGGCACATTTCTCGTGATTTGGAGTCTGCTACAGCAGCAGGAAGGGGCAGCAATTTTGTCAGCATGGATATCAAAGCCAAAGTGCTGCCCCATGGATGGATGTTGCTTTCTTCAAAGCATTTCTGGCCTAGAGTTGTAGTGAACTGACACTGGTGTCTTCCCAAATGGCGTTACTATTTTCTTTGTTCAGGAATCACCTTTTTTCTTTTCTTCCCCTCATCTGGGGAGAGCTCCAATGCAAATGCCTCCTGCAGCCAACTCCTGTCACTGTAGACTGACAAAGGAAATCTTGCAATGGAGAGAGACTCCCTAGAGCTGCTGTGGGGAGCTGAAGGGGGAAGCTTTGTCCCTTAGTCTTGAAGTCTTGTTGGGGAGCTGCTTGTGCTCTGGGGGACGGACACCAATGATGTTTATGCAAGCCTTGCAGGTTCATTCCTGAGCTTCCTGACACAGCACAGAGACTTTGGGGTTGTCATATTGGTAAACCAATTTCAGTCTCGTCACTTCTTGAAATGCTTCAATTATCCTTTTTTTTGCTTTTCTGCAGAAATGTTGTCATCATCTATTCCTTCCAGAGGGTCTTTTCCTACTTTTTGGAGAATTCCCTTTTCTGCCCTCCCAGATCAGGCCAATTCCCAGGGCTCCTTCCCAAACTGAGGTGCAGCCCATGGCCTCCACTCTCCAGCTGGAACAGAAGGAAGCACAGAGTTTGCTGTTGTGGGAGAGGAGCTTCTCGTTCCTGCCTGCTTTCCCTTGGGGACATGTTGGTGTGTTCTCATTTGATAAAGGCAGGTTTAAACTCTGAAGCAGTTGTGTTTCAAACTGCTCCCTCCTTGAGCTCTTCTGCGGGTATCGTTGGACAAAAGGCCTCTTGGTGGGAGCTCCCTGTGGAAGCTCATGGAAGGAGGTTGATATTTCAGGGTTGTGACTGCTGAAAGCAGCTGGTTTTTGGAGATGTCCAGAATTGGGAGTGGCTCCTTTTCTCACCCTCCTGCAGAAAAGGAAGTTGCAAAGTGGGAATTTCATTTGCAGAGATGGCCGCCAGGGGTGTTTGCCAAGAGATGGGCTGGCAGAGAGGCAGGTCTCGTGCTAAACTGGCTGTGTGTTTGTTTTGATATTGGGGAGGGTCAGAGAGGCAGACACAGACACCAGCTGAAGGAACAGTGTAATTTACTGTAATGCAAAAGTGCAAAAAAGAGTCAGAAAAGAATAAGCTAAGCAATGAACCTCAGCATTATTACAAAAGGGTGCCTCTGGTGATTAAGGAAGATACATCACCAGGTACCCCAATGGTTTCCCCTTCATCCAGAGCTGCACATCAGCTGGGGGAAGCTGTCCCCGCCAAGCCCTGCAGAGCCACGGCCAAGAACCGGGAAATGCTGCGGTGCCTCCACCTTTGCCAGCCACGAGGCTCCCGAGTGCGCTGTGAGAGTAGCCCGGCTCTGATTGTGCTGGACGAGCAATGTGCCAGAGCTTCTGCTGGGGCACAGCTGGTTTCATTCTCCTCTTGGTCTTCTCCTCAAGCCTGCCCAGGGCTTAAGGAGGAACCAAGGCCAGGTGTGGCCTTGTCCATTTTCCTCATGCAGAAAGATGCAGACATGCTTCACCAGTGAATGGAGGCAACAATATTTTTGACAGTAATACTTGGTTAAGGAGCAGATGCATAGAACATTGGGTTGGAAAGATCATCTAGCGGGCAGCTTTGGCTCAGGTCCGGTTGTGGAGGCTTCAGTCAGGGTCTGGTGTTCAGGCCTTAGTCCTTTGGTATTTTGCGGTGCACATCAATGCTGTGCAGAGCTGGAAACAAACAAGTCTGTCTTTAGCACATTTGAGACAGGGAACAGGATTAGCCCTGCAAGGCCAGGCTAGGGCCAAGAGCAGAAGGCCAGCACCCTGCTTTTGCCCACAGGCAGCCCTGCAGAGCAAGCAGCCACTCCTGCCCAGGGGCTGAGGTGCCCAAAGGTGCCTCCCCGCTGTGCAGCTCTGCAGAGCCCGCGGAGCGCAGGGTCCTGGGCAGCCAGGGCAGCCCGGCTGCCTTGGAGCACAAGGAGTGGCCCAGAGAGAAGCTGCTGCCCTTTGCTTTGGAACTGTTCCTCAGAGTCTTGTCATTCATCCACAGTGTCTGATGTGTTTTCTTTTCCTCTCTCATATTTAACACAGCTTTTTGAGAGAATTGACTGAAGTGGCTTCTGCTTCTGGTGGTGGTGCTTTTGTCTGCAGGTGAGGGCAGGTGATTTGAACCAAGGATGGAGTCCATTGTTAACATCCCAGCTTTGCCAAGTCAAGAAAACCATTCACAATTGGGCAGCCAATGCTAAGCAATTTTCCTACTTTTGGAAAGCTCAAATCTTAACAAATCCAAGAGCCACCTTAAGAAATTCAAGAGATTTTCCTCCATGTGGATACCAGCAGTGCCATGTTGCCAGTGTTTTCCACCCCGTTGCTGTGTCCTTGGTGGTTTTAATTCTTCCTCAGTGCCCAGTGAGAATGAAATGACCTGTGATCATGTGATTTGAGAGCTCTGTGTTGTTTGTTGGCACATGAGTGTTCATGACAAGCTGGACACACCAGTCGTGGCTCTGTTGAGTTAAATTCATCCCAATTTTGTGCAAACAGCAGCCCCGAGATGCTGAGAAGAGCAAGCGCAGTGGGTGGGTGTGCATGCACATGCCTGGGGGCTGACTGCTGTGTGGGCAGAAGGTTTTGCACTGTTGTAATTCTTCACTCTCCCAAGCTGGAGGAAGAATCCAAATCTTTATTAAATTAAAATATAGAAATCTATATGAAATGAAAAAATATCAAAATGAATGAAACAATACCTATTAATTTATCATGGATGTAATTTCACATCTATATACTATTGCCGGCCGGGGGTCTCTGTACAAATCACGAACGCGACGGGACTGCTGAGGAACGCGCCTCAAGCTGTTTGTTTTCCAGCATCAGTCTCATTACTTGGTTATGACTATGGGAAGATGCCACCAGCTGACATCTGTGGCAGCAGGCAATGAACTTAATGGCACAGCTTACTTGAAAAATTTTTTGACCAATCACACAAAGCAGAAGCATACTGAGAGTAGTTCTATCCAACCACTATAAGCACACGTACCTTTTGTTAAAACAGTGCTTGCTTCTTTTGAATACAATACCTGCTTGCAAGCCTTAAAACACAATGCACTGAGCTCCATTATTAAGCTGAGAAGTTCCTAATATCTTGCTAGAGATACTTTTTTGAAGGTTAGCGAGTTATTCTAGCCAAGCACTAACACACAGGCCATTTTTCTATTTCTCCTTACTTTTCTACTTCTAAAACTCTTGTGCTGACAAATCCTATGGCTGCTGCTTAGCTCCAACCGCAGTTCTGCTTTCTCTGAGGTCTGCCTTTTGTTGCTTTCCCAAAACCCCCTGATTTGAAGGATTCCCACAATTCCCCCTCTCAGTACAACTAAACAGAAACCTTCGTATCCATGTCATTTATTAACTACCTTGCATTTTATAGCTTTACTATAGTATACCTGCTTATTACTTGCTTAAAGCATCCTTTTTGCTCACATTAAGCCTTGCTATATTCCAACACAGCAATTTTAATGCTTTGAAAGTCCAGTCAGTTCAAAGGGCAAAAGTCATGTCAGATAGCAATTACAAGTCATTGTTCCAAAAAAGTCTCACCTGTTCCAAGGTCTTAATTCAAATCCTCCCTCCATGTCTAGACCTTCATCCACCATCTGTGTGAGATTTTGAGAATTCTCTGTGAATCCATTTCCTACCTCTCTCTCTTGAGTGATTAAAACGTCTTTGATCATGTTGTCCATCATTTGTCACACACACCAATGTATGCAAGGTATTACTACTAGTACCACTACCAAAACACCCAATCCATAGAGACCTATTCTACAAAGTTCCCCTTAGCCAAGGTGCAAAGCTCCATCCTTGGAACAAATCATTTAACCACGACCCACCATCTTCTTTTTTTGGAACAGTCAAATCTTTCAGCTTTTGTATGCTTCTCTGGATTGATTCAGAGTGATCAGACAGGTTCATGCAACACAATCCTTCAAATTCCACACAACCACATCCATGTGCCAGTAAAAGAAAATCAATTGCTGCTCTGTTCTGTAAGGTCGCATGTCTGACAACATTAACATCAGTCATCATGTCACTAATTCAATGCAAGTAGCACTGTCTTCTTTCTCCAGCCAACACCCCAATCGCTATAATGGTTTCAATGCCTCACCCGAGGCAAGTGGATGTAGAAATTAATTTGATGTAACTCATTTTGCAGGGCCCTAGGGTCTGGAATTGCTATTACACTTTTTTTTATAATGATGGGCAAATCTTTTTCCTCTGTGTTTTCTCTTGAGGCTTTTTTAACGATAGGTGCCATCACAGTGAGTTGTCTGATGCTACACGGGCCACCTTTAATTTTTGAGGAATTGCCTGCCAGGCTCTACCTCCACAAATGAGCCAATTTTCTGTTACTAATTGTCGTGGGGACTCATCTAGGTCATCTACTTGTCAGCAGTTTCACCCTTAGGGGACACTGGGGTAGTACAATTGCACCACAAACTTGAGTATCTGTCCACAGGATGATGGGGAGTAACATTTAACTGTGGATCTCCCTGGTACTGAAACTCAGCACAAAATTCCATTAGAAATGAGCCAAGAATTCCAATTCTTGAGGTTCAGAAGGTGCTCTAAGAAGATCAGGGGCCCAATGATGCCAGCTGGTTATGGGATTGGTCTCGTTGGCAGCCACACACCAATATTTGTCACGATTGGGTATTGGCCATTCCTTGGCTGGCACTGGCACACCGACCAAACAGGTCACCAAGGGTTTGTCTGGGCTCAATTGGTCAAACATATGGTGTCTGAGCCTGCTGACTTGGCTAAAGCAAGGTAACCATTCATTTTTGGTTGATCTACACGCATATATGCACTGCAAAAGCAAGCAAGCAAAACCAACAAGCGCCAGCATATCATTTGATCAAACTCCATGTTTCTGTTCAGCTGCTTTTTGGCAAAAGCTTCCCCATCTCTTTCAGTTCTCAAGCAAATCTTTTAGCACTTGTTCAGGGACTGGCCAACTATAGGGCACTACACTGTCCCTCTGACCTTCAGTTTTTACAAATTTGGATATCTTAAAATTCTTTTGAACAAAACGGACACCATGCTTTTGCTGAAAGAGCTCTATGATACAAACCATTTTCACAGTCTAAAGATCAACAATGAAACTCAAGATTTGTAGCTTTCACAGGTTGAACAGGGAACGTCTGGCATGAACCGTAGTTTCTTGGTGCGCCTCACGTCTCCGTGCTCATTTCCCTGCTGGTGGAATTGTCGGTGCGCTCTTGTGTATGAGACGGTTTCACGTCCTTCGCGGGGACCCACTTAGGTCTGGCACCTGTGCAAATAAATACAAGCATACCCTTTGCCCCAAGTGATTAGTGCAAATGGTCCTTCAATTTCTCCTAACTCAAGGTTTCTAATCAAAACTGGAGGATTTTCTTTCAGTTTTGCCTGTGTGCTGTTTGAAAAGTGCCTCAAAATTGGAGGATTAGGTCCTACAAATTATCTATTCAAACTATAAAGACATCTAAAGCTTTGCTCTACCTTATCAGAGGTGTTGCTTGGGGAACTCCTCTTTTTTTTTACCGAGAATGGGTTTTGGAGTGTGGTGCATCCTTTCAACAATTGCCTGACCTGTGTGGGAATAGGGAATTCCAAAAGTGTGGCAAACACTCCAGTCCATCAGAAATGTCACCAATTTTTGAGCTCTGCATGTGTGGCCATTTGTCAGTTTTTGCCTTGTGGTGGATCAGTTTGGCGAGCTCTGGACCCCAGTGACACTGACAAGGACAAAAGCAAAAGACGAGAGGCGCTCTTTCTTCTCGGGACCAAAGTCCCACAGCTTTAATGGAGAACAACTCCAGGAGAGAAAGGGAGCATCCAGGAGAGGGATGAGGATGTCCAGGAGAGGAAGGAGAGCGTCCACCTCGTGGCAGGAGATTTGTAACCCTGGGGGAGGGGGGGCGGTAGAAAGGAACTACCATAGGTCAACATATGTAAATCACTACACTGTAGTTTTCTGCATAAATTGCTGCACTTGTTGCAAACAAAATCCTAAAATCTCCCCAAACACAACCATACAGTCCCAAATGATCACAATGAGGGAGAAAAACCACTCAACCCCCCTGTATACCCAGGCACCAGGTGTCACAAGGAGTACAAGCCCCTGCAATTACAAAGTTCACACACACAAGCTCACTGGGAAAGGAGTATACCTTTATGAGGGGACAGAGTGCTCGCTTTTCTCAACACAACAAACACCATAAATCACAACAACATCCACCTACATCATCTTCCTCAAACATTCACACACTGAAAACACAACCACAATTACGACACACAGGAAAAATTGCAGCAACAAAACAGCATTTGCTCAATTCACCCCCAGAATTTCTAGCAGGTCCTTCTTGATACAGCAAATCCTTTCTGCCGGCAGCCAGACCCAAACTCAAACTGTACAGGCGTACGTTGTGCGCAGGACATCTCTGTGTGACTTAGGAACAGCCATTCCCCTGCGTTTGCCTTACGGGTTACTTTATACAGAGTTAAACATTCCCTTTCTCCACAGTCCCAGCAGTCTTGTCTGTCCCCCACGAGGAACAGCCCAGAGCCGAGGTGCCTCAAGGAAAGGAATGTCCTGGCAGCACCCAGAGACGTCCACAGCACAGTTGTTCTCGCTGGAGCAGAGAAGCGTTCCTGCCTCGGTCACCAAATGAGGTGTGGAATAGAACTCGCCACAGCTGAAGTTAGAAGGTGGTGTGTTTATTACAACGCCAGGCACAGGAGGAGTTGTCTCTTAAAGACATGTGTGAAGAATCACTGGTTCTCTACTCATCTAAAATGAGTACACATTCATATAATTCCCCAAAAACCAAACACATATTCATTAGGTAACACTGCGTACCTCCCTCTGCACTAAAATGTATTATAATTGAGTCCAAAGTTCCTTCACATTTTTGCAGTCTTTCACTTCAAATGGCTTGGTGGGTTTTAAAGTGGGGAATGGTGTCCTTCTGATGAAGGCCAAGACGTCTTCCTCAATTTGACCTCTTTACTTATGACCTGATGGCAGGCTTTTGCACCCCTTGCCTATAGCTGAAGTTTTGGGGCCCAGGTGCAGGCTCTGGTCCTCTTCTTTGTCACAAAGAAATCTGTATCCCATCCTGCTTCTTTAAACATAGTAAAGACAGGCAAGGGATATATTACCCTAGCCTTAACTACCTTACCTGCGAAAAATTAACTATCCCTTCTTATTTCTACTCTTCTTGCTATACTCTTTCCTCCTAACTAAACCTTGCTAAAATTTTAACTCTTCCAGTTCTTTCAAATCCTTCATTCATTGGCCTCATCTCACATGCCAACCATGTGTGAGCCGATGCTGTAACTGGGAAATTCCACTCCTGAGCAGGAGATATAGGGCCTGGTTCTGAGCTGGAAGGGTGAGAAGGATGAGATGCACACCATTTTCATCCAGGGGATGTCCTGAAAGTGCACTGCCTACCTTCCTCTGCTGCCGAGCACCATGCTCCACCTCCTGCTCCGCAGATTTTTAGGAATCCAAGGGGTTGCTGGGTATTATTTGCTATTGCAACTATTAGAATGACTTTGCTTTGCAAGCCCCATTTTGTCCTGGGTGCTTTTGTACATGGGGCTTCTCCTGAACATGTGACAAAGGCCAGCAGGGACCTACAGGACACTCCTATACTCATGCCAGTAAATTCTGAGAAGTGCTTTAAGTATCAGTAAGTCAAAAGGTATCAATCAGTAAATCAAATAATTTGGGGGAATAATTAGCCTCTGAGTTTTAGCAAAGTATTGAAAATGTCTTAGATCCATGGATACACACTAGTAAGTGAGATTGCTGGGTGTGCACATATCAGGGAAGTGATTCCTCCCACACCCAGTGCTGAGATCAAGTATTGTCTCTCTTCTAACCCAGAGCTGGCAGCAGGGATCAGGCCCTGTTTGGTAACGTTCATTTTGAAGACTTCTGTTGAGCAGGTAAGAATGGTCCAAATGAAATCTTTTCCAGCTGCTTCCCTCTGGATCACCTGTTTGAGGGTTAAGATTCTGTGCTGCGGGTGTCCTGGGTATGTGCAGAGCAGTGCAGCCCCAGAAACCCCTCGGCTTGCCCAACAGTTGTCAAGCCTTGTTGCCAGGTGTGCCCAGCTCAGGCAGGAGAAAGAGCCCGCAGCCAGTGGGCACCGTGCCCTGCCCAGCCGGGGCTCTCTGGCACACAGCAGCAGCAGTGCCAGCACCGTTCAGCCTGCTCCTGCCTTGGCTTCCCCTGGCACACAGAAGCCTCTGGAAATCAGCACCGCCAGCGGCGTTCCCAGCTTGGAGCAGCTGCTGCTGGCGGGCAGATGCTGCCACTTCGACTGCTTCCAAAGGGGAAGAAAGGCAGAGATGTACATGCACCAGAGCCCTGGGCATGTCCAAGAAAGGGGCAAATAGATGGGGAGATTTGTTAGGAAAGATTTCAGTTGTGATGCCAACAGTTCCTTCTCTCCTGGTTCTGTGTGTTCTAGATGAGTAATGCAAGGGTTGGCTCTGACAATTAAGAAGTAGATGTTATGTGGATGTTCAAATGTGTAGTGATGATATTGTAATATATCCTCCCACGGTCCTCTTTCTCCTCCCCTTTGTAATTGCCTTGGTAGTCACGGCATTTTTGGAGGGTTGGCTTGTGACCAGCAGGCAGGGGGAAACAAGACCAGACCTCCAGTCAAGGTGCAACAAAGTAATCTCTACCAATGGACAGCAGAGAAAAAGTTGACTGACAACTTTTGGAGGGGCTAAGGGTGCAAAAGGCTGAGCATCCTTTTTGTAGATGAGCACATGGCTGCTATTCATGGAGACTCTCAATGCTGCAATTTTTCCTTATTCATTCCTTTGTTATTGTTCAATATACCTTTAATATGTTAAAAATGAGAGTCATTTCTCACATGTGCGGTACAGTGGGCCATTCTCTTGGTCTGGTTTCCTTTGCTGGTGTCCCATCTGAGTGCTCAGCTGGGGCACAGGCTGTAGGTGCTTGGGGCACTCCTGGAGTTCCTCTTGGATGCCCTGAACAACAGGGTTTGGCCCATGAGGGGAATTTGTGCTGCTTTGTGACAGAGGAGAACTTCCCAGGCTCTTTTGTGTTTGCTGTAGGGAAGGTTGGGTATTGCTTGGCATAAACTCACAGACCAACACAGAGCTGTTCCTTTGTGATGTCAGGGCATGGTTGCCACACTGTCGTAGTGACATCAGAAGGTTGCCTTGGTGCACAGAAGTGAGTGGGCTCTGAGTGTCAGAGCAGCCCAAGGCCTTGCTCTGATCAAGAGAACCCTCCTGGTTGTCGCCTTTGTCAGTAGGCAGCTGCCCACTGAGAAGAACCGTGTTTTTTCTTAGTGTTGTGGCAAACTTGCACAACATTGGAACAATGTTTCACCATTCAGCCACCGAAGCTTTTGCTGCCTATGGGGTTTCCTTTTCTGTCTATTATGTTACACACTTCACCTGTAAGTAGAGGTTTCCCTTCTGCTTAGGTTAGGGTGTAACCTAACCTGGCTTTTCTATGTCTTCCTGCTTTTTCCTAGTGACTGAGTGTCTGATTTTGAAACAGAAAGAGCATTAGGATGCCACTGCTTTGGTAAAGCTCCTGCCAAGGCGCCCAGCTAAAAAGGGGGTGTCTGTAGCCACAGGGGCAGCATTTGCAAGGGAACCTGCAGGGGTTCTGTTCCCTCCACAGGAGAGTCTGTGGCAGCAGAGTCTGTCATTTCCTCAGTTTGCTGGGACAAACAAGACACCTTTGAAAATGCAGACTGGCAGACCTTCTTGGAAGGCCTTCTTAAAACTCTGCAATTGTTCCCAGAATTCAGGGAAAGCTTCTTTCTTTCAACAGTTTCTCTTGAAAGGATCTGACTGTCTAACTTGACCCTTTACTGAGTGCTAAAACCGTGATCTTCCCTTTGCAATGAAATGCAAACTCCAAAGCAGTGAGTGTCTGCTACTGAATCCTGGAGCTGCTGCTGTGCTGTTTCACAACGAAGTGCCAGAGCTCAGGGGGATTTTTAGGGAAGATTTTCTGGGCAAGCATTTCCAGCAAGTTAATGAGAATTGGTGCATGCAACTGAGTTTTTAAAAAAAAAAGTACCCAAAGGAAAGGATTTCAGAAGCTCTTTATGTGCTTAGTAGAACAGGAGCATTGAGTATTAAGGAACAATTTGCATTTTCTTGGTCATGTTTGTAGTCATTTACTGGCAAAAGAGACCAAAGTGTAGGCACAACCAAGATTATTGACCTGATCTCTTGCTGGCTGTGGGAGTGAAATGTGTCTCCTGGAGGGATGTTATGAAATGGGAAATTATCTCTGTTTGGGTTGACTTGTTCTGTGGGACTCAGCAGCCCAGGATGTCTTCTCACAGCATCTGGTTCATTTTCCCTTCCCACCAAAGGTCACCTGAAGTGTGTATGCAGAGGTGCTGATCATGAGGTGAATGAGAAAGGAATATTTCATGTTCCTGATGTTTAATCATTGTAGAGGAAGCTGTGAGCTTGGCCAATGGCAATAGAGTGCAGAGGGCAAGCTAGGAAGGCTGAAAGAAAATCCATGTTTATGCCTGAAAGAAAACAAAATCAAAGGCACAAGTGTTAATTTATTAATTTCCATCTCAGAGCTTTGAAGAACTAGAAATCAAGTCTTACAGAGAGAACGGTGTTTCCTACAGCATAGAGGGTGGAGTATTTAACTGAGAGCAAATTCCTGTACAGCTGAATTACACCACTGAATTTAAGTCACAGTACCTTAGAATTCTATTCCTAACAAATCTTATAATATCTACATAAAAGATGCAGTTGCAGAACAGGAAGGCCATCTTGCAATGGTGCCTGCAGTATCTGAAGTGAAATGGGCACCTTTGTGGCTGGGGAGCTGCGTGGGCCAAAAGGATGCAGGGCTGGCGGCCTTGAGCAGCTGAAGATGAGGCAGCGGGTGGCCAGGGGGCCAAGGAGGCCAAGGGCATGGTGGCTGTGCCAGCAGCAGTGGGGCAGCAGGAGCAGGGCAGTGAGCGTGGCCCTGTGCTGGGCAGCGCTGCGGCCACAGCTGGAGTGCTGTGTGCACTTGTGGGCCCTGGGGAGCAGAAAGTCATGGAGGGGCTGCAGCGTGTGCACAGAAGGACAGGGGAGCTGGGCAAGGGGGTGCAGCACAAGGCCAGGGAGGAGGTGCTGAGGGAGCTTTAGCCTCGACAGTGGGAGCCTCTGGAGGGGTCTTCAGCATCTCCACAATGCATCCAAATATTTAGCCATGTTCAGACTGGACTTTCCCTCCCTTTTTGTTAGTTTGTACTTTACTTGGAGGAGGAGACCTATTCATTTTCTCTTTCTCCCAACTAAGGTTCTTTCCGCAATTATTTCTTGCCCTGATACAGCACTGGGAATGGTTCTGCTCAAAGTATTTTTTCCAAGGTATCACTTCTAGGGAATGCAGTATTTTTGTGTGAGAACACATCATTCTGTGCAGGGACCTTGGTGCAGAAGGAGCTGTTATGTTTCTAGGCCAGCCAGCATGGCCTTACAGATCACCTTAAAATTAGCAGTGCCCGTGCCTTTCTGCAGCCCTGGGAATCAGTGTGTGTTGTATTTGGGAATTGAGCATGAGATCAATGCCCTTGCATTCCAGCTGCTCCTCAGAGATCACAGAAGTGGGAGGGGCTGGGCTGCAGTTTGGATTCCAGGCACTTCAGCACCATCAGTGTGCTCTTGTCCAAGACAAGACCTTGGCCGAGCACAGATGCACAAAGAGTGCAATTCCCAGTGCAGTGCTCTGGGTCTGATTGCATTCCATAAGGACCCACATGCTCCAGATTCCTGTAGAAATCCAACCGAAAATCCTTCATTTTTTGCCTCACAATTGTCATGAATAAAGACTACCGAAGGGTTAAAACTGTTGAGCCAGTTGGGAAAGAAAGTCTCATGCTTATCTAGTGTGTTCACAGGTGATCTTTGCAGAACATGCCATACTGTACTCGAAGGGGGCATGCTGCCCTTTTCTGGACAATTGAACTGGACTTTCTTCCAAACTCCTGAGCTAGCTGGACTGAGCTCTGGGGTGGCTCCCCCCTGCTCCATGAGAAGACCCCGCTTGCCTGTCTTCAACCACCGTGACAGAGCAACAGAGATGCGAATCCCCTCATCAAGGAACCAAGAACCCCTTTGGCACCCCCATGGCACCCCCATGGCACCCCCCTGGCAACCGCCTTCCAGAGACTGGGACTGTACTCCCTCCCAACGCAGGGAGGGGGAAAAACCTAACGTACCTGTGAGCATTCGGCCATGAATACAATGGAACTGTCTCACCCCCTCCTCCTCTTCCTATTCTTCTCCCCTCCATGGAAACCTAATTTCAGCCACCCTTCCCCCAACCAAGAACAGTATATGTATTGGGGTTCGGTTCGACTGCTCTTGGAGTACTCCCCAAGATGTGTACCAGCGAGTTTCGGCGGCGGGACCCTGAAGACATCATGTTTTGGTAGCTATACCCCATTCCCTGACCTTCTTTCCTCCCTTTTTCCTTGTCCTACCCTTCTCTTCCCCGGATCCCCTAACCAAATGCATATTTAGCTGTGGTTATCATCAATAAAATTGCATTTTGTTGATTTGTTACTGCAAAACCCCTGTGCCTTTGTTGGTTATTTTTGCACCCAAAAATCATTCGTCACCCGTTCATTTCGGGCGGACCACCACAATTCCCCAAGTGTGTGGGTTACTGAAGCAACAGGAAACCAATCTCAGGACTGCAGCTGATCATGGCAAGGGCCACCAAGTCTTGAACTGTGCAGCAACAGAGGACAGTAAAGAGAGATCATAGTAGTGAGATCTCTCTCTCTAACTTTCTTCCTATCTATCTACCTACCTACCTATCTCTCTATCTATCTATTCATGTAACATTTACATAATTGAATCTTCCTGGCTCTGGTCCAAGGCAGTTGGAGGTGCAAAGCTCACCTAAAGCCGCATCCCTTTCAGGAGAGGATTAGAGACATGTTCTCTCGACTGATTCTGAGCAGGCAGAGATGTTTCCCCCTCCAGATCTGGTGGTTTTTTCCCCCAGAGTGGTTTTCCTCCTCAAGTTGTTTTCCTCCTCCTTCTTGTGCCCTGAAGTCCCCAGTTAATTCTTTAAATTTCCACATCTCCTAGAGAGGTGGAACAATTCCATGTTTAGGTGGTGTTTGGTGACTCTGGTCATACGTGCCGTGCATTACATGACGCATGGTTTCCTTCCCTGGCATCCCCAGGCCTGTGTAAGTGCATTCGTGCATGGGGCCTTAGGGGAGTCTCTGTTTCTGCTGGTCAGAATTCTCAGTTGACAAAAGAGGGAGAAGAAACACCTTGGTCCTCCTGCATATACTGAGGTGGCCATAGAGGCTCTGTGACCTCCATCAGAGATCTTTGCACGCATCCTCATCTCTTGAATGACCAGGTTTTCTAACAAGAGTGTGGATGTCAAAAAGGCAGGAAGGCTGGTGCAGGCCTGAAGAGAACTCCAGAAGTTTCACTCACAAGGAGTGAGCTCACCCAGGAAGCCACCTGCAGAGCCACGATGGAGCTGTGGGACAGGGCAGGATGTCAGTCACTATGGAAAGACAAACAGGACATGGCACAAGCAGAGGGAGGCCCTCACCAGACCCTTGAGAAATGCCACACCTTCCCTGTCAGCTGCCTGAGAGGCTCTTGCAGCTTCAGTCCCAGATGGCCCCTGATTGTAGGGCCAGGGTCACTTTGGAATCTGTGCCTCCCCTTGAACAGAGAATGACCCAGCAGAGCAGCAGCACAGTGCTTTGGGAACGTGTGAGCCCAGCAGTCTTTGGGTCTTGGCCCACAAAGGTCATATGGGAAGCTGAAACCCATCTTCTCTTGCTTTCTGTGCAGGTGCTTCTAGAGAGAGAGCAGGAGCAGACTGCTTCATCAGAGATGCCATGCCAGACTCAGGGAGAGCTGTTCCCAGCCCGAAAGCAGGAAGAGCAGCTCGGGCAGCAGGTGGAAGTGCCACAGGAGAAAGGCCAGGTAAGCCTGACTGGCCAGGGCACAGAGGGAAGGGCAGGAAGAAGGGCATAAACCACAGCTCTTGGTTTATGCCCTGAGGAGGCCAGGAATCCCACAGGCACTGGAAGCACAGAGCCTTGGAATCTGCAGAGATCAGCCCTGGGACAGGAGGTTTGCAATGGAGGCAGATGTGGGTAGAAAAGCAGAAAGAAGTGGCTGAATCAATGTGATTTTGAGGCTGCCAATAAAAAAAAAGCTGAGCCTGATGGCAGCTCCCAGTCACTTGCTCTGCTTTTTTGTGTACAGAAGATCAAGGCAGAGCCACAAGCAGAGCTGCCTGAAGCTCAGAGTGACATGGCAGTGAAGGGGAGGAACAAGGAAGACATGAGAGGAATTCAAGAGAAGAATCTCGATCAGCAGAGGGGCGATCAACACAATCAGGTGAGTGAAAGAGTGGCAGCCACTCCTCTCATGAAACATCCTCTCACTTGCTTTTTAGAGAAAGAACATGAAGGAACAGCTTGATGCAGAGCTTCAGATAGCTCACAGTATGGTCAAGGCAAGGCAGAAGCGGCTGGAGGAAGAAATGAAAATCATCAGACAGAAACTTAATCGCTTCCATCAGTCTCTGCAAAAGCAAGTGTATGAAAGAGGGATGCAGTCACTGCAGTCACCAAAGTGGTGTTTTCTGCCCTTCTTGCCTTTCCACTCAGAGCAGCAGCGAGTAGGGTGATGCCTCTGAGTGCCATCCTGCTCTAGTGTGTATCACAGTCACTCTGAAGGACATTCCCTGCTGTGCTGAATCTCAACTGCGGCCTGGACAGTGAAACTTGTCCTTTGGCCTTTGGGCCAGCAGTCATCCAAATTGATTCCTGCTGGCCTGTTCCTGCTCCCCTTGTTTCTGGAGGTGTTTTTACAGCTGAATGTGGTGACCCAGATGGAGAATTGAAACAAGCTGTTGTATCCCCTGTCAATCTGTACTTTCCCTTTCCTCACAGTCGATGACTCCTGGCTGACAGGGACAAGCTGCAGTGTCTGACTGCTTTGTTCTGTTTGACTTGAGCTGCAAGTGCTGACTTCTCACAGGGCAGCCTGCACAGACTTCTGAGAATGTCTGGCAGTGAAGGACCCCAAGTTAGGAGTGAGGCACAGGAACAGTGCCCACCAGAAATGCTCCAGGTCCAGCTCATCATGGGCTCTGAACCTGCTGCTGCAGCAGCATCACCTCGAGGAAGCTCTTCTGTGACACCTGGGAACTCGAGCTCGGGCAGTTTGTTCATCTCCCTGGAACAGCAGACTGAGGAGAAGTACCTGGAGATGCTGGGTACGTCTGAGCTGTTTCTTGTCTCAGGGACAGTGTGCTGTGTGCAGGTGCCAGCAGAGCTGTACCAAATGCTCCTCCTGAGTTTGGTGCCACAGGGCCATTTAGGACTTCCCAGAGGAAGCGCTGTGCTCCGAGGCAGCGAGAGAGCGCTCTGGGTGTTCCTGCTGCCTCTGAGGGCACCTTGGACTGGCTTGGGTTTGCCTGAGCTTCCCTCTCTGCTGAAGGCTGAAGCAGGGATTGTTCTTGCATCAGCAGAAGGCCGTGACCTAGCAAATGATCTAGAAGTGCTGTGTGCTAGTGGCCAAACTGAACAGAATTTTTAGCTTCCTAATTCTCCTTAGACTCTCGAATTCGAACCAGTCATCAGCGCAAAAAAACTTCAGAGAAATGGACTGGCTTTAGAGTTTTGTCTTTTTGATTGGGGATTATTTTTTGGGGGGGGGGGGGGAGGGTGGGGTTGTTTTTGTGCTGTTTATTTTTGGTGAGGTTTTTTTGCTGTGTTTTTCTCCATCCAGAAGGAGCCCTTCTGCCCCACATCTTACTGATGTCATTTTTATGACTTTTACCACTACTACATCTGCAGTTTATTTTCATGACAATTCTATAGTTTTGTCAATAAGAGAATACTATCTTTTTGTCAATAAGAACTAGTTAGAAAGAAGTTCAGGTTAAAGGGCAAATAGAGAGCACGAGGTGTTTTCCATGTGCTCCCAAAGAAAAAATAAGTATCTTCATAACAACTTTTATTTAGTCTTCTAGTTTTATGCTTCTCAAGGTGTGTCCAAGAGACACATCCAAGTGGAAAGATCAGATAAACTGTACTGCAGGCGTTTCTCAGGAGAGAGCCTCCAGCCCAGCCATGGTATATTCCTCAGATTCATGGCATTTTCCATACCCGATTCCCACTCTTTGCCACGACTGTTAAAATCCTACGCATTGGCCCAAGCCCTGCTCAGATCAGTCTCGAGGAAAACACATCAAGTCCCCTGTGATTCTGCAGCACAACCCAATGAATCTGCTTCTTGCCCATAACAGCTGCCAGTGCTGTGCTCTCAGGTAAGACCTGGTAGAGTTGAGAAGAGAGCCCAGTGGATTCTGTGTCTACCATCACCTGTTGGGACAAAAAGGGCACTGATCCACACCTCGGTGGGGCTGATCTCAAAGCCCATCCTGTTGTGTCCTGAATGGGGGCAAAAGCTTGTACGGGGCTCAGGCTGGCTCTGGCTTCTTCCCATCAGTGCCCTTCAGTGCTCATGCTTGGGCTTTGCCAGCCTTGTTGTGGTCGCTGCCCTGCCCCTGGGGGCTGGAGGGACTGCAGAGGCTGGAGCCTCCCTTAGCTGGGAGGGTCCCGCTGCTGCCCGGCTGCTGCAGCACGGAGCTGCCTGAGGCAGCAGCCCCTTATCTGGGCCGGTTTCTGCCTCGCACTGCCTGGACTCACAAGAGGGTCAGCATCTGCTCTGGGCAGCTCTCTGTGTCACAGGGGTGCCTGAGGAGCACTGCTGTCCTCTGTGCCCGTGCCCGCCGTGTCGAGTTGGGAAGATGGGGACGTGTGCGGTTCCGAGAGGGCGAGTGCAATGGGAGCGACTGATCCGCGCTGTCAGGGTGAAGAGAAGCGGCGTGGTTCTTCACGCAGGGCACGGGCAAGGGCGTCTTTGAGCTCAGCCTGC
Source organism: Melozone crissalis (assembly GCF_028551555.1). Classification (NCBI taxonomy): domain Eukaryota; kingdom Metazoa; phylum Chordata; class Aves; order Passeriformes; family Passerellidae; genus Melozone; species Melozone crissalis. The sequence continues at coordinate 11,511,277 of NW_026535783.1, read as the reverse complement.
TCATAAAGGGTGAGGGTCTTGATGCTGAAAGCCCCGTTGCAATTGGTTCTAGCATGAGCTGCTCTGGTTTACAACTGGGAAGGCATTCTTCTGGCAAACTGCTGAAAGCTGGAGAAAATGTCCTCCTCTCCTGGAAATGCACGGCCCTGTGCTTGGTTTCCTGTCAAGAGAACTCTTCAAAGAAATGTACAAAATCAGTCTCTGTGCCAGCCATCTGCACTGCAAGGCTGCCTGTCTTGTTACTGTCATTGTTGCTGTTGATGTTACCCAGCTGACCCCAAAGGGCTCAGAGCCCCCGACAGTGGGGCTGCCTTTTGTATCTCCTGGAAGCTGGGATCTCTGCTAAAAGAGATCTTCCATTTTGTTTCCTTCAGGGAGAATGGTGAACAACATGAAAAATCCCCTTCTGAGATACAAAGACCTGGAATATATTGGCAGCGGGTAAATCCAACTGCTGTTACTCCTGCACAACCATGGGCCAGGTGTTTTTCTGGTGGAATGTCTATCCAGCGTGAAGTCAGGCCAGCTGCAAAGATGTTCCCACACTGGGGATAGATTTTCCCATCTCTCAGTGCTGCTCAGAATTTGTGAGTGGGCGCAGGAGGCACGCTGCAAAGATCTTGCCTGCATCAAAGAACAAGACCTGGAAGGTCTCCTTGTCACTCAAGTGTGGGACAGCTCTGTGTTAATTTTCCTAGCATTTTTTGATGTCTCTAAATTGTCTGGCCACAGTAATGAATGGAGAAGAATCTTGCTTGCCTGAAAGAGTAACCTACTCCTGACAGCTGTGAGATAACAGTTCCCAGGAACATTTCTTTCCCCTGGTTTGCAGAAGGAAAACGCTGTGGTCAGGATAGGAACCACATAGTTAAGAAAGGGAAACCCAAGAGGAAACACCTAATTCCCTGTTGAAGTAGAACCCCAGTGCTTCAGGAACAGGCCCAGTGCCCATGCACTTGAGAGGAAAATGCATCATCGGCCTTCTGGCAGAGCCCTCCTGCATCCTGCAGGTTTTACACGTTTACAGCACAGATCTCCTGTGTGGGCTGGCTTTCAGTGCAAGATCTAAATGGCTTCTCCTTTCTCTGCTTCTCCTTTGTTTCTAGGAGTTTTGGAGATGTTTGTAGAGCACTCAACAATGCCACAGGGAGAGAGGTAAATTTCAACAGCCCCTGCAGACTCTGCTGCTCTTGAGGGGCTTTCCCCTCTGGTCTGAGCTGTGGATGGAGCTTTGGCTAGAGCCCTGCTGAAAAGGCACAAGAAGCACAGACTGGTGCCAGCCTGCAAAATACATTTGGCACTTTGTCCTCCTCAGCTGCCAGAAGGAAGGCACGCAGGGCAGCGCTTCCTTTCAGACAAGGACGCGCTCACTCGCTCTCCATTGCTAAAACAAAGGTGGTGCCTTAGAGCACCTCCCTGCTCTTTGGGGCTACAGCTTCACAGTCCCGAATTCTCGATTCTGGCTGCCAGCAAATCCATCGGAAAGTTACTGGTGGTTCCTTAGCCACCTGCAGTGCTGCACTTGGCAACTGCACATAGGGAGAGATCTGCAAGGTGCCCTAAAAGCCCTAAGCCCTGCCCATAACCCAAGATATATCCACAGAATATTAAGGCATGGATTACTTCTTCTGAATTATAGAAAGAGCAGCAGAGATTGCAGTCAGAGGTTTATGGGTGATAGTTGAGACACAACTGTTACCTAGTGGACAAGGCAAAATGTCAGTGGCCCCACGTGTCCTGTAACTGGCTCGCAAGGCAGCAGAGAAATGGGCTGTTGGAATGTCAGTTCCTAATTACTGCAGTGCCTAATCACCAGGCAGTTTGGCACAGCTCAGCTGTGTCATTGCAAAATCAATCGCTCCAGGTGCATTGTTGTCCGTTGCCACCACTGCTCAAGGTGTCTTCACAGGCAGGGACCTATGTGAATCCTTGGATTTTCCTGAAAGGAAGAAACCCCAGACACAGAAAGCACCATTTCTAGAGCACTGGCAGGGCAAAAATCCCAGCAAGATGAAGACATCACAATCAACAGATGACTGCAACTCTGCGCCACATTTGCCTGGGATGGCCAGGTCCCGCACATGACAATTGGGGAACAGATGTCATGTGGTCTAGGTCTTTCAAGGAACTAGAGGAAACCTCATTGAGCCTGTAAAGCACTGAGCTTGGAAAGTCATGGTTCATTGTTCTTGTTTTGTTTTCTTTTTCTCTTTCCTGTGGACAGCATCCATTCGTAACAACAGCCAAGCCAGCATCCATCCTGGCACCACTCATCAACTCAGTCCAGAAGAAATAAGAGACAAGAACATATCATGTCAAGATGTTATCTCCATAGCCAATTTTAAATAGAATTGTAGAGTTAGATTTTAGAGGAGGATTGTTGAAGAGTTTTGTCAGATAGGGTTATAGAGTAGGATTAATTAAATAAAGTAATTAAAGTTTCTGAAATATCAACTCATTTGGAAGATGATTTGAAAGATCCCCTTCTGACTCTTTCAGCAAAACACAACATTCCCTCCTTAGTTAGCAGTTGCTTTTCTACTGGTGCTAAGACACACTTATGGTTTCTTTTGAATGGTTCAAAAGTGGGGAAGGTTCTTCTTCATTCATCCTACCCAGAGCACACTGCCTTTGGAATACCACCCACTGCCTGGTTTTGGCACAGCTGCAGTATTTCTAGTTGAGGCAGAAAAGGCAGTGGCATTTGCAGGAAAAACCAAAGGAGGAGCGGGGCAGCCCAGACATCCTCCGTGGATTCAGGCCTGCAGCTGTGACTCAAGAGCATTTGGGTTCCTGCCACTTGGATTTGGATCCCTAAATGCAATCTCTTTGGCTGCAGGAGAGGCAGGAACCCAACATGACAGGTCAGAGGCCAATTTCTAGCTGTCACTGCCTGCAGGAAAAGGCTCCACCCTGCAGGACTCCAGCACTCAGCATCCTCAGCCAGACACAGCAAGTGCTGGCAACTCAGAAGCTTGCACCTCTGCCTTGCACTAAAGACAGCACCTCCCACAACGGGCACTTACAGAGTTTTGTGGTGTGACCCCTCCATGGAGCTGGTGGACTCACCACCCCTGCAAGCCTTTGAAAAGAGACTGGGTGGCACTGGGTGCCATGCTTTAGTTGAGGTGTTAGGGCATGGCTTGGACTCGATCATCTTAAAAGTGTCTCTCTTCCAAGCCACTGATTCTGTGATTCTGTTACTGAGGGAGCTTTTCCTGCAGCCCTGGAAAGGCCTGTGGGGGCCCTTGGCCGAGGATGGGGATCAAGGCTCCTGGAAAAGCAGCGAAGGCTCAAGGCAAAGGCCGAGAGGGCAGAGCTGCCTGACCACGGCCCAGAAGCAGCCTCATGTCCTCCTCCTCCACCTGCGCCCTCTGCGCTGCCCTTTGCGGCGCCGGCGGCTCCTCTCGCTGCGGGGCTCCAGGCCGTGCTGGGGGCCGGGCCCCTCGTCTTCGGGAAGCGCCGGAGCCTCGGAGGCGAGCGGCTGCTGCTGTGGCCGGCAGGGGAGAGCTGCGGATGCGGCTGCAGGCACGCCGAGCTGCCGCTATGGCAGGCTCCTGCCGCGGCTCCTGCCTCTCCTCCGGCCTCTGCTCCTGCCCTGTGCGCACAGACACGGCAGAGGGCTGCCCGGCAGCTCCGTGCCGCTCCGCAGCGGGCCCGGCCGGGCTGCTGCTCTCTGCGGCCTCTGCCCGCCGCTGCCTCTGCTGCGGCCGGGCCCACACCGGAGGCAGCACCTTGCGGGCCGGCTCGGAAAAGCCCTGCCCGCAAAGCGCCCGCCACACACTCGGCCTCAGGGCACAGGCTGTCGGAGTCCTCGCAGCTGCGAGCCGGCCCGGGCCGCCTGCCGGCCTCGGCCACAGCTCCCGCCCGTGTCTCCATGGCCGCGGCTGCTCGGCACAGCAGCAGCTCCTCACGGGCCCAGGCTCCTGCCGCTCCAAGCCCGCCCAACCCCGAATTCCAGCCCTGAGAGGCTTGGCGTCCCAATGCATCCCCTGGGGACAACAGAGTCGGCCGCTGAGCTCAGTCTATGGCGACTCCACCAAGTGACCAATGGAAAATTCACCAAATCCTCATCAGAGACAAGAAAAAACTCCCATGGTGCCTGACAGCCTGAAGCAACTGCCAATTACAGGTCATTCCATCCATGTGGGAAAAGAGCCTTTTGCATTAAAGCAGAAAAGAGTTATCTAAATGGAAGCCAGGAGCCAACAACAAATTTATTTGGACTCATGCTTCTTCTGTTGGTTAAAAAGACCAAGAAATTGCAATCTTGCTCTTCTGACACAGCCCTCTGTTCATGATGTGGGATCGTGAGTGCCGATGTGCAGCAGCTGATGCAAGGAACGGGGACGAGGATGCAGCAGGCACAACGCTAAGCTGACAGAGGGATGATCTCTGGCAGTGGCACTGAAGGAGAAGAGTTTGCAGGCAGGACAGAAAATGGCTCTTTATTTCACCTCTTCTTTCAGTGCTGCTAAGAATGCAGCCTGGAGCAAGCTGGGACCACCAGAGCATGGAGCCCTTTCCAGGCAGGGCTGCATCTGCTGAAGGGGCAGAGGGAGCCCAGCAGGAATCAGACACAAAGCAGCAGGGGATTGAGGAGCCCTTGTGGTGGCAGTGAGCAGCCTCGGGCTCTGCTCACTGCTGGTGGCATTTTGTATTGAACCATCTCCAAGGACTTCTGCTGTGCTCTGTATTTTTAAGTGTTACACCCCTTGGGGTTTTTTTGTTGGTTCTGTTTGTTTGTTTTTAGGGGTTTTTTCTGTTTGTTTGTTTTGGGTTTTTTTTTTTTTTTGCTCGTGTCCTGTACCTTTATTTCCCTAAATTTTCCTACCTGTCAGCAGCAGCCCCAGCTCAGAACTGGCTCTAAAATATCAGCAAAGCAGCTGGCAACAACAAGGGGTGGAATCGTGTGGCTCAGGAATACTTATGCCAAAGGCCTGCCAGTGCCTTATGATTTGTCAGAACCTCCTTTTCTGTGCAAAAACTAGGGATTAGTGGACGTTTTTTGCAAGGGCTCCTGAGAAGCAAATGGTATGCTGGGATTCTCATGAGTGTACCCGTTAACTTCATTGCAGCAAAACAGAAAGTAAGGTCAGGGTAGCAGAGCAGCTGGGAGCTGGTCACTCCCTGCAAAGGGCTGGTGTAGGATGTGGGAACACCACATTCCAGGATGGGCCAGAAGGGTAAATGTGCTCAAGGTGCTGCAGGTGAGGTTTGGGTTCACTCAGAGGGCAGTCAGGGCTGGTGAGCACTGAAGATCCAGCTGCAGTCCCCATCCATGTCCCTTTCAGCGCTGGCTTTAGGGTGTCTGCAGCCTGGATCCAGAGCGCCCTGGGAGGCTCCTGTGGCTGCCTTTGCACCCAGGCTGAGGATGCCCAGGAGGCGCTGAGGCCAGCAGTGGGGACCAGGGCTGGGGCTTGTGGCCTGGCAGGTGCAGCTCTGGGGGCTGTGACATGCCAGGGCACGGGTCACTGTCACTGCCCTCCAGAGCCCTGGCTAGCTCTGTGATGTTCCACGGACAATGGCAAGAATGAAGAACAGGTTAGGTTGGGATTTTGCTTGAGCCAGAACCTCTAGGCCAGCTGCCCAGCAGTAGAGACCCCTGGAGGACCCAGTGAAGGAGGCAGAGACAGCTCTTCTGCAGTGTAAAGTGCAGCTAATTTATCAAGAGAGGCGGGGGAAAGGTTGGCAGGAAAAATTCCCCAAAAGGAAACAGAGGTTAAAAAAAACCCCAGCAGTCTTCTGCACAGGCTTTTAAAGTCTTTCAAAACGGGAGGGGGGGGGGGGGGGGTGTGGACACCATATAGTAACCAATAAGTGACTCTCGGGGTGTGGTTTTGAGGGCTACAACAAATCAGAACAAGGGGAGGAGAGAGGCTTGGGATAGGGATTGGATCTTGGGGTGAGGGACAGGGAACTTTCTGGAACAAAGGGTAGGCTTTGGGCTGATGGATGGGCCCAAGGGGCTGGGTTGTCTTGACAGACAGGGAAAAATCCGGTGAGGAGGGAGGGGATTTCTTGAGGGACACTTGGGTAGGAGGGCATAACACAGGGGAGAAACAAACTGCAATAAATCGGGGAACACTTGAACATACCGCAAGCGAACAGATCATTTGACTCGGAAACTAATGCACTGCAACACAGAAATTCAGGGTTTCAGCAGCCGAGAGGTGGCACGATTGGAACCCGCAGCAGCTGGTGAAAGCCATCTCTGTCCTTCAGGTTCCTGCTGTGTGGGAAGGTGCTGCGAGTTGTGGTGGCTGCACTCCCCCTTTGCTGGGAGGATGATCTGTACCAGGGGAGAGCAGAAAGCTGCCGTGGTGAGCAGAACATGCTCAGAGCATTCCAGTTCAGAGAATGGCACTGCCCCTGAAGGGCAAAACGCTTGAAAGCATAGAATTCTGTGCAGAACCGTTGCACAGATTTTCTCTTCTAGAACATGCCCATTTTTGTATTCTGTAGATGAATACCCTGGGTTTTATAGAATGCATGGGGTTTTTTCTAACGTTTTTTGGGGGAACTCTCAAGTTTATTTCTATTTGCATTTTACATTCAGCATGTAAACAGATTTTTTTTTCTTTTTTAAATACTTGGGGAAAAAATAACTAAGCATTTTTTAATCCTTTGGGATATTGGTAATAATATCCTTAGAAAGCAAAACTTGTTGAACATGTGTGAAAACACAGAGAGGGGGAAAATAGCATAAAAGTCTTTTAGAACAGGGCGTGTACGAAGGAGTGCAGAACTGAGTAATTCCTCCAAGGGTAGAATTAGCAAGATATATCACCAAGAATACCTGCCAAGATACTTCCTTAAATCGAGGGAAAAGTGACCTGCAGCCATACGAAGTACAGCCAAAGCAAATGAAAACCTTTGGAAAAGAAGAAATTTTGCCAGTGAGATCAGTCTGTCTGGATAACTGAGGGATGCCCATCAACCTTGCACTGCATTCCTCAATATTTGCAATGTCTTTTCTCCCAATTTCTGTGAAGTGAATAGGCTGCAGTTGTTTAACCATTAATTTAAGCTCATTGGGGAATTACCAAGCACCATGTATGTTCTTTTGCAGCTGAGCAGGACTTGAATTTCCCAAGTCTTCTACAAAGCAGAAGGGAACCACACAGCTGCTTGTGCTAATGTTAATGAAGGGTTTCATGAAAGCAGGTGAATGAGAGCATTGCATTATAGAACTTCCACATTCAAGAAAACAGGAGTCCACTTAGAATAAAACCTATAAGGCTAGCATAACATCAGAACAGGATGAAATGAAATTACTAGAAAGGAAGTGATGCATTAGAAATGAAGTGTATCATTTCTGATACATTTGCATGCATTTGCAAGCTAAACCAGAAAAAGAAGGGCAGAGATAATAAAGAATGAAGATTTTAAAATTGCACTGTGCAGAAGAGACATACGGACCACCAGTGTGAACACAGCTGGGAGATTCATCTTGGAGATGGATTAGAGTGGAACCCATTCACTGAATGTTTCTGGTGCACATGAGTGCAAAGACTGAGGAAAAAAGGAGAAAGTTTAGTTTCTGACAGCTATTTAGATTCCTGGAAGCATTGTGTAGAGATGTAAAAATCTAAAGCCTCAGAGAATCTGAACCTAAAACATCCCCAAATGGATTGATCAGGTATGATGGGCACATCTCTGCTCTTTTCAGAGTCAATGAAATTGACAATGAGTGTCTGGAAATTAGGAATGCGTGCCCAGATTTTATCTCAGTTACTTTAAGAACACCTTAAAAAGGCACTTCAGGAACTGAACTATGAAGTTCTTCACCCTGCTCTATTTACTTTACATTTGAATACAGACTGGTAGAAGGAGAGATCTGGCTTTAATTTCTCCCCAAATCACCTGTTGCACTCTCAGGTTACCAGTAGATATAAAATTCAGCTAATCAGTCTCTCTATCCATGAATATTCCACTAGTGAACTGACATGTAGAAATATCCTTTTTCCCTTGGTACCTTCCTAAATGGTGCCCTAATGAACAGGAGACTTGCATAAATCTCACATAAAATCACCAAAATTGCTGAAATTAACACTCAATTCCACGATCAAAGCTTCTGAGAAAAGGCTTGACAGGATCACTGAAGAAAGTCAAACTTGGGAGAGAAACATCCATTTTAGCACTGATCAAGGGGAAAGAAACAGAAATGCTGTATAAATTCCAAGTGGAAGGTAAGGAGAAAGAAAGGCAGCACAGGAAGCACAAGCGCCCATCAGATGACCTGTGGAAGGTGACTTTGTGCCCCAGCACTGTTAGAGGACGTTCCCTGTCGTTGGTGCAAGCAGCCGGAGACATAAATACTGATTGATTTGGGGGCCACAGTCTTGGTAAATGCAGAGGTGGTTCAATAACGTGACATGAGGGAGTTCCCTCAGAGCAACTGAGATGCCTGAAAGAAGTGAACAGCTCACCACAGCCCGGCCCGCTCAGCTGCTTTTCCTTCTGATCCTCCTGGGTTGGCTCTGACATTTCCTCTTCCCTGATGGAAGTGCAGCTGCTGCCAAGGGAAACGTCCCCATACTCACTCAGTGTTCCCTTTGCTTGCCGGATGCCCCACCTGCTGTCGCTGTCCAGGAGAGCTGCTCTGCACGGGAGGAGGAGCCCGAGGGAGAGGCTTTGAAGATGGGGCAGCTGTGGTCCCTCTGCTTGGAGCTCTGTTTAAAGATACACGGACTTGCATGTGGACAGGGATAAGTATATGGATTTGTACATATGTAGCCTGCTATTTGTACAGGCCTATTTCTGTACATATGGTATCAGATTTATGAATGTACTGTGTATCTATGTACGTATAGATACCTGCATACATACAGGTTTGCAGTTGCATCTTTGTGTGTATATGTATCCAGTTCAGTATGTGTATTGTACATGTACGGAAATCTAATCTTTGTTTAGATTACCGTATGTATACAGTTGTGTAGGTATCTATTTCTATTGATGTATTGATGTAGTTTTGGTCTTTTAAAATAGCTATATTAGTATTTGTTTTCGTATATATGTATTTTTATATTTTTTTAGATGTGCATTGATGTATTTCTATATCTATTATATTTACATATATATCCAGATATATTGCTGTATATTTGTATTGATGCAGTTGTACAGATATTTAGATTGGTACTGCTGTTTGTCTATTTATAGATAGGGTTTTTTTATGTATCTGATTCTTGAATGTAATAGGTAACATTTAATCTGTATTCACATCTGTATATTGTAGTGGTTATTTATGTATTCAGTTCTATTTAAATGCGTCTGGAGTGGTATAGTAGTGGAATTCTATTTGTAGAGTACTTGGTATTACAGGGAAATACTGATATTTTCATATTTGCATATGGGCTGTATGTTTGCCATAATATGCAATAAACTAAGTTGTTAATTTTCCCTTGATGTCTGTGTATAGTGAGTGTTTGTAGAGGTTTGCAATAAATTAGTTTTTGTTACCAGAAGTTGTTATTTGTATGTTTTTAAATAGCGTGGTGTAACAAATACATAAATTACCTTTTAAAAATTTAACAAATATTTGTATAGTTCTGTTTTGTCAGCGCTGCTGTAGTAATTGGTAAGAAATGCCATTTGTCAAGTGAGATGGATGTGTTGTAATTTGTGCTACCCAAAGCCATGGGTAGATGTAAATGCTGGAGGATTTTGGCCATGCAAATCTCCAGCCATGCCCAGCACGTGCCCCCCCTGCACTCAGGCATGGCAAGGGAAGCGCAGATTTGGGCTGGCAGCAGAGCCCCACGTTGGCTCAGAACTCGCTGCAAAGGCCTGCTGGCTGAGAAAAAGATCAGGGATACATTTTATATATTCTATTTAGTACAGTACATATACTAAAATATATATTATGTGGTGTATTGTAGAAATCCTTAAAATCAGAGGGTTTTGGGAAAGCTGCTCCTCAGTGAAGAGGATTTCTAGGCTAGAGGAATATAAAAATAAAAAGAAGACCATGGACAGTGCCATTGCCAGAGGCCCAGGCTGTTCAAAGGAGGAATGGATCGTCCCCTTCGCCGTCTGTAGCTGATATCCCTGTCAGTAATAAGTAGCAACTCCGGGGGCAACGAGATGGGAAACCATCTCTCTAAACCAGATTGGGGCATCTTTTACCAGCTTGAGGCAATTTTAAAGGGTAAAGGACGTTCAGACATCTCAAAACGTGAACTAAAAGACTTACTAATCTGGGTAAAAGTGAATACTCAAAATACAGACTTGAAGTCTGATTTTACCTTTGATTTCTGGGACCAGATAAAGTGGAAAATTCACAATCTAGTCTCTCTCAAAAAAGAAGAGTCTTTGGTCAACCTTATGCCTGTCTCCACAGCTTTAATGGAGAGCTTTGATCAGAATGATTGTAACAGAGACTTTCTCAAACATCAGAACAGAACACCTTGCTCTGAGACTTGAATTCTGAGTGGTGCTGGACCTTCATCCTCCTCTGGGAGGATCTTGGATTTTGTTCAGGGTGTCCTGGCACGTCCAGGGTTTCTCCAGGCAGTGTGCACAGCACCCCGAAGCCCGGAAAAGGGGAATCAGATCAGCTTCCAGCTTTGGTCGTGTTCTCTGCTTTTTCCAGGATTCCCTGAGTCACTGACGCTGCAACCAGGCATCATCCCAACTCCTCCAGGAAATCATCCACCTCCAGAATTCTCAGAAAAATGCTTGGGATTTTTCTTGCATTCCAAGAGTTTAGGGGGATCATGGGATGTGTTCAGTGGACGCTGGGAATTAAACGGGTCCAGGAGATTAATGTTTGGGGAAGCTTTGCAAAAGAGGAGCTGCTGTTTCTGTGCTCTGCTGCTCTTCTGAAAAAGATGCGGCCGGATCTTATTCTGAAGTTGTGCAGGTGGGGTCAGCCAAGGGGGGCTCTGGACCCGCTCTGCCTGGCCGAGGGGCTGCAGGGTCGGCCCTGTCACTGTTTGCCCTTCCCAGGAAGTCACCCCTCGGATCGGGCTCAGGCTGGCAGTTTGCTTTGGAGCTCTGTGGACTCTTTTCATATAGATTCCTCTGCCAAAACTTTCCGGGACATTCACCCCTTTTGGCTCCCCAGCCTTCAGTTACAGCAGGTGGGGGGGCTTTGGATTTGGCTCTGCCTGCAGGGGAGCGGGCAGGGGAGAGGACAGAGGTGGCAGGGGGCAGGCAGGGCTTGAGCAGGGCAGGGATGGCTCTGCCCAGAGAGGTGGATGGCGTGGAGGTGGGAGAGCTCAGGAAAGTTGCTGTGGAGGCACAGACAGTTCATTCAGAAGCCTTGAAGCCTGTCTCATTGCCTACTGGGGTCGAGGGGGAAGGCATGCTGAGATTGCTCTTGGACCTGAGAGTTTTCCAGCTGTATCCCTGCGGGCAGGGATATCGTGTGGAACCTGTCACAGTTCATTTGAAAGTGTCGCAAATACAAAGTCAGGATGTGCAGCTGGAGAGCAGCCCGATTTGTAGGAATCGAAAAAATCCAATTCAGTGAATCCAGACATGAGTTAGCAGGCTCTGCCTTTCTTCCTCTCACCAAGAACTTGGAGCTCTCCTCCCCAGCCCTTCCTGGCAGGGCTCCCAGGAAAGTTGCTGCGGCGACACTACTGCCAAGTGACACCGTCTGGGGGCTATTTACAGACTACGAAGGAGACGGGGCTGCTATGGAAAGAGTTTCGAGCTGTTTATTTTTGCGCATTGCTCTCATTACATGATTATGCCAATGGGAAGATGCTAGCAGCTCACAATCAAGGCAGCAGGCCAAAAAAAGTAATGTTACAACATACTTTATAAGCTTCTTGACCAATCACACAAAGCAAAAGCATATTGACAGCAGTTCTATCTAATCACCAGAAGCACACATAGCTTTGGCTAAAACAATGCTTGCTCATTTGGAATACAATACCTGTTTTTAAGACACAAGGCAAAAAGCTCCATTCTTAAGCTTCAACCTTCCTAATATCTTGCTAGATAAACTTTCTGCAGCTTAGAGAGCTATTCAGACAGCATTAACACACAGGTTTATTGTTCAATTTGCCCTTGCTTTTTCTACAGTTTAAATAATTTTTCTGCTGACCTATCTCATGACTTTTACTTTAGCTCTACGCACAATTCTGCGGTATCTGAGGCCTGCCTTTTGCAGCTTTCCAAAATCCTCTAATTTTATGGATTCCCACAATTCCTCCTCTATGTTCACCTCAAAAGAAACCTTCATAATTGTGTCATTTATTACTTGCATTTCGTATCAATACTATAATATTTTTGCTTATTATCTGCTTAAAGCATGTTCTTGCTGGCACTAAGCATTGCTGTATTACAACACAGGAATTTAATGCTGTGAAGGTCCAGTCAGTGGAAAGGGCATAAATTATGCCTGACAATAATTACAAGTCATTGTTCAAAAATCTCTTGTTGATTCCAGGGTCTTAACTCAAAAACTTCTTCCATTTCTATTCCTTCATCCACCATCTCTGTGAGATTTAACAAATTCCCTGTGAATCCATTTCCTACCTCTCTCTCTTGTATGATAAAAACTTCTTGGACAGTTTTGTTCATCATTCGTTGCACACACTATAGTATGCAAGGTATTACTATTAATATCACTACCAAAACACCCAATACATGGAGACCTATCTTGCAAAGTTCCCTTAGCCAAGGTGCAAAGCTCTATTCTTGGAACAAATCATCTAACCAGGGCCCACCATCTTCTTTAATTTGGGCTGTCAAATCTTTCAATTTTTGTATGCTTTTGTGGATAGATTCAGAATGATCAGCCAGGTTCATACAATACAATCTTTGAAATTCATTACAACCATGTCCTTGTGCCAGTGAAAGAAAATCAATTGCTGCTCTGTTTTGAAGGGTAGCATGTCTAACACTATTAACATCGGTCAACATGTCACTGATTGCAGTGGATGTGCCATTAGTTTGTTTACTCAGCCAACATCCAATCCAATCTAATTGTTTCAATGCAATTGCTGAAGCTGATTGGGTAAAAAGAAACCTGCTGAAACCCTTTTCACAGCCTTCAAAGGCATGAAATCACTTCTACAGTTCTCATCATAATGACGAGAACTTGGAGCTTTTTGGCAGAGTTCATAGGACAGCTGATTGCTGTGACAACACTACCTGTTCTTCTTGATCAGATACTTCTCATCAAGAGTGTTGAAAGGGAAAAACAAAACACAGTATAAATCAGCAATAAACCTTCCATTGCAACTACCTAATTAGTCTAATATTATTCAAAATTTAGAAAAAATTTGGATTCAAATAAAGACTTCCTTGCATTACCTGTAAGATATGCTCGTAATGATACAAATCCAAAATACAAAACTCTTTCTCACCATGGTATCAAAGAACTTAGAGGAAGCAAAAATATCATTATAATTTTACCTATCAGCCTCCAACTGTAACACAGGTGCTAACAGCTTGCAGTAAGCTCACTTCTCCAAAACATCTTGCTAATATGCAAGTCAGTGCTTTTGGAAAGCAGCTTGCAGGTTCTTAAAAAAAGTTAGGAAAAACATTTGGACATAATTTGGGAAAGGCTTTGGGAGAAAATTTGGGACAAAAAATGGAAAAGCTTGAAAAGGCCTTGAAGCACACACAAACATTTTCTAAAACTCTGTTGGTACTGTACACTTGGATTGTGATTAAAAGGCTTGTGGCTTTGCTTGTGGTAAAGCAGGACACATGAGAAGAGATTGTCCTACAACAACAATCAAACCTAAACCACTTTCTATTTGCCCTCAGTGTAGGAAAGGGAAGCATCTTGGTAAGTACTGTCGTTCTCAATTTGACATCGATGGCAAAGCTTTGTTGTTAAACTCAAAAAAGAGCGCAGATTATCACCGCACCTGGACACAAGTAGTGACCTCCTTACAGTCAATTACCCAGTCAAATGGCATTGGTACCTCAGTCATTTATCCCTCAGTCATCCATCCCTCAATGGTGTCAGGTCAATACCCTCATGGACAAGGTTTGAATTGGCCTCCTCAGAATTGATACGCCTTTTAAATAATTTCTGTTATGAAAGTATTTCTACTGCAATTATCAGGTTTTTTCAGCAAAGACAAGAGCTTTTGATTTTAGGCAAAGCTAGCAACAAAATTTTCAGACTTTCAATCCTTCCAGCTGTTGTTTCAATAAATTGTAACAATAAGCTAATATATTTCTCTCCTGCATTTAATGTTCCTATAGTGACTCCACCAAAAGCACCTATAGCTATTGCATTTCTTTTGCCCATGAGTACAGCCAAGCAAAACAATTTTCCAGAGAATTCAGTGATGTCTGTGCCATTTTTAACCTCAGGTCCTGAGGTCTTTTGGGTGCAATGTTTGGACCTCAACCAAGCAAAATTGACTTGCTGCGTAACTCACTGTGGTAAAACAATTTACATTACAGGCATGCCGGATACTGGTGCAGATGTCACTGTAATTTCTCACATGTTTTGTCCCAGAGATTGGGATTTAGTAGCTCCTGCAGGTTCCCTCACAGGGACTGGAGGTGCTACTGTATGTTGGCAAAGTGCATCCATGATTAACATTACAGGTCCTGAAGTAGAGACAGCAATGGTGCGTCCTTTTCTTGTTCAGAAGCTTCTCACCGTCTGGGGGAGAAACGTCCTGTCCCAATGGGGAGCAGAACTGGAGGTGGGCCTGTGGTGGAAACCACGTCAAAACCTGCCACTTGAAAGCTGAACTGGAAAACTGATCCTCCTATATGGATTGATCAATGGCATTTACAAACAAAATATAAAACATGTTGTAGTGTGTTATTAAGTTTTTGTATTACTCCCCCATTTTATGTATGGTTTCCCCCTGATTAAATGTAAGATGGTTCTGCCCTCCCCAGTTTCCCGCCATAGCCCTACTGTCTGTTAAGTTGCTATGGTAACCCCTGCCCTTGGACTGTGTCACTCAGCTAAGTTATATAATTTCTCCTCCCATTTATGCCCTTATTTGTGGACTTTCTCTCCTCCCTGGGCCCAGTCAATCACCCCCAACTCCTCCCAACTTTCCAGAATCTTCTTCTCTCTGGGGGTTGTGGTTGGCTGTGGTCCCGGGGCCCCTCCTTTACTTTGTATTTATTGGTTTCCCCTTTCTGTCAATTATGTCAAGTTCATCCCCCTATCCTCCGTGATTGGTTCCATGTAAACCCCTCCTTGATACACCCACTCCCTTTATAATCTTGTGTCACCCCCATTTCTTGGTCTCTCCCTGGGGATCTCCCTTCGGTTCCACCTCTGTTCCTGCTGCCTGGTTGCCATCTCGGATGATTCATTAAACCGAAGTTTACCCCACTGAGAGTCCAGCTCCTTATTGCACAGCTGCACAGGCGGTGAGTCCGGTTCGTACTGCGAGCGCAACCCGTGGCCCTCAGACGCCAGGGGGCTCGCACTGGATTGCAGCAGGGTGTCGGCCTGCCCACTGCTAGCCGGACGCTGACCATCTTAGGCCAAATACACCCCAGCCACAAAAATAGCCTTAAAAGGTTAGTAAAGGAGCAATTACAAGATGGTCACATCACACCCACAATGAGTCCCTGGAATTCACCAGTATTTGTAATCCACATGAAGACATTGGATTCCTGGAGGTTGTTTCATGACCTGAACATCAATGAAGTGACTGAAGACATGGGACTTCTTCAATCTGGACTTCCTTCTTTATCAACGATCCCAAAACACTGGCACCTCATTGTCATTGATTTAAAGAATTGCATTTTCCACATCCCACTTCATCCCGATGACACTCCAAGATTTGCCTTTTCAGTTCCAGTCATCAATCAAAGAGAATCCATGCAGAGATAGCACTGGAAAACGTTGCCTCTAGAAATGAAGAATTTGCCTATAACTTGACAATATTTTGTAGCACAAATTTTGTCTCCGGTTCGACAGAAATATCCAAGATCCATGATTTCACACTACAAGGATGATTTCCTAATCGCAGCTCTAACGAAGCCAGAGATAGAGCAAGCTTGTCCTAGTGTTGTTACTGAAATCCAAAATGCTGGACTTAAAATTTCTATACCCAAAATTTGAGAAGTTCCACCCTGGAAGTATCTGGGATGGAAGATGACTGAAAAAACTATTACACTGCAGAAGATACAGCTCCGCACCTGTGTCAACACCCTGCAAGATTTACAACAGCTTCTAGGAGAAATCAGTTGGGTCAGACCTGGTTTGGGAATCACCAATGATGAATTGGGTCCACTTTTTAATTTGTTGAGAGGAAGCTGTGGCATCGACTCTCCGGAACTCTAATACCTGAAGCTCGTGCAGCGCATGACGAGGTCATGGAGGCTCTCCAAAGACAACAAGCTCATCGCTGTATTCCAGAAAAGCCATTCTTTTCTGCAATTTTAGGAGGAAAGATGCAACTTTGTTCTGTCATTTTTCAATCAGACCCTTCAGAGAGAGATCCTTTGCTCGTAATAGAATGGGGTTTTCTTCCCTCAAGGTTTCCAAAGACTATTTTTACAGTCTTAGAGAGGATAACAAAAATTCTGATTAAGGCCAGAACAAGGTTATTAAGTTTAGCAGGTGAAGAATTTGCAGTTCTCTATTTACCACTGAAAACAATTATCTTGATTGGGCAATGCAAAATTCTGCAAATTCTGATGATTTGCATCGAGAGTTATTAAATTTTGCAGATATTGCTTCTGTTCATTACCCGGCTCACAAATTATTGCAGGCAAAATTCAGTTTTAGAGAGAAACCTTTGTTAAGTAAAGAACCTTTAAACATAATAACTCTCTTCACTGATGGGATCTGGCAGAAGCCACAAATCAGTCATTACTTGGTTGAACCAAACCAAGTTCCCAACTAAAACCTGGGAATCAGATATTCAAATAGTAGAGGGATCTGCTCAGATGGTTGAGCTTGCTGCTGTGGTTCAGGCTTCTCAGTTCTTCCCACAACCTTTTAATTTATTCACACATTCTGCCTTTGTTGCTAATGTGGTTAAAAGAATAGAAGGATCAGTTCTAAAGAATCCTAGTAATGACACATGGTATCATTGGCTTTCAAGGCTTTTTACAACTTTACAATAACAAACTAATCCACAGTTTGTTTCTCACATTAGTGCTCATTCTTCGCTTCCTGGATTTTTAGTGGAAGGAAACGCAAGAGCGGACAAACTGACAGTGCTTATTTCAAACACTTTGCCAAACATTTTGGAACAAGCAAAACTGAGTCATGCCTTTTTTCACCAAAACGCACAACCAGCTGTGCGAATGTTTCAAATTTCAAAAAGTCAATGTAAAGCTATCATTAGTACTTGCCCTGACTGTCAGCTTGTGCAGCCTCCTGTTTCTAGAAAGAGTTGTTCAACCCACGGGGTTTGCAAAGCCTGCACTTATGGCAAATGGATGTCACTAAATAGCCTTCCTTTGGTATTTTTACCAATACTCATGTTTCAGTGGACACATTCTCTGGTGGAGTTTTTGCTTCTCTTTACACAGGGGAAGCAGGTAATCATGCCTGTCAACATTATTAGCAGAGCTTTTGCTTCACTGGGTGTGCCCCAAGAAGAAAAAACTGACAATGATCCCACATATGTTTCTCAAAAATTGGCCACATTTTAAAAGATTGGTGAGGACACATCAGACATTAAAACGCATTCTTGATCAAGAGAGGGGGGAGTGGAGGTCACACCACAGATGAGGTTAAACAAAGCTTTGCATGTTTTAATTTCTTAAACAGCTCTGTTGCAGAACCTGATCCACCGATTTCTAGGCATTTTTACAATAACACACAGGCAAAACTGAAAGGAAATCCCCGTGTTTTAATTAGAAAGCCTGGGACAGCACCAATTGAAGGTCCTGTCTGATTAATCACTTTGGACAAAGGGTATGCTTCTGTCTCTACAGGTGCAGGAATTAAGTGGGTCCCAGCAAAAAACGTCAAACCATATCGCACCCCAGGACAGTTGACGAGTCCAAGACCGTAGAAGCAAGTACGCAGACGTGAGCCAAACAGAGGGATCACGGGTCACACCTGACGTTCCTTGTGCATCGGTGGAACCTGCAAACTCTGATTTTATGTGGTTTATAAATGTGTCACTTGTTGGTTTCATAGAGCTCTATTGGAGAAAGCGTAGGTTTTCTTTGGTTAATTTTTATTAAAGGTCAAAAGTAATGTTTTTGAATTGAGAAGGATATGGGAGGAGCTTTAGCCAACAATTAGCTCACAAAAAGGATGCTGCAAAATCAAATGTTACTACAGTGTTAGTTTTGGTTGCTTCTCATAGTGCAGAGTTTTAGTCGATTTGTAGTGTAGATTTGTCTGTGGAACAACCAAAACCAAATATCTGGGTGACCTTAGCCAAGGCAGCAGGCTCGGATACCATGTGTTTGTCTAATTCGGAACAGAAAAGCCTTTCTCAACCTGACTAGTCAGTGTGCCAGTAAAGAATTTGCCCTTGGTCAAAAAGCAATTCAATAGTAAGACTGATAAAATTGACAATGGGAGGAGCCCTGTATAGGCTTGTAACATCTGGGGAAAAGAATTTCCCAAAGCAGTACCTGAAACCCCAAGAATTAGAAATCCTTGGTCCTTTAACAATGGATTTTTGCCTTACATTTACAGCTAATGATTGGCAAGAAAGTGATCCTCCAAAGTACAATGTTACTCCCTATTATTTTGTATACAGAAACTCAAGGTTTTCGTGTAATTATTAAGAATGTAGGGAGGTGCTTTCTAAAGCTGGCCAATATCCATGACAATTACCAAAAGGATGTTGGTTCACCTGTGTAGATAGGCCCTGGCAGGGCATCCCATCATGCCCTGAAGGTGGCCCATGTAGCAATGGGAGGCTCACTGTAATTGCGCCTACTGCCAAAGCGGTCATTAAGAAAAAGCACAGGGGAACAAGATCTGGTCGTCATTATCGTGAAAACTGTAGAAGTGATTTCACGCCTTGGAAGGCTGCAAAAAGGGTTTCAGCAGGTTTGTTTTTACCCCAGCTGGCTTCAGCAATGGCATTGAAACAATTAGATCGGGTTGCATGTTGGCTGAGTAAACAAACTAATGGCACATCCACTGCAATCCGTGACATGTTGACCGATGTTAATAGTGTTAGACATGCAACCCTTCCAAACAGAGCAGCAATTGATTTTCTTTTACTGGCACAAGGACATGGTTGTGTGGAATTTGAAGGATTGTGTTGCATGAACTGGTCTGATCACTCTGAATCCATCCTCAAAAGCATACAAAAGCTGAAAGATTTGACAGCCCAAATTAAAGAGGATGGTGGGTCCTGGTCAGATAATTTGTTCCGAGGATGGAGGTTTGCACCTTGGCTAAGGGGACCTTGTAGAATAGGTCTCCATATGTTGGGTGTTTTGGCAGTGATACTGGTAGTAATACCTTGCATACGTCGGTGTGTGTGACAAATGATGGGCAAAACTATCAAAGAAGTTTTTATCACACAAGAGAGAGAGGTAGGAAATGGATTCACAGAGAATTCTCAAAATCACACACAGATTGTGGATGAAGGTATAGACGTGGAGGAAGGTTTTGAATTAAGACCTTAGAACAGGTGAGACTTTTTTGGAACAATGACTTGTAATTGCTATCAGACATGACTTTTGCCCTTTGAACTGACTGGACTTTCACAGCATTAAAATTGCTGTGTTGGAATATAGCAAGGCTTAATGTGAGCAAAAAGGATGCTTTAAGCAAGTAAGAAGCAGGTATGCTGCAGTAAAGCTATGAAATGCAATGTAGGTAATAAACAACACGGTTACAAAGGCTTCTATTTACCCGAACCGTGAGGGGGAATTGTGGGAATCCTTCAAATCAGAGGGTTCTGGGAAAGCTGCAAAAGGCACGTCTCAGAGAAAGCAGAACTGCAGTTAGAGCTAAGCAGTAGATTTGTCAGCAGAAAAGTTATAGAAGAAGTAGAAAAGTAAGGACAAATAGAATAATGGTTTTGTCTGTTACTGTAGAATCCAGGACATTCATATGTCTGAGATGTAACACAACAGAACTCTCTTTGGTCATCAGCAAACAGCTTCGTTTATTGCCTTCAGCACCCATAGCCCATTTAGCCCATTCCAAACTCCCAGGCCGAGACATCTCATTGGTCTATCTCTGTGCCCCCAGACTCTGAACCAATGCAATGTCTGCAGCTTAGGAGAGCTCCCACTGCCTGGGAACTTCTGTCAGTCAGTCCAGAGGCTGCTCCGTGGAGCTGAGCTGGGCTGCTCATTCTAACTTGATTGATACTGGCGCACCAGTGTGTTAACGCTTGGCTGGAATGACTCCCTGAGCTACAGAAAAGTATCTCTAGCAAGATATTAGGAACTTCTAAGCCTAATAATTGTTTTATTTGCCCAATTATCCCATCAAAAAAAAAAAAAAACAAACCAGACAATATTTAAGGTAGCAGTAATTTTAATTGAATAAATTAGAAAACATATAAATAAGGGATATTTTGGTTCAAATAATAGCACATAAGCAAAAGACACCACGGGGTACGGAAGGCAGAGTTCTTGACCCTTGCCACTTCACGTACAAGCTTGCCAAGTGAAAATCACCCCTTATATGCCATATGTCAATACCATATCCTCCTATTTTCGGTTCATCACATTGCTGTCTCCGCCTTCCTGACCACCTTTACCACACATGCGCCACCACTCGGTTTGGTGGTCGCACAAGTCTTCGGGGGTCGTCACTGATGAAGGCCCTGTAGTCTTCTTCGTTGTCCTTTAATTCACCTTTGGGTTACACATGCGCATCAAGTCAGTATATAGCCAGTACAGCCAATGTAAGCCAAGACTAACGTATCATTCCATCTACATATCAAGGCAATAAATCCCTTAGAATTAGCATTTGTTGGGACCGAACCAGGTTCTTGCTCATTTTTATCACCTGTATCTTCAGCTTCTTTCCTGTGGTCCTTGAGAACAGCTGCTGGGAAGGGGGGTGGAGCCCCTTCTCTCCCTCTCTTCTTTGGCATTACAACTTTTTAACTATTTTTTATTCTCAAATATTAATTACTCTATCAATATCAATTACTGTTTCAAATTTTATCAGCACGAATGATACCTATTTATCACAATAATGGAGCTCTGCGCATTGTGTTTTAAGGCTTACAAGCAGGTATAGTGTTTGAAAGAAGCAAGCAGTGTTTTAACAAAAGCTACGTGTGCTTATAGTGGTTGCACAGAACTACTGTCAATATGCTTTTGCTTTGTGTGAGTGGTCAAAAAACTTTTCAAGTAAGTTGTACCATTAAGTTCATTGCCTCCAGCCAGGGATGTGAGCTGCTGGCATATTCCCACTGTAACAACCATGTCATGAGACTGATGCTGGAAAACAAACAGCTCGAGGCGCGTTCCTCAGCAGTCCCGTCCGTTTCGTGATTCGTACAGAGACCCGCGGCCAGCAATACTCAGCTGAGGACCAGAAGAGACCGGAATAGCCCGGGCACTGCAGCTCCACTGCAAGGCATCCGGCAGCCTTGAGGGTACAAAGCGAGGGAAAAGCCGAGATAGGAGGGAGAACCCAGGAGACAGGGGACAACCTGTGAACGGGAGGAGATCCGGAGTAGAGTGGAGAGGGCCTGGGAAAGCGGGGAAAGACATGAGAGAAGAGAGCCCGGTGGGGGGAGTCCAGGAGCGGAGGCTCCTGCAGGCGGACTGGGAACGCGGAGAGCCCGGAATCACGGAGTCCTGCAGCCGGGCCGAGAACGGACGCGGGTCAGTGCGGTTCGGGAGAGCGCGGCTGCGGGGCTGGCTCCGGAGGCGGAGGCGCGTGGAAAGCGCTGCTCGGCAGCCCCGGCGGCGCTGAGAGCACAGCCCTGCCCGGGGAGGCAGCGCCACGGGCGCCGCTCGGCTTCCCAGCCCGGCCACGGCACCGCTCGGCTTCGCCGCCGGATCCGCGGCAGCTCGGAGCATCGCTCCCTGCCCGGGCCCGAGGCTCACCTGCGCCAGGTGCACCAGAGCTTCGCCTCTGCCTTGACAACCCAGAGCGAGCAGTGCCCGGCAGGGACTGCAGATCCCCATTGGTGGCAGAGAAAGAAGAGCAAGGAATCTTCCATGGGAGAACCTAGGCAATAGGATGGGGTGTCACTGTCCAATGTGTTCAGATGCACTCAGAATGGTACTATTGCTCTTGCCTCAGAACATGGAAAAGAAGTGGGCAGGCACAAATCAGCAGCTGGTTGCAATATCCAGGGATCAGTTATCAGAAGAAAATGCTACGCAACTGCTGGAATGCTTAATGGATGACTGATTACCCTTTGCCAAGTAATCTGGACTTGTTATGGGCAGCATACTTATGTCTCAAAAATAACTCTAGAGATATTCTTAAGAAAATTTTGAAGAAAGGCTCATACACCCACATTTTAATGCAGTTGCTGTGGGTTTCATAAATGAAATCTGCTTTTATGTGTCGATGTTCCTAAAGATATGTGGGGGTTTTTTTTCACACATGCATGCTAAATTTGAGAATCTAAGGTAAGGTCTTTTTATAGGGGATATGGAAGAGACAGGTCTTCAGCCAGCAATATGTCAGTGAGAGACAGCTGAGCGATGATTACTGAGAAGAAGAACAGGCCTGCAATAGAGGTGTGAGCTGCATTGCACAGCGCTTGCTGTGGGCCAGAGAGCACAAAGCAGGCTGGCCTGGTGGGCCTGAATATTTCTGCCAAACAGTCTGCATCTCACACCTTTGCTCGGGCTCAGTGCAGAAATGCAGGACTGCAGGCGCTTCCTCCCAGAGCTGCGTGAGGCGCTGGCTCCTGCAGATGGGCCCTGCCAAGCTGTCCCTGCCTCACGCTGGCCTCGCTTCCCCTGGCACAAGAGCCGGGCCTGAAGGAGGCTGCCCTGTGCTCCAGCCTGCCGAGCAGCCCGGCTCCCTGCCCCGGTGCCCAGAGTGCTGCACACACTGCTGACCTTTGCCAGGAGTTGCAGGGCAGCCGGCAGAAGAGGAGGAATCCTCAGGCAGCCCAGCGGCCCTCGGCTGCCCTTGGCCTTTCTCTGCTGCTGGGCACACTCCTGACAGCCAATGCCTCCAGGCTGGGCTGTGTCCAGCATGGCTGCGCTTCCTCTCGGCAGCTGCCAGCTGCCACCGGGGCTCTGAGAGTGGAGGATTCACCCGCTGCCAGGAACAGGCACCCAGGGCCTGGCTGCTGCCTCTTGCAGCTCCAAGGGCCTCCTTCCAGCCTGCCTTTGCAGGGGCTCAGCCTGCTCCGGCCTCTGCCGGGGCTCTGCTGGGGCTCCACCCCAGGCAAGGCCGGGCCCACTCTCACCTCCCAGGCGCTGACAGCTCTGCACCACAGGAGACCTTCCCGAGCACCCTCTCTAATCTTTCTGCTTTCTCAGTTTAGCAAGGCTCTCCTCCAGCCAAAGAGATTATTGCATTTCGGGATACAAATCCAAGTGGCAGGAGCCCCAGTGCTCTCCAGTCACAGCTGAAGGCCTGCATCTGCACAGGGTGTTTGGGCTGCCTCATTCTTCTTTTGGTTTTGCCTTCAAATGCCATTGCCCTTTCTGCCTTTAAATAGAAAAACCAAAGCTGTCCAAAAACAGACCAGTGGGCCAGATTCCAAAGGCAGTGTGGTCTGTAGAGGATGAATGAAAAACATCCTTTTTCCTGACTTGCACACCATTCCAAAAACACCGTGTCACTTTCCACCTTTAAGAAACAACAGATAATTCAGAAGAAATTCTTGAGCGTATTCGCAGAGTGAGAAGGAAGGGAATCTTCAAGGTGAGTTGTGGTTTCAGAAACTGTATTCATTTCCAATCCTACTCTGCAGTCCTATTAGACAATCCTACTCGAATCCTAATCCTAATCCTAATCCTAATCCTAATCCTAATCCTAATCCTAATCCTAACCTACAATCCTACTCTAAACTGGTGGACGAATAAATGGTCCTGATGTGGTTGTCACGTTGTTCTCTTCCTCCTCTTCTTCACTGAAACAATCAGCGGCACCAGGCTGGACGCAGGCTCAGCAAATGTTACAAATGGATGCTGCCAAAAAGGGAAAAAAAACAAATCAACAAAAAATAATGGACCATGACTTTCCAAGCTCAGTGCTTCACAGGATTCCTCTGGCTTATAGAAGGATGCAGGAAGAGGACCAATGGGACCATCTACACCTCCATCTTTATGTGCAGGACTTTGCCATCAGAGGCAAATGTGGCCCAGAATCCCACTCATCCATTTATCCAGGTGTCTTCATCTTGCTAGGATTTTTGCCTTGCCAGTGCTTTAGAAATGGTGCTTTCTGTCCTTGGAGTTTCTTCTTTTCAGGAATCTCTAAAGCCTCACACTGGTCCCTCTCTTTGAAAGACAGGCACTGTGCTGATTCCCACAGGGAGACAGAGCAGTGTCTACCTTTCCATGGCCTGCCCCTCGTGTGCTGGATGGCTCCTTCCTTCCCAGCAGGGCCAGCTCAGTGGCACTGGGCCCTGCAGTTCCCTCTCTGCCACACAACCCGGCAGTAACCCTGGCACAGTTCCCGTCTGCTTGAGCGTGCCAGGCAGCAGATGGGGCTGGGACAAGTCCCTCCCAGCTGTACCTGTTTGCGTGGCAGAAACCTCTAAGGGTGGGCTGTGGGGCACAAACCA
This sequence comes from Melozone crissalis, assembly GCF_028551555.1. Lineage (NCBI taxonomy): Eukaryota > Metazoa > Chordata > Aves > Passeriformes > Passerellidae > Melozone > Melozone crissalis. Next base: position 11,486,714 of record NW_026535783.1, on the reverse strand, counting down.
GGGCCCCTCAGAGACTCACAGTGAGCCCCCCAAGACTCCTCCTGGCCACAGCCAAATCTCTGACCCCTAGGCTGGGACTGGCTTCCTTGGGTTCCTGCACCACCATTTCATGTCTCTGTACTCTGCATTGCTCTACTTCAATTCTTTTGCCATTACATAAAATTGAACACCCCACCAAATGACAAAAGAGGGAGACTGAAACAGCCAGAGGAGCTCCATGACTCAGGAAATGCAGAGAGAGGTGGAGTTACTCAGTTTTGTGAAGAACGGGCCCCCGGGAGACTTTATTGCCACTTTCCAGGACTTCAAAGTGGCTTTGAAGAAAGTGAGTGACATCTTTTATAACAGGGCCAGTTACAATAGGATGTGGGTGAATATTTTGAAACACAAATAGGATCTAATCAGAACTTGTTTAGTCGGAGCATGGTGCGACCCTCGCACAGGTTGCCCCAAGAGCTTGTAGGTGCCCCATCCCTGCAACCATTCTAGCTCCAGTGCGAAAGGGCTCTGAGCAACCTGATCTCTTTAAAGATGTCCCTGCTCATTGCAGGTCACTTGCACCAGAGGACCTTTACAGGGCCCTGCCAGCCCACCCCAGTCTAGGATTCCTCACCATTTTAATTTCAAGAGCACCAAATATGGAGGTGAGGAGGAAGGGGGCTCATGTGATGCCTTGGACTTGAGTGGAGGAGGAGCCCATCCCTCCGAGCCTGTTTCACCTGCAGCCCCTTCACATTTTACCTGCAGGAGCTCCCTGGCAGACCAGCGCTGCTCCTCGTCTCTCTGCAGGCAGCAGCTCAGGAAGTCACGCAGGCAAGGCGAGAATCGGTTGGGCTGCTGCAGCCGTGGGGTCCCTACTGTGGCTATCAGTTGCGTAGCCTGGAGAAAAAGGAGACACCAGGCTCCACTTGCTGCTTTCACATCTCTAAGTGCTCTCCCACCTCCCTTAGTTTAACCTCTGTTCTTCAGTGGCAGTTTCTGCCCTGGCAGAGACCCAGAGATGATTTTCCTTTACCAACCAAACACCCAAACCCTGATGCAGCCACAGCTTTTCCACCATCCCGCAGATCTTGCCTTGGCAGCTGATTTCATTGACTGACCTAGTTAGTGGGAACTACATCAGCAAAAGAACATGTGCTTCCCTAAGGATTCACACCAGCTTGAGAGGCTTTTTGGAAGAGGGACTGTGCTATACAAACTAATTTCAAGGGTTAGTACATGAAAGGCATGTCTGCAGTGCTTGTTGGTCCTTTAAGCGCACGTGCCCTAGAACAAAACTCATCATACTTTTTGTGCTTTTCTTGAAAACAATGGTAATTGGAAGGAAAGAAAGGGAATCCATCAATCCCCAGGTAAGAAAATCAACATTTGCAATCTCATCTTCAACAGAGACACATTTAGATGCCTGCACAAATGTATTGGGATGAAAATTCCTGCTTGGGCACAAAGGAGCCACCTGCAGCTCTGTCTCTCAGCAGTCTGAAAATTGCAGGTTCCCATTTTGCAGCAAAAGAAAAATTGTCATGGTCAGAAGAAGGAGAGGTGCCATCCCTATGGCCACCCTCTGCTCACTTGGCTGCTCAAGTCAATGCATTAATGGTAGGCCCATGCCAGAAAGAGCCAGGAAACAAAGGGGAGGCTTTGGCAGCCTGTCCGCATCACCAGGCTCTGGCTTGGTGACACAGAGAATGTGCCTTTGGCTAGGAGAGAAACACGGTGACTGAGTGTTTCAGCAGCACTGTACAAGAAGCAGATGAGACTCAGTGGTCTTTACACTCTCATGCCCAGGTTTCAGGCATGTTTCCCAGTGAGAAGAAACTGTACAGGGAGTTAGGCTCATCTCTAAAGACCACAGTTTTAGAAACTTTGTTGGGTTTGTGTTGCCTTCCTTCCTTTCTGGAAAGATAACAGCAGTTGTCAGATGCTTCTTTTCTGCTATTAAGGCCATCTCCACAGCCAAAGGACTGGAAGCACTTAAAAGGCAAAGCAAAGTGTTGCCTGAGAATAGAGTTTGTTTGGAGTTTGTTTGCATGTGGTAAGGCTTGAGTTCCCCCACTGCTGCAACCACAACTACAGCAGATGCTGATCTGTTGCAGGCACATTTTTAGGAGGGGTCCTGGTGGAAGCAGTTCAGGCAGATGGCAATGGGCTTTTGTCCAATGGCACGCAGGACAACGGACAGGTGAGAAAGAGAGTGGGATCAGTGAGTATTTGCTCCTTACCGTGATGGGACTTTGGTTCCAGTAGGGAGGTTCTTGCTCCATCATTTCAATCCCCACAATTCCAAAAGACCATATGTCCACTTTGGGACCATATGGTTGACCTGTCAGCACTTCGGGCGCCAGCCACCAAGGAGTCCCGACTACCGAGCACCGTCTGCTCTGCTGAGGGCTGAGCTGAGTAGAGAGGCCAAAATCACCTGAGGAGAAAGCAAAACACTGTTTTTATTTGAATTCTGTGCAATGAGAAAAGCAAGCCAAAGAATTCCCCAGTAGAAGTGTTTGAAAATGTGCTGTTGAATCTCCTGGCATTGGCGACTTTTAAACTCCCCCCATTTTTTACACTGTCTCCAGTAGTGTCTTTTGTTCTTTGGAAGCTTTAGACTTGTAACTCCCTCCCTCGGGAAGGGACACACACAGAGCAAGGCCACTCTTGACTGCTTGTTCCTTCTCCTATCTCTGTGCACGTTGCAACTGTGCCCTCAGCTCACAGCGGGTGTCCCTGCGCTGCCACCAGCACCATTTTTGGGGAGCTGGCTGTCACTCCAAGCAGCCCCACCCCCACATCCCTGGAATGCTGCTCCTGACCAAGAATACACTGACCCAGCTTGACAGAACCATCGGTTTTGAGAAGGATGTTATCACTCTTCACATCTCTATGGATCACATGGTTTGTGTGAAGAAAATACAGTCCTTGCAGGCACTGAGAGAGAAAACAGAAAGAGGAGGGCAAAAATGAGTGATGTGATTTCATCCCACAAGAAAGGCAACAAAGAATCTAAAAGATTCCCTCTCCAGGGGAATGGGCAGTAATGGCAGAACACAGTGCCACTGAGAGGAAGAGCTTGCTGCTCCAACACTTGCAGAGCAGGACCTTTCTGAGGAAAGGCATGTCAGCTTCTGAAAGAGCAACAGCCAGGATGCAAACCAGCCAGGATGACTGCTGCTGCAGTGCATGTGCTCAGAAGCAAAGAGCCTTTTGGCTGCACTCCTGTCCTTGTATGCTGAGGCCTGAGAGATACGAGTCTCTGTCTTTTTTCTTTGCTGATCATTTCCATTCCTGCCACCAGCACCTTTGCTTTCACAGGCAAGGAATGCAGTGAAGACAGACTCCAGGCAAACATTTAGAGAGGCAAGGTGGAGAACAGCAAATAAAAGGACATGAGCCAGAGCGAGAATACAACAGCAGGAGAGAAGAGTACTGGCACTGAGTACAGGGAGTGCAGGGGCACTGGCGGGCCTTTCACTTGAGATGCTTTTACTTGCCCATAGCATAGCAGCAACACAGAACCAAAGCTTGGCACAGGAAATCACTGCCGGTCTGAGCCCCTGTTTCCCAGACAATCCTGCCCAAGCCCTTGGAAACACAGATGGGATTGCTGACCTCGCGACTGATGGCTGCTGCCTCATCTTCATACAGGGAGGTCGTGCTGAGGATATCGTTCAGGGTGCCTCCGTCCATGTACTCCAGCACTAGCCAGAGTTCCTCACCCACAAGGTAGCTGAAAGAAGGAAACAAGGCCCTGGAGATGAGCATGCATGGCTACGTTGATTTTTGCTTCCAGGTTTCTTATTTCCAGATGCCTTTGTGACAAGGACACAATCATAGCAACAGACATTCCCTCTTGGCTGTGCATTGTTTGCAATCTGTGCAGTCTCAAGGAGAAAGGCACAGCTGTGAAAAAGGAGATGTCTTAGATGGCTAACAAGTGAAAAATGCAGTTTAGAAACAGCCCAGATAAAAAACCTGTCAGGCATGGTGTTTCTGGAAAGAAGCACCTAGTCTTCCTGGCATGCCCAGCAATGGCAAAGAGTGGCAACAATCCAAGGGAAATCCATTTTAGGACGGTTCATCAGCACTTCAGAAACTTGAAAAAATCAATCCTAAATAAATGTGGAGGCAGTAAACTTCGAGGCTGATGACTAAGGAAGATACAGCTGATCCAGGTATTGAAGAATTTTGGAATAATTTTCAAACTAGGTGTGCCAGGGAAGATTCATGCAGACAGGATGCACTCTCTTCTCATCCATTGGAGATGAGTAGAGAGATAGGAATAAATAAAAATTAACAGCTCTACTTTCTGCCACTGACCAAAGTGGGTTTTTAACCTCTCATGTTTGCTGTATGTAAATGCACACATGGGATAAGACCATAACCACTCACCTGTCTAAATAATTCACAACATTGGGACTCCTGTACCTCTTCATGATTTGGATTTCATTAACGCTTCGTTCCATCCTCCTCGGTCCTTGAATATCTATTTTCTTTATGGCCACCTAAAATGACATTGAAAATCAGTAACTTGAGCAGTTGGTGGCAGGAGACAACAATGCACATGGAGCAAGTGATTTTGCAATGACACAGCTGAGCTGTGCCAAACTGCCTGGTGATTAGGCACTGCAGTAATTAGGAGCTGACATTCCAACAGCCCATTTCTCTGCTGCCTTGAGAGCTAGTTACAGGACACATGGGGCCACTGACATTTTGCCTTGTCCACTTGGTTACAGTTGTGTCTCAACTATCACCCACAGACGTCTGACCACAATCTCTGCTGCTCTTTCTAGGATTCACAAGAAGTAATCAATACCTTAATATTCTGTGGATACATCTTGGGCTATGGGCAGGGCTTAGGGCTTTTAGGGCACCTTGCAGATCTCTCCCTATGTGCAGTTGCCAAGTGCAGCACTGCAGGTGGCTAAGGAACTACCAGTAACTTTCCGATGGATTTGCTGGCAGCCAGAATCGAGAATTCAGGACTTTGAAGCTGTAACCCCAAAGAGCAGGGAGGTGCTCTAAGGCACCACCTTTGTTTTAGCAATGGAGAGCGAGTGAGCGCGTCCTTGTCTGAAAGGAAGCGCTGCCCTGCGTGCCTTCCTTCCGGCAGCTGAGGAGGACAAAGTGCCAAATGTATTTTGCAGGCTGGCACCAGTCTGTGCTTCTTGTGCCTTTTCAGCATGGCTCAAGCCAAAGCTCCAGCCCCAGCTCACACCAGAGGGGAAAGCCCCTCAAGAGCAGCAGAGTCTGCAGGGGCTGTTGATATTTACCTCTCCTCCTGAGGCAGTGTCGAGTGCTTTAAACACCTCTCCAAAACTCCTAGAAACAAAAGAGAAGCAGAGAAAGGAGAAGCCATTTAGATCTTGCAGTGAAAGCCAGCACACACAGGAGATCTGTGCTGTAAATGCCTAAAACCTGCAGGACACTGGAAGCATGGAGATGTCCTTGACAATGCCTTCTGAGCACACTTAGAAATTCTGATCAGCACTGACAATCTAAGCCCAGTGCCTGAACACATTTGCAGCTTGTCTGACTTCACGCCTGATACCTATTCCACCAGCAAAACACTTGATGCATAGTTATGTAAAATTAGCATTGCTTGGACTCACCCACTGCCAATATTTTCCAGTTCAATGTATTTGATGATGGGATTTTCCATCTTCACCATTCTCCCTGAGGGAAACAAAATGCAAGATGTTCACTTTAAAGCAGAGATCCCACCTTCTCAGAGATACAAAAGGCAGCCCCACTGTCGGGGGCTCTGAGACCTCCCTTGGTTAGCCAGCTCTGAGCTGGCTAACAACAACAGGAACAGGTACTGGAACAACAAGAAAAGAACAGCACATCCACAGCACAAGTCTGCCTGGCACAGAGACTGATTTTTTGTATCATTTGAAGTGAGAGACCTCTTGACAGCAGAGGAATCTCCTCTCAGAGGAGACTGAGACCAGAAGAGAATACCTACCAAGGCAAGTAAGTTTGTCATCTAGAAACATTAAGGAGAGCTGGAACTAACAGTGCCTTTGTTTTCTTGGGAATAAAGACTGGAAGATTTAGAAAAGGTTTCCTACTTGCTAAGATTAAATGCACGTGGACATCCAGAATCAATTGCTCTGAACAGATGTCAAGTTCAGAACAGGAGGAATATTGCCAAGTGTTCCCATCTTTTCCACCTTGCAGCACTTTGCCAGAAGAATGCCTCGGTGTTTGTAAACCAGAGCAGCTCATGCTAGAACCAATCATGACGGGGCTTTAAGCATCAGGACCCGCACCATTTATGAGCAGGCTGAGCTGGAAGACGCCCTTGTCCGTGCCCTGCGTGAAGAACCACGCCGCTTCTCTTCACCCTGACAGCGCGGATCTGTCGCTCCCATTGCACTCGCCCTCTCGGCACCGCACACCTCCCCATCTTCCCAACTCGGCACAGCGGGCATGGGCACAGAAGACAGCAGTGCTCCTCAGGCACCCCTGTGACACAGAGAGCTGCCCAGAGCAGATTCTGACCCTCTTGTGAGTCCAGGCTGTGCGAGGCAGAAGCCGGCCCAGAGAAGGGGCTGCTGCCTCAGGCAGCTCTGTGCTGCAGCAGCCGGGCAGCAGCGGGACCCTCCCAGCTAAGGGAGGCTCCAGCCTCTGCAGTCCCTCCAGCCCCCAGGGGCAGGGCAGCGACCACAACAAGGCTGGCAAAGCCCAAGCATGAGCACTGAAGGGCACTGATGGGAAGATGCCAGAGTGAGCCTGAGCCCCGTACAAGCTTTTGCCCCCATTCAGGACACAACAGGATGGGCTTTGAGATCAGCCCCACCGAGGTGTGGATCAGTGCCCTTTTTGTCCCAACAGGTGATGGTAGACACAGAATCCACTGGGCTCTCTTCTCAACTCTACCAGGTCTTATCTGAGAGCACAGCACTGGCAGTTATTGCGGGGAAGAAGCAGATTCATTGGGTTGTGCTGCAGAATCACAAAGGGCTTGATTTGTTCTCCTAGAGACTGATCTCAGCAGGGCTTCTACCAGTGGCTAGAACTAAGGCAGTCACAGTCATCTGCTGATGCAGAAACAATTCCTCCTTCTGCCTTCAGCAGAGAGGGAAGCCCAGGACAACTCTAGCCAGTCTAAGCTGCCCTCAGAGGCAGCAGGAACACCCAGAGCTCTCTCTTGCTGCCTTGGAGCAAAGCCAGCACTTCTGTGACACTGAAGTGAGGAGAACCCTTTGGTACAGCTCTTCTGACATGTGCACACAATACACTGTCCCTCAGATAAGAAAGATAGCAGACGTACTGTGTTGCTCCAGGGAGTCACCCGCCATCTCAAGTTGCTGAGCAGCAGCTGGGTCAGCACGGGAGGTGAACCAAGTGCTCAGGCTCCACGTCTTTGGCTGGGGAGCAAAGGCTCCTTGGGACGGCTCTGCTGCAGCAGCTTCAGTGTCAGAGTTGGTGTAGATCTGAGAGAAGAAATGAGTTGATGTCAGGAAGGTGTGGCAGAGATTGCCCTGAAATGCAAGAGAGATTGCCATTTGAAATGCAAGCCCTTAGGAAGCTGCTGTCAGCCACATGCAGAGCTCTTCAACTGGATTGCTTTGGATGTCCACTTGTGAAACCAAATGCTCAAAACCAAAGGCTGGTTTTACTCAAGTTCATAGCCACTTTCTTGTTCTAAAGGATGACTGCAGCAACAACCGCTCCACTTCCTCCCAAAGACTCCTTTCCCCCTCCTAGGTCTGCAGATATATTTGCAGCTCCTCATTCTAATGTTCTACCTCCTGCCAGGAAATTCTCTTTTTCTGCACCTTCCTTGGGACGTGCTTATCCTGCAGCATCTCTGGATGGTACAGTTCCTGGGCCTCATGCCAGCTTCGGGGCTCTTGGTTGCCCGTCATTTGCTGGAACTCGCTGCAGGCTGCCAGGTAGGATGGGGAACCTTCCACCTGAAGTCAAACAGAACAAAGCAGTCAGAGACTACAGCTTGTCCCCGTCAGCCAGGAGTCATCAACTGGGAAGAAAGTAAAAGATGGGAGCAGATTCACAAGGGATACAGACAGCTTGTAGCTCGTATTCCAAATCTATATGAGTGACCATGTTCACCTGCAAAAACACCTCAAGAAACAAGGTCACCTGGAAGAAGCCAGCAGGAGTTCATTGGGATGACTGCTGGCTAAATGGCCAAGGGAGTAATGCCACTGTCTAGAGCATCAGCTGAGATTCAGCAGAGCAGGAAGTGTCCTTGAGAGCAGCTCTGACAGAGGCCTCATCAGGATGGCACTCAGAGGCAACACCCCACCCCCCTGCTGCTCTGCACTGCAAAGGCAAGGAGGGCAGAAACCACCCCTTGGGTGACTGCAGTGCCTATTGATATTTCACTCGCTTTTCTAGAGCCTTTTGCTCCTCAAGGAGGCAATTAATTTTCTCTTTGATGATTTTAATTTTTTTGTCTGGCCTCTTCTTCCTTGCCTTGATCATAGCCTCAGTTTCCTGCAGCTGTGCCGGCACCTGTTTGTCCATGTTCTGTAAACAACAATGGAAAGGACTCTCTTTCATGAGTGGAGTGGCTGTCATTCTTTCATTCACCTGTTTTAGTTGACTGTCCCTCTGCATAGGGAGATTCTTCTCCTCTTGGATGTCTTCATTCCCCCTCTTCACTGCCATGTCACTCTGAGCTTCGGGCAGCTCTGCTTGTGGTTCTACCTGGATGTTCTGTGCACACAAATGCAGAGCAAGTGACTGGGAGCTGCCATTAGACTCAGGTTTTCCCTCTTTTAGCCTCAAAATCACATTGATTCATCCACTTTCTTCTGCTTCCCTACCCACATCTGCTTCCAGTGTAACCCTCCTGTCCCAGGGCTGATCTCTTCAGATTCCAAGGCTCTGTGCTTCCAGTGCCTGTGGGTTTCCTGGCCTCCTCAGTCCCAAGAGCTGCTGTTTATGCCCTTCTTCCTGCCCTTCCCTCTGTGCCCTGGCCAGTCAGGCTTACCTGGCCTTTCTCCTGTGGCACTTCCACCTGCTCCCCGAGCTGCTCTTCCTGCTCTTGGGCTGGGAACAGCTCTCCCTGAGTCTGGCATGGCATCTCTGATGAAGCACTCTGCTCCTGCTCTCTCTCTAGAAGCACCTGCACAGAAAGCAAGAGAAGATGGGTTTCAGCTTCCCATATGACCTTTGTGGGCCAAGACTCCAAGACTGCTGGGCTCCCACGTTCCCAAAGCACTGTGCTGCTGCTCTGCTGGGTCATTCTCTGTTCAAGGGAAGGCACAGACTCCAAAGTGGCCCTGGCCCTACAATCAGGGGCCATCTGGGACTGAAGCTGCAAGAGCCTCTCAGGCAGCTGACAGGGAAGGTGTGGCATTTCTCAAGGGTCTGGTGAGGGCCTCCCTCTGCTTCTACCATGTCCTGTTTGTCTCTCCTGAAGGGATGGATTTAGGTGAGCATTGCATCTTCCACTGCTTTGGAGCAGAGCCAGGAAGATTCAAATAGATAGATAGATAGACAGATCTCACTTTTAAAATCTCTCTTTACTGTAGTGTGGGATTTAAAGTTTTTCAACGGAGAGAGATATAGATCTCTCTCCTAGGTTTTTTTTTAACGAAAGTTAGCGAGAAACTTAGAGAAGAAGAGAAAACAATTATTATCTCTACTTGCTGTTCTTGTTGTTTAGTACATGAAGAATGTGTATAGTGATTGTTTACTGAAAGTGATTTGTTAATTGCATTTTAGGGATAGTTGTTTAGATTGATTAGCTAATTAGATAAAAGACTGTGTGGAGACAGTCACTACTTTTTCTTTAGTATCTTTTTAGTATAGTATTTCTTTAGTATAGTTTTAACATAGTACTAGTGTAATATAACGTAGTTTAATAAAGCATTTGTTTAAACTTCTAAATCATAGACTCAAAGCACATTTTTGGCCACGTGGGGGTCACCCTGAATCAATACTGTTCTTTCTGTCTCTACAAACATCAACACTCGGTTGCAGTGCCCCAGTCAGCAGCCATCCTGATCTTGCTCTCCTGTTGCCTCAGTAACTCACACTCTTGGGGAATCTGGAACATGTGGGTCCTTATGGAATGCAATCAGACCCAGAGCACTGCACTGGGAACTGCACTCTTTGTGCATCTGTGCTCGGGCAAGTTCTTCTCTTGCACTTGACCACACTGATGGTGCTAAAGTGGCTGGAATCAGAAATGCAGCCCAGCCCTTCCCAGCTCCTCTAATCTCTGAGGGCCAGCTGGAATGCAAGGGCATTGATTTCCTGCTCAATTCCCAAACACAACACACACTGATTTCCTGGGCTGCCAAAAGACACAGGAGCCGTTGACTTGAAAATGATGGGCAAGCCCTACTGGCCGGTCTGGCACCAGAGCAGCTCGTTCTGCACCAACATCCCTGCCCCAAACGATGTGTTCTTGTGCAAAAATACTGCATTATCCAGAACAGCTTCCTTGAAAATTGAAATTCTAGCAGAATTTCTGCCAGTGCTCTAAAAGGGCAGGAAAGATTGAGAAAAAGATCCCTTGCTCCCTGGAGAAGGAGAAATTGCACCAGGGTTCTCTTTCTATCAAACAAACAAATCAACAAAATATGAAAGTGTTACCCACACCAGTGTCTAAAGCACCTGGATGCAGTGAGGGGATGTCTGGAAGGGAAACAGGCCTTGCGCTGAGCTTTGGATCTATGGATCTAAGGCAGCGATTTATGGAAGTCCACCTGAAGGTGCCTCATGAGCCCCCCCATTGTCCAGGCTAAAGCTCCCTCAGCACCTCCTCCCTGGCCTTGTGCTGCACCCCCTTGCCCAGCTCCCCTGTCCTTCTGTGCACACACTGCAGCCCCTCCATGACTTTCTGCTTCCCAGGGCCCACAAGTGCACACAGCACTCCAGCTGTGGCCGCAGCGCTGCCCAGCACAGGGCCACGCTCACTGCCCTGCTCCTGCTGCCCCACTGCCGCTGGCACAGGCCACCATGCCCTTGGCCTTCTTGACCCCCTGGCCACACGCTGCCTCATCTTCAGCTGCTCAAGGCCACCAGCCCGGCATCCTTTTTTCCCACGCAGCTCCCCAGCCACAAAGGTGCCTATTTGACTTCAGATACAGCAGGCACCATTGCAAGATGGCCTTCCTGTTCTAACACCTCATGTTCCAAGTATATATCTGCCACTGCCCCTTCTCACCAGCGAGGGCTCCTTGTTGAGCTCCACGTGGCCTCTGAGCTCCGGGTGCAGCCTGTCCCCGCACTCACTCAGCAGGTGCCTGGACTCAACCGACAGGGCGCTGGCACCCTGCTTGCTCAAGTGCAGACCCTGCAGGGCTGTGACAGCCTCCGGCCTGCCCTCAGCCACTGCCCTGACAGAGTCCGCTGCACGCTCCAGGGAGGCTGAGGTGACATCAGCCTCTGCCTGCAGCTCGGCCGTGCCTTCGGTCGTTGCGGCGCTGGTGTTTCTGCGCCCAAGGCCCAGGAACCTCCACAGTATCTGCAACAGAAAGAAGGGCAGGAAGAGAGGGACGTTCCGTGGCCTGCTCCAAGCGCGGCGCTGGGCTGAGCAGTGCCAGCAGGCCCAGCACAGGTGGGGATGGCCGCAGGTACCTGTGCTGGTCTGTGGAAGCAGCCGCGAGTGGGGTCCCGCTCCAGTGTCCCATCCTTGCCCGCATCTGGCAAAGAGCAAATGCAGCCAGAGCTGAGGGGCTGCGGGAGAGGCCGGAGAACACGGCCTAGCCCTGTACGGCCCAGGCAGGGACAGCCCCCGGGTACCCAAAGGACCAGAGCACGGCCAGCAGGGGCAGCCCCAGCCCTTCTTACATCCTGTCTGTGGGGACATCCATAGGGGCAGGGATGGGATGGGGCAAGGGCGGCCACAGGCACCAGCCCAGCGGCCCGGCCCTGCCACTCACCGTCCTGCACTGGCTGCAACTTCTCCGGCTCTGCAGGCTGCTGTGCTGGGGAGGCTGCAGGCCCTTTCTTTTTCTTGCCCCGAAGCACCCTGAACAGCCTGAGCACTCTGCCTGCCATTCCGCTTTTTGGCCTCTAGGGCACCTTTGAGCCAGATGACTTGGAAAAGCTCTGATTTAGGAAGTCCTGCAGTCTGGCCACAAGGCCAGCCGCAGGAGAAATGCCTTGGAAACGCTGTGGGTCAGTGACGAAAGAGCTGGCTGTGTGGGGCTCCTCACAGCACAGCTCTGGCACGTCCTCTCCTCTCACGTGCACCGAGCACTGTGGCGTTGCTTCGTCACCGCCAGCAGCCACTTCACCACATGTCACAAAGGGCCCTGTTCCATTCCGTTCCATGGTAACCGTGCTGTGCCTTTTCAGCAAGGGCCCTTGGACACACTGCCAAGTTCTCTGGGGCTACCCCAGCCCTGCCCCAAATGCCTCTGATTGGAACAAATCCAGTGCCCCAAGTGTCTAAGACATCCTGGGACACACCAAGCCCAGCCAAGTGCTCAGGGGAGGACTCTCCACGGTGCCAGGCCAGCACAGCCCAGCTCACTGCTGGCTCTGGAGCAGAGCAGCTTCCAGCAAGCACAGGGCAAACACATCTTGCCAAGAGTTAAAACTCACCAGATAGGGGAGGTGACATGAATATGTGCATCAAGGCCTTTGAATTCACAGCTCCCCAAGACAGCTTTGGGGCACTTGGCTGGACAGACAGGATCCGGCTCAGACCTGTGCTCAAAGGCGGGCAAGAAACCCTGCCGCAGGTGCTTGGCTTGGTCTCTGCAGGCCCAGGCAGATGCCAAAGCTGCTCTTCACATCCTTCCCCTGCCCCTCAGCCAAGTGCGAGGACTGAAGGAAACACAGGAAGTCAAATGGAGACACTTGCACCTGTCTCATTGAGGGCTCCTGGGGAAGCAGTTTCCTTGGCAATCAAGCCCCTCTCTTCCAAGGGCACTCCCCAAATGTGTACATTTCCTGGGCGACACCAACCCACCCTTAAGTGCGGGGTGTAGAGGTTCATGGGCATCACACCATAACCAATATGATCCAGTGAAGCTAAATTTATTATTCCTAAAAAGACTCTATTTATAATAAATCTCTACTGTCAACGCCTCTCTAGCTAATATATGATTGGTTAATCCTAGCTGTTCACACCTCTAAAATAGAATGCTGATTGGATTATCTAAGTTTTCATGCATCTTGCTGGGGTTGTATGGCCCCCCCATGGCTCACTTTCCCAAGCTTGCTGACAAACTTGCTGAGTCCTGATGACTCTTCTTCTTGCGTCTTCTTCAAGGATATACCGACCCCATTTCTGAATATGTCCATAATTCATTCTTTGTGAACGTGTTCATTCTCCATTATTACAAGCAGGCTGGATTGTGCATCGGATGAATACGGCCGTTGTCTTGCAAAAACTCCTCCACCTGCAAAATATCTTCAACAGTTCCCCGCTTTTGTTTTTGCACAAGCCAGACTGATTTAAAAGCACAGTCAATTTCTTTTTGCTCACAGCGTAGTAAGCAAAGCACTATTAGCAGAAATGAAAAAAGAATGAAATACAAAGCCAATAATATGTAAGATTATTTATTCATTACATAGCCAAGAATACCTAATACCAAAGCATACTAAGTCTTTGAGCCAGCCTCTTATTTCCCAGGATTTTAGCCACTCATCCAAAGAATTCTAAACAACTGTCAGATTTATCATCTTCTCCTTAAGCAATGACACTTTCTTGTCCATAGATTCAGAGCGCTCAGAGAGATTCATGCAACACATCCCTTCAAAATCTTCACACCCATCTCTCTGTGCTAGCAACAAAAACACTATTGCAGCCCTATCCTGTAATACAGCGTGGCGTATGCTACCTACATCAGTGGTAAGCTCATTCAGTATTGCAGATGTAATGTTAATTGGTTGGTCTGTCCAACAAGCCAATTGTTTGAATTGTGTAAGGGCCTGTGATGAAGCTACTCCTGGTGTAAAAAGTGATGCCAGTATAACCAAAGGCATATTCTACAATTCTACATTATCCTTACAGTCTGAGCCTAATAGATGCACACTACGTTTTGGACATTGGAATTTGTGCCTGATGTCAAGCATCTGTTGAATGCTAGAGGCAAACAGTGTCAATTTCCCAAAATAGCACAGTCCTTCTCATGTCTCTTTCTCAGGAACCGCAGGCTAAGTTTAATCTCCACAAATGAGAAAAACTCCAGGAGGTGACATCCTTGCAGATTTTGGTTTTAGGGATACAACCATGTCCAATTGGCACAGTCTGCCGTGGTATTGTAATACCAGGAAGAAACAGGAGATATCCAAGTGCCATCATCACCGGGGTTTCCTGATTTCTCCCTAATCAGCTCTTTACCCCTGTGGTACTCATAGAACAAACAGTAATTTCCTGGCACTGATGCCAAAATATCTAATTCCTGTGGTCACTGACTTGTAGTATTTAAACCTTGAACGATTGTAAATGCCTGAATTCCTAACGGATTTCTAGGGATGCTTTGTTTTTCACGCCAAATTTCTGTGATCATCCCATTTTGATTAGTGCACCAATTTGAACAGGCCTTACTTAAGTTGCCATAAATTTGAGCTCTGGCCCAATTTCCCAATTCTTCCATTGAGTCTAAAGGAATTCCAATGAAACAGGTGCCAAATGGATCTGAAGGTGGAGCTAGTGATAGGCAGAAAGATTCCTGCCTTGTTCTGTTAGCCTATGTAACCCTCATGTTAGCTCGCTGCTTTATCTTGTATACCCCCTGCGTTTCCTTAATCACTCCACTAAGCAACATTGTTAATATTTGCCAGACTGGTGCCATTGTCGCCCTTGTGGTCCATCACGCCTGCGCTTTGCCCAAACTGCTTTAGCTTGTCCTCACTCCAAATCTCTCAAGTGATGTGTTTGTGGTATTGCTATTCTTCCTCTACATTCTGTAGCTATTATCTTGCTCTCTAGCACAATTTGATTTACTACAGCAATTAAAGCAAGTTTAAACTGCAATTGCGGTAACAATCTTTCTTATATATTTCTATCAAAGATACATCTTAGAGAAAACTCTGATATCTTCGTGAGTTATGCCTTAAAAATTTAGCTAATGCCATTCTCGGGGTACTAGTGTTAAGTGTGTAAGAGCAGTTATTGCATATTAGGTTGATAGGCTTAAATTTTTGCTTTTTTCCTCGGGCCACTACTCAATTATGTTCTTCACAAATTTGTCCCCAAGTTTTTTAGTTACACTTGATACAATGAACCTTAAGCCATGGCTTACATGCACAACTATGCAGATACCAAGAATTTTCTATCTGATTTACAACTTGTGAGGGAAGTGAAGGTCCACGTGGCTGGAATCCAACGAATGCCTTTATCTGTAAGTAAGCACATAGAACTTCTTCCTCTTCATTTCACTGTAGCTGGTCCTTGCCACACCCCTGCTGCTGGACTTTTGAACATGACCTGAATGCCGTCAGGCAATTCCTCCCTTGGATTATGTGTGAGGGCATGATGCACAAGAATAGGTGCATCTTCCCTATCTCCTGTTGTTCCGAGGTAATTAGGCACAAAATTGGCTTTAGCTGTTTTTTCCTCAGGGGATAACCCTGGAGTTTCCCCTTTTTGTTTTTGCAGCATGTCCTTGAACATCTGATGGGCACTCTCAATAATTGCCTGTCCAGTAGGATTGTGAGAAATACCTGTGTCACGTCAAATACCCGATAAATTACAGGAACCTTTGAACCTTAAGGAACACGAAGCAGAACTATTGTCATTCTTAATTGCTAAGCGGATACCTAATATGGCAAAGAAATTGAACAAATATTTCTCAACATGACGTCTCACCTGTTAAGGGAGTAGCCCATAAAACACAAGCATAGGTATCAATGCAAACATGTACAAATTTTTCCTGACAAAATTCTTTAACATGAGTTATATTCAATTGCCATAACCGCAAGACCTGAGTACCCCTAGGGCTAACACCATGCCTAAACCAATGCCATCTCGCTGACCCGTCAGGACAGGATCACGCAATACTAGAAGCATCAGTAAAGGGAATAGCAAATTGTTTACCTAACATTTCTGCAGATTGATGAAGAAATGCATGGGAAGTTTTGGCCTGTCAGCCTGTGCCACTTCCCTGTCACCTCAGTGCCGCCATGGCCCTCGGCTGCCCCACAGCCCTCAGCCCCAGCAGCAGCTCAGGGTCAGCGTCCCTTCGGCGCCACCGCCCCCTCAGCCCCCTCAGCCCCCTCTGTCTCACCGTCCTTCAGCAGCTCCTCAGGGGACAGGGCCTGGGGCCAGCGGCAGCTCCCACCGCTCCAGGGACAGCCGGGGCTGGAAGTGCTGCTCCGCCCGGCCCGGCCGCCAGCTCGGACCCAGCACAGGGACAGGGGACACAGGGGACACCGGGGCAAAAGCAAGAGGTGAAAAAGGCACCCGAGGAGGGAAAGAGGTAAAAATGCAGCCTGGGCTTACACAGCTCAATCTATGCATCTAAACTTCCACATACCTCTAACTAAATAACTCAGCATATTTCTAGATCTATATCTAAGCATCTAAATTTAAGCATCTAAATGTAGGTGCCTAAATGTAGGCATCTAAATGTAACTCTATTAATGTATAAATGTAGATCTCAAAATCTAGAAATGTAAATAATTCTATCCCATCTAGAACAATAGAGATCAATTTAACTATATAGATGTATATATATGCACATATAAACAGACCTCTGTAAATCTATAAATGCAACTATATGGATATAGGAAGAGAATTGTAGAAATCTATAAATCAATGTGTACACTAAGGGATTCCACCAATCTGATGCTCACAGGCTTTCCCTCTGGTCCTTCTTCCCATGCAGGGCAGCCCTCCTGACAAGGCAGATTAGCTGGAAGTCTGGGAAGCAAAGGGAACACTGGGTCAATATTGGCCTCTCTGCATCATTTGTCCCTTTGGAAGTAACTGTCCTTCTATCAAAGGCTGTAAAAGATGAGCCAAACGGCAAAATCTCACTTGGCAATTTGAAGCCTACTCTTCAAGGAGCCAGACTCCTTCCAAGAGTTTATAACTTCTGAAGTTTTGAAGTATCCCAATACACTGAAAGCCCTCAGTGTATTGGGATACTTTCGCAGGGCCAAGGGCCCCCATGAGAGCTTGAAACACAGACAGACCCAGCTGCCACAAAGAAGCCCAGCCTGGTTCTTTCTCTTTGCTGACAGAGACACCTCAGTCCTCACTGAAATGGCTGAAGCTGAAGGTGCTGGCAGCTGAGTTATGAACTTGCACCGCTCCCTGCCATCCACAACCTGCCCTCTGCAGTGAGCCACAGCTCCTCCAAAACAACCACCAGCTCTGGGATGAACAGCTGGGTGACAAATGACCAGCTAATATTGGCTTAGGCATTTATGTGTTAGCTTATGGATGTTGTTAGTGATTATAGGTATTTAGAAATAGCTTCAGTTAGAACTCTTTTAGCTGCTTGTAATATAACAGAATCTTTCAGCTTAAGTTTGCACTGCTTTGCTCATAGAAACAGTAGTGTAATGAATATAATATTGATGCATCACTTATGGAAACAATTGTGTGATGAATGTACTGTGTTATAGACCCTAGCAAAACATAACGGGAAAAAAGGCTTGTGTGTAACTAAAACCAGTGTAAGGCTGTCCACTGACCAACCTGTCCAAGGGATAAAATAATCCTCACACAAGGCAGAGCACCAGAGGACAATTAGAGAATACCATGTGAAATTTAGGGAGAACCTACTAAAGCCTTATCAGAGGAGGTGAAACAGCAGGAAGGAGACACAAGCAGAAAAAAAATATGTTGACATGATGACACGTTGTCATGCAGTAAACCTGAGTGCGAAGCAGTCAAAATAAGGAGTTCCCAAAACATGAGAAAATTCCCAAGAATGCTTGAAAACTTCATGAAACACATGAATATACTTGCCTCTCAGTTAAGTAACACCATAAAGCTAACACTGTCACTTAGCACCAGGTGTTGTTTGGGTGTTAGGCCTGAGCACCACAGTGCTGCAATTATTGTGTTTTTTCAACCTATTAGTATTAAACTTTTAATAATTCTAAGCAGTGAATTCTGTTTCTCACAGCTGTGAAGGAAAGAGCTCCCTAACAGGACTGCAGGCAGCACCAGCTTTGCTCAAGGATGCAGACCCAAAGTGCTCTCTCTCTCCTTTAGTTCTCACTAATTTTAAGCGGTGATTTAAGATTTTCATTGAGCTCCTGGATTTGTGACTAATGATTTCCTTGGCCTCAGAGCTTCTGCTGCTTGTATTTTTAATGTATCTCACTACAGCTATCAGCAGAGTGGCACTACATGGATTTAATGCTTGGAGACAAAAAGCTCAGATTTCTACACTGACCTTTTGCTGGGCTTTTCCTCTCTTGCACTCAGGGTTGCCTCCAGAGCACTGACATCCTGCAGCAAACTTATCCACGGACATCAGCACAAAACTGGGACACCTGGCTTGGTGACACAACTGCCACAAGGTCAGGTTTATTCCCTGCTCTCTTGCCCCAGCAGAGGACTCAGTGTCAGAGCCTCTGGAGAAGCGTGGAGGGCAGGGCTCAGGCAGGTTGTGCCCGTGCACGATTTGAACTCAAGGCACCAGGAAGCACCAAGCCTGCAGACAGGAACTCTACCCTTCTCATCTCCCTCACTGCCAGAGGCAGGCTCAGAGCAGCCATCTCACCCCTCTCTAAACCAGTGGGGGCTCTGTCCTTACCAAGCTCCTCGGGCTCCTGGGAATTGTTCCTGCAGCTCTCGGTGCCAGGCAAAGCTCCCTCTGTTGTAGCTCTGTCCATAGGCTCCCCTCCTGAAGACTCAGGGGCAACAATAATATTGCCCTTGAAAGAGAAACAGAAAGGAAGAAACCCTTCTCACCACTTAGACAAAACACCTGGTCCAACAACTCCATGGCTCACACACTTCATCCCTTCTTCCTAACAACTCTGGGCCCCAAAGCCCTTCAACAGTCAGAAAAATTGACTTCTCAAACACAGTCCAAAAGCTGTCAGAGCTGACAGTGTTGAACATGGGGGTGACACTGAACACATGCAATGGCTGCTTAGCAGGAGTCCTGCCAGCTCCTGGCAAAGGGATGTGCTCTTTCCTCCACAGCCCTGAGCACAGCAGTCTCATCCAGGCTGCAGCTTGGCAGAGACAGCATGGGAACACACATCTCTTCCCACAGGGATGCCTAAGAGCAAGGGGAAAGAGCTCTGCAACATGGACAGCAAGACTGGCGAGTTTGCCCAGCTGAGGATTTCCCAGATGGAAACTGGACTGCAGGCAGCAGCTTACTGAGAGGACAAGAAAGCTGCAGCTGCAGCCCAGCCCCAGCCACGTCTCTGGGAGCGCCCACACACACGGTTGGGCTCACACAGCAGCAGCAGCTGCAGCCCAGTCCTTGCTCTGCCTTGGCCTTCCCACCCAAAAGAGGCACAGCCCACATCTGCTGCTGCAACAGAGGCACCTCTGGCATGCCCCTCTCTGCCCGGGACACTGGGCCTTCAGTGCCACTTCTCCAAACACTCTTCTCTTCTTTCCCATCAAACAAAGCCTCTTAGAACCTACAAAGCTTCCACTTCCTCATCACAAATGCTCCTGCATCAGGGGTTCTTCCCAGGAAAAGGAACACCCAAACTTGGCACACACAGCCTCACACCTTTCCATCCTTACTCATGGATGACATTTTCATTCCCTCTTCTTTAGGAAGTCATGCTTTCCCAGGCAAATCCTTCCTTGTCCATTCACAGCTGAACTCAAGAAGCTTTGCCTTCTCAGCCATGCAACAACATTCACAAGTTCTCAGTCCAGCCCCTTTCTTCCCTGCCCAATGCAGTTGCCCAAGCAGAGGGAGAAAACCTCTCCTCCAGTGTCTCAAGCACCATGTCCAGATCTGGCGGTGGCAATTCCTCTTTCCCAGGAGTATTCCACAGCCAGCTGTGGCTGTCCATGCTGCAGAACCTGCACTGGCAGCTGGAGTGCTGGGGGCTGAAGTGTCTGGCCTGGCTGCAAGAATCCAAACACATTGGTCAGGCTCCACAATGTGTCTTTGGGACACAGAGCTCTACTGCTGCCTTGGATCAAACATCATAGGAAGTACACAGCAACCTCCGTTCCAGAAATGTATTCAGACTTCCCAGGGGATTGAAGGAGTGAGTTCTTCCTCTTAAAAATATTTTTCCGAATTGTCGTGTACATAGATTAAAGCATGGACTTGAAATCTTGTATAGACACACACACAGAGACACACACACACACACACAAACACCCTAGAATCACAGCTTTGTGCATCTTCCCAGCAGCTTTGGGATTTGGCTACATTTGGTTTCTCATCACAAAAGACCACAGAAAATGGATTCACCCAGGAAGAGCCCAGATCTGTAGACATGCATGCTAAACTTGTACTGTGAGTTTCTTCTATAAACAGCCTTGAGGGTGAGGCCATATTCTTCAGCTGCAGCTGTTGTGGGGCACACAGAGCTCATTTCAATGGCACGGCTTGATTTGCAGGGCAGACAGTCTTAAACATCTGCAATGTCCCACCAGAGTCCCAGTTTTGCTTCATTCAAAGAAAGAGGAGAGTGCACCTAACACTGACCACTTGTTAGGCAATATCTTTCACCGTGCCCTTGTACCCCTACAGAGAGTCTGTCTACAAAATGCCCAGAACACCCTCCAAATCTGCAGCGAGGACAGGAAAATGAGGCAGAGAATCTTTCTGTTTTCAAGGTCCCCCTTCCTAGGCAACTGGACACTTTCTACCTGCTTCTCACTTGAGATCTACCCATGATAGAGCACTGCAGGAAAACATTTGAAAGGGTCATTAACCAGGAGCTGCTTGGAAAGCAAGGGTAGAAGCTCTTTCCCTCCCTGATGGGCTGCGCGCTGGCAAGTGCTGCTCTGAAGATGTGCAGCTGCTCCTCTCTGGGGAGGCCATGGAAGGGTTGTGATGGTGTCGATGGGTACCAGAGGAACGATGAGCTCAGGTTGGCATTTAAGCTCCATGGGAACAAGCAGAATGAAGAGCTCACAGTGAAGATGAAATCTGCCTGTTCCGGGCTTCTCTGATGAAATGCCAAGAAGTCCAGATGAAGCAAACACCTTCCCCCAAGAAGCTAGGAAAACCTCAGAATCCTGAGCACCTGCACTTAGCCTGGAATGGTGTGGAGGCAGCTCTAAATGCTCAGGTGAGGCAGCACTGAGGTCCTGGTCTGAGAGCGCTGTGTAGCAGTGAGGGAAGGAAAAGGGAAGCAAAGGGAAGGCTGGGTCACTATTGGTCTTTGGGTGTGCTTCCCTTGGCAGCAACTGTACTTCTGTCACGGAAAACAAAAGCTCCCTGAATTGTTAAAACTGAAAATCATGGACAAAGACTCTCTAATTAGTCAAAGTAAGAAAGTGGTATGTTCATTACGCTGATGGCCGGCACAGGGGAGGGTCATTCCTGAAATCCGTGACTGCTGGCCAGGCTCGGCTCAGCACGGCACAGCACAGCAGGTTCCAGCAGGACAGGGAAGGGCAAGGCAGGCAGGGAGGGGCAGGGCAGGGCACTGGGAGCAGTGACAGGCTCTGTCCCCATGCTGCATCCCATGCCTGGGTAACCATCGGAGACAGAGAGGAAGGACATTGCTCTGGCTTGGCTGGGGAAAGGATGAAAAGCGGGACTTAGAAAACATTAGTTTGGACTCCTTTTTAGCAGACTAGCTGGTTTCATCTCAGCATGTCCTCCTTTCTTTGGCAGAGTTGGCACATTTCTCGTGATTTGGAGTCTGCTACAGCAGCAGGAAGGGGCAGCAATTTTGTCAGCATGGATATCAAAGCCAAAGTGCTGCCCCATGGATGGATGTTGCTTTCTTCAAAGCATTTCTGGCCTAGAGTTGTAGTGAACTGACACTGGTGTCTTCCCAAATGGCGTTACTATTTTCTTTGTTCAGGAATCACCTTTTTTCTTTTCTTCCCCTCATCTGGGGAGAGCTCCAATGCAAATGCCTCCTGCAGCCAACTCCTGTCACTGTAGACTGACAAAGGAAATCTTGCAATGGAGAGAGACTCCCTAGAGCTGCTGTGGGGAGCTGAAGGGGGAAGCTTTGTCCCTTAGTCTTGAAGTCTTGTTGGGGAGCTGCTTGTGCTCTGGGGGACGGACACCAATGATGTTTATGCAAGCCTTGCAGGTTCATTCCTGAGCTTCCTGACACAGCACAGAGACTTTGGGGTTGTCATATTGGTAAACCAATTTCAGTCTCGTCACTTCTTGAAATGCTTCAATTATCCTTTTTTTTGCTTTTCTGCAGAAATATTGTCATCATCTATTCCTTCCAGAGGGTCTTTTCCTACTTTTTGGAGAATTCCCTTTTCTGCCCTCCCAGATCAGGCCAATTCCCAGGGCTCCTTCCCAAACTGAGGTGCAGCCCATGGCCTCCACTCTCCAGCTGGAACAGAAGGAAGCACAGAGTTTGCTGTTGTGGGAGAGGAGCTTCTCGTTCCTGCCTGCTTTCCCTTGGGGACATGTTGGTGTGTTCTCATTTAATAAAGGCAGGTTTAAACTCTGAAGCAGTTGTGTTTCAAACTGCTCCCTCCTTGAGCTCTTCTGCGGGTATCGTTGGACAAAAGGCCTCTTGGTGGGAGCTCCCTGTGGAAGCTCATGGAAGGAGGTTGATATTTCAGGGTTGTGACTGCTGAAAGCAGCTGGTTTTTGGAGATGTCCAGAATTGGGAGTGGCTCCTTTTCTCACCCTCCTGCAGAAAAGGAAGTTGCAAAGTGGGAATTTCATTTGCAGAGATGGCCGCCAGGGGTGTTTGCCAAGAGATGGGCTGGCAGAGAGGCAGGTCTCGTGCTAAACTGGCTGTGTGTTTGTTTTGATATTGGGGAGGGTCAGAGAGGCAGACACAGACACCAGCTGAAGGAACAGTGTAATTTACTGTAATGCAAAAGTGCAAAAAAGAGTCAGAAAAGAATAAGCTAAGCAATGAACCTCAGCATTCTTACAAAAGGGTGCCTCTGGTGATTAAGGAAGATACATCACCAGGTACCCCAATGGTTTCCCCTTCATCCAGAGTTGCACATCAGCTGGGGGAAGCTGTCCCTGCCAAGCCCTGCAGAGCCACGGCCAAGAACCGGGAAATGCTGCGGTGCCTCCACCTTTGCCGGCCACGAGGCTCCCGAGTGCGCTGTGAGAGTAGCCCGGCTCTGATCGTGCTGGACGAGCAATGTGCCAGAGCTTCTGCTGGGGCACAGCTGGTTTCATTCTCCTCTTGGTCTTCTCCTCAAGCCTGCCCAGGGCTTAAGGAGGAACCAAGGCCAGGTGTGGCCTTGTCCATTTTCCTCATGCAGAAAGATGCAGACATGCTTCACCAGTGAATGGAGGCAACAATATTTTTGACAGTAATACTTGGTTAAGGAGCAGATGCATAGAACATTGGGTTGGAAAGATCATCTAGCGGGCAGCTTTGGCTCAGGTCCGGTTGTGGAGGCTTCAGTCAGGGTCTGGTGTTCAGGCCTTAGTCCTTTGGTATTTTGCGGTGCACATCAATGCTGTGCAGAGCTGGAAACAAACAAGTCTGTCTTTAGCACATTTGAGACAGGGAACAGGATTAGCCCTGCAAGGCCAGGCTAGGGCCAAGAGCAGAAGGCCAGCACCCTGCTTTTGCCCACAGGCAGCCCTGCAGAGCAAGCAGCCACTCCTGCCCAGGGGCTGAGGTGCCCAAAGGTGCCTCCCCGCTGTGCAGCTCTGCAGAGCCCGCGGAGCGCAGGGTCCTGGGCAGCCAGGGCAGCCCGGCTGCCTTGGAGCACAAGGAGTGGCCCAGAGAGAAGCTGCTGCCCTTTGCTTTGGAACTGTTCCTCAGAGTCTTGTCATTCATCCACAGTGTCTGATGTGTTTTCTTTTCCTCTCTCATATTTAACACAGCTTTTTGAGAGAATTGACTGAAGTGGCTTCTGCTGCTGGTGGTGGTGCTTTTGTCTGCAGGTGAGGGCAGGTGATTTGAACCAAGGATGGAGTCCATTGTTAACATCCCAGCTTTGCCAAGTCAAGAAAACCATTCACAATTGGGCAGCCAATGCTAAGCAATTTTCCTACTTTTGGAAAGCTCAAATCTTAACAAATCCAAGAGCCACCTTAAGAAATTCAAGAGATTTTCCTCCATGTGGATACCAGCAGTGCCATGTTGCCAGTGTTTTCCACCCCGTTGCTGTGTCCTTGGTGGTTTTAATTCTTCCTCAGTGCCCAGTGAGAATGAAATGACCTGTGATCATGTGATTTGAGAGCTCTGTGTTGTTTGTTGGCACATGAGTGTTCATGACAAGCTGGACACACCAGTCGTGGCTCTGTTGAGTTAAATTCATCCCAATTTTGTGCAAACAGCAGCCCCGAGATGCTGAGAAGAGCAAGCGCAGTGGGTGGGTGTGCATGCACATGCCTGGGGGCTGACTGCTGTGTGGGCAGAAGGTTTTGCACTGTTGTAATTCTTCACTCTCCCAAGCTGGAGGAAGAATCCAAATCTTTATTAAATTAAAATATAGAAATCTATATGAAATGAAAAAATATCAAAATGAATGAAACAATACCTATTAATTTATCATGGATGTAATTTCACATCTATATACTATTGCCGGCCGGGGGTCTCTGTACAAATCACGAACGCGACAGGACTGCTGAGGAACGCGCCTCAAGCTGTTTGTTTTCCAGCATCAGTCTCATTACTTGGTTATGACTATGGGAAGATGCCACCAGCTGACATCTGTGGCAGCAGGCAATGAACTTAATGGCACAGCTTACTTGAAAAATTTTTTGACCAATCACACAAAGCAGAAGCATACTGAGAGTAGTTCTATCCAACCACTATAAGCACACGTACCTTTTGTTAAAACAGTGCTTGCTTCTTTTGAATACAATACCTGCTTGCAAGCCTTAAAACACAATGCACTGAGCTCCATTATTAAGCTGAGAAGTTCCTAATATCTTGCTAGAGATACTTTTTTGAAGGTTAGCGAGTTATTCTAGCCAAGCACTAACACACAGGCCATTTTTCTATTTCTCCTTACTTTTCTACTTCTAAAACTCTTGTGCTGACAAATCCTATGGCTGCTGCTTAGCTCCAACCGCAGTTCTGCTTTCTCTGAGGTCTGCCTTTTGTTGCTTTCCCAAAACCCCCTGATTTGAAGGATTCCCACAATTCCCCCTCTCAGTACAACTAAACAGAAACCTTTGCATCCGTGTCATTTATTAACTACCTTGCATTTTATAGCTTTACTATAGTATACCTGCTTATTACTTGCTTAAAGCATCCTTTTTGCTCACATTAAGCCTTGCTATATTCCAACACAGCAATTTTAATGCTGTGAAAGTCCAGTCAGTTCAAAGGGCAAAAGTCATGTCTGATAGCAATTACAAGTCATTGTTCCAAAAAAGTCTCACCTGTTCCAAGGTCTTAATTCAAAACCCCCCTCCATGTCTAGACCTTCATCCACCATCTATGTGAGATTTTGAGAATTCTCTGTGAATCCATTTCCTACCTCTCTCTCTTGTGTGATAAAAACTTCTTTGATCATGTTGTCCATCATTTGTCACACACACCAATGTATGCAAGGTATTACTACTAGTACCACTACCAAAACACCCAATCCATCGAGACCTATTCTACAAAGTTCCCTTTGGCCAAGGTGCAAAGCTCCATCCTTGGAACAAATCATTTAACCATGACCCACCATCTTCTTTTTTTGGAGCTGTCAAATCTTTCAGCTTTTGTATGCTTCTCTGGATGGATTCAGAGTGATCAGACAGGTTCATGCAACACAATCCTTCAAATTCCTCACAACCATGTCCATGTGCCAGTAAAAGAAAGTCAATTGCTGCTCTGTTCTGTAAGGCTGCATGTCTGACAACACTAACATCAGTCATCATGTCACTAATTGCAATGCAAGTAGCACTGTCTTCTTTCTCCAGCCAACACCCCAATCGCTATAATGGTTTCAATGCCTCACCCGAGGCAAGTGGACGTAGAAATTAATTTGATGTAACTCATTTTGCAGGGCCCTAGGGTCTGAAATTGCTATTACACTTTTTTTTATAATGATGGGCAAATCTTTTTTCTCTGTGTTTTCTCTTGATGGCTTTTTTAACGATAGGTGCTATCACAGTGAGTTGTCTCATGCTACATGGGCCACCTTTAATTTTTGAGGAATTCCCTGTCAGGCTCTACCTCCACAAATGAGCCAATATTCTGTTACTAATTGTCGTGGGGACTCATCTAGGTCATCTACTTGTCAGCAGTTTCACCCTTAGGGGACACTGGGGTAGTACAACTGCACCACAAACTTGAGTATCTGCCCACAGGATGATGGGGAGTAACATTTAACTGTGGATCTCCCTGGTACTGAAACTCAGCACAAAATTCCATTAGAAATGAGCCAAGAATTCCAATTCTTGAGGTTCAGAAGGTGCTCTAAGAAGATCGGGGGCCCAATGATGCCAGCTGGTTATGGGATTGGTCTCGTTGGCAGCCTCACACCAATACTTGTCACGATTGGGTATTGGCCATTCCTTGGCTGGCACTGGCACACCGACCAAACAGGTCACCAAGGGTTTGTCTGGGCTCAATTGGTCAAACATATGGTGTCTGAGCCTGCTGACTTGGCTAAAGCAAGGCAAACATTCATTTTTGGTTGATCTACAGGCATGTATGCACTGCAAAAGCAAGCAAGCAAAACCAGCAAGTGCCAGTATATCATTTGATCAAACTCCATGTTTCTGTTCAGCTGCTTTTTGGCAAAAGCTTCCCCATCTCTTTCAGTTCTCAAGCAAATCTTTTAGCGCTTGTTCAGGGACTGGCCAACTATAGGGCACTAAACTGTCCCTCTGACCTTCAGTTTTTACAAATTTGGATATCTTAGAATTCTTTTGAACAAAACGGACACCATGCTTTTGCTGAAAGAGCTCTATGATACAAACCATTTTCACAGTCTAAAGATCAACAATGAAACTCAAGATTTGTAGCTTTCACAGGTTGAACAGGGAACGTCTGGCATGAACCGTAGTTTCTCGGTGCGGCTCACGTCTGCATGCTCATTTCCCTGCTGGTGGAATTGTCGGTGCGCTCTTGTGTATGAGACGGTTTCACATCCTTGGCGGGGACCCACTTAGGTCTGGCACCTGTGCAAATAAATACAAGCATACCCTTTGCCCCAAGTGATTAGTGCAAATGGTCCTTAAATTTCTCCTAACTCAAGGTTTCTAATCAAAACTGGAGGATTTTCTTTCAGTTTTGCCTGTGTGCTGTTTGAAAAGTGCCTCAAAATTGGAGGATTAGGTCCTACAAAAGATCTATTCAAAATATAAAGACATCTAAAGCTTTGCTCTACCTTATCAGAGGTGTTGCTTGGGGAACTCCCCCTTTTGTTGACCTAGAATGGGTTTTAGAGTGTGGTGCATCCTTTCAACAATTGCCTGACCTGTGTGGGCATAGGGAATTCCAAAAGTGTGGCAAACACGCCAGTCCATCAGAAATGTCACCAATTTTTGAGCTCTGCATGTGGGGCCATTTGTCGGTTTTTGCCTCATGGTGGATCAGTTTGGCGAGCTCTGGACCCCAGTGACACTGACAAGGACAAAAGCAAAAGACGAGAGGCGCTCTTTCTTCTCGGGACCAAAGTCCCACAGCTTTAATGGAGAACAACTCCAGGAGAGAAAGGGAGCATCCAGGAGAGGAAAGAAGATGTCCAGGAGAGGAAAGAGAGCGTCCACCTCGTGGCAGGAGATTTTAAACCCTGGGGGAGGGAGGGCGGTAGAAAGGAACTACCATAGGTCAACATATGTAAATCACTACACTGTAGTTTTCTGCATAAATTGCTGCACTTGTTGCAAACAAAATCCTAAAATCTCCCCAAACACAACCATACAGTCCCAAATGATCACAATGAGGGAGAAAAACCACTCAACCCCCCTGTATACCCAGGCACCAGGTGTCACAAGGAGTACAAGCCCCTGCAATTACAAAGTTCACACACACAAGCTCACTGGGAAAGGAGTATCTCTTTATGAGGGGACAGAGTGCTCGCTTTTCTCAACACAACACACACCATAAATCACAACAGCATCCACCCACATCATCTCCCTCAAACATTCACACACTGAAAACACAACCACAATTACGACACACAGGAAAAATTGCAGCAACAAAACAGCATTTGCTCAATTCACGCCCAGAATTGCTAGCAGGTCCTTCTTGACACAGCAAATCCTTTCTGCCAGCAGCCAGACCCAAACTCAAACTGTACAGGTGTACGTTGTGCGCAGGACATCTCTGTGTGACTCAGGAACAGCCCTTCCCCTGCGTTTGCCTTACGGGTTACTTTATACAGAGTTAAACATTCCCTTTCTCCACAGTCCCAGCAGTCTTGTCTGTCCCCCACGAGGAACAGCCCAGAGCCAAGGTGCCTCCAGGAAAGGAATGTCCTGGCAGCACCCAGAGACAACCACAGCGTGGTTGCTCTCGCTGGATCAGAGAAGCGCTCCTGCCGCGGTCACTACAGGTCACCTGAAGCGTGTATTCAGCAGAACCGATCATGAGGTGAATGAGAAAGGAACATTTCATATTCCTGGTGTTTAAGCATTGTAGAGGAAGCTGTGAGCTTGGCCAGTGGCAATACAGTGTAGATGGCCAGCTAGGAAGGCTGAAAAAGAAAACGATATTCATGCTTGCAAGAAAAAAAAATCAATGGCACAAGTGGTAATTTATTAATTTCCATCTCAGAGCTTTGAAGAACTAGAAATCAAGTCTTACAGAGAGAACATTGTTTCCTACAGCATAGAGGGTGGAGCATTTAACTGAGAGCAAATTCCTGTACAGTTGAATTACACCACTGAATTTTGGTCACAGTACCTTAGAACTCTATTCCTAACAACTCTTATAATATCTACATAAAAGATGCAGTTGCAGAACAGGAAGGTCATCTTGCAATGATGCCTGCAGTATCTGGAGTGAAATGGGCACCTTTGTGGCTGGGGAGCTGCATGGGCCAAAAGGAGCCAGGGGTGCTGCCGGCCTTGAGCAGCTGAAGATGAGGCAGCATGTGCCCAGGGGGCCAAGAAGGCCAAGGGCATGATGGCCTGTGCCAGCAGAAGTGGGGCAGCAGGAGCAGGGCAGTGAGTGTGGCCCTGTGCTGGGCAGCGCTGCAGCCACAGCTGGAGTGCTCTGTGCACTTGTGGGCCCTGGGGAGCAGAAAGTCATGGAGGGGCTGCAGCGTGTGCACAGAAGGACAGGGGAGCTGGGCAAGGGGTGCAGCACAAGGCCAGGGAGGAGGTGCTGAGGGAGCTTTAGCTGAGGCAATGGGAGGCTCTTGAGGGGTCTTCAGTATCTCCGCAATGCATCCAAATATTTAGCCATGTTCAGACTGGACTTTCCCTCCCTTTTCGTTAGTTTGTACTTTACTTGGAGGAGGAGACCTATTCATGTTCTCTTTCTCCCAACTAAGGTTCTTTCCGCAATTATTTCTTGCCCTGATACAGCACTGGGAATGGTTCTGCTCAAAGTATTTTTTCCAAGGTACCACTTCTAGGGAATGCAGCATTTTTGTGTGAGAACACATCATTCTGTGCAGGGACTTTGGTGCAGAAGGAGCTGTTGTGTTTCTAGGCCAGCCAGTATGGCCTTACAGATCACCTTTATATTAGCAGTGCCTGTGCCTTTCTGCAGCCCTGGGAATCAATGTGTGTTGTGTTTGGGAATTCAGCAGGAGATCAATGCCCTGGCATTCCAGCTGCTTCTCAGAGATCACAGGAGCTGGGAGGGGCTGGGCTGCAGTTTGAATTCCAGGCACTTCAGCACCATCAGTGTGCTCTTGTCCAAGACAAGACCTTGGCCGAGCACAGATGCACAAAGAGTGTAATTCCCAATGCAGTGCTCTGGGTCTGATTGCATTCCATAAGGACCCACATGCTCCAGATGCCCCAAGAGTGTGGGTTACTGAAGCAACAGGTAACCAATCTCAGGACTGCAGCTGATCATGGCAATGGCCACCAAGTCTTGATCTGTGCAGCAATAGAGGACAGTAAAGAGAGATCATAGTAATGAGATCTATCTCTCTATCTTTCTTCCTATCTATCTATCTATCTATCTATCTATCGATGTAACATTTACATAATTAAATCTTCCTGGCTCAAGTCCAAGGCAGTTAGAGGTGCAAAGCTCGCCTAAAGCCGTATCCCTTTCAGGAGAGGATTAGAGACATGTTCCCTCAACTGATTCTGAGCAGGCAGAGATGTTTCCCCCTCCAGATCTGGTGGTTTTTCCCCCCAGAGTTGTATTCCTCCTCCAGCCTCTTGTGCCCTGAAGTCCCCAGTTAATTCTTTAAATTTCTGCCTCTCCTAGAGAGGTGGAACAATTCCATGTTTGGGTGGTGTTTGGTGACTCTGGTCATACATGCCATGTATTACATGACACATGGTTTCCTTCACTGGCATCCCTAGGCCTGTGTAAGTGCATTCGTGCATGGGGCCTTAGGGGAGTCTCTGTTTCTGCTGATCAGAATTCTCAGTTGACAAAAGAGGGAGAAGAAACACCTTGGTCCTCCTGCATATACTGAGGTGGCCATAAAAGCTCTGCGACCTCCATCAGAGATCTTTGCACGCATCCTCATCTCCTGAATGACCAGGTTTTCTAACAAGAGTGTGGATGTCAGAAAGGCAGGAAGGCTGGTGCAGGCCTGAAGAGAACTCCAGAAGTTTCACTCACAAGGAGGGAGCTCAGCCAGGAAGCCACCTGCAGAGCCAGGATAGAGATGTGGGACAGAGCAGGGTGTCCGTCACTACTGAAAGACAAACAGGACATGGCACAAGCAGAGGGAGGCCCTCACCAGACCCTTGAGAAATGCCACACCTTCCCTGTCAGCTGCCTGAGAGGCTCTTGCAGCTTCAGTCCCAGATTGTAGGGCCCTGATTGTAGGGCCAGGGTCACTTTGGAATCTGTGCCTCCCCTTGAACAGAGAATGACCCAGCAGAGCAGCAGCACAGTGCGTTGGGAACGTGTGAGCCCAGCAGTTTTTGAGTCTTGGCCCACAAAGGTCCTATGGGAAGCTGAAACCCATCTTCTCTTGCTTTCTGTGCAGGTGCTTCTAGAGAGAGAGCAGGAGCAGACTGCTTCATCAGAGATGCCATGCCAGACTCGGGGAGAGTTGTTCCCAGCCCAAGAGCAGGAAGAGCAGCTCGGGCAGCAGGTGGAAGAGCCACAGGAGAAAGGCCAGGTAAGCCTGACTGGCCAGGGCACAGCGGGAAGGGCAGGAATAAGGGCATAAACCACAGCTCTTGGTTTATGCCCTGAGGAGGCCAGGAATCCCACAGGCACTAGAAGCACAGAGCCTTGGAATCTGCAGAGAACAGCCCTGGGACAGGAGGGTTACATTGGAAGCAGATGTGGGTAGGGAAGCAGAAAGAAGTGGCTGAATCAACGTGATTTTGAGGCTGCAAATAAAAAAAAGCTGAGCCTGATGGCAGCTCCCAGTCACTTGCTCTGCTTTTTTGTGTACAGAAGATCAAGGCAGAGCCACAAGCAGAGCTGCCTAAGCTCAGAGTGACATGGCAGTGAAGGGGAGGAACAAGGAAGAGATGAGAAGAATTCAAGAGAAGAATCTCGATCAGCAGAGGGGCGATCGACACAACCAGCTGAGTGAAAGAGTGGCAGCCACTCCTCTCATGAAACATCCTCTCACTTGTTTTTTAGAGAAAGAACATGAAGGAACAGCTTGATGCAGAGCTTCAGATAGCTCACAGTATGGTCAAGGCAAGGCAGAAGCGGCTGGAGGAAGAAATGAAAATCATCAGACAGAAACTTAATCGCTTCCGTCAGTCTCTGCAAAAGCAAGTGTATGAAAGAGGGATGCAGTCACGGCAGTCACCAAAGTGGTGTTTTCTGCCCTTCTTGCCTTTCCACTCAGAGCAGCAGCGAGTAGGGTGATGCCTCTGAGTGCCATCCTGCTCTAGTGTGTATCACAGTCACTCTGAAGGACATTCCCTGCTGGTATGAATCTCAACTGCAGCCTGGACAGTGAAACTTGTCCTTTGGCCTTCTGGCCAGCAGTCATCCAAATAGATTCCTGCTGGCCTGTTCCTGCTCCTCTTGTTTCTGGAGGTGTTTTTACAGTGGAATGTGGTGACCCAGATGGAGGATTGAAACAAGCTGTTGTATCCCCTGTCAATCTGTTCTTTCCCTTTCCTCACAGTCAATGACTCCTGGGTGACACCGGGCAACCTGCACAGACTTCCAGAGAATGTCTGGCAGTGAAGGACCCCAAGTTAGGAGTGAGGCACAGGAACAGTGCCCACCAGAAATGCTCCAGGTCCAGCGCATCATGGGCTCTGAACCTGCTGCCGCAGCAGCATCACCTCGAGGAAGCTCTTCTGTGACACCTGGGAACTCGAGCTCGGGCAGTTTGTTCATCTCCCTGGAACAGCAGACTGAGGAGAAGTACCTGGAGATGCTGGGTACGTCTGAGCTGTTTCTTGTCTGAGGGACAGTGTGTCGTGTGCAGGTGTCAGCAGAGCTGTACCAAATGCTCCTCCTGAGTTTGGTGCCACAGGGCCATTTAGGACTCCCCAGAGGAAGCGCTGTGCTCCGAGGCAGCGAGAGAGCGCTCTGGGTGTTCCTGCTGCCTCTGAGGGCACCTTGGACTGGCTTGGGTTTGCCTGAGCTTCCCTCTCTGCTGAAGGCTGAAGCAGGGATTGTTCTTGCATCAGCAGAAGGCTGTGACCTAGCAAATGATCTGGAAGTGCTGTGTGCTAGTGGCCAAACGGAACAGA
Organism: Melozone crissalis; assembly: GCF_028551555.1. NCBI lineage: Eukaryota > Metazoa > Chordata > Aves > Passeriformes > Passerellidae > Melozone > Melozone crissalis. Next base: position 11,453,994 of record NW_026535783.1, on the reverse strand, counting down.
ATTTACAGCTTCCTAAATTCTCCTTAGACCCCCGAATTCCAACCAGCCATCAGCGAAAAAAAACTTCAGAGAAATTGACTGGCGTTGGAGTTTTGTCTTTTTGGTTGGGGATTATTTTGGGGGGGGGGAGGGGGAGAGTGGGGGTGTTTTATGCTGTTTATTTTTGGTGGGGTTTTTTTGCTGTGTTTTTCTCCATCCTGAAGGAGCCCTTCTGCCCCACATCTTACTGATGTCATTTTTATGACTGTTACCACTACTACATCTGCAGTTTATTTTCATGAGAATGCTATAGTTTTGTCAATAAGAGAATACTATCGTTTTGTCAATAAGAACTAGTTAGAAAGAAGTTTAGGTTAAAGGGCGAATAGAGAGCACAAGGTGTTTTCCATGTGCTCCCAAAGAAAAAAGCAGTATCTTTATAACAACTTTTATTTAATCTTCTAGTTTTATGCTTCTCAAGGTGTGTCCAAGAGACACATCCAAGTGGCAAGATCAGATAAAACTGTACTGCAGGCATTTCTCAGGAGAGAGCCTCCAGCCCAGTCATGGTATATTCCTGAGATTCATGGCACTTTCCCATACCCGATTCCCACTCTTTGCCACGACTGTTAAAATCCTACGCATTGGCCCAAGCCCTGCTCAGATCAGTCTCGAGGAAAACACATCAAGTCCCCTGTGATTCTGCAGCACAACCCAATGAATCTGCTTCTTGCCCATAACAGCTGCCAGTGCTGTGCTCTCAGATAAGACCTGGAAGATTTGAGAAGAGAGCCCAGTGGATTCTGTGTCTACCATCACCTGTTGGGACAAAAAGGGCACGGATTCCCACCTCAGTGGGGCTGATCTCAAAGCCCATCCTGTTGTGTCCTGAATGGGGGCAAAAGCTTGTACGGGGCTCAGGCTCACTCTGGCTTCTTCCCATCAGTGCCTGTCAGTGCTCATGCTTGGGCTTTGCCAGCCTTGTTGTGGTCGCTGCCCTGCCCCTGGGGGCTGGAGGGACTGCAGAGGCTGGAGCCTTCCTTAGCTGGGAGGGTCCCGCTGCTGCCCGGCTGCTGCAGCGCGGAGCTGCCTGAGGCAGCAGCCCCTTCTCTGGGCCGGCCTCTGCCTCGCATGGCCTGGACTCACAAGAGGGTCAGCATCTGCTCTGGGCAGCTCTCTGTGTCACAGGGGTGCCTGAGGAGCACTGCTGTCCTCTGTGCCCGTGCCCGCCGTGTCGAGTTGGGAAGATGGGGACGTATGCGGTTCCGAGAGGGCGAGTGCAATGGGAGCGACTGATCCGCGCTGTCAGGGTGAAGAGAAGCGGCGTGGTTCTTCACGCGGGGCACGGGCAAGGGCGTCTTTGAGCTCAGCCTGCTCATAAAGGGTGAGGGTCCTGATGCTGAAAGCCCCGTCGCAATTGGTTCTAGCATGAGCTGCTCTGGTTTACAACTGGGAAGGCATTCTATTGGCAAACTGCTGAAAGCTGGAGAAAATGTCCTCCTCTCCTGGAAATGCACGGCCCTGTGCTTGGTTTTCTGTCAAGAGAACTCTTCAAACAAATGTACAAAATCAGTCTCTGTGCCAGCCATCTGCCCTGCAAAGCTGCCTGTCTTGTTACTGGCATTGTTGCTGTTGATGTTACCCAGCTGACCCCAAAGGGCTCAGAGCACCCGACAGTGGAGCTGCCTTTTGTATCTCCTGGAAGCTGGGATCTCTGCTTAAAGAGATCTTGCATTTTGTTTCCCTCAGGGAGAATGGTGAACAACATGAAAAATCCCCTTCTGAGATACAAAGACCTGGAATATATTGGCAGCGGGTAAAAGCAACAGCAGTTACTCCTGCACAACCATGGGCCAGGTGTTTTTCTGGTGGAATATCTATCCAGCGTGAAGTCAGGCCAGCTGCAAAGATGTTCCCACACTGGGGATAGATTTTCCCATCTCTCAGTGCTGCTCAGAATTTGTGAGTGGGCGCAGGAGGCACGCTGCAAAGATCTTGCCTGCATCAAAGAACAGGACCTGGAAGGTCTCCTTGTCACTCAAGTCTGGGACACCTCTGTGTTAATTTTCCTAGCATTTTTGGATGTCTCTAAATTGTCTGGCCACAGTAATGAATGGAGAAGAATCTTGCTTGCCTGAAAGAGCAACCTACTCCTGACAGCTGTGAGATAATAGCTCCCAGGAACATTTCTTTCCCCTGGTTTGCAGAAAGAAAATGCTGTGTTCAGCATAGGAACCACACAGGTAAGAAAGGGAAACCCAAGAGGAAACACTTAATTCCCTTTAGAAGCAGAACACCAGCACTTCAGGAACAGGCCCAGTGCCCATGCACTTGAGAGGAAAATGCATCATCTGCCTTCTTGCAGAGCCCTCCTGCATCCTGAAGGTTTTACACATTTACAGCACAGATCTTCTGTGTGGGCTGGCTTTCAGTGCAAGATCTAAATGGCTTCTCCTTTCTCTGCTTCTCCTTTGTTTCTAGGAGTTTTGGAGAGGTTTTTAAAGCACTCGACACTGCCACAGGGAGAGAGGTAAATGTCAACAGCCCCTGCAGACTCTGCTGCTCTTGAGGGGCTTTCCCCTCTGGTCTGAGCTGTGGCTGGAGCTTTGGCTAGAGCCGTGCTGAAAAGGCACAAGAAGCACAGACTGGTGCCAGCCTGCAAAATACATTTGGCACTTTGTCCTCCTCAGCTGCCGGAAGGAAGGCACGCAGGGCAGCGCTTCCTTTCAGACAAGGACGCGCTCACTCGCTCTCCATTGCTACAACAAAGGTGGTGCCTTAGAGCACCTCCCTGCTCTTTGGGGCTACAGCTTCACAGTCCTGAATTCTCGATTCTGGCTGCCAGCAAATCCATCGGAAAGTTACTGGTAGTTCCTTAGCCACCTGCAGTGCTGTACTTGGCAATTGCACATAGGGAGAGATCTGCAAGTGCCCTAAAAGCCCTAAGCCCTGCCCATAGCACAAGATATATCCACAGAGTATTAAGGCATGGATTACTTCTTCTGAATCCTAGAAAGAGCAGCAGAGATTTTGGTCAGAGGTTTGTGGGTGATAGTTGAGACACAACTGTTACCAAGTGGACAAGGCAAAATGTCAGTGGCCCCACGTGTCCTGTAACTAGCTCCCAAGGCAGCAGAGAAATGGGCTGTTGGAATGTCAGCTCCTAATTACTGCAGTGCCTAATCACCAGGCAGTTTGGCACAGCTCAGCTGTGTCATTGCAAAATCAATCGCTCCAGGTGCATTGTTGTCCGTTGCCACCAACTGCTCAAGGTGTCTTTCACAGGCAGCGACCTATGTGAATCCTTGGATTTTCCTGAAAGGAAGAAACCCCAGACACAGAAAGCACCATTTCTAGAGCACTGGCAGGGCAAAAATCCCAGCAACATGAAGACATCACAATCAACAGATGACTGAAACTCTGGGCCACATTTGCCTGGGATGGCCAGGTCCTGCACATGACAATTGGGGAACAGGTGGTCCCATTGTTCTACTTTCTGGGTCTTTCTAGGAACTAGAAGAATCCTCATTGAGCTTGTGAAGCACTGAGCTTGGAAAGTCATGGTTCAGTATTCTTGTTTTGTTTTCATTTTTTCTTTCCTGTGGACAGCATCCATTTGTAAAAACAGCCAAGCCAGCATCCATCCTGGCACCACTCATCAACTCAGTCCAGAAGAAGTAAGAGACAAGAACATATCATGTCAAGATGTTATCTCCATAGCCAATTTTGAGTAGAATTGTAGAGTCAGATTTTAGAGTAGGATTGTTGAAGAGTTTTGTCGGATAGGGTTATAGACTAGGATTAATTAAATAAAGTAATTAAAGTTTCTGAAATATCAACTCATTTGGAAGATGATTTGAAAGATCCCCTTCTGACTCTTTCAGCAAAACACAACATTTCCTCCTCAGTTAGCAGTTGTTTTTCTACTGGTGCTAAGACGTACTTATGGTTTCTTTTGAATGGTTCAAAAGTGGGGAAGGTTCTTCTTCATTCATCCTACCCAGAGCACACTGCCTTTGAAATACCACCCACTGCCTGGTTTTGGCACAGCTGTGGTATTTCTAGTTGAGGCAGAAAAGGCAGTGGCATTTGCAGGAAAAACCAAAGGAGGAGCGGGGCAGCCCAGACATCCTCCGTGGATTCAGGCCTGCAGCTGTGACTCAAGAGCATTTGGGTTCCTGCCACTTGGATTTGGATCCCTAAATGCAATCTCTTTGGCTGCAGGAGAGGCAGGAACCCAACATGACAGGTCAGAGGCCAATTTCTAGCTGTCACTGCCTGCAGGAAAAGGCTCCATCCTGCAGGACTCCAGCATCCTCAGCCAGACACATCAAGTGCTGGCAACTCAGAAACTTGCACCTCTGCCTTGCACTAAAGACAGTACCTCCCACAACGGGCACTTACAGGTACAGAGTTTTGTGGTGTGACTCCTCCATGGAGCTGGTGGACTCACCACCCCTGCAAGCCTTTGAAAAGAGACTGGATGTGGCACTGGGTGCCATGCTTTAGTTGAGGTGTTAGGGCATGGCTTGGACTCAATCATCTTCAAAGCGTCTCTCTTCCAAGCCACTGATTCTGTGATTCTGTTACTGAGGGAGCTTTTCCTGCAGCCCTGGAAAGGCTTGTGGGGGCCCTTGGCCGAGGACGGTTATCAGGGCTCATGGAAAAGAAGCAAAGGGCTCAAGGCAAAGGCCGAGAGGGCAGAGCTGCCTGACCGCGGCCCAGAACCAGCCTCATGTCCTCCTCCTCAACCTGCGCCCTCTGCGCTGCTCCTTGCGGCGCCGGCGGCTCCTCTCGCTGCGGGGCTCCAGGCCATGCTGGGGGCCGGGCCCCTCGTCTTCGGGAAGCGCTGGAGCCTCGGAGGCGAGCGGCTGCTGCTGTTGTGGCGGGCAGGGGAGAGCTGCGGCTTCGGCCCCGGGCACGGCGAGCTGCCGCTAAGGCCGGATCCTGCCGCGGCTCCTGCCTCTCCTCCGGCCTCTGCTCCTGCCCTGTGCGCACAGACACGGCAGAGGGCTGCCCGGCAGCTCCGTGCCGCTCCGCAGCGGGCCCGGCCGGGCTGCTGCTCTCTGCGGCCTCTGCCCGCTGCTGCCGGCCCCGCCGCGATCCCACCTGCCTCTGCCGCGGCCGGGCCCACACGAGAGGCAGCACATTGTGGCCGGTTTGGAAAAGCCCTGCCCGCAAAGCGCCCGCCACAGCCTTGGCCTCAGCGCACAGGCTGTCAGCGTCCTTGCAGCTGCGAGCCGGCCCGGGCCGCCTGCCGGCCTCGGCCACAGCTCCCGCCCGTGTCTCCATGGCCGCGGCTGCTCGGCACAACGGGCTGAGCACAGCCACCGCCAGCAGCAGCTCCTCACGGGCCCAGGCTCCTGGCGCTGCAAGCCCACCCAACCCCGAATTCCAGCCCTGAGAGGCTTGGCGTCCCAATGCATCCCCTGGGGACAACAGAGTCGGCCGCTGAGCTCAGCCTATGGCGACACCACCAAGTGACCAATGGAAAATTCACCAAATCCTCATCAGAGACAAGGAAAAACTCCCATGGTGCCTGACAGCCTGAAGCAACTGCCAATTACAGGTCATTCCATCCATGTGGGAAAAGAGCCTTTCGCATTAAAGCAGAAAAGAGTTATCTAAATGGAAGCCAGGAGCCAACAACAAATTTATTTGCACTCATGCTTCTTCTGTTGGTTAAAAAGACCAAGAAATTGTAGTCTTGCTCTTCTGACACAGCCCTCTGTTCATGATGTGAGATAGTGAGTGCCGATGTGCAGCAGCTGATGCAAGGAACAGGGACGAGGATGCAGCAGGCACAACGCTAAGCTGACAGAGGGATGATCTCTGGCAGTGGCACTGAAGGAGAAGAGTTTGCAGGCAGGACAGAAAATGGCTCTTTATTTCACCTCTTCTTTCAGTGCTGCTAAGAATGCAGCCTGGAGCAAGCTGGGACCACCAGAGCATGGAGCCCTTTCCAGGCAGGGCTGCATCTGCTGAAGGGGCAGAGGGAGCCCAGCAGGGGACTGAGGAGCCCCTGTGGTGGCAGTGAGCAGCCTCGGGCTCTGCTCACTGCTGGTGGCATTTTCTATTGAACCATATCCAAGGACTTCTGCTCTGCGCTGTAATTCTGTCTTACACCCCTTGGGGGTTTTTTGTTGGTTTTGTTTGTTTGTTTGTTTTTAGGGTTTTTTTTGTTTGTGTTGGGTGGTTTTTTTTTTCTCGTTTCCTGTACCTTTATTTCCCTAAATTTTCCTACCTGTCAGCAGCAGCCCCTGCTCAGAACTGGCTCTAAAATATCAGCAAAGCAGCTGGCAACAACAATGGGTGGAATCGTGTGGCTCAGGAATACTTATGCCAAAGGCCTGCCAGTGCCTTATGATTTGTCAGAACCTCCTTTTCTGTGCAAAAACTAGGGATTAGTGGACGTTTTTTGCAAGGGCTCCTGAGAAGCAAATGTTGTGCTGGGATTCTCATGAGTGTACCCGTTAACTTCATTGCAGCACAACAGAAAATAAGGTCAGGGTAGCAGAGCAGCTGGGAGCTGGTCACTCCCTGCAAAGGGCTGGTGTAGGATGTGGGAACACCGCATTCCAGGATGGGCCAGAAGGGTAAATGTGCTCAAGGTGCTGCAGGTGAGGTTTGGGTTCACTCAGAGGGCAGTCAGGGCTGGTGAGCACTGAAGATCCAGCTGCAGTCCCCATCCATGTCCCTTTCAGTGCTGGCTTTAGGGTGTCTGCAGCCTGGATCCAGAGCGCCCTGGGAGGCTCCTGTGGCTGCCTTTGCACCCAGGCTGAGGATGCCCAGGAGGCGCTGAGGCCGGCAGTGGGGACCAGGGCTGGGGCTTGTGGCCTGGCAGGTGTGGCTCTGGGGGCTGTGACATGCCAGGGCACGGGTCACTGTCACTGCCCTCCAGAGCCCTGGCTAGCTCTGTGATGTTCCAGGGACAGTGGCAAGAATGAGGAACAGGTTAGGTTGGGATTTTGCTTGAGCCAGAACCTCTAGGCCAGCTGCCCAGCAGTAGAGACCCCTAGAGGACCGAGTGAAGGAGGCAGAGACAGCTCTTCTACAGTGTAAAGTGGAGCTAATTTATCAAGAGAGGCGGGGGAAAGGTTGCCAGGAGAAATTCCTCAAAGGGAAACAGAGGTTAAAAAAACCCCCAGCACTCTTCTGCACGGGCTTTTAAAATCTTTCAAAACGGAGGGGTGGACACCATGTAGTAACCAATGAGCGACTCTCGGGGTGTGGTTTTGAGGGTTACAACAAATCAGAACAAGGGGAGGAGAGAGGGTTGGGATAGGGATTGGATCTTGGGGTGAGGGACAGGGAACTTTCTGGAACAAAGGGTAGGCTTTGGGCTGATGGATGGGCCAAAGGGGCCGGGTTGTCTTGACAGACAGGGAAAAGTCCAGTGAGGAGGGAGGGGATTCCTTGAGGGACACTTGGGTAGCAGGGCATAACACAGGGGAGAAAGAAACTGCAATAAGTCGGGGAAAACTTGAACGTACCGCAAGCTAACAGAACATTCGACTTGGAAACTAACGCACTGCAACACAGAAATTCAGGGTTTCAGCAGCCAAGAGGTGGCACAATTAGAATCCGCAGCAGCTGGTGAAAGCCATCTCTGTCCTTCAGGTTCCTGCTGTGTGGGAAGGTGCTGCGAGTTGTGGTGGCTGCACTCCCCCTTTGCTGGGAGGATGATCTGTACCAGGGGAGAGCAGAAAGCTGCCGTGGTGAGCAGAACATGCTCAGAGCATTCCAGTTCAGAGAATGGCACTGCCCCTGAAGGGCAAAATGCTTGAAACCATAGAATTTTGTGCAGAACCGTTGCAAAAAAATTTCTCTTCTAGAATGTGCCCATTTTTGTATACTGTAGATGAATACCCTGGGTTTTATAGAATACATGGGTTTTTTTCTAAAGTTTTTTGGGGGAACTCTCAAGTTTATTTCTATTTGCATTTTACATCCAGCATGTATACAGATTTTTTTTTCTTTTGTAAATACTTAGGGAAAAAATAACTAAGCATTTTTTAATCTTTTGGGACATTGTCAATAATATCCTTAGAAAGCAAAACTTGTTGAACATGTGTGAAAACACAGAGAGGGGGAAAATAGCATAAAAGTCTTTTAGAACAGGGCGTGTAATAAGGATGCAGAACTGAGTAATTCCTCCAAGGGCAGAATTAGCAAGATATATCACCAAGAATACCTGCCAAGATACTTCCTTAAATCGAGGGAAAAGTGACCTGCAGCGGTACGAAGTACAGCCAAAGCAAATGAAAACCTTTGGAAAAGAAGGAATTTTGCCAGTGAGATCAGTCTGTCTGGATAACTGAGGGATGCCCATCAACCTTGCACTGCATTCCTCAATATTTGCAATGTCTTTTCTCCCAATTTCTGTGAAGTGAATAAGCTGCAGTTGTTTAACCATTAATTTAAGCTCACTGGGGAATTACCAAGCACCATGTATGTTCTTTTGCAGCTGAGCAGGACTTGAGTTTCCCAATTCTTCTACAAAGCAGAAGGGAACCACACAGCTGCTTGTGCTAATGTTAATGAAGGGTTTCATGAAAGCAGATGAATTACAGCATTGCATTATAGAACTTCCACATTCAAGAAAACAGGAGTCCACTTAGAATAAAACCTATAAGGCTAGCATAACATCAGAACAGGATGAAATGAAATTACTAGAAAGGAAGTGATGCATTAGAAATGAAGTGTATCATTTCTGATACATTTGCATGCATTTGCAAGCTGAAACAGAAAAAGAAGGACAGAGATAATAAGGAATGAAGATTTTAAAATTGCACTGTGCAGAAGAGACATACGGACCACCAGTGTGAACACAGCTGGGAGATTCATCTTGGAGATGGATTAGAGTGGAACCCATTCACTGAATGTTTCTGGTGCACATGAGTGCAAAGACTGAGGAAAAAAGGAGAAAGTTTAGTTTCTGACAGCTATTTAGATTCCTGGAAGCATTGTGTAGAGATGTAAAAATCTAAAGCCTCAGAGAATCTGAACCTAAAATATCCCCAAATGGATTGATCAGGTATGATGGGCACATCTCTGCACTTTTCAGAGTCAATGAAATTGACAAGGAGTGTCTGGAAATTAGGAATGCGTGCCTAGATTTTATCTCGGTTACTTTAAGAACACTTTAATAAGGCACTTCAGGAACTGTACTATGAAGTTCTTCACCCTGCTCTATTTACTTTACATTTGAATACAGGCTGGTAGAAGGAGAGATCTGGCTTTAATTTCTCCCCAAATCACCTGTTGCACTCTCAGGTTACCAGTAGATGTAAAATTCAGCTAATCAGTCTCTCTATCCATGAATATTCCACTAGTGAACTGACATGTAGAAACACCCTTTTTCCCTTGGGACCTTCCTAAATGGTGCCCTGATGAACAGGAGACTTGCATAAATCTCACAGAAAATCACCAAAATTGCTGAAATTAACACTCAATTCCATGATCAAAACTTCTGGGAAAAGGCTTGACAGAATCACTGAAGAAACTCAAACTTGGGAGAGAAACATGCATTTTGGCACTGATCAAGGGGAAAGAAATAGAAATGCTGTGAAAATTCCAAGTGGAAGGTAAGGAGAAAGACAGGCAGCACAGGAAGCACAAGGCCCCGTCAGATGACCTGTGGAAGGTGACTTTGTGCCCCAGCTCTGTTAGAGGACGTTCCCTGTCGTTGGTGCAAGCAGCCGGAGACATAAATACTGATTGATTTGGGGGCCACAGTCTTGGTAAATGCAGAAGTGGTTCAGTAATGTGACATGAGGGAGTTCCCTCAGAGCAACTGGGATGCCTGAAAGAAGTGAACAGCTCACCACAGCTGGGCCCGCTCGGCTGCTTTTCCTTCTGATCCTCCTGGGTTGGCTCTGACATTTCCTCTTCCCTGATGGAAGTGCAGCTGCTGCCAAGGGAAACGTCCCCATACTCACTCAGTGTTCCCTTTGCTTGCCGGATGCCCCACCTGCTGTCGCTGTCCAGGAGAGCTGCTCTGCACAGGAGGAGGAGCCCGAGGGAGAGGCTTTGAAGATGGGGCAGCTGGGATCCCTCTGCTTGGAGCTCTGTTTAAAGATACACGGACTTGCATGTGGACAGGGATAAGTATATGGATTTGTACATATGTAGCCTGCTATTTGTACAGGCCTATTTCTGTACATATGGTATCAGATTTATGAATGTACTGTGTATCTATGTACGTATAGGTACCTGCATACATACAGGTTTGCAGTTGCATCTTTGTGTATATTTATCCAGTTCATTATGTGTATTGTACATGTACGGAAATCTAATCTTTGTTTAGATTACCATATGTATACAGTTGTGTAGGTATCTATTTCTATTGATGTATTGATGTAGTTTTGGTCTTTTAAAATAGCTATATTGGTATTTGTTTTCGTATATATGTATTTTTATATTTTTTTAGATGTGCATTGATGTATTTCTATATATATTATATTTACATATATAGCCAGATATATTGCTGTATATTTGTATTGATGCAGTTGTACAGATATTTAGATTGGTACTGCTGTTTGTCTATTTATAGATAGGTTTTTTTTAATGTATCTGATTCTTGAATGTAATAGGTAACATTTAATCTGTATTCACATCTGTGTATTGTAGTGGTTATTTATGTATTCAGTTCTATTTAAATGCGTCTGGAGTGGTATAGTAGTGGAATTCTATTTGTAGAGTACTTGGTATTACAGGGAAATACTGATATTTTCGTATTTGTATATGGGCTGCATGTTTGCCATAATATGCAATAAATTAAGTTGTTAATTTTCCCTTGATCTCTGTGTATAGTGAGTGTTTGTAGAGGTTTGCAATAAATTAGTTTTTGTAACCAGAAGTTGTTATTTGTATGTTTTTAAATAGGGTGGTGTAACAAATACATAAATTACTTTTTAAAAATTTAACAGAGATGTGTATAGTTCTGTTTTGTCAGCGCTGGTGTAACAATTGGTAAGAAATGCCATTTGTCAAGTGAGATGGATGTCTTGTAATTTGTGCTACCCAAAGCCATGGGCAGATGTAAATGCTGGAGGATTTTGGCCATGCAAATCTCCAGCCATGCCCAGCACATGCCCCACACCTGCACTCAGGCTGGGCAAGGGAAGCGCAGATTTGGGCTGGCAGCAGAGCCCCACGTTGGCTCAGAACTCGCTGCAAAGGCCTGCTGGCTGAGAGAAAGATCAGGAATACATTTTATATATTCTATTTATTACAGTACATATACTAAAATATATATTATGTGGTGCATTGTAGAAATCCTTTAAATCAGAGGGTTTTGGGAAAGCTGCTCCTCAGTGAAGAGAATTTCCAGCCTAGAGGAACAAAAAAATAAAAAGAAGACCATGGACAGTGCCATTGCCAGAGGCCCAGGCTGTTCAGAGGGATGGATCGTCCCCTTCGCCGCCTGTAGCTGATACCCCTGTCAGTAATAAGTAGCAACTCCGGGGGCAATGAGATGGGAAACCATCTCTCTAAACCAGAATGGGGCATCTTTTACCAGCTTGAGGCAATTTTACAGGGTAAAGGACGTTCAGACATCTCAAAACGTGAACAAAAAGACTTACTATATCTGGGAAAAAGAGAATACTCAAAATACAGACTTGAAGTCTGATTTTACCTTTGATTTCTGGGACCAGATAAAGTGGAAAATTCACAATCTAGTTCTCTCTCAAAATAGAAGAGTCTTTGGTCAACATTATGCCTGTCTCCACAGCTTTAATGGAGAGCTTTGATCAGAGTGATTGTAACAGAGACTTTCTCAAACATCAGAACAGAACACCTTGCTCTGAGACTTGAATTCTGAGTGGTGCTGGACCTTCATCCTTCTCTGTGGGAATCTTAAATTTTGTTCAGGGTGTCCTGGCACGTCCAGGGTTTCTCCAGGCAGTGTGCACAGCACCCCGAAGCCCGGAAAAGGGGAATCAGATCAGCTTCCAGCTTTGGTCGTGTTCTCTGCTTTTTCCAGGATTCCCTGAGTCACTGATGCTGCAACCAGGCATCGTCCCAACTCCTCCAGGAAATCATCCACCCCCAGAATTCCCAGAAAAGTGTTTGAGATTTTTCTTGCATTCCAAGAGTTTGGGGAGTCATGGGACATGTTCTAGGGTGGCTGGGAATCAAATGGATCCAGGAGATTAATGTTTGAGGAAGCTTTGCAAAAGAGGAGCTGCTGTTTCTGTGCTCTGCTGCTCTTCTGAAAAAGATGCGGCCGGATCTTATTCTGAAGTTGTGCAGGTGGGGTCAGCCAAGGGGGGCTCTGGATCTGCTCTGCCTGGCCGAGGGGCTGCAGGGTCACTCCTGTCACTGTTTGCCCTTCCCAGGAAGTCACCCCTCAGATCAGGCTCAGGCTGGCAGTTTGCTTTGGAGCTCTGAGGACTCTTTTCATATAGATTCCTCTGCCAAAACTTTCCGGGACATTCACCACTTTTGGCTCCCCAGCCTCCGGTTACAGCAGGTGGGGGGGCTTTGGATTTGGCTCTGCCTGCAGGGGAGCGGGCAGGGGAGAGGACAGAGGTGGCGGGGGGCAGGCAGGGCTTGAGCAGGGCAGGGATGGCTCTGCCCAGAGAGATGGATGGGGTGGAGGTGGGAGAGCTCAGGAAAGTTGCTGTGGAGGCACAGACAGTTCATTCAGAAGCCTTGAAGCCTGTCTCATTGCCTACTGGGGTCAGCGGGGGGAAAGCATGCTGAGATTGCTCTTGGACCTGAGAGTTTTCCAACTGTATCCCTGCGGGCAGGGATACAGTGTGGAACCTCTCACAGTCCATTGGAAAGCATCACAAATACAAAGTCGGGGTCTACAGCTGGAGAGCAGCCCGAGTTGTATGAATCTAAAAAGATCCAATTTAGTGAATCCAGACGTGAGTTAGCAGGCTCTGGCTTTCTTCCTGTCGCCAAGAACTTGGAGCTCTCCTCCCCAGCCCTTCCTGGCAAGGCTCCCAGGAAAGTTTCTGGGGCAACACTACTGCCAAGTGACACCGGCCAGGGGCTATTTACAGACTACAAAGGAGACAGGGCTGCTTTGAAAGGTGCCTAGAGCTGTTTATTTTTCAGCATCAGTCTCCTTACATGATTATGATAATGGGAAGATGCTAGCAGCTCACAATCCAGGCAGCAGGCCAAAACTCATAAGGTTTTTATAAAATCATAGGCTTACTATATAAGCTTCTTAACAAATCACACAAAGCAAAACATATTGATAGTAGTTCTATCCAATCACCATAAGCACACGTAGCTTTGGTTAAAACAATGCTTGTTTATTTCGAATACAGAACCTGTTTGTAAGCCTTAAAACACAATGCACAGAGCTCCATTATTAATCTTCAACCTTCCTAATATCTTGCTAGATAAACTTTCTGCAGCTTAGAGAGCTATTCGGACAAGCATTAATACACAGGCTTATTGTTCGATTTGCCCTTGCTTTTTCTACAGTTTAAATAATTTTTTCTGCTGACCTATCTCATGACTGTTTCTTTAGCTCTACTCACAGTTCTGAGGCCTGCCTTTTGCAGCTTTCCCAAAACCCTCTAGTTTTATGGATTCCCTCAATTCCCCCTCTCTTCACCCAAAAAGAAATCTTACCAATTGTGTCATTTATTACTTGCGTTTTGTGGTCTTACTATAATATTTTTGTTTCCTATCTGCTTAAAGCATGTTTTTGTTGGCACTAAGCATTGCTGTATTAAAACACAGCAATTTAGTGCTGTGAAGGTCCAGTCAGTGGAAAGGGCATAAATTATGCTTGACAATAGTTACAAGTCATTGTTCAAAAATCTCTTGTCGATTCCAGGGTCTTAACTCAAAACCTTCCTCCATTTCTATTCCATCATCCACCATCTCCGTGAACTTTTGAGCACCTGTCTGTGAATCCATTTCCTACCTCTCTCTCTTGTGTGATAAAAACTTCTTGAACAGTTTTGTTCATCTCTCGTTGCACACACTGAAGTATGCAAGGTATTACTATTAATATCACTACCAAAACACCCAATACATATGGAGACCTATCTTGCAAAGTTCCCTTAGCCAAGGTGCAAAGCTCCATTCTTAGGACAAATTATCTGACCAGGACCCACCATCTTCTTTAATTTGGGCTGTCAATCTTTCAGCTTTTGTATGCTTTTGAGGATGGATTCAGAGTGATGAAACAGGTTCATGCAACACAATCCTTCAAATTCCTCACAACCATGTCCTTGTGCCACTTAAAAAAAAATCAATTGCTGCTCTGTTTGGAAGGGTTGCATGTCTAACACTATTACCATCGGTCAACATGTCACTGATTGCAGTGGATGTGCCATTAGTTTGTTTACTCAGCCAACATGCAACCCGATCTAATTGTTTCAATGCCATTGCTGAAGCCAGCTGGGGTAAAAACAAACCTGCTGAAACCCTTTTCGCAGCCTTCCAAGGCATGAAATCACTTCTACAGCTCTCATCATAATGACGAGAACTTGGAGCTTTTGGCAGGATTCATGGGACAGCTGATTGCTGTGAAAAACTTCCTGTTCTTATGGCTCATATACAGGAGTGATGAAAAAGAAAAAAAACTACGGTCTATAATGACAGTAGACCTTCCATTGCAACTACCTAAGTGGTCTAATAGTATTCCAAATTTAGAAAAAATTTGGATTCAAATAAACACTTCCTTGCCTTACTTGTAAGATATGGTCATAATGATGTAAATCCACAATATGAAATTCCTTCTCACCATGAGATCAAACAATTTGTAGGAAGAATGCAAAAAAATTATTATAACTTTACCTGATAAGCCTCCAAGTGTAACAGAGATGCTAACAGCTTGCAGTAAGCTCACCTCTCCAAAACATCTTACTAATGTGCAAGTCAATGCTTTTGGAAAGCAGATTGCAGATTCTTAAGAAAAGTTAGGAAACCATTGGGAGATATGTTGGGAAAGGCTTTGGGAGAAAATTGGGGACAAAAAATAGAAAAGCTTGAAACGCCCCTTGAAGCACAGAGAAACATTTTCTAAAAATCTGTTGGTACTGTACAGTTGGACTCTGATTAAAAGGCTTGTGGCTTTGCTTGTGGTAAAGCAGGACACATGAGAAGAGATTGTCCTACAACAACAGTCAAACCTAAACAACTATTTGCCCTCAGTGTAGGAAAGGGAAGCATCTTGCCTAGTACTGTGGTTCTCAATTTGACATGGATGGCAAAGCTTTGTCGTTAAACTCAAAAAAGAGCGCGGATTATCACCGCACCTCGACACAAGTAGTGACCTCCTTACAGTCAATTACCCAGTCAAATGGCATTGGTACCTCAGTCATTTATCCCTCAGTCAACCATCCCTGAAATAGTCCCAGGTCAATATCCTCACGTACAAGGTTTGAATTGGCCCCCTCAAAAATTGATACACCTTTTAAATAATTTTTGATATGAAACTATTCCTACTGGAATTATCAGGTTTTTTCAGCAAAGACAAGAGCTTTTGACTCTAGGCAGAGCTAGCACCAAAATTTTCAGACTTTCAGTCCTTCCAAAGGTTGTTTCAATAGATTTTAACACTAAGCTAATATATTTACTCTTGCATTTAATGGTCCTATGGTGACTCCACCAAAAACACCTATAGGTATTGCATTTCTTCTACCCATGAATACAGCCAAGCAAAACAACTTTCCAGAGAATTCAATGCTGTCTGTGCCATTTGGAAGCTCAGGTCCTGAGGTCTTTTGGGTGCAATTTTTGGACCGCAAGCAAGCAAAATTGACTTGCTGCCTGACTCACTGTGGTAGAACAATTTACATTACAGGCTTGCCAAATACTGGTGCAGATGTCACTGTATTCTCTCACATGTTTTGTCCCAGAGATTGGGATTTAGTAGCTCCTGCAAGTTCCGTCACGGGGACTGGAGGTGCTACCGTGTGTTGGCAAAGTGCATCCATGATTAACATTACAGGTCCTGACGTAGAGACAGCAATGGTGCGTCCTTTTCTTGTTCAGAAGCTTCTCACCGTCTGGGGGGGAAACGTCCTGTCCCAATGGGGAGTAGAACTGGAGGTGGGCCTGTGATGGAAACCATGTCAAAACCTGCCACTTGAAAGCTGAACTGGAAAACTGATCCTCCTATATGGATTGATCAATGGCATTTACAAACAAAATATAAAATAGCCTTAAAGGATTGGTAAAGGAGCAATTACAAGAAGGTCACATCACACCCACAAAGAGTCCCTGGAATTCACCAGTATTTGTCATCCACAGGAAGGCATTGGACTCCTGGAGGTTGTTTCATGACATGAAGATCAATGTAGTGACTGAAGACATGAGATCTCTTCAACCTGGACTTCCTTCTTTATCCATGATCCCAAAACACTGGCCTCTCATTGTCATTCATTTAAAGGATTGTTTTTTCCACATCCCACTTCATCCCAATGATGCTCCAAGATTTGCATTTTCAGTTCCAGTCATCAATCAAAGAGAACCCATGCAGAGATAGCACTGGAAAACGTTGCCTCTAAAAATGAAGAATTCGCCTATAATCTGACAATATGTGTCGCACAAGTTTTGTCTCTTGCTCGACAGAAGTATCCAAGATCCGCGTTTTCACACTACAGGGATGATTTGCTCATCGCTGCTCCAATGAAGCCAGAGATGGAGGAACCTTGTCCTAGTGTTGTTACTGAAATCCAAAATGCTGGACTTAAAATTTCCATACCCAAAATTCAAGAAGTTCCAACTTGGAACTATCTGGGATGGAAGATGACTGAAAAAACTATTACACTGCAGAAGATACAGCTCCGCACCTGTGTCAACATCCTGAACAATTACAACAGCTTCTAGAAGACGTCAGTTGGGTCAGACCTGTTTTGGGAATCACGGACGATGAATTGGGTCCACTTTTTAATTTGTTGAGAGGAAGCTGCGCCATCGACTCTCCTGAACTCTAATACCTGAAGCTCGTGCAGCGCATGACAAGGTCATGGAGGCTCTCCAAAGACAACAAGCTCATTGCTGTATTCCAGAAAAGCCATTCTTTTCTGCAATTTTAGGAGGAAAGATGCAACTTTGTTCTGCCATTTTTCAATCAGACCCTTCTGAGAGAGATCCTTTGTTGAGAATAGAATGGGGTTTTCTTCCCTCAAGGTTTCCAAAGACTATTTTTACAGTCTTAGAGAGGATAACACAAATTCTGATTAAGGCCAGAACAAGGTTATTAAGTTTAGCAGGTGAAGAATTTGCAGTTCTCTATTTACCACTGAGAAAAAGTATCTTGATTGGGCAATGCAAAATTCTGCAAATTCTGATGATTTGCATCGAGAGTTATTAAATTTTGCAGATATTGCTTCTGTTCATTACCCGGCTCACAAATTATTGCAGGCAAAATTCAGTTTCAGAGAGAAACCTTTGTTAAGTAAAGAACCTTTAAACACAATAACTCTCTTCACTGATGGGATCTGGCAGAAGTCACAAATCAGTCATTACTTGGTTGAACCAAACCAAGTTCCCAACTAAAACTTGGGAATCAGATATTCAAATAGTAGAGGGATCTGCTCAGATGGTTGAGCTTGCTGCTGTGGTTCAGGCTTCTCAGTTCTTCCCACAACCTTTTAATTTATTCACACATTCTGCCTTTGTTGCTAATGTGGTTAAAAGAATAGAAGGATCAGTTCTAAAGAATCCTAGTAATGACACATGGTATCATTGGCTTTCAAGGCTTTTTACAACTTTACAATAACAAACTAATCCACAGTTTGTTTCTCGCATCAGGGCTCATTCTTCGCTTCCTGGATTTTTAGTGGAAGGAAACGCGAGAGCGGACAAACTGACAGTGCTTATTTCAAACACTTTGCCAAACATTTTGGAACAAGCAAAACTGAGTTACGCCTTTTTTCACCAAAACACACAAGCACTTGTGTGAATGTTTCTAATTTCAAAAAGTCAAGGTAAAGCTATCATTAGTACTTGCCCTGACTGTCAGCTTGTGCAGCCTCCTTTTTCTAGAAAGAGTTGTTCAACCCACGGGGTTTGCAAAGCCTGCACTTATGGCAAATGGATGTCACTAAATAGCCTTCCTTTGGTAAATTTACCAATACTCATGTTTCAGTGGACACATTCTCTGGTGGAGTTTTTGCTTGTCTTCACACAGGGGAAGCAGGTAATCATGCCTGTCAACATTTTTAGCAGACCTTTTGCTTCACTGGGTGGGCCCCAAGAAGAAAAAACTGACAATGATCCCACATATGTATCTCAAAAATTGGCCACATTTTTAAAGATTGGGGTGTTCGTCATATCCTTGGTATTCCACATTCTCCCACAACCAAGCAGTTGCTGAGAGGACACATGAGACATTAAAACCCATTCTTGATCAAGAGAGGGGGGAGTGGAGGTCACACCACAGATGAGGTTAAACAAAGCTTTGCATGTTTTAATTTCTTAAACAGCTCTGTTGCAGAACCTGATCCACCGATTTCTAGGCATTTTTACAATAACACACAGGCAAAACTGAAAGGAAATCCCCCTGTTTTAATTAGATAGCCTGGGACAGCACCAATTGAAGGTCCTTTCTGATTAATCACTTTGGACAAAGGGTTTGCTTCTGTCTCTACAGATGCAGGAATTAAGTGGGTCCCAGCAAAAAACGTCAAACCATATCGCACCCCAGGACAGTTGACGAGCTCAAGACCGTAGAAGCAAGTACGCAGACGTGAGCCAAACAGAGGGATCACGGGTCACACCTGACGTTCCTTGTGCATCGGTGGAACCTGCAAACTCTGATTTTATGTGGTTTATAAATGTGTCACTTGTTGGTTTCATAGAGCTCTATTGGAGAAAGCGTAGGTTTTCTTTGGGTAATTTTTATTAAAGGTCAAAAGTAATGTTTTTGAATTGAGAAGGATATGGGAGGAGCTTTAGCCAACAATTAGCTCACAAAAAGGATGCTGCAAAATCAAATGTTACTACCATGTCAGTTTTGATTGCTTCTCATAGTGCAGAGTTTTAGTCGATTTGTAGTGTAGATTTGTCTGTGGAACAACCAAAACCAAATGTCTGGGTGACCTTAGCCAAGGCAGCAGGCTCGGATACCATGTGTTTGTCTAATTCGGAACAGAAAAGCCTTTCTCAACCTGACTAGTCAGTGTGCCAGTAAAGAATTTGCCCTTGGTCAAAAAGCAATTCAATACTAAGCCTGATAAAATTGACAATGGGAGGAGCCCTGTATAGGCTTGTAACATCTGGGGAAAAGAATTTCCCAAAGCAGTACCTGAAACCCCAAGAATTAGAAATCCTTGGTCCTTTAACAATAGATTTTTGCCTTACATTTACAGCTAATGATTGGCAAGAAAGTGATCCTCCAAAGTACAATGTTACTCCCCATTATTTTGCAAACAAAACCTCAAGGTTTTGGTGTAATTATTAAGAATGTAGGGAGGTGCTTTCTAAAGCTGACCAATATCCACAACAATTACCAAAAGGATGTTGGTTCACCTGTGTAGATAGGCCCTGGCAGGGCATCCCATCATGCCCTGAAGGTGGCCCATGTAGCAATGGGATGCTCACTGTAATTGCGCTTACTGCCAAAGCGGTCATTAGGAAAAAGCAAAGGGGAACAAGATCTGGTCGTCATTATCGTGAATACTGTAGAAGTGATTTCACGCCTTGGAAGGCTGCAAAAAGGGTTTCAGCAGGTTTGTTTTTACCCCAGCTGGCTTCAGCAATGGCATTGAAACAATTAGATCGGGTTGCATGTTGGCTGAGTAAACAAACTAATGGCACATCCACTGCAATCAGTGACATGTTGACCGATGGTAATAGTGTTAGACATGCAACCCTTCCAAACAGAGCAGCAATTGATTTTCTTTTACTGGCACAAGGACATGGTTGTGTGGAATTTGAAGGATTGTGTTGTATGAACCTGTCTGATCACTCTGAATCCATCCTCAAAAGCATACAAAAGCTGAAGGATTTTACAGCTCCAAAAAAAGAAGATGGTGGGTCATGGTTAAATGATTTGTTCCAAGGATGGAGCTTTGCACCTTGGCTAAGGGGACCTTGTAGCATAGGTCTCCATATGTTGGGTGTTTTGGCAGTGATACTGGTAGTAATACCTTGCATACGTCGGTGTGTATGACAAATGATGGACAAAACGATCAAAGAAGTTTTTATCCCACAAGAGAGAGAGGTAGGAAATGGATTCACAGAGGATTCTCAAAATCTCACACAGATGGTGGATGAAGGTATAGACGTGGAGGAAGGTTTTGAATTAGGACCTTAGAACAGGTGAGACTTTTTTGGAACAATCACTTGTAATTGCTATCAGACATGACTTTTGCCCTTTGAACTGACTGGACTTTCACAGCATTAAAATTGCTGTGTTGGAATACAGCAAGGCTTAATGCGAGCAAAAAGGATGCTTTAAGCAAGTAAGAAGCAGGTATGCTGCAGTAAAGCTATGAAATGCAAGGTAGGTAATAAACAACACGGTTACAAAGGCTTCTATTTACCCGAACCGTGAGGGGGAATTCTGTGAATCCTTCAAATCAGAGGGTTCTGGGAAAGCTGCAAAAGTCACATCTCAGAGAAAGCTGAACTTTGGTTAGAGCTAAGCGGTAGATTTGTCAGCAGAAAAGTTATACAAGAAGTAGAAAAGTAAGGACAAATAGAACAATGGTTTGTGTCTATTACTGTAGAATCCAGGACATTCATATGTCTGAGATGTAACACAACAGAACTCCCTTTGGTCATCAGCAAACAGCTTCGTTTATTGCCTGCAGCACCCACAGCCCATTTAGCCCATTCCAAACTCCCAGGACGAGACATCTCATTGGTCTATCTCTGTGCCCCCAGACTCTGAACCAATGCAATGTCTGCATCTTAGGAGAGCTCCCATTGCCTGGGAACTTCTGTCAGTCAGTCCAGAGGCTGCTCCGTGGAGCTGAATTGGGCTGCTCATTCTAACTTGATTGATACTGGCGCACCAGTGTGTTAACGCTTGGCTGGAATGACTCCCTGAGCTACAGAAAAGTATCTCTAGCAAGATATTAGGAACTTCTAAGCCTAATAATTGTTTTATTTGCCCAATTATCCCATCAAAAAAAAAAAAAAAAACCAAACAATATTTAAGGTAGCAGTAATTTTAATTGAATAGTTTAGAAAATATATAAATAAGGGATATTTTG
Source organism: Melozone crissalis (assembly GCF_028551555.1). Classification (NCBI taxonomy): domain Eukaryota; kingdom Metazoa; phylum Chordata; class Aves; order Passeriformes; family Passerellidae; genus Melozone; species Melozone crissalis. The sequence goes on along the minus strand of NW_026535783.1, from coordinate 11,432,863 downwards.
GTTCAAATAGTAGCACATAAGCAAAAGACACCACGGGGTACGGAAGGCAGAGTTCTTGACCCTTGCCACTTCACGTACGAGCTTGCCAAGTGAAAATCACCCCTTATATACCATATGTCAATACCATCTCCTCCTATTTTCGGTTCATCACATTTCTGTCTCCGCCTTCCTCACCACCTTTACCACATATGCGCCACCACTCGGTTTGGTGGTCGCACAAGTCTTCGGGGGTCGTCACTGATGAAGGCCCTATAGTCTTCTTCGTTGTCCTTTAATTCACCTTTGGGTTACACATGTGCATCAAGCCAGTATATAGCCAGTACAGCCAATGTAAGCCAAGACTAACGTATCATTCCATCTACATATCAAGGCAATAAATCCCTTAGAATTAGCATTTGTTGGGACCGAACCAGGTTTTTGCTCATTTTTAGCACCTGTATCTTCAGCTTCTTTCCTGTGGTCCTTGAGAACAGCTGCTGGGAAGGGGGGTGGAGCCCCTTCTCTCCCTCTCTTCTTTGGCATTACAACTTTTTAACTATTTATTATTCTCAAATATTAATTACTCTATCAATATCAATTACTGTTTCAAATTTTATCACCACGAATGATACCTATTTATCACAATAATGGAGCTCTGCGCATTGTGTTTTAAGGCTTACAAGCAGGTATAGTGTTTGAAAGAAGCAAGCAGTGTTTTAACAAAAGCTACGTGTGCTTATAGTGGTTGCACAGAACTACTGTCAATATGCTTTTGCTTTGTGTGAGCGGTCAAAAAACTTTTCAAGTAAGTTGTACCATTAAGTTCATTGCCTCCAGCCAGGGATGTGAGCTGCTGGCATCTTCCCACTGTAACAACCATGTCATGAGACTGATGCTGGAAAACAAACAGCTCGAGGCGCGTTCCTCACCAGTCCCGTCCGTTTCGTGATTCGTACAGAGACCCGCGGCCAGCAATACTCAGCTGAGGACCAGAAGAGACCGGAATAGCCCGGGCACTGCAGCTTCACTGCAAGGCATCCGGCAGCCTTGAGGGTACAAAGCGAGCACAGGTCGCAGCTCCTCGTGTCCGGAGCGAGCCCGGAGCAGCTCTCCCAGGCCGCAGCCCCTCCCAGGCCCAGCTCCGGGCGCAGCCGGGGCCGCTCCGCCTGCGCGGGGCCGCTGCCGGGGCGCTGTGGCGGCTCCTCCCGCGGGGCGGAGCTGAGGCGGCCCCGGCGGCCCCGGCCCGGCCCCGCTGCGCTCCGAGCGCGGCCCCGGAGCGGCCCGGCCGAGGCGGCGAGGGACGGGCGGCGAGGGGCCGGGGGCATGGGGCGCTCCGGGAACGGGCGGACATCCCGGCAGAGGGGAGAGAGACGTGGCAGAGGGAGGAGTGAGCGGGAGATGGGAGAGATGCTGGGAGGAGGGGGAAAATCCCAGGAGAGAGGGACGAGCCCGGGAGTAGGGGAAATCACGGGACGGGGGCGGGGGTGAGATCCGTGGCAAAGGGTGGGTAGCCTTCCAAGAGGGTAGAGGCGGGGAAACAGGAAAGAGCCCTGGGAGAGGGGGGAGATCCTGGGGAGAGGGAGGAGTAATCGGGAGAAGGGCAGATCCAGGGAGACGAATAAAAGCACTGGCTACAGCCCGGGAAAGAAGGGAGCTTGGGACAAAGGGTAGCTCGGGACTGGGGAAAAGCCGAGATAGGAGGGAGAACCCAGGAGACAGGGGACAACCTGTGAACGAGAGGAGATCCGGAGTAGAGTGGAGAGGGCCTGGGAAAGCGGGGAAAGACATGAGAGAAGAGAGCCCGGTGGGGGGAGTCCAGGAGCGGAGGCTCCTGCAGGCGGACTGGGAACGCGGAGAGCCCGGAATCACGGAGTCCTGCAGCCGGGCCGAGAACGGGCGTGGGTCAGTGCGGTTCGGGAGAGCGCGGCTGCGGGGCTGGCTCCGCAGGCGGAGACGCGTGGAAAGCGCTGCTCGGCAGCCCCGGCGGCGCTGAGAGCACAGCCCTGCCCGGGGAGGCAGCGCCACGGGCGCCGCTCGGCTTCCCAGCCCGGCCACGGCACCGCTCGGCTTCGCCGCCGGATCCGCGGCAGCTCGGAGCATCGCTCCCTGCCCGGGCCCGAGGCTCACCTGCGCCAGGTGCACCAGAGCATCGCCTCTGCCTTGACAACCCAGAGCGAGCAGTGCCCGGCAGGGACTGCAGATCCCCATTGGTGGCAGAGAAAGAAGAGCAAGGAATCTTCCATGGGAGAACCTAGGCAATAGGATGGGGTGTCACTGTCCAATGTGTTCAGATGCACTCAGAATGGTACTATTGCTCTTGCCTCAGAACATGGAAAAGAAGTGGGCAGGCACAAATCAGCAGCTGGTTGCAATATCCAGGGATCAGTTATCAGAAGAAAATGCTACGCAACTGCTGGAATGCTTAATGGATGACTGATTACCCTTTGCCAAGTGATCTGGACTTGTTATGGGCAGCATACTTATGTCTCAAAAATAACTCTAGAGATATTCTGAAGAAAATTTTGAAGAAAGGCTCATACACCCACATTTTAATGCAGTTGCTGTGGGTTTCATAAATGAAATCTGCTTTTATGTGTTGATGTTCCTAAAGATATGTGGGGGTTTTTTTTCACACATGCATGCTAAATTTGAGAATCTAAGGTAAGGTCTTTTTATAAGGGATATGGAAGAGACAGGTCTTCAGCTAGCAATATGTCAGTGAGAGACAGCTGAGCGATGATTACTGAGAAGAAGAACAGGCCTGCAATAGAGGTGTGAGCTGCATTGCACAGCGCTTGCTGTGGGCCAGAGAGCACAAAGCAGGCTGGCCTGGTGGGCCTGAATATTTCTGCCAAACACTCTGCATCTCACACCTTTGCTCGGGCTCAGTGCAGAAATGCAGGACTGCAGGCGCTTCCTCCCAGAGCTGCGTGAGGCGCTGGCTCCTGCAGATGGGCCCTGCCAAGCTGTCCCTGCCTCACGCTGGCCTCGCTTCCCCTGGCACAAGAGCCGGGCCTGAAGGAGGCTGCCCTGTGCTCCAGCCTGCCGAGCAGCCCGGCTCCCTGCCCCGGTGCCCAGAGTGCTGCACACACTGCTGACCTTTGCCAGGAGTTGCAGAGCAGCCGGCAGAAGAGGAGGAATTCTCAGGCAGCCCAGCGGCCCTCGGCTACCCTTGGCCTTTCTCTGCTGCTAGGCACACTCCAGACGGCCAATGCCTCCAGGCTGGGCTGTGTCCAGCACGGCTGCGCTTCCCCTCGGCAGCTGCTAGCTGCCACCTGGGCTCTGAGAGTGGAGGATTCACCCACTGCCAGGAACAGGCACCCAGGGCCCGGCTGCTGCCTCTTGCAGCTCCAAGGGCCTCCTTCCAGCCTGCCTCTGCCGGGGCTCAGCCTGCTCCGGCCTCTGCCGGGGCTCTGCTGGGGCTCCACCCCAGGCAAGGCCGGGCCCACTCTCACCTCCCAGGCGCTGACAGCTCTGCACCACAGGAGACCTTCCTGAGCACCCTCTCTAATCTTTCTGCTTTCTCAGTTGAGCAAGGCTCTCCTCCAACCAAAGAGATTATTGCATTTTGGGATACAAATCCAAGTGGTAGGAGCCCCAATGTTCTCCAGTCACAGCTGAAGGCCTGCATCTGCACAGGGTGTTTGGGCTGCCTCATTCTTCTTTTGGTTTTGCCTTCAAATGCCATTGCCCTTTCTGCCTCAAATAGAAATACCAAAGCTGCCCAAAAACAGACCAGTGGGGGAGATTCCAAAGGCAGTGTTCTCAGGAGAGGATGAATGAAGAACATCCTTCTTCCCCACTTGCACACCATTCCAAAGACACCGCGTCACTTTCCACCTTTAAGAAACAACAGACAATTCAGAAGCAATTCTTGAGCGTATTCGCAGAGTGAGAAGGAACGGAATCTTCAAGGTGAGTTGTGGTTTCAGAAACTGTATTCATTTCCAATCCTACTCTGCAGTCCTATTAGACAATCCTACTCTAACCCTTACCTTAACCCTAGTCCTAATCCCAATCCCAATTCTTATCCTAATCCTACTACTAATCCTAATCCTAATCTACAATCATGCTGTAAACTGGTTGACGAATAAATGGTCTTGATGTGATTGTCACATTGTTGTCTCTCTCCTCTTCTTCACTGAAACAATCAGCGGCACCAGGCTGGACGCAGGCTCAGCAAATGTTACAAATGGGTGCTGCCGAAAGGGAAAAAAAACAAATCAACAAAAAATAATGGACCATGACTTTCCAAGTTCAGTGCTTCACAGGATTCCTCTGGCCTATAGAAGGATGCAGGAAGAGGACCAATGGGACCATCTACACCTCCATCTTTATGTGCCGGACTTTGCAATCACAGGCAAATGTGGCCCAGAATCCCACTCATCCATTTATCCAGGTGTCTTCATCTTGCTAGGATTTTTGCCCTGCCAGTGCTTTAGAAACGGTGCTTTCTGTCCTTGGAGTTTCTTCTTTTCAGGAATTTCTAAAGCCTCACACTGGTCCCTCTCTTTGAAAGACAGGCACTGTGCTGATTCCCACAGGGAGACAGAGCAGTGTCTACCTTTCCATGCCCTGCCCCTCGTTTGCTGGATGGCTCCTTCCTTCCCAGCAGGGCCAGCTCAGTGGCACTGGGCCCTGCAGTTCCCTCTCTGCCACACAACCCGGCAGTAACCCTGGCACAGTTCCCGTCTGCTTGAGCGTGCCAGGCAGCAGATGGGGCTGGGACAAGTCCCTCCCAGCTGTCCCTGTTAGCGTGGCAGAAACCTCTAAGGGTGGGCTGGAGGGTGCAAACCAGGGCCCCTCAGAGACTCACAGTGAGCCCCCCACAGCCCCTCCTGCCCACGGCCAAATCTCTGACCCCTAGGCTGGGACTGGCTTCCTTGGGTTCCTGCACCACCATTTCATGTCTCTGTACCCTGCATTGCTCTACTTCAATTCTTTTGCCATTAGATAAAATTGAACACTCCACCAAATGACAAAAGAGGGCGACCGAAAGAGCCAGAGGAGCTCCCTGACTCAGGAAATGCAGAGAGAGGTGGAGTTACTCAGTTTTGTGAAGAACAGGCCCCAGGGAGAATTTATTGCCACTTTCCAAGACTTCAGAGTGGCTTTGAAGAAAGTGAGGGACATCTTTTTTAACAGGGCCACTTACAATAGAATGTGGGTGAATAGTTTGAAACACAAATAGGATCTAATCAGAACTTGTTTACTCGGAGCATGGTGCCACCCTGACACAGGTTGCCCCAAGAGCTTGTGGGTGCCCCATCCCTGCAAGCATTCCGGCTCCAGTGCGAAAGGGCTCTGAGCAACCTGATCTCTTTAAAGATGTCCCTGCTCATTGCAGGACACTTGCACCAGAGGACCTTTACAGGACCCTGCCAGCCCAGCCCAGTCTAGGATTCCTCACCATTTTCATTTGAAGAGCACCAAGAATGGAGGTGAGGAGGAAGGGGGCTCATGTGATGCCTTGGACTTGAGTGGAGGAGGAGCCCATCCCTCTGAGCCTGTTTCACCTGCAGCCCCTTCACATTTTACCTGCAGGAGCTCCCTGGCAGACCAGCGCTGCTCCTCGTCTCTCTGCAGGCAGCAGCTCAGGAAGTCACGCAGGCAAGGCGAGAGTCGGTTGGGCTGCTGCAGCCGTGGGGTCCCTACTGTGGCTATCAGTTGTGTAGCCTGGAGGAAAAGGAGACACCAGGCTCCACTTGCTGCTTTCACATCTCTAAGTGCTCTCCCACCTCCCTTAGTTTAACCTCTGTTCTTCAGTGGCAGTTTCTGCCCTGACAGAGACCCAGAGATGATTTTCCTTTACCAACCAAACACCCAAACCCTGATGCAGCCACTGCTTTTCCACCATCCCGCAGATCTTGCCTTGGCAGCTGATTTCATTGGCTGCCCTAGTTAGTGGGAACTACATCAGCAAAAGAACATTTGCTTCCCTAAGGATTCACACCAGCTTGAGAGGCTTTTTGGAAGAGGGACTGTGCTATACAAACTAATTTCAAGGGTTAGTACATGAAAGGCATGTCTGCAGTGCTTGTTGGTCCTTTCAGCGCACATGCCCAAGAACAAAACTCATCATACTTTTTGTGCTTTTCTTGAAAACAATGGTCATTGGAAGGAAAGAAAGGCAATCCATCAATTAATCCCCAGGTAAGAAAATCAACATTTGCAATCTCATCTTCAACAGAGACACATTTAGATGCCTGCACAAATGTATTGGGATGAAAATTCCTGCTTGGGCACAAAGGAGCCACCTGCAGCTCTGTCTCTCAGCAGTCTGAAAATTGCAGCTTCCCATTTTGCAGCAAAAGGAAAATTGTCATGGTCAGAAGGAGAGGTGCCATCCCTATGGCCACCCTCTGCTAATTTGGCTACTCAAGTCAATGCATTAATGGTAGGCCCATGCCAGAAAGAGCCAGGAAACAAAGGGGAGGCTTTGGCAGCCTGTCCGCATCACCAGGCTCTGGCTTGGTGACACAGAGAATGTGCCTTTGGCTAGGAGAGAAACACGGTGACTGAGTGTTTCAGCAGCACTGTACAAGAAGCAGAAGAGACTCAGTGGTCTTTACACTCTCATGCCCAGGTTTCAGGCATGTTTCCCAGTGAGAAGAAACTGCTCAGGGAGTTAGGCTCATCTCTAAAGACCACAGTTTTAGAAACTTTGTTGGGTTTGTGTTGCCTTCCTTCCTTTCTGGAAAGATAACAGCAGTTGTCAGATGCTTCTTTTCTGCTATTAAGGCCATCTCCACAGCCAAAGGACTGGAAGCACTTAAAAGCCAAAGGAAAGTGTTGCCTGAGAATAGAGTTTGTTTGGAGTTTGTTTGCATGTGGTAAGGCTTGAGTTCCCCCACTGCTGCAACCACAACTACAGCAGATGCTGATCTGTTGCAGGCACATTTTTAGGAGGGGTCCTTGGTGGAAGTAGTTCAGGCAGATGGCAATGGGCTTTTGTCCAATGGCACGCAGGACAAGGGACAGGTGAGAAAGACAGTGGGATCAGTGAGTATTTGCTCCTTACCGTGACGGGACTTTGGTTCCAGTAGGGAGGTTCTTGCTCTATCATTTCAATCCCCACAATTCCAAAAGACCATATGTCCACTTTGGGACCATATGGTTGACCTGTCAGCACTTCGGGCGCCAGCCACCAAGGAGTCCCGACTACCGAGCACCGTCTGCTCTGCTGAGGGCTGAGCTGAGTAGAGAGGCCAAAATCACCTGAGGAGAAAGCAAAACATTGTTTTTATTTGAATTCTGTGCAATGAGAAAAGCAAGCCAAAGAATTCCCCGGTAGAAGTGTTTGAAAATGTGCTTTTGAATCTCCTGGCATTGGCGACTTTTAAACTCCCCCCATTTTTTACACTGTCTCCAGTAGTGTCTTTTGTTCTTTGGAAGCTTTAGACTTGTAATAACTCCCTCCCTCTGGAAGGGACACACACAGAGCAAGGCCACTCTTGACTGCTTGTTCCTTCTCCTATCTCTGTGCACGTTGCAACTGTGCCCTCAGCTCACAGCGGGTGTCCCTGCGCTGCCACCAGCACCATTTTTGGGGAGCTGGCTGTCACTCAAAGCAGCCCCACCCCCACATCCCTGGAATGCTGCTCCTGACCAAGAATACACTGACCCAGCTTGACAGAACCATCGGTTTTGAGAAGGATGTTATCACTCTTCACATCTCTGTGGATCACATGGTTTGTGTGAAGAAAATGCAGTCCTTGCAGGCACTGAGAGAGAAAATAGAAAGAGGAGGGCAAAAATGAGTGATGTGATTTCATCCCACAAGAAAGGCAACAAAGAATCCAAAAGATTCCCTCTCCAGGGGAATGGGCAGTAATGGCAGAACACAGTGCCACTGAGAGGAAGAGCTTGCTGCTCCAACACTTGCAGAGCAGGACCTTTCTGAGGAAAGGCATGTCAACTTCTGAAAGAGCAACAGCACCTGCTGTTGTAGACTGTTCCCTGCAAACCAGCCAGGATGACTGCTGCTGCAGTGCATGTGCTCAGAAGCAAAGAGCCTTTTGGCTGCACTCCTGTCCTTGTATGCTGAGGCCTGAGAGAAACGAGTCTCTCTCTTTTTTCTTTGCTGATCATTTCAAATCAAGCCACCAGCACCTTTCCTGTCACAGGCAAGGAATGCAGTGAAGACAGACTCCAGGCAAACATTTAGAGAGGCAAGGTGGAGAACAGCAAATAAAAAGACATGAGCCAGAGCAAGAATACAACAGCAGGAGAGAAGAGTACTGGCACTGAGTACAGGGAGTGCAGGGGCACTGGCAGGCCTTTCACTTGAGATGCTTTTACTTGCCCATAGCATAGCAGCAACACAGAACCAAAGCTTGGCACAGGAAATCACTGCAGGTCAGAGCCCCTGTTTCCCAGACAATCCTGCCCAAGCCCTCAGAAACACAGATGGGATTGCTGACCTCCCGACTGATGGCTGCTGCCTCATCTTCATACAGGGAGGTCGTGCTGAGGATATCGTTCAGGGTGCCTCCGTTCATGTACTCCAGCACCAGCCAGAGTTCCTCACCCACAAGGTAGCTGAAAGAAGGAAACCAGGCCCTGGAGATGAGCATGCATGGCTACGTTGATTTTTGCTTCCAGGTTTCTTATTTCCAGATGCCTTTGTGACAAGGACAGAATCATAGCAATAGATATTCCCTCTTGGCTGTGCATTGTTTGCAATCTGTGCCGTCTCAAGGAGACAGGCACCGCTGTGAAAAAGGAGATGTCTTAGATGGCTAACAAGTGAAAAATGCAGTTTAGAAACAGCCCAGATAAAAAACCTGTCAGGCATGGTGTTTCTGGAAAGAAGCTCCTAGTCTTCCTGGCATGCCCTTCAATGGCAAAGAGTGGCAACAATCCAAGGGAAATCCATTTTAGGACGGTTCATCAGCACTTCAGAAATTTGAAAAAATCAATCCCAAAAATATGTGGAGGCAGTAAACTTCGAGGCTGATGACTAAGGAAGATACAGCTGATCCAGGTATTGAAGAATTTTGGAATAATTTTCAAACTAGGTGTGCCAGGGAAGACTCATGCAGACAGGATGCACTCTCTTCTCATCCATTGGAGATGAGTAGAGAGATAGGAATAAATAAAAATTAACAGCTCTACTTTCTGCCACTGACCAAAGTGGGTTTTTAACCTCTCATGTTTGCTGTATGTAAATGCACACATGGGATAAGACCATAACCACTCACCTGTCTAAATAATTCACAACATTGGGACTCCTGTACCTCTTCATGATTTGGATTTCATTAACGCTTCGTTCCATCCTCCTCGGTCCTTGAATATCTATTTTCTTTATGGCCACCTAAAATGACATTGAAAATCCGTAACTTGAGCAGTTGGTGGTAGGAGACAGCAAGGCACCTGGAGGAAGTGATTTTGCAATGACACAGCTGAGCTGTGCCAAACTGCCTGGTGATTAGGCACTGCAGTAATTAGGAACTGACATTCCAACAGCCCATTTCTCTGCTGCCTTGGGGGCACAGGACACGTGGGGCCACTGACATTATGCCTTGTCCACTTGGTAACAGTTGTGTCTCAACTATCACCCACAAACCTCTGACCACAATCTCTGCTGCTCTTTCTAGGGTTCAGAAGAAGGAATTGTGAGAGTATGTCATAATTTTCCCTCATCTGCCTCACGATCATCCTTGGGAGACCACTGAAGAGAAGACCCCCCCCCGTCTATATCTGGCTCTGAAGGAGAAAAGTCACACGCCACGGGCCCTGAGACCTGAAAGCTCACTGTTGAGTTATTGTTTTTACAAGTGTGTTTCCTGTATGCTAAGGAGAGGGCATCATGCCCCATTTGCAACAATAGCAGCTCTGGAAGCTGTCCCACCTCTCGGCCTGGCTGGACTTCTCCTGAGTTTCAGGTGGTCTCCCACAGAACACCCTCACCTGTTTTACAACCACTGTGACAGACAGACTGAGATGTAAGAAGATTCTCCATCAAGGACTGGGACTGAAACCCCCAGCCCAGGGGAGGTGTGTGGGGGAGGCAAGCTGACTGAAGCGAGATGTTTGCCTGCAGATTGTGACCACTGGAGCCAGAAAACAATGGCTCTCGCTTACTGCTAAGAACATAGACTACCTGTTACATCTATCCAGCTCATTTACTGCTGAGAACATGGACTACCTGTAGTTATTTCAATACTTCTGTTCCCTATTGTATCTGTTTCCCCCCTCACAATTTTCAGTAATAAAAACCTCTGAGTTAGCTAGAGCCTTTGAGATCTCCCCAGCGTAGCAGGCGGAACCTTGGCTGGACTGCACCAAAGGACTTCGTCTCTGCATTGGTAGCTATATCCCCTCTCTCTCCTCTCTCTCTCTCTCTCTCTCTCTCTCTGTCATTTTCTTTCCCTTAATCCCTCTATCGCATTTTTGCTGTAGTTATTCCAATCAAACTGCATTTGATCTGATTATCACTGCAAACCCCCTTGTACCGTGTTGGTGTTTTGCACTCTGAGATCATTCCTACAAACCATCAGGTCATCTGTCCCCTAGGACGGACCCTGACATTAATCCATGCCTTAATATTCTGTGGATATATCTTGGGCTATGGGCAGGGCTTACGGCTTTTAGGGCACCTTGCAGATCTCTCCCTATGTGCAATTGCCAAGTGCAGCACTGCGGGTGGCTAAGGAACTACCAGTAACTTTCCGATGGATTTGCTGGCAGCCAGAATTGAGAATTCAGGACTCTGAAGCTGTAGCCCCAAAGAGCAGGGAGGTGCTCTAAGGCACCACCTTTGTTTTAGCAATGGAGAGCGAGTGAGCGCGTCCTTGTCTGAAAGGAAGCGCTGCACTGCGTGCCTGCCTTCCGGCAGCTGAGGAGGACAAAGTGCCAAATGTATTTTGCAGGCTGGCACCAGTCTGTGCTTCTTGTGCCTTTTCAGCTCTAGCCAAAGCTCCAGCCACAGCTCACACCAGAGGACAAAGCCCCTCAAGAGCAGCAGAGTCTGCAGGGGCTGTTGATATTTACCTCTCCTCCTGAGGCAGTGTCGAGTGCTTTAAACACCTCTCCAAAACTCCTAGAAACAAAAGAGAAGCAGAGAAAGGAGAAGCCATTTATATCTTGCAGTGAAAGCCAGCCCACACAGGAGATCTGTGCTGTAAATGCCTAAAACCTGCAGGACACAGGAAGCATGGAGATGTCCTTGACAATGCCTTCTGAGCACACTTAGAAATTCTGATAAGCACTGACAATCTAAGCCCAGTGCCTGAACACATTTGCAGCTTGTCTGACTTCACGCCTGATACCTATTCCACCAGCAAAACACTTGATGCATAGTTATGTAAAATTAGCATTGCTTGGACTCACCCACTGCCAATATTTTCCAGTTCAATGTATTTGATGATGGGATTTTCCATCTTCACCATTCTCCCTGAGGGAAACAAAATGCAAGATGTTCACTTTAAAGCAGAGATCCCACCTTCTCAGAGATACAAAAGGCAGCCCCACTGTCTGGGGCTCTGAGCCCTCGCTTGGTTACCCAGCTCTGAGCTGGCTAACAACAACAGGGACAGGTGCTGGAACAACAAGAAAAGAACAGCACATCCACAGCACAAGTCTGGCTGGCACAGAGACTGATTTCTTGCATCCTTTGAAGTGAGAGACCTCTTGACAGCAGAGGAATCTCCTCTCAGAGGAGACTGAGACCAGAAGAGAATACCTACCAAGGCAAGTAAGTTTGTCATCTAGAAACATTGAGGAGAGCTGGAACTAACAGTGCCTTTGTTTTCTTGGGAATAAAGACTGCGAGATTTAGAAAAGGTTTCCTACTTGCTAAGATTAAATGCACCTGGACATCCAGAATCAATTGCTCTGAATAGATGTCAAGTTCAGAACAGGAGGAATATTGCCAAGTGTTCCCATCTTTTCCACCTTGCAGCAGTTTGCCAGAAGAATGCCTCGGCATTTGTAAACCAGAGCAGCTCATGCCAGAACCAATTGCGATGGGGCTTTCAGCATCAGGACCCTCACCCTTTATGAGCAGGATGAGCTCAAAGACGCCCTTGCCCGTGCCCCGCGTGAAGAACCACGCCGCTTCTCTTCACCCTGACAGCGCGGATCAGTCGCTCCCATTGCACTCGCCCTCTCGGCACCGCGCACGTCCCCATCTTCCCAACTCGGCACGGCGGGCACGGGCACAGAGGACAGCAGTGCTCCTCAGGCATCCCCGTGACACAGAGAGCTGCTCAGAGGAGATTCTGACCCTCTTGTGAGTCCAGGCTGTGCGAGGCAGAGGCCGGCCCAGAGAAGGGGCTGCTGCCTCAGGCAGCTCCGCGCTGCAGCAGCCGGGCAGCAGCGGGACCCTCCCAGCTAAGGGAGGCTCCAGCCTCTGCAGTCCCTCCAGCCCCCAGGGGCAGGGCAGCGACCACAACAAGGCTGGCAAAGCCCAAGCATGAGCACTGACAGGCACTGATGGGAAGAAGCCAGAGCCAGCCTGAGCCCCATACAAGCTTTTGCCCCCATTCAGGACACAACAGGATGGGCTTTGAGATCAGCCCCACCGAGGTGTGGATCAGTGCCCTTTTTGTCCCAACAGGTGATGGTAGACACAGAATCCACTGGGCTCTGGTCTCAGCCCCACCAGGTCTTATCTGAGAGCACAGCACCAGCATCTGATATGGGCAAGAAGGAGATTCATTGGGTTGTGCTGCAGAATCACAAAGGGCTTGATTTGTTCTCCTAGAGACTGATCTCAGCAGGGCTTCTACCAGTGGCTAGAACTCAAGCAGTCACAGCCTTCTGCTGATGCAGGAACAATTCCTGCTTCTGCCTTCGGCAGAGAGGGAAGCCCAGGCAAACTCCAGCCAGTCTAAGCTGCCCTCAGAGGCAGCAGGAACACCCAGAGCTCTCTCTTGCCGCCTTGGAGCAATGCCAGCACTTCTGTGACACTGAAGTGAGGAGAACCCTTTGGTACAGCTCTGCTGACATGTGCACACAATACACTGTCCCTCAGATAAGAAAGATAGCAGACGTACTGTGTTGCTCCAGGGAGTCACCCGCCATCTCCAGTTGCTGAGCAGCAGCTGGGTCAGCACGGGAGGTGAACCAAGTGCTCAGGCTCCACGTCTTCGGCTGGGGAGCAAAGGCTCCTTGGGACGGCTCTGCTGCAGCAGCTTCAGTGTCAGAGTTGGTGTAGATCTGAGAGAAGAAATGAGTTGATGTCAGGAAGGTGTGGCAGAGATTGCCCTGAAATGCAAGAGAGATTGCCATTTGAAATGCAAGCCCTTAGGAAGCTGCTGTCAGCCACATGCAGAGCTCTTCAACTGGATTGCTTTGGATGTCCACTTGTGAAACCAAATGCTCAAAACCAAAGGCTGGTTTTACTCAAGTTCATAGCCACTTTCTTGTTCTAAAGGATGACTGCAGCAACGACAGCTCCACTTCCTCCCAAAGACTCCTTTCCCCCTCCTAGGTCTGCAGATATATTTGCAGCTCCTCATTCTAATGTTCTACCTCCTGCCATGAAATTCTCTTTTTCTGCACCTTCCTTGGGACGTGCTTATCCTGCAGCATCTCTGGATGGTACAGTTCCTGGGCCTCATGCCAGCTTTGGGGCTCTTGGTTGCCCGTCATTTGCTGGAACTCGCTGCAGGCTGCCAGGTAGGATGGGGAACCTTCCACCTGAAGTCAAACAGAACAAAGCAGTCAGAGACTACCCCCTTGGGTGACTGCAGTGCCTATTGATATTTCACTCGCTTTTCTAGAGCCGTTTGCTCCTTAAGGAGGCAATTAATTTTCTCTTTGATGATTTTGATTTTTTCATCTGGTCTCTTCTTTCTTGCCTTGATCCTAACCTCAGTTTCCTGCAGCTGTGCCGGCAGCTGTTTGTCCATGTTCTGTAAACAACAATGGAAAGGACTCTCTTTAATGAGTAGAGTGGCTGCCATTCTTTCATTCACCTGTTTTTCTTGACTGTCCCTCTGCATAGGGAGATTCTTCTCCTCTTGGATGTCTTCATTCCTTCTCTTCACTGCCATGTCACTCTGAGCTTCGGGCAGCTCTGCTTGTGGTTCTACCTTGATGTTCTGTGCACACAAATGCAGAGCAAGTGACTGGGAACTGCCATCAGACTCAGCTTTTCCCTCTTTTAGCCTCAAAATCACATTGATTCAGCCACTTCTTTCTGCTTCTCTACCCACATCTGCTTCCACTGTAACCCTTCCTGTCCCAGGGCTGTTCTCTGCAGATTCCAAGGCTCTGTGATTCCAGCGCCTGTGGGATTCCTGGCCTCCTCAGTCCCAAGAGCTGCTGTTTATGCCCTTCTTCCTGCCCTTCCCTCTGTGCCCTGGCCATTCAGGCTTACCTGGCCTTTCTCCTGTGGCATTTCCACCTGCTGCCCGAGCTGCTCTTCCTGCTCTCGGGCTGGGAACAGCTCTCCCTGAGTCTGGCATGGCATCTCTGATGAAGCAGTCTGCTCCTGCTCTCTCTCTAGAAGCACCTGCACAGAAAGCAAGAGAAGATGGGTTTCAGCTTCCCATATGACCTTTGTGTGCCAAGACTCAAAGACTGCTGGGCTCACACGTTCCCAAAGCACTGTGCTGCTGCTCTGCTGGGTCATTCTCTGTTTGAGGGAAGGCACAGATTCCAGAGTGACCCTGGCCCTACATTCAGGGGCCATCTGGGACTGAAGCTGCAAGAGCCTCTCAGGCAGCTGACAGGGAAGGTGTGGCATTTCTCAAGGGTCTGGTGAGGGCCTCCCTCTGCTTCTACCATGTCCTGTTTGTCTCTCCTGAAGGGATGCATTTAGGTGAGCATTGCATCTTGCACTGCTTTGGAGCAGAGCCAGGAAGATTCAAATAGATAGATAGATAAACAGATCTCACTTTTATAATCTCTCTTTACTGTACTGTGGGATTTACATTCTTTGAACGGAGAGAGATATAATTCTCTCTCCTAGGGTTTTTTTAAGGAAAGGTAGTGAGAAACTTTGAGAAGAAGAGAAAACAATGTTACCTGTTTTTGCTCTTCTTTAATTTTAGTACATGTAGAATGTGTATACTGATTGTTTACTGAAAGTGATTTGTTAATTGCATTTTAGGGATAGTTGCTTTGAGTGATTAGTTAATTAGATAAAAGACTGTGTGGAGACAGTCACTAGTTTTTCTTTAGTATCTTTTTCGTATAGTATTTCTTTACTATATTTTTAACATAGTACTAATGTAATATAACATTGCTAAATAAAGCATTTGTTTAAACTTCTAAATCACACAGTCAAAGAACATTTTTCGCCACGTGGGGGTCACCCTGAATCAATAGTGTCCTTTCTGTCTCTACAAATATCAACACTCGGTTGCAGTGCCCCAGTCAGAAGCCATCCTGAACTTGCTCTCCTGTTGCTTCAGTAACCCACACTCTTGGGGAATCTGGAGCATGTGGGTCCTTATGGAATGCAATCAGACCCAGAGCACTGCACTGGGAACTGCACTCTTTGTGCATCTGTGCTCGGGCAAGTTCTTCTCTTGCACTTGACCACACTGATGGTGCTAAAGTGGCTGGAATCAGAAATGCAGTCCAGCCCTTCCCACCTCCTCTAATCTCTGAGGGCCAGCTGGAATGCAAGGGCATTGATTTCCTGCTCAATTCTCAAACACAACACACACTGATTCCCTGGGCTGCCAAAAGACACGAGAGCCGTTGACTTGAAAATGATGGGCAAGCCCTACTGGCTGGTCTGGCACCAGAACAGCTCATTCTGCACCAACATCCCTGCCCCGAACTATATGTTTTTGTGGAAAAATACTGCATTATCCAGAACTGCGTCCTTGAAAACTAAAATTCTTGCAGAATTTCTGCCAGTGCTGGAAAAGGGCAGGAATGATTGAGAAAAAGTGCACTTGCTCCCTGGAGAAGGAGAAATTGCACAAGGGTTCTTTTTCTATCAAACAAACAAATCAACAAAATATGAAAGTGTTACCCACACCAGTGTCTAAAGCACTTGGATGCAGTGAGGGGATGTCTGGAAGGGAAACAGCCCTTGTGCTGAGCTTTGGATCTATGGATCTAAGGCAGCGATTTATGGAAGTCCGCCTGAAGGTGCCTCATGAGCCCCCCCATTTTCCAGGCTAAAGCTCTCTCAGCACCTCCTCCCTGGCCTTGTGCTGCACCCCCTTGCCCAGCTCCCCTGTCCTTCTGTGCACATGCTGCAGCCCCTCCATGACTTTCTGCTCCCCAGGGCCCACAAGTGCACACAGCACTCCAGCTGTGGCTGCAGCGCTGCCCAGCACAGGGCCAGGCTCACTGCCCTGCTCCTGCTGCCCCACTGCTGCTGGCACAGCCACCATGCCCTTGGCCTTCTTGGCCCCCTGGTCACACGCTGCCTCATCTTCAGCTGCTCAAGGCTGCCAGCCCGGCATCCTTTTGGCCCACGCAGCTCCCCAGCCACAAAGGTGCCTATTTGACTTCAGATACAGCAGGCACCATTGCAAGATGGCCTTCCTGTTCTACCACCTCATGTTCCAAGTAGATATTAGCCACTGCCCCTTCTCACCAGTGAGGGCTCCTTGCTGAGCTCCACGTGGCCTCTGGGCTCTGGGTGCAGCCTGTCCCCGCACTCGCTCAGCAGGTGCCTGGACACAACCGATAGGGCGCTGGCAGTATGCTTGTTCAAGTGCAGACCCTGCAAGGCTGTGACAGCCTCCGGCCTGCCCTCAGCCACTGCCCTGACAGAGTCTGCTGCTCGCTCCGGTGAGGCTGAGGTGACATCAGCCCCTGCCTGCAGCTCAGCCGTGCCCTCGGTTGTTGTGGCGCTGGTGTTTCTGCGCCCAAGGCCCAGGAACCTCCGCAGTATCTGCAACAGAAAGAAGGGCAGGAAGAGAGGAACGTTCCATGGCCTGCTCCAAGCTCGGCGCTGGGCCAAGCAGTGCCAGCAGGCTCAGCCAAGGTGGGGAGGGCCGCAGGTACCTGTGCTGGTCTGTGGAAGCAGCCGCAAGTGGGATCCCGCTCCAGTGTCCCATCCTTGCCCGCATCTGGCAAAGAGCAAATGCAGCCAGAGATGAGGGGCTGCGGGAGAAGCCGGAGAACATGGCCTAGCCGTGCACGGCCCAGGCAGGGACAGCCCCCAGGTACCCAAAGGACCAGAGCACGGCCAGCAGGGGCAGCCCCAGCCCCTCTTACATCCTGTCTTTGGGGACATCCATAGGGGCAGGGATGGGGATGGGGCAAGGGCGGCCACAGGCACCAGCCCAGCGGCCCGGCCCTGCCACTCACCGTCCTGCACTGGCTGCAACTTCTCCGGCTCTGCAGGCTGCTGTGCTGGGGAGGCTGCAGGCCCTTTCTTTTTCTTGCCCCGAAGCACCCTGAAGAGCCTGAGCACTCTGCCTGCCATTCCGCTTTTTTGCCTCTAGGGCACCTTTGAGCCAGATGACTGGGAAAAGCTGTGATTGAGAAAGTCCCGCACACTGGCCACAAGGCCAGCCGCAGGAGAAATGGCTTGGAAAACCTAGTGGGTCAGTGACGAAAGAGCTGGCTGTGTGGGGCTCCTCACAGCACAGCTCTGGCACGTCCTCTCCTCTCACGTGCACCGAGCACTGTGGCGTTGCTTCGTCACCGCCAGCAGCCACTTCACCACGTGTCACAAAGGGCCCTGTTCCATTCCGTTCCATGGTAACCGTGCTGTGCCGTGTCAGCAAGGGCCCTTGGACACGCTGCCAAGTTCTCTGGGGCTACCCCAACCCTGCCCCAAATGCCTCTGATTGGAACAAATCCATTGCCCCAAGTGTCTAAGACTTCCTGGGACACACCAAGCCCAGCCAAGTGCTCAGGGGAGGACTCTCCACGGTGCCAGGACAGCACAGCCCAGCTCACTGCTGGCTCTGGAGCAGAGCAGCTTCCAGCAAGCACGGGGCAAACACATCTTGCCAAGAGTTAAAACTCACCAGATAGGGGAGGTGGCATGAATGTGTGCATCAAGGCCTTTGAATTCACAGCTCCCCAAGACAGCTTTGGGGCACTTGGCTGGACAAACAGGATCCGGCTCAGACCTGTGCTCAAAGGCGGGCAACAAACCCTGCCGCAGGTGCTTGGCTTGGTCTCTGCAGGCCCAGGCAGATGCCAAAGCTGCTCTTCACATCCTTCCCCTGCCCCTCAGCCAAGTGCGAGGACTGAAGGAAACACAGGAAGTCAAATGGAGACACTTGCACCTGTCTCATTGGGGGCTCCTGGGGAAGCAGTTTCCTTGGCAATCAAGCCCCTCTCTTCCAAGGGCACTCCCCAAATGTGTACATTTCCTGGGCGACACCAACCCACCCTTAAGTGCGGGGTGTAGAGGTTCATGGGCATCACACCATAACCAATATGATCCAGTGAAGCTAAATTTATTATTCCTAAAAAGACTCTATTTATAATAAATCTCTACTTTCAACGCCTCTCTAGCTAATATATGATTGGTTAATCCTAGCTGTTCACACCTCTAAAATAGAATGCTGATTGGATTATCTAAGTTTTCATGCATCTTGCTGGGGTTGTATGGCCCCCCCCATGGCTCACTTTCCCAAGCTTGCTGACAAACTTGCTGAGTCCTGATGACTCTTCTTCTTGCGTCTTCTTCAAGGATATACCGACCCCATTTCTGAATATGTCCATAATTCATTCTTTGTGAACGTGTTCATTCTCCATTATTACAAGCAGGCTGGATTGTGCATCGGCTGAATACGGCCGTTGTCTTGCAAAAACTCCTCCACCTGCAAAATATCTTCAACAGTTCCCCGCTTTTGTTTTTGCACAAGCCAGACTGATTTAAAAGCACGGTCAATTTCTTTTTGCACACAGCGTAGTAAGCAAAGCACTATTAGCAGAACTGAAAAAAGAATGAAATACAAAGCCAATAATATGTAAGATTATTTATTCATTACATAGCCAAGAATACCTAATACCAAAGCATACTAAGTCCTTGAGCCAGCCTCTTATTTCCCAGGATTTTAGCCACTCATCCAAAGAATTCTAAACAACTGTCAGATTTATCATCTTCTCCTTAAGCAATGACACTTTCTTGTCCATAGATTCAGAGTGCTCAGAGATATTCATGCAACCCATCCCTTCAAAATCTTCACACCTGCACATCTCTCTGTGCTAGCAACAAAAACACTATTGCAGCCCTATCCTGTAATACAGCGTGGCGTATGCTACCTACATCAGTGGTAAGCTCATTCAGTATTGCAGATGTAATGTTAATTGGTTTGTCTGTCCAATAAGCCAATTGTTTGAATTGTGTAAGGGCCTGTGATGAAGCTACTCCTGGTGTAAAAAGTGATGCCAGTATAACCACAGGCATATTCTACAATTCTACATTATCCTTACAGTCTGAGCCTAATAGATGCGCACTACGTTTTGGACATTGGAATTTGTGCCTGATGTCAAGCATCTGTTGAATGCTAGAGGCAAACAGTGTCAATTTCCCAAAATACCACAGTCCTTCTCATGTCTCTTTCTCAGGAATCTCCGGCTAAGTTTAATCTCCACAAATGAGAAAAACTCCAGGAGGTGACATCCTTGCAGATTTTGGTTTTAGGGATACAACCATGTCCAATTGGCACAGTCTGCCGTGGTATTGTAATACCAGGAAGAAACAGGAGATATCCAAGTGCCATCATCACCGGGGTTTCCTGATTTCTCCCTAATCAGCTCTTTACCCCTGTGGTACTCATAGAACAAACAGTAATTTCCTGGCACTGATCCCAAAATATCTAATTCCTGTGGTCACTGACTTGTAGTATTTAAACCTTGAACGATTGTAAATGCCTGAATTCCTAACGGATTTCTAGGGATGCTTTGTTTTTCACGCCAAATTTCTGTGATCATCCCATTTTGATTAGTGCACCAATTTGAACAGGCCTTACTTAAGTTGCCATAAATTTGAGCTCTGGTCTAATTTCCCATTTCTTCCATTGAGTCTAAAGGAATTCCAATGAAACAGGTGCCAAATGGATCTGAAGGTGGAGCTAGTGATAGGCAGAAAGATTCCTGCCTTGTTCTGTTAGCCTATGTAACCCTCATGTTAGCTCGCTGCTTTATCTTGTATACCCCCTGCGTTTCCTTAATCACTCCACTAAGCAACATTGTTAATATTTGCCAGACTGGTGCCATTGTCACCCTTGTGGTCCGTCATGCCTGCGCTTTGCCCAAACTGCTTTAGTTTGTTCTCACGCCAAATCTCTCAAGTGAGGTGTTTGTGGTATTGCTATTCTTCCTCTACATTCTGTAGCTATTATCTTGCTCTCTAGCACAATTTGATTTACTACAGCAATTAAAGGAAGTTTAAACTGCAATTGCAGCAACAATCTTTGTTTCTATATTTCTATCAAAGATACATATTAGAGAAAACTCTGATATCTTCGTGAGTAATGCCTTAAAAATTTAGCTAATGCCATTCTCGGGGTACTAGTGTTAAGTGTGTAAGAGCAGTTATTGCATATTAGGTTGATAGGCTTAAATTTTTGCTTTTTTCCTCGGACCACTACGCAATTATGTTCTTCACAAATTTCTCGCCAAGTTTTTTAGTTACACTTGATACAATGAACCTTAAGCCATGATTTACATGCACAACTATGCAGATACCAAGAATTTTCTATCTGATTTACAACTTGTGAGGGAAGTGAAGGTCCACGTGGCTGGAATCCAACGAATGCCTTTATCTGTAAGTAAGCACATAGAACTTCTTCCTCTTCATTTCACTGTAGCTGGTCCTTGCCACACCCCTGCTGCTGGACTTTTGAACATGACCTGAATGCCGTCAGGCAATTCCTCCCTTGGATTATGTGTGAGGGCATGATGCACAAGAATACGTGCATCTTCCCTGTCTCCTGTTGTTCCGAGGTAATTAGGCACAAAATTGGCTTTAGCTGTTTTTTCCTCAGGGGATAACCCTGGAGTTCCCCCTTTTTGTTTTTTCAGCATGTCCTTGAACATCTGATGGGCACTCTCAATAATTGCCTGTCCAGTAGGATTGTGAGAAATACCTGTGTCACGTCAAATACCCGATAAATTGCAGAAACCTTTGAATCTTAAGGAACACGAAGCAGAACTATTGTCATTCTTAATTGCTAAGCGGATACCTAATATGGCAAAGAAATTGAACAAATATTTCTCAACATGACGTCTCACCTTTTAAGGGAGTAGCCCATAAAACACAAGCATAGGTATCTATGCAAACATGTACAAATTTTTCCTGACCAAATTCTTATACATGAGTTATATCCAATTGCCATAACTG
Source organism: Melozone crissalis (assembly GCF_028551555.1). Taxonomy (NCBI): domain Eukaryota; kingdom Metazoa; phylum Chordata; class Aves; order Passeriformes; family Passerellidae; genus Melozone; species Melozone crissalis. The sequence goes on along the minus strand of NW_026535783.1, from coordinate 11,411,652 downwards.
CAAGACCTGAGTACCCCTAGGGCTAACACCATGCCTAAACCAATGCCATCTTGTTGACCGGTCAGGACAGGATCACGCAATACTAGAAGCATCAGTAAAGGGAATAGCAAATTGTTTACCTAACATTTTTGCAGATTGATGAAGAAATGCATGGGAAGATTTGGCCTGTCAGCCTGTACCACTTCCCTGTCACCTCTGTGCCACCATGGCCCTCGGCTGCCCCACAGCCCTCAGCCCCAGCAGCAGCTCAGGGTCAGCGTCCCTTTGGCGCCACCGCCCGCTCAGCCCCCTCAGCCCCCTCTGTCTCACCGTCCTTCAGCAGCTCCTCAGGGGACAGGGCCTGGGGCCAGCGGCAGCTCCCACGGCTCCAGGGACAGCCGGGGCTGGAACTGCTGCTCCGCCCGGCCCGGCCGCCTGCTCGGACCCAGCACAGGGACAGGGGACACAGGGGATACCGGGGCAAAAGCAAGAGGTGAAAAAGGCAGCCAAGGGGGGAAAGAGGTAAAAATGCAGCCTGGGCTTACACAGCTCAATCTATGCATCTAAACTTCCACATACCTCTAACTAAATAACTAAGCATATTTCTAGATCTATATCTAAGCATCTAAATTTAAGCATCTAAATGTAGGTGCCTAAATGTAGGCATCTAAATGTAACTCTATTAATGTATAAATGTAGATCTCAAAATCTAGAAATGTAACTAATTCTATCCCATCTAGAACAATAGAGATCAATTTAACTATATAGATGTATATATATGCACATATAAACAGACCTCTGTAAATCTATAAATGTAACTATATGGATATAGAAAGAGAATTGTAGAAATTGATAATTCTATGTGTACACTAAGGGATTCCACCCGTCTGATGCTCACAGGCTCTCCCTCTGGTCCTTCTTCCCATGCAGGGCAGCCCTCCTGACAAGGCAGATCAGCTGGAAGTCTGGGAAGCAAAGGGAACACTGGGTCAATATTGGCCTCTCTGCATCATTTGTCTCTTTGGAAGTAACTGTCCTTCTATCAAAGTCTGTAAAAATGAGCCAAAAGGCAAAATCTCACTTGGCAATTTGAAGCCTGCTCCTCAAAGAGCCGGACTCCTTCCAAGAGTTTATAACTTGTGAAGTTTTGAAATATCCCAATACACTGAAAGCCCTCAGTGTATTGGGATACTTTCGCAGGGCCAAGGGCCCCCATGAGAGCTTGAAACACAGACAGACCCAGCTGCCACAAAGAAGCCCAGCCTAGTTCTTTCTCTGTGCTGGCAGAGACACCTCAGTCCTCACTGAAATGGCTGAAGCTAAAGGTGCTGGCAGCTGAGTTATGAACTAGCACCGTTCCCTGCCATCCACAACCTGCCCTCTGCAGTGAGCCACAGCTCCTCCAAAACAACCACCAGCTCTGGGATGAACAGCTGGGTGACAAATGACCACGTAATATTGGCTTAGGCATTTATGTATTAGCTTATGGATGTTGTTAGTGATTATAGGTATTTAGAAATAGCATCAGTTAGAACTCTTTTAGCTGCTTGTAATATAACAGAATCTATCAGCTTAAGTTTGCACTGCTTTGCTCATAGAAACAGTAGTGTAATGAATATAATATCGATGCATCACAAATGGAAACAATTGTGTGATGAATGTATTGTGTTATAGACCCTAGCAAAACATAACGGGAAAAAAGGCTTGTGTGTAACTAAAACCAGTGTAAGGCTGTCCACTGACCAACCTGTCCAAGTGATAAAATAATCCTGACACAAGGCAGAGCACCAGAGGACAATTAGAGAACATCATGTGAAATTTAGAAATTTAGGGAGAACCTACTAAAGCCTTATCAGAGGAGGTGAAACAGCAGGAAGGAGACACAAGCAGAAAAAAAATATGTTGACATGATGACACGTTGTCATGCAGTAAACCTGAGTGCAAAGCAGTCAAAATAAGGAGTTCCCACAAGATCAGAAAATTCCCAAGAATGCTTGAAAAATTCATGAAACACATGAATATACTTGCCTCTCAGCAAAGTAACACCATAAAGCTAACACTGTCACTTAGCACCAGGTGTTGTTTGGGTGTTAGCCCTGAGCACCACAGTGCTGCAATTATTGTGTTTTTTCAACCTATTAGTATTAAACTTCTAATAATTCTAAGCAGTGAATTCTGTTTCTCACAGCTGTGAAGGAAAGAGCTCCCTAACAGGACTGCAGGCAGCACCAGCTTTGCTCAAGGATGCAGACCCAAAGTGCTCTCTCTCTCCTTTAGTTCTCACTAATTTTAAGGGGTGATTTCAGATTTTCGTTGAGCTCCTGGATTTGTGACTAATGATTTCCTTGGCCTCAGAGCTTCTGCTGCTTGTATTTTTAATGTATCTCACTACAGCTATCAGCAGAGTGGCACTACATGGATTTAATGCTTGGAGACAAAATGCTCAGATTTCTACACTGACCTTTTGCTGGGCTTTTCCTCTCTTGCTTCAAGAGTCACTCAGGGTTGCCTCCAGAGCACTGACATCCTGCAGCAAACTTATCCCCACGGACATCAGCACAAAACTGGGACACCTGGCTTGGTGACACAACTGCCACAAGGTCAGGTTTATTCCCTGCTCTCTTGCCCCAGCAGAGGACTCAGTGTCAGAGCCTCTGGAGAAGCGTGGAGGGCAGGGCTCAGGCAGGTTGTGCCCGTGCACGATTTGAACTCAAGGCACCAGGAAGCACCAAGCCTGCAGACAGGAACTCAACCCTTCTCATCTCCCTCACTGCCAGAGGCAGGCTCAGAGCAGCCATCTCACCCCTCTCTAAACCAGTGGGGGCTCTGTCCTTACCAAGCTCCTCGGGCTCCTGGGAATTGCTCCTGCAGCTCTCGGTGCCAGGCAAAGCTCCCTCTGCTGCAGCTCTGCCCACAGGCTCCCCTCCTGAAGACTCAGGGGCAACAATAATATTGCCCTTGAAAGAGAAACAGAAAGGAAGAAACCCTTCTCACCACTTAGACAAAACACCTGGTCCAAAAACTCCATGGCTCACACACTTCATCCCTTCTTCCTAACAACAACTCTGGGCCCCAAAGCCCTTCAACAGTCAGAAAAATTGACTTCTCAAACACAGTCCAAAAGCTGTCAGAGCTGACAGTGTTGAACATGGAGGTGACACTGAACACATGGAATGGCTGCTAAGCAGGAGTCCGGCCAGCTCCTGGCAAAGGGATGTGCTCTTTCCTCCACAGCCCTGAGCACAGCAGTCTCATCCAGGCTGCAGCTTGGCAGGGACAGCATGGGAACACACATCTCTTCCCACAGAGATGCCTAAGAGCAAGGGGAAAGAGCTCTGCAACATGGACAGCAAGACTGGCCAGTTTGCCCAGCTGAGGATTTCCCAGATGGAAACTGGACTGCAGGCAGCAGCTTACTGAGAGGACAAGAAAGCTGCAGCTGCAGCCCAGCCCCAGCCACGGCTCTGGGAGCGCCCACACGCATGGCAGGGCTCACACAGCAGCAGCAGCTGCAGCCCAGCCCTTGCTTTGCCTTGGCCTTCCCACCCAAAAGAGGCACAGCCCACATCTGCTGCTCTAACAGAGGCACCTCTGGCATGCCCCTCCCTGCCCGGGACACTGGGCCTTCAGTGCCACTTCTCCAAACACTCTTCTCTTCTTTCCCATCAAACAAAGCCTCTTAGAACCTACAAAGCTTCCACTTCCTCATCACAAATGCTCCTGCATCAGGGGTTCTTCCCAGGAAAAGGAACACCCAAACTTGGCCAACACAGCCTCACACCTTTCCATCCTTACTCATGGATGACATTTTCATTCCCTCTTCTTTAGGAAGTCACGCTTTCCCAGGAAAATCCTTCCTTGTCCATTCACAGCTGAACTCAAGAAGCTTTGCCTTCTCAGCCATGCAACAACATTCACAAGTTCTCAGTCCAGCCCCTTTCTTCCCTGCCCAATGCAGTTGCCCAAGCAGAGGGAGAAAACCTCTCCTCCAGTGTCTCAAGCACCATGTCCAGATCCGGCGGTGGCAATTCCTCTTTCCCAGGAGTATTCCACAGCCAGCTGTGGCTGTCCATGCTGCAGAACCTGCACTGGCAGCTGGAGTGCTGGGGGCTGAAGTGTCTGGCCTGGCTGCAAGAATCCAAACACATTGGTCAGGCTCCACAATGTGTCTTTGGGATGCAGAGCTCTACTGCTGCCTTGGATCAAACATCACAGGAAGCACAGAGCAACCTCCATTCCAGAAAGGTATTCAGACTTCCCAGGGGATTGAAGGAGTGAGTTCTTGCTCTTAAAAATATTTATTCGAATTGTCGTGTACATAGTTAAAAGCATGGACTTGAAATCTGGTATAGACACACACAGAGACACACACACACACAAACACCCTAGAATCACAGCTTTGTGCATCTTCCCAGCAGCTTTGGGATTTGGCTACATTTGGTTTCTCATCACAAAAGACCACAGAAAATGGATTCACCCTGGAAGACCCCAGATCTGTAGACATGCATGCTAAACTTGTACTGTGAGTTTCTTCTATAAACAGCCATGAGGGTGAGGCCATATTCTTCAGCTGCAGCTGTTGTGGGGCACACAGAGCTCATTTCAATGGCACGGCTTGATTTGCAGGGCAGACAGTCTTAAACATCTGCAATGTCCCATCAGAGTCCCAGTTTGGCTTCATTCAAAGAAAGAGGAGAGTGCACCTAACACTGACCACTTGTTAGGCAATATCTTTCACCGTGCCCTAGTACCCCTACAGGGAGTCTGTCTACAAAATGCCCAGACCACCCTCCAAATCTGCAGCAAGGACAGGAAAATGAGGCAGAGAATCTTTCTGTTTTCAAGGTCCCCCTTCCTAGGCAACTGGACACTTTCTACCTGCTTCTCACTTGAGATCTACCCATGATAGAGCACTGCAGAAAAAAACTTGAAAGGGTCATTAACCAGGAGCTGCTTGGAAAGCAAGGGTAGAAGCTCTTTCCCTCCCTGATGGGCTGCGCGCTGGCAAGTGCTGCTCTGAAGATGTGCAGCTGCTCCTCTCTGGGGAGGCCATGGAAGGGCTGTGATGGTCTATGGGTACCAGAGGAACGATGAGCTCAGGTTGGCATTTAAGCTCCATGGGAACAAGCAGAATGAAGAGCTCACAGTGAAGATGAAATCTGCCTGTTCCTGGCTTCTCTGATGAAATGCCAAGAAGTCCAGATGAAGCAAACACCTTCCCCCAAGAAGCTAGGAAAACCTCAGAATCCTGAGCACCTGCACTTAGCCTGGAATGGTGTGGAGGCAGCTCTAAATGCTCAGGTGAGGCAGCACTGAGGTCCTGGTCTGAGAGCGCTGCGTAGCAGTGAGGGAAGGAAAAGGGAAGCAAAGGGAAGGCTGGGTCACTATTGGTCTTTGGGTGTGCTTCCCTTGGCAGCAACTGTACTTCTGTCACGGAAAACAAAAGCTCCCTGAATTGTTAAAACTGAAAATCATGGACAAAGACTCTCTAACTAGTCAAATTAAGAAAGTGGTGTGTTCATTACGCTGATGGCTGGCACAGGGGAGGGTCATTCCTGAAATCCGTGACCGCTGGCCAGGCTCGGCTCAGCACGGCACAGCACAGCAGGTTCCAGCAGGACAGGGAAGGGCAAGGCAGGCAGGGAGGGGCAGGGCAGGGCACTGGGAGCAGTGACAGGTTCTGTCCCCACGCTGCATCCCATGCCTGGGTAACCATCGGAGACAGAGAGGAAGGACATTGCTCATGCTCGGCTGGGGAAAGGATGAAAAGCGGGACTTAGAAAACATTAGTTTGGACTCCTTTTTAAACAGACTAGCTGGTTTCATCTCAGCATGTCCTCCTGTCTTTGGCAGCGTTGGCGCATTTCTCGTGATTTGGAGTCAGCTACAGCAGCAGGAAGGGGCAGCAATTTTGTCAGCATGGATATCAAAGCCAAAGTGCTGCCCCACGGATGGATGTTGCTTTCTTCAAAGCATTTCTGGCCTAGAGTTGTAGTGAACTGACACTGGTGTCTTCCCAAATGGCGTTACTATTTTCTTTGTTCAGGAATCACCTTTTTTCTTTTCTTCCCCTCATCTGAGGAGAGCTCCAATGCAAATGCCTCCTGCAGCCAACTCCTGTCACTGTAGACTGACAAAGGAGATCTTGCAACGGAGAGAGACTCCCTAGAGCTGCTGTGGGGAACTGAAGGGGGAAGCTTTGTCCCTTAGTCTTGAAGTCTTGTTGGGGAGCTGCTTGTGCTCTGGGGCACGGACACCAATGATGTTTATGCAAGCCTTGCAGGTTCATTCCTGAGCTTCCTGACACAGCACAGAGACTTTGGGGTTGTCATATTGGCAAACCAATTTCAGTCTCGTCACTTCTTGAAATGCTTCAATTATCCTTTTTTTTGCTTTTCTGCAGAAATATTGTCATCATCTATTCCTTCCAGAGGGTCTTTTCCTACTTTTTGGTGAATTCCCTTTTCTGCCCTCCCAGATCAGGCCAATTCCCAGGGCTCCTTCCCAAACTGAGGTGCAGCCCATGGCCTCCACTCTCCAGCTGGAACAGAAGGAAGCACAGAGTTTGTTGTTGTGGGAGAGGAGCTTCTCGTTCCTGCCTGCTTTCCCTTGGGGACATGTTGGTGTGTTCTCATTTGATAAAGGCAGGTTTAAACTCTGAAGCAGTTGTGTTTCGAACTGCTCCCTCCTTGAGCTCTTCTGCGGGTATCGTTGGACAAAACAATCTTGGTGGGAGCTCCCTGTGGCAGCTTAAGGAAGGAGGTTGATATTTCAGGGTTGTGACTGCTGAAAGCAGCTGGTTTTTGGAGGTGTCCAGAATTGGGAGTGGCTCCTTTTCTCACCTGCCTGCAGAAAAGGAAGTTGCAAACTGGGAATTTCATTTGCAGAGATGGCCGCCAGGGGTGTTTGCCAAGAGATGGGCTGGCAGAGAGGCAGGTCTCGTGCTAAACTGGCTGTGTGTTTGTTTTGATATTGGGGAGGGTCAGAGAGGCAGACACAGACACCAGCTGAAGGAACAGTGTAATTTACTGTAATGCAAAAGTGCAAAGAAGAGTCAGAAAAGAATAAGCTAAGCAATGAACCTCAGCATTATTACAAAAGGGTGCCTCTGGTGATTAAGGAAGATACATCACCAGGTACCCCGATGGTTTCCCCTTCATCCAGAGCTGCACATCAGCTGGGGGAAGCTGTCCCAGCCAAGCCCTGCAGAGCCACGGCTGGGAACTGGGAAATGCTGCGGTGCCTCCACCTTTGCCGGCCACGAGGCTCCCGAGTGCGCTGTGAGAGTAGCCCGGCTCTGATCGTGCTGGATGAGCAATGTGCCAGAGCTTCTGCTGGGGCACAGCTGGTTTCATTCTCCTCTTGGTCTTCTCCTCAAGCCTGCCCAGGGCTCAAGGAGGAACCAAGGCCAGGTGTGGCCTTGTCCATTTTCCTCATGCAGAAAGATGCAGACATGCTTCACCAGTGAATGGAGGCAACAATATTTTTGACAGTAATACTTGGTTAAGGAGCAGATGCATAGAACATTGGGTTGGAAAGATCATCTAGCGGGCAGCTTTGGCTCAGGTCCTGTTGTGGAGGCTTCAGTCAGGGTCTGGTGTTCAGGCCTTAGTCCTTTGGTATTTTGCGGTGCACATCAATGCTGTGCAGAGCTGGAAACAAACAAGTCTGTCTTTAGCACATTTGAGACAGGGAACAGGATTAGCCCTGCAAGGCCAGGCTAGGGCCAAGAGCAGAAGGCCAGCACCCTGCTTTTGCCCATAGGCAGCCCTGCAGAGCAAGCAGCCACTCCTGCCCAGGGGCTGAGGTGACCAAAGCTGCCTCCCCGCTGTGCAGCTCTGCAGAGCCCGCGGAGCGCAGGGTCCTGGGCAGCCAGGGCAGCCCGGCTGCCTTGGAGCACAAGGAGTGGCCCAGAGAGAAGCTGCTGCCCTTTGCTTTGGAACTGTTCCTCAGAGTCTTGTCATTATTCCACAGTGTCTGATGTGTTTTCTTTTCCTCTCTCAAATCTAACAGAGCTTTTTGAGAGAATTGACTGAAGTGGCTTCTGCTGCTGGTGGTGGTGCTTTTGTCTGCAGGTGAGGGCAGGTGATTTGAACCAAGGATGGAGTCCATTGTTAACATCCCAGCTTTGCCAAGTCAAGAAAACCAATCACAATTGGGCAGCCAGTGCTAAGCAATTTTCCTACTTTTGGAAAACTCCCATCTTAGGAAATCCAAGAGCCACCTTAAGAAGTTCAAGAGATTTTCCTCCAATATAGCATAGTGGATACCAGCAGTACCAGGTTGCCAGTGTTTTCCACCCCGTTGCTGTGTCCTTGGTGATTTTAAGACTTCCTCAGTGCCCAGTGAGAATGAAATGACCTGTGATCATGTGATTTGAGAGCTCTGTGTTGTTTGTTGGCACATGAGTGTTCATGACAAGCTGGACACACCAGTCGTGGCTCTGTTGAGTTAAATTCATCCCAATTTTGTGCAAACAGCAGCCCCGAGATGCTGAGAAGAGCAAGCGCAGTGGGTGGGTGTGCATGCACACGCCTGGGGGCTGACTGCTGTGTGGGCAGAAGGTTTTGCACTGTTGTAATTCTTCACTCTCCCAAGCTGGAGGAAGAAATCAAATCTTTTTTAAATTAAAATATAGAAATCTATATGAAATGAAAAAATATCAAAATGAATGAAATATGACCTGTAATTTATCATGTATGTAATTTCACATCTATATACTATTGCCGGCCGGGGGTCTCTGTACAAATCATGAACGGGACGGGACTGCTGAGGAACGTGCCTCGAGCTGTTTGTTTTCCAGCATCAGTCTCATTACTTGGTTATGACTATGGGAAGATGCCACCAGCTGACATCTGTGGCAGCAGGCAAAGAACTTAATGGCACAGCTTACTTGAAAAATTTTTTGAGCAAGCTCACAAAGCAGAAGCATACTGACAGTAGTTCTATCCAACCACTATAAGCACACGTACCTTTTGTTAAAACTGTGCTTGCTTCTTTTGAATACAATACCTGCTTGCAAGCCTTAAAACACAATGCACTGAGCTCCATTATTAAACTGAGAAGTTCCTAATATCTTGCCTGAGATACTTTTTTGAAGGTTAGTGAGTTATTCTAGCCAAGCACTAACACACAGGCCATTTTTCTATTTCTCCTTACTTTTCTACTTCTAAAACTCTTGTGCTGACAAATCCTATGGCTGCTGCTTAGCTCCAACCGCAGTTCTGCTTTCTCTGAGGTCTGCCTTTTGTAGCTTTCCCAAAACCCCCTGATTTGAAGGATTCACACAATTCCCCCTCTCAGTACAACTAAACAGAAACCTTTGTATCCGTGTCATTTATTAACTACCTTGCATTTTATAGCTTTACTATAGTATACCTGCTTATTACTTGCTTAAAGCATCCTTTTTGCTCGCATTAAGCCTTGCTATATTCCAACACAGCAATTTTAATGCTGTGAAAGTCCAGTCAGTTCAAAGGGCAAAAGTCATGTCTGATAGCAATTACAAGTCATTGTTCCAAAAAAGTCTCGCCTGTTCCAAGGTCTTAATTCAAAACCTCCCTCCATGTCTAGACCTTCATCCACCATCTGTGTGAGATTTTGAGAATTCTCTGTGAATCCATTTCCTACCTCTCTCCCCTGTGTGATAAAAACTTCTTTGATAGTTTTGCCCATCATTTGTCACACACACCAATGTATGCAAGGTATTACTACTAGTACCACTACCAAAACACCCAATCCATAGAGACCTATTCTACAAAGTTCCCTTTGGCCAAGGTGCAAAGTTCCATCCTTGGAACAAATCATTTAACCATGACCCACCATCTTCTTTTTTTGGAGCTGTCAAATCTTTCAGCTTTTGTATGCTTCTCTGGATGGATTCAGAGTGATCAGACAGGTTCATACAACACAATCCTTCAAATTCCTCACAACCATGTCCATGTGCCAGTAAAAGAAAATCAATTGCTGCTCTGTTCTGTAAGGTTGCATGTGTGACAACACTAACATCAGTCATCATGTCACTAATTGCAATGCAAGTAGCACTGTCTTCTTTCTCCAGCCAACACCCCAATCGCTATAATGGTTTCAATGCCTCACCCGAGGCAAGTGGATGTAGAAATTAATTTGATGTAACTCATTTTGCAGGGCCCTAGGGTCTGAAATTGCTATTACACTTTTTTTTATAATGATGGGCAAATCTTTTTTCTCTGTGTTTTCTCTTGATGGCTTTTTTAATGATAAGTGCTATCACAGTGACTTGTCTGATGCTACATGGGCCGCCTTTAATTTTTGAGAAATTCCCTGTCAGGCTCTACCTCCACAAATGAGCCAATATTCTGTTACTAATTGTCGTGGGGACTCATCTAGGTCATCTACTTGTCAGCAGTTTCACCCTTAGGGGACACTGGGGTAGTACAATTGCACCACAAACTTGAGTATCTGTCCACAGGATGATGGGGAGTAACATTTAACTGTGGATCTCCCTGGTACTGAAACTCAGCACAAAATTCCATTAGAAATGAGCCAAGAATTCCAATTCTTGAGGTTCAGAAGGTGCTCTAAGAAGATCAGGGGCCCAATGATGCCAGCTGGTTATGGGATTGGTCTCGTTGGCAGCCACACACCAATATTTGTCACGATTGGGTATTGGCCATTCCTTGGCTGGCACTGGCACACCGACCAAACAGGTCACCAAGGGTTTGTCTGGGCTCAATTGGTCAAACATATGGTGTCTGAGCCTGCTGACTTGGCTAAAGCAAGGCAAACATTCATTTTTGGTTGATCTACACGCATATATGCACTGCAAAAGCAAGCAAGCAAAACCAGCAAGCGCCAGTATATCATTTGATCAAACTCCATGTTTCTGTTCAGCTGCTTTTTGGCAAAAGCTTCCCCATCTCTTTCAGTTCTCAAGCAAATCTTTTAGCACTTGTTCAGGGACTGGCCAACTATAGGGCACTAAACTGTCCCTCTGACCTTCAGTTTTTACAAATTTGGATATCTTAGAATTCTTTTGAACAAAACAGACACCATGCTTTTGCTGAAAGAGCTCTATGATACAAACCATTTTCACAGTCTAAAGATCAACAATGAAACTGAAGATTTGTAGCTTTCACAGGTTGAACAGGGAACGTCTGGCATGAACCGTAGTTTCTCCGTGCGGCTCACGTCTGCGTGCTCATTTCCCTGCTGGTGGAATTGTCGGTGCGCTCTTGTGTACGAGACGGTTTCACGTCCTTCGCGGGGACCCACTTAGGTCTGGCACCTGTGCAAATAAATACAAGCATACCCTTTGCCCCAAGTGATTAGTGCAAATGGTCCTTCAATTTCTCCTAACTCAAGGTTTCTAATCAAAACTGGAGGATTTTCTTTCAGTTTTGCCTGTGTGCTGTTTGAAAAGTGCCTCAAAATTGGAAGGTTAGGTCCTACAAAAGATCTATTCAAAATATAAAGACATCTAAAGCTTTGTTCTACCTTATCAGAGGTGTTGCTTGGGGAACTCCCACTTTTGTTGACCTAGAATGGGTTTTAGAGTGTGGTGCATCCTTTCAACTATTGCCTGACCTGTGTGGGCACAGGGATTTCCAAAAGTGTGGCAAACATTCCAGTCCATCAGAAATGTCGCCACTTTTTGAGCTCTGCATGTGTGGCCATTTGTCGGTTTTTGCCTCATGGTGGATCAGTTTGGCGAGCTCTGGACCCCAGTGACACTGACAAGGACAAAAGCAAAAGACGAGAGGCGCTCTTTCTTCTCGGGACCAAAGTCCCACAGCTTTAATGGAGAACAACTCCAGGAGAGAAAGGAAGCATCCAGGAGAGGAAAGAAGATGTCCAGGAGAGGAATGAGAGCGTTCACCTCGTGGCAGGAGATTTTAAACCCTGGGGGAGGGAGGTCGGTAGAAAGGAACTACCATCGTTCAACATATGTAAATCACTACACTGTAGTTTTCTGCATAAATTGCTGCACTTGTTGCAAACAAAATCCTAAAATCTCCCCAAACACAACCATACAGTCCCAAATGATCACAATGAGGGAGAAAAAACACTCAACCCCCCTGTATACCCAGGCACCAGGTGTCACAAGGAGTACAAGCCCCTGCAATTACAAAGTCCACACACACAAGCTCACTGGGAAAGGAGTATCTCTTTATGAGGGGACAGAGTGCTCGCTTTTCTCAACACAACACACACCATAAATCACAACAGCATCCACCTACATCATCTTCCTTAAACATTCACACACTGAAAACACAACCACAATTACGACACACAGGAAAAATTGCAGCAACAAAACAGCATTTGCTCAATTCACCCCCAGAATTGCTAGCAGGTCCTTCTTGACACAGCAAATCCTTTCTGCCGGCAGCCAGACCCAAACTCAAACTGTACAGGTGTACGTTGTGCGCAGGACATCTCTGTGTGACTTAGGAACAGCCCTTCCGCTGCGTTTGCCTTACGGGTTACTTTATACAGAGTTAAGCATTCCCTTTCTCCACAGTCCCAGCAGTCTTGTCTGTCCCCCACGAGGAACAGCCCAGAGCCAAGGTGCCTCCAGGAAAGAAATGTCCTGGCAGCACCCAGAGACGACCACAGCGCGGTTGCTCTCGCTGGAGCAGAGAAGCGCTCCTGCCGCGGTCACTACAGGTCACCTGAAGCGTGTATTCAGCAGAACTGATCATGAGGTGAATGAGAAAGGAACATTTCATGTTCCTGGTGTTTAAGCATTGTAGAGGAAGCTGTGAGCTTGGCCAGTGGCAATAGAGTGTAGGGGGCCAGCTAGGAAGGCTGAAAAAGAAAACGATATTCATGCTTGCAAAAAAAAAAATCAATGGCACAAGTGGTAATTTATTAATTTCCATCTCAGAGCTTTGAAGAACTAGAAATCAAGTTTTACAGAGAGAACGTTGTTTCCTACAGCATAGAGGGTGGAGCATTTAACTGAGAGCAAATTCCTGTACAGTTGAATTACACCACTGAATTTAGGTCACAGTACCTTAGAACTCTATTCCTAACAACTCTTGTAATATCTACATAAAAGATGCAGTTGCAGAACAGGAATGTCATCTTGCAATGGTGCCTGCAGTATCTGGAGTGAAATGGGCACCTTTGTGGCTGGGGAGCTGCATGGGCCAAAAGGAGCCAGGGGTGCTGGTGGCCTTGAGCAGCTGAAGATGAGGCAGCGTGTGGCCAGGGGGCCAAGAAGGCCAAGGGCATGGTGGCTGTGCCAGCAGCAGTGGGGCAGCAGGAGCAGGGCAGTGAGCGTGGCCCTGTGTTGGGCAGCGCTGCGGCCACAACTGGAGTGCTCTGTGCACTTGTGGGCCCTGGGGAGCAGAAAGTCATGGAGGGGCTACAGCGTGTGCACAGAAGGACAGGGGAGCTGGGCAAGGGGTGCAGCACAAGGCCAGGGAGGAGGTGCCGAGGGAGCTTTAGCCTGGACAATGGGAGGCTCTTGAGGGGTCTTCAGCATCTCCGCAATGCATCCAAATATTTAGCCATGTTAAGACTGGACTTTCCCTCTATTTTCGTTAGTTTGTACTTTACTTGGAGGAGGAGACCTATTCATTTTCTCTTTCTCCCAACTAAGGTTCTTTCCACAATTATTTCTTGCCCTGATACAGCACTGGGAATGGTTCTGCTCAAAGTATTTTTTCCAAGGTACCACTTCTAGGGAATGCAGTATTTTTGTGTGAGAACACATCATTCTGTGCCGGGACTTTGCTGCAGAAGGAGCTGTTGTGTTTCTAGGCCAGGCAGTATGGCCTTACAGATCACCTTAAAATGAGCAGTGCCTGTGCCTTTCTGCAGCCCTGGGAATCAATGTGTGTTGTGTTTGGGAATTGAGCAGGAGATCAATGCCCTTGCATTCCAGCTGCTTCTCAGAGATCACAGGAGTGGGAGGGGCTGGGCTGCAGTTTGGATTCCAGGCACTTCAGCACCATCAGTGTGCTCTTGTCCAAGACAAGACCTTGGCCGAGCACAGATGCACAAAGAGTGCAATTCCCAGTGCAGTGCTCTGGGTCTGATTGCATTCCATAAGGACCCACATGCTCCAGATGCCCCAAGAGTGTGGGTTACTGAAGCAACAGGTAACCAATCTCAGGACTGCAGCTGATCGTGTCAATGGCCACCAAGTCTTGATCTGTGCAGCAACAGAGGACAGTAAAGAGAGATCATAGTAGTGAGATCTATCTCTCTATCTTTCTTCCTATCTATCTATCTATCTATCTATCTATCTATCTATCTATGTAACATTTACATAATTGAATCTTCCTGGCTCAAGTCCAAGGCAGTTGGAGGTGCAAAGCTCACCTAAAGCCGCATCCCTTTCAGGAGAGGATTAGAGACATGTTCCCTCAACTGATTCTGAGCAGGCAGAGATGTTTCCCCCTCCAGATCTGGTGGTTTTTTCCCCCAGAGTTGTATTCCTCCTCCAGCCTCTTGTGCCCTGAAGTCCCCAGTTAATTCTTTAAATTTCCGCCTCTCCTAGAGAGGTGGAACAATTCCATGTTTAGGTGGTGTTTGGTGACTCTGGTCATACGTGCCGTGCATTACATGACGCATGGTTTCCTTCCCTGGCATCCCCAGGCCTGTGTAAGTGCATTCGTGCATGGGGCCTTAGGGGAGTCTCTGTTTCTGCTGGTCAGAATTCTCAGTTGACAAAAGAGGGAGAAGAAACACCTTGGTCCTCCTGCATATACTGAGGTGGCCATAGAGGCTCTCTGACCTCCATCAGAGATCTTTGCACACATCGTCATCTCCTGAATGACCAGGTTTTCTAACAAGAGTGTGGATATCAGAAAGGCAGGAAGGCTGGTGCAGGCCTGAAGAGAACTCCAGAAGTTTCACTCACAAGGAGGGAGCTCACCCAGGAAGCCACCTGCAGAGCCCGGATGGAGCTGTGGGACAGGGCAGGATGTCAGTCACTACTGAAAGACAAACAGGACATGGCAGAAGCAGAGGGAGGCCCTCACCAGACCCTTGAGAAATGCCACACCTTCCCTGTCAGCTGCCTGAGAGGCTCTTGCAGCTTCAGTCCCAGATGGCCCCTGATTGTAGGGCCAGGGTCACTTTGGAATCTATGCCTTCCCTTGAACAGAGAATGACCCAGCAGAGCAGCAGCACAGTGCTTTGGGAACGTGTGAGCCCAGCAGTCTTTGAGTCTTGGCCCACAAAGGTCATATGGGAAGCTGAAACCCATCTTCTCTTGCTTTCTGTGCAGGTGCTTCTAGAGAGAGAGCAGGAGCAGACTGCTTCATCAGAGATGCCATGCCAGACTCAGGGAGAGCTGTTCCCAGCCCCAGAGCAGGAAGAGCAGCTCGGGCAGCAGGTGGAAGTGCCACAGGAGAAAGGCCAGGTAAGCCTGACTGGCCAGGGCACAGCGGGAAGGGCAGGAAGAAGGGCATAAACCACAGCTCTTGGTTTATGCCCTGAGGAGGCCAGGAATCCCACAGGCACTGGAAGCACAGAGCCTTGGAATCTGCAGAGAACAGCCCTGGGACAGGAGGTTTGCAATGGAGGCATATGTGGGTAGGGAAGCAGAAAGAAATGGCTGAATCAATGTGATTTTGAGGCTGCAAGAAAAAAAAAAAGCTGAGCCTGATGGCAGCTCCCAGTCACTTGCTCTGCTTTTTTGTGTACAGAAGATCAAGGCAGAGCCACAAGCAGAGCTGCCTAAGCTCAGAGTGACATGGCAGTGAAGGGGAGGAACAAGGAAGAGATGAGAAGAATTCAAGAGAAGAATCTCCCTCAGCAGAGGGGCGATCGACACAACCAGGTGAATGAAAGAGTGGCAGCCACTCCTCTCATGAAACATCCTCTCACTTGTTTTTTAGAGAACATGAAGGAACAGCTTGATGCAGAGCTTCAGATAGCTCACAGTATGGTCAAGGCAAGGCAGAAGTGGCTGGAGGAAGAAATGAAAATCATCAGTCAGAAACTTAATGTCTTCTGTCAGTCTCTGAAAAACCAAGTGAGTGAAAGAGGGATGCAGCCACTGCAGTCACCAAAGTGGTGTTTTCTGCCCTTCTTGCCTTTCCACTCAGAGCAGCAGGGAGTAGGGTGGTGCCTCTGAGTGCCATCCTGCTTTAGTGTGTATCACAGTCACTCTGAAGGACATTCCCTGCTGTGCTGAATCTCAACTGCGGCCTGGACAGTGAAACTTGTCCTTTGGCCTTCTGGCCAGCAGTCATCCAAACTGATTCCTGCTGGCCTGTTCCTGCTCCCTCTGTTTCTGGAGGTATTTTTACAGTGGAATGCAGTGACCCAGATGGAGGATTGAAACAAGCTGTTTTATCCCCTGTCAATCTGTTCTTTCCCTTTCCTCACAGTCGATGACTCTTGGCTGACAGGGACAAGCTGCAGTGTCTGACTGCTTTGTTCTGTTTGACTTGAGCTGCAAGTGCTGACTTCTCACAGGGCAGCCTGCACAGACTTCCAAGAATGTCTGGCAGTGAAGGACCCCAAGTTAGGAGTGAGGCACAGGAACAGTGCCCACCAGAAAGTCTCCAGGTCCGGCAAATCACGGGCTCTGAACTTGCTGCCGCAGCAGCATCACCTCGAGGAAGCTCTTCTGTGACACCTGGGAACTCGAGCTCGGGCAGTTTGTTCATCTCCCTGGAACAGCAGACTGAGGAGAAGTACCTGGAGATGCTGGGTACGTCTGGGCTCTTTCTTGTCTCAGGGACAGTGTGCTGTGTGCAGGTGCCAGCAGAGCTGTACCAAATGCTCCTCCTGAGTTTGGTGCCACAGGGCCATTTAGGACTCCCCAGAGGAAGTGCTGCGCTCCAAGGCAGCGAGAGAGCGCTCTCGGTGTTTCTGCTGCCTCTGAGGGCACCTTGGACTGGCTTGGGTTTGCCTGAGCTTCCCTCTCTGCTGAAGGCTGAAGCAGGGATTGTTCTTGCATCAGCAGAAGGCTGTGACCTAGCAAATGATCTAGAAGTGCTGTGTGCTAGTGGCCAAACTGAACAGAATTTTTAGCTTCCTAATTCTCCTTAGACTCTCGAATTCGAACCAGTCATCAGTGCAAAAAACTTCAGAGAAATGGACTGGCTTTGGAGTTTTGTCTTTTTGGTTGGGGATTTTTTTGGGGGGGTGGGTGTGGTAGACAGAGAGAGGCGCTGCAGAAGATCTCGCGATGTAACGGAAAGGCAAGACCCTCAGATCCCCTTAGATAAGACCATCTGCTTCCCATAGATAAGAAACTAACATAAGAAGGTAGCCTCCCTTAACCAAATTCTAGTAACTTTCCATCCCCTACCCAGTAACAGTCCACCTCTTACTAACCATAGATAGTAAAGACAGACCCATGCTGACGTAGAGACCCCTTAGACTATAAAAACCCAAGAGATGAGATAATAAACGCCTTTTGACCGTCCATCACATTGATGTCTGCGTGTGCCATTAGCCCGAGTAGCCCTAGTGAGTAGGCCACCGTGCTGTTCGTCTGAACCAAGTCGCCTGCCTTGCTTCAGAAAGCAACAAACTGGTGCCGAACCCGGGACTGCTGCAGCCCCCGGGGTTCGGCAACTCTCCTGGCCAGAGATCAGCGGCTGTGGCAGCAGGTCTGACCACAGCGGGAGGGACGCCTCCAGACCAGCGTGGACCATGGAAGCCATTGCGAAGGTCGTAACAGAGATGCATGCACAATGGGGTATAGAATGTAAATTTAGGGATTTATCTCTCGCATTGCCGAGACTGATTAAGCTTGGGGCTATTGAAAGCCCCGTGGACGTCCTACATTCGGACGTGTGGGATAATTGTACAAAAGCCCTGGCGGAGGACACCATGTCCTCGGGCTCAGGGAAAGCCCTAAAATCGTGGGGCAGGGTTGTCCAGGCTCTGCAAAAGGCTCGACAAGAGCAAGAAACCTGGATAGCCGCGCGAACTTGTTTATTAGCCGTGCCGCAGTTGGGGGTGGGCGCGGCGACACAAACCGCGGAGGGGCCTGACCCGGGCGGGCGCGCGGAGGCGTGAACGCCAGACCCCCCTCAGCGAGTGGATTCACCATCGGAGGGGGGGGAACACCCGCGGACGTTCTGGCGGGGGCTCGCGGAGGAGGCGTGGAACGCGGCCGAATCGGCGGACCCCGTAGGGACCGATAAAAACGCCCCCCCACCATATGCGTTTGAAAATGGCGCCGAACCACGTGGTCCGGGCGGAAAGGAGGAGGCGGGGGGCGGAAGCGCGGTCAGCCCGCTTAACAACGCATGCGCGGGAGAGCGGGGGGACGGGGCGGCCCCCGCGGAGGCGCGTAAGACCAATCAGAGCCCTCAGTTCACATTAGGTCCTTATAGGGCAAGGACCTCCCCCAGCAGGAGGCGGGGGAACCCCAGGGAGAGGGAACGGCCCGACCCCCGCAGGAGGGGGCGGGGTCGGAGTCCGGGGAAAAGGCAGAGCAGCCCGGAAGCGTCTCTTTATTCAACTTCCGGCTCGGACTCGGGCTCGAGCTCCGAGCCCGAGATAGGATCGGAGGATTCCGATCTGGATTACGGCTTTAACAGAGAGGCACCAGCGGCATGTAAGGTCACTAGCCACAGTGCTCCCGCTTGGGTGAAGGGGTTACCAGAGGAAAACCAAACCCCTCTCACAAACTGGTGGAAAATAAAAATGGCTTGCGCGGAATGGGCTCCGTCTGCCACTTTAGTGTTCCCAGTCCGTGTGGGGGGGGCAGGCGGAAACCAAAGGACTTATTCACCAGTCAATCCGAAAGATGTGCAGGCAATTGTTAAAGCGATTGCGGATAAGGGAATTAATTCTGCCATGGTTTGCACACTTATTGACGGCCTTTTTGGTGGGGACGATATGCTTCCCTTCGATATTAAGCAGACATGTAGAATGATATTCGATGGTGCAGGGATGATCGTTTTCAAACAAGAATGGGAGGATAATTGCATGAAACAGCTAGCCTTGGTAACAGGGGCAGACCATCCACTGCACGGTTCCAGCATACAGAGGCTTATGGGCACAGACCCCACTATGATCACCCCCCAGCAACAGGCTGAGGGCCTGCGAGCCCATGAGGTCATGACAACGACCCGAGCTGCCCGAGAAGCCATCCGTGACGCTTCTAAAGTGGTAGCCAAACCCTCTCCATGGTCTTCCATAAAACAGGGTGAGAGTGAGAGCTTCACTCAATTCGTGGACAAGCTCCAGGCTGCATTAGATTCCTCTGCGTTACCTTCAGAGGCAAAGGGTCCCGTGCTGGCAGAGTGCTTACGCCAGCAATGCAACTCAGCCACTAAGGACATTTTAAGATCACTGCCACAGGGGTCTAATATAGCTGCCATGATCAGACACGTTGCAAAGGAGGAACACCTAGCTCCCATCCAAGCAGCAGTTCAAACTGCAATAACCAGCGTGATGGCATGCCTTAAGTGCGGCCAGGCAGGCCACTTGGCAGCAAACTGCCCCCAGTCAAGGCGCCTATCAGCAGCTGCTCCACCACGCCAAGCGGGAGGCAGGGGACCGTGCTGGGGGTGTGGAAGGAAGGGACACTTAGCTAAGGAATGCAGATCCAGGCCCCAGGGAAACGGGAGAGGGAGGGGGTGGCCGGGCCGTGTTCAGCCCCCTCCCACCTGGAATATGCAGCGGCCCAGCTACAGCAACCCCCAGTGGGGCAGGGGACTCTCATACCCTATGCCCCCACAGGGAGCAGTCACCTTTGCATCCCCCCCAGCAATACAATGGCAGAGTTGTGCAGCACCCTCAATACCTTCGCACCCCCCACCACCACAACCCGCGCCGGAGTCACAGGACCAGCAGGGGACGCCCCAGAGCGGGATCCCTGGGTGGCCTTGGTCAGGAAAATAGGGAAGGAGCCCTTGATGGTGTGGGGGACATGCCGCCTTTACGGCAGCCAAGATCCTCACGTCATAGGGCTTCAGTTTTGGGCGGACACGGGATCAGACTGCACGATTATTCCCCAAACGCATTGGCCCGGACATTGGCAATTCAAAGAAGTCCCCCCAGTGAACGGAGTGGGGGGGCAGTCCCGGGCATGGAAAAGCACCCAGCTGGTGGCTATAACACTTCACACAAAAAAGGGACCAGAACAGACAGTAGCAATCTACCCCTACATTTTGCAGAATTCTCCACCCCTGTTAGGAAGGGATGTTCTCTCCTTGCTAGGATTTCGGATCACAAATTTATCCTGAGGGCCACTGCCATACACCCTCCGCTGCCAATCAAATTGACTTGGAAATCATCAGACCCTGTATGGGTTCAGCAGTGGCCCCTGACAGAGCCTCGAATGGCAGCCTTGCTGGAACTGGTCGATCGAGAACTGCACAAGGGTCACATAGAACCCTCCACCAGCCCATGGAACACCCCGGTATTCGTGGTCCTCAAAAGGTCCGGACAAGGCTATCGTCTCGTCCACGACCTGAGAGAAGTGAACAAGACTATCAGACCCATGGGTCCAGTCCAGACACTGCTTCCCGCGAACTCAGCCATCCGCACAGGATAGCCATGTGCAGTACTGGACATCAAGGACTGCTTCTTTTCAATACCCCTGCACCCTGAGGACAGAGAACGATTCGCCTTTTCCGTGGCATTTCGGAACGGCGAGCGGCCCAACCTTCGCTTCCAATGGAGAGTACTTCCGCAAGGCCTGGTCGACAGTCCCACTATATGCCAAATCACCGTGGACAAAGCACTGACGCCAGTCCGACACTCCTACCCCACCGCAACCATCATCCAGTACATGGACGACATCCTGGTCGCAGCACCATCGACAAGCCAAGTAGATCACCTGGTGTCCACAGTCATGGAAACCCTTCAGGCCAACGGCTTCGAGATCGCGAGCGCAAAGATCAAGAGAGGACCCTGTGTGACCTTCCTGGGAGTAGGCATCACGAGCTCCTACATGACTACCTCCCCCCGAGATGAAGATCAACCGAGACATCGAGACGCTCCATGAGGTGCAACGCCTGGTGGGATCGCTGCAGTGGCTTCGCAACATCGTCCTGATTCCTCCCGAGGTCATGGACCCTCTGTACGACCTCCTGAAAGGAAAGAACCCCTGGCATCCAAAGGAGCTGACACCGCAAGCAACGAGCTCCCTCGACTTCATCGAAAACCAAATGGCCACTGGCACGCTTGCCAGGTGGAACCCAGCCATGCCACTGGACCTGTACGTCCACTTTACACCGAAGGGGGGAGTGGGAGCACTGGCCCAAGGACTTGCAGAAAAGGCCCGACCGATCCAATGGGTGGTCCTCGGAAGACCCGCTCGTGCATTTTCCCCAGGAATCGAGTGCATCGCCAACCTCATCATGAAAGGCAGGAGACTCGCCTTGAAACACCTAGGGACAGAGCCGACAAGCATCCACCTTCCGTTTTGCAAGCAGCCGACCACAGAGTCAGCCGCAATATCGGAGTACCTGGCCCTTGCTCTTTCCGGCTTCGGAGGAGAAATCTCCTACTCTTCCAAGCCACCCTGGACCAAGCTGCTGACCGTAGTCGACATGGACATGCCACCGAAGGTCAAGGACAGACCGCAGCCGGGACCAACGGTCTTCACAGACGCTTCCTCCACGACTTCAACCGCAGCAGCAGTGTGGCAGGCAGGAGAGCAATGGCACTGCGTCAAAGCGAGGGACCCCACACTGTCAGTGCAACAACTAGAGGCAGCAGCAGTGGTTTTGGCGTGCGGACTCTTCCAAGACGAACACCTCAACATCGTAACGGACTCCATATTCATGGCAAGGCTCAGCCTAGCCATGGCAGGACCAGGAGTGTCAACATCAGCAGCAGCCCTAATGCTGGAAGAAGCACTCTCCTCGCGACAGGGCACCATGTCAGTCATCCACATCAACAGCCATGACCCAGTCAAAGGTTACTTCCAGATCGGCAACGACAAAGCGGACGCCGCAGCGAAAGGCGTTTGGACCTTGCAAAGAGCCCGTCAACTGCACGAGTCGCTCCACATCGGAGTCAAAGCACTAGCAAAGAGATGCGGAATCTCGACGGCGGACGCCAAACATGTGGTAGCCACCTGCCCTCATTGTCAGAAGTCACCCCTTTGGTCCTACGGAGTCAACCCAAGAGGTCTCAAGCCCTCAGAAATCTGGCAGTCGGACTTCACGTGGTGCGAAATACTGAGGCCCCGAGCATGGCTTGCAGTGACAGTAGACACTTATAGCGGAGCGATCGTAGCTACACAGCACCCCAAAACCAACTCCAAAGCCACAATTCAGCACTGGCTGACAGCCATGGCTTGGCTAGGTATCCCCAAGCAGATACAAACGGACAACGGCTCCAACTTCAAATCCAAACAAGTACAGGAATTCGCCTTGAAATGGGGTATCACGCTAGTGCACGGCATCCCCCATAACAGTACCGGACAGGCCATAGTAGAGAGAGCAAACCAGGCCCTGAAAACCAAGATAGAAGTGTTGGCAAAAGCAGAGGGCTTTGCCAATGCCATTCCCCCAGGAGATCAGGCATGCATGCTGGCAACCGCCTTGCTGGCACTGAATCAATTCCCTAAGGGAGATGAAACAAACAGTCCCGTTCAAAACCACTGGATCACTCGAACATTAGAAGAGGGCCCGCAGGTGGTAATCAGAAACGAGCTAGGCGAGTGGGAACGGGGTTGGAGGCTGATGCTCACAGGGCGAGGGTACGCAGCGGTCAAAAAGGACGGCAAAATCAGGTGGTGTCCACTTAAGTCGATTAAACCGGACCTTCAGGGCGAGCAGAATGAGACTGACGAGAATTGCGAGTATTTGTTTACAGGATCTGCTCGTGGGACGCCCTCGTGACGCGTACTTCCCAGTTCCGGACGAAAGCGACAGACCAGCAAGCCGCCAAGCAGCACCCGAGAGACCCGCACGGGTGAGACCCAAGCACCAAGGGTGTTTCTGTGCGATTTTGCTGTTGGGGCTTGTTGCCAGGGGGCAAGCCGGGGGGCTTGTTGCCAGGGGGCAAGCCAGCCCAGACCGCTACCCCCATCAGCCCTTCAGGTGGGTCATGCAATACCTTAGTAGGGGCAAAGCGCTCAGACAAATCACCACACCAAACACCCCATCCTTCGTGCTCCGCATCACCGACCTGTTTCCAGGACAGCCAAAGGTACACCCCTATTCCCCACACGTCACACACTCGTACCTATCCTACTGGTGCCCAGCTTCAAACCCTGGGAAAAGCTACTGCAATCACCCAGGGTGGGGATACTGTGGGCACTGGGGCTGCGAAACCATAGTTACAGATGCCAGGCCATCGGGGCCTGGGTGGGATCCACAAGAGCCAGACAAATTCTTACAGTTCACCTGGGCACCCATCGGTTGCAAAATACCCTTCTTCTTTCATGGGAACTTCCATCGAAACCAACATAAAGTCCCTAGATTTCGGGCATGCACTGAGTACAACATGACGGTCTTGCAGCCAGATCACCCTAGCTGGGCCACAGGCAGAACGTGGACAGTAGTCCTTCAAGGGTCAAAAGAGAGGGCGAACGTGCAAATTATCAGGCTCCAACCGTCAGCACCCCGAGCAGTCGGACCCAACAAAGCGATTAAAAGCGTGCCGAAAGGGAGAAACGTAACCTACCCCAAAACCTTACCCACAGGGGTCAGCAAAGTCCCAACCGGTCAAGCGGAAACCTTTCAGATGAGCCGCTTAACCGAGTCAGACTCAGACCCAATCCTTCGTATGTTAGAAGTTACCTTTGTATCCCTGAACGAATCCAACCCTAACCTAACCGAATCCTGCTGGCTTTGTTACGATGTCAAACCTCCCTATTTCGAAGGAGTCGCCTTAAACACTCCCTTCAGGTATTCCTCAGCCAACGCCCCTCACCAGTGCAGATGGGACACCCCTCGCAAGGGAATCACCCTGAGTCAAGTCACAGGCCGAGGTAGATGCTTTGGCAATGCAACCCTAGCTAGGCGGAAAGGCAACGTCTGCGCCAAAATCGTCAAGCCTAACAGGAAAAACAATAAATGGGCAGTCCCAGCCGCATCCGGGATGTGGGTTTGCCAGCGATCCGGAGTGAGTCCTTGTGTGTTCCTTCCCAAATTCAATGACTCTAACGACTTCTGTGTCCAAGTTCTGATTGCTCCTAGGATCCTGTACCACTCAGACGAAGAAATGTACCATCTTCTTGAGGGACCCGGCCGGATCCACAAAAGAGAAATATTGACAGGTATAACTATCGCAATGCTGCTGGGTCTGGGAGCAGCCGGAACGGCCACAGGAGTCTCAGCCCTAGCGACCCAGCACCAAGGACTGTCCCAGCTGCAAGCAATGATTGACGAGGACCTGCAAAGGATCGAGAAATCCATCTCCTTTCTAGAGAAGTCGGTCTCCTCACTCTCGGAAGTGGTCTTGCAGAACAGGCGAGGCCTGGACCTCCTGTTCATGCAGCAAGGGGGCCTGTGCGCCGCCTTGAAAGAGGAGTGCTGTTTCTACGCAGACCACACGGGAGTCGTGAAGGACTCCATGGCAGAACTCCGGAACCGACTGGCTCAGAGGCAGAAAGACAGGGAGGCCCAACAGGGCTGGTACGAGTCCTAGTTCAATCAATCACCTTAGCTAACCACTCTGATTTCTGTCCTGATAGGTCCATTAGCGATGCTGTTTCTAACAGTCACCTTCGGACCATGCCTGCTGAACAAGCTAGTCTCGTTCGTTCAGACCCGCCTGAAACGGACCAACATCCTGTTCTTAAGCCGACGACAATTGCTGTGAATTCAACCAGAGAATTCAACCAGAGAATTCAACCAGGGAACACCGTCAGTCACAAGATCCTCCAAACTTGTCTGACAAAAGCTTACTCAAGACTCCCAAGACCCTTTTCCCTTGTCAAGCTACAACCTTACACCTCATTTAAGTACCTATGTGCATGACTACCTCATTCATTTGTGAAAAGGGGGGGGGAGATGTGGTAGACAGAGAGAGGCGCTGCAGAAGATCTCGCGATGTAACGGAAAGGCAGGACCCTCAGATCCCCTTAGATAAGACCATCTGCTTCCCATAGATAAGAAACTAACATAAGAAGGTAGCCTCCCTTTCCAATAGCCTACCAAATTCCAGTAACTTTCCATCCCCTACCCAGTAACAGTCCACCTCTTACTAACCATAGATAGTAAAGACAGACCCATGCTGACGTAGAGACCCCTTAGACTATAAAAACCCAAGAGATGAGATAATAAACGCCTTTTGACCGTCCATCACATTGATGTCTGCGTGTGCCATTAGCCCGAGTAGCCCTAGTGAGTAGGCCACCGTGCTGTTCGTCTGAACCAAGTCGCCTGCCTTGCTTCAGAAAGCAACAGGTGGGGGGGAGGGTGGGGTTGTTTTTGTGCTGTTTATTTTTGGTGAGGTTTATTTGCTGTGTTTTTCTCCATCCTGAAGGAGCCCTTCTGCCCCACGTCTTACTGATGTCATTTTTATGACTGTTACCACTACTACATCTGCAGTTTATTTTCATGAGAATGCTATAGTTTTGTCAAAAAAAGAATACTATCTTTTTTGTCAATAAGAACTACTTAGAAAGAACTTCAGGTTAAAGGACAAATAGAGAGCACGAGGTGTTTTCCATGTGCTCCCAAAGAAAAAAGCTGTATCTTTATAACAACTTTTAGTTAATCTTCTAGTTTTATCCTTCTCAAAGTGTGTCCAAGAGACACATCCAAGTGGCAAGATCAGATAAAACTGTACTGCAGGCATTTCTCAGGAGAGAGCCTCCAGCCCAGTCATGGTATATTCCTGAGATTCATGGCACTTTTCCATACCCGATTCCCACTCTTTGCCACGACTGTTAAAATCCTACGCATTGGCCCAAGCCCTGCTCAGATCAGTCTCTAAGAAAACACATCAAGTCCTTTGTGATTCTGCAGCACAACCCAATGAATCTGCTTCTTGCCCATAACAGCTGCCAGTGCTGTGCTCTCAGATAAGACCTGGTGGGGCTGAGACAAGAGCCCAGGGGATTCTGTGTCTACAACCACCTGCTGGGACAAAAAGGGCACTGATCCACACCTCGGTGGGGCTGATCTCAAAGCCCATCCTGTTGTGTCCTGAATGGGGGCAAAAGCTTGTACGGGGCTCAGGCTGGCTCTGGCTTCTTCCCATCAGTGTCTGTCAGTGCTCATGCTTGGGCTTTGCCAGCCTTGTTGTGGTCGCTGCCCTGCCCCTGGGGGCTGGAGGGACTGCAGAGGCTGGAGCCTCCCTTAGCTGGGAGGGTCCCGCTGCTGCAGCGCGGAGCTGCCTGAGGCTGCAGCCCCTTCTCTGGGCCGGCTTCTGCCTCGCACGGCCTGGACTCACAAGAGGGTCAGCATTGCGGAGGTCAGGTATATATGGGAAATATATATCCAATTGTGTCAGGAACCCAAGCATTTCCGAGGAACCCACTTGCTGCGGTAACTACGTCCAGATACGGACAACACTGGATAAACCAGACCAATGAAGAGCCTTTTTTTTATATTTTCAGCACATCAGTCTCAGGACTGATGACTGTTAGACAATGGAGAGAGGATGTTGCCAGCTCGCTGATCCACAGGGAATGCCAAGGAGGTGGAGCATTATAGCAAAGCATAAAACCATCTCAAGCCTAGATTTCAGCCAATCATACACAGAACAACACATATTGACAAGTCTTCTATCCAATCTTATAAAACACACGTCATGGTAGTTAAAACAAAGACTGGTTAATAAGAGACAAAGAACAGAGCTCTATTCATGCAACCTTTCTAAAGATATACATTAAATAACCTTTTTGCCAGCAATAAGCCAATTCTACAGAGGCCTATTGTTATTTGTCAGGTATGCTCTACTGTTTAGGAAACTTTTCTGCTGTATTTGCAATGCTAACAAAACTTCAGTCTGAGGCATATACTTTTTTAACCATTTCATAAAAACCCTCTACCTTTATGGATTCCAACAAGCATCTCCTCTGGGCAGCTCTCTGTGTCACAGGGGTGCCTGAGGAGCACTGCTGTCCTCTGTGCCTGTGCCCGCCGTGCTGAGTTGGGAAGATGGGGACTTGTGCGGTGCCGAGAGGGCGAGTGCAATGGGAGCGACTGATCCGCGCTGTCAGGGTGAAGAGAAGCGGCGTGGTTCTTCACGCGGGGCACGGGCAAGGGCGTCTTTGAGCTCAGCCTGCTCATAAAGGGTGAGGGTCCTGATGCTGAAAGCCCCGTCACAATTGGTTCTGGCATGAGCTGCTCTGGTTTACAACTGGGAAGGCATTCTATTGGCAAACTGCTGAAAGCTGGAGAAAATGTCCTCCTCTCCTGGAAATGCACGGCCCTGTGCTTTGTTTCCTCTCAAGAGAACTCTTCAAAGAAATGTACAAAATCAGTCTCTGTGCCAGCCATCTGCACTGCAAGGCTGCCAGTCTTGTTACTGTCATTGTTGCTGTTGATGTTACCCAGCTGACCCCAAAGGGCTCAGAGCCCCCGACAGTGGGGCTGCCTTTTGTATCTCCTGGAAGCTGGGATCTCCGCTTAAAGTCAGTATCTTGCATTTGAGCCAGGGGAGAGATGGCTCTTGGTTCTGTCATCTGTGAGAAGGGAGGAGCGTGAGGGAGAGGCCATTTCCTATTATGTAGAACCACATTTCTTTTCATATCTACCACCACATCTTTGAAGGAATAATCAAAATATTTCATAGTGACAGAGGGGTTCTAAGTCACAGCCACCAAATTAAAATGGGACAATTCAACAGCACTCTAGATGGATATGAAGTTGATTTTCCTCCCTGGCTGCTATCAGCAAGCAAGGTTGTTTTGGCAAAACAGAGCTTTCAGTGCTTGAAAGCACTGAAATGGAATAGTTGGAAAGCGACAGCAATGCCATTGCTACTGTTGATGTAGGAAACTCAAAGTGGATCACAATCCCATCCAGGGCTGCAAAAGGGCAGGAAACGTTGTGCAGAAGCATCTTTGCTTGCTGGAAAAAGAGGAAAATCAACAGGCCTTCTCTTCCTAACAAAACAAGCCAACAAGCCACAAGATGGAATCGTCACCCACTCCACTGTGTAAAGGCTTTAGATGCAGTGAGGCATGTTTGGTGGTGAAACAGCCCTTGTGCTGAGCACTGTCATGCAGGGCTTGATGAAAGTCTGTCTGAAGGTGCCTCAAGAGCCTCTCACTGTCGAGGTTAAAGCTCCCTCAGCACCTCCTCCCTGGCGTTGTGCTGCAGCCCCTTGCCCAGCTCCCCTGTCCTTCTGTGCACACGCTGCAGCCCCTCCATGACTTTCTGCTCCCCAGGGCCCACAAGTGCACACAGCACTCCAGCTGTGGCCGCAGCGCTGCCCAGCACAGGGCCACGCTCACTGCCCTGCTCCTGCTGCCCCACTGCTGCTGGCACAGCCACCATGCCCTTGGCCTTCTTGGCCCCCTGGCCACACGCTGCCTCATCTTCAGCTGCTCAAGGCCGCCAGCACCCCTGGCTCCTTTTGGTCCACGCAGCTCCACAGCCACAAAGTTGCTCATCTGACTTCAGATACAGCAGGCACCATTGCAAGATGGCCTTCCTCTTCCGAGCAACACAAGTCAGCAGTCGAGGACTTGCAGCTTCACCCCCACTCTGGGCTCCAATGCACTTGCCCAAGTGGCAGACTTCAGCACAAAACTGATCAGCAGAAACTTTCCCCTACTGCTATTTGCGCCTTCTCAAAAGTCAAAAGGCAGTTGGGCCAAAAGTAACTCTACAAGTTAGAAACGACTCAATAAAAATGCAGAATACTTCCAGAAGTTAAGGCAGTTAAGGCACCTTTCCAAAAGAGAAAACAAACCAACAAAACCTTTTGACCTTCATCACTACCACTTGCGCCCTTGGACGTAACTCTGCAGAAGCCCAGAGATGGAGTTTCCCTGAGCCAAGCAGCCAGAAGCTCAGCTGAAGCCCCCAGCTCGGTGCTGCCTCAACAGGACAGGTCAGAGGCCAATTTCCAACTGTCATTGCCTGCAGGAAAAGGCCGTGTCCTGCAGGACTCCAGCACTCAGCATCCTTGGCCAGACACAGCAAGTGCTGGCAACTCAGAAACTTGCACCTCTGCCTTGCACTAAAGACAACACCTCCCACAACAGGCACTTACAGGTACAGAGTATTGTGGTTCTGACCCCTCCATGGAGCTGGTGGACTCACCATCCCTGCAAGCCTTTGAGAAAAGACTGAATGTGACACTGGGTGCCATGCTTTAGTTGAGGTGTTAGGGCATGGCTTGGACTCGATCATCTTAAAAGCGTCTGTCTTCCAAGCCACTGATTCAGTGATTCTGTCACTGAGGGAGCTTTTCCTGCAGCCCTGGAAAGGGCTGTGGGGGCCCTTGGCCGAGGATGGGGATCAGGGATCCTGGAAAAGCAGCGAAGGGCTCAAGGCAAAGGCCGAGAGGGCAGAGCTGCCTGACCGTGGCCCAGAGCCAGCCTCATGTCCTCCTCCTCAACCTGCGCCCTCTGCGCTGCCCTTTGCGGCGCCAGCGGCTCCTCTCGTTGCGGGGCTCCAGGCCGTGCTGGGGGCCGGGCTCCTCGTCTTCGGGAAGCGCCGGAGCCTCGGAGGCGAGCGGCTGCTGCTGTGGCCGGCAGGGGAGAGCTGCGGCTGCGGCCCCGGGCACAGCGAGCTGCCACTAAGGCCGGCTCCTGCCTCGGCTCCTGCTTCTGCTCTGGGCTCTGCTCCTGCCCTGTGCGCACAGACACGGCAGAGGGCTGCCCGGCAGCTCCGTGCCACTCCGCAGCGGGCCCGGCCGGGCTGCTGCTCTCTGCGGCCTCTGCCCGCCGCTGCCGGCCCCGCCGCTGCCGGCCCCGCCGCGCCGCTGCCTGCGTCTGCCGCAGCCGGGCCCACACGAGAGGCAGCACATGGCGGCTGGCTCGGAAAAGCCCTGCCCGCAAAGCACCTGCCACAGCCTAGGCCTCAGGGCACAGGCTGTCGGCGTCCTCGCAGCTGCGAGCCGGCCAGGGCCGCCTGCCGGCCTCGGCCACAGCTCCCGCCCGTGTCTCCATGGCCGCGGCTGCTCAGCACAGCGGGCTGAGCACAGCCAGCGGCAGCAGCAGCTCCTCACGGGCCCAGGCTCCTGCCGCTCCAAGCCCGCCCAACCTTGAATTCCAGCCTTGAGGGGCTTGGCATCTCAATGCATCCCCTGGGGACAGCAGAGTCGGCCGCTGAGATCAGTCTATGGCGACACCACCAAGTGACCCATGGAAAATTCACCAAATCCTCCTCAGAGACAAGAAAAAACTCCCATGGTGTCTGACAGCCCGAAGCAACTGCCAATTACAGGTCATTCCATCCATGTAGTAAAATAGACTTTTGCATTAAAGCAAAAAAGAGTTAACTAAAAGGAGGCCAGGAACAAACAACAAATTGTTTGAACTCATGCTTCTTGTGTCTGTTAAAAAGGCCAAGAAAATGCAGTCTTTGCTCTTCTGACACAGCCCTCTGTTCATGATGTGGGATAGTGAGCGATGATATGCAAGAGCTGATGGAAAGAACAGGGACAAGGACACAGCAGGCACAGCGCCAACCTGACAGAGGGATGATCTCTGGCACTGGAACTGAAGGAGAAGAGTTTGCAGGCAGGACAGAAAATAGCTCTTTGTTTCACCTCTTCTTTCAGTGCTGCTAAAAATGTAGCCTGGAGCAAGCTGGGACCACCAGAGCATGGAGCCCTTTCCAGGCAGAGCTGCATCTGCTGAAGGAGCAGAGGGAGCCCAGCAGGGATCAGACACAAAGCAGCAGGGGACTGAGGAGCCCCTGTGGTGGCAGTGAGCAGCCTCAGGCTCTGCTCACTGCTGGTGGCATTTTCTATTGAACCACCTCCAAGGACTTCTGCTTTGCTCTGTATTTTTAAGTGTTTTATCCCTTGCAGGTTTTTTTTTTTGTTTTATTTTGTTTTGTTTTGTTTTTTGGGTGTCTTTTTGTTTGTTTGTTTTGGGTTTTTTTTTGCTCGTGTCCTGTACCTTTATTTCTCCAAATTTTCCTACCCTGTCAGCAGCAGCCCCTCTTCAGAACTGGCTCTAAAATATCAGCAAAGCAGCTGGCAACAACAATGGGTGGAATGCTGTGGCTCAGGAATACTTATGCCAAAGCCCTGCCAGTGTCTTATGATTTGTTAAGATCTCCTTTTCTGTGGAAAAGCTAGTGAGCAATGGAGGTTTTTTGCCTAAGAGCCCCTGAGAAGCAAATGTTGTACTGGGATTCTCATGAGTGTACCCGTTAACTTCATTGCAGCAAAACAGAAAGTAAGGTCAGGGTAGCAGAGCAGCTGAGAGCTGGTCACTCCCTGCAAAGGACTGGTGTAGGATGTGGGAACACCACATTCCAGGATGGGCCAGAAGGGTAAATGTGCTCAAAGCACTGCAGGTGAGGTTTGGGTTCACTCAGAGGGCAGTCAGGGCTGGTGAGCACTGGAAGATCCAGCCGCAGTCCCCATCCATGTCCCTTTCAGTGCTGGCTTTAGGGTGTCTGCAGCCTGGATCCAGAGCGCCCTGGGAGGCTCCTGTGGCTGCCTTTGCACCCAGGCTGAGGATGCCCAGGAGCCGCTGAGGCCGGCAGTGGGGACCAGGGCTGGGGCTTGTGGCCTGGCAGGTATGGCTCTGGGGGCTGTGACATGCCAGGGCACGGGTCACTGTCACTGCCCTCCAGAGCCCTGGCTAGCTCTGTGATGTTCCAGGGACAGTGGCAAGAATGAGGAACAGGTTAGGTTGGGGTTTTGCCTGAGCCAGAACCTCTAGGCCAGCTGCCCTGCAGTAGAGACCCCTGGAGGACCCAGTGAAGGAGGCAGAGACAGCTTTTCTACAGTGTAAAGTGGAGCTAATTTATCAGGAGAGGCAGGGGAAAGATTAGCAGGAAAAACTCCCCTAAAAGCCCTCCAGCACCCTTCTGCTCGGGCTTTTAAAGTCTTTCAAAACAGGGGGGTGGACACAATATAATAACCAAAAAGCGACTCTCGGGGTGTGGTTTTGAGGGTTACAACAAATCAGAACAAGGGGAGGAGAGGGGGTTGGGATAGGGATTGGATCTTGGGGTGAGGGACAGGGAACTTTCTGGAACAAACGGTAGGCTTTGGGCTGATGGATGGGCCCAAGGGGCCGGGCTGTCTTGACAGACAGGGAAATATCCGGTGAGGAGGGAGGGAATTCCTTGAGGGACACTTGGGTAGGAGGGCATAACACAGGGGAGAAACAAACTGCAATAAATCGGGGAACACTTGAAAGTACCGCAAGCTAACAGAACATTTGACTCGGAAACTAAGGCACTGCAACACAGAAATTCAGGGTTTCAGCAGCCGAGAGGTGGCACGATTGGAACCCGCAGCAGCTGGTGAAAGCCATCTCTGTCCTTCAGGTTCCTGCTGTGTGGGAAGGTGCTGCAAGTTGTGGTGGCTGCACTCCCCCTTTGCTGGGAGGATGATCTGTACCAGGGGAGAGCAGAAAGCTGCCGTGGTGAGCAGAACATGCTCAGAGCATTCCAGTTCAGAGAATGGCACTGCGGCTGAAGGGCAAAACGCTTGAAAGCATAGAATTCTGTGCAGAACCGTTGCACAAATTTTCTCTTCTAGAACATGCCCATTTTTGTATTCTGTAGATGAATACTCTGGGTTTTATAGAGTGCATGGGGTTTTTTCTTAAGGCTTTCGGGAGATCTCTCAAGTTTATTTCAATTTGCATTTTACATCCAGCAGGTATACAGATTAATTTTTTTTTCACTGTAACTTTGTGCCCCAGCTCTGTTAGAGGACGTTCCCTGTCATTGGTGCAAGCAGCCGGAGAGATAAATACTGATTGATTTGGGGGCCACAGTCTTGGTAAATGCAGAGGTGGTTCAATAACGTGACATGAGGGAGTTCCCTCAGAGCAACTGAGATGCCTGAAAGAAGTGAACAGCTCACCACAGCCCGGCCCGCTCGGCTGCTTTTCCTTCTGACCGTCCTGGGGAGGCTCTGACATTTCCTCTTCCCTGATGGAAGTGCAGCTGCTGCCAAGGGAAACGTCCCCATACTCACTCAGTATTCCCTTTGCTTGCCAGATGCCCCACCTGCTGTCGCTGTCCAGGAGAGCTGCTCTGCACGGGAGGAGGAGCCCGAGGGAGAGGCTTTGAAGATGGGGCAGCTGTGGTCCCTTATGGGATCTCAGCCTCTCAGGGCTGAGGGACAGAGTGACCGAGACCACCCCTGGGGGGCTCGGGAGTCCTGGAATGTTGCCAGAAATGTCTGGTGGCTGGACTTTGATCCCACAGGGGAGATGACATCAGTATGAGGATAGGAGGATTTCACCGGGGTGAACGGTGAAGGGATAAGTTAATTGGAGTGTGAGACAAAGGGTTTAAGATTTCTGTACAGGGGGGTCTAGAGAAGTAAGATGGAGGAATTGGGGCATGCCCTTCTCCTTCTTCTTCTTCCTCTAGGCCTCCATCTTCTGTGGTGATGTTGGCACTCCGGGATTGGACCTTACTAGGGGAACACTGGTTAATAAGGGTAGAGGATATTGGAGAAAAATGATAAATATTGTATACGTAACTCCAAGTATAAAGATAGGTGGCCGCCCCAGGGGCTCTCAGTGTGTGCCCATGGCTGACTGCTGAGCAGAACTCGGTCAGGCCAAGAGAAAATCTTTTAGATAAGCAATTAATAAACACCGAGACCGAGAAAAGATTTGAAGTTTCTTCTCGTCCTTTGGAACGCGGGCGACCCAAGGCCATCTTCGGGCTTTTTCCAGACCATCTAAACAGCCCCAAATCCGACAACTGGCGTCCGCTGCGCGGGCTATCTCCCACCAAACCTTTCGGGGGGGGAAAAGCCCTGAAGAGCTGAAGAGCCAAGAGGACAGCACTGATAACTCCTGAGGAGAGAAGCCTGAAGAAAGAAAGAAGAAAAAGAAAAAACCGGCCAGGAGAAGCGGCAAAAATCAGCAGTCACTGAGAATTCCATCTCTCAGCTTCTGCCGAAGACAGTTCGTAGCAGAGCGGCCTGGACTGGGACCAGAAAGGCGCCTCTGGATCCATCTCTTGTGATCTGCTGGACGGAGAACGGGAGCCTTCAGACCACTCTGACGACAGATTCGGTAAGAAGGCCAAAATAAGATCATGGGGGCCACACTCTCCCAGGAACAACGGGAAATCTTATCCACCTTACAAAGTGTGGCTGAATTATATACAGAAGGGATCCCAAAGAAAGAATTAAAACAGTTGTTACTATGGGCAAGGCTCAATTACCCACTAGCAGAGACATGTCTGTTGTTCGAAGTGGGGTTTTGGCAAGAAATTAATAGGCTCCTGTATATTTTAGCAACGAAAAAAGATGAGACAGCGTTAAAGCTACTCTCACCAGCAAGAATCATGTTACAAGGTATCTCAGTGCAGTCTAAAAGACTGGAAAAGCAGCGAGAAGCTGCGGCACCCTCAGAGGTGGGGGCGGGGCAGAGCTCCGGGAAAAAATTAGCTCTGGCTTTAAAAAGCCAGGGGGAAAGGGCTCTCGAAAAAAGAGAGCAGGAAAAAATATTAAACCCCCCGATCAAAAAAAACAACAAACCCCAAGAGTGTCCTGAAACTCCAGAGAGTGTAGAGGAGTCAGGAGCGGAAGGGGGGGAGCAGGAAGACAAGGGATCGGGGGGGGCGCTTGTTCGCGGCGGGCAAAGCAGCGAAGCGGCGGCGGCGGCAAGCGCGGACAGCGCGGGTGAAGATGAGGAGACGCGCGCGGAGGGCGAAATTCGCAAAAACCGGGGTGCAGACCCACATACCAGCGCGGGGGCGGCGAACGCGGGCGGCGAACTAGGGGTAAATGTGCAGCCTCAGAGGGCCACCGTGGTGAGACGCAGGAGGCGCGCGGTTGTGACGTCAGACCCGGTGCGGAAATCGGCTCGCATAGCGGCGCGAGCTGGGGTGCCAGAGGGAGAGGTGAACACAGCGTCAGAGGAGGAGGAGGTTGACTCAGGGACAGACCGAGGGGCGGGGACCTCGGAGGTGGAATGGGGGGGAGAGGATGACGTCAGCTTGGGAGACACAAGGAGTGGCTCGGAGAGCACGCATGCACAGAAAGTAGGGCGCGGGCCGCGCCGAGCCCGGTCCCCTGTGACGTCTCGGGTGAGGAGGGGCCGTG
Source organism: Melozone crissalis (assembly GCF_028551555.1). Lineage (NCBI taxonomy): Eukaryota > Metazoa > Chordata > Aves > Passeriformes > Passerellidae > Melozone > Melozone crissalis. The sequence continues at coordinate 11,376,636 of NW_026535783.1, read as the reverse complement.
TTAGGGATTCTAGGTCCCGGGGCTCCACACCCTCTCCAGACCCAGTGCCTTTGGTTGAAACCCTCGGAGTCCCAGTCCCTTCCCTCCACGGGAGACGCCGAGCCGGAAGAGGAAATGGGGCGGTCGAGTTCACTCCGTCATCCGAGCCAGGGAGGCCGGTGACAGCGCCACCTTGTGGCAGGAGGGCAGAAGTGCACCACATGCCGGGTCGGCTCAGCGGAGCCACAGCGCCATCTCGTGGCGAGACTGCAACAATGCAGCAATTTTTTCCAACAATATATAAAAAGAAAAGCACTTCAAAGAAGACAATGTTAACACGACAAAGGGATTACCTATCCACTTCGGAATTTCATGAAGATGATGAAAGCTCAGATGAAGAACAGCTACAAGGGGAAGATGTCATAAGGATCACAGCATCGGAAGGTGTCCCAACATGGATGCTATCAGCAGCAGAAGCAGCAAAAAGCTTCTTGCATTCATTCGATACAGTAAAGAAGAAATATCAACAGGATCCTCGAGTTTCCTTTTCAGATTTAGGAGCAAGGCCAAAAACCTCAAGGCGAAAAATGAGACACCATGAATCACCGATGACGTCCACAACACCATTATTCATGCAAATCCCAATGGAGTCTGACGAAGAGGCATTTCAAGAGCCAGTGAAGACGATGGATTGGAGGCAAATCAGAAAAGCATTGGAAAAGGAAAAGCATTTATTCCCGGGATCAGGGGATTTGACAATGCCAGTGACATATGATGCCCAGGGACAGAATCCAAGGTGGGAAAGGATGGGTCATGAGACACTCAAAGACTTAGGGAAGGCGGCTCAAACTTTTGGGCTGAACTCACAATACTTCAAACAGCTATTAAGAGGGATATTCTCTATGTATGATCTCACACCATATGACATTCGAAGTATTGTGGCAATGATCCTCACTGACACACAGAGTCTTATCTGGGAAAAAAGGTGGAGAAAATATCTTGCTGAGTTGCGGAACAGATACCAAGGTGGGCCAAATGCGAACCTCACAGAAGGGCAATTAGCAGGGGATCCTCCAGATGACAACCCAAGGGAACAAGCAGCGCGACTTCCACGAAGAGTGTTAAACGACATCAAAGAAGCAGCGCGATTGGCAATCATACAAATTACGCCGACAGGAGCTCCGGATGTTCCGTTCTCTTGCATCAGGCAAGGTCCCACAGAGCCATTCATGTCATTCATCGACCGACTCACGCAAGCCGCGGATCGACAGGTGACAACAGAAGAAGTGAAGAGGCCTCTCTTGGAGAATTTAGCTTTTGGCAATGCCAACCCGGATTGTCAACGGGTGATTAGCGCCATGCCAGGACGGCCATCCTTGGCAGAGATGGTGGAGGCATGCAGCAAGGTGGGGACACCTCAGCACGTCGCAGCGATTGTAAAGAATGAATTAAAAGAGGAATGGGAGAAACAGCTGAAGGGACGCTCAGAAGGGCAATCAGAGAACAAGACATTGGAGAAGATGTTCGAGAAATTACTCCATCAACAGGACAAAAACATCAACAAAGTTCTTGCGGCAATGCAGAAAGAGAACAACCCCCAAGGAGGACAGTGCTACAGATGCGAGGGAGATCATTAGTGCCTGTCCAGACTTTCAGCTTGTGCAGCCACCTTCTTCTACCGGGGCCATCAATCCGCGGGGGCTGCAAAGTCTTCAGTTGTGGCAAGCTGATGTCACGAAATACCCATCTTTTGGGAGGCTCAAAAATGTTCATGTTTCTGTAGATACATTCTCAGGTGCAGTCTTTGCTTCAGCACATGCTGGGGAAACAGCAGACCATGCTTGCCGACACTTTCTGCAGGCATTTGCAGCATTAGGTGTGCCTCAGGAGATAAAAACAGATAATGGTCCAACATACACAGGCAGGGTGCTTGACAGATTCCTGAAAAGATGGGGTGTCAGACACACGTTTGGTATTCCGCATTCACCCACAGGTCAGGCAATCATTGAGAGAACACATCACACCCTAAAATCCCTTCTGGAAAAACAGAGAAGGGGTGAGCCAGAGGCAACACCTCACATGAAATTAAATAAGGCACTGTATGTGCTGAATTTCCTAAATAGCTCATCCTCGGAACCTGATCCACCGATCGTGAGACATTTTCTAAACAACACACAGGCAAAGCTAAGGGAAAATCCTTTAGTTTTGATCAGAAACCCAGAGACAGGACAAATAGAGGGTCCTTTCAAACTAATCACTTGGGGCAAGGGTTTCGCTTGTATCTCCACAGATCGAGGTCTGAAGTGGGTGTCGGGGCGGCACGTGAAGCCATTCCGAACGCGAGAACACGAGAACGCTGATCCGAGAAACAAAGAGACGAGTACTCAGACAGAAGTCGAGACTCAGACTGCGAAAAACGACCTGGAAGAGAAATAAAAAGAAACTAAGGACTTTGGGGGGTTTTCACATAAAAGCGAAAGAGATCTTTTTGGTGCAAACAGAAGGGGGAGATGTGGGATCTCAGCCTCTCAGGGCTGAGGGACAGAGTGACCGAGACCACCCCTGGGGGGCTCGGGAGTCCTGGAATGTTGCCAGAAATGTCTGGTGGCTGGACTTTGATCCCACAGGGGAGATGACATCAGTATGAGGATAGGAGGATTTCACCGGGGTGAACGGTGAAGGGATAAGTTAATTGGAGTGTGAGACAAAGGGTTTAAGATTTCTGTACAGGGGGGTCTAGAGAAGTAAGATGGAGGAATTGGGGCGTGCCCTTCTCCTTCTTCTTCTTCCTCTAGGCCTCCATCTTCTGTGGTGATGTTGGCACTCCGGGATTGGACCTTACTAGGGGAACACTGGTTAATAAGGGTAGAGGATATTGGAGAAAAATGATAAATATTGTATACATAACTCCAAGTATAAAGATAGGTGGCCGCCCCAGGGGCTCTCAGTGTGTGCCCATGGCTGACTGCTGAGCAGAACTCGGTCAGGCCAAGAGAAAATCTTTTAGATAAGCAATTAATAAACACCGAGACCGAGAAAAGATTTGAAGTTTCTTCTCGTCCTTTGGAACGCGGGCGACCCAAGGCCATCTTCGGGCTTTTTCCAGACCATCTAAACAGCCCCAAATCCGACAGTCCCTCTGCTTGGAGCTCTGTTTAAAGATACACGGACTCGCATGTGAACTGGGATTATTACATGGACTTGTACACATGTAGCCAGCTATTTGTACAGGCCTATTTCTGTACATATGGTATCAGATTTATGAATATACTGTGTATATATGTACGTATAGATACCTGCACATATACAGGTTTTCAGTCTCATCTTTGTGTGTATATGTATCTAGTTCTTTATGAGTATTGTAATATCTGTGTTTAGTTTTCTGTATGTACACAGTTGTGTAGGTATCTATTTCTATTGATGTATTGATGTAGTTTTGGTCTTTTTAAAAAGCTATATTGGTATTTGTTTTGGTCTATATGTTATTTTATATTTTTATAGATGCGCACTGATGTATTTCTATATCTATTATATTTACATATATATCCAGATACATTGCTGTATATTTGTATTGATGCAGTTGTACAGATATTTAGATTGGTACTGCTGTTTGTCTATGTATAGATAAGTTTGTTTTATGTATCTCTTTCTTGAATGTAATAGGTAACATTTAATCTGTATTCACATCTGTATATTGTAGTGGTTATTTATGTATTCAGTTCTATTTAAATGGGTCTGGAGTGGTATAGTGGTGGAATTCCATTTGTAGCGTACTTGGTATTACAGGGAAATACTGATCTTTTCGTATTTGTATATGGGCTGTATGTTTGCCATAATATGCAATAAATTAAGCTGTTAATTTTCCCTTGATGTCTGTGTATAGTGAGTGTTTGTAGAGGTTTGCAATAAATTAGTTTTTGTAACAGAAGTTGTTATTTGTATGTTTTTGAATAGTGTGGTGTAACAAATACATAAATTACTTTTTTAAAATTTAACAGAGATGTGTATAGTTCTGTTTTGTCAGCGCTGGTGTAGCAATTGGTAAGAAATGCCATTTGTCAAGTGAGATGGATGTGTTGTAATTTGTGCTACCCAAAGCCATGGGCAGATGTAAATGCTGGAGGATTTTGGCCATGCAAATCTCCAGCCATGCCCAGTACATGCCCCGCCTGGACTCAGGCTGGGCAAGGGAAGCGCAGATTTGGGCTGGCAGCAGAGCCCCACGTTGGCTCAGAACTCGCTGCAAAGGCCTGCTGGCTGAGAAAAAGATCAGGGATACATTTTATATATTCTATTTATTACAGTACATATACTAAAATATATATTATGTGGTGTATTGCAGAAATCCTTTAAATCGGAGGGTTTTGGGAAAGCTGCTCCTCAGTGAAGAGGATTTCTAGGCTAGAGGAATATAAAAATGAAAAGAAGACCATGGACAGTGCCATTGCCAGAGGCCCAGGCTGTTCAAAGGAGGAATGGATCGTCCCCTTCGCCGCCTGTAGCTGATACCCCTGTCAGTAATAAGTAGCAACTCCGGGCGCAACGAGATGGGAAACCATCTCTCTAAACCAGAATGGGGCATCTTTTACCAGCTTGAGGCAATTTTAAAGGGTAAAGGACGTTCAGACATCTCAAAACGGGAACTAAAAGACTCACTAATCTGGGTAAAAGTGAATACTCAAAATACAGACTTGAAGTCTGATTTTACCTTTGATTTCTGGGACCAGATAAAGTGGAAAATTCACAATCTAGTCTCTCTCAAAAAAGAAGAGTCTTTGGTCAACCTTATGCCTGTCTCCACAGCTTTAATGGAGAGCTTTGATCAGAATGATTGTAACAGAGACTTTCTCAAACATCAGAACAGAACACCTTGCTCTGAGACTTGAATTCTGAGCGGTGCTGGACCTTCATCCTCCTCTGGGAGGATCTTGGATTTTGTTCAGGGTGTCCTGGCATGTCCAGGGTTTCTCCAGGCAGTGTGCACAGCACCCGGAAGCCCGGAAAAGGGGAATCAGATCAGCTTCCAGCTTTGGTCGTGTTCTCTGCTTTTTCCAGGATTCCCTGAGTCATTGACGCTGCAACCAGGCATCGTCCCAACTCCTCCAGGAAATCATCCACCTCCAGAATTCTCAGAAAAATGCTTGGGATTTTTCTTGCATTCCAAGAGTTTGGGGGGATCATGGAATGTGTGCAATGGACGCTGGGAATCAAATGGGTCCAGGAGATTAATGTTTGGGGAAGCTTTGCAAAAGAGGAGCTGCTGTTTCTGTGCTCTGCTGCACTTCTGAAAAAGATGCGGCCGGATCTTATTCTGAAGTTGTGCAGGTGGGGTCAGCCAAGGGGGGCTCTGGACCCGCTCTGCCTGGCCGAGGGGCTGCAGGGTCACTCCTGTCACTGTTTGCCCTTCCCAGGAAGTCACCCCTCGGATCGGGCTCAGGCTGGTAGTTTGCTTTGGAGCTCTGAGGACTCTTTTCATATAGATTCCTCTGCCAAAACTTTCCGGGACATTCACCCCTTTTGGCTCCCCAGCCTTCAGTTACAGCAGGTGGGGGGGCTTTGGATTTGACTCTGCCTGCAGGGGAGTGGGCAGGGGAGAGGACAGAGGTGGCGGGGGGCAGGCAGGGCTTGAGCAGGGCAGGGATGGCTCTTCCCAGAGAGATGGATGGGGTGGAGGTGGGAGAGCTCAGGAAAGTTGCTGTGGAGGCACAGACAGTTCATTCAGAAGCCTTGAAGCCTGTCTCATTGGCTGTTGGGGTCGAGGGGGAAGGCATGCTGAGATTGCTCTTGGACCTGAGAGTTTTCCAGCTGTATCCCTGCGGGCAGGGATACCGTGTGGAACCTGTCACAGTTCATTTGAAAGTGTCGCAAATACAATGTCAGGATGTGCAGCTGGAGAGCAGCCCAATTTGTAGGAATCGAAAAAGATCCAATTCAGTGAATCCAGACATGAGTTAGCAGGCTCTGGCTTTCTTCCTGTCGCCAAGAACTTGGAGCTCTCCTCCCCAGCCCTTCCTGGCAGGGCTCCCAGGAAAGTTGCTGCAGCGACACTACTGCCAAGTGAAACCGTCCGGGGGCTATTTACAGACTAGGAAGGAGACGGGGCTGCTATGGAAAGAGCTTCGAGCTGTTTATTTTTGCGCATTGCTCTCATTACATGATTATGCCAATGGGAAGATGCTAGCAGCTCACAATCAAGGCAGCAGGCCAAAAAAAGTAATGTTACAACATACTTTATAAGCTTCTTGACCAATCACACAAAGCAAAAGCATATTGACAGTAGTTCTATCTAATCACCGGAAGCACACATAGCTTTGGGTAAAACAATGCTTGTTCATTTGGAATACAATACCTGTTTTTAAGACACAAGGCAAAGAGCTCCATTCTTAAGCTTCAACCTTCCTAATATCTTGCTAGATAAACTTTCTGCAGCTTAGAGAGCTATTCAGACAGCATTAACACACAGGTTTATTGTTCAATTTGCCCTTGCTTTTTCTACAGTTTAAATAATTTTTCTGCTGACCTATCTCATGACTTTTACTTTAGCTCTACGCACAATTCTGCTGTATCTGAGGCCTGCCTTTTGCAGCTTTCCAAAATCCTCTAATTTTATGGATTCCCCCAATTCCTCCTCAATGTTCACCTCAAAAGAAACCTTCATAATTGTGTCATTTATTACTTGCGTTTCGTATCAATACTATAATATTTTTGCTTATTATCTGCTTAAAGCATGTTCTTGCTGGCACTAAGCATTGCTGTATTACAACACAGGAATTTAATGCTGTGAAGGTCCAGTCAGTGGAAAGGGCATAAATTATGCCTGACAATAATTACAAGTCATTGTTCAAAAAACTCTTGTCGATTCCAGGGTCTTAACTCAAAACCTTTTTCCATTTCTATACCTTCATCCACCATCTCTGTGAGATTTAACAAATTCCCTGTGAATCCATTTCCTACCTCTCTCTCTTGTATGATAAAAACTTCTTGGACAGTTTTGTTCATCATTCGTCGCACACACTAAAGTATGCAAGGTATTACTATTAATATCACTACCAAAACACCCAATACATGGAGACCTATCTTGCAAAGTTCCCTTAGCCAAGGTGCAAAGCTCTATTCTTGGAACAAATCATCTAACCAGGGCCCACCATCTTCTTTAATTTGGGCTGTCAAATCTTTCAATTTTTGTATGCTTTTGTGGATAGATTCAGAATGATCAGCCAGGTTCATACAATACAATCTTTGAAATTCCTCACAACCATGTCCTTGTGCCAGTAAAAGAAAATCAATTGCTGCTCTGTTTTGAAGGGTAGCATGTCTAACACTATTAACATCGGTCAACATGTCACTGGTTGCAGTGGATGTGCCATTAGTTTGTTTACTCAGCCAACATCCAATCCAATCTAATTGTTTCAATGCAATTGCTGAAGCTGATTGGGTAAAAAGAAACCTGCTGAAACCCTTTTTGCAGCCTTCAAAGGCATGAAATCACTTTTACAGTTCTCATCATAATGACGAGAACTTGGAGCTTTTTGGCAGAGTTCATAGGAAAGCTGATTGCTGTGACAACACTACCTGTTCTTCTTGATCAGATACTTCTCATCAAGAGTGTTGAAAGGGAAAAACAAAACACAGTATAAATCAGCAATAAACCTTCCATTGCAACTACCTAATTAGTCTAAAATTATTCAAAATTTAGAAAAAATTTGGATTCAAATAAACACTTCCTTGCATTACCTGTAAGATATGCTCGTAATGATACAAATCCAAAATACAAAACTCTTTCTCACCATGGTATCAAAGAACTTAGAGGAAGCAAAAATATCATTATAATTTTACCTATCAGCCTCCAACTGTAACACAGGTGCTAACAGCTTGCAGTAAGCTCACTTCTCCAAAACATCTTGCTAATATGCAAGTCAGTGCTTTTGGAAAGCAGCTTGCAGGTTCTTAAAAACGTTAGGAAAAACATTTGGACATAATTTGGGAAAGGCTTTGGGAGAAAATTTGGGACAAAAAATGGAAAAGCTTGAAAAGGCCTTGAAGCACACACAAACATTTTCTAAAAATCTGTTGGTACTGTACAGTTGGACTCTGATTAAAAGGCTTGTGGCTTTGCTTGTGGTAAAGCAGAACACATGAGAAGAGATTGTCCTACAACAACAGTCAAACCTAAACCACTTTCTATTTGCCCTCAGTGTAGGAAAGGGAAGCATCTTGGTAAGTACTGTCGTTCTCAATTTGACATCGATGGCAAGGCTTTGTCGTTAAACTCAAAAAAGAGCGTGGATTATCACCGCACCTGGACACAAGTAGTGACCTCCTTACAGTCAATTACCCAGTCAAATGGCATTGGTACCTCAGTCATTTATCCCTCCGTCATCCATCCCTCAATGGTGTCAGGTCAATACCCTCATGGACAAGGTTTGAATTGGCCTCCTCAGAATTGATACGCCTTTTAAATAATTTCTGTTATGAAAGTATTTCTACGGCAATTATCAGGTTTTTTCAGCAAAGACAAGAGCTTTTGACTTTAGGCAAAGCTAGCAACAAAATTTTCAGACTTTCAATCCTTCCAGCTGTTGTTTCAATAAATTGTAACAATAAGCTAATATATTTATCTCCTGCATTTAATGTTCCTATAGTGACTCCACCAAAAACACCTATAGCTATTGCATTTCTTTTGCCCATGAGTACAGCCAAGCAAAACAATTTTCCAGAGAATTCAGTGATGTCTGTGCCATTTTTAACCTCAGGTCCTGAGGTCTTTTGGGTGCAATGTTTGGACCTCAACCAAGCAAAATTGACTTGCTGCCTAACTCACTGTGGTAAAACAATTTACATTACAGGCATGCCGGATACTGGTGCAGATGTCACTGTAATTTCTCACATGTTTTGTCCCAGAGATTGGGATTTAGTAGCTCCTGCAGGTTCCCTCACAGGGACTGGAGGTGCTACTGTATGTTGGCAAAGTGCATCCATGATTAACATTACAGGTCCTGAAGTAGAGACAGCAATGGTGCGTCCTTTTCTTGTTCAGAAGCTTCTCACCGTCTGGGGGAGAAACGTCCTGTCCCAATGGGGAGCAGAACTGGAGGTGGAACTGTGGTGGAAACCACGTCAAAACCTGCCACTTGAAAGCTGAACTGGAAAACTGATCCTCCTATATGGATTGATCAATGGCATTTACAAACAAAATATAAAATAGCCTTAAAGGATTGGTAAAGGAGCAATTACAAGATGGTCACATCACACCCACAAAGAGTCCCTGGAATTCACCAGTATTTGTCATCCACAGGAAGACATTGGATTCCCGGAGGTTGTTTCACGACCTGAACATCAATGAATTGACTGAAGACATGGGACTTCTTCAATCTGGACTTCCTTCTTTATCAATGATCCCAAAACACTGGCGCCTCATTGTCATTGATTTAAAGAATTGCATTTTCCACATCCCACTTCATCCCGATGACACTCCAAGATTTGCCTTTTCAGTTCCAGTCATCAATCAAAGAGAATCCATGCAGAGATAGCACTGGAAAACGTTGCCTTTAGAAATGAAGAATTCGGCTATAATTTGACAATATTTTGTAGCACAAATTTTGTCTCCGGTTCGACAGAAATATCCAAGATCCATCATTTCACACTACAAGGATGATTTCCTAATCGCAGCTCTAACAAAACCAGAGATAGAGCAAGCTTATCCTAGTGTTGTTACTGAAATCCAAAATGCTGGACTTAAAATTTCTATACCCAAAATTTGAGAAGTTCCACCCTGGAAGTATCTGGGATGGAAGATGACTGAAAAAACTATTACACTGCAGAAGATACAGCTCCGCACCTGTGTCAACACCCTGCAAGATTTACAACAGCTTCTAGGAGAAATCAATTGGGTCAGACCTGGTTTGGGATTCACCAATGATGAATTGGCTCCACTTTTTAATTTGTTGAGACGAAGCTGCGCCATTAACTCTCCTGAACTCTAATACCTGAAGCTCGCGCAGCGCATGACAAGGTCATGGAGGCTCTCCAAAGACAACAAGTTCATCACTGTATTCCAGAAAAGCCATTCTTTTCTGCAATTTTAGGAGGAAAGATGCAACTTTGTTCTGCCATTTTTCAATCAGACCCTTCAGAGAGCGATCCTTTGTTCATAATAGAATGGGGTTTTCTTCCCTCAAGGTTTCCAAAGACTATTTTTAAAGTCTTAGAGAGGATAACGCAAATTCTGATTAAGGCCAGAACAAGGTTATTAAGTTTAGCAGGTGAAGAATTTGCAGTTCTCTATTTACCACTGAAAAAAATTATCTTGATTGGGCAATGCAAAATTCTGCAAATTCTGATGATTTGCATGGAGAGTTATTAAATTTTGCAGATATTGCTTCTGTTCATTACCTGGCTCACAAATTATTGCAGGCAAAATTGAGTTTTAGAGAGAAACCTTTGTTAAGTAAAGAACCTTTAAACACAATAACTCTCTTCACTGATGGGATCTGGCAGAAGTCACAAATCAGTCATTACTTGGTTGAACCAAACCAAGTTCCCAACTAAAACGTGGGAATCAGATATTCAAATAGTAGAGGGATCCGCTCAGATGGTTGAGCTTGCTGCTGTGGTTCAGGCTTCTCAGTTCTTCCCACAACCTTTTAATTTTGACGAGCTCAAGACCGTAGAAGCAAGTACGCAGACGTGAGCCAAACAGAGGGATCATGGGTCACACCTGACGTTCCTTGTGCATCGGTGGAACCTGCAAACTCTGATTTTATGTGGTTTATAAATGTGTCACTTGTTGGTTTCATAGAGCTTTATTGGAGAAAGCGTAGGTTTTCTTTGGTTAAGTTTTATTAAAGGTCAAAAGTAATGTTTTTGAATTGAGAAGGATATGGGAGGAGCTTTAGCCAACAATTAGCTCACAAAAAGGATGCTGCAAAATCAAATGTTACTACGGTGTTAGTTTTGGTTGCTTCTCATAGTGCAGATTTTTAGTCGATTTGTAGTGTAGATTTGTCTGTGGAACAACTAAAACCAAATGTCTGGGTGACCTTAGCCAAGGCAGCAGGCTCGGATACCATGTCTTTGTCTAATTCGGAACAGAAAAGCCTTTCTCAACCTGACTAGTCAGTGTGCCAGTAAAGAATTTGCCCTTGGTCAAAAAGCAATTCAATACTAAGCCTGGTAAAATTGACAAGGGAGGAGCCCTGTATAGGCTTGTAACATCTGGGAAAAAGAACTTCCCAAAGCAGTACCTGAAACCCCAAGAATTAGAAATCCTTGGTCCTTTAACAATGGATTTTTGCCTTACATTTACAGCTAATGATTGGTGAGAAAGTGATCCTCCAAAGTACAATGTTACTCCCTATTATTTTGCAAACAAAAACTCAAGGTTTTGTTGCAATTATTAAGAATGTAGGGAGGTGCTTTCTAAAGCTGACCAATATCCATGACAATTACCAAAAGGATGTTGCTTCACCTGTGTAGATAAACCCTAGCAGGGCATCCCATCATGCCCTGAAGGTGGCCCATGTAGCAATGGGAGGCTCACTGTAATTGCGCCTACTGCCAAAGCGGTCATTAAGAAAAAGCACAGGGGAACAAGATCTGGTCGTCATTATCGTGAAAACTGTAAAAGTGATTTCACGCCTTGGAAGGCTGCGAAAAGGGTTTCAGCAGGTTTGTTTTTACCCCAGCTGGCTTCAACAATGGCATTGAAACAATTAGATCGGGTTGCATGTTGGCTGAGTAAACAAACTAATGGCACATCCACTGCAATCCGTGACATGTTGACCAATGTTAATAGTGTTACACATGCAACCCTTCCAAACAGAGCAGCAATTGATTTTCTTTTACTGGCACAAGGACATGGTTGTGAGGAATTGGAAGGATTGTGTTGCATGAACTGGTCTGATCACTCTGAATCCATCCTCAAAAGCATACAAAAGCTGAAAGATTTGACAGCCCAAATTAAAGAAGATGGTGGGTCCTGGTCAGATAATTTGTTCCGAGGATGGAGGTTTGCACCTTGGCTAAGGGGACCTTGTAGCATAGGTCTCCATATGTTGGGTGTTTTGGCAGTGATACTGGTAGTAATACCTTGCATATGTCGGTGTGTATGACAAATGATGGACAAAACGATCAAAGAAGTTTTTATCACACAAGAGAGAGAGGTAGGAAATCGATTCACAGAGAATTCTCAAAATCTCACACAGATTGTGGATGAAGGTATAGACGTGGAGGAAGGTTTTGAATTAAGACCTTAGAACAGGCGAGACTTTTTTGGAACAATGACTTGTAATTGCTATCAGGCATGACTTTTGCCCTTTGAACTGACTGGACTTTCACAGCATTAAAATTGCTGTGTTGGAATATAGCAAGGCTTAATGCGAGCAAAAAGGATGCTTTAAGCAAGTAAGAAGCAGGTATGCTGCAGTAAAGCTATGAAATGCAAGGTAGGTAATAAACAACACGGTTACAAAGGCTTCTATTTACCCGAACCGTGAGGGGGAATTGTGGGAATGCTTCAAATCAGAGGGTTCTGGGAAAGCTGCAAAAGGCACATCTCAGAGAAAGCAGAACTGCAGTTAGAGCTAAGCAGTAAATTTGTCAGCAGAAAAGTTATACAAGAAGTAGAGAAGTAAGGACAAATAGAACAATGGTTTGTGTCTATTACTGTAGAATCCAGGACATTCATATGTCTGAGATGTAACACAACAGAACTCCCTTTGGTCATCAGCAAACAGCTTCGTTTATTGCCTTCAGCACCCACAGCCCATTTAGCCCATTCCAAACTCCCAGGACGAGACATCTCATTGGTCTATCTCTGTGCCCCCAGACTCTGAACTAATGCAATGTCTGCATCTTAGGAGAGCTCCCATTGCCTGGGAACTTCTGTCAGTCAGTCCAGAGGCTGCTCCGTGGAGCTGAGCTGGGCTGCTCATTTAAACTTGATTGATACTGGCGCACCAGTGTATTAACGCTTGGCTGGAATGACTCCCTGAGCTACAGAAAAGTATCTCTAACAAGATATTAGGAACTTCTAAGCTTAATAATTGTTATATTTGCCCAATTATCCCATCAAAAAAAAAAAAAAAAACAAACCAATATTTAAGGGAGCAGTTATTTTAATTGAATAGTTTAGAAAATATATAAATAAGGGATATTTTGGTTCAAATAATAGCACATAAGCAAAAGATACCACGGGATACGGAAGGCAGAGTTCTTGACCCTTGCCACTTCACGTACAAGCATGCCAAGCGAAAATCATCCCTTATACGCCATATGTCAATACCATCTCCTCCTATTTTCGGTTCGTCACTTTTCTGTCTCCGCCTTCCTCACCACCTTTACCACGCATGCGCCACCACTCGGTTTGGTGGTCGCACAAGTCTTTGGGGGTCGTCACTGATGAAGGCCCTATAGTCTTCTTCGTTGTCCTTTAATTCACCTTTGGGTTACACATGTGCATGAAGCCAGTACATAGCCAGTACAGCCAATGTAAGCCAAGACTTACGTATCACTCCATCTACATATCAAGGCAATAAATCCCTTAGAATTAGAATTTGTTGGGACCGAACCAGGTTCTTGCTCATTTTTAGCACCTGTATCTTCAGCTTCTTTCCTGTGGTCCTTGAGAACAGCTGCTGGGAAGGGGGGTGGAGCCCCTCCTCTCCCTCTCTTCTTTGGCATTACAACTTTTTAACTATTTGTTATTCTCCAATATAATTACTGTATCAATATCAATTACTGTTTCAAATTTTATCACCACGAATGATACCTATTTATCACAATAATGGAGCTCTGTGCATTGTGTTTTAAGGCTTACAAGCAGGTATAGTGTTTGAAAGAAGCAAGCAGTGTTTTAACAAAAGCTACGTGTGCTTATAGTGGTTGCACAGAACTACTGTCAATATGCTTTTGCTTTGTGTGAGTGGTCAAAAAACTTTTCAAGTAAATTGTACCATTCAGTTCTTTGCCTCCTCCCAGGGATGTGAGCTGCTGGCATCTTCCCACTATAACAACCATGTCATGAGACTGATGCTGGAAAACAAACAGCTCGAGGCTACAGCTTCACTGCAAGGCATCCGGCAGCCTTGAGGGTACAAAGCGAGCACAGGTCGCAGCTCCTCGTGTCCGGAGCGAGCCCGGAGCAGCTCTCCCAGGCCGCAGCCCCTCCCAGGCCCAGCTCCGGGCGCAGCCGGGGCCGCTCCGCCTGCGCGGGGCCGCTGCCGGGGCGCCGTGGCGGCTCCTCCCGCGGGGCGGAGCTGAGGCGGCCCCGGCGGCCCCGGCCCGGCCCCGCTGCGCTCCGAGCGCGGCCCCGGAGCGGCCCGGCCGAGGCGGCGAGGGACGGGCGGCGAGGGGCCGGGGGCATGGGGCGCTCCGCGAACGGGCGGACATCCCGGCAGAGGGGAGAGAGACGTGGCAGAGGGAGGAGTGAGCGGGAGAGGGGAGAGATGCTGGGAGGAGGGGGAAAATCCCAGGAGAGGGGGACGAGCCCGGGAGTAGGGGAGATCACGGGACGGGGGCGGGGGTGAGATCCGTGCAAAGGGTGGGTAGCCTTCCAAGAGGGTAGAGGCGGGGAAACAGGAAAGAGCCCTTGGAGAGGGGGGAGATCCTGGAAGAGGGAGGAGTAATCGGGAGAAGGGCAGATCCAGGGAGACGAATAAAGGCACTGGCTACATCCCGAGAAAGGAGGGAGCTTGGGACAAGGGGTAGCTTAGGACTGGGGAAAACCCGAGAGAGAAGGGAGAACCGAGGAGACAGGGGACAACCTGAGAACAGGGAGGAGATCCGGAGTAGAGTGGAGAGGGCCTGGGAAAGCGGGGAAAGACATGAGAGAAGAGAGCCCAGTGGGAGGAGCCCAGGAGCGGAGGCTCCTGCAGGCGGACTGGGAACGCGGAGAGCCCGGAATCACGGAGTCCTGCAGCCGGGCCGAGAACGGGCGCGGGTCAGTGCGGTTCGGGAGAGCGCGGCTGCGGGGCTGGCTCCGGAGGCGGAGGCGCGTGGAAAGCGCTGCTCGGCAGCCCCAGCGGCGTTGAGAGCACAGCCCTGCCCGGGGAGGCAGCGCCACGGGCGCCGCTCGGCTTCCCAGCCCGGCCACGGCACCGCTCGGCTTCGCCGCCGGATCCGCGGCAGCTCGGAGCATCGCTCCCTGCCCGGGCCCGAGGCTCACCTGCGCCAGGTGCACCAGAGCATCGCCTCTGCCTTGACAACCCAGAGCGAGCAGTGCCCGGCAGGGACTGCAGATGCCCTTTGGTGGCAGAGAAAAAAGAGCAAGGAATCTTCCATGGGAGAACCTAGGCAATAGGATGGGGTGTCAGTGTCCAATGTGTTCAGATGCACTCACAAGGATATTATTGCTCTTGGCTCAGAACATGGAATAGAAGTGGGCAGACACAAATCAGCAGCTGGTTGCAATATCCAGGGATCAGTTATCAGAAGAAAATGCTAAGCAACTGCTGGAATGCTTAATGGATGACTGATTACCCTTTGCCAAGTAATCTGGACTTGTTAGGCGCAGCATACTTATGTCTCAAAAATAACTCTAGAGATATTCTGAAGAAAATTTTGAAGAAAGGCTCATACACCCACATTTTAATGCAGTTGCTGTGGGTTTGATGAATGGAATCTGCTTTAATGTCTTGATTTTCCTAAAGATTTGTGGGGTTTTTTTTTCACATGCATGCATGCTAAGTTTGAGAATCTAAGGTAAGGTCTTTTTATAGGGGATATGGAAGAGACAGGTCTTCAGCCAGCAATATGTCAGTGAGAGACAGCTGAGCGATGATTACTGAGAAGAAGAACAGCCCTGCAATAGAGGTGTGAGCTGCATTGCACAGCGCTTGCTGTGGGCCAGAGAGCACAAAGCAGTCTGGCCTGGTGGGCCTGAATATTTCTGCCAAACACTCTGCATCTCACACCTTTGCTCGGGCTCAGTGCAGAAATGCAGGACTGCAGGCGCTTCCTCCCGGAGCTGCGTGAGGCGCTGGCTCCTGTAGATGGGCCCTGCCAAGCTGTCCCTGCCTCACGCTGGCCTCGCTTCCCCTGGCACAAGAGCCGGGCCTGAAGGAGGCTGCCCTGTGCTCCAGCCTGCCGAGCAGCCCGGCTCCCTGCCCCGGTGCCCAGAATGCTGCACACACTGCTGACCTTTGCCAGGAGTTGCAGGGCAGCCGGCAGAAGAGGAGGAATCCTCAGGCAGCCCAGCGGCCCTCGGCTGCCCTTGGCCTTTCTCTGCTGCTGGGCACACTCCAGACGGCCAATGCCTCCAGGCTGGGCTGTGTCCAGCACGGCTGCGCTTCCTCTCGGCAGCTGCCAGCTGCCACCTGGGCTCTGAGAGCGGAGGATTCACCCGCTGCCAGGAACAGGCACCCAGGGCCCGGCTGCTGCCTCTTGCAGCTCCAAGGGCCTCCTTCCAGCCTGCCTCTGCCGGGGCTCAGCCTCCTCCGGCCTCTGCTGGGGCTCTGCTGGGGCTCCACCCCAGGCAAGGCCGGGCCCACTCTCACCTCCCAGGCGCTGACAGCTCTGCACCACAGGAGACATTCCCGAGCACCCTCTCTAATCTTTCTGCTTTCTCAGTTGAGCAAGGCTCTCCTCCAGCCAAAGAGATTATTGCATTTCGGGATACAAATCCAAGTGGCAGGAGCCCCAGTGCTCTCCAGTCACAGCTGAAGGCCTGCATCTGCACAGGGTGTTTGGGCTGCCTCATTCTTCTTTTGGTTTTGCCTTCAAATGCCATTGCCCTTTCTGCCTTTAAATAGAAAAACCAAAGCTGTCCAAAAACAGACCAGTGGGGGAGATTCCAAAGGCAGTGTGGTCTGTAGAGGATGAATGAAAAACATCCTTTTTCCTGACTTTCACGCCATTCCAAAAACACCGTGTCACTTTCCATCTTTAAGAAACAACAGACAATTCAGAAGAAATTCTTGAGCGTATTCGCAGAGTGAGAAGGAAGGGAATCTTCAAGGTCAGTTGTGGTTTCAGAAACTGTATTCATTTCCAATCCTACTCTGCAGTCCTATTAGACAATCCTACTCTAATCCTAATCCTAATCCTAATCCTAATCCTAATCCTAATCCTAATCCTAACCTACAATCCTACTCTAAACTGGTGGACGAATAAATGGTCCTGATGTGGTTGTCACGTTGTTCTCTTCCTCCTCTTCTTCACTGAAACAATCAGCGGCACCAGGCTGGACGCAGGCTCAGCAAATGTTACAAATGGATGCTGCCAAAAAGGGAAAAAAAACAAATCAACAAAAAATAATGGACCATGACTTTCCAAGCTCAGTGCTTCACAGGATTCCTCTGGCTTATAGAAGGATGCAGGAAGAGGACCAATGGGACCATCTACACCTCCATCTTTATGTGCAGGACTTTGCCATCAGAGGCAAATGTGGCCCAGAATCCCACTCATCCATTTATCCAGGTGTCTTCATCTTGCTAGGATTTTTGCCTTGCCAGTGCTTTAGAAATGGTGCTTTCTGTCCTTGGAGTTTCTTCTTTTCAGGAATCTCTAAAGCCTCACACTGGTCCCTCTCTTTGAAAGACAGGCACTGTGCTGATTCCCACAGGGAGACAGAGCAGTGTCTACCTTTCCATGCCCTGCCCCTCGTGTGCTGGATGGCTCCTTCCTTCCCAGCAGGGCCAGCTCAGTGGCACTGGGCCCTGCAGTTCCCTCTCTGCCACACAACCCGGCAGTAACCCTGGCACAGTTCCCGTCTGCTTGAGCGTGCCAGGCAGCAGATGAGGCTGGGACAAGTCCCTCCCAGCTGTACCTGTTTGCGTGGCAGAAACCTCTAAGGGTGGGCTGGGGGGCGCAAACCAGGGCCCCTCAGAGACTCACAGTGAGCCCCCCAAGACCCCTCCTGCCCACAGCCAAATCTCTGACCCCTAGGCTGGGACTGGCTTCCTTGGGTTCCTGCACCACCATTTCATGTCTCTGTACCCTGCATTGCTCTACTTCAATTCTTTTGCCATTACATAAAATTGAACACCCCACCAAATGACAAAAGAGGGAGACTGAAACAGCCAGAGGAGCTCCATGACTCAGGAAATGCAGAGAGAGGTGGAGTTACTCAGTTTTGTGAAGAACAGGCCCCCGGGAGACTTTATTGCCACTTTCCAGGACTTCAAAGTGGCTTTGAAGAAAGTGAGTGACATCTTTTATAACAGGGCCAGTTACAATAGGATGTGGGTGAATATTTTGAAACACAAATAGGATCTAATCAGAACTTGTTTAGTCAGAGCATGGTGCGACCCTGGCACAGGTTGCCCCAAGAGCTTGTAGGTGCCCCATCCCTGCAAGCATTCCGGCTCCAGTGGGAAAGGGCTCTGAGCAACCTGATCTCTTTAAAGATGTCCCTGCTCATTGCAGGTCACTTGCACCAGAGGACCTTTACAGGGCCCTGCCAGCCCACCCCAGTCTAGGATTCCTCACCATTTTAATTTGAAGAGCACCAAATATGGAGGTGAGGAGGAAGGGGGCTCATGTGATGCCTTGGACTTGAGTGGAGGAGGAGCCCATCCCTCCGAGCCTGTTTCACCTGCAGCCCCTTCACATTTTACCTGCAGGAGCTCCCTGGCAGACCAGCGCTGCTCCTCGTCTCTCTGCAGGCAGCAGCTCAGGAAGTCACGCAGGCAAGGCGAGAATCGGTTGGGCTGCTGCAGCCGTGGGGTCCCTACTGTGGCTATCAGTTGCGTAGCCTGGAGAAAAAGGAGACACCAGGCTCCACTTGCTGCTTTCACATCTCTAAGTGCTCTCCCACCTCCCTTAGTTTAACCTCTGTTCTTCAGTGGCAGTTTCTGCCCTGGCAGAGACCCAGAGATGATTTTCCTTTACCAACCAAAAACCCAAACCCTGATGCAGCCACAGCTTTTCCACCATCCCGCAGATCTTGCCTTGGCAGCTGATTTCATTGACTGACCTAGTTAGTGGGAACTACATCAGCAAAAGAACATGCGCTTCCCTAAGGATTCACACCAGCTTGAGAGGCTTTTTGGAAGAGGGACTGTGCTATACAAACTAATTTCAAGGGTTAGTACATGAAAGGCATGTCTGCAGTGCTTGTTGGTCCTTTAAGCGCACGTGCCCTAGAACAAAACTCATCATACTTTTTGTGCTTTTCTTGAAAACAATGGTAATTGGAAGGAAAGTAAGGGAATCCATCAATCCCCAGGTAAGAAAATCAACATTTGCAATCTCATCTTCAACAGAGACACATTTAGATGCCTGCACAAATGTATTGGGATGAAAATTCCTGCTTGGGCACAAAGGAGCCACCTGCAGCTCTGTCTCTCAGCAGTCTGAAAATTGCAGCTTCCCATTTTGCAGCAAAAGAAAAATTGTCATGGTCAGAAGAAGGAGAGGTGCCATCCCTATGGCCACCCTCTGCTCACTTGGCTGCTCAAGTCAATGCATTAATGGTAGGCCCATGCCAGAAAGAGCCAGGAAACAAAGGGGAAGCTTTGGCAGCCTGTCCGCATCACCAGGCTCTGGCTTGGTGACACAGAGAATGTGCCTTTGGCTAAGAGAGAAACACGGTGACTGAGTGTTTCAGCAGCACTGTACAAGAAGCAGATGAGACTCAGTGGTCTTTACACTCTCATGCCCAGGTTTCAGGCATGTTTCCCAGTGAGAAGAAACTGTACCGGGAGTAAGGCTCATCTCTAAAGACCAATGTTTTAGAAACTTTTTTGGGTTTGTGTTGCCTTCCTTCATTTCTGGAAAGATAACAGCAGTTGTCAGATGCTTCTTTTCTGCTATTAAGGCCATCTCCACAGCCAAAGGACTGGAAGCACTTAAAAGGCAAAGGAAAGTGTTGCCTGAGAATAGAGTTTGTTTGGAGTTTGTTTGCATGTGGTAAGGCTTGAGTTCCCCCACTGCTGCAACCAAAACTACAGCAGATGCTGATCTGTTGCAGGCACATTTTTAGGAGGGGTCCTGGTGGAAGCAGTTCAGGCAGATGGCAATGGGCTTTTGTCCAATGGCACGCAGGACAACGGACAGGTGAGAAAGACAGTGGGATCAGTAAGTATTTGCTCCTTACCGTGATGGGACTTTGGTTCCAGTAGGGAGGTTCTTGCTCTATCATTTCAATCCCCACAATTCCAAAAGACCATATGTCCACTTTGGGACCATATGGTTGACCTGTCAGCACTTCGGGCGCCAGCCACCAAGGAGTCCCGACTACCGAGCACCGTCTGCTCTGCTGAGGGCTGAGCTGAGTAGAGAGGCCAAAATCACCTGAGGAGAAAGCAAAACACTGTTTTTATTTGAATTCTGTGCAATTAGGAAAGCAAGCCAAAGAATTCCCCGGTAGAAGTGTTTGAAAATGTGCTGTTGAATCTCCTGGCATTGGCGACTTTTAAACTCCCCCCATTTTTTACACTGTCTCCAGTAGTGTCTTTTGTTCTTTGGAAGCTTTAGACTTGTAACTCCCTCCTTCGGGAAGGGACACACACAGAGCAAGGCCACTCTTGACTGCTTGTTCCTTGTCCTACCTCTGTGCACGTTGCAACTGTGCCCTCAGCTCACAGCGGGTGTCCCTGCGCTGCCACCAGCACCATTTTTGGGGAGCTGGCTTTCACTCCAAGCAGCCCCACACCCACATCCCTGGAATGCTGCTCCTGACCAAGAATACACTGACCCAGCTTGACAGAACCATCAGTTTTGAGAAGGATGTTATCACTCTTCACATCTCTATGGATCACATGGTTTGTGTGAAGAAAATACAGTCCTTGCAGGCACTGAGAGAGAAAACAGAAAGAGGAGGGCAAAAATGAGTGATGTGATTTCATCCCACAAGAAAGGCAACAAAGAATCCAAAAGATTCCCTCTCCAGGGGAATGGGCAGTAATGGCAGAACACAGTGCCACTGAGAGGAACAGCTTGCTGCTCCAACACTTGCAGAGCAGGACCTTTCTGAGGAAAGACATGTCAGCTTCTGAAAGAGCAACAGCCAGGATGCAAACCAGCCAGGATGACTGCTGCTGCAGTGCATGTGCTCAGAAGCAAAGAGCCTTTTGGCTGCACTCCTGTCCTTGTATGCTGAGGCCTGAGAGATACGAGTCTCTGTCTTTTTTCTTTGCTGATCATTTCCATTCCTGCCACCAGCACCTTTGCTTTCACAGGCAAGGAATGCAGTGAAGACAGACTCCAGGCAAACATTTAGAGAGGCAAGGTGGAGAACAGCAAATAAAAGGACATGAGCCAGAGCGAGAATACAACAGCAGGAGAGAAGAGTATTGGCACTGAGTACAGGGAGTGCAGGGGCACTGGCAGGCCTTTCACTTGAGATGCTTTTACTTGCCCATAGCATAGCAGCAACACAGAACCAAAGCTTGGCACAGGAAATCACTGCAGGTCTGAGCCCCTGTTTCCCAGACAATCCTGCCCAAGCCCTTGGAAACACAGATGGGATTGCTGACCTCCCGACTGATGGCTGCTGCCTCATCTTCATACAGGGAGGTCGTGCTGAGGATATCGTTCAGGGTGCCTCCGTCCATGTACTCCAGCACTAGCCAGAGTTCCTCACCCACAAGGTAGCTGAAAGAAGGAAACAAGGCCCTGGAGATGAGCATGCATGGCTACGTTGATTTCTGCTTCCAGGTTTCTTATTTCCAGATGCCTTTGTGACAAGGACAGAATCATAGCAATAGATATTCCCTCTTGGCTGTGCATTGTTTGCAAGCTGTGCAGTCTCAAGGAGAAAGGCACCGCTGTGAAAAAGGAGATGTCTTAGATGGCTAACAAGTGAAAAATGCAGTTTAGAAACAGCCTAGATAAAAAACCTGTCAGGCATGGTGTTTCTGGAAAGAAGCACCTAGTCTTCCTGGCATGCCCAGCAATGGCAAAGAGTGGCAACAATCCAAGGGAAATCCATTTTAGGACGGTTCATCAGCACTTCAGAAACTTGAAAAAATCAATCCTAAATAAATGTGGAGGCAGTAAACTTCGAGGCTGATGACTAAGGAAGATACAGCTGATCCAGGTATTGAAGAATTTTGGAATAATTTTCAAACTAGGTGTGCCAGGGAAGACTCATGCAGACAGGATGCACTCTCTTCTCATCCATTGGAGATGAGTAGAGAGATAGGAATAAATAAAAATTAACAGCTCTACTTTCTGCCACTGACCAAAGTGGGTTTTTAACCTCTCATGTTTGCTGTATGTAAATGCACACATGGGATAAGACCATAACCACTCACCTGTCTAAATAATTCACAACATTGGGACTCCTGTACCTCTTCATGATTTGGATTTCATTAACGCTTCGTTCCATCCTCCTCGGTCCTTGAATATCTATTTTCTTTATGGCCACCTAAAATGACATTGAAAATCAGTAACTTGAGCAGTTGGTGGCAGGAGACAACAATGCACATGGAGCAAGTGATTTTGCAATGACACAGCTGAGGTGTGCCAAACTGCCTGGTGATTAGGCACTGCAGTAATTAGGAGCTGACATTCCAACAGCCCATTTCTCTGCTGCCTTGAGAGCCAGTTACAGGACACGTGGGGCCACTGACATTTTGCCTTGTCCACTTGGTTACAGTTGTGTCTCAACTATCACCCACAGACGTCTGACCACAATCTCTGCTGCTCTTTCTAGGATTCACAAGAAGTAATCAATACCTTAATATTCTGTGGATACATCTTGGGCTATGGGCAGGGCTTAGGGCTTTTAGGGCACCTTGCAGATCTCTCCCTATGTGCAGTTGCCAAGTGCAGCACTGCAGGTGGCTAAGGAACTACCAGTAACTTTCCGAAGGATTTGCTGGCAGCCAGAATCGAGAATTCAGGACTTTGAAGGTGTAACCCCAAAGAGCAGGGAGGTGCTCTAAGGCACCACCTTTGTTTTAGCAATGGAGAGCGAGTGAGCGCGTCCTTGTCTGAAAGGAAGCGCTGCCCTGCGTGCCTTCCTTCCGGCAGCTGAGGAGGACAAAGTGCCAAATGTATTTTGCAGGCTGGCACCAGTCTGTGCTTCTTGTGCCTTTTCAGCAGGGCTCTAGCCAAAGCTCCAGCCCCAGCTCACACCAGAGGGGAAAGCCCCTCAAGAGCAGCAGAGTCTGCAGGGGCTGTTGATATTTACCTCTCCTCCTGAGGCAGTGTCGAGTGCTTTAAAAACCTCTCCAAAACTCCTAGAAACAAAGGAGAAGCAGAGAAATGTGAAGCCATTTAGATCTTGCAGTGAAAGCCAGCACACACAGGAGATCTATGCTGTAAATGCCTAAAACCTGCAGGACACAGGAAGCATGGAGATGTCCTTGACAATGCCTTCTGAGCACACTTAGAAATTCTGATCAGCACTGACAATCTAAGCCCAGTGCCTGAACACATTTGCAGCTTATCTGACTTCACGCCTGATACCTATTCCACCAGCAAAACACTTGATGCATAGTTATGTAAAATTAGCATTGCTTGGACTCACCCACTGCCAATATTTTCCAGTTCAATGTATTTGATGATGGGATTTTCCATCTTCACCATTCTCCCTGAGGGAAACAAAATGCAAGATGTTCACTTTAAAGCAGAGATCCCACCTTCTCAGAGATACAAAAGGCAGCCCCACTGTCGAGGGCTCTGAGCCCTCCCTTGGTTAGCCAGCTCTGAGCTGGCTAACAACAACAGGAACAGGTACTGGAACAACAAGAAAAGAACAGCACATCCACAGCACAAGTCTGCCTGGCACAGAGACTGATTTTTTGTATCATTTGAAGTGAGAGACCTCTTGACAGCAGAGGAATCTCCTCTCAGAGGAGACTGAGACCAGAAGAGAATACCTACCAAGGCAAGTAAGTTTGTCATCTAGAAACATTAAGGAGAGCTGGAACTAACAGTGCCTTTGTTTTCTTGGGAATAAAGACTGGAAGATTTAGAAAAGGTTTCCTACTTGCTAAGATTAAATGCACCTGGACATCCAGAATCAATTGCTCTGAACAGATGTCAAGTTGAGAACAGGAGGAATATTGCCAAGTGTTCCCATCTTTTCCACCTTGCAGCACTTTGCCAGAAGAATGCCTCGGCGTTTGTAAACCAGAGCAGCTCATGCTAGAACCAATCATGACGGGGCTTTCAGCATCAGGACCCGCATCCTTTATGAGCAGGCTGAGCTGGAAGACGCCCTTGTCCGTGCCCTGCGTGAAGAACCACGCCGCTTCTCTTCACCCTGACAGCGCGGATCAGTCGCTCCCATTGCACTCTCCCTCTCGGCACCGCACACCTCCCCATCGTCCCAACTCGGCACAGCGGGCATGGGCACAGAAGACAGCAGTGCTCCTCAGGCACCTCTGTGACACAGAGAGCTGCCCAGAGCAGATTCTGACCCTCTTGTGAGTCCAGGCTGTGCGAGGCAGAAGCCGGCCCAGAGAAGGGGCTGCAGCCTCAGGCAGCTCCGTGCTGCAGCAGCCGGGCAGCAGCGGGACCCTCCCAGCTAAGGGAGGCTCCAGCCTCTGCAGTCCCTCCAGCCCCCAGGGGCAGGGCAGCGACCACAACAAGGCTGGCAAAGCCCAAGCATGAGCACTGACAGGCACTGATGGGAAGAAGCCAGAGCCAGCCTGAGCCCCATACAAGCTTTTGCCCCCATTCAGGACACAACAGGATGGGCTTTGAGATCAGCCCCACCGAGGTGTGGATCAGTGCCCTTTTTGTCCCAACAGGTGATGGTAGACACAGAATCCACTGGGCTCTCTTCTCAACTCTACCAGGTCTTATCTGAGAGCACAGCACTGGCAGTTATTGCGGGGAAGAAGCAGATTCATTGGGTTGTGCTGCAGAATCACAAAGGGCTTGATTTGTTCTCCTAGAGACTGATCTCAGCAGGGCTTCTACCAGTGGCTAGAACTAAGGCAGTCACAGTCATCTGCTGATGCAGGAACAATTCCTCCTTCTGCCTTCAGCAGAGAGGGAAGCCCAGGACAACTCTAGCCAGTCTAAGCTGCCCTCAGAGGCAGCAGGAACACCCAGAGCTCTCTCTTGCTGCCTTGGAGCAAAGCCAGCACTTCTGTGACACTGAAGTGAGGAGAACCCTTTGGTACAGCTCTTCTGACATGTGCACACAATACACTGTCCCTCAGGTAAGAAAGATAGCAGACGTACTGTGTTGCTCCAGGGAGTCACCCGCCATCTCCAGTTGCTGAGCAGCAGCTGGGTCAGCACGGGAGGTGAACCAAGTGCTCAGGCTCCACGTCTTCGGCTGGGGAGCAAAGGCTCCTTGGGACGGCTCTGCTGCAGCAGCTTCAGTGTCAGAGTTGGTGTAGATCTGAGAGAAGAAATGAGTTGATGTCAGGAAGGTGTGGCAGAGATTGCCCTGAAATGCAAGAGAGATTGCCATTTGAAATGCAAGCCCTTAGGAAGCTGCTGTCAGCCACATGCAGAGCTCTTCAACTGGATTGCTTTGGATGTCCACTTGTGAAACCAAATGCTCAAAACCAAAGGCTGGTTTTACTCAAGTTCATAGCCACTTTCTTCTTCTAAAGGATGACTGCAGCAACGACCGCTCCACTTCCTCCCAAAGACTCCTTTCCCCCTCCTAGGTCTGCAGATATATTTGCAGCTCCTCATTCTAATGTCCTACCTCCTGACATGAAATTCTCTTTTTCTGCACCTTCCTTGGGACGTGCTTATCCTGCAGCCTCTCTGGATGGTACAGTTCCTGGGCCTCATGCCAGCTTCGGGGCTCTTGGTTGCCCGTCATTTGCTGGAACTCGCTGCAGGCTGCCAGGTAGGATGGGGAACCTTCCACCTGAAGTCAAACAGAACAAAGCAGTCAGAGACTACAGCTTGTCCCCGTCAGCCAGGAGTCATCAACTGGGAAGAAAGTAAAAGATGGGAGCAGATTCACAAGGGATACAGACAGCTTGTAGCTCGTATTCCAAATCTATATGAGTGACCATGTTCACCTGCAAAAACACCTCAAGAAACAAGGTCACCTGGAAGAAGCCTGCAGGAGTTCATTGGGATGACTGCTGGCTAAATGGCCAAGGGAGTAATGCCACTGTCTAGAGCATCAGCTGAGATTCAGCAGAGCAGGAAGTGTCCTTGAGAGCAGCTCTGACAGAGGCCTCATCAGGATGGCACTCAGAGGCAACACCCCACCCCCCTGCTGCTCTGCACTGCAAAGGCAAGGAGGGCAGAAACCACCCCTTGGGTGACTGCAGTGCCTATTGATATTTCACTCGCTTTTCTAGAGCCTTTTGCTCCTCAAGGAGGCAATTAATTTTCTCTTTGATGATTTTAATTTTTTTGTCTGGCCTCTTCTTCCTTGCCTTGATCATAGCCTCAGTTTCCTGCAGCTGTGCTGGCACCTGTTTGTCCATGTTCTGTAAACAACAATGGAAAGGACTCTCTTTCATGAGTGGAGTGGCTGCCATTCTTTCATTCACCTGTTTTTGTTGACTGTCCCTCTGCATAGGGAGATTCTTCTCCTCTTGGATGTCTTCATTCCCCCTCTTCACTGCCAGTTCACTCTGAGCTTCGGGCAGCTCTGCTTGTGGTTCTACCTGGATGTTCTGTGCACACAAATGCAGAGCAAGTGACTGGGAGCTGCCATTAGACTCAGGTTTTCCCTCTTTTAGCCTCAAAATCACATTGATTCATCCACTTTCTTCTGCTTCCCTACCCACATCTGCTTCCACTGTAACCCTCCTGTCCCAGGGCTGTTCTCTGCAGATTCCAAGGCTCTGTGCTTCCAGTGCCTGTGGGTTTCCTGGCCTCCTCAGTCCCAAGAGCTGCTGTTTATGCCCTTTGTCCTGCCCTTCCCTCTGTGCCCTGGCCAGTCAGGCTTACCTGGCCTTTCTCCTGTGGCACTTCCACCTGCTGCCCGAGCTCCTCTTCCTGCTCTTGGGCAGGGAACAGCTCTCCCTGAGTCTGGCATGGCATCTCTGATGAAGCACTCTGCTCCTGCTCTCTCTCTAGAAGCACCTGCACAGAAAGCAAGAGAAGATGGGTTTCAGCTTCCCATATGACCTTTGTGGGCCAAGACGCAAAGACTGCTGGGCTCACACGTTCCCAAAGCACTGTGCTGCTGCTCTGCTGGGTCATTCTCTGTTCAAGGGAAGGCACAGACTCCAAAGTGGCCCTGGCCCTACAATCAGGGGCCATCTGGGACTGAAGCTGCAAGAGCCTCTCAGGCAGCTGACAGGGAAGGTGTGGCATTTCTCAAGGGTCTGGTGAGGGCCTCCCTCTGCTTCTACCATGTCCTGTTTGTCTCTCCTGAAGGGATGCATTTAGGTGAGCATTGCATCTTCCACTGCTTTGGAGCAGAGCCAGGAAGATTCAAATAGATAGATAGATAGACAGATCTCACTTTTAAAATCTCTCTTTACTGTAGTGTGGGATTTAAAGTCTTTCAACGGAGAGAGATATAGATCTCTTTCCTATGTTTTTTTTAAGGAAAGTTAGCGAGAAACTTAGAAAAGAAGAGAAAACAATTATTATCTCTACTTGCTGTTCTTGTTGTTTAGTACATGAAGAATGTGTATAGTGATTGTTTACTGAAAGTGATTTGTTAATTGCATTTTAGGGATAGTTGTTTAGATTGATTAGCTAATTAGATAAAAGACTGTGTGGAGACAGTCACTACTTTTTCTTTAGTATCTTTTTAGTATAGTATTTCTTTAGTATAGTTTTAACATAGTACTAGTGTAATATAACGTAGTTTAATAAAGCATTTGTTTAAACTTCTAAATCATAGACTCAAAGCACATTTTTGGCCACGTGGGGGTCACCCTGAATCAATACTGTCCTTTCTGTCTCTACAAACATCAACACTCGGTTGCAGTGCCCCAGTCAGCAGCCATCCTGATCTTGCTCTCCTGTTGCCTCAGTAACTCACACTCTTGGGGAATCTGGAACATGTGGGTCCTTATGGAATGCAATCAGACCCAGAGCACTGCACTGGGAACTGCACTCTTTGTGCATCTGTGCTCGGGCAAGTTCTTCTCTTGCACTTGACCACACTGATGGTGCTAAAGTGGCTGGAATCAGAAATGCAGCCCAGCCCTTCCCACCTCCTCTAATCTCTGAGGGCCAGCTGGAATGCAAGGGCATAGATTTCCTGCTCAATTCCCAAACACAACACACACTGATTCCCTGGGCTGCCAAAAGACACAGGAGCCGTTGACTTGAAAATGATGGGCAAGCCCTACTGGCCGGTCTGGCACCAGAGCAGCTCGTTCTGCACCAACATCCCTGCCCCAAACTATGTGTTCTTGTGCAAAAATACTGCATTATCCAGAACAGCTTCCTTGAAAATTGAAATTCTAGCAGAATTTCTGCCAGTGCTGTAAAAGGGCAGGAAAGATTGAGAAAAAGATCCCTTGCTCCCTGGAGAAGGAGAAATTGCACAAGGGTTCTCTTTCTATCAAACAAACAAATCAACAAAATATGAAAGTGTTACCCACACCAGTGTCTAAAGCACCTGGATGCAGTGAGGGGATGTCTGGAAGGGAAACAGGCCTTGCGCTGAGCTTTGGATCTATGGATCTAAGGCAGCGATTTATGGAAGTCCGCCTGAAGGTGCCTCATAAGCCCCCCCATTGTCCTTTAGCTGAGGGCTAAAGCTCCCTCAGCACCTCCTCCCTGGCCTTGTGCTGCACCCCCTTGCCCAGCTCCCCTGTCCTTCTGTGCACACACTGCAGCCCCTCCATGACTTTCTGCTTCCCAGGGCCCACAAGTGCACACAGCACTCCAGCTGTGGCCGCAGCGCTGCCCAGCACAGGGCCACGCTCACTGCCCTGCTCCTGCTGCCCCACTGCCGCTGGCACAGGCCACCATGCCCTTGGCCTTCTTGACCCCCTGGCCACACGCTGCCTCATCTTCAGCTGCTCAAGGCCACCAGCCCGGCATCCTTTTTGCCCACACAGCTCCCCAGCCACAAAGGTGCCTATTTGACTTCAGATACAGCAGGCACCATTGCAAGATGGCCTTCGTGTTCTAACACCTCATGTTCCAAGTATATATCTGCCACTGCCCCTTCTCACCAGCGAGGGCTCCTTGTTGAGCTCCACGTGGCCTCTGAGCTCCGGGTGCAGCCTGTCCCCGCACTCGCTCACCAGGTGCCTGGACACAACCGACAGGGCGCTGGCACCCTGCTTGCTCAAGTGCAGACCCTGCAGGGCTGTGACAGCCTCCGGCCTGCCCTCAGCCACTGCCCTGACAGAGTCTGCTGCACGCTCCAGGGAGGCTGAGGTGACATCAGCCTCTGCCTGCAGCTCGGCCGTGCCTTCGGTCGTTGCGGCGCTGGTGTTTCTGCGCCCAAGGCCCAGGAACCTCCACAGTATCTGCAACAGAAAGAAGGGCAGGAAGAGAGGGACGTTCCGTGGCCTGCTCCAAGCGCGGCGCTGGGCTGAGCAGTGCCAGCAGGCCCAGCACAGGTGGGGATGGCCGCAGGTACCTGTGCTGGTCTGTGGAAGCAGCCGCGAGTGGGGTCCCGCTCCAGTGTCCCATCCTTGCCCGCATCTGGCAAAGAGCAAATGCAGCCAGAGATGAGGGGCTGCGGGAGAGGCCGGAGAACACGGCCTAGCCCTGTACGGCCCAGGCAGGGACAGCCCCCGGGTACCCAAAGGACCAGAGCACGGCCAGCAGGGGCAGCCCCAGCCCTTCTTACATCCTGTCTGTGGGGACATCCATAGGGGCAGGGATGGGATGGGGCAAGGGCGGCCACAGGCACCAGCCCAGCGGCCCGGCCCTGCCACTCACCGTCCTGCACTGGCTGCAACTTCTCCGGCTCTGCAGGCTGCTGTGCTGGGGAGGCTGCAGGCCCTTTCTTTTTCTTGCCCCGAAGCACCCTGAAGAGCCTGAGCACTCTGCCTGCCATTCCGCTTTTTGGCCTCTAGGGCACCTTTGAGCCAGATGACTTGGAAAAGCTCTGATTTAGGAAGTCCTGCAGTCTGGCCACAAGGCCAGCCGCAGGAGAAATGCCTTGGAAACGCTGTGAGTCAGTGACCAAAGAGCTGGCTGTGTGGGGCTCCTCACAGCACAGCTCTGCCACGTCCTCTCCTCTCACGTGCACCGAGCACTGTGGCGTTGCTTCGTCACCGCCAGCAGCCACTTCACCACATGTCACAAAGGGCCCTGTTCCATTCCGTTCCATGGTAACCGTGCTGTGCCTTTTCAGCAAGGGCCCTTGGACACACTGCCAAGTTCTCTGGGGCTACCCCAGCCCTGCCCCAAATGCCTCTGATTGGAACAAATCCAGTCCCCCAAGTGTCTAAGACATCCTGGGACACACCAAGCCCAGCCAAGTGCTCAGGGGAGGACTCTCCACGGTGCCAGGCCAGCACAGCCCAGCTCACTGCTGGCTCTGGAGCAGAGCAGCTTCCAGCAAGCACAGGGCAAACACATCTTGCCAAGAGTTAAAACTCACCAGATAGGGGAGGTGGCATGAATGTGTGCATCAAGGCCTTTGAATTCACAGCTCCCCAAGACAGCTTTGGGGCACTTGGCTGGACAAACAGGATCCGGCTCAGACCTGTGCTCAAAGGCGGGCAAGAAACCCTGCCGCAGGTGCTTGGCTTGGTCTCTGCAGGCCCAGGCAGATGCCAAAGCTGCTCTTCACATCCTTCCCCTGCCCCTCAGCCAAGTGCGAGGACTGAAGGAAACACAGGAAGTCAAATGGAGACACTTGCACCTGTCTCATTGGGGGCTCCTGGGGAAGCAGTTTCCTTGGCAATCAAGCCCCTCTCTTCCAAGGGCACTCCCCAAATGTGTACATTTCCTGGGCGACACCAACCCACCCTTAAGTGCGGGGTGTAGAGGTTCATGGGCATCACACCATAACCAATATGATCCAGTGAAGCTAAATTTATTATTCCTAAAAAGACTCTATTTATAATAAATCTCTACTGTCAACGCCTCTCTAGCTAATATATGATTGGTTAATCCTAGCTGTTCACACTTCTAAAATAGAATGCTGATTGGATTATCTAAGTTTTCATGCATCTTGCTGGGGTTGTATGGCCCCCCCATGGCTCACTTTCCCAAGCTTGCTGACAAACTTGCTGAGTCCTGATGACTCTTCTTCTTGCGTCTTCTTCAAGGATATACCGACCCCATTTCTGAATATGTCCATAATTCATTCTTTGTGAACGTGTTCATTCTCCATTATTACAAGCAGTCTGGATTGTGCATCGGCTGAATACGGCCGTTGTCTTGCAAAAACTCCTCCACCTGCAAAATATCTTCAACAGTTCCCCGCTTTTGTTTTTGCACAAGCCAGACTGATTTAAAAGCACGGTCAATTTCTTTTTGCTCACAGCGTAGTAAGCAAAGCACTATTAGCAGAACTGAAAAAAGAATGAAATACAAAGCCAATAATATGTAAGATTATTTATTCATTACATAGCCAAGAATACCTAATACCAAAGCATACTAAGTCCTTGAGCCAGCCTCTTTTTTCCCAGGATTTTAGCCACTCATCCAAAGAATTCAAAACAACTGTCAGATTTATCATCTTCTCCTTAAGCAATGACACTTTCTTGTCCATAGATTCAGAGCGCTCAGAGAGATTCATGCAACACATCCCTTCAAAATCTTCACACCCATCTCTCTGTGCTAGCAACAAAAACACTATTGCAGCCCTATCCTGTAATACAGCGTGGCGTATGCTACCTACATCAGTGGTAAGCTCATTCAGTATTGCAGATGTAATGTTAATTGGTTGGTCTGTCCAACAAGCCAATTGTTTGAATTGTGTAAGGGCCTGTGATGAAGCTACTCCTGGTGTAAAAAGTGATGCCAGTATAACCACAGGCATATTCTACAATTCTACATTATCCTTACAGTCTGAGCCTAATAGATGCACACTACGTTTTGGACATTGGAATTTGTGCCTGATGTCAAGCATCTGTTGAATGCTAGAGGCAAACAGTGTCAATTTCCCAAAATAGCACAGTCCTTCTCATGTCTCTTTCTCAGGAATCGCAGGCTAAGTTTAATCTCCACAAATGAGAAAAACTCCAGGAGGTGACATCCTTGCAGATTTTGGTTTTAGGGATACAACCATGTCCAATTGGCACAGTCTGCCGTGGTATTGTAATACCAGGAAGAAACAGGAGATATCCAAGTGCCATCATCACCGGGGTTTCCTGATTTCTCCCTAATCAGCTCTTTACCCCTGTGGTACTCATAGAACAAACAGTAATTTCCTGGCACTGATGCCAAAATATCTAATTCCTGTGGTCACTGACTTGTAGTATTTAAACCTTGAACGATTGTAAATGCCTGAATTCCTAACGGATTTCTAGGGATGCTTTGTTTTTCACGCCAAATTTCTGTGATCATCCCATTTTGATTAGTGCACCAATTTGAACAGGCCTTACTTAAGTTGCCATAAATTTGAGCTCTGGCCCAATTTCCCAATTCTTCCATTGAGTCTAAAGGAATTCCAATGAAACAGGTGCCAAATGGATCTGAAGGTGGAGCTAGTGATAGGCAGAAAGATTCCTGCCTTGTTCTGTTAGCCTATGTAACCCTCATGTTAGCTCGCTGCTTTATCTTGTATACCCCCTGCGTTTCCTTAATCACTCCACTAAGCAACATTGTTAATATTTGCCAGACTGGTGCCATTGTCGCCCTTGTGGTCCGTCACGCCTGCGCTTTGCCCAAATGCTTTAGCTTGTCCTCACTCCAAATCTCTCAAGTGATGTGTTTGTGGTATTGCTATTCTTCCTCTACATTCTGTAGCTAGTATCTTGCTCTCTAGCACTATTTGATTTACTACAGCAATTAAAGCAAGTTTAAACTGCAATTGCGGTAACAATCTTTCTTATATATTTCTATCAAAGATACATCTTAGAGAAAACTCTGATATCTTCTTGAGTTATGCCTTAAAAATTTAGCTAATGCCATTCTCGGGGTACTAGTGTTAAGTGTGTAAGAGCAGTTATTGCATATTAGGTTGATAGGCTTAAATTTTTGCTTTTTTCCTCGGACCACTACGCAATTATGTTCTTCACAAATTTCTCGCCAAGTTTTTTAGTTACACTTGATACAATGAACCTTAAGCCATGGTTTACATGCACAACTATTCAGATACCAAGAATTTTCTATCTGATTTACAACTTGTGAGGGAAGTGAAGGTCCACGTGGCTGGAATCCAACAAATGCCTTTATCTGTAAGTAAGCACATAGAACTTCTTCCTCTTCATTTCACTGTAGCTGGTCCTTGCCACAACCCTGCTGCTGGACTTTTGAACATGACCTGAATGCTGTCAGGCAATTCCTCCCTTGGATTATGTGTGAGGGCATGATGCACAAGAATAGGTGCATCTTCCCTATCTCCTGTTGTTCCGAGGTAATTAGGCACAAAATTGGCTTTAGCTGTTTTTTCCTCAGGGGATAACCCTGGAGTTTCCCCTTTTTGTTTTTGCAGCATGTCCTTGAACATCTGATGGGCACTCTCAATAATTGCCTGTCCAGTAGGATTGTGAGAAATACCTGTGTCACGTCAAATACCCGATAAATTACAGAAACCTTTGAACCTTAAGGAACACGAAGCAGAACTATTGTCATTCTTAATTGCTAAGCGGATACCTAATATGGCAAAGAAATTGAACAAATATTTCTCAACATGACGTCTCACCTGTTAAGGGAGTAGCCCATAAAACACAAGCATAGGTATCAATGCAAACCTGTACAAATTTTTCCTGACGAAATTCTTTAACATGAGTTATATTCAATTGCCATAACCGCAAGACCTGAGTACCCCTAGGGCTAACACCATGCCTAAACCAATGCCATCTCGTTGACCGGTCAGGACAGGATCACGCAATACTAGAAGCATCAGTAAAGGGAATAGCAAATTGTTTACCTAACATTTCTGCAGATTGATGAAGAAATGCATGGGAAGTTTTGGCCTGTCAGCCTGTGCCACTTCCCTGTCACCTCAGTGCCGCCATGGCCCTCGGCTGCCCCACAGCCCTCAGCCCCAGCAGCAGCTCAGGGTCAGCGTCCCTTCGGCGCCACCGCCCCCTCAGCCCCCTCAGCCCCCTCTGTCTCACCGTCCTTCAGCAGCTCCTCAGGGGACAGGGCCTGGGGCCAGCGGCAGCTCCCACCGCTCCAGGGACAGCCGGGGCTGGAAGTGCTGCTCTGCCCGGCCCGGCCGCCAGCTCGGACCCAGCACAGGGACAGGGGACACAGGGGACACCGGGGCAAAAGCAAGAGGTGAAAAAGGCAGCCGAGGAGGGAAAGAGGTAAAAATGCAGCCTAGGCTTACACAGCTCAATCTATGCATCTAAACTTCCACATACATCTAACTAAATAACTCAGCATATTTCTAGATCTATATCTAAGCATCTAAATTTAAGCATCTAAATGTAGGTGCCTAAATGTAGGCATCTAAAAGTAACTCTATTAATGTATAAATGTAGATCTCAAAATCTAGAAATGTAAATAATTCTATCCCATCTAGAACAATAGAGATCAATTTAACTATATAGATATATATATGTGCACATATAAACAGACCTCTGTAAATCTATAAATGCAACTATATGGATATAGGAAGAGAATTGTAGAAATCTATAAATCAATGTGTACACTAAGGGATTCCACCAATCTGAGGCTCACAGGCTTTCCCTCTGGTCCTTCTTCCCATGCAGGGCAGCCCTCCTGACAAGGCAGATTAGCTGGAAGTCTGGGAAGCAAAGGGAACACTGGGTCAATATTGGCCTCTCTGCATCATTTGTCCCTTTGGAAGTAACTGTCCTTCTATCAAAGTCTGTAAAAGATGAGCCAAACGGCAAAATCTCACTTGGCAATTTGAAGCCTACTCTTCAAGGAGCCAGACTCCTTCCAAGAGTTTATAACTTCTGAAGTTTTGAAATATCCCAATACACTGAAAGCCCTCAGTGTATTGGGATACTTTCGCAGGGCCAAGGGCCCCCATGAGAGCTTGAAACACAGACAGACCCAGCTGCCACAAAGAAGCCCAGCCTGGTTCTTTCTCTTTGCTGACAGAGACACCTCAGTCCTCACTGAAATGGCTGAAGCTGAAGGTGCTGGCAGCTGAGTTATGAACTTGCACCGCTCCCTGCCATCCACAACCTGCCCTCTGCAGTGAGCCACAGCTCCTCCAAAACAACCACCAGCTCTGGGATGAACAGCTGGGTGACAAATGACCAGCTAATACTGGCTTAGGCATTTATGTGTTAGCTTATGGATGTTGTTAGTGATTATAGGTATTTAGAAATAGCTTCAGTTAGAACTCTTTTAGCTGCTTGTAATATAACAGAATCTTTCAGCTTAAGTTTGCACTGTTTTGCTCATAGAAACAGTAGTGTAATGAATATAATATTGATGCATCACTTATGGAAACAATTGTGTGATGAATGTACTGTGTTATAGACCCTAGCAAAACATAACGGGAAAAAAGGCTTGTGTGTAACTAAAACCAGTGTAAGGCTGTCCACTGACCAACCTGTCCAAGGGATAAAATAATCCTCACACAAGGCAGAGCACCAGAGGACAATTAGAGAATACCATGTGAAATTTAGGGAGAACCTACTAAAGCCTTATCAGAGGAGGTGAAACAGCAGGAAGGAGACACAAGCAGAAAAAAAATATGTTGACATGATGACACGTTGTCATGCAGTAAACCTGAGTGCGAAGCAGTCAAAATAAGGAGTTCCCAAAACATGAGAAAATTCCCAAGAATGCTTGAAAACTTCATGAAACACATGAATATACTTGCCTCTTAGTTAAGTAACACCATAAAGCTAACACTGTCACTTAGCACCAGGTGTTGTTTGGGTGTTAGGCCTGAGCACCACAGTGCTGCAATTATTGTGTTTTTTCAACCTATTAGTATTAAACTTTTAATAATTCTAAGCAGTGAATTCTGTTTCTCACAGCTGTGAAGGAAAGAGCTCCCTAACAGGACTGCAGGCAGCACCAGCTTTGCTCAAGGATGCAGACCCAAAGTGCTCTCTCTCTCCTTTAGTTCTCACTAATTTTAAGCGGTGATTTAAGATTTTCATTGAGCTCCTGGATTTGTGACTAATGATTTCCTTGGCCTCAGAGCTTCTGCTGCTTGTATTTTTAATGTATCTCACTACAGCTATCAGCAGAGTGGCACTACATGGATTTAATGCTTGGAGACAAAAAGCTCAGATTTCTACACTGACCTTTTGCTGGGCTTTTCCTCTCTTGCACTCAGGGTTGCCTCCAGAGCACTGACATCCTGCAGCAAACTTATCCACAGACATCAGCACAAAACTGGGACACCTGGCTTGGTGACACAACTGCCACAAGGTCAGGTTTATTCCCTGCTCTCTTGCCCCAGCAGAGGACTCAGTGTCAGAGCCTCTGGAGAAGCGTGGAGGGCAGGGCTCAGGCAGGTTGTGCCCGTGCACGATTTGAACTCAAGGCACCAGGAAGCACCAAGCCTGCAGACAGGAACTCTACCCTTCTCATCTCCCTCACTGCCAGAGGCTAGCTCAGAGCAGCCATCTCACCCCTCTCTAAACCAGTGGGGGCTCTGTCCTTACCAAGCTCCTCGGGCTCCTGGGAATTGTTCCTGCAGCTCTCGGTGCCAGGCAAAGCTCCCTCTGCTGCAGCTCTGCCCACAGGCTCCCCTCCTGAAGACTCAGGGGCAACAATAATATTGCCCTTGAAAGAGAAACAGAAAGGAAGAAACCCTTCTCACCACTTAGACAAAACACCTGGTCCAACAACTCCATGGCTCACACACTTCATCCCTTCTTCCTAACAACTCTGGGCCCCAAAGCCCTTCAACAGTCAGAAAAATTGACTTCTCAAACACAGTCCAAAAGCTGTCAGAGCTGACAGTGTTGAACATGGGGGTGACACTGAACACATGGAATGGCTGCTAAGCAGGAGTCCTGCCAGCTCCTGGCAAAGGGATGTGCTCTTTCTTCCACAGCCCTGAGCACAGCAGTCTCATCCAGGCTGCAGCTTGGCAGAGACAGCATGGGAACACACATCTCTTCCCACAGAGATGCCTAAGAGCAAGGGGAAAGCGCTCTGCAACATGGACAGCAAGACTGGCCAGTTTGCCCAGCTGAGGATTTCCCAGATGGAAACTGGACTGCAGGCAGCAGCTTACTGAGAGGACAAGAAAGCTGCAGCTGCAGCCCAGCCCCAGCCACGTCTCTGGGAGCGCCCACACACACGGTTGGGCTCACACAGCAGCAGCAGCTGCAGCCCAGTCCTTGCTCTGCCTTGGCCTTCCCACCCAAAAGAGGCACAGCCCACATCTGCTGCTGCAACAGAGGCACCTCTGGCATGCCCCTCTCTGCCCGGGACACTGGGCCTTCAGTGCCACTTCTCCAAACACTCTTCTCTTCTTTCCCATCAAACAAAGCCTCTTAGAACCTACAAAGCTTCCACTTCCTCATCACAAATGCTCCTGCATCAGGGGTTCTTCCCAGGAAAAGGAACACCCAAACTTGGCACACACAGCCTCACACCTTTCCATCCTTACTCATGGATGACATTTTCATTCCCTCTTCTTTAGGAAGTCATGCTTTCCCAGGCAAATCCTTCCTTGTCCATTCACAGCTGAACTCAAGAAGCTTTGCCTTCTCAGCCATGCAACAACATTCACAAGTTCTCAGTCCAGCCCCTTTCTTCCCTGCCCAATGCAGTTGCCCAAGCAGAGGGAGAAAACCTCTCCTCCAGTGTCTCAAGCACCATGTCCAGATCTGGCGGTGGCAATTCCTCTTTCCCAGGAGTATTCCACAGCCAGCTGTGGCTGTCCATGCTGCAGAACTTGCACTGGCAGCTGGAGTGCTGGGGGCTGAAGTGTCTGGCCTGGCTGCAAGAATCCAAACACATTGGTCAGGCTCCACAATGTGTCTTTGGGATGCAGAGCTCTACTGCCTTGGATCAAACATCACAGGAAGCACAGAGCAACCTCCATTCCAGAAAGGTATTCAGACTTCCCAGGGGATTGAAGGAGTGAGTTCTTCCTCTTAAAAATATTTATCCGAATTGTCGTGTACATAGATTAAAGCATGGACTTGAAATCTGGTATAGACACACACACAGAGACACACACACACACACAAACACCCTAGAATCACAGCTTTGTGCATCTTCCCAGCAGCTTTGGGATTTGGCTACATTTGGTTTCTCATCACAAAAGACCACAGAAAATGGATTCACCCAGGAAGAGCCCAGATCTGTAGACATGCATGCTAAACTTGTACTGTGAGTTTCTTCTATAAACAGCCTTGAGGGTGAGGCCATATTCTTCAGCTGCAGCTGTTGTGGGGCACACAGAGCTCATTTCAATGGCACGGCTTGATTTGCAGGGCAGACAGTCTTAAACATCTGCAATGTCCCATCAGAGTCCCAGTTTGGCTTCATTCAAAGGAAGAGGAGAGTGCACCTAACACTGACCACTTGTTAGGCAATATCTTTCACTGTGCCCTTGTACCCCTACAGAGAGTCTGTCTACAAAATGCCCAGAACACCCTCCAAATCTGCAGTGAGGACAGGAAAATGAGGCAGAGAATCTTTCTGTTTTCAAGGTCCCCCTTCCTAGGCAACTGGACACTTTCTACCTGCTTCTCACTTGAGATCTACCCATGATAGAGCACTGCAGGAAAACATTTGAAAGGGTCATTAACCAGGAGCTGCTTGGAAAGCAAGGGTAGAAGCTCTTTCCCTCCCTGATGGGCTGCGCGCTGGCAAGTGCTGCTCTGAAGATGTGCAGCTGCTCCTCTCAGAGAGGCCATGGAAGGCCTGTGATGGTGTCGATGGGTACCAGAGGAACGATGAGCTCAGGTTGGCATTTAAGCTCCATGGGAACAAGCAGAATGAAGAGCTCACAATGAAGATGAAATCTGCCTGTTCCTGGCTTCTCTGATGAAATGCCAAGAAGTCCAGATGAAGCAAACACCTTCCCCCAAGAAGCTAGGAAAACCTCAGAATCCTGAGCAACTGCACTTAGCCTGGAATGGCGTGGAGGCAGCTCTAAATGCTGAGGTGAGGCAGCACTGAGGTCCTGGTCTGAGAGCGCTGTGTAGCAGTGAGGGAAGGAAAAGGGAAGCAAAGGGAAGGCTGGGTCACTATTGGTCTTTGGGTGTGCTTCCCTTGGCAGCAACTGTACTTCTGTCAGGGAAAACAAAAGCTCCCTGAATTGTTAAAACTGAAAATCATGGACAAAGACTCTCTAATTAGTCAAAGTAAGAAAGTGGTATGTTCATTACGCTGATGGCCGGCACAGGGGAGGGTCATTCCTGAAATCCGTGACTGCTGGCCAGGCTCGGCTCAGCACGGCACAGCACAGCAGGTTCCAGCAGGACAGGGAAGGGCAAGGCAGGCAGGGAGGGGCAGGGCAGGGCACTGGGAGCAGTGACAGGCTCTGTCCCCATGCTGCATCCCATGCCTGGGTAACCATCGGAGACAGAGAGGAAGGACATTGCTCGTGCTTGGCTGGGGAAAGGATGAAAAGCGGGACTTAGAAAACATTAGTTTGGACTCCTTTTTAGCAGACTAGCTGGTTTCATCTCAGCATGTCCTCCTTTCATTGGCAGAGTTGGCACATTTCTCGTGATTTGGAGTCTGCTACAGCAGCAGGAAGGGGCAGCAATTTTGTCAGTATGGATATCAAAGCCAAAGTGCTGCCCCATGGATGGATGTTGCTTTCTTCAAAGCATTTCTGGCCTAGAGTTGTAGTGAACTGACACTGGTGTCTTCCCAAACGGCGTTACTATTTTCTTTGTTCAGGAGTCATCTTTTTCCTTTTCTTCCCCTCATCTGGGGAGAGCTCCAATGCAAATGCCTCCTGCAGCCAACTCCTGTCACTGTAGACTGACAAAGGAGATCTTGCAATGGAGAGAGACTCCCTAGAGCTGCTGTGGGGAACTGAAGGGGGAAGCTTTGTCCCTTAGTCTTGAAGACTTCTTGGGGAGCTGCTTGTGCTCTGGGGGACGGACACCAATGATGTTTATGCAAGCCTTGCAGGTTCATTCCTGAGCTTCCTGACACAGCACAGAGACTTTGGGGTTGTCGTATTGGCAAACCAATTTCAGTCTCGTCACTTCTTGAAATGCTTCAATTATCCTTTTTTTTGCTTTTCTGCAGAAATATTGTCATCATCTATTCCTTCCAGAGGGTCTTTTCCTACTTTTTGGAGAATTCCCTTTTCTGCCCTCCCAGATCAGGCCAATTCCCAGGGCTCCTTCCCAAACTGAGGTGCAGCCCATGGCCTCCACTCTCCAGCTGGAACAGAAGGAAGCACAGAGTTTGCTGTTGTGGGAGAGGAGCTTCTCGTTCCTGCCTGCTTTCCCTTGGGGACATGTTGGTGTGTTCTCATTTGATAAAGGCAGGTTTAAACTCTGAAGCAGTTGTGTTTCAAACTGCTCCCTCCTTGAGCTCTTCTGCGGGTATCGTTGGACAAAAGGCCTCCTGGTGGGAGCTCCCTGTGGCAGCTTAAGGAAGGAGGTTGATATTTCAGGGTTGTGACTGCTGAAAGCAGCTGGTTTTTGGAGATGTCCAGAATTGGGAGTGGCTCCTTTTCTCACCCTCCTGCAGAAAAGGAAGTTGCAAAGTGGGAATTTCATTTGCAGAGATGGCCGCCAGGGGTGTTTGCCAAGAGATGGGCTGGCAGAGAGGCAGGTCTCGTGCTAAACTGGCTGTGTGTTTGTTTTGATATTGGGGAGGGTCAGAGATGCAGACACAGACACCAGCTGAAGGAACAGTGTAATTTACTGTAATGCAAAAGTGCAAAAAAGAGAAAAGAATAAGCTAAGCAATGAACCTCAGCATTATTACAAAAGGGTGCCTCTGGTTTTTAAGGAAGATACATCACCAGGTACCCCAATGGTTTCCCCTTCATCCAGAGTTGCACATCAGCTGGGGGAAGCTGTCCCAGCCAAGCCCTGCAGAGCCACGGCCAAGAACCGGGAAATGCTGCGGTGCCTCCACCTTTGCCGGCCACGAGGCTCCCGAGTGCGCTGTGAGAGTAGCCCGGCTCTGATCGTGCTGGACGAGCAATGTGCCAGAGCTTCTGCTGGGGCACAGCTGGTTTCATTCTCCTCTTGGTCTTCTCCTCAAGCCTGCCCAGGGCTTAAGGAGGAACCAAGACCAGGTGTGGCCTTGTCCATTTTCCTCATGCAGAAAGATGCAGACATGCTTCACCAGTGAATGGAGGTAACAATATTTTTGACAGTAATACTTGGTTAAGGAGCAGATGCATAGAACATTGGGTTGGAAAGATCATCTAGCGGGCAGCTTTGGCTCAGGTCCGGTTGTGGAAGCTTCAGTCAGGGTCTGGTGTTCAGGCCTTAGTCCTTTGGTATTTTGCGGTGCACATCAATGCTGTGCAGAGCTGGAAACAAACAAGTCTGTCTTTAGCACATTTGAGACAGGGAACAGGATTAGCCCTGCAAGGCCAGGCTAGGGCCAAGAGCAGAAGGCCAGCACCCTGCTTTTGCCCACAGGCAGCCCTGCAGAGCAAGCAGCCACTCCTGCCCAGGGGCTGAGGTGCCCAAAGGTGCCTCCCCGCTGTGCAGCTCTGCAGAGCCCGCGGAGCGCAGGGTCCTGGGCAGCCAGGGCAGCCCGGCTGCCTTGGAGCACAAGGAGTGGCCCAGAGAGAAGCTGCTGCCCTTTGCTTTGGAACTGTTCCTCAGAGTCTTGTCATTCATCCACAGTGTCTGATGTGTTTTCTTTTCCTCTCTCAAATTTAACACAGCTTTTTGAGAAAATTGACTGAAGTGGCTTCTGCTGCTGGTGGTGGTGCTTTTGTCTGCAGGTGAGGGCAGGTGATTTGAACCAAGGATGGAGTCCATTGTTAACATCCCAGCTTTGCCAAGTCAAGAAAACCATTCACAATTGGGCAGCCAATGCTAAGCAATTTTCCTACTTTTGGAGAGCTCCTATCTTAGGAAATCCAAGAGCCACCTTAAGAAGTTCAAGAGATTTTCCTCCATGTGGATACCAGCAGTGCCATGTTGCCAGTGTTTTCCACCCCGTTGCTGTGTCCTTGGTGATTTTAATTCTTCCTCAGTGCCCAGTGAGAATGAAATGACCTGTGATCATGTGATTTGAGAGCTCTGTGTTGTTTGTTGGCACATGAGTGTTCATGACAAGCTGGACACACCAGTCGTGGCTCTGTTGAGTTAAATTCATCCCAATTTTGTGCAAACAGCAGCCCCGAGATGCTGAGAAGAGCAAGCGCAGTGGGTGGGTGTGCATGCACATGCCTGGGGGCTGACTGCAGTGTGGGCAGAAGGTTTTGCACTGTTGTAATTCTTCACTCTCCCAAGCTGGAGGAAGAATCCAAATCTTTATTAAATTAAAATATAGAAATCTATATGAAATGAAAAAATATCAAAATGAATGAAACAATACCTATTAATTTATCGTGGATGTAATTTCACATCTATATACTATTGCCGGCCGGGGGTCTCTGTACAAATCACGAACGCGACGGGACTGCTGAGGAACGCGCCTCAAGCTGTTTGTTTTCCAGCATCAGTCTCATTACTTGGGTATGACTATGGGAAGATGCCACCAGCTGACATCTGTGGCAGCAGGCAATGAACTTAATGGCACAGCTTACTTGAAAAATTTTTTGACCAATCACACAAAGCAGAAGCATACTGAGAGTAGTTCTATCCAACCACTATAAGCACACGTACCTTTTGTTAAAACAGTGCTTGCTTCTTTTGAATACAATACCTGCTTGCAAGCCTTAAAACACAATGCACTGAGCTCCATTATTAAGCTGAGAAGTTCCTAATATCTTGCCTGAGATACTTTTTGGAAGGTTAGCGAGTTATTCTAGCCAAGCACAAACACACAGGCCATTTTTCTATTTCTCCTTACTTTTCTACTTCTAAAACTCTTGTGCTGACAAATCCTATGGCTGCTGCTTAGCTCCAACCGCAGTTCTGCTTTCTCTGAGGTCTGCCTTTTGTAGCTTTCCCAAAACCCCCTGATTTGAAGGATTCACACAATTCCCCCTCTCAGTACAACTAAACAGAAACCTTTGCATCCGTGTCATTTATTAACTACCTTGCATTTCATAGCTTTACTATAGTATACCTGCTTATTACTTGCTTAAAGCATCCTTTTTGCTCACATTAAGCCTTGCTATATTCCAACACAGCAATTTTAATGCTGTGAACGTCCAGTCAGTTCAAAGGGCAAAAGTCATGTCTGATAGCAATTACAAGTCATTGTTCCAAAAAAGTCTCGCCTGTTCCAAGGTCTTAATTCAAAACCTTCCTCCATGTCTAGACCTTCATCCACCATCTATGTGAGATTTTGAGAATTCTCTGTGAATCCATTTCCTACCTCTCTCTCTTGTGTGATAAAAACTTCTTTGATCATGTTGTCCATCATTTGTCACACACACCAATGTATGCAAGGTATTACTACTAGTACCACTACCAAAACACCCAATCCATCGAGACCTATTCTACAAAGTTCCCTTTGGCCAAGGTGCAAAGCTCCATCCTTGGAACAAATAATTTAACCATGACCCACCATCTTCTTTTATTGGAGCTGTCAAATCTTTCAGCTTTTGTATGCTTCTCTGGATGGATTCAGAGGGATCAGACAGGTTCATG
Source organism: Melozone crissalis (assembly GCF_028551555.1). Taxonomy (NCBI): domain Eukaryota; kingdom Metazoa; phylum Chordata; class Aves; order Passeriformes; family Passerellidae; genus Melozone; species Melozone crissalis. The sequence continues at coordinate 11,333,128 of NW_026535783.1, read as the reverse complement.
CAACACAATCCTTCAAATTCCTCACAACCATGTCCATGTGCCAGTAAAAGAAAATCAATTGCTGCTCTGTTCTGTAAGGCTGCATGTCTGACAACACTAACATCAGTCATCATGTCACTAATTGCAATGCAAGTAGCACTGTCTTCTTTCTCCAGCCAACACCCCAATCGCTATAATGGTTTCAATGCCTCACCCAAGGAAAGTGGATGTAGAAATTAATTTGATGTAACTCATTTTGCAGGGCCCTAGGGTCTGAAATTGCTATTACACTTTTTTTTATAATGATGGGCAAATCTTTTTTCTCTGTGTTTTCTCTTGATGGCTTTTTTAACGATAGGTGCTATCACAGTGAGTTGTCTCATGCTACATGGGCCACCTTTAATTTTTGAGGAATTCCCTGTCAGGCTCTACCTCCACAAATGAGCCAATATTCTGTTACTAATTGTCGTGGGGACTCATCTAGGTCATCTACTTGTCAGCAGTTTCACCCTTAGGGGACACTGAGGTAGTACAACTGCACCACAAACTTGAGTATCTGCCCACAGGATGATGGGGAGTAACATTTAACTGTGGATCTCCCTGGTACTGAAACTCAGCACAAAATTCCATTAGAAATGAGCCAAGAATTCCAATTCTTGAGGTTCAGAAGGTGCTCTAAGAAGATCGGGGGCCCAATGATGCCAGCTGGTTATGGGATTGGTCTCGTTGGCAGCCTCACACCAATATTTGTCACGATTGGGTATTGGCCATTCCTTGGCTGGCACTGGCACACCGACCAAACAGGTCACCAAGGGTTTGTCTGGGCTCAATTGGTCAAACATATGGTGTCTGAGCCTGCTGACTTGGCTAAAGCAAGGCAAACATTCATTTTTGGTTGATCTACAGGCATATATGCACTGCAAAAGCAAGCAAGCAAAACCAGCAAGCGCCAGTATATCATTTGATCAAACTCCATGTTTCTGTTCAGCTGCTTTTTGGCAAAAGCTTCCCCATCTCTTTCAGTTCTCAAGCAAATCTTTTAGCACTTGTTCAGGGACTGGCCAACTATAGGGCACTAAACTGTCCCTCTGACCTTCAGTTTTTACAAATTTGGATATCTTAGAATTCTTTTGAACAAAACGGACACCATGCTTTTGCTGAAAGAGCTCTATGATACAAACCATTTTCACAGTCTAAAGATCAACAATGAAACTCAAGATTTGTAGCTTTCACAGGTTGAACAGGGAACGTCTGGCATGAACCGTAGTTTCTCGGTGCGGCTCACGTCTGCATGCTCATTTCCCTGCTGGTGGAATTGTCGGTGCGCTCTTGTGTATGAGACGGTTTCACGTCCTTGGCGGGGACCCACTTAGGTCTGGCACCTGTGCAAATAAATACAAGCATACCCCTTGCCCCAAGTGATTAGTGCAAATGGTCCTTCAATTTCTCCTAACTCAAGGTTTCTAATCAAAACTGGAGGATTTTCTTTCAGTTTTGCCTGTGTGCTGTTTGAAAAGTGCCTCAAAATTGGAGGAGTAGGTCCTACAAAAGATCTATTCAAAATATAAAGACATCTAAAGCTTTGTTCTACCTTATCAGAGGTGTTGCTTGGGGAACTCCCACTTTTGTTGACCTAGAATGGGTTTTAGAGTGTGGTGCATCCTTTCAACTATTGCCTGACCTGTGTGGGCATAGGGAATTCCAAAAGTGTGGCAAACATTCCAGTCCATCAGAAATGTCACCAATTTTTGAGCTCTGCATGTGTGGCCATTTGTCGGTTTTTGCCTCATGGTGGATCAGTTTGGCGAGCTCTGGACCCCAGTGACACTGACAAGGACAAAAGCAAAAGACGAGAGGCGCTCTTTCTTCTCGGGACCAAAGTCCCACAGCTTTAATGGAGAACAACTCCAGGAGAGAAAGGGAGCATCCAGGAGAGGAAAGAAGATGTCCAGGAGAGGAAAGAGAGCGTCCACCTCGTGGCAGGAGATTTGTAACCCTGGGGGAGGGAGGGCGGTAGAAAGGAACTACCATCGTTCAACATATGTAAATCACTACACTGTAGTTTTCTGCATAAATTGCTGCACTTGTTGCAAACAAAATCCTAAAATCTCCCCAAACACAACCATACAGTCCCAAATGATCACAATGAGGGAGAAAAAACACTCAACCCCCCTGTATACCCAGGCACCAGGTGTCACAAGGAGTACAAGCCCCTGCAATTACAAAGTCCACACACACAAGCTCACTGGGAAAGGAGTATCTCTTTATGAGGGGACAGAGTGCTCGCTTTTCTCAACACAACACACACCATAAGTCACAACAGCATCCACCCACATCATCTCCCTCAAACATTCACACACTGAAAACACAACCACAATTACGACACACAGGAAAAATTGCAGCAACAAAACAGCATTTGCTCAATTCACGCCCAGAATTGCTAGCAGGTCCTTCTTGACACAGCAAATCCTTTCTGCCGGCAGCCAGACCCAAACTCAAACTGTACAGGTGTACGTTGTGCGCAGGACATCTCTGTGTGACTCAGGAACAGCCCTTCCCCTGCGTTTGCCTTACGGGTTACTTTATACAGAGTTAAACATTCCCTTTCTCCACAGTCCCAGCAGTCTTGTCTGTCCCCCACGAGGAACAGCCCAGAGCCAAGGTGCCTCCAGGAAAGGAATGTCCTGGCAGCACCCAGAGACAACCACAGCGTGGTTGCTCTCGCTGGAGCAGAGAAGTGCTCCTGCCGCGGTCACTACAGGTCACCTGAAGCGTGTATTCAGCAGAACCGATCATGAGGTGAATGAGAAAGGAACATTTCATGTTCCTGGTGTTTAAGCATTGTAGAGGAAGCTGTGAGCTTGGCCAGTGGCAATACAGTGTAGAGGGCCAGCTAGGAAGGCTGAAAAAGAAAACGATATTCATGCTTGCAAGAAAAAAAAAATCAATGGCACAAGTGGTAATTTATTAATTTCCATCTCAGAGCTTTGAAGAACTAGAAATCAAGTCTTACAGAGAGAACATTGTTTCCTACAGCATAGAGGGTGGAGCACTTAACTGAGAGCAAATTCCTGTACAGTTGAATTACACCACTGAATTTAGGTCACAGTACCTTAGAACTCTATTCCTAACAACTCTTATAATATCTACATAAAAGATGCAGTTGCAGAACAGGAAGGTCATCTTGCAATGATGCCTGCAGTATCTGGAGTGAAATGGGCACCTTTGTTGCTGGGGAGCCGCATGGGCCAAAAGGAGCCAGGGGTGCTGCCGGCCTTGAGCAGCTGAAGATGAGGCAGCGTGTGGCCAGGGGGCCAAGAAGGCCAAGGGCATGATGGCCTGTGCCAGCAGCAGTGGGGCAGCAGGAGCAGGGCAGTGAGCGTGGCCCTGTGCTGGGCAGCGCTGCGGCCACAGCTGGAGTGCTGTGTGCACTTGTGGGCCCTGGGGAGCAGAAAGTCATGGAGGGGCTGCAGCGTGTGCACAGAAGGACAGGGGAGCTGGGCAAGGGGTGCAGCACAAGGCCAGGGAGGAGGTGCTGAGGGAGCTTTAGCTGAGGCAATGGGAGGCTCTTGAGGGGTCTTCAGTATCTCCGCAATGCATCCAAATATTTAGCCATGTTCAGACTGGACTTTCCCTCCCTTTTCGTTAGTTTGTACTTTACTTGGAGGAGGAGACCTATTCATGTTCTCTTTCTCCCAACTAAGGTTCTTTCCGCAATTATTTCTTGCCCTGATACAGCACTGGGAATGGTTCTGCTCAAAGTATTTTTTCCAAGGTACCACTTCTAGGGAATGCAGCATTTTTGTGTGAGAACACATCATTCTGTGCAGGGACTTTGGTGCAGAAGGAGCTGTTGTGTTTCTAGGCCAGGCAGTATGGCCTTACAGATCACCTTAAAATGAGCAGTGCCTGTGCCTTTCTGCAGCCCTGGGAATCAATGTGTGTTGTGTTTGGGAATTCAGCAGGAGATCAATGCCCTGGCATTCCAGCTGCTTCTCAGAGATCACAGGAGGTGGGAGGGGCTGGGCTGCAGTTTGGATTCCAGGCACTTCAGCACCATCAGTGTGCTCTTGTCCAAGACAAGACCTTGGCCGAGCACAGATGCACAAAGAGTGTAATTCCCAATGCAGTGCTCTGGGTCTGATTGCATTCCATAAGGACCCACATGCTCCAGATGCCCCAAGAGTGTGGGTTACTGAAGCAACAGGTAACCAATCTCAGGACTGCAGCTGATCGTGTCAATGGCCACCAAGTCTTGATCTGTGCAGCAACAGAGGACAGTAAAGAGAGATCATAGTAGTGAGATCTATCTCTCTATCTTTCTTCCTATCTATCTATCTATCTATCTATCTATCTATCTATCTATGTAACATTTACATAATTAAATCTTCCTGGCTCAAGTCCAAGGCAGTTGGAGGTGCAAAGCTCGCCTAAAGCCGTATCCCTTTCAGGAGAGGATTAGAGACATGTTCCCTCGACTGATTCTGAGCAGGCAGAGATGTTTCCCCCTCCAGATCTGGTGGTTTTTTCCCCCAGAGTTGTATTCCTCCTCCAGCCTCTTGTGCCCTGAAGTCCCCAGTTAATTCTTTAAATTTCTGCCTCTCCTAGAGACGTGGAACAATTCCATGTTTAGGTGGTGTTTGGTGACTCTGGTCATATGTGCCATGTATTACATGACACATGGTTTCCTTCACTGGCATCCCTAGGCCTGTGTAAGTGCATTCGTGCATGGGGCCTTAGGGGAGTCTCTGTTTCTGCTGATCAGAATTCTCAGTTGACAAAAGAGGGAGAAGAAACACCTTGGTCCTCCTGCATATACTGAGGTGGCCATAAAGGCTCTGCGACCTCCATCAGAGATCTTTGCACGCATCCTCATCTCCTGAATGACCAGGTTTTCTAACAAGAGTGTGGATGTCAGAAAGGCAGGAAGGCTGGTGCAGGCCTGAAGAGAACTCCAGAAGTTTCACTCACAAGGAGTGAGCTCACCCAGGAAGCCACCTGCAGAGCCAGGATAGAGATGTGGGACAGAGCAGGGTGTCCGTCACTACTGAAAGACAAACAGGACATGGCAGAAGCAGAGGGAGGCCCTCACCAGACCCTTGAGAAAAGCCACACCTTCCCTGTCAGCTGCCTGAGAGGCTCTTGCAGCTTCAGTCCCAGATTGTAGGGCCCTGATTGTAGGGCCAGGGTCACTTTGGAATCTGTGCCTCCCCTTGAACAGAGAATGACCCAGCAGAGCAGCAGCACAGTGCGTTGGGAACGTGTGAGCCCAGCAGTTTTTGAGTCTTGGCCCACAAAGGTCCTATGGGAAGCTGAAACCCATCTTCTCTTGCTTTCTGTGCAGGTGCTTCTAGAGAGAGAGCAGGAGCAGACTGCTTCATCAGAGATGCCATGCCAGACTCAGGGAGAGCTGTTCCCAGCCCGAGAGCAGGAAGAGCAGCTCAGGCAGCAGGTGGAAGTTCCACAGGAGAAAGGCCAGGTAAGCCTGACTGGCCAGGGCACAGAGGGAAGGGCAGGAAGAAGGGCATAAACCACAGCTCTTGGTTTATGCCCTGAGGAGGCCAGGAATCCCACAGGCACTGGAAGCACAGAGCCTTGGAATCTGCAGAGATCAGCCCTGGGACAGGAGGGTTACATTGGAAGCAGATGTGGGTAGGGAAGCAGAAAGAAGTGGCTGAATCAACGTGATTTTGAGGCTGCAAATAAAAAAAAGCTGAGCCTGATGGCAGCTCCCAGTCACTTGCTCTGCTTTTTTGTGTACAGAAATCAAGGCAGATCCACAAGCAGAGCTGCCTAAGCTCAGAGTGACATGGCAGTGAAGGGGAGGAACAAGGAAGAGATGAGAAGAATTCAAGAGAAGAATCTCGATCAGCAGAGGGGCGATCGACACAACCAGGTGAGTGAAAGAGTGGCAGCCACTCCTCTCATGAAACATCCTCTCACTTGTTTTTTAGAGAAAGAACATGAAGGAACAGCTTGATGCAGAGCTTCAGATAGCTCACAGTATGGTCAAGGCAAGGCAGAAGCGGCTGGAGGAAGAAATGAAAATCATCAGTCAGAAACTTAATCGCTTCCGTCAGTCTCTGCAAAAGCAAGTGTATGAAAGAGGGATGCAGTCACGGCAGTCACCAAAGTGGTGTTTTCTGCCCTTCTTGCCTTTCCACTCAGAGCAGCAGGGAGTAGGGTGATGCCTCTGAGTGCCATCCTGCTCTAGTGTGTATCACAGTCACTCTGAAGGACATTCCCTGCTGTGCTGAATCTCAACTGCGGCCTGGACAGTGAAACTTGTCCTTTGGCCTTCTGGCCAGCAGTCATCCAAATAGATTCCTGCTGGCCTGTTCCTGCTCCTCTTGTTTCTGGAGGTGTTTTTACAGTGGAATGTGGTGACCCAGATGGAGGATTGAAACAAGCTGTTGTATCCCCTGTCAATCTGTTCTTTCCCTTTCCTCACAGTCAATGACTCCTGGCTGACACCGGGCAACCTGCACAGACTTCCAGAGAATGTTTGGCAGTGAAGGACCCCAAGTTAGGAGTGAGGCACAGGAACAGTGCCCACCAGAAATGCTCCAGGTCCAGCGCATCATGGGCTCTGAACCTGCTGCCGCAGCAGCATCACCTCCTGGAAGCTCTTCTGTGACACCTGGGAACTCGAGCTCAGGCAGTTTGTTCATCTCCCTGGAACAGCAGACTGAGGAGAAGTACCTGGAGATGCTGGGTACGTCTGAGCTGTTTCTTGTCTCAGGGACAGTGTGTCGTGTGCAGGTGTCAGCAGAGCTGTACCAAATGCTCCTCCTGAGTTTGGTGCCACAGGGCCATTTAGGACTCCCCAGAGGAAGCGCTGTGCTCCGAGGCAGCGAGAGAGCGCTCTGGGTGTTCCTGCTGCCTCTGAGGGCACCTTGGACTGGCTTGGGTTTGCCTGAGCTTCCCTCTCTGCTGAAGGCTGAAGCAGGGATTGTTCTTGCATCAGCAGAAGGCTGTGACCTAGCAAATCATCTAGAAGTGCTGCGTGCTAGTGGCCAAACGGAACAGAATTTACAGCTTCCTAAATTCTCCTTAGACTCCCGAATTCCAACCAGCCATCAGCGAAAAAAAACTTCAGAGAAATTGACTGGCGTTGGAGTTTTGTCTTTTTAGTTGGGGATTATTTTGGGGGGGGGGAGGGGGAGAGTGGGGTTGTTTTATGCTGTTTATTTTTGGTGGGGTTTTTTTGCTGTGTTTTTCTCCATCCTGAAGGAGCCCTTCTGCCCCACACCTTACTGATGTCATTTTTATGACTGTTACCACTACTACATCTGCAGTTTATTTTCATGAGAATGCTATAGTTTTGTCAATAAGAGAATACTATCGTTTTGTCAATAAGAACTAGTTAGAAAGAAGTTTAGGTTAAAGGGCGAATAGAGAGCACAAGGTGTTTTCCATGTGCTCCCAAAGAAAAAAGCAGTATCTTTATAACAACTTTTATTTAATCTTCTAGTTTTATGCTTCTCAAGGTGTGTCCAAGAGACACATCCAAGTGGCAAGATCAGATAAAACTGTACTGCAGGCATTTCTCAGGAGAGAGCCTCCAGCCCAGTCATGGTATATTCCTCAGATTCATGGCACTTTTCCATACCCGATTCCCACTCTTTGCCACAACTGTTAAAATCCTACGCATTGGCCCAAGCCCTGCTCAGATCAGTCTCTAAGAAAACACATCAAGTCCTTTGTGATTCTGCAGCACAACCCAATGAATCTGCTTCTTGCCCATAACAGCTGCCAGTGCTGTGCTCTCAGATAAGACCTGGAAGATTTGAGAAGAGAGCCCAGTGGATTCTGTGTCTACCATCACCTGTTGGGACAAAAAGGGCACGGATTCCCACCTCGGTGGGGCTGATCTCAAAGCCCATCCTGTTGTGTCCTGAATGGGGGGAAAAGCTTGTACGGGGCTCAGGCTCACTCTGGCTTCTTCCCATCAGTGCCTGTCAGTGCTCATGCTTGGGCTTTGCCAGCCTTGTTGTGGTCGCTGCCCTGCCCCTGGGGGCTGGAGGGATTGCAGAGGCTGGAGCCTCCCTTAGCTGGGAGGGTCCCGCTGCTGCCCGGCTGCTGCAGCGCGGAGCTGCCTGAGGCAGCAGCCCCTTCTCTGGGCCGGCCTCTGCCTCGCACGGCCTGGACTCGCAAGAGGGTCAGCATCTGCTCTGGGCAGCTCTCTGTGTCACAGGGGTGCCTGAGGAGCACTGCTGTCCTCTGTGCCCGTGCCCACCATGCTGAGTTGGGAAGATGGGGACCTGTGCGGTTCCGAGAGGGCGAGTGCAATGGGAGCGACTGATCCGCGCTGTCAGGGTGAAGAGAAGCGGCGTGGTTCTTCACGCAGGGCACGGGCAAGGGCGTCCTTGAGCTCAGCCTGCTCATAAAGGCTGAGGGTCCTGATGCTGAAAGCCCCGTCGCAATTGGTTCTAGCATGAGCTGCTCTGGTTTACAACTGGGAAGGCATTCTATTGGCAAACTGCTGAAAGCTGGAGAAAATGTCCTCCTCTCCTGAAAATTCACAGCCCTGTGCTTGGTTTCCTGTCAAGAGAACTCTTCAAACAAATGTACAAAATCAGTCTCTGTGCCAGCCATCTGCCCTGCAAAGCTGCCTGTCTTGTTACTGGCATTGTTGCTGTTGATGTTACCCAGCTGACCCCAAAGGGCTCAGAGCACCCGACAGTGGAGCTGCCTTTTGTATCTCCTGGAAGCTGGGATCTCTGCTTAAAGAGATCTTGCATTTTGTTTCCCTCAGGGAGAATGGTGAACAACATGAAAAATCCCCTTCTGAGATACAAAGACCTGGAATATATTGGCAGCGGGTAAAAGCAACAGCAGTTACTCCTGAACAACCATGGGCCAGGTGTTTTTCTGTGGAATGTCTATCCAGCGTGAAGTCAGGCCAGCTGCAAAGATGTTCCCACACTGGGGATAGATTTTCCCATCTCTCAGTGCTGCTCAGAATTTGTGAGTGGGCGCAGGAGGCACGCTGCAAAGATCTTGCCTGCATCAAAGAACAGGACCTGGAAGGTCTCCTTGTCACTCAAGTCTGGGACACCTCTGTGTTAATTTTCTTAGCATTTTTTGATGTCTCTAAATTGTCTGGCCACAGTAATGAATGGAGAAGAATCTTGCTTGCCTGAAAGAGCAACCTACTCCTGACAGCTGTGAGATAATAGCTCCCAGGAACATTTCTTTCCCCTGGTTTGCAGAAAGAAAATGCTGTGTTCAGCATAGGAACCACACAGGTAAGAAAGGGAAACCCAAGAGGAAACACTTAATTCCCTTTAGAAGCAGAACCCCAGCACTTCAGGAACAGGCCCAGTGCCCATGCACTTGAGAGGAAAATGCATCATCTGCCTTCTTGCAGAGCCCTCCTGCATCCTGAAGGTTTTACACATTTACAGCACAGATCTTCTGTGTGGGCTGGCTTTCAGTGCAAGATCTAAATGGCTTCTCCTTTCTCTGCTTCTCCTTTGTTTCTAGGAGTTTTGGAGAGGTTTTTAAAGCACTCGACACTGCCACAGGGAGAGAGGTAAATGTCAACAGCCCCTGCAGACTCTGCTGCTCTTGAGGGGCTTTCCCCTCTGGTGTGAGCTGGGGCTGGAGCTTTGGGTAGAACCGTGCTGAAAAGGCACAAGAAGCACAGACTGGTGCCAGCCTGCAAAATACATTTGGCACTTTGTCCTCCTCAGCTGCCGGAAGGAAGGCACGCAGGGCAGCGCTTCCTTTCAGACAAGGACGCGCTCACTCGCTCTCCATTGCTAAAACAAAGGTGGTGCCTTAGAGCACCTCCCTGCTCTTTGGGGCTACAGCTTCACAGTCCTGAATTCTCGATTCTGGCTGCCAGCAAATCCATCGGAAAGTTACTGGTAGTTCCTTAGCCACCTGCAGTGCCGTACTTGGCAATTGCACATCAGGAGAGATCTGCAAGTGCCCTAAAAGCCCTAAGCCCTGCCCATAGCACAAGATATATCCACAGAGTATTAAGGCATGGATTACTTCTTCTGAATCCTAGAAAGAGCAGCAGAGATTTTGGTCAGAGGTTTGTGTGTGATAGTTGAGACACAACTGTTACCAAGTGGACAAGGCAAAATGTCAGTGGCCCCACATGTCCTGTAACTAGCTCCCAAGGCAGCAGAGAAATGGGCTGTTGGAATGTCAGCTCCTAATTACTGCAGTGCCTAATCACCAGGCAGTTTGGCACAGCTCAGCTGTGTCATTGCAAAATCAATTGCTCCAGGTGCATTGTTGTGCGTTGCCACCAACTGCTCAAGGTGTCTTTCACAGGCAGGGACCTATGTGAATCCTTGGATTTTCTTGAAAGGAAGAAACCCCAGACACAGAAAGCACCATTTCTAGAGCACTGGCAGGGCAAAAATCCCAGCAACATGAAGACATCACAATCAACAGATGACTGAAACTCTGGGCCACATTTGCCTGGGATGGCCAGGTCCTGCACATGACAATTGGGGAACAGGTGGTCCCATTGTTCTACTTTCTGGGTCTTTCTAGGAACTAGAAGAATCCTCATTGAGCTTGTGAAGCACTGAGCTTGGAAAGTCATGGTTCAGTATTCTTGTTTTGTTTTCATTTTTTCTTTCCTGTGGACAGCATCCATTTGTAAAAACAGCCAAGCCAGCATCCATCCTGGCACCACTCATCAACTCAGTCCAGAAGAAGTAAGAGACAAGAACATATCATGTCAAGATGTTATCTCCATAGCCAATTTTGAGTAGAATTGTAGAGTCAGATTTTAGAGTAGGATTGTTGAAGAGTTTTGTCGGATAGGGTTATAGACTAGGATTAATTAAATAAAGTAATTAAAGTTTCTGAAATATCAACTCATTTGGAAGATGATTTGAAAGATCCCCTTCTGACTCTTTCAGCAAAACACAACATTTCCTCCTCAGTTAGCAGTTGTTTTTCTACTGGTGCTAAGACGTACTTATGGTTTCTTTTGAATGGTTCAAAAGTGGGGAAGGTTCTTCTTCATTCATCCTACCCAGAGCACACTGCCTTTGAAATACCACCCACTGCCTGGTTTTGGCACAGCTGTGGTATTTCTAGTTGAGGCAGAAAAGGCAGTGGCATTTGCAGGAAAAACCAAAGGAGGAGCGGGGCAGCCCAGACATCCTCCGTGGATTCAGGCCTGCAGCTGTGACTCAAGAGCATTTGGGTTCCTGCCACTTGGATTTGGATCCCTAAATGCAATCTCTTTGGCTGCAGGAGAGGCAGGAACCCAACATGACAGGTCAGAGGCCAATTTCTAGCTGTCACTGCCTGCAGGAAAAGGCTCCATCCTGCAGGACTCCAGCATCCTCAGCCAGACACATCAAGTGCTGGCAACTCAGAAGCTTGCACCTCTGCCTTGCACTAAAGACAGTACCTCCCACAACGGGCACTTACAAGTACAGAGTTTTGTGGTGTGACCCCTCCATGGAGCTGGTGGACTCACCACCCCTGCAAGCCTTTGAAAAGAGACTGAATGTGGCACTGGGTGCCATGCTTTAGTTGAGGTGTTAGGGCATGGCTTGGACTCGATCATCTTAAAAGCGTCTCTCTTCCAAGCCACTGATTCTGTGATTCTGTTACTGAGGGAGCTTTTCCTGCAGCCCTGGAAAGGCTTGTGGGGGCCCTTGGCCGAGGACGGTTATCAGGGCTCATGGAAAAGAAGCAAAGGGCTCAAGGCAAAGGCCGAGAGGGCAGAGCTGCCTGACCGCGGCCCAGAACCAGCCTCATGTCCTCCTCCTCAACCTGCGCCCTCTGCGCTGCTCCTTGCGGCGCCGGCGGCTCCTCTCGCTGCGGGGCTCCAGGCCATGCTGGGGGCCGGGCCCCTCGTCTTCGGGAAGCGCTGGAGCCTCGGAGGCGAGCGGCTGCTGCTGTTGTGGCGGGCAGGGGAAAGCTGCGGCTTCGGCCCCGGGCACGGCGAGCTGCCGCTAAGGCCGGATCCTGCCGCGGCTCCTGCCTCTCCTCCGGCCTCTGCTCCTGCCCTGTGCGCACAGACATGGCAGAGGGCTGCCCAGCAGCTCCGTGCCGCTCCGCAGCGGGCCCGGCCGGGCTGCTGCTCTCTGCGGCCTCTGCCCGCCGCTGCCGGCCCCGCCGCGATCCCACCTGCCTCTGCCGTGGCCGGGCCCACACGAGAGGCAGCACATTGCGGCCGGTTCGGAAAAGCCCTGCCCGCAAAGCGCCCGCCACAGCCTCGGCCTCAGCGCACAGGCTGTCGGCGTCCTTGCAGCTGCGAGCCGGCCCGGGCCGCCTGCCGGCCTCGGCCACAGCTCCCGCCCGTGTCTCCATGGCCGCGGCTGCTCGGCACAACGGGCTGAGCACAGCCACCGCCAGCAGCAGCTCCTCACGGGCCCAGGCTCCTGGCGCTGCAAGCCCACCCAACCCCGAATTCCAGCCCTGAGAGGCTTGGCGTCCCAATGCATCCCCTGGGGACAACAGAGTCGGCCGCTGAGCTCAGCCTATGGCGACACCACCAAGTGACCAATGGAAAATTCACCAAATCCTCATCAGAGACAAGGAAAAACTCCCATGGTGCCTGACAGCCTGAAGCAACTGCCAATTACAGGTCATTCCATCCATGTGGGAAAAGAGCCTTTTGCATTAAAGCAGAAAAGAGTTATCTAAATGGAAGCCAGGAGCCAAGAACAAATTTATTTGGACTCATGCTTCTTCTGTTGGTTAAAAAGACCAAGAAATTGTAGTCTTGCTCTTCTGACACAGCCCTCTGTTCATGATGTGAGATAGTGAGGGCCGATGTGCAGCAGCTGATGCAAGGAACAGGGACGAGGATGCAGCAGGCACAACGCTAACCTTACAGAGGGATGATCTCTGGCAGTGGCACTGAAGGAGAAGAGTTTGCAGGCAGGACAGAAAATGGCTCTTTATTTCACCTCTTCTTTCAGTGCTGCTAAGAATGCAGCCTGGAGCAAGCTGGGAACACCAGAGCATGGAGCCCTTTCCAGGCAGGGCTGCATCTGCTGAAGGGGCAGAGGGAGCCCAGCAGGGGACTGAGGAGCCCCTGTGGTGGCAGTGAGCAGCCTCGGGCTCTGCTCACTGCTGGTGGCATTTTCTATTGAACCATCTCCAAGGACTTCTGCTCTGCGCTGTAATTCTGTCTTACACCCCTTGGGGGTTTTTTGTTGGTTTTGTTTGTTTGTTTGTTTTTAGGGGGTTTTTTGTTTGTGTTGGGTTGTTTTTTTTTTTCTCGTTTCCTGTACCTTTATTTCCCTAAATTTTCCTACCTGTCAGCAGCAGCCCCTGCTCAGAACTGGCTCTAAAATATCAGCAAAGCAGCTGGCAACAACAATGGGTGGAATCGTGTGGCTCAGGAATACTTATGCCAAAGGCCTGCCAGTGCCTTATGATTTGTCAGAACCTCCTTTTCTGTGCAAAAACTAGGGATTAGTGGACGTTTTTTGCAAGGGCTCCTGAGAAGCAAATGTTGTGCTGGGATTCTCATGAGTGTACCCGTTAACTTCATTGCAGCAAAACAGAAAGTAAGGTCAGGGTAGCAGAGCAGCTGGGAGCTGGTCACTCCCTGCAAAGGGCTGGTGTAGGATGTGGGAACACCACATTCCAGGATGGGCCAGAAGGGTAAATGTGCTCAAGGTGCTGCAGGTGAGGTTTGGGTTCACTCAGAGGGCAGTCAGGGCTGGTGAGCAGTGAAGATCCAGCTGCAGTCCCTATCCATGTCCCTTTCAGCGCTGGCTTTAGGGTGTCTGCAGCCTGGATCCAGAGCGCCCTGGGAGGCTCCTGTGGCTGCCTTTGCACCCAGGCTGAGGATGCCCAGGAGGCACTGAGGCCGGCAGTGGGGACCAGGGCTGGGGCTTGTGGCCTGGCAGGTGTGGCTCTGGGGGCTGTGACATGCCAGGGCACGGGTCACTGTCACTGCCCTCCGGAGCCCTGGCTAGCTCTGTGATGTTCCAGGGACAGTGGCAAGAATGAGGAACAGGTTAGGTTGGGATTTTGCTTGAGCCAGAACCTCTAGGCCAGCTGCCCAGCAGTAGAGACCCCTAGAGGACTGAGTGAAGGAGGCAGAGACAGCTCTTCTACAGTGTAAAGTGGAGCTAATTTATCAAGAGAGGCGGGGGAAAGGTTGGCAGGAGAAATTCCTCAAAGGGAAACAGAGGTTAAAAAAACCCCCAGCACTCTTCTGCACGGGCTTTTAAAATCTTTCAAAACGGAGGGGTGGACACCATGTAGTAACCAATGAGCGACTCTCGGGGTGTGGTTTTGAGGGTTACAACAAATCAGAACAAGGGGAGGAGAGAGGGTTGGGATAGGGATTGGATCTTGGGGTGAGGGACAGGGAACTTTCTGGAACAAAGGGTAGGCTTTGGGCTGATGGATGGGCCAAAGGGGCCGGGTTGTCTTGACAGACAGGGAAAAGTCCGGTGAGGAGGGAGGGGATTCCTTGAGGGACACTTGGGTAGCAGGGCATAACACAGGGGAGAAAGAAACTGCAATAAGTCGGGGAACACTTGAACGTACCACAAGCTAACAGAACATTCGACTTGGAAACTAACGCACTGCAACACAGAAATTCAGGGTTTCAGCAGCCAAGAGGTGGCACAATTAGAATCCGCAGCAGCTGGTGAAAGCCATCTCTGTCCTTCAGGTTCCTGCTGTGTGGGAAGGTGCTGCGAGTTGTGGTGGCTGCACTCTCCCTTTGCTGGGAGGATGATCTGTACCAGGGGAGAGCAGAAAGCTGCCGTGGTGAGCAGAACATGCTCAGAGCATTCCAGTTCAGAGAATGGCACTGCCCCTGAAGGGCAAAATGCTTGAAACCATAGAATTTTGTGCAGAACCGTTGCAAAAAAATTTCTCTTCTAGAATGTGCCCATTTTTGTATACTGTAGATGAATACCCTGGGTTTTATAGAATACATGGGTTTTTTTTCTAAAGTTTTTTGGGGGAACTCTCAAGTTTATTTCTATTTGCATTTTACATCCAGCATGTATACAGATTTTTTTTTCTTTTGTAAATACTTAGGGAAAAAATAACTAAGCATTTTTTAATCTTTTGGGACATTGTCAATAATATCCTTAGAAAGCAAAACTTGTTGAACATGTGTGAAAACACAGAGAGGGGGAAAATAGCATAAAAGTCTTTTAGAACGGGGCGTGTAATAAGGTTGCAGGACTGAGTAATTCCTCCAAGGGTAGAATTAGCAAGATATATCACCAAGAATACCTGCCAAGATACTTCCTTAAATCGAGGGAAAAGTGACCTGCAGCCATACGAAGTACAGCCAAAGCAAATGAAAACCTTTGGAAAAGAAGGAATTTTGCCAGTGAGATCAGTCTGTCTGGATAACTGAGGGATGCCCATCAACCTTGCACTGCATTCCTCAATATTTGCAATGTCTTTTCTCCCAGTTTCTGTGAAGTGAATAAGCTGCAGTTGTTTAACCATTAATTTAAGCTCACTGGGGAATTACCAAGCACCATGTATGTTCTTTTGCAGCTGAGCAGGACTTGAGTTTCCCAATTCTTCTACAAAGCAGAAGGGAACCACACAGCTGCTTGTGCTAATGTTAATGAAGGGTTTCATGAAAGCAGATGAATTAGAGCATTGCATTATAGAACTTCCACATTCAAGAAAACAGGAGTCCACTTAGAATAAAACCTATAAGGCTAGCATAACATCAGAACAGGATGAAATGAAATTACTAGAAAGGAAGTGATGCATTAGAAATGAAGTGTATCGTTTCTGATACATTTGCATGCATTTGCAAGCTAAAACAGAAAAAGAAGGACAGAGATAATAAGGAATGAAGATTTTAAAATTGCACTGTGCAGAAGAGACATACGGACCACCAGTGTGAACACAGCTGGGAGATTCATCTTGGAGATGGATTAGAGTGGAACCCATTCACTGAATGTTTCTGGTGCACATGAGTGCAAAGACTGAGGAAAAAAGGAGAAAGTTTAGTTTCTGACAGCTATTTAGATTCCTGGAAGCATTGTGTAGAGATGTAAAAATCTAAAGCCTCAGAGAATCTGAACCTAAAATATCCCCAAATGGATTGATCAGGTATGATGGGCACATCTCTGCACTTTTCAGAGTCAATGAAATTGACAAGGAGTGTCTGGAAATTAGGAATGCGTGCCTAGATTTTATCTCAGTTACTTTAAGAACACCTTAATAAGGCACTTCAGGAACTGTACTATGAAGTTCTTCACCCTGCTCTATTTACTTTACATTTGAATACAGGCTGGTAGAAGGAGAGATCTGGCTTTAATTTCTCCCCAAATCACCTGTTGCACTCTCAGGTTACCAGTAGATGTAAAATTCAGCTAATCAGTCTCTCTATCCATGAATATTCCACTAGTGAACTGACATGTAGAAACACCCTTTTTCCCTTGGTACCTTCCTAAATGGTGCCCTGATGAACAGGAGACTTGCATAAATCTCACATAAAATCACCAAAATTGCTGAAATTAACACTCAATTCCACGATCAAAACTTCTGGGAAAAGGCTTGACAGAATCACTGAAGAAACTCAAACTTGGGAGAGAAACATGCATTTTAGCACTGATCAAGGGGAAAGAAATAGAAATGCTGTGAAAATTCCAAGTGGAAGGTAAGGAGAAAGACAGGCAGCACAGGAAGCACAAGGCCCCGTCAGATGACCTGTGGAAGGTGACTTTGTGCCCCAGCTCTGTTAGAGGACGTTCCCTGTCGTTGGTGCAAGCAGCCGGAGACATAAATACTGATTGATTTGGGGGCCACAGTCTTGGTAAATGCAGAAGTGGTTCAGTAATGTGACATGAGGGAGTTCCCTCAGAGCAACTGGGATGCCTGAAAGAAGTGAACAGCTCACCACAGCTGGGCCCGCTCGGCTGCTTTTCCTTCTGATCCTCCTGGGTTGGCTCTGACATTTCCTCTTCCCTGATGGAAGTGCAGCTGCTGCCAAGGGAAACGTCCCCATACTCACTCAGTGTTCCCTTTGCTTGCCGGATGCCCCACCTGCTGTCGCTGTCCAGGAGAGCTGCTCTGCACGGGAGGAGGAGCCCGAGGGAGAGGCTTTGAAGATGGGGCAGCTGGGATCCCTCTGCTTGGAGCTCTGTTTAAAGATACACGGACTAGCATGTGGACAGGGATAAGTATATGGATTTGTACATATGTAGCCTGCTATTTGTACAGGCCTATTTCTGTACATATGGTATCAGATTTATGAATGTACTGTGTATCTATGTAAATATTGGTACCTGCATACATACAGGTTTGCAGTTGCATCTTTGTGTATATTTATCCAGTTCATTATGTGTATTGTACATGTACGGAAATCTAATCTTTGTTTAGATTACCATATGTATACAGTTGTGTAGGTATCTATTTCTATTGATGTATTGATGTAGTTTTAGTCTTTTAAAATAGCTATATTGGTATTTGTTTTCGTATATATGTATTTTTATATTTTTTTAGATGTGCATTGATGTATTTCTATATCTATTATATTTACATATATATCCAGATATATTGCTGTATATTTGTATTGATGCAGTTGTACAGATATTTAGATTGGTACTGCTGTTTGTCTATTTATAGATAGGTTTTTTTTAATGTATCTGATTCTTGAATGTAATAGGTAACATTTAATCTGTATTCACATCTGTATATTGTAGTGGTTATTTATGTATTCAGTTCTATTTAAATGCGTCTGGAGTGGTATAGTAGTGGAATTCTATTTGTAGAGTACTTGGTATTACAGGGAAATACTGATATTTTCGTATTTGTATATGGGCTGCATGTTTGCCATAATATGCAATAAATTAAGTTGTTAATTTTCCCTTGATCTCTGTGTATAGTGAGTGTTTGTAGAGGTTTGCAATAAATTAGTTTTTGTTACCAGAAGTTGTTATTTGTATGTTTTTAAATAGGGTGGTGTAACAAATACATAAATTACTTTTTAAAAATTTAACAGACATGTGTATAGTTCTGTTTTGTCAGCGCTGGTGTAACAATTGGTAAGAAATGCCATTTGTCAAGTGAGATGGATGTGTTGTAATTTGTGCTACCCAAAGCCATGGGCAGATGTAAATGCTGGAGGATTTTGGCCATGGAAATCTCCAGCCCTGCCCAGCACATGCCCCACACCTGCACTCAGGCTGGGCAAGGGAAGCGCAGATTTGGGCTGGCAGCAGAGCCCCACGTTGGCTCAGAACTCGCTGCAAAGGCCTGCTGGCTGAGAGAAAGATCAGGGATACATTTTATATATTCTATTTATTACAGTACATATACTAAAATATATATTATGTGGTGCATTGTAGAAATCCTTTAAATCAGAGGGTTTTGGGAAAGCTGCTCCTCAGTGAAGAGAATTTCCAGCCTAGAGGAACATAAAAATAAAAAGAAGACCATGGACAGTGCCATTGCCAGAGGCCCAGGCTGTTCAGAGCAATGGATCGTCCCCTTCGCCGCCTGTAGCTGATACCCCTGTCAGTAATATGTAGCAACTCTGGGGACAACAAGATGGGAAACCATCTCTCTAAACCAGAATGGGGCATCTTTTACCAGCTTGAGGCAATTTTACAGGGTAAAGGACGTTCAGACATCTCAAAACGTGAACAAAAAGACTTACTATATCTGGAAAAAAGAGAATACTCAAAATACAGACTTGAAGTCTGATTTTACCTTTGATTTCTGGGACCAGATAAAGTGGAAAATTCACAATCTAGTCTCTCTCAAAATAGAAGAGTCTTTGGTCAACATTATGCCTGTCTCCAGAGCTTTAATGGAGAGCTTTGATCAGAGTGATTGTAACAGAGACTTTCTCAAACATCAGAACAGAACACCTTGCTCTGAGACTTGAATTCTGAGTGGTGCTGGACCTTCATCCTTCTCTGTGGGAATCTTAAATTTTGTTCAGGGTGTCCTGGCATGTCCAGGGTTTCTCCAGGCAGTGTGCACAGCACCCCGAAGCCCGGAAAAGGGGAATCAGATCAGCTTCCAGCTTTGGTCATGTTCTCTGCTTTTTCCAGGATTCCCTGAGTCACTGATGCTGCAACCAGGCATCGTCCCAACTCCTCCAGGAAATCATCCACCCCCAGAATTCCCAGAAAAGTGTTTGAGATTTTTCTTGCATTCCAAGAGTTTGGGGAGTCATGGGACATGTTCTAGGGAGGCTGGGAATCAAATGGATCCAGGAGATTAATGTTTGAGGAAGCTTTGCAAAAGAGGAGCTGCTGTTTCTGTGCTCTGCTGCTCTTCTGAAAAAGATGCGGCCGGATCTTATTCTGAAGTTGTGCAGGTGGGGTCAGCCAAGGGGGGCTCTGGACCCGCTCTGCCTGGCCGAGGGGCTGCAGGGTCACTCCTGTCACTGTTTGCCCTTCCCAGGAAGTCACCCCTCGGATCGGGCTCAGGCTGGCAGTTTGCTTTGGAGCTCTGAGGACTCTTTTCATATAGATTCCTCTGCCAAAACTTTCCGGGACATTCACCACTTTTGGCTCCCCAGCCTCCGGTTACAGCAGGTGGGGGGGCTTTGGATTTGGCTCTGCCTGCAGGGGAGCGGGCAGGGGAGAGGACAGAGGTGGTGGGGGGCAGCCAGGGCTTGAGCAGGGCAGGGATGGCTCTGCCCAGAGAGATGGATGGGGTGGAGGTGGGAGAGCTCAGGAAAGTTGCTGTGGAGGCACAGACAGTTCATTCAGAAGCCTTGAAGCCTGTCTCATTGCCTACTGGGGTCAGGGGTGGGGGGAAGCATGCTGAGATTGCTCTTGGACCTGAGAGTTTTCCAACTGTATCCCTGCGGGCAGGGATACAGTGTGGAACCTCTCACAGTCCATTGGAAAGCATCACAAATACAAAGTCGGGGTCTACAGCTGGAGAGCAGCCCGAGTTGTATGAATCTAAAAAGATCCAAGTTAGTGAATCCAGACGTGAGTTAGCAGGCTCTGGCTTTCTTCCTGTCGCCAAGAACTTGGAGCTCTCCTCCCCAGCCCTTCCTGGCAAGGCTCCCAGGAAAGTTTCTGGGGCAACACTACTGCCAAGTGACACCGGCCAGGGGCTATTTACAGACTACAAAGGAGACAGGGCTGCTTTGAAAGGTGCCTAGAGCTGTTTATTTTTCAGCATCAGTCTCCTTACATGATTATGATAATGGGAAGATGCTAGCAGCTCACAATCCAGGCAGCAGGCCAAAACTCATAAGGTTTTTATAAAATCATAGGCTTACTATATAAGCTTCTTAACAAATCACACAAAGCAAAACATATTGATAGTAGTTCTATCCAATCACCATAAGCACACGTAGCTTTGGTTAAAACAATGCTTGTTTATTTCGAATACAGAACCTGTTTGTAAGCCTTAAAACACAATGCACAGAGCTCCATTATTAAGCTTCAACCTTCCTAATATCTTGCTAGATAAACTTTCTGCAGCTTAGAGAGCTATTCGGACAAGCATTAATACACAGGCTTATTGTTCGATTTGCCCTTGCTTTTTCTACAGTTTAAATAATTTTTTCTGCTGACCTATCTCATGACTGTTTCTTTAGCTCTACTCACAGTTCTGAGGCCTGCCTTTTGCAGCTTTCCCAAAACCCTCTAGTTTTATGGATTCCCTCAATTCCCCCTCTCTTCACCCAAAAAGAAATCTTACCAATTGTGTCATTTATTACTTGCGTTTTGTGGTCTTACTATAATATTTTTGTTTCCTATCTGCTTAAAGCATGTTTTTGTTGGCACTAAGCATTGCTGTATTAAAACACAGCAATTTAGTGCTGTGAAGGTCCAGTCAGTGGAAAGGGCATAAATTATGCTTGACAATAGTTACAAGTCATTGTTCAAAAATCTCTTGTCGATTCCAGGGTCTTAACTCAAAACCTTCCTCCATTTCTATTCCATCATCCACCATCTCCGTGACATTTTGAGCACCTGTCTGTGAATCCATTTCCTACCTCTCTCTTTTGTGTGATAAAAACTTCTTGAACAGTTTTGTTCATCTCTCGTTGCACACACTGAAGTATGCAAGGTATTACTATTAATATCACTACCAAAACACCCATTACATATGGAGACCTATCTTGCAAAGTTCCCTTAGCCAAGGTGCAAAGCTCCATTCTTAGGACAAATTATCTGACCAGGACCCACCATCTTCTTTAATTTGGGCTGTCAATCTTTCAGCTTTTGTATGCTTTTGAGGATGGATTCAGAGTGATGAAACAGGTTCATGCAACACAATCCTTCAAATTCCTCACAACCATGTCCTTGTGCCACTTAAAAAAAAATCAATTGCTGCTCTGTTTGGAAGGGTTGCATGTCTAACACTATTACCATTGGTCAACATGTCACTGATTGCAGTGGATGTGCCATTAGTTTGTTTACTCAGCCAACATGCAACCCGATCTAATTGTTTCAATGCCATTGCTGAAGCCAGCTGGGGTAAAAACAAACCTGCTGAAACCCTTTTTGCAGCCTTCCAAGGCATGAAATCACTTCTACAGCTCTCATCATAATGACGAGAACTTGGAGCTTTTGGCAGGATTCATGGGACAGCTGATTGCTGTGAAAAACTTCCTGTTCTTATGGCTCATATACAGGAGTGATGAAAAAGAAAAAAAACTACGGTCTATAATGACAGTAGACCTTCCATGACCTTCCATTGCAACTACCTAAGTGGTCTAATAGTATTCCAAATTTAGAAAAAATTTGGATTCAAATAAACACTTCCTTGCCTTACTTGTAAGATATGGTCATAATGATGTAAATCCACAATATGAAATTCCTTCTCACCATGAGATCAAACAATTTGTAGGAAGAATGCAAAAAAATTATTATAACTTTACCTGATAAGCCTCCAAGTGTAACAGAGATGCTAACAGCTTGCAGTAAGCTCACCTCTCCAAAACATCTTACTAATGTGCAAGTCAATGCTTTTGGAAAGCAGATTGCAGATTCTTAAGAAAAGTTAGGAAACCATTGGGAGATATGTTGGGAAAGGCTTTGGGAGAAAATTGGGGACAAAAACTAGAAAAGCTTGAAACGCCCCTTGAAGCACAAAGAAACATTTTCTAAAAATCTGTTGGTACTGTACAGTTGGACTCTGATAAAAAGGCTTGTGGCTTTGCTTGTGGTAAAGCAGGACACATGAGAAGAGATTGTCCTACAACAACAGTCAAACCTAAACAACTATTTGCCCTCAGTGTAGGAAAGGGAAGCATCTTGCCAAGTACTGTGGTTCTCAATTTGACATGGATGGCAAAGCTTTGTCGTTAAACTCAAAAAAGAGCGCGGATTATCACCGCACCTCGACACAAGTAGTGACCTCCTTACAGTCAATTACCCAGTCAAATGGCATTGGTACCTCAGTCATTTATCCCTCAGTCAACCATCCCTGAAATAGTCCCAGGTCAATATCCTCACGTACAAGGTTTGAATTGGCCCCCTCAAAAATTGATACACCTTTTAAATAATTTTTGATATGAAAGTATTCCTACTGGAATTATCAGGTTTTTTCAGCAAAGACAAGAGCTTTTGACTCTAGGCAGAGCTAGCACCAAAATTTTCAGACTTTCAGTCCTTCCAAAGGTTGTTTCAATAGATTTTAACACTAAGCTAATATATTTACTCTTGCATTTAATGGTCCTATGGTGACTCCACCAAAAACACCTATAGGTATTGCATTTCTTCTACCCATGAATACAGCCAAGCAAAACAACTTTCCAGAGAATTCAATGCTGTCTGTGCCATTTGGAAGCTCAGGTCCTGAGGTCTTTTGGGTGCAATTTTTGGACCGCAAGCAAGCAAAATTGACTTGCTGCCTGACTCACTGTGGTAGAACAATTTACATTACAGGCTTGCCAAATACTGGTGCAGATGTCACTGTATTCTCTCACATGTTTTGTCCCAGAGATTGGGATTTAGTAGCTCCTGCAAGTTCCGTCACCGGGACTGGAGGTGCTACCGTGTGTTGGCAAAGTGCATCCATGATTAACATTACAGGTCCTGAAGTAGAGACAGCAATGGTGCGTCCTTTTCTTGTTCAGAAGCTTCTCACCGTCTGGGGGAGAAACGTCCTGTCCCAATGGGGAGTAGAACTGGAGGTGGGCCTGTGATGGAAACCATGTCAAAACCTGCCACTTGAAAGCTGAACTGGAAAACTGATCCTCCTATATGGATTGATCAATGGCATTTACAAACAAAATATAAAATAGCCTTAAATGATTGGTAAAGGAGCAATTACAAGATGGTCACATCACACCCACAAAGAGTCCCTGGAATTCACCAGTATTCGTCATCCACAGGAAGGCATTGGACTCCTGGAGGTTGTTTCATGACATGAAGATCAATGTAGTGACTGAAGACATGAGATCTCTTCAACCTGGACTTCCTTCTTTATCAATGATCCCAAAACACTGGCCTCTCATTGTCATTCATTTAAAGGATTGTTTTTTCCACATCCCACTTCATCCCAATGATGCTCCAAGATTTGCATTTTCAGTTCCAGTCATCAATCAAAGAGAACCCATGCAGAGATAGCACTGGAAAACGTTGCCTCTAAAAATGAAGAATTCGCCTATAATCTGACAATATGTGTCGCACAAGTTTTGTCTCTTGCTCGACAGAAGTATCCAAGATCCGCGTTTTCACACTACAGGGATGATTTGCTCATCGCTGCTCCAATGAAGCCAGAGATGGAGGAAGCTTGTCCTAGTGTTGTTACTGAAATCCAAAATGCTGGACTTAAAATTTCCATACCCAAA
Organism: Melozone crissalis; assembly: GCF_028551555.1. NCBI lineage: Eukaryota > Metazoa > Chordata > Aves > Passeriformes > Passerellidae > Melozone > Melozone crissalis. The sequence goes on along the minus strand of NW_026535783.1, from coordinate 11,309,433 downwards.
ATTCAAGAAGTTCCAACTTGGAACTATCTGGGATGGAAGATGACTGAAAAAACAATTACACTGCAGAAGATAAAGCTCTAGACCTGTGTCAACATCCTGAACAATTACAACAGCTTCTAGAAGACGTCAGTTGGGTCCGACCTGTTTTGGGAATCACGGACGATGAATTGGGTCCACTTTTTAATTTGTTGAGACGAAGCTGCGCCATCGACTCTCCTGAACTCTAATACCTGAAGCTCGTGCAGCGCATGACAAGGTCATGGAGGCTCTCCAAAGACAACAAGCTCATTGCTGTATTCCAGAAAAGCCATTCTTTTCTGCAATTTTAGGAGGAAAGATGCAACTTTGTTCTGCCATTTTTCAATCAGACCCTTCTGAGAGAGATCCTTTGTTGAGAATAGAATGGGGTTTTCTTCCCTCAAGGTTTCCAAAGACTATTTTTACAGTCTTAGAGAGGATAACAAAAATTCTGATTAAGGCCAGAACAAGGTTATTAAGTTTAGCAGGTGAAGAATTTGCAGTTCTCTATTTACCACTGAGAAAAAGTATCTTGATTGGGCAATGCAAAATTCTGCAAATTCTGATGATTTGCATCGAGAGTTATTAAATTTTGCAGATATTGCTTCTGTTCATTACCCGGCTCACAAATTATTGCAGGCAAAATTCAGTTTTAGAGAGAAACCTTTGTTAAGTAAAGAACCTTTAAACACAATAACTCTCTTCACTGATGGGATCTGGCAGAAGTCACAAATCAGTCATTACTTGGTTGAACCAAACCAAGTTCCCAACTAAAACTTGGGAATCAGATATTCAAATAGTAGAGGGATCTGCTCAGATGGTTGAGCTTGCTGCTGTGGTTCAGGCTTCTCAGTTCTTCCCACAACCTTTTAATTTATTCACACATTCTGCCTTTGTTGCTAATGTGGTTAAAAGAATAGAAGGATCAGTTCTAAAGAATCCTAGTAATGACACTTGGTATCATTGGCTTTCAAGGCGTTTTACAACTTTACAATAACAAACTAATCCACAGTTTGTTTCTCACATTAGTGCTCATTCTTCGCTTCCTGGATTTTTAGTGGAAGGAAACGCGAGAGCGGACAAACTGACAGTGCTTATTTCAAACACTTTGCCAAACATTTTGGAACAAGCAAAACTGAGTTACGCCTTTTTTCACCAAAACACACAAGCACTTGTGTGAATGTTTCAAATTTCAAAAAGTCAAGGTAAAGCTATCATTAGTACTAGCCCTGACTGTCAGCTTGTGCAGCCTCCTTTTTCTAGAAAGAGTTGTTCAACCCACGGGGTTTGCAAAGCCTGCACTTATGGCAAATGGATGTCACTAAATAGCCTTCCTTTGGTAAATTTACCAATACTCATGTTTCAGTGGACACATTCTCTGGTGGAGTTTTTGCTTCTCTTCACACAGGGGAAGCAGGTAATCATGCCTGTCAACATTTTTAGCAGACCTTTTGCTTCACTGGGTGTGCCCCAAGAAGAAAAAACTGACAATGATCCCACATATGTTTCTCAAAAATTGGCCACATTTTTAAAGATTGGGGTGTTCGTCATATCCTTGGTATTCCACATTCTCCCACAACCAAGCAGTTGCTGAGAGGACACATCAGACATTAAAACGCATTCTTGATCAAGTGAGGGGGGAGTGGAGGTCACACCACAGATGAGGTTAAACAAAGCTTTGCATGTTTTAATTTCTTAAACACCTGTGTTGCAGAACCTGATCCACCGATTTCTAGGCATTTTTACAATAACACACAGGCAAAACTGAAAGGAAATCCCCCTGTTTTAATTAGATAGCCTGGGACAGCACCAATTGAAGGTCCTTTCTGATTAATCACTTTGGACAAAGGGTTTGCTTCTGTCTCTACAGATGCAGGAATTAAGTGGGTCCCAGCAAAAAACGTCAAACCATATCGCACCCCAGGACAGTTGACGAGCTCAAGACCGTAGAAGCAAGTACGCAGACGTGAGCCAAACAGAGGGATCACGGGTCACACCTGACGTTCCTTGTGCATCGGTGGAACCTGCAAACTCTGATTTTATGTGGTTTATAAATGTGTCACTTGTTGGTTTCATAGAGCTCTATTGGAGAAAGCGTAGGTTTTCTTTGGGTAATTTTTATTAAAGGTCAAAAGTAATGTTTTTGAATTGAGAAGGATATGGGAGGAGCTTTAGCCAACAATTAGCTCACAAAAAGGATGCTGCAAAATCAAATGTTACTACCATGTCAGTTTTGATTGCTTCTCATAGTGCAGAGTTTTAGTCGATTTGTAGTGTAGATTTGTCTGTGGAACAACCAAAACCAAATGTCTGGGTGACCTTAGCCAAGGCAGCAGGCTCGGATACCATGTGTTTGTCTAATTCGGAACAGAAAAGCCTTTCTCAACCTGACTAGTCAGTGTGCCAGTAAAGAATTTGCCCTTGGTCAAAAAGCAATTCAATAGTAAGCCTGATAAAGTTGACAATGGGAGGAGCCCTGTATAGGCTTGTAACATCTGGGGAAAAGAATTTCCCAAAGCAGTACCTGAAACCCCAAGAATTAGAAATCCTTGGTCCTTTAACAATGGATTTTTGCCTTACATTTACAGCTAATGATTGGCAAGAAAGTGATCCTCCAAAGTACAATGTTACTCCCCATTATTTTGAAAACAAAACCTCAAGGTTTTGGTGTAATTATTAAGAATGTAGGGAGGTGCTTTCTAAAGCTGACCAATATCCACAACAATTACCAAAAGGATGTTGGTTCACCTGTGTAGATAGGCCCTGGCAGGGCATCCCATCATGCCCTGAAGGTGGCCCATGTAGCAATGGGATGCTCACTGTAATTGCGCTTACTGCCAAAGCGGTCATTAGGAAAAAGCAAAGGGGAACAAGATCTGGTCGTCATTATCGTGAATACTGTAGAAGTGATTTCACGCCTTGGAAGGCTGCGAAAAGGGTTTCAGCAGGTTTGTTTTTACCCCAGCTGGCTTCAGCAATGGCATTGAAACAATTAGATCGGGTTGCATGTTGGCTGAGTAAACAAACTAATGGCACATCCACTGCAATCAGTGACATGTTGACCGATGTTAATAGTGTTAGACATGCAACCCTTCCAAACAGAGCAGCAATTGATTTTCTTTTACTGGCACAAGGACATGGTTGTGTGGAATTTGAAGGATTGTGTTGTATGAACCAGTCTGATCACTCTGAATCCATCCTCAAAAGCATACAAAAGCTGAAGGATTTTACAGCTCCAAAAAAAGAAGATGGTGGGTCATGGTTAAATGATTTGTTCCAAGGATGGAGCTTTGCACCTTGGCTAAGGGGACCTTGTAGCATAGGTCTCCATATGTTGGGTGTTTTGGCAGTGATACTGGTAGTAATACCTTGCATACGTCGGTGTGTATGACAAATGATGGACAAAACGATCAAAGAAGTTTTTATCCCACAAGAGAGAGAGGTAGGAAATGGATTCACAGAGGATTCTCAAAATCTCACACAGATGGTGGATGAAGGTATAGACGTGGAGGAAGGTTTTGAATTAGGACCTTAGAACAGGTGAGACTTTTTTGGAACAAACACTTGTAATTGCTATCAGACATGACTTTTGCCCTTTGAACTGACTGGACTTTCACAGCATTAAAATTGCTGTGTTGGAATACAGCAAGGCTTAATGCGAGCAAAAAGGATGCTTTAAGCAAGTAAGAAGCAGGTATGCTGCAGTAAAGCTATGAAATGCAAGGTAGGTAATAAACAACACGGTTACAAAGGCTTCTATTTACCCGAACCGTGAGGGGGAATTCTGTGAATCCTTCAAATCAGAGGGTTCTGGGAAAGCTGCAAAAGTCACATCTCAGAGAAAGCTGAACTTTGGTTAGAGCTAAGCGGTAGATTTGTCAGCAGAAAAGTTATACAAGAAGTAGAAAAGTAAGGACAAATAGAACAATGGTTTGTGTCTATTACTGTAGAATCCAGGACATCCATATGTCTGAGATGTAACACAACAGAACTCCCTTTGGTCATCAGCAAACAGCTTCGTTTATTGCCTGCAGCACCCACAGCCCATTTAGCCCATTCCAAACTCCCAGGACGAGACATCTCATTGGTCTATCTCTGTGCCCCCAGACTCTGAACCAATGCAATGTCTGCATCTTAGGAGAGCTCCCATTGCCTGGGAACTTCTGTCAGTCAGTCCAGAGGCTGCTCCGTGGAGCTGAATTGGGCTGCTCATTCTAACTTGATTGATACTGGCGCACCAGTGTATTAACGCTTGGCTGGAATGACTCCCTGAGCTACAGAAAAGTATCTCTAGCAAGATATTAGGAACTTCTAAGCCTAATAATTGTTTTATTTGCCCAATTATCCCATCAAAAAAAAAAAAAACCAAACAATATTTAAGGTAGCAGTAATTTTAATTGAATAGTTTAGAAAATATATAAATAAGGGATATTTTGGTTCAAATAATAGCACATAAGCAAAAGACACCACGGGGTACGGAAGGCAGAGTTCTTGACCCTTGCCACTTCATGTACTAGCTTGCCAAGTGAAAATCACCCCTTATATACCATATGTCAATACCATCTCCTCCTATTTTCGGTTCATCACATTTCTGTCTCCGCCTTCCTCACTACCTTTACCACACATGCGCCACCACTCGGTTCGGTGGTCGCACAAGTCTTCGGGGGTCGTCACTGATGAAGGCCCTATAGTCTTCTTCGTTGTCCTTTAATTCACCTTTGGGTTACACATGTGCATCAAGCCAGTATATAGCCAGTACAGCCAATGTAAGCCAAGACTAACGTATCATTCCATCTACATATCAAGGCAATAAATCGCTTAGAATTAGCATTTGTTGGGACCGAACCAGGTTCTTGCTCATTTTTAGCACCTGTATCTTCAGCTTCTTTCCTGTGGTCCTTGAGAACAGCTGCTGGGAAGGGGGGTGGAGCCCCTCCTCTCCCTCTCTTCTTTGGCATTACAACTTTTTAACTATTTATTATTCTCAAATATTAATTACTCTATCAATATCAATTACTGTTTCAAATTTTATCAGCACGAATGATACCTATTTATCACAATAATGGAGCTCTGTGCATTGTGTTTTAAGGCTTACAAGCAGGTATAGTGTTTGAAAGAAGCAAGCAGTGTTTTAACAAAAGCTACGTGTGCTTATAGTGGTTGCACAGAACTACTGTCAATATGCTTTTGCTTTGTGTGAGTGGTCAAAAAACTTTTCAAGTAAGTTGTGCCATTAAGTTCATTGCCTCCAGCCAGGGATGTGAGCTGCTGGCATCTTCCCACTGTAACAACCATGTCATGAGACTGATGCTGGAAAACAAACAGCTCGAGGCGCGTTCCTCAGCAGTCCCGTCCGTTTCGTGATTCGTACAGAGACCCGCGGCCAGCAATACTCAGCTGAGGACCAGAAGAGACCGGAATAGCCCGGGCACTGCAGCTTCACTGCAAGGCATCCGGCAGCCTTGAGGGTACAAAGCGAGCACAGGTCGCAGCTCCTCGTGTCCGGAGCGAGCCCGGAGCAGCTCTCCCAGGCCGCAGCCCCTCCCAGGCCCAGCTCCGGGAGCAGCCGGGGCCGCTCCGCCTGCGCGGGGCCGCTGCCGGGGCGCTGTGGCGGCTCCTCCCGCGGGGCGGAGCTGAGGCGGCCCCGGCGGCCCCGGCGCGGCCCCGCTGCGCTCCGAGCGCGGCCCCGGAGCGGCCCGGCCGAGGCGGCGAGGGACGGGCGGCGAGGGGCCGGGGGCATGGGGCGCTCCGCGAACGGGCGGACATCCCGGCAGAGGGGAGAGAGACGTGGCAGAGGGAGGAGTGAGCGGGAGAGGGGAGAGATGCTGGGAGGAGGGGGAAAATCCCAGGAGAGCGGGACGAGCCCGGGAGTAGGGGAGATCACGGGACGGGGGCGGGGGTGAGATCCGTGGCAAAGGGTGGGTAGCCTTCCAAGAGGGTAGAGGCGGGGAAACAGGAAAGAGCCCTGGGAGAGGGGGGAGATCCTGGAAGAGGGAGGAGTAATCGGGAGAAGGGCAGATCCAGGGAGACGAATAAAAGCACTGGCTACAGCCCGGGAAAGAAGGGAGCTTGGGACAAAGGGTAGCTCGGGACTGGGGAAAAGCCGAGATAGGAGGGAGAACCCAGGAGACAGGGGACAACCTGTGAACGAGAGGAGATCCGGAGTAGAGTGGAGAGGGCCTGGGAAAGCGGGGAAAGACATGAGAGAAGAGAGCCCGGTGGGGGGAGTCCAGGAGCGGAGGCTCCTGCAGGCGGACTGGGAACTCGGAGAGCCCGGAATCACGGAGTCCTGCAGCCGGGCCGAGAACGGGCGCGGGTCAGTGCGGTTCGGGAGAGCGCGGCTGCGGGTCTGGCTCCGGAGGCGGAGGCGCGTGGAAAGCGCTGCTCGGCAGCCCCGGCGGCGCTGAGAGCACAGCCCTGCCCGGGGAGGCAGCGCCACGGGCGCCGCTCGGCTTCCCAGCCCGGCCACGGCACCGCTCGGCTTCGCCGCCGGATCCGCGGCAGCTCGGAGCATCGCTCCCTGCCCGGGCCCGAGGCTCACCTGCGCCAAGTGCACCAGAGCATCGCCTCTGCCTTGACAACCCAGAGCAAGCAGTGCCCGGCAGGGACTGCAGATCCCCATTGGTGGCAGAGAAAGAAGAGCAAGGAATCTTCCATGGGAGAACCTAGGCAATAGGATGGGGTGTCAGTGTCCAATGTGTTCAGATGCACTCACAATGGTACTATTGCTCTTGCCTCAGAACATGTAAAAGAAGTGGGCAGGCACAAATCAGCAGCTGGTTGCAATATCCAGGGATCAGTTATCAGAAGAAAATGCTACGCAACTGCTGGAATGCTTAATGGATGACTGATTACCCTTTGCCAAGTAATCTGGACTTGTTATGGGCAGCATACTTATGTCTCAAAAATAACTCTAGAGATATTCTGAAGAAAATTTTGAAGAAAGGCTCATACACCCACATTTTATGCAGTTGCTGTGGGTTTGATAAATGAAATCTGCTTTAATGTGTTGATGTTCCTAAAGATATGTAGGGGTTTTTTTTCACACATGCATGCTAAATTTGAGAATCTAAGGTAAGGTCTTTTTATAGGGGATATGGAAGAGACAGGTCTTCAGCTAGCAATATGTCAGTGAGAGACAGCTGAGCGATGATTACTGAGAAGAAGAACAGCCCTGCAATAGAGGTGTGAGCTTCATTGCACAGCGCTTGCTGTGGGCCAGAGAGCACAAAGCAGGCTGGCCTGGTAGGCCTGAATATTTCTGCCAAACACTCTGCATCTCACACCTTTGCTCGGGCTCAGTGCAGAAATGCAGGACTGCAGGCGCTTCCTCCCAGAGCTGCGTGAGGCGCTGGCTCCTGCAGATGGGCCCTGCCAAGCTGTCCCTGCCTCACGCTGGCCTCGCTTCCCCTGGCACAAGAGCCGGGCCTGAAGGAGGCTGCCCTGTGCTCCAGCCTGCCGAGCAGCCCGGCTCCCTGCCCCGGTGCCCAGAGTGCTGCACACACTGCTGACCTTTGCCAGGAGTTGCAGGGCAGCCGGCAGAAGAGGAGGAATCCTCAGGCAGCCCAGCGGCCCTCGGCTGCCCTTGGCCTTTCTCTGCTGCTAGGCACACTCCAGACGGCCAATGCCTCCAGGCTGGGCTGTGGCCAGCATGGCTGCGCTTCCCCTCGGCAGCTGCCAGCTGCCACCTGGGCTCTGAGAGCAGAGGATTCACCTACTGCCAGGAACAGGCACCCAGGGCCTGGCTACTGCCTCTTGCAGCTCCAAGGGCCTCCTTCCAGCCTGCCTCTGCCGGGGCTCAGCCTGCTCCGGCCTCTGCCGGGGCTCTGCTGGGGCTCCACCCCAGGCAAGGCCGGGCCCACTCTCACCTCCCAGGCGCTGACAGCTCTGCACCACAGGAGACCTTCCTGAGCACCCTCTCTAATCTTTCTGCTTTCTCACTTGAGCAAGGCTCTCCTCCAGCCAAAGAGATTATTGCATTTTGGGATACAAATCCAAGTGGTAGGAGCCCCAATGTTCTCCAGTCACAGCTGAAGGCCTGCATCTGCACAGGGTGTTTCGGCTGCCTCATTCTTCTTTTGGTTTTGCCTTCAAATGCCATTGCCCTTTCTGCCTCAAATAGAAATACCAAAGCTGGCAAAAAACAGACCAGTGGGGGAGATTCCAAAGGCAGTGTTCTCAGGAGAGGATGAATGAAGAACATCCTTCTTCCCCACTTGCACACCATGCCAAAGACACCGCGTCACTTTCCACCTTTAAGAAACAACAGACAATTCAGAAGCAATTCTTGAGCGTATTCGCAGAGTGAGAAGGAAGGGAATCTTCAAGGTGAGTTGTGGTTTCAGAAACTGTATTCATTTCCAATCCTACTCTGCAGTCCTATTAGACAATCCTACTCTAACCCTTACCTTAACCCTAGTCCTAATCCCAATCCCAATTCTTATCCTAATCCTACTACTAATCCTAATCCTAATCCTAATCTACAATCATGCTGTAAACTGGTTGACGAATAAATGGTCTTGATGTGATTGTCACATTGTTGTCTCTCTCCTCTTCTTCACTGAAACAATCAGCGGCACCAGGCTGGACGCAGGCTCAGCAAATGTTACAAATGGGTGCTGCCGAAAGGGAAAAAAAACAAATCAACAAAAAATAATGGACCATGACTTTCCAAGCTCAGTGCTTCACAGGATTCCTCTGGCCTATAGAAGGATGCAGGAAGAGGACCAATGGGACCATCTACACCTCCATCTTTATGTGCCGGACTTTGCAATCACAGGCAAATGTGGCCCAGAATCCCACTCATCCATTTATCCAGGTGTCTTCATCTTGCTAGGATTTTTGCCCTGCCAGTGCTTTAGAAACGGTGCTTTCTGTCCTTGGAGTTTCTTCTTTTCAGGAATTTCTAAAGCCTCACACTGGTCCCTCTCTTTGAAAGACAGGCACTGTGCTGATTCCCACAGGGAGACAGAGCAGTGTCTACCTTTCCATGCCCTGCCCCTCGTTTGCTGGATGGCTCCTTCCTTCCCAGCAGGGCCAGCTCAGTGGCACTGGGCCCTGCAGTTCCCTCTCTGCCACACAACCCGGCAGTAACCCTGGCACAGTTCCCGTCTGCTTGAGCGTGCCAGGCAGCAGATGGGGCTGGGACAAGTCCCTCCCAGCTGTCCCTGTTTGCGTGGCAGAAACCTCTAAGGGTGGGCTGTGGGGCGCAAACCAGGGCCCCTCAGAGACTCACAGTGAGCCCCCCACAGAACCTCCTGCCCACGGCCAAATCTCTGACCCCTAGGCTGGGACTGGCTTCCTTGGGTTCCTGCACCACCATTTCATGTCTCTGTACCCTGCATTGCTCTACTTCAATTCTTTTGCCATTAGATAAAATTGAACACTCCACCAAATGACAAAAGAGGGCGACCGAAAGAGCCAGAGGAGCTCCCTGACTCAGGAAATGCAGAGAGAGGTGGAGTTACTCAGTTTTGTGAAGAACAGGCCCCAGGGAGAATTTATTGCCACTTTCCAAGACTTCAGAGTGGCTTTGAAGAAAGTGAGGGACATCTTTTATAACAGGGCCAGTTACAATAGGATGTGGGTGAATATTTTTAAACACAAATAGGATCTAATCAGAACTTGTTTACTCAGAGCATGGTGCCACCCTGACACAGGTTGCCCCAAGAGCTTGTGGGTGCCCCATCCCTGCAAGCATTCCGGCTCCAGTGGGAAAGGGCTCTGAGCAACCAGATCTCTTTAAAGATGTCCCTGCTCATTGCAGGACACTTGCACCAGAGGACCTTTACAGGGCCCTGCCAGCCCAGCCCAGTCTAGGATTCCTCACCATTTTCATTTGAAGAGCACCAAGAATGGAGGTGAGGAGGAAGGGGGCTCATGTGATGCCTTGGACTTGAGTGGAGGAGGAGCCCATCCCTCTGAGCCTGTTTCACCTGCAGCCCCTTCACATTTTACCTGCAGGAGCTCCCTGGCAGACCAGCGCTGCTCCTCGTCTCTCTGCAGGCAGCAGCTCAGGAAGTCACGCAGGCAAGGCGAGAGTCGGTTGGGCTGCTGCAGCCGTGGGGTCCCTACTGTGGCTATCAGTTGTGTAGCCTGGAGGAAAAGGAGACACCAGGCTCCACTTGCTGCTTTCACATCTCTAAGTGCTCTCCCACCTCCCTTAGTTTAACCTCTGTTCTTCAGTGGCAGTTTCTGCCCTGGCAGAGACCCAGAGATGATTTTCCTTTACCAACCAAACACCCAAACCCTGATGCAGCCACAGCTTTTCCACCATCCCGAAGATCTTGCCTTGGCAGCTGATTTCATTGGCTGACCTAGTTAGTGGGAACTACATCAGCAAAAGCACATTTGCTTCCCTAAGGATTCACACCAGCTTGAGAGGCTTTTTGGAAGAGGGACTGTGCTATACAAACTAATTTCAAGGGTTAGTACATGAAAGGCATGTCTGCAGTGCTTGTTGGTCCTTTCAGCGCACATGCCCAAGAACAAAACTCATCATACTTTTTGTGCTTTTCTTGAAAACAATGGTCATTGGAAGGAAAGAAAGGGAATCCATCAATTAATCCCCAGGTAAGAAAATCAACATTTGCAATCTCATCTTCAACAGAGACACATTTAGATGCCTGCACAAATGTATTGGGATGAAAATTCCTGCTTGGGCACAAAGGAGCCACCTGCAGCTCTGTCTCTCAGCAGTCTGAAAATTGCAGCTTCCCATTTTGCAGCAAAAGAAAAATTGTCATGGTCAGAAGAAGGAGAGGTGCCATCCCTATGGCCACCCTCTGCTCACTTGGCTGCTCAAGTCAATGCATTAATGGTAGGCCCATGCCAGAAAGAGCCAGGAAACAAAGGGGAGGCTTTGGCAGGCTGTCCGCATCACCAGGCTCTGGCTTGGTGACACAGAGAATGTGCCTTTGGCTAGGAGAGAAACACGGTGACTGAGTGTTTCAGCAGCACTGTACAAGAAGCAGAAGAGACTCAGTGGTCTTTACACTCTCATGCCCAGGTTTCAGGCATGTTTCCCAGTGAGAAGAAACTGTACAGGGAGTTAGGCTCATCTCTAAAGACCACAGTTTTAGAAACTTTGTTGGGTTTGTGTTGCCTTCCTTCCTTTCTGGAAAGATAACAGCAGTTGTCAGATGCTTCTTTTCTGCTATTAAGGCCATCTCCACAGCCAAAGGACTGGAAGCACTTAAAAGGCAAAGGAAAGTGTTGCCTGAGAATAGAGTTTGTTTGGAGTTTGTTTGCATGTGGTAAGGCTTGAGTTCCCCCACTGCTGCAACCACAACTACAGCAGATGCTGATGTGTTGCAGGCACATTTTTAGGAGGGGTCCTTGGTGGAAGTAGTTCAGGCAGATGGCAATGGGCTTTTGTCCAATGGCACGCAGGACAAGGGACAGGTGAGAAAGAGAGTGGGATCAGTGAGTATTTGCTCCTTACCGTGATGGGACTTTGGTTCCAGTAGGGAGGTTCTTGCTCTATCATTTCAATCCCCACAATTCCAAAAGACCATATGTCCACTTTGGGACCATATGGTTGACCTGTCAGCACTTCGGGCGCCAGCCACCAAGGAGTCCCGACTACCGAGCACCGTCTGCTCTGCTGAGGGCTGAGCTGAGTAGAGAGGCCAAAATCACCTGAGGAGAAAGCAAAACACTGTTTCTATTTGAATTCTGTGCAATTAGGAAAGCAAGCCAAAGAATTCCCCAGTAGAAGTGTTTGAAAATGTGCTGTTGAATCTCCTGGCATTGGCGACTTTTAAACGCCCCCCATTTTTTACACTGTCTCCAGTAGTGTCTTTTGTTCTTTGGAAGCTTTAGACTTGTAACTCCCTCCCTCGGGAAGGGACACACACAGAGCAAGGCCACTCTTGACTGCTTGTTCCTTCTCCTATCTCTGTGCACGTTGCAACTGTGCCCTCAGCTCACAGCGGGTGTCCCTGCGCTGCCACCAGCACCATTTTTGGGGAGCTGGCTGTCACTCCAAGCAGCCCCACCCCCACATCCCTGGAATGCTGCTCCTGACCAAGAATACACTGACCCAGCTTGACAGAACCATCGGTTTTGAGAAGGATGTTATCACTCTTCACATCTCTGTGGATCACATGGTTTGTGTGAAGAAAACACAGTCCTTGCAGGCACTGAGAGAGAAAACAGAAAGAGGAGGGCAAAAATGAGTGATGTGATTTCATCCCACAAGAAAGGCAACAAAGAATCCAAAAGATTCCCTCTCCAGGGGAATGGGCAGTAATGGCAGAACACAGTGCCACTGAGAGGAAGAGCTTGCTGCTCCAACACTTGCAGAGCAGGACCTTTCTGAGGAAAGGCATGTCAACTTCTGAAAGAGCAACAGCACCTGCTGTTGTAGATTGTTCCCTGCAAACCAGCCAGGATGACTGCTGCTGCAGTGCATGTGCTCAGAAGCAAAGAGCCTTTTGGCTGCACTCCTGTCCTTGTATGCTGAGGCCTGAGAGAAACGAGTCTCTCTTTTTTCTTTGCTGATCATTTCAAATCAAGCCACCAACACCTTTGCTTTCACAGGCAAGGAATGCAGTGAAGACAGACTCCAGGCAAACATTTAGACAGGCAAGGTGGAGAACAGCAAATAAAACGACATGAGCCAGAGCAAGAATACAACAGCAGGAGAGAAGAGTACTGGCACCGAGTACAGGGAGTGCAGGGGCACTGGCAGGCCTTTCACTTGAGATGCTTTTACTTGCCCATAGCATAGCAGCAACACAGAACCAAAGCTTGGCACAGGAAATCACTGCAGGTCTGAGCCCCTGTTTCCCAGACAATCCTGCCCAAGCCCTCGGAAACACAGATGGGATTGCTGACCTCCCGACTGATGGCTGCTGCCTCATCTTCATACAGGGAGGTCGTGCTGAGGATATCGTTCAGGGTGCCTCCGTCCATGTACTCCAGCACCAGCCAGAGTTCCTCACCCACAAGGTAGCTGAAAGAAGGAAACAAGGCCCTGGAGATGAGCATGCATGGCTACGTTGATTTTTGCTTCCAGGTTTCTTATTTCCAGATGCCTTTGTGACAAGGACACAATCATAGCAACAGACATTCCCTCTTGGCTGTGCATTGTTTGCAAGCTGTGCAGTCTCAAGGAGACAGGCACCGCTGTGAAAAAGGAGATGTCTTAGATGGCTAACAAGTGAAAAATGCAGTTTAGAAACAGCCCAGATAAAAAACCTGTCAGGCATGGTGTTTCTGGAAAGAAGCACCTTGTCTTCCTGGCATGCCCTTCAATGGCAAAGAGTGGCAACAATCCAAGGGAAATCCATTTTAGGACGGTTCATCAGCACTTCAGAAACATGAAAAAATCAATCCTAAATAAATGTGGAGGCAGTAAACTTCGAGGCTGATGACTAAGGAAGATACAGCTGATCCAGGTATTGAAGAATTTTGGAATAATTTTCAAACTAGGTGTGCCAGGGAAGACTCATGCAGACAGGATGCACTCTCTTCTCATCCATTGGAGATGAGTAGAGAGATAGGAATAAATAAAAATTAACAGCTCTACTTTCTGCCACTGACCAAAGTGGGTTTTTAACCTCTCATGTTTGCTGTATGTAAATGCACACATGGGACAAGACCATAACCACTCACCTGTCTAAATAATTCACAACATTGGGACTCCTGTACCTCTTCATGATTTGGATTTCATTAACACTTCGTTCCATTCTCCTATGTCCTTGAATATCTATTTTCTTTATGGCCACCTAAAATGACATTGAAAATCAGTAACTTGAGCAGTTGGTGGCAAGAGACAACAACGCACCTGGAGGAAGTGATTTTGCAATGACACAGCTGAGCTGTGCCAAACTGCCTGGTGATTAGGCACTGCAGTAATTAGGAGCTGACATTCCAACAGCCCATTTCTCTGCTGCCTTGGGGGCCAGTTACAGGACACCTGGGGCCACTGACATTTTGCCTTGTCCACTTGGTAACAGTTGTGTCTCAACTATCACCCACAGACGTCTGACCACAATCTCTGCTGCTCTTTCTAGGATTCACAAAAAGTAATCAATGCCTTAATACTCTGTGGATAAACCTTGGGCTATGGGCAGGGCTTAGGGCTTTTAGGGCACCTTGCAGATCTCTCCCTATGTGCAGATGCCAAGTACAGCACTGCAGGTGGCTAAGGAACTACCAGTAACTTTCCGATGGATTTGCTGGCAGCCAGAATCGAGAATTCAGGACTGTGAAGCTGTAGCCCCAAAGAGCAGGGAGGTGCTCTAAGGCACCACCTTTGTTTTAGCAATGGAGAGCGAGTGAGCGCGTCCTTGTCTGAAAGGAAGCGCTGCCCTGCGTGCCTTCCTTCCGGCAGCTGAGGAGGACAAAGTGCCAAATGTATTTTGCAGGCTGGCACCAGTCTGTGCTTCTTGTGCCTTTTCAGCACGGTTCTACCCAAAGCTCCAGCCCCAGCTCACACCAGAGGGGAAAGCCCCTCAAGAGCAGCAGAGCCTGCAGGGGCTGTTGACATTTACCTCTCCTCCTGAGGCAGTGTCGAGTGCTTTAAACACCTCTCCAAAACTCCTAGAAACAAAAGAGAAGCAGAGAAAGGAGAAGCCATTTAGATCTTGCACTGAAAGCCAGCACACACAGGAGATCTGTGCTGTAAATGCCTAAAACCTGCAGGACACTGGAAGCATGGAGATGTCCTTGACAATGCCTTCTGAGCACACTTAGAAATTCTGATCAGCACTGACAATCTAAGCCCAGTGCCTGAACACATTTGCAGCTTGTCTGACTTCACGCCGGATACCTATTCCACCAGCAAAACACTTGATGCATAGTTATGTAAAATTAGCATTGCTTGGACTCACCCACTGCCAATATTTTCCAGTTCAATGTATTTGATGATGGGATTTTCCATCTTCACCATTCTCCCTGAGGGAAACAAAATGCAAGATGTTCACTTTAAAGCAGAGATCCCACCTTCTCGGAGATACATAAGGCAGCCCCACTGTCTGGGGCTCTGAGCCCTCGCTTGGTTAGCCAGCTCTGAGCTGGCTAATAACAACAGGGACAGGTGCTGGAACAACAAGAAAAGAACAGCACATCCACAGCACAAGTCTGCCTGGCACAGAGACTGATTTCTTGCATCCTTTGAAGTGAGAGACCTCTTGACAGCAGAGGAGTCTCCTCTCAGAGGAGACTGAGACCAGAAGAGAATACCTACCAAGGCAAGTAAGTTTGTCATCTAGAAACATTAAGGAGAGCTGGAACTAACAGTGCCTTTGTTTTCTTGGGAATAAAGACTGGAAGATTTAGAAAAGGTTTCCTACTTGCTAAGATTAAATGCACCTGGACATCCAGAATCAATTGCTCTGAACAGATGTCAAGTTGAGAACAGGAGGAATATTGCCAAGTGTTCCCATCTTTTCCACCTTGCAGCACTTTGCCAGAAGAATGCCTGGGCGTTTGTAAACCAGAGCAGCTCATGCTAGAACCAATCATGACGGGGCTTTCAGCATCAGGACCCGCATCCTTTATGAGCAGGCTGAGCTGGAAGACGCCCTTGTCCGTGCCCTGCGTGAAGAACCACGCCGCTTCTCTTCACCCTGACAGCGCGGATCAGTCGCTCCCATTGCACTCGCCCTCTCGGCACTGCACATGTCCCCATCTTCCCAACTCAGCACGGCAGGCACGGGCACAGAGGACAGCAGTGCTCCTCAGGCACCCCTGTGACACAGAGAGCTGCCCAGAGCAGATGCTGACCCTCTTGTGAGTCCAGGCCGTGCGAGGCAGAAGCCGGCCCAGAGAAGGGGCTGCAGCCTCAGGCAGCTCCGTGCTGCAGCAGCCGGGCAGCAGCGGGACCCTCCCAGCTAAGGGAGGCTCCAGCCTCTGCAGTCCCTCCAGCCCCCAGGGGCAGGGCAGCGACCACAACAAGGCTGGCAAAGCCCAAGCATGAGAACTGAAGGGCACTGATGGGAAGAAGCCAGAGTGAGCCTGAGCCCCGTACAAGCTTTTGCCCCCATTCAGGAGACAAAAGGATGGGCTTTGAGATCAGCCCCACCGAGGTGTGGATTAGTGCCCTTTTTGTCCCAACAGGTGATGGTAGACACAGAATCCACTGGGCTCTCTTCTCAACTCTACCAGGTCTTATCTGAGAGCACAGCACTGGCAGTTATTGCGGGGAAGAAGCAGATTCATTGGGTTGTGCTGCAGAATCACAAAGGGCTTGATTTGTCCTCCTGGAGACTGATCTGAGCAGGGATTCTACCAGTGGCTAGAACTAAGGCAGTCACAGCCATCTGCTGATGCAGGAACAATTCCTGCTTCTGCCTTCGGCAGAGAGGGAAGCCCAGGCAAACTCCAGCCAGTCTAAGCTGCCCTCAGAGGCAGCAGGAACACCCAGAGCTCTCTCTTGCTGCCTTGGAGCAATGCCAGCACTTCTGTGACACTGAAGTGAGGAGAACCCTTTGGTACAGCTCTGCTGACATGTGCACACAATACACTGTCCCTCAGGTAAGAAAGATAGCAGACGTACTGTGTTGCTCCAGGGAGTCACCCGCCATCTCCAGTTGCTGAGCAGCAGCTGGGTCAGCACGGGAGGTGAACCAAGTGCTCAGGCTCCACGTCTTCGGCTGGGGAGCAAAGGCTCCTTGGGACGGCTCTGCTGCAGCAGCTTCAGTGTCAGAGTTGGTGTAGATCTGAGAGAAGAAATGAGTTGATGTCAGGAAGGTGTGGCAGAGATTGCCCTGAAATGCAAGAGAGATTGCCATTTGAAATGCAAGCCCTTAGGAAGCTGCTGTCAGCCACATGCAGAGCTCTTCAACTGGATTGCTTTGGATGTCCACTTGTGAAACCAAATGCTCAAAACCAAAGGCTGGTTTTACTCAAGTTCATAGCCACTTTCTTCTTCTAAAGGATGACTGCAGCAACAACCGCTCCACTTCCTCCCAAAGACTCCTTTCCCCCTCCTAGGTCTGCAGATACATTTGCAGCTCCTCATTCTCATGTTCTACCTCCTGCCATGAAATTCTCTTTTTCTGCCCCTTCCTTGGGACGTGCTTATCCTGCAGCATCTCTGGATGGTACAGTTCCTGGGCCTCATGCCAGCTTTGGGGCTCTTGGTTGCCCGTCATTTGCTGGAACTCGCTGCAGGCTGCCAGGTAGGATGGCGACACTTCCACCTGAAGTCAAACAGAACAAAGCAGTCAGAGACTACAGCTTGTCCCTGTCAGCCAGGAGTCATTGGCTGGGAAGAAAGTAAAGGACGGGAGCAGATTCACAAGGGATACAGACAGCTTGTAGCTCGTATTCCAAATCTATGTGAATGACCATGTTCACCTGCAAAAACACCTCAAGAAACAAGGTCACCTGGAAGAAGCCAGCAGGAGTTCATTGGGATGACTGCTGGCTAAATGGCCAAGGGAGTAATGCCACTGTCTAGAGCATCAGCTGAGATTCAGCAGAGCAGGAAGTGTCCTTGAGAGCAGCTCTGACAGAGGCCTCATCAGGATGGCACTCAGAGGCAACACCCCACCCCCCTGCTGCTCTGCACTGCAAAGGCAAGGAGGGCAGAAACCACCCCTTGGGTGACTGCAGTGCCTATTGATATTTCACTCGCTTTTCTAGAGCCTTTTGCTCCTCAAGGAGGCAATTAATTTTCTCTTTGATGATTTTAATTTTTTTGTCTGGCCTCTTCTTCCTTGTCTTGATCCTAGCCTCAGTTTCCTGCAGCTGTGCCGGCACCTGTTTGTCCATGTTCTGTAAACAACAATGGAAAGGACTCTCTTTCATGAGTGGAGTGGCTGGCATTCTTTCATTCACCTGTTTTTGTTGACTGTCCCTCTGCATAGGGAGATTCTTCTCCTCTTGGATGTCTTCATTCCTTCTCTTCACTGCCATGTCACTCTGAGCTTCGGGCAGCTCTGCTTGTGGTTCTACCTGGATGTTCTGTGCACACAAATGCAGAGCAAGTGACTGGGAGCTGCCATCAGACTCAGCGTTTCCCTCTTTTAGCCTCAAAATCACATTGATTCAGCCACTTCTTTCTGCTTCCCTACCCACATCTGCTCCCAATGTAACCCTCCTGTCCCAGGGCTGATCTCTTCAGATTCCAAGGCTCTGTGCTTCTAGTGCCTGTGGGATTCCTGGCCTCCTCAGTCCCAAGAGCTGTTGTTTATGCCCTTCTTCCTACCCTTCCCTCTGTGCCCTGGCCAGTCAGGCTTACCTGGCCTTTCTCCTGTGGCACTTCCACCTGCTGCCCGAGCTGCTCTTCCTGCTCTCGGGCTGGGAACAGCTCTCCCTGAATCTGGCATGGTGTCTCTGATGAAGCACTCTGCTCCTGCTCTCTCTCTAGAAGCACCTGCACAGAAAGCAAGAGAAGATGGGTTTCAGCTTCCCATATGACCTTTATGGGCCAAGACTCAAAGACTGCTGGCTTCAAACGTTCTCAAAGCACTGGGCTGCTGCTCTGCTGGGTCATTCTCTGTTTGAGGGGAGGTACAGATTCCAAAGTGGCCCTGGCCCTACAATCAGGGGCCATCTGGGACTGAAGCTGCAAGAGCCTCTCAGGCAGCTGACAGGGAAGGTGTGGCATTTCTCAAGGGTCTGGTGAGGGCCTCCATCTGCTTGTGCCATGTCCTGTTTGTCTCTCCTGAAGGGATGCGTTTAGGTGAGCATTGCATCTTCCACTGCTTTGGAGCAGAGCCAGGAAGATTCAAATAGATAGATAAATAGACAGATCTTACTTTTATAATCTCTCTTTACTATACTGTGGGATTTACATCCTTTGAATGGAGAGAGATATAATTTTCTCTGCTAGGTATTTTTTAAGAGAAGGCAGTGAGAAACTTAGAGAAGAAGAGAAAACAATTATTATCTCTACTTGCTGTTCTTGTTGTTTAGTACATGAAGAATGTGTATAGTGATTGTTTACTGAAAGTGATTTGTTAATTGCATTTTAGGGATAGTTGTTTAGATTGATTAGCTAATTAGATAAAAGACTGTATGGAGACAGTCACTAGTTTTTCTTTAGTATCTTTTTAGTATAGTATTTCTTTACTATAGTTTTAACATAGTACTAGTGTATTATAACGTAGCTTAATGAAGCATTTGTTTAAACTTCTAATTCACAGAGTCAAAGCACATTTTTTGCCACGTGGGGGTCACCCTGAATCAATAATGTCCTTTCTGTCGCTACACACATCAACAGTCGGTAGCAGTGCCCCAATCAGAAGCCATCCTGAACTTGCTCTCCTGTTGCTTCAGTAACCCACACTCTTGGGGATTCTGGAGCATGTGGGTCCTTATGGAATGCAATCAGACTCAGAGCACTGCACTAAGAACAGCACTCTTTGTGCATCTGTGCTCGGGAAAGTTCTTCTCTTGCACTTGACCACACTGATGGTGCTAAAGTGGCTGGAATCAGAAATGCAGCCCAGCCCTTCCCACCTCCTCTAATCTCTGAGGGCCAGCTGGAATTTAAGCGGATTGATTTCCTGCTCAAGGCCCAAACACAGCACACACTGATTCCCTGGGCTGCCAAAAGACATGGGAGCCGTTGACTGGAAAATGATGGGCAAGCCCTACTGGCTGGTCTAGCACCAGAACAGCTCATTCTGCACCAACATCCCTGCCCCAAACTATGTGTTCTTGTGCAAAAATACTGCATTATCCAGAACTGCCTCCTTGAAAACTAAAATTCTAGGAGAATTTCTGCCAGTGCTGTAAAAGTGCAGGAAAGACTGAGACAAAGCTCCCTTGCTCCCTGGAGAAGGAGAAATTGCACCAGGGTTTTCTTTCTATCAAACAAACAAATAAACAAAATACGAAAGTGTTACTCACACCAGTGTCTAAAGCACTTGGATGCAGTGAGGGGATGTCTGGAAGGGAAACAGGCCTTGCGCTGAGCTTTGGATCTATGGATCTAAGGCAGCGATTTATGGAAGTCCACCTGAAGGTGCCTCATAAGCCCCCCCATTGTCCAGGCTAAAGCTCCCTCAGCACCTCCTCCCTGGCCTTGTGCTGCACCCCCTTGCCCAGCTCCCCTGTCCTTCTGTGCACACGCTGCAGCCCCTCCATGACTTTCTGCTCCCCAGGGCCCACAAGTGCACACAGCACTCCAGCTGTGGCCGCAGCGCTGCCCAGCACAGGGCCACGCTCACTGCCCTGCTCCTGCTGCCCCACTGCTGCTGGCACAGCCACCATGCCCTTGGCCTTCTTGGCCCCCTGGCCACACGCTGCCTCATATTCAGCTGCTCAAGGCCGCCAGCCCATAATCCTTTTGGCCCACACAGCTCCCCAGCCACAAAGGTGCCTATTTGACTTCAGATACAGCAGGCACCATTGCAAGATGGCCTTCCTGTTCTAACACCTCATGTTCCAAATAGATATCAGCCACTGCCCCTTCTCACCAGTGAGGGCTCCTTGCTGAGCTCCACGTGGTCTCTGAGCTCCAGGTGCAGCCTGTCCCCGCACTCGCTCAGCAGGTGCCTGGACACAACCGACAGGGCGCTGGCACCGTGCTTGCTCAAGTGCAGACCCTGCAGGGCCGTCACAGCCTCCGGCCTGCCCTCAGCCACTGCCCTGAGAGAGTCTGCTGCACGCTCCAGGGAGGCTGAGGTGACATCAGCCCCTGCCTGCAGCTCGGCCGTGCCCTCAGTTGTTGCGGCGCTGGTGTTTCTGCGCCTAAGGCCCAGGAACCTCCGCAGTATCTGCAACAGAAAGAAGGGCAGGAAGAGGGGAACGTTCCATGGTCTGCTCCAAGCACGGCACTGGGCCACGCAGTGCCAGAAGGCCCAGCCCAGGTGGGGATGGCCACAGATACCTGCGCTGGTCTGTGGAAGCAGCCGCGAGTGGGGTCCCGCTCCAGTGTCCCATCCTTGCCCGCATCTGGCAAAGAGCAAATGCAGCCAGAGATGAGGGGCTGCGGGAGAGGCCGGAGAACATGGCCTAGCCCGGCATGGCCCAGGCAGGGACAACCCCCGGGTGCCAAGGGAACAGAGCACGGCCAGCAGGGGCAGCCCCAGCCCCTCTTACATCCTATCTGTGGGAACATCCATAGGGGCAGGGATGGGATGGGGCAAGAGCGGCCACAAGCACCAGTCCTGCGGCCTGACTCTGCCACTCACCGGCCTGCACTGGCTGCAACTTCTCCGGCTCTGCAGGCAGCTGCGCTGGGGAGGCTGCAGGCCCTTTCTTTTTCTTGCCCCGAAGCACCCTGAAGAGCCTGAGCACTCTGCCTGCCATCCCACTTTTTGGCCTCTAGGAGACCTTTGAGGCAGATGCCTGGGAAAAGCTGTGATTAAGGAAGTCCCGCACTCTGGCCACAAGGCCAGCCGCAGGAGAAATGGCTTGGAAACGCTGTGGGTCAGTGACCAAAGAGCTGGCTGTGTGGGGCTCCTCACAGCACAGCTCTGCCACGTCCTCTCCTCTCACGTGCACCGAGCACTGTGGAGTTGCTCCGTCACCGCCAGCGGCCACTTCACCATGTGTCACAAAGGGCCCTGTTCCATTCCGTTCCATGGTAACCGTGCTGTGCCGTGTCAGCAAGGGCCCTTGGACACGCGGCCAAGTGCTCTGAGGCTACCCCAACCCTGCCCCAAATGCCTCTGATTGGAACAAATCCATTGCCCCAAGTGTCTAAGACATCCTGGGACACGCCAAGCCCAGCCAAGTGCTCAGGGGAGGACTCTCCACGGTGCCAGGCCAGCACAGCCCAGCTCACTGCTGGCTCTGGAGCAGAGCAGCTTCCAGCAAGCACGGGGCAAACACATCTTGCCAAGAGTTAAAACTCACCAGATAGGGGAGGTGACATGAATGTGTGCATCAAGGCCTTTGAATTCACAGCTCACCAAGACAGCTTTGGGGCACTTGGCTGGACAAACAGGATCCGGCTCAGACCTGTGCTCAAAGGCGGGCAACAAACCCTGCCGCAGGTGCTTGGCTTGGTCTCTGCAGGCCCAGGCAGATGCCAAAGCTGCTCTTCACATCCTTCCCCTGCCCCTCAGCCAAGTGCGAGGACTGAAGGAAACACAGGAAGTCAAATGGAGACACTTGCACCTGTCTCATTGGGGGCTCCTGGGGAAGCAGTTTCCTTGGCAATCAAGCCCCTCTCTTCCAAAGGCACTCCCCAAATGTCTACATTTCCTGGGCAACACCAACCCACCCTTAAGTGCGGGGTGCGGAGGTTCATGGGCATCACACCATAACCAATATGATCCAGTGAAGCTAAATTTATTATTCCTAAAAGGAGTCTATTTATAATAAATCTCTACTGTCTATGCCTCTCTAGCTAATATATGACAGGTTAATCCTAGTTGTTCACACTTCTAAAATAGAATGCTGATTGGATTATCTAAGTTTTCATGTGTCTTGCTGGGGTTGTATGGCCCCCCCATGGCTCACTTTCCCATGCTTGCTGACAAAATTGCTGAGTCCTGATGATTCTTCTTCTTGCGTCTTCTTCAAGGATATACCAACCCCATTCCTGAATATGTCCATAATTCATTCTTTGTGAACGTGTCCATTATTGCAAGCAGGCTGGATTGTGCATCGGCTCAATACGGCCATTGTCTTGCAAAAACTCCTCCACCTGCAAAATATGTTCAACAGTTCCCCGCTTTTGTTTTTGCACTAGCCAGACTGATTTAAAAGCACGGTCAATTTCTTTTTGCTCACAGCGTAGTAAGCAAAGCACTATTAGCAGAAATGAAAAAAGAATGATATACAAAGCCAATAATATGTAAGATTATTTATTCATTACATAGCCAAGAATACCTAATACCAAAGCATACTAAGTCCTTGAGCCAGCCTCTTTTTTCCCAGGATTTTAGCCACTCATCCAAAGAATTCTAAACAACTGTCAGATTTATCATCTTCTCCTTAAGCAATGACACTTTCTTGTCCATAGATTCAGAGTGCTCAGAGAGATTCATGCAACCCATCCCTTCAAAATCTTCACACCCGCACATCTCTCTGTGCTAGCAACAAAAACACTATTGCAGCCCTATCCTGTAATACAGCGTGGCGTATGCTACCTACATCAGTGGTAAGCTCATTCAGTATTGCAGATGTAATGTTAATTGGTTTGTCTGTCCAACAAGCCAACCGTTTGAATTGTGTAAGGGCCTGTGATGAAGCTACTCCTGGTGTAAAAAGTGATGCCGGTATAACCAAAGGCATATTCTACAATTCTACATTATCCTTACAGTCTGAGCCTAATAGATGCACACTACGTTTTGGACATTGGAATTTGTGCCTGATGTCAAGCATCTGTTGAATGCTCGGGGCAAACAGTGTCAATTTCCCAAAATACCACAGTCATCCTCATGCTTTCTCAGGAATCTCAGGCTAAGCTTTATCTCCACAAATGAGAAAAACTCCAGGAGATGACATCCTTGCAGATTTTGGTTTTAGGGATACAACCAATTGGCACAGTCTGCCGTGGTATTGTAATACCAGGAAGAAACAGGAGATATCCAAGTGCCATCATCACCGGGGTTTCCTGATTTCTCCCTAATCAGCTCTTTACCCCTGTGGTACTCATAGAACAAACAGTAATTTCCTGGCACTGATCCCAAAATATCTAATTCCTGTGGTCACTGACTTGTAGTATTTAAACCTTGAACGATTGTAAATGACTGAATTCCTAACAGATTTCTAGGGATGCTTTGTTTTTCACGCCAAATTTCTGTGATCATCCCATTTTGATTAGTGCACCAATTTGAACAGGCCTTACTTAAGTTGCCATAAATTTGAGCTCTGGTCTAATTTCCCATTTCTTCCATTGAGTCTAAAGGAATTCCAATGAAACAGGTGCCAAATGGATCTGAAGGTGGAGCTAGTGATAGGCAGAAAGATTCCTGCCTTGTTCTGTTAGCCTATGTAACCCTCATGTTAGCTCGCTGCTTTATCTTGTATACCCCCTGCGTTTCTTAATCACTCCACTAAGCAACATTGTTAATATTTGCCAGACTGGTGCCATTGTCACCCTTGTGGTCCATCATGCCTGCGCTTTGCCCAAACTGCTTTAGCTTGTCCTCACTCCAAATCTCTCAAGTGATGTGTTTGTGGTATTGCTATTCTTCCTCTACATTCTGTAGCTAGTATCTTGCTCTCTAGCACAATTTGATTTACTACAGCAATTAAAGCAAGTTTAAACTGCAATTGCAGTAACAATCTTTGCGTATATATTTCTATCAAAGATACATCTTAGAGAAAACTCTGATATCTTCTTGAGTTATGCCTTAAAAATTTAGCTAATGCCATTCTCGGGGTACTAGTGTTAAGTGTGTAAGAGCAGTTATTGCATATTATGTTGATAGGCTTAAATTATTGCTTTTCCCTCGGACCACTAATCAATTATGTTCTTGACAAACTTGTCGCCAAGTTTTTTAGTTACACTTGATACAATGAACCTTAAGCCATGGCTTACATGCACAACTATGCAGATACCAAGCATTTTCTCTCTTATTTACAACTTGTGAGGGAAGTGAAGGTCCATGTTGCTGGAATCCAACGAATGCCTTTATCTGTAAGTAAGCACATAGACCTTCTTCCTCTTCATTTCACTGTAGCTGGACCTTGCCACAACCCTGCTGCTGGACTTTTGAACATGACCTGAATGCCGTCAGGCAATTCCTCCCTTGGATTATGTGTGAGGGCATGATGCACAAGAATACGTGCATCTTCCCTATCTCCTGCTGTTCTGAGCTAATTTGGCACAAAATTGGCTTTAGCTGTTTTTTTCTCAGGGGATAACCCTGGAGTTCCCCCTTTTTGTTTTTGCAGCATGTCCTTGAACATCTGATGGGCATGCTCAATAATTGCCTGTCCAGTAGGATTGTGAGAAATACCAGGGTCATGTCAAATACCCCATAAATTACAGAAACCTTTGAATCTTAAGGAACATCAAGCAGGACTATTGTCAGTCTTAATTGCTAAGGGGACACCTAATGCGGCGAAGAAATTGAACAAATATTTCTCAACATGACGTCTCACCTGTTAAGGGAGTACCCTATAAAACACAAGCATAGGTATCAATGCAAACATGTACCAATTTTTGCTGACCAAATTCTTCTACATGAGTTACATCCATTTCCCATAACTGCGAGGGCTGAGTACCCCTAGGGCTAACACTATGCCTAAACCAATGCCATCTCGTTGACCGGTCAGGACAGGATCACGCAATACTAGAAGCATCAGCAAAGGGAATAGCAAATTGTTTACCTAACATTTTTGCAGATTGATGAAGAAATACATGGGAGGTTTTGGCCTGTCAGCCTGTGCCACTTCCCTGTCACCTCAGTGCCACCATGGCCCTCGGCTGCCCCACAGCCCTCAGCCCCAGCAGCAGCTCAGGGTCAGCGTCCCTTTGGCGCCACCGCCCCCTCAGCCCCCTCAGCCCGCTCTGTCTCACCGTCCTTCAGCAGCTCCTCAGGGGACAGGGCCTGGGGCAGCGGCAGCTCCCACCGCTCCAGGGACAGCCGGGGTTGGAAGTGCTGCTCCGCCCGGCCCGGCCGCCAGCTCGGACCCAGCACAGGGACAGGGGATACAGGGGGAACCGGGACAAAAGCAAGAGGTGAAAAAGGCAGCCGAGGAGGGAAAGAGGTAAAAATGCAGCCTGGGTTTACACAGCTCAATCTATGCATCTAAACTTCCACATACCTCTTACTAAATAACTAAGCATATTTCTAGAACTATATCTAAGCATCTAAATTTAAGCATCTAAATGTAGGCGTCTAAATGTAGGCATCTAAATGTAACTCTATTAATGTATAAATGTAGATCTCAAAATCTAGAAATGTAACTAATTCTATCCCATCTAGAACAATAGAGATCAATTTAACTATATAGATGTATATATATGCACATATAAACACACCTCTGTAAATCTATAAATGTAACTATATGGATATAGAAAGAGAATTGTAGAAATCGATAATTCTATGTGTACACTAAGGGATTCCACCCGTCTGATGCTCACAGGCTCTCCCTCTGGTCCTTCTTCCCATGCAGGGCAGCCCTCCTGACAAGGCAGATCAGCTGGAAGTCTGGGAAGCAAAGGGAACACTGGGTCAATATTGGCCTCTCTTCATTATTTGCCCTTTTGGAATTAACTGCCTTTCTATCAAAGTCTGTAAAAGATGGGCCGAAAGGCACAATCTCACTTGGCAATTTGTAGCCTGCTCTTCAAAGAGCCAGACTCCTTCCAGAAGTTTATAACTTGTGAAGTTTTGAAGTATCCCAATACACTGAAAGCCCTCAGTGTATTGGGATACTTTCGCAGGGCCAAGGGCCCCCATGAGAGCTTGAAACACAGACAGACCCAGCTGCCACAAAGAAGCCCAGCCTGGTTCTTTCTCTGTGCTGACAGAGACACCTCAGGGATGAACAGCTGGGTGACAAATGACCAGGTAATATTCGCTGAGGCATTTATGTATTAGCTGATGGACGTTGTTAGTGATTATAAGTATTTAGAAATAGCATCAGTTAGAACTCTTTTAGCTGCTTGTAATATAATAGAATCTATCAGCTTAAGCTTGCACTGCGTTGCTGATAGAAACAGTAGCGTAATGAATATAATATCTATGCATCACAAATGGAAACAATTGTGTGATGAACATATTGTGTTATAGACCCTAGCAAAACATAACGGGAAAAAAGGCTTGTGTGTAACTAAAATCAGTGTAAGGCTGTCCACTGACCAACCTGTCCAAGTGATAAAATAATCCTGACACAAACCAGAGCACCAGAGGACAATAAGAGAATGTCATGTGAAATTTAGGGAGAACCTACTAAAGCCTTATCAGAGGATGTGAAACAGCAGGAGACACAAGCAGAAATAAAATATGTTGACCTGATGCACAGGATGTCATGCAGTAAACCTGAGTGCGAAGCAGTCAAATTAAGGAGTTCCCAAAAGATCAGAAAATTCCCAAGAATGCTTGAAAAATTCATGAAACACATGAATATACTTGCCTCTCAGCAAAGTAACACCATAAAGCTAACACTGTCACTTAGCACCAGGTGTTGTTTGGGTGTTAGCCCTGAGCACCACAGTGTTGCAAATATTGTCTTTTTTTATCCTATCAGTATTAAAATTTAATAATTCTAAGCAGTGAATTCTGTTTCTCACAGCTGTGAAGGAAAGAGCTCCCTAACAGGACTGCAGGCAGCACCAGCTTTGCTCAAGGATGCAGACCCAAAGTGCTCTCTCTCACCTTTAGCTCTCACTAATTTTAAGCGGTGATTTAAGATTTTCGTTGAGCTCCTGGTTTTGTGACTAATGATTTCCTTGGCCTCAGAGCTTCTGCTGCTTGTATTTTTAATGTATCTCACTACAGCTATCAGCAGAGTGCCACTACATGGATTTAATGCTTGGAGACAAAAAGCTCAGATCTCTACACTGACCTTTTGCTGGGCTTTTCCTCTCTTGCTTCAAGAGTCACTCAGGGTTGCCTCCAGAGCACTGACATCCTGCAGCAAACTTATCCCCACGGACATCAGCACAAAACTGGGACACCTGGCTTGGTGACACAACTGCCACAAGGTCAGGTTTATTCCCTGCTCTCTTGCCCCAGCAGAGGACTCAGTGTCAGAGCCTCTGGAGAAGCGTGGAGGGCAGGGCTCAGGCAGGTTGTGCCCGTGCACGATTTGAACTCAAGGCACCAGGAAGCACCAAGCCTGCAGACAGGAACTCAACCCTTCTCATCTCCCTCACTGCCAGAGGCAGGCTCAGAGCAGCCATCTCACCCCTCTCTGAACCAGTGGGACCTCTGTCCTTACCAAGCTCCTCGCGGTCCTGGGAATTGTTCCTGCCGCTCTCGGTGCCAGGCAAAGCTCCCTCTGCTGCAGCTCTGCCCACAGGCTCCCCTCCTGAAGACTCAGGGGTAACAATAATATTGCCCTTGAAAGAGAAACAGACAGGCAGAAAACCTTCCACCACTTACAAAAAACACCTGGTCCAACAACTCCATGGCTCACACACTTCATCCCTTCTTCCTGACAACAACTCTGGGACCCAAAGCCCTTCAACAGTCAGAAAAATTGACTTCTCAAACACAATCCAAAAGCTGTCAGAGCTGACAGTGTTGAACATGGGGGTGACACTGAACACATGGAATGGCTGCTAAGCAGGAGTCCTGCCAGCTCCTGGCAAAGGGATGTGCTCCTTCCTCCACAGCCCTGAGCACAGCAGTCTCATCCAGGCTGCAGCTTGGCAGGGACAGCATGGGAACACACATCTATTCCCACAGAGATGCCCAAGAGCAAGGGGAAAGAGCTCTGAAACATGGACAGCAAGACTGGCCAGTTTGCCCAGCTGAGGATTTCCCAGATGGAAACTGGACTGCAGGCAGCAGCTTACTGAGAGGACAAGAAAGCTGCAGCTGCAGCCCAGCCCCAGCCACAGCTCTGGGAGCGCCCACACGCACGGCAGGGCTCACACAGCAGCAGCAGCTGCAGCCCAGCCCTTGCTTTGCCTTGGCCTTCCCACCCAAAAGAGGCACAGCCCACATCTGCTGCTGCAACAGAGGCACCTCTGGCGTGCCCCTCCCTGCCCGGGACACTGGGCCTTCAGTGCCACTTCCCCAAACACTCTTCTCTTTTTCCCATCAAACAAAGCCTCTTAGAACCTACAAAGCTTCCACTTCCTCCCCACAAATGCTGCTGCATCAGCGGTTCTTCCCAGTACATAAGCAAAAGATACCGCGGGGTACGGAGGGCAGAGTTCTTGACCCTTGCCACTTCACGTACGAGCTTGCCAAGTGATAATCATCCCTTATACGCCATATGTCAATACCATCTTCTCCTATTTTCGGTTCGTCACTTTTCTGTCTCCGCCTTCCTCACCACCTTTACCACACATGAGCCACCACTCGGTTTGGTGGTCGCACAAGTCTTTGGGGGTCGTCAGTGATGAAGGCCCTATAGTCTTCTTCGTTGTCCTTTAATTCACCTTTCGGTTACACATGCGCATCAAGCCAGTATATAGCCAGTACAGCCAATGTAAGCCAAGACTAACGTATCACTCCATCTACATATCAAGGCAATAAATCCCTTAGAATTAGCATTTGTTGGGACCGAACCAGGTTCTTGCTCATTTTTAGCAACTGTACCTTCAGCTTCTTTCCTGTGGTCCTTGAGAACAGCTGCTGGGAAGGGGGGTGGAGCCCCTTCTCTCCCTCTCTTCTTTGGCATTACAACTTTTTAACTATTTATTATTCTCAAATATTAATTACTCTATCAATATCAATTACTGTTTCAAATTTTATCAGCACGAATGATACCTATTTATCACAATAATGGAGCTCTGTGCATTGTGTTTTAAGGCTTACAAGCAGGTATAGTGTTTGAAAGAAGCAAGTAGTGTTTTAACAAAAGCTACGTGTGCTTATAGTGGTTGCACAGAACTACTGTCAATATGCTTTTGCTTTGTGTGAGTGGTCAAAAAACTTTTCAAGTAAGTTGTGCCATTAAGTTCATTGCCTCCAGCCAGGGATGTGAGCTGCTGGCATCTTCCCACTGTAACAACCATGTCATGAGACTGATGCTGGAAAACAAACAGCTCGAGGCGCGTTCCTCAGCAGTCCCGTCCGTTTCGTGATTCGTACAGAGACCCGCGGCCAGCAATACTCAGCTGAGGACCAGAAGAGACCGGAATAGCCCGGGCACTGCAGCTTCACTGCAAGGCATCCGGCAGCCTTGAGGGTACAAAGCGAGCACAGGTCGCAGCTCTTCCTGTCCGGAGCGAGCCCGGAGCAGCTCTCCCAGGCCGCAGCCCCTCCCAGGCCCAGCTCCGGGCGCAGCCGGGGCCGCTCCGCCTGCGCGGGGCCGCTGCCGGGGCGCTGTGGCGGCTCCTCCCGCGGGGCGGAGCTGAGGCGGCCCCGGCGGCCCCGGCCCGGCCCCGCTGCGCTCCGAGCGCGGCCCCGGAGCGGCCCGGCCGAGGCGGCGAGGGACGGGCGGCGAGGGGCCGGGGGCATGGGGCGCTCCGCGAACGGGCGGACATCCCGGCAGAGGGGAGAGAGACGTGGCAGAGGGAGGAGTGAGCGGGAGAGGGGAGAGATGCTGGGAGGAGGGGGAAAATCCCTGGAGAGAGGGACGAGCCCGGGAGTAGGGGAGATCACGGGACGGGGGCGGGGGTGAGATCCGTGGCAAAGGGTGGGTAGCCTTCCAAGAGGGTAGAGTCGGGGAAACAGGAAAGAGCCCTGGGAGAGGGGGGAGATCCTGGAAGAGGGAGGAGTAATCGGGAGAAGGGCAGATCCAGGGAGACGAATAAAAGCACTGGCTACAGCGCGGGAAAGGAGGGAGCTTGGGACAAAGGGTAGCTCGGGACTGGGGAAAAGCCGAGAGAGGAGGCAGAACCCAGGAGACAGGGGACAACCTGTGAACGGGGGGACATCCGGAGTAGAGTGGAGAGGGCCTGGGAAAGCGGGGAAAGACATGAGAAAAGAGAGCCCAGTGGGGGGAGCCCAGGAGCGGAGGCTCCTGCAGGCGGACTGGGAACCCGGAGAGCCCGGAATCACGGAGTCCTGCAGCCAGGCCGAGAACGGGCGCGGGTCAGTGCGGTTCGGGAGAGCGCGGCTGCGGGGCTGGCTCCGGAGGCGGAGGCGCGTGGAAAGCGCTGCTCGGCAGCCCCGGCGGCGCTGAGAGCACAGCCCTGCCCGGGGAGGCAGCGCCACGGGCGCCGCTCGGCTTCCCAGCTCGGCCACGGCACCGCTCGGCTTCGCCGCCGGATCCGCGGCAGCTCGGAGCATCGCTCCCTGCCCGGGCCCGAGGCTCACCTGCGCCAGGTGCACCAGCGCATCGCCTCTGCCTTGACAACCCAGAGCGAGCAGTGCCCGGCAGGGACTGCAGATCCCCATTGGTGGCAGAGAAAGAAGAGCAAGGAATCTTCCATGGGAGAACCTAGGCAATAGGATGGGGTGTTAGTGTCCAATGTGTTCAGATGCACTCACAATGGTACTATTGCTCTTGCCTCAGAACATGTAAAAGAAGTGGGCAGGCACAAATCAGCAGCTGGTTGCAATATCCAGGGATCAGTTATCAGAAGAAAATGCTACGCAACTGCTGGAATGCTTAATGGATGACTGGTTACCCTTTGCCAAGTAATCTGGACTTGTTAGGCGCAGCATACTTATGTTTAAAAAATAACTCTAGAGCTATTCTTAAGAAAATTTTGAAGAAAGGATCATACACCCACATTTTAATGCAGTTGCTGTGGGTTTCATAAATGAAATCTGCTTTTATGTGTCAATGTTCCTAAAGATATGTGGTGGTTTTTTTTCACACATGCATGCTTGCTAAATTTGAGAATCTAAGGTAAGGTCTTTTTATAGGGGATATGGAAGAGACAGGTCTTCAGCCAGCAATATGTCAGTGAGAGACAGCTGAGCGATGATTACTGAGAAGAACAGCCCTGCAATAGAGGTGTGAGCTGCATTGCACAGCTCTTGCTGTGGGCCAGAGAGCACAAAGCAGGCTGGCCTGGTGGGCCTGAATATTTCTGCCAAACACTCTGCATCTCACACCTTTGCTCGGGCTCAGTGCAGAAATGCAGGATTGCAGGCGCTTCCTCCCAGAGCTGCGTGAGGCGCTGGCTCCTGCAGATGGGCCCTGCCAAGCTGCCCCTGCCTCACGCTGGCCTCGCTTCCCCTGGCACAAGAGCCGGGCCTGAAGGAGGCTGCCCTGTGCTCCAGCCTGCCGAGCAGCCCGGCTCCCTGCCCCGGTGCCCAGAGTGCTGCACACACTGCTGACCTTTGCCAGGAGTTGCAGGGCAGCCGGCAGAAGAGGAGGAATCCTCAGGCAGCCCAGCGGCCCTCGGCTACCCTTGGCCTTTCTCTGCTGCTGGGCACACTCCAGAGGGCCAATGCCTCCAGGCTGGGCTGTGTCCAGCACGGCTGCGCTTCCCCTGGGCAGCTGCCAGCTGCCACCTGGGCTCTGAGAGTGGAGGATTCACCCGCTGCCAGGAACAGGCACCCAGGGCCCGGCTGCTGCCTCTTGCAGCTCCAAGGGCCTCCTTCCAGCCTGCCTCTGCCGGGGCTCAGCCTGCTCCGGCCTCTGCCGGGGCTCTGCTGGGGCTCCACCCCAGGCAAGGCCGGGCCCACTCTCACCTCCCAGGCGCTGACAGCTCTGCACCACAGGAGACCTTCCTGAGCACCCTCTCTAATCTTTCTGCTTTCTCACTTGAGCAAGGCTCTCCTCCAACCAAAGAGATTATTGCATTTTGGGATACAAATCCAAGTGGTAGGAGCCCCAATGTTCTCCAGTCACAG
The DNA here is from genome assembly GCF_028551555.1 of Melozone crissalis. Taxonomy (NCBI): domain Eukaryota; kingdom Metazoa; phylum Chordata; class Aves; order Passeriformes; family Passerellidae; genus Melozone; species Melozone crissalis. Next base: position 11,277,172 of record NW_026535783.1, on the reverse strand, counting down.
CTGAAGGCCAGCATCTGCCCAGAGTGTTGAGCTGCCTCATTCTTCTTTTGCCTTTTGCCTCATTCTTTGGTTTTGCCTTCAAATGCCATTGCCCTTTCTGCCTCAAATAGAAATACCAAAGCTGCCCAAAAACAGACCAGTGGGGGAGATTCCAAAGGCAGTGTTCTCAGGAGAGGATGAATGAAGAACATCCTTCTTCCCCACTTGCACACCATGCCAAAGACACCGTGTCACTTTGCACCTTTAAGAAACAACAGACAATTCAGAAGCAATTCTTGAGCGTATTCGCAGAGTGAGAAGGAAGGGAATCTTCAAGGTGAGTTGTGGTTTCAGAAACTGTATTCATTTCCAATCCTACTCTGCAGTCCTATTAGACAATCCTACTCTAACCCTAACCTTAACCTTAATCCTAATCCCAATCCCAATCCTAATCCTAATACTAATCCTAATCCTAATCCTAATCTACAATCATGCTGTAAACTGGTTGACGAATAAATGGTCTTGATGTGATTGTCACATTGTTGTCTCTCTCCTCTTCTTCCCTGAAACAATCAGCGGCACCAGGCTGGACGCAGGCTCAGCAAATGTTACAAATGGATGCTGCCAAAAAGGGAAAAAAAACAAATCAACAAAAAATACTGGACCATGACTTTCCAAGCTCAGTGCTTCACAGGATTCCTCTGGCCTATAGAAGGATGCAGGAAGAGGACGAATGGGACCATCTATACCTCCATCTTTCTGTGCCGGACTTTGCCATCACAGGCAAATGTGGCCCAGAATCCCACTCATCCATTTATCCAGGTGTCTTCATCTCGCTAGGATTTTTGCCCTGCCAGTGCTTTAGAAACGGTGCTTTCTGTCCTTGGAGTTTCTTCTTTTCAGGAATTTCTAAAGCCTCACACTGGTCCCTCTCTTTGAAAGACAGGCACTGTGCTGATTCCCACAGGGAGACAGAGCAGTGTCTACCTTTCCATGCCCTGCCCCTCGTTTGCTGGATGGCTCCTTCCTTCCCAGCAGGGCCAGCTCAGTGGCACTGGGCCCTGCAGTTCCCTCTCTGCCACACAACCCGGCAGTAACCCTGGCACAGTTCCCGTCTGCTTGAGCGTGCCAGGCAGCAGATGGGGCTGGGACAAGTCCCTCCCAGCTGTCCCTGTTTGCGTGGCAGAAACCTCTAAGGGTGGGCTGTGGGGCGCAAACCAGGGCCCCTCAGAGGCTCACAGTGAGCCCCCCAAGACCCCTCCTGCCCACGGCCAAATCTCTGACCCCTAGGCTGGGACTGGCTTCCTTGGGTTCCTGCACCACCATTTCATGTCTCTGTACCCTGCATTGCTCTACTTCAATTCTTTTGCCATTAGATAAAATTGAACACCCCACCAAATGACAAAAGAGGGCGACCGAACCAGCCAGAGGAGCTCCCTGACTCAGGAAATGCAGAGAGAGATGGAGTTACTCAGTTTTGTGAAGAACAGGCCCCAGGGGGACTTTATTGCCACTTTCCAGGACTTCAGAGTGGCTTTGAAGAAACTGAGGGACATCTTTTATAACAGGGCCACTTACAATAGGATGTGGGTAAATATTTTTAAACACAAATAGGATCTAATCAGAACTTGTTTACTCAGAGCATGGTGCCACGCTAACACAGGTTGCCCCAAGAGCTTGTAGGTGCCCCATCCCTGCAAGCATTCCGGTTCCAGTGGGAAAGGGCTCTGAGCAACCTGATCTCTTTAAAGATGTCCCTGCTCATTGCAGGACACTTGCACCAGAGGACCTTTACAGGGCCCTGCCAGCCCACCCCAGTCTAGGATTCCTCACCATTTTCATTTGAAGAGCACCAAGAATGGAGGTGAGGAGGAAGGGGGCTCATGTGATGCCTTGGACTTGAGTGGAGGAGGAGCCCATCCCTCCGAGCCTGTTTCACCTGCAGCCCCTTCACATTTTACCTGCAGGAGCTCCCTGGCAGACCAGCGCTGCTCCTCGTCTCTCTGCAGGCAGCAGCTCAGGAAGTCACGCAGGCAAGGCGAGAATCGGTTGGGCTGCTGCAGCCGTGAGGTCCCTACTGTGGCTATCAGTTGTGTAGCCTGGAGAAAAAGGAGACACCAGGCTCCACTTGCTGCTTTCGCATCTCTAAGTGCTCTCCCACCTCACTTAGTTTAACCTCTGTTCTTCAGTGGCAGTTTCTGCCCTGGCAGAGACCCAGAGATGATTTTCCTTTACCAACCAAACACCCAAACCCTGATGCAGCCACAGCTTTTCCACCATCCCGAAGATCTTGCCTTGGCAGCTGATTTCATTGGCTGACCTAGTTAGTGGGAACTACATCAGCAAAAGCACATTTGCTTCCCTAAGGATTCACACCAGCTTGAGAGGCTTTTTGGAAGAGGGACTGTGCTATACAAACTAATTTCAAGGGTTAGTACATGAAAGGCATGTCTGCAGTGCTTGTTGGTCCTTAAGCGCACTTGCCCAAGAACAAAACTCATCATACTTTTTGTGCTTTTCTTGAAAACAATGGTCATTGGAAGGAAAGAAAGGGAATCCATCAATTAATCCCCAGGTAAGAAAATCAACATTTGCAATCTCATCTTCAACAGAGACACATTTAGATGCCTGCACAAATGTATTGGGATGAAAATTCCTGCTTGGGCACAAAGAGGCCACCTGTAGCTCTGTCTCTCAGCAGTCTGAAAATTGCAGGTTCCCATTTTGCAGCAAAAGAAAAATTGTCATGGTCAGAAGAAGGAGTGGTGCCATCCCTATGGCCACCCTCTGCTCACTTGGCTGCTCAAGTCAATGCATTAATGGTAGGCCCATGCCAGAAAGAGCCAGGAAACAAAGGGGAGGCTTTGGCAGCCTGTCCGCATCAGCAGGCTCTGGCTTGGTGACACAGAGAATGTGCCTTTGGCTAGGAGAGAAACACGGTGACTGAGTGTTTCAGCAGCACTGTACAAGAAGCAGAAGAGACTCAGTGGCCTTTACACTCTCATGCCCAGGTTTCAGGCATGTTTCCCAGTGAGAAGAAACTGTACAGGGAGTTAGGCTCATCTCTAAAGACCACAGTTTTAGAAACTTTGTTGGGTTTGTGTTGCCTTCCTTCCTTTCTGGAAAGATAACAGCAGTTGTCAGATGCTTCTTTTCTGCTATTAAGGTCATCTCCACAGCCAAAGGACTGGAAGCACTTAAAAGGCAAAGGAAAGTGTTGCCTGAGAATAGAGTTTGTTTGGAGTTTGTTTGCATGTGGTAAGGCTTGAGTTCCCCCACTGCTGCAACCACAACTACAGCAGATGCTGATCTGTTGCAGGCACATTTTTAGGAGGGGTCCTTGGTGGAAGCAGTTCAGGCAGATGGCAATGGGCTTTTGTCCAATGGCACGCAGGACAACGGACAGGTGAGAAAGACAGTGGGATCAGTGAGTATTTGCTCCTTACCGTGATGGGACTTTGGTTCCAGTAGGGAGGTTCTTGCTCTATCATTTCAATCCCCACAATTCCAAAAGACCATATGTCCACTTTGGGACCATATGGTTGACCTGTCAGCACTTCGGGCGCCAGCCACCAAGGAGTCCCGACTACCGAGCACCGTCTGCTCTGCTGAGGGCTGAGCTGAGCAGAGAGGCCAAAATCACCTGAGGAGAAAGCAAAACATTGTTTTTATTTGAATTCTGTGCAATTAGGAAAGCAAGCCAAAGAATTCCCCAGTAGAAGTGTTTGAAAATGTGCTGTTGAATCTCCTGGCATTGGCGACTTTTAAACGCCCCCCATTTTTTACACTGTCTCCAGTAGTGTCTTTTGTTCTTTGGAAGCTTTAGACTTGTAACTCCCTCCCTCGGGAAGGGACACACACAGAGCAAGGCCACTCTTGACTGCTTGTTCCTTCTCCTATCTCTGTGCACGTTGCAACTGTGCCCTCAGCTCACAGCGGGTGTCCCTGCGCTGCCACCAGCACCATTTTTGGGGAGCTGGCTGTCACTCCAAGCAGCCCCACCCCCACATCCCTGGAATGCTGCTCCTGACCAAGAATACACTGACCCAGCTTGACAGAACCATCGGTTTTGAGAAGGATGTTATCACTCTTCACATCTCTGTGGATCACATGGTTTGTGTGAAGAAAACACAGTCCTTGCAGGCACTGAGAGAGAAAACAGAAAGAGGAGGGCAAAAATGAGTGATGTGATTTCATCCCACAAGAAAGGCAACAAAGAATCTAAAAGATTCCCTCTCCAGGGGAATGGGCAGTAATGGCAGAACACAGTGCCACTGAGAGGAAGAGCTTGCTGCTCCAACACTTGCAGAGCAGGACCTTTCTGAGGAAAGGCATGTCAGCTTCTGAAAGAGCAACAGCCAGGATGCAAACCAGCCAGGATGACTGCTGCTGCAGTGCATGTGCTCAGAAGCAAAGAGCCTTTTGGCTGCACTCCTGTCCTTGTATGCTGAGGCCTGAGAGATACGAGTCTCTGTCTTTTTTCTTGGCTGATCATTTCAAATCCTGCCACCAGCACCATTGCTTTCACAGGCAAGGAATGCAGTGAAGACAGACTCCAGGAAACCATTTAGAGAGGCAAGGTGGAGAACAGCAAATAAAAAGACATGAGCCAGAGCAAGAATACAACAGCAGGAGAGAAGAGTATTGGCACTGAGTACAGGGAGTGCAGGGGCACTGGCAGGCCTTTCACTTGAGATGCTTTTACTTGCCCATAGCATAGCAGCAACACAGAACCAAAGCTTGGCACAGGAAATCACTGCAGGTCTGAGCCCCTGTTTCCCAGACAATCCTGCCCAAGCCCTTGGAAACACAGATGGGATTGCTGACCTCCCGACTGATGGCTGCTGCCTCATCTTCATACAGGGAGGTCGTGCTGAGGATATCGCTCAGGGTGCCTCCGTCCATGTACTCCAGCACCAGCCAGAGTTCCTCACCCACAAGGTAGCTGAAAGAAGGAAACAAGGCCCTGGAGATGAGCATGCATGGCTACGTTGATTTTTGCTTCCAGGTTTCTTATTTCCAGATGCCTTTGTGACAAGGACAGAATCATAGCAATAGATATTCCCTCTTGGCTGTGCATTGTTTGCAAGCTGTGCAGTCTCAAGGAGAAAGGCACAGCTGTGAAAAAGGAGATGTCTTAGATGGCTAACAAGTGAAAAATGCAGTTTAGAAACAGCCCAGATAAAAAACCTGTCAGGCATGGTGTTTCTGGAAAGAAGCACCTAGTCTTCCTGGCATGCCCAGCAATGGCAAAGAGTGGCAACAATCCAAGGGAAATCCATTTTAGGACGGTTCATCAGCACTTCAGAAACTTGAAAAAATCAATCCTAAAGAAATGTAGAGGCAGTAAACTTCGAGGCTGACGACTAAGGAAGATACAGCTGATCCAGGTATTGAAGAATTTTGGAATAATTTTCAAACTAGGTGTGCCAGGGAAGACTCATGCAGACAGGATGCACTCTCTTCTCATCCATTGGAGATGAGTAGAGAGATAGGAATAAATAAAAATTAACAGCTCTACTTTCTGCCACTGACCAAAGTGGGTTTTTAACCTCTCATGTTTGCTGTATGTAAATGCACACATGGGATAAGACCATAACCACTCACCTGTCTAAATAATTCACAACATTGGGACTCCTGTACCTCTTCATGATTTGGATTTCATTAACACTTTGTTCCATCCTCCTCGGTCCTTGAATATCTATTTTCTTTATGGCCACCTAAAATGACATTGAAAATCAGTAACTTGAGCAGTTGGTGGCAAGAGACAACAACGCACCTGGAGCAAGTGATTTTGCAATGACACAGCTGAGCTGTGCCAAACTGCCTGGTGATTAGGCACTGCAGTAATTAGGAACTGACATTTCAACAGCCCATTTCTCTTCTCCCTTGGGAGCCAGTTACAGGACACGTGGGGCCACTGACATTTTGCCTTGTCCACTTGGTAACAGTTGCGTCTCAACTATCACCCACAGACGTCTGACCACAATCTCTGCTGCTCTTTCTAGGATTCACAAGAAGTAATCAATGCCTTAATGCTCTGTGGATACACCTTGGGCTATGGGCAGGGCTTAGGGCTTTTAGGGCACCTTGCAGATCTCTCCCTATGTGCAGTTGCCAAGTGCAGCACTGCAGGTGGCTAAGGAACTACCAGTAACTTTCCGAAGGATTTGCTGGCAGCCAGAATCGAGAATTCAGGACTGTGAAGCTGTAGCCCCAAAGAGCAGGGAGGTGCTCTAAGGCACCACCTTTGTTTTAGCAATGGAGAGCGAGTGAGCGCGTCCTTGTCTGAAAGGAAGCGCTGCCCTGCGTGCCTTCCTTCCGGCAGCTGAGGAGGACAAAGTGCCAAATGTATTTTGCAGGCTGGCACCAGTCTGTGCTTCTTGTGCCTTTTCAGCACGGCTCTAGTCAAAGCTCCAGCCCCAGCTCACACCAGAGGCGAAAGCCCCTCAAGAGCAGCAGAGTCTGCAGGGGCTCTTGACATTTACCTCTCCTCCTGTGGCAGTGTCGAGTGCTTTAAACACCTCTCCAAAACTCCTAGAAACAAAAGAGAAGCAGAGAAAGGAGAAGCCATTTAGATCTTGCAGTGAAAGCCAGCCCACACAGGAGATCTGTGCTGTAAATGCCTAAAACCTGCAGGACACTGGAAGCATGGAGATGTCCTTGACAATGCCTTCTGAGCACACTTAGAAATTCTGATCAGCTCTGACAATCTAAGCCCAGTGCCTGAACACATTTGCAGCTTGTCTGACTTCACGCCTGATACCTATTCCACCAGCAAAACACTTGATGCATAGTTATGTAAAATTAGCATTGCTTGGACTCACCCACTGCCAATATTTTCCAGTTCAATGTATTTGATGATGGGATTTTCCATCTTCACCATTCTCCCTGAGGGAAACAAAATGCAAGATGTTCACTTTAAAGCAGAGATCCCACCTTCTCGGAGATACAAAAGGCAGCCGCACTGTCTGGGGCTCTGAGCCCTCGCTTGGTTACCCAGCTCTGAGCTGGCTAACAACAACAGGAACAGGTACTGGAACAACAAGTACAGCACATCCACAGTGCAAGTCTGGCTGGCACAGAGACTGATTTTTTGTATCATTTGAAGTGAGAGACCTCTTGACAGCAGAGGAGTCTCCTCTCAGAGGAGACTGAGACCAGAAGAGAATACCTACCAAGGCAAGTAAGTTTGTCATCTAGAAACATTGATGAGAGCTGGAACTAACAGTGCCTTTGTTTTCTTGGGAATAAAGACTGCGAGATTTAGAAAAGGTTTCTGACTTGCTAAGATTAAATGCACCTGGACATCCAGAATCAATTGCTCTGAACATTTGCCAAGTTCAGAACAGGAGGAATACTGCCAAGTGTTCCCATCTTTTCCACCTTGCAGCAGTTTGCCAGAAGAACGCCTCTGCGTTTGTAAACCAGAGCAGCTCATGCCAGAACCAATTGCGACGGGGCTTTCATCTTTAGGACCCTCACCCTGACAGCGCGGATCAGTCGCTCCCATTGCACTCGCCCTCTCGGCACCGCACATGTCTCCATCTTCCCAACTCGGCAAGGCGGGTACGGGCACAGAGGACAGCAGTGCTCCTCAGGCACCCCTGTGACACAGAGAGCTGCCCAGAGCAGATGCTGACCCTCTTGTGAGTCCAGGCCGTGCGAGGCAGAAGCCGGCCCAGAGAAGGGGCTGCTGCCTCAGGCAGCTCCGTGCTGCAGCAGCCGGGCAGCAGCGGGACCCTCCCAGCTAAGGGAGGCTCCAGCCTCTGCAGTCCCTCCAGCCCCCAGGGGCAGGGCAGCGACCACAACAAGGCTGGCAAAGCCCAAGCATGAGCACTGACAGGCACTGATGGGAAGAAGCCAAAGCCAGCCTGAGCCCCGTACAAGCTTTTCCCCCCATTCAGGACACAACAGGATGGGCTTTGAGATCAGCCCCACCGAGGTGTGGATCAGTGCCCTTTTTGTCCCAACAGGTGATGGTAGACACAGAATCCACTGGGCTCTCTTCTCAACTCTACCAGGTCTTATCTGAGAGCACAGCACTGGCAGTTATTGCGGGGAAGAAGCAGATTCATTGGGTTGTGCTGCAGAATCACAAAGGGCTTGATTTGTCCTCCTGGAGACTGATCTGAGCAGGGATTCTACCAGTGGCTAGAACTAAGGCAGTCACAGCCATCTGCTGATGCAGGAACAATTCCTGCTTCTGCCTTCGGCAGAGAGGGAAGCCCAGGCAAACTCCAGCCAGTCTAAGCTGCCCTCAGAGGCAGCAGGAACACCCAGAGCTCTCTCTTGCTGCCTTGGAGCAAAGCCAGCACTTCTGTGACACTGAAGTGAGGAGAACCCTTTGGTACAGCTCTGCTGACATGTGCACACAATACACTGTCCCTCAGATAAGAAAGATAGCAGACGTACTGTGTTGCTCCAGGGAGTCACCCGCCATCTCCAGTTGCTGAGCAGCAGCTGGGTCAGCACGGGAGGTGAACCAAGTGCTCAGGCTCCACGTCTTCGGCTGGGGAGCAAAGGCTCCTTGGGACGGCTCTGCTGCAGCAGCTTCAGTGTCAGAGTTGGTGTAGATCTGAGAGAAGAAATGAGTTGATGTCAGGAAGGTGTGGCAGAGATTGCCCTGAAATGCAAGAGAGATTGCCATTTGAAATGCAAGCCCTTAGGAAGCTGCTGTCAGCCACATGCAGAGCTCTTCAACTGGATTGCTTTGGATGTCCACTTGTGAAACCAAATGCTCAAAACCAAAGGCTGGTTTTACTCAAGTTCATAGCCACTTTCTTCTTCTAAAGGATGACTGCAGCAACAACCGCTCCACTTCCTCCCAAAGACTCCTTTCCCCCTCCTAGGTCTGCAGATATATTTCCAGCTCCTCATTCTCATGTTCTACCTCCTGACATGAAATTCTCTTTTTCTGCCCCTTCCTTGGGACGTGCTTATCCTGCAGCATCTCTGGATGGTACAGTTCCTGGGCCTCATGCCAGCTTTGGGGCTCTTGGTTGCCCATCATTTGCTGGAACTCTCTGCAGGCTGCCAGGTAGGATGGTGAACCTTCCACCTGAAGTCAAACAGAACAAAGCAGTCAGAGACTACAGCTTGTCCCCGTCAGCCAGGAGTCATCGACTGGGAAGAAGGTAAAGGACAGGAGCAGATTAACAAGGGATACAGACAGCTTGTAGCTCGTATTCCAAATCTATGTGAATGACCATGTTCACCTGCAAAAACACCTCAAGAAACAAGGTCACCTGGAAGAAGGCAGCAGGAGTTCATTGGGATGACTGCTGGCTAAATGGCCAAGGGAGTAATGCCACTGTCTAGAGCATCAGCTGAGATTCAGCAGAGCAGGAAGTGTCCTTGAGAGCAGCTCTGACAGAGGCCTCATCAGGATGGCACTCAGAGGCAACACCCCAGCCCCCTGCTGCTCTGCACTGCAAAGGCAAGGAGGGCAGAAACCACCCCTTGGGTGACTGCAGTGCCTATTGATATTTCACTCGCTTTTCTAAAGCCTTTTGCTCCTGAAGGAGGCAATTAATTTTCTCTTTGATGATTTTGATTTTTTCATCTGTCCTCTTCTTCCTTGCCTTGATCCTAGCCTCAGTTTCCTGCAGCTGTGCCGGCACCTGTTTGTCCATGTTCTGTAAACAACAATGGAAAGGACTCTCTTTCACGAGTGGAGTGGCTGCCATTCTTTCATTCACCTGTTTTTGTTGACTTTCCCTCTGCAAAGGGAGATTCTTCTCCTCTTGGATGTCTTCATTCCTTCTCTTCACTGCCATGTAACTGAGCTTCGGGCAGCTCTGCTTGTGGTTCTACCTGGATGTTCTGTGCACACAAATGCAGAGCAAGTGACTGGGAGCTGCCATCAGACTCAGCGTTTCCCTCTTTTAGCCTCAAAATCACATTGATTCAGCCACTTCTTTCTGCTTCCCTACCCACATCTGCTCCCAATGTAACCCTCCTGTCCCAGGGCTGTTCTCTGCAGATTCCAAGGCTCTGTGCTTCCAGTGCCTGTGGGCATCCTGGCCTCCTCAGTCCCAAGAGCTGTTGTTTATGCCATTCTTCCTGCCCTTCCCTCTGTGCCCTGGCCAGTCAGGCTTACCTGGCCTTTCTCCTGTGGCACTTCCACCTGCTGCCCGAGCTGCTCTTCCTGCTTTCGGGCTGGGAACAGCTCTCCCTGAGTCTGGCATGGTGTCTCTGATGAAGCACTCTGCTCCTGCTCTCTCTCTAGAAGCACCTGCACAGAAAGCAAGAGAAGATGGGTTTCAGCTTCCCATATGACCTTTGTGGGCCAAGACCCAAAGACTGCTGGGCTCACACGTTCCCAAAGCACTGTGCTGCTGCTCTGCTGGGTCATTCTGTGTTCAAGGGGAGGCACAGATTCCAAAGTGGCCCTGGCCCTACAATCAGGGGCCATCTGGGACTGAAGCTGCAAGAGCCTCTCAGGCAGCTGACAGGGAAGGTGTGGCATTTCTCAAGGGTCTGGTGAGGGCCTCCCTCTGTTTGTGCCATGTCCTGTTTGTCTCTCCTGAAGGGATGCATTTAGGTGAGCATTGCATCTTCCACTGCTTTGGAGCAGAGCCAGGAAGATTCAAATAGATAGATAGATAGACAGATCTCACTTTTATAATCTCCCTTTACTATACTGTGGGATTTACATCCTTTGAATGGAGAGAGATATAATTTTCTCTGCTAGGTTTTTTTTAAGAGAAGGTAGTGAGAAACTTAGAGAAGAAGAGAAAACAATTATTATCTCTACTTGCTGTTCTTGTTGTTTAGTACATGAAGAATGTGTATAGTGATTGTTTACTGAAAGTGATTTGTTAATTGCATTTTAGGGATAGTTGTTTAGATTGATTAGGTAATTAGATAAAAGACTGTATGGAGACAGTCACTAGTTTTTCTTTAGTATCTTTTTAGTATAGTATTTCTTTACTATAGTTTTAACATAGTACTAGTGTATTATAACGTAGCTTAATGAAGCATTTGTTTAAACTTCTAATTACCAGAGTCAAAGCACATTTTTTGCCACGTGGGGGTCACCCTGAATCAATAATGTCCTTTCTGTCGCTACACACATCAACAGTCGGTAGCAGTGCCCCAATCAGAAGCCATCCTGAACTTGCTCTCCTGTTGCTTCAGTAACCCACACTCTTGGGGAATCTGGAGCATGTGGGTCCTTATGGAATGCAGTCAGACTCAGAGCACTGCACTAAGAACTGCACTCTTTGTGCATCTCTGCTTGGGCAAGTTCTTCTCTTGCACTTGACCACACTGATGGTGCTAAAGTGGCTGGAATCAGAAATGCAGTCCAGCCCTTCCCACCTCCTCTAATCTCTGAGGGCCAGCTGGAATTTAAGCGGATTGATTTCCTGCTCAAGGCCCAAACACAGCACACACTGATTCCCTGGGCTGCCAAAAGACATGGGAGCCGTTGACTGGAAAATGATGGGCAAGCCCTACTGGCTGGTCTAGCACCAGAACAGCTCATTCTGCACCAACATCCCTGCCCCAAACTATGTGTTCTTGTGCAAAAATACTGCATTATCCAGAACTGCCTCCTTGAAAACTAAAATTCTAGGAGAATTTCTGCCAGTGCTGTAAAAGTGCAGGAAAGATTGAGACAAAGCTCCCTTGCTCCCTGGAGAAGGAGAAATTGCACCAGGGTTCTCTTTCTATCAAACAAACAAATAAACAAAATATGAAAGTGTTACTCACACCAGTGTCTAAAGCACTTGGATGCAGTGAGGGGATGTCTGGAAGGGAAACAGGCCTTGCGCTGAGCTTTGGATCTATGGATCTAAGGCAGCGATTTATGGAAGTCCGCCTGAAGGTGCCTCATAAGCCCCCCCATTTTCCAGGCTAAAGCTCCCTCAGCACCTCCTCCCTGGCCTTGTGCTGCACCCCCTTGCCCAGCTCCCCTGTCCTTCTGTGCACACGCTGCAGCCCCTCCATGACTTTCTGCTCCCCAGGGCCCACAAGTGCACACAGCACTCCAGCTGTGGCCGCAGCGCTGCCCAGCACAGGGCCACGCTCACTGCCCTGCTCCTGCTGCCCCACTGCTGCTGGAACAGCCACCATGCCCTTGGCCTTCTTGGCCCCCTGGCCACACGCTGCCTCATCTTCAGCTGCTCTAGGCCGCTAACACCCTTGGCTCTTTTTGGCCCACGCAGCTCCCCAGCCACAAAGGTGCCCATTTCACTTGAGATATAGCAGGCACAATTGCAAGATGGCCTTTCTTTTTCCAGCACCTCTTGGTCCAGGTAAGTATCAGAATTTTTGATAGGAATAGTAATTTAAGTCGCTAATTCTAAATTAAAATGATCTTATTATACTGTACAGAATGCGCCCTTTGTTAGATTTTTCGTATCTGCTTTGAATAACCATCGTTCTTTTTGCAAAACTTGGTTTTCAGCTTTTCAAAACTCTGAGATGGAAATTTAAAAATACCTATCTGTGCCTTTTTTTTTTTAGTTCTGGCATGAAAATGGATTTTCTTTCGGCCTTCCTTGCTCGCCCTCTATATTCTAGTGCTACTGGCCAACCTCACATCTTCCTCTACAATTCTTAAACACCAGGGACATGAAATGTTCTTTTCTCACTCACCTCAGGATCGTCAGCACTGCTGAATACATGCTTCAGGTGACCTGTAGTGCAAAAGGAAAATTAACTACATGCTGTGAGAAAACTGCCTGGGCTGCTCAATCTCACAGAACAAGTCTACCCAAACAGATATGATTTCCCGTTTCACAACATCCCTCCAGGAGACACATGTCGTTCACACAGCCAGCAAGAGATCCGGAAAATATTCCTGCTTGTGCCTACACTGCAGCCTGTTTAGCCAGTAAATGAATACAAATATGATCAATAATATGCAAATTGTTCTCTAACACTCAATGCTCCTGTTCTACCAAACACATAAAACAGCTTCTGAAATCCTCTCCTTCAGGTACTTTTTTTTTTCCCAATCACTTACATGCACTAATTCTCATTAACTTGCAGGAAACAGTTGCCCAGAAAAGCTTTCCCAAAATCCCCCTGAGCTGGGGCAGTTCTGTTGTGGAAGTGCACCGCAGCACCCCTAGGCTTCAGGAGCACTCACTGCTTTAGAGTTTGCACTTCCTTGCAAAAAGAATTATTATTTTAGCACTCAAAAAAAAAAAAAACAAACAAAGAAACTTAAAAGAATCTAAAAATAAATAAGCTTTCTCTGAATTCTGAGAACAACTGCAGAGACTTTAAAAGGCATTCCCTGAAGGTCTGCCAGTCTACATTTTCAAAGGTGTCTTTCTTGTCCCAGCAAACTGAGGAAATCACAGACTCTGCTGCCACAGATTCTCCCGTGGAGGGGACAGAACCCCTGCAGGTTCCCTTGCAAATGCTGCCCCCGTGGCTACAGACACCCCCTTTTTAGCTGAACACCTTGACAGGAGCTTTACCAAAGCAGTGGTATCATAATGCTCTTTCTGTTTTAAAATCAGAAAATCAGTCACTAAGAAAGAGCAGAGGGACATACAAAAGCCAGGTTAGGTTACACCCTAATCTAAGCAGAAGGGAAATCTCGACTTACGGGTGAAGTGTATCACATAATAGATTGAAAAGGACACGCCATAGGCAACGAAAGCTGCCGTGGTAAGATGGTGAAACATTGTTCCAGTGTTGTGGGAGTTTGCCACAACACAAGGAAAGACAAGGCTCTTCTCAGTGGGCAGCTGCCTACTGACAAAGGCGGCAACCAGGAGGGTTCTCCTGATCTGAACAAGCGCTAGGGCTGCTCTGACACTCAGGCCTTCCGTGCACCAAGGCAACCTTCTGATGTCACTATGACAATGTGGCAACCATGCCCTGACATCACAAAGGAACAGCTCTGTGTTGGTCTGTGAGTTTATGCAAAGCAATAACCAACCTTCCCTACATCAAACACAAAAGAGCCTGGGAAGTTCTCCTCTGCCACAAAGCAGCACAAATTCCCCTCATGAGCCAAACCCTGTTGTTCAGGGCATCCAAGAGGAACTCCAGGAGTGCCCCAAGCACCTACAGCCTGTGCCCCAACTAAGCACTCAGATGGGACACAAGCAAAGGAAACCAGACCAAGAAAATGGCCCCAAGCATTGCACATGTGAGAAATGACTCTCACTTTCAAAATTTAAAGGTTTTTCAAAGCTTAACAAAGAATTGAATAAGAAAACTTATAGCATTGGGAGTCTATGTGACTAGCAGCCATGTGCTCATGTACAAAAAGGATGCTTGGCCTTTTATACCCTTAGCTCCTCCAGAAGTTTTGTCAGTCAACTCTTTCTCTGCTGTCCATTGGTGGAGATTACTTTCTTGCACCTTGACTGGAGGTCAGGTGTTGTTACACCCTGCCTGCTGGTCACAAGTCAGCCCTCCCCAAATGCCCTGACAACCAAGGCAATTACAAAGGGGAGGAGAAAGAAGATAATGGGAGGATATATAACAATATCATCACTACACATTTGAACATCCACATAACATCTACTTCTTAATTGTCAGAGCCAACCATTGCATTACTCATCTAGAACACACAGAACCAGGAGAGAAGCCACTGTTGGCATCACAGTTGAACTGCTTCCTAATAAATCTCCCCACCTATTTGCACCTTTCTGGGACATGCCCAGGGCTCTGGTGCATGTACATCTCTGCCTTTCTTCCCCTTTGGAAGCAGTCGAAGTGGCAGCATCTGCCCGCCAGCAGCAGCTGCTCCAAGCTGGGAACGCCGCTGGCGGTGCTGATGTCCAGAGGCTTCTGTGTGCCAGGGGAAGCCAAGGCAGGAGCAGGCTGAACGGTGCTGGCGCTGCTGCTGCTCTGTGCCAGAGAGCCCCGGCTGGGCAGGGCACGGTGCCCACTGCGCTGCGGGCTCTTTCTCCTGCCAGAGCTGGGCACACCTGGCAACAAGGCTTGACAACTGGTGGGCAAGCCGAGGGGTTTCTGGGGCTACACTGCTCTGCACACACCCAGGACATGCGCAGCACAGAATCTTAACCCTCAAACAGGTGAACCAAAGGGAAACAGCTGGAAAAGTTTTCACTTGGTCCATTCTTACCTGTTCAACAGAAGTCTTCAAAATGAATGTTACCAAGCAGGGCCTGATCCCTGCTGCCAGCTCAGGGTTAGAAGAGAGGCAATACTTGATCTCAGCACTGGGTGTGTGGGGAATCACTTCCCTGATACATGCACACCCACCAATCTCACTTACTAGTATGTTTCCATGGATCTAAGACATTCTCAATACTTTTCTGAAACTCACAGGCTAAACATTACCCCAAATTATTTGATTTACTGATTGATACCTATTGACTTTTTGATACCTGAATCACTTCTCAGAATCTACTGACATGAGAATAGGAGTGTCGTGCAGGTTCCTACTGGCCTTTGTCACTAGTCCAGGAGGAGCCCCCTGCACAAATAATCCAGGGCAAAACTGGGCTTGCTAAGGAACTTCGTTCTATCAGATGCAATAGCAAATAATACACAGCAACCCCTGGATTCCTAAAAATCTGCGGAGCAGGAGAAGGAGGTGGAGCATGGTGCTCGGCAGCAGGGGAAGGTAGGCAGTGCACTTTCAGGACATCCCCTGGATCAAAACCATGTGCATTTCACCTTCTCATCATTCCAGCTCAGAACCAGGCCTTGTATCTCCTGCTCAGGAGTGGAATTTCCCAGTTACGGCATCGGCTCACACATGGCTGGCTGTGAGATGAGGCCAATGAATCAAGGATTTAAAAGAACTGGAAGAGGTAAAATTTTAGCAAGATTTAGTTAAGGGGAAAGAGTATAGCAAGAAGAGTAGAAATAATATGGAATAGTTACTGTTTTGCAGGTAAGGTAGTTAAGGCTAGGGTAATATATCACTTGCCTTTCTTTTTTATGTTTAAAGAACCAGGATGGGATGCAGATTTCTTTGTGACAAAGAAGAGGACCAGAGCCTGCACCTGGGGCGTGAAACTTCAGCTATAGCCAAGAAGTGCAAAAGCCTGCCAACTGGTCATAAGTAAAGAGGTTAAATTGAGGAAGACATCTTAGCCTTCATCAGAAGGAGACCATTCCCCACTTTAAAACCCACCAACCCATTTGAAGTGAAAGATTGAAGAAAGCAAAGGAACTTTGGACTCAATTATAATGCATACTAATACAAAAGGGGGTAGACAGTGTTACCTAATGAATATGTGTTTGGTTTTTGGGGAATTGTATGAATATGTAAGACATTTTAGATGAGTAGAGAGCCAGTGATTCTTCACACATGTCTTTAGGAGACAACTCCTCCTGTGCCTGGCGCTGTAATAAACACACCACCTTCTAACTTCAGCTCTGGTGAGTTCTATTCCACACCTCATTTGGTGACCGAGGCAGGAACGCTTCTCTGCTCCAGCGAGAGCAACCGTGCTGTGGTCGTCTCTGGGTGCTGCCAGGACATTCCTTTCCTGGAGGCACCTTGGCTCTGGGCTGTTCCTCGTGGGGGACAGACAAGACTGCTGGGACTGTGGAGAAAGGGAATGTTTAACTCTGTATAAAGTAACCCGTAAGGCGAATGCAGGGGAAGGGCTGTTCCTAAGTCACACAGAGATGTCCTGCGCACAAGGTACTCCTGTACAGTTTGGGTTTGGGTCTGGCTGCAGGCAGAAAGGATTTGCTGTATCAAGAAGGACCTGCTAGCAATTCTGGGGGTGAATTGAGCAAATGCTGTTTTATTACTGCATGTGGGATCTCAGTCTCTCAGAACTGGGGTGCAGGGTGAACGAGACCACCCCTGGGGGGCTCGGGAATCCTGGAATGTTGCCAGAAATGTCTGGTGGCTGGACTTTGATCCCACATGGGAGATGACATCAGTATGAGGATAGGAGGATTTCACCGGGGTGAATGGTGAAGGGATAAGTTAATTGGAGTGTGAGATAAAGAGTTTAAGATTTCTGTACAGGGGGGTCTAGAGAAGTAAGATGGAGGAATTGGGGCGTGCCCTTCTCCTTCTTCTTCTTCCTCTAGGCCTCCAACTTCTGTGGTGGTGTTGGCACTCTGGGATTGGACCTTACTAAAAGAACACTGGTTAATAAGGGTAGAGGGTATTGGAGAAAAATGATAAATATTGTATACGTAACTCCGGGTATAAAGATAGGTGGCCGCCCCAGGGGCTCTCAGTGTGTGCCCATGGCTGACTGCTGAGCAGAACTCTGTCAGGCCAAGAGAAAATCTTTTAGATAAGCAATTAATAAACACCGAGACCGAGAAAAAAACTGAAGTTTCTTCTCGTCCTTTGGAACGCGGGCGACCCAAGGCCATCTTGGGCTTTTCCCAGACCATCTAAACAGCCCCAAAATCTGACAACTGGCGTCCGCTGCGCGGGCTATCTCCCACCAAACCTTTCGGGGGGGGGAAAGCCCTGTAGAGCTGAAGAGCCAAGAGGACAGCACTGATAACTCCAGAGGAGTGAAGCCTGAAGAAAGAAAGAAGAAAAAGAAAAAACCGGCCAGGAGGAGCTGCAAAAATCAGCAGTCACTGAGAAATTCCATCTCTCAGCTTCTGCCGAAGACAGTTCGTAGCAGAGCGGCCTGGACTGGGACCAGAAAGGCGCCTCTGGATCCATCCCTCGTGACCTGCTGGACGGAGACTGAGGGCTTTCAGACCACTCTGATGACAGATTCGGTAAGAAGGCCAAAATAAGATCATGGGGGCCACACTCTCCCAGGAACAACGGGAAATCTTATCCACCTTACAAAGTGTAGCAGAATTATATACAGAAGGGATCCCAAAGAAAGAATTAAAACAGCTGTTACTATGGGCAAGGCTTAATTATCCACTTGCAGAGACATGTCTGTTGTTCGAAGTGGGGTTTTGGCAAGAAATTAATAGGCATTTATATATTTTAGCAACAAAAAAAGATGAGACAGCGTTAAAGCTACTCTCACCAGCAAGAATCATGTTACAAGGTATCTCAGTGCAGTCTAAAAGACTGGAAAAGCAGCGAGATGCTGCGGCACCCTCAGAGGTGGGGACGGGGCTGAGCTCCGGGAAAAAATTAGCTCTGGCTTTAAAAAGCCAGGGGGAAAGGGCTCTCGAAAAAAGAGAGCAGGAAAAAATATTAAAACCCCCGATCAAAAAACGCAACAAACCCCAAGGGCATCCTGAAACTCCAGAGAGTGTAGAGGAGTCAGGAGCAGAAGGGGGGGAGCAGGAAGATATGGGATCGGGGGGGGCGCTCGTTCGCGGCGGGCAAAGCGGCGAAGTGGCGGCGGCGGCAAACGCGGGCAGCGCGGGTGAAGATGAGGAGACGCGCGCGGAGGGCGAAATTCGCAAAAACCGGGGTGTAGACTCACATACGAACGCGGGAGGCGGACTGAGGGAAAATGTGCAGCCTCAGAGAGCCGCCATGGTGAGACGCAGGAGGCGCGCGGTTGTGACGTCAGACCCGGTGCGAAGGTCAGCTCGAATCGCGGGGAGAGCCGGAGTGCCGGCGGGAGAGGCGAACACAACGTCAGAGGAGGAGGAGGTGGACTCAGGGACAGACCGAGGGCGGAATACCTCGGAGGTGGGACAGGGGGGAGACGATGACGTCAGCTTGGGGGACACAAGGAGCGGCTCGGAGAGCACGCAGGCGCAGAAAGTAGGGCGCGGGCGGCACCAAGCCCGGTCCCCTGTGACGTCGCGGGTGAGGAGGGGCCGTGTTAGGGATTCTACGTCCCGGGGCTCCACACCCTCTCCAGACCTGGTGCCTTTGGTTCAAACCCTCGGAGTCCCAGTCCCTTCCCCTCACGGGAGACGCCGAGCCGGAAGAGGAAGTGGGGCAGTCGAGATTGCTCCGTCATCCGAGCCAGGGAGGCCGGTGACAGCGCCACCTAGTGGCAGGAGGGCAGAAGTGCACCACATGCCGGGTCGGCTCGGCGGAGCCACAGCACCATCTCGTGGCGAGACTGCAACAATGCAGCAATTTTTTCCAACAATATATAAAGAGAAAAGCACCTCGAAGAAGACAATGTTAACACAACAAAGGGATTATCCATCCTCGGAACCTGATCCACCGATCGTGAGACATTTTCTAAACAACACACAGGCAAAGCTAAAGGGAGATCCTTTGGTTTTGATCAGAAACCCAGAAACAGGTCAAATAGAGGGTCCTTTCAAACTAATCTCTTGGGGAAAGGGTTTCGCTTGTATTTCCACAGATCGAGGTCTGAAGTGGGTGTCGGTGCGGCATGTGAAGCCATTCCGAACGCGAGAACACGAGAACGCTGATCCAAGAAACAAAGAGACGAGTACTCAGACAGAAGTCGAGACTCAGACTGCGAAAAACGACCCGGAAGAGAAATAAAAAGAAACTAAGGACCTTGGGGGGTTTTCACACAAAAGCGAAGTAATGGGTTTCATGATGCTTATGTGCATCATTCTTTCATTCATTGCAGTAAGCAGTGGGGGAGATTTACCTGTTAGTCAACCAAGGCAAAATGTATGGGAGGCTTTAGCTCGGGCAGCGAATTTAGATAGTATCTGCCTGACACATTCAAGACCAGGTAAACCGTTTTCAGCATGCATGGTTGGATTGCCAGTGGACGAATGGCCAGTTCCAGGGCACTCTGCAATTAACATTTCGCCGGTCATTAAAAATCCTATAAAAGAGTGGTGTGCTTGGACACACCTGCTTCCTGTGGCTTCTACAGAACCTCAGGAATTGGAGATTTTTGGGTCCATGACAATGAGACTCTGCATGCAGTTTGAAGCTCCAAAAGTCACAAAGGCGAAAACTATTGATTTAACTCCCACTCATGAATTTTATAAGAATGCCTCAGCTTGGTGTAAATATACAAAGAGAACTACCAAAGGATCGATCCAAGTTCCGGTGCAATTGCCGCGGGGTCTGTTCTTAATTTGCGGGGACAGAATTTGGCACGGCATTCCTGCTAATGCCACGGGAGGTCCATGCAGCATTGGGGAAATTTCAATGCTATCGCCTGATTTGAACATGTTAAGAGAGGAAAGGCACAGAGAAAAAAGATCAATACAGCAATATGCGGCAGATTGCAATGATGAAATGTTTTCTTGGGACAAGAAAACTAGTATTGCTACAGCAATCTTCTCACCTCAGACAGCATCGGGGGTGGCCTTGACTCAGATCGACCGCATGGGTTGTTGGTTGAGCAAACATGCACGGTCTGTGTCTGTCACATTGGATGACATGTTAAAAGACGTCAGTAGTGTGAGACAGGCGACTCTTCAAAACAGAGCGGCAATCGATTATCTATTGCTCGCTCATGGACATGGGTGTGAAGAGTTCGAAGGGATGTGCTGCATGAATCTCTCAGATCATTCAAAGTCAATTCATGAAAATATCAAAAATAAAAAGGACAGCATAAATAAGCTTGGTGAGATCACAGGATGATGGATCGATCAACTGGCAGAATTCTTTGACATCTCTCCCATTTGGAGAGGAATCTTAAAGATAGGGTTTTACGTTTTAATAGTTCTCCTAGTCCTCATACTTGTTGTCCCATGCATATTTGCATGTTTAAAACGTGCAATGAATCGGATGGCGAAAAAGATCTTTTTGGTGCAAACAGAAGGGGGAGATGTGGGATCTCAGTCTCTCAGAACTGGGGTGCAGGGTGAACGAGACCACCCCTGGGGGGCTCGGGAATCCTGGAATGTTGCCAGAAATGTCTGGTGGCTGGACTTTGATCCCACATGGGAGATGACATCAGTATGAGGATAGGAGGATTTCACCGGGGTGAATGGTGAAGGGATAAGTTAATTGGAGTGTGAGATAAAGAGTTTAAGATTTCTGTACAGGGGGGTCTAGAGAAGTAAGATGGAGGAATTGGGGCGTGCCCTTCTCCTTCTTCTTCTTCCTCTAGGCCTCCATCTTCTGTGGTGGTGTTGGCACTCTGGGATTGGACCTTACTACTAAGAACACTGGTTAATAAGGGTAGAGGGTATTGGAGAAAAATGATAAATATTGTATACGTAACTCCAAGTATAAAGATAGGTGGCCGCCCCAGGGGCTCTCAGTGTGTGCCCATGTCTGACTGCTGAGCAGAACTCTGTCAGGCCAAGAGAAAATCTTTTAGATAAGCAATTAATAAACACCGAGACCGAGAAAAAAACTGAAGTTTCTTCTCGTCCTTTGGAACGCGGGCGACCCAAGGCCATCTTGGGCTTTTCCCAGACCATCTAAACAGCCCCAAAATCCGACAACTGCAGTTTTTCCTGTGTGTTGTAATTGTGGTTGTGTTTTCAGTGGGTGTGTTTTGAGGAAGATGATGTGGGTGGATGCTGATGTGGTGGATGGTGAGTTGTGTTGAGAAAAGCGAGCACTCTGTCCCGTCATAAAGAGACACTCCTCTCCCAGTGAGCTTGTGTGTGTGGACTTTGTAATTGCAGGGGTTGGTACTCCCTGTGAGTGACACCTGGTGCCTGGGTATACAGGGGGGTTGAGTGGTTTTTTCCACTCATTGTGATCATTTGGGACTGTACGGTTGTGTTTGGGGAGATTTTAGGATTTTGTTTGCAACAAGTGCAGCAATTTATGCAGAAAACTACAGTGTGGTGATTTACGTATGTTGAACGATGGTAGTTCCTTTCGACCACTGCGCCTCCCGCATGGTTTAAAATCTCCTGCCGTGAGGTGGATGCTCTCTTTCCTCTCCTGGACATCCTCTTTCTCTCCTGCATGCTCCCTTTCTCTCCTGGAGTTGTTCCCCATTAAAGCTTTGGGACTTTGGTCCCAAACAGAAAGAGCGCTTCTCCTCTTTTGCTTTTGTCCTTGTCAGTGTCACTGGGGTCCAGAGCTCGCCAAAATGATCCACCATGAGGCAAAAACCAACAAATGGCCACACATGCAGAGCTCAAAAATTGGCCACATTTCTGATGGACTGGAGTGTTTGCCACACTTTTGGAAATCCCTATTCCCACACAGGTCAGGCAATTTTTGAAAGGACGCACAACACTCCAAAACCCATTCTAGGTTAACAAAAGGGGGAGTGGCCCAAGCAGCACCTCTGATAAGGTTGAGCAAACCTTTAGATGTCTTTATGCTTTGGATAGGTCATTTGCAGGACCTAATCCTCCAATTTCTAGGCACATTCCAAACAGCACACAGGCAAAACTGAAAGAAAATCCTCCCGTTTTGATCAGAAACCTTGAGTTAGGACAAGTTGAAGGACCATTTGCACTAATCATTTGGGGCAAAGGGTATGCTTGTATTTATTTGCACAGGTGCCAGACCTAAGTGGGTTCCCACGAAGGACGTGAAACCATCTCATACACAAGAGCGCACTGACAATTCCACCAGCAGGGAAATGAGCACGCAGACGTGAGCCGCACCGAGAAACTACGGTTCATGCCAGACGTTCCCTGTTCAACCTGTGGAAGCTACAAATCTTGAGTTTGATTGTTGATTTTTGGACTGTGAAAATTGTTTCGATCATAGAGCTCTTTCAGCAAAAGCCTCATGTCCATTGTGTTCAAAAGAATTCCAAGATATCCAAATTTGTAGAAATTGAAGGTTAGAGGGAGAGTTTAGGGCCCTTTAGTTGGCCAGTCCCTGAACAAGTGCTAAAAGATTTGCTTGAGAACTGAAAGAGATGGGGAAGCTTTTGCCAAAAAGCAGCTGAACAGAAACATGGAGTTTGATCAAATGATATACTGGCGCTTGCTGGTTTTGCTTGCTTGCTTTTGCAGTGCATATATGCGTGTAGATCAACCAAAAATGAATGGTTACCTTGCTTTAGCCAAGTCAGCAGCCTCAGACACCATATGTTTGACCAATTGAGCCCAGACAAACCCTTGGTGACCTGTTTGGTCGGTGTGCCAGTGCCAGCCAAGGAATGGCCAATACCCAATCGTGACAAATATTGGTGTGAGGCTGCCAACGAGACCAATCCCATAACCAGTTGTCATCATTGGGCCCCTGATCTTCTTAGAGCACCTTCTGAACCTCAAGAATTGGAATTCTTGGTTCATTTCTAATGGAAATTTGTGCTGCATTTCAGTACCAGGGAGATCCACAGTTAGATGTTACTTCCCATCATCCTGTGGACAGATACTCAAGTTTGTGGTGCAATTGTACTACCCCAGTGTCCCCGAAGGGTGAAACTGCTGACAAGTAGATGACCTAGATGAGTCCCCACGACAATTAGTAACAGAAAATTGGCTCATTGGTGGAGGTAGAGCCTGACAGGGAATTCCTCAAAAATTAAAGGCGGCCCATGTAGCATCAGACAAGTCACTGTGATAGCACTTATTAAAAAGGCCATCAAGAGAAAACAGAGAGAAAAGAGATTTGCCCATCATTATAAAGAAAACTGTAATAGCAATTTCAGACCCTAGGGCCCTGCAAGATGAGTTGCATCAAATTAATTTCTGCATCCACTTGCCTCGGGTGAGGCATTGAAACCATTATAGCGATTGGGTTGCTGGCTGAAGAAAGAAGACAGTGCTACTTGCACTTCAATTAGTGACATGATGACTGATGTTAATGTTGTCAGACATGCAACCTTACAGAACAGAGTAGCAATTGATTTTCTTTTACTGGCACATGGACATGGTTGTCAGGAATTTGAAGGATTGTGTTGTATGAACCTGTCTGATCACTCTGAATCCATCCACAAAAGCATAAAAAACTGAAACATTTGAGAGCTCCAACTTAAGAAGATGGTGGGTCGTGGTTAGATGATTTGTTCCAAGGATGGAGCTTTGCACCCTGGCTAAGGGGAACTTTGTAGAATAGGTCTCTATGGATTGGGTGTTTTGGTAGTGGTACTAGTAGTAATGCCTTGCATACATTGGTGTGTGTGACAAATGATGGGCAAAACTATCAAAGAAGTTTTTATCACAGAAGAGAGAGAGGTAGGAAATAGATCACAGAGAGTTCTCGAAATATCACACAGATGGTGGATGAAGGTATAGACATGGAGGAAGGTTTTGAATTAAGACCCTGGAACAGACAAGACTTTTTTGGAACAATGACTTGTAATTGCTGTCAGACATGACTTATGCTCTTTGAACTGACTGGACTTTCACAGCATTAAAATTGCTGGGTTGGAATATAGCCAGGCTTAATGTGAGCAAAAAGGATGCTTTAAGCAAGTAAGAAGCAGGTATACTATAGTAAAGCTATGAAATGCAAGGCAGTTAATAAACGACACGGATACAAAGGTTTCTTTTCAGCCCACCCGTGAGGGGGAATTGTGGGAATCTTTCAAATCAGAGGGTTCTGGGAAAGCTGCAAAAGGCACAACTCAGAGAAAGCAGAACTGTGGTTAAAGCAAAGCAGCAGCCATAAGATTTGTCAGCAGAAAAGTTATATAAGAAGTAGAAAAGTAAGGACAAATAGAACAATGGTTTCTGTATATTACCGTAGAATCCGGGATGTTCGTATGTCTGAGATGTAACACAACAGAACTCCCTTTGGTCATCAGCAAACAGCTTCGTTTATTGCCTGCAGCACCCACAGCCCATTTAGCCCATTCCAAACTCTCAGGCCGAGACATCTCATTGGTCTATCTCTGTGCCCCCAGACTCTGAACCAATGCAATGTCTGCATCTTAGGAGAGCTCCCATTGCCTGGGAACCTCTGTCAGTCAGTCCAGAGGCTGCTCCGTGGAGCTGAATTGGTCTGCTCATTCTAACTTGATTGATACAGATGCACCAGTGTATTAATGCTTGGCTGGAATGACTCCCTAAGCTACAGAAAAGTAACTCTAGCAAGATATTAGGAACTTCTAAGCTTGATAATGGAGCTCTGTGCATTGTGTTTTAAGGCTTACAAGCAGGTATAGTGTTTGAAAGAAGCAAGCAGTGTTTTAACAAAAGCTACGTGTGCTTATAGTGGTTGCACAGAACTACTGTCAATATGCTTTTGCTTTGTGTGAGTGGTCAAAAAACTTTTCAAGTAAATTGTACCATTAAGTTCTTTGCCTCCTTCCAGGGATGTGAGCTGCTGGCATCTTCTCACTGTAACAACCATGTCATGAGACTGATGCTGGAAAATAAACAGCTCGAGGCTACAGCTTCACTGCAAGGCATCCGGCAGCCTTGAGGGTACAAAGCGAGCACAGGTCCCAGCTCCTCGTGTCCGGAGCGAGCCCGGAGCAGCTCTCCCAGGCCGCAGCCCCTCCCAGGCCCAGCTCCGGGCGCAGCCGGGGCCGCTCCGCCTGCGCGGGGCCGCTGCCGGGGCGCTGTGGCGGCTCCTCCCGCGGGGCGGAGCTGAGGCGGCCCCGGCGGCCCCGGCCCGGCCCCGCTGCGCTCCGAGCGCGGCCCCGGAGCGGCCCGGCCGAGGCGGCGAGGGACGGGCGGCGAGGGGCCGGGGGCATGGGGCGCTCCGGGAACGGGCGGACATCCCGGCAGAGGGGAGAGAGACGTGGCAGAGGGAGGAGTGAGCGGGAGAGGGGAGAGATGCTGGGAGGAGGGGGAAAATCCCAGGAGAGAGGGACGAGCCCGGGAGTAGGGGAGATCACGGGACGGGGGCGGGGGTGAGATCCGTGGCAAAGGGTGGGTAGCCTTCCAAGAGGGTAGAGTCGGGGAAACAGGAAAGAGCCCTGGGAGAGGGGGGAGATCCTGGAAGAGGGAGGAGTAATCGGGAGAAGGGCAGATCCAGGGAGACGAATAAAAGCACTGGCTACAGCGCGGGAAAGGAGGGAGCTTGGGACAAAGGGTAGCTCGGGACTGGGGAAAAGCCGAGAGAGGAGGCAGAACCCAGGAGACAGGGGACAACCTGTGAACGGGGGGACATCCGGAGTAGAGTGGAGAGGGCCTGGGAAAGCGGGGAAAGACATGAGAAAAGAGAGCCCAGTGGGGGGAGCCCAGGAGCGGAGGCTCCTGCAGGCGGACTGGGAACCCGGAGAGCCCGGAATCACGGAGTCCTGCAGCCAGGCCGAGAACGGGCGCGGGTCAGTGCGGTTCGGGAGAGCGCGGCTGCGGGGCTGGCTCCGGAGGCGGAGGCGCGTGGAAAGCGCTGCTCGGCAGCCCCGGCGGCGCTGAGAGCACAGCCCTGCCCGGGGAGGCAGCGCCACGGGCGCCGCTCGGCTTCCCAGCTCGGCCACGGCACCGCTCGGCTTCGCCGCCGGATCCGCGGCAGCTCGGAGCATCGCTCCCTGCCCGGGCCCGAGGCTCACCTGCGCCAGGTGCACCAGCGCATCGCCTCTGCCTTGACAACCCAGAGCGAGCAGTGCCCGGCAGGGACTGCAGATCCCCATTGGTGGCAGAGAAAGAAGAGCAAGGAATCTTCCATGGGAGAACCTAGGCAATAGGATGGGGTGTTAGTGTCCAATGTGTTCAGATGCACTCACAATGGTACTATTGCTCTTGCCTCAGAACATGTAAAAGAAGTGGGCAGGCACAAATCAGCAGCTGGTTGCAATATCCAGGGATCAGTTATCAGAAGAAAATGCTACGCAACTGCTGGAATGCTTAATGGATGACTGGTTACCCTTTGCCAAGTAATCTGGACTTGTTAGGCGCAGCATACTTATGTTTAAAAAATAACTCTAGAGCTATTCTTAAGAAAATTTTGAAGAAAGGATCATACACCCACATTTTAATGCAGTTGCTGTGGGTTTCATAAATGAAATCTGCTTTTATGTGTCAATGTTCCTAAAGATATGTGGTGGTTTTTTTTCACACATGCATGCTTGCTAAATTTGAGAATCTAAGGTAAGGTCTTTTTATAGGGGATATGGAAGAGACAGGTCTTCAGCCAGCAATATGTCAGTGAGAGACAGCTGAGCGATGATTACTGAGAAGAAGAACAGCCCTGCAATAGAGGTGTGAGCTGCATTGCACAGCGCTTGCTGTGGGCCAGAGAGCACAAAGCAGTCTGGCCTGGTGGGCCTGAATATTTCTGCCAAACACTCTGCATCTCACACCTTTGTTCGGGCTCAGTGCAGAAATGCAGGATTGCAGGCGCTTCCTCCCAGAGCTGCGTGAGGCGCTGGCTCCTGCAGATGGGCCCTGCCAAGCTGTCCCTGCCTCACGCTGGCCTCGCTTCCCCTGGCACAAGAGCTGGGCCTGAAGGAGGCTGCCCTGTGCTCCAGCCTGCCGAGCAGCCCGGCTCCCTGCCCCAGTGCCCAGAGTGCTGCACACACTGCTGACCTTTGCCAGGAGTTGCAGGGCAGCCGGCAGAAGAGGAGGAATCCTCAGGCAGCCCAGCGGCCCTCGGCTGCCCTTGGCCTTTCTCTGCTCCTGGGCACACTCCAGAGGGCCAATGCCTCCAGGCTGGGCTGTGTCCAGCATGGCTGCGCTTCCCCTCGGCAGCTGCCAGCTGCCACCTGGGCTCTGAGAGTGGAGGATTTGCCCGCTGCCAGGAACAGGCACCCAGGGCCCGGCTGCTGCCTCTTGCAGCTCCAAGGGCCTCCTTCCAGCCTGCCTCTGCCGGGGCTCAGCCTGCTCCGGCCTCTGCCGGGGCTCTGCTGGGGCTCCACCCCAGGCAAGGCCGGGCCCACTCTCACCT
The DNA here is from genome assembly GCF_028551555.1 of Melozone crissalis. Classification (NCBI taxonomy): domain Eukaryota; kingdom Metazoa; phylum Chordata; class Aves; order Passeriformes; family Passerellidae; genus Melozone; species Melozone crissalis. The sequence goes on along the minus strand of NW_026535783.1, from coordinate 11,249,742 downwards.
CCCAGGCGCTGACAGCTCTGCAGCACAGGAGACCTTCCCGAGCACCCTCTCTGATCTTTCTGCTTTCTCACTTGAGCAAGGCTCTCCTCCAGGCAAAGAGATTATTGCATTTTGGGATACAAATCCAAGTGGCAGGAGCCCCAGAGCTCTCCAGTCACAGCTGAAGGCCTGCATCTGCACAGGGTGTTTGGGCTGCCTCATTCTTCTTTTGGTTTTGCCTTCAAATGCCATTGCCCTTTCTGCCTCAAATAGAAATACCAAAGCTGCCCAAAAACAGACCAGTGGGCCAGATTCCAAAGGCAGTGTTCTCTGGAGAGGATGAATGAAGAACATCCTTCTTCCCCACTTGCACACCATGCCAAAGACACCGTGTCACTTTCCATCTTTAAGACACAACAGACAATTCAGAAGAAATTCTTGAGCGTATTCGCAGAGTGAGAAGGAAGGGAAACTTCAAGGTGAGTTGTGGTTTCAGAAACTGTATTCATTTCCAATCCTACTCTGCAGTCCTATTAGACAATCCTACTCTAACCCTAACCCTAACCTTAACCCTAATCCTAATCCCAATCCAAATCCTAATCCTAATCCTAATCCTAACCTACAATCCTACTCCACACTGGTTGACGAGTAAATGGTCCTGATGTGATTGGCACATTGTTGTCTTCCTCCTCTTCTTCACTGAAACAATCAGTGGCACCAGGCTGGACGCAGGCTCAGCAAATGTTACAAATGGATGCTGCCAAAAGGGAAAAAAAACAAATCAACAAAAAATAATGGACCATGACTCTCCAAGCTCAGTGCTGCACAGGATTCCTCTGGCTTATAGAAGGATGCAGGAAGAGGACCAATGGGACCATCTACACCTCCATCTTTATGTGCAGGACTTTGCCATCACAGGCAAATGTGGCCCAGAATCCCACTCATCCATTTATTCAGGTGTCTTCATCTCACAATCCCACTCATCCATTTATTCAGGTGTCTTCATCTCGCTAGGATTTTTGCCCTGCCAGTGCTTTAGAAATGGTGCTTTCTGTCCTTGGAGTTTCTTCTTTTCAGGAATCTCCAAAGCCTCACACTGGTCCCTCTCTTTGAAAGACAGGCACTGTGCTGATTCCCACAGGGAGACAGAGCAGTGTCTACCTTTCCATGCCCTGCCCCTCATGTGCTGGATGGCTCCTTCCTTCCCAGCAGGACCAGCTCAGTGGCACTGGGCCCTGCAGTTCCCTCTCTGCCACACAACCCGGCAGTAACCCTGGCACAGTTCCCGTCTGCTTGAGCGTGCCAGGCAGCAGATGGGGCTGGGACAAGTCTCTCCCAGCTGTGCCTGTTTGCGTGGCAGAAACCTCTAAGGGTGGGCTGGGGGGCACAAACCAGGGCCCCTCAGAGACTCACAGTGAGCCCCCCAAGACCCCTCCTGCCCACAGCCAAATCTCTGACCCCTAGGCTGGGACTGGCTTCCTTGGGTTCCTGCACCACCATTTCATGTCTCTGTACCCTGCATTGCTCTACTTCAATTCTTTTGCCATTAGATAAAATTGAACACCCCACCAAATGACAAAAGAGGGCGACCAAACCAGCCAGAGGAGCTCCCTGACTCAGGAAATGCAGAGAGAGGTGGAGTTACTCAGTTTTGTGAAGAACAGGCCCCAGGGGGACTTTATTGCCACTTTCCAAGACTTCAGAGTGGCTTTGAAGAAAGCGAGGGACATATTTTTTAACAGGGCCAGTTACAATAGGATGTGGGTGAGTATTTTGAAACACAAATAGGATCTAATCAGGACTTGTTTACTCAGAGCATGGTGCCACCCTGGCACAGGTTGCCCCAAGAGCTTGTAGGTGCCCCATCCCTGCAACCATTCTAGCTCCAGTGCGAAAGGGCTCTGAGCAACCTTATCTTTTTAAAGATGTCCCTGCTCATTGCAGGACACTTGCACCAGAGGACCTTTACAGGACCCTGCCAGCCCAGCCCAGTCTAGGATTCCTCACCATTTTCATTTGAAGAGCACCAAGAATGGAGGTGAGGAGGAAGGGGGCTCATGTGATGCCTTGGACTTGAGTGGAGGAGGAGCCCATTCCTCAGACCCTGTTTCACCTGCAGCCCCTTCACATTTTACCTGCCGGAGCTCCCTGGCAGACCAGCGCTGCTCCTCGTCTCTCTGCAGGCAGCAGCTCAGGAAGTCACGCAGGCAAGGTGAGAATCGGTTGGGCTGCTGCAGCCGTGGGGTCCCTACTGTGGCTATCAGTTGTGCAGCCTGGAGAAAAAGGAGACACCAGGCTCCACTTGCTGCTTTCACATCTCTAAGTGCTCTCCCACATCCCTTAGTTTAACCTCTGTTCTTCAGTGGCAGTTTCTGCCCTGGCAGAGACCCAGAGATCATTTTCCTTTACCAACCAAACACCCAAACCCTGATGCAGCCACAGCTTTTCCACCATCCCGCAGATCTTGCCTTGGCAGCTGATTTCATTGACTGACCTAGTTAGTGGGAACTACATCAGCATAAGCACATTTGCTTCTCTGAGGATTCACACCAGCTTGAGAGGCTTTTTGGAAGAGGGACTGTGCTGTACAAACTAATTTCAAGGCTTAGCACATGAAAGGCGTGTCTGCAGTGCTTGTTGGTCCTTTAAGCGCACGTGCCCAAGAACAAAACTCATCACACTTTTTGTGCTTTTCTTGAAAACAATGGTCATTGGAAGGAAAGAAAGGGAATCCATCAATTAATCCCCAGGTAAGGAAATAAATATTTGCAATCTCATCTTCAACAGAGACACATTTAGATGCCTGCTCAAATGTATTGGGATGAAAATTCCTGCTTGGGCACAAAGAGGCCACCTGCAGCTCTGTCTCTCAGCAGTCTGAAAATTGCAGGTTCCCATTTTGCAGCAAAAGGAAAATTGTCATGGTCAGAAGAAGGAGAGGTGCCATCCCTATTGCCACCCTCTGCTAATTTGGCTACTCAAGTCAATGCATTAATGGTAGGCCCATGCCAGAAAGAGCCAGGAAACAAATGGGAGGTTTTGGCAGGCTGTCCGCATCAGCAGGCTCTGGCTTGGTGACACAGAGAATGTGCCTTTGGCTAGGAGAGAAACATGGTGACTGAGTGTTTCAGCAGCACTGTACAAGATGCAGAAGAGACTCAGTGGTCTTTACACTCTCATGCCCAGGTTTCAGGCATGTTTCCCTGTGAGAAGAAACTGTACAGGGAGTTAGGCTCATCTCTAAAGACCGCAGTTTTAGAAACTTTGTTGGGTTTGTGTTGCCTTCCTTCTTTTCTGGAAAGATAACAGCAGTTGTCAGATGCTTCTTTTCTGCTATTAAGGCTATCTCCACAGCCAAAGGACTGGAAGCACTTAAAAGCCAAAGCAAAGTGTTGTCTGAGCATAGTGTTTGTTTGGAGTTTGTTTGCATGTGGTAAGGCTTGAGTTCCCCCACTGCTGCAACCACAACTACAGCAGATGCTGATGTGTTGCAGGCATATTTTTAGGAGGGGTCCTTGGTGGAAGCAGTTCAGGCAGATGGCAATGGGCTTTTGTCCAATGGCACGCAGGACAAGGGACAGGTGAGAAAGACAGTGGGATCGCTGGGTATTTGCTCCTTACCGTGATGGGACTTTTGTTCCAGTAGGGAGGTTCTTGCTCTATCATTTCAATCCCCACAATTCCAAAAGACCATATGTCCACTTTGGGACCATATGGTTGACCTGTCAGCACTTCAGGCGCCAGCCACCAAGGAGTCCCGACTAGTGAGCACCGTCTGCTCTGCTGAGGGCTGAGCTGAGTAGAGAGGCCAAAATCACCTGAGGAGAAAGCAAAACACTGTTTTTATTTGAATTCTGTGCAATTAGAAAAGCAAGCCAAAGAATTCCCCGGTAGAAGTGTTTGAAAATGTGCTTTTGAATCTCCTGGCATTGGCGACTTTTAAACGCCCCCCATTTTTTACACTGTCTCCAGTAGTGTCTTTTGTTCTTTGGAAGCTTTAGACTTGTAATAACTCCCTCCCTCTGGAAGGGACACACACAGAGCAAGGCCACTCTTGACTGCTTGTTCCTTGTCCTACCTCTGTGCACGTTGCAACTGTGCCCTCAGCTCACAGCGGGTGTCCCTGCGCTGCCACCAGCACCATTTTTGGGGAGCTGGCTGTCACTCCAAGCAGCCCCACCCCCACATCCCTGGAATGCTGCTCCTGACCAAGAATACACTGACCCAGCTTGACAGAACCATTGGTTTTGAGAAGGATGTTATCACTCTTCACATCTCTATGGATCACATGGTTTGTGTGAAGAAAACACAGTCCTTGCAGGCACTGAGAGAGAAAACAGAAAGAGGAGGGCAAAAATGAGTGATGTGATTTCATCCCACAAGAAAGGCAACAAAGAATCCAAAAGATTCCCTCTCCAGGGGAATGGGCAGTAATGGCAGAACACAGTGCCACTGAGAGGAAGAGCTTGCTGCTCCAACACTTGCAGAGCAGGACCTTTCTGAGGAAAGGCATGTCAGCTTCTGAAGGAGCAACAGCACCTGCTGTTGTAGACTGTTCCCTGCAAACCAGCCAGGATGACTGCTGCTGCAGTGCATGTGCTCAGAAGCAAAGAGCCTTTTGGCTGCACTCCTGTCCTTGTATGCTGAGGCCTGAGAGACACGAGTCTCTCTCTTTTTTCTTTGCTGATCATTTCAAATCAAGCCACCAGCACCTTTGCTTTCACAGGCAAGGAATGCAGTGAAGACAGACTCAAACATTTAGAGAGGCAAGGTGGAGAACAGCAAATAAAAAGACATGAGCCAGAGCAAGAATACAACAGCAGGAGAGAAGAGTACTGGCACTGAGTACAGGGAGTGCAGGGGCACTGGCAGGCCTTTCACTTGAGATGCTTTTACTTGCCCATAGCATAGCAGCAACACAGAACCAAAGCTTGGCACAGGAAATCACTGCAGGTCTGAGCCCCTGTTTCCCAGACAATCCTGCCCAAGCCCTTGGAAACACAGATGGGATTGCTGACCTCGCGACTGATGGCTGCTGCCTCATCTTCATACAGGGAGGTCATGCTGAGGATATCGTTCAGGGTGCCTCCGTCCATGTACTCCAGCACCAGCCAGAGTTCCTCACCCACAAGGTAGCTGAAAGAAGGAAACAAGGCCCTGGAGATGAGCATGCATGGCTACGTTGATTTCTGCTTCCAGGTTTCTTATTTCCAGATGCCTTTGTGACAAGGACACAATCATAGCAATAGATATTCCCTCTTGGCTGTGCATTGTTTGCAAGCTGTGCAGTCTCAAGGAGACAGGCACCGCTGTGAAAAAGGAGATGTCTTAGATGGCTAACAAGTGAAAAATGCAGTTTAGAAACAGCCCAGATAAAAAACCTGTCAGGCATGGTGTTTCTGGAAAGAAGCACCTAGTCTTCCTGGCATGCCCTTCAATGGCAAAGAGGGGCAACAATCCAAGGGAAATCCATTTTAGGACGGTTCATCAGCACTTCAGAAATTTGAAAAAATCAATCCCAAAAATATGTGGAGGCAGTAAACTTCGAGGCTGATGACTAAGGAAGATACAGCTGATCCAGGTATTGAAGAATTTTGGAATAATTTTCAAACTAGGTGTGCCAGGGAAGACTCATGCAGACAGGATGCACTCTCTTCTCATCCATTGGAGATGAGTAGAGAGATAGGAATAAATAAAAATTAACAGCTCTACTTTCTGCCACTGACCAAAGTGGGTTTTTAACCTCTCATGTTTGCTGCATGTAAATGCACACATGGGATAAGACCATAACCACTCACCTGTCTAAATAATTCACAACATTGGGACTCCTGTACCTCTTCATGATTTGGATTTCATTAACGCTTCGTTCCATCCTCCTCGGTCCTTGAATATCTATTTTCTTTATGGCCACCTAAAATGACATTGAAAATCAGTAACTTGAGCAGTTGGTGGCAGGAGACAGCAACGCACATGGAGCGAGTGATTTTGCAATGACACAGCTGAGCTGTGCCAAACTGCCTGGTGATTAGGCACTGCAGTAATTAGGAACTGACATTCCAACAGCCCATTTCTCTGCTGCCTTGGGGGCACAGGACACGTGGGGACACTGACATTATGCCTTGTCCACTTGGTAACAGTTGTGTCTCAACTATCACCCACAAACCTCTGACCACAATCTCTGCTGCTCTTTCTAGGATTCAGAAGAAGTAATTGTGAGAGTATGTCATAATTTTCCCTCATCTGCCTCACGATCATCCTTGGGAGACCACTGAAGAGAAGACCCCCCCCCATCTATATCTGGCTCTGAAGGAGAAAAGTCACACGCCACGGGCCCTGAGACCTGAAAGCTCACTGTTGAGTTATTGTTTTCACAAGTGTGTTTCCTGTATGCTAAGAAGAGGGCATCATGCCCCATTTGCAACAATAGCAGCTCTGGAAGCTGTCCCACCTCTCGGCCTGGCTGGACTTCTCCTGAGTTTCAGGTGGTCTCCCACAGAACACCCTCACCTGTTTTACAACCACCGTGACAGACAGACTGAGATGTAAGAAGATTCTCCATCAAGGACTGGGACTGAAACCCCCAGCCCAGGGGAGGTGTGTGGGGGAGGCAAGCTGACTGAAGCGAGATGTTTGCCTGCAGATTGTGACCACTGGAGCCAGAAAACAATGGCTCTCGCTTACTGCTAAGAACATAGACTACCTGTTACATCTATCCAGCTCATTTACTGCTGAGAACATGGACTACCTGTAGTTATTTCAATACTTCTGTTCCCTATTGTATCTGTTTCCCCCCTCACAATTTTCAGTAATAAAAACCTCTGAGTTAGCTAGAGCCTTTGAGATCTCCCCAGCGTAGCAGGCGGAACCTTGGCTGGACTGCACCAAAGGACTTCGTCTCTGCATTGGTAGCTATATCCCCTCTCTCTCCTCTCTCTCTCTCTCTCTCTCTCTCTATCATTTTCTTTCCCTTAATCCCTCTATCGCATTTTTGATGTAGTTATTCCAGTCAAACTGCATTTAATCTGATTATCACTGCAAACCCCCTTGTACCGTGTTGGTGTTTTGCACTCTGAGATCATTCCTACAAACCATCAGGTCATCTGTCCCCTAGGACGGACCCTGACATTAATCCATGCCTTAATATTCTGTGGATATATCTTGGGCTATGGGCAGGGCTTACGGCTTTTAGGGCACCTTGCAGATCTCTCCCTATGTGCAATTGCCAAGTGCAGCACTGCGGGTGGCTAAGGAACTACCAGTAACTTTCCGATGGATTTGCTGGCAGCCAGAATTGAGAATTCAGGACTGTGAAGCTGTAGCCCCAAAGAGCAGGGAGATGCTCTAAGGCACCACCTTTGTTTGAGCAATGGAGAGCGAGTGAGCGCGTTCTTGTCTGAAAGGAAGCGCTGCCCTGCGTGCCTGCCTTCCGGCAGCTGAGGAGGACAAAGTGCCAAATGTATTTTGCAGGCTGGCACCAGTCTGTGCTTCTTGTGCCTTTTCAGCTCTAGCCAAAGCTCCAGCCACAGCTCACACCAGAGGAGAAAGCCCCTCAAGAGCAGCAGAGTCTGCAGGGGCTGTTGATATTTACCTCTCCTCCTGAGGCAGTGTCGAGTGCTTTAAACACCTCTCCAAAACTCCTATAAACAAAAGAGAAGCAGAGAAATGAGAAGCCATTTATATCTTGCAGTGAAAGCCAGCCCACACAGGAGATCTGTGCTGTAAATGCCTAAAACCTGCAGGACACTGGAAGCATGGAGATGTCCTTGACAATGCCTTCTGTGCACACTTAGAAATTCTGATCAGCTCCGACAACCTAAGCCCAGTGCCTGAACACATTTGCAGCTTGTCTGACTTCACGCCTGATACCTATTCCACCAGCAAAACACTTGATGCATAGTTATGTAAAATTAGCATTGCTTGGACTCACCCACTGCCAATATTTTCCAGTTCAATGTATTTGATGATGGGATTTTCCATCTTCACCATTCTCCCTGAGGGAAACAAAATGCAAGATGTTCACTTTAAAGCAGAGATCCCACCTTCTCAGAGATACAAAAGGCAGCCCCACTGTCTGGGGCTCTGAGCCCTCCTCGCTTGGTTAGCCAGCTCTGAGCTGGCTAACAACAACAGGGACAGGTGCTGGAACAACAAGAAAAGAACAGCACATCCACAGCACAAGTCTGCCTGGCACAGAGACTGATTTCTTGCATCCTTTGAAGTGAGAGACCTCTTGACAGCAGAGGAGTCTCCTCTCAGAGGAGACTGAGAGCAGAAGAGAATACCTACCAAGGCAAATAAGTTTGTCATCTAGAAACATTAAGGAGAGCTGGATCTAACAGTGCCTTTGTTTTCTTGGGAATAAAGACTGCGAGATTTAGAAAAGGTTTCCTACTTGCTAAGATTAAATGCACCTGGACATCCAGAATCAATTGCTCTGAATAGATGTCAAGTTCAGAACAGGAGGAATATTGCCAAGTGTTCCCATCTTTTCCACCTTGCAGCAGTTTGCCAGAAGAATGCCTCGGCGTTTGTAAACCAGAGCAGCTCATGCCAGAACCAATTGCGACGGGGCTTTCAGCATCAGGACCCTCAGCCTTTATGAGCAGGATGAGCTCAAAGACGCCCTTGCCCGTGCCCCGCGTGAAGAACCACGCCGCTTCTCTTCACCCTGACAGCGCGGATCAGTCGCTCCCATTGCACTCGCCCTCTCGGCACTGCGCACGTCCCCATCTTCCCAACTCGGCACGGCGGGCACGGGCACAGAGGACAGCAGTGCTCCTCAGGCATCCCCGTGACACAGAGAGCTGCTCAGAGGAGATTCTGACCCTCTTGTGAGTCCAGGCCGTGCGAGGCAGAGGCCGGCCCAGAGAAGGGGCTGCTGCCTCAGGCAGCTCCGCGCTGCAGCAGCCGGGCAGAAGCAGGACCCTCCCAGCTAAGGAAGGCTCCAGCCTCTGCAGTCCCTCCAGCCCCCAGGGGCAGGGCAGCGACCACAACAAGGCTGGCAAAGCCCAAGCATGAGCACTGACAGGCACTGATGGGAAGAAGCCAGAGCCAGCCTGAGCCCCATACAAGCTTTTGCCCCCATTCAGGACACAACAGGATGGGCTTTGAGATCAGCCCCACCGAGGTGTGGATCAGTGCCCTTTTTGTCCCAACAGGTGATGGTAGACACAGAATCCACTGGGCTCTCTTCTCAACTCTACCAGGTCTTATCTGAGAGCACAGCACCAGCATCTGATATGGGCAAGAAGGAGATTAATTGGGTTGTGCTGCAGAATCAATAAGGGCTTGATTTGTTCTCCTAGAGACTGATCTCAGCAGGGCTTCTACCAGTGGCTAGAACTCAAGCAGTCACAGCCTTCTGCTGATGCAGGAACAATTCCTGCTTCTGCCTTCGGCAGAGAGGGAAGCCCAGGCAAACTCCAGCCAGTCTAAGCTGCCCTCAGAGGCAGCAGGAACACCCAGAGCTCTCTCTTGCTGACTTGGAGTAATGCCAGCACTTCTGTGACACTGAAGTGAGGAGAATCCTTTGGTACAGCTCTTCTGACATGTGCACACAATACACTGTCCCTCAGGTAAGAAAGATAGCAGACGTACTGTGTTGCTCCAGGGAGTCACCCGCCATCTCCAGTTGCTGAGCAGCAGCTGGGTCAGCACGGGAGGTGAACCAAGTGCTCAGGCTCCACGTCTTCGGCTGGGGAGCAAAGGCTCCTTGGGACGGCTCTGCTGCAGCAGCTTCAGTGTCAGAGTTGGTGTAGATCTGAGAGAAGAAATGAGTTGATGTCAGGAAGGTGTGGCAGAGATTGCCCTGAAATGCAAGAGAGATTGCCATTTGAAATGCAAGCCCTTAGGAAGCTGCTGTCAGCCACATGCAGAGCTCTTCAACTGGATTGCTTTGGATGTCCACTTGTGAAACCAAATGCTCAAAACCAAAGGCTGGTTTTACTCAAGTTCATAGCCACTTTCTTGTTCTAAAGGATGACTGCAGCAACGACCGCTCCAATTCCTCCCAAAGACTCCTTTCCCCCTCCTAGGTCTGCAGATACATTTGCAGCTCCTCATTCTAATGTTCTACCTCCTGCCATGAAATTCTCTTTTTCTGCGCCTTCCTTGGGACGTGCTTATCCTGCAGCATCTCTGGATGGTACAGTTCCTGGGCCTCATGCCAGCTTCGGGGCTCTTGGTTGCCCGTCATTTGCTGGAACTCGCTGCAGGCTGCCAGGTAGGATGGCGAACCTTCCACCTGAAGTCAAACAGAACAAAGCAGTCAGAGACTACCCCCTTGGGTGACTGCAGTGCCTATTGATATTTCACTCGCTTTTCTAGAGCCTTTTGCTCCTCAAGGAGGCAATTAATTTTCTCTTTGATGATTTTGATTTTTTCATCTGGTCTCTTCTCCCTTGCCTTGATCCTAACCTCAGTTTCCTGCAGCTGTGCCGGCAGGTGTTTGTCCATGTTCTGTAAACAACAACGGAAAGGAATCTCTTTAATGAGTAGAGTGGCTGCCATTCTTTCATTCACCTGTTTTTGTTGACTGTCCCTCTGCATAGGGAGATTCTTCTCCTCTTGGATGTCTTCATTCCTTCTCTTCACTGCCATGTCACTCTGAGCTTCGGGCAGCTCTGCTTGTGGTTCTACCTTGATGTTCTGTGCACACAAATGCAGAGCAAGTGACTGGGAGCTGCCATCAGACTCAGCTTTTCCCTCTTTTAGCCTCAAAATCACATTGATTCAGCCCCTTCTTTCTGCTTCTCTACCCACATCTGCTTCCACTGTAACCCTCCTGTCCCAGGGCTGTTCTCTGCAGATTCCAAGGCTCTGTGATTCCAGTGCCTGTGGGTTTCCTGGCCTCCTCAGTCCCAAGAGCTGCTGTTTATGCCATTCTTCCTGCCCTTCCCTCTGTGCCCTGGCCAGTCAGGCTTACCTGGCCTTTCTCCTGTGGCACTTCCACCTGCTGCCTGAGCTGCTCTTCCTGCTCTCGGGCTGGGAACAGCTCTCCCTGAGTCTGGCATGGCATCTCTGATGAAGCACTCTGCTCCTGCTCTCTCTCTAGAAGCACCTGCACAGAAAGCAAGAGAAGATGGGTTTCAGCTTCCGATAGGACCTTTGTGGGCCAAGACTCCAAGACTGCTGGGCTCACACGTTCCCAAAGCACTGTGCTGCTGCTCTGCTGGGTCATTCTCTGTTTGAGGGGAGGCACAGATTCCAAAGTGACCCTGGCCCTACATTCAGGGGCCATCTGGGTCTGAAGCTGCAGGAGCCTCTCAGGCAGCTGACAGGGAAGGTGTGGCATTTCTCAAGGGTCTGGTGAGGGCCTCCCTCTGCTTGTGCCATGTCCTGTTTGTCTCTCCTGAAGGGATGCATTTAGGTGAGCATTGCATCTTCCACTGCTTTGGAGCAGAGCCAGGAAGATTGAAATAGATAGGTAGATAAAACGATCTCACTTTTATAATCTCTCTTTACTGTACTGTGGGATTTACATTCTTTGAACGGAGAGAGATATAATTCTCTCTCCTAGGTTTTTTTTAAGGAAAGGTAGTGAGAAACTTAGAGAAGAAGAGAAAACAATGTTACCTCTTTTTGCTCTTCTTTAATTTTAGTACATGTAGAATGTGTATACTGATTGTTTACTGAAAGTGATTTGTTAATTGCATTTTAGGGATAGTTGCTTTGAGTGATTAGCTAATTAGATAAAAGACTGTGTGGAGACAGTCACTAGTTTTTCTTTAGTATCTTTTTCGTATAGTATTTCTCTACTATATTTTTAACATAGTACTAATGTAATATAACATAGCTAAATAAAGCATTTGTTTAAACTTCTAAATCACACAGTCAAAGAACATTTTTCGCCACGTGGGGGTCACCCTGAATCAATACTGTCCTTTCTGTCTCTACAAATATCAACAGTCGGTTGCAGTGCCCCAGTCAGAAGCCATCCTGAACTTGCTCTCCTGTTGCTTCAGTAACCCACACTCTTGGGGAATCTGGAGCATGTGGGTCCTTATGGAATGCAATCAGACCCAGAGCACTGCACTGGGAACTGCACTCTTTGTGCATCTGTGCTCGGGCAAGTTCTTCTCTTGCACTTGACCACACTGATGGTGCTAAAGTGGCTGGAATCAGAAATGCAGCCCAGCCCTTCCCACCTCCTCTAATCTCTGAGGGCCAGCTGGAATGCAAGGGCATTGATTTCCTGCTCAATTCCCAAACACAACACACACTGATTCCCTGGGCTGCCAAAAGACACGAGAGCCGTTGACTTGAAAATGATGGGCAAGCCCTACTGGCTGGTCTGGCACCAGAACAGTTCATTCTGCACCAACATCCCTGCCCCAACTATATGTTCTTGTGGAAAAATACTGCATTATCCAGAACTGCCTCCTTGAAAACTAAAATTCTAGCAGAATTTCTGCCAGTGCTGTAAAAGGGCAGGAAAGATTGAGAAAAAGCGCACTTGCTCCCTGGAGAAGGAGAAATTGCACAAGGGTTCTTTTTCTATCAAACAAACAAATCAACAAAATATGAAAGTGTTACCCACACCAGTGTCTAAAGCACTTGGATGCAGTGAGGGGATGTCTGGAAGGGAAACAGGCCTTGTGCTGAGCTTTGGATCTATGGATCTAAGGCAGCGATTTATGGAAGTCCGCCTGAAGGTGCCTCATAAGCCCCCCCATTTTCCAGGCTAAAGCTCCCTCAGCACCTCCTCCCTGGCCTTGTGCTGCACCCCCTTGCCCAGCTCCCCTGTCCTTCTGTGCACACGCTGCAGCCCCTCCATGACTTTCTGCTCCCCAGGGCCCACAAGTGCACACAGCACTCCAGCTGTGGCCGCAGCGCTACCCAGCAAAGGGCCACACTCACTGCCCTGCTCCTGCTGCCCCACTGCTGCTGGCACAGCCACCATGCCCTTGGCCTTCTTGGCCCCCTGGCCACACGCTGCCTCATCTTCAGCTGCTCAAGGCCACCCGCCCGGCATCCTTTTTGCCCACGCAGCTCCCCAGCCACAAAGGTGCCTATTTGACTTCAGATACAGCAGGCACCATTGCAAGATGGCCTTCCTGTTCTACCACCTCATGTTCCAAGTAGATATTAGCCACTGCCCCTTTTCACCAGTGAGGGCTCCTTGCTGAGCTCCACGTGGCCTCTGGGCTCTGGGTGCAGCCTGTCCCCGCACTCGCTCAGCAGGTGCCTGGACACAACCGATAGGGCGCTGGCAGTATGCTTGTTCAAGTGCAGACCCTGCAGGGCTGTGACAGCCTCCGGCCTGCCCTCAGCCACTGCCCTGACAGAGTCTGCTGCTCGCTCCGGTGAGGCTGAGGTGACATCAGCCCCTGCCTGCAGCTCAGCCGTACCCTCGGTTGTTGCGGCGCTGGTGTTTCTGCGCCCAAGGCCCAGGAACCTCCACAGTATCTGCAACAGAAAGAAGGGCAGGAAGAGAGGAACGTTCCATGGTCTGCTCCAAGCGCGGCGCTGGGCCGAGCAGTGCCAGCAGGCCCAGCCCAGGTGGGGACGGCCGCAGGTACCTGTGCTGGTCTGTGGAAGCAGCCGCGAGTGGGATCCCGCTCCAGTGTCCCATCCTTGCCCGCATCTGGCAAAGAGCAAATGCAGCCAGAGATGAGGGGCTGCGGGAGAAGCCGGAGAACATGGCCTAGCCGTGCACGGCCCAGGCAGGGACAGCCCCCGGCTACCCAACGGACCAGAGCACGGCCAGCAGGGGCAGCCCCAGCCCCTCTTACATCCTGTCTTTGGGGACATCCATAGGGGCAGGGATGGGATGGGGCAAGGGCGGCCACAGGCACCAGCCCAGCAGCCCGGCCCTGCCACTCACCGTCCTGCACTGGCTGCAACTTCTCCGGCTCTGCAGGCTGCTGTGCTGGGGAGGCTGCAGGCCCTTTCTTTTTCTTGCCCCGAAGCACCCTGAAGAGCCTGAGCACTCTGCCTGCCATTCCGCTTTTTGGCCTCTAGGGCACCTTTGAGCCAGATGACTGGGAAAAGCTGTGATTGAGAAAGTCCCGCAGTCTGGCCACAAGGCCAGCCGCAGGAGAAATGGCTTGGAAAACCTGGTGGGTCAGTGACGAAAGAGCTGGCTGTGTGGGGCTCCTCACAGCACAGCTCTGGCACGTCCTCTCCTCTCACGTGCACCGAGCACTGTGGCGTTGCTTCGTCACCGCCAGCAGCCACTTCACCACGTGTCACAAAGGGCCCTGTTCCATTCCGTTCCATGGTAACCGTGCTGTGCCGTGTCAGCAAGGGCCCTTGGACACGCTGCCAAGTTCTCTGGGGCTACCCCAACCCTGCCCCAAATGCCTCTGATTGGAACAAATCCATTGCCCCAAGTGTCTAAGACATCCTGGGACACACCAAGCCCAGCCAAGTGCTCAGGGGAGGACTCTCCACGGTGCCAGGCCAGCACAGCCCAGCTCACTGCTGGCTCTGGAGCAGAGCAGCTTCCAGCAAGCACGGGGCAAACACATCTTGCCAAGAGTTAAAACTCACCAGATAGGGGAGGTGGCATGAATGTGTGCATCAAGGCCTTTGAATTCACAGCTCCCCAAGACAGCTTTGGGGCACTTGGCTGGACAAACAGGATCCGGCTCAGACCTGTGCTCAAAGGTGGGCAAGAAACCCTGCCGCAGGTGCTTGGCTTGGTCTCTGCAGGCCCAGGCAGATGCCAAAGCTGCTCTTCACATCCTTCCCCTGCCCCTCAGCCAAGTGCGAGGACTGAAGGAAACACAGGAAGTCAAATGGAGACACTTGCACCTGTCTCATTGGGGGCTCCTGGGGAAGCAGTTTCCTTGGCAATCAAGCCCCTCTCTTCCAAGGGCACTCCCCAAATGTGTACATTTCCTGGGCGACACCAACCCACCCTTAAGTGCGGGGTGTAGAGGTTCATGGGCATCACACCATAACCAATATGATCCAGTGAAGCTAAATTTATTATTCCTAAAAAGACTCTATTTATAATAAATCTCTACTGTCCACGCCTCTCTAGCTAATATATGATTGGTTAATCCTAGTTGTTCACACTTCTAAAATAGAATGCTGATTGGATTATCTAAGTTTTCATGCATCTTGCTGGGGTTGTATGGCCCCCCCCATGGCTCACTTTCCCATGCTTGCTGACAAAATTGCTGAGTCCTGATGACTCTTCTTCTTGCGTCTTCTTCAAGGATATACCGACCCCATTTCTGATTATGTCCATAATTCATTCTTTGTGAACGTGTTCATTCTCCATTATTACAAGCAGGCTGGATTGTGCATCGGCTGAATACGGCCGTTGTCTTGCAAAAACTCCTCCACCTGCAAAATATCTTCAACAGTTCCCCGCTTTTGTTTTTGCACAAGCCAGACTGATTTAAAAGCATGGTCAATTTCTTTTTGCTCACAGCGTAGTAAGCAAAGCACTATTAGCAGAAATGAAAAAAGAATGAAATACAAAGCCAATAATATGTAAGATTATTTATTCATTACATAGCCAAGAATACCTAATACCAAAGCATACTAAGTCCTTGAGCCAGCCTCTTATTTCCCAGGATTTTAGCCACTCATCCAAAGAATTCTAAACAACTGTCAGATTTATCATCTTCTCCTTAAGCAATGACACTTTCTTGTCCATAGATTCAGAGTGCTCAGAGATATTCATGCAACCCATCCCTTCAAAATCTTCACACCCGCACATCTCTCTGTGCTAGCAACAAAAACACTATTGTCTGTCCAACAAGCCAATTGTTTGAATTGTGTAAGGGCCTGTGATGAAGCTACTCCTGGTGTAAAAAGTGATGCCAGTATAACCATAGGCATATTCTACAATTCTACATTATCCTTACAGTCTGAGCCTAATAGATGCACACTATGTTTTGGACATTGGAATTTGTGCCTGATGTCAAGCATCTGTTGAATGCTAGAGGCAAACAGTGTCAATTTCCCAAAATAGCACAGTCCTTCTCATGTCTCTTTCTCAGGAACCGCAGGCTAAGTTTAATCTCCACAAATGAGAAAAACTCCAGGAGGTGACATCCTTGCACATTTTGGTTTTAGGGATACAACCATGTCCAATTGGCACAGTCTGCCGTGGTATTGTAATACCAGGAAGAAACAGGAGATATCCAAGTGCCATCATCACCGGGGTTTCCTGATTTCTCCCTAATCAGCTCTTTACCCCTGTGGTACTCATAGAACAAACAGTAATTTCTTGGCACTGATCCCAAAATATCTAATTCCTGTGGTCACTGACTTGTAGTATTTAAACCTTGAACGATTGTAAATGACTGAATTCCTAACGGATTTCTAGGGATGCTTTGTTTTTCACACCAAATTTCTGTAATCATCCCATTTTGATTAGTGCACCAATTTGAACAGGCCTTACTTAAGTTGCCATAAATTTGAGCTCTGGTCTAATTTCCCATTTCTTCCATTGAGTCTAAAGGAATTCCAATGAAACAGGTGCCAAATGGATCTGAAGGTGGAGCTAGTGATAGGCAGAAAGATTCCTGCCTTGTTCTGTTAGCCTATGTAACCTTCATCTTAGCTCGCTGCTCCATCTTGTATACCCCCTGCGTTTCCTTAATCACTCCACTAATCAACATTGTTAATATTTGCCAGACTGGTGCCATTGTTGCCCTTGTGGTCCGTCACGCCTGCGCTTTGCCCAAACTGCTTTAGCTTGTCCTCACGCCAAATCTCTCAAGTGATGTGTTTGTGGTATTGCTATTCTTCCTCTACATTCTGTAGCTAGTATCTTGCTCTCTAGCACTATTTGATTTACTACAGCAATTAAAGCAAGTTTAAACTGCAATTGCAGCAACAATCTTTGCTTCTATATTTCTATCAAAGATACATATTAGAGAAAACTCTGATATCTTCGTCAGTTATGCCTTAAATATTTAGCTAATGCCATTCTCGGGGTACTAGTGTTAAGTGTGTAAGAGCAGTTATTGCATATTAGGTTGATAGGCTTAAATTTTTGCTTTTTTCCTCGGACCACTACGCAATTATGTTCTTCACAAATTTCTCGCCAAGTTTTTTAGTTACACTTGATACAATGAACCTTAAGCCATGGTTTACATGCACAACTATGAAGATACCAAGAATTTTCTATCTGATTTACAACTTGTGAGGGAAGTGAAGGTCCACGTGGCTGGAATCCAACAAATGCCTTTATCTGTAAGTAAGCACATAGAACTTCTTCCTCTTCATTTCACTGTAGCTGGTCCTTCCCACACCCCTGCTGCTGGACTTTTGAACATGACCTGAATGCCGTCAGGCAATTCCTCCCTTGGATTATGTGTGAGGGCATGATGCACAAGAATAGGTGCATCTTCCCTGTCTCCTGTTGTTCCGAGGTAATTAGGCACAAAATTGGCTTTAGCTGTTTTTTCCTCAGGGGATAACCCTGGAGTTCCCCCTTTTTGTTTTTGCAGCATGTCCTTGAACATCTGATGGGCACTCTCAATAATTGCCTGTCCAGTAGGATTGTGAGAAATACCTGTGTCATGTCAAATACCCGATAAATTACAGAAACCTTTGAATCTTAAGGAACACGATGCAGAACTATTGTCATTCTTAATTGCTAAGCGGATACCTAATATGGCAAAGAAATTGAACAAATATTTCTCAACATGACGTCTCACCTTTTAAGGGAGTAGCCCATAAAACACAAGCATAGGTATCTATGCAAACATGTACAAATTTTTCCTGACCAAATTCTTATACATGAGTTATATCCAATTGCCATAACTGCAAGACCTGAGTACCCCTAAGGCTAACACCATGCCTAAACCAATGCCATCTTGTTGACCGGTCAGGACAGGATCACGCAATACTAGAAGCATCAGTAAAGGGAATAGCAAATTGTTTACCTAACATTTTTGCAGATTGATGAAGAAATGCATGTGAAGATTTGGCCTGTCATCCTGTACCACTTCCCTGTCACCTCAGGGCCACCATGGCCCTCGGCTGCCCCACAGCCCTCAGCCCCAGCAGCAGCTCAGGGTCAGCGTCCCTTTGGCGCCACCGCCCGCTCAGCCCCCTCAGCCCGCTCTGTCTCACCGTCCTTCAGCAGCTCCTCAGGGGACAGGGCCTGGGGCCAGCGGCAGCTCCCACCGCTCCAGGGACAGCCGGGGCTGGAAGTGCTGCTCCGCCCGGCCCGGCCGCCAGCTCGGACCCAGCACAGGGACAGGGGACACAGGGGATATCGGGGCAAAAGCAAGAGGTGAAAAAGGCAGCCAAGGGGGGAAAAAGGTAAAAATGCAGCCTAGGCTTACACAGCTCAATCTATGCATCTAAACTTCCACATACCTCTAACTAAATAACTAAGCATATTTCTAGATCTATATCTAAGCATCTAAATTTAAGCATCTAAATGTAGGTGCCTAAATGTAGGCATCTAAATGTAACTCTATTAATGTATAAATGTAGATCTCAAAATCTAGAAATGTAACTAATTCTATCCCATCTAGAACAATAGAGATCAATTTACCTATATAGATGTATATATATGCACATATAAACAGACCTCTGTAAATCTATAAATGTAACTATATGGATATCGAAAGAGAATTGTAGAAATCGATAATTCTATGTGTACACTATGGGATTCCACCCGTCTGATGCTCACAGGCTCTCCCTCTGGTCCTTCTTCCCATGCAGGGCAGCCCTCCTGACAAGGCAGATTAGCTGGAAGTCTGGGAAGCAAAGGGAACACTGGGTCAATATTGGCCTCTCTGCATTATCTGTCCCTTTGGAAGTAACTGTCCTTCTATCAAAGTCTGTAAAAATGAGCCAAAAGGCAAAATCTCACTTGGCAATTTGAAGCCTGCTCCTCAAAGAGCCAGACTCCTTCCAAGAGTTTATAACTTCTGAAGTTTTGAAATATCCCAATACACTGAAAGCCCTCAGTGTATTGGGATACTTTCGCAGGGCCAAGGGCCCCCATGAGAGCTTGAAACACAGACAGACCCAGCTGCCACAAAGAAGCCCAGCCTGGTTCTTTCTCTGTGCTGACAGAGACACCTCAGTCCTCACGGAAATGGCTGAAGCTGAAGGTGCTGGCAGCTGAGTTATGAACTAGCACCGTTCCCTGCCATCCACAACCTGCCCTCTGCAGTGAGCCACAGCTCCTCCAAAACAACCACCAGCTCTGGGATGAACAGCTGGGTGACAAATGACCAGCTAATATTGGCTTAGGCATTTATGTATTAGCTGATGGATGTTGTTAGTGATTATAGGTATTTAGAAATAGCATCAGTTAGAACTCTTTTAGCTGCTTGTAATATAACAGAATCTATCAGCTTAAGTTTGCACTGCTTTGCTCATAGAAACAGTAGTGTAATGAATATAATATCGATGCATCACTTATGGAAACAATTGTGTGATGAATGTACTGTGTTATAGACCCTAGCAAAACATAACGGGAAAAAAGGCTTGTGTGTAACTAAAACCAGTGTAAGGCTGTCCACTGACCAAACTGTCCAAGGGATAAAATAATCCTGACACAAGGCAGAGCACCAGAGGACAATTAGAGAATATCATGTGAAATTTAGAAATTTAGGGAGAACCTACTAAAGCCTTATCAGAGGAGGTGAAACAGCAGAAAGGAGACACAAGCAGAAAAAAAATATGTTGACATGATGACACGTTGTCATGCAGTAAACCTGAGTGCGAAGCAGTCAAAATAAGGAGTTCCCACAAGATCAGAAAATTCCCAAGAATGCTTGAAAAATTCATGAAACACATGAATATACTTGCCTCTCAGCAAAGTAACACCATAAAGCTAACACTGACACTTAGCACCAGGTGTTGTTTGGGTGTTAGCCCTGAGCACCACAGTGCTGCAATTATTGTGTTTTTTCAACCTATTAGTATTAAACTTTTAATAATTCTAAGCAGTGAATTCTGTTTCTCACAGCTGTGAAGGAAAGAGCTCCCTAACAGGACTGCAGCCAGCACCAGCTTTGCTCAAGGATGCCGACCCAAAGTGCTCTCTCTCTCCTTTAGTTCTCACTAATTTTAAGGGGTGATTTCAGATTTTTGTTGAGCTCCTGGATTTGTGACTAATGATTTCCTTGGCCTCAGAGCTTCTGCTGCTTGTATTTTTAATGTATCTCACTACAGCTATCAGCAGAGTGGCACTACATGGATTTAATGCTTGGAGACAAAATGCTCAGATTTCTACACTGACCTTTTGCTGGGCTTTTCCTCTCTTGCTTCAAGAGTCACTCAGGGTTGCCTCCAGAGCACTGACATCCTGCAGCAAACTTATCCATGGACATCAGCACAAAACTGGGACACCTGGTTTGGTGACACAACTGCCACAAGGTCAGGTTTATTCCCTGCTCTCTTGCCCCAGCAGAGGACTCAGTGTCAGAGCCTCTGGAGAAGCGTGGAGGGCAGGGCTCAGGCAGGTTGTGCCCATGCACGATTTGAAGTCAAGGCACCAGGAAGCACCAAGCCTGCAGACAGGAACTCAACCCTTCTCATCTCTCACTGCCAGAGGCAGGCTCAGAGCAGCCATCTCACCCCTCTCTAAACCAGTGGGGGCTCTGTCCTTACCAAGCTCCTCGGGCTCCTGGGAATTGTTCCTGCAGCTCTCGGTGCCAGGCAAAGTTCCCTCTGCTGCAGCTCTGCCCACAGGCTCCCCTCCTGAAGACTCAGGGGTAACAATAATATTGCCCTTGAAAGAGAAACAGAAAGGAAGAAACCCTTCTCACCACTTAGACAAAACACCTGGTCCAAAAACTCCATGGCTCACACACTTCATCCCTTCTTCCTAACAACAACTCTGGGCCCCAAACCCCTTCAACAGTCAGAAAAATTGACTTCTCAAACACAGTCCAAAAGCTGTCAGAGCTGACAGTGTTGAACATGGAGGTGACACTGAACACATGGAATGGCTGCTAAGCAGGAGTCCTTCCAGCTCCTGGCAAAGGGATGTGCTCTTTCCTCCACAGCCCTGAGCACAGCAGTCTCATCCAGGCTGCAGCTTGGCAGGGACAGCATGGGAACACACATCTCTTCCCACAGAGATGCCTAAGAGCAAGGGGAAAGAGCTCTGCAACATGGACAGCAAGACTGGCCAGTTTGCCCAGCTGAGGATTTCCCAGATGGAAACTGGACTGCAGGCAGCAGCTTACTGAGAGGACAAGAAAGCTGCAGCTGCAGCCCAGCCCCAGCCACGGCTCTGGGAGCTCCCACACGCACGGCAGGGCTCACACAGCAGCAGCAGCTGCAGCCCAGCCCTTGCTTTGCCTTGGCCCCTCCACCCAAAAGAGGCACAGCCCACATCTGCTGCTGCAACAGAGGCACCTCTGGCGTGCCCCTCCTTGCCCGGGACACTGGGCCTTCAGTGCCACTTCTCCAAACACTCTTCTCTTCTTTCCCATCAAACAAAGCCTCTTAGAATCTACAAAGCTTCCACTTCCTCATCACAAATGCTCCTGCATCAGGGGTTCTTCCCAGGAAAAGGAACACCCAAACTTGGCACACACAGCCTCACACCTTTCCATCCTTACTCATGGATGACATTTTCATTCCCTCTTCTTTAGGAAGTCATGCTTTCCCAGGCAAATCCTTCCTTGTCCATTCACAGCTGAACTCAAGAAGCTTTGCCTTCTCAGCCATGCAACAACATTCACAAGTTCTCAGTCCAGCCCCTTTCTTCCCTGCCCAATGCAGTTGCCCAAGCAGAGGGAGAAAACCTCTCCTCCAGTGTCTCAAGCACCATGTCCAGATCTGGCGGTGGCAATTCCTCATTCCCAGGAGTATTCCACAGCCAGCTGTGGCTGTCCATGCTGCAGAACCTGCACTGGCAGCTGGAGTGCTGGGGGCTGAAGTGTCTGGCCTGGCTGCAAGAATCCAAACACATTGGTCAGGCTCCACAATGTGTCTTTGGGATGCAGAGCTCTACTGCTGCCTTGGATCAAACATCACAGGAAGCACACAGCAACCTCCGTTCCAGAAATGTATTCAGACTTCCCAGGGGATTGAAGGAGTGAGTTCTTGCTCTTAAAAATATTTATCCGAATTGTCGTGTACATAGTTAAAAGCATGGACTTGAAATCTGGTATAGACACACACAGAGACACACACACACACAAACACCCTAGAATCACAGCTTTGTGCATCTTCCCAGCAGCTTTGGGATTTGGCTACATTTGGTTTCTCATCACAAAAGACCACAGAAAATGGATTCACCCAGGAAGAGCCCAGATCTGTAGACATGCATGCTAAACTTGTACTGTGAGTTTCTTCTATAAACAGCCATGAGGGGGAGGCCATATTCTTCAGCTGCAGCTGTTGTGGGGCACACAGAGCTCATTTCAATGGCACGGCTTGATTTGCAGGGCAGACAGTCTTAAACATCTGCAATGTCCCATCAGAGTCCCAGTTTGGCTTCATTCAAAGAAAGAGGAGAGTGCACCTAACACTGACCACTTGTTAGGCAATATCTTTCACCGTGCCCTAGTACCCCTACAGAGAGTCTGTCTACAAAATGCCCAGAACACCCTCCAAATCTGCAGCGAGGACAGGAAAATGAGGCAGAGAATCTTTCTGTTTTCAAGGTCCCCCTTCCTAGGCAACTGGACACTTTCTACCTGCTTCTCACTTGAGATCTACCCATGATAGAGCACTGCAGGAAAACACTTGAAAGGGTCATTAACCAGGAGCTGCTTGGAAAGCAAGGGTAGAAGCTCTTTCCCTCCCTGATGGGCTGCGCGCTGGCAAGTGCTTCTCTGAAGATGTGCAGCTGCTCCTCTCTGGAGAGGCCATGGAAGGGCTGTGATGGTCTATGGGTACCAGAGGAACGATGAGCTCAGGTTGGCATTTAAGGTCCATGGGACCAAGCAGAATGAAGAGCTCACAGTGAAGATGAAATCTGCCTGTTCCTGGCTTCTCTGATGAAAGGCCAAGAAGTCCAGATGAAGCAAACACCTTCCCCCAAGAAGCTAGGAAAACCTCAGAATCCTGAGCACCTGCACTTAGCCTGGAATGGTGTGGAGGCAGCTCTAAATGCTCAGGTGAGGCAGCACTGAGGTCCTGGTCTGAGAGCGCTGTGTAGCAGTGAGGGAAGGAAAAGGGAAGCAAAGGGAAGGCTGGGTCACTATTGGTCTTTGGGTGTGCTTCCCTTGGCAGCAACTGTACTTCTGTCACGGAAAACAAAAGCTCCCTGAATTGTTAAAACTGAAAATCATGGACAAAGACTCTCTAACTAGTCAAAGTAAGAAAGTGGTATGTTCATTACGCTGATGGCCGGCACAGGGGAGGGTCATTCCTGAAATCCGTGACCGCTGGCCAGGCTCGGCTCAGCACGGCACAGCACAGCAGGTTCCAGCAGGACAGGGAAGGGCAAGGCAGGTAGGGAGGGGCAGGGCAGGGCACTGGGAGCAGTGACAGGTTCTGTCCCCACGCTGCATCCCATGCCTGGGTAACCATCGGAGACAGAGAGGAAGGACATTGCTCATGCTTGGCTGGGGAAAGGATGAAAAGCGGGACTTAGAAAACATTAGTTTGGACTCCTTTTTAGCAGACTAGCTGGTTTCATCTCAGCATGTCCTACTGTCTTTGGCAGCGTTGGCGCATTTCTCGTGATTTGGAGTCTGCTACAGCAGCAGGAAGGGGCAGCAATTTTGTCAGCATGGATATCAAAGCCAAAGTGCTGCCCCACGGATGGATGTTGCTTTCTTCAAAGCATTTCTGGCCTAGTGTTGTAGTGAACTGACATGGTGTCTTCCCAAATGGCGTTACTATTTTCTTTGTTCAGGAATCACCTTTTTTCTTTTCTTCCCCTCATCTGGGGAGAGCTCCAATGCAAATGCCTCCTGCAGCCAACTCCTGTCACTGTAGACTGACAAAGGAGATCTTGCAATGGAGAGAGACTCCCTAGAGGTATTGTGGGGAACTGAAGGGGGAAGCTTTGTCCCTTAGTCTTGAAGTCTGGTTGGGGAGCTGCTTGTGCTCTGGGGGACGGACACCAATGATGTTTATGTAAGCCTTGCGGGTTCATTCCTGAGCTTCCTGACACAGCACAGAGACTTTGGGGTTGTCATATTGGTAAACCAATTTCAGTCTCGTCACTTCTTGAAATGCTTCAATTATCCTTTTTTTTGCTTTTCTGCAGAAATATTGTCATCATCTATTCCTTCCAGAGGGTCTTTTCCTACTTTTTGGAGAATTCCCTTTTCTGCCCTCCCAGATCAGGCCAATTCCCAGGGCTCCTTCCCAAACTGAGGTGCAGCCCATGGCCTCCACTCTCCAGCTGGAACAGAAGGAAGCACAGAGTTTGTTGTTGTGGGAGAGGAGCTTCTCGTTCCTGCCTGCTTTCCCTTGGGGACATGTTGGTGTGTTCTCATTTGATAAAGGCAGGTTTAAACTCTGAAGCAGTTGTGTTTCGAACTGCTCCCTCCTCGAGCTCTTCTGCGGGTATCGTTGGACAAAATGATCTTGGTGGGAGCTCCCTGTGGCAGCTTAAGGAAGGAGGTTGATATTTCAGGGTTGTGACTGCTGAAAGCAGCTGGTTTTTGGAGGTGTCCAGAATTGGGAGTGGCTCATTTTCTCGCCTGCCTGCAGAAAAGGAAGTTGCAAAGTGGGAATTTCATTTGCAGAGATGGCCGCCAGGGGTGTTTGCCAAGAGATGGGCATGCAGAGAGGCAGGTCTCGTGCTAAACTGGCTGTGTGTTTGTTTTGATATTGGGGAGGGTCAGAGATGCAGACACAGACACCAGCTGAAGGAACAGTGTAATTTACTGTAATGCAAAAGTGCAAAGAGTCAGAAAAGAATAAGCTAAGCAATGAACCTCAGCATTATTACAAAAGGGTGCCTCTGGTGATTAAGGAAGATACATCACCAGGTACCCCAATGGTTTCCCCTTCATCCAGAGCTGCACATCAGCTGGGGGAAGCTGTCCCAGCCAAGCCCTGCAGAGCCACGGCTGGGAACTGGGAAATGCTGCGGTGCCTCCACCTTTGCCGGCCACGAGGCTCCCGAGTGCGCAGTGAGAGTAGCCCGGCTCTGATCGTGCTGGACGAGCAATGTGCCAGAGCTTCTGCTGGGGCACAGCTGGTTTCATTCTCCTCTTGGTCTTCTCCTCAAGCCTGCCCAGGGCTCAAGGAG
This sequence comes from Melozone crissalis, assembly GCF_028551555.1. Taxonomy (NCBI): domain Eukaryota; kingdom Metazoa; phylum Chordata; class Aves; order Passeriformes; family Passerellidae; genus Melozone; species Melozone crissalis. Next base: position 11,224,658 of record NW_026535783.1, on the reverse strand, counting down.
GAACCAAGGCCAGGTGTGGCCTTGTCCATTTTCCTCATGCAGAAAGATGCAGACATGCTTCACCAGTGAATGGAGGCAACAATATTTTTGACAGTAATACTTGGTTAAGGAGCAGATGCATAGAACATTGGGTTGGAAAGATCATCTAGCGGGCAGCTTTGGCTCAGGTCCTGTTGTGGAGGCTTCAGTCAGGGTCTGGTGTTCAGGCCTTAGTCCTTTGGTATTTTGCGGTGCACATCAATGCTGTGCAGAGCTGGAAACAAACAAGTCTGTCTTTAGCACATTTGAGACAGGGAACAGGATTAGCCCTGCAAGGCCAGGCTAGGGCCAAGAGCAGAAGGCCAGCACCCTGCTTTTGCCCATAGGCAGCCCTGCAGAGCAAGCAGCCACTCCTGCCCAGGGGCTGAGGTGCCCAAAGCTGCCTCCCCGCTGTGCAGCTCTGCAGAGCCCGCAGAGCGCAGGGTCCTGGGCAGCCAGGGCAGCCCGGCTGCCTTGGAGCACAAGGAGTGGCCCAGAGAGAAGCTGCTGCCCTTTGCTTTGGAACTGTTCCTCAGAGTCTTGTCATTCATCCACAGTGTCTGATGTGTTTTCTTTTCCTCTCTCAAATTTAACACAGCTTTTTGAGAAAATTGACTGAAGTGGCTTCTGCTGCTGGTGGTGGTGCTTTTGTCTGCAGGTGAGGGCAGGTGATTTGAACCAAGGATGGAGTCCATTGTTAACATCCCAGATTTGCCAAGTCAAGCAAACCATTCACAATTGGGCAGCCAATTCTAAGCAATTTTCCTACTTTTGGAAAGCTCCCATCTTAAGAAATCCAGGAGCCACCTTAAGAAGTTCAAGAGATTTTCCTCCATGTGGATACAAGCAGTACCATGTTGCCAGTGTTTTCCACCCCGTTGCTGTGTCCTTGGTGATTTTAAGACTTCCTCAGTGCCCAGTGAGAATGAAATGACCTGTGATCATGTTTTTTGAGAGCTCTGTGTTGTTTGTTGGCACATGAGTGTTCATGACAAGCTGGACACACCAGTCGTGGCTCTGTTGAGTTAAATTCATCCCAATTTTGTGCAAACAGCAGCCCCGAGATGCTGAGAAGAGCAAGCGCAGTGGGTAGGTGTGCATGCACACGCCTGGGGGCTGACTGCTGTGTGGGCAGAAGGTTTTGCACTGTTGTAATTCTTCACTCTCCCAAGCTGGAGGAAGAAATCAGATCTTTTTTAAATTAAAACATAGAAATCTATATGAAATGAAAAAATATCAAAATGAATGAAATATTACCTGTTAATTTATCATGGATGTAATTTCACATCTATATACTATTGCCGGCCGGGGGTCTCTGTACAAATCATGAACGGGACGGGACTGCTGAGGAACGCGCCTTGAGGTGTTTGTTTTCCAGCATCAGTCTCATTACTTGGTTATGACTATGGGAAGATGCCACCAGCTGACATCTGTGGCAGCAGGCAAAGAACTTAATGGCACAGCTTACTTGAAAAATTTTTTGAGCAAGCTCACAAAGCAGAAGCATATTGACAGTAGTTCTATCCAACCACTATAAGCACACGTACCTTTTGTTAAAACTGTGCTTGCTTCTTTTGACTACAATACCTGCTTGCAAGCCTTAAAACACAATGCACTGAGCTCCATTATTAAACTGAGAAGTTCCTAATATCTTGCCTGAGATACTTTTTTGAAGGTTAGTGAGTTATTCTAGCCAAGCACTAACACACAGGCCATTTTTCTATTTCTCCTTACTTTTCTACTTCTAAAACTCTTGTGCTGACAAATCCTATGGCTGCTGCTTAGCTCCAACCGCAGTTCTGCTTTCTCTGAGGTCTGCCTTTTGTAGCTTTCCCAAAACCCCCTGATTTGAAGGATTCCCACAATTCCCCCTCTCAGTACAACTAAACAGAAACCTTTGTATCCGTGTCATTTATTAACTACCTTGCATTTTATAGCTTTACTATAGTATACCTGCTTCTTACTTCCTTAAAGCATCCTTTTTGCTCACATTAAGCCTTGCTATATTCCAACACAGCAATTTTAATGCTGTGAAAGTCCAGTCAGTTCAAAGGGCAAAAGTCATGTCTGATAGCAATTACAAGTCATTGTTCCAAAAAAGTCTCGCCTGTTCCAAGGTCTTAATTCAAAACCTCCCTCCATGTCTAGACCTTCATCCAGAATCTGTGTGAGATTTTGAGAATTCTCTGTGAATCCATTTCCTACCTCTCTCTCCTGTGTGATAAAAACTTCTTTGATAGTTTTGCCCATCATTTGTCACACACACCAATGTATGCAAGGTATTACTACTAGTACCACTACCAAAACACCGAATCCATCGAGACCTATTCTACAAAGTTCCCTTTGGCCAAGGTGCAAAGTTCCATCCTTGGAACAAATCATTTAGCCATGACCAACCATCTTCTTTTTTTGGAGCTGTCAAATCTTTCAGCTTTTGTATGCTTCTCTGGATGGATTCAGAGTGATCAGACAGGTTCATACAACACAATCCTTCAAATTCCTCACAACCATGTCCATGTGCCAGTAAAAGAAAATCAATTGCTGCTCTGTTCTGTAAGGCTGCATGTCTGACAACACTAACATCAGTCATCATGTCACTAATTGCAATGCAAGTAGCACTGTCTTCTTTCTTCAGCCAACACCCCAATCGCTATAATGGTTTCAATGCCTCACCCGAGGCAAGTGGATGTAGAAATTAATTTGATGTAACTCATTTTGCAGGGCCCTAGGGTCTGAAATTGCTATTACAGTTTTCTTTATAATGATGGGCAAATCTTTTTCCTCTGTGTTTTCTCTTGATGGCTTTTTTAATGATAAGTGCTATCACAGTGACTTGTCTGATGCTACATGGGCCGCCTTTAATTTTTGAGGAATTCCCTGTCAGGCTCTACCTCCACAAATGAGCCAATATTCTGTTACTAATTGTCGTGGGGACTCATCTAGGTCATCTACTTGTCAGCAGTTTCACCCTTAGGGGACACTGGGGTAGTACAATTGCACCACAAACTTGAGTATCTGTCCACAGGATGATGGGGAGTAACATTTAACTTTGGATCTCCCTGGTACTGAAACTCAGCACAAAATTCCATTAGAAATGAGACAAGAATTCCAATTCTTGAGGTTCAGAAGGTGCTCTAAGAAGATCGGGGCCCAATGATGCCAGCTGGTTATGGGATTGGTCTCGTTGGCAGCCACACACCAATATTTGTCACGATTGGGTATTGGCCATTCCTTGGCTGGCACTGGCACACCGACCAAACAGGTCACCAAGGGTTTGTCTGGGCTCAATTGGTCAAACATATGGTGTCTGAGCCTGCTGACTTGGCTAAAGCAAGGCAAACATTCATTTTTGGTTGATCTACACGCATATATGCACTGCAAAAGCAAGCAAGCAAAACCATCAAGCGCCAGTATATCATTTGATCAAACTCCATGTTTCTGTTCAGCTGCTTTTTGGCAAAAGCTTCCCCATCTCTTTCAGTTCCCAAGCAAATCTTTTAGCACTTGTTCAGGGACTGGCCAACTATAGGGCACTAAACTGTCCCTCTGACCTTCAGTTTTTACAAATTTGGATATCTTAGAATTCTTTTGAACAAAACGGACACCATGCTTTTGCTGAAAGAGCTCTATGATACAAACCATTTTCACAGTCTAAAGATCAACAATCAAACTCAAGATTTGTAGCTTTCACAGGTTGAACAGGGAACGTCTGGCATGAACCGTAGTTTCTCCGTGCGGCTTACGTCTGCGTGCTCATTTCCCTGCTGGTGGAATTGTCGCTGCGCTCTTGTGTATGAGACGGTTTCACGTCCTTCGCGGGGACCCACTTAGGTCTGGCACCTGTGCAAATAAATACAAGCATACCCTTTGCCCCAAGTGATTAGTGCAAATGGTCCTTCAATTTCTCCTAACTCAAGGTTTCTAATCAAAACTGGAGGATTTTCTTTCAGTTTTGCCTGTGTGCTGTTAGAAAAGTGCCTCAAAATTGGAGGATTAGGTCCTACAAAAGATCTATTCAAAATATAAAGACATCTAAAGCTTTGTTCTACCTTATCAGAGGTGTTGCTTGGGGAACTCCCACTTTTGTTGACCTAGAATGGGTTTTAGAGTGTGGTGCATCCTTTCAACTATTGCCTGACCTGTGTGGGCATAGGGATTTCCAAAAGTGTGGCAAACATTCCAGTCCATCAGAAATGTCACCAATTTTTGAGCTCTGCATGTGTGGCCATTTGTTGGTTTTTGCCTCATGGTGGATCAGTTTGGCGAGCTCTGGACCCCAGTGACACTGACAAGGACAAAAGCAAAAGACGAGAGGCACTCTTTCTTCTCGGGACCAAAGTCCCACAGCTTTAATGGAGAACAACTCCAGGAGAGAAAGGAAGCATCCAGGAGAGGAAAGAAGATGTCCAGGAGAGGAATGAGAGCGTCCACCTCGTGGCAGGAGATTTTAAACCCTGGAGGAGGGAGGGCGGTAGAAAGGAACTACCATAGGTCAACATATGTAAATCACTACACTGTAGTTTTCTGCATAAATTGCTGCACTTGTTGCAAACAAAATCCTAAAATCTCCCCAAACACAACCATACAGTCCCAAATGATCACAATGAGGGAGAAAAAACACTCAACCCCCCTGTATACCCAGGCACCAGGTGTCACAAGGAGTACAAGCCCCTGCAATTACAAAGTCCACACACACAAGCTCACTGGGAAAGGAGTATCTCTTTATGAGGGGACAGATTTGTTGTGATTTATGGTGTGTGTTGTGTTGCTTTTCTCAACACAACACACACCATAAATCACAACAGCATCCACCTACATCATCTTCCTTAAACATTCACACACTGAAAACACAACCAATATTATGACACACAGGAAAAATTGCAGCAACAAAACAGCATTTGCTCAATTCACGCCCAGAATTGCTAGCAGGTCCTTCTTGACACAGCAAATCCTTTCTGCCGGCAGCCAGACCCAAACTCAAACTGTACAGGTGTACGTTGTGCGCAGGACATCTCTGTGTGACTGAGGAACAGCCCTTCCCCTGCGTTTGCCTTACGGGTTACTTTATACAGAGTTAAACATTCCCTTTCTCCACGGTCCCAGCAGTCTTGTCTGTCCCCCACGAGGAACAGCCCAGAGCCAAGGTGCCTCCAGGAAAGAAATGTCCTGGCAGCACCCAGAGACGACCACAGCGCGGTTGCTCTCGCTGGAGCAGAGAAGCGCTCCTGCCGCGGTCACTACAGGTCACCTGAAGCGTGTATTCAGCAGAACTGATCATGAGGTGAATGAGAAAGGAACATTTCATGTTCCTGGTGTTTAAGCATTGTAGAGGAAGCTGTGAGCTTGGCCAGTGGCAATACAGTGTAGAGGGCCAGCTAGGAAGGCTGAAAAAGAAAACGATATTCATGCTTGCAAGAAAAAAAAAATCAATGGCACAAGTGGTAATTTATTAATTTCCATCTCAGAGCTTTGAAGAACTAGAAATCAAGTTTTACAGAGAGAACGTTGTTTCCTACAGCATAGAGGGTGGAGCATTTAACTGAGAGCAAATTCTTGTACAGTTGAATTACACCACTGAATTTAGGTCACAGTACCTTAGAACTCTATTCCTAACAAATCTTATAATATCTACATAAAAGATGCAGTTGCAGAACAGGAAGGTCATCTTGCAATGGTGCCTGCAGTATCTGGAGTGAAATGGGCACCTTTGTGGCTGGGGAGCTGCGTGGGCCAAAAGGAGCCAGGGGTGCTGGTGGTCTTGAGCAGCTGAAGATGAGGCAGCGTGTGACCAGGGGGCCAAGAAGGCCAAGGGCATGGTGGCTGTGCCAGCAGCAGTGGGGCAGCAGGAGCAGGGCAGTGAGCGGGGCCCTGTGTTGGGCAGCGCTGCGGCCACAACTGGAGTGCTGTGTGCACTTGTGGGCCCTGGGGAGCAGAAAGTCATGGAGGGGCTGCAGCGTGTGCACAGAAGGACAGGGGAGCTGGGCAAGGGGTGCAGCACAAGGCCAGGGAGGAGGTTCCGAGGGAGCTTTAGCCTGGACAATGGGAGGCTCTTGAGGGGTCTTCAGCATCTCCGCAATGCATCCAAATATTTAGCCATGTTCAGACTGGACTTTCCCTCTATTTTCGTTTGTTTGTACTTTACTTGGAGGAGGAGACCTATTCATTTTCTCTTTCTCCCAACTAAGGTTCTTTCCACAATTTTTTCTTGCCCTGATACAGCACTGGGAATGGTTCTGCTCAAAGTATTTTTTCCAAGGTACCACTTCTAGGGAATGCAGCATTTTTGTGTGAGAACACATCATTCTGTGCAGGGACTTTGGTGCAGAAGGAGCTGTTGTGTTTCTAGGCCAGGCAGTATGGCCTTACAGATCACCTTAAAATGAGCAGTGCCTGTGCCTTTCTGCAGCCCTGGGAATCAATGTGTGTTGTGTTTGGGAATTGAGCAGGAGATCAATGCCCTTGCATTCCAGCTGCTTCTCAGAGATCACAGGAGCTGGGAGGGGCTGGGCTGCAGTTTGGATTCCAGGCACTTCAGCACCATCAGTGTGCTCTTGTCCAAGACAAGACCTTGGCCGAGCACAGATGCACAAAGAGTGCAATTCCCAGTGCAGTGCTCTGGGTCTGATTGCATTCCATAAGGACCCACATGCTCCAGATGCCCCAAGAGTGTGGGTTACTGAAGCAACAGGTAACCAATCTCAGGACTGCAGCTGATCATGGCAAGGGCCACCAAGTCTTGAACTGTGCAGCAACAGAGGACAGTAAAGAGAGATCATAGTAGTGAGATCTATCTCTCTATCTTTCTTCCTATCTGTCTATCTATCTAACTATCTATCTATCTATGTAACATTTACATAATTGAATCTTCCTGGCTCAAGTCCAAGGCAGTTGGAGGTGCAAAGCTCACCTAAAGCCGCATCCCTTTCAGGAGAGGATTAGAGACATGTTCCCTCAACTGATTCTGAGCAGGCAGAGATGTTTCCCCCTCCAGATCTGGTGGTTTTTTCCCCCAGAGTTGTATTCCTCCTCCAGCCTCTTGTGCCCTGAAGTCCCCAGTTAATTCTTTAAATTTCCGCCTCTCCTAGAGAGGTGGAACAATTCCATGTTTAGGTGGTGTTTGGTGCCTCTGGTCATACGTGCCGTGCATTACATGACGCATGGTTTCCTTCACTGGCATCCCCAGGCCTGTGTAAGTGCATTCGTGCATGGGGCCTTAGGGGAGTCTCTGTTTCTGCTGGTCAGAATTCTCAGTTGACAAAAGAGGGAGAAGAAACACCTTGGTCCTCCTGCATATACTGAGGTGGCCATAGAGGCTCTGTGACCTCCATCAGAGATCTTTGCACGCATCCTCATCTCCTGAATGACCAGGTTTTCTAACAAGAGTGTGGATGTCAGAAAGGCAGGAAGGCTGGTGCAGGCCTGAAGAGAACTCCAGAAGTTTCACTCACAAGGAGGGAGCTCAGCCAGGAAGCCACCTGCAGAGCCCGGATGGAGCTGTGGGACAGGGCAGGATGTCAGTCACTACTGAAAGACAAACAGGACATGGCACAAACAGAGGGAGGCCCTCACCAGACCCTTGAGAAATGCCACACCTTCCCTGTCAGCTGCCTGAGAGGCTCTTGCAGCTTCAGTCCCAGATGGCCCCTGATTGTAGGGCCAGGGTCACTTTGGAATCTGTGCCTTCCCTTGAACACAGAATGACCCAGCAGAGCAGCAGCACAGTGCTTTGGGAACATGTGAGCCCAGCAGTCTTTGAGTCTTGGCCCACAAAGGTCATATGGGAAGCTGAAACCCATCTTCTCTTGCTTTCTGTGCAGGTGCTTCTAGAGAGAGAGCAGGAGCAGAGTGCTTCATCAGAGATGCCATGCCAGACTCAGGGAGAGCTGTTCCCAGCCCCAGAGCAGGAAGAGCAGCTCGGGCAGCAGGTGGAAGTGCCACAGGAGAAAGGCCAGGTAAGCCTGACTGGCCAGGGCACAGAGGGAAGGGAAGAATAAGGGCATAAACCACAGCTCTTGGTTTATGCCCTGAGGAGGCCAGGAATCCCACAGGCACTGGAAGCACAGAGCCTTGGAATCTGCAGAGAACAGCCCTGGGACAGGAGGTTTGCAATGGAGGCAGATGTGGGTAGGGAAGCAGAAAGAAGTGGCTGAATCAATGTGATTTTGAGGCTGCAAGAGAAAAAAAAGCTGAGCCTGATGGCAGCTCCCAGTCACTTGCTCTGCTTTTTTGTGTACAGAAGATCAAGGCAGAGCCACAAGCAGAGCTGCCTGAAGCTCAGAGTGACATGGCAGTGAAGGGGAGGAACAAGAAAGACATGAGAAGAATTCAAGAGAAGAATCTCCCTCAGCAGAGGGGCGATCAACACAACCAGCTGAGTGAAAGAGTGGCAGCCACTCCTCTCATGAAACATCCTCTCACTTGTTTTTTAGAGAACATGAAGGAACAGCTTGATGCAGAGCTTCAGATAGCTCACAGTATGGTCAAGGGAAGGCAGAAGTGGCTGGAGGAAGAAATGAAAATCATCAGACAGAAACTTAATGTCTTCTGTCAGTCTCTGCAAAAGCACGTGAGTGAAAGAGGGATGCAGCCACTGCAGTCACCAAAGTGGTGTTTTCTGCCCTTCTTGCCTTTCCACTCAGAGCAGCAGGGAGTAGGGTGGTGCCTCTGAGTGCCATCCTGCTTTAGTGTGTATCACAGTCACTCTGAAGGACATTCCCTGCTGTGCTGAATCTCAACTGCGGCCTGGACAGTGAAACTTGTCCTTTGGCCTTTGGGCCAGCAGTTATCCAAACTGATTCCTGCTGGCCTGTTCCTGCTCCCTCTGTTTCTGGAGGTATTTTTACAGTGGAATGCAGTGACCCAGATGGAGGATTGAAACAAGCTGTTGTATCCCCTGTCAATCTGTTCTTTCCCTTTCCTCACAGTCGATGACTCTTGGCTGACAGGGACAAGCTGCAGTGTCTGACTGCTTTGTTCTGTTTGACTTGAGCTGCAAGTGCTGACTTCTCACAGGGCAGCCTGCACAGACTTCCGAGAATGTCTGGCAGTGAAGGACCCCAAGTTAGGAGTGAGGCACAGGAACAGTGCCCACCAGAAAGTCTCCAGGTCCGGCACATCACGGGCTCTGAACTTGCTGCCGCAGCAGCATCACCTCGAGGAAGCTCTTCTGTGACACCTGGGAACTCGAGCTCGGGCAGTTTGTTCATCTCCCTGGAACAGCAGACTGAGGAGAAGTACCTGGAGATGCTGGGTACGTCTGAGCTGTTTCTTGTCTCAGGGACAGTGTGCTGTGTGCAGGTGCCAGCAGAGCTGTACCAAATGCTTCTCCTGAGTTTGGTGCCACAGGGCCATTTAGGACTCCCCAGAGGAAGCGCTGCGCTCCAAGGCAGCGAGAGAGCGCTCTCGGTGTTTCTGCTGCCTCTGAGGGCACCTTGGACTGGCTTGGGTTTGCCTGAGCTTCCCTCTCTGCTGAAGGCTGAAGCAGGCATTGTTCTTGCATCAGCAGAAGGCTGTGACCTAGCAAATGATCTAGAAGTGCTGTGTGCTAGTGGCCAAACTGAACAGAATTTTTAGCTTCCTAATTCTCCTTAGACTCTCGAATTCGAACCAGTCATCAGCGCAAAAAAACTTCAGAGAAATGGACTGGCTTTGGAGTTTTGTCTTTTTGGTTGGGGATTTTTTTTGGGGGGGTGGGTGTGGTAGAGAGAGGCGCTGCAGAAGATCTCGCGATGTAACGGAAAGGCAGGACCCTCAGATCCCCTTAGATAAGACCATCTGCTTCCCATAGATAAGAAACTAACATAAGAAGGTAGCCTCCCTTAACCAAATTCCAGTAACTTTCCATCCCCTACCCAGTAACAGTCCACCTCTTACTAACCATAGATAGTAAAGACAGACCCATGCTGACGTAGAGACCCCTTAGACTATAAAAACCCAAGAGATGAGATAATAAACGCCTTTTGACCGTCCATCTCATTGATGTCTGCGTGTGTCATTAGCCCGAGTAGCCCTAGTGAGTAGGCCACCGTGCTGTTCGTCTGAACCAAGTCGCCTGCCTTGCTTCAGAAAGCAACAAACTGGTGCCGAACCCGGGACTGCTGCAGCCCCCGGGGTTCGGGAACTCTCCTGGCCAGAGATCAGCGGCTGTGGCAGCAGGTCTGACCGCAGCGGGAGGGACGCCTCCAGACCAGCGTGGACCATGGAAGCCATTGCGAAGGTCGTAACAGAGATGCATGCACAATGGGGTATAGAATGTAAATTTAGGGATTTATCTCTCGCATTGCCGAGACTGATTAAGCTTGGGGCTATTGAAAGCCCCGTGGACGTCCTACATTCGGACGTGTGGGATAATTGTACAAAAGCCCTGGCGGAGGACACCATGTCCTCGGGCTCAGGGAAAGCCCTAAAATCGTGGGGCAGGGTTGTCCAGGCTCTGCAAAAGGCTCGACAAGAGCAAGAAACCTGGATAGCCGCGCGAACTTGTTTATTAGCCGTGCCGCAGTTGGGGGTGGGCGCGGCGACACAAACCGCGGAGGGGCCTGACCCGGGCGGGCGCGCGGAGGCGCGAACGCCAGACCCCCCTCAGCGAGTGGATTCACCATCGGAGGGGGGGGAACACCCGCGGACGTTCTGGCGGGGGCTCGCGGAGGAGGCGCGGAACGCGGCCGAATCGGCGGACCCCGTAGGGACCGATAAAAACGCCCCCCCACCATATGCGTTTGAAAATGGCGCCAAACCACGTGGTCCGGGCGGAAGGGAGGAGGCGGGGGGCGGAAGCGCGGTCAGCCCGCTTAACAACGCATGCGCGGGCGAGCGGGGGGACGGGGCGGCCCCCGCGGAGGCGCGTAAGACCAATCAGAGCCCTCAGTTCACATTAGGTCCTTATAGGGCAAGGACCTCCCCCAGCAGGAGGCGGGGGAACCCCAGGGAGAGGGAACGGCCCGACCCCCGCAGGAGGGGGCGGGGTCGGAGTCCGGGGAAAAGGCAGAGCAGCCCGGAAGCGTCTCTTTATTCAACTTCCGGCTCGGACTCGGGCTCGAGCTCCGAGCCCGAGATAGGATCGGAGGATTCCGATCTGGATTACGGCTTTAACAGAGAGGGACCAGCGGCATGTAAGGTCACTAGCCACAGTGCTCCCGCTTGGGTGAAGGGGTTACCAGAGAAAAACCGAACCCCGCTCACAAACTGGCGGAAAATAAAAATGGCTTGCGCGGAATGGGCTCCGTCTGCCACTTTAGTGTTCCCGGTGCGTGTGGGGGGGGCAGGCGGAAACCAAAGGACTTATTCACCAGTCAATCCGAAAGATGTGCAGGCAATTGTTAAAGCGATTGCGGATAAGGGAATTAATTCTGCCATGGTTTGCACACTTATTGACGGCCTTTTTGGTGGGGACGATATGCTTCCCTTCGATATTAAGCAGACATGTAGAATGATATTCGATGGTGCAGGGATGATCGTTTTCAAACAAGAATGGGAGGATAATTGCATGAAACAGCTAGCCTTGGTAACAGGGGCAGACCATCCACTGCACGGTTCCAGTATACAGAGGCTTATGGGCACAGACCCCACTATGATCACCCCCCAGCAACAGGCTGAGGGCCTGCGAGCCCATGAGGTCATGACAACGACCCGAGCTGCCCGAGAAGCCATCCGTGACGCTTCTAAAGTGGTAGCCAAACCCTCTCCATGGTCTTCCATAAAACAGGGTGAGAGTGAGGGCTTCAGTCAATTCGTGGACAAGCTCCAGGCTGCATTAGATTCCTCTGCATTACCTTCAGAGGCAAAGGGTCCCGTGCTGGCAGAGTGCTTACGCCAGCAATGCAACTCAGCCACTAAGGACATTTTAAGATCACTGCCACAGGGGTCTAATATAGCTGCCATGATCAGACACATTGCAAAGGAGGAACACCTAGCTCCCATTCAAGCAGCAGTTCAAACTGCAATAACCAGCGTGATGGCATGCCTTAAGTGCGGCCAGGCAGGCCACTTGGCAGCAAACTGCCCCCAGTCAAGGCGCCTATCAGCAGCTGCTCCACCACGCCAAGCGGGAGGCAGGGGACCGTGCTGGGGGTGTGGAAGGAAGGGACACTTAGCTAAGGAATGCAGATCCAGGCCCCAGGGAAACGGGAGAGGGAGGGGGTGGCCGGGCCGTGTTCAGCCCCCTCCCACCTGGAATATGCAGCGGCCCAGCTACAGCAACCCCCAGTGGGGCAGGGGACTCTCATACCCTATGCCCCCACAGGGAGCAGTCACCTTTGCATCCCCCCCAGCAATACAATGGCAGAGTTGTGCAGCACCCTCAATACCTTCGCACCCCCCACCACCACAACCCGCGCCGGAGTCACAGGACCAGCAGGGGACGCCCCAGAGCGGGATCCCTGGGTGGCCTTGGTCAGGAAAATAGGGAAGGAGCCCTTGATGGTGTGGGGGACATGCCGCCTTTACGGCAGCCAAGATCCTCACGTCATAGGGCTTCAGTTTTGGGCGGACACGGGATCAGACTGCACGATTATTCCCCAAACGCATTGGCCCGGACATTGGCAATTCAAAGAAGTCCCCCCAGTGAACGGAGTGGGGGGGCAGTCCCGGGCATGGAAAAGCACCCAGCTGGTGGCTATAACACTTCACACAAAAAAGGGACCAGAACAGACAGTAGCAATCTACCCCTACATTTTGCAGAATTCTCCACCCCTGTTAGGAAGGGATGTTCTCTCCTTGCTAGGATTTCGGATCACAAATTTATCCTGAGGGCCACTGCCATACACCCTCCGCTGCCAATCAAATTGACTTGGAAATCATCAGACCCTGTATGGGTTCAGCAGTGGCCCCTGACAGAGCCTCGAATGGCAGCCTTGCTGGAACTGGTCGATCGAGAACTGCACAAGGGTCACATAGAACCCTCCACCAGCCCATGGAACACCCCGGTATTCGTGGTCCCCAAAAGGTCCGGACAAGGCTATCGTCTCGTCCACGACCTGAGAGAAGTGAACAAGACTATCAGACCCATGGGTCCAGTCCAGACACTGCTTCCCGCGAACTCAGCCATCCGCACAGGATAGCCATGTGCAGTACTGGACATCAAGGACTGCTTCTTTTCAATACCCCTGCACCCTGAGGACAGAGAACGATTCGCCTTTTCCGTGGCATTTCGGAACGGCGAGCGGCCCAACCTTCGCTTCCAATGGAGAGTACTTCCGCAAGGCCTGGTCGACAGTCCCACTATATGCCAAATCACCGTGGACAAAGCACTGACGCCAGTCCGACACTCCTACCCCACCGCAACCATCATCCAGTACATGGACGACATCTTGGTCGCAGCACCATCGACAAGCCAAGTGGATCACCTGGTGTCCACAGTCACGGAAACCCTTCAGGCCAACGGCTTCGAGATCGCGAGCGCAAAGATCAAGAGAGGACCCTGCGTGACCTTCCTGGGAGTAGGCATCACGAGCTCCTACGTGACACCCCCCGAGATGAAGATCAACCGAGACCTCGAGACGCTCCATGACGTGCAACGCCTGGTGGGATCGCTGCAGTGGCTTCGCAACATCGTCCTGATTCCTCCCGAGGTCATGGACCCTCTGTACGACCTCCTGAAAGGAAAGAACCCCTGGGATCCAAAGGAGCTGACACCGCAAGCAACGAGCTCCCTCGACTTCATCGAAAACCAAATGGCCACTGGCACGCTTGCCAGGTGGAACCCAGCCATGCCACTGGACCTGTACGTCCACTTTACACCGAAGGGGGGAGTGGGAGCACTGGCCCAAGGACTTGCAGAAAAGGCCCGACCGATCCAATGGGTGGTCCTCGGAAGACCCGCTCGTGCATTTTCCCCAGGAATCGAGTGCATCGCCAACCTCATCATGAAAGGCAGGAGACTCGCCTTGAAACACCTAGGGACAGAGCCGACAAGCATCCACCTTCCGTTTTGCAAGCAGCCGACCACAGAGTCAGCCACAATATCGGAATACCTGGCCCTTGCTCTTTCCGGCTTCGGAGGAGAAATCTCCTACTCTTCCAAGCCACCCTGGACCAAGCTGCTGACCGTAGTCGACATGGACATGCCACCGAAGGTCAAGGACAGACCGCAGCCGGGACCAACGGTCTTCACAGACGCTTCCTCCACGACTTCAACCGCAGCAGCAGTGTGGCAGGCAGGAGAGCAATGGCACTGCGTCAAAGCGAGGGACCCCACACTGTCAGTGCAACAACTAGAGGCAGCAGCAGTGGTTTTGGCGTGCGGACTCTTCCAAGACGAACACCTCAACATCGTAACGGACTCCATATTCGTGGCAAGGCTCAGCCTAGCCATGGCAGGACCAGGAGTGTCAACATCAGCAGCAGCCCTAATGCTGGAAGAAGCACTCTCCTCGCGACAGGGCACCATGTCAGTCATCCACATCAACAGCCATAACCCAGTCAAAGGTTACTTCCAGATCGGCAACGACAAAGCGGACGCCGCAGCGAAAGGCGTTTGGACCTTGCAAAGAGCCCGTCAACTGCACGAGTCGCTCCACATCGGAGTCAAAGCACTAGCAAAGAGATGCGGAATCTCGACGGCGGACGCCAAACATGTGGTAGCCACCTGCCCTCATTGTCAGAAGTCACCCCTTTGGTCCTACGGAGTCAACCCAAGAGGTCTCAAGCCCTCAGAAATCTGGCAGTCGGACTTCACGTGGTGCGAAATACTGAGGCCCCGAGCATGGCTTGCAGTGACAGTAGACACTTATAGCGGAGCGATCGTAGCTACACAGCACCCCAAAACCAACTCCAAAGCCACAATTCAGCACTGGCTGACAGCCATGGCTTGGCTAGGTATCCCCAAGCAGATCAAAACGGACAACGGCTCCAACTTCAAATCCAAACAAGTACAGGAATTCGCCTTGAAATGGGGTATCACGCTAGTGCACGGCATCCCCCATAACAGTACCGGACAGGCCATAGTAGAGAGAGCAAACCAGACCCTGAAAACCAAGATAGAAGTGTTGGCAAAAGCAGAGGGCTTTGCCAATGCCATTCCCCCAGGAGATCAGGCATGCATGCTGGCAACTGCCTTGCTGGCACTGAATAAATTCCCTAAGGGAGATGAAACAAACAGTCCTGTTCAAAAACACTGGGTCACTCGAACATTAGAAGAGGGCCCTCAGGTGGTAATCAGAAACGAGCTAGGCGAGTGGGAACCGGGTTGGAGGCTGATGCTCACAGGGCGAGGGTACACAGCGGTCAAAAAGGACGGCAAAATAAGGTGGTGTCCACTTAAGTCGATTAAACCGGACCTTCAGGGCGAGCAGAAGGAGACTGACGAGAATTGCGAGTATTTGTTTACAGGATCTGCTCGTGGGACGCCCTCGTGACGCGTACTTCCCAGTTCCGGACGAAAGCGACAGACCAGCAAGCCGCCAAGCAGCACCCGAGAGACCCGCACGGGTGAGACCCAAGCACCAAGGGTGTTTCTGTGCGATTTTGCTGTTGGGGCTTGTTGCCAGGGGGCAAGCCGGGGGGCTTGTTGCCAGGGGGCAAGCCAGCCCAGACCACTACCCCCATCAGCCCTTCAGGTGGGTCATGCGATACCTTAGTAGGGGCAAAGCGCTCAGACAAATCACCACACCGAACACCCCATCCTTCGTGCTCCGCATCACCGACCTGTTTCCAGGACAGCCAAAGGTACACCCCTATTCCCCACACGTCACACACTCGTACCTATCCTACTGGTGCCCAGCTTCAAACCCTGGGAAAAGCTACTGCAATCACCCAGGGTGGGGATACTTTGGGCACTGGGGCTGCGAAACCATAGTTACAGATGCCAGGCCATCGGGGCCTGGGTGGGATCCACAAGAGCCAGACAAATTCTTACAGTTCACCTGGGCACCCATCGGTTGCAAAATACCCTTCTTCTTTCACGGGAACTTCCATCGAAACCAACATAAAGTCCCTAGATTTCGGGCATGCACTGAGTACAACATGACGGTCTTGCAGCCAGATCACCCTAGCTGGGCCACAGGCAGAACGTGGACAGTAGTCCTTCAAGGGTCAAAAGAGAGGGCGAACGTGCAAATTATCAGGCTCCAACCGTCAGCACCCCGAGCAGTCGGACCCAACAAAGCGATTAAAGCGTGCCGAAAGGGAGAAACGTAACCTACCCCAAAACCTTACCCACAGGGGTCAGCAAAGTCCCAACCGGTCAAGCGGAAACCTTTCAGATGAGCCGCTTAACCGAGTCAGACTCAGACCCAATCCTTCGTATGTTAGAAGTTACCTTTGTATCCCTGAACGAATCCAACCCTAACCTAACCGAATCCTGCTGGCTTTGTTACGATGTCAAACCTCCCTATTTCGAAGGAGTCGCCTTAAACACTCCCTTCAGGTATTCCTCAGCCAACGCCCCTCACCAGTGCAGATGGGACACCCCTCGCAAGGGAATCACCCTGAGTCAAGTCACAGGCCGAGGTAGATGCTTTGGCAATGCAACCCTAGCTAGGCGGAAAGGCAACGTCTGCGCCAAAATCGTCAAGCCTAACAGGAAAAACAATAAATGGGCAGTCCCAGCCGCATCCGGGATGTGGGTTTGCCAGCGATCCGGAGTGAGTCCTTGTGTGTTCCTTCCCAAATTCAATGACTCTAACGACTTCTGTGTCCAAGTTCTGATTGCTCCTAGGATCCTGTACCACTCAGACGAAGAAATGTACCATCTTCTTGAGGGACCCGGCCGGATCCACAAAAGAGAAATATTGACAGGTATAACTATCGCAATGCTGCTGGGTCTGGGAGCAGCCGGAACGGCCACAGGAGTCTCAGCCCTAGCGACCCAGCACCAAGGACTGTCCCAGCTGCAAGCAACGATTGACGAGGACCTGCAAAGGATCGAGAAATCCATCTCCTTTCTAGAGAAGTCGGTCTCCTCACTCTCGGAAGTGGTCTTGCAGAACAGGCGAGGCCTGGACCTCCTGTTCATGCAGCAAGGGGGCCTGTGCGCCGCCTTGAAAGAGGAGTGCTGTTTCTACGCAGACCACACGGGAGTCGTGAAGGACTCCATGGCAGAACTCCGGAACCGACTGGCTCAGAGACAGAAAGACAGGGAGGCCCAACAGGGCTGGTACGAGTCCTAGTTCAATCAATCACCTTAGCTAACCACTCTGATTTCTGTCCTGATAGGTCCATTAGCGATGCTGTTTCTAACAGTCACCTTCGGACCATGCCTGCTGAACAAGCTAGTCTCGTTCGTTCAGACCCGCCTGAAACGGACCAACATCCTGTTCTTAAGCCGACGACAATTGCTGTGAATTCAACCAGAGAATTCAACCAGGGAACACCGTCAGTCACAAGATCCTCCAAACTTGTCTGACAAAAGCTTACTCAAGACTCCCAAGACCCTTTTCCCTTGTCAAGCTACAACCTTACACCTCATTTAAGTACCTATGTGCATGACTACCTCATTCATTTGTGAAAAGGGGGGGGGAGATGTGGTAGACAGAGAGAGGCGCTGCAGAAGATCTCGCGATGTAACGGAAAGGCAGGACCCTCAGATCCCCTTAGATAAGACCATCTGCTTCCCATAGATAAGAAACTAACATAAGAAGGTAGCCTCCCTTAACCAAATTCCAGTAACTTTCCATCCCCTACCCAGTAACAGTCCACCTCTTACTAACCATAGATAGTAAAGACAGACCCATGCTGACGTAGAGACCCCTTAGACTATAAAAACCCAAGAGATGAGATAATAAACGCCTTTTGACCGTCCATCACATTGATGTCTGCGTGTGCCATTAGCCCGAGTAGCCCTAGTGAGTAGGCCACCGTGCTGTTCGTCTCAACCAAGTCGCCTGCCTTGCTTCAGAAAGCAACAGGTGGGGGGGAGGGTGGGGTTGTTTTTGTGCTGTTTATTTTTGGTGAGGTTTTTTTGCTGTGTTTTTCTCCATCCTGAAGGAGCCCTTCTGCCCCACGTCTTACTGATGTCATTTTTATGACTGTTACCACTACTACATCTGCAGTTTATTTTCATGAGAATGCTATAGTTTTGTCAAAAAAAGAATACTATCTTTTTTGTCAATAAGAACTACTTAGAAAGAACTTCAGGTTAAAGGACAAATAGAGAGCACGAGGTGTTTTCCATGTGCTCCCAAAGAAAAAAGCTGTATCTTTATAACAACTTTTATTTAATCTTCTAGTTTTATCCTTCTCAAGGTGTGTCCAAGAGACACATCCAAGTGGCAAGATCAGATAAAACTGTACTGCAGGCATTTCTCAGGAGAAAGCCTCCAGCCCAGTCATGGTATATTCCTGAGATTCATGGCATTTTCCATACCCGATTCCTACTCTTTGCCACGACTGTTAAAATCCTACGCATTGGCCCAAGCCCTGCTCAGATCAGTCTCTAAGAAAACACATCAAGTCCTTTGTGATTCTGCAGCACAACCCAATGAATCTGCTTCTTGCCCATAACAGCTGCCAGTGCTGTGCTCTCAGATAAGACCTGGTAGAGTTGAGAAGAGAGCCCAGTGGATTCTGTGTCTACCATCACCTGTTGGGACAAAAAGGGCACGGATTCCCACCTCGGTGAGGCTGATCTCAAAGCCCATCCTGTTGTGTCCTGAATGGGGGGAAAAGCTTGTACGGGGCTCAGGCTCACTCTGGCTTCTTCCCATCAGTGCCTGTCAGTGCTCATGCTTGGGCTTTGCCAGCCTTGTTGTGGTCGCTGCCCTGCCCCTGGGGGCTGGAGGGACTGCAGAGGCTGGAGCCTCCCATACATGGGAGGGTCCCGCTGCTGCCCAGCTGCTGCAGCGCGGAGCTGCCTGAGGCAGCAGCCCCTTCTCTGGGCCGGCTTCTGCCTCGCACGGCCTGGACTCACAAGAGGGTCAGCATTGCGGAGGTCAGGTATATATGGGAAATATATATCCAATTGTGTCAGGAACCCACGCATTACCGAGGAACCCACTTGCCGCGGCAACTACGTCCAGATACGGACAACACTGGATAAACCAGACCAATGAAGAGCCTTTTTTTTATATTTTCAGCACATCAGTCTCAGGACACTGTTAGACAATGGAGACAGGATGTTGCCAGCTCGCTGATCCACAGGGAATGCCAAGGAGGTGGAGCATTACAGCAAAGCATAAAACCATCTCAAGCCTAGATTTCAGCCAATCATACACAGAACAACACATATTGACAAGTCTTCTATCCAATCTTATAAAACACACGTCATGGTAGTTAAAACAAAGACTGGTTAATAAGAGACAAAGAACAGAGCTCTATTCATGCAACCTTTCTAAAGATATACATTAAATAACCTTTTTGCCAGCCATAAGCCAATTCTACAGAAGCCTATTGTTATTTGTCAGGTATGCTCTACTGTTTAGGAAGCTTTTCTGCTGTATTTGCAATGCTAACAAAACTTCAGTCTGAGGCATATATTTTTTTAACCATTTCATAAAAACCCTCTACCTTTATGGATTCCAACAAGCATCTCCTCTGGGCCGCTCTCTGTGTCACAGGGGTGCCTGAGGAGCACTGCTGTCCTCTGTGCCTGTGCCCGCCGTGCTGAGTTGGGAAGATGGGGACGTGTGCGGTGCCGAGAGGGCGAGTGCAATGGGAGCGACTGATCCGTGCTGTCAGGGTGAAGAGAAGCGGCGTGGTTCTTCACGCGGGGCACGGGCAAGGGCGTCTTTGAGCTCAGCCTGCTCATGAAGGGTGAGGGTCCTGATGCTGAAAGCCCCGTCGCAATTGGTTCTGGCATGAGCTGCTCTGGTTTACAACTGGGAAGGCATTCTATTGGCAAACTGCTGAAAGCTGGAGAAAATGTCCTCCTCTCCTGGAAATGCACGGCCCTGTGCTTTGTTTCCTGTCAAGAGAACTCTTCAAAGAAATGTACAAAATCAGTCTCTGTGCCAGCCATCTGCACTGCAAGGCTGCCTGTCTTGTTACTGTCATTGTTGCTGTTGATGTTACCCAGCTGACCCCAAAGGGCTCAGAGCCCCCGACAGTGGGGCTGCCTTTTGTATCTCCTGGAAGCTGGGATCTCCGCTTAAAGTCAGTATCTTGCATTTGAGCCAGGGGAGAGATGGCTCTTGGTTCTGTCATCTGTGAGAAGAGAGGAGCGTGAGGGAGAGGCCATTTCCTATTATGTAGAACCACATTTCTTTTCACATCTACCACCACATCTTTGTAGGAATAATCAAAATATTTCATAGTGACAGAGGGGTTCTAAGTCACAGCCACCAAATTAAAATGGGACAATTCAACAGCACTCTAGATGGATATGAAGTTGATTTTCCTCCCTGGCTGCTATCAGCAAGCAAGGTTGTTTTGGCAAAACAGAGCTTTTAGTGCTTGAAAGCACGGAAATGGAATAGTTGGAAAGCGACAGCAATGCCATTGCTACTGTTGATGTAGGAAACTCAAAGTGGATCACAATCCCATCCAGGGCTGCAAAAGGGCAGGAAACGTTGTGCAGAAGCATCTTTGCTTGCTGGAAAAAGAGGAAAATCAACAGGCCTTCTCTTCCTAACAAAACAAGCCAACAAGCCACAAGATGGAATCGTCACCCACTCCACTGTGTAAAGGCTTTAGATGCAGTGAGGCATGTTTGGTGGTGAAACAGCCCTTGTGCTGAGCACTGTCATGCAGGGCTTGATGAAAGTCTGTCTGAAGGTGCCTCAAGAGCCTCTCACTGTCGAGGTTAAAGCTCCCTCGGCACCTCCTCCCTGGCCTTGTGCTGCACCCCCTTGCCCAGCTCTCCTGTCCTTCTGTGCACACGCTGCAGCCCCTCCATGACTTTCTGCTCCCCAGGGCCCACAAGTGCACACAGCACTCCAGCTGTGGCCGCAGTGCTGCCCAGCACAGGGCCACGCTCACTGCCCTGCTCCTGCTGCCCCACTGCTGCTGGCACAGCCACCATGCCCTTGGCCTTCTTGGCCCCCTGGCCACACGCTGCCTCATCTTCAGCTGCTCAAGGCCGCCAGCACCCCTGGCTCCTTTTGGTCCACGCAGCTCCACAGCCACAAAGTTGCCCATCTGACTTCAGATACAGCAGGCACCATTGCAAGATGGCCTTCCTCTTCCGAGCAACACAAGTCAGCAGTCGAGGACTTGCAGCTTCACCCCCACTCTGGGCTCCAATGCACTTGCCCAAGTGGCAGACTTCAGCACAAAACTGATCAGCAGAAACTTTCCCCTACTGCTGTTTGCGCCTTCTCAAAAGCCAAAAGGCAGTTGGGCCAACAGTAACTCTACAAGTTAGAAACGACTCAATAAAAATGCAGAATACTTCCAGAAGTTAAGGCAGTTAAGGCACCTTTCCAAAAGAGAAAACAAACCAACAAAACCTTTTGACCTTCAGCACTACCACTTGCGCCCTTGGACGTAACTCTGAAGAAGCCCAGAGATGGAGCTTCCCTGAGCCAAGCAGCCAGAAGCTCAGCTGCAGCCCCCAGCTCGGTGCTGCCTCAACAGGACAGGTCATAGGCCAATTTCCAACTGTCACTGCCTGCAGGAAAAGGCCGTGTCCTGCAGGACTCCAGCACTCAGCATCCTTGGCCAGACACAGCAAGTGCTGGCCGCTCAGAAACTTGCACCTCTGCCTTGCACTAAAGACAACACCTCCCACAACAGGCACTTACAGGTACAGAGTATTGTGGTTCTGACCCCTCCATGGAGCTGGTGGACTCACCATCCCTGCAAGCCTTTGAGAAAAGACTGAATGTGACACTCGGTGCCATGCTTTAGTTGAGGTGTTAGGGCATGGCTTGGACTCGATCATCTTAAAAGCGTCTGTCTTCCAAGCCACTGATTCAGTGATTCTGTCACTGAGGGAGCTTTTCCTGCAGCCCTGGAAAGGGCTGTGGGGGCCCTTGGCCGAGGATGGGGATCAGGGATCCTGGAAAAGCAGCGAAGGGCTCAAGGCAAAGGCCGAGAGGGCAGAGCTGCCTGACCGCGGCCCAGAACCAGCCTCATGTCCTCCTCCTCAACCTGCGCCCTCGGCGCTGCCCTTTGCGGCGCCAGCGGCTCCTCTCGTTGCGGGGCTCCAGGCCGTGCTGGGGGCCGGGCTCCTCGTCTTCGGGAAGCGCCGGAGCCTCGGAGGCGAGCGGCTGCTGCTGTGGCCGGCAGGGGAGAGCTGCGGCTGCGGCCCCGGGCACAGCGAGCTGCCACTAAGGCCGGCTCCTGCCTCGGCTCCTGCTTCTGCTCTGGGCTCTGCTCCTGCCCTGTGCGCACAGACACGGCAGAGGGCTGCCCGGCAGCTCCGTGCCGCTCCGCAGTGGGCCCGGCCGGGCTGCTGCTCTCTGCGGCCTCTGCCCGCCGCTGCCGGCCCCGCTGCTGCCGGCCCCGCCGCGCCGCTGCCTGCCTCTGCCGCGGCCGGGCCCACACGAGAGGCAGCACATTGCGGCTGGCTTGGAAAAGCCCTGCCCGCAAAGCACCTGCCACAGCCTAGGCCTCAGGGCACAGGCTGTTGGCGTCCTCGCAGCTGCGAGCCGGCCAGGGCCGCCTGCCGGCCTCGGCCACAGCTCCCGCCCGTGTCTCCATGGCCGCGGCTGCTCGGCATAGCAGGCTGAGCACAGCCAGCGCCAGCAGCAGCTCCTCACGGGCCCAGGCTCCTGGCGCTGCAAGCCCACCCAACCCCGAATTCCAGCCCTGAGGGGTCTGGCGTCTCAATGCATCCCCTGGGGACAGCAGAGTCGGCCGCTGAGATCAGTCTATGGCGACACCACCAAGTGACCCATGGAAAATTCACCAAATCCTCCTCAGAGACAAGAAAAAACTCCCATGGTGCCTCACAGCCTGAAGCAACTGCCAATTACAGGTCATTCCATCCATGTAGTAAAATAGACTTTTGCATTAAAGCAAAAAAGAGTTAACTAAAAGGAGGCCAGGAACAAACAACAAATTATTTGAACTCATGCTTCTTGTGTCTGTTAAAAAGGCCAAGAAAATGCAGTCTTTGCTCTTCTGACACAGCCCTCTGTTCATGATGTGGGATAGTGAGCGATGATATGCAAGAGCTGATGGAAAGAACAGGGACAAGGACACAGCAGGCACAGCGCCAACCTGACAGAGGGATGATCTCTGGCAGTGGAACTGAAGGAGAAGAGTTTGCAGGCAGGACAAAAAATGGCTCTTTGTTTCACCTCTTCTTTCAGTGCTGCTAAAAATGTAGCCTGGAGCAAGCTGGGACCACCAGAGCATGGAGCCCTTTCCAGGCAGAGCTGCATCTGCTGAAGGGGCAGAGGGAGCCCAGCAGGGATCAGACACAAAGCAGCAGGGGACTGAGGAGCCCCTGTGGTGGCAGTGAGCAGCCTCAGGCTCTGCTCACTGCTGGTGGCATTTTCTATTGAACCACCTCCAAGGACTTCTGCTTTGCTCTGTATTTTTAAGTGTTTTATCCCTTGCAGGTTTTTTTTTTTGTTTGTTTTATTTTGTTTTGTTTTGTTTTTTGGGTGTCTTTTTGTTTGTTTGTTTTGGGGTTTTTTTTTGCTCATGTCCTGTACCTTTATTTCTCCAAATTTTCCTACCCTGTCAGCAGCAGCCCCTCTTCAGAACTGGCTCTAAAATATCAGCAAAGCAGCTGGCAACAACAATGGGTGGAATGCTGAGACTCAGGAATACTTATGCAAAAGCCCTGCCAGTGCCTTATGATTTGTTAAGATCTCCTTTTCTGTGGAAAAGCTAGTGAGCAATGGAGGTTTTTTGCCTAAGAGCCCCTGAGAAGCAAATGTTGTACTGGGATTCTCATGAGTGTACCCGTTAACTTCATTGCAGCAAAACAGAAAGTAAGGTCAGGGTAGCAGAGCAGCTGGGAGCTGGTCACTTCCTGCAAAGGACTGGTGTAGGATGTGGGAACACCACATTCCAGGATGGGCCAGAAGGGTAAATGTGCTCAAAGCACTGCAGGTGAGGTTTGGGTTCACTCAGAGGGCAGTCAGGGCTGGTGAGCACTGGAAGATCCAGCCGCAGTCCCCATCCATGTCCCTTTCAGCGCTGGCTTTAGGGTGTCTGCAGCCTGGATCCAGAGCGCCCTGGGAGGCTCCTGTGGCTGCCTTTGCACCCAGGCTGAGGATGCCCAGGAGCCGCTGAGGCCGGCAGTGGGGACCAGGGCTGGGGCTTGTGGCCTGGCAGGTATGGCTCTGGGGGCTGTGACATGCCAGGGCACGGGTCACTGTCACTGCCCTCCAGAGCCCTGGCTAGCTCTGTGATGTTCCAGGGACAGTGGCAAGAATGAGGAACAGGTTAGGTTGGGGTTTTGCCTGAGCCAGAACCTCTAGGCCAGCTGCCCAGCAGTAGAGACCCCTGGAGGACCGAGTGAAGGAGGCAGAGACAGCTTTTCTACAGTGTAAAGTGCAGCTAATTAACAGGAGAGGCAGGGGAAAGATAAGCAGAAAAAACTCCCCTGAAGCCCTCCAGCACCCTTCTGCTCGGGCTTTTAAAGTCTTTCAAAACAGGGGGGTGGACACAATATAATAACCAAAAAGCGACTCTCGGGGTGTGGTTTTGAGGGCTACAACAAATCAGAACAAGGGGAGGAGAGGGGGTTGGGATAGGGATTGGATCTTGGGGTGAGGGACAGGGAACTTTCTGGAACAAAGGGTAGGCTTTGGGCTGATGGATGGGCCCAAGGGGCCGGGCTGTCTTGACAGACAGGGAAAAATCCGGTGAGGAGGGAGGGAATTCCTTGAGGGACACTTGGGTAGGAGGGCATAACACAGGGGAGAAACAAACTGCAATAAATCGGGGAACACTTGAAAGTACCGCAAGCTAACAGAACATTTGACTCGGAAACTAAGGCACTGCAACACAGAAATTCAGGGCTTCAGCAGCCGAGAGGTGGCACGATTGGAACCCGTAGCAGCTGGTGAAAGCCATCTCTGTCCTTCAGGTTCCTGCTGTGTGGGAAGGTGCTGCGAGTTGTGGTGGCTGCACTCCCCCTTTGCTGGGAGGATGATCTGTACCAGGGGAGAGCAGAAAGCTGCCGTGGTGAGCAGAACATGCTCAGAGCATTCCAGTTCAGAGAATGGCACTGCCGCTGAAGGGCAAAACGCTTGAAAGCATAGAATTCTGTGCAGAACCGTTGCACAAATTTTCTCTTCTAGAACATGCCCATTTTTGTATTCTGTAGATGAATACTCTGGGTTTTATAGAGTGCATGGGGTTTTTTCTTAAGGCTTTCGGGAGATCTCTCAAGTTTATTTCAATTTGCATTTTACATCCAGCAGGTATACGGATTAATTTTTTTTTCACTGTAACTTTGTGCCCCAGCTCTGTTAGAGGACGTTCCCTGTCATTGGTGCAAGCAGCCGGAGAGATAAATACTGATTGATTTGGGGGCCACAGTCTTGGTAAATGCAGAGGTGGTTCAATAACGTGACATGAGGGAGTTCCCTCAGAGCAACTGGGATGCCTGAAAGAAGTGAACAGCTCACCACAGCCCGGCCCGCTCGGCTGCTTTTCCTTCTGACCGTCCTGGGGAGGCTCTGACATTTCCTCTTCCCTGATGGAAGTCCAGCTGCTGCCAAGGGAAACGTCCGCATATTCACTCAGTGTTCCCTTTGCTTGCCAGATGCCCCACCTGCTGTCGCTGTCCAGGAGAGCTGCTCTGCACGGGAGGAGGAGCCCGAGGGAGAGGCTTTGAAGATGGGGCAGCTGTGGTCCCTTGTGGGATCTCAGCCTCTCAGGGCTGAGGGACAGAGTGACCGAGACCACCCCTGGGGGGCTCGGGAGTCCTGGAATGTTGCCAGAAATGTCTGGTGGCTGGACTTTGATCCCACAGGGGAGATGACATCAGTATGAGGATAGGAGGATTTCACCGGGGTGAACAGTGAAGGGATAAGTTAATTGGAGTGTGAGACAAAGGGTTTAAGATTTCTGTACAGGGGGGTCTAGAGAAGTAAGATGGAGGAATTGGGGCGTGCCCTTCTCCTTCTTCTTCTTCCTCTAGGCTTCCATCTTCTGTGGTGATGTTGGCACTCCGGGATTGGACCTTACTAGGGGAACACTGGTTAATAAGGGTAGAGGGTATTGGAGAAAAATGATAAATATTGTATACGTAACTCCAAGTATAAAGATAGGTGGCCGCCCCAGGGGCTCTCAGTGTGTGCCCATGGCTGACTGCTGAGCAGAACTCTGTCAGGCCAAGAGAAAATCTTTTAGATAAGCAATTAATAAACACCGAGACCGAGAAAAGATTTGAAGTTTCTTCTCGTCCTTTGGAACGCGGGCGACCCAAGGCCATCTTCGGGCTTTTTCCAGACCATCTAAACAGCCCCAAATCCGACAACTGGCGTCCGCTGCGCGGGCTATCTCCCACCAAACCTTTCGGGGGGGGAAAAGCCCTGAAGAGCTGAAGAGCCAAGAGGACAGCACTGATAACTCCTGAGGAGAGAAGCCTGAAGAAAGAAAGAAGAAAAAGAAAAAACCGGCCAGGAGGAGCTGCAAAAATCAGCAGTCACTGAGAATTCCATCTCTCAGCTTCTGCCGAAGACAGTTCGTAGCAGAGCGGCCTGGACTGGGACCAGAAAGGCGCCTCTGGATCCATCTCTTGTGATCTGCTGGACGGAGAACGGGAGCCTTCAGACCACTCTGACGACAGATTCGGTAAGAAGGCCAAAATAAGATCATGGGGGCCACACTCTCCCAGGAACAACGGGAAATCTTATCCACCTTACAAAGTGTGGCTGAATTATATACAGAAGGGATCCCAAAGAAAGAATTAAAACAGTTGTTACTATGGGCAAGGCTCAATTACCCACTAGCAGAGACATGTCTGTTGTTCGAAGTGGGGTTTTGGCAAGAAATTAATAGGCTCCTGTATATTTTAGCAACGAAAAAAGATGAGACAGCGTTAAAGCTACTCTCACCAGCAAGAATCATGTTACAAGGTATCTCAGTGCAGTCTAAAAGACTGGAAAAGCAGCGAGAAGCTGCGGCACCCTCAGAGGTGGGGGCGGGGCAGAGCTCCGGGAAAAAATTAGCTCTGGCTTTAAAAAGCCAGGGGGAAAGGGCTCTCGAAAAAAGAGAGCAGGAAAAAATATTAAACCCCTCGATCAAAAAAAACAACAAACCCCAAGAGTGTCCTGAAACTCCAGAGAGTGTAGAGGAGTCAGGAGCGGAAGGGGGGGAGCAGGAAGACAAGGGATCGGGGGGGGCGCTTGTTCGCGGCGGGCAAAGCAGCGAAGCGGCGGCGGCGGCAAGCGCAGGCAGCGCGGGTGAAGATGAGGAGACGCGCGCGGAGGGCGAAATTCGCAAAAACCGGGGTGCAGACCCACATACCAGCGCGGGGGCGGCGAACGCGGGCGGCGAACTAGGGGTAAATGTGCAGCCTCAGAGGGCCACCGTGGTGAGACGCAGGAGGCGCGCGGTTGTGACGTCAGACCCGGTGCGGAAATCGGCTCGCATAGCGGCGCGAGCTGGGGTGCCGGAGGGAGAGGTGAACACAGCGTCAGAGGAGGAGGAGGTTGACTCAGGGACAGACCGAGGGGCGGGGACCTCGGAGGTGGAATGGGGGGGAGAGGATGACGTCAGCTGGCGAGACACAAGGAGTGGCTCGGAGAGCACGCATGCGCAGAAAGTAGGGTGCGGGCCGCGCCGAGCCCGGTCCCCTGTGACGTCTCGGGTGAGGAGGGGCCGTGTTAGGGATTCTACGTCCCGGGGCTCCACACCCTCTCCAGACCCAGTGCTTTTGGTTGAAACCCTCGGAGTCCCAGTCCCTTCCCTCCACGGGAGACGCCGAGCCGGAAGAGGAAATGGGGCGGTCGAGTTCACTCCGTCATCCGAGCCAGGGAGGCCGGTGACAGCGCCACCTTGTGGCAGGAGGGCAGAAGTGCACCACATGCCGGGTCGGCTCAGCGGAGCCACAGCGCCATCTCGTGGCGAGACTGCAACAATGCAGCAATTTTTTCCAACAATATATAAAAAGAAAAGCACTTCAAAGAAGACAATGTTAACACGACAAAGGGATTACCTATCCACTTCGGAATTTCATGAAGATGATGAAAGCTCAGATGAAGAACAGCTACAAGGGGAAGATGTCATAAGGATCACAGCATCGGAAGGTGTCCCAACATGGATGCTATCAGCAGCAGAAGCAGCAAAAAGCTTCTTGCATTCATTCGATACAGTAAAGAAGAAATATCAACAGGATCCTCGAGTTTCCTTTTCAGATTTAGGAGCAAGGCCAAAAACCTCAAGGCGAAAAATGAGACACCATGAATCACCGATGACATCCACAACACCATTATTCATGCAAATCCCAATGGAGTCTGACGAAGAGGCATTTCAAGAGCCAGTGAAGACGATGGATTGGAGGCAAATCAGAAAAGCATTGGAAAAGGAAAAGCATTTATTCCCGGGATCAGGGGATTTGACAATGCCAGTGACATATGATGCCCAGGGACAGAATCCAAGGTGGGAAAGGATGGGTCATGAGACACTCAAAGACTTAGGGAAGGCGGCTCAAACTTTTGGGCTGAACTCACAATACTTCAAACAGCTATTAAGAGGGATATTCTCTATGTATGATCTCACACCATATGACATTCGAAGTATTGTGGCAATGATCCTCACTGACACACAGAGTCTTATCTGGGAAAAAAGGTGGAGAAAATATCTTGCTGAGTTGCGGAACAGATACCAAGGTGGGCCAAATACGAACCTCACAGAAGGGCAATTAGCAGGGGATCCTCCAGATGACAACCCAAGGGAACAAGCAGCGCGGCTTCCACGAAGAGTGTTAAACGACATCAAAGAAGCAGCGCGATTGGCAATCATACAAATTACGCCGACAGGAGCTCCGGATGTTCCGTTCTCTTGCATCAGGCAAGGTCCCACAGAGCCATTCATGTCATTCATCGACCGACTCACGCAAGCCGCGGATCGACAGGTGACAACAGAAGAAGTGAAGAGGCCTCTCTTGGAGAATTTAGCTTTTGGCAATGCCAACCCGGATTGTCAACGGGTGATTAGCGCCATGCCAGGACGGCCATCCTTGGCAGAGATGGTGGAGGCATGCAGCAAGGTGGGGACACCTCAGCACGTCGCAGCGATTGTAAAGAATGAATTAAAAGAGGAATGGGAGAAACAGCTGAAGGGACGCTCAGAAGGGCAATCAGAGAACAAGACATTGGAGAAGATGTTCGAGAAATTACTCCATCAACAGGACGAAAACATCAACAAAGTTCTTGCGGCAATGCAGAAAGAGAACAACCCCCAAGGAGGACAGTGCTACAGATGCGAGGGAGATCATTAGTGCCTGTCCAGACTGTCAGCTTGTGCAGCCACCTTCTTCTACCGGGGCCATCAATCCGCGGGGGCTGCAAAGTCTTCAGTTGTGGCAAGCTGATGTCACGAAATACCCATCTTTTGGGAGGCTCAAAAATGTTCATGTTTCTGTAGATACATTCTCAGGTGCAGTCTTTGCTTCAGCACATGCTGGGGAAACAGCAGACCATGCTTGCCGACACTTTCTGCAGGCATTTGCAACATTAGGTGTGCCTCAGGAGATAAAAACAGATAATGGTCCAACATACACAGGCAGGGTGCTTGACAGATTCCTGAAAAGATGGGGTGTCAGACACACGTTTGGTATTCCGCATTCACCCACAGGTCAGGCAATCATTGAGAGAACACATCACACCCTAAAATCCCTTCTGGACAGACAGAGAAGGGGTGAGCCAGAGGCAACACCTCACATGAAATTAAATAAGGCACTGTATGTGCTGAATTTCCTAATAGCTCATCCTCGGAACCTGATCCACCGATCGTGAGACATTTTCTAAACAACACACAGGCAAAGCTAAGGGAAAATCCTTTAGTTTTGATCAGAAACCCAGAGACAAGACAAATAGAGGGTCCTTTCAAACTAATCACTTGGGGCAAGGGTTTCGCTTGTATCTCCACAGATCGAGGTCTGAAGTGGGTGTCGGGGCGGCACGTGAAGCCATTCCGAACGCGAGAACACGAGAACGCTGATCCGAGAAACAAAGAGACGAGTACTCAGACAGAAGTCGAGACTCAGACTGCGAAAAACGACCTGGAAGAGAAATAAAAAGAAACTAAGGACTTTGGGGGGTTTTCACATAAAAGCGAAAGAGATCTTTTTGGTGCAAACAGAAGGGGGAGATGTGGGATCTCAGCCTCTCAGGGCTGAGGGACAGAGTGACCGAGACCACCCCTGGGGGGCTCGGGAGTCCTGGAATGTTGCCAGAAATGTCTGGTGGCTGGACTTTGATCCCACAGGGGAGATGACATCAGTATGAGGATAGGAGGATTTCACCGGGGTGAACGGTGAAGGGATAAGTTAATTGGAGTGTGAGATACAGGGTTTAAGATTTCTGTACAGGGGGGTCTAGAGAAGTAAGATGGAGGAATTGGGGCGTGCCCTTCTCCTTCTTCTTCTTCCTCTAGGCTTCCATCTTCTGTGGTGATGTTGGCACTCCGGGATTGGACCTTACTAGGGGAACACTGGTTAATAAGGGTAGAGGGTATTGGAGAAAAATGATAAATATTGTATACGTAACTCCAAGTATAAAGATAGGTGGCCGCCCCAGGGGCTCTCAGTGTGTGCCCATGGCTGACTGCTGAGCAGAACTCGGTCAGGCCAAGAGAAAATCTTTTAGATAAGCAATTAATAAACACCGAGACCGAGAAAAGATTTGAAGTTTCTTCTCGTCCTTTGGAACGCGGGCGACCCAAGGCCATCTTCGGGCTTTTACCAGACCATCTAAACAGCCCCAAATCCGACAGTCCCTCTGCTTGGAGCTCTGTTTAAAGATACATGGACTCGCATGTGAACTGGGATTATTACATGGACTTGTACACATGTAGCCAGCTATTTGTACAGGCCTATTTCTGTACATATGGTATCAGATTTATGAATATACTGTGTATATATGTACGTATAGATACCTGCACATATACAGGTTTTCAGTCTCATCTTTGTGTGTATATGTATCTAGTTCTTTATGAGTATTGTAATATCTGTGTTTAGTTTTCTGTATGTACACAGTTGTGTAGGTATCTATTTCTATTGATGTATTGATGTAGTTTTGGTCTTTTTAAAAAGCTATATTGGTATTTGTTTTGGTCTATATGTTATTTTATATTTTTATAGATGCGCACTGATGTATTTCTATATCTATTATATTTACATATATATCCAGATACATTGCTGTATATTTGTATTGATGCAGTTGTACAGATATTTAGATTGGTACTGCTGTTTGTCTATGTATAGATAAGTTTGTTTTATGTTTCTCTTTCTTGAATGTAATAGGTAACATTTAATCTGTATTCACATCTGTATATTGTAGTGGTTATTTATGTATTCAGTTCTATTTAAATGGGTCTGGAGTGGTATAGTGGTGGAATTCCATTTGTAGCGTACTTGGTATTACAGGGAAATACTGATGTTTTCGTATTTGTATATGGGCTGTATGTTTGCCATAATATGCAATAAATTAAGCTGTTAATTTTCCCTTGATGTCTGTGTATAGTGAGTGTTTGTAGAGGTTTGCAAATAATTAGTTTTTGTAACAGAAGTTGTTATTTGTATGTTTTTGAATAGCGTGGTGTAACAAATACATAAATTACTTTTTTAAAATTTAACAGAGATGTGTATAGTTCTGTTTTGTCAGCGCTGGTGTAGCAATTGGTAAGAAATGCCATTTGTAAAGTGAGATGGATGTGTTGTAATTTGTGCTACCCAAAGCCATGGGCAGATGTAAATGCTGGAGGATTTTGGCCATGCAAATCTCCAGCCATGCCCAGTACATGCCCCACCTGCACTCAGGCATGGCAAGGGAAGCGCAGATTTGGGCTGGCAGCAGAGCCCCACGTTGGCTCAGAACTCGCTGCAAAGGCCTGCTGGCTGAGAAAAAGATCAGGGATACATTTTATATATTCTATTTATTACAGTACATATACTAAAATATATATTATGTGGTGTATTGTAGAAATCCTTTAAATCAGAGGGTTTTGGGAAAGCTGCTCCTCAGTGAAGAGGATTTCTAGCCTAGAGGAATATAAAAATGAAAAGAAGACCATGGACAGTGCCATTGCCAGAGGCCCAGGCTGTTCAAAGGAGGAATGGATCGTCCCCTTCGCCGCCTGTAGCTGATACCCATGTCAGTAATAAGTAGCAACTCCGGGCGCAACGAGATGGGAAACCATCTCTCTAAACCAGATTGGGGCATCTTTTACCAGCTTGAGGCAATTTTACAGGGTAAAGGACGTTCAGACATCTCAAAACGTGAACTAAAAGACTTACTAATCTGGGTAAAAGTGAATACTCAAAATACAGACTTGAAGTCTGATTTTACCTTTGATTTCTGGGACCAGATAAAGTGGAAAATTCACAATCTAGTCTCTCTCAAAAAGGAAGTGTTGCGGTGTGTCTTAAGCTTCCCGGTCCCTTTCCCAGGTGTGCCTATACCTCTCTCCCTTCCCCCTTGCCCCCATGCTGAGTGAGTCCTGTCAATCAGGCTCAACATTCCAGCGAGGTGTCCTGTGGTTGGTCAAGTTCAAAAGATGCCCCTATGCCCAGGGGTCATTGGCCAGTCTGGGTGTTGTCCCCCCCCTGAGACCCAGCCCCCCTCACCTGGTTGGGTGGCTCACCTGTACCTCCCCTCCCCCTGCCCCGGGAGATTAAAAGGTGATCAGGCCATGTGCTCGGGTATTCTGCTGGAGCAGCTGCTCTCGTCCAGACCTCTGTAACCATGGAATAAACTTCTGGACATTAAACCTTCCAGCGGAATCCTCTCCTTTTTCTCTTCACCATCGCCAGAAGCTCTCTCTCCTGAGGTAAACGGAGTTCCTGACAAGCCTGGACTTGCTCAGTGCCCAGCTGCAATCTCCAGCAGCCAAGGTATCTCTGGGGTGATTTACACCACAGTTGCTGCCTTTGGCCCAGCAGCGAGGGTCAGACTGGCCCAGGCACCATCTAACTGATAATATTGGGATTCATATTCCAATATTTTGGCGTCCCTGGGTGGGCAGGCGACTCTGCAGCCCGAGAACGGACTCCCAACACCTCGGAGAAGCTTCGGCAGCCGTGCATCCAGCTGGAAGGGCTTTGGTTGCATAGCCCTCAGCTAGAGACTTTGGGAATATTCCCAGAAGAAGTTTCGTGGACTGTTCGGTGCCTCTGGAAAGCCCAGCTCTTTTGTGGTGAGCAGATTTTCCAGAGGGAGGATAGGGGAGCCTCTCTCGTGCCCAGAGAGAAGTCCTGTCCGGTGAGGAGACCTTCCTGTACCCAGCCAGCTTCAGCTTCCATTTCAGGTGAGTATTTCTGCTTTCAGTGGAGCAGAAGCTCAAAAACAGACTCTGCCGTGAGTTCTGTTCCTTTTTTTTGCCTTTGCATTTTTGGCTGCGCAGCCCCACAGAAGAATTCTTTGCGTTCTAGCTGTTGCTTTCTGCCGTGTGTTTCACTGTCTTTTGGAATTCGCGCCGGAGCGGCGGGAGTGCTCTGCCCTTCCCCCCCGCTCGGCAGCGCAGCGTGCTCGGCTCTTTCCACGTGGCCGGGGGATCCCTTTCTCGGTGCGGGGGAGGGGGGAGCTCTCTCTCTCTTTCTCTCTCGGTGCGGGGGAGGGGTGTTCTCGGTACATGCGGCGCGGGGGGGGGGGGGCCCGGTTTCGGCTTGCCACGTGGCGTGGCTGCTCTCTCTGCTCCGCGGGGGGGCTGCATTCCACGGCGGGGGAGGCTTTGTTTCCACCTCGGCTCGGCAGGGCGTGCCCTGCTGTTGCTGCCCGGGAATTTTAAAAGCAGTACATACAGCTGCATTGTGAAGCTTTTGTCTGTTCGTTATCGCTTTCTATCTGTGGTTTCTTTTCGAAATCGGTAGCTGATTTTAGGTTCGTTTTTGGTCAGGCAGGATTAAGTACTTTGCTTTTTACATCTAACATGGGTTCCAAACTCAGCATTGTACAAAAAGGAGTGTATTATAATATTGTTAGCATTTTAGACAGTGGTAATGTGAAGTTCTCTAAAGGAAAATTAAAACAGTTTATAAGATGGCTTTTCCTCCACTTCCCAAAAATTTCCCCTGAAGAAATCCACAATATTCAATTCTGGGATAAAGTTGGGAATGCATTGATAACCTTAGGACAATCTGGCAATGTACCCTCAGCTAAATTTGTGTTCTGGAGTTTACAAATTCGAACTGCATTGCTCAAACAAAGGGAAATGGAGAAAAAGCCAAATGCCAAGCCATGTACCTCTGCTCTCCCTGTTTCTCCCTCTCCTAGCTCTAAAACCCCTAAACCTCTTTACCCAAAACTTGGTATTTTAAAGAGAGCAAACTCATTGGGAAGTCGACTCTCAGAGTCTGCTGAAATACCTGAGTTGCCCTGTCCACAAGGCCCTGGCCAGGCTGCGTGGAACCTTTCCCAATCCCTTGTGTCCCCTCCTCTGAAACCCAAAGTTAGCTTTCCGGAGAGCAGTGATGCCCAAAATGGCCCCCAATCCCTAGGGGGTCCGCAAAATGGTGGATGCCACGTGGCACCTTCCCAAACCTGGTCTTCTTCTTCCCAAAATCCTCTTAAACATCCCAAAATTCCAGCCCCATCCCCCTCTCCTCCTGTTCCTCGTGACCCCTTCCCCCCTCCCCCTCCCTTTCCTGCAGTACCCTCAGCTCCGCCCCTCTACTCCCAGGGGGCGTCTGCTGACGTGATGTCACCAGGTGTCCCCGCCCCCTGCCTGCCCCTTGTCCCCGCCTCCTGTTCCCACGGTTTCCCCGCCCCTTGCCTGCCCCCTTTCCCCGCCCCCTCCCCGAGTTCCCACGGTGGGCACACACCCACTGCCGGTCCCCAAACCTGTATCTGTGATCCCAATGCTTCTGTTTCAAGGGATACAGAGCAGGGAACAGCAGATTCAATGCATAGTCCCATGTTGTCACTGGCTCCTGTTACCTTTCAGCCTGCAGCACAAGGGGGGGCAGCCCCGACTGCTATTTGGAATTCTTTTGGACGACAATTGATTAAAGAGATCTGTAAATCTCATAAAGAATATGGTCCACACAGTCCATATTTCCGTGGCCTTTTAAATTCTGAATTGGGTAGGACTGTAGTGATTCCACATGATTTAAAACAGCTTTTTTCTTGTCTCATGACTTCCACGGAATTCAAATTATGGGAAATAGCATGGAAACAGCTGCTAAAAGATGCTCTCCCAGGCTTGCATGCTGATCCAAACACAGCCAAAGACAACAGTGGTAACCCTATCACCATTGAGCACCTCTGTGGTGAGGGCCAATGGTCTTCCCCCTCAATCCAAGCTACTGCAATTCCTGCAGAAACACTCGAGAAAGTAAAAGAAGCAGCTGAAAAAGCATTCTTTTCCCTCCAACTTGAGGGGCCTTTTGAGCCCTATAGTAAAATTAAACAGCTACCATCAGAGCCTTTTGTGAAATTTGTAGAAAGGTTAACTAGAGCCATTGAAATACAAGTTAAAAAAGAAAATGCTAGAGAAGCAATTTTAGAGGAAATGGCATTTACAAATGCAAATGCACAGTGTCAAGCAGCGATCCTGAGCCTTCCTACGGAACTTACTCCTACATTAAAAGACATGCTTCTAGTCTGTAACAGGAAAGTGCCTCTGATGAGTGTAGCTGAAGACTCCAGACCAAGGCTGCTGCCAAGTCCACCTCAGCGTGTCGCCGTTGCCAGCCCTGCACCTTTCCCCTCAGCACAGCAGTACCCTGGGCAGCAGCGGAGACCAGCAATGGTTGAGCCCACAAAACCATGCCTGCTTTGTAATAACCTAGGGCACTGGAGTAACCAGTGCCCCCTGAAAAGGGAATTTGATGAATTTAGAAATGGCAGGGGAGGAGAACTACAAGCCCTCCCTGCGGGTCAACAACAAAAAAACTGAAAAGGGAGCGCCCGCCTGCCAGGCGCACAGACATAAAAAAGGCAGGCCAAGGGAATAAGGGTAGCAAAACAAATCAAGCGCGCGATAATATTAATGTTTGTGTAAGTGAAGCAGGTGCTTCAAAGACCAAGTCTGCTAGTACGCTGTTGAAAGTGAAACAAAATAACCTTTGTTATGATTTAGGTAATCCTGTGTTAACCACGTCTTCTGTCAATGAGCCTTACAGGTTGCAGCTGACAGAGTCACTTCTCCTGAAGGACAGCAACTGGCATTTTGTCTCTGTAAATCCTGAACAGAAAGGTACTTGGAACCGAATTCGTTGTAAGTACATCGTCATTGGGGACACCAAACACACACCACAAGAGATCAGAATTGCTCCAGGAATGACAACATCAGATCCTGAGCAATTTGTTCTCGGCCTGCACTGTTTCCACCCACCCCTGTTTCTTCCCAAGGGACAAATTGTTGCACAAGCTATCCCTGTGCCATCTTTACCTGAAAATATCGAAAAACAAGGGCCCACAGTTGCCCGGGTCCAAGTTATTGGGAAAGATAAACCCAAATTATGGTGCAATGTCAGTGGGGGTGGGGAGTCTAAACGCATTGAGATGCTTGTAGACACAGGTGCAGATTGCACAGTGATTCCAGTACAAGACTGGCCAGCACATTGGCCTTTGCAAAATGTTGCCGGTCACCTTCAAGGTGTGGGAGGTCTGCAATTAGCAAGACAATCCAAAAGTATTATTCAATTTGAGGGACCAAACGGGCAATTGGCAAATATCCGTCCATTTGTGTTAGATTATTCGGAACCTTTGTTAGGGAGAGATTTAATGGCCCAGTGGGGTGTCACAATTGATATTCCAGACTCTCCACAGCATTTTTGTGCAGCAGTCATTGAACAACAGCGCCCCACCCAAAAACTGAAGTGGAAAACAGACGAACCAGTTCAGGTGAAACAGTGGCCACTCAGTAAACAAAAAATAAGGGCGCTTGAGGAACTAGTGCAAGAGCAACTAAAAAAGGGCCACATTGTGGAGACCATGTCCCCATGGAACTCTCCAGTGTTTGTCATCCAAAAAGCTGACAAAAAGAGATGGCGGCTCCTCTGTGACCTCCGACAAATTAATAATGTAATTGAAGATATGGGTTCTCCCCAACCTGGTATGCCATCCCCAACAATGCTTCCCCAAGATTGGAAATTAGCTGTTATTGATATTAAAGATTGTTTTTTCCAAATCCCCTTGCACCCTGACGATGCACCGCGTTTTGCATTCTCGGTCCCTTCCATCAACATGGAAGCCCCTATGAAAAGGTACCATTGGACCGTTCTTCCTCAGGGATTAAAGGTATCTCCAGCTATCTGCCAGTGGTATGTCTCTTCCCTGCTTTCCCCAGTACGTGCAGCCGCAGAGAAGGCCATTATTTATCATTACATGGATGATATCCTTGTGTGTGCCCCCAATGATGATTTACTCACACATGCGCTTGACCTAACGATCAATGCATTGATTGTTGCAGGGTTCGAGCTCCAGGAAAAGAAAATTCAAAAGATGCCACCTTGGAAGTATTTGGGCTTAGAAATTGGAAATAGGACCATTGTTCCTCAAAAACTAGAAATCAATCCAAGGATCAAGACCCTTGCGGATGTCCACAAGTTGTGTGGGTCTTTGAATTGGGTAAGACCATGGCTCGGTCTGACTAATGAAGACCTTGCCCCTCTTTTCAATTTATTGAAAGGGGGAGAGGACCCAGGTGCTCCTAGGTCTATTACCCCAGAGGCATGGAAAGCTCTAGAAAAGGTGCAGATTGCACAAAAATCAGCCACCAGCTTTTCCACCAAAATGCACCTGGCCTGGTTCGTCAGTTTAACATCACTCGAGAACAGGCCAAAGCGATTGTGGCCACATGCCCAAATTGCCAACAACATGCACTCCCTGCAGTGAGTACGGGAGCAAACCCAAGGGGACTGAACAGTTGTGAACTGTGGCAAACAGATGTAACACACATACAGTCTTTTGGACGGCAGAAATATGTTCATGCTAGTGTAGATACCTTTTCTGGAGCGGTCTATGCTTCTGCCCACACAGGAGAATCATCTATTGATGCTATTAAGCACCTCTTACAGGCTTTTTCTTTCATGGGCATCCCCAAGGAGCTGAAAACTGATAATGGGCCTGCTTATAAATCCAAGGAATTTGGGAGCTTCCTGCAGCAATGGGGAGTAGAGCACAAAACTGGCATCCCCTACTCCCCTACAGGTCAAGCCATTGTAGAAAGAACTCACCGTGATATTAAAAGGGTCCTGGACCAGCAGCAACAGGTTCTGAAGGTGGAACCTCCCCATATCCGGTTATCCAGGGCGCTATTCACAATCAATTTTCTGAATTGTTCTTTTGACAGCCTGAACCCACCCATCCTACGCCACTTTGGGGGGAGCAGTCACAGGTTGATGAAAGAAAAGCCTCCGGTTTTAGTAAAAGACCCTGAGACTTGGAAAATGGTGGGACCTTACAAATTGGTTACTTGGGGACGTGGATACGCCTGTGTGTCCACCCCCTCTGGTTTAAGGTGGGTTCCTTCCAAATGGGTAAAGCCCTATGTTCCCAAGGTCTCAGAGAAATCTGCAGAAGCACCCCAGGTTGCTCATGCTGCCTGGAGAAGAAAACGCCGCACGCGTTCTCTGGAGGAAATTCCATTTAAGCCTCCTATCTGGAATAGTTTGTAATATATGTTTGTTTCAAGTTTTTGTACCAGTTTAGATCCCACTGTTCGTGTGTAGCCTCGAGATGCCATGAGACCGAGCCTGCTTCTCGTTCTGCTCGTGATCATCCCACCTGCGATCTCCTGCATAGTGCCGCAGCCCAAACCACATATGGACTACCTTGACAAAGGCTCTGGGACATCAACAGAGAAACTGACAACTGGCTGAATAGACTGTTCAAAGGCTGGGGACTCTCGGGCTGGTTGGGATCTATTCTGAAAACTGTGTTTTTAGTGCTGTTTATTTTAGCTATAGTTATTGTAGTTTTCAGCATTGTTTTTAGACTAATCAAACGCATGGTCCTCAAGTTAATTTCAAGCTCATCTCCCCCTCCTGAGGTCTACCATTTGGAAGCCCTCAGTGTTCCAATGGATGACCTGGAGGCCTCAGTGGAAAACACTGACCCTCCTGTAGAGGAAGAACTGATTTACCAACCATAGTTTGGCAATCACTCTGCACCACAAACACAGCCCTCTTCTTTTTAAACAAAACTAGGGGGAGATGTTGCGGTGTGTCTTAAGCTTCCCGGTCCCTTTCCCAGGTGTGCCTATACCTCTCTCCCTTCCCCCTTGCCCCCATGCTGAGTGAGTCCTGTCAATCAGGCTCAACATTCCAGCGAGGTGTCCTGTGGTTGGTCAAGTTCAAAAGATGCCCCTATGCCCAGGGGTCATTGGCCAGTCTGGGTGTTGTCCCCCCCCTGAGACCCAGCCCCCCTCACCTGGTTGGGTGGCTCACCTGTACCTCCCCTCCCCCTGCCCCGGGAGATTAAAAGGTGATCAGGCCATGTGCTCGGGTATTCTGCTGGAGCAGCTGCTCTCGTCCAGACCTCTGTAACCATGGAATAAACTTCTGGACATTAAACCTTCCAGCGGAATCCTCTCCTTTTTCTCTTCACCATCGCCAGAAGCTCTCTCTCCTGAGGTAAACGGAGTTCCTGACAAGCCTGGACTTGCTCAGTGCCCAGCTGCAATCTCCAGCAGCCAAGGTATCTCTGGGGTGATTTACACCACAGTTGCTGCCTTTGGCCCAGCAGCGAGGGTCAGACTGGCCCAGGCACCATCTAACTGATAATATTGGGATTCATATTCCAATAGGAAGAATCTTTGGTCAACCTTATGCCTGTCTCCACAGCTTTAATGGAGAGCTTTGATCAGAGTGATTGTAACAGAGACTTTCTCAAACATCAGAACAGAACACCTTGCTCTGAGACTTGAATTCTGAGTGGTGCTGGACCTTCATCCTCCTCTGGGAGGATCTTGGATTTTGTTCAGGGTGTCCTGGCACGTCCAGGGTTTCTCCAGGCAGTGTGCACAGCACCCCGAAGCCCGGAAAAGGGGAATCAGATCAGCTCCCAGCTTTGGTCGTGTTCTCTGCTTTTTCCAGGATTCCCTGAGTCATTGACGCTGCAACCAGCCATCATCCCAACTCCTCCAGGAAATCATCCACCTCCAGAATTCTCAGAAAAATGCTTGGGATTTTTCTTGCATTCCAAGAGTTGGGGGGATCATGGGATTTGTTCAGCGGACGCTGGGAATCAAACGGGTCCAGGAGATTAATGTTTGAGGAAGCTTTGCAAAAGAGGAGCTGCTGTTTCTGTGCTCTGCTGCTCTTCTGAAAAAGATGCGGCCGGATCTTATTCTGAAGTTGTGCAGGTGGGGTCAGCCAATGGGGGCTCTGGACCCGCTCTGCCTGGCCGAGGGGCTGCAGGGTCACTCCTGTCACTGTTTGCCCTTCCCAGGAAGTCACCCCTCGGATCGGGCTCAGGCTGGCAGTTTGCTTTGGAGCTCTGAGGACTCTTTTCATATAGATTCCTCTGCCAAAACTTTCTGGGACATTCACCTCTTTTGGCTCCCCAGCCTTCAGTTACAGCAGGTGGGGGGGCTTTGGATTTGACTCTGCCTGCAGGGGAGCGGGCAGGGGAGAGGACAGAGGTGGCGGGGGGCAGGCAGGGCTTGAGCAGGGCAGGGATGGCTCTGCCTAGAGAGATGGATGGGGTGGAGGTGGGAGAGCTCAGGAAAGTTGCTGTGGAGGCACAGACAGTTCATTCAGAAGCCTTGAAGCCTGTCTCATTGGCTGTTGGGGTCGAAAGGGAAGGCATGCTGAGATTGCTCTTGGACCTGAGAGTTTTCCAGCTGTATCCCTGCAGGCAGGGATACCGTGTGGAACCTGTCACAGTTCATTTGAAAGTGTCGCAAATACAATGTCAGGATGTGCAGCTGGAGAGCAGCCCAATTGGTAGGAATCGAAAAAGATCCAATTCAGTGAATCCAGACATGAGTTAGCAGGCTCTGCCTTTCTTCCTCTCACCAAGAACTTGGAGCTCTCCTCCCCAGCCCTTCCTGGCAGGGCTCCCAGGAAAGATGCTGCGGCGACACTACTGCCAAGTGAAACCGTCCGGGGGCTATTTACAGACTACGAAGGAGACGGGGCTGCTATGGAAAGAGCTTCGAGCTGTTTATTTTTGCGCATTGCTCTCATTACATGATTATGCCAATGGGAAGATGCTAGCAGCTCACAATCAAGGCAGCAGGCCAAAAAACGTAATGTTACAACATACTTTATAAGCTTCTTGACCAATCACACAAAGCAAAAGCATATTGACAGTAGTTCTATCTAATCACCGGAAGCACACATAGCTTTGGGTAAAACAATGCTTGCTCATTTGGAATACAATACCTGTTTTTAAGACACAAGGCAAAGAGCTCCATTCTTAAGCTTCAACCTTCCTAATATCTTGCTAGATAAACTTTCTGCAGCTTAGAGAGCTATTCAGACAGCATTAACACACAGGTTTATTGTTCAATTTACCCTTGCTTTTTCTACAGTTTAAATAATTTTTCTGCTGACCTATCTCATGACTTTTACTTTAGCTCTACGCACAATTCTGCTGTATCTGAGGCCTGCCTTTTGCAGCTTTCCAAAATCCTCTAATTTTATGGATTCCCCCAATTCCTCCTCAATGTTCACCTCAAAAGAAACCTTCATAATTGTGTCATTTATTACTTGCGTTTCGTATCAATACTATAATATTTTTGCTTATTATCTGCTTAAAGCATGTTCTTGCTGGCACTAAGCATTGCTGTATTACAACACAGGAATTTAATGCTGTGAAGGTCCAGTCAGTGGAAAGGGCATAAATTATGCCTGACAATAGTTACAAGTCATTGTTCAAAAAACTCTTGTCGATTCCAGGGTCTTAACTCAAAACCTTTTTCTATTTCTATACCTTCATCCACCATCTCTGTGAGATTTAACAAATTCCCTGTGAATCCATTTCCTACCTCTCTCTCTTGTATGATAAAAACTTCTTGGACAGTTTTGTTCATCATTCGTCGCACACACTAAAGTATGCAAGGTATTACTATTAATATCACTACCAAAACACCCAATACATGGAGACCTATCTTGCAAAGTTCCCTTAGCCAAGGTGCAAAGCTCTATTCTTGGAACAAATCATCTAACCAGGGCCCACCATCTTCTTTAATTTGGGCTGTCAAATCTTTCAATTTTTGTATGCTTTTGTGGATAGATTCAGAATGATCAGCCAGGTTCATACAATACAATCTTTGAAATTCCTTACAACCATGTCCTTGTGCCAGTGAAAGAAAATCAATTGCTGCTCTGTTTTGAAGGGTAGCATGTCTAACACTATTAACATTGGTCAACATGTCACTGATTGCAGTGGATGTGCCATTAGTTTGTTTACTCAGCCAACATGCAACCCGATCTAATTGTTTCAATGCAATTGCTGAAGCTGATTGGGTAAAAAGAAACCTGCTGAAACCCTTTTTGCAGCCTTCAAAGGCATGAAATCACTTTTACAGTTCTCATCATAATGACGAGAACTTGGAGCTTTTTGGCAGAGTTCATAGGAAAGCTGATTGCTGTGACAACACTACCTGTTCTTCTTGATCAGATACTTCTCATCAAGAGTGTTGAAAGGGATAAACAAAACACAGTATAAATCAGCAATAAACCTTCCATTGCAACTACCTAATTAGTCTAAAATTATTCAAAATTTAGAAAAAATTTGGATTCAAATAAAGACTTCCTTGCATTACCTGTAAGATATGCTCGTAATGATACAAATCCAAAATACAAAACTCTTTCTCACCATGGTATCAAAGAACTTAGAGGAAGCAAAAATATCATTATAATTTTACCTATCAGCCTCCAATTGTAACACAGGTGCTACCAGCTTGCAGTAGGCTCACTTCTCCAAAACATCTTGCTAATATGCAAGTCAGTGCTTTTGGAAAGCTGCTTGCAGGTTCTTAAAAAAAGTTAGGAAAAACATTTGGACATAATTTGGGAAAGGCTTTGGGAGAAAATTTGGGACAAAAAATGGAAAAGCTTGAAAAGGCCTTGAAGCACACACAAACATTTTCTAAAAATCTGTTGGTACTGTACAGTTGGACTCTGATTAAAAGGCTTGTGGCTTTGCTTGTGGTAAAGCAGGACACATGAAAAGAGATTGTCCTACAACAACAGTCAAACCTAAACCACTTTCTATTTGCCCTCAGTGTAGGAAAGGGAAGCATCTTGGTAAGTACTGTCGTTCTCA
Source organism: Melozone crissalis (assembly GCF_028551555.1). Classification (NCBI taxonomy): domain Eukaryota; kingdom Metazoa; phylum Chordata; class Aves; order Passeriformes; family Passerellidae; genus Melozone; species Melozone crissalis. The sequence goes on along the minus strand of NW_026535783.1, from coordinate 11,181,471 downwards.
ATTTGACATCGATGGCAAAGCTTTGTCGTTAAACTCAAAAAAGAGCGTGGATTATCACCGCACCTGGACACAAGCAGTGACCTCCTTACAGTCAATTACCCAGTCAAATGGCATTGGTACCTCAGTCATTTATCCCTCAGTCATCCATCCTTCAATGGTGTCAGGTCAATACCCTCATGTACAAGGTTTGAATTGGCCTCCTCAGAATTGATACGCCTTTTAAATAATTTCTGTTATGAAAGTATTTCTACTGCAATTATCAGGTTTTTTCAGCAAAGACAAGAGCTTTTGATTTTAGGCAAAGCTAGCAACAAAATTTTCAGACTTTCAATCCTTCCAGCTGTTGTTTCAATAAATTGTAACAATAAGCTAATATATTTATCTCCTGCATTTAATGTTCCTATAGTGACTCCACCAAAAACACCTATAGCTATTGCATTTCTTTTGCCCATGAGTACAGCCAAGCAAAACAATTTTCCAGAGAATTCAGTGATGTCTGTGCCATTTTTAACCTCAGGTCCTGAGGTCTTTTGGGTGCAATGTTTGGACCTCAACCAAGCAAAATTGACTTGCTGCCTAACTCACTGTGGTAAAACAATTTACATTACAGGCATGCCGGATACTGGTGCAGATGTCACTGTAATTTCTCACATGTTTTGTCCCAGAGATTGGGATTTAGTAGCTCCTGCAGGTTCCCTCACAGGGACTGGAGGTGCTACTGTATGTTGGCAAAGTGCATCCATGATTAACATTACAGGTCCTGAAGTAGAGACAGCAATGGTGCGTCCTTTTCTTGTTCAGAAGCTTCTCACCGTCTGGGGGAGAAACGTCCTGTCCCAATGGGGAGCAGAACTGGAGGTGGAACTGTGGTGGAAACCACGTCAAAACCTGCCACTTGAAAGCTGAACTGGAAAACTGATCCTCCTATATGGATTGATCAATGGCATTTACAAACAAAATATAAAATAGCCTTAAAGGATTGGTAAAGGAGCAATTACAAGATGGTCACATCACACCCACAAAGAGTCCCTGGAATTCACCAGTATTTGTCATCCACAGGAAGACATTGGATTCCCGGAGGTTGTTTCACGACCTGAACATCAATGAAGTGACTGAAGACATGGGACTTCTTCAATCTGGACTTCCTTCTTTATCAACGATCCCAAAACACTGGCGCCTCATTGTCATTGATTTAAAGAATTGCATTTTCCACATCCCACTTCATCCCGATGACACTCCAAGATTTGCCTTTTCAGTTCCAGTCATCAATCAAAGAGAATCCATGCAGAGATAGCACTGGAAAACGTTGCCTCTAGAAATGAAGAATTCGGCTATAATTTGACAATATTTTGTAGCACAAATTTTGTCTCCGGTTCGACAGAAATATCCAAGATCCATCATTTCACACTACAAGGATGATTTCCTAATCGCAGCTCTAACGAAACCAGAGACAGAGCAAGCTTATCCTAGTGTTGTTACTGAAATCCAAAATGCTGGACTTAAAATTTCCATACCCAAAATTTGAGAAGTTCCACCCTGGAAGTATCTGGGATGGAAGATGACTGAAAAAACTATTACACTGCAGAAGATACAGCTCCGCACTTGTGTCAACACCCTGCAAGATTTACAACAGCTTCTAGGAGAAATCAATTGGGTCAGACCTGGTTTGGGATTCACCAATGATGAATTGGCTCCACTTTTTAATTTGTTGAGACGAAGCTGCGCCATTAACTCTCCTGAACTCTAATACCTGAAGCTCGTGCAGCGCATGACGAGGTCATGGAGGCTCTCCAAAGACAACAAGCTCATCGCTGTATTCCAGAAAAGCCATTCTTTTCTGCAATTTTAGGAGGAAAGATGCAACTTTGTTCTGTCATTTTTCAATCAGACCCTTCAGAGAGAGATCCTTTGTTCATAATAGAATGGGGTTTTCTTCCCTCAAGGTTTCCAAAGACTATTTTTAAAGTCTTAGAGAAGATAACACAAATTCTGATTAAGGCCAGAACAAGGTTATTAAGTTTAGCAGGTGAAGAATTTGCAGTTCTCTATTTACCACTGAAAACAATTATCTTGATTGGGCAATGCAAAATTCTGCAAATTCTGATGATTTGCATCGAGAGTTATTAAATTTTGCAGATATTGCTTCTGTTCATTACCTGGCTCACAAATTATTGCAGGCAAAATTGAGTTTTAGAGAGAAACCTTTGTTAAGTAAAGAACCTTTAAACACAATAACTCTCTTCACTGATGGGATCTGGCAGAAGCCACAAATCAGTCATTACTTGGTTGAACCAAACCAAGTTCCCAACTAAAACTTGGGAATCAGATATTCAAATAGTAGAGGGATCTGCTCAGATGGTTGAGCTTGCTGCTGTGGTTCAGGCTTCTCAGTTCTTCCCACAACCTTTTAATTTATTCACACATTCTGCCTTTGTTGCTAATGTGGTTAAAAGAATAGAAGGATCAGTTCTAAAGAATCCTAGTAATGACACATGGCATCATTGGCTTTCAAGGCGTTTTACAACTTTACAATAAGGAACTAATCCACAGTTTGTTTCTCGCATCAGGGCTCATTCTTCGCTTCCTGGATTTTTAGTGGAAGGAAACGCGAGAGCGGACAAACGGACAGTGCTTATTTCAAACACTTTGCCAAACATTTTGGAACAAGCAAAACTGAGTCATGCCTTTTTTCACCAAAACGCACAAGCACTTGTGTGAATGTTTCAAATTTCAAAAAGTCAAGGTAAAGCTATCATTAGTACTTGCCCTGACTGTCAGCTTGTGCAGCCTCCTGTTTCTAGAAAGAGTTGTTCAACCCACGAGGTTTACAAAGCCTGCACTTATGGCAAATGGATGTCACTAAATAGCCTTCCTTTGGTAAATTTACGAATACTCATGTTTCAGTGGACACATTCTCTGGTGGAGTTTTTGCTTCTCTTTACACAGGGGAAGCAGGTAATCATGCCTGTCAACATTATTAGCAGAGCTTTTGCTTCACTGGGTGTGCCCCAAGAAAAAAAAACTGACAATGATCCCACATATGTTTCTCAAAAATTGGCCACATTTTAAAAGATTGGTGAGGACACATCAGACATTAAAACACATTCTTGATCAAGAGAGGGGGGAGTGGAGGTCACACCACAGATGAGGTTAAACAAAGCTTTGCATGTTTTAATTTCTTAAACAGCTCTGTTGCAGAACCTGATCCACCGATTTCTAGGCATTTTTAGAATAACACACAGGCAAAACTGAAAGGAAATCCCCGTGTTTTAATTAGAAACCCTGGGACAGCACCAATTGAAGGTCCTTTCTGATTAATCACTTTGGACAAAGGGTTTGCTTCTGTCTCTACAGGTGCAGGAATTAAGTGGGTCCCAGCAAAAAACGTCAAACCATATCGCACCCCAGGACAGTTGACGAGCTCAAGACCGTAGAAGCAAGTACGCAGACATGAGCCAAACAGAGGGATCATGGGTCACACCTGACATTCCTTGTGCATCGGTGGAACCTGCAAACTCTGATTTTATGTGGTTTATAAATGTGTCACTTGTTGGTTTCATAGAGCTTTATTGGAGAAAGCGTAGGTTTTCTTTGGTTAATTTTTATTAAAGGTCAAAAGTAATGTTTTTGAATTGAGAAGGATATGGGAGGAGCTTTAGCCAACAATTAGCTCACAAAAAGGATGCTGCAAAATCAAATGTTACTACGGTGTTAGTTTTGGTTGCTTCTCATAGTGCAGATTTTTAGTCGATTTGTAGTGTAGATTTGTCTGTGGAACAACCAAAACCAAATGTCTGGGTGACCTTAGCCAAGGCAGCAGGCTCGGATACCATGTCTTTGTCTAATTCGGAACAGAAAAGCCTTTCTCAACCTGACTAGTCAGTGTGCCAGTAAAGAATTTGCCCTTGGTCAAAAAGCAATTCAATAGTAAGCCTGGTAAAATTGACAATGGGAGGAGCCCTGTATAGGCTTGTAACATCTGGGAAAAAGAACTTCCCAAAGCAGTACCTGAAACCCCAAGAATTAGAAATCCTTGGTCATTTAACAATGGATTTTTGCCTTACATTTACAGCTAATGATTGGTGAGAAAGTGATCCTCCAAAGTACAATGTTACTCCCTATTATTTTGCAAACAAAACCTCAAGGTTTTGGTGCAATTATTAAGAATGTAGGGAGGTGCTTTCTAAAGCTGACCAATATCCATGACAATTACCAAAAGGATGTTGCTTCACCTGTGTAGATAGACCCTGGCAGGGCATCCCATCATGCCCTGAAGGTGGCCCATGTAGCAATGGGAGGCTCACTGTAATTGCGCCTACTGCCAAAGCGGTCATTAAGAAAAAGCACAGGGGAACAAGATCTGGTCGCCATTATCGTGAAAACTGTAGAAGTGATTTCACGCCTTGGAAGGCTGCAAAAAGGGTTTCAGCAGGTTTGTTTTTACCCCAGCTGGCTTCAACAATGGCATTGAAACAATTAGATCGGGTTGCATGTTGGCTGAGTAAACAAACTAATGGCACATCCACTGCAATCCGTGACATGTTGACCAATGTTAATAGTGTTACACATGCAACCCTTCCAAACAGAGCAGCAATTGATTTTCTTTTACTGGCACAAGGACATGGTTGTGAGGAATTGGAAGGATTGTGTTGCATGAACTGGTCTGATCACTCTGAATCCATCCTCAAAAGCATACAAAAGCTGAAAGATTTGACAGCCCAAATTAAAGAAGATGGTGGGTCCTGGTCAGATAATTTGTTCCGAGGATGGAGCTTTGCACCTTGGCTAAGGGGACCTTGTAGAATAGGTCTCCATATGTTGGGTGTTTTGGCAGTGATACTGGTAGTAATACCTTGCATATGTCGGTGTGTATGACAAATGATGGACAAAACGATCAAAGAAGTTTTTATCACACAAGAGGGAGAGGTAGGAAATGGATTCACAGAGAATTCTCAAAATCTCACACAGATTGTGGATGAAGGTATAGACGTGGAGGAAGGTTTTGAATTAAGACCTTGGAACAGGCGAGACTTTTTTGGAACAATCACTTGTAATTGCTATCAGACATGACTTTTGCCCTTTGAACTGACTGGACTTTCACAGCATTAAAATTGCTGTGTTGGAATATAGCAAGGCTTGATGTGAGCAAAAAGGATGTTTTAAGCAAGTAAGAAGCAGGTATGCTGCAGTAAAGCTATGAAATGCAAGGTAGGTAATAAACAACACGGTTACAAAGGCTTCTATTTACCCGAACCGTGAGGGGGAATTGTGGGAATCCTTCAAATCAGAGGGCTCTGGGAAAGCTGCAAAAGGCACATCTCAGAGAAAGCAGAACTGCAGTTAGAGCAAAGCAGTAGATTTGTCAGCAGAAAAGTTATACAAGAAGTAGAAAAGTAAGGACCAATAGAACAATGGTTTGTGTCTATTACTGTAGAATCCAGGACATTCATATGTCTGAGATGTAACACAACAGAACTCCCTTTGGTCATCAGCAAACAGCTTCGTTTATTGCCTTCAGCACCCACAGCCCATTTAGCCCATTCCAAACTCCCAGGACGAGACATCTCATTGGTCTATCTCTGTGCCCCCAGACTCTGAACTAATGCAATGTCTGCAGCTTAGGAGAGCTCCCATTGCCTGGGAACCTCTGTCAGTCAGTCCAGAGGCTGCTCCGTGGAGCTGAATTGGGCTGCTCATTCTAACTTGATTGATACTGGCGCACCAGTGTATTAACGCTTGGCTGGAATGACTCCCTGAGCTATAGAAAAGTATCTCTAGCAAGATATTAGGAACTTCTAAGCCTAATAATTGTTTTATTTGCCCAATTATCCCATCAAAAAAAAAAAAAAAAAACCAAACAATATTTAAGGTAGCAGTAATTTTAATTGAATAAATTAGAAAACATATAAATAAGGGATAATTTGGTTCAAATAATAGCACATAAGCAAAAGATACCGCGGGGTACGGAAGGCAGAGTTCTTGACCCTTGCCACTTCACGTACAAGCTTGCCAAGTGAAAATCACCCCTTATATGCCGTATGTCGATACCATCTCCTCCTATTTTCGGTTCGTCACTTTTCTGTCTCCGCCTTCCTCACCACCTTTACCACGCATGCGCCACCACTCGGTTTGGTGGTCGCACAAGTCTTTGGGGGTCGTCACTGATGAAGGCCCTATAGTCTTCTTCATTGTCCTTTAATTCACCTTTCGGTTACACATGCGCATCAAGCCAGTATATAACCAGTACAGCCAATGTAAGCCAAGACTTACGTATCACTCCATCTACATATCAAGGCAATAAATCCCTTAGAATTAGCATTTGTTAGGACCGAACCAGGTTCTTGCTCATTTTTAGCACCTGTATCTTCAGCTTCTTTCCTGTGGTCCTTGAGAACAGCTGCTGGGAAGGGGGGTGGAGCCCCTTCTCTCCCTCTCTTCTTTGGCATTACAACTTTTTTAACTATTTATTATTCTCAAATAATAATTACTCTATCAATATCAATTACTGTTTCAAATTTTATCAGCACGAATGATACCTATTTATCAAAATAATGGAGCTCTGTGCATTGTGTTTTAAGGCTTACAAGCAGGTATAGTGTTTGAAAGAAGCAAGCAGTGTTTTAACAAAAGCTACGTGTGCTTATAGTGGTTGCACAGAACTACTGTCAATATGCTTTTGCTTTGTGTGAGTGGTCAAAAAACTTTTCAAGTAAGTTGTGCCATTAAGTTCATTGCCTCCAGCCAGGGATGTGAGCTGCTGGCATCTTCCCACTGTAACAACCATGTCATGAGACTGATGCTGGAAAACAAACAGCTCGAGGCGCGTTCCTCAGCAGTCCCGTCCGTTTCGTGATTCGTACAGAGACCCGCGGCCAGCAATACTCAGCTGAGGACCAGAAGAGACCGGAATAGCCCGGGCACTGCAGCTTCACTGCAAGGCATCCGGCAGCCTTGAGGGTACAAAGCGAGCACAGGTCGCAGCTCCTCGTGTCCGGAGCGAGCCCGGAGCAGCTCTCCCAGGCCGCAGCCCCGCCCAGGCCCAGCTCCGAGCGCAGCCGGGGCCGTTCCGCCTGCGCGGGGCCGCTACCGGGGCGCTGTGGCGGCTCCTCCCGCGGGGCGGAGCTGAGGCGGCCCCGGCGGCCCCGGCCCGGCCCCGCTGCGCTCCGAGCGCGGCCCCGGAGCGGCCCGGCCGAGGCGGCGAGGGACGGGCGGCGAGGGGCCGGGGGCATGGGGTGCTCCGGGAACGGGCGGACATCCCGGCAGAGGGGAGAGAGACGTGGCAGAGGGAGGAGTGAGCGGGAGAGGGGAGAGACGCTGGGAGGAGGGGGAAATTCCCAGGAGAGGGGGACGAGCCCGGGAGTAGGGGAGATCACGGGACGGGGGCGGGGGTGAGATCCGTGGCAAAGGGTGGGTAGCCTTCCAAGAGGGTAGAGTCGGGGAAACAGGAAAGAGCCCTGGGAGAGGGGGGAGATCCTGGAAGAGGGAGGAGTAATCGGGAGAAGGGCAGATCCAGGGAGACGAATAAAAGCACTGGCTACAGCCCGGGAAAGGAGGGAGCTTGGGACAAAGGGTAGCTCGGGACTGGGGAAAAGCCGAGAGAGGAGGCAGAACCCAGGAGACAGGGGACAACCTGTGAACGGGGGGAGATCCGGAGTGGAGAGGGCCTGGGAAAGAGGGGAAAGACATGAGAGAAGAGAGCCCAGTGGGGGCAGGCCAGGAGCGGAGGCTCCTGCAGGCGGGCTGGGAACCCGGAGAGCCCGGAATCACGGAGTCCTGCAGCCAGGCCGAGAACGGGCGCGGGTCAGTGCGGTTCGGGAGAGCGCGGCTGCGGGGCTGGCTCCGGAGGCGGAGGCGCGTGGAAAGCGTTGCTCGGCAGCCCCGGCGGCGCTGAGAGCACAGCCCTGCCCGGGGAGGCAGCGCCACGGGCGCCGCTCGGCTTCCCAGCCCGGCCACGGCGCCGCTCGGCTTCGCCGCCGGATCCGCGGCAGCTCGGAGCATCGCTCCCTGCCCGGGCCCGAGGCTCACCTGCGCCAGGTGCACCAGAGCATCGCGTCTGCCTTGGCAACCCAGAGCGAGCAGTGCCCGGCAGGGACTGCAGATGCCCTTTGGTGGCAGAGAAAAAAGAGCAAGGAATCTTCCATGGGAGAACCTAGGCAATAGGATGGGGTGTCACTGTCCAATGTGTTCAGATGCACTCACAATGGTGCTTTTGCTCTTGCCTCAGAACATGGAAAAGAAGTGGGCAGACACAAATCAGAAGCTGGTTGCAATATCCAGGGATCAGTTATCAGAAGAAAATGCTAAGCAACTGCTGGAATGCTTAATGGATGACTGATTACCCTTTGCCAAGTAATCTGGACTTGTTAGGGGCAGCATACTTCTGTCTCAAAAATTACTCTAGAGATATTCTTAAGAAAATTTTGAAGAAAGGATCATACACCCACATTTAAATGCAGTTGCTGTGGGTTTGATAAATGAAATCTGCTTTAATGTCTTGATGTTCCTAAAGGTATGTGGGGGTTTTTTTTCACACATGAATGCATGCTAAATTTGAGAATCTAAGGTAAGGTCTTTTTATAGGGGATATGGAAGAGACAGGTCTTCAGCTAGCAATATGTCAGTGAGAGATAGCTGAGCGATGATTACTGAGAAGAAGAACAGGCCTGCAATAGAGGTGTGAGCTGCATTGCACAGCGCTTGCTGTGGGCCAGAGAGCACAAAGCAGTCTGGCCTAGTGGGCCTGAATATTTCTGCCAAACACTTTGCATCTCACACCTTTGCTCGGGCTCAGTGCAGAAATGCAGGATTGCAGGCGCTTCCTCCCAGAGCTGTGTGAGGCGCTGGCTCCTGCAGATGTGCCCTGCCAAGCTGCCCCTGCCTCACGCTGGCCTCGCTTCCCCTGGCACAAGAGCCGGGCCTGAAGGAGGCTGCCCTGTGCTCCAGCCTGCCGAGCAGCCCGGCTCCCTGCCCCGGTGCCCAGAGTGCTGCACACACTGCTGACCTTTGCCAGGAGTTGCAGGGCAGTCGGCAGAAGAGGAGGAATCCTCAGGCAGCCCAGCAGCCCTCGGCTGCCCTTGGCCTTTCTCCTCTCCTGGGCACACTCCAGAGGGCCAATGCCTCCAGGCCGGGCTGTGTCCAGCACGGCCGCGCTTCCCCTCGGCAGCTGCCAGCTGCCACCTGGGCTCTGGGAGTGGAGGATTCGCCCGCTGCCAGGAACAGGCACCCAGGGCCCGGCTGCTGCCTCTTGCAGCTCCAAGGGCCTCCTTCCAGCCTGCCTCTGCCGGGGCTCAGCCTGCTCCGGCCTCTGCCGGGGCTCTGCTGGGGCTCCACCCCAGGCAAGGCCGGGCCCACTCTCATCTCCCAGGCGCTGACAGCTCTGCAGCACAGGAGACCTTCCTGAGTACCCTCTCTGATCTTTCTGCTTTCTCACTTGAGCAAGGCTCTCCTCCAGCCAAAGAGATTATTGCATTTCGGGATACAAATCCAAGTGGTAGGAGCCCCAATGTTCTCCAGTCACAGCTGAAGGCCTGCATCTGCTCAGGGTGTTGGGCTACCTCATTCTTCTTTTGGTTTCGCCTTCAAATGCCATTGCCCTTTCTGCCTCAAATAGAAATACCAAAGCTGGCCAAAAACAGACCAGTGGACCAGATTCCAAAGTCAGTGTTCTCTGGAGAGGATGAATGAAGAACATCCTTCTTCCCCACTTGCACACCATGCCAAAGACACCATGTCACTTTCCACCTTTAAGAAACAACAGACAATTCAGAAGAAATTCTTGAGCGTATTTGAAGAATGAGAAGGAAGGGAAACTTCAAGGTGAGTTGTGGTTTCAGAAACTGTATTCATTTCCAATCCTACTCTGCAGTCCTATTAGACAATCCTACTCTAACCCTAACCTTAACCCTAATCCTAATCCAAATCCCAATCCTAATCCTAATCCTAATCCTAATCCTAATCCTAATCCTAATCTACAATCCTGCTGTAAACTGGTTGACGAATAAATGGTCTTGATGTGATTTCACATTGTTGTCTCTCTCCTCTTCTTCACTGAAACAATCAGCGGCAGCAGGCTGGATGCAGGCTCAGCAAATGTTACAAATGGATGCTGCCAAAAGGGAAAAAAAACAAATCAACAAAAAATAATGGACCATGACTTTCCAAGTTCAGTGCTTCACAGTTTTCCTCTGGCTTATAGAAGGATGCAGGAAGAGGACCAATGGGACCATCTACACATCCATCTTTATGTGCCGGACTTTGCCATCACAGGCAAATGTGGCCCAGAATCCCACTCATCCATTTATCCAGGTGTCTTCATCTTGCTAGGATTTTTGCCCTGCCAGTGCTTTAGAAATGGTGCTTTGTTTCTTTGGAATTTCTTCTTTTCAGGAATCTCTAAAGCCTCACACTGGTCCCTCTCTTTGAAAGACAGGCACTGTGCTGATTCCCACAGGGAGACAGAGCAGTGTCTACCTTTCCATGGCCTGCCCCTCGTGTGCTGGATGGCTCCTTCCTTCCCAGCAGGGCCAGCTCAGTGGCACTGGGCCCTGCAGTTCCCTCTCTGCCACACAACCCGGCAGTAACCCTGGCACAGTTCCCGTCTGCTTGAGCGTGCCAGGCAGCAGATGGGGCTGGGACAAGTCCCTCCCAGCTGTCCCTGTTTGCGTGGCAGAAACCTCTAAGGGTGGGCTGGGGGGCGCAAACCAGGGCCCCTCAGAGGCTCACAGTGAGCCCCCCAAGACCCCTCCTGCCCACGGCCAAATCTCTGACCCCTAGGCTGAGACTGGCTTCCTTGGGTTCCTGCACCACCATTTCATGTCTCTGTACTCTGCATTGCTCTATTTCAATTCTTTTGCCATTAGATAAAATTGAACACCCCACCAAATGACAAAAGAGGGAGACTGAACCAGCCAGAGGAGCTCCCTGACTCAGGAAATGCAGAGAGAGATGGAGTTACTCAGTTTTGTGAAGAACAGGCCCCCAGGAGACTTTATTGCCACTTTCCAGGACTTCAGAGTGGCTTTGAAGAAAGTGAGGGACATCTTTTATAACAGGGCCAGTTACAATAGGATGTGGGTGAATATTTTGAAACACTAATAGGATCTAATCAGAACTTGTTTACTCGGAGCATGGTGCGACCCTGGCACAGGTTGCCCCAAGAGCTTGTAGGTGCCCCATCCCTGCAAGCATTCCGGCTCCAGTGGGAAAGGGCTCTGAGCAACCTGATCTCTTTAAAGATGTCCCTGCTCATTGCAGGACACTTGCACCAGAGGACCTTTACAGGGCCCTGCCAGCCCAGCCCAGTCTAGGATTCCTCACCATTTTCATTTGAAGAGCACCAAGAGTGGAGGTGAGGAGGAAGGGGGCTCATGTGATGCCTTGGACTTGAGTGGAGGAGGAGCCCATCCCTCCGAGCCTGTTTCACCTGCAGCCCCTTCACATTTTACCTGCAGGAGCTCCCTGGCAGACCAGCGCTGCTCCTCGTCTCTCTGCAGGCAGCAGCTCAGGAAGTCACGCAGGCAAGGCGAGAATCGGTTGGGCTGCTGCAGCCGTGGGGTCCCTACTGTGGCTATCAGTTGTGTAGCCTGGAGAAAAAGGAGACACCAGGCTCCACTTGCTGCTTTCACATCTCTAAGTGCTCTCCCACCTCCCTTAGTTTAACCTCTGTTCTTCAGTGGCAGTTTCTGCCCTGGCAGAGACCCAGAGATGATTTTCCTTTACCAACCAAACACCCAAACCCTGATGCAGCCACAGCTTTTCCACCATCCCGCAGATCTTGCCTTGGCAGCTGATTTCATTGACTGACCTAGTTAGTGGGAACTACATCAGCAAAAGAACGTGTGCTTCCCTAAGGATTTACACACGCTTGAGAGGCTTTTTGGAAGAGGGACTATGCTATACAAATTAATTACAAGGCTTAGTACATGAAAGGCATGTCTGCAGTGCTTGTTGGTCCTTTAAGCGCACGTGCCCAAGAACAAAACTCATCATACTTTTTGTGCTTTTCTTGAAATCAATGGTAATTGGAAGGAAAGAAAGGGAACTCATCAATTAATCCCCAGGTAAGAAAATCAACATTTGCAATCTCATCTTCAGCACAGAAATATTTAGATGCCTGCACAAATGTATTGGGATGAAAATTCCTGCTTGGGCACAAAGGAGCCACCTGCAGCTCTGTCTCTCAGCAGTCTGAAAATTGCAGGTTCCCATTTTGCAGCAAAAGAAAAATTGTCATGGTCAGAAGAAGGAGAGGTGCCATCCCTATGGCCACCCTCTGCTCACTTGGCTACTCAAGTCAATGCATTAATGGAAGGCCCATGCCAGAAAGAGCCAGGAAACAAAGGGGAGGTTTTGGCAGCCTGTCCGCATCACCAGGCTCTGGCTTGGTGACACAGAGAATGTGCCTTTGGCTAGGAGAGAAACACGGTGACTGAGTGTTTCAGCAGCACTGCACAAGAAGCAGAAGAGACTCAGTGGCCTTTACACTCTCATGCCCAGGTTTCAGGCATGTTTCCCAGTGAGAAGAAACTGTACAGGGAGTTAGGCTCATCTCTAAAGACCACAGTTTTAGAAACTTTGTTGGGTTTGTGTTGCCTTCCTTCCTTTCTGGAAAGATAACAGCAGTTGTCAGATGCTTCTTTTCTGCGATTAAGGTCATCTCCACAGCCAAAGGACTGGAAGCACTTAAAAGCCAAAGCAAAGTGTTGCCTGAGCATAGAGTTTGTTTGGAGTTTGTTTGCATGTGGTAAGGCTTGAGTTCCCCCACTGCTGCAACCACAACTACAGCAGATGCTGATGTGTTGCAGGCACATTTTTAGGAGGGGTCCTTGGTGGAAGCAGTTCAGGCAGATGGCAATGGGCTTTTGTCCAATGGCACGCAGGACAAGGGACAGGTGAGAAAGACAGTGGGACCGGTGAGTATTTGCTCCTTACCGTGATGGGACTTTGGTTCCAGTAGGGAGGTTCTTGCTCTATCATTTCAATCCCCACAATTCCAAAAGACCATATGTCCACTTTGGGACCATATGGTTGACCTGTCAGCACTTCGGGCGCCAGCCACCAAGGAGTCCCGACTACCGAGCACCGTCTGCTCTGCTGAGGGCTGAGCTGAGTAGAGAGGCCAAAATCACCTGAGGAGAAAGCAAAACACTGTTTTTATTTGAATTCTGTGCAATTAGGAAAGCAAGCCAAAGAATTCCCCAGTAGAAGTGTTTGAAAATGTGCTGTTGAATCTCCTGGCATTGGCGACTTTTAAACTCCCCCCATTTTTTACACTGTCTCCAGTAGTGTCTTTTGTTCTTTGGAAGCTTTAGATTTGTAACTCCCTCCCTCTGGAAGGGACACACACAGAGCAAGGCCACTCTTGACTGCTTGTTCCTTCTCCTGTCCCTGTGCACGTTGCAACTGTGCCCTCAGCTCACAGCGGGTGCCCCTGCGCTGCCACCAGCACCATTTTTGGGGAGCTGGCTGTCACTCCAAGCAGCCCCACCCCCACATCCCTGGAATGCTGCTCCTGACCAAGAATACACTGACCCAGCTTGACAGAACCATCGGTTTTGAGAAGGATGTTATCACTCTTCACATCTCTATGGATCACATGGTTTGTGTGAAGAAAACACAGTCCTTGCAGGCACTGAGAGAGAAAACAGAAAGAGGAGGGCAAAAATGAGTGATGTGATTTCATCCCACAAGAAAGGCAACAAAGAATCTAAAAGATTCCCTCTCCAGGGGAATGGGCAGTAATGGCAGAACACAGTGCCACTGAGAGGAAGAGCTTGCTGCTCCAACACTTGCAGAGCAGGACCTTTCTGAGGAAAGGCATGTCAGCTTCTGAAAGAGCAACAGCCAGGATGCAAACCAGCCAGGATGACTGCTGCTGCAGTGCATGTGCTCAGAAGCAAAGAGCCTTTTGGCTGCACTCCTGTCCTTGTATGCTGAGGCCTGAGAGAAACGAGTCTCTCTCTTTTTTCTTTGCTGATCATTTCAAATCAAGCCACCAGCACCTTTGCTGTCACAGGCAAGGAATGCAGTGAAGACAGACTCCAGGCAAACATTTAGAGAGGCAAGGTGGAGAACAGCAAATAAAAAGACATGAGCCAGAGCAAGAATAGAACAGCAGGAGAGAAGAGTACTGGCACTGAGTACAGGGAGTGCAGAGGCACTGGCAGGCCTTTCACTTGAGATGCTTTTACTTGCCCATAGCATAGCAGCAACACAGAACCAAAGCTTGGCACAGGAAATCACTGCCGGTCTGAGCCCCTGTTTCCCAGACAATCCTGCCCAAGCCCTCGGAAACACAGATGGGATTGCTGACCTCCCGACTGATGGCTGCTGCCTCATCTTCATACAGGGAGGTCGTGCTGAGGATATCGTTCAGGGTGCCTCCGTCCATGTACTCCAGCACTAGCCAGAGTTCCTCACCCACAAGGTAGCTGAAAGAAGGAAACAAGGCCCTGGAGATGAGCATGCATGGCTACGTTGATTTCTGCTTCCAGGTTTCTTATTTCCAGATGCCTTTGTGATAAGGACAGAATCATAGGAATAGACATTCCCTCTTGGCTGTGCATTGTTTGCAAGCTGTGCAGTCTCAAGGAGAAAGGCACAGCTGTGAAAAAGGAGATGTCTTAGATGGCTAACAAGTGAAAAATGCAGTTTAGAAACAGCCCAGATAAAAAACCTGTCAGGCATGGTGTTTCTGGAAAGAAGCACCTAGTCTTCCTGGCATGCCCTTCAATGGCAAAGAGTGGCAACAATCCAAGGGAAATCCATTTTAGGACGGTTCATCAGCACTTCAGAAACATGAAAAAACCAATCCTAAATAAATGTGGAGGCAGTAAACTTCGAGGCTGATGACTAAGGAAGATACAGCTGATCCAGGTTTTGAATAATTTTGGAATAATACTCAAACTAGGTGTGCCAGGGAAGACTCATGCAGACAGGATGCACTCTCTTCTCATCCATTGGAGATGAGTAGAGAGATAGGAATAAATAAAAATTAACAGCTCTACTTTCTGCCACTGACCAAAGTGGGTTTTTAACCTCTCATGTTTGCTGTATGTAAATGCACACATGGGACAAGACCATAACCACTCACCTGTCTAAATAATTCACAACATTGGGACTCCTGTACCTCTTCATGATTTGGATTTCATTAACGCTTCGTTCCATCCTCCTCGGTCCTTGAATATCTATTTTCTTTATGGCCACCTAAAATGACATTGAAAATCAGTAACTTGAGCAGTTGGTGGCAGGAGACAACAATGCACATGGAGCAAGTGATTTTGCAATGAGACAGCTGAGCTGTGCCAAACTGCCTTGTGATTAGGCACTGCAGTAATTAGGAACTGACATTCCAACAGCCCATTTCTCTGCTGCCTTGGGAGCTAGTTACAGGACACCTGGGGCCACTGACATTTTGCCTTGTCCACTTGGTAACAGTTGTGTCTCAACTATCACCCACAGACGTCTGACCACAATCTCTGCTGCTCTTTCTAGGATTCAGAAGAAGTAATCAATGCCTTAATACTCTGTGGATACATTTTGGGCTATGGGCAGGGCTTAAGGCTTTTAGGGCACCTTGCAGATCTCTCCCTATGTGCAGTTGCCAAGTGCAGCACTGCAGGTGGCTAAGGAACTACCAGTAACTTTCCGATGGATTTGCTGGCAGCCAGAATCGAGAATTCAGGACTCTGAAGCTGTAGCCCCAAAGAGCAGGGAGGTGCTCTAAGGCACCACCTTTGTTTTAGCAATGGAGAGCGAGTGAGCGCGTCCTTGTCTGAAAGGAAACGCTGCCCTGCGTGCCTTCCTTCCGGCAGCTGAGGAGGACAAAGTGCCAAATGTATTTTGCGGGCTGGCACCAGTCTTTGCTTCTTGTGCCTTTTCAGCACGGCTCTAGCCAAAGCTCCATCCCCAGCTCACACCAGAGGGGAAAGCCCCTCAAGCGCAGCAGAGTCTGCAGGGGCTGTTGATATTTACCTCTCCTCCTGTGGCAGTGTCGAGTGCTTTAAACACCTCTCCAAAACTCCTAGAAACAAAAGAGAAGCAGAGAAAGGAGAAGCCATTTAGATCTTGCACTGAAAGCCAGCCTACACAGGAGATCTGTGCTGTAAATGCCTAAAACCTGCAGGACACTGGAAGCATGGAGATGTCCTTGACAATGCCTTCTGAGCACACTTAGAAATTCTGATCAGCTCCGACAACCTAAGCCCAGTGCCTGAACACATTTGCAGCTTGTCTGACTTCACGCCTGATACCTATTCCACCAGCAAAACACTTGATGCATAGTTATGTAAAATTAGCATTGCTTGGACTCACCCACTGCCAATATTTTCCAGTTCAATGTATTTGATGATGGGATTTTCCATCTTCACCATTCTCCCTGAGGGAAACAAAATGCAAGATGTTCACTTTAAAGCAGAGATCCCACCTTCTTGGAGATACAAAAGGCAGCCGCACTGTCTGAGTCTCTGAGACCTCTCGTGGTTAGCCAGCTCTGAGCTGGCTAATAAAAAAAGGAACAGGAACTGGAAACACAAGAAAAGAACAGCACATCCACAGCACAAGTCTGGCTGGCACAGAGACTGATTTCTTGCATCCTTTGAAGTGAGAGACCTCTTGACAGCAGAGGAGTCTCCTCTCAGAGGAGACTGAGACCAGAAGAGAATACCGACCAAGGCAAATAAGTTTGTCATCTAGAAACATTGAGGAGAGCTGGATCTACCAGTGCCTTTGTTTTCTTGGGAATAAAGACTGCGAGATTTAGAAAAGGTTTCTGACTTGCTAAGATTAAATGCACCTGGACATACAGAATCAATTGCTCTGAACAGATGTCAAGTTCAGAACAGGAGGAATATTGCCAAGTGTTCCCATCTTTTCCACCTTGCAGCAGTTTGCCAGAAGAATGCCTCGGCGTTTGTAAACCAGAGCAGCTCATGCCAGAACCAATTGCGATGGGGCTTTCAGCATCAGGACCCTCACCCTTTATGAGCAGGATGAGCTCAAAGACGCCCCTGCCCGTGCCCTGCGTAAAGAACCACGCCGCTTCTCTTCACCCTGACAGCGCGGATCAGTCGCTCCCATTGCACTCGCCCTCTTGGCACCGCACACGTCCCCATCTTCCCAACTCGGCACGGCGGGCACGGGCACAGAGGACAGCAGTTCTCCTCAGGCACCCCTGTGACACAGAGAGCTGCCCAGAGGAGATGCTGACCCTCTTGTGAGTCCAGGCCGTGCGAGGCAGAAGCCGGCCCAGAGAAGGGGCTGCTGCCTCAGGCAGCTCCGCGCTGCAGCAGCCGGGCAGCAGCGGGACCCTCCCAGCTAAGGGAGGCTCCAGCCTCTGCAGTCCCTCCAGCCCCCAGGGGCAGGGCAGCGACCACAACAAGGCTGGCAAAGCCCAAGCATGAGCACTGACAGGCACTGATGGGAAGAAGCCAGAGTGAGCCTGAGCCCCGTACAAGCTTTTGCCCCCATTCAGGACACAACAGGATGGGCTTTGAGATCAGCCCCACTGAGGTGTGTATCAGTGCCCTTTTTGTCCCAACAGGTGATGGTAGACACAGAATCCACTGGGCTCTCTTCTCAACTCTACCAGGTCTTATCTGAGAGCACAGCACTGGCAGCTGTTACGGGCAAGAAGCAGATTCATTGGGTTTTGCTGCAGAATCACAAAGGGCTTGATTTGTTCTCCTGGAGACTGATCTCAGCAGGGCTTCTACCAGTGGCTAGAACGAAGGCTGTCACAGCCTTCTGCTGATGCAGGAACAATTCCTGCTTCTGCCTTCGGCAGAGAGGGAAGCCCAGGCAATCTCCAGCCAGTCTAAGCTGCCCTCAGAGGCAGCAGGAACACCCAGAGCTCTCTCTTGCTGCCTTGGAGCAATGCCAGCACTTCTGTGACACTGAAGTGAGGAGAACCCTTTGGTACAGCTCTGCTGACATGTGCACACAATACACTGTCCCTCAGGTAAGAAAGATAGCAGACGTACTGTGTTGCTCCAGGGAGTCACCCGCCATCTCCAGTTGCTGAGCAGCAGCTGGGTCAGCACGGGAGGTGAACCAAGTGCTCAGGCTCCACGTCTTCGGCTGGGGAGCAAAGGCTCCTTGGGATGGCGATGCTGCAGCAGCTTCAGTGTCAGATTTGAGGTAGATCTGAGAGAAGAAATGAGTTGATGTCAGGAAGGTGTGGCAGAGATTGCCCTGAAATGCAAGAGAGATTGCCATTTGAAATGCAAGCCCTTAGGAAGCTGCTGTCAGCCACATGCAGAGCTCTTCAACTGGATTGCTTTGGATGTCCACTTGTGAAACCAAATGCTCAAAACCAAAGGCTGGTTTTACTCAAGTTCATAGCCACTTTCTTGTTCTAAAGGATGACTGCAGCAACAACCGCTCCACTTCCTCCCAAAGACTCCTTTCCCCCTCCTAGGTCTGCAGATATATTTGCAGCTCCTCATTCTAATGTTCTACCTCCTGCCATGAAATTCTCTTTTTCTGCGCCTTCCTTGGGACGTGCTTATCCTGCAGCATCTCTGGATGGTACAGTTCCTGGGCCTCATGCCAGCTTCGGGGCTCTTGGTTGCCCGTCATTTGCTGGAACTCTCTGCAGACTGCCAGGTAGGATGGCGACACTTCCACCTGAAGTCAAACAGAACAAAGCAGTCAGAGACTACAGCTTGTCCCCGTCAGCCAGGAGTCATCGACTGGGAAGAAAGTAAAGGACAGGAGGAGATTCACAAGGGATACCGACAGCTTGTAGCTCATATTCCAAATCTATGTGAGTGACCATGTTCACCTGCAAAAACACCTCAAGAAACAAGGTCACCTGGAAGAAGGCAGCAGGAGTTCATTGGGATGACTGCTGGCTAAATGGCCAAGGGAGTAATGCCACTGTCTAGAGCATCAGCTGAGATTCAGCAGAGCAGGAAGTGTCCTTGAGAGCAGCTCTGACAGAGGCCTCATCAGGATGGCACTCAGAGGCAACACCCCACCCCCCTGCTGCTCTGCACTGCAAAGGCAAGGAGGGCAGAAACCACCCCTTGGGTGACTGCAGTGCCTATTGATATTTCACTCGCTTTTCTAGAGCCTTTTGCTCCTGAAGGAGGCAATTAATTTTCTCTTTGATGATTTTGATTTTTTTGTCTGTCCTCTCCTTCTTTGCCTTGATCATAGCCTCAGTTTCCTGCAGCTGTGCCGGCACCTGTTTGTCCATGTTCTGTAAACAACAATGGAAAGGACTCTCTTTTATGAGTGGAGTGGCTGCCATTCTTTCATTCACCTGTTTTTGTTGACTGTTCCGCTGCATAGGGAGATTCTTCTCCTCTTGGATGTCTTCATTCCCCCTCTTCACTGCCATGTCACTCTGAGCTTCGGGCAGCTCTGCTTGTGGTTCTACCTTGATGTTCTGTGCACACAAATGCAGAGCAAGTGACTGGGAGCTGCCATCAGACTCAGCTTTTCCCTCTTTTAGCCTCAAAATCACATTGATTCATCCTCTTTCTTCTGCTTCCCTACCCACATCTGCTTCCACTGTAACCCTCCTGTCCCAGGGCTGTTCTCTGCAGATTCCAAGGCTCTGTGCTTCCAGTGCCTTTGGGATTCCTGGCCTCCTCAGTCCCAAGAGCTGTGGTTTATGCCCTTCTTCCTGCCTTTCCCTCTGTGCCCTGGCCAGTCAGGCTTACCTGGCCTTTCTCCTGTGGCACTTCCACCTGCTGCCCGAGCTGCTCTTCCTGGTCTCGGGCTGGGAACAGCTCTCCCTGAGTCTGGCATGGTGTCTCCGATGAAGCACTCTGCTCCTGCTCTCTCTCTAGAAGCGCCTGCACAGAAAGCAAGAGAAGATGGCTTTCAGCTTCCCATATGACCTTTGTGGGCAAAGACTCTATGAGTTTTGGCCTCACACGTTCCCAAAGCACTGTGCTGCAGCTCTGCTGTGTCATTCTCTGTTTGAGGAAAGGCACAGAATCCAAAGTGACCCTGGCCCTACAATCAGGGGCCACCTGAGACTGAAGCTGCAAGAGCCTCTCAGGCGGCTGACAGGGAAGGTGTGGCATTTCTCAAGGGTCTGGTGAGGGCCTCCCTCTGCTTCTACCATGTCCTGTTTGTCTCTCCTGAAGGGATGCGTTTAGGTGAGCATTGCATCTTCCACTGCTTTGGAGCAGAGCCAGGAAGATTGAAATAGATAGATAGATAAACAGATCTCACTTTTATAATCTCTCTTTACTGTACTGTGGGATTTACATTCTTTGAGAGATATAGATCTCTCTCCTAGGTTTTTTGTAAGGAAAGGTTGTGAGAAACTTAGAGAAGAAGCGAAAACAATTATTATCTCTACTTGCTGTTCTTGTTGTTTAGTACATGAAGAATGTGTACAATGATTGTTTACTGAAAGTGATTTATTAATTGCATTTTAGGGATAGTTGTTTAGATTGATTAGCTAATTAGATAAAAGACTGTGTGGAGACAGTCACTGGTTTTTCTTTAGCATCTTTTTAGTATAGTATTTCTTTAGTATAGTTTTAACATAGTACTAGTGTAATATAACATAGTTTAATAAAGCATTTGTTTAAACTTCTAAATCATAGAGTCAAAGGACATTTTTGGCCACGTGGGGGGTCACCCTGAATCAATATTGTCCTTTCTGTCTCTACAAACATCAACACTCGGTTGCAGTGCCCCTGTCAGCAGCCATCCTGAACTTGCTCTCCTGTTGCTTCAGTAACTCACAATCCTGGGGAATCTGGAACATGTGGGTCCTTATGGAATGCAATCAGACCCAGAGCACTGCACTGGGAACTGCACTCTTTGTGCATCTGTGCTCGGGCAAGTTCTTCTCTTGCACTTGACCACACTGATGGTGCTAAAGTGGCTGGAATCAGAAATGCAGCCCAGCCCCCAGAAATACATTCCCAGCTCTTCTAATCTCTGAGGGCCAGCTGGAATGCAAGGGCATTGATTTCCTGCTCAATTCCCAAACACAACACACACTGATTCCCTGGGCTGCCAAAAGACACGGGAGCCGTTAACTTGAAAATGATGGGCAAGCCCTACTGGCTGGTCTGGCACCAGAACAGCTCGTTCTGCACCAACATCCCTTCCCCAAACTATGTGTTCTTGTGCAAAAATACTGCATTATCCAGAACTGCCTCCTTGAAAACTAAAATTCTAGCAGAATTTCTGCCAGTGCTCTAAAAGGGCAGGAAAGATTGAGAAAAAGCTCCCTTGCTCCCTGGAGAAGGAGAAATTGCACAAGGGTTCTCTTTGTATCAAACAAACAAATCAACAAAATGTGAAAGTGTTACCCAGACGAGTGTCTAAAGCACTTGGATGCAGTGAGGGGATGTCTGGAAGGGAAACAGCCCTTGTGCTGAGCTTTGGATCTATGGATCTAAGGCAGCGATCTATGGAAGTCCGCCTGAAGGTCCCTCATTAACCCCCCCATTGTCCAGGCTAAAGCTCCTTCAGCACCTCCTCCCTGGCCTTGTGCTGCACCCCCTTGCCCAGCTCCCCTGTCCTTCTGTGCACACACTGCAGCCCCTCCATGACTTTCTGCTCCCCAGGGCCCATAAGTGCACACAGCACTCCAGCTGTGGCCGCAGTGCTGCCCAGCACATGGCCACGCTCACTGCCCTGCTCCTGCTGCCCCACTGCTGCTGGCACAGGCCACCATGCCCTTGGCCTTCTTGGCCCCTTGGCCACACACTGCCTCATCTTCAGCTGCTCAAGGTCAACAGCCCGGCATCCTTTTGGCCCACGCGACTCCCCAGCCACAAAGGTGCCTATTTGACTTCAGATACAGCAGGCACCATTGCAAGATGGCCTTCCTGTTCTACCACCTCATGTTCCAAGTAGATATTATCCAGTGCCCCTTCTCACCAGCGAGGACCCCTTGCTGAGCTCCAAGTGGCCTCTGGGCTCTGGGTGCAGCCTGTCCTCGCACTCGCTCAGCAGGTGCCTGGACACAACCGACAGGGCGCTGGCACTACACTTGTTCAAGTGCAGACCCTGCAGGGCCGTGATAGCCTCCGGCCTGCCCTCAGCCACTGCCCTGACAGAGTCTGCTGCTCGCTCCGGGGAGGCTGAGGTGACATCAGCCTCTGCCTGCAGCTCGGCCGTGCCCTCGGTTGTTGTGGCGCTGGTGTTTCTGCGCCTAAGGCCCAGGAACCTCCGCAGTATCTGCAACAGAAGGAAGGGCAGGAAGAAAGGGACGTTCCGTGGCCTGCTCCAAGCGCGGCGCTGGGCCGAGCAGGGCCAGCAGGCCCAGCACAGGTGGGGATGGCCACAGGTACCTGTGCGGGTCTGTGGAAGCAGCCGCGAGTGGGGTCCCGCTCCAGTGTCCTATCCTTGCCCGCATCTGGCAAAGAGCAAATGCAGCCAGAGCTGAGGTGCTGCGGGAGAGGTCGGAGAACACGGCCTAGCCCTGCACGGCCCAGGCAGGGACAGCCCCCGGGTGCCCAGCGGACCAGAGCACGGCCAGCAGGGGCAGCCCCAGCCCCTCTTACATCCTGTCTGTGGGGACATCCATAGGGGCAGGGATGGGATAGGGCAAGGGCGGCCACAGGCACCAACCCTGCGGCCCGGCTCTGCCACTCACCGTCCTGCACTGGCTGCAACTTCCCCGGCTCTGCAGGCTGCTGCGCTGGGGAGGCTTCAGGCCCTTTCTTTTTCTTTCCCCGAAGCACCCTGAAGAGCCTGAGCACTCTGCCTGCCATCCTGCTTTTTGGCTTCTACGAGACCTTTGAGCCAGATGACTGGGAAAAGCTCTGATTTAGAAAGTCCCGCAGTCTGGCCGCAAGGCCAGGCGCAGGAGTACCGGCTTGGAAAACCTGGTGGGTCAGTGACGAAAGAGCTGGCTGTGTGGGGCTCCTCACAGCACAGCTCTGCCACGTCCTCTCCTCTCACGTGCACCGAGCACTGTGGCGTTGCGTCGTCGCCGCCAGCAGCCACTTCACCACGTGTCACAAAGGGCCCTGTTCCATTCCGTTCCATGGTAACCGTGCTGTGCCGTGTCAGCAAGGGCCCTTGGACACGCTGCCAAGTTCTCTGGGGCTACCCCAACCCTGCCCCAAATGCCTCTGATTGGAACAAATCCATTGCCCCAAGTGTCTAAGACATCCTGGGACACACCAAGCCCAGCCAAGTGCTCAGGGGAGGACTCTCCATGGTGCCAGGCCAGCACAGCCCAGCTCACTGCTGGCTCTGGAGCAGAGCAGCTTCCAGCAAGCACGGGGCAAACATATTTTGCCAAGAGTTAAAACTCACCAGATAGGGGAGGTGGCATGAATGTGTGCATCAAGGCCTTTGAATTCACAGCTCCCCAAGACATCTTTGGGGCACTTGGCTGGACAAACAGGATCCGGCTCAGACCTGTGCTCAAAGGCGGGCGACAAACCCTGCCGCAGGTGCTTGGCTTGGTCTCTGCAGGCCCAGGCAGATGCCAAAGCTGCTCTTCACATCCTTCCCCTGCCCCTCAGCCAAGTGCGAGGACTGAAGGAAACACAGGAAGTCAAATGGAGACACTTTCACCTGTCTCATTGGGGGCTCCTGGGGAAGCAGTTTCCTTGGCAATCAAACCCCTCTCTTCCAAGGGCACTTCCCCAAATATGTACATTTCCTGGGCAACACCAACCCACCCTTAAGTGTGGGGTGCGGAGGTTCATGGGCATCACACCATAACCAATATGATCCAGTGAAGCTAAATTTATTATTCCTAAAAAGACTCTATTTATAATAAATCTCTACTGTCCACGCCTCTCTAGCTAATATATGATTGGTTAATCCTAGTTGTTCACACCTCTAAAATAGAATGCTGATTGGATTATCTAAGTTTTCATGCATCTTGCTGGGGTTGTATGGCCCCCCCATGGCTCGCTTTCTCAGTCTTGCTGACAAACTTGCTGAGTCCTGATGACTCTTCTTCTTGCGCCTTCTTCAAGGATATACCGACCCCATTTCTGAATATGCCCATAATTCATTCTTTGTGAACGTGTTCATTCTCCATTATTACAAGCAGGCTGGATTGTGCATCGGCTGAATACGGCCGTTGTCTTGCAAAAACTCCTCCACCTGCAAAATATCTTCAACAGTTCCCCGCTTTTGTTTTTGCACAAGCCAGACTGATTTAAAAGCACGGTCAATTTCTTTTTGCACACAGTGTAGTAAGCAAGGCACTATTAGCAGAACTGAAAAAAGAACGAAATACAAAGCCAATAATATGTAAGATTATTTATTCATTACATAGCCAAGAATACCTAATACCAAAGCATACTAAGTCCTTGAGCCAGCCTCTTATTTCCCAGGATTTTAGCCACTCATCCAAAGAATTCTAAACAACTGTCAGCTTTATCATGTTCTCCTTAAGCAATGACACTTTCTTGTCCATAGATTCAGAGTGCTCAGAGAGATTCATGCAACATATCCCTTCAAAATCTTCACACCCATCTCTCTGTGCTAGCAACAAAAACACTATTGCAGCCCTATCCTGTAATACAGTGTGGCGTATGCTACCTACATCAGTGGTAAGCTCATTCAGTATTGCAGATGTAATGTTAATTTGTTTGTCTGTTCAACAAGCCAATCGTTTGAATTGTGTAAGGGCCTGTGATGAAGCTACTCCTGGTGTAAAAAGTGATGCCAGTATAACCAAAGGCATATTCTACAATTCTACATTATCCTTCCAGTCTGAGCCTAATAGATGCACACTACGTTTTGGACATTGGAATTTGTGCCTGATGTCAAGCATCTGTTGAATGCTAGGGGCAAACAGTGTCAATTTCCCAAAATAGCACAGTCCTTCTCATGCTTTCTCAGGAATCGCACGCTAAGCTTTATCTCCACAAATGAGAAAAACTCCAGGAGGTGACATCCTTGCAGATTTTGGTTTTAGGGATACAACGAATTGGCACAGTATGCCGTGGTATTGTAATACCAGGAAGAAACAGGAGATATCCAAGTGCCATCATCACCGGGGTTTTCCTGATTTCTCCCTAATCAGCTCTTTACCCATGTTGTACTCATAAAACAAACAGTAATTTCCTGGCACTGATGCCAAAATATCTAATTCCTGTGGTCACTGACTTGTAGTATTTAAACCTTGAATGATTGTAAATGCCTGAATTCCTAATGGATTTCTAGGGATGCTTTGAATCAGGGGTTCTTCCTAAGAAAAGGAGCACCCAAACTTGGCCAACACAGCCTCACACCTTTCCATCCTCACTCACGGATGACAATTTCATTCCCTCTTCTTTAGGAAGTCATGCTTTACCAGGCAAATCCTTCCTTGTCCATTCACAGCTGAACTCAAGAAGCTTTGCCTTCTCAGCAAGGCAATAACATTCACAAGTTCTCAGCCTAACCTCTTTCTTCCCTGCCCAATGCAGTTGCCCAAGCAGAGGGAGAAAACATCTCCTCCAGTGTCTCAAGCACCATGTATCAAGTGTAACTAAAAAACTTGGCGACAAGTTTATCAAGAACTTAATTGAGTAGTGGTCCAAGGAAAAAGCAAAAATTTAAGCCTTTCAACATAATATGCAATAACTGCTCTTACACACTTAACACTAGTGCCCCAAGAATGGCAAATGCCTCCTGCAGCCAACTCCTGTCACTGTAGACTGACAAAGGAGATCTTGCAGTGGAGAGAGACTCCGTAGAGCTTCTGTAGCGTGCTGAATGGGGAAGCTTTGTCCCTTAGTCTTTTGATCTTGTTGTCGATGTGAAAAACCACTGCTAACTTTGATAATTTTAAAATGTTTATTTAACCTTAACAAAAATACGACAAAGTACTACATAAGGAAAAAGCTACAGTGCTGGCAACCGCCCCTCTTGCACACCACAGCTGGTTCTTCCTCAAGATAGATGCTCAGTCTTTTATATCCCTGGGGGTTTTATCAGCCAGACCTGGCCCTTCCTAAAGTCTGTCAGTCAGCTCTTCTTTGCCTTTTATTGATGGAAACTGCTTTCTTGTAACTGGATTGGAGGTCAGATATTGCCATGCCGCACCCCCTTTAGCAACAAGCTTTTCCATTCCCAACTGCCCCATACAAGGGACATGTGTGCACACCTTCTTTCTACTTGTCTTAGACAACCCAGGGTGTCTGATGGCAACAATACAGGGGGAAAACATTGCATAATGTTATATAATGTTATATTATGCAATAACATAACTATACATCACTGAAGCTTTTTTTAGTATTCACACAATATTTATCTTATAATTGCAAGAGCCAATCATCTCATTATCCATCTATAACAGGAGCTACATTTGTTCTCCCTGGCAGTAAATTTTTGGGTGTCATGATTATGAGCCTGGATTTACCCAGGCTTTTAAGTGGAGACATTTTTCTCTGCAGTTCCTAGAAAACAAAGCTACATTTTCAGTGGAGGTTCTATTGTATTTTGATTCGTCTCTGATGGACTTATGGGTTTATTTGCTGCTGGAGTTGAAAGGAGATGATCAATAGTTGCCTCATGTAAGCCTGAGTTAGTTACCTATTAAGAGTCAGCAAGTATTAAGGACAAACCTAAGAAGGCGGATGTGCCTCAGCCTTGTCAAGAGAAACAGAATGCACCCTGTAAAGATGAAAGGAACAGAACCTGTTGAAACTGATGTAGAAACCGCTGATGAAGGACTGCCTGTGCTTCAGAAAGAATGGTGAAAAGTGCCAAGTGTGGAAGACTCCTGGCCTTCATCGCAGTGACCCCTGAGAAAGACTTGCAGCCTTCCTCAGTGTGACCACCAGAGTTCACCATGTTTGCTTATCAGCTATGCTAATGATATCAAAGACTTCGGAGAAATAATTTGTATAACCACACCTATCCCAAGGAATGTAATGAATATGCATGATATCTAACCATAAATTGTGCTGTGTAAAGTGCTGAATGTATGTGTTAGGAGGAGCAATCCCCCACATACTCGGCGCTGAATAAAGCAAATACCCTCCTCACTGATTCAGTCTCTGAGGTGACTCTGGGCTCACTGTTGGAGAGAATCAGAGTAGTTGCTGGATATGAATCAACTTGAGTAACGTGCCAGAAGAAAATACTCAACTAAGAGGTTGAGCATCTTTTGTTCATGAATAGTAGTGACTTTCCAAAATGCTGTTAGGGCTAATATTGCATGCTTTGGGGTTTGATTTTGTTTTGTTTTCGGGTTTTTCTTTCCAATGGTTTACGAATAGCTAGCATAGAGTTTTGAATAGGAGACTGCCCACAGTGGTATTTTAAAAATAGGAAGGATTCCATTACATTATGGAAGCTGAGGTTTTCCTTGTAGTAGTGAAAAAAAATGTTTAGTGATTTTGTCAGTCACTTCTGCATATAAATATTCAATTAATATAGCATTAAGAAATATTCTAGGTGTATCGGCAATCTATTATTAACAAGATTTTCAGTATCTGGAAGTTGGTGCATCAAGGATCTCTATTTATTGCTTGCTTCTAATTTGTACTGTTTCCAGTTTGGAGTTGCTTTTTTATTGGTTTTTTTTTTTTTAATCTCAACATTTGAGTAAAATCTCTCTGCAGTGATCTTGTCTTTATGTTTTAGGCAGATCTGAGTCACTGCCATCAGGATTGAATTGTTCTTGTGAATGGTGGTGTGAAAATGCTTAGGGGCAGTCTCTGACACAGAGCTGCATTGTTTGCTGTTCTAAGTCCCATACTTAAATAGTTGATGTGAGTCTGAGCAAGTGCCATCTCCTAACAACCCTGGTATTATATAGTGCTGGCTTACAGATAAATCCTGTGAAAAACAAATTTGAGATGTCTTTCAAGAGGTGCTCCTAAACAAGAGATTTGTAGTCTGTACTTTGACAAGATCTGCAGAGTTTTTTGGGAACTGGATAAATGGTGATCTGCTGGTGAATCACAGGCATCCTTTACAGACCATTAGTATGGCGTGGCCTTGCTGGATCAACATCTGCCTCAGATGCAATGCTCATTTAATTATTGGCATTTTGCAGCACTTTTTCCTCTGTCACATTAAAATATCCCCATGGACAATGTTCTATATTGAGGCTAAGGTATGGGAGATGGGGGTTTTGCCCGAAATATTTGCATTGTTTCACATTCTGTTGTAAGTTAGAACTTTGGTCTGTGGCACTTGAAACAAACTTTTTAAGAAACATTCTCAAACTGGTCTGGCTGCAAAATAATTAATTTTCCATGTCACTGCCCCTTATGCCATAGGATCTGCACTGTCACTGTAAACCCTGATTATTCTGCCCTAATATCAGTAAAGTTAACAACAAGAAGAAAACCACTACACTTCTTAGTTCATGTGGAGGTGGCTGGACAGGGATCTGATGACTCGACCTGGACACTGCCAGAACCTTCCCAGAGACAGGTCCCGCAAGAGACAATTTTGTAGGAGCCTTAGGCAGTGCTTCAGCCGCAGGCTAACCTCAGCAAGGGGTAGGCAGCTCAGCTCTTAGCAGTGATTTCAGCTCTGCCTTGTGAGGCGTACCCTGGCCAAGAGAGGGTCAAAGAGACAGGAGCACCGTGTGGCTGTTCCGCAGAGGTGCCTTTATCCAGCACCCCGCAAAGGCTGCCAGCGATGCCAGCTCCCTCTGGAATGGGGTAGAAGCTGGCAGTTTTGTGGGGAAAAGCAGGGGTGGTACAAAGGGGAAAAACCAATCGGTCCCAACAAATCTACATGGGGTTCCAAAGCCTGCTGGGAACTCACCATGACCAAGGAGGATTTCTCAATCCATGAGAGTTTCAGAAGATCTTATCATAGCCCATTCAAGGGATACCTCTCCAAGGGAGAGGGCTGGCATGCCCATCTGTCTCCACAAGTTCATATATACCTGAACATCCTATTTCCTATAATTAATGGTTAAACTCAACAGGCCAACACCTTAATACTGTGTGTTAAATACATAGAAATGTTAATGTATGATGTTGTTTGCCTTTACAGTATGTGCTTCTAAACCAGTTACATTTTCCTTTCTGAATACAGGTGTTTTTTGTTGGTGGTGGCTACGTTGATGAAATTCATGTCTGATAACTGAATTCATCTGAAGAAATTAACATTTACATCTGTTGTATATCCTAATCTAGATGAAGAAAAGTGGACAGCCCCTTGATTTTTGAGATATTGTTTCTGGGGAAATGTAACTGCCCATTTGACTTGTGGATCTTGGCTGGAGCTGATTTGAAGGGATATATTCATCTTCCCAGTGAGGCTGGCATTTAATGCTGAAATCTGTCCTTAGCACAATGGTAACCAAATGAGGACTGAACACTGGGATGCCACAGAAAAAGCAAGGAAAGGTGTTTTGAGAGAAGTGAGAGGAAGAACAACCAAGGCCCCAGTAAACTTGCTGAAAGGGCTTTTTAAAGGCATTAAAGTGTTTCTTGTACCCTGGGTTAAATGCATGGGAGAAAAACCAAGAAGATATTCTCAAGGGTACAAAAAACTTTACTGGGAAACTTTAGAAAATCAGCAAGCTTTGGGAAAAGACTTGAGACAAGACTCAATCAACATAAAACATTTCTCAGAGCATTAACTTGACCCATTCCCCTCAGCAAAATTTAAACCCATTTGATGTTAAGGTACTCAAAATATTCCAAGAAGAGGCAATTAGAAGAAGAAGAAGAGAAAGAGAGAAGATATACAGAAAAGCACACACATAGATACAAACTCCTGAGTTCCAGCAATGTTCAAATAGATGCTTCGAGATTAAGGTAGCATCAGGACATGCGGCCTTGTGCTGAGCCTTACATACCCCTCGGCTTTCACAGGCCCAATCTCCTGGGTGCCACTTCTGGTCATTTTGCCACTCAGAAGCTGGGGCCAGGGGCTCCAGGGCTGGAGCGTGGGGTGTTTCCTCCAGTGTGCTAATGACTGGCTGCTCAGCCAGGTGGGGATACAGGCCCTTTGGGGGGTGTGAGGCAGCTCACTGCCTTGCCTGGGGAAGGCCTGACCTTTCCTCCTATACACACAGAAACCCACAAAAGCAGGTGCCTTTCATCAACGCCAGTGCAAAATGTACCCTGATGCTATTGAGTCGTGTAGGGGCAGGATCCATCCCTGTTCCTGACAGGGGGAATCCCAACAGCTGACTGTACGGAAGCTGGAGTGAGCCTTCAGCTGAGCTGGCCACAAATGGCAAGACAGCCATGGCCCAGAGGCCCTGTGTGTCCTTGGCATAGATTACCTCAGCAGAGGGTGTTCCAAGGACCCAAAAGGGCATCATTAGGCTTTTGGGATAGTTGCTGTGGAGACAGAGGAAATTAGAGAGCTGGTCCCTGGTGCCTCAGGGGATGGTTCTGCTGTGGGACTGCTGAGGGTCAAAGAACAAAGGCACTGATCGCTACCACACCAGTGCATTGTCAAAAACACAGCCCCAGGGCACTGTATGACCTCCATCCATGAGGTGGTTCATGAACTGGAGAGCCCAGGAGTGCTCAGCAAGACTCACTCAGCCTGCAGTAGTCTCATATGGCCTGTGCATAAGTCTCAGGGAGAGTGGAGACTTACAGTGGAGTATCATGGCCTGAATGAAGTCACATCACTGGGTGCTGCCATTCTGGGTGAGCTCAGTCTTCAGTGTGAACTGGAGTCCATGGCAGCAAAGTGGTATTACCATAGGAAGAAAGCGTGCATTTTTCTCCATTCCTTGACCAGGATAGTGCAGGCATAGTTTGCTTTCACCTGTAGAGGAATCCAGTGTAGCCCAGGGCTCGAAACACAGTCCCCCACTATTTACTTTGGCACTGGAAAAGGGTGAGGCTCCAGAACATCTGCAGTACATCCATCATACCATTGTATAAGACAGCACAGCAGAGGAAGTGTTTGGGAAGGAGACAAGATAATCCAGATCCTCCCGAAAGCTGGTTTTGTCATAAAACAAAGTAAGGTCAAGGGAACTTCACAGAAAATTCATCTTTTAGGAATAAAATGTAAAGATGGATTTCCTCTGATTCCAATTAATTCAGTCAACAAAACAGCAGATCTGTCCCCACCAACCAGCAAGAAGGAATACAAACTTTCCTAGGCCCTGCGAGTTTTTGAAGATTGGGTATTCCAGAGTACAGATCAGATGTGACATGGAAGAATAATTTTAAGTGGGGTCCTGAACAAATTAAGTGCTTATGCAGTAGTAGCCCTTGGGGCAGTCAGGAGAGGAGAAGATGTTGACAATCTAGTGGATTGACCCTGGATGGACCCTGACCAAAGAGAATACAACATTCCACTCTCCCAAGAGGGCAGGTAAGAGAAAACATGGAGGAAGGCTGTGGGCATGGTGCTGTGACAGGAGCAGCTGTCCCTGCTTCCTGCTCTGCCTGTGGCACCTGCTGCTCTGGGGGTGTGCAGCTGCAGCAGGAAGCTGTGGGAAGAGATGCTGCTGCCATGGCCCAATGGCTCTGGGACCCCATGGCTGTGCCCCCAGCACCTGAGTGCCACCCACAGTGGGGCTTAAGGGGAAGGGCATTAGAAGGGAGGGAAAGCAGCACACAGAGATTTTGTGAGGGAAATAACAATTTATTTCCTTTTCCTTGAATAAAGGGTTTAAAGAGCCCTGCTAGAGCTGCCTGTGGGGCAGCCTCTGGCAGGCCTGGGGAGAGCTCTAGGGCTGGGCCCCCTGCGACGGCTGCCCTGGGCAGGGGGAAGCCTCTGATGTACCAGCCTTCTCCTCCTCATCAGAGCCTGTGGGGCTGCTGTCGGGAGTGCCTTGCTGGGAACTGCTGGAGCTGCAGGTGCTGTGGGAGCTGCTGCAGCTGTTGGAGCTGTTGCAGCTGTTGGAGCTGCAGCTGCAGCTGCAACTACAACTGCAGTTGCAGCTGCAGCTGTTTCTGCTGAAGCTGGAGCTCCTGAAGTTGCTGGAGCTGGATGTGCTGAAGCTGGAGGTCCTGGAATTGCTGGAGCTCAATCTGGAGCTGGTGGAAGTAGAGCTAGAGCTGGAGCTGGTGGAAGTGGAGGTGGAGCTGGAGCTGGAGCTGGGGCTGGAGCTGGGGCTGGAGCTGGAGCTGGAGCTGGAGCTGGCCACAGGGCCGTTGTTGTCATCCCTGACAGCACCAGCAGGCAGAAGCCTCTGGACCTCCTCACGGCACTGGCCCATGACGATGCTGATGACATCATGGACCAGTGGTGCCGTGTGCTCCTCGAGGAGAGGCTGCAGCACCTGGACCAGCATCTCAGCATCTGGCCCGTAGATGCAAAGGCCATGCAAGATGCTGCTCTCTATGGCGTTTACCACCCACCACCAGCCCTGGTATATTCCCTCCAGCCTCTCATGCAGCCAGGGCCGCACGGAGTCCAGGAGATGCTGTCGTTGACGGAAAATTTCTGCCCAGACCTCAGGCAGGACACTGTCCACAAACTCCAGCCTTGATCCTTCCTCCTCCTCTGCTGGAGACACTATCTCCTGTGGAGGAGGGGAAGGGGACACCACAGGAGGATGGGAGCTGTTCTCATCCAGGCTGCCGAGAGCTCTCCCTCCCTGTCTGCTGCCATCCAGCAGCTCCTCAGGGACTGTGATGGATGTCTCTAGATAGTCGTCTTCTCCATAATCAGAAAATCGGACAGTCACTATTGTTCTTCTGCAGAGCGGGCACACTGGATTTCTCTGTGTCCACCGCAGGATACAGCCCAGGCAAAACTGGTGGTGACAGGGCAGAGTAGAAGCCACGTCCTCACAAGTGTCCTGGCAGATGGCGCAGTTGCTGTTGCTCTCTGTGGACATTTTTGTGCTCTGCAGCAGGGTCGTGGAGAGATAAGGATCAGGGGCTGTTTGCCCTCACTGTGTCACCTCCTGCAGGAGGGAGAGGCCATGGGCACTGGCTGTCCTGGGGCAGGGAGGAAGAAGTGGCCAGGCCCCTGGAGAAGGCCACCCTCCCAGCTCCCTGAGTCCCATCACCCACCCCACAGCCACCCCAGAGGGACATTTTCCTTCACAGCTCACCCTCAGTGCTGCATCTGCAGTGCTTGGCTGCCTGAAGCAGGCAGGGCAGTGAAACAGGAGGGATGGCTCTGAGACTGGCACCAGGATCTGGCAGTAACAGCCACCACCCAGCACTAGAGCAGCCTGCCTTGATCCTCCACTCCACAATGTTGCTTGGGTGGACTTCAGGCTGGAGCCAGACTGGCCCAGGCTCTGCCAACTGAATATAGGCAGTGAGGGACACAATGTCATCATCCCTTCCTTCTGTGATGTCACAGTCCACTGCTCAGTGACATCAGCCTTCACTCACCAGTGACAGCAAATCAGGCATTTCACCTTCTGGTCAACCCAAGATAAGCAGGGAGGGAAGTCAGGTCACAACTTCCCTCATTGCTAAGGGATATCAAAGTCCCCAGGCTGGCAACATCAGCCTTCTCCACCCGGTGTTGTCACCGCAGGCCTTCCATCCCTGTTCATACATGGTGTTGGAGAAAAAAAAGAAATATAATTTCTTGTTTCCAACTTCTGCATTCCCAGGTTGCTCTCCCTTGGTCACCTGCATCATGTGTCTGTGGCCATGTGTCTCATCATGCTTTTAAAGCTCTCTCTGGCATACAGTGACAGGGCACAAGGGTATAATTCAAAGCTCTGCCAGGAGAGATTGTTATTGAAATTGGCCAAATAGAAACTTTCTAACATAGTTTTGAGTATTAGAAAGCAGGCAGTCTTTATTACACCATCCTGGTCACTCAGAAGATCACTCCTCTAACTCAGTGCCCTGAGTGTCAGGTGAACAGATCTTTTATCATACACACATACCCATTCATTAGCTATCCCTGCTTACTTGATGTACATCTATTACTTTATTTTACAAATCTGCACCCCTTATTGGAAGTCCTCATATGATTCTTTGGGGTCTATCTTCAATGCCCGGTGTCCTTTTTAGGTGGCTGTTTCTTACCCCCTGCTTTGGAGTAAGCACAATATCCTTTTTTGCACAATAACTTCTGCTTTGTCAGCCTTACAGAACTGAGCTGGCATCCTGCTTGTGTTTTGCATGAGTTCTGTCTGCCTAAGTTACATCCTTCATCCACTTCTCAAGGCTGTGCTGCTCTGTTCTATAGTTCTTATCAAGTATCCCCTTTTCTTGAGACAAAGTTCCTTATGGGAGTTCATTTCTTGCAGCGACATGTATTAGGCCTTCTAGAGCAGAGAAGGTCAGAGTCCGACTAGCTGAGGTTAAGGCCGACACCTCGCTGCATAGTCTGCCAGCACCCCTCGGCGTCGTAAGGCCTCGGGCTGTGCTGGCTGTGGACTGGAGCGCTGCTAAATGACGAGAAGGACACTTGCTGGGGGGGCTTACCAGGTTTATTGGAAAGCCCACAATGTATCAGTGAATGACCAAGAACAAAGGGTGCTTCAGGGTTATACAGGGAAGGAGTGGACCCGGGAGGGGTTTACAGAAGACCAATAGAGGGAGAAGAGGGGATGAGCTTAACACAAATGATATAGTGGAGAGCCCAATAGGTACCAGGTATGGGAGGGGCCCTGGGACCACAGCCAACCACAACCCCCAAAGAGGAGAAGCTTCTGGAATACTAGGTGGAGTGGGGGGGTGATTGACTTGGCCCAGGGAGGAGAAAAGGCATACATATAAGGGAAAAAGGGGAGGATGAATTATATAACCTAAAAGATTGACAACATAACTGGCAGGGCTGTGGCGGGAAAACTGAGGAGGGCAGAACCATTTTTCACAAAATGGGGGGGAGCAGATACATAAAATGGGGGAGGAATTAAATGAACTTAATGAACACACTACAATAATTTCTTAATACCTATAATTTCATTTTACAGCATAAGGCATTACAATGTCTATAGACTGATGTTTTAACCAGTCCAGCTGGGTAACCATGATGTAAGTTTGGTCCAGATTTCTTCAAATCCCAAGGAGATGTTGTCTTGAGCTAAGGGGCTTTGGCTCTATTGATTCTGGAATAATGTATCCAAGATTTTACTCTGTCAGTTTCAATGCAGTAAAATTGTCAACAGAACTTGCAAAGGTCCTACTTTAGCTGTAGCAGAGCAGTTTCCCCAGTCTTTCAAGTACACCCAAGCTCTTGTTTGGAACTTGTTCACTGGTTTGTCCAGTCCTCTTGGTCTGGAGATGGCCACTGCTTGCTGTAAGTACTGTAAAGTTTTGCTCAAGAGAAATGAGGTAATTATTCAAATTAACCTCTCCTTATATGTGTATGTTTCCTGAAATGTGTGGTACTTGGTAGGGTCAGCCATACAGCAGCTTATAGGGCCACATTTTACTGATGTCCCATGGCTGAATTCTAATTCAAAGCAGAGCTAGAGGTAAGGCTTAGACCCATGTCAAGGAGGTTTCCTAACATATTTTACCCAAGTTCAATTTGATTGCATAATTCATTCTCTCTATTTTGCCACTAGCTTGGGGCCTATAAGGAGTATGAAGATCCCAAGCTATTCCCAAGGCTTTCCTAACCTCTTGTACCCCCTCTGCAATAAAGTGGGAACCTCTATCTGATGAAATTCCCAAAGGTACCCCAAATCTATGTATTGTTTGATTCAACAGCATTTTGGCCACTTCCCTCGACTGGTTGGTCTTGACAACAGAAGTCTTCTGGTCATCCAGAAAAGGTATCCACCAGAATTAGGAGGGATTTATACCCCCATTTTATGGGATATGGAGTAAAATCCATCTGCCACTATTCCCGTGGCATATTAAATCACCAGATTTAATGCCTCTTAGCACTACATTGTGAGCTGTGTTAGGATTGTCTCTTTTACAAACTATTCATTTTTGGAGTCTTGATTGAACAATCTGAGCCATTTCAGACCCAATTATAGACTTTTGCAAATGTTTCAAAAGCTTTTCAGTACTCCAATGAGTGGCTTTGTGTTTGCAATCTGCTTTTTCTTGCAGGAGTGATTCTGGGACTACTCTTTGCCCAGTTGGGATAATTGCCTAGCCTTGTGGATCAAATCATGCTTCTACAGTTTCAATTAATTGACAGTCCCTAGCATTATACTCTGGTTTTTCTACTGGGAGAGGTATCTCTGGCAAGGGTATTCAAGATAAAACTTTGTTTTCTAACATGTCTTTTTCTGCAGCCTCATTGGCTAAATGTTTTCCCAATTCCAGTTTGGTCTTACCCACTTGGTGTGCTCTGCAATGCCTGATGGCAACTTCCTCTGGTTTCTGGATACTTTCAAGATTTGTCTTCCATTTTTGATCAATGTACCTTGGGATCTCAAAAGGTCCCTTTCTTTCAAGAAATCCCATGTGCACCTACCATACCAAAGGTATATTATGAATCAGTTCAAACTCCTTTTCCTCTACTCAATTCCAAAGCTTGATTGACTGTAATGAGTTCTACTTTCTGGGCTGAAACATCAGAGGGGAGTGCCCCTGATTGGATTACCTTGGGTTATGGAGTCACTGTGCATCCAGATATTTGGATAGGAGGGTTAAGGGCACGGTCCTGTGACAGACCAGCTGCTCCTGCTGCCTGCTCTGCCTTTGGCATCTGCTCTGCTGCAGGTGTGGCAGCTGTGGCAGGATTTCCTGTGGATCAGGTACAACTGCTGACATAGCCCTCAGACTCCAGGGGCCCATGGCTGTGCCCCCAGCACAGGGGTGTCACCCACAGGGGCACAAGGGGGTGGGAAAGGGCATTAGAAGGGAGAGAAACCAGTGTCTAAGGACTATTCGAGGAAAATAACAATTTATTTCCTTTCCTTGAATAAAGAGTTGCCAGAGCCCTGCTGGAGCTGCTGGTGGATTGGCCTCTTGCTGGGGCCCCTGCTCTTCCTGGGACACCACGTCCACTGTGCCTTCTGCCCTGGGCAGAGGGACCTGCCACTGTCACTAGCTGTTTCCACAGGTCATCCTGGTGCTGGTCCTGCCCTGCAGGGATAGGCACAGGGGGGCAGTGGCTGTGAAAGCCAGGGCAGGGACTTTAACATTGACTGCTCTCAGTGAGTGGTCTGGAAATGACAGACAAACCAAGGCTGTCAGTGTTTCTGTGGTTGTATTAATGAGAAGGGTACAGTGTGGGCTTGCGGTTCAATGGAGAGCAAAGAGGTGTCTGAATTAAATTGATTTAAGTTCTTTCTTTCATGGTGTTTTGTCTGTGAAAAGTCTGAAAATCAAGGACGTCTTTTTGGAATCTGGTGTCTGTGATCTTGATAGAAGCCAAGTACCCTTCAGAACCTTGAACTGACTAAGCGAATGCAGGAACTCTTTCAGCTTTTTTTAGAGGGAGGAAAATACCAGACCCAAATCTGTTTTCTGACTCCTCGGAAAATCTGACTTATCGAAAAAAGTCTAATTTGGAATGTACAGGTTTTCTGTTCATCATTCATTCAGATGCCTGTGGAGCCAGACCAGTAATGCTCTCTTTAATGATTTAACACCGCTGATTGACACCAAACAGCTTGAAATTCTGGCCTCAACTTTCAATGATATTTTGAATATGAGAATTTTCATTTCAGGGAGGAACAGAATGCATTTGCACAGTTCCATTATGGTTTTTTTTTTTACCACACAGATTCTCTCATTTTCTCTTCTTTAGCCTTAAGCATTAAAGTCAACTATCTGCTTTGGAAATGCAGCTCAAATGTAACTCTTTCTGCTATTTTGCTTAACTTTTATTTAGGAGCTGAAAATATTCAGTTGTAATTTGCTTTATAGAATTCTTTGTCACCGTGGGACTGGAAAAAGATGACAGGAATTTCTCCCATCATACATTTTAAAATATTTTAAAATGTTATTATAAAGACACTTTGGCAATATTTAATTGTTGCTTTCTGTGTAACTTATTAAATCTGTACTTTAAAACAAGTGTTACCTTGCAAGCTTTCAGTTCAATTACAGCAATTGCTTTTCAGCAGGCTGATTTTCCTGTAGAACTAGACAAGGAAAGTAACTTAGGAAATTGAGTTTTCCACATTGTTGTGCTGTAGGAATGGTATTCCACTAGTTTAGTGCTCACACTGATACACCTCAGACCATGTGCCACTCACTGACTTCCCCACCACTTTCCCTGTGGCAGGATGGAGAGAAGAGCATAAATAGATAAAGATCATGGGTTTAGATAAGAACAATTTACTGGAAACAGCAGTGAAAAAGGAACACAAATGGTAATAGCAACACTAAAAGGAGAGTGTATAAGAGGCAAATGAGTCACATATGATTCTTCACCACACAGAACTTGGCAAACCCCCTGACTTACAGCGCACCGGTGGAGGAAGAACAAACTCTTCCATTTCCCCCTGACACGTGGCAGGTGGTATCCAATTACCCCAAGACCCTGGCCATGCTCCTCCTGGCTGCTGCAAAGATTATCACACAGAAAAAAATGTAAACAGCAACAATTTCAACATGGGTTATAAATAATTCTTTAAGCCTTTAAAGGTCTGGTAGTCATGAGGGAAGCCAGTGCCACTAAGAGTGGGAACTTTTAGTCTTCTCTCATTCTCACATTTCTTTTTTTGATTGATGATATTCCAACTTGCTGGATATCAAATCAGTCTGGATTCTTGTAAAAAATCTAGCAGGGTTCAAGGCAGTATCTGTCTTTAGCACCATGTCTTTTGTTCCAGGAGTGCCACCTGTTACTTTAAGATTCTGCTCAGGGATAACCTGTGATCTCCTTTTAGCTCTACACCAGGCATAACCATGTGCAGCACATAAACTGTCACTGCTGGAATGGCCTTTTACCCTGCTGGAGCTGATTCAGCACAGTTGCTGCATTGCCTTTATCAGTTTGTTCCTTTTCTTGAGGGTTCTGCCAATTGCACTTGTGCCCATAAATTCTGTATTCTTTGTGTCCATCATGAGTGGTACATCCTTCTTCCCAAACCTTGCTGACCTGCCCTGTGTCTGGGGTCACTGAAGCCTGTCAGGCCCTGCACCTCCACAAGGCAATTCAGCCAAGAAGTCACCAAGGCCTTACCAAGGCCTGGCCATCACTTCCAGCTTGTTGGCTACTTCTTGTTTCATGGGAATCATCTCCCTTCTTGTTGATGAGCCTTGGAAGCCACAAAGGCCAAACATGCAAGAACACATTTTCCTAACAAGTATTTTGCATTTTTCAGATTTTCAGCAGGATCCGTGTGTGTGTGGGAGTGGGAGCAGCCGAGGCGGAGCGGGATGGCGGAGCTGCGGGCCTGGGCAGGATCCAGTGAGTTCCGCAGGCCCCAATCCGCACTGCATCCCGCAGGGCCCCCGCCAGCACTGCCATGCCTATCAGGGTGAGCCAGAGGTGCCAGGAGCAGCAGGTGAGGGGCAGGTGTGGGGCTCTGCAGGTTGGCAGCGGGCGGGGGCTTGGCCACGGTGTTGGTGTCAGGCACTGCTGAGCACTCGGGACCTGTTGGGCAGGGCTGGGGC
Organism: Melozone crissalis; assembly: GCF_028551555.1. Taxonomy (NCBI): domain Eukaryota; kingdom Metazoa; phylum Chordata; class Aves; order Passeriformes; family Passerellidae; genus Melozone; species Melozone crissalis. The sequence goes on along the minus strand of NW_026535783.1, from coordinate 11,142,190 downwards.
CCCTCTGGTGCTCCAAGGGCCCTTGGAGGCAGGTGCCCGGGGGGAAGCGACTCACAGGGATGGCACGGAGGAGGTGCCAGTGGAAGTCAGATATTCTCCATGTTGTGACACTCAGGAAATTCATGCTCTGGATGTGGCTTGTGGTCAAAATACATGGATTTCTCATGGTTCCAAGTTTGTACTGCATTCACGGAGCAGGCTGAGATAGAGAAAACTCTCTATGAGTATTTTCTACTATTAGCAGGATATATTACTATAGTTCTCGCTGTGATGCATATTGGAAAATTCCAGCCACATGTACACCATTTTCAAAGCTTATCCACTTTTTGATACATTTTTACCAAAGAAAGAATATAGTCCTCATTGGTTCTAAATTACAGTTCCATTAAGTAATATTCTATATTCTATTTGGTATTGATGTCTCCCTTCTCATGCTAAATAGTCCACATTTTTCAGTCTATTTTTCAAAGCTTTTTAGATTTTATCTCATCCAATTTTTCCTTCAGAATGAAGCGACTGAATGGCAGTAGTTACTTTTCTAAAAAAAATATGCTTATGTCAATAGACATGTTAGTGATTTTTCAGTTCCAATGGAATGCGTCACATGCTGTACAAAATGATTAATTCATCAAGGCATCCAAATTTTGTAATATCTGACTAACTAAGGGTAAACTAGTTCCTAAAACTTAGGATGAACTATTTTACATCTATGGAAATAATTGCATCTAGAGCTGAGGAAAAGAGAAAGCCTGTTACAGTTGAAATTCATCTTTTTGCAGTTGAAATTGTTCTTGGAGCTGACTCCAGGATGTGCTTCCTTAGGGCCAAATAAATCCCAGTGTCAGGTTCTGCCCCAACTTTCAGATTTTTTGTGAGCCTCTCTGGATTTTTAGTTTAGCACTGACCAGTTCAATTGTACTCAGGCACTGGAATTCAAGGGAAGCCTGTGCCTATAAATTCCAGCAATTGGGAAAGGATGACTTGCTACTCCAAGGCTCGGCTGCATTAGAGGCTGAGTGAGGGTGGCTCTCTCAGGGCACTTTCTTAGCTGGCTGTGTTCAGAGACAGAACTGTGTCAAAGCAGCTCTTTTTAGTGATATGACAGCAAACCTTTGTAAATACAGCTTTGGTTTAAAATGGAGGGCCTAGTTATTCAGTGGTAATGGAGAGTAGGCTGCTGATTTTACAGAAAAGTGCTTTTACATTTTAGCCAAATGCCAGCAAGGCATTACACAATGGAAGTCCAGAGAATTTCAAATCATGTAACCCACTTGGAGGTATGGCTGCCTTTCATATTTTGCTCAATGTCTGTAAGATTTTCCACTTTGTAATTCAATTCTGCATCATATTCATTGGAAAGAGGATCACTTGTGTTCCAGTATCTCAGCCTGGAGGTGATTTGCTCTCAAGTCAGCCTTGCAGTCTCTTGTCACAGAATCAGCCACTGGTTTGTTTTCCCCTGAGAAAGCCTGCCAGTTCTTCCTTGTTCCCACACTGCTTGATGGGTTGCAATTTGGAGCATGGAGGTCAAGGCTTAGACCATCTCATGCACCTAAATTCACAGTCTTCATAGCTAAGATTTTGGTTTTGGAGCACCTAGGCACTGTCAGTATCCATTAAATAAATTGGGAAATTGAAAGAAACTGCCCTTCAGGAAATCACAAATATTATTTCATAAAGTCTACATGGGCAAACCAGTCTTGATTAATTTTTTTGTCTTGGTCATTAATCAGTTTGGGAAAATTCTACGTTGGGTTCTTTTCAAGGAAATTGAAAGGAAGATATTGATGTCATCTTTCCCACAGATTCCAACACTCCCCTCAAAGCACAATGTGCTTAGGTGGTGCCATTTGTGTTAACCTGTTCTGAGTGCAGTTTCCCCAAGGAGCCTGGCTCCAGGCAGACACCAGGTGCACATTCCCCTTCCAGGCACTCAGTGGTGCTGCCTGCAGCAGGGAGCTGAGCCAGGCACAGCCAGCTGCCCTGAGCAAAACAGGCTCTGACCTGGCTGTGGCTGCAGTCACCTGCCTGCAGGGACATCCCTGCCCCTGCGAGTGCAGCTCTTGCTCTGCCTTAGCCTAGTGCAGAGCATTTTAAGGTAGCACCATGGTGGCTTTTGGAGAGGCAAAACTCAACTTCTGAATTTCTCATTGGGGATGTTCTGTCTCACATGTGAGTGATGATTTGTGTGATTCATGGTGGTGGTCTACATAGATCCTAAGGGAATATTCAACATTGAATAACTGGGGTATGAGGACTGGCAGTAGTGAACTATTTGTGAAACTTGGTGGCAATTTTGCTTTGGGCTGGCACAGAGAAATTCATGTGAGACAGGTCTGGTTGCTGGTAGGGTACAGGGTGCCTTTGCAATATGCTCCACACAGTATCAGTTAGGGACTGGGCTTTGTTACAGAATCAGACAATATGTGAGGTGGAAGTGATCCTCAAGGATATTCAAAATCAGCTCTGTCCCCAAGATATCCATCATCATTTTAAGCCAACTGTTTTGCCTTCTCTCAATTTCCCATTTGTGACTTCTTTTTCTCTTTTTTCCATCCTTTGGGAAAACCAGCAGATGTGAGAAGAGCCAAACCAAACGCTTCATTTCCTGCCCCTGAAGACAAGAGAACAAAGCTCATGAAGCCTGCAGAGACTGAACAGAATCCTTGCAGTGCTTTTTATCGGCAACCCTACAGGGACAGGGTGATTCATTTACTTGCTCTGAGGGCTTACAAGAAGCCAGAGTTGCTTGCTCGCTTGCAGAGAGATGGAGTCATGCAAAAGGACAAGGGCAGCCTTGCAAAGATCCTTCAGTAGGTGAGATGGTGGAGTTTTGCCAGCATTATTTCCACCACGCTATTCTTTTGTTCCTAATTGTCACTTGTTCCTGCACACTTTAAATTAGATACCTATGAACAAGTTAGCGAATGCTCCCTGTTAAGTTCTTTCATCAACTTCATGCAGAGGTCTCAAGCTGCAGGTCCATGTGACAAAAAGAAAGAAAACTTCAAAACTTTTGGGGCATTGTTGGTTTGCTAGAATGGCTGGCAATGTGTAACACTTTGTAATGTTTTTGCTGCTCATGCCTTATTCCATGATTTTTCCTTTCTGTGCACTGTTTAACTGCTTCATGGAGTAACTTCCCAGGGCTTCCTTGATTGTGTGAAATGGTTTGTGATGGCACTTAAAATTTCCTGGGAGAAGCTCCCGAGCAGAGGAGTTCAGGAACTGCAGAGGCCAGTATTTAATTTGAGCAGAGTTGGTGGCATCTCAATGGTACTTGGCTTCTGCTGGGATTTGTGGGGATTTCCTTCCAGGGTCTTCCAGACACATCCTCCATGATAAAGATGGTAGCCAAATTTTGAGCTGAGGGTACATTTGCTGTGATGTGAATTGAAGCTGCGACTTCCTTGGAACTCTTTTATTCAGTACCTTCTCCAGTGCTCCTCTCAATTCCACTGGTATTTCCTTATTATAGCCAACAACAGGAAGAACATGCACTGAAAGATGCAGTGGTTCTTTCCTGCCTTTTTCAATATTCCCTGTTTCCCATGGATGTTGCTGAACGATGCCAGCATTAATATATCAAGTAGAAACTTTTCCTCTTTATTTAGGAAATCAGTTTCTTGGAACCTAGTCAAGGGAGGAAAATCCAATACAGTTTCAGTTGATCCCACACTGACTTTTAAGAACTCATTCCCTGAACCTGGGAAGTTTGTTGCTGGGTTTGCTCAAGGCAGTGGCAGAGCTTTTTCACCCTGAAGACGTTCACAATATAATGAGAGCCGTGTCCTGCCATCCCAACTAAAGTAGCACATTTAGATTTCAAGTTGATTATAAATTTTCAAAGCTCAACTCCTTAGAAGGTAAAGGATGAAAACATTTTCTGCTTTTCCATTGCAGTATTTGAGGAGATTTCCCTGCAGTCAATGTGTTGTAGGAGGTGTGAACTGCCTCAGGGTCCAGGTTTGCATTCTTAAAGTTGTGTGTGAGCAGCCCTGCAGCCTGGAATGCCTTGCTCAGGCTTTTGTTGACATCAGAGCAAGTGGGAGTTTATTTTGCAGAAATCCCAGATTGGCACTGTGAGCTTGCTGAGATCTGGTACACACACACTTGCTTCCCTTCCAACAGAACCTGATTTCTGCTTCTAAGGAGTGAATCCCTGATTCTGGATATCTTTGTCACTTTTACATTTCTTTTTTAGTTGTGGGCAGATAGACATCAATACAGACATAAATTATAAATTATTATAATGTTTTTAAGGTAAAAAGTCAAAGTTATGAGAAGTGGTGGTGATGTGTTAGATGAGTTATTCAGTGTATTGCAGGGGTAAAACAGATGGGGACTTTTGCAATGGGCTTTTCTGTGGAACTCTAAGCAGATGTCAGGGGATAAAGTCTAAACCTAAACTTTAGATATCAGTGGTCTTGAGGTTTTACTACCATAATTTACGTTTTGTGTAGAATTTGTATTTTTCTTGAGTAGGATATGAACATTATTTCATTTCAAAGGAATACAGCAATGCCTGTGCATGGCCTTCTCATGGCAGAACTTTCCTGGAATGAACCCTGGCACAGCCACGTGAAGAGGGACCTGGGCCTGACCCCCTCTCCTTACACACTGTAGCTCTCAGTGTTGCTTTCAGGGGCACTCTTGCTAGATATGAATTCGGATACTTGGTTTTTCCAATTGTTCAAACATTAATATGGCTGAACACTCATGTGATAGAGGAATAATCAAGCTCTGTACAAAACCACAATAATTAGTTGAAACTGCGTTCTCACAAGCAGATGTTCAGGACCAATCATATTTCTGTAGTTTGCATGCAGCAAGCATAATAAAGATTTGTTTTCCTACATGTCTGCCTGTAGGTAGCCAAATGGAATGCAAAGGATAATTCCTTCAGTCTGAAGGAACATCTCTTTCACACCCTGCAGACTGATTGGCCTGGCTACACTGAAATAGACAGACAGAATTTGAAGTTAATCCTCTCTGGGTAAGTTCAGTCTTTCAAAGATAGGAAAATAAAACATCCCTGGTTAATGAAGCTGTGATTGTTAGAACATGGGGAGGTATCAGGGACCTGCCAGGATCCTGGCCCTGCACAGGACACCACAAGAATCACACCAGGTGCCCAAGAGTCTTGTCCCAACACTTCTTGAAGCCTCCTGCAGTGACCACTGGCCTGGGGAGCCTGTTGCAGTGCTCCAGCACCCTCTGGGCCATGAATGTTTTCCTGATATCCTGCCTAAAGCTCCCTCAACTCACCTTAAGGCTATCTCTTTGACTCCTGACACGGAAGGTCTGTTTTCCCTGCAAGGAACGAATTTTGACAGTTGATATTTAGGCTTTGTAACATAAAATATTGGACCATCTGTACAGAAAATCGACTCCATCTCAGAACACCACCAACACCAGCCAAGCGACATCTCCAGGGCCTTCTGAGAGAGATGCTCCAGCAAGACTTTTGCAGGTATTTTGTGCATTTGGAACATTCTAGACTGTATGGTAAATTTTAGCTTACTTGATGCTGTTGTAAAAGCTGTGATGGGAATGTGCAGGACCTTCCCTTTTGGGGAAGCCTTTGATGGAGCTCCTGAAGGGAATGTCTTTCTCCCAAAGAATTTTAGCTACAGACTTGAAGTAGGACTTTCTAAGTGCTCAGATGGGAAAGTGGGAATGAGATAGAGTCTATATTTACCTGCCGTACTTCTGGGTTTGAATGTCTTTTAGTGTAGAAACATGTCTTTTCAAGCTGGGTCAGTTCAGAAATGCTGCTTTTTCAGAATGGGAGCAAAAAATGATCCTGATCATTGGTGAATGAATGAATTATTTTGTTATTGTTGCAGAAACGGCCTCTGGCTGCTGAGTTTTCCAGTCCTATGATGAGCAAGAAGAGGAGAATTGGCCACCAGCCCAGTCATGTCCAGCCAGCAGCTGGTGGCCACTTTTCTTCCTTCCTTCTTCCTTCCACATCTCTTTTGCCTTTGGACATGTCTCCAAGTGCTGGCTCCATTTCCCCCTGCATCCATGTGGTGCAACCAACAGAGAAATTTCTGAGTTCCAGAGTCCCAGCACCTGCCAGGGAGCAGAAGAAGATCCCCAATTCAAACGGGGAGAAAAATGAACTGGGGAGGCTGAAGCAGTGGCACCGCTTGGATTTTGAGGAAGGTATTGATGTGCTGGTTTTCCTGACTCCTGTGTGGATAACTGTGGTGTAAAGATTTGGTTATTAGGAGAAGCTTCTGCACAAATTAAGGTGCAAGCATGACTTGCATGACGAAATGCAAACTACAGAGATAAAAAGAAATGAGAGAAGAGAGGCAAGGTGAGGGGAAAAGAGAGACATTAGGTGAGGAGATATCATCACCACATGGACTCTCTGTTGTCCAGCCTGTGTTTCTTCACCCATGGTCTGCTCAGTGATGGGTGTCCCCAGATCTCTCTGGAGGCCACCTTTATACTGTCCAAGATTGGAGTATCCACAGGGTGGTCACAGCTGTCCCCACATCTTGGGCTAGAAGCCATGCAAGCACTGATTTTTCTTACCCACAGTCTCTACAGTGGAGTTTTTTGTCTGGTGTCCTAATTCCAAACCTTCTCTTCTGTTAACCAAGGCTTCGTGCTTTTCTTCTCGCTAATTGTGCTTCTCTCCAAATCCTGTTGTGGTGACTTATCTTATGGGAAAATCCTTCTTTGTCAGTGTTCTGAAATAGTTAATTGTGTTTTTACACCTCATGAAAAGGGAGCTTTGAAAGCAGGCACTGGATACCCAAAGGCACTGCACTACATGACTGCTCAATCATTTTCATTGATGTATGGTCATGATAAATCAACTTCTTGTATTTCTTCTATTACATAAGATTTTGTCTCTTGGTTTAAAAGACAACAAGAGCAAAGCCCAGAACTTGTGCTGCTGGATCCTTGTTGAAAACTACAACAAAACTACAATTTCTAAACTCATTTTTAGAAATTCTTTCTTTACGTAGTGCAAAACCAATGAAGAACAATGAAATGTGAAATAGATTGCTGTTGGGAGAAACTGGTTAAAAGGAAGAGAAAGTGGACTGAGAGAGGACTTTTTCCATCAGCAGATTTTCAAGACTGCATGCTGAAGGCAGAAACCTGTCACACATTTATTGCAGACTCATTTACTGAAACATGTCGATCAAATCTCAGTGATTCCCTGGTTGTTCATTGAACTCAGCATTTTCATGGAAACTGTAAAAGCTAGAGACCTGGGCTGTGGTTTCCTGGAGTTCTACTTTGAACTGCGCTGGGAGTTTTCTCTCCGTCCCAGCTGCAGAATTTCATTCTTCAAAAGTCGTGGAAGTGGTGAAAACAACATAGAAAAGCTAAAGAGAAATGCATAAAGAACACTTGATTTCTGATGACAGGGACACAACAAGCAGGGCAGAGTTCAGTTGCTTTGTGGGTTGTCCTTTTGGAGGTTGAGCTTGAAAATGACAAGTTGGGTTCAGCCTGGAGGCAAGTTTGGAATGTGCAGATGCCTCTTGCAAGTGATGGTGTGCTTGTAGAGACAGGTGCTTTGAGATGGTCTTTCCACATTTCTTCTGGACATAGACACGGTACCTGCAAACCTTGGGATGCCTTTGGAAAGATCTCTGCTTAAATCTATAAACTCGTGAGCAGCTTTGTTCAGGAGCCAGTTCCCAAATTCTGCCCAGCTGGTGAAGGAAAAATCTGTTCCATGTTTCAAGTTGGGGCTTAGGCTGAAGTTTTCATGTGGACTGAGGCATGAGAGCAAACGCACTTTTGGAAATGAAATGCTCACAGTAAAGCTGTTCTTCCAAGTTGTATTGAACGTTCTGTGACTATTGTTATTTCTGTCCAGTTTTATTACCACTATTACACTTCTTTTTATACTTCTGCTGTACAACAAAAATCAGCCAATCAGCAAGTAAAATATCACACAACAGCTCTTTCCTTAAGAACTGAAGCTCAGGTAGCTTAATGATTGTCAAGAATGGCTGTGTTTTAACAACATTACTTTGTATAAACAATGGCAATGGAAACTCATAAGGAATACAAGTGATTGTGCGGGTATTTATGCTTGCCACAAGACATGAAATGGAAAACAGAGACACATTAGCAAGATCCTGAGTATTCCTTCCCATTTCAGCTGACTTTTCCTTATGGCAGCTCTTTTTATAATCATGGTAATTCTTCAACATTTTTTTCGCAAGAAGGCTGCAAGTTATGCTTCCCAAATGCCTTTGAAAAAGGCATTGCCAAATGCCTTTGCCAAGAGACAAAGGGCAATTTACAAGTGCAGAGCTGTTTCCAACCCCATCCTGCCACGTTAATGAGGAGCACTGGGTTTTGTCTGCAGGGTATTGGAGCCTTAGTGCTAGTAAGCCCTATAGAATGGAATTGGCTTTCCTGCTGACAAGAGTGCAGGCATTCATTGGAACTTTGGGCCTCTGGATTTGGCAGGGAAGTGGGGATAAAAACATGGTGTGAGAAGAACTTCAGCTTTCTTCTTTATTTCTTGTTAGAAACTCGATATTGATCTCTCTCAAGCTGTTGTCTTTTGTGAAGCTGCATCTGTTGCTGCATGACTTGAATGGCTGTGCAGATGCACCTCATGCCTTCAAATAAGAAAAGCTGAGCTGGGGCTAACACCGTGGGAATTCACAATCTGCAGAACACTGTGGCCATTCGCTTGTTCTAAACCCCAGTACTGTATAGTGTAGAGGTCGTGTTTGCTGTATTATAGTATAAATTTTGTTGCTTCTTCTTAGTAATTTGATGTGTGAAGAACATTCTGAAGGACTTTTCAAGACTGTCCCATGGGGACCTTTTAGCCTTTTAATGATCTCCTGATGAAGAGTGTCAAAATTGTGCTTTCCTGCAGGAGCACGAAAAGAGACTTCCATTGCCTCCACATGCTCTGCAACAAGCGACAAACCAGACTACCTGAGGTGAGCAAAGCAGCAATTAAAGCTTGCTACTCGCAATGGGGTGCAGTGTCAGGCTCTTTCCTGTGCTGAAAGGATGAGTTTGATCAGGTTTAGTTGGGTCTGGAAGGCTCAGAGCAGAGATGAACACCGAGGTGGGTTAGGCCCGGACGGGCCTTCCCTTCCTGTAGTGCAGTTGCACAGGCTCAGCTGCAGCAGTGCTGCTGCATCCCCTCATCGAATTTGCAGTGCAGGAGAAGAGGGAGAAGTGTGTCTGTGTGTGTCTTTGTGGTATAAAAGTCTGGAACTTGCTGCCAGCTTGTGCGAGAGCAGGGATGTTGGCAAGGGCAGTCAGGCCTCCTGCAGCTCTGGGCCTCTGGGGCAGCTGCGGCCTTTGGAGCAGGCACGGCAGGGCCCTGGCTCACATTGCTCCGGTGCCTCCCAAAATGTTGCAAGGCATCTGTAGTTTTCTTTTCAAAATTATCCTACATAGTCAGGTGTATCTGGCATGGGATGCATCCTTGGCACAAGTTGTTTTCAGTCCTTGTTAAAAATTTACTACTTTTAATATCAGTCTCTGGATGGTTTGAAGTACTTACTCCAATGTTGAGGGAGTTTTTCTTGTTCAAAAGGAGGAAGATCTTAAGGCCTAGAGGAGCAGAAGCATTGGTTTGAGAGTGTTGGGAAGTTGCATCTATTGTTCTCATTGCCTCTTCATTTGGATGTGTATCATAAGCTTGATAAACCTCACGACTTGTGATTCGTGGGAGAAGGGAATTTATAGTATTTGACTCCCATCAGTGGCTTTAATCATTAATGAATTTTGCCCTCTTTAGGGGCAGATGTGCTTTGGGTAGTGGGTGTAGTTTTAGGCTGATCTAGAGATTGTTTTTGTGGCTGTATTACAAATGCCTCAGTTCCATGATCAGTGATGTAACTGCTGTCCGCTTAAAGAATCAAATATTATAATTAACTTTGCTTTGCTGTTGGACAGAAAAGAATGAGGCTCAAAAGTTTAATTCTGTGTACTCAACTCCATAGATGCCGTCCCTGACAAATATATTTTAGAGATGTATCGTCACAAGTAAATGTAACTACATTAATCTTTTTTTACAGATGAAGAGATTATAATTTAGTAATATATCTCGTCTTCGTGAAGCTTCTGTATTTGTTTGTCATTTGACATTTGAAATTAAAGCATATGTTTTCTAACCATGCTCCACTTCCTAATGAAGAAAACCTCAACAGCGTAAAATATTCATAATTAAGTGTCATAGAAATGTGACAGAATCCTAGAGTTACCTGATTACATTCTCTTCATGCACATGAGCTTGAAAGTAGAAACTGTTGGTCCCAGAGCAACTGTCTCAAAGCTTGGGTGTCTGTGTTTGGCATTACCCTGTGCTTGGTGTAAAATTACACACGTGTTTTAAGGACTAGAAACATACTGAAATGTTCTCTTAGAGTTCACTCATAGAAAAATGGCCTCATTTTTTCCCTTAGAAAATATGTAGCCATCGTCTCCTTGGAGCAACGCCAGCACTACAAGGATGACTTCAATGCAGAGTATGAGGAATACAGGAATTTACATTCTCAAATTGACAAGACCACACAGAAGTTCAAACAGTTTCAGGAGCAATGGAAGTCTCTGACTCCAGGCTCTAAACCCTATCAGATAAAGAAGGACAAAACCATGAAGACTGTGCTTCATCATCACAGCAGTGTTCTGGATTCCCTGGAGCTGCTCAGTGAAATAAAGGGAACCTGAGAATTGGCATATATGGTCGGACATTGCTTGGGCTGGGTCTGATTTTTTCAAGACCCTGCCCAAAAGCCCCTGTTTGAACTGTCTACGAAGGAACAGTAAGGGGAGAGGTGTCCCAAGCAGAGTCTTAGAGCATGGGCTCCTTCTGTTGCCTGTTGAGAGGCTTAACTGAAGATCTTGGGTGATGCTGGGAGATGGAGATTTGTTTTTGCAAATCTCCCAGAAGAGTGGTGGCTGATGGTGAAGAAAATGTCTAGAGTCAGACTGAGTGAGCTTTTAGTGTTTTACCAAAATTTGCATTTCATGGTGGCAACGAAACATTTTTTTTTTCTTGTAGATGCTGCATCATAGAATCCGAGCAGATTATCAGCAGTTACAACAGGTATGTGCGACACCAGAGCTGCAGGGCCACAATAACTGCTGACTGTGCCTCAAGGGTTTTCTAATGTAAAGGACATTAGACTCTAGACTCTGCAGAAATGTTTGCATGCCCTAATTTTTCTTTCTCCTTCACAGGGTAGCCTCAGCTACTCTGAAATGAAGAGCAGGTGCCTGTACCTCCACAAAAAGCTGGCCCATATTCAGAGCCGCATTTCTGAATTTGACCAGCTGTAAGTGGAGTACTGGCACCAAGACATCAGCTTCGGCCTCGTTGAATCTGCAGACCCTGGATTTTTTATTTCAACTAGAAGATTAGGTTTTAGGATTTTTTAAATTAGTATTGTATAGTAGGTTCTTTAACACTGAGCCGCAGATCATTTCTTTAAAGTGTAGGATTAGTTCAAAGAAGTTTAGTAAGTTTAAGAAGTTGAAAGATGATAGTGTTGAATGTTAACAATAAAGAAATCTCAGTATTGGTAAGTCCTTCTCTCATTGTTGCTTCTATGATATGTGGAGTGGATTTCTTCTAGTCAATTCTGCTCTTCAAGTCTTAAGTTTGTCCACCGAAATAAATTTATTAGTCAAGAGTGGAAGCCCACTACCTGTACTATGAAGTTGTGCACTGCAGCGATGACCGTGGCCTGAGACCCGATAACCCGGCTAGCAGAGAGGGCGGCCAACAGCCACACTGCAGCAGGGGTGTCAGTCCCGGTGGCAGGGCCCCAGGACTGGCAGCTTCAGGCACCCCTTGGCGGTAGAAGCCTTGGGCTGTGCCTGCAGGACAAGGTCTCGGTAATAACTGCGAAGCAGGGCGGAGCGAAATGAGAGCCGGACACTTCCTGGGGTCAAACGGGTTTAACGTCCCAGGGGAAAACCAGCAGGGAGTGACTAACTGGGAACGACCAGCAAGAAGTGACCAAGACAAGGGGCAGAACATGAGACTTTAAAGGGAGGTGGTAACTGGGGGTGGGATTTACAGAAAACCAATCAGGGAGAAACAGGGGATGAGCTTAACATAATAGACTGTAAGGGAGAACCAATTGATACATTGTAAAGGAGGGGCCCCGGGACCTCAGCCAATCACTACTCCCACCGAGAGGAACATTCTGGAAGACTGGGAGTGGTGGGGAGTGATTGACTGGGCCCAGGGAGGAGAGAAAACTATACATATTTGGGGATATGGGGCGGGAAAATTACATAACATAGGGGGAACCATAGCAACTAAATGATAGACAGAAACTAGGGTGGGGAAAACTGGGAAGACAGAACCATCATAACAAATGGGGGAGAAACGGAACAAACCAACACACCACAACAGTGCACATTTTAGGAATAGATTTTGGCCGATGGAAATTCCTTAAAAGTTTTGGCGTGTTATTTGACTTTTCTTGTTATTGCAAACTCTTTGCCCAAGTGGTCAAAGGCATTGAAGTTTGGACAACCCTGTCCGCATATCACTTTGGTTTGGAGCGTTACAGAGGAGTGCGCGTGGGCTGCTCTCAGCTGTCATCTGAAGCAGCTCTCAGAGCAGATTTTGAATCATGGCCTCCCCTTGTCAGTGATCCAAGGAATATCCAGATCTTTGCAAGAGTTTTGTAAAACACGTGGATAAGTGTTGGAGGCAAGGTACTTCAAACAGTTTTAAAGAGAAATGAGGTTCAAGTGTCCCTATAGAAATGTTGTCCATTTCATTGAATATTTTAAACTACTCTGTCTGAACCAGCCTTTCTAGATAGACAGATGCTGATTCCTGCACAGACCTATGGGGACTTGGAATGAAGTCCTTTTCCTAAGTTTCCTTTCATTTATTTATTACTGAAATGGTAGACCTGTTAGGAGCAAAGCCATAACCTCTTTTGGGGAGGATTATGAAATTGACTGTAGCAGGATAACATTTGGGAACACTCAGTAGGGCTCTGAATGCCTCTTTTTTCCTTGGAGAGCATTCTACAAGTTCTCAAATGTCTCCATGCAATGATGTTGAGCCCCCATAACTGAGCGTTCTTGAAGTGTTTTTTGATTGAACACCTGAGCCATCGTCGCCCTTCTGTTCTCCTTCAAGTGAAGTTCAACACAATGTCAACTCTGAAATTGTGAAATTTGAGTCTGTTATTGGCTGGGTCAGGGGTTGCTCCTTCAGCTCTGCAGTGCAGCAGCCCCAGGAACGCTGCCCTGGGGGGCATGGGGTGAATTGTGCTGAGGAGCCTCCCCTTGGCCTGGTGGCTGCTGCTGGTTGACAGAGCGTGCAAGAGTTCTGCTGTTGAGGGTGGGCTGAGAGTGAGGATTTTTCATAGTTACCCCTTCATGATTCATCTTTCCGTTTATGACATTTCTTCTAATTCTACACATCATACAAAAGTTATGTTTCCAAGCTTTAACACATGAAATCTTCATTTTATTGGCTGACTCTGTTTTCCCCTCCAGTTCCTTGTGTGTTGGGGCAGGCTTCCCTTCCGGGCAGGTGTATGAACACACTGGTCCCATCCCCTTTTATTGCTGCAAGAGTGCTTAGGAACACTTGAAATGGTCCTTTGCACTTTAAGTGTCTTGTTGCTGTGCGTTCTGACACAGACACAGTCCCCAGGTTGATGAGGATGTACCTGAGCATCCAAAGTCATCAGGAATGGTCATACCTGAAATTTCTGCAGAGATGAGAGCACTTTTCACAAAGATTGTAAAAAGGGACTTAAGGTATCATTTCCTATCATATGACTTCCTCTTGAAGGGATAGGATATCCCTTGGATACAAGGTTTAGTTGTTTTTTAAGGCGTATGCTCTTTTCCCCTGGCTTCTATTGCAAGCCGCAGGTTTATGTACAAAATCATGAATGGGATGGGACTGCTGAGGAATGCACCTTGAGCTGTTTATTTTCCAGTCTCACTTCATGGCTATGACAATGGGAAGATGCCAGCAGCTGACATCCTCAGCAGCAGAGAAAGAATTCAGTTTTACAACTCAAGTTTTTTCACCAATCGCAAAAGCAGAAGCATATTGACAGTAGTTCTATCCATCCACTCGAGCACACATACATTTGGTTACAGCAATGCTTGCTTATTTCAAATACAATAACTGCTTGCAAGCCTTGTGAGTGCAGCAGCCAGGAGATCAGATATGAACAGATATGGACATGGTCTTGAAGATAAAAACAAGACTTTTTAAGAAGGAAAATGAGATTTGCATGGTAATATTCAAGCCATTTTCAATGCCATGCTTTTATTCCTTCTCCCTGTAATGCCTAGACAAGGGTTTTATGGGTGCCAGCTGACTGAAATAAGGAGTAAGATTGTGTATGGGGAAAATGAAAGTCAAATGATCATAAACTGAGCATGAAACAGTTTTCCAGATGCATCAGTAATTTCAATGGCATCTGCAGTCAAATCAGCACAAATGTCAGCAAACTGTAATTGTGTTCATGGTCCTCCCTGGCCTTTCCAGGTCAGCTCCTCCTGCAGAGCACTTGGTGGCCTGGGCATGCTGCTGGCTTGTTTCCATTGAGGAGACTGGGATGAGGAAAGGCCAGGGCATTTTGTCAAAGAGATGATATTTGAGTGACCGTGTCCATGCTGGAAGCCTCACAGACTGACGGGCCCACAACAGGATGGCTCAGAGCTGGCAGGGCTGCACCTTGTTGCCCTGGTTAGAGGTGTTGAGCTGCTCCTTTGCCTCAGAGAGAGCCAAGTACAGCACTTTGGTGCAGAAACACTTCATTAGCCCTGGTTTGCACAGCTGCAGCTACTGGGGTTGGTGGGGTGCCCCTTTCTGGACTTGGAAATGAGCAGAGCCAGTGATGGGACAGGGCGGGGCATTCCCTACCTGTGCCCATTGTGAAATCCCTCTGCCCCCACTGTGTCACGTCCCGCTCCTCAGTGACATCCCGGCCAGCCTGGCACATGGAACTCCCCGTTTCCAAGGACACATGGCCATTGTCACCGGCACAGGGCAGGAGCGCTCAGAGCCTTCAGCGGCTGCAGCAAGAGCAGGGGTGTCAGAGCCACAGCGAGTGTTGTTCCACCTTGGCTGGTTACAGCAGCCGTCGTTCAAGAGCCCGATCCACCCACTGAGTGGAGGCAATTATTTACAGTTCTGTGCAGACAGGGCTGGTAAGAGACAAATTCACAATGGCAGAAGCACAAGAACGCAGAGTGTTTGAGTATTTATACATTTGAGCAAAGAAAGGAATTAGTGTTCGTTAACTGCAAGTTCCCTAGTTGTCTTCAAAAGGAGTGTTCTGTCTGCTGCTGGGTAATGATCCTCTCACTTCTCATGCTCATTAGTCTGCATGCTGAGTTTCTCCCTTCTTCTTAGTGAGAGATTTCTTGAGTGGGCGGCCATGGTCTGCCCCTGCTGGAATGGCCTTTTACCCTGGTGGAGCTGATTCAGTAGAGTTGATGCATAGGATTTATCAGTTTGTTCCTTTTTTGGGGGGTTTGTCCAAATGGGCTTGTGGCCAAAAATTCGGTATTCTTTGTATCCACAGTCAGTGTCTCATCCTTCTTCCCAAACCTTGCTGACCCGCCCTGTGTCTGAGGCCACTGAAACCTGTCAGGCCCTGCACCTCCACAAGGCAATTCAGCCAAGAAGTCACCTGCCTTTCCAAGGCCTGGCCATCACTTCCAGCTTGTTGGCTACTTCTTGTTTCATGGGAATCATCTCCCTTCTTGTTGATGAGCCTTGAAAGGCCAAACATGCAAGAACACATTTTCCTAAAAAGTATTTTGCATTTTGTAGACCTCTCAGCAAGACCAGTGTGTGTAGGGGAGCGGGAACAGCCGAGGCAGAGCGGGATGGCGGAGCTGCGGGCCTGGGCAGGATCCAGTGAGTTCCGCAGGGCCCCAATACGCACTGCATCCCGCAGGGCCCCCACCAGCACTGCCATGCCTGTCAGGGTGAGCCAGAGGTGCCAGGAGCAGCAGGTGAGGGGCAGGTGTGGGGCTCTGCAGGTTGGCAGCGGGCAGGGGCTTGGCCATGGTGTTGGTGTCAGGTGCTGCTGAGCCCGCGGGACCTTTTGGGCAGGGCTGGGGCCCCTCTGGTGCTCCAAGGGCCCTTGGAGGCAGCTGCCTGGGGGGAAGCGACTCACAGGGATGGCACGGAGGAGGTGTCTGTGTAAGTGGGAGGTTCTCTGATGGAAGTGGCCCTCAGGGATGCCAGAGAGGAGGTGCCAGTGGAAGTCAGATATTCTGCATGCTCAGACACTCATGCTCTGGGCATGGCTCATGGCCAAAATGCATGGATTTCTCATAGTTTCAAGTTTGTACTGCACTCACAGAACATATCAGCATAAAGGAAACTCTCTAAGAGTATTTTCTACTATTGGAAGGACCTGTTACTCTAGTTCTTGCTGTTATGCATAGTAGAGAACTCCAGCCACATGCACATCATTTTCAAAACTTTTCCACCTATTGATACATTTTTACCAAAGAAAGAAATTAATCCTCATTGGTTCTAAATTACAGTTCCTTTAAATACTATTTACCTTCTATTTGGGATTGATGTGTCTCTTCTCATGCTAAAAATTAGTCCACATTTTTCAGTCCATTTATCATAGCCATTTAGATTTTATCTCAGCCAATTTTGCCTCCAGAATGAAGCAGCTGGGTGGCAGTAATTTGTTTTGTTAAAAAATGTACTTAGGTTGATTAACATTTGAGTGATTTTTGAGTTCCAATGGAATCTGACATATTCTTTACTAAATGATGAATTCAGCCAAGCAACCCAAATTTCATTACATCTCACAAAATGTTTCCATTTCACATCCAGGAAAATAATTATTTCTAGAGCTGAGGAAAAGAGAAAGGGTTTCCATGTGTGTTTAGAGTTTAAATTCAGATTGTGCAGATGAAATTGTTCTCAGAGCTGACCCTGTGATGTGATTCCATACTGCCAAATGAATCCTGGGGAATGAATGAATCCCTGGTCCTGCCCTGAATTCTTGATTATTTTGTGAACCACTCTCACCAGGGTTGTTCTTTGTTCGTTGAGTCAAGCCAGTCAGGTCTATTGTACTCAGGCACTTGATCTCAAGGGAAGCCTGTGCCTAGAAATTCTAGCAATTGGGAAAGGATGACTTGCTACTCCAAGGCTTGGCTGCATTAGAGGCTGAGTGAGGGTGGCTCTCTCAGGGCACTTTTGTAGCCGGCTGCTTTCAGAGGGAGAGCTGTGTCAAAGCAGCCCTTTTTGGTGATGTGACAGCAAACCTTTGCAAATATAGCTCTTGTTTAAAATGGAGGGCCAAGTTAATCAGCAGAAATGGAGAGTAGGCTGAAATTTTGCAGAATATTTTTTTTGCTTTTTAGCCAAATGCTGGTGAGGCATGGAAAAATGAAAGTGTACAGGTTGTCAAATTGTATAACCCACTTGGAGGTAAGGTTGCCTTTCATATTTTGCTCAATGTCTGTAAGATTTTCAACTTGGTAATTCATTTTTGCAGCATACTCTTGAGACAGGGGATCTCTTGTATACAGAGCTCTCAGCTGGAGTTTGTTTTCCCTCAGGTCAGCCTTGCAGTCTCTTGCCACTGCATTTAGACACTGGTTTGTTTTCCCCTGAGAAAGCCTGCCAGTCCTTCCTTGTTCCCATACTGCTTGATGGCCTGGAATTTGGAGAATGGAGGTCATGCTTTGGATCAAATTATGCGCTTAAATTCACAGACTTGGTAGCTAAGGCTTTGGTTCTGGAGTACCTAGGCTCTGCCATAATCCATTGCAAATAATGGGAAATTGAAAAAAATGATCTTGAGGAAGTCGCACAGAGACTTTCATAAAGTCAATATGGAAAACCACGCTTGATTTAATTATTTGTCTTGGTCATTAATAAGTGCGCCAAAATTCTACATTGGGATATTTACAAGGAAATTGAAAGGAAGATATTGATGTCATCTTCCCCACAGATTCCAACACTCCCCTCAAAGCACAATGTACTTAGGTGGTGCCATTTGTGTTAACCTGTTCTGAGTGCAGTTTCCCCAAGGAGCCTGGCTCCAGGCAGACACCAGGTGCACATTCCCCTTCCAGGCACTCAGTGGTGCTGCCTGCAGCAGGGAGCTGAGCCAGGCACAGCCAGCTGCCCTGAGCAAAACAGGCTCTGACCTGGCTGTGGCTGCAGTCACCTGCCTGCAGGGACATCCCTGCCCCTGCGAGTGCAGCTCTTGCTCTGCCTTAGCCTAGTGCAGAGCATTTTAAGGCAGCACCATGGTGGCTTCTGGAGAGGCAAAACTCAACTTCTGAATTTCTCATTGGGGATGTTCTGTTTCATATGTGATTGATGATTTGTGAGATTCTTGCTGGTGGTCTACATAGATCCTAAGGGAATATTAAACATTGAATATCTAGGGTCTGAGGTCTGGCAGTAGTGAGCTAGTTGTTGAACTTGGTGGCAATTTTGCTTTGGGCTGGCACAGAGAAACTCAAATGAGACAGGTCTGGTTGCTGGTAGGGTACAGGGTGCCTTTGCAACATGCTCCATACAGTACCAGTTAGAGACTGGGCTTTGTCACAGAATCAGAGAATATGTGATTTCAAAGGGATCTACAAGGATCGGCAAGTACAGCTCTGTCCCCAAGAATCCCACCAGGTGCCTCTGGACCTTGTCCAAATACTTCCTGAGCTCTGCTGGACTTGGTGTCATGAGCCCACATAGTTGTGGGGAGCCTTTCCCAATGCCTGACCACCCTCTGGGTGAAGAACTCTTATCTAATGTTCATCTTCATGTTTGGGTATGGTTTCAGGTAATTTTTGCTTGAAGTCATTAGGAGTCTGATTTTAGCAGGTGTTTTGCTTGAATGCTGTGGGAAGTTTCTGTATCGACATTGGATTGATCTTCTCAAAACATTAGTAGTGCGTTCCCTCTAAAACTGCCACCTTTACATTGTTCTAACTAACTGAAATGTGGGATGTTTGTGCAATTAGGTTTGCAGGCAAATATCAGAGAGGCGTGGTCCAAGGAACAGCAAGTGGAGAAAGGCATTAAAAGTTGGACCTACATTGACAGATTGAAGGAGCGTGTAAAGAAAGGTCAGTCTCTGTGTGTGGGACGGAAGAGACAAAGCTCCTGGGTTTCTCCCCAGTACTCATGAAGTCTCCATCAGGCATCAAGCACGAGTCCCTGGTTTCAGAACAGTGCCTGGTGTGCCATATCCCCTGCCTCGACCTGCTGGCCAGGCTTTCCCTGATGCAGCCCAGGACACGGTTGCCTTTCTGGGCTGCCAGCACATGTTGCCAGCTCATGCCCAGCCTCTCATCCAGCAGCACCTCCAACTCCTCCCCACCTTCATCCCCAGTGTGCCTAGGTGCCAGAGCCTGTCCCAGCCCCAAAGATGCAGCACTTTGCTCTTGCCCTGGTTGAACCTGATGAGCTTCCCAGGTCCCTACTCGCCAAGGTTCTCCATGTCCCTCTGGATGGCATTCCAGGTCTCTGGTGTTGGCAAATTTAGCAAGGGTGCATTTAATCCCATTATCCATTTCATTCTTGACATAGCCAATGCTTGGGCTTACAAACTGGGGAAATCATGTCAAATCACCATGCATAAAAGTAATTTTTCAATTATAATACCCTTCCTTTACCAGATATTTTTAATGACTGTTTCTTCCTAAGGCTTTACTTTTTGAATCCTTACTGATCTATAAATGGTGAACAAATAGAGTTTCAACAATCTCGGTACATCCTTTTAAATCAAAATCCTTGCCTTCTCCCAGCCCCCCCATTTGACAATTCTTTTTCTGTTTTTCCTTTACTGAAGTGAAAATTCCTGAGCTCAGGAGAGCCCCACACTGTTCTCCAGATCTTGTGCCTGCGAGGAAGAGAACGATGCCCACCAACCCTGCCAAATTCTTCCAGAGACCTTTCAGGATGGTTTCTCAACATCCCATCAGAGACAGGGTGATTCATTTACTGGCTCTGAAGAATTACAAGAAGGCAGAGCTGCTTTTCCACTTAAAGAGAGAGGGAATTGTGGAAAAGGACAAGGAATCTCTTGGAGAGATCCTTCAAGAGGTGAGATCCTGGAGCTGTTGCTGGCAATGCTAACTCGTAGCTGTCTTACTTCAGGGTTTCAATCAGAAACTAATGAGAGGCTTAGGAAATGCTCCTTGTTTACATTTTTCCATCAGCTTTAACCAGTTTCCCCCCTACAGCAAGTCCATGTGAGGAAAGAAAGAAATCTTCCAAACTTTGGAGGCATTGTTGTTGTTTTTCTAGAATGGCTGGCAATGATAAATTCTTTGTAATGTTGTTGCTTCTCATGCCTTATTTTAATCCTCTCTCTTCTCCTGGCACTGTTTAACTGCTTCATGGAGTAACTTCACAGGGTGAAACTCTCAACTGGGTGAAACACTTAGCTGAGGTCCTTAAAATATCCAGGGACAGGTTTCAGAGGAGAGAATTTTGGTAGCTGCAGGGGGCAGTATTTCACTTGAATGGAGCTGGTGGCCTCTCAATGGTACCTGGATTCAGCTGGGGTCTGTGGGGATTGCCTTCCAGGGAAGGGTGTTCCAGGCAAATCCTCCATGAGAGAGGTGGTGGCCCAGCTTTGAGCACAGGGCTTCTTTGCAGTCATGTGCATCAAGTCTTCAACTTGCATGGCACCTATTATAATTCAGTGACTTTTCCAGCTGCCATTTTACTTCCACACGTATTTCTTTATCATTCATACAATTCACATTGATTGAAGGATGCAGTGGCTGTTTCCTTCCTTTTTTCAATACCCCCTATTGATGTAGGCTGTTGCTGAATTATGCAAGCATTTAGTATCATCTCAAGTAGCAATATTTCCTTTTTAGATATGACAGAAGGGATTCTAGGATTTCAAAGCTCAGCTCCTTCGAGGGTTAGAGGTGAAAAAAAAATTTACCTTTCCCTTTCTTCTTGTCAATATTTAGGGAGATTTTGAAGGAGTAGTTTCTTGTTAGCAGTGTGAACTGCCTCAAGGTACTGGTTTGCATTCTGAAAGGCCTGTGTGAACAGTACTTCATCCTGAAGACTGTTATTCAGTTTTTCCTGAACTTCATAGGGAGGTGGTGTTGGTTTTGGGTATAGATGAAAAACCAATTGGTTGAACTTGCTGAGCTCTTACACTCACAGCCTTCCTTCCCTTTCAACACAGCCTTAGCTCTGCTTTTAAGAAGCAACTTCCTGATTCTCGCTATCTTGGTTCCTTTTAAACTGTTGACGTGTAGCTGTAGGCAGATTATCTCATACAAGTGTTCCATAGAAAGCTGTAGTTTCCTCTGAGAGGCACTTGAGAAAGAAAAGCAGTTCTGTTTGCAGAGACAAATGCCAGCATCCTGTGGTGCTTCATGGGATGGTGAAAACATTGCCCAGGCTGTGCTCTGCCCTGGCAATGCAACTGGGTGAAACAAGAGGGCAGCCGGTGTCCTCCTGAGGATGGAAAAATGGATTTGCCCATGGAGATGACCTTCTTCATGTCCTACTCAAACGAAAAGGAAACAGAAAGGAAAAACCTGGTCTCTCCATATATTTCAAGTGGTGAAGACTGAGAGTTTTGGCATAGTGTACTTTGACTCTCAAAGGTGTGTTAAAGACTGAAACCCTGGATCCCTGGTGCAGGGAGAGGTTTTCTGAGTGTCCATTTCCTCCATGCTTGCTGCAGTTGGGCATTTAATTACATCCAAATTTCTACAGCCCAAATGGACAAGACCTGTTTAATCTTGTTTCCTCTTCCATGTCACTGCTTTGTTCTTCACATTGAACAAAAGTCCTGGGAAACTGCTGCATGATTTTCTTTTCAGCTGTGCTTTAGCTTTGTAGTACCAGTTTTACATCTGTAGTCTGATTTCAGGTGTAATGAACATGTATGTTTGAAATGTCTGTCCTTATGTAGCCAACCTGGATGCAAATGAAAATTCTTTCAGCCTGAAGGAACATTTCTATAGAGACATTGAGGAAGAATGGCTTGGCTACAGTGAAAGGGAAAGACAGACATCGGAGGTGACCCTTTCTCAGTAAGTTCAGTCAGGACAACAAGCATTTCAGAAAACCCTCTGGGAAATGAAGGTCTGTTTTCCCTGTAAAGAAAGAGCCATGACTGTTGATATTTTTGCTTTGTAACCTGAAATGTTGGGCCATGCTTACAGGAAACTAGCTGCATCCCAGAATTCTACCAGCACCAGCCTGTCCCTATCTATGGGACCTTCTGAAAGAGATACTCCACCCAGAACTTCTCAGGTATTTGGTGAATTTTTTGAATACTCTCTACGATGTCTGATGTTTTATCCCACTTGCTCTTGATGTCCAAGCTGTGATGTGAAGGTGTAGTGTTGTCTTTATATCATATGAACCTGGAGCATGTGCTTCTAATGGCATTCCTGTATGCTTTTCAAGATGGTTGCAATGTCAAAGCTTGCAGGATTTCTGTCAGCAGGCTGGCACGGAGCCGTGTCTGGCACTTCTGCTCTGGGCTGCTGATGTGCATGGATGGGAGGAGTGTGTGCTTGGTAGGGAAGAGGTTGTGATCCAGGGGTTCCTCTGGAGAACAGCAGGAATGAGACCTGCAGCCAGCCTGGGGCTTCTCTTTGTTGTTCTCATCTCTGCTCTGCACATGCTGTGACCGGCACCGCACTGGTGGCTTCTTGGGGCAGCTTTAGGGAATGATGTGGGTGTGAGACAACAAGAGCTGAGTGTGCTCCTGGTGTGTCTGAGCAGAAACAGAGAGCAAGGTAAATCCATCCTGAGCTCCCCATTCTGGGGAAGCCTTTGACAGAGGTGCTGAAGGGAGTGTCTTTCTCCCAAAGCCTGTGAGCCACAGAGAAGGAGAAGGACTTGCTGACTACTCAGGTGAGAAAGGAGGAATGGAATGGAGAACATTTTTAGCTGCAGCAGTTCCTTGTATGACAGGCATTTTAGGTAGGAAAGGTGTTTTTCCAGGCATTGTCAGTTAAGAATTGCTGCTTTTTCAGATATCAAGCAAAACTAATTGGGGTCATCTTTGCAGAAACAGCCTCTGGCTTCTGACTTTCTCCATCCTGTGATAAGCAAGAAGCAGAGGATTATCCTAGAGCCCAGTGATGTCCAGCCAGCAGCTGGTGGCCACTCTCCTTCTTCCTTGGACCTGCCTTCCACATCCTGCTCAACTCTGAACCTGCCTCCAAGTGTCAGCTCCCTTCCAACCTCCACCACTGAAATACAACAAAAAAATGGAATTCAGACACATTCTGGAATCCCAGTGTCTTCCAGGGTGCAGGGGAAGACTCCCAAGTCCAAAGGTGAGAAAAGAGAATTAGACAGGGTGAGACCATCCCACCCTTTGGATTTTTATAAAATGCTTGCCATGGTCAAAGCCAAAGGGATGAGCAGAGATCACAGGACCCAGGCAGAAAAGGAGTCACACAATCCAAGTGCAAAGGGGATTAAACTGATTGACCCCTTTTAGAT
Source organism: Melozone crissalis (assembly GCF_028551555.1). Classification (NCBI taxonomy): domain Eukaryota; kingdom Metazoa; phylum Chordata; class Aves; order Passeriformes; family Passerellidae; genus Melozone; species Melozone crissalis. The sequence goes on along the minus strand of NW_026535783.1, from coordinate 11,118,738 downwards.
ATGTTTCCATTTAATTTTTTGCTGGATATCTGTATGGTTTTTTAGTCATATCCAGCCTCTCATCCACCAGCACCTCCAAGTCCTCCCCACCTTCATCCCCACCAAGCCTGTCTTTGTGCCAGTGCACGTCACAACCCCAAAGACGGTTGAATCTGATGAGGTTCCCAGGGCCCCAGTTCCCAAGTATGTCCTGGTCCCTCTGGATGGCATCCCAGGCCTCTGGTGTTGGCGAACTTGCTGAGGGTGCAATCTCACTGTCCATGTCATTCTTGATATAGCTCCATTCTTGAGCTTACAAACTGGGGAAATGATATCAAAGCAGCATACATAAAAGGAATTTTGATGAGAACTTCCCATTCAGTATCACTCCTTTAGCAGCTTTTAATGACTGTTTCTTTTTAATGCTTTACTATTTGGATTCTTATAGATCTGTGAATACCGATTAGAAGTTGATTCCACAGCCTTGGTACATCCTTTTGAGTCAACTTCCTTGCCTTCTCCAGACCTCCAGTTTGAACTGTTTGTTTCTGGTTTTCCCTCACTTTAGGAGAAAAAACAGAGGTCAGAGGAGTCCAAGAAAACAATTCAGGGCCTGGGAAGAAGAGGATGCTGCCTGTGAGACTTGCAGACATCGACTGGAGCGGCTGCGCTACTGTTTACGGTCGACCCTACAGGGACAGGGTGATTCATTTACTTGCCCTGAGGGATTACAAGGAGCCAGAGTTGCGTGCTCAGCTGCAGAGAGATGGAGTCAGGCCAAAGGACAAGGATTCCCTTGGAAAGATCCTTCAGCAGGTGAGATCGTGGAGCCTGTATCAGCAATTCTTCCATCATGTTGTTCTGCTGTTCATAATTTTACTGCTTCCTCCCCTGTTCAAATTAGAGGCTTTTCCAATTCTCCTTTGAGTTAAGTTCCAGTGCTATTTCTTTCAGATAGGCTTTCATAAGATGAACACCCATGGAAAGATGCAGTAGATGTTTCTTTCCTTTTTAAATATTCCCCATAGACGTAGGCTGTTGGTAAATCATGCAAGCATTTATATATCAACTAGGAATATTTCTTCTTTAGCAGGAAAAAGCATTTTGAAACCTAGTCAAAGGACTCAAATTCTAAGTTGATGTAGTTTCAGTTGATCCCACAGTGACTTTGAGAACTTATTCTCAGAACCTGGGAAGTTTGTTGCTGGGTTTGCCCAGGGCAGTGGCAGTTTTTCACCCTGAAGACATTCTCAATATAATGAGAGCCATGTTCTGCCATCCCAGCTGAAGTGGCTCATTTAAATTTCTGTAGTTTGCATATAGATGTAATGAAGATTTGTTTTCCTGAATGTCTGCCTGTAGGTAGCCAAGTGGAATGCAAAGGATAATTCCTTCAGTCTGAAAGAACATCTCTTTCAAACCCTTCAGACTGATTGGCCTGGCTACACTAAAATTGATAGAGAGAATTTGAGATTGATACTCTCTAGGTAAGTTCAATCTTTTGGGGAAGGAAAAGAGCCTTTTCAGAAGAAAGCTCAGGGAATTGAAGCCTGGATTCCTAGAATAGGCTGCCCCAGCAGAGGCCCATCAGGGTGGTGGAATCCAACTCCTGGCCCTGCACAGGACACCACAGGAATCACACTCTGTTCCCAAGAGTGTTGTTCAAACTCTTCTTGAGCTCTTGGTGCAGTGACCACTGGCCTGGGGAGCCTGTTGCAGTGCTCCAGAACCCTCTGGGCCATGAATGCTTCCCTGATATTCTGCCTAAAGCTCCCTCAACTCAGCTTCAGGCTGTTTCCTTAAGTCCTGACACTGAAGATCTGTTTTCCCTGCTAGGAAAGTACTATGACAGTTGATATTTAGGCCTTGTAACATGAAATATTGCACCATCCATACAGAAAATCAGCTCCATCTCAGAACCTCACCAGCAGCAACCAAACGACATCTCCAGGGCCTTCTAAGAGAGATGCTCCAGCAAGATCTGCTCAGGTATTTTGTGCATTTTTAACATTTTGGATTGTATATTTAATTTCAGCAGACTTGCTGGTGGCGTAAAAGCTGTGATGGGAATGTGCAGGAGCAGGTCTAAGCATGTTTTGCCTCAGACATTCTGAGTGCTGTGACAGGAAGGGTGTGACAAGAAGAGAGGATCCTGCAGGGGTGGAGCAGCATTGTCCTGAGGCAACTTTCTGCTCTGCCTGGAGACTTAAGCTCAGTGCCCAGCCTCAACTCATTCCCTGCAGAAGGGCTCCAAGGGCTGGCTCTGCTTGTGTGACAGAAATGCATGAAAAATCTCCTGTGCATTGGAGGATGCACGAGGCTGGGGCAGATGGGGCCCTCTCGCTCTCTTCTCCCTCTGTCTCTCTGTCCCTCTCATTGTTGACCCCAGCTCTGCACTATCCACGTGGCTGGACAAAACACAGGGTCTACAGAAAGGTGACATTCCCTCGCTCCCTCCTCTGCCTTAATTTCTCTCCTCCCTCCCTGTGCCTGGGCACAGCATGGCTGTCCTGTTCTGCTCCATTCTTGGCCCTGAGCTTTGCTGTGCTTGTGGGGAGCTTGTGGCTGTGTGCTGTGCCTTGTGGGGCAGCACCTTTGAGAAGATCCTTGGGAGGAGCTGAGAGATGAGTAAAGGGCACTGAGCAACAGTAAGGGCTTGTTGGTAAGCACTTGTGAAACTCTCTAGTACAAATGGAAGGGCTTGTCAGCCAACAGCTTTTGAGTCTGCAGAGTGGGAAGCCTGCTGGATTGAAGACAGCTGTACCTAAAAGCACAAGAGTTTCTTGTCATGTGGCTGCTGTCTGTGTTCATCCTGTTGAGAATTCACAACCAGCCATCATACCTTGTACTGCTGGGTTGTAATAGTGATGCAATAATCTCTTCTTAACACATTGAACTCTAAAACAGCCAGGTTCCTATTTAATAAATCATGTGGGGGTGTGATAGCAAAAGCTGAGTCTTTTCCTGGGGTGTGCAAACAGTAACTGGGATGTAGACAAATCTTACTGGGCAGCCCCATTTTGAGGAGGCTTTGCTGGAGTTGCTGAAGGGAGTGTCTACTTCCCAAAGCCTTTTAGCAGTAGACTTGGAGAAGGATTTGCTAAGTCCTAAGATGAGAAAGTAGGATTGCAGCAGAGCAGATATTTAGCAGATATGCAGGTCTTCCATGTTTGACAGCTAGTTTGAATTAAACAAGATTTGTTTTCAACTTTTGCCAAATGCTGCTTTTTTGGAATGGGAGCAAAAGCTGATCCTGATCATAGATGAATGAATTATTTTGCTATTGCTGCAGAAACAGCCTCAGGCTTCTGACTTGACCAGTCTTGTGAGGAGCAAGAAGCAGAGGACTGAGCAGTAGCCCAGTTACATCCATGCAGCAGCTGGTGGCCACTCTTCTTCCTGAGTGCTGCCTTTGACATCCCATTCTACTTCCTACCTGTCTCCAAGTCTGGGCTCCATTTCCCCTGCACTCTTTAGGTTTTAAGAAAAAGTCAAAGTTTGGAGTTCTAGAATGCCAGGCCTTGTGTGCAGATGACTGCCGTGTCCAAAGAGATGTGAAGAGAACTGGGGAGGCTGAAGCAGTAGTGTCCCTTGGATTTCAATGAAGGTATTAATGTGCTGCTTTGCCTAACTCCAGTGTGGATAACAGTGGAATAAAATTTGATTGTTAAAAGAAGCCTCTGTATGAATTTAGGTGCAAGCAAGACCATATTTCAGAGTTTCTGCTACAGTTATACAGTTTATACATATTAAAGTTAAAATGGTGTTATTTACAAGTAAATATGAACTAGGGAGATAGAAAGAATAAAGGAGGAGAAGGGCCAGGTGGGGGGAAGTGCTGAGATAAACACCGAGGTGGGTTAGGCCCGGACAGGCCCTCCCTTCCTGCAGTGCAGTTGCACAGGCTCAGCTGCAGCAGTGCTGCTGCATCCCCTCATCAAATTTGCAGTGCAGGAGGGGAGGGAGAGGCGTGTGTGTGTGTGGTATCAAAGTCTGGAACTTGCTGCTAGCTTTTGTGAGAGCAGGGATGTTGGCAAGGGCAGTCAGGCCTCCTGCAGCTCTGGGCCTCTGGGGCAGCTGCGGCCTTTGGAGCAGGCGCGGCATGGCCCTGGGTCACATTGCTCCTGTGCCTCCCAAAATATTGCAAGACATGTGCAGTTTTCTTTTCAAAATTATCCTGCACAGCAGTTTTGTGCATGTAGCCTGGGATGCATCCTTGGCACAAGTTGTTGTCTGTCCTGGTACTGAATTTCAACTTATTAAAGATTTACCGCTTGTAAATATTTATCTCAGGATGGTTTGAATTGCTTGTTCACATGGGGAGGGAGATTTTGTCATCCAAAAAGAAGTAGGTCTTCAAGCCCAGAGGAGCAGAAGGATTGGTGTGAGAGTGTTGGGAAGTGGCATCTGTTATTGTTATTGCCATTCCATCTTGGATTTGTATCATGAGCGTGATAAACCACACTTGTCTTTATTTGAGGGAGAAAGGATTGAAGAAGGTTTGACTCCTATCAGTGGCTTCAAGCATTAATGAGTTTTGGCCTCCTTAGGAGCTGATGTGCTTTGGGTTGTTGTTGTTTTGGTTTCAGACTTGTCTGGAGTTTGGTTTTAGGTCTGTATTAAAACCACCTCAGTTTACAGAGTTCCCAGAAGTGTGATGGCTAGCAGAGAAAAATAGCTCAAAATTCAAACTGAGAGTATTTTTATTGTTTTACATGAATAAAAAAACTGGCCAGGCTTGGTAACCTCTGAGTGTGCCTCAAGGCTCTTTTAAAGCAAACATAATGAAATTCTAAACTCTGCAGAAATGTTAGCATGCACTAATTGTCTTTTAATTTCTCCTTCACAGGGTAGTCCCAGCTACTCTGAGATGAAGAGCAGGTGCCAGTACCTCCACAAAAAGCTGTTCCACATTCAGCAATGAGTGTCTGAATTTGGCCAGCACGTGGAGTCCTGGCAACAGTCATCTATAACCTCATAGGAACATCTATGAACTCTGCTTTTTTTATTTTATAAGAAGATTAGTTGTTTTAGGATCCTTAAACTTAGCAATTAGAAGATGATTATTTGTTAAAAACGTAAGGTTAGTTATTGGAATATAGAAGTTAGTACTGAACTTTAGTAATAAAGAAGCTGCATTATTTTTAACTCATTCTCTTATTGTCACTTATATCATTATGGGAGTGTCTTTCTTCTGGTCAATTCTTCTCTTCAAGACTTAGGTTTGTCCACTGAATGATTTAAATCAGTAGAGAGTGGAAGACCACAACCTCTACTGTGAAGTTGTGCTGAGAAGAGATTGCAGCAAATGGAAGTTCTTTATGATTCAAATAAGCTTGTTTTCTGACCTTTCTTGTTAATTTAGCATCTTTGCCTTAAGTGGCAGAAGGCGTAGAGGTTTGGGCAACCGTGTCCCCAAATGACCTTGTTCTGGAAGGTTACAGAGCAGTGCACATGGGCTGCTCTAAAGCAGCTCTCAGGACTGCTTGTAATTCATGGCCTCACCTTGTCAGTGAGGCAAGGAATATCCAGATCTTTGCAAGAGTTTTGTAAAACACATGGAGAAGTGTTGGAGGCAGGGTGCTACATGAGTCTTAAAGAGAAATTGGGTTCCAGTGTCCCTATGGAAATACTGTCCATTTCTTAGCACTTTTAAATCTCGTATGTCTCAACCAGCCTATCTAGAGAGACACAGATGTTGATTCCTTCACAGACTTATGGGGACTTTGCTGTCAAGTCCTTTTCCTAAATTTCCTGCCATGTATTCATAAAACTGACACAGGAGAGGTGTTGCTAGTAGGGCCATAACCTTCTTTTGGGAAAGTTTATGAAATTGAGGGAGGGAGGATAAGGAGGGACAATGCCACAACTCAAAGGTGGCTGTGAATGCCCGTTTCTTCCTCAGAGAGGATTCTATAAGTTCCTCCCCTGTTTCCATGCAATGATGTTAAACCCTACACCTGAGTGGTCTTGGTGTGTTTTGCATCTGTTGCCCTTCTGTTCTCCTTCAAGTGAAGTCCATTAAAATGTCACCTCTTAAACCCAAAATTTGGGTCCATTTTTGCCAGGGTCAGGGGTTGCTCCTACAGCTCTGCAGTGCAGCAGCCCCAGGAATGCTGCCATGGGGGGCATGGGGTGAATTGTGCTGGGGAGCCTCCCCTTGGCCTGGTGGCTGCTGCTCGTTGACAGAGCGTGCAAGAGTGCCGCTGCCCTAAGGGTGGGCTGAGAGTGAGGATTTTTCATAGTTACCCCTTCATGATTCATCTTTCCTTTTATAGAATTTCTTCTAAGTAATTCTAGACATCATAAAAAAGTTGTATTTTTATGCTTCTACAAGTCTAATCTTCATATTCTCAGCATTTCCCCACCATTTCCTCGTGCGTTGGGGCTGGCTTTCTTTGGGGGCAGGTGTATGAACGCCTGGTCCCATCCCCTTTTACTGCTGCAGGAGTGCTTAGGAACACTTGAAATGGTTCCTTTCTCCTTTTTTTATGTGCCTTGTTTCTGTGCATTCTGACATAGACACAGTCCCCAGGTTGATGAGGATGTATCTGAGCATGCAAAGGCATCAGAGATGGTATATCCGAAATTTCTGCAGAGAGCACTTTTCACAAAGATAGTAAAAAGCAATTTAAATTATCATTTATTATCACATGACTTCCTCTCAAAGGGATAGGCACTTGGCAAGGTCGTCCATAGAACATTTCATGTGGGATGACTTTTTCTTCAAAAGCCATTCGAATTCTGATCCTCAGGAGTGGCAGGGGACACATTTTTGTGGGAGATTTCCTATTTCCTAAAATTTTACTAATTTCTCTCTTTAGACTCTGATTTTTTCTCTCATCTTGCTTCTGGGGTAAGACCTTGATGGGCAGAGTAGGTCTCATTTAACTGGGAGTGTTTTATATAAATTTTGCACAGTTTCAACTATGAAATGAGAATCTTTATCTGATGACAATCCAAAAGGCATCCCTAATCAGAGTACTATTTTTAGTTTTGACTGGATGTATTTCTCTAGCTTTGTTGGTGTGACAAGAAAAGCCTCTGGCCATGCAGAAAATGGGTTTACTAAGACAAATAAATACCTACACCATTCTTGCTGAGGGAAGTCAGAAAAAATGTCTTGGGCAATAATCTCCTGCACTACTTCCCTGTTTTGGGATCCCTAAGGGCAGTCTTTTGAAAATGCTGCATTGATCTGTAAGCAGCTTTTACATTTCAGTTGTCACAGTTGTTGTCTGCTTAAAATGAAATACCTGCCTTTCCAAATTGTCTACTGTACCTTCAATACCCCAATGGGTTTCTCTGTGTTTGCCTTCTCCAGTTTGAGTCATTATTGCTTGAGACACTTTAACTTGTTGAATTTTTGATACCCACCACCCTTCAGGACCAAATCAGACATGTAAGGATTTTACTGAATGATTGTTTTCATCATGGTGTTCTGATTTGGAAAGGTACACAACTTTGGAAAGAATTGCCAACAAGATGCTTTGTTCTGCCACCTCTGCAGCAGTTTATTCTGCTCATCAGTCTCCTGGGCTTGTGTGAACTGGTGAGCTTTGCAGTGCATTATTGCTACTTGAGCAAGTAACTGAATGCTTCTAAAGCTGTCCCAATTTGATTGGAGATGCTGAGTCCTTGCAGAAGGACTGAGGGACACAGCAGGGTTCAAGGCAGTAGCTGTCTTTAGCACCATGTCTTTTGTTCCAGGCCTAACCCTCGTTACTTTAGGAAAACCAGTGAGCTTCTTTTTGCTCTTCACCAGACATAACCATGTGTGGCACATAAACTGACATTTTTTTCTCATTTACTTTCACACCTATTCTATCAATCAGGACTGTGGTGGTTCCTGATCTCAGGTGCACTGGTCATCCCTTGGAAACAATGTTTAGATGTTCTTTTCAGAAATTTGCTCTCTTCCACATGGTTCTTTCCTGCATTCCCAACCTTTGAGATAAATATGGGGCTAATGTACAAGGCAAAGGCTTTCATGTATGAACAGTGCAAAGGGATCCGTCAAATCTGGTAACTCCAGATCAGGGGCTGTCATCAGTGTCTTTTTAAGATATGGAAAAGCTGCTGGATTTTCTGGAGGGTAAAACCTCATGAGATTCCTTTCATGGTTCATGTTATAAGTAAAAGTTAAGTTAAATTAAGGTATAGTTCAGGTATATTGTTTTAATTATGCTATATTAATTGTATTATGTTAAAGGGGAAGGATTATTAGAACCCTAGAACACTATTACTTTGTTCTAGGAGAAGGGTCCAGGGTTTGGTGGAAGGGCAGTCTGGCGGGGCAGGGCAAGGTCGAAGAGGGATTGGATGGAAGATCTGACCAATCATTCGAAGCCCTGCAGAAATGATTGGCCCAGAATGAATGGCGTTAAAGACCAATGAGAAGCCTGGAAATGGACCAATCGTCATGCGGATCCAAAATGGACCAATCGTCATGCGGATCCAAAATGGACCAATCCTGGAGTCGAAGGGGGCTATAAATGGGGGGAGTTTCATTGGGTCAGGGTTTTCCTTTTTGGAATCTTGTTGTTTTTGGGGAGGGTTCAGTGCACTTGGGGGTAGCACACTGTTTTGTTTTGACTCACTGTGTGGGTGCCTCGGCTTATCCTGGATGCTCCGTTCTTTGCATGTATTTTAATAAACAAGAATCTCTTCCTCCAGAGAAAGTTTGGTCTCATTCATATTCATAACAGTTCATGCAAATGCTTTTGCAGAATTCCATAACTGGGGATCCATAATCACCACAATCCAGTTATTCCCAAAAAATGGACAGAGTTGATTTACAAATGTCAGCTTTTCTGTTTGACAAATTGCTTCCTTTTTTTCTGTCTCCAAACTACGCTGTCCCTTTGACTGTGGCAGCCAGGAAGCCAGACATGGGCAGAAATGGACCTAGTCATGAAGACAAAACAAGGATTTTGTGACATGAAAAATGGGCTTAACAGGATAATGTTCAAGCCATTTTCAGTGACACGCTCTATTTCTTTCTCTCTGTTATGTGTTCTATGTTGCCAGCTGACTGAGATCGGGAGTAAGCTTAGGTATAGGGAAAATGAAAGTTAAAAGATTATAAGCTGAGTACAAGATATTTCTCCAAATTTTTCTGTAATTTCAATGGCCACCTGCAGTCAGCACAACTGTCAGCCTGTAATTGTGTTCATGGTCATCCCTGGCCTTTCCAGGTCAGCTTCTCCTGCAGAGCACCTGGTGGCCTGGGCATGCTGCTGGCTTGTTTCCTTTGAAGAGACTGGGATGAGGAAAGAACGGGGCATTGTGTCAAAGAGATGATATTTGAGTGACCGTGTGCATGCTGGAAGACTCACAGAATGACGGGCCCACGACAGGATGGCCCAGAGCTGGCAGGGCTGCACCTTGCTGCCCTGGTTAGAGGTGTTGAGCTGCTCCTTTGCCTCAGAGAGAGCCAAGTACAGCACTTTTGTGCAGAAACACTTCATTAGCCCTGGTTTGCACAGCTGTAGCTGCTGGGGTTGGTGGGGTGCCCCTTTCTGGACTTGGAAATGAGCAGAGCCAGTGATGGGACAGGGCGGGGCATTCCCTACCTATGCCCATTGTGAAATTCCTCTGCCCCCACTGTGTCACGTCCCGCTCCTCAGTGACATCCCGGCCAGCCTGGCACATGGAACTCCCCGTTTCCAAGGACACGTGGCCATTGTCACCGGCACAGGGCAGGAGCACTCAGAGCCTTCGGCAGCTGCAGCGAGAGCGGGGGTGTCAGAGCCACAGCGAGTGTTGTTCCACCTTGGCTGGTTCCAGCAGCCGTTGTTCAAGAGCCCGATCCACCCACTGAGTGGAGGCAATTATTTACAGTTCTGTGCAGACTGGGGGACTCAGGGACAAATTCACAACTCCAACTACACAAGAACGCAGAGTGTTTGAGTATTTATACGTTTGGTCAAAGAATAGAATTAGTGTTCATTGACTGCAAGTTCCGTAGTTCTCTCCATAGTGAGTATTCTGTCTGCTGCTGGGTAATGATCCTCTCACTTCTCATGCTCATTAGTCTGCATGCTGAGTTTCTCCCTTCTTCTTAGTGAGAGGTTTCTTGAGTAGGTGGCCATGGTCTTCTGCTGCTGGAATGGCCTGTTACCCTGGCGGAGCTGATTCAGCACAGTTGCTGCATTGCCTTTATCAGTTTGTTTCTTTTCTCAGGGCTTTGCCCAAATTTACTTGTTCCAAAATATTCTGTATTCTTTATATCCGCAATCAGTGTCTCATCCTTATTCCCAGACCTTGCTGACCTGCCCTGTGTCTGAGGTCACTGAAGCCTGTCAGCCCTGCACCTCCACAAGGCAATTCAGCCAAGAAGTCACCAAGGCCTGTCTAAGGCCTGGCCATCACTTCCAGCTTGTTGGCTACTTCTTGTTTCATGGGAATCATCTCCCTTCTTGTTGATGAACCTTGAAAGGCCAAACATGCAAGAACACATTTTCCTAAAAAGTATTTGCATTTTGTAGACCTCTCAGCAAGACCAGTGTGTGTGGGGGAGCGGGAACAGCCGAGGCAGAGCGGGATGGCGGAGCTGCGGGCCTGGGCAGGATCCAGTGAGTTCCGCAGGGCCCTAATCCGCACTGCGTCCCGCAGGGCCCCCACCAGCACTGCCATGCCTGTCAGGGTGAGCCAGAGGTGCCAGGAGCAGCAGGTGAGGGGCAGGTGTGGGGCTCTGCAGGTTGGCAGCGGGCAGGGGCTTCACCATGGTGTTGGTGTCAGGCGCTGCTGAGCACTCGGGACCTGTTGGGCAGGGCTGGGGCCCCTCTGGTGCTCCAAGGGCCCTTTGAGGCAGCTGCCCAGGGGGAAGCGACTCACAGGGATGGCACGGAGGAGGTGTCTGTGTAAGTGGGAGGTTCTCTGATGGAAGTGGCTCTCAGGGATGACAAGGAGGAGGTGCCCTTGGAAGTCAGATATTATCCATGTTTTGCCAGTCAGGAAATTCATGCTCTGGGCATGGCTCATGGCCAAAATGCATGGATTTCTCATAGTTTTAAGTTTGCACTGCGCTCACGAAACATGTCAGGATAAAGGAAACTCTCTAAGAGTATTTTCTACTATTGGAAGGAACTGTTACTCTAGTTCTTGCTGTTATGCATAGTAGAGAACTCCAGCCACATGCACGCCATTTTCAAAGCTTTTCCACTTATTGATACATTTTACCAAAGAAAGAAATTAATCCTCATTGGTTCTAAATTACAGTTCCCTTAAATACTATTCTACTTTCTATTTGGTATTGATGTCTCCCTTCTCACGCTAATTAGTCCACATTTTTCAGTCCATTTATCATAGCCGTTTAGATTTTATCTCAGCTAATTTTGCCTTCAGAATGAAGATGTAGTTGTTTCTGTTAAAAGCTTTACTTAGACTAATTACCATTTGAGTGATTTTTGAGTTCCAATGGAATGTGACATATTCTGTACTAAATGATGAGTTCAGCCAAGAAACCCAAATTTTGTTACATCTGACAAACTCTTTCCATTTCACGTCCAGGAAAGCAATTATTTCTAGAGCTGAGGAAAAGAGAAAGGGTTTTCATGCGTGTTTAGAGTTTAAATTCAGATTTTGCTGATGAGATTCTTCTTAGAGCTGACTCTGTGATGTGCTTCCGTAATGCCAAATGAATCCCAGTGCTGGTCCTGCCCTAAATTCTTGATTGTTTTGTGAACCACTCTCACCAGGATTGTTAGCTAAGGCAAGCTGGCCAGGTCAATTGTACTCAGGCACTTGATTTCAAGGGAAGCCTGTGCCTATAAATTCTAGCAATGGGGAAAGGATGACTTGCTGCTTGAAGGCTTGGCTGCATTAGAGGCTGAGTGAGAGTGGCTCTCTCAGGACACTTTTGTAGCCGGCTGCTTTCAGAGGGAGAGCTGTCAAATGCCAGTGAGGCCTGGCAGAATGGAAGTGTACAGGATGTCAAATCGTGTAACCCACTTAGAGGTATGGTTTCCTATCATCTTTTGCTCAATGTCTGTAAGACTTTCAACTTGGTCATTCTTATTCGCAACATATTGTTGGGACAGGCAATCTCTAGTGTTCAGAGACTTCAACCTGGAGGTTGACGTCAGTCTCAGGTCAACATTGCAGTCTCTAGCCGCTGCATTCAGACTATGGTTTATTTCCCCTGAGAAAGCCTGCCAGTTCCTATTTGTTGCCATTTTGCTTGATGGGTTGCAATTTGGAGCATGGAGGTCAAGGTTTGGACCACCTTATGCATTTAAATTCACAGACTTGGTACCTAAGGTTTTGGTTTTGTAACACTTAGGAACTGTCAATATCCATTAAATTAAATTGGGAAATTGAAATAAAGTGACCTTGAGGAAGTTGCATAGAGAATTTCATAAGATCAAAATGGAAAACCATGCTAGATTTAATTTTTCATCTTGGTAATTAATAAGTGATGTTACAACAATACTACACTGGTTTCTTTTCAAGAAAATTGAAAGGAAGATATTGATGTCATCTTTCCCACAGATTCCAACACTCCCCTCAAAGCACAATGTGCTTAGGTGATGCCATTTGTATTAACCTGTTCTGAGTGCAGTTTCCCCAAGGAGCCTGGCTCCAGGCAGACACCAGGTGCACATTCCCCTTCCAGGCACTCAGTGGTGCTGCCTGCAGCAGGGAGCTGAGCCAGGCACAGCCAGCTGCCCTGAGCAAAACAGGCTCTGACCTGGCTGTGGCTGCAGTCACCTGCCTGCAGGGACATCCCTGCCCCTGCGAGTGCAGCTCTTGCTCTGCCTTAGCCTAGTGCAGAGCATTTTAAGGCAGCACCATGGTGGCTTCTGGAGAGGCAAAACTCAACTTCTGAATTTCTCATTGGGGATGTTCAGTTCCACATGTGATTGATGACTTGTGTGATTCATGGTGGTGGTCTACATAGATCCTTTGGGAATATTCAACCTTAAATACCGGGCAGGTGAGGACTGGCAGTAGTGAGTCAGTTGTGGAACTTGGTGGCAATTTTGCCTTGGGCTGGCAAAGAGAAACTCATGTGAGACAGGTCTGGTTGCTGGTAGGGTACAGGGTGCCTTTGCAACATGCTCCACACAGTACCAGTTAGGGAGTGGGCTTTGTCACAGAGTCAGAGAATATGTGAGTTCAAAGTGATCCACAAGGATATGCAAGTGCAGCTCTGTCCCCAAGATATCCATCATCATTTTAAGCCAACTGTTTTGCCTTCTCTCAATTTCCCATTTGTGACTTCTTTTTCTCTTTTTTCCATCCTTTGAGAAAACCAGCAGATGTGAGAAGAGCCAAACCAAACGCTTCAAGTCTTGCCTCTGTGGACAAAACAACAAAGCCCATGAAGTCTGCAGGGAGTGAACAGAATCCTTGCAGTGCTGTTTATCGGCGACCCTACAGGGACAGGGTGATTCATTTACTTGCTCTGAGAACTTACAAGAAGCCAGAGTTGCTTGCTTGCTTGCAGAGAGATGGAGTCATGCAAAAGGACAAGGGCAGCCTTGCAAAGATCCTTCAGCAGGTGAGATTGTGGAGTTGGTGCCAGCATTATTTCTACCATGCTATTCTTTTCTTCCTAATTGTCGCTTTAAATACTGTCTCTTTAAATTAGATTCTGACGAACAAGTTAAGGAATGCTCCCTGTCAAGTTCTTCCATTAAATTCATCCAGAGGTCTCAAGCTGCAGGTCCATGTGACAAAAAGAAAGAAAACTTCAAAACTTTTTGGACATTGTTGTTTTCCTAGAATGGCTGGCAATGAGTAACAGGTTGTAATGTTGTTGCTCCTCATGCCTTATTCCATTCTCCTTCTTTTCCATGCACTGTTTAACTGCTTCAGGTAGTAACCTCATAGGTTTTCCTTGATTGTGTGAAATGGTTTGTGGTGGGACATAAAATTTCTTGGGAGAAGTTCCAGAGCAGAGGAGTTCAGGAACTGCAGAGGCCAGTATTTCATTTGAACAGAGTTGGTGACTATTTCAGGATCTGTGGGGATTGCCTTCCCAGGGTGTTCCAGGCACATCCTCCATGATAAAGATGGTAGCCAAACTTTGAGCAGAGGGTTTCTTTGCTGTCATGTGAATTAAATCTCCATGTTCATGGAACACTTTTATTCAGTAAATTCTCCAGTGCTCCTCTGAATTCCCTGGTTATTTTGTTATTACAGCCAACAATAGGATGCACATGCATTGAAAGTGCTCCTCTGAACTGCACTGGAATTTCCTTATTATAGCCTGCCATAGGATACACATGCATGGCAAGATGCATTGCTTCTTTCCTTCCTTTTAATATATTCTCTGTTCTCCTACGGTGTTTCTCAATGATGCCAATATTGATATACCAAATAGGAACATTTCCTCTTTACCTAGGAAAAAAATTGATGGAGGTTTTTCAATGGGCTTTTCTATGTAACTCTGAGAAGGTGTCAGCAGATGAAGTCTTAACCAACACTTTGGATAACAGAGGTGTTGGTGTTTTACTACCTAATTTTATCTTTTTGATTAGACTTTGTATGTGTCTTGAGGAAGATATGAACCTCATTTCTTTTCAAAGGAATACAGCAATGCCTGTGCACGGCTTTCTCATGGCAAACTTTGCTGGAATGAACCCTGGCTCAGCCACATGATGAGGGCCTCTGGGCCTGACCCCCTCTCCTTACACATTGTAGCTCTCAATGTTGTTTTCAAAGGAACTCTTGCTAGATAGGAAGGGAGTTACTTGGTTGTTTCCAATTGGTGAAACATTATTATGGCTTAAAACTCATGTGATAAAGAAATAATCAAGGTCTGTGTGAAAAGATATAATTGTTTCCAACTGGGTTCTGACAAGCAGCTGTTCAAGACCAATCATATTTCTGTAGTTTCCATGCAGCAAGCATAATAAAGATTTGTTTTCATACATATCTGCTTGTAGGCAGCCAAGTGGAATGCAAAGGATAATTCCTTCAGTCTGAAGGAACATCTCTTCCAAACCCTTCAGACTGATTGGACTGACTACCCTGAAATAGACAGACAGAATTTGAAGTTAATCCTCTCTGGGTTGGTTCAGTCTTTCAGAGATAGGAAAATAAAACATCCCTGGTTAATGAAGCTGTGATGGTGAGGAATCAGGGACCTGCCAGGATCCTGGCCCTGCACAGGACACCACAAGAATCACAAGAGTGTTGTCCAATCACTACTTGAAGCCTCCTGCAGTGACCACTGGCCTGGGGAGCCTGTTGCAGTGCTCCAGCACCCTCTGGGCCATGAATGTTTTCCTGATATCCTGCCTAAAGCTCCCCCAACTCAGCTTCAACCTGTTTCCTTGAGTCCTGACACTGAAGGACTCTGTTTTCCCTGCAAGGAATGAATTTTGACAGTTGATCTTTAGGCTTTGTAACATGAAACATTGGCCCATCCATCCAGAAAATTAACTCCGTATCAGAACACCACATACACCTGCCAAGCGACATCTCCAGGGCCTTCTGAGAGAGACGCTCAGGTATTTTGTTCATTTTGAACATTCTAGACTGTGTGGTAAATTTTGGCTGACTTGCTGCTGGTGTAAAAGCTGTGATGGGAATGTGCAGGACCTTGCCTTTTGGGGAAGCCTTTGATGGAGCTCCTGAAGGGAATGTCTTTCTCCCAAAGAATTTTAGCTACTGACTTGAAGTAGGATTTGCTAAGTGCTAAGATGGGAAAGTGGGAATGAGATAGAGTCTGTATTTACCTGCAGTCCTTCTGGCTTTGAATGCTCTTCTTTGTGTAGAAAGATGAATGTTCATACTCTACCCGATCAGAAATGCTGCTTTTTCAGAATGGGAGCAAAAGATGATCCTGATCATTGGTGAATGAATGAATTATTTTGTTATTGTTGCAGAAACGGCCTCTGGCTGCTGAGTTTTCCAGTCCTGTGAGGAGCAAGAAGAGGAGAATTGGCCACCAGCCCAGTCATGTCCAGCCAGCAGCTGGTGGCCACTTTTCTTCCTTCCTTCTTCCTTCCACATCTCTTTTGCCTTTGGACATGTTTCCAAGTGCTGGCTTCATTTCCCCCTGTATTCATGTGGTGCAACCAACAGAGAAATTTCCGAGTTCCAGGGTCCCAGCACCTGCCAGGGAGCAGAAGGAGTTCCCCAATTCAAGTGGGGAGAAAAATGAATTGTGGAGGCTGAAGCAGTGGCACTGCTTGGATTTTGATGAAGGTATTGATGTGCTGGTTTTCCTGACTCCTGTGTGGATAACTGTGCTGTAAAGATCTGGTTATTAAGAGAGGCTTCTGCCCAAATTAAGGTGCAAGCATGACTCTTTTCCACAGTCCATAGTAAAAATGCTATTGAAGAGGAAATGCAAACAAGACAGATAGAAAGAAATAAGAGAAGAGAGGCAAGGTGAGGAGGAAAGAGAAACATTAAGTGGGGAGATATCATCACCACATGGACTCTCTGTTGTCCAGCCTGTGTTTCTTCACCCATGGTCTGCTCAGTGATAGGTGTCCCCCGGTCTCTCTGGAGTCACCACCTTTATAATGTCCAAGATTGGAGTATCCACATGGTGGTCACAGCTGTCCCCACATCTTGGGCTAGAAGCTAGGCAAGCAGTGATTTTCCTTACTCACGGTCTCTACTGTGGAGGTTTTTGTCTGGTGTCCTAATTCCAAACCTTCAAGTCTGCTAGGTCAAGTCTTAGTGCTTTTCTTCTTGCCATCTGTGCTTCTCTCAAATTCCGGTTGTGATGGCTTATCTTATGGGAAAATCCTTTTTTGACTTCATTCTGAAATAGTTCATTCTGCTCTGGCAGCTTGTGAAAAGGGTGCTTTGAAAGAGGGCACTGGATACCTGAAGGCACTGCTCTGCATGACGGCTGTACCATTGTCTCTGCTGTATAGTCATGGTAAATCAGGAACTTTTTCTTTTCTGCCCTTATATTACATTGGAACTCTTGGTTTAAAAGACAACAAATGCAAAGGCAAGAACCTGTGCTGCTGGAACCTTCTCTAAAAGTACTTTGATTTTCAGAAATTCTCCCTCTACAAACCAATGAAGAACAAAGAATTATGAAATTGAATACTATTGAAATAATCTGGTAAAAAGGAAGAGCCAGACACTAGAAGCCAAAGGGAATGATGGATGTTTTTGTTATCCTCTGATTTCTAGGAAAATTACAAGTGTTGACTGAGACAGCACTTTTTCCATCAGCAGGTTTTCAAGACTGCATGCTGAAGGCAGAAACCTGTCACACATTTATTGCAGACTCGTTTGCTGAAACCTGTTGATCAAATCTCAGTGATTCCCTGGTTGTTCATTGAACTCAGCCTTTTTCTGGAAACTGCAAAAGCTACAAAACCTGGGCTGTGGTTTCTTGGAGTTCTACTTTGATCTGCGCTGGAAGTTTCCTCTCCATCCCAGCTGCAGAATTTCATTCTTCAAAAGTTGTGGAAGTGTTACAGATTGAAAACAACATGGAAAAGCAAAACAGAAATGCATAAAGAACACTTGATTTCTGATGACAGAAGGCAGAGTTCAGTTGCTTTGTTAAATCTGTGGGTTGCCTCTTTTGGAGGTTGACCCTGCAAAATCCCAATTGGGTTCAGCCTGGAGGCAGGTTTGGAGTGTGCAGATGCCTCTTGCAAGTGATGGTGTGCTTGTAGAGACAGGTGCTTTGAGATGGTCTTTCCACATTCCGGACATAGACACGGTACCTGCAAACCTTGGGATGCCTTTGGAACGATTTTTGCTTAAATCTAGAAACTCATGTGAGCAGCTTTGTTCAGGAGACAGTTCCCAAATTCTGCCCAGCTAGTGAAGGAAAAATCTGTTCCATGTTTCAAGTTGGGGCTTAGGCTGAAGTTTTCATGTGGACTGAGGCATGAGAGCAAACGCACTTCTGGAAATGAAATGCTCACAGAAAAGCTGTTCTTCCAAGTTGTATTGAACGTACTGTGACTATTGTTATTTCTGTCCAGTTTTATTACCACTATTAAACTTTCTTTTATACTTCTGCTGTACAACGAAAATCAAGAAAAGCAAGTGGAATATCACACAACAGCTCTTTCCTCAAGAATTGAAGGTGATGTAGCTTAAGTATTGCCAAGAGTGGCTGAGTTTTAACAAGATTACTTTGTGTAAACAGTGGCAAATGGAAGCTCATAAGGAATGTAAAGGAACTTGTGGCTTTTTATGCTTGAAACAAAACCTTAAATGGAAAGCAGAGAGAGATTACCATGATCTTGATTGTTCCTTCCTGTTTCAGCTGACTTTTTCTTATGGCAAATGTTTTTAATACCATCATAATTCTTCAACATTTCTTTGGAAAGAGGGCTTTGAAGTTATGTTTCCCAAATGCCTTTGAAAAAGGCATTGCTGAATCCCTTTGCCAAGAGCCAAAGGACAATTCACAAGTGCAGAGCTGTTTCCAACCCCATCTTGCCACGTTAATGAGGAGAACTGGAATTTTTCTGCAGGGTACTGGAGCCTTAGTGCCAGTAAGCCCTATAGAATGGAATTGGCTATCCTGCTGACAAGAGTGCAGGCACTCATTGGAACTTTTAGCTTCTGGATTTGGCAGGGAAGTGGGGATAAAAACGTGGCATGAGAAGAACTTCTGATTTCTTCTTTGATTCTTGTCGGAACATCGATATTGATTTCTCTGAAGCTGTTGTCTTTTGAAGCTGCATCTTTTGATGCATGACTTGAATGGCTTTGCAGATGCCACCTCATGCCTTCAAATAAGAAAAGCTGAGCTGGGCCTAACGCTGTGGGAATACACAACCAGAGAATACCGTGGCCATTCCCTCTGTCTACTTCTCGGGACTGTATACTGTGGAGGTCCTGTCTGTTCTATTTTTAAAAGTTGTTGCTTCTTGTGAGTAATTAGCTGTGGGAAGAACACTCTTGAGGACTTTTTCAAGACTGCCCAAGTGGGATCTTTTGGCCTTTTAATGATCTCCTGATGAAGAGTGTCAAAATTGTGCTTTCCTGCAGGAGCAAGAAAAGAGACTTCCATTGCTTCCACATTCTCTGCAACAAGCAACCAACCAGACTACCTGACGTGAGTAAAAGACCAATTCAGCCTGTCCACTATCAGTGGGGTGCAGTGTCAGGCTCTTTCGTGTGCTGAAAGGATGAGTTTGATCAGGTTTAGTTGGGTCTGGAAGGCTCAGAGCAGAGATGAACACTGAGGTGGGTTAGGCCCTATGGGCCTTCCCTTCCTGCAGTGCAGTTGCACAGGCTCAGCTGCAGCAGTGCTGCTGCATCCCCTCATCGAATTTGCAGTTCAGGAGGGGAGGGAGAAGTGTGTGTGTGTGGGTGGTATAAAAGACTGGAACTTGCTGCTAGCTTGTGTGAGAGCAGGGATGTTGGCAAGGGCAGTCAGGCCTCCTGCAGCTCTGGGCCTCTGGGGCAGCTGCGGCCTTTGGAGCAGGCGCGGCAGGGCCCTGGCTCACATTGCTCCGGTGCCTCCCAAAATGTTGAAAGCCATCTGTACTTTTCTTTTCAAACTTATCCTTCTATTTATGTATATCTGGCCATGGATACATCCTTGGCACAAACTATTGTCTGTCCTGGGAGTGAATTTCATTTTGTTGAGGATTTACTGTTTGTAAATTTAAATCTCAGGAGGGTTTGAATTGTTTATTCCCATATGAAAGGTGGTTTTGTCATCCAAAAAGAAATAGGTCTACAGGCTCAGAGGAGCCAGAAGCGATGGTATGAGAGTGTTGGGAAATGGCATCTGTTGTTCCCATTGCCATTCATCTTGGATTTTTGTTACGAGCATGAGAAACCTCACGCCTGTATATTTGAAGGAGAAGGGAATGATGAAGTTTTGATGCTCATCAGTGGCTTTAAGCCTTATTGAGTCTTGTCCTCCTATGAAGCCGATGCTGTTTGGGTAGTAGTTGTAGTTTCAGGCTGATACAGAGTTTGCTTTTGTGGCTGCATTACAAATTCCTCAGTTCCATGATGAGTGATGTAACTGCTGTCCGCTTGAAGAATCAAATATTATCATTAACTCTGCTTTGCTGTTAGACTAGAATGTGGCTCAAAAGTCCAGCTCTTTGAAACTCTCAACTGCATAAATACAGTCCCTTATAAAAATGTTTTACAGTTGTATTTTTACAAGTTAATGGAACTAAATTTAGTTTTTCCTACATAAGAAGAGGTTATACTTCAGTAATGTATCTCCTCTTCCTGAAGCTGTTGCGTTCGTTTGTCCTTTGACATTTGAAATGAGGGCAAATGTTTTCTAAGTGTGCTCCACTTCCTAATGGAGAAAACCTCTACCATGTAAATTATTAGTAACTAAGTGTCATAGAAATGTGACAGATTCCTAGAGTTGCCTGAATGCTTTCTCATGAAGGGCATGAGCTTGAATGTAGAAACTGTCAGTCCCAGAGCAACTGACTCAACCTTGGTTGTCTGTGTTTGACATTACCCAGTGCTTGGTGTAAAATTACAAATGTGTTTTATGGACTAGAAACATACTGGAATGTGCTCTTAAGAGATCACTCATGGAAAAATGGCCTCATTTTTTCCCTTAGAAAATACGTAGCCATTGTCTCCTAGGAGGAACGCCAGCGCTACAAGGATGACTTCAATGCAGAGTATGAAGAATACCGGAATTTACACTCTGCGGTTGACAAGACCATCAAGAAGTTCAGACGGTTTCAGGAGCAACGGAAGTCTCTGACTCCAGGCTCTGAATCCTATCAGGTAAAGAAGGACAAAACCATGAAGACTGTGCTTCATCATCACAGCAGTGTTCTGGATTCCCTGGAGCTGCTCAGTGAAACAACGTGATTTGAATACGTGGTTGGACACTGCTTGGGCTGGGTCTGATTTTTACAAGACCCTGCCTCAAACTGCCTTTTTTGATCTGTCTGTGAAGGAGCAGTAAGGGGAGAGGTGTCCCAAGCAGAGTCTTAGAGCATGGGCTCCTTCTGTTTCTTGTTGAGAGTCTTAATTGCAGATCTTGGGTGATGCTAGGAGAGGGAGATTTGTTTTTGCAAATGTCCCAGAAGAGTGGTGGCTGACAGAGAAGAAAATGTCTAGAGTCAGACTGAGTGAACTTTTAGTGTTTTACCAAAGTTTGCATTTCATGGTGGTGCTGAATCATTCCTCATTTTTTTTCTCTTGTCGGCACTGCATCCTCAAATCCTAGCAGATTATAAGCAGTTACAACAGGTACGTGTGACACCAGAGCTGCAGGACCATGGTAACTGCTGAGTCTGCCTCAAGGCTTTTCTAAAGCAAAGGACATCAGACTCTAGGATCTGCAGAAGTGTTTGAATGCTCTAATTTTCATTTTCTTTCTCCTTCACAGGGTAGCCCCAGCTACTCTGAAATGAAGAGCAGGTGCCTGTACCTCCACAAAAAGCTGGCCCATATTCAGAGCTGCATTTCTGAATTTGACCAGCGATAAGTGGAGTACTGGCAGCTGACACCTGCTTCAGCCTTGTGAAATCTGCAAACCCTGGATTTCTCATTTCAACTAGAGGATTAGGTTTTTAGGATTATTTAGGTTAGTATTAAAAAGTAGTTTATTTTAGCACGGAGCTGTAGAATATTTCTTATACGTGTAGGGTTAGTTCAAAGAAATTTAGTAAGTTAAGGAAGTTGAAAATGATAGTGTTTAAATTTGACAATAAAGAAATCTCACTATTGGTAATTCTTTCTCTCATTGTTGCTTGTATCATATTTGGAGTGAACTTCTGGTAAATTCTGCTCCTCAAGTCTTAAGTTTGTCCACTGAAATAAATTTATCAGTAGAGAGTGGAAACCCACTACCTCTACTGTCAAGTTGTGCACATTTGAAGAAAAGATTGCAGCAAATGGAAATTCTTTTTGATTCAAATAAGCCTGTTTTCTGACATTTCTTGTTACGTTAAATCTTTGCCAAATAGGTCAAAGGCATTGAAGTTTGCACAAACCCCTCCCCAAATGACCTTGTTCTGGAAGGTTACAGAGCAGTGCACATGGGCTGCTCTAAGGTGTCAGCTAAAGCAGCTCTCAGGACTGCTTGTAATTCATGGCCTCACCTTGTCAGTGAGGCAAGGAATATCCAGATCTTTGCGAGAGTTTTGTAAAACACATGGAGAAGTGTTGGAGGCAGGGTGCTACATGAGTCTTAAAGAGAAATTGGGTTCCAGTGTCCCTATGGAAATACTGTCCATTTCTAAGCACTTTTAAATCTCGTATGTCTCAACCAGCCTATCTAGAGAGACACAGATGTTGATTCCTTCACAGACTTATGGGGACTTTGCTGTCAAGTCCTTTTCCTAAATTTCCTGCCATGTATTCATAAAACTGACACAGGAGAGGTGTTGCTAGTAGGGCCATAACCTTCTTTTGGGAAAGTTTATGAAATTGAGGGAGGGAGGATAAGGAGGGACAATGCCACAACTCAAAGGTGGCTGTGAATGCCCGTTTCTTCCTCAGAGAGGATTCTATAAGTTCCTCCCCTGTTTCCATGCAATGATGTTAAACCCTACACCTGAGTGGTCTTGGTGTGTTTTGCATCTGTTGCCCTTCTGTTCTCCTTCAAGTGAAGTCCATTAAAATGTCACCTCTTAAACCCAAAATTTGGGTCCATTTTTGCCAGGGTCAGGGGATGCTCCTACAGCTCTGCAGTGCAGCAGCCCCAGGAATGCTGCCATGGGGGGCATGGGGTGAATTGTGCTGGGGAGCCTCCCCTTGGCCTGGTGGCTGCTGCTCGTTGACAGAGCGTGCAAGAGTGCTCCTGGTGAGTGTGGGCTGAGAGTGAGGAATTTTCATAGTTACCCCTTCATGACCTGTCTCGCCTTTTATGGAGTTTCTTCCAACTAATTCTACACCAAATAAAGAAGTTATATTTCCATGCTTTAACAAATTGAGGCTTCAAATTCTCGTCTACATTTTCCCATCCAGTTCCTTGTGTGTTGGGCCTGGCATTCCTTGAGGAAAGGTGTATTAATGTACTGATCCCATCACCTTTTATTGCTGCAGGAGTGTTTTGGAACACTTGAAATGGTTCCTTTCACTTTTCTTTGAGTGCCTTGTTGCTGTACTTTCTGACATAAAGACAGTCCCCAGGTTGATGAGAATGTACTTGAGAACCCAAAGCAATCAGTCATGATTACAGCAGAAACCTGTGCAATATTCGCAGCACTTTTCACAAAGATGGTAGAAACTGACTTAAATTATCATTCCTCTCATATTACTTTCTCTAGAAAGGATTGTAATATGGTATTTTCGTCCATAGAGCATTTCCGATGAGCTAACATCTTCTTTAGAAGCCACTGGAATTCTGATCCTCGGTAGTGCAAGGGGAAGCATTTGTGGCTGCTTCAGTGAGTTTTCCTGGCAACTTTTACTAATTTCTGTTTTTAGACTCTGATTTGGTGTCTCAGCCTTGCTGCTGGCCAATGACCTCCATGGGCTAAGTAGGTCCCATTTAACTGGGAGTGTTTCACATAAATTTGGTATAGTTTATGAAATGAGAATCCCTTTCTGATGAGATTCCAAAAGGAATCCCTAGTCTTAGTAGTATTTCTTTAATTATTACTTGAGGTATTCTTTAGCTTTGTTTGGTGTGACAAGGAAAAGCCTCTGGCTGTGCAGAAAAATGGGTCTACTATACCTAAGAACTTTTATCCTTCTTGCTGAGGTAACTCAGAAAAATGTCTTTGGCCTTAATCTCCTGAACTACCGCCCTATTTTGAGATGCCTAAGAGCAGTCTTTTGTAAAATCTGTAAGCAGGTTTTACATTTCACTTGTCACAGTCCCTGTCAGCCTAACACTAAGTAGCTGCCTTTAAAAATTGTCTACTGTACCTTCAATACCCCAATGGGTTTCTTTGTGTTTGCCTTTTCTAGTTTGACTCATTATTGCTTAAGGCACTCTGTCTTGTTGATTTGTTGATACCTACCTCCCTTTGGGACCAAATCAGATATTTAAGGATTTTACTGAATGATTGTTTCATCATGGTGTTCTGGGTCTGATTAGGAAAGGTTCACAATTGGCAAAGAATTGCCAACAAGATGCTTTGTTCTGCCACCTCTGCAGCAGTTTATTCTGCTCATCAGTCTCCTGGCCTTGTGTGAACTGGTGAGCTTTGCAGTGCATTATTGCTACTTCAGGAGGGAACTGGATGCTCCCAAAGCTGTCCCAATTTGATTGGAGATGCTGATTCCTTGCAGAAGGATTGAGGAACACAGCAGGGTTCAAGGCAGTAGCTGACTTTAGCACCATGTCTATTGTTCCAGGAGTGCCATCTATTCCCTTAGGAAAACCAGTGAGTTCCTTTTTGCTCTACACCAGACAGAATAATTTGTGGCACATAAAATGACATTTTTTTTCTCATGTATTTTCAAGCCTATTCTCCCAAAGAGGACTGTGGTGGTTCCTGTCCTCAGGTGCGCTGGTCATGCCCTGGAGACAATGTTTAGATATTCTTTTAAGAAATATGCTCCTTTCTAAGGGGTTCTTTCCTGCATTCCGAGTCTTTGAGATAAATATGTGGCTACTGTGCAAGGCAAAGGCTTTCATGTATGAACAGTGCAAAGGGATGAGTCAAATCTGGTAACTCCAGAGCAGGGGCTGCCATCAATGACTTTTTAAGATATGGACATTCCACAGTTGAGTGAAACACATCTTTCGATTCCTTTCATGGTTCATACAAAGACTTTTCCAACAGTCCTTAACTGGCGATCCATTAAAAATGCAATGCATTAATTCCCAAAAAAGGACACAGCTTTTTTATGCATGTTAGTTCTGATGTTTTAGTGTGCTTCCTACCTTTCTGTCCCCAAACTACACTCTCATTGTGAGTTTGGCAGCCAGATGAGACATGGGCAGATATGAACATGATCCTGAAGAAAAAGAAAAAAATTTGTGACATGGTAAATCATCTTGGCATGGTAATAGTCAACCTAATTTCAATGACATGCTTTTATTCCTTCTCCCTGTAATGACAGGACAAGAGTTCTTTGGTACCAACAGATTAAAATCAGGACTAAGCTTGGGTGTGGGGAAAATGAAAGTCAAATGAACATAAGCGGAGTGTAAAATGTTTCTCCAGAAGTGACAGTAATTTCAATGGCCACCTGCAGTCAGCACTACTGTCAGCAAACTGTAATTGTGTTCATGGTCCTCCCTGGCCTTTCCACGCCAGCTCCTCCTGCAGAGCACCTGGGGGCCTGGGCATGTTGCTGGCTTGTTTCCTTTGAGGAGGCTGGGATGAGGAAAGGCCAGGGCATTGTGTCAGAGATGATATTTGAGTGACCGTGTGCGTGCTGGAAGCCTCACAGACTGACGGGCCCACGACACGACGGCCCAGAGCTGGCGGGGCTGCACCTTGCTGCCCTGGTTAGAGGTGTTGAGCTGCTCCTTTGCCTCAGAGAGAGCCAAGTGCAGCGCTTTGGTGCAGAAACACTTTATTAGCCCTTGTTTGAACAGCTGTAGCTGCTGGGATTGGTGGGGTGCCCCTTTCTGGACTTGGAAATGAGCAGAGCCAGTGATGGGACAGGGTGGGGCATTCCCTACCTGTGCCCATTGTGAAATTCCTCTGCCCCCACTGTGTCACGTCCCGCTCCTCAGTGACATCCCGGCCAGCCTGGCACATGGAACTCCCCGTTTCCAAGGACACGTGGCCATTGTCACCGGCACAGGGCAGGAGCGCTCAGAGCCTTCGGCGGCTGCAGCGAGAGCAGGGGTGTCAGAGCCACAGCGAGTGTTGTTCCACCTTGGCTGGTTCCAGCAACCGTTGTTCAAGAGCCCGATCCGCCCACTGAGTGGAGGCAATTATTTATAGTTCTGTGCAGACAGGGGGGCTCAGGGACCAATTCACAAATCCAGCAGCACGAGAATCCAGAATGTTTGAGTATTTATACATTTGAGCAAAGAAAGGAATTAGTGTTCAATGCTTGCAAGTTCCCTAGTTCTCTTCATAAGGAGTATTCTTTCTGCTGTTGGAAAATGATCCTCTCACTTCTCATGCTCATTAGTCTGCATGCTGAGTTTCTCCCTTCTTCTTAGTGGGAGGTTTCTTGAGTGGGCGGCCATGGTCTGCTCCTGCTGGAATGGCCTTTTACCCTGCTGGTGCTGATTCAGCACAGTTGCTGCATTGCCTTTATCAGTTTGTTCCTTTTCTTGTGGGTTCTCCCAAATGTCCTTGTACCCATAAGTTCTGCATTCTTTGTGTCCATCATGAGTGGTACATCCTTCTTCCCAAACCTTGCTGACCTGCCCTGTGTCTGAGGTCACTGAAGCCTGTCAGGCCCTGCACCTCCACAAGGCAATTCAGCCAAGAAGTCACCTGCCTTTCCATGGCCTGGCCATCACTTCCAGCTTGTTGGCTACTTCTTGTTTCATGGGAATCATCTCCTTTCTTGTTGATGAGCCTTGGAAGCCACAAAGGCCAAACGTCCAGGAACATATTTTCCTAAGAAATATTTTAAATTTTTCAGATTTTCAGCAGGATCCGTGTGTGTGTAGGAGCGGGAGCAGCCGAGGCGGAGCGGGATGGCGGAGCTGCGGGCCTGGGCAGGATCCAGTGAGTTCCGCAGGGCCCCAATCTGCACTGCGTCCTGCAGGGCCCCCACCAGCACTGCCATGCCTGTCAGGGTGAGCCAGAGGTGCCAGGAGCAGCAGGTGAGGGGCAGGTGTGGGGCTCTGCAGGTTGGCAGCGGGCAGGGGCTTGGCCATGGTGTTGGTGTCAGGTGCTGCTGAGCACTCGGGACCTGTTGGGCAGGGCTGGGGCCCCTCTGGTGCTCCAAGGGCCCTTGGAGGCAGCTGCCTGGGGGGAAGCGACTCACAGGGATGGCAGAGGGGAGGTGTCTGTGTAAGTGGGAGGTTCTCTGACGGAAGTGGCCCTCAGGGATGCCAGAGAGGAGGTGCCAGTGGAAGTCAGATATTCTCCATGCTGTGATACTCAGGAAATTCTTGCTCTGGGCATGGCTCATGGCCAAAATGCACGGATTTCTCATAGTTTCAAGTTTGTAGTGCCCTCACAGAACGTCAGGATAAAGGAAACTCTCTAAAAATATTTTTTACTTTTGGAAGGACCTGTTACTCTAATTCTTTCTGTGATGCATAATAGAGAACTCCAGCCACATGCACACCATTTTCAAAGCTTTTCCACTTATTGATACATTTTTGCCAAAGAAAGAAAGTAATTTTTTTTGGTTCTAAATTACAGTTCCCTTAAATACTATTCTACCTTCTATTTGGGATGTCTCTCTTCTCACGCTAAATAGTCAACATTTTTCAGTCCATTTATCATAGCCATTAAGATTTTATCTCAGCCAATTTTGCCTCCAGAATGAAGCAGTGGGATGGAAGAAATTAGTTTTGTTAAAAAATGTACTTAGGTTTGTGGGATCTCAGTCTCTCAGAACTGGGGGGCTCGGGAGTCCTGGAATGCTGCCAGAAATGTCTGGTGGCTGGACTTTGATCCCACATGGGAGATGACATCAGTATGAGGACGGGAGGATTTCACTGGGGTGAATGGTGAAGGGACAAGTTAATTGGAGTGTGAGATACAGGGTTTAAGATCCCTGTACAGGGGGGTCTAGAGAGGCAAGATGGAGGGATTGGGGCGTGCCCTTCTCCTTCTTCTTCTTCCTCTAAGCCTCCATCTTCTGTGGTGGAGTTGGCACTCCGGGATTGGACCTTACTAGGGGAACACTGGTTAATAAGGGAAGAGGGTATTGGAGAAAAATGATAAATATTGTATACGTAACTCCGGGTATAAAGATAGGTGACCGCCCCAGGGGCTTTCAGTGTGTGCCCATGGCTGACTGCTGAGCAGAACTCTGTCAGGCCAAGAGAAAATCTTTTAGATAAGCAATTAATAAACACCAAGACCAAGAACAAATCTGAAGCTTCCTCTCGTCCTTTCGAACCCGGGGGCCCAAGGCCATCTTTGGGCTTTTTCCCAGACCATCTAAACAGCACCAAAATCCAACATAGGTTGATTAATATTTTAGTGATGTTTGAGTTCCAATGGAATGTGACATATTCTGTACTAAATGATGAGTTCAGCCAAGCAACCCAAATTTCATTACATCTCACAAACTCTTTCCATTTCACATCTAGGAAAAAATTAATTTCTAGAGCTGAGGAAAAGAGAAAGGGTTTTCATGCATGTTGAGATTTTAAATTCAGATTGTGCAGATGAAATTGTTCTCAGAGCTGACTCTGTGATGTGCTTCCATAGTGCCAAAGGAATCCCAGTGCTGGTCCTGCCCTAAATTCTTGATCGTTTTGTGAACCCGCTCTCACCAGGATTGTTAGCTGAGTCAAGCTGGCCAGGTCCATTGTACTCAGGCACTGGAATTCAAGGGAAGCCTGTGCCTATAAATTCCAGCATTTGGGAAAGGATGACTTGCTACTTGAAGGCTTGGCTGCATTAGAGGCTGAGTGAGGGTGGCTCTCTCAGGGCACTTTTGTAGCCGGCTGCTTTCAGAGGGAGAGCTGTGTCAAAGCAGCCCTTTTTGATGATGTGACCGTAAACCTTTGCAACTCCAGCTCTGGTTTAAAAAGAAGGGTATCATTAATCAGCAGTAATGGAGAGTAGGCTGAAGTTTTTACAGAAAATTTCTTTCCCTTTTTAGTCAAATGCCAGTGAGGCCTGGCAAAATGGAAGTGTTCAGGATGTCAAATCGTGTAACACACTTGGAGGTATGGTTTCCTATCATCTTTTGCTCAATGTATGTAAGACTTTCAACTTGGTCATTCTTTCTCACAGCATATTGTTGGGACAGTCAATCTCTAGTGTTCAGAGACTTCAACCTGGAGATTGAGGTCAGCCTCAATTCAGCCTTGCAGTCTCTTGTCACTGCATTCAGACAGTGGTTTATTTCCCCTGAGAAAGCCTGCCAGTTCCTATTTGTTGCCATTTTGCTTGATGGGTTGCAATTTGGAGCATGGAGGTCAAGGTTTGGACCACCTTATGCATTTAAATTCACAGACTTGGTACCTAAGGTTTTGGTTTTGTAACACTTAGGAACTGTCAATATCCATTAAATTAAATTGGGAAATTGAAATAAAGTGACCTTGAGGAAGTTGCATAGAGAATTTCATAAGATCAAAATGGAAAACCATGCTAGATTTAATTTTTCATCTTGGTAATTAATAAGTGATGTTACCACAATACTACACTGGTTTCTTTTCAAGAAAATTGAAAGGAAGATATTGATGTCATCTTTCCCACAGATTCCAACACTCCCCTCAAAGCACAATGTGCTTAGGTGACGCCATTTGTGTTAACCTGTTCTGAGTGCAGTTTCCCCAAGGAGCCTGGCTCCAGGCAGACACCAGGTGCACATTCCCCTTCCAGGCACTCAGTGGTGCTGCCTGCAGCAGGGAGCTGAACCAGGCACAGCCAGCTGCCCTGAGCAAAACAGGCTCTGACCTGGCTGTGGCTGCAGTCACCTGCCTGCAGGGACATCCCTGCCCCTGCGAGTGCAGCTCTTGCTCTGCCTTAGCCTAGTGCAGAGCATTTTAAGGCAGCACCATGGTGGCATCTGGAGAACTCAAAACTCAACTTCTGAATTTCTCATTGGGGATGTTCAGTTCCACATGTGATTGATGACTTGTGTGATTCATGGTGGTGGTCTACATAGATCTTAAGGGAACATTTAACTTTAAATACCTGGCAGGTGAGGACTGGCAGTAGTGAGTCAGTTGTGGAACTTGGTGGCAATTTTTCTTTGGGCTGGCACAGAGAAACTCACATGAGGTCTGGTTGCTGGTAGGGTACAGGGTGCCTTTGCAACATGCTCCACACAGTACCAGTTAGGGAGTGGGCTTTGTCACAGAGTCAGAGAATATGCGAGTTCAAAGTGATCCACAAGGATATGCAAGTGCAGCTCTGTCTCCAAGATTTCCATCATCATTTTCAATCAACTCCTTTGCCTTCTGAAAACTTCATATTTGTCACTTCTTTTTCTGCTTCCTTTCCTTTGAGAAAACCAGCAGATGTGAGAAGAGCCAAACCAAACTCTTCATGCCCTTCCGCTGAGGACAAGAGAGTAAAGCTCATGAAGCCTGGAGAGAGGGAAGAGAATCCTTGCAGTGCTGTTTATCAGCGACCCTACAGGGACAGGGTGATTCATTTAGTTGCTCTGAGGACTTACAAGAAGCCAGAGTTGCTTGCTCGCTTGCAGAGAGATGGAGTCATGCAAAAGGACAAGGGCAGCCTTGCAAAGATCCTTCAGCAGGTGAGATTGTGCAGTTTGTGCCAGCATTATTTCCACCATGCTATTATATTGTTCCTAATTGTCTTTTTAAATTCTGACTCTTTAAATTAGATACCTATGAACAAGTTAAGGAATTCTCCCTGTCAAGTTCTTCCATTAAATTCACCCAGAGGTCTCAAGCTGCAGGTCCATGTGACAAAAAGAAAGAAAACTTCAAAACTTTTGGGACATTGTTGTTTTCCTAGAATGGCTGGCAATGAGTAAAACTTTGTAATGTTGTTGCTCCTCATGCCTTATTCCGTTCTCCTTCTTTTCCATGCACTGTTTAACTGCTTCAGGTAGTAACTTCATAGGTGTTCCTTGATTGTGTGAAATGGTTTGTAGTGGCACATAAAATTTCTTGGGAGAAGTTCCAGAGCAGAGGAGTTCAGGAACTGCAGAGGCCAGTATTTCATTTGAACAGAGTTGGTGACTATTTCAGGATCTGTGGGGATTGCCTTCCCAGGGTGTTCCAGGCACATCCTCCATGATAAAGATGGTAGCCAAACTTTGAGCAGAGGGTTTCTTTGCTGTCACGTGAATTAAATCTCCATGTTCATGGAACCCTTTATTCAGTAAATTCTCCAGTGCTCCTCTGAATTCCCTGGTTATTTTGTTATTACAGCCAACAATAGGATGCACATGCATTGAAAGTGCTCCTCTGAACTGCACTGGAATTTCCTTATTATAGCCTGCCATAGGATACACATGCATGGCAAGATGCATTGCTTCTTTCCTTCCTTTTTATATATTCCGTGTTCTCCTAGGCTGTTTTTGAATGATGCCAGCATTAATACATCAAATAGGAACATTTCCTCTTTACCTAGGAAAAAAATTGATGGAGGTTTTTCAATGGGCTTTTCTATGTAACTCTGAGAAGGTGTCAGCAGATGAAGTCTCAAGCAACACTTTGGATATCAGTGGTCTTGATGTTTTACTACCTAATTTTATCTTTTTGATTAGACTTTGTATGTGTCTTGAGGAAGATATGAACCTCATTTCTTTTCAAAGGAATACAGCAATGCCTGTGCACGGCTTTCTCATGGCAAACTTTGCTGGAATGAACCCTGGCTCAGCCACATGATGAGGGCCTCTGGGCCTGACCCCCTCTCCTTACACATTGTAGCTCTCAATGTTGTTTTCAAAGGAACTCTTGCTAGATAGGAAGGGAGTTACTTGGTTGTTTCCAATTGGTGAAACATTATTATGGCTTAAAACTCATGTGATAAAGAAATAATCAAGGTCTGTGTGAAAAGATATAATTGTTTCCAACTGGGTTCTGACAAGCAGCTGTTCAAGACCAATCATATTTCTGTAGTTTCCATGCAGCAAGCATAATAAAGATTTGTTTTCATACATATCTGCTTGTAGGCAGCCAAGTGGAATGCAAAGGATAATTCCTTCAGTCTGAAGGAACATCTCTTCCAAACCCTTCAGACTGATTGGACTGACTACCCTGAAATAGACAGACAGAATTTGAAGTTAATCCTCTCTGGGTTGGTTCAGTCTTTCAGAGATAGGAAAATAAAACATCCCTGGTTAATGAAGCTGTGATGGTGAGGAATCAGGGACCTGCCAGGATCCTGGCCCTGCACAGGACACCACAAGAATCACAAGAGTGTTGTCCAATCACTACTTGAAGCCTCCTGCAGTGACCACTGGCCTGGGGAGCCTGTTGCAGTGCTCCAGCACCCTCTGGGCCATGAATGTTTTCCTGATATCCTGCCTAAAGCTCCCCCAACTCAGCTTCAACCTGTTTCCTTGAGTCCTGACACTGAAGGACTCTGTTTTCCCTGCAAGGAATGAATTTTGACAGTTGATCTTTAGGCTTTGTAACATGAAATATTGGCCGTCCATACAGAAAATCGACTCCATCTCAGAGCACCACATACACCTGCCAAGCGACATCTCCAGGGCCTTCTGAGAGAGACACTCCAGCAAGACCGGCTCAGGTATTTTGTTCATTTTGAACATTCTAGACTGTGTGGTAAATTTTGGCTGACTTGCTGCTGGTGTAAAAGCTGTGATGGGAATGTGCAGGACCTTGCCTTTTGGGGAAGCCTTTGATGGAGCTCCTGAATGGAGTGTCTTTCTCCCAAAGCTTTTTAGCTGCTGACTTGAAGTAGGACTTTCTAAGTGCTCAGATGGGAAAGTGGGAATGAGATAGAGTCTGTATTTACCTGCAGTACTTCTGGGTTTGAATGCTTTTCTTTGTGTAGAAAGATGAATATTCAAACTCTAACCAATCAGAAATGCTGCTTTTTCATAACGGGAGCAAAAGATGATCCTGATCATTGGTGAATGAATGAATTATTTTGTTATTGTTGCAGAAACGGCCTCTGGCTTCTGACATTACCAGTCCTGTGACGAGCAGGAAGAGGAGATTTGGCCACCAGCCCAGTCATGTCCAGCCAGCAGCTGGTGGCCACTTTTCTTCCTTCCTTCTTCCTTCCACATCTCTTTTGCCTTTGGACATGTCACCAAGTGCTGCCTCCCTTTCCCCAGGCATCCATGTGGTGCAACCAACAGAGAAATTTCTGAGTTCCAGAGTCCCAGCACCATCCAGGGAGCAGAAGGGGATCCCCAATTCAAACGGGGAGAAAAATTAATTGAGGAGGCTGAAGCAGTGGCACTGCTTGGATTTTGATGAAGGTATTGATGTGCTGGTTTTCCTGACTCCTGTGTGGATAACTGTGGTGTAAAGATCTGGTTATTAAGAGAGGCTTCTGCCCAAATTAAGGTGCAAGCATGACTCTTTTCCACAGTCCATAGTAAAAATGCTACTGAACTGAAAATTCAAACTACAGAGATAAAAAGAAATGAGAGAAGAGAGGCAGGCTGAGGGGAAGAGAGAGTCATAAAGTAGGGAGATATCATCACCACATGGACTCTGTTGTCCAGCCTGTGTTTCTTCACCTATGGTCTGCTCAGTGATGGGTGTCCCCCGGTCTCTCTGGAGTCACCACCTTTATACTGTCCAAGATTGGAGTATCCACATGGTGGTCACAGCTGCCCCCACATCTTGGGCTAGAAGCCATGCAAGCAGTGATTTTCCTTACTCACGGTCTCTACTGTGGAGGTTTTTGTCTGGTGTCCTAATTCCAAACCCTCAGCTCTGCTAGTTCAAGTCTTAATGCTTTTCTTCTTGCCATCTGTGCTTCTCTCAAATTCCGGTTGTGATGGCTTATCTTACGGGAAAATCCTTTTTTGACTTCATTCTGAAATAGTTAATTGTGCTCTTGCAGCTTGTGAAAAGGGTGCATTGAAAGAGGGCACTGGATACCTGAAGGCACTGCTCTACCATTGTCTCTGCTGTATAGTCATGGTAAATCAGGAACTTTTTCTTTTCTGCCCTTATATTACATTGGAACTCTTGGTTTAAAAGACAACAGCAAAGGCAAGAACCCGTGCTGTTGGAACCTTCTCCAAAAGTACTTTGATTTTCAGAAATTCTCCCTCTGTAAAACCAATGAAGAACAAAGAAATATGAAATAGAATGCTATTGTGAGAATCTGGTAAAAGGAAGAGCCAGACACTAGAAGCCAAAGGGAATGATGGATGTTTTTGTTATCCTCTGATTTCTAGGAAAATGATAAGTGTTGAATGATACAGCAATTTTCCATCAGCAGATTTTCAAGACTGCATGCTGAAGGCAGAAACCTGTCACACATTTATTGCAGACTCGTTTGCTGAAACCTTTTGATCAAATCTCAGTGATTCCCTGGTTGTTCATTGAACTCAGCCTTTTTCTGGAAACTGCAAAAGCTACAAAACCTGGGCTGTGGTTTCCTAGAGTTCTACTTTGAACTGTGCTGGGAGTTTCCTCTCCATCCCAGCTGCAGAATTTCATTCTTCAAAAGTTGTGGAAGTGTTACAGATTGAAAACAACATGGAAAAGCAAAACAGAAATGCATAAAGAACACTTGATTTCTGATGACAGAAGGCAGAGTTCAGTTGCTTTGTTAAATCTGTGGGTTGCCTCTTTTGGAGGTTGAGCTTGCAAAATCCCAATTGGGTTCAGCCTGGAGGCAGGTTTGGAGTGTGCAGATGCCTAATGCTACTGGTGGTGTGCTTGTAGAGACAGGTGCTTTGAGATGGTCTTTCCACATTTCTTCTGGACATAGACACAGTACCTGCAAACCTTGGGATGCCTTTGGAAAGATTTCTGCCTAAATCTAGAAACTCATGTGAGCAGCTTTGTTCAGGAGACAGTTCCCAAATTCTGCCCAGCTAGTGAAAGAAAAATCTGTTCCATGTTTCAAGTTGGGGCTGAGGCTGAAACTTTCATGTGGACTGAGGCATCAGAGCAAATGCACTTTTAGGAATGAAATGCTCACAGCAAAGCTGTTCTTCCAAGTTGTATTGAACATACTGTGACTATTGGTATATCTGTCCAGTTTTATTACCACTATTAAACTTCCTTTTATACTTCTGCTGTATAACCGAAATCAAGAAAAACAAGTGGAACATCACACAACAGCTCTTTCCTCAAGAATTGAAGCTGATGTAGCTTAAATATTGTCAAGAATGGCTGAGTTTTAACAAGATTACTTTGTGTAAACAGTGGCAAATGGAAGCTCATAAGGAATGTAAAGGAACTTGTGGCTTTTTATGCTTGAAACAAACCTTAAATGGAAAGCAGAGACTGTTTACAATGATCTTGATTGTTCCTTCCTGTTTCAGGTGACTTTTTGTTAAGACATTTCTTTCTAATACCATCATAATTCTTCAACCTTTCTTTGGAAAATGGAGGGCTTTGAAGTTATGTTTCCCAAATGCCTTTGAAAAAGGCATTTCTGAATCCCTTTGCCAAGAGCCAAAGGGCAATTCCCAAGTGCAGAGCTGTTTCCAACCCAATCCTGCCACGTTAATGAGGAACACTGGGTTTTGTCGGCAGGGTACTGGAGCCTTAGTGCCAGTAAGCCCTATAGAATGGAATTGGCTTTCCTGCTGACAAGAGTGCAGGCATTCATTGGAACTTTGGGCCTCTGGATTTGGCAGGGAAGTGGGGATAAAAACGTGGCATGAGAAGAACTTCTGATTTCTTCTTTTATTGTTGTTTGAGCCTCGATGTTGATTTCTCTCAAGCTGTTGTCTTTGGAAGCTGCATCTTTTGCTGCATGACTTGCCTGGTTCTGCACATGCAACCTCATGCTTTTAAAGAACAAAATCGGAGCTGGGGCTAACCCCATGGGAATGCACAACTTGTAGAATACAGTGGCCATTCCCTCTTTTTAATTCCCAGGACTGAATACTCTGGAGGCCATGTCTGTCTTTTTTTTAAATGTTTTTGCTTCTTGTGAGTAATTAGCTGTGGGAAGAACACTCTTGAGGACTTTTTCAAGACTGTCCAAGTGGGATCTTTTGGCCTTTTAATGATCTCCTGATGAAGAGTGTCAAAATTCTACTTTTCTGTAGGAACTAGAAAATATACTTCTATTGTGTCCACATGCTCTCCAACAAGTGACCAACCAGATTACTTGAGATGAGTAAAAGAACAATTCACCCTTGCCCCTATCAGTGGGGTGCAGTGTCAAACTCTTTCCCTTGCTGAAAGGATGAGTTTGATCAGGTTTAGTTGGGTCTGGAAGGCTCAGAGCAGAGATGAACACCGAGGTGGGTTAGGCCTGGTCGGGCCTTCCCTTCCTGCAGTGCAGTTACACAGGCTCAGCTGCAGCAGTGCTGCTGCATCCCCTCATCAAATTTGCAGTGCAGGAGGGGAGGGAGAGGTGTGTGTGTGTGTGTGGTATAAAAGACTGGAACTTGCTGCCAGTGTGAGAGCAGGGATGTTGGCAAGGGCAGTCAGGCCTCCTGCACCTCTGGGCCTCTGGGGCAGCTGCGGCCTTTGGAGCAGGCGCGGCAGGGCCCTGGCTCACATTGCTCCGGTGCCTCCAAAAATGTTGAAAGCCATCTGTAATTTTCTTTTCAAAATTATCCTGCGCACTAGTCAGGTGTGTCTGGCCTGGGATTCATCCTTGGCACCATGTGTTTCAGTCTTTGGACTGAAATCCAACTTTTTAAATATTTACTGGTTTTAAATATCAACCTCAGGATGGTTTCAAACATTTATTTCCATGTGAAAGGTGTTTTTGTTATCCAAAATCCAAGATCTTAAGGCCTAGAGGAGCAGAAGCATTGGTGTGAGAGTGTTGGGAAGTAGCATCTATTGTTGTCATTACCATTTCATTTGGATTTGTATCATGAACTTGATAAACCTCATGCTTCTTGATTCGCGGGAGAAGGAATTTTATAATATTTGTCTCCCATCAGTGCCTTTAAGGAATAATGAATTTTGCCCTCCTTAGGGGCTGATGTGCTTTGGGTAGTAGTTTTAGTTTCAGGCTGATATAGAGATTGTTTTTGTGACTGTATTGCAGATGCCTCAGTTCCTTGTTCAGAGATGTAACTGCTGTCTGCTTGAAGAATCAAATATTGCCATTAACTCTGCTTTGCTGTTAGACAGACAAGAACATAGCTCATAAGTCCAACTCTGTGCACTCAGCTTCATAAATGTAGTCCCTGACAAATATGTTTTACAGATGTATTGTCACTAGTAAATGTAACTAATTAAGCCTTTCCTACAGAGGAAGAGATTATAATTTTGTAGTGCATCTCCTCTTCCTTAAGCTGCTGTATTTGTTTGTCATTTGACATTTGAAATTTAAGCAAATGTTTTCTAACCATGCTCCACTTCCTAATGAAGAAAACCTCTAGGGTTCAAAAGATTCGTAACTAAGTGTCATAGAAATGTGACAGATTCCTGAGCTACCTGATTACATTCCCTTGAAGCACACGAGCTTGGAAGTAGAAGCTGTCGGTCCCAGAGAAACTGACTCAAACCTTGGGTTTCTGTGTTTGACATTACCCAGTGCTTGGTGTAAAATTACAAATGTGTTTTATGGACTAGAAACATACTGGAATGTGCTCTTAAGAGTTCACTCATGGAAAAATAGCCTCATTTTTTCCCTTAGAAAATACATAGCCATTGTCTCCTTGGAGGAACGCCAGAGCTACAAGGCTGACTTCAATGCAGAGTATGAAGAATACCGGAATTTACACTCTGCGGTTGACAAGACCATCAAGAAGTTCAGACGGTTTCAGGAGCAACGGAAGTCTCTGACTCCAGGCTCTGAATCCTATCAGGTAAAGAAGGACAAAACCATGAAGACTGTGCTTCATCATCACAGCAGTGTTCTGGATTCCCTGGAGCTGCTCAGTGAAACAAAGGGAACCTGCAGAATTGGCATATATGGTCGGACACTGCTTGGGCTGGGTCTGATTTTTGCAAGACTGTGCCCAAAAGCCCCTGTTTGATCTGTCTGCGAAGGAGCAGTAAGGGGAGAGGTGTCCCAAGCAGAGTCATAGAGCATGGGCTCCTTCTGTTGCCTGTTGAGAGTCTTAATTGCAGATCTTGGGTGATGCTGGGAGATGGAGATTTGTTTTTGCAAACGTCCCAGAAGAGTGGTGGCTGACAGAGAAGAAAATGTCTAGAGTCAGACTGAGTGAGCTTTTAGTGTTTTAATAAAGTTTGCATTTCATGGTGGCAATGAAACATTCCTCATGTTTTTTTTCTTGTAGATGCTGAATCATCGAATCCGAGCAGATTATCAGCAGTTACAACAGGTACGTGTGACACCCAAGCTGCGGGGCCACAGTAACTTCTGAGTCTGCCTCAAGGCTTTTTTAAAGCAAATGGCATCAGACTCTAGGATCTGCAGAAGTGTTTGAATGCTCTAATTTTTGTTTTCTTTCTCCTTCACAGGGTAGCCCCAGCTACTCTGAAATGAAGAGCAGGTGCCTGTACCTCCACAAAAAGCTGGCCCATATTCAGAGCTGCATTTCTGAATTTGACCAGCTGTAAGTGGAGTACTGGCACTAAGACATCTGGTTTGGCCTCTTTAAATCTGTGGACCCTGGATTTTTTATTTCAACTAGAAGATTAGGTTTTAGGAATTTTTGAGTTAGTATTGAACTGCAGGTTATGTTAGCACTGAGCTGTAGCTTATTTCTTAAAAATGTAGGATTAGTTCAAACAAGTTTAGTAAGTTTAAGAAGTTGAAAGATGATCGTGTTGAAATTTGACAATAAAGAAATCTCACTATTGGTAAGTCCTTCTCTCAATGTTCCATCTATGATATTTGGAGTGGATTTCTTCTGGTCAATTCTGTTCTTCAAGTCTTAATTTTGTCCACTGAAATAAATTTATCAGTCAAGAGTGGAAGCCCACTACCTGTACTATGAAGTTGTGCTCATTTTAAGAATAGATTTTGGCCGATGGAAATTATTTATAAATTTTGAGTGTTTTTGACCTTTCTTGTTTATGGAAAATCTTTGCCTAAGTAGTCAAAGACATTGAAGTTTGGACAACCGTGTCCGCAAATCACTTTGGTTTGGAGGCCTACCGTGGAGTGTGTGTGGGCTGCTCTAAGTTGTCGTCTGAAGCAGCTCTCAGAACAGATTTTAAATCATGGCCTCCCCGTGTCAGTGAGCCAAGGAATATCCAGATCTTTGACGGAGTTTTGTAAAACATGTGGAGTAGTGTTGGAGGCAAGGTACTTCAATGGATTTTAAAGAGAAATTAGGTTCAAGAGGCCCTAGGGAAATGCTGTCCCTTCCTATACACATTTAAACCAGTCTGTCTCAACCAGCCTTTCTAGAGAAACACAGATGTTGATTCCTGCACAGACCTCTGGGAACTTGGAATAAACTTTTCCTAAGTTTTCTGCCATTTATTTATTTAGCTGAAACGGTAGCCTTGTTACCAGAAAAACCTTTAACTTCTTTTTGGGAAAAATATGAAATTGTCTGAGGCAGGATAATGATTGGGAACACTCAAAGGGGGCTCTGAATGCCCCTTTCTTCCTTAGAGAGGATTCTACAAACTCTCAATTGTTACCATGCAATGATTTTAAGTCCCTACCTGAGAGATCTTTGAGTGTGTTCTGATTGAACAGCTGAGCCATCGTTGCCCTTCTGTTCCCCGTCAAGTGAAGTTCATTAAAATATCACCTCTTAAACCCTAAAATTTGGGTCCATTTTTGCCAGGGTCAGGGGTTGCTTCTACAGCTCTGCAGTGCAGCAGCCCCAGGAACACTGCCGTGGGGGGCATGGGGTGAATTGTGCTGGGGAGCCTCCCCTTGTCCTGGTGGCTGCTGCTGGTTGACAGAGCGTGCAAGAATGCTGCTGGCCTAATGCTGGGCTAAGAGTGAGGATTTTTCATAGTTACTCCTTCATGACCTAGTGCACCTTTTATGGAATTTCTTCTAACTAATTCTACACTGCATAAAGAAGTTTTATTTCCATGCTTTTACAAGTCTAATCTTCATATTCCTGGCTGACTCTATTTCCCCCCCCAGTTCCTCGTGCGTTGGGGCAGGTTTCCCTTGGGGGAAGATGTATGAATGCACTGGTACCATCCCCTTTTACTGCTGAATGAGTGTTTAGGCCTACTTGAAATGGTCCTTTCCACTTTTCTTTAAGTGCCTTGTTGCTGTGCTTTCTGACATATACACAGTCCCAGGTTGATTAGGATGTACCTGAGCATCCAAAGTCCTCAGGGATGCTCATACACACAATTTCTACAGAGATGACAATACTTTTCACAAAGAGGGTAAAAAGGAACTTATGTCTTTCCCTATGACATAATTTCTCTAGAAAGTATTTCAATTTGGTATTGTCTTCCATAGAGCATTTCATGTGGGATAACATTTTCTTTAAAAGCCACTGGAATTCTGATTCTCAACAGTGGCAGGGGAAGCACTTTTGGCCACTTAAGTGAGGTTTCCTGGAAAATGTTACACATTTGTCTTTGTGGGCTCTGATTTACTCTCAATCTTGCTGCTGGGGTAAGACCTCCATGGGCTGAATAAGTTTCAATTAACTGGGACAGTTTTGGATAAATTTAGTGCAGTTTCAGCTATGAAATGAGAATCTCTATCCACTGGCAACCCAAAAGAAATCCTTAATCATAGTAGTATTTTTATTTTTAACTGGAGTTATTTCTGTAGTTTTGTTGGTGTGACAAGGAAAAGCCTCTGGCCCTGCTGAAAATGTGTCCACTAAACCCAAAAAGTATTTCTATTTACTTCTTGTTAACTCAGAAAAATGTCCTTGTCATTAACGTCTGGCACTAGCTCCCTGTTTTGGGGTCCCTAAGGGAAGGTTTTGTAAAACAGTGCATTCATCTGTAAGCAGATTTTACATTTCTCTTGTCACATTCCCTGTCAGCCTAGGATGAATTAGCTACCTTTCCAAATTGTCTACTGTACCTTCAATACACCAATGGGTTTCTTTTGTTTGTCTACTTTAGTTTGGGTCATTCTTGCTTGAGGCATTCTAACTTGTTGATCTGTTAATACCACCACAATTCAGGACCAAATCAGATATTTAGGGATTTTGCAGAAAGATTGTTTTTATCATGGTGTTCTGTGTGTGATTTGGAAGGGTTCACAACTTTGGAAAGAATTGCCAACAAGATGCTTTTATCTGCCACCTCTCCAGCAGTTTGGTTTGCTCATCGGTCTCCTGGGCTTGTGTGAACTGGTGAGCATTGCACTGCATTTCTGCTACTTCAGGAGGGAAGTGGATGCTCCCAAAACTGTGCCTGTTGAATTGGAGATGCTGATTCCTTGCAGAACAGAGCAGGGTGTAAGGCAGTAGCTGTCTTTAGCACCACGTCTTTTGTTC
The DNA here is from genome assembly GCF_028551555.1 of Melozone crissalis. NCBI lineage: Eukaryota > Metazoa > Chordata > Aves > Passeriformes > Passerellidae > Melozone > Melozone crissalis. The sequence continues at coordinate 11,077,896 of NW_026535783.1, read as the reverse complement.
CAGAGTGCCAACTGGTTACTTTAGGAAAAACAGTGTGCTCCCTCATTAGCCCTGGTTTGAAAAGCAGCAGCTACTGTGGTTGGTGGGGTGCCCCTTCCTGCACTTGGAAATGAGCAGAGCCAGTGATGGGACAGGGCGGGGCATTCCCTACCTGTGCCCATTGTGAAATTCCTCTGCCCCCACTGTGTCACGTCCCGCTCCTCAGTGACATCCCGGCCAGCCTGGCACATGGAACTCCCCGTTTCCAAGGACACGTGGCCATTGTCACCGGCACAGGGCAGGAGCGCTCAGAGCCTTCGGCGGCTGCAGCGAGAGCAGGGGTGTCAGAGCCACAGCGAGTGTTGTTCCACCTTGGCTGGTTCCAGCAGCCGTCGTTCAAGAGCCCGATCCGCCCACTGAGTGGAGGCAATTATTTACAGTTCTGTGCAGACAGGGGGGCTCAGGGACCAATTCACAAATCCAGCAGCACGAGAATCCAGAATGTTTGAGTATTTATACATTTGAGCAAAGAAAGGAATTAGTGTTCAATGCTTGCAAGTTCCCTAGTTCTCTTCATAAGGAGTATTCTTTCTGCTGTTGGAAAATGATCCTCTCACTTCTCATGCTCATTAGTCTGCATGCTGAGTTTCTCCCTTCTTCTTAGTGAGAGATTTCTTGAGTGGGCGGCCATGGTCTGCTCCTGCTGGAATGGCCTTTTACCCTGCTGGAGCTGATTCAGCACAGTTGCTGCATTGCCTTTATCAGTTTGTTCCTTTTCTCAGGGCTTTGTCCAAATGTACTTGTGCCAAAAATTCTGTATTCTTTGTATCCACAATCAGTGTCTCATCCTTCTTCCCAAACCTTGCTGACCTGCCCTGTGTCTGAGGTCACTGAAGCCTGTCAGGCCCTGCACCTCCACAAGGCAATTCAGCCAAGAAGTCACCTGCCTTTCCATGGCCTGGCCATCACTTCCAGCTTGTTGGCTACTTCTTGTTTCATGGGAATCATCTCCCTTCTTGTTGATGAGCCTTGGAAGCAACAAAGGCCAAACGTCCAGGAGCACATTTTCCTAAGAAGTATTTTGCATTTTGCAGATATTTCAGCAGGATCCGTGTGTGTGTAGGAGCGGGAGCAGCCGAGGCAGAGCGGGATGGCGGAGCTGCGGGCCTGGGCAGGATCCAGTGAGTTCCGCAGGGTCCCCACCAGCACTGCCATGCCCATCAGGGTGAGCCAGAGGTGCCAGGAGCAGCAGGTGAGGGGCAGGTGTGGGGCTCTGCAGGTTGGCAGCGGGCGGGGGCTTGGCCACGGTGTTGGTGTCAGGCACTGCTGAGCCCGCGGGACCTGTTGGGCAGGGCTGGGGCCCCTCTGGTGCTCCAAGGGCCCTTTGAGGCAGCTGCCTGGGGGGGATGACCCAGATGAGGTGTCTGCGGATGTGGCATGTTCCCCATGCTGTGTCATCCAGGAAATTCATGCTCTGGGTCTGCCTCATGCTCAAAATGCTTTGATTTCTCATTGTTCTATGTTTATACCCAAGTCACCAAAAATCCAAGGATAAATGAAGCCCTTGAACTGTAATTTTTCGGTATTAGGAGTAGGCATTTTTTTAGTTCCAGCTGTGGTGCAGAGGGGAGAACTCCAGTCACATGCATGTCACTTTCAAAGTTTTCCCCTTATTGGTAGATTTTTAGCCAACAAAGAAATGACTGTTCATTGGTTCTAAATTACATCTTTGTCCTCATTAATTAGTCTTCTATCTTGTCTTGGATATTGATGTCTCTCTTCTCATGCCAATTAGTCCACATTTTTCAGTCTTATCTTTTTTCCCAGAACAGTTGATTTAGGCTCTGAGACTGAAATGTCTTAATTTGTTTCTTCTTTGTCTTCTGGCTACTCCAACGTGTTCATGGAGGGCTAGGAACTCTAGGATCCAGGTGTCCACCCTTCTACGCCCTCAGGCTTTGTCTGTTGGAAGTTATCAGGGTTAGTTTAGCAAAGCTAAAAGTTGTGGTGATCTAACAATCCAACTCTGGCAATAGACTCTCCAAAGACACTTAACAACCTTCTCTCTAAAGCAGAAAATTATAATGCTTAAGACTAATACACTGCTTGTAATCAATATACTGCTTATGATTATTTAAATGATTAATGACATATATAATTAAAATCATTAATTAGAAAAAACTATATGCTAAACAAGCAAAAAAAAGCTGCATAAGTATTCCAAGCTGATGGGTTTGTTGCCTTACATGTTTTGTTTCCATTCTTCTATAAAATGTAAGTATGCTCTTTGAGCATACTTATTCGTTAAGCTGGCGTAAAAGGATGTGAAGTTCAGGGGACTCCCTCTTCCCCTTCATGTCAAGTCCCTGTTCTGATCTTTGCCAGTAGTGATGATTGAAACAGAGAAATTATGGAATTATGTTGAGGCAGCACTTTCTTTAAATGACAGTGACATGAATGAAGGATGAATAGTCTCACAAGCAAAATATTGAAGGATTTAGAAAAAAGACTTGTTGAATATTGCTTCTTGCGACCTTTGCAAGTGATACTCCTATTTCAGCAAAAGTTCAGGCCAATTTAAGATGAATAGCTTATTAGCTTCACTGTCAAGCAATGCTGCTTTCAGAATGAAGCACTTGCATGGCAGTAGGTTGTTTATGTTAAGAAAAAAAACTTTATGCCAATAGATATTTAAGTTATTTTTGCATTCCGATGGAATGTGACATATTCTGTACTAAATGATGAGTTCAGCCAAGAAACCCAAATTTTGTATTATCTGGGTAACTTAGGATAAACTGGTTCCATTTTACATCTATGCAAAAAGTTGCATCTAGAGTTGAAGAAAAGAGAAAGGCTTGGGTGTGTGTTACAGATGAAATTCATCTTTTTGCCGTTGAAGTTCTTCCTGGAGCTGACTCCAGGATGGGCTTCCTTAGTGCCCAATAAATCCCAGTGTCAGGTACTGCCCCGACATTCAGATCTTTTTGTGAACCTCTCTGGAGTTTTTGCTTAGCACTGACCAGTTCAATTGTACTCAGGCACTCGATTTCAAGGGAAGCCTGTGCCTATAAATTCCAGCAATTGGGAAAGGATGACTTGCTACTCCAAGGCTTGGCTGCATTAGAGGCTGAGTGAGGGTGGCTCTCTCAGGGCTGCTTTCAGAGGGAGAGCTGTGTCAAAGCAGCCCTTTTTGGTGATGTGACAGCAAACCTTTGCAAGTACTGCTCTTGTTTAAAATGGAAGGCCTAGTTAATCAGCAGTAATGGAGAGTAGGCTGAAGATTTTATGGAAAACTTCTTTTTCCCTTTAGCCAAATACCATCAAGGCGTTGCACAATGCAAGTGCACAGGATGTTGAATTCTATAACCCACTTGGAGGTATGGCAGCCTTTCATATTTTGCTAATGTCTGTAAGATTTTACACTTGGTCATTCATTTTTGCAGCATAGTTTGGGGATGGGGGATCTATTGTGTTCTGAGATCTCAACCTGGAGGTGGTTTTCCGTCAGGTCAGCCTTGCAGTCTCTTGTCACTGCATTTAGGCACTGGCTTATTTCCCCTGAGAAAGTCTGCCAGTCCTTCCTTGTTCCCATTTTGCTTGATGGGTTGAAATTTGGCACAAAGGGGTCAAGCTCTGGACCACCTTATGCACTTAAATTCACAGACTTGGTAGCTAAGATTTTGGTTTTGTAACACCTAGGCACTGTCATTATCCATTAAATCAAATTGGGAAATTGAAAGAAAATGTGCTTTAGGAAGTCACATAGAGAATTTCATACGGTCAATATGGGAAAAACATGCTTGATTTAATTTTTTCTCTGGGTCATAATTAAGTGAATGTTACCACAATACTACACTGGGTTCCTTTCAAGGAAATTGAAAGGAAGATATTGATTTCATCTTACTAACAGATTCCAACATTCCCCTCAAAGCACAATGTGCTTAGGTGATGCCATTTGTGTTAACCTGTTCTGAGTGCAGTTTCCCCAAGGAGCCTGGCTCCAGGCAGACACCAGGTGCACATTCCCCTTCCAGGCACTCAGTGGTGCTGCCTGCAGCAGGGAGCTGAGCCAGGCACAGCCAGCTGCCCTGAGCAAAACAGGCTCTGACCTGGCTGTGGCTGCAGTCACCTGCCTGCAGGGACATCCCTGCCCCTGCGAGTGCAGCTCTTGCTCTGCCTTAGCCTAGTGCAGAGCATTTTAAGGCAGCACCATGGTGGCTTCTGGAGAGGCAAAACTCAACTTCTGAATTTCTCATTGGGGATGTTCAGTTCCACATGTGATTGATGACTTGTGTGATTCTTGGTGGTGGTCTACATAGATCCTTTGGTAATATTCAACCTTGAATACCTGGCAGGTGTGGACTGGCATTAAAGAGTCATTTGTGGAACTTTGTGCCACATCTGCTTTGGGTTGGCTCAGAGAAATTCAGTTGACACGGGTCTGGTTGCTGGTAGGGTACAGGGTGCCTATGCAACATGCTCCACACAGTACCAGTTAGGGTTTGGGCTTTGTCACAGAGTCAGAGAATATGTTAATTCAAAGGGAACCACAAGGACAGTGAAAATCAGCTCTGTAGCCAAAATTTCTATCATCATTTTAAATCAACTCTTTTGCCTTCCGAAAACTTCCCATTTGACACTTCTTTTTCTGCTTTCCTTTCCTTTGGGAAAACCAGCAGATGTGAGAAGGGCCAAATCGCACACTACATGTCCTGTCCCTGAGGAGAAGAGAACAAATCCCATGAAGCCTGCAGGGAGTGAACAGAATCCTTGCAGTTCTGTTTATTGGCGACCCTACAGGGACAGGGTGATTCATTTACTTGCTCTGAGGACTTACAAGAAGCCAGAGTTGCTTGCTCGCTTGTAGAGAGATGGAGTCATGCAAAAGGACAAGGGCAGCCTTGCAAAGATCCTTCAGCAGGTGAGATTGTGGAGTTGGTGACAGCATTATTTCCACCACGCTATTCTTTTCCTAATTGTCTTTTTAAATTCTGACTCTTTAAATTAGATACTGATGAACAAGTTAGGGAATGCTCCCTGTTAAGTTCTTCCATCAGCTTCACCCAGAGGTCTCAAGCTGCAGGTCCATGTGACAAAAAGAAAGAAAACTTCAAAACTTTTGGGACATTGTTGCTTTCCTAGAATGGCTGGCAATGAGTAACACTTTGTAATGTTGTTGGTCCTCATGCCTTATTGCATTCTCTTGCTTTTCCATACACTGTTTAACTGCTTCATGGAGTACCAGGTGTTCCTTGATTGTGTGAAATGGTTTGTGATGGCACTTAAAATTTCCTGTTAGAAGTTCCAGAGCAGAGTAGTTCAGGAACTGCAGAGGCCAGTCTTTCATTTGAACAGAGTTGGTGGCCTCTCAATGGTACTTGGCTTCTGCCAGGATCTGTGGTGATTGCCTTTCAGGGTGTTACGGGCACATTCTCCATGATAAAGATGGTAGCAAAAATTTGAGCAGAGGGTTTATTTGTTGTCATGTGAATTAAAGCTCCATCTTCCTTGGATCTCATTTATTCACCAACTTCTGAAGTGCTCCTCTGAATTCCATTATTATTTTGTTACTACAGCCAAAAATAGGAAGTATATGCATTGAAAGATGCAGTGGTTCTTTCCTGCCTTTTTCAATATGGCCGTTCCTGAATGATGCCAGCATTAATATATCAAGTAGGAACATTTCCTCCTTATCTAGGAAAACAGTGTCTTGGATCCTAGTGCAGGGAGGAGAATTCAACATGGATACAGTGTCTGCTGATCCCACAGTGACTTTTAAGAGCTCAATCCTTGAACCAGGGAAGTTTGTTGCTGGGTTTGCTCAAGGCAGTGGCAGAGCTTTTTCACCTTGAAGACATTCACAATATAATGAGAGTTGTGTTCTGCCACCCCAGCTGAAGTAGCTCATTTAGATTTCAAGTTGATTATAAATTTTCAGCTCCTTAGATTGTAAAGGATGAAAACATTTTCTCCTGTGCCATTGCCATATTTGATATTTCCCTGCAGTCAATGTGCTGTAGGAGGTGTGAACTGCCTCAGGGTCCAGGTTTGCATTGTGAAAGTTCTGTGTGAGCAGCCCTGCAGCCTGAAATGCCTTGCTCAGGCTTTTGTGGACATCAGAGCAAGTGGGGGTTCATTTTGTATAAATCTCAAATGGGCAGAGTGAGCTTGCTGAGATCTGGTACACACACACTTGCTTCCTTTCCAACACAACCTGAGTTCTGTTTCTAAGGAGTCAATCCCTGATTCTGGATATTTTTGTCACTTTTAAATTTCATTTTCAGCTGTGGGCAGATAGGCATCAATATAGACATAAATTATGTTTTCAAGGCAAAAAGTCAAAGTTGTGAGAAATGGTGGTGATGTGTTAGATGAGTTATGCAGTGTGTTGCGGGGGTCAAATTGATGGAGATTTTTCCCAATGCACTTTTCAGTGGAACTCTGAGCAGGTGTCAGGGGATGAAGTCAAAACCTGAACTTTAGAGATAAGTGGCCTGGAGGTTTTATTACCACAATTTACCTTTTTGAGTAGACTTTGTATTTGTCTTGAGGACGATATGATCCTCATTTGATTTCAGAGGAATAGAGCGAGGCCTATGCATGGCCTTTTCATGGCAGGATTTGCTAGAATGAACCCTGGCTCTGCCACATGATGAGGGACTCTGGGCTTGACCCCCTCTCCTTACTCATTGTAGCTCTCAATGTTGTTTTCAAAGGAACTCTTGCTGGATATGAATGGTGATCCTTGGTGTTTTCTATTGGTGAAACAGTAATATGGCTTAAAACTCATATGATAGATATATAATCAAGCTCTGTACTAAAAGACATTATTTAGTTGAAACTGGGTTCTCATAAGCAGCTGTTCAGGACCAATCATATTTCTGTAGTTTCCATGCAGCAAGCATAATAAAGATTTGTTTTCCTACATATCTGCCTGTAGGTAGCCAAGTGGAATGCAAAGGATAATTCCTTCAGTCTGAAGGAACATCTCTTTCAAACCCTGCAGACTGATTGGCCTGGCTACACTGAAATAGACAGACAGAATTTGAAGTTAATACTTTCTGGGTAAGTTCAGTCTTTTAGAGAAAGGGAAAAAAAATCCCTAGTTAATGAAGCTTAGATTGTTAGAATATGGGGAGGTATCAGGGACCTGCCAGGATCCTGGCCCTGCATAGAACACCACAAGGTTCACACCAGGTGCCCAAGAGTGTTGTCCAAACAATTCTTGAAGCCTCCTGCAGTGACCACTGGCCTGGGGAGCCTGTTGCAGTGCTCCAGCACCCTCTGGGCCATGAATGTTTTCCTGATATCCTGCCTAAAGCTCCCCCAACTCAGCTTCATGCTGTGTCCTTGAGTCCTGACACAGAAGGACTCTGTTTTTCTTGTAAGGAAATAAATATGTCAGTTGATCTTTAGGCTTTGTTAAGATGAAATATTGGCCCATCCATACAGAAAATCGACTCCATCTCAGAACACCAACACCTGCCAAGCGACATCTCCAGGGCCTTCTGAGAGAGACTCTCCAGCAAGACCTGCTCAGGTATTTGTGCTTTTTTAAAATTCTGGACTCTATAGTAAATTTAAGAAGACTTGCTGCTGGTGTAAAAGCTGTGATGTGAAAGTGCAGGCCTTTCCCTTTCAGGGAATCCTTTGATGGAGCTCCCGAAAGGAATGTCTTTCTCCTAAAGCTTTTTAGATACTGATATGAAGTAGGACTTGCTAAGTGCTAAAATGAGAAAGTAGGAGTGAGACAGAACCTTAGTACTTCCTTTACCTGCAATACTTCCTGCTTTGAATGCACTTTTTATTGAAGAAAAATGTGGTTTTAACCTTTGCATGTTCAGAAGTGATGCTTTTTCAAAATGGGAGCAAAAGCTGATCCTGATCATTTGTGAATGAATGAATTATTTTCTTATTGATGCAGAAACAGCCTCTGGCTTCTGACATTACCAGTCCTGTGACGAGCAAGAAGAGGAGAATTGGCCACCAGCCCAGTCATGTCCAGCCAGCAGCTGGTGGCCACTTTTCTTCCTTCCTTCTTCCTTCCACATCTCTTTTGCCTTTGGACATGTCTCCAAGTGCTGGCTCCATTTCCCCCTGCATCCATGTGGTGCAACCAACAGAGAAATTTCTGAGTTCCAGAGTCCCAGCAACTGCCAGGGAGCAGAAGAAGATCCCCAATTCAAACGGGGAGAAAAATGAACTGGGGAGGCTGAAGCAGTGGCACCGCTTGGATTTTGAGGAAGGTATTGATGTGCTGGTTTTCCTGACTCCTGTGTGGATAACTGTGGTGTAAAGATTTGGTTATTAGGAGAAGCTTCTGCGCAAATTAAGGTGAAAGCATGACTCTTTTCCACAGTCAATAGTAAAAATGCTACTGAAGACGAAATGCAAACTACAGAGATAAAAAGAAATGAGAGAAGAGAGGCAGGGTGAGGGGAAAAGAGAGACATTAGGTGAGGAGATATCATCACCACATGGACTCTCTGTTGTCCAGCATGTCCTTCTTCACCCTTGGTCTTTTCAATGCTGGAGATCTCCAAGTCTCCCTGGGGTTTCCACCTTTATACTGTCCCAGATTGGGGTATCCACAGGGTGGTCACAGCTCGCCCCACAACTTGGTCTAGAGGCCATGCAGGCAGTGATTTTCCTTACCCACAGTCTCTACTGTGGAGGTTTTTGTCTTGTGTCCTAATTTCAAACCTTCGCTTCTGTTATGCCAAGACTTCGAGGTTTTCTTCTTGCCAATTGTGATTCTCTCCAATTCCTGTTGTGGTGACTTATCTTAGGGGAAAATCCTTCTTTGTCAGTGTTCTGAAATATTTAATTGTGTTTTTACACCTCATGAAACGGGAGCTTGGAAAGCAGGCACTGGATACACAAAGGCGCTGCACTACATGACTGCTCAATCGTTTTCCTTGATGCATGGTCATGGTAAATCAAGACTTCTTTCTATTTCTGCCATTACATAAGATTTTTTCTCTTGCTTTAAAAGACAATTATACCAAAACCCAGAACCTGTGCTGATGGAACCTTGTAAAAAACTACAAAAAAACTACAATTTCTAAACTAATTTTTAGAAATTCTTTCTTTAAATAGTTCAAAACCAATGAAGAACAATGAGATGTGAAATAGATTCCTGTTAGGAGAAGCTGGTTAAAAGGAAGAGCCAGACAATGGATAGCCACAGGCAATGGACTGTTTTCTTTCCATCTGATTTCTAGTAAAATCACAAGTGTTGATTGAGTCATCGCTTTTTCCATCAGCAGATTTTCAAGACTGCATGTTGAAGGCAGAAACCTGTCACACATTTATTGCAGACCCGTTTGCTGATACATATTGATAAAATCTCAGTGATTCCCTGGTTGTTCATTGAACTCAGCCTTTTCATGGAAACTGCAAGAGCTACAAAACATGGGCTGTGGTTTCTTGGAGTTCTACTTTGAACTGTGCTGGGAGTTTCCTCTCCATCCCAGCGGCAGAATTTTATTCTTCAAAAGTTGTGGAAGTGTTACAGATTGAAAACAACATGGAAAAGTGAAACAGAAATGCATAAAGAACACTTGATTTCTGATGACAGGGACACCCCCAGCAAGGCACTGTTCAGTTGCTTTGTTAAATCTGTGGGTTGCCTCTTTTGGAGGTTGAGCTTGCAAAATCCCAATTGGGTTCAGCCTGGAGGCAGGTTTGGAGTGTGCAGATGCCTCATGCTAGTGGTGGTGTGCTTGTAGAGACAGGTGCTTTGAGATGGTCTTTCCACATTTCTTCTGGAAATACACACGGTACCTGCAAACCTTGGGATGCCTTTGGAAAGATTTCTGCCTAAATCTAGAAACTCATGTGAACAGCATTGTTCAGGAGACAGTTCCCAAATTCTGCCCAGCTAGTGAAGGCAAAATCTGTTTTGTGTTTCAAGTTGGGACTTAGGCTGAAACTTTCATGTGGACTGAGGCATGAGAGCAAATACACTTTTGGAAATGAAATGCTCACAGCAAAACTGTTCTTCCAAGTTGCATTGAACATACTATGACTATTGGTATTTCTGTCCAGTTTTATTACCACTATTAAACTTCCTTTTATACTTCTGCTGTACAACTGAAATCAAGAAAAGCAAGTGGAACATCACACAACAGCTCTTTCCTCAAGACTTGAAGCTCAGGTATCTTAAATATGTCAAGAATGGCTGAGTTTTCACAAGATTAATTTGCAAACAATGGCAAATGGAAGGTCACAAGGAATGGAACAGATTGTGTGGAATTATTATGCTTGCCAAAAGACCTGAAATGGCAAGCAGAGAGAGATTACCATGATCTTGATTGCTCCTTCCTGTTTCAGCTGACTTTCTTTATGGCAGCTCTTTTTATTATGATGGTAATTGAGGATATGTGTGCAATATTTCCCAAATTCCTCTGCCAAGAGCCAAAGGGCAATTCCCAAGTGCAGGGCTGCTTCCAACCCCGTCCTGCCTGTTAATGAGGAGCACTGGGTTTTGTCTGCAGGGTACTGGAGCCTTAGTGCCAGTAAGCCCTATAGAATGGAATTGGCTTTCCTGCTGATGAGAGTGCAGGCACTCATCTGAACTGTGGGCCTCTGGATTTGGCAGGGAAGTGGGGATAAAAATGTGGCATGAGAAGAACTTCTGATTTCTTCTTTATTTCTGGTTAGAACAGTGATGTTGATTTCTCTGAAGCTGTTGTCTTTTGTGAAGCTGCATCTTTTGCTGCATGACTTGAATGGCTCTACAGATGCCACCTCATGCCTTCAAATAAGAAAAGCTGAGCTGGGGCTAACACTGTGGAAATGCACAACCTGTAGAATAAAGTGGCCGTTCCCCCTTTCTAATTCCCAGGAATGAGTTCTTTGGAGAAGGTTGTTTGTGCCGTATTATTCAATGTTGTTGCTTCTTGTGAGTAATTAGCTGTAAGAAGAATGCTCTGAAGGACTTTTTCAAGAATGTCCAATGGGGTCTATTGGACTTCTAAAGATCTCCTGATGAAGAGTGTCAAAATTGTGCTTTTCTGCAGGAGCAAGAAGAGATACTTCCATTGCCTCCACATGCTCTGCAAAAAGCAACCAACCAGATTACTTGAGGTGAGTAAAAGAACAATTCACCCTTGCCCCTATCAGTGGGGTGCAGTGTCAAACTCTTTCCTGTGCTGAAAGGATGAGTTAGAGCAGGTTTAGTTGGGTCTGGAAGGCTCAGAGCAGAGATGAACACCGAGGTGGGTTAGGCCCAGACAGGCCCTCCCTTCCTGCAGTGCAGTTACACAGGCTCAGCTGCAGCAGTGCTGCTGCATCCCCTCATCAAATTTGCAGTGCAGGAGGGGAGGGGGAGGTGTGTGTGTCTGTGTCTGTGTGTGTGTGTGGTATAAAAGACTGGAACTTGCTGCCAGCTTGTGTGAGAGCAGGGATGTTGGCAAGGGCAGTCAGGCCTCCTGCAGCTCTGGGCCTCTGGGGCAGCTACGGCCTTTGGAGCAGGTGCGGCAGGGCCCTGGCTCACATTGCTCCGGGGCCTCCCAAAGTGTTGCAAGGCATCTCTAGTTTTCTTTTCAAAATTATCCTACAAAGTCAGGTGTGTCTGGCCTGGAATGCATCCTTGGCACCAGTTGTTTTCAGTCCTTGTTAAAAATTTACTGCTTTTAATATCAGTCTCAGGATGGTTTGAAGCACTTACTCGCATGTGGAGGCAGCTTTTGTTATTGAAAAAGAGCAAGATCTTAAGGCCTAGAGGAGCAGAAGCATTGGTGTGAGAGTGCTGGGAATTGGCATCTATTCTTCTCATTATCACTTCATTTGGATTTGTATCATGAGATTGATAAACCTCATACCTGTCAATTTGAAGGAGAAGGGAATTTATACTATTGACTCTCATCAGTGGCCTGAAGCATTAATGAATTTTGCCCTCCTTAAGGCCCGATGAGCTTTGGGTAGTAGGTGTAGTTTAAGGCTGGTATAGAGTTTGTTTTTGTGCCTGTATTGCAAATGCCTGGGTTCCATGATCAGTGATGTAACTGCTGCCCGCTTGAAGAATAAAATATTATCATTAACTCTGCTTTGCTGTTAGAGAGACAAGAATGTAGCTCAAAAGTTTAATTCTGTGCACTCAACTCCATAGATGCATTCCCTGACAAATATGTTTTACAGATGTATTGTCACTAGTAAATGTAACTAATTAAGCCTTTCCTACAGAGGAAGAGATTATAATTTTGTAATGCATATCCTCTTCCTTAGGCTGCTGTATTTGTTTGTCATTTGACATTTGAAATTTAAGCAAATGTTTTCTAACCATGCTCCACTTCCTAATGAAGAAAACCTCGACAATTTGAACTGTTAGTAACTAAGTGTCATAGAAATGTTACAGATTCCTGAGCTACTTAATTGCATTCTCTTCATGCACATGAGCTTGAAAGAGAAACTGTCGGTCCCAGAGAAACTGACTCAAAGCTTAGGTGTCTGTGTTTGGCATTACCCAGTGCTTGGTATAAAATTACACACGTGTTTTATGGGCTAGAAACATACTGGAATTTTCTCTTAGAGTTCACTCATGGAAAAATGGCCTCATTTTTTCCCTTAGAAAATACATAGCCATTGTCTCCTTGGAGCAATGACAGCGCTACAAGGATGACTTCAATGCAGAGTATGACGAATACCGGAATTTACATTCTCAGATTGAGAAGATCACAAAGAAGTTCAAACAGTTTCAGGAGCAATGGAAGTCTCTGACTCCAGGCTCTGAATCCTATCAGGTAAAGAAGGACAAAACCATGAAGACTGTGCTTCATCATCACAGCAGTGTTCTGGATTCCCTGGAGCTGCTCAGTGAAACAAATGGAACCTGTAGAATTGGCATATATGGTCGGACACTGCTTGGGCTGGGTCTGATTTTTACAAGACCGTGCCCAAAAGCCCCTTTTTGAGCTGTCTATGAAGGAACAGTAAGGGGAGAGGTGTCCCAAGCAGAGTCTTAGAGCATGGGCTCCTTCTGTTGCCTGTTGAGAGGCTTAACTGAAGATCTTGGGTGATTCTGGGAGATGGAGATTTGTTTTTGCAAACGTCCCAGAAGAGTGGTGGCTGACAGAGAAGAAAATGTCTAGAGTCAGACTGAGTGAGCTTTTAGTGTTTTAATAAAGTTTGCATTTCATGGTGGCAATGAAACATTCCTCATGTTTTTTCTCTTGTAGGCACTGCATCATCGAATCCGAGCAGATTATCAGCAGTTACAACAGGTACGTGTGACACCCGAGCTGCGGGGCCACAGTAACTGCTGAGTCTGCCTCAAGGCTTTTTTAAAGCAAAGGACATCAGACTCTAGACTCTGCAGAAGTGTTTCCATGCCCTAATTTTTCTTTCTCCTTCACAGGGTAGCCCCAGCTACTCTGAAATGAAGAGCAGGTGCCTGTACCTCCACAAAAAGCTGGCCCATATTCAGAGCTGCATTTCTGAATTTGACCAGCTGTAAGTGGAGTACTGGCACCAAAACATCAGCTCCGGCCTCGTTGAATCGGCGGACCCTGGTTTTTTTATTTAAACTACATGATTAGTTTTTAGGATTTTTTAAGTTATTATTGTACAGTAGGTTTTTTTAGCACTGAGCCATAGATTATTTCTTAAAAGTGTAGAATTCATTCAATGAAGTTTATTAAGTTTAAAAAGTTGAAAGATGATAGTATTGAACATTAAAAATAAAGAAATCTCACTGTTTGTAATTCTTTCTCCTATTGTTTCTTGTATTATATTTGGAGTGGATTTCTTCTGGTCAATTCTGTTACTCAAGTCTTAAGTTTGTCTACTGAAATAAATTCATCACTAGAGGGTGGAAACCCACTACCTCTACGGTGCCCACTACCTCTACGGTGAAGCTGTGCTCCTTTTAGGAAAAGATTGTGGCAGATGGAAATTGCTTAGGACATGTGGTTTTGGACCTTTCTTGTGGCAAACTCTTTGCCTGAGTGGTCAAAGGCATTGAAGTTTGGACAAACCCCTCCCCAAATGACCTTGTTCTGGAGGGTTACAGAGCAGTGCACATGGGCTGCTCTAAGGTGTCAGCTGAAGCAGCTCTCAGGATTGCTGTTCAATCACTGCCTCACCTTGACAGTGGGCACCAAGGAATATCCAGATCTTTTCAAGAGTTTTGTAAAACACATGGAGAAGTGTTGGAGGAAAGGTTCTTCAATGGGTTTTGAAGAGAAATTGGGTTCAAGAGTCTCCAAAGGAATCTCAATGAGTTTTGTAGTTTTCTCCAAACTACTCTGTCACAACCCATCTTTCTGGAGATATACGAATGTTAATTCCTGCACAGACATATGGGGACTTTGAAGTCTAGACCTTTTCCTAAATTTCTTGTCAGAAATATATTCAGCTGACAGGGTGGAAGTGTGGCCAGCAATGCCAGAATCTTCTTTTGGGAGAGATATGAAATTGACTGAGGGAGGACAACACTTGGGAACACTCAAGTGGGGCCTCCTTCCTTGGAAAGTATTCTACAAATTCCTGAATCCTCTCTGTACCAATTTTGTTGAGTCCCCATTCCTGAGAATTTTTGGGCATTTTTTGATTGAACAGCTGAGCCATTTCTGCCCTTCTTTCCTTCTTCAAGTGAAGTTCAACAAAATGTCACCTCTTAAACCCTGAAATTTGGGTCCATTTTTGCCTGGCTCATCTCTGCAGTGCAGCAGCCCCAGGAATGCTGCCGTGGGGTGCATGGGGTGAATTGTGTTGGGGAGCCTCCCCTTGTCCTGGTGGCTGCTGCTGCTTGACAGAGTTTGCAGGAGTGCTGCTGATGAGAGTGGGCTGAGACAGATGTTTTACAAGCACATCCTTATTCTGAGTCACATTTTCACTCTTCCTGTAAACTGCTTTTAGGATGCATAATGTCCACATACTTATTAGGCCTGTGTATTTTTGGCTGTCATTTTGGTTCAGATTCCTTTAAAAACCATATTAAAATTTAAAAAGTCATTACTCCAAACAGGAAAGAATCAAAAAACACAACATCTTTAAGTGTAATAAGACTTTAATTTTATGATAAAAAAGCCATCAATCCAATAAATTATAGTTGCTGGAAAGCTGCTTGTTATGCCTCTCCAAAATTATTATATGAACTCATGAGGGTCTGTGTGGTTTGGATCTAACTCTGTAAGTTCACAGAGGGGGAACAAAGCAGCAGCATGCCTGAGGACCACAAGGATGCTTGAGACCCCTGGGAGTGGGGCAGGGCACAGTGTCCTTGGCACAGGAATATGATGGGGACTGGCACCTGATGGCTTCACCAGAAGCCTGTCACCACTCCTCTGTCCCATGCCTGCTCACAGCTGGGATAACTTGTGCTGCAAAAGAGATCTGAGCATCCCAGATTGCAGTGCTGCTTGTGAGGCTGCACCCATTCTTGAGGTGGTCCTCACCTGCTGCTGCAGGTGAGAAGATTTTGGTTTAGGAAAAAGCAGAACTCATAAGGTTAACGAATAAAAAGATGTCCCAGTCTTTAGAAAGTCTTTGTTTATGAACTGGAGTATCTTTGGTCTCCAAAAGGATGGGCATGTCATGGCCCAGGCTTGTCCAGCTGATTTCTCCTGTTAACTGAGCATGGCTGAACATATAAAGGAATGTAGGTAGTTGTTGATTTGCATTTACAGACTATAGGCAGCCCCCCAGTCTTTATCCTTTTGAGCATTCAATAGTGGGAATTTCATGTCTTCAGCTTGGAGCTCCCAGGTGAATCTCCAGGTCACATAGAAAATCTTTCAGGTTAAAAACCCTACAGCAGTCTTCACCCTGACAGCCACAAAAGTCAGAATCAGGGCTAGCTTTCCTCTGATGACATCTGTATCCATGACACACAAAGGACTTGACCAGCAACCTGCAAACGATGCAGATATATAGAATGGTATTCTTGTTGGCCTCTGCCATTGTCTTCAGCTGTCCTTGAACAAGAGTGGAGCAGAACTGAGAAGAGGGATGGATATCAATACTGGAAGATTGGGTGTTTTTCCTCGCCAATTGACCTGAACCTCCTCCTCCTTTCCAAATGTGACAGCCGCATATACAGGCTAAGAATGGCTTCAAGATACTTAATAAGATCATGTTTTCAAAATAGCCATTTTCATATTAATAACATTGATTGCAAAATACATGTAGTAAAACAATTCTGTGAGGACATCACTTTACTGAAAAGTCAGAAGTACTGACCCAGAGAGGAAGAACAACTGCAAACCTTTTAAAAATAAAGCTTTGACCAGAATTCAGCCTTCCACCCCAAATTACCCTCTGTACTTGGGTGAAGTGTTGCTGCCTTAGGTGTTTGCCTTCTCTATCTTCAACCTGAGGCTTCTGGAGCAGGCCTGGACTGGCTGATACGTCTGTCTTTGTATTGACACCAGTTTTTGTAGTATTTTCTAAGAGACGCTGGGAACTTACAATGACAGCAAATACTGCGCTACTTGCTCTCCACCAGCAGAGCTTCCCCTAATACCACCGCAGTGAAGTGGGCACAAACGACCTCAGGTAACCCATGATGGCTGAATATCATGTCACAACCCTGGAAAGAAGAAGCCATCTACAGCAAAGTTAGTGCCAATCCTCGGCATAATTTCTAATTATCCACCCATACATCCGTTTCCACAGTAAATTTCTTGCAGTTCTACACTTGCAACAAGATAGCAAAAATCTCACCAGACAAGCTTTTAGGAAAAAGATGAGCAGGTTTCCACAGATTTACAGCAGTGTCAGTGAAGATGGGATGAGTCTTAATAGTGTCATTGTTGCCTCCTGCTTTCAGAACCACTGGAAAAGTCTGACAGGTAACAAATAATGCAGGGAGCCTACATATACTTACCTATAAAAAGGTACTCTCATGTCAGGACTCAGTATGTCCCTCTGGGTGTCCAGAGTTGCCAAGGACCCCGTCAGGGGGCTCGAAGACCCTGGCATGATGCCCAGAACACCTGGGGATTTGATTTTGACCCTTGGAGCAAGTTGCCAGCTTTGTATGAGGACATGAAAGTCACAGAGGTTTGAATACTGTTATAACAAAATAATCACAGGTGAAAATGTAGATTTTAGGATTTTTGGTATGGGGGTTATGGGGACAAGATGGAGGAACTTGGGCGTGTCCAGCCTTTCTCCTTCTTCCTCTTGTTCTCCATTTTCTGCAGTGATGTTGGCACTTTGGGATTAGTTTAGAGTAGAAGTGCACTGTCTAACATAGGTGATGGGTATTGGGAATTAAGTGTAAATATGTTATATGTAGTTTGTAGTATAAAAAGACAACACTGCCTCAGGACTGGTCAGAGTGCTTGTGGCTGCCTTGCTGAGCAGATCTCAGTTGGGCAGAAAGAAAATTTTATAGATAAGAATTAATAAACAACCTCAAGACCGAAAAGTGAAGAGTCCAGACTCGTTCTTCAGTTACGCGGGTGAAAGCAGAGACATCCTACGCATCTCGGGGCAGCAATTATCAACAGCAACCTGAGACCCTCACAGAGCCTGGGTGGGGAACAAGCTGGATCAATGCTGGACCCAAGACTAGTGATCCTCTCGTATTTGATCTCCCCTTCCTTTTTATCTTTCTTCCCTCTTTCTTCAATGCTTCATAAACCAAACCCTTCCTCCCTTCCTCCCAAATTCTCCCCCTGCTGCCTGAACACACTCTGGCTTTTGAGACACTGCCTGCAGCTTCCATCAATGCTCAGTGCTGCTCTTGTGGCTCAGTGGGTGCTCACTTGAGGATCTGGGTTTCCAAGGTGAGGCTGTGGCTCTAACCAGCCTGGTCTAGTGGAAAGTGTCCCTACCCATGACAGGGGTGGTGGGACAAGAGGATCTTTAAGTCCCTTGCAACTCAAGCCAATGGCTCTTCCCAAGTCAGCATGGTTCTATGATTCCAATATGCTACAAAAAATATCAGCAGTGTAACAGCCAAGTATGTTAATATATATCCATAAGTAATCACATAAGACTGATAGGAGAACTTTTTTTTTAATTTTGTATCAAAATTTTTACACATTCAATCCAAAAATGTGTAATTTAGTCAGGGTACATTAAAAGAAAAACATACAAGTGTTTCAGGACATGCCTAATAAAATAGTTATTATTTTTTCTAACAGGTTGGTGGGGTTTTTCTTTTTGTTTTGTTTTGGTTTGGTTTTGTTTTTGTGTATTTTTTTTTTCAAATCAACACCACCATGGCTTAAGAACAACAGCAAAGGTTTTCTGACTATCATGTGGAAAACCTTACTAGTGCAGAAAATATTTTTTTTGTCTCTATAAAGCTTAGTGCTAGTTTGCGACAAGAACACACATATATAGGATAGCAAAAATTAAGTCTAAAACTTAAGCCTAAATATATAATTTAAATGCTATAGGTACTGCCTAGGGACATCCAAATTCACCACTGACCTCTTTCTTTCATTTGAATGCTGCCAGTGCCAGGGGAGTTTGGGAGGCATTGGAACCAGTGAAAGCATTCCCAAAGCATTCTATTTTCCAAAAACCACTTCCTTAAATAACTTTTTTTTCCAATTGGTTCCTGTTTTTTACTTTATACCATAGTATAAGGTGGGGGGTTATATCAAAGGAGTTTTTACTTTATGCCAGACACAGTTTTAAATAAATACCAAATTCAGTATTTCCCTAATTCCTGACTATCTGTGATGGATACAGTCCTAAAGCCTCCACTAAAACCAGCTAAGAATAGCTACTCACAAAGCATCATTATCTACTTTCAGTCATGTTTCCAAATGCTAAAAAAGGTTTAAAAATAGCTCTAAGGTACATACTTTTCTTCAGAAAATCATCTTTCAGAATGAAAGTAAGAATGTCTAGTAAGATTTCTTCTAAGGCTTAAAATTTATCAGATGGTGTATGTCTGCAAGTACAACACATCTGCACCTGATACAGGCAGCGTTATGGGGATACACAGTAAAATGGAAACTTGGTTTATTGTCTGAACAGTAGTAAGCATTAATCTCTGAATCTCTGAATAAATACTAAATATTTTATACTGCCTAACTTGTCTGTATAAAACCTGTGGCTATCACTTGTCTAAAATGCATAATAGCAAAATATTTCTCTGGTTTGGATATAAAGTGTTTATATTTCCACTAAGCCTCTTTTTAAATACCTATAAAACATTTACAGATATTAAACCCAGTACTTTCTTATGTGTTATCTACACACAAATCATTGGCAACAGATTAATTCCTAGTGAAAAAACTGGGAAAGCTTTCAAAATATTAAAAATGCAGGACTACATGAAGCTTAGATTAACATTCACAGAGCTTTTGTGTCACTTTTGCACAGGTTGTCAGTATACAGCATTTAATCCCTACTTTGGATAATTGAGCTGACTTCTGGTAGAAGCACCCAAGGATGCTATCAGACATCTAGACAAGCTGTAGTTTAACTGTATGCACAAATTTTTTCATTACTTTAGGCTTCAAAGAACTTACAGTTTTATTAATATCTATCCAGTAATTTTATTTTTGCTTAAATTTGTAATAACTATATAACTATAAAAACTACTTTTTCAGGTGTAAGTTCCATACATATTACTTTCCTACTAATTTTTTGTTAATAATTTCAGTTTTCTTTCATGATCCTGAAAAAGCATTATCATTTTCTAGATTTTAGGCTCCCTATATGCAAAATGTATATAAGTTTATTCATCTTTTAAATAACTTTAGGATGTGCAGATGCAGGGGTTTTTTTTTAAAAAAAAATCATTCTTGCCTAAAAGGAGCCTTGGAATTTTGAGTCTGCAGCAGCTAGCTGAGTCATAAACTCTTTTTTATTTTGTGTGTATACAAAAATAGGGAAGGAAACACCCTCTCAAGTTCTGCAAAGTATCACCAAAAAAAATCTCTATGACTCTAGAATGGAATTTGAAAAGAACAACTTATCTAGAGAATGGTATTGAAAAATATAGCAATTCTTATACCTTAAAAAAAAAAAAAAATCAGCTCCAGTAATTTGTTTTTACACCTTCTCATAGATGTAGTTTCGAGATACATTTGATGTGGTAGAAATGCCACAGTCTCAGGCTACGTACCACATTACAAAGGCAGATGAAAAGCCAGAATTGAAAGTACAAGAATGATAATGAGGTGTTTAGTTCCTTGATTAGATTTTGCTTCTAGAAAAACACCCGTGCTCAGGAAAAGGCTCAGTTAATTTTGGCATTAGCACATGTATATACAAGTCAGCATCATGACAAGTTGTTTTGGTCAAGAAAATGATAAATGGCATCTGCAAGGATCATGCCAGTCATAATATTCTGGGTTTTTCTCTTGTGTCAGAAAGGATCCACAGCTAGGTTTGTCTCACACGGTGTAGCTTACGAGGACATGATGATAACTAAACTTGAACTGAGTCCCTACTGGGGAGGTTTGAGCTCCAAGTCCCACCACAAAAGCCAACATCCCAAATCTGTGAGGGTCGCCTCCGTCATGGCCAGCACATCTAACATTTATTGTGGTGACTGTGATTACTAGACACACTTTTCCCAAAAAAGCCACTTCTAGTAGTGAGTTTTTCTGCTCAAACCCCAAGAAAGGCTGTTGACCCCTCTGCCTTTCTTCCCTGTCCATCAGTACCATACAGATATGCTCTGAGCATACATAGTTTTCCCTCTCTTTATTCCTCATGGGGAAAAATACAATATGGACACACTAACAAAGGTGTTCTGCAGATTGTGAAAGCAGGTTTTCTTCTCCTACCTACTGGCAGGAAAAATTATGTCATTCTTTAGATATTTGGAGGCACTAGAGAAAACCGTGATGCATAGGCATTCCTCTGGAATTAAAATATGTATTCATAGGGTTGTAACAGAACTACATGCTTTCTCTGGAGTAATAAATTAACAGTAACTACAATGCTTCTTAAGCCTACCCATTATATTGTGAACCAACAAATGCTGCAGAAAAGTTTTGCATCCTGAAGTATATGAAGAACTTATGACCTGGCTTTTCAGCTTCCCTGCACTGCTACTGTACTCCTATGCTTCTATGACACACAGATTTACAAAACCAGTCAGATTCAGTTTAGCAGCCACAAATAACCATGAAAAACAATAAAATAAACAAAAAGGAAATTAGAAAGGGGAGCAGATGCCAGTCACGGCACTGTCCTGTAATACATTTAATCCCCATGAATATGAAGCCATTGTGCTTAAAATTAATCTTCAACATACATTTCTCAATGCTTCAAGGTAAAAATTAGAGTGATTTGTTAGCAAAACAAAGAATGTCTGTAATTTCCAGAGGAGGTGAGCATCAGGTTTCACTCTTGACATGGTTTTTTTGTTCGGTATAATCCCCAATCTGAAATTTTGCAGTTGAAATGTACTTTGTATGCACTCAGTCTCTTTACATTACTGTGCAGTGGCATTTCTGAGAGTGGATATAGTTCCTGTAATCAGCAAGCTGCTTCAGGTACAAGTTTGAAGGCCATCGGTGCATCTCTACAAAATTGCGCTCTTCCACTAGAAAAAGAAATAAAGGAATTAAATGTAATATATAGACACAGAGCACATATGCACAGGCTATAAAAAGTATTTTAAAATAGATAAAAAAACCATTAAAGATATAAATACAACTACAAAAGTAAAGGTGAGTGCTACCTGTTTTGCTTTGAGCTCTACTATGGCACAGAGGTAAGAGTTATCACACAATGTTTCCTTATTTTTAAGTTAGTAATAAAAAAGTTTTTTTGAAAAAATGAATACAATACTTATTAAGGATAGCAGAGAGATATTCCTAAAGATGAGTATACTTTATTCTTAGAGAACAGTCATATGTAGTATGCAAGGATTTTTTTTTATACTGCAGAACTATAAAGCAGGGTATATCAATTCCTGTGCAGGTAGTTTGTCTCAAGATCAGCACAGAAAGCAAGGTGAGGAGTGCAGCTAAGAATCCAGCAAGACATTAATCTCTTATTGCATACAGTTTTTAATCACTGACATAGTCATATAAGAGTCTTTTACCCCTATTATGTAGATTACTCTTCTCTGCATTTGCAGAAAGATGCATTTTCATCCCCCTAACCCCAGATATTCCAGAGTCAGCTTGCATCCATTGATCCTTGAGGGCCTCAGATGAAGACAGAGAGTTTACAGCTGGGAGAGCCTGAGGGCAGGCAAACTGCACTCACCTGGGTACAAGGCAGGGCTGCAATCCTCAGGGGAGTATCCTGCTAATCAAATCTGATTTCCTCTATGGCAAGGTAACCCACCTAACCGATCAAGGGAAGCAGTTGATGTAAGGTTTTTGCAGGTCAGTAAAACTTTTGGTACTGTTTCTCACGAAAACTGGATCTTTCTTGACAAAATGTCCAGTCCACAGCTGGATAAACACATCATGTGAAGGGTGAGCAGCTGGCTCACAGGTCAGGCACAAAGGGTTACAGTGACTGGTGGGACATCAGACTGGGGACCTGTCACTAGTGGGGTTCCAAAGGCCTCCATCCTTGGCCCTGTGCTCTCCAACATCTTCATAAGTGCCCCAGATGGAAGACTTATAGAAAGGACACTGACTATGTTTGCAGATGCTACAAATCTGGGAGGAGCTGCTGACTTCCTCAAAGGCAGGGAGGCCCTTTGGAGAGGCCTCAGTGAGTTAGAAGACTGGGTGATCACCAACCATAGGAAGTTCAAAAAGGGAAAGTGCGGGACTCTGCACCTGGGATGGGGCAACCCTGGATGTATGGACAGACTGAGGAATGAGATGTTGGAGAGCAGTGCCCTGGAAAGGGATCTGGGGGTCCTGGTCGATGACGAGTCAGCAGTGTCCTGGCAGCCAGGAGGGACATTCCTGTCCTGGGGGGCACCAGGCCCAGCATGGCCAGCCAGGCAAGGGAGGGGATTGTCTTGTTCTGCTGCCCACTGGGATGGCACCGCCTCAAGTCTGTGGCAGATTGGGGCACTACAGTGTAAGAATGACATTAAAACGATTAGAGAGTGTCCAAAGGAGGGCAGCAAAGGGCCTTGAGTGGAAGCTGTGTGAGGAGCGTCTGAGGGCACTTGGTCTGTTCACCCTGGAGGTGTCTGAGGGGAGACCTCAGTGGGGTCTGCTACTTCCTTGTGAGGGGAAGAAGACGGGGCAGACGGGAAAAAGAGGGGCAGACACTCCAAGGGTATGGCCTGAAGTTTTGTTCAGACCTCCTTGGGGAGGTTTAGGCTGGATTAGGTAAAGGTTCTTCCTCCAGTGTGTATTTCAGCATTGGCACAGGCTCCCCAGGGCAGTGGTCACAGCACCAGCCTGACAGAGTTCATGAAGCTTTTGGGCAATGCTCCATGGTGTGACTCTTGGGGATGGCGTTGTGCAGACCCAGGAGTTGCACTCAGTCAACCTTGTGTGTTATTCCAACTCAGCTAACTCTGCATTTCTGTGAAGGTCTCAGGTCTTGGAAAGCCCTGGGAGAGCTGCTGCCTGCTGCTGTGTTGCTGCCCTGAACCTCGAGATGATGAGGTGCCACAGGTCAAAGAGATGCACCCCTCATCAGGGTGAATGAAAATCACATAGGCAATGAGCAAAACATTCTAGTTACACTACCAGAAACAAATACAAATGCTTGGAAAAATAAATATCAGGTCCCTGGAAGAAGGTGGATTTATTTACTTGAATGGGCCATAATTTTTTTATTTTATAAGATCTGCTGGAGCATACTATAAAAATCCTACTTTCTTAAAGGAAGACCCTTTAAAAACCAGCACTTGAAGAAGTATCAAAAATGACCCATTACCTTGATTTAAATTAGCATGATAATATGAAGGGGTTGACATACAATGACCAAACTGGTCCAGCAAATTCAGTTATGGATAGGAACCTGGCCATCCCAACAGGACCCATAAAAATGGTGATGCAATGCTGGCTGTGTCATGCTGTGTGCTGATCGCACGCCAGGGTGGTGAAACATCCTGCTGGAATATCCTAAAGAAACCCTAATTATTTTCTCATGCAAAATTGGTATTATCCAGAACATCACTTTTTATCTCAGCAAAACATAAAAACATTTGTATTTTCAAAATGAACAGAAAAATACCTGAAAGTTCTTCAAATTCAGGCTTTTGACTGAAGATGAGGTAGTTAGTGGCAATAAAATGAAGAAGCCAAGTTGAAAGGCAATCAGAATTGTGAAACTGTGGGAAAAAAGAAGACAAAAAACCTCTTAATGCTATCATGTCTAAAATATAACCACATCTCACATGTCAAAATATTTCTGGTTTCCATTGTGAAGCAATTTACTAAATAAAGATTTGACTATAGAAGATAATGAAAGAAAAGTAATTTAATGGAAATACATAAACAGGTGAACACCCAAGAACAAATCAACAAAGTCCCTCTCCCAGGGGTAGAAAAAAAACCCTGAGGTATCATGAATCTTGGAAATTTTGTCATCTGCACAGAGACAGAACTTCACAGGAAGGAGGGAAGGAATGTGTCATGTTGGTTCTGTGGTCTCCTCTTCCTGCACTAAATCCTTTTGATTAAGGCAATATCCTTCAATCTAGTTTTTACTTTCCTCTTCTGTTTTCCAAACCTGTCTTTATTGTCTCTCTTTTTTAAGCATCTAATATTTTCTTTTCCTTCTTCTATGCATTTCTCTCAATATTCTATGCAGTTGGAACTCCTTTGTCACCTACATACCACATAATTTTCTTTTTTGTCTAAAGGAGGAGTGAGTGCATCTTTACTTGCCTAAAACCCATCTTTCCTGGAGGAAGCTGTAATTAAACTGAATTACTGCAGTGTGTCCATGATAAAAGGAATTCTACAGATAAGGGTGTGACTAGAGGGTCTGGAGCCTAAATCTTAAGGGGAGCAGCTGAAGGAGGTGGGGTTTTTATCCTGGAACAAAAAGAGGCTCTAGGAGACCTTATCACTCTCTACAACTCCCTGAAAGGAAGCTGTGGACAGCTGGGGGGTCAGTCTCTGCTCCCAGATAAAAAGTGACAGGACAAGAGGAAATAGCCTCAGGTTGTGCCAGGAGGTTTAGGTTGAATAGCAGGAAAGCTTTCTTCATGGTGAAGGTTGTCAAGCTCTGGAGCAGGCTTGGGTACAGTGGTAGAGGCAATTCTGTGATTCGGTAACTGCATAATCAGCAATTAAAGGCTGAAGGATTTCTTCTGGCCACCCTTGTGTCACCAGTTATCCTAATAAACAGATTTTATACCAACGCGTTTCCTTGGGAACAGAAATTGCTCTTAATATTTTTAAAAATTTTAAAACAACTTATAACAGTCAACATACATATTCTCATTTGATATATACACAGTAAGTACCTTAGCTTTCTTGAGCAAGCTAACAATACTGAGGCTTGTGGAAGCCAGTTCCCTGCTAGGCATGCTCTGGAGCTGCGTGATGATGTAAAGTTCACAAATATGCTGGAGTCTCATTACTTGGTACATCTCTGCACAGATCAGCAGAGACATCGCCTGGAGAATACTGGCTGAAAAACAAGAAGACACAAGTTACATGTATTTTACCTTTCTGACAATATGATCAAAGCTACTTTTCGCCAAGTTGAATTTTAAATACCTAACAACAAACACAAAATCAGACTCCTGTGATCACCTTGTTTTATTTTTTTCATTATTATAAATTTTTTTTTTGCTGTATCACCTTATTTTTCCAGATAAGCTATTCAATTAAGAAGAAAAAATGTGTTTACAACTTTTTGACAGATAGGTGTAAAGAATTGCTGTCAATATTGTGGATCTTGAAAATGATGAGTCAAGTGCTGCTGATTTATTTAGAGTAACTGAGAAGGAATAAGTGGATTTAGCTAAGTTCTCTTTCAGAAAAGCACTTTTATGATACAAGAAAATATAGCCAGAAGTCCAAAGACAAAAAAAAGAACAATTTTTTTTTTTTAAATATAGCACAGTAGCACAGTAGTTGCATTTTTAAACTGATAAACAAGGAAATGTTAGGTGGAGTGAAAAGAGAAACATGGAATATCTAAGAATAAGGTAGAATAAGAATTTCAAAATAAAACAAAAGCAAAAATACGTATCACAATATCATTTATTCATTATACCATGGAAAAATAAGCAAAATTTAAATAATGTTTTAGATTTAGTATTCAGATTTTCTTCTCATAAGAAAGATAAAAATTGAGATGTAAAGAATATTTTAGCTCAATTTTTCTTGCCAAACACTCCTGTTGGCATATTTTTCTGGGTAGACATACACATAAAATAACCATGTGTATAAATAAGATATTCCTGCAATTTAGCCTTGTTTACAATACACTCAGCTATATGTGTGTTCAAGAAATGACAACTTTTAAATTTAACACAGAATCCAGACTAGAAAGCAGTATTACTATAACGTAAAAAAAAAAAAAATACAAATATTATAATGGATCAGAAATGAAATTGAAACTTCTTTGAGTCTTGTTATGTGAGCACAAAGCAAATAAATAATGTTATTAGAAATATTTTTTCTATTTTACTTGTATAGTACGGATTTCTTTTTTTATTGCACAATACAAAAACATTACCTTTCTCGAGACATTGCACATTCAAATATTGGCATTTTTCAATCAAGTAGGCGCTGCTACATTACTCTCTACCCATGCCCTGCTGTGGAAAAATGAATTACAGATATAGAACTGTATTTTACAGTATTTCCTTACCTGGACAGCAGGAGTCAGTGTAAAGGTACTCTAGGAAGGACAGGAAAGTGTCTTTGGAAACGCCATACACTGGAACTTGAATGCTATTTGCTTCTAGATAATTACCATTAAACATTGCTGCCATAACCTCACAGCGAGCCACCAGAACTGCCCTGTGGGCTGGAACAGTTGCACCTGCAGGATGCAAGACAAAAATCAATATACAATGATTTTATACAACACAGAAATATCTTCATTTTAAAGTTCATGTCTTTTTAGGAGGTCTTCACCCCACTGAACATGATTAAAGTGTTGAAAGTTGACAATGACTAACAACACACTCACTGCATACTAGTTAGGATGAATAATGAATAGTAAAATAAAACAAAATCAACAGCAAAGAATTATTTAAGTCAAAATGCAATAGACTAAACCAACTGAGAATAGACCAAATAGAATAAATCTGTTCACACAAACTGAACCCATTTCATAAATATGCCATATTATGAAGTGTTATGCAAATGGTTAATTGTTGGATTTGATGATCTTAGGGGTCTTTTCCAACCTGAATGATTCTATGAAGAGTCATTTATGTGCACCAGTAACCCTGCTGGCAAGTGATGTTTGTATAGAATGACCAAAGAAAGCAGAGAAACGCAAATTTTTCCAGATGAAATTCCATTAACTCCACTAAGTATAAATTTAACTAGATTAAATACTGTGACTAAGTGAATTTCCTGAGTGGTTGTCTTTTGAAAAAACCACTGATGATTTCTTCCCATAAATTCATTAATTTTCTATTATTTACAAGTGAACCCTTTGCTTTCCTACAGTCTTTGAAAGAGGTGGAGAGGCCAAAAGCCCAGGATGGCAGAGGCCTTTTGCGCTGCAGAGTCCAGCTGGACTGAGCAGTCCAGCTCAGTATGCAACAAGTGCCAAGCAAGTGCCAGTCAGGACAGCAACCAAACCCAAAATGAGCATTTAGAGTTGGATGTAAATGTTTTAATCAAAATTATAATAAACAGATCAACTCACATGCAATATAATGCATATACTTACAAAGAAGTTATTGTTTTAATTATGTCTTTAATCACAACATTGGTACCTGAGTAATTTTTTGAACCCTTCTGGCATTTTTTGTCTTTTGTTCTGTTTCTACCTCCTGTACTTCCACTTTCAAAATGTCTAAGCTGCATGCTATATGTCCTATATGTGCTTGTGAATGGACACTCATCTACTAATTAAGATGTTCAGTCACATTCTGTCTCTCTACACAGACACAATGGGCTCCAGTTTTTCCTGGCTTCCATACTTCTGTAAGCTAGAAAACTCAAAGCAATGCTAAGTATCCAAGAAATTGCTCAAAATCTTACAAATTTGTTTGTCTGGTTAAGATTAGGGCCTTCAATTTCTCTTAGTAGTAATATAATTTTGATACAATTGCTCTGATTGATGAATTTGAGAAAAGAATTTAGAAGATGTATCAATTATTAGGAAAAACTGTTAACATTTTTTAGTGGATAAGCATGCTTTTTAAAAATACTCGTCAACCCAGATATTTGGGGTTTATTTCTGTAAAATATATAGTGTTGTGTGGGAATCTATAAAATTAGAGGGTTTTGGGAAAGCTGCAAAAGTCTGCAAAAGGAGTCAGGTTCCCGCAAAGACTCTCAGGAGTGGGACACTGAGGTGAATTGTTCATGTCATTGAGGTCAAAATCAGTATTTTCCTCTCCTTTACAACGATATTTTTGTGCAATCTTTTCTGTGTGTTAAACAGAACATCTAGAAAGAGTCTCCTTGACCTGTGCTTATATTTGATGAGCTAATGCTTCATATCTGTCCCTGAAATATACACCTGAAAATAATTATCTAATTCTAGAAGGCCATTTCTGCATGAAGGGTGAGTATGGACAGACTAAGAAATGGTGTTAGCTTTTAAAAACCATCTCATTCTTATTCTTACAAAAGCATGCAACACATTTCTCACACTGCATCATTCGTTGCAACAATGAACATATTTAATTTCCAGACAAAACATTGAATCCTGACACTGCAGCACATTTGGAGTAAACCAAAATAGAATAAAAAAATAATGTCAATCAGGGAGGCACAGTGTGCCGTGACAGGGAGAGGGAATTCTCATAGGCTCAGCCCAGATGAACCTTGCCCGCCATCCACAGGGACAAGATTTCCCTGCTTTCCACAGTGACAGTAAAGCACTCATAATTCCTTAGTTTTGATGCCACGGTCACCTCCATGTCCCGCATTCTTGAAGAGGGGAAAAAGGGTAAAGGATGGATGCCAAGTGGTACTGTACCTTGTATTTTGAAGATTACATCAGCCAGCACAGGCGTGTTAAAGAATAGCCTGAGAGAAGTATTATACAGCCGTTTTATCTGGTGAGACTTGCAGTCCTTTACAGTGTTTAGCTGAAAAATAAATTGGTAATTAAACATTGTCATGTGTGGCTGCCCACAAAACTAAATATTATGGGACGTAATTTTTATGGGAAAATAAACAAGAGCTTCTGGCATGTGCATTCCTCTGCAATCACCTTTTACTTTCTAATTTCCTATTCCCTGCTGTGCAGCAGCCCTGAGGGGTCTCTTGTCCCTCACAGTCACACCAAATTTTGCTATTCTTGACCTCCTCCATCCAGCCCCTACAGGCAGGTTGGGCTTCACCGGTTTTCTGGAGTCCCAACCTTTGCAGACTTTGCCTGTGCAGACCCAATGCTGCAGCAGAACGGGGTTTGAGGGCTCTGGGGGGAGCCAGGATGGGACACACATCCACCCCGCAGCGTCATGCTCTGTACAAAGGCAAGGCAGCTGAAAGTTTGGTGATTATATTGCCCTGGAATCACCTCCACAGAGGCAGGGGGAGCTCACAGCCTGGAGCACAGACTCCTCTTACAATAACCTGGTAGTGTCAAGGCCCTCCAAAACCCAGTACTGCCAGTTAGTTTTCAGTTTTGGATTTCTTACCTTAAAAGTGTAATCTAAAGCTGACAAAAGGAACTGCATTAAAATTGTGTTGCTAGATTCTGACAAGTGAAATTCAGTTGAGGTTGAATTTATGGTTAAAATGTTAAATCTATAAAATTTTTAGTTTTACTAAGACAAATCACAATTCCTTCTTTTTGACTTAAAAAAAATGCTTGAATGAAAAATAAGAGTACCCTGAAAGCATAAAAAAAGAATAAAAGAAACTACAACAGCTCAGTCTTGCTTTCTTGAAAGTCTTCAGGCTCTCCAAGGCCAAACCTATAAATGTTTTAGCTGGGCACTAAGGGCTGCTAAGCCTAAAACAAAGCAGTCATAAGCTGAAAACAGTTCAGTGACCTTTTGATGTCTATATTGTATTATTCCTAGAGAATCTGAGAGGTTTTCCTTTCTAAATCAACAGAAATCATCAGAGCAAGTTCTGTATTATCAGGGAACGTATATGCTCCAAGAAAAAATGTCTGTAAAAACTAATTCTATATTAAAACTAATCCTGCATGGTGACTTTTTATTAACTTAATAATATTTTACAATTTTTGTGTGGTCTTCTACTGACTTAAATATATTGAGTTACAGACAGCTTTCCACAACACAGCATTTATATGAGAAACCACCCCTCTCTGGATCTACTGCAGAAGCCCAACTTTTGGCTTATGTTCAGGAGCAAATCTTTCCTGGGCAGCCTCTATTACATGGGAATTAGCAACACATAATCATATTGGCAGACAATGTTCAAAGCTGTGAATACGAGTAATCCCTTTAGAATACCTGCTTGTTTGGTTTTTACGAATTACATTAATTCTGCATGTTACATCAGGATCTCTGTGTATGTGCCTGCAAACTACTCACTGAAAGCATGAAAAAGTACAGGCTCTTTAATCCAAAGTGACTTTAAAACAAAGACTGACAAGAAAACCTTGTCTACAAAACAATTTCTCAAAAATTTAAGTAACTTATAGTGACCCAAAGGAGTTAGATGTACCTTTCCTGGAGTTTTCAGGATGCATTTAACTTTCTCAAGCACATATTCTGTTTTATCTGGATCCTTCAGCTTCTTTCTTATGTCCTCTTCTAATCGTTCCCACTGGAAAGCACCTACCACAAAACCAGGGGGAGACAGATTATTAATCAGCAAGGCACAGGCCTCAGCAGGTGGAGAAAAGATGGCATCACTGCCAAACACATCCTGCAGAAATGGTAGGGGGCTTGCACATAAATCAGCCTGATCTTTGCTTTTAGGAAGGGCAGAATGCAATTTTTGCACACTAAATTTCTATGGTACTTTTTATAGTGTAACCAAGTACCAAGTACTAGAGCATCTCACTTGCTTTCACATTCAATCTATTCATTCCTCCCAGTTCAGTCACTACAAATTGCAGGTAGTTCAATAGAGATTCAGAAAAAAAAATCCTTCATGTTTCAACATTTGTAGAAATTTTTTAGCTTCTGCTCATGCTGCTAGCTGCATTGTTCTGTAGGGGTCGGAACCAGAAAAATTTAATGCACAGCTACATTATTAGTCCTCACAGCTAAAATCAGCACAAAGTTTGCAGTAGAATTTCTGTTATTCTTGTTTTCGCAGTCAAAGCCATGACATTCCCTGAGGTGTATCAATAGCTTTCTTGGAAAAATGAAGAGAGTGAAAACAAAGATAGTTTATCTTCATGCACTTTGCTGGAGTAAGTCTCAGAGGCAAAGTGGGGTTTTGTGCTAACTTTCAGTTCTAACCCAGGACAAGAATGAGACAGAAATAGATCGAGCTCAGTAACAAGCCCAACTCAGCACAGCTGATGCTATCAAGAGGCTCAACCAGCATCTACAGCACACAGCATCCTCAGCTCAATTATCTCCCATCTGTACCACACTGGTTAAGGGTTTATAACCTCATGGGCATCATGTCACAGCCCTGAAAATCTGAAAACTCATTATTTGTTCTCTTCTCAGCCTCTACCTCAAGCGCCTCCACCTCTCAGAGGCACCAAAACATAAAGCAGAGCTCTGCCTGCAACTGCAAAGTTTCACAGCTCCTTGGCTGACATGAAGGAAAGTAAAAAAGGAAAATTAGTGCACACAAGGCACTAAACCCAAGCTGTAGATGGTAACAGATGAAGATGTTTACAAAGATATTTAGACTGGAGGAAAGGAGGCTCAGGGGTGAACTTGTTGCTCTCTTCAACTGCCTGGAAGGAGGTTGTAGCCAGGCTGGGGACAGCCTCTTTTCCCATGTAATAAGTGACAGAACAAGGGGAAACAGCCTCCAGTTGCACCAGGGGAGCTTTGGATTCAGTATCAGGAAGATTTCTTCACCTCAGGGGTTGTCAAGCACTGGAACAAGGTGACCAAGGCAGTGGTAGGGTCACCATCCCTGGAGGCACTTCAAAGATGTGGCACCTGGGGACACGGTTTAAGTGATGGGCTTGGCAGTGATGGATTAGTGGTTGCACTTGATAATCTTAAAGGTCTTTTCCAACCCAAATTATTAAATTATTCTTTGAATTAAAAATACTGTATTTATCCATTACCTGCTGAAAATCTGTTTTTTATCCCCTATTCTTGGCTCAAATAAATAAGAACAAAAAAAATAATCTACTCATGGATTTTTTTTTTCAGTGAAAAGCTTCATCTATTCTTTATGTTTGTTACTATTTTGGAAAAAAGTGTCTTTGATGTAAAAACTCCAACTGAAAGCTGAAAGATTGTCTGACAGGTTGAAAAATATTTTACAAAGAACAAACAGGCATTAGCTACTTCCAGAAAAAATCCCAAATCTTTCTGCTGAGTAATTCTAAGCAACATCTGAAAAGTTAAAAAAATATCTGTGCCATTTTGATAGCTGGCATTAGGTAGGTGAGGTCACAGACTGTACCAACTGGAAGCAGAACTCATGCAACACATCAGAGGTCTCCACAGTCCAGCCACTTTTCACTGTTTTCTCTTCAGATGCACCATACTCAGAATAAAAATTACTTGAGCTTCCTTAAGCAACTCTGCGCTCTTGCCCTTGTGTTTAGAACATGCAACCATTTACAATATTTTAAAAGCCTAGGATCTGAAACTGACTCAAACTCCAAATTTGTTTTGACAAAATTTTGAATGTTATTGATGTTAGCCTATGGACTAATTTAATTTAGGCCCATTAAATCTGGAATGACAAGTAACTTAATTTTTGTTATAGGTGGTGGTGTTTTCATTGTGCATGGTAATCACAAGGGATAAAATGTGGAAACAAGGTGAGATATCATCTAGCAACAGCAAAGCCGCGTTCCTTAGGGCGATGCACACATTCCTTCATGAGACAATAGGAAACAAGTTGCCAGATCTGTTCCCAGCAGGTACCTGAATAAATGAAGTGGAGGATGTCTGGGAGACAAGAGCAGAAGACAGAGTCCTTCACCACCACCCTGACTGGTGGGACACAGGGTGGGACACCCCGGGGCGAGGAGGGCAAGGGATCCCCGGCCTGCACCGCGAAGAGGCTCTGAGCCAGCTGCGCCACGGAGGCGTCGTGCGCGTCGCATGGGCTCTTCACCCCGAACAGCAGCATGAAGAGGTGGCTCACAGAGCACAGGATGATCTTGTGAGCCTCCACCACCGTGCTGAGGTCCTCAGGGTAGAAGGCCACATCTGCACACTGGCAGCAGCAGAGCAGGTTGTGCAGGTCTGCGTTGTAGTGCGAGGCTTCGCCCTTTAGGATCGGCATCTTTTCTGCAAAAGAAGTCAGGCTGTAAAACCTAAGTTTACAACCTTAGCAAGTGCTAACCACAGGACAACTGACCTTATCAGGTCAGTTTAATTCTAAAAGAGATATTCAATAAGAATATTTCTTATATGCTGTTTGAATATCTTGAGTAAAATACTCAAGATATTCAAATACTTAATACAGTAAGTAAGTTAAGAAACACTTAGTTTAATAGTAAGTGTCTGTCCTTTCACGAACCCTCTATAGAAAGTTACACTATAAAGAAACTTCGACTGTGTACTCCAAATCTAAGAGGTCTGAGCAAATTTTTAGAACATGGAAGAAGAGACAACTACATGTTTATAGGTAACTACTTGTCAGTAATTCTTTCACTGAGCAAATGCATCAGATGCTCAGAAATCTCATACATGCGCATACTTCTCTCCCTTGCTTCATCTGCAGCAAACAAAAACACTATCTGATTACGCTGTAGAGTAATAATTCATGCTCTAACAACTTTCTTTTTTTGTCTGTCTGCTAAGACTTTATGTAAAGCTTTTATCAATTCATGTTTTAGTATGTCCACCAGAAAACCATTCCTACTAGTTATACCTAAATTAAACTGGAAATCCATTGCATTGTTATATATTGCCATACAATTCTCCCCAAGTAAATTAAACTATCATTAAGAGGTGATGCAACATAACCAGAACAGCTGATAATAGATGACACAGCTCATAGTAACAATTGTTACTAAAAAATGAAGTAAAAGATACTGATTGTGCAAAGAAAGTGACACACATCAGGAATTATACTAGAGACCAGATATCATTGAGCACCTGGCTGTTCAAGCTGAGGTGGTTGGACTCGACGGCACTTCTGTGTCTTTTTCCTTTTCTTCATTTTTTCAGATGACTTCTGATTCAAACTTTGGATCATAAAATATTCAAGCTAAGACAAGAAATATTTTTTTAAAAAAACTTGTTATTTAATAACAACCTATACATCAAATTAGGGGTATAACAGGCTCTGTATGCAGGGCTAAAGCTGCTGACACTATTACCAGTCATCCAGGAGAGTACCAAAACTCATTTCTGAGAAGCTACCATATTTAGATAGAACTAGCACAATTTACAAGACTATTTATTCAAATGATTGTGGTTAATTCTTATGTATTTAATCTTCCTAGAACAGAGAGACACAAAGATATTCAATTTACCGACCTCTTAAGATGCTAATTCTATCTTGGGGAGTGGCCTCATTTGGCTGGATGTTAGCCAGCAAGATAAAAGGACAAGAATACAAGAGGAAAACTTACTGCAATGCGACAAATAGCTTTCCTAAATCTTCCTACTTAAAACCAGAGCAGCCTTGGTACTATTAATTCAGATAGCACCATAGACTCACAGAATCCTAGAGTGGTTTGGCTTGGAAAGTGCCTTGAAGACCATTGAGTTCTTCCAATGGAGACACTTTCCACAGATCAGACTGCTCCAAGCCCCTTCCAACCCAGCCAAGAACACTGCCAAGGATGGGGCACTCACAGCCCCCTGGACCATTCTGTCCCACTGTCTGACCTCCCTCACTGGGAGGAATTTCTTTCTAATATTTAACTTGAATTTTGCCTTGGTGGGAACTCAACACTTGGTGGAAGGGCCCATGGTGTGCCTCCCCTGGCTCTCTGAAGCCCTCACATCTGCCAAGCACCTCATGCATGTTCCACCCTGCTTCCAAAGCTGCAGATTCTCACTCACCACTCCTCCAAAGTATTTCTGGATGTAGAAGTCATTAAGGGTGTGCAGTTCAAGGTAAGTGGCTCCGAGTTCCTTTGCAAGCTGGACTCCTTCAGAGGTTGTGACACAGCTCCTCCTGTCTGAAGTGCACAGGGGACAGGTGCAAGGCACTCCTGGGGTAAAAAGTCATGGAAAATAACCATTTTGGCCAAATAATGCAGAATTCTTAGATTCCTAAAAAACTGTAATGATATCTTACTTATAGGAGAACAAAGAGGGAAATGAAAACATAGGAATTTTATAGTAAGAAATCTGTATTGACAGAAAAAAATCCAACTTCATATAAATCAATTCAAAACACTACTCACCCTACAAACCTCTGTATACATTACATTAGTATTACTTTATTGATTTTGTTAAGTTGGAAGATTTCAGCCAGACTTATGGATGCCAGATTTGGCTTTGGCTCAATAGTTTTGCATGCCCAGGTCTTGTACTAGCCTGCAGGTGTTATCATTCTTGAATATCACCCTTAAACCTGTTGAATTCTTGCGGCCTGTCCATGCAGGAAGCACACACAGCAGTGAAAGAAGAAAATTTCCACTCCAGACCAACCTTTAATGGGTTTGTATGTACTGCAGGATCTGATTCATCTACATGTATTTCACATACATTTTTTAAAAACACAAAATAGGTACTTTTAAGATTATGCCATTTAAATGTTAAAAATCTTCCAGCCACATTGGGTCAGCTTTGCTTAATGACAGTAAGAATGTGCCAGCCATGGATGTGCTTTCAAATGTGCTGTGCCCGCTCCCCGCTAATGTCCTCTGCCTAGACCTATGGATAACATAATAAAACAGCTTTTTCTTCGTTTTTTTAATCATTTGTTTTGGCATCAACATTTACCACTACAGAGGATTAAGATCTTAGTAATTTGTATGAGCAAACTGCTGTGTTCACAAATACCTCCTAGAAACAAAAGGGTTCTGTGTGTGCACAGCAGTTTGCTCTGACAGGTCCCCGGGTAAACCCAGAGGTCCAGCCTGGTGTCTCTCATGGCCACATTACTTAGGGAGGAAGAGAGAAAAAAAACTAAGTGGAAAAGAAAAAGTAACCACTAGAGGAGTCACTCAGTTTGGTGATATCCTGGTCTTAAACAAAAAGTGTAAGGAAATACTTGGGGAATACAAACAATTTACCAAAACCTTGCATTTAGAATGGGAGATTTATTACTCCTGTATATATCAGAGCATGAAAGTTCTTGGTCATGATCACTGAATTACTAAATGGAAGAAAATAAATATTTAATTGTTATGCAGCTCTTTAACTGTCCTATATCTGTCACTGAGCTAAAAGGCTTATAAACAGACCTTAGCAACACTGAGCATCCACAG
This sequence comes from Melozone crissalis, assembly GCF_028551555.1. Classification (NCBI taxonomy): domain Eukaryota; kingdom Metazoa; phylum Chordata; class Aves; order Passeriformes; family Passerellidae; genus Melozone; species Melozone crissalis. Next base: position 11,041,494 of record NW_026535783.1, on the reverse strand, counting down.
AGGATATACTTCATATGGATTAATATTTCTCTGTACTGTACAAAACAAATGTCTACATATACATTCATCATGTCTCTTACTCATTAAAAGGAGGGACGCTCAGAACCACTTGTTTTAGTAAAGTTAAAGACAAGCCAGGCTTGTGGTTTTCATTCATTGCTTTAGGAAGAAAATCCCAGAGAATTTCAAGGCTTTTCCCAACCACTCTCCAGTGTTTTCAGAATGCTGGATATAATTTTAATCTCATAGACTTGAGATACTTTATACCCAAATGTATGTCACATTATCCAATTTACTAGATTTAATCCTCATGTGTGATGGCTCCACAAGAAGAGTCATTGCAGAGGTCAAAGAAGGATAGGTTGCCTATCATTACTGAGGTTAATTAAGTGCATTGTTCTTGCCAGCACATCAGTCTAGAGAGCCAAAATGCATGTGCATATTACTGTCATCCTGACAGACTAATTGTTTCTGTTAGCAGCTTGGAAAAACAGCCAGCTTCTACTGAAATTACATTATACCCAACTTCCAAATGAGATTTTATCTGTTGTTACAGGAGGCTGGATACATACCGTTTTTTCTTGCCCCAATAGCAGAAATTATTACTGGAACTGAGCAGTGATTTAGTGCTTTTTTCACCATTGGCACATAGCTGTCCTTTAGTTCTTGAAATGAAGTCTTGTCATTGACAGAGTATTTAATCACAATAATATCAGCTCCTCCAATGAGCCTGCAGGAAGTGTACCAGTCACTGTCAAATATATCCTAAAAAGAAAAAAAACACCAATCAAGAATTGACTGACTTAAAGAAAAAGATGAAATATTCTATATTTTTAATGCAAAACTCTACATAATTGTTTTTGTCTGATTAGATCTTATTTGAAGACATGCAACAATGAGCAGACTTCCTGCTTTGTAATTTCCTTGTTTGGAGAGCAAGTTGTTTGTTATAATAAATCATAAATATTTTCCATTAATTCAGGAATTCTGTCAGAAGAATTAAAAATAGGGCTTATCAGGGAATACTCTTTTCAGGAAGAATCTTTGCTGCTTTTATTACTTAACTTTAAAACTGTTTCCTTTAGGAAATAAAAACACCTTCAGTGGTAGATGTTTTCAGCAACACATACAAAAACATTATTAATCACACCATTTTAGAGAAAGGTTACACAGAATTATCCTATGTACCTATGAACTTTTAAATACAAACTTAATAATTCAGTGTGACTTTTGTCCCTAGGGCTTCTACATAGCTTCACCAGGTGTTAATGTTTTCAGGATAAGGACTTAAATCACATACCTAAATTTTCTTTTTCAATTTCACATTCAAATATTCATTGCTCTGTGCTGAGGACTTAACCTCTAAAACTGTTTGATATTCTGTACATTTACAGCTGTGCTGTATCCACATGCAATGTACGGTTATTACTTGTGTATCTGTCATGGAACTGTGATTCCACAATTTCTGCTTCACCTGGAGGTAGCTCATAAATACCAGGGGTCCCTTGGCTTTGAATGTATGCTGAATTGAAAACTCTTGAGAGAAGTCTGGAAGTGGTCCAGAGAACTGAAGAAAACCCCCAATGACCTGAAATACTATCTCCTCTTAGAACAGAGAGGCTTTTTTTTGCCCTTTTTGTACTTAAAGGGGGCTTGTAAGAAAGATAGGGACAAACTTTTTGGCAGGGCCTGTTGGGATAGGACAGGGGACAATGGTTTTAAACTAAAAAAGTGTAGATTCAGGTTGGATATAAGGCAGACATTTTTTTATACAGAAGATGGTGAGGCCCTGGCAGAGTTTGCCCTGAGAATCTGTGGGTGCCCCATCCCCGGCAGTGCTCAGGGCCCAGCTGGATGAGGCTCTGAGCAATCTGGTCTAGAGGAAGGTGTTCCTGTGCCTGGCAGGAAAGAGCTAACAATTCCCAAGCACATGTTTGTGCAGCCTCTCCCCAGCATGGCAGGGGGGGGCTGGAATGAGATGATCTCTAAGGTTCCTTCCTACCCAAATTATTCAGGGATTCTGTGATTCTATGGCAGCCCTGCATAGCATGTGAGGCAAAACTAGAAGAACTTGGGGTATTGAGGGGAAAAAAAGGGAAATTAGCAGTAGTGAAATAAAGACAGTGTTAAAATAGGAATAAATGAGTAGAGAAAAAGTGACAAAAGAGCAGAACTCAAAAGTTTGGTAGTGGGGAGCAATTTGAGTTTTGTAAAGCAAGTACAGAAATAAGAGCATTACAAAGGGGAGTGAAGTACATAAAAGATTAGTAATATCAACAAGTGGCATGGCTTGCATTGTCAACATAATTATTTCTGACCACTTCAAAAGGGTCATTGTTTGAAATCTGGTGAGGTAGCTGCAATGCTCTTAACTACAAGAAGTAGTATGACCTTGATGGAAGTCAAAGTCAGCGCGTATTTGCCTAAAGTGTCAGTTCACATCATTCCCAATTCAGGTCTTGACCTTACAAAGAAATAAGTCAGAAAATAAATTACAGTACACATTCCCATTGATGTCTGTAATAGAAGCTTTTGTTCTGCAATAAGTAAACCAGAATTAGCAATTTATCAGGAATAGCTCTCACATGATTAACCATGTTGACAATAGAGGAGGTCAAGTGCACTGCTCTTGATATTTGTTTTTTTAAGACAACTCAGTTAGAGACTATTAGAAACCAAGGGTAAGGACAGTGTCAATTAGCACTTAATACAATCATTTAGGCCCAGTTAATGATATAACATTTACACATAAATGCACATTTAGCGCCTCTAGAAGTAGGACTACCAGCTACAGTGCTTAGAGACAGCCATCTAGATGGACATTTGGAGAACTTGATCACACAAGCAGGCAAAAACTGAGAATTTTCAAGGGAAAGCTTTAGTACACTTTAATTGATGAAGATCTCAATGGGGAATTTTTAACAGAGCTGCATGCATTTAACACAACAAAGGTTTAAAGGAAAAATACAACACAACCCCAAAAATAACATGGGCTATTTATTTGCTCTGTTCTGTTGGCAGACAGAAAGCACATCTGTTCCTTTGCAATTTCCTTCCAGCTGACCATTTTCAAGATCAGCCCAGATTTGCACCAGCCCATCTCTACAAGATTGGAGACAATGGGTGGTATCATAAGCAAAGAGTAGAGCACAGGTGCACAAATACACTGCAACTGCACAGCTTTAAGCATGAATAATAAAAAATGCTTATGGAAACTTCTTATGGAATTTAATACATGTATTTTTATATTGTTTGTATATTGGTTTTGTGGTATGTTGATATATTGTTTTCCACTCACTCAGGGGTAGAACTGAGGTAAATCTCATGTGCCATGAAAATCCTCCAGAAATATCTCTGACAATGGGTTTTTTGCACAAGACATCCCTAAGACAGAGCATCTAGAGCCTCCTTCATTATTGCTTTTAGGGAAACTTTCATGCAAAAATGACAGGGGGAATGTCATCAGATGATGAACAGCCATTCAGATTCAGGAATAACCTTAATTTCAGGTTCCATGTATGAAATTTTTGTAACAGCTACTCCTCATCATGTTTCCTGCTCCATTTCACAAGTCAGGCATTGGCTAAAGGAAGAAGTATCTGTACAGCTAAGGTCATTTTATTATGACCTTAATAATTATAATTTTAATTATACTTCTGTTGCTGTTCCACTCATGACATACTAGGAAAAATCTTCATTTTTTTCCTTGCATGCCTTCATTCTAAGTGTCTCATAACACATTCTTGCCATTAGTAAATTATACTTCTCAAGACTCAGTGTTGAAAATAAAGCTTTCAGAGGCACTGAAGATATGATTTTCCTACAAAATCACATGATCCCAGAAGACAACAATACCTGCTTTGTTAAAAATGATTAATGAATGCCTTTCTGAAAGGCAGTGAAATTCCTCACACAAGCGCCCTTGCAATGCCCACGCTCTTTCTGCTCATAAGTGTCCCCATGTCAAACCACCCCAGCCCTGGGTCTGAGGCAGCAGCAATGCCAACCACTCTGTGGGGAAAAGGGCGCCTGGACACCCCGTAGGAATGTTCCCCTGGGATTTCCCCAGGATCCAAGAGAACTGCGTTGGGAACACTGGAGAATTATCCCTCTCTATAATCCATTTACAGACCCAGTCTCCACTACCAAAACGTTCTTCACACTGATGTCTTCCACAGAACATACCAGTGCCTTCTCTGATTTTATTTTAAGATTCCTCTGCAGTTTCTTATCAGGTCTACAGCAGGACAAATTTTATGGGTGTACTCTCTATAACTTACTCGTCCCCTGAACTTACTCAGATAAGTAATCTGCAGCACAGAGGGAAGCATCTCCTCCGGAAATCCCCCTAAACATCCCCCTCACAAAACAAAGGAAGCTCATATTGGCCTCTGCCATCCTCTCATAAATGAATTTAATAGTATTTTTTACCAGGATATGATAATTTGTTGCAAATTGCCACTTCAGCCATTCAAACTTAAAAATGAGAAGGGATGACATAATGAAAAATGAAAAGTTACTTACTAGGTGACATTTTTTACTGAAGCAGTAATATGTCTAGATTTCCAAAAATAGTAAATAAAATCTGAACATGGCTTAGATTCCTATACCTTTAGACATGGTAAAGGCTGGCCAGCATAAGGATAAGGATAAAGAGGAAAAAGACAGAGAACTACACTATGGATGACATTGCTGACATAAGAAAACTCACAGTGTTTTAGGGATGACTCCTGTTGGTACAGTAAATAACAAGGAAAAAATATAAAAAGGTTCAGGGAAAGAAATTGTTGAAAGGGAGAACTAGAAAAAAAATTCACAGAGCACCTTCTCAAAATTGTGGTTAATATATTTAAGTTGCAGTTAATATATTTGTGTACTAGTGAGCCCCATGGAGGTCTGCAGCTCTGTGCAAGGCATTGAGCAGACACAGCAGAGCATGCCCCCCTCTTCAAGTATCTAAACCACCACAAGACAATCTCCACAACCCAACTGCTCCATATTCCCCTTTTGTAAACATTTCTGTGCTTGATGATGTCAGTAATTCTCTAGAAGCTCAGCAGTTTTTATACAATAGGAGAAAGATAAAAAAATTCGGGGGCGGGGGTATTGTTTCTCATGGGGAAAATAAACCCAAACAAAGCAAACAAAAGCCACAAAAACAAAACAAACAAACAAAACCAGGTGGGTTTTTGTAGAAAAAGTTAAAAAACGGCAGCAGGACCTCCAGGCCAGGGCAGAAACACTCATATCCTTACGGTATTGCTCCAGGTAAGAGAGGGGAGGACAAGAGTTACTTTAAGTAGGGGACACTACAAAGGACTTGCTATTTTGCCACTTATTTTCCAGCACTACAATTAAGTGAATCAAAACATGAATTACGGCTTTTATACTATGCTAAATTCTGGACTTGAGGAAGATTCACTTAATTAGATATTAAAAATTCTGCCTGCATTTTTTCTGCAGAAGCCTAAATGAATTCAGAGTAAAGTGGAATTGCAAAATACAGGTAGGTCAATAAAATGGCATCTTGGTCCTGAAGACTGTCAAATCTAACACAGATTGTTAATTAAAGCAGTGTTTTCCAAAGCAAGTCTTAAAACTCATCTTGTGAATTTCTCCTTTTGAGTTATTAGCTCCATACAGAGGTTCACCCCTGCAAAATTAGAAAAACTGGGTCATTCTTATTCAATATGCCTTATTATAGAGCAGCTTAAGGCTACATTAGCAACTGATCAGCTATTAAAACCACAGTATTCAGCAGATATGTTAGCACATGTGTTTTCCTTAGTTCTTTATGTCTTCTCTTACCCTAGGTTTGCGTTTTTTGAGAAAACATTTTGAGGCCACATGATTTACAATGATGTCAGTGCTCTGTGCTCCTGTCCCCTGCACATAGCTCTGCCAGAGCAAGCCACAGTGGGACACCCTGAGAGCAGCACACAAAGAGCAACCTGGCCTTGGAAACCCTGACATTTTGCCCCCAAATTTTGAAAAGTGTGGTGTTCCACTGCTGCCTCTACAGCCCTGTGACATTGTAAGGTCCCCAGAGTCAGCATTTCCCTCCTGCACCCTGCAGCTGCCAGGGGAAGGAGAGGTGCTCACAACATGCTCGTTTCCATGTTGGCAAACATGAATTTATCTTTGTTTGCATGTTGGCAAACATGAATTTACCTTTGTGATTTCCCAAAGACACCTGAGCTGCTGACCTTCCTGCAGACTCAAAAGGCTGAGCAGTATCCTGGGCTGACAGACAGGTGCAGCAGCAGACTCAAACTCGAGAAAATTAAACTGCACCACAATCTGCCATGCAAAAGGATCCCCCCACTCTCTGTGGAACTCTACTCAGTGAAACCACATCAACACTGCTTTTCCAGACTCATGGCTGTGGAAGACAGATCAGCTGGGCACCCTTGAGTTTTGAGACTCACAGCTATCAGTGTACTCAGTTGCCAAGTTCATGTCTAGGACTCTCTTGCCTTAATCATTTGGGTTTAATCTAGATGAGGTACAAATCCCAGGTAAATACAAATCTCTCTTGGCCTCAGATATTAGAGGCTGGAATACTGCAAGGCCCACGGCACCATCACCTCTGTGTTTTGGTAAGATGAAACAGGGATCATTTCCATGCAGAATATGGCTTGAGGCAATATTGTCAACATCTTGAATTGTTCTGTGCTGTTTCCCCAGGCTGGCAGAGGAGCAGCTCTGAAGGATCCACTGTGATATAGTGAACCTCAAGCACCCAGGCTGTGGGAAATGGTCCTGTTCTGCCTTGCCCTAGCAAGGACACTGCTTTATGCCCGACACATAATCTCCTGCAGAGTCCAATCCTGATATCTGACGCGTCTTCCACGAAGAGAAACATGCTAATTTGTCCTCAACATTCTCAGTAATATATCTCTTGCCTCCTTTAACTGATAGAGGGAAAAAATGTGAGGACGCAGAAATGCCGTGACTCAGACAACAACAAGCTAACTTTCGAAAGGCAGAAATTAAAAGGTGTCCAGAACTGAACAACCTTGATCTGCAGAAGGCCAAATGCAATTAAAGCAATGTAAAAACACATCAACTCTGTCTCCAATCTATGTCCTTGCTTCCCCTTTTCCAGCTGCCCCCACTCACCTTCCCAACTCCCTTACCCACCCCCCTCCATCCCTTTGAAACAGCCTCCGAAGCCCTACAGACTTCATTTATATTCAGGAGATTTTGCTGCGCTCCGGTGACTACAGCAAACTGCACGTGCAGGTCACATGCAGCTTCAGATTAGAAACAGGATCCCCCAGTCCATCTGAACTGGTGTCAGTAAGCAGCTGGCAAAAAGAAATAAAGAGCAGAAGGACAGCTAAACTGGATTGTTTAGTTTTAAGATTGTTGGCTTCTGATAATTTCATGGAGCTGTCATGGCTCCTGCAGATTCTACAAAAGGTTTCCCTTACAAGAGTACAAAAATCACCCAAAGGATAGAATTATGGAACTGAAACTGATTATTGTTTTAATTTCTAAAAGCTGGTAAGCTGAGGGGTTTTTTTTAAGGCTGCTAAGTAGTCATTAAATATGTTTTAATTTAGATTATCAGTATCATTTCTTACATAATCATTGATCTGCTCACACTCCAAACTAAGTTTTCTCACTTACTAACAAAAGTGCTGGCAACTAGCAACAGTGCCAAAAACTTTGTTATTTACCATCAGATAAAGGTAATAATGTTAAGACATGATTATTCTTTGTAGGAGGAGTAAAATTGTTCCCTTTATTACTATATGAATAATATATAATTCATATAATTTATAATATAAAAACAATCAGATCTTTTAATCTCTTATTTTTCACAGCTGGAAAACTTACTGCCTTTATTTACAGAAAATTTCATTTTATTATTGGCAAATATTTGGAGAGAGAACTTATGGTGCAGTGTTACAAGGCATTCTTGTATACTTCTGGATTGCCTTTCACAAAATTTCCACTGGGCAATACAGTTGAAAAAAACACCTTATTACAGGGAAGGCCAAGCGGAGGTTTGTTTATAAGAACCCTTTTATAGCACCTTTGAGATTTCCCAGCATTTGCCTAGTTACATTTTTAAAGGTTTTTTTTTACTAAATGCAGTAATAAAACTACAAATAAAATCCCACAACAATGAAAACCATTTAAAAATAGATCATTATTTCATTTTACTAAAAGAGCTCAAACTGTTAATTGTAGTTAAAAAGACTGAGATGGATCTCTTACCCAGACGGGACAGTCGTGCACCACCAGTCTGACATTTCCAAATACGCAGGCTTGATATTCAGTAAAAACTGGGCTTCCAACATGACTGGCAGACAAGCTGCCGTCGATCTGGGAAATGAGAGCACTTCTCCCGAGATAGCTCCAGATCAGGCTGGGCTGCTGATTGTCCTCAGAAAAACCATCTCTTTCATTCCCAAAAGCTACAATATTAACCGACCTAAAATAAAAATAATAAAGACGAAGTTGTGTTAACAAAGATGAAGGGCAGGGATAAGGGGAAAGAAAATAAAATCCCCTTAAATCAAAACTAACATATTAATCCCTCTGAATCCTCTTCCCTCCCTAGATTTTAACACCCTCCCGTAATCAACAGGAAAACCACATACATGATCTCAAATCCAACAGCAGGGTGAAAGCAAAGCGGAAAAGAAACTTGGAAAGGCCGCTTGCATTGCAAATCCCCAGCGGGTTTGGCTTGTTATTCCTTCCTCGGCGTCCAGGCTCAGCCTCGCCGCGGTGACCTCGGGGACTCCTGCCGCATTGCCCCGGCTGCGGCCGGGCTGGGAAACTCGGGGCGATGGAGCTGCAGCGGCAGCAACAGCAGCAGCGGCAGCAGCAGGATGGGGATCTGCAGCAGGATTGGGATACGTAGCAGGATCGGGTTCTGCAGCAGGATGTGGACGGGGATCTGCAGCAGGATGGGGATCTGCAGCAGCAGCTGCGGGATGGGCCGCAGCAGCCGGATGAGCGCAGCAGGATCTGCAGCCGCAGCAGCAGGAAGAGCAGCAGCGGGATGAGCAGCAGCAGCAGAATCTGCAGCCGCAGCAGCGGGATCTGCAGCCGCAGCAGGGGGATGAGCAGCAGGATGAGCAGCAGGATGAGCAGCAGCATGAGCAGGGGGATGAGCAGCAGGGGGATGAGCAGCAGCCCGGGCTGCGGCGGGCGCGGTGCCCCGGCGCTGTCGGGGAAGGCGAAGCCGCGTCCGGCCGGGCGGTCCCGGGCCCCGCATCCTGACGTCAGGCAGCCCCGAGCGGCGATGGGCAGAGCGCGGTGACGCGCCGAGGGCAGGTGCGCCAGGTGAGCAGGGCAGGGAAAAGCGCTGGGGCAGAGCCGGGTCCCGCCCCGCACCAACAGGACCAACATCCCCGCACCGCCTGTCTGCACCGGGGGAGGGACCTGGGGCTGTCACAGCCAAAGGAGAGAGCAGGGTAAACTTCCTCTTTTAAAGTATTTAAACTTTTTTTTTTAATTACTATTTAAATAAGATCTATCTTTTCAATAGTAAGCTGATTAGCAATACAATTTCTTAAATGCCGCGTGGGCTTTTTAGCGTTCATGCGATGTTTAAAGCACAATTTTCCAAAAGGATGCTGTCGCGTTAGAGTAAAACAAACACAAATCACAGAATGGTTTAGGTTGCAAGGGACCTCTGAAGATCACCTAGCCCAGCCCCCAATGCAGGGTCACTTGTAGAGGTTACACAGGAAATATAAGATCCAATATAAAAATACCATTAGCTGTCACATAGCACTGTGTACACTAAAAAAACAGAGTAAAAATACAGAGTAAAAAAACAGAGTAAGAACACAGAGTATTGTGTACTATCTAGTATGCCTAAAGCATTTTTACTCTCTTTATTTTTGTACACACTAGTATGTGTGTACAGGCATTTTTACTCTGGTTTTTTTTTTTATGTACACATACACTGGTATGTGTGTACAGGCATTTTTACTCTGTTTTTTTTTTTTATGTACACATACCAGTGTGTACATAAAAAGAAGACAGTAAAAATGTTTTAGGCATACTAAATGGTACACAATACTCTGTGTTATGTGAACACATGCTGCTGTTAATCCCACAGGCAAGAACTCATTCAAAACAGGACTTGATACGATTATCAACAGAATAATGAATAGAGCTTTGCTTGCACAATTCATACTTTGAGAAAAGTACTATTCCACTATTTGCAAATTTAGGAGATACCATTTGATGTCACTAACAAAGTTTTATACAGACATAGTACTGAACAGAAAGACCATTTTAATAAAATGTAAGTATTATTATCAGCTAATGAATGCTAATTTATTATTTTTATTTTTATTATAAATTGTACAGGGGCTACTGGAAAAGAAAAAACCCAAAGAACAAAACAACAGATAATTCCCCAGCCTGTTTGTTTTCACACATTTTATCCCATCCTAGCTTCTGCTTTTCAATCTAGCTTTGCTCTAGAAAACCAAAAGAAAGTGGAGGTTGTTGTTTTGTTTCATCCTGGAAATAAAAGTTAGAATGCTTGTTTCATAGGTAACTTTTAAAAAGTATCAGAGGAAACCACTATTTTTTCCCCAGATCATCCTCTGACTGTGATGAATCACTGTCCACATCCGAAGCCTCAGTGGTGTCCAAACTCTGGGTACATGATGTTGTGAGTCAACAGAGCAGCCAACATTTTGCAACCATGACTATTTGTGTATGTTTTAAAGGTCACTGAAGATCCCTTGGAATTCTTAAATTTGCGCTTGTAGCAATCTACCCATTGAAAATGAGGAAACCTTTGGGAGAAAAGTTTTTCACATCACTAACAAGCCTGACCCGGTATAGCTAAAAGCATAAATAGCTATATACATAAATAAATACGCACATGCATATATAGACACAAATACACACACACAGATTTATATAAGCATATGTTTAAAATACATGCATGGATGTTATAAATACAACACACCCATACATGCAGATGTGGACACTCATATAGGTAGTTGTAATACCAAGAGAAAGCGGACTGGTAAATAAGGCAGTACTAATGAGGGGTGACCCAATTAACCCAAACTCCAATTAGCATAGCTTATTCATTTCTGCAAACCTAGTGCTGCCCAGGGGTGACAAGGGTAGCAGCACCAACTGAGATAGAGGGTCACAGCAAACATTTTTGTTTTCCTCTCACTTCTTCCTTCAACCACCTGGTAAACTTGGGACTGACAGAAGTCCCATCAGCTTTGGAAAATTGTGCAGATGGGAGACGTGAGATTCATCTCAGCTGATGAATAGCACTTAAAGCTTACATACTAAAATACACTGAAATACACTGTCTTAATAATGGCTTTACAGCAATCAGATGACTGAAAGCAGTGTTTAAAAAGCAAGGATTAAAATTGGAGAATGCTGTTGGTTCTGCTGTCAAAGTAGGTCCATTACCCTGTTTTTGCTTGCATTGCTCAGGGGTTGTGCAATGCATTTCAAATAAACAAACAAACAAAACAGGAAAGGAAACGAGTTCACTTTGGCAGGATAATAAATACCATGAACAGGGAAGTTGCTTGGCACCTCTACCCTAGAAGCATTCTACAAGTTACACGGGCACTGCAAGGGAAAGCTGCAAAGGATTGTTTAACCTAGAGGATTACAGAGGATTGCCTGACTGTTCTCTGTTTGGCAATCGGAATGTTGAATACCCTCCTGTGATCAGCAAACCTTTCATCCACCAAGCATTTGCCGTTGCTGCTGACAAACAAGGACTAAACTGCAGAGAAGGGAGCCTTTGACAAGGTCCAGGAAACAATCGCAGATTCGGTCTTGTGTAGTTTGCGCTGGAACATTTTTTTTTTCAAACCATTTCCGTCGTAGCTTTCCAGTGAGTACCTCAGATAAAGCACTGAAAACAAATACACAGTCCTTAATGACAAAGGGGAATGATATTTGCTAGTGAAAGGAGATAGGTGCATGCAAGTCAAGGAGAAGGATTTTTTCCCTAGTGGAAGCTGTAGCCTTATGTGCATTGATCCATGCAGAATTATCCAGCTGGTATTTTCAGGACAGTGAGGAGATTTAATGTACTTGAAGTCAAAGTCGTTGCCAAACCTGCTTATTAGCTGAGTCTGCACACTGCACAAAGCTGCTGCTGATGCTGGTGTAGTCAGCTTCAGGTGCAAGAGAAAACATGTTGCTCTAGGACAGGTAAATTTCCAGTTTGTTTGGGGTTTTTTTCAAAGATAGAATATAATTCCAAATAACACTAATACACTTTGCTGTATAGACCTGTTTCCTGATAATACTGCAAAAAAAATGTCCTGTGATAGTCTTGGTTTTACTGGTGCTTGTCCAGAGTAGACATGGCTGCTGCAGGATCTGCCAGCCAAAACCCCCTGCTCAGACAAAGCACCAGAAACAAAAAGGAGGCTTTCTGTTGTTGTAGCCATCTGCCATATCCCCACCAACAAAAGCCATCTGTGTGTGTGGGTGGGAAATGAATGGAGGGACAGTGTTCAGGGTCAGCAGTATTTCTCAGTATAACCATGCCAGAAAAATCACGTAGTGTTGTTCAAACTTGGAAGCAATTTGTTTAAATTTCCACCCATAAACCATAGAATGGTTTGAGTTGAAAAGGACCTTAAGGACCACCAAGTGGCTACAACCACAGCCAGTGCGTGCCTCTCCAGCCCAACAGGTTCCACTGCTTTCTAGAGGTTTAGATGGAGGCATCAAGAAAAAACAGCTCAAATTCTAAGGCTTTTGTGTCAAATTATGGAATGGCTATCCTTGGGCATATTCAAGTTTCACTGAAGAAGTCCTTGAATAACCTTAGCCCTTTAGACATGCTTGGAGAGCAGGCTAGGTTAGATGGCCTTCAGTGGTCCCTTCCAACCTGAATTATCCCCTGACTGCATAAATCTCCTCCTTCCTGGAGAGTGACCACTGAGCCCTGTCCCTCACTTCCTCTTCTTACACCAGCTTTCAACTTCAAAACCAGCCTCTCATCCAATCTTGTGGCAACTTATTTTCTTTACAAAGTTTAATAAGCTTTACAAAAAGCTTCTCAAAGGCTTTTTGAAAGTGCAAGAGGATTATTATGCCCACACGAGCCCTTTTATTGGCATACTTACCACCCTTCCTTCAGAAACCAGTGATGCTGAACTTCACTGGAGGCTCTCCAACAGCTTCCCAAGAGACTGTGTTCATCCCTGGATCTCATTTTCTCTCAGACTTTGTCATCTCACCAGGAGTGGTAGCTGCTCCCACTGCTTTGGCATTATCCAGGCCTTGCTAAAAGAGTTTTTGAGTATATTGGTGGCCTCCTGTGATACACAGACCCCAGACACAGTCTCTCGCCACAGTTTCTTATGACTGTTCTCAAAAATTTTATCTAATCATGCCCATTTATTAACACCTATTTTTACTACTTTTTTTTTCTAGTCTTAGTGAATCAGATCGAGGAGTACCAGTGCTGATGCCATGACAATTTTTCTGCCTTTTCTTTTATACACCTTTTATGTATTCTCAGTGCCTTAGCATGCATTTAATTCCTTAAGTCTGATAACTTAGCATCGTCCTGGTATTCTGTTAGGACACAAGACCAAACATCCCAAAGGCCTCGCAGTTGGAGGCCAGAAATCCCACACTATCTTGAGAAACCAAGGTCCTCTCTAGAATGCATCCTGTAAACTAAGATTAGGCCCATCTAAGGGGGAATACTTCAGGATAAGGAGATATCATGCTATTCATTCAAATCTCTCATTAGAGCATCTTTGTTAGACATGCTAATTTACAAGGTCTCTAAAATTGTATATGAGATCTACTCTGTGTGTGTGCATTTTTGAGTATTCCACCTTGGAGAAGTGTCACACCATAAAAATCCTTATTCAATACCAAAGCAAAAACCATTTATCCCTTAACCACGTCTGGCTCTTAATTTTAGGACCAAGGAAAAGGCATCAGTGCAATATTGAAACAAAAATATTAAGAGAGTGGGAAATTATCTGATGAGAGGAGAAGGAGAAATAAAAATGTATGCCACTTTTAAAATTAAAACTACATCCATTTTGTGGCAGAACAGAGCTGTGCAAGTAACTAGCAAGCTGTGGAAAGCAGCTAACTCTGTGAGGGTGAGATGTGGAAAACAAGAGCCAGGTCTGCTGCTGCAGATGGGCAACACAAGAATTCCTCGACTAGCTGGTTGATTTTGGCAGTGAAAGAAAGGCCTGGTGCCATGAGGAGGGGACCCATCTGGTGCCTAAATACCCCAGCCTGCCTCAGAGGGGAAGGGCTGAAAGCACAGCATGCTGCACAAGAAGAAACCCCACTCACACTGGTGAAAATCCCCAACTGCAGGTGCAGAGCTGCACCCTGCAGTTCGTATGTCATTATTTATTAAGTGTTACAAATTACGTTAGAATGAAGGTCAAAGGATAAAAGAAAGTAGTTCATATGTCATTTCTGCTGTTTTAGAAAAGGAAGCCATTGCCACAAGGTGGACACAGACCATTGTGTCACTAGAGAGCAGGGAAAGATCCCTTCTGGCACCGCCTGGCCACACATACTGACCAAAACCCTTCAACAAATCTCACCCTTGTGGGTGTCCTCTCCCACAAGGCTCTCAGAAAAGTACCACCCTGGGCAGAGATGCTGCTGATACTTGGGGCCAGGGAAGGGATGGCATACACTCAGCATGTTCTGAAAGTTCTGAGCTATTTTAATTCACCTTACAATCCCCCAGATAAGCACTTAGGACTGAGTGACCCAGCACATGAATTTTACTGAGAGAAGTGCCTCAAACTGCTTTAACATGTTTCTGCAGAAGCTCAGCCCTTTGTCTGCCCACATGTTTTTTCAGTAGGCTGTAAGTTTCTAGTTTTTCTTACTAAAATCAGATTTCCACTTTTTCTTACAAAAAACATTCAATATGATTGCAGATAATGCTCCTTAGCTATGTTAAATGAAAATTATCTAATAGTGTCAGCAAAACATATGAGTTAATATCTATTTTAAGAGAAAATTAAAGAGAAATTTAAAGAACAAAGATTTATTTAAGAGAAAATTAAAGAACAAAGGTTATACTTAGATATACAAATATCTGCAATAGCTTCTGTGCATATAAAAAGAGTTATTCATTTATCAAAGTTGTAAGGTCTCAATGAATCATAAATAAATCTTAATTTTTATATAATTGCATTTTTCCAGAATCAAAAGGCATAGCTCATTGTTAACTAACTTTCATTATACAGGTGTTAAACATCTGCCATTGGATGACCATTTCATATTTAAAAAAAAATATTTAAGAAAACCTTTCCATTTACTAAAATTCACAGAGACATTTCAGAGTGAGTATTTTAATCAGCTATTTCCTTTTTAACTTAATTTCCTGTTTTCTATTGTCTTGTTTTCTGTTCCGTTAGGATTTCACTGCTATTTTCTAGTTTTCAGCCTCCTTTTCTGTCTGTATACCTGTAAATACAGAAGTAATTATCAGGGCAGCAAGAGAGGATGCACAATGTGTAATAACTGAATGTTCTTCATGGATTTGAATGTTCTCCTTACTGTTTGAGAAATTAACTTGATTTTAGCTTTGTAGCCTCTTGAATTATCCTGCACCCTCATATTACTTACTCTCCCAGAGGTGTTTGGCTGCTTAGAGCCTTTGCCGCATCATAATTCTGTATGTGGTGTGAGAAATGGCTTCTCATAGAAGGACATAACTAAATCTGTATTTGAAAATGGGTTATTCATGTCCAGCTTTTCATCCACCAGCATACACCAGCATCCATTGTTCTCAACAGGGCTGCTTCCAAGGATTTCTTCCCCAGGTCTGCGCTCATGCCTGGGATTGCCCTGACCCAGGTGCAGCACCGGCCCCTGGCCTTGTTGAACTTCATGAGGTTGTCATGGGCCCACCACTCAAGTTTGTCCAGGTGCCTCTGGATGGATCCCATCCTTCTGTTGTGCCAACTGCACCAACAAGCTCGGTGTCATTTGCAAAAGTGCTGAGGGTCCACTAAATCCCTCTGCCTGTGTCATCGACAAAAACAGCAAACAGCGCCAGCCCAAAGACACAAGAGGAACACCACTTGTCATCAGCCTCCACCTGGACACTGGGCCATGGACCACAACTCTGTCTGCATCCACCCAGCCATTCCTCATCCATCCAGCAGTCCACCTTCAGCTGCATGTCTCCCTGATCTGGACATGAGGATGCCATGTGGGATTGTGGCATCAAAGGCCTTAGAGAAGTTTAGATGGATGACACAAGTCACTCTTCCCTTGTCAGTCCTTGCAGTCACTACAGAAGGCCACAGATTGCTCAGCAGTCCCTTTATTCCCTGTTTAAAAATAGGAATGATGCTTTCATTTTCACAGTCACTGGGGGCTTTTCCTGGGTGCTGTGACTTTACAAACATCACAAGGGTGTCCTGGCAACAATGTCATCCCTCAGGGCATTGGGGTGCCTCTCACCAGGCCCCACAGGCTTGTGCCCATTCAGTTCCATCAGCTGCTCTTGAATCTGTTCTTCACCAACCCCCACCTGCAGCCTCAGGGAATCAAGAGGCACAGGAAGCCTGATGGCCACTGAAATCTGAGGGAAAGAACTCACTGAGTACCTCGGCCTTCTCCAACTGCTGTCCCCAGTTCTCTTTTCTCCTTTATCGGGGGTACACTGTCCTTGGCCTTTTTTCCCAACTGATGTCCTTATAGAATCCTTTCTTGTTACTCTTCACACCCGTTTCCAAGCCCTGTTTAATTTTTGCTTTGACCTTCCAGATCCCATCCTTACACATCCAAACAGTATCCCTGTACTCTCCCCAGGTCACCAGTTCCTGCTCCCACTGGCAGTGTGTTCCACTTACTCCTCAGTTTCAGGAGAAGATCCCTGCTTTTCCATGGAAGTTTACTGTCCACCTTACTTGGTTCCTTACACATCTGTGACAGTGTTCACAGGGGTCTTAGGATGAGGGAAGAGATGAGAATGTTGACTCCATGTTTCAGAAGGGTTGATTTATTATTTTATTGTATATATTATATTAAAACTATACTAAAGAAATAGAAGAAAGGATTTCATCAGAAGGCTAGATAAGAATAGAAAAAAAAAGAATGATAATAAAGGCTTCTGTCTCAGACAGAGGGTCCGAGTCAGCTGACTGTGATTTACCACTAATTAGAAGCAACTCTATGAGACCAATGACAGATCCACCTGTGGCATTCCACAGCAGCAGATAATCGTTGTTTACATTTTGTTCCTGAGGCCTCTCAGCTTCTCAGGAGAAAAAAATCCTAAGGAAAGGATTTTTCATAAAATGTGTCTATGACACACATCAGCTTGGAAAGGTCTTCTGCTCCAAGAAAAGTCTCCTTAAAAGGTTGCCAGCTCTGATCAGGTCCTCTGTTCCTAAAGACATCCCAGCAGAACTCACCCACTAATTCTTTGTACATCTGGAAATTCTTTCTGCTGAGGTTTAGGGTACTGACCTGTCTCCTCACCAGGCCAGTATTCTTCAAGGTCAGGAGCTCACCCAGTGCAGGGTCACCACAGACCAGAAGGGAATTAGTTCTGGCTTTGATGATGGGATGGCTCTGGCACATTCCCACTGGGGGTGATGTGCACAGAGCCCTGTGACTGTGCAGAGGTTCACAGGGCCCTTGTGCCACACAGCAGGACTCAGGATGGAGATGAGGGGGCCATGGAGTTCTTTCCACACCCTGCACAGTGCCACTCTTCACTGGCCCTTGCCAGCAGTTTGGGACAAATTAGAATCATAAAATGTCCTGACTGGGAAGGGACCCATCAGGATCTGGAAGTCAGCTCCTAGTCCTGCACCAACACAGCTTCATGAATCCCACCATGTCCAAACACTTCTTGAACCCTGTCAGGCTTGGTGCAATGACCAAGGGAAGCTTGTTCCAGCGCTCAACCAATCCCTGGATGGAAAATCATTTCCTGATATCCAACCTAAGCTCCCCCTGACACGGCTCCATGTCATTCTGTCTTAGACAAGCACTTAGAATTAGGAAAGGCAGAGCCTGGGCAGCAGAGCCTGGGATACACCTGGGCTTCTTGACCTGCTGGATCCTCCTGCATTTTTTTTGTCCCCTTCTTCTTCTCTTCTCCTCCTTTACTGGCAAACATTCTGTCATTTTCCAAGGCCTCCAATCTTTTTGTTTGCCTTTGGTTTTCATTTTCCTGGAAGGATCCTGGAAACCTGTCCACCCCACAGGCAGGAAAAGCCACTATTGTCTGGAGTCAATTCTTGTTTTTAACCAAAGAGTGGTCAATTTACATCCTTTCCTCTGAAAAGCTTATCTGCCATTCCACATCTACCAGGGACTCTGCCACATTCTCAGGAAGCAAAGCCGGAGGTGCCTAAACCAGGCAGTTTGGGGTTAACGCTTGGCAGAAGGCAGCCTGGAGGTGTCAGTGACCAATTGCCAAATCACCACCTCAGTTCTGCAGAGAAGATGCTGGTTTTCATCATTCACATCTTGCACAGTCCACCCACCCCAAAACAGACTGGATGAATCTGTGATGAAGAACAAGCTGAGCAAAAATCCTCTGAAGCTGACTTTGTTGTTGACTCTGAAGCTACACTTTGTTTTTCCAGACAAAGTTTTGGTATTTGATTAAACACATGTCACAAACACATTTTATGAAAAATCCTTTCCTTGGGATTTTGTCTCCTGAGAAGCTGAGAGGCCTCAGAAACAAAATGTAAACAATAATTATCTGCTGCTGTGGAATGCAACAGGTGGATCTGTGATTGGTCTCACAGAGTTGTTTCTAATTAATGGCCAATCACAGTCAGCTGGCTCAGACTGACTGGTCAGTCACAAGACTTTACTATCATTCCATTCTTTTTCTATTGCTTGCAAGACTTCTGAAGAAATCCTTTCTTCCATTCTTTTAATATAGCGTTAATTTTTTTTCTTTTTAATATAATATATATTATAAAACAAGAAATCAGCCTTCTGAAACACTGAGTCAGATCCTCTGCTCTTCCCTCTTCCTGGGACCCCTGTGAACACCACACAAACACATTCCTAATACATTTGATTAAAAACTCCAATTTGGGGTTACAATGTATTATTGCAGTGGCACGAGGAATCCAGTAATTCCAGGAGATGGGCTGCTTTTGGGAGGCACAGCAGAAAGTACCTCACTGCCCAAGACACCTTATTCCAGTGTTTGTGGAGCTCACATACACCTGCCTTTTGGATTTCACCCATGTCTCTCCCATCTTCTCTGTCTGGCAGAGAGGGGGATGGATCCATCCAGGTCTTGCCTGGTAATCCCACCTGTTCTGCTTTCCTGCTCCACTATTCCAAATGCTTGTCCACAAAGCACCAGTGTGTGCAGCAGTGTCTTCTCGGAAGTGTGAAGCAAAGCCCACCCAGAGCCCTTCCCCTGTTGTCATCTTGACTTTGAGGTCTCTGGAATCCCAAGCCCCAGGCTGTGACAGCACTCTGTTCCTCCTCACACCTGTCAGTGCCCATGGGGGTCTCCTCAGCTGAAGGACAGGACAGGCCAGCCATCACCTCCCCACACAGTTTTCAACCACAGATTCCACCAGCACCTTCACCTGCACACATCAAAACCTTTTCCTCAGCCCAAAAGCCTGAAAAGTTGTGAAGCAGTCCCCCTGCACAGAAGGCTGTGGATGTGGAGCAGCCCTTCCAGCAGCTTCCCACCAGCACTTGTTGGAGAGAGGAGGCTGCCAGGGACTTCTGAGCACCCAGACTCTGGTGGGACAGCAAGACTGAAGCTGGCTGGTCCAGAGACTTCTTCTCCGTCAACTCCATATGGCTTTCAATAGGAGGCCTTGTCCTGCTGGCTGGGATTTGGCCCACACAGATGGCTGGAGGTCACCCTGCTGGTGGCTGCATCGTGGCCAGTGTGCTGGACAAGGGCCAGGCAGCCACTTCAGAAGGAGGAGATTGGCCACAAGCAACTCCTCAGGCACCCGGAGGGAGCAGGAACACAAGGCCAACAAGGCAGAAATTGTCCATGGGCAGCTGCCTATTCGGAAGTGGCATGAGACAGGGGAGAGGCACCAGCTCTGCTGCACCACTGATGTACAGGTGCTACAATACTCCTCGTCCTAAGGCTTCTAATTTTTCTGTTGGAATCTGGATTATCAAGCTCTGAAAAGGATGAACATCTGAAGGAAGACAGGATCTCGAAGATATCTCATTTACAATTCATCATTTACTGCCTCCTGGCAGACAGAGCTTTCTTTACTCAGAAACCTTGCCTAATTTACATATATATGCATAGCAGTGTACCATAGCTCACCTTACTCCTAAATAAAATAAGGCTGTGACTAGGGTGTATTCCCAGGTACCACAGGGTGTCCTGCCAAGATCCCTTCTCAGCAGTAAGCATCACACATGCCCCACACTCAGCAGGATGGGACACAGCTGCAATCAGCTCAGATGTGCAAGCTGTCAAGGACTGCTGGGCTAGAAAAGCTCTTACAAGGACTGAAGGAAGATTGTTTTGGAAACTCAATTCCTCCCCTTTGAAATAAAGGCCTGAATTCTGCTGGTTGTCAGGCAGCTTGCCCTCCATTGTTCCATTTCCCTGGATGCAGGAAAACTTGTACATGGGTGATACGTGAAAGTTCTTGAGAGCGATTTTCGTTAGCACTATCCACTTGTAATTAATGTTTATATCACTCCTGAGGTACAGAGGTGACATTGCAGATCATGTCATCCAGCTGTTTAAAACTAAAGACCAGGAGTCTGTCAATGTCAAACTGCATTTTTTTTTCCTTTTAATTTCAGCTGGAACAACTCTGTCTAAATAAACTGATGTTCTTCCCACACACAACTCTTGTAGAAAGGGACTTGGAAGAGTGTGACAGTGGCAAAAGTTATTCCTTCCTCCTTTCCCCCACCATCTCTGATGGACAATGAGGTTTGTCCTAAGACTGGAACAGCAAAAGGGAATTGCAGGAGGGACTGTCTGTGCACTCTCATACTTAATGCATTCCAGAGATGGGGGAGCAGAGATGTTTGGTTTCAGTGCACATCTGCAAAATTGCATAAAATGCTGCTGGAGACTGGAACAGCTGGACTCATGAAGTTGCAGGCAGCTTCTGAGTGGAACACACGCAAACCCCCACACTCCCTGCAGGAATGCCTGCAGGCTACATTAACTGTAGTAATGTTAGTAATTGTAGTAATGTAGAAAGTCTGGGGAACACTCACTTCTGGACAGAACAGAGATAAAACCCCATCAAGTGTCTCTATAGGAGCTTTGTTCCTTTGTTATTGTGCATTCCACAAGGCCAAAGACTGTAAACCTGTGTTTCCAGCTGAACCTGCTGGTACAAGAACTCTTCAGACACAGGCTGTCAAGCAAATCTGAGACTTGCTGGACCAAGCCACACCTGCTCTGAGGTGAGTTCAGCGGAGCCAGGGACAGGGAGGGTTCAG
The DNA here is from genome assembly GCF_028551555.1 of Melozone crissalis. Taxonomy (NCBI): domain Eukaryota; kingdom Metazoa; phylum Chordata; class Aves; order Passeriformes; family Passerellidae; genus Melozone; species Melozone crissalis. The sequence continues at coordinate 11,020,065 of NW_026535783.1, read as the reverse complement.
GAGCTCTCTGACAAGCTGCCTTGTACAGCTAAGGAGAGGGTAAATATGTCACAGCTGTGGAAACAGGGCAGCTTGTCACCACTGTGGGAGAGCAAAGCTGCTGCCCTGGGCAGGGGGCAGCCACCATGTGCTTCACTGTTTATCTGTCATCTCAGGAAGGAATCTTACAACAGCTCTGGTTTTGTTCCATTTGAACTTCAAAAGACAAGAACTCAAGATTTTCTTTAGCCCAAGGGAAATTTTGGGTTCCTTCTTGTTTCAGTCTTGCAGTAGGGAGGTGTGGGGAGAGTGTTTGGGTAAATGCCAAAACCACATTTAGTATCTTTATTGTTTCAGTTAGAGTATTTGTACTTTTTTAATAGAAGACTAATACCCTATACCAAAACTAGGAAACATTTAAAATGTTTATTTCTGCTTCAGTTTCACAGCCATCAGCTATTAAAAAACAATGGGAAAAGTAACCAGAGTATCACATCACATAAAGTCATAAAATCACAGAGTGGTTTGGGTTGCAAAGCACACTTAAAGATTGTCGAGTTCCAACACCCCTGGGATGTCACCCACTAGACCTGCTCATACAAAGCCCTGTCCATGCTGGCCTTGAACATTCCCAGGGATGGGACAGCCACAGCTTCTCTGGGCACCCTGTGTCTGGGCTTTGTCCCCTCACAGGGAAGAATTTCTTCCCAATGCCCAATCTAAACCTGTCCCCCGTCAGATTGAAGCCATTACCCCTTGTTCTGTCATCCAGGCCCTTGTCAAAAGTCCCTCTCCAGCTCTCTTGGAGTACCTTTACAGACTAGAAGGGACTCGAAGATCTCCCCAGAACCTTCTCTTCTCCAGAGAAGAGAGCAACCCCAGCTCTCTCAGCCTGTCTCCACAGCAGGGGGGTTCCAGCCTCAGGTGATCTTCGTGGCCTTTTCTGGACTTGCTCCAACAGGTACACATCCCTCTGCAGTGGGACCCCAGAGCTGGATGCAGCCCTGCAGGTGGGGTCTCACCTGAGTGCAGCTGTGGAATCACCTCCCTCAACCTGCTGCCCACACTGCTGTTTCTGGTCCAGGACATTTTTGGCTTTCTGGGCTGTCTGAGCTCATTGCCAGCTCATCTCGAGCTTCTCATCTCCCAGCACCCCAAGTCCTTCTCCTCACAGCTTCCATTCTCTGCCCTGCCTGTGTTTGTGCTTGGCATTGCCCGGATCCAGGTGCAGCACCTTGCGTATCCATTCAGTTAACATCAAAACTCCATTCTGCTTAGCACAAGAAAACTGATAATGAAAATTGGTGTGAACATCTGCGCCTCCAAACTGAATCTTCAGGTATTCTTTCAGTGCTGAGTCTCGTGAAAAATACCATGAGCACTGCAAGGTGACACAGCCTCCAGGGAAGTGCTGCTGATTCTGAACATCCTTGGCTGTTCAAATGATGGCATGCTGGTCTCCTGGGTGCTGAGCCAGTGCCATGCCAGGAATATTCAAGGCCTTATAATGAATGTAAGGGGGGGCATTACTTCTCTATTCTTCTGTGCTTTCCTGGGCCAAAGCAAAGCTACACAAGTATTCAGTTTTTCCTGGGGCAATCTGTGCCAAATAAATACGTAATTTTTTTTTGGGGGGTGGGGGGGGGAAGGGGTGGGAGGGGGATGTTCAGCACACACTGTAATTTAAGAAAGTAGTTTTCCCTTCAATGTGAATCTTAGATGCTAACTGAAATCACAGATGGACACATGTGTGCAGAGGTGAAACCTCTCATCAAGCAACTGTCATATAAACATTAAAAATCAAAAAACCTTCAGGTGCAGCTGACCTACCTTAGTAGGGGCAAAAGCTTCACCATTTTTTCCACTGTAGTGACTGTCTAAATAATGAGGGATCACCTTTGCTGGTAATCTCTGCATTATCTGGATCCTTAGTAAACCACAGCTGCAGCAAAAATTAATTGCAATTTGAACAGTTAAATTAATTAATAATAAATAACTAATTAATAAATAATTAATTTAAAAACTTTGTTGGTTGATTTGTTTGTTTTAAAAAAGATAATAAATATTTTTTATTTTCAGGTAGAATAATTATTTCTGGAGTTGTCTTCGTAAGTCTTGAATTTCTAACTAGCATTGTTGGTAACAATAAACCATATTCTCTGACATCTTTCAGGAGAACAATTCCACTGTTCAGGTACTGCTTGTCAGGGAATTCTCTTCATCTCATGGAGGGAGAGTCACTTGGCTAATTAGAATATCTACACTGCTTTTCCAGGTTTTCTTGCCGACAGGCAAAAATGTCATTTTCACTTTTAGTCTACTTCAGTAGTTTATAGATGGCAGGCTGAAAACTATGCTCAACTCTTCATTCAGCTAAAAAAATCCACTTAATGAATCCATGCCTTTGCACGAATAAATGCCACATCAAAAACAGCGTTTGCAGAATGGAGTTTGAAGAGCTGACCCAGTTTGTCACACCCCCTAAGCCTCACTGACTCCTGCCTCCCTCAGCATGGTCCTGCTCATCTGCTGATGGAGCTGGCTGGATTTGCTGGCCCAGCAGCAAACCACAACCCAGTTGTTATAGGCAAAAGTTTGGTTAATTTAAATTAGGGTATAGTTCAATTATATAGTATTAATTCTGTTATAGCAATTGTATTATGTTAAGAAGAGGAGGTTATTGGAATGTTCTAGGAGAAGGGTCCAGGGTTTGGTGGAAGGGCGGTGTGGTGGGGCAAGGTGAGGTCGAAGAGGGATTGGATGGAAGATCTGACCAATCATTCGAAGCCTTGCAGAAACAATTGGTCCAGAATGACCAATGAGAAGCCTGGAAATGGACCAATTATGATGCGGATCCAAAATGGACCAATCCTGGACTCGAAGGGGGCTATAAATGGGGGGAGTTTCATTGGGTAAGGGTTCTTCTTTTTGGAAGCTTGTTTACTGGGGAGAGCCGTGTGTACTTGGGGTTAGTGCCCTGTTTTGGTTTTGGCTCACTGTGTGGGTGCCTGGGCTTATCCTGGGTATTTCGTTCTTTGTAGCTATTTTAATAAACGAGAACCTCTTTCTCCAGAGAAACTTTGGCCTCGTTCATACTCGTAACACCGACACCTCAGGAGCAGCCGTGGCCGGGTCTGCAGTGGCAGCATCTCTGACAGAGCTCTGCCAGCCAAGGGCAGCCTCCCCACACACACACGGGGGCTGAAGGACCTCTCCTCTGATGTTATTTCCATTCCCCATCCCCTGCTTCCCCCAGGAACCTTGGGAAGAAGTTGCCGAGCCAGTGGGGCAGAGTGATGGGGGTCGGTGAGCGCTGACTCTCACAATCCGTGTTTGTACCAGCATCAAGGGAGCCACATGATAATTCTGATCATTTCAGGAAACAGGAATGCAAAATTCTGAACTGATTTCATTCCAGTATTAAGTATAAAATTAGGAACCACACAAAGGTATTGAAAAGGGCTTCAGTGGTGAAAGACTGTTTTTAAAATTGCTTTCCTACAGAATGAACATTTTTCTCTTTGTTCTGCCATCCTACAAACTGTTCTCCCCCAAGTTACATGCTCCATAATGAACTTCTCAGTCCCAGCTTGATGGCATGTTTTACATTGGAGGGGTCCTTCATTTAACGTGTAACCAGGGGTGTATTGCATATCAAGGCACTACAAGTAGAAGGGAAAGGACAGCACCCAGGTTTATTGCCAACACCGTCTAATCAGAATTTGCAGTGCAGGTACATGAGATCGAGGCTCACTCTGCACTTCAAACTGCTACACAGTTTTCACCTGTCTTTTTAGAAAAGATGATTCCATGATCGCATAACATAACTTATTTATTGTCTTCAAGCTGCTTGCTTATTTTAGGGACTGAGTACCTTGCCAAATCGTCACAAAAATTTTCCTTCCAAAGCACAGAAGATGTTTCGCTGCTCCCTGCCTGGCTGATCTGTGATGAAAAACAGATGGTATTTGTTCATTTGTCAAATTAAACTAAACTTCCCTTCCTGCAAACAAAACACTCTCCTGGAATGGCTTGGTTGATTGCTGTCATTAACACACCTCTCTAGGAAGCAGAGAGGTGTGTTATTATAATTATATAATTATCCAGCCACTCACTCACTGACCTCCCGCCCACAGCTACTCATTCCTTCTGCCTCTTCATTGTGCCTTAAATGCCACGTAGGAGACTCAGAATGTTCAACTATAGGGCATTAAATATTGAAATTATTTTCAAATTAGGTGTACAGTCTAGCACTTCAAAGCTTAGAACAGTGCATACATTTTTTTAAAGGTAGTGACTTTAATATGCTGAAAGAGAAGCTTTGTTCTTTGCTGTCAAAAATCAAAAAAAAAAGGAAAAGAAAAATAAGAAAAAAAAGAAAAGGGAAAAAAGGGAAAAGCAGGAAGGTGAAAGAGTAAAATAAAATAAAAAACTAACAGCCCACCAACCTTCCCTGCTCTGTTCACAGCCACCTAAGTTAATAATTTTCTGTTCCTTCTGTGATCATCAACAGGAAAATTGAGGGGAATGAAATTCAGTGGGCAAACTTCCTGGGAAAGAACACTTAAGAAAAAAAAAGAGGCAAAATAACTGTGAACTCTCTCAGATAGCTATTATGCTTGAGAAATACTGAAGAAAAAGGATTTACCTATGCCTGGACATGCAGTTTTATTTATTCAATGTGATTAAGTGTAAGCCCATGATTAAACACTTTTCTGAATTTTAGCCAGTAAAGGAAATTTTGCAGAATCCTGAGTACTCTTTCACTAGTATGAACATGTCCATGAAACTTTCAAGTAAAACTCCCTATTTCTATCATTCTTCTAAACATCATACAGATAATAGCATACTGTTCAGAGTCAGTGCTTTCTTAAACTGAACTCCTCTTTATTAATTTTATTTACTAGAAATTCACTCTAGTAATGCACTACTTCAAGAAAAGTCAGTAAAAATACTATCTCAGCAATCACATGAGTTGATGCAGGTGTATCTGAAATTCTTGCAATACTCTCCTTTTATATGATCCATGTCTTTGACTAGGACACAATGTCTGTGGTCGAGTTTAATCTCAGGTGCAGGTATCTGGGTGAGGAGGGAGGGAAGGGCAGCAATTCTGCACCCCCCTGACACCACCCAAGCCCGTTGGGGCACCAGCTGGGGTAGATGGCAGGAAGGTACCTGCTTCACCTTCCTGCCACCTACCCGGTGGCTTCAAGAGAAAAAAATTAATCTATTCACTTGAAAGCAAACAAATTGTGATAAAAAAGCCCAACAAATCACTGAACTGGTCAGTTCAGAACAGCATTTCATAGCAGATAATCAAGACGTGATTCACCTGAAGGAGGACAGGCATTTGCATCTGATCACTGGCCCTGGCTGGCTGAGTGGTCAGGGAGAGGAAGAGGAGGAGAAGGAAGAGGAGGATGGCAAGAAAAGTATTTCTGTGCTGTAGTTCTTACAAAATGCAGAACTGGTGTGGGTCAGCTCAGCAGCAATTTCAAGGTAACACTTTTCCCTATCAACTGCAAAAACCATGTCATGGAGGAATGACCAGAGGTGATTTCCTCTCAATTTAGCTGTAGTGAAATTAATTGATCCTGTACTTTGCTTTATTCGTTGTGATCGATGCAGTACAAATTTTCCTTTGACTATTCCCTCTGCCTCACTACTTCTAAACACATTTGTACCAGCAGCAGTGTTACCCGTGACAGGCATTAAAAGCAAGACAGCCTGCTGCAAACACAAGAGGAACTTAAGAGATGAAGAGTGGGCATTTCAAACTGAACCTGGCCATGAATGAACTTTGCAAAAAAACCCAGCAAACCACACAAAAAAACCCCCACACTGAAGAATTTTAGCCATGCAGGATGGGGTATTTAAAAGGGGTGTAGATGTGGAATTTGGGGACAGGGTTTAGTGGTGGGCTTGGCAGAGCTGATTTAATGGTTGGATTTGATGATCTTAGAGGTGTTTTCCAGCCTCAATGACTCTGTGTGCTCTGTCTCTGCACTCCACAGGCTGAACAGTAGAACCCACCATGTTGCAGACATCTTTTATGAAAAGTCCTTTCCTTAGGATTTTTCCTTCTGAGAAGCTGAGAGGCCTCAGGAACAAAATGTAAACAATGGCTATCTGCTGCTGTGAGATGCAACAGGTGGATCTTTGATTGGCCCATGTTGGTTGTTTCTAATTAATGGCCAATCACAGCCCATCTCGGACAGAGAGTCCAAGCCACAAACCTTTATTATCATTCCTTCTTATTCTGTTCTTAGCTAGCCTTCTGATGAAATCCTTTCTTCTATTCTTTTAGTATAGGTTTAATGTAATGTATATCATAAAATAATAAATCAAGCCTTCTGAAACACGGAGTCAAATCCTTGTGTCTTCCCTCAGTCTAAGACCCCTGTGAACACCATCACACCACCACATCCTGGAGTGCAGCAGAGCCCAGAGAGAAACTTCCTTGGAAGGGGTTTTTGGGGCAGATCTGATATTGGACAGAAACACACAGAGAAAAACACAGGTTTTGCCTCTACACAGACAGCACTTTTTTTTTTTTCCAAATGAATGCAGAAAAATGTGGTTACAATAAAGAAAAACAAGCAAACAAGGGTCACTAATTTATATATCACACCAAACAGCTCCCTCTTTAACCAACAGAACCAGGAAGAACAAATTATACATAATATATCCTTGCTGCATTATTTGATGAACTAACTAGAGGAATTCAGTGAGAAGGAGGAAAAGAAATGCATTTATATACTCAAGGTGTTAATGCATAAATAGGCATAAAAGAATGTGCTAAAAAATTCTGAAATTCTGTGTTTCCCTTTGTGGCATTTAATAAATAGCTAGAAATCACACAAATATCTCAGAAGTTAAAAGTTTCCATGACATTTTTACCACAGGCATTAGAAGTATAAACTGTTAAGTAAATAAAGATAACCTTTACATCTGACCATCTACTTTTAATTATGTAGTAAGTTTTATAAGCCATAATATACTATATCCCCTCTTAAAAATTAAAATAGTTCGAGCAAAATATCAAATATGATGAGGCACTCTGCTGGAATTAAGTCTTTTTTTGAAATGCAGGTGCAAAAAATATCCTCAGCACAAAATCAGGCACATTTCTGACAATGCAGGTTTGTTATCCTACTCATTTCTATGTATTTCAATGCTTTAACATAACAATATTAGAATTTAATTTGGAGACAATCTTGATGGCACAGTCCATTTTTATTTCCCTACAGATTCTTCATTTGTGCATTCCCCAGGATTCTGGCTGTCAGGCCATGACCTACTCCGTGTCTTCTGAGTGGCTTGGTTTTCCTATAGCTAATTCACCACCTTGTTTGTACTTTTCAGCATAATAATCAGAGTCAAAGCTCACAGAAAAATCTGGGGGACTCACATAAACATTTCCACTGTCTATTGTGATCTTATAAATCCTTTGTTTGACTCCTTTTGATTGCCACTTTGGTGTTGGTGATGGCTCCTGAGGATTTATTCCTTTGTACAGTCCTTCTCCTGTTTCCAAGGTAATTTTAAACTTATGCCAAGGACAAACAATACATGCTTGTCCATCGATATCCTGGAGGGAGAAGAAGAAAAGATAGCAAGTAATCCTCTAGGACAGAAGGTATGTTTGGTTGTAAGGCTGTCTGAGGTTATAAGTTTCTCTATATATTGTTCAGATAAAAGCATTACAAAAAATCCATTAGAGTTTTCACATGACTCCACGCCTCTGCATTAGTTTTATTTTGCTTACATACCTCTATTTCTCCAAAACACAGAGGGCCTCCTTCATCTGAAACATGGCAGAATACCATATTAATTTATGCAGCAGATTTTATGCTTAATTCTAACAACACTGATATCACACAGGCCAATATCTTACGGTAGCAGCGAGAATCCAGAGCATGAAATTTCCCCTCATGATAGAAAACAACAATTTCTCTGCCATCGATTTTGGGTGTTATTCTTTGGGACTTCTTTATGTCATCTTCTTTGCCAATGAATATAAGACCATCTGGCTGCGTTTCAGCTCCTCCTGTGCTTGAGCTGTGTGAATCCACATCCTTAAAACACACAAACAAATAAATATAAATGTCACTTAGAAAGCAATTCACATTTGGATTTCATGTGAGGAGAGGGAGAGAAGGTTTCAGTGAAAGACTGTCAGCGTGCAGAGGTAGAAAAGCACAAGAGCTTGGTGACAATGTTCAGTTACTGTGTTCACTAACAGAACTGACAGGACAAGGAATACCAGCTGCTGGAAACCAGATACCTGAGGCTCAGGCAAGATAAACTCTCAATTACTATTTGTTTACTCTGCACCTAAACCACTTTCACCCCTCAAAACTTACGTGCAAACAAATATAAGGATGGCCAATGTAAAATACTATACAGTTCAGGTATGCAACAGGTACCATTTACATGTAAATCCAATACTTTTCCATAATATTATGGCTAGAAATATAAAGTGATTAAAACTAATGAAATATTATTCTGCAAAGGAAAGAAAACATTTTTTATTGAGAAGCTGTATTCAACCTGACATTTCTAGTAAATTTTCCTGTCTTTCCTTCCCTCCTCTTACGTATTTCAAACATATAACAGACTCTCCCTCTCACAAGACGGAGCATAAGCAGTTTTATGAAAACAGCCTTCCCTTTAAATTTACTTGCAATTAGCTACTGTGTTCCAGTTCTTCCCCAATTCCCAATACAACCTTGCTTCCTCAGTAAAACAAAGCCAAACCAGGTCTTTATAAACACAGAAAGGGTAAGCATGGATAGGGGGAGGGGGGTGTCTCTCTGGCTGCAGGGGGCTGCACTGTACCTTTGGTCCATACCAGATTGCAATGAAGATGAGAAAGCAGATGAAGAAATGAAGGCCGAGGATGATGAGGTCCAGCATGGCCTCCCTTCAGGTCTGTCACAGCTGCCCTGCCTTGCCCCCATGTGTCACAAGGTGCTTCTCAGCCCCTCTTTAAGCGCAAGCTGGAGGCAGCGGGGCCAGGCCCTGCAGCACCCTGTGACGGGACTGTAGAGGCTCAGCGCATCAGAAGCTGGCTCTGCGAAGGCTGATAAGAGCCAGGGGCACGCTGGGGCTGGCCTGATAAGGGAGGAGCAGAGCTTCCAGTTCCCCCTGCTGCTGTCCTTGCTGTGAGCCCAGTCCTGTGGCCTGCTCCCAGAGCCTTGCTCAGAGCCACATGCGGCCTGTCCTCAGGATCAGCAAACGCAGGTTTCCTCTTAGGCCACCGTGCTGGGGAGGCTGGTTTAAGTGCCAGTGTGGCATTCCCAAGACCAGTTGTGAACTGATCTGCACAGGATCAACTGCTCAGACCAACTCCCTGCTTTCCAGTTCAAGGAACTGCCACCCAGTCTTACCCAGAAAGTGAAACGTCACTGCCAGGCTCACAGGATGATCCAGTAAAGCATTCACACTCAGTTTTTTCTGGTGATAAGCAAGCTAACCACAGAAACGAGAGCAGGAAATCCCCAGTTTTTGCTATCACCTTTTGGCTGACTCTCCCTATAAACTTTCCAATTGCCAAAGACACTAAAATGCAGAAGCCTGTAATTAAAACCTCTCTTATTGAGATGCTTCTGTAAACCCTGTGTATATAAATGCATACATCTCTAGAAACAGAAACACACACACACGTGCATACGTATTTGTGTGCACACATATCTGTTTGTATCTCCCAACCAGTATTAGATTACATCTAACCTCCAGCTTGTTTAGATGACTACTTACACTCAGCTTGGATTTTGCACAAATGAATCATCCAGGTTCCAATTCTGAAACCTGACTGAGACCATCAGCAGCACATTGTGTACCCCGAGCAGCCTATAACTGTGCAAGCAATCAGTAGCCAAAAAGTTCCTTTCACAGCTGATACTTGCACACTTATCTATGAACAAATGTAGGCTAAGGACTACACTGGCACGTCAGGGGCCCTCCAAAAGAAAACACTCAAGGCTACTTTCTTCCCCTAGATAAGAGGAAACGGGTCACATCACCTCCTCACAGATCCTGAGACAGAATCCTGAGATATCGGAGCAATTCCAAATTGTGCAAGTGAGCATACTTCAGTCAGTAAGAGGAAAGGTTGTTTCCAAGCTTATGCAGAGTAATTTAGCCTTCTAACAGTTTTTTTCCTGATAGTTTCTTAAGAGGTTGGCTGCTTTGATATTTTCTGAGTCACTGCAGACAGCATGGATGGAATTGTCCCTGCTGCCAAGTGCCACCTGGTGGGAACAGCAAAGGGGTTTGCAAGCAGCGTAAGGACTCCTTCTACAGCTGGAAACAGAGCTGGATTTGTAAATTGTGGCAATTCACTGCTGTACCCTGCTCTGAATAATTTTTCCCTATTTTGGGTAAAAGAAAATTACCCCTGCCGCAGGGCACATTTTATTTTATTTTATTTTATTTTATTTTATTTTATTTTATTTTATTTTATTTTATTTTATTTTATTTTTTTGTTTCGTTTAATTTAATTCAATTTAATTTAATTTCATTTCATTTCATTTCATTTCATTTCATTTCATTTCATTTTTTCCCCTCTGCGTTTCTTTGTCAAACTTCAAAAAGCCTGTAAGATCAGCGGGATGGCAGTTGCTACACAAATTGCCCAGATATTCTTCTCATTCAGATTTCTGAATTCTCATTCAGAACCTGAGTTTTTGTTATCATTAAAAAACTTTGCAATATTTTGTTCATATTTGTGGATTTTGGGATACATCATTCAGAAATAAAATTGGTCAGTCTGTTGTTGGGAGGTTTTTGGTAGTTGCTGTTGTTTAAACCCACCAGAAGAGTCTTGGATGTGACCATTTCTTTTCGAGCAGGCTGGTGCAATTCCTGCAATAGTTAACTAATGAGCTGCACAGACTGTAACAGGCACACTGCAATGGGATGTTGTATATGTCTAAAACCTGCCCTGCTTGTGGCAAAAGGCTTCTAAAACATTGTTATAATTATTCCTGCCTTTTAAGGCAGAGCAATGAAGACTGTATCCTACTCACTTAGTTCTGTTGCTGTTCATAAGATTTTTCACTGCACTCACTGAACCAGCTGATTTTTTCTTTTTTTTCATCATTTTGACATTACAAATAAAACCTATATTTTTCTGTGGTGTGAGAGCTCTGTTTCTGTGCAGTCGGGCAAGGGCAACCTGCAATCTTTAGAGCTGGTAGTAAATGTGTTATTAAAACCCTCAGCGTGATGATGACAGCTCACATGTACAAAAACGATGGACAAACCAAAGCAGGTGACATCAAAATCTCAGTGGCTTCTTAGTAATAATGGTGAAGCCTAAACCACCCTCCAAACACAAAGGGGCTGTGAAGCACATTCCTACTGATTTGTGTCAGCCTCCCTATCTCGTGCAGGATCACATCTACTTTGGCCGTTCCTGACAAATATTTTGAACTAAATTCCAATGGCAGAGTTTGCATAGCTTGGCAGGCAGTTTTCATGCTTAAACACTTGGAGTTCTTTACTTTTTTCCTCCAAATTTCTCATCAGAAGAGGCCTGCCTGGAAACCAAAATAATTTCTCTTTCCTGCTCTGGGTGGCAGCATTTTCCAGGCTGTGAAGCCTTAGTCACTGCAGAGGGCTCCTCTGACAGCTGATATCTCATACAACTCACAGGTCTGTGTTTGTATTATTTTCCTCCAAATGCTCTCATCTTTTTATGATCCTTCTTAACAGATAAAGTCACAAAGCAGAATCAATGCCCTGAGCATTCACTGCAGTTAATAAAACAGTTGCCTCTTGTGACTCCTTTAAGTCATACCCACATGTCACTCATTTCCTTTTCCACCCCATCATGTGGTTGGCTAATGCTCTGCTTCAATTTCTCTAAAATTTCCAGGTGTATTGCACTTTTTTTGAACTGCAAAAATGCAGCTTTTTGGACAGTTTTTTGTTCACCAATATAATGTTTTTCCCTTCCCTTTTTATTTTTACTTCAAACTGGTCCATGATTATTTTACCTGATTGATTTCAGGTATTTTTTCCAGCTAATCAAGACTCCTTTGGATTTTAGCCTATCCTGAGGAGTGCTGGTAGCTCTCCCAGGGTACATTTTCTCAAGCTTAGCTAGGAGTGCATACTACTGCATTCAATTACTTCCCAAAAAAATACCAAACAGCACTACATTGAATTCTTGCAGACCAATTATTTTATCTGGGGAAAAGGCACAAAGTAAAATACAAGAGTTTTAAAACTCATTATCTATATAAATTTTGATATTAATAGTTGGAAGACAAAACTATTCAGATTTTATGTCCTATTTTCAACTGGATACCTGATTGCAAATATTTGAGAAGAGACAAGCAGACAAATCTTTTGTTCTGCTTTTAGAAAATGAAAGTGAAACAATACAGGATTTTTCACTGGCTTTCACTGCCAGAAGTGCAGTTTTATCTCCTGATCCATGTTCTCTCCAGAAACTGCTGTTTACACATGACAGTTTTGAAAGAGCAGGCTTTGCAGTCTGTATTGCAAAGAATGTTTTCCTGAGCCTTAGCTTAAAAGATCCCAGATAAACCTTCTAAAGTTCAGTTTCAATAAGATTAATCTCCTACATGTTTTATCACAGGTCACTTCAAAAATTTACTATTAATGTAAATTTCCATGTGTGTTTAGGTAATTTAATGTCAGTCTTATTTCTTTCATTCTCTGTCTCATAATGAGTGCCTGCATATCCAAGGAGGAAAGAACTACATCCATTATAATATCTTATTTTCATGTTATTACATATTATCCTGCTGGTCCAGATCAATAGTACGTTTCCTATATGGAGTCTTTATAACATTTCTTCCACATGACCCTTAACAATGGAAATTTCTCTGATAAGCTAATGAACTAGCCATCCTTTCATGTTTAGTATTATTCCTGGATGCATTTGTGCTGTCATTTCTGTAGTAAACTGTTAGGCATGACTGCTAGCAAAGACTGTTTGTGTCTAAACCTCCTTTTGTAACAGCAAATAATTCTGAATCTAACCATTCCCTGTAGTTGTGTTGATGACAGTAACAGGAATAAGGAAATTGTTTTTTTAAGAAGCCAAATATCTCACAGAGCTGAAAATATATCATGTGCCATAAGAAAAATGTACTTTCAAAATATTCCTTCTCCTCTGTACCAGTGAGGGAGCATGCAAACCCTAGGGAATTGTGGTTTCCAATCCTAGAGAGTTGGAAATTCCCCTCTGCACAGAAGGCAGAGCCCAAAGCCTTCAGCCCAGATTAATTTACAGTCACCAAGGAGATGCACAGGTCTGGCTTCCAGTGAAGTGTGGAGCTGACTGAACAACCATAAAAAAATGCCAAAAGGCAGGAGTGCACCATAGCTAAAGCTGTTATCATCACTTTTATGTTGTTTTTAGCATAACTACTAACAGTGATTTCAACAGCAGCAAAACAGAGCATCAAAAGGCCTGACACTGCATTCAGGGTGAAGGACTTCTGGCAGTATCCACCTTAAATATAATCAGTGGAAATTCCTCCTTCCTGTGCCTACATCCCTATGGAAGCCCTTAGTTCCTGTTAGGAGATTTTTTTCCCCCTCATAAAATGTGGAAGAGTAATTAAGTGTCTTTTAAATTATTTCATCATTCTAACATTGCTGAAAAAACCTTTTTAATTCAAGGACCTCATATTAGAAGGCAAGGAAGTTCTTGTTCTTTCAAATCAAGAAATAAGAGTACTGTAAATTAAGACCAATTTGTACTATCATTTTTGTGTATGAAGACCTTACTGCAAACTAGGAAGAATTCTGAATGCCCAATTAATGCTTTCTTCTAAACTGTCAGTAATATGCTGCTAAGGAAGACTTCAGGAATAACCTTACTGTTTAGTCCATGCACAACAGCACCTTATCCATGCCCTAAAATTTTTCTCTCCCTCCAGCTCTGCTTTGCCAGTCTGTCCCATTCACAACTGTTTCCATAATTTCAGTCAACACTTGGTCCTCTTGTTAGTTCTTTAGTTAGCTCCTCAGTTCCTCTTGCAAGAGGCACATAAAACATTCCATATTTTACTGCAGTTACTGTGCGTCTGACTGCTTCTTGTGATTACTTTTCAGAGTACTCTCCCTTCGTCTTGCAAAAGATTCAAAAGTTATCCAGTTATTTGTCTTGTAGACTGGGTAAGCAACATCCATATGATTTATTCCCAGACCTTTTTATTCGTCCCCTCCGCCAAAGTCCAGCCTATCAATATTAAAAAAAATAATAAATCAGAATAATACCTACCAAGTGTGGCATCTGCCCCTGTACATACAGCATAATAAAAAACTTTAAGTTTTCTCACTTCCTGCTCTGAGAACTCTCCTGTGCAATTTCTTGGTGTACAATGAGTAATAATCTACTGAGTGCACCTCTGCAACAATTTAGGCATTTCAATATTTTCATATGTTACATAAAGGTAAGAAGAAATTACAATACTTTAGCAACTAGATTTAACACATTATTGAAAAATCCCAAAACCTCCCAAAACTAAACAAAAAAAGCAAATGTAATTTAAAACTTTTTACCATATATTTATCGTTTTCAGTCTGTGGTCGCAGAAACACAGAGGCTAATCTGTTAACACAGCACTGTTACCTCCTTCATGTTCTCCCTTTGCTTCCACAGATATCAAGCTATTTTAAAAGATGCCTGCAAAAATCAGCTAGGAACAAAGCCTAGGAGCCAGAAATATGTGCTTTATCAGCTCATGTCTTTTTTTTTTAAGGGGGTACTGCAGAATAATCCCTACAATTTTATCTCCTACTCTCCAATAATCTCCTACTCTACAGAAAGTACAGAAACACTGACATAGCGTCTCATTAACTGTAGCATAACTATAAACCATAAAGATTGGGCATTATGTGAGACTACAGAACAATATAGAAATTCATTTAGCCTAGAACGGTCTTCAGGACAGTGCATGACAGATACAGATCTTGAGACTTTGATAGAAAGAATTCAGTACATTACACCAATTCTATAGTACTCTTTTTTTTTTTTTTTTTTTTTTTTTTTTTTTTTTTTTTAAACAGGCACCAATCCATTTAGTTATAAAGAAGTATAAGATAATCCTGTTGTTTTCTGTGGTAATTTAGGCCTATGAAAGAAGCCACATGCCCTGGAAGAGTGCTACCTTGTGCAAAATGCAGAGGACCATCTGCTCAACAACACAAGGTTTCACAAGCATATTTTGTTGATACTCTGTTCTGTATTACCTCCCCAGCAGATTTAGAACTTAAGTTCCTCATCGATGCACTAAAAAGAGTGATTGATCTTTGTCATTTTCAAAACACAGTTGCACTCCAGAAGAATCAGCAAGTGGTCAGTAAAGGGTGGCATTCATCAGCAAATGCTGGTTCACATACTGGGAATGTGCACGTAGTGGTGGAAAGGACCACAGCAGCCTATGGAGTTTACATATTCTAACTGGATTAAGGATGAGAAAAATTTAACAGAGATGTTATAGCTGTCTGTGACCTGAATAAAAGGAACTCCTGCTTTCCAGGACACATCTCACCTAGCAATTAGCACCTAGAAAGTTTTCCTTCATGTGCAAGCTAGAGTTTGCTTTTTGCAAATATTCCCCCCCCCGCCCCCCCGCTCTCCTTATCTCCCAAAACTTCTCACCATTCCTAGAAGAAAAGAACCACAACCCTGTATACAATGACGTTCATGTTTCTCAGTCTTCATTTGTATGCCCTTGTTTCCAAGTATTTCTGATTTTATTGCACACAGAGATTTTACAGTTGTGTAATAGAAAAGGCCATAAGTTGCATAAATTCCATAAGTTGATTTTTTGTTTTAAGTAAACATAATTTATTTTCAACCTAATATTCCGTTCTTCAGCAGCAGAGAATGCTGATGCCTTTATGCAATGAAAGCTGTGGTAAGCCATTTACATTTTTGTAGTAGAGAGTAGTGCCTGAAGACACCATGTGAGACAGAATAAAAAATGTCCACTTTTTTTGAATTTATTTCTTGGCAAGTACTATTTGTTAGTTTTCCATATAACAAGAGTTTTCTGTACTCTGAAAACACTGAAAAGCTACAGCAGCCCAGAAGAGGTTAACAGAAAAGAGAGATTTCTGTTGTGTCTTACTACTTCACATCCAAGTTTCATATATTCACAATACAACTCAGAGAGAATGATTACATAAATTGTCACTACTAACAAGCACCACGCAGAATGTGCTAAATCATGAACTTCAGATACATACTGAAAAACAAAATACAGCTAAGTATAGCAACAATTTCCTTCTGTTTAATATCAGCAAAAAGCCTTCCTGGTGCTGTGAATGTGGACTGTCAGGAGAACATGAGGGCACAGGGATGACATTTGAGCACAGACTACTGGTCCACATCTGCTTCTTCCCAGCTTCACCATCCCTGTCTCTTCTCCTCTGCTGATACTTCCACATGTCTTGTCTCACTCCACCTTTGTCCTGGAGTAAAGATGTACTAAATATTGGAAGCATCCTGCCACCCCTGCTCAAAGAAAGCATTTTGGTAGAAAATTTGGCCATGTGGAACTTCACAAAGTGGCCATCCTCTGGGGGAAGTGGAGAGGAAAGTGCTGACCTCTTCTCCATGGGATTCATGGCAGGACACATGGAAATGACTCAGAGCTGTGTCAGGGGAGGTTCAGACTTGACATGAGGAAGCATTTTTACCATGCTTTTCCCCCCCCATGAGGGGGGGCAAACTTTGGAACTGGCTACTGGCTTCCTGGAGAGGTGACCAATGCCCCAAGCCTGTCAGTGTGGCAGAGACATTTGCACAGTGTTTTTAATGTGACTTTAACATTGGGTCATCCCTGAAGGGATCAGGGAGTTGGAAGAGATTTCTTGTAGGTCTCTTCCAAATGAAAAAAACCCTTTATTCTTCCCCTTCCCCTTCTCCTTCTCCTTCTCCTTCCCCTTCCCCTTCCCCTTCCCCTTCCCCATCTCCTTCTTTATTTTCTTTTCCTTTCTTTTCCTTTCTTTTCCTTTCTTTTCTCTACTGTAATTCACCAACATACTGTTTGCATAGAGGTTCTCAGGTCATTTTTCTCCCCATCTCAAGGGAATATGGTGGCTGATTATTGTGTAAAGTGGTGCAAAGCCTTTGCAAATAAAAAATTAAATAATTCAGAACAGGAAAAGTTTCTTGCCTGCTTGCCTAAGGTGACTAATTTGAATAGAAGTGAGAAAAATGTCATTTTGCCCATTATCAGCTCCACACAAGGTGGATAATGGGTTTGTTCTGGGCATATGCTGGGGCTTTTAATAAAAATTCTCCCAAATAACTCTCTCAAGCTGCTATTCAACTGCAAGACATACTTATCATCATCCTCCTTATTATTATTATTACACCACTAGCATTACCATCACAATTATCCCTCAAAACATCCAATAGCTCAATTGTGGAAGATCCCAAAGGACATGACAGAAAGAAAAATCCAATTTCCAATTATCCTGTTGAAGCTAAAATGCTCTCATTACTATCAGCCCTGTTCTACAACATCTGAGAGACTGAACCCTTGTGAGAGATGCTGTCAGATAAACACTGGCACAGCTCTTGAAGAGAGATGATTCTCCCACAAAAATCTACAATATTTATTAAGAAAATGTGCTTTTTTAATTTTATTTTTTTAGTCTGAATCTTTTTTAAAAACAAACATTTCAAACAAAAGCTATATTTAACATAACATTCTCCTACATTAAACATTAGACATTAGATATAGCATCAGGTGCATAAGTTTCTTTCTGTCTTCATTTTTTCCAGAATATAGATCAGACCACCCTTACTATCAATTTCGTACTCCACTCTTTTTGTAGCTGAGGAGATATGTCTCCAAACTAACACTTCAGTATTTACTATTTGAAATTTCTGTAATAATCTCTGAGAGTAAAAAGGCCCCCATCCTGAGCAAATTAAAGAGACCAAACCTAAAAAATTTACTGTGTTGCTATTGCTTCTGTTACGCACAATTCCCTGGGGACAGGCACTAACCTTCCAAGTGACAACTTACAAAGGACACTGCACAGAATCAGACTTTGTGAGGTCTCATAGAGAACCCAAAAACAGTTAAGCACTCCAATTGTGCTCTACCGTAGGAAACAGTTCTTGTAAATTACTGAAATGTTTTAATATTACAGTTACAATGGCACTGCTTCAAATATTTTAACCTAACAGCACAAGCTCTTCATTACCTCACTAGCCACCCTTCCATCACTCATCAGTTCATAGTTAATGTACTTTTCTTTACTCTTTAGAGTTCATAACAAGGAATGCACTCAGAGGAAAAAATTCCCTCAATTTATGTTTTTTTGGCAGCAAATGTTCTTGGATAACACAGCACTGTAGAAGAAATAATTTCATTTAGCACCAGTAGAGCTAACCATGACATCCCAGCAGCTGGAATCAGCTTGTAGACAAGTTTGTCTAAAGACTTAATTGCCTCATCTTGTACACCACTATAACTGGCAACTGGAGCAGGCACTCTGTAGGACAAATTGGAAATAAAGCTGCAATCATAAGGTAGAATTTGAAAAAGGGACTTGGACCAGAAACTTCTTTTGAGAAAGTACACAGCTGACTTGTCATCCCGTCAACCACATACTCACAACTTTCTCCAACACAGAAAGGGTTTGTTTGAACAGCTGTAGGCCACTTTGGTTACTGCCCAGGCGACATGTCTATTGAGTGAAAGAAGCTGCTTGAACAGACTGGGAATATGAAAAATCTGCACTTTTTCTGGAGATCCACTCTACAAGGACTGTGTAGGACTTGGTTTTGAGGGACCTGAAGCAGTATCCTAATTCTGAGCAACTTTATCAAGCACATGTCGTCCAGGATCTCAAGCCGCACTGCAAGAAGAGCCTGTCATCACTTGGTTAGCCTCAAGAAGCAGTTTAGGAGTTGAATTGCCAACCAGTCCATCCCACCAGCAAGCACCGTGAGAAGCACAGAGAGTATTCCTAATATAACACAGCTGCTGTAAGGGGGCTGTTCAAGCCACAGGGCACTGCTCTGCAGACCTGACACTTCTGCCCAGCCTTCTTCACTGAGAAGAAAACATTTGTCACACTTGTCTTAACACGTGACAGTGTTCCAGAGGGAGCACCACCCACTACTGAGGCAGGCACACTTTCAAAAGAAAGCCCAGACCTTTGAACAGGAAGAGTTCAACTGTAGGAGTTGAAGCATTTTATTTTTTCCAGAAAATAAACCTAGTCATTTCAATAACACCCAGCTATTGAAACTTCCAGCTCTCCACTAGTACAATCAAAATACTTAATCTGCCTTTGATATAATAGCATGGAGCTTATTTTGGATTCCTCAGTAAGGATGGCTTGGGTGACGCAGTGA
Organism: Melozone crissalis; assembly: GCF_028551555.1. NCBI lineage: Eukaryota > Metazoa > Chordata > Aves > Passeriformes > Passerellidae > Melozone > Melozone crissalis. The sequence continues at coordinate 11,000,708 of NW_026535783.1, read as the reverse complement.
AACCAAGGCTTCACCTTTCCTGTGAGTAAAGCAGGTCCAGTATGCTGGGTGAACAAGGAGAAGAGTGCTGAGGAAACGGTAAAATATTTTCTGGTTTTAGCTGTGTGTATATATTATATATAGTATATATGTGTATATACTATGTATTTGGGAATGAAAATATGTATTTGGGATGTACACTATGTGTTTGGGAATGAAAAAAAAAAATCTTCTCTACCTGTCTTGATTGATATTGGATTTATTGATACAAACTTATGAATAATAAATTCACTGTAATAAAGCTACTAGAAATTCATAAAAGCTACTGGTTCCTGTATCCTTTTAGCTGGGTTTATTTGGAATTGTAGTGTTTTTTATAATTAATAAAAGCCTGAGTCAAACAATATGTGAGGCTCAGCATCTTATCTATCTGTCCCAACTGTCCTACTCCCCGACGCTTCTACATTAACTCAGTCAAATTTTTCACGTGTGATTGGAGGAACAATCCACCCCATCCATAAAGTTCCTGGGACACAGCATGCCAACAACAACAGCTTTTATCAACCTTGCTTTCCCTTCTGCTTTCCAAGCCCATGGAAGAGGGTTCATCCCCTGCAGCATCTCTGTTCCCGGAGCGGTTGCCGTTCCCCGCTGCGGGTACCACACCTGGTACCCACCACCAGAGCCTGACCCCTGCCATGGGCCTGATGCAAGCCTGGAGCACATTCCTGGGAACAGAGCCTGTTATAAGTGATCAATTTTGAGCCAAATTATCAAAAATTGTGAAAAGATTTATCTTTTTGCGCAACCAAAATATGGTCCTCAAAACCACCACAGCCAAGGAGGCAGCGTCAAGCCCTGGATCGGCACTGGGTGAACTTGGATCCAACCTCTATTGCATCGGATCCTCCTCCCTTCACAAGAACCACGTCTAGCGACAAGGTTTTATACAGTTTGTTGTGCCCGAGGGGAAGGAGTCCCAATTTCTTTTGTAACTCTTCACATTCATCGCTGTTCCTTTCAGTGTGCAGAGCTGGACAATGATTGTCTCCAGGTGGATAGTCAGTGTTGATGGGCTCTGGGGGAACCTTGTATTCAGATGTATAATTCTGGCATAGCTGGCTATCCTGATTGATGCTATCAGCAGGGCAATGATCGCTCTTAGGTGGTATCCCATGACTCGAGATACTGGTGATCATCATCCTGGAAGCATCTATTCTTACGCTAAAGCATTGATCGTTATCTTAGCTGTGTCCGGGAATCTTAGAATCTGAATAGACATCCTCTCTTGGGCTGTGTGTGGTCATTCGACTTTCGCAATCCTTATAAAATACATTCTTTATAGCATGAATTATTTCTAACATATATTACAGAGCCGATATTGGTATACCAAACCCCCCGGGAAGCTCTCGCTGCATTCTCGCTGCCGCAGCCCTGGCATCCTGTCACAGACATCTTTTGTGAAAAATCCTTTCTTGGGATTTTTCTCCCTTCTGAGAAGCTGTGGCCTCAGCAACAAAATGTAAACAATGGTCATCTGCTGCTGTGGAATGCAGCAGGTGGATCTGTGATTGGTCTCCTGTGGATGTTTGGGTTTACTGACCACTCATGGCAGAGCTGCTCCTGCTCTCTGCCGGGACACAGATCTTTGTTATTCATTCTTTTCTATTCTTAGCTTACCTAGCCTTCTGAGAACTTTTCTTTCTATTCTTTTTAGTATAGTCATAATGTAGTAAATATATCATAAAATAATAAATCAGCCTTCTGAGCATGGAATCAACATTCTCGTCTCTCTCTTCATCCTGCAACCCTTGTGACCACTGTCACAGCATCCCCACCATGATTCCCCGCGGGATGGGCCTGTTCCTATGGGATGCGGCCTGGGCGCTTATCAGGAGCCACAGGTGTCCCCAAAGTGCAGCATGACCCAGGGCTACAGCTCACAGCGTGTCCTGGCGCTGCAGGAGCTGCATCTCCCACTGTGCTCGGCTGCTGCCGTGTCCCTTGTGGCCGTGGGTGACAGTGGGGCCACAGCGGAGCATACTTGTGGTGGCCAAGGCATCTGTGCCTTTCTGGGCACAAATGTCTTTCCAGGAGATGCTGATCAATGTAAATTGGAAAGACTTTTCCCAGTACTTTTTGAGCTCCAAGGGAACATTTGAAATTTGTTTTCTTCATTTTTCCTTTCATTACTTATTATCTACTAATTTATCTTACAGAATTAATTTTAGTACAGGACCCTTTTGTTACTCTTTTTCTTCTGCATTTCAGCTACTGAAAGATCTTTTCTCTTTGTCAGCTGGTTGCTTTTCCTTTCTCTTTCTGTGCTGACACCACTACCGTAGTTTCTCAGACAGTTTTGACTGTGGTGTTTCTAAGGCTCATTTAAGGCAAAAAACTTCGACATTCGCCAAAACAGTGCATGGTTATCATGACAAGAGCTCAAAAGCACAAATGCCTCTGTGGTGTGTCCTTAAATGCTTTCACTTTTCGGCTCCCTGGCTGTATTTGGAAGTGCTCTAAGTGTGTGTGAAGGAGAGGAGCACTGTGGGCCACACAGTGCCAGCGATAGGCTGGCCCTGGAAAAGTCTGGCAAGAGAAGCCCTAGTCCCCAGGAATCACTCGAGCACATGTCCAGTGCAAAATGCCTCTTAAAAAAAGTTCACTGCTTAGCAATTCCTCTTTAAAAAGAGGCTACATTCAGGGTGTCATACTAACTGATGTGCCTGTCCTATAACACATCTCTCCCTATTTAAATTTATCTAAAACCTTAGTCTTGGGTTGCTGTTGATAAGTGCTGCCCCAAGATGCTTTGGCCAACGCAACTGAAGAACCTGTCTGGAATCTTCACTTTTTGGTCTTGAGGATGTTTATTAATTCTTATCTATAAAATTTTCTCTCTGCAGAGCTGAGATCCACTCAGCAGGGCAGCCACAGGCACTCTGACCGCCCCCAAGGTGGTGTTGTCTTTTTATACTACAAACTACATATAACATATTTACACTTAATTCCCAATACATATCACCTATGTTAGACAGTGCACATCTACTCTAAACCAATCCCAAAGTGCCAACATCACTGCAGAAAATGGAGAACAAGAAGAAGGATAAAGGCTAGACATGCCCAGATTCCTCCATCTTGTCCCCATAACCCCATACCAAAATCTTAAAATCTACATTTTCACCCAGTGATCATTTTGTTATAACACTATTCAAACCTGTGTGACTTTCATGTCTTCCTAAAAAGTTGGCAACTTGCTCCAAGGGTCAAAATCGAATCCCCAGGTGTTCTGGGCATCATGCCAGGGTCTCCGAGCCCCCCGGCGAGGTCCTTGGCAACTCTGGATGCCCAGAGGAATGTACTGACACCTTAGCAAAGCTTTGATTCTGGAGTGATTATTTTGTATCATTTAGCTGCTTGGAACATTGATTGAATCCTGTATTGGAACTAAACTTGAGCATTCCTAAGGCATATCATTTTTTTTCTGGCAGTTCTTGGTGTGACTGTAATTTGGGATTTTGCACTGTGTTTAAAATAATCTCTATGCAATTATAGTAGATATAATCAATTTTTTGAGTTCAGTATATCTTTTTATAAGAACTGATTATATGTAATTTTTACTTGGTATCCATAATGTCAAATAAGGAGGTGGGAACAATGTTAAAGAGATAGCTGGAGATATCATACGAAATAAAGGATATAAGGAAGTCTCAAAGAACTGCAAGGTAATTATTTTATTACTTGGAAAGCAATATTTTTGGCATATTTTGTTGGCTGTTCCTACCCATACAGGTGTAAAGTAATGTGGAGTATGGAGTACCTTATTGACATAATGGTTGAAATTGATTTTCGGTTTTCATGTTCACAACTTCCTTGATGATTCATGTTAGTAGAGCACTGGTGAACTTTTATTCCCTTTCATTTTGCATTTCCTTATATGTGGTGATAAGAATATGAAGTGTAGAGTGCTAGTATTAAAAATCCTTTCTAATCTAGACCCCACAGAGGAGCTTTGAGCTCCAGGTATGGTTACTGACAGAACAGTTCATATATGTAACCTTTTCTGGCAGGAAAAGCTGAATTTTCTATTTCTTTCCAAAAAATTACTTTAACCTCTACTATTACCTGATTGAGTAATTCATAAACTGTAATGACAAAACACAGGCCACAGATCTGTAAGATGCATTTCACTAATTTTTCTCTTAAAATTGAAGGCAGTCTTGAAGCAAGACAAAAATATCTACAATTCTTAGTTATTCATTGGCCTGGCAGCTGCTGGTTTAAAGCAACCTGATCAGGCCAAAGTAGAATATAAGAAGGCTATTGATCTTGAACCAGACCAGTTACTATCAGTCATGGTCAAGATCCACTTTTTCTCTCCCTGAAAAGTGTGAATATGGAGTTGAATACAGGAACAAAGCAGAGTTCAGGCTTGGATCATGTTGTCTGGAGGCCTTTAGTTCTGTGGTAGCTTTAGAGAAGCTGAGGTATGTATTATTTTTGCGTCCAATGTAGAACCACAGTGAACAGTATTTAAGTTTGTATTTATTGTTTAGGCTAAATAGCACTGAAACTTAGAAGGGAAAACATAAATTGAAACAAATGAGGAAATTCATCCATGTTTGAAAATGTCTCTGCTTGTAGCTGAAGAAACACTTGACAATGCTTCTCTGCTTTAACTAGTTTATCCAGTTAATCTTGTTTTTCTTGTTTTTCTCATTCTTCCAGCTTTCAGCATGAAGTGGATTGTTACTGAATTTTGCTGTTAATTATTTAAATGTATTTAAAATGTTAAATGTATTTAGAAACAGGGTGCATGACAGCCTGTTGCAGTATATACTTACCATGTACTTGGGGTTTTTTTTGAGATTTGTGACACATTATTTTGCATATTAAGTCAGTGTCTGACAGCAACAAAAATCTCTATTTTTCTAAAGTTCTTTCTATTTTCAATATAAATACCTTCTTAAAGTGTGATTGTTGGTGCCTGACTTAAATGTGCCTGATACTGAAATTGCTCAGTTTTGCATTCAAATTCTGCATTTTTACCACTATACAAGACAGTATCATGCTTGGATGTAGATCTTTCATGGCATGACTTAATGTGCTTTGTATATTGTCAGTTGTGCAGGCAGGATTATGTAATATAAACAGGTTTCACATATTTGTTGGTAATTAGCTTAGGAAGCTAGGAAAGTTTTTCATTTAAAATAAAAGGACTCAGAAGGCTGTGCAGGAGTATCAAGGTAGATTCTGCTCAGTGATTACTGCATTAACACTTGACTTCATAGAAGGTGATGGAGTAAGTTTTGTAGACAGAATTTGTTCTCATGACATGTAACCTTTAACACCAAATATTTTTCTTTTTCTTTTTTTCTTTTTTCTTTTTTATTAAGGTGATGAAAACTCCTATGAGAAGTCTAACCATCCAAACAAACAGATGTCAAAGGGGGCAGATCAAAAGCTCTTGGAACTCTATGTAAGGCAAAGTATATTGAATGCCAAAATTCACTCCTAGGATTTCTAATCCAGTGGGTGCCATTGCTGATACACAGATTAGATATAGTTTCTAGAAAAGCCTTGTCACATTGGTGTCTCAGCATGCTGTAACTGTAAAAAGTTTCTTGATCCTCTCCATTTTGATAGGGCAATAATTGTACTTGAGATTAGTAGTTAAGAGAATTCTGTGTTGTCCTCCATCCTCTGACTAAACTCAGTGCTTTGAAGCATTTACCTCTGCTAATTCATTCCCTGCATTAACAAGTAGGCTTGTTTTTCCCTGCTTTAAGATCATTAAATATATGTCATCCTATTCCTAGAGGTACAGTTCTAGACAAATCTGCCTCTCAGTTGTCACTATAACTAACTGGAGTGTTCAATTTGTTTCCATAAGTTAAAATTTTTTTCAGAAAAAAAATCCCTTAAAGGAATTGTTTTCTTTTTAGTCAGTTTCAGCAGTAATGAGCAAAACTTTTAGGGTAATCAGTAGTCTTTGTTTGGCAGTTGAACCTGCTAAGTTTGGTTAGAATTTGAAGGTCATTTTTGTATTTTCTGGAAAACTTAGCATGTTTGCATCGGATTTTCTTCCTCTTTTCTGGTGAGGACCAGCAGAAATTATGTATGTAGGAAGCTTGTGGAATTAACAAGAAAATAAATGTTTAGAGGCAGTTTGAGTACTTCACTGTCTCTCTCCGAAGAAGGAAATTCCTTTTGATCAGAACTACCTAATTTTCATCACAAGAGGGGCAGGTGGGATTCCTACACATCCTGAACTCGATTACCTGTGCTTTGTGTGCTGCCTTCCCTGCAGATGATGAGGACAGGAGTCACTTCAGGTCACCTGGCTTTGACCCACCCAGCACTCCCAAGTCCCATTCCAGCATTGCCTTGCAGAAATAATCAGTTTACCACGAGGTGGAGCTGTTAAATGCAGTTAACGAGGGCCCTGTTTTCTCTTTTTCAGCTCTATTGATTTTTTTTTCCACACTGAAATTTCAACATGGGCTGCTGCTGCTGCTGCTCTTCTCTTTGTATTCGTAGTGCTAGAGATCCAATGAGGCTTTCTTTTTTTTTCGTAAGGGTTTATCCAAGGGCTGTCTGGGTCTACTCTTCTGTCTGGGTCTGCTCTTACTGTTGACTTCGTGGGAGAGCCAGACTCAAAATCTGTACTCTTGAGGTGACCTCATTTAAGTACTGTGCCTTGGAAGGTGGACAGGTCATCTACCCAGGGAGGTGGTGGAGTCACCATCCCTCGATGTGTTTAAGGGAAGACTGGATGTGGCACTTGGTGCCATGATCTAGTTGAAGTGTTAGAACATGGATTGGACTTGATCATCTTAAAGGTCTCTTCCAATCTCAAATTCTGTGATTCTGTGATTCAGGTCCTACACAACGCCCTGGGACTTTTTATTGCTCAGTTGGAGGCAGGTAAATATGGCTTGTTACTTTCAACATTAATCCATTGTCCAGCCTATTGTGGTAATGTTGGCAGTAGCTGGAAAACTTGTATGAGGCCTCCAGCTCTTTAGAGGTGACTGCCACCATCATATTTTCTGGGAAAATCCCCTTGCCCAGGATTTTTCTCCTGGGAAGCTGAGAAGCCTCAGAGAAAAAGGAAAACAATATTATTTCATTTGCTCCTCCTGTGTTTTGCTGCTTTGGAATGTGGTTGGAGATTGTTTATCCGAGATGGGAATTGTTTTGACTTAATGACCAATCACGGTCAGGCTGTGTGGGGACTCTGGAGAGAGTCAAGAGTTTTTCATCAGTATCTTTTAGCCTTCTGTAAGTATCCTTTCTGTATTCTTTAGTATAGTTTTACTATTGTTTTATATAATATAGATCAAAAAATAATAAATTAGCCTTCTAAGAATATGGAGTCAGATTCATTATTCCTCCCAACAATGGGGAATCCAGAAAATACCACAGGTGACAGGGTGGGTTATTTGACCCTATTGGCAGATGGCTGGAACACATCAGAATTCATACAAATGAAACAGGGGGAAGGTGCAGAAAAGGCAGAGCTGCACAACCTTTGGAAGAAGATGCTCTGATTACACAGAAGACAGTGCACAGAACCAGGTTAACATGACTGAACAATAATGTTTCTGACTCCTACTCATCTAGGTACATATAGAGTGTAGTGCAGCTGGGCTTAAAATGGAGCCTTAAAAGGGGCTCAGGACACTGGAGGCACTCAGAGGGATGGCAGCACCGTGGGGTCTGATGGGCTTGGATGCTTTGAAGGGGCTAGGGAGGCTGTGGGTGTGCTGAGGCTATGGTGGGGCTGAGGCTATGGTGGGGCTGAGGCTATGGTGGGGCTGAGGGCACACCACAAGTGACTCAGTGCTCCCTTTGCTTCCTAGAAATCTCTGTCTGCTTGGTGTTTCCAGAAGGGTCTCTCTGTACAGGACCAATGGACTGAGGGGGAGAGAGGGGAGATGGGTAGGCCACATTCCCTCTGTTCCCTCTTGTCCTAGCCCTACTTGTACTGGGTTAGCATTGTGCCTGTATAGAGTTTTGTCTCTGTCTGTCTCCAGTTCTACCTCAGCATGTACAGAGCAGTAGAGCTATACACAGTTCTGTGTCTTTAGTTAGAGGTGCAGCTGGGTACTTTGGTCATTGATTGTATAGCTCTATATGGGTTTGCGTTGTGTAGAGCCACTTTTATACTGGAGTCAGTGTATTTACACAGCACAGATTGTTATCTCTATCTATCTCTCAACTGCTATGAAAACCTGCCTTGCATCGTACAGTTTTCTCCCAGCTCTGTGGGTATTTAGAGAAAGTTGGGGATGTTTGTCACTCTCCCTCCACACGTGGATCTGTACAGGCACCACTGTGTAACCTGTCAGTGAGGAGATGGTGTGAGGTCGTAGTGATCTGTCACTTGCCATGGAGTCAGCAGGGACAGAACTACGTACAGCAAGCTTGTAACAGAATCTGTTATTTGTATTTTACTTTGTAAGAAGTGCGGGTAAAACTTGTAACACATTTCCTTTTTTGACTCATGTTGCCTTTGTTGCACTTCTCTCTGGGCCGTGCTGCTGGAGCAAGGTGCAGTCAGTGAAGCTTTGAAACTGAAACAGGTGCTGGTTGGTGTCCTTGGAAGCAATTTGCCTGCCTAAGGATCCAGGAGGACTCTGGCAAGGAGTGCTGATGGGGGCTGGGGGAAAACAGGCAGGCCTGCCCAGCTGATCCTCTGGTTCATAAAAGCAGGCCAAGAAACCATAAAAGTGTTTGGGCAGGCGGTGGAGCTGCATGTTTGAGGAGAAGGAGCTGCAAGGGCCTGCTAAGAAAATCTCCAATTGCTGTTGGGAAAGTGGCAAGACAGAATCTCCCTTCTTTCAGGACACCCCAACTCAAACCTGTCCGTGCTTCTAAGCTTGCTCCTGTCCTGCTTTTCGGGATTGAGCATGGGCAAATCACCTGCCCATCAAGAGCCCCCCTTGATTTTTCACCTTGGCCTGCAGAGCCAGGGGCAGCCTCCTGCCCCAGGCCAAGGCCGGAATGCAGCCCATGTGCTGCCTAAGAAGGCTGGCTAGAAATCAAAGGCAGAGCCCAAGCCCATGTGATGGAGGTGTCCTGTCATACTATGAAGAGATGGATCAACCTAATGCACACTGGGACCCTTTTGGAGCCTTGACTTGGGCTGAGAGGCATGCAGAGGAGCAGCAGTGTACGGATCGTGGCCAAAAGCATTGTGGCTTTTCCCCCAGGCTGTGGAGGCCCTGGGGAGAGGCTGCCTGGTAGCAAGGCACCTGTTCTGTCCCCTGCCGGTGCTGTAGGCATTGAGTGTTGCAGGGCATGGGTTGTTGCCTTCTAGGCCCTAAAATCCAGAGCCAAACAAGACTGAGATGATCGAAAGCACTTGCCATTTCATGGCGCTCCTCCGGGTGTGCTTGTGGCCAAATGCACACTTGATGCAGGGCTTCAGCACTTGTAGGAGTTTTGCAAATGGGCACCACAGACAAGAATCCCCAGTTAGAAGTGCAGCTAATGAAGTTATTCCCCTTCCTGGTTTAGAGCCCTGCTGAAGCCTTTGCCTTGGTTCTAACCCCCCCACTGGCTGTGTCAAATTACATGGGAAAGTGAAATGTCCTTGGTTCACTGAAGAAACAAGTTTCAAAGAGGACTCCAGGAATGTGTTTGTCTAACAGGGAAGGAGAAGTACTGCAGTTAGCTAAGAAACTAGAGACTTAGACGAGAATTATCTACAAAACTACAACTAGATGAGAAAGAAGTAAAAAGCAAAAGGCTTTTGGCCTCAGAGTATCACCTCAGACAGTGGGCAGAAGGCATGTCCCTCGCAGGTGAGACTCAAGGGTGGGAGGCTCGTGTGGCAGCCAGAGGGGCCTTGAGAGTCTGGAGAAGGAGCAAGAGGTGGCTTGTCCTCCTCCAGGAGGAACTGATGGTCACCAAGCTGCAGTGAGAGCCTGTGAACTCGGCTGCCTTTGCCCCATCCCTGTTCCTGAGCCTGGGCACAGCTGGTTTGGCCAAAGCCCCAGGCCCCAGCGCCTTGGTGCTGGATGCACTGGAGTGTGTGCCAATGCCAGTGGGGTGGAGAGGGGGGACACAGAAGGGCTGTGCCCTGGGGCGAGCCAGGGGGACACCTGCAGCTCCCTGCCCACCTCTGCCCTCTGCAGCCCAGCAGCGCCTGCGCCATGGCTCTGTCTAGGGAAAGAAGGGCAGCAAAAGGAGTTTTACACTCTCACTAAACCCTGGGTTATGCAGGGTGTCAGTAATGATTCCATGTGGTGTTACATTTTATTTTAAATGGTGTGCTCTGTCTCACCCATCAGAAATGTACAGTTTATTCCAAGCTTGTGATCCTCCCCTCAAGTATCATGGATCTGTAATCCCATTGGCACAAATCTTATTCCGTGCCCACTTTGAATCTCCCTGTTAAGCTGTGGGGGGAGACCAGAGAAAGTCTCTTGACCCTTTCTCTCTCTTGGCCCTTTTCCCCCTAGGCTCTCCCTCTTTCCCCCTTCCTCCTCTTTATCCCCTCCTCCCTTGGAAACCATGCTGCTCCCGGGGGTGAGACCCCCAATAAACCCTCAGCATCCTCAGGAGCCGTGTGGAGTCTCCTTGCCTGCCTGCTGCTGCCAGTGAACACACAGCTTAAGGGGTCCCCAGGGATCCCCCCCAAAACAAACTGCATCAGTTCCATGGGGCCTCACTGGAAAACTGCTCTGTTTCTGCATACAGTTTACACCAAAAGGAGTATACCCCCAGGTGGAGACTTCTCAGGTGTGAAGCTGTGTGGAGGGATAGAATGAAAGAAAATAAAAAATAGTGAACGTTTGTATACTGTTTGTCCTAAGTGAGATATGTGAATATGTTATAATATAAATTTGCTTGAACATATCTTTCTAGAGATGCTGCAATTTTGTAATTAAAAGAAAAGAGGGAATTGTGGAGGGATAGAATGTAAGAGAATCTCACCCCTGAGGAGTTGCAGCTGTACTAATAACCAAACATTAGGAACAGGCCTGACCCTAATACCACAGCTGTGTCCAGTAAGAAGGTGAGTGCTACAAAAGGGTGGGTTAGTTGGTTGTGAAGAGAGATGGAGTTTGTTGGTTGTGCTGTGAGGAAATGTCCGTGAGAAATCACTGAGAAGGTATGGGACTTTTGAAATAAGAATGCAACACAGCTGGACACTCAGTCAGGGAGGCTGTTGTGTCCTTCCTGTGGGAGCCACCAAGTAAAGCCCTTGGTAGAACATGTGTACCTGAGCAAGGCACGGCGATGGCACTGTAGTGCCCCCCTCACTGCACTTTGGCCCAGAGAGGAACTTGTGCCTGCAGATACAAGCCATGCACACATTAGAACATCCTGTTTGGTGGGCTCTGTTGATCACCAAGCCCACAGTTAAAGCAGTGATCTTCAGGAATGTGCTGTTCCTAGAATGATCCACTGCTGCTCTCTGCCTAAAGCCCAGCACAGTCATTGGGAGGGGACTCTACATCTTGGAAAAGGAGGGTGGCAATATGGCTACAGCACGCCTCAGCATCACCCTGCATCTGGGCAAATCACTGGGCTGTTATCTGGGTCCTTGGGCTGTTCTGGTGTAAAGATATAGCTTTGGTCTCTTTGGTTTGCCCATTCTCCACCTGCCATCCTCCCCTTTTCCATCTGAAAGCCCCAAGAGCTGTGCCAGTGTTTATCTGACAGCATCTCTCACAAGGGTTCAGTCTCTCAGATGTTGTAGAACAGGGCTGATAGTAATGAGAGCATTTTAGCTTCAACAGGATAATTGGAAATTGGATTTTTCTTTCTGTCATGTCCTTTGGGATCTTCCACAATTGAGCTATTGGATGTTTTGAGGGATAATTGTGATGGTAATGCTGGTGGTGTAATAATAATAATAATAAGGAGGATGATGATAAGTATGTCTTGCAGTTGAATAGCAGCTTGAGAGAGTTATTTGGGAGAATTTTTATTAAAAGCCCCAGCATATGCCCAGAACAAACCCATTATCCACCTTGTGTGGAGCTGATAATGGGCAAAATGATATTTTTCTCACTTCTATTCAAATTAGTTGCCTTAGGCAAGCAGGAAAGAAACTTTTTCTGTTCTGAATTATTTAATTTTTTATTTGCAAGGGCTTTGCACCACTTTACACAATACTCAGCCACCATATTCCCTTGAGTTTGGCTGACACCATCAATGTCATGTCAACAGAGATCCTGTCAGGGAAATCTCATGATCCCAAAGAAGTCAGTTGGTTGCGGCTTGTACTGTCAAGTTGTACTGTTCAAGGCTCCCTTTGGCCACATCTGTTCTAACAGCACCTCAGAGGCTCTGCCAGACCCCTCGCTGTGAGGGAACACTTGCGCTCCCACAGCCTGCAGTGTGAAAGTGAGAAACAAAGGCAGAGGGAGATGATGTGAGAACAAATTTGTCACTTTCTGGGTGATTTCTGCTTACCATCACAGCAGCCAAGCCATAGTTGTTTGTCACTTACCCTCTTCATACCCAACCTGACTTTCTCCAGCAGGAAAAGTACCAGCCAGGTGAAACATTAACACTTGACTTTGACTGCTGCAGATGGAGGCCTAGGGGGAAAAAATTATCTCGGCACCTCCATGCAAATCTTCCATTTCTGAATTAGAATAGAGAAAAGAGATTGGACACTAGAGACTACAGACTAGACTACTAGAATAGAATATTTCATTTGAAATACAACCATCATCTCTTCCAGCTCCGTGATCCCTTCAGGGATGACCCAAAATTAATGTTGCGTTAAAAACACAGTATTCCGAATGCCTCTGGAACACTGACAGGCTTGGGGCATTGAACACCTCTCCAGGAAGCCAGTTCCAAATTTTGCCCCCCCTCTTGGTAAAAAATGCTTCTTCATGTCAAGTCTGAACCTCCCCTGACACAGCTCTGAGTCATTTCCATGTGTCCTGCCATGAATCCCATGGAGAAGAGGTCAGCACTTTCCTCTCCACTTCCCCCAGAGGATGGCCACTTTGTGAAGTTCCACATGGCCAAATTTTCTACCAAAATGCTTTCTTTGAGCAGGGGTGGCAGGATGCTTCCAATATTTAGTACATCTTACTCCAGGACAAAGGTGGAGTGAGACAAGACATGTGGAAGTATCAGCAGAGGAGAAAAGACAGGGATGGTGAAGCTGGGAAGAAGCAGATGTGGACCAAAGGTCTGTGCTCAAATGTCACTTCTCTGCTTCTATCCTATGCCCTCATGTTCTCCTGACAGCCCACAGCCACAGCACCAGGAAGGCTTTGGTAGGGAAATGTCATGTTCCAGGCTCAATCCGCTCAGCAGTAGCTCAGAGGGAAGGTACAACGGTGGTTGTGTGGGTTGGGTTTTGCTGGTTTTTACCCCAGGTTGCACAGGTTTAGAAAGTGCAGTGCCGTCAGCCCAACTGTCTTCTGCTCCATCCAGGGATTCATGTTTAGGTAGGAGAGCTCCATTTTGTGGGAGCACATGCTTTTCATGACCTTTCAAATAAAATGAGGTATGAAAAATCCAAACAGAAACCCCAAAACAAAACCAAAAGGAAAAAAAAAACATGAAAAGAAACAATTGTAAAAAAGAAGAAGAAAAAAGAAAAAAAGGAACTAAACTGAACACAGGTTCCTTCAAAAAGGAGTTGGTCTCAAAGCAAATGTGATGCCATCATGGTGACCTCTGTTCATCCCCTCCAGTTTGTCCAACCTCTCTCCTGTCTAAACCACAAATAACTCTTATCACCGAGGAGCCAGAGGCTTGTGGCCACATCAACATGTTACATCCTTTATCTGCTCAAGTTTTTGCAGTGTTTTATCAAGCTCCACAGAAAAATTCCCCCTCTTCTCTGTAGCCCATCCCTCCATGCAGTGTTTGCAGAGCAGGTCAAGCAAGCTCAGGAAGGTTCCAGAATATCACTAGAGTGCCATTTTTTATCTGCTTTCAGCCTTTTCTGCCTCTCTTACTCCACTTTCACCCTATCTGTAAAGAAGAGAGAGGAGCATAACAAACCATGTGAACAAGTTCACTGGAACACTGAGTTTTTGCTTGCTAACTTTTCAAGCCGCAGTGGGTGTACCTTGGTACTTTAGTCTGTTCTTTCTAATCAATGTAATACTACCCAAAATGCACTTTAAAAACAAAAGCCTAAAAATCAGCAAGGTCCTCCAGAAACAAATGAAACCCAGTCAACCAAGGACAAACTGATTGGAGCTGTGCCTGAGTGCTACGTCTCCTTGATGGAAATCACTAGACCTTGCATGTCAAGGGATTTGTCAATTGCTGCTTCAGTGCTGTCATAACTCAAGGAGGATGCTGAAAATCTGACAGCTCCTGGTTTTTCAAGGGAGCTGAAGGATTTTGTGTTCCTGCCTCCAATGAAAGGAAGGAAACCAAGAGAAATCTGGAAAGCTTAGGGCTGAAAAACCTCTATCTTGACATTTCAAACATAAATGCTAAAAAGAGAGGTGCGGTATTGTGAAATACTCTGTGATTAAAGTTGAGGTGATTTTAAGCGCTTGCATGCACTAAAGGACTTCCCATGTCATTTGAATCCTTGGGAAGTCCAGTGTTGATTGATTCCATTAAAATATAAAGGCTATGCAAGCAATCACTGCTCAGTGTGCAGACATCCATCTCTTTTCAAAACAAGTGCTATAAATTGACTCAATAAAAGTATTGCTGAGCATTCTTTGCTTCTCCCTCAAATGGACACACAAGCAAATACAACAGAACATTTTGCATCTCACAGGAGTGGCAATTTTATCCAGGTTACAGTATGAGAATCTTGAGTATCTCAAGAGTAATAAATATATAAAAAGTTACTTAGCTGCAGTTTCCTTACACTGACTTTCTATCATTTGACATTTCTGACACAGCTGCAGTTTAGGAGTTACTGTTGTGGTTGGGTACAAGGAAGGATGTTCACTGTTTTTCACATGTGACCCATTTTCTGGGGTGTTAGCCAAAATTATTAAGAAGCCTCTGTAAATTTGGTATTTCAGCACCTTAATTTCTTCAGTGTAACACCCTCAATACTGTAAGTATCCAAATGAATTTTTGCTAAACACTGTAAAAAGCATACCACAGACCAAATGATCTTCCCTGCCACTCACTCTTGTGTCTAAGTAATACAAAACTTCAACCGGTTTTATATTAAATGATTTTGTAAGTAAGAGAAATTTGAGTAAGAGAGTGAATGGCACTGGGAAATGGGGAGACAGACACACCAGGAGTTAGAAGAATGTACCACTTGACATAAAAGGCTAATGTGAGACGGGACAGGTGATTTCCAGCCCTCTTCTTTTGCGACATACTCCAGTTGAGACACAGATAAACAAATACATGAGTCTGTTTAGATAAATAATATGCTATCATTAGACCAAGCAGATGAAAGGAAAACCAATAAAGCAGGAAACCAAACGGGATACAATGAGGAAAGCAGATGAAGGGAAACTGAGGCAGGGCCACCCAGATGTTTTGTCCAGACCTCTTGAAATAGAAAATTGTTCTATCCCCAATTTTGACCAAAAAAAAAAAAAAATCTGGTCTTTTTTCAATGATTCTTTTTCACAAGAAATATTTTCATAAGCATTTCATTACTGTGTGATTACACTGCCAGTTTTTGACAGAGGTACCAGTGTCCTAAGAAAATAATTTTCAAGGCCCTCAGCTGATGGTGGTGAGATTCCTATGACACTGAGCATCTGGTTTTTGACCTACAGTCACCAGTAGAATTAACAGCATGAGCATCATGCAGCTTGCAGCTCTGTTCATGGTAGAATTTGATGCCAGCTTTCATGACTTCAATCAGCTTCAGGATCAGTCAGCTGGCTGTGACTGCTCAGCTTTCAAAAATACAGAGGCATCAAGCAAATAAAGCAAAATGATGACCAGGTTGTTGTCCACAATGCCCAGACTCTCATTTCTCTGACTAAAAGCCATGTACCTGTTGCTGATATTCCCATTGCTAAACACTGAAGTGTGGTGCTATTTCAATAATATGGTCATGAAGTAGGAAAAAAGAACAACAGCTCTTCATTCCAGAGCTCTGCTACTCTCTGTGATGCTACCAAATTTATACTGGCCACCTACAGAAACAACAAAAAAGCAGAACCTGGGGCTTATTTAATTTTTTGCTTCTTTGGGCCTTGGTAAACACTTCTGACAGAGAGATTCTGCTGGAGAAAACAGCCTGAGGGAAAAAGAACAAAACAAGCCACAGTTCTGCATGGAAGACAGAATCCAAGCCTGTACTGGGTGTACATCCTCCAGTGACAGTAATTTTTGCTACCACAGTGATGTAACTATGTCAGTGAAATGAAGATGCCTTTGATATCAATGGACATCAGGCTGGGTTTGGGAAGGCAGACGATCCAAGAGGATGAAATCTCTGGCCAATGTGCCTGGGATTGACTATGCAGTGCATGCCTCAGGTCTTGCCATGAAAATCCAATAGTTTCCAAGACAAATCTCTCCTTGGAAGAATCACTTTCCAATTGTTAAAATGTCCATTGCAACTTGAGGCACACAAAATACCTTCTTCTAAACAAAGTTCAGAACTAGACCTATATACAAAAGTTATCCTAAGTAGGCCAAGAAATACCCCAAACTATTAATCTGCGCACCTGGGATGAAAAGTGTTATGAGATGTGCAAATGTGTGAATGGATTTTAATGAAGAAAACATTTTGTATTGGAAAGAGCCCATTCTAATTAGATCATTTCACTAAATACAGTAACAGATATTCAAAGAAAATGGCTAATTTAAGGCATTTCCCAAGCTGAGTTTTACTGGTTCCTGTGTAATCAAGCTCATAACAGAGTTGTTTAAATGAGTCAAAGAGTTATTAAACATTTCTTTTATTATTTCTACAGATATCCCAAATATCATTGAGCAATCTTTGCTTCCTGATCTAAAATGAAGCATGCTTTGCTGGCATGAACACCTTTGTACTGGGTTTGACTGGAACAAAACTAATTTTCTTCAAAGTGGGTGATGTGGGGTCTTGTTCTGCACTTGTGCTGTACACAGGGTTTGTAATACAGAGACACAGAACTTGCACAGAGCCAAGATTCTTTCTGTTTCTCACACCTCCCCACCAGTGAGCAATCTTATTCATGGGGTTGTACCAGAGCACCCCAAACTGTGTGTGGCTTTGCCTGTTGAACTGTCTTTATCTCAACCCCACAAGTTTTCCCACTTTAACTCTTCCAATTTCCTCTCCCATCCTACTGGGAGTGAGCATGAGCTGCTGACTGGGGTTCAACCACAAGAATTACCAAAAAGACCCTTCCTCACACTGATATTGTTCCCACCATATTTATTTTTCTTGTGGCAGAAAGACAAAGATTCTAAAAACTTACAAACCTCTCAAAATTTGTTGAAATACTTCTTTTCAAGTCTTGGTTCTGATAGTAGTCTTTAGCCAAATATCCATAATACAATTAACAAAATGGCGTCTTTAACCCATCTTCAGATCTCTCCTGTCTTCGTGGAGCTATGTGGTGTCAGATTTTAGCAATCTAGAATTCCAACCTGATAACTGAGAAAGAAGTTCACCTGTCAGGCGCTTCCACAGCTTTGCAGTTCAAATAAATTCCTGTTTCTGCTTACAAATTCACTTCCTTGATCCCATTCACCCACTATGAGCTCTTGTAAAGTTCTCCCCTTGTAATACCTAGAATTTACCATGCTTTCACATCACCTTTCATCATCAATCTGCATTTTTTATGAACATTGTGTTTACATTCATTTTAGTTATGAAGAAACTGAAGCAAAGAAAAATGAAATTACTCTAGAAATAGCTAAATGAGAAAGAGAACTCTTAGTCCGAATCCAATCTACCAATCTACCTGTTGTACCCAGGATTCCTAGAGGGCTGAGGAATGATGCTAAAGGCTACATGGACCAAGTTTACAGAGGTTCAAAAGGCAAATTAACAGCAATAGGGAGAATAAATCCCACTCTCCTTGTGTTCTTTCACTATGAAGAGGTTTTTTTGCTTAAGAAACCTTTCAGCCGCAAAGTACTGCAGACCTGGGAGGGCATCTCACTCTAAATATCAGTTTGTCCTGCTTTCTGGAAGGTTTTGCTGGCTGCTGTCAGACATCAGGCTTTTTGTTTCAGAGTGCTGCCCTTTGTATGCTACTCTAAGCTCTTTTGTGGGCAAGTGCGGTAATCTATTCTCAACATCAAATTAGTGCATCATCTTCCTGCCCTGCACAGGCATGACCACACAACAAACATACACCCTGTTGTTTTCTCCTTGGAGAAAGGATCATGTATGCCTTTCTCTCTCAAAAAAAAAAAAAAAAAAAAAAAAAAAGAGGCTGAACTTAATAAAAATATAAGCAGATTTTGGAGAGGCAGTGTTAGGACATCCTTAGGAATGCTTCCATTTGATTAAATAGTCTGGATCCACAGGACAGGACACACCAGCTCTTCAGTGCACAGCTGGCGTTTCGCGCCTGGGACTCCCACCAGGTGTTTCCAGCCAAAGCCTGCCCCTGGCCCCTCCACCCCCTCCCCACTGACACAGGGATGCTGCTGGGTGTCCCAAGGCCCTCTCTGCTGCAGGCTGAACCACACACAGCCCCAAACCCTGCTGCAATGCCCCAGAGCAGGAATGTTGTGGAGACCGAGGTGAAAGCTTTGCCGCTGTGCCAGGACATCACTCTATTGCACAACTGAGGAGACAATAAACTGCTCCTGATAAATGCAAGTCATTAATAGAGTATTAATTAATGCTTTGTATTTGCTGTGGCCTAAAAAGGATCACTAAGGTGAAAGGCTGTATTTTGGGTTTGGCCTGGCTTTTTGTTCTGGTCTGTGGGGTTGGTTGGTTGTTTTTTGTGTTGCTTTGGGGTGCATTTTTTCAGTTTGGTTTGGTTTTTTTCCCCCTGTGGGATGACTCAGACAGTCTAATTTTCTGAGAACAGCTATTGAAGTGCAAGTAATTTTTTTTAACTTTACAGATGAAGATATTTACAGGTATTTTCACTAGGAAAACTTCTGGAAACAAGGAAGGGAGTTTTGATGTGAGCTGCATGTGGCATCTCTTCCTTCAGACAATTTTTTCTTTCTTTTCCTCTTTCTCTACCTTCTTCTTCCCTCCTATCAGACCAGAGTAGTAATGGCATCATAAGTGTAGCCGCTTAGAGTTAAATGGGAAGGTATTTGGTCCAGGTGTTCAGTGTGAGTCCATGACAAAGTTAGTCTTGTTTGGTCAGGTTTTCCCTGTCAGTAAAAAGAAAAAAATTCTATTCTATTCTATTCTATTCTATTCTATTCTATTCTATTCTATTCTATTCTATTCTATTCTATTCTATTCCATTCCATTCCATTCCATTCCATTCCATTCTATTCTATTCTATTTCTTCTAACACAGAGCAGTCACCAAAAAAGGGGTATTTTTTCTGAAGAACCTAATAGATTAAACACACTATTTAAAATAGACTCAATTTCTCGCCATCAAAATCTATTTTGCTTGGGAATAAATTAACTGTCCCTAATTCAAATTTGTTTTGCTTTTGATGGTAAATAGTAAGTGATTTCCTTGAGCTATTTCCTCTTATTTTCTCCTCTTGTCCTGGTAAGGAGGGGGAATCAGAGAGTGGCTGGATGAGCACTTGGCAGGCAGGTTAACAAGGTTAACCCTCCACAGAGCACTTCAGGAGCTCTGCATTTCTTTTTAAATATAAGAATATTGGCCAATTGAATATCACACCATATCAAGTATGGTCATACAACTTGTCACCCACTTGTAAAAAAAGATAAAATAATTTATATCATGCTGTGTCTTGGGGTTTGTTTTGCTTTATGGCTTCAAAGCTCAGTGTCTTTCTAAAACAGATGTATAGCTGAGAAACGTCCTCCTTCAGGAAAAAGGGTATATGTATGGATATATAGATGAATGTTACACACACACACACACACACATATATATATATATGTAATTCATACATATACACATATATATGTATGTGTGTATATATATACACATACATACATACATATATATATATATACACACACACATATATATACATATATATATAGATGTAATTCCTTTTTGCTCTGGCTGCCAGGTGAGCCCAGGACTGTGCCCAGATGTGCTGCTCATGCTGAGGTATCTCACAGCTCGAGGCTGCTGAGGAAACAGATGATGGGTGATATTAGCAAGCACCAGGGCCTGAAGTCCCTCCCTGCTGCCTCCTGCTCTGCAGTTTCTGAGTTTGGAAAGGACAGTTTTGGCACAGTCAGGTGGTGGGCAGTCAACTGTGATTCCCATGGGAGTTTGGTGCCTCTAGCCTCTTCTTTAAGAAAACATTCTCCAATATAAAAATTGTATCTTTCACTCTACAGGCAGGTTTTATTCTGGAACCACCAGCTCTGGCTCTGAGCAGATCCAGAGGAGGGCAACGAGGCTGGAGAGGGGCTTGGAACAGAAGCCCCATAAGGAATGACTGAGGGAGCTGGGGCTGTTGAGCCTGGAGAAAAGGAGACTCAGAGGCGACTTTATCACTCTCTGCAACTTCCTGAAAGGCGGCTGTGCTCAGGTGGGGGTTGGTCTCTTTCTCCGGGCAGCAACTGAAAGAACCTAAGGACACAGTCTCAAGCTGCATCAGGGGAAATATAGGTTTGATAATAGGAAAAAGTTTTTCACAGAAAGGTTGATAAAGTATTGGAATGGTCTACGCAGGGAGGCGGTGCAGTCACCATCCCTGCATGTGCTTAAAAAAGACTGGATGTGGCATTCGGTGCCATGGTTTAATTAAGGTGTTAAGGCATGGGTTGGAATCAATGATCTTTAAGGTCTCTTCCAACCTAGGGATTCTGTGATTCTGTGATACTATATTTCCTCTTTGG
The DNA here is from genome assembly GCF_028551555.1 of Melozone crissalis. Lineage (NCBI taxonomy): Eukaryota > Metazoa > Chordata > Aves > Passeriformes > Passerellidae > Melozone > Melozone crissalis. Next base: position 10,979,876 of record NW_026535783.1, on the reverse strand, counting down.
AATCCACTGTCACCTACCCATGAAACCTACAGGTAATGCAGCCTGTATGAAAATAATCACAGTAGTGCTCTGAACGTATTTCAAGCTGGCGCTTGCCTTCACTACTTGAGTGCTCATAGAATAAAATCTGTGCTTGTTTTACTTATGTCAGCTGGACTGTTTCAGAGGCTGCCTCTGAAATTGCTTGTTACAGATGATTTTCATATTGTGCTTTAAAAAAAACTCCAGGAAAGCCTAAACAAAATGCTTGTTCTCTTTAAAATTTTCAGAGTCTCACTGTAGTCAGCTATAGAGTTATATTTTCAGGTTGTCTTTTTTCCGGTATTTAAGCCTTAGAATGAATATTTTTAATTTCATATTATTAATAATTTGATACATCCCCTACTTCTGAACAAAAAGCCCTAATTTAAGACAGCACATGAGTACAAAATCAAACAGCCATCTTAGTAAATAGATGGTTGCATTTACTCAAGTATTTTCTGATTCCAAGGTCTTAATGTACTCACAGGCGTGATAAAATAATGCCCAAAGGGTATAAATAAATGTAAATTCTTTCTTGCTGGGTATGCAAATGGTAAAACTCAGCCATGAGTTCTGCCTGTCTGTCTACAGTTCTTTTGATTTCCAAATTGTTTCCCTCCCCATTCAGTCCATTTTACAGCGGGGTGCAGACAGTGTCATGTACATACTGAGGTTAAGACAACAGGAAGGAGGTATACTCCTCATTTGTGCAAAAACTATGTTCTTTCTTTGCAAGTGGTCTGAAGGGGTCTGCCTGCAACTGTTGGAAGAAAACAAGTAATTATGCTCAGGACAGGAATTGTTTAGACTTCTCTTTAGGCCATGGTAAATTCTCATACCTCAACAGATGGAAAATATAGATTTTAGATTGCAGAAAGGGCCAAAAGGTGAGAAATACCCTGCAAAAATGTCAGTGAATTCAAGCTTTTGCTGAAAGCGATAAATAGTCTGTTCAAGAGCCCCCATCTGTGTTTCTTTGTTTAATAAGGGAAGGATCCATGTCTTGTCAGGTGATCCAGAGAGCTGAAGCAACATCAATTTTTATTCTGAATTATCACAGCAAAATCACTGTGGATGTGACTGAAGAAGGGTAATGAATTCATAATTGTTGCTCTTTTTTACATGGCTGCTGTCCAGTCACCTTAGCTGCTCCTGCAGGCAGAGTCAGTGTCACTAAAAGTGTATTTACAATAACATCTTGTGGCAGCCTCTGGAGAAATTTATGCTGGATAAAGCTGGAAGAGAACTGGAGAAATAGAAGCAATAAACAAATACATAGTGTGACTCATTGTTTAATGATTTCTTCCCCAGAAACCAACACTCTTGAATGCCTTTTGGAGGCAAAATGATGCCTTTTGACAGTAATCTCAAGGGTTTAATGGCACTGAAGGGTGTTCATTGTGTTGTGTGCCTTTAGCAAACTGAGATGCCAACATATTAAATAACAAAAAAAAAGATTTTCTTCTGAACAAAGTTGCCCATTCCCAGATGGACACACCAAGAAGATAGCCCAATGTAAATTATTTCAAAAATGACATTATTTTCTGATTTTTTTACTAGTATGAAGAAAGAAAATTAAACTCTAGGTAAAATTGTATAAGTAAATTAGAGTACTAACTAGTTGAAAAATTAAGCCATAATAATCACAAAAAGAATTCAGGAAGTCTGGCTATGAAACATGAAACAGAAATTAAAGAGGTACTTTACTGCCAGTTGAAAATTATAGGCTTTGAAGGATTTGGCATCTGAAAGTCAATATGCACTCAGGTATTGATGGATGAGACACACAGACGTGGGCTAGTGGCTTTTCAATCCTCAGAGAACAGAATAAGATACATCTCTTCGTGTGAATATAAACCTGCCAATGGAAAAATCTAGAAATCCAGACTACAGACAGGACAAAGATGGATGGTAAAAGCACAAAGGGAGGAAAAGCTCATGGCATCTGACAGAAAAGTGGTACCTTAATCAAGAAGTAAAACAAATCAGTCATTGAAGCACTGCCTTTGGAGTCCAGGGGTGTCACTAAATTTTGAAGAGATAAAAGGAGCTCTGATAGTGCTAGCAGAGACCAATCAAGGCTTTAGAAAGTTGAGTCAAAAAATCCAGGGGTCTTCAAAAAATATATAGTTGTAGCATTTAGGGACATGCTTTAATGTCAGGGTTTGGTGTGCTGGGTTAACACTTGGACTGGATGATCCTAAGGGTCTCTTCCAACCTAAATGATTTTGTGATTCCACTATTCTATAAAGAAAACATAATTACAGCTTGATTTGAGAGGATGGATTGCATGTGGTGATTCTACCAAAACACCCCCTGGGATGGACGCTCCATTCCTGTACTTACACTATGCCCTTGTCAGAGGATGGCAGGATTACAGGGGCAGGCAAGGAAGCAGAAGTGTCTGAGGCCCAATCCTTTCTGCTTTACCTGTTTCTGGGTCAAAGCACCCCCAGAGACCGTCCATGAGCCATGGTTATCAGAACTGAACTGCTGTTGCTAATGGGGCAGCCCTAAGCCAGAAATTTCTCAGCTTCTGAGGGCCTCACATTCAGCTTTTACAGCTTTGCTGCATGCAGAATACTTGCACATTGGTAAAAAAAATTAGACACTGATGCATTCTAAAATCCACTGATATCAGCCACACAGGTATGTGAGTACCTGTCTGTATGGACTGGAATACCTGAGAGCTGGAAACTTTCTAGCAAATATCACCCCATGTGGCTCTCTACCCTAACAGGGGAAGGCAGAAGGGCAGATTTCATTTTTCGTTTTCTCTACTTTCTTGAGAGCACTGTACATGTCTATTACAGTGTGCCTGAGCTTCTGTAATTATGACAATAGTCTGAAAATTGAAAATAGAAAAGTACTGCTCTCCCCTTACCGTGTGCTAATACCTGTTATTAGCAAAGACCATAATCTTCTGAGTCTCTCAGATAGAGATTTTAAAAACCTTGCAGTTTGCTAAAGAGCTTATCAGAGGTAATTAAAGCCTGGCTGAGCATGCTTGCTTTTGAGAGACCCAGAAGGGCTTGCTCCATTTTTATGGAACAGAGATGCTGCCTCAGCACAAATCTCCTCCTGATCAATGGCTTCTGAGACGAATCTATTAAACAGCCCTTCTCGGAATGGTGGACACAGCATCTCTTGAGATGTCAGACCATGCAATGCAATTTCCTATTAATTTTATAAAAGATACTTTGTGAATGTACAGGGAGGAGATGAAACACAGGAGGTATAGCTGTTCATAATTAAAAGGAAAACTGACCAAGGGGAACTGTCAGGCAGAAACTGATCAGCATCCTTGGCTTTTTAAAGATTGCTTTGCAGTATTTCAATTGCAGAGATAATTTTGCAGCGTGGGAAAAGGAGGATATTAATGAGCCTTATAACCCATTCATGTTTGCTGTAGCTGTTTTCCTTTTTAACGTCTGTGGGTGTCACCCTTCCCTGAAAACCAAGCAGATTGCAGCTTACCTCTGAGATTTCAGTGCCTGCTGCTGTCTATCATGCCTTCTCAATGTCTTGTCTAACTCATGAGAGATTAGGCTGCCAATACCACCTGGAAAACTTGGCAGCTTCATCCCTGGGCTTACTCATACAGGAATCTCCTCGTGCAATGGTGCTCTGCATCCAGCACCAGCAAGTCTCATCTCTTGTGGTGCTGCCACGCTCGTGTAGTCCCTGCAGTATTTCTCATAATGTCACAATTTATCTCCAGACAGGGAGTTAGTGCCAGAAATCATTGCAGCACTGGAGTTATCTCAGGCTGCTTTACCACGCTGATGCTTTGCAAGTATTTTTAGCACGGAGTAAAAGGAAGACAGACAATGTTTTCCCCCACTGTTAGCCTGAAATGTGTAATCCAGGGAGAACAGAGGAGAGCTTGGATACTGATGGTTAGTGCTGAACACAACAACAGTCACATCCAAAATTTCCAAGTGTTTCATTTTTGTGCCAGTGGGATTTTTTTTTTTTAATGTGACTGCGCTAAGGTAACAAAGTCATAAACCATCTGTATTTAATTAATTCAGCAATAAATAAACATACAGGACTTGGAAGATCTAAGTGGTATAATTGCTCAGCTCCTGTGAAGGGTGAGTAATTAATTTTGCTATAATTATTATCAAACCACAGTGAGCAGAGAGATTGTTTTTTCTCCTTTGAATTGCCTCCTTCCCTCCAACTCTGTATTTCAATGAAGGTCTTTTATTGTTTAATGTATCTGTCATCATCTGGTGTCAAGATAACATCAGGCAGATGCAAGCACTCATTTTATTATTGTATTATTTTCCTTTTGTTTGCCTCAGGAAAGATGTTTTAATTGCTAAGGATAAGGACAAATCCACAGATCTAGAAGCTGAAGGGGAATGAAAACAATGTCAATATTTGCATGACTGAGAAGACAATCTGTCTGTTCATATAGTTCTATAACTCTTTATCATTTGTGATTGGAAAAATCTGACAACAGTAAATGAAGATGGTGCCAGGGGAGAGGGGGAGGATGCTGGAGGACTACACAACCTCTGCTGAGGGGATTCAGAAGAGCTAACAGCAGGGAAGGTGTAAACCAAGTGCCAAACATTAATCTTATTGCTGCTAGCTCCACTTTGTATTTCTGAGGACAAGAGAGTTCTGGGTCACACTTCTGAATGCCCTGGACACTCTGATGATGCCTGAACCCTGCAGCCCCTGTTTTAGAGGGCAAAGGCCAGACGCAAAACTGAGAAAAAAAGGAAACAGATTTTAACAAGGGATGGATAAATCAGGATACACTATGTAGATCCTGGTACATCAGTCAAGCAAAGGTCTTGTCTAGATGACTCTGCCATGGCTGAGGATTGCTCAGCACTTGGAGAGCACTACACCAAGCAGGAATGGGGAAAGTGAGGGAAAAACCAGGCCCTTGACCTTGAAAAACCAGGAGCTCCTCGCCAGAAGATTGGGATAAAGACATGGCACTGAAAGGGTGCCTTGAATTGAACACAGAATCACACAAATTGCAGTTATTGGAAAGAACCTCTGGAGGCCATCAAGTCCAAAGTCCTGTGCAGACACTGGCTGACTAAAGCAGGTTACCCAGAACACATCCAGTCATGGCTTGGATGCCTCCAAGGATGGAGGCTCCACAAACTGTCTGGCACTGCTCTAGTGTTCAACCACTTTTCTAATAAAACATGTTTCACCTTCCATTTAAATGGATTTTCTTGTACTTTGTTTTGTGCTTGTTGACTCTTACCCTTCACCACAGAATGTGATAGCAACTTCTTTACTCCCTACCATCAGGTATTTATTTGTACACATGGATAACATTCCCCCTCAGGCTTTTCCCCAGATTCCTCTGGAATCAACCAAGGAGAGACCAGACACCACCAGCAATGCTCAGAAATTCCTCAGAACAGTTCAGAAAGTTGCACTTTTGAAAGGATCTGAAACTGTATCTGCATGCTTAGGTTTCCTTATTCTTTAAGTTATTTTTGTGAATAATGTGTATTGTCTACATCCCAGAATAGTACTGTGACTAATTTCAGTGACATAAAAGGGACTTTAAAAAATACTTTTATATTTTTGTTTTTCTCCTCATCTGCCTTTCTTCACTGGGTGATGACAAAGTAAGAGACAAAGCACACACTGAGCACAGGTCATCAGGTCTGACAGATTTCAGTTTTGCTTAAAGATACGACTGTCAAAATGCTGTGAAACATAATTAAACCATGTAGGTTCATCCTCAGTATTTCCTTTGAAAATGGGTAAATTTGACTTATTATCATCATTTGGCTTCTGAATACCAAATAACAAAGGAAATGTATTTGGACAAATACAGAAAAAATAGTTAATATGGAAATCAGCTTGTCCCAAGTGGGAAAATGTCTCATTTGCATTCAGATTCTGTTTCTGCTGCCTCTTCCTTTGTTTCCAAAGTGACAAATGGTCTTTCCCTCCCCCCCAGCCCTTTCAGAATCTCATTAAAAGGTGCAGAAATGAGGCTTGAATGGCCCCATGACCTTCTTTCCTTTGGGGGTCACATGCAGAACACAATTCAATCTGGCCCACTGGCATATTTTATCAGGGGTTTTTTTTCATCAGGAGGGGGTAGAATAGTACAGAGTGACCCAAAACCCTGGTGGCACAATGCACATAGCGACACACATGCCATTACTCACAGCAATATATTCTGATGGCACACAGATTGCCGTATAATGCGATTTTCCCTCAATGAAAGGGAGTTTGAACAATAAATGGCTCTATCACAGGCATGAGTTGCACATATTGCATTTTGAGAAATGAGGTTTCTCACTGATTTAACATTCTTATTTGCTGCACAGCCTTTTTAATAACGGGAGGCTGGTTTGTTTATTTCCAGCTTACTTTAGTCCTGTTTTAATGTGAAAAGCACAGGGAAGAGCAGCATGGTATTTAAGTGATCAGTACTTCTGAGAAATACTTGTAGCTTATAGCAGTCAAGGAATTTACAGCTGAGATGCAGTGAATTTCATCTAGCAAGAAATGGATGAGAGCCAGCATTACTATTAAACATAAGGATCCCTTCAATACCTGTCACTGGAGCAGAAACCTAAACAAAAATGGAGCTGTTCCAAAAATCGTTTTCACGAGCCTAACAAATGTTCATCCCACTTTTCATTTGGGAAACATCTTGGAATTTTTGGTGGCAGACATGCATCAATATTAAGGCTTGAAATAGCATTTTGTGCACTTATGCCTTAAATATTTCAGCAATTCCATTATGGGCTCCTTCAGAGAAATAAACCAACAGCTGGTCCCTTTCACGTAAATGAAAACCTAACATGAAAAAAATGTCATAGCCAGTTATTGCTGCTCAGAGTGAAAAAAACCCCAAAATATCCACTAGATAACATGATATTGACCTGACTCAATATCATATAAAGAACTTCCTTCTAGAACCTTTTGTGTTTTCTTCTCCTACAGGTAGATCTGAGTGCTTTGCATGTGTGATTGGTGAACAGTAGTGAACATTAACTAGTACCTGCACTACTCTGACAGTGTACATCAGTTATGAAATCTAATGTTTTTGGAGAAAGCTACTTAAAATTATAACAGTATTCTCCAAGTCTTAGAATGATTTGTCATCCATTTAGAGATCTGCAATAAATGGTGAAAAGCCACTAATAATGCTTTTAATAATCACAAATAATCAGCAATTTGCTGATAAATATAGCCCAAGCTCAACGTGGCGTGTAATATCCATTTGTCTGTCTCTCTTACCCCTGAGACTTCACTGCACTTGCCCAAATGTAACTTGTTCAGATTTCTGTACCTTGTTCAGATTTCTTCTGGAAATGAAGCTCTTGGATGGGGGAAAATGGGCATTCCATCAGTCCCAGCGAGGAAGCTGTTTGCATGCCCCACATGCAACACATTTTGTGCCACAACCAGTTATTTTTCACACCAGCTACATCCTGAAGTCAGAGATGACTCTGTGTTTGGCACAGGACATCTGCAGCAGAGCTCTTCCAGGGTAAGTGACAGCCCCTGAGGCAAAATGAGATGAAAGTGTCTTAAGAATGAGCGTGTGTGTGTGTGTGTGTGTGTGTGTGTGTACATGAATATGAGTGTGGGCATTGGGAGGTTTGGCATGGCAGCACCACTGACAACACAGAACTGTGGAGTCCAGGTTATTCCAGGTTATTCCAGGCCACCTACAAGCACATCAGCTCCCAGCAATTATCTTGGATTGCAGGAGTTAGGCCATGGATACTAGTGAGGAGCATGCCCAAAGCCACCCCCATACCAGTTCTTTAGAGGCTGCTGTGAGCAAGTGTTTTAAGGTCACTTAAAGAATCACCAGCAAAAGTATTTGCTAAAGGAGATTTATTACAGAAGTAAAAGCGTGACAAAGCGAGTTGACAAGGTTCGCTCTAATTATTAGGGAGTGAACATCTTTAACTAGATGTTTAAAGCAGAGAGAAAAAGCAAACAAAAATCTCAAACCAATTTAAAACTACCTATATGAAGGCTGGAAAGAGACAGGGGAGGGTGGGTGAGAGGGGAGGTGGTAATGCCTTAAGTTTTAGCTCTCATATTTTCCAGATTCTGCACTGCTTTAGTGCATAGCTCTAAACTTCATATAAAGTGTTAGCAAGATCTCTTCACAGTGTAGTTAGACAAAACAATTCTTTTCCAGCCTGAGAATTAAGGAGACTGTTGCAGCTTCAGGGACAAAAAGGCAAATTGAAGAGAGAAAACCAGGAGTATGGGACTTCATAACCTGAAGCTGTAATTGGACAATGAACCCCAATACATAAATGGACGAAAACTTATAAAAGTGTGAAAACTCGTGACTTATCATTCATCTTGGGTGTAGCCTCAGCCAGGCTCTTGCACTGCCCAGGGTGTATCCTTCAAGGCCTTTTAATAAACACCTACTTTATTCTTTAACTCTGTCTAGCCTCTGTTCCAGATGGCTTCTTTAGGCATCAGTGGGAGGACAAGGGAGGGTGTGTTGAAAGAAGTGGGAAGAGAAGGGGATTGGAAGAGGAAAGGATGAAGAGAAATGTGCAATCCCCTTGTGTTGGGTCACAAGGTTCAGAGTTTATCCCCATGTTAAACTGGACCCAAACTGGGCCTACAGTTTTTCCAAACACCTAGCAGTACTTAACCTTAACATCACTTAAACCTAATAGCACTTAAAACTCCTAAACTTAAAGTACTTAAACTTAACAGAACTTAACATCACTTAACTTCACTTAAACTTAACAGAAATTAAACTTAACAGAGCTTCAAATCAACAGAACTTACACGTAACATCACTTAAATTTAACAGAACCTAACCTTAACAGAACTCAACCGACTTTAAATTCTACATAACTTAAACCTAATATAATTTAAACTTAACAGAACCTGACATCACTTAAACTTAACAGAACTTAAACTTAACAGCACTTAAACCTAACAGGACATAAACTTAACAACACTTAACAATATTTAACATTTAATGACACTTAAAAGATAATTTAACTTAAATTACTTAGCAGTGGAGAGAATTTACTATAGAAATAGAACAGAATATAAAATTTACTCTAGCCTACTTACAGCCCCAACTCTAAAATACTAAGCTAGAACAACCTTCCTTGTGTATGTGCTCCAGCATTTTCACACTTGCATGCACAGAAACATAAGGAGTTTGTTCAAGGTATACCTGTGAAGCAATCCCTTTGAATTCAGTGCAGTAGTCACTTTGCATGCCTTTGCATCTTTTCAGTGGGCTCAAGGTTGAACCTTGAGGAGGGGGTGTGAGCTCAGAAATCATCATTGTTGTTTGGAGCTCGTCCTCCAAATTTGGCAAGCGTGAGTGTTTTGTGGCTCCAGAGAGAGAGGCCCCAGTCAGAGGGAGGTGCTGATCACAGCCCCTGAGGAGAGCTCAAGGAGTCTCACTTTGGACCACTGTTTATAATGTCATAAGAGAGGGGACTTTAGTCAGAGTAGTTTTCCATCCAGACCTCAATTCAGGCCAGTAACTTTCTTTGAAAGCTCAATAATAAAAATGTCGTCCCACTTGTTTGGTTTTGTTTGGTTTTTTTCCAGGCAAGAAAAATAAGTTTCCAAGGCTGTTGGTTAAAAAGCTGGAGCTCATTAGACAGTAGCAGTTCCTGGGAACCGACAGATTAGCAGTCTGGTCACCTCTTGCCTCTGTGCCTATAAAAAAAATGTAACACGCTCCAATTTTAAGTTGATGGAAATTCTTGATCAGGTTACTGAAATAATGTGTTTTTTAAGGATTATTTTGAATATGATAAAAAAATATTATAAGTGAGGTAGTCTGTGCCACAGCAGTGCATGTCTAGCTAGTATACACACTCTAACATATAGAACTATATTCAACAATAAGAATAATACAACATAAATCACAAAAACTACAATAAAGTGCAACATTGTGTCTAGAATTCCTGTTGCAGTTGATGACCACCCAAACCGTATGTCCCACTAGTGATGTTCCCACTGCTTTTTCCAAGATAATGTCTGTGCTATGCATCTTTTCTGTACTGTGGTGAATGGTGATTAGGGTCCTGTGTCCACTGCTCCGGGTGCATTCCAGCAGTCGACACAGGTCATCGTGCTGCAGAGATTTTTTTCACTAGTGCACGGTCCATCCCAAAGGGGTTGGGCAGTAAATCTCAACAGTATGTGCAGGTAGATTGCAGTAATTCCTGTGTTGTAACAGGGGCTGGATAATTAAAGTCACATCCCTTGATATTGGGTGCTTATTTCTATAAGACTAATGAGCATTTGTCAGATCACAGTCCACCTATATAGAGGTGACCTATATAGTTACAAAGGCTTATTCAACATTTCTGTAGTGGAAAAGTTCAAGTGGAAAATATGTTTAATCAGAGAAATTTTTTATGTACACACAAAGTCATGTGTTCAACTGGATGAGTGAATATTTGCCTGCAAGGAGGTGAATAAATTGTAGGCAGTACCTAAAAGTACAAAACAGCATGGGTTCTCTTCATAGAACAGTTTCTTGCCAATATGGGGCAGAGACTCCCTCCCTTATACCCAGTTTACACATAATGTTTCCAAGTAGGCAGTTTTGCACATATTGCAAGTCAAGATGTTTGCATTTGGGCAGATGTGGAGTTGTTTCAGCATAACTAGTTACCACCAGTTTATCTGACAGAGGAACAAAGCCACTGGGTCCTTGTATTATATTAATATTAAATTAAGTGTATTATATTGTATTATATTAATATTAAAAAAAGTGACCAGCTACTAAAATTTAGAAAATATTTGTATGAACGTCTACCTTCATACTGCCCTAATTCTGCTCCTTTTCCTTCTGGCACCCTCCAAGGAGCTTCTGGAGCTGTGGAGCCCAAGTGGAGGGTCTCCAGGGGCTGCTCTGGAGAGTCTATGAGTGTCTCTGGGACCTGGAGATGGAGAAGCAGGAGTGGGAAACTGCAGCGGCAGCTGGAGGGGCTCCAGAGGGAGCAGCAGGGGCAGGAATGCCAGGGTAACAACCTCAGTATTTGGGTGGGCTTCATGGAGTTGGAGCTGTTGGAATTTCAGATGGAGCTAGAGCAGAGAAGGTGCAAGTCCACAGTTTTGGCAGATGAGGAGTGGTGGCTGTAGGTAGAGGAGCAGCGGAGGCGGGAGTATGGTGAGGCTGAAGGCTGGGAGTGGGTGCTTAGGGAGAGGCTGAAAATCATGACGCCCTGCCTGAGCATGGTGAGAGAGCGTCTGTGGGTTCATGTGGACCATGTGGCCAAGCTCTGGGACTTGGAAATATTCCAGAAAACCCTCATGGAAGAGCAGAAAGAGTAGCCAGGAGCTCAAGAGAAATATCCCTGTCTTCTGCTGCCAGTGGTTCCAAAGCAGTCAGGCTGGCAGCAGGGCTGTGGCACCTGCACTCACCCTCCAAAAGTCTGGGGCTCTAGTGCTGGAGTGGCCCAAAGGTGTCCCACGTGGGTTGGGAGTGCAGCCCAGAGCTCCACTAAAACTTCAGCTTCGTCTTCCCACCCAGAGTTTTCCAAAGCATTCCAGAAGATTCATCTGCTCATCCAGGCAAACCTGGACAGATATGTGCCTCCACCTAAGGCCAGATGGAAAGTTTTTTCCTCCAGTTTCCTGGAAATCTACAACAAACCTCAGTGGGATATGATGCTGGGAAGGAGGGATTGTGGAATGCAGCTGGAAATCTAACAGATTGGCCGGGGCAGCAACAAGCTGCATGTGCACAACACCATCTGGATGTCCATGATGCAGGAAGAGAAGATGCTGGATCTCCTGCCATGCACATGAGCCAGGCTTAACAACCATTCCATGTGCCAGCTGTGTGTCCTTGGGGAGCACTGATATCCCCCACAACTGCGCCCTGACCCTGGTGCACCTGACAGGGTCAGAGAGCCTTGACAAAATAGCACCTGGTGGGAACTGGCTGCAGGAAACTCAACCCATAAACTCAAGCCTCAGCGCCCTGAGGCCCATCGTTGTTGCCTTCTGCAAAAAAAAAAAGGCACATTCTGCAAACTGATGGGGCTTCTACACTACACCCTGTGGCTCAAACTTTGATATGGACTTGGTGATTCCAGGAAATGGTAAAAGAAGAGGAAGGGGGAGAGGGACAGAGGGGCAAATACAATCTGTAAGCTGTCTCTAAGCATTGGGGGTAATCTATAATTCTATACAATTTGCAAACCTATTACCAAAACGAAAAACAGAATTATCAACATCAAAAAGACAAGCAAAAGGTGCAACACTTTGTTAAAAATCCTCGCTGCTGTTAGCAATGACTGAAATAAAACGTCCCACCAGTGGTGTTTCCCCTCTGTCTTCACTTGTTCCATCACTCAGTGGCCGCCTTTCACATTGTAATGAACAGAATCCGACTTCTGTCCTTTGTCTTGTGCTTGCTTCAAGAGCTGTCTCAGGTTGTAATGCGGCAACTTCTTTACCAACATGATAATCATGCCAACAGGAGCAGGCTGTTAGTCTGGGAAAAGAACATAGTCAGGTTTCAGCAAATGGTGAGAGGTAACTGGAGCTCAATAATTACAGCTGTGACCCTTAATTTGAACTAATTTGCGAACACAAATGTTAGATTGATTACTTGTAGGTACAATAAGGTTGTCTACAAGCACAAAATAACAAGGGGGTCTCATAAGGATGAATTCTCATCCATTCCATCAGGCCACACTCTATGCTCCAGGGGATAGAGTATACCTCCATTATGATTTAATTCTGGCACAATGATTGGCCATATGGTATATACCAAAGGATTGTCTATTACTAAAACAAAACCTGTGACTTTAATGTTAGTGAGGTCTACAGTGAAATTGACTAGTTACCACCAACAGTGGAATTTCCTTCTAAATTTAGCTGGGTTATTCCAGGTTACCTTTTGAATTTCAGAGGAAAAATTGTTTTTAACTCCTTCATAATTGCTGCCACAATAAATTGCATCCACAGCTTATAAACAACTACGGTGTAGAAGGTACTGTGGGTACCAAACTGCTTAGCATAAATAAAAGAAGTGAGGGTCTCCCCTCTGTGGGTCAAGCTTGCTCATGCCTGTTCATGTGTGAGGCAAATTTGGTTCGTGCTGACAATAATCACCCCTGCAAGGAGGATAAGCTGTCCTTCAATGCTTAGCCTGATCTTCAGTAGGATGTGCTGACATCATTCCTAGAACACTAGCCTCAGCCAGGTTTGTTAAACAGCTTGGACACACGACACAAGTCCTCTTCCCCACTCAGAATATGCTTTGTCTCTTTAAACCCAGATGAATTGAATAGTAAGGATCTCTTTGGTCCATCAGGACCATTTTTGGCCTTGACATCCCTCAGGTGGAATCTTGTCTTCTACTTCACAGAGTGGCTTCCACACTGCTGTTCCTGCCTCCCTCACCTTTTCTGGGGCTCAGGGTGATTTCCTGCAATTAGAGTTGTCTTCCACAACCAGGATGCTCTCTGAATTTGAGTTGCCAGTTCTGCAAAACAGCACAGGAGTGGTTAAAGGCACAGTGTTGGCATTCAATTTTCTGTAATAAACATGTAAGCCACAACTGTCAGTTCGGCTTTTTCACTGGCCAGACAGGAGAGTTAGAAGGGGAGTGTGACTGAGTGGCCACTCTTTTCTCCAAATCTATTACAACCCTGTAAGTGTGCAAGCACCTGCTGGTTTTGTGCTTGTTAGATTGGCAATAATGGGGACTGCAGCTGTTAGTGGCACCAAATCAGCCAGAACTTCAGAAATCCCAACTTGCTTCACAGCAAACATCCAGGACTGAGATACACCAGCAATCCTTGCATCAGAGTGCAGGCACTGCACAGAGCAAGCACACTGCAGTCTGAATTTCCAAAGTACCACATTTGCCATCCAGCAAACACCAGGTTCTATAATTCAGAACACTGAAACACAAATTTATATTGTGTTCTTTCATTGCAAAGCAAGTAGTCAGCATATTTCCCACACAGGAGCAGTAAATTAAGCAGTTTGGCAGATAACACTTGCTGTTTACTTTGGTGTTTTTAACTCTTTGCTGTCTGGGACAGACTCAGCTTCTTGATATCTCACTGTGTTAATATTGAATGTAGAACTCCTGTTTCTATTAGAAATTTTGTTCATTGTTAAGGAGAACCAGTTGTAATCTGAATGTCTGAGCCATTATTATGTATTCTTTGATAGATTTCCACTTGCTAGATTTCAATATCACTTGGTTTGAGGACATAATATCCTGACACAACAATCACCTGAATTGGAACCTGTACAATGCCAAGTGAATTGGGAACTTGCTTAAGCATCACCTCTACCTTTTCTTCCAGTTTTGGGGGTTTTTTATTCCTTTGCTCCTTCAATGGTTTCTGCAGCTGCTCAAATTTCAGTGACAGTAATAATTCACCTGCTTTCCTCCCCTCAATTTCCTCTCTCAGATCTTGTTTCTTTCTACTGTGGTTATCCAAATTCCCCAATAATTATCTTTCCTTACACTCTGACAAAGCAAGAAGAGTCCTAAAATGATCATTCTCAATCATATGTTTGTCAACTTGCATTCTCAGCTTATCTCCTGTCTCTGTCTCAGAAACAAGTAATGTCTTTAATAGGTCATTCACTGTCAGTTTTATTTTTGGTGAGCCACCTTTTATGTTTCCATCTGCTCTTCCCCTGTTCACTAATTAGGGACAGCACAAAATAATTTCCCAGCTCCTGATTAACAACACCAGCCTGTGGAGCCACAGGAATGACAATTCTCTCGGACACTGTGGAGTTCTAATTCCCGTGTCATCCTGTTTATCCCACCTGTGGCAAGGCAGTGTGACTTTCCTTTTCCCCAGGCATTGTACTTCCTTCTCAAGAGCAGCAGCAGATAATTTATCCAGAATTCCTGAGAAACTGCCTTCTGCACACCTTCCACACACAACACATTCTGTCGGACACTAGGACCCTGCTGTTCCTCTTTGGGAGGTCCACATCCCTGCTGCAATTCCAATCTCCCGATTGCTGCTGCTGTAGCCAATTAGCTCCTGAACTGTCTCCCCCTCACATAAAGAGTTTCCCCTCCCTGATTCCCTTTTCCACTTCTCTGCGTGCTTCATGCTCACCTCAAGTGTTTTTGTAGCTGTATCACAAAGTGTTTCATCACAACTATCAAACCTCCGGTCATGGGAAGCATCATATTTGGGTTGGCAACCAGTGACACAGCTGAGGGTTGTCCCAGAACCGACCATCTGTCATTCATCAACTGCAAACCTGCTGCCTCCTGTGCGCTTTCCATCACATGATCTGTAGCTGGGGTCTCTATCCCAACTGGATCATCCCACTCTAAAGGATCCAAACCCTCTAAGTTAAGGACCACAGTTCTCTCTGGTCACCCACCATTAAAAACACTCCTGTCCCTCTCAGCCCTCTGCCTCAGACAACCTGATTCAATCAATTCCATCACTTTCCAAGCACATTCATTTTCAGATTCCTGTGAGAGTCTGCTATGCTTTCCCTGGAACTTTGCTATCTTGGCCACTATAAAGAGCACAATTTCAGTAACAATTGTCTGGTCCTGACCATCGCTAAAGGTTTTTAAATCCTGACATTCCCCCCATGAGATTTTCTCTCTCTCACACACATTCTGAAGCTCTGCCTGAAGCCTGTGGCTAATATGGCCACATTCAGCAGTGAGGAATGCCTCTGCCTGCAGCCTGCTCTCCTTTCCACAATCATGCTCAGCCCCTCCTCTTGCATGTTGACATACCTGTATTTTTGGGCAGTGGTTAAAGCTGCTTCCAAAAGTGCACCCAAAATATTTCACCTTTCCCCTTTGATAAATTTTGTTCACTTAACACCCCATTTATCTGTTTAAATTCAGCCTCAGGGTTATACCAATTTCCATTTCCCCATTCTCTCCGCTTTAGCAAAACCAGAAGCAGTCAAACACAGACATTTCCTGGACAGTCTTGGCTTTCAGCTGCTCCGATCTCTCCTGGCTGTTAACAGCCACTTCCCAGCACTCTCTACCCAGAAATCACAGGTGGAGTGGTAATATCCCAAAGGCATCCCTTCAACAACAGCATAGCATCTGTGATGGCCCACCCTTAAGGGGAAGGAAGCCCCTAACATTTGTAAATGCCCGTTGGTTGAAAGGCATAGCAAAAGTCAGAGGGTCCACAAACAATTACAAAGTTCTACTAGCAAATTACACACCTGGCATGGAAATTGGTATGGTAGTCCCTGACCTACTACATAAGCACGCTGCAGTGGGTTTTAGATAAAGGGGTAGGGTGAAAGGGAAGAGAGAAATTAAAGAAGGGGGGGATGAATTAAAGTGAGAAAAAGAGAAAAAAAGGAAAAATAAATAGGAATAGAGACAGAGGAAAGGGAAAGGGAAAGGGAAAGGGAAAGGGAAAGAAAAAGAGAGAAAAAGAGAGAGAAAACGACCTTACCAGCCCTGGTTCCAGCGCTGATCCAGATGATGGGATCTTGGTCCTGGTTTCAGAGTCAATGCAGCTGTCCTGGTCTGGTTGATGAGATGTCCAGGGTTCTGAGGATGCTGCCTGGGCCTTTATAGGCAGGTTTCCCCACCCCAAAGATGGGTTTTCCGCTTTCCATGTAAATTAGGTCTCATGCGCACTCCATTCTTTCAGACCTTTCTGGAAATGGGTTGGAGGGTTCTGGGCTTCTTTGGTGGTCTCAATCCCATGCTATAATCCATGCCCTCTTCCTGCCACTCATTCCTGCACTTGCGCTGTGCTGTGCCGTGGTTGTTTGTCACAGAAAAATGCCCTATCTCTGCTTGGCCCCCCTTCTGCAGCCAAAGCATGATCTTTCTCATGGCCGTGTTAATAACAACAATCCTTGGTTATTCCCAACAATTCTTGTCAGTTATTTCCAGCAGACCTTGGTTTCCTCCACAGCCATCTGCTTATCAGTGTTTGAGATACACATATTGCCCCCTTACTCTCAGGGAATTGAGAACTCAAAAAGATCTCACTTTGGACCCTTGTTTAGAGGGTCCCAAAAGAGTGGGCTTTAGCCATGGTACTTTTCTACCCTGGCTACAGCTCAAGTTTCTTTGGAAGTTCAGTAACAGAAATATAATTCCCTTAGGTTGTTATTCAGGCAAGAAAAATAAGTTTCCAAGGCTGTTTGTTAAAAAACAGGTCTCCTTTAGACACCTGTTAGCTCCTGGGAACAGGCAGTGTTTCTGATAAGCTCCAGAGAGGCTTAGTCTAGCTGCAGTTTGTCAAGGCCAAAGTTTAATGAGCACTTCTCAGAGTGCAGCCACGGGAGAGGGAGACAGATGCATCCCCACAGTCCCTCCCACAATCATAGCTTCTCTGAATCCCTATAGAAAATCTATATGGGCACACAAACACTATGGAAAAATGGGTCTAGAAAAACAGCACATTAACACAGCTTGGGATTTTCCTTCCTGTTGCATCCACTGTGTCTGTGTGGCCAGGAACCTAGGTTGTTGGATAAAAACCAGCTTTAAGGTTATGATACTTAATTAAAACAATCTTTAAAAACATTCAATTTATGACTCAGGCATACAGCAACTTTTTATGGTAAATGCTGACAAAAGATAACTTCGGGTTAAGAGCCTGCAAAATCTCCTGATTTCAGTTCACCAAAAAAAAAATTTAACAGTAACATGTTCCAGGACTTATTGCAGAGTTAATTCTTTCCTTTCAAATAACAATGAGGTGGAAAAGACATGGTTTTATAATGTCCTAATTTTTTTAAAACTTCTCTGCTGAATGATAATAAATAATTTCCAGCCTTGTGACACAAAGAAACCTGACACAAGGTCTCAAATCTCATAAGACTGCAGAGCTATCTTCACATGGGAATAGGTGCAGCACAAGTAAAGGTGTTCCTGGAAGAGGTGTAATTGACAACATCAACACAGACACCCAGATGTAGTAGCACACATTTTCAAAATAATTTACATCCTACTGATGCTTTGATGTAAATGTATAATGAAAAAATGACCAGAGACTGGAGACCATTCTTCAACACACTGCAATTCACCCACTGCAGGTTGAAGCATTTCCCCTTCTACCAATAAGTATACTGTAGAAGATGCTTTTCCTGGCACCCATATTGTTTGTTAATATAAGGAAAAAAAACCACACCATCCCCCCCTCCCCCACCAAAAAAGCATCAAAACCTCCAAAACTGCCAAAAATAAGTGCAACAGTATTCCTGAACTTGTGTACTACTGCAGTTTTTATTACAGTTAATGAGTTTCACACAATAAATCAAAGCAATCATGCTGACTTGCATTCTTAATAAAAGGCCATCACATTTTATCAGCTGCTGGATTTGCGAAGGCAAATGTTTGTTGTCACCTAAAATTACTTTAAACATCAATAAAACAAAGTGAAGATGGCGTGGCTACTGTGAATTACTGCGGATCACAGGGAGCACAAATGCTCATATACACCTGGTGTTTTGTCTGCTGCTTTACTTCCCAGATTTGGCTTATAGGCTCTTTATGTTTCATTTTTAAGGACTTCTGTCTAGGGGAGACCAAAGACAAGGGGCATCCTGCTATCAGCTCCAAAGGTTGTTGAATGAAATCTGACTTCAGTCAAGTGCAAGTAATTTGAGAGAAGATTCCATATTGCAAAAGGATAAAATAGTGATGCACTGACTTGAGCTTAACTGTGGAGCATCTGAGGGGAAAGATTTGTTTGGTGTTGAGCAGTGCAAGATTGATTTTCGCTCGCTGCCTTCCAAAGAGCAAATTCAAATTCCTCCTCTTGCAGGACATGCAGGACCATGTCCCCCAAAAGGAGCACAGTTTAATCTCAATAATTGTGCATTTTCCTGACTGCTGAAACAACATGGCTATCATCTGCTGCGCAATGTGAGGAGCAGAGGGGAGGGGAACACTGGTTTTGCTGGACAGAGGGTTTTCAAATTTACTTACTGTTCTTTGGGACAGCACAACCAGTGGGTAGATGGGTTCACCATTTTTCTGTGTTTTTCACAGGTGTGTATCCAGAAGATATTTCAAACTTCAAACTGTCTGTGAGCAAAACCATTTTTTAAAAACTTAAAATGCAGCAAAATCTTCAAGCAGCTTTAGAAGCCTTCTGATGTTCTAACCACAAGTAAAATCAGCAAGCCACAAAACACAAACCCATGATAAATCATGTTTGATTTACTCCAGTACTCTGAAATACAGAAGGTATGCTTAAATGACCTTTCCTAGTCATTTAAGTCCTAGGGAAAACTTTCATTTGTTTCTACTTTTGAGGGAACTAATTTTTGTGAGTAAAAGTTCAGGATTTAACAGAACACAGGCAGATAGCCTGTTTTCCACCACACAAAGAGTTAATGTTAACTAAAATCAAATTTTTCCTTTGAATAATTTTTTCCTAAGTATTTAGAGATGCAAACTTGAGAAGAGAAAGAATAAAGCTATTTTGGACAGTTGTGTGAGGATGAGGAACAAATTTTTCTATTTCTAGCAAGTCATTTTGCATATGTGTAAGCATGAACGTTTACTCACGACAGCAGACTTAGCTACGTTATACAAGTTAGACAGCTGAAAAGTTATTTGAACATTCCTGGGGTTGTTTTTGAAAATGTGTTTATCTTCTCCATCTCTCTCTCTCCCCCTTTCTGGGAGGTGTTCTGGAACTTTTTTTCACTGAGTTTCATTCCACAGGCAAAACTTGCCACCTCCATTATTAAAAGACAAAGTTTCTTGTTCACTTCTTTCACGTCTTTTGAGACAAGATAGGAAGACCCTTCCCCCCTACCCAGACTGTTGGGGTCTCTGCACCTTCCAGGCTGAAGCAATTTCCTGAAGGAGGCATAAGGCTGACAAAATTGCTTTCATATTAATTAAAGGTTGGGGATATTTTGTGCAAATGGAAATAAATAACAAAGGGAGTTGTTTGGTTTGTGCACACAAAACCACTAAAAAAAGGAAATAAAGGAAATCAGCACACCCATACGATATTTGCCAGCACCAGATTTTGTCATTATTTGAGTTAGTGGAATATTGCTTTTATCATGCTGATGGAGTTCAGAGGCAGCTGCCAGGCCTTAATCCAGGTTCATAAATTGTACCACTGTGGCCTCTGAGCACCCAAATGTTACACCCCTAAGATGGCATTTGATTTTTCACTCTCTGCTCTTCCAGTGTAAATTAGAACAGTTTTTCACATCTACCCTTCACCTGGCTAAAGAGCTGTTCAAGATGTAGCACAGAGCATCTCACTGAGTGCAAGGCAGTGCTCACTCCATCCTTTGCTCTCCTGCAGGCACACAGCCTTCACAGCTCTGTCTTAATCTTCCCACATGTTCATTACCATATCCTGAAGGAACTTCTGCCATACCCCAGAATTTTTAAGTGCCTGCTTTGCCACTTCAGGAATAGTTGGAAAGGAACCACGAGGAGCAGGCTCTTCTTTCAAAGATGCCAATATTCAGATGGTGCTCATGATTTTGAGCTGATGTCATTGTTTTCTCCACCATCATTTCCTGTGCACATTCTGCCGCCTGAAATGCCTGCTCAGGTGCCAGGTTTCCCAGCAGTGCAGATCTGCCTTGTTAACACCTTTCACTTCAGGGTGAGAAACTGAAGATTTGAACCAGATGAAGGGAAATTCAGGGCTGTGGTGGTTGACCTTGGCACCCACCAAGGTGCTCCATCTTGGCCCCTACTCAGTGGGGCAGGGTGAATAAAATATGAATAAAAACTCATGGATCTCTGATACTATGGCCATTTAATAAAGCAGGTAGCACATGAAAGCAAAGGAAAACAAAAATATTTATTCTCTACTTCCCATCATCATGTGATAGCCAGCTGCTTTCTGGGAAGCAGGGTCTCAGAACATGTAATGGTTGTTGCAGAATACAAATCTTTTACAAATTAATGTGCTCCCCCAGCTCCTCCTTTCCATTGGCTTTCATTGCTGCACATGAAGTGACACAGCATAGAATATAGCTTAGGTCAGCTTAATCAGATGTCCTGGTGATGTCCCATTGCAACCCCTAGCCTAAGAGCCTCGGGGTGGGTGGATTGAAGATTGTGCTGTTCAAACACAGCCTGGC
The DNA here is from genome assembly GCF_028551555.1 of Melozone crissalis. Taxonomy (NCBI): domain Eukaryota; kingdom Metazoa; phylum Chordata; class Aves; order Passeriformes; family Passerellidae; genus Melozone; species Melozone crissalis. The sequence goes on along the minus strand of NW_026535783.1, from coordinate 10,958,810 downwards.
AGCAGCCAAAGGCAGTTGTGTCACCAGCACCATTCCCCTAGAAAAGCACAGCACCACAAGCATTGCTATGAGGAAATCAACCCCATCCCATCCACCTCTGAGCCTACAGGACCTGCTGACCAGCAGGTTTGGTTTTGTCCATTTGCCCATTAGCAATTACATTATTTTCATTTTCTAGACACCATTGCAGCTGTCACAAAGCAGGACACTCAACACTGGCTTCACTCAAACTCTGTAACTAACCCAGGGCAATGGGCACACAACTGAGTTGCCTTGCTGGTTTTTCACAATTGCCCAGCAGTGTCAGGTGTACCTGGGGTGTGGGGGACCAAAAGGTGCTGAAAAGGGTGGTGAACCACATGGCTAAAACTTCAGTGAAAGAACTTAGGATGTTGGAGCATGGCAACATATATGAGGTCATGCTGTCCTACACAGAGTTTCAAAAGCTCTGTTCTGTCCCTATGAATGTGTTGCCCTAATAAAGGTTCTTTTACCTGGTTTACAAGAGACCAATACACACATGGATTCAAGGAATTTGATTTATTTACAGTCCTGTGCAGAAGGAGGGGCTGCGTGGCAAATCCACAAAGCCTGCAGCCTGCACCTGCACTTTTAATTCATTTTTAGCAAACAAAGGCAGTAATGTTCATTGCAATCAATGACAGCCACCTTAGAAGCTGGAGGATGGGGAATATGTGTTGTAGAGTTGTTTTGGTTCTGCTGTTAACTTGGCAAATGGGATGAGATTTGTTTTATGCTGGTGTTTTTAGGACATTGTATAGAGATCCAGGTATTCAGAAAAAGTGTAAATTTGGAACAGATTTGGTGACATTGTGCATACAGGTGGAGAAGAAAGAAGCAAGAGATTGTATCTTGCACAGAGGATGAATCAAAAAGATACAGATCAAAACAATGAACACATAGGAAATGAGAATTTTAGTCCTGTTGTGGTTGTGGGCTGGACTCAGGGACATATTCAGCCACTGATTCCAGGCACTTTTAAAACAAACAGTGGGGACAGAATGCCTGCCAGTGTTTGCATATGCCCCTTTTGCTACTTCAGATTTGTTGGACTGAAAATGATCTGTTGGTTCATACTGAGGGAATAGTGAAGGAATGTATCAGCTTTGGAAGCTGTTGTACTGACTCATAATCCTAACTGGGGGGAGACATGCAGTCTATATTGAATAGATTTTACTGTGGAAGAGATTGGTGCTAAGGAGGGTGAAAGAAGAGGGATGTGCAGGAGGTGTGGGGTCTGAAGAGCACACACACACACACACACACACACACACACACACACACACACACATACACAGGGCCTAAATCCATGTGCTGTTTATAGGTAGGAAGGATAGTTTAGAAAATGTAAATGCTATGATGCTGGAGAAATTTTTACAAGTACAGGGGGCTTGGAAAAAGAAATGAGGGAATGCCCAGCAGATCCCCTCGTTACAGCAAAACCAGTGAATGGAACAGTAGATTTTTGATTGGCAGCAGAGCCATGCATTCAGAAAAAAACATCTGCAAGGGTTTGCTATGTTACAGCAGTGATTGTTAGGGCAATGGGAAAACAGAGTTTTACAGAAATTTTTATAACTCCTGGAAAGTGAATTATTAGAGATACTAAACTGACTCACAGGTTTCTGTATGCCAGAATGTCCCTTCCCTTTGTTAAGAGAAAATTTATAATGCAAATTAAATGCTCAAATAACTTCTTTTTGAAAAATCTGTACAGCTGCACATCTCACAAGAAAAGCCTTGAAAGACTCAAATCTGTCTGCTAATGAGCCAGATCTCACAGGATCCTGACCATGATATTCTGGATGTGGTATTGAATGTTGCCTAGGTGAATTTAATATCAGTAAAAAAGTTATGGGGGTATGGAATTACCAGTATGGACTGGTAGAGGATTTAAGAGAAATAAACCAAGTAAACATGGACAAATACTTATTTGACTGTTTCAGACTGAAAAGTTGCTTTCTTTTGTACTTCAGTGGATGAGCAGAGAGAAACTCGTGTGTTTGAGGTGGAAAAATCCAAAAAGATAAAGAAAAGTGCAGCTGTGCTGGAGAGTAGCATCACAAAGATTATTAAAAAAACCCACCAAAACAATCAAATAAAACTCAAAACAAGCTCTATTCTGTTTAGTAATATATTTGACACAGATTTGGAACAATGGTAAGCTAGCATTAAATGTGTAATTGTATTGCAGTGTGTGGCTGAAAGAAGATCAATTGGCAGAAACACAGAGATGTTAAAAAATATTTTCAGAAGTTTGGTGGATTGCTTTGTTTTGGGAGCAATGGGTTAAAAGCAGAAGACTATCAAGGAGGATTGTAAATCATTCGAGTGACCTTGCACCTGGGAATAATCCTTGATAACCCAGTGTGAACAACAGCCAGTGATCCTCTGGCGTGGGCTGAGCATAACAATATTTGTGTGTGAGCCTCTGCCCAGAGCTTGCTTTGGGAATCCCTCAGCTAAGTGAGAAGAACAGAAATAAATTTACTCTTTGTGTTTTAGCCATGGGTTTGTGGCTGTCCTGACTGCCTGTGCCAGCTCACATACTGTGAATCAATAAGGTCCCATTAAATAAATGGAAGAAGAAACTCAGATGTTATGACAAGCAGTATCAAAAGACATGCGATGGAAACAAAAATGCAGTTCCATGCAGCTATAATAACAAAGAAAGCCCCTGTGGGAGAGGGTGAAAAGGGGAATAACTTCAAGGGAAATAGGTTTCTCTGATTTGCCTAAAAGTGGAAACTAAAAGTTAATTTATACTTTTTGAGGATGGCCAGAGGAATTCCCTTGCAACACCAGTCAAGCCAGCAAGGTTGTTGAAATTTTACTGGGAGAAATAATTCCTAGATTTGAAATTCCAAAGGGTTTCTCTTCAGACAAAAGGCCTTATTTCACCACAGAGATGCAGGAACTGTCTAAGCTCTTTCAGTTTTAGTGGGATTGGCACACCCCATGGAGACCACAATCTAGTGGAAAGGAAAAATGGATGAATCCTACTATCAGGAAAAACTGCAAAACTGTGTCAAGAAATATGAAGGAGGAAGATGTATTTCCTATTGCTTTAATAATAATTTGAATCATCCCATGTCCTTGGCAGGGGTGAGACCATTTGAAATTCTGAATGACAGATTGTGTCCAGTCAACCCTGTGGCGATGAAAGGTGATCAAATGCATGTGAAAGGTGATCTCTCTTGTGGGTTTGGTCCTCTCTGTACAGGTATCTTAACCAGCAGCCATCTGCAGCTTTCAAACGGGGAGTTGAAAGGCAAGAGTTTATGTGTGAACATGGAAAGATGGAACCTTATTAAAAAAAGTGAAAAACTCCTTATGTAGTCTTATTGAAGGCATATACAGCTGCAAAAGTAGAAGGAATTAATTCCTGGATTCATTACACTCAGGTAAAAAAGGACCCCAATATCTGAACAAGATAAGTGGATTTCACAAAAATGTTAACTACAAGATCTAAAACTACAACTGACTGAAAATCTTAAATGAATTGTACTTGTGCTGAAGGAAGTGTTGGGAGCATTTAGATTGTCCATAGCAACTTATATTACTATTAACAGGCATTTATCAGAGTGAATTTTTTTTTTCTTGCTGAATAGACCTGGAAATTCTAGAATTTATAATACATTGTTGTTTCCTCAAGATAACATGCAGAAATCTGGTCCTACAATTTATCCAATCATCTGGGGGAATGCACAGCTTTAGCAGTGGTAAACATTCAGACACAGGCAATTCTGAAAATGGCCCTCTGAAAGGATGACACTTGTTATGGTTTTACTGAAATTTGGAACTGGTTGACATCCTGGTTCCCTGATCTGAATTTATGCATCAATAAATTTTTATCTCTGTTACTTAAAGACTTGGTGGTGTTTGTTTGCATCTATGCAGTTACCCAGTGTACGTGAATATGTTACTTGGGGATATTGGAATCAGAAGGGTGGCAATAGCCTAAGAAATTCTCAAAGAGAGATCATTGCAAAATGTGGTATATGTAAAAAATTGCTTAAGCAAGGGTACTCTTTATATTTGATCTCAGTGTACTTTCAAGCCTAATCAACAAGAAAAGAGATTTAATCTGTGGATCAGAAAGCAGCCAACAGAGATCTAAGCGATGGCCAGGCCTTGGAAAGGCCTTGGTGACTTCTTGGCTGAATTGCCTTGTTGAGGTACAGGGCCTGACAGGCTTCAGTGACCTCAGACACAGGGCAGGTCAGCAAGGCTTGGGAAGAAGGATGCACCACTGATGGTGGACACAAAGAAAACAGAATTTATGGGCACAAGGACATTTGGACAAATTCTCAAGATAAAGGAACAAACTGACGAAGCCAATGCAGCAACTGTGCTGAATCAGCTCTGGCAGGGTAAAAGGCCATTCCAGCAGGAGCAGACCATGGCCACCCACTCAAGAACCATTGACTGAAAAGAAAATACTGAGCATGCAGATGAATTAGCATGAGAAGTGAAAGGATCATTAACCAACTGCAGATACTACAAAATACTAATTATGAAGAGAACTTGGTAGCTTGTAGTGAATGATCACTAATTACTTTGTTTACTGAAATATATAAATACATTAAGAAGTTGAAATGAAAAGTTGAAATTAAAAGTTCTGGTACTTGTCATGCTGGCTTTGTGAATATTCCACTGAGCTGCCCCTTTGTGCACAGAACTGTAAATAATTACTTCCACTCAGTGCATGGGTCACTCTCTTGAGCACTGGATACAAGAACATGTTTTGAAACAACAAAGGGATGACAATCACGAGTGGAAGTACAAGATTGCCAGTGCTTGCAAATGTGGCTGTCCAGAGATGCAGTGGACAAGCTTCCATGATGCAATAAAAATAATCTCTTTGTACCATCCTTCACCTCCGCTTCCTTACCATCCTTGTTTTGCCTCTCTCGTATGAAGTTGTGAGTGCCACCCAAGGCCACCCCTCACCAATCAAACCAGTTTCTAAAGACCACATGGCCAACGTGGCTGAGGTCTCTCACCCCACATTCTTATGTCCACTGAATTCTGAGCAGTCCAGCCTGCCCCTCAAGAGTTTCTTCATGGGAAGGCAACATTCACTGTGAGGTGGTGAGGTCCTGGCACAGGTTGCCAAGAGAAGCTGTGGCTGCCCCATTCCTGGAAGTGTCCAATGCCAGTTTGGATGGGACTTTGAGCAACCTGGTCTGGTGGAAGGTGTCCCTGCCCATGGCAGAGCATGTTAGATATCTTTACACTCCCTTCCATCCCAAAACATCCTGTGATTCTATATAGTGTCTGTATGGAGAGTAGCAGAAGGAATAAGGAGACAATTGGCATAGGTGTTAACCCCAATTGCTAAAATGGCTCTAAGAATGATGATTCATCTAAGAGTTAATTTATGGAAGTGGTAGGAAAAGCATGAGTGTGAGTGAACCTTCTCAGGTTTAAAATGTTCAGCTGGAGCCCCTCAATGAAAGTTCACCTCGTATGAGCTGCAGGTTTTCCTTCTATAAAAAGACGCTTCTAGAATTGTCTCTCTTTTCCCAGATTACCAAGAAAGTTCATTTTTGTTTGAGTATTGATTATGCCATGTTTAAAAATTGAAGTGACTATCCCAGCTTAAGAAAAATAAACTTGATGTTTTGCCCAAACGAAAAACCTCAGCTCACTGGTCACTGCTTATGGGCCAAACCACACTGTAGATGTCAATAAGAACCCTGAGAATTGTTTCATGAAAGCTTTCCTTTAGCCTGGTGAAAATGAGGGTGGCAAAACACTGGCACAGTTGCCCAGAGAGTCACTGGGAGGCACCATCTCTGGAAACAATCACAATCAGGCTGGATGGGCCTTTGAGCAACACAATCTGGCTGGAGACATCCCTGGTCTTTGTAGGGGTTTTGGACTTTTAATTGTGTCTTTCAACCCAAACTGGTCTATGCAAAGCAGATATGGCAAACCACCCTCCCCACACACTCAGGGTTTACCCCCAGCTGCCAAAGTGATTGCATGAAGATGCTCTGCCTTCCCTTAATGGAAGAATGACTAAAAGGGTGCCTGAGAATGCTCTTAGTGGCCTCCCATAAATCCTCACCAGCAAACCTAAAATTGTGCTGATGGAATGAGTTTGTACACTCTGCTTCCAAGCAATACTCAGGATAAAAGTATTTGACAAAGTAGTTGCCCTGGGGGAGCACTTCATGTTAGAGCTGTGCTTTATCTCAATTGTTTGTTTCTATTTTCATTTTTTTCATCTAGCTGCAGGGGAAACTCTAGTAGCATTGGATCATCTTTTCTGTCCACACAGAAAGCAAACTTTCAAAACAAGCATGTTTGGTTAATTTAAATAGTTACTATGTTTCATTCCAAAATTTATTTTGTATTTGCAATTAAAAAATTGATTGTATTTATTAATAAAAATATTCAATTGCATCAAGGCTTATCTAGTTCACAACAACAGAAATCCATGTATTCCTGCAGAGATATTCAGTTTTAAATAGAAGAGGAAAGCATTTTCCCAGGGAAACGTAAAAATTTTTAGAAGTTTTAGATCTCATTTTCAAATTCTTGAAGCATTCAGAATTTCATTTTATTAACCTCAGCCATTTCAAAATAATTTGAGTTACTACTGCCTCTGCAGCCCCAATCTTCCTCAGCTAGGGATTCTGTGGAAAATAAGAAAATTTCACCTTGATTTCACAGCCTTCCCCCTCTTTTTCTCATAATTTTTGCCTTTCATTCCTGGATTTTCTCTTTGCCATAGTCTGAGAAACTCTTACAGTAAATATCCTTCTGCCCAATTCTGCCACTGAAGATGATTGTGCCTGAATCCCTGGGGACTTTCTGTGAAGCTTTCCATTGCTGCTTCTCAGGGACCAGGAAACTCTTGGTGGCATAAATCATCTGCATTTTACAGATTCCCAGACATCAGGGATGCAATTTCCAGGAGACAGGAGGGTGGGAGGTCTTCCTTCATTTTTCAAAACCTTGCAGTAGAATATAGTTATTAATGGGTTTCCTTTCCCTTTCATATTGGAAGAAGCCTTTAAAGGGAGCATGTTTTGCATTCAGATTAGCACAAGATCTGTCATTAACTGATATAGGGAGAGACTGCTTTTTTCAATACATCTGCTGTGGCTATTATTTTTAATTACACTCCCGCTGCTGTAAATTGGTTGTGATTTGTAACCACAATATTTTAAAACAGAAGGTGAAATATGGGATATAGAGAGGTGCTAGAAAACACTAAGACATTGGTACCAACAGGAAATAAAAGATTCACCTTAAACAACAGATTTGGTATTATAAAGGTAAAACAAACAGTATGTGAAAACATCACCAAATGCAGACTAAATTAGAAACTAAATTATGTATGATGTGTGAGCAGGCAAGATGGGGTACCTCCTGGATTTCACTTCCCTGAGAATCTGAACTTAGTGCCTGGTGAGTGGAAATGGTGCTAAAATACCATTTATACCACTACCCATTCCCTTTTATTTCTGCCTAATTTGGAAGCAATCTGAAACTGGATCAGTTCAATATCTTTACCACTGGACACACCTAGGAAATAATTCAATAAAAAGCACATGGTATGATTTCAGGGATGCACTTTCTGGATGATCTTTCTGGATTTTATGAGATCCAAATGACTGATTCATCCAAGAGAGGATTCAGGATCACAAAACAACAACAGATTTTTCAGTCTTATCAGGGAAAGATTTTAAAACTGTATATTTAGCCACACCTGCTAGCAATGACTTCTGATATACCATACCTGCATACAGTCTTATTTTCAGAATCACTCTGTTCAACTGGGAAAAGTCCAGCATTCCAGGACTCTGTTCTTCTTAATTAAATTTCACATTATTCTGTCTTCTAGGAAAAAATATACCATTTTATCATGGCCAGACCTAAAAGATTTTTTTTGACAAAAAGAGATTTTGACAGCAGACCACACACAGCCATTTTGCATGGAAACCTCCCCATCAAACCTCTGATGCTGCATCCCTCTTAATGAAGATTAGACCAGATGGACTTCTTATGTCCAGACTGGGTGAAATGAAGCACAGATCTGAATTTAGCAACCAATCTGAATTTAGCAACACTTCTTTGCTCTAACTTACATAAGCTTAGGCCTGTTTCTTTGTTTCAACTTTTTTTTCCTTTATCACTTGTTCTTCAAGTAGTTGAATAGATACATTTTTAAAAAGCCTTCAGGGAAAAGTACAAATATGTATGCTGATTTACGTGATTCAGATGGGTATTGTCTTCTTAAATCAACTTTATGCTCACCAGGAATACATCACACTTCTCTTGACCATGCTGTGCAAACTCTAATGGTGATAAACATCTAGCCAGTTTTTCTATTTTCTTTTTTTTTTTTTTTGCTTCAGTCAATGGTTATTGAATCTGGTCAGTGACTGCCAGTACCACCAGGCATTTATTATAGTTTACTCTGTAAATACAGATGAGCAATGAACCACAACACTGGATTCAATCACACCATAACACAGGAAAAGTCTAAATTTGATTCAAGCTTTGCCACATGAGTCCACATGAGCAGCAATAAATATATGTGATCTATCATGTCTGGCAAGGGAATTAAACAATATTTCTACATGCAAAGTTCTGTGTCTCTGAGCTGAGGCCTAAAGAGAGCTCACCAGAGGTTTTCTTTTCTTGTGGAAAAAGCCAAACCAACGCAAAACCATGAAAAAAATGAAAAAAGCACCTTCCTTGTCACAGAATGGGCGTGTTTGGGTAGGAACACTGGAGCCATCTATTCCTGCTCCAGCACAGTGCATTGCTTGGAGTTGTGCTAGGATGGCACTTAGATCTTGTTTGCATTCACAGAAGTGAGGAGCACACACTGCAGAGGCTGAGAGAGGTGCCACAAGTTCATTGTCCGGGTTACAAGGGATACAAGGTCCCAGATCTCTTTCTCTGACATGTACAATCACAAAATTATAGCAACATGGAATGGTTTGGGCCAAAAGGGACCTTAAAGACCACCTAAGTGCAAGCTCCCTGCCATGGGACACCTCCCACTAGAGAAGGTTGCTCAAGGCCTCATCCAGACTGACGCTGAATGGTGTTTGAGAGCAGGCACGTCAGAGTTTTAATGAGTTCTGTCTGTCTTGCCAGCCTGTCCTGTTTGTCAGTGCCCTCAGAGGCCGTGGCTGCCCTGCGTGTGGCACTGGTGGTGTCGGGGGTGACAGCACATGGATAAATGTCCCAGACACCTCCTGGCCCAGCTTCCCTTTTCTCCACAGAGCTTCCCTGTTGAAATGCTGCCAGTCCAGGCCACGGGTGGTCCATGCAGCTGGAGGATTGGCAGGGAGGATGGAGCTCTGGCCGTGAGGCCGTGACTGCCAGCAGCAGCCTCCAGGCCCAGCCGCTTTCCATCTGCCAGGGGCAGCCTCGGTGGCAGGAACTGCAACAGCAATTCCCGGGGAAGCAACCCAGGGCCCCCGATGGAACATATGGAAACTGCATTAAAACAAGGAATGGAGGGAGTCAAGCTGGGGCTCTACAGAGCACTGAGCTGAATGTCCCCCACCCATTTGTCCTCTGCTGCGTCTAGATTCCCTCTCTGGCCCAGGCCTGCATGTTTGAGTTTACCTCACTCTGTTGAGAACCTGCCTATTTTCCTGGGGCAGTTTCATTTGCTGTTAATACAATTCTCCAGCCTATTTGATTTTATTGTTTTTTGGTTTTTTTTTTTTTTTTTTAATACTTGCTTGGCTGGGCACTGCTGCATTCAGCAGTCATAGGTCTAGCAGACTTAAGACAGTGCCTTAAGTCTGTATTTTTGTAGTCTGTATTGTATTTTGTAAGTCTGTATTTTGTATTTTTCCTGGTAGCTGAGGAGAAGGGAAGGGGGACCAGAGCTGCAGCAGCAGCAGCTGTAGAAGGGGATCACAAAGGATCTTCACCGACTCCCAGGCACTGAGTGAGATCACCAATACTCAGTACCAGTTACTAAATGCCTGTAGTACACCTTCAATGAATATAGCTACAGAGAGGGTAAAAATAAGAAGGGGAGGTTTATTGGAGTGATTTTCCATCCCTTTCAGAATTTAAAGCATCAGATACCCGTGAGCATGATGGTACAAGAAAAGTCTTTGGGAAAGAACAGTGCTACATGCAGGTTTCTCAGTCTGAGCTGGGCTATACGTGCATTTCTCTTTAGGACACATTCCCAAGATTTATCATGATGCTCCAGAGCTATAATAAAGGGATAAAAGAAAAAAAAACCCAAACCCAATACAAAAAACCCCGCAACACTTTCCCCCCAAAATAACCAGAAAAAACACCTTTTTTAAAATCTGAAGAAATGATAAAAACAATTTAAACTATGATTCAACAGTTTGTCTGTTTAGCATAGCCATGACAAATTTTTGCACAACATGATAATTTTTGCACAAAAGCATGTATTTTAATTTAGTTCTCAAGTAGTCACCCACTGTATATTGCAGTCCAGCAGACATTCTAAAAAAGTCCAAGCCAAATATGAAACTTACAAGGGAAGGGAAGGGAAGGGAAGGGAAGGGAAGGGAAGGGAAGGGAAGGGAAGGGAAGGGAACCTTTTCAAGTTACTTTGGATTCTGCAATAAAACAAATAAAAATTTGTCTGTCAGTGAAACTGCAGTTGAACACTGAGAGCTTATCAAGTTAAAGATCAAATGGCAGAAATTAATTTAGAATATAAGAGCTTCTTAGAAACCTCATGAATTATTAGAACCTTATGGATTCTTGTGAAACTCTTATTTTTTACTTATATTTAACTTGACTGATACTGTTTGTTAAAATCAAACTACAGAATTTAGTATTTCAAAATGTTGTGTTTCTCCTTTTAACACAACTCTTCTTGAAACTTTCGTTTTTCAGGAAAGAGCATGAGGAAGTGTTCCCAATATTTCCAGTGGCTGAATAACATACAGCATGGGATGTTACTCAGAGATTCTTGTGTTACAACATTTAAAAATTTATTTTACATCTGTAGATGGTGTGTTACATATGCATCCATATCTTGGAGGCTATTTCACAATATATTGCTGTGAATAAGCAACACCAGGAGAAACTCAGAGAAAGAAACTTCTGGGTTTAGGCTTTATCACTCAAACCAGGGCCAGTGGGGCTGCACTCCTGCCAGGGCCCTCCATGATGCCTCTCTGTGCTCATTTCCCATAAAAAAGGAGGTCAGGGTGGGAGCAGAGCCAGCAGACAAATGGTCCAAAGGCTGATGCTCACAAGCAGCACCAACAGGCTCCTCTGTCCAGAGTGGGTTGGGCTGCACAGAGGGGACTCCAGCAGTGACCTCCTGGATGACAGCAGCCACACAGCCCACACCAGCCAGGGCCACCATGAACATCATTAGACCCTTCCTGGAGTGCTGTATCCTGCTCTGGAACTCCCAGAATTAGAAGCACATGGGCCTGTTGGGGTGGGCCCAGAGGCCATAGAGATGATCCCAGGCTGGAGCATCCCTGCTGTGGAGACAGGCTGAAAGAACTGGGGTTGTTCAGCCTGGAGAAGTGAAGGCTCCAGGGAGAGCTCACTGCCCTTTCCAGCACCCAGAGGGATTCCCAGTGAGCTGGAGAGGGACTTTTGAGAAGGGAATGTAGGGACAGAACAAGGGGCAGTGGCTTGAAAGTGAGACCAGCTTTAAATTAGATTTAAGGAAGAAATCCTTCTGTGTGAAGGTGGTGAGACATTGCCCAGAGAGGCTGTGGAATCCCCATCCCTGGAAGTGTTCCAGGCCAGGTTGAATGGGACTCTGAGCTACTGTATTTGCAGGGTACCCTGACAAAGGAAGGAACAATGACTCTGACTCCATGTTCTCAGAAGGCTAATTTATTATTTTTGGATACTACATTATATTAAAGAATACTAAACTAAAATACTTAAGAATACAGAAAGGGTACTTACAGAAGGCTAAAAAGATAATAATGAAAATTTGTGACTCTCTCTCCAGAGCCCCAACACAGCTTGACCCTGATTGGCCAATCAATCAAAATAATTCCCAGCAGAAACCAATGAGACAATCACCTGTTGGATAAATAATCTCCAAACACATTCCACATGTAAGCATAACACAAGAGAAGCAAATGAGATAAGAATTTGTTTTCCTTTCTTTCTGAGGCTTCTCATCTTCCCAGGAAAAAATCCTGGGCAAAGGGATTTTTCAGAAAATGTCAATGCCACACTGAGCATCCTGGACTAGCAGAAGATGCACCTGCCCCCAGCAGGTGTTTTGGAATGTGATGGCTTTTTCAAAGGTCCCTTTTAACACAAGCCATCCTGTGATGCTGCGATTCTGCGATTTGTCCCAGCGATAAATAATACAGAGAGCACAAGGCATTCTAAATATAGCGACGGCACAGCCACTAAATTGCAGTGCTCAGAGAGGAGCAGCTGAGACGTGTGTATGAGCAAGGCCGGGCCCCAGAGATGCTCTTGGCAATGGAAACAGTTGCCATGGAGACAACAAAGGGAGGCCGACCAAAGGAATTGCCAGCCAGCGTCACTCCAAGGGTGCCTAGTGCTGAATAAAGCACAGTGCTGAATAATGCACGGTGCTCGTCCCAGGGAGAGCTGAGCAGGAACCTCCTGGTTTGCTCTGCTGCGGTTGCTGCCCCAGTGCTTTTTTATAGGCACTTGCAATTAGCAACACCAGCCAAACAAACAAACAAACAAACAAAAAATTAAAAGGGAGTTGCAGAAATAAATGGAGTTAACACCCTAAAATTGAATGGCTCCCCATGCCTGTAGTGGAAGAAGGATTTCTGCTGATGCTGTTTCTTAGCATTTAACTCACAGAAAACTATCTTGGCATGAGCAAAGGAGAGAAGGAAAATCAATAATCCTTGATCATTGGGAAGCTAAAACCATTAGGAGCACATGGAAGATCGGAGTTCTCATTAAGGCAGGTGCTGCTCCTCCCTGCACATCTGCTTCTCTGCTTTTTCAGTTTCAAGGTCACATGCAGTGAGAGGCAGCACAGCACTGTTGAACCAGTCCTGGGTTTTTACCTGGGCCAAAATCAGTCATTAATGTAAAACACAAAAATGAAATCCCGTGTTACAAAATAAAAGGGAAAAAAAAAGTATCACAGAAACCTCCCATATACAGGAAAGACAATAGTTTTACGTTACACATAAAAATAAGAAGTTCACATTCACATCAATTCTGCAGTAGGTTGTTGCCATCCTTCCAAAAAAAAAAAAAAAAGGCTTTTAAAATTTTACTCAATAACTTTTAAACTTTTCTGCCCAGCATTATTACTAGCTTAGGATGCCTGGAACAAAGAAGTCATATCCCTGTTTTTAGGATGTTGTCATAGATGGGAGGACTTTGAGGATGTCTTTTTCCTTTACTTGGAGTAAAGACAGTTCAAAAAGAGAAGCTGCTGCTTTCACAGAGAAAATAAGGAGATTTTTCTGCTGAACAGCAAATATTAATTCAGTATAAATTTGTGTTGTATTATCTGTAGCACAGCTTTAAATAAAAGGTGTTCACAGAGCTTTTCATAGGAAAGTGCAAGCGCCTACAAGGTTTTGAAATACCCTGTTAACTAAACACATGACACAAAATGTGTACTCTATTTTAAAAATCCATATACAGTAAAGTAACTCATACATAACTTAAGGCAGAAAATTAAAACAACAATATATCAGTGCTTGACTTGCCTGTATTCCTTTGAGAATAATCTATAACTCAACAACAAATATTTTTAGGATATGTACTACTGTAGCAAAAGCACTAAAGTAGCAAAACACTTTTGAAGAGGGAACTTTCAGGCCATTCTTTTTGGTATTAAGTCACTTGTTGCTTGCAAAAATACCAAAGTAAGCACTTTGGTTGGGCTTACACGGGTATAACCTCTAGCTTGGAAACTGGATGCTGGGCAATTAGAATTGCTTCACAGCCCTTTGCTTTGCTGACATCAACCCCTTCCCTTGGGAGAGACAGAAAATTAAATTAATACTTCTGAAGAGTTGTGGAGCTCCTGTGAAGATAAGCTATAATGCCATAAATGTGCAATATAATTAATATAAACACAATAGGATTTTTATTCACCTAAAGGCTGAAATTATACAGCAGTAATTAAAGAAATATATTGTTCCTAGAAAATAAGTTGATAGTCATTCATAATTCATACATTCCCTAAACTGTCTCTTAATAGGACTAGGTGGTTCTAGAAAATACACAGCAAGATTTTTTTTTTTTAAATGGTCTTTTTTATTTTTTATGGAATTTAAGTTTTAATTATCCTCTTGTGGCTTTCAAGTTTGGGGGGGGGGGGGAACAACAAACCTCAAACTAGGTCACTCCTCTAGATGCCCTGTGGTTGCTATGGGTGGAGCCAGGCCGGCACCCACAGAGCCACTTCCATGGAGGGTGCAAACCCATGGGACAAAGTAAAGCCCATTTCATAAGAATGAAATTTATTTTTGGGTTTTTTTAAGTGACACAACCACCTGTCCTTAGCAGATAAATGCCTGGTCAATCTCTGGGCAATGGCAGCTGTGGCAAGAGCAGCCCTCTGGTCTTACCCATGACCCTGGTGTTGTATGATCTGGAATATCCATTGGCAAGAGGCTTAAGCTTATTTGCTTAAAAATTTTTGTTTTCCCAACCACCATTTTAAATAATAATTGCGCCTACAAATGTGCCTTCCTCCTATTCTAAAGACTGTTAACAAATACCATGTGTGGAAATCCAAATGTTTCTGTAGAGAACTAAAATGCTGAAGGCTAGAAATACTTTTTGTTTAGTGTTTCATTCCCACTACTAAAATCTGAATTCTCACTATTGAAATCTGCATTTTGAATGCAAAACAGTGTAGTGAAGGTTAAAATGACAATTTGATACACAGCTACTGAAGGCAGCATATGCCTAAAATTATTCTGAAAACTGGCATCAAAGGAAAGCACGTGTGTGAGGGGGATGGTGGTGTTGCATAGCATCACAAGGCTGCTTAAACAGCTACTTCTAATGGCAATAATCAATCCCAGTGCAGATGAATCAAGTCAGAATCTTCAGATACTGTATTACAAGATATTTAAGCTTTTCAGGGTTTGCACTAAGATGTCTCCTAAATTCCTTTTCAGCTTTTTCCTGAAATTTTCTGGTTCTAGCAGGAAACAAGTGTTTATTAAAATTTTCAGAGTTTTGCCACTTTCAAAGCTGCCTTCTTCATTTTGCAGTCTTGTGATAATCACCTGCCTTCACTCAATTCAGCAGAATGTTTTCAGACAGCTTCAGGTGTCTTCCTGACACCTTCACCTATTCAGTGAACTTCAGTCACTGAATACATATGGAATTTTATCTTTTGTGCTCATCTCAAAACTTCACTTACAAATCATCTGTATTTTGTTTTTTATAATCTTCAGCAATCTGGTTTTAATGTCAGTAAATACCTGTCAAGTGTAACACAGAAACAGTTCAACATTCCTTACTAAAATGCTGGGGAGAGGATAATTTATTTGTATATGAAATTCCTTAAGACAAGTGGCTTAGTAGGTTGGAAAGACATTTTGAAAAAAGCTCAAGTCTTTCTAAAAAAATGAGTGTACTATTTCAAATACAGAAAATTTTAGTTGTGATTTATTTATCTATTTAAGCCATAATTAAATGTACTTGTAAAACAAGGCAAATATTTTACAATCATGCTAATTTAGACTGATGAATTTTCATTGAGAATAAATTTATTCTTAGCTAATTCTCCAACATCCATTCCACTTTCAGAACAACTCAACCCGATATGTAAAAAAACCACAGTTCCTGTTCTTGTTATGTTAGTCTTTGCTGTGACTCCATATGATGTCTCTGTGGATAAACTGTTAAAACAGATTTTCCCACCTAAATCCAAATGAACCATCAGTTTCCTAATACTCTTCTTATTTATTTCCAAAGGAAATATTATATTCTTGAACAGAAAAAGTTTGAGAGAAATGGCTCATGCTCTTCCAACAAGCACACAGAATGATCACAGGGCATAAACAAAAACAAATTTAAACCCATTTTATCCTCTTTTGAGTATTAAGTATTCAATATACATTTCATCCCACTATTAAAATACTCCTCCAAAACTCAAAGAAATTCAAGCAAAAAAGAGATGATTACTGAGAAATTCAGTACAGCTGTGACAGAATTGTCAATTTGACTCATTTGACTCATAAATGAATCATTTACCTATAGGGACATATTTGGGCTATATTTTCTTATGGTGAATATATGTCATGCAAAGAAATGTCAGCCACTGGTATCAATCCACTCTCCACAGTGGACAATTAGAGCAAGTTCACAAATGCCACCTATTATAATTTCTGTAACTGATATTGAAATGCTATGAAGATCTAGGTAGACTTTAAAATTTAAGTGAGGGAGATTTGAACACCTATTCTACAACACATTCTGGAGGAGTCAGGTCCCCTCATTCTTGCTCTGCGGCAAGCAGGAAAGTGTCAAGGATCACCTTGGCTCAAAACCAGCAAAGATCTGTGAGACTGATATTGCTATTTGTCTTATGGAAGAGAATATACAGCCTTCACTTCCAAGGTTAGCAAATCTGAGATGGAGCACTAGTTACACTTATTATTTTAGAAGAAAGGAAGGAATGAAATGTCACTACTCTCAGAAAAAAAAATCTTCAGTTATATCTGCTTGTGACAGTTCTGCCCACAAAGTGTGGGAGTATCTGACAGAAAATCAGCTTCCAAGATTCAAGTGATACGTCCTCATCAACAGCTTTGCCAAGAAAGTGGTAACCCTTTATGTTTGTTTTTCCACTGTACCCATTAGTCTTTGTAGCTTTTGGCAGTATTGGCAGCTGGCAAAGTTTAAGAGGCAACCCAATTAATTCATTTGGCAACACAGATCTTGTACTTACACTGGGCATCTGCAAGTGTTCAGACTGCCTGAAGCAATGTGAAAGAACAGGATAAAAAAAATCTGCCGACAGAAACACTGGCAAAGGCAGCACACAACTTTACTAGCTCAGCCTTAAAATAGCTCTTCAGAGCAGAAAACAATTACCAACAGGAGTTGACAAACTTTTGGAAGTAAAACTCTGCATGAAAAATTAAGTGCAGTTATAATCCATGACATTTATCCATCAGTCAAAAAGCTGTCCCAAACCTTCTTTATGACAAGGTACTTATTTTAAGATCTCTTCTTTGGTGATACTATGTGCTAGACTCCATGTAGGCTCATAGCAAGACAATTTCAGGCTTCTAGGAGCTATTTTGTTCTTGAAGCTGTTGAGGTTCTTCCTCAAATTTGGGAAGAAGAGTTTGAGTGAGAGTAGGAAAACCACATTTGAGCAGAGTTGCAAACAAAATAGATCTGTGGAGATAGTTCAGGTTTGGGTATATAGGAATGGTCCCATGGCCCAGGAGTGGAAGTGCTGCCTTTCAGCAGCAAAAGAAAAAAGGGTTCTTTTGGATTTTTTTCCCTAATTCCACCTACCACATATTTGCTTAAGTTGCAAGGGTAAGGACTTTGGCTTTTTGTTTTCATTTCAAATGTTAGAGGAGTGGTTTTATAAGGGTTCTTTATTTCTTTCCTTTTTTAAAATTTTTTTTCACCTGAGTACTCCTTGTGCCAGGATGTTGTCTCTTGTTATGAAATTCAGCTCATTACACTGATTGCCATATATGTTAAAAAGATTTTTTTTTTTCCATTGAGTCATCCTCACAAATTAGTTACATGGCATAGCACATTCATCTAAAACCTCTTGTTCCCACAATGAAAAAGATCTGTATTTACAGTCAAGAGACAAAGGGGTTTTTTTAGTAAATTCATGATTTTCAAATGACCAATTATGAGCTTAAATGAGTTTTTCTTCCAGTTAAATCTACTTATAAAACTGTCAGTTTACAATATTTAATCTGAAAGACAAATCATAAGCCACAAGCAGATCTTCAAAGTAACCACCAGGATTATGTACTTTAACTAGCCCTGTCTTGACATTTCATTAAAAAAAAAAACAAAAGAAAAAAAAGGTAAATTAAAAAAATAGTAGTGATTACTAATTTAAAGGAAATAATAAAATATTTTAAATGCCAGGGCAGCAAGGAGATTCCTTAGATCAAGTGGGTGAATTAACAAACAGATTAAAAAAAAACCTCACAGGTCAAAAAGGTAGCATGGTTTTGTTTCTGGAAAGGGAAAGCAGGAAAGTTTATTCATTGGGAGGGGAAAAAGTAAATGATCAGTATTCTTACACTGAGAGACCCTTGGTGTCTTCTGGAATTTAAGTCTGCCATGTACCTGGGGCAGGAAGCTGACACCAAGCCACTGCATCCTTAACTTGTGCTGGAACTTGTCACCCAGGTGTTTAGCCAAAAAACAAAACAAAACTTTGTCTTCTTCACCAAAGTGCCTCCTGCAGGACAGAAACTTCCCCTCTGCTGCCGAATGACGGTGATCAGGTATGTATGAACTCTGGTGTGGGTTTTGTGAGCTCTGGGTATGCTCTCCAGCTAAACCAGACTAAAGACTGGACAGTGCCAGCAGAACCTCATTACACAGAATCAGCTGAGTTGATGGGGACACGCAAAGATCATCAAGTCCAGCTCCTGACCCTGCACAGGACCATCCCAAAAAGCCACACCCTGTGACCCAGAGTATGGTCCAAATACCTCCACTGAGAAAAATCAGACAGTCCGTTTCCTTCAATATCTCTTGAGACAGCTGTAGACATTTGTCGCAGACATCTTTTATGGAAAATCCTTTCCTTAGGACTTTTCCTCCTGAGAAGCTAAGAGGCCTCAGGAACAAAATGTAAGCAATGGTTATCTGCTGCTGTGAGATGCAACAAGTGCACCTGTGATTGGCCCATGTTGGATGTTCGTAATTAATGGCCAATCCCAGTCAGCTGGCTCGGACAGAGAGCCGAGCCATAAACCTTTGCTATCATTCTTTGCTAGCCTTCTGATGAAACTTTTTCTTCTATTCTTTTAGTATAGTTTTAATGTAATATATATCATATAATAACAAATCAAGCCTTCTGAAACGTGGAGTCAGATCCTTTTCTCTTCCCCAATCTGAAAACCCCTGTGAACAACATCACAGACATTCTTCATGGCAGCCTGGGTTACACAACAGAGAGATGGATCTATTGGAGAAGGACCTGTCATGAGAAGACAAAAGGGAATAGTTTTATGGAGGAGGGTCACTATAGATTAGGTAAGAAGAAGTTTTTTACAATGAGGGCAGTAAAACACTGGCACAGGTTGCCCAGAGAGTTGGTGGCTGCCCCATACATGGAGGCAAACAAGGCTAGGTTCGATGGGGCTCTGGGCAACCTGATCTCACTGAGAGTGTCTCTGCTCATTGGGGAGGGAAGGATAGATGACCACTAAAAGTCCCTTCCAACCACAGCTATTTCTATGATAATATAAATCCTCACATCCATGTATCTATTTGGAGTCCAAGCTAGAGAAGCTCTTTGCAGGTCAGGATTCAGGTACAAAACCAAATCAAAGTGTCTCACAAATAAGGGATTCATTATTTGCCCTTTATATCAGAACTTCTGGAGTGTGATTGATTCATCCTCACAGGTTGTAACATTTGGCTCCAGCAACCTTGAAGGGTGAGCATCAGTGATACACCAGTTTCCCTGTATTAGCACAGGTACCCATCTCCAGCTGGCAGACACAACATTCATGGGATCATTTTGTAATCCTGCTTGAAGTTGATGTTTTGAAGCCCTCGGCTGAGGTGCCTTGGTGGCACAGAACACAGAAGCCAAAACTCCCAGTACTGTCACTTTCCCCCTGTTACTGAATGTTGAGCTTCCTTTCAAATCCCAGAACTCAATGATTTTGAGCAAAATAACTTTTTTTCTGTGGAGAGAAAGACAAGAGCATGTCAGAGCTGCCTGCAGTGGGGAAGGGATGAGCCTGTCAGCGTACACTGGAAAGTCCTCAATCAGCCACAATCTGGTAAAAGTGGGAGTGATGGCTAAAGAGGGTAGGAATCTGGGGATGTAGTGATGGATTTGGAGGCAGGATAGAACATTCAATTATGCCCTTGTGAACTCACTGGCTTTGGTAAAGAGGCTGGAGAGGCAGTGATGGGAATCTGGAGTTTTACTGAGGGCTAGACTACAGCAGCATGAAGAAAAAGCTCTGTGGTGGCACTGGCACATCATTGGGGAAGGAAAAATTCAGGAGAGAACAGGAAACTGGTATCTTTGGAGTGAGTTAATGGCCTTATAACTTAGATGGTCTGTGTCTCTGGGCAGATTTGTTCCGTCTTTTCATGCAGAGATGCACTGACACATCTGAAACAAGGAAATATTTTATGCATCTGGAAGTGTCATATCACATCAAGCTGTGCATAGCAGAGCAGTTCATCTGGCAAAGGCACAGAAAACGTGTCCTTGTCCTAATGCACATAAAAGAAGGGGAAGAGCATCCTAATTTGAAGAGCTGAACAATGAGATAGTAGACTGCAATTGGGGGCTGGAAATTAAATATTTGAGGAAAGAGATTCCCTTCCAGCTTTCATTGATATAACAGACCTGAGACAAAGACAAACACATTTTGGCTTGTCATTTTTATGCCTCCAGATTTTGCTCTTCATTCTGTATTTACAGAGCTGTAGAAGTTTTCTGGCCAATACTTATTCCAAATTAAGTGTGTGTGTCCTCTTGAAAACTAGACCAAACTGGGAGAGGAGAGGGGCTGCTTTGTCTCAAATCTGTGTAGGATTTCAGTCACAGATCCTGATCACAAAGGTTTTTTGCTGTTCCTAATGGAAATTAATAAAATACAAAGCCTTTCTTATTTCAAAGCAGACAGAAGGAAGCTTTGCGGTTTGGTTTATTGGAAAGCATCAAGTAAATGAGGAGATGAGGAAAGAATTGTTATATTTCAGTGATGGACATTTTCCCACTGTCACATTTCAGAACGAAAAATTTTGAACCTTCCCCCTGTCTTTTGGGTGCTAACAAACATCTCAGTGACTTGACACTGTGAAGGGCTGCTTTTATGCAAAGGCTTCTACCCTGGAAAGATCAATTTTGTCACCACCAGCTGAGAAGGAAGCTATTTTGACATCAGGAGAGAATCTGAGTTTTGATTAAACAATTCTAAAGTGAAATCCTCCCTGGAGAAATGACACCCAGGAAAATCAAGAAGAAGCTGAGAACAATTTAAAAACAGTTTAGTGGGATGGTTGTCACCAATGACAGATTTATTACGGAGCAACCAAGCGCAAGAAATAACAGAGGAAAGCTGAAGTTTGCATGTATTGCAAGAGTTTTTCACTTCTCTCTCTTCCACTTTACCCCATACTACCATATGTGGAATGAAAAGACATTTTCAATCTCTTTTCAAAGTGCCTCATCTGGTGCTTTTAGCTCAGTTCTAGCTGTTAAAGAATATGGATAGCCCCATAAATGTGCAAATGGACAATTAATGCTGTCACTTCTGCTGAGCAAACAGCTAAATTGTGCTTTATCACTTATTTCATACAACATCTCTCAAAATGTGCATATGTGGGGCAAAGTTAATAAGAATTTAGGAAGAGGAGAAAAACAGAAATTGGTGAGAATAATAATCTGGACACAAACCCAACTATTTAATAAAAGTTGAAAGCATTTGAAAATAAATCTCTTCCAAGGGATGGGGAGGGGGGGAGGGGGAAGCCATTGGTCAGGGCATAAAAAGTTGAAACAAATATCAGTAGGGCAGTAAAGCAACAAGAAAGTTAAAAACGGAATAAAAGTTATCAACTTGTATGTTGATAAATTTAGCAATGGTTGATAACATGGAAATCTAGCAGTGAGTTCTCTTCGAATTTTTGAGGAGTTACAAAACACTGCAAATTTTGATTATGTGTCACGGAGGCTGATTTTTTTCCCTCTCAGTGATCAAAATGCTAGGCTATTTCTTTCAGACACAGAAAAAAATACTGTCTGGTCAAAATCTTGTTGTTCAGAGTAAGTTCAGTAGCTATCACTGGAAGAGTGAAGAAAGGCAATTCAGCAGAGATTGAGCAGGTGCTTGTCATAATTTGGTGGGCACTGAACCAGGCTGTGGTGGTCGAGGTCAAAAGCATTTTCCTGCACAAACTTACAGTCAGACACCACTGAGTGCAGAAGCTGCAGGGTCTCAGCTCTCCCACAGCTTGCTGAACACAGGGCTGGACACTGAGGACAACCTGACACAAAGGGAGACACCATCCTTAAAAATGCTGTTGTGTTTCTGTGCAGAAACTGACAGGAAACCTCAGAAGAGAAACACCCAGAAGCAAAATGCCTTTGTCAGAAAATAAAAGATAAACCAGTCCATGGCTGCCCAGGGTTGGCCCCTCTTCTTGGCCAGAGTGTTTACACAGCAAGGGCATTCTCAGGCACAAAAAGAGACATTTTTAAATGGTGCTGCACTATGTTTGAGAGTGCTTCAGTGAGGCTAAAAATCAGAAATTCTGTCTGTGCAAGGTTTGTCCCAGGGCTGACACATGGCATGGGAGATGGGTGAATCAGATGAAATAGTGACAAAGGAAGGAGGCACCCAGGGTGTTTGCTTTGTCCCTCAATATCTTTGTTTGGTTTGCTGTGAGGTACAGTCTGAGCTCTTTCCATTGTGATTGTGGCAGCCTTTGCCCTGTGTTTGCAGTTTTTTCTTATTCAAAGTGCAGCAAATGAATCTTGTGAAGCCTTTGATGTTCCCTCTGTACTTTAAATAGCTATCAGTTAATCTGTGATACACACACGGGATGCTTTGTTATGCATACTGAATTCAGAGGGGAGATGATTCCGGGGGTTGCCACTAAAAACCAGCTTGAAATCATAAGATTTTTCTCTACAAAACACACCAGAGCAGGGTGTAGAAGAATTATAGTTTTTTCTCAGTCATCATTTTACTTTCCTAGTTCCACAAAAATCTTGACTGAAGTAATTTAAAATATAAATGCTTGAGAGTATTTGCTTAAGATAAGAAGAAAAAATTCAGGTTAGTTTGTTAGCTTAGTACACTACCTATTTTTATTTTCCATGGTATGCTAATGAACTTGTTCACTGGCAAGAGTTTGCAAGAAAACAGGATCTTTTATCTTTTTAAAAAATCATGAACTCAAATTCTGAATGTGCAAGTGCAGGAATTTCTGCAGTCAAAGTAGAGAAGCATAGAGCAGCACACATAGACCACAGGCATTCAATGAAAATTATCTGGTGTCAGTACGAATATTAAAGAGTGAAAATAAGCAGTCCGTAAATCCTATCCAGAAATAATCCATTGTGTAGTTTTCAATAACTAAATGTAGTATAACCAGGGTCTTGCTGAAGCAATTTGTGACTAACAGCACACAAAATTTCTAAACGCATTGTTTTTAAAAAACAATGCTTTAAATTAATTGAGCAAAAATGCAAGAAGTTTTAAAATATCTCAACCTTCTTTTTTCCTTTCTTCCTTTGTGATAAAAACCGTGGTCACCTAAATAGCAGGAATTTTTCCCAAGTCAAAACATAGCTCAAGATATTCCTATTTACTTAGATACTTGCCACTCTGAGCCTGTGGCAACCTGCAACCCTTTCCCAGAGCTCATCCTCCAGCAGCATCCCTGCCCACACCTGGGGGTGGCAGCCCTGAGGAGTCTGGTGCAGCCAGGCTGTGCGAGGGAGGCAAATGCTCTGCACAAACACAACTGGCTTTTCCAGCCCTCTCTGGAGACTTGCAAGTCTCAGTTGTCTGCAGCTGCACCACAAAGCACAGAGCACCAGAGGACCCTGAATATTTTGTGTCACGGAGTCTTGAATGTCACCTCATTTAACTGTATAAGGAACAGCTTTAAAGCTTGATGGCTGCGGGCTGCACTCAGCCCTTCTCTTAGCCTATAGATTATTTACAAGGCAGGGTTTTTATAATGAGGGTGGTTAAAGGGTGGCACAGGTTGCTCAGAAAAGTGGCAGGTGCCCCATCCCTGGGAGTATTTGAGGTCAGTCAGGACTCAGAGCAACCTGATCTACTTGAAGATGTCTCTCCCTATGGCAACAGGGGTAAAAGTGATTGGCCTTTAAAGGCTCCTTGTAACCAAAAATATTCTATGATGACTCTATTGTTCCTATCTCAGAACCAACCCCAGAAATGCTGTCATTATTTCTGTTTTCATCCCAGCATAGGTGGCTGTTGACATGCTGTGTTGAAATGCTTGAACTGCTAGTCCCTGTCCACAGTGTGATGAATGGCTCACTATTTTCATTTCAGAATTGCCAGGGTGACCAACTTTATGAGGAGAACACATCAGACAGGAAAAAAGCACTCAGCAGACACCCATAGATTCAGAGAATCATGGACTGGTTATTGTTCAACTTAGATACAAAGCATGATCTTTGGACTTGTGGCAAATTCACACTCAGAACCTCAGTGGCTCTGTAAATACAATGTTCTTTTATGTCCACTAATGTTACTGTCTTCAAATGACAAAATCCATAGATCATTATGAATTGCACGGGAAAAATGCTCTTATTTCTGTATTTCTTTGTATGTGCTCTTTTTTTTTGCATTTCTTTGGGGGTGTCTTAAAAACCCTATGTACAGTAGAAAATACAACATTAAGTGGAATAGACCTGAAAGCTGTAACGAAAGTAAACCAAAAATTTCCATAAGCAGGCAATGTCCCACCCTACCATGCACAGGAATGCAAGAGCAGAAGCAGGTGGAAATCATTGTCAGGGTTCACTTTGACCCGTAACTAATGCTGATCAAAACATTGCATCTGCTTTCCCACACATACCCAGGTGAAATTGGATCAGTGGCTGAAATATTCATGAGCACACTGCTCATGCTCAGTGTGAATGACATGGATTCCTCAGCAGGCACAGCAGCGTTCCTGAAAGTGCCGTTGTGTTTGTTGTGCTAAAAACAAGCATGTGTTACTAGGAGGAAATAAAAAGGAAAATTTCCTTTTACTGGATTCCAAAGCATGATATCTCCTCTGCAGTGGGATATCAGTTTGGCATGATTAACAAAATTGAAACTTTTTTGAGCAAGTGGAGACTATGATACACTTCCCTAGGATAAATCAATTACCCATGAGATACCCTATGTAAACATACTGTAGTTAAAAACTCCAGAGCTTTTTTGCCATGAAGAATCCTTACTAACATAGTTAATTTGCGCAGGAGTTACTTCTCATTTTTCCTGGCAATAGGACTCACCTAAAAATATACCTAAAGACATAGAGGGCATCTGCAGCTGAGTGATCATGTGCTTTTCATGTGCCCAAAAAGCACTCTAAATTTGAATTATCATTTCTTTGATGAAAATAGTAGTAAAACAACCCCTATCAGACATATCTAGTTACTGAGTGCATTTAACTGCTTCCACACGAACTTTTAGAGGAATTTAGTATACTTTGAAGTTTATTTGGGTAGAAAAAGTAAGATTTAGCCATATTTTACTGCAAAAAATTTCTTTTGTTAGTCTTGCAATTTGACAAAATATCTTTTAAATCTCTCTTTATAGGAGCTTTAGCAGAGTAGGGCGCAATTCAATTTGAAAAGAATTTAACTGTTTTATAGGGTAAAATTCTCACTGTCAAGTGCATGTAGATTCAGTGTTTAACTTAATTTATTACAATAATATCCAAAGGTGGCAACATATAATGACATTGTCACTTGAGCCAGGACATTGGAATGAAATGAGCATACCATTAAGCTAGATGAAGGACATCCACGGGCATCAAGTACCTCAAACATTTGCAAACTGCTTTTTTGAAGCCAACAATGCACTTTCATGCTGATTTAGCAGACATTCTCAGTGCCACTGCTCTCCACAGAACCCAGAGTCTCTGAGCTTTGCTTATAAATGGATATATTTTGTTGAAGTGTGGAGATGAAATAGGGTTGTCCTGCTGTCCTTAAGGTTGTC
Organism: Melozone crissalis; assembly: GCF_028551555.1. Classification (NCBI taxonomy): domain Eukaryota; kingdom Metazoa; phylum Chordata; class Aves; order Passeriformes; family Passerellidae; genus Melozone; species Melozone crissalis. The sequence goes on along the minus strand of NW_026535783.1, from coordinate 10,932,918 downwards.
CTTAATATGTCTGTGTCTCTATTCCACTGTGTCCTGAGTCTTTACATCGTCACATTCCTCACATGTCTTAGTAATGAGCTTTCTTTCACCTGCAGTACAAATTTGAGAGAGGCATTTCAGAGGTGCTCATTTTCAAAATGCACCTTATGTCCTGCAGAAACTGAGAACTGCCTCCAGATTGTTACTCCATCTTCAAAACGTTGTTTATGGCAGTGCTAATAGTTGGCTGCCTGGGCCCTGACCATATGGATCACAACATGTAGCTGGCCTAGTTTAATGATACCTTTTACTCAAAAACATTATGATCTGCTACTTCAAGGGGTTTGGTGCATGAATATTGCCACAACATGACATCCATGTGTATCTTTCACATAAAATTAGTATTAAAGTGTTGTAAATCAGGAGTAAATTAACACCAATTTCTGGTAAGTGCTAAGATGCATTTAGCAGACTGTGTGTCTGATGTTGAAGAGTAAAAAAAAAAAACCTCTTGTAGGTGTAGTTTGGAAATAAGAAACTCTCACAACCTTGTGTTCTGCTCTGTCAAATGCTACTCTGGCCAGAGACTCAGCTGTACCACCAAAAATGGATCTCCTTTTGTTCAATGAGAACATTTAACCAAGCAGCAGAAGACTTTCTTGTCCTCATTCCTGAGCTTGTTGTGTACCACCTTATGCTTATCTCCAGGAACCCCAACAATGATATTTGTCCCTTTGAAGAGCTGCCCTATCTCTGCTGGCTCCCCTTTCACAGCCAAATCCTGTTTTTTCTCATGGCTGTGTTAACAACAACAGAACTTGGTGGTTACAAACAATCCCTGTCTGCCAAGGCCAGCAGCCCTTGCTGGGCTCCATGGCCTCCAGTTAACGTATTTGGGACACACATTATCCCCTTATCTTCTGGAATTCTGCAACACTCACTGCTCCAGATTACCTTGCTGTGAAAGAAAAACTCACTTATTTACCACAGAGCAGAAGAAGGGTTGACCTTATACTCCAGGTCTTGCTGGCAATGCAGCTCTTTTTCCACCTTCACTAATGTAACATTGCCATCACTCCTTGAGCTGTTTATCCTACAGTGCTTTGAGCCTCCAAATAACCAACTCCTGACTTTCATCCATCGAGTCTTCTGGGAAACAGTATTTTTAAGTCCAGTGCCTGAATCCTTGACTAAAACACTGCTAAAACCACAATCAGGGTAAGACTAATAAGAAATAGTATTTTTGCAAGCATTTTCTTTCCAAGAGCATTGAATTTCAAGCAAGATTTTTCAGAAGTCTCCCGTGGTTTGGGTCCTAGGAAGTGTACATTTTTCAGGAGGTGTGCCAGTCCAACTCTTCCAAGAATCCTGAGCCTGCATGACAGCTTCCATGTACTCTTCACTTTATTTCATCCTCTAAATTTACCCAGAATGAAATGTACCTCAGTTGAACCTGATGGAGAGGCATTATTTATGCTGATGTCTTTAGCAGCAATATAAGAATAAGAAGTTCCTGCCTGCACCAACATCTATTCACTGGTAGGTGGTGTTCCACACCAGGTGTTTCCCTGGTGCACCACCAGTTGTGTGGAAAGAACTGACTGCCCCAGCCTGGTTTGGCCTCAAAAGGGGAGAAATTCAAGACTTTTCAGAGAATAGCAGGTTGGTTGTGGCTGGAAGGGACCTCTGCAGTTCATCTGGAACCTCCTTGCTCAAGCAGGGACACCTTGATCCTGCTGTCCAGGACTGTTCCCGAATGGCTTTTCAGTATCTCCAAGGATGGAGAATCTACAACCTCTCTGTCCAACTTATTCCAGCATTAGCTTTTAAAACAGGTAGCAGCCACTCTGACAGCATTAGAATTCTGACAGTTTCTCTTTTGAGGTAGAAAATGGAAGTACAGAAGCAAAATATGTAGGTAACTACAAGCACTGGAGGCTGTCTTTGTCATCAAGCCTTTTTATGGTGTGGGATACAAAGTTTAATTTGCACCCTATTTTTTACCAAGTTCTTCTGTGCAGCTGGAGAAGGAGTCAAAACAGAAAGCAAGTAACTTAAATAGAACATCTGAACAGCTGCATTTCATGTCCCTTCAAAGTAATTTGCTTATCTACCTTAGTTCAGATAGATTTTGTGAGGAATTAATCACAAACATGTCATATTTTCAGTAGATATGCTTTACCAATTTATTTTCAAAAGAGAGATAATCCACAGTCTGACTTCCTACTGTTTATGTTTTGAGTTTTCTTTGCACTGAGGGACTGAGGGCAAAAAAAGGAAGACAATGCTATTTCTATTCAGTCATACTGAAAATCATTCCAAAACTGCCATTAAGTAATGTATATGTGGAGAAATAGCCAATATACAAATTGGTACTTCCACCTCTGCATGAATGAAGGGCATCTCTCACAGCAGAGTCTCTTTTCCATGTAGGCACTGTCATGAGAGACCAGCTTTTGAAAAAACTATGGAGAGCTGATGTCCAGCGGGTGGGAACTTCTCTGACAGAAGGGTGGCTATTCAGAACTTGAAGCAGATGAGAAATGCTTTTACATCTCTGAGGACCTGGTCTAGTCTGGCCATAAATTCTTCTGCCTAAAATAGGTTAACTCCAAAAAATCCAGCTTTTTTTAAAATTCCGAAACAGGAACAAATCTTTTGGGAGAGCCTGGCTTTCATCTGAGAAAATAGTTTCAGACTCTGAATTAGAACTCTAGGAGGAAGTTTGAGCACATTCCATTTAATACAGCAATACTTTCTTTGCAGGCTGTGACATTCCCACAGCTGCTCAAACACAAAGGAACTTATTTACAGAACACAGTTATCCTCTTTTCCTTTATTTTTTACAAAAAGGGCAGAAGTCGTAACAAAAGGTGCATGTGTGTAAAACCTCTCACAGCCTAGCAGACATGCACACACACATCCACATTATATATGGATTTAACACAAACACAGGATTCTTAAACAAGAACTGCCGCCACCTGAACAGATGGCAAAGCCACAGGCAACTTTTCATTTGGAAGAAATAGAGGTCAGTAGAAAACAGAGCAATGCTCAGGGGAGTTTTGCAGCCTAGACAGCTTGTCAGTGCCAGGGACAACCTGCACCCACCAGAGAACCAAAGGTGCCTGCTGCCAGCCATGCAATGGCATTGGAGGTGGCTGGGGGCACAGTCCAGCCCCATGCAGCTCCAGCAGTGCCAGCATCAGTAAATCTGGAAGGCAGAAGGGCCACTCGTGAATGTCAGGTGGGTGTGTTTCAGGGCCTGGTTCAAGCAGAGCCTGGGGGATATCAGCTGGCAGGAAACGCTGCTGTGCTTTTTCAAACAGCAGAGTTATCTGATCAAAGATGCAGGGAGAGCTGAGTGCCTCAGGCTCACCCTCACCCTCCTCAGGTGAGGAAAACACAGAGTCCCACCACTTGCTCTGACCCTTCCCACTCCGCCTCTGATGGAGGCAGATGGCAGAGGAAAGCCAGCAGAATTGTGAAGCTCTCACAGAAACATTTTCAGCATTAAAATAAGTTAAAAATTCATAAACGGGTGGAAAAATGCAATCCCATTGCTCATGCTTTTCCTGCAGTGCTAAAAATTTTATTTTAGCCTCTTAAAAAAGTTCATTCTCTTCAGGAGTTCAAATCAGCCACTCCAGCAGTGGGAGTTGAAAGCCACTTTAAAGCCCAGATATGTACTAAAGAACCTGCACAACCCCAACCCGTCAGCAGCTAAGCTTAGCTTAGAAATGACATTTCAGTGGAGCAGATGTGATAGGAGTCACTGAAGTACAAGCTCAGTCCTGCCCCCAGGGTGTTGTGCCTGAGATTATGGATCCATGGAAAAAAAACTCTTTTGTCATTGCCTTACATATTTTCTTGGAAGGTTCCTGCCCAATAAACAGAAAACAGATGCCATTGAATATTTGATTACTTTTCTCACCCCTCAGAATCCACGTGTGTTTTATAATTAATGGGCACAGAAAAAAACCCAACATTAAATCCCCTTGCTTTTGATCCAGCAAGATATGGGTATGTTTAATGCCCTGTGACAAGACATTTATATGCAAAGTTCCTTTTCTTAAAGAAGAAGAAGGAGAAATAAGGGAGATCCAACTGGAAGATCACTGAAAACCAGATAAGGAGGAATTCAAGCTTGAGGTGAATCACAACCCTGCAATTTTGCAGACTTGGTACATAAAAAATAGGAGTAAAATGACTAAATTAACAGAATGAAAAACATTGCTAAAAACACCTTTGTAAGAAAATACTGCGAGTAAAGTTTCTTATATATACTTTGGTTTTTTTTTTTTTTGTAATCTTTCTCAATAGAGCCTTTTTTCTGAGCCTATCTCTGACATTAGAATGGGTCAAATACACTGTCTTTCACAAACAGTACCCAAGTTTCCTCACCAAGACTCTCCCCAAAATTTTTTTCCAATTTTGTTGGACACCCAGAGCCAGACTGTCACTGTCACTGTCACTGTCCTGCAGAAACAGTGTGTGGCAGAAACAATCCTCACAGTCCAATTCTTGCTGCTCAAGGAGAGTTTGACTTCCCTCAAAAAGTAAAATCCAAGAAAATACTTTCTTTCCTAAAGTTTCTCCTGAACAGCATTCTCTCTACACTACTAAGTGGATCTCAAATAAAAACAAGCATTTTGCTATGCAAATGCAAAGATTTATTACCTGCTCCCATCCACAGGGTTACGTGGGCAGAATTCACTGCCTGGACTGTAGGAAAGCCCTGGGAGTTGATGATTAGTCTGCTGCAAACATCCCTCATGACTAGTTTATCCATCAATCCAGAGGGAAGTACTTTTGACAATCTGAGTTTGAGCTCATCTGCTGCACTGCCAGGGAGGTGGAGCTGCAGTGTGGGACAAGGCTGTGTGAAGAGAGAAATTCACACTTTGACAAGTGCTGCAAAAGAATAGCACATGAATCCAAACCCCAGTATTTTTTTTTACCTGCTCTAAAGTTGCTGATATGGACTGTGCTGATCACCATCTTAAACTTGATCTTCCTCACAGGATTAGGGAAAAATCACAGAAGACGTGAGTGCAGGTGACCTCTGGTTCAACCTTTTGCTCAAAGCAAGGTTGGTGCTGCAGCTAGACAAAGTACTCAGGGCTTTGTCCAGCTGGGGCATGAAGCTCCCAAATAGAGGTGTCAAAAACCTTGCTGGGAAACCTCGTCCCTGCCAGACAATCCTCATGAGAAAAAGGATTGGGTCTCCAGTATGAGCTCCCCAGTTTTAGCTGATGTCATGTGCCTGCAGGGGGAGAAGGACTTCAGTGACAGCACAGGGATGTGGCGGCTGCTGCCACCAAGCTGTGACATCATGGGCAGATGGATTGGGAACTCTTATCCCTCACTGCTTAAATTCTGAGTCAAAAGAGCCAGTCTGGCTCCAGCCTGAAGTCCACCCAAGCAACATTGTGGAGTGGAGGATCAAGGCAGGCTGCTCTAGTGCTGGGTGGTGGCTGTTACTGCCAGATCCTGGTGCCAGTCTCAGAGCCATCCCTCCTGTTTCACTGCCCTGCCTGCTTCAGGCAGCCAAGCACTGCAGATGCAGCACTGAGGGTGAGCTGTGAAGGAAAATGTCCCTCTGGGGTGGCTGTGGGGTGGGTGATGGGACTCAGGGAGCTGGGAGGGTGGCCTTCTCCAGGGGCCTGGCCACTTCTTCCTCCCTGCCCCAGGACAGCCAGTGCCCATGGCCTCTCCCTCCTGCAGGAGGTGACACAGTGAGGGCAAACAGCCCCTGATCCTTATCTCTCCACGACCCTGCTGCAGAGCACAAAAATGTCCACAGAGAGCAACAGCAACTGCGCCATCTGCCAGGACACTTGTGAGGACGTGGCTTCTACTCTGCCCTGTCACCACCAGTTTTGCCTGGGCTGTATCCTGCGGTGGACACAGAGAAATCCAGTGTGCCCGCTCTGCAGAAGAACAATAGTGACTGTCCGATTTTCTGATTATGGAGAAGGTGACTATCTGGGGACATCCATCGCAGTCCCTGAGGAGCTGCTGGATGTCAGCAGCCAGGGAGAGAGAGCTCTCGGCAGCCTGGATGAGAACAGCTCCCATCCTCCTGTGGTGTCCTGTCCATCTTCTGCATGGGACTCACCATTCCAGGCCATAGGAATTCTCCTGCCTGAGGTCTGGGCAGAGTTTTTCCATCAACAACAGCATGTCCTGGCCCCTGTGTGGACTTGGCTGCAGCAGAGAATGGAGAGCATGTATGGGGACCAGTGGTGGCTGATAGAGAGCACATTGTGCTACATCGTGCACTGCCTCTGCACCCATGGCCCCGACCAGGAGGCCATGATCCAGAGTTTTCAGGGCATCTTGGAAGAGCACACAGTGCCACTGGTCCGGGGCACCATCGGCATCATTGTGACACACTGCAGCCCAGGGGCCCAGAGGCTGCTGCACTCCCTCACTGCCATGGGTGAGGATGAGGATGACAGCCCAGCAGCCAGCAGCAGCTCCAGCAGCTCCAGATCCTCGAGCTCCTGCTTGTGGATGGCTATGGATGCTCCCACCAGCAGCCCTACAGCCTCTGTGGAGGAGGAAGAAGCTGGCACAAGGGAGGCTGCCCTTTGTGAGGGTCCCCACTACTCCCCACCTGTGCCTCTCCCCCCAGAGTGGGACAAGCCCCAGGAGGATCTGGGGCAGGAGGAGGTGCTGGTGGCAGGTCCCTCTGCCCAGGGCAGCCCCTCCATGCCCTGACAGGGCAGGGACAGCTCACTGGGGGGTTCCAGTGTCCCCCAAAGAGAAGGGACCCCAGATGCCAGGCCTCTCCCCCGGCTTGCAAGAGGGCCCCCTGACAGCATCACTAGCAGGCCTCCTGCATTATTTCTCCTAATTTTTTGAGAAAAAGGAAATAAAATCTTTCCCCCACCCAGTCTCTGGGCACTGCTTTCTCCTCCTCTTGATGTCTTTCCCCTTCCCCTCTTTGCCTTAAGCCTGTGCCCTCACATTCTGCTAAAATTCCTGCAATTTTAATACAGCAAGGACTCGGGTATGGAATTATCCTCTTCCAGGCTGAACCCTATCCCAGTACCTCCAAAAGAAAGTACAGTGCTGGTTGTGTGGGTTGGCTTGGCTTAATTTTGCTGGGTTGGTTTTAGCTGGTTTTTGGTCAAAGGGTGCCATCAATCAATGCCATCAGGACAGCCAGCTCTATTCTTGTCCCTCCTGAGTCCTTCCAAGCTCCTCACGCTCTGGGGGTATTTTTGAGCAGAGATCTGCTGGGGTTTTTTCTCTGGTTTGCTTTTCAGAAACAATTACTGCAACCAGAGAGTGCTTTCTAAAACCGTATGATTTGTCATCCTCCAGGGATGAGCACAGCCATCTTGCCTGTTGTTTCTTCCTGCCAGCCTTGTAGTGATCTAAGGATTATCATTTAGTTATGCAGGAAAATCTAGCCCAAGCACCAGATCCAAAAGCAGCCTGATTCTGTTCTGGAGTGGGCACAATCACAGCCTGCACTGTGACTAATCCTGCCAAGCACATTTTCCTTGAAATCTCTGATAAGGAGCTGGACCATCTCCTGGTTGCAAACAAGATAGCACTATTTCCATGCCTTTTCCTTTGCGTGTTGTAGACTGTGTGGTCACACAAAGTACAAATAGTACACATGACAGTATTTGCCCAACTGAAAGTCAGTGCTTGCCACAATATGGTTTAGTCATCAATTAATAGTTCAGTGGCTCCATTAACTCCATTTAGTGGCTCCATTAACTAGTCTGTTTGCTTCTGGATGGAATAAGGTTCTACACAGGCGTGTTCAGGGAATGCCAGTGTCTCTAGACTGGACAGAGTAATTCAATAATCATTTAAAAGGAAAAGTTAACCTGTCCACCAAATGAAATGGTGAGTCACAGGAGTAACTGGGAGGAAAGGAGCTTTTGAACCTTGGTAAGATCTGGGCATTTAAAGATGGAAATTTTCTTTAAGTGAAGATCTTCTTTATTAGACACTGAACTTGGGTTAGTGCTCTGAGGCACTAAACCCAGGCACAGACTCCTGCAAGACAGGCTGTATGTTGTGTGACAGAGTGAATGACCTCTCTGTCATCTTAGGGACTGCTGGGAAGCATGCACAGACAGAAGCAGGGCTTTTATTTTTGTGTGGCCACTTCTAAGTCAGATCCTTTGGTGTCCAGCCTAATTATTAAGAATTCATTCTAAAGAATTTCTCAATTCTGAAAAAATAGGACAGTATGAGGAACAGAACTTCTGTTTCCAGATGCCAGATGCCAGTAAACCTTAATGAACCGATCTGGTGAAGAAGATTTAGCACGCACCTACCATTGTTTTAAAAGCAGTGTTAATATTATAGAGCTGGGGAAGTGTAAGGTGACCTTCAAAGCCATGGGTAACACCTAGAAATCACATGTTTCTAAATTTCCAGAAATTCTGATTAACTATTGCATTCTTGGCTTTCAGAAAAAATCCTCCCTATTAGTGTTAGTAATCATTCTTCAAAACTGACATTAACAGAAATAAAGATCTATAAAGAATACTTGGCCCACTTTTCTATCAATATATATTTGACTCTCAAGCTATAGCTCCACTTCATCAAATGCTCTTTTTCTTTCCTTTAATTTAATTTCTGACACATGTGTCCATCCTACAGTTCATTAGAGCTTTTAAATTTTAACAGTGCTCTTGGGCTGAAGGCATGAAAAAGGGAAGACTTAGGCATTTGTCATTCTGCTCTTACTGAAAAGACTGTCTTGGCTATCCATCTTTGATTCATTTTTGGACATGAATGCTCCTAAAAGAAACAATTTGGCTGTGGTTTATCTTCCCAGGTGGCCAGGGTACACCATCACTTCATGCCTTGAAAAAGACTTTGTTTCTACAGCATGTAGAAACATGTACAGCATGTTCACAGCTCCAAGGCTTTCAAGTATATATACCAGCAAAATGGGCTTGGGAAAATGCATTTGCACATATTTATGGATTTATCCACTGTTCCACCTCTTAGAATTAAATGTTTTGAGGGAATTAATTACTAACTAGGGGCTATACCCTCTGAAGGTAATTAAGGACCTGATGCTCACTGGCTCCAATGGAGCTACACGTTGTAACAATAAGCAACGTTATGCTGTGGCAAGAAAATGCTAGAAATAGCTTCCATTTGACACAGTTTGGCTTCAATTCATGTTTTCTGTGGCAAACTGTGTGTGCCACAGCCCATCTATGGGAATAACCTCTGAGTGCTGCTCTGCTTCAGCTGCCTGGATCTGCAGGCTGAAGGGCTGGAGGCAGCACCTGAGGTGATGTGGTGAAGGTGAGTAATGCACCAAACTGTGGAAGGGGATGCAGGAAAAGAGGCACAGGGGTCAAAAAATGATATAAAGAAGGATCAGCCCATGTGGAAAACCATAGTAGTTTCAGTGAAAGTCATGAAAATAGCCAACACTGACTCATGCCTAGCAACTTCCATGAAGTCCATAAAAGCAAGTATGTTTTCAGAGAAACAACAAAGCAGCCATGTGATTTGCAAAAAGCAATGGAAAGGTCACTTTCAGCACAGTACTGCAACATTCATAATAAGGATTACAATTTAGGTAGTCTTGCATTCCATGCTCTGTTTTCTTCCTGAAATATAAGAAATTGCTCTCATGGACAGAAGGGATTTAAAATTGCTTTAAATTGGAGCATCACCAATGTTTCTTTGCTTACCAGTGCAAAATTTTCATCCTTCATTGTTGAATAAGAGCCACTTTGCATATTATTACATGTGGCAAGACTTAATTAGGGACCATTCAGGCTTTACAGTCATATTGGTTCAACAAAATCAGACAATCTGAAAGCATTTCATCAAATTTGAACATAGTAAAAATGAACAAACAAACAAATAAATTAAATGCTGATGATGGGATGGAGGAAAAGAATTCCTGTTAGCTGAGATAACTGGGGAAGAATCAAAATAACCTTCCTAATGGATTACTTGGTAAGTGTTTGAAACTGGTGGCAAATTTAAAGCGGGTGGCTGTAACATCAGAAGAATGCCTGAGCATTATTTTGTCAGAGCGAGTGCAGAAGCACCACCACCAACCAGCAGGTTTCCTTTATGGCTTTTCCAGAAAAAAAAAAAAAAAAAGGTGGAGTGGAAGTGCCAGAATCTGAAAAGTTTGGAAATTACAGTCAGCACTGGAAATCTGGAGTCAAAACCGACATGTCAGTTTTCCCTTGCTTCCCGCCTTTGGTGCTCTCCTCTGAAGGAATCTGGCAGTGGCTCCATGGCAGGACCTGCCCAGTGTTGTTGAGCTCCACTGAGTTGTAACAGCAGTGACAGTCATCAGGGCTGCAGAAATATCAATAACCCTGTGGAAATGACACATGCCAAGAGGGCAGGAGCGGACAATTGCATTTCCCCCAAGCCATTTACATAACTCTAATACTCCTCTGAGGCTGTGTGATTTATTGTGTGGCAGAGAAAGCTGTTGAGCTGATGTTTTCTGTTTCTTCTCGATCAAAAAGCTTTTAGGGCTAGGATTGTGCCAGCAAAGGGTGGTCTTAAATACTTCCAAGAATGAAGACTCATTTGCCTTAAAAAACATTAAAATAAGTTTTATGTGTGATTTCCCAATGAAATTTTTATTCAGTATTGCCCACATATTTGTTCTATCCTGTTTTCTCTTGGCATTTTCCAAATTTTGCATTTGTGCATACTGCCTTCCTGTCATAGAGGAAAAAACATGATGAAATCTGTCACTGTCAGGAATAGAAGAACTGAGAACTAAATTTTAAAATTACTAAAAAACCCAACAACAACAACAAAGAGAACCACCTCTCCCCAGAGAAATAAAAACAAAAACATGAAAACCCAAAAAACCTAAAAAAGTCCTGGTCAACCATTGTTTTAAGTAAAAAAATTTGCAACATCTGAGGTGTCTGCCGCTCTTAGCCAGCAAGCTAAGACCTCACTTGCATCCCATCCTTCTCCTCAAATATCACCATGCCAGCTCACCTGGGTGCCAGACCTGCTTCAGCTCAGCAAGAACAGGACGTTCACACTCTGAAGCTGCTGCACAAGAGGATGGTTGCTATGAAATCTGACCTCTTTCTTAATTAACAGCATTTTAATATGGTTCAGATTGCACAATATAAGAAAACAGAATTCTCAGTATTTCTTCCAGTGCTGAGGCATTTTCTGGGTGCTGTTACTGAGGAATTTTTTGAAGCTTTCTTGTGCAGAGTGGTGCTGAGCTCTAGAGAAGGGCACAGGTGACGGCAGCAGGCCAAGGGCTGTGTCTGGAGGCAATGGGAGATTTGCAAACCTCTTGCTGAGGGGCATTTATTCCTCTGAAGGAATTCAAACAAAATAGACTAGTGCCAGCCAATCTGATGATTGGTCATTGTTTCCCAGTAGAAACTGACTTAAAAAAAATTATCAGAAATCAGTTTAGTTGGGAAATAATAATCCTATTCTGCATTCCATACAAGACTGCTGATTTTCATTCTCTTTGGGCCTAAGTTTTTTTAAATTTAAGCACCTTCTTTATATGTACAGCCTTGATGTTAATTACACCTTTGCTCTATGTTAGAGACAATCATGCATTCTCCTTTTGCCTTCCATCAACTTTGTTAATTATTTTCTTTCACACAAAACTGCATGCAAATCCCTTTTGTCAAGTCCAAAATCTTAAAAGAAGCTGTAACTTTCAACCCCTTTAAGGTTTTCTCATCAGCCTTAAGTGGAAATTTTACTTTTCTCTTTCAATTTTTTAAGAAAAACATCTTGAATGAACGGCTGAAATTCCTGTTCAGATGCCACCTTAACACTTCAGTGATCTGTATTTGGTCCACAACTTTTCTGTGGGACAAAGCTCTTTGTCTCAGTTTCAGCACTTCACAAATGGGGATGGCTTCTGACATCAGACAATGATCAGGAGGATGGGTGGGTCAGAGTCTAACAAAGGGCTGAGGGCTGTTCAGGTACAAACTGCAGCTGATCAAGGGAGTTTCTAACACAGGAAAGTTGTAAATAGCTCTTTATCACTGACAGATAAACAATATCTCTTACTGGAATATCTCTTTGAAAAAAAACCCAATTGTTTTTCAAAATGCTGCTGCTGCGGGCTGCACTTTGGGATAAATGAAAATCCAATGGCTCTTGAGTCGGCATTTGTAATTTTTAGTGACAAAATTCAATTAGGAGCTGTATATGTAAATGCTAAGACACTCAGTTGTGTTTAAGCTTGTGTGAATGTATAATCCACTTACAGTCTAGATGATTTAATAGTCACTCTGCTGAACAACTGCGCTTCTTTCCCCACAGGTAACACAAATGAATACTGCAGCCCACAAACATGGATTTAACTCATTTGGAGGCTTTAAACTAGACATAGCTGGAATGGTGCCACTTGGAAAAAGTTATCTTCTGTGCACAAAATATTTATCATTTCAACCTCACCAAACACTTATGTGGAGACAGCTCTCTCAGAAACGAGTTCTGTGCACAGAACTAACACAAATCAAATTAGTGCACTGGAGCTAAAGAGGACATGTTTAATCTCATCTCTCAAAAGTTGTTCAGTAAGTCATTAAAAAGAAGTTCTACTTTTATATATGTAGATATCTTCCTAGGAATGACTAGGAAATTACAGCAATGAACTTCCAAGGATAAGAGTCAAAGAGCTCCATGCAGAGATAGGAAAAAATATCACCACCCAGTGGTTTATTTTTTTGAAATTCATCATCTCTGTTAAAAGATGGAAAAAATGGAAAGTAAAGAAATGCTTTTTAAACTGAAAATCCTGCCTATGTCCTGTTTGATTCCAGTCACGCACTAGCTAGTGTCATTCGCTTGGATACAGGCACCAACTGGTCCTTGATTCAAGATGCAGTACCCAGGTGACTGCAGAGCAGTGAGAAATCAAAGCATTTCTATTTTTAATGTAAACTGAGGCATTTTTTTAGTGTTTTCCAGAGGAACCATCATTCTACAGATTTTTCATGCAGACCGTTTGGCTTTTTTCCTCTCCAAAACTAATGGACAATTTTAATCCCATCTCATTCCATCACAGTGCTCACTCATGCATGCAGAGATATTTATAATGCAGCACTGCTGCAGGAAAGCAATAAAGACCTCAGGAGTTTTCCCCTCAACCAAAAATGCACTTTCATAGCTCAAAAGATGGATTTATCATTTGAAACTAACTAAATCTCTAAACTTAGCCTTCAGTAGTGTTTTCTTGGAGGAAAATACTAGCAGAGTAAGAGGCCAACGTGTTCAGCCTATGCAGCATTTGGGGAGTAACACACAGCAAAGAGATACAAAAGCAGTGCAAGGAAAAGGGAGAGTGACTCCCCTTTCCTCACAATGAATCAATAATATATCACTGCCTTGCAGTACTTCTCATTATGTACTTCCCTAATTTCCTTTTTCAGTTTTTATCCATTCGAGCCTAAACCAAATGTTCTGGAAGGGAATAAAAAATAAAAAAGAATTTTTCTTTCAGTTAGCTCAATGCAAAGGTGTTCTAGAATAGCTCTAATCAGAAAAAATATACCTTATACACAAAATACTCATAATTTGAAGAGGGGAGAGTTCTCTGGGAGAAGAGCTTTGTTGAAGGAACTGAGTCTATATTTTCTGGATGCCAACATTTTTTTTCCCTTTCAAGTATAAATTTTGCTTTATATTTTTCCATTTCAAACAATAGTGCACTATGAAAATCATATTTTTCTACTTCTTATACCTAATTAATATTTAATAGTTTTTTTTTTTCACAGTGTTGAAGCAGTTGGCATTGTTTTACATTCTCACCTTCCCCCCAGAGAAGTGACAAGTTTCTAGCCTTCATAACTCCAGAAAAAACTCAATGTATCAACTGCACCAGCTGGAATACCTGGAGGCATAGAGGAACTGAACAATTCTTTTAAAAAGTCATATGTTTGAGTATTTAGTTCACAATATTTAATAACTGGGGACTGGAAATCTTGAAACAACTGAACTAGAAGTGATCATCTGAAGTGAGATTTTTTAAAAAGATGACTTTATGCAGTGAATTATTTAAAAAGCAAGATCCATTAATGCTTTAAATAGCAGCTTAGGTCTCTGAGCAGATCTCTAGGTAGTTACTTTATGGGTTATGTGAGAGAAGCATGGATAAATGAACAGTAACTTCAAATTTACCAAGGAGTTCCAAAACCATTAGTGTTGGAAGATGCTCCACCAGTGGAAGCTTTTACTGAAAGCACTGTCCCAAGTTCCCCATGGCATTTTGATGAAAAAGAGTGACAATTTTAGAGTTTTCCTGCTGTAAACATTCAGCTCAGTTAAGCAGAAGAAGCAGTACAACTCTCTGACGTATTGAGCATTTGTCCAAACAGCAATGAATAATAAAATAGGAAAAAATTACAGACCACAAACACAATTGACCTTAACATTTCATCATTTGCTCCCAGCTCTGCATTTCTGGTGCTGTGAGGAGGCTTTAATGTATTTCAGGTGTTCATAGGTCCCATTTGGTATTGCAGAGGGTTCTGCTCCTGCAGGTGCAAAGTTGTAATTCACAGGCAAAAAAAAGCAAAAACAGACAATTCCTGCTTCCCAGCTGCCATCCCCTCCAAGCACAGGAGAACCTTCAATCTGCCAGTCACTTTTCCTGCCAGCAGATCTTGGCAGCCTCTTCACAAGTACCTTTAGAGTGGAGGGGAGCAACTCCAGCCCGGACATCTGGGAATTGCTTCCAACACCAGTTCTTGGGATTACACTTGTTTGGGAACACACACACACACACACACACACACACACACACACACATATATATATATATATGAGGGTGTTGAAACACTGGCACATGTTGCCTGGAGAGGTGGTGGATGCCCCATCCCCAGCATTCCAGGTCAGCTTGTACAAGGCTCTGAGCAGCCTCATCTGTTTGAAGATGTCCCTGCTCATGGCAGGGGGACCCAAAACCTTCTATGATTCTGTGAAAGGATTAGACTGAAGTTGTTTCATTTTTGTAAGCGGTAAGACAGCTTTCCATTTTAATAATTAATTGCCTTTGTTTCCCCAGCACTAAAACTAAAACTATCCTTCCTCCTCTGATTGCTGCCTTATTCATGACCACCTTGCTATGGGTGTGTTTGTTACAGCATCAACACACTCCTTGTTCCTCCAAGGAGCTCAGTAGGAGCAACCTATGCTCTGTTTAAACCATCCAAGCAAGATAACCACCAGACATGCTCTCCTGTTGCTCTTGGCAATTTTCTGGGCTTGTGACATAAAATTCTCTTTAAAAACCAGTTGGACATGGGAGAAGAATAGTAACAACAATAATCATGAGGAAAATAATTTTCTTCTCACTTTTTTGAACTCGGTTGTGATACTGCCTCTTCCAAATGAAACTACTTAGATGAGGGTCTGTGTGAGTTTTCTGCTAAACTTTTGATTAAACATCCATAGCAACCATACAATTCGTTGTTCTCTATATAAAAGAGAAGGTATAATAAAGAAATCGAGTAAATTCATTTTATAAGAGAAGAGTTTGTCTCCAAAAGTTTTGTCTAAACCTTTGTTTCCATGTTCCATTCCAACCCCTGTTTTCATTCCTTACAGTTGTATGCCTAGAAAAATATTCTACTTTCATGTCTGTAGCTCACAGTTTATGTTTGTAAAGTGGTTGATAGATACCCCTGGTCAGGCTTTTGCTAGGGGTTTAAAATTAGCAATACTTTTTTTGTTGAGGTCTGAGTGAATCAGCTCTTTTTGCTGTCATTGTTGCTTGCAAGTAAAGATTGATGACAAAAATCTAATAAAAATTTGTGGTTCAGACTGGTAGAAGGGGAAGTCATGGTCAGTTTAGCAGAGTGGGCAGGGGGATCTGTTGGCACAGTCCCTGTAAGTCCAGATTGGGCTTGAAAAAGGCACAGACCTTGCTGTGGTGGATGGGAAGAGTCTGTCCTCACTGCCTTGCTAGAGAGGGACTGAGGAGAGGCAGGTGGAAAGCAAGAAACAATCATGAACCAGTATCTACCACTGCT
Source organism: Melozone crissalis (assembly GCF_028551555.1). Lineage (NCBI taxonomy): Eukaryota > Metazoa > Chordata > Aves > Passeriformes > Passerellidae > Melozone > Melozone crissalis. The sequence continues at coordinate 10,916,932 of NW_026535783.1, read as the reverse complement.
CAAACAATATGTTAGGGCAGGTCTCTCTGGCAAATTCAAATGGAAAATGCTATTATTAAAAGACTACCTGTCCTGAGGGGGGCTTATTAGGAATATTTGCCAAATGAAATGGACATTTGAACCATACCCAAGCACGGTGATTGGAGATTGTTATCACATCTGTTGGCAGTTTCATTCCTGAATTGGGCAGATGCCCAGGAGAAACATCACATACAGGACATAATTCTCGCAGCAAAGTTGTCATTTAATACTGCAGAGTGACCAGTGGTCTCATAAAAGCCGACAGAAAGCGCTGACTTTTAGAAAGGCTGTTGATTCCTCCAGCAGCCATTTCTTCATGCCTTGGCATAAAATGTTAATGCCATGACATTTGTTGTAGGCTTAAATCATCCTAATGAAACAGAAAGTGTTGGTGAACTAATTCGTCCCAGCATCTTCCACTGCAGATATTTTATCAGCAGTTTTAAGATAATGAAATTAGAACAAGGAAAATGTTTTCCAGTGAGATTTGACCATATGCCGCTTTTTATGTCTATAAAGAAAGTGTATCACATATAATCTCTACTTAGAAACAGAGTTTGTGTTTAGGAAGGGAACTTAGTTTTATTTCTTTGACAAATCTTTTTTTTTTTTTTCCCTACCTTGGCACAAAGGTGAAATATTTCAGAATTTCTTCAGTGGTAGGGAGATTCAATGATAACAGGATTGTCCCAAGCTGTTCAGAGAGCTCCCAAACAACTGAAAGAAACTAAATGAGATGGGAAAGATCATTGTGGCATGATTAGAGGTACCCTTAGTTTCATGAAGTAAATGATGAAGAAGCCAGTTCATCTGCGCAAATAAAGGAACAAAATCTGGAAGAGAAAGAACTGATAACATGCAGTATTTTCCTCAGTCAATTTGAACTTGCATAAAATTTTTGGGAAATTAATAGATTCACATAGGTGAGTTAAACTGGATGGATTTGTTACTACTTCACTGAGGTGTGAGGTAATAATAATTCTCTCATTGTATATTAAAAAATGCCCTTCTTGTTCTGAGTAAGAGGTGAAGAGATCCCTACTCCAAGATATTCCATAAAAAATTACTTTGCTATCAATAGGGTTTGTATGTTTCTCTTTTTGTTTTTTTATTTTTATTTTCTGTGCAAAAATACACATCAGAAATTCTTCAGGGCACTGCTGAGATTAAAATATAGGAAACCCTACTCAAAAGATTGCTGTTTATCAAATAGCAGCAACTGTTACAACAAAGGGTTTTGCCCAAGTCATTGGTATAACAAAATCTTAATTGAAAACCATAAAAATCTGCAGAGTGAGAAGAGACTCAGTCACAGTTTTACTCCCAGCTGTCTTGCATTTCTCATCTGTGATGCTCAATGTCAAATATAATGCAGCAAGAAAAGCTAGAATGTCATAAATATTTGTATATGTGTGCTCATAAATAGGACACCCCAGACTGGCTTTTCCTCACCCATGAGTGAGTATATATCGGTATATATATGTATATGTACACATGTACACATACATATATAAATATATTTTTATATATGTATGTATATATATATTTATATATGTATACATATGTAAATATACAAACCATATATATATGTGTGTATATATATTTTTTTCATATATGCATATGCATTTGTGTGCGACACATTTCTGTGTTTCATTATGAATATGAAACCTACTCACAAACATCAGCCCTTAGGGCTGGGAGGTGTGAGGAAACAACAAGAATGCTAACCAGACTCTCAATCGAAAACGTTTAAAGGAATTGTCCCAGCAAACTACCAGAGCAGTTGCAGGCAGAGAATTCCACTGGGCTGCTGCAAGAGACAAGGGAGAATCCCAAATCAGAGCCCATGTGGTGCCATTCCTCCCCTCCAGGGGCCCTGTCTCCTGCCAGTGCCACCACCAATGCTGTGGCACTGCCCCAGCAGCAAGGGATCCTTTCTGCAATAAACACAGACACAGTGAAATAAATTGCTGGGGAAAGAGCGGCTCTGCTTTCCACTTGCAGCACGCTGAAATTCAGCTTTCCAGAGCGAGTCCAGGTAAGGAGGAATATCAGAGATCTGTCTCCTGAGCAGGTTAGAGGAAGCCCCTCAGCCGTGCTGGCTCCACAAGCTGCACGGCAAGTGTGTGACACGGTCAGCAGAGGAACCTGAGAAGGAGAGCAGAGCCCAGGGCTGCATTTCAGGCCTGGGGCTGTGACCACTTCCCTGGGGAGCCTGTTCCAAAGCCCAATCATCCTGTAGAGGAAGAATATTTTCTTGATATCTGACCTAATGTGGAGGCACAGAATGTAAGAGAATAGTGCAGAAGGCAATCTCACCCCTGAGGAGTTGCAGCTGTACTAATCACCAAAGATTAGGAACAGGCCTGCCCCTAATAGGCCACAGCTGTGTCCAATGAGAAGACAAGTGCTACAAAAGAGTGGGTTAGTTGGGTGGGTAGAGAGATGGAGTTTGTTGGTTGTGCTGTGAGGAACTTCCCATGAAAATCACCGAGAAGGTATGGAACTTTTGCAATAAGATGACAACAACCTGAACCTCCCCTAACACAACTTCAGGCCATTCCCTCAGGTCCTGGACACCATGGAGAATAGATCGGTGTCTGCGCCTTCTCTTTCCCCTCACAAGATCAGTGTCTGCCCCTCCTCTTTCCCCTCACAAGGAAGTTGCAGACCCCAGTGAGGTCTCACCTCCAACCCCTCCAGGCTGAGCAGACCAAGCGCCCTCAGCCAATGCTCACACAGCTTTCCCTCAAGGCCCTTCACCATCCTCACAGCTTCCTTTAGACACTCTCTGATAGTTTAGTATCTTTCTTATATTGTACTGTCCCAAACTGCCCCCGGCACTTGAGGTGAGGCCACCACAGTGCAGACCAGAGTGGGACAATCCCATCTTTATCCCAGCTGGTGATGCTGTGCCTGAGACCCCTCAGGACATGGTTGTTCCTCCTGGCTGACAGGACACTGCTGACCCATACCCACCTTGCCACTGAGCAGGACCCCCAGGTCCCTTTCCTTGGCACTGCTCTCCAGCCTCTCATTCCTCCATCTGTCTGCACACTCAGGATTAGCCCGCCCCAGCCTCAGAATCTGGCACTTTCCTTTGTTGAACTCCATATGGTTGGGGATTGCCTACCTCTCTAATTTTTTGATCTCTCTCTGACCCTTGGGAACAGTCCTGTGCAGGGCCAGGATTTGAACTCAGTGATTCTGGTGCGTCCCTTCCAGCTGAGCATATCCCAGGATTCTGGAATTTAAGTCAGTTTGATTTATCAATCCACACCTGAAAATCTGCGTCACTCTTTCATTCTGCCACACACCTTTCTCAAAATAACCATGGGTATATTTCCAACCATACTCCCATAGCTCCTCTTGTTGATCTGTTTCATTAATCAATGCCAAACGCTAAATCTTTCTTAGAAAATGAGATCTTTAATATCTTGGACCAAATGAAACATCTTTTTTGATCTAAGACTTACATTCAAAGAATGAAATTAAATCCCTGCCTGCCTTGACCTAGCTCCTAAATCTTACAAATTGCAAATGTTCCCACTTGATTTACTTCCACAGCATTTCTTGGCAAATAGATTATTTTATTTCTATAAGCTTCACGTCCACCAAATTCACCCTTGGCTTCTCTCAAGAGATTGTTTAGACTGACTTACAGTATTGGGACAATACCATCTCAAAGTCTAGAGCAACACTTCTACTATGTCAATGAAAGAGTAGCTGAGTGAGTGATGAACTGTGAAGCAGACTCTTGACCCTGTCCACCATCTAACTGAAGACATGAAAAATTTCTCGCTACTCTGCAAGAGTTCTCTATCTAAAAGTGCCTCTCCACTGAGTTTTAACATCTTGTTTTAATTTGCCTAAGGATCACTGCTATGCCACAGCCTCATAAGAATTTCAAAAGCTTTGGCAGAGTAAGTGAACTGAGTGCCAACTCCCGCATCTTCCCCAAGGCATTGGAGTTCCCACTCCAGGAACCCCTGCACCAGCCAAGCCAGGTCTGGAGCAAAGGGTTCACTGCTTGTGTGATGGTTCCACTTGATATGTGCCTGCACTCAGCAACAGGCAGTGATGCCACATCAGTCTGGCCAAAAGGGAGCTCTGTGGAGAGAAATGGCAGCTACAGTTTCTATAATTATGAGCATAAGCTGTCATTGCTTCCATTCCTGACAGCACAGTGCTCAGTGAGCTACACAGAGGGAATAGCTCCTACTTGAGACTCTGTATGCAACATCTAGGTGCTCTGAACTCCAGTAGTAAGATGTTTGTAGGCATGGGAGGCAACTTATAGTCAAGCTGAAATTAGATTTAATATGCTTTAGATGTATCTGTTTAGTCAAACCAACTTTGTAAAATAAGAGAGTAGACAGGCTGTGGCTTCTCCCTCCTCTGAAGCAGTGGAGGTAAATGCAGGTAGGAACAATTAATGCAGATTTATTCATGTCAGAACAAAGTATCTAGACAGGTGGATAAATTACAGAACTATAGAATCATTACATTTGGAAAAGACCTCCAAGTTCATAAAGTCCAACTGTTAATCTTAGCTCTGCTATCTTCACCATTAAACCATGTCCCCAAGTGACACATCTACACATTTTCTAAATATCTCCAGCAATGGTGACTTCATCACTGCCCTAAGAAGCCTGTTCCAGTGCTTGAAAACACTTTTGGTGAAGATTTTTGTAATACCCAAACATTTTCCTATTGTCCAGTCACTTTTTAACAAAGGGGCTTACCACCACCTGACTGCAGCTTCCTGTCAGGGAGTCATAGAGAGGGAGAAGGTCCACCCTGAGCCTCTTTTTCTCCAGGCTGATCAACCCCAACTCCCTCAGCTGCTCCTCATCAGACTTGTGCCCCAAACCATTCACCAGCTCCCTTGGCCTTTTCTGGACACGTTCCAGCCCCTTAGTGTCTTTTTTTAGTGAGTGGCCCAAAAGCAAACCCAGCATTTGAGGTGCAGGCTCTCTGGTGCCAGTACAAGGAGATCATTGCCCTGGCCCTGCTGGTGACACAATTCCTGATCCATAACAGCTTTTTAGCAGGAACCACGTGTGGGTGCTGGAACAGATTCTATCACTCTGAGCCACATTTCAGTGTTGTCCCTCATGCAAGACACAAAAATGCCTTGTCTTGTCTTGGTGGCGGACAGTTAAGTGGAAAAAACCAAATTAATCCAGCTGCAAAGGAAATGCATCAGTTTGAGCCTGGGTTTCCTCATCAGGGACACGCTGCAGGCACAGGGTAACTCTGACATGTTACCCAGCACAACAGATTAGAGGGGGTGCTTTAACTTTGAACAATGCTTCTGTCTGAGGCCACCCTAAATCCCCAACTGTCAGAACCTTTAGAGGTTTCTGACACTGAATTTTTGATCTACAGTCTCCAGAATTTCAAAAATAAATGTAGTAATTTTATTAATTTTACAGGTTATATAGGGATATATACCTGTATAAAATAACTGCCCATAAATAATGATGTGTGGCATATCAAAATATAGCTGTCAGCTCCTGCAGTGCCTCGCTAACTAAAATGATGAATAGCCCAAATTAATAAAAAGAACGCAACTGCAGAGGCTGGCTGTACCCAACCTGCACAATCCAGACTGGAGTAGCTGTTGAACTGCCACATTCAGAATTGGAACCAACACTCATATCCAGAGTCCCAGAGGATACACAGAGGTCCACAGAGGACTCTACCTGCACTGAACCCTTCTCTATTTTGAGAAAAGAGTCATTTTGACTCCTGGCACAGGTGGAAATTCAGGGGTGGCATTGCCAACACCCTGAGAAATGTGCAGCCCCAACACTCTCCAACAAAGCTGAATGGGTAGGAAGGTCCAACATCCTTCCTGCTCACTAGATATAGATATAAATTCATGGATATATAACCTGGACAACTTCAACCCTTCTCAAGTGGGGAAAAGGGGTGTTGGTATCAATGAATTTGTGTGAAAGCAAGAGAAAAGTCTACTTGAAATATGGTTCCCCAACTGGAAAAGTTGAAAGAAAGCACAGAACTAAAAAAAGATCTGTCCTCCTTGGATTTGCAGAAAAGATGGTAATAACAGATTTGCAAATTTATAAGCTGAGTAATAGAATCTAAGGCTTTTTAAGAGATCTGAGCTTTAAAAAAAAAAAGTGGATCAAACTCTTCTCTGGTTTGATGTTTCTGTAGCAATACTGAATTCATTTAAAAATATAGATTTGTTACTAAAACAACAGTAAATCTATTAACATTTAACTAATTCCCACAAAATTCTTCAGCAAATGACAGCAGAATTCTTTATTCTTTGAAATGAAGAAAAACAGGAAAATATTTCATTTTATCATGTACTGTCCGGTCAATGTCACCAGAAGACTGTAACCTCAGGGGCCACTGACATTTCTCACTTTCATGGAGCACAGTAAGAATGAGTTTTCAAGTTTAACTAAGTTCAAGGCTAAGTTTGCTTGATACCTATATCCCAAGAGGAGATAAATAATATATAACTTCTTATGATCTTGACTTTCTGTACAATACTATCACTACCACTAATTTAATATTCGCTGTAGCTTAGCAAAAAACCCATGCATGGGAATCACAAAAGGATAATTGCTTTCTTCTGCTTTCACATTTTCAGATTTTTGGAAGTTTTTATTCCTTCTTCACCTTATATTCTAAATCTTCTCAAGAAAAATCAAGCTTAGCTGTAATCCATCACTGGATTTAGCAAGGGCTTGTGGAATTTTTGTTGATATTTTGACCAAAGACCCTCTGAGTCAAGGTCTTCCAGCATGCTGCAGTTTAATCTCGATGAAGAGTCAGGTTTAACAAGGGTATTTTAGTACTCCTTGTAAGACTACATAGCTGGCCAAGGACAGCACAGCAAAACATCTTCCTCAAAACAAATGCAAATGACTTTTGATAGGGTTAATGTGACTTACAGCATGAGGCTCTGGTCCAGCCCATCAGTTCTTGGGGCTGTGGAGGCTCAGTAAGGCTCTCACTCCTCAGAGACCATGAAGGTGCCAGTTCATAGCTAATCTCTCTCTCATTCCTATACTCTTTTAATCTATATCATACAAAATATTGTATTTAATATTTAATTAGAAAGTCCAGCAGAGGTATTTGGCTGTTAAATTTCTTTTTCAATTTACTTGGTGTCTATTGACCTTTAACAGTTTGGGTTTTTTTTAAAGTCCTGAATTGCATCTCATTACCAAAAGACAAAAGGAAATGGAGGGGAAACCATCAGAGAAAACTGAAGAAGGTCTTGGGGAAGAGATTAAAAACATGCACATAAATTTGTCAGTTCTAAAAACACCCACTGGAAAAACAGACGAGACATTTTGTTTACTGCTATTAATGACTGTTGCTCTTGCAGCTGGACTCAAGAACTGCCGAAAACTGCTGGGGGTTTTCAGAAGCCATGGTAAGCTTTTTTTTTTTTTTTTTTTTTGCTAAAGACAATCCCAATTGATTTACTCTGAAGAATGAATTAAGTGGAGTGGGCTTGTTGAGTGCCATGTCATTTGACCTTCTGATTATGTACTTGAAAAACAGATAGTGCTTTAGAAAGTGGTAGTGTAATGATAAGATTGGCCTTTTTTCCTGGAAAAAATGAACAGGACTGCATCTCAGCTAGCACACACCGCAAGAAAGATAATGATACTATTTGACCCCAAGTGTGTGCATCTGATGCATTTTGTTTGCCCTACAGAGAGATGCTGCTACAATTCCCTCTCCATCTGTACATTTTCCATGGTAGGGAAGAGCTTTCATTTAGCAATTACAGCAGTTTGAGCAATTAGTTTGCATTTCATTCTCAGCTCTGTTACTGACTTATTAATAAGTTGTTTCCACATCATGCACATAACTGTGCTGCAAAGGGTTCAACCTCTATAAAATGTTAAGAAATATAAAATTGGATTGAGCTACATTAAAATTCTACATATCTCACTTTAAAAGTCAGCCTATAACTGACTTAGGAGAAATGCTGAAGTATAGAGAATAGGTTTTACCATGGTCTTTAGAAGATTTGGAAACAGAAACTCCTATTTTTTACCACTGGGATTTCATGAAAACACAACTGAGAGCATCAATCAGCTGCTCAAAGTTGGATGGTGAATTTAACTAAGGCATACAATAAGTAAGGTTTAGAATGTTGTCTGGCAAGCTTTAGAAATCTATGCACTCAAGAGTAGTAATTTTATCTGTTGTAACTGGAAGAGTTTCAATTTCCTTGACAGAAGAACCTAAGCATTTGTAGTGTGCATAACCACAGTTCAAGAATCCACTTACCTAAAGCACTTGTATTTCACAAATCAAAACTTCAGGGAAGAACAAAATTATCCAGCTTTCATGAGTGGAGCTAGGACAGCACAGCCATTAAAGTAATGCACTATTACACATAGTGACATTTCTGATGACATAATTTCCAAAATCCCCACAGAATTTACCTACTTCTAGCAAAACAAAAGAACAAGATTTCTACATATCCTCCTCTGAGTTTGTCTTCCTCAGGAGAATTCCATATGGGCTGTTAATTTTTGCCAGCATCCATAAATGTTTTATAGTTCTTTATAAATTCCTGCTTTCATTTTTACACTGCTTTTGGAGTACTCCTCAATACTGACCTCCTGCTTCTTTTACAGTCAAAACACTGGGGGGGTGGTTGGGTCTGTTTATAGTCTGTAGCCATCTACACTTCTATAGAAATATGTACTCATATATGTAGTATTATTTATATAAGAGTGATAATCTTATGTATTTCATGTCAATCATAGCAAAATGTCAGAATGTGGCATACAAGTATTTTTCTGTGTATAAGATCACACACAATAGTCCCCAATGTGAAAAGCTTGTCTAAAGAACCTTCCTGTCATCCAAAAATAGCTTAGAATTTATCATCCATGTACAAAGCCAGCTCTCAGATCTGAAGGAAAAAATCCCCAAAACATGATTAGAGAATGGGTTTTCCTTTTACACGAGGCTCAGAAATATTTTTGGGGAACAAAACTTGACTGAAAACCTTGAACAGCTCTTGACATAAGTAGGCCACCTTTAATAAAATGATATAGTGAACATGAGGCCCCGTGCCAAAATCTTCACTTGAAAAGAGTAAAAATGGCAATTTCTTCCTCTTCATCAGGAAGTTATTATCTCACAGCTGCACTTTTGGTTTTCAAACTAGGTAGTCACTTTCTCCTAACGTCTTCTGAATGTGATTAAGAGTAATAGAAGTTTAAAAGGTGTGAGTGGAGAGACTCTGCTTATGGACAGCACAGTATCTAAAAATAGCTGTAGATCGGACAAGTTTGGGGAGATAAGAGAGGGGAAGAATAAGGCTTGATCCTGCAGCCAGGAAAAAAAAGGGGAAATGTAGTCACTCTGGGACTGCTGGGACTGACGCCCCTGTGCATTGGTGGCTCCAGTGACTTGACGAGTGCCCCCTCGATTCTCTGAACACTCTCAGACAAGTTTCTCAGTAAGTTTCTCTTACTTTCCCACCACACCAGAGTCCCAGACACCTGGTTCCTTTAATTCATTTAACCATGATCAGCAACACAATCAAAAATACCTCGAGCTGGTATCTCCAGGGAGGCACCCCCAATAAAGTCACTCCTGGACTTTTATACCCTCAAAATCTGTACATCTCTTCCAACAGTGTTTTTGTGTCTGGGGTCTTCTGCTGCTCACTGGCTCCTGCAGAGCCTCTAGGTGACCCCCAGCCTGTCCCTGGCCAATGCTCCAGGTGCCCACACCCCCTGTGCAAAGGCCAACCCTGATTCCTGGCTCCTTGCCTGGAGCTCCAGCCTTTTCCCCCCACCCAGGGCACAACCTAGGGCTCACACTGCAGCTGCACACCCAGCTACCTACACTGGGCGTGTTAATCAGCAAGGCTCAAGCCCCACCCCGAAGCAATTTTGCAGAAGGCATGCTTATTTCCACAATGCTATGAAGTGAGCTCTATGTCCCTGGTTTAAGAAAGATTTGGTTCCTATAAAAACCCTTCTTTTTACTTGCAAGAGTGACTACAAAAACTAAGTGTTGGCTTCTCAGCTTGCTGTATGAGTTACGTTCTGATTTGTGTCCACATTAGCAAAGCACTAAAGCCACGTCTTCCCCGCCTCCAAAGCCGGAAACACTCAGCAAAAGTTTTGAGATCATTAAGCCTTGTAAGGAGATTCTCTTGGAATAAAAAGACATCCTCTCATCATAAATCAATAGAAGAGCTACCACAAAAGCTAAAACTGTATCAACATTTTAGGATGAGACTAAAACTGGTCTGGTAGTAGTGATTAAGAATTTTGTCCATTGGCATTGACAGTCAGTTCCAAGAGAGGCTTGTGGAGCTGCTTGACTGCTTTCTTTCTGTTGTCTTCGCAGTCACTCCACATTCCCAAAGCTATTTATGCCAACACTAAGGCATACGAATACTGGGACTAAGGTACTATGTTCCTTCAGTCATGGTCTCTTAATTAAATTTATAAAAGAAGATCAAGTATTTTGTTCAACTGCTTTAAAAGTCTGTGTCATGTAATGCAGTTGTGGGTACAATTGCACATCTCCAACCTCCCTAATATCTTCCCCCTCATTAACACAGCTGAAAGGCAAGAACAGCTGGAATCCATGGGACTCATTTGCTGCTGGCTCTCTTGAGTGGCACAGTCCCATTTAGAAAGCTATTGAAAATATGGACTTTCCAGAATAATCATAGCGTCAGCACAAACTTCCCAATTGTGTTCCTCTGAAGAGAAACTCACAGACTGCTTAAAACCACTACATGACCCCACACAAGTTTATTTGAAAACACCTTGTTTCCAATCCATATGGTGTTATGTTTAATAAGATGATGAGAAGCAGACCATAAAATCATTATCTACTTCTGGTATAATCTAATTAGGGGTAAAGGTTTGTGTGCAGTATCCACAAACCTGTTTATAAACTCATAAGGTACTTCAGTCAGAGACTGAATGAGTCAAATCACATCTGTCCTTGGGAAGTTTTATTCTTATGTACTCAGCAACTGTGTAAAAAAAGAAGCTAAAACTCTTATATTTGTTCAATAATGGAAATTAGCAGCAGGAGTAGTTAGTATTACTGTGTATCCTGACACTCCTTACTATTCTAACAATTCCAGATTACACTGATTTTAAATTATATAATTATCAAATATTCTTTTTAACTCATTAATTGAAAACAAAAAAGCCCAGAATAAATTAATTTTATCTTTGACAGCTTTAAATATTTTGTTTCTCTTTTATAGTGCAGAATCTACATTGATTTTTTTATTTCTATGGTTCCTAACTCACAAGCAAAAATTCTTGAACAATCAATTAATATAGCTATATAGACACATATTATATAGTTATCACTGAAAGTATTGCCATTTAATAATATAATGCTTGTGGTATTCACTTACTGATCTCAGGTTTGTACAAAAGTATGTAACATTTCATAAGTACATACAAAAGTATGTAACTTTTTTTTTATTTCTGTAATGGTACATATACCAAGTTGTTATTTATTTATTTACTTGCTTATTTATTTATTATAAGACTTTCCCTGGGTCGAGAAAGAGAATTCTTTCTCCCTGGTGGAAGTATTTTGCCTTCTGAAGACAAAAGACTGCACCTACCAGAGTTTGGGATGCCTGCCACAATTTCAGTCATGGCTGAGATCAGATCTCTTCCAGTGTAATGGGTGCATGTTTAAACTGTTTTATCCCACAATTTGAGTTGTGTGTTACAGAAGGCTCTACAGTAGGAGCTATTCAATCCAGCCAAGGACAAGGCTCTCAAGAAACCAGGAAAAGTGTAGTGGTAGCCCAGGCTGAGCTGGCTTTGCAGCCCAAAAACTCCACAAGACACACAATGCCTCCTGTCCTGAGTGACCACCACAAAAGATGGAGCCCAAGCCAGGGGCTAAATGAATCTTTTAATTTATGGACATTTGACTAAGGTGGTTCACAAAGCAAGGTAAGGGTACAGGAATATAGTATAAAGGATGGGAAAAGGGATGATGGCTGATGAGTATCTGTTAGGTAGTGGAGGACCTGAACATGATGCAAATGGTTCAGAACAGAGGGTGGAGATTTTACAGGGTCTGGCTGGGACAGAGTTAATTTTCTTCACAGCAGTCCATAGGGTGCTGTGTTTAGGTTTTGTTACCAGAACAGCCCCCACAGCAGACTGTGTTGACTGCTCCCAAGCAGTGCTTTCACAGGGTCAGGGCTTTCTCTGCTCCTCAGGTTCCCACCTTGCCCTCCCTTGGGCAGGGCACACAGCTGGGACAGTGATGGGCATGGATCACAGCAACACTCTGGACTATATAATGCTGTAACCTGCAATGAAGGCTCAAGGAAAAGAGGAGGAAGCAACAATACTCATGTTTGTGGCCTTTGTCCTCCACTTGCCAAGCATCCATCACATCTGCTGTCCAGCAAGTGGCTGAACTTCTGCCTGCTAATGGGAAGTAGTGAATAAATCTCTTCTTTGCTTTTCTGGTGCACACAGTTTTGCTCCACCTCTCTCTCAGTGCATGAGGGCTTTTGCCTTCCTTCTAATTTCTCCCCAGCCCATAAGTGTGTGAGCAGCTGTGAAGGTACTTAGATTCTGGCCCTGCTCAAGAACATCCAGAAAATTCAGAATCAGAGTCATATATTGTCATGGGACCAGCCAGATCCCAAGGAATGAAATCAGAGTGAACCAGCTCAGAAAGGCTCATGATTTATTCCATCTTATAATGATCTTTGCTAGGATGCCCAATAAGGCTTTTGCATGCATTGGCACTTCCAGATCAGTGGGAATTCCTGTCTAGATTTTTCAGGCCATGTTTTCTCTGTTACTTCTCTATCTTCAAGTTCTTTTGAAAATCTGGTCTTTTCCAAAGACTCCTGAACCTCTGTGCTTAACCCCACCTCTGTCAAAAGGAGAGATGAACACTGAAAGAACAGTGTTTTGAGGGAAAACCAGTCAAGACTTGGAAAGGTATGTAGCCTGTGATTACTTTATGCAGCTACTCCACACTTTACTCCATTTTTTTAATTAACAAGAAAACCCACAACAAACAAAAACAAGCACAGACAAAACAAAAGAAAGCCACCTGCAGTATAAAAATCCTTTTGGAAGACCTGAAGGAGGGATGCATGGGTGTGCAGAGAACAGGAACTGGGCAGTTTTGTCCTCATTTGGTGAAAAGAATGTCATCTGTCCAGAGGAAGTTCTTTCTTGGCGCTCTTTTGAGATAATTAATCTGGGGGCCTAGCTTTCATGTTTTACAATTTCACAGCACAGAACAGCGTAATTACAATTACAATGCACAGCACACCTTGCTCAAGCAATGAGACATGACAAGCTATGAATTTTTGTGAGATTATTAGCACACTGTGAACAATGTGACAACATGAAAGGCCAAAGGTGAAAGGCAGAACCACTTTAATCACTCAGAAAGTATCATAATTACCCTGAAGTGCATTTCCTGTTCTGTCTCTTACTGCTGTGAAACAGAACAGGTTTGGGCAAACAAAGTTCAAGTATTTTCTGGCTATCAAGGATGCTGCACCTCACGTCCCCAGCTGCCAGTAAAGCCCTCTTTCACTACCACTCTCCCAAGCTAAATCACAGTTTGTATTACAAACATAGTTTACTCAACAAAAAGTTCACATTCTTACAAACAAAATTATATTTATGGTTGCCTATCTGTTTTCCTTCCTTTACCAGCATGAAATATCAAAAGTAGCCTCTTCTGGTGCTAGACTTAAAATATTTTTGTCATCAGTTAATACAGGAGAAAAAAGCTACATGCAACAGACTGTAGACTGATAATTAGTCATATTAGCAGTATAATATGTGTCTTTGGAGAATTCATTCAGTATTTAACTGAAGCATGTGATAAAAATATGCCAAGAAAAATCCATAAACACCTTCCAGTGTCAGTATTGCTTTACATAATGCTGCATTGCCATCAGTGTTACCATTACTTCACCTTATGCTGTGACAATTCAGACCTCCACTGCAGCATCAGCTCTAGGACACAATTCTGTCCTTCATTACAAAACAAGAATCTGTGCTTCTTTATGAGAATTGAGAGAGGCATCAAATAAGGATGTGCAGTACAATCAGATTAATTCCTGCAGACAGCAGTGCAGCTTGGTCACTAGTTTGGCAGAATGCATCAGATTTTTAAATCTGTGAATCTAGACTCCATAAGTGATTAAGATTTCTTACTTTGCTGCATCCATGTTTTTGTGCAATCCAAATACCTAATTCTTCTGGCAGCTATTTATTAAATTGTTACATACAGAAGCTTACATTTTAGACATGTTTGTGCCCACTGTAAAACAAGGCAGTGCAAGAACTTTCATCTTTTTGAATATGAGAAAATGGGGGTTTTGTGTGTGGCCAACATATGTGAAGGTTTCAGAAATGTTTTGAAATTTGAAGGTTTTTGGAAATGTTTAGTTCTATTCAGGAAGGGCAAGGTGGAAGAAAATTTTCTTCAAAAGACAGAAGTGAATACTCTCTGAGGAACTCTATTAGCCAAAGGCAAGAGATTTGAACCTTCCAACCTTGTGTTTTGCCACAGGATGAAGCTAATCAAAACAGGTTTTGCACAGGTACACTTAACTGTTAGATGTCGTCCAAAAGATGTCTCATGGTGGCAGGATGACTGTGCTACTCCTGGAGAATGCTCTGGCTCGTCTGGCACAAAATCATCCAGAGCAACTCTCACTTCCTATGGGCTCAGCAGAGTGCAAGAACAGTGTAACATAATTGCTAATTAACTTAGTGTAAAAATCTTAAATAAAAAACACCTTACTGCCAATTTGTTAAATTTGGCAGCCTGATGTGTCGAAACAGAAGCTGGCTGTGCTGTCTCCTTGCAAGCTGTAAATTACTGATATACTCTCTGCATCCTTTGTGGCTGGAGATGAATAATGCATTCCCTTGCTGTATTTCTCCTGGTGAAAATTGCCAGGTACTGCTTATAGCTTAAAACGCTGTTTTCCTTGTCACTCTTCAATGCCTGTTCTTCACTCACAACTTGACTCCCTTGCTACTACTTTAAATACCATTCCTAATGCCATTTTGAGCAGAAAAGAAAGAAAGGGAAATAAAAAGTAAACCAAACAAACTAAAACCAGGAAAACCAAACAAGTTGATAAGCAAAGAAGCAAAAAATATTTCCTAGGAAAATTCACCCGACATGTCCTGCATGTGCTGGGATTAGAAAATTGGCAAACTCTGACTGAGGAATCAGACCTGGGCAGCTAGCCTTGCTGTTGCTGAATTTGTACCATGGCACATAATGGAATTACACTAGGATATTCTCCATTATTAAATGTCAGCTTTGGCTGCCTTTAAACCCACAGTTTTGTCTAACCAGCCTTGTTGCCACGTCCAATCCTGTGGCAACCCTGGACCTCTGCAATGTGAGTTACAGCCCTGCTACACCAGCTGGCTCATCAGCATCCCAAAAGACACCAGTGTCCATTGGGAGAGAGGTATGAAGAAATGATGTAAAGCTGCTAAAACTTCTCCTCAATTCTCTAAACACCACAAGTGATTTTGCAATGGATGAAAAGTGACTGGAGATGCTGTTTTCTGACAAACACTCCTTATGAACCTGGCACAGTACATTTATACCACTGACAACTCTTCTTCTTCAAAAAAATTGTTTTCTGTCTGGTGGCATATTGAGGCAAGAAGTTTTGCCAAGCAGAAGGAACTGAAGGAATCTTTTCATTTTGAATAGTGGAGGAGAATGGATCACAGCGAATGTTAAGTAAGTAGTCATGGAGGTCAGGTAAAGTTTTGCCCAAAAAACCTTCTTTTTTGCTTATGCTGGCTACCACTGTTTGTATGCAACTGATGGGCCAGTGACAAATGTTTATGTATTGCTCTGGCACACACACTCCCACAAAAAATTAATTTATTCTGGCAGGGTGGTAAAAAACTGTTTTTCTTCTTCTCACTTACTTAATTGGATTTTAGTTACTCTAAGATGAGAATATATTTTTAGAACCAGTCTGTTAAGATTTGTCAGGAGAGGATGAACCTGTCATTTAAAGCTGCAGTACAATGCATCCATGCCCAGAAACTGAGACACAGCAGAGATCTATGCTGGAAAAGCAGGAGGCAAGAGGGATAACACCCAGGATATATTCAGTCCACCTGCTTTAGATACTACAAATACAGAAAAGCTTAAATTTTAAAGGAACTATCCTCTGGAAATCATGCTTTGCGCATGGTAGCATGGACAGTTCAAGAACACAAGGATAACATATTATGCTTTAAACTTCACTATTTTACACCATTGCCAAATATTGTCCCTTTCCCAGATTAAGTGGGGTAACTTTCACTAGTTTTGGAGATATTCATCAGAGTGATGACATTAATGCCATGATTAGCAATAAGGAAGGAAGTTCTCTTTCTTCTGCACTGGTGTGCAAGGCCTCACCTGTGAGAGGTGCTGAAAGGATGGTGGCACCTCAGGGGTCAGTCTCTGTTTCCTAAAAGCCAACACTAAAGTGTAGATCAGTGGGATAAATCATGGTAGGATACCCCCAACCCCATCCTTGGAAACATTCCCAGTCTGATTGGATGAGACTCTGGGCAGCCTGGTCTGTCAATGATGTCAACGCTCAGGGCAAATGGGTTAGAGGCACCTCCCAACCCCAAACAAAACTGTGATTTGGGACATCTGCACAGCACTGGACATCACCACTTCTGCATTCCATTCACTGTCACAGGGTCTTAGGATTTTCAGGATGACAGTTTCCCTCTTCTGTCTGTGCCATGGTATGTTCAGCTTTCCATTGCTGAAACAGCAAAGGTCCTTATGGAGGTTCTTGTGAAGAAGGTTAATAAAAAACCTCACACCACCTTATTTGCACCTGCATTTAGATAGGGAATAGGTGCCTGGCTGTTGGCCACATCAACAAAGTTGGGCTGCAGCCATTTCAAATCCCAGCACAACAATAATCTCTTCTCCTCCCTGCCAGCCTTTGTGTCTGCACAAGCTGTCAGGGTAAAGTGACATTCTGCTTCTCTTCTCTCCAGCATGCACTCCTGAGATATAGAAGATATATAAAGATATATCTGTCCTGAGGTATTCAGGGGAACTGGAAATCCCTGAAAACAACAGGGACATAAGATAGACACCAATAGGTTTCACAATAGATGGGCACAAAATGAAAATTTTGCAATGTGCTATTTTCAAGCTCTCTGCTGAAAATCAGCAAGGAGCATCCAGACAAAGGTGTTTTAGAGATTTTCACTGCATCCAAAACAGAGAGCTAGACTTCTGAAATGCCAGAACTGTGAATGAATAATTCCTCCTCTAAAAGATTACTTATTCTGTGAACCACATGGTAAGGCATGAAAGAGTTTTGACAGTTTATTCATCAGTTCTACCAACAAAACAAAATAATGTTTCACAGAAATACAACATTCATATTTCTTAGCATCTAGGTGGGTTTTTCTTACTGACTGTCTCAGGTTAAACAAATTCACTTTATTCCCACTCATTAGCTATCAGATACCTGAGATTCCATCAGAACAGTTACAAATCCAAATATTAAGACACACTCTTCACTATTTAGAAAAAAAAAGTGTTACATTTATGATGAAAAAAATCTAGTAACCAGTAAAACCACATAGAGGAGAAAGTTAGAAGCAACACACAGCGTGTATCTCAGGGAATGAATAAAACCCCAAACACACAAGTGTGTTTAGAGCTGTGAAATTTTAAAATGATACAATATGTGTATGTCACACTCAAGCTGTGGCATTCATGTGCTAATGGCAATTATCAGACCTTGATGACAACATCAGTCCTTCCTAAGAAAAAGAATGTGTGTTTGAAATTGTTTGATGAGAATTCACTTGACTGTCAACAAATGATTTCCTCCCGAGAATCTGATTTCAGAAGATGTTTGGAATGACAGAATCAGAGAATGGCTTGGGTTGGAAGGGAACTTAAAAGACCATCTAGTTCCATCTCCCTGCCAGGGGCAGGGACGTCTTCCACTAGACCATTAGGAATTGCTCAGAGCCCAGACTGGCCCTGAACAATTCCAGGGATGGAGCACTCACATATCCTCTGGGAAACTTGTGCCAGCATCTCACCACTCTCACAGTCAAGAATTTCTTCCTGATATATAATCTAAAAATGCCTCCTCCAGTACTTTATTTCAGCTAGAAGTTGTTTTTCAGAGTCTGTGAAAACTCATTTTCAAAAGGTATGAAGTGCAAAGAACACACGGACTGGATAGCTCAGAGAAAGGAGAAACAGTTCTTTAAATTCAGGGGACCAAACAGAAAGAAGGTGAGGCCTCTGGGGACTGATTTGAAGAAACTTGGTTGTTCTCAGCTCTGGCCATGCACCAGTGTCTTTGGTGTCACTGCCTATGTGGGTAGTTTTTCCCAGAGCAATTTTTTTCTCTTATATGAATTGTGAGACCCCTGCCCTCAGCAAAATCATGACACACAATATTGCCTTCCCCAGCTATTGTAGTGATACTTTTTACAGAGGTTTTAAAAAGAGATATCCTTATTTGTCAGTGGAAATTGAAGAAAAGAAGTTTAAATAATCCCTCCCCTTGTCCATGCAGCAAATTCTTACTGCAGAGAAAGTTGCTCTGTGTCCCAGCTGAGATGAATGATCATGCCAGTTTAAAGGCAGTTAAATGAGAAGTTGTCATTAATTAAACCAAAACTAGGGGCAACACTAAGCAAGTCATGGCAGAGAAAAGTTGCTATTGAGAAAATAATATCTCCAGTGAGTAAACCACAATTAGGAAAAAAAAAATCCTGAAATGAGAGCTTGGTCATAACCTCTCTATTGCCTAATGCATCAAATATTCCTTGTTTTTCCCTGGATAGCCGATATTCCATTTTTTCTTTAAACTATAAAAAAGCCAGTGTCCTTACACAGCAGATGGCAAATGCTACTTCATTATCTTTTCTCACACACACACTGGTATATTTTGGCCATGCTTTAGCTTACAGGATTTGGCAGACCACCAGGAAAAAAAAAAAATTCACCTTAAGACTACTGCTTTCATTTTTTACAATTGGTTTCACAAGATGAGAATCTTCAGACTAGGTTATCAGAAAATTGCTTGACAGGGAAAAGGAGACAAATCCACAGGCATCCAAGAGAAGGTATTCAGCTCAAAACTAGGTGAATGACAAATGCAGAGGACCTGTTAAATTGTGTCATCATTTGGGTGATGCTGTAATTTTTCCAGCTACTTCCAGGAAAGGTGTAGAGAAGGCAGAGCCAGACTCACCCACCTGGGGGAAAGGAGATCTCTAGTCACCATGAAAGAGAACAGGACAGGAGCCCAGAGAGCTTGTAAAGTTTCCAGGCTTGCAGGAATTTGAACCCAGCAGCCCAAAGCAACCTGAATCAGATGGTCCTGCTCTAAAAGGCACATTTGTACCACAAAAAGGACCAGACACCTCCAGGGGTCCTCTCCAACCTGCATAGCTTGACTGATTCCACCTCTTACATTCAATTAATGCATGCATCCATCAATGCATAATGGAGTATAATTCTATAATTTATCCTCTTTTAATCATAACACTCATTTTAAGGGCAGGAATTTTGCCTTAGCAACATTCAGTGAAACACCAGGGTTAATCAATAAAGTACATAAATAAATAACTCCCATAAGTAGATTCAGATCCTCCTCCCTTGTTGTCTTATTTTATGGAAAGAATCAATTCACTAGGAAACACCTTCAAAGGGTGCAATTTTTCCATTTTTTTTTTTTAATCCCATATTTTCAAGGAGCTTTTCTCAGGTAAAACTATGTTGGCAGATTTTTTTGAGGGAATAGTAATTTTTCCAAACACCTTTAGCTAACAAGCTGCTGGCAGAGAATCAACATTCCTGAATAATTCATTGCTGTTAAACTATTCTACCACCTGCATCTATTATTCTCCCACTTCAACAACAGGGTTCATTCACCAGGGCAAGCCAAAAACCAAGCTCCCTGCTTATCCTTGTGCAAACAACAGGAGGTTTTTGCTACTCATTTTTACATGTACCACTCAAATCATTAATATGTTTCATTTCCTGGACTGTGACATCAGTATCACAGCATGCATTCCTGTGAGTAAAATGCTAGGACCACACAGCAGGAGGCAAAACTGTGTGCTGAATTACCGAGAGTACATCATCTGTTGGCATGATGTTCTGACACTGCAAAGCAGACTGAAGCAGGCCAAGGCATCCATTTGTCCCAAAAAGCCACCTTCTATCCAAGTCTCATTAAAACATTTTTGGACAGATGATCAGAACCATTACAAACTCCAAATCAAAACTACAAACTCAGAATCACCAGAATGTGCTGTGCAGAGAGTCTTTGGCAGTACTGGCACAGCAATCCTCCCTTCTCCAAAGCCCACTGCTCTCTTAGCCTGGCTTTCAGAGGTCACAGCCCTGCCACCCATTTCCTCTGTGACCTAAAAGAAATGTTTGCTTCCCCTGCTGTCTTCATCCTCAGTCTCCCAATACCGAGAGACACATCCTCTGTCCTGCTGGCTTTGAGTTGGGCTGCTATAAATCAGTAACCAGCCACCCTCCCTTGTCCATCAGCTTTGGAGATCCTTTAGAAACTGTCCATTTTATCCTGCAGGATGCAATTTGAATGGTTTTGTCAGGACACAGGCCTATGCCAACTCCCCTGCTATGGCCATCCAAAGGAACCTCTCTGCTTCTGACCTTGAACTGGATCTTTTATCTCTTTGACTCATTAACAGCCCCCAAAAAAAGTAATGTGAACTTTTCACCATATAGTTAGCAGCATCTGAGGATAAAGAAGTGAAGCTTCACTGCATGTTAGCACTTCACAAATGAAAGCCTTCTTTAGGGAAAATTAATCAATCCACATTTCTCATCCTGTCTGCCTTCTGCTAGTGGTTTTCAAGATCATTCAGGAGCTTTGCAGTCAAATATGTAATTTCCTGAAAAATGAAGCTACACAGATGCAGGAAATACCACTGTCATACTACTCAAAAGTCATTGAATAAAGGTGAGAACGCTTCTGATTTGAGACAGGTCTCAGGTTCTTCATTTACACTAGCAGATACCTCAGCAAGGCTCCTTGAATGGTGTGAGAATGCTCAGGCAGAAGCATTGCTTTAGGCACCTGTATATTTGCTTAGAATCTGTTTGATTAAAAGGAATCCTTCAATTAATAACTAGATGGAAAGGCAGTTTCCCCCCCATTGTGGTTCACTCTCCTTTTTTCACCTGCCTATATTAAACAGCTCCTAGTTATTGTCTCACAGTACATTGTCCTGCACTGAAGATCAGGTCATTGCTTTTGGGAGAAAAGTTGTGTGCTATTAATCAGTTTTTTACTTCTTGCTAAGGTACTCAACTGCTGACCAAGGCATTGCCCCATCCCACCACACTGTGATATTGCTCTTCAGTCACTTAGTGCCCTAATCAGCAGTACCCTTCTCTGCAGGTAGCAATTTCACATAAAAAGGTTTCATTCTTCTCTGACATTAAAATATGCTCTCACTTTTTCAAGTTCACACTGAAAAAGTTTTATTCAGTCAGTCTTTTTTTTCCTGTGAATGCAGAGTAGCATTGCCACTCTCTGGCTGCTCACACTCACCACAAAATAACCAGAGTGAAGTTCTCCTGCCTCACCTCCAGTGGTGCAAATCCCATAAAAGCAGATAGCTATGGTAAATCATGAACTTGATTTCTTTGCAGCAGCTTGCATCCCTCACCTCCCATTGCTTGGCCTTTGAAAAGCTCTTATAACATAGACTCAGTTGTGACCTGATGGGGGTGACTGAGTCCTCCCTGATTTGACAGAATCCTCCTAGGTTTCCCTGTGGGTGAGGTGCAGAGCAGGGGGTGGCTCCGCTCACCCTCCCTCCAGAGCAAGGAGGGAGAGAAACCTCTGCTACAGCCAGAGCGACTGCTCAGCACACAGGAGGCTCCCCAGAGGAGGGACCACCCTCAGGAATGCTTAAATGCATCCTCTTCATCCCAACCATGGCAGCCTCTGAGCTACCTGAACATTTCCTGATCCAGTGCACTGCTGGGACAGAGTTAATTTTCTTCACAGGGACTGCGTTAGAATTTGTGCAGAAAACAGAGCTGATAACACAGGGACGTTTTCATTACTGCCCTGAGCCAAGGCCTTCTCTGCTCCTCAATCTACTCCACCAGTGAGCAGATAAGCAACCAGCTGCATTTGTTACTGAGAGGCCAAACACTGGCTGTGGAACCTCATGTGCAGTGTATCTTTGGCTTGGCAGAGCTTCATGCTGTGTGAAGGGCACAGATCAGCTTGTGAGGGAGATTCCTCATAATATCAGGTCTGCCACGCAACCCTGAAAAATGGAACACAGATAAGTATTAAAGGTCAAGAAAAAAATACCAACCCTTCAATTTCCATGCAAAAACACGATAGGTGCTGAAAATACAAAAGCCTTCTGCTGAAGTCCTGTAAATTTCCCTTTCACTCACAGATAAGGAATTTAGCAATTTAATTTTAAAACTGTATGTTTTAGCATGTTTAGGTTTCTCCTGGGACCTCACACAATGTTAATAAAATCCTGCTCTATTCTGAACAAAATGTCAGAAATGAATATATGTTCCAAAAGACAAGAAGTTTATCTTGTCCATACCAAGAGTCACCACCTTAGATAAAAGCTGTATGCCCAAAAGAAAAAACTTTCCCATTTGTGATAAATTGCCCATAAAGAAGCTTAACATTATAACTCAGTCTAGGCCTGTTGGATTTTCAGTATATCAAAATTTATTACATACTTCAGAGCACTTTTTGCATGAGGCAGTGACTTGTCTCCTTTGGAGGTATATTTAAACATTCACACACACTGGAGAATTACATTATTAAATATGCTGCAGAGAATATTAAAAATGGAGTGCTGACAAAAGTTTGTTTGGTTTGCATAGAAAATTCTGACTCCTGCTCATGATCATTGCTATGACTTCAGTCTGAATCACACAAGGAAACATTAACCTGTTGGAGCAAGTCCAAAGGAGTCTGCAAACATGCTGAGAAGGATGGAGACAGGCTGAGAGAGCTGGGGTTGTCCAGTCTGGAAAAGAGAAGGCTCCAGAGAGACCTTAGAGACCCTTCCAGTACCTAAAGGGGCTCCATGAGAACTGGGGAGGGAGCTGTAGGACAAGGGCATGCTAGGAAGAGGGGTGATGGCTTCAAACTGACAGAGAGCAGATTTAGATTAAATACAAGGAAGAAATTATTGACTGTGAGGATGGTGAGGCCTGGAAAACGTTGCCCAGACAAGTTGTGGCTGTCCCATCCCTGAAAGTGTCCAAGGCCAGGTTGGATGTCCCCATAAACAATCTGGTCTAGCAGAAGTTGCCCCTGTCCCAAGGCAGTGGGATTAGAACAGAGTGATCTTCAAAGACCGTTCCAACTCAAATGGTTTAATATTTCTGTGATTCTCTGATTATCTGCTAAAGGAACACTGTGGCCTCTGCCACTGGCCAGAGTGCATTAAAACAGTAGCTTTTTCCTTTTCTGTTATACTTCCTGCCACCTAAAAACAACACCTAGCACAATTTGAGATATTGTCCAGCACTCCTTTCTCAGGAGACTGACAATCCTCAGACATGAAACCCCGATCATTAAACCAGACCAATGTGATCAAACATGGTAGGCAGATTCTCAAGAAACAGAAATCAATACGACCCTGCTGAAATCCTTGAAACTGAGCCAACAAATTAGGTAAAAGGTGAAGGACCTGATCCACAGGCCAAACACAACGCTCTATTTTAATCTCCTCTTTGAAGGGGTAGAATGTGGAGTTCAGCACTGAGAGATGTTATGTGTGTTTTAAAATGTCCATTTCTTCAAATCACCTGCATTCCCTACATTCCCTAACATTTCCCTGGATACCACAAAACCCCTTCTATCAAAAATCCTCATTTTAGAGATCACTTTGGTTCACTTTAGAGAGCCAAAGTGACTTTCTAAAGTGAACCAAAGCTTCTCAAAACAGCCACAGGGTTCTCTAAAGCTTCTCAAACAGCCACAGCGATTTGCAGAACACTGTTGGAAGAGATTTTGAAGAAGCTACCACAAAAGTGTGCTGCCTCAGTTTGGTTGATGAAGTACCTATTCCTCAAGACTGTTGATCAGACAAGGTTTTGTGGAAATGAGAGATATGCAGGCCTGAGAATACTAACAAGAGATCTCTGCTGCACTCAAACATATTCACATATAGGATTTCTGATTGCATGTATTGATGTTCCTCCATCTCCACTGCTGGAGCAGTACTGCACACCAGATGACCATGTGTGATGGGGTGTCTGTGTGTCACATTCTCCATGCAAAAATACTACTTCTACATTTGCTAAAAAAAAATACCTGGGTCTGTTTTCTCCGCAGTTTCACTCAGCTAGAATATAAACCCCAGACCCAGGACAAAACTTGGTGAGCCATTAATAGAACACAGAAAGTGACAGATCTCTAAAAGAGAGCTTCAGTTTATGAAAAACCACTGTGTAGGGAAGAAATGCAAAATGTAAAGATGCTTCAGGATGCAGTTGATAGTGCGCATGGCAGAAGGACAGAGGTTTGACATTTTCAAGACTTCATGTTTAGGGCAATCAATGCCTCCAGTCCTCCAGCACTGTAACTTGGGATGCCAGGAAGCCACATGAGCATCAAAATTATCAGAAACTGCATAATCAAGGCAGGTTGGTACAAGTCTATCACAGCTTTACACCTGAAATTGATGGTGTGAGTTCATGTGGTGCTAACAGCTCACTAGTACATGCTAGGAAAGGTGGGCATGAAATGCAAGATGTCTGCGTGATAGAAGTCCAAGGGGCTGTTCCTAGGCTAAGCATTATTTGGATGAGCAGGAATTAGCATTAATTGTCTTCCTGGAAGATAGAATCATAGAATGGTTAAGGTTGGAAAAGACCTCCAAGTTCATTGGGCTAGTGCAGCGCTGCTTTGTTAACCACTAAGCCATGTCCCCATGTGCCCCATCCACACATCCCTGCAACACTTCCAGAGACAGTGATTCCAGGGGCAGTCTCCTCCAATGCATGACCACATATTCAGTAAAGAATTTTTTTTTCCTAATATTGATACTAAACCCCCCCTTGATGCAACTTGAGGCCATTTCCTCTTGTCCTTTCACCCTGCAGTGGATTAGACAAATTACAGGGTCCAGGTCTTGCACACAAGTGTGGAACATTCTGATGAAGTGAAAACCCTGCAGAGAGATCCTGATGAAGGAGAGATACACACCTGTACTGCTGCAGATCCCTAAGCCTTGTCTGTGCATTTAAATGTTTCCTCCTGCTGATACCTATCTCTAACAAAGAAGAAAAATAAACCTCGTTCTGAGGAGATGATTGTAAGAACACACAACACACTTTGCCCTTTATTCACGTCTGCCACTACCACATGTGAGAAGATTGTGATCCAAATTATCTCATCAGAATCGGCTTTTAATTTCATAGTGATTAATTTTGCAATGTAGCAGTCTATGTTCTGTTTAACAGCTGATTTTTGCTTTGCAATAATTTGTTTTTATGATAAGAAATCTTCAAGGTGAACAAAATCAGGAAGAAATGTTAAAATAATTTAGAATATTAATTTGAAAGTAAAATGGATGAACAACAAACAAATTTCTCACAGTTTTGTTTTGGTAGAGTGTAGACACATTTCTTGCCTTGTCACTTGCAGGCTGACAGCATCTATACCATATTTTCCTCAGCAAAGAGCAGGATGGGAGGCTGGAATTAATATTTGTTTGGGTATTTTTTCCAAGCTAGTTTTATATAGCACACACCCAAAAGGCATGCATAAACTCAAATCTATAAAAAACCTTGATTTTCATCTCCTTTTCCAATGCAAATCCCGTTTCAGATTTATCACCACTTAACATCAGGAGAACAGAACACTCAGAATGCTGTGCATGGCACTCGTCTGTTTGCCAGTAGCAAAGATAGCCAGCTTTAACCAGGAGCTAAACAAGGAACTTTTAGAGATGGGCTTCACTCTGGCACCAGCCTGGTAAGTATCAGATTTAGCCTTTTGCTTGCCGGTACATGTTACTAAAGGTTGCTCATTTATTGCCTCTCTATTGGGTTTTTTTTTGGGTTGTATTTTTTTTGTTCTAGTCCTTTGGGATAGCAGGGACAGCTGGCTTCCTCCTCAGCAGCCACAGTGCTCATGTGTTTGGGTCTTAATGGGCTTCTCTGGCTTCAGAAAGGCTATCCCAGTTTTAGTCTTCAGTGGAAACTCAGTTGTACAGCTAGCTGTCCATGCAAAGTGCATTCTGCTCCCTACTCTGCAATATGGGGACGCTTCTAGACATCACCCTCCACGGGATTTTAAGTTTTTTCTGCTCATTGTGTCTGGGGCAGAATTATTTTCTTCTGAAGGGCTGGTACAAGGCTGTGTTTTGGATTTGTGCTGGGCACAGAGCTGATAATACAGAGATGTTTTGTTATTGCTGAGCGGAGCCAAGGCCTTTTTTGCTCCTCCTGGGGAGGCCTGTGGGAGTACCTGGGAGTGTAGGAGGGGACAGAGCCAGGACAGGATATGCAAACAGTCCAAAGGGACATTCCAGACCATATGGCATCATGCTCAGTGTGGGGGAGAAGAAGGAAGTGGGGGACATTTGGAGTAATGATGTTTGTCTTGTGTTTGTCTTGTTTTTATCTTCCCAAGTCACCATTACATGCAACAGGGCCCAGCTCGGCCTGCCTGTGGGGAGCAGGGAGTTAAACTCTTGTTTTGCCCTACTTGTGTGCATGGGTTTTGCTTTCCCTATCAAACCATCTGCATGTCAAGCCATGAGTTTTCCAGCTTTTACCCTTTTGATTCTTTTCCTTGATTCCTCTGGCAGGGGAGTGAGTGAGCTGCTGTGTGGGTCTGGACTGCTGGCTGGGGTTAAACCACAACACCTCCTCAAACTGCTTTCAACAAGTCCATCAGTGTCACCCACAGCTTAATCCCACCTGCTTCACACTCATTTTTTTGGTTGGTTTGTGTTTGACTTCTCCATCTGATGCAATTTATAGTCAGATTCTGACACCCTGGCTCTGGCTGACCTCAGCTTCACTCATGGGTTTGTGCTGCTCCTTGCAATAACACCAGTAAAGAGCTCACGTGATCACTCATGCTCATTAAGGACACCCTCCTTTCACCCTGAATCCTTTAGGTAATCCAATTCAACTGCTCACTTTAATACCCTTGATTTGATTGTGTCATTTGAATGGCACTAAACCAATGTTCTACTTCCAGGGAAAATTCCCATTAAGATCAAAATAATTGTTCATCATTCCTTACTCTCTTCTACACAATAATAGTAAAGAGTTCAAGGCGCACTAATTTATTTTGCTTCCTTTAGTTGCCTCTGCCTGATGAATCACAGAGGATCCCTAAAGACCAGAAAGAAAAAGCAAGATAGCAACGAAACACAATCAGGTTTTGATTTTCTGCTTGCTCCCAGTCCAAACATATCTATCTACCTCCTATGCTTCCACTCTGTCTACCCTAGCTACAAAAATGAGGGCTGTGGATGGCTCCCTGAGGACCTCTGCATCCATCATAATTTTCAGTTTGGCAGGGGAGAAAAAAAGGTGCTTATCCACTAGTAGATATCTGTGCAGGAGAGAGGAATCACGCAGCCCCTGATAAAAGGATGCTGACTGCAGGAAAAACATGATAAAGCAATATCCAGGTGGTAAGAAAATTCTGTGAATACTCTTAATTGCTAACCAAGCTGTCACCAGCACTTGTGTTATCATGCCTATCTGCATCAATCACCTGGAGAGAAACACTCAGGAACATAGCTCTGCTAATTCCTCTGTTTATTGAACTATTCACTTGTTTGCAAATTGCTGCCTGCACCTGTCTTGAACTGCAGCTCCCAGGGACAAGCCCCCACTTTATTCTGTTTGTACAGCAATAAGCACTGAAAAGAATGCAAAACAAACAAACAAAAAAAACAAAAAAAAATTTAAAAGCCCACACAAAATAAAACCAAAACCAAAAAATACACACAAAAAAATACACATAAAAAAATCCACCAAACCTGTAAACCCCCTGGCTAACATTCTCTGTCAGGGAGATCTGGGATGCAACCCAAATATACCCCTGAACCCAGATCCACATCTCAATTATCAGGGAAGTTTTGGCAGGCTTCAGACACAACCTCCTCCTGCAGCTGCCAAAGCACAGAGCAGCTACAGAAGTCAGAGCTGAGGTTCAGAGAGAAAGTTTCCCTTTCAGGCTTGTGTATCTTTCCAGGCAATAAGATGGTCACACAAATCTGCAAAAATGGATGAAAACGTAATGCCAAGCCAATAGATTAATTTATTCACAAGGCATTTCCTGCATGCTATGTTAATTCCAGCATGGAAAAGGCATTCTGAAAATTGGCACATGTGCTATGTGTGTTGTCTTAATTGCCTGTTAAGGTTAGAAGAACACCACTTAGGAAACAGGTAAAGTGCTTGTTACTACCATGTGCAGCTTTCAGCTTCAGGCAGCTTCAGTGTAGGCTCTAATTGCACGTTTATTTACAGATATTACAGCAAACTTCCACAAGAAGGGGCCAGAAAGAAGAAAAAACCTGGAACACCATGTAAAGCAGCTTTTGTGCCAACACTGACAAACTGCTTAGCATTTTTCACTGCTGAGGTTAAGTGCTGGGGCATGTCAGAGCAAACCAAGAAACATTCTGAGGAGGCAGATCTCCATCAGGCTCCTTTGTTTCTCTAATTTTAACACCCAGGCAGAGAGGATCAAAGAACAAAATGCTGCTTCAGGTGACCTGATACCCATGAGACATTCAATCTGAGAAACCTTCACAGGCTGTGTCCACGGAGAATAATTGAAGTCTGTAGGCAAATCCCCATTGCTCTGACACCTGTGACTTCCTACCAGTGCTGATGCATGTGCTGCAGTCAAAATAATGGTGTCTTGCACCTGTGTTTTTTACAAATATAAATGAAGACTGAACTGAAAAGGCAATGGTCCTTTAGCCCAGCTCCTCGGAGTGTCTCTGCTACACACCTCTTCCCAATGCAACATGAAGTGTAAAGAAGGAGGCAGAAACAAAAGAATACTCTGATGTACGCCTACATCAATGGCAGGCCTCTCTGTCAGATCTTTTGGTGTATTTCAATCTCTGTCATCTTGTCAGTTACATAAATCTATACTCACAGTAATTAAAATCAAATCCTTGCTTTGCACTCTCCAAGTTGCATCAGACAGTGCTTTGCACATTTTTTACTGAGATGGCTCAAGGGCAGACATCCAGAGAGCTGCAAAAATGCAGCTTGTGGTTTAGGTAATCAGAGCAGTGACAGTGAGAAACTTGTCACTCCTCAGAGGAGCAAAACGTAGCCTGATTTTTCCAGCCCCTATTGTAAGAAGTAATTGCTGTTCTAGCATTTAATGCATAAAATAGTTCTCTTTTCTGGAGACTAATCCATGGCAGATGGAGACACAGGTTTACAGCTTAGTGTATTAGTGATTCTTCATTGTGTCAGCTGTGTGGTAATACCAAATGCAGAGCAAACACACCACGCATTGGTAGGACAGAACTAATGAATAACAAAGCATTCAGGAAACACCTCAGAGACATAATTTTCTTTCAATTAATGTATGCTCTTGTTAGAGAGCTTCTGCTCCAGACTTTCCCCCACTGACCATAGTGAGTCTTTCTCACTGCCTTGCTCTCACATGGTCAGATATTTCACTGTGTACTGCAGAATGTCAGAGCTGATTGACCTCTCCCTTTCTGAGAAGAACTGGTTTGAAAGTTATTAACACTGCATCCCTCTTCAGAACTGGTTAGACAGTTATTGGATCTGAAGGAATCCTACTGTATTGAGAAATCTGGCCAAAATAGTACTTTCACAGTTTGGTGAGGACTGTGCATTCCTAGAAGTATATTTCAGAACAGGAAAAATGTCCTTCTTTAGCTTAATTACTTGATTCCACAACAAAAGAGATCTCTAAAAATAGGCATGCCTGTAGGTGATGTCTGCTGGTAGGTGGCAGCCAGCTCTGCAGGGGCAGGGAAGGGGATATTCCAGGATATTCCCAGACTGCTCCACTACTAGGTTTGCTTTTGCCTTTGCCATAGCATACAGAGAACTAAGAATTATAGTTAAAATAATTCTGAATTGCATGACTCCACATGTTCCCTAGCTTCCACAAATTCTTAATATTTTTTCCTCAAGATTACCCTAGATTTGTGAGTTTAAGCAGATCATGCAGGAGAATCAGCAAATAAGAAGATAATATTCTTTAAAAAGAACTGCTGAAAATGCTGCTGCTGAACATCTTCCTAAAATCAGAAGAAGCATAATAGACTTTGTGTTGTTGCTAGAAAATACTCTGAGTTTCACGAGAGTAAATTTCAGAGTAGGTTTGAACACAGTTCCTCTCCCACTGATTGCAGATGGTGTCACTGGTAACACACAGGCAGTAAGGAAGCCAGAGCTGGCAACAAACCTGGTGTCCCTGAGGAGCTGCAGCCACCTTCGTCAGGACACACTGGGCTTTAAGGACACCACCTTGTAATCAAAGTGGGGAAAAGTGCATTTTGGAAAGAGGTAGCAGTTGTCTTTACAACTTAACCTTTCTGTCAGTGCCTGAACAGCAGCTGAGCATGAGCCAGGGTGAGCCCACATGGCAGCCTGGCTGGGTCAGGAATGGTGTGGCCACCAGGACCAGGGCAGTGATTCCTTCCTTGAACTTGGCACTGTTTGGGCCACACCTCGAGTGCTGTGTCCAGTTCTGGGCCCCTCAGTTTGGGAAGGACACGGAGGGGCTGGAGCACATCCAGAGAAGAGCAACAAGGCTGGAGAAGGGGCTGGAGCACAAGTCCTGTGAGCAGCTGAGGGAGCTGGGGGGGCTCAGCCTGGAGGAAAGGAGGCTCAGAGGAGATGTTAGCTCTCTTTACAGCTCCCTGACAGGAGGCTGCAGCCAGCTCAGGCTCTGCTCCCAGGTTACAAGAGACAAGAGGACACAGCCTTAAACTGGGGTTTAAGGAAGGTTTAGGTTGGACATTAGGAAGAAATTCATCACAGAAAGGGCAATCAGACATAGGAAGAGGCTGCTCAGGGAGATGGTGGGGTCGCTGTTCTTGGAGGTGTTCAGGAAAAGACTGAACTCAATGCCATGGTGTGGTTGATAAGGTGCTGTTGGGTCACAGGCTGGACGTGATGATCTCAAAAGTCTTTTTCAACCTAAATGACTCTGTGATTCTGTAAATGAGCAGGTGTGCTTGGCACTGCGACTGGAGTGGATAATTACCAGTTTCTTTTCACTCTTATTGGTGGTATCACTGTGCCATGTTCTGCTGCAGGGCAGCTGCCAAGTTTCACGTGGACAGTCTGGGCTGCTTTCATGCTTTAATAAATTCTACCATCCCCCTAAAATGCCCAGTGCATTTTTCAAAAAAATCTCTTTCAAAACCAGAAACTTGACCAGCAAAGTTGTACCATGCTGGACAGACTGTGTGCTCAGCCTGCAGCGATTCTTGGGAGCAGAAGCAGAATACAAGGAAGAATTTCTTTGTATTTCCACAAGGAAATACAGCTCCAAATCCACTCTAGCTGTGACAAAGCTGTGGAAGAGGGAGCTGGGATTATTCAACCTGGAGAGGTCTCCAGGGAAACCTTCTTGCAGCCTCTCAGTACTTAAAGAGGGCTTGTAAGAACGAGGACTGTCTTTTTTGTAGGGCCTGTAAGGATAGACAAGAACTAATAATTTCAAACTAAGAGAATGTAGATTTAGACTAGAGATAGGGAAAATATTTTTTATTATGTGGTTGGTGAAAAAGTTGCACAGATTGGTCAAAGAAGCTGGGGGTGACCATTCCCAGGAAACATTTAAGATCAGGCTCGATGGAGTCCAAGCAACCTGAAGCAGTGAAGTGTCCCTGTCCTGTGGCTGGGGGTATGGCCTGATAGGACTCTAAAGGTTCCTTCCAGCCCATAAAAAACTATTTTATAATTCTATATGAGAATTTTTAGCTCTCATGGCTATCTGCAAAGAGTGGATGATCCAGCAAGTTTATTGGCAGGAGTGCAAACACCTGAAACAAGACAACTGGCTCCTCTCTGGCTGAGGCTCCTGCTGCACGCTGCCACAAGGTGACAGATCACAACCTCTGAGCCTGTGTTCCCCCTCAAAAGAGAAGCCAGAGTGCAGACCTGGGCTGAACTGACAAGCTGCATTTCAGCAGGGGTGCTAGCACCAGCTGAGGGGCTCATCTCCCTGTTCCTGCCCCCCTTGCTGCCACAGCAGTAAATCCTCCAAGGATGATGGTGTGGGCTTGGCAGGGCAGCCCAGGACAGATAGCCACAGTCTCATCACAGTGTGCTTGGGGTGCTGCACTAGGTGTGCTGAGAGCAAGAGGCAGGGCAGCAGGGAAAGGGCAGGAAATGCAAAAGGGCACCTGAGAAAGCCACGGATGCCCCAGATGGGATCTGCACTTACCACGCCAGAATGTTTCCTAGCCTGGTCCTGAGCAGTTTTCCTGCACAGCTCCTTGGCTGAACGCTGATTTCCGCCACGGTTTCACCTCCGCTCACGAGGTTACCATGGAAACTTCTATGCCTGAGAAGCCGAGAAGGCCGAGCTGCAGCCTGGAGAATACATAAATCAGTAAGCAGGGAAGTAAGGCAGAAACAAGCGAGGGCTTAGGAAGTGCATCTTTTTCAGGAAGCCAGAACACATTAGAAAGGGGGAAAAAGGTGTTGTGCACTAGCAGATGCCTCCTGTTAGAGGGGCAGAGCACAGGCTGGTCAAAAGAAGTTGAATTAAAATCTAGAGAGCACAAGGAAGAGACAAAATTCTCACATGAAAATGTTTCATTGTAAATATCATCCTAGAGTATGATCAACACGCAGCTTTCCCCAACTTGTCCCAGATAATGCTTTTGCCTTTCCCTCCTTTCCTAGTGGCATAAACTAGTTTTAAACAGCATCTCATATAAGAATAACTGTCCTCTATCTTTTTTTTCCTACACTGTTCTCATCCCCCCCTTTTTCCTAGATGCACTCCAATAAACAATAATTTGATTTACTGCTTTGACCTAATATGTGCACATGGGGATGCACTATGTGGTAATTTTTTTTTTTTCCCTAAAAGTGGAAGTCACATTGCACACAAAGAAGGGAATTCTGCCTCTGTCAAATGCACAGCTGTCAGATATTAGCAGCAGCAAAGAATAGCTCATTCTCTATGGGTCAGACAAAAGACTGGGGAAGGTGTTGCAAAAGTGGACTTAATTCTTTCCCTTCCTCAGCTGTTTACCACTATACTTACTATGAAAAAAAAAGTGGTTTCTCTGTCTCATAAATATGGTGAAATACTTTACACAGGCATCTTTATTGCCCCTAAAATAATTAAGATGCATAAATGATTAATCTGCTTGCTCAGGAAAGTACCTTCCTCTCCGTACCTGACTCTCAGCTGCAGCATCTTTACATCCTTCTGCTGGCTGGTAATCACATGCTCACAGCATCAGCTGTATTGAGTAAACCTTGGACGCAGAACTAAGGAGTGCACTGAGAACTTAACTATCCTGCTAAATGAATTGACCACTTCCCAGTGACCTTCAGGGAGGCAGCAGTTGCAGTATAGTGCTCCCAAATTAAAACACATGCTTTTCTTGTCAAGGGTAGGGTACCATACAACCTTACTCAATGATGTCTCAGGAGACTGGAGGTTAAAATTATGCCATTTGCAATTACTCTTTATAGGACATAACAGACACAGCCTGTGCTTAGACAAACAGAAAGCAATTACTTCTGCTGTTAACTAGGCCCTTTGATCACTTGAACAAGTCCACACCACGCTGCCTAACAAGTTGTTATTATGATTTTATCAACTGTCCTCAATCCTTTCCTGGGGTGTTCCTGCTACCATTGCTGTCCTAACAAAAAGACAGTCTGTCTTTCCAAAATTTTCTTTTCTTGTTCTGACTTTTTCATGGTGTCAAGGTTGCTTGTAAGTACTTGAGGTTTTCATTAGACAGGTATTTGCACAGCAAAACTCCTCTCTGAATTTATGCACAGGGGAGTTAGAAGCAGATATTTCCATCGAAGACAAAAGGAAAATGATAGCTGGCAATGTGAGAAAGACAGCTCACAGAGATTTCTG
Source organism: Melozone crissalis (assembly GCF_028551555.1). Taxonomy (NCBI): domain Eukaryota; kingdom Metazoa; phylum Chordata; class Aves; order Passeriformes; family Passerellidae; genus Melozone; species Melozone crissalis. The sequence continues at coordinate 10,882,734 of NW_026535783.1, read as the reverse complement.
TCATCAGGAAAGTCAATTTGCAGCAAATCACTGTGTCAGAGGAGGTACAGGACCAGGACTGCTTCATACATGGGGGACCTGCATTTCTCCAGTCTTACACATGGCATTTCAATGACTCATTTCTGAATGGACTTTAAAGGAAGGAACCTTAAAGATCACCTCATTCTAAAGATCCTGCAACTGGCATTCCTCCAAGGTATAACACATATTTAAAATAATTCTTAATCTCTTTCAAAAACCTGTGATGTTTTCATGCTGCTCACTCCTTTCCCCCCCAATAAAATACACATTTGGGTTTTGAAACCAGTAAAAGCAAATTTATCAAACTGCCTGTATTGACCCATCAGACCAATAACCTGTTCTCCCACATCCATTTAGAAAAGGAAATCTTTTGGAAAAGAGATTTTTGATACTTTTGCTTTGGTGTTGCATGCCAACATTTAGCAACTCCAGAGGACTGGCTCCTGCTTTTTGCTTTCAAGATACCAATACTGGCAAAAATTAATGTGAAGGTAAGAGTCCTTATTACTATTCTGACTATTAATAAATGATAGGTATAATTTTTTTAAAGTGGAAGGAAGAAGCAGTTTAAGAAGCAGTTTAAGAAATTCAAGCAAATCAACACATGACTAATTTTGTGACCCGTTACCAAGTCACAGGTTTTGCAGGATATCCCTGCTGCCAACAGAGAGACTGATTTATATATATATATAATTCCTCCATGGCATAGAAAGGAGACCTTGGAGAATTTTGGCAGAGATTGTCATGGAAGAAGTTTTATGTTCATCAGATGCAAAGCTGAAGCACAACAGGGACCTGGGTGTCTTCAGCAGATCCATAGGGAAGCCTTCCTGACAACGTAAATTTGCATGCCCTGGGGCAGCTTTATTATTCAATAAAGGTTAGATCAGTCTCTGAGTATGGCTTGGTGGATAAAAAGCTGGATGGAGCCACTCTGGATGTCCAATATCAGTTTATCAGTTTCTAATGACCAAAAAGCTTGCCAAAGTAGCATGGAAGGGATGCTGACTAGAAATGGAGAAGAACCCCTGCATAAAATACAGTAGATTATTCTCTTTCTTTTGTTCTGACAAAGATTATAAATACTGTAAAAGTCCAAATACTGCTGTACAGGTAAATAATATTGAAGAGTTGACGTTGGTGAAAGGGGTGATGGCAAATGCAGGGAACAGCAGGAATTCTGCAAGAGTAAAGCACCACATTGAGGAACATTTCCAAGAGCAAAACCAAGTTCTACAAGAAGAACCAAGTTGACCTGGAGCTCCAATTGCAAAGATTTCCCACAGCTTCCAAGACAGGAGAAATGTGTTTCATTTTCTTTCAGCTCCTTGGCACTTTCTGGCTCTTCTCTTGAATCATCTACATTGATTTAAGCTATTTCAGCTGTAGAAATTAAATTTATATGCACCAAATGCTGTTGTCTGCTTACAGTAGTGTCTGAGTATCTTAACATTTATTTTAGGTTTGCTGGTTTCACTACATGATTGAGTGTTTGAAATGGTGCCTTTTTTCAGTCTCAGAGTTCATCATGGCAGATATTCACTGCTTGCACTATGCAATGCTTTGTTAAAGGGTTTCATTGGGGAGCAACAGGACCAGTTTTCTGGTGGAATTATTCTGAGTGCTACACTCTGAGGACTGAGTGGAAACCTCTGAACCTGCAAAACAGAGCTTTTCAAGGTAACCTGAGAGCTCAAAATGCAGGAATAGATGGAAAAATATCCAAGAATAGTGGGAAGGTGAGTTTACTTTCTTGGCATACTGAGAAGAGTGTAGCACTATATGAAAATTCTTCTGACTCCAAAGCAATGATATGGAAAGGCATGCATGTTAAAGGTTTGATAATCCATACTACTGTGTTATAAAACTTGAGCACATCGATCACTTAATTTTTTTCTAGCATTTAAACTTTTGCCTCTGAAAGCTGCCTCTTCTGACTCCTCATTAAAATCAGTAGGGCTACTAAAAGACATGTCAGCAGTCTGACAATAAGGTCTTCGTTGAATAATGGAGATTTCAGGTAGCTCTATAACATGGGCACTAAACATTGCTGTTCATTCTAGAAGGCAGAACTCACAAATTTTATTAATAGCCTTTCACAATCAAGCCCAAATATCTAATGAGATTTCACTTCAGGCCCTGAAGTTAACACTTCCAATTTTATGGCAAGCAACACCTTCCTAAATTCTCCTCAATAAACCAAGAATTGATTGAGCACATAGCTGAGCTGTTCTCTGTCTTTTTGCCCCCAACATTTAAACCAGGTCTGAGCCACAGAGCCTGGAGCACACAGCCTGTGCTGGTGCTGCAAACAGCTGGTAACATCTGCATGCCCACTTCTGTTTATTCTGAATTCTGTGAAAAAGGGACCAGTGTGGAATGGAAACACAGTGTCAGCCAAAGTGCCTAATGGCCTCCAGCTGCTGAGGCTGACCCAGCATCCCAGATCATGCCCAGCAGCAACACCTAATTTTTCAATGTGCATGTTTTTATGGGCAAGTTTAAAAGGTCAGGGGGTTACACCAGGGTGAAAGGAAGAAATCCTATGCCTCAGGAGGAGAAGTGCAATATGTTTTCTAGGGTTAGAGTCAGAGATTTGCTGACTGAACTCCTGAGAATGTATCCTCAAGGATTCAAAAAAATCCACTTTCTTTTATGTCCAAAATTGTGGTGATTAGGAGGGTTCAGATATGTGCAACTCAAAAATGTGGAGCAAAACACTATTCATGATCAAAAAGTCAATATGTTTTGGAATAGTTGCTAGAGGAATCACTTTCCCATAGAGCCCTACTGGAATATTGCTTCCCATAGAGTTTCCCTGTAAAAAACAAAGATTATAATTAAAATCAATTTAGATTGGTGTAAAGCCATTTGAATTCCAGCTTCAGTTATTGCCCCTCCTCCCTTTTCTTACAGGTACAACTGAATGCTGCTGCCACCTCAAGATTTATCTCTTCTCCGTCTGGTACATGGATTTTCCGAACTCCCTATCTAGTGCACCTGGTGGGGCATTGAACGAAAATAGATCCTCAGTCCTGAATCCTAAATCCTAAAATAGGTTGGATGGGGCCCCAACCTAATCTAGTGGGTGGCCCCAAGGTGGGGCACTGAATGGTGGTGGTAATTGGAACCCAATGACCTTTAAAAAGCCTTCCAACCCCAACCATTCTGTGCTTCTGTGATTCCAAATGACAGACTCCTAGAGGAGCATCCTGGATTATAATCATTACATCAAATTATGAGGTCAGAAGCATCACATTCAGTGACAGACAACCTCTAGTTACAGAGACCATCATCTCCACCCCCTTGAAGTTTCCTCAGTTACTTTCCTCAATAATTTATGTTTAATCAATAAGGAAAAATACAGTCCTACAAAAGCTTGCAGTGGCATTAGGCCATCAAGTAATTTGCAGACAACAGCAAAGGTGCAATGATACTTTGATATCTGTTTCTGTATGGACTTGGCTTAAGTAGCTGCTGAAGGGCAAAATCTGTGTGGAGGCATAACCATAACATCATAATTCATGTGAAAGCTCAGCCAAAATGCATTATTTTATTGGGACATTGAATTAATGTCTTATGTGGTTTAAAAGAGAAAATTTTCTGCTTTTTTGAAAAATACCTCTAAAATGAGTAAGAACAGGGTCTAGTTCTGGTTTAGTTTCTTCTCCACATTGATATCTTTTCTTTGGGTGGTTTTGAGGGTTTTTCTTCTCTCCTCCTTACCCGGCCCTATCTGTATCCCTAATGATGGGAAATACAATTCAGCCTCAGCCCACAGACATCAAAGAGGAAAAGGGAACTGGGAATGAAGTGGAAATTACTTCCAAGCACATCACAGAGCAGCGATTGTCGTATTAAATGCCAATTCACAAAGAGATTTACTTGTCTGCTTTTTGTCTTTCCCCATCAAAACAGTCTAAGAGTTTTGGATTACCTGTATTTGCAGTTCTAACAGCATCTAAGTAGAAAGCACTTATAACTGAACTCTCAAAAACAATTTTAAATAATGTATCTTTAAAATATTTCAATGTCAGGATCAATGCCAGTTAAGGTTCATACAATTACTGAAAGGGACATCTCAATGTCATTGCTAGAGTCACAGAATACCTCCCCTTCCTTGTTAAGGTCAGACTTTAGTCAATTTTTTTCCACAGGCATCAGTTTCCACTCATTCCCACAGGTCTTTAATCAGCAAAACATTCACTGTTAAAGAGACAGTCTTGAAACTTTTGTGCAAGCTCTTAAGTAAGGTAATCTGGCCTCTTTTGCAGCTGCTTCCCAGAGAGGTTTCAGCTCAGCTGCAGACTGAGCAAATCCTCAATCAGAATTTCATCTTGCAGTTGCACCAATATTATTAATCCTGATATTTTATTTTTTGTTTAGAAGACACCATTTAAGCCCCTCATAACTGTTATTTCTAATAATCCTCTTGGGGGGGTATTTTTGGTGGTTTTTTTGGTTTGTTTGGTTTGTTTGATTTTTATGTTTTGTTTTGGTTTGGGGGTTTTTTGGGTTTGTTTGTTTGGTTGGTTGGTTGGTTGGTTGGTTGGTTTGGATTTTTTGGTTTGCATTGCAGATGCCAAAGTTGTTGTTTGCCCTTTTCAAGACCTTTTTCTTTACGTTTTATATTTATATTATTGATTTACTCTCAGGTGGCTGAAACTGCCCTCGGGGCTAGCAGCTGACCTAGGCAGCAACCTGATTCTTGGAAGTAGCATTACATAAAAAACTGGAGAAGCATTTTATTAAAAATTCATCCCCTCCCTCCATTCCTTATCTTCTTCCCACCCTCCATTCTGCCTGCCTCCCTTCTTCTTTTTTTTCTTTTTTTTCTCTTTTTTCTCTTTTTTCTCTTTTTTCTCTTTTTTCTCTTTTTTCTCTTTTTTCTCTTTTTTCCTCTTTTTTCTCTTTTTCCTCTTTTTTCTCTGCTCCTTCCTTCCTTCCTTCCTTCCTTCCTTCCTTCCTTCCTTCCTTCCTTCCTTCCTTCCTTCCTTCCTTCCTTCCCTCCTTCCCTCCTTCCTTCCGCCCCTTCCTTCCGCCTCTTCCTTCCGCCACTTCCTTCTGCCACTTCCTTCCTTCCTTCCACCACTTCCTTCCGCCACTTCCTTCTGCCACTTCCTTCCGCCACTTCCTTCCTTCCGCCACTTCTGCCACTTTCTTTCCTTCCTTCCGCCACTTCTGCCACTTCCACGACTTCCGCCGCTTCCTTCCGCCACTTCCTTCCGCCACTTCCTCCCTCCGTCCCTCCAGATTTCTTTATCCCACATTACAAGGCAGTTACTCCACAAATGTTGCCACTGACTTGATTTTTTTCTCATTCCTCATAACAAAATTTACATTCTTTGTAACGTGGATGCATACACACACACATATATATCTGCACACACACATCCATGCCCACACACACAACTCCTCACATGTATGTTAGTCTGTTTTAGACAGAAAGAGAAGCCAAATAAGATCCTTTTGGGAGAGACTGGTGAGCAGTGTGTCCTGCCTGGCTGCATCCATCTGCAGCTGCCTGTCCTCGGGGCACAGTCCTGGGGGACACTGCCATCATAGCCCAGGGGGACACTGCCATCACAGCCCTGGGGGACACTGCTGTCATAGCCCAGGGGGACACTGCCATCACAGCCATGGGGACACTGCCGTCACAGCTGGCCACTGCTCCCAGCACTTCTCCCACCTGCACTGACACCAGTGAGCTCCCTGCTGTCCTTTGGGAGCACAGAGCAGCACAGAAATCCTGCCTCAGGGATGCCAGGGGGTGCCACTGCTGTACCTGTCACGGGTGTCCCTGTCACGGGTGTCCCTGCACAGCTATCCCTGTCATGGCTGTCACCTCCACGGGTGTCCCTGTCACAGCTGTCCCTGCCACAGCTGTCCCCTCCACAGCTGTCCCTGCCACTGCTGTCCCTACCACAGCTGTTGCTGTCATGACTGTCCCCTGCCAAGGCTGTCCCTGTCACGGCTGTCACCTCCACAGATGTCCCTGTCACAGCTGTCCCTGTCACGGCTGTCCCTGTCATGGGTGTCCCTGTCACCAGTTTCCCTTCACAACTGTCACCTCCACTGGTGTCCCTTTCACGGGTATCCCCTGTCACGGCTGCCCCTGTCACAGCTGTCCCCTATCACGGGTGTCCCCTCCACAGCTGTCTCTTTCACAGATGTCCCCTCCACGGCTGTCCTTGGAGCAGGCACGGGGGGAAGGAAGGAGCCAGAGGCCACCTCCCTCCCTCCCTGCCTCCCACCCTGCCACTGCCTCTGTGACGCGGGGACAGTGTCACGGCTTGGCACTGCAAAAGGCAGCACCAAACCCCGGCAGCCCCTCTTTAATTAGCTTTATTCCCTCTACGTCTCGGTTTTAATGCGCAGCTCCCAGATTCCTTCACAGTCGGCTCTCCCTTTTATGCCTCCTGGAAAGCAATATATATAGCGCAGGGCTATAAATAAGACTAGCAATGTCATGGTAACCATGGCAACTGGTAGGCTTCAAACACAGATGTGTGTGAGATTTATAGGAGGCTGCCCTTGACTTTATAGCCAGATCATCTGTCCTCTTTAAAATTACCCTGCTTGGAATTTGGATTTGTCACCTGAAATTTTTTTTCCCCCTTCTTTTAAATAGATAACAAGTAACTGGAATTTTTTTTTCCCTCTTTTAAAAATATATTGTTGTTGCAAAGAGGGCCTGAAAATTGATATCTTCTTCAGATGCTGATTCCAATGATGCTTAAAAAACTTTTTCTTTTCAGATGAAAGGAGCAGCCGTCCTTGCTCACCATCCATTGTAGATGGTATGTCTTGCCTCCCTCTGTGAGGGATAGTTCAATTCACTGCAAAGATAAAATGGATGAATTCTGATCTTTTGTTCTGGGCAGAACATGAAAGTTTCAGTTCCTTGAAAATAAATGCGGCAACTGAAATTCAAAGAAGATTTAACCAGGGTCTGCCAACATCAATGTAGTAAAAGGAGCTGCTCAGTCCCCCTGGAGTAACTTTTGACACAATTGGCAGCTGAGGCAGAGGAGGCTTTCAGATCCCTCTGTATCCCTGCCTCTGGAGCAAAGCATCCCTATCCATGTGGACAGGGCCTGTGGGCAGTATTGGTTTATTGGTGGAGTGGGCCCTGGTCTGCAGCTCTGGCCCACAGCACTCCCTGTGCCCTCACCTCTCACCACAGCCCAGCTGTGTCTGCTGATCGCTCGGTACTCCTGCAATCACAAGAGCTTGTCGTGGCCTGCACAAACTGGGCTGGGAAGCAGGGTGGATGCTTGAGGAGTTGTCTTTGCAACTTCCACACATCTGTCCTGTGACCTGTGCTGGTGGCACCCTTTTCTCTGTGTTGCCAGGACCTTCTCCCTGCCATCATTTCATCCAGCTGAAGAACAAAATGTGGCTTCAGTTTTGGAAAACTCTGAACCAAAACTTCACATCTAGTAAGGTGGTCACTGGTTTTTGCACCAAAATGGAGCAGAAGCTCCACATGTTTAGGAGTTTCATGGGCTGTTCAAGGAAATCGTGGTTGCTAAAGCAATTCTGACAAAACCTGAATTTTAAATGGAAAACTAGAGGATTAGCTTCCTCTATAAATTATATTGTGATAAGAAGCTACTTTAAAATTGCAGAACCCTTTCTGTGATAATATTGTCATTTGACTGATAAACACATGTTTGGACCTAACTTTCCTTCAGACCACTTTGTCATAGTAGTTTCAGTGCTTTGCTGTATCTCTCATCATAAGCTGTTTTGCAGAATAAATAATTTTCTTTGGTATGAGCTTATGGCTGGCTCTATAAAAGAGATAAAAATTATAAAGTATATCTGAGCAACTTGATCTAATGGAAGGTGTCTCTGCCCACAGCAGGCAAGTTGGAACTGGATGACATTTGAAGATTCCTTCCACGCTACGATTCCATGATTATGTGATTCCATGATTCTGTGATTCCAAGAAAGCTTTTCTGAAGGATCAACTCAATTAACAAAAAATGACAAAAACAATCAAAGGCGCCTATAAGACAATTTTCAAAATGCAAACAATTCTGAGTCTCCAGTGTCCAAACAGATTTTCTGGAGTGTCTTAGAGCTGGCGGCATTTTCTTAGCATGGTTTTTCAGGAAACTGAGTCAGGAAAAGGTTTCTTCAGCAGGGGCTGTTTCTCTGTCTCTTGTGGTAAAGTGGTTGGTTGTGATAGACTGTGCACAAGGCAGTGTAGGTGGTGGTGGGCCTGTTGGAAACTCCAAATAGAAATCATTACTTTAAGAAAAAGATGATTACTTTAGGGAAACTTTCCTTTCTTTCCCTCCTAATCACGCTCACTCTGGTATAATGAAGGAACTCAGGGGAAAGGGATTAGTGGAGGGAGGCCATGGGAGAGAGGAAAGGGTGGTAGGAATTTGTGGAAACATAAAAAAAGGGATAATGGGACAATGGAAAGGAAAAGAGGAAAGTGGGAGGGGGGCAGGAAGGCCACAGGAATTGGGGAAGAGTATTAGATGTGGGACTTATCGGACTGGAAAGTTCTTTCATTATTGACATGGGCTTTTGAATGCAGGGCAGCTCGCCCATGTTCTGTGCTCTTCTTGCTTTTAGGCTGTTGCTGGGACTTGATGGTTGTTGGTTTTAGTTTCTTTTTCCTTGGTAGGTGTGTGGAGGACTTCTATGATGTAGATAATATTTTGCAGGTAGTCTGGTGCATGTTTACTACCTTGCACTGGAACTCCACCAGGTCCTGTCACATCAGCTGCTTGGGGGCCTTTTCTTCCTTGTATTATATTAAATTCCACACAATGGTTCCGTGATTTATTACTCTGCCATTGGGGGAACACTGATATCAAAGTCTACAGAGAGGTCTCAACTAGTTGTAGGTATTGCAACATGTCTGGGATCGTTGGTGGAGAATGGCTCAGCATTCTCATTAAGCAGGGTAGGCAGTGGCAATTACCCTGTGAAGTTCTTCAAGGCAAATACAGAGGCATTCCATGCAAGCAGTTGGGTAGAGAGCCTTGTGACATCTGTCTTCTCATCACTGCAGGGGAAGGGAATGGATTGTGCATGTTACTAAACAGCAGCTGAATGTGGGGAATGCTGTAAAATGGTTCCTGTCCCATGACCCTCAGTAAAAAAGAACCCATCTTCTGCTAGCTGAGCATTTGGTTCTAATGCACGGATGCTGCTTGGGAAAAACTGTGAGCATGTCCCACTGTTTCATTCTCCCAGTGACAGTCCAGCTGCAACAGCTTAGAGGCAGATGCTGCAAAATGATGCTGCTCTCAGAAGGATTTGGGATGACATCTGAAAAAAAAAAAGTGATGCAACACTGTTCCATAGCTTTGTGGGCAGCCCCTTGGGAATGGATTTGAGGAAGGAAACAATGAGCGGTGTGCGAATATTTCAGTCATGCAGTGTGGCTGTGCTGCACGTGGAAACTTTGGTGAACTCCTGATGCTTCTCAGCCCACATATCAATGGAGAAATTTCAAAGATGACCCCAACTCCAGTGGGTTTCAGAAATTCCTTCCACAGATCTCTGATGTATTTTTGAGTCAACCCAGAGGCTCTGTGATATTTTCCTACTAGAATGCAGCATCACCTGAAAGATTTTAGTAGCTGGAAATGAATGTGGTACAGGAGAAAATGCAGCTTGCACTTATTTTTTGCATCCGTGCTAAAATGCATAGTGCTGAGAGAGAAGCCATGTGAGTCAGACTGTTCCTTTCCACCCTGTTGAGACCTGCCAAACGTCTGAGCTTACACAAATACACCACAGAAATTATTTCCTCTCCCAGCAGCACACGAGGCGTGTGTGCTGCCTCTAGAGAAGCCATTGCCCCTGCTGTTTTTTGCTGCCTTCAGCAGGGAGCAGGCTCAGCAATGCCCACCTCAAGCACCTGCTCTCCATCTGTCAGCAGCGAACTCTCTTGAGCTGACAAAGTGCCACCAGCGCGATTCACGGTGCAGTGCCGGAGCCCCGCTTCATCAGCCCAGTGACCCGAAACCATTGCTATAGATTTTCAATGAGAGCACGTTGGGGAGTCGAAATGACCGCGCTCCCCTTGATAAGCAAGGGCATGTGGCAAGGACACAGGAGATCGATAGGAGCTTTAAAAGTGCTCTGTCAGATGTCGAGCCTTGATCTCGTGCGCGGGCACAGGGAAGCATTACAGCTATCCATTTCCCCATTTGCTCCAGCAGGATTCCTGGTTCCAGTAAAGTCCTTTGTCTGCAGTGCCAGCCCTGGGTCTGTTGATCAAGGACTTAGAGCCTCTTGGTGGGCCTAGACTTCAGCCGCAGACAAAGTAGAACCACAGCATCACAGAACAGTTTGCATTGAAGGGACCTTCAAGGGTGATCTAACTGGACCCCCTTGCCACTGGCAGGCGCACCTTCCACTAGAGCAGACTGCTCAGAGCCCCATCCAATCTGCCCTTGAATGTTTCCAGGGATGGGGTATCCTTCACATATCCTTTATTACCTTCTTTGGCAGCTGTCGAACGTGCTGCTAGTTCTGAACTGCCAGACTCTTCCATGTTTTTTTCACTCTGGCGCCAGAGCATCTCCAGACTGGCTCCAAGCTTTTTTACCTATGAGAAAACACTAGTATGCCCTTGAACTTTACAGCATGGATTTGTGTTAGAATAACCTCTCTGCCACAGAGCAATTATTCCATCATATATTTTGAAACCTGCTCCCAGACAAAAGCAGAGTGATGTGTGACGCTGTGAACAACATCGGGACAAAGAAGAGTACAGTTATTTCTAAAAGACATCATATGCCTACTTTCCAGGCCCTTTCCATTACATTTCCTTGAAAAGCAAAGACAATAATCTCATACTCATTTTCAGTTGATCTTGCCCAGCTGATTTCCACTGTCTGAGGCAGAAAAACTTACCAGTAGTGGGCGAAAGACAAGAAAATAGTGGTGGAGCATCTTTTCTTTCACTCTCACAATTTCTATGGTTCCACTCAGGCATCATAATTGCTCATGACATTTTTGTTTTCTTCTATTCTCATAGTATCAGACTAGAAATTTGTGTTCATCTACAATTCCCCAAGTTCTTATTTCATTGTGCAGCTGGCCGTGAAGCATTTATAGTGCTGCTTGTTTTCAGTGGCTTCTGGAGTCCACTCTGTAGCTGCAGTACATTTACAAAGACCCCACTGTTGGAGGTGGGGAGCTTGAAAATTCTGTCTTACCCTACAGTATAAGGAGCTGGCAAAAAACCATGGCTGACTCCATGGTTAGGGACCCTGAGCTTGCCTCACCTTTGGCCTGGCACTTTTTCACTTGCATCAGGACAACTCCAGGCTGGAAAGAAATTGAAAGATTCACAACTGGTCTTCCAACTGCCCAAACAAGCAAAATGGGTTTTTTTTATGTTAATGAGCTGCTGGCACTGACTGGCACAGTGCATATTTATTATTTGCGTGCAAGAGGCCTGATATGATAGATTGAGACACATCCCATTATGTTTGTGCCACCCAACACCTGCCCCTCATCGTCTCCAGGCTTGCCATTATTTTGCTAGATGACAACTTTGATGTTGAAGGAAATTTCTGGCAGGAGCTGAATTTTGTTATGTGGTCATGACACACAACAGTCACACACAACACCGGGCACAGCAGAGACCAGACTACTCTGGGCAATGCAAATTCATATCTGGATCCACTTAGACTCCAGCAGAAAATAGGCTCTTGATTTCTAGAAGTGTTCAGGCACCTATTAAGTGTGACTTTTCTTCTTGAATTGTACTAAGCATTTCTTTGCATCTTCTGAAGCCAAGATCCTTTTAACAACGTAATCTGCATGTCTGAAAAATATCTGACTCCAGGTTTGGAGAGGAGGCACAGCATCATTTTTCTCTGCAGTAAGCAGCAAACTCATTTCCATGGGGGAGAACACTTATGGGCAGGGTGGCAGAACATTTTTGCAGCCGCAGCAGCTGAAGCAGAAGAAACTTCTCTGCATGGGCTTTCTGGACCCCAGGATGCTGATGGGAGGTGTGTGCAGGATCCTGATGCTTCCCAGGGCATTGCCTCCATGAACCAGTTTCCCACTGTGTTAATCCTTGCCTGAACACCCTATCCCATGACCCTTCATTACATTCTGCTTCTTTTCCAGGTATTAATACATGCTGAAGCTCTGCTGTATTGATGATAATAATTATCTTCATAATAAACTGACTTGATTCAGGAAGACAGATGGATAGAAAAGTGAGAAAAGAACTAAAAAAGGGCACACAGATGAATAGTTTGGAAGGGAGGAGAAAGCAGATGGTGAGTGAATTCATTAGTTTAGAGCAACTGTATGCACCCCCTTCTTTCTTCCCAAGCTGCAGCTAAGTTTTGCTGCTCATATTTGTAATCTTCCTCCCCCTGACTGGCAGCTCCCTGTAATGCTTGCTATCCTTACAGCACAGCCCTTGGAGCACACACACAGCAGCTCTGATTTACCTGTGACAAAGCAAAGCCACAGCCAAGCCATCTTCCCAGCTCTGCAATAAATCCAGGTGAGAATCCAAGGCACTGTGAGCCATTACTTGCTGGGCTTAGGCATGCAGAGAATGTTAGTTGGAAAACAGGATCAAGTGTCCTTTTGTTGCCCCAAAAGCTTTGTGAGACACATGGGTATCAAGCTGCAAAGTTCAGATCTCTCTGAAGTTCAAAGAGACTAAACTGGGTTTTGCTACAACAGCAGTCAATTAAAGACAAGTGCAGTCAATTAAAGAAAATGAAATGACAGGACAAGGGAATGTAGTTTCAAACAAACAAATGGTGGATTTAGACTGGATATTGGAAATAAAATATTAACTGTGAGGGTAGAGAGTCACTAGCACAGGTTTCCCAGAGAAGTTGTAGACGCCCCATCCCTGGAAGTGTTCAAGGCCAGATTGGATGGGGCTCTCAGCAACCTGGTCAAGTGTAAGGTGCCCCTGCCCATGGCACAGGGAGTGCCCTGCATGAACTTTTGAAGTCCTTTCAGATCCACATAATTCTGTGGTGAATGTACTGCTTCCCAAACAATGATCCAACCACTGCTGTCCCACACCAAGGGCTGCTGAAAGCAGCAGGACTCCCTTGAGCATATGTATGAATTCAAACAATATCCCAGAGGGTTTCACACATGACCCTGGCCTGGCCAGCAGTACTGGGGCAGAGAAAATGCATGCATTGCAGTAGAAGGGGCTTCCAAGGCTCATTCATCCTGATGAGAATAGTAGAATTTGTCAGGGAAGCCCCTCTCAGCCACCAGCATTGGCTGTGTCCCTTTCCCAGCATGGATTGACTTCCAGAACTCCTCTTCCTCTGTGGGTTCACCTGCACATGCAGAGGAGTCTGTCTTGCAGCTGCTTTGGAGAGGCTCAGCACACATTCCCCAGGGATGGGACCCTCCCTCTTTGTGACCCTCAAGGCAGTGCCAAATCCCAGAGGGGAAACTGGTCCCAAACCAAACGCAGGGGTGGGCCAAGGCACGCTGAATCAAATGCTAAGTCAGTAATTAAGTTAATTGAGCTTTCGATCTGGCCCATAAATAGCTTTTACATTTTAGCATGATGATTTTGCCTGTTGCTAATTTGACTAATTAATTCGACTAATTCTACATGTTGTAGAACTGTTGGTATTGGGGAAACAAATGCTTAATTTAAAAGCTAATTGAGGAACAGGCTGCGGTCAAGAAATGCAGATGGATGAAATGGGTGCTTGCTGATCACTGAGTTTTCATCATTTTCAGTGGAGGAAGGCAGGCTTTGTAACCTTAAGAGAGAGATCCTATGCTTGAGTGAGAAGCATGAGAGATAAAAATTTCTGACTGACATAACTAAAGCTGACTGGTTTTTTACCAAGCCATTGGTGAATTTTCCTCATTTCCTACAGTGAGCAACCACAATGTTAATTTTCCACCTTGTTTTAAAGGATTTCAGAATTTGTGGTTCAAAATGTTTGGAGTATTTAAATGTAAGTGCTGATGCCTAGCCAAACACTTTTAAGCTGGCCATAAAACGTCACTTTGTGAGTGTACTAACGATGTTAAGATTGGATTGCATTTTCTAAGATGATGATTGGAAGTATTTCAGGAAATTCTGTTTGGGGTCTTCATTAGAAGGACGTATAGGGATACTTCATACATGTGTGCACTTTCTTTCTTTGCACCACGCTGCACGTCTACACTCTCTATAATTAGCTATAGCAATAAATTGTGCAGGCTATATTCCTTGTCCAGCTCTTAGTATCCATCAAACCAATTACCAAGAGAAGTCAGAAGAATGCTTACGCTGCAGTTTGCAGAATTTATGTTTTCAGGATGCCAGGGCAGGGCAGTGTGTGTTAAGCATTCACCCCGAGTACAGATGCAGTCGCTCACTGAGATAAGCCGGGGAACAGGGAGATTTCCTTCACCTGGAGCTGCTGCACCAGAATTTGTCACTGCCACTGGAGGGGGACCAGGGCCCCAGCCAAGGACAGGTTTATGTGAACCTCATTTAGCAGTGTTTATCTTGATGACCTTAGTGTGCCCGGTGTTTGTAAAAGCCTGTAATTAAAAGAACTCATTCTAATTATTTAGAATAGGGCTGAATGTGAGGTTACAGGCCGGGATCTGCTCTTCCCACCCGCTCTTCAGACACTCAGCAGCAGAATATGTTTCCATGTGGGGACTCTCAAGGCTGGTGAGGCCACAGAAATTAGGAATATAACAGTGAAGTTGGGAATAAATAAACTGCCACGTAGCTGCAATGAGCCTCATGGCTGGGAGGGACTCCTGCTCTGCACAAAGACCTCTGTATATCCTTCATATGACTCATACGAGGTGTCAGAACAAGCAGGTATTTCCCTATTGTATTTTGCAGTGGTAAGTTTTCTCTTTATCTTTGTTACTTATTCACACCCACATTTATGGGGTCTGACCTGGGGTCCTTACAACTTAACTGAACTTATCTGGTTTACTTGGATTTTCTTTACGAATGGTTATCTGGAAGGAATATAAAAAAATTTAAAGGGCCAGTGGGAAATTTGGGCTTGCTTTTGACCTTTAAAAACACAAACAAAACCAGATTTTTTTTTTCTTGTTAGAAATTCTCTTACTTTCTAAATGTCCAGTCTGAATGAATGGGAGTATAAACCCAGAAGTCTTTAAAAACTGCAAAGCCTCTTTCAGCTGCAGAGGGACTGAGACATGCATCAAAGTAGTTTTTCTTGGAAATTCTTGATTTTTGATATGTTGTGCTTTCCACCTTAAAAAAAAGAGTATTTAATCTGATAATTACCAAGCAGCAAGCACAACAGTGGTGCACACAAATTGTGGTAGGGAGCTGGTAGCCCATGAGGAGACACTTTGGTTTTTTTTGCTTTTCTTCTTCAGCAAGTGTTGCTGCAACCCACATCTGCACCACCAAGAAGATGCCTGTGCAATAAAGTTTTTTTTTACCCTTTCCTTCATTTTTAATGGTGGAAATGGACAGGGTTACAATCCACTGGGATGAGCAGACCACACCATGGATCCTCCTGGCCTCTGATTTCTTCCCTGGCTCTGACATCACCAATTTCTTCCAGAAGGCAGCTGTGGAGTGTTCTCCTTGATATGATAGAGTTCTTGAGACCTACGGGGCACACATTTCTCTGGACTCTGAAATTAGCTTCAAGTGGTGCTTTCTGAGTATTTGCGCTTTAATTTAAAAGTTTGTAGAAAAGCTGAGGAGGTCACATTAAGGACACATCAGATAGCATTTAGGGGCTGCAAAAATGTGTTAAGATGAGATGCTTACAGGAATCTGCCAGATTCACTTATCAAAAAGGAGTCTGATCTATGACATGACTACAAAGTACTTTCATGAGGAATTATTTCCGTGTACTGACGTTGCCTTTAATATAGCAGAGAAATGTGGAAAAAAACCCCAATTTCTGGAAGTTTATGTCCATTCAAACAGAAAAAAATAAAACCTTTTTAAATAGAAATGACAAATATCTTAGTTACTTCCTGATGCAGAACAGGGGAAAATATTTGTCCTCTCAGCAATGTCCACAAGCTAGAAAATTTATTTTCCATGCTACTTGGAATGACAGGGGTCAGAACTACCCAGGGCCATGGGTTCTGTTTGGAGCCTTTAGGTTTTCTTTTCATGCTACCAGTGAAACAGAACCTGCCTTCAACTCCTTTTACTTTTCCAAGTAAAAGTGTACTTCATCAAAAAATAAATCTAGACCTCCCTAACTGATACTGTTACAGCACTGAGGGAATAAATTATATTGATTAAAAGCTTTGTGAAGGTTTTGTTTTTCGGTGCAATTTCTTTTAATATGAGATTAAAGCAGTGCTTCAGAAGTAAAGAGGATGAAAGAGCTGTGACCTGTCTTTTTTTTTTAAAAGCAAACAACATGGAATAACACCTGTTGCTCAGACTTACTGCCATGGTATAATTAGAAAATGTTCCAGCCTGTCTTACAAGGTTGGAGTGCTTATGATAGTGGGGCCCTGGGAAAATGTAAAAGATAGAATCTGAAAATGTTAGACTTTGTGTTTTCCCAGATCAACCGCACCTGTGTAAGCGGTACGATAAATGATATATATGTTAGATGTGATGATTGTTTAGTAATTAAACATAATTATTGTATAATCATAAGAAGAATCATGAGAAACTATGTTAGAAATTTAAGGGACAGTCACGAGGGGCCATGCTTGACTGAAGTCTATGTATACAATAGAACAATATAAGTTTAATAATTAACATGAAAGTTACATAACAATAGAATATAAAAACATGATCATCTCGAATGTATGGTCGGAGTCAGATTTGGGTGGAAACTACCCCTGACTCCCAGAGCTCTTAATAAAAGCTCTTGCATATAATCGCTTATGTGATTATGTGTTTCTGAACACTAACACTTATATCTTAAGATTTTCAATGCCAAGTACAACATTCAAATACCCTTTCTTCAATCACTAGTGATGGGACCTGGGCACAAGGGTGGCCTAGAAGGCTCCAGGAGAGTCCCTTTCTTTTCACATTAGGACTGATGGATGGCATCCACCCTGCCAGACACAGCTGTTGCCACAATTTTGTGCTTTTGCATCTTGGCAGGAGGCAATAGCTGTACTGTAGTCCCTTGTGATTGTTTTCATAAATCACAGGGGGGAGGAGTGAGCACTGGTTATGATTACTGATGAAGGTAATACCGAAAAAAGCAGCTTTGATACTGAGATTTTGGGGCATTTCTAATGTCATGTGTAACCTACACCAAAAAGCCACCGTTCAGGTAGCCCAGCAGGACTTTTGATGTCCAAATAGGAGCCCAAACCCTACTCAGTACAGAACCTGTCATTAGGAGCCTCCTTAGCAATTAATCAGCCCCTTTATTTAAAATAGTTCTTTGCAGCTTGGTATTTCTGCAGCACACACATCAACCTCTCAGGCATAGGAATGGCCATAATAAAAACAGAAGTGCAACAGGTCACGTTTCTACACTTTAGCCTAATGGGATAATTTAATGTGCTTTTAATGGCTATAGATCCCTCCCATCCTCCTTAAACATAGATTTAACAATGTGAGATTCAGGGTAACAGAAGCCTCTGGTCTGGAGCTGTTATTTCTTTTTATAGCTTGCTTTTGCCACTCTGCAGAGTGTAACATTCAAAATTAGTTTGAGATTAGTTTGGATAAGTGTAAGTACATCACAGAGATATTTTTAATTGCTTCTTGCTCCTTTACAAAGTCCATTGGTGCCCAGCAAAATAAAAAGTGTAGTGAATTCATATGTAATATTTAGGAGAAGATTTCAATCCCAATGCTTTTAAAGAGCATTCATTGCAACACAACTTTTACACTTGAAAAATCTTGCAGCTTTTTTAGGGATTCTGAGCCTTTGACACAAATGAAGTATTTTTGGAGACCCTGTTTTATTCTGTTTTAATTTTGAGCAATACTAGAAAAGATTTTATTACCAAAACAATATTTTTCTATAAAGGCAAGAAATCAACATCCACTCTATTCCTCTATTCAATTTACAGATGCACGCAATACATCAAGTCTATGATTACTAAGCAATATTTAGATTTGCCCTTTGTAGCATAACCCTTGAAATTCCTGATAACTTGTAGTTTTTTCTTGCATGACTGACAACTTTTTCCATGTCTGCATAAGTAAAATATTCTGTTCTTTGTTCTAGAGGAATTTGCCTTTTGCCTTGCTTGGTACTAGAAAAATATGATCACAGTGTCAAAACCAAAATACAGTAATATTTCACAGCTATTTTGGTAGAGTGGTAAAGTCCTTGTCACAAGGACTTTTCATTTTGTTAAAGATTGATTCTAGAGGGGTTTCATTCACTCTGTAAACCATGGCACAGAAGATGCACTCTTGTGCAGTTACAGAACATGCAATTAATATTAAATAATAGAAAATGGCTCTCGGCTTTAGTATCACTTAATATCATTCTGAAGCTTTCAAGGACCTCTCTCAGCCACACTCTATGTTTATTTCTCAGAAAAGAATGATGGTTTCAGTTTTGTCTCCATTTATCCTCTAAAATTGAAAAATAATAAAGTCATCACACTAGCACTACAAACAAAGGGGTTTAGCAACTTCCCTGCAACTGTTCAACACGCAGAGTAAATGCAGAGTCACAAATGAAAACATCACATCTTTTCTCAAAAAAGTTTCTCTGTATGAAAAGAGGAAAGGAAATATTTTCCTTTTCCAGATTAGCCCTTTCAGATTAGGACTTTCATTGTCCCTTTTTGGAACAAGTTTAGAGCTGGCCTTGTGTGCAGGAATAAAGAAAAAGGCACTGGACTGCAGTGGAGCTTTGGTCTTTGCACTGAGATATTTTGAAGCACTCATCACAGGAAAATTCACATCTGTGATGAACTTCTACACTTCAGCTCTCTGCTGTCTTAAGTTGTCTTGAGGGAAGCCAGAACTGTACATTAATTAATTGAGAATGAATATATCATCCCTGGCTGAATTAATAATGTCCTTTTCCCATCTGGCTTCAAGGTCAGGTGTGTGTGTGTAGATGCACTCAGAATTCACAGGTCAAACTGGGTCTCACTGTGCTGAATGCTGATCAGCAGAGGCAGTCTCCTTCCCAAATAATTGATAACCTGGATATCAGACAGAAAATAGCACATAAACAGAACGGATAAATGATCACAAAACAAATTGGGGAAAATGGGTGGATAAAATGGACACAGTGCTGTGAGAAAAATTTTGGCAAAACAGTTATTTTCTCACCAAAAACACACGTAGTGTGAGCTCAGGTGTTACTTGACATACAGCAACTAGCTTGTCAGGCATTTCTGCTACACTTGTGCTTTTAAATTAGAGATTCACCATTCAGTGACTCCAGCACAATGAGGATGAGCTCTTCCCATCCAAAAGTCACTCTTCACAGGTAAAGCAACATCTACTCCCCCAGCTGTCTGCTCTTGTCCCTGAGCAGCAGAGACATGCTGCTTCCACCACAGGGCCAGGCTGCTGCACAAGAGAGGAACTGGCTCATGCAATGCAGAAAAAAAGAGTCAGTCACTGACCAGCTGACACATTTTATTTTTTACAAGTTTTAAAAATCCAAACAAACGACAACGTCTTTTTGTATTGTTCAAATAATAAACCTCCAACACAGAAATCTTAATTCATTTTCTCTTTTCCACGGTACTGACAAAGATATCACACAGCTGTATCCATTAAAACAATGACACCAGAAATTACAATACATCTTCTCTGTGTCATTCCCAAAAAGAACTCTTCCTAAGAAACAGAGGGAGAAAATAAGGGTATCTGCATTAATGAATGGGTCATCCAGGATATCCAGCTGATCACTGCTCTGTGAATACTCCTTAGCAAAAATGGTAAGGGTTAGAAAAAGCATGCAAAATGTCATAGGCTAGTGGTACTTCTGCACCTTGATAACACTGAAAATGTGCAATCATACATAAATCAGAATTGAAAAATGATACAAATAATAAGTGCTGGGAGCTGTCTTGCTTATCTCCAGAGCATAAAAAAAAAAAAGTAACTCCAGAAAAATTATTATACTTGGAATGTATTTTAGTGTTAAAGCACAGGGAAGCCTAAAAAACATCAGTTTAACAGTCAATGCAGTTACAGCTGCATTAAGAAAAAATAGGGCCTTATAATGATAGATTTGAGGAAGTGAGAAAATCTGCTTCGAACAACTCAGAAGAGATTTGTCTTCACTTCCTGGGCCTTTGTTTGAAGTGTGATCAATAGGAAGGTGCCAGTGTGTCTGAAATTCCCGGAGCAAAACTTTAGCTGCTATAAATCAGTGCTGAACCCTCCCAGCTGCTCTGCACTGCTGGCAGTGGTGATGACACAGTGATAATGAGAGATCAGCAAGAACAGCACACAAGGTCAGTGTCAAAGAGGTGGAAGATGTTCAGGGGCACTGTCCAGTCATGAATAAATCTTGATTGTGTGAATTGTAGACTCATTTAGGCTGGAAAAGAGCATCATTTTGTACAGCCACTAGCCCAGCACTGCCAAGCCCACCACCCAGCCCTGTCTCTTTGACTTGCTCTCATTTGGTCTTGGCATCTTCTGGCCTGGGAATTATTCTTCTAAACAAGCTCTGCAGCTCATGAAGTTCTGAGGTATTTTCTTGCTGTTGTCTGCAGAAATAAGTATTTGCATATAAAAGTACTTTATAAATACATTTATGAGGGAGATGCTTGGTCTGGTATGGAATTATAAAATGTTCCCATTCAACAAATCACGCAGAATCAATAAATATGGACTTAATGAATGTGCACAGCAGAGCAAAACAAATATTGTTGGTATAAACAAACTTGAGATTCCAGCTCTGGCTGATTACATTTTTGGAAAATGCATAATGTCAGTCTTTTGATTTCAAAGGAAATGGTATTCCAGAGTCTGCTGTCTTATTCTGTAACTAGAAGAAAAATAAATCCATACATTTACACTGCTTCATGTTCTGCCAGCAAAATCTCCAATCTCTTCTAGAAATCTCTGCATGAATCTATGTAGGAGGAAGGAAATAGTCATATTTGTGTCATCCTCTGATTTCCAGGATAGACTAATCAATACTGACTAAAAAAGCATACCATTAGTATCAAAAAGGGCATGGAATTTTTGTTCCACTATAGCCATGTCAGGTCTAATACAGAGGGACCACTCAGGTGGTGCATATTTTCAGACAACTTGCTGGGCCAAAACTGAGTGCCAAACATTCCAAACCTGTCCCCACTCAATCTAGCCTGTGGCAGCAAATTAATAATGGAAACCAAAAAAGGCAAATGTATGAAACAACATCCATTCAACAAGTCAGAAACATCCAATTAAGAACAGAAAGCAGTGCTACCACAAGGGTGATGACACATGATAACGATGAGATGACTTATTTCCTTCCTCTAGCTGGAAGAAGATTACATGGAAACAACATCTGCACTGTTTCCTGTCTGACTTTCAATTGAACAATATTATCCTTAGAGATACTAATGAGACTTCCTGTTTTTTACATGCCTGCCGGGGGATCATTGCTTTTACCCTCATTTCTGCCCTTCAAAGTTCTCCCTGTTCCCCCTTCTGAGCATGTGGGAACTCAGTGCAGCCCTCTGGGTGTCCAGAGTTGCTGAGGACCCCGCCGGGGGGCTTGAAGACTTTGGCATGCAGCCCAGAACACCTGGGGATTAGATTTTGACCCCTGGAGCAAATTGCCAGCTTTGTATGAGGACCTGAAAGTCACAGAGGTTTGAATAGTGTAATAATAAAATTATCACAGGGTGAAAATGTAGATTTTAGGATTTTTGGTAGGGGGGTTGTGGGGACAAGATGGAGGAACTTGGGCATGTCCAGCCTTTCTTCTTCTTCTTCTTCTTCTTCTTCTTCTTCTTCTTCTTCTTCTTCTTCTTCTTCTTCTTCTTCTTGTCCATTTTCTGCAGTGATGTTGGCACTTTGGGATTGGTCTAGAACAGAAGTGCACTGTCTAACATAGGTGATGGGTATTGGGAATTAAGTGTAAATATGTTATACGTAGTTTGTAGTATAAAAGGGCGACACCACCTCGGGGGCGGTCAGAGTGCTCATGGCTGCCCTGCTGAGCAGACCTCAGCTGGACAGAGAGAAAATTTTATAGATAAGAGTTAATAAACAACCTCAAGACTGAAAAGTGAAGAGTCCAGAATCGTTCTTCAGTTGCGTGGGCCGAAGCAGAGACATCCTGCACATCTCAGGGCAGCAATTATCAACAGCAACCCAAGATGAGCAGAGGTCACGCTACAGATGGGAAGCCATGGGATGTTGGCTGATAAAAGCCACCACAGCTGGCCCAGGAAGATCCACTGGGTTTGGCCCAGCTGGTGGTAATTGCTTCTCTTCCAGGTGGGGTCAACAACAAACAGCGAGGGAAGATCACCCATTCCTCCTGTGAGCCCTTCAGAGAGGAGAAGGAGGGGTGAGGATGCTCTTTTGGGGAGACACTTGGGAAAAACAAGGAATGGAGCAGGGTGTGGCTGAGGAGGCAGCTTTCCGCTGAGTGGGAATATCCTGATGAAAGGGATTTGATACAATGAATTTATTTTCCTTGGAGAAATGATAATGAATATTCAAAGGGAAGAGTTTCGGCTGAGCTGGAGAGTGCCTTTCAACACCTAATATTGACAATTTCTTCTACCTGGTGCTTCTCATGAAGAATACAACTGTTCCTCCCTGACACTTAGGAGGTGTGGAGTCAGCTGGGAAAGGTTTCATAGTCAGAAAATCATATCCTACTATGGTACAAAGCCTTCTGATTCTGGAAATTTGGGGGTACAATGGGGTTACAACCATTTCCATTCTATCTTAAGGCTCCTCAACATAAACTAGGAAGGAGGTAAGACAAAACTATTGGATTGGAAGATGACCCTGAGTTTCAAAATTTAAAAAATACTAACTAATGAAGTAACATAGAGAGAGGCTAATCCTGAAGGTCATGAGAAGCCTCATGCCAAAGCATATTATGTTCTCAAAGAGTTCTTGAGGAAAACATTTCAAACAGTCCATACTGAGGAACAGCAGAAATTCTGGTTCAGCTGGGGAGATTCCAGACACTTCCAAGCAAAGGACATTGGGGCCTTTTTTTAATATTTTATAGATATACATTATATATATAAGATATGATATAATTTCATGACATATGATGTATTGTTTTATTATAAACACATACATATGTTTTATTAAAAACATATTTTATATAGCAGCCCATACTTAGATTACAATATTTACTATTTCTGTCTTGTTCAAACTGCTGGTAAATAATGAATACTTTGAATTTGCAAGTAGCAAAGCTGTTTTGAGGTCATGGGGGCATTTTATGCATAGAGAAAAGAAGCACCTTTTTGCAAACTTGCATGCACAAGAGACCTAAAGGTAAATATTCCTCTCCTCCCAAGGGCAGCACAAATAGCCTCACTCTGCATTTTGCTCTCACTTAAAGTTGTATTATAACAGGTGAACCATCCACTTGCACTATGAACCCATCTGCTTGTCTGTTTATTCCTTATTAACTGCAATTGGAGGTTTAGGCAGTTTTGGCAAGCCTGCAAGTCAACAGCATTCAAAAACTAAAACTAAATTGTGACAAAATAGGTATGTTCACTGAATGAGGGCTCTCTGCAGACGAAATTGGTACTTCTGCCAGGTCCTCATGGAGTTATTGCCAACTGCATTGTGTAACCTGCTTCCTACCCCTAGAGACCAAAAGATAAAGTAACCTATGTGATTTAAAATTCTTTCAGGCACTATGGAGTAAATCTCTTAGTCTATCCTAAGGATTAGGGCTCATTGGGGATGGAGGTTCTGTCACTGATAATTGTGCCTACACTAACTGAGAAGCTTCTGGTTCTTCAATACTATTCTGAGCTACCAGCTATAGTAGCTATAGCTACTGGCTCTAAATGAGATTTTGATTGATGTGAGGATCCAGGAAGTTCCCACCTCTAACCAGGTGCCTACCCAGACCATTTGTTTAGAGAAGAGGTTGATATCACCACCTGTCTCTTGAAAAAAATGCACAATGCTGCACCTGTAACCCCACTTTTCCCACCTTATACTCTATCCTGTATATTAGGCACACCACAGGTTGTGAAGAAAACAAGGTTCAGCCTTCGTATATTCCCTAGTGGATCTTGAGCTCATTTTATACCTTTCAATTCATTAACCTGACTGCCCTGGAGGTCAGATAGGTTATAGGCACACTGGCCCAGAGCCACAAAGTACCTAGAGGAAGTCACCCGGAGCTGCCAGCAAAGCAGGGAATTGACCTAACACATCAGTTGGATTACTTTTACCCTCACACACCTCAAATTGCTTTTACTTCATCTCAGTGTTTACCCATCTCTTTCAAAGCAGCCTGCAGCACTGATAGGCTCAGCCTTGTACTCAAGAGCTGCTGCTGAGAACATCCTCTCTGCTCTCAGGCACCTGCCCATGGCTCACCTCACCCAGTGACAAAGATATGTGCTGTCACTTTGGTGTTTAATTATACAGGTCTTCCTCATCCCCATCTGCACAGCTGAGGACTGAGACCAAAGGTGATGGGAGAGGATAATGGTAATTTGGCTGGGGAAAACATATGAAGACCTTCTAAGCTGCTGTAGCACAAATTACTCCAGCTAGGAAATGACGAGGCATTAAACAGTAAAATGCATCAGGTGGGGCATCAGGTGGAATGACATCTTCTTTCAAAGGGAAATAACCCATGTATGAACAGTGTGGTGAATGGAAAGGTGAAGAGCAATGCCAAAACCCCCAACACACAGCACATGAGAAATTCAAGGAATGTGTTGATATTTGTAACGTCATGGAGTTGAAAAGGGCTGAGGTTAAGATGAAAAATGAAAAGCCTAGAGCTTTCCTCCTTTAGTGAAAGTGGAGCTGCTCTTGCCTGACCTCTGCTCTCTGCCAGACTGAGGAGTCCTAACAATTACACTGTCTGTCTGCAAGCTATATGCATTGCCTTTCTTGAGGAAGAAATCCCAGATCTCTGATGAGTTTTATGATTTCTCATGTCCATCAGGGCTTCCACTGAAGACCTGTATCAGCACTTCAGAAGATGAAGCAAAACCTTCTAAAATCAAGAAGCTTGCATAAATCAAAAGTTTTGAAGATCTCCACCTGAAAGCTCTCTATTTTTCCATGTGGCTGTTAGGCTAATGTTTTTAACAAGAATGTTGAATGAGCAAGGAAAGTGGAGATTCACATTAAATCACCTTTTTTCAGGAGCCTGGAATTTAAGATGCACAACATAAGACAATATTAAACTTTCATGAAATGTGTTCATTAAAACGACTCAGTTCCTTTGGTAAATAACTAGCTCCTTCACCATCTGATGTCTTCACAAGACTCTTCACAACCTGATGTCTTTGTAAACCTTGACAATCTGTTCCCTTCCATTCCTTCTCTATATTTGTGGGAATATGTATATGCTCCTTCTCAAATAACTTAATATTCCTCACTCCCTATAAATATTAACCGTCGGGCTTTGTAGAGCAGGAGATGAAATGTTTACCATTCACATCAAAGGTAGTCAATTCATGACCCATTTAGACTGAATCCCTGCTAGGGGGGTAGGGGAAGGAAAAAAGGATGAGGTAGAAAACAGTCATCTGTGAATGTCATTTGAGCACATGTTTATGGCAATACCTTTGTTGCCTACACAAATGCATTTGCATATCCATAAGTAATAAGAATTAAGACATGGGCCTTGTTTGAACTCCTCTTGACTTGATTTTCTTTTGACAGGTGAGTCTTGGCTCACATGCTGTGTTCAGCGTTTTTTGAATCCCCAAATCACTTCACCAAAATAGCTTAATAACTTCTTTCTGAGTGCCTTTAATTTCAGACCTTTAGCAGAAATAAATTATCAAAGATAAATTCTTTCCCAAACCTGTGTATTTCAAGGACAGCAAGTTAAACGTTCAGTGATATTTCTCATATTCTGGAGGCTCTGAGACTTGCCTGAGGCAGGGGAATGTGTCTGCTACGTGTAGAGGATGATACTGAGCAAGTTCCTGCATCTCTTTGTGTTCAGGGCTTTTTCTCCCACACTTGTAGGATGGGAATAATACTGACAGCTGTAATAACTGTTGAGACCTGGCAGGGCAAATATTTAAGAATAAACCAAGTATATGTTGCACAAAGAGCAATCTTACTACTTTTCCATTTACCTTGCACTTTAAGCAAGTAAATAATTGGCCCAAATAGCCAAAATATAAAAAATAAAATAGAAGAAATATATTTTATATATTTTAAAGAATAAAACCCAGAAGGGTGGCTTCACTGTTTTCAAAACAAAGATATACGGTTCCTTTCAGCCTTTAACAATGTGCCTTACAGTCTGTATCTGCTTTTATCATTCGGTTTACATGAACAGTGCAAACAAACATTGCGTTAACAATTCTGTTTTCTCCAAAGCACCTTTCCCAGCACATTCAAAGAGTATTTGAGGTATCTAGATTGAAATACACCAGTATACACCAAAAAATTACCAAAATACACCAAAGAATTACAAACACCTCACTTTCTAAATAGTCTCAGTTTAACAGTTTATGAAGAAAAGAAAACCTTTGCTATGATTCAGATTCCAGTTTTGTTAAGATGGGTGTTAACAAAGATCATCTGCTTAAATAAACCTCTGCCAACCTGAGGTTTTTATTTTGAAACCACTGAAATTTGAGTCCTTTAATGCCTTGCTTTGTGAAGGAAAATTCAAATCACTGCATTTTTTATAAAATCTAAGTTATAATGTCGCAAATAGCACTATTCTGTGAGGAACATCAATAAATATATACTTGGAAACTTTGAAGAGAAGCAGACATGGGGGCACTCCAAATCCAAATCCATGCCTTTGCCTCATTTTCCACCACTGATAGAAATTCTTTACTTCCCTCTCAGAAGTTAATGCAGGGCTGCTACCACCTGTAATCAGTGGTGCCTGCTAAGAGTTCTGGAGAGGTGCAGAAACACACCGTGACTTCACAGCAAAAATGCATCCTGCCATGGTAGCAGACATAACTCAAGAGTTTCATCATGCTCAGTATCTCACCCTGCAGTCAGAGTCATCAAGTGCAGGGGTAGAGCCTTCCTACTCCTTCCAAGTGAAAATACTTCTAAGAAAAGATGACACATTCCTGGAAATAAAATAATACAGCTGCAATGCTGATCACCCTCCTCTAACAGTCCTGCGGTGCGTGATCATAATTTTATTTTCTTTGACAAATTTAATGGGTAGTCATGCTAGAACTACGCATTTCCTTTTTGCTAGCATGAAACTAGAGTCATGAACCTTTCTCTCCTGCCCACCTGGAGTCCCTCATGACACCAGAAGGTGGTGGGTATCCCACTGGGGCATGAAAACAAAGGTGGATGGTAGAAATATCTCAGTCCAATATTTGATAAGCAGTTGCCAGTTTGCAGTTGAGGTATTGGGCTGATGGAGGTCTCTGTGCCTTGGCTCATCTTGTCTTCCAAAATTAATCAGTGATGCAAAGACTGAGGATCCATCCCAGTGGCAAGAGCTATGCTACCTGTGGTACTTCTCCTTCCTCATCTTCTCCTCATTTCAGTAAGCTACTTGTTTGTCCCTAACCAGGTGCTCCTAGTGGACCCTGTAGCTACACAGTTGATGAACAGATGGAGATTTTTGGGTGCCAGTGAGCTGCCTGAAGCGCAGGATGTTCCTGCTGCCTGTGTCAATGTAAAGTTCTTCCCACTCACGATAAAAGCTCAACTTTGCTCTTCAGTGAGATGGAATAGACAAAAGCTAACCATAACACTTTCTTCTACTCCACTTGCTTCCTTAAACGTTAATACTTTGCATTTTCTCACCCATTCCCTGCATTTTCTTTTACCCTTCTTTCATCCATAATCAGAACCTCTAAATAGCAGGTGAATAACTCTGGTCAGTACTTGGTTTAGAATAGCATGCAACATACCAGGAATCCATATTCTTTATATTCATCACTCACAAATTCCTTTATCTTGGAGGAGCTATGTACATTGAGTTTGTGGGAACCTATGCCTGAGGGCCAAAAAAGAAACTCTGAGGGAATACTGTGAGTATTAACCATTATTTTTATTCTGTTTCTCTCTTTTTTTTTTTCTTTATTTGTTCCCTTTTTTTTTTAAGTCAGCATTTCATATTCATTCCACTTTAGTGGTTCATTTAGAAATGAACCACTTAGTACCACTTAACCCTTTACTCCCATTGATATTGCCCAGAAACACCACTGTCTCTTTGACCCGCTGCTATTTCCTTTCAATCTTCCAAGGCTCTGGATTTCTTCTTCCAGTCAGGAACTTTCAAAGATCTTAAGGATTTTTAAGGCTTAAAGTCTAGATTCCTATCTAGACTGGACCCTGGATTTCTGGTGGCAGAGTACAATATCTGTGTAAATTATTATCTTTTTTGCAATTGTAGGGGTTTTGTTGATCCTTTGATCTGATCATCTCAAGTCTTTTACTGAACTTACTATCTCTGATTCCTACTGTTGTGAGATACCTGTTCATGGCCAGGGTCTCTGGAAAATTCACAGATAAATCTGATTGCAATGACTGAAAGAAGACACTTCCTCTTAAAACCTTGAGGTATTATGAAGTGCCAGGTATCAGATTTTTGTGTTTATCCTGAAACTTTTGTAAGAACAAATGTTCAGAATCAGCTCTCTGTGCAGACTGGTTGTGGGTGCTACATGTCCCAAATGCAGATAAGGTACCACAGGAGATTTTTACACACCCTTGTGATGTATCTGTGCTTGTACAGGGTTATAGATCCTCTGGGCCAAGCTGTGCATCTGCCCCTTCAGAAGCACAACTTTGGCTGATCCTAGAATGGATTGTGCCTACTTCTGAAATATAAATGTGTAGCACCATGGGAAAAAGGGAAAAGGGATCACATGTATATAATAATCACATAAACTGAACATTTTCCCTAAATGTTCTAAATTCGTCCAGGTGTTCTAAATCTTATGAAGTCGATTCAAAGGAGAAGTATACCTGACAAAAATCCAACTCTCTGCTACTTGATGCTGCTCTGTCTTGTATTAAACACACCGGGGCACAAGGTGGGGATGAAAACTGTGTAGGTTCTTCTCCACCCTTCCTCCTCTGTGTAGGTTCTTCTCCACCCTTCCTCCTCTGTCTTGTACCCCAACACTCATCAGCCAGAAGTGACAGGGACAGTACATAATCAATATATATTTCACAAAGGAAGCACTTCTTCAACTGAAGAACCAAATTTCAGTGGAGATATATTCTCTTTGTTTTCTTCTCTCCTTCCAGACATTGTAAATTGTAGGGGGATACTGTATGAAGGTGGTGTAGAATGTAATCTTATCGCCCAAAGAGTTGCAGCTGGACCAATTACTAAAGATAGGAGCAGGCCCGATCTCAACACGCCACACCTGTAGCCAATAGGAGCAGTGATATAAAAGAGTGGATTGGTGGGATCTGGAGATGATGATGACTACTGCAAGGACCAAGAAGAGTCAGGGTGTAGAGGAACTGCTTACAGAAAGCATTGAGGAGGCATGATGCTCTGATGTTATGGAATCCTTCCACTATAATGATAGTAGAACTCTTGATATATATACATAAGACAAAAGTAAATGACCCTCTAAAATCAATGGGATTACTGGAGTGAATAGCACAGGTCTGTTTATACTTTGGAAACACCCCTGTAAGTCCCTCAAATCAAGCCAAAGGTGTATGCTCCTCTCTAAATGCACAGCTTGGCCCAGCCACAGTAGGACCAAAGGCATCGCAAAAAGCCTAGAGAGGCCTTCTATTTGAGGTTGTTTCTAGGGAGAAAAGTCTTTTCTGCTTCAAGTCAAACTTTGTGAATCTTCTGAATTACATCTCTTTTTTTTTTTTTTCTGTTGGTTGATAGTTAAGCTGATCTGTCAAAACTTTATAATTGACCCTTTCCCTCATGCTTAGACTGCATGGGTAACCTGCACAGGGCAATGGGGCTGTGGCTGCCATCCCAAGGGCACTGTAGCTGTGATGGCAGCTCTTGCTCTGCCTACACTTTGACTTGGGTGGTGATGGCTTGCCATGTCTATACAAATGAGGGTGTAAATACCCCTGGGTTGTTTATTGTTGGTTTTTTAAAGATTCCACTCTTGGACTGGCTGGAATGGGTCCAGAGGAGGAGGCCATGAATGCACTCACAGGGCTGGAGCACCTCTCCTATGGAGACACACTGAGACATTTGGAGTTGTTCATCCTGGAGAAGAAGAGATTCCAGGGAGACCTCAGAGCATTTTATTGTACCTAAGGGACTTACAATAGAGGGACTTTAGAGAGTGTAAATGTGTGATAAGGGTTAATAATTTAAACTAAGAGAAGGTAGACTTAGATATAAGAAGGATATTTCTCCTCATGAGAGCAGTGAACCACTGCCACAGGTTACCCAGAGGAACCATGGATGCCCCATACTTGGAAACATCCAAGGCCAGGTTGGATGGGGCACTGAGCAACCTAGTGGTCCAGTGGAAGGTGCTCTGGCCCATGGCAGGGGCTTGGAATGAGATGATCTCTAAGGTCCCTTCCAATCCAAATCATTCCATGATTCTATGACTTGTCATCATGTTCAGGGTGGCACCTCAACAGGACATCACCTTCGCTGGTGATGATCTGGACTGATGCTCCTTTTCCCCAAAAGGGGAGACAGTCAAATGCATATTCCTTATTTAAAGAGTGCTGGTGGATCAAGTCAGAGTCAACAGCCACTGACTTTCCTTGTTTCTTGTCTCTGATTAACCGAAAGAGCCATCTGTCACAGACATCTTTTCTGAAAAATCCTTTCCTTAGGATTTTTCCTACTGAGAAGCTGAGGCCTCAGGAACAAAATGTAAACAATGATTATCTGCTGCTGTGGAATGCAACACATACATCTGTGATTGGGCTTATGTGGTTGTTTCTAATTAATGGCCAATCACACTCAGCTGGCTTGGACAGAGAGTCGAGCCACAAACCTTTGTTATCGGTTTTTTCTATTCTATTCTTAGCTAGCCTTCTGATGAAATCCTTTCTTGTATTCTTTTAGTATAGTTTTAATATAATATATATCATAAAATAATAAATCAAGCCTTCTGAAATGTGGAGTCAGGTCTTCGTCTCTTCCCTCAAGCTGAGACCCCTGTGAACACCGTCACAGCCATCCTTCTTGCAAGGCGAGGCTTTCTGTTGTCTTTCATTTCCACAAAAAAATTAAATATTTCAAAAAATGTGGGAACTCCTGGGCTGTTGAGACCTCTGCTCATCCAGGGAATACCCATGGCCCTGGCCCTAAATCTGAGCAAAACTGGCTGTAGAGACAGAGAGGTTGTGCAGCTGGCTTACACTGATACAGGGCAAGATTGGGAATATAACCTATAACCTTCCCAATTCTATATATAAGAGCTGCAGGTAGAAATGCAATGGGCAGTAAATCTGGAATGGTCTGTAGGAACTCCTCTTCAGACCCCCTCCTTCCATTGTAATGTCTCTTTTTCTTAAAAAACAAAAGAAGAAAAATAAGAAAAAAATGAAAAGTCGATGCTGGTTTAGCCATCACTCAGATAATTCCTTGAAGCAGGAGGGAAGCACTGAGGCTGACTTTCCTGCTGTCCTATCTGACAGAATGAGGTTATGCTCAAAGAGTACCTTCTGAAGAAGTTATTGTTCCAGCTACATTTCTAGTTGTTAAATCCCCACACTTCACAAGCAACCTTTCTGGAGCTCCGTTCCTCATGCCCAATGGAAAATCTGCTTTGCCAGAAGAGCGAGCAGGTTAATATCAAAACCTGTGAAATGAAGCAGCTACCCTGAGTGCTCTTGTGAGTGTAATGCCACATTTTCCCACCAAACTACATGACCCCTTTGATGTAAGATTACCCAACTGCCAGATTAGTTCAGGTCTGAGGTTCCTGACCCACCATTAGGACTCCTGCACCTAATTCTCAGCTACTGCACAAGGATTGTGTTGGACTTAACAAAAATGACAAATGACAGTTCAATTAAACTCAAAAATATAATCCCTTCTTAATAACCTACTTTCTAGAGAGCTGTCCTACAAACTTCAAATTAATTTTAAACTTCAGGCACTGTATTTCTGCATGCTGATCTTGTTAGGCTGAGCACAGAGAAACAGAAAAATTTATCTTGGCACTTGTTCTGATGCAAGCCTCACTGCTCAGAGGTATCACAGCAGCCTCTGAGCTCTGTAGTGGAGTCATGAGTACGCAGATGAGCACAGAGGGGGAAGTTTCTGTGCAGGAAAGAAGTAGAGTGGGTAGAGGGTGATCAAGTCCTCTCCTGATATAAGGACAACTCATTTTCGGTTAGTGGGAAGCGATTTCCTTGCTCAAGTGCTTTAAAAATTACTCCTACACCAGAGAAAAATAAAAGTGTTAGACACCTGGCTGATATCCTGAGAACTGTTTGTGCCCTAATGTTGGCAGGAGAGGTTTTCCAAAGCTTCTCCTAGACCTTCAAAGTCTTGTGCAAACTGAGACTTTCAAGGAGACTTTTTGCAGCAAATGACTACTGAGAATGACTGATAATTTTTACCTGTATCCATGAGATAATGGGCACTGGAACTGGATTGGGAGGCAAATAAATGAATTGGTGAGATGACACAAGTGTGCATCTTTTGGCCCTTCCTGGAGCAGCACCTGAGAGCAGCAAGGAGTGGGAATAGGAGCTTGTTTAGGGAACAGTGCTCAGCCCCCAAAGCCACCAGGCCTGGAAGGGGCATCCACATGGTGTCACAAGGATGATCCATTTGGTCCCTCTGGATACAGGGGTGGGCTGCTCTCATCCTGTTCTCCTGAGGCCATAACCTGGCACCATTCAAATGATGACAGTGGGTCTATGTGGGGTTTTTCACTCTCTTGCTCCATCTGCCATGCCCAAGGGCAGGGCAGACTTCCAGTTACCCCCACACAGCCCCACTAACATCATCTCCAGACCTTTTCACATCTCTCAACCCTTCATTTTATCACTCCTGTACCTCCTTATATCCACCTCAGTCTCCTCACAAATCAACAATTTCAAATTACTTTTTCCAACCAGACACCAAATTTGATATTTCTGATTCTGTGACCTGTCTGATGTGATATACCTGATAGAGTTACGTGGGTTTGGCAGCTTTACAAGGCTGTCTTTCCCTAAAGGTCCTTAGGGCCGCCTCCAGTTATCTGTGGAGTTTGGCCACATCTCACACAGCACCCCCTCAGGTGCCTGTGATATCCATCCATCCATCCATCCATCCATCCATCCTCTGTGGCACCACCTGTCAGTGTCCCACCACTGTCACTTCTTGTGGAATCACACTGTAATTTGGGTTGGAAAGGACAATTAAAACCCAACTAGTCTGACCACCCTGCAATAAGCACGGGCATTCTCACCTAGATCAGGTTGCTCAGGGCCACATCCAACCTGACATTGAATGTTTCCAGGGATGGAGAATGTCCAACTGTTCGCTTGCACCATATCTGAAATTTTTCCATGTCCTGATTAGCTTGGTTAGCCTCTGGCCAGAGTCCAGCCAGTGCTCCCATCATTTTCCTGCAGGTCTAGCAGTGATTTTTAATGTGTAGGTCTTGTAGTACTAAATAGCTCAATAAGGATGCTTGACTGCTCACCCTTAGAGATAAGACTAAAGTGCACCTAGAACTTTGTGTTTTCCCTTTAGGAATGAAGAGGTCCAGGAATACACTGATGGATTTCATGATCAGAAGGATTTACCCAATTCATGAATGCTGCTGGACTTCAGCTTAAGGTGCAACTGCGACATGAACAAATACAATCAAGTAAAACACCATCAAAGTACAAACTGCACAGGCCACAAGATTCATGCTCTTTGCTTTAAAATTTCACTAATACATCAAAATTGGTTGGCTACCTTTTGGCACAGGGCCTGCCCACCCTCTGATCAACCTCCAAAACCTGAATATGCTTTTTAAAACAAGGTTCAAAAGCAAATAAGATGGAACAGGAATGACTAGCTCTGAGTACTAAAACAGAATCCCAATGAGTATGAACGCTATCTGAAGAGGGAGTGCAATTCAACATCTTTGTACAAGAATTAAGAAAATGAATATAAATTGAAAAAAACCCATGAAAATTTACTGGGAAAAATCTTGCGTAGCTTGGTTAGAAGCTAAAATCTATTTCAGCGAAATAAGGGAGAGAAGCTAAACTCCTGTGAGTTGATATGAATATAAATAGCAGGGTTACAAATGTAGCTAAATTGGTACACCTTTGTGTAGGGCAGCCCTTCACCCAAGATCTGCAATGCAGCCAAATATGAAACTGTCTGTATTTTGTTAAAATTATTTTTGTTGTTTCAAATGCTATGTGGAAAAGCAGAGTTTGTTCTTAAGGAATCTAAGCACTAAAAAATTGGGGTTTAAATAATGTTCACACAGAGGATGCGTCCTGATTTGAGGCTTTAGGCCAAGAGAAAACTGGGCTGCAATGCACACCTTGCTCTCAGATATTGTGGACCCTCTATCTGGAGTACTGGGTTTAGGCACATACCAGAAAAAATACAGGGCATCTCCATTTAGGTACAAATTCTGGTTTGTTCATCTCTTCCTGTGCAGTAATTATGAATTTGCTGCTATCCACATGGAAATGGTATATTCTTTCTTGTTAGCAGGAAAATGCCAGAAATTTTTTTAAATCTTCTTAAAAAATACTAAAAAACACCCCAAGATTTGAAGCACATAAACTCCTCAAATGTGCTAGGGGAACAGCTTTCTGTGTTACTGCTGAAGCGTACTACTACCTGCCTACGCCCACTCAGCTCAAGCTTGCCTACCAGTACACTTCATTATGCAAATGTAATTTGCTATCAGAATGCTACAAGATTGTTTTCCCAAACTTAGGTGCATCATACTCTATCAGCAGCCTTGCTTGTGTGTGCATATGTAAACATATACAGGTAGTTTGGGTATTATTTTGCTGGAAAGCATCAATCTGGTGTTGAAAAGCAGCAAGCTGGTCGCTCACTCCTTAAAGAGTGAATAATTTGGATTATTCCCTGCATTGCAAGGTGTGTTACTCATTGTATACACACCCCTCTTTGTTCCCATTCCCTGCTAACCTTCTCCATGGTGAAGACTTTTCTGCAGCTGTAGGATTTTCATACCTGGAGCAGCAGTGTGACATGTCAGAAATCAGTCTCTTCCCTCTCTGTGGGCTTTAACTTGTGTATTATGCTTGAATCCTTTGATGTCCGATAAGAAACTGGTCTTTGCATTTAGCCTACTGAGTGTTTAATGAGAAACAGCAGCTCACATCGCACGTCCCCGTGGCCAAAAGAGTCCATTTGAGGGAAGGTTTGGGTATGGAGCTGTTTATGAAGCTGGTGCTCCCTGAAGCTGAAGTGGAGCACTGTTATCTTGCACTGGCATAACAGATGGTGCATTTTCCTGTGACTAATTAGCTATGCAGCGCCTCATCTGCAAAGAGTGAGAGGAAATCCTTGATGCTTCTCTGCTACTATCTCCTCTCCCCAGGTCTGAGCAGCGTTCCACCACAGACTGCAATGGCTGGGAGACTGTCAGTCTGGCAGAAAGCCTTCCTGACCTATTTCAGGACTCTGGCAATTTTACAGGTCATTCATAGTTACTCATGAGAGGCTTTCCTGGGCTGCTGTTCAACTCAGGTGGGTTTGGCCTCTCAGCCTGGCTGCTGTGAAGAGAGGCCTACAGAATCTCAGAATGGTTTGGACCAGAATGGGCCTTTAAGGTCTATTCCCTTCTAACCCCCTTGTCTGGCACAGGGACACCCTCCACTTGATCACTTTACTCAGTGCTGTCCTAGCCTGACCTTGAATGTTTCCAAGGATGGGATATTCACCACTTCTCATGGCACCTCTGCAGCCTGGCCAAGTGCCTGATTTGGAGTTTCACATCCAGTCAGGAATGCTGCTTCCTTCCTAGCCCCTTGGGAATTTTCCAGATGTGATAGTGGCCTCCTCAGGTATTAGAGAAACTGATTTTTCTATCTGTGATATAAGGCAAACATGTAAATCTGAATTTTAAGAGACTTTAGTACTGTAGTTGAGGAACCTGATCTAGTAAAAGGCGGACTTGCCCATGGTGGTGGAGTTGAAGCAAGATGGTTTTTAAAGTCTCTTACAACCCAAGCCATTCTGTGATTCTGCACAGCAATGTGCTCTGATATTGAGATTACAACGCCTTACACAACTAAGTGTACTGCATTTCCTTAACCAGGAACATCTGTCACCAAAACAGTGGTATGGTTAAATCTCTGGCTAGCAATTAGGGATGTGTGTGTAATGTCATTTCAAGGCAGCAGGAGAAAATAAAGCATGGTGGAAACCAATCTGCCAAGCCTGAATTCACTGCCAGCTCTGTGGCAGTCATCCCCTGCCCTCCAGAGTGACACCTGACCTGGCATCACTGACACACACTCAGCTTTAGGTTCTTTGCAGGCTCATATCCTAATTTTGCTCAGGCAGGGCTGGAATCAGTAACCTGTCATTGCTGCCTGACAAGCACATGGCAAAGATAATTAAAGTGTTCTTAGACAGAATGTATTCAGCTAAAAAAAATAAAAATCCCTAAATTAGTCCTAAAACTATTTTTTTGTCATATTGGTTGCAAACTTTTCACCTCCATGGCTTGTACACAAATATTCCAGCTGCAGTCTGGTCTGTGCATATGTATGTTTTCATTTTCTTGCTCTGTGCATCAAGAGGTGTGGGCTTGAATCAGGTGTGGCTCTTCTGGGAAACAGTGAAACACTTAGAAGTTGATCTGGATTCAAAAAGCTATAAAAAGTCAATACTTTTGCAACTGAAAGGACCATCAGGAAAAATTTATGGACAGGTAGTAACAGTGAGGCCTTAGGTTGAACTCTTAAGCACTAAACTCTGATGGTACTTCATCTGCAAGTTTGTATGTATTCACACTGCTGTGGAAAAAAGTCAGATGGGGACACAGAGACGGGCTTGTCAATTAGAGAGATAAAGAAAAAAGTGCTGATTCTTTCTGCTTTTTGAGGAAATTGTCTCACAAAATTAGCAGCAAGCAAATGCAGGCTATATATAGCAAACACTTATGTTGTCACTACAAGCATCCTACTACAGTACTTGATGGAGTAATGTATGATCATGGTGACACAGGCTGTCCTGGATTTCTGGATTGCATCTACCCAAACACTCCGGAAAGCAAACAGCACTCAGCACGTTCTGCAACTGGCTTCAATGGAATGACTCTAACGAGAGTCAGAATGTGAGATGTCTTACTGGAACTTCTAATGGAAAAAAGATACCCAACTACTACCAGAAGTTAAAAAAAAAAAAAAAAGAGAAAAATTAAAAAGCCTAAAACCAGCCCTGTGAATCTGTGTGGCAAGTACATGTCTGTGATGAATGTTGCTGCACTTATTCTTCCACAAAGATTTACAGAGTGCTGAGTTGTTGCAATCCAGTCTTCAAATTCCAGCAAGGATAAAGGAGATGACAGATACCTATGCCTCCTACTGAATTATCATTGATCGAAAGCTAAGATTTGTTGCTTTTAGCAGCAAAATGTGAATCTTTCTCCTGCAGTACCCATCCTTGCCTCTTTTCTGCCTGCTGCAGAGAGCTGCACATTGCCCACAGGATTTCACTACAAATGTGGGCGTGAATTCTCCCAGCAAGTTGGGCAACACACTTTGGGTACCAGCTACACTCTGATTCAAAACAGAAATGTGTAGTAATCTCTAAGAAGGAAAATAATATCTATTTAAACTTCCAGGCTAGGCGTGCTTTTTCTGGGAAACAAACACATGCTGCAATCTGATAAACTGGGCATCTCTCAAAATCCCACTCCAGGTGTGTGGTGGTAAAAGAAGATAGTTTGATTGTTCTGGAGGTAACACATATTGATTAGAGACTGCATCAGTTTGTTTGCTGTGGGGTGGGGTCATGTCCCCTGAGACAGAGGATGCAGTTGCTCATATTTACTATTTAGCAAGTGCTTCTGGTAAAAGATTATTTGTGTTTACACTTCTCAGTTTGTTTTCTCTTTTGTTTGCTTGTTTTGTTCTCAAATGTTCCTCCTATTAATACATCTTCTGGAACTGCCTGGCCTACTTTAGGCTAAAAATAGCCCTTGTTGCTACTGCTGTAGCTCCACAAAAGCCACACAACAACCACACTAGGAAAGAAAACCTCGTGCCCAGCTGAGCTTCCCTGAAATGACAAGTGGGTCTGAAATCCATATGACTAAAAAGCAGGAGGAAAACAAATCATGCTTTCCTGCACTGCTTATGCCAGGCTTGGTGATGGAGTAAAGAAGGCAAAGAGCAGAAAGGTGTGAGTGCTTTTCTTTCTCTCTGCCTCCTCTACGTCCACCAAGGACAGTAGGTGCTTCTTTTGGATAGAAACAATGGAAGAAACAAATGAAACTGCAGGGATGGAAAGCTGCAAAAAAGACATTCTCGTGTTAAGTTTCCACTCAATCATTCCTAAAGTGAATACAATTTGATTTATCTCTTGGGTAAATATCAGTCTTTGGGTATGGCCAGACCAAAGCTACTGATGCTGTTGCACTGCTTAAATGAACAGACACCTCTCATCCTTCAATGGGCTGTGCCTGTGCTCCTGGTGCCTTACAAAGGAAAAGGGCTTTGGATGTGCAAACGTTTTCCTCTGCATTGCAGCAGACAAAACTTAACACTTCTCAAACCTTCAGTGAGTAACTCTGCACTACTCCTCTGGCTGCTCTCCATGTGGCCCATGGTCCTCACTGGTCACACATAGTCTGGGCTTAGTGGTGATCTCTGGCAACCTCACAGGGTAAACGTGGCACAGGGCACCCTGTCCATGAAATGGTGGTGTAATGAACACCCAAAAATGCTTCTGTAAGGTATCTTGGCAACTGAGGAATTAAATTCCATTGATCCACAGATAAAAATTATGTTGGCATGATTTACTCTAGCTTGTGGGTGCTATTTTTTTTTTTTTAATTTTACACTTAAGGCGTATTGACAAGAACATGCCACACACTTGTGGGAAGCCAGGACTCAGTGCTCATTTGCAGGAGAGTAACTCCTGGGTCACTTTTTTCTTTGCCTTGCCAAACTAGGAATTTAGCTGGAATGTAGTTGGGGTGACACCATTCTCAGTTATAGAAACACATCTGTGAGTTGGAGGCAAATCTGAGCCCAAGACAGAGAAAGCACAAGCTCCTCTCCTTGTGCTCTGAGTGCCTCAGGCAGTTTGCTGAGGACAAGGTCCTGCTGGATACCACGAGTTCAGTAACCTGGTGGCTCCCAGATGGACAGGGCCATGGATGGCTTTAGGGTTCAGGACATCACCAGCTTGCAGCAGCCTTGCAGTCCTGCCCGGTGCCCTGTGTGGGGCATAGGGAAGGTGACACACCAGCACTGCCAGCACCTGGACCAGGACCTGCATCCCACTCCAGTGTCACCCCTCTGCTCCAGGCTGCAGGGCTCCCCTAACCCAGGGTATCCCAGGATTCTGGAGCACCAACAGCATGGGAAGGTGGCACGCCAGCACTGCCACACCTGGACCAGGACCTGCATCCCACTGCAGTGTCACCCCTCTGCTCTAGGCAGCAGGGCTCCTCCAACCCAGGGAATCCCGGGATTCTGGAGCACCAACACGGCTGCGGGTCACCCAGACCGCATCCCTCTGCCCCCGATGCGGTCCCGCTGCCGTGACGCCGGCGAAGCCCCTGGGGCATCGTTCTCCCCGCGGCGGGACCGGGGGGGGGGCAAAAGGGACAGAGAGATGTCCGGCTGTCCCCGGGGCCGAGGGCACGGAGCGATGTCCCCGCATGCCGGACCCGCTCCAGCCCACAGGGAGAGCACAGCCCCGGGGAAGGGGCCGAGCCGGGGAATCGCGGCGGCTCCGGGGGTCCCGCTCCCCCTCCCTCCCTTCCGCCCGCCCCTCCTGGCCGGCCCCTGTCCCCTCCCTCCGCCCCGCCGCCGGGCGGGGGCTGGAGCGGGTCCGGTGCCCGGGAAAGCAGAGGAGGAGCGGCGCAGGGAGGGAGCGGAGCGTGTTCTCCTGCGGGCAGCACTGCGGGCGAGCCGGGCGGCAAGGGACGAGCAGGACGAGGGAGCCGGCGGCGCAGGGAGGGAGTCCCGGAGCCGGCCCTGCCCGCCGCGGCGGAGGGCGGCCCACGATGCCCGCCCGGCGAGCGCTGCCCTCCCGCCCTCCCGGACACCGCCGCCCGTAGCGGGGCCGCCGCGCCGCGGGGTGAGCGGGGATGCCCCTGATGGAACCGGCACCGGCGGGGGCTGCGCGGGGCGAGGCGGGGCGGCGGCTTCCCCGCGCCGTGCTGCAGAGCGGGCCGGGATGCGGGATGCGGGATGCGGTGGGTCGGTGCCGGGGACGGCGGGAGCGGCGCGGGGGCACCGCCGCTTCTCCCGTGGCAGGCAGGTGCTGCGTGGCTCCTCTCCCGCCCTTTCCCTCGGGATTCCTCCCGGGGACAGCCCCGAGAAGCCCTCCCGGGAAGGGGCTCCGCTGCCGGGGCCGTGCGGGTGGGCTGCGGTTCGGGAGAGGCTGCGGCGGCGGCAGCAGGGCGTGATGGACGCGCCGCATGCGGGGAGAGATGCTGTGGAGCAGAGATGCTAAAATGTCACCGTGTGCGGTGTCCCTGCCAGGTCTGGATGCTTTGAGAGACCCCTGACACTCGGTGTTTTTGCATCTCAGCAAAACCTCCGTGGCAGGGAGAGGAGGGGAATGCAGGCGGTTTTTGATCAGCTGTCAATGACAGCTTGCAGGTAGAGAGATGAGATTTGCAAGCTCTGAGGTTGTGCAGTAGTTCTCTGGCTCCTTGTGGGTGAGTACTTGGGGAATTAACGTGTCGGAGTAACAGCGCTCGTCCTGCATGCGGTGTGGGCTTTTGTGGGGCGTGGAGGCACCGGGACAGAGCAGGGACCCCAGCAGACATCCCCCGCTGAAAACGAGGTGGGTATGGTGAGAAAAAACAGAGATCACGGCTCTGAGCGCAGATTTCTGCCCGCTCCTACTCGGGCACAAGACGGAGTGTTTTTTACAACCTCTCCTTTTTGTACAATGGGGGTTTTGTGCTTGCTTTGGGAAGGAAGGTTTCCATAGGAGTTACTGCAGAAGGGGTTACCTCTGGGGCTGGGGCTGCTGGGTGTGATCCCCTCAGCCTTCACATATCAGCATCCCCTTTAATCTGAGGGCATTGCTGTGGACTCCCTCTCTTTTAAATCATCTCTGCCTCTCTCAGGTCTGATTTTTAGGTTGGCTGTTTCTAAAAATAAAGACTGGTAGGACCTTAGGGGAAGTCCTTTATATATTTGTGTACAGGTAACTGAATATACTGTACAGGATGAGAATCTGCTTCCAAGGCTTAACACAGGGGAGGAAAAAGGACAAAATTTACATCAACTGAGGAACTGTCAAGCACTGGGAGCTATGACAACAGCTCCTTACTACGTTCCCATATTTATTTGTATTCCTTCCTTTCATTGTTGGCTCTCACGTGGCATATTTCAACGTTGGTTTTGCCCACTCTGGGTGGAAAACCAGTGATGCTGAAAAAGATAACTGAACCAACATGTTTGAGCAAGGATGATATCAAGTGGCATTTTTTCTTTGATATGGTGGATGTGAACTTGTTTCATATATATGATGCATATGTAGAATTACTACAAAAATCTGATGAGAACCATGCTGGCTGTTGGTGCTTATTAGGCTATTTCAACACACAATAAAGATAATAATTTTTTTTCTGATTAATGAAACATCAGAGGAGAGAAGGAACTTGTGAAGAGCCAAATTCTTAATTTCTCAGTCATGTAGTCACATCTGCTCAGTTACAGAACCTTTTGCTTGGCCTGCAATTGCAGACATTTTGTTTGGGTTGAGAGAGTTCAGTAGCTGAAGAAGGAGACTTTCGAATTTTCAGTTGATTTTTTATCTAATACTCTGCCTCAATTTTCTTTCACAGCTTTGGTTGTCTTTTTTTTTTTCTTTGCTCACCCTACCCTGCCTCTTTGTTCAGTGGTAGGAGTCTACCTACCATTGTATTTAGTGGGTTTTTAAAATTGGCGATATATCTATAATTATTACTTCCATCAGATAGTGTGTTGAACTGATTAGCCTACTTTCTTGCGCTCTAGTTTTTCTTCTTAATACTTTCTGCAGCCACAAAAATATTGCAGTTGCGTGGATAATACAGCAGCATGGAGGACATGTGTTTTTCTAATTGTGTTCACAAGGAGCTAATGTATCACTTTGGGATTCTATTATGGAATTGTCACTTATTGTGACACTAGACCCTCAGGATATGCAAACTTCTCTAATGGAAAATGGCTACATATCACCAGTGATTAATAGAAACATTTATTTTACCCACTAATGCTATCCTATGTGTACTGGCTGAAGTTACGGTGAAAGAAACTTTTTCAGTCGGTGACTCTTCAAGAGTAAGATCTGCCTTCAAGATTATTTTCCTCCATCTTTGTTTCCTCAAAAGAAAGGTAGAACAAAGATAAATTCTGCAGTGCTGATGCTTCTGTGCTTGTCTTTTCACTCCATCCTGGTTTGTGCCCAGCCAACTTGTGATCCGTGGTCACTTCTCCACTAGTTTTCACACAAGGGTCCTGAAATCAGCTGTGCCACCTTGTTCTGAGTGTCTGAAACCAGAATGCTTATTTCTTAGGAAGTGAGGACACCCCAGATTATGACTTCTTGAAATCTTTGCTGTGTTTTAGACCTCTTTGCTTCCCAGGTGAGATTCTCATGTGGGTTAAACCAGTTCAGTTGTGTTCTGTGTTTGGCAGCAGGGAGGTGAGCTCTCCAGAGCTGCTGCACAGTGTCTGCTGTGGCTCTGCCTGGGTGTAAGTGATGCTCTGTGCTTTGAGAGACCCTGCAGGAATTCCAAACTCTTCAGATAGCCCAGCTTGATGTTGCTTTGAATTCTTCAGACTTAGCCCTGTACCATCACAGGGCATTTTTTAAATGTTTTGGGTTTTTTTGTTTTGTTTTTAATCTTACCACTGAAAAGACTGGGTGCTAACATCAATTTGGAAACACAGTTGTTTTCTGAAGAACACCTAAAGCTCTTGGAGTTTTATAGATAGATGTTTGGATGGAGCATAAACACAGAAATAGTAACCAGCATCTTTATTGCCATTGGTGTGCAAAGTTGGTGCTGCAGCTCGCTCACATATTCTTGCTTCTCTATCAAGGTGTTGTTTGCTAGGTTTGCATATCCAGAGTGAAACTTGCTTGTCAGTGGTGCTTTTCAGAAATGCTTGCTTGGCAGCAGCTGAGAGACCCATTGTGAGGGGCATTGTTGTCCACAATGCATGTCCTGATTTTCAAAATCTCACGCTTTTGTAAAAATTGTGCTGCCATCAACGTCTATTGGATGGACATGGGGCTGAAAAGGAGAGGCCACAGAATCTGACTTCTACTATCTACTCTGTATAATTGTTATGTGGGTTGTTAGATATGGGGTCAGCATTCATCTGTTTTCTCCCTTTTTGCTGAACTGCTTTATTGGTGGCCTGTACCTGTCAAAACAGAGCTGAATAGCTGGCCTGTGTTGTAAACAATCAGATGTCTTTACAAAAGCATGTACTGACAGGATAGGGGGAAATGGCTTCAAACTGAAACAGGGTAGGTTTAATTAGATTTTAGAAGAAAAAAACCTTTACTCTGAGGGTGGGGAGGCACTGGAACAGGTTGCCCAGAGTTGTGGATGCCTCATACCTGGAAGTGTTGAAGGCCACTGAGCAATCTGGTCTAGAGGAAGGTGTCCCTTCTTAGGGCAGACGGGTTGCAAGTAGATGGTGTTTAAAGGTCCCTTTCTACCCTGTGATTCTGAGAATCACATGCAACAGTGATGGGGCAATTCCACACAGTCCTAGGGAGTGGAGGGTAGTAGCATCATTCCTGTAGTTGACTTGTTGTTCTCCTTTTTTCCCAAATAAGCAAGTGGATCAACATCCGTCCAACCTCTTGAAGTACAAGATAACTTTCCTTACCCAAGTGGGTTTTCTATATTTTATTTCAAAAGGGCGAAGCTTCATTAGTGCAGGGTACAGGACATACCACAAGAGCATGTGGAATTTGTTGTGGAGCTGCCATGCTTTCTGGTTATAGTGAAAGTTGTACAGGATTGATC
The DNA here is from genome assembly GCF_028551555.1 of Melozone crissalis. Classification (NCBI taxonomy): domain Eukaryota; kingdom Metazoa; phylum Chordata; class Aves; order Passeriformes; family Passerellidae; genus Melozone; species Melozone crissalis. Next base: position 10,838,562 of record NW_026535783.1, on the reverse strand, counting down.
AAAGACATGGTTAATCAGAAGGGAGTGGCCACAGCTAGAGAAGTGGGGACAGAATGGGCTTATATGTATAAAACAGTGTTTTGATCCATTTTCCTGAAGGATTTGAGCTGTGTTATTCTTATATCTCAACCAGAACAAGAATTAACTTCAAGAGCCATGTGCAGAAACGTGCTGATCATTGATTTAACATCTCCTCTAGGGATCTGAGGACCAGCATAAACTATAAAGTCATGCCACTCATTGCCAAATAACAGAAGCGTGTCTGCTAGATAGAGATTTAAAGTTAGCTACAGGGCTTGGCTACCTTTGCTGTTGAATAGGGTTTCTGCTTTTCTTGTTTTGAGGGTGTCAGTGTTGTTCATGACGATATCCTGTGCCACACTGCCACAAATCCTCTACTCCTTTAAGCCATTTGTTTAAATGGCCCTGAAAATTCTTTGACTATTTTCTCTTTGCTGTGCTCTAGCAAGTGGAAGGCTGATCCTTTGCTCAGAAAAGTTATCCAATGGAGAAGCAACATTTATCATTAATGGCTCAGGCTGTTGAAGACAAAGAGGTTTTACAGAAATCATGGCAAATGCCTGTGAGACACCAACTCTCTTAGTAGCTCTAAGTCCACTGTTAAAATCTCAGAAGGTGGAACTGATTATGAAATTGAACTCTGTACAATTGCAGAATCAAGCTTCATTCCTGTCTGAAGATAGATGATGTGTAAGTGTCCCCAAACTTGCCTGAATCTCATGCCTGGTTGGCCCTGGCAGAGTCTCCTGTGAGTGGACCTGAATGCCTCTTGGAGGTTGTCAAAACTAACAGGTTTCTACAGAGGCTGAGGGTTGGACCCTCTTAGAAGAGCTGCTCTGTTGAGTAACTCAAACAGGAGCATGAGATTGCAGTGTGAAATTGCCCCAGATGTTTGTTCTGCTGCTTTTTGCTGCTTAACTGAGGCTCCAGTTAATTCAGAATCCTGCTTCACCATCCATCAGTCTATCAAAAGGAGAGCAGGAGGAAAAAAAATCCAACTTCAGTGGAAACACACACACTGCAAGAGGCATTTTTACCACATTTGTATTCTGCTCTGTGCTTCTGTCACCCACGCTTGTAAAATACTCCGTGACAACAAAATGAAGTACATTTAATTTCCAGATATACAATAATTTATTGTATTTAGTGAGTAATTGCTGGTAGCTCTTCTATGGTAACTTGTTTTTCTGCTCGTTGCAGACTTTGCTACATTCCTTGTGCATGGAGGGGGACATTTGGTAACACATGAACTGAAAAGAAACTAACCTATTTGTTCTTAATTACCTGAGATATTTTGCAAGAAACTTGAAAAATATTGCTTTGTATAATGCAGCTGGGATTTTTGGAGCATCCTATGAGAATAAGTTCTGGGAGAAAGGCAAAGTATTGAAAAAATGAAGAGTAGCTGCAAAATGATGCCTTTTCTTCTCTAGAGCACCTAAATCACTCTCTTTTGTGCTCAAAGCTTGCTTGTAATACTGATGAAATACACTCATTAGCCTGTCAGAAGAACACGGTTGTGATGGCAATGCTGTATTTGGATAAATGAAGCCAGAAGAGCAATTCAGAGTTCACTCAGTTGGCGCAGCCTTGTGAAGGAGTCTTGCCTCTCACAGAGCAAACCTGCTCCACAAGCTCATGGTGTCCTGTGCTAGGAGCTCTCCTACCTCATGATGTGCCACGATCAGCAGGCAGACCTGAGCACAAGCAGGTCAAGAGCAGGACAGCCTACAGAATACAGAGCTGTGGGGTAGCAGCCCTGCTGACCACCCGCAAATGCCATTTGTGGCAAAGCGTCCCCAAATGTCTTTTGTTTCTTCATAAGGACCATGCCCACAGATTTCTCTGAGCACAACAGTGCTGTTGAAGGAGATACCTGAGGATGTGTCTTGCTATTCCCTGTGCTGGGAATGCTGTTGATCAGCAGGGAAAACGCATGTGTGTTGGACAGGAGAGTGTGCACATCACTTTGGTGTGACTTGGGGAGGTGTCAACTGGCTCAAACCTTTGCAATCTGTGGTTGTAATCCATCTTGGTGAAAAATGGAAGAGATTTTAAAGAACTGGGTGTGAAAAATTATTTGTCACTGGATCATTGTAGCAACTGGAGTATTCAGGGATTTGAATTGCTGGTAGAATGGGCTCCACCTTAAAAAATACATCGTGATAGTGGGTATGTTTCTTAAAAGCAGAACCAGGTCAGGCAGAAGAAACCAGACTCCAGCGTTATACTTGGAACACTGGCCTGAGTCAAGGGAATTTCATTTCTCCACAGTGCAAATGTAAGCCACAAACTGATGAAGGTTTCACATCCTTGCATCACTCACACAAATTGTTCTCAGTCATCCTGAGAATACAGTGAGTGCTATTTCGAAAGACATGAGAAGATATAACACAATTTTCCAGTCATGAAAGCCATCACAAGCAGGTAGTGTCTTTCAGCAGATCAAATACCAGAAAAATGAAGTGCCATTCAAGAAACACCCAGTTTCCTGAGGCTTTCACTGAGGCCCTACAACTTGCTGGCTGCACAGGCTAATGTACTCTGAATGCAGAGATAGAATCATGAAGCCACTGAGGCTGGGAAAGGCCTGTAAGATCATCCATTCCAGCCATTAAGGGATGTCCTGGCTTCATGGCTGCAGGTTGGCTTTCTGTGCTGATGAGCATCAGACAGAGGGCAGCCCTTTGGCACAGCCCGTGGTTTTGGGAAAACTAGAGGTGGGTCACGGGTTGTGGCCACCACGTTACTCCTGTAAGGCTGCCAAAAGCACACGAGACAGATCATTTGTACATAATCCCTTCAGGCACCGCTGCAGCAGTGAGGGGAGAGAGGCCAGGGCTTGTGTGGGGCTGTCACACACGGTACATCTGCTGCTGCCCTGGTGCACGCCCCACTGCGTGCAGCCAGTGACCCAAACAGCTCAGAAACAGCTCAGAAACACGCAGGTACCCGAGGTTACATAAGGACAGCAGCAGCTGTGAAAGGAAAACAAGTGAGGGGTTCAGTGATACTCAGCTTGAGCTCTGTAGAGGAGCTGTGACAGCGATGCTGGGGTGGCTGAAGGCCATGTTAATCTGCCCTGCTGCCCGTCCCAGGGGAGCTGTAATCCTCATCCTCATCCACATCCACATCCACATCCTCATCCTCATCCTCATCCTCATCCACCTGGACAGCCACGGGCTCAGCTCTCGGGGCTGGGGTATTGGAATTAATTACCAATATAGCCAGAAGGGACGTGCCTGGGCTTGTCTGGCCCTTGCTGCATGACTAAAGGGCAGCAGCTGTGGTGTTTTTACCTCAGAGACACCTTTGGCTAAGCTGGATGCTGCAGCTGTGCGCTAGAGACAAGTCCAGTCATGCAGGAGCTCAGGTTTACCTTGGTGGAGAAGCTTTAGGGCGAGGATGAAGGAAAGGAGTCGGGTTCTGCTAGAGGGTTTCGATCCAGAGCTTTATTCCTGGCCCACAGGCCTCTGAATCCAGTAACAGCTCTAACAGAACCTCTCAAACCGCGTGGTTGCTGTTCCTTTTAACCCCAGGGAGAGGGGGAGGGAAGGGGCAGGGATCCCACAAACCAGGTAAGGGGGGAGAAGTCTCAAGGGACAAATGACAGCTGGATGGCCCAATGTCCTCCAGGAGTGTAAGGCATCTTTTGAACTCTGCCAATCACTCAATGGCCTTCTGGAATGCCAGGATTGACAGACAGTGCTCAGCAGGGAGCATGGGAGGGGAAGGGAGAGGTGATGGACACACCTGGGGAAGGAACCAGGATACTGAGACAGGCTATTACACATCACACTGCAATGCTGGGGGAGCTCCTGGGCACCACTTGTGTCCACTGACAGGTCATGCAAGGCTCTTGCAGAATTTTGCTAATTCACAGGTGTTCAGAGAGAAAAGCTGTACCTGGGCTGCAGGAGGTGACCTTTAAAGAGGAGCTGTGCGAGGACTTGTATGGTTTGCAGGAGAGAGGAGGAAATTTTGACTAGAAATGGTTGGTCTATGGCTCTGTTTCTCTTATTCAGGCAGTTTCCATAGCAAAATAAAATTCTGCAACATACAGATTTCTGCCAGAAACTACTCAGATTTGAAAAGTTTTGGCCCAAAATATTGGGCCCAAATATTAAACATTTTCTCTTTTTTTTGGAGATCTTGTTTTAAGTTTACCTAAAATTGCAAACATAATTTTATATATCATTTGAATAACCTTCTTGGGGGTGAGGGTTGTTTATTTTCTTTGTTTATTTCTGGTTGAGAGTGCAAGGGTTTCTCTGGTTTTCTGTATTGTGTTAGTGCCATGAATTTCACAGAGAAGATTCTCCTTTTGACTTTGGAATCTAGAGAAGGGATGTGGAGTTTGAAGTAGGAAATCAAAGTTCTAGTGAAAGACCCCTATGTCTGCTAATTCTGTTTGTGTGTATATCTGTGTTCATTATTTAGATTTTTAGAGAGAATTTCATGAGTCTGTGGTTCAGTGATGGAAATAACTAGGAGCTGGGAAGAAAATTATTTTCTGTTGACCAAAGCCATAAAATGTTTTTCTTGCCAACAGCAGGAAAATAGGGTGTCATTTCAGATATACTGAAATATTTTATTTGCCTTGTGTCACTGTTTTATCTCTTTATGGTTTGAAGTTTCTTTGAGTAATTTCATTTACCCAGAGCTCAATTTTGAAACTACCTGCTATATTTGATGACCAAAATTGTGTTCCCCAGCCCCTCTGCTACTCTTTCCTTTGGCTTCAGCAGCCCCCTTAAAGAGAGCAGAAAGCTCAGCTAGGGTTCCACAGAGCAGCAGTGGTGTGAACTGGGTGCATTGCATTTATTCAGTACTGCCTGAGGTGCCTCAGGGAGTGATTGCATTTATCCCTGCAGAACAAGGACCACCAAAGGCAGATTTTCCTGCCACTCCAACAGCTCTTGAAATAGAAGATTGAGACACTCTGTTTTTATAAAGCTCATAACAATCTTGTTGCCTAAACATAATATCAGACCTCACTTCTAATTTCCATAGGAGTAATTAATAAGTTATTTACATGAAGAAATATTGTTGTCAGTCTGAAGAAAGAGCAACAGAAAGAGACCCTGACTGGAGTGGCAAAAAAAACCCCCAAAAACATTAATAGCATCAATCTCATCATCCTGCTGTTTTTGTTCTCTAAATAGGAATATTTGGGTCAAGGAAATGGTATAGAAACTTGCTGACATTTTGTTTATTACCAATGGCTCTGCATCTCCTGGCATGGCAGTCTGTATTTTCCAGTACATAATGACCTGCAATTAATCTGCAGTCATTTATCCAGTCAAATGCTCATGTCTTTGGAATCAACACCAGTGGGGTGCTCAAAGGAAAAACAAATCTCTTATGACATCAATTAATCCATTTCAAGAAGGAGCTCATTCTATAATGTCTTGCAGCCCAGCAGCCCTATAAGCATTCTTTCAGTGTTCAAAGTTAATTTAATTATCAGATAACTGATGTTTGAAAAGAATTACTATCCATAGTTTTAATTAATAGTCGACAGAAACTGTATTCCATCCTGAGTTAGACAAAGTTAAATTAGGGGTGGATGTTAGTACATCCCTGGTGTACTTTTTTTTGCCATTCCAGTCAGGGTCTCTTTCTGTTGCTCTTTGTTCAGACTGACAATAATACTTCTTCATGTAAATAACTTATTAATTACTCCTATGGAAATTAGAAGTGAGGTCCAATATTATGTTTAGGCAACAAGATTGTTATGAGTTTTATAAAGAAATAGAGTGTCTCAATCTTCTATTAGCAGCAAGGAAACTTCTGACAAAAATTTGCATTTTTCTTCCCTCAGCATTTTTAAAAATTCATTTCTGATACTAGAAATAGCTACCTGACTAGTGTTTTCGGACAGACTGTTTTTTGGGTTTCTTTCTTTAAGACTTCATTGGCTTACCACATATCACCTTGGCTAACATAGAACCTTGTCTTCTTCAGTCATTTCTTCTTGGGAAACTAACATCTTCATAACACTTTCTTAATGTTGCCATCCTTTCATAATGGTAAGACTTCATTTATCTTAAGAGGAATCACTCCCTTGGCTTCATTTATACAGTGGAGACAATATCTGCTGCTGTCAGAGACTCAGTCTGATGGATGCATCTCACAGTCATGAAAGATGACTTAATCTGGTCCGAAGTTATTCATGGGGTTCTTGGCTGAATAACTCAATGAAATGGTTTCACAGGTATAAAATACACTCACCCACCTGAGAGCAGATGTTTGGTTGCATTATTCCTCTTGTGGGGCAGGAAAATTGGCTTTTAAGTGTGAGCAATGTGAGCTCCAAAGACAGGAGTACTTTAAAGAACTGTAATTTTCAAACGAACAGAATGATTTGTTGAGTGAGAGGCCACTCATTATTCTTTTGATATGTATTTTCTGGTTTCAAAATTCCTGCTGAGATCATGCTGATTCCCGGTTCTAAGATGTTTGCCTTGGTATAGAGGGCTAGCAAAACAGCTGTTCAGCTTTAAATCCCATTACACAGGTCTCATACTGAATTTTACCATGGACAACAAACTTGCTGTTTGCAATGATGTGAGGTGGAATGATTTTTAGAAAATATTGCTGTATTGCAGAACAACAAAAAGCAATAATTTTAAAATTGCCATTCCTCTTCCTTGTTATTCACAGTAGGGATGGATAGCCAATGCAAAATTCTGGGTGTTATTGCTTGTAGAATTCCATTTAGCTTGATGATCTTCAGCAGAAAACAGTCAGCGATGCAGGTAATTTGAAAAATAAATTTAAAGGGGAAAGTTTACTTATTTATCTCTATTGTAAAGCATTCAACAAGGGAAATAGAAATCAGGAATAAAATCTACACAGTTTTGTGGGAAGAGGTGAATGAGTTAATTAATCAGGACAGAAGGAGCACAGTGAGAGCATTTTTTCCAGTAAAGCTCATCACAGGACAGAAGAGCACATGTTTAGATGTGTGCATACCATTGAAATGGAAGTACCAATGCCTGTGTGGAGTTGGATTGGCATTGAATGGCTTCACAAGCACAGAGAGATGAGGGAGATCAGGATATCCGAGTCCTCCCACACTTCAGGCTAGCATGGGGTTTTTATGTGGTGCTTTGTCCCTTGTCACCTCCTCTGTCATCTTGTAATAGAAAAAAAAAGCATTTTTCTCTCCTCTGTCCACACCCTTTGCCCTCAAGGCAGATGTGTGAGGTGTGCACTTCAGGACTCAAACCAGTCACGTCCATTTCCTTCATTCCCCTTAAACATTTCATGTACCAGAACTTCCAGGTTTTTTTCTGCTTTAAATGAATAATTCAATGCACAATGTCCAAGTTGTGCAGCTCTTTTGGGGTTTGTTTCCTTGCAGGTACTCAGTGGCAAAGTGTTCAACACTGGCTGCCAAACATCAGGTCCTTTTCAGGTTTGTTCCCAGCTTGGCTGCCAGAAGAGTCTGGTGTTCTCTGACCATCCTGCTTGGATATTCAGCCTTCCAGCCTTGGCCTTCCTTAGTACACTGGTCTTCTCAGTCCTAGTTTACCTTTGTTTCTTACAGTTTTGGTTCTGTCTACCTGTGATGATGACAGAAGAGGGAAGCTGAAACTTCCTCCATCACTGCATCGTGTGAGAAAAGTGAACTGAGATTACTGGGAAATATTAGTTAAGGCATTCTTGGTAGCAGTTGCACCTTTTGAGGTTTTTTTTAAGCCTTAAGGGCCTCAGTGAGAGACTCAAAATTTTGTTCAAACCATCAGTGACTCAAGACTGGTAGTTTTTAAAAATTATTTTGCTTTTAAGCCTTTAAAGGTTTAAAGAAGGTTTTGTTGATAAGTTGTTAAGCACAGTGGATAATGGAAGTATTTCAGTGAGTGACAGGTGGAAACTGGAAACTAATTTTCAGGACTTCTCTCTCCCTCTGCATTGGTGCAGCAGAAGCAGTTCCTGCCCTGTTTTATCAGTTTGCTGTAAACAATGGGTGAACATTTGAGCAGTGACAGCTTGCAAACAGCTGCTGAGGTGCTGGGGGATGTAGCTCTTGGGCTGAAAGTTGTGCAAAACTCTGCATTTAATGTACGCACGCTGTATCCATGTTTGATGAGTATGAGTTACCTCAGATAGAGCTGGGATTTCAGTGGGAGGGGAGAAGGAAAATGATAATGCTGTAAAGTGGAGGTAAAGAAGGTAAGGAATGGAATGGTGTTAAAGGTGGTGGTTCTGTGAGCATCAGTTGTTTTGGCAGTGACAGAACACTACAGGAATGTGGCGTGGTCTCTCTTTATACCTTCCAGGCTGAGCAGAAGATGGAGTTCCCCCCAGATCTTCCTGGGGTGCATGAGCAAAATAAAGTCAATTACAATTATGTTTCGAGTTTTGCATCTAGGGAAATACTGATATTTCCAGTACTCATTACAAAGGATATCCTTCACCAGAGACCAGAGTAATTGCTAGCCCCATTAAGGCTGCATGTGAAAAGTGCTTTCCTATTTCAGACAAAACATCTCAGAAAATGGAAAAACCAAATGTTTACTGACTCATTCGTTCTTATGTGTTGTAGCCCCACTATATTTGCTCAGAAAGATAATTTGACAATTTGAAAAACTGGCTGCAATAAAACTGTTTCCCGAAATGGAAAACATCAAATCAAAAAGCTTTTCCAGGGTGGACCAAGCTTAAACAATTTAGCAACTCATGCATATGTTAACACAGAATGTCATATCTCTAAACCAGCCCTATACTGCAGAGCTGTTATGTCAGGAATATGGTCATGCAGCTCCTTTATTGTGTGCCTATAGCAGCACTTACAGCTCTGCTCTGCCACTGCACTCAGAACATGCTCTTGGTTTCACCTCCCATGCAAACAGGCAGGGAGTTTCCTTTGCTGATGTTCTAAACACAGCAATACATGTCTTGTCTCAGGAACATCCTCTAAAAAGGTATCTGAGCTTTAAAAGTATGCTAAAGAGAAGGAAATGTTTCTTTTCCTCTCTCTTCCTGTCTGGGCATGCAGCTCATGGCACTGATCTGCTGACAATGCCCTGGTTCATTGCAGGCAGTGGAGTTACACAGGTTTATAGCACAAGATGGATCATGTCTCATGTGAAGGGTGAAATATAACCCTATGCATAGCCTAAGTTTTATGTACTGCATGGCATTACGTGGATTAAGTGGAATGAAATTAGGCCAAATAGAGAAATAATTGTGTTTTCCTCTGATTTCTGGTCTCCTCAGGTTAAGCTGTCATTAATGCAGGCACTCAAACTCTTTCTAGTGGTTGTGTTACTTTAAAAAAGTCAATTTTTTCAGAAATCTTCATTATGATGATAGCATTCATTATGATGATAACACTTGCAACTCCCATCTTGGACATTGTTACAGACCTGAAAATGAAACAGGAACAAAAAATACATGGCAAATAAAGTCTTTGTGTGTCCACATTCCATGTTACATTGTAGACCTTTTGACATCAACTCATTCAGATTTGGAGAGGCTTTGCTACAAGAGACTTTCACACCACCTTTCCACTTAAATGTTGCTATGTTTTTTTCCACAGAATTTCCTAAATCTTTGGTCTCTTGAACTTAGTGGCAAAACTTCTACTGATTCAGGCATGGCAGGGTTTGACCCACTATTTACAAATGTTCCTCTCCCCTCAAACATAAAATCATAGATCATTAAGGCTGAAAAAAGCCTCTGGAGTCATCCAATCCAGCCTTTGATTGAACACTACCACGTCTACCACTAAAACATGTTCTAAGCATCACACTTCCATGTATTCTGAAGGCTTCCAGGGACAGTGATTCCTCCACTTCCCTGGTCAGCCTGTTCCAGTGCTTGACCAATGAAGAAAATTTTCCTACTATCTAATCTAAATCTCCCCTCGAACAACTTAAGTTTTATCTTACTTTTTATGAAAAAGGCTAATGCCTAAAATAAATAATTAAACAAATGGACTGTCTTGCCTTGATTTCAAATGTTTTCCAGGGAACATTTTCACAGTACAGTTCATTTAAAAGCACATATGCTGTGCATGCTGACAAACAGTGAACACCAATTTATCAAGGCATTTCTCCTCCAGCCAGATATGTTTGGCTGTTTTTGAGTCAGCCCTCAGTGTAGGCTCACCTCTTTTTGTGCTGTCACCTTCCTCTCTGCTTTGCCACTGTTTTCTCCTGTCCTCACGGTCTTACTGAAAGACAATCAAATCAAATTAGCTTCTCTGCACAAAAGAAAAAATGCCTGAAGCTTTCTGGAACATGTGGCATCACACTGAAGAGCTGCTAACCCTAAGTGACTTCTTCAGGAAGTTTCACTTCTTGGTGATTTGGCCAGAAAGCAAGTGCTGGGGAAATAAATTGGGTTGACAGAAGTAGAAGGGGCGGGTACTGGGATGCATTTAGGTTGGGGGCCTGCCTGTCAGGGGATTAGGGAGAGGCTGTAGGTAAGTTTATTATCCTGCAGTTTGCTGCCACCCGCCGAGCACCTGGAGGCTGCTGCTGTCAGGTGGGATATCGAGTGTGATCCGTGACTGCTCTGATGCTTCTATCCCAGTCCCAGTGCCAGTGGTTGGAAGCTCAGTTTAACTGCTGCTGAGGAGGCACAGATCAGGCATCTGAGCTGCTCGAATTTGCAGTGACTACATGCTGCATGAGCATCGCCCTGAGCAGGGTGCCTGAGAAAATCAATCCTAATGTTGTCAGTTCAGAGCTTGAAGAAGCTTGAGGTGGGTTCTGCAGGAGAGAGGTGTTGTCTAGATGTGGATGTGAAAGGAGAGACTGGATAAAAGAATTACAGTGGTAATGTAACAAAGAAGTTTGCTTGAGGTATGGCATTTTTATCATGGCTTAGACCATAGTGCAGGCTGCTGTCTTCCTCAAGAGCCCAGATAATATGAGGTAAATTAGTCTAGAAACAAAGGGCATTTAAACATTTTAGTCTCACTTTGCTACCCACTTATTATTATTGTAGCATAGCTGAGTTTGGTAATGAAATATGCCAATTATAGAAGTTTTCTTTCTCAAAACTGTAGGGGAAATATATTTTTGAGGTCAACTGCCTTGTCTTTTTTTTTTTTTTTAATAAGAAGCTATAGTCCTTTTCAGAATGTTTTTGAAAATAGGTTTTGAGAAAAGAACAATTATCATGGTCAAAATGAAAAATATTTCAAGAAAGCCAGCTTTATTATTTTTCTAATGCATGTGTTTTTAAATCCAGCACATGAAACTAAAAGGCAGTTCCCCTCTGTGCATGATGAAATGGAGGAATTTAAAAATTTAGAAGAAAAATTGTTACTATGAGAAAGTATATGAAATTAGTTCATGTGCCATACAGTCTTTTCTTGTAGATTTTGTTTAACATGGAGGTGTGTCCCAAAGTAGCAGTTTTCCTTTTCACCAAAAGGCTGTTAATAATTGACATGAGCTCTCTTCATACGAGCTCGGACTTCAAGTGGAATATTAACTAGTGTCGCTTAAATTGGATCCCCTCTGGAGGGCCTGCAGTCTTTGGGTAAAAAGTGGGAGAATATCTTGGCACTCCAGGGTTTTTTATAATCTCTGCCATTCCCTCTGAGGACGGTTTTCCTTTTCTGGTGGAAAAGCTGCTCTCTGACCTGTGTGCAGCTGCCTTGCCAGGACCAGCTGTGAGTGCTGCTCTCTGCTGCCAGCCCAGATTTTCCTTCTACACCCACAGCTGCACACCAGCCCAGCTGGAGACGCCAGGCCAGGCTCTGCTGGCCCTTGCATCTCTGTCATCTCTGTGAAAGCTTGTGAACCTAGCCCTGTGGGTTCTCTGATGGATCCCATTTCCTGTACCAAGGGATTCATTTTGTCTCTGCTACAAACTCACCCTTGAAACCTCTCTCTGCACTTACCTTCTACCCTCTGACTTAGACTCTCTCTGGAAAAGCATCAAAGCTAACCCCTTCTGTCCTTCTCACTTCACAGTGTACATTTGTTTGCATTGGCCTTCTTTTTCAGTGATACCAAAGCTAACATCTACATCACATCTCACTTGTGCTGTGAGACATTTCCATTTCACCACAGTCAGAGTGGAGTGGTCTGCAGGAGCCAGGCAAAGCAAAGTCTGAGTGCCCTTCCCTAAATGAAAAAGAGGGAATGCTGCACCAGAGGTGACTGTTTTGGTGATGTGTAGCTACCTCTCTGTGATAAGTAGCAATTCTTCTTCACCCTTGTCTTCCCTAAAAATGTTTCATAGGAAATACTCCCACAGCCACCCAGAAGCTTTGAGGTGAAAATAGTTTTAGAAATGCAGTCTTTCAAAGCAATCAGGTTTTTCAGTTAGGGTTTTAATTAATTTCAGTAAGCTTGATTAATCTTAGCACACAGTAAAGAGGTGGACTAATATATTGGAGTGGATTTTACTGTTAGCCCCTTCTTGTTGGTATTACTGTGCTCTGGTCCTGTGTGACCACTGATCCAAAGTATCTTGAGAGAAAAAGCCTCCTGTTTCACCCCAGCCTTGCCACCCTCATACTCAAGAATGTCTTCTCAATATCTTAACCTGTCCTCTTTCAGTTTAAATCCATTGCCCCTTCTCCTATCACTCCATGCCCTTCTCAGAAATCTCTCTCCAGCTCTCTTGTAGTCCCTTTCAGTACAAGAAGGTTCTTTTATGTTCTAACCTTCTTTTGCCCAGGCTGAACAATCCTGATTCTCTCAGTCCTCCCTTTTTTTTCTGGCCAACTTTTCTGTTTGAGACTGATGGCACCACAAGTCATTAAAGATCAACATTGGCTTATAATGCAGCATACCTTGGATTGTATCAGACCTTTGAAATTTAATCTATTTTGCTTGATTAACTTTAAAATATGTATTTTGTAATTTCTGGCAAGCTTTTTGATTGGCATTGCTTTACAAGCCTACAAGTAAAAAAAAAAAGCAGGTGGTTTGCTGCATCCCGGAAAGAAAATCATTGAAAGATGTAGCTAATTTTGTACCTTGGCAAGGACTGACATTTTTCATTTAATAGGTAGAGGCCCAAAGCTCTGGCTTCATTGAAGCCCTGCCAGTTTAACTGGAAGAGAGTAGAGCCTAGGGAATACAAGAGCTGTACCTGAATGATAATTTCAGTTGGTAATATTTTGGTAAGATGGAATGAGAGGGTTTTCAAGGAAGGCTTATACCATAGGGTACATTAATTATTACCCTCTTATTTTTCTTGTCAGTTCCCAAGAAATGTCAGCTTGATTTAACAATTTTTTAGAAATATTTTATTTCTTGAACAAGGTTGTTAATTTGGCTTGTTATTTTGGAAGTTTCTGTGTTGGCTGAGCAAGCCAGAGATACACAGCGTGGTACTCATAAGTCAGTATGTTTATAATGAGCATTGTTTAGAAGTGTGCTTGTCAGAAACTCAGTCTTTTTCTAAAAGATGCTGTTCCATGTTCAGCTATCTTCTAGACCCCACAGGGTGAAAGGAGTGGCTTAAACCAGAAGCATGGTTTGTTGTTGGCTGGCATCTTTTAGAGACAATTGGCAAGAGGTGAAAGAAAATCTCGATGTGGAATATGGGCATTAACATCAGACAAAGTCTTCTGCTGTATAGGAAGATAAACCAGAAAAAAACAAATGGAGAGGGAAGCAAGGAATTAATCCAGTCAGATTTAGGGTGATTGAGATTACACCACTGATTCACACAGGTCACTGGATGATAAGATGCTGTTTGGGGCCTGATATTTGGTGCACTGGCTGCTACATGTGGGTGGATACTGAAGAGTGGTGCTACGATCTCTGGCTTTCCTCAGTTTCAATACAGATCCCATTTGTGAGGTTCAGTACCTGTTCTGCTGTCCTCTTTATTGATCTACCATCCCTCAGACTCCTCAGACGCTCTCAGCTGCTTTATTCACTGCCCCAGCTGTTTAGTCTCACTTCCAGATTCTGCTACTGCAATTTACTTTACACTGAATGTATTGAAGTGGCTTCCTTTACCCACTAGGGCAGGATTTAATCTCAGATACATATTCTGGATTATGTTTATTACAAAATATCTTACATTTTTAGCATTCATAGCATGTTATCTTAATTTCTTGATGCTTAGCACAGGTGAACTCCTGTTGGCTTCCATACATATGCTCTGAATCCTGACTGCATGGATTTAGGAAAACCAAACATCAAAATATAATGAAAAAGTAGGGTGCCATTTTACCTGCTGTTGCTTCCTTTGACTTTTTATTATTTTTTTATCTATCTAGTATTTTTTAATCTATCTAAAACCTTACCTAAGAAAGTCTAAGACTATATTGCAAGAAAATTGAGGCATGTAAAAAGAGGAGGCTAAACTCTGGTGACTCACATAGTGTGGAAGTATCCTCAGCTGTGTTTCTTGTTCTGTTGTGTCAACAAAGATCTCTTTTACTGTACAGAGCCCAGTTAAGTAGCCAAATGTTTCTTGTAGTGCTTGCCTGTCCCCTCACTCATGCTTGACTAGAGAGAGGAGATCCCAGGCAATGGTGAGCTTTGTGTCTGGAGGGAGAAGAATAGAAATAATGATGCAAATAATGCCCAGCAACTTCCAGAGCACAGGCTCAGCTGTGACTCAGCCTCTGACCTTGCTAAATTGGGGATGTCCTAGTCCCTCACAGGTTTACACCTCTGAGAAATGGTACCTTCTACCACTGCCTTAGTTTGCAAGCTCTTGTGAGTGCACACAGAATGGAGTAAGTCTTCAGGACAACGAGGAAGATTCAGTTATTGTTTTTATCTGACTAGACTTCTTAGCTGCCAGATTTTGCATTTGTAGATGCTGCATTTTGCACTGGGAGCTGAAAGAGTTAGAACAGCCTTTTTTTTTCCTGCTGGTTTTCCTTTGGCTTTTGTTTGTTTCATATTCCCTAAATGTTCTGTTATTGAGCCATGTCCCTGCAACTGTGAATCAGAGAAATTTACCTCATTGCACCTTCCTAATAGTAATCACCTGACTCTGGCAGGTGTATCTTTAAAAACTAGCCAGACTGTTAAGAGTGTAGGGCATGTAAAACTGTGCAGCAGTTGGATCTCAGGTGGCAGAAGGTGAGGTTAAAAGTGTCATTGATCCCTGATGGATACCTCCACAGCCTGGAAGTGTGGACTGGAAGTAGGTTTTCTGCTGTTTCATGATTTTTTGTGTCATATCAAATTTGGGTCCATCCTCTACACAAGATGCAGGTAAAATCTGTTTCTGCTGGCTGATCACCCAAGGACTTTGCCTTTTTTTTGGTGCCACTGCTCTGTCTCATTCTTCCTTCTTAATCCTCTGCATCTTGTCCCCACATATGCAAAACTCGCTTGTTTGTCATTAAAGTAAAAGTACTTCAGGCAATCCTTTTTAAAACAACACCAATGTGTATTCTGAACTATTCAGAAGTATGAAGTCAACCTTTCTGTTGTAATTTTTTTTTTTTTTGAGCAATGGCTTTTTGGAAGACAAAAGTTTTGCTTTCCTTAGAAGCATTCTGTTGTTTAAAAAGTGACCATCAAAACCAGTTTCCTGGAGCTGCATTCATTTTTTTCGGTGGTTCAGGGTTCTCAGCCAGGCTACATCCATGTAATGCAGCAAGGTTTCCAGGAAAGGGTACAATGCTGCCTTGGAATGGCACAAATACAGTTCTTCTTTATAACATTCTTTCACCTCCAACCATTTCAGTCCAAGGAATTCCCAAGTTGGATGTGATTTCTGTGTACAGAAGAGAAAAACAAGCATGTATTTACGAGGCTTAAATTCCCTGGAGAGCCACATGAGCAGAGAGAGAGAGATGGAAATAGCTGAAGCAGATTTATCTATTAATTGGAGGTGACATCCATGAAAAATGTTTTGTGTTTTTTTTTTTTGCCCAGCCATGCTTTGCCTACCAATGTCTTCACAGCATTAATCACACTAAAAGGTTCTGTGGGAAACCTTTTTCACTAGGTTAAGGAATGTTAGTGTGGATATAGACTTAATGTTTTGTCCTTCTTCAGAGGGTTTGCTTGCTGGATAGAGGGAAGGAAGGCTGTCAGTAGAGGGTTTTAGCCCTGGAAAGGAAGCAAGCACCTCTGCTGAAAAGATGTTAATGTTTTCTTGCTATTAAGGAGCTGTAAGTATGAGATAGACAGCTGCTAATATTTCTAGTGGTGAAGGAGGCAGCTTGTAAATGGTCTGACACATGGGAAAAGGACCTGTCTGTGCTTTTAGCTGGGATCTAGGTCAAGAGGAGCAACCTTGCATGCAAATTCAGTGATGAGAGAGAAGCGTGGTTTTGTGTGGTGGCACAGCAGGCCCAACAGGACATCTCTGGTCTTGTGTCAGGGTATGGTGCTCCCCCTGTGCAGGGCAGGGAAGGAAGGAGGACAGGACAGTACTGTCCAGGGAGGGCAGGGAGACCTAAAAAGGATCATGAGACTGGGTGAACCCTTCTTGGAAGCACTGATCTCTAATGGACTTGTTGGAGAAACAATGAGTTTGTGCATATGAAAGTGATTTGGTTTTCTGGTGTTTTGTGTGCCCATTAAAATGCAGGTCTAACTGCTGTCCTCACCTTGCTCTGTCCCCTGTTTCACAATAGGACCTCTAATGGGACCTCCTCACAAAAAAATCCAAAATTATTTGGGGCCAGCCCAATTTACACACAAAGACCAAATCCCCAGAATAGACCACTGGTTATTCTGGTTTTATCTCCAGCTAATTTCTGATATGTGTTTGCAAGAGCAGCAAGGTCACAAAAAGAAATCTATTCAAACATCAGCATGTCTAAAAGACTGCAAATCAGGCATGTTAAAACACATAAAATTATGAGACCTGAAATCTGTTTAAAAAATCTGTTTGTTGCAGAGTCATGACCATGTGGATGTGGAGAAGCTTGCCTGTAGTCTTGGAGGCATTTTTTAAACAGTGGCAAAGAACCCTTTGGGGTGTGTGGTGCTATTCACAGCAGTGTCACTTGAGCAGGGGCACAGAGCTTTGAGGTCAAAGTTTTCTGAAAAATCCAGGCTTGGCCTAATCCAGGCTAACCTTCCTCACAAAGCAACTGATGGTGCAATTTATATAGATGCCAGTAAATGAAGAGTTTAAGCCTAATGCTGTGGAAAATCTTATACAGAGAAATATTGTCACAATTGGGAACCATTGCCACTCCCATATTAGACTGGTTCTCAACCTTTCCATAAAGGAAGACTGACCCAAGCACTAAGACATCATAACAATGACTGGAGAGGGAGAGATCTGAAATCCCTGCATCATAAATGTAATAACCAGCACAGTATTTTCAAAAGAAAAGAACATCTGAAAAAAGATATCGCTGCTAAGCAATAGCATAGAATATTGCAGTATTTGGAGTATGGCATATGGAGGTTTTCATGATATATGAAGTTTTAACAAACTGCTTGAACACATCCTTACTTTAAACTGTTTGACAGTCTGAACTTAAATGGTTACATCAAAATCATATGTTGTCTTTTGTTTTTTATTTTTAACAGGGCCTTTCTAAATGGCAGAGCTAATAAAACCAAGGACAATGCAATTACCTTCTGTTCAACTGCCTTTTCTTTGAGATTTAATAATGAGAGATACTTTATTTATATTAAATATTGCGGCATGTAGCTGAAAATTTGATTTGGTTTGACTGAAGAGTTTTTCAGGTCAAACAAAACTCACTACTGTGGTTTTTTCTTACTATTGGGACTGGCCTAGGTGCTCCATTTGCTACTATTGCAAAGCATCTTGCCTTTAATACCACACAGGTCCTTTTTTGTGAGTAAAACCACAGTGTTAATGCATTACCTGGCTTTTCAGTTGAGGAGGTGAGGCCTGTTGCAATATGAATCCTGAACAAGAAACCCCAAATCCCTTAAAGTCAATAATGAGGTCAAATGCAAAATTTCCAGGCTCCTGTGGAGTGCTCATTAGGGCAGCACAGGCATCACAGGTTTGTGGGTACAGGTCAGGCAAAGCAGCTGCCTTTTGGCTGGTTCTGTTTCTCCTGCAGAAGGGCAGCTCCTGTTCACACTGGCATCACCTGTGTCAAATAAATGGATTTGCAGTTGCCCAATGTCTCTTCTTTGACTACAGCTGCCTAACTTTGTAGTAGTCTGTTTTGCTGAGTATTGCTTGGACTTAGTGTGTTATGCAGCCAGCCCCAATGGAAGGAAATCATCTACGTGCCCATTTCTTGGAGACACATCACCCTTTTCTCCTTATGCAGGGGTAGTGTGATTTCCTGCATCTTGCTGAGCTGAAAAGAGCAAGGAGATTTCCTGGGACCAGCAGACAGGGAATGGGAGAAGGGAATGGGAGAAGGGTCTGGGGCAGGTGCTGCATGGCAGTGCAGGGGCTGCTGGCAGCTGTCCTCTCCCTGCAAGCCCTGGCAGAGAGGAGAGCCATGAATCAATGCCCACAACATCTAAGGCCAGGGAATGAGTAAATTGGGAATGCTGGTTCCTCCAGTCCTGCTGAAATTTAAGCTGGGCACACAGATCTATGTGATTTAGAAGACACAGATACGCCTAGCAAACAAGTCTTGTAACATTCAGCTTGATTATCTTCCATCCTCTCTCCCCTCTGTCACATCCTTTGTAATATCCAGATAAATCTCTGTCTGTGTGGGCTCAGTTTCAGGATCTCTGCTGGAGGGTGATCAGTGTCCATGTCCCTGCTGGGGGATGTTCGGGGCTGGTTGAGCCCACTGCCAGACAGCTTCCACCAGCTCCAAGCTGGATGGTGCCTCCCTGTATCCATCTGGACCTGGTCACGACCAGCCCAGCCCCCAGCCATGCACTGCCAAGGATGAAACAAAATGTGGAATTGCTGAAGGAGCAGAGCGGTGAGGGGGAAAGGGTGAGGAGCAGCAGGGGGAAGAGCACAGCAGCCCCAGGATCAGGTCTCATGGCAGCCCAGGACAGTTCCCCTGATGTATATTTCAGCCTGGAGGAAGAGCCCAGGGCCAGTGTAGAGAGGAGCCAGCATGTCCTGATCACTTCCAGCCCCTCTGAGGGGTGTGTGGGGAGGGAGGTGTTAACCCACCGCAAAAGGAAGTGCCTTTCACTCTCCTAATTAACATCTCTTTCATTCCTAGGGGCTCTGTTTGGATACTGTAAATATCTGATTTCACGTTTTGTTTAGCAGTAGGAAAACATTATCTCAGCCGAGCAAAAAACTGCTGAATTGTTGTGCAGGTTCTGGTTCTCTCCTCAGCTGTGTGAGGAAAGTCACTCATCTCAGGCTTGTCTGTGCTGATTTATGTGAAACTCTTCTTCAAAATTGCTTAGGAATTCTGTGAATACTGGGACTACAGAGGCAAAAGAGTTCTCCCAAACAGCTCTTGATCATAGGCAGCAGATCCCAGATTCCTTTGGTGGTGAGGCCATGCTCAGGCTGGCCATGTTAACCAGATGTATCACCCTCAGTGAAACCAACTTTCCTTCCTTCCTTCCTTCCTTCCTTCCGCCACTTCCGCCACTTCCGCCACTTCCGCCACTTCCGCCACTTCCGCCACTTCCTTCTGCCACTTCCTTCCCCCACTTCCTTCCTTCCGCCACTTCCCTCCCTCCCTCCCAACCAGAAGATTTAAAACACAGATTTTACCTTTTTATAACAAAAGGTTAGCCACAAATCAAGCCCTGACATTTTAAAAGACGTACTGCTCAGTGCAATTTATTTTCTTCCCCTGGATCTGCTCTGCCCTTACATGTGATGGTGGCCCGCTGGGCGCTGCCATGGTGGAGCAGGAGGCCTGTGAGCAGATCCTGGCTCAGGCAGTGGTGCATGCCTAAATGCAGGCCCTCCCACACCCACCTGTGCTGCAGTGTGTCCTTCTGCAATGCCAATTACAGGGTTTCCATGCCTGCAGGTGGAAGTTGCAGCAGTCTGTGATCCTGGCAAGGGGTGGGGGTTTTCTGCCAGGTGCCTGTCTCTGCAGTCACCTACAGGTGAAAAAGCCTGTAAATGTAAAAAGTCATATCTAGTGTCAGAACAGTGCCTGACTGTCATTGGTTCAGTTTGGAGTTCAGATTCCACCCAAGGAAAAGGAAATGTCCCTTTATCTTCTGTGTTTTAGACAGGTGGAATCTTGACTTTTTGCTTTCCCTTAAAACAGGACAGTTTTTGTCTTGTTCAGGTTAGTCACATAAAGCATTCTTTAAGGGGGAAAATCTTCTGAACTTAAAAATCTTAGTAAGAGGAGAATCTCTTACAGGATCCACAGCAAGGTGTGAAAGCTCTTCAGACAGCTAGGCCTTCTTTGTGTGTCTTCCTAATTTTGTTATGAAAAAAATCACCTTTCTGTCTATCACTGAAGAGATGCAGAGCAAGTTGCATAGGGTTACACTTGTGGTTTAAATATTTTTTTCAGACAAATAACTAGATGAGCCAAGATAGAGTGCAATTTTCAGCTGACAGTGGCCTCTTTGTGTTTGGAGTTTCTGTAGTATGAATTAACAGTTCTGATCTTCTTTGTTTTATCTGTACTGAATTTGAGACTTCCTTTTGTCTCTGAGGTGGCCATATAATTTTCAGGAATGCTTATGTTGCTATAGTTTAGCAATATCATAAAAAAGTCCTTGAGTACCAGTAGGAAGAAAAGAAAATGCTTCGTGGACCTCTCTGATGGAGAAATTCCTTGTGATCAAGAAGAGGGAGGCTGGGCACTGGTACTGGTTAATGGTGCTGGTCTGAAATAGAGGTTTCTGTCTTCCCTTTGGAAAAGAAACAACTGGGAAACAGAACACCTCTGCTTGCTCCCTCTCAGGACAGGCCTTGGAAATCTCTCCAAGGTCTGCTAAGGAATTAATCACTCATAAGTGTGAGATTTGTCTTCACCTCTCCCTCCTCAATCCCAAAAGAGGATTTTGTATATCTATGAATGGTTTATTTAGTCTTTCAAGTTTCACTTTAGCAAGAACATTTCATTTAGCATGACATCTTAAGTGTCATGCTTTCTATAAGCTACAAGAACGTAAAATTTGGTGGGTAATTGGTTATGTCACCTTCATTTGAGAATCTTATCCCACTGTTTTGGTTGGAAGGATATCCTAAAGCAATATCCATGGGTTCAAATTCTTTATGTTTCGTTTGAATCTTGTTACTGGAGTTTCCATGGGAATCACCTGACAGTTGGGCAGAATATGAGGGAGTGGATGAGTGGTGTCACGGAAGGAGGAAAAAAGTACAGCAGAAAAACTCTTGAGAGAAAGCAAAAAAATTTTGCATTTTGAAAATGACAAATTTGACTTGATATACTCTGTGGTCTTTGCTGGGCAAGCAAATGCTGCCAACAGTGGCATCTGCTGCAGCACTGAGGATGTGGCTCTTGTGGCCAGGCACTGAATCCTTCCCTTTTATCGTGTGTGGATTAGGTGCCTGGCACTTTTTAATTCTCTTTTTTTATTATTATCAATAAGGTAGAATGTTGGGTATTGAGAATGCTTCTTTTAGACTAAAGTAATAGAGTAGTTTAGACAATGCCATAAGTGAAGCACATTTCCAAAGCAAAACCACAGCAGAAAACAGAGATCTGGTAAGTGCAGATTCTTTTTAAGCTGCACAGATGGCCCAGCCTCACAGCAGCAGGAGGATGGGGACAGCCCTGTGTTTCCTTAGGGTGCAAACAATGATGACAGCCTTCTCCAGAACCTACAGCAGGCTGAGGGCAGACCTGGAGGGGAACCCACTGCAAGCTGGGAGGTGTAAGGAGTGCACATAGTGCCAGTGCAAGCGGACTGAGCAGCTTTCCTATTGACCATCCTGGTTAATGGAGGTAATAGAACGAGGAATTGCAAGATTTCCAGGAATGTACAAGGCAGAAATAGCAAGCAACCTGTAAGGCTTCTGATTTGTCAGTCATCTAGCCATTGTCTGAGAAAGTTAGCATGCTGTACACTGTAGTCTCTTCATAATGAATATGATGTGGGCACTGTGCCAGGATGTAATTATTCAATATGATGAAGCAAAATCCTATCTATTTATCCTGTTTATGCATTAAACTCATGCTTTAATTTTATTTTCCCACATGCCAAATGAAATTTGATGTGTTCTACTTGAATATAATACTACAGTTTGTGGGATTAAATTGTTCAAAAACATTTGCATATGATAAGCGTATTGAAGACTGTCTTTGAAATTCCTTAATGGGAAAAAAAAAAAGAAAATTGGAAGTTCTCTTATTACTAATGGAGCTGTGTAGACAGAAAAACTGCATTTCATACCAGTGAACTAACAGGTGGATTAATAATGCCATGATCTGGAACAGGACAGGCTGGAATATATTGATTAGAAATCAGCAGTTTCACTCTGTCAGTACAATAGCTTAAGGGCAAAGTGATTTGGTTTTGCTTTTATCTAGAAGAGGGCTTTACATTCTTTACCAACTAGAGCATTGCTTCTTTTTCACAATGCAGAAAGTTGCTGACTTTTGAAAATGAACCTGCACAGAGCACGATCTGTGTGCATTTTGTGAGAAGCTGCATACTCTAGCTTCTGTACTGCATTTATGGGTCACAGTTAATTTGAATTATTTTGTCTGGTTGCAAAGTAGCTGTTAGTGTTAGCACATAGTGTCCATATCTGCTGGATGCTTTGCAAGGACTTCTTTTCCCTTAGTTGATAAATAATGTAGCAATATAACTTCCATGGAGCATGAAGGAACTGAGTTTTGTTCAAATACATGGGAAGGCATTTGTGAGAAAGTTAAACCCAAATGATTTAATCAAATGACTTATAATTATGACTGTGTGTCATTTTTGGCACAATCTTTCTCAATAAATGGTTTCTCCAAAATTTCCCATCTGGCTTGGACTTGAATATTTACATGAATTTAGGAATACAGTGAAATTAGTGTGTTTCAGTCCTTGGTGCCATTGTAACCTGTTATGGACAGTCACTTGCCTTTAGCTTAGTAGTTAGGACTGCTAAATGGAGCAGGATGGATTCTGATCATGTAACTGAGGAAAACCATACAGAAAATGGTGCTGTTCCATGAGCTCAATGAATTCCTGGCCTGAGTAGAGGGACAGACTTAACTTGTACCAGAGAAAGAGTGAGTGTCTGTGTAGGGTATTTTTTTTAAGTTGGTTGTATTTTTGAAGGTGTGTGTGGGTTTTTCCCCAGAAACTGAACTTGACAGAGTTTTTGGTAGGGAGTCAGGGTATTAAAAAAAAAAAAAAAAAGAACTAAAAATCTGACTGCTATTTAGAGGCTTGCAATGGGGAACTTAATCTGTATCTCCATGGTGTTTTCAGATATGGTATGAATTTTTTCCAGCTTGAGTGAGAGTTTCTCATCATGCTGTCACAACTTATCCTTTTAGCTTTGGCACTTGTCTCCAGTGTGTCAGACAAGGGGAGTAAGTGGGGTTGCAAAAGATTTGCTTTCTCTGCTGTGGTTTGTTTTTTTTTTCAGCAGTACAGCTCTAGTAGTGGGTCACAAGAAGTGCTGTGCTGCAGTGATGCCGTTGACCACCCTGAAATTTTCTACTAACATAGCTTAGGAAAAGATTGCCATTCTCTAAGAGATCTGTAGTGAAGAAAATGAGTTTGATAGGTTTTAGTTTGCCAAAAACCCACACAACCACTTGCTTCCATCTCACTCAGCTTTATGTGAGGAAGCTGTAGCCTGGCTTTCATCTTTCCCTTTTCATCTGAGGGACAAAAACACTGTAGTAGCTAGCTCACAGAATTTTTTAGACACATGTCTTTGGCATTACAAATGCTGAATTGTGAAAAATAAAATGCCAGAAGCACAGGGATGAAGTGACTTGCCAGGAGTCAGAGGAGGGGCAGGAGTGGGAGCAGCCAGCCTGTCCAGGGGCCCAGTCAGGTGTCTCAAATGCATGGGAAGGAGTGCCTAGCACTGATTTTGAAAGCACTGACATCTGCCCTCAGAGGTGAAAGTCTTGTGATGTATTTTCTTTCTTAGCATCAGCAGGCAACCCTCACAGTGAGGACTGGAGGCAGGCAGGAGCCCCCAGAGGCGGCTGTTGCTGGATGAGCAGAATAAACAGGTGTAAGCCTAGAGATACTTTGTGATGTTGTTCTCTAGATGGGTTTTTTTTGTTTTGTTTTAATGTGTTGGAGAAAATGTGCCAGCTTCCATGGGATGCTAAACAGTTCAGACAATAGAGTACAGTAAAAAGAGGGAGTGATAAATAAACACATTCACGAGCTCCTTCGTGAAGTGTCAAACATATAGAGCTGGTGGATTATTCATTTTCCTTTGTCAAATGTGGTGCTGTTCTTCTAAATAGCCAGCCACTTCATTTTAGTGTGAGGGAAGATGCAAATCTGATTACTGTGACATGTAGAAAATTCCTCTGGCTTTTCTTTCATGTGTGGAGAAGACATCTCTGCTCTCAGGAGGAGAGGACAATCTCTCCCTGCTTGTGGAAACAGAAGTGCTTTCCTTTGCAGCTGTTGAGAGTTCTATTAAATAAAAATAAAAAAATC
This sequence comes from Melozone crissalis, assembly GCF_028551555.1. NCBI lineage: Eukaryota > Metazoa > Chordata > Aves > Passeriformes > Passerellidae > Melozone > Melozone crissalis. The sequence goes on along the minus strand of NW_026535783.1, from coordinate 10,814,134 downwards.
ATGACCGACCTTGCCACCAGTTAATCTTTTATGTTTACGTGTTTTATGTCTGGGCACTTCTGTCTATGGATCGAGAGATGTCTCTGTTAGTGAACACATGAATCTGGACAGCTGGACCTGAAAATGGGCTATTTTAATAAAATTAGGAATTGAAAACTTGTACAATATCCAATGCAGAATGAAAATACAAGTTTACTGGTTTGCCAGGTTACAGTATATACTTTTTGCAGTTCTGTTTCTAGATCTAATGTATGAATATTAGAGAATCATAACCATTTTACCTTTGTTACATTGTGAAGAGGGAAGGGGAATCCTGATTGGATATAAGAGAGTCTTCTACTACAGAAAGAATAGGAAATCACAATATGGAACAATATGGAATTCTATGATACACTATGTAGGCAAATACAGTGTGAAAAAACTTCCTTAAATAATTAAAAAGTTAATATAGGTAGAGCAAATGTACACAGATATTCAGACTGAGGGGTCTTAGTTGGAGTTATGAATATATAAAGCAAAATACTAACTCATATAGTATTTTCAGGCCCTTACATTCTTGATTCAACTTAAAATCTTGAAAATGTCACTCTTCCTAATCTCTCCAAAGAGGTGAAAATCGTGCAATCAGTCACAGAAGTAGTAGCAAAATCTGCTTAGTGTATCCTTTTTCCTATGGGACCCCATATTTTGTGTTCTAAAGCTGTTTATTGCAGCATTTCCATGCTTAATTCTGGCTTTCTTGCATTTTTGGCAAAAAGGCTTTGTGGGAAGCTCCACAGTTCTGTCTGGAAGAACTTTCTCTCAGACTTCACTGGATGAGGGTGATACCTTGACCAAGTATAATCTCATCAGCTATTTTCTACAAAAGAAAGAGCATTGTTGTACTGACTGTAGTCCGGTTTTGATAGCAGTTTTGCCAGCTGATTTCAGCAGGCTCAGGAAATGCCTGTTGTGTAATGATCTGTACAATCAATGGCATCCTTTTCAAAATGTGAGCGTCTGTTTCAGACATGATAAAAACCTCTTCCTCCCCCCCCCCCCCCCCCCAAGTCTAATCGAAAATAATAGATTTGTTTTTTCAGAAATTCCACTTGGAAACAATGACATGATTTTTCAAAATGAGCGGCTTTAAAAGGGGCAGCAAATTGGTATATTCAGAAGTGGTTACCAGGTATGTGAATGTAGTTATGCAGCTGCTCTTATTTTTACATCACACAACATTAGACAACATTAATGATGATTGATGGGCTCCCCTGCATCTAATTACTGTGTCCAGTGATTCTGAAGTTGGTGATCTGACTCCAAACATAGCTGCCAGAAGCCAGAATTTCTTTTTGCCTTTTCCACTCCGTAATTCTTGTACATGACCAATATAAACTTGCTCATTATGCCTTCTGTGTCCTAATTAGGAGGGAAGGGCAGTGGGCATTGTGTAACGATAAATGAAGGCATTTATTTAAAGTATATTATTGCCATTTTGGTTGTCATTTGGTTGCCTAACAACCAAATATGAAGTTGAGTCTTACAAATTGCAAATTAGGCTCATTAGTGAATTGTTGAGGTGGAAAATCTTTCATCTACATTTTTCTGATGCAATAGATACAAAATTTTTATTATTTACTAACATCTGCTCAGTTTAATACAGCAGAAAAATGTCAGTGATAAGAAGGCATGGGATGGAATGGCATTCATTTTTACAGGGACGTATACCAAAAATTTCACCAAATGAGCACAAACTTGGAAGGACATTCAGTCTGTTTTGATTTTTGGTGGTGGGTTTTTTTTTTTTTCCTCCACTTACAGCATTATTTTTTTTCTACTGTTATCTTTTCACCTTACTAGTGAGCTGTGATTTAAGGAAAATATGCAAAATAATGGTGGGAACAATTGAAAAAATAAGTTGACATGTGAAAGACAAATTTTTGAAGACTGTTCACTAAAAATTGCCCAAGATGTAAACCTTTTTGGTTTTTTCAGACAGAAAAAAAAAAGCAAAAAAAAAACAAAAACAAAATCATGCTTCCAAATTGCAGGTGAAAATTTGAAGAAAATTTCATTAAAGTTTGTTCTAAGTTCTTTCTGTTGTGCATTTTTCTTTGTTTGGAAAACTTACCAACCTTTATACTTCTGTGACGCAGCCAGATACATTCAGTCTAGATGGCCATACCACAGCTCTGCACTCTGCCTCAAAGCTTTCTAGACCAGAGCATCAAGTGGGTTTGTTGCCCCTCGCTCTCTTACTTGGCATCCTTTTCTGGTAAGACCTTTGCAGATTGTGGCAATTTATCAAAGTGCTCTGCCTGCAGCTCTGAAAGCATTTTGAAGCTCCCACTTCTGAAATATCCATACTTTAATTTTCTGGATTCTGAACTGCACTTTCAACTTTCAGCAAATCACAGAAAAGGTGAATATGTTTAGAAAACGGCTTCTTTTATTGTCTATTTTCCACGGTATCGTAGTGGTGGACACAGGCTGGGATGTGGGAGATTTTATTCCTGTTTCCCATGCTGTTTATCTCTTAATGGATGCTGTTGTTTAAAAATTAAGAATTGTATTTGTTACTACTGTGATTTCATCTTTTTCAAGTAAATATTGGAGAGATATATTTGCTCTGAAGCACTTCATCTACTCAAGCCCTTCTTTTTTTTCTTCCTTTTTTTTCTTTTTTTTTTCTTTTTTTCTCTCTTTCATTATGACGTGGATTATTCTTCATGATGGTATTTACCAAGTTTCTAATCATATGGTAAGGCAGAGCAATTTTGTGTGTTGACTCTCCTGGATATGTAAGTTACTTCTGCTTTGAGTCTTCACTTGCTTTGGGAATTTTTCTTTTCCATTTTAGAAACAAGATTTCATGGGTTTTCTCATTTCCCTAATGAAATGGATACTTTTGAAAAGTAAAATGTTAATGTTGACTGGAAAAAGTCTTGGGTTAGATTTTAATAATTTTTTTTCATTTTGATTGGGTTTGTTGGTTTAATGGGGCTTTTTTTTACTTTTATTGTAGTTGCTTATGAAACATCATATCCTGTTCCTTCAGTGAATTGGTCTACTACTACTACTACTACTACTACTACTAATAATAATAATAATAATAATAATAATAATAATAATGGTGATGATGACTGCAGGTGCCAACTCACTCATTTGACAATTGTGAAATGCAGGTCTGAATTACATCTACAGGACAGACGCTACATAGGGAGTTCACAACGAAAGATTAAAGAGTGCTTTTGTCTTCAGTGGACAATGTGATGGATGAAGAAGGTGATACCATAAATTGAGGGCAAGTTTAATACTTGGCAGGATTGTTAGACTTTGCCTCTGTGTACACAGAGTGTGAGGAGACCTTGGGAATGCAGTGTCGGCACTTCATAGGAGCTCACAGGCTCTCTGCCTTCCTCAGGCAAATATGTTTGCACTGTTTGAGTATATTAGGTGCAGAAATCATTACTATTGACAGACTGGAGTTTGAAAAATTATGAACGTGGTAATGAAAACAAAGCAGTAGGAAAAAAAACAACACTGCTGATGACTGGCAAATGAACATGTTTTGGAAATGGCACTCCAGCAGAATCCTCAATTACTGTCCTTTAATTCTTGATTGTAATAGCAAATACTTTTAAAAAAGCACTTTAAAAAAAAGTGACTTTCTATAATCAGGACTTGCGTTGCTTGAAGGACTCTTTGATTTAGAAGTTGTGCAGAGGGACATGGAGGAAAGAAGAGCAGAAGTAACAAACATTTAAATTATCCAAGCACTTGTACACAAGTTTGCATGTATGCAGCAGTTCTTAAAAGCAAAACTGAGCCCTTGTGAGAATATCAACAGTTTTTTCAATCTTATTCCCATTACTTAGGAGTACCTGATGTTACATGTGAGACTTTTTCTGAAATCTGCTCTGAAACACACTTTAATACTCTAGTTCCTTTTTTTCTTAATTGTTTTCTTGCCCTTTCAGTTATTTCTGAGATGAAGTGAATATTACTAACATAAAGTAACTTTCTCAGTTAACTGAAATTGTTTTACCACTTTAAATAGTCTTATCACTTTATTCCTGCTAAAATAGTCTTCATCTTTGGCAATTCATCAAAGAAAGATACTGTGCCTCTCTGAGACCAAATGGGATGAGGTGTATGTTCACTGAATGTAAAGAATTCACCTTTTTTGCATGTAGATACTTCACTTTTGAGCACTTAATGATAAAGAAAATCTGATGTGTACATTCGAAGGGTAGTTTCTAGTTTCACTTCCTGAACATTTTGCAGTTTTCTCTTTAAAAAAGACTTTAGAGTTCTACTTTAAAGATTATCCTTTGATTACAAGTCTGATCTGGCATAAGGTCCCGTGTTGAAGGTTCTTATCTTGGGGGAGGCTGTGTTTTGTGCTGAGGATCAGAGCTAAAGTTCCTGCAGGTTCTCCTGGCATTGCCTCGGTGCCCGTCTGTTCACACCACATGGCCCAGCATTTGGTTCATGCTACCTTGGATAAATGGACCCCTGGGATTTACAGAGTGGCTTCAGAAAACAGGAATCATAGGCGAGATTTTTGCTTTAAGTAGATATTTGCTTTAAAGGTTTCCATATTTTGATTTTTAAAATACTCTGCTTGAGGGTGTATTTGCTTGCAGGCAAGCCCATATTTTGTTTCTCCTTCTGGGGCAGGGGCTTGGTTTCTGTGCATGCACAAAACCCACAGGACTCATTCTTTAAGAGGTGCTCAGTTCCCCCTTGCTGATATTATGGATCATAGTAGGTGTTAAAATGTTTGCCACCAGCTGCAGAGTAATGAGAATCTGGGTTCCTTGTGAAGTGGAATAATTTATATTCACCACCACTCTGAATGTGCCCTCAAGGTGACAAGATTCAAGACTTCATGCATTAGGAAACTGCGTAGTGCCAAAAAAGGGATATGTTTAATAGAATAGTTATTCTTATGAGAAATGCTTTTCGATGCCTTTTATCTTGCTGCAAACCCTTAAGTTGGAAAAGGATGTGAAGCTTGGCTGTTACTGTATCTGAGAGTAATTTGCCTTTGTGTGTGGAATTAGGCCTTCATATATTGTTCAGGTTTGAGTCTTGAGCAAAACCAGAATTCTGGGATAGATATGCAATCAAATCTGTGGCTGCATGTCCTCCATTTCATCATCAGAAACAGCTATTGCTTTAAAGAGTGCCTGATTTCCATTGCTGGAGAGCTTCATCTGAAACAGGAGCTGAACAGACATTTTGGCCTCCTTGATCCACAAACCTGAAACTGATAGCTGAGGGTGTAAAAAATGAGGGAAATGACCTCATTTTCCCCATCTCTGGGAGGATGGATTTGGGCTTTGGCTCATCAATAGTCATGATGTGAGGCAGGGATGGCAATCACCTGAGCTCATACCTCTGTCAGAGAGAGTGGGTGGGCAAAGGGCCCTGGGCTTCTGTGATTTCTTTGTTTGCATCCAAAATCTACGGGCTGCCTTGATATAGGGCAGACTGGTGACTTGCTTGTTCAATCTGAAGAAAATAAGGAAAGGTGGAAGATGGAGGGATGGAAAAAGGAGGAACAGAGGAGGGAGGAGAAGGTGAACAGAAGGAAGAAGTCTGTTTTCAAGTGATAAAGGAGTAATGTTCTTAGGAATAAACACAAGATCTTTATATTAATGTAAAGAGTACTTAGAAAGACCAGAATTTGTAGCATATTTGGAGTTTTTGTTTTGGCTTTGTTTGTTTTTGATAATGCATTTCACTTGCAGTAGCAAACCAAATTCTCCAAGGAGAGCTGTAACAGGAATAGAACAAGCAGAGAATTAAAACCTGGTCCCAGAGGTATAAAACCTCAATTTCACTTGTCACAGAATAGCAAGGGGGAATACACTATGCCTGGGGAAGGGTGAGCTGTTTTCTGTGTTTGTCATCATCTACAACAGCTGAAAAAAGGAATCTTTTTCACTGACTTTTGAGGCAAGGGGAGAGGTTTATCAATACCAGAACCTCTCAGTTGGTAAAAACTTCCCTTGCACAACAACTTACCCTTTTAGAAAGCAATTCTGGGGTGTATTTGTTTTGGGGGATTTTTTTGCAGCCCTCCCTCTTCTTCCTAGAATGGAACTGTTAGAGGATCATAAAATATTAATGCTAAATACAGACAGAGAGGACATTCACCAACCCATGCAAAGGTTTACTGGGCCTGTGCTTGGTTTTGAGAAGCTATGAAATCCTAAATATTTAAACTGAAAGAGATAAGGGGAAATGTGGAAAAATTGCTATTTGACATCATCAGAAAAAACTGCTGATCCACAGATAAGAAGCTTAAACTCTCAAAAAGAAAGTGGGAAAAAGGAGGAGGTGAAAACTGTCCTTAAATGTTTAATTTTGTATTTTGAAAGTTAGAGTGTGAACAGTCTTTCAAGGGTTTTTTTGTGTTGTTTTAGGGGGTTTTAGGTTATTAAGAAGGCTTTTAGCTGTAGCAAATTTAAAAGTGCTCAAGCTGAAAATCGAATTAACTCATTCAAAAACAATAGCTTCCAGAAGTTTGAATTCTTTTTACCCCTGACTTCTTTCTTCTCTTTCTTTCTCTGACAAGCACACACAAAACATGCACTCCATCACCTCAGGATGGTGAAAAAGGTTTTGAAATTACAAATGGCTTTTTTGTGAAAAGTTCTGGTTTCGAAAAGAATGCCTTTGCAGAGTTAAATTCTTCTGAGCTTTAATGTCTCTATGTAATTGCAGCATGTTCTCTGCTATTTTACATTATCTAATTTTAGGTGAAGTGTCTTCATGGCCCTGGGGAGGACATTTCGCAGTCTCAGTGCAAGCCTACACTTACACATGTTCTATGTTTGCACCTAAAAAGAAAAAGAAAAAAAAAGAAAATGAAAAGTGAGCAAAGAAAATGTAACTGCTGCAATTTTAAGATTGACAGCTAGTTGGTTGCTGTCACCTATTTTTTTTTTTTTCCACTGGCAGTGTAGGAGGCAAATAACTGAACAGCAGCATTTAGCACATTGTTTCAAGGATCGGAGATCAGTGTCCTCAGCCTGAGAAGTCTCTGTGGTATAGGCCACTGAAGGCTGTGATGGTGACAAAGTCATTTATTTCTGTGTGTTTTTTCTCTCTTTTGGTTTAGAGCATGGTACTTTTTAAATTATATTAAGCTTATCCAAATTGAAGGTGAAACAAAGGCATCTGTTCCCAGAAACTTGTATTTATTTTAAATAATTTTTCCTTCACACCATGGATTTATTGGTCTGTGTTTGAATAAAGGATACTTTTATAAGATTCTCTGGGTAGGGGACTAATTTTCCATCTGTTATTCTACTACATGCTGGATCATGATAGCAAGTGGACTCCGATTCCCACCTCTTCCCTCCTAAAGTTTTCCTTGTCCTTCACCTTTGGGATTGTCATAATACCTGGAGGATGGCAGGTTTTGTAGGCAGATTCCATCTTGGTAAATGTGAATGAGAGAGTGAAGGCATTTGGTGTTTGGGTAAACAGTAACAATCATATTTCACTCCAGTGGTTTTAAATCAGGCAGCCTCTTCTTTTCAGCCCATATCCTGCAGTGTCTCAAAAGAAAATGTCATTTGTGAAAGTGGTTTCTAACAGATATTCTTATCTGTGTGCACCGTTTTTCTTTGAGTGTGGGGCTGGTGAAAATAACTGCTCCCACAAAAGCTTTTCTATTGTCACTACTATGCCTTCAAAAACAGAAGAAAAAAGCCTTCCTGCATTACATTCTCTGAAGGATGGGCAGAGATCTGCTACCACCCAGAAGGAAATGAAAGCATTTCCATTCTTCTGGTCTCCAAAGACCATGTGCAGAGCATCTTGTGTTGATGATAAGGTTGTACAAAATGGGTTTGTAGAATTATATTTCATGCTTGCCTTAAAGCCTTTGTTCCCAGTGTCCGGTGGCCACATAATCTCTGTCTCTGTTTTGATTTTTGTTAAAAGTTCCACTCACAATGCTTTCATTGAAAACCTTTGTGATAGGAAGGTATGCATTCCAAAAGATAGAAAAACCCAGGAAGTTACCAATTGAGGAGTATTATCTTAAAAATAATAGTTTTCAAGTAAATATTGTAAGCTATTATTATCTCTCCCATGATTTTAGACTGCATATATGCAGTTTGTCACTTCTTACCCAAGGGTCCTTGAAAGTCCCATTTTAAAGTTGTTCTAAAATATTTTGGTTTATGTATAATTGTCAGGTTTCATGACTTAAGGAGCAAAATCAATAACATCAACCAAAGCAAAAATTGGTGGGGAAAGTGCAGTGGAGAAGAGAACACATTCAAATTGAAGACAAAATTAGTGAGGTGAGATCAAGTTAAAATATGGTGGGAAACACTATGAGGTCCTGGGTATTACCAAACTCCATCACCCCAGTTAGTGAAATATTCTGTGACTAGTATCTCTGGAAGGAATTCAGAGAAGTTGAAAAGGAATAATCATTTCAGACTGATTTTTTTTTTAATTAATCAGATAATGGGTTGTTTCCTCTTGTCCTTCTGCAGCCTATATATAGTATATAGGAAATATACCTCCTAAGCAGAGCCAAAAGGTTATTTTCTAATCTGTCTTAACACTTTAGTCAACACACACCAGCTGCTACTCTGGTAGAAATTATGTGACCAGTGCAAGTTATCTGCTTTTTTTCCAAGTAATTCCCTTTCATCCTTTGAGCAAAATTGTTGCTTGCCAGTACCTGCCCTTTTCTCCTGCATACTGGCCCTTCTGATGACCCTCTGAGTCCTTTGGTTAGTGGCCTCAGTCTTTATCAAGAAGAGAAGATGATGGTGAGCCATCAGCACCTTGGTTCTGTAATTCTACTTCTTTGAATTTCTTTTTCAAGCTGCTTGTTAGTTTTGTAGAATCATCAAATGGACCTTCCAAAGGCCTCCTAGTTCAACTCCCCTGCCATGGGCACAGATATCTTACAGATCAGGATGCTCAGGGCCCTAGCCAGCCTTACCTTGAATGTGAGTCCAGGATGGGGCATCAACCACCTTTCTGAGCAATCTGTGCCACTGTTTCACCACCCTCATTGTAAAATAATTTCTTTCTAATATCTAATGTAAATTGACCGCCTTTCCTTTTAAAACCACTATCCCTTTTCTTATGTCAACTAAAATGTTTTTCCCCATCTTCCTTATAGAAAGGTCACAGTAAGGTCTCCCTGGAGCCTGCTCTGCTTCAGGCTGAACAATCCCAACTCTCTCAGCCTTTCTCCACAGGAGAGAGGCTCCAGCCCTCTGAGCATCTTCATGGACTCACTGGGGCAGGTTCACATCTTTGCTGTGCTGGGACCCAGAGCTTGAGGCAGCTTGGCAGGTGGGGTGTTGCAGACGTCTTTTTGTGAAAATCTTTTTTTGAGATTTTTCCTGCTGAAGCTGAGAAGTTTCAGCAACAAAACGTAAACAATGATTATCTGCTGCTGTGGAATGCAACTGGTCCATCTGTGATTGGCCCATCTTAGATGTTTATAATTAATGGCCAATCATGGACCAAGGTTTCTCAGGGACAGAGTTGAAGAGAGCTGCCTGTTGTTATAATTCTTTTTTTTTCTATTTTTAGCTTAGCTTTCTGAAGAAACTTTTCTTTCTATTCTTTTTATTATAGTTACAATGTAATATACATATTATAAAATAATAAATCAAGCCTTCTGAACATGGAGTCAACATTCTCGTCTCTTCCCTCATCCAAAAAACCTTGTGACCACTGTCACAGGTGGGGTCTCAACAGACTGGAGCAAAGGGGCAGCATCCCCTTCATCCTCTGCTGCCCACAGTGCTTTGGATGCAGCCCAGGACACAACTGAGCTGCCAGCACCCATTGCTAGGTCATGTCCTGCCTCCTGTCCCCCAGTACCCCCAAGTCTTTTCTCCTCTGGGCTGCTCTCAGTCCATTCCATGGGACTGACCTGACCAAGGAGCAGCGTTCTGTATTTGGCCTTGGAGATCTTGATGAGATTCCCAAGGGCCCATTTCCTGAGCTGATTCAGGTCCCTTGGATGGCATTCTGCCCTTCAGGCCTGCCAGCCTCATCACTCATCCTGCTGTTACCTGTATTCACTGAATTACATCCAATCTTGTGGATTTATTAAAATTCGCCGAGATGAGTTTGGAGTTTGTTTTTAGTGTGCATGGTTTCACTCAGTTTAATAGCAGAGCCCTTTCTCTGTGGTGGGGTAAGGCACATTTGTATCCCCTTGTTAATGAGTGTTTTATAGCTCAGGTGTGAACTGAGGAGGTGACCCAGTTCAAGGTGGAGCCCTGATGCATCTCTGGGACTCTGCTTGGCTGGCAGTTGTGAGTGGGGTTTACACCCACGTTTATTTTGTAGTCTAGCAGTAGATGCTAGTGTGGATCTTGCACTTCAGTATATTTAATTTCACCTTTTCTACATTCTTTCAAGCCTCGTGAAAAGTTATTGAATTTTGAGTTCAAAAGTTTTCCTTTTCACGATATCTTACGTTTCCAAATGTGTTCTTCACTGTCTTGGCAGCTTATCATTTCTGTGTCAGTGAAACTTTTCTTGCACTGCTCTGGTGATTAATGCATGCCTTTCTTTTTAACCCTTTGTCTTCTGTTTCTTCTGGCATTTTCCGTATCTGCTTCCCTCTTCCCTCCACTCGCTTGAATTCATGTTTTCCTCATGCAAATCCCAATAGTTTTGTTGCGACACTCATTCTGAAAATGTTTTTTTTCTGACAGGCCTCTGCTTGCTTTTGGTCCATGCAGAGATTGTGTCACTGTCAGAAGAATCAAACTGACCCAAGCATTCAGATGAGCTTTGTTTGATCCATTATTAGTCTGTGTTAACACACAGCTCACTCAGGGTTTAGCTTCAAGACTTGGCTCCTGTCCTCAGCAAACATGTGCAGTTGGTTCCTGCAATGCCCTAGGTGCCCTTAATGTGATTTGAATTAGTGATATTGAAAAGTGCTGACTGACTGTTAGCAGTCACATGAACTTTTGAAAACAGCTTCTAGAACTTAATTTGTCTTCAGATTATTTTGCTGGGTGACCTGGACTGGCAACAATCTGCTAGATTATTCTAGGGAAAGCCATGTTCAGAGAAATGCAAATTTCTTTTGATCAGAGTTTATGCCTTATTTACCCTCAACAAGCAAACACATCTGTAGGGAATTAGAGGTCTGTTTGACTTTTGTGGCACATTTCTATCAGTCATTGCTGTGGCCTTAGAGAAGGTGCAACAAAAGGCAATGCCAAAGAGAGAAGTTGTGAATACCTTTGGTGTCTGACTGGTTCAGACTGCACAAACTTCAGAAGATGAAGTTTTGTTCAAAGGAACACATCCTGCTGGTACCACTTGTGTTGATTCGTAGTGATGTTTTCACATAAGAATGATGAGCTAAAATTGTCTAAGGTCTGTGAGGAGCCCTTCTAAAAAAGTTCTATGTATTGAAAATGTTTTATTTTTGTCCCTTTCTTTCTAGATAGTAGAGATTAGGACTTCCTCTGAGGAGAATTCTGGACAGAGAGATACATAAATCAAATTGTCTTTTCCTGCCTGTTATGAAACCTTGCCTGATGATAAGGAACATGCTAGTTTAACAGTGGAATGAATTTTATTCCTCTGACAGCAGTGTCTCAATAAAAAGAAAATGGGAAATCTCACCCAAGTGAAGTCACTGGCAGACACTGGCACCATGCAGACTGTTCAACTATTGGTGCAGAAGTCATGGAACTGCTTCTAACTACACCTTTAAGTATTCTGATTTTCTGTAAGTCCTGCTGTCTCCACAAATCATCACTGAGAGAGACTCAAAGATAATTTGAAAAAGCAGTGTCAAGTATTAGCTTGGGAGAGTGTATCTGCAGATGTTTTAAACTGGCTGTGGGGTTTATTTGCACCATGTGGAATCACAGAACTGTTACAGCTGGGAGGAACTGTAAAGCTCAGGGACACCTTCCACTATCCCAGGCTGCTCAGAGCCCTGTCCAGCCTGGCCTTGGACACTTCTAGAGATGCTGAGTCCACAGCTTCTCTGAACAGCCTGTGCTAGGGCCTCACAGAGAAGAATTTCTTCCTATTACCTAATCTAAACCTAAATCTACCCCTCTCTAGCTTCAAGCCATTGCCCCTTGTCCTGCCACTCCATGCCCTTGTGAAAATTCCCTCTCCAGCCTTCTTGTATCACTCCCTTTAAGCCATGAAAGGCCTGTCCAAAGCCTCTTCTTCTCCAGGCTGAAGAGGCACAGCTCTCTCAGTCTTTCTCCATAGGAGAGGAGCACTAGTGCTCTGATAAATGTAGTGGCCGCCTCTGGTCTCATTTCAACAGGCTGGGTGTGACAGTGTTCACAGAGGTTCTTGGATGAGGAGAGAGATGAGAATGTTGAATGTTCAGAAGGCTTGATTTATTATTTTATGATATATATATTACATTATAACTATACTAAAAAGAATAGAAGGAAAGGTTTCCTCTTAAGGCTAGCTAAGAATAGAAAAGAATGAATAACAAAGATCTGTGGCTCGGACAGAGAGTCTAAGCTATCTGGTCTGTGGTTGGCCATTAATTATAAACATTCAAGATGGCCCAATCAAAAATCCACCTGTTGCATTCCACAGCAGCAGATAACCATTGTTTACATTTTGTTTCTGAGGCCTCAGCTTCTCAGAAGGGAAAATCCTAAAGAAAAGGATTTTCACAAAAAGATGTCTGCAACAGCTGGGGATCCCAGAGCTGGAATTGTAGTGTATGTGGATGTCTGTGATGAAAACCATACACAGAAGGTGTTGGTAGCCCTTTCAGCTTTCTGTGAGAGATGCTAACATGGTTACTTTCTAATTTTTTCTATATTTGTATGTCCACTGAGAGTGGAAGAGGTGTCAACTATGGGCGTGTTCACTTGGGTTAAGAGGTCGGAAAAGGCTGTTAGTTTGTGTCTGTTAGCAAGCATTGCCCTCTCTGGTTATGCATGTTTGGTGTGCTTAGCTAGATCATACAATCATTACGGCTGGAAAAGATGTCACAATTCCAAGTGCACTGAAATATTTCCAAAATTTTCCATGCTAGGAATGTGTGATATATTAAATCTGATGCTTGTCACAACTTCTCTTTCTTAGATTTCATCCTGCTACTTGTTATCACCAGCACCCTAAATACTTCAATTTCTCTTTTAGAAGCTGTTGTTTGGTGTTTTGGAGCTCAAATATCTTTTTGCAAACAGCACTGAAATGAAAAGATCCTTTTGGAAGTAACTCTCATCAGGACAAAGCTGCAAATTTAGACTTTCCAAATACTTGGAAAGCACCATCATATGTTCCTTATCATTTGGGAAGCTGACTGTGTTTAGCTGTCACAATCATTTTTTTATGAGCAAGTGCCTCCTGTTGTGATAACTGCTCTATTGCTTATCATGGGCCTCTTTAATGCCAATCATTATTAGTGAGAGCTTTTCTCCACGGGACCAAACTCAATACAGTGGATCTTCTCCTGCCCTCTGTCTTCCATCTGCCTGTCAATTTCCTGCTGGCTTTTTTCCTTTGTGCCAAGATGTGCAAGGAGGTGGGATTTGGAAACACTCCAGTTTTGTTTGTAGGAGCAGGTAAAAATGCTCAGCTACTGCATACAGGGAGAGGTCCTCTGGGTCCAATTCCTGTTCATCAACACTAAGAGGGTGGTTGCACACTCATTAATACCAGATGAGTGCACTGTGCATTGGCAAGCAGTGGGAAATTTGGGTAAGGTGGGCCTGTGGCTGCTGAACACACTGAATGCACAGTCTGGCCTTTCTGTGGCTTTCTGTCAGCTGCAGGAGGACAGGCAGCACTTGGTTCAGAATGTGGTCTGCAAATGTAGTTAACCAGTGATCTTCTTTTTAGCAGTTCTTAATTACAGCTGTTCTTGGGGCCTGACCAATGCATGGAGACACAGCTCTGGAACCTTGGATCCAGGGATTGGGAGGCTGGGAGCTGAATTTCTAGTAAAACTGAGACATAGTCTTAGCGGTAACTGAACTCTGTTATTTATGGAAGTGTTGTCCCTGCCTTTGGTGACTGTACAGTTTGATCACCAATGCTTTGAAGAACCCAGGCTTGACCATTTTTGTGGCATCTGTGCTCTCTGCAGGGATCATTCATGCATCCAAGTGCAGGAGGAGCAGAAGCATCTCCCAGTGGGTGTAGTTGTCACTGGCAGTGCAGGGCAGCAACAAGGTCTGTGCTTGGACACTTGTAAATGATGAGCAGCTGGGACCAGCTGGGGATTAAAATGTCTCATGGGCCCCTCGGGTTCCCGGTCTGCAGAGTCTGGATGTCCTTTGTGGAGAAGTGGACACAGGCTAAAGCACCTTTTCGTTTTGGAGGAGTCAGGGTTAGTCTTTGCTCTGGGTGCCAAGGTGCCAGCTGCCACACAGATGTTGGTTGTTCCTTCTCCACTGAAAATAGGAAGCAGATGCATAATGATGGCTGTTAAACTGAGCTGTATTATAGGATTGTTGCCTGGTTTTATAGACTGGATAATACAGCACCTCATGATTCCACTGGAAGCTCTGAGAAGAAATGTGCAGTTCTTATCAACTCAATCCCTAAACACATAGTTGGGTCCAAAAGTTTATTTTAATTTTTACCTTGCACAGACTTTTCTGCAAAGTTGATAAAGAATAGAAAAGCCAGGAACATCTGTAAGAGAGAGGTCAGAAAACAGGTGTATATGCTCTTGGAGTTATGACAATACCAGAGTGGAAGTGGAAGCTTATTCATGCAACTCCCTAAATGGTCACTTCCTTGTTTTTCATTGGAAAAGAAAGCCCACCTAGGGATGTGGGTTATACAGTGGTACCAACTCTTAGAATCCTGATTATTGCAAGATTCTCCTGGATATGGTCCAGGAAGTTGCAAACCTGGCAGAAAAAACACTGCTGTCCTGGGAAGAAACCAGATGTGCAGGGGAATAATGGTAAACAGGTCAAGAAACTTGCAAGCTGAAGGACAGAAAACAAGAGAGGAAAGATTAGATAGAGCATGCAAATTGGGAGAGAGTGAAATTTAAGATCAGTTTTGCAGCAAAATAAATTAAAAGTTCGGTGCATTATCAAAAAACCTATAAGCAAATCCACTGTGAGATTGTGGAGCTGAGGTGGGAAATTTTGAAGGCAGCACTTAGGAAATGCAGTGCCTCACCCAAGTTGTTGCCAAAGCAGTGGGGTGGACAGAGACTTATGGCTTAACCCATTCTTCACTTAGAAGAGAAGAAGTTCACAAGTTCTGGTGTTCCTGTTAAGGAATTGCTGAAATTCGTCATTGAGAATATTGGAGCACTCTTTGCTGCTGGAATAAAAGAAGAAAAATAAAGGTGCAATGAGAAATACAGAGTTGTCCCTTAGGAAACTACTGAGCTGACCCCAAAACTTTAAGCAGGCTTGCCTGTGAAATTGGGCCCTTGAAATAAAAATATGTGCTCTGAATGACTTCTTAAATGAAGTACTTGCCTTGCCATGGCTGGATGAGAAATGCTGTGCAAGCTTTCCGTGCAGCTGCTCAGTGGGTGACTATAAAAGCAGAGTTAGATGTATCCCCTGCAGCCACAAATCATGGTTCTGAGGAGGCACATTGGCTTCTGCAAGCTTTAAAAGTAATATTGAAATGTGAGAGTTATGTTGGAAGAAAGGCCATGTGCCAAATAAAAGCATATTTAGGTCAGGAGAGATTCTCAGGCTCTGTCTGTGGTCTGTTAAACCATTGGTCTCCAAAGCAGGGTGCATGCACATCAAGGTGTGCATAAAACAGTCCCCTGAGGTGTGGAAAAATGTGGGTTTGTGCGATTAATAAATTTTAAAACTATGTTTATTTCATCTCTAGCTTACAGGTTTTTACTTTTTCTGTACGTTTTACAAGTTGCATAATATGTTGGGATGGTGGTACCTTGGGAAGGTGGGGTGGACATCTCAGATTTTTTTCCCCTGGTGCTGTTTGCAATTGCAGAAGTTTGGGGATTGCTGTGGTAAACCACAGATGTAGCCAAGACCTGCGTGCTGCACGTAGAACAGCTGTGGCGAACGGCCTTGCATCTAATTTTAGGACTTGGAAATATGTGAGCTACATGGCCTGAGGCAGAAAAATAGGAGTCTTTGGGAGGAAAACAGATGATTATAGGCTAAAGAAAAAATCCTAGGGCTAGGAAGAGACAAAGCTGTACAAAACTGCTGCCTTTGCAGCGTGCGCACAAGGGGCGGGAGCTTGTGGCACCTTTGATTGGCACAAAGGCTGTGGAGGGAGTGGAAGCAGCAGTGCAGTGCTTCAGAAATTATCATGCTGGGGTATTTGGAAGGGTAGATCAGCGCAAGAAAATAGATAAAACCTGGTGCCCTCAGTCTCTCAGTCCCAGCCCATCTCTCGTCTTTCTGGGGCTCACACTAAATTTGATGCTTACAAAAACTGATGGATTAAAATGAAGATGCTGGGGAAAGCCTGTGACTCTGGCAGTACTGGGAGTTCACCAGGAATTAAAGGGCCCAGAGCAGCTGCATAATGTTGTGTTTAAAAACCACTGGAGAGCAGGTGCAGAGAGTGACACCTGCTCTTAGGACAGCTACCCTAAGGAGGCAGGTAGTGAAAGAGAATCAGGGGCTGAGGACTTGCTCATAGGAGGGAAAGAAGGGACGCACATACAAGATATATACAATTATAATCCATTCCAGGGTGCTGTATTTGCTGCAGTGTATAATCCATTCCAGTGCCATGGGTATTAATGATTTGGCATTTCTTGGCTTTTCTTTTCCCTGTTCCTGTTTTGTTTGTGCTGTCACATATGCGAACACACAGTGGTGCAATGTTTTTTTATTATGTCAGTTATTTTATTATGTCAGTTCTCATGGCTGAGGTGACGGGAGAAAAATATGAACTAAGGGAAGCAGAGAAAGAAGATCAAATTTGAAACTGCATTATCTGCAAATCAGAAAATAATTTTCTTTGTGAGAATATGTATATTTCATACTATTAATATTGATTTTGCTTAGTAGATTAGGGAATATAGTATTTCAATATTTTTTAATGTGTTTATGCATACCTAGAGAAATAACTCTTGTGCATTTATAAAATGTTATGTTTTGAGCACTAGAAGCAGCGACTGCACATACATCAGCCAAATCTAGAACTGCTTTCTGTGATAATCTGAGTTTTAACAGAGTTCATAAGTCCTTCAATGTTGTGAATGGGGTGACTGCACCTTTGCCTAACGCTGTCTTTGGGGTATTTTAAAAAAGCAGTGCATAAATTGGTGGCCCTTGGATGGGCAGAAAATAACAAATTTTTTGTAAAAAACAGTTTCCTCTATGCAAAAATGCTGTATGTATGTGTGATATGCAGCCTTATACCAATTTGCTGGAAGTAATTTTTCCATTTTTAAAGAGCTAATCAGTTAATTTTTGAAAATTAGAATAATGGTGTTTTAGAGGTGAGAGCTGTGCATCAGCAGTAGAGGGCTATTAAACAAGACATGATGTTCTGATGGTCTGCTTGGAAGGATGGCAGCAAACAGCACAGGACATGATGGTATATTTTATATGCCTCTGACAGCTTTTAGTGTTCAAATGACTGTTCAATCATATTCTGATCAAGTCAGATTGCATGCAAAATTGTTCCCTTTAGTTTCAACCATAGTCTCTCATGCAATTTGCGGGCTCCAGTAGCATTTGAGTTTATATGAATTTGTATGAGCACACACTCATGCTGGTGTGTAAGTGTCCACAAAATACTCCTGGCTAACTTTCTGTATAGAGTTGACCTGAAATGGTCATGTCTCATGATGTAGGTACGTGTCTCATTAAAACTCTTACAGAATGTCATTTCAGTAACATCACACTCTTAGAAGTAGCATTAAGATCTCAGCTACAGGAAATTCAGAATTTGTCTTTGTGGAATGAGCCACTTTAATTTTAACAGCTCAGTTGTTTGTGTAGACTGTATTGGCTTTAAAAATCAAATGCCCAATATCTCAAACCATGTCTGTGTGAGCTTCTCTGAGGCCTCTGTAGGTGTCATGAGACAAAACTGCACAGGGAAGAGCACAGACCTCAAAGAATACCAAGGCTTGGCCCTAATGAGGAGCTTAAATCCATAGAAGTGTTTGCAGCAGCCTTGCTGGATTCATAGGTGAAAAACCATGTTTTTCAGTCTATCAAAATCTAGGGCATCCTTATCCATCAAAACAGGTTTGTGGCCTTGCAGCCAGACAAATGCTGTTGCCTTTTCTAGTAGGAGCACAGGTTCTGAAATAATTCTGCAAGGACAAGGGTTTGTCAGACCTTGGTGTTCAGGACTTGCCTAAAGCTTTGTTCTGCTCTTTTAACTCTTACAGCAGTTGTCTGAAGGAGTGGCATTACCTGATCAGTTTTAGCTTTAGATTGCTTTTATATTGTTGTGTAATTTAGTGCCTATTTTTATAATGACCCTCATCAGTTTCTCTGACTATGGAGTAGAACAAACAAGTCTCTATTCTTTTAAAAATTAACTGTGTGAATGGCAGCATGGGAAACAGCGGGCATGGCACAATAGCGGAGGCCTGAAATCTACTGAATATAGGGTGGTACCAGAGCCAATCAATCTATCCCACCCACCAAAGAGGTGTTGAGTGCACTAAAGAGGAACAAGCTTTCACCATCAGCCCTGGTGCTTTTCTCTTGGAGAACACCTGTGCCATGACCCTCTCTTCTCTTCCAGACTAAGCAGGATTCACGGAGGAGTCTGTGGATAGCATAACAGTACAGAGAAGGGAGAGGTATTACAAGGTCTGTAAATTCAGAAATGTTTTTTTTTTATAGTTGGCTGTGTTTTTTATAGTAATAAATAGATTTGGACTAATAAGTAGTTCTTTTCTTTTAAAATGTAGTAGTATAACAATATGTTCTTAAATTCTTGGCTTTCCATCCAGGGAGTGTTTATGAGGCCCACATAAACTGCATGAGCTGTGCTTAGTACTGTCCTTACAAGTGGGCAAATTTGGGATATGGGGATTATACTTGATGGGGGTTATACTTCCCTTGGCTGCATAATGGACACAGATAAAGAAAAGAGGAAAGCAAAAAAATTGTTTTTCATTGCTATTAAGGAGAGCTTCTGCCAAGGTGTTTTTTTATGAGGGAAAAGAGCAGGAATGCTAGAGACAGAATTGTCTGTCTTGGCAAGGGATGAAGGTGGAGGTTTATAAACCAAGTGAAGCAACAAAAGATTCACATGAGATTGAGCTTGCTGCTGGGTTTGCCAGAGTCTGTGCAGTCCTTGCGTGTCCCTGACAGCCCCACTGCCAATGTGAATTCCAGAATACAAGAGGAGCAGGAGGCCCTGCCCCTGGACCTCGGCGCCAAAGGCTACACTGTGGAGAGGCAGTTGTTTGTTTACTTTCATAATATTACAGCCCGCAATCAATACTCACACAGTTTGCTGAGCCCTGAGGGGACAAAATGAATGGGTTTTTTCTTTCTATCTGGAGTCCACTGGCTTGTGCCTATTACATGACCAGTTTTTAAACCAGCTCACCATGATTTTGAGAGGAAATTTCCAATGCAGAATTCATCCCCTGGAAAAAAAAATCAGAAATAAATACAACCACGTTAATCACCTGATTTTCATCCCCTTACCCTGTCTAGCGTTGCTGTGCTCTGTTCCTTCCCATGTTCATTTCAATATTTCTGCCTGTTGATCTTTATACTGAGACCTCTGTGAACACCCCCTCAAAGTGTTGGCTTCCTAAGCTGTCATAGAAGGGTAGTGAGAGGAGAGGGGTTTGGGAATTTACTCACAGATGTCCATCTGAGGCCTGAGAGTAGCTGGCACTTTGCACAAGCTTCATCCCTGCACTTAAATGGGTGGATCAGCAGCTTGCTTGGGCTTAGGCTCAGCAGATGTGGTGTACAAAAGCACCATGCAGCACATATTTTTGAAATACGTTTTTAATATTGGGTTGGCTTTCCCAAAATTAGGTCTGTGCAGAGCTGTGAAGCTCCATTATAAATGAAAATATTTCTCATTCTTGCTAACACATAAGCAGCCAATTGGTTTTTTTAATAGCTCAATAGGTTTCAGTCAAACAGTTGGCTAAGGTTTTGTAAAGAAAAAAAGAAAACCAGTTTTCTGGAGTAAAGTACAAATTTATGAATTAAGAAAATGCCTTTGAATATTTTTTTCTTATGATACAGTATTTTAATAATTTTAAAATAACATTAAATTATCTTTGGCAAAACGCTACTGCTTTTGGGAGGGTGAGGGTAGAGGGTTTTCCAGAGTCTATTTTAGTGATAGACAAAATTTTCAGTCCTGTGCTTTTACCTCACAGGGAAAAGCTGTGGTCTGTTTTACTCTCCTACCCTCCATCCCATAGGAGTTTTCGTGTAGTTCATTCAATTTTCCTCTCATCTGCACCATTCTACTGTTACCTGCTGTATTCTTGAAGTTTTCTTTTGCTTTCTTCTTTTTCTTCAATATTGGTCTCCCTCCTTTTTCACCAATTTAGAGCCTGAGGTGGAGGCTGCTGGTTTTCTCCTGTTGAAATTGTTCAGTTTCCTCAATGCCTGTTGGTCCTTTGCATGGGGACTCACCAAACAGAATTGAACTAGTTTCAGAGGGTAAAATTTGGTCACAAGCCCTTCATGATAGTATCCCAAGAACCTTGGGGATTTTCGGTTTCCAGCCAGAAACTTGCAAGCGTATAGGTGCAAATCAGAAATGATGTTGATTTTTTTTTTGTGAGTTATGCAAAGGAGACTCTCAATGTAGAGCTCTCCTGGAATAGTTTACAGGTGGTGATTTAGCGTAAACAGAGTACCTATATCTCAAGCCCATGACTAATTAACTCAATGAGTGCAGTTCTGGATCTCAGCTATGTTGCTTTTAGAACAATATCCTGCTACATTTCCATTACCTTGATTATGCAATTTATCTCTGTAATTCAGAATCCTTTATGTACAGGAAGAGTTACATTAATGCTGACCACACCTGCAATTTTATTGCTTTAAATACCATTAGAGGTGGATGGAGTTTTAATCAGTCAGAAATAAAAGAAACAACCTGAAATTGCCTTTTGTGTTTGTTCAGAAAAGATCACAAGGTGATTGGTCTAAATAAAGGTGATGTGCCTTCAGCTGGGATGGGTGGAGGCCAGAAATAGTCTTTCTTCTTCCCGCAAGTGTTTCATTTAGATTCACTTTAAAGTTTGAAAGGCTGAAATGAGATCTAGAGCAGTTGGGTTTTTTTTTTACTTAAAGGACAGTTAGGAGCAGGACAGTCTTGTAATTGCATGGATAAACTTAGTGGTTTTGGGTTTTGTTTTTTTTTTTTCTGGAGACTGCTTATTATTTTTTTAAAGAATTCTCTAATGAAATTAGTCAGATTCCTTCTTCATTTATCATGTACCACTAATCCTTTTGCAATAAGGAGAGGAGCATTGTCAGCTATAGCAGGTAAAACCTTTTATTCATATGGTTTTGCTGATGTGACACCACGTTTCAGTGGATTTCATTCAAAACAACACCAGGTAAGTGATACAATGAAAAATTTCAAAAGGAATTCAGTGTCTCACCAAATGGAGCAGACCAACCATGATGATGGTTCCAGACCTGCTTTACAAGGAGAGGTCCATGGATTTGAGAGGGTTCAGAACTGGGCTTGTGGCCATTTTTATTGGCTTTCTGGATATTAGTATGCACATACCTGCTATTCACTCAGATATGTTTGGGTTCTCTTTGACATCTATAAAATTTTGGCCAACAGGTGTAAATGAAAATTCTGTTGACAGAAGCTGTGGCATTGAAATTTCACTTTCTTCCCCACAGTGAGACATTGTTAGAGGCCCTCTGCTGTGCTGACATAATTCTTGAACTCTCTTGAAGATATAAGTGATGCAGAACTTTTATCAGTCTGCCTATCCATGGACTTTATACTGTTATTTACCACTCAGTCATGTGATATTTTCTACATGAAGCTGGTAACAAGGGAAAACAACCCTAACAACCCTTGAAATCTGAGGCATCACTTTCTTCCAGGTATCAAAATCTGCTTTGACACCAGGGATTCAGCAACACATTTTTAAAATAATGAATTTAGGAATCAAGATAGTTATTAATGTAGCTTTTTTCATAACCAGATGGGCTATCTACTAACAGATATAATTTCAGATATGCTGTGAACTGTATTACTTATGTATCACTGTTCTGTGTCAAGTGCTGAATGTGAAGATGTGACTTCTGCTAGCAGAAAAGAGTTAGAATTCTCATCAGAGAAAGAAAAAATTTTCTGCCTTAAATGCTGCAAAATATTTTTTTATGTAGTGGTGAACATGTGTGGATTTATTTTGCATATTGTTTTTATTCCTTTTTTTTTGGCTGCTATTAGTGATATGTAATTAGTTTTTTGGCCAGGAGCCTGTGAAGACACCTGTAAGGAGCGCTTTCACTGACAGGGCAATTTATTTGAATGGCATACCTATTGAATGGTATTGTTCTCTTGGCAGAAACCAGGAGAGTTTATAATAAATTGTATTCTGGAGTGAGATCTATATTCAGTAAACTGAGCTTCTGCTTTGCCAGTTCAGTTCCCCTTTTATGTGTTCTGGCAAAGTGGGACATTGTGCTGCTCACACAGGAGTGCCCTTGGAGACAGCCACCAGCCGAGGCCTGAAGCTTAGCACACATTTGTTTATTTGTTTATTGCCACTAGACAACTTCACATTTAACAGCTAAAGATGAAGCATGACTCAGACACTCAGGTTTGGACAGGCATTTTCTCCAGTCTCACACCATGTTACTGGTTTAGTGGCTGTGGTGTTGGTGTCCCTGTGCCTCTCAGTTCACAGGGAACGGGTAAAGAGTTCTTTGATGATATAAGTGTTTTGCCTTTTTCCCAAGCCCCGTTGTGTGTAGGGCACACTTCCTCAAGGGCAACATAATCCAAAGGATAACTTTCTCCTTGGCAGGTTGTCTTGGTTTGGAAAGACAGGAGTCTGCTGAGGAAGGTAGGAGCCTCCCCTGAAATGGAGAATGTAAACCCTCCCCACCCCTCCGAATTGCTATAAATTTTAAATTAAGGGGCTCTCAGGCAAAAATATGGGAGCAGGAAATAGCAGTTCTTTATAGGGAAGAAAAATAAAAGGATGAAATAAACAATGTAGTACACTAAAACAACACTGACAGAGTCAGAACCCAACCTGACACCCTGTGGGGTGTTGGTAGCAGTCCAACTGGATATGTGGCTTTAGCCCTCCTGGAGTGTCAGGTGTGATTCTGTTGGAGCAGGATTCTGTAGAAAAGGTGTATTCTTCCTCCGAAGATCCAGTGGAAGAAGAAGCAGCTGCTGTTCCTCTGGGAAATCCAGTGGAGAACCCATGGTGTTTCAGAACCTCCAGATTATATCTGGGTAGCAATGCTTGGCTCCTCCCCCTGGGTGGAGCATCTCACAATGGGATGTTATAGTTCTTATCAGTCATGCAGTGACATTTAATAGTCTGTTATCAGCAGATGTCTGCTGTGGAGGGAGGAGTGATTGTGGTCACTCAAAGAGAGAGATAAAGCAAACTGCCCACTTGGCAAAAGACAACTGCCATACAGATGGTAATAGAATACATCTCGCCTTGCAATTTTCAACACAGGTAAAAATTAGTGCATTGTGAGCCACTGAGGTAACAGAGTGCCAGTTGTCTGTACCTTGTAATTGTTGCAACCTTTGTTATTTTCTTAGTTTTGCTGTTTTCACGGAAGCGGTCTGCTTTGTGTTTGGGTGCAAGGCTGGCAAGCAGATGTTATGCCACAAAGCCATTTGTGCTTTTTGTCACGTGGTTTGGCTTTTGAAGTGATTCACGCTACCACTGTGGTTTCAATTACTTTGAAAACAGTAACGTCTCTACTTGGAATTTACTGACTGCCTTTTGCAGTATAATCTTACGTTTTATTCCTTCGGCCCTTTTTTGTGCATCAGTTCAATTTATGTGGAAGAGAGCTCTGGGGAAGGAATTTTAACCCTCTATTTTTCTGTTGCAACCCTGTTCAGAACTGCAGGCATGCTCATGGAGAGTTGGACAGGGATAATGTGGAACCTTTGGACATGGCAGGTGAAATTACAAAGAGAAAACGTGAGGCTGTCGCATCCTGTGGCAGTGTTTGATCAGCCCTCATTTTGTAAGGTTGCACTGTGTGTTCTGCTGGCTCCAGCAGCAAGCAATCAGAGAAAGCTGTATTCCTGAAATGTGCAATTTCTTGTGCAGGAATTAGCAAGCACATTTGAAGTGCAGAGATTGTGTTGTCAAGTGGACAGAGCGCCTGACAGGAGTCTGAGAAGAATTGTCTTCCTTCAGCCTGTACATTGAGTCATTTGTGATGTTTGGCAAATTGCTTCAGCTGTTTCCCTCCACAGGAAATAGAGGACCCCCCTTAACAGTGAGATCTGTGAGATAGTATAATATATAGTGATTATAAAGATACAGTTCTTTGCCAAAGCCTAGATAATCATTGTTAGCAGCAGTATTATTTTTAATTTGTTTCCTTAACTGAACGGGGGTTTGACATAAGCAATTTGTGTTTCATTTGGGCAAAATGATCGTTGATGTAACGGTGCAGAGGTTTTGATGATTTTTTTACTTGTAAACAGAATTAATCTTTTAATGAGAGTAAAGATCTTTTTAATTTGAAGCCAATTGCCAGCAGAGGTCTGCAAATTGCTACTGTAAGGTTCAAGTAATTTGCATAAGGAAATACTGATGCATTTCAAGTATCTTTTACATTGTTACAGAAATACTTGGTGTTCCTTCTAACATAATATTTACACATTGTTTTGGAAGCATGTTAGCTGCTGCTGAAACGATCATGAAACTAAGAGACAGAAATCCATTTTTTTTGTGTTTGCATCACATCCTGGTACCAAATGAGCAGTGGTTACCATCCTCACCTCTTTCCTGGTCAGGGAAGATTTGGGATTCTCCTGTGAGGTGGTATGCCACATGTGCCAGTGGCTTTGCTGCTGCTGTGGTTTGTGTAGCAACTCCTGGATTTCAGGCTGGTGGTCTCTGACCTACAGCAAAACAAACAAGCATTGATTCTACTTAACTGAAATGCAGTTAAAAACTGTGATGAACAGGGCCTGTTAGTATGTCTGGATTGCTGGTTTGAGGGTTCTCCACAGAAACCCAGACATCCACTGTGGCAATGTGTGAAATACATTGTTCATCTTCTCTTCCTACCAATGCAGGACATGGCTTAAAAAACATAGGTTTGACCATAGGGTCTCCAGAGGAATAGACCACAATTAACTGTTTTGATGTCTGATCACACAGGACAGCGGCTGAATGTGCTGTGGCTGCTGCAGGAACTCACACTGTTAAGGCTCAGTGAATGCTGGTTTGTCCTAGATATGTCCTTCTTGCTGTCTGCCACATGCTCACTTAAAGGGCTTTAGAATATACCTGAATGGGGCATTCTGAAAGCCATTCCCCTGGATAGACCCCTGTGGCAAGAAAATCTCTTCAGCTTGAATTCTCTTTTTCTTTGCTGTCTTTTTCATTCAGTTTTCAATTAACTTATTTATATTCTCTGCCTCTGCTTGCTCTCCCAGGAGATGCCAGGCAATAACCTCCTTTGCTGTAGATATGGGGCTTTCTGAAAATGCACAGGTGAGGTAAATTGAGCAAGATGAGAGCTAATTTTAATTAATTCACAAATATTGCATTATACAATTACACATATTGTTTTAAGAGTGGAAGCATCTCATAATACCAAATCTTCAGATTATTAATATTCTCTCTACAGTGAATTCTAATTAGTTAGAATAGATTTGGCCAGTTCTACTCTCATGCTATCATAACATAGCAGGCCTGAAAAGGTCACAGCTAGTGGGGTCCAAAAACACTTACAGTTTCCTTCACATGAGTTCCTTAGGAATTCAGTCAAATTGATAAAAACAGAAATAATAAATGGAGAAAGTTGATGATGATATTATAGCTTTTATTTGCCATTGCTTTGGTGAGAGACTTTGGATTCCAAAAGTTTGTTCAATGTGAAGAGGTCTGCCTGGATTAGAAAACAAGATTTTTATCAAAATTTCTTTTACACCTTATTATCTAAGAGAGAACTCAATTTTGCTCAAAGGACCATAATAAGATGTAAAATAAATTTTGGTAAAAATCTTGAGTTCTCTCTGGCTGCTCTGCAGGCTGAAGCATCTGGGGTTTGCTGTAATCTGTGTTTTGTTGTCAGTATCCCTAGAGGACTCATTGCCAGCTAAAGAGAGACAAAAGATGATGCTCCCACCAGGACTGCACCTTTGCTTCCCTTTACTCTTTTGTGAAGTAAACCTGATGAAAAGACCAAGCACTGGTAGCTGAGGGTTTTCCCACAATCTGGGAATTAGCTGATCATGCAACAATTTGGTCTCTTCCTACTTCAGCCTGACACAAATGTGTCATCACACAGGAGAGAAGCTGGCATGTAAAATGCTTTCCCATAGCCAGTGCAGTTTTTTTTAAACCAGTGGTGCAAAATAAACTTAAAGGAACAGCCATGGTGATAAACATCTGTGAAATCAGGGGTCCCCTAGTGTTAAATCAGGCAGTTTTATATGACTATGAACCCTCAGTTTCTTTGCCAGTTTGTTCAGTTGCTTTCAGTCATCTGTTGTGAATGGTGTTTAAATTATTGGATTGCCTTGCAACCCTCTGTTTTGGTTAGGAACACACATCAGCTGCAACTGAAGGCATAGCTTGGGGCTACAGTATTGTGGTATGGAAAATCCTGGTTATTTCTAACCTTAGTCTAACCTTAGAAAAGTTTCATTGAATAAGGCTCTGTAGGCTGCTCTGTCTCTTTAACCTCCTGTTCCACCAGGTTCTATGTTTGCCAAGCCACAGGGCACAAGAGCTGGAGTTATTAAAAGTGCTGTTATAAAATGAGCTGCTGATTTATTAATTTTTTCCCAGGGTCCAAATGCGGTTGGATTACCTTGTCTTTTTTAAAGCAATGACACTAACCTCTGAGATAAACCCCATTTTATTTAATATGTAAAGTTGAAGTCTGTTTGGAAAATGAGATGTTTTGAGAATATTTGTATTTTAGAATTGGATACAGTGTAAGATGGAGTGTCTGAGGTACATCACAGGTGCCATTCCTGCCTGTTTTTTTTTGCCCTGAAACTGTATTTCTCAATGCTTAGCAGTTGAGAAGCTCTTCTTGACACAGAATGTGGCCTCACTGGAGTCACAGTAGCTCTGCTGTGCCTAAATCCACTATATACATTGTGTATTTTCCATCTGTGGGTCAAGCTGTGAGGAGCTGAGATCAGGAACACCTTAAGCGGTTCACAGGTGGTGAGACAAGAGCCTGCATCGTGGTGCAGGTGGCAAGTACTGGCAGCTGATCCAGCTCCTCCACCCTGTCCCCTCAGGTGAGCTCCCTTGTCCTGACCATGGTATTTCTCCCAGTAGCCCTGCTGAGAGCTGGTGACAAGTCACTGACCTCTCTGTGAACCTCACAGGCTCCATGTGCCAAGGTCTGAATTGCCACCCAGGTGCCAGTGAGGTCAGAGAGTCACAGGAGGATGCTGTGCAAAGCACCCTCTGCAAAATACATTGGTTTCCATCTCCCTCCTCCTGCCTGGCCCTGACACATGGAGGAGCTTGGCATCGGGGCAGAGTTTCTGTGTGAGTGTTGCAAGTGAGGCTGGACCCACCTGAATCTGTGATGCTGCTTATTGTGCTTGGGCTAAAATTGGTAGCAGAGGATTTTGATTCTCTCCTGTGTCTCATGCTCTGTGCAATCCTGCACCTGGCAGCTCTGGGCTTTTCCAGCTTCCCTCCTACTCTGTGTCTCCCTGTAAAGGCATTTAAACCAGATTTAGCTTCTTGATTTGTTGCCTCATGCATGCAGAAAAAGACAGACACTGTCTGTAAAATTTGTGTTAGTCTTCTTTTCTCTGCTTCTTCTACTTTTCATGCAAAAATAGTGTCTTAGCTCAGTGTTATAGGGTCATGTTAATGAAGATAGCCGGTAGCCTGAATAAACGCTAAGTGGGTAGATTTTGATGTGTTAATGTGTGAATTGATATCAGGACAGAAAAACTCTGCAGAAAAGACCCAGGTCTTCATTGCATTTGCTTGTTATGGGGAGAGAGGTTTTGTGCATAACACATGCTGTCATCTTGAGCAGATTTATACAGATAAACATTCTGATCATGTGTACAGTCAGTGTACTGTAAGCATATCTGTCAAAGTGCAAGTTTAAAAGTCAATTACCAAAATCTCCTGGTTTAAAACACACTGTAGGCAGGTCAGTGGGCTGAAAAATGTGATTTTACAATTCAGAAGACGAATATTTTGCTTGGGAGGGGATTGTATTTAAGGAAAACTATTGTATTCCTTATCACCCTCGGCTCTGTATATGATGTATCTTGTAACCTCTGTCTGTCTATTCTATTGTGTTGTAAGGGTAGAGCTTTCTCAGGGTGTTTTGTACACAGGTAGACCTTGAAGTTCTTACTAGACTGTGTCCTTGGTCTATTAGGTCAGTGCTCTATGTAATGAACCTAATTTTGGAGCTTGCAAAAATGTGAAATATACTGAAATACCTCTGTCTTTTTCTTTTTCAGGATATAAAGTTTTGAACAGTGCCTCCCCAAGAAGTGTGATGAGAAATGGCTTTAGGAAACAATACCCAGAGAAGTTATTCCATCATCCCCTGCTTCATCTTTGTTGAGGTGAGTGCAGCATTCAGCTGCTGGGCCACCACCGAAGGCAGCCCTTCCCTGCAGGAATCAAGTAATTTGTTAGCAATTTTATTTGTAGCAGAGGATGCTGTCTTAGTTGATCACATAGATGTCCATGTTCATACTTGGTGCCATCAGACCCCCCTGAAAAAGTCCTGCATGAGTTACCCAGATCTCAGGCACAAGCATGCAAGAACAGGCAGAGACAGGGTGTATCCAAGACTTCTCTGTCTGGTTTTCTGGCTAGTCCTCTGGTGGGCAGTAGCTGCAGGTGATTGCCCATCCTCCTCAGACCTCTCTCCATCTTGGTGCTGCACAGGGACTAAAACTCATTCAAGGAAATTTCTGATCTCACAGTCTGATGGTTCATGGGCTTGGAAAGCAACACACAGCTCTGATTTCAGTTCAGGTGGAACATAAAATGTAGATGAGGCATGCCTGACCTTTAAGTGTGATGAAGAAGCTTGGCTGGCACAAAGGGCTGAGAATTGTCCAGCAGTGAATCTGCAGTTCATGCTCCATGTCTTTGTTAAAAGCAGTTGGTGTGGTGGGATTTTTATTTATTAATTTAATATTTTATTATTTTAATCCATACAGATGGTAGTTTGTGGTTCTTATTTTACTTAGCCTAATACCGATAGACTGGGCAACATTCATTATTCAAATCCATGATTGTTCAGCTGGTGCTTATAAGGCAGTTTGCCTGGCAAGGAAGGTGACTCTGTGTTTCCAGTGAGGATTAAAGCTTCCATCAGATTTAGATGGCAAAAAGGAGAAAACTGCCTGTGAATAACCACCTTCAGAACCACCTGTCTGATGTAGCTGGGATGGAATGGTCACCCTTTGGCCCAAGTTCTGAGGTCCCTTGAGCCCTTCCATAAGAGAGGTGCCCAGAACTGTCAAAGGATTAATTGTTGTTCTGATGGAGACAATGGGCCACTGCTTTATTCTAATAGCTAGAGAAAGAAAGGGTAAAAATGAGTGAAAAGCAGAAATGAGGTCAGAAGAACACCCTATAAAAACAATCAGGAATGGGATGTCTCAAATTTATTGCTTAAACAAGCAGCTCTGAAGACTTTTAGTCCTCTAAAGAATTGAATGATGGGCCTGGTTGGCAGCTTGTGACAGTGACATAAATTGTTCCTCCTGTAGATAAGACTGTCATGAGGATTTTTTTGCTCCATAAATGTACATTGCTTGTCCTTTCACATAGTTGATTTGCTGATTAAAACACAACATTAAATTAAAAATCAGTCAAAACCAGAGAGGTAGTGTCTGAAACTATGTTCTCTCTGCTGCATTCTTCCCCTCTTTGTCCACGGTACAGATTTTTAATGCAGCACTACTGGGACTACAAATTCATAGGCTTGTGTCAAGCACTGTAGCATTAAACAACAGGAAATCTAATTTCCTGCTGGGAGTGCAGAGATGATTGATAGTAGCCATTCCATCTGAAAAGTCCCTGTAAATCTTAAGGCACACTGGAGATGTTCTTTTCCCACTGCTGT
The DNA here is from genome assembly GCF_028551555.1 of Melozone crissalis. Lineage (NCBI taxonomy): Eukaryota > Metazoa > Chordata > Aves > Passeriformes > Passerellidae > Melozone > Melozone crissalis. The sequence goes on along the minus strand of NW_026535783.1, from coordinate 10,783,931 downwards.
GCTTTTGAGACTAAAGTAAAGTGGGGTTTTTTTTTTTCCTTTTTTCCAGAGGAGGTGCCCCAGACACCAAGCCCTGTGCTGGATTACCTGGGTTGGGACAGACCCTATTTTTGTTGCTTTGAAGCAACCATGAGAATTGATTAGCAGTGTGACACCTTGCTGTTGCTGTGAAAAGCAGGACAGCTAAAAATAATGTTGCCTGCTTTCCTGACAATGTTTTTCTGTGGGAGAAACATCCAGCAGCAGCCATGCTAGCTGAACATAATAGGAAAAGAAATTTTACTGAATTTTTTTTATTTTTCAGTAAAAAATTATCATAGGCCTGTTCCCCAGAATGTGCTATCTCCTCCACTGTAGTCTTGTCCTCTGATTAAGAGTTTTGAGTCATTTGCTCTTAAGAAAATAGTTCTGAGCCTTGATTGTCATGTCAGATGCCCTGCCAGTAGCTATTTGGTAACTGCCTGCTCTGCAGTGTGCCTTCATGAAATTGTCGTGGCAGAGGTAGAAATGAGGTGACACAAGGAGTTTGGGCGCTTTAAATACCATCATGCTTCAGTCTGTACAAATATGACACAGCTTCAGCCGCTATTCTAATTTCCATTTAATTTTCCTCCCACTGAACTAACTTGTAGCAGTTAGTTATTATGGAACCTGACCTGAAGATGAATGGCTCATTATAAAAACTTAAACCCTGTGCCTGACTCTACAAATTCCTTTTTATGTTCAAAATATGAAAGTTTTAATAATAAGGAAATAACATGTGATGTGTAATCTGAAATGACAGAAATGTTTAATCAACATTTTCATTCCCTAATTGGAAATACAATGTCACGTTATGAGTGGATTTAAAGGCTAAACAGGGAATCATTAAACTAATTTTGATCCACTTATCAAATCTGAGTCCCATTCCCAAATAATGCAGGCAGCTTTCTGGATGATTCTTTATTATATTATAAGAGGTGTCATTACAGTCTGACATTTGCCACCAAACGTCTGTGAAGATTTGGTGCAGTACATTTTGTTAAACATGTAAACAATTAACTAGGATGTGCAGGAGACTGAGGTTCTCCTTTTCCCTACCCTCCTTTGCAGACAGCATCCTGAAAGAGGCCTTCAGGAGGTTCGGTTTGCATTAGACAGAGGTTAAATAGTAGTGCAAACATCTCCCTCTCCACAGGTCCCAGAGCCCTCTGGAGTCAGGGATGGAGCCAGAGATGCTTTTGATATGCCCTGGGTTTGTCCCAACAAATGCCAGTGGTGCACAGCAGCCTGTGTGAGGGTTTGTTGCTGGCCATGTTTTGTGGATAAAAGAAGAAAACCTCACAACTTTGTAAAAGTTGTAAAGCTTGGTATGTTTATTACAGCACTGGACGCACGCAGAGATTGCTCTCCTCAAAAAAAGGCATGCGTGCCTCTGAGAACTTCAGGTCTCTTTTTATCTCTCTCTCAAATACATATGCATACAGTTTCACAATAGGTTCATACATATTCATTCTTATGGACTCTATGTGACATTTATCGCCAGTTCCTCTTTATCAAAAAAATTCCTGGGTCAGGGCAGCCTGCCCTTGAATCGTTTCTGGGTTTTTTTCTCTGTCTCCCTCTGTCTCCTCAGTATCTCTGTCCTGCAGTTTTCCCTTCAGCTTTGGCCTTACAGACTTTTCACCCTTCCTAGACATTTCACCTAATTCAAAATGGATTTTTACTCTGGGGGGATTTTTCACTCTGTCTCAGCCAGGACTGGTCACTGGAGTGGTCTCATGGATGGCAGGCAAGCATGAGAGAAAGCAGGAGAGGCAGCGTCTGGGATGACAGGAGGAAAATTATCCCATTCTTCCTTTCCCATTTATGGTGGCCAAAGCTCTTTGTGGGGCATCTCCTCCCTCCTTCACCTCCTGGGACAGAGCAGTGTCAAAAGCACCTGTACCAACATTTCAGCACAGCTGTGCCATTGTTTTGCTACCCTATTTTACCAGGTTTGATCCAGGGAGTGCTGCATTCCATCATTCCATGGAAGGATGTGTTCTGGTTGAAGGTGGGGAGAGGTACAATCATACCTGGCAGGTGCATTTTTTACATGAAAGTACAGCCAGATTTCTGAAGGTGAGGAATAAATTGTCAGAATGACTAAACTTCCTGATGTCCGGGCAGTGCCTGGGGCAGAAGTGGGAGAAGTGCAATGCCAGTCAAATCCCAGTCCTCCTCCAGTGGGACTGGTGAGCTGCTCTGAGGCCTTCATCCAGCAGTGTTTTCCGTGCTGTGTGCTCTTGCCCTCTCTTTGTTCATCTCATTTTGGCAATCAGGTTTCTAGGAGAAAACTCAGGCTAGGGAGCTGTAGGAGAGGGTCCAGTGTGGCTTTGAATTTGGCAGGTCTAAGAGTTGTCCTGGCTTCTGCAGCCTGTTTGAAGCTCATCATTAGTGACAGGAAGCGCAAGGGGATGTGATAATTGCGTTTAGCAAATAGATGTTGGGAGGGAAGTTCTATACTGTGAGTAAACACCATCCCCACAACTACACATGACTTCAGGGGGAAGGCATGAGAGCAACTCCAGAGCCATTGTGTGTGTTTGAATGGTGGTTATTGAAGAAGCAATGTCCTTTTCTTTCTGCAAAGAAAACCCTCTTCTCAACGAGAGTAAGGACTGTAATGGCTCTCTAGGCAACAAAAGGAGAAATTTGGTCTGGGATTTCTGCTGATGAGGCATTTTCTACTTCATTTTTCCTCCTCCTCACACTGCAGGCCCTGGCCTGAGCGCTTGAGCGGTTTCAGGGAGTTATATAAGGATTTATTTTCAAGTGCAGTTACTCCTGAAGTAGTTGGGCACATCTGAGGTGTTTGTTTGCCCATGAAAACACTAAAATTTTCTGGAACCAGATTTAATTAAATTGTCTTAAATTGATCAAAGAGTTACTAAAAGGCTTTGACATATGACTGATGTATATTCTTCATTGTGATTCATTGTGGATTATTGTAATGCTGACTTTGACAAGGTAATAGGGGCAGACTCAAAAATGTAACACCATTATAACTTAAAACATTGGGCATCTTTAAATTCTGTAATCTGAAGATCCCACTTTTTCACACTTAATCCATTATTCTGCCTGCAGGAAAGCTTTTGCAGGCAGAGTGGGAACTGTTTCTTCTTGACAGCCCAATATATAGGACATTGCAAAAGGCTGAGGATTTCACACAGAAAATATCTTCTCCCCTTACCCCAAATGAATAAAATAAAATATCTGAAAAATAAAAAGTTCCAGTCTTACATTTATTTTGGTACAAACTTGGATTTGAACTGTAAGTATGCTGTAACCTCACAGGATTTCTGTTTCTTCAGTGAAGTACATTTTCCTTTACTTTTGGCTATTTTATGTTTGGGCAGATTGGATCATCTTCAAATATCAGCTCAAATGAAATTTTAAGAAAAAAAAGTTTCAACTTACAGAGGCACTGAAGGAAAGCATTCTTCTTCCTTGCCCACATACATTTTCGTGTCAGTGCTTCGTGTAGTCAAGCTGACAGCTGAACTACCGAGTAGCAGGAGAATTTCTGCAATAGTGAAATCATTTGTGTAAGTGAGACAAGTGCCTCTTGAACTTCTGTTTGTCATCAGCATCACACCAGGGCTTGGGGAGCTGTGAAAAAATCAGTGGATTAAGAACATTTGTGACATATGTGGCACTTGTTTTATTATAATTTCTTGGTTAGGTGTTCTGAAAATTAAAAAGTTTTTGTGCATTTAGGTGTACTGGCTGGTGCCCTCTAATTTTTAGCAGTGTTTGAGGAGTGTAAAATGACCTCTTACATTTGCTGTAGTCCTCAAAGTTAAATTTGTAAGACATTGAATATATTGGAAGTGACTTTTTATTTGCTTATTTTTAAAAAAGAGTAATTTCTCTCATAAAAGCTTTCTGGTTGTTTAGGCCTTTAGTGATATTAAAATTACACAAAGGACATAGAGATATTAGATTGCAGCTTTGGATATTTAAAATACAGTGTTTTTGTCAAGATAATGTCCAGTTTTCCTAGAGAGTGCAAAACAAATCCCATCAGAATGTGACATAACCTTTAACTGGAAAAGCATCCCAAGGTGAACTAGCTTGGAAAGAGCTGCAGCCCTCAGTGGCTCTGTTCCTTCCTTCTCCATCCATGCCGTGCCTGGATGTGCTGTGCTGCCCCACTGGGATGCTGTGAGGACAAAGTGCCCCGGGGATGTGCTGGTGTTGTACAAACTGCCTGTCACTGAATGCCCACTTAGGCTGTGGGAATCCGTGCTGACAGAGGCGGTGCAAAGGGTGATGCTTCTGCATAAATCCCTGTGCTTCAGACACTTCTGAAGATTCATCGTTTCTGATTTTATTCACTCAGCATGTATGTCCATCTCTCTCTTTCTAAAAATCTCTTTATGTTCCCCATTTGCTACTCATTCCTCAGCATTCTTTGTCCTCCACACACCTCCTTTGTTCCAGGGGACTGGATAACTCCATATTGTAAAATTGGCTTAATCTCAGTGAATAGGTGTCTCTTGAACATTGGATTAGTTTTGTTGAATTGCTAAGCAGCTTTCATATTATCTGACTATAAAAAAATCCTTCAAAGTGCTTCACAATTAGGCAGAGAGCACAAATGACTCCTGGCCAAAATAGGCACTGTGAAATAAATCTGATTATTATTTGATTCTCCTTAGCTTCTTGAGGACCTATTAAAATTAACATTAAGGGGTTACCATGAGAGTTTAGGTGCTTTACTGAATTTTTCTTTAAAACATAAATGAAAGAAGGCTTGTATCCCTGCTTGCAGACACATGAAGCCTTTTTTTATCCTTCCCTTTATTCTGACAACTTCTCATTACAAATAATCTGTTTGACAACCTGAATAACATCTTTGGGTTTCCACCAATGAATCTGGTAGAGTTTTCCAGTAACAGATTAATGTTACAAAAAGTTTTGTCTTTATGAGTAATAAAGAAATGCATTTGGAAGTAGAGAAAAATGCTGTGAATGGTGTCTTGAAGCTAGCCAACACTTTTGAGAGGTACTGTAATTTATAATATGTTACTCTGTTTAATCAGGTTCTAAGAGAACCTGACTAAGAGAAGCAATTGTACAGGTTTTTAAAAATACTTAGCAGTTAGAGAGGTTGGATTTGCTCTGGTTCTGAAGTACAAATGCATTTTTCCCATTTGTTAGTTAAAACAAACTCCATGGTTTTTTGCTAGAAAAAGTACTGATCAGAAGGTTTATGTAAGTCTTTGAGAAAAGAGGTTATGAACCAGGCACTGTTCATGCAGGTGTTCTCTGTGTGCAGAAGCCTGCAAGCCATATCTGAGGCTTTCTAAGTTGGAAGGTGTTTCCAGTAATACTGAGCTGCTTTAACTAGGCTTAAAATAGCAATGTGAAAATACACAGGACACAATATGTAACTGCCCTTTTTTCCCCTCCTTTCTTTTCAAAAGTATATTTAGGTTTTACTTTCATGGATATTGCTGTAAAGCCCTTAATGCATTAACTTTTCTTTGTTTGCCTACTTCAAAAACCTAAGGGATTCTCATGTTTTCTTTCCCAAGCACACAACATAGAACTAATTATTTGCTCAGATACATGCAAATTTGGAGACCAAGAAAGGTGCAGTGCAATATCAAATTATTGACTGCTCTGTTATACAGCTGCACCATTTCCTCTGGTCCGTATCTGTGAATAAACTTTTTTGTTGTTGTTTTGGTCTGTAGGAATATCCCTGCACTTGCTTATCATGATAATTTGCATGAGGTCCAAAAGGAGTGGAAAGGAATCAACAGGGACTCACAAATGCAGTCTAAGTAACCATAAGTACAACAGTCAAGCCTTTCCAGAACTGATCAGTGGGAAAGACATGAAAAATGCAGGAGCAAAAGAAGATGCTTAAAGCATATTTTGAAATATCAAACCCATCCCAACTTTTTGACAGTGGCTTTGACATCAGGAGAATTTTTTAAAGTGGAATAGGTCTTTTCAAGCATCATACCCAGTTTCATCAGGACCTGATTTCTGGTTCCAGACCAGCCACTTCAGACATTGAAAAGCAGGAGTTTGTTTCAGCAGTATTTCAAGGGTGAAATCCTTAACATCAGCCTTATGACTAATAGGTTTGTTTCAGTGATTTAGCTTTGAAAAAATATTGGCATTTTTTGCTCTCTAGACATTCCAACTGAGTTTTAATACCAGCTTTAGGAATTGGTCTGCCAAGCCTTGTGCATGCTATACAAACCTAAGGTATTGCATCAACCCAGAACTTCTCCAAGCTTCTGGCAACATTTGGGTGCCTTTCTGTGGGTAGCAAAGAGCTTCTGAATTGTGAGATCTTCTCCCTCTAAAGCACAACTGGATAATCCAGTTGCCAGTACCTGAGTGACATGAAATAAATAAATCTATTATGAATGCAGCAGAATGTGGCAACAACAAAAAAATCTTTCTGGAGAAATGATACTTTATGTTTCTATATTTCTAACTTGCTTGCCCAGTGCACCTCAGGTTTCATGATCTATTTTGTAATTCCTGGGGCATTCTGAAGGGGCACCTGGTGCTTCTTCTCAGCCCATTCCCACATCCCAGCATTTTTGCAATAAACAATTCCTCTCTGATGTGTTTCTTTCACTGGTGTATTTCACCAGGAATTTCTGTGAGATGGTGGATATAGAGCCAAGCAGTTTGCAGACCCCGTTCCTGAAGTAAGAGCAAATGCTTTTTACACAGGTGGGCTTGCACACATCATTTTGTCACAACTGTGGCTACTGCTCAGTGGAGCTATTGAAGAGACTGAATGAAAATGGATCAATATGGACGTGTTTGCAGGAAATTAGTGAGACAGTAGAAATGATGCTTTGAGAGTTGTTGCACAGGATGCTAAATGGGCACTCAGGTCTCAACACACATGAAATTATTACTCATGATGGTGTGTGCTTACAACAATGGTGACAGACTGACCCTCAGTTGCAGAGTTCATGAGCCTTCATGGATTATCTTTCACCTTGATGCCATGCCTAAAATAATATTTCTGATTCAGAAGTTCGGACTAGGGTCAGATTTAGGATATCTGTATAAATTCACAATGAAAAATTGTGCTAGGTCTTCCTAAAACACTTCAGTTTTAAGTTAAAGAATCAGGAGTTAAGATGTGCCTTTGTCTTGAAACAGAGTGATTTAATGGTCAAGATTTCTGCTGCAGATAGACTTTTAGAAATGGTTGATATGTGCATGGTTGATCAATATTTTACTGAGAACAAAGTTGATTTTTAAAGAGTTGTTTCACAGTTCAGGAAACCAAATGAGGGCTCTCAATGGTGTGTAACTCTTACTTTTGAGTGGCATGTTTGCAGCAACACTGAGAATAAGATCTGCTTCACACTGCACATCCTGAGAGTGCCAAGGGTGGCTGTGGTCTCTGCCAGCAGAGATTCTGCTTGTTTGCAGAGGGTCAGTGCAAAGAGCCTAAAAGATTAAAACATACTCCAAAACCTGCTGTGCACTTCTTTCTCTTATCTGTTCCTTTATGACCTAAACACAAGAGCAGATGAATGGAAGAAACCGTGTAACAGGATGGGTTTAAAATGCATTTGAATAATTTGTTAACCTTTTGCAGTTCTAGGGCATTATTAACTTTTTATGATTCTAGAGTAATTATTGATGAGGCCTATGAAAAATATGCTGCAATAAGATTAAAGCAATTGGAAATAATGATGCAGTTATTGCTGGGGTTGCTGTCAGTTTTCTCATGAGTTCAGTATAGTTAATCCTGTGACTTAAAGGATAGCTACACCTGGTATTATAATGGTCAAATTTTTCCTGTGTTTCCTTCTGCGCCCTATTCAATGCTGCATGTCTATCCCCAGAATCAATTGTTCATTGAGACTTTGGACTTTAGACTTTGCATACCTGGCAGGAGCTCTAATAATAATGCTAATCCTGTATCAATACCTGTTACATACTTCACTAAAGCACAGAAATTCAGTGTGTGATTATTATGTGCAGATGTACATTATTATTGAATTAATATCACCTTTATTTAGTTTACACCATATATAACAAGCTGCTTGGTTTCTCAAAACTTTTTGTGAGTTGTGCATGCTTCATGGAGAGAATAAGGTTAGAACTTTAAAATAGTTTGTGTTTCTTTTTCGCAGTGGAACTATTGATTGAGTTTCCATTTGATTTACTGTAGTCTCAACACTGCATTTTTTGTAAAATTACAGCAAAAATATCTGTAAATGTACTGCATAAATGCAGTCTAGTTTCTTATTCGAGCCTGACCAATGTAAGATTCCAGTTATAATGAAGTGAATTTACTTTTCAAATAGATTGCATATCAGATTGTACTTTTATGAATTTTAGTTGTGCTAATATTTGACTTGTAGCTAGCCAGGTCAGTAGTCATCAGGGATCTTTATGATCTTATTTAAATCAGCCAAAGCAAAAATCAGTTCAGCTCTTTTACAGTGATGGGGAGCATACTGAAACTCTCAAACTAATCAAATTGTGCGAATAGAGGTGGTTTATACATGGTATAAATGTGTTGTCATGTGAATAAATACCAGCATTTGTTTAACATGCTGAATTTCAGGTTTTTTCATTCTTATTGAAAATATATTTCTGTAGAAGGAGTAAAGCAGTTTGAGACTTGCAAAAAACTCAGACTAGCTGTGTTTGGACAAGAAAGGCAGCCAGGGTCAACCAAGTGAATAATAAACCCAAGGCTTTACTCCTTTGAGTTAAAAAGAAATGTCATAGACTTATAGAATTATTTAGGTGGGAATGGTTCTCTGTGGGTGTCTGGGCATGATACAGCTCAGAAAAGCAACAGCTGAGTGAAGTTCCTTTGGGCCTTGTCCAGATGAGTTTTCTGATTTTCTTACAGGTAGCCTGGTAAGTTTTTGAGTATCCTCATAGGAAAACACTTGTCCTAATATTCTTTCTAATAAACTGGTGCAACCTGGTGTGAAAGAAAAGGAATCTAGGGCTGATGACAGAAAAAGGGAGCATGCAACCAAAAAAGAGAATGGGTAGCAGAAAGCAATAAAGAAATTAATCAAGTAAAAAAATCTTCCTTTTTTGACTTTTAGAGCTGTGTACAATTGGAATCCCATTTTGCCTGCCCAGTCCGGTTTTCTTGCAGGAACTTCACCTCAGTACTGGCATGCCCAGTACGAAAATCCAGTTGATTACCAGTAGTCAGCACATAGATTTCCTTGTCCACATTCAATATTTTAGAAATCAACATGCTGGAGAAACATTCCTGTTCAGGCCTTGACCCCTCACTCTGTTTTGTGAACCCACTGAGCTGCACACACACAGCTTTTATAGGGAGCTGAAGAGTGGACAGTATGGGAAAGAGGGCAGTGGAAATCCCTTCAGGCTGCAGTATCAGGGTAATATCAGCTCCCTATAAAAGCCATGTGTGACTCCTGCTGCCAGGCCCTGGCTTAGCAACACTTGGTTTGGTAAGAAGGAATTAAACTGCCCTTAGTGTTTGTGGAGACTTGTTAAATGAGCATCTAGAGGATGGTCAGTAATGTTAAATCTGGGTTCAGACATGACTACTCTTGAATTATATCCAAACCTTGTAATGAAAAATAGCCATAGCAAATAGCTTTGAAAATTTCCCTTTGTTTTGACAGGGCTAACATTGAAAAGAGAATGGTATCTTCAAGTGAACGGGGAAAAAGTGAGCACTAGAACTTGGATTTCGTGAAAGTTTTCAAACCACAGATCTTCTTCCTTACCTTGCATTCAAAATTGCAAAGCAAAATGATTACAAGTTCCGAAAAATGAAGCAGTCATTATTAATTTTTTTATATGACTGCTTGCCGGTGATAAAGAATTGTACTAAAGGACTCAGAAATTTTTGCACTAAAGTACTCAGGCACAACATGACTTGCATGCAGCAGAGGAGATTCAAAGTAGTAATTGTTTTTTTTAAAAGCTTCCTGTTCAGCTGGGAAAATGTTAAAGGCAAATAAAATGGATTCCATAATACGTTATACATATTAATAAGACTGTGAAGTAAAATGTCTTTGACTGTTTTCTGTTTTATTTAAAACATTGTCTCTATTTGACTTTTATGGTTGGTCTAAGAGTCCTGCAATCTTGGTATCAACAGATAGGTTTTTTGGCAGTAAGTGCTGCATTTATCAATGTCTAATGACTGTGAACCTGCACTACTCTATTAAATAGCAGGGATCTGGAAGCACGTACAAGTATTATGAATTTTAATAAATGCTGCTCTGTGAATGTCAAAGATTCAGAGCCTCACCAGCTCCAAGGTTGTCAGCTCAGATGGAAAGCTTTTATACCTGGTAGAATAAGGCAGCAGGACAAGCAACTGAGGACAGGATAAGGTCAGTGTTGTTAGAGTAAGGCTGGATTTGATTTTCTCTCTCCTACTCATGAATTCTGCAGTGCCTTGGCTTTCACTGGACACAGCAGTTCATCACATAGGTATTGGAGCACAAAATAACTAAATACAAACACATGAGGAATTTCCATCAGAAAATTCTGGAGTTTAATTTTTTAGCATAAATTTTGATATATTATACTTACTGAAACTCCAGTAGTAGATCCCATGTTGCCCAATTAGTTCACTTAGGAAAGAACTGACTATGCTGGATTTTTAAGATTCATTGTTGTGTGTTAATACAAACCCCAACAACATACTACATCTGTGCCTGCAAGGAATTGCTACCTTTAAGGCTTCTGCAAGGTGTTGCAGACTAAAAGGAAAGTGAGGGAGCTTCACTTCTGGTTTGTACAGAAAGACTTTTGCTTCTAGGAGAGGCCCCATGTGCTATTCTGAGAGCTTCATTACTTGATGTTAGCAGGGAGAGCAAACTGGGCAGGCAGAGTTGCAGGTTCTCTGCCTTGAGATTTAAGCCACATCAGCTGCTTGGAGATACCATCAGAAAAGCACATGGCATTTCAGAAGAAAAAAGTAGCCTGGAAACTTTGGAGTTGAAAGATATCTCCCAGTATTTTTTTTTTTTTTTGCCTCTAAATTAAATTTGGGTTCCAGCATGTTTCATTCCAATAGGATTTAGGATGGAATGGAGAGCAGCATCAGCAAGCAGAAATCCCAAAGCTCTGCAACACCAGCGGTGCAAAATCACTGCAGAGTTTCAGCATTTGGGCACTGTAAGGGAGGGGCAGGAGAGCAGGGAGCCCCTGTGACTCTGTCTGTGCACTGAGGGTTGTGGTACCTGCCACACCTGCAACACAGGGGTCCTGCCCTGCATTCCCTGGGGGCTTTTCCACTTGTCTGCTGTCCTGACATGAAAATCAAAAATGCAGCAAGGCTGTTTCAGTGTCTGTGCTGACCATTTTCTCATCACCTTCTCTGCACCTCTCTCAGTGCAATTACACTGATTTGTTTGTGTGCCAGTGCCACTGGAGATCCCTCTGTCTACAGACATCAAAGTGCTTCACAGCTGTTAAGAGAATACTGAGCTGATCTAAGGAAGACAAAAGAGCTGCGCTGTCCCCAGCCCAAGCAACCCTCGCACCCAGAAGAGTGACATCCCTCACCAAAAGAAAGCCAGGCAGTTGTGAGCCCTGTCCTGGCAGCTGGGCTCTGAACATCTGCCATAACCAGGAGACAGCTAGAGAAGGATCTAAAACAGGATTGTTGTATCATTGTCTCTGCCGTGGTGTTGCTACAACCTCTGGTCAGAGGGAGTGTCAGTCTGCTTACTAGTTTGTTACAGATTTTTTTTCCCAAGGTTTGGAGTTTTTTGTTGTTTGGGGTTTTTTTTTAAATAGGAAAAAACCCTTGCAAATTGCTGATACACATAATTCCAATGTCAGGGAGTTTTACAGCTTTCTTATGACATCTGTAATTTTGTTTATGTCAACAAATATCTTCAGTAGTTGACATAAAAAGTAAAAGTAAAAAATACAGCACCTAGCACTTGAAAATCTGCAGGTTTTCCCTGTTTGGCAGACACAGCCAATGACACAGCAGAATCTCCACTCTCCTCTGAGACTTTCTTGGTGTTCTGGGAACCCTTATGGGTTGTCAGGGGAGTCCTGGACAATCTTGGAGGAACATCAGTGTGCCAGTGAGGACAGCTGGATGAGCCCATGTCTGCTAGCAGCATCCTCTAGTCAGCTCTGCCAGCTGCTCCTGACCCAAGGGGACTCTGAGCTTGGAGATCTTGAGTCCAGAACAAGGAGGGTCGAGTGAGACACTGGCACAGGTTTCCCAGATCTGCTGCAGTTTGCAAACCCTGAACCTGCATCAGTAGAACAGATGGAGTCTCTGTTTACCTGGGTTGGAAAGTGGAAACTCCAGTGATGATGAAGGTTATAAGATGGTGGATTTTGGCCTTTGGGGGACAGGCTCCTGTTCCACATGCAGATCTGAAGTGGTTCAGTGCCAAGGCAGCTCCCTGGATGAGAGCCCTGCATAGGGAAGTACCTGAACCAGCTGAACCTGAACCACGTGGCAAGAGAAAACAGTGAGTAGTGGTGTTGAGAAATTCTCTACCTGCAGAGAGTGAAGGCCCCCATGAGGGCTTTCCTTGATACTGCTGGTGAGGAGGAGGAGGAGGAGGAGGAGGAGGAGGAGGAGGGTCTGAAGAGGACTGGGTGGATCTGATGAGTCACCAATTGAGATCACAGATCACAGAATAGCCTCAATTAGAAGGGACCCAGAAGGATCACCAAGGATTGCCAGGTTGTAAGTGAATGACCCATACGTGTGTTTGTCCAGCTGATGTCAGCAGCAGGGTTTGGCTTCTGTGTCCATGGGACCCTATTTGAGGATCTGGACTGCTTAGAAGTCAATCAGCCTGACCAAATGGAACAAAAGCAGCTTTGCCAGCAGCCTGGCCAACCTGGAGAGGAGAGCTTAAATTAAGAGTGATGGGAGTGGAAATGGTGACTAAGAATCATGTGAGGAAGTGAAGGAAAAGGTTGGCAGGACCAGTAAAGGACGAGGACTAAGCAAAGGACCCAGCATGGTGTGAACAGAAGGAGCACTAATCAAGAGAACAATGAAATGGAGTCCCACCAAGCATAAACACATAAGGAAAGAAGCACCTGAGAAAGTTTTCAATTCACTTTTGGGAAATCAGCCCAATCAGACACTTCTCCGGCACACCACATTTAATGTCTTAATAATGATTCCTTCACCATGAGACAACCAGATTGCAGATTGCACAAACACACACTCGGGATCCAGGATTATGAGTCTCAGTCAGCAAGTAAAATTTGTTTCATACTGAGCACCAACCTGAACCACTGATCCCAGTTACCATGCTCTCAGTTCTGCAGAAAAGGACAGATTTTTCAAGCAGTGGGAGGAATCTCTGCCTTGTTGATGTTAATGGGAGCCACCTGTCACAGCCTATTCTAGCAAAAAGGGCTCACAATGTACATTGAGATTCATAGCTGGCATGTCAGGCAGGTTACCATTAACAGGTTTTCTTTGTCCAGTTTAATGGTAGGTGTTGCTTGCCTATCAATTGGCAGCTTATTTATTGGATTCAGTGCTTCATCTTCAGCTTGCATGGCTGCGTAGTGTGGGCATTTCTCCAACACCCTCATAAGTGACTTGGACACAAGACTGAAAGGGACACTAAGCAAGATCACAGATGATACAAAACTGGGAGAGGCTGTTGACTCCCTCAAGAGCAGGGAGGCCCTGCAGGGAGACCCTCAGCTAATTATGGAATGGGGCATTCAACAAAGGAAAATGCTGGGTGCACTTGGCATGGGGCAACCCTGGATGTATGGATGGACTGGGGAATGAAAAGGAACCTGGGGCTTCTAGTTGATGACAAGTTGAGCCAGCAGTGTCCTGGCAGCCAGGAGGGACATTCCTGTCTTGGGGACACCAGGCCCAGCATGGCCAGCCAGGCGAGGAAGGGGATTGTCCTGCTCTGATGCCCACTGGGATGGCACTGCCTCTATTCTGGGGCAGATTGGGGCACTACAGGTAAGAATGACATTAAAACTATTAGAGAGTGTCCAAAGGAGGGATAGTGAGGTTGGTGAAGCACCAGGACGTGAAGCTGTATGAGGAGCGGCTGAGGCCTCTTTGTCTGTTCAGCCTGGGGAAGAGGAGACTGAAGGGAAACCTCATTGCAGTCTGCAACTTCCTCGTGAGGGGAAGAGGAGGGGCAAACACTGATTTCTGCTCTGTTGTGTCCAGTGACCTGAGGGAATGACCAGAAGTTGTGTCAGGGAGAGTTTAGGTCAGATATTAGGAAGAGATTTTTCTCCCTGAGAGTGTCTGGGCACTGGAACAGAGTCCCCAGGGCAGTGGTCACAGCCCCAGCCTGACAGAGCTCAAGGAGCCTTTGGGCAATGCTGTGAGGCAGAGGATGTGATTCCTGGGGATGGTTCTGTGCAGGACCAGGAGGTGGACTCGACGATCCTTGTGGATCCCTTCAACTGAGTTTATTCTGTGATCACTCAAGACCAGAGCTGCACTCAACCTTTGACAACTTTTGCACCTGTTCCAAGCCAGGAACAAGCATGTGGTCACACTCTGACATGTCTGTGCACTGAGGTACCTGCTGTGGAAAGGAAGTGAGAGGAATTAGAGGTCTGAATGCATTTGCAGGGCTATGATTTTGCTGGTGTCACAGTGACATGGAGAGATAGCTCACACGAAAATGCCTCTGGATAAAGAGGCATTTTCAGGAAGGGCAGGCTGGGGCAGCAAGAAGGGAGATTGCATTTTCAGCAGGTTAGCAGGGATCATCTCATGCTGTTCAGATGCATCTGTGCTGGGTTCCCCAGTATGACAGAGACTCCTCCCTGTGATACCCAAGGAAAGGATCAGAGGCAATGGGCACAAACTGCAACAGAAAAGGCACTTAACATAATAAAACCTGTCATCCTTTCAGGGTGATGAAACTCCAGGGCAGATGATGTAGAGAACTTGTGGAGTCTCTGTCCTTGGACGATGTTTAACACCCAGCTAGACATGGACTTGACTGCCTGCTCCAGCTTCCAGCCAGAAGTCATCTAGGTGATCTCCAGAGGTGCATGCCAGCAGGAACAGTTCATTCACAGTCTGGTACTTTCTCCACAGTTGCCTGTAGCTGGTGGCTCCATTTAACTGCTGCCTTGTTTGCCATGTCTCCTTGATGCTGAGATAACTGCTGGGTTATAAGGGGAACTGTATTTTATTTTTGCAGATGAGGAAATGGTGACTTGCCTACAGTTACTCCTTTGGTGAGGGTCAGGGTCTCAGTATCTACATATAACCTTTTTTACCTTGATTTTTGCTTCAGGCTGAAGGTGTGACTTGTCTCAGATGTACCTGAGAAAACCCAAGTGTCTGTGGGTAGCTGCTATTTGAATACTAGCCTTTTATCTTCTTCATAAGTCTTTTCTTTCTTTAATGACCTTGAACTATCAACAGAATTTTTCATAGCAAAATAATTTGTTTTCCTCTTAGAACTAAACATTTATCAACTTATTTTGGCCCTTCATGTTCCATTGCACCAGCAAAACATTTAAAAATATATCTTAGTAATAATTAATTGCAGCCTTCTGTAAAGCTGCTGGCTTTAAAACACAATTGCTCAGCCTTTCCTTTTCTTCCTTCCCTCAACAGTTAGCAGTGAAGCATTAGTCATTTAAAACTCATACAAAGGGTTTTGATGCATATGGGGAAAAGAGGAGGGTTACAAAAATGCTTAAACATGTCAGAATGCCATGCCACTACAGGAAGAAGAGGTGGAATATTAGAGAGACTGCTGCAAGAAGTAATTAATAATAACAAAAAAGTATCTTTACAGCAGGGCAAAAAATTAAATATTGCAATTTATTGCAACTGATTGACCTATGTGAGTGTCATCTTTGAAGAAAAGGAACACAGTGAGGTCCAGGTGCACACCTGTAAGCACTCTGATTGGAAAGACACAAAAGACGTCAATGCCTGTTCAAGTCCTCAGAGTAGAACAGTAGTTCTATCACAAAGAAAGAGCAATAAAATGTGTTAATTTTTGCCACATGGCTGGTGGAGGAAGAGACCCTGCTGCAGAAACTCTGCTGTGACCAAAGGTCTGACCACAGCCTCTTGTCTCTGTGTGCCATCCACTGCTGAGAAATTGCTTGCCCATTTCTAACCCCAAGAATGTCGATAGGTAATGCAGCTTTCAGAGGAAAGGTTGACTGTTAACACCTTTCAAAATCAAGGGAAACAGGACCATGTTTTTCAAAAGCAGCAAGAAAGGGGCCACAGAATGTACAATGTCTCAGAGTTAGGCTTCTCTGAGGCTTTGTGTTTACCCTGAGATTTTCTGGGTTGAGAAGTATTGTAGAAAAACAATTCTGTTCTGTCTAAAAATAGAATTTTCCAACTAAAAGAAGTTTCTGCTATTCTTCTAAACCTCACAGCTCACCAACTTGCAGTTTACCTACAGTATTCACTAAAAAACTATGTGGATTATGTACTGATTTGCCTTGGATATAGGCTTCCTTTTTCTCACTTTTCAATTGCTCAGAGTGACATCTTTTAAAAACCTGACAGGTTTGGTTTCTTTCTGAGATTCTCTCCCAAGAGGCAGACTGATGACCAGAACAAAAGAGATGAAAGTACTGCCAAAAATGTGTGAGAAGGGAGCAGATTTGGGAAGTGCTTTCAGCGTGAAGAAGGTGAGAGAATGAGGAGCTCTCTGAGGAACTGCTCTTTGTAACCATGCACACTATAGGAATTTATTGTAAGGTTTCTGTCTCTGGAGAGATGGTCCCTGAACTTGCAAGGCAGAGATGCTCAGAAGAGGAAAACAGTTTCCCCTTTGTTTAGCCAGATAAGGTCCCAGCAGGTTTTAGATCTGTCTGATGGACATCGTTTTTACAGCTTTTTTGGTCTTCTGGAGCAATGATGTGTGGATGATGCAATTGCTTGTGGGTTATAGAGCAGCTGGAATATTGGTAGTTTCTTTCTTTCAAGGAGCAGTTTGGGAATCATCCTCTGACCAAGAAAGATGCACAGGGTATAAGAATAAAGCATTCATTGAGATGAGAGAGTATACACTGCACTGCTGTTGCACTCCTTAGTGTTTATATGTCAGAGTGGGCAAAATTCCTCAACTTCTTCTGCCTTGAACATTGCTAAAAATGTCACCCAATCCATCATTAGCATCCTTAAGTCTGCAGTCTGAGAACAAGCAAAGGGAAAGTAAGGGCTGTGTGTTGGTGCTTTTGACTTTGTGCAGATATTTGTTTCTTTTGTATTTTGCTTTATCCTAGTTCTCATTTTCACCTGATTCTCCCACTGTCAATCCCTTCAATTTTCATAGAGATGCTTGCTTTTCTGACTGCAAGGACACAATAGAAATCAAAATATACCTCAGCATCTCCCTGTGAGCAGCTTTGCTCAGGTACCACATGAAGATACCAGAGAGCAATCATGAAAAGCATACTGAAAAGATGTGTAAGTCTGTTGTGTCAGAATCCTGTGTCCCGTCAGGATCTGTTGCTTCTCGACACTTGGACAGTAAATTGTAATGACACCTCTATGTAAGTGAAAATAGTCATTAGATTAAAAAGCCTTTAGAATTCATGATGGATTTAACAGCTTTTATGAGCCATTTGTACAGTGAAAACCCATTAGTCAGTGAACCATTATCAGGGATGCAGGGCAACTTGGAAGCTGTTTTAGCCAAAGGCAGCTTTTCAACTTTCCAGAGCAGTCCCTGTATTGGGCATTTTTGGAGGACACAGATACATGGAAATGAAATGCGTGTGTGCCATGCATTTTATTCCCATCAAATCAATGGTTTTTTATGGAATGAGTGTGGTACTTCAAAGCAAAATAAGCTGCTGTTTTAGGGTTTTGGTTACTGAAACTAGGGAGACAATTAATTATGATAAGATTTTGCATTATTTCTAGTGGACTGGGTGACTCATGTCAGTGTGGTCCAGGTTAAGAACGGCAGTCAGAAAGAATCAAATTCAAGGCAGCCTTTCACAGAAGAGCACATCTTGTTCGAAGTTAGAAGGGCAAATTCAGCACCAAGTTCTGATTAAATTCTTTGGACTTGCTCTGAGTTTTTTAGGAGTTTTCATTACTTTGCTATATGCAACTATTTGAGCAAGTTTCATGAGCAAGCAATTTGGGTGTTTCTGAGGCTGGAGCAGACCAATAGGTAGATCCAGAGCATAGTTTAGAGGAGCAAACCCTGAATCGTTTCAAGCACAATTTGGACACCAGTTTTTTGAGAACATCCTGGCAGATATTTTCTGTGTTCTAACGTTCTTGTGGCCATGAGGTGGAAAGCACTCCTCCTGCATTTAAAAGAACCAGTGGAAAAATGTTCCAAATCCTCCTGCCAAACACGTTTTTCCAAATCAGCTGTTTCTAGCAGTGGGTGTTCACATGAAGCTGTTCACAATTTCTGTTCACATGAAGCTGTGCACAACTCCTGTTGAAGTACAGAAGTTTTAGATGCTGGATTTCATGGAGTCAGTAAGAGCTATTTTAACAAGTCCTGAAGATGATTCCAGCATTTTGTGCCGTTTGTTTTAGGCAAAGGCTGGACAGGCACTACAACTCATTTTCTGTCAGTCCCAAGTGACCAGAGGTGTCTTCCACCTCAGTATCTCTCAGTTTGCTCTTTCTCTCAGCTTCAACATCAAATCTTTCCACTTGGGGAAAGCTGTGTAGTGCTGCACTGAGTGCCTATTCTCATCATTAAAGGTGCTGCATCACTGGTGCTGGTACACACCTGGAATTCTAGTGGTGTTCTCTCCATTTGAAAAAGGTGATCCTGCAGATGTCTTGATGGGGAGATGAGGAGACAGATCAGGCAGGACAGGAGAGTAACAAAATGCTCTTGATTTCTTTTAATTTAATACCAGAGTAGTCAAAATATATCTCTGCTCTGCTTCTGTTGCTAAAAAAAAATTCATTCTGAACTGATGCCATTTTAATGAAGACTTTTATGTTAAGAAAATCACTTAGTCTCCACCAGAATTTGTAGATCATTTTAAGGTGTTATGTGCTGGAAACAGCAGTTTCCTGGCTGTGTGTCATTTGGAACTGGGTAGAGCATTAATGCCACCTGCTGAAAAGCTTCTTGGGACTGCTCAAGGGAAGATAAATATGCTATACTTGTGTCTTGGAGGTTTTAACAGCACTTGGTAATGGTGATGACATTCTTCAGGTACAAAATAAAAATACAAATTTTTAATCTGATATATTCTCCCTCTTGACAGGTGGAAGTTTAATTCTCTTTTTCCCTTGTATAAATATCACTCTTTATCATTTATCATCATTTATCTGAAAGGGTATCAGACCTCATTTTTCTGGGGTCTTAAAGGAAAATTTTAGTTCTCAATTTTTGTTAAGAGTTCTGATTTTCATACATAGAGGACAGCCAGTGATTTCACAGGAAGTTCAGAATGTCTGGATTTATACAGCTGTTTGAGGAACACATTTCATTTCACTATTGTTTTTTTGGAAACTGATTTTTACCATAACAAAGGTCTGCATGTACCTGAGAAAAAAGATGTTACATGAAATACAGAATATGTATTTGAGGGACAGAAAAAGTGTGGAACATACCATGGTGTCAC
This sequence comes from Melozone crissalis, assembly GCF_028551555.1. NCBI lineage: Eukaryota > Metazoa > Chordata > Aves > Passeriformes > Passerellidae > Melozone > Melozone crissalis. Next base: position 10,764,371 of record NW_026535783.1, on the reverse strand, counting down.
AGATACAGGAGGCAAAGCTGGAGAGTCTGGCCCTAAAAGCAAGACCTACCTGATTTTACAGAGTAATTTGCTACTGTAGCAGTCAAGCAACTTTCTGATGCCCACCTTTAAAGTGTATGTCCTCCAAATGTTGCTTAGAATCCCTAACTTACTGTGTATTTAAGACTTTTCTTAATGCTCTTTAAAAATTCCATTCCTGCAATCAAGTGGTGATGTGAAAATCTCCACTTCAGTTTAAAAGAGTTAGCTAAATTTCCAGCTTTTAATTGCAGGAAAGAAAATTTACTAATGTAATTCCTGTCAAAAGTTTTAATTTATGTCTCTTTGCACTACACATACAGACAGACTGTGGATTGATGTAAATTACACAGATTTTAATCCAGGAAGGTCAGGCCAGGTTCAGTGACTTTCATGCTATTAGTGAACAAAGTGAGAGTGAGATCACAGTGTGCCAGGATCTGAAACCAGCCCTGTGCAAAAGACCAAGGAACAGAGCCAGTGCAGTGGAAAGCTCTTCCTTTTTAGCTCTGACCCAGCTAGATCAGCTTTCTGACAGAAAACCTTTGTAAACCACCTTCAATAAGGTTTAGAGGGGGAAAAAAATATTCTTTTTGTTGTTTGCAAATGTTGGAAAACTAACAAGAGAGAAAATCCTACAGACATTGACTCCTGGGTTTATACTTTTTAAGTAAGAATTACATTATCACTGTGGTTGTTTTTATTTTAGAGTCAGTGGAGGAGAGGAATGCTGCTATTTAAAATTTCCTTCTGGAAGCACCTCCTTTCTCCAGGTCTGTTGTGAGGTCAGAGTGCAAGCATGGAAAAGTTGGATGCATGATCTGATGTCAAGGAGCAGCTGATGCTTGTGAACAAATACTCACTGAGAGGGATGAACCCACCCATGCTTCTTGCGCATGATAATCCCCTTTGAAACTGCTGGCTGCAAATTTGCTGGTCTTAAAATCATTTTCTCCTTTTTCAAACTACACAAACCAGAGACAAAGACTTCTTTTAAAAGTCGGGATGAAGACCACAGTAAATGATTAACCAAATTACTATTACCACCAAATGACCTGAAATTCCAGCTGTATTTAAAAAAATGAGATGATGTTGTGAAAAATACAGGGGAACCCCCAAATATATTAAAACCATAAAACATTATAGGCTCTGCATGGATGTTTTGTAGTGTGGCATTTGGAATTTAATGTCGCATTAATGCCCCCTGCTGATAAGCCTTCAAAATCTACTTTGAATCAAGCTCAGAATTTAATAGTCTTCTGCATCAGTACATCCCTTATATTAAAAAAAAAAAATCCAAAAACATCCAGCATATATCTCATCATAACTGGGTTCTGCTTAAATAGATCCCATCTCTTTCAAGTCTGATACATGACAAGGTCTGTGCTGTCACAAAAGCAGTAACAACAGCTCCTTAGAATTGTCCCACATTAATCCTTTCTGCTCTTGGTTTAGTCTAAGGTCCAGTTATGTAGTATAATTGGATAAAATCTGAATGTTAAAGGAGAAAAAGAATCTTTTTATAATGATTTCATAGAGAAATCAAATTATTGTAATGAAATACAACTTGCCAAAAAAGAGAAATTGCAAGAAGGTGAGCAGATATTCAGGGTAGTACTAGAGGATGCTGAGTCACAAAATCATTGATGTTGGAAAAGCCCCCTAAGACCACTGAATGCAGCCCTTAACCCAGCACTGCCAAGTCCACCACCAGCCCATGTCCCTACCCCATGCCCCTAAATGAGAAGCCTTTTCATAGCTTTTATGATCTATTTTCTAGGTAAAAATAAAATATATCTTTAGTATTGATTTTTACAGAGATTCTCTTGCTAATAGCATCACAGGTATTACTTTGATTCTACAAGAGAGAGGAGAATTCATTTCCTCCCTCTTCAAGCCATGGGGGAATTGCTTTTCCTCTGCTGTCAGCGAGTAAAAAGCCACTACTGCACTTTTTCCAGTTTCCATCACCTTTGCTGCTGTGTCTTCCCTTTGTCCATTCATCTCCCTGCCTCTCTGAGGTGCACAAACTCTTGTGCAAGCGCCCACAGCGTTGCCTGGCCACCTGAAGCTCGTAGGGACATCCACCCCTGCACTCATTGCCTCTGAGGAGGGTGAGGAGACAGATCTGTGCTGTCCCCCTCCAGCATCAAAGGCTGAGCTTTGCTCAGACAGGGCTGATGTAGAAAGGCTCTCCCAAGGCAGCCCAGCTCTTTGTGGTGCAGTGGGAGAAGGCTCAGGCTGTCACACACACAGCGTGGGTAGATGTCCCTCCTTCCTTCGGGCTGACAGTTTCAGCCTGTGATCAACCCGTGGATCGTATTTACCTGTCAGAGAAAGTAGGCTTAGATTTATTACATAAGAATCACTGGTGAAAATTGATTCTTTACATGAAAAAGGTTGAAAAACTTTGTTTTAAACTGAGAAAGCTAGAGCAATATATAAATTGCACTGAGTCATATAGATTGAGGTAATCAAGATGCTTCATACAGTTGCTTATTTTATTTTCTACATATGAAAAGGCTGCACTGGTTAGAGCATTTTTAGGCCTTTATTTCTGCTGCCATTAAGAGACTTGTACTGCTTTAACTGCACCATTAGAGCTGGAGAAATCTGGATTCTATGTGGGTGAGCTCTTAGGTAACATTAAGCTATTGCAGTGTAGCCCCTCGCATTTTTCAAGGACCATTATACAAAAAAAGAAGCCTGAAAGAGTTTTAAACCAGATGTCAGTATTTTTAGAGGTCATGCTACTCTAACAAAACAACTTCTGCTGAAATAAGTGCCTTAGGAAGACATGAACTCCTTTTTTTTTGGGTCTGAGCGTGTTTTCTTTAGCCATACCTAATCCATACTTAATTGCTAAAATGGTGAAATAAGACAATAAGTTCATGAAATGGACTTGTAAAAAGCTCTGCAGCGACTACTTTGATTTCTACACAACTCCAGCTTCAAAAGCCTGTGTGCCTTAATAAACCTCTCTGCCTCCACTGCCCAGCTTGTGCCTGCACACTGAATGGACTTCACAGCTCCTGTAACAAAGGCACATCCTGCGCTGGGCTGCTGCAGACAAGGTTGCTGTGTGCCACAGTGGCACAAAAAAACTGATGTCAGAATCAGTTATATAAGGTGAGAGAGAGAGAACACCTTGGGGAGTGGCAGTGTAGAAAGAGCGCTGGATTTCATATTTAATCTGACAGTGTAAAATAAATGGTTATTCAGCATAATGAAATCATTCACTTGTATTTGTTTTACTATTACGTAGAATTCTAATAGAGGTTTGTTTTTTCTCTGACTCTTCCATTAAGCAAAATAATGTTGCAATGAACAGTCCTGTGTCTATTTTTTTGTCCTCGTTGTTTTGCAGTATTTTCATAAAAAGCAGGGGATTTGCTGCATTCAGTTTCTTGGCAATAATAAAAGATTGTGCAGTCACCCTGATCCTCATAATCCATTACAAACATTAATTTGCTGCCCTTTCAGTCTTCAGGAGCCTTTGCTGTCCAATACACTTCTCCTTCCACAGACCTGGGTGTGCTGCACAAGTGTGAAGGTGAAACCTTTAAAGTTGAATCACTTGTGATAAAACGGCACACAGCAGATGCTTCACAAACTGCTGTAGACTGAGGCTTTTGCTGATCCCTGAAGGGCTCATCCTGCTAATTCCCATTAACAGATAATGGAGGACAAGCACCTGCCGCCCTCACACCGTGTGAGATTTCAGCTGCTGGCACATCTGGATCAGATGGGCTTTCAGTTAGTGGTAGTCTTCATTTTTGTTACTTGTAAATACAAGTTTGTCTGAAGGCATGTTCAGCATTTCCTTACCACTTGACCACTCCACTGTGTGAAAATGTAGATCCTTCTTAAGACATTGTAGTGGATCTGTCAGAATAGATGATTTCTGAGAAGAATTCCCAGAGACAATACTGTAAAAAGGCTTGGCAAAATAACTGCTTCAAGTAAAATCTACTATTTTCTGGGAGTCTGCAATTCTTCTGCCAGAAGGAAGTTTGATTATTTAAGAAAACAAAATATACCTAAAATATTTTTTTTCTTTATGTCAGTTACAAGCACTATGAGCTGAAGGTTGGTTTACTAGGTAGAGATCAGCTGGCCACAAATAAATACAGCCAACACATGTAAAAAATATTGATCCAACATGAGTTCCTGAGCCCTCATCCTAATAAGGATACTTCAGGAGACAGACATGGTACTTCTTCAATAGAGTCTTGATCTGCTTTTAGATGGGCAGAAAAGGGTCTTTGAATTTAATAATAAATGTGATTTGTTCCAATTTGCTGTGCTTCTAACATCCCTCTGCTGCAGCTGCAAGACTGGAGCTCCCATCTCCAAGGCAGAATGACAGAGAGACACCTGGACCCATCCCTGGGCAAAACAGCCTGCCATGTTCAATATTTCTGATATTATCCAGTAGAGAGCAGACACACCTTAACAATTCCTGTCAGCAGTAACTTGGGAGTTATTTCAGGACACACAGGTGCCATGGCTCTCATCACCTCTCTGAGAAAAAACACACCAAATTGTTTCAGGTTTTGCATAACAGTGGGTCACTAGAGTTCAGGCAAAAGGGGAGGCAAAAATATGACCAAAATGTGTGGAATTCTGAGCCACAGCATGTGTGTCAAGGGTTGAAAATGCTTGTGCAAGTTTGTGGTGCTCATGAAACTGTGGCAGTTTCAGTCAAAGAAGTGAAAATCACTGAAATTTGCTGGAAACCAGCTGAGCAAAGGCATCAATATGTGTCTCAATGACTATCCACTAAGGAGCACCACATGCAAAATACTGGTTTGACTTCTTTCAGGATAAACTAAAAAGTCATAATTTATGCTGCCATTTGTGTGCAAGAACAGTTTTTCAGTTTTCAGTCGTGCCCATCAAAGGTGCTGTAAGATATATTATGAGTAGACTGTAGGAAAGCTGATAAGCAGAAAGAAATTACTTATTTATGTATAAATAGCGGCAATACTAAGGGGGTTTCAAGTTTACTCATATGGACTTGCAATATCACTTAAATAGTGATAAAACACACAGCAAAAGGAGATTTTTGCAGTGGCTGTGTGCCTGTCTTGCAGGACAGGCAGGTTGTATGGCTAAAGGGTACACCAGAAATTTTTCCAGCATCTTCTTTTTCTCCATAAGTTTCTTCCTCCTCTTAAGAATCCTCCTTAAGAATTCTGGGGAGTCTTCAGTCTAAGCTGTTCAAAATTCTGTCTCCCACAGTGTCTTCCCTGTTCCAATACTGATCTCTGTCTTTTACAGCTTTATGCCCCTTTTCCAAGTGGAGCTGCCCTCTTGCTTGCTTACTTGCAGAACAGGGACTTTTCTGTGAGTAACAGTATTTAAAAAAAAAAAGAAATCTCCCATTTGTGGATGATACAGGGAAGTGCTTTGCAATGAATCATGAGAGTGCATACAATGTGGGATTTCAGCCCCACTACCTGGAGGTGCAATAATTTTATTTGGATGTTAGATCTCTCTGAGTTTTGCTGTCAGGGACTCTGTTACAGTGCAGAGGAGGATTTCTGGATATACACCAGTACCCTAGAGTTAGTGTAACTAACTGTACTGCTTACTGCAAAGATCCTCCTTCTTTGTACTTGGGACACAATCTGTCATTAATGCATGATTAACTCTACACCAAAAAAATTACCCATTACCCAAAGAGGATTGCAAGACTTGCTTCCTATTTCTTAAATATTGAAGAAAGTGGTTTTTTGAAATGCAGAGACAATGCCCACAGGTGCAAGGGGAGCAAGGGTGTGCAGTGACAGGGAGGTCTGTGTGGGCAGAACCAGAGTGGATTCTTGGAGCAGGGCAGAATTTAATGGTGTGTCAAGGGATGGCTGTTATGTGCTACATAATTAATCCATTTAAATGACTGAGGGAAAAACACACCCCAGTTGCTTAAGTCCAGCTTGTCAAGATTGATTTAAATTCAGCAGGAATTTTTAAATGGGACTGAGTCAGACACACAATTTTTCTTAGCACTACCATGAATGAGCTTCTACAGAATCAAGACCTAAACATATGTATCATTGAGGCTTTTCATGTGGAGATTATTGATTAATCCGAAATAATTTGGTCCAAAAGAAAGGTAAATCTTGGCTCTGCCACAGGCTCTGCTGTGACCTGAGGGCAGTCATTTTATCTCCTCAGCTTTTGTCCCCTCTCTGTAAAATGATGATAAGAGCATTTTCTTAACTTACAATGGAGCAGTGATGGTAAATATTAAGGATTATGACATGGTTAAACACTGTGGTAATGGAGGCCATTAAGCACCTTAGACTTATTAGCAGCCTTCTGTTCATTGGCTGCCTTTCTGAAGTTATTGAGCAGTTTTAATTTTTCCCCAAGTAAACTCGAGGAAATGAGTTAAAAAGGATTAATAAATAAACCCAGCAAAATGTTAGTGTTAAACAGCATTGTGTTTTCTGAATTACATAACGGCATGTTTTGTATCTTTAGTTTAAATCAGCCTACCTGTTCTTCTCTGCTTTCTTCAGTGTTTGGAAACCTGAAAACAGGGAGAAAAGGCTACAAAATTCAGGCCCACTGATTTGGACCCCAGAGTGCTCATAATCCAGGATGTCTTCAAGGCAGCACTATGTTTGCCCTTTATCCCAGCACCCAGGGAAAGTTCACTGCCTTGCAGGGAGCCCTCCTGTCTCTGACGTCCCTGCTTCTGGCCACTCTGACCCCTTCTGGCACTTGTCATCTCACTCATGTTAAACACATATTAAGTAGTTACCACCTGGAAAGGAAAAAGGGAAGTGAAAGCTAAAATAAGTTTCTGGTTGCATTTTGCTGAGAAGCTGCTTGAAGTGGTGAATATCAAGATGAGGCAGAAGAAGTTGCCGCACAGAAGTGGTCAGGTCTTCACTGGCTGTACCAGCAGCAAAAATTTTGCTCCTGTCTGTGGTCGTGGCTGACTGTGCTTTCTGTATCTCACGTCATCCCCTGGGGTGTGGTAAGGTCTGTTTAGCTGGAGGTCAAATTTCTGCTGCCTGCTGTGGCTGTTTCAGTGAGATGGTGGATGTCACCTACAGGACACAATGTGTCCACAATTCAAATCTCTTTTCACAGATTATATGTTTTTTGGGGATTTTTCTTTCTCAGAAGAACAAGACAGAGAAACACAGGGAGTGTGAACAGAATTGGGTTCATTATTGAGGTGTTTTTGGACCAGGCTGGAAGGTTCCTGCCCATGGCAGGCAGATTGAAATGAGCTTTAAGATCCCTTCCCACCCAAACATTCTGTGATCCTGTGATTCTGTGATCCTGTGATATTTTAGGTCAATATCAATGTTGAATCAGTCAGTCAAGAGCTATATTTTGTATGCAAGAGGGGTTTTTGTGCAGCACTGAGTCAGTATTTGACAATGGAAAGGTCAAGGTTAGTTGTGGAACTGCTGTCTAGAGACTGCATTTGGGATAAGTGACATTTTCCTCCCGTATCAAAGCACCTTATTGTTTGAAAAGCATTCTCTTTTCCATATGACACCCAGAGAAGGTTAAAAGTTCAGTAACCTGCTTTCTCTGTTTTCCAGTAAGAGGAGAAAAACCAGCTGTCTGTTGTGTCATGTATTATTTATCATTTACCTGTGTTTGCCAGCTGGGGCTGGCAACCTGAAGTATTTCTGGGAGTATGTTTGGGATAGGAAGGGTGGGTCAGATTGCTTTTGACAGCCCAGATCACATGAGGTGCTGGAACTGAGTTTAAACACCTCTATATGCAAGCATCCTGTAATCTCCAACATGTTTATCTGGGCATGTCAGGTAGAGTAGTGATAGTGTCATCGCCTTTCTCTGTGTCAATTAACAAAGCCGAGTTGCCCAGGTTGATCAGAAAATCTATAGCTGCTCAAGGAGTTAAATTCAAATGTAAATTAACTCCTGTGTCCTTAGTTGAGGGACTGTGTTTGTACTCATGGAGGTTGCTGTGAAGATCCCTGGTGACTACACAGATAGCAGCATCTCACTTGAAGTTTGTTAAAAGAATTTATTCTGGGCAGGTATGTGGTCTTGAAAATAATGCATCTACAAAATGAGATGGTTAATTTGAAGGTTAAAAAGAGTGTCACAACTATGGCTTCACTGTGACATTCTTTTAAGTCTGTCCTTCAAGTGACACAGGGGGGTAGTGGAGGCTCCATTCTAGGAGATGTTCAGACACCATCTGGGCATGGTCCTGGGCAACCAACTGAGGTGTCCCTGCTTGAGCAGAGGAGGGTGAACTGACCCCCAAAGGTCCCTCCCCACCTCAACCATTTAGGGGTTCTTGGTCTGCTACTTGCATCAATGACTAATCAGATTTCATTATTTTTCCTTATTTTAGTCCAGCTCTTACTGTAATATACAATAGCTTTAATGGCTGGCTGTGTGTGCAGAGACGTGCCAGAGGAGTGCATGAATATCTTCAAGTGTATCTTTGAGACAGAATTGCCAAAATTAATTTTCAGAGGTCTTATAATAATCTTGCAGCAATACAGTTTTAATGCAGAGATCCTGGAGGCAAAAGACTGAGACCAGGACCTGGTTATTCCACTTTTTTCTATGGTGTGACTAGATAACTTGTATAGTTAAAATGACAAAAATAGTTGAATAGTGACAACTTCTGTAATAGTGGCACTAGTCTCCATAAAGAGGATTTTGAATCAGATCCTGCAGTCACAATTTAAAATCATAGGATTTGAGTTGGAAGAAACTTTAGAGGCCAGCTAGTCCACCCCCTGTGCAGTGATCAGGAACACCTTCCATTAGACCAGTTGCTCAAAGCCCAGTACAACCTGACCTTGAACACTTCCATAGTTGTGATATTCACATCTCTCTGGGTAATCTGTGCCCTTTTTTACTACCTTCATTGTAAAATACATCATCCTTATGCCTCGTCTGAATCAAGCCTCTTTTAGTTTTAAGACCATTACCCCTAAAAAAAATGTTATAAATCAATTACTATTTTTGTCTTGGGTGAAGAATGTCAGATTTTCTTTGCAGTGTGGCAGAGGGAGAACAAGAATTAGTAAATCTGCTTATTTTCATGAGGTGAGTTTTGGGACACCTTTGGTGAGGTTGTGGTGATGTGTTGCTGAAGCAGTGTGGGAAGTTGGTACTATGGATATATACAAAAAAGCAGATTGCTGAGCTTCCAACCAAGCCATTTAGGAGCCATGAAGTATGGAAAGAGAGACCAGAAAGGCTCCTTGCCGTTCATATCTGTCATATAAATGCAGCTTCAGACTCAAGCCAGCTTTTTCAAAAGTGGCTGTGGTAGAATGGGTAAGTCAGGCAGTGCACTGAAGTCCCCCACAGGTTGCTTGTGGAGATTTCTGAGCAGACTTGTAAAGCTTTATTCGTAAAGAAGCAGCTCCAGGGAAAAGTGAGTGTCAGGAGAGAAGTCTTCCTCTGGATGCATCTTCATCTGGGCCACGCAGAGGGCTCGTCTGAATTAGCACAACACGCACGTTCCCCAGCACGGGCTCGCAGCTGCAGCGGGGAAGCGTTTTGGCTTTGGCTTCCTCTAGGCTTTGTAACAATCCTCTCCCACTCCCCTGCCACCGAGCACAGGTTTTTTAGCTGCTGCTGCTGTTGCCTTTGCCTCGCTGCCATCGATCCCTCCTGCGCTGACACTCACATGCCCTGTGAGCTGTCACAGCTCCCGGCCCCTGCGCGCCGAGCGCGGACACGCTCCCATCTGAGACGTTCATTGGCGTCGTTTGCCAAAAGGTTTATGTAACAGATGTTGCAAAGCAGAGGCACAGAAACACACACACACACACACACACAGAGGCTCATACACCATTATGGCAGGGGTTGTCAGAGTGACGGTGAAGGGAGGATGGTCCACAGCACTGGAGTAGCTCGCAGGCACAGCTGCATCTGTTCAAAAAGCAACTAACGCCTCTCTCTGTGACTATGCTTTATTTTCAGCTCGTCATCATGGCTGGGACTGTTCTGCTCGCCTACTACTTCGAGTACACAGACACTTTTCAGGTGCATATCCAAGGTTTCTTCTGTCAGGATGGCAATTTGATGAAACCCTACCCTGGGACGGAGGACGAGAGCTTCATTTCACCGCTTGTGCTGTACTGTGTGCTGGCTTCAACCCCGACAGCGATCGTGAGTATGAGGAATTATCTGAAATCCCCATAAACAATAACAATGGTGCTGTGATATCTTTGTCCCCTCGCCTCTCCGTTCGGATGTAATTGATTCACACTTAGCAGGATCTCTGTTTTGCCTCAGCCTAATATGATCTTCATCAGTTACCTCCAGGAGTAATTATTCTGAGGTAATCACAATGCAAGGCTGAGGGATAGAGCTTGTTAAGCCTTTTACAATAGCTTGCTTACTTCAGTGATTAGTTGTGAATTTCCTGGGCTCCAGAGAGGCTCTAATGCAAAGGTTATGTATTACTGGAAATAAGAAAACGGGATAAAGCTGAAGTAAAATCATCCAGGTCAGATGTGCAGTATATCCAGGATTATTTCCTGCTATATTAAAAGGACTGTTGAATGGCCTTAAAAGGCTTAGATGAGGAGAGGGATGCTAAATACAAAGAAAAATATGAATGCTGTTTTCTTTTTTTAATAGTTTCTTTGTTTCCAACAGTCACTAAACTTTTTTTTAACCTGATTTTATTCAGTATTCAGCCAGTAAACTGCAATTTTTAGCTTTTTAGCTTTTCTATGCAGATGAAAATATTCGACTAGCAGAGTACATACAATGCCAAACAATTTATTGCACTCACTGGTTAGCAAAACTTCAGCCCTTTTCCATTTTCCACACAGAAAGTTGCATATTTCACCAACATCCCAAGCTCTGGTGAATTTGTAATTACATTGATAAATTCCTGTCAGATTCTGTTTATGGACTTTTGTTTCATTTCTTTCTTGTTATTTCTTCTCTGTTAGTATTTATTTCTTGTATTAATTTTGCTTTTCATCACTCTCAAAAGTTGATTAAAGCTGTACATTACATATTTATTTTTAAATAGTGAGTGCTTCGCCATAGTCTGTTTTAAGTTTTGTTCTGCAGTAATTTTAGTGCACCAAATCATATTCTTGTCACAGAATGTGGTAAGAAGTGTGAAAGGGATCTGCAGAAGAGGCTATAGGTTTTGGTACAGGACACTTTCTAAAGACAAGCAGGTGTTTTGAAGTGGATTACATCATAAGTTTATGAAAAACATCTGCAGTAACAGAATTATTTTATGTATTGGATGTTGTTGCGTACCAAGGATTTCATTTTACTTTCTGCTGCAATAATAGATTATTTGAAAATAAAAAAACCAAAACCAAAACAAAACAAAAAACCAAAACCCCCACATTTTGGACCTCTCCCATCAACGTAGTGCCAACGTTCAGGGATGCAGCATTCACAAGTGCTTTATGTAAAGGTAGGTGGTGGGTCACGGCCATGCCTTGATTACAGAGCAATGACATTAATGACTGGTTTGTCCCTCAATTACTGATAAAATGTTGGGTAATGAGTGTTGCTCTTTATTTGGATCTTCTATTTAAATTCTTGCTCTGCCAAAATTTTATGCTAACCTTTCAAGTTTTGCTGCACTGGATCATCATTTCCTTTGCTTTTTAGTAACCCAAGAAGCTTTTCTTAATTACTATCCTTTATGAAAAGCTGAGCTGGAGTCTTGACTTGGCAGTGCTGGGTTAATGGTCAGACTTCACGATCTTAAAAGCCCTTTTCCAACATGAGCAGGTCTGTGACTCTTTGAACAGTGCTTTAATTGTAGCTCCCATAGCCCATGTTGAACACAAAGAATGAAAGGCTGTAATGAATGCCAGGTAAGGTTGTTGGGTGCTGAAGGGACCTTCAGCTCAGTGCTGTGTGGAGCTGGACTCTGTGAGCCAACCCATCCCATGTAAACTGTGCAGGAATGCTGGCCTGGGTCCAGTCAGCACCCTGGGCTGGATCCAGGGCTGGTTTAGCTGGTAACTCTGCCTCTTGGGCTGTGCTGTGCTGCTGCACTGGACACATTGCTCCACACAGAGAAGGCAGGGTCAGGGTCAGCACAGGGCTCTTGGCACCGTGCTCAGCACTAGGGATCTCTAGGTACAACCTCAAGGAGACATTAGGTCAAATTCCCCTGGCAAAACATTTTTTTCCCCCACTTTTAATGCAGCATTTATTAATGCATTTTTAATCACATTATTTAATTAGTTGTATTGTTATATTGTATTATTAATACATAATTCAATTATTTAATGTTCTGTTACTTAATATTGGGTTAATCTTCAACCAGGATATATGTCAGAGATTTTTCTGTCCTCCTGACTGGTGGTCATCACAAGGTCTTTATAGGAGTAACCTAATTTTTTTCCTCATTCCCACCTTTTCCTGAAAGACCTTCCTTCTTCTCTTTGCACAGTATTTTCACATTTTTCTTTGGTTTGTAGCTGACTCTGCAGACCAAATTCTGGCAATGGTCATCAATAAAAAGATTATAAACGAGACAGAAAGTGAGCCCAGATTCTCCCTAAACTCTGTATTGCACTTCCCTGCTGGTTAGTCCATTCAGAATGTGAATATCCTCATCTGTCATCCTGTGCCCAAATTGATGCTGCCTCTCACTCAGCCTGCCCACAACCTGGGAAGAGAGGTTTGATCCAGTCTAATGTCCCAGGGATTTCAGTGCAAGGAGCAAATGCAGCCATTTCTATTTAGACCGTGACGATTTGTACTCTTTAAAAAAAAAAAAAAACAAAAAAAAAATAAAAACCTCCACACAAACAAGAGATCCACACAGCTGTTCCTCATGGGAGGGAGCGCTGTGTGCATCCTCTGCCAGCTAAGGTGTAGCTTCACTCCCTACACTTTGCTCTCAGGAGGAATCACCAACGTTGAGCAGCTCCACCACCTAGACACGACTTAAGTCAGAGGTAATGCCATTACCTTTGCAATTAATAGTTTCTCCTCTGCACAACACTCACTGCTTCACTTTCTAAAGGCAGAATGGCAGATTTGGCAAATGGTTGGTTTGATGTGACAGCAAATTTGATCTTTCTGTGTTGCTTTCACATTACCACGGTCCTGACACCTCGTGCCATGAGAGGAGTGATTGCTGGTGGAGACCAGCAGCAATAAGGTACTGGCTCATAATAAAATCTAAAAGGGCTTCTGGAGCTGTGGGAGGTGTCCCAGGGATCTGTGCAAGCTCCCTCATCCGAGACACAAGCAGCATTAAGTGCAGTCCTGTGTGCATGGGTCTGGGGAGGACTCAAAGCCATGATTTCAGCACAGCTTTGAGGTGTTACAGCGCTTGCAAGCCAAAAGGGAACATCTTTGTGAACTTAATGGAATATCTTTGTGTCTCTGTCATTTGGCTATGACACTGGGCATGGGGAAAATGAACGCATGTGTTTTATTTCTGAGACCACTTTGCAGAAGTGCTGCTGTGGGTTGGTACCACTGTATCTGCATTTCCCTGCACTTTCAGTGGCAAAATAAATGTGACTGGCCTGGTTTTATGCAATTTTATCCATTGCTTTTGAAAGATTTCTCTAAAAATATTCTGGGATGACTCCACCACATTCATCAGTGTCCCTGAAGACTAGCTTTCCCTGTTACGAGGTTACTGCAAAGCAGCCAATTCCCCAGCTGGCACTAAACAATCCTTCCAGAGTTCAGCACTGCTGCCTGCTCTGCTCCATCCAATGTGATTTATCTGCCCACCCGAGAGAAGCAGAGAGGCTTAGGAACAGAGCCAGCTTGCTGAAATGAATACTGAGCAGTGGCAGAAAGCTTCAAGGGCACTGTTCTCTCTGTTCTTCATTACCCTAAAGTGCATAGAAAGTGCCACTACCATTTTCACAGAGTTTAGTTTCTTTCCTTCTGTTTCCAGGTGGGAAGTAGCAGCCTGGATGTAATCTGTTAACTGCCCAGTGCTATGAATTTGTGCAAAGGAGTATTTGTTTTCAGATAAGGTTGAAATCAGTCAAACCAAACCCAGTCTGATTATGAACTAGAAGCTGAATTACAGTGTTGATCTGAAGTAGGGGGAAATTGTTCCAGCTTCTCTCTACAATCTGCATTTACCCCTCAAACTTCAGAAACATCCTTCTTCCCCATGGTTCTCCTATTCTGTGTTGATTCCTTGGCTTTGGCTTAGCCCAGCCATGTTACTACAGTGATTTATTTCTGTAAGGGAAGCCAGGGAAGCTCTGCCTGTTGTGGCTGATTCCCCTGTGGCTGCTCAGCTGCAGCTGCCAGGAGAACCAGGAACGTCTGACGCAGCTCAGAGCTCTGCTACAGCAGCTCCTTCCCGGCTTTTCCAGGCAGGAATCGCCAGGCTCTGCTGGCCCTGGTGTTGCCAGAAGGCACAGCCTGCTGTGCCACAGCCTGCTGCCCACCACGCTTCCCCCTGTGTCGCAGGTATCTTTTTATGAAAAATCTTTTTATCCTTTCTTTAGGATTTTTTCCTCCTGAGAAGCTAAGAGGCCTCAGGAACAAATATTAACAATGATTATCTGCTGCTGTGGAATGCAACAGGTGGATCTGTGATTGGTCTGATGTGGTTGTTTCTAATTAATGGCCAATCACAGTCAGCTGGCTCGGACAGAGACTCTGGGACAGCTGCCTTTGTTATCATTCTTTCTTTTTCTATCCTTAGCTTAGCTAGCCTTCTGCGATGAAACCTTTTGTTCTATGCTTTTAGTATAGTTTTAATGTAATATATATCATAAAATAATAAATCAAGCCTTCTGAAATATGGAGTCAGATCTCCGTCTCTTCCTTCAACATAAGAACCCCTGTGCTGGCTCAGCTGGCTGTGTCCTCTGCCTTCCCCTCCTGGAGTCTTGCCAGGGCTGGTGAGGTGGTGAATGAGGAGCTGGGGATACCAAGGAGTGAGGAAAAGGTGTGCCCTGTGTAAATGTTTGTATTCTGCTGTTTGCACACTATTCTGGAAGAATAAATATGCTTTCTTGGTTTGGTGCAACACTTTCAGGCGTTTCTGTTGACAGTGTCTCAGGGACTCTGTGGTGGTCCCAGCCACATGCCAGTTTGTGAGGAACAATGCAGGGCTGTGGAAAATGTGTATTTTCTTCATTAGAACTTCAGTATAATTATTTTAGACAGTTTTACCACAGTATTAGGTTTTTGAGCACAACCCTAAGACAGTTTTGGGTTTTGAGCAGGCTAGAATATAAACTGTGTATTTCAACCCTTTTGACTTAAAATAAAAAAGAGAAACAAAAACAATAAAGCAATTTTCTTGTTCTGGAAAAGTACTTGCAACTGTTCTTTGCTATTGTTTTCATTCAACAACAACAACCACCCACTCCAAAACACAATGAGGTGAGTAATTGAATGCAGATTGAACCCATTGAGTTTGTATCCTTGGAAAATTAAAAGTGAGCTGGCATTGCAACGTTCAGCTGAAGACACTGTTTCATTACCTTGTGTAGTTTTGCAAAATACAGTATTGATTCCTGGGGCCTGAGAACACCTGTGCAGGGCGTGATGGCAAAGACAAGAGAGTGTCTGAGGGAGCTCTCAGCCGGTCCCTGTCCTCAGGAATATCAAACATAGTGATCTTATCAGGGAAAGCCTCTGCAGGCTTGGGTCAGGGCCCTGGCTGTGGATCACAGCAGAAATCCTGTGTCCTGGGGAGGCTGTTGAGGCAGACCTCAGCCAGCCTTTGCCTTCTGAGGTGCCTTTTCTCAATACAAATGTTGCTAGTTTGACCATAGAGTCTCTCAGCTTCACATTGTCAATAGCAGGTTCTGAGGGTAGCAGATAGGATAGCAGATCAATATTCCTCAGGGGCCAAGGCTAAGTGTGAGGGAGATCTAAGGAATTAAGGAATTCACAACACTAACTGAAAGTCAATATAAACCATGTTCTTAGTGGGGACTGTGGAGAAGAGGGAAACAAACTGTTCAGATCACAAGAGGCAACCTTGCAAAGGGACACCAGCTTCAAAAATTGAAATGGATTAAAAACTAGGCAAACTTTAACAATGAGGGTAGGGAAAAATTGAAGTAGAGGCTGTGGGATCTCCATCCTTGATGTCATGAGCTCCAATGTAGAGCCTGAAGGAGATCCCTATCCTGACTGCAGCTGTTCTAATACAAACCTCAGAGACATGACAGTGCAACAGGGCAGAATTGCTTTTGGCCCAGCTGAAGCCAGTGCTGATGAAACGCCCTCTGGAACATTTTGCAAAGGTGACCTTTTGGTGAAGAGTCCTGCTTCTCCCAGGGAGAGAGATGCTGAAGCTGGCTGATTGAGGCTGAGAGCCCCACAACCCTCATCTGCTGCTATTCTCTGTTTCTGAGCGCTCTGCGTGCAGCTTGTCTCACAGCCAGTGCCTTCCTCACGTCCCCTCCTCCCCTTAGCTGCTGTTTGAATGCTGGAGACTTGATTAATTTGGTTCTTTCTATTTGTGACATTAAAAACCCAGCCACATGCATCCTTGCATAGGCTTTGGGAAATGTCATATGGCTTGCTGAAACCTGCCCAGAACTGAGAGCAGTGGTGTCCCAAGATCTAAGCTCAGTTTTGTTTGCTGCAGAGATTTTTGTGTGTTGCAGCATGTCCCTGGGTGGGGTTTCAGTGTATAAAGTGGTGTTAAGAAGGACTGACTGTGTCACAAGGGTGCTGTTAGAGTAAACAAGTTGAAGGATTTAAAAGCTCACAGAAATGAGAAAAATGTTAATTTAATACCTAGGAAAGACAGATAGGTCATGTGTGCGTTTCACATGATTCTGCCTAATGTAGGAACTCCATTGTCTTCCTGTGATGGAAAATAACATCACTTGTACTTTTTCATGAAAAGCAGCAGAAGGAAGTAACTTTCACGGAGAGGCAGACTTGAGGCAGTCCCAAACTGTGGGCACAGTGGAGCATCCTGCATCTCTCTCATGTATCTTTGCTGGTCCTCCTCCTTCTTTATCCATGTGGAATTGCAGCAGAAATTAAGACAGTGGGAACTTCCACACAACCCTAGTGTTCATTGGAAGTGTGAAAAAATTACAAAAATAGTGTTTTCACGTTTGTCACAAGTGAGTGAGTGAGTGAGTGAGTGAGTGAGTGAGAAGCAGGAGGGCTGTGAGTGTCACCAAAACTTCAGGAAAAACAAAAACTCCCCAACAACAATTTTAGTGTTAGAGAATGAAGGCATTACTTTATTTCTGGCCAGGATGTTGTTCTGCTCAGGATGTACAACAGAAATAATTTCATCCTCACATAGGCTGGCTGTACAGAGAAAATCATTCCATACCACATGTATTTTAAGAGATTTTTCACAAACTTTATACAATCAAAACCCATAGATATTCTTTGGTTTAATGGCCATTTGTTCCAAGTTACTTAGTTCTTAGTATTTGGTTTCCTACTCTTTACAGGTATTTTCACCTCTGGTGCTAAGCAGGTCCTTATTCTTCTCTCTCCTTCTCCAGACCAGGGTTGTTGTTTGGAGTTGATGGATTCATGGCACTTGATAGCCACTGATGGCTGTTGCCTTTGGTGAATCTTCTCTTCTGCTCCCAATCTGTAGAGATTTTAAGCTCATCAGGCCTTCAACTGGTGGAACAATGCCCTAAAGTAAAGAGGAAAGAGGAAATAAACCCTAATTCCCTTTCCCCAGGGCAAAGGCAAACATATGTTGGACTTGATGATATCAAAGGTCTTTTCCAACCTAGCTCATTCTGTGATCCTGTGAAAACTGACCAAAGTTATAAAATAAAAAAAAAAATTATAATTAGGATATTTTCCATCATGAGGTGCAGCCTCTGCCAGCAGCTGTGGGACAGCAGGGAGGCAGTCAGGGCAGATGCAGCTGAGCAGCTGGAGTTGCAGTGAATCTGTAGAGGATTTTCAAAGGGAGAAAACAGAGTTGAGGCTGGGGCAGCAGGACTGGAGCACAGGAGGAACCAGATTGTGGCACTCTACATGCACAGGAGTTTGGAGAAACATGACTAAGGAGAAGTATTTTGACTGCTGGAGAAGTGAGCAAAAGCATGGCAGGGGAATGAAGAAGGGATGCGGCATTTGCTGCCTCACCTTTGCTGCAGCATTTGAACTGGGGTACAAGGCCAATGCTCTGTTCTGAGAAAAACTGATAGAAGGAACAAAGGAGGTTAAAAGTTGTGCCTGTCAGCACCATCAATAATTATTCTTCTAAATTTAATACAACTCTTCCAATCAGCTCCTCAGCCTTGCCCCACTGCACAATTACTGCAGGAGGGCAGCTCCAATATCCCACTGTGTTGCAACCTCCTCTCAGTTGTACCAAAGACACATTTCTGCATAGTTTATTTTAGTTCATCCTCACAGAAACAGGTCTTCTTGTTGTTCACTTTTTTTTATTTTTTTAACAAAGCTGTGCAAATGATCCTTTGTATGAGCTTATCAGAAAGTGCTACCGGGAAAAAAAAAATATTCCATATCCTTTTAAAAGCAATAGTTCCATTATTTTGTTGATTAAATTGAAAATTAAATTTACGAACTGTCAGTAATCTGTGCAGGAGTGCAGGGAGTATCAGGTGCTAATGCTGTGCTGAGAACTTGAAAGGGGGAGATGAGACATTTCACTGTCTGAAAATGTCAGCTGAAGGACTATCATGGATAAAAGACTGTTGAAGAGGAAAATGGACGGATAATTTTATCATCTGCTGGGTCAGGATGAGCCAGGAAATAAGTAAAGTGTGTGCAGCAGAGGGCTTTGAGAGCTGAACATTGAGGGGCAAGTATTTGGTGACACTGCCAGTAATGGGAAGGCAGGGAAAATTGAATAAGTTTTCTCACTGGAGAGGTTGAAATCAGGAGAGGAAAAATGCCTGCTGGGTCGGTACTTCTGATTCATATTGGGCTTTGGGTCATCCTTGTATTTTTACCTGGTAGTTATAGGAAATGGAATGTGAGCAAAAGTTCTCAAGCAATATGTCCTCAGTGGAGATGAGCTGCTATTTTATTCAGGAAACCAAGAGCAAAAACACATGCAGGGCACTACCTTTGCTTCCCTATTACCTACACCGTGCCAGACTGCAGATCACTTTCAATCTAGTGCAATTCTCATGACATTTCTCCTGTCTAATTAAACCAGTATGGTACGGAAGTTCATTAACCTTGCATTGTTTTCCCAAATGGAAATAAAAGCGGTTAGCTTGCTATTTTCTTTTTCAGCCCATATTTAGGTACAGAGTCTATATTTAGATGTCAGCTATAGAACAGATCTGTAACCATTCCTGGAGTGCTGATTCTGTTTTGGCAGGAGCTGAGGCACTCAGCAGTGCTGGTGATTGATTCTGGGAGGCCAGCTGGACAACTTGGCTGCATGTGGACCCTGCTCCTGCAGCATCCTCAGGGTTTAAATCACGAGAATCAGTGGAGTTACTTGATTTCAGAAATGCCTGGGAAAGGAAAAAAAAAAGCAAAAAACAAACAAGTTCTTTGAGAGCTATTCAGACCACATTCAACTGCACACAGACAGATTAGCTTTCAGAATCAGGTGTCCAATTGCCCATTGAATTTTTCAGAATCAGCAAGGCTGACATTCTACAGAGCCCATATTAAGCATATTAGAAAACAAATTTCAGCAACAAAATTCAGTGCCAGTGATGACATGACAAGAATGGTCCAGTTATGTTGAACCACTTTGTATCTCCACACAAACACAGCTTTATTGCCATATACCTAAACCAAAGGCAGTATTCATTTTTAAAAAATCAAATTTTGAACTGTTATGCTGTAGGAAATCTGGGATAATTCTGCTTAAATCAGTGGAATGGAACTGAAGAGATTTACAGCCTGGCAAAATTTACTCCTAAATCTAAGTGGAACTAATCTATGCACATGGGAGTCGCTAGGAGCATGCCAGACAGCTAGATTTATAGAAACAAAGATGGGAATTGAAGCAGGAAAATACTCCATTAACCTCTGATGTAAAGGAACTTTAAAGGTGGATGCATAGTTACAGGAGGACTGTTAGTACGTTTTATGCCTAAGTCTCTCCTGTTTGAAAAGTTTAGGATATTTTGAAGTCAAGCAGCCCCTGTGCTCACAGAGTGGAATTCCCTCAGGGTATGAATCGTCCCTCGGTGTGTGTGTACAGCCCCGGGCAGACAGAGAGCCAAAGCAGTAATTCAAACTTCTGAACATTGTAATAATTCAAATAATAAACGAGTTGAAACAGAGTGTCACTTTCAAACTGCTTTAGTGCAGATGGTCTTTTTCTTAATTCCCAGCCCCGTCGTTAGTGAGCTGAGCTTATTGAACTGCTTGCCAATTCTGTTAAGAGCAGATGGAGTGAAACGGGATAAAGGCAATATTTCAGTGCAGCTCCCATGCATCAGCTCCCCTCCAGATGCCATTATCGACATGCATTTTACAGCTCCACAGCTCCTGCCATCAGCGGGCAGAATTATAAAGAGGTTGAGCATACTTGGCTTGAATGTCAATAATCAATAAGAACACTCATCTGGCTTAATAAGGATAAATTGTTGCCCTTGAAACAGCACACCATTCCAGCAGTCAGAGTGAACTGAGGTGACTTCCTTGACATTTATTCTAGCTCCAGGTGTCTGTGCCACCCTGTGTGTGTGTACACAAACACTTCTGTTATGTATTTCTCTGACTGTTCCCCAGCACTATGGATTCTCTTGTGAATGTCCTGCATTAATGTATTAAATTAATAATCTTGAAGAGCTTCCCCTTAAAAGCTCATTTCTTCCACATCAGGCAGGCTTTTTTTTTTATTGTAAGGACTTTAATTACAAACTCTGTTTTTCTAAAAGGGTCCCAGTTTCCCTTTCTAAAGCCTGCTGACATAACATGATAGGTGATATTTTCAGAGGTTCCTGCTGTGTGTGGGTCATCATTGCCTCTAAAGCCTGTGATTAAATTCTGTCCAGCTTTAGTAAGGGTAGATAGGCCTCAGTGTAACAGAACTAAATTAGTTCTAAGTGCTTAAGGAATGATCCTACTCCTATGGGAAGCAGCTATTACATTTACAGAAAGCATGAATGTTCAGATCATACAAAAATATGTAATACATAAGCACAGCTAACACCATGATGAGTGGTTCTGTGGAGACTTCATTTTTGATAACAGAACATTTAGTCAAATATTGCTCTTTCTCACATTGTTTTAATAACAACAATCCTTGGTTGTTACCAACATTTCTTTTCTGTTATTGCCAACAGTCCTTGGATGGCTCCACGGCCATCCAGCTATCAGTGTTTGAGACATACACATTACCCTTTTATCTTGTGGGAATTGGGAGCTCCAAAAGGATCTCACTTTGACCCCTTGTTCTGAGGGTCACAAGAGAGTGGGCTGCAGTTATGGTAATCTTCCACCCTGGGCAAAACTCACATTGGTAGCTTTTTTTGAAAGTTCAACAACAAAAATATTATTTCACTTGGGTTGTTATTCAGACAAGAAAAATAAGTTTCCAAGGCTGTTAGTGGAAAAACAAATGCTCATTAGACAGCAGAGTTTCTGGGAACACACAGTGTCTCTGATATGCTCAACAGGGGCTTAGTCCAGGTGCATCTCATCAAGGCTGAGGCTTAATGAGCATTTCTCAGCTCGGTGCAGCCAGAGGAGGGGAGGGATGCTGCACCACAGTCTTTGCCATGAGTGAAGTCAGCTTCTCTGGGTCTCTGCACCACTGAGTGCAGGAATGATCCCTCTCCATCATTCTGGGAAGCCAGGTGTGTGTCAGTCCTGCTGAGCCCCACAGTGCCAGTGCAGGGTCCTCAGAAACACTCAGCTGTGTGGCACTGTCTGTGGGCTGGGGCTAGACACCCATGTTTCAGTGTTTGCTCATGCAATTTTTGACCTTCTCTTTCTTTCCCTTTCCTTGGCAGATTTTTATTGGTGAGATATCCATGTATTTCATAAAGTCAACCCGAGAAACCCTCATTATTCAAGAGAAAACTATTTTGACTGGAGAGTGCTGTTACCTGAACCCACTGCTTCGAAGAATAATACGTTTTATAGGTAAGCATCCTGTGCACTGCAGGCTTGGACCCTGCTTGCACCAAACCAGGACGAAACACGCTGACAAAGTACATCACAAAATTAATTAAGCTGTGAAATCTTTGCAGGCATCTTCCACCTTAGAGGGATAGTCCCCTCAGGATTTCCAAGGTAACTTTCAAAATTTGCCATATCATGCTGGCTGGAGCTGGTTTAGATCATATTCTGCTGAGCTTAAAGCTTTTTTTGAGACCCTTAAAGAAAGGTTTTTCCAATCAAATCCTTATATTAATAAATCCATCATTGCTAGTTTATGCAAGCTACCCATTTTAGTTACAAATTTGTCCTCACCAGCTCATCTATTTAGCATTTTTCTTTTCAGCTCTAATTTTAACATCCATAGCTCTGCCACATAATGTTCAGCTGAGCACAGCATAAAAAGCCCAGAGCTCACTTCAAAATAATAATATTATTTTCATTGTATCTGCTTTTTCTTAGAGCTTTCATTGAGTTAATTGCTGAGAAATTAAGTTCTGTCAATAAACCATTAGGAAGTTGCTTTTTATGGTGCTTGCAAACCGCTTTACCTTCTTCACACTGTTGATGAGTCCCAAGTTCATGCGTGGGATGGGATGTCTGGCATGGGCCAGTGGCTCCTCAGAATGCTCCCCACTGGGCAAGAGGGGCTTTGCCATCACAGCACTGCCCTCCTTGTGCACTCCCAGAAGTGAAGCACCCTCCTCACACACTGCCTCTCACAGAGAGCTGAGCCCATATTCATGGTCTGACTTAGAACAAGCAGTAGGGGGAAAAAAGCTGAAAGTATCTGGGGCGCTTCTTCCCCGTCACTGCTTAATTTCTGAGCTTTACCTGGAATGAAATTGTCTGCTGTGGCTGTGGCAGGTGTTGTGTTGCTTCCGTGGAGCACATCCCTGGCTGCAAGCAGGGATACTTCCTCAGAGCACGGAGCTAAAGGTGCTGGCATATTTGTCATCAGCAAATGCGTGCTGCAAACGAGGAGGAACCATGGTTTTCCTTCTCCTTCAGCTCTCTCTGTGCCTCCTGCTTTAGGCATGGAAGGTAGGGAGTGAAATGTGCCTTCTGCCACCAGAGAGGGGGAAGCAAACCACCTGTGTTTTGTTACTTGGCCCTGGTCTGTGTGCTGCTGGGGGGAAACAGAAAGACACAGAAACCCAGTTAAGCGTAAAACACCCTTGAACTCCACATAACCTCCGGGATATATTGAAATGGCTGCAGACTGCCATTAAGAGAGAAGCAGGGTACCAGTGTCCACTGGGCCACTCAGGGCTTTTTGACTGTTCCAGCACATTTGGCATGTTGCAAAGTCCCAGTCAAGCACTCTTGCCTGTGGGGTCAGCACTAGAAGTCCTTAGATCATGGAGGCTGAGTTCTTGCTCAGTGTGTTTTCTCACAGTTGGCTTTATTCTTAAACATGCTGTTGTTTCTCTTCTGGTGGAAAAGAAGGGGGTAGAAATGATACAGTGGACTCCCAGAGAGTAGTGGGACATAAGCCATGCTAGGGAAATGATTCTTGGCTTTGCCAGCTGTGTTTTTGTTTTTCTGAGAAAAATGAAGTTAATATTATTAGAAAAGGCTAGAAGTCTTTGCCTTGTCTAAAACTACACTGTGTGCTTGTTTTCTTCTGAAACCTCTTCCCTGCCTCTGTAGTGAAATGAGAGAAGTAGAATTTGTTGGATGAAATAATTTATGAAAGGAACTGAAGATAACTGCATGTTTTTTCGTTTTTCATTTCACCTGTGTTTTGAAAACAGGGCATGGACTGAGCAGCTGTGCCCTGTGCCTGGATGATCAAGGGAAGTTAGCTCCATACTTAGCCCACTCCAAAATGAAGCTTCCCAAGTGCTTGGCTGTGCAAAGACAACTAGGTTGCTTGTACATGGATTTCTCTGTGTGTGCCTTCTCTTGATAAACTTTAGGGCCAAAAGTTACAGAGCTGATTAACTAAGTTCTCTTGCAAGTAAGTTATCTTCCCTACCAAGCAGTCTGCCTTGTTGCAAAAAAAAGTTGTCTGCCAATTTAGTTTTGGTACCAAGAGGTTTGAGCTAGTCTTAATGAGTACATGCAAAAAGCAGTTAGTTAACCCCTTGGAAAATTGCCTTGTAAGGCATTACAGTTTATATTATTCCAAAGAATGGGAAATATCCTGCAATGTGTCTAGGTTCTCATGTGTCAGGAAAAATGAACACTACTGTCTGACCCTGCAAGTCACATCATGGAGAACTGTGAGAGTAGCCAGTCCCAAATTTTAGGAGTGCAAAGAGGCTTTTCCTCTATCCCCCCAACTCTGTAATGAAAGTTGCTGGGAAGAGATGGGAATTTTAAGACAATTTTAAGAATTGTAGTCTAAATGTGCTTTCCACTAAACAAGCAGAAAGCTGTACATACTTCACTGAATGTTCATTTATATTTTGCAAGAAAAGAGACACAAAAAGGGAAACTTTAAGCTGTCTTTTGGTCCTGTGAAATACAAGAACTCTTGTAATGTAATCTCCGTTGGATCTTCTGGTTGCTAGATTTGAGCTTTTCTGCTCTTTCTTTTCCTTCATGTACACAGAATTAAGGACTTTTTTGCACTTTGAAAGCAGAGCAAAACAAAAAACTGACAGCTGTTCTGGAATGCTAACAAAGCCCCATGTTTCTTCTCTGTTTTTTTTTCCCTATCTTGTTTACTGTGCTCTCTGTTGATTCTCTCCTTGTTTTCCTCAAGGTCTCAGCACATGTCTGTTTCTAAGAGCCTCCCCTCCTGAGTTTAGTCGAGACCCTGAATGTTGAGCTTTGTATTAAAATCTCTCCCTGATACTTTGTCTACTCGAAGCAGAGCCACAATTTCTTCTTGCTTTCTGGCCCAGACACAAATCCTTCATGCTGATTGACATTTGCTTTTGTGGCAAAAGACTGCCTCTCACCTTGCTGCAGTGTATATCAATTCCTGTATCACAGCCTAGATTGGTGAAACCTGCTATGTTCCCTATATTTAGAAAAACACTTACTTTATCAGTGAAAAAAAGCTGGCTTAGCTTGGAAACATAAGACTTTGATGTATGCTTCAATTTTCTCCATCTTCCTCTTTATCTTTTACAGCTGCTTTTTTTTTTAAGGTTTTGAGGTCAAACTAGTGATGTGGAATTGCTTCAGAACAGTTTTTATAATATATTGCTGCTGTACTGCTTTACTTTAGGCACATCCTCTCTCCTTCCTCCTCTCCCCACCCTTCCCAGCAGTTCTGTCATCCATTTTTGATGCCAAAACTTGCTGTTTATGTGCTGAACCTTTGAGAAACTAATTGTTAAGAGTGGCTGTTTCCTGGCCTCTGCCTCTTCTCCCTGTCTCCCAACTTGAGCATACACAGCTTTTTGTATGTTTATTCATTATGTCTTGTAATTTCACATTCAGCACTTTGTTAACATCGTTCCGCCTTGCATTTGAGTCTGTGTTCTACTTAATCCTTTGTATTGCAAATAGAGGTTATAAATTATTTTAGAGAATGGTTTCAGTCAAGGTTTCAGTCTTTTTATGTGCAGCTGCTATCATACCCCCAGGATCAGGGACTCAGACCTCCCTGACCCAGTCTGACAGGGTGAGTATGGTGGGTATTGTGTTGCATTTCATTATATTAGGTTTCTAATCCATGTGATTAAGTTGTCTACCTGCAAAGCCCTGATAACATGCAAGTAGCCCCTTTCTAGTTGAGATATCTAGAAATTCAGCATGCTTCATCAGCTTGTTACCAATGGCTTTGACTTCGGATGCGCATAATTTGCCGTTAACAAATGGCACACATCAGCTTCTGTTGACAACTTAATCTAAAGCATGGTGACACTTCACAGTGGGCAGCTAAATAATTAAATTAGGGCTTTATTTCAGCAAATTGAGATTTTAGTTCAGCAAATAAAGGTTTACAAGGTTTATACACACATTGAGTTTATTGTAACAGGGTAGATATGCCCCAGAGCTCTGATGTCAATTCCCTGAGCAGCTGCTCCAGACAGCTTACCTGACCTTGTCCTTCTGTCTGCCTTGCCTCTGAAGTTCACTGTGAAATATAGTGCATGTTCTGTTATTAACTGGCTGCCTTTCCATGGGCCTTGAGCTGAATTTGGGGCTGTTGCCCCAAACCTAAACTGCTTGAACAACTGTAGATGTTTTCAGTGAAGAATATCAAAGAGGAACAGGTCACTGTGCTGGGGACACATCAGCCCTCACAGTTCTCCTTGGTGCCAGGCTCTGAGCTGGCAGCTGCCTCCATGAAAACTGGTGGTTGTGAAAGCAGTGAGGAAGGAAGATACATCTGTACATCTGTCAGGAGGAGTCTTGAGCCTCCAGAGGACTTTTGCAATGGGAACTGAATCTCTTCTGGCATGGTCAGGCTCAGGAAGTTTTAGATCCCTGGATTAGTGAGATTTGTGGGGTTTTCAGTGGAAGACCATAGCTAGTCCTAGAACGAGGTTATGAGTGCCCAGAAGCTTGATGTTGAGCCTGTTCCTGATGCCATGGCAACAGGACAATAAAGTCCCCTGCAATCCCCATCCCTCCTGTTGTAAAACGGATTAATGATACAGGCCTCTTTTTACACACCCTTTAAGATTAAATGAAGGGTGGTTTAGCAGAGTCTGAGTCACAGGACTATAAATGTATGACTTTATTGGATGCACAGGATTCTTACAGCAAAACATTCAAAAATGGGCTGAGGATCAGCACTCCCATAGAGCCCTGAGTCCTTCCAAGGGACACTCTCCAATGAAACTCCAATCTTCCTTAAAAAACAGAGGGGTGGGAAAGGGGTTAGGTGAGTATGAGTGTGCATGTGAAATATTAACACTTTATGAGCAAGTTAGGTTAGGAGTGACAAATTCAGATAACTGGGACAAAGAGGAGTGCCTAAATAAATATCCCTGGTAGAAAACATGATGATATGTTACTGAAGAGCTCAGCTTCTGATGTCTCATGGACCCTTCAGTGCATTGTTTCTTTCGTCACTTTATTTACAGGTTTCATGATTTTTCCTTAATAAAGCCTTCTACTTCCTGATTCTTATTTCTACCCACTGGCTTCTCACATATCTCTTCCCAATGTTATTTCAGCTGCTCTTCTTCAAGTCCCAAGGGGGGTTTTGTTGATTTTTGTTGTGGTGATTTTGTCCCCTTTTTTCAAATCAGCGGCATTTTAAATGCCTCTAATGGCGAGAGTTTCTACGGAGACAACAAGCAGCTGCAGTGACTGAGGTTACATAGAACCAGGGAGGAAGAAGAGAGCTTGAACATGAATTGCAGGGAGGACAGAGGGTTCTACTGAGGCTACAGTGAGTGAGAAGAGCTGGATTCTTCTCCAGGGCAGCTGCCTCTGTTAGAAAAAGCCATAGAGCTGGAGGTGGCAACACTGATGAACTGCCACAGAAGGAGCTTAATAGGAGATAGAGCATGAGAATAGGATGTGGGCCCAGAGCCCAGACAGGGCTTCATTTAGGACTTTCTGACAGTTATTTAGAGGGATGTGTAAGTGGAGAAATTAAAAATGAAGCATTCAAAATTGAAGCTGCTAAATACTTAGAGTTTTCTAAGGCAAGTGTTAGTTCAGGTGAGATGACATGGGCAAGTCAAGCTTCACCTCATCCATCCTCAGCATTTTTTAACAGGACATTCCTTGTTTGTTCATTTTCTTTTTTTTTTTACTTGAACATTTAATTTGTCTAAGGTCTTTCTCACTGGAGGTAAAGAAATGTTAAAATCTCATTTCTGTTTTCTTGGACTCTGGAGCAGCTGAGAGAGTAGCAGGGAGTACAGCCTCCCTCTTATATCTGGTCTAAGCTAGTATTTCTCCCAGTTACTTTCTACTTATTGTTTTGTCTTCTAGGCACCTGCTTCTGCTCCTGAGACACAAGCTGAGAGTAGTCAGTACAATGAGAAGTCAGGAGGCTTTAACAGACATAGCTTCTGCTTCTTCTTTAAGGCCTCTTTTTGCAGCCAGACTATGTGACAGGAGTGGCTGAGGGGAAAGATTGGCCTTGTGTAATTGCAATTAACCTTCATCCTTTCTGCTAGTGAGCAGCTGTAGGTCTGCTTCCCATGTGGCTTGCACTGTTCCCATCCTTTCTCAGCATGTGCCAAGTTCTGCACTGCAGTTCATCCCCAGGTTTTTTGGCCCAGAGTGAGCACACTGAAAAAAAGCACTTTGCTGCTGAGCAGGATGGCACCACCTCCCATTACACCAGGGTGCCAGAGTCTGGAAGAGACATGTCTTTTCCCATTCTTTCTCTCTGACATTATATCAGGGATGTGAGCTGTTTGACCCTGAAGAGCTGGGGCTGCTTGCCCTTCCCATGAAGCCTTTCAGAGCAATTTGTCTGCCTCTGAAAAGCTGGCAATCACACCACTGCATTTTTGTGCTCTGGTCAGTTAGTTTAGCTGCTGTAGGTCATTGAACAAATCCATTGAACAGATGGATTCCTGAGGTGCAAAAACCATCAGGGGACTGTCCAGCTCTGCCCAGGCACACTGGCATTACAGCCTTTAAATCAATTACAGCCAACCCTTGCTCCAAGAGACCTGAGGTGCAATCAGCCTGCGAGGGTCACGTCCCTGCCAGCCAGACCCATTGCTGCACAGGGCTGTGATTTACACAGAGCTCAGCTTGGCAGAGCTGCGAGAGAGGAGCTGCACCACAGAACGTGACAAAGGCTTCAGTCATGGCTTGCTCTGCCCTTCTCCAGGTCACTGCAGGCCTCTGCAGTTTGGGCAGCCACTTTGTGCTACCAAATATTAAGAAAATGCAAGTGTTGAAATTTCTTTTCTTAATGGAGAGAAGTACCTTTGTATATATGCACTTCCTAGAGATTGAAATAGTTTTATGTAGCTCGTGACTTTTTCCTGAAATGTCTTGGGTTTTGGCATGTAAGTACATGATAAAGAGCATGAACCAGACTGCCTGACACTTAAATTTCCTCTAATTATTGTAAAGGCTGGGTAATAATCCTTGCTGTACTCCCTGTAATTTGCACAGCGCATCAGAAAGTTGCTATTTAAAGCAAGCTGTGCCAAAAAAAAATTAAACTTTTGACAGAGTGCTGTATATAAAACAAGATTCTTCTCTGTCATAACTTCAGCTGTTTCACCAGGGTTAAATTATACCCTTCTGCCTCTTTCCTTTGAATTTGCTTGTGCACTGACTAATGTAAGTGAAAAGTTCCTGATGGCTGTGGAAAACCATGGACTTCAAATATCACCAGAGGGATAAAGGAAATAAAGGAGCAGTCTCTGTGCTCTCCTTTCAAGCACACTTAGCAAGATTAATGGGAGGGAAACTGTCACATCATTGAAAAGGCAGGGGCCAGTCCTGCAGTCCAAAGCCAGAGGAAGGTAGCCTCCTTCTTTGGCCACCACCAGCTTTTTAAATCCATGATCACATACCAGTTCATTAATAATAAATAAAAACAAACATACATGAAGAATGGTAATACATTCAGGCTCCAGAATCATCCTCCTGTGTGCTGCTCCTCGCTGACCTAGGGCAAGGATGGTCAGGAGGAGCAGCTCTGCAGTCCTGCAGCCCCTCCAAGCTGTTTCCCAAGGGAAGGGCTCTTCCCATCAGCGCCCCAGCAAGGGATCTGTACCACAGTGACACCAAACCATCTCTCTGACTGACTGGCACAGGCAAACCCCACTCAACGCTTGTACAACAAGTCCATCTTAGTCACAGTTTAATTGTCTGTTACTGTAGGTGTATGCTGCATTGTTTTGAGTCCCTCATGTTTTTTGTGTCTCAGACTAGAGCAGCCTTTTAATCTGTTTTTTAAACTCAGTATAGATAAGCAGTGAAGATGTTACAATCATGGTGGTGCCAGCTCTTAAGATTTTATCACAGCTTTCCTATGATTTCCCTCGAGCTCCAGCTCTCGGTCATATTTAAATACATAACAATGTCAGATAATTTATAATTTAATGACTTTTGCTTACAGAGCTACAGAAGGGAGAAATAAAAACTTCATGACCCACAAAATCCCTACATCAAAACTCAGTATTTGTTCTATGTTTTTAGAATATAGAAAAACCTTTAATCAATCTTAGTGATGAGAAGGGGAAGAGGAGAGCTGATTTAATCTTTCAGAACATTGGGGTTTGGTAATTTTGCAAACCTGCTGTTCTGTACCTTTGGTATGTAGGCATTACATGCATCTGAAAGATCCTCATATGTTCATAGCAGCTGTATTGATAACACTCAAGGGGAGTCAGTGAAGGATGTGACAACTGCAGTATTGATCAAGAGATGCTTCACAACCCTGGAAAAGTTCCTGCATTCAAGTGAATGCTTCATCTCACAGGTTATGTGCTCCTGGTGACATGAGCTGAATTGCAGCTGTCTTCCAGAGCAAAGAAAGCATTGGGTTGCTTCCAAAAGTACGTGCCAAATATTGCTAGGTCAGGATTGTAAATTTTCACCATAAGGGTGGCAAATAGTCAAAATCCAAAAGGTACTAAATCCTAGATAGTTACATTAGATAAGAGAAGTATTGTGTCTCAGCACAACACTGTTCTTTCAGGTGCAGAAGTCCCACTTTTTTGTCACAGATTTATTATAAGTACATGACACTACTCTATTTGTCATAAATACATGACACTATGTCTCTCCCTCTCAGGTGTAGCGACATTGTCTGAACCTGTTTGAATAAGCACTATTTCTGACCTTTCCTCACAGGCGTGTTTGCATTTGGACTTTTTGCCACTGACATCTTTGTAAATGCCGGCCAGGTGGTGACTGGGAACTTGGCTCCCTACTTCCTGACCGTCTGCAAACCCAACTACACCGGCAGCGACTGCCGGGCCCACCACCAGTTCATCAACAACGGCAACATCTGCACGGGGGATGTGGAGGTGATTGAGAAGGCCAGGAGATCCTTTCCATCCAAACATGCTGCTCTGAGCATCTACTCAGCTTTATACGCCACGGTGGGTGACAGTGGTGACTGCCGGTTCGCGTGAGAGGTTTCTGTGTTTTCTAGATGGGGCATTTTCCTTGCAATGGATTTTTCAAGAAAAAGAGGGTTGTTTTGGGGGCAGCTTTTTTCTTTATCAGTAGGGGAAGATCCCCTTCTCTCTCCATTTTACCAATCCTTGTATAAGTAAATGAAGTGCTCATGGATTTTGAGGCACTGCACGTGGAGGCATGAGGTCCTAAACTTGCCTTTGCTGCTGACCTTCTAATTCAATTTTCTCTTCTCCCTGCCCCTGTCTCATGAGCATTAAAATGAAGCTGATCCTTAAACAGCTTTTAGGTTGCTACATTTGTTCACATGCCATGTGTTGTTGAACATTTAAAATTTAAATTGTGCCCTTTCAATAGAGGTCTGAACTTAGGCTGAATTTTGCTTCCCTTGTTTAGGACCTGAACTCACATTGCAACGAGGGTTCTAATAAAAGTCAGAATTCTGTTGTTATCACAGAGAAATGCACCCCAGCTGACACACTGACAAGGTGACACTGACATGCAGACAGGAAGGAAATTATGAAGTCTGATGAAACAGATCCACTGCTCCTTTGAGTTCTCTGGATAAAGTTTCTGTGATTTTTAAAAACTGATCCAAGAATCTTACTAACAAAACAGAAAACCTTGCTGGTTTTGCCATAAAGATCCAAAGACTTAACCTGGTTCTGATCTCAAAATGCATTAACCTAGGTCTTTTCTCTCCCTGTAGCTTGACTCAGAGTTGTGTCAGAATCTGTCTGCTGGTTATAAGTATGCAAGAAAAGCCTTAAAATTATTAAAGACAGGGTATTTACTGAGTATTTTGCCCAGTGCTCTTGGTAGCAGATAAATGAAGCACCACATTATTACTTCTAAAATTAAGAGTCCACCCACTGCTGTTTCAATATCCATCTGTTGGCACTGCATGTTGTGTGAATAACGATGGAGAAATAAACTGTAACTCCTTTGATCAGGATTTGTTGGGAAATATTTGGAAAGCATGTAAAATTTTGTGCACATTACTTCTGAACAATGTGCAACCCTGTGTGAAATGAAGCCCACAATATACTCAGCATGGTTCTGGCAGCTGTTTGCACCATGATAAACTCTCAGGTGGAAGTTCCAGGGCTCCAGGCTTAGTCCTGGTTCTGTCCTAAGCTAATTGCATCCTTTCATGGACTTTCCCTGCCCAGCCTCCTTTGTTTCCTAGGAGGGCAAATTTCCTATAACAGGCTGACTTCTACAGCTGAAGGGTAACTCTGTTTTTCTTCCTGAGCCTAAGCCCCAAGTAGTTTAGTATTTCTGAGATCTAGTTTTCCAGGAGTTTTTGCTGCGGGCCGGCACTTCTCACATTGGAAGATGTCAGATGGAGCCAGGACATGGAACTCTTTCTGAGCCATAAGGTCATGAAAGTTTGCTGTTAAAGCATTTCAGCCCACAGTCCAATTTCAGCCGAACTCTCTGCCTGAAGTCCCCTTTTAGAACTAGAAATGTGTTTTCTTGTCTTTTCTTTGTCTGTCAGCTGGGAATAACATGAGCATTACACAAGAAATTCATTGTTCGTATCCAGCTTTGCTTAATAACTGTGCTGTGCACAGATTTTTGAGAAGTCTCTTGCTGATTCTAATATGCATAATAATATGGCCTACTGAACATAAAACACAGGTTATTTGCTTAGTAATAGTCGTGTTTTGCATAAAGCTGAAGAATTGAACCATGGAGCAAGAAAAATAGAACAGGTACAACATAAGGAGGCTGGAGAATGGTTCTCATTTTATAAAATGTCTTACGAGATCTGGAAGTCTTCTCCCTTCACTGAACCTCAAATATCCTGTGCAGGTGTCTCACTTGTTCATTACTCTGCTACTGAAAACACTCCCACTGGTGTTGGCTTTGTGGGGTTTTGGTGTTTGTTTTTGGCTTTTTATAATCTGGGGTTTATATTTAATCAACTAGACTTTTCTTTGTCACCTTCTAAAGAAGCTGAGGAAAACCCAAAGCATCGCTTCTGTGATTTCTGCAGGTGGAAATGAATCTTGTCTGATTAAAGTAGGGGAAAGAGAAAAGGACTGGCAGCCCTGGCTTCCATACTTATAAAAAATAAGAATATAATCTAAAGAAGTTTTATCAGTCTCCCAGAAGAGATGGCAGTCGCTGTACCTAGTGCAAGCTGCTATGCACTCACATGAATTTAAGTTCCTTTTCTGATTAAAAAGAAATGGTTAGAAAAAGAGATCACCATTCCTGGTTCCAGCATGAATCCAGCTGATAGGTTGCCAATCCTGGTTTCAGCACCAATCCACCTGCCCAGCCCATGAGATGTCCAGGGTCCTGGGGGCACTGCCTGGACTTGGGGGGATGCCTCTTTATGGGCAGGTTTCCTCACCCCAAAGGTGTGTTTCTCACTTTCTCTGTTAATTAATCATCATGTGCAGTCCATTCTTCCAGTCTTTCTGCAAATGGGTGGAGGGCTTCAGGTGTCTTGGGTAGTTTTAATCCCACCCTGTAGTCCATGTCCATTTCCTGTGCTGTGTTGTGGTTGTTTGTCACAGAAAAATGTCCTATCTCTGGCCCCCCTTCTCCAGCCAAAACTTGATGTTTCTCATGGTTGTGTTAATAACAGCAATCCTTGGTTATTCCCAAACAATTCTTCTCTGTTATTTCCAACAGACCTTGGCTGGCTCCACAGCCATCCATTTACCAGTGTTTGAGACATACATATTATCCTCTTATCTTCTGGGAGTCAAGAGCAGAAAAAGATCTCACTTTGGACCCTTGTTTAGATGACCTCAAGAGAGTGGGAATTTTCCATCACAGCCACAATTTCAGTCAGTAACTTCCTTTGAAGGTTTGCTGAAGAAAAACATGATAACAGCCACTTGGGTTGTTATTCAGACAAGAAAAATAAGTTGCCAAGGCTGTTCATTAAAAAACAGGTGCTTGTCAGACACCTGTTAGATCTTGGGAACAGACAGTGTCTCTGATACTCTCAACACGGGCTTAGTCCAGGTGCAGTTTGTCAAGGCCGAGGCTTAATGAGCATTTCTCAGCTCGTAGTGCAGCCACCACAATCCACCCCATGACTAAAGTCAGCTTCTCTGGGTCTCTGCTCCCAGACATGAATCCGCCAAGTTTTGGAAATGCTGAATAGCAGAGGACACTACAGCAAATGCCTGCTGGAACCCTGATCAATTGAAGAGCTTGGCACCATGAGCAGCTGCACTGAGCATTGTTGTCAAAGGCTCTGCTTCTCTTTTACTGCAGCAATCTCTATGGCAAAAGAAAACATTGGCCATAAAACTTCTAGAACATAGACTTTTGTAATACTGGGATGGGATTTTGAATTCTCTAAGGAAAATACACTGTCACAAATCTCCTCACTTTCTACTGAAGGGACAAGACAGATTTCTTCCACTCTGCCTTTCTCATTAAAGACAATGTGCTCTAAATACATGCATATATTTGCATATACATCTAAAAATGTATATATCTATTTTAAACTTGCAGACAAAAAACTCTCCTTATCTATGATATCCCATCTCTGAAAAAGATGGGAGAGGAATCACATGGGATAAATGCTGCTATCACACACTGCATATTGCTAAATACACTGCTTGAGTCTACTGACAAGATCACAGCAAAAAAGCTGAACTGACAAAATTTATAGTTAAATTGTGTGTAGTTTATTTTTTAACATGTTCTGGACATTATTTTATATTAATGTCTTTCCTCCTCTCTGGTTTCAACATTTAGAGTTTTGTAAATAAATTTACTCTATGGATGGCATTATGGGACATTTTCAAAAGCATTTGCTGTATGTAGGAAACCAAATGTAAGTGGCTTTGACTGAGATTTTGGTCTCTTGCACAGAGCTCTGAAACCATGCTCTAAATGTGGGTAAACACTGTGGGAATACTAAAAAAATATCTTGGCTTTTGGGCCTGGACACTAAAGATCAAGCTGCAGTGCTTGGGAAGTGAGATCAGAGGGGAGAAGCTCTTCCAGTTATTTCTGATCATAGCGTGTGACTTAGGGATGAACCGGAGCCCACCTTCCGGAAAACAGTTTGTCTTGTTTCAAATTCTCCTCACGAGGGTTTAACAGATTTCCCTCAGCAATCTGTTCACGTCGTTGATTACCCTCCTCGCTAAAAATGTTCTTTTTACTACAAGTTTACATTTTATTGCCGATACGCGTGAAACTCCAATTACAGATACTTCCCATCTGTGACAAAGAAAGCCCTCCCATGTGGGCAACCCAAAGATCCAGCTTCATCTCATACCTGTAAGGAGACAAGCACGTGTGGGCTGTTCCCTGCAGCTGTGGTTCACAGCTGGCACAGCAGGACTGCATTCTTACCTTGAAGAGGTGATGGGTTTTCCTTGGGACGCTGCAAACAGCAGCGGTGCTTCGGTGGGGAGCAGGAAAGCAATCGGGCTCCCTATTGCTCGACTGAATTGAGTAGAAGTAGTGCATAGGGTGAAAGGGTGGGTGGTAATTATTCACGCGGTGGCAGTGATTTGATTTTTTTTCCTGTTGTTTCCGCAGAACCTTAATGTGAGTTTTGGTGATAGGCGCAGCTTAACCTGCCAGCCAAGGCTGGGGCAAGGTTGCTGCCTAGTGCTCACTGTTAGCTGTCAAAAGGCATTGCTGCAGCCAGGTTCAGGTGCGAAAAACAAAGCAGGCAGCAACATCTCAAATTAGCAAAGCTTTGGAAATCACGTGGGCTTACTTACTTGTTGTCTGAAAAGGATTTTAATGAATTGCTCTGCCATCAGGCTCAGTTTGCTTCATCTTTGTTATTTTGTGGCTCTGGCACTAATGACAGGCTGCTAACTGTGAGCCACATGTTTTTAACTCTCTGTCAGAATGTATTAAGAAAATTCCCAATAAACTCCCAGAATCATGTGGGGCTCGTTAAAAAATGTTTGGAAACAGTGAAACTTCTTGCTCTGGAACTGCATTCTCAAAATCAACTTTGTTTTGAAAGAAATCTCTTTCACACTGTGTGTTTCCTTTCATCCTGCAGGGGAAATGGCTGGAATGGTTTCTCTCAGTGTTCTCTGTTCCCTAAACTTAAAACCATCTAGGAAACTGGAGCAGTTAGTTCATACAGATTCTAACCCCTCCATCTTCAGCACATTACACTTTCTGCAGGACTATAAGCATGAACTCCTGAGTCCCTTGGCAACATTTAGTTGTGTGCACACAGTGTGTGTTTGCCACCATATGAACTGGTGCTTGCACAAAATCAGTGAAGCTGAGCCTGTGCATAACTGCTCAGAAAAGGTCCAGTATGTAAATGCAAGAGGATATTTCACATCATTTAAGAGTATTGGGTTTGTACTCCTAAAATTTTTCTCTGAATTACCTGAAACATCTTCCTCCATTTTCCAGTGCCTTTTTCTTTTTTTCTTAATCAAACAGGGGGTTTGTCACATCTTTGCTGATTTAGGATTTGTCCGGTGGGAAAGAAAGATGCATTTCTGGTGGAACCCCTTTTTATGTTTGGTTTGCTCTTTCCCACAGATGTACATCACAAGCACAATTAAAACAAAGAGTAGCAGGCTAGCCAAGCCCGTGCTGTGTCTGGGAACCCTGTGTGCTGCCTTCCTCACTGGGCTAAATCGGGTGTCTGAGTATCGAAACCACTGTTCGGATGTGATTGCGGGCTTCATCCTGGGGAGTGCTGTAGCCTTGTTTCTGGTAAGTCCATCAGTCCTTCTGTGTTCCCTTGAAATATACCACAGTGGAAAAAAAAAGAAAACAACAAAAAAAAACCCACCCAAAAATATTGTAATTACTTGTAGCCTGCAAGATCTAATTATAGCTCCATCTAATTAAAAGTATTATCAAAGAAAATCCTAATAAGAAATGAGGTTCATACTAATTGGTATGCATTTGGTATCATTTGTACATTTTATATATTTTAATTGTCTGAATTACTCTCAATGTTCTTACTTGATCTGTCCTGGAAAATGCTGCAAAAGGTGGTGTAGATTTCAATATCAAAAGGATGGTGTGCTTGAAACTCCTTCTTTGTGTTGCAAAACCCCTCTGTGTGCCTTGAATTTGGCAAAAATGTGAGGTACAGGGTGTTTCTGGGGCTCTGAGCTGTGATCCTGGTTCTCCATTTTGTTTTGGCCCATAAAAGAAGTGCAATAGAAGGGAAGGTCGGGGTAAATTCCCTTGGAGATAAAACTACCTCCCTTTGCAACTTTTAGAGACAAGCTGAAATTGTTGCCCCCTCACAAATATACTGAAATATATCAAAGGTCTTCCCACAGAATCCAGGAAGAGCATCTCTCCAGACTCTGAGTGTAACTGGCTCTCCTGTGGGCTGTGTGGTTTAAATGTTTTGTTTGGTGAGAGGTCTCTTGCTGAGGATTTACTCACACAGCAAGCAATCCAGGTCACTCTCACTATTACCAAGAAATGTGCCTGGTCCCATTTAATCAAAATATGCTTCAAAACTATCCACTGCATAGCAACAGACACTTTATCCCTGTAATCAGGAGGGATTAGGTTTCAAAGATCCCTTAAATCTCGATTGTCCTGTGACTGATTTTTTTTCCTATTCTGTACTTGAAAAAGCATCAACAAACCTTCAAGCGTCATTTATTCCTGCGCTCATTTCAGATAAAAAGATGTCTACAGCCTCTGACCTGAATCTCCTTGACTTTAATGTGAATAATATGTCTGGTTCTTGCTGGGAAGGGCAGTTTAAATCTCATCCATGCAATTTAAGAGGCAGCTGCCCCATTCATGAGGCCAGGACAGTGTCTGTGCTCCCAGCACCTGTTGGTGGCAGTGACAGCCCGTCCCCAGCTGTATTTTGACCTTGCAGACCTTCTGGCACCCTGCAAGTGTCACAAGCTGAATTTCAGAGTGGTGAAAGGGGTCTCCCCAGAGGGGTGCTGTCAGATCCCTGGCACAGATCCTGCTGGCACAGGACCCACCCAGGCTGCAGCCTGCTTCCTGCTGGGGTCTGTGGCAGTGAAGGGGAACAGCCAGCAAGAAATCACTCCACCAGAAAACATGGCAGCAGCTCCTGTGTACCTTCTTTTTTCCACGTCCTCAAGCTACCTGCTCCTGTGCATGGTTGCTCTTACCGGCATCACCATCACCATATGGGTGCTGTGAGTCTGGTCATGCATAAGGGAGGGATTTGTGGGATAAACACCACAGCAGTGGTGCTGGAAGAGTGCAGGAATGGTGCTAAATGGTGTCATCCAGATGTGAGGGAGGTTCAACCATCCACAGAGCTGTGGTCACTGTTTGGAAATGACAAAGTCAGAGTCTGAAGGGAGTATTTGGACAGCAAAGGGCATCATTTGGGTAGTCTGTGGTTCGGGGAGGATAAGACATAGATGGGGGTCTCTGCTGTGGCCAGTGTGAAATGTAAAAGGGCTGAGAATGGTTCATCACTGAGGCAATCCATCATGCCCAGCCATGCCAGTGACCACACTGCAGCCCAGGGCTGACACAGATGATGCCTTGAACCCAAACCCAGGTTAAATCCTTTCAGTTGTGCCCCACATGGTAATTCATTCCCCCTCCAGGTTTTTCCTGGGGAGGGAACACACTGACCTCACCTTGTTTTTTTCCTGCATTGCACAGGGGATATGTGTTGTCCATAACTTTAAGGGCAGTCATGCAGCTCCTTCTAAACCGAAGCCTGAAGACCCACGAGGAATGCCACTAATGGCTTTTCCCAGGGTGGAAAGTCCTCTGGAGACACTGAGTGCACAGGTACTGTAAATCTCCTATCCAGACCATCACCAAGCATATTTTCTCTTGCATCAGAGTAAAAAAGTAGTTTTTTACCTACATGCCTCATTTCAAGCCCATTGAACAGAGTGAATCTGCATCACAGCAGAGTTTGTTTTGAGGCATTAATCCCTGAAACTATCAAACACTGTAGATTTTCTGCCCCCATACTTGTCCATAACTAAAGAAGTAGGATTTCACATGCCTCACAAGCTTTTGCTTAGAAGAATAGAAAACTGAGAGAAAAGTAAAAATAATTCTGCCTATTTACATTCCAGAAAACTTTTTGGGATGTATGAAGGATTTAGTCTTTCCTGAAGATAAACTAGTCTGTCCTCAAAAATATTACAGAGATTAGGTTTCTTATCCTTATTACTGTACAGTATCTTCTAGAATAGGAAAACATCATATACCTTTTTCTATCTCTTAATTCATCAGAAGAAAAATTATTAGCATTCTTTCAAGCCTGCAAAAAAATAGCTAGTGGGAATATCAACATTGGCAGTGTTTCTGTTGAAACTACTAAATTTAAACAGCTTGTGTTGGCACAACTGCATCATATCCAGTCCTTTGAAAACAGACAAGTAAGTGGAAGCTGCCAGAAATTCTGGGAACAAGGATAAACTGTAGTTGATGAGTTATCTGAAATACACTGGTGTAATTTATTTGGTCTTTAAATTGTACTTCCTTTATTAGATGGGCTGTCATACATGATGTGTGGCAAGATCAATAGTGATTTTTGTTAAACTCTTTGTGAAATAAACTGAAAAGAGGAATTAAAAAAAAAAGGTGGAAAAATACAGTCACTAATGTCTGGAAATACTTTGCTTAATTGAAGAGTCAATTTTTATTAGGCAAAGGTTTACTGGAAGACTTTCCACTAAATCTGCAGAACTATGTGCATTAGATGTGCTCTTGATGGGTTTATAGTTCAGAAACCAAGTGCTACTTATATATCCACATTGTGTTGTGTAGGGCTGAGCAAGTGAAAATATTCATGACCTGAGAGAAACATTTTGTCCAGTCAGCTGTTTATAGCTACTGGACTGTGAAGTGCAGGTAGGGACTGAACTTTAACTGTTGGTGTCCACCAGAAATCAACAAGGTAATTTTCTTAAATTATAAATATTGACCATAAATCTACAATGCAGGTTTTGTGAGCGAGGGTTTTTCCCACTGCTTTTTCTTATGACTGAGGGTTCTCCCACACTAGTAGAGTATGTCAGTGCCAGACTGCTGTACACAAACATTCATGTGTTTGCCTTTTCCTCTCTGCAGAATCACTCTGCCTCTATGACTGAAGTAACCTGAGATGGAAGATCAGCAGCCGAAGCTATTTTTTACTACCCTCCAGTAAAACACTCCAAGACACACAGTTACTAAATGTCTAACTGTGATGACCAGTATTATGTTATGTCTAGTTAGAGGCTAATGTTTTGTACTTTTTTTTGTATGAGGAAGTGATGTAGCTTGCCCTGATTTTTTGTCAGCTTTAATATTATTATGCCAGACTTTAAAAGCAAAACAGAAAAAGAACAAAAAAAACCCTTTTCTTGTTTAAAGTGTGCACTGAGGAACTACATCTATGGAATTGTTGATGTTGTTATGTGATATTTGTACACAATTTTTTTTCTTCTCAGTTTTGAATTTATATATCTTGGGGGGAAAAAAAATTCACTTTTACCTTTTCTTACCATAAGAAGTGCTGGGTCAAATTCTCATCTGAGTAAACTCAGCATGGATCTGAAGTAATTGCATACATTTAATTCATATTAAAATAACAGTGATCAGGAATCTAACCTGAATGATACTATCAACAAGAAACAAAAATCCATCCTTGATTCAGTGAGCTACTTAAGTGTTCCCTGGGACTTGAAGGACTTCAGTTCCCACCCAGTTCCCAGACTAGAAGCATGTCCTTAAGCACCTCACTGAATCAAAGCCTGATTGTTCTGGTGTGGGTGATTGTGCCAGTTATTGAAGAATGACTAAAACAACATCCTTGGTCTGCAGTATAGACAGACTGAACATCAAAATTTATAGTAGTAGCTGATAGCATGTGAGCTGACTATATCATCTCCCTAGATCCTCATTCCTCCCCGAGGCCCAGCTAAAGCTCCCAGTGAAACCTGGCTTCAGGAATTGACTATGGGGATATACAGCCACCACTGCGGGGCTGAGGCTGCGCTTTAAGTGTTTCATCATTTCATCATAGATTTGTGGGGTAACTAGTGACACTGGTGCAAAGGAAAAGTGGCACCACTCCTTCACCAGGGTGGCATTCCTTGGCATTCAAATTGGCATGGCCAAGAAGCCAGTTTTGCTGCCCAAAATATGTTTCTTTTCCTAAGGGGCTTTGATAAGCCAAGAAAAAAAAAAGAAAGGAAAGACAAGAAAAGACGGAAAGAAAGAAAGAAATACAGAAAGACAGACAGAAAGAAAGAAGCTGAGTCTGTAGTAGAAGTCTGCATTTTCTTTTTGTAAATTCTGCCATACAGAATTTATATTGGAACTGCTATATTACAATTTAACAACTTTGTCTAAGCATTATAAAGACAACTAGGTGTGGGTTGGGGATGGGAAGAACAACAAAAAAAAGCCTGTTTACAATGGTTAGAACTAGGGCAAAGGCTTCATTAAATGATTTTTCACTGTTTCTAGGATTTTCCTGCATCTCATTCTTCTAGCATGGTGATAACTGCTGTGTGTCTCCTTTAAAGAATGGAGCCTCTGTACTTTTACTGGAATGTTTACCTCACATTTCCATGTTGGTTCTTCTTGGCTTTTTTTTTTGTATATTTTTTCCAAAACAGAAGCAAAAAAAAAAATTATTAAAAAAGCAAACGTGAGCCAGTCTTTCATTTCCCTATGACACAAAGAAAACCTGGAATGTCTGTGTCTGGTCATTCTGTTCCTTCTCCTGACACTACTGATGTCTGCTTCTGGCTTAGGAATATAAGGATCAGACTGGGGCCATGCTTTCTGTGCCCATGATGAGCCTTTGCTGAGTGTTCTGGGTTCCTCACTGCAGCTGTAATCAAATTTCCAAAGGGAAAAATCTGTTCTGAGTCATTTTATTAAGAAATACCCTCCCAAGCTCGCATTTGCACACTTTCTTCTGATCTTCACTACTGGTCTGGCCTAAAACAAAGAAAGACGCATGGGCAGGGCATCTATTTTTTCATTTATAATTCAATTCAACTGAAGTGACAAACTTATAAAAGCCCAGGGATAAAGTGATTAAGCATCTAGAAGTTTTGCCCTTCCATGGCCCAGGTGCTGTGTGCAAGACTTTGATGTCATTTCAGATTTCTGCTTCTTCAGTTTGTTACAAGCAGTAAAATGCTTTGCATCTCAGACACCCACGTGTGATCCTCTTCCCTTGTACTTCCTGTGCAGATGGAAGCACGGGGTCTGCACCTCCACGGGACTGGAAATGTCTGAGATCAGGGAAATGGCAGTTTGACTCAACTCAGACACAGCAAAACACGAGGCAAGCTGCTGTGAGCTCCTTCCTTGCCTGTCCCAGTTCCCAGTCGTTTTTCACTCTGTTCTGATCATATTACATGAGCTATCAGTCACATCCTGGGGGAGACACAGAAAGGGGAATGAGCACAAAGTGCAGCTACAACTGGAAGCAACTGGAAGTGTTTTGTCACACAGTGCTAAAGATTAAACAAGGAAGTACAGCTATCTGTGGTTTTGATGGAAGGAGGTAATTTCATGAAAAAGTAACTTCCAATTCACTGCTCCCAAACAGCCTCTGAAGCCAACAAGATGACAGAGTTAGCCATTTGTCACACTGTGCTTTCCCAGAAGCTGCAGGGGAGGGATCTGTGAACATTCAGCCTTCCATGGTGATCAGTGAAACATCCCCAGGGCACTCACCCCAGCTCACCCCGTAGTGGAACACGTAGGTGCACACTTACACTGTTCTGAAATTCTCCAAGAGTCAAAAGGAGAAAAGAAAGCATTTCTTAAATTTCTTCAGAGCTTCTGAAAAGAAAGCAGCACTTGAGAAGTTTGCTCAGTTAAGAAACTGAGCGCTGTAACACACAAAAGCAGCAGTGCCTGAGTGTGCTTCGTGCACCTGCACACTGAAAAAAAACAGGGGAGCAAGGGTTCAAGGCTTGGAGTGGTATAACCAGGACATTTCTGGACCATTCCCAGAAAGATCACACAGACTCTCAAACTCATTGTAAACAACTTGTTTTATAGAAAACACTCATAAAATACTATGCATTTCTCAGACTGTTTATTTTCTTGTTATCCTGACTTCTTTTCTTGCAACATATGATTAAAAGCAGATCTGCATCCCCTCTTAGATGGGAAGAAAATCTAAAACCCAAAAAACTTAAAAAACAAGGCCCTTAACAGACATTGGAGAATTCAACAAGATGCCTCGACAGCAGCTTATTTTATAGTGCTGTTGGAGACTTCACCATTACTGAGTGATTTCAGTGAACTGAAATTCCCAGCTCTCACCCCGGCCAGGCACAAGGATGCTGCGTGGGGGGACTCACTGCTGCCAGACGATTTTCAGGTTCGGGGGCAGCTCTGCGGCCGCGAGTTCATCCATCTTGCTGCCGCCGCTCACGGGGCTGCGGTAGAAGCCCAGCACGTCCCCGGCGCGGCGCATGCGGTGCAGCTGCGAGTTGGGGACGGCGTGTCCCAGCTCCGCCGCCAGCCGGGCCAGCAGGCGGTGCTTCAGCCGCTTCTCCTGCAGCGGAGCCTGCTGCCAGTCCTGGGGAACAGAGGGCCCGAACACCTCCCGGACGTGGGACTCCAGGCAGCTCTGCAGGTCCTCGGGCGGGACGTGGCTCCGGCGGCGAGGCTGGGGCTGCATCAGGCTGGGCTCGCTCCTCTCCTCCTGCTCAGGAACCGCTCCGGCTGCTTCCACGGCTCTTTCCTCCTTCCTGCTGGCACCAGAACACATTTTCAGCCTCAGGCTACTCAAGACATAGTCAGAGCATTTTTGTATTCACGGCGTTTTAAACCACTCAATCCAGACACTCCACACATCCCATGGACTCATCAGGTCTGCTGGCCAGAAGTGCACAGGCCTTCCCCGAGTGCTGCTCCCCACACAGGCTGCCTCCGCAGAGCAACCACCCACCCACCTTCTATCACGGGTCTGAGTGAAAACAGCATTTTAACAAGATTAGTTGCCTCTTTTCTGTTACAGCTCCGTTTTCTAATTTGCTGTGAATAACAAGCATATCAGAAAATAACCACTACTATAGAAAAAAATCAGTGCCCATACGTAAAAAAAATCATTACTAGTTTTTAAGTAAAAAAAATTTGCCTTCTCATATGCCCCAATCTAGTCAATAACCTATGCGTGGTTCCACGCAAAATGTTACAGAGAAGA
This sequence comes from Melozone crissalis, assembly GCF_028551555.1. Taxonomy (NCBI): domain Eukaryota; kingdom Metazoa; phylum Chordata; class Aves; order Passeriformes; family Passerellidae; genus Melozone; species Melozone crissalis. The sequence goes on along the minus strand of NW_026535783.1, from coordinate 10,720,246 downwards.
TGGTTTTCATTCCCGCGAAATCCCTCTCTTCCCACTCCTAACAAAAGCAGTAACAGTTCTAAAGGCTCCAGCCCTGCACCACTGCACCCTCACCAGCAGTGCACCTCGGTGGGCGCTGCTTGCCCAGAAAACCTGTGGAGTCTCCTTCCCTAAGGACATTCCAAAGCCATGGACAAACCCTGAGGACTTTGCTAAGGCGGTGCCGGGCTAAACGACCTCCAGAGAGCCACGGCCCGGTGCAAGCCCGGCATGCGGACAAGGCCAGAAGCCACCCCCGGAGCCACCCTGTGCCCTGTTGTACCTGCAGCCGCCCCACAGCGCCCTGAGCCCCGCGGGGCCGAGTCCCGGCCTCTGCCGCACCGCCGCCCCCAGCGCCCGCACCGCCGCCATGCTGCGGGCCCGCCGGGCGCCTTCCGCGGCCGCAGCGAGTGACGCGTTTCTGCCACGCCCCGCACAGCCTCATGGGAAATGTAGTCCGTCCCCTCAAGCCAACGCCCTTGCTGGGAAACGGAATGTGTGGAAATTCAGGAAAAGGCGTTCTTTGATGTTTGGTCTTTGTGCGCTTTCAGGCCTAAACGGCAGGAAGGGAGATTTTGGCCCGGTAACAAAAACCAGCCAACAAGCTAGAAGTGATGGCCAGGCCTTGGAAAGGCAGGTGACTTCTTGGCTGAATTGCCTTGTTGAGGTGTAAGGCCTGACAGGCTTCAGTGACCTCAGACACAGGGCAGGTCAGCAAGGCTTGGGAACAAGGATGCACCACTGATGGTGGACACAAAGAATGGAGAATTTATGGCCACAAGGACATTTGGCAGAACCCCTGAGGAAAGGAGCAAGCTGATAAAGGCAATGCAGCAGCTGTGCTGAATCAGCTCCTGCAGGGTAAAAGGCCATTCCAGCAGGGGCAGACCATGGCCATCAACTTACGGCCACCAATTTAAGAAACCACTGACTGAAAAGAAAGACTGAGCATGCAACCTAATTAGCGTGGGCAGCAACAGGCTCATTAACTGACAGAAGACAGAATACTAATTATTATGAAAACTAGATAACTTGTAGTCAATGAATATTAATTCCTTTTACTGTGTATATACCTAGGGGAGAATTTTGGTCATCGTGGTGCTGATGGTGGCTTATAAAAAAGAGAGAGAGACACTTTCTACGCAGACAGATAGTGACAGGATAAGGGGAGACAGTTTTAAACTAAAAAAGGGAAAAGTAGACATTTGGAATAAATTTTTTACTGTGAAGGCAGTGAGGCCTTCACACAGGTTGCCCAGAGAAGCTGGGAATGGCCTATCCCTAGAAATGCTCAAGACCAGGTTTGGACAGGGCTCAGAGCAACCTGGTCTAGTGGATGCTGTCCCTGCCCATGGCAGAGAGGTTGGAACTGGATGGGTTGAAAAATATGATTTTTCAGGTCATTTTAAATGCAAATGATTTTGAGATTGATCTTCGATCAGAGTATCAGTAGGATGCTGTTCATCAGGAGCAGAGGTTTCTGGGGACTCAGGTATGTGGAGTTCCCAGAAACTCAGGTCTGGGAACCCGAGGAGGGTTCCCAGGAACACAGCTGGAGCAGGAAAGAGGTGTTATTCCTGGCACTAGCATCAGCCTCTGGAGTGTTTTTGGCAAATCACTGGCTCTGTGTTCATTGTCAGGAGAGACTAAACGCAAGCCTTGATTATGCAGTGACTGGATCCACATGAAGGATTTTGGCTGTTTATTTATTGCCTGTGTGACACACTGGTTGCTAACTCAGAGGCCATGAGGAGGTGGTTACAGGGCGGTGATTTTTCCTGTTTTCCCTGTATTTGTTGGCAGGAGCAGCGAGTACCAGTGGCCAGGAGGAGCAGCTAGCAGAGAGAGGTGACCCTGAAAAGACATGGAGTCCTCTGGGTCGCGGGACCCTGGCTGTTTAGGGGGCTGCTCCAAGGCCTCGTGAGTTGATTGGTGTAGCACATAGCCAGGCAAATACTCTTACATAACCTTAGGCCTGCTGTTTTTGCCATTTATGCCTTTTTTCTCATGACCATCTGACTGTACTTTTGCTAATAAAGCTGACACCTTTAGCAGGAACACAGCAATGTGCCAAAGGTCAAACCCTGTGTCTGCAACATCAGCCTCGTTACTCAAGCTACACAACAGGTAGGCCAAGATGCCCTCATGCATGCTTTGTGTTAATTATTGTGGAAAACGCCACAGTAAAGGTGATTTGTAAGGACAGACTTTGCACAGCCCTGACTCACTGTGTGCAACCCTAACAGTGCTCAGCAGCCTCATCTCACCAGTGATGGCTCTCCAGACACACGAGATGCTTCTGAAGGTGGTGCTGTTTATCTGTGGCCTGATTCCCCAGAACTGCTTGCTGTGTACATCTCCCAAGTATTTTTAGTGTCTGCCAGACTTCTGTGGGCAGGATTAACCTCTCCAGCTGTGCCACTGTTGGGTTATTTCCCTTTGATGTCCTGACAGTTTGCCAAGCTCACCAGCTGCAACACTTTGTGACTCAGTCTTTGCAAGGACCACAAAAAAACACAGATGTGTGAAAGATATTGTAAAGTTTATACAAAGCAAAAAGAATTGTCAGGTAGAGACTAGTTTTCAATTACTGTTTTATTGACATGATTGAATACACAGTCAGGTTTTATAATTCAGGATTGTGGCTGCTAAATGTGGTAATGGGCAAGGGTAGCTATTTGAATTGCTAGAGAACTACTGAATCTGCCTGCTGTTCCAGGGGCTGAATTTCAGACTGAGGGAGGGTGTGTTCATGATTCATTGGCAGCTGTTGTTTGTTGTTTGGAAAAAATTCCCTTTCCTTAGAATGTGCAAATGAAAAAAGAATATCCCCTTGGTAAATTGTGGGAGTGAAGGGTGGAGAGGAAGCTAAGCCATTCTATCTCCAGTTTGGTGTAGGGTAAGGGAAATTAGATTTCTATGTTTTTCTTTCATTTCTGAGCATCTACCACTGTGTGAGAAGGGACAGGAGGAAAGAAGGTTCCTGCTGTTTCAGTAGGTGTAGCTGGCAGTGAACAGTGACTGCATGGCAGCTGCGTCGTTCTTCCCAGACTGGACATACTGCCCCCTGCAAGCCAAACTGTTAATCTGAAAAAGAAGAAGAAAAAAAATGAGGAGGAAACAATCAGCATGGAGCAAGGGAAGGCAGATGTGTGAAGAACAACCAGCAGGAGTAAGCAAGGCACAAATAACAGGGCAGTGCCCCTGCTGAACATGAAGTACCAGGAGGGGTGGGATCAAGAGCAGCCTTAGGAAGGTGACAACATGTGTCCCTTCATGGTGAGAGCTCTCCTCTCTGCTCATGGGAAGCCTCGTACCTGTGCCCGCTTGCGGAAGGCCTCTTGAGCAGCCTTCTTGTTCTCATTTTTGCCCAACCATGCAGCCAGGGCAGAGGCTTGCAGGGCTCTCCCGTAGGAAAAGGTCAGTTTCCAAGGCTTAGGCAGAGGGCACTGATTCATGGCATTCAGGTTGAGAGAAGCCTCCTCTTCACTCTGACCTCCAGACAGGAAGCAGATTCCTGCAAGAAAGAGGTTTGGAGACTTAGAAATAGTGTTCCAGCCACCTCAATCCCTGGTCTTTACTTGCCAGAGGAGCAGGTGTGTCAGAGGTAGGACAGAGAGAGTGAGAATGCAGAGGTAGGAATGAATCAGGAATCACCGGGAACAGCAGCAGGAACGGTGCGGAGGAGAGTGGTGACAGTTGCTATGGCTACATCCTGAGGGGTGTACTTCTTGGAGCAGGAATGCCCAGCCGTCACCATGTTGGGTTTCAGCAGTGTCCCCTCCAGGTACACGTGATGATCATTCAAAGCCTTGTAGACAGCAGCCAGAACCTGAAAACAGGAGGATTGAATTCAGACCTCTGCTCAGATCTTCACCTCATGCTGCTGTGGAAAGACAGCTTATTCTTTGGTGCTGTAGCAAGATTGAATTGACTTTTGCTTTCTCATGAAATTTATTTCTGGGGTTGCCGTTGTGGACACCTCACTGCTTTTGAGATGACCATTGATACAACTTTTCATATTTAAGGGATTTGTCCTTGCTGAAATTGAGGTAATTGGGTTTGGTCCTGATACATCTTTTTGAGATTGAGAATGCTTATTGTCATTGAAGTGAAAATCCAAAAGCATGGAAAACACTCTTGGATTTCCCATTTCTTTGTTATGTGCCTAGGAGCAGCTCATTTTTGTGATGCAGTTATGAAGGACATTTTTGGTCAAATCTCTTTGAGATCTGTGAGTACAAACTGCGCAAAGTTTAGCTCCAGCTTTGTGAGAGAGAGCACAGAGGGAGGAATCTCTTCTTACCTTCTCTGTGACATACTGACAGCGCTGGAGATCATGGTCTCCATCAGGCAGGATTTCTGGCTCCACGATGGGTACCAAGCCATGCTGGGAAAAGAAAGACAGGGAATTCTTTAGGGCTGTGGAAGTAAAACTCTTCTTGTTGTTTGTCCTGACTTCGGTGCTATTCCTTCCTGCTGTGCTGGCCTTCCTCCTTGTCTTTCCCAAAACCATCACAGGGATTCTCATTTTGAGCTCCCTGGTGTATTGTCACAGGGAACAGGGAGAAGGGGCAGCAGCATCTCAGGAAAGGTTGCTGGAGGGGAGGTACCTGCTGGCAGATGCTGGCATAGCGTGCCAAGGTGTTGGCATTCTCCTGGATGGCGAGTTGAGAGGGTGTTGTGCTGGTGATCTTCAGCACCGCACGCCACTTGGCAAAGTCAGCACCATCTTTCTTGTACTGGGCACAGCGTTCAGCCAGCCCATCCAGCCCTGCAGAGGGAGAGTGATGATTCACTGAGAGCTGCTCTTCAGCACAGAGCTCTGGAGAGTACTGTGACTCCAGCCAGGCCATGTCTCAGGTGAGTCACCCTATGGCTTTGCTGACATGGCCATAGCTTAGGCTCCTTAGATCTCTCCTTACCTTGGATGGTAGTTTCTCCATTTGTTCCTGCTAGGGGTGCTGTGCCTTTATCCAGCTGTGGCGGTCAGAAAAACAGGAAGGGTTAGGAGAGATGAGAATTGGTCTAATTCTTACCCATGTCTAGTCTGCCTTTGAAGGAGGACTGTTACTAATGTGTGGACCTTAATGTGCTCAGGGTGCAAAGGAAGGAAATGTTGGAGCAAAGGGGAAGAAAAAGGAATGAACTGGATAAGAGGAGGGTCAATGTGTATATAGATGTCTGCAGGGAATGGCTCAACAGCTCTGTGAGATGTGGAAAGAATTAGGTTTAGGTTACTGCATGGAGAGACATTTGCAGTGAATAGGGAGTAGATGGGAGTTGATGTATGGAAAGTTCCAGCATCTAGTGCAAATGTGCCTCTAGTTAGTTGCACAAAAGCAATGCAGAGAATTTTAAAACCAAGGACAAAAATGGGGGAAGAGAGAGGACAGGGGACTGGGAGCAGTGTTATTTAGGATACAGTGCAGCCCCAAATATAACTTTCTCTGGAGATGGGATTTGGATTATGCTGCCAGCCTGGCACATACAGATACTCACCTTAATTCCCACCACAATGCCTTTTTCCTTGATAAGTGCTGGGAATGGCTTCCCACTGCTGTCTTTCTGATAGAGGGTCTCATGGAAAAAGATCACTCCCCCAATGCTCTGGTTGATGGAAGTGTCCGAAGAGAAGAGGACCTCTCTAAAAGCTCGGCGGTTCTCCTCCGTGTTCTCCACATTGATCCGCTGCAGCCTGTTCCCCATGGTGCCTGGTGAGGTGGGCAAAGAGGCTCTAGGTTTGGCTGGCCTCCTGGTCCCAATAAGTAGTAATGAACTAGGGCTTCAGTTCAGAACTTCCCTTCTCAACCCACACTTTGTAAGCTTTTGTTGTTATAGGTGCAGCCCTGCCTGGCTGAATTATTCTGCTCAGACAAGTTTCAGTGTTTTTCATCTATTCCACTGATTTCAAATAGGAAGCAAAACTAAAAGGAAAAAACCATCTTGCATACTGCTACCTGATTGGTGTCCAGAACTTACCCACTGATTCATCTGCAGCTAGGATCCCCTTTCCTGAAGCCACAATCCGCTGAGCAATGTCTGCAAGAGCTTTTTTCTGCTCTGGAGACAGCGCTGGGAACTGGTGGGTCATCTTGACTTATCTGTAGGAGAGAATTACTGTTACAAGTAATTGCAAGTAATTCTGGGGGAGACTGTGAACCAGTGACACCACTCAGGTGTTTCCTCTGCAGGGCTCTTAGTGCTTGTCTGGACCATGTTATCATAGACAACATGACCAGAAATCCATTCCAGTTCTTCTAGGCTTAGTGTGTCTGGAAAAACGGGAAAGAAATACAGGAGACACATCTTGCCACATCATTCTAGAACCAGAGTGGGAAAGACTGCATTTTACCTGGATTTGCTCAGAAAATAAAGGAAGGTCTGACATAAAAACATGCACTAAGTGACAAGTAAGCAAATTGCTGACTCTGCATACTTTTTGGTTCCTGTCAGTAGAGTGCCAGTTATTCCATTCCTTACCTTTACACATTTCCTAACACTGCTCCTCTTCTATTTCCTGCCTCTGTTGGCAGTGTTTCCTGCTGTGTCTGGGTGACTTCCATCCCTAAACTTTTGCCTGGGTTTGTAATTCTCCTCCCTATGGCTGCTTTCAGAACTGCAGTGCATTGCTTCTTCTGCAAAAGATTTGAGGCCTTAGGAGAATTCACCCCTCAGTTCTATCTTTTTAGCTGTGGTAGAGGATTACCAGCTGCAACTGCCCAGCACCTGAAATCTGGGTTCTGTCTTGACACGACAAAATTCTTGGTCTTATTAAAGTTAAATTACAGTTTCTCTGATCATCTCAATAGTCAAAGTTACTTTTCTGAGTGTACAGGCCTGTAAGTCTGAAACAGAAAAACTCCCTTCAGTTTGTCATATGTGATAGCTAAAGCAACACCTCTGTTTTTATTAATGGGTGGTAAATCCAGAAGGCACTTGATTAAAAACAACATGAAAGATCTCAAATATCACATTTTCCTTCAAAAGAGCAGGCCTCTGTACAGTGTTTGCATTTTCTATTCCCAAACTCTGCCTGAGAGAGGAGTGAGAACATGCTATTTCCCATTTCATCAGAGATTGCCAGAAAATATTTTTCCCTATATAAGCATGTAGGCAGCCAAGTCCAACTTCTTATTTCTGTGCACACAGATGCTGTGTTGCCAGGGAATCCTTGTCTTATCCTTCCTGCTGAAGGGCACTATGGGGAGAAACAATGGAGAGTCTGTCTGCTACTCATGATAGGGTACAGAGTTCTGAATTGCATGTCAAATGGTGCCAAAATTTTCTGGCAACGATGCCTGATTTATAGCTGAAGGTACTTTGGTACTGGTAATGTTATCCTGCAAGATTCAAGTGGCATTGTCTGCCAGCACAGACCAGTCAGATGCACGTCTGCTTTACCTCTTTGCCAGCTGAGCCTGGAAATTTTCACATGCAGCTTACCACAGAGTGAGTCATTTTAGGTTTAGAGGGATGATGAAGGAGTGCAGGATCAATACTTAGTCAAATTAGAGAGATCTCCCTGCTTTTCAAAGGGCTAAAATTCCTTCTTGCTGTGGTCCTGGTGAAACAGGCATAGCTGAGCTCCTCTCTCTGTCTGTCAGCCTATGGCCAGAGCTCTGGGAACCATCCCTGTACTGTGGTGGTCACAGCTCCATCACTCCCAGCTCTTGGCCTTTTCAGCTCACCCAGAAGAATTTGAAAATCTGTGGTTTATGCTGCACAATATGCTGCATAGCTACTTCAATTCACCTACAACTCTCCTTATCCCTCATCTCCTTTCTGTGTTGGATATGTCTTTAAAAGAGGAAACTGGCTTTTTATTGTGATTACTGTAATAATAGATTGGTGATGAGCACCTCAGTTAAAACCACACTACTGTTAAATAAGTCATTATGCAAAATGATAAGGAATCACTTCAGTAGTTTAGAACCTCTGTGGAGGAGACTGGGAAATTGTGCTCCGGCAAAAATATGATCTTGTCCAAGGTCAGAGCTGATGAACTGCTAAATCAGGGGTGGGATTTTAGAGTTGTAGTTTGGAGCTGTGCTACAACACCAGGAGGTGTATCCAGGTAAGGTTGAATTCAGCTGGCTGGACTGCAGGATCACCAGTTGCTCCAGTTGTGTTATGATGGGTACACTTTCTTTCCAGCAATGCAATAAACAATGAGAATAATGCCTGTTCTATCTTACTTGTTCCCAGTGTTTGCCTAAAGATAACAAGGAGACACTTATCACTCAAAACCAGCCTGCAAGGCAAATTTTCAAAATCAAGAAAGATGAGTTTTCAGTGAATAATGCTGTTCCAAGTGAAAACTCTGAGAGACTGAAACAACAAAGTGGTTTCAGAATGATGAATTGGAAGACAGCAAATTAGTTCCAATTTCTATGCAAGTATCATGCTGAGTGTGAAGGAGCAGGTGGAGATTTGCCCAAAGTGTTCCCAAAATTATCTTCAGGGCCATGGTAAGCGGTTCCCAGGTACTCTGCTGAACTATAAGGATGAATAAAAGGCTAGTGTTTCTAGCTGAAATGGTGAAGGAATGCGGGCAAAAGAACAATTGTAAACCTTATAATAGCTCAAAGGTGCAGAACCTTCTAGTACCCTTCATTTAGGATTTTTTTTTCTGTGATTCTTTCATGAGAATAATAATTTCTGAGAATCTTCATGTCTGCATTCAGAAAGGATGTCTTGCTGCAAAGTCCTGCTCTGAGCAGGGGAACAGGCAGAAGAGGAGTGGAGAATCCTTACACTCCAGTAACATTTCATGAAGCCAAACCAAGCCTTTACTGGTAAAGAGTAAGCTCCCAGCACATCCATAAAAACATTAATTTTGCCATCCTCATTTCCCCTCAAAGAGCTGGATATGTCACCACACAAGAAAAAACCTGAGAAAAAACAGCTGTGCCCAGGCTGCCAGAGCTCCAAAGCTCATTTTAGTCTTCCAAGAACAAAACCTATTTGTCTTTATCTGATTTATCTGTTAAAATTGACAACTTTTCCCGGAAGAAAAAAGTTCTTATGAATTGTGATCTCAGTAACATTACCTGGGAGTTCTCTCACCACTAAGGTGTTTCAAGCACCTTTGTGGTGAGAGAAGTTATTCAAGTTATTTTTATTTACCCATTTTAGACTGTGGGTTAAGTGTCATAAGCTCAAGTGATTTCGCATTGATTGAAACTCATATATTTTACATTGTATGAATGCAACACAGACTCTTTGTAGGATCTGCTTAATTTTTTTTAAAAGTAGAATTATAAAAGAACCTCAAAAGAATAAAACTGCTCAACCCTGCCAGTTTTGTAGCTACCTGAAGTGCTTATCAGGCTTCAATAGCTCCTTAAGCAAACAAATTTCTTTGTTCAGCCCCCATCCTCTGGCCAGCAGGAGGTGGGAGTGTGGGAGCAGGGGACAGCATAGTTGTAAAAGTAAATATTGTAATGCTGAAATCTTGGGTTTCTCTCAGCTACCATAAGAAAGAAGGGCTGAGGGGAAATCTGTGGTGGCAGCACAAGCATTTGATCCTGTTAATATTAATAGTGAGAACCAAAGAGCAGAGTGAAGATGAATAGCAGAAGGAACAATGTTACATTTTGCTTCTAATAATCTTAGAAACTTCAATAAATCGTTGGCATTTTTTCTTTTCAAGAACCTCCTTTGACTGGTATCTTCTAATTTTACATAAAATGTCACCTGAGTCCCAGTTTGCAGATGCGAAAAGATTGGGTCAGAATCTCTTAAGTTTTTCTCTTGGGTCTCTGCATTGCCTTCTTTTATAAAACTAGTTCCAAAAGTGCAGGTCCAAAGTTTTAAACTACAGCTTGTATCCCACACATGGAGCTTTTTCCTATTCAATTACTAGTAAACAGATCCCTTCAGCATCATCTCTGACAGTCAGCAATACAAACTCTGCACACAAGAAAATTGCTTTCAAAGAACAGGGTTTGAAGAAGAAGCAGCTGAATATACAAACAGATAAATACAGTTGGTAGGGACAATGAAAAGTATTCAATAATTTAACCTATCACATGTAGGCACAGTGTTGGCCTGACTGAATGTACTTCTCTTTTACACTTGTATGCTTAGAGGAGACAGACACACGACTTAGGGACCTTACATTTTCACTGCAGTGAATATCTGTGGTTACTGACCTCACTTCTCTGTGAGAAGCTCCATTAAATAAGTCTGGTTCCTTGGGCATGAGGAAAACTGGGGGGTGTGAATGCCTGGGCAAGCTCGGGCACATCCTGCTGACAGAGCACATTCTTATCTAGGTAGCAGAAGACACACAGCTGACAGGACTACTTGATAGGTCTGATTGATGGGCAGCCGTCCAGAGGAGCCTGGCCATGGGGGTGGGAAGAGGCCAAAAGGAGCACAGAGACAAACGCCCAGACATAGCCTGGGGTGCAGAGCCCTGGCAGCCATTCCCCCAGGACTAGTGGGATGAGGGAACAGCTCTTTGGAGATGGTCTAAGGCCCTGTCAGCAGCGAGCTGAACAGGGCCAGCAGCACGGGCCCAAGCATCCTGTGTGAACAGGGGTCTGGCCTGGAGAGCCAGGGGAGGAGACAGGTTATCCCCCTTTGCTCAGCACTCCATAGTTAACACCTGAGTACTGCATCAAGTGTTGGGCCCCTGCAGAACAGGAAAAACACTGACAGACTGAAGTTAGTTCAGCAGATGCCACTGAGAAGGTCAGTGGCTGTGGCACTTGCTCTGTGAGGAGAAGTCAGCAGAGAGGGATCTAGTTCAACCTCAAGCAGCGGTGGCTTCAGGGGCACCTCTCAGCAGTGCTCAGTACCTACAGAGTGTGATTGAAGAGGCAGAGCTGGGCTTTTCAAAGCAGCTGTGATGGGACAGTGAGAGACAACAGGCACAAACTGAAACTAAGGAGATTGAGACTGTATGTGAAGATTTTTTTTTTCACTGTTAGGACAGCCAAGCAATATAGCAGATTGACAAAAAAGGCTGCATCCATCCTTGCAGGTTGCCAAGACCCACCTGAATAAAGACCTGAGCACCTTGGTCCGACCTCATGTCTAACCCTGCTTTGGGCAAGGAGTGCTTGGACTACAGACTTCCTGTGTCCCTTTCAGCCTGAATTACCCGGTGACTCTTTGTGAGTACCTATTTTGAGGAGTCAAGGTGGAAGTGGTGCCTCTTCATATCTGTGAAGGAGCTCTCAGGAAAGAACAGAATGTTTTTCTCATCATCTTTGCACTGAGATAAAGGTTTTGGGTTAGCAAAATGTTTCATTTCTGGATTTTGAGAAGTCTCAAGGGTATGGGAAAAAAAGATATTCAGACTTCTGTCACCTAGAAAAAGAGGCAGATGATTTTGACTAACATGCTAATGTCACCATCTCCATCAGTCCTTTGGGGTATATATTGGGGTAAATTGCTTGGTTGTTTTTTGCTCTCTGAGTTTTTTTTACCATCCTCATGGTCTGTCTAGAGACCTTGATTCAACCTGCTGTTGCAGGAGGAACTGCAGATCTAAAGTTCCCTGTGCTGATTCCTGTGTTAGCCTCAGATCTATACTCAAGCCCTGAACAAATGTATCCCTATTTCATTTCCCTAGCAACTATGAAAGGAGGTTATGTTCAAAGACCTGTCCTCTGCCGTCAGTGCAGAGCACTTAGAATGGCAAGATTTGGCTAAGGTGGCAAGAAGATTGTTGCTTGGAAGCAACAATCTTCTTGCCACCTTATTATTTTAATTATAAAATCATTAGGGAGAAGCTAATTCTCTTTCAGGGCTGGACTTTTCTCAGAAAAGGTAAAAAATTGCTTTTAGACTTGTATGAGAATTCAAGTCTTGTATTGCCAGCAGGGGAGGCTGGGGGAAGTAGTGGTGAGAGTCTCAGGCGGACTAAATAGTTTTGGGTAAGCACAAGGGACAGTTGAATAAGTGATAGAGAATCACAGATTCAGTGAGGATTTGAGTTTGTCAAGCAATTTCCTGAAGCTGGCTGTTCACAGCTTGAAAGGTTACAGCATACAGATGCAAGAACAGGCTTTGTTTTCCTGCACTGCACCTTATACCTCCTTGCCAAATAAACTTATCAGAAGAGGCTGCACAACAAACGCACATAATTGCACTTCTGTCAGCACTGATGTCGGTCAGGACCAGCTGCCTTCTCCAGTCATTCTCTGTTCTCCTTGCAAAACAGAAATTCACGTACACCACAAGCAAAAACAAACACAAAACAAAGCAACAGAAAGCAATGTGGGTATGTTATTGCTCTACAAAGCAACAGAAAGCAATGCGGGTGTGTTATTGCTCTAGTCCCCTTAGGCAGAGGATTCACTCACTCACTCCAGGAGTTCTGAGTGACTAAGCTAAGTTAGAAAGCCAATGTTAGCAGCAGAAGGATCACTTTAGAAAACCACTGCAGAATGGCTGAGTGCTTATTTCTCACAAGCTGTTCCTGAAACAAAGAAAATTAAAACAAAACCAAGAACAACTTCCCAAGCCCACTGTAGATAAACATACCAGGTCTTAGCTGCTGATATACGTACCAGCTTTACAGTTTAGAAATTAAATTATTATACTTACTTGTTTGTGGGCAGTTTCTCTGCTGCTACAAGCTTCTGGTGAGGTGTTTGCAGGCAAAGAGACCCAGTCCTTCTAATCACTAACTTTTATAAAATTCTTGGTGGGGCTTTTTTTTTCTCCCCCTTCACTCCTTCGTTGTCCCTCCTCCCCCGCAAGCTGTTGGGGGACGTGTCACTGCTCAAGGCTGGTCACTGGCTATCAGACCACCACCACACACCTCCAATGGGACCTGGTCGTGCTCCTGCTGTTCCTCCCCTTTCCCCTCCCCTGTATATATAAAGCCATTAATGCAGTAAAACTGAGATGTTTTACAGTTATTTCAAATTATTCCTCCTCTTTCTAAAACAGACCAAAAAGAACTACAAGAGAAACCATGGAAATTGCTTACAGGTATCTTGGGCACAGCTTTATCATTTAGGGTTAGATCTTCTGAAAGCTTATACTTAGGAAACTGCAGGAAGAAAGAGCAGAAAACAAAATGCAGAAACAATTCAACAGATCCTTAACTGGCATGAGCTGGTATAATTTCAGAGGCTTCCTAAGTGTTAACATTGCTTTTCCTTACTAGAAAGTCTTGCATGGAACCATATGTTCCTTTTCCAGTTGGTATATGGAAAGGCAAAATGTGATGGTACAGTATCATGTTTAATGATAAAGTTTAATGCAAGTTCTGATTTTCTGTAACACAGTGTACTTGTGAAATTAATGATTGTCAAACTGCATATGCCCACATTGAGGTTCACAGCTGCAAGCCACATTTTCCCCCCAAATCCCACTGAGATGCCCACCCATATTGCAGTGATGTGAAAACTTCTCTGTGCTTAGCAGAATTTTTTAGTGAAAAATACTGATGATGTATAAATGGTGTATCAGCATTGCAGTTTATATGAATCCATGCTACAATCATTCACCAACTCTAGGCCTATAGGTTTGATTATTTGCTTTAATTTCTTTCTCCCCATCCTGCAGGCCAGTACTCCTGGAGGGAAGTATAGCACAAGGACTGCTGGACAAGCGTCATACCCTCAGGAACATCACCCTCTGTAACCTTGGACATTGGCACGTTTTTACCAGAGAGACCCAGTGTTTGCCTGCAGAATGACGTAGTTTCTCCATTTGTTTGGCTCCTGCAGTGACCCTTTGGCCTTTACAAGGACAGGTGAGACCCTGATTTCTCTCTCCACAACCCTGTCTTCCTCCTTGAGCCTCTCTTGTGCAGCTGCATGCCGAGGTCAGTGCTTGTAGGAAACCTTAGGAGCCTGCCAGGCTGCCAGTCAGCAGAGAAACCTCTGAAGGACCTGACAGTGCAGTTCAGTCAAAGGCCTCGTGCTTCTCTTCCTCTGTTTTCCTCCATGCTGCCCTCCCTGATCCGTGTTTTTTTGCTGAAGGAAGCTGTGGTACATGACATGGACATAAAGCCTTCCCTGCTTTACAGTGTTTGCTTTACATTCCATTTCTCCCATCCTAGCAAAGAGACAAACCCCATGGTGTATTAAAGTTTCTCCACCACAAGAGAAGCATCCTAATATAGAGTAAAAATATTTTTAATTGAATAGCTTATCTAAGACCCTCTTGAGACCAAGAAGGTGCTGTAATCGTGGTCTTCTTCCTCAAAGTCAGAGTTTCAGTCCTGTTGTTCCTGCTTTGGCTAGAAGTTGATATAGGAAGGAAGTTCTTGGAAGTGTTTTATTCTCAATGTCTCATCTGTGATATGGCCTCACGGGCTATTAGAGAAAATCTGTGGGAGTCTTCTTGAAAAAAAGCAGTGTCACACATTTGGATACACTTTAAATAATCCCCTGCAGCCCACCTTGCATTCTTAACTCTTCAGAAGTACATAAATGTATTTCCAGATGGATAACTGGGGATGTGTGCCTTTCCAGGCCTTCTAACCCTTCAATCCAGCACTCCAAACACAGGATTACAGGTTCTCACAGAGATTTTGAGGACACAGGGAATAAAAGGTGAATATACAAGACACTTAATTTTTTCACCTAATTTAGGAATGGGAGCTTTTTCAGATCAGAAAATGGAATGAAGAATCATAGTGGATGATGTTGCTGTAAGGTGGTAGCTTGCAGACCCATCACACTGACCATACTGTGCAGAAATAACAGTGATATTAAAATTACACTGGAAAAAAGCACATACTTCCATCACACGTAATCATACTTTGGGGATAATTGTCTCTTAAAAATGAGGTTATAGTAGTGTGGTTTCTTAAATAAGAGGGAAAAGCTTGCATCATGAGTGACATGCAGTGCACTTGCATTTACCAAACAACTAACCTGGCCCATAAGAACTACCAAATCACTGCCTGCACTAACTATTCCATGCCAAAATTGGTGTATTAACCAAGCTGTAATTCTGTCTCATGGAGGTAGTGTTTGATCTCAGACCTGGCAACTCTCACACCTCTCCAGTGTCCAGGAAGGCTGGGCTCCCAGTGGGAATTCAGTTTCAGAGGCAGAACCATCTCTCCTCTTCAGCCCTCGGGCTCCTCTTCCCCTTCAGCCTCTGGCATGGGAAGGAGGACATAGGACAAAGATCCCAGTCAAGGATAAGGATAGGGTGAACAAGAAGGGAGGTCAGTTGCACTAAAGAACAACTACTCTCAGTTTTTTGTAGTTTTAAAAATGGTCATGCAGACTATTGCAGTGATTGCTGATACACTTTTTTAGTGAAGAGTATAATGATTTATTAGAGAGAGGAATACTAGCTGGTTTTGAGTTTTGAATGTGTGAGAATCGATTGCTTAAATACATATCTAACTAAATACAGGGGGCAGTTCTGCACATGTGGCTTTTTGATGTGTTCATGAAAGAGTTGATAGAAACAGTCTTGGAATATAAAAATCTTTATAGCTGTGTTTGAAACATCACTGTAAACAAGATGCACAACTAGTTACAGAGCCTAAATGTTCATTGTTGTGCCTTTTATAGCATAGAAATAGAAAGCAGTAGTTAGCTATAAAAGAGATTGCTTAGGGTAAAACACAAGAAATGTCTTACAACATAAGTGAATTTTCTATTTGAATGGCTTGGAGACTCTGCTGGTGACTTCTCATCTGGAATTCCCACATAGAAGTTGATAGAAGTATGCATTTAAAAATATTAAGGACCATTGAAAACTCTATTCACATGTCGCATGAGTTATTACTTATGTATTAATTTGTGGGTTTACATTTTGGAATTTGACAATTTAATTGCTGTCCTTGTTATATCCAGCCTTGCTGTCAAAGGATCTAACAGTTGCACACTGAAGTTTTAGGTGAAGTTCTGCTGGATAAAATGTAGTAAAATCAACAGAAAGTCTGTTTTAAAGACAGATAAAAATATTGCAATTGCTTATGATTTTCCAGATTGTGATTTTTATTGTCTGTTTCTAGCAGTGTAATTCTGATAATGTTTTGCATTTAACTACTCAAATGACCTCAAATGAGAGAGATAAATTGTAGTACACCTCAGAAAGAATGATGAAGCAACTTCAGAGATTATATGGTCACCACAAGAAAAAATTACAAATATACAGCTTCTCTCTGCGCTTAAGTAAATTAAATAGTACTTTTGGATGTGGTCAAACCTGTAAAATGGATTGAAATGGAATGGAAAAAAACACTGGGAGTTGGAAAGATGTCCAAGAATAATATGCATCCACATGAAAAACACCTGGCTCTGTTGCCCTGTGAGGCTGCTGCCTGCGTGATGGGGTTAAAGTCTAATCTGAGCAGGCTCAAGCAGAGTGGAGTCTGCCTCCTACCCACCCCTCCACACTGTGCTGGATGTTTCCTGTTTTCTGTACTCTGCAGTCTTGCTTAACCATCTCAAAGTCCAGCTTGTTCATCCCTATCTAATCAGAGGTATTGTTTATTAAGTGGTTTGTTTTCC
This sequence comes from Melozone crissalis, assembly GCF_028551555.1. Classification (NCBI taxonomy): domain Eukaryota; kingdom Metazoa; phylum Chordata; class Aves; order Passeriformes; family Passerellidae; genus Melozone; species Melozone crissalis. The sequence continues at coordinate 10,703,777 of NW_026535783.1, read as the reverse complement.
CCAGTCGCCTACAGCCCTCACCCCCAGTATGAAGAGCCTGGCTGGTTAACCCCACTGGAAGAAATGCCCCTGTATTTCTGGCTCCACAGCAGAGTTTGCAGACAAGTACATCAAGTGGGCTGGGGGGTGTTGGGCAGAACAGACTCAAACCACCAAGAAGATTGCACAAGGAAGGGTTTACTTTGTTCTGCATTCTGCGCAACTTAAAGCTGGGCTGCAACAAGCATCATGACCTGGAATGAAAACCAGGCAAGCAGGCAACACTCCTGTTATCAAAACACAGATCTTTGCACTAATTTAAATAGTGAGTATAGCAAACAAGGATACAACTTTAAACTGAGCTGCCTGCAGCAACTTTCCTGGGCTGTGAGAAACAGCTGTAACAGGACATGAAGGTAAATGCTGTAATGACACTGGTCTCTGTGCCTTTCTGTTGACATTTTGTTTTTAAATAAAGCAAGAAGGCAAACACCTGGGTTCTATAAAGGGAGACATTTAACTGTTTATTACCTGTTTATCTGAGCAGCGCATGGTACCCCAAAAAAGCACAATTAGGTGCTTTTAATGCATGCTAATATTTGCATTGTTTGCAAAATACACCCCACAGCAAATGTCTGAACTGGATGAGCTTGCTGAAAGGACCATTTGTAGATGTGGTTTCTGTCCAGGAACACTGGACACCGAGGCAGAAATTCTAAGATAAAGTAGACACAGCTGCCCAGAGGCTTAGAAACAGAACAATAAAATGTAACTCATCAACATTTAAAAATCACTGTCATTCCTAGCTTCCTAGCCACCAACATGACATTCCAAGCTTGCCATGAAGAACAAAGTCATGGGAAGGGACACTGATGTGGCTGACCCTTAGCCTGTAGGTACATGGATAAACTGGCTGATGGGGTGGATTCTCCCAAAGCTGTCAGGACAGATATCAGTGGATTATGAAGTTACTCCAGAATAGAGACATGCAGTGAAGAAGCAAAGACCATGGAGTACCTAATTCTCCATGCATTTTTGGCAGGTTTGTGTTTTACTGAAGATTATTCAGAGCCACATGTTGGGCCCTGCCATCTGCTGAATTCAGATACGATGTCTGTAAAGCTGGTATGAAAATACACAAAATGAAACTCTGACTTTGGGAGAGAAACTGCCAATGCCTTTGTAACTACCACTGTCTGTCACAGAAAATTACCTTTTTTATTTTGTGAAATATGTACCCTCTCTATACAAAAGTAAGCCAAGGTTAAATTCCAGCACTCAGACCTTGATTTTACCTCAGGTCCCTGTTAAAATGCCTCGATTTTGATTGAAGAAGGGCCTGAGAAACCTGTTCTAATAAGACCTGCTTTGAGTGGGGTTGGATTAAAATTATAACATCTGTGCCAATGCGTGAACATGGGAGTATCTTTCTTTGTCAAATATGGTAAGGGAAGATGGATCAGCCAATCAGGAAAACAGTGGGACACAGAAAGAAGAGACTGTTAATATGGTCTTTGTAAAAGGTGATTTATTTTGTGGAAAGTTTGCTTGTAAATAAATTTAGTTTAAAAAAACCCAAAAAACAAAAACCAACTAATCAAAAAACACCAAAACCAAAAAGAAAAAAAATCCCCAAAAAAACACCCTACCAAACATTTCAGCCTGTATTCAGACAAATTGCTGCTGAAATACCCAATCTGGTGATTCACAGCTCCTCACCACAGGAAGGAAGGCTTTTCTCTCTTCAAATGCAGTGCCTTCTCATTAAGACATTGATGCCTGCTGGAGGTAGAAAATCCTCTTGGGTTTCTAATCTAGTTGAGACCTGTCAATTTATGCCCTGTGTTCTGCCTGCACCATGCTTATGTTGGACACACTTTGGAAATGAATGTAGTTTTTGTTTAAGTTAATAACTCCCCCTGAACTGTCTTGGACAGTAAAGCCTTGGGTCCTGCTGATGGCCCCTCAAGAAATACTCCTCTTGTGCAAGCAGCAGCTGCTGCATTGAAGAAGTCTCCAAACTATTGGGAACAAACCAACACCCAAGCAAATCCACACTCTTTGTTTCAAAAAGTCACTAAGCTTGATTTAAAGTGAAAGAAACCAAGCTCTTAAGGCCACATTTCAGGAAGCCAATACCATGCTTTGAACTTCTGTAGTCTGAGATGGGGCAGCTCAGCTCCACTCCCCTCACAGAAAAGAGAGGGAAAAGGCTTTTGGGTGTTTGAATACTGCATTTTTAGCCTGAACTGCAGAACAAAATCCAACAGGAATTAAGAATTCACAGTAGCTTGCCATTCTCTGTTCTGACTTCTCTGACTTCTAATTTCTAGTGAAACATGCAGCACAGAAAAGAGAAACAAGGCTCAATCTACTTCTGGGAGATTGGAAGGCAGCCGCAGGAGCCCTTTCCTGGGATGCCCCATTGGCAGGCTGGGCACTGTGCAAGTACCTGAGTAACTCAGAACAGCTTCCTGAGGCTCAGCAAAGCAGCACCTCTGTTGTGAAGGTGAGTTGCGCACTTTAGGAAATTGTCCCAGAAGGACATAAAGAATTTCTTAACCTGCTTCTTGCACAAAGGAGTTTCTTCTCAGCTGGTTTATCTGAAACTCTCACACTGGCAAGTTCAAGCCCTGGGCCCTCTGCACATTGTTTGGTCTCGCAGTCAAATTCTATCACCTCTTATGCCATGAAAATTGTCTTCTGGTTTAGAAGGGATGCCTCAAATTCATGTTCTTAATTTCCACCTACGAGACTCAGTGAAATTATTGACCTCTCCTGGACTTTTGAAACGTCAAATTAAGTACTACTGGACAAACAGGAAAATAACTTTGAGACAAATGGATAAATCATTTCCTCAACAAAACATTTATTAACTGGATACAGCTTCTTTCTTGATTGCTTACTTGCTTGCTTTCCCCTCTTCCTATTTCCATTTTCTGTCCCATTTCTTGCTGTGAGATTTTCTTTGCAAGAATGAATATGAATGGAAAGAACAGAGCACTGTCCTGGATTTTTACAGTACAAGGACATAAAAGAGAGAAGAGCAAGCACTGAAACATTCACAGCTGAAGATACAGTTGTACATGCAGGCACTTGGTGGAATAAATACACAGTGACACTCAAAGCCTGACACCCAAACCCCACTGCAGTGAAGCCAGAGGAGAGATTTGCCCACCGGCCACTGTGTGACTACCCTGGCATCTCCAGGGTTTCCAGTGGCTGGGAACAAAATGTGGTTTTGCCTGTGCCATTTTCCTGGTGTCTTCTGCCAGAAGGCCTAAAGGCCAGGCCTTTGGAATGGCATGGAACCCACAGGCAGTTTTTACTCACTCTAATTTCCAAAGATTTTCTGAAGGTATCCAGCTGATTACTGGAGAGCAAAGCACTGCTGCGATGCTGTTTCTCAGCTAACCTGCACTGTGCCTTTGTGCTGTGTAACTGTTGCCCACCGTGCTGACAGAGGGAGGATTGCCATTTTCTTTGGTTTCATCTCTCAAGAGCTTTAGGTATTTCTCACCTACAATCAGACTTGTTGAGAGCTTAAGGCATAAATCACCTGGGAGAGAGCTGGGACAAGAAAATCCAAAGCAGAGCCCGTCCGTTACCAAAAAGAAAAAACGAAACAACCCCCACTGATTAAATTCAACAAAAAATATTTTCTTGGTTCATTCCAAAGCAAGGAATATGGTTTTTAAAATAGTTCAACCAAATGCCACCTTGAAATGAATTTCATTCAAAGCTAACTAAAGCCAAAGTAGGCTTTTCATCAGATATACCTAATTTTTGCCTGTTTTCTTTCAGTATGAAGTCTCTTGTCATCTGCAAGGTTTTCTATTAAACTGTGCCCACAGCCCTGGTGCAAAGTACCTCTCCCACATGCCCAACAACCAGGAGACATGGTGACTGTCAGAGTGGCCCTTGATGTGCTGTGCTGTTGTTGCTCGCTCTTGTGAACAGCTGTCTTTGTTTCCCACAGGTATTTTTCTTTCTGCCAGGAGCAGTGAATGAACCACTCCAGCTGAGCTGTGAATTACAGCTCCAGAATGAACAAGGATCCTGCAAAACAGCACCTGACTGAATCTTTCCTTTGCCTCTCTACTGAGGGACAGTCAAGGTAAATTCATGTTGAATGTCTAAGTTCACTCAATGGCTGACAAGACTTCTTCTAATGGATCCAGTACAACGAGTGATGATCCCGACCAACAGAGCAATCATTGTGTACACTGTGTGTTGTGTATCAATGGAAAATGTGCCTTTGTGGCCTATCTGTGTGACACCAGTGGCTGTGATTCTGTTTTCTGATCCCTACTCTCAGAGGTGACCCTTAATAAAGTAGCAGAGGTTTTGTTTTTAAGAGCCTCTGGTTGAAGTGGAAATGTTGGAGGTGCAGATAGGGAGACAGTAGCTAAAGAGACTTCAAAACTTCAAAGAAACTAGGCAGAATTTGTGGGAAAGTTCCTGCAAACCACTTCTGCTTTTGAAGGGTCTGCTCAAAACCACAGCTTTGGAACAGAGACAGGTCAGAGATGAGACCTTAGTAAGGACGGGCAAATAAGGCCTTCCCATCCTTATTAGCTTAAATTTGAAACATTCACTTTGTCCAACATTTCTGCTGCCCTAAGGTGAGGATTTTTGTAACCACTGTCCAGGAACAGTGGGCAGGAAAGCCGTGCATGTTGGTGTGAGAGCTTTTCTTTGGGAATGGCTAAGGAGAGTAAGCTGGAATCCTCCACTTCCCTCCCAGGTAGTGCATGGTGATGCATCAGTTCCAATTTCATATTAAATAGGGTCTCTATGAACAAAAGCTGATTTTTTAAGAAAACTTGTACTTTTAGAGAGAGTTATTTTTGACAACCAGCACAAACTCCAAGTTTGCACACTGTCCCTTTGCCCCATGGCGAGTGCGCTGGTTGTGGTTGTGCAGCAAGGCAGGAGCAGCTCACAGCAGTTTCGGGTCGCTGTTCAGTCGGAGGCTGGAGTACATCCCCACGTGCCGCACCAGGTTGGGCTCCACCACGAAGGCGTTCTCGCCCTTGCCCCGCAGCAGCGAGTAGAGGGCGGTGTCCTTGGCGAAGCCCCGGCGGCAGCGCAGCCCCCGCAGGTATGCTGAGGCCCGGCGGGCGGAGGCAGCAGGGAAGAGCATGGCGGGTGTGCAGCACTCGCTGGCTGGCGCCACGTTGTAGAGTGCGGGGTGCAGGCGGCGCAGCTCCAGCCCGTAGTGCCGCCCCACCAGCTCCGACAGCACCATGCTGTACAGGGCAAAGAACACCACCAGGCACCAGCCGGGGCCTGCCCGCCCCGCGGCCCAGCAGTAGGCGCAGCTCAGCACCGGCCCCAGGAACATGCCCAGGCCAAACCACTCCAGGATCCTCATGGGCTCGGGGTTGATGTAGCGCTGGAGCCTCTCAGGATGGTACAGCTTGAAGTAGAGAGCGTCTCTGAGGTAGGGCTTGGAGAACCGGGCCGAGAAGAGGTGATGCAAGACAGAAAATATCTCCTCCTCTGGCACAGCATCATCTTCCACCAGGAGGATGTACTCTGGGCTGTACATCAACAGTGACTGCTCCAGGCAGAAGATGTAGTCCTGCTTCTCCTTCTCGAACTGGTTCAGGCTGGGGTCAGGATTCTCTCCAGTTCTATCACGACTGACTGTAGGAAAGAGGCTGCTCAGCAGCCTGACATCCTGATGGCTGCTGGGGTCCGACTCCACGTTACAGAGCAGCATGCGGTGGCTCTGGCAACGCGCCCCACATTTCTGGAGGAGGCGGTGGAAGTGGGAGGCCACTTGCAGGACGTAGTGGAAATCATTCTGCCTCTGCACAGTGATAATGGTGATCAGCAGCAAGGGCTGGAAGGTGTCACTGCTGTAGGCCTCGGAAGTGTTTGGCATCTGCATCTTCTCAAAGTAACGGAGAGCATCCTGGCCCTCCTGCTGGTTCTGCTCCAGGAACTCCCGGCTCATGGGGTTCAGGTGCCAGCGCCGCAGGTAGAAGTAAGAGTGCAGGAGCCGGTGGCAGATCAAAGGTGCCAGCACACCAAAAGTCACCACAGTCAGGGTGAGGAGATGGATGAAAGGGCTGGACCAACGGCACCACCTCCCACAGAGCTGCCAGGCTCGGTGGAACATAACTGCTGCAGAAGGAGGGTACTCCTGCACTGCTCATGCCCTCAATCCTTCACTTCCAATGCATCCTTCTCCCTGGACTGCAGGATACCACTGGGGCCATTGCTGCCAAACCTGCACAGGTTGTCCAAGCCCAGAAAGGAAGAAAAAAGGATGGTTAGTGAAATAGGAACTGACAGAGAAAATAGAAAGCAGAGAACTAGTCTCTGAGTAAGCTAAAATACAAGGCCCTGTGTAATCCCTTATGGTGGAGGCATCACAGAATAGTCCTGGGACATTGAGGACAGATGAGCCAAACTTAATTTCCAGCAAAGGACCCCTAAGGCTTTCTTAGCACATAGGAACTCTGATCTAATCAAGCTCGAAAGGACTTAGTGTGTTTGTTACTGTGCTTCAAACATGTAACAACAGGCAAGGTGGATGCAGGATGTGTGTAAATCCCTTTCTGTTAAAGGTTAGGTACCCCTCTCTGGTGACAGTGACATAATAATATTTAGATCACAGCCACGAAGCAAAGCCAGAATTCCTATATCTTAGTCTAGCATATATTGGAGAGAAAAACTTTTACCTCTTTGGAGACATACATACTTCCCTGCTGCTGCTCACACACTTTCAAATGTGGCATTTTACACTCTCCTCCCTGAAATGTGAAGCCATATAACAAAGACACCAGTTTACTTCACTAAGAGCCTGTGTATGTTAAGGGTAATGTGTGTGCCTGTTTCTTTCAGATGTCTCCTCCTCACTAGAGCCTGTGAAATACATGGGCACAGCAACATGAACATGTTGCAATTGAGCCATTGACTCCTTATATAAAAGTACACAATTCAGAAGTATATGCCTTCAATTTTAAACTGAAGTATTCACATAAATATGTAACAATTTTTGTATACAGATTCACTTTAAGCAAATATCCACCTTCACCAAAGTTAGATTTTTCCGTATCTGCTTCTCTGGCTGCCCTGAAGACCTCACAGCCTGGCTGACAAAAGCTTACCCAAAATCAGGGCACTTAGCTTGTTCAGATGAATTCTCTTTTGTCAGTAGTCTCACTTTTAATTGGTTGTCTCATTCTCCCTTTAATTTCCTATTCCCTTTCCCTAAGAACTGAGGTACTCATGTTCCCCTCTCTGAGATGACTGAATGTGCACTGGGTGTTCAGTGCAGTTTCTCCAATTTTTACCCTTCTGCATTCACCAAGTTCTGATCATCAAATGGTGGTTCAATCAAATGCTATTCTTTGTCCTTTTCTACACTGTCATTTGAAGCAGCATTAGCAAAGTTGGGTAGATGGAAAAAATAATGGCTTTTCTCCTCTGTCTCAGAAAAATGGATCTTGTATAAGAAAAGATTTGGAGGACATGGAGCAAGGTCTGGCTTTGGGGATACTTCAGAACTGCCTTCTTTACAGAGGTCACAGATTTGCTGGTTTTTACCATTAGGAGAACCTCTTCCTCTTGCCATATGGGAATGTGACAACCATATATGAAAGGCCTTTTAACAAGATTAATGCAAAATATACAAGAGTTATTCCAAATATTTGTTAGTGAACAGGCAGTTCATGCTGTGAGATCTCAAACCATCTTCACATAGATTGTGGCATCTTTGTGGCACAAACAATCACAAATGTTTGTGCACTCTTAGGGCTCAAGACAAGATTTAGAGTAATTAAATTGAGAATAAATTTACATGCTGATGCATGAGAATTTGCAGCTTCTTCCCATATAGCTTTCTTTTCCTGTCTTGCTACATAATCCTGTTGCAAAAATGCTGCATTGAATTGCATCAGTGAACCTTGTAAAGGCCTTAAAGGTGATGGCTGCACTTCAGCTGCTAGATCCAAGTCCTGAGGATTCAGGATGTGAAGACCTGAAATCCATGCAAAGATCTGGCATTTAAATGCATTTATTCATCCAGAATCCTGGGCCTTCCAGCTAACCTGTCACAAGCATTAGGAGAACACAAACATGCAGAATCATATTCTACAGCTCACACTGTCAAGCCTTCTCTTGATACAAACATCACTGTCTCTGAGCAAGCCTCCAAACTTGAAAGTGAGGACCCCAGTGGGAAAAGGAGATGAAGGAAGACTAGAAGGTAGTTTAGTTCTCAGGAAATAAAGATTACTTTCCATCTTCCAGCTATGCTGAAGCTCTGAGCTACAAAACCTATAAGCTGGCAATGAGATCTTGGGATATATATTGAAGCACTAGTAAGAATTCTTTGAGCATTTCTTCATTAATAATTCTTGGAACAACCTGATTAAGTGAGTGGAATCGGGCAGGGAGTTTGGAACTAGCTGTTCTGTAAGGTCCCTTCAACCCAAACCATCCTATGATTCTATGATGGTAACATTCACCCAAGGAAGACCTCCTTCCCTCACACCATCTTCTACTGAAGAGGGAAAAATGGTTGTCCTGTCCTCCCTAGTGGCCAGCAGAGCTGGGGGAGCTGCAGCCTCATGAGATGAAAACAAACAAGATCTCACTTGACATCCTGCTCTTCTGCAACCCTTGAACTTGTTGTTCATGTGCCAGGTCCCTGCAGCCAGACTCACACTGAGTCCGAAGCCCGGCAGCGCTGGCAAAGTGGTGTGGGACCTCCACCTGCTGGTGTCCCAGCTCCCGGCTCAAGGCAGGGTCGGTGAGGTGCTGCAGGTGAGCACCACCCTCTGTGCAGGTACCTCCTTTTCCAGTTTGCTCTGGGAAAGCACACAGGACTGGAAGCCACCCATGCAGCCATCCAATCACTGTCGTAATTCCAAGCGTTATGACTTAACCCTTACTTTACTTCACCAGCAACAGAATTCGAGATCTTAGAGCTCTTGTTCTGGCTCTGCAACTCAGGGAGCCTCAAGAAAACAGTAATCACACACAGACACTACTGCTACTCTTCACATCTTCCTCTGCTGCCTGAGCTGTTCACACTCACATGGACAGACACACTGGCTTTTTGTCACTCTGTCTGCTGAGGAAAAGTCCGTTTTCACTGGGCAGTGAAATAACCACAGAGGCTAAAAATGGTCAGGAATGTACTATAGCAGGTCAAATACTGCAGTTAATGTGAAAAACAAGCTAAAAAATCTAGAAGAGAGGGAAGAGACTGACCTCCTTCACACCTTTTGTCTGTAACACTGGGAACCTCAGAGTTCAAAATATGGATTAATAAATTCTTACTTCTGCAGAGGTGAAGCTTTCTCTTATCTGTAGGATTTGAATCCAGAGTTTCTACTCAGGCTGTTTTCCAGCCATTAGGATGGTTCTGACTTCAGACGAGACACTCCTTTCAGGAGATCTTTGTACTGTCATTTTCATTTTTTTCCCTTTCTAGGGGGAAAACCATCTTGTTTGTTTTTCATGCAAGTGGCATTTCAGACAGAAAAAAAAAGTCTGAGGAGAAAAGGAAGAATCAGGTTTGGATTTTATAGTGCCTTAAAAACCCCCCACTTTATTAAACCTGAATAATAACTACTTTGCAACCATATAAATACTTGCAATGGAGGCCACATTTACACATGTCCTGTGTAGAAGAACTGAGCCACTGCTTAAACACGACTAGAAGCTGTGGTGATATAAAGCTGTAGTTTGGCTTGCTTCTTTTCTTGGATTCTCATGATGAAGATTCCTTCCAGAAATACCTAATTCCAAATCTATATCATATCTTCATTAGTCCCCTAATTACTTGGCTGAATTAAACTGTTCAGGAAAACTCACCTCTTTGCACACCGAGGAGAGTAGAAAAATAAATAATGTATTCTTTGGGGTGTAGAGCACTGTCTGCTGTGCTTGTGCTTTAAAAGAGAAAGCTGACTTTCTGTCTGCTCCAAACTCCTCTCCAAAGAGAGGTCTTCCTGGAACAAAGTTTCCTATATGTTTCAAAGCTGTAAATTTTTAGGTTCCATGATAGCTGATCTAAGAGAAACCATCTGCCTTCTCCTTCCTGCACCAGGAGACAGAGACAGATACAACTATTCCTGTAGAATTACATTATTAAATTACTCTTTTTGGCCTATCTACACTTCTTCTCAGTGTCAGTGGGAAAAGCCATTTCTTTCCTAACATAAAAACAGCCGGATGAAGTCATTTGGTCAGAGCCATAGAGTCACCTCTCTACAAAGGGATGAAAGAGGGAAACAAAGGCAGGCTCTTGGAAAATGTCATGGAAATGTCACGGGCTGTCACAGCTCCAGCTGGGCCATAGCAGTGGTGGGAGTAATGGTGCTCACACAAGTGGTACCTACACTTTTGGTCCTATAATAGCACCCAAGCTGAAACCTTTGTGTGAACAGCTTTTCTACACCCCAGCCTAACACCATGCAGAAGAGCTGCCAGCTCAGGACGACCTCCCCTGCTGATGAACCCTGTCTGGCAGAGACAAGGCCTTTGTGGTGCTGTGACAAACATCCTGCTCGAATCTGAGGGAGCCAATGGAAGCTTCCCAAGGAGCCAAAGAGATCTCCTGTAACGTATGGGCATGCTGACAGGGACTGTACAGATATCCTCAAATTCCAAAACCTGAGGTCCCTGCCATGAGCTGATCCCTATTACTGGGCCAGATGGCCAGCTTTTCTCATCTGCAGTTCCTCTTGTTTTTCTGACAGCTTTTAGTAGGTCAGGTGCCAGATAATATTCCTGCAATGTGTCAGGCCTCCCTTGACAACACCAATGTCCAGCAGAAGCCAAGCATCTACAGATCTGATTGTTGTACTTCCAAGCCAAACTGGGAGCTGGGCTCCCTAGAAAATACAACCATCCCAGCAAGAGCTGATAAAAAACATTCAGAGGAACCTTAATGGTAAGAGACCAGTAGTTATTTGATTGCATTTTACTGGCAGGTACCAAATATATCTCTCACCTCCTCAAGCACTGCTGAAAGCAATTGTTCTTTTGTTGTTCATAGATGATGAGTGGCATCTGTCATCTTATCATCAGATAAGCCAGGCAGAGATCAGGGTTGCTGCACTTAAGCTCTCAGCTCCCTTAGAACTTTTGTTTCTTATGATCTATGTACTAAAGATGTAACAATGTCACAGTTAACAGATTAATGACAGCTTGAAGTGTAGGAGAAGTGGCTAGAGAGGGGCAGAGGACTTGGCCCTTTGCAAATATTATGCGGTGCATGAGATAGAAATTGAAGGCATTGCTGTCTGTTTTGATTTGCCATTCTTTAAGGCCTGTCAGTGAATGTACAGACCTCTTCTGTCCAAGGAGATGGAATTTAAGCACAATTGGAACAGTAAAAATGCACAAATATGCAGGGTGTAACTGTTACCAATTAGGTAACACAGGAAACTGCAGAGTTAAAACTGGAATGTAAATTTCCTCATAGGCTGGATTGCTACTCTCATCAGACTGTAGTTAACTTTTACAGGTTGTTCATAAATCCCTAGAGATCCATGAAGCACAGTTTGAAAGCTACTGCACTAAGAAGTGAAGGATATAGCTGTGGCAGGTGAATGACACTTTGCCCATTTTGTTTGAAATAAGAGGATAAGACTATGCCAACAGTGAAAGAGGCTGTGAACTCAATATATATTCACTACAGATATTTCCCCAACTTCTGTCTTGTTTTTCATGTATATTGATTTTCCTCTGTCATATAAACATGCACAGAGCCCATTTTACCTGGCTGCCTCCCTGCAGGGCAATCCTATGGGAAAGCAGTGCTCCCTCTGCTGCTATCCAGCAGTCAGATCAGATGGAACTGGGAGTGGAGAGCAGCCTGAGAAGAGGTCTGCAAGGTAATAGCTAAGCACAGAGACTTAAGGCAATGACTTTGGAGAGCTGTCTGTGATTTTGGTAGGTGTGACAGGGAGTTGAGGCGCCCCAAGAGAAACAGGGCTCGTGATCACAAGAGTCTGTCTGTCTTTCTATAGAGGGACTCATCCACTTGGTCATCCTGGTGCAGTGGCCTGTAGCAAACCCACACAATAAAGTCACCTGTCCCTGTCCTCCCTTAATGCCGATTCATCATCTGTTGGACAGCTCCTCATCCATCCCTGGGCAGAGCTCCATTCACTCCAGCTGGTCACTGGCATAGAGGGTGACCCCTCCTCATCTCCTCCACCTGTCCTTGCTAAAGATTCTGTATCCTTCCACTCCACCACTGCAGCCTCAGGAGCCACCCCAGCACATTGCCATGATGCCAAAGAGCTGCCAGCCCTGCAGGTGTGCCCGTGACTCCAGCTTCCTGGATTCATTCCCCATGCCTTTGCACAGAGGCAGGTAAGCTGGACTCTGATGAAGGCAGAGCAGTGGCTGGAGTGGTTGGAATTCCTTTGTGCTGCCATTCAGTCAGCCTCCTGCTGATCTGTGATCCCTCCCTGTGTTCTGGGCCTCTCTTGCTAGCCCTGGCTTTAAACTGAAATGCTTGAAGTTCCCCTCCCACAGCAGCTTTAAATTAAGGCCCTTACCACCTTGGTGACTCTGTCACTGAAATTCCCTCTCTGTGTCAGTAGGACCCCAGAAGTCCCAACAAGTTTCTGCAAGTACTTCCTATGTATGTTCATGACATTTATATATCCAGCTATAGCTTTAGGTGTAGAAGTGGCAGAATCTAATCATGGTTTAAATCATTGTTGAAATCAGAAACTAAAACATGGTTCAATTACCATTTCATTACAGCTTAATTATTAATTATTGTTAAATCATTGTTAAATTATAATTGAATTATTCCTTAATCACCATTTGCAACTTATTTATCATTAAATATCATTTGGTCATCATCTAATCATTAATAACACCTTTTTGTTATTCCCACAATGATGAATTCTCTTAAAAATTCACCTCACGTGCCAGAAGACTTGTGGGTGTAAGAATGGAGGGAGAGAAAAGGACACAGATGTGGTGATGGCTGCTAACACTGCAGATGTTGTAGCTTTACTGTTGCTTATGGCTGTGAAGAATAAAGCACAGGAATAAGGAAATAGAATATTTGCGAACAAAGGTCTTTGATGACAAACCCGTAAATTTCCAGTTGGGATGGGTCTATGTAACAATAAAAATCCAAAACTGTACAAGACAACAGCCAGAGTATTCTGATTCAAACTCTGTTTGAAAGAGAAATGTTTCATCATATTGATAAAAAGCATTCCTCTTTGAAGAGACTGTCTACTATTGTTAAACTACTGATTTCCCTGCATTCACCACTTGTGCCCGAGGAGTATACACCCTCTTCCTCCCCTCCCCCCACAAGGCAAGAACCAGAGTGTTTATCCTGCACGGAAAGGCGTGGTGAATGGAATGCCCTGGTTCTGGGGGATCCTGGTGATCTGCTTGAGCCCCAAGGGGAGAGAATGAGGTAAATGCAGGAGCTGAAAAATAATCCGCGGTACAATTAGTAATGCCCTTGTTGGACAGACAAGAAATCAGCAGATTTCACATGTGCAGGAGGGTGTTCCTCCTGGCTTTTGTGCTGGCAAATGCTTGCTGAACCTGATGTGCTCTAATGGTTATACGTAAATTATTTTCTCAGTGACTGCAGGGGAGAAGCCAGCCCAGGAACCTGTAGTGTACACCAGCATCGTTTCGTGTTTTGCTGCATCACAGCACAACTGCAGATTTCCTCAGCAGCCTTTGATTGTAAATGTCAGCGACTTCAGCCATTGGGTTTCTTAGGTGCTCCTCGTTCCCTTCGGGAGAGCTGCCAGGTAGCACAAGGTGACCCGTAAAGCACCGGGATTAATGGCAGTTACCTCAGTGGGGATGGTCAAAGAGGAGAGGGCGTTAGATAAGAAAAGCTGATCCCACCTCCACTCTCTGCCCTCGTTGCAGACACACACGGAGGGCATTTAAGTGTGCCCAGTCCTCAGCTCTTTGCCCGGATTTTAGACCAGAGAGATTCTGGCCACGCTTCTACCTCGGGCGAGGGCTGCTCCGGGTGGCACCAAGCTCAGGGTAGAAGCTGGCTGGCTTTTCCCCGTTCCCTTGAGAGTTCCACTCACCTCCCCTAAGGGAGGGGCCGTTTCTTGAGGCGCGGCCAGGCTCCGGCCACTCGTCCTCGCTCGTCACCATGTACAGGCATATCCCCGGAGCAAGCACAGAAACATCTCCTCGATCCCTGGAGGGTTTCCACCTCCCTGCCGGCTCGGGTGCCGCAGACACAGCAGCCAAGCCCAGCCCCGATGAACAGTTGTGGCGGCTCATCAGCCATAACTTCGTGGCCCCCCTTTCCCCATTCCCCCAGCCTCGGAGCACCGCCCGCCCCCTTATCCCCCTCAGGGGAAGGGGAAGCCTTCCCCCAGGACAGCGCGAGCCCAGCGGGCCATTTCCCCGATCCGAGCGGGAGATTTACCCGATCCGCTGGGCAGCCCCTCACGGCCGCTCCCGCCTCCCTCCCTCCCGCAGCTCCGCTCCCGCCGGGATCCTGCTCTCGGCGTGTGGCTCACTTCTCTTCCGCGAATTTCTCTCCTCCCTCTCGGGCGCTGAGGGTGGGATTAAAGGCACCAAAGACCAAACATGTGACTCCGCCAGCACGGGGATGCTCAAGGAAGGGGAAGGGGAGATGGCCGGAGGGGGTCACCGCAGTCTGGGGAGACGACCGGTCCCTGGAAGCAGGCTCAGGAGTAAATCCCAAGCCCCAGGGGGACGCCCGGGGCGGTGGTGGCTGCGCAGCCGGAGCTCCTCATTCCTGCTCTGCGGTCCCTGAAGGCTCCGCAGGGAGCGGCGGGACAACCGCAGGGGAGCGCAGCTCCCCCGGCCCTCCCCAGCCAGGATGTCACATCTGCCCGGTGTCACCACGGCCGCGTGTCACCTTGAGTGGATGTCACTTGTGCCGGGTGTCCCCTCTGCCCGATGTCGCTTCTGCCAGGTGTCCCCGCCAGCTCCCGCGCCTCTGGGGCGCTGCCCACCCCCGCTGGCATATGCTGGAGGCTGCGGACCCCTCGCCTCACTCCCGGGAGGGGAGAGGATCACCGGGGTCCGCAAACTCGAGCAGAAAGTGTCGAGAGTCACCAGCAGGTTCTTTACGTGCATCTCACCTCTGACAGGTAAAAGCTTTCTCAGTCTGCAGCAGTCTTCTCATGTGTATTGGCTGAAGTGGGGAGGCTTAGCAGCTACACAAAGATTTAAATCAGCCTGTTCAGATTCAGACATTTTATCAAACTGCCCCAAGATTGCGTCTGACTGGTTCACTCTCCCACCCCCCAGTGCTTTTCACTGTGTCCCACTTTCCTGCTCTTGTATACACTCACACCCTTCAGCCCTGTGACCATAATACCTAATTAACTGGTTACCTGAAAGATGCTTCCGGGAAAGTTCACTGTCTGCCATTGTAGGAACTCCTTGGGTTTGTCCCTGCAGCTCCAGAAAATGCAAGTCCATGTGTCTGGGCTAAACTGTTTTCAGGCTCAGACCTCTCTTATATCTTAGAAGGATCTTGAGAGGGAAAAAAAAACCCAAAAAACAAACAAACAAAAACTACCAAGAGAAAAATCCTTTAGGTCCTTTCAGTAAAATACCTTGTTCTTGTTCGTTGAGCACAGCTAGAATTTTGCTAATGTCCAGTCCTGTAATCAGAAGCTTCTAGTGTGATATACGTTAATTTTAAGATAGCAATTTCTATTATTCCCCCTTATAAGCATGATGAACAAAGGAAATCAGCTTTGCATGCCTGTGATCCTTATTCTTCCTCCTGGCAAAACTGTCCCACAACTAGGGCTTTTTATTGCTGAGACAACATGGAAGAAGAGTGGAAAGCCAGAGGAACAGTAATGCCCAAAATAAACAACACATTCAAGCATCAGTTGGATTCTGTAATGACTTTCTGGAAACAGGTTAGGCATGCTGGAAAGTCCATCAGCTTACTAAGATGCATGTTACTCTCCCAAAATAATAAAGAAATCATATTTTCTCAGGTGATTTGCTTTCCCAAATCCTTCTGTCTTGGTTTGAAAAGACAGGTGTCTTTTCAATAACAGTTCTTTATTAGGAAGAAAATTAAAAAATAATAAAATAAACAATGCAGTGATACAAAACAATACTGACAGAGTCAGGATATAGCCTGACACCCTGTTGGTCAGGGGATTGGTAGCAATCCAATTGAAATGGTGGCTGCCATCCTGCTGGAGAGGCAGATGTGGTTCTGTTGAAGCAGTGATCCTGTAGAAGGGTGCGGTCTTCCTCTGAAGATCCAGTGCTGGTGTAGATGGGCCTGGTCTTCCTCTGGGAATCCAGTGGAAAAGGCAGCTGCTTCTCTGGGAATCCCATGTAAAAGGCTGACTGTGGTCTTCTAAATCTCTGATTATACCCAGGTAGGAATGCCTGGCTCCTCCCCCTGGGCAGAGCATCTCACAACGGGATGATGTAACTTTATCAGTCGGGCAGTGAGACTCAATGGCACATTAACAGAAGATATTTCCCAGAGAGAGGATTGGTTGTGGAAGAGATAAAGAAAACTGTCCAATTAACAGAAGATAACTCTACAGATAGGAATAGAATACACACACCCATTTCCAACCTAAGACACCCTCTTTGCTGACCACCTCTGCCTCTTTTTCTGTTTTTAATGACAGTGATTTATACTCTACCTTCTATTTAAATGCTCTCAAGACTGTAAAAGTTGATGCACTGAAAGCACAGCAGATCCTGGAATAGAGCAGAGAAAAAAGAAAGTACTGGAGGTGGAAAAAAGAGTAAACATTCCTAGGATGTCCATTACTGTGTTCTTCCCAGGATAAGAGTTGCAGAATTTTTAAAAACAAATTTTTTTTTTTTTTCAACTTCTGTTTCAGTGTGCATGTGGGAGAGTGACTATTGAGCAGCATCAGCAGAAACACCACACTGCACCCAGGATTACATTTTGGATGATGTTTTAGCCAGCAGAATTTATTACAAGGAGCAATCAAAAAAAAAAAAAAAAGAAAAAAGAAAAAAAAGAATGGGGCAGAAGGCCTTTTTTTTAGAAATAAATATGTAGATAATTGTAATTTTTTGTGATTTCTATTCAGTCTTCCCAGCTCCCTCTTTGCTCACTTGCATGCTTTTCAGGGTACACTTTCATTCTTAAACAATTATTTCTTTAAAATAGGTTCTGTTAGACCCAAAAGACTGAGGGAGAAGAGTCTCAAGTGATTTTGGGGCAGTGGCACAGAATGACAGTGGAAACCTGTCATTCTTGACTACTCATCCATTCTTATGATGGTGCTGTCTCCTGCTGTGCACGAGCACAAGGGACACTGATGTAGCTGAAAAATAAACTTTTTCTTCTGGTGAGTTATGTTTTAGTTGGGTCACTGTGTCCCTGCTGCTCCCCACACCAAATGGGATTGGAAAGCTGGGAGGGCTTTGGAAAGCAGAGATGAACATTTGGTGACTCAACTGCTCCTGCAGTAACCTAACTGCAACCTCAAATGCTCAGAAGAAATAGTTACTTATGAAATTATTCAGCCTGTACAATAACAGGACAGGACTTTAAAACTACGATCAGAAACAATCTTGGGATGCGAATTTACCCAGGTAGAAAAGGTTCAGCCCAACCATCCAGATCCCAGTATTTGCATTGTGAAAGCACCTTTCCCCTCTGCCATCCACTGTAACAGCTCTGATGGAACTGAGCAGTTGTGCAGGGCAATGGGAATAATATTTTCTTTTGCTTTGCCTGAGATCAGGTACAGCTCCTGCTTTTCATAAGCATGAGTGTCAGAGGCAGGCAGCGGGTGTTTAGACCTGGTGCAGGCAGGGCAGACATTCATGGTCTTGGGGAGCTGAACTGAGAAGCCTGGTGTCCTCTGAGTTGTGTTTTTGTGTCCTGCACATCGCTGTCAAATTATCTTCACTCCAACTCGTGTTCCCTGTCCCCTCCCAATTCCTTGACTTTCCTCCTACTGCCTCATGCTTTTACCAGAAGGCAAGGGCACGAGGGTATGCACACTCCAGTTGATTTTGAGCTGCTTGTGCTGATTATTCAGCCAACAAATCAAACAAACAGCTTCCTGTTCAGGGTGCCCTAAGGTTCTGCTCAGCCGGATGGACACGCTCAGCTCTGCTCTGCAAGGCACTGCCTGAAGTAGCAGCAAACACATGTTTGGGGCTTACCTCCTTCAGCCAGTTGCAATGAAATTTGAGAAGTGTGTGCAACACTTACTAAGGACAAGGAGGAATCTGTGAAAAGACAGAAAAGAAAAAAAAACAACAACAAAAAAAGAGATACAGGAAAAAAAGTTTTGTAAGGCTGATCTCCTTAGGAAAAAATCCAAAGTCACTGCATTCCAGCAGGAGGAATAAATAATGTGTTTAGCATAACTTGTGCCAGTATGTAAGTAACCTGCAAAGGCAGTACCTCTTCCACAAACTCTGAGAACTTCTGTAGTGACAGCACTATTCTTTCATATACAGATACCTGACGATTGCCTGGTTATTCCCGTACTGTCAGCTGCACAATGGATATGTTCTCCTTGTAGGTATCTGCTGTTCACTTCAAAGGTTAACTTTGATAATAATGCTTTTCCCCTGCTAATCATCTATAGGGGTAAAAAACCCTATATTTACTGCTTACATTCTGTTCGTGCAAGAACCAGCAGATATTCCTGATGGCTACTTTGAATATAAATACAATATTGAGGATAACCAAATACACAGAGTGGCGGTGGCTTTCTCTTTGTTTTCTTTCAGACTCAATATTGATCACTGGGGACAAAGAGTGTTCAAAGTCCTTTGCTGTTTACTGGAGACATAATGAGCTTATATGTCAGGGCCACTGTGTTTGACTTTAGACAGCAATAGTCAGAGGAAACAAAGCTCCAGCAGGGATGAATTCATGCTTGCTTGGCTGTCTAGGGTACATTAGTATTCTCTAAAAAGGCTGAAGTATTTTAATCTCATTTTCATCCTGGCCTGTCCATTTGGTTTTGGTTCTTTTCTTCATATATTTCTGAAGTCTTCATCTATAAAGTCTTCTATATACAACCACAACCAGACTTTTCAGGCTCTTAACAGCAGCTAATTCATCTTGCAGATGAATTATTAAATTCTGTTCCTGTAATCTCTTCCACCCAAGCTGCACACATCTGAAGATGACAGAAACACACTCACTGTAGTCCAGTTCACTTTAGAGACTATTGGGCACCCCCTCACCACCACACACACCCTTTTTCTCTGCTTCTTCAGCTTCTCCAATCAAACCATTAGAAAAGGCTGTTCATAGCTAAAAGAGCACCTCAGTGAGCCAGCACAGAAATGTGTTTAATGATGATGGAACTGCAGAAATACTGCAGTATTTCTGCAGGAAATATCCAGTTTTCTGAGTCCCTGGTGACACTCAGAAAACTGGATATACCTTGGCCAGTTTAGTGGCATATGCTCTGGTGATTCAACCTCCTTCCTGTCTTGCTCCAACATTCTGACTCTTGCAGACCACAGAGTATTTCAAAGAAAGGGACAAACATTTTAATATAGACATAGAGTCTAGTAGCTCTTCAAAATATCTGTTAAAATACATTGGCTCTCAGTTTCTTGCTCTGTCTTGCAACATTAAAGAACAGCCTGGAACACTGTAGTTTTTGCTAAAAAAAGAGAATGAGGTGAAAAGGCAAACCAGAAGATTTCTAAACTGAGAGTCCGGAAGAATTATGCCCCAGGGACTGCTGTATAACTTTTACTTTCTCCTGCAAAATGTAGTAAAGTTGTTTTGTATGGTCCCTGAGTTCTTTGCACTAACCAATTCTGCGTCTGTGTGAGAAGCACAGAGTGTTAGCAGTTTCTCTGCTCTCTCTCACTGCAAATTTTAAATTTTAGGTGAGCACTTCTGGAACTAAAGGTAAGATGCTGGCACAAGAGAAAGGGCCTGTCTAGGAAAGTCTGAGTACCACTTGTACAAGGTTTTAAGTCCACAAAGACTCTCAGGAAAATTGTATCAAATTATAACTATTTTAAAACTGCTTCAAATCTGTAAGGGCAGCCTTATTTAAAATTTTAGAGGTTTTAATTCCATTTAGCTGAACCTGAAAAAAGGTTTTGTTAACCTTTTTTCATTCCACCTAATAATGGATGTAACATGGAGACTCAAGTACTTAACTCTTAGTTAATATTTTTAATTCATTCTGGTAAATTTTTTGTTTGCAAGATTTAAGGTTAGACTTAAGCAAGATATAAGTCTGTGACTAGTCCATGACCTAGAAGTAAAACCTGCTATAATGACAATGGCTACAATGGCAAAAGGTGGAGGGTTAGATTAGAGATTCTATAACTGATTTTGTGAATTCTGTAATTTTCAATGCTGAGTAATTAATATTTTCAAACACAGCTTGTTTTCTTTCTCTGGTCTCTAAATGCACCAGTAAAAAGCTTACTAGGATTCTGAAGAGCCTATCTTTAAAATTCAAATGCACCTACTGCAATTAAATAAGTATGGATAGTGCCCATAAGCTCCTTTACAGGAAACTCTTCATATCACTATATCCAGGACCATTTGCACACAGGAATCCTCTGTACAGACAGCAAATTAAGGTGGTATGGTGCCAGAAAAGAAAAAAAATGAAAGAGAGCGAGGGAAAAGGAAGAAGACTGTAAAGCCTGTGCTCCATTTCCTGGGCTTTTCATTTCTCCTGATCACTATGGCAGCTGGGCAGTGAGGCAGCAAGGCAATCGCTAATAATCCCTGCTGAGACTTCCCAGCCTGGGTTTCTCACTGACTGGAATCTTTCATTCTATCTTTTTTAGTTTGCCTGCCAGGATGTTCTGGGTGTCAGCAGAGAGAGCTCCTTCAATTCACACAAATATTCTCCATTTAGCATCAAGTATTTCTCTACAGGAGGAAGACAACTAGGGAAATAACACGAAAAAACAGAAGTAAGTGAGAATTTTTGTGCAGCATATAAAAGCAACTGAAACATTTCTACCCAAATCCCTTCTGGTCAGGTGACAGTAGAATTTCTTTCCTACACCAGGGCAAAATATGATCAGTGTCTCCCTTCCCAGATGTGAGCCATAAGTATCCTCCTATGCTACTTAGGTAAGAGTAACTATCCAATTATAATAATAATAGTAATAGAAAAAAAAGCAGTGCAATTTGTTTCAATGGAAAAGCAAGAACTCCATTCAACTACATTGGCTACAGCTTTATGTGTGTTCATTTCCTTTAGTCAGCTTGTCTGTCAAGAGAATTATAATATCCCAAATAACACCAACAGCAATTGTTGGCTAGATCAAGGATGCTGTGGAGTGATACATATCTGTGTGATTTGATGTACACTGCACTGGGTGGATATCACTAGGTAAAGTACCTGATCTTATCAAATACAGTTCCACTGTTGGCCCTAACCAATGTGTACCTAGCACAGCACCCTGCAGCACCACCCTTCATTCCATTTCATGTCCACAGCCACAACATAGGCTACTTCACAATACCTGAGAGGAAAACCAAAAATTATCCTATTTTCAGAGCACAACCTTAGCTAAAATGTGTTTTATCCTTACCTTACAATGAGGTAAAGATAAAGTCATGCCAAGAGGAGGGGACACCAAAACAAACCTCAAGGGCAAAATTTTGAGCAAGGACAAAGGTCAGCTTTTAAAATTAATCTTGTTATTGCTTATCACACTTTGGTAACATGAAAGTGCCTCTTGCACAAATCAGCCATTAAGAAAGGAGTGTCTTTTAAGTCATTGGTGTTTCTATTTTTGCTTCAAAGCACCAATGATCAAAATAGCAGAACAAGACAGAATCACCCTGTCTGTAGCCAGTGTACAAGGAAATTAAGGGACTTAGAAAGTAGAAGCCCTTCATCTTATTTATCTATTATAACTGTTTTTAGGAAAAGAGTTACATTTGCTTTGAATTCAAAGACCTGTACAGACATATGACAGGTCTGGTACTTTTATTTGGAAGTACGTTCCACTAATATGCATTTTCTACTTTTTCCCTTTTTTTCCTTTCTGAGACTTTTTCTTCCTTTACTTCCCCTCTATGATCTGATCTAGAAGGCACTGAGCAGATGTGCCAGCTGCCACAGGACACAACGAGGGCTGTGTTTCATACCTGCTCTCCTGTGGTGCCTGGCACTGAGTTATCACGAAGCAGCTGCTGTGGTTCCAGTTAGCAGCCTAGGAAATCAAAGGCTGATTTATGTGCTGACACAAAAATAGACCTTTACCCCAGAAATATTAATGCGCAGGGCTTTGCTCCACTGAATTTGGAATCTGGTTATCTCTCTTAGGGCAGTTAGTCTGCTCTGAGTGTTTTGGGTACTATTTTGTTTTGCCCAGTCACTGGTTGCCTGAAGATGTCACTTTTCCACTTTATTGTCTTAGGCTGGCTGCTTCTTGTGTTCTTGGGCCCATTTGTCCAACCTCTTTCCTTGAGCGTGCAACCTGCAATCCCTTTCTTCATCTGCCACTGACAGCACCTGGAGCTGATTGACCAAAGCTCTTCTGTTCCCACCTTTGGGATGAATCTGTGCTCTGCTATTTCCTCAGCAGACTCCAGGCGCACAAATCCTCTCACAAAAGAGAGGATTTCCCTCTGCTCTCCAGGGCAGAGCCTTCTGCTCACAACAACCTCAGGTTCAGCAGCAGGTGGGAGAGAGATCAGCTCCCAGACCATCTCCCATAGGGCCTTTCCCCTTGGAAGCAGAACAGTTCTGCTGGATCAAAGATCACTTTAGGTACCGTCCTGGGTGTGCCAAAGCTCCAAATTTACCTGCACATCTGCAGACACATCAGGGTAATATGTGAATAGTTCACCATGCTGTGTCTCCACCTCCCACCTTACCAAAGAGGATGCATTTCATACCCATGTGTTGGGCTTTCATTAACAAATTTGGTGGCTACTACTACTCCTACAACTTGAGGGAAAGACAGTATTTGAAGTTTGGTAGGTCCTTTTAATTTGGAATAGAGGTTTGGAACAGGTAATGGGTGATGCTCAGCACAACCCCGGTCACAAAGCTGTGCATTTCATGTTTACAGGAGATTCAAGTCTCCTTTTGTGGCCGCAGCCTGAACACACCAACACCACAAGCTCAAAATTGTCTCCTCTCTAGGCTGTTCCTTACACAACATCAGTTCTTCTCTGGGTCTTTGGTGGTTTCTCAATACCAGGCTTCCCTCCGCTTATGCTTAAAACGTGCACATCCTTTCCAAGACACACTCTGCTTCAGTCACTCCAATTCTTAACCAATGGTAATTTTGTAAAGTGCTCAACTCCTTCTTGTAGCAGTTGGAAGTGAAGCACTGCGAGGTTCAGGAAAAAGCAGCCATATTTGTCACACTCCTGACTCTAAGTAATTGCAAATTTCTGCAAGATTTTCTCTGCACTGGCATTGGATTTCTTGGCTCCCCCATCTTCTTCACAAAAGTATCTCAAGTATTAATACAAGTATTATTAATCCCTCTCTTTCTCTCCTTACCCCTCAGATTTTTTTCTTGTAATTTTTCCCTCATCTGTTGTGATGTCTCTGCACAATTCGCACAGTTAATCTTCAAACAACACGGAGGAAAGCAGAACATTTTCGCTGTTGGAAGGGAGCACGGGCGTGGTCTCTCCACTGCCGAATGCAGGGAGACATTCACTGCCCCGACCCTGCTGCCACACCATGGCCGGCACAGAACGTTTAACCCACATCAAGCACCTCCCACGCCCTTCCCGCCCGCTCCGGCCGGGACATGGCCCCATCCCGGGGCGGGCAGGGAGGCGGTCGCTCCACGGAGCCGCGTGTGGACGGGGGCGGCTCCGCCCGCGCCGCCATGTTTGGTGCGGGTGAGGGCGCCGGCGTCTGCTGCCGCCGCAGCCCCGCCATGTCGGGCGAGGGCAAAGCGGCGCCTCCATGACGGGTGAGGGCGAAATGGCGGCCGGAAGGGACAGCCCGTAGCGGCCATTGCCGGCGGAACGGGGCGCGGCAGCGGCGACAGCAGCGACGAGGCGGCCGCGGCGGGTCTGTGGGGCGGCTGTGGGCCGAGGGGAGCCGGGAGGGGGCTATGTGGAGGACGGAGGGGTCGCTAGGGGCTGGAGGCAGCGCACACCCGCGGAGGGCGGGACGGACCCGCGAGGAGTCCGGCTGGCGCTGTGGGAAGATGCCGGGGGCAGGACCCCCGCGGGATGTGAGAGAGCGAAGGAGGTGTGGGAGCGGCTGGTGTGTGTGGGAGGTTGGATCACAGCATCGGTCTGGTTGAGATCACCCTGTGCAACCCCCCTGCCAAGGCAGAGTCACCTGGAGCGGGTGACAGGGGAACACATTCAGGTGGGTTTAGGATGTCTCCAAAGGCGGAGAGTCCACGACGTCCGTGGGAAGCTGTTCTAGTGCTCTGCCACCCTCAGTGTTTTTCCTCATGTTGAGGTGGAACTTCTTGGGTTTTAGTTTATGGCCAGTGCTCCTCATCCTGTTGCTGGGTAGCACTGAAGAGTCTGGACCACTCTCTTGGCACTCACCTTGGAAATATTTGTGTGCATTAATGAGATCCTCTCCCAGTGTTCTCCAGGCTAACCAGGCCCAGATATCACAGTCTCTTCTTATATGAGAGATGCTCCAGAGCCCTCATCATCTTTGTGGCTGTCATTGGAACCTCTCCAGCAGCTTCTTGTCTTTCTGGACTCTGAGGAGTCCAGAACTGGACACAGCACCCCATCCATGCCATGCTAGGGCCAAGCAGAGCAAAGGGTTGGGAGTTTTCCCCTTTCTCCTCCAATGCTTAAAATATTCTTGCTGAGCTTGACCTGAAGCCATGGAAAAATCCCTGTTAGGCTTGTGGATGGATCATTGTTTGACTGGAGTTCCTGCTGGGGAGTATAAACTCAAAAAGCAGTTTTTAAATCTGCCCAATGCTTTTATTTCTGTTTTTCTGTGTCTTTACATAAATTCAAGTTTTATACGTGTGTAGTGTGATTTCTTTACTGTAGCAGGAACATCAGATGATGGCAGATGTAATAAAAATTTTGGATTTAGTTGTAAAATGGTAGTAAGTAAGAAGAGAAAATCTTCAATCAATAGGGCTTGTCATCAGAAATCCGCCTTTTTTAAAAGCAAATACAGAATGAGTAAGTAAAACTTACTGTTAAGTAGCAGAGCAGATCAGCTGTTCTGTGTCAAAAAGGAAATCTGACACTCAAAGAAATGTTGGAGTCCTTTACTTCTTCTATGTGTGAGCAGCAGAAAGGATTGTCAGGCACTGGAAGGGGCTGCCCAGGGAGGTGGTGGAGTCCCTGTCCCTGGCTGGACGTGGCACTCAGTGCTGTGGAGTGGCTGACACAGTGGTGTTGGTTCATAGGTTGGTCTCGATCTCAGAGGTTTTTCCCATTCTAAATGATTCTGTGAAAGAGAAGGTCTGTGGCCATAAAAAATTAATGGGTTGGGGTCTGGTGTACAGTGTGTGAGGAAGTGGTGAGAGGGGAGCTGGGGCTGAGGGGGGTGGTGCCAGGAGGCAGTGGAGGGGGTGTTTTGTCTGGGGACAAAAAGCGTGAAAGGCAGTGGGCAGTGGTGGCTTGCTGGACTGACAGGGGACAAATGAGATGGTTGTAGTGACAGCTGCTCCCTTCCAACGCTCTCAGAATTCCAGCTAAAGTCAGTGCTGCTGCAGGCTAAGAGAAGGAAAATGGTTCCATGGCAATTGTCTTTGTAAATTTAAGATATAATTTAATGTTTCTGTTAGAAGATACCTCACAGGATCTGTGCTGTAACTCAGCAGGATTTGTTTTAGTAACTCACTTAGAAATAATCTTTATACTGTTTTACATATGATGAAGGGCAATGCCACGCTGATATGCTTGTGAAATGCTGAGATTTGGCAAAGCAGGGTACCAGCTTCATCTTCAAAAGGCAATGACCTTCTTGCTTTCAGTAGAACTGCTCAATTAAAGCAGATAAGAACTGGAAGGTTCAGTTCCTAACCCCTGGTTTGACCATAAATTCCATTATAGGCTTAGATGGAACAGGTTGGGTTTTACTGGTATGGTCTGCACTTCATTCACTTCTGGTTTCATTCAGTCAGGCCACAGCTTTAGTGGCTGTGGGACAAGAATGCAGCTCACGTCTAGTGAAGATCTGGTTGGTTCCATTTTTCATTTCCAGCTGCTCCATTTGTGCTGGAAACCTTTTGAGGATACACTTGTAATTTTGCTCAATAATATTTTAGGGAACTACAGGAAATACTGTTCAGACATGAGAAAAGCCTGTGTTAATGTTGAGGGTGATCAAGCAGTAGAGAGGCTGCCCAGAGCCATGGCTGAGTTTCTATGCCTAGAGATGCTCAGGCTGCCTGGACAGGGCCCTTGGCAACCTGCTTTGCCTGAGCCTGCTCCATGCAGGACACAGGGCAGGTGATGTCCTCCCTGCAGCCCCAGCTGTTCTGTGATTCTCTGTTAGTCCAGAGCTTTTCAGACTGCTTTGGGGTGGGAATAGGTTCTCTTCAAACATGTTTGCATCTCTCCTGGTACACAGCAAAACTCTCGGAATGGGTCTTTGCAAGCCTTGGCTCTGAGTTGCTTTTCAGTTCTGTAGGATTTGTGGGCCCTCTATGTACAGGGCTTATTTGTTTCCAGGGTGTTGCTGCCCTCAGCTTTGACTGGCTTTGTGTGTAGATTCAATAGGAACAGTTTGGTTGTTGTGCAGTGAACTGGTGCACATACACACTGTCTCAGTTGTTTGCCAAAGTCTAACCTGGTTCATTTTTGTTAATGCAGAAAAGCAGAGAGTGCGCCTGGATGAAGACTTTTTTGCAAGGAGGGTGATAAGGTACAGTGCTTCAATTTAACATTACAGAGCAGTGGATATTTTCCTCATTGGCTTTCTGCTTGAAGTGCAGATCCTGCTGTTGTCTTTTACTAATGTTGAACCAGAATGTGTGAGTCAGCGCCGGCTGGCACAATCTCCTATTTAGAACACAAGGAGTAAATTTGTTTCTATTACAGTGCTCCTTGTGGAAGCAAAGTAACAGAAACAAACAGAAACAAATTTGCTCCCCAAAGCAACAGGTGGGCAGAGGTGCAGTATTAGAGATGTGATCGCCCTTAGTGCCAGAGGTTCATTGCCTTGTCAAGAGTTATTCCCAGCTGCAATGTCCCTTCAATGATTTACAGTCCTTTACCAGTCTTCCATTTTTAGTCCATTCCTCCCAACAAATATTTTTCAAAATCTTTCTGGTTCCATGATCTTCTCTGTTTTGGACGTTTTGTTACTGTGATGTGTCACTGTGTTAAAAACCCCAGATAAACTGACTGCAGGGATTTGGTGGTTTTTTTATAGTGTTCTTTAATGTTCAGGAAGAACTTGGAGAAGGTGGGAATCTGTACACTTCAGCCACCATGTCTGGAATTGGCAATAAACGGACGGCTGGAGAGCCTGGCCCTTCTGCACCTCCGGAGAAGAAGGCAGGGGTTGAAGATTCGGGCACCACTGTGGAGACCATTAAACTTGGTGGTGTTTCTTCAACGGTATATCTTCCTTGCATACTCCCACTCCATCCTTTGGTTTTTTTCATCTGGAGGCAGAAATGTCTCTGGGGTCATGGTGAGCCCTTCTGTGACCTGGCCTGTGTCTCTGTGCCCAGGAGGAGCTGGACATCCGGACCCTGCAGACCAAGAACCGGAAGCTGGCGGAGATGCTCGACCAGCGCCAGGCCATCGAAGATGAGCTGCGGGAGCACATTGAGAAGCTGGAGCGTCGGCAGGCCACCGACGATGCCTCCCTGCTCATCATCAACCGCTACTGGAATCAGGTTGGGAACAGCTTTTTTTACTTCATATACAGTTTGCTTGTCTCCCCTGTACCGCTGCACTCCTTTTGTTCACATCCATTCTTTATCTTGTCTTGCCTTGCCTGTCCCATCATTCAGTTTGATGAAAATATCCGCATCATCCTTAAACGCTTCGACCTGGACCAAGGTCTTGGAGACCTTTTATCTGAAAGAAAAGCACTGGTGGTGCCGGAACCTGAACCAGACTCTGACAGTAATCAGGAGCGCAAAGATGAGAGGGAACGAGGTGAGGCACCTGTCTGGGGACAGTGGGAAAGGTGGATTTCAGCTGTGGACAATGCTGATGCCCATTTCTAAAGGCTGACAGACCTTTTTTTTGTGATTCTAAAGAGCAGTGATATGCTACCTTCTAGAGCACACTTACTTTTTTTCACCCCTTTATGTTGCCAGGGGAAGGATTGGAGCCAGCATTCTCCTTCCTGGCCACTCTAGCCAGCAGTACCAGTGAGGAAATAGAATCTCAGCTGCAGGAGCGTGTGGAGTCCTCCCGCCGTGCTGTTGCCCAGATTGTGACAATGTATGACAAGCTGCAGGAGAAAGTGGATGTGCTGTCTCACAAGCTGAATAGTGGAGGTATTACAAAGGTGGCAGGTATTCAATAATGCTTATCTGTCCCTACCTTAGACCTGATCCTGCATTGTAGACATTAAGGTCTAGTCCTTCTCATGTGCATTTATTTTCTAAAATGAATTTGTTTGCCTTTCCAAACTCTTGTTATCAAAACCTCTTCTAAAGGACCGTGTGCTAGAAGTGCATCGTATCTACCTCTGTATTTGAATGCTGAGGGCTCTGCTGAGGCTCTCAGTTGGGCTAAGAAGCAGCTTGTTTCTGCCAGTACTATGTTCATGTGCCTGAGAAGTCAGAGAGCACAGTTGAACCTCCTCAGCCACCTGTCCTCAGCCGCCACATAAAAGGTTTCGCGCTTACAAGTAAAGAAGTGAAATCAGCATTGTGAACTGATGGTGGACTCCTTCTCCTTTGAGGTTTAGTAGAAGGTGTAGCAATAACAAGCTGCTCAGTTTCCACTAAGTCCTGAGCAAAATTGTACCCATCTTATGGTGTGGTGTGCTTAGTGTAGCTGTCAGTTTTGAACATAGCAGAGTTCTGCAGAGAAAGCCAAATTACCATCTTCTAAAAATTAACGTAGCAGATTCACTTTAGACTCAGATGACTGTTGAAAAAACCTCATTAGCTTAAGGTAAGATTTTTAATCTTTTGCAAGAAACCTGAGGTGAAATATCAGCTCATGCTTGGTGTGCCTTCTGTGTGCTCTGACCAAGTTTGGTATGGGTGTAGGAACATGTTGCTGTCCTTGGCTGGCAGTCATAAGCTGTAGTAGCTTTGACACTGGTGCCATATGAACCTGTCCCCAGGTGCTCTAGTTTCACCTGTCACCGCAGTGCTGTGGTTGTCACATTGTGTCATGGCGTGTTGGCCTGATGTGTCATCCTGGGCCACCTGTTGCAGCAGGTTTATGAATGCATTTGGGCAGCATTCGAGTGTCCCTGGGTTCCAAGAGCATGGTCTGGGTTGCTGGCACAGACACAGCTCAAGTGGTCTCTGGTGTTAGGGGATGGCCCCTGGGTCAGAAATGGGCAGCACTGTTAAACTGCAGAGCCTTTTGCTTATGGAGTGCAGGTCAGAGCTCTCTGTGGATTGAGATCAGGCCCTCAGGAAGCATCCGTGGCCGAGGTAAATTAAACCAACGTTCGACCCAGAAGTCTCCTTTTCTGTTTTCTTTCCCTCTTTGCTGTTCAGGAATCAAAACCAGATTTCCATTAATTCCCTTTTATTTGTGCACCTTTCAGATATTTCACTGATGGAAGAAGCAGTAGTAGAGTTGAATACCTACCTGTCACACGAGAATGGACGGCTGCAGGAACTGGCTGATGTTCTTCAGGAGAAGCACAGAGTCATGTCTCAGGAGGTATGAGCAGGGTAGAGAAAGAAATCTGCTTTGGGGTCCTGCTTAGCATATGGGAACCATATTATGGTTCCCATAGATTGGAAGGCAGTTCATATCCTTGGAGAGGCACAGGAGGAGCATGGTTTGAAAGTTACAAAAAGGGTTGTTGTGGAGATCTGTACATAGATTTTCTGTATAAATCAGGTTGATTTGCTTGTTACATCACTAAAGGAAAAGATATAAGTGGGACAGTGAACTGAATGGATTTAAATTTTAAAGAAGAGAGGAGAGCAGAGAAACTGAGGTCACTTGATGCTGAGGTGGCTGTGTGGACACCTGGAACAGTCAAGGTGACATCCCTGTCACTCTGAATTTCTTGGTTTCTTCGTGTAATTTGACAGTGTAATGATATCAGTTACAGGATGATCCCAGTTGTTAAAGGATTCACATTAGTAGCAGCATTTGATTGAGAGATTTCAGTTCATTAAAAAATTGGCTTAATGCTGGTCTTGCACAGCGTTAGACATCTGAGCACTTAGGTGCTCTCTAAAGTAGATGGACATAGGGATTGAAAAGATTAAAATCAAAAAAGGCTTTGAATCAGCTGCGGTGGCTGCCTCTGTATTCTGCCAGATATTACCAGCTTCCTGCTCTTTCTCAATTTTCAGTCTTGTCTTATTTTTGTTGCTGTCTTGTGTAAAATTCGGGACAGTTCATGGAATAGTCTGTCACCACAGCAAAAGATAAAAAGCACATGATGAATAAGAGAAAAATGACTCCTGAGCAGCATCAGGAAAAGTTGGCTCTATGCAATGTGTTGGCTAAAGCACTCCTTTGATTGCAGTTCTCCAAGCTGCAAGAGAGGGTAGAGACAGCAGAATCCCGGGTGTCTGTCCTGGAGACCATGATTGATGACCTGCAGTGGGACATTGACAAGATCCGCAAGAGAGAGCAGAGGCTCAACCGCCACCTGGCCGACGTCCTGGAACGAGTAAGCGCTGGCCAGGAGACCTGGGAAGTGGGGGTGGTGCTGGATGGGTGTGTGTCATCCTCTCTGGGACTTTGCTGGGAGAACTGAGAACCTGCAGTGTTCTTTCTTTGGTCTTGGGCCTGCTGCATCACTCTTGCCAGTATTTCACTGGGTCTTTTGTATTTCTTGCAGGTAAATTCCAAAGGCTACAAGGTGTATGGAGCTGGGAGCAGCCTCTATGGGGGAACAATCACCATTAATGCCCGCAAGGTGAGGTCAGGAGCTTGTCTGTTGGCAAGGGGAAGAATACATTCAAGGAGAACAAGGGCCACAGTTTGAACAGAATTTAGATACTTATTTTAGATAATTTTTAGATCCTGTGCCACAAAGCTGAGTGACTCTGGACAAGCCATTTTGTCTGTGTCATGAGTTTTCTTCTTAAGAAACACCTGGTGGAATTAGACTCTTGTCTCGCTTGGTCAAGTTACCCGACTGCTCAGTCTGTAGCTGCTGTTACTGCATGAACAGATAGTTCATTAGCACTCTCAGGAGACACATTTACAGTAGGATTTACAAGCAGTTTATCCCAACAGTTTGAGGAGATGAATGCAGAGCTGGAAGAGAATAAAGAGCTTGCTGGGAATCGCCTTAATGAATTGGAGGAACTGCGTCAAGATCTTGAGGAAGTAACAACACAGAATGAAAAGCTCAAGGTGAGACACCTGTAGCTGTGTGAGGATAAAGGTGTTCTGTGGGATGGGCGGCCCTCAGCTTTGCAGTGCTGTGTCTGCAGAAACCTCATTGCAGTGTCTGTTCTGAGCCTGTTCTTTAGCTGCTTTACACTTTGCTCCAGGTACAATTGAGCGGATCTGTGGCTCCACTTGCAGCTCAGTGCGTTGGTGACACCGCGTGGCCACTGCTGGAAATTGTAATGGTTTCCTGCCTGTGTCCCGTTCTGATCTTTGAGTCCATTTTAACCATGTCTGGTTAAAACTGTTTTCAGATTTTTACCATCTTCCACTTTCCCCATGCCCTATGCAAGTGGAACCAGAGAACAGAAACAATCAAGGAACTTGTATGGGGAGAGAGGCTCTTGAAAGAGTCAATGAACTTCTGTCTTCCCCACTGTGGGGGATGGATAGATAGGAGACAGCCTGTGAGTTGGTGATGTTTTAAAAGTGGTAACACAAGAAGCCATGGCTCTGTGGTAGATAAGTGTATGATGGAGAGAATAATCCAAATTTCATCTTAGTGGTCATGCCAGTTATAAGAAATGTCTGTCTCAATAACTTAAATCCAGAGATCTGATGCTGGAAACTGTCTTGAGGCACCTCTGAATTCTGTTTATCTACATGAGGTTGTTTAGAGAGAAGTGGTCTTTAGCTAACAACTTTTATTTTGGCCTGTAATTACTTTTAAGGTGACTGCATGTATATATGTGTCTGTTTCACTGCAGCTAGTCACAATCATTTGCTAACTATTTTTTTTTTGCAGTTCAGTTCTATACCTCTGGAATTTTCTTTCATTTCTCTTTCTTTCAGTTATCTAGTGGTAGAAGGCTGACATAATGCCTACTTGCATGTGTATTTCCTCTGTTCTCTCATACTTTTCTATGTGTCCATCTTTATTGATCTGGGTGTTTACAATTTATTATGTTTTCCAAGCTCATATCTTTGAGAGAAACTATTTCAGGACCTAAGATTCAAAAACTTCCGTCTTGTGGTTGTGTGAGAGAAGCGTCCTAGCGCATGAAGAGAGCACAGACACTTTTTAAGATTGGTGCTGAATCATATCATTTGGACCTACTTCACAGCAGTGCTATTCAAGTTCTACTTTTGTCTTTGCTTGTGGCAGCTTGATTCACTGTTCTTTTGTCTTGAGAGACAGAAACCAAAGGCAAGGGGATAATTTTTCTTTTTGTGGCATTTTCTTGTGTCCCAACCAGGTTGAGCTGCGGCGGGCAGTGGAAGAGGCTGTGAAGGAGACCCCAGAATATCGCTGCATGCAGTCCCAGTTTTCTGTTTTGTACAATGAGAGTCTGCAGCTGAAGGCACACCTTGACGAGGCCCGCACGCTGCTCCACGGCACCCGCGCCACGCACCAGCGCCAGGTGGAACTGATCGAGGTAATGCCTCTGCT
The DNA here is from genome assembly GCF_028551555.1 of Melozone crissalis. Classification (NCBI taxonomy): domain Eukaryota; kingdom Metazoa; phylum Chordata; class Aves; order Passeriformes; family Passerellidae; genus Melozone; species Melozone crissalis. Next base: position 10,670,976 of record NW_026535783.1, on the reverse strand, counting down.
CCCTCAGCCTGGGAGCTCTGCCGTGCCACCAGCCATCACTGCTGGGTCTGTGTGCCTCTGCAAATGCTCAGGAAATAGATGTTTCTGGCGATAATTCAGGCTCTGGTGGTACCTGATATTGATAAGGTGAGAGATACTGCAGGTCCAGAGCATTGAGTTCTGTTTCCTTTTTGTTCCTCAGAGGGATGAGGTCAGCCTTCACAAGAAGCTACGCACGGAGGTGATTCAGCTGGAGGACACCCTGGCACAAGTCCGCAAAGAGTATGAGATGTTGAGGATAGAGTTTGAGCAGACACTTGCTGCCAATGAGCAAGCAGGTAAGGTGTTGTTCTGCTGTCCCTAAAACAAACACCACCCACCCACCAATGTCCATTAGGGGCTACAGTGCACTAGGATGGATGGGTTGATTCTTTGTTGCTATTAAATACTTGTTCTGGCAGCTCTCCTCATCTCAACAAACAAAGCTGTTCACCTGTTTTGTTGGGGGGCCAATTCCATGTTATCCAGTTTCTTTCTAGATGCTGCGTAATAGGTGCATTTTGCTAACAATTCTGGTTTATGGCAGGATGTATTGCATGATTAAAAATTACTTGAGGAGAGGATTCATTTCCAAGTCTGTAAGGACAATCTAGATAGCAAAGCAGTGATTCTTAAATTTCAGCAGAAGAAATAAATTATTTCTGAAGTAGCATTTAAATCAGATTTCTTTTGTAACATGACATGTTTCCCTTAGGCGCCTGGTCATAAAAAGAATGTTAAGTGGGAACTTAGGACTGTGAATTTGCAAGGACTTATGGTTGCATATAAAACTGGCATGACTTTCCTTCTGCAAATATTTTGTGTTGCTCTGTTATATGGCAGAGTGGTGATAGTCTTATTTTGTTCTTTGTCATTGTCACCTACCTTGTTCTCCATCTCCATGAAAGTCCTCAAGAAGATTGACAGAAGTGTGGTTTGTTGCAGAGGTGTTTCTGGTTTTGCAGGTCCCATTAATCGGGAGATGCGTCATCTCATCAGCAGCCTCCAGAATCACAACCACCAGCTGAAGGGAGAGGTGCTGAGATACAAGCGCAAACTGAGAGAGGCCCAATCTGACCTGAGCAAGGTAACACAGCAGGAAATGCCAGAAAAGAGGGAAGAAGCTTAGGAGAAGGGGGAATGCTGTCACCCTTGCCAGGAATACCAACCTTTCTGATAGGCTATGCAGGATGCAGTGGAATTTTCTGTAGAGCTCTGCTGTCCGCTGCTTCTTTAGACCAAACAAATGGTCTTCCTTTGAAGCTGTGTAGTGCTCCATGAAAATGGGGTGTGGAAGCCTGGATCTGGGAAGACAAGGGAGAAGGGGATAAGGAAGACTCCTGGCTAAGAACTTAAACATTTGTTTTCTTGGTCATCTCTCTTCCTGTTCCACACCAGATCCGCTCTCGCAGTGGCAGTGCTCTCCTCCAGTCCCAGTCCAGCACTGAAGACACAAAGGAGGAACCTGCAGAGATCAAGCAGGAGCCTGATGATCCTTCTGCCCCAGTGCCTGTTCCCAAGGCTGCTTCTGAAGATGTTAATGAGATGAAGGCCAGGCGAGATGAAGAGGAACGGGAGCGGGAGAGACGGGAAAGGGAGAGGGAACGAGAGAAGGAAAAGGAGAAGGAGAAAGAGAGAGAACGAGAAAAAGAGAAAGAGAAGGAAAAGGAGCGGGAGCGGGAAAAGCAGAAGCAAAAGGAATCAGAGAAGGAGAGAGAGTCCAAAGAGAAGGAGAAAGGGAAGCATGAAGATGGAAGAAAGAAGGAGGCTGAAGTGATCAAGCAGCTGAAGGCTGAGCTCAAGTAAGAGTTGCTGTTTCTCCCTTTCCTGTGTGAGCAGTGCCCAAGCCTGGGGTGTTCATGTGTTCTTGCTTTTATGGGATTAGCATCACTGGAGTTGGGAACCAAGAGAGTTTCTTGACACCCTCTGTATCTGATTGTGATATGGTCAGTGCAGTAGCCTAAAGCATGAATTACCAAAGCATATACTTCATGGTGTGAGTCAAGTAATATTGATTTGTTGCTGTCATAACAATAGCACAGAAGTTCCCAGCAGCAGGTTATTAAGAGAGGACACAGCAGTGTTCTCACTCCTATATGGTTCCCAAAGCAGAGGTGGAGAGTTTGTAGGTATTATTAGGATATGTATTTCATCTCCAGCCTACTTCTTGCATTTCAACCTGTGTGCCTGAAAATGTTCTATTTCCAGCCTGTACTCAGCTGCTGTTTTATGTTACCAGGATAAAATGAGCCACCAACAATTCCATATCCACATGGGAGATGAGAGAATATTGCCAGGCTGTGGTGCTGGCTGCGTAACAGTGTGGCTTTGCTGCTGTGTTCTCACTGTGGTCTGTCTGCCTTTCTCCAGGAAGGCCCAGGAGAGCCAGAAGGAAATGAAACTGTTGCTAGATATGTACCGCTCTGCCCCCAAAGAGCAGAGAGACAAAGTGCAGCTCATGGCAGCTGAGAAGAAGGCAAAAGCTGAGGTATTCCAAATTTCTCTTCCCTTTTCTTTTTAATGTGTTACTTAAACTTCTTTTCAGATACTCTGTAGCAGAACTGTGTTGTTTCTCTCCTCAGAACTGAGGGTTGTTTGTCTTCTCAGCTTTGTCACTTAGAGATTGGAATGCTCTGAAGATAAATGGGGACTAGTTCCTCGTGCAGGCACATTCACACAACAATCTCTAGGTTCATAAGCACAGACCCAGTTGCAGATTCCTTCAGTTCCAGCATGTCCCTCTCTTTGGGACCCCTGCGGTTCCAAGCCCCTCTTGCCTTCTTCACAAGCAGGTTTCACCTATAGGCAGCACGTCCTCTGTGCAGTACACACACACGGCGTAAAGAGTTAGATTACATGGCAATACTTAGGAAAATGTCTAATGAAAAGATACAAGAAGATAGGACAGAACAGGCTGTGATGATCGTGGGCAAGGCTGAGCCAGACAAATGTGTACTGATTGCCCATATTTCCCATGGGACTGGCTCCTTTTATACCCTTCTCCATCTAACCCCAGTTTGTTCATCCTTGGTCTCCATTTCCCTGCACATTTCTTCTGGATTTGAGCCGCTCTTAATTGCCGCAGCTGTTCCAGTTCAGGAGCCATTCTTGCGTTACAGTGTCATCAGTTACAAAGTCCCAGCTGATCTTCCTGGAAGTGGTTCCTGTAGTTTCTTGGAAACTGTTGTGACTGGGGAGGTTTGCTTCCTCTCTTTGTAGCTGTATTTGTTTTGTCAGGTTTGTGTCTCTATATTTTGTTTTGGGTTTTCTCCTTCTCCCACACTCAGATAATCTTGATGGAGTAAATATTTTTACACTCTCATGTGCTCTCAACATTTAGTGTGACCGACCAGGTTTCATTCTCATCACTGCCTCCCTTACCATTTGTCTGCCAAGTTTGTATCTCTGTATGTTTTATTTTACCTTTTCATTTTCCTCCAATCCCCTCCTTGTATGGAAGAAGGTCCTTGACCAGATGGCCTTAAAGGAGCAGAGGCTTTCTGAGCCTATATACATGTACAATTGCAGGAGACTGATGTTCCTACTCTGATAAAAGATGAAATGAAATTTTCAAAGGTGTGGAAGTCGAGATCTTGGGCCTACAGCCCATCTCAATGGTACATCTGCCTGTAACACTGTCAAAAACAACCTGGGTTTTTTTTGCCATGCTTTGAAGGCAGTCCTGAGTGTTTCAGAGAATTTTGGGGAAAACAGGCTCTGAACAATGCTCAGGGCATATTCTTGTGTTTAGTGTTGTTTCTGGTTGGTTCTTTTAGCTTGAAGAACTGAGGCAGAGGGTGAAAGAATTGGAAGACAAGGAAAAAAAGGAGAGTAAGAAGATGGCTGATGAGGATGCCCTCCGCAAGATCCGAGCAGTGGAAGAACAGATTGAATATTTACAGAAGAAACTTGCCATGGCTAAGCAGGTGAGAAATTCCTGATGAGTTCTCTTTTGACTGGGGCAACTGGAGGAGCTGCCCTCAGGTTACGTCCAGAAAGAGAGAAGGAATTTATATCTGTATGGGCCAGGGATGGGAGTTTGGTGCTTGTTTACCAAAGGGGAAAAAAACTGAGCAAGCAAAAGAGTCACCAATAAAATAACCCCCTTCACCCTCAGCTCTGGGATATCACAGGCAGGCCATGGTGGGAAATGTTTAATCACAATTAAACATTAAATAAACAGTTAAACATATGGCCTTGGTGAAGAACAAAGAGGAGAATTGGCTTTATTTTGTCAGCCATTAGGGGAAGAGATGACAACTTCTTTTTAAGACTTATTACCTCCTCAGTTCATTTAGTGAATATTTTGCATGGAAGTGGTACATACCTTCTGCTAAAAATGGCTCAATCCAATGAGAGAGCAGGAACACCTCAGCAGGATAGAGGCAAGCCAATGAATTGACACGTACTTTCTTAGAATTTGGATTCTTGTTGCTGTAGAACAGAACTGCTCTACCGTGTCAATGCTGAAGTGACCAAAGTGAGTTTAAGCAGCTTGGCAGCCTGTTAGTTGGAAGCTGTCAAGCTGTCCACATGTAGAATTATTGCCCTGGTGCATGTGACAGCTGTTCAGCTGCTGGGAATTGGGTGTTGATTTCTGCCCAGCTCTGGCAACGACTGTGTCAAACCTGATTCTGCCAAACAAGTGACATGTAACCATCTTTTCTCTGCACCTTCAAATTCAGAGTACCTCTGCTGTGCTGCAGACTTGTAGAGAATACATTTTTCTGGTTGTTGGGATAATGGTGTTCCCTGACACTGAGAATCTTCCTCCATCTTCGATAGGTTTGGTGTCTCTGAATAAAAGGTTCAGGCTCACTCTAGGGGGTCCAGGGCACAGTTTGGCCAGAGCCTGTTATTCTTTTGCAGGAGGAAGAGGCCCTGCTGTCAGAAATGGATGTCACAGGCCAAGCCTTTGAAGACATGCAAGAGCAGAACATCCGCCTGATGCAGCAGCTGCGGGAGAAGGATGATGCCAACTTCAAACTGATGTCAGAACGTATCAAGTCCAACCAGATCCATAAGCTGCTGAAAGAGGAAAAGGAGGAGCTAGCAGATCAAGTTTTGACACTGAAAACACAGGTAATAGGGAAAAAGGAGAGAGGACAAGAGAGATGGTGGGGAGATGGAGGTGTGGGTTATCTGTTTTAGGCAGCTGCACACAACCATTTGCTCTCTCCCCCACTGAGGGAAAGGGGAAAGAATCAGAAGGGACTAAGTGAGAAAACAGGTAAGCTGAATAAAGGCAGTTGAACAGTTAAAGCAGAGATGTCCATACAAGCGAAACAAGAAATTAATTAACTGGTTACTTCCTGAGGCAGGCAGGAAGGCATGGCTTAATCAGGCCTTAGTGTTACTAAATGCTGCAGCTCTGAAAATCCTCCCACTGCCGCCTTTCCACCAGTTGTTACTGCTGTGCACAGCATTGTAGGATGTGGAACACCCCTTGGGCCAGCTGGATCAGGTGTCTGTCTGTGTGGCATCCCAGCTTCCTGGGCACCCTCAGCCTACCTGCTGGTGGGCAGCATGAGACACAGAAGGTCTTGCTGCTGTAGAAGTACTGCCCAGCAGCAGCTAAAACAGTGCTGTGTTACTGACAGTGTTTTGCTCCAAAATGCAAAACATAGCAGCATGTGAGCTGCTCTGAAGAGAATTAACTGTCCTCACCAGAATCAGTCCAGGATGGAGTGTTCCTCTTACCAGCCTGGGAATGCATCAGGATTCAGAGGGGCCTGTCATTGTAGGAAACTGAGGCTGCTGTATGAGCATTACAATGTCCTACGGGTTCACTGCTATGGAGAGCAGATGGGTGAGGAAAAGTGGGAAGTTCTTTTCCTGTTGGAATAGTACTTCTGCCTGTATATTCTACTTGTAGCTGTATATACTGGTAACAAGCAGGAGGAGTTGGAAACTGTGGTTCAGTCTGAACTACCTCAGATGTAGGCACAGGCTGGGAGAGGAAATCACTGAGAGCACCAGAGCAGAGAAGGACTCTTGAATTCGGATGGATGGGAGGCTCAACTTGACCCAGCGGCGCACGCTGGGAGCCCAGAAAGCCAACTGCATCCTGGGCTGCATCCAAAGCAGCGTGGGCAGCAGGCTGAGGGAGCGGATTCTGCCCCTCTGCTCTGCCCATGTGAGAGCCCAGCTGCAGTGCTGCATCCAGCTCTGGGGTCCTCAGCACAGGAAAGACACATGGACCTCTTGTAGGGAGTCCAGAGGAGCCTGTAAAGATGATGAGAAGAAATGAGCACCTCTGCTACAAGAACAGGCTGAGAGAGCTGGGCCTGTTCAGCTTGGAGAAGACTCAGGGGAGACTTCATTGCAGCCTTCCAGTACCTGAAGGGGGCTTAGAAAAATGAGGGAGATTAACAGGACAAGAGGCAGTGGTTTTAAATTGAAAGGGGGCAGGGTTATATTAGATGTTAGAAAGAAATTCTTCACTCAGAGGGTGGTGAGGCACTGCTGGAGGTTGCCCAAAGATGTTGTGGATGCCTCATCACTGGAAGTGTTCAAGGCCAGGCTTGGATGGGGCTTTGAGAAACATGCCCTAGTGGAAGTTATCTCAGGGAGTTATCTCAGGCTAGGAACAGAGGATCTTTAAGGTCCCTTCCAATCCAGGCCATTCTATGACTTTGTATCCTGTCATCCTTGGTGCCACTGTGGAACTGTTCACTGCCTTACAGCAAGTCTTTAAGCCACCGTCCAAAAATTAAGACATCTTTGTTGCAAATATTTGACTGCTAACTTTTAAAGTGTTGACCAGAGAGATCTGGGTACAGCTCTCGATACAGGCACAGCTGCTCTGGGAGAAAAAGGCAAGCTGAAGGTGTGCTCCCTGGTGATGGGGAGGCGGGGTAGTTTCAGCTACAGCTTGAATGACAGCTCTGAAGACCCACAGAGCATGCATGCATTCATTCCTTCTCTTCCCACTGTGTCCCTTTCCAAGGTGGATGCCCAGCTGCAGGTGGTGCGTAAGCTGGAGGAGAAGGAACACTTACTGCAGAGCAGCATTGGAACAGGAGAGAAGGAGCTGGGGCTGCGAACACAGGCTCTGGAGATGAACAAACGCAAGGTGAGCGATGCTTTCCTTTCCTCTTGGGCTGTGAGGGGGAGTTGCTGCCTTGGGGAGGCATGGAAGGCTCTGGGCTCTTACTGGCATTACAGAACCTGGTATTTCCTGGTTTGGGATGAGTGTATCAGAAGGCTGAGGAGTCCTGGAGAGAATTATGATTAAAGTACTGGAGACTGATGTTTTGCTTTGATAAGGAAAAGCAGGTTATACATTTTTCTGTGTAACCTGTGATGAAGAAAGAGCAGCCAGATGAAGTTAATTCAGGTCAAGGCCTTTGTAGCAAGGATGGGAGAGGCAAAAGGAAATACAGCTGGGGAATGTGAACACTTTCAACAAATGCCTAAGATCAATGAAGTAGGTGTGTTATCAGTAAAATAAGACTAAGTCTTATAGCTGCCTTTGTTGTTAAGTTTTAGAAATACAGAAATTACATTAAAACAGGCAAAAAGGAAAGCACTGTGAAGAGGAGCTGGAGACAATTCAGCAGAGTCACCTGTGCTTAACATGACAATTTGTGGTGTAAGGGCATTTGGTTATAAAGTTAGAAGAGAGCTGGTGAAGAGAGAAGATTGTTAGATATAGATATCTTGCACTTCTGTCTATTAACAGCTATAGAACTGCCTCTGAACACTTTAGTAGAGAAAATGTGAAAGCTGGAAGGCTGAAAATACCTCAAGAAGAGATTTGGATGATCATTAGTGTTTTTCTAAGTGATGTGCTTTGCAGTATGCCAAGGTTTGGCTCTGCCCAAAGGAATCTTGAAGCTAAATGATAGAACTTGTTGATAATAAGGTAATAACAAGGGACTAGAAGCCACTAGAGCTGTTCTTCTATGTTTGGTCCTTATATACTGGTTTTCTTTCTCAGGCCATGGATGCAGCCCAGCTTGCAGATGATCTGAAGGCCCAGCTAGAGCTGGCTCAGAAGAAGTTACATGATTTTCAGGAAGAGATTGTGGAAAACAGAGTAACTAGAGAGAAAGAGATGTTCAACTTCAAAAGGGCTGAGGTATATATCCTATGCACAATCCTTTAAGATCTGTCTGCTTTAGTGTCCTTCTGCTTGTACACTGAGCTTGCCGAGGGTTTCAGCTGAACTGCTCTTGGTGTCCAGTTTCACTTTGACTTTGGCTTCATCAGGTCTTGGCTCTTTCAGATTTTGTCCCCTGATAACTGACAATACTTGTGGCATCAGAGGATCATGTTGTCTCTTGGATTATAGTGGGTGAAACTATGGGTGGCATGACTTAGCCAGGTGCATGTTCTCTTTGGTCCCTGAAGAAACTGACAGAGAATGTACTGCTCCTTCTCTTGGTCTCCTGTTTTTGTGCAGGAAGATATTTCTAGGTTGCGCAGGAAGCTGGAGACCACAAAGAAGCCTGACATGGTTCCCAACTGTGATGAGATCTTGATGGAGGAAATCAAGGATTACAAGGTGAGTATCTCTGTCCCTCAGCTTCCCTTTTTACCTTAGTCAGAAGATGTGTGGGCACACTTCCACTATCTGACATCTCTCGTCTGTACTCTGGCACTGGAGAAACCACATTGTCCTTCTGAGGAATGGAAGTACCTTCATGTTGAGATATGTCTGAGCACAGCAGCTGGGCTGCAGGGCCCCTCACAGCTCTGTGTCTGTGTGTCTATGTGTCTGTGTGTGTGTTGTAGGCCCGCCTGACGTGCCCGTGCTGCAACATGCGCAAGAAGGACGCGGTGCTCACCAAGTGCTTCCACGTCTTTTGCTTCGAGTGCGTGAAGACGCGCTATGACACCCGGCAGCGCAAGTGCCCCAAGTGCAATGCGGCCTTCGGGGCCAACGACTTCCACAGGATCTACATCGGCTGAGGCCCTCTGAGCCCCCGCTGCTGCCGAGCCAGCCTCCCTCCCTCTCAGCTTCTGCTGCCTGAGCTGCAGTGTCTCCTGGGAGGGGCCTTCAGGGTCTCAAAAGAAACACATTCTGGATCTTGCTTCCTTTCTTGGCCCCGTCCCTTTGGTCTTGCCCTCGGTTTTTGTGTGTTCTTTGTGCCTGAGAGGAAATTGCCCATCCCTTGCTTTCACACTGCCAAGGTGGGAACATGCCACTGAAGTGCTGCCTTGGTGGGATGGAAGCTGAGCTGCAGCAGAGATTTGGGAGAGCTTTATTTGAGGGTTCTTCTTTGGATGCTAATTAAATCCTGTCAAGGAATCACACTGCTCCTGGGAGGGAAGAGTTTCCCAATTAACAGGCCCAATAGACACCAAGGAAATGAATCTGTATCCTCAGTGGAACAACTCCTTAGGTACCTATCTTCCTGAGCCAGGGCAAGAACCCCTGAGAGCTGGTGCACTAGGAAACCCTAGCCCCAAACAAACACATCTAAATATCCAGAAGAGGAGAAAGGAGAGATCTTGGAGACCCTTAGAAAATAGCATTCCACTGATGAGCCCTGGTTGATGTGCTCACTTTCCCCTAGGCTGAGGCATTGCTGTCACTGTCCTTCTCAAGAGAGGGACTTCTAGTGGTTCCTTTGCTGCAGGTTTACCATAAAGATTAACCTTGTTATGTACAAATTCTTATTAAAGCTGTTGTTTGGTTTATTTTTCTGGTTCTCCTGCCTCTGGTACTGTCTGTCTACTCTCCCATCCTTTGTCCAGTTCTTGGAAACATTTCTAATAAACTTTAAACTTGAACAGTGGAGACACCTAATTTCTTCCATCCTCTCCTTTCAAAATATGCCCAGCTAGAGCAACTTTTGTCGCTTTGGCTGTGTCCCCAGTGGCTTATTCCTGATGCAACAGGAGGGCCAGGGTGCTGCATTATTTCTGCAGTCATTTTGTCATGGCTAGAGGGAATTTTGGAAGGGATGTCATATGGCTTAGAGTGTCAGTGCTCCCTGTACTTGGAGGCTGCATTTGAAGTCTGCTCCTAAAATCAAAATGGGAAGTTGTTGATTTGTGACATTTCTTCCTAGGGTGTAGTGTGTTCCCTGTAAACCTAATTTGAATGGAAGGTGCACCTGTCAGAGGTTTGTCTCAGGGGTGTCCCTTCCCTGAAGCAGGAAATCTGCCTTCCTCCATCCCCTCCCTGCAGGAAATACCAGATACAAAGTGAAAGGAGTTCAACACAGGCTCTTACACTATTCATTATCTTGCTGAAAACATTCAGAATATATGAGTAAAGTCTTGTAAATTATGAGGAATCCTGAAAAGTGAGAAGGAACATGGCATCCTGCCTTTCCAAGGGGAACCTGGGCTGCTGAGAGTTCTGCCGTGGTGTAAGAGCTGTTAGAAGGAATGAGAGTAGAACTTCCTTTCCCTCAAAGTTGCTCCCAGGATTACAGGTTCTGGCAGCATGTTGGCTAAAGAATGGTGTGCTAATGCTGCTGGTAGATTTTGGGGTACAAATGCTTCTTCAACCAGGACCTGGCTCATGAATAAGCTGTCAACATCTTCAAATAGCTTTGCTACAGCAGCAAGAGTTCCTTTTACAGCTGTGAACAGCAACCTGAACTGAACAGCCCCAGCAGAGCTGCAAAGCCCTTCTGTCCATCCCCAGTGTCTTCTTGTATCACCTTCCTACTGAAATGAGCTTTGTGTGTGCTCTGCCCAGGTTGGCATCCCTCTACTCCTGGCAGAAAAAGGATTTTTCAAACAATCTGCGTTAGTTTCACTGAGGAGTTTTGGAAACTCCTTTTCTCACTTAGCAAGAAAAGTCTTGTTTTATAATAGCTTATTTCAAGCTCATTTTGGAAGTGACTGAATTTCTCTTCATGGATAGAATGTAAACACTGATAAACAGTGAAAATTTTGGATGGTCTGTTTGCCAGAATGTACAGGAAGCATTAAAATTTATCAGGAATAGAAGTATTGGGCTAAAAGAAGTAAAGGGGTGATAACCTTTATCAAAAAGTTCTCTAAATACAGTGTCTGATGTGCTGAGGCCTGAGCAGCAAGCCTGAGCCAGAGCTGACTTACAAGATGAATCCTGGGGCCATCAACCCCATCAGTATTTAGCTAAAAATAGACTCAGAAGACATGCTAGCTCTGCATAACCTTGTGTAGTTATCTGCAAGAAATGTATCACTTTAGGAAACTATCCCAACTGCCATGAATACGGGCTTCTGTAGGGTATTATAGGGGTCCTGGGTGTATGTTAGTTAATTGCTGCCCCGAGATGTGTAGGATGTCTGTTTCGGCCTGTGCGGCTGAAGAAAGAGTCTGAACTCTTCAGTTTTCAGTCTTGTCTGAGGAAGGAGACCCAGACACCAGTTGGTTCATCCAAGTCCAATTTATTGATCGAATACGGCGGGTTAAATATAGTTCTTAATAAGCTTCATACATATTGCAAAAGTTGAACTCAGGATTGGTTAGTTACATATCAATAACTACACCTACTTCTACATTCTTGTGCTTATTCTTCTGTTACATTCTGCAGATATTCAGGACTAATCTCACCTCCCTTTCCTCATGTTGCAGCAAGGTCATCCGGCATTCTTGCCTGTCAGCAGTCACTGAATCAGAGACTGCTGACCTCCCTCTTTCAGCTTAACCAGTGGCATTATGTCAGTATGGCCTTTCTCAGCTAACCAACTCTTAATAAAATCCTCCACATTTCCCCGGTTTTCTTCTTGAGCAAGGAGATTAATTTGCCAGGTTTTTGCTATCATACGGCTAACCATGTTTTGAATACAAGTAAAAATACAAGGCAAAATAAGCAAAAACATTAAGATCACACCCAGTAAGCCGATAGCATATGTCACAATGTTCCTTAGCCATGGTCCAAGCCCTAAGCCTTTAAGCCATTCGTCAATTCCTAAACCTTCTTCTTTGAGATTGTGAAGTCCCTGTTGTAGTTCTTTTATCTTAGTATGAATGGACACCGAATGATCAGAAAAATTCATACAACACATTCCCTCAAATTCTTCACATCCATGCCCTTGTGCTAAGAGCAAAAAGTCTACAGCAGCTCTATTTTGTAAAACAGTATGGTTAACACTTTGCACATCTGCAGTCATCATATCCAGAATTTGGGATGTCTTGTTCAGCTCATCTCTTGCCCAGCACCCTAATTGCTTTGCTAAATTTATAGCCTTATTGGCAGATCCTCCTGGTAAAATAGTTGAAACTACTACTTGCCTGAATGTACCCCAAAACTTTGGATCTCCTATCTGGCTGCAGTCCAAGTCATGTATACTACGCTTTTTCCTGTTTGATGTTTGACTGAGCTGCATTAGCAAGGATACATTAGGGTGAAACAAGGACAATTTTCCCAAATAACAGGGTCCACCCTGTGGCTTAGCTGGTACACCATTCCACGCCCTGTCTCCACAAATTAAAAATATTCCTGTAGGTAATTTCATTGGTGCCGTGATTTTTGTACTGTTACATTGACTGTAATACTGTGGAGAGAATTCACTCAAATTCAGGGATGAATCTAAGGTGGCCCATGTTTCTTTAGGTTGATTTAAATTTTGAACATCCAAGGGCTTGAAACTAAACTATCCTCCAGCTGTAGTGTTAGGCGTGCTGGCATTTGCACTTCCAAAAAGATCCAATTCTTCAGGAGGAGAATGCAAAGAAGTGTTAAGTGATTGGATTAGTAAGCATTGGCGATAGCCATCACTCTGACCTGCAGTATACCCTTGTTGCACTGGCAATGTGATGTTCGACATGTTAGACATACATAAGGTTCGATTATTTATCAAACCACAAAATTCTCCAGGAGACCACACCGGAAGTCCCACCAGGCATGTTCGAAATGGGTTAGTGACTCCTCCAAGACTAAGACAAAGCGATGATTGATTAATTTGATTAGCAAGTGTTACCCATAAATTCTCTCTTGGCTGACTAAAATGCGTTATTCCTACTGCTTCACTTGCTACAGCATTGAGCAATATAATAAAAACAAACCTCATTTTTCTTTCTGCTTTCTCTGTTTTTCCTTTCTTCGTTGTCTTTTCCCTGGTTTGTTAGAATGTCTATTGTAAGGCTGAGTCAATTTCTGAATACACTGGTCTAATTCCAAATCAGCATCCTTGCTTACGGGTATAGCATGAGGTAAGTTTAAAGGCAAATCAGCTTTACAGTGAGCTGCTATGATGCGTGAGGATGTAGTAATTTCAAGCTCTCTAAGTACTTGCTGTAATTTCCACCTTATATGTGCTATAGCCACTTGTTCTGCACTCTCAAAAAGCTTTAATCCTGCCCTTCCTGGCAGGCCAGTACTTTGCTCAAGAGCTCTAACCCAGACAAAATCTTGAATCCACTTCCCAAAACAAGGTCTACACCATAAATTTCCTACTGTCCTCTGTGAATACCAACAAACCTTATTGCAATCAGCACAATGCAAAGCTACCCAAGCATAGCACTTATTATTATCCTTTTTGCAAACATAACAAGGAAGTGTATATAGGAAAGGATCAGTATTAAAATTTGTCTGTGTGATCCAATCCAACCAGTTCAATGGTGGTGATTGCAAAGCCTCTTCAGCTTTCTTACTATATACAGCTACCAATTCAAGCTCCTTCTTTAATACAAAATGTATCTTATCTCATAATCGCTGTTCTTGTTCTTCAACACCTATAGCATGCCACGAAGCAGGGTCCCATGGAGCTACAGCATTCCACAAGGCAGGGTCCCATAGATGTGAAATTGCCCTAATCATAGAAAGCTAATTAGCAATCACTAATAACCTTATTTAGATGAGGTCGTTCCCTATCTTACCTTCTTTTTCTTATCTGTTTTCAGTTTTGCTGCTCCTAATTTCACTGGTCCTGTTACTTGCAAACTTAACTTTTCAATGCAGCAGTCTAGTGCTCTTTCAGGATTCCCTCTGAAGGGTCCTACACTAGAACGTTGCGTTAAAGGTACTAATTTTCTACACCTTACAGAGACTATACGTGATTTACTTTGAACCTCAATTCTATTTACAACACATTGTACTTCCCATTGATAATAAGCAAGAATTTTCTGTTCAGGAGACTCATAAAGATTTAAAGCTATATATGCATTTTGCCCTGTTTGTCTCCTTAATTCATCTTGCCAGCTTTTACCCCACGTGTGCTCGTGCTTACAAATGTGACACCATAAATCCCATAATAATGATTGTTCTATCCAAAAAGTTCTATCACAACCCCTACAACGTAGGGCTATCCAGGCAGCACAATGTGGATCGTGACAGTCAAGGCAATGTTCCTTTGCTGGATTTGTTAAACGAAAAGTTGATAATGAGTCAATAAAACCAATCAGCTCCTAGGCCGTCCGATAGTGACGTGTCAGTGCTCTGTCCACCGCTTTCAAGTGTCCCTTCAACTGTAACAGTAGCGGTCGTAGGACTAGAAGCAGTTTCTTCCCCAGTCGCTCCTTGTCCTCCTTCGTGAGGCGGTTCACCAGACGCTGCATCAAAAACAGGTTTAGTCCACTTAGCAGGCACCCACAAAGGTCCTGTAGGTGAGGAAACACAAAGATATCCCCGACCCCAGTATAATACTTTTGCAGGTTTTTCCCATAATCCTGTAGTCGGGTTTTAATTTCCTGACCTGACCTCGGATGATGTTTAATTGCAGGAGGGATATCGTCTTCCTCAAAAATACATAAATGATTGATCACATACAGAACCTTAGCTAAACATGATTGTGGGTCCTTTATATCTTGATGCTTTTCAATATACTGCTTAAGGGTACCATTTGCTCTTTCCACTATTGCCTATCCAGTAGGAGAGTGTGGAATACCTGTCACATGCTTAACAGACCACTGATTCAACAATTTCTGGACCCTAGCACTCACATAAGCTCGACCATTATCCGTTTTGATACTCTTTGGGACTCCCATGACAGCAAAGCAACTTAACAGGTGCCTGATAACATGTGTAGCTTTTTCCCCGGCCTAAGCTGTAGCCCATATGTAATGACTATATGTATCTATAGTGACATGCACACACTTAACTTTACCAAATCTAGCTATATGTGTAACATCCATTTGCCATTTCTCATTTATTTCTAAACCTTGAGGATTAACTCCAATGCCTAAACCTATTCCACCATTATGATAACTACATGTTGGACAAGCTCTAATAATGGCCTTAGCTTCTGACAAACTCAGCTCAAAGTGCTTTGCTAATCCCTTTGCATTTTGATGATATTTACTATGTGCTTCTCTGGCCAATGTATGCTTATCAATAGGACAAGAGTTATCAATGGGTAGGGTAACCAATTTATCTGCACGTTCATTCCCTTCTCCTAAACCTTCAGACCATTTATGACTCCCAATATGAATCACAGAATACACTGCATTTCTCTCTCGTAAAGCTTTCCTTAATTGTATCAATAACTCATACAATCGTTTATTATTCGCTTCCTTAATTGCTGCTTCCTCTATTCGTCTGACTACTCCTGCGACATACATGGAGTCTGTGACCACATTTAAAGGCTCCTGTAAGTTGGACACTGCCCATACTACTGCTAACAATTCCAAAGTTTGTAAGCTATCTGCAGGGTCTGCTGTGAGAAGCTGATGCTTCCATTGTCCTTTTTCTTGCCAGGTGACAGCAGCACGCCTTGATTTCTTTCCTGCATCTGTAAAAGCTGTAATAGCTCCTGTATCCAATAATCCATAAAGGGTTGTGCTTTGATGCCCATGGGTAATTTCCACTTTTTGTTTTGGTCTATTTTGTAAATCCACAGTTAAAAGTGCAACACCAGTAGAGCCAAAACCCTTTTCATCCCACGTTTGTCCAGTAAATGATGGTATACCAGATGTCATTTGTGATAGTGGTATTAATTGTGCAATGCGTTGTCCTTTTGTTATTTTAATAGGAGGATAAAGGGTGTAAACCATGATTTGTATTTCCCCTGTATAATCCGCATCGATAACACCAGGTAATACAAATAATCCCAGCATAGTTATTGAAGAACGTCCTAATAACAATGCTCCACATCTTTATCCATTTAATATAAGAGGGCCCTTTACTCCAGTTTGTATCCTCTCAGGCCGGTTCGTCATTAGTGTGACGTCTACTGCTGCTGATAAATCCAAACCAAGGCTCCCTGCTGTTGCGGTTGCAGACAGGAGGTGACAGTGATGTTACGGCAGCAGCTGATGTCTCTGATGTCACGGCGGCTACTTGTGTCTGGGCGCGTATGTCCCTCATTGCCGCATTGGTAACACTTGATGAATGGTCTCGAGCTCTGCGTGTCCGCCAGTGAGCCGCTTCGGAGAGGAGCAAGAGCAGCTAACACCTGATTCTGAGCAGCTAACACCTGATTTTGAGTAGACTCTGCTTGCTTTTGTAACCCTAATCCTAATTCCTTTAAAGTTTCTGCTATAAATGCCTGTGAAGCTGTTGGCATTAATGCCATTCGCTCTAAAGCTTCCTCAGTAGTCCAATTTGCCCCTAAAGTAGCTAACACTCTTGCATTTGCCTAACAGGTTCACTTTTTACTCCAAACTAACCGTAGAACGTAATTGAGCTAACATCTTCCAATCTAAGGGATTATATTCCGCTATATTATGTGTAAGGTTCCCCTGTGCATCATACTGTGGTGTGTATGTAACCGGACATGCAAGATTAGAAGCTACTTCCACCGCCTCGCCATCCCCCATCTGCATTACTTCTTTTGCCACAGCAGCCCAAGCTTCCCTCCTCTGTTTAGCCATCTCCCCCCATAGATCACGGTGTGCCCCTGGGATGGGATCTGACTCTTTAAGGGTGCTATGCTGCTGGCACTTCGGTACAGAGACCGAGTTCTCGCACGGGGAAGGCGGTGGAGCTGGAGCTGACTCGCCCGGGGGAAACGGCCCCCCCGCCGCTGGAGCTGACAGTGAAACCGGAGACGACTCGCGCGGGGGAAGTGACCCCCCCACCGGAGTCGGCCCGCTCGGGGGAAGCGGCAGAGGCAAAGGTGGCAGCGGAGGCGCAGCTGGCTTGCTCCCACCCCCACCATCCGACCCGCCTGAAGCTGGCGGCGGAGGCAAAGCTGGCTTGCTCTTACCTCCACCATCCAACTCGCCCTCCTCCCCCAACAGTAAGGTTGCAGACGGTTCCACTGTGTCTATAGGAAAATCCTGCACACCACTCTGCTGGGGACACTTAGGCATAAGTATCTGAGTTACAGAAGGTGCCAGGGGATCATCCTCACGACCATACCCTATATTCCTCTTATGAGCTTCTGTTGCCCTTTCTGCTGCCTTTCTCTCAGAGACCTGCTGAAGTAACGTATTATACACCACCCACCATAACTTGCCAAATTTCTTTGCTGACTTATCATCATCTAACACTGTATCCCACAGGATATCCCCAAACTTTTTCCACTCTGCTATCTCATGAACTGTATGTGGGTTAGCAAAAATCCCTTTAGAATAACCATAAGCTAATAACCCTGGTAATTCCTTTTTTAAATCTATCCCTTTTACTCCTCGTCTTTCTAAATATGAGGAGAAGGGATCGTATGTCGCTTGCCTATCCATACCTATATATCAGCACGCGCTTTTGCAGCTCTCCAGGCTCCTGCGACACGTAGAGACTTGAGTCACCGTTGTGATCCTCAAGGGTGCTTTTAAAATCCGGCACCGTCCCGGCTGCAAGGACTCTCACCCAACTTCCTTGACCATGGCGAATTTATAATCCAAGAGAGCGAACGTTCAGAGTGCTTGCCCGCATTCTCCACCATTTGTCGGAGGAAGGAGACCCAGACACCAGTTGGTTCATCCAAGTCCAATTTATTGATCGAATACGGCGGGTTAAATATAGTTCTTAATAAGCTTCATACATATTGCAAAAGTTGAGCTCAGGATTGGTTAGTTACATATCAACAACTACACCTACTTCTACATTCTTGTGCTTATTCCTCTGTTACATTCTGCAGATATTCAGGACTAATCTCACCTCCCTTTCCTCATGTTGCAGCAAGGTCATCCGGCATTCTTGCCTGTCAGCAGTCACTGAATCAGAGACTGCTGACCTCCCTCTTTCAGCTTAACCAGTGGCATTATGTCAGTATGGCCTTTCTCAGCTAACCAACTCTTAATAAAATCCTCCACACAGTCTTGAGATTGTTTATTAATTCTTATCTATAAAATTTTCTCTCTGCCCAGGCAAGGTCTGCTCAGCAGGGCAGCCACGAGTACTCTGACCGCCCCCAGGCGGTGTTGTCTTTTTATACTACAAACTACGTATAACATATTTACACTTAATTCCCAATACCTATCGCCTATGCGATAGGTATTGGGACAGTGCACTTCTGTTCTAGACCAATCCCAAAGTGCCAACATCACTGCAGAAAAGGGAGAACAAGAAGAAGAAAGGCTAGACGCACCCAAGTTCCTCCATCTTGTCCCCATAACCCCCATACCAAAAATCCTAAAACCTACATTTTCACCCTGTGATAATTTTATTATTATACTATTCAAGCCGCTGTGACTTTCAGGTCCTCATACAAAGCTGGCAACTTGCTCCAGGGTTCATAATCAAATCCCCAGGTGTTCTGGGCTGCATGCCAGGGTCTTCCAAGCCCCTCAGCGGGGTCCTCGGCAACTCTGGACACCCAGAGGTATGTACTGAGTTCTGACATCTCCCCCTTCTGTTTGCACCAAAAACACCTCTTTGGTGACTCAATTCATGACTCGCCGCACACACAAAAAGATGCATGGCACGATGAGCATGAGAATCAAAAGTCCTACTAAAATATAAAACCCTATTTTTAAAAGCTCTTTCCACAATGGAGAAAGATCGAAAAATCCAACCACATCATCAATCCAAGATCCAGGGATTTCCTCAAACTTTTTTATAGGTTCTTCTATTTTTTTGTGTTTTCTTGAATTGACTTTGAGTGATCTGAAAGGTTCATGCAGCCCATTCCCTCAAATTGCTCACACCCATGTCCATGTGCAAGCAACAGATAATCAATTGCTGCTCTATTTTGAAGAGTTGCCTGTCTCACACTGTCAATGTCTTTTAACAGTGTCACTCAGTGCAAGAGAAACAGCTCGAGCATGTTTGCTCAATCAACAACCCATGTGGTCCAATTGAGTCAAGGCCACCCCTGATGCTGTCTGAGGTGAGAAAATTGCAACAGCAATTCTCCGAGCTTTGTCCCAAGTGTTCACTTCATCATCACAATTTGGACTATACTGTTCCAATGGTCTTTTCTCTTTGAAACTTTTCCAATGCTGCATGGACTGTCTGTGACATTTGCAGGGATGCCATGACAAATTCTGTCCCCACAAATGAAAAAGATCCCTTGTGGCAATTGTGCTGGAACCTGGAGCGATGCTTTGGTTGTTGTCTTGGTGTATTTGTACCAAGCCAATGTATTTTTGTAAAAAGCATGATTCGGAGTGACATCAATGGTCTTATTTTTTGTTTTTGCCACATCCGAAATTTCTAATTTCATGCAAAGTTCCATTGTCGTGGACCCAAAATGTTTCAATTCCTGAGATTCAGAGGAAGCCACAGGAAGGAGTTGTGTCCAAGAACACCACTCATTCACAGGATCCATAATGTCTCCTGTGAGACGTTATCCAAAAGTCTCCTGTGAGACTCTTACAGGAGTGTGTTTTGGAACCGGCCATTTGTCCACTGGCAAACGTACCATGCATGTTGAAAATGGTCTCCCTAGCCTTGAGTGTGTCAAACAAATGCTGTCTAGATTTGCTGCTTGAGCCAAAGCTTCCCAAACATTCTCTTTTGGTTGAACAATGGGCAAATCCACCCCATTGCCTAAGGCAATAGGTAGAAGAGTGAGGCACACACGCATTACCAAGCTTATGGCTTCACACTTGGTGAGAAACTTTGCCATGTTTTTGACACCCAAACCCCAAAAGAAAGTCCCTAGAGCCCTTAAACTTTTATGTCGTTTCTGAGTCGATGCCAGGAGTCTGGTTTTCTTCTTCTGTCTGCGTGCTCTGTTTCCGGAATCAGTATTTCCTTGCTCTCGAGTCCAATAGGGCTTCACGTCATGCTGACACCCACTTCAAACCTCGCCCTGTGGAGACACAAGCTAAACCCTTGCCCCACATAATCAGTTTGAAGGGACCTTCTATTTGTCCTGTCTCTGGGTTTCTGATGAAACTAAAGGATTCTCCCTTAGTTTTGCCTGAGTGCTGTTCAAAAAATGTCTTGAAATGGGTAGATTGGGCTCTGAAACTGAAAAGGAGCTGTTGAGAAAATTCAACACATACAATGCCTTGTTCAACTTCATGTGAGACCTCTGGCACCCCCCTTTTTTGTCTATCCAAAAGGGATTTCAGGGTATGATGTGTTCTTTCAATGATTGCTTGACCCGTGGGGGAATATGGAATACCAAATGTGTATTGTTTTGCGGAGACAAGAAAAAGTAACCCACAACTTCGTGAAAGTTGTAAAGCTGGCATGTTTTATTACAGCGCTGGACGCATGCAGAGATTGCTCTCCTCAAAAAGGCATGAGTACCTCTGAGAACTTCAGGTCTCTTTTTATCTCCTTTTCAAATACATATGCATACAGTTTCACAATAGGTTCATACATTTCATTTTTTTGGATTTCGCGTGACATTTGCCACTAGCTCCCTTTTATCAGAAAGAATTCTTAGGTCAGGTTTACCTGCTCCTATAACAGCTTCTGTCTCTCTTTATCATCTTCTGTCCCCCCCACCTTATCTCTGTCCTTCACTGAAGTAACTTCACTGAGCTTAGGCCTTGCAGTCAGGCTAAATAAGTATGGTTTCTAACCACAGACTCAACTCAAAAATGTACATTTCACCTAAATCAAAATGGATTTCTATCCTGGAAAATTTCCACTTTGCCTCAGTATCTCACATTTTCCAGAAATTTGTCAGGCACCTTCCCGTGTATGTTGGGCCATTGTCTGTTTTTATCTCTTGAGATACATCTAATGATGCAAATGCTTGCAAGAAATGTCAACAGGCATGTTCTGCTGTTCTCCCGTATGTGCTGATGTGAAGACTGCTCCTGAAAATGTGTCCACTGAAACATGAACATTTTTGAGCTTTCCAAATGACGGATATTTTGTGACATCAGCTTTCCACAGTTGAGGATTTTGCAGTCCTCATGGATTGACTGCTCCTGTGGAAGCAGGTGGCTGCACAAGCTGACAGTCTGGACAAGCACTAATGATTTCCCTCGCCTGGCTCTTTGAAAGGCAAAAGGATTCCATCAGTGCCTGTGCATTCTGATGAAAAAATGCATGACTCAATCTTGCCTGCTCAAAAATGTCCAGTAGTGTTTGTGAAATGGGCATTGTCAACCTGTCTGCCTGGGCATTCCCTTCCACTAGAAATCCTGGAAGTGATGTGTGCGCTCTGATGTGAGTGATGAAGTATTTATGTTCTCTGCTTTCTAGCAATATTTTTACGCCTGACAAATATGAATATAAAACTTCGCTGCTTGTCTCTTTCAAAAGTGAACCTTCCAACCGTTTGACCACACCCACAACATATGCAGAATCTGTGATCAGATTGAGAGGTTGTTTAAACAACTGAAATGCCCTGACAGCGGCTTCCAATTCCACAATTTGTGGAGAGCCCTGGACTGTTTTTATGTTTGAGTCCCATTCCCCTGCTGTTGCATTTTTACGAGTGATCACTGACTTGTGTGTTTTCCCTGAACCATCAGTGAATACTGTGATCCCATCCAATGGTTCCTCACTTATTCTTGGTTTTTTCCTGTAGCATATTTTTGACTGCAACACTCTGTGCTCTGGGAAATTAATTGTGCAAATTCCTGGAGACCCTAACAATGCAATCAACAAATCTTTTGATTTCTGCATCGGCCAATAGAAATAATCTTTTTTCAATGGTAAATGAATTGTTGAGAATTCCTTGCCTGCCATTGTCAGCAACCTTGTTCTCGCCTTTATGATAATTTGTGCTGCCATCTCTAGATCTGTGAGAATTGTCTTTGAGGACCTGTAAGGTAGAAAGATCCACTCTATGATTAATAGAGAGTCTCTTCAAGACAAATCCCATTGAAAAATCAGACTATGGAATTGCACTTTTTTTCCCAACAATGCCAACTTGAAGGGCAACGATTCTACGAATCAATGTGCTTGCTTCTTCTGAATGGCATCTGTAACTTTTTCCAGTTCTTTTCTTGCATCTGGTGTGAATGCTCTGGGAGAGCTGATGTCTGTGTCCCCTCTCAGAAGATCAAGCAACGATGGAATGTCATCATTTGTGATTCCCAAAATTGGTCTCATCCATTTGATTTCTCCTAGGAGTTGTTGCAGATTGTGTAATTTGCTGACTTTGGTGCTAACCTCCATTTTCTGAGGTCTTATTCTTCTCTCTGAGATCTTCCACCCTAGGTATTTCCATGGTGCAATCTCTTGGATCGTTGAGACACTGATTTCCAGTCCTGCCTTCTGCACTTCTGCAATCACACAGTCGCGAGCTTCTTGCAGCTCCTGTTGTGTTGACACTGCAATGAGCAAATCATCCATGTAATGAATGATTTTTGCCTTTGGATATTTCTTCCCCACTGGTGACAAGACTTGTGCCACGTACCATTGGCAGATGGTTGGCGTGTTTTTGAGTCTTTGTGGAAACACCACCCAATGGTACCCCTGCAGAGGCGTTTCCTTGTTGATGCTTGGAACAGAGAAGGCAAGTCTTGGAGCATCATCTGGGTGAAGCAGAAAACTGAAGAAACAGTCCTTGAGGTCAATGACCACAAGTAGCCAATCTCTGGGAATCATTGAGACTGAAGGAAGTCCCACTTGAAGTGGTCCCATGTCTTCGAGGACTTCATTGATCTTCCTGAGGTCATGCAACAGTCTCCATGTGCCTGAAACTTTCTTTCGGATGACGAACACTGGAGAGTTCCATAGACTGTCTGTTGGTTTGATGTGTCCCTTTTGCA
The DNA here is from genome assembly GCF_028551555.1 of Melozone crissalis. Taxonomy (NCBI): domain Eukaryota; kingdom Metazoa; phylum Chordata; class Aves; order Passeriformes; family Passerellidae; genus Melozone; species Melozone crissalis. The sequence continues at coordinate 10,648,056 of NW_026535783.1, read as the reverse complement.
GTTGTTCTTGAACCAGGTTTTTCAATGCACTCAACTTTTTTCGCTCAAGGGGCCACTGATCCACCAAAACTGGATTGTCTGTCTTCCAGGTTAACTTCAGTGTGGCGAGTGCCGCAGTGACCCCCACTAAAAATCCACCTCCAACTGCGTGCCCCATTATGCTAAAAGGTCTCTTCCCCATACTGTGATGGGCTTCTGCACAACAAATGGATGAATGATCGCTGTTTTGTTTCCTGGTCCTGTGACAACAATGAAATTCTCACTCTGCAGACACAGGGAAAACTTCCTCCTATGCCTGTGAGGGCACCCAAGGACGCAATCAAACTCCATTCTCGAGGCCAAAAGACGTATGATATAACTGTGACATTGGCCCCTGTGTTGAGCATTCCTCTGATGGCAATTGTTCTTTCTTCACAGGTCAACTGACAAGTGACAGTGGGTCCATCTCAGCCTATATGTTTCACCCAGGAAATATGTACTTCCACGTGTTCCTTAGACGGAAATCCTTCGTCAAACAGTGGCATGACCTGCTCCATGGCATGTGGCGGCAAAGCAATAGTTTTTGCTACCGGGGCATTTTCTGCAACAATCAATGGTGGTTGAAGAGCCTTGGCTAAAACCATCAACTCTTTGTTTCAATTCGCTGAAATAATTGAAGGATAAATTACAAGTCTGAGGGTACTACTTCTGTCTTTACTGATTATCAAAAAATCTTGTCTTGATGGTGAAGCCTCGTTGACATGTGATATCACTGCATGACTTCCATCCAAGAAGCGCGTTAACTTTGAAGTTGCCAATGTGCACTGCACTCCTGGTGGGAAGAGTTCTGGGTCACTGGGGATTCTGCTGATGACTTTGCTGAGTGAGTCTGTCTGACATTCTCCGACGATTGTCCTGTTTGTTCTTGTGTCATCGCCATCACTTGTGTCGACACACACTAACGATGCTGTGCACTCTCTTTGGCATTTCCTGGACACAGTAGAGGTTTTCCATCCACATCTGTCTGAGAATAAAATTCATTCACAAGATGTCTTCCTCTTCTGCATCTTGGACAGAGTGGCCTTTCTGTCTTTGACGCTTGTGCTTGTGCTTGTGGGCAATTCTTCTTCATGTGTCCAAGTGCTCTGCACTTGTAGCATTATCCTCCAGATGAGTTGTTTTTCTTTTCAATGCTTGCTAAAACTTTGTCAATCTTGTCGATCTTCTCATTCTGCATTTCAAGCATTCTTTCCATTCTTTCTCCCAGTTGTCCTTCCAGTTGTTCTTCCAACTCTCCTCGCAATTCTTATTTCACAATGGATGCGATGTGCTGAGGTGCTCCCACTTTGCCGCATGCCTCCACCATTTCTGACAAAGAAAGTTGAGCAGGCATCGCACTGATGACCTGTTGGCAATCTGGATTGTCATTGGCATAGGCAATGCCAATGACAATCTCACTTTTGATGAGATGTAGTTTCACCTCATCATCAGTCATTTGTCAATCCACAGCTTGTATGAGTCGATCTGTGAATGAGGAAAAGGCTTCAGTGGGACCTTGTCTGACATTTCTGAAGAGGGTATCTTGTGCTCCTCCTGGAGCAATCTGCAGGATATTTCTTCATGCTGCTTCCTTGATGTCATTCAGCACCTGTCTTGGAAGCCTCACTGCTTGTTGTGATGGATTGTCGTCTGGAGGATCACCTGCTAACTGTGCCACTGTGAGGTTTGCGTTTGGTCAGCCTTCATATCTGAGCCTCAGTTCTGTGAGAGATCTTCTCCATCTTGCACCCCACATGAGATTCTGTGTGTCGGTGAGAATCATTGACACAAGGCATTTCATGTCATAAGGTGTTAAATCATACATGTTGAAAGTTCCCTTCAGAAACTGCTTAAAATATTGTGAATTCAGTCAATTGTCTCTGATAGCTTTAGCTAATTCTTTGACCACCTCATGATCCAGTCAGTCCCACCCTGGATTCTGACCCTGTGCATCATATGTCACTGGCATTGTGATGTCTCCTAAACCTTGCAGTAAGTCCTTTTCTTTTCCTAATTCTTTTGTGATATCTGTCCAATCCGTTGTTTCAACTGTCTGTTCTGGAATCTGCATCTCCATGGGTACCTGCATGTACAGTGGAGTTGTAGAAGCCACTGGTGATTTTGGAATCCACATTCCTCATTATGTTGAAGTCTTCAGCCTTGCTCTTAAATTTGGAACAGGAATTTGAAATTCTTGTGCTGGCATTCCCATGGCCATGCTTAAATATTGTAGAAGGTATTTGGCTGCATTTGGTTTCCTTGGCACAGTGATTGTTGGCTTCCAGCCTGAGGAACTGGCTGCTGTTCCTGATGACAACATCCATGCTAGAACACCCTCTGAGAGAGTAAAGCATACTTTATGATCCTGTTGTGCCTCATCAGAAGTGTCTTGAGCTTCATGAGATTCAGAAGCCGATGAAAACTCCATTTGCTGTGTTGTAGTTGTTTTCTTTGACTTAGATTTCTTTTTGTATGTAGTTGGAAAAAAATGCTGCAATGTTTCAGTCCCACCACCAGATGGTGCTGTGGCTTGGCCAACCAGGTATGGCATGTCCTGTAGTGTGGTGATGCCACCACATGGCGGCGCTGTCGCCCGCCTAGGTGACAGTGATGGCGGCACGACTACAATTGGCTCCTGCTTGGCTGACTGCAGCATTCGCGATTTTGATTGAGACCAAGACTGTACGATTTTTGACTGAGCTAGCAGTTGAGATTGGATATCTGTGTGTCTCCCCCATACTGGAGAGGTCGGGATTGAAGGGACTGGGACCAGAGGGACCAGAATCAGAGAGGGGGTGGAGCCCCGGGATGCGACCGAGCCCCGAACACGCCCCTTCCCTGCCTGTGTCATAACAGGGGAGTGGACCCACCTCTGACCGCGCTCAGCCGGCATCTTCCACACACGTGTAATCTCAGGAATGCCTCCTTCCTCCTCTAAACTGACGTCACTGTCTCTCTCCCGTTCCACCTCCGATGTTCTCCCCTAGCTTGATCAGTTTAGGAATCCCCCTCCTCCTCCTCTGACACCGTATCCACCACCGATGTGCGCGATTCCCATTCGGCTCATGCCCATGCTGCGATTCAAGCAGATCTCCGCCTCCCGACTTCCGGGTATGGTGTCATCACCGCGCGCCTGCCGCGTCTCCCTATGGGTGCTGGCTGGGACTCTGCAGCTGTCCCATCTGGCTTGTCCCTGCCTGACGCTATTGCTGCAGTCTGAGAGCTTTCCCCGGGTGGCTGCATTTCATGCGCCACACTTGTCTTGCGATTTCTGCCCCTCACGTTTTTTGTACCACGCCGCTTGAAATTGCCGCCGCTGCCAGCACCGTGCCTGCGCAAACCACATCAGCTCCCAAGTCTCCCACCACCTCCACCACCCCCTCACTGGCTGGCCCTGCCGCCACCTGAGGCTGCCGTTGCCCGTGTGACCGCTCCCGCTGCGAGAGAGTTTTTGCCCGTCCCCTTCTGGTCCCACTTCAGCCCCCCTTCCCGACTCTGCTGTTTTCCCTCCCCTATGACCTTTTGGCTTCTGTGAATTGGGAGGACATGTCTTGATAATGGTGCAGTCCAATTCCTTGAATCTTCTTGGGGAAATTTCAACCCTGAGCTCTCCCAGGAGTGAGAGGGTGTCTGAGTCTGACCCCAATGACCCTGAAATATCTGGGGCTTTCGGACACTTTGGAGGTCCTATGTTCCCACACTTCGGTATCCGGGGTGGTGGGGGGGAGCCTGGGAACCAGAATCAGGGGCCCATTCCTACATTGTCAGCTGCCCTTGTCACTTAAAACCCAGAGAGGGAAAGAAGGGTGCAGGTCCAGTGGTCCCCATTCCCTTACCACACCACAAAGAGCTTTGTAAGGCCCAAAAGGAGTTTTCTCAGGAAAGCAAATATTTCCGAGGACTGTTGAACGCAACTCTATCAGACTCTGATGTCACCTCAGCAGAACTGAAGCAGTTGTTTTCCTATTTGCTTTCACCCACGGAATTCCTTCTGTGGGAAGCAGCATGGAAAAAATAATTACGGGGGATCCTCCCATCTTTACGGAATAGTCCTCACACAGCCTCAGATGGCAACGATAACACAATCTCCATCAATCATGTGTGTGGGCAAGGAGAATGGGCAGAGGGTGCTGAGCAAGCCAAAGCCATCCCCTGGGAGGTACTGAGGGTGAGCGCAAAGGCAGCACAAAAGGTTTTTCTCACCTTGCAGCCCGAGGCCCCAGTTCATTGCTATGTTAAAATCACTCAATTACCACCCAAATCCTTTTTAACATTTGTTGAGAGGCTCCACAGGGCAATTGAGCTGCAGGTGCGGAGTGAGGATGCCCAGCAGGAAATCCTCAAGGAAGTGGCGTTGGCCAATACAAATTCTAAGTGCAGAGCCTCCATCCTGAGCCTGCCCATGGATCCTTCTCCGACACTGCAAAATATGTTGGAAGTTTGTGCCAGGAAAGTCACTACTGCCCTGGAGGAGCAAGACATGAAGACTCGGCCGCCTCAGAGGGTTTTGCCAACACTGCCGACAACCCAGCACCGTCGCCTGCTGACCACTCATCTCACACCCCAAAACCTCCCAGAAAACCCATCAACACTAACAGGCCATGCCACTTGAGTGGCAAGACTGGACACTGGATACCTGACTGTCCTTTAAAATATTTTTAGACTTTAAAAAGGGGCAGAGACCTCCTAAGAAGGCTCCGTCAAAAAACTAGAAAAAGAGCACTGTCCCTCCCTGCACCGTGATATAAATGAGGTGGGCTCATTAACATCTTGGGGGGAGCAAAAGCAAAACAGTAATAAAAGAAAGCCTACATGCCCTAAGCAGAAAATTACCAGATAAGACAAAACAAACAGAGTTTTATTCTAACACCAGACCCATTGTAACCACCTTTTACAATTACAAACCTTTCAGATTGCAACTGACGGAGCCGCTTCATCTATGGAATTCAGACTGCCATTTCGTATCAGTGTGCAAGGAGTCACCAGGTGCTGGGAACTGGATTCATTGTAAGTATGTCATCATCAGGGACATTAAATACACACCATAAGAAATTAACATTGTTCCGGGCCTCTTGTCATCGGACCCAGGACAATTTCTTCTCAGGCTGTACTATGTCCGCCCACCCAAATACCTGTGACCTTGTTCACAGGGGTCTTAGGATGAGAGAAGAGACAAGGATCTGACTCCATGTTTCAGAAGGCTTGATTTATTATTTTATTATATATATTATACTAAAACTTTACTAAAAGAATAGAAGAAAGGATTTCATTAGAAAGCTAGCTAAGAATAGAAAAAGAAGGAATGAATAAAAAAGGCTTGTGGCTCAGACTCTCTGTTCGAGCTGGCTCACTGTGTCGGTCATTAATTAGAAACAACCAGCATGGGCCAATCAAAGATCCACCTGTTGCATTCCACAGCAGCAGATAACCATTGTTTACATTTTGTTCCTGAGGCCCCTCATCTTCTCAGGAGGAAAAATCCTAAGGAAAGGATTTTTCATAAAAAATGTCTGTGACACGTTCCAAAAGATCAACTTATAGCACAAGCCATACCAGTGCCCGAGATATCTTGGGACAAGGAACAAACCAATGTGCTCGGACAAAACACCTATCCCACAGTCTCATGGGCTCAGGTGCCTGGAAAGGAAAAGCCCCGTATTGTATGTGGAATGCAGAAAGGTGGGGAACACAAAATCTTTTTGACACGGGAGCAGACGTGTTGATCATACCCTCTTGGGAGTGGTCGTCACATTGGGAGCTGCAAAACAGGGCTGGTCGATTGCAAGGTATAGGGAGCATTCAATTAGCAAATCAATCAAAGAGCATCGTTCAAATTGAGGGACCAGATGGACATTGACCAGAATTGACCTACCCAAGACCCTCCAAGGTTTTTTGGTGGTGGCCAGAAAACTGGCCACCACCAAAAAGAACATTTCTCAATGTTCTTTTCTGGTTCCAGAAACTGAACTGGAAAACTGATATCCCAGTATGGGTAGAACAGTGGCCAAAAAATAAACAATAATGGAGGATGATTAAGGAGCTCGTGGAAGAGCAACTGTGGAAAGAAAACATCATGGAAACCACATCCCTGTGGAATTCCCCTGTCTTTGTGATCAAAAAACCAAACAAAGACAAGTGGTGGTTCCTCCACAACCTCTGACAAATTAACAACGTAATCGAAGACATGGGCTCTCTTCAACCTGGGATGCTGTCCCCCACAATGCTCCCCCAAGATTGGAATTTGGTTGTTATTGATATCTAAAACTATTTCTGACCGCTCCGGCTGTTCATCTCTGCACGGTCACACGTAGGATGGCCTTGGGACAGCCCGCGCTTCAAAGGACGAGTCCAGACTCTTCAGATTTTCAGTCTTTGATATTGTTTATTATTTCTTATCTACAAAATTTTCTTCCAGCTCAACAGAGGTCTGACCAGCAAGGCAGCCAAGGGCACTCTGACCTCCCACCGGGCAGTCATCTATTTTTATACTAAAATCCTCATACATCATATTTACCTTTATTTCCCAATACCTTTCACCCATATTAGCAAGTGCACCTTCACCAAGAATCAAGCCCAAAATACCAACATCACCACAGAAAATGGATGACAAGAAGAAGACAGAGGAAGGACAAGACACGCCCTGATCCCTCCATCTTGTCTGCATAACCCCCCTGTACCAAAATCCTAAAATCTACATTTCCACCATTCATCCCCAAGTGACTCTCTTATCCTCAAACAAGTGGCACATCCCTTGCAGGGTCAAAATCTTACCACCAGGCTCTTCTGGCAACATTCCAGGATTTCCAAGCCCCCCAAGGGTTGTCTTGGTAACTCTGGACATCAGGAGTGATGTGCCAAGTTCCCACATCTCCCCCTTCTGTTTGCACCAAAAGGACATCTTTTGCAACTTGACTCATGATGTACTGTACACATAAAAAGATGCATGGGATAACAAGCATGAGGACTAAGAGCACTATTAAGACATAAAGACCTATCTTTAAAAACTCTCTCCATAAAGGAGAAAGATCAAAAAATCTTGCCACATCATCAATCCAAGACCCAGTGATTTCACCGAGTTTATTTATACTGTCTTTTATCCTTTGAATACTTTTGTGAATCGACCTTGAATGGTCAGAGAGATTCATGCAGCACATCCCCTCAAACTCTTCACACCCATATCCATGAGCGAGCAACAGATAATCAATCGCCGCTCTGTTTTGAAGAGTCTCCTGTCTCACACTGTTGATGTTTTTCAGCATGTCACTCAGTGCGAGAGACACGGATTGAGCATGCTTGCTCAACCAGCAACCCATGTGGTCCAGTTGAGTCAAGGCCACCCCCGATGCTGAGGTGAGAAAATTGCTGTAGCAATTCTCCTTGCCTTGTCCCAAGTGTACACTTTGTAGTCGCAATCTGCCCCATAATGTTGCAATGATCTTTTCTCTTTGTGTTTTTTCTCTCTAAACAATTTCAAATCTGGTGACAACATTGATATTTTCCCAATGCTGCATGGACCTCCCCTGGCATTGGCAGGAATGCAGTGGAAAATTCTGTCCCCGCAAATTAAAAACAATCCTCTTGGCAATTGCACCTGAACCTGGATTGATCCTTTGGCCGTTTTATTAGTGTATTTACACCAAGGCTGATGCATTTCTATAAAATTCATGATTGGGAGTGACATCGATAGTTTTGTTTGTCTTTGTCACATTTGGAGTTTCAAACTGCATGCAAAGTTCCATTGTCATGGGCCTAAAGATCTCTAATTCCTGAGGTTCGGTAGAAGCCACAGGAAGAAGATGTGTCCAAGCACAACAGTCCTTCACAGGATCTTTAACAACCTGTTAAATCTTGACTGAGGAGTGTCCCAGAATTGGCCATTCATCCACTGACAACCAAACCATGCATGCTGAGAATGGTCTCCCTAGCCTTGAATGTGTCAGGCAAATACTTTCCAAATTCCCTGCTTGGGCTAAAGTCTCCCAAACATTCTGCTTTGGCTGATCAATGGGTAGATTTGCCTCTTTGCTTAAAGCAATAAATGAAAGAATGAGGCACATGAGCACTGTGAAGCTCATGACTTCACCCTCGTGAGAAAGCACTGCTATGTTTCTACTCAAGACCCCAAAGGAAAACCCCACAAAGTCTTTTCTCCTTTTATTTCTCTTCTGAGTCGTTGTCTGCAGCTTGAGCCTCGACTTCTGTCTGCGTGCTCATTTCTCTGTTTTTCAGATCAGTGTTCTGTTGCTCTCGCATTCGAAACGGCTTCACGTGTCGCACTGAAACCCACTTCAGACCTCTCCCTGTAGAAACACAAGCAAAACCCTTGCCCCAGGTGATTAGTTTTAAGGGGCCCTCTATTTGTCCTGTCTCTGGGTTTCTGATCATAACTAAAGGATTTTCCCTTAGTTTTGCCTGCGAGCTGTTTGAAAAATGCCTCACGATTGGTGGATTGGATTCTGAAGACGAACTATTAAGGAAATTCAATACATACAATGCTTTATTTAACTTAATGTGAGGCATCACTTCTGACTCCCCCTTCTGTGCTTGTCCAGAAGGGATTTCAGGGTGTGATGTGTTCTTTCAAGGATTGCTTGACCTGTGGGTGAATGTGGAATACCAAAAGTATGTTTGACACCCCACCTTTTCAGGAATTTATCAAGCAACCTGCCTGTATATGTTGGGCCATTATCTGTTTTTACTTCTTGAGGCACACCTATGATGAGAATGCTTGCAGAAAATGTTGACAAGCATGGTCTGCTGGTTCCCCTGCATGTCCTGAAGCAAAGACTGCTCCTGAGAATGTATCTACTGAAACATGAACATTTTTGAGCCTCCCAAAAGATGAGTATTTTGTGACATCAGCTTGCCACAACTGAAGACTGCAGTCCCCATGGATTGACTGCTCCTGTGGAAGCAGGTAGCTGCACAAGCTGACAATCTGGACAGGCACTAATGATTTCCTTCGCCTGACTCTTTGTGAGATGAAAGGATTCCATCAACCGCCTGTGCATTCTGATGAAAAAATGCATGACTCAATCTTGTCTGCTCAAAAATGTCCAGTAGTGTTTGTGAAATGGGCATTGTCAACCTGTCTGCCTGAGCATTCCCTTCCGCTAGAAATCCCAGAATTGTTGTTGAGCTCTAATGTGAGTGATAAAATATTCTTGTTCTCTGCTTTCTAGCAATGTTTTCAGGCTTTGTAGATATGAATATAAGACTTTGTTGCTGACTTCTTTCAAGAGCGAACTCTCTAATCGTTTGACCACACCCACAACATATGCGGAATCTGGGACCAGATTGAGACGTTGTTTGAACACCTGAAATGCTCAAACAACGGCTGCTAGTTCTACAATTTGTGGAGAGCCTTGAACTGTCTTCACATCTGAGTCCCATTCCCCTGTCGTTGAATTCATCCACGTGATCACCGACTTGTGCGGCTTCCCTGAACCATCAGTGAACACTGTGATCCCGTCCAGAAGTTCTTCACTTATTCTTGGCTTTGCTCTGTAGCATATTTGCGATTGCAACACCTTGTGCTGCGGAAAATTGATTGTTCAAGTTCCTGGAAAAGCTAACAATGCAATTAACAAGTCTTTCGATTTCTGCATCGCCCAATCAAAATAATCTTTTTTCAAAGGCAACCGGATGACTGAGAATTCCCGTCCTGCCATTGTCAGCAACCTTGTTCTCACCTTTATGATGATTTGTGCTGCCATTTCTAAATCTGTGAGAATTGTCTTTGAAGGCCTGTATGGTAGAAAAATCTACTCTATGATTATTAGAGAGTCTCTTTGCAATGCATCCCATTGGAAGATCAAACCATGGAACAGTGTTTTCTTCCCCAGTACTGCCAACTGAAAAGGCAATGATTGAACAAATCGATCTGCCTTTTCTGTATAGCATCTGTAACTTTCTCCAATTCTTTCTTCGCTTCCTGCGTGAGTGTCCTGGGAGATCGAATGTCTGTGTTTCTTCTCAAGAGATTGAGCAACGCTGGAATGTCGCTGTTCGTGATTCCCAAAATCGGTCTCATCCAATTGATCTCTCCTAGGAGTTGCTGTAAATCATGTAGATTGTTGATTTTTGTGCTGACCTCCATCTTCTGAGGTTTTATTGTTTTCTCTGAGATCTTCTACCCTAGATATTTCCAAGCTTCAACCTCCTGAATTTTTGAAACACGTATTTCCAGATCTGCCTTTTGCACTTCTGCAATCACACAGTCACGAGCTTCTTGCAGCTCCTGTTGTGTTGATGCCGCAATGAGCTAATCATCCATATAATGAATGATCTTCGCCTTCGGAAATTTCTTCTGTGCTGGTGACAGAGCACGTGCCATGTACCATTGGCAGATGGTTGGCAAGTTTTTTAGACCCTGAGGAAGAACCACCCAATGGTACCCTTGCAGAGGCATTTCCTTGTTGATGCTTGGAACAGAGAAGGCAAATCTTGGAGCATCATCTGGATGAAGCAGAATACTGAAGAAACAGTCCTTGAGGTCAATGACCACGAGCGGCCAATCTCTGGAAATCATCAAGACAGATGGAAGTCCCAGCTGAAGCAGTCCCATGTCTTCAATGACTTCATTGATCCTCCTGAGATCATGCAACAGCCTCCATTTGCCTGACAGCTTCTTTTTGATGACGAACACTGGAGAGTTCCAAGGGCTGTCTGTTGGCTTGATATGTCCCTTCTGCGGTTGCTCTTGGGCCAGGTTTTTCAATGCACTCAACTTTTTTCCCTCAAGGGGCCACTGATCCACCTAAACTGGATCATCTGTTCTCCAAGTCAACTTCAATGTGGTGAGTGCCGCAGTGACCCCTACTAAAAATCCACCTCGATCTTTGTGCCCCATTGTGCCAAAAGATCTTGTCCCCAGATTGTGATTGGCTTTTGGACAACGAAAGGACGAATAATCGCCGTCTTGTCTCCTGGTCTCATGACAATGACGGAATTCTTGCTCTGCAGACACAGAGAAACCCCCCCTATGCCTGTGAGAGAACCCAAGGGCGCAACCAAGCTCCAATTGCATGGCCAAAGATGTAAGATATTACTGTGACATCCGCCCCTGTGTCGAGCACTCCTCTGATTGCTATCGTTCTTTCTCCACATGTAAACCGACACGTGAGTGTGGGTCAATCTCGACCTATGTGCTTCACCCATGTAGTATGTATTTCAACATGCTCCTTCAAAGGAAGACCTTCTTCGTCGAAGATTGACATGATTTCTCCAATGGCATGTGGTGGCAAGGTGAAAGCTCTTGTGTCCAGAGTGTGTTCTGGTACGTTCAACGGTGGACGAAGCGCTCTTGCTAAGACTGTCAATTCTGTGTTCTTGTCTGCTGAGACAACTGAAGGATAAACAATGAGTCCGAGGATGCTACTTCTATCTTGTCCCACTATTAAGAAATCTTGTCTTTTGTATGAATCTTCGCGGATACTTGTTGGTATCTCTGCATGGCTTTCATCCAGGATGCATACTAATTTCAAGGCTGCCAATGCACACTGTGCTCCTGGTGGGAGGAGGTCTGGGTCGCTGTGGAATCAGCTGAGGGCTTTGCTGAGGGTTTCTAATTGTCGCTCACTGATGACTGTCCTGTCTGCTCTTGTGTCACCACTATCAATTGTGTCTGCATGCGCTGGTGATTATCCGTGCTCCTTTTTCCATTTCCCGGATACGGTAAAGGATTTCCTTCTGCGTCTGTCTGAGAATAACATTCTCTCACAGAGTGCCTTCCTCTTCTGCACCGTGCACAAACTGGCTTTTCTGATTTTTGTGTTTGTGCTGGTGTATGCGTCTGCGGACAATTCTTCTTCATGTGTCTAAACACCCCACATTTGTAGCATTGTCCTCCTGGGGGATTGTTATTCTTCTGCATTGTTGCAAGAACTTTGTTCATGTTTTCATTCTGCTGGTGAAGTATTTTTTCCAGCAGTTTTTCCAATGCTTTGTCTTCCGACTGTTCCTCCGAGTGTCCCTTTATCCGCTCTTCCCATTCTCCTCTCAGCTTCCCTCACAATCGACGTGACATGCTGAGGTGTTCCCACCTTGCTGCATGCCTCCACCAGCTCTGCCAAGGATGGCCGTCCTGGCATTGCACTGATGACCGTTGACAATCCAGGCTGGCATTGCCGAAAGCCAGACTCTCCGAGAGAGGCTTCTTCACTTCTTCGATTGTCACCTGTCGATCCACAGCTTGCATGAGTCGATCGATGAACGATGTGTATGGTTCAGTGGGACCTTGCCTGATGCATGAGAATGGAACGTCCTGAATTCCCGCTGGAGCAATCTGCAGGATTGCCATTCGCGCTGCCTCTTTGATGTCATTCAACACTCTTCGTGGGAGTCGTACTGCTTGCTCCCCTGGATTGTCATCTGGAGGATCCCCTGCTAACTGTGCTTCTGTGAGATTCGTGTTTGGCACACCTTGATATTTGTTTCTCAACTCTGTGAGGTACTTTCTCCATCTTCTTTCTCACATGAGGTTCTGTGTGTCTGTGAGAATCATTGACACAAGGCTTCAAATAGCAAATGGTTTAAGGTCGTACATGGTAAATGTCCCCTTCAAGAGTTGTTTGAAATATTGTGAACTCAGCCCATTATTCTGAACGGCCTTCGCTAAATCTTTGATTGCCTCATGACCCATCTTTTCCCATCTTGGATTCTGTCCCTGTGCATCATAAGTCAGTGGCATTGTCAAATCTCCTGAACCTGGAAACAAATCCTTTTCTTTTGACAACGCTTTCCTGATGCACTTCCAGTCTATTGTCTTCACTGGCTGTTTGAATTCCCCCTCTGGAAACTCCATTGGTATCTGCATGAACAGTGGTGTCGTGGAGGTCATTGGTGATTCTTTGTACCACATTCTTTGCCTTGATGTTTTTGGCCTCGCTCCCAAATCTGAAAAAGAAACTTGAAGTTCCCATGGGTATGTCTTTCTGGCTGTATCAAAAGAATGCAAGAAGCTCTTTACTGCTTCTCCTGCCAACAGCATCCACACCAGAATTCTCTCCAATGCTGTGATTCGTATGATGTCTCCTCCTTGTTGATGTGCTTCATCTGAAGTCTCTTATCTTCATGAAATCCCAAAGTTGAAGGATAATCCATTTGCTGTATTGTTATTGTTTTCTTAGATGTGGTTTTCTTTTTATACATTGTTGGAAAAAATCTCTGCATTGTTACAGTCTCACCATGAGATGGCACTGTGGCTCCACCCAACAGATCCAGCATGTCATGCATTTTGGTCATCCTCCCACAAGGTGGCGCTGGACAACCGTGATGATGGCATGAACTCTACTGCCTCTTGTTCAGCAGACTGCTGCGTTCGCGATTTTGTTTGAGACCAAGTCTGCATGGCTTTTGATTGAGCTAACAATGGAGGTTGAATACGTGAACGTCTCCCCTGGATGGAAGAGGCTTGGATCCGACCGGAGAGGGGGTGGAGACCAGGGATGTTGAACTCCAAGCACGACCCCTCCTCACCCAAGACATCACAGGGGATCGGACCCGCCTCCAACCGCACTCTACTCTCCACGCACGCGCGCCTTCGGGAATGCCTCCTGTCTCCCCTGAACTGATGTCACTGTCTCCCTCCTGTTCTGCCTCCGAAGTCTCATCCCTACAATCTGTCCCCGACTCTCTCTCCTCCTCCTCTGACACTGTATTCATGCCTCCCACTGGTGTGCGTAGCCCGCCCCCCGCTGGTGCCCCTGCCCGCACAGCGATTCGGGCCGACCTCTGCGTCCCGACTTCCGGGTTTGACGTCACAGCCACGCATCCCCTGCGTCTCTCTACAGTAGCCGGCTGGAGCTCTGTAACCGCCCCTAACTTGCTGCCCATGTCTGATGCTGCCGCGCCTCCCCAGAGGTCCCGCGAGCCTTGCCCTTCATGCGCGTTTTTGGCACTGTGCCAGCTGAGGCAGCCGCCACTCCTGGCGCTGTGCTCACAAAAGCCGCACCAGAACCCCTGTCTCCCATTGCTTCCCCACGTGAGCTGTCCCCGCCAGCTTGCACTGCCACCATGCCGCCATGCTCACAGCAAGAAAGCGCTTCCCCCCACCCCTCCTTTCCCCCTTGGACCCTCCCTTCCGACTCCACCGCTTTTCTTGTCCTGTCTTCCCCTGGCCCCTGCAAGCTGGAAGGGCGCGCTCCTAAGGAGTGACCCACTTCCTCAATCTCACTGGGAGAAAACCTCAACTCATCTGAGATTGGGATGGTGTCATCTGTGCCTGAGTCGGAGCCTGAAGCCCCTGCACTCTCTGGGGTTTCAGGGCATTTTAGGGATCTCTTGGGTTTTCGGGGTGGTGGGACCAAAGACAATGACATTGCTCCCTGCTCCCTCTCCTCGGGAGTTTTTCCCCCAGGCCAGTTGGGATCAGAGCTAATTTCTGTTTCGAGCTTTGCTCTCCTCCCTCCGCCCCTGTGGGATTTGCAACAAGTTGTTGCCTCGCCAATCTTTTTGACTGTACTAAGATAGCTTCTAACATAATTCTTGCAGGGGACAGCAATTACAAGGCCATCTCATCTTTTTTGTAGCTAAGAGATAAAGGTGTCTATTAATTTCTTGCCAAAAACCCACTTCAAACAACAGACGCGTCTCTGAAAACAGGTAATTAAGTCTCATCCACAAAAAAAGTTCTTTGAGCTCTTTCTTTGGGATCCCTACCGTATGTTGTCTGCCACGCCTTGTAAGGCAAACAAAACCTCTAACTGTTCCTGGGAGTGTGCCCCCCCCATGTTCTTATTTTTGACCTTCTCACTGAACTTGTGTCGTCAGAGCAATCTGAAGGCTCCCAATTGCCCTCCAGCAGGTCACAGGAGATGGATTCAGAGGCACCTTTCTGATTCCGGTCTGGGCTGTTCTGCTACAAACCTTCTTCAGCAGAAGCTGAGTGTGATGGTCTCAGTGGCTGCTGCTTCTTCAGACTCTTCTGGCTGCTTTCTGGCTGCTTTCCCAAGGAGTAATCAGTGCTCTCCTGGGAACATGTCCAACTTGGGAGCTGCCCGCTTGGCTCTTCAGGGCTTCAGGGTTGCCCCCCTTGGTGTGACAGCCCACCCAGGGATGCCAAATGACCTCTCCAGCTGTTTGTCTCTGCACGGTCACATGTAGGATGGCCTTGGGACAGCCCGCGCTTCAAAGGACGAGTCTGGACTCTTGAGATTTTCAGTCTTCGATATTGTTTATTATTTCTTATCTACAAAATTTTCTTCCAGCTCAACAGAGGTCTGACCAGCAAGGCAGCCAAGGGCACTCTGACCTCCCACCGGGCAGTCGTCTATTTTTATACTAAAATCTACATACATCATATTTACCTTTATTTCCCAATACCTTTCACCCATATTAGCAAGTGCACCTTCACTAAGAACCAAGCCCAAAGTGCCAACATCACCACAGAAAATGGATGACAAGAAGAAGAAAGAAGAAAAACAAGACACGCCCTGATCCCTCCATCTTGTCTGCATAACCCCCCTGCACCAAAATCCTAAAATCTATATTTCCACCCTGTAAATATGGAAATGTTAATTCTTACACCTCTCATCCCCAGGCGACTCTCTTATCCTCAAACAAGTGGCACATCCCTTGCAGGGTGAAAATTTTACCATCAGGTGCTTCTGGCAACATTCCAGGATTTCTGAGCCCCCCCCAAGGGTTGTCTTGGTAACTCTGGATATCCGGAGTGATGCGCCGAGTTCCCACATATTTCTTCCAAATTTCCCTACACTTTGATGATGCCCCATGGTTCGCCTTCTTGGTTTCCACCATCAACCGAGAAGCCCCAAGGAAGAGGTACTACTGGAAAGTCCTCCCGCTAGGAATGAAAAACAACCCCATGATTTGCCAGTGGCATGTCTCTTCCTTGCTGTCTCCTGTCTGTGCAGCCACAAAAGATATCATCATTTTACACTATATGAATGACATCTTGGTGTATGCTCTGAATGACAACCCACTTACGGATGTGCTTGACCTCACAATCAATGCATTGGTTGTTGCAGGGTTTGAGGAAAGAAAAGGCTTTTCACGAAGAAAAAATTCAACAAATGCCACCCAGGAAGTATCTTGGCCTCGAAATTGGAAAGGGGACCATTGTTCCGCAAAAATTTGCAATCAAAAATAACATCAAGACCCTGGCAGATGTCCATTAATTGTGTGGGTCTTTAAACTGGGTAAGGCCTTGGCTGGGCATTCCCACCGATGACCCAGTCCCCCCTTTTCAATTTGTTGAAAGACGGAGAGGATCTCAGTTCTCCCAGGACACTTACCCAGGAGGCAAAGGCTGCACTAGACAAAGTCCAGGAGACCGTCTGTGCCAGACAAGCCCATCGTTACCAGCCCAGTCTGCCTTTCAAATTTATAATATTGGGAAACTGCCACACCTCCATGGGGTGATTTTTCAACGGGATCCAACACCCAAACAAAAGGACCAAGGCCAGAGAGACCCACTCTTGATCATAGAGTTGGTCTTCCTCAGCCATCATCGGTCCAAAAAATGACAAGGCCACAAGAGCTGGTGGCAGAACTGATCCACAGGGCAAGAACGTGGATCACGGAGTGAGCAGGGTGTGACCTGGACTGCATCCACCGGCCACTTCAATTAGGATCGGCCCAGTAAACAAAGGTAATGCTGGAACAACTGCTTCAAGAGAATGAAGCCCTGCAGTTTGCATTTGGCTGTTACACCAGCCAAATTTCACTTCATCGGCTAGCCCACAAATTTTTAAATTTGGATGTTCAATTCACTTTATCCTCAAAAAGCATTCAGAATAGAAAACCTCTAAAGGCGCTGACAGTCTTTAGTGATGCATCCGGAGCATCCCACAAGTCAGTAACGACTTGGAAGGATCCTCAAACTCAGTGGTGGGAGGCAGATGCTGTCAAGGTGGAAGGATCACATCAAGTAGCTGAGTTGGTCGCAGTCATCAGAGCCTTTGAGAGGTTCTCTGATCCATTTAATTTGGTTACTGATTCAGCTTATATAGCCAGTGTACAGGGAGGAGAACGTAATTCTGCAGGAGGTTTCCCACATTCCTCTTTTCATGTTGCTTTCAAAATTAGTAACATTAGTCTCCCACTGAGAGCAACCCTTTTATGTGATGCACGTCAGGTCACACACAGACCTGCCAGGTTTCATGGTGGAGGGCAATCGTCAAGCTGATGCCCTCACTGCCCCAGTCCAGATGACCCTGCTTCCGGATGTATTCCAACAAGCCAAGATTAGCCATCAGCTCTTTCATCAGAATGCACCTGGCCTGGTTTGGCAATTCCACCTAACCTGTGAATAGGCCAGAGCAATAGTGGCCACATGCCTATCTTGTCAGTCCCATCAACTGCCTACTTTAAGTTTGAGTACAAACCCCCCACGGGGTACAGAGCTGCAAGGTGTGGCAGACAGATGTCACCTATGTGGCCTTTGCTGGGGTTTGAGGTGTCCCCAGCAGGCTGCAACAGGGTCTGGATAGCTCAGTTCTGCTCAGCAGAGCTTGTCTGAGTTCCCAAGCAGTTCTTAGCACAGGCAACCTTAGCAGGCTTAAGTGATATTAGCTCTTTAGTTATTATCAGCTCATTGTGATTTCAGCTGTCAGCTTGCTAGGTGCCGCAAGCTGGCAGATGCAGGGAGAAAGAGGAGAAGGCTGTGTGAGGTTCCACAGCAATGTCTTTATTGAATCTTCTGTGAAGGTTCCCAGTGACGGCTCTTCTGCCTAAGTTGGGCAAAACCAGCTCTTTATCTAGGGTTCAGGGGTTTTGGAAATTGTCCAATAGCAAGGGTTAAAAAAAAGTTACCTATAGTCTTACAGATAGATAAACAAGGGGTCCAAAGGAAGAAGAGAGGGGCTTCTAAGGTTCCAGTCACCATGACTCGACATTTCCTATCTTAGGCTTCTGAATGCCAGGGAAGTTTGGCAGGCTCTGAGCCTGCTACAGTTACCCATATTCCCACATTTAGCAGAGCCAAATATGTCCATGTCTCAGTGGACACCTTCTCTGGTTCAGTCTATGCCTCAGCCCACACAGGGGAGAGGGCTTTGGACACAAAAAAACACCTCGTACAAACCTTCTCTGTGTTGGGTGTCCCCAGGATCATCAAAACAGATAATGGGCCTGCATACAAGTCCTGGGAGTTCCGAAGCTTCCTGCAAAAATAGGGAATAGACCATAAAACTGGCATCTCCTATTCCCCACTGGGTCAAGCCATGGTTGAGAGGACCCATCAGAGTCTCCAAAGGACTCTACAACAACATGAGACCATGAAGGTGGAGTCCCCTCAGGTCTGGCTCTCCAAGGCTCTCCAAGGCCTTATTCACATTGAATTTTTTAAACTGCACATATTTAAACCCACCCATCATGCAGCACTTCAAACAACATTTGCAGTCGCAGCTGAAAGCCAAGCCTCCAGTCTTAATGAAAGATCCAAAGACTTGGAAGACTGAGGGGCCTTAAGACCTCACCACCTGGGGGAAGAGATATGCTTGTGTGTCCCCCCACCTCAGGGCAGAGGTGGATCCCCTCCAGTGGGTCAAACCCTATACCTCTAAGGTACAAAAAGAAAATAAAGTTGTGGCACAAGTGAAAGAGGCTTGTTGGAGGAGAAGGAGGTGCAAAACTTGATCCCTTTAAATTGTTTCAGAACCCATTTCTTTGAATTACTCCTCTAACCTGTTGTGTTTCTTCCCTAGTGACCTGAGCCTGATGGCCCTGATCAGAGTGTTGAGAGCCATCCCCCTAGTCATCCTGTGGTACCTCCTCCACCCTGCTGACCTGTGGATTGTTTCCTAGCCGAAGGCCAACATCTGGAAGACCCTTGCACAAGTCCTTGGCCAAGACCACATTTGCCTTTCCACTGCATCTGCCGCAGACCCTATGGCCACCTGCCTTGTAGAGATCCCTCTTAGATCCAGTGAGTTTCCTTCCATTTTGGTTACCCCATTGCTCCATATATTCAACCTGTTAACCCCTTGGAGAGATGTAGCAAGAAAATTAGCTGTTTTGGAAAAGGAACCACAGGAATTTGATTTACTTGGTTCATCCCACGCTTTCTATTGTGTTCAGTTTATGTTTGAACCAGACTCCAAAGTTCAGTTATATACAGGGGTTAAACAATTTAAGAAGGGATACCAAGCAAAGAATTGGTGTGATAAGATAACCCACACAAAGTCACCATCCACTTCTGATGGAAAACCAAGTGCCCTTCCTAGAGGAATTTTCTTTATTTGTGGTGCAGAGCATGGGCAAGCATCCCCTCTCACCTCATCAGAGGCCCATGCACACTCGGCCAACTAAAGCTGTTTACCCCAAACAGAACCCAAATTACTGATTGGCTAGCAAAAAATTAAAACTAAAGAATTGGCCCACCAAAAGAGAGACTTGAGAGAAATAGACCCAAATTGTGACTCAGAGATAATCCGTTGGTCCAAGCCCAAAGGAGTCGCAATCACCAATTTTTTGCCATGGGTGTCTGTGGCCAAAGCACTAGGTGAATTGGCGCATCTAGAATGCTGGGTGGCTAAACAGGCAAATCTTACCTCAGCTGCACTCTCAGACCTTCTATCGGATGAGATGATAACAAGGCAGGCGACTCTGCAAAACAGGGCTGCTATTGAGTTTCTACTCCTTCTCCGCAACCACAGCTTCAAACTCCTGTTTGAAGGTCTGTGTTGTCTGAATTTAACCACCAAAGCTGAGCATGTGCGAAAAACCATCAATAAGATTCAATTTATGGTTAAAGACATAAAAAGGGAAACTTCAGTCTGGCCAGGGGACATTTTCTCTGGGTAGGGTTTGTCAGGCTGGGCCAGGTCCATTTTGAGAACTGGACTTTTAGTTCTCTTCATTATTTTGGTAGTTTTTGTTGCCTCCAGTGTAATCTAGCGCATGATAACATGGCTGCTGAACAATGTTTTCTTGCCACCTAGCGTGAACCAAGCAACTGTCTCTGAGACAACTAAAAAAAGTCAGTGGGCTTCCTCCCTGACAAACCAACTGTGATTCGGCAACATTTACACACACTCTGAGTTCAATAACCAGGGAGAATTTTCTTCATTTAAGGAGTTTTACTTTCCCCTATCCCTTTTGTTTTTGTTTAAACAAAAAGGGGGAGATGTTATGTTGTGGGCTTTGTATGATCAGTTGTAATGGTTTGTTATTTTGGTCCGTTGCAGTTCTCCCCTGCAATAATGGTTCTGCCCCTGTTTCCTCCTCCCTCCTTCCCCCTGTAAATCTCCTTGCCTCCACCCCCTGTACCCTGGAAATTCTCAACCATTTCCTTGATCCCTCCCCAGTGTCCTGTCTATCACTCGGCTGCAAATCCCTTCTCTCTAGAGCCCTCTACCAGGGCCATCAAATGATAGGTTCAGACACTGCGGTCTCTCCCCTGAAATACCTGAGCAGATCCTGAACACCTCCTGGTCGACCGGAGGCAGCTGCCTCACGTAGAGTGGTTGCGGGGCCCCTCCCGCCTGAGTGGTAGCAGCCACTCCTCCTGGAGCCTGAGGAAGTCACATGGTGAGATCGGGAGCACCTCCTGCTCAGTGGACCACTCTGCACTGGGCTCCTGGGAGCGGCTCGGCCCCTCCTGCTGGTCCAGCACCAGCCAGTCACTGTGGAGCAGGAGGAAGCTACAGGGTGGGCACCTAGACGTGAGCCGCGGCCGCTCCCTGGGCATCAGCTTGAAGCGATTGCACCCTTCCCACCTGTCCAGGATTGGCTGTGCCCTGGAGAGCTGCTGGGAGCCGCAGGGTGGGCACCTATGGCCCTCCCACCCAGCTGCTGGTCGCTGCTGGTTGACTGTGTTCCGGCACTTGATGAGGAGCAGGAGGTCAGGGTGGTCATAGCGAAAGCAGGGGTTGCTGTAGTGAAGCCAGGCCCCGGCATCGCCCGGCGCAGCTGAGCCAACCCAGCACAGCACCTTGTGGAAGCCGTAGCAGTAGAGCTGGAGAATGAAGCTGAAGAACCACATGGCCCTGAAGATGTGTGGGACCAGCCCCGCCCCATTGCCACCATCCCCATGGGTGTTGCCCGGGCTGAGCAACTCTCGCTCAAAGAGGGAGCAGTCGATGAGCAGCCCCGGAGTCCTGATGTCCCAATGCATGGAGCGGACACGGGGTCTGTTCACCAGGCGCCAAAGCTCGGCAGGGAAGGGGCTGGCGCTGAGCCCAGTGAGCAGCGGCAGCTCCCCCGTGTGCCGATTGCCAACTGTGGCCACAACGCCTGCAGCGCAATGCCGCCGCTGCACCAGCAGCGCGCGGACTGAGTGAGGCGCTGTGCTCTGGCACAGGCCAGACTTGGCAGGGATGAGTGCGGCAGAGCCGAGGCCGCAGGCACAGCGCAGGCTGGGCGGCTCCCACGGCTGACTGGCCTCCGCATGGCAGAGAAGGGAGGGCAGGGCCTGGTATGGCAGAGCAGGGCAGTGGAAGCCCTTGGCGAGGGCACTGGGAGCAGTGACAGGCTCTGTCCCCACGCTGCATGCCATGCCTGGGTCACCATTGGTGACTGAGAGGAAGGACATTGCTCTGTCTTGGCTGAGAAAAGGATGAAAATGGGGGGTTAGAAAACATTCATTTGGTCTCCTTTTCAGCAGACTAGCTGTTTTTATCTCACCATGTCAGCCTGTCTTTGGCAGAGTTGTGATTTGGAATCAACTACAGCAGCAGAAAGGGGCAGCAATTTTGTCAGCATTGATATAAAAGCTAAAGTGCTGCCCCATGGATGGATGTTGCTTTATTCAGGGGGTTTTTGGCCTAGAGTTGTAGTGAACTCACGCTGGTGTCTTCCCAAACAGCGTTGCTATTTTCTTTCCTCAGGAATCCCCTCTTCTTTTTCTTCCCTGCATCTGGAAAGAGTTCCCATGCAAATGCCTCCTGCAGCCAACTCTTGTCACTGTAGACTGACAAAGGAGATCCTGCAATGGAGAGAGAATCCCTAGAGCTGCTGTGGGGAGCTGAAGGGGGAAGCTTTGTCCTTTAGTCTTGAAGTCTTGTTGGGGAGCTGCTTGTGCTTTGGGGGACGGACACCAACGATGTTTATCCAAGCCTTGCAGGTTCACTGCTGAGCTTCCTGACACACCACAGACACTTTAAGGCTGTCATTTTGGCAAACAAATTTCAGTCTGGGCACTTTTTGAAATGCTTCATGTATTCTTTTAATTTTGCGTTTCCACAGAAATATTGTCATCATCTTTTGCTTCCAGAGAATCTTTTCCTACTTTTTGGGGAATTCCTTTTGCTGCTCTCCAAGATTGGGCCAATTCCCAGGGCTCCTTCCCAAAGTGAGGTGTAGCCCATGGCCTCTACTCTCCAGCTGGAACAGAAGGAAGCACAGAGTTTGCTGTTGTGGGAGAGAAGCTTCTCGTTCCTGCCTGCTTTCCCTTTGGGACAGGTTGGTGTGTGCTCATTTGGTAAAGGCAGGTTTAAACTCTGAAGCAGTTGTGTTTCAAACTGCTCCTTCCTCGAGCTCTTCTGTGGGTGTCGTTGGACAAAAGGCCTCTTGGTGGGAGCTCCCTGTGGGCAGGTTAAGGAAGGAGGTTGATATTTCAGGGTTGTGACTGCTGAAAGCAGCTGGTTTCCGGAGGTGTCCAGACCTGGGAGTGGCTCCTTTTCTCACCTGCCTGCAGAAAAGGAAGTTGCAAAGTGGGAATTTCATTTGTGGAGATGGCCGCCAGTGGTGTTTGCCAAGGGATGGACTGGGAGACAGACAGGTCTCCTGCTAAACTGGCTGTGTGTTTGTTTAGATGGTGGGGAGAGTCAGAGATGCAGACACAGACCCCAGCTGATGGAACAGTGTAATTTACTTGAATGCAGAAGTACAAAAAAAGAGTCAGGAAAGGATAAGCTAAGTAATGCACCTCAGCATTATTACAAAAGGGTGCCTCTGGTTATTAAGGAAGATACATCACCAGGTACCCCAATGCTTTCCCCTTCATCCAGAGCTGCACATCAGCTGGGGGAAGCTGTCCCAGCCAAACCCTGCAGAGCCACAGCCGGGAACTGGGAAATGCTGCGGTGCCTCCACCTTTGCCGGCCACGAGGCTCCTGAGTGCGCTGTGAGAATAGCCCGACTCTGATCGTGCTGGACGAGCAATGTGCCAGAGCTTCTGCTGGGGCACAGCTGGTTTCATTCTCCTCTTGGTTTTCTCCTTGAGCCTGCCCAGGGCTCAAGGAGGAACCAAGGCCAGGTATGGCCTTGTCCATTTTCCTCATGCAGAAAGGTGAAGACGTGTTTCACCAGTGAATGGATGCAACAATCCTTTTGATAGTAATACTTGGTTAAGGAGCAGATACCTAGACCATTGAGTTGGAAAGATCATGTAGAGGGCAGCTTTGGCTCAGGTCCTGTTGTGGAGGCTTCAGTTAGGGTCTGTTGTTCAGGCCTTAGTCCTTCAGTACTTTGTGGTACAAATCAATGCTGTGCAGAGCTGGAAACAAACAAGTCTGTCTTTAGCACATTTGAGACAGGGAACAGGATAAGCCATGCAAGGCCAGGCTAGGGCCAAGAGCAGAAGGCCAGCACCCTGCTTTTGCCCATAGGCAGCCCTGCAGAGCAAGCAGCCACTCCTGCCCAGGGGCTGAGGTGCCCAAAGCTGCCTCCCCTCTGTGCAGCTCTGCAGAGCCCGCGGGGCGCAGGGTCCTGGGCAGCCAGGGCAGCCCGGCTGCCTTGGAGCACAAGGAGTGGCCCAGAGAGAAGCTGCTGCCCTTTGCTTTGGAACTGTTCCTCAGAGTCTTGTCATTAATCCACAGTGTCTGATGTGTTTTCCTTTCCTCTCCCAAATTAAACACAGCTTTTTGAGAAAATTGACTGAAGTAGCTTCTGCTGCTGCTGCTGGTGCTTTTGTCTGCAGGTGGGGGCAGGTGATTTGAACCAAGGACGAAGTCCATTGTTAACACCCTAGCTTTGCCAAGTCAAGAAAACCCTTCACAATTGGGTTACTGGTGATGAGCAGTAGGTTTTTCCCCCTAGTTTTTGGAAAGCTATGACCTAAAAGAAACTCAACAGATTTTCCTTCAGATGGATACCAGCAGTAGCATGATTCCAATGTTTTCCACCTCTTTTCTGTGTCTTTGGTGCTTTTAAGAGTTCCTCAGTGCCCAACAGGAATGAAATTACCTTTGATCATGTGATTTGAGAGCTCTGTGTTGTTCATTGCCACATGAGTGTTTATGAAAAGCTGGACACCCCAGTCGTTGCTCTGTTGAGTTAAATTCATCCCAATTCTGTGCAAACAGCAGCCCCGAGATGCTGAGAAGAGCAAGCACAGTGGGTGGGTATGCATGCACACAGCTGGGGTCTGACTTCTGTGTGGGCAGATGGTTTTGCACTGCCGTACATCTTTGCTCTCCCAAGCTGGAAGACTGTTTCAAGTATATATCTTAAATAAATATATATATATTAAAAAATTGTCCAAAAATACATCTGCATTAAATTTCTTGCATACTATATATTATATATTTAGAATAATGTAATGTAATGTAATATAAAATATGATATATTATAAGGAATATATGAGATTATTTTTGAAGCCATTGCTTGTGGGGCATATAGATCATCTCCTCGTGTTTGTACATTTTTGCTTTCTGCTACTCCTGATTGAGACAGAGTGGAAATTTTCCAGAGTAGAAATCCATTTTGATTTAGGTGGAATGTACACCTTTGAGTTAAGTCTGTAGCTTGCTGTTTAGTCTGACTGCCTATTCTCGCAAAGGACCTGCTCTTGGAGAGACTGCTTCAGCCGAAGGACAAGAGGTAGGGGGGGAGCGGGGGGGCAGATAGAGCAGAGCAACCTGACCCAGGAATTCTTTCTGATAAAGAAGAATTAGCAGCAGGTGTCATGCCCTTAAATCAGTGGAATGAATATGTCTGAACCTATTGTGAAATAGCATGCATATGTATTTGAGAGGGAAATAAAAGGGGATCTGGACTTCCCAGAGGTACACATGACATTTTAGGGGAATGATTCCCACATGCATACAGTGCTGTAATAAACATACCAGCTTTACAACTTTCACAAAAGTTGTGGGGTCTGTTTGCTTCCGCAAATCACCACAGGCAGGGCTTCAAACCCTCACTGCCACATATATGTATACAGTTCTTTATGTATGTTGTAATATCTGTGTTTAGATTTCCATAACTATACACTTGTATAGGTATCTATTTGTATTGATGCAGTTTTCGGTATATGTCTTTTTAAATAGCTACATTGGTATTTGTATCGGTATATATGTCTGGTTTTATATTTTTAACTGTATACCAATCTATTTCTATGGATGTTATATTCACATATATATCCGGATGTATAGCTGTATATTTTTATCGATGCAGCTGTACAGATGTTTAGATTGGTAGCGCTGTTTTGTCTCTTTATAGATAGGTTTGTTTTATGTATCTGTTTCTGGAATCTAATAGATAACATTTAATCTATATTCACATCTGTATATTGTGGTGGTTATATATATATTCAGTTCTATGTAAATGTGCATGGAGTTGTATAGTAGTGGAATTCTATTTGTTGAATTCTTGGTATTAGAGAGAGATACTGATATTTTTGTGTTTCTATATGGGCTGTATGCTTGTTGAAATATGCAATAAATTAAGCTGTTAGTTTTCCATTAATCTTTGTGTATAGTGAGTGTTTGTAGAGGTTTGCAATAAATTAATTTTTGTTAACAGAAGTTGATGTTTGTATGTTTTTGAATAGTGTGGTATAACAATCAAATAAATCATTTTTTAAACTTTAACTGAGATCTGTATAGTTATATGCTGTCAGTGCTAGTGTAGCAATTTATAAGAAATGCCATTAGTCAAGTGAGATGTATATGTTGTAATTTGTGCTACCCAAAGCCATGGGCAGATGTAAATGCTGGAGGATTTTGGCCATGCAAATCTCCAGCCATGCCCAGCACATGCCCCACCTGCACTCGGGCTGGGCAAGGGAAGCGCAGATTTGGGCTGGCAGCAGAGCCCCACGTTGGCTCAGAACTCGCTGCAAAGGCCTGCTGGCTTAGAAAAAGATCAAGGATACATTTTATATATTTTATTTATTACTCTATTATATAGTACTATAGTATTAAATATTCTATTTATTACATATATTAAAATACGTATTTTGTAGTATATTGTGGAAATCCTTAAAATCAAGGGTTTTCATAAAGGTGCTCCTCAGTTCTCAGTATCTCTGCTGGTCAGAATGACCCTGAGATGCGCTAGAAAGTCTCTTTTCCCAGCCCAGCAGTCGAAGAAGGAGTCAGGATTTTTTCTGTTCTCATTCTCAAGGTTGTTCATTGTTTCTTATCTATGAAATTCTTTCTCCAACCCGCCGAGGTCTGTCTGGTAGGTTGGGTTGAGGCACACTGCCGTCTCAGAGGTGGTGTTATCTTTTTATACTAAAAACTACGTGTACATTATTTACCATAACTTCCCAATACCTATCACCTATGTTAGACAGTGAGTTTCTACTATAAACCAATCTAAAAGTGCCAGCACCACAGATGAAGATGGAGGCCAAGAAGAAGAAGAAGAAGGAGAAAGGCTGGACATGCCCAGATTCCTCCATCTTGCCTCCTGAACCCCCATTCTAAAAACCCTAAAAAATCTATTTTTAACCGTTGATAAATTCACTATCATTCTGCTTAAACTTTGGTGGCTTCTAAATCCCAATATAAGGTTGGTAATTGTTTTTTCCATGGGTCAAGATCAAAAACACAGGGGTCTTGGGCTCTGTGCCAGGTCTCCGAGCCCCCTGACAGGGTTTTGAGTCCTCCAGGGCAGTCAGAGGAATTTCTTGGATTCCGACACTCAGTAAGGAGGATTTCCAGCCTAGAGGAATATAAAAATAAAAATGAAGACCATGGACAGTGCCATTGCCAGAGCTCCAGGCTGTTAAAAGGAGGAATGGATCGTCCTCTTTGTCGTCTGTAGCCGATACCCTTGTAAGTAATAAGTAGCTGCTCTAGGGGCTCCTGGGAAATGAGATGGGAAACTGTGGGAAATAGATTTGTAGAGAGTTCTCAGGGCCTGACAGGAGGCCCACACATTATGCATCTGTATGTAAACTTTGAGACAAGAAATGCTGACTTAGACATGCCATGGAATAGGACAGATATTGTTGTAAAAGAAATGGAGCTAGAAAAAGTTTTCAAAGGATGGCCTTGCAAATGAGACTTGATACTTTGGAGAAATAGAACTATGAAAGATGCATTGTAGTGGAACCCACGAGGGGTAGTGTTTTGCAGAGAAAAGAAGAAAGCTCACAACTTTGTAAAAGTTGTAAAGCTTAGTATGTTTATTACAGTGCCGGACGCATGCGGAGAATGCTCTCCTCAAAAGGCACGTGTACCTCTCAGGATTTCACGTCTCCTTTTATCTCCCCTTCCAAATACATATGCATACAGTTTCACAATAGGTTCATACATATTCATTCAGCGTGACATTTATCGCCAGTCCCTCTTTATCAAAAGAATTCGTAGGTCAGGGCAGATCGACCTTGTGGTCGTTTCTGGTTTTTTTTTTCCTGTCACCTCACTATCTCTGTCCTGCAGTTTTTCCCTTCAGCTTTGGCCTTACAGACTTTTCACCTCTCCTAGACATTTTACCTAATTCAAAATGGGTTTTTACTCTGTCTCATTCTCCCCTTTCCTAGGAAATAAGTAAATTCTTTTACTTAATGCAAACCCTTACGACACTAAGTGTCTCCATGTACGTTTGACAAAGAGGTTAATACAGCTATTCATTGTAGTATTCTCCAATTCTAAATTAGCAATATAATAGATACCCTAAACTTATCCCAACTAATATTACCAAAACTACAATGGGATAACACAACTTATTAAAGATTCCATTTGTAGTTGGTGATCACCCAAAGATCGCATCCCATCAGTGATGATCCACATTTTGTTTTATTCTTTGTAGAACTCTGGTTATTTCTTTTGTATCATGTTGGACAGTAATTAAGGTTTTCTTTCCACTTTCTTGGATTTCCTTCAAGATCTCCAGTAGGTCTTGGTGCTTTATTATTGTTTTACTAATGTAAGGTTCATCCCAATAGGGGTAGGTGATAGTCTGTGATACACTGTGTAATTGGTTTTAATCAGCTGGTGGAATGCCACTAGTGCTGAATGCGAAAAATCACACCAGATAATCTTGACAAAATTACAAATACAGGAATTAGAATGATTTCTACTAGACAGAATAACATCATTGCTATCAATTTTTACAGCAGCACTGGCAGTTCTCAGGCATACACACCCTTTTCCAGTATATACAAGCACAGTTTTCTGGTCAGTGACTGGATGAATTTCAAAGTGGCAAATACTCTGTTCAGTGTCTAGACACACATCTTGGGCATTAATAGTATGGCTTTCACAAATGAATCCCATTTCTTCTCTAGGAATGCAGGATTCTAAGTTTACTGTCTGTGGAAGGGGCTAGCAGCGAGCCTGTTAGCTAAAGGAGCGAGAAGTAAGAAGAAGAAGAAGCTGATAAGGAGCTTTCTCCAAGGCTGTAACCAAGGAGATCGAGAGAAGGAAGATAAGAGCACTCTGCAGCTGGATGAAGCATTTTTAGAAAGTTAGGTGGAGTCAGAGTAACTTTTCACCAATGGCATGGTATTGAATTATTGTGGCCAATAGCTAAGGTAGAGGAAGGGTAAACAACTGGAAAGTGTATAAAAGATCAGCCATTTTCATTAATAAACTGTTGCCAAGTGTTACCAACTGAGACTGCTTGTGGTCTCTGCTTTGTGTCGTGACCGCCTCGACTGCGACATTTTGGTGACCCCGACGTGATAAGAACATAGTCGGTGGGGGCCCATACGGGGTCCTAGCAATTGGCAACCGTGACCCACTGGGACGTAGTGGGGGAGGCGGCGTTGGTGCAGCTGAGAGTGGCAGGTGGAAGCCACAAGGAGGTCCGGACCTGATTCCGTCCAATCAAGACACCTGGAAGTAGGTGAGCCACCAACTAGTAATAATGGGACAAAATTTATCTAAAGAGGAAGAAAGTGTTCTGTCTACATGGAAAGTTTTGTTAAGAAATAAGGGAATTAATACGTCAGATTATGAGCTTCGTAATATATTGCTGTGGGCTAAATCACAGAATTTTGGCACTGATCCCAACACAGCATTTAGTGTTAAGGCATGGAAGAAAGTCGGGGACAGACTTTGGCAAGTTATTCGAGCGGGAGATAAAACAGCTGTTGATTTAGCAGTAACCTGGAACTCGCTCTTTGAGGCTTTAAAGGAATGGAGAATAGAGAGAGAAACGGAGCAAGATGCGGACGAAGAGTTGGGGCTGATACCTGATGGGGGGGCTGAGGCAGAGGGGGCCTCTGAGATAGAAGGGGGCTCTGATGGGGAACTTGGTGAAGAAAGTTCGGATGCCATGGGAGTTACCTGGCACGCTGCCAGAGCTTCTGGGAAAGCTGCCAAGGCTTCTGGGAAAGTTGCCAAGGCTTCTGGGAAAGCTGCCAAAGCTTCTGGGAAAGCTGCCAAGGCTTCTGGGAAAGCTGCCAAAACTTCTGGGCAACCTGCCCTAGCCTCTTCTTATCAGACTCCTAAGCCTCCTTATCTCACACCTGTGCAGCAGCTCGCGATGGTGCCTGTATATACTACACCGCTATGCCAGTTAGCTGAAATGTCTTTAGCAGAGAGAAAGGTCCAGCCATCTGCCCCCCCGCTTCCCTCCTCTCTGGTCCAGCCGTCTGCCCCCCCGCTCCCCTCTGAGTGGCTTGAACAACCTGCAAGGCCGTATCCTCCTTTACCTGACAGTGACAGCAACAGTGAGTCAAGTGATGAGTCGCCCGCAGTAACACCTGAGTTGGGGCAGGGAGCTCTGGTCTCTTCATCTCCTAAGAGCTCTAGTCTTACTGCCCCATGGACTTTGCCTCCGTGCCAAGTCACTGTGCTTCCTCAAAGCCCTCAGGAGTTTTGGGAATTTGTTAGGAGGAAAGCAGTTGAAGAAAAGAACTGGGACATCATAGAAAGGTTAGGTGCTTCAAGAGTACCTCAGGAGAACAGTGCCATTGCAAATGTTGCTTGTGATAACCCTACGGCTTTTCCAGTTTTCAAAGCAGCTCCTGGAACAGGACAGAACGACAGTCATCATGTCTTCGCCTGGAGGGTTGTGCAAGACCTCCAATCGAAAGTAGCTCAATATGGTATTAATTCTTCAGAGGTAATGCAATTAATACGTGTGATTAATGCAGATTTGCTTGCACCTTATGACATCGCTCATCTTGCTACAATTCTATTTCAGCCAGTACAATATGGTGTATTTCAAGAAACTTGGAGGCGAGTGGCTGAGCGCACAGCTTTAACAAATATGCAGTTGCCTCAACACGACCCTCATCATGCTGTGGGTGTTGATGCCCTAATGGGCTCTGGGCCTTTTGCTAATCCAGATTTACAGGCAAGGTGGGATCCTTCGATTTTGGCACAAGCTCAGCAAATTGGCATGAGTGCCTTAACTAAAACAATGGAAATGGCAGCTCCAAAACAGAAATATGTTACTATACAACAAGGAATGAGAGAATCATTTTTGCAGTTTGCAGAAAAACTTGCTGCCGCTATTGAGAAACAAGTAGATGATGAAACTTTGCGAGACAAATTGTGTGTACAATTGGCTAAAGAAAATGCAAACCCAGATTGCAGAAAGATTATTGATACTTTTCCTGGGGAACCTACCTTGTCTGAAATGGTTACTGCTTGCTCGAAAGTTGGTTCAGTCGAGCATAAAATGGCAGCTCTTGCTGCAGTGTTAAGACCTTCAGCGAAGTGTTATAATTGTGGACAACAAGGGCACGTAAAGTCACAATGTACTGTCCAGAAAACAACATTTAGGCCAAGGGCAAGCAGCGATATTGTATGCAACCGTTGTGCTAAATCTGGGCACTATGCTAAGCAATGCAGAAATTAGCCCTAGCACACAAATTTGTTAACAGGATAGATCCCTCTGTTGGTGTTCAATTGTTTATTTTGAAAGACCATGAAATACCATGTGGAATACTGTGCCAATGGAATGATAATTGGGAAGATAAATTGCATATTCTGGAATGGATATTTTTATCTTTCAGATCTCGGAAAACAGCTCCAGGACTTTATGAGCTCTTTGCAGATATTATCATCAAGGGTCACAGGCGTTGTCATGAGATTTTGGGACACGACCCCGTGACCATTGTGATACCTGTGCAACAGTGGTATTTTGAATGGTGCTTTCAAAATAATCATGAATTGCAATCTGCCTTATCTTGTTTTACAGGCCAAATCTCGTATCACTTGCCTTCTCATCCTGTTCTAACACTGACTAAAGAGATTCCTTTTGAAGGCAAGCAAATTTGTTTTCCCATTCCAGTGGAAGGTATAACGGTTTTTACAGATGGGTCCGGGAAAACCGGAAAAGCAGCTGTGGCTTGGAGAAAGGATGATCACTGGGAATATCAGACAGTGATTCAGCAGGGATCTCCTCAACTGGTTGAACTTTCTGCTGTTCTTTTGGCTTTTACTTTGTTTCCTGGTTCTGTAAACATAGTTACTGATTCAGTTTATGTTGCCAATTTGGTTAAGCATTTAGATCAAGCAGTATTGTATAATATTCAAGAGAAACCATTGTTTACTATATTAGTGAAGTTGTGGACAGTTATTGGTGCTCGAAAACATTCTTACTTTATCATGCACATTCGCAGCCATACATCATTACCAGGATTTTTTGCTGAAGGCAATGCCTATGTAGACTCTTTAGTAGCTGCTGCTGCAATCAAAACTGTACCCAATGTGTTGCAGCAGGCAATTTTATCCCATCAATTTTTTCATCAGAATGCTCAAGCTTTACAGCAGCAATTCAAATTGTCTACTGCCAAAGCAAAATCTATTCTTTCCTCTTGTCCCAACTGTCATATGACTCATGTCACTCAGTATTATGGTACCAACCCTAGAGGTCTTTCTGCGTTAGAAGAATGTCAAACTGATGTTACAGAAATGCCAGAATTTGGTCGCTTTAAGTATGTTCATGTTACAGTTGATACTTTTTCTCACGCAATGGTTGCTTCAGCATTCACAGGAGAGAAAACTCGAGATGCTATTCGTCATTTTTATCATGTCTTTTCTATTCTAGGTGTTCCGTGTCATGTAAAAACAGATAACGGCCCAGCATATGCTTCGCAGAAAATGCAAGCATTCTTTTGTGCTTGGGGCATTGAGCATTCAACAGGTGTTCCACATGTCCCCACGGGCCAAGCAATTATTGAAAGAGCTCACGGACTTCTTAAACGTCAGGTTCAAAAACAAAAAGGGGGAATGCAACAGGAGTCACCTCAAGTGAGATTAGATAAAGCTGTTTATGTGTTAAACTTCTTGCGTCCCCTACCTGACTCACAGTTATCTCCAATCTTTTGCCATTTTTCTTCTTTGAATTCTAAGCAACCAAATTTCTATAGAAATGTCAAGGTATGGGTCAAGGACTTGATTACTGGTATATGGTCTGGTCCAGTGGAACTGATAACCTGGGGAAGGGGTTATGCTTGTGTTTTGACAGATAATGGTCCTCGATGGGTTCCTGCTCGCTGTGTTAAACCTTACCTAGAACGTGCGGGAAAGGACAGGATCCATGGCTCCGCAGCTGAAGCAGAATGTGCGGATGACACTGGCTAAGACCATATATCAGTACTTAAAGATGGATGAAGGAAGAATGGGAATTTTGTTGATGGCTGTGATTGTGATTTTGTGTGTCCCCTCTCTGCTTGGGTTTTTGCAAAGGGCCCTGCAAAAATCCATAGCAGCTGTATTTACAGGTCAAAAACAAAAAAGGGGGAATTGTGGAAGGGGCTAGCAGCGGGCCTGTTAGCTAAAGGAGCGAGAAGTAAGAAGAAGAAGAAGCTGATAAGGAGCTTTCTCCAAGGCCGTAACCAAGGAGATCGAGAGAAGGAAGATAAGAGCATTCTGCAGCTGGATGAAGCATTTTTAGAAAGTTAGGTGGAGTCAGAGTAACTTTTCACCAATGGCATGGTATTGAATTATTGTGGCCAATAGCTAAGGTAGAGGAAGGGTAAACAACTGGAAAGTATATAAAAGATCAGCCATTTTCATTAATAAACTGTTGCCAAGTGTTACCAACTGAGACTGCTTGTGTTCTCTGCTTTGTGTCGTGACCACCTCGACTGCAACAACTGTCTGCCACCTTCCATTCATCTTTCGTGCCCACACTCTATGTTCTGAAGGATAGAGTATTGTTTTTTCATGGTTTAATCCTAGTGCAATGATGGGATGGATAACAAAAACAGTGGCATTACGTATGGTAAGCACAAAGGCAGTGGCCACATTAGAAGCAGGATCATAGGTGAAATTCACCATAGTCCACCAGGATTGAAACTTCCTTTCAAAATCTGTTGCATTATCCCACACAATTTTCCTAATTTCAGCTGGAAAATTACCTTCACTCCCTTCCTGTATGATCAGAGCTGCTGTTGCCTGCATCCATAACTGTGCTTGTATACAACTAACAGCTAAAGGCACATTATCTTGAACTGTACCAAGTGCTTCTACTGTTAACTTGTGGTCTTGGTCCCCGGCCGTTTCCCACTTTGGCAGTACTTTTGAAATCTGCCACTGGCCAGTTTCTAATGCCAATAGAGATGACTGCAAAGGCTGCTTCAATTTTGTTAGGCTACCTGCTGCAGTGGTCAGTTTATTCATCAGTATTTCTGAATCAATTCCATTTAAAACTCCTAATCCTGTCCCTAATGTGCCAGTTAGATCCTTTCTTATTCTGCTCCTGAAATATGCCTTTCTTTGTGACCACATTGTCCAGCCCTTGAAGGATGTTTTTAGGAAGGAGGAGCAGGCTGGTTGGATTTTTGAGATGTTAATTTGCATCATCAACTTCACACGTTTGAGAGACCATTCTGGATTGAATAATAATTGTTGTTCACCCACATTCCTCACTACGTAGGGGCCTATTTCATACACCTCAGGTTCAAGTTTGGGTTGAGTCTGAACTATTTGAGTCTTAGTATGGGTTGTATAAGGTCCTGCTGTGGTAAAAAGTGCAGTGTCTACTTTGAATTTAAATGAAAGTCTGATAGCATCCTGAGCCCAAAGGCAAGTCACTTCTACAGGCCATATTAAGGTGAAATTACACCAACAGTCTGATTCACTTAGGCTATCACAAACTTCCTGGTGTTCGTATACACCAGGAGAGGTTACAACACTAATTTCATCTGGTCTCTCATAAGCCGTCCCATTTATCATCCAGCACCCTACCTTGATTTCTTCTCCTCTGATCCCTTGAAGTGTCCATAGTTCCCGTTCCTGCCATTCCTGCTCCTCATATACCCGATCCCTGTGAATTACTACAGTGGATAGGTTTAAATCTTTTATCTCAGAAGGTTCTCCCATGGATCCAGTATACTGATTAAATGCCTGGGACCAAGGCCATTCAGCATTGCTATGGATAAAGGTACTCTCTAGTTCTAAAACTTCAGTTATAATTACATACAAAACAATCCTGTAAACTAAAGTATGAACTACTCCCAACCGCAATACAATCATTTTGCCCGAGTAAGTTTTAGTCTCAGTTCATTGTCTTCTGGTGTCACTCCTCAAGGAGCTTCTGGGTCTTCTTCACCCGAGAGTGATGAATCCAGGCATTCTGCTCCTTGATTTTAATTGCAGTGAAGGTGGTGAGAAGCACTTGGAACAGTCCCTCCCACTGTGGTTCCAAGGTCTTTTCTGTAAGAGACTTAACATATACATAATCTCCAGTCTGTATGTAATGTACTGGTCCATTTAACTCCCGGCTCCAAGTTCCAGCCCCATGTTTCTCAATTTCTCTGAGCTGTTTGCTTAAGGCCACCATGTAGGTGGCTAGTGTTACCTCTCCAATATGGGTGGACATTCCCTTTTGTATTCCATATGGTCTTCCATAGAGTATTTCAAAAGGGCTCAACTTTTCTTTAGCTCAAATTCACAATAGTGCTAGTGGAAGAGCTTGTGGCCAGGGTAGATTACCTTCCTTCCCCAGTCTTATGATTTGCTGCTTAATCAAATGATTCATTTTCTCTACCTGGCTGCTTGATTGGGGGAGGTATGGGGTGGGAAGTTCCCAGTCTATGCCCAGGTGGCTACTAATCTGTTGCACTATTTTGGAAATGAAATGTGATATCCTCTATCCGAGGATATTGTGGCTGGAACTCTGAAGTGTGGTATTATTTCTTATAATAATACCCTGGTCACTTCTCTAGGTTTGACAGTTCTGGTGGGGAATGCTTCTGGCCACCCTGAAATTGTATCTGTCAATACCAGCAAATACCGCTACCCCCCTTTCCTTGGGAGTTCTGAAAAGTCCATTTGCCACTGTTGTCCAGGCCCATGGCCTCTCCCGATCTGACCGAGTTTCGGTCTGGGGGTATTTTTGGGGTTAGTCTGGAGGCAAAGATCACACTATCGGGTCACTTGAGTAATAGTGGCATATAAATTCCTAGCAACAATTATTTCAATCAGGTATGTGTATAGGGCATCTATTCCCCAGTGCGTTTTCTGGTGTTCTTCCCTTACTAGTGACCACAATAAATGGGAAGGGATTACCAGTTTCTTTTCAATGGTAGCCCACCCTTCTCGGTTATACGTCCCTTTTTGATCTTCAATTAATTTCCTATCTCTCTTATTATATTCTGGCTTACCTTCAAGGGAATTTTGTCCATCTGGAATAAGGACTCATTCAGTAGCTACCTCACCTTTTGCTGCTTCTTTTGCCTCTCTATCCGCCAGCTCATTTCCTTCTTCCAATTCTGAGCTCACTCTTTAATGTGCCTTAATGTGCATAATGGCTACCTTTTCAAGCAGCTGAACTGCTTCCAACAGCTGGATTATCTCTTGTGCATGTTTGATATTCTTTCCCTGTGAAGTGAGCAGTCCCCTCTCTTTCCAGATTGCCCCATGTGCATGTATGACTCCGAATGCATACCTCGAGTCTGTGTAGATGTTTATCCTCCTCCCTTTTGCCATTTTCAAGGCACAGGTCAGGGCAATTATCTCAGCCTTCTGCGCAGAGGTCCCTGTTGGTAAGGGTCCAGACTCGATTACCTCTCTGCAGGTGGTCACTGCATACCCAGCATGTCGCTTCCCATTGGCAACGTAGCTGCTCCCGTCAGTGAACCAGGTCTCTGCATTGTCCAAAGGAGTGTCCTTTAAGTCTGGGTGGCTGGAGTAGGTAGCTTCAATGGTCTCCAGGCAATCATGGTGTACTGCTTCTCCTTGATTTCCGCTGAGAAAGGAAGCTGGGTTGACAATATTAGTCACTACTATCTCTACATCATCTTGCTCTACTATATTGGCCTGGTATTTCAGAAACCTCTGTGGTGAGAGCCAGTGGCCACCCTTTACTTCCAGTACTCGGATACTGTGTGGGACACTAGCACAGTCCTTTTTTGTCCCAGGGTAAACTTGCGTGCCTTTTGAATATTCAGCACAGCTGCTGCTACACCTCTGAGGCAACCTGGCCATCCTTTGGCTGTTGCCTCTAGTTGCTTAGAGAAGTAAGCAACTGCCCTTCGGTATGGACCCAAGTCCTGAGCCAATATTCCCAGGGCAATTCCCTGTCTTTCATGGGAAAATAGGAAGAATGGTTTACTTACATCTGGAAGTCCCAAAGCTGGAGCTGACATGGGAGCATTCTTTAGCTGGTGAAAGGCCCATGTGGCTTCTTTTGTCCACTGGAGATCTCTGCTTCTATTGGCAATAAGAGCATAGAGGGGTCTGACAAGCAGTCCATAATTATAAACCCACAGTCAGCACCATCCTGCCATGCCTAAGAAGGTTTGGAGTTCTTTTATTGGCTGGGGTTTTGGGGTTTGGCATATGGCTTCCTTGCGAGCCTGCCCTAAAGTCCGTTGCCCAGCACTCAGCTCGTACCCCAGGTAGACAACTTTCTGTTTCACTACTTGTGCCTTTTTCTTTGATACTCTGTATCCTTGGAGTCCTAGGAAATTCAAAAGGCTTACCGTCCAGGCCACGCATGCTTCCCTCATCCGAGTGGCCACTAGAAGATCATCCACATACTGCAAAAGCCTTCCTTCTTCCTGTGGAACTTCCCAGGACTCCAGATCTTTTGCAAGTTGCTCCCCAAACAGAGTGGGGGAATTTTTCCAGCCCTGAGGTAATATGGTCCATGTGAGCTGGGTTTTGCGCCCACATTTAGGGCTTTCCCATTCAAATGCAAAAATTTTCTGGCTGGCTTTGTGGATGGGGAGGGAAAACAAGGCATGTTTTAGATCTAAAACAGTAAACCAGGTTAGCTCAGGGGTTAGAAAGTTAATAAAGTACATGGATTGGCTACCACCGGATACAAATCTTCTGTTATTTTATTGACAGCCCTCAAATCCTGTACTATCCGGTATGACTCATCAGATTTCTGAACAGGTAAAATAGGAGTATTGAAATCAGATTGGCATTCTTTCAGTAACCCTAACAGCAGAAAATTTTCAATTATTGGGCTGATTCCTTCCCTATCCTCTTTCTTTAGGGGGTGCTGCTTGATTCTCACTGGTTGCGTTCCCTCCTTGATCTTAATTAGTATGGGGGAGGCATTTTTTGCCCTCCCCGGTACATCAGAGGCCCACTCCCCGGGAAATACCTGTCCTAGTATTTCTTCATCAATTTCTTCCTTAATTTCAATAGCTGTTAGGGTTAAACTTAATACCTCTATGTACTTTTGATCATTCACCTCCAGAGTAATTTCCCCAATAAATCTCTGCCTAAAGTGAATTCCCTTTGGTGAATTGGGCATGTACAAGAATTTATGAATACCCCATTGTTTTCCCAATTTATACCTCAAAGGTTTATAAAAATATGCTCTTTCAGACTGGCCAGTTGCCCCCTGCACTACAACACAATCATTTTCCACAGGTACTAAAGCTTTATTTAAAACTGAATATGTAGCTCCCGTATCAACCAAGAATTCCACCCTTTTCCCTTCTTCCCCCAGCCTCATTGTTATAACCAGTGGATCCGCTGAGGCAGAATCCCCCAGTCCTCTTATGTTGTTTTGTACGTGTGCAGCCATTTGTTGGCCACCCTGTCTCCGTTCTGGGTATTGATCTTTCCAGTGACCAATTCTTTTGCAGATTGCACACTGGTTCCTGCCCAGCCGAGGTGGTCCTTGTCTTGGTGGTTCCTGGTTGTATTTTCTTTGCCTTTCCTCCTGTACCACTGCCACCAACCTTTTCATTCCTTGTTTATATCCTTCTTCCCAGTTACTAAATACCCTCCAGGCTTCCTCTAGCAAGACTTCAAGATTCCTCCCATCCGGTCCCCGAATTTTCTAAAGTTTACGTCAGATATCTCCAGCAGACTGCCCCAAAAATGAATTAACTAGTTGATTTATCCCTATCTCAGACTCCGGATCTAATGATGTATGATGACGCATAGTATCCCTTAAACGCTCTAGAAATTCAGATGGAGTCTCAGAGGGCCCCTGCTGAAGGGAATATAAGGCAGACCAGTTTATGGGTTTTGGAATAGCTCTTTCCACCCCTGTTGCCATCCACTCTTGATACTCTGCTAATTTCTTTACCTCTGCTGACACATTAGGATCCCATTCTGGGTTTTGGAGGGGGAAATGTTCTTTTACATCTAGCTGTGTGGCCTTGCAGTAATCCTCTGCCAAATCCCCTGCTGTCTTTAAGATCAGCTGTTGTGGGATCTCAGCACATCAGTCATGATGTGCAGAGTCACCGAGATAACCCTTGCGGGGCTCGGAGGTCCTGGAATGTTGCCAGAAGTGTCTGGTGGCTGGACTTTGATCCTGCACAGGAGACAACACCTGTATGAGGATGCGAGGATCTCACTGGGATAAATGGTGAAGGGATAGGTTAATTATAGTGTGAAACACAGGTTTTAGAATTTCGGTACAGGGGGGTCTAGAGAAGCAAAATGGAGGAATTGGGGCGTGTCCTGTCCTTCTTCTTCTTCTTCTTGGCCTCCATCTTCTGTGGTGGTGGTGGCACTTTGGGAATGGTTCTTATTAAAAGTGCACTTGTCAATAACGGTGAAAGGCATTGGGGAAAATAGGTAAATATCTTATACATAGTTTTGGGTATAAAGATAAGTGACCACCCCGAGGGCACGCAGTGTGCTCATGGCCGATGTGCTGTGTGGACCTCTGTCGGGCCGAGAGAAAATCTTGTAGATAAAAACTAATAAACACTGAAGACTGAGAAAAAACCTGAAGACTCTTCTCGTCCTTTGGAGCGCGGGCTGTCCCGAGGACATCTCGAGCCTTTCCAGGCCATCAAAAACAGCCGGGAATGGGACAAGCTGTTTTTCTGTTTCAGTGAAGGCATCTAGTAGTACCTGGATGTCAGCCAGTCTGGATTGTGTTGTTTGATAACATATCGTAGACATTTGGCAGTGAGTACTGGATCAACATGGTAATTCCTAGCAATCCTTTCCCATGCCTCTAAATCAAGAGTGGTAAATGGCACTTTAATCATTAATTTCCCTCCTTTTGGTCCCACTGCCTCTCGCCGAAGGGCCTGCAACACTACTTGCCACCTGGTTCTAGATGCAACTGGACTACCACAGGTGGGGTGGGTTCTAGTGGATGTGCTTTCCCCACCTGAGTCCTCCTCCTTTTTGGGGAAGTTATCTTCATCCTCATCCTCAGTTTCAGCCTCAACCTCCCTCCTCCTCCGAGGAGCTTTCATCCACTCAAATGTATCTTGTTCTTGGTCCTCAGAATGATAGACCTTATCTGATCTCATACACCGTTGTCCTATACTGCATGCTAAACAACAGCGTTTGATTTGCCTTCTCTTTGCCTTGTTATCCTTTTCAAGGGCCAAGACTAGTGGGTCTGAGGGTGATTTAATCCCACAGTCCCTTTGCCATTCTTGGTGATTTCTTAAAACAAAAACATATCAGCATACGAAACCTCATCCCATTTACCTTCCCGTCTTAAAAACAACATTAACTGCAGTAAGGTATTATAATCTAGGGTTCCAGTGGGTGGCCACTTTGCTCCGTCCTCTAACCTGTATAAGGGCCACGAGCAGGTTGCAATATTGGATTAGATCCTTTTTATTCTCAGAGCACCCCCTGCTGGTGACTTCCTTCCAGTGGGCCAAGATGCACCCTAAGGGGCTAGCCCGAGGGACTTCCTTGCTCTGGTTAGTTCCCATTATTTCCTTCTTGCCCTATCTCGCTTCCACCCAAACTTCTTTTCACAGAACTTCACAGTCGCTTCCCAGTCCTCCTCCCACACACTCCAGGTGGCAGGTATCAGATGTGATTTTCCACACACAAGATTTAGGATCTTAGGTTCTGAATCAGCTTGATCAGAAACCTTTAATCTACACTCGGGGCATGTGCCCTGACGCTTATTAAAACAGCAAAACCAGCGTTTCTTACAAACTCTGCACTGCAATAATACCCACGCAGCGTGCCAGCCTCTTGATGCACTGAAGGCTACCCGAAATTTCCCATAAAGGCAGGCTATTCCGTTTATTACAGGGAACTCTAAATCCTCTACGGCAAGCTGTTCCCAGTCCAGACCTACTAGAGTACCAGCTGAAGTCCGGTAGAGCCCCGCTAAATAAACTCATTCGTCTCCTCTATCAATCCAATAATTCACAGGATTCACAAACTCCCAGGGGTCGAGTCCAAACCACTGGGGGAGAGGAACCCCTTGGGTTAGTCTAGCCACGGTGAAAGCGTACATGATCTACACCACAATTTAGCACCTTTACCCAATAAATGTCCTCACCCACGCTTTTCCACTGCTTACTCTATTTTCTCTGTTGGGCGCTCCCTGCTCCCACAGCCTGCCCCGGCCAGTGCTCACTCAGCCCCTCCAGTCGCGGGTAGGAAAATCCTCCCCCTGCACTGTAGAGCACTGCAGATCTACTCTCTTTTACACACCATACACTTATACACTTGCACAATTGCAAACACAGTGCACTGACCACACAATGCATTATCCATGCAGCGACACAGTGTCTGGACACCACCCACACACACACAAACAAAACACACACGGGTTCGGCGGTTCTGCCCTATCAGAACAATGCACAATACACATGCATGGGTCCACCCGACCCACCCCTAGGGTCGCTGGCGGTTCTGCCCTATCAGAACGATGAACCCTATCTCTAATATAGCTGCTCCACCAGCTACACCCAGATGTCTCTGAGTGATTTAGCCCCTAGCTCTCTTTTCCCCAAGGGGCCCCTCAGTACATACCGTATTCTCCTCCACAGGCCAGCAGATCCTTGTCTGTCCTCGCAGGAGGCAAGCTGAGATGAGTGGAGCCTCCTCCAGGAAAATCCTAGGGCGCGCCTAGGAGTCCGTCGGTTCCCCCCTGCCCCTGCGGGGACAGAGACGGAAGGTATCTCTCCCTCCTACCTGGCACGCCAGAATGTTTTGCGGAGAAAAGAAGCAAGCTCACAACTTTGTAAAAGTTGTAAAGCTTGGTATGTTTATTACAGTGCCGGACGCATGCGGAGAATGCTCTCCTCAAAAGGCAAGTGTACCTCTCAGGATTTCACGTCTCCTTTTATCTCCCCTTCCAAATACATATGCATACAGTTTCACAATAGGTTCATACATATTCATTCAGCGTGACATTTATTGCCAGTCCCTCTTTATCAAAAGAATTCGTAGGTCAGGGCAGATCGACCTTGTGGTTGTTTCTGGTTTTTTTTTTTCCTGTCACCTCACTATCTCTGTCCTGCAGTTTTTCCCTTCAGCTTTGGCCTTACAGACTTTTCACCTCTCCTAGACATTTTACCTAATTCAAAATGGATTTTTACTCTGTCTCAGTAGGTTTAGGTGATTGGCTTTAAGGTATCTACAGCATGGTGTGGCAAAAAGCTGATAGGCCAAGAAATGTTTCTAGTGTATTGGAATTAGGAAATGGTTGGCTTCTGATTGTGATGGCGTGAATTTTAACATCTGTATTGTCTCACCCTTCTCATGAGACTGGAAATGGAATAAAAGTTTTTAAAACACCTCTCAGTTGCCCCATCCCAGGGTCAGGAATAGGGTATTGTCCCACAGGGCTGGAGATAAATTTCTTGCCACAAATTATGGACAAATAATAGGTGAAGTTTTCATCCCTTGTGGCAAAAAGACCCAATGATACCTTTGCAGTGGTTCTATTCTATTGATGGCTGGAACCAAAAAGGCAAATGGAGGAACATCCTCTGGATGAAGTGGAATGTTGAAAAATCAATCTTTTAAGTCAATGACAAGAAGAGGCCGGTCTCTTGAAATCACTGAAAGAGAGGGAAGTCCAGGTTGCAGAGGCGCCATGACCTCTATGATATCGTTGAACTTCCTCAGCTCGTGGAGCAATCTCCAAGAATCAGAAGTCTTCTTATGAATGACAAAAACTGGGGAATTCCAGGGACTGTTTGTAAGTTTGATGTGTCCTTTTTGTAGTTATTCATTTACTAATTTTTTGAGAATATTCAATTTTTTCTGTTCAAGAGGCCATTGATCAATCCAAATTGGCTGATTGTTTTTCCATGATAACTTCAGAGTGGCAGGCGTTGCTGTGGTTTTTGTCAAACACCCACTTCTGTCTTTGCTCCCCACTGGGACACACGTCTCTCCCCTATACTGTGATGGGCTTCTGCAGCACGAAGGGACGGATGGTTGCTGTCCTTGCCTTGGGACCTGTAACAGTAATCATTAATTCACTTTGCAGTCACAAGATAGCTCCTCCGATTCCTGTGAGAGCACCCATGGGTGTCACCAAATTCCAATTGCATAGCCAAGATGCGTGAGAAATCACAGTGATGTCAGCCCCTGTGTCCAGCATACCTACCATATGAACAGTTTGACCAAGGTGCATTAGACTGCATGTCAGCTCTGGCTGTTCATTGCTGACATGTTTTATCCAAAGGACCTAAGGCATCAGGCCAGAACTCTGAAAAGGCATTTCTCAGCATACAACTTGCTTATTTCTGTTCATTGGTAATGCAATAGCAATAACTATTGTCATTTTTTGGTTCAATTACCTTTGGAGCATTGTAAGCAAGAGTTGAAATCATCAGCTCTTATTACAATTTGCTGAGATGACAACTGGAAAAACTGAAAGTCAAAGAATTTTATTACTGTCCTTGCCTATAATGAAAAAGTCTTGTCTTTGTTGTCAAGTACCAATACCTCCTGTGAGAATGTATTAATGGCAAAAGTTTTTTTAAAAAATTGTTTTTTAAAAATATATTATTTTGGAATTTGCTAGGTCACATTGTGCCCCTTAAGGTAATAAGTTTGGGTCAATTGGGAGATTGCTGGTGATTGAAAAGATTGCATCTGGACCAGGTTTTCCCAAGTACCCTTCAAGTTGTTTAAATGTACTTGTGATTGAGCTGCCATCATTTGTTTCTCCACACGACAGCGCTGCACACTCTTTTTTGGGTTTCCCGTCAGAGGTTTTCCATCTCTCTCAAATCAGGAGTGGCAAACATTGGCAAAATGCCTTCCTTTCCTGCACCAAGGGCAAACATTAGATGTTTTTGTATTTTTTGCAGCCTCAGGACAGTCCTTTTTTAAGTGTCCAAGCTTATGAGAGTGAAACATGGGCCTTTAACTAAATCAATTTGCAAAGCAGTGAGGGTTTTCTCAATAGCTTTTGTTAGCCTTTCAAGGGCTTTTGCAAGCTGTTCCCCCAGCATATTATCTTGCATCCTAGCTACATGTAAAGACATACTGTCCTGGTTTCGGGCAAATTTGTTAAAGAATCTGCAAAGGAGGGCCCCTCCAGAAAGAAAAACCCACACGGCCCCTCCCCCCAACCGGTTCGGGAAAAAATTCCTCGGAGAGAGGTGGAAAGAACCTGTTTATTTACCGGACACAGCACCCCCCTGCACACAAAATGAAAAATACCCGATGACACCGCTCTGAGAAAGATGACAAAATCAGAAAGTCTCTTTCGGGGGTGGTTGCTCTGTTCTCAGTCCCTTCGGCACTGGGGCAGCTGCTGCAGCCAAAACGGTGCAAACTCTTGGTGTTCCCAGGTCCCAGTCCGGAGCACAGAAACAGGAGAGGAGAAACAGTCCAGGAAGGAATTTGGACTGTTTAGCTAGAGCTAGCTAATAAGCAGAGGCCAAAGCAGAGCAGAACCGAGAGCAGAAAAGAGAGCAAGCAAAGCAGCAAGCTGAAAGCAAGAAGTGAAAACAGCCCAATGTACTGCCTGTCTCTGTGTCTCTGATAAGAGAAACCCAAACAAAACTTCCACTCTTCAAAGCCGGTCTTAAAGGCACAGAACAGATGAATGGGGATACAAGCATCATAACGCCACCCCAGGACACGTACCCAGCTTACTACAAGCAGACAGCATTTGGGGAACTGTGGGGAGTTGTTCTGGCAGAGCTAAAATTGTTAGCGTTCAGGAACACATAATCACGGAGTGATCATAGGCATCTGCTTTTATTGAAGAGCTCTAAGTGTCAGGGGTACAGACCCAAATGTGACTCTGACATGGGTTCAGGATAAACACGTTTTTATATCCTTATTGTTACATAACTACCTATTATTATTAAACTTACATTGTTCAATTGTATACATTGATTTCATCCAAGCATGGATTTTGTAATTTCTCTCAAACCCCCAAACATTGTTTCTCATGATTCTTGTTACGATTAAAAAATTATTATATCCAATTACCAAAATGGATAATTGGAAATATATCCAATTATCATAGTCATTAAATGATTATACAGTTGCCGTTTTGCATGATCCAGTAAAGCCTAACATTTTCCCTATCGTAACATTCTTCACGGCCTACTGGGCCCAACCTTTCTTTCCAATCTCCCCCCA
The DNA here is from genome assembly GCF_028551555.1 of Melozone crissalis. Taxonomy (NCBI): domain Eukaryota; kingdom Metazoa; phylum Chordata; class Aves; order Passeriformes; family Passerellidae; genus Melozone; species Melozone crissalis. The sequence continues at coordinate 10,603,249 of NW_026535783.1, read as the reverse complement.
AACATCCCATGCTTTTAGAAATATTTTATCCCTATAATATCAAAGCGACTTTTTTTACAATCATCTTTTGCGTTTGCAAAAGCAAGGCTTTTAATTAAAAGTGGATGGGCTGCCTCATCCAGATATTGCCTCTGAGCAGCCTGGGTTAAACAATCCAGAAAAGAGCCATAGGATTCAGTTTCTCCTTGCCCAGTCAGAGAATAGGCATTCTCATGAGTTCCCACAGGTTGTACAGTTAAAAGGGCCCTCCAGACTGCTTTCTTAATTTCTCCAAGCACAGCCCAAGACAAAGTCTCGGCCTGGTCTTTAGCTCTTTCATTTGGAGCACCGCCAGCTAAAACACCGTGAGCTGAGCATTAGGGCCACCAGCATAACTCTCCACCAATTTGTTAAGATGTTTTCACCATTCTAAATCCCATAAAACATACTATGAGTTTGTAAAAATCATCAGGGAAAATATCATTACAATCTGACGGTGTTAGGTCATAAGAGTCAAATCTACTTTTCACCACATTGCTAAAATACGGGGAACTCAGGCCACCATCTTTGATTTCTTTCCTTAAATCTTTGATTTCATAATGTGAGATGGGCTCCCATCTGGACTTAGCATTATTCCTTCCATACCTCACTGCATTACAAGCAAGTCTCCATTAGGTGAAGCAAAGTCTTTATCTTGCCTGACTTTATATTTTATCTCAGCCCAATCAGCCAGTCTCTTTGAATTATTTCCCAAAACAAAATCAGGTATACCAAGCTCCTTTTCTGGTTTTGTAGGTCTATCATGTAAAAGGTTAACTTCTTCTGAAGACTCACTGGAATCACTAGAGTTACTGTTCTCCTTCTCTGCCATGGCCTCGTAAATCACAGACTGTCTCTGAAGAATTTCAAGGCAACCAGAGCCTGTTTGCTTTGTAATGTTACCAGAGAAATCATCCTCCCTTTTGCTAGTAGAGACACCGGTACTGAGAAATTTTCCCTCTTTCTCTCCCCCTCCTTTTTCTCATAAGCAGCAAAGAGTTCGGGTCCTGGGGGGGCAGAGGGGGGACCCAGACATGGCTTGGAAAATGGTGAAAGTTGGGGGGCACACCGCCATGGTAGGGGTGGAGGTGTTACAGCCCCAGTCTGAATGTCAGGGTCTTGAGTTAGAGCTGAAGCAGAGGTGGGAGGTCTGGGCACTCAGCCTGAGTGTCAGGGGTAGGCACAGACACAGCTAAGGAAGTGGAGGGTTTAGTAGAATGTTTAAACATATCAATCATGGTAGGACACACCAGAAGCAACTTAGCAGCTGTTTGATCTCTGTTTGTGGTAAAAGCACTGTATAGTTTCAGTCCTAATAGTTCCCAAAGAGGGAGTGATAACACAGAAGCTTCATCCACAGCTGGAAACTGCTTCTGAATGCATAATTGTAAGTCATTTAACTCAGTTTTTGAAATGTTACAAGAATTAGATTTGACCAGTTCTTTAAGGTTTTTATAAACATCTCTAGGCAAATTGGACATCTTGCGTCCTATCATGTTCCCTGAGGCTTACCTGATGTTGAACAACAGGCAAGTATTGTCAGATCTCAGTTCTGATCGAGCCAGTGACAAGGGTAGAAATCCCTTCTCTCTTCTTGCAGGAATTATAATCTCAGGATTCGCGCTTCTTTCAGCAGCACTTTACAAAAATTACCTTGGGCCTTTCCTACAAGTCAGACACATTTGCCAATTTATCTGCCTCAGTCAGGGGCACCAGTTTGTTGGACAATACCGTTTTCTGACCCAGAGATGGGGCAACTGCGAGACATTTTAAAAACTTTTATTCCTTTTTCAGTCTCATGAGAAGAGTGAGACAATACAGATGTTAACATTCACGCCATCACAATCAGAAGCCAACCATTTCCTAATTCCAATACACTAGCAGCGTTTCTTGGCCTATCAGCTTTTTGTCACACCATGCTGTAGATGCCTTAAAGCCAATCACTGAAAACCACCCCTTGTACATCTCACTACAATGCATCTTTCATATTTCTATTTCTCCAAAGTATCAAGTCTCATTTGCAAGGCCATCTTTTGAAACCTTTTTTCTAGCTCCACTTCTCTCTCAACAATATCTGTCCTATTCCATATCTAAGTCAGCATTTCTTGTCTCAAAGTTTGCATATAGATGTATACTGTGTGGGCCTCCTGTCAGGTCCTGAGAACTCTCTACAAATCCATCTCCAACACATGGTTATGACCAAGGTTATGACCCCATAAGTAATGATTATGACCATAGTTATGACCCCATTACAAACGCCACCACTGCCTTTGCACTTACCATACATAGAGCCACAAATTGATGTTATCCACCCTATCATTGCATCAGGATTAAATCGTGAGAAGGCAGTACTTTACCTCTCTGAACATCGGGTAAGAGCCAGAATGGTAGAAAAGAAATGGCAAACTGCAAACATAGAATCCTTTGTTACTCAACAACAGTAGGGATTCATCTGTGAAAGCAATACCATTGATGCCCAAGACATATGCTTAGATACTGAACAGAGTGTGTGCCACTTTGAGATCCACCCAGACACCATTCTGAAAACAGCGCTTATCCACACTGGTCAAGGCTCTGTATGCTTGAGAACTGCCTGTGCCTCATTAAAAATAGACAATGAAAATTGATACTTCCTTATTAAAAATCACTCCAACTTTTTCATTTGTAATTTTGTTAACATTATAGACTGTGATTTTACATATTCACTACCAGTAGTCTCTCACCAATTGATAAAGGCCAACTACAAAATGTATCACCCTTAATCACCTGCACTCATTGGCATAAACCTCACTTTGGTAAAACAGTTGATTAAAGATCAAGATTCTGATCAAGATCTTGAGAAAAATGAAAGAGAATGGAGAGAAAATTTTAATAACTGTTCATCATGATGCAAAAGAAATTAGCAGGGTTCTGCAAAACATAAAGCAAGAAGCAAGTCATTATTGGTGGGATGTACTTTTTGGATGGTCACCAAAAGCAACTGGTATAATTAATGCCCTAATCCCTCCAATTATTGTTTTGCTCATTTTAGCTGCCAGAAGTTTAATTTTGTCCATTGCAACACTTATTTGAAATTGGAGGATGCGACAACTAATGGCAGTCTTGAATTCATTGCCAAGAGCATATGGAATAGCCTTCAAAGATACTTACTGTATGACTTGGTTAGATGAGGAAGAAACTGTGTATTAGTAAAAGAATTTACTAACCCTATAGAAAAAGGGGGGAATGAATCAAGGATTTAATAAAACTGAAAGAGTTAAAAGTTTACTAGATTTAGTATGGGGGGAGAGAGTATAGCAAGAAGAGTAGAAATAATAAGGGATAGGTAATTTTTAGCAGGTAAAGTAGTTAAGACTAGGGTAATATATCACTTGCCTGTCTTTACTATGTTTAAAGAAACAGGATGGTGTGGGAATGCACAGAATTAGAGGGTTTTGGGAAAGCTGCAAAAGGCAGGCCTCAGAGACAGTAAAACTGTGATTAGAGCTAAGCGGCAGGCATGAGATAGGTCACCAGAAAAATTATTTAAAAATTAGAAAAGCGAGGACAAATAGAACAATATTCTGTGTATTAACACCTGTCTAGAATAACTCTCTAAGCTACAGAAAAGTTTATCTAGTAAGATATTAGGAAGCTTGAAGCTTAATACTGGAGCTCTGTGCATTTTATTTTAAGGCTTACAAGTAGATATTGCATTTGGAAAAAGCAAGCACTATTTTAACCAAAGGTACGTGTGCTTGTAGTGATTGGACAGTAGAACTACCGTCAACATGCTCTTGCTTTGTGTGATTGGTTAAACAACTTATAAAGTAAATTGTAACTATAAGTTCTTGGTCTGCTGCCTGGGATGTGAGCTCATGGCATCTTCCCATTGTCATAACCATGTAATGAGACTGATGCTGAAAAATAAAACAGCTCAAGGTGCGTTCCTCAGCAGTCCCCTTCTGTTTGCCATTTGAACATAGCCCCCAACTGGCGATAAGTATTTAGTATGGGGGGGGGAGAGTATAGCAAGAGGAGTAGAAATAATAAGAGATAGGTAATTTTTAGCAGGTAAAATAGTAAAGGCTAGGGTAATATATCACTCACCAGTCTTTACTATGTTTAAAGAAACACAATGGGATGTGGATTTCTTTGTGACAAAGAGGAGGACCGTAGCCTGCACCTGGGCCCCAAAACTTCAGCTAAAGCCAAGGGGTGTGAAAGCCTGCCAACAGGTCATAAGTAAAGAGGTCACATTGAGGAAGACGTCTTGGCCATCAGAAGACCATTCCCTACTTCAAAACCCACCAACCCATTCGAAGTGAAAGACTGCACAAGCATGAATGAACTTTGGACTCAGTTATAATACATTTTAAAGTATTATAGGGGGTAGGTGGGTTAGCTAATGAATATGTATTAGATGTTTTGGGAATTATATGAATATGTAAGACTTTTTTAGATGAAGAGCCAGAGTCTGTGATTCATTGCACATGTCATTAGGAGAAGACTCATTGTGTGCCTGGTGCCTGGTTAGGAGAAGACTCATTGTGTGCTGTATGTAATAAACATACCAACTTCTAACTTTAACTAGTGGTGAGTTCTATTCTGTCCTTCACCACGATGGCTCACGAGACCAACTGCATGGCAACAACGGCTCCATTATGCACTGTTACTCCTTCAAAGGTTAATGACCCACATGTTGCGGTGTGGTGTCATGGGTTGCCTCAGATACCTCGGGTTTCTCCCTGTAGATTTCTTCCCCAGGTGTGTCAATCACCTCTCCTTTCCCCCACCCTGACCCCTGCTGAGCACTGTCTGTCAATCCTGGCATTCCAGAAGGCCATTGAGTGATTGGTAGAGTTCAAAAGATGCCTTACACCCCTGGAGGACATTGGGCCATCCAGCTGTCATTTGTCCCTTGAGACTTCTCCCCCCTTACCTGGTTTGTGGGATCCCTACCCCTTCTCTCCCCTTCTCCCTGGGGTTAAAAGGAACAGCAACCACGCGGTTTGAGAGGTTCTGTTAGAGCTGTTACTGGACTCAGAGGCCTGTGGGCCAGGAATAAAGCTCTGGATCGAAACCCTCTAGCAGAAACCGACTCCTTTCCTTCATCCTCGCCCTAAAGCTTCTCCACCAAGGTAAACCTGAGCTCCTGCATGTCTGGACTTGTCTCTAGCGCACAGCTGCAACATCCAGCTTAGCGAAAGTGGTGTCTGAGGTGAAAACACCACAGTTGCCGCCCTTTAGTCATGCAGCAAGGGCCAGACAAGCCCAGGCACGTCCCTTGGGGTTATATTGGTAATAATTCCAGTACCCATGGATTGACCAATACACTGTTTCTCTTTCAAAGGTTAAGTTCCTATGCACTGAACAATACACTTTTCTTCATTTCTCGTTGACCTGCTCAAACATGGATCAAATATGACAGGGCCTTGGACACAACTCCAGTTCCTGCCACAGTGGTTTGCAAAATATCCCATTCCTCAAATTCTCCTTTTCTGGTCAAGAGCCTCCTAAAAACACCTTCTTTCCCTTAAATGCGTTCCACCTACCTTCTTAGAAGGAACACTCTCTCTGTTCTCAAGGCCAAGATAGCCCCATGCACACATATAGCACTGCAATGGGGGAATACAGGACTAAGTGCTGCCTGCTAAAGCTAAAGGAATTCACAAGACTAAGTCCTGTTTTTACATTTTAATATTTTCCCAGCGCCTCTCCTTCCTATTCTGGGAATCAAACACAAACATTTTCTCATAAAGTCCTGCAAGTGCTATTGATGAGTGAAGACACATTATAACTTTCTTTCTGAAATTAATGAAGAAAACGTAGATTCCCTAATGAAATTATTCCGCTCTCTTCCAAATCAGTTCACTACTCAAGCAAAACCCTCAGGCACATCCCTGATTCCCTCTCTCCCAGTAGCTCAGAGCTGCATTGCGCATCGCTTGCTGTGTGCCAGAGTAGACAAAGCAGGCTGGCCTGGTGGGCCTGAATATTCCTGCAAAATACTCTGCATCTCACACCTTTGCTCTGGCTCAGTGCAGAAATGCAGGATTGCAGGCGCTTCCTCCCAGAGCTGCGTGAGGCGCTGGCTCCTGCAGATGTGCCCTGCCAAGCTGTCCCCTGCCTCACGCTGGCCTCACTTCCCCTGGCACAAGAGCCGGGCCTGAAGGAGGCTGCCCTGTGCTCCAGCCTGCCGAGCAGCCCAGCTCCCTGCCCCGGTGCCCAGAGTGCTGCACACACTGCTGACCTTTGCCAGGAGTTGCAGGGCAGCCGGCAGAAGAGGAGGAATCCTCAGCCAGCCCAGCGGCCCTCAGCTGCCCTGGGCCTTTCTCTGCTCCTGTGCACACTCCAGACGGCCAATGCCTCCAGGCTGGGCTGTGCCCAGCATGGCTGCACTTCCCCTCGGCAGCTGCCAGCTGCCACCTGGGCTCTGAGAGCGGAGGATTCGCCCGCTGCCAGGAACTGGCACCCAGGGCCCGGCTGCTGCCTCTTGCAGCTCCAAGGGCCTCCTTCCAGCCTGCCTCTGCCGGGGCTCAGCCTGCTCCGGCCTCTGCTGGGGCTCTGCTGGGGCTCCACCCCGCCCAAGGCCGGGCCCGCTCTCACCTCCCAGGCACTGACAGCTCTGCACCACAGGAGACCTTCCCGAGCATCCTCTCTGATCTTTCTGCTTTCTCACTTGAGCAAGGCTCTCCTCCAGCCAAAGACATTGCATTTAGGGATACAAATCCAAGTGGCAGGAACCCAAATGCTCTTGAGTCATGACTGAAGGCCTGAATCCACACAGGGTTTCTTGGCTGCCTCTCCCCTCCTTTTGCCTGCAAATGCCATTGCCCTTTCTGCCTCAACTAGAAATACCACAGCTGTGCCAAAACCAGCCAGTGGGCCATATTCCAAAGGCAGTGTGGTCTGGAGAAGATGAATGAATAAGAACCTTCTCCACTTACAAACCACACCAAAGAAGCCGTAAGTGTGACTTAGCACCAGTAAAAAACAAGTGGTAATTCAGAAGAAAATGCTGAGCTGTCTGAAGGGGTCCGAATAAGGGGAATCTTCTGAATGAGTTGATGATTCTGAAACTTTATTTAATAATAATCCTACTCTATAAACCTATACTATAAACCTATTCTATAAATCTAAACTACTCAACAATCCTACTCTATAATCCTACTCTACAATCCTACTCTAAGTTGTTTATGGAGATAACATCTTGATTATTACATTTTTCTTCTCCATTCATCCTTCTTCTTCTTCATCTTGATTGAGTTGATGAGTGGTGCCAAACTGGATGCTGGCTTGGCTGAATGTACAAATGGATGCTGTCCACAGGAAATAAAACAACAAAGAACATTGAACCATGACTTTTCAAACTCAGTGCTTTGGAGAATCAATCAGGATTCCTCTGGGTCCTAAAAAGACCCAGAAAGAGCAGCAATGGGACCATCTCCTCCCCCAGTCATCATGTGCATGACCTTGCCATCACAGGCAAACCTGGCCCAGAATCCCACTCATCTGTTTATTGTGATGTCTTCATCTTGCTGGGATTTTTGCCCTGCCAGTGCTCTAGAAATGGTGCTTTCTGTCCCTGGGGTTTCCTCCTTTCAGGAAACTCCAATGACTGACACAGTCCCTGCCTATGCAAGACAGGCACTGTGCTGATTCCCACAGGGAGACAGAGCAGTGTCTACCTTTCCATGCCCTGCCCCTCGCGTGCTGGATGGCACCTTCCTTCCCAGCAGGGCCAGCTCAGTGGCACGGGGCCCTGCAGTTCCGTCTCTGCCATACAACCCGGCAGTAACCCTGGCACAGTTCCCGTCTGCTTGAGCGTGTCAGGCAGCAGATGGGGCTGGGACAAGTCCCTCCCAGCTGCCCCTGTTTGCATGGCAGAAACCTCTAAGGATGGGCGGGGGGGCACAAACCAGGGCCCCTTAGAGGCTCACAGTGAGCCCCCCACAGCCCCTCCTGCCCACAGCCAAATGACTCACTGCTCAGCTGGGACTGGCTTCCCTGGGTTCCTGCACCACCATTTCATGTCTCTGTACCCTGCACTGCTCTACTTCAATTCTTTAGGCATTAGATAAAATTGAACACCCCACCAAATTACGAAACAGGGCGACAGAAACAGTCAGAAAACAGAGCACCTCTCCTCTCAGGAAATGCAGAGAGAGGTGGAGTTATTCAGTTTTGTGAAGAACAGGCCCCAGGGAGACTTTGTTGCCTCTTTCCAAGACTTCAGAGGGGCTTTGAAGAAAGTGGGGACACCTTTTTTAACAGTTACAGTTACAATAGAATGTGATGAATATTTTTAATCAAAATGGGGATCAAGTATGAATAGGTCTAAGGAAGAACTTGTTTACTCAGAGCATAGTGCAATACTGGCACAGGCTGTCCCAAGAGCTTGTACGTGCCCCATTCCAGGTCAGGTGGCAAAGGGCTCGGAGCAACCTGATCTCTTTAAAGATGTCCCTGCTCATTGCAGGATACTTGGACCAGAGGACCTTCACAGGTCCCTGCCAGCTCAGCCCAGTCTAGGATTCCTCACCATTTTCATTTGAAGAGCAGCAAGAGTGGAGGTGAGGAGGAAGGGGGCTCAGCTGATGCCTTGGACTTGAGTGGAGGAGGAGCCCATCCCTCAGAGCCTGTTTCACCTGCAGCCCCTTCACATTTTACCTTCAGGAGCTCCCTGGCAGACCAGCGCTTCTGCTCATCTGTCTGCAGGCAGCAGCTCAGGAAGTCACACAGGCAAGACGAGAATCTGTCAGGCTGCCGCAGCTGTGGTCTCTCTCCCCTGGCTGTCCGTTGTTTAGCCTGCAGCAAAAGGAAACACCAGGCTGCACCTGCTGCTTTCACATCTCTAGGTGCTCTCCCAGATCCCATTGGTTAAGCTCCATTCTGCAGTGGCAGTTCCTGCCCTGGCAGAGACCCAGAGATGATTTTCCTTTACCAACAAAAAACCCAGACCCCAATGCAGCCACAGTTTTTCCACCATCCTGCAGATCTTGCCTTGACAGCTGATTTCATTGACTGACCTAGTAAGTGGGAACTACATCACAAAGCATGTTTCCTTCCCCGAGGATTCACATCAGCATGACAGGCTTTTTGGAAGAGGGACTGTTCTATACTAACTCTACTATTTGCAAGGATTAGTACATGAAAGGCATCTCTGCAGTGCTTGTTGGTCCCTGAAGCACAACTGCCATAAAACAAATCTCATTGAGCTTCTTTTCCTCTTCTAGAAAACACTGGTAAGTGAAAGGAAAGAAAGGAAATCCACGAGCTATTCCTTAGGAAAGGAAAACAAACATTTGGAATCTGATATTCAACACAGACACATTAAGATGCATGCACAAATAGATTGAGATGAAAATGCCTGCTTGGGTGCACAGGAGCCACCTGTAGCTCTCTCTCTCAGCTGCACATTTTTGCTTTTTTATGTGGTAAAAGGAAACCTTTTCATGGTCAAATCAGAAGAAGAAGTGCCATGCCTATGGTCACTCTCTGCTCATTTGGATGCTCAAGTCAGTGCATTAAAGGCGTACCCATCGCAGAAAGTGTCGGGTAAGAAATGGGAGGTTTGGCAGCATCTCCATGACCCCAGGCTGCACCCTGGTATCCATAAAAATGCCCATCACAATGCAAACATCTCTGTGCTGGTAACACTGAAATAGATGGCGACCAAAGAGACTTTGTTATTATCCTCTTCAACCCAAAGGAAAATTTCCAAGCCTAAAACAACAAACACATTCTGCTTGAGTATAAATAATTAGGACAGCTTTCTTTCTTTTTCCCACACCACCAGAGGTTACAAAGGGGGTTTTATCCTGTCCCTCTGCAGCTGTGCTCAGCCACTGGCCATGGTGGGGAGCTGGAGTCCTCACTGTCATTAGAACTGTGCAGGCCAGGGATGGCCCTGCCCCTGTGGTAAAGAAACACAGCACCAGTGACATCTGCCCACGTTGGATCCCAGCCCAGGCACCTGCCTGCAAGCTCATCAACTTGTTAAAGTACCAAGAAACAGCCAAGGGTTTGGTGTACAATTCTAACTGCAGTTGGAGAAAAACGCATCCTAAACATATCCAGGTATCCCACACACGTGACTGAACAATGTACAGATGACTTGAAAATCTGAAAGTTTCCAAGACCCACAGGATTTGAAAAATATGCTACAATATGGAGGAAAATTGATGCGCTGTGGTTCAAAAAGGGAAAAGAAAGCAGAACTGCTTGGGCATTGCTTTGGTGGTTGTTTCTTTTTCACTTTTTCTGTTTCTATAAAATTGAAACTGGGAAGACTCAACCTCCATTTCAAATGATATTTATCACACATCCAACCATTCCACTGAAAAATTCTTGTCCTTCAGAGCCAGAGCTCCAACAGGGTTCAAAAAGCAAAGAGAAACGTCAGGCATGGCTGGAGGCCAAAATGGCAACTTTCTGAACTGGTTAGGTTTCTCAACTGCCACTTCCCTTCTGATGCAACCAAATCTACAGCGGATGCTGATGTGCTGCAGGGACATTTTTAGAAGGGGACCTTGGTGGAAGTGGGGCCAGCAGATGGCAATGGGATTTTGTCCAATGGCACACAGAACATGGGACAGGTGAGAAAGACACTGGGATCAGTGAGTATTTGCTCCTTACTGAAACAGGAGTTGCATTCTTGCAAGGAACTTCTTGTTCCACCATTTCGATGCCCACGATTCCCAAAGACCATATGTCCACTTTGGGGCCATATGGTTGGCCTGTCACCACTTCAGGCGCCAGCCACCCAGAAGTGCCGGCCACGGAGCTCCGTCTGCTCTGCTCAGGGGTGAGCTTAACAAAGAGGCCAAAGTCAGCTGTGGGGAAAACAACAAACCATGAAAGCCAGCTCCAATTAGGAAACCAAGCAAAAGAATTCCCCCCTCTCAGGCTAAGAATGTGCTGTTGAATCTCCCAGAGAACTGTCCACGCTTGATTTCCTTGGGGCTTTAGCCAAGGTAGTACTGAATTGGCCCCATCCAAAATAACCCTTTTTTTTTAACGCTGCTCACAGCAGTGGACTTTATTCCCCTGAAACTTTAGATTGTAGCTCCCTCCCTCTGGAAGGGACATACACAGAGCAAGAGCAGTCTTGACTGCTTGTGGTTCCTTCTGATACCTCTGTGCACATTTCAACTGGGCCCTCAGCTCACGGTGCGTGTCCCTGCGCTGCCACCAGCACCATTTTTGGGGAGCTGGCAGTCACTCAAAGCAGCCCTACACCCCGCATCCCTGGAATGCTGCACCTGACCAAGAATACACTGACCCAGCTTGACAGAACCATTGGTTCTGAGAAGGATGTTGCAGCTCTTCACATCGCGGTAGATCACATCGTTTGAGTGGAGAAAATCCAGTCCTTGCAGGCACTGAGCGAGAAAACAAAGAGAAGGGCAAAAATAAGTGATGGGATTTTATCACACAAGAAAGGAAACAATCTAAAAGATTCCCTATCCAGGGTAGAACACAGTGCAATTGAGAGGAAAAGCTTGCTGCGCCAACACTTGCAGAGCAGGACCTTTCTGAGAAAAGGCACGTCAGCTTCTGAAAGAGCAACAGCACCTGCTCTTGTAGACTGTCCCCTGCAAACCAGCCAGGATGACTGCTGCTGCAGTGCATGTGCTATCTCCATGCAGAAGACAAATGAGGGTTTTGCAAAGAAAGAAAAAGTCCCTCCCTTTGGTGTGAAGCAGATCACTTTTGGATGGGAGGCTACATGACAAAGGTTTTATTGCTGGCCTCAGCACAGACTTGGAAGTATCACATCAGTCACCTTCCTGAAGTAAAGAGCATTTTGGCTGCACTACTATCCTTTTCAGCAGAGGACTGTGAGAAATGAGTTTCTCTTGTTTCTTTGCTGTTTGTTTCAAATCCTGCCACCAGCACCTTTGCTTTTACAGGCAAGGAATGCAGTGAAAACAGGCTCCAGGCAAATGTTTAGAGAGGCAAAGTGGAGAACAGCAAATACAAGTACAAGAGGCAGAGTGAGAACACAACAGCAGGAGATAAGAGTACTGGACCTGAGTACAGTGAGTGCAGGGGCACTGGCAGGCATTTCACTGCTTGGGACATGAAACCTCTCCTGTTCTGAGCCCCTGTTTCCCAGACAATCCTGCCCAAGCCCTCAGAAACACAGATGGGATTGCTGACCTCCCGACTGATGGCTGCCATCTGGTCTTCAGACAGGCAAGTCTTGCTGATGATGTCGCTCAGAGTGCCTCCATCCATGAACTCCATTACTAGCCAGAGTTCATCACCCACAAGGTAGCTGGAAGAAGGAAACAAGGGTGTGGAGATGAACATGCATGGCTAGGGTGTGCTCTTGATTGATTCTTGTTTCCAGGTTCCTTTGTGACTACGACAGACTCAAAGGAATAGACATTCCCTCTCAGCTGTGCATGGCTTGCAATCTGTGCAGTCTCAAGAAAAAAAAAAGCAATGTGAAAAAGGAGATGTCTTAAATGGCCAGCAAGTGAAAAATGCAGTTTAGTAACAGATAAAAAAACCTGTCACACTATGTGTTTCTGGAAATAAGCACCTAGTCTTCCTGGCATGCAGAGCAATGGAAAAGAGGGGACACAATCCAAGGGAAATTTATATTAGTCTATCTGGACGGAAAAAGACACTTGATAAAAATCAAGCCCAAAACAAAGTGGTGGCTGTGAACTTACAGGCTATTGATTTAGTAAGATATGACTGATCCAGGGTTTTGAGTCATTTTGAAACTATGTATGCCAGAGAAGACTCATGCAGACAAGATGCACGCTCTTCCCATCCATTAGAGATGAGCAGAGCAATAATAATTGGCCAATAATTACAGCTCTATTTTCTGCCACTGACCAAAGTGGGATTTTAACTTGCATGTTTGCTCTCTGTAAAGAAACATTCACAAAATCTCACCTGTCTAAATAGTTGATCAGGTTGGGATTCCTATTAATTTTCATGACCATGAGTTCATTGACTTTTAATTTCTTCTTCTTCAGTCCTTTTAGATTTATTTTCTTTATGGCCACCTAAAATGACATTGAAAATCAGCAAGTTGAGAAGTGTGTGGCACAAGACCACAACGCACATGGAGCCAGTGATTTTGCAATGACACAGCTGAGCTGTGCCAAACTGCCTTGTGATTAGGCACTGCAGTAATTAGGAACTGACATTCCAACAGCCCATTTCTCTTCTCCCTTGGGAGCCAGTTACAGGACACCTGCAGCCACTGACGTTTTGCCTTGTCCACTTGGTAACAGTTGTGTCTCAACTATCACCCACAAACCTCTCACCACATTCTCTGCTGCTTTGTTTGGGATTCAGAAGAAGTAATCCATGCCTTAGTACTTTTGGGCTACATCTTGGGCTATGGGCAGGGCTTAGGGCTTTTAGGGCACCTTGCAGATCTCTCCCTACGTGCAGTCCCCAAGTGCAGCACTGCAGGTGGCTAAGGAACTACCAATAACTTTCAGATGGATTTGCTGGCAGCCAGAATCAAGAATTCAGGACTGTGAAGCTGTAGCCCCAAAGAGCAGGGAGGTGCTCTAAGGCACCACCTTTGTTTTAGCAATGGAGAGCGAGTGAGCGCGTCCTTCTCTGAAAGGAAGCGCTGCCCTGCGTGCCTGCCTTCCGGCAGCTGAGGAGGACAAAGACTGTGCCAGATGTATTTTGCAGGCTGACACCAGTCTGTGCTTGTTGTGCCTTTTCAGCACTGCTCTAGCCAAAGCTCCAGCCACAGCTCACACCAGAGGGGAAAGCCCCTCAAGAGCAGCAGAGTCTGCGGGGCCTGTTGACATTTACCTCTCCTCCAGTGGCATTGTCAACTGCTCTGCACACATCCCCAAAAGTCCTAGAAACAAAAAAGCCACAAGGAAAGTAGAAGCCATTTAGATCCTGCAGTGAAAGCCAGCCCACTCAGGAGGTCTCTGCTGTGAGTGCCAAAAACCTGCAGGATGCAGGAGAGCTCTGCCAGAAGGCAGATAATGCATTTTCCTCTCAAGTGCAGGCACTGGGCCTGTTCCTGAAGTGCTTGGATTTACTGCCTCAGCTCAAAAATAGAGCTGCTTCTCCCACCTCAGGTTTCAGTTTCTAAACTGCTCAGTTTTTATCCTGACCACAGAGTATTTCCTTCAGCAAACTCTCAGAAAGAAATGTTCCTGAGAACTGTTATCTGACAGCTATCAGGGAGGAGGTTTCTCTTTCAGGCAAGCAACTTTCTTCCCTCTTTATTAGGATGGCAGTATGAATTGGAGATATAAAAAAATGCTAAGGAAATTAACACAGAAGTGTCTCACACTTGAGAGATGAGATTTTCCAGGTCCTGTTCCTTGCTGCAGGCAAGACCTCGGCAGCATGGAGGTGTCTCTGACAGTGCCTTCTGAGCACACACACAAAGTCTGAGCAGCACTGAGAGATGGGACAGTCTATCCCCAGTGTGGGAACATGGGGATAGATGTCTGTTTGCAGCTTGCCTGACTTCATGGTGGATAGACATTCCACCACAAAAACACCTGGCCCATGGTTATGTAGAAGTAACTGCAGTTGGACTCACCCGCTGCCAATATCTTCCAGTTTGGTGTATTTCATCCAGGGATTTTCCTTGTTTACTATTTTCCCTGAGGGAAACAAAATACAAGATGCTGACATTAAAGCAGAGACCTCAGCTTCCAGGAGATACAAAAGGCAGCCCCAGTGCCTGGAGCTCTGAGCCCTTTATGCTCAGCTGGGTAACAACAACAACAACCAGGCAGACAGCTCTGCAGCACAGGTGGCCAGCACAGAGACTGATTTTCTACAGCAGTTCCTGTGGGGACTCCTAAATGTCTCCATGACACCAAACTCAGGAGAAACATTTGGTACGGCCATGCTGACACCTGCACACAATGCACTGTCCCTCAGACAAGAACTACAGCAGACGTACTCAGTAGCTCCAGAGAGTCACCCTCGACCTCCTGTTGCTGAGCAGCAGCTGGGTCAGCGTGGGAGGTGAACAAACTGCCCTGGCTCCACTTCTCAAGTCGGGGAGGAAAGAGTCCTTTAGATGATGCTGCTGCTGCAGCAGGTTTGGTGAAAGAGCCCATGTAGATCTGGGACAAAAAATGAGTTGATGTCAGAAAGGTGGCTGGCAGAGATTACCCTGAGATCCCTTTTTGAAATGCAAGCCCTTAGAAATGTGCTGTCAGCCACATGCAGGGCTCTTAAATGGCTTTTTTCTGATGTCCACTTCTCAAACTGGATGGATCAAAACCAAAGGCTAGTTTTACTCAAGTTCATGGCCAGATTCATGTTCCATTTTCATGGATTTTCCAAAGGATGACTGCCACAATCACCATTCTACTTCCTCTCAAGGATTCCTTTTCCCCTCCAAGAGTTGCAGACACACTTGCAACTCCTTGTTTAAGTGTTCTGCCTCCTCCCACTGTGTCCTCTTCTCCTGTGCCATCTTCAGGTCATGTTCAACCTGTAGCACTTCTGGTGGGCACTGTTCCTATGCCTCACTCCTAACCTGGGGCCCTTCAGTGCCAGAGATTCGCTGGTAATCTTCAAAGGCTGCCCGGTGAGATGCCAACACTCGCTCCTCAAATGAAACAGAACAAAGCAGTCAGAGACTCCAGCTTGTCCCTGTCAGCCAGGAGTCATCGACTGTGAGGAAAGGGAAAGAACAGATTGACAAGGGATACAGACAGCTTGCTTCAATCCCCCATCTGGGTCACCATGTTCCACTGTAAAAATACATCAAGAAACCAAGACAGCAGGAACAGGCCAGCAGGAATCAATTTGGATGACTGCTGGCCAAAAGGCCAACGGACAAGTCCCTCTATCCAGGGCAGCAGAAGAGATTGAGCACACCAGGAAAAGTCCTTCAGAGTGATTGTGATACACACTTCAGCAGGATGGCACTCAGAGGCATCATCCCACTCCCCGCTGCTCTGAGTGGAAAGGCAAGAAGGGCAGAAACCACCAGTTTGGTGACTGCAGTGACTGGATCCCTGTTTCACTCACTTGCTTTTGTAGAGACTGAGGGAAGGGATTAAATTTATCTCTGATGATTTTTATTTCATCCTCCAGCTTCTTCTGCCTTTCTGTCATCCGAGTTTGAGCGGTCTGAAGCTCTGCGTTCAGCTGTGCCTTCATCTTCTCTAAAAAACAAGAGAGAGGATGTTTCATGGGTGGAGTGCCTGCCACTCTTTCACTCACCTGGTTGTGTTGATCGCCCCTCTGCTGATCGAGATTCTCCTCTTGAATTCTTCCCACATCTTCCTTGCTCTTTCTCTTCATGTCCATGATGTCACTCTGAGCTTCGGGCAGCTCTGCTTGTGGCTCTGCCTTGATCTTCTGTACACACAAATGCAGAGCAAGTGACTGGCAGCTGCCATTAGCCTCAGTTTTTTTCCTCTTGCAGCCTCAAAATCACATTTATTCAGGTTCTTCTTTCTGCCTCCCAACCCACCTCTGCCTCCATTGCAATCCTCCTGTCCCAGGGCAAACACACCTTGCAAAACACACAAACAAAGCCCCGTGACATCAAGCACTAAAACGTGAGCACTCGGCCACCGTGCTGTGGAAGCCCAAAGATAGAGCTTCAGTGAGCCATACAGCCAGATGCTCAAGCCAAGGCAAGAGCCCTTTAGGGCCTCAACATCACAGGTAGAAGTCCAAATCCTGCTGATGCTGCCTGCAGGAAATCCCTAGCTCCTGGCAGGACTCCAGTACTCAGCATCCTCAGCCAGCAACAGGAAGTGCTGGTGGCTCTGAAACTTGTACCACTGCCTTGCAATAAAGACAGCATCACACACAACGGGCACTTACGGGTTCTGGATGTCCAGTCTCTGGTGTGACCACAGATGGAGTCTGGCGTTCATCCCTCTCAGTTTGCTCCTCTTGGGTTTCTTCTCCAGGAGCAGAGGGAGCCAGGGGAGAGATGGCTGTTGGTTCTGTCAGCTGTGGCAAGAGAGGAGCATGAGGGACAGGCCATGACCTATCATTCAGAACCTCATTTCTTTTCAGATCTACCACCCTATCTTCTAAGGAGAAATCCGATTATTTTGCAGCAACATAGGGGTTCTAAGTCCAGACCAAACAAATATTAACAGGCCTTTCCAACACAACTCTTGATGGACATAAGGTTGATAATCCTCCCTGGCAGCTACCAGCAAGCAACAATGTCGCTGTAAACTGAAGCTTTTAGTCCTAGAAAGCTCTGAAATGGAAAAGTACAAAAGCAGCAGGAACAACTTTGCTACTGCTGCTGCAGAGGTGGAAAACTCAAACTGGATCACAATTTCATACAGTGCCGCAAAACTGCAAGAAGCATTGTGCAGTGGCATCTATGCTAGTGGGAAAAGGTGAAAATGAACAGGGCAAACCACTCCTAGCAAACCAGCAAGCCCACAAACCACAAGATCGAAGTGTCACCTACTCCAGTGTCTACAGCACTTGGATGTAGTGATGGCAAATTTAGTAGGAGAACGGCCATTGTGGTGAGCACTGTCATGCGGGGATTGATGGAAGTCTGCCTGAAGGTCCCTCATGACCCTCCCATTGTCCAAACTAAAGCTCCCTCAGCACCTCCTCTATGGGCCTTGTGCTGCACCCCCTTGCCCAGTTCCCCTGTCCTTCTCTGCACACGCTGCAGCCCCTCAGGGTCTTTCTGCTTCCCATGTACCCACAAGTGCACACAGCACTCCAGCTGTGGCCGCAGCGCTGCCCAGCACAGGGCCACGCTCACTGCCCTGCTCCTGCTGCCCCACTGCTGCTGACACAGCCCACCATGCCCTTGGCCTTCCTGGACACCTGGCCACACGCTGCCTCATCTTCAGCTGATCTTCTACCACACCCGTGGGGCATTTTGACTCACACAGCTCTCCTGCCACAGAGTTGCCCATTTGACGTCAAATACAGCATCCACCATTTCTCGATGGCCTTCCTCTTCTGAGCAACGTAAGAAGCAGGCAAGTACTTGCAGCTTCACCCCCACTCCAGACTGAAAGGCATTGCCAAAACTGCAGACCTCATCACTTAATGCATCAACACAAACTTGCCCATTGATGTTTTTTGCCTCACCAGGAGGATTCATAACTGCTCACTTTCTTTCTTTGGCCACACAGAATAAGAATGGGTCCCCACAACTTCATGGACAACATAACCATCTCAAAAGCCAAAAGGCACCTGGCCCAAAAGACTGCGTAAACCTGAAGAATAACTCAAAAAAACTGCAGACCAGTTTCAAAAGAAAAAGACACCATTCCAAAATGGGCAATCAAACAAACAAACCCCCATGACCTTCAGATCTGCCACGTGCTCCCTCGGCCATAGCACTGCAGAAGCCCAGAGACAGAGCTTCCATGAGCCAAGCGGCCAGATGCTCTCCCAGAGGCACCAGCCCTTTGGGGCCTCAACATCACAGGTCAAAGGCAAAGTTCTGCTGTCACTGCCTGCAGGAAATCCCTACTCCTGGCAGCACTCCAGCACTCAGCATCCTCAGCCAGCAACAGGAAGCCCTGGCGGATCTGAAACTTGCACCACTGCCTTGCACTAATAACAGCACCACCCATAGCTGGCACTTACAAGCTTGGAATATTCAGGCTCTGGGGAGACCAATGATGGAGTCTGGCGCCCATCCATCTCAATTTGCTCCGCTTCAGCTTCTTCTTCAGGAGCAGCAGGACCCAGGGGAGAGACGGCTGTTGGTTCTGTAAGCTGTGGCAAGAGAGAAGCATGAGACACAGGCCGTCACCTATCAATCAGAACCTCATTTCTTTTCAGTTGTTCGACGACATCTTCTAAGGAGAAATCAGAACATTTCATAGCAACATAGGGGTTCTAAGTCGCAGAGACTAAAATAAAATGGGGCACATAAAAAGAACTGTGGATGGATATAAGGTAGATATTGCTCCCTGGCTACTATCAGCAAGCAATGCTGTCTCTGTAAAACACAGCTATAACTTCCTGAAAGCACTGAAATGGAAAAGAAGGAAAGCGACAGCATCACCTTTGCTACTGCTGCTGCAGACGTGGAAAACTAAAACTGGATTAGAATCCCATCCTGGGCTTACAAAGGGCAGGAAGTGTTATGTAGAAGAATCTTTGCATGTGGGAAAAGGAGAAAATGAACAGGGCAAATCTCTCCTAGCAAGCCAGCAAGCCAGCAAGCTACGAGATGGAAGCATCACCCGCTCCAGTGTGTGAAGATCTAGGATGCTGTGAGGGCATTTTTAGTAGGGAAGCAGCCCTTTGACTCCCACTTTGCAAACCCACAGCTGGCACTTACGGGCTCGGAGTATCCAGGCTCTGGTGTAACCAATGATGGAGTCTGGTGCTCATCCACCTCAATTTCCTCCTCTTGGGCTTCTTCTCCAGGAGCAGCGGGAGCCAGGGGAGAGACAGCTGTTGGTTCCGTCAGCTGTGGCAAGAGAGAAGCATGAGGGACAGGCCATGACCTATCATTCAGAACCTCATTTCTTTTCAGATCTTCCCCTACATCTTCGAAGGAGAAACCAGAACATTTTGTTGCGATATATGGATTCAAATCCACCCACAACATTATAATGGGCCAATTCAATAAAAGTGTAGATGGATAAAAGTTTGATCTTGCTCCCTGGCTGCTATCAGCAAGCAAAGGTGTCTCTGGAAAACTCAGCTTTTAGTACTTGAAAGCACTGAAATGGAAAATCATGAAAGCAACAGCAACACCTTTGCTACTGCTGCTGCAGATGTGGAAAACTAAAACTGGATTAGAAACCCATCCTGGGCTTAAAAAGGGAAGGAAATGTTGTGCAGAACACCTTTCCTTACTGGATAAGGAGAAAATTATCAGGGCAAATCACTCCTAGCAAACCAATAAGCTAGCATGCTAGCAAGCCAGCAGGGCACCCAGTCGCAAATGAAAACAAGTCCCCCACTCCACGGTCTAAAGCACTTGGATGCAGTGGGGGCATGTTTAGTAGGGAAACGGCCCTTGTGGTGAGCACTGTCATACGGGGATTGATAGAAGTCTATCTGAACGTCCCTCAATAGCCTCCCATTTTCCAGGATAAAGCTACCTCAGCACCTCTTCACTGGCCTTGTGCTGCACCTCTTTGCCCAGCTCCCCTGTCCTTCTCTGCACACGCTGCAGCCCCTCAGGGTCTTTCTGCTTCCCAAGGCCCACAAGTGCACACAGCACTCCAGCTGTGGCTGCAGCGCTGCCCAGCACAGGGCCACACTCACTGCCCTGCTCCTGCTGCCCCACTGCTGCTGACACAGGTCACCATGCCCTTGAACTTCTTGGACACCTGGTCCCAGGCTGGCTCTTCTTCAGCTGCTTTCTACCGCACCCCTGCGTCCATTTAATCCACACTTCTCCCTAGCCACAAATTTGCCAAGTAGACTTCAAATTCAGGATCCACCATTTCTAGATGGCCTTCTTGTTCTGAGCAACACAACACGGCAGTCAAGGAATTGCAGCTACACACCCACTCCAGACTCCAAGGCACTTGCCTAAGCTGCAGACTTCATCACTCAATGCAACAACACAAACTTGCCGCTTCTGGTTTCTTGCATCACAAGGAGGTTTCATAATTGCTCACTTTCTTTCTTTGGCCACAAGGGATAAGAATGTCCCCCCAAAACTTCATGGGCAACAGAAACATCTCCTTGCACCTTGTCAAAAGACAAAAAGCACATGGCCCAAAAGACTGTATAGACCTCAACAATAATTCGAGAACATTAGAGACCAGATAAGTTTCACATGGAAAAGACACCATTCCAAAACTGGAAATCAAACAAAGAAAGTCCCGTGACCTCCAGCACTAATATGTGCGCCTTCAACCACAGTTCTGCAGAGGCCCAGAGATACAATTTTCCTGAGCCAAGCAGCCAGATGCTCTCCCAGAGGCACCAGCCTTTTGAGGCCTCAACATCACAAGTCAAAGGCCATGTTCTGCTGTCACTGCCTGAAAGAAATCCCTAACTCTGGCAGGACTCCAGCAATCAGCACCCTCAGCCAGCAACAGGAAGCGCTGGCTGCTCTGAAACTTGCATCAATGCCTTGCACTAATAACAGCACCACCCACAGCGGGAACTTACAGGCTTGGAATATCCAGGCTCCGGTGAGACCACTGATGGAGTCTGGCGTTCATCCATCTCAATTTGCTCCTCTTCGGCTTCTTCTTCAGGAGCAGCAGGACCCAGGGGAGAGACGGCTGTTGGCTCTGTCAGCTGTGGCAAGAGAGAAGCATGAGGCACAGGCCGTCACCTATCATTCAGAACCTCATTTCTTTTCAGATCTTCCACTACATCTTCTAAGGAGAAATCAGAACATTTCATAGCAACATCAGGATTCTAAGCCCCACAGACTTAAATAAAATGGGCCATAAAATGGGCCACCTAAGGAGAACTGTGGATGGATATAAGGTTGATATTGCTCCCTGGCTGGTATCAGCAAGCAACGCTGTCTCTGTAAAACACAGCTTTAACTCCCTGAAAGCATGAAATGGAAAAGCAGGAAAGTGACAGCAACACCTTTGCTACTGCTGCTGCAGACGTGGAAAACTAAAACTGGATTAGAATCCCATCCTGGGCTTAAAAAGGGCAGGAAGTGTTATGCAGAAGCATCTTTGCATGTGGGAAAAGGAGAAAATGAACAGGGCAAATCTCTCCTAGCAAGCCAGCAAGCCAGCAAGCTACGAGATGGAAGCATCACCCGCTCCAGTGTGTGAAGATCCAGGATGCTGTGAGGGCATGTTTAGTAGGGAAGCAGCCCTTTGCCTCCCACTTTGCAAACCCACAGCTGGCACTTACGGGCTCGGAGTATCCAGGTTCTGGTGTGACCAATGATGGAGTCTGGCGCTCATCCACCTCAATTTCCTCCTCTTGGGCTTCTTCTCCAGGAGCAGCTGGAGCCAGGGGAGAGACGGCTGTTGGTTCCGTCAGCTGTGGCAAGAGAGGAGCATGAGGGACAGGCCATGACCTATCATTCAGAACCTCATTTCTTTTCAGATCTTCCCCTACATCTTCGAAGGAGAAACCAGAACATTTTGTTGCGATATATGGATTCAAATCCACCCACAACATTATAATGGGCCAATTCAATAAAAGTGTAGATGGATAAAAGTTTGATCTTGCTCCCTGGCTGCTATCAGCAAGCAAAGGTGTCTCTGGAAAACTCAGCTTTTAGTACTTGAAAGCACTGAAATGGAAAATCATGAAAGCAACAGCAACACCTTTGCTACTGCTGCTGCAGATGTGGAAAACTAAAACTGGATTAGAAACCCATCCTGGGCTTAAAAAGGGAAGGAAATGTTGTGCAGAACACCTTTCCTTACTGGATAAGGAGAAAATTATCAGGGCAAATCACTACTAGCAAACCAATAAGCTAGCATGCTAGCAAGCCAGCAGGGCACCCAGCCACAAGATGGAAGAGTCCCCACTCCACTGTCTAAAGCACTTGGATGCAGTGGGGGCATGTTTAGTAGGGAAAGGGCCCTTGTGGGGAGCACTGTCCTGCAGGGATTGATGGAAGTCTGTCTGAAGGTCCCTCAATAGCCTCCCATTGTCCAGACTAAAGCTCCCTCAGCACCTCTTCACTGGCCTTGTGCTGCACCTCTTTGCCCAGCTCCCCTGTCCTTCTGTGCACACACTGCAGCCCCTCAGTGACTTTCTGCTTCCCAGGGGCCCAAAACTGCACAAAGCACTCCAGCTGTGGCTGCAGCGCTGCCCAGCACAGGGCCACGCTCACTGCCCTGCTCCTGCTGCCCCACTGCTGCTGACACAGCCACCATGCCCTTGGCCTCCTTGGACGCCTGGTCCCAGGATGGCTCTTCTTCAGCTGATCTTCTACCACACCCTGTGTCCATTTAATCCACACTTCTCCCTAGCCACAAATTTGCCAAGTAGACTTCAAATTCAGGATCCACCATTTCTAGATGGCCTTCTTGTTCTGAGCAACACAACACAACAGTCAAGGAATTGCAGCTACACACCCACTCCAGACTCCAAGGCACTTGCCTGGGCTGCAGACTTCATCACTCAATGCAGCAACACAAACTTGCTGCTTCTGTTTTCTTGCATCACAAGGAGGCTTCATAATTGCTCACTTGCTTTCTTTGGCCCCATGGGATAACAATGTCCCCCCACAACTTCATGGACAACAGAACCATCTCCTCGCAGCCTGTCAAAAGCCAAAAAGCACTTGGCCCAAAAGACTTGACAGACCTCAAGAATAATTCAAGAAAATTAGTGACCACTTTCACAAGAAAAAAACAACATTCCAAAAATGGAAAACAAACAAAAAGTCCTGTGACCTCCAGCAATACCACGTGCGCCTTTGGCCACAGTGCTCCAGAGGCCCATAGACAGAGCTTCCTTGAGCCAAGCAGCCAGATGCTCTCCCAGAGGCACCAGCCTTTTGAGGCCTCAACATCACAGGTCAATGGCCAAGTTCTGCTGATGCTGCCTGAAGGAAATCCCTAGCTCCTGGCAGCACTCCAGCACTCAGCATCCTCAGCCAGCAACAGGAAGCTATGGCTGCTCTGAAACTTGCACCTCTTCCCTGCACTAAGACAGCACCACACACAACTGGCACTTACAGGCTCCGAATATCTAGGCTCTGGTGAGACCACTGATGGAGTCTGGCGTTCATCCATCTCAATTTGCTCCTCTTGGGCCTCATCTCCAGGTGCAGCGGGAGCCAGGGGAGAGATGGCTGTTGGTTCTGTCAGCTGTGGCAAGAGAGAAGCATGAGGGACAGACCATCACCTATCATTCAGAACCTTATTTCTTTTCAGATCTACAACTATATCTTTTAAGGAATATTCAGAACATTTCATAGCAACATCGGGATTCTAAGTCACACAGACTAAAATAAATTGGGCTACCGAAAAAGAACTGTGGATGGATCTAAGGTTGATATTGCTCTCGGGCTGCTATCAGCAAGCACCGATGTCACTGTGAACCACAACTTTTTATTTCTAAAAGCTCTGAAATAGAAAACCAGGAAAGCAACAGCAAGGCCTTTGCTACTGCTGCTGCAAACATGGAAAACTCAAACTGGATCACAATCGCATCCAGTACTGCAAAAGGGCAGGACAAGTGGTGCAGAAGCATCTTTGCATACTGGAAAAAGAGAAAATAAACCAGGCAAACCTCTCCGAGAAATCCACCAAGCCAGCAAGGCAGAAGATGGAAGTATCACACACTCCCCTGTCTAAAGCACTTGGATTCAGAGGGGGCAGGTTTCGTAGGGAAACGGCCCTTGTGGTGAGTACTGTTGTGTAGGGATTGATGGAAGTCTGCCTGAAGGTCCCTTATGAGCCTCCCATTGTCCAAACTAAAGCTCCCTCAGCACCTCCTCTATGGGCCTGTGTTCCACACCCTTGCCCAGCTCGCCTGTCCTTCTCTGCACACGCTGCAGCCCCTCAGGGTCTTTCTGCTTCCCATGTACCCACAAGTGCACACAGCACTCCAGCTGTGGCCGCAGCGCTGCCCAGCACAGGGCCACGCTCACTGCCCTGCTCCTGCTGCCCCACTGCTGCTGACACAGTCCACCATGCCCTTGGCCTTCCTGGACACCTGGCCACACGCTGCCTCATCTTCAGCTGATCTTCTACCACACCCGTGGGGCATTTTGACTCACACAGCTCTCCTGCCACAGAGTTGCCCATTTGACGTCAAATACAGCATCCACCATTTCTCGATGGCCTTCCTCTTCTGAGCAACGTAAGAAGCAGGCAAGTACTT
Organism: Melozone crissalis; assembly: GCF_028551555.1. NCBI lineage: Eukaryota > Metazoa > Chordata > Aves > Passeriformes > Passerellidae > Melozone > Melozone crissalis. Next base: position 10,578,532 of record NW_026535783.1, on the reverse strand, counting down.
GCAGCTTCACCCCCACTCCAGACTGAAAGGCATTGCCAAAACTGCAGACCTCACCACTTAATGCATCAACACAAACTTGCCCATTGATGTTTTTTGCCTCACCAGGAGGATTCATAACTGCTCACTTTCTTTCTTTGGCCACACAGAATAAGAATGGGTCCCCACAACTTCATGGACAACATAACCATCTCAAAAGCCAAAAGGCATTTGGCTCAAACACTGTTGGAGAACTGAAGAAATCAAGAAAACTGCAGACCAGTTTCACAAGAAAAACACACCATTCCAAAATGGGAAAAAGAACAAACAAAGCCCCATGACCTCCAGAACTGCCACGTGCACCCCTGGCCATGGCACTACAGAAGCCCAGAGACAGAGCTTCCATGAGCCAAGCAGCCAGCTGCTCTCCCAGAGGCACCAGCCCTTTGGGGCCTCAACATCACAGGTCAAAGGCCAAGTTCTGCTGATGCTGCCTGCAGGAAATCCCTAGCTCCTGGCAGCACTCCAGCACTCAGCATCCTCAGCCAGCAACAGGAAGCGCTGGCTGCTCTGAAACTTGCACCTCTGCCTTGCTCTAAAGAGAGCACCAGCCACAGCTGACACTTACGGACTCAGGATATCCAGGCTGTGGTGTGACCACTGAAGGAGTCTGGCGTTCATCCATCTCAATTTGCTCCTCTTCGGCTTCTTCTTCAGGAGCAGCAGGACCCAGGGGAGAGACAGCTGTTGGCTCTGTCAGCTGTGGCACGAGAGAAGCATGAGGCACAGGCCATGACCTATCATTCAGAACCTCATTTCTTTTCAGATCTTCCACTACATCTTCTAAGGAGAAATCAGAAGACTTTGTTGCAACATAGCAGTTCTATGTCTCCCAGACTAAAATAAAATAGGCCACCTAAGAAGAACTGTGGATGGATATAAAGTTGATATTGCTCCCGGGCTGGTATCAGCAAGCAACGCTGCCTCTGTAAAACACAGCTTTAACTTCCTGAAAGCACTGAAATGGAAAAGCAGGAAAGCGAGAGCAACGCCTTTGCTTCTGCTGCTGCAGACGTGGAAAACTAAAACTGGATTAGAATCCCATCCTGGGCTTACAAAGGGCAGGAAGTGTTATGCAGAAGTATCTTTGCTTGTGGGAAAAGGAGAAAATGAACAGGGCAAATCTCTCCTAGCAAGCCAGCAAGCCAGCAAGCTACGAGACAGAAGCAACACCCGCTCCAGTGTGTGAAGATCTAGGATGCTGTGAGGGCATGTTTAGTAGGAAAATAGCCCTTTGCCTCCCACTTTGCAAACCCACAGCTGGCACTTACGGGCTCGGAGTATCCAGGTTCTGGTGTGACCAATGATGGAGTCTGGCGCTCATCCACCTCAATTTCCTCCTCTTGGGCTTCTTCTCCAGGAGCAGCGGGAGCCAGGGGAGAGACAGCTGTTGGTTCCGTCAGCTGTGGCAAGAGAGGAGCATGAGGGACAGGCCATGACCTATCATTCAGAACCTCATTTCTTTTCAGATCTTCCCCTACATCTTCGAAGGAGAAACCAGAACATTTTGTTGCGATATATGGATTCAAATCCACCCACAACATTACAATGGGCCAATTCAACAAAAGTGTAGATAGATAAAAGTTTGATCTTGCTCCCTGGCTGCTATCAGCAAGCAAGGTTGTCTATGTAAAACTCAGCTTTTAGTACTTGAAAGCACTGAAATGGAAAACCAGGAAAGAGACATCGATGCCTTTGCTACTGCTGCTGCAGATGTGGAAAACTAAAACTGGATCAGAATCCCATCCTGGGCTTAAAAAGGGCAGGAAATTTTGTGCACAAACACCTTTCCTTACTGGATAAGGAGAAAATTATCAAGGCCAGCCACTCCTTGCAAGCCAGCAAACTAGCATACCAGCAAGCCAGCAGGCATGCCACAAGATGAAAGAATCCCCCACTTTAGTGTCTAAAGAACTTGGATGCAGTGGGGGCATGTTTAATAGGGAAACGGCCCTTGTGGTGAGACTGTCATGCGGGGATTGATGGAAGTCTTCCCGAAGTTCCCTCATGAGCCTCCCATTGTCCAGGATAAAGTTCCCTCAGCACCTCTTTACCGGCCTTGTGCTCCATACCCTTGCCCAGCTCCCCTGTCTTTCTGTGCAGATGCTGCAGCCCCTCCATGACTTTCTGCTTCCCAGGGGCCCACAGGTGCACACAGCACTCCAGCTGTGGCCGCAGCGCTGCCCAGCACAGGGCCACGCTCACTGCCCTGCTCCTGCTGCCCCACTGCTGCTGACACAGCCCACCATGCCCTTGGCCTTCTTGGACACCTGGTCCCAGGCTGGCTCTTCTTCAGCTGATCTTCTACCGCACCCCTGCGTCCATTTAATCCACACTTCTCCCTAGCCACAAATTTGCCAAGTAGACTTCAAATTCAGGATCCACCATTTCTAGTTGGCCTTCTTGTTCTGAGCAACACAACACAGCAGTCAAGGAATTGCAGCTACACACCCACTCCAGACTCCAAGGCACTTGCCTAAGCTGCAGACTTCATCACTCAATGCAGCAACACAAACTTGCCGCTTCTTTTTTCTTGCGTCACAAGGAGGCTTCATAATTGCTCACTTTCTTTCTTTGGCCACATGGGATAAGAATGTCCCCCCACCACTTCATGGACCACAGGACCATCTCCTTGCAGCTTGTAAAAAGCCAAAAGTCACCTGGCCCAAAACACTTGATAGACCTCAACAAAAATTAAAGAAAACTGCAGACCAGTTTCACATGGAAAAGACACCATTCCAAAACTGGAAATCAAAAAAAAAATGTCCCGTGTCTTCCAGCACCACCACGTGTACCCTCGACCACAGCGATGCAGAAGCTCAGAGATATAGTTTTCCTGAGCCAAGCAGCCAGATGCCCTCCCAGAAGCACCAGCCCTTTGGGGCCTCAACATCACAGGTCAATGGCCAAGTTCTGCTGATGCTGCCTGAAGGAAATCCCTAGCTCCTGGCAGGACTGCAGCACTCAGCATTCTCCGCCAGAAACAGGAAGTGCTGGATGCTCCAAAAGTTGCACCTCTGCCTTGCATTAAAGACAGCACCAGCCACAGCTGGCATTACAGAATAACGATATCCAGGCTGTGGTGTGACCACTGAAGGAGTCTGGCGCTCATCCATCTCAATTTGCTCCTCTTCAGCTTCTTCTTCAGGAGAAGCTGGAGCCAGGGGAGAGATGGCTGTTGGTTCTGTCAACTGTGGCAAGAGAGAAGCATGAGGCACAGGCCATCACCTATCATTCAGAAACTCATTTCTTTTCAGGTCTTCCACTACATCTTCTAAGGAGAAATCAGAACATTTCTTAGCGACATAGGGATTCCAACTCCCACCAACCTAATCATAATGGGCCAATTCAACAGAACTCTACATGAATATAAGGTTGATATTTCTCCCTGGTTGCTATCAGCAAGCAACGCTGCCTCTGTAAAACCATGCTTTTACTTCCTGAAAGCTCTGAAAGTGAAAAGCAAGAAAGCGAGAGCAATGCCTTTGCTACTGCTGCTGCAGACATGGAAAATTTAACTGGATCACAATCGCATCCAGTGCGGCAAAAGTGCAGACAACGTTGTGCAGAAGCATCTTTGGTTGCTGGAGAAGGAGGAAATCAACACGGAAACCACTCCGAGCGACCCAAGAAGCCAGCAAGCCAGCAAGGCATCCAGCCACAAGATGGAAGTGTCACCCACTGTCCTGTCTAAAGCACTTGGATTCAGTGGGGGCATGTTTAGTAGGGAAACGGCCCTTGTGGTGAGCACTGTCGTGTAGGCATTGATGGAAGTCTGCCCGGAGTTCCCTCATGAGCTTTCCATTGTCCAGGAAAAAATTCCCTCAGCATCTCCTCACCAGCCATGTGCTGCATCCCTTTGCCCAGCTCCCCTGTCCTTCTCTGCACACGCTGCAGCCCCTCCATGACTTTCTGCTTCCCAGGGCCCACAAGTGCACACAGCACTCCAGCTGTGGCCGCAGCGCTGCCCAGCACAGGGCCACACTCACTGCCCTGCTCCTGCTGCCCCACTGGTGCTGGCACAGGCCACCATGCCCTTGGCCTTCTTGGACACTTGGTCCCACGCTGGCTCTTCTTCAGCTCATCTTCTACCGCACCCTGCGTCCATTTAACCCACCCGTTGCCCCAGCCACAAATTTGCCAAGTAGACTTCAAATTCAGGATCCACCATTTCTAGATGGCCTTCTTGTTCTGAGCAACACAACACAGCAGTCAAGGAATTGCAGCTACACACCCACTCCAGGCTCCATGGAAATTGCCAAAGTTGCAGACTTCATCACTCAATGCAGCAACACAAACTTGCTGCTTCTGGTTTCTTGCGTCACAAGGAGGCTTCATAATTGCTCACTTTCTGTCTTTGGCCACAAGGGATAAGAATGTCCCCCCAAAACTTCATAGACAACAGAAACATCTCCTTGCACCTTGTCAAAAGCCAAAAGATACCTGGCCCAAAGCCTTGTTGGACCTCAAGAATAATTCAAGAACAGTAGAGACCAGTTTCACAAGAAACAGACACCATTCCAAATGGGAAATCTGAGAAAGTCCCGTGACCTCCAGCACTACTACGTGCTCCTTCGGCCACAGCACTGCAGGAGCCCAGAGACAGAGTTTGCTGGAGCCAAGCAGCCAGATGCTCTCCCAGAGGCACCAGCCCTTTGGGGCCTCAACATCACAGGTCAAAGGCCAAGTTCAGCTGACGCTGCCTGCAGGAAATCCCTAGCTCCTGACAGGACTCCAGCACTCAGCATCCTCAGCCAGCAACAGGAAGCGCTGGCTGCTCTGTAACTTGCACCTCTGCCTTGCATTAAAGACAGCACCACACACAAATGGCACTTACGGGCTCGGAATATCCAGGGTCTGGTGCTGCCAATGATGGAGTCTGGCGCTCATCCATCTCAATTTGCTCCTCTTCAGCTTCTTCTTCAGGAGAAGCTGGAGCCAGGGGAGAGATGGCTGTTGGTTCTGTCAACTGTGGCAAGAGAGAAGCATGAGGCACAGGCCATCACCTATCATTCAGAAACTCATTTCTTTTCAGGTCTTCCACTACATCTTCTAAGGAGAAATCAGAACATTTCTTAGCGACATAGGGATTCCAACTCCCACCAACCTAATCATAATGGGCCAATTCAACAGAACTCTACATGAATATAAGGTTGATATTTCTCCCTGGTTGCTATCAGCAAGCAACGCTGCCTCTGTAAAACCATGCTTTTACTTCCTGAAAGCTCTGAAAGTGAAAAGCAAGAAAGCGAGAGCAATGCCTTTGCTACTGCTGCTGCAGACATGGAAAATTTAACTGGATCACAATCGCATCCAGTGCGGCAAAAGTGCAGACAACGTTGTGCAGAAGCATCTTTGGTTGCTGGAGAAGGAGGAAATCAACACGGAAACCACTCCGAGCGACCCAAGAAGCCAGCAAGCCAGCAAGGCATCCAGCCACAAGATGGAAGTGTCACCCACTGTCCTGTCTAAAGCACTTGGATTCAGTGGGGGCATGTTTAGTAGGGAAACGGCCCTTGTGGTGAGCACTGTCGTGTAGGCATTGATGGAAGTCTGCCCGGAGTTCCCTCATGAGCTTTCCATTGTCCAGGAAAAAATTCCCTCAGCATCTCCTCACCAGCCATGTGCTGCATCCCTTTGCCCAGCTCCCCTGTCCTTCTCTGCACACGCTGCAGCCCCTCCATGACTTTCTGCTTCCCAGGGCCCACAAGTGCACACAGCACTCCAGCTGTGGCCGCAGCGCTGCCCAGCACAGGGCCACGCTCACTGCCCTGCTCCTGCTGCCCCACTGCTGCTGACACAGCCCACCATGCCCTTGGCCTTCTTGGACACTTGGTCCCACGCTGGCTCTTCTTCAGCTCATCTTCTACCGCACCCTGCGTCCATTTAACCCACCCGTTGCCCCAGCCACAAATTTGCCAAGTAGACTTCAAATTCAGGATCCACCATTTCTAGATGGCCTTCTTGTTCTGAGCAACACAACACAGCAGTCAAGGAATTGCAGCTACACACCCACTCCAGGCTCCATGGAAATTGCCAAAGTTGCAGACTTCATCACTCAATGCAACAACACAAACTTGCTGCTTCTGGTTTCTTGCGTCACAAGGAGGCTTCATAATTGCTCACTTTCTGTCTTTGGCCACAAGGGATAAGAATGTCCCCCCAAAACTTCATAGACAACAGAAACATCTCCTTGCACCTTGTCAAAAGCCAAAAGATACCTGGCCCAAAGCCTTGTTGGACCTCAAGAATAATTCAAGAACAGTAGAGACCAGTTTCACAAGAAACAGACACCATTCCAAATGGGAAATCTGAGAAAGTCCCGTGACCTCCAGCACTACTACGTGCTCCTTCGGCCACAGCACTGCAGGAGCCCAGAGACAGAGTTTGCTGGAGCCAAGCAGCCAGATGCTCTCCCAGAGGCACCAGCCCTTTGGGGCCTCAACATCACAGGTCAAAGGCCAAGTTCAGCTGACGCTGCCTGCAGGAAATCCCTAGCTCCTGACAGGACTCCAGCACTCAGCATCCTCAGCCAGCAACAGGAAGCGCTGGCTGCTCTGAAACTTGCACCTCTGCCTTGCTCTGAAGACAGCACCACACACAAATGGCACTTACGGGCTCGGAATATCCAGGGTCTGGTGCTGCCAATGATGGAGTCTGGCGCTCATCCATCTCAATTTGCTCCTCTTGGGCCTCATCTCCAGGAGCAGCGGGAGCCAGGGGGGAGACGGCTGTTGGTTCTGTTAGCTGTGGCAAGAGAAAAGCATGAGGCACAGGCTGTGACCTATCACTCAGATCCTCATGTCTTTTTAGATCTTCCACTACATCTACTAAGGAGAAATCAGAACATTTCATAGCAACTTAGGGGTTCTAAGTCACAGAGACTAAAATAAAATGGGGCACATAAAAAGAACTGGGGATTTATATAAGGTTGATATTTCCCTGGCTGCTATCAGCAAGCAACACTGTCTCTGTAAAATGAAGCTTTTACTTCTTGAAAGCTCTGAAATGGAAATGCAGGAAAGTGACAGCATCGCCTTTGTTACTGCTGCTGCAGGCATGGAAAATTAAATCTGGATCAGAATCCCATATAGGGCTGGAAAACGATAGGAAACGTGGAGAAGCATCCTTGCTTCCTAGAAAATGAAAAAAAGAATAAGGCAAATCTATCTCAGAAAACAAACAAGCCAGCAAGCAAGCCAGCCAGGAGGCCACAAGATGGAAGTGTCACTCAGTCCAGTGTCTAAAGATCTTGAATGCTGTGAGGGCATGCTGAGTAGAAAAACGGCCCTTTGCCTCCCACTTTGCTGACCCACAACTGGCACTTACGGGCTCGGAGTATCCAGGCTCTGGTGGGACCAACGATGGAGTCTGGCGTTCATACACCTCAATTTCCTCCTCTTGGGCTTCTTCTCCAGGAGCTGCGGGAGCCAGAGGAGAGACGGCTGTTGGTTCTGTCAGCTGCGGCAAGAGAGAAGCATGAGGCACAGGCCATTACCTATCATTCAGAACCTCATTTCTTTTCAGATCTACAACGACATCTTCCAAAACGAAATCAGAACATTTCATAGCAACATCGGGATTCTAAGGCCAACAGACTAAAACAAAATGTGCCACCTATAAAGAACTGTGGATGGATATAAGTTTGATATTGCACTCTGGCTGCTATCAGCAAGCAACGAGGTCACTGTAAACCACAACTTTTTGTTCCTAAAAGCTCTGAAATGGAAAAGAAGGAAAGCAACAGCAAGGCCTTTCCTACTGCTGCTGCAGACATGCAAAATTTAACTGCATCACAATCGCATCCAGTGCTGCAAAAGGGCGGGAAATGTTTTGGAGAACCATCTTTGCTTGCTGGAAAAAGAGAAAATGAACGAGGCAAACCTCTGCTTGTAAACCAACAAGCCAGCAAGGTGCAAGGTGGAAGTATCACCCACTCCTCTGTCTAAAGCACTTGGATTCAATGAGGGCATGTTTGATAGGGAAAAGGCCCTTGTGGTGAGCACTGTCATGTAGGCATTGATGGAACTCTACCCGAAGTTCCCTCATGAGCCTCCCATTGTCCAGGATAAAGCTACCTCAACACCTCCTCACCAGCCATGTGCTGTACACCTTTGCCCAGCTCCCCTGTCCTTCTGTGCACACACTGCAGCCCCTCCATGACTTTCTGCTTCCCAGGGCCCACAAGTGCACACAGCACTCCAGCTGTGGCTGCAGCGCTGCCCAGCCCAGGGCCACACTCACTGCCCTGCTCCTGCTGCCCCACTGCTGCTGACACAGGCCACCATGCCCTTGAACTTCTTGGACACCTGGTCCCAGGCTGGATCTTCTTCAGCTGCTTTCTACCGCACCCCTGCGTCCATTTAACCCACCCGTCGCCCCAGCCACAAATTTGCCAAGTAGACTTCAAATTCAGGATCCACCATTTCTAGATGGCCTTCTTGTTCTGAGCAACACAACACAGCAGTCAAGGAATTGCAGCTACACACCCACTCCAGGCTCCACGGAAATTGCCAAAGTTGCAGACTTCATCACTCAATGCAACAACACAAACTTGCTGCTTCTACTTTCTTGGGTCACAAGGAGGCTTCATAATTGCTCACTTGCTTTCTTTGGCCACAAGGGATAAAAATGTCCCCCCACAACTTCATGGACAACAGAAACATTTCCTTGCACCTTGTCAAAAGCCAAAAGACACCAGGATCAAAACACTTGGTAGACCTCAACAGCAATTAAAGAAAACTGCAGACCAGTTTCAAAAGAAAAAGACACCATTCCAAAAAATGGAAAACATATAAAAAAGTCCTGTGATCACCAGGAGTACCCCGTGCTCCCTTGGCCACAGCGCTGCAGAAGTCCAGAGACAGAGCTTCCCTGAGCCAAGCAGCCAGATGCTCTCCCAGAGGCACCAGCCCTTTGGGGCCTCAACATCACAGGTCAAAGGCCAAGTTCTGCTGATGCTGCCTGAAGGAAATCCCTAGCTCCTGGCAGCACTCCAGCACTCAGCATCCTCAGCCAGCAACAGGAAGCACTGGCTGCTCCTAAACATGCACCTCTGCCTTGCACTAAAGACAGCACCGCCACAGGTGGCACTTACAGGATCACGATATCCAGTCTCTGATGTGACCACTGATGGAGTCTGGCGTTCATCCATCTCAATTTGCTCCTCTTCAGCTTCTTCTTCAGGAGAAGCTGGAGCCAGGGGAGAGACAGCAGCTGGTTCTGTCAGCTGTAGCAAGAGAGAAGCATGAGGCACAGGCCGTCACCTATCATTCAGAAACTCATTTCTTTTCAGATCTTCCATTACATATTCTAAGGAGAAATCAGAATATTTCTTAGCGACATAGGGACTCTAACTCCCACCAACCTAATTATAATGGGCCAATTCATCAGAACTCTACATGAATATAAGGTTGATATTTCTCCCTGGTTGCTATCAGCAAGCAATGCTGCCTCTGTAAAACACAGCATTAATTTTTTGAGAGCTCTGAAATGGAAAAGGAGGAAAGCGACAGCAATGCCTTTGCTACTGCTGCTGCAGACATGGAAAACTCAAACTGGATCGCAATCGCATCCAGTGCGGCAAAAGTGCAGACAACGTTGTGCAGAAGCATCTTTGGTTGCTGGAGAAGGAGGAAATCAACACGGAAACCACTCCGAGTGACCCAAGAAGCCAGCAAGCCAGCAAGGCATCCAGCCACAAGATGGAAGTGTCACCCACTGTCCTGTCTAAAGCACTTGGATTCAGTGGGGGCATGTTTAGTAGGGAAACGGCCCTTGTGGTGAGCACTGTCGTGTAGGCATTGATGGAACTCTGCCCAGAGTTCCCTCATGAGCCTTCCATTGTCCAGGATAAAATTCCCTCAGCATCTCCTCACCAGCCATGTGCTGCATCTCTCTGCCCAGCTCCCCTGTCCTTCTCTGTACACGCTGCAGCCCCTCCATGACTTTCTGCTTCCCAGGGCCCACAAGTGCACACAGCACTCCAGCTGTGGCCGCAGCGCTGCCCAGCACAGGGCCACACTCACTGCCCTGCTCCTCCTGCCCCACTGCTGCTGGCACAGCCCACCATGCCCTTGGCCTTCTTGGACACCTGGTCCCAGGCTGGCTCTTCTTCAGCTGCTTTCTACCGCACCCCTGCGTCCATTTAACCCACCCGTTGCCCCAGCCACAAATTTGCCAAGTAGACTTCAAATTCAGGATCCACCATTTCTAGATGGCCTTCTTGTTCTGAGCAACAGAACACAGCAGTCAAGGAATTGCAGCTACACACCCACTCCAGGCTCCACGGAAATTGCCAAAGTTTCAGACTTCATCACTCAATGCAGCAACATAGAATTGCCGCTTCTGTTTTCTTGCGTCACAAGGACGTTTCATAACTGCTCACTTTCTTTCTTTGGCCACAAGGGATAAGAATGTCCTCCCACAACATCATGGACAACATAACCATCTCCTTGCAGCTTGAAAAAGCGAAAAGGCACTTGGCCCAAAAGACTTAGTAGACCTCAAGAATAATTCAAGAACATTAGAGACCAGTTTCACAAGAAAAAGACTCCATACCAAAAAATGGAAAACATATAAAGAAGTCCTGTGACCTCCAGGAGTACCACGTGCTCCTTCGGCCACAGCACTGCAGAAGCCCAGAGACAGAGTTTCCTTGAGCCAAGCAGCCAGAGGCTCTCCCAGAGGCACCAGACCTTTGGGGCCTCAACATCACAGGTCAAAGGCCAAGTTCTGCTGATGCTGCCTGAAGGAAATCCCTAGCTCCTGGCAGGACTCCAGCACTCAGCTTCCTCAACCAGCCACAGGAAGTACTAGCTTCTCCAAAAGTTGCACCTCTGCCTTGCCTAAAGGCAGCACCACCCACAGCTGGCACTTACGGGCTCTGGATATCCAGGCTCTGATATCAGCACTGATGGAGTCTGGTGCTCATCCATCTCAATTTGCTCCTCTTCGGCTTGTTCTTCAGGAGCAGCGGGAGCCAGGGGAGAGACGTCTATTGGTTCTGTCAGCTGTGGCAAGAGAGAAGCAGGAGGCACAGGCCGTCACCTATCATTCAGAATCTCATTTCTTTTCAGATCTTCCACCACATCTTCTAAGGAGAAATCAGAACATTTCATAGCAACATCAGGATTCTAAGCCCTACAGTATAAAATAAAATGGGCCACCTAAGAAGAACTGTGGAAGGATATAAGGTTGATATTGCTCCCTGGCTACTATCAGCAAGTAACACTATCTCTGTAAAACAGAGCTTTAACTTCCTGAAAGCACTGAAATGGAAAAGCAGGAAAGTGACAGCAACACCTTTCCTACGGCTGCTGCAGACGTGGAAAACTATAACTGGATTAGAATCCCATCCTGGGCTTAAAAAGGGCAGGAAGTGTTCTGCAGAAGCATCTTTGCATGTGGGAAAAGGAGAAAATGAACAGGGCAAATCTCTCCTAGAAAGCCAGCAAGCCAGCAAGCTACGACATGGAAGCGTCACCCACTCCAGTGTGTGAAGATCCAGGATGCTGTGAGGGCATGTTTAGTAGGGAAGCAGCCCTTTGCCTCCCACTTTGCAAACCCACAGCTGGCACTTACGGACTCGGAGTATCCAGGTTCTGGTGTGACCAATGATGGAGTCTGGCGCTCATCCACCTCAATTTCCTCCTCTTGGGCTTCTTCTCCAGGAGCAGCGGGAGCCAGGGGAGAGACGGTTGTTGGTTCCGTCAGCTGTGGCAAGAGAGGAGCATGAGGGACAGGCCATGACCTATCATTCAGAACCTCATTTCTTTTCAGATCTTCCCCTACATCTTCGAAGGAGAAACCAGAACATTTTGTTGCGACATAGGGATTCAAATCCACCCACAACATTACAATGGGCCAATTCAACAAAAGTGTAGATGGATAAAAGTTTGATCTTGCTCCCTGGCTGCTATCAGCAAGCAAGGTTGTCTCTGTAAAACTCAGCTTTTGGTACTTGAAAGCACTGAAATGGAAAACCAGGAAAGAGACATCGATGCCTTTGCTACTGCTGCTGCAGATGTGGAAAACTAAAACTGGATCAGAATCCCATCCTGGGCTTAAAAAGGGCAGGAAATTTTGTGCAGAAGCACCTTTCCTTACTAGATAAGAAAAAAATGATCAGGGCAAGCCACTCCTTGCAAGCCAGCAAACTAGCATGCTAGGAAGCCAGCAAACCAGCCACAAGATGAAAGAATCCCCCACTTTAGTGTCTAAAGCACTTGGATTCATTTAGGGCATGTTTAGTAGGGAAACGGCCCTTGTGGTGAGCACTGTCATGCGGGGATTGATGGAAGGCTGCCTAAAAGACCCTCAATAGCCTCCCATTGTCCATACTAGAGCTCTCTCAGCACCTTCTCACTGGCCTTGTGCTCCACACCCTTGCCCAGCTCCCCTGTCCTTCTTTGCACACACTGCAGCCCATCAGTGACTTTCTGCTTCCCAGGGCCCAAAACTGCACACAGCACTCCAGCTGTGGCTGCAGCGCTGCCCAGCACAGGGCCACGCTCACTGCCCTGCTCCTGCTGCCCCACTGCTGCTGACACAGGCCACCATGCCCTAGGCCTTCCTGGACACCTGGTCCCCCGCTGGCTCATCTTCAGCTGATCTTCTACCGCACTCCTGGGACCTTTGTACCCAAGTTGCTCCGCAGACACAGAGTCGCCCATTTCACTTCAAATACAGCATCCACCATTTCTAGATGCCTTGTTTTCTGAGCAACACAAGATGGTAGCCAAGAACTTGCAGCTTCTCCCCCAATCCAGATTGCAAGGCACATGCCAAAGGGGCAGAATTCATCACTCAATGCAGCAACACAATCTTGCCCTTTTCTGCTTTTTGCCTCACCTAGAGGCATCATAACTAATCACTTTCTTTCTTTGGCCACACGGGGCAGTAATGAACCCCTATAGCTTCATGGACCGCAAAACCATCTCCTTGCAGGTTGTCAAAAGCCTAAAGACACCTGGCCCAAACGCCTTTGTAGAACTGAAGAATTATGCAAAAAAGCTGCTGACCAGTTTCACAAACCAAATCTTCATTCCAAAAATGGAAGTCAAACAAAGAAAGCCCTGTGACCTCCAGCACTACCACGTGTGCCCTCGGCCACAGCACTGCAGAAGCCAAGAGATAGAGCTTCCCTGTGCCAAGCAGCCAGATGCTCTGCAAGAGGTACCAGACTTTTGGGGCCTCAACATTACAGGCCAAAGACCAAGTTCTGCTGATGCTTCCTGAAGGAAATCCCTAGCTCCTGGCAGGACTCCAGCACTCAGCATCCTCAGCCAGCAACAGGAAGCACTGGCTGCTCTGAAACTTGCACCTCTGCCTTGCCTAAAGGCAGCACCACCCACAGCTGGCACTTACGGGCTCTGGATATCCAGGCTCTGGTGTGAGCACTGATGGAGTCTGGCGCTCCTCCATCTCAATTTGCTCCTCCTGGGCTTCTTCTTCAGGAGCAGCGGGAGCCAGGGGAGAGACAGCTGTTGGTTCTGTCAGCTGGGGCAAGAGAGAAGCATGAGTGAAAGGCCATGACCATCTATCCTTAAGAATGTAATATCTTTTCAGATCTACCACCACATCTTCTGTGGAGAAATTAGAACATTTCGTAGCCACATAGGAATTCTAATCCCACCCAACAAATTTAAATGGGCCTATCCATCAGAACTCTATATGGATATAGTTTGGTTTTCCTCCCTGGCTGCTATCAGCAAGCAATGCTGTCTCTGTAAAACACAACTTTTAACTCCTGAAAGCTCTAAAAAGGAAAGGTAGAAAAGCGACAGCCACGCCTTTGCTTCTGCTGCTGCAGATGTGGAAAACTCAAACTGGATCACAATCTCATCCAGCACTGCAAAAGGGCAGGAAAAGTTGTGCAGAAGCATCTTTTCTTGCTGGAAAAGGAGAAATGAACAGGGCAGATCTCTCCTAGCAAACGAACAAGCCAAAAAGCCAACAAGGCTCAAGATGGAAGTTTCACCCACTCCACTGTCTAAATTACTGGATGCAGTGAGGGCATGTTTAGTAGGGAAAAGGCCCTTGCGTTGAGCACTGTTGCATAGGCACTGATGGAAGTCTGCCCAAAGGTCCCTCAAGAGCCTCCCATTGTCCTGACTAAAACTCTCTCAGCACCTCCTCACTGGCCTTGTGCTGCACCCCCTTGCCCAGCTCCCCTGTCCTTCTCTGTGCACACTGCAGCCCCTCAGTGGCTTTCTGCTTCCCAGGGGCCCAAAACTGCACACAGCACTCCAGCTGTGGCTGCAGCGCTGCCCAGCACAGGGCCATGCTCACTGCCCTGCTCCTGCTGCCCCACTGCTGCTGACACAGGCCACCATGCCCTAGGCCTTCCTGGACACCTGGTCCCCCGCTGGCTCTTGTTCAGCTGGTCTTCTACCACACTCCTGGGACCTTTGTACCCAAGTTGCTCCGCAGACACAGAGTCGCCCATTTCACTTCAAATACAGCATCCACCATTTCTAGATGCCTTGTTTTCTGAGCAACACGAGACGGTAGTCAAGAACTTGTAGCTTCTCCCCCAGTCCAGACTGCAAGGCACATGCCAAAGGGGCAGACTTCATCACTCAATGCAGCAACACAATCTTGCCCTTTTCTGCTTTTTGCCTCACCCAGAGGCATCATAACTAATCACTTTCTTTCTTTGGCCACACGGGGCAGTAATGAACCCCTATAGCTTCATGGACCGCAAAACCATCTCCTTGCAGGTTGTCAAAAGCCTAAAGACACCTGGCCCAAACGCCTTTGTAGAACTGAAGAATTATGCAAAAAAGCTGCTGACTGGTTTCACAAACCAAATCTTCATTCCAAAAATGGAAGTCAAACAAAGAAAGCCCTGTGACCTCCAGCACTACCACGTGTGCCCTCGGCCACAGCACTGCTGAAGCCCAGAGACAGAGCTTCCCTGAGCCAAGCAGCCAGATGCTCTCCCAGAGGCACCAGCCCTTTGGGGCCTCAACATCACAGGTCAAAGGCCAAGTTCTGCTGATGCAGCCTGCAGGAAATCCCTAGCTCCTGGCAGGACTCCAGCACTCAGCATCCTCAGCCAGCAACAGGAAGTACTCGCTGGTATGAAACTTGCACCTCTTCCTTGCAACAAAGACAGCACCACCCACAAATGGCACTTACAGGTCCGGGATATCCAGGCTCTGGTGTGATCAATGATGGCAGCAGGCGCTCCTCCACCTCAATTTGTTGTTCTTTGGTTTCTTCTCCAGGAGCTGCAGGAGCCAGGGGAGAGACGGCTCTTGGTTCTGTCAGCTGCGGCAAGAGAGGAGCATGAGGGACAGGGTGTCACCTGTCATTCAGAACCTCATTTCTTTTCATATTTACCACCATATCTTTTCAAGAGAGATCCGGAACTTTTATAGCAGTGTCATTTTGAGTCGCAATGACGGAATTATAATATGCTTATTCAAATGCACTGCAAATTGCTCTTATTTAAGTATTTCACCCTGCCTATTATCAGGTGGCAATGTTCTATTGGTAAAACAGTGCTTCTATTTCTTCAAAATTCTGAAATGGAAAAGCGAGAATTTGGAAGTGATGCCCTTGTTTCTGATCAAATTGGATTTTTTCTGGCTTTCCAACTGGCCTTCTACACTCTACTGCTAGTGGCCAAAGTCACTGCTGGGTCTCCAATTCTTAAACACCAGGAACATGGAATCTCCCTTTCTCACTCACCTCATGATCAAAACCGATGAATACACGCCTGAGGTGACCTGTAGTGGGAGAGAAAATGAACAAGATGCTGTGAGAAAACTGCTTCGGCTGCTGAATCCCAAAGAACAAGTCAACCCAAACAGAGATGATTTCCCGTTTCACAACTTCCCTCCAAAAGACACGTTTCATTCACACAGCCAGCAAAAGATCAGGACAATATTCTTGCTTGTGCCTACACTTTGGCCTGTTTTGCCAGTAAATGAATACAAATATGATCAAGGAAATGCGAATTCATCTTTAACACTCAATGCTCCTGTTCTACCAAACACATCAAGCAGCTTTTTTTATCCTGTCTCTCAGGTAATTTTAAAAAAAAAATCAGTTGCATGCACTAATTTTCATTAATTCTCTTGCTGGAAACAGTTGCCCAGGAAAGCTTCCCCAAAATCCGCCTGAGCTGTGGCAGTTCTGTTGTGAAACAGCACAGTAGCAGCTCCAGGGTTCTGCAGCAGACACACAGTGTTTTGGAGTTTGCATTTCCTGGCAAATGGAAGATCATGATTTTAGCACTCAGTAAAAGATTAAGTTAGATAGTCAAATCCTTTCAGGAGAAAATTTAGAAAGAAAGAAACTTTCTCTGAATTCTGGGAACAACTGCAGAGTTTTTAGGAGGCCCTCCAAGAAGTCTCCCATTCTACATTTCCAAAGGTGTCTTGCTATCCCAGTAAACTGAGGAAATGACAGACTCTGCTGCCACAAACTCTCCTGTGGGGGGAACAGAAGCCCTGCAGGGTTCCTTGCAAATGCGGCCCCTGTGGCTACAGACACCCCCTTTTTAGCTGAACTACTTGAAAGGACCTTTACCAAACCAGTGTCATTCTAATGCTCTTTCTGTTTCAAAATCAGAAACTCAGTCACTAAGAAAGAGCAGGAAGACATACAAAAGCCAGGTTAGGTTACACCCAGGGAAAACCTCTACTTACGTGCCAGGTGAGTCAGATAATAGGCAGAATAATAAAGTGCGTAAGCCCCAAAAACTGCAGCCCTGAGGTCCTCCATCCCTGTGGCACTGGTCTTAAAATGTGCTGGCTGTGCTCACACAGTTGGAAAAAAACGGTTCTCATCAGTGCACGGCTACCCCCGACAAATGCCTTAACCAGGAGGATGCGCCTACTCTCAGCAAGACCTACAGCTGCTCTGACACTCAGGCCTTCTGTGCACCAAGGCAACCTTCTGATGTCACTATGACGACGTGGAAACCATGCCCTGGCATCACAAAGCAAACCTTCTATGTTTCTCTGTGAATTTATGCCAAGTAATAACCAACCTTCCCTACAGCAAACAAAAATAGCCTGCAAAGTTCTCCTCTGTCAAAAAGCAGCAGTGCACAAAGCACCTACAACCTGGACCCCAACTGAGCACTCAGATGGGACCCAAGCAAAGGAAAACAGGCCAAGAAAATGGCCCACAGCATTGCACAGAACCAGGAGAGAAGCCACTGCTGGCATAACAGCTGAAATCATTCCTAAAAAATCTCCCCACATATTTGCACATTATTGCACATGCCCAGGGCTCTGGTGCATGTACATCTCTGCCTTTATTCCTCTTTGGAAGCAGTCGAACTGGCAGCATCCGCCTGCATGCAGGAGCTGCTCCAGGCTGGGAATCACCACTGGCGGTGCTGATTTCCAGAGGCTTCTGTGTGCCAGGGGAAGCCAAGGCAGGAGCGGGTTGAACGGTGCTGGCACAGCTGCTGCTCTGTGCCAGAGAGCCCCGGCTGGGCAGGGCACGGTGCCCACTGCGCTGCAGGCTCTTTCTTCTGCCTGAGCTGGGCACACCTGCAACAAGGCATGACAACTGGTGGGCAAACCAAGGGGTTTCTGGGGCTGCTCTGCTCTGCACACACCCAGGACACCTTGGCTCCCAAAAAGGTCAACCAGAGGAAAACATAAGGTGAAAATGTTTCATTTTGACCTTTCTTACCTGCTAAGAGAAGTTGCCAAAATGAAATTTACCAAGCAGGGCCCGATCCCTGCTGCCAGCTCAGTGTTAGAAAGGAGGCATTACTGTATTTTAGTACTCGGTGCATAGGGAATCACTTCTCTGACATATGCACACCCAGCAATCTCACTTACTACTTTGTATCCATGGAATTAAGACATATTCAATACTTTGCAGAAACTCACAGGCTAAAAATTACCCCAATTTATCTCACACATTTCAATTACTTCTCAGAATTTATTGACATCAGAGCAGGAGTGTTCTGTAGGTCCTTGGTGCTCACTGTCACAGGTTCAGGAGGAGACCCATGCACAAAAGAACCTAAGCCACAACCGGGCCTGCAAAGCAAATAATACATAACAACCCCTGGATTCCCAAAAATGTGCTGAGCAGGAGAAGGAGATGGATTGTGATGCTCAGCACCAGGGGCAGGTAGGCAGCACACTTCCAGGACATGCCCTGGATCAAAACGCTGTGAATCTCATCCTTCTCACCCCTCCACCCCAGAACCAGGCCCTGTATCTCCGGTTCAGGAGTGGAATTTTCCCAGTTACAGCATCGGCCCACACATGGCCGGTGTGTGAGATGAGGCCATGATGGCTCAGGATACCGACTCCCTGCCACCAAGAGCTCCATTATGCACTGTTCCCCTTTCAAAGCTTGACTGCCCACCGATTGACCAATACATTGTTTCTCTTTCAAGAGTGTCCTGGCTTGACTATATCATGTTTGTATCCCCAGTCATCTGTTCTGGTTTTGCTGAATAAGTTTTGCACCTTTAAGACTTGTTCCAAGAGTGAAGGGGGAGGGGGGGGGAGAAGAAGCACTGAGATTCTTTTCAGAAACTGCACTCACTCTTCCACATTTCCTGCTCCTGGACTGTGATGTCTGTAGATGGACAGACAGCAGGACACAGCTCTCCTTTGTTTTTAGTTAGTTTTAGCTAATTGAGGCAAAGAAGTTCCCTGGACTGTGGGGTGGTTTTTTTCCCCTTTTCTTTGGACCTGTTTAGACCTTCTCCAGTCTGAACACCAGAAGAGCACTGGCAGCTCACACCTGTGACCCCCCAAGCCGGGCCTGGGCCGCAGCATTTCCAGCACCCCTGGGAAATGCTCCTAGCCCACGGAGGAGACTTTTTGAGGTGGTCTTTTTTTTTGGAGCGGCTAGAGGTTTTATTGTTTAGTATTCTTTAGGTTTTATTGCTTAATAAACAGGTTTTTTCACTCTTCTCCAAGGAGGTATTTTCTCCCAAACTGGATGACAGAGATTAATCTGCTTTCTAGAGGAACCCCTTCGGGGGCTCTCTCCCAAATTTTCCCACAACCAGGACAAAGGGTCAAGTTCCCATCCATTGAAAAAGATGCTTTTCTTCATTGCCTTGTCAACCTGCTCAAACATGGACCAAATATGACAGGGTCTTGGACACAGTTGTTTAAGAAATTCCTCAAATTCTCCTTTACTAGTCAAGAGTATCCTAAAAACACTTTCTTCTCTTGAATGCATTCCACCTACCTTCTTAGAAGGACCATTCTCTTTATTCTCAAGGTCAAGACAGACACTTGCACACATTAAGCACTGCAATGAGGGAATACAGGGTTCAGCACTGCCTGTTAAAGCTCAAGGAATTCACAAGACGAAGCCCCATTTGTTACGCTTTAACATTTTCCCAACACCTCTCCTTCCTACTCTGGGAATCAAACACAAGCATTTTGCCAAGAAGTCCTGCAAGTGCTTTTGCTGAGTGAAGACACATTGCATCCTTCCTTCAGAAATTAATGAAGAAAACACAAATTTCCTACTGCAACCATTCTGCTCCCTTCAAAACCCTGAGGCACATCCCTGATTCCCTCTCTCCCAGTAGCTCAGAGCTGCATTGCGCATCGCTTGCTGTGTGCCAGAGAGCACAAAGCAGGCTGGCCTGGTGGGCCTGAATATTTCTGCCAAACACTCTGCATCTCACACCTTTGCTCTGGCTCAGTGCAGAACTGCAGGATTGCAGGCACTTCCTCCCAGAGCTGCGTGAGGTGCTGGCTCCTGCAGATGTGCCCTGCCAAGCTGTCCCTGCCTCACGCTGGCCTCGCTTCCCCTGGCACAAGAGCCGGGCCTGAAGGAGGCTGCCCTGTGCTCCAGCCTGCCGAGCAGCCCAGCTCCCTGCCCCGGTGCCCAGAGTGCTGCACACACTGCTGACCTTTGCCAGGAGTTGCAGGGCAGCCGGCAGAAGAGGAGGAATCCTCAGCCAGCCCAGCGGCCCTCAGCTGCCCTGGGCCTTTGTCTGCTCCTGTGCACACTCCAGATGGCCAATGCCTCCAGGCTGGGCTGTGCCCAGCAAGGCTGCGCTTCCCCTCGGCAGCTGCCAGCTGCCACCTGGGCTCTGAGAGCGGAGGATTCGCCCGCTGCCAGGAACAGGCACCCAGGGCCCGGCTGCTGCCTCTTGCAGCTCCAAAGCCCTCCTTCCAGCCTGCCTCTGCTGGGGCTCAGCCTGCTCCAGCCTCTGCTGGGGCTCTGCCGGGGCTCCACCTTGGCCAAGGCCGGGCCTGCTCTCACCTCCCAGGTGCTGACAGCTTTGCACCACAGGAGACCTTCCTGAGCACCCTCTCTGATCTTTCTGCTTTCTCACTTGAGCAAGGCTCTCCTCCAGCCAAAGACATTGCACTTAGGGATACAAATCCAAGTGGCAGGAACTCAAATGCTCTTGAGTGACGACTAAAGGCCTGAATCCACACAGGGTGTTTGGCCTGCCCCACTCCTCCTTTGATTTTGCCTGCAAATGCCATTGCCCTTTCTGTCTCAACTAGAAATACCACAGCTGTGTCAAAAGCAGCAAGTGGGCCGTATTCCAAAGGCAGTCTGGTATGAAGATGATGAATGAAGATCCTTCCCCACTTTCAAGGCACACCAAAGAAGCCATAAATGTCATTTTGTACCTTTAAGAGACAACTGACAACTCAGAAGGAAATGCTGAGCTTATTTACAGGGTGAGAAAGAATGGGATCTTCCAGATGAGTTGAAGTTTCTGACAATTTATTGATTTAAAATCCTACTCTTCAGTCCTACTCTAAACTAGTTATGGAGTAAATGGTCCTGATGTCATTATCACAGTGTTAACGTCTCCTTCTCCCTCTACATTGAAATTATGAGTGGTACCAGGAGGGAAGACAGTTGGCTTTCTGGCAGCTGCCTCCTGCCAAGAAACAGCTGCAGGACAGTACTCCCAGACAGCTGAACAAATAGGGGAGAGCTATGGGGAGAGGAATGAAGCAGGGGGATAGGGGAATAGGGGAGAGGAATGAAGCAGGCTTGGCTGATATTACAAATGGATGCTGCTCACAAATAAAACCCAAAACAATAAAGAACAGGGAAGCATGACATTCCAAGCTCAAGTGCTTCACAGGCTCCATCAGGGTTCCTCTAGTTCCTAGAAAGATGCAGAATGAGGAGCGTCGGGACAATCTGCACCTCCATCTTCATGTCCAGGACCTTGCCATCACAGATAAACCTGGCCCAGAAACACACTCATCCATTTATTCTGGTTGCTTCATTTTGCTGGGATTTTTGCCCTGCCAGTGCTCTAGAAATTGTGCTTTCTGTCCCTGGCGTTTCTTCCTCTCAGGAAACTCAGGGTAACAAAAACAAAATAAGGCAACAGAAACGGTCAGAAAACAGAGTACCTCTCCGTGGGAATTCTCAAAATAAGAGGGTTTTAGGAAAGCTGCAAAAGGCAGGCCTCAGAGACTGTAGAACTGTGAATAGAGCTGACCAGTAGCCATCAGTTTTGTCAGCAGAAAAATCATATAAGAAGTAGAAAAGCAAGGACAAATAGAACAGTGGTGCGTGTATTAACACTTGTCTAGAATTAGTCCCTAAGCTTCAGAAAAGTATATCTAGCAAAATATGAGGAACTTGTAAGCTTAATAGCAGAGTTCTGTGCATTGTGTTTTAAGGCTTACAAGCAGGTATTGTATTCAGAATAAGAAAGCATTGCTTTCTGAAAAGGTACGTTTGCTTATAGTGGTTGGATAGAACTACTGTCAATATGCTTTTGCTTTGTGTGACTGGTCAAAAAACTTTTAAAGTAAGTTATAACATTAAGTTCTTTGTCTACTGCTGGGGATAAGAGCTGCTTGCATCTTCTTATTGTCATAACCATGTAATGAGACTGATGCTGGAAAACAAACAGCTTGAGGTGCGTTCCTCAGCAGTCCTGTTGGGTTTGTGATTTGTACACAGACTCCTGACAATAGTATATGGATGTTAAATTATATCTATTATAACTTAATAGGTATTATTTAATATATTTTGATCTATTTTGATTTAATATCGATTTATATCATTTCATTTCATATAGATTTGATAAATTCCTCCAGCTTGGCAGAGTGAAGATGTACAGCAGTCCAAAACCTTCTGCCCACACAGCAATCAGACCCCAGCTGTGTGCATGCACACCCACCCACTGTGCTTGCCCTTCTCAGCATCTCGAGGCTGCTGTTTGCACATAATTGGGATGAATTTAACTCAACAGAGCCATGAGTGGGGGTGTCCAGCTTGTCATGAACACTCATGTGGCAAGGCACGAAACAGAGCTCACAAATCACACTACCACAGGCCCTTTCACTCCTGTTGGGCACTGAGGAACTCTTAAAAGCACCAAAGACACAGAAAAGAGGTGGAAAACATTGGCATCATGCTATTTCTGGTGTTCTCCTGGAGGAAAATCAGTTGGGTTTCTTTTAGGTCATAGCTTTCCAAAAACTAGGGGAAAAAAACCCTACTGCTCATCACCAGTAACCCAATTGTGAAGGGTTTTCTTGACTTGGCAAAGCTAGGGTGTTAACAATGGACTTCGTCCTTGGTTCAAATCACCTGCCCCCACCTGCAGACAAAAGCACAGCAGCAGCAGCAGAAGCTACTTCAGTCAATTTTCTCAAAAAGCTGTGTTTAATTTGGGAGAGGAAAGGAAAACACATTAGACACTGTGGACAAGACTCTGAGGAACAGTTCCAAAGCAAAGGGCAGCAGCTTCTCTCTGGGCCACTCCTTGTGCTCCAAGGCAGCCGGGCTGCCCTGGCTGCCCAGGACCCTGCGCTCCGCGGGCTCTGCAGAGCTGCACAGAGGGGAGGCAGCTTTGGGCACCTCAGCCCCTGGGCAGGAGTGGCTGCTTGCTCTGCAGGGCTGCCTGTGGGCAAAAGCAGGGTGCTGGTCTTCTGCTCTTGGCCCTAGCCTGGCCTTGCAGGGCTAATCCTGTTCCCTGTCTCAAATGTGCTAAAGACAGACTTGTTTGTTTCCAGCTCTGCACAGCATTGATTTGCACCACAAAGTACTGAAGGACTAAGGCCTGAACAACAGACCCTAACTGAAGCCTCCACAACAGGACCTGAGCCAAAGCTGCTCTCTACATGATCTTTCCAACTCAATGGTCTAGGTATCTGCTCCTTAACCAAGTATTACTATCAAAAGGATTGTTGCATCCATTCACTGGTGAAACACGTCTTCACCTTTCTGCATGAGGAAAATGGACAAGGACACACCTGGCCTTGGTTCCTCCTTGAGCCCGGGGCAGGCTGGAGGAGAAAACCAAGAGGAGAATGAAACCAGCTGTGCCCCAGCAGAAGCTCTGGCACATTGCTCGTCCAGCACGATCAGAGTCGGGCTATTCTCACAGCGCACTCAGGAGCCTCGTGGCCGGCAAAGGTGGAGGCACCGCAGCATTTCCCAGTTCCCGGCCGTGGCTCTGCAGGGCTTGGCTGGGACCGCTTCCCCCAGCTGATGTGCAGCTCTGGATGAAGGGGAAAGCATTGTGGTACCTGGTGATGCATCTTCCTTAATAACCAGAGGCACCCTTTTGTAATAATGCTTAGGTGCATTGCTTAGCTTATCCTTTCCTGACTCTTTTTCACACTTTTGCATTCAAGTAAATTACACTGTTCCTTCAGCTGGTGTCTGTGTCTGCATCTCTGACCCTCCCCACCATCTAAACAAACACACAGCCAGTTTAGCACGAGACCTGCCTCTCTGCCAGCCCATCTCTTGGCAAACAGCCCTGGCGGCCATCTCCACAAATGAAATTCCCACTTTGCAACTTCCTTTTCTGCAGGCAGGTGAGAAAAGGAGCCACTCCCAGTTCTGGACACCTCTGGAAACCAGCTGCTTTCAGCAGTCACAACCCTGAAATATCAACCTCCTTCCTTAACCTGCCCACAGGGAATTCCCACCAAGAGGCCTTTTGTCTAGCGATACCCACAGAAGAGCTTGAGGAGGGAGCAGTTTGAAACACAACTGCTTCAGAGTTTAAACCTGCCTTTATCAAATGAGCACACACCAATCTATCCCAAAGGGGAAGCAGGCAGGAAAGAAAAGCTCCTCTCCCACAACAGCAAACTCTGTTCTTCCTTCTGTTCCAGCTGGAGAGTGGAGGCCATGGGCTATACCTCACTTTGGGAAGGAGCCCTGGGAATTGGCCCAATCTGGGAGAGCAGCAAAAGGAATTCCCCAAAAAGTAGGAAAAGATTCTCTGGAAGCAAAAGATGATGACAATATTTCTGTGGAAACGCAAAATTAAAAGAATACATGAAGCATTTCAAAAAGTGCCCAGACTGAAATTTGTTTGCCAGTACAACAACCCCAAAGTCTCTGTGGCGTGTCAGAGCACAAGCAGCTCCCCAGTAAGACTTCAAGACTAAAGGACAAAGCTTCCCCCTTCACGTCTCCACAGCAGCTCTAGGGAGTCTCTCTCCATTGCAGGATCTCCTTTGTCAGCCTACAGTGACAGGAGTTGGCTGCAGGAGGCATTTGCATGGGAACTCTTTCCAGACGCAGGGAAGAAAAAGAAGAGGGGATTCCTGAGGAAAGAAAATAGCAACGCTGTTTGGGAAGACACCAGCGTGAGTTCACTACAACTCTAGGCCAAAAACCCCCTGAATAAAGCAACATCCATCCATGGGGCAGCACTTTAGCTTTTATATCAATGCTGACAAAATTGCTGCCCCTTTCTGCTGCTGCAGCTGATTCCAAATCACAAGAAATGTGCCAACTCTGCCAAAGACAGGCTGACATGGTGAGATAAAAACAGCTAGTCTGCTGAAAAGGAGACCAAATGAATGTTTTCTAACCCCCCCTTTTCATCCTTTTCTCAGCCAAGACAGAGCAATGTCCTTCCTCTCCGTCACTGATGGTGACCCAGGCACGGGATGCAGCATGGGGACAGAGCCTGTCACTGCTCCCAGTACCTGGACCAAGGACTTCCACTGCCCTGTCATGCCATACCGGGCCCTGCCCTTCCCTTCCCTGCCGTGCGGAGCCCAACCAGCCCCAGAGCCACCCTGCCCGATCTGTGCCCGCAGCCCCGGCTCTGCAGCGCTCATCCCCGCCAAGTCTGGCCCACGCCGGGGCCACGCTGGGGCTGCACGGGCCCAAACGCAGCGCCTCCCTCAGGCTGTGTGCCACTGGTGCAGCCGCGGCCATTGCGCTGCAGGCATTGTGGCCACAGTTGACGATCGGTGCCATGGCAGAGCTGCCGCTGCCCGCTGTGCTCAGCACCAGCACCTTCCCTGCCAAGCTGTGGCACCTGGTTAACTGCCCCCACGTCTGCTCCATGCGCTGGGAAAGCCGGGCCTCTTCAAGTAAGAGCTGCTGAGCCTGAGCAATGCCTGCCAGGCAGTCCTGTACTCTTTCTAAGACACAGTTCTCCAGCTCTACTGCTTCAGCTTCCACAGGGTGCCGGGCTGTGTCAGCTCAGCTGAGCCAGAGGATGTCAGGGCCTGGCTCCACTACAGCATCACCATGACTGCCCCAACCTCCTTGTTTGCATCAAGTGCTGAAGTGCAGCCAACAGGTAGCAACTGGCGGCAGGGCAGGAGGGTCACAGCCGCTTCCAGCAGCTCCACAATGAGCAGGCGGTGCCCTCTTCTCCATCGGGCAGCCACCCAGAGCCACTGAGACAGGGTGGGACCTGCGGGCAGTGTGGGCTGTGGCTGTGGATGCTCCCCAGCAGGGCAGGAGCGGGCCCTGCCCGTGCTGGGGCTGCTCAGCGCAGCTGCCCCGGCTGGCACAGGGGCTGTCCTTGGGCAAGGCAGCAGTGCCGGCAGGGCCTGGGAGCTGTGCCGGCTCTGCCGGGCTGCCGGGCGGTCCCGCCGCGGCTGCGCTCACCACAGCCTGGCCCGCTCGGCTGCAGCTGGCCCAGCCGTGCACTGTGGCTGGCGCTGCTCCTTGCCCTGCCCTGGGATGCTTGGGGAGCTCTCCGTGAGTGTGTGTGAGCCTAGGGCTTGGTCCTGGTCACGCCCAGCTGGAGGGAGCCTCCTGTCCCTCTGGGGAACTGGGGAAAAGACCTGCCAGTTGGCTTTCCTTGGCAGCTGCCTCCTGCCAAGGAACAGCAGAAGGACAGTTTTCCCAGACAGTTGAACAAATAGGGGAGAGCTAAATGGACAAGGCATTGCTAGTTGAATAGCCTCAGAACACATGGGGGTCTTTGTCTCTGCTTTCTCGCCCTGTTTGGGACATTGGGAGCTTTTGTTTTCCCTGACAGAAGTACAGTTGCTGCCAAGGGAAACACACCCAGAAACCAAGAGTGACCCAGCCCTCCCTTTGCTTCCTTTCTTCTTCCCTCACTGCCACACAGCATTCTCATACCAGGACCTCAGTGCTGCCTCCCCTGACAATTTAGAGCTGCCTCCATGCCATTCCAGGCTAAGTGCAGATGCTCAGGACTCTGAGGTTGTTCTAGCTTCTCCCAAGAAAGTGTTTGCCACATCTGGACTTCTTGGGATTTCATTGGAGGAGCCAGGCACAAGCAAATTTCATCTCAACTGTGAGCTCATCATTCTGCTTGGTCCCATGGACCTTAAATGCCACCCTGAGCTCATCCTTCCTCTGGTACTCATAGGCCATCCCAGCCCTTCCATGGCCTCTCCACAGAGAAGCAGCTGCACATCTTCACAGCAGCAGTTGCCAGCCCACAGCCCATCAGGTAGGGAAAGAGCTTCTACCCTTGCTTTCCAAGCAGCTTCTGGTTAATGACCCTTTCAAGTGTTTTCCTGCAGTGCTCTATCATGGGTACATCTCAAGTGAGAATCAGGCACAAAGTGTCAAATCGCCTAGGAAGAGGATCCTTGAAAACAGAAAGATTCTCTTCCTGCTTTTCCTGTCCTTGCTACAGATTTGGAGGGTGTTCTGGACATTTTCCAGACAGCCTCTCTGTAGGGGAACAAGGGCAAGGTGAAAGATATTGCCTAACAAGTGGTCAGTGTTAGGTGGACTCCCCTCTTTTTCTGAATGAAGCCAAAGTAGGACTCTAATAGGACATTGCAAATGTTTAAGACTGTCTGCCCTGCAAATCAAGCTGTCATTGAAATGAGTTCTGTGTGCCCCACAACAGTTGGAGCTGCAGAATATGGCCTCACCCTCAAGGATGGTTTTAGGAAAAACTCAGAGTTTCATTTCAGTGTGTGTGTCTGCAGATCTAGGCTCTTCCTGGCTGAATCTACTTTCTGTGGTTTCTTGTGATGAGAACCCAAATGTAGCCAAATCCCAAAACTGATGGGAAGATGCAAAAGACTGTGATTATAAGGGGTTTGTGTGTGTATTTGTATCAGATTTCCAGTCCATGCTCTAATCTATGTACATGTCAATTCGGATAAATATTTTTAAGAGGAAGAACTCACTCCTCCAATCCCCTGGGAAGTCTGAATACATTTCTGGAATTGAGGTTGCTGTGTGCTTCCTGTGATGTTTGATCCAAGGCAGCACTAGAGCTCTGCATCCCAAAGACACATTGTGGAGCCTGACCAATGTGTTTGGATTCTTGCAGCCAGGCCAGACACTTCAGCCCCCAGCACTCCAGCTGCCAGTGCAGGTTCTGCAGCATGGACAGCTCCCTGCTGGCTGTAGAATACTCCTGGGAAAGAGGAATTGCCACCCCTGGATCTGGACATGGTGCTTGAGATGCTGGAGGAGATGTTTTCTCTCTCTACTCAGGTAACTGCATTGGGCAGGGAAGAAAGTGGCTGGACTGAGAACTTGTGAATGTTGTTGCATGGCTGAGAAGGCTTCAAGTTCAGTTGTGAATGGACAGGGAAGGATTTAGTTCATAAAGCGAAATTTTCTGAAGAACAGCAAAGGATAAAGTCATCCCCACTGAGTAAGGATGAAAAGGTGTGAGACTGTGTTGGCCAAGTTTGGGTGCTCCTTTTCCTGGGAAGAACTCCTCATGCAGGAATATTTGTGGTGAGGAAGTGGAAGCTCTGTAGGTTCTAAGAGGCTTTGTTTGATGGGAAAGAAGAGAAGAGTGTTTGGAGAAGTGGCACTGAAGGCCCAGTGTCCCAGGCAGGGAGGGGCATGCCAGAGGTGCCTCTGTTGCAGCAGCAGATGTGGGCTGTGCCTCTTTTGGGTGGGAAGGCCAAGGCAAAGCAAGGGCTGGGCTGCAGCTGCTGCTGCTGTGTGAGCCCTGCCGTGCGTGTGGGCGCTCCCAGAGCCGTGGCTGGGGCTGGGCTGCAGCTGCAGCTTTCTTGTCCTCTCAGTAAGCTGCTGCCTGCAGTCCAGTTTCCATCTGGGAAATCCTCAGCCGGGCAAACTGGCCAGTCTTGCTGTCCATGTTGCAGAGCTCTTTCCCCTTGCTCTTGGGCATCTCCGTGGGAAGAGATGTGTGTTCCCATGCTGTCCCTGCCAAGCTGCAGCCTGGATGAGACTGCTGTGCTCAGGGCTGTGGAGGGAGGAGCACATCCCTATGCCAGGAGCTGCCAGGACTCCTGCTTAGCAGCCATTCCATGTTTTCAGTGTCACCCCCATGCTCAACACTGTCAGCTTTTGGACTGTGTTTGAGAAGTCAAATCTTTTTGACTGTTGAAGGGCTTTGGGTCCCAGAGTTCTTGTTAGGAACAAGAGATTATGAACTGTGAGCCATGGAGTTGTTGGACCAGGTGTTTTGTTTCAGTGGTGAGAAGGGTATCTTCCTTTCTCTTTCTCTTTCAAGGGGAATATAACTGTTGCCCCTGAGTCTTCAGGAGAGGAGCCTGTGGACAGAGCTGCAGCAGAGGGAGCTTTGCCTGGCACCGAGAGCTGCAGGAACAATTCCCAGGAGCCCAAGGAGCTTGGTAAGGACAGAGCCCCCACTGGTTTAGAGAGGGGTGAGATGGCTGCTCTGAGCCTGCCTCTGGCAGTGAGGGAGATGAGAAGGGTTG
Source organism: Melozone crissalis (assembly GCF_028551555.1). NCBI lineage: Eukaryota > Metazoa > Chordata > Aves > Passeriformes > Passerellidae > Melozone > Melozone crissalis. The sequence continues at coordinate 10,549,649 of NW_026535783.1, read as the reverse complement.
AGTTCCTGTCTGCAGGCTTGGTGCTTCCTGGTGCCTTGAGTTCAAATCGTGCACGGGCACAACCTGCCTGAGCCTTGCCCTCCACACTTCTCCAGAGGCTCTGACACTGAGTCCTCTGCTGGGGCAAGAGAGCAGGGAAAAAACCTGACCTTGTGGCAGTTGTGTCACCAAGCCAGGTGTCCCAGTTTTGTGCTGATGTCCGTGGATAAGTTTGCTGCAGGATGTCAGTGCTCTGGAGGCAACACTGAGTGACTCTTGAAGCAAGAGAGGAAAAGCCCAGCAAAAGGTCAGTGTAGAGATCTGAGCTTTTTGTCTCCAAGCATTAAATCAATGTAGTGGCACTGTGCTGATAGGTGTAGTGAGATACATTAAAAACATAAGCAGCAGAAGCTCTGAGGCCAAGGAAATCATTAGTCACAAATCCAGTACCTCAAGGAAAAACTGAAATTACCCCTTTAAATTAGAGAGAACTACAGGAGACAGAGAGCATTTTGGATCTGCATTCTTGAGCAAAACTGGTGCTGCCTGCAGGCCTGGTAGGGAGCCCTTTCCCTCCCAGCTCTGAAAAACACAATTCTGGTTAGAATTTTTAAAAGTTTAATACTAATAGGATTAAAAAAGACAATATTTGCAGCACTGGGGTGCTCCTGGCCAACAGCCAAAGAACACCTGGTGTATAGAGACAGTGTTATCATTATACTGTTACACTGCTGAGATGCAAGCATATTCATGTGTGTTATGCTGTATTCAAACATTCTTGGGAAATTTCTGATGTTTTGGGAACTCATTTGTTTGACGTCACACTCTGGTGCGGGTGGCCAGAGTAGCTTCCCCAGGCAGGTGCTGTCGGTGTGCCTGCAGCCCCAAGAGCGTCTCCACCTTGGGCTGCCTTGACAACTCCCCCAGCCCTCCAGAGGCCTGAGCCCAGATGGTGAAATCAAAGCCTCACCAGAGTGACAAGAGGACTCTTTGCATGGCAAATCCAGCAGGGTTTATTGAGGGAAAATCCAAGGGTGCAGGTGAGGTGAGGGTAAGGCATTCCAGGTTTGTCTTCTCCATGGCTGTCTCCACACTCTGGCTTACTGCACGACATCCTGTGTGTCAGGTCAATGTATTTTATTTCTTCTTGTGTCTCCTTCCTGCTGTTTCCCATCCTCTGATAAGGGTTTAGTATGTACTCCTTAAATTTCACATGGTATTCTCTAATTGTCCTCTGGTGCTCTGGTTGGTGTCAGAGCTATCTTATCACTTGGACAGGCTGGTCAGTGGATGGCCTTACACTGTTTTTAGTTACACACAAGCCTTTTCTTCCCCCTTATGATTTGCTAGGGTCTGTAACACAATACACTCATCACACGATTGTTTCCATAAGTGATACATAGATATTATATTCATTACACTACTATTTCTATAGGCAACACAGTGCACACTTAATATAGATTCTATTACTTTAACAAGCAGCTAAAAAGAGTTCTAACTAATGCTATTTCTAAATACTTATAATCACCAACAACATGCATAAGCTAATACATAAATGCCAAAGCCAATATTACCTGGTCATTTATCACAGAGCTGTTCATCCCAGACCTGGTGGTTGTTTTGGAGGAGCTGTGGCTCACTGCAGAACGCAGGTTGTAGATGGCAGGGAACAGTGCTAGTTCATAACTCAGCTCCCAGCACCTTCAGCTTCAGCCATTTCAGTGAGGACTGAGGTCTCTCTGCCAGCACAGAGAAAGAACCAGGATGGGCTTCTTTGTGGCAGCTGGCACTGTCTGTGTTTCAAGCTCTCATGGGGGCCATTTGCACTGTGAGGGCTTTCAGTGTATTGGGATACTTCAAAACTTCAGAAGTTTTGAACACTTGGAAGGAGTCTGGCTCTTTGAAGAGCAGGCTTCAAATTGTCAAGTGAGATTTTGCCTTTCGGCTCATCTTTTACAGTCTTTGATAGAAGGACAGTTACTTCAAAAGGGACAAATGATGCACAGAGGCCAATATTGACCCAGTGTTCCCTTTGCTTCCCAGATTTCCAGCTGATCTGCCTTGCCAGGAGGGCTGCCCTGTGTGGGACGAAGAATCAGAGGAAGAGCCTTTGACTATCAGGCAGTTGGAATCCCTTCTAGTATACATAGATTTATAGATTTCTATAATTCTACTTCTATATCCATATAGTTACATTTATAGATTTATAGAGGTATGTTTATATGTGCATATACATACATCTATAGATTTAAAAAGATCTATATTGTTATAGATGGGACAGAAGTAGTTACATTTCTAGATTTTGAGATTTATATTTCTATATTTATAGAGTTACATTTAGACATCTACATTTAGATACCTACATTCAGATGCCTACATTTAGATGCTTAGATATAGATTTAGAAATGTGCACAGTTACTTAGTGAGAGGTATGTGGAAGTTTAGATGCGTAGATTGAGCTGTGTAGGCCTAGTCTGCATTTTTACCTCTTTCCCCCCTCGGCTGCCTTTTTCACCTCTTGCTTTTCCACCGGTGCCCCCTGTGTCCCCTGTGTCTGTGCTGGGTCCGAGCTGGCGACCAGGGCAGGCGGAGCAGCACTTCCAGCCCCGACTGTTCCTGGAGTGGTGGGAGCTGCCGCTGCCCCAGGCCCTGTTCCCTGAGGAGCTGCTGAAGGACGGTGAGACAGAGGGGGCTCAGGGGGCTCAGGGGGCAGTGGCGCCGAAGGGACGGTGACACAGAGATGCTGCTGGGGCTGAGGGCTGTGGGGCAGCCCAGGGCCATGGTGGCCCTGAGGTGACAGGGACATGGCACAGGCTGAGGGGTGGCGGGCCTCAGGGTACGGGATGGCTCAGAAGGGACTGAGGGGGGTGAGAGGACTGTGAGGGGCTGAAGAAACTGAAGGGGGCTGGGGCTTCACCCAGAGCATGGCGGGGCTGAGGGGATGGAGGGGGCCAGCAGGGAGCACGGCAGGGACTGCAGCTCTGCCAGACCTTGGAAGCAATTCCAGAGCCTCCACTTTTGCCGCAACTGCAAGGAAGACCTTGAGGACAGCTGGAGACTGACGGGAGGCAGCAGGGAGGAGCTGAAGGCCAGCAGCAAGAGCAGTAAACGGGGACCTGCTGCTGCCAGCCTGCAGAGAGCCCGGCTGAGGCCACAGGCCCGGGGCGGTAGGCTGGGGCTGAGGCTGCCGTGGGCTGTGGCCGTGGGCACCGCCCGGCGGGGCAGGAGCGGGCCCTGCCCGTGCTGGGGCTGCTCAGCGCAGCTGCCCCGGCTGGCACAGGGGCTGTCCTTGGGCAAGGCAGCTGTGCCGGCAGGGCCCGGGAGCTGTGCCGGCTCTGCCGGGCTGCCGGGGCTGCGGGACAGTCCCGCCGCGGCTGCGCTCACCACAGCCTGGCCCGCTCGGCTGCTTTCTCTTTCCCACCCTCTTGGGGAGGCTCTGACATTTCCTCTTCCCTGATGGAAGTGCAGCTGCTGCCAAGGGAAACGTCCCCATACTCACTCAGTGTTCCCTTTCCTTGCCAGATATCCCATCTGCTGTCGCTGTCCAGGAGAGCTGCTCTGCAGGGGAGGAGGGGACCGAGGGAGAGGCTTTGAAGATGGGGTAGCTGGGATCCCTCTGCTTGGAGTTCTGTTTAAAGATACATGGACTTGCACATGGACAGGGATTATTATATGGATTTGTACATATGTAGCCTGCTATTTGTACAGGCATATTTCTGTACATATGGTATTAGCTTTATGAATGTACTGTCTATATATGTACATATAGATACCTGCATACATACAGGTTTGTCAGTCACATATTTGTGTGTATGTGTATCTAGTTCTTTATGTGTATTGTAATATCTGTGTTTAGATTTCCATATTTATACGGTTGTGTAGGTATCTATTTGTATTGATGTAGTTTTTGATATATGTCTTTTTAAACAGTTATATTGGTATTTGTATCGGTATATATGTCAGGTTTTATATTTTTAGATGTATATTGATCTATTTCTATATATATTATTTTTACATATATATCCAGTTGTATAGCTGTATATCTGTACTGTTGCTGCTGTACAGATATTTAGATTGGTAGTGCTGTTTGTCTATTTATAGATAGATTTGTTTTTTGTATCTGTTTCCTGAATGTAATAGGTAACATTTAATCTATATTCATATCTATATATTGTGGTAGTTGTATATGTATTCAGTTCAATTTAAATATGTATGGAGTTGTTTAGTGGTGTAATTCTATTTGTTGAGTACTTGGTATTAGAGAGAGATACTGATATTTTTTGTATTTGTATATAGGCTGTATGCTTGTCATAATATGCAAGAAATTAAGTTGTTAATTTTACCTTGATCTCTGTGTATAGTGAGTGTTTGTAGAAGTTTGCAATAAATTAATTTTTGCTAACAGAAGTTTTTATTGTATGTTTTTTAAATAGTGTGGTGTAACAATTAAATAAATTACTTTTTTTAACTTTAACTGAGATCTATCCTATGTTGTCAGTGCTGGTGTAGCAATTTGTAAGAAATGCCATTTGTCAACTGAGATGGTTGTGTCAGGATCCATCCTAGTGAACAGATGACGTGATGGTTCGTAGGAGTGACCTCAGCATGCAAAAACCGACATGGTACAAGGGAGTTTGCAGTGATAATCAAATTAAATGCAGTTTTATTGAAATAACCACAGCAAAAATGCGATAGAGGGATTAAGGGAAAGAAAAAGATACAGAGAGAGAGGGAAGAGAGAGAGAGAGGGGATATAGCTACTAACGTAGAGACGAAGTCCTTTGGCCCAGTCCAGTCGAGGGTCTGCCTGTTACGTTGGGGAGATCTCAAAGGCACAGTTCATTTGCACCCCAATTATACTCTTTTTTGTTGGGGGAAGGGAGAATGAATTTCCCAACCGAAACAAAGGTCTTCAGAGGGGAAGAATAGAAAGGGGGCTACACAGAGTCCAAACTAGGCAGCAGGCAAGAACCATTGTTTTCTCGGTCCAGTGGCCACAACCTGCAGGCAAACATCTCGCTTTGGCTAGCTTGCCTCCCCCCACACATCTCCCCCAGGCTGGGGGTCTCAGTCCCAGTCCTTGGAAGGAGGAGAGGGGCCTTTTCACATAGGGGTTTCATGTCTCAGTCCTAGATGAAGAGGCTTCTTACATCTCAGTCTGTCTGTCATGGTGCGTGACGTGACAGGTGAGGGTCTTCTGCGGGAGACCACCTGAAACTCAGGAGAAGTCAAGCCAGGCTGAGAGGTGGGACAGTTTCCAAAGCCATTGTTGCAAACGAGGCACTGTGCCCCTTCTTCTTCTCAGTATAGCATACAGCAAACACATCTGTGAAAACAATAACCCTGAGCTTTCAGGTCTCAGGACCTTTGGCATGTGACTTTCTCCTTCAGAGCCAGAGATTCTGGACAGGGTGGTCTTTTCTTCAGTGGTCCCCCCAATGACAATCGTGAGGCAGATGAGGGAAAATTCAGACAGACTCTCACAGGGTGTCTTGTAATTTGTGCTACCCAAAGCCATGGGCAGATGTAAATACTGGAAGATTTTGGCCATGAAAATCTCCAGCCATGCCCAGCACATGCCCCACCTGCACTCAGGCTGGGCAAGGGAAGCGCAGATTTGTGCTGGCAGCAGAGCCACACATTGGCTCAGAACTTGCTGCAAAGCCCTGCTGGCTTAGAAAAAGATCAAGTATGTATTTTATATATTCTATTTATTACAGTATATATATTAAAATATATATTATGTAGTATATTGTGGGAATCCCTAAAATCAGAGGGTTTTGGGAAAGCTGCTCCTCAGTGAGAAGTATTTCTAGACTAGAGAAACATAAAAACAAGAAGAAGAGCATGGACAGTGCCATTGCCGGGGGCCCAGGCTGTTAAAAGGAGGAATGGATCGTCCCCTTCGCTGTCTGTAGCTGATATCCCTGTAAGTAATAAGTAGCAACTCTGGGGGCTCCTGGGCAACAAGATGGGAAACCATCTCTCTAAACCAGAATGGGATGTCTTTTACCAGCTTGAGACAATTTTAGGATAAAGGACATTCAGACATCTCCAAACATGAACTAAAAGACTTACTAATTTGGGTAAAAGTGAACACTCAAAATACAGACTTGAAGTCTGCTTTTACCTTTGATTTCTGGGACTAGATCAAGCGGAAAATTTACAATCTAGTCTCTCTCAAAAAGGAAGAGACTTTGGTCAAACTTATGCCTGTCTCCATAGCTTTAATGGAGAGCTTTAAACAGAATGATTGTAACAGAGACTTTCTCCAACAACAAAACAGAGCACCTGGTTTTGAGACTTTAATTCCGAGTGGTGCTGGGCCTTTGTCCTCCTCAGGGGAGATCTCGGGTTTTGTTCGGGGTTCCTTCCCTTCTCGTGGCATGTCTGGGGTTTCTCCAGGTGGTGTGGACAGCACCCTGAAGGCCGGGAAGGGAGAATCAAATCAGTTTCCAGCTTCGGTCGTGTCCTCTGTTTTTTCCGGGATTCCCTGAGTCGCTGATGCTGCGACCAGGCATTCTCCCACTCCATGGCAAAATCATCCACCCCCAGAATTTCCAGGAAAGCATTCAGAACTTTTGTTGCATTCTCAGAATTTGGGGGGTCAGGGGACATGTTCTGGGGAGGCTGGGAATTGAACAGGTCCCAGAGATGAGAATTTGGGGAAGTCTAGCAAAGCAAGAGCTGCTGTTCCTGTGCCCTGCACCTCTTCTGAACAAGATGAGGCTGGATCTTGTTCAGAAGTTGTGCAGGTGGGGTCAGCCAAGGGGGGCTCTGGACCCGCTCTGCCTGGCCGAGGGGCTGCAGGGTCACCCCTGTCACTGTTTGCCCTTCCCAGGAAGTCACCCCTCGGATCGGGCTCAGGCTGGCAGTTTGCTTTGCAGCTCTGAGGACTCTTTTCATGTAGATTCCTCTGCCAAAACTCTTCTGGGATTTTCACCACTTTGGGCTCCCCAGCCTCAGATTACAGCAGGTGGGGGGGCTTTGGATTTGGCTCTGCCTGCAGGGGAGTGGGCAGGGGAGAAGACAGAGGTGGCGGGCGGCAGGCAGGGCTTGAGCAGGGCAGGGATGGCTCTGCCCAGAGAGGTGGATGGGGTGGAGATGGGAGAGCTCAGGACAGTTGCTGTGGAGACAAGTTTGTTTCGAAGCCTTGAAGCCTGTCTCGTTCTCTGGGGCGGGGGGGGGGGGGGGGGGGGGGGGGAAGCATGCTGAGATCGCAGCTTGGACCTGAGAGTTTTCCAGCTGTATCCCTTTGGGTGGGCACACCATGTGGTACCTGTCACAGGCCATTGGAAAGTGTCACAAATACAAATTCAGGATCTGCAGCTGGAGAGCAGCCTGATTTGTATGAATCTAAAAGGATCCAATTTAGTAAATCCAGATGTCAGTTAGCAGGCTCTGGCTTTCTTCCTCTCACCAAGAACTTGGAGCTCTCCTCCCCAGCCCTTCCTGGCAGGGCTCCTGGGAAAATTTGTTGCTGCGGCAACACTACTGCCAAGAACTTGGAGCTTCTTGGTGCAGTTCTTGGAACAGCTGATTACTGTGACAACACTACCTGTTCTTCTGGATCAGATACAGGAGTGATGAAAGGGAAAAACAAAACACAGTCTAAATCAGTGGTAAACCCTCCATTGCAACTACTTAATTGGTCTAATATTATTCAAAATTCAGAAAAAATTCAAATAAACAACTCGTTGCCTTACCTGTAAGATATGGTCGTAATTGTGGATGTAAATCCACAATACGAAACTCTTTCTCACCATGATATCAAAGAATTTATAGGAAGAATGTAAAAAAATATTGTAACTTTATGTGATCAGCCTCCAACTGTAACACAGATGCTGACAGCTTGCAGTAAGCTCACCTCTCCAAAACATCTTGCTAATGTGCAAGTCAATGCTTTTGAAAAGCAGATTGCAGAATCTCAAGAAAAGGTACGAAAAACACTGGGAGATTGTTGTGCTGTGTTATGTTGCATTGTTCTGTTTCCCCCTGTTTTGTAAAGGTTCTGCCCCAACTGCTCCTTTCCTCCCAGTTATTGTCAGTTACCTCAACTCCACCCTGGTTGTCTTAGTAACCAAATGTATCCTTCCTCAACCCCTCCCCGGTGCCCTGCCAGTCACTCTCCACTCCCTCCTTTATTACTAGAAGCTTCCAGCTGGAGAGCTGAATGATTAGCTCAGGGACCAGGGCCCCTCCTTCAAATTGTTCCTTTTGGTGTTTCCTCATGTCAGTCCCCTGGATCCCACTCCCCACAGTGTCCTCATTGGTCTAGAGACTGAGTCCACCCTTGTACCCCTCACCCTTTAAAAAACTGCTATAATCTCAGCCTTCTTGTTTTCTTCTGCTGGTTTCCTTGGGTTTCACTAAAGCTCGGATTCACCGCAGTTGGAGTCCGCCCTCTTATTCTGCTGGTTGCAGCTCTTAGTCAGCCTTGTCCTGCACCTGGCAACGTGGCCAGCTATAACGCTGGGCGATTGCCTGAGGCGCTGATCCAAAGCCTTGCTATAGGGTTAAGTGCCCCCCGTGCTGCTAGCGGTTGCAGGCCATCTAGCCAGGACATCCGTCTAGCCTGTCCGCTGCAGGAGATTATTTGGGAAAGGCTTTGGGAGAAAATTTGGGACAAAAAATGGAAAAGCCTGAAAAGGCCCTTGAAGCACAAACAAAAATTTTTGCAAAATCTGTTGGTATTGTACACTTGGACTCTGATAAAATGTCTGGTTGCTTTGCTTGTGGTAAACAGGACACATGAAAAGGGATTACCCTACAACAATAATCCAACCTAAACAGCCTTCTAATTGCCCTTGATGTGGGAAAGGGAAGCATCTTACTAAGCACTGTCGTTCTCAATTTGACATCCATGGCAAAGCTTTGTCGTTTAACTCGAAAAAGAGCGCTTTGACACAAGTAGTGGTCCCTCCTTACAGTCAAGTACCGAGTCAAATGGCATTGGTACCTCAGTCATTTATCCTTCAGTCAACCATCCCTCAAATGGTCCCAGCTCAATACCCTCAGGTACAAAGTTTGAATTGGCCTCCACAAAGTTGATTCATCTTTTAAATTATTTTTGTTATGAAAGCATTCCTACTGGAATTGTCAATCTTTTTCAACACAGACAAGATTTTTTGATTCTAGGCAAAGCCAGCAACAAAATTTTTGCACTTTCAATCCTTCCTTCTGTTGTTCCAATAAATTGTAATGAAGAGCCAGTAATTTTAGCTCTTGCACTTGATGTTCCTATGGTAATTGCACCAAAACCACCTATAGCTGTTGCATTTCTGTTACCCATGAATATAGTCATGCAAAACAACTTTCCAAAGAATTCAATTGTGTCTGTACCATTTAGTACCTCAGGTACAGAGGTCTTTTGGGTGCAATGTTTGGACCATAATCAAGCAAAATTGACTTGCTGCCTGACTCATTTTGGTAAAACAATTTATATTACAGGCATGCCAGATACTGGTGCAGATGTCACTGTAATTTCTCACATGTTTTGGCCCAGCTATTGGGATTTGTTAGCCCCTGCAGGTTCCCTCGCTGGGACTGGAGGTGCTACTCTATGTTTGCAAAGAGTATCCATGATTAAAGTTACAGGTCCTGAAGGAAAGACGGCAGCAGTGTATCCTTTTGTTCTTCAGAAGCTTCTCATGGGGGAGAGACGTCCTGTCCCATTCGGGAGCAAAACTGGAGGTGGGAAGTGGGCCTGTGATAGAAACCACGTCGAAACCTGCCACTTGAAAGCTGACCTGGAAAACTGAACATCCTATATGGATTGATCCATGGCCTTTAACAGAGAAAAAATGTAATAGCCTTAAAAGATTGCTGAAACAGCAATTACAGCAAGGTCATATCACACCCACAAATAGTCCCTGGAATTCACCAGTATTCATCATCCACAAGAAGACATTGGACTCCTGGAGGTTGCTTTATGACTTGAGGAAGATCAATGAAGTGATTGAAGACATAGGACCACTTCAACCTGGACTTCCTTCTTTATCAATGATCCCAAACACTGGCTTCTCGTTTTCATTGATTTAAAGGATTGTTTTTTCCGCATCCCACTTCATCCTGATGATGGTCCAAGATTTGCCTTTTCAGTTCCAGTCATCAATCAAAAAGAACCCATGCAGAGATACCACTGAAAACCATTGCTAAAATGAATGAAGAATTCACCTACAATTTGCCAGTATTTTGTTGCACAAGCTTTGTCTCCAGTTCGACAGAAGTATCCAAGATCCATGATTTCACTCCATGGATAATTTGCTCATCGCAGCTCCAATGCAGCAAGAGATGGAGCAAGCTTGTCCTAGTGTTGTTACTGAAATCCAAAATGCTGGACTTAAAATTTCTAGAACAAAAATCCGAGAAGTTCCACCCTGGAAGGATCTGGGATGGAAGATGACTGAAAAAACAATAACACCGCAGAAGATACAGCTCTGGACCAGTGTCACCAACCTGCAAGATTTACAACAGCTTTTGGGAGAAATCAATTGGGTCATACCTGTTTTGAGAATCCCAATGATGAACTGGGTCCACTTCTCAATTTACTGAGAGGAAGCTGCAACATCAACTCTCCTAGAATTCCAACACTTGAAGCTCATGCAGCCTGTGACAAGGTCATGGAAGCTCTCCAAAGACAACAAACTCATCACTGTATTCCAGAAAAGCCTTCCTTTTTTGCAATTTTAGGAGAAAAAATGCAACTTTGTGGTTTCATTTTTCAGTGAGACCCTTCTGAGACAGATACTTTGTTGATAATAGAATGGATTTTTCTTTTCTACAGGTTTCCAAAGACTGTTTTTACAGTTCTAGGGATGATAGTACAAATTGTAATTAAAGTCAGAACCAGATTGTTAAGTTTAGCAGGTCAAGAATTTGCAGTTATCTATTTACCACTGAAAAAAGATTACCTTAATTGGGAAATGCGAGGTTCAGATGATTTGCAGTATGCATTGTTGGACTTCCCAGGTGTTTCTTCTGTTCATTACCCAGCTCCCAAATTATTGTAAGAAAAATTGAGTTTTAGAGAGAAACCTAAGCTAAGTAAAGAATCTTTAAACACAATAACTCTCTTCACTGATGGCTCTGGCAAAAGTCACAAATCAGTTGTAACTTGGTTGAACCAAACAACTAATGCTTGAGAGTCAGACATCCAAACAGTAGAAGGATCTCCTCAGATTGTTTATCTTGCTGCTGTAGTTTGGGCTTTCCAGCTCTTCCCACAACCTTTTAATTTAATCACAGATTCTGCTTATGTTGCTAATGTAGTTAAAAGATTAGAAGGGTCAATTTTAAAGGATGTTAGTAATGACACTTTATACCGTTGGCTTTCATGTCTTTATACAACTTTGCAATATAGAACTAATCCATATTTTGTTTCTCACATCAAGGCTCATTCTTTGCTTCCTGGATTTTTAGTGGAAGGAAACACAAGAGCAGACAAACTGACAGTGGTTATTTCAAACACTTTGCCAAACATTTTAGAATAAACAAAACTGAGTCCTGTCTTTTTTCACCAAAACGCGCAAGCATTTGTGGAAATGTTTCAAATTTCCAAAAGTCAAGTTAAGGCTATCATCAGTACTTGCCTTGACTGTCAGCTTGTGCAGCCTCCTATTTCTTCAGAAGCAATCAACCCATGAGGTTTGCAAAGCCTGAAGTTATGGCAAATGGATATCACTAAATAGACTTCCTTTGGTAAATATAACAATATTCATGTTTCAGTGGACAAGTTCTCTGGTGCAGTTTTTGCTTCTCTTCACACAGGTGAAGCAGAAGCAGGTAATCATGCCTGTCAGCATTTTTGCAAGCTTTTGCTTTATTGGGTGTGCCCCAAGAAGTAAAAACTGACAATGGTCCCACATATATATCTCAAAAATTGGCCACATTTCTAAAAGAATGGGATGTTCGTCACATCTTTGGTATTCCTCAGTCTCCCACCAGTCAAGCAATTATTGAGAGGGCACATCAGATGTTAAAACGTATTCTAGATCAACAGAGGCAGGGAGTGGAGATCACACCACAGATAAGGTTTGTATGTTTTTAATTTTTTAAACAGCTCAGTTGCAGAACCCAATCCACTGATTTTTAGGCATTTTTCAAATACCACACAGGCGAAACTGTAAGAAAATCCCCCTGTTTTAACTAGAAACCCTGGGAAAGAACCAATTGAAGGTCCTTTCCAATTAATCCCTTGGGGCAAACGGGTATGCTTCTGTCTCTATAGGTGCAGGAATTAGGTGGGTCCCAGCAGGAAAACGTCAAACCATATCCCAGCCAAGAATGTGCTGACGAGTCCAAAACCAAAGAAGCAAGTACACAGACGTGAGCCGAACAGAGGGATCACAGGTCATGCCTGATGCTTCTTGTTCATCAGTGGAACCTGAAAACTCTTGATTTTATGTTATTTATAAGTGTGTCAATTGTTGGTTTCAGAGCTGGGTTTTGGGAAAAACGAGGGGTTTGTTTTGTTATGTTAAAGATCCTGTCTTTTGGACTTTCGAAGATGAAATCTTATTTTAAGGTCAAAAAGCAAAGTTATTAAATTGATACATATGTGAGGATTTTTGCCAAAAGATTAACTCATGAAAAGAATGGAGCAAAATCAAATTATATGCTGGTGTTGCTGGGTTTTAATTGCTTCTTGTAGTGCAGATTTGCCTGTGGAACAACTGAAAACAAATGTATGGGTGACCTTAGCCAAGGCCGCAGGCCCAGATACCATATGTTTGTCAAATTAGGAACCAGAAAAGCCTTTCTCAACCTGTCTGGTCAATGTACCAGTAAAGAATTTGCCTTTGATCTAAAAACAATCTAATGGTGAGCAAGGTGAAATTGAAAATGGGAGCAATCCTGTATTGAATTGGAACATTTGGGCCAAAGAACTTCCCAAAGCAGTATCTGAACCCCAAGAATTAGAAATCCTTGCTCCTTTAACAATGGATTTTTGCTTTACATTTACAGTAGTGGTTGGTGAGAAGGTGAACCTCCAAAGTACAATGTTACTCCCCATTATTTTGTATACAGAAATTTAGGTTTTTCATGTAATTATTCAAATAGTAGGGATGTGTTTTCTGAGGCTGACCAATATCCATGACAATTGCCAAAAGGATGTTGGTTCATTTGTGGAGATAGGACTTGGCAGGGCATCCCATCACACCTTTAAGGCGGCTCATGTAGCAATGGAATGCTCACTGTGGTAGCACCTACTGCTAAAGCAGTCATTAAGAAGAAACACAGGGGAACAAGATCTCCTCATCATTATGATGAGAACTGTAAGAGTGATTTCACGCCTTGGAAGGCTGCTAAAAGGGTTTCAGCAGGTTCGTTTTTACCCCAACTGGCTTCAGCAATGGCATTGAAACAATTAGATCGGGTTGGATGTTGACTGAGTAAACAAACTAATGCCACATCAACTGCAATCAGTGATATGTTGACCAATGTTAATAGTGTTAGACATGCTACCCTTCCAAATAGAGCAGCAATTGATTTTCTTTTACTGGCACAAGGACATGGTTGTGAGGAATTTGAGAGATTGTGTTGTATGAACTTGTCAGATCATTCTGAATCCACCCACAAAAGCATACAAAAACTGAAAGATTTGACAGCTCAAATTAAAGAAGAGGGTGGCTCCTAGTTAGATGACTTGTTCCAAGAATGGAGCTTTGCACCTTGGCTAAGGAAACTTGCAAGATAAGTCTCCATGTATTGGGTGTTTTGGTATTAGTATATTGGTATTAGTATTTGGTATTTGGTTATATTAGTAGTAATACTGTTAGCTGTCAAAAACACATAATCACGGGGACTATATGTGGTGCTTTTTACTAAGAGCCCTGGGAATCGGGGTATATTCAACCCAAATCTGATTCCGACCATACATCCGAAATGATCATGTTTTATACTCCATCTTTACATAACTTTCACGTTAATTATTAAACTTATATTGTTCTATTGTATACATAAATTTAGCCCCTCTCTGAATTTCCAGCATAGTTTCTCATTATTCTTCTTATGGTTATATAATAATTACATTTAATTACTAAACAATCATCACATCTAACAATTATATAATTTATCATACTGCTTACGCAGGTGCAGTTGATCTGGGAAAGCACAAAGCCTAACATTTTAGATTCTACCTTTAACTTTTTCCAGGGCTCCACTATCATTCTCCCCCCTTTGAAAGCATTTTCACTTCACTATAGGTGTAAATGTTTTCACTTGATACGGTCCTTTATTCCTCAGTTTGTACTTGGTTCTTCAAATCCAGAGTTGATGTAAACGTTGTCGTGGATGCTGTTATGAACTGGAGAACCAGAAGATGGTGGGCGTGGATCTCGTGTTAATGCCTTTATTATTCTCTGGTTCCAGAACATTTTCTTCTGTATGTCTCCCTTTAAGATGCTGTAAACTAACCAAATTGCTAAGAATACAATTACTAAGATTATCACACTCTCAATGATAGATTTAATCCATTAACTCACATTCCACCCTAATCCTTTAAAGATTTTTCCTAACCAGCTTGTAGCCAAATCCTTTTGCTCTTCTTGTGCTTCATGCTCTATTTGTTTCAACTGATTGATGTCATATTCTACATCTGCAGTTACATTTGGGATATGAACGCAGCAATGATCAACTTGTCCCTTTAAGAATCCACATACTCCATGCACTTTCAGGAGTTACATATCTAGGGCAAATCGATTTTGTAACGTCATTTTTGTGGTGGCTTGTAGTTGTATATTTAATTCTTTAAATCCTTCCCGGGTGACTCTTGCCAGTCTACCTACCTGACCTGTAAGTTTGTATAGCATCTCTCTACTCTGATAGTTTGCTATAGGACCAAGCAATGGCTCTAGGGCCCATCCGAATTTCACTCCACTAGAGGGTTCTTGCCAAGTGTCATCTGGGTTTTCATTGTCTAGAACTTCTCGTCTTGATCTTATCTGCAGAAGTTCATGTTTTCCATTAAATGGGGGCTTTTTCCAAATTGGACATAAGGTTGGGAGGCCTCAAGTAATCTCCTTTACTTTCCCGTCTACAGGCAGATGTGTTGTTCAGGTACCATCACTTGCTGCCCATACAAATTGTCCTGGACTTTGGATTGTAATCCTGGTATACCCTATAATTACTCTACAATTCACTCTGCCTTGTTTATGTTTGATCCCTCTGCAAGCACAACCAATTTGTAGGGCTATTGCCAGGGGTGGCATCTGTTTCATCTCTTCATCATCTGAAGTTCAGTCGTAAGTTTTATTACATGCCCACCAACTTACTTTGCCCTCGTTCTGCTACTAGTGTCAGTGTTTGTTATTGCTGGATCTGTTTCATTCTCGGGGCCTTCCCACTTAATACACCAAGGAGTGTTTGCCATATATTGGAATCTTTGAAGAATACTCACAGATCACGCACTGTCCCAAGGTTCTGTCTGATCTTTCCTATCCTTGGCCTCCCATTTCCATACCAGAGTGGTTTCTGTAACTTGCCTCGATTCGGGTACCTGTTTACAAGTAATTGTTTTGTTCCTTTGTATTTCAGGTAGTTTTGATGTTACGATTCCCCAGTTTACTGGGTCTCCTGCTGCCTTTGGTATTGGCAGACAGGCAGTTATTCGACTGGTGTTTTGCATTTTGGCAAAATCTTTGACTAATCCAATCATTACATTCTCAGCCCGAACTGGATTAGAAACCTTTATCACCTGAGTTTCCGTTTGTACCTCTCTCTTCATTCTAGAATGAAGAGTGGTTAGTTGATCATTTTGCATTCCACATCCCAAAGACATTAATAACCATAACGTTAGCACAATTACTGATAGCATTCTGAAAGCAATTAAAGACATCTTATCTGCAGCCTTTGTTCATTCCAGAGCTTTTACAGTCTGTGATCCAGGATGGACTTTCTTCACTCGGGTATAGTGGATCCAGGGTTCCATGCCAGCTACTTTGACTGCTGTAAAGGTGGTCAGTAGTGCCTGATGGGGTCCACTCCCCTTTTCTTTCAGCGGTTCCTCGTTCCAGTTCTTGATGTACACCTCGTCTCCTGGATGTATGTTATGGACTGGGTTCTCGAGAGTCAGTGGTCTATTCCACACAAGGATACTCCGGAGCCGAGCTAAAGTTTTCCCAAG
Organism: Melozone crissalis; assembly: GCF_028551555.1. Classification (NCBI taxonomy): domain Eukaryota; kingdom Metazoa; phylum Chordata; class Aves; order Passeriformes; family Passerellidae; genus Melozone; species Melozone crissalis. The sequence goes on along the minus strand of NW_026535783.1, from coordinate 10,533,544 downwards.
AGACAGAACATAATTGTACACTTCCTGCTTTCCTGTGACATGTACATTAGGGTTAGGCTCAGGAGATTGATATGGTTTCCCATACAATATCTCATAAGGACTGACTGACACCCCACTCCTAGGCTTTATCCGAATCCTCAACAGTGCTATTGGCAAAGCCTGGGACCACTGCAATTTGGCTTCTTGGCATATTTTACTGATTTGCCTTTTTAGTGTCTGATTCATCCTCTCTACCTGTCCACTTGACTGGGGTCTTCATGGTGTGTGGAGGTCTCAATTTATCCCCAGCCATCTACTTACCTCTCTTACTACTGTAGCTATGAAATGGGGTCCCCTATCTGATGATACCCCTAGGGGTACCCCGAATCTGGGAATAATCTCCTGTAGTAACCACTTAACTGTTTCCTTTGCTTGGTTCGTGTGACAGGGAAGGGCTTCTGGCCACCCAGAGAATGTGTCAAGCCCCACTAGCAGGTATTTGTATCCTTGAGTTCTTGGTAGTTCTACAAAATCTACCTGCCAATAGTCTCCTGGCTCTATTACTATCCGAATTCTTCCTAGCTGTGCCTGTCGCCTGGCCACTGGGTTGTTTTTCAAGCAGATATCACATTTTGACATTACTGATTTTGCCATTGTTAACATCCGTACTGAAATTAAACTCTGCTTTAGTAATTTTACCAATGCCTCTGCTCCCCAGTGACATTCGTTATGTTTAATTTGTAGAACTTCTCTCATTATCAAGGGGGGTACACTATTTCTCCTTGTGCAGTCACATACCAGCCCTCTGAATTCCTTTGTGCATTTAGCAAACGTGCCAGTCTCTCATCTTCTACTGAATATTTTGGTTTTGGAGGCAAATTGAATTGGGGTACATTAAGCTTCAAAGGTATCAATGCCATTGTTGTTTGTACCTCTTGAGCAACCTGTCGGGCTGCCCAGTCTGCCTTTCGATTTCCCTCACAGATTTTGGAGTTTCCTGATTGGTGTGCTTTGCAGTGTATGATTGCCACTTGTTCAGGTTTTTGTACTGCCTTTATCAATTGCAGGACTGCATCCTGATGTTTAATGTGTGTACCCCGAGAAGATAACAGTCCTCTTTCTTTCCACAGTGCTCTGTGTACATGCCCCACTCCAAAAGCATATTTTGAGTCAGTCCAGATATTTACCTTTTTCCCTTCACTTAATTCTACTGCCCTGGTTAAAGCAACCAGTTCTGCCTTCTGGGCAGATGTATTTGGTGGTAATGCCTTTGCCTCCACTACTGTATTGACTGTTGTTACTGCATATCCAGTGTATCTGGTTCCGTTTTCCACGAAGCTGCTCCCATCTGTAAACAGCTCCCACTCTGGCTGCTCTATTGGGACGTCTTTCAGGTCTTCCCTTGCTGAATAGGTGTACTCTATTACTTCTACACGGTCATGTTCTAATGGGCCTTCTTCAGTTGTGGTACCTAGGAACAAAGCTGGATTCAAAAGGTTAGTTGTTTTTAATGGGACATCGTCCTGCTCAGTCAGGACTACCTGGAATTTCATCATCCTGCTGGGAGATAGCCAATGGCCCCCCTTTTGTTCTAAGACAGTGGTTACCATGTGTGGTACATAGACATCTATGTGCCTTCCCACAGTAAGTTTCCTGGCTTCAGGATCACAGCAGCTGCGACTGCCCGCAGACATGGGGGCCACCCGGCACTTATGTTGTCGAGTTGTTTGGAAAAGTAGGCCACTGGCCTTTTCCAGCTTCCCAGATGTTGGATCAGGACTCCTAGTGCTAGGCGCAGCCTTTCATGTACAAACAGCTGAAAATCTTTAGACAGATCAGGTAACCCTAGTGCTGGAGCAGTTGTCAGTGCTTCCTTTAATATTAGGAAGGCTTCTTTCTGTGGTTTGCCCCAGGTGAATGGCTGCATCTTCTGAGCTTCATACAGGGGTTTCGCAATCAGTCCATAGCCCATGATCCACAAGCGACACCATCCTGCCATCCCGAGGAAGACTCGCAGCTCATGTAAATTCTGCAGCTCTGGAATAGCACAAATAGCTTGGATACGGTTAGTACCTAGTTTTCGTTGCCCTTGAGAAATTTCACATCCCAGGTAAATCACAGTCTGTTGTGTGATTTGTGCCTTTCCTCTGGATACTTTATAGCCTCCCATTCCCAGTGAATTTAAAATCTCAATGGTTACCTTTATACAGGTTGCTCTTTCTTCTGTAGCTATTAGTATATCATCAACGTACTGCAACAATAAGTATTGGTCTCTTGGTACTTGCCCATTTTCAGTCCAAATCTCCAGTTCCTTTGCCCGTCAGTTTCCGAATAGGGTGGGACTGTTCTTGTATCATTGTGGTAATTGTGTCCAGGTGAGCTGGGTCTTTCTTCTGTTCCCTGGGTTTTCCCACTCAAAGGCAAACAGTTTCCTACTTTCTTTGTCAAGGGGGATGCAGAAAAAGGCATCTTTTAAATCAATTACGGTAAACCATTTATATATCTCCTTTACGAATGTTAGCAATGTATAAGTATTTGTTACCACTGGATAAATGTCCTTTGTTATTTTATTTATTGCTCTCAAATCCTGCACTAATCTATATTCACCATTTGGCTTCTTTACTGAAAATACTGGTGTATTAAATTCTGATTCACATTCTTCTAAAATTCGGTATTTCAAGAATTTCTCAATAATCTTTACTATTCCTTGCCGTGCTTCTGGTTTTATGGGATATTGTTTGACTTGTACAGCCCTCGCCCCTTCTTTTAAATCTACATGCACTGGTTGTGCCAATTTAGATTTCCCTGGTATATCCGTCTCCCATACAGAGGGAATCACTGCATCTTCTACCTCCCTAGGAATAGAGGGGACAGGTTTTTCTTTGATCATTAATATCTGTCCCGTTTTTGATTCAGGTATTTTCATTATAAGCTCTCCATTTTCAAAGGTTATTACCGCATCAAGTTTTGCTAGCAAATCTCTCCCCAAAAGCAGAATTGGACACTCAGGTATGTATAAAAATTTGTGTGTTATAACCTTGTTTCCAAAACACAAATCTAGGGGTTGCAGGAAAGGCCGTTTTTCCTCTTTCCCTGTAGCGTTGACTATTGTCGTTTCCTTGTCTCCAATTTGTCCTTGCAAATCATTCAATACAGAAAAAGTAGCTCCCACATCTATTAGAAATCTGACCTCTTTATGCCCTAACTGTATATTTATAACAGGTTCCTTAACTTGTTCTACCAGTTCTATGTCTAGTCAGCTGGTATACTCCCCCAGGACCATCTTCTTGGTAGCCTGCTGGAACCAATTGCCCTGGTCAAACTGGTTATTCAAGCTTGGACAATTTCGCTTCCAATGTCCCTCCCGCTTACAATACGCACATTGATTCAGGCTTAACCCCTGGGTAACTGGTCTCCTACCCTGACCATTCCTGTTGCGCCCCCTGAAATTTGGGTTCCCTTTCCCCTGTATTACTGCCAAAAGATTCTGCTGCTGCCTTTTACTAGCTTCTTTTTCCCGATTGTTATATACCTTCCAAGCAACCTCAAGTAACTTATCCAAATTCCTTAATTCCTCCCCTTCTAATTTTTGCAATTTTCTACGAATGTCATCCTGTGATTGGCCCAAGAATATGAGAGCGAGCTGAACCTTTGCTTGCTCTATATCCATTTGGAGGTCTGTATATTTCCTTGCTACCTCCTTAAGCCTCTCCAAAAACGCAGTGGGAGATTCCTTCTTTTGCTGTTGAACCTCATATAGTTTGGACCAATTTAGAGTTTTGGGCACAGCATTCTGAACTCCTATTTGGATCCACTCTTGATATTTCTGTAATTTCCTCATATCGCACAATAAATTAGGGTCCCAATTTGGATCCTCAATTGGGAAATTCACATCTAAATTCCCTGTTACCAGCCCATTTCTAATATCTTCTCTTGCCCTCTCCTTGGCTACCTTAAGTACCATTTCTTTTTCACTACAATCCATCAGAGTATCTAGTATTACTTCTATGCCATCCCAGTATGATTTTGAGTTTTCATAACCATTTCATAACTACGCATGCCACTTTTTCAGGATTTTCTCTATAAGTTCCAGCTGACTGTTTCCAAATAACTAAGTCTGCCAGGGAAAAAGGCACTTTTACAAATACTGGCCCTTCCACTCTGACACCTTGTCGCAAGGGGGCAATCACAGTCTGTTTTTGTTTGCTTATGCCTTTTCTATGCACAACTGGGGCAAGCTTTGCCCGACCCCGGGTTCTATGGGCTATTGGGGTCACTGATTCATTACCATTGCTATCTTTTTCATTTGCATACCTCTTTCTCCTTTCTATCACAGTTAGGTTTTGCTCATCTTCTGAGGAAGAGGGAGCGGGTCATAATGGGAGAGGAGGATAAAGAGGGAAAGGTGTACTAGACGAGACAGGTTCAGGACTAGGTGGGTGAGGAGCAGGTAGTGGGATAGGGACAGGTGAAACAGATGGGATAGGGTTAGGTTCTCTTATTCCTATTGCAGCTACTTGTAAATCAATATCTGTATAATTTTCCCTACTCAAGCTTTCTTTTAACGCCAAGTGTTCTAAACAATGTCCCTCACAAACGCCACACTTTGCAGATGTTTTAACCACTAATAATCCACATTCATCCTGCCATTCTGGCTTTCCCCGTAAATAGAAAAATAGATCAACATATGGTACTTCATCCCATTTTCCTTCTTGTTTACAAAATTACATTAACTGCGAAATAGTGTTATATTGCAGAGTACCATATTTTGGCCATTTTTCACCACTCTCCAAGGCATATTCTGGCCACCATGAATTACAATAATCAATCAACTTAGTTTTACATAATTCTTCCCCAAAGTTACCTTGTTTCCAATGTGCTAATAAGCATCCCAAAGGAGAATTTTGCGGGATAGGGGTGTTACTGCCCAAAATCCCTTTAAGTTTCTCCATTTCAAATACACCACAAATGCCGACACCGCAACGCTTTTGCGATTGTCTTACGGAACGGTGCCTAGGTTTGTCCCAAAAGGAATTCCTTTAGCCCAACCAAGCGTAGATTTCGCTGCATCTTATTTGGCAGGCATCCAAAACCAAACCAAAGTAAAAAAGCACCTTACGTTTCTCCCGGGGACGTTTGTGAGTGGCGGAAGCGGTCATGGCCAATGGGCTCCCCGAGAATCCCTCGGTGCCGGCTGGAGCGTGATCTCGCTCAGGAGCGAGTCGCGAACTCGCTCAGCAGCACTCACAAGGGGTCCCTTCTGGGTTCGCCAAAATGTTAGCGTTCAAAAACACATAATCACGGGGACTATATGCGGTGCTTTTCATCAAGAGCTGTGGGAATCGGGGTATATTCAACCCAAATCTGATTCCGACCATACATCCGAAATGATCATGTTTTATACTCTATTGTTACATAACTTTCACGTTAATTATTAAACTTCTATTGTTCTATTGTATACATAAATTTAGCCCCTCTCTGAATTTCCAGTATAGTTTCTCATTATTCTTCTTATGGTTATATAATAATTACATTTAATTACTAAACAATCATCACATCTAACAATTATATACTTTATCATACTGCTTACACAGGTGCAGTTGATCTGGGAAAGCACAAAGCCTAACATTTTAGATTCTACCTTTAACTTTTTCCAGGGCTCCACTATCAATACCTTGCATAATTCGGTGTGAGCAACAAATGATGGACAAAACAATCAAAGAAGTTTTTATCATACGAGATAGAGATAGGAAATGGATTCACAGAGAGTTCTCGCAATCTCACACAGATGGTGGATGATGGCATAGACATGGAGGAAGGTTTTGAATTAAGACCTTGGAACTGACAAGACTTTTTTGAACAATGACTTGTAATTATTGTCAGGCATGATTTATGCCCTTTCAACTGACTGGACTTTCACAGCATTCAATTGCTGTATTGTGATATAGCAATGCTTAATGCAAGCTAAAAGATGCTTGAAGTAGGTAATAAGCAGAAATATTATAGTAAAGCTATGAAAGGCAAGGTAGTAATAAATGACACAGTTATGAAGGTTTCTTATTAGATGAACCGAGAAGGAAAATTGTGGGAATCCACAAAATCAGATGGTTTTGGGAAAGCTGCAGAAGGCAAGCCTCAGAGACAGCAGAACTGTGATTGGAGCTAAGCAGCAGCAATGAGATAGGTCAGCAAAAAAATTATTTAACAAGTAGAAAGGCAAGGACAAATAGAACAGTATTCTGTATATTAATGCTTGTCTAGATTTACACCCTAAGCTACAGAAAAGTTTATCTAGCAAGATATTAGGAAGTTTGAAGCTTAATAATGGAGCGCTGTGCATTGTGTTTTAAGGCTTACAAGCAGATGTTGTATTTGGAATAGGCAGCCATTATTTTAACCATGTGCTTATAGTGGTTGGCTAGAACTACTGTCAATATGCTTTTGCTTTGTGTGACTGGTCAAAAGACTTATAAAGTAAGTTGTAACATTAAGTTCTTGGTCTGCTGCCTGGGATGCGAGCTGCTGGCATCTTCCCATTTTCATAACCATGTAATGAGACTGATGCTGAAAAACAAAACAGCTCAAGGCATGTTCCACAGCAGTCCCATCCTGTTTGTTATGTGTATATAGATCCTCAGCCAGCGATACTTACCATAAATAAAAGACATTGAATTACCAGAAACACCAGGAATTTTGTGGGAGGAGATAGAAGAGATGAAATCGGTTTAATTCTTTAAGTTCTCTTGAATAATTATGCGAGTTTGCAAAGTGCACATAGATGCAGTCACTAGAAGGAGGCCATTACTCTCATCTGGCATCCCTAAGCCTTTGCCTCAGAGTTTGCATACAGTTTGTAAGTGAGGGAGAAATGCAAGATTGGTCTAATTAGTAAGGGTAAAGGTTCACCTGGGGTTTGATGTGTGGGGATCTCTGCAGTCCCAGAAGGCATGCTGAGACCAATTTCTTTGGTTTCATTCCCACACAGCAAAAAAAGAAAAGTAAAAAAATGATGAGGCTCTTTCTGTGCCACACTGTGGCAGCTCTGCCCTCTCAGCCTTTGCCTTGAGCCCGTTGGTTCTTTTCCCTGAGGCCTGATCCCCATCCTCGGCCAAGGGCCCCTGGAGCCCTTTCCAGTGCTGCAGGAAAAGCTCCTTCAGCCATGACCACTATTCCTCTTCAAATTTATTTTGTTCCAACCCAGAAGGAAGACAAAGAGGAGGTTCGGTGTTGGTGCTAAGTTATGCTTGCAAGTAGTGTCACAGTAGTTATTAAGTTGGGAGAACCAACAAGAGCAGTGCAGCGAGCACTTCATGCCATGCAAGTTAGAACCCAGCCCAAAAGATCCCAAGTTGATGCAGTTACACAGCTTGGTTTTGCACAGGAAGTTTGTGTTGTTTTCTTTTCCTAGGAACGGCCCCAGCTCCCTGCTAAAGATCAGAAGACCCAGTCTGGGCGCGGGACAGCTGCCAGCAGTTTTAAATTGAGATGTGACGATCATTTTTCACTTAGGCTCTGTCACCTTTGGCATAGATACAAGAGGCTTTTCTTTCCTTTTAATAATGGGTATGTAATGGGCCAAATTTTCTCTTTTCTTTTTTAAAGAAACCTTCCTACAGTTGAGATGGAGCTGTGGCTGAGCCAATGAAATTTTGAATTGCTACCACAATTGCTTCTATTGACAATTTTCTAATGTTTGTGACTTGTCTGTATTCTCATCACAAGTGACATGTTGGGAGACCAAATAGGAGTCAAAGAACTTCATTTTATTTTTTTAATGAAAAAACAAGTGGTGTAGGAAAACTCCTATGCATGTATAATTTTTCACAACATAGACTTCTACATATTTGAAATCATGTTAACCTTCCCAGCTCTGCCTTGGGAGGTTTTACAATTATTAAAAAATGTCTGGCTACATTTTTCAGATTTCATAATAAGGAATTAAAGAATCCTAACAGAAAACAAAAAATGTCCATGAGGAGTGGTTCTCTTCACCTTCCTCAACTCCTTTTCGGTGGCTGTGCTGTCACCTCAGCAGCAGAGCCATCAGAGCAGTGAGTCTGAGAGGCGGCAGCTCTCTGGCCCACACGGGGCTGCTGGCAGAGCCGGCTGCTGCCTATTCCAGGATCAGGCAGGCACCTGACCAGCCTTGCTGCACGGCCAGAGCCATCTTGATGCTGCAGTGCAGGCCAGAGGCGCTGCTCAGCCAGAAGCTGCAGGACTTGCCACAGGGCAGCGCCGTGAGCTGGCAGTGGCGCGACTGCGGCAGGAGCAGCCAGGCCGACAACACCAATGTTTGCACCCAGTGGGTCACTTTCTTGGCATCCAAGTACGAGCCTGTGCAGAGGGTGTCCATCAGGTACCACTCCTGATCCGTGGGCAGCTGGCCATCAGAGGCGTGCAGAAAGCACGTGTGCCCCAGCAGCTGCTCCAAGGAGCACAGGCACTCCAGGGCCACACGGATGCGCCTGGCTGGCAGCCACTTCCTGCTCTCCAGGCTGAAGGAGTGGCTGGGGGGTGGCCGCAGGATGACCAGCGTGTGGTAGGTGCTGCTGTTCTCCTGGATGCTGCAGACTGCAGGGCTGGTGTCCATCCCAACAGCTGGGTGCAGCTCCGGCATGAAGCTCCTCCGGGACAGCACTTGGCAGACACTGAGGAGCTCGTCCACCAGCTCCTGCAGCACCTTCGTGCTGGGCAGGCCCTGCTGCAGAATCACAGAATCACAGAACAGCTGGGCTTGGAGGTGACCTTTATGGACCATCCAGTGTAACCCCACAGCAATGAGCAGGGACATTCCCAATGAGATCAGGTTGCTCACAGCCCACTCCAGCCTTATCCTGGTTGTGCCCATTGGTGATGGGCTGGGCACAGCCAAAATGCTGCCACCCCAGTCTGCACCTTTGTCCTTCTCATGCTCACTGACCTTCTCCTTGCTGCTGAACTTCCTCCTGACAATGTTCCACTTGCTGCTGGATCCCTCCTGCATCCTGCAGCTGGCAGAGCCACGGTTCCATCTCCTGACCAGCCAGAAGGCCAGAGAGAGCAGAACAGCCTCGGTGAGCAAAGGCAGCCACAGCAGCTGCTGTGCAGAAAGGAACCAGCTTTCCATGATGGAATTGTTGCTATCCATCTCCTGCAGGAGCCGAATCCTTTCCTGAAGCAGATACTCCTCGTGCTCCTTCATCCGTTCAGCTTCACTCTTTTCAGTTTCTGGATTCACCTTCTGCCCAGTGTTGGTGAGCCATGGCAGCCACAGCAGCTGCCGTGCAGAAAGTAACAGGCTTTCCATGATAGACTTGTTCTCATCCACCTCCTGCAGGAGCCGAGTCATCTCTTGATGCAGAAATTCCTCCCACTCCCGCATCCGCCTGACCACATCCTTATCAATTTTCATGTCCGCTTTCAACCCACTGGGGGTGCATAACAGGGCCAGGATGAAGGCCAGTGTTGGAGACATGGCCTGGTTGGAGAAAGGGAGCTCAGCACGTCTGGCTGGGAGGGAGCAAGGGGCTGGCAACACTGCAATGTCCCCAGAGCCTCTCTGGGCACCTGCCATGCTGAGAGCCCCAAGCCCCACTTCTCCCAGCCCTGGGGACAGTGCCCTGCCCTGAGAGTCCCCACTCTCCCTGTGGCTTTAAATCCCCAGGGTATCTTTCCCAGCCCCCATCCAGCCCAGCTGTCCCCCTGTGTGTGCACTCACTGACTGCCAGAATCCAACTGCCCGGTGCTGCCCCTGGACACAGGTGCCAGTGTGACCTGTCCTCTGTGATGTCACGGCCATCAGAACCATGTCACTCAGCTGCCAAGCTGGCCATGCCCCTGTGCGGAGGATCAGTAACAGGACATCGTGCCATGATCAATATGATCGGTTGAAATGGATTTTTTATGAAAAGCAAACTATATTTATGTTGTTCTCTATTGTTCACACCTCAAGCTAATACATGATTGGTTAAATCCTTTTTACGCATGCATTTTAATATTTCAGGTAATTTTGGTTAGTCTTTCTTCTTCATGTGTCTCTCTGCGGTTTTCTTGTCTGCCTTTGCATCCTGAACTGTCTGCTTCTGAGTGTGTTCTTCTCCTTTCATGTCCTTCAAGGGCATTGTGACCTTACTCAGTTTCTATGAAGGCTGGATTGTGCATATGTTGCATATGTCCATTGTCCTGCAAAAACTCTCAACACCCCTGCTAACAGCTCCCACTGTGACCCATGCCCTGGCATGTCACAGCCCCCAGAGCCACACCTGCCAGGCCACAAGCCCCAGCCCTGGTCCCCACTGCCGACCTCAGCATCTCCTGGGCATCCTCACCCTGAGTGCAAAGGGAGCCACAGGAGCCCCCTGGGGTGCTCTGGATCCAGGCGGCAGAAACCCTAAAGCCAGCACTGAAAGGGACATGGATGGGGACTGCAGCTGGATCTTCCAGTGCTCACCAGCCCTGACTGCCCTCTGAGTGAACCCAAACCTCACCTGCAGCAACTTCAGAAGTCTAGAAGACTCTTTGCTCTATATGTGTGAATGTCATGTAAAGTCATATACCAATGTTCAATTGCTCAAAAACAAGCAAGTCATCTAACAGAAAAAAAAAAAAAAAGTCGAAGAAATACAGAAATATCAAAGCAACTGCTCTGTTGCTTTGATATTTCTGTATTTCTTTGACTTCATCTATCAAGCCTAAATGTTTTCTTCTTCCATTTTTGAACATCCTTCCTTAACATTCGCTCTCATCTCTTTGGTCTGTCTGGTGTATCATAAGTGAGAGCATCCAGGGGAACAAGTATGTTGTCTTCAAAGGGACGATTATACTCCTCCAGGATACGGCTCATGGAGGCCAAGAAGCGGGCGTTGCTGCACCGCAGCCCCTTCTGCACCGCAGCCCCTCCTGCACCGCAGTCCCTTCTGCACTGCAGCCTCTCCTGCACCGCAGTCCCTCCTGCACCACAGTTCATCCTGCACCGCAGCCCCTCCTGCACTGCAGCCCCTCCTGCACCGCAGCCCCTCCTGCACTGCAGCATCGCATTTCATGGCGAGGAGCCGCTCCTGCCACTGGCCGCCCCCCATTCTGCACACGAATGAGACTCTTTGTTCTATATGTGTGAATTTCATGAAAAGATACATACCAATGTTCAACTGGTCAAACACACACAAGTCATCTGATACAATAAAATTAAAAAAAAATGTAAAAGGCAGAGCTCTTTTATAGCTGTTTCTTGTGAGCTTTTAAGAATGCTTTCCATTTTCAAAATTCTGTTATATTCTAACTGAACAGCTCTGTCTCCTTTTTATAATGGTAATTAGAAGATCCAACTGAATTTGTCTTAAGAATAAGGAGTCTTTAAAGCCAGTGAGAAGCAGAGAGCTAAAACCCTCTAACAGCCTTACTAAAAGGATGTGTAACTAAAAATAATTTTGTCTCTCTATGTATTCTAGACGTAACAAATCCGTGAACTGAAATTTGCAAATACTCAGTCTTTTTTAAATCTTGCAGCCTATTGCAATTTAATTTTTTCTTGCAGATGTAATCTTTTTACAGGTTGTTTTTTGAGAAATTACCTCTGAGGGAGTCCTCCTTGCCCATGCAGCCTCTTGGAAACCTTACTAACCCACCAGCAAATAAATGGTCCCATGGCCAAAGTGACCCACGTGACTTGGGGAAGCCTGCTCTGCTAGCACCTAACATTACCATAATTCATGACCAAAAAGATTATGCTCAACAGATTTGTCCATCAGTTTAAATCTGGCTGCAGAAACAAAATTGATTTTGAGGCAGGAAAAAGAAAATAGCAGCCTCAGTATTGGTCCTTGGGGTTACTGCTGCAAAAAACTGAAAAAAAATTCTAAGTGAATTGAAACTGCTACATCCTAAGCACCAAGTGAGCTGCTAACAAATGCTAATGGCACCAAGCATGTAACACTATAAAACCAGCAGCAATAGACTTTTCACTGCTTGCCCATGGACACAGCTGCCACGACTTTGAGAGGATGCTCCGCTTCAACTTTTCTTCACACTCAACATCTATGCACATAAACATCCAGGGCTGAAGGAGCAAGTGAAGGACTTAAAAGTTGAGAAGAACTCAGATGACATCAATGAACTTTTTGGACAATGGAGGTTGACAGGATAGGTTTCATCGTTTCTTAGAGGAACTTTTTGGGTTGTAATAATTGTTTATACTCCTGTTTCCCTGTTTAGTTAAGTGTCTGCAGAGGTCCACTGGGGAAGTCTTCATAGTAAGGAAAAACAGAGGAGTTGTGGAATCCTCAGAACCCCCCCCAAACTCAGTATCATAGTTTTCCCCACCTAGGCTGATAGAGAAGACTTAACCCATGATGCTCTGCAGCACTACTGCCAATCTACATCAGTTTGTCTCCCCCATTGGCCAGTTGCCCACCCCAATTATTCATCCCTCATCCCCCCTACAGGTTGTTGTTGCCCTTGGCCCTGCCCTTTGCCCGCCCCTGTGCCCTCAGGTCATTGGTCACTGACCCCACACTTATGTCCTGCAGAGCAGATGGTTTGCTCGTTTGTCTCTGGTCCCTCTGGTGTGAAGGATGCAATAAAACCCTCCCTGGAATATCTCATGCAAAGACTCTTCCTGTTCTTCCTCCGTTGAGCTATCTATGAGTCCATGAGTCCATGCACACATGGACTGGAAATGGCTGTTCTTGTGGCCTTCCTCTGAGCAGCTTCTGAAGGTGTGGTGCTTTGGACCAGAAATGAGATTTCTGGGATGCTGTAGTCACTACCATCAGGCCACCAATGGATGCTCAGATTTTAGGATTGGCATTTGGTACCACCACTGAGGACCAGATCCACCTCTGAGAAAAACACAGGGGTTAAAAACCAGAGCTGCGCCCCTGGAAAGCTCTCTTTGGACTTCCATCGGGAAAGGCTTTGGATCTCTCCCCGGGTCCCAGCTGCTGGCTGGGCTGGGGGAGGGGAAAAGCCACGCAGCCATGAAGTAGGCCCAGCCCAAGGATGGAAGGGTGGAAGAGATCATGAGACACTGGGCAGCCACCCCCCCCCCCCAGGGAAGAGAGATAGAGAGAGAGGGAGAGCCGGCGTCTGAATTTGATAGCGGTGCCAGCCCAGGAGGAGAAGGGGCGGGGAGAGTGCGGCGAGAAAGTGCTGAGGTGCCAGGCAGGGCAGCGTGGGAGTTCCGGAGCTCTGGGACAGGCAGAGACTGAAATTTTTACCCCTCTTCTTGCATGATTGAGACTTTTTAAATGCTGATCCTCCTGGACCTGAATAAGAAGAGAGATAAGAGATGAGATAACAAGGGATAGGCCCGAGGGAAGTGCAGAAGACTCTGGAGTGGGTTGAGAGATGATGGAGTGGCCTTTTGGCTGGACTTTTCTTGTGTGGCCATAGACTGAACCAGTTTTTTTCCTGTGACACAGAGACTGCATTTAGGGGGAGGCAGTGCCTCAGAACCAGGAGGGTTCAGTGTGGGTACCCCTCAGCCCCAGGGGTTGGAAAATTTGGGGGGGACAGATGTCCCGAAGGAGAGACTGTGCCTTTTTGGAGTGAGACAAGGCATCCTTGAAAGACAACCCTAGAAGCAGCTCTGGTCCATGCACAGTGGTGAGAGCACTGGGCATGGGAGGAAGGTGTCACGATGGCAAAAGGACTTTCTGGGCAGTGCTGAGTGGCATGGAAGCACACGAGGTTTCAGCGTGTTTCCAGGGGAAGCCTATGGTGCAAGAAGGACTCCTCTTCATGAACTGAAGATTGAGTATTCTAAAGGGTGGTGCCGGACTGAGAGTTGGTGATTTGGGGGAATGTATTGCATTGGGAAATTTGGTGGGGGGGAGGAGGAAAGTGATTTTGTAAGGTTTTAATTTTTTCCCTTATGGGTTTTTTTTTCTTCTTTTCTTGTAGTTTAGTTAGTAAAGTTTTCTTTATTTCTAAGCAGGAGCCTGCTTTGCTTATTCCTGGTCACATCTCACAGCAGACACCAGGGAGAGGGTATTCTCACGGGCGCACTGGCATTGGCAAAAACCATGACAGAAGGAGACACCTCAAAGAAGGCTGCAGCATTTCCACCACCCTGCAATGCTGCAACAGTGAACAAATACACAAAAATCAACTTAAGTTTAAAAAATGAAATTTTTTATAACGTACTACAACTGCGCTGCCAACATATAAATATCAATTTAAGGTTACAGAAGAAATTTATTGTTACTGTCATGCAATGGAAATATTTACAAATATTGCAGCGAGGTGTAACTGGCCTTCAAGGTCAGTGTCCGGCTAGCTGAGGTTAAGGCCGACACCCAGCTGCATATCCTTCCAGCACCCCTCGGCATCGTAAGGCCTCGGGCTGTGCTGGTTGCGGACTGGATTGCTGCTAAACGACGAGAAGGAAGGAGTTGGACACTTGCTGGGGGTGAAATAGGTTTATTAGAAAGCCCATGATGCCAGCCAGGGAGGGGCTCCCTGATGTACCAGCAAATGACGCAGAACAAAAGCTGCATCAGGGTCATAAAGGGAAGGGGTGGATCCGGGAGGGGTTTTTCAAAAGACCAATAGGGAGAGAAGAGGGGATGAGCTTAACACAAATGACATAGTAGAGAGCCCAATAGGTACAAGGTATAGGAGGGGCCCCAGGACCACAGCCAACCACAACCCCCAAAGAGGAGAAGCTTCTGGAATACTAGGTGGAGTGGGGGGTGATTGATTTGGCCCAGGGAGGAGAAAAAGCATACATATAAGGGAAAAAGGGGAGGATGAATTATATAACCTAAAAGATTGACAATACAGGTAGCCAGGGTTGCTAAGGGGACAACATAACTGGCAGGGCTGTGGCGGGAAAATTGAGGAGGGCAGAACCATTTTATACAAAATGGGGGGGGGGGGGGCAAATACATAAAATAGGGGAGGAATTAAATGAACTTAACGAACACACTACAACAAAATATCAAATGCAGTTAAAAAACTAATGTACTGAAACCATCTACGAACGTTAACTATAAGCAAATATCAATTGAAGTTTAACAAATTTATTACATACTACTACAACTGTACAGCCCACATACAAGCATGTAGGGGCCTGAGTAAATATATGTATTGCACTAAAAGATCTCTGATATGTATTGCAGTAAAAGATCTCTGTATTGTATAAGTGACCCTGCCCTGATTCTAGTTATTGTAAATGGTCTGCAGCAGTAATGTCCTTAATTGGGCAGCAGCTGTAGCCCGTGGAGGTAGCTGGGATAAAAGGGGGTGGGGTGGCCAGGGAGAGCTGGAGAGGAGCCCTGGCTGAGAAGCAACAACAACGCTGTGAAGAGCTGCTGTGAGAAAACCACCCAGAAGGTATGAGACCCTAAAAATATGATATACGGCAATATGAATACAACACAAGCACAGAAATATCAATATCCCTCTCTAAATAACCCTACGCCTAGAATTAAATAAATACAATTTCAGAACTATAGAAATCCATACGCATTTCAATGCAATAGAATTAAACACACAACCATAACAATGTACAGTATAAATATATATTGTTGCATATTACATATAACAAGATATATATAAATATATACATAAGAATCCTATCTATAAATACAAGTATCAATGTACCAATATAAAAATCCATCTAACTTTAAAGTAGAACTATACAGCTGTACAACTGTACACGTATGTGAAGATAAGAAAGCAGGGATATAAGGTGAACACAGACATATAACTATAACTACATACATAGATACACATAACTGCATACATATCTATGTTGTTATGTATATTTACACATATATATGTACACATAACATACATCCATAAATGTAACTAGATGCACATTCATAATATCCCCATACAAATATCAGTCAATGTATGTAAATATCCCTACACTTGTAACTATCCAAGTTGAACTCTACACATCCATAAACAGCACGAGGTCAGGAGGGATTGCAGCGCTGATGTTCACAGGCTCTCCCTCAGGCTCCTCCTCCCATGCAGAGCAGCTCTCCTGGACAGCAACAGCAGACGGGACATCTGGCAAGCAAAGGGAACACTGAGTGAGTATGGGGACGTTTCCCTTGGCAGCTGCTGCACTTCCATCAGGGAAGAGGAAATGTCAGAGCCTCCCCAGGAGGGTCAGAAGGAAAAGCAGCCGAGCGGGCCAGGCTGTGATGAGCTGTCCACCTCTTTCAGGCATCCCAGTTGTTCTGAGGGAACTCCCTCATGCCACGTTACTGAATCACCTCTGCAGTTACCAAGATGGTGGCCCCCAAATCAATCAGTATTTATGTCTCCAGCTGCTTGCACCAATGATAGGAATGTCCTCTAACAGTGCTGGGGCACAACGTTACCTTCCACAGGTCATGTGACAGGGAGGGCCTTGTTCTTCCTGTGCTTCCTGGCTTTCTCATTATCTTCCACTTGGAATTTTTACAGCATTTCTGTTTCTTTCCCCTTGATCAGTGTTAAAATGCATGTTTCTCTTCCAAGCTTTAGTTAGTTCAGTGATCCTGTCAAGCCTTTTCTCAGAAGCTTTTATCATGGAATTGAGGGTTAATTTCAGCAATTTTGGTGATTTTCTGTGTGATTTATGCAAGTCTCCTGTACCAAGAGAAAAGGATGTTTCTACATGTCAGTTCACTAGTGGAATATTCATGGATAGAGAGAGTGATTAGCTGAATTTTACATCTACTCCTAACCTAAATGTGCAACAGGTAACTTGGGGAGAGATTAAAGCCAGATCTCTCCTTCTACCAGCCTGTATTCAAATGTCAACTAAATAGAGCAGAGTGAGAATGTTAGTGTTCGGTTCCTAAAGTGCCTTATTAAGGTGTTCTTAAAGTAATGGAGATAAAATCTGGGTTGGCATTCCTAATTTCCAGACACTCATTGTCAGTTTCATTGACGCTGAAAACAGCAGAGAGGTGCCCATAATACCTTATCGACCCATTTGGGGATGTTTTAGGTTCAGATTCTCTGAGGCTTTTGCTTCTTAGATCTTTAGAAAATGCTTCCAGGAATCTAAATGGCTTTCAGAAATTAAACTTTTCTCCTTTTTTCCTCACATCTTTGCACTCGTGTGCACCAGAAACCTTCAGTGAATGGATTTCACTCAAGTACATCTCCAAGCTGAATCTCTCAGCTGTTTTTACCCAGGTGGTTCGTGTGTCTCTTCTGCACAGTACAATTTTAAAATCTTCATTCCTTTCTATCTCTGCCCTTCTTTTTCTGTTTTAGCTTGCAAATGCATGCAGATGTATCAGAAATGATACACTTTCTGTCTAGCAATTTCATTTTATCCTGTTCTGATGTTATGCTAGCCTCATATATTTTATTCTTAGTGCTTCCTGTTTTCTTGAATGTGGAAGTTTTATAATCCAATGCTCTCATTCACCTGCTTTCATGAAATCCTTCATTAACATTAGCGCAAGTAACTGTGTGGTTTCTTTCTGCTTTGTAGATGATTTGGGAAATTCAAGTCCTGCTCAGCTACAAAAAACATTCATGGGGCTGGGTAATTCCCCTAAGAGCTTAAGTTAATGGTAAACAACTGCAGCTTATTCACTTCACAGAAATTGGGAGAAAAGACATTGCAAATATTGAGGAATGCAGTGCAAGGTTGATGGGCATCCCTCAGTTCTTCAGACAGACTGATGTCACTGGCAAAATTCCTTCTTTTCCAAAGGTTCTCATTTGCTTTGGCTGTACTTTGTATGGATGCAGGTCACATTTCCCTTGATTTCATGAAGTATCTTGGTAGGTATTCTTAGCAATATATCTTACTAATTCTGGAGGAATTACTCAGTTCTGCAGTCCTTATTACATGCCCTGTTCTAAAAGACTTTTATACAATTTTCCCTCTGTTTTCACACATGTTCAACAAGGTTTTCTTTCTAAGAATATTAATCACAATATCCCAAAGAATTTAAAAATGCTTGGGTATTTTTTCTTTAAGTATTTACAAAACAAAAAAATAAAAATCTGCATCCTTGCTGGATGTAAAATGCAAATAAAAATAAACTTGAGAATTCTCCCAAAAACCTTAAGAAAAAAACCCCATGTATTTTATAAAACCCAGAGTATCCATCTACGGAATACAAAAATGGGCACGTTCTAGAAGACAAAATTTGTACAACGGTTCTGCACAGAATTCTATGCTTTCAAGCTTTTTGCCTTCAGGGGCAGTGCCATTCTCTGAACTGGAATGCTCTGAGCATGTTCTGCTCACCACGGCAGCTTTCTGCTCTCCCCTGGTACAGATCATCCTCCCAGCAAAGGGGGAGTGCAGCCACTACAACTCGCAGCACCTTTCCACACAGCAGGAACCTGAAGGACAGAGATGGCTTTCACCAGCTGCTGCGGGTTCTAATAGTGCCACCTCTCGGCTGCTGAAACCCTGAATTTCTGTGTTGCATTGCATTAGTTTCTCAGTCAAATGTTCTGTTAGCTTGCAGTATGTTCCAGTGTTCCCCGACTTATTGCAGTTAGTTTATCCCCTGTGTTATGCCCTCCTACCCAAATGTCCCTCAAGGAATCCCCTCCCTCCTCACCAGATTTTTCCCTGTCTGTCAAGACAACCCGGCCCCTTGGGCCCATCCATCAGCCCAAACCCTACCCTTTGTTCCACAAAGTTCCCTGTTCCTCACACTAAGATCCAATCCCTATCCCAACCCTCTCTCCTCCCCTTGTTCTGATTTATTGTAGCTCTCGGTTACTATATGGTGTCCACCCCCTGTTTTGAAAGATTTTAAAAGCCCGTGGACAGGGCTGCTGGGGGTTAACTTCTGTTCTCCTTTGGCAATTCTTTCGTGTGTGCCTTCCCCCTGCCTCCCCTAATAAATTAGCTGCCCTTTACACTGCAGAAGAGCTTCCTCTGCCTCCTTCACTCGGTCCTCCAGGGGTCTTTACTGCTGCGCAGCTGGCCTAGAGCTTCTGGCTGAGGCAAAACCCTAACCTAGCCAGTTCCCCATTCTTGCCATTGTCCCTGCAACACCACAGAGCTAACCAGGGCTCTGGAGGGCAGTGACAGTGACCCACGCCCTGGCATGTCGCAGCCCCCAGAGCCACACCTGCCAGGCCACAAGCCCCAGCCCTGGTCCTCACTGATGGCTTCAGTGGCTCCTGGGCATCCTCAGCCTGGGTGCAAAGGCAGCCACAGGAGCCTCCCAGGGTGCTCTGGATCCAGGCTGCAGACACCCTAAAGCCAGCGCTGAAAGGGACATGGATGGGGACTGCAGCTGGATCTTCCAGTGCTCATCAGCCCTGACTGCTCTCTGAGTGAACCCAAACCTCACCTGCAGCACCTTAAGCACATTTACCCTTCTGGCCCATCCTGGAACATGGTGTTCCCACATCCTACACCAGCCCTTTGCAGGGAGTGACCAGCTCCCAGCTGCTCTGCTACCCTGGCATACTTTCTGTTTCTCAGCAATGAACTTAACGGATACACTCATGAGAATTCTAGCACAACATTTGCTTCTCAGGAGCTCTTAGGCAAAAAACCTCCACTGATGATTAGTTTTTGCTCGGAGAAGGAGGTGCTGACAAGCATAAGGCACATGTAGAGTTCTGGCATAAGAATTCTTGAGCCATAGGATTCCACCTATGGACAGGAGCTGCTGCGGACAGGGTAGGAAAATTTGGAGAAATAAAGGTGGAGGAGACAAGCAAAAAAAAAACCAAGGGGGAAAACCCTTAGAAACACAGAGCACAACAGAACTCCTTAGAGTCCTTGGTTCAATAGAAAATGCCACCAGCAGTGAGCAGAGCCCTAGGCTGCTCACTGCCACCACAGGGGCTCCTCAGTCCCCTGCTGGTTTGTGTCTGATCCCTGAGATCTCTCTGCCCCTTCAGCAGATGCAGCCCTGCCAGGAAATGGCTCCATGCTCTGGTGCTCCCAGTTTGCTCCAGGCTACATTCTTAGCCGCACTGAAAGAAGAGGTGAAACAAAGCCATTCACTGTCCTGCTTGCAAACTCTTCTGCTTCAGTGCTACTGCCAGAGATCATCCCTCTGTTGGCTTGGCACTGTGTCTGCTGCTGCATCCTCGTGCCTGTCCCTTCCATCAGCTCCTGCACATCCCCACTCACTGTCCCACATCATGAACAGAGAGCTGTGTCAGAAGAGCAAAGGTTGAATTTTCTTGGTCTTTCAAACAGACACAAGAAGCAGGAGTCCAAATAACTTTGTTGTTTGTTCCTGGCCTCCTTTTAGATAACTCTCTTCTGCTTTAATGCAAAAGGCTCTTTTCCCACATGGATGGAATTACCTGTAATGGGCAGTTCTTTCAGGCTGTCAGGCACCATCGGAGTTTTCTCTTGTCTCTGTTGACGATTTGGTGAATTTTCCATTGGTCACTTGGTGGTGTCACCATGGGCAGGGCTCAGCGGTCGACTCTGCTGTCCCCAGGGGATGCATTGGGACGCCAAGTCCCTCAGGGCTGAATTCGGGGTTGGGCGGGCTCGGAGTGCCAGGAGCCTGGGCCCGCGAGGAGCTGCTGCTGGCGGTGGCTGTGCCCAGCCCGCTGTGCCGAGCAGCCGCGGCCATGGAGACACGGGCGGGAGCTGTGGCCGAGGCTGGCAGGTGGCCCGGGCCGGCTCGCAGCTGCGAGAACGCCGGCAGCCTGTACCCTGAGGCCGAGGATGTGGCGGGCGCTTTGCGGGCAGGGCTTTTCCGAGCCGGCCGCAATGTGCTGCCTCCCGTGTGGGCCCGGCTGCGGCAGAGGCAGGCGGGAGCGCAGCGGGGCCGGCAGCGGCGGGCAGAGGCCGCAGAGAGCAGCAGCCCGGCCGGGCCCGCTGCGGAGCGGCACGGAGCTGCCAGGCAGCCCTTGGCCGTGGCTGTGGGCACAGGGCAGGAGCAGAGGCCGGAGCAGAGGCAGGAGCCACAGCAGGAGCCGGCCATAGAGGCAGCTCGCCGTGCCCGGGGCCACAGCCGCAGCTCTCCCCTGCCGGCCACAGCAGCAGCCGCTCGCCTCCGAGGCTTCGGCGCTTCCCGAAGACGAGGGGCCCGGCCCCCAACACGCCCTGGAGCCCCGCAGCGAAAGGAGCCGCTGGCGCCGCAAAGGGCAGCGCAGAGGGCGCAGGTTGAGGAGGAGGACATGAGGCTTGCTCTGGGCCGTTCTGGGGCAGCTCTGCCCTCTCAGCCTTCGCCTTGAGCCCTTTGCTTCTTTTCCAGGAGCCCTGATCCCCGTTCTCAGCCAAGGGCCCCCGCAGTCCTTTCCAGAACTGCAGGAAAAGCTCCCTCAGTGACAGAATCACAGAATCACTGGCTTGGAAGACAGACACCTTCAAGATGATCGCGTCCAACCCATGCCCTAACACCTCAACTAAAGCACGGCACTGAGTGACACATCTGGTCTTCTTTTAAAGGCTTGCAGGGATGGTGAGTCCACCAGCTCCCTGCACGGGTCTGTCCCAGGAAGAACCAAGATAACACTGGGGCCTTCTACCCCCCAGTGCTTGGAGCTCTGGAAGTTTGTCTTTCTGCTTAGGCAAAGGCCATGGAAAAGGACTGGGAAAAGTAGTCACTTTTACATAGGGTAGCTTATAGATAAAAGTAGTCACTTTTATACAGTCACAAATAGGGTAGCCTACAGAGCTCTAAATAGATGCGCAAAGAATCAAAAAAAATTAGAAAAGAAAAAAAGGCAAAACCCAAATGGCATCAGCAAAAATCTTGGGCATGAGCACACAGATGCAGAGGGTCTTCTCAGCCCTATTTCTTTGTATTTCTGGGAACCAGAGGAATCCTGCTTGAGCCTCTGGGGAGATGGGTTTGGGAGATAAAAGTTCATTTATTTTTTTCTCCTTGTGGCAGCTCCTGTTCCTAACATCAGCTGAGCCTCTCTCCAGCCTGATGCTTGTTCTGATTGTTGCAGCAAAATAATTGATGGCAGCTGAAATAAACAGGGCCAGAAGACTTCTTCTCCTTTTTAATGCCTTTATTAAAAGTGATCAGCTCAGGATTGGGCGGCTCGATGGGTCTGCAGGGTCCCGTCGTCTCCCAAAGCGACTCAGAGGAGGAGGATATGCACAGCTCTGTCCACTAGGGGCAGAGCTGGGGGAATCCGGTCCTCGTGGGAGCCTTTTGGGCGTGGTATTCCCCGCCAGATGTTGGTCCGGTCCGGGTCTCGCTCCCTGCCAGACCTGGCCCGGGGGATCTCGAAGACAGGGTGAGGAACGATGAAGGTTTCCAGCATCTCTGTAGGCCCAGCACTCCGCTCCTCATGTCCAGACATCACTCCAGTCTCTCAACTCTTATTTGGCTCGTTGTTTTTGGGGTCTTCTCAGTACAGCGGGGGACCCACACTGCATTCTGGTCTTGGAGTCACTTTGCATAACCCCCCTCACCTTCTTAGGTGTCTTCCCTATTCTGAGAAAGGTACAACTTAGCCTCGGGCAAGGCTCTGCTAATACAAAAGGAGCAATTAGCCACAACGACCCGTGACTACAATACCAAAACACGCAGAACTTGGGCAGGGCCAGTGATCTGGCTGCCTTTTTATAACTTTTTCTCACAAAAAAAATATTAACCGAATTTTTGTTCATAACAGCAGACATAAGACACTGACCCTGGCAGAGAGGTAACTTTTTCCAGGGCCAGCTGTGAGTGGGAGTCAGAAGAAAGACTCCAGAAAGCACAACTCCATTGGAAGATTGCCTTCCTTTTCATTCTGTAAAGAAGCTAGATCCACTTGGGAATTGTCAGTTGTTTGTTAAGGATGGGAAGTTCTCTTTCATTATTTTTTTCATGTGGTTTGGAAGTGGATAAGGTTTCTTTCATTCACAAACTCCAGACCCAAGTGCTTTTGGAATATGGCCCACTGGGCAGTTTTTGCCCAGCCATGGTACTTGTGGATAGAAGAAAGCAAGGGCAATGGTATTTGCAGCCAAAACCCAGCAAAGCTTGGCTCAGCCAAAACATCCTGGGGAGGCAGAGGCCTCCACCTGTTCCTAGAAATCAGCAGAGTTCCAGCCAAATGGTTCTAAGTGCAATTTCTTTGCCTGGATCAGAGTCTTTCTCAGCTGAAAAAGCAGAAAGATCAGCAAGGAGTTCCCAAAGGCCCATCCCATCATTTTGGTTTTGCTCATCTTGTGTAAGTTTGCAACTAAACATGTGTTTGCGGTTGAGCTAATGAGAGGGAAAAAAAAAACAGTAAAAAGAGGTTTTATGGCAGGGCCATGACATTCCACAAGAGGAATCACTGGTGTGCGTTTCATGGACCTCTCTCGATCCTGTAAAAGTATTGTAGCCCTGATTTAAAATAGACCAGTGTGATCCAACTTGGAGAGACAGAGACTAAACTGGCGTATGGGGTTTTTTTAAGAGTGAGGAAAACTACCCAAAGGGTGTTGGTTTGTGACATTTTAAATTATACTACCTCAAAATTACGAACTGCAATAAATCAAGAGTTAAAAAAGAAGTGTTTTGGTATAGGAATAATTAGAAACACAAAAATGTGCAGATATGAATGCATGTTTTCATAAAAATCATGAAATTCTAGACAAAACAATAGATGCCCTGAACTACAATAGAAAGGCAGGTAGAACTGGACTTGAATTAGCTCTTTTTACATTGCTGGAGTTTTTTCCTTGTGAAGAGGAGCTAGTAGGGTATTGCTGAAGAAAAGTGACCCAGGCAGGATGGGGCAGCGTGCTATGCTCCCTGCAGAGGCTGCCAGGGGCTGCCCGAAGAGCGCCCTGCTGCAGCCAGAGCCCTCCTGGCCTGCGGCCTGGGAGCAAAGGGCCAGGGCAGCCACCTCCTCCTCGTCCTGACCCTGCCACTGCTCCTTGCTGCTGCTGCTGCTGCTGCTGAGGGAAAGAGCCTCTCCTAAGGCCCCATGAACGAATGCACTTACACAGCCCTGGGGATGCCAGTGAAGGAAACCATGTGTCATGTAACGCATGTGTGACCAGAGTCACCGAACCACCACCTGAACATGGAATTGTTCCACCTCTCTAGAACAGGCAGAAATTTAAAGAATTAACTGGGCACTTGGGGGCAGAAGACGCCGGAGGAGGAAAACAACTCTGAGGGGAAGAAACCATCATATCTGGAGGGGGAAACATCTCTGCCTGCTCAGAACTGGTCGAGGGAACATGTCTCTAATCCTCTCCTGAAAGGGATACTTTAGGTGACCTTTGCACCTCCAACTGCCTTGGACCAGAGCCAGGAAGATTCAATTATGTAAACGTTGCGTAGATAGATAGATAGACAGACAGACTGACAGACAGACGTGACCATGGTCACAAGGGTTTTCAGGATGAGAGAGACGAGAATGTTGATTCCATGATCAGAAGGCTTGATTTATTATTTTATTGTAAATATATAACATTATAACTAAATTAAAAAGAAATAGAAGGAAAAGTTCTCAGAAGGCTAGCTAAGCTAAGAATAGAAAAGAATGATAACAAAGGTGCTCTCTCCAACTCTGTCCAAGAGAACTCAGTCCTTGATTGGCCATTAATTGTAAACATCCAAGATGGGCCAATCACAGGTGCACCTGTTGCATTCCCCAGCAGCAGATAACCATTGTTTACATTCTTTCTCTGGGGCCTCAGCTTCCCAGAAGAGAAAATCCTAAAGAAAGGGTTTTTATGAAAAGAGGTCTGTGACATAGACAGATCTCATTACTGACATCTCTCTTTAATGTCCTCTCTGTTGCTACATACATCAAAACTTGATAGCCAGTGCCCCGCTCAGCAGCAATTCTGAGACTGCTTTCCTGTTGCTTCAATAAAGCACTCTCTTGGGGAATCTGGAGCATGTAGGCCCTTATGGAAAGGGGTCAGAGCCAGAGCATTGCACTGGGAACTGCACTCTTTGTGCATCTGTGCTCGGGCAAGTTCTTCTCTTGGACTCAAGCACACTGACAGTGCTAAAGTGGCTGGAATCAGAAATGCAGCCCAGCCCCTCCCAGCTCCTGTGATCTCTGAGGAGCAGCTGGAATGCAAGGACATTGATCTTCTGCTTAATTCCCAAACAAAACACACACTGATTCCCTGGGCTGCAAAAAGGCACAGGCACTGCTAAGCTCAAAGTGGTCTGGCTGGCCTGGAACCACAACAGCTCCTTCTGCACTAAGGTCCTTGCACCGTATGATGTGTTTTCATGCTAAAACACTGCATTCTCCAGAAGTGACACCTTGGAAATTAAAATTGTAGCAGACCCAGTCCCAGTGCTGTAAAAGGGCAGGAAATGATGAGGAAAAGCACCTTAGATGGGAGAAAAAGAAAATGATTACTCCCCTTCCTCCAAGCAAACAAAAAAAAAAAAAAGGAAAAAAAATGGGAAAAAGTCACTTCCAAAAGTGGCTCAAATATTCAGATGCACTGAGGGGATGCTGAAGATCTCTCAGGAGCCTCTCATTGTCCAGGCTAAAGCTCCCTCAGCACCTCCTGACTGGCCTTGTGCTCCACTCCCTTGCCCAGCTCCCCTGTCCTTCTGTGCACACGCTGCAGCCCCTCCATGACTTTCTGCTTCCCAGGGACCCACAAGTGCACACAGCACTCCAGCTGTGGCCGCAGCTCTGCCCAGCACAGGGCCACGCTCACTGCCCTGCTCCTGCTGTCCCACTGCTGCTGGCACAGCCACCATGCCCTTGGCCTTCCAGGACGCCTGGTCCAAAGCTGGCTCTTCTTCAGCTGCTCAAGACAAGAAGCACCCCTGGCTCCTTTTGGCCCACGCAGCTCTCCAGTCACTAAGTTTCCTGTTTGACTTCAAAGACAGCATCCATCATTTCAAGTTGTCCTTCTTGTTCTACAACTGCATCTTCTAAGGAGGAATCATTAAATTTATAGGAATAGAATTCTCAGTCCCTCTGACTAAATATAAGTGGGATAATTCAACTCTCTAGAATAAGTTGCTCTCAGTTCTGTGTTCCCCTCTGGCTGCTGTCAGCAAGCA
Source organism: Melozone crissalis (assembly GCF_028551555.1). Taxonomy (NCBI): domain Eukaryota; kingdom Metazoa; phylum Chordata; class Aves; order Passeriformes; family Passerellidae; genus Melozone; species Melozone crissalis. Next base: position 10,507,700 of record NW_026535783.1, on the reverse strand, counting down.
ACATTATTTCTGCAAATCTGAGTTTGTAGTTCTTCAGGGCTCTGAGATGGAAATTAGGAACTATCCACTTTTGCCTTTGTTCCTGGCTTTGAGAATGTTGAAGGCATGAAAATGGATTTTCTTTCAGCCTCCCTTGCTGGCCCTCTACACGCCACTGCCATTGGCCAAGCAGACAGCTGGCTCTACAATTCCTAAACACCAGGAACATTAAAATCTCCCCTTCTCACTCAACCTCAGGATCAGCATTGCTGAATACACGCTTCAGGTGGCCTGTAGTGAGCAGGGGAAATGAACCATATGCTGTGAGAAAACTGCTTGGGCTGCTGAATCACACAGAAATAGTCAATCCAAACAGAGATGATTTCCCATTTCACAACATCCCTCCAAGAGACACATTTCATTCACACAGCCAGCAAGAGATCAGGACAGTATTGTTGCTTGTCCCTACACTTTGGCCTGTTTTGCCAGTAAATGAATGCAAACTTGACCAAGAAAATGCAGATTCTTCTTCAACACTCAATGCTTCTGTGCTACCAAAGACACAAAACAACTTCTAACATCCTCTCCCTCAGGTACTTTTTAAAAATAACGAATGGCATGCACCAGTTCTATTAACTTGCTGGAAACAGTTGCCCAGAAAAGCCTCCCCAAAATCCGCCTGAGCTGTGGCAGTTCTGTTGTGAAATAGCACAGCAGCAGCTCCATATTGGGGTGGTTCACCTCACAGGGGAGCGTCCTGTGTGGGTGTGGGCAGATCACTCCTTCTTGATCCCATAGGAGCGTCTCCACTTCTTCCACTGCGCGCACAGTCCCGAATGTATATCGAAAGCACCGCCGGGGAGAAGGAGGACTTGAGGCACCGGTGCAAATCCAACTGGGTTTATTAGCAGATGGTCCGAGGTTTAAGGAGGGAAGGAAAGCTGAGGTGCCACTGCAGTTGATAGGGAGCCAGCATCTGGATAAGCTCAAGCCCCAAACCAGGGTGGGACCAGGGTTTATAAAGGGGAGAGGGTAGGCAGGGTTGGGGTACAAATCAACCAGTGGAGAAAGGGCTCAGAGGAGGGGACGAGGTGGGGTGATCGGGGGTACAACTGTAGGAGTGTGGGGAGAGGGTGCTCTTGTGGCGAGGTCCAATGGGGGAGTAGGGAACAGGGAATATTCCAGAAGGGAAGGAGTAGGCTACAGCTGATATATGTTAGAATCATCCCAGGGCACTCTCGCCCCATCTTCCCTGTCCCCTCCTCCCACAGCTCCAGGGTTCTGCAGCAGACACTCACTGCTTTGGAGTTTGCACTTCCTTGCAAAGGGAATTACTGTTTTTGCACTCAGTAAAGGGTCAAGTTAGACAGTCAAATCCTTTCAGGAGAAACTGTAGAAAGAAAGAAGCTTTCCCTGAATTCTGGGAACAACTGCAGAATTTTTGGAAGGTCTTGCAAGAAGGTCTTCCAGACTACATTTTCAAGCTGTCTTGCTTGTCGCAGCAAACTGAGGAAATTACAGACTCGGTTGCCACACACTCTCCTGTGGAGGGAACAGAAGCCCTGCAGGTTCCCTTGCAAATGCTGCCCCTGTGGCTACAGACACCCCCTTTTTAGCTGAACGTCTTGACAGGAACTTTGCCAAACCAGTGGCTTCCTAATTTTCTTTCTGTTTCAGAATCAGAAACTCAGTCACTGAGAAAGAGCAGGAAGACATACAAAAGCCAGGTTAGGATACACCCAGGGAAAACCTCTACATACGTGCCAAGTGAGTCACATAATAGATGGAAAAGGAAACGCCATATGGAGCAAAAACTGCAGGAGCGAGATGGTGAATCATTGTAACACTGCTCTGCAAGTTTGCAGGCTGTGCTTCAACATCAAAAAAAGCAAGGATTCTGTCAGTGTGCAAGTGCCCACCAACAAATGCCTCAAGCAGTATGGTTCTCCTGCACTGAGCAAGGCCTAGGGCTGCTCTGACACTCAGGCCTTGTGTGCACCAAGGCAACCTTCTGATGTCACTACAACGAGGTGGCAACCATGCCCTGACAGGACAAAGCAAACGCTTTGTGTTGGTCTGTGAATTTATGCCAAGCAATAACCAACCTTCCCCACAGCAAACACAGAATAGTCTGCGAAGTTCACCTCTGTCACAAAGTGTTGTGTTGTATTTGTTTTGCTCTCCTTTTTACACTCCCAGAACTCCTTCCACACTGGACAGTCAGGTATCCAGTGGTCCACATTCCCACATAGATGGCATGGGGAGGTGCTCTTGTGAACCGGTCCAGGGATGTTTGGTCGAGGCCGGTAGTCAATGGGAGGAAAAACAGGATCAGAACCCACTGGGAGGGCTTCTGGGATGTCAGCAGCAGCAACGCAGCGGGTCAGTGGTCTAGCCTGGTGGTCGAGGTCTCTGGAGGGCATGGTGACCTTTCGAGAGCAGATCTCGATCATCCATTGCAGGGAGATAGGCGGATCCATGGGCAGGCTCGGGATGGCATCCCTGCACACTGCGTTTGCATTAGTGGTTGCTACTTCATGCAGGAGCTGCTTCCTGGCCTCTTCTCCCTGCACCTGCACCTCGATCGCCTTCTGGAGATGCTCAACAAAGAGTATGAACGGCTCGTCTGCGTGCTGCAAAATCTTAGAATACGAAATCTGGGGTGCGGTAGCAGGAAGCCTAAGAAACGCCCTCTCTGCTGCCTTCCGGCCTTCTTTAAGGGTCTCAGGCGGGATAAGTCTTGCCTGGATGTGCCCGTCTGCCAGGTCTCCCTTCCCGCACAGGTGCTCGATGGAGATGGTATCACCATTTAAGTTTTGCCCTGTGTGGGGATCGTCCGACAAGGAGGGAAGGATCATCACAACTTCCTTTTCCCATGCCGCCTCCCACGCAACAAACTCAGTGGGGTTGAGGAGGCATGAGAAAAGGTCCCGGAGGTCACAAGGGGTGACCTCCGACCTTGCTAAAGAGGCCCTCAGGATCCCTCGGGAGTCCTCACTCTCCTGGGAGTAATCCTTTTGGGCCTTGCAGAGCTCCTTAATTTGTTGTTGTGTCAAGGGAGACCATTGGGCACGCGTTCCCCCCTCTCCCTCGGGATGGTACGAGACCAGAGCCGCTGATGGAATACAAACCGGCTCCGGACCTTCCATGCACCAAGGCAACCTTGTGATGTCACTACAACGAGGTGGCAACCATGCCCCGACAGGACAAAGCAAACGCTCTGTGTTGGTCTGTGAATTTATGCCAAGCAATAACTAACCTTCCCCACAGCAAACACAGAATAGTCTGCGAAGTTCAGCTCTGTCACAAAGCAGCACAAATTCCCCTCATGGGCCAAAGCCTGTTGTTCAAGGGATCCGAGAGGAACTTCAAGAGTGCCCCAAGCACCTACAGGCTGTACCCCAACTGAGCACTCAGACGGGACCCAAGCAAAGGAAACCAGACCAAGAAAATGGCCCACAGCATTGCCCATCTAAGAAAAGACTCTTCATTTTACCTTTTTAAAGGTTTATTAAACCCTAACAAAGGATTGAATAAGGAAAAATTGAAGTAATTGGGGGAATACAGGGTTCAGCACTCCTGTTAAAGTGAAAGGAATTCACAAGACTGAGCCCTGTTTTTTACACTTAACGCCTCTCCTTCCTATTCTGGGAATCAAACACAAGCATTTCATCAATACACCCTGAAAGTCTTCTTGCTGAGTCAAGCCACATTGCTGTGTCAATAAAGCAGCCAGGACTCAGTTTCTTCCTGCAGGGAAAGACAATTCTTTATTCACATAACTCATTTTTATATTGTTTTCACGGATCTCATGGTCAACCGCAGCTGGCAGGTAGTTTCCTTGCCACACAATTTGTTGCTTAGAAGGTGTTTTGGTGTGTACATACTAGGACTCACTCTTACTCAGGTGATTACATTTTTCTTTCATGGACGCTCCTGGGACAGATTTCTTGTTTATTACAGATGCAAACAGTTTTATTAGCACAATAGCTTGTTCTGCTAACTGCACTTATTCTTAGGACTTTTCCCATGGGAAGTTAGCTGGCACATAGAAGTTGTAACAGGCCAGCTGGGAATTTACGATGGCAAGGCCTGAATTTATAAGGCCTTTCTTTTCTAATCCCCCTACCTGTGTGCAACACATTATTACTTCCTTTCAGAAATTAATGAAGAAAACACAAATTGCCTACTGAAATTATTCTGCTCCCTTCCTAATTGGTTCACTACTTAAGCAAAACCCTCAGGCACATCCCTGATTCCCTCTCTCCCAGCAGCTCAGAGCTGCATTGCACAGCACTTGCTGTGTGCCAGACAGCACAAAGCACGCTGGCCTGGTGGACCTGAATATTTCTGCTAAACGCTCTACATCTCACACCTTTGCTCTGGCTCAGTGCAGAACTACAGGATTGCAGGCGCTTCCTCCCAGAGCTTCATGAGGCGCTGGCTCCTGCAGATGGGCCCTGCCAAGCTGTCCCTGCCTCACGCTGGCCTCGCTTCCCCTGGCACAAGAGCCGGGCCTGAAGGAGGCTGCCCTGTGCTCCAGCCTGCCGAGCAGCCCAGCTCCCTGCCCCGGTGCCCAGAGTGCTGCACACACTGCTGACCTTTGCCAGGAGTTGCAGGGCAGCCGGCAGAAGAGGAGGAATCCTCAGGCAGCCCAGCGGCCCTCGGCTGCCCTGGGCCTTTCTCTGCTCCTGTGCACACTCCAGACGGCCAATGCCTCCAGGCTGGGCTGTGTCCAGCAAGGCTGCGCTTCCCCTGGGCAGCTGCCAGCTGCCACCTGGGCTCTGAGAGCGGAGGATTCGCCCGCTGCCAAGAACAGACCCCCAGGGCCCGGCTGCTGCCTCTTGCAGCTCCAAGGGCCTCCTTCCAGCCTGCCTCTGCTGGGGCTCAGCCTGCTCTAGCTTCTGCCGGGGCTCTGCTGGGGCTCCACCCCAGCCAAGGCCGGGCCCGCTCTCACCTCCCAGGCGCTGACAGCTCTGCACCACAGGAGACCTTCCCAAGCACCCTCTCTGATCTTTCTGCTTTCTCACTTGAGCAAGGCTCTCCTTCCACCAAAGACATTGCATTTAGGGATACAAATCCAAGTGGCAGGAACCCAAATGCTCTCGAGTCAAATGCAATGCACACAGTTTTTTGGTTTTGCCTGCAACCTGTGGCAGAAGTGCCACAGGTTTGCCAAAAGGGCACAGCGGTCCATATTATAAAGGCAGTGTGGTCTGGAAAGCATGAATGAAGAGAGGCTGTCCCCATTTCAAACTGTACCAAAGACACCATAAATCATCTAACAATTCAGAAGGATTGGTGAGCTTATTCACAAGGTGAAAAAGAAAGGAATCTTCCAGATAAGCCAAAGTTTCAGAAACTTTGTTTTCAGTCCTAAACTATAATTCTCGTCTACAATAGTATTCTTCAGTCCTACTCTAAACTGGTTGTGGAGTAAATGGTCCTCCACTTTCCTCCTCTTCAGTGAAATGGTGAGTGACGCCAGAGTATGGATGCTACTCACATGAAAAAAAAACAACAAAGAACATTGAACCACGAGTTTCCAAGCTCAGTGCAACACAGACTTGTATCAGGATTGCTCTGGTTCTTAGAAAGACCCAGAAAGAGGAGCAATGGGGCTGTCTGCTCCCCATTCATCCCCAATACGCAGGACCTTGCCATCACAGGCAAAGGTGGCCCAGAATCCCACTCATTTGTTTATTGTGATGTCTTCATCTCCCTGGGATTTTTGCCCTGCCAGTGCTCTAGAAATGGTGCTTTCTGTCCCTGGCATTTCTTCCTTTCAGGAAACTCCAATGACTCACATAGGTCCCTGCCTTTGCAAGACAGGCACTGTGCTGATTCCCACAGGGAGACAGAGCAGTGTCTACCTTTCCATGCCCTGCCCCTCCTGTGCTGGATGGCACCTTCCTTCCCAGCAGGGCCAGCCCAGTGGCACGGGGCCCTGCAGTTCCCTCTCTGCCACACAACCCGGCAGTAACCCTGGCACAGTTCCCGTCTGCTTGAGCGTGCCAGGCAGCAGATGGGGCTGGGACAAGTCCCTCCCAGCTGTCCCTGTTTGCGTGTCAGAAACCTCTAAGGGTGGCCTGGGGGGCACAAACCAGGGCCCCTTAGAGGCTCACAGTGAGCCCCCCACAGCCCCTCCTGCCCACGGCCAAATCTCTGACTGCTCAGCTGGGACTGGCTTCCTTGGGTACCTGCACCACCATTTCATGTCTCTGTACCCTGCATTGCTCTACTTCAGTTCTTTTGCTATTAGATAAAATAGAACACCCCACCAAATGACAAAAGAAGGTGACAGAAACAGTCAGAAAACAGAGCACCTCTCTCTCAAGAAATGCAGAGGTACTTTCCAAGACTTCAGAGTGGCTTTGAAGAAAGTGAGGACACCTTTTTTACAGGGCCAGTTACAAGAGGATGTTGGTGAATATTTTTAAACACAAAGGATATCTAATCAGAGGAGGTCTAAAGAAGAACTTGTTTACACAGAGCATGGTGCCACCCTGGCACAGGTTGTCCCAAGAGCTTGTTGGTGTCCTGTCCCTGGAACCATTTACGGTCAAGTGGTAAAGGGCTCTGAGCAACCTGATCACTTTAAAGATGTCCCTGTTCATTGCAAGGCCTTTGCACCAGAGGACCTTCACAGGGCTCTGCCAGCCCAACCCAGTCTATGATTCCTCACCATTTTCATTTGAAGAACAGCAAGAGTGGAGGTGAGGAGGAAGGGGGCTCCTGTGATGCCTTGGATTTGAGTGGAGGAGCAGCCCATCCCTCAGAGCCTGTTTCACCTGCAGCCCCTTCACATTTTACCTGCAGGAGCTCCCTGGCAGACCAGTGCTGCTCTTCTTTGTGAGGCAGCAGCTCAGGAAATCACACAGCAAAACAGAGAGGAGCTTGGGCTGCAGCAGCTGTGGCATCCCTAATGTGGCTATCAGGCTTTTAGCCTGGATAAAAAGGAAACACGATGCTCTACCTGCTGCTTTCACATCTGTAGGTACTCTCCCAGATCCCTTTGTTTAAGCTCCACTCTGCAGTGGCAGTTCCTGCCCTGGCAGAGACCCAGAGATGATTTTCCTTTACCAACCAAAAACCCAGACCCTGATGCAGCCACAGCTTTTCCACCATCCCGCAGATCTTGCCTTGGCAGCTGATTTCATTGACTGACCTAGTTAGTGGGAACTACATCAGCAAAAGCACATTTGCTTCTCTGAGGATTCACATCAGCTTGAGAGGCCTTTTGGAAGAGGGACTTTGCTATAGTAACTAATTCCAAGGATTAGTACATGAAAATAATTTCTCAGTTCTTGTTGGTCCCTTAAGCACTGCTGCCATAGAACAAAACTCATCAAGCTTTTTATGTTGTTCTTGAAAACAATGGTAATTGGAAGAAAGAAAATGCACCACGTGTTCCTCAGGTTAGGAAACAAACATTTACAATCTCATCTTCAACACATTCACATTAAGATGCCTGCACAAATGTATTGGGATGAAAATGCCTGCTTGGGCCCACAGGAGTCACCTGCAGCTCTGTCTCTTAGCAGTCTGAAAATTTCTGCTTTCCTTTTGTGGAAAAGGAAAGCTTCCCATGGTCAAATTAGAAGGAGAATTCTCATCCCTTTGGTCACCTTCTACTCATTTGGCTACTCAAGTCAATGCATTAATGGTAGGCCCATCCGAGATAGTGCCAGGAAACACTGGGAGGTTTTGGCCGGCTCTCCACATCACCAGGCTCTGGCTTGGTGACGTGAGATAAAGTGCATTGGGCTAGGGGAGAAACATGGTCACTGAGGGTTTCAGCAGCACTGCAGAAGGAACAGAAGAAACTCTGTGGCCTTTACACCCTCATGCCCAGATTTCAGGCATGTTTGCTAGTGAGAAGAAACTGCACAGTGGATTTAAGTTCCTCTCTAAAAACCACTGCCTTAGAAACTTTGCTGGGTTTGGGCTTCTTTTCTTCATTTCTGGAAATGTAACAACAGTTCTGTGAGGCTTGCATGTGGTCTTCGGGGCATCTTCACAGACAGACAAGTGGGAACAACTTGAAACCCAAAGCAAAATGTTGCATGAGAAGGGCTGGGGAGTGTTTGCCTGTGCTAAGGCTTGAGCTGTCTGGCAATCCCCTTCCATGATGTGCAGAAACATCCAGCTGCTCCCCAGAACTCAGTCCCTCAGGGCACACAGGCCTCTGGAACCACCTGACGATTCCAGCCTTTCTCCTGCTCAAGAGCATCTAACCTAAGCTGAGCTCCAGTTTGTTCAGCAAAGCCAAGGATGCTCACTTCCATGCAGCTGACAGTGTTCATGGAGCTCAGCAGGTCTTCCTGATACTCTTCAGGGCAAGGAATTACAGTGTTATTTGGCAAGACATCAGGGGAACAATATCCAATGTGGTTCATGCAGAACCAAGCTCTAACACACTGACAAGCCAGAGGGAGAGAGCTCATTCTGCTTTTTCAAGATGGTATTTAGAAACAGACTTGGAAGTCCTCAAACCTCAGCTTGCAGAATCCACTTAAAATAGACAAAAATAACAATGGTAAGAGGCCTTGGAGGCTCTATAAAAACACCCACCAGGATAATAATAACTCCATGGTAGTGGCAGTAAAATAAATGGTGGCCAAAGAGACTTTGTTACTTTCCTCTTCAACAAAGGAAAGGAAGAATTCCAAGCCTAAAATGGCCAATGCACTCTCCTTGATTAAAAGCAATTATGGCAATTCATTTAAGTATGCAGACATGAGCAGAACAGAGGGATCACAGGTCACGCCTGATGTTCCTGGTTTGTTGTGGAACCCGCAAACACTGATTTATGCTATTTATAAATGTGTTGATTGTTGATTTCATAGAGCTTTTTTGGCAAAAGCATGGGGTTTTGTTTTGTTATGTTATAGATCCCCTCTCTTGGACTTAGAAAGGTGAAATTTTAGTTAAAGGTCAAAAGCAAAGTTTTTAAATTGAAGAGGATATGGGAGGATCTTTTGCCAAAAATTAGCTCACAAAAAGAATGGAGCAAAATCCGGTGATACACTGGTGTTAGTTGGTGGGTTTTAATTGCTTCTTGTAGTGCAGATTTGCCTGTGGAACAACCAAACCCAAATGTTTGGGTGACTTAAACCAAGGCATAAGGCTTGGATACCATGTTTGTCTAATTCAGAACCAGAAAAGCCTTTCTAAACCTGTCTAGTTGGTGTGACAGTAAAGGATTTGCCCTTGGTCAAAAAGCAAGTCAGTAGTAAGCCTGGTGAAATTAACAATGGGAGCAATCCCCAAAAACATTTGGGACAAAGAACTTCCCCAAGCATTATCTGAACTCCAAGAATTAGAAATCCTTGGTCCTTTAACAATGGATTTCTGCCTTACAGCTAACAATCGCCGAGAAGGTCATCCTCCAAAGTACAAGGTTACTCCCCATTATTTTGCGTACAGAAATTCAAGGTTTTGGTGTAAATACTCAGACAGCACCGGTGTCTGCCACCATGTTCAGTTTGATGGACTTTCCCTTTTGGGAAATAACAGAAGAAATGAGTGGTCTTTCTTTAAACTCTTAGAAAAATAGGCATGAAAGTCATTGTCATCATCTAAATAGTCTTGTCCAGATATGATATACATTTGGGCAAAGGGGGACCCTTTGCACAGGGCATAGGGGGGTCGTAACATTTTACTGTAACAGCGATTTCATTCCCAGGATCAATAGTTACTACTTCGGGGAGAATGGTAAGCTTGTGCAGTGTATGATGAGTGGCTCCAAGGAGGAGCATGGTGGTGATGTGATCATGGTGAGGGGGACCCAAGTATCCTGCAGAGACCCTTACCAGATCCTCATTGGCAAATAGCAGATGGACGGAGCTATATGAAATTCGATGAGTGTCTTGGTTCAGGTTGCAGGTTCTCCTGAAGAACCTGAGTCCCTCTTCATGGCTCCAATCCTGGGAAATGAGCTGTCCAGGAATTGGGTCTCCTGGATGGTAGAAAGAGAGAGAGACTTTGGCAATATGCCCTGCCATTTGGTGTCTCAGTGCGGGGCCGCTCCACGCTCTGCCACTCATTTCCCGGATGTTGTGGGGACTGGTAATTTCCAGGCATTCTTCGAGAGGGCATACATGGTTGATTAAAGTGTCTGGGGGGCAAATGCTGGCAGTTAAATTTGAAATGGCCTAATTGGCCACAGTCAAAACACCTCACATTTTTTATGTTCACCATTGCCTCCCCCACTCCTTTGGCACTGGCTGTTAGTAAAGTGTGTTTGAGAGAGGAGGCTTTACTGCAAGCATCGACCATCGGGGGATGGTCGGCTCAGGCTCTGAGGGAGAGCTCTGAGGATCTTTTTCATTTCTACGTTGGCATTGGTTGTGGCCATTTTCCTCAAGAGCTCATCCTTGGCCTCAACATTATCAATTTGGCACTCAATGGCTTCTCAGAGGCAGTCAACAAACTTAATAAATGTCTCTTGAATCCCTTAGTGGATGGAAGAAAAGTTCTGGAGGGGGGTACTTCCATCAGGGATCTTTAAAAGAGCAGTCTTTGCAGCAGCTTTGATATCATCTAGAACATTAGTGGGTAGCATGACCTGGTCTTCTGGTCTGGAGGACTCCCCCTCCCCCACTAAATCCTGAAGGCCTTCTTCCCCTTCTCCTAGCACAGCACTTAAATCCCATTTAGAAATAATGGGCTTTAACAGCTTTCTCTATTGCATCTCCCATAATAAAAATTCAGTGGGACAAAGTAACGCAGTGGCAATATATCATAAGTCATGAGGGATTAAGACGTTTCCAGTAAAATTTAAGTCCAGAATATTTTTAATTTAAGGTGAATTGCAGCCATAATCTTTGGTCACCTTTCTCAGCTCCTTCACCTTGGTGTAAGGAATTTGCTCCCATCGTGGATTCCTCCCTTGTTTTGCAATGACCATTGCCACAAAACAATCAAGGTCTCACACCAAGCCCAAATCACCCTCCCATAAGGCTTCCTCCCTGATCCGCGTCCAGCTTCCTCCCGGTTTCATTGTGCTGCCAGGGGTGTTAGTGTTCCCATTCTCCTCAGAGGATGAGACCGGGCAGGCTGGAGCGCGGAGTCTCCAACTGACCGGCGGGACCTGGTGCCTTGGGTCCCAGCAGGCTAAGATGGCCTGCTTCTGGCCAGGCCTACTTCTGGTTCTGGTGGCATGGGAATCAGAAGAGGCTGAAGAGGGAGGGGCGTGGCCTGGTGGTGGGCCTGACCCACCCACTGGGGTGTGGCCTTCCTGGAGGCCAGCACACCCCACAGGAGGTTCACCCGAGGGTGTGGTGGAACGGACGGAAGGGGTGGGTCTCGACAGTGACACCATTTGCAACCAAAGGGAAGGGACCCGATTCCGGGGCAGGGCTCGGCGCACGATAATTGGGAGGTGGAGGGGCCGGAACATGAGGGGCTGAAGGAGATACACCAATTTGTGGAAAATGTGCTGGCGCCTGACCGTGTGGTTGGGGCCATTTTGTACTTAACTGTTAACACTTTTAGAACTGGGGATTGAACTGGGAACAGGGGAGCTAGGGACAAGGGAGTGGACAGGGCTCAGGCTGGAGTGGCCAGGTCCAGCACAAGAGTGGGACTGAGTGGGGAGGGGAGGCAGCAAGGAGTAGGTGACAACCCTGTGCCTGTGGGCAGGATCTGGCTCCCATCCCACTCATAGGGGAAGCAGGGTTAGGATCAGGGAGGGAGGAACATGGGAGAGGAGAACTGGGGACCCTGTATTCCCACTTAGATTTTACTAATTTAAGAATTGAATCTAAATGAGGATTAAAGTTGCCTACCTTATAATTCCCCTTAACTTGTATATCATAAATGCTTCACCCAACTTTTCCCCAAAATGAAACCAGAGAAATGTCATCTGGAGTAATCTTGGGAAAATGTTCAAACAAAAAGCGAACAAAAGATTTGAGGACCCTCTTTGAAAAAGAAACATCTCCCAAAACCAAGATAGTTTTAACTTGGACATAGAACTTCCGTTGCCTGGAGACAAACGATTACCCATATTTCCCCAAAACCCAAAATCTTCCCCCCACGAGACAAAATAAATAACTTCAAAGGACAAGGCCATGTGTGGTGCCCTCTCCCAGGGACCTGGCAGCCCTCACTGCAAGCACTCACCAATCGAAGACACACAGGTGTGATATCACAGGTGTGAAAGGAAGATGCCTCAGAGGGGCTTGGGCATTCCTGTCTGTCCTTTGGCTTTTGGAAGTTTCCTCTGAAGCTGCAGTCTTCACTCAGAAAAATGCAAAGCAGTGCTGACAGGCCAGGAGGAGCAGTCCTCACGAAACGAAGGAAAAAACTCCTCCTGGAGCTGGCCCCATACAGCACTTTTTTCCTGACGATCTGGAATCACAGATCTGTGGACTCTCAGGAGATGCTCTGCAGGACTGGACACCTGCCTAGGGTCCCTGTTTGGGCACCAGCACCGGGTGGCCAGAGTAGCTTCCCCAGGCAGGTGTTGTCGTGGTCCCTGCAGCCCCAAGAGCGTCTCCACCTTGGGCTGCCTTGACAACTCCCCCAGCCCTCCAGAGGCCTGAGCCCGGATGGTGAAATCAAAGCCTTACCAGAGTGATGAGAGGACTCTTTGCATGGCAGATCCAGCAGGGTTTATTGAGGGAAAATCCAAGGGTCCAGGTGAGGTGAGGGTGAGGCATTCCAGGTTTGAATTCTCCATGGCTGTCTCCACACTCTGGCTTACTGCATGACATCCTGTGTAAATGTATTTTATTTCTTCTTGTGTCTCCTTCCTGCTGTTTCACATCCTCTGATAAGGGTTGATTATGTCCTCCTTAAATTTAACATGGTATTCTCGTATTGTTCACTGGTGGTCTGGTATGGGTCAGGGTTATCTTGTCACTTGGACAGGCTGGTCAGTGGATGGCCTTACACTGTTTTTAGTTACACATAAGCCCTTTTTTGTCCCCCTTATGTTTAGCTAGGGTCTGTAACACAATACACTCATCACACGATTGTTTCCATAAGTGATCCATAGATATTATATTCATTACACTACTATTTCTATAGGCAACACAGTGCACACTTAAGCTGATAGATTCTATTAGTTGAACAAGCAGTTAAAAAGAGTTCTAACTGATGCTATTTCTAAATACTTATAATCACCAACAATATGCATAAGCTAATACATAAATGCCAAAGTCAATATTACCTGGTCATTTGTCACAGAGCCGTTCATCCCAGACCTGGTGGTTGTTTTGGAGGAGCTGTTGCTCACTGCAAAAGGCAGGTTGTAGATGGCAGGGAATGGTGCTAGTTCGTAACTCAGCTCCAGCACCTTCAGCTGGGCTTCTTTGTGGCAGCTGGCACTGTCTGTGTTTCAAGCTCTCGTGGGTGCCATTTGCACTGTGAGGGCTTTGAGCTTACTGGGATACTTCAAAACTTCAGAAGTTCTGAACACTTGGAAGGAGTCTGGCTATTTGAAGAGCAGGCTTCAAATTACCAAATGAAAGTCTGCCTTTCTGGCCATCTTTTACAGTCTTTGATAGAAGGACAGTTACCTTCAAAGGGAAAGATGGACAGAGGCCAATATTGACCCAATGTTCCCTTTGCTTCCCAGATTTCCAGCTGATCTGCCTTGCCGGGAGGGCTGCTCTGTGTGGGAAGAAGAATCAGAGGAAGAGCCTGTGACCATCGGGCAGGTGGAATCCCTTCTAGTATACATAGATTTATAGATTTCTATAATTGTATTTCTATATCCATGTAGTTACATTTATGGACTTATAGAGGTGTGTTTATATGTGCATATATATACATCTATAGAGTTAAAAAGATCTATATTGTTATAGATGGGATAGTTACATTTATAGTTACATTTATAGATAGTTACCTTTTAGACTATGATATTTACATTGAGAGTTACATTTAGATGTCTACATTTAGATGTCTACTTTTAGATACCTACATTTAGACACCTACATTTAGACGCTTACATTTAGATGCCTAAATTTAGATGCTTACATTTAGATGCTTACATTTAGATGCTTACATTTAGATACTTAAATATAGATTTAGAAATGTACGTAGTTATTTAGTTAGTGATATGTGGAAGTTTGGATGCATAGATTGCCTTGTGTAAGCCTAGTCTGCATTTTTACCTCTCTTCCCCCTCGGCTGCCTTTTTCACCTCTTGCTTTTCCACCAGTGCCTCCTGTGTCCCCTGTGTATGTGCTGGGTCCGAGCTGGCGGCTGGGCCGGGCGGAGCAGCACTTCCAGCCCCAACTGTTCCTGGAGTGGTGGGAGCTGCCGCTGGCCCCAGGCACTGTCCCCTGAGAAGCTGCTGAAGGACGGTGAGACAGAGGGGGCTCAGGGGGCTCAGGGGGTGGTGGCACTGAAGGGATGCTGACCCTGAGCTGCTGCTGGGGCTGAGGGCTGTGGGGCAGCCCAGGGCCATGGTGGCCCTGAGGTGACAGGGATATGGCACAGGCTGAGGGGTGGCGGGTCTCAGGGTACGGGATGGCTCAGAAGGGACTGAGGAGGGTGAGAGGACTGTGAGGGGCTGAAGAAACTGAAGGGGGCTGGGGCTTCACCCAGAGCATGGCGGGGCTGAGGAGATGGAGGGGGCCAGCAGGGAGCACAGCAGGGACTGCAGCTCTGGCAGGCCTTGGAAGAAAGTCCAGAGCCTCCACTTTTGCCACAACTGCAAGGAAGACCTTGAGGACAGCTGGAGACTGACGGGAGGCAGCAGGGAGGAGCTGAAGGCCAGCAGCAAGAGCATTGAACAGGGACCTGCTGCTGCCAGCCTGCAGAGAGCCCGGCTGAGGCCACAGGCCCGGGGCGGTAGGCTGGGGCCGAGGCTGCCGTGGGCTGTGGCCGTGGGCGCTGCCCGGCGGGGCAGGAGCGGGCCCTGCCTGTCCTGGGGCTGCTCAGCGCAGCTGCCCCGGCTGGCACAGGGGCTGTCCTTGGGCAAGGCAGCTGTGCCGGCAGGGCCCGGGAGCTGTGCCGGCTCTGCCGGGCTGCCGGGGCTGCGGGGCGGTCCCGCCGCGGCTGCGCTCACCACAGCCTGGCCCGCTCGGCTGCTTTCTCTTTCCCACCCTCTTGGGGAGGCTCTGACATTTCCTCTTCCCTGATGGAAGTGCAGCTGCTGCCAAGGGAAACGTCCCCATACTCACTCAGTGTTCCCGTTGCTTGCCAGATGCCCCATCTGCTGTCGCTGTCCAGGAGAGCTGCTCTGCACGGGAGGAGGAGCCTGACGAAGAGGCCTTGAAGATGGGGCAGCTGGGATCCCTCTGCTTGGAGTTCTCTTTAAACATACACAGATTTGCATGTGACAGGGATTATTATATGGATATATGCATATGTAGCCTGGTATTTGTACAGGTATATTTCTATACATATGGCATTATATTTATGAACGTACTATGTATATATGTATGTATAGGTACCTGCATGCGAACAGGTTTGCAGTTACACATTTGTATGTATATGTAACATTGCGTCCTGGTCGTGGGAGGTGATCAGCATGCTCTCCAGGAGAGGTCGCATCCTGCCTTAGACACCAGCAGGCAGGGTCATGGTATGGTGACTGGCTGGGATCCTAAACCACCGAGCGACTGCTAAACTTGTACCCAACCCAGAAGGAACGAGTTAAAGGAAAAAGGAAGGACTGTGCTTGCTTCTTCAAGCAGCTTTATTTCTTTCCCACGCAGAAGCAGTGCCGGGGCGGTGCTGCTTGGAACCAGCAGTCAGGCACAGGCTGAAGCGAGGCAGTGGAGGTGGTGGCAGTGGCAGTGGCAGTGGCAGTGGCAGTCTCTCCCCCGCAGCGGGGCTGTGCAGGCAGCAGCAGAGATTCCCTGTGACCGTGGTCACAAGTGTTTGCACGTGAACAGAGAGGCGAGAATGTTGATTCCATCATCAGAAGGCTTGATTTATTATTTTATTAGATATATATTACATTATGACTATGCTAAAAAGAAATAGAAGGAAAAGTTCTCAGAAAGCTAGCTAAGCTAAGAATAGAAAAGAATGAATAACAAAGGAGCTTTCTCCAACACTTTCCCAGAGAGAGCTCGGTCCTTGATTGGTCATTAATTATCCACATCCAACATGGGCCAATCACAGGTGCACCTGTTGCATTCCCCAGCAGCAGATAACCATTGTTTACATTCTTTTTCGGGGGCCTCAGCTTCCCCCCTAAATCCTCCTAAAGAAAGGATTTTTATGAAAAGACGTCTGTGACATGTCACCTTTTTTTTATTTAGTTAAATTAAAAAGAAAAGTGTTTGTAATTTTCTCTGCTGTTCACATGCAGAGGAAAGAACAAACACTTGACAGGTTATCTGTTGCCAATCAAAACCTCACTCAAGTGCTGGTGTGGAATGAACAGGGTATTTCTTCACCTGTAGAACATACAATTCTATCAAATCACCAAAACAATCCCACAATACAAGAAAATGAAAAAACAATGCAAAGAAAGTCCAAATCCAAACAGCTGAGTTTCAGGAAAAGTCCATGGACTGAAAATGTTTCTCTTCGCCATCTCTGAAACTCCTTTTTGGTCCTGAAATAGGCTTGCTGCAGAAAAGTCCATCAATAGTTATCAAAAGTCCATTGACAGTCATCAAACAATTTCAAACAATTTTGAGACACCTTTTGGAATGTCCTGGCCACAGCCCTTATTGAACAACTTGGGCTGAAGCTAATTTTTGGCCCTTCAATGCTTCAGAGCTGCTGCCAGCTATTTCAATTCTTTTTATTTAATTTAAATTTTTTTTTGGGGGGGAAAGACCAGTAGCAGCAGCAAAAGCAGAGTCAGAGAGAGGCCCTGGGGGGCCCTGGCCCATGTGGAAGGACCAGGAACCCCAGACCTGGCCAACAAAACGATGGCCCAGGACCAGAAGGGGGAAGCAAAACCCCCAAACCCAGCAGGAGGCCGGAAGGTGGCCCTGGCCCAGGGACCTGAGCCCAACAGCCTAGGCCCAACCCACGAGGCAGGCTCTGCCTTGCCACAGACCTGCACCCTGCTGCCAGCACAATGGCAGAACGGATGGCCAAACACTTCTTTTCCCCAAAATCACCAAGGCATGCCAGCAGCACGGGAACAGAAACCACCCCAGAAACTCCATCTCGGGTCTGGGGATGTTGTTTCCCCACAGCAAACAAGCAATGGTCGCTTCCTGCTGTGCCCTCTGCCCCTGCAATGCAAATGCAGAAGATGTTGCTCCCATCTGCCTCCCGGCACCACGCCGACCTTCTCCGGCCTGGGGACCGGGGGCAGAACTGTTGGGACCCACCTGCCCCTCGCTGCTGGGGCGTGCGAGGGGCAGGAGAGATGGCAACCTCCAAGGGGCAATCCCCAAACAAACACCCCCCAACCCGCCAAGAATGCTCATTTTGAATGCAGACAGCCAGGCTGCACCCACAGCCAGCTGGCGAGCCATGTCTCTTCCATGAAAGGAGAGACTGATATCCTCTTCCCCTGTCCCAGCTTCCCTCACAGGGGCAGCCCCGGGACAACCCGAAAATCTCGGGGTGTGTGGGAACTCAGCACATCAATCCGGATGCCCAGTTACTGAGACAACCCTTGGGGGGCTCAGAAATCCTGGAATGTTGCCAGAAGTGCTTGGTGGTTGGAGTTTGACCCTGCACGGGATGTGCCACCTGTCTGAGGACAAGAGAATCACTTGGGGATAAATGGTGTAAGAATTAAGTATTCACAGGGTGGAAATGTAGACTTTGGGATTTTGGTACAGGGGGGTTATGGAGACAAGATGGAGGAATCAGGGTGTGTCATGTCATTCTTCTTTCTTCTTCTTGTCATCCATTTTCTGTGGTGATGTTGGCACTTTGGGCTTGGTTCTTAGTGAAGGTGCACTTGCTAATATGGGTGAAAGGTATTGGAAAATAAAGGTAAATATGATGTACGTAGTTTTTAGTACAAAAATAGATGACTGCCCGGTGGGAGGTCAGAGTGCCCTTGGTTGCCTTGCTGGTCAGACCTCTGTCAGGCTGGAAGAAAATTTTGTAGATAAGAAATAATAAACAATATTGAAGACTGAAAATCTGAAGAATCCAGACTCGTCCTTTGAAGCGTGGGCTGTCCCAAGGCCATCCTACACATGACCGTGCAGAGACGAACAACCGGACCGGTCGGGGGGGGAAGTCACGCTGGATCAGGAGCCGCTGCGGCAGCTGCTGCTGGGAGCGCTGGGACCGCAGGCAGCTCCAAGGGTCCCTCGGGCTCAGTGTCGTTTACTGAACTGGAACTGGCTTGGTGGAAGGCGGCAAGGGTGTTCGTAAACATGCCTCTGTTGTGTCGCTTGGCTCTGGGAGCGGCAGCGCAGGCGCGTGCTCTACCTCTGTGGGAAAGACTGGCGGGCATGGCATGGGGTCAGCAGCGGCGTCTTCTGCTCGCTCCGGGATTGGCTGCAGAGGCACAGCCGTTGTCTGCAAAAGTGTCGGAGCAGGCACGGAAGGCAGCAGGGGGGCCGGCAGATCGCTGTTGCCTAGCAACATCGGCGCAGCCGCAGGAAAGAGTGTTTCTGCGATCACAGGCGCAGACTGCAAAAGTTGCAGGGCCGGCACGGGAGGCAGCAGGACAGCCGGGGGGGGGCGGCGCCGAGTCGCTGTTGTCGCCAAGGGCGTCTCCTAGCAACACAGGCACAGTTGCAGGAACCGCTGTGTCCAAGATCGCAGCCACAGGAACTGGCTGAGCCGCAAGCAGGGCTGTCCGGGGATGCAGCCGTGGGGTGGGTCTGGGAGGCGGCTCCGCTGGCTCGGCAGTGGGGACCTCAACGGCCGGTGCCGCCCCTATGTCCGAGCAAGGTGGGGCCCAAGAGGCTGGCCGTGGCAGGGCCTGCAGGGCTGCCAGGGGAGGCGCAGCCCACTCATCACCCCCCACAGAGAGACGAGGTGGGGGGAAAGACGGCTCCATCTAAGAATGCTCTGAAAACACAGAGAAAATAACTTTTTCAGCTCCAAGAAAAATATTCTCCCCCAAATCGTCCCCCTCCAAGGGGTCTTCTCCTTGGAAGAAGAATGCTGGAGTTGGGGGAAATGGGACAAGCCCGTTGAAGTTAGCAATCCATGGAAAAACAGCTGCTCTCCATTTCAAAACTGGAAAGAGCATCCTAAATGCTAGATAAATCTGGGAGTATCCAAACCCACGACCCAAAACGAATTGGAAAATGGAGTCCATGCACTCCCATACAAACACATCCAGAGCATACAGCACATTCCTAAAAAACCCAAAAAGCTTTGCCCATCGAAAAAAAATCATAGAAATCTGCCTCCGACAGAATTCCGTCCTCTTCACCCCATTTTTTCCAGAGGGCAGTAAGTTTCTCCTCTGAACAGGAGAATTGAACCTCCTCCTCTATGGGAGAGGTCCTCCACCTTTGCAGCCACAAACTGCGAATGGCTGCATTTTCAGGAGGGGAAAAACCTCCTGCGACAGCAACAGCATCCACCATGCTCTGGTCATCTGCGTGGTGCTGCTGAGCTCTCTGAACATCTTCCGTGTGGCTTTTCAGAAGGTTCTCTTGGTGGTCAGCCTTGCTGTGGACTCTGTCCAAATCAGGATCTTCAGTTCTTCAGCTCCTGGCTAGAATCCACTTCTGTGGTCACTTGTGAATCAACCATCAGTGCCACACATTCGGGGTTTACCCAGTGCAGCAACTGCTCCTCTGGGGTCTCACCAAGTGATGATTTGTCCTCCTCAGTCACTCGAGATCACCAATTGTGACCGTGGTCACAAGGGTTTGCAGATGAAGAGAGAGGCGAGAATGTTGATTCCATCATCAGAAGGCTTGATTAATTATTTTATTATAAATATATTACATTATGACTGTACTAAAAAGAAACAGAAGGAAAAGTTCTCAGAAGTCTAGCTAAGCTAAGAATAGAAAAGAATGAATAACAAAGGAGCTTCCTCCAATCACAGGTGCACCTGTTGCATTCCCCAGCAGCAGATAACCATTGTTTACATTCTTTTTCTGGGGCCTCAGCATCCCAGAAGGGAAAATCCTAAAGAAAAGATTTTTATGAAAAGATTCTGTGACAATTCCCTTCACGGTAGGAGCTGTGCGGGCAACGGCAACGACAGCAGAGTTGGTCACACAGGCCGTGCTGGCAATATGAGCGATCTCTCTCTCTCTCTCTCAGCAGGAGCCGCTGCAGCGCCGGTGGTGCAGAGGGAGCACTGGGGAGGGAGTGCAGGAGCGGCAGCATCTTTCCCCTCACCAGGACGGGACAGCTGATGCCACATGGGTGATCTTCTCTCTTGCAGCAGAGAGTGGTGCCGGCTGCAGAGGGCTGCACTGCGACGGGTGCCAGTGGGCACAGGAGCTGCGCAGCTTGAAGGGAGGCAGTGGCAAAGAGGGGGGAAAAGAGGAAAACAGAGGCTTTTATGCAGGAGGGAGATGGAAATCTGAGAGGGGGCTGTCTGGCTAGCTCTAAACATAACCTGAAGCAGGTAGGACACAGACCAATCGCAAAAAGGAAAAATCCTAACTGACAGGGAACTTTCCAGACAAAGGGACTGGATCTTTGAGGATAGACAGGGAAGAATCTGGAAATATTAACTGCCATGGTGAGACAGAGGGCAAACAACTTCAGACAGAGACCAAACATCTTCAAACCACCAATGCCACAGGCAGGGAGTGACCAAACATCCGCAAACCACCACTGCCACTGAGGCAGAGTGGAAATTTTCCAGAGTAGAAATCCATTTTGATTTAGGTGGAATGTACATCTTTGAGTTAAGTCTGTAGCTTGCTGTTTAGTCTGACTGCCTGTTCTCGCAAAGGACCTGCTCTTGGAGAGACTGCTTCAGCCGAAGGACAAGAGGTAGGGGGGGAGCGGGGGGGCCAGATAGAGCAGGGCAACCCGACCCAGGAATTCCTTCTGATAAAGAAGAAGTAGTGGCAAGTGTCATGCCATTAAATCAGTGGAATGAATATGTATGAACCTATTGTGAAATAGCATGCATACGTATTTAAGAAGGAAATAAAAGGTGATCTGTTTGGGAATCCATACAATCAGAGGGTTTTAGGAAGGTTGTAAGAGACAGGCCTCAGATACAGCGGAATTGTGAACAGCACTAAAGCAGCAGAAAAAATTATTTAAGCTGTAGAGAAGATATGGGAATAAGAACAATAGAGCTGTGTATTAGTCTTTGTTTGGCTTTCTAAGTTGCAAGAAGTTTATCTAGCAGATATTAAGAAGGTTAAGCTTATGAATAGTGCTCTGTGCATTGTCTCTTATAAACGGGTATTGTACTCAAAAATAAGCAAGCATTGTTTTAACCAAAGGTATGTGTGCTTATGGTGACTGGATAGAATTACTGTCAATATGCTTTTGCTTTGTGTAATTGGCTAAGAAGGCTATATGGTATGTTGTAACATTAAGTTTTCTGGCCTGCTGCCTGGACAGCAAGCTGTTTGCATCGTTCCATTATCATAATCATGTAATAAGACTGATGCTGAAAAATAAATAGCTCAAGACACTCTCCCAGCAGCCCCATCCTGTTCGCATCTGTAAATAAACTGCCGGCATCAGATCTGGAGTTCCCAGAGGTATGCATGTCATTTTAGGGGAATGATTCCCACGTGCGTCCAGCACTGTAATAAACATACTGGCTTTACAACTTCCACAAAAGTTGTGGAATTTGTTTGCTTCCGCAAATCACCACAGGCAGGGCTTCAATCCCTCACTGCTACATATACGTATCTAGTTCTTTATGTATGTTGTAATATCTGTGTTTAGATTTCAAGCATATCATTGTGTAGGTATCTATTTGTATTGATGTAGTTTTCAGTATATGTCTTTTTAAATAGCTATATTGGTATTTGTATTGGTATATATGTCTAATTTTATATTTTTAGCTGTATACTGATCTATTTCTATATATGTTATATTTACATATATATCCGGATGTATAGTAGTATATTTGTATCGATGCAGTTGTTTAGATTGGTAATGTTTTTTGTCTCTTTATAGATAGGTTTGTTTTATGTATCTCTTTTTGGAATGTAATACGTAACATTTAATCTGTATTCACATCTGTATATTTTGGTGCTTATGTATGTATTCAGTTCTATGTAAATGTGTATGGAGTCGTATAGTGGTGGAATTCTATTTGTTGAGTTCTTGAAAAATTCGCCCACTATTTGTCAATAATTTGTGGCAAGAGATTTGACAATACCCTATTCCTGACCCAGAGATGGGGCAACTAAGTGTCACAGACATCCTTTGTGAAAAATCCTTTCTTTAGGATTTTTCCCTCTTCTGGGAAGCTTAGGCCCCAGAGAAAGAATGTAAACAATGGTTATCTGCTGCTGTGGAATGCAACAGGTGCACCTGTTGGCCTATGTTGCATGTTTACAATTAAGGGCCAATCAAAGACAAGCTCTCTCTGGGACAGAATCAGGGAGAGCTCCTTTGTTGATTTATTGCTTTTCTATTCTTAGCATGGCAGCTTCTGAACTTTTCTCTCTATTCCTATTAGCATAGTAATAATGTAGTATATATATAAAATAATAAATCCAGCCTTCTGATCATGGAGTCAAGATTCTGGTCTATCTCTTCACCCCTGAAAGACCCTTGCAAGCCTGGCAACAACTGAGAGGCATTTTAAAAACTTTTATTCCCTTTTCAGTCTCATGAGAAGAGTGAGACAATACAGATGTTAAAATTCAGAATTTGGTGAATCACAATCAGAAGCCAACCATTTCCTAATTCCAATACACTAGCAGCGTTTCTTGGCCTATCAGCTTTTTGTCACACCATGCTGTAGATGCCTTAAAGCCAATCACGGAAAACTACCCCTTGTGCATCCCACTACAATGCATCTTTCATATTTCTATTTCTCCAAAGTATCAAGTCTCATTTGCAAGGCCATCCTTTGAAACCTTCTTCTAGCTCCACTTCTTTTACAAAAATATCTGTCCTATTCCATGGCTAAATCAGCATTTCTTGTCTCAAAGTTTGCATATAGATGTATACTGTGTGGGCCTCCTGTCAGGCCCTGAGAACTCTCTACAAATCCATCTCCAACACATGGTTATGACCAAGGTTATGACCCCATAAGTAATGATTATGACCATAGTTATGACCCCATTACAAACGCCACCACTGCCTTTGCACTTACCATACATAGAGCCACAAATTGATGTTATCCACCCTATCATTGCATCAGGATTAAATCGTGAGAAGGCAGTACTTTACCTCTCTGAACATCGGGTATGAGCCAGAATGGTAGAAAAGAAATGGCAAATTGCAAATGTAGAATCCTTTGTTACTCAACAACAGTGGGGATTCATCTGTGAAAGCAATACCATTGATGCCCAAGACATATGCTTAGATACTGAACAGAGTGTGTGCCACTTTGAGATCCACCCAGACACCATTCCGAAAACAGCGCTTATCCACACTGGTCAAGGCTCTGTATGCTTGAGAACTGCCTGTGGCTCACTAAAAATGGACAATGAAAATAGATACTTCCTTATTAAAAATCACTCCAACTTTTGCATTTGTAATTTTGTTAACATTATAGACTGTGATTTTACATATTCACTACCAGTAGTCTCTCACCAATTGATAAAGGCCAACTACAAAATGTATCACCCTTAATCACCTGCACCCATTGGCATAAACCTTACTTTGGTAAAACAGTTGATTAAAGATCAAGCTCTTAGTGAGATCTTGAGAAAAATGAAAGAGAATGGAGAGAAAATTTTAATAACTGTTCATCATGATGCAAAAGAAATTAGCAGGGTTCTGCAAAACATAAAGCAAGAAGCAAGTCATCATTGGTGGGATGTACTTTTCGGATGGTCACCAAAAGCAACAGGTAACCTTAATGCCCTAATCCCTCCAATTATTGTTTTGCTCATTTTAGCTGCCAGAAGCTTAATTTTGTCCATTGCAACACTTATTTGGAATTGGAGGATGCTACAACTAATGTCAGTCTTGAATTCATTGCCAAGAGCATATGGAATAGCCTTGAAAGATACTTACCATATGACTTGGTTTGTCCCGTTCCTCGGCTGTTCTAATGGCCTGGAAAGGCTCGGGATGGCCTTGGGGCAGCCCGCGCTCCAAAGGACGAAAGGAGTCTTCAGGTTTTTCAGTCTTCAATGTTGTTTATTAATTCTTATCTACAAGATTTTCTCCCGGCCCGACAGAGGTCCGCACAGCAAGTCAGCCATGAGCACACTGACTGCCCTCGGGGCGGTCACTTATCTTTATACCAAAAACTACGTGTAAGATATTTACCTTTTCTCCCCAATACCTTTCACCCTTATTGACAAGTGCACATTCAGTAAGAACCAATCTCAAAGTGCCACCATTACCACCAAAGATGGATGACAAGAAGAAGAAGAAGAAGAAGGACAGAACATGCCCTAATTCCTCCATCTTGTCCCCATAGAACCCCCCTGTACCGAGATTCTAAAACCTATGTTTCACACTATAATTAATCTATCTCTTCACCATTTATCCCCGTGTGATCCTCTCATCCTCATACAGGTGTTGTTTCCCGTGCAGGATCAAAGTCCAACCATCAAACACTTCTGGCAACGTTCCAGGACCTCCAAGCCCTCCAAGTGTTGTCTTGGTGACTCTGCACATCAGGACTGTTGTGCTGAGTTCCCACATTGGTTAGATGAGGAAGAAACTGTGTATTAGTAAAAGAATTTACTAACCCTATAGAAAAAGGGGGGAATGAATCAAGGATTTAACAAAACTGAAAGAATTTAAAGTTTACTAGATTTAGTATAGGGGAGAGAGTATAGCAAGAAGAGTAGAAATAATAAGGGATAGGTAATTTTTAGCAGCTAAAGTAGTTAAGGCTAGGGTAATATATCACTTGCCTGTCTTTACTTCATTTAAAGAAGCAGGATGGGATGCAGATTTCTTTGTGACAAAGAGGAGGACCGTAGCCTGCACCTGGGCCCTAAAACTTCAGCTAAAGCCAGGGGGTGTGAAAGCCTGCAAACAGGTCATAAGTAAAGAGGTCAAATTGAGGAAGATGTCTTCTGTCTTTCATCAGAAGGAGACCATTCCTCACTTCAAAACCCACCAACCCATTTGAAGTGAAAGAATCCACAAATGTGAAGGAACTTTGAACTCAATTATAATACATTTTAAAGTGGGGGTAGGTGGGTTAGCTATTGCAAATGTCTCAGACATTTTGGGAATTATATGAATATGTAAGACTTTTTTAGATGAAGAGCCAAAGCCTGTGATTCTTTGCACATGTCGTTAGGTGAAGACTCATGGTGTGCCTGCTGCTGTAATAAACACACCAACTTCTAACTTTAACTAGTGGCAAGTTGTATTCTGTGCTTCACCACGATGGCTCACGATACCAACCACATGGCAACAAGGGCTCCATTATGCACTGTTCCTCTTTCAAAGATTAACTACCCATGTGTTGTGGTGTGATGTCATGGGTTGCCTCAGATACCTCAGGTTTCTCCCTGTAGATTTCTTTCCCAGGTGTGTAAATCACCTCTCCTTTCCCCCACCCTGACCCCTGCTGAGCAATGTCTGTTAGTCCTGGCATTCCAGAAGGCCATTGAGTGATTGGCAGAGTTCAAAAGATGCCTTACACCCCTGGAGGACATTGGGCCATCCAGGTGCCATTTGTCCCTTGAGACTTCTCCCTTTCCTGGTTGGTAGGATCTCTACCCCTTCCTTCCCCCTCTCCCTGGGGTTAAAAGGAACAGCAACCACGTGGTTTGAGAGGTTCTTTGAGAGCTGTTACTGGATTCAGAGGCCTGTGGGCCAGGAATAAAGCTCTGGATCGAAACCCTCTAGCAGAACCCGACTCCTTTCCTTCATCCTCGCCTTAAAGTTTCTCCACCAAGGTAAACCTCAGCTCCTGCATGTCTGGACTTGTCTCCAGCACCCAGCTGCAGCATCCAGCTTAGCCAAAGGTGTCTCTGAGGTAAAAACACCACAGTTGCCGCCTTTGGGTGAAGCAGCAAGGGCCAGACAAGCCCAGGCCCTTCTCTTCTGGCTATATTGGTAATAATTCCAATATATTGGTGCCACAACCTGGCAGCCCTGAGAAGACACTCCGGAGCTCCCAGAACCTCAGAAAGACTTTAAGGCAGCTTAGTGTCCACTGGCAGAGCTTTGACAGCATAGCTCTCTAGCAGAGTTCCAACAGAAGCCTCAAGGACATTCTGCGCCTCTGGAAAGTGCAGTTCCTTTTTGGTGAGCAGACTTTCCAAGAGGGAGAATAGGGTAGCCCCTCCTGCCCGTGGGGTCCTATTCAGGTTAAAGAGAAGACCCTACCAGACCACGGCACCAACAGCACCAGTCTGAGCTGAGTATCTCTACTCCATAGAGGGGTAGACGCTCAAATACAGTCTCTGCTGAGAGATCTGTTCTTTTTCGCTCTTATTCAGAGCACAAAAAGCACAGCCCTGTGGAGCGGGAGCGATAGCGCGTTAGGCATAGCCCAGAGAGGCGCAGCTTTGCCATTTTTAGAAATCATGTGGCAGCGAGCTTGCAGTGTGGCGCCGGCTCAGAGGAGCCAGGTTACCCTTCCCGCTTACCCTTCCCCTTCACAGCGGCACCAGCCTGGCTTCCTGGCTTTCTCAGTGTGGGGCGGCACAGCTCGCATGGCGGCGCAGGGCGGCTCTGGTTTCAGGTTTGCTGTGTGGGTGAGGAGGCTCTGTCTATCCCCTGGGCAGCACGGTGAGTTCCAATTCCGTGCTGCTGCTGGCAGCACTTTAAAAAGCTGTACAAGCAGCTGCACTGATAAGGGCTAAAGGTCTGCGTGTTTTCACTTCTTAACCGTGGTTTTTGGAAATCGGTACCTGATTTGGTTTTGTTTTCGGTAGGCAGGATATTGTGCTGTGCCTTTTACATCTAAAATGGGCTCTAAGTTAAGCACAGCACAAAAAGGAGTATATTAAAATGGGCTCTAAGTTAAGCACAGCACAAAAAGGAGTATATTACCAGATTGTTGAAATTTTAGTTAGTGGAAATGTAACATTTTCTAAACGAAAATTGAAGCATTTTATAAGGTGGTTTTTTCTACACTTCCCACAAATTTCTCCTGAACAAGTCCACAATATTCGGTTCTGGGACAAAATAGGGCATGAATTGATAACCTTGGGAAAGTCCAGGGACACATCCTCAGCTAAATTTGTGTTTTGGAGCTTACAAGTTGAATCAGCCTTACTCAAACAAAGAGAAGTGGAGAAAAAGCCACACAAGGAATGTACCTCTGCCCTTCCTGTTTCTCCTTCCCCCCAGCTCTGAACTCTCTACCCCAAATCTTGGTATTTTTAGGAGAGCAGATTCTGCTCATGCCCAGGGAAGCCGGCTCCCTGAGCACCTTAAAATGCCTGAGTTCAACTGTCCACAAAGTCCTGGCCAGAACGTGGGGAACCCTCCCCATACCCCTGTGTCCCCTGCTCTGAAACCCAGAGCACGTGTTAGCTTTTCGGAGAGCAGTGACCCCCAAAATGGCTCCCAGACCCCAGGGGGGCAAGAAAATGGAGGATGCCACATGGCACCATGCCATACCTGGTCTCCTTCTTCCCATGATTCCCTGAAGCATCCCAAAAATCCCTCCTCACCCTCCACCCTCTCTGATCCTCATGACACCTTTCCTTCCCCCACCTTGCCTGCCATACCCTCAGCTCCACCCCTCTCCCCCTCCCAGCGGGCGTCTGCCAATGTGATGTCACCAGGTGTCCCCGCCCCTGCCACCCCCCTGTCCCCACCCCCTGTTCCCACAATATCCCCGTCCCCTCCAGCAGTGGGGGCTTGGCCACTGCTTGTCCTCATGGCTGTACCTGTGATCCCAATGCTTCTGATTCAAAGGATATAGGGCAGGGAACTGCCAACCCAATACAGGGTTCCACTTTGTCATTCGTCCCTGTTACATATCAGCATGCAGGGCAAGGGGGAGGAGCCCCAACTGCTAATTGAAAAGTTTTTGGACAAGAAATGATAGGAGAGGTCTGCAAAGCACACAAAAAGTATGTGGCCCACATAGCCCATAGCCTATACTTCCATGTCCTTTTAAATACCAAAGTGGGTAGGACTGTAGTAGTCCCACATGATTTAAACAGCTTTTTTCATGCCTCATGGCCTCTACAGATTTCAAATTATGGGAATTGGCATGGAAACAACTGCTAAAAGAAGCTCTCACAGACTTGCATTCTGATATAAACACAGCAAAAGATGCCATGCACAGCAAATGGCATGCCAATCACCATTGAGCATCTCTCCAGTGATGGCCAATGGTCCTTAGCTCCAGTCCAAGCTGCAGTATTCCTGTAGAAGCACTTGAGAGAGTCAAAGAAGCAGCTGAAAAAGCCTTCTTTACCCTACAACCTGAAGGTCCATTTGAGCCATACAGTAAGATAAAAAAGCTACCATCAGAGCCTTTTATTAAATTTGTAGAAAGTTAACTAGAGCTATTGAAATCAAAGTTGAAAAAGAGAAGGCAAGGGAAGAGGTTTTAGAGGAAATGGCAATTACAAACGCAAATGAACATTGTCAAGCGGCAATTTTAAGCTTACCTCTAGAAACCCCCCTGTCCTAGGTTGACTTTATGATGCTTTTATCCCCAATCGTCTTGTTCTGTTTATGCTGAATAATAAGTTTTGCAACCTTTAAAACTTGTTCCAGAGAGTGAAGAGGGGAGAGAAGAAATGTGCAGTTTGTTTTCAGACACTGCACTCACTCCTCCACATTCCTGCTCCTAGACTTTGTTGTCTGTAGATAGTCAGTGAGACAGAGCTCTCCTTTGCTTTTAGTTAGTTTAGCTAGCTGAGGCAAAGAAGTTCCCTGGACTGAACTTTTTTTTTCCTTTCCCCCTTACTTTTGACCTGTTCAAACCTGCTCTGGACTGAACACCAGAAGAGCACTGGTAGCTCGCACCTGTGGCCCACCGGGCCAGGCCTTGGCCATGGCATTTCCAGCTTCAGAAAGACTGATAAGAGACTGAGTGAGCTGGGCTGCAACCTAGGGAGGGGACTTTCTGAATTTGTCATCTCTTTTGGAGCAGCAAGGAGTTTTATTGATTAATATTGTTTAGGTTTTATTGTTTAATAAACAGGTTTTTTCCACTTTTCTCCAAAGAGCTATTTTCTCCCGGACCAGTTGAGGAGAGAAGTCAAATGAATCTGCTTTCCTAGAAGAACCCCTTTAGAAGTTCTCTTCCAAATCTGCCCTGAACCAAGACACCCCCCTACAGTAAAAGATATGCTTCTAGTTTGTAACAGGAAAGTGCCTCTGGTGAGTGTTGCTGAAGACACCAGACCAAAGCTGCTGTCAAGACCAACAGAGAGCTGCCGCTGCCAGCCCAGCACCCATTCCCTCAGCACAGCAGTACCCTGGGCAGCAGCAAAAACCAGCAATGGTTGACCCCACAAAGCCATGCCTGCTTTGTAACAACCTTGGGCACTGGAGTAACCAGTGCCCCCTGAACAAGCAGTTTGATGAATTTAGAAATAGCAGGGGAGGAGAACTACAAGTGCTCTCTAGGGGTGAACAACAACAAAAAAAACTGAGTGGGGAGCGCTGGCCTGCCAGGCATGCAGACACAAAAACAGCAGGCCAACGGAATGAGGGAAGCAAAAAAGACCAAGTGCGCGGTAACATCCCTATTCCTCTGAGTGAAGCAGATGCTTCAAGGACCAATTCTGCTGGTCCACCACTGAAAGTGAAACCAAATAACCTTTGTTATGACTTAGGTGAACCTATGCTAACCACAACTTCTGTTACTGGGCCTTTCAGCTTGCAGCTGACAGAACCACTCCACCTGAAAGACACTGACTCGCATTTTGTCTCCGTCAGCCCACAACAGCAGGGCACTTGGCTCCGAATTCACTGTAAGTGCATCATCATTGGGGACACCAAACACACACCACAAGAGATCAAAATTGCTCCAGGAATGACAACATCAGATCCTGAGCAATTTGCTCTCGGCCTGCACTGTTTCCACCCACCCATTTCTTCCCAAGGGACAAATCCTTGCACAAGCTATCCCGGTGCCGAGTTTACCTGAAGGCACTGAAAAACAAGGGCCCACAGTCACCCTGGTCCAAGCTGTTGGGAAGGACAAACCCAAAATCTGGTGTGATGTCAGAGGGAGTGGAGAGTCAAAACGCATTGAGATGCTCGTAGACATGGGTACAGACTGCACAGTGATCCCAGCACAAGACTGGCCAGCACATTGGCCTTTGCAAAACGTGGCTGGTCACATTCGAGGTGTAGAGGGCATGCAGTTGGCAAGAAAATCCAAAAGTGTTGTCCAAATCAAGTGGCCAATCGGAAAATTGGCAAATATACATCCGTTTGTGTTAGATTATCTGGAACCGTTGTTAGGGAGAGATTTAATGGCTCAGTGGAAAGTCACAATTGATATTCTGGACTCTCCACAGGATTTTGGGCAGCGGTCACTGAAAAGCGCCTTGCCCAAAAACTGAATTGGAAGACAGACACAGCAGTTTGGGTAGAGCAGTGGCTGCTCAGTAAACAAAAACTGAAGGCACTTGAGGAGCTAGTGGAAGAGCAACTAAAAAAGGAGACCATGTCTCTGTGGAGACCATGTCTCTGTGGAACTCTCTAGTGTTTGTCATCCAGAAAGCTGACAAAAAGAGATGGCAGTTCCTCCACAACCTCTGACAAATTAATGTCATTGAAGAGTTGGGCTCTCTCCAAACTTGTATGCCATCCCCAGCAATGCTTCCCCAAGATTGGAAATTGGCTGTTATTGATATAAAAGATTGTTTTTTCCTAATATGCCTACACCCAGACGATGCACTGCGTTTCGCATTCTCGGTTCCCACTATCAACAGGGAAGCCCCGATGAAAAGGTACCATTGGAAAGTTCTTCCTCAAGGACTAAAAGCCTCACCATTGATTTGTCAGTGGTATGTCTCTTCCTTGCTCTCCCTAGTGCTTGCAGCTGCAGAAAAGGCCATCATCTATCATTATATGGATGATAACCTTGTGTGTGCCCCCAATGATGATTTACTCACATATGCGCTTGACCTAACGATCGATGCATTGATTGTTGCAGGGTTTGAGCTCCAGAAAAGGAAAATTCAAAAGATGCCACCTTGGAAGTATTTGGAAATATTCCTTAGAAATTGGAAATATGACCATTGTTCCTCAAAAATTAGAAATCAAAACAAAGATCAAGACCCCTGCAGGTGTCCACAAGTTGTGTGGGTCTTTAAATTGGGTAAGGCCGTGGCTAGGTCTGACCAACAAAGACCTTGCCCCTCTTTTTGATTTATTGAAAGGGGGAGGGGACCCAAGTTCTCCTGGGGCTATTACCCCAGAGGCACAGAAAGCTCTAGAAAAAGTTCAGACAGCAATGTCCACAAGACAGGCCAATTGATGTCGGCCTGACCTGCCATTCAAATTTTTATCATCTCATGTAAGTTGTCACCCCTCCATGGAATCATTTTCCAGCGGGAGGAAAAACAAACACCTAAGGCTAAGGAAACACCTAAAAAGGGCCAGGACCAGAAGGACCGTCTCTTGATCATAAAGTGGGTTTTCCTCAGTCACCAAAGATCCAAGAGAATTACAAAGTCCCAAGAGCTGGTAGCACAACTGATCCGGAAAGCTAGGATGCAGCAGAAAGCTAGACGCTAGGCAGCTAGCAGGATGTGACTTGAAGTGCATTCATATTCTATTCGAGTTAAAATCGATTCAGGCCAAATTCAGTTCCCTGCCCTATATCCTTTGAATCAGGCCAAATTACTAAGAAAATGTTAGAACATTTGCTTCAGGAAAAGGAGGTGTTGCAGTTTGCTCTGGATACCTACTCAGGACAAATTTCTATCCATCAGCCTGCCCACAAAATTTTCAAACAAGAGGTTCAATTTACTGTGAAACTGAGAAGTGTTCAAAGTAGGAGACCTTTAAAAAAGGCTCTGACCGTCTTTACAGATGCATCCAAGAGGTCCCACAAGTCCATTATGACTTGGAAGGATCCTCAAACCCAGCACTGGGAGAAAGACATTGCTGAGGTGGAAGGTTCACCTCAGGTTGCTGAGTTGGCTGGAGTTGTTAGGGCTTTTGAAAAGTTCTCAGAACCATTCAATCTGATTACAGGCTCTGCATATGTGGCACGAGTGGTATCCAGGCCAGATCAAGCGATACTTACTGCAAGAAGTGTCTAACATTGCACTTTTCGAATTGTTCTCAAAACTCGTAAAGTTAGTTTCCCACTGAGAGCAACCATTTTATGTGATGCACGTCAGATCACACACTGACTTGCCAGGGTTTTCGCTGAAGGCAACAGAAGGGCAGATGCTCTTGCTGCACCTGCAGAGATGGCCACTCTCCCAAATGTTTTTGAACAGGCAAAAATCAGCCACTAGCTTTTCCAACAAAATGCACCTGGCCTGAGTTGTCAGTCTCACATCACTCAAGAACAGGCCAAAGCAATTGTGGCCACATGCCCCAATTGCCAACAACATGCACTCCCTACAGTGAGTATGGGAGCAAACCCAAGGGGGTTGAACAGTTGTGAATGGTGGCAAACAGATTAACACACACAGAGTCATTTGTACAGGCTGGACTTCTCCTGAGGTTCAGGTGGTCTCCCACAGAAGACCCCTACCTGTTTTACAACCACCGTGACAGACAGACTGAGATGTAAGAAGCCTCTCCATCAAGGAGTGAGACATGAAAAGGCCCCTCTGCTCCTTCCAAGGATTGGGACTGAAACCCCCAGCCCGGGGAAGGTGTGTGGGGGAGGCAAGCTGACCAAGCCAAGATGTTTGCTTGCAGGTTGTAACCACCGGAGCAAGAAATCAGTGGTTCTTGCCTGCTGCCTTGTTTGGACTCTGCGTACCCCCAACTTTCTATGCTTTGTTTTGGTTGCAAAATTTACTTTCCCTTCCCCCAACAAAAAAGGGTATAATTGGGGTGCAATTCAGCCATGCCTTTGAGAGCTCCCCAGCGTAGCGGGTGGACCCTCGACTGGACTGGACCAAAGGACTTCGTCTCTGCATTGGTAGCTATATCCCCTCCCTCTCTCTCTTCCCTCTCTCTCTCTATCTCTCTCTTTTTCTCTCCCTTAATCCCTGTATTGCATTTTTGCTGTGGTTATTTCAATAAAACTGCATTTGTTTTGACTATCACTGCAAAACCCCCTTGTACCGTGTTGGTTTTTGCACTCTGAGATCACTCCTACGAACCATCAAGTCATCCATTCACTAGGACGGATCCTGACAGCTGTATTCCAAAGGCAGTGTGGTCTGGAGAGGATGAATGAAGAAGAACCTTCTCCACTTATGAACCACACCAAAGAAGCCATAAGTGTGACTTAGCACCACTAAAAAAAAAGTGGTAATTCAGAAGAAAATGCTGAGCTGTCTGAAGGGGTCTGAAGGAGGGGAATCTTCTGAATGAGCTGATGTTTCAGAAACTTTATTTAATAATAATCCTACTATATAAACCTATACTATAAACTTACTCTATAAACCAAAACTACTCAACAATTCTACTCTAGAGTCCTACTCTACAATCCTACCCTAAGTTGTTTATGGAGATAACATCTTGATTATTATATTCTTCTTCTCCATTCATCCTTCTTCTTCTTCATCTTGATTGAGTTGATGAGTGGTGCCAAACTGGATGCTGGCTTGGCTAAACGGACAAATGGATGCTGTCCACAGGAAAAAAAACAACAAAGAACATTGAACCATGACTTTCCAAGCTCAGTGCTTCGGAGACTCAATCAGGATTCCTCTGGGTCCTAAAAGACCCAGAAAGAGCAGCAATGGGACCATCTGCTCCCCTAGTCATCATGTGCATGACCTTGCCATCACAGGCAAACCTGGCCCAGAATCCCACTCATCTGTTTATTGTGATGTCTTCATCTTGCTGGGATTTTTGCCCTGCCAGTGCTCTAGAAATGGTGCTTTCTGTCCCTGGCATTTCTTCCTTTCAGGAAACTCCAATGACTCACATAGGTCCCTGCCTTTGCAAGACAGGCACTGTGCTGATTCCCACAGGGAGACAGAGCAGTGTCTACCTTTCCATGCCCTGCTCATCGTGTGCTGGATGGCTCCTTCCTTCCCAGCAGGGCCAGCTCAGTGGCACTGGGCCCTGCAGTTCCCTCTCTGCCACACAACCTGGCAGTAATCCTGGCTCAGTTCCCGTCTGCTTGAGCATGCCAGTCAGCAGATGGGGCTGGGACAAGTCCCTCCCAGCTGCCCCTGTTTGCGAGGCAAAAACCTCTAAGGGTGGCCTGGGGGGCACAAACCAGGGCCCCTTAGAGGCTTACAGTGAGCCCCCCACAGCCCCTCCTGCCCACAGCCAAATCTCTGTCTGCTCAGCTGGGACTGGCTTCCCTGGGTTCCTCCACCACCATTTGATCTCTCTGTACCCTGCATTGCTCTACTTCAATTGTTTTGCCATTAGATAATATGAAACACCCCACCAAATTACAAAACAGGGTGACAGAAACAGTCAGAAAACAGAGCACCTCTCCTCTCAGGAAATGCAGAGAGAGGTGGAGTTATTCAGATTTGTGAAGAACAGGCCCCAGGGAGACTTTGTTGCCACTTTCCAAGACTTCAGAGTGGCTTTGAAGAAAGTGGGGACACCTTTTTTAACAGTTCCAGTTACAATAGAATGTGATGAATATTTTTAATCAAAATGGGGATCAAGTATGAGTAGGTCTAAGGAAGAACTTGTTTACTCAGAGCATAGTGCAATACTGGCACAGGCTGTCCCAAGAGCTTGTACGTGCCCCATTCCAGGTCAGGTGGCAAAGGGCTCTGAGCAACCTGATCTCTTTAAAGATGTCCCTCCTCATTGCAGGATACTTGGACCAGAGGACCTTCACAGGTCCCTGCCAGCCCAGCCCAGTCTAGGATTTCTCACCATTTTCATTTGAAGAGCAGCAAGAATGGAGGTGAGGAGGAAGGGGGCTCATGTGATGCCTTGGACTTGAGTGGAGGAGGAGCCCATCCCTCAGAGCCTGTTTCACCGGCAGCCCCTTCACATTTTACCTTCAGGAGCTCCCTGGCAGACCAGTGCTTCTGCTCATCTGTCTGCAGGCAGCAGTTCAGGAAGTCACACAGGCAAGATGAGAATCTGTTGGGCTGCCGCAGCTGTGGTCTCTCTCCCCTGGCTGTCAGTTGAGCCTACAGAAAAAGGAAACACCAGGCTGCACCTGCTGCTTTCACATCTCTAGGTGCTCTCCCAGATCCCATTGTTTAACCTCTGTTCTTCAGTGGCAGCTTCTGCCCTAGCAGAGACCCAGAGATGATTTTCCTTTACCAACAAAAAACCCAGACCCTCATGAAGCCTTTCCTTGGCAGATCTTTCCTTGGCAGCTGATTTCATTGACTGACCTAGTTACTTGGAACTACATCAACAAAAGCATGTTTGCTTCCCTGAGGATTCACACCAGCTTGAGAGGCTTTTTGGAAGAGGGACTTTGCTATACTAACTCTACTATTTGCAAGGAATAGTACATGAAAGACATCTCTGCAGTGCTTGTTGGTCCCTGAAGCACAACTGCCATAAAACAAATCTCATTGAGCTTCTTTTCCTCTTCTAGAAAACACTGGTAAGTGGAAGGAAAAAAAGGAAATCCACCAGCTATTCCTCAGGAAAAGAAAACAAACATTTAGAATCTGATATTCAACACAGACACATTAAGATGCATGCACAAATAGATTGAGATGAAAATGCCTGCTTGGGTGCACAGGAGCCACCTGTAGCTCTCTCTCTCAGCTGCACATTTTGGCTTCTTTATGTGGCAAAAGGAAACCTTTTCATGGTCAAATCAGAAGAAGAAGTGCCATGCCTATGGTCACTCTCTGCTCATTTGGATGCTCAAGTCAATGCATTAAAGGCGTACCCATCGCAGAAAGTATTGGGTAAGAAATGGGAGGTTTGAACGCATCTCCATGACCCCAGGCTGCACCCTGGTATCCATAAAAATGCCCATCACAATGCAAACATCTCTGTGCTGGTGGCACTGAAATAGATGGTGACCAAAGAGACTTTGTTATTATCCTCTTCAACCCAAAGGAAAATTTCCAAGCCTAAAACAACAAACACATTCTGCTTGAGTATAAATAATTACGACAGCTTTCTTTTTCCCACACCACCAGATGTCGCAAAGGGGGTTTTATCCTGTCCCTCTGCAGCTGTGCTCAGCCACTGGCCATGGTGGGGAGCTGGAGTCCTCACTGTCATTAGAACTGTGCAGGCCAGGGATGGCCCTACCCCTGTGGTAAAGAAACACAGCACCAGTGACAACTGCCCATGTTGGATCCCAGCCCAGGCACCTGCCTGCAAGCTCATCAACTTGTTAAAGTACCAAGAAACAGCCAAGGGTTTGGTGTACAATTCTAACTGCAGTTGGAGAAAAACGCATCCTAAACATATCCAGGCATCCTACACACATGACTGAACAATGTACAGATGACTTGAAAATCTGAAAGCTTCAAAGATCCACAGGATTTGGAAAAGATGCTACAATATGGAGGAAAATTGATGTGCTGTGGTTCAAAAAGGGAAAAGAAAGCAGAACTGCTTGGGCATTGCTTTGGTGGTTGTTTCTTTTTCACTTTTTCTTTTTCTGTAAACCTGAAACTGGGAAGATTCAGCCTCCATTTCGAAGGATATTTATCACACATCCAACCATTCCACTGAAAAATTCTTGTCCTTCAGAGCCAGAGCTCCAACAGGGTTCAAAAAGCAAATGAGAAATGTCAGGCATGGCTGGAGGCCAAAATGGCAACTTTCTGAACTGGTTAGGTTTCTCAACTGCCACTTCTCTTCTGATGCAACCAAATCTATAGTGGATGCTGATGTGCTGCAGGGATATTTTTAGAAGGGGAACTTGGTGGAAGTGGTGCCAGCAGATGGCAATGGGATTTTGTCCAATGGCACACAGAACATGGGACAGGTGAGAAAGACACTGGGATCAGTGTGTATTTGCTCCTTACTGAAACAGGAGTTGCATTCCTGCAAGGAACTTCTCGTTCCACCATTTCAATGCCACGATCCCAAAAGACCATATGTCCACTTTGGGGCCATGTGGTTGGCCTGTCACCACTTCAGGCACCAGCCACCCAGAAGTGCCGGCCACGGAGCTCCGTCTGCTCTGCTCAGGGGTGAGCTTAACAAAGAGGCCAAAGTCAGCTGTGGGGAAAACAACAAACCATGAAAGCCAGCTCCAATTAGGAAACTAATCAAAAGAATTCCCCATTCTCATTCTAAGAATGTGCACTTGAATCTCCCAGAGAACTTTCCACACTCAGTTTCCTTGGGGCTTTAGCCAAGGTAGTATGAAATTGGCCACATCCAAAAATACGCAGGTTTTTTATCGCTCCCTCCAACAGTGTACTTTATTCCCCTGAAGATTTAGATTGTAGCTCCCTCCCTCTGGAAGGGACACACACAGACCAAGAGCAGTCTTGACTGCTTGTGGTTTCTTCTCATACCTCTGTGCACATTACAACTGGGCCCTCAGCTCACAGCAGGGGTCCCTGTGCTGCCACCAGCACCATTTCTGGGGAGCTGGCAGTCACTCAAAGCAGCCCTACACCCACATCCCTGGAACACTGCACCAGACCAAGAATACACTGACCCAGCTTGACAGAACCATTGGTTCTGAGAAGGATGTTGCAGCTCTTCACATCTCTGTGGATCACATGGTTTGTGTGAAGAAAATCCAGTCCTCGCAGGCACTGAGAGAGAAAAGAGAAAGAAGAGGGGAAAAAATAAGTGATGGGATTTTATCACACAAGAAAGGAAACAAAGAATCTAAAAGATTCCCTCTCCAGAGGAATGGGCAGTAATGGCAGAACACAGTGCCACTGAGAGGAAGAGCTTGCTGCTCCAACACTTGCAGAGCAGGACCTTTCTGAGGAAAGGCACGTCAGCTTTTGAAAGCACCTGCTCTTGTAGACTGTCCCCTGCAAACCAGCCAGGATGACTGCTGCTGAGTGGATTTGCTATCTCCATACAGAAGACAAATGAGGGTTTTGCAAAGAAAGAAAAAGTCCCTCCCTTTGGTGTGAAGCAGATCACTTTTGGGTGGGAGGCTACATGACAAAGGTTTTATTGCTGGCCTCAGCACAGACGTGGAAGTATCACATCAGTCACCTTCCTGAAGTAAAGAGCATTTTGGCTGCACTCCTATCTTTTTAGATGAGGACTGTGAGAAAGGACTTTTTTCTTTGCTGCTTGTTTCAAATCCCGCCACCAGCACCTTTGCTTTCACTGGCAAGGAATGCAGTGAAAACAGGCTCCAGGCAAATGTTTAGAGAGGCAAAATGGAGAACAGCAAATACAAGTACAAGAGGCAGAGTGAGAATACAACAGCAGGAGATAAGAGTACTGGCACTGAGTACAGGGAGTGCAGGGGCACAGGCAGGCCTTTCACTTGAAGTGCTTCTACTTGCCCATAGCATACCAGCCACACAGAAACAAAGCTTGGCACATGAAAACTCTCCTGTTCTGAGCCCCTGTTTCCCAGACAATCCTGCCCAAGCCCTCAGAAACACAGATGGGATTGCTGACCTCCCGACTGATGGCTGCCATCTGATCTTCAGACAGGCAAGTCTTGCTGATGATGTCGCTCAGAGTGCCTCCATCCATGAACTCCATTACTAGCCAAAGTTCATCACCCACAAGGTAGCTGAAAGAAGGAAACAAGGGTGTGGAGATGAACATGCATGGCTAGGGTGTGTTCTTGATTGAGTCTTGTTTCCAGGTTCCTTTGTGAAGAGGACAGAATCAAAGGAATAGACATTCCCTCTCAGCTGTGCATTGTTTGCAATCTGTGCAGTCTCAAGAAGAAAGGCACAGCTGTGAAAAAGGAGATGTCTTAGATGGCTAGCAAGTGAAAAGTGCAGTTTAGTAACAGCCCAGATAAAAATAATTCAGGCATACTGTTTCTGGAAATAAGCACCTATTCTTCCTTGCATGCACAGCAATGGAAAAGAGAGGACACAATCCATGGTAAATTTATGTTAGTTTATCCAGATGTAAAAAGACACTTGATAAAAATCAAGCCCCAAAACAAAGTGGTGGCTGTGAACTTACAGGCTATTGATTTAGTAAGATATGACTGATCCAGGGTTTTGAGTAATTTTGAAACTATGTATGCCAGAGAAGACTCATGCAGACAAGATGCACTCCCTTCCCATCCATTAGAGGTGAGCAGAGCAATAATAATTGGCCAATAATTACAGCTCTATTTTCTGCCACTGACCAAAGTGGGATTTTAACTTGCATGTTTGCTCTCTGTAAAGAAACATTCACAAAATCTCACCTGTCTAAATAGTTGATCAGGTTGGGATTCCTATTAATTTTCATGACCATGAGTTTATTGGCTTTTAATTTCTTCTTCCTCAGTCCTTTTAGATTTATTTTCTTTATGGCCACCTAAAATGACATTGAAAATCAGCAAGTTGAGAAGTGTGTGGCACAAGACCAAAACACACATGGAGCGAGTGATTTTACAATGACACAGCTGAGCTGTGCCAAACTGCCTTGTGATTAGGCACTGCAGTAATTAGGAACTGACATTCCAACAGCCCATTTCTCTGCTGCCTTGGGAGCCAGTTACAGGACATGTGGGGCCACTGACATTTTGCCTTGTCCACTTGGTAACAGTTGTGTCTCAGCTATCACCTACAAACCTCTGACCACAATCTCTGCTGCTTTGTTTGGGATTCAGAAGAAGTAATCCATGCCCTAATACTCTGTGGATACATCTTGGACTATGGGCAGGGCTTAGGGCTTTTAGGGCACCTTGCAGATCTCTCCCTATGTGCAGTTGCCAAGTGCAGCACTGCAGGTGGCTAAGGAACTACCAGTAACTTTCCGATGGATTTGCTGGCAGCCAGAATCGAGAATTCAGGACTGTGAAGCTGTAGCCCCAAAGAGCAGGGAGGTGCTCTAAGGCACCACCTTTGTTTTAGCAATGGAG
Organism: Melozone crissalis; assembly: GCF_028551555.1. Lineage (NCBI taxonomy): Eukaryota > Metazoa > Chordata > Aves > Passeriformes > Passerellidae > Melozone > Melozone crissalis. The sequence goes on along the minus strand of NW_026535783.1, from coordinate 10,467,793 downwards.
AGCGAGTGAGCGCGTCCTTCTCTGAAAGGAAGCGCTGCCCTGCATGCCTGCCTTCCGGCAGCTGAGGAGGACAAAGATTGTGCCAGATGTATTTTGCAGGCTGGCACCAGTCTGTGCTTCTTGTGCCTTTTCAGCACTGCTCTAGCCAAAGCTCCAGCCACAGCTCACACCAGAGGGGAAAGCCCCTCAAGAGCAGCAGAGTCTGCGGGGCCTGTTGACATTTACCTCTCCTCCAGTGGCATTGTCAACTGCTCTGCACACATCTCCAAAAGTCCTAGAAATAAAAAAGCAGCAAAGAAAGTGGAAGCCATTTAGATCTTTCAGTGAAAGCTAGCTCACACGAGAGATCTCTGCTGTGAGTGCCAAAAACCTGCAGGATGCAGGAGAGCTCTGCCAGAAGGCAGATAATGCATTTTCCTCTCAAGTGCATGGGCACTGGGCCTTTTCCAGAAGTGCTTGGATTTACTGCCTCAGCTCAAAAATAGAGCTACTTCTTCCACCTCAGGTTTCAGTTTCTAAACTGCTCAGTTTTTATCCTGACCACAGAGTATTTCCTTCAGCAAACTCTCAGAAAGAAATGTTCCTGAGAACTGTTATCTGACAGCTATCAGGGAGGAGGTTTCTCTTTCAGGCAAGCAACTTTCTTCCCTCTTTATTAGGATGGCAGTATGAATTGGAGATATAAAAAAATGCTAAGGAAATTAACACAGAAGTGTCTCACACTTGAGAGATGAGATTTTCCAGGTCCTTTTCCTTGCTGCAGGCAAGACTTTGGCAGCATGGAGGTGTCTCTTACAGTGCCTTCTGAGGAGCAAATACAGAAATTCTGAGCAGCACTGAGAGATGGGACAATCTATCCCCAGTGTGGGAACATGGGGATAGATGTCTGTTTGCAGCTTGCCTGACTTCATGGTGGATAGACATTCCACCAGAAAACACCTGGCCCATGGTTATGTAGAAGTAACTGTGGTTGGACTCACCCGCTGCCAATATCTTCCAGTTTGGTGTATTTCATTCTGGGATTTTCCTTGTTTACTATTTTCCCTGAGGGAAACAAAATACAAGATGCTGACATTAAAGCAGAGACCTCAGCTTCCAGGAGATACAAAAGGCAGCCCCAGTGCCTGGAGCTCTGAGCCCTTTGTGGTCGGCTGGGTAACAACAACAACAACCAGGCAGACAGCTCTGCAGCACAGGTGGCCAGCACAGAGACTGATTTTCTACAGCAGTTCCTGTGGGGACTCCTAAATGTGCCCGTGACACCAAACTCAGAAGAAACTTTTGGTACGGCTATGCTGACACCTGCACACAATGCACTGTCCCTCAGACAAGAAATACAGCAGACGTACTCAGTAGCTCCAGAGAGTCACCCTCAACCTCCTGTTACTGAGCAGCAGCTGGGTCAGCACGGGAGGTGAACAAACTGCCCTGGCTCCACTTCTCAGGTCGGGGAGGAAAGAGTCCTTTAGACGATGCTGCTGCTGCTGCAGCAGGTTTAGTGAAAGAGCCCATGTAGATCTGGGACAAGAAATGAGTTCATGTCAAAAAAGTGGCTGGCAGAGATTACCCTGAGATCCCTTTTTGAAATGCAAGCCCTTAGAAATGTGCTGTCAGCCACATGCAGGGCTTTTAAATGGCTTTTTTCTGATGTCCACTTCTCAAACTGGATGGATCAAGACCAAAGGCTAGTTTTACTTGAGTTCATGGCCAGATTCATGTTCCATTTTCATGGATTTTCCAAGGGATGACTGCCACAATCACCATTCTACTTCCTCTCAAGGATTCCTTTCCCCCTCCAAGAGCTGCAGACACACTTTCAGTTCTTTGTTCAAGTGTTCTGCCTCCTCCCACTGCATTCTCTTTTCCTGTACCATCTTCAGGTCATGCTCAACCTGTAGAACTTCTGGTGGCGATGGCACCTGTGCCTCACTCCTAACTTGGGGCCGGAGCCGGAGATTCGCTGGTAATCTTCAAAGGCTGCCCGGTGAGATGCCAACACTCGCTCCTCAAATGAAAAAGAACAAAGCAGTCAGACACTACAGCTTTTTCCTGTCAGCCAGGAGTCATCGACTGTGAGGAAAGGGAAAGAACAGATTGACAAGGGATACAGACAGCTTGTTTCAATCCTCCATCTGGGTCACCATGTTCCACTGTAAAAACACATCAAGAAACAAGGAGAGCAGGAACAGGCCAGCAGGAATCAATTTGGATGACTGCTGGCCAAAAGGCCAAAGGACAAGTCCCTCTATCCAGGGCAGCAGAAGAGATTGAGCACACCAGGAAATGTCCTTCAGAGTGACTGTGATACACACTACAGCAGGATGGCACTCAGAGGCATCACCCCACTCCCCGCTGCTCTGAGTGGAAAGGCAAGAAGGGCAGAAACCACCAGTTTGGGGACTGCAGTGACTGCATCCCTCTTTCACTCACTTGCTTTTGTAGAGACTGAGGGAGGGGATTAAGTTTCTCTCTGATGATTTTTATTTCATCCTCCAGCTTCTTCTCCCTTGCCTTCATCCGAGTTTGAGCTGTCTGAAGCTCTGCATTCAGCTGTGCCTTCATCTTCTCTAAAAAACAAGAGAGAGGATGTTTCATGAATGTTTCAAGAATGGGTGGGTGTCCACCACTCTTTCACTCACCTGGTTGTGTTGATCGCCCCTCTGCTGATCGAGATTCTCCTCTTGAATTCTCCCCACATCTTCCTTGCTCTTTCTCTTCACGTCCATGATGTCACTCTGTGCTTCGGGCAGCTCTGCTTGTGGCTCTGCCTTGATCTTCTGTACACACAAATGCAGAGCAAGTGACTGGCAGCTGCCATCAGCCTCAGTTTTTTTCCTCTTGCAGCCTCAAAATCACATTTATTCAGCCACTTCTTCTGCCTCCCTACCCACCTCTGCTTCCATTGCAAACCTTCTGTCCCAGGGCTGATCTCTGCAGATTCCAAGGCTCTGTGCTTCCAGTGCCTGTGGGATTCCTGGCCTCCTCAGTCCCAAGAGCTCTGGTTTATGCCCCTCTTCTGCCCTTCCCGCTGTGCCCTGGACAGTCAGGCTTAACCAGCCATTCTCCTGTGGTTCTTCCACCTTTGCCCTGAGCTGTTCTTCCTGCTCTCGGGCTGGGAACAGCTCTCCCTGAGTCTGCCATGGCATCTCTGATGAAGCAATCTGCTCCTGCTCTCTCTCTAGAAGCACCTGCACAGAAAGCAAAAGAAGATGGGTTTCAACTTCCCATACAAACTTTGTGGGCCAAGACTCAAAGACTGCTGGGCTCACACATTCCCAAAGCACTGTGCTGCTGCTCTGCTGGGTCATTCTCTGTTTGAGGGGAGGCTCAGATTCCAAAGTGACCCTGGCCCTACAATCAGGGGCCATCTGGGGCTGAAGCTCCAAGAGCCTCTCCGGCAGCTGACAGGGAAGGTGTGGCATTTCTCAGCGGTCTGGTGAGGGCCTCCCTCTGCTACTGCCATGTCCTGTTTGTCTTTCAGTAGTGACTGACAGCCCGCCGTGTCTCACAGCTCCATCTTGGCTCTGCAGGTGGCTTCCTGGGTGACCACAGCCCTTGTCAGAGACACTTCTAGAGTTCATGTTCACTTCAGCACCTAAAACATGGAATACTTCACCATTCTAGGACAGGCAGAAAATTAAAGAATTAACTGGGGGCTTCAGGGAAGAAAAGGCTGGAGGAGAAAAACAGCTCTAAGGGGAAAAAACCACAATATCTGAAGGGGGAGACATCTCTGCCTGCTCTGAATTGGTCGAGGAAACATGTCTCTAATCCTCTCTTGAAAGGGATGTTTCAGGTGACCTTTGCACCTCCAACTGCCTTGGACCAGAGTCGGGAATATTCAATTATGCAAATGTTACATAGTTTAGATAGATAGACAGACAGACAGATGGATATCACCACTATCATCTCTGTTTACTGTCCTCTCTGTTGCTACACACATCAACACTTGGTAGCAGTGCCCCACTCAGCAGCAATCCTGAGATTGCTCTTCTGTTGCTTCAATAAAGCACACTCTTGGGGAATCTGGAGCATATAGGTCCTTATGGAAAGGGATCAGGCTCAGAGCATTGCACGGGAACTGCACTCTTTGTGCATATGTGCTTGAGCCAGTTCTTCTCCTGGACTCAACCACACTGATGGTGCTAAAGTGGCTGGAATCAGAAATGCAGCCCAGCCCCAGCTAGATCTTTGAGCACCAGCTAGAATACAATTGATTTCCTCCCCAGATTCCAAACACAACAAAAACGGATTTCTTGGCTGCAAAAAGACAGAGGTAGTGTTAGCCTGAATGTGAATTGCAAGGTGTAATTAACTAGCCTGGCAGAAAAAACTTCCTTCTGCACCAAGATGCACGCACCAAACTATGAGTTCTAATGCAAATATATTGCATCTTCAAGAACTACGAAGTTGCAAAATAAAATTCAACCAGAATTTCTCATGGTGCTGGAAACAGAGAGGAAAGATGTAGGAAAATCAGCACAATCATCACCATGAACATTATCGAAAGCCAGGAGACAGCTGGGGAAAAAGACTTTATAGAACTGAAGAAGAGCTCAAGAAAACCACAGAGCAGTCTCACAAGCTAAACACAGCTTTACAACAAGGGAAAACAAACAAGGCCCTGTGGCCTCCAGCACTACCACGCGTGCCCTCGGCCACAGCGCTGCAGAAGCCCAGAGACAGAGCTTCCCTGAGCCAAGGAGCCAGATGCTCTCCCACAGGCACCAGCCCTTTGGGCCTCAACATCACAGGTCAATGGCCAAGTTCTACTGTCGCTGCCTGCAGGAAATTCTGAGATACTGGCAGGACTCCAGCACTCAGCATCCTCAGCCAGCAACAGGAAGCGCTGGCTGCTTCAAAACTTGCACCTCTTCCTTGCACTAAAGACAGCACCACCCACAGCTGGAACTTACGGGCTCGGAATATTCCGACTCTGGTGTGGGCAATGATGGAGTCTGTCGTTCATCCACCTCAATATTCTCCTCTTGGGCTTCTTCTTGAGGAGCAGTGAGAGCCAGGGGAGAGATGGTTGTTGGTTCTGTCATCTGTGGCAAGAGAGAAGCATGAGGCACAGGCTGTCACCTATCATTCAGAACCTCATTTTTTTTCAGATCTTCCACTACATCTTCTAAGGAGAAGTCAGAACATTTCGTAGCGACATAGCCATTCTAAGTCTCAAAGACTAAAAATAAATTGGCTACCTAAAAAGAACTGTGGATGTATAAAAGGTTGATATTGCTCCCTGGCTGCTATCAGCAAGCAAGGTTTTCTCTGTAAACTAGAGCATTTAGGTCTTAAAAGCTCTGAAATGGAAAAGTAGGAAAGTGACAATGGCTTTCCTACTGCTGCTGCAGACGTGGAAAACTAAAATTAGATCAGAATCCCATCCAGAGCTGAAAAAGTTCAAAAAACGTAGTTCAGAAGCATCTTTGCTTGCTGAAAAAGAAGAAAATTAACTTGGCAAACCACTCCTAGAAAACCAAAAGCCACCAAGCCAGTGAGCCAGCCAGCTACAAGACGAAAGTGTCACCCACTCCAGTGCCTATTGCACTTGGATTCATTGAGGGGAAATTTAGTTGGGAAACGACCCTTGTGCTGAGCACTGTCATGTAGGGATTGGTGGAAGTGTGCCGGAAGGTCCCTCATGAGCTCCAGTTTTCCAGGCTAAAACTCCCTCAGCACCTCCTCTATGGCCTTGTGCTCCACACCCTTGCCCAGCTCCTGTGTCCTTCTGTGCACATGCTGAAGCCCATCAGTGACTTTGTGCTTCCCAGGGACCCACAAGTGCACACAGCCGCAGCGCTGCCCAGCACAGGGCCACGCTCACTGCCCTGCTCCTGCTGCCCCAATGCTGGTGACACAGGCCACCATGCCATTGGCCTTCTTGGACACCTGGTCCCAGGCTGGCTCTTATTCAGCTGATCTTCTACCACACCCCTGGGGCCTTTTAACCCACATACTTTCCCAGCAACAGATTTGACCATTTGACTTCCAATACAGCATCCACCATTTCAAGATGTTCTTCTTGTTCTGAGCAACACCAGAAAGCATTGAAGGACTTGCACCTTCATCCCTACACCAGCCTGGAAGGCGCTTGCTAAGGCTTCAGACTTCATCACTAAATGCACAAACACAAACTTGCCCATTGATGCTTTCCTGCCTCACTTGGAGGCCTCATAACTACTCACTTTCTTTCTCTGGCCACACAGGATAAGAATGGCCCCCCACAGCTTCATGGACAACATAATCATTTCAAAACCCAAAAGAAAGCTGGGCAAAATGACTTAATAGAACCGAAGTAGAACTTGAGAAAACTGCCGACCAGTCTCACAAGCTGTGGTTGTTTGACATTGACCGGAAGTAGGTTTTCTGGGATGTGCTGTGGTCACCAATAGGTGCTCAGATTTTAATATTGGCACCTGGTTTGGCCCCTGAGATTTGGACATGCCACTGAGAACACACAGGGGTTAAAAGCAGAGCTGTGCCCCTGGAAGTTTATTTTTTGGATTTCCAGCGGGGGGAGCAGGTCAGACCTCCCCTGACCAGCGGGGGAGGGGAAAGCCTCGGAGAGGTAGGCCTGACCCTGAGGGGCCCATGGGGAGAAGAAAGAAGTACTGGGAGGCACCAGGCAGACCATTACCACCCCCCACCTCGGAAAGAGAGAGAGAGAGAGGAGAGAGCCGTGCTGGGGACTGTTATCTTGAAACCTGATACCATGTGCTGCTGGCACGGCTTGGCCTTGGGCGAAGGGGGGCAGCGAGGAGTCCAGCCATTTGAAGGAGCTTTTAACCCTTTGTGGACACTGAAAACTTTACAGAACATTAACCCTTCCTAGAAGAGAGATAAGAGTAGAGGACAAAGAAGGAAATGGGCAAGTGATGAAGTTCTGGGCCAGAGAGAGAGATGCTGGAGGAATAGAGAAGACGGAGTGGCATTTTTGCTGGACTCTTTTTTGTATAGCTATGGACAGAGCCATGTTTCCTTGTGATACAGAGACTGGATCCAGGGGGGCAATGTCCCAGACCCAGGAGGGTTCAGTGTGCGTACCCCTTGGCCCCAGGGGTGCAAGAAATATGGGGGGGACAGATGTCCCAAAGTTGAGACTCTGCCTTATTTTTTGGAGTGGGATGAGGCATCCTTACAAGAGGAAACCCTGGAAGCTGCCCTGGTCCATGCGCAGTGGTGGGAGCACTGGGCATGGAAGGAAGATGTCACGATGGCAAATGATTTCTGGGTGGTGCCACACGTGACAAGAAGGCCATGGCACAAAGAAGGACTCCTTCTCCTCTTGATGAACTGAGGATTGAGTATTCAAAAGGGCGGTGCCGGACCAAGAGTTGATGATTTGGGAGATGTATTGTATTGGAATTTGGTGGAGGGAGGAGGAAAATGTTTTTGTAAGCTTTTAATTTTCCTTGTGTGTGGTTTTTTTCTGTCCTTGTAGTTTAGTTATTTTCTTGTAGCTTAGTTAATAAGTTTTCTTTATTTCTAAGTAGGAGCCTGCTTTGCTTATTCCAGGTCACATCTCAAAGCAGACACCAGGGAGAGGGTATTTTCATAGGGGCACTGGCATTCTGCCAGTGTCAAACCATGAAACAAGTCAAATACACCTTTTCAAAATGGGAAAACAAACAAACAAAGGTCCGTGACCTCCAGAACTACCACGTGTGTACGTGGCGATGCCAAAAACAACTTTCCAAAACGGGAACACAAACAAACAAAGGTCCATGACCTCCAGCACTTCCATGGGTGCCCTTGCCCTTATCACTGCAGAAGCCCAGAGATAGACCTTCCCTGAGCCAAGCAGCCAGATGCTCTCCCAGAGGCACCAGCCCTTTGGGGCCTCAGCATCACAGGTCAAAGGCCAGCAACAGGAAGTGCTAGCAGCTGCAAAACTTGCGCGTCTGCCTTGCACTAAAGAAAGCACAACCCACAGCTGGAACTTACAGGCTCAGAATATTCAGATTCTGGTGTGACCAATGATTGAGTCTGGTGTTCATCCATCTCAATTTGCTCCTCTTGGGCTTCTTCTTCTTCAGGAGCAACGGGAGCCAGGAGAGTGACGGCTGTTGGTTCTGTCATCTGTGGCAAGAGAGAAGCAAGAAGCATAGGCCATGACTTATCATTCAGAAACTCATTTCCTTTCAGATCTACCACCACATCTTCTAAGGAGAAATCGGAACACTTTGTAGCCACATTGCGGTTTAAAGTCCCACAGACTAAAAAAAAAAAATGGGCTACGTAAAAAGAATTGTGGATGTATATAAGGTTGATATTGCTCTCTGACTGCTATCAGCAAGCAAGGTGGTCTCTGTAAACTAGAGCATTTAGGTCTTAAAAGCTCTGAAATGGAAAAGCAGGAAAGCAACACCAACGCCTTTGCTACAGCTGCTACACTAGTGAGATACTAAACTGGATCAGAATCTCATCCAGGCCTTAAAAAGAATCAGAAACATTGTGCACAAGCATCTTACTTGCTGGTAAAGGAGAAAACAAACAGGGCAAATCTCTCCCAGCAAGCGCGCAAGCCACAAGATGGAAGTGTCACCCACTCCACTGTCTAAAGATCTTGGATGCTGTGAGGGCATGTTTTATAGGGAAACACCCTGTGTGGTGAACACTGTCGTGTAGGGATTGATGGAAGTCTGCCTGAAGGTCCCTCATGAGCCTCCCATTGTCCAGGATAAAGCTCCCTCAGCACCTCCTCAGTGGCCTTGTGCTGCACCTCCTTGCCCAGCTCCCCTGTCCTTCTGTGCACACGCTGCAGCCCCTCCATGACTTTCTGCTTCCCACCGCTGCACAGGGCCCACAGCTGCACACAGCACTCCAGCTGTGGCCGCAGCGCTGCCCAGCACAGGGCCACGCTCACTGCCCTGCTCCTGCTGCCCCACTGCTGCTGACACAGGCCACCACGCCCTGGGCCTTCTTGGACACCTGGTCCCAGGCTGGGTCTTGTTCAGCTGATCTTCAGCTGCATCCCTGGGGTCTTTGGACCACGCAGCTCTCCTGCCACAGATTTGACCATTTGACTTCAAATATAGTATCTGACATTTCAAGATGTTCTTCTTGTTCTGAGCAACACATGGCAGCAGTCAAGGACTTGCAGCTTCAACCCCACTCCGGGCTCCAAGGCAATTGCCAAAGCTACAGACTTCATCACTAAATGCATCAACACAAACTTCCCCCTTCTGCTTTCTTGGCTCACAAGGAGGCTTCATAACTACTCACTCTTTTCTTTGGTTAAACGGGATAAGAATGGCCCCCCAAAGCTTCATGGACCATCTCAAAAGCCCAAAGACAACTGGGCCAAAAGACTCTTTAGAACTGAACAACAACTCAAGAAACCTGCAGACTAGTCTTAACAGCCAAACACACCATTACAAAAAGGGAAAATAAATAAACAAAACACTGTGACATGCAGAACTACCACCTGTGCCCTCGGCCACAGCACTGCAGAAGCCCAGAGACAGAGCTTCCATGAGCCAAGCAGCCAGATGCTCTCCCAGAGGCACCAGCACTTTGGGGCCTCAACATCACAAGTCAAAGGCCAAGTTCTGCTGACGCTGCCTGAAGGAAATCCCTAGCTCCTGGCAGGACTCCAGCACTCAGCATCCTCAGCCAGCAACAGGAAGCACTGGCTGTTCCACAACTTGCACCTCTGCCTTGCTCTAAAGACAGCACAACCCACAAATGGCACTTACGGGCTCGGAATATTCCGACTCTGGTGTGAGCAATGATGGAGTCTGTCGTTCATCCATCTCAATTTGCTCCTCTTGGGCTTCTTCTCCAGGAGCAGGGGGAGCCAGGGGAGAGATGGCTGTTGCTTCTGTCAGCTGTAGCAAGAGAGAAGCATGAAGCACAGGCCATGACCTATCATTCACAACCTCATTTCTTTTCAGATCTACCATCACATATTCTAAGGAGAAATCAGAACATTTCATTGCAACAGAAGGTTGTTCTAAGTCCCCCCGACCAATTTCTAATAGGCCAATTCAACAGAACTCTAGATGGATAGAAGGTTGATATTCCTCCCTGACTGCTATCAGCAAGCAACCCTGTTTTTCTAAAACAGAACATTTAATTCTTGAAAGCTCTGAAATGGAAAAGCAGGAAAGCAACAGCATCGCCTTTGCCACTGCGGCTGCAGAAATGGAAAACCCCAACTGGATCACCATCTCATCCAGGGCTGGAAAGGGGCAGGAAAAATTGTGCAGAAACATTTTTGCTTGTTGGAAAAAGGGAAAATGAACACGGCAAACCTCTCCTAGAAAACCAACAAGCCAACAAGGCACAAGATGGAAGTGTCACCCACTCTATTATCTAAAGCACTTGGTTTCACTGATGGCATGTTTAGTAGGGAAACAGCCAATGTGGTAAGTACTGTCACATAGGGATTGTTGGAAGTCTGCCTGAAGGTCAATCATGGTCTCCCATTTTGCTGGGTAAAGCTTCCTCAGAACCTTCTCACTGGGCTTGTGCTCCCTCAGCCTTGCCCAGCTCCTGTGTCCTTCTCTGCACACACTGCAGCCCCATCAGTGATTTTCTGCTTCCCGGGGCCCACAATTGCACACAGCACTCCAGCTGTGGCCGCAGCGCTGCCCAGCACAGGGCCATGCTCACTGCCCTGCTCCTGCTGCCCCACTGCTGCTGACACAGGCCACCATGCCCTTGGCCTCCTTGGACACCTGGTCCAGGGCTGGCTCTTTTTCAACTGATCTTCTCTCGTGCTCATAGGGCCTTTTGACTCATGCAGCTCCCCAGCCACAGAGTTGCCCATTTGACTTCAAATACAGAATCCACCATTTCAATATGGCCTCCATATTCTGAGCAACACATGACAGCAGTGAAGGCCTTGAAACTTCACCCCACCTCAAGACAGCAAGACAATTGCCAAAGCTGCAGACTACATCAATAAATGCATCAACAGAAACTTGCCCCTTCGACTTTCTTGCCTCATCCAGAGGCTTCATAACTACTCACTTTTTTTTTTTGGCAACACGGGATAAGAATGGCCCCCCACAACTACGTGGAGAACAGAACCGCCTCTTTGCACTATATGAAAAGCAAAAAGACAGCTGGGCAAAAAGAGTTTGTAGAACTAAAGAAGAACTCAAGAAAACTCCAGACTAGTCTCACAAGCTAAATACACATTTCCAAAAAGGGAAAACGAACAGACAAAGCCCAATGACTTAAAGCACTACAACATGCGACCTCAGCCACCCTCCTGCTGAAGCCCAGAGACAGAGTTTCCCTGAGCCAAGGAGCCAGATGCTCTCCCACAGGCACCAGCCCTTTGGGGCCTTAACATCACAGGTCAAAGGTCAAGTTTTGCTGTTGCTGTCTGAAGGAAATCCTTAGTTCCTGGCAGGATTCCAGCACTCAGCATCCTCAGCCAGCAACAGGAAGTGCTGGCTGCTCCAAAACTTGCACCTCTGCCTTGCTGTAAAGACAGCACCACCCACAGCTGGCACTTACAGGCTTGGAATGTGCAGGCTCTGGTGTGGTCAAAGATGGAGTCTGGCCTTCATCCACCTCAATTTGCTCCTCTTGGGCTTCTTCTTCTACAGGAGCAGCAGGAGCCAGGGGAGAGAGAGACATTGGTTCTGTCACCTGTGGCAAGAGAGAGGCATGAGGGACAGGCCTTCGCGTAGCATTTAAAAACTCATTTCTGATCAGATCTACCACCACATCTTCTAAGGGTAAATCATAACATTTTGTAGCAAGACAGAGATTCTAAACCACAGCCACCAAATTAGAATGGGCCAATTCAACAGAACTCTGATGGATAGAAGGTTGATATTCCTCCCTGACTGCCATCTGCAAGAAACGCTCTCTCTGTAAAATGCAACTCTTAGTTCCAGAAAGCTATTAAATAGACAAGTAAGAAAGAGAAAGCAGCTCTTTTGCTACTGCAGCTGAATACATGGAAAAATCTAACTGGATCACAATCTCATCCTGGGCTGCAAAAGGGTAGGAAATGTTTTGCAGAATCATCATTGCTTGATGGTAAAGGAGAAACTGAAAAGGGGCAAACATCTCCTAGAAGACCAACAAGCCAACAAGGCACAAGATGGAAGTTTCACCCACTCCAGTGTATAAACCCCTTGGCAGCAGTGAGAGCAGGTTTAATAGGGAAACAGCCCTTGTGCTGAGCACTGTGTGGTAGCGATCGATCGAAGTCTGCCTGAAGGTCCCTCATGAGCCTCCCATTGTCCAAACTAAAGCTCTCTCAGCCCCTCCTCCCTGGCCTTGTGCTCCAGTCCCTTGCCCAGCTCCTGTGTCCTTCTCTGCACACACTGCAGCCCCTCCATGACTTTCTGCTTCCCAGGGCCCACAAGTGCACACAGCATTCCAGCTGTGGCCGCAGCACTGCCCAGCACAGGGCCACGCTCACTGCCCTGCTCCTGCTGCCCCACTGCTGCTGACACAGGCCACCAAGAAGCCCTTGGCCTCCTTGGACACCTGGTCCAGGGCTGGCTCTTTTTCAACTGATCTTCTATGGCGCTCCTGGGGCCTTTTGACTCATGCAGCTCCCCAGAACCAGAGTTGACCATTTACCTACTAATACAGGATTCAGCATTTCAAGATGGCCTTATCGTTTTCAGCAACATATGACAGCAGTCAAGGTCTTGCAGCTTCACCCACAATCCAGCCTCCAAGGCACTTCCCTAAGCTACAGACTTCATCACTAAATGCACAAACACAAACTTGCCCCTTCTGCTTTCTTGCCTCACAAGGAGGCTTCATAACTACTCACTTTCTTTCTTTGGCCACACAGGATAAAAATGGCCCCCCACAGCTTCACGGACAACACAACCATCTCCTTGCAGCTTGTCAAAAGCAAAAAGTCACCTGGTCTAAAAGACTTTGTAGAACTGAAGAAGAACTCAAGAAAACTCCAGACCAGACGCAAAAGCTAAACACACCATTCCAAAAATGGAAAACAAACAAAGACCAGTGACATTGTGCCCACAGCCGCTGCACTGCAGAAGCCATGAAATAGAGCGTTCCTGAGCTAAGCAGACTGATGGTCTCCCAGGGGCACCAGCCCTTAGGGGCGTCAACATCACAGGTCAAAGGCCAAGTTCTGCTGGCAGTCCCTATCAGCAGGAAATCTCTAGCTCCTGGCAGGACTCCAGCACTCAGCATCCTCAGCCAGCAACACGAAGTGCTGGCTGCTTTGAAACTTGCACCTCTGCCTTGCACTCAAGACTAGCAGTCACTTACAGGTTCAGAATATCCAGGCTCTGGTGTGGCCAATGATGGAGTCTGACGTTCATCCATCTCAATTTGCTCCTCTTGGGCTTCTTCTTCAGGAGCAGAGGGAGCCAGGGGAGAGATGGCTGTTGGTTCTGTCAGCTGTGGCAATAGAGAAGCATGAGGCACAGGCCATGACCTATCATTCAGCCCCTCATTTCTTTTCAGATCTACCACCACATCTTCTAAGGAGAAATCAGAACACTTTGTAGTGATATAGGGATTCTTAATCCCACTGAACAAATTTAAATGGGCCAATTCAACAGAACTCTAGATGGATATGAGGTTGATATTCCTCCCTAGCTGCTATCAGCAAACAACGTTGCCTCTGTAAAACAGAATTTGAAGTTCTTTAAAGCTCTGAATTGGAAAAGCAGGAAGGAGACCCCAAGTCTTCACTACTGCATCTGAATACATGGAAAACTCTAACTGGATCACAATCTCATCCTGGGCTGCAAAAGGGTAGGAAATGTTGTGGAAAAGCATCTTAACGTGCTGGAAAAGGAGAAAATCATCAGGGCAAACGTCTCCTAGCAAACCAACAAGCCAACAAGCCAACAAGACATAAGGTGGAAGTGTCACCCATTCCAGTGTCTAAAGCACTTGAATTCAGTGACGGGAAGTTTGGCAGGGAAATGGCCCGTGTGGTGAGAACTGTCGTGTAGGAAATGATGGAAGTCTGCCTGAAAGTCCCTCATGAATCTCCCATTGTCCAGGCTAAAGCACCCTCAGCACCTCTTCACTGGGCTTGTGCTTCACCCCCTTGCCCAGCACCCCTGTCCTTCTCTGCACACACTGCAGCCCCTCCATGACTTGTTGCTTCCCAGGGGCCCACAAGTGCACACAGCACTCCAGCTGTGGCTGCAGCACTGCCCAGCACAGGGCCACGCTCACTGCCCTGCTCCTGCTGCCCCACTGCTGCTGACACAGCCCACCATGCCCTTGGCCTCCTTGGACACCTGGTCCCAGGCTGGCTGTTGTTCTGCTGATCTTCTGCGGCACCCCTGGGGCCTTCTGACCCACACAGCTCTCCAGTCACAAAGTTGCACATTTTCCTTCAAATAGAGCATCCATTGTTCCAAGATGGCTTTCATGTTCAGAGCCACACCTGGAAGGAGTCAAGGACTTGCAGCTTCACACTTAGTCCAGGCCCCAAGGCACTTGCCAAAACTGCAGTCTTCATCACTAAACGCCTCAACGGAAACTTGCCCCTTCTTCTTTCTTGCCTCACCCGGAGGCTTCATAACTTCTCACGTTCTTTGTTTGGCCAGACAGGACAAGAATGGCCCCCCACAGTTTCATGCACAACAGAACCATTTACTTGATGCTTATCAAAAACCAAAAGACATCTTGCCCAAAAGACTTTGTAGAGCTGAAGAAGAACTCAAGAAAACTGCAGAGCTGTCTCACAAGCAAAACACACCATTCCAAAAACAGAAAACAAAGAAACGCAGATCCGTGACCTCTACCATTAGCACATGCGCCCTCACCCATAGCACTGCTGAAGTTCAGAGATAGAGCTTCCCTGAGCCAAGCAGCCAGATGCTCTCCCAGAGGCACCAGCCCTTTGGGGCCTCAACATCACAGGTCAAAGGCCAAGTTCTGCTGTCACTGCCTGCAGGATATCCCTAGCTGCTGGCAGCACTCCAGCACTCAGCATCCTCAGCCAGCAACAGGAACCGCTGGCTGCTCTGAAATTTTCACCTCTGCCTTGCCGTAAAGACAGCACAAACCACAACTGGCACTTACGGGCTCAGGCTATGCAGGCTCTGGTGTGGTCACTGATGGAGTCTGGCGTTCATCCACCCCAATTTGCTCCTCTTGGGCTTCTTCTCCAGGAGCAGCAGGAGGCACGGGAGAGACGGCTGTTGGTTCTGTCAGCTGTGGCAAGAGAGAAGCATGAGGGACAGGCTGTCACCTGTCATTTAGAACCTCATTTCCTTTCAGATGTCCCACCACAACTTCTTAGGAGTAATCAGAATATTTCATAGCAACATAGGGATTATAAATCCCATCAACCAATTTAAAATGGGCCAATTCAACAGAACTCTAGATGCATTTGAGGTTGATATTCCTCCCTGGCTGCTATCAGCAAGCAATGTTGTTTCTGTAAAAACGCAGCTTTCAGCTCAGGAATGAAATATAGGAAAGCCACAGTAATGACTTTGCAACTGCAGCTGCAGTTGTGGAAACTTCTAACTGGATCGCAGTCTCACCCAATAGCGCAAAAGGGGCATGAAACATTTTGCGAAGCATCTTTGCTTGCTGGAAAAAGAGAAAACGATCAGGGCAAACCTCTCCTAGCCAACCAACAAGCCAACAAGGCACAAGATGGAAGTGTCACCCACTCCAGTGTCTAAAGCACGTTAATTCAGTGAGGGGATGTATAGTAGAGAAATGACCAGTGTGGTGAGCACTGTTGTATAGGGATGGATGGAAGTCTGCCTGAAGATCCCTTCTACACCTCCCATCGTCTAGGCTAAAGCTTCCTCAGCACCTCCTCACTAGGCCTGTGCTCCACACCCTTGCCCAGCTCCCCTGTCCTTCTCTGAAAACACTGCAGCCACTCCATGACTTTCTGCTTCCCAGGGCCCACAAGTGCACACAGCACTCCAGCTGTGGCCGCAGCGCTGCCCAGCACAGGGCCACCCTCACTGCCCTGCTCCTGCTGCCCCACTGCTGCTGACACAGGCCACCATGCCATTGACGTCCTTGGACACCTGGTCCCAGGCTGGCTCTTTTTCAGCTGATCTTCTACCACACCACTGCGGTCTACTGTCCCATGCAGCTCCCCAGCCACAGATTTGACCATTTGCCTTCAAATACAGCATCAGCCATTTTTAGATGGCTTTCATGTTCTGAGCAACACCAGGAAGCAGTCAAGGACTTGCCATTCTACCCGCACTCCAGGCTCCAAATTAGTTGCAAAGCTGCAGACTTCCTTACTAAATGCCTCAACAGAAACTTGCCCCTTCTGCTTTCCTGCCTCACTCGGAGGCTTCATAATTACTCACTTTCTTTCTTCAGCAACGCAGGACAGGAATGGCCCCCCACAGTTTCATGCACAACAGAACCATTTACTTGATGCTTATCAAAAACCAAAAGACATCTGGCCCAAAAGACTTTGTAGAACTGAAGAAGAACTCAAGAAAACTCCAGACCAGACTCACAAGGCAAACACACCATTCCAAAAATGGAAAACAAAGAAATGAAGGTCCGTGACCTACAGCACTACCACATTTGCCCTCACTCATAGTGCTTCAGAAGCCCAGAGACAGAGCTTCCCTGAGCCAAGCAGCCAGATGCTCTCTTAGAGGCACCAGCCCTTTGGGGCCGTAACATCACAAGTCAAAGGCCAAGTTCTTCTGTTGCTGCCTGCAGGAAATCCCTAGCTGCTGGCAGGACTCCAGCACTCAGCATCCTCAGCCAGGAACAGGAAGTGCATGCTGCTCTGAAACTTGCACCTCTGCCTTGCACTAAAGACAGCACAACCCGCAAATGGCACTCACAGGTTCAGGATATCCAGGCTCTGGTGTGACCAATGATGGAGCCTGGCGCTCATCCCCCTCAGTTTGCTCCTCTTGGGCTTTTTCTTCAGGAGCAGCGGGAGCCAGAGGAGTGATGCCTGTTGGTTCTGTCAGCTGTGGCAAGAGAGAAGCATGAGGGACAGGCTGTCGCCTGTCATTTAGAACCTCATTTCTTTTCAGATCTACCACCACATCTTCTAAGGAGAAACCAGAACACTTCATAGTGATGTAGGGATTCTTACACCCACTGACCAAATTTAAAATGGGCCAATTCAACAGAACTCTAGATGGATATGAGGTTGATATTCCTCCATGGTGGCTATCAGCAAGCAATGTTGCCTCTGTAAAACAGAATTTGAAGTTCTTTAAAGCTCTGATTTGGAAAAGTAGGAAGGAGACCCCAACTCTTTCTTACTGCGGCGGAAGACATGGAAAACTGTAACTGGATGACAATCTCATCCAGGGCTGGAAACGGGTAGGAAACGTGGTGGAAAAGCATCTTAGCTTGCTGGAAAAGGAGAAAATAATCACAGCAAACCTCTCCTAGCAAACCAACATGCCAACAAGCCAACAAGACATAAGGTGGAAGTGTCACCTATTCGATTGTCTAAAGCACTTGAATTCAGTGAGTGGATGTTTGGCAGGGAAATGGCCCGTGTAGTGAAACAAAGTAAAAATTTTCCAGGATAGAAAGGCATTTTAATTTAGGTGAGATGTACATTTTTGAGTTGAGTCTGTGGTTAGAAATCGTAGTTATTTAGTCAGACTGCAAGGCCTAAGCTCAGTGAAATTACTTCAGCCAAGGGCAGAGGTAAAGGAGGGAGACAGATGATGATAGAGAGAGACAGGGACTGCTGTAAGGGCAAGTCAACATGACCTCAGAATTTTTTCTGATAAAAAGGAACTAATGGTAAAAGTCACGCGAAACTCATAAAAATGAATATGTATGAACCTATTGTGAAACTGTATGCATATGTATTTGAGAGAGAGATAAAAAGAGGCCTGAAGTTCTCAGAGGCATGCATGCCTTTTTTGAGGAGAGCAATCTCCGCATGCATCCAGCGCTGTAATAAACACATCAAGCTTTATAACTTTCACAAAGTTGTGAGGTTTTCTTCTTTTCTCCGCAAAACACTATGGCAAGCCAAACCAGGAATTCTCTGTCCCCATAGTGGCAGGGGGGATAGACGGACCTCCAAGGCTCATCCTAGGATTTTTTCCTGGTGGGGCTCTGCTAATCTCAACTTGCCTCCTGCGGGGAGAGACAAGGACCTGCTGGCTGCGGAGGAGAATACTGTATGTACTGAGGGGCCCTCGGGGAAAAAGAGAGCTAGGGAGTAAATCACTCAGAGACGTCTGGGTGTAGCTAGTGGAGAAGCTATATTAGAGACGGAGTTCATTGTTCTGATAGGGCAGAACTGCTAGCGACCCTAGGGGTGGGTCGAGTGGACCTGTGTATGTGTATATTGGGGGTTCATCGTTCTGATGGGGCAGAACCGCTGAACCCGCGTGTGTTTTGTTTGTGTGTGTGTGTGTGGTGTGGTGTCCAGACACTGTGTTGCTGTATGGTTAATGCCTTGTGTGGTCCTTGCACTGTGTTTGTAATCGTGCAAGTGTCTAAGTGTATGGTGTATAAAAGAGAGTAGATCTACAGTGCTCTACAGTGTGTGTGGGGGTGAGTACTACCTGTGTTTGAAGCAGCCGAGTGAGGCCTGAGGTGCCGGCTGCAGCGGGCTGTGGGGGCAGGGAGAGAAGTGCCCTGCGGAGAAGAGAGTGAAGGAACGTCAGTGATGGTATTTATTGTGTTTAAATGTAGTGATTTGTGTAGATTTGGTACATTTTAACCGTGAGTACGAACTCAGAGAGTTCCTTTGCCCTGGATGTTTGGACTTGATCTTCAGGCTGTCTGCTGTTATTTTGATAGTGTCCAGGAAAAACTGATGTGAGTAAATGCTGAATTATGGTATGTTGTGTTGTGTTGAGAAAAGTAGGCACTTTGAGAGATATGCCCTTTCCAAGTGATTTTGTGTGGTGATTTTCTTCCGCTGCATTGTGGTAATTTGATTCTTAGATTGTATAGTAGTGTTTGTGGAGATTTTAAGATTTTGTTTGCAACAAGAGTAGCATTTTACACAGAAGAACTATGGTATGGTGATTTATGCTTAACTACGATAAAGCGAATTAAAGGAATTCCAAGAATTCTCCCCCTCACAGCAATTCAAGCCGTGGCTCTAGTGAACTTGAGATAAAGGGGGGGGGGTGCATGTGTGTCTGTGTCTGTGGGCATATCAGAGTTTTGGCTGGGACAAGCACAGCCTTTTTGCAAGGCAGTAAAACAAGTGTAAGTAGACACAGTGCTTAATTAGATTGTGCAAGAAGAGAACTAGAAAAGACTGATATTTTGTAAAAGAGAGTTTAGATAGAAGAGATGAATGAGTTTATGAGACTTCAGCTGGTACGATAGTGGGTCTGGACTGGAAACGGCCTGCTGTAGGGATTTAGAGTTCTCTGTAATAAACGGAATAGCCTGCCTTTGTGGGCAATACCTCAGGGCCTTTGGTGCATCAAGACACTGGCACGCTGCATGGGTATTATTGCAGTGCGATGTTTGTGAGAAAACGCTGGTATTGCTGTTCTAATGAGCATCAGGGCACATGCCCCGAGCGTAAATCAAAGGTTTCTGATCAAGCTGATTCAGAACCTAAGATCTTAAGGCTCGTGTGTGGGAAATCACATCTGATACCTGCCACCTGGAGCTGTGTGTGTGTGTGTAGGAGGAAGACTGAGAAACTACTGTGAAGGTCTGTGAATAGGGTTTTGGGTGGAAGTGAGATAGGACAGGGAGAAAGAGATTATGAGAACTTACCAAAGAGGTTCCTAAATTAGCCCCTTTTAGGAGGGGCTCACTAAGAGAAGGCTGCAAGTAGGAGCAGCTCAGAAAATAAAAGTATTTATAATACTTCATTACAGTTAGTACTGTTTTTAAATAGGAAGATAAATGGGATGGGTTTTTTGTATGCTGATATGTCTTTTTATTTTAAGAAACCACCCAGAATGGCAAAGAGACTGTGAGATCAGACCGCCCTCTGGTCTTGGCCCTTGAAAAGGAAAACAAAGCAAAGAGAAAGCAAATCAAACGGTGTTGTTCAGCATGCAGCATAAGATAGCAATGTATGAAGTCAAGCAAATATTATCATGCTGAAATGCAAAGCAATCACAGTTTGAAAAATGAGTACATATGATTTGTTAAAGGCTCCTCCCAAGGTAAGGGAGGAAGGATAAAGATGACCTCCCCAAAAGGGTAGAATTTTAGTCGACACAAGGGCCATATATTCAGTTTTAAATAAAGCTTTAGTACCTGTGGAGAATGTTTATGTTGTAGTGTGGGGAACAACTGAACAACTGGCCAGTCTGAGAAGGCATACTTTTGCAAACCTTTAAAGTAACGTGTACTATGTGTACTTAGAAGCTTTGTAAAATTTGCTAAACATTCTCAAATGAGAAAGGTTTCTCTGGAGGCAAGTGATACAAAGATGTTAGGCTTAACATTAACAGACACTGACATTTAGAAAGACATTAGTAAGGAGATATTAGAATAAGTAAATACGTGTTTTCGAGGGTATGGGCCTCTGCTGTACCAGGGAGAGTGAAAAATGCCCCCCGTGGTAATCAAGCCTAAGGAAGGAACACAACCAGGGAGAATTGAGTAGCACCCTCAAAAGGAAGATAGAGAAGGAATCAGCCCAATAATTGATAGTACTGGATTGAGGGCTGTCAATAAAATAACACAAAATTTATACCCTGTGGTAACAAAACCATATACTTTACTAACTTGTTTAAAGCAAATCCATATACTTTACTAACTTGTTTAACACCTGAGCTAACCTGGTTCACTGTTTTAGGCCTAAGAGATGCCTTCTTTTGCCTCCCTAGTCACGACCCCAGCCAGAAAATTTTTGCATTCAAACACAGCTTACATAGCCCATGTGCCTGAAGGCTTCAAAAATTCCCCACTCCGACTGGAGAACAGCTTGCAAAGACCCAGAGTCCCGGAAAGCTCCACAAGAGGAAAGGAGGCTGTTGCAGTACGTGGATGATCTTCTAGTAGCCACTCAGACGAGGGAAGTCTGGATGGTAAGCCTTTTGAATTTCCTAGGACTCCAAGGATACAGAGTCCCAAAGAAAAAGGCACAGGTAGTGAAACAGAAGGTAATCTACGTGGTGTAAGAAGTGAGTGCTGAGCAGCAGACTTTAAGGCAGGGAAGCCATATGCCAAACCCCGAAACCCCAGACAACGAAGGAACTCCGAACCCTCTTAGGCATGGCAGGGTGGTGCCAACTGTGGGTTTATAATTATGGACTGCTCGTCAGACCCCTCTATGCTCTTATTGCCAATGGAAACAGAGATCTCCAGTGGACAAAAGGAACCACATGGGCCTTTCACCAGCTAAAGGGTGCCCTCATGTCGGCTCCAGCTTTGAAACTTCCAGATGTAAGTAAACCATTCTTTCTATTTTTCCACGCAAGGAATTACCCTGGGAATATTGGCTCAGGACTTGGGTCCATACTGAAAGACAGTTGCTTACTTCTCTAAGCAACTAGAGGCAACAGCCAAAGGATGGCCAGGTTGCCTCAGAGGTGTAGCAGCAGTTGTGCTGAATATTCAAGAGGCACCCAAGTCTACCCTAGGACAAAAATGACTGTTCTAGTGTCCCACACAGTGTCCGCAGTACTGGAAGTAAAGGGTGGCCACTGGCTCTCACCACAGAGGTTTCTGAAATACCAGGCCATCATGGTACAGCAAGGTGATGTAGAGATAGTGGTGACTAATATTGTCAACCCAGCTTCTTTTCTCAGTGGAATCAAGGAGAAGCAATACACCATGATTGCCTGGAGACCATTGAAGCTACTTACTCCAGCTGCCCAGACTTAAAGGACACTCCTTTGGACAACGTAGAGGCCTGGTTCACTGACAGGAGCAGCTACATTGCCAGTAGAAAGTGACATTGCAAAGTACACAGTGACTACCTGCAGAGAGGTAATAGAGTCTGGACCCCTACCAACAGGGACCTCTGCGCAGAAGGCTGAGATAAATGCATTGACCCACGCCTTAGAAACAGCAAAAGGCATTCAGAGTTGTGCATGCACATGGAGCCATCTGGAAGGAGAGGGGACTGCTGACCTCACAGGGAAAGAAGAGACAATCCAGCTTCTGGAAGCAGTTCAGCTACCTAAAAAAGCATATTAGGCACACCAGAGTGTGAGCTTAAAATTGGAGGAAAGGAATGACCTGGTGGATGGAGAGGCAAAGTAAGCAGCAAAGGGTGAGGTACAGATTTTCCTCGAAGGTAAGCCATAATATAATAATACTAATCAAAAGGGACGTACAACTACAAGGGGTGGGCTACCATTGAAAGAGAGCTAGTAATCCCTTCCCATTTTCGTGGTTACTAGTGAAGGAAAAGCACTAGAAAACACACTAGGGCCTAACTACTTAAAAGCTTTTTATAGAGTGTGGCTCCTTTCCCAAAATGACCAAGGCTGCCAGTGATACAGAGTGCATTGAAATGAAGTGTTGACTTTGAAGTAGTAATTTCCACAGGCTTTCTAGAACATACATCTGATTGAAAGCATTTATTGTTGTCAGGAATTTATATGCCACTATCACTCAGGTGAGCCGACAATGTGATCCTTGCCTCCAGACTAACCCCAAAATACCCCCGGGCCGAAACTCGGTCAGACTGGGAGAGGACATGGGCCTGCACAGCAGTGGCAAATTAACTTTTCAGAACTCCCAAGGAAAGGTGGGTATCGGTATTTACTGGTATTGATAGATACATTTTCAGGGGGGCCAGAAACATTCCCCACCAGAACTGTCAAAGCTCAAGAGGTGACCAGAGTATTATTACAAGACGCTTCAGAGTTCCACTTGGGCATAGATTAGGAACTTCATACTCCATACCGCCCCAATCAAATAGCCAGGTAGAGAAAATGAATCATATGATTAAGCAGCAGATTGTAAGACTGGGGCAAGAAGTTAATATACCCTGACCCCAAGCTCTTCCACTAGCAAATTCGTACTAAACCTTTGAGCTAAAGGAATGCTGAATCCTTTTGAAATGCCTTATAGAAGACCATATAGAATACAAAAGGAATGTCCACCCACATTAGGGTGATAACACTGGCCACCTACATGGTGGCTTTAAGTAAACAGCTCAGAGAAATTGAGAAACATGTGGCTGGAACTCAGAGCAGGGAGTTAGATAGCCTGGGGATGATGTATATGTTAAGTCTCTTACAGAGAAGACTTTGGAACCACAGTGGGAGAGACTGTTCCAAGTGCTTCTCACCACCTTCAGTGAAATCAGATTTAAGGAGCAGAATGCCTGGATCCATCACTCTTGGGTGAAGAAGGCCCAGAAGCCCCTTGAGGAGTGACACCAGGAGACAATGAACTGAGACTAAAACTTACTCGGGCAAAATGAGTGTATTGCGGTCAGGAGTAGTTCATACTTGGGTTCACAGAATTGTTGTATATGTAATTATAACTAAATTTTTAAAACTAGAGAGTACCTCTATCCATAGCAATGCTGAATGGCCTTGGTCCGAGGCGTTTAATCAGTATACTGGATCCATGGGAGAACCTTCTGAGATAAAAGATTTAAACCTATCCACTGTAGTAATTCACGGGGATCAGGTATATGAGGAGCAGGAATGGCAGGAACAGAAACTGTGGACACTTCAAGGGATCAGAGGAGAAGAAATCAAGGTAGTGTGCTGGATGATAAATAGGACTGCTTATGAGAGACCAGATGAAATTAGTGTTGTAACCTCTCCTGGTGTATACGAACACCAGGAAGTTTGTGATAGCCTAAATGAATCAGACTGTTGATGTAATTTCACCTTGATACAGCCTGTAGAAGGGACTTGCCTTTGGGCTCAGGATGCTATCAGACTTTCATTTAAATTCAAAGTAGACACTGCACTTTTTACCACAGCAGGACCTTATACAACCCATACTAAGACTCAAATAGTTCAGACTCAACCCAAACTTGAACCTAAGGTGTATGAAATAGGCCCCTACGTAGTGAGGAATGTGGGTGAACAACAATTATTATTCAATCCAGAATGGTCTCTCAAACGTGTGAAGTTGATGATGCAAATTAACATCTCAAAAATCCAACCAGCCTGCTCCTCCTTCCTAAAAACATCCTTCAAGGGCTGGACAACGTGGTTACAAAGAAAGGCATATCTCAGGAGCAGAATAAGAAAGGATCTAACTGGCACATTAGGGACAGGATTAGGAGTTTTAAATGGAATTGATTCAGAAATACTGATGAATAAACTGACCACTGCAGCAGGTAGCCTAACAAAATTGAAGCAGCCTTTGCAGTCATCTCTATTGGCATTAGAAACTAGCCAGTGGCAGATTTCAAAAGTACTGCCAAAGTGGGAAATGGCCAGGGACCAAGACCACAAGGTAATAGTAGAAGCACTTCGTACAGTTCAAGATAATGTGCCTTTAGCTGTTAGTTGTATACAAGCACAGTTATGGATGCAGGCAACAGCAGCTCTTATCATACGGGAAGGGAGTGAAGGTAATTTTGCAGCTGAAATTCGGAAAATTGTGTGGGATAATGCAATTGATTTTGAAAGGAAGTTTCAATCCTGGTAGACTATGGTGAATTTCACCTATGATCCTGCTTCTAATGTGGCCACTGATTTTGTGTTTACCATACATAATGCCACTGTTTATGTTATCCATCCCATCATTGCACTAGGAATAAACCATGAAAAAACAATACTCTGCCCTTCAGAACATAGAGTGTGGGCACGAAAGATGAATGGAAAGTGGCAAACAGAAAACTTAGAGTCCTGCATTACTAGAGAAGAAATGGGATTCATTTGTGAAAGCAATACTATTAATGCCCAAGATGTGTGTCTAGATACTGAACAGAGTATTTGCCACTTTGAAATTCATCCAGTCACTGACCAGAAAACTGTGCTTGTATATACTGGAAAAGGGTGTGTATGCCTGGGAACTGCCAGTGCTGCTGTAAAAATTGATAGCAATGATGTTATTCTGTCTAGTAGAAATCATTCTAATTTCTGTATTTGTAATTATGTTAAGCTATGGGGTGTGATTTTCCATACTTGGTCCCAGTGACATCCCACCAGCTGGTTAAAACCAATTATACAATGTATCACAGACTATCACCTACCCCTATTGGGATGGACCTATGGAACTTACATTAGTAAAACAATGAATTAAGCACCAAGACCTACTAAAGATCTTGAAGAAAAACTCAAGGAAGCAGAGAAAACTGTCCAGTGTGATACAAAAAGAAATAACTAGAATTCTGCAAAGACTAGAACAAAGTGCAGATCATCACTGGTGGGATGTGATCTTTGGGTGGTCACTCACTGCAAATGGAATCTTTAATAAGTTGTGTCATCCCATTGTAGTTTTGTTAATATAAGAAAGAATAAGTTTAAGATTATCGATTATCAAACGTACTGGTAAAGAACTAAAAAACACTTGTTGTCAAAGGAATTTGTACGAAGCAAAAGAATTCACTTCGTCCTTTTAGGAAAGGGGGGAATGAAGCAAAGTAAAAATTTTCCAGGATAGCAATCCATTTTTATATGGCTGAAATGTACATTTTTGAGTTGAGCATGTGATAAGAAATCGTATTTATTTAGCCAGACTGCAAGGCCTAAGCTCAGTGATGTTACTTCAGTGAACGACAGAGATAAAGGGGGGAGACAGAAGATGGTAGAGACAGACAGGGACTGCTGTAAGGGCAAGTCAACATGACCTCAGAATTTTTTCTGATAAAAAGGAACTAGTGGTAAAAGTCCACGAAACCCATAAAAATAAATATGTACGAACCTATTGTGAAACTGTATGCATATGTATTTGAGAGAGAGATAAAAAGAGACCTGAACTTCTCAGAGGCACACATGCCTTTTTTGAGGAGAGCAATGTCCGCATGTGTCCAGTGCTGTAATAAACACACCAAGCTTTATAACTTTTACAAAGTTGTGAGGTTTTCTTCTTTTCTGTTGTGTAGGGATTGATGGAAGTCTTCCTGAAAGTCCCTCATAAACCTCCCATTGTCCAGATTAAAGCTTCCCCAGCACCTCCTCACTGGGCCTGTGCTCCACACCCTTGCCCAGCTCCCCTGTCCTTCTGTGCACATGCTGCAGCCCTTCCATGACTTTCTGCTTCCCAGGGATCCACAAGTGCACACAGCACTCCAGCTGTGGCCGCAACGCTGCCCAGCACAGGGCCACGCTCACTGCCCTGCTCCTGCTGCCCCACTGCTGCTGACACAGCCCACCATGCCATTGGCCTTCTTGGACACCTGGTCCCAGGCTGGCTCTTTTTCAGCTGATCTTCTACTGTACCCGCTGGGGCCTACTGTCCCATGCAGCTCCCCAGCCACAGATTTGACCATTTGACATTAAATACAGCATCAGCCATTTCTAGATGGCCGTCATGTTCTGAGCAACACCAGAAAGCATTCAAGGACTTGCAGCTTCATCTGCACTCCAGGCCCCAAATTAACTGCCGAAGCTGCAGACTTCCTCACTAAATGCCTCAAAAGAAACTTGCCCATTCTACTTTCTTGCCTCACTCGGAGGCTTCATAACTGCTCACTTTCTTTCTTCGGCAACACAGAATAAGAATGGCCCCTCACAGCTTCACGGAAAACAGAACCATTTCCTTGAAGCTTATCAAAAAACAAAAAAGAAATCTGGCCTAAAAGACTTTGTAGAACTGAACAATTACTCAAGAATTATTGCAGAGCAGTCTCAAAAGCCAAGCACAACATTCCGAAAAGGGAAAACAAAGAAACGAAGGTCCGTGACCTACAGCACTACCACGTGTGCCCTCGGCCACAGCACTACAGAAGCCCAGAGATATAGCTTCCATGAGCCAAGCAGCCACATGCCCTCCCAGAGGCACCAGCCCTTTGGGGCCTCAACATCACAAGTCAAAGGCCAAGTTCTTCTGTTGCTGCCTGCAGGATATCCCTAGCTCCTGGCAGCACTCCAGCACTCAGCATCCTCAACCAGAAACACGAAGCCCTGGCTGCTCCAAAACTTGCACCTCAGCCTTGCACTAAAGACAGCACCACCCACAACTGGCACTTACAGGCTCAGGATATCCAGGCTCTGGTGTGGGCAGTGATGGAGTCTGGTGTTCATCCATCTCAATTTGCTCCTCTCGGTCTTCTTCTCCAGGAGCAGTCGGAGCCAGGGGAGAGACGGCTGTTGGTTCTTTCACCTGTTGCAAGAGAGAGGCATGAGGCACAGGCCATGACCTATCATTCAGAACCTCATTTCTTTTCAGATCTACCACCACATCTTCTAAGGAGAAATCAGAAAACTTCGTAGTAATATAGGGATTCTTACACTCACTGACCAAATTAAAATGGGCAAATTCAACACAACTCTAGATGCATTTGATGTAGATATTCCTCTCTGGCAGCTATTAGCAAGCAATGTTGTATCGGTAAAATAGAGGTTTTAGTTCCTAATACCTCTGAATTGGAAAAGTAGGAAGGACGCACCAGCTCCTTTACTGCTACTGATGCAGATAAGGAAAACTCTAACTCGAGAGCATTCGCATCCAGTGCTCAAAAGGGAGGGAAATGTTGTGTGGAAGCATCTTGGGTTGCTGGAAAAAGAGAAAATGTACAGGGCATTCCTCACCTAGAAAACCAACAAGCCAAAAAGGCACAAGATGGAAGTGCCACCCACACCAGTGTGTAAAGTCCTTGGTTTCACTGAGAGCAGGTTTAGTAGGGAAAGAGCCTTTGTGCTGGGCAGTGTCTTGTAGCGATCGGTGGAAGTCTGTCTGAAGGTCTGTCAGGACACTCCCATTTTCCAGACTAATGTTCCCTCAGCACCTCTTTAATGGCTTTGTGCTCCAACCCCTTTCCCAGCTCCTGTGTCCTTCTCTGCACACACTGCAGCTCCTCAGTGACTTTCTGCTTCCCAGGGCCCACAAGTGCACACAGCACTCCAGCTGTGGCCGCAACGCTGCCCAGCACAGGGCCACGCTCACTGCCCTGCTCCTGCTGCCCCACTGCTGCTGACATAGTCCACCATGCCCTTGGCCTCCTTGGACGCCTGGTCCCAGGCTGGCTCTTGTTCAGCTGATCTTCTACCACCCCTGGGCCGTATTAACTCACGCAGTTCCCCAGGCACAGATTTGACCATTTGACTTTTAATAGGACATCAACCATTAGTAGATGGCCTTCCTCTACTGAGCAACAAGACAAAGCAGTCAAGGACTTGCAGTTTCATCCCCACTCCAACTTACAAGGCACTTGCCAAAGCTGCAAACTTTACCACTAAATGAAACAACCAAAACTTGCCCCTTCTGAATTTTTGCCTCACCAGGCGGCTCCATTCCTGCTTACTTCCTTCCTTTGGCAACTCAGGGTAATAATGGCTCCCCCAGAGCTTCATGGACAAAAGACCAACTCATTGCACATTATCAAACGCCAAAAAACACCTGGGCCAAAAAGACTTTGTAGAAGTGAAGAAGAAGGCCAGAAAACTCCAGACCAGTTTGACATGCCATTGGCCATAGTGGAGCACAAGCCAAGAGACAGAGTTTCCCTGAGCCAAGGAGCCAGATGCTCCCTCAGAGGCACCAGCACTTTAGAGCCCCAACATCACAGGTCAAAGGCCAAGTTCTGCTGATGCTGCTTGCAGGAAATTCCTAGCTGCTGGCAGCACTCCAGCACTCAGCATCCTCAGCCAGCAACAGGAAGTGCTGGCTGCTCTGAAACTTGCATCTCTGCCTTGCTCTAAAGACAGCACTACCCACAACTGGCACTCACAGGCTCAGGATATCCAGGCTCTGGTGTGACCAATGATGGAGTCTGTCGTTCATCCCCCTCAATTTGCTCCTCTTGGTCTTCTTCTTCAGGAGCAGCGGGAGCCAGGGGAGAGATGGGTCTTGGTTCTGTCCGCTGTGGCAAGAGAGAAGCATGAGGCACAGGCCATCACCTATCATTTAGATCCTCATTTCTTTTCATATTTACCACCACAGCTTTTAAGGAGAAATCAGGAACTTTGATAGCAATTGAATAGCAATTGAAATGCACTGCAAATTTCTCTCATTTAAATACTTCACCCTGCCTATTATCTGGTAACAATGTTATTTTTCTAACACCTTGCTTCTAGTTCTTTTATGTTCTGAAATGGAAAAGCAGGAATTAGGCAGTGATTCCTTTGTTTTTGATGCTGCAGTCATCAAAATAGATTTTTTTCTGGCCTATCCAGCTGGCCCTCTACACTCTTCTGCCACCTGCCAAGCTCTCAGCTTGCTCTAAAATTCTTCATCACCCCAATATGAAATCTCTCTTTCTCACTCACCCCATGAGCAGCATCTCTGAATGTACGCCTCACGTGACCTGTAGTGGGGAAGAGAAAATTAACCAGATGCAGTGAGAAAACTGCTTGGGGTGCTGAATCCCACAGAATGAGTCAACCCAAACAGAGATGACTTCCTGTTTCACAACTTCGCTCCCAAAGACACATTTCATTCACAGCCAGCAAGAGAACAGGACAATACTCTTGGTTGTGCCTACACTTTGGCCTGTTTTGCCAGTAAATGAATACAAACATGATCAAGAAATTGCATATTGTTCTTTAAATCTCCGTGCTCCTGTTCTACCAAACACATCAAGCAGCTTTTTTTATCCTCTCCCTCAGTTCCTTGTTTTAGAAAATCATGCACTAATTCTCATTAATTCTCTTGCTGGAAACAGTTGCCCAGAAAAGCTTCCCCCAAATCAACCTGAGCTGTGGCACTTCTATTGTGAAACAGCACAGCAGCAGCTCCAGGGTTCTGGAGTAGACACTCACTGCTTTGGAATTTGCATTTCCTTGCAAAGGGAACCACTGTTTTAGCACTCAATAAAAGATAAAGTTAGACAGTCAAATCCTTTCATGAGAAAATTTAGAAAGAAAGAAGCTTTTCCTGAATTCTGGGAACAACTGCAGAGTTTTTACAACGCCCACCAAGGAGGTCTCCCATTCTACATTTCCAAAGGTGTCTTGCAATCCCAGTAAACTGAGGAAATGACAGACTCTGCTGCCACAAACTCTCCTGTGGAGGGAACAGAAGCCCTGCAGGTTCCCTTGTATATGCTGCCCCTGTGGCTACAGACACAGACGCTCCCTTTTTAGCTGCAATACTTGAAACGATGTTTACCAAACTAGTGGCATTCTAATGTTCTTCCTGTTTCAAAATCAGAAACCCGGTCACTGAGAAAGAGCAGGAAGACATACAAAAGCCAAGATAGGTTACACCCAGGGAAAACCTCGACTTACATGCCAGCTGAGTCAGATAATAGCCGGAATAATAAAACACATAAGCAGCGAAAAAACTGCAGCCTTGAGTTCCTCCATCCCTGTGGCACTGCTCTACAAGTCTGCAGGCTGTGCTCACACAGTTGAAAAAAAAAGGCTCTCGTCAGTGCACAGCTACCCCCCACATATGCCTTAACCAGGAGGATGCACCTGCTCCCAGCAAGACCGACAGCTACTCTGACACTCAGGCCTTCTGTGCACCAAGGCAACCTTCTGATGTCACTATGATGATGTGGAAACCATGCCCTGACATCACAAAGCAAACATTGTATTTTTCTCTGTTAATTATGCAAAGCAATAACCAACCTTCACTACAGCAAACACAAAATAGCCTGCAAAGATCTCCTCTGTAAAAAGCAGCACAAATACCTGTCATGGGGTCAAACCCTGTTGTTCAAAGGATCCAAGAGGAACTCCAAGAGTGCACAAAGCACCTACAGCCTGGACCCCAACTGAGCACTCAGATGGGACCCAAGCAAAGGAAAACAGGCCAAGAAAATGGCCCACAGCATTGCACAGAACCAGGAGAGAAGCCACTGCTGGCATAACAGCTGAAATCATTCCTAAAAAATCTCCCCACATATTGCACATTTATTGGACATGCCCAGGGCTCTGGTGCATGTACATCTCTGCCTTTATTCCTCTTTGGAAGCAGTCGAACTGGCAGCATCTGCCTGTATGCAGGAGCTGCTCCAGGCTGGGAACGCGACTGGCAGTGCTGATTTCCAGAGGCTTCTGTTTCCCAGGGGAAGCCAAGGCAGGAGCGGGTTGAACGGTGCTGGCACAGCTGCTGCTGTGTGCCAGAGAGCCCCGGCTGGGCAGGGCATGGTGCCCACTGCGCTGCAGGCTCTTTCTCCTGCCTGAGCTGGGCACACCTGGAACAAGGCATGACAACTGGTGGGCAAACCAAGGGGTTTCTGGGGCTGCTCTGCTCTGCATACACCCAGGACACCTTTGGCTCCCAAAAAGGTCCACCAGAGGAAAACATCTGAAAAATGTATCATTTTGACCTTTCTTACCTGCTAAGAGAAGTTGCCAAAATGAAAGTTTCCAAGCAGGGCCCCATCCCTGCTGCCAGATCAGGGTTAGAAAGGAGGCATTAATGTATTTTAGTACTCGGTGCATAGGGAATCACTTCTCTTACATATGTACACCCAGCCATTTCGCTTACTACTTTTTACCATGGAATTAAGATATATTCAATACTTTGTGTAAACTCACAGGCTAAAAATTACCCCAATTTATCTGACATATTTCTTTCACTTCTCAGAATTTATTGACATCAGAGCAGGAGTGTTCTGTAGGTCCTTGGTGCTCACTGTTACAGGTTCAGGAGGAGACCCATGCACAAAAGAACCTAAGCCACAACCGGGCCTGCAAAGCAAATAATACATACCAACCCCTGGATTCCCAAAAATCTGCTGAGCCAGAGAAGGAGATGGATTGTGGTGCTTGGCACCAGGGGCAGGTAGGCAGTGCACTTCCAGGACATCCCCTAAATCAAAATGCTGTGCATCTCATCCTTACCCCTCCATCCCAGAACCAGGCCCTGTATCTCCGGTTCAGGAGTGGAATTTTCCCAGTTACAGCATCGGCCCACACATGGCCGGTGTGTGAGAGGAGGCCATGATGGCTCAGGATACCGACTCCCTGCCACCAAGGGCTCCATTATGCACTGTTCCCCTTTCAAAGCTTGACTGCCCACCGATTGACCAATACATTGTTTCTCTTTCAAGGGTGTCCTGGCTTGACTATATCATGCTTGTATCCCCAGTCATCTGTCCTGGTTTTGCTGAATAATAAGTTTTGCACCACTAAGACTTGTTCCAAGAGTAAAGTGGCGGGGAGAAGTAGTATGGAGTTTCATTCAGAAACTGCACTCACTCCTCCACATTCCTGCTCCTGCACTGTGATGTCTGTGGATGGACAGACAGCAGGACAGAGTTCTCCTTTGCTTTTAGGACATTTTGGCTAGCTGAAGTAAAGAAGTTCTCTGGACTGTGGGGTTTTTTTCCATTTTCTTTGGACCTGTTTAGACCTTCTCCAGACTGAACACCAGAAGAGCACTGGCAGCTCACACTTTGACTCACCAAGCCGGGCCTGGGCTGCAGCATTTCCAGCACCACAGGGACTGACAGGAGACTGAGTGAGCTGAGCCACAGCCCACGGAGGAGACTTTCTGAGTTTGTCTCTCTTTTGGAGCAGCAGGAGGTTTTATTGTTTAATATTTTTTGGCTTTTATTGCTTAATAAACAGTTTTTTCCACTCTTCTCCAAGGAGGTATTTTCTCCCAAACTGGTTGCGAGAGGTGCCAAATGAATCTCCTTTGTAGAGGAACCCCTTCGGGGGTCCTCTCCGAAATTTGCCCTCAACCAGGACAAAGGGTCAAGTTCCCACCCGTTAAACAAGATACTTTTCTTCATTACCTTGTCAACCTGCTCAAACATCATATATGGCAGGGCCTTGGACACAGTTTTTTGAGAAATATTCCCATTGCTCAAATTGTCCTTTACTAATCAAGAGCATCCAAAAAACACTTTCTTCCTTTTCATGCCTAGGTGTTTAACAACTTAATTTATTGCATATTACTACAAGTATACATATACAAGCCCATATAGAAATACAAAAATATGCATTCCCTCCCCAAGTAACCTTGTACCAAGAACTCTATGGATAGAATTATACAACTATCCCACTCCATGCATGTTAAAATAGTACTATATATATATATATATATACAGAAAAAATATATAAATACATATATAACACAAACACATGGTGATACAAATATCACTATACCAAACTAAATATCTACACAAATGCATCAATACAAATATACAGCTATACATCTGGATACATAGGTAAAAATAATTACACATAGAAATGGATCAATGTACATGTAAAAACATAAAAATAGGCATGTATACCTATACAAATACCAATATATCTATTTAAAGGGCCATATATCTATGACTGCATCAAGAGACATAGATAGCAACAAAACTGTATACATAGGAAGTAGAACTAAAGACAGATATATCAACTTCCATATGCTATGTATATGTTTATATATGTTTGTTATTACATATATGTGTATATATGTACACTTAGATACATATATACAGATATATGTAATAACGAACATATATAAACATATACATAGTATACATCCATAAATATGACATCTAGAAATATGCCTGTACAAATAGCAGGCTACATATGTACGTATCCATATAATAATCTCTGTCCACATGTAAGCCCGTGTATCTTTAAACAGAGCTCCAAGCAGAGGGATCCCAGCTGCCCCATCTTCAAAGCCTCTCCCTCGGTCTCCTCCTCCCGTGCAGAGCAGCTCTCCTGGACAACGACAGCAGATGGGATATCTGGCAAGGAAAGGGAACACTGAGTGAGTATGGGGACGTTTCCCTTGGCAGCAGCTGCACTTCCATCAGGGAAGAGGAAATGTCAGAGCCTCCCCAAGAGGGTGGGAAAGAGAAAGCAGCCGAGCGGGCCAGGCTGTGGTGAGCGCAGCCGCGGCGGGACCGCCCCGCAGCCCCGGCAGCCCGGCAGAGTCGGCACAGCTCCCGGGCCCTGCCGGCACAGCTGCCTTTCCCAAGGACAGCCCCTGTGCCAGCCGGGGCAGCTGCGCTGAGCAGCCCCAGCACAGGCAGGGCCCGCTCCTGCCCCGCCGGGCAGCGCTCACAGCCACAGCCCACGGCAGCCTCGGCCCCAGCCTACCGCCCCGGGCCTGTGGCCTCAGCCGGGCTCTCTGCAGGCTGGCAGCAGCAGGTCCCTTTTCACTGCTCTTGCTGCTGGCCTTCAGCTCCTCCCTACTGCCTCCCGTCAGTCTCCAGCTGTCCTCAAGATCTTCCTTGCAGTTGTGGCAAAAGTGGAGGCTCTGGAATTGCTTCCAAGGCCAGGCAGAGGGCAGTCCCTGCTGTGCTCCCTGCTGGCCCCCTCCATCCCCTCAGCCCCGCCATGCTCTGGGTGAAGCCCCAGCCCCCTTCAGTTTCTTCAGCCCCTCACAGTCCTCTCACCCTCCTCAGTCCCTTCTGAGCCATCCCGTCCCCTGAGACCGGCCACCCCTCAGCCTGTGCCACTTCCCTGTCACCTCAGGGCCACCATGGCCCTGGGCTGCCCCACAGCCCTCAGCTCCAGCAGCAGCTCAGGGTCAGCGTCCCTTCTGCGCCACCACCCCCTCAGCCCCCTGAACCCTCTCTGTCTCACCGTCCTTCAGCAGCTCCTCAGGGGACAGTGCCTGGGGCAGCGGCAGCTCCCACTGCTCCAGGGACAGCCGGGGCTGGAAGTGCTGCTCCGCTCGGCCCGGCCGCCAGCTCGGACCCAGCACAGGGACAGGGGACACAGGGGGCACCGGGGGAGGAAAAGTGTGTTTAAGAAACGACTGGATGTGGCACTTCGTGCCATGATCTAGTTGAGGTGTTAGAACAGGGGTTGGACTCGATGATCTTAAAGGTCTCTTCCAACCTAGAAATTCTGTGATTCGTGAAAAGCAAGAGGTGAAAAAGGCAGCCGAGGGGGGAAAGAGGTAAAAATGCAGACTAGGCCTACACAGCTCAATCTATGCATCTAAACTTCCACATACCTCTAACTAAGTAACTATGCACATTTCTAAATCTATATCTAAGCGCCCAAATGTAAGCATCTACATGCAAGCATCTAAATGTTACTCTATAAATATATAAATGTAAATCTCAAAATCTAGAAATGTAACTAATTCTGTCCCATCTATAACAATATAGATCAATTTAATTGATGTATATATATGAACATACAAACACACCTCTATAAATCTATACTATATGGATATAGAAATAGAATTGTAGAAATCTATAAATCTGTGTGTACACTTAAGGATTCCACCTGCCTGATGCTCACAGGCTCTCCCTCTGATCCTTCTTCCCACGCAGGACAGCCTTCCTGGCAAGGCAGATCAGGTGGAAATCTGGGAAGCAAAGGGAACACTGGGCCAATATTGGCCTCTGTGCATCTGTCCCTTTTGAAGTAACTGCCCTTCTATCAAAGACAGTCAAAGATAACTGGAAAGGCAGACTCTCACTTGATAATTTGAAGCCTGCTCTTCAAAGAGCCAGACTCCTTCCAAGTGTTCAAAACTGGAAGTTTTCAAAGTGTTCACCTCCCAAGTGTTCAAAACTTCTTAAGTTTTGAAGTATCCCAATAAACTCAAAGCCCTCTCAGTGCAAAGGGCCCCCATGAGAGCTTGAAACACAGACAGTCCCAGCTGCCACAAAGAAGCCCAGCCTTCTTCTTGCTCTGTGCTGGCAGAGAGACCTCAGTCCTCACTGAAATGGCTGAAGCTGAAGGTGCTGGCAGCTGAGTTATGAACTAGCACCGTTCCCTGCCATCTACAACCTGCGTTCTGCAGTGAGCCACAGCTCCTCCAAAACAGCCACCAGCTCTGGGATGAGCAGCTCGGTGACAAATTACCAGGTAATATTGGCTTTGGCATTTATGTATTAGCTTATGCATGTTGTTAGTGATTATGAGTATTTGGAAATAGCATTAGTTATAACTTTTTTTAGCTGCTTGTAAAACTAATAGAATCTATCAGCTTAAGTCTGCACTGTGCTGCTCATAGAAACAGTAGTGTAATGAATATAATATCTATGGATCACTTATGGAAAACAATCGTGTGATGAGTGTATTGTGTTACAGACCCTAGCAAATCATAAGGGGGAAAAAAAGGCTTGTGTGTAACTGAAAACAGTGCAAGGCCATCCACTGACCAACCTGTTCAAGTGATAAAATAACCCTGACACCAACCAGAGCACCAGAGGACAATTAGAGAATACCATGTGAAATTTAAGGAGTACATACTAAACCCTTATCAGAGGATGGGAAACAGCAGGAAGGAGACACAAGAAGAAATAAAATATATTGATCTGATGCACAGGACGTCATGCAGTAAGCCTGAGTGAGTGTGAAGAAGTCAAACAAATGAGTTCCCAAAACATCAGAAAGTTCCCAAGAATGTTTGAATACAGCATGACACACATGAATATGCTTGCATCTCAGCAATGTAACCCTATAAAGATAACACTGTCTCTATACACCCGGTGTTCTTTGGCTGTTGGCCAGAAGCACCCCAGTGCTGCAAATATTGTCTTTTTTTATTCTATTAGTATTAAACTTTTAAAAAATTCTAAGCAGTGAATTCTGGTTTTCACATTTGGGAGGGAAAGAGCTCCCTACCAGGCCTGCAGTCTGCACCAGTTTTGCTCAAGAATGCAGACCCAAATTTCTCTCTCTCTCTACTTTAGTTCTCTGTAATTTAAAGGGGTAATTTCAGTTTTTCCTTGAGGTACTGGATTCATGACTAATGATTTCCTTTGCCTCAGAGCTTCTGCTGCTTGTATTTTTAATGTATCTGACTACACCTATCAGCACAGTGGCCAAATCACCAGCAGCAGATTTAATGCTTGGAGACGAAAAGCTCAGACTTCTACACTGACCTTTTGCTGGGCTTTTCCTCTCTTGCTTCAAGAGTCACTCACGGTTGCCTCCAGAGCACTGACATCCTGCAGCAAATTTATCCATGGACATCAGCACAAAACTGGGACACCTGGCTTGGTGACACAACTGCCACAAACTGCAGGTTTTTTCCCTGCTCTCTTGCGCCAGCAGAGGACTCAGTGTCAGAGCCTCTGGAGAAGTGTGGAGGGCAGGGCTCAGGCAGGTTGTGCCTGTGCAGGATTTGAACTCAAGGCACCAGGAAGCACCAAGCCTGCAGACAGGAACTCAACCCTTCTCATCTCCCTCACTGCCAGAGGCAGGCTCAGAGCAGCCATCTCACCCTTCTCTAAACCAGTGGGACCTCTGTCCTTACCAAGCTCCTCGGGCTTCTGGGAATTGTTCCTGCAGCTCTCGGTGCCAGGCAAAGCTCCCTCTGCTGCAGCTCTGTCCACAGGCTCCCCTCCTGAACACTCAAGGGCAACAGTAATATTGCCCTTGAAAGAGAAAGAGAAAGGAAGAAACCCTTCTTACCACTGACACAAAACACCTGGTCCAACAACTCCATGGCTCACAGTTCATAATCTCTTGTTCCTAACAAGAACTCTGGGACCCAAAGCCCTTCAACAGTCAAAAAGATTTGACTTCTCAAACACAGTCCAAAAGCTGTCAAAGCTGACACTGTTGAACATGGGGGTGATACTGAAAACATGGAATGGCTGCTAAGGAGGAGTCCTGGCAGCTCCTGGCACAGGGATGTGCTCCTTCCTCCACAGCCCTGAGCACAGCAGTCTCATCCAGGCTGCAACTTGGCAGGGACAGCATGGGAACACACATCTCTTCCCACAGAGATGCCCAAGAGCAAGGGGAAAGAGCTCTGCAACATGGACAGCAAGACTGGCCAGTTTGCCCAGCTGAGGATTTCCCAGATGGAAACTGGACTGCAGGCAGCAGCTTACTGAGAGGACAAGAAAGCTGCAGCTGCAGCCCAGCCCCAGCCACGGCTCTGGGAGCGCCCACACGCACGGCAGGGCTCACACAGCAGCAGCAGCTGCAGCCCAGCCCTTGCTTTGCCTTGGCCTTCCCACCCAAAAGAGGCACAGCCCACATCTGCTGCTGCAACAGAGGCACCTCTGGCATGCCCCTCCCTGCCCGGGACACTTGGCCTTCAGTGCCACTTCTCCAAACACTCTTCTTTCCCATCAAACAAAGCCTCTTAGAACCTACAGAGCTTCCACTTCCACACCACAAATGCTCCTGCATGAGGGGTTCTGGAAAAGGAGCACCCAAACTTGGCCAACACAGCCTCACACCTTTTCGTCCTTACTCAGGGATGACATTTTCATTCCCTCTTCTTTAGGAAGTCTTATTTTACCAGGCAAAGCCTTCCTTGTCCATTCACAGCTGAACTCCAGAAGCTTTTCCTTCTCAGCCATGCAACAACATTCAGAAGCTCCCAGTCCAGCCCCTTTCTTCCCTGCCCAATGCAGTTGCCCAAGCAGAGGGAGAAAACATCTCCTCCAGCATCTCAAGCACCATGTCCAGATCCGGCGGTGGCAATTCCTCTTTCCCAGGAGTATTCCATAGTCAGCTGTGGCTTCTGCAAAACCTGCACTGGCAGCTGGAGTGCTGGGGGCTGAAGTTTCTGGGGTGGCTGCAAGAATCCAAACACATTGGTCAGGCTCCACAATGTGTCTTTGGGACGCAGAGCTCTAGTGCTGCCTTGGATCAAACATCACAGGAAGCACACAGCAACCTCAATTCCAGAAATGTATTCAGAGTTCCCAGGGGATTGGAGGAGTGAGTTCTTCCTCTTAAAAATATTTATCCGAATTGACATGTACATAGATTAAAGCATGGACTGGAAATCTGATACAAATACACACACAAACCCCTTATAATAACAGTCTTTTGCATCTTCCCAGCAGTTTTAGGATTTGGCTACATTTGGGTTCTCATCACAAAAAACCAAAGAAAGTGGATTCAGCCAGGAAGAGCCCAGATCTGCAGACACACACACTGAAATTAAACTGTGAGTTTTTCCTAAAACCATCCTTGAGGGTGAGGCTATATTCTGCAGCTCCAACTGTTGTGGGGCACACAGAGCTCATTTCAATGACACAACTTGATTTGCAGGGCAGACACTCTTAAACATCTGCAATATCCTATCAGAGTCCTAGTTTGCCTTCATTCAGAAAAAGAGGGGAGTCCACCTAACACTGACCACTTGTTAGGCAATATCTTTCACCTTGCCCTTGTTCCCCTACAGAGAGGCTGTCTGGAAAATGCCCAGAACACCCTCCAAATCTGCAGCGAGGACAGGAAAAGCAGGAAGAGAATCTTTCTGTTTTCAAGGACCCTCTTCCTAGGCGCCTTGACACTTTCTACCTGCATCTCACTTGAGATGTACCCATGATAGAGCACTGCAGGAAAACACTTGAAAGGGTCATTTACCAGGAGCTGCTTGGAAAGCAAGGGTAGAAGCTCTTTCCCTACCTGATGGGCTGTGGGCTGGCAACTGCTGCTGTGAAGATGTGCAGCTGCTTCTCTGTGGAGAGGCCATGGAAGGGCTGGGATGGCCTATGAGTACCAGAGGAAGGATGAGCTCAGGGTGGCATTTAAGGTCCATGGGACCAAGCAGAATGATGAGCTCACAGTTGAGATGAAATTTGCTTGTGCCTGGCTCCTCCAATGAAATCCCAAGAAGTCCAGATGTGGCAAACACTTTCTTGGGAGAAGGTAGGAAAACCTCAGAGTCTTGAGCACCTGCACTTAGCCTGGAGGCAGCTCTAAATTGTCAGGGGAGGCAGCACTGAGGTCCTGGTATGAGAATGCTGTGTGGCAGTGAGGGAAGAAGAAAGGAAGCAAAGGGAGGGCTGGGTCACTCTTGGTTTCTGGGTGTGTTTCCCTTGGCAGCAACTGTACTTCTGTCAGGGAAAACAAAAGCTCCCAACATCCCAAACAGGGCGAGAAAGCAGAACACAAATACCCCCATATATTATGGGGCTATTCAACTAGCAATGCCTTGTCTATTTAGCTCTCCCCTATTAGTTCAACTGTCTGGGAAAACTGTCCTGCTGTTGTTCCTTGGCAGGAGGCAGCTGCCAGAAAGCCCACTGGCAGGTCTTTTCCCCAGTTCCCCAGAGGGACAGGAGGCTCTCTCCAGCTGGGCGTGACCAGGACCAAGTCCTGGGCTCACACGCACTCACGGAGAGCTCCCCAAGCATCCCAGGGCAGGGCAAGGAGCAGCGCCAGCCATGGCACACGGCTGGGCCAGCTGCAGCCGAGCGGGCCAGGCTGTGGTGAGCGCAGTCGCGGCTGGACTGTCCCCCAGCCCCGGCAGCCCGGCAGAGCCGGCACAGCTCCCGGGCCCTGCCGGCACAGCTGCCTTGCCCAAGGACAGCCCCTGTGCCAGCCAGGGCAGCTGCGCTGAGCAGCCCCAGCATGGGCAGGGCCCGCTCCTGCCCTGCTGGGGAGCATCCACAGCCACAGCCCACACTGCCCGCAGGTCCCACCCTGTCTCTCCGGCTCTGGGTGGCTGCCTGGTGGGGAAGAGGGCACTGCCTGCTCATTGTGGAGCTGCTGGAAGTGGCTGTGACCTTCCTGCCCTGCTGCTGCCTGTTGGCCGCACTCCAGCGCTTGGTGCGGACAAGGAAGTTGGGGCGGTCGTGGCCATGCTGTAGTGGGGCCAGGCCCCAGCATTGCCCAGCACAGCTGAGCTGACACAGCCCGGCACCCTGTGGAAGCTGTAGCAGTGGAGCTGGAGCACGAAGCTGCAGAACTGCGTGGCTTGGAAGGAGTACAGAGCCACCCGGCAGGCATCACGCAGGCTGAGCAGCGCCCGCTGGAAGAGGGAGAGGTCAATGAGCAGCCCCTGGGCCCGGCTGTCCCAGCGCACGGAGCGGACGTGGGGGCTGTTCACCAGGTGCCTCAGCTTGGCAGGGAAGGTGCTGACGCTGAGCCCAGCGGGCAGCGGCAGCGCGGCCCCGGCGCGGGCCGGACTTGGTGGGGACGAGCACGGCAGAGCTGGGGCCGCGGGCACAGCACGGGCTGGGCAGCTCCCACAGCTGACTGGCCTCTGCAGGGCAGGGAAGGGAAGGGCAGGGCCTGGTATGGCAGAGCAGGGCAGTGGAAGCCCTTGGTGAGGGCACTGGGAGCAGTGACAGGCTCTGTCCCCCCGCTGCATGCCATTCCTGGGTGACCATTGGTGACTGACAGGAAGGACATTGCTCTGGCTTGGCTGGGGAAAGGATAAAAAGGGGGTAGGTTAGAAAATATTCATTTGGTCCCCTTTTCAGCCAGCTAGGTCTTTTTATCTCACCATGTCTGCATCTCTTTGGCAGAGTTGGCACATTTCTTGTGATTTTAAGTCAGCTACAGTAGCAGAAAGGGGCAGGAAGTTTTTCAGCATTCATATCAAAGCTGAAGTGCTGCCCCATTGAGAGATGTTGCTTTATTCAAGAGATTTTTGGCCTAGAATTATGGGAAACTCATGCTGGTGTCTTCCCAAACAGCGTTGCCTTTTTCCTTTCTCAGGAATCACCGCTTCTTCTTCTTCTTCCTCCCATCTGGAGAGAGTTCCCATGCAAATGCCTCCTGCAGCCAACTCTTGTCACTGTAGACTGACAAAGAAGATCTTGCAGTGGAGAGAGACTCCCTAGAGCTGCTGTGGAGAGGTGAAGGGGGAAGCTTTGTCCCTTGGTCTTGAAGTCTTGTTGGGAGCTGCTTGTGGTCTGAGGGATGGAAACCAGTGATGTTTATCCAAGCCTTGCAGGTTCACTGCTGAGCTTCCTGACACACCACAGACACTTTGAGGTTGTCGTATTGGCAAACAAATTTCAGTCTGGGGACTTTTTGAAATGCTTCAAGTGTTCTTTTTTTTGTTTTTCATTTATTTCTGCAGAAATATTGTCATCATCTTTTGCTTCCAGAGAATCTTTTCCTACTTTTTGGGGAATTCCTTTTATTGCTCTCCCAGATCAGGCCAATTCCCAGGGCTCCTTCCCAAAGTGAGGTATAGCCCATGGCCTCCACTCTCCAGCTGGAACAGAAGGAAGCACAGAGTTTGCTGTTGTGGGAGAGGAGCTTTTCTTTCCTGCCTGCTTTCCCTTTGGGACAGGTTGGTGTGTGCTCATTTGATAAAGGCAGGTTTAAACTCTGAAGCAGTTGTATTTCAATCTGCTCCCTCCTCGAGCTCTTCTGTGGGTATCGTTGGACAAAAGGCCTCTTGGTGGGAGCTCCCTGTGGGCAGGTTAAGAAAGCAGGTTGATATTTCAGGGTTGTGACTGCTGAAAGCAGCTAGTTTTCGGAGGTGTCCAGAACTGGGAGTGGCTCCTTTTCTCACCTGCCTGCAGAAAAGGAAGTTGCAAAGTGGGAATTTCATTTGTGGAGATGGCCACCAGTGGTGTTTGCCAAGAGGTGGGCTGGGAGAGAGGCAGGTCTCGTGCTAAACTGGCTGTGTGTTTGTTTAGATGTTGGGGAGGGTCAGAGATGCAGACACAGACACCAGCTGAAAGAACAGTGTCATTTACTGTAATACAAAACTGTATAAAAGAGTCAGGAAAGGATAAGATAAGCAGTGCATCTCAGCATTATTACAAAAGGTTGCTTCTCGTTAATAAGGAAGATACATCACCAGATACCCTAAACCCCTATATTTGGACAATTCCCACAGGGAGATACTCTGTTTTCTGACTGTTTCTGTTGCCTTGTTTTGTTTTTGTTGCCCTGAGTTTCCTGAGAGGAAGAAACCCCAGGGACAGAAAGCACAATTTCTAGAGCACTGGCAGGGCAAAAATCCCAGCAAGATGAAGCAACCAGAACAAATGGATGAGTGTGTTTCTGGACCAGGTTTACCTGTGATGGCAAGATCCTGCACATGAAGATGGAGGTGCAGAATGTCCTGTCAATGCTTATTCTACATCTTTCTAGGAACTAGAGGAATCCTGATGGAGCCTGCCTGTGAAGCACTTCAGCTTGGAAAGTCATGCTTCATTGTTCTTTATTGCTTTGGGTTTTATTTATGAGCAGCATCCATTTGTAACATCAGCCAAGCCTGCTTCATTCCTGGTGCCACTCATCATTTCCGTGAAGAGGAGGAAGGAGACGTTAACACTGTGATAATGACATCAGGACCATTTACTCCATAACTAGCTTAGAGTACGACTGTAGAGTAGGACTGTAAATCAATAAATTGTCAGAAACTTCAACTCATCTGGAAGATTCCATTATTTCTCACCATGTGAATAAGCTCAGCATTTCCCTCTGAATTATCTATCAGTTGTCTCTTAAATGTGTAAAGTGACATTTATGGCTTTCTTTGGTGTGTCTTGAAAGTTGGGAAGGATCTTCTTCATTCATTCTCCCCAGAGCACACTGCCTTTGGAATAGGACCCACTGGCAGGTTTTTGCCTAGCTGTGATATTTCTAGTTGAGGCAGAAAGGGCAATGGCATTTGCAGGAAAAAGCAAAGGAAGAATGGGGCAGGCCAAACACCCTGTGTGGATTCAGGCATTGAGCTGTGACTCAAGAGCATTTGGGTTCCTGCCACTTGGATTTGCATCC
This sequence comes from Melozone crissalis, assembly GCF_028551555.1. Taxonomy (NCBI): domain Eukaryota; kingdom Metazoa; phylum Chordata; class Aves; order Passeriformes; family Passerellidae; genus Melozone; species Melozone crissalis. Next base: position 10,424,555 of record NW_026535783.1, on the reverse strand, counting down.
CTAAGTGCCGTGTCTTTGGCAGAAGGAGAGCCTTGCTCAAGTGAGAAAGCAGAAAGATCAGAGAGGGTGCTCAGGAAGGTCTCCTGTGGTGCAGAGCTGTCAGTGCCTGGGAGGCGAGAGCGGGCCCGGCCTAGGCCGAGGTGGAGCCCCAGCAGAGCCCCGGCAGAGGCCGGAGCAGGATGAGCCCCGGCAGAGGCAGGCTGGAAGGAGGCCCTTGGAGCTGCAAGAGGCAGCAGCCAGGCCCTGGGTGCCAGTTCCTGGCAGCGGGCGAATCCTCCACTCTCAGAGCCCAGGTGGCAGCTGGCTGCTGCCGAGGGGAAGTGCAGCCATGCTGGGCACAGCCCAGCCTGGAGGCATTGGCCGTCTGGAGTGTGCCCAGCAGCAGAGAAAGGCCCAGGGCAGCTGAGGGCCGCTGGGCTGCCTGAGGATTCCTCCTCTTCTGCCGGCTGCCCTGCAACTCCTGGCAAAGGTCAGCAGTGTGTGCAGCACTCTGGGCACCGGGGCAGGGAGCTGGGCTGCTCGGCAGGCTGGAGCACAGGGCAGCCTCCTTCAGGCCCGGCTCTTGTGCCAGGGGAAGCGAGGCCAGCATGAGGCAGGGACAGCTTGACAGGGCACATCTGGAGGAGCCAGCGCCTCACACAGCTCTGGGAGGAAGTGCCCGCAATCCTGCAGTTCTGCACTGAGCCCGAGCAAAGGTGTGGGATGCAGAGTGTTTTGCAGGAATATTCAGGCCCACCAGGCCAGCGTGCTTCGTGCTGTCTGGCACACAGCAAGCGCTGTGCAATGCAGCTCTGAGCTGTTGGGAGAGAGGGAATCAGGGATGTGCCTGAGGGTTTTGCTTGAGTAGTGAACTGATTAGGAAGGGAGCAGAATGGTTGCAGTAGGCAATTTGTGGGTTTTTTTATTCGTTTCAGAAAGAAAGATGCAATATTTCCTCAGTCAGCAAAAGCACTTGCAGGACTTTTTGAAGAAATGCTTGTGTTTTGATTCCCAGAGTAGGAAGGAGAGCCAATGTTAAAGTGTAACATATGAGGCCTACTCTTGTGAATTCCTTGGGCTTTAACCCCGTGTTCCCCCATTGCAGTGCCTAATGTTTGCAAATGGCTATCTTAACCGTGAGAATAAAAAGAATGATCCTTCTGAGGAAGGTAGCTGGAATGCATTCAAGGGAAAAAACTGTTTTTAGGATGCTCTTGATTAGCAAGGGAGAATTTGAGGAATGGGAATATTTTTCAAACAACTGTGTCCAAGGCCCTGCCTTATTTGATGTTTGAGCGGGTTGACAAGGTAATGAAGAAAAGTATATTGTTTAACAGGTGGGAACTTGACCCTTTGTCCTGGTTGAGGGCAAATTTGGGAGAGAACCCCCGAAGGGGTTCCTCTAGAAAGCAGATTCAATATGCGCCTCTCACAACCGGTTTGGGAAAAATACCTCCTTGGAGAAGAGTGGAAAAAAACTGTTTATTAAGCAATAAAACCTAAACAATATTAAACAATAAAACCTCTTGCCACTCCAAAAGAGTGACAAACTCAGAAAGTCTCCTCTGTGGGCTGTGGCTCAGCTCACTCAGTCTCCTTTCAATCCCTGTGGTTCTGGAAATACTGCGGCCCAGGCCCAGCTTGGTGAGTCAAAGTGTGAGCTGCCAGTGCTCTTCTGGTGTTCAGTCTGGAGAAGGTCTAAACAGGTCCAAAGAAAATGGAAAAAAACCCCACAGTCCAGAGAACTTCTTTACTTCAGCTAGCCAAAATGTCCTAAAAGCAAAGGAGAACTCTGTCCTGCTGTCTGTCCATCCACAGACATCACAGTGCAGGAGCAGGAATGTGGAGGAGTGAGTGCAGTTTCTGAATGAAACTCCATACTACTTCTCCCCGCCACTTTACTCTTGGAACAAGTCTTAGTGGTGCAAAACTTATTATTCAGCAAAACCAGGACAGATGACTGGGGATACAAGCATGATATAGTCAAGCCAGGACACCCTTGAAAGAGAAACAATGTATTGGTCAATCGGTGGGCAGTCAAGCTTTGAAAGGGGAACAGTGCATGATGGAGCCCTTGGTGGCAGGGAGTCGGTATCCTGAGCCATCATGGCCTCCTCTCACACACCGGCCATGTGTGGGCCGATGCTGTAACTGGGAAAATTCCACTCCTGAACCGGAGATACAGGGCCTGGTTCTGGGATGGAGGGGTGAGGAAAATGAGATGCACAGCGTTTTGATTTAGGGGATGGCCTGGAAGTGCACTGCCTACCTGCCCCTGGTGCCGAGCACCACAATCCATCTCCTTCTCTGGCTCAGCAGACTTTGGGAATCCAGGGGTTGGTATGTATTATTTGCTTTGCAGGCCCGGTTGTGGCTTAGGTTCTTTTGTGCATGGGTCTCCTCCTGAACCTGTGACAGTGAGCACCAAGGACCTACAGAACACTCCTGCTCTGATGTCAATAAATTCTGAGAAGTAATTGAAATGTGTGAGATAAATTGGGGTAATTTTTAGCCTGTGAGTTTCTGCAAAGTATTGAATATGTCTTAATTCCATGGATACAAAGTAGTAAGTGAGATTGCTGGGTGTACATACGTCTGAGAAGTGATTCCCTATGCACCGAGTACTAAAATACAGTAATGCCTCCTTTCTAACCCTGATCTGGCAGCAGGGATGGGGCCCTGCTTGGAAACTTTCATTTTGGCAACTTCTCTTAGCAGGTAAGAAAGGTCAAAATGAAACATTTTCACCTTATGTTTTCCTCTGGTTGACCTTTTTGGGAGCCAAGGTGTCCTGGGTGTGTGCAGAGCAGAGCAGCCCCAGAAACCCCTTGGTTTGCCCGCAAATTGTCATGCCTTGTTCCAGGTGTGCCCAGCTCAGGCAGGAGAAAGAGCCCGCAGTGCAGTGAACACCATGCCCTGCCTAGCCGGGGCTCTCTGGCACACAGCAGCAGCTGTGCCAGCACCGTTCAACCCGCTCCTGCCTTGGCTTCCCCTGGGAAACAGAAGCCTCTGGAAATCAGCACTGCCAGTCACATTCCCAGCCTGGAGCAGCTCCTGCATACAGGCAGATGCTGCCAGTTTGACTGCTACCAAAGGGGAATAAAGGCAGAGATGTACATGCACCAGAGCCCTGGGCATGTCCAATAATGTGCAAATATGTGGGGAGATTTTTTAGGAATGATTTCAGCTGTTATGCCAGCAGTGGCTTCTCTCCTGGTTCTGTGCAATGCTGTGGGCCATTTTCTTGGCCTGGTTTCCTTTGCTTGGGTCCCATCTGAGTGCTCAGTTGGGGTCCAGGCTGTAGGTGCTTTGTGCACTCTTGGAGTTCCTCTTGGATCCCTTGAACAACAGGGTTTGGCTCGTGAGGGGAATTTATGCTGCTTTTTGACAGAGGAGATCTTTGTAGACTACTTTGAGTTTGCTGTAGGGAGGGTTGGTTATTGCTTTGCATAATTCACGGAGAAACATAGAACATTGCTTTGTGATTTCAGGGCATGGTTTCCATGTCCTGATGTCCATGGTTTCCATGTCACCATCAGAAGGTTGCCTTGGTGCACAGGGGAGCAGCCATAGGTCTTGCTGAGAGCAGGAGGATCCTCTTGGTTAAGCCATTTGTCATTGGACAGCTGTGCACTGACAAAAGCATTGTTTCTTCTACTGTGTGAGCACAGCCAGCAGAGTTGTAGACGAGTGCCACAAGGATGGAGAAAGTCACTGCTGCAATTTTCGCTGCTTATGCGCTTTATTATTCTGCATATTACCTGACTCGGCTGGCACGTAAGCAGAGGTTTTCCCTGGGTGTAACCTAACTTGGCTTTTGTATATCTTCCTGCTCTTTCTCAGTGGCCGAGGTTCTGATTCTGAAACAGGAAGAACATTAGAATGCCACTCGTTTGGTGAACGTCCTGTCAAGTCATTCAGCTAAAAAGGGGGTGTCTTTAGCCACAGGGGCAGCATTTACAAGGCAACCTGCAGGGCTTCTGTTCCCTCCACAGGAGAGTTTGTGGCAGCAGAGTCTGTCATTTCCTCAGTTTACTGGGATTGCAAGACACCTTTGGAAATGTAGAATGGGAGACCTTCTCGGAGGGCCTTCTAAAAACTCTGCAGTTGATCCCAGAATTCAGGGAAAGCTTCTTTCTTTCTAAATTTTCTCCTGAAAGGATTTGACTGTCTAACTTGATCTTTTATTGAGTGCTAAAACAGTGGTTCCCTTTGCAAGGAAATGCAAATTCCAAAGCAGTGAGTGTCTACTCCAGAACCCTGGAGCTGCTGCTGTGCTGTTTCACAATAGAGCTGCTACAGCTCAGGGGGATTTTGGGGAAGCTTTTCTGGGCAACTGTTTCCAGCAAGAGAATTAATGAGAATTATTGCATGCCACTGATTTTTTTTAAAAAGTACCTGAGGGAGAGGATAAAAAAAGCTGCTTAATGTGTTTAGTAGAACAGGAGCACCGTGTGTTTGTATTCATTTACTAGCAAAACAGGCTAAAGTGTAGGCACAAGCAAGAATATTGTCCTGATCTCTTGCTGGCTGTGAATGAAATACGTCTCCTGGAGGGAAGTTGTGAAATGCGATATCTCTGTTTGGGTTGACTCATTCTGTGGGATTCAGCAGGTTTCTCACAGCATCTTGTTCATTTTCCCTTCCCCATTACAGGTCACCTGAAGCGTGTATTCAGAGATGCTAATCGTGAGGTGAGTGACAAATGGTCTTTAGGAATTGTAAAACAAGCTGAGAGCTTGGCTAGTGGCAATAGATCGTAGAGGGAAAGCTGGGAAGGCCAGAAAAAATTCTATTTTGATGACTGCAGCAGCAAAACCAAAGGCATCACTGCCTAATTCCCGCTTTTCCATTTCAGAACTTCCAAGAACTAGAAGCACTGTTTTACAAATACAACATTGCTATCTGACAGTAGGCAGGGTGGAAGATTTAAATCAGAGCAATTTACAGTGTGTTTGAATCAGCCAATTATACATCAGTCAGGGCGATTAAAATTCCATTGTTATCAAAGTTCCTGATTTCTCCTTAAAAGATGTGGTAGGTAAATGTGACAAGAAATTAGTTTCTGAATGATAGGTGACAGCCTGTGGCTCATGTTTCTCTCTTGTCACAGATTACAGAACCAACGGCCATCACTTCCTTGGCTCCTGCTGCTCCTGGAGAAGAATCCCAAGAGGACGAAACTGAGGTGAATGAGTGCCACCTTCCATCACTGGTCACAGCAGACTTTGGATATCCTGAGCCCGTAAGTGCCAGTTGTGGTACAAGTTCAGCAACAGCAGAATTTGGGCTTTGACCTGTGATGTTGAGGCCCCAAAGGGCTGTTGCCTCTGGAAGAGCATCTGGCTCCTTGGTTCTGTCTCTGGGCTTCTGCAGTGCTATTGCCGAAGGCACACGTGGTACTGCTGAAGGCTACAGGGCTTTGTTTGTTTTCCCTTGTTGGAAAGGTGTGGTTGGCTTGTGAGAGTGCTCTGCAGTTTTCTTGAGTTATTCTTCAGTTCTAAAGAGTCTTACTGCCCAGTTGTCTTTTGAGTTTTGTTAAGACACAAGGAGATGGTTGTTATGTGTGTGAAGCTGTGCGGGGCCATTGTTATCGTGTGTGGCCAAAGAAAGAAAGGGAGAAGTTATGGAGGCTCCTGGTGAGGCAAAATCAGTGTTGGCAAGTTGTGTTGATGCCTGGAGTTTTGGCAAGTGCCTTGGAGCCGGAGTGCGGGTGAAGCTGCAAGTCCTTGACTAATTCTTATGTTGCTCAGAAGAGGAAGGCCATCTAGGAAGGGTGGATGCTGTATTTGCAGTCACATGGGCAAGCAGGGCAAGGCTGTGGACGAGAGGCCCAGTGAGGAGGTGCTGAGGGAGCTTTAGCCTGGACAATGGGTGGCATAGGAGGACCTTCAGGCACACTTCCATCAATCCCAATGTGACATTACTCACCACACGGGCTGTTTCCCTACTAAACATGCCCTTAGTGAAACCAAATGTTTTTGAAACTGGAAGGGGTGAAGCTTCTATCTTGTGCCTTCTTGGCTTGTTGGTTTTCTAGGAGAGGTTTGCTGTGTTCATTTTCCCTTTTTCCAGCAACCAAAGATTACTCGGCACAATGTTTCCTTCCACTCTAAGCCCTGGATGAGATGATGATCCAGTTGGAGGTTTCATTGTCTGTGGCAGCAGTAGTAAAGGCATTGCTGTCGATTTCCTGCTTTTCCATTTCATAGCATTCAAGAAGTAAAAGTTCTGTTTTACAGAAACAAGGTTGATTGCTGATAGCAGCCAGGGAGGAATATCAACCTCATTTCCATCCACAGTGCTCTTTAATGGCCGCATTTTAACTTGGTCTGTGGGATTTGATTCCCTATGTCGCTACAGAATGTTCTGATTTCTCCTTAGAAGATGTGGTGGTAGATGTGAAAAGAAATGAGTTTCTGAATGATAAGTGATGGCCTGTCCCTTATGCTTCTCTCCCTGCCACAGCTGACAGAACCAAGAGCCGTCTCTCCCCTGGCTCCCTCTGCTCCTGGAGAAGAAGCCCAAGAGGAGCAAATTGAGGCGGAGGAGCTCCAGTTTCCATCACTGGTCACAGCAGAGCCTGGATATCTTGAGCCCGTAAGTGCAAGTTGCGTGTGATGCTGTCTTTAGAGCAAGGCAGAGGTGCAAGTTTCAGAGCAGCCAGCGCTTCCTATTTCTGGCTGAGGATGCTGATTGCTGGAGTGCTGCCAGGAGCTAGGGATATGCTGCAGGCAGTGACAGCAGTACTTGACCTTTGACCAGTGATGTTGAGGCCCCAAAGGGCTGGTGCCTCTGGGAGAGCTCTTGCTCCTTGGCTCAGGGAAGCTCTATCTCTGGGCTTCTGCAGTGCTATGGCCGAGGGCACATGTGGTTATGCTGTAGGTCACAGGGCTTTGTTTATTTTCCCTTGTTGGAAAGGTGTGGTTGGCTTGTGAGAGTGCTCTACAGTTTTCTTGAGTTATTCTTCATTTCTAAAGAGTCTTATAGCCCACTTGTCTTTTGACTTTTGTTAAGACTCAAGGAGATGGTTGTTATGTGTATGAAGCTGTGCGGGGCCATTGTTATCGTGTGTGGCCAAAGAAAGAAAGAAAGGGAGAAGTTATGAGGCCTCCTGGTGAGGCAAAATGAGTGTTGGCAAGTTTGTGTTGATGCATTTAGTGATGAAGTCTGGAGGTTTGGCAAGTGCCTTGGAGCCTGGAGTGCGGGTGAAGCTGCAAGTCCCTGACTGTTTTCTTAAGTTGCTCAGAAGAGGAAGGCCACCTAGAAATTGCTGATGCTGTATTTGAAATCAAATGGGCAAGCTGCCAAGGGTGTGGAGCAAAAGGCCAGAGAGGAAGTGCTGAGGGAGCTTTAGCCTGGACAATGGGTGGCATAGGAGGGATCTTCAGCATACTTCTAACAATCCCTATGTGACATTACTCACCACACGGGCGGTTTCCCTACTAAACATGCCCTCAGTGGAACCAAGGTCTTTCGACACTGGAGTGAGTGACACTTCTATCTTGTACCTTGTTGGTTTGTTCGTTTTCTAGGAGAGGTTTGCCTGTTCATTTTCCCTTTTTCCTGCAACCCAAGATTACTCTGCACAATGTCACCTGCCCCTTTCCAGCCCTGGAGGAGTTGGTGATCCAGTGTGAATTTCCGTGTCTGTGGAAGCAGTAGTAAAGGCGTTGCTGTCGTTTTCCTGCTTTTCCATTTCAGTGCTTTCAAGACTTAAAAGTTCTGTTTTACAGAAACCAGGTTGATTGCTGATAGCAGCCAGGGAGGAATATCAACCTTATTTCCATCCACAGTTCTCTTTAACGGGCCCGTTTTAACTTGGTCTGTGGGATTTGATGCCCGATGTCCCTACGGAATGTTCTGATTTTTCCTTAGAAGATGTGGTGGTAGATCTGAAAGGAAATGAGTTTCTGAATAATAGGTGATAACTTGTCCCTCATGCTTCTCTCCCTGCCACAGCTGACAGAACCAAGAGCCATCTCTCCTCTGGCTCCCTCTGCTACTGGAGAAGAAGCCCAAGAGGAGCAAATTGAGGCGGAGGAGCTCCAGTTTCCATCACTGGTCACAGCAGAGCCGGAATATCCTGAGCCCGTAAGTGCCAGTCGTGGGTTCTGTTTTCTTGAGTGCAAAGCAGAGGGGCAACTTTTGGATCAGCCAGAACTTAGTATTGCTGGCTGCGGATGCTGATTACTGGAGTGCTGCCAGGAGCTAGGGATATGCTGCAGGCAGTGACAGCAGTACTTGACCTTTGACCAGTGATGTTGAGGCCCCAAAGGGCTGGTGGCTCTGCGAGAGCTCTTGCTCCTTGGCTCAGGGAAGCTCTATCTCTTGCCTTCTGCAGTGCTATGGCCGAGGGCACACGTGGTTATGCTGGAGGTCACAGGGCTTTGTTTGTTTTCCCTTGTTGGAAAGGTGTGGTTGGCTTGTGAGAGTGCTCTGCAGTTTTCTTGAGTTATTCTTCAGTTATAAAGAGTCTTTTGGCCCAGTTATCTTTTGACTTTTCTTAAGATTCAAGGAGATGGTTATTAAGTGCATGAAGATATGCAGGCCATTCTCATTCCATGTTGCTAAAGAAACTGGATGGTTAGGGAAGCCTCCTGGTGAGGCAAAATCAGTGGGGGCAAGTTGTGTTCATGCATTTAGTGATGAAGTCTCGAGGTATGGCAAGTGCCTTGGAGCCTGGAGTGCGAGTGAAGCTGCAAGTCCTTGACTGTTTTCTTAAGTTCCTCAGAAGAGGAAGGTCACCTAGAAATGGCTGATGCTGTATTTGAAATCAAATGGGCAAGGTGCCAAGGGTGTGGAGCACAAGGCCAGTGAGGAAGTGCTGAGGGAGCTTTAGCCTGGACAATGGGAGGCATAGGAGGGATCTTCAGCAGACTTCTAACAATCCCTATGATACATTACTCACCACACGGGCTGTTTCCCTACTAAACATGCCCTCAGTGGAACCAAGTGCTTTCGACACTGCAGTGTGTGACACTTCTATCTTGTGCCTTATTGGCTTGTTGGTTTTCTAGGAGAGGTTTGCTGTGTTCATTTTCCCTTTTTCCAGCAACCAAAGATTACTCGGCGCAACGTTTCCTGCCCCTTTCCAGCAATGGATGAGATGGTGATCCAGTTGGAGTTTTCGGTGTCTGCGGCAGCAGTAGTAAAGGCATTGCTGTCGATTTCCTGCTTTTCCATTTCATAGCATTCAAGAAGTAAAAGTTCTGTTTTACAGAAACAAGGTTGATTGTTGACAGCTGCCAGGGAGGAATATCAACCTCATTTCCATCCACAGTTCTCTTTAACGGGCCCGTTTTAACTTGGTCTGTGGGATTTGATTCCCTATGATGCTACAGAATGTTGTGATTTCTCCTTAGAAGATGTGGTGGCAGATGTGAAAAGAAATGAGTTTCTGAGTGATAGGTGATGGCCTGACCCTCATGCTTCTCTCCCTGCCACAGCTGACAGAACCAAGAGCCGTCTTTCCCCTGGCTCCCTCTGCTCCTGGAAAAGAAGCCCAAGAGGAGGAAATTGAGGCGGACCAGCTCCAGTTTCCATCACTGGTCACAGAAGAGCCTGCATATCCTGAGCCTGTAAGTGCCAGTTGTGTGTGATACTGTCTTTAGAGCAAGGCAGAGATGCAAGTTTCAGAGCAGCCAGCGCTTCCTGTTTCTGGCTGAGGATGCTGATTGCTGGAGTGCTGCCAGGAGCTAGGGATATGCTGCAGGCAGTGACAGCAGTACTTGACCTTTGACCAGTGATGTTGAGGCCCCAAAGGGCTGGTGGCTCTGCGAGAGCTCTGGCTCCTTGGCTCAGGGAAGCTCTATCTCTGGGCTTCTGCAGTGCTATGGCCGAGGGCACAGGGGGTAGTCCTGGAGGTCACAGGGCTTTGGTTGTTTTCCCTAGTTGGAAAGGTGTGGTTGGCTTGTGAGAGTGCTCTGCAGTTTGCTTGAGTTATTCTTCATTTCTAAAGTGTCTTTTGGCCCAGTTATCTTTTGACTTTTCTTAAGATTCAAGGAGATGGTTGTTATGTGTATGAAGCTGTGCGGGGCCATTGTTATCGTGTGTGGCCAAAGAAAGAAAGAAAGGGAGAAGTTATGAGGCCTCCCGGTGAGGCAAAATGAGTGTTGGCAAGTTTGTGTTGATGCATTAAGTGATGAAGTCTGGAGGTGTGGCAAGTGCCTTGGAGCCTGGAGTGCGGGTGAAGCTGCAAGTCCTTGACTGCTTCCTTATGTTGCTCAGAAGAGGTAGGCCACCTAGAAATGGCTGATGCTGTATTTGAAGTCAAATGTACAACTCTGCAGCTGGGGAGCTGTGTGGGTCCAAAAGACCCACGGGTGTGGTAGAAGATCAGCAGAAGAAGAGCCAGCTTTGGAGCAGGTGTCCAAGGAGGCCAAGGGCGTGGTGGCCTGTGTCAGCAGCAGTGGGGCAGGTGCAGGGCAGTGAGTGTGGCCCTGGGCTGGGCAGCGCTGTGCGCACAGCTGGAGTGCTGTGTGCACTTGTGGGCCCTGGGAAGCAGAAAGTCACTGATGGGCTTCAGCATGTGCACAGAAGGACACAGGAGCTGGGCAAGGGTGTGGAGCAGAGGCCCAGTGAGGAGGTGCTGAGGGAGCTTTAGCCTGGACAATGGGAGGCATAGGAGGGATCTTCAGCAGACTTCTAACAATCCCTATGTGACATTACTCACCACATTGGCTGTTTCCCTACTAAACATGCCCTCAGTGGAACCAAGTGCTTTCGACACTGCGGTGTGTGACACTTCTATCTTGTGCCTTGTTGTCTTGTTGGTTTTCTAGGAGCGGTTTGCTGTGTTCATTTTCCCTTTTTCCTGCAACCAAAGATTACTCGGCGCAACGTTTCCTGCCCCTTTCCAGCCATGGATGAGATGGTGATCCAGTTGGAGTTTTCGGTGTCTGCGGCAGCAGTAGTAAAGGCATTGCTGTCGTTTTCCTGCTTTTCCATTTCATAGCATTTAAGAAGTAAAAGTTCTGTTTTACAGAAACAAGGTTGATTGCTGACAGCTGCCAGGGAGGAATATCAACCTCATATCCATCCACAGTTCTCTTTAACGGGCCCGTTTTAACTTGGTCTGTGGGATTTGATTCCCTATGATGCTACAGAATGTTGTGATTTCTCCTTAGAAGATGTGGTGGCAGATGTGAAAAGAAATGAGTTTCTGAGTGATAGGTGATGGCCTGACCCTCATGCTTCTCTCCCTGCCACAGCTGACAGAACCAAGAGCCGTCTCTCCCCTGGCTCCCTCTGCTCCTGGAGAAGAAGCCCAAGAGGAGCAAATTGAGGCGGAGGAGCTCCAGTTTCCATCACTGGTCACAGCAGAGCCTGGATATCTTGAGCAAGTAAGAGCCAGTTGTGTGTGGTGCTGTCTTTAGAGCAAGGCAGAGGTGCAAGTTTCAGAGCAGCCAGCGCTTCCTGTTTCTGGTTGAGGACGCTGATTGCTGGAGTGCTGCCAGGAGCTAGGGATATGCTGCAGGCAGTGACAGCAGTACTTGACCTTTGACCAGTGATGTTGAGGCCCCAAAGGGCTGGTGGCTCTGCGAGAGCTCTGGCTCCTTGGCTCAGGGAAGCTCTATCTCTGGGCTTCTGCAGTACTATGGCCGAGGGGACAGGGGGTAGTGCAGGAGGTCACAGGGCTTTGTTTATTTTCCCTTGTTGGAAAGGTGTGGTTGGTTTGTGAGAGTGCTCTGCAATTTTCTTGAGTTATTCTTCATTTCTAAAGAGTCTTATTGCCCAGTTATCTTTTGACTTTTGTTAAGACTCAAGGAGATGGTTGTTATGTGTATGAAGCTGTGCGGGGCCATTGTTATCGTGTGTGGCCAAAGAAAGGAAGAAAGGGAGAAGTTATGAGGCCTCCTGGTGAGGCAAAATGAGTGTTGGCAAGTTTGTGTTGATGCATTTAGTGATGAAGTCTGGAGGTGTGGCAAGTGCCTTGGAGCCTGGAGTGCGGGTGAAGCTGCAAGTGCTTGACTGCTTCCTTATGTTGCTCAGAAGAGGTAGGCCACCTAGAAATGGCTGATGCTGTATTTGAAGTCAAATGTACAACTCTGCAGCTGGGGAGCTGTGTGGGTCCAAAAGACCCACGGGTGTGGTAGAAGATCAGCAGAAGAAGAGCCAGCTTTGGAGCAGGTGTCCAAGGAGGCCAAGGGCGTGGTGGCCTGTGTCAGCAGCAGTGGGGCAGGTGCAGGGCAGTGAGTGTGGCCCTGGGCTGGGCAGCGCTGTGCGCACAGCTGGAGTGCTGTGTGCACTTGTGGGCCCTGGGAAGCAGAAAGTCACTGATGGGCTTCAGCATGTGCACAGAAGGACACAGGAGCTGGGCAAGGGTGTGGAGCAGAGGCCCAGTGAGGAAGTGCTGAGGGAGCTTTAGCCTGGACAATGGGAGGCATAGGAGGGATCTTCAGCAGACTTCTAACAATCCCTATGTGACATTACTCACCACACGGGCTGTTTCCCTACTAAACATGCCCTCAGTGGAACCAAGTGCTTTCGACACTGGAATGGGTGACACTTCTATCTTGTGCCTTGTTGGCTTGTTGGTTTTCTAGGAGAGGTTTGCTGTGTTCATTTTCCCTTTTTCCTGCAACCAAAGATTACTCGGCGCAACGTTTCCTGCCCCTTTCCAGCCATGGATGAGATGGTGATCCAGTTGGAGTTTTCGGTGTCTGCGGCAGCAGTAGTAAAGGCATTGCTGTCGTTTTCCTGCTTTTCCATTTCAGATCTTTTATAAAGTAAAAGTTCTATGGCCTGACCCTCATGCTTCTCTCCCTGCCACAGCTGACAGAACCAAGAGCCGTCTCTCCCCTGGCTCCCTCTGCTCCTGGAGAAGAAGCCCAAGAGGAGCAAATTGAGGCGGAGGAGCTCCAGTTTCCATCACTGGTCACAGCAGAGCCTGGATATCTTGAGCAAGTAAGAGCCAGTTGTGTGTGGTGCTGTCTTTAGAGCAAGGCAGAGGTGCAAGTTTCAGAGCAGCCAGCGCTTCCTGTTTCTGGTTGAGGATGCTGATTGCTGGAGTGCTGCCAGGAGCTAGGGATATGCTGCAGGCAGTGACAGCAGTACTTGACCTTTGACCAGTGATGTTGAGGCCCCAAAGGGCTGGTGGCTCTGCGAGAGCTCTGGCTCCTTGGCTCAGGGAAGCTCTATCTCTGGGCTTCTGCAGTACTATGGCCGAGGGGACAGGGGGTAGTGCAGGAGGTCACAGGGCTTTGTTTATTTTCCCTTGTTGGAAAGGTGTGGTTGGTTTGTGAGAGTGCTCTGCAATTTTCTTGAGTTATTCTTCATTTCTAAAGAGTCTTATTGCCCAGTTATCTTTTGACTTTTGTTAAGACTCAAGGAGATGGTTGTTATGTGTATGAAGCTGTGCGGGGCCATTGTTATCGTGTGTGGCCAAAGAAAGGAAGAAAGGGAGAAGTTATGAGGCCTGCTGGTGAGGCAAAATGAGTGTTGGCAAGTTTGTGTTGATGCATTTAGTGATGAAGTCTGGAGGTGTGGCAAGTGCCTTGGAGCCTGGAGTGCGGGTGAAGCTGCAAGTGCTTGACTGCTTCCTTATGTTGCTCAGAAGAGGTAGGCCACCTAGAAATGGCTGATGCTGTATTTGAAGTCAAATGTACAACTCTGCAGCTGGGGAGCTGTGTGGGTCCAAAAGACCCACGGGTGTGGTAGAAGATCAGCAGAAGAAGAGCCAGCTTTGGAGCAGGTGTCCAAGGAGGCCAAGGGCGTGGTGGCCTGTGTCAGCAGCAGTGGGGCAGGTGCAGGGCAGTGAGTGTGGCCCTGGGCTGGGCAGCGCTGTGCGCACAGCTGGAGTGCTGTGTGCACTTGTGGGCCCTGGGAAGCAGAAAGTCACTGATGGGCTTCAGCATGTGCACAGAAGGACACAGGAGCTGGGCAAGGGTGTGGAGCAGAGGCCCAGTGAGGAAGTGCTGAGGGAGCTTTAGCCTGGACAATGGGAGGCATAGGAGGGATCTTCAGCAGACTTCTAACAATCCCTATGTGACATTACTCACCACACGGGCTGTTTCCCTACTAAACATGCCCTCAGTGGAACCAAGTGCTTTCGACACTGGAATGGGTGACACTTCTATCTTGTGCCTTGTTGGCTTGTTGGTTTTCTAGGAGAGGTTTGCTGTGTTCATTTTCCCTTTTTCCTGCAACCAAAGATTACTCGGCGCAACGTTTCCTGCCCCTTTCCAGCCATGGATGAGATGGTGATCCAGTTGGAGTTTTCGGTGTCTGCGGCAGCAGTAGTAAAGGCATTGCTGTCGTTTTCCTGCTTTTCCATTTCAGATCTTTTATAAAGTAAAAGTTCTATGGCCTGACCCTCATGCTTCTCTCCCTGCCACAGCTGACAGAACCAAGAGCCGTCTCTCCCCTGGCTCCCTCTGCTCCTGGAGAAGAAGCCCAAGAGGAGCAAATTGAGGCGGAGGAGCTCCAGTTTCCATCACTGGTCACAGCAGAGCCTGGATATCTTGAGCAAGTAAGAGCCAGTTGTGTGTGGTGCTGTCTTTAGAGCAAGGCAGAGGTGCAAGTTTCAGAGCAGCCAGCGCTTCCTGTTTCTGGTTGAGGATGCTGATTGCTGGAGTGCTGCCAGGAGCTAGGGATATGCTGCAGGCAGTGACAGCAGTACTTGACCTTTGACCAGTGATGTTGAGGCCCCAAAGGGCTGGTGGCTCTGCGAGAGCTCTGGCTCCTTGGCTCAGGGAAGCTCTATCTCTGGGCTTCTGCAGTACTATGGCCGAGGGGACAGGGGGTAGTGCAGGAGGTCACAGGGCTTTGTTTATTTTCCCTTGTTGGAAAGGTGTGGTTGGTTTGTGAGAGTGCTCTGCAATTTTCTTGAGTTATTCTTCATTTCTAAAGAGTCTTATTGCCCAGTTATCTTTTGACTTTTGTTAAGACTCAAGGAGATGGTTGTTATGTGTATGAAGCTGTGCGGGGCCATTGTTATCGTGTGTGGCCAAAGAAAGGAAGAAAGGGAGAAGTTATGAGGCCTGCTGGTGAGGCAAAATGAGTGTTGGCAAGTTTGTGTTGATGCATTTAGTGATGAAGTCTGGAGGTGTGGCAAGTGCCTTGGAGCCTGGAGTGCGGGTGAAGCTGCAAGTGCTTGACTGCTTCCTTATGTTGCTCAGAAGAGGTAGGCCACCTAGAAATGGCTGATGCTGTATTTGAAGTCAAATGTACAACTCTGCAGCTGGGGAGCTGTGTGGGTCCAAAAGACCCACGGGTGTGGTAGAAGATCAGCAGAAGAAGAGCCAGCTTTGGAGCAGGTGTCCAAGGAGGCCAAGGGCGTGGTGGCCTGTGTCAGCAGCAGTGGGGCAGGTGCAGGGCAGTGAGTGTGGCCCTGGGCTGGGCAGCGCTGTGCGCACAGCTGGAGTGCTGTGTGCACTTGTGGGCCCTGGGAAGCAGAAAGTCACTGATGGGCTTCAGCATGTGCACAGAAGGACACAGGAGCTGGGCAAGGGTGTGGAGCAGAGGCCCAGTGAGGAAGTGCTGAGGGAGCTTTAGCCTGGACAATGGGAGGCATAGGAGGGATCTTCAGCAGACTTCTAACAATCCCTATGTGACATTACTCACCACACGGGCTGTTTCCCTACTAAACATGCCCTCAGTGGAACCAAGTGCTTTCGACACTGGAATGGGTGACACTTCTATCTTGTGCCTTGTTGGCTTGTTGGTTTTCTAGGAGAGGTTTGCTGTGTTCATTTTCCCTTTTTCCTGCAACCAAAGATTACTCGGCGCAACGTTTCCTGCCCCTTTCCAGCCATGGATGAGATGGTGATCCAGTTGGAGTTTTCGGTGTCTGCGGCAGCAGTAGTAAAGGCATTGCTGTCGATTTCCTGCTTTTCCATTTCATAGCATTCAAGAAGTAAAAGTTCTGTTTTACAGAAACAAGGTTGATTGCTGACAGGTGCCAGGGAGGAATATCAACCTCATTTCCATCCACAGTTCTCTTTAACGGGCCCGTTTTAACTTGGTCTGTGGGATTTGATTCCCTATGATGCTACAGAATGTTGTGATTTCTCCTTAGAAGATGTGGTG
Source organism: Melozone crissalis (assembly GCF_028551555.1). Classification (NCBI taxonomy): domain Eukaryota; kingdom Metazoa; phylum Chordata; class Aves; order Passeriformes; family Passerellidae; genus Melozone; species Melozone crissalis. Next base: position 10,408,544 of record NW_026535783.1, on the reverse strand, counting down.
GCAGATGTGAAAAGAAATGAATTTCTGAATGATAGGTGATGGCCTGACCCTCATGCTTCTCTCCCTTCCACAGCTGACAGAACCAAGAGCCGTCTCTCCCCTGGCTCCCTCTGCTCCTGGAAAAGAAGCCCAAGAGGAGGAAATTGAGGCGGAGGAGCTCCAGTTTCCATCACTGGTCACAGAAGAGCCTGGATATCCTGAGCCTGTAAGTGCCAGTTGTGTGTGACACTGTCTTTAGAGCAAGGCAGAGGTGCAAGTTTCAGAGCAGCCAGCGCTTCCTGTTTCTGGCTGAGGATGCTGATTGCTGGAGTGCTGCCAGGAGCTAGGGATATGCTGCAGGCAGTGACAGCAGTACTTGACCTTTGACCAGTGATGTTGAGGCCCCAAAGGGCTGGTGCCTCTGCGAGAGCTTTTGCTCCTTGGCTCAGGGAAGCTCTATCTCTGGGCTTCTGCAGTGCTATGGCCGAGGGCACATGTGGAAGTGCTGGAGGTCTCAGGGCTTTGTTTATTTTCCCTTGTTGGAAAGGTGTGGTTGGTTTGTGAGAGTGCTCTGCAATTTTCTTGAGTTATTCTTCATTTCTAAAGAGTCTTATTGCCCAGTTATCTTTTGACATTTGTTAAGACTCAAGGAGATGGTTGTTATGTGTATGAAGCTGTGCGGGGCCATTGTTATCGTGTGTGGCCAAAGAAAGAAAGAAAGGGAGAAGTTATGAGGCCTCCTGGTGAGGCAAAATGAGTGTTGGCAAGTTTGTGTTGATGCATTAAGTGATGAAGTCTGGAGGTGTGGCAAGTGCCTTGGAGCCTGGAGTGCGGGTGAAGCTGCAAGTGCTTGACTGCTTCCTTATGTTGCTCAGAAGAGGTAGGCCACCTAGAAATGGCTGATGCTGTATTTGAAGTCAAATGTACAACTCTGCAGCTGGGGAGCTGTGTGGGTCCAAAAGACCCACGGGTGTGGTAGAAGATCAGCAGAAGAAGAGCCAGCTTTGGACCAGGTGTCCAAGGAGGCCAAGGGCGTGGTGGCCTATGTCAGCAGCAGTGGGGCAGGTGCAGGGCAGTGAGTGTGGCCCTGGGCTGGGCAGCGCTGTGCGCACAGCTGGAGTGCTGTGTGCACTTGTGGGCCCTGGGAAGCAGAAAGTCACTGATGGGCTTCAGCATGTGCACAGAAGGACACAGGAGCTGGGCAAGGGTGTGGAGCAGAGGCCCAGTGAGGAAGTGCTGAGGGAGCTTTAGCCTGGACAATGGGAGGCATAGGAGGGATCTTCAGCAGACTTCTAACAATCCCTATGTGACATTACTCACCACACGGGCTGTTTCCCTACTAAACATGCCCTCAGTGGAACCAAGTGCTTTCGACACTGGAATGGGTGACACTTCTATCTTGTGCCTTGTTGGCTTGTTGGTTTTCTAGGAGAGGTTTGCTGTGTTCATTTTCCCTTTTTCCAGCAACCAAAGATTACTCGGCGCAACATTTCCTGCCCCTTTACAGCCCTGGATGAAATGGTGATCCAGTTGGAGTTTTTGGTGTCCGCGGCAGCAGTAGTAAAGGCATTGCTGTCGTTTTCCTGCTTTTCCATTTCAGAGCTTTTATAAAGTAAAAGTTCTATGGCCTGACCCTCATGCTTCTCTCCCTGGCACAGCTGACAGAACCAAGAGCCGTCTCTCCCCTGGCTCCCTCTGCTCCTGGAGAAGAAGCCCAAGAGGAGCAAATTGAGGCGGAGGAGCTCCAGTTTCCATCACTGGTCACAGCAGAGCCTGGATATCTTGAGCAAGTAAGAGCCAGTTGTGTGTGGTGCTGTCTTTAGAGCAAGGCAGAAGTGCAAGTTTCAGAGCAGCCAGCGCTTCCTGTTTCTGGTTGAGGATGCTGATTGCTGGAGTGCTGCCAGGAGCTAGGGATATGCTGCAGGCAGTGACAGCAGTACTTGACCTTTGACCAGTGATGTTGAGGCCCCAAAGGGCTGGTGGCTCTGCGAGAGCTCTGGCTCCTTGGCTCAGGGAAGCTCTATCTCTGGGCTTCTGCAGTACTATGGCCGAGGGGACAGGGGGTAGTGCAGGAGGTCACAGGGCTTTGTTTATTTTCCCTTGTTGGAAAGGTGTGGTTGGTTTGTGAGAGTGCTCTGCAATTTTCTTGAGTTATTCTTAATTTCTAAAGAGTCTTATTGCCCAGTTATCTTTTGACTTTTGTTAAGACTCAAGGAGATGGTTGTTATGTGTATGAAGCTGTGCGGGGCCATTGTTATCGTGTGTGGCCAAAGAAAGAAAGAAAGGGAGAAGTTATGAGGCCTGCTGGTGAGGCAAAATGAGTGTTGGCAAGTTTGTGTTGATGCATTTAGTGATGAAGTCTGGAGGTGTGGCAAGTGCCTTGGAGCCTGGAGTGCGGGTGAAGCTGCAAGTGCTTGACTGCTTCCTTATGTTGCTCAGAAGAGGTAGGCCACCTAGAAATGGCTGATGCTGTATTTGAAGTCAAATGTACAACTCTGCAGCTGGGGAGCTGTGTGGGTCCAAAAGACCCACGGGTGTGGTAGAAGATCAGCAGAAGAAGAGCCAGCTTTGGACCAGGTGTCCAAGGAGGCCAAGGGCGTGGTGGCCTGTGTCAGCAGCAGTGGGGCAGGTGCAGGGCAGTGAGTGTGGCCCTGGGCTGGGCAGCGATGTGCGCACAGCTGGAGTGCTGTGTGCACTTGTGGGCCCTGGGAAGCAGAAAGTCACTGATGGGCTTCAGCATGTGCACAGAAGGACACAGGAGCTGGGCAAGGGTGTGGAGCAGAGGCCCAGTGAGGAAGTGCTGAGGGAGCTTTAGCCTGGACAATGGGAGGCATAGGAGGGATCTTCAGCAGACTTCTAACAATCCCTATGTGACATTACTCACCACACGGGCGGTTTCCCTACTAAACATGCCCTCAGTGGAACCAAGTGCTTTCGACACTGGAATGGGTGACACTTCTATCTTGTGCCTTGTTGGCTTGTTGGTTTTCTAGGAGAGGTTTGCTGTGTTCATTTTCCCTTTTTCCTGCAACCAAAGATTACTCGGCGCAACGTTTCCTGCCCCTTTCCAGCCATGGATGAGATGGTGATCCAGTTGGAGTTTTCGGTGTCTGCGGCAGCAGTAGTAAAGGCATTGCTGTCGATTTCCTGCTTTTCCATTTCATAGCATTCAAGAAATAAAGGTTCTGTTTTACAGAAACAAGGTTGATTGCTGACAGGTGCCAGGGAGGAATATCAACCTCATTTCCATCCACAGTTCTCTTTAACGGGCCCGTTTTAACTTGGTCTGTGGGATTTGATTCCCTATGATGCTACAGAATGTTGTGATTTCTCCTTAGAAGGTGTGGTGGCAGATGTGAAAAGAAATGAGTTTCTGAGTGATAGGTGATGGCCTGACCCTCATGCTTCTCTCCCTGCCACAGCTGACAGAACCAAGAGCCGTCTCTCCCCTGGCTCCCTCTGCTCCTGGAGAAGAAGCCCAAGAGGAGCAAATTGAGGCGGAGGAGCTCCAGTTTCCATCACTGGTCACAGCAGAGCCTGGATATCTTGAGCAAGTAAGAGCCAGTTGTGTGTGGTGCTGTCTTTAGAGCAAGGCAGAAGTGCAAGTTTCAGAGCAGCCAGCGCTTCCTGTTTCTGGTTGAGGATGCTGATTGCTGGAGTGCTGCCAGGAGCTAGGGATATGCTGCAGGCAGTGACAGCAGTACTTGACCTTTGACCAGTGATGTTGAGGCCCCAAAGGGCTGGTGGCTCTGCGAGAGCTCTGGCTCCTTGGCTCAGGGAAGCTCTATCTCTGGGCTTCTGCAGTACTATGGCCGAGGGGACAGGGGGTAGTGCAGGAGGTCACAGGGCTTTGTTTATTTTCCCTTGTTGGAAAGGTGTGGTTGGTTTGTGAGAGTGCTCTGCAATTTTCTTGAGTTATTCTTCATTTCTAAAGAGTCTTATTGCCCAGTTATCTTTTGACTTTTGTTAAGACTCAAGGAGATGGTTGTTATGTGTATGAAGCTGTGCGGGGCCATTGTTATCGTGTGTGTCCAAAGAAAGAAAGAAAGGGAGAAGTTATGAGGCCTGCTGGTGAGGCAAAATGAGTGTTGGCAAGTTTGTGTTGATGCATTTAGTGATGAAGTCTGGAGGTGTGGCAAGTGCCTTGGAGCCTGGAGTGCGGGTGAAGCTGCAAGTGCTTGACTGCTTCCTTATGTTGCTCAGAAGAGGTAGGCCACCTAGAAATGGCTGATGCTGTATTTGAAGTCAAATGTACAACTCTGCAGCTGGGGAGCTGTGTGGGTCCAAAAGACCCACGGGTGTGGTAGAAGATCAGCAGAAGAAGAGCCAGCTTTGGACCAGGTGTCCAAGGAGGCCAAGGGCGTGGTGGCCTGTGTCAGCAGCAGTGGGGCAGCAGGAGCAGGGCAGTGAGTGTGGCCCTGGGCTGGGCAGCGATGTGCGCACAGCTGGAGTGCTGTGTGCACTTGTGGGCCCTGGGAAGCAGAAAGTCACTGATGGGCTTCAGCATGTGCACAGAAGGACACAGGAGCTGGGCAAGGGTGTGGAGCAGAGGCCCAGTGAGGAAGTGCTGAGGGAGCTTTAGCCTGGACAATGGGAGGCATAGGAGGGATCTTCAGCAGACTTCTAACAATCCCTATGTGACATTACTCACCACACGGGCGGTTTCCCTACTAAACATGCCCTCAGTGGAACCAAGTGCTTTCGACACTGGAATGGGTGACACTTCTATCTTGTGCCTTGTTGGCTTGTTGGTTTTCTAGGAGAGGTTTGCTGTGTTCATTTTCCCTTTTTCCTGCAACCAAAGATTACTCGGCGCAACGTTTCCTGCCCCTTTCCAGCCATGGATGAGATGGTGATCCAGTTGGAGTTTTCGGTGTCTGCGGCAGCAGTAGTAAAGGCATTGCTGTCGATTTCCTGCTTTTCCATTTCATAGCATTCAAGAAATAAAGGTTCTGTTTTACAGAAACAAGGTTGATTGCTGACAGGTGCCAGGGAGGAATATCAACCTCATTTCCATCCACAGTTCTCTTTAACGGGCCCGTTTTAACTTGGTCTGTGGGATTTGATTCCCTATGATGCTACAGAACGTTGTGATTTCTCCTTAGAAGGTTTGGTGGCAGATGTGAAAAGAAATGAGTTTCTGAGTGATAGGTGATGGCCTGACCCTCATGCTTCTCTCCCTGCCACAGCTGACAGAACCAAGAGCCGTCTCTCCCCTGGCTCCCTCTGCTCCTGGAGAAGAAGCCCAAGAGGAGCAAATTGAGGCGGAGGAGCTCCAGTTTCCATCACTGGTCACAGCAGAGCCTGGATATCTTGAGCCCGTAAGTGCAAGTTGCGTGTGATGCTGTCTTTAGAGCAAGGCAGAGGTGCAAGTTTCAGAGCAGCCAGTGCTTCCTGTTTCTGGCTGAGGATGCTGATTGCTGGAGTGCTGCCAGGAGCTAGGGATATGCTGCAGGCAGTGACAGCAGTACTTGACCTTTGACCAGTGATGTTGAGGCCCCAAAGGGCTGGTGCCTCTGCGAGAGCTTTTGCTCCTTGGCTCAGGAAAGCTCTATCTCTGGGCTTCTACAGTGCTATGGCCGAGGGCACAGGTGGAAGTGCAGGAGGTCACAGGGCTTTGTTTATTTTCCCTTGTTGGAAAGGTGTGGTTGGTTTGTGAGAGTGCTCTGCAATTTTCTTGAGTTATTGTTCATTTCTAAAGAGTGCTATAGCCCAGTTGTCTTTTGAAATTTGTTAAGACTCAAGGAGATGGTTGTTATGTGTATGAAGCTGTGCGGGGCCATTGTTATCGTGTGTGGCCAAAGAAAGAAAGAAAGGGAGAAGTTATGAGGCCTCCCGGTGAGGCAAAATGAGTGTTGGCAAGTTTGTGTTGATGCATTAAGTGATGAAGTCTGGAGGTGTGGCAAGTGCCTTGGAGCCTGGAGTGCGGGTGAAGCTGCAAGTCCTTGACTGCTTCCTTATGTTGCTCAGAAGAGGTAGGCCACCTAGAAATGGCTGATGCTATATTTGAAATCAAATGGGCAAGCTGCCAAGGGTGTGGAGCACAAGGCCAGTGAGGAAGTGCTGAGGGAGCTTTAGCCTGGACAATGGGAGGCATAGGAGGGATCTTCAGCAGACTTCTAACAATCCCTATGTGACATTACTCACCACACGGGCTGTTTCCCTACTAAACATGCCCTCAGTGGAACCAAGTGCTTTCGACACTGCGGTGTGTGACACTTCTATCTTGTGCCTTGTTGGCTTGTTGGTTTTCTAGGAGAGGTTTGCTGTGTTCATTTTCCCTTTTTCCAGCAACCAAAGATTACTCGGCGCAACGTTTCCTGCCCCTTTCCAACCATGGATGAGATGGTGATCCAGTTGGAGTTTTCGGTGTCTGCGGCAGCAGTAGTAAAGGCATTGCTGTCGATTTCCTGCTTTTCCATTTCATAGCATTCAAGAAGTAAAAGTTCTGTTTTACAGAAACAAGGTTGATTGCTGACAGGTGCCAGGGAGGAATATCAACCTCATATCCATCCACAGTTCTCTTTAACGGGCCCGTTTTAACTTGGTCTGTGGGATTTGATTCCCTATGATGCTACAGAATGTTGTGATTTCTCCTTAGAAGATGTGGTGGCAGATGTGAAAAGAAATGAGTTTCTGAGTGATAGGTGATGGCCTGACCCTCATGCTTCTCTCCCTGCCACAGCTGACAGAACCAAGAGCCGTCTCTCCCCTGGCTCCCTCTGCTCCTGGAGAAGAAGCCCAAGAGGAGCAAATTGAGGCGGAGGAGCTCCAGTTTCCATCACTGGTCACAGCAGAGCCTGGATATCTTGAGCAAGTAAGTGCCAGTTGTGTGTGGTGCTGTCTTTAGAGCAAGGCAGAGGTGCAAGTTTCAGAGCAGCCAGCGCTTCCTGTTTCTGGTTGAGGATGCTGATTGCTGGAGTGCTGCCAGGAGCTAGGGATATGCTGCAGGCAGTGACAGCAGTACTTGACCTTTGACCAGTGATGTTGAGGCCCCAAAGGGCTGGTGGCTCTGCGAGAGCTCTGGCTCTTTGGCTCAGGGAAGCTCTATCTCTGGGCTTCTGCAGTACTATGGCCGAGGGGACAGGGGGTAGTGCTGTAGGTCACAGGGCTTTGTTTATTTTCCCTTGTTGGAAAGGTGTGGTTGGTTTGTGAGAGTGCTCTGCAATTTTCTTGAGTTATTGTTCATTTCTAAAGGGTCTTATTGCCCAGTTATCTTTTGACTTTTGTTAAGACTCAAGGAGATGGTTGTTATGTGTATGAAGCTGTGCGGGGCCATTGTTATCGTGTGTGACCAAAGAAAGAAAGAACGGGAGAAGTTATGAGGCCTGCTGGTGAGGCAAAATGAGTGTTGGCAAGTTTGTGTTGATGCATTAAGTGATGAAGTCTGGAGGTGTGGCAAGTGCCTTGGAGCCTGGAGTGCGGGTGAAGCTGCAAGTCCTTGACTGCTTCCTTATGTTGCTCAGAAGAGGTAGGCCACCTAGAAATGGCTGATGCTGTATTTGAAGTCAAATGTACAACTCTGCAGCTGGGGAGCTGTGTGGGTCCAAAAGACCCACGGGTGTGGTAGAAGATCAGCAGAAGAAGAGCCAGCTTTGGACCAGGTGTCTAAGGAGGCCAAGGGCATGGTGGCCTGTGTCAGCAGCAGTGGGGCAGCAGGTGCAGGGCAGTGAGTGTGGCCCTGGGCTGGGCAGCGCTGCGCGCACAGCTGGAGTGCTGTGTGCACTTGTGGGCCCTGGGAAGCAGAAAGTCACTGATGGGCTTCAGCATGTGCACAGAAGGACACAGGAGCTGGGCAAGGGTGTGGAGCAGAGGCCCAGTGAGGAAGTGCTGAGGGAGCTTTAGCCTGGACAATGGGAGGCATAGGAGGGATCTTCAGCAGACTTCTAACAATCCCTATGTGACATTACTCACCACATGGGCTGTTTCCCTACTAAACATGCCCTCAGTGGAACCAAGTGCTTTCGACACTGGAATGGGTGACACTTCTATCTTGTGCCTTGTTGGCTTGTTGGTTTTCTAGGAGAGGTTTGCTGTGTTCATTTTCCCTTTTTCCTGCAACCAAAGATTACTCGGCGCAACGTTTCCTGCCCCTTTCCAGCCATGGATGAGATGGTGATCCAGTTGGAGTTTTCGGTGTCTGCGGCAGCAGTAGTAAAGGCATTGCTGTCGATTTCCTGCTTTTCCATTTCATAGCATTCAAGAAGTAAAAGTTCTGTTTTACAGAAACAAGGTTGATTGCTGACAGCTGCCAGGGAGGAATATCAACCTGATATCCATCCACAGTTCTCTTTAATGGGCCCGTTTTAACTTGGTCTGTGGGATATTGATTCCCTATGATGCTAGAAAATGTTCTGATTTTTGCTTAGAAGATGTGGTGGCAGATGTGAAAAGAAATGAGTTTCTAAATGATAGGTGGTGGCCTGTCCCTCATGATCCTCTCCCTGCCACAGCTGACAGAACCAAGAGCCGTCTCTCCCCTGGCTCCCTCTGCTCCTGGAGAAGAAGCCCAAGAGGAGCAAATTGAGGCGGACCAGCTCCAGTTTCCATCACTGGTCACAGCAGAGCCTGGACATCCTGAGCCTGTAATTGCCAGTTGTGTGTGGTACTGTCTTTAGAGCAAGGCAGAGGTGCAAGTTTCAGAGCAGCCAGTGCTTCCTGTTTCTGGCTGAGGATGCTGATTGCTGGAGTGCTGCCAGGAGCTAGGGATATGCTGCAGGCAGTGACAGCAGTACTTGACCTTTGACCAGTGATGTTGAGGCCCCAAAGGGCTGTTGCCTCTGCGAGAGCTCTGGCTCCTTGGCTCAGGGAAGCTCTATCTCTGGGCTTCTGCAGTGCTATGGCCGAGGGGACAGGGGGTAGTTCTGTAGGTCACAGGGCTTTGTTTATTTTCCCTTGTTGGAAAGGTGTGGTTTTTTTGTGAGAGTGCGCTGGAATTTTCTTGAGTTATTCATCATTTCTAAAGAGTCTTATTGCCCAGTTATCTTTTGACTTTTGTTAAGACTCAAGGAGATGGTTGTTATGTGTATGAAGCTGTGCGGGGCCATTGTTATCGTGTGTGGCCAAAGAAAGAAAGAAAGGGAGAAGTTATGAGGCCTCCTGGTGAGGCAAAATGAGTGTTGGCAAGTTTGTGTTGATGCATTAAGTGATGAAGTCTGGAGGTGTGGCAAGTGCCTTGGAGCCTGGAGTGCGGGTGAAGCTGCAAGTCCTTGACTGCTTCCTTATGTTGTTCAGAAGAGGAAGGCCATCTATAAATGGCTGATGCTGTATTTGAAGTCAAATGTACAACTCTGCAGCTGGGGTGCTGTGTGGGTCCAAAAGACCCACGGGTGTGGTAGAAGATCAGCAGAAGAAGAGCCAGCTTTGGACCAGGTGTCCAAGGAGGCCAAGGGCATGGTGGCCTGTGTCAGCAGCAGTGGGGCAGCAGGAGCAGGGCAGTGAGTGTGGCCCTGGGCTGGGCAGCGCTGCGCGCACAGCTGGAGTGCTGTGTGCACTTGTGGGCCCTGGGAAGCAGAAAGTCACTGATGGGCTTCAGCATGTGCACAGAAGGACACAGGAGCTGGGCAAGGGTGTGGAGCAGAGGCCCAGTGAGGAAGTGCTGAGGGAGCTTTAGCCTGGACAATGGGAGGCATAGGAGGGATCTTCAGCAGACTTCTAACAATCCCTATGTGACATTACTCACCACACGGGCTGTTTCCCTACTAAACATGCCCTCAGTGGAACCAAGTGCTTTCGACACTGGAATGGGTGACACTTCTATCTTGTGCCTTGTTGGCTTGTTGGTTTTCTAGGAGAGGTTTGCTGTGTTCATTTTCCCTTTTTCCAGCAACCAAAGATTACTCGGCGCAACGTTTCCTGCCCCTTTCCAGCCCTGGATGAGATGGTGATCCAGTTGGAGTTTTTGGTGTCTGCGGCAGCAGTAGTAAAGGCATTGCTGTCGTTTTCCTGCTTTTCCATTTCAGAGCTTTTATAAAGTAAAAGTTCTATGGCCTGACCCTCATGCTTCTCTCCCTGGCACAGCTGACAGAACCAAGAGCCGTCTCTCCCCTGGCTCCCTCTGCTCCTGGAGAAGAAGCCCAAGAGGAGCAAATTGAGGCGGAGGAGCTCCAGTTTCCATCACTGGTCACAGCAGAGCCTGGATATCTTGAGCAAGTAAGAGCCAGTTGTGTGTGGTGCTGTCTTTAGAGCAAGGCAGAGGTGCAAGTTTCAGAGCAGCCAGCGCTTCCTGTTTCTGGTTGAGGATGCTGATTGCTGGAGTGCTGCCAGGAGCTAGGGATATGCTGCAGGCAGTGACAGCAGTACTTGACCTTTGACCAGTGATGTTGAGGCCCCAAAGGGCTGGTGGCTCTGCGAGAGCTCTGGCTCCTTGGCTCAGGGAAGCTCTATCTCTGGGCTTCTGCAGTACTATGGCCGAGGGGACAGGGGGTAGTGCAGGAGGTCACAGGGCTTTGTTTATTTTCCCTTGTTGGAAAGGTGTGGTTGGTTTGTGAGAGTGCTCTGCAATTTTCTTGAGTTATTCTTCATTTCTAAAGAGTCTTATTGCCCAGTTATCTTTTGACTTTTGTTAAGACTCAAGGAGATGGTTGTTATTTGTATGAAGCTGTGAGGGGCCATTGTTATCGTGTGTGGCCAAAGAAAGAAAGAAAGGGAGAAGTTATGAGGCCTGCTGGTGAGGCAAAATGAGTGTTGGCAAGTTTGTGTTGATGCATTTAGTGATGAAGTCTGGAGGTGTGGCAAGTGCCTTGGAGCCTGGAGTGCGGGTGAAGCTGCAAGTGCTTGACTGCTTCCTTATGTTGCTCAGAAGAGGTAGGCCACCTAGAAATGGCTGATGCTGTATTTGAAGTCAAATGTACAACTCTGCAGCTGGGGAGCTGTGTGGGTCCAAAAGACTTACGGGTGTGGTAGAAGATCAGCAGAAGAAGAGCCAGCTTTGGAGCAGGTGTCCAAGGAGGCCAAGGGCGTGGTGGCCTGTGTCAGCAGAAGTGGGGCAGGTGCAGGGCAGTGAGTGTGGCCCTGGGCTGGGCAGCGCTGTGCGCACAGCTGGAGTGCTGTGTGCACTTGTGGGCCCTGGGAAGCAGAAAGTCACTGATGGGCTTCAGCATGTGCACAGAAGGACACAGGAGCTGGGCAAGGGTGTGGAGCAGAGGCCCAGTGAGGAAGTGCTGAGGGAGCTTTAGCCTGGACAATGGGAGGCATAGGAGGGATCTTCAGCAGACTTCTAACAATCCCTATGTGACATTACTCACCACACGGGCTGTTTCCCTACTAAACATGCCCTCAGTGGAACCAAGTGCTTTCGACACTGGAATGGGTGACACTTCTATCTTGTGCCTTGTTGGCTTGTTGGTTTTCTAGGAGAGGTTTGCTGTGTTCATTTTCCCTTTTTCCTGCAACCAAAGATTACTCGGCGCAACGTTTCCTGCCCCTTTCCAGCCATGGATGAGATGGTGATCCAGTTGGAGTTTTTGGTGTCTGCGGCAGCAGTAGTAAAGGCATTGCTGTCGATTTCCTGCTTTTCCATTTCATAGCATTCAAGAAATAAAGGTTCTGTTTTACAGAAACAAGGCTGATTGCTGACAGGTGCCAGGGAGGAATATCAACCTCATTTCCATCCACAGTTCTCTTTAACGGGCCCGTTTTAACTTGGTCTGTGGGATTTGATTCCCTATGATGCTACAGAATGTTGTGATTTCTCTTTAGAAGATGTGGTGGCAGATGTGAAAAGAAATGAATTTCTGAATGATAGGTGATGGCCTGACCCTCATGCTTCTCTCCCTGCCACAGCTGACAGAACCAAGAGCCGTCTCTCCCCTGGCTCCCTCTGCTCCTGGAGAAGAAGCCCAAGAGGAGCAAATTGAGGCGGAGGAGCTCCAGTTTCCATCACTGGTCACAGCAGAGCCTGGACATCCTGAGCCTGTAATTGCCAGTTGTGTGTGGTACTGTCTTTAGAGCAAGGCAGAGGTGCAAGTTTCAGAGCAGCCAGTGCTTCCTGTTTCTGGCTGAGGATGCTGATTGCTGGAGTGCTGCCAGGAGCTAGGGATATGCTGCAGGCAGTGACAGCAGTACTTGACCTTTGACCAGTGATGTTGAGGCCCCAAAGTGCTGGTGGCTCTGCGAGAGCTTTTGCTCCTTGGCTCAGGGAAGCTCTATCTCTGGGCTTCTGCAGTGCTATGGCCGAGGGCACAGGTGGAAGTGCTGGAGGTCACAGGGCTTTGTTTATTTTCCCTTGTTGGAAAGGTGTGGTTGGTTTGTGAGAGTGCTCTGCAATTTTCTTGAGTTATTGTTCCTTTCTAAAGAGTGCTATAGCCCAGTTGTCTTTTGACATTTGTTAAGACTCAAGGAGATGGTTGTTATGTGTATGAAGCTGTGCGGGGCCATTGTTATCGTGTGTGGCCAAAGAAAGAAAGAAAGGGAGAAGTTATGAGGCCTCCCGGTGAGGCAAAATGAGTGTTGGCAAGTTTGTGTTGATGCATTAAGTGATGAAGTCTGGAGGTGTGGCAAGTGCCTTGGAGCCTGGAGTGCGGGTGAAGCTGCAAGTCCTTGACTGCTTCCTTATGTTGCTCAGAAGAGGTAGGCCACCTAGAAATGGCTGATGCTGTATTTGAAATCAAATGGGCAAGCTGCCAAAGGTGTGGAGCACAAGGCCAGTGAGGAAATGCTGAGGGAGCTTTTGCCTGGACAATGGGAGGCATAGGAGGGATCTTCAGCAGACTTCTAACAATCCCTATGTGACATTACTCACCACACGGGCTGTTTCCCTACTAAACATGCCCTCAGTGGAACCAAGTGCTTTCGACACTGCGGTGTGTGACACTTCTATCTTGTGCCTTGTTGGCTTGTTGGTTTTCTAGGAGAGGTTTGCTGTGTTCATTTTCCCTTTTTCCAGCAACCAAAGATTACTCGGCGCAACGTTTCCTGCCCCTTTCCAGCCCTGGATGAGATGATGATCCAGTTGGAGTTTTCGGTGTCTGCGGCAGCAGTAGTAAAGGCATTGCTGTCGATTTCCTGCTTTTCCATTTCATAGCATTCAAGAAGTAAAAGTTCTGTTTTACAGAAACAAGGTTGATTGCTGACAGCTGCCAGGGAGGAATATCAACCTCATATCCATCCACAGTTCTCTTTAACGGGCCCGTTTTAACTTGGTCTGTGGGATTTGATTCCCTATGATGCTACAGAATGTTGTGATTTCTCCTTAGAAGATGTGGTGGCAGATGTGAAAAGAAATGAGTTTCTGAGTGATAGGTGATGGCCTGACCCTCATGCTTCTCTCCCTGCCACAGCTGACAGAACCAAGAGCCGTCTCTCCCCTGGCTCCCTCTGCTCCTGGAGAAGAAGCCCAAGAGGAGCAAATTGAGGCGGAGGAGCTCCAGTTTCCATCACTGGTCACAGCAGAGCCTGGATATCTTGAGCAAGTAAGTGCCAGTTGTGTGTGTTGCTGTCTTTAGAGCAAGGCAGAGGTGCAAGTTTCAGAGCAGCCAGCGCTTCCTGTTTCTGGCTGAGGATGCTGATTGCTGGAGTGCTGCCAGGAGCTAGGGATATGCTGCAGGCAGTGACAGCAGTACTTGACCTTTGACCAGTGATGTTGAGGCCCCAAAGGGCTGGTGGCTCTGCGAGAGCTCTGGCTCCTTGGCTCAGGGAAGCTCTATCTCTGGGCTTCTACAGTGCTATGGCCGAGGGGACAGGGGGTAGTGCTGTAGGTCACAGGGCTTTGTTTATTTTCCCTTGTTGGAAAGGTGTGGTTGTTTTGTGAGAGTGCGCTGCAATTTTCTTGAGTTATTCTTCATTTCTAAAGGGTCTTATTGCCCAGTTATCTTTTGACTTTTGTTAAGACTCAAGGAGATGGTTGTTATGTGTATGAAGCTGTGCGGGGCCATTGTTATCGTGTGTGGCCAAAGAAAGAAAGAAAGGGAGAAGTTATGAGGCCTCCTGGTGAGGCAAAATGAGTGTTGGCAAGTTTGTGTTGATGCATTAAGTGATGAAGGTGTGGCAAGTGCCTTGGAGCCTGGAGTGCGGGTGAAGCTGCAAGTCCTTGACTGCTTCCTTATGTTGTTCAGAAGAGGAAGGCCATCTATAAATGGCTGATGCTGTATTTGAAGTCAAATGTACAACTCTGCAGCTGGGGAGCTGTGTGGGTCCAAAAGACCCACGGGTGTGGTAGAAGATCAGCAGAAGAAGAGCCAGCTTTGGACCAGGTGTCCAAGGAGGCCAAGGGCGTGGTGGCCTGTGTCAGCAGCAGTGGGGCAGCAGGAGCAGGGCAGTGAGTGTGGCCCTGGGCTGGGCAGCGCTGCGCGCACAGCTGGAGTGCTGTGTGCACTTGTGGGCCCTGGGAAGCAGAAAGTCACTGATGGGCTTCAGCATGTGCACAGAAGGACACAGGAGCTGGGCAAGTGTGTGGAGCAGAGGCCCAGTGAGGAGGTGCTGAGGGAGCTTTAGCCTGGACAATGGGAGGCATCGGAGGGATCTTCAGCAGACTTCTAACAATCCCTATGTGACATTACTCACCACATTGGCTGTTTCCCTACTAAATATGCCCTCAGTTTAACCAAGTGATTTCGACACTGCAGTGTGTGACACTTCTATCTTGTGCCTTGTTGGCTTGTTCGATGTTGGTTTTCTAAGAGAGGTTTGCCTGTTCATTTTCCCTTTTTCCTACAACCAAAGATTGCTCTGCACAATGTTTCCTGCCCCTTTCCAGCCCTGGATGAGATGGTGATCCAGTTGGCGTTTTCGTTGTCTGCAGCAGCAGTAGTAAAGGCATTGCTCTCGTTTTCCTGCTTTTTCTATTCAGAACTTTCAAGAGTTAAAAGTTCTTTTTTACAGAAAAAAGGTTGATTGCTGATAGCTGCCAGGGAGGAATATCAACATCATTTCCATCCACATTTCTCTTTAACGGGCCCGTTTTAACTTAGTCGGTGGGATTAGATTCCTTATGTCGCTACGGAATGTTCTGATTTTTCATTAGAAGATGTGGTGGTAGATCTGAAAGAAATGAGGTTCTCAATAATTGGTGATAACTTGTCCCTTATACTTCTCTCCCTGCCACAGCTTACAGAACCAAGAGCCATCTCTACCCTGACTCCCTCTGCCTCTGGAGAAGAAGACCAAGAGGAGCAAATTGAGTCAGAAGAGCTCCAGTTTCCATCACTGGTCACAGCAGCGCCTGAATATCCTGAGCCCGTAAGTGCCAGTTGTTGGTTCTGTTTTCTTGAGTGCAAAGCAGAGGTGCAACTTTTGGAACAGCCAGCACTTCGTATTGCTGGCTGAGGATGCTGAGTGCTGGAGTGTCGCCAGGAGCTAGGGATATGCTGCAGGCAGTTACAGCAGTACTTGACCTTTGACCTGTGATTTTGAGGCCCCAAAAAGACTGGTGCCTCTGGGAGAGCATCTGGCTGCGTGGCACAGGGAAGCTCTATCTCTGGGCTTCTGCTACGGCCGACGGCACAGGATGTAGTCGTGGAGGTCACAGGGCTTTGGTTGTTTTCCCTTGTTGGAAAGGTGTGGTTGGCATTTGAGAGTGCTCTGCACTATTCTTGAGTTATTCTTCAGTTCTAAAGAGTCTTTTGGTCCAGTTATCTTTTGGCTTTTGATTAAACTCAAGGAAATGGTTTTTAACTGTATGAAGCTGTGCAGGGCCATTCTCATTCCATGTTGCCAAAGAAAGTGAGTTGTTAGGGAAGCCTCCTGGTGAGGCAAAATCAGTGTTGGCAAGTTTGTGTTGATGCATTTAGTGATGAAGTCTGGAGGTCTCGCAAGTGCCTTAGAGCCTCGAGTGTGGGTGAAGCTGCAAGTCCTTGACTGCTTCCTTATGTTGCTCAGAAGAGGTAGGCCATCTAGAAATGGCTGATGCAGTATTTGAAATCAAATGGGCAAGGTGCTAAGGGTGTGGAGCACAAGGCCAATGAGGAAGTGCTGAGGGAATTTTAGCCCCTGGACAATGCGGGGCATAGGAGGACGTTCAGGCAGACTTCCATCAGTCCCTATGTGACATTACTCACCACACGGGCTGTTTCCCTACTAAACATGCCCTTAGTGAAACCAAGTGCTTTTGACACTGCAGTGTGTGACACTTCTATCGTGTGCCTTGTTGGTTTGTCGGTTTTCTAGGAGAGGTTTGCTGTGTTCATTTTCCCTTTTTCCAGCAACCAAAGATTACTCGGCGCAACGTTTCCTGCCCCTTTCCAGCCCTGGATGAGATGGTGATCCAGTTGGAGTTTTCGGTGTCTGCGGCAGCAGTAGTAAAGGCATTGCTGTCGATTTCCTGCTTTTCCATTTCATAGCATTCAAGAAGTAAAAGTTCTGTTTTACAGAAACAAGGTTGATTGCTGATAGAAGCCAGGGAGGAATATCAACCTCATTTCCATCCACAGTTCTCTTTAATGGGCCCGTTTTAACTTGGTCTGTGGGATATATATTCCCTATGATGCTACAGAATGTTGTGATTTCTCCTTAGAAGATGTGGTGGCAGATGTGAAAAGAAATGAGTTTCTAAATGATAGGTGATGGCCTGTCCCTCATGCTTCTCTCCCTGCCACAGCTGACAGAACCAAGAGCCGTCTCTCCCCTGGCTCCCTCTGCTCCTGGAGAAAAAGCCCAAGAGGAGCAAATTGAGGCGGACAAGCTCCAGTTTCCATCATTGGTCACAGACGAGCCTGGATATCCTGAGCCTGTAAGTGCCAGTTGTGGGTGTTGCTGTCTTTAGAGCAAGGCAGAGGTGCAAGTTTCAGAGCAGCCAGCGCTTCCTGTTTCTGGCTGAGGATGCTGATTGCTGGAGTGCTGCCAGGAGCTAGGGATATGCTGCAGGCAGTGACAGCAGTACTTGACCTTTGACCAGTGATGTTGAGGCCCCCAAGCCCTGTTGCCTCTGGGAGAGCATCTGGCTGCTTGGCTCAGGGAAGCTCTGTCTCTGGGCTTTTTCAGCGCTATGGCCGAGGGCACGTGGTAGTGCTGGAGGTCAAAGGGCTTTGTTTGTTTTTTTTTACTCTTTTGCAAGGTGTGTTTGGCTTGTGAGAGTGCTCTGCAGTTTTCTTGAGTAAGTCTTCAGTTCTACACCCTCTTCTGGCCTTTTGGGTTTTGATAAGGTGCACGGTGCTGATTGTGTTGGTTTTCCTGTGTCTTTTTTGCCATTTTCCGGCACTAGGAGAAATTCTGCTAAAATTTCATTTTGCCTGTTGACAGTTCTTGAAGATGCAATACATTTTCATGAGAGCACTTAGTTTGAGACACGCGTGTTCGTGCAGATGGAACTTTTCTTGTTCCAGGCTAGTTAATTACACCTTGCACCTCCCATTCAAATTAACAGTACCTCTATCTTTTTGCAGGCCAGGTAAGCAGTTTTTGTTGTGCCTGGATTTGGGCAGGAAATCAATGCCCTTGCATTCCGGCTGGTGCTCAGGGATCAGAGCAGCTAGGAGGGGCTGATTACAGCTCCCTATGCACCACGTGTGTGGTCAAGTGCAAGAGAAGAACTTGCCTGAGCACAGATGCACAAAGAGTGCAGTTCCCAGTCCAATGCCCTGGGTCTGATCCTTTTCCACAAGGACTTACATGCTCCAGATTCCCCAAGAATGTGGTTTTTGAGCAACAGGAAAGCAATCTCAGGATTGCTGCTGAGCGGGGTTCTGCGACCGAGTGTTGATGTGTGTAGCAACAGAGAGGACAGTAAAGAGAGATGATAGTGGTGAGATCCATCAGTGTGTCTGTCTATCTATCTACACTGTGTAACATTTACATAATTGAATCTTAGCCGACTCTGGTCCAAGGCAGTTGGAGGTGCAAAGGTCACCTAAAGCATCCCTTTCAGGAGTGGATTAGAGACATGTTCCCTCGACCAATTCAGAGCAGGCAGAGATGCCTCCTCCTTCAGATATTGTGGTTTTTTCCCCTCAGAGCTGTTTTTCTCCTTCAGCCTCTTCTTCCCTGAAGCTCCCATGTTAATTCTTTAAATTTCTGCCTGTCCTAGAGTGGTGAAGTATTCCATGTTTTAGGTGCTGAAGAGAATATGAACTCTGGAAGTGTCTCTGACAAGGGCTGAGCTCACCCAGGAAGCACCTGCAGAGCCAGGATGGAGCTGTGAGACAGGGCACGCTGTCAGTCACTACTGACAGGACATGGCAGAAGCAGAGGGAGGCCCTCACCAGACCCTTGAGAAATTCCCCAGCTTCCCTGTCAGCTGCCTGAGAGGCTGTTGGAGCTTCAGTCACAGATGGCCCCTGATTTGTAGGGCTAGGGTCACTTTGGAATCTGTGCCTCCCCTTGAACAGAGAATGACCCAGCAGAGCAGCAGCACAGTGCTTTGGGAATGTGTGAGCCCAGCAGTCTTTGAGTCTTGGCCCACAAAGTTTGTATGGGAAGTTGAGACCCATCTTCTCTTGCTTTTCTGTGCAGGTGCTTCTAGAGAGAAAGCAGGAGCAGAGTGCTTCATCAGAGATGCCATGGCAGACTCAGGGTGAGCTGTTCCCAGCCCAAAAGCAGGAAGAACAGCTCGGGCAGCAGGTGGAAGAGCCACAGGAGAATGGCCAGGTAATCCTGACTGGCCAGGTGACAGAGAGAAAGGCAGGGAGAGGGGCATAAACCAGAGCTCTTGGGACTGAGGAGGCCAGGAGTCCCACAGGCACTGGAAGCACAGAGCCTTGAAATCTGCAGAGATCAGCCCTGGGACAGGAGGGTTACATTGGAAGCAGATATGGGTAGGGAAGCAGTAAGAAGTGGCTGAATAAATGTGATTTTGGGGCTGCAAGAGGAAAAAGCTGAGCCTGATGGCAGCTGCCAGTCACTTGCTCTGCATTTGTGTGTACAGAAGATCAAGGCGGAGCCACAAGCAGAGCTGCCCGAAGCTCAGAGTGACATCATGGACATGAAGAGAAAGAGCAAGGAAGACTTGAGAAGTATTCAAGAGGAGAATATCCAGCAGCAGAGGGGCGATCAGCAAAACCAGGTGAGTGCAAAAGTGGCAGGCACTCCACCCATGAAACATCCTCTCTCTTTTTTTTTAGAGAAGATGAAGGCACAGCTGAACGCAGAGCTTCAGACAGCTCAAACTCGGATGAAGGCAAAGCTGAAGAGGCTGGAGGATGAAATGAAAATCATCAGAAAGAAACTTAATCCCCTCCCTCAGGCTCTACAAAAGCAAGTGAGTGAATGAGAGATGCAGTCACTGCAGTCACCAAACTGGTGGTTTCTGCCATTCTTGCCTTTCCAGTGCAGAGCAGCAGGGAGTGGGGTGATGCCTCTGAGTGCCATCCTGCTGTAGTGTGTATCACAGTCACTCTGAAGGACATTTCCTGGTGTGCTGAATCTCTTCTGCTGCCCTGGATAGAGGGACTTGTCCTTTGGCCTTTTGGCCAGCAGTCATCCAAATTGATTCCTGCTGGCCTGTTCCTGCTCTCCTTGTTTCTTGATGTGTTTTTACAGTGGAACATGGTGACCCAGATGGAGGATTGAAACAAGCTGTCTGTATCCCTTGTCAATCTGTTCTTTCCCTCTCCTCACAGTCGATGACTCCTGGCTGACAGGAAAAAGCTGTAGTGTCTGACTGCTTTGTTCTGTTTAATTTGAGGAGCGAGTGTTGACATCTGACTGGGCAGCCTGTGAAGATTTCCAGCAAATGTCTGCCACTGAAGGGCCCCAGGTTTGGAGTGAGGCGCAGGAACAGTGCCCACCAGAAGTGCTGCAGGTTGGACATGACCTAAATATGGTGCAGGAAAAGAGAACGCAGTGGGAGGAGGCAGAACACTTAAACAAGGAGTTGCAAGTGTGTCTGCAGCTCCTGGAGTGGGAAAGGAATCCTTGAGAGGAAGTAGAATGGTGATTGTGGCAGTCATCCTTTGGAAAATCCACGAAAATGGAACATGAATCTGGCCATGATCTCGAGTAAAACTAGCCTATGGTTTTGATCCATCCAGTTTGAGAAGTGGACATCAGAAAAAAGCCATTTAAAAGCCCTGCATGTTGCTGACAGCACCTTTCTAAGGGCTTGCATTTCAAAAAGGGATCTCAGGGTAATCTCTGCCAGCCACCTTTCTGACATCAACTCATTACTTTTCCCAGATCTACATGGGCTCTGTCACCAAACCTGCTGCAGCAGCAGCAGCATCGTCTAAAGGAGCCTTTTCTCCCCGACCTGAGAAGTGGAGCCAGGGCAGTTTGTTCACCTCCCGTGCTGACCCAGCTGCTGCTCAGCAACAGGAGGTCGAGGGTGACTCTCTGGAGCTACTGAGTACGTCTGCTGTATTTCTTGTCTGAGGGACAGTGCATTGTGTGCAGGTGTCAGCATAGCCGTACCAAATGTTTCTCCTGAGTTTGGTGTCACGGGCACATTTATGAGTCCCCACAGGAACTGCTGTAGAAAATCAGTCTCTGTGCTGGCCACCTGTGCTGCAGAGCTGTCTGCCTGGTTGTTGTTGTTGTTACCCAGCTGAGCACAAAGGGCTCAGAGCTCCAGGCACTGGGGCTGCCTTTTGTATCTCCTGGAAGCTGAGGTCTCTGCTTTAATATCAGCATCTTGCATTTTGTTTCCCTCAGGGAAAATAGTAAACAAGGAAAATCCCTGGATGAAATACACCATTCTGGAATATATTGGCAGCGGGTGAGTCCAACCACAGTTACTTCTACATAAGCATGGGCCAGGTGTTTTTGTGGTGGAATGTCTATCCACCATGAAGTCAGGCAAGCTGCAAACAGACATCTATCCCCTGTTCCCACACTAGGGATAGACCCATCTATCCCAGTGTCCCATCTCTCAGTGCTGCTCAGAATTTGTGTATTTGCTGCTCAGAAGGCACTGTCAGAGACACCTCCATGCTGCCAAAGTCTTGCCTGCAGCAGGGAACAGGACCTGGAAAATCTCATCTCTCAAGTGTGAGACACTTCTGTGTTAATTTCCTTAGCATTTTTTTATATCTCCAATTCATACTGCCATCCTAATAAAGAGGGAAGAAAGTTGCTTGCCTGAAAGAGAAACCTCCTCCCTGTTAGCTGTCAGATAACAGTTCTCAGGAGCATTTCTTTCTGAGAGTTTGCTGAAGGAAATACTCTGTGGTCAGGATAAAAACTGAACAGTTTAGAAACTGAAACCCGAGATGAAAGACACAGCTCTATTTTTGAGCTGAGGCAGTAAACCCAAGCACTTCTGGAACAGGCCCAGTGCCTGCACTTGAGAGGGAAATCCATCATCTGCCTTCTGGCAGAGCTCTCCTGCATCCTGCCGGTTTTTGACACTCAGAGCAGAGATGTCCTGAGTGGGCTGGCTTTCCCTGAAAGATCTAAATGGCTTCTACTTTCATTGCTGGTTTTTTTGTTTGTAGGACTTTTGGAGATGTGTGCAGAGCAGTTGACAATGCCACTGGAGGAGAGGTAAATGTCAACAGGCCCCGCAGACTCTGCTGCTCTTGAGGGGCTTTCCCCTCTGGTGTGAGCTGTGGCTGGAGATTTGGGCAGAGGCGTGCTGAAAAGGTACAAGAAGCACAGACTGGTGCCAGCCTGCAAAATACATCTGGCACAGTCTTTGTCCTCCTCAGCTGCCGGAAGGAAGGCACGCAGGGCAGCGCTTCCTTTCAGACAAGGACGCGCTTACTCGCTCTCCATTGCTAAAACAGAGGTGGTGCCTTAGAGCACCTCCCTGCTCTTTGGGGCTACAGCTTCAGAGTCCTGAATTCTCGATTCTGGCTGCCAGCAAATCCATCGGAAAGTTACTGGTAGCTCCTTAGCCACCTGCAGTGCTGCACTTGGCAACTGCACATAGGGAGAGATCTGCAAGGTGCCCTAAAAGCCCTAAGCCATGCCCATAGCCCAAGATGTATCCACAGAGTATTAAGGCATGGATTACTTCTTCTGAATCCCAAACAAAGCAGCAG
Organism: Melozone crissalis; assembly: GCF_028551555.1. NCBI lineage: Eukaryota > Metazoa > Chordata > Aves > Passeriformes > Passerellidae > Melozone > Melozone crissalis. The sequence continues at coordinate 10,386,714 of NW_026535783.1, read as the reverse complement.
AGAGTGTGGTCAGAGGTTTGTGGGTGATAGTTTAGACACCACTGTTACCAAGTGGACAAGGCAAAACGTCAGTGGCTGCAGGTGTCCTGTAACTGGCTCCCAAGGGAGAAGAGAAATGGGCTGTTGGAATGTCAGTTCCTAATTACTGCAGTGCCTAATCACAAGGCAGTTTGGCACAGCTCAGCTGCGTCATTGCAAAATCACTCGCTCCATGTGCGTTGTGGTCTTGTGCCACCAACTTCTCAAGTTACTGATTTTCAATGTCATTTTAGGTGGCCATAAAGAAAATAAATCTAAAAGGACTGAGGAAGAAGAAATTAAAAGTCAATGAACTCATGGTCATGAAGATTAATAGGAATCCCAACCTGGTCAACTATTTAGACTGGTGAGATTTTGTGAATGTTTTTTTACAGAGAGCAAATATGCAAGGTAAAATCCCACTTTGGTCAGTGGCAGAAAAGAGAGCTGTAATTATTGGCCAATTATTATTGCTCTGCTCATCTCTAATGGATGGGAAGAGAGTGCATCTTGTCTGCATGAGTCTTCTCTGGCATACATAGTTGTAAAATTACTCAAAAACCTGGATCAGTCATATCTTACTAATTCAATAGCCTGTAAGTTCACAGCCACCACTTTGTTTTGGGGCTTGATTTTTATCAAGTGTCTTTTTCCATCCAGATAGACTAATATGAATTTCCCTTGGATTGTGTCCCCTGTTTTTCCATTGCTCTGCATGCCAGGAAGACTAGGTGCTTATTTCCAGAAACACACAGTGTGACAGGTTTTTTATGTCTTAATAAACTGCATTTTTTACTTGCTGACCATTTAAGCTCCTTTTTCACAGCTGTGCCTTTCTTCTTGAGACTGCACAGATTGCAATCAATGCACAGCTGAGAGGGAATGTCTATTCCTTTGATTCTGTCCTCTTCACAAAGGAACCTGGAAACAAGACTCAATCAAGAACACACCCTAGCCATGCATGTTCATCTCCACACCCTTGTTTCCTTCTTTCAGCTACCTTGTGGGTGATGAACTCTGGCTAGTAATGGAGTTCATGGATGGAGGCACTCTGAGCGACATCATCAGCAAGACTTGCCTGTCTGAAGACCAGATGGCAGCCATCTGTCTGGAGGTCAGCAATCCCATCTGTGTTTCTGAGGGCTTGGGCAGGATTGTCTGGGAAACAGGGGCTCAGAACAGGAGAGTTTTCATGTGCCGAGCTTTGTTTCTGTGTGGCTGGTATGCAATGGGCAAGTAAAAGCACTTCAAGTGAAAGGCCTGCCAGTTCCCCTGCATTCACTGTACTCAGGTCCAGTACTCCTATCTCCTTCTGTTGTACTCTGACTCTTCCTCTTGTATTTGTATTTGCTGTTCTCCATTTTGCCTCTCTAAACATTTGCCTGGAGCCTGTTTTCACTGCATTCCTTGCCAATGAAATCAAAGGTACTGGTGGCAGGATTTGAAAAAAGCAGCACAGAAAAAAGAGAGACTCATTTCTCACAGTCCTCCCCTGAAAAGGATAGTAGTGCAGCCAAAATGCTCTTTACTTCATGAAGGTAACTGCTGTGATACTTCCAAGTCTGTGCTGGGGCCAGCAATAAAACCTTTGTCATGCAGCCTCCTACCCAAAAGTGATCTGCTTCACACCAAAGGGAGGGACTTTTTCTTTCTTGGCAAAACCCTCATTTGTCTTCTGCATGGAGATAGCACATGCACTGCAGCAGCAGTCATCCTGGCTGGTTTGCAGGGGACAGTCTACAACAGCAGGTGCCATATTTCTTTCAAAAGCTGACGTGCCTTTCCTCAGAAAGGTCCTGCTCTGCAAGTGTTGGAGCAGCAGCTCTTCCTCTCAGTGGCACTGTTTTCTGCCATTACTACCCATTCTCCTGGAGAGGGAATCTGTTAGAATCTTTGTTTCCTTTCTTGTGTGATGAAATCCCATCACTTGTTTTTGCCCTCCTCTTTCTCTTTTCTATCTCAGTGCCTGCGAGGACTGTATTTTCTTCACTCAAACCATGTGATCTACCGAGATGTGAAGAGCTGCAACATCCTTCTCAGAACCAATGGTTCTGTCAAGCTGGGTCAGTGTATTCTTGGTCAGGTGCAGCATTCCAGGGATGTGGGGTGTAGGGCTGCTTTGAGTGACTGCCAGCTCCCCAAAAATGGTGCTGGTGGCAGTGCAGGGACAGGTGCTGTGAGCTGAGGGCACAGTTGCAATGTGCACAGAGGTATGAGAAGAAACCACAAGAACTCAAGACTGCTCTTGGTCTGTGTGTGTCCCTTCCAGAGGGAGGGAGCTACAATCTAAAGCTTCAGGGGAATAAAGTACACTGTTGGAGGGAGCATTAAAAAACCTGGGGTTTTTTTGGATGTGGCCAATTCAGTACTACCTTGGCTAAAGCCCCAAGGAAATCAAGCGTGGACAGTTCTCTGGGAGATTCAAGAGCACATTCTTAGACTGAGATTGGGGAATTCTTTGCTTAGTTTCCTAATTAGAGCTGGCTTTCATGGTTTGTTGTTTTCCCCACAGCTGACTTTGGCCTCTTTGCTCAGCTCACCCCTGAGCAGAGCAGACAGAGCTCCGTGGCCGGCACTTCTGGGTGGCTGGCGCCTGAAGTGGTGACAGGCCAACCATATGGCCCCAAAGTGGACATATGGTCTTTGGGAATCGTGGGCATTGAAATGGTGGAACGAGAAGTTCCTTGCAGGAATGCAACTCCTGTTTCGGTAAGGAACAAATACTGACTCATCCCAGTGTCTTTCTCACCTGTCCCATGTTCTGTGTGCCATTGGACAAAATCCCATTGCCATCTGCTGACACCACTTCCACCGAGTTCCCCTTCTAAAAATGTCCCTGCAGCACATCAGCATCCACTATAGATTTGGTTGCATCAGAAGAGAAGTGGCAGTTCAGAAACCTAACCAGTTCAGAAAGTTGCCATTTTGGCCTCCAGCCATGCCTGACATTTCTCATTTGCTTTTTGAACCCTGTTGGAGCTTTGGCTCTGAAGGACAGGAATTTTTCAGTGGAACGGTTGGATGTGTGATAAATATCCTTCGAAATGGAGGTTGAGTCTTCCCAGTTTCAATTTTACAGAAAAAGAAAAAGTGAAAGAGAAACAACCACCAAAGCAATGCCCAAGCAGTTCTGCTTTCTTTTCCCTTTTTGAACCACAGCACATCAATTTTCCTCCCTACTGTAGCATGTTTTTCAAATCCTGTGGGTCTTTGAAACTTTCAGATTTTCAAGTCATCTGTACATTGTTCAGTCACGTGTGTGGGATGCCTGGATATGTTTAGGATGCGTTTTTCTCCAACTGCAGTTAGAATTGTACACCAAACCCTTGGCTGTTTCTTGGTACTTTAACAAGTTGATGAGCTTGCAGGCAGGTGCCTGGGCTGGGATCCAACGTGGGCAGTTGTCACCAGTTCTGTGTTTCTTTACCATAGGGGCAGGGCCATCCCTGGCCTGCACAGTTCTAATGACAGTGAGGACTCCAGCTCCCCACCATGGCCAGTGGCTGAGCAAGCTGCAGAGGGACAGGATAAAACCACCTTTGTAACCTCTGGTGGTGTGGGAAAAGAAAGAAAGCTGTCCTAATTATTTACACTCAAGCAGAATGTGTTTGTTGTTTTAGGCTTGGAAATTTTCCTTTGGGTTGAAGAGGATAATAACAAAGTCTCTTTGGTCACCATCTATTTCAGTGCCACCAGCACAGAGATGTTTGCATTGTGATGGGCATTTTTATGGAGACCAGGCCACAGCCTGGGGTCATAGAGATGCTGCCAAACCTCCCATTTCTTACCCAATACTTTCTGCGATGGGTACGCCTTTAATGCATTGACTTGAGCATCCAAATGAGCAGAGAGTGACCATAGGCATGGCACTTCTTCTTCTGATTTGACCATGAAAAGGTTTCCTTTTGCCACATAAAGAAGCAAAAATGTGCAGCTGAGAGAGAGAGCTACAGGTGGCTCCTGTGCACCCAAGCAGGCATTTTCATCTCAATATATTTGTGCATACATCTTAATGTGTCTGTGTTGAAATTGAGATTCCAAATGTTTGTTTTCCTTTCCTGAGGAATAGCTGGTGGATTTCCTTTCTTTCCTTCCACTTACCACTCTTTTCTAGAAGAGGAAAAAAAGCTCAATGAGATTTGTTTTATGGCAGTTGTGCTTCAGTGACCAACAAGCACTGCAGAGATGCCTTTCATGTACTAATCCTTGAAATTAGTTAGTATAGCAAAGTCCCTCTTCCAAAAAGCCTGTCAAGCTGGTGTGAATCCTCAGGGAAGGAAACATGCTTTGCTGATGTAGTTCCCACTTACTAGGTCAGTCAATGAAATCAGCTGCTAAGGCAAGATCTGCAGGATGGTGGAAAATCTGTGGCTGCATCGGGGTTTGGGTTTTTGGTTGGTAAAGGAAACTCATCTCTGGGTCTCTGCCAGGGCAGAAACTACCACTGAAGAACAGAGGTTAAACAAAGGGATTTGGGAGAGCACCTAGAGATGTGAAAGTAGCAGGTGCAGCCTGGTGTTTCCTTTTACTGCAGGCACAATTCTTGACAGCCAGGGGAGAGAGACCAGAGCTGCGGCAGCCCAACAGATTCTCGTCTTGCCTGCGTGACTTCCTGAGCTGCTGCCTGCAAATAGATGTGAAGTGTCGCTGGTCTGCCAAGGAGCTCCTGCAGGTAAAATGTGAAGGGGCTGCAGGTGAAACAGACTCTGAGGGATGGGCTCCTCCTCCACTCAAGTCCAAGGCATCACATGAGCCCCCTTCCTCCTCACCTCCACTCTTGCTGCTCTTCCAGTGAAAATGGTGAGGAATCCTAGACTGGGCTGGGCTGGCAGGGCCCTGTAAAGGTCCTTCCTGATGCAATGAGCAAGGACATCTTTAAAGCAATCAGGTTGCTCAGAGCTCATTGGCGTCTTACCTGGAATGAGGCACATACAAGCTCTTGGGACAGCCTGTGCCAGTATTGCACTATGCTCTGAGTAAACAAGTTCTTCTTTAGACCTAGTCTGACTTGATCCCCATTTTGATTAAAAATATTCATCACATTCTATTGTAACTGGACCTGTTAAAAAAGATGTCCCCACTTTCTTCAAAACCACTCTGAAGTCTTGGAAAGTGGCACAAGAGGAGCAGGGCATGGAAAGGTAGACACTGCTTTCTGTCCCTGTGGAAATTTGCACAGTGCCTGTCTTGCAAAGGCAGGGACCTATGTAAGTCATTGGAGTTTCCTGCAAGGAAGAAACCCCAGGGACAGAAAGCACCATTTCTAGAGCACCTGCAGGGCAAAAATCCCAGAAAGATGAAGACATCATAATAAAACAGATGAGTGGGATTGCAGGCCAGGTTTGCCTGTGATGGCAAGGTCATGCACATGATGACTGGGGGAGGAGATGGTCCCATTGCTGCTTTTTCTGGGTCTTTTTAGGATCTAGAGGAACCCTGACTGAGTCTCTGAAGCACTGAGCCTGGAAAGTCATGGTTCAATATTCTTTGTTTTGTTTTTTTTCCTGTGGACAGCATCCATTTATACGTTCAGCCAAGCCAACATGTATCCTAGCACCACTCATCAGCGCAATCAAAAAGAAGAAGGAGGAGTGGAGAAAAAGAATGTAATAATCAAGGTCTTATCTCCGTAACCAATTTAGAGTAGGATTGTAGAGTAGGACTCTAGAATAGGATTGTTGAGTAGTTTTGGTTTATAGAGTAAGTTTATAGTTTAGGTTTATAGAATAGGATTAATATTAAATAAAGTTTCTGAAACATCAACTCATTTGGAAGATTCCCCTCCTTCAGACCCCTTCAGACAGCTCAGCATTTTCTTCTGAATGACCACTTCCTGGTGCTAAGTCACACTTATGGCTTCTTTGGTGTGGTTCGTAAGTGGAGAAGGTTCTTCTTCATTCATTCTCTCCAGACCACACTGCCTTTGGAATATGGCCCACTGGCTGGTTTTGGCACAGCTGTGGTATTTCTAGTTGAGGCAGAAAAAGTAATGGCATTTGCAGGCAAAACCAAAGGAGGGGAGAGGCAGCCAAGACATCCTGTGTGGATTCAGGCCTTCAGTTGTCACTCAAGAGCATTTGAGTTCCTGCCGCTTGGATTTGTATGCCTAAGTGCAATCTCATTGGCAGAAGGAGGGCCTTGTTCAAGTGAGAAAGCAGAAAGATCAGAGAGGGTGCTCGGGAAGATCTCCTGTGGTGCAGAGCTGTCAGCGTCTGGGAGGTGATAGCGGGCCTGGCCTTGGCGGGGGTGGAGCCCCAGCAGAGCCCCGGCAGAGGCAGGCTGGAAGGAGGCCCCTGGAGCTGCAAGAGGCAGCAGCCGGGCCCTGGGTGCCTGTTTCTGGCAGCGGGTGAATCCTCCACTCTCAGAGCCCAGGTGGCAGCTGGCTGCTGCTGAGGGGAAGCGCAGCCATGCTGGACACAGCCCAGCCTGGAGGCATTGGCCGTCTGGAGTGTGCCCAGCAGCAGAGAAAGGCCAAGGGCAGCCGAGGGCCGCTGGGCTGCCTGAGGATTCCTCCTCTTCTGCCGGCTGCCCTGCAACTCCTGGCAAAGGTCAGCAGTGTGTGCAGCACTCTGGGCACCGGGGCAGGGAGCTGGGCTGCTCGGCAGGCTGGAGCCCAGGGCAGCCTCCTTCAGGCCCGGCTCTTGTGCCAGGGGAAGCGAGGCTAGCGTGAGGCAGGGACAGCTTGGCAGGGCACATCTGCAGGAGCCAGCACCTCACGCAGCTCTGGAAGGAAGTGCCTGCAATCCTGAAGCTCTGCACTGAGCCCGAGCAAAGGTGTGAGATGCAGAGTGTTTTGCAGGAATATTCAGGCCCACCGGGCCAGCCTGCTTTGTGCTGTCTGGCACACAGCAAGCACTGTGCAATGCAGCTCTGAGCTGCTGGGAGATGTGCCTGAGGGTTTTCCCTGAGTAGTGATTAGGAAGGGAGCAGAATAATTTTAGTAGGCATTTTGTGTTTTCTACATTAATTTCAGAAAGAAATTTGTAATGTGTCTTCATTCATCAATAGCACTTGCAGGACTTTATGACAAAATGTTTGTGTTTGATACCCAGAATATGAAGGAGAAGTGCTGGGAAAATATTCAAGCGTAATAACAAATGGGGCTTAGTCTTGTGAATTCCTTTAGCTTTAGCAGGCAACTTTTTCCTGTATTCCCCTATTACAGTGCTTAATGTGTGCAAGTGGGTATCTTGGCGTTGATGATAGAGAGAGTCTTCCTGCTAAGAAGGTAGCTGGAATGCATTCAAGGGAAAGAAAGTGTAATATATGGTAGAAATAATTCATGCTATTAAAGAATGTATGTTATGAGGATTGTAAAATCCAAAACGTGTCTCTGACCACACACGGCTCCGAGAGCGGATGTCCATTCAGATTCAAACGAATTCCCAGACACAGCTAAGATAACGATCAATGCTTTAGTGTAAGAATAGATGCTTCCAGGATGATGATCACCAGTATCTCGAGTCATCGGATACCGCCTAAGAGCGATCATTGCCCTGCTGATAGCATCAATCAAGATAGCCAGCAATGCCAGAATTATATATCTGAATACAAGGTTCCCCCAGGGCCCAACGCTTACTATCCACCTGGAGACGATCTTTGTCCCACTCTGCACACTGAAAGGAGCAGCGATGAATGTGAAGAGTTACAAAAGAAATTTGGACTCCTTCGCCTCAGGCACAATAAACTGTATAAAACCTCACCGTAAGAAGCAGTTCTCATGAACTGGGGGGAATTCCCATGTGATAGAGGTCAGATCCAGGTTTGACGCTGCCTCTTTGGCTGTGGTGGTTTTGAAGACCATAATTCGGTCGTGCAGAAAGATTAATAAATCTTTTTGCAATTTTTGATAATTTGGCTCACAATTGATCATTTTTAACAATTCTGGTGACCCCAACATGATTTGAATTTGGGGTTCGTGGACCCCTTCCCAGCCAGAAGGCGCCCCGCTGATTTCAGCAGTCTGAATGGGATTGGGAGTTTGTGAGACCAATCAAAAATCACTGAACCAAAACCAGAGCCACAGCCAAAGAGGGATAAAAAGAGGCCCAGTTCTCGGAAACTCGGTACAATCCGGAGGGGATCCACTCGGAAATCAACATGCACAAAGAATCCTCACGGGAAAGGAACCGTGAGTATGACGTGGTTGAGTGGGGTGTGACCGAGTGTGTGTGTGAGACGTGATTCTATCATGAAGAGAGTGTGGATTTCCACATTCCACACGATTGCATTTCTACTATCTCATGAGGGATGTGGTTGGTCAAGGGGGAAGCAGACACTTTTTCTTAACACACGTGGGACCCAAGACTCGTAGGGAGTTCAGGGGGGAATTGGTCATGGTTGGGTCAGAAAGGGAATAAAGATGGTCCTGGAAAATTCTGATAGCCTGTCTGCCTTCTGATCTGGAGGAACAGGTAAGAAAATCTGAGACCAGTTTAAAAGTCTGCGGAACAGTTCTCTGCGTGACTGGGTAAGACTGGTGGCGTTTCGCAAGCTCAGGAAATCAACATTGGACAGAGACTCGGGACCCACATCGAGCATCCCAGCCGGAGGAGACAAGGTGAGAAAATTCGCAGGTGGGATTTTTGGAAAAATGGGGTTGGGAAAAAGCAGGTTCCAGAAAAAGCCCCAAGAAAAATCTCCCCAGAGTCCTGGGAAGGTTCTGCCAGAAATTCCAAGGGAAAATCCGTTGGGATGGATGTTAAAACATTGGGACAACAGCCCCAGGAGAGTGGGGAGGTCCAAGGAAAAAATGATACATTTTTGCATGGAAAAATGGGGAGGAAAAGAGATCAGAAAAGATGTGGTTTGGCCAGTGTTCAGCACTTTTGAGGCATGGACATGTGAGTCCCTTTACGACCATGTATTCAATTGCCGCCCGCAGGATTTTGAGGAAATTGAGTATGCTGAGATGTGGAGATATGCTTGTATGGGTTTATACCTGGTATGAGCTGGGGAAAGGAGTGGGAACCCCTGGAGAATCCTTCCCTACCCCCTACCTTGTCCCTCCACCCCAGCCTGGACCAGCCCAGGTATCACTGGTGCCCACATTGCCTCCTGAGGCGGCAATCCCTCAGGGACAGGTCTCGGCATCGCCGCTCCCACCGGAGCAGGCTGCGGTGCCTTCGCTCCCATGTTAACAGGCAGTGGCGCCTCCGCCCCCATGTGAGCAGCCGCTGCCACCAACCCTCCCCACGACCAAAGAAAATCAGGTAATTTTCCCAAGAAAATCAGCTCTCCCCTGGCCCATCAAACGAGGCGGCAAACGAGGAGGGCAACCACTGGAGACAGTGAGGATGAGGAGGAGAAGCCTGGCATCTCTCCTTTATGGGAGGTGCTGACGACTCCGGGAGTTATTGGTTTCGTACACGTGCCAGTTGATACTGGAGATGTGAGGGCATTCAAGAAAGAGAGGGAAAAATTGATGGACAATCCTTTGGGGGTGGCAGAAAGACTAGATGAATTTCTAGGGACCAGCACCTACACTTATGAGGATCTCAATGCGATCCTGAGGTCGCTGTTCAGCAATGAGAAGAGACAGATGATCAGACAAGCCACAATCAAAGACTGGGAACGTAGAAATCCCAATGGGGAGAGCAGGGACCAGAGGTGGCCAAACCAGAAACCATCCTGGAGTGCCCAGACGGAGAAGGGGAGGCAGAAAATGATAAATCTAAGGAACATGATAATTCAGGGTGTCAGAGAACCGCTACCCAAGGGGCGGAACATGAGTAAGGTACTCAGAGAATGCAAGGGAAAGGACAAAATGCCCAAGGAGTGGTTGGAGAGGCTCCGAAAGAGTCTGAGAATGTATTCAGGGACAGATCCCGATTCTCTGATTGGGGTGGTTTTGTTGAAAACTCAGTTTGTGGACAAAATATTGGGCGAACATAGAGAAAAAGTTAAAGAAGACAGACAGATGGCAGGACAAGGGATTGCAGGAATTGCTCCGAGAAGCCCAGAAGGTCTACAGAGAAGAGATGAAGAAAAACAGAAGATTCAAGCAAAGGTATTGGGAGCTGCAGAAACAGGAACAGGTCAGAGACATGGCAAAAGCGGCGCCAGCAAAGAAGCAAAACCCTTCTGAAGGAAAAGGATCGAATAACCAAAAGAAGGGCTTTGAGTGCTATTACTGAAAGCAAAAGGGACACATTCGAAGGAATTGTCCCAACAAAGCCAAGGACCAGGGGGTGTTTCAGGAAGATTAGGAGTGTCAGGGGCTTTTCAGTTTGGGGTCCAGAACACTGAGGTAGCCCTTGATAAAATTAAGAATAGGATCCTACAAGCAAGAGTTGTGTTTTTTAGTAGATTCTGGGGCAGAACGAACTGCGGTGCAACAGCTACCGCAAAGGTGCTCTCTAAGCAACGACTCAATGATGGTAATTGGGGCAAATAGGTATCATAAAAGATGTTGAGATAGAGACAGAAAACAAAAGATGTACAGGAAATATGTTATTGATAAAGGACGTGGACTTTAATTTGCTAGAGCAGGACTTGATGGTAGCCCTGGAAATTGGTTTGGCAGTGGAAAATTCCTGGTTCAGGGTGAGACTGTATAAACTTACCGTCCAGAACGAGGAGAAAATAGATCCGAAGGTTTGGTATGTCCAAGGGGAGGCTGGACATAGAGCCAATCCATGTTGAAATTGAGAGATCAGAGGACCCCATTTGGGTCAAACAGTACCCCGTCTCCATGGAAGGGAGGAAGGGATTGAAACCAGTGATTGATGAATTAATGAAGAAAGGAAAGTTGGAGCCGTGCAGGTCCTGACACAACACCCCAGTTCTGGCTGTGAAAAAGATGGACGGTAGCTACAGGCTAGTGCAAGATTTAAGGGCTGTGAATTAGAGAACTAAGACTTTATTCCCCATGGTCTCAAATCCTTACACCCTGCTGAATAACATTTCTCCTGAGGACACGTGGTACAGTGTGATTAATTTGAAACATGCTTTCTGGACCTGTCCTTTAGCAGAGGACAGCAGAGATTATTTTGAATTTCAGTGGGAAGACCCGGAGACGAACAGAAAGCAGCAGCTCAGATGGACATCGTTGCCTCAGGGCTTCATTGATTCCCCAAACTTATTCAGGCAAGCACTTGAGCAGGTACTGAGTCACTTTGTACCAACGGAGGGGACAAAATTGCTACAATATGTAGATGATTTGTTGGTTGGAAGTCCAAGGGAGGAAGTTGTGCCGGCGAGTACCATTGAACTTTTGAACTTTCTAGGGCTAAAAGGAGTTGAAGGTGTCGAAGTTGAAGTTGCAATTCACAGAGCCCGAGGTCAGGTACTTGGGACATTGGTTAACCAAGGGAAAAAAGAAATTGGATCCAGAAAGCGTGGCAGGGAATATTGCCTTACCACCCCTGCAAACAAAAAGGGAAGTCAGACAACTTTTGGGTCTGTTGGGATACTGCCGGCCGTGGATTGAAGGGTACAGTGAGAAGGTGAAGTTTCTATACAAGAAACTCACAACCGACAGAGTCAAATGGACAGAAAAGGCAAGGATAAATTTAGGGGAGTCAAGGAAGCACTCATGGCAGCACCAATGCTGAGCCTCCCTGATGTGAAGCACCCATTCCAGTTTTTCGTGGACGTGAGCAATCACACACCACATGGGGTGCTGACACAGGACTGGGCAGGGGTCAGGAAACCAGTAGGTTACTTGTCAAGGCTTTTGGACCGGGTCAGCAGAGGCTGGCCCACCTGCTTGCAAGCGATTGTCACTGTAGCATTGCTGGTGGAGGAAGCTAAGAAAGTAACCTTCAGGGCACCTTTGGTAGTATTTGCACTGCACAATGTGTGGGGTATACTACAACAGAAAGCAGATAAATGGCTCACTGATGCTAAATTTCTAAAGTACGAGGCCATTTTGATTCATTCACAGTATTTGGAATTGCAGACAACAACGACGCAAAACCCTGCGCAGTTCTTGTTTGTGGAAGCTTTGGAGGAACTCGTTCACGATTGTGTGGAAGTGGTTGAGTTGCAGACAAAAGTCAGAGAGGATTTGGAGGAGGAAGCATTAGATGAAGGGGAAAAATGGTTTGTAGATGGGTCAAGCAGGGTTATTGACACGAAAAGAAGGTCAAGGTATGCAGTTGTGGATGGACAAATGGGAAAAGTGATTGAAGCGGGCCCCCTGAGTGTGGGTTGGTCAGCACAGGCTTGCGAACTGTACGCAGTTGTCCTAGCGTGACATTAGGATGCTTGTATCCCCATTCATATGTTCTGTTAATGTTGGATATTATGTTCTGTACCTTTAAGACTGGCTCTGAAGAATGAAAGTTTTGTTTTTGTTTTCTTATCAGCCTGGCTGGGACACAGGGACTGCGGCTTTTGCTGCTTTTTGCTTTACTCTCGCTCTTGCTTGCTTCGTTCCTGCGTGCTTTTGCTTCTGCTCATTAGCTAGTTTAGCTAAACAGTCCAAATTGCTTCCTGGACTGTTTCTCCTCTCCTTTTTCTACCATCCTGAACCTGCTCCGGACTGGGACTTGGGAACACCGAGAGTTTACACCTTGTGGCCTGCAGCAGCTGCCCCAGCGCCAGAGGGACTGAGAACAGAGCGACCACCCCCAAAAGAGACTTTCTGAATTTGTCATCTTTTTCAGAGTGGTGTCATCTGGTATTGTTCATTCTGTGTGCTGGGGGGTGCAGTGCCTGTTAAATAAACAGGTTCTTTCCACTTCTCTCTGAGGAATTCTTCCTGAACCAGTTTGGGGAAAGGGCCGTGTGGGTTTGCTTTCTGGATGGGGCCCTCCTTTGGAAATTCTCTACCAAATTTGCCCTAAACCAGCACAGCAGTTCTGAGAGCCTTGAAAGGACTGAAGGGGAAGAAGGGAACAATTTTTACAGACTAGCTATGCCTCTAGGGTGGTTCACACCTTCGGGAAAATCTGGGAAGAAAGGGAGTTGATCAACATGTGGGGAAAGGGACTGATGCACAGAGAATTGATCCGGCAAATCTAGGAAGCACTAAGTGGGCCAGAGGAAATTTTGGTGGTCCATGTGAAGGGCATCAGGCAGGGATACAGTTCTGAACCTGGGGAAATGCTGCTGGCAACTATATACATTCGTGAACGAGACGGGGCACTCCGAACCAGTGTCGTGAGCTATTTATTCAACGCGTCAGTCTCAGTACATTGTTAGGACAATGGAGACAGATTATGTTAACAGCTCTCTGATCCAAAGGAAATGCCAAAGGGGTGTTACATTACAGCATAGCATAAAGCCATCCCTGCATAGGTTTCAGCCAATTACACATAGAGCAAGACATATTGACAAAAATTCTATCCAATCATATGAAACACACCTAATGGTAGTTAACACAATGGCTCATTCATGAGAGACAAAGCACAGAGACTCATTAATACTAACCTTCTAAAGATATACATTAAAAAACGTTATTGCAATCTATGAAGACATTACAAAAGTTTACTGTGCTATTTCTCACCTCTGCTCTACTGCTTAGAAAACTTTTCGCTGTATTAGCAATGTTCACAATTCTGCTGTCAGAGGCCTGCCTTTTTAACCACTTTTCCAAAAACCCTCTAATTTTATGAATCCCAGCAATTCCCCCTCTCTGTTGACTCAAACAGAAACTTGCATTTTCTTGTCGTTTACTACTTGCTTTTCATAGCTCTACTGTAAAATTTCTGCTTATTATCTGCTGGAGGCCTATCTGCGCTGATCTTAAGCATTGCTATGTTACAGCACAGCAGCTTGATGCTGTGAAGACCCAGTCCTTGAAAGAGATATGAATCATGTCTGACAATAGTTACAAGTCATTGTTCAAAAAACTCTGATCGATTCCAGGGTCTTAATTCAAAACCTTCCTCCATCTCTACACCTTCGTCTACTACCTCCGTGAGATTTTGAACACTCTCTGTGCTTCTACTTCCCAATTCTCTCTCTTGTATGACAAAAACTTCTCGGACCGTTTTGTTCATCTATTCTCCTTACACACTGAAGTATGCAGGGTATTACTATCAATATCAATACCAGAACATCCAACACATAAAGACTTATCTTGCAAAGTTGTCTTAGCCAAGGTGCAAAGCTCCATTCTTGAAACAAGTCATCCAGCCAGGAACCACCATCTTTTTTAATTTGAGCTGTCAGATCTTTCAGTTTTTGTATGCTTCTGTGCATGGATTCAGAATGATCGGACAAATTCATAAAACACAATCCTTCAAATTCCTCACAACCATGTCCTTGTGCCAGGAAAAGAAAATCAATTGCTGCTCTATTTTGAAGAGTTTGATGTCTAACACTATCAACATTGGTTAACATATCACTAATTGCAGAGGATGTGGCATTAGCTTGTTTGCTCAGCCAGCATCCAACTCGATCTAATTGTTTCAATGCCACTGCTGAAGCCAATTGGAGTAAAAACAAACCTGCTGAAACCCTTCTGGCAGCATTCCAAGGCATAAAATCACTCTGACAGTTCTCCTCATAATGAGGAACAGCTCTCGTTCTCCTTTGTTTCTTTTTCATAACTGCTTTGGCAGTGGGGGCAATTATAGTGAGCATACCAATGCTACAAGGGCCACCTTCAAGGTGTGCTGGAATGCCTTGCCAAGCTCTGTTTCCACAAATGAACCAATACCCCTTCGGCAATTGCCGTGGATATTGATCAGACTCAGAAAGCACATCCCAACTGTTTGCAAAATTACACCAAAATATCAAATTCCTATATGCAAAATAATGGGGGGTAACATTGTACTTTGGGGGATGACCTTTTCGCCAGGCACGAGCTATGAAAGTAAAACAAAAATCCATGGTCAAAGAGCCAAGGATTTCTAATTCTTGAGGTTCAGATGCTGCCTTGAGAAGTTTTTTGGATCAAATGTTCCAGTTCAATGAGGGATTGTTTCCGTTGTCAATTCCACCTGGCTTACCATTGGATTGTTTTTTGATCAAAGGCAACTCTTTTACTGGCACACCAACCAGACAGGTTGAAAAAGGTTTTTCTGGTTCCGAGTTAGACAAACATATAATATCCAAGCCGGCTGCCTTGGCTAAGGTCACCCAAACATTTGTTTTCGGTTGTTCCACAGGCAAATCTGCACAACAAAAAACAATTAAAATCCACCAATACAAACATACAACTTGAATTTGCTCCATCTTTTTCATGAGCTAAGTTTTGGCAGAATCCTTACAGATATATCAATTTTAAAATTTTGTTCTCAACAAAAACAATAACCTAAACTTTTGCCAAAAATTAGATCTGTTAAACAAACATTCAACATACAATTGGCACACTCATAAATAACATTACCACAGAATCAGAGTTTGCAGGTTCCACCGATGCACAAAGAACGTCAGGCACAAGGAATGTGAGGCGAGACCCGGGATCCTGCTGTTCGGTCACGTCTGCGTACTTGCTTTCTCTGTTCTGGGTTCGTCAGCAGGTTCTGAGGTGTGATATGGTTTGATGTTTTTGGCAGGGACCCACTTAATTCCAGCACCTGTAGAGACAGAAGCATACCCTTTGCCCCACGTTATTAATCGAAAAGGACCTTCAATCTGTCCAGTTTCAGGGTTTCTAATTAGAAAAGCAGGATTTTCTTTCCGTTTTGCCTGTGTGTTATTTGAAAAGTGCCTAAAGATTGGTGGATCAGGTTCTGCACTCGAATTGTTTTGAAAATTAAAAACATACAGAGCCTTGTTCAGCCTCATCTGTGGTGTGATCTCCATTCCCCCTCTCTGTTGATCTAAAGTGCATTTTAGGGTTTGATGTGTCCTTTCAATGATTGCTTGGCTTGTGGGAGAGTGGGGAATACCAAAGATGTGCCGAACACCCCATTCATTGAGAAACGTGGCAAATTTTTGAGATATGTATGCAGGACCATTGTCAGTTTTTACTTATTGGGGTACACCCAATGAAGCAAAAGCTTGCAGGAAATAATGACGGCATGATTGCCTGTTTCACCTGTGTGAAGGGAAGCTAAACTGCACCAGAAAATGTGTCCACTGAAACATGAATTTTTTTGAATTTACCAAAGGAAGGGTATTTAGTGATGTCTGTTTGCCACAACTGCAGGCTTTGCAAACCTCGGGGGTTGACCGCTCCTGTAGAAGCAGGAGGTTGCACAAGCTGACAGTCAGGGCAAGTACTGATAGCTTTAGCTTGATTTTTAGAGATTTGAAACATTTGTACAAGTGCTTCTGCATTTTGGTGAAAAAAAAGCATGACTCGATTTTGCTTGTTCAAAAATGTTTGGCAAAGTGTTTGAAATAACCATTGTCAGTTTGTCCGCTCTTGCATTTCCTTCCACTAAAAATCCAGGAAGGGAAGAATGAGCCCTTATGTGAGAAACAAAATATGGATTAGGTCTATACTGCAAAGTTGTATAAAGACATGAAAGCCAACAATATAAAATTTCGTTGCTAACATCCTTTAAAATTGTCCCTTCTAATCTCTTAACCACATTAGCAACATAAGCAGAATCTGTGATTAAATTAAAAGGTTTGAGGGTAAAGCTGAAAAGCCCGAACTACAGCAGGATTTTCCGGAACACAGCAATGAGCTTATCTTCTTTGGAGAGTTGATGTCTCAGCCTTGGATGTTTGTTGTATCCTAGGATTTTGGTCATAAAAATGTCAAGTCCAGCAGGCTGGATTTCAGTCCCACCACTAGCACAGGTTTGCTGCATCTCTGTCTGCGTTGAAGCTGCAATGAGCAAATCATCTATGTCGTGGAGAATCTGGAATCTTGGAAACTTCTGTGAACTGAGGACAAAACTTGTACAACAAGACATTAGCAGATCATATACATCATGACAATCATATCTTATCACAGGTAGAAAGTTATTTTGGTTGAAATGTTTACACATGACAATCCTTTTTTAACATGACCAGGTTTACAACAAACAAAGCAATGAGGCCTTTTGTCAGAATCCAACTGCCAGTGCTAACAGCTTTTCAATTTTATCCATTCGTTGTGTCAAATTGTCTTCCAATATTTTTCCCAAAGCATTTACCTGTGAATTGGAAGGATTTTGTGAACCCATAAGTCTGCTGCAAGCTGTTAGCATCTGGGTAATGGTTGGAGGCTGATCAGGCAAAGTTAAAATAATTTTTCTACATTCATCATTAGCATTTACATAAACAAGGTTTTGAACAATATAGGAATGGGCTTGTTCATCTGTACATTGCCTTTCGACTGCTTGAGTTAATCTATCCAAAAAAGAGCCATAGGATTCTGTTTCACCTTGTTTGATCAGTGGATAAGAATTTAAATTTGGGCCAGCTGGCTCAATTGAAAACAAGGCCTTTCTCGCAGCATCTTTAATGTCTTTTAATACAGGCCGAGGCAGGTCTACTGGTTGATTTTCAGCTCTATGGTAAGGTGAGTCACCTGCTAATTGAGCAACATCTAAATCTGCATAATCAGTATTTGCATATCCTTCAAGGAACTTATTAAGAAGTTTTTTCCATTGTAATTCCCATAGGCGGTACTGTGAATTGGTTAAAATCAGAGAAGTCACATTCCTACCATCAGCAGAGACTAAATCATAAGAGTTAAAAGTATTTTTCAACACATTGTTAAAATAGGGAGAAGAGAATCCACTTTCTTTCAAAGCCTGACGTAATTCCTTTCTATCATGGTGACTGAGTCTTTCATATCGTGGGTTTCAGTCATTCCTACCATATCTTACTGGTAATGCAAGGAATTGTTTCTTTGAGTCTAAATCTTTTTCTAACCTCTGATTAATGTAAGGCCAATCTGGCAACCTTAATGGGAAATCAGAATTTTCACTTTGTTCGATTGTAGTTTGCATGTTACCTCTGACCTCTCATCAATACCTTTTCTGACTCTGGAAAGCAGACCATTTCACTAATACCAGACATTCCAGGCATTTTGCTCATGTCCAAATTCTTGACAGGGACATTGTAAGCTTTTCTGGGAACTCGTCCAGCTCCAGGAACCCGTCCAGCTCCGGGAACTCGTCCAGCTCCGGGAACTTGGCCAGCTCCGGGAACTCTGTCAGTGTGAATATGAGGACACACCTCCAGATTCTTGGCAGAGACCTCCAAACAGCATAGCCCCCTTGGAGCCCTGCCATGAAGGACAGGTGAGGGGTCCATCAGAAAACACGCCTCCTCGGAAGCCCTGCCCAAAGGGGCCGGGAAGGAGGCGTGTTCCCCGAATCCAGGAACAAAGCCAAAATTTGCCTCAGTGTTCGTTCTCGAATTTATATCTCTGATAACACTAGAAGCATTACTACATGTTTCACAGTGTCTCCCTGTGGGATCTCAGCACATCAGTCCTGATGTGCAGGGACACCGAGACAACCCTTGGGGGGCTCGGAGGTCCTGGAATGTTGCCAGAAGTGTCTGGTGGCTGGACCTTGATCCTGCACAGGAGACGACACCTGTATGAGGATGGGAGGATCTCACTGGGATAAATGGTGAAGGGATAGGTTAATTATAGTGTGAAACACAGGTTTTAGAATTTCGGTACAGGGGGGGGTCTAGAGAAGTAAGATGGAGGAATTGGGATGTGTCCTGTTCTTCTTCTTCTTCTTCTTGGCCTCCATCTTCTGTGGTGGTGGTGGCACTTTGGGATTGGTTCTTACTAAAAGTGCGCTTGTCAATAAGGGTGAAAAGCATTGGGGAAAATAGGTAAGTATCTTATACGTAGTTTTGGGTATAAAGATAAGTGACCGCCCCGAGGGCTCGCAGTGTGCTCATGGCTGGCGTGCTGTGCAGACCTCTGTCGGGCCGAGAGAAAATCTTGTAGATAAAAACTAATAAACACTAAAGACTGAGAAAAAACCTGAAGACTCTTTTTGTCCTTTGGAGCGCGGGCTGTCCAAGGCCGTCCCGAGCCTTTCCAGGCCATCAAAAACAGCCGAGAACGGGACATGTCCCTGCCAACGAAAACTCAGCTGGAGGGCTGCCAACATCAAACTGAGGATTTAAACTTCTATCTTTTTTCTCCAAAGTAAGAGGAACAAACTCCGGGGTTTTTAAAACTTCAAATTGTGTTTTTCCAGAGAACTTTTGAAGATGTTCTGCTCTTTCATCCAGCTCTTTCCTCCCTCTAGCTTGACTCAATTCCTGGCTACCACTGCCAATCATTACATTTGATTCTACTCCCCTGCTCTCTGGAAGCAAAGCTGCTGTTTCTTTCTCTGTATTAATAGCTTGGCAAACCATAGAAAATCCAGGCCTTGAATTATTGGAACAGTTCACCAAAAAAGAACTCCCCGAATTCCCAAGCACCCAACATGCTTGAACTGAACTCGGAGCGGCAATTTCCCGAGAAGGAGCAACCCCCACAGCTCCAACCCCCCCATCAGGGAGAGTAGACTCCAAATCAGTTTTCACTGTCCTTGCATGCATAACTTTAGAACACACAGTTTCTTTATCACAAAACCTCTTCTTATCTCCCCTGTCTACAATCTTACCCACTTCCCCGAACAAGTTTCACAAATTTTCACATTCCCAGAACGCAACGAAAAGTCTGAACAGTTTTCCTGACAAGGTAAGAGTTCATTTTTTCCCAGAGGAGGGACAGAAGGCTGTTTTTGGCTGCAGGGATGCTAGGAAGCCCGGGAGAAACAGAGGACGCAACACTGTCCACAGAGTCTGGAGATACACCCGATAAGCATGCAAGATCCATTTTACTTGGATTTAAAGAGTCAGCGCAAGATATTTCGTTTTGTGAGTCAGAACTGTCCTGGTTAGTATCAGTCTTTTTAAAACACTCCAGCAAAGCCCTAGAGACTGGTACAAGCACCCTTAGGCTCTCATCTTTTTTGAGAGAGAACAAGTTATAGATTCTCCAGTTTATCTGATCCCAAAAATCCAAGGTAAAAGCAGACTTCAAATTTATATTTTGAGTATTTGCTTTCACCTAGATGAGTAAATTTTTAAGCTCAGTTTTTGAGATATCGGAACATCCTTTCTCATGTAACATTGTGTCTAATTGCTAAAATACATCCCATTCTGCTTTAGTTAAGAGATTTCTCATTTTCGTCACCCAGGTGCCCCCTTGAAAATGATTACTTACAAACACGTCGGCTGCAGGCAGCAAGGGGGATGGTAAAGTCCTCCTGATTAACACCTGGGTCTCCAGCGGCCAGGTTTTCCACAATTTTCTTTTTTATCCTAGTCTACTTTCCTCGCACGAGGTACACTATTTGCCGCTGGCAACTATATACATTCACGAATGAGACAGGGCACTCCGAACCAGTGTCGTGAGCTATTTATTCAACGCATCAGTCTCAGTACATTGTTAGGACAATGGAGACAGATTATGTTAACAGCTCTCTGATCCAAAGGAAATGCCAAGGGGGTGTTACATTACAGCATAGCATAAAGCCATCCCAGCATAGATTTCAGCCAATTACACATAGAGCAAGACATATTGACAAAAATTCTATCCAATCATATGAAACACCTAATGGTAGTTAACACAATGGCTCATTCATGAGAGACAAAGCACAGACACTCATTCATACTAACCTTCTAAAGATATATATTAAAAAACGTTATTGCAATCTATGAAGACATTACAAAAGTTTACTGTGCTATTTCTCACCTCTGCTCTACTGCTTAGAAAACTTTTCGTTGTATTCGCAATGTTCACAATTCTGCTGTCAGAGGCCTGCCTTTTTAACCACTTTTCTAAAAACCCTCTAATTTTATGAATCCCAGCAGGGAAACAATTTGGCAAACCAGGAAGCCAAGACCGTGGCACTGATGATGGTAAGTACCCCGGAAATTGAAGGGATCGAGGTCCCAGACTACCCTCCTCAACCCTCCAAAAAGGAGATTGAAAGCTATGAGAAGATTGGGGGGAAATTGGAGGACGGTAAGTTAAAATTGCCAGATGGGAGAGAACTAGTCTCTAAGGGTTTTACCAGGAGGATTTTGAGGACACTGCACCAGTGAACACAATGGGGGGCGCAGGCCCTAGTGGAACAATTTTTAAAATTTTTCGAGTGCAGGGGAATTTATGAATTGGCCAAACAAGAGGTACAAGGACACCTGATTTGTCAGAAAATTAATAAGACTAAGGCAAGACAGGCCATTCTGGGGAGTTGCCCCATTGCGTACCAACCCTTTGAAAGGATTCAAGTCAATTTCACTGAATTGCCCAAAGTGGGGAGGTTCAAATTCGTGCTGGTGATCGTGGACAAATTGACCCACTGGGTGGAGGCTTTCCCCAGGCCTCGGGCAACAGTTTAGACAGTGTCCAGAAAATTGCTAGAGGAAATTGTGCCCCAATATGGGTGGTGAATTACATTGATTCGGACCAAGGAACCAATTTTATGTCAAAATTTATTAAGCAGATTGCAGAGGCACTAGGCATTCAGTGGGAATACCACACTCTGTGGCATGCCCAGAGCTCAGGACAGGTGGAAAGAATGAATCAGACTTTGAAAGTGTAGTTGTCCAAATTAATTTTAGAAACTCAAATGTCTTGGATGAAATGCCTGCCTTTAGCGTTGCTTAATATCAGGACAATGATAAATTCATTCGGAGATTGGGCTCTCACCCTTCGAAATGCTATATGGAATGCTATATAAGCATGGGATACCGGCGGGACACCCTAGGCTTGAGGACAGTCAGATTCAACCATATTTGTTTGCGATCAACAGAAATTTACAGGCTTGTCCGGCCCTTGCTGCTTGACTAAAAGGCCGCAACTGTGGTGTTTTCACCTCAGAGACACTTTTGGCTAAGCTGGATGCTGCAGCTGGGTGTTAGAGACAAGTCCAGACATGCAGGATCTCAGGTTTACCTTGGCAGAGTAGCTTTAAGGCAAGGATGAAGGAAAGGAGTTGGGTTCTGCTAGAGAGTTTCAATCCAGAGCTTTATTCCTGGCCCCAAAGGCCTCTGAATCCAGTGACAGCTCTAACAGAACCTCTCGACCTGTGTGGTTGCTGTTCCTTTTAACCTCAGGGAGAGGGGGAGGAAAGAGGTAGGGTTCTCACCAACCAGGTGCAGGGGGAGAAGTCTCTGAGGGCAAATGACACCAGGATGGCCCAATGTCCTCCAGGGGTGTAAGGCATTTTTTGAACTCTACCAATCACTCAATGCCCTTCTGGAATGCCAGGACTGAGAGACAGTGCTCAGCAGGGGTCAGGGTGGGGAAAAGGAGAGGTGATTGACACACCTGGGGAAGAAATCTACGGGGAGAAACCCAAGGTATCTGAGGCAACCCATGAAATCACACTGCATGTCCCCCTTGTTTTGTTTAAAATGAAGAGGACTGGGTTTGGGGGGAAAATCCTTGCCAAACCACGGTAGGTAAATTGGTTCCTCCTTTTCAGGAGGGTCAGTGTTTTCTTCTGCAGCTTCCATATCATCATCTACAGGAAGACTGAGGGCTTCCAAATGGTAGACTTCCGCAGGGGAAGATGAGCTTGAAATTAACTTGTGAACTTGTGAATTAATGTGCTTGATTAGTCCGAAAACATTGCTAATGACTACAATAACAATAACTAGAATAAACAATACTAAAGTACAGTTTTCAGCATAGGTCCCAACCAGCGTGAGAGTCCCCAGCCCTTGAACAGTCCTCTCAGCCAGTCGTATGTTTCTCTCTTGATGTCATAATTTCAGGGTGGTCCATACATTTGCTTTGTACTGACGGACAATCCAATAGATTGCTGGTGAAATGATTGGGAGGAGCAGGCTCGGTCTCATGGAGACTGCACACGAACAGTGTGATCTCAATTGGTACAAGGAACTTCAGAAAAACATATATTACAAACTATTCCAGATAGGAAGCTTAAATGGAATTTCTTCCAGGGAACACGCGCAGTGTTTCCTTCTCCAAAGCAGCATTAGCAACCTGGGGCGCTTCTGTAGACTTCCCTAAGAACTTGGGGACCTAGGGCCTTACCCATTTGGAAGGAACCCACTTTGAACTAGAGAGGGTGTACACGCAGGTGTATCCACGTCCCCATGTAACGAATTTATAAGGTCCCACTATCTTCCAAGTCTCAGGGTCCTTTATTAAGACTGAAGGTTTTTCTTTCACTAACATCTGACTGCTCCCCCCAAAGTGGCGCACGAAGGGCAGATTCAGGCTGTCAAAAGAACAGTTCAGAAAATTGATTGTGAACAGTGCCCTGGACAACCGGATGTGGGGATGTTTCACCTTCAGAACCTGATGTTGCTGGTCCAGGACTCTTTTGATATCACAGTGAGTCCTTACTACTATGGTTTGATGTGTAGGGGAGTAGGGGATGACTGTTTTGTGCTCTACTTCCCATTGCTGCAGGAAACTCCTTAATTCCATGGATTTGTAAGTGGGCCCACTATCATATTTCAACTCTTTGGGGATGCCCATGAAAGAAAAAGCCAGTAAGAGGTGTTTTATGGCCTTGGAAGATGATTCTCTTGTGTGGACAGAGGAATGAACTGCTCCATAAAAGATATCTACACTAACATTAATGTATTTCTGCTGTCCAAATGACTCTGTGTGTGTTACATCTGTTTGCCACCGTTCACAACTGTTCAACCCCCTTGGGTTTGCTCCCGTACTCATTGTAGGGAGTGCATGTTGCTGGCAAATAAAGCAAGTGGCCACAATTGCTTTGACCTGTTCTTGAGTGATGTGAGACTGACAACCCAGGCCAAGTGCATTTTGTTGGAAAAGCTGGTGGCTGATTTTTGCCTGTTCAAAAACATTTGGGAGAGGGGACATCTCTGCAGGCGCAGCACGAGCATCTGCCCTTCTGTTGCCTTCAGCGATAAACTCTGGCAAGTCAGTGTGTGACCTGACATGCATCACATAAAATGGTTGCTCTCAGGGGGAAACTAACTTTATGAGTTTTGAGAACAATTCGAAAAGTGCAATGTTAGACACTTCTTGCAGTACTGCTTCATCTGGCCTGGATACCACTCGTGCCACATATGCAGAGTCTGTAATCAGATTGAATGGTTCTGAGAACTTTTCAAAAGCCCTAACAATTCCAGCCAACTCAGCAACCTGACGTGAACCTTCCACCTCAGCAATGTCTATCTCCCAGTGCTGGGTTTGAGGATCCTTCCAAGTCATAATGGACTTGTGGGACCTCTTGGATGCGTCTGTAAAGATGGTCAGAGCCTTTTTTAAAGGTCTCCTACTTTGAACACTTCTCAGTTTCACAGTAAATTGAACCTCTTGTTTGAAAATTTTGTGGGCAGGCTGATGGATAGAAATTTGTCCTGAGTAGGTATCCAGAGCAAACTGCAACACCTCCTTTTCCTGAAGCAAATGTTCTAACATTTTCTTAGTAATTTGGCCTGATTTGAACTCGAATGGAATATGAATGCACTTGAAGTCACATCCTGCTAGCTCCCTGATCCGGGTCCTAGCTTTGCAGATCAGTTGTGCTACCAGCTCTTGGGACTTTGTCATTCTCTTGGATCTTTGGTGACTGAGGAAAACTCAGTCTATGATCAAGAGACGATCCTTCTGATCCTGGCCCTTTTTAGGTGTTTCCTTAGCCTTAGGTGTTTGTTTTTTCTCCTGCTGGAAAATGATTCCATGGAGGTGTGGCAACTGATCTGAGATGATAAATTTGAATGGCAGGTCAGACCGACATCAATTGGCCTGTCTTGTGGACATTGCTGTCAGGTAAACTCAGCAGTGGGATAGCTTGTGTGTTGTAGTGTGTTGTTAAGTTAATTGCATTACTCCCCCATTTTATGTATTGTTTCCCCCTGTTTAATGTAAATGCTTCTGCCCTCCCCAGTTTTCCCGCCGTAGCTCTACCGTTGGTTATGTTACTATGGTTACCCCTGCCCTTGGTAATTTCAGTTACCTAAGTTATATAATTTCTCCTCCCCCTATGTCCTTATAAGTAAACTTTTCCTCCTCCCTGGGCCCAGTCAATCACCCTCCACTCCTCCCAGCTTTCCAGAATCTTCTTCTCTCTGGGGGTTGTGGTTGGCTGAGGTCCCAGGGCCCCTCCTTTACTTTGTATCTATTGGTTTCTCCCTTATGTCAGTTATGTTAAGTTCATCCTTTCACCCTTCCCTATTGGTTCCCTGTAAATCCTTCCCATATACACCCCCTTCCTTTAAAACCTCACTTTTCCCTCCCCTCGGGGCCATTCTCTGGTTGGTGCTCCTCAGTTGGCTACTTCATTAATAAACCAACCTTCACCCCCAGTGAGTGTGCAGCTCCTTTCCTCGTCCCAGCAGCAGCGAGTTCCGTCTGCAAGCCAGCTCAGCCCTAGGCCAACAGACGCCGAGGGGGGCTGGCAGTTTATGCAGCTGGGTGTCAGCCATTGACCCTCTGCTAGCCGGACATTGCCTTATTGGCCACATACACCTCGCCGCACTTGTGCAAGGATATGTCCTTCGGGAAGAAACGGGTGGGTGGAAACAGTGCAGGCTGAGAACTAATTGCTCAGGATCTGATGTTGTCATTCCTGGAGCAATTTTGATCTTTAGTGGTGTGTGTTTGGTGTCCCCAATGATGATGCACTTACAGCGAATTCAGTGCCAAGTACCCTGTTGTTGTGGGCTGACGGAGACAAAATGCCAGTTAGTGTCTTTCAAGTTGAGTGGTTCTGTCAGCTGCAAAGTGAAAGGCTCAGTAATAGAAGTTGTGGTTAACATAGGTTCACCTAAGTCATAACACAGGTTATTTGCTTTCACTTTCAGCGGTGGACCAGCAGAATTGGTCCTTGAAGCATCTGCTTCACTCAGAGGAATAGGGATGTTACCGCGCACTTGGCCTTTTTTCGTTCGCCCATTCCGTGTGCCTGCTCTTTTTGTGTCTGCATGCCTGGCAGGCTGACACTCCACATTCAGTTTTATTGTTGTTGCTCACCCCCAGAAAGCGCTTGTATTTCTCCTCCCCTGCTATTTCTGAATTCATCAAACTGCTTGTTCAGGGGGCACTGGTTACTCCAGTGCCCAAGGTTGTTACAAAGCAGGCATGGCTTTGTGGGGTCAACCATTGCTGGTCTTTGCTGCTGCCCAGGGTACAGCTGGGCTGAGGGAATGGGCGCTGGGCTGGCAACGGCAACTCTTTTTGGTGGTCTTGACAGCAGCTTTGGTCTGGTGTCTTCAGCAACACTCACCAGAGGCACTTTCCTGTTACAAACTAGAAGCATTATCTTTTAGTGTAGTGGAGGGTCTTGGTTCATGGCAAATTTGGAAGAGAACTTCTAAAGGGGTTCTTCTAGGAAAGCAGATTCATTTGACTTCTCTCTCCACCTGGTCCGGGAGAAAATAGCTCTTTGGAGAAAAGTGGAAAAAACCTGTTTATTAAACAATAAAACCTAAACAATATTAATCAATAAAACTCCTTGCTGCTCCAAAAGAGATGACAAATTCAGAAAGTCCCTTCCCTAGGTTGCAGCCCAGCTCACTCAGTCTCTTATCAGTCTTTCTGGAGCTGGAAATGCCATGACCCAGGCCCGGCCTGGTGGGCCACAGGTGCAACCTTCCAGTACTCTTCTGGTGTTCAGTCCAGAGCAGGTTTGAACAGGTCTAAAGAAAAGGGGAAAGGAAAAAAAAAGTAGAGTCCAGGGAACTTCTTTGCCTCAGCTAGCTAAACTAACTAAAAGCAAAGGAGAGCTCTGTCTCACTGTCTGTCTATCTACAGACAACACAGTCTAGGAGCAAGAATGTGGAGGAGTGAGTGCAGTATCTGAAAACAAACTTCTTCTCTCCCCTCTTCACTCTCTGGAAAAAGTTTTAAAGGTGCAAAACTTATTATTCAACATTAACAGAAGAAGACAATTGGGGATAAAAGCATCATAAAGTGAACCTAGGAGAAGGGATGTTCTAGAGGTAAGTTTAAAATTGCTGCTTGACACTGTTCATATGCATTTGTAATTGTCATTTCCTCTAAAACTTCTTCCCTTGCATTCTCTTTTTTAACTTGGATTTCAATAGCTCGTTAACCTTTCTACAAATTTTAAAAAAGGCTCTGATGGTGGCTGCTTGATCTTACTGTATGGGTTAAATGGGCCTTCAGGTTGTAGGGTAAAGAAGGCTTTTTCAGCTGCTTCTTTGACTCTCTCAAGTGCTTCTACAGGAATACTGCAGCTTAGACTGGCGCTAAGGACCATTCGAGAGATGCTCAATGTTGATTGGCATGCCATTGGCATCTTTTTCTGTGTTTGTATCAGCATGCAAGTCTAGGAGAGCTTCTTTTAGCAGTTGTTTCCATGCCAATTCCCATAATTTGAATTCTGTAGAGGCCATGAGGAACAAAAAAAGCTGTTTTAAATCATGTGGGACTATTACAGTCCTACCCAGTTTGGTATTTAAAAGGACATGGAAGTATAGGCTATGTGGGCTATGTGGGCCACATGCTCTTTGTGTGCTTTGCAGACCTCTCTTATCATTTCTTGTCCAAAAACTTTTCAATTAGCAGTTGGGGCTCCTCCCCCTTGCCCTGCATGCTGATATGTAACAGGGACAAATGACAAAGTGGAACCCTGTATTGGGTTGGCAGTTCCCTGCCCTATATCCTTTGAATCAGAAGCATTGGGATCACAGGTACAGCCATGGGGACAAGCAGTGGCCGTACCCTCACTGTGGGATGGGGCGGGGACATTGTGGGAACAGGGGGTGGGGACAGGGGGCGGGCAGGGGCGGGGACACCTGGTGACATCACATTGGCAGACGCCCGCTGGGAGGGGGAGAGGGGTGGAGCTGAGGGTATGGCAGGCAAGGTGGGGGGAGGGAAGGTGTCATGAGGATCAGAGAGGGTGGAGGGTGAGGAGGGATTTTTGGGATGCTTCAGGGAATCATGGGAAGAAGGAGACCAGATATGGCATGGTGCCACGTGGCATCCTCCATTTTCATGGCCTCCTGGGGTCTGGGAGCCATTTTGGGGGTCACTGCTCTCCTAAAAGTGAACATGTGCTCTGGGTTTCAGAGCAGGGGACACAGGGGTATGGGGAGAGTTCCACGTGGTCTGGCCAGGACTTTGTGGACAGTTGAACTCAGGCATTTTAAGGTGCTCAGGGAGCCGGCTTCCCTGGGCATGAGCAGAATCTGCTCTCCTAAAAATACCAAGATTTGGGGTAGAGGGTTCAGAGCTGGGGGGGAGGAAGGGCAGAGGTACATTCCTTGTGTGGCTTTTTCTCCACTTCTCTTTGTTTGAGTAAGGCTGATTCAACTTGTAAGCTCTAAAACACAAATTTAGCTGAGGACATGTCCCTGGACTTTCCCAAAGTTATCAATTCATGCCCTTTTTTATCCCAGAATTAAATATTATAGACTTGTTCAGGAGAAATTTGTGGGAAGTGTAGAAAAAACCACCTTATAATATGTTTCCATTTTCCTTTAGAAAATGTTACATTTCCACTAACTAAAATTCCAACAATCATACTCCTTTTTGTGCTGTGCTTTACTTAGAGCCCATTTTAGATATAAAAGGCACAGCACAATATCCTGCCTACCGAAAACAAAACCAATCAGCTACCTATTTCCAATAACTGTGGTTAAGAAGCGAAAACACGCAGACCTTTAGCCCTTCACAACGCAGCTGCTTGTACAGCTTTTTAAAGTGCTGCTGGCAGCAGCACGGAATTGGAACTCACTGTGCCGCATCAGGGGATAGACAGAGCCTCCCCGCCCACACAGCAAACCTGAAACCGGAGCCGCCCCATGCCATGCTGAGAGCCCCCACACGTCGTGCTGCAAACCCAAGCCATGCGAGCTGTGCCGCCCCACACTGAGAAAGCCGGGAAGCCAGGCTGGCAACGTTGTGAAGGGGAAGGGTAAGCGAGAGTCCCCCGGCTCCTCTGAACTGGCACTGCGCTGGAAGCTCACTGCCACATGATTTCTAAAAACGGCAAAACTGCGCTTCTCTGGGCTATGCCTAACGCGCTATCGCTCCCGCTCCACAGGGCTGTGCAGCCTTTTTGTGCTCTGAATAAGAGTGAAAAAGAACAGATCTCTCAGCAGAGACTGTATTTGAGCGTCTACCCCTCTATGGGGCAGAGATACTCAGCCCAAACTGGTGCTGTTGGTGCCGTGATCTGGTAGGGTCTTCTCTTCAGCCTGAATAGGACTCCACGGGCAGGAGGGGTTACCCTATTCTCCCTCTCGGAAAGTCTGCTCACCAAAAAGGAACTGCACTTTCCAGAGGTGCAGAATGTACTTGAGGCTTCTGTGGGATAAGTCCCAAAATCTCTGCTGGAGAGCTATGCTGTCAAAGCTCTGGCCAGTGGACACTAAGCTGCCTTAAAGTCTTTCCGAGGTTCTGGGAGCTCCGGAGTGTCTTCTCAGGGCTGCCAAGTTGTGGCACCAATATATTGGAATTATTACCAATATAGCCAGAAGAGAAGTGCCTAGGGTTGTCTGGCCCTTGCTGCTTCACCCAAAGGCGGCAACTGTGGTGTTTTCACCTCAGACACCACTTTGGCTAAGCTGGATGCTGCAGCTGGGTGCTGGAGACAAGTCCAGAAATGCAGGAGCTCAGGTTTACCTTGGCGGAGAAGCATTAAGGGGAGGATGAAGGAAAGGAGTCGGGTTCTGCTAGAGGGTTTCGATCCAGAGCTTTATTCCTGGCCCAGAGGCCTCTGAAGCCAGTAACAGCTCTCAAAGAACCTCTCAAATCACGTGGTTGCTGTTGCTTTTAACCCCGGGGAGAGGGGGAGGGAAGGGGTAGGATCTCAGAAATCGGAGGGGAGCAATGGATAGCTCAATGTCCTCCAGGGGTGTAAGGCATCTTTTGAACTCTGCCAATCACTCAATGGCCTTCTGGAATGCCAGGACTGAGAGAGAGTGCTCAGCAGGGGTCAGGGTGGGGGAAAGAAGAGGTGATTGACACACCTGGGGAAGAAATCTACAGGGAGAAACCTGAGGTATCTGAGGCAAACCATGACATCACACCACAACACATGGGTAGTTAATCTTTGAAAGAGGAACAGTGCATAATGGAGCCATTGTTGCCGTGTGGTTGGTATTGTGAGCCATCATGGTGAGAATAGAACTTGTCACTAGGTAAAGTTAGAAGGTGGTGTGTTTATTACAGCACCAGGCGCACCATGAGTCTTCTCCGACATATGCAAAGAATCACAGGCTTTGGCTCTTCATCTAAAAAAGTCTTACATATTCATATAATTCCCAAAACACCTTATAAATATTCATTAGCAAACCCACCTACCCCCACTTTAAAATGTATTATATTTTAGTCCGAAGTTCCTTCATGCTTGTGCAATCTTTCACATCAAATAGGCTGGTGGGTTTTAAAGTGGGGAATGGTCTCCTTCTGATGAAGGCCGAGATGTCTTCCTCAATTTGACCTCTTTATTTATGACCTGTTGGCAGGCTTTTGCACCCCTTTGCTTTAGCTGAAGTTTTAGGGCCCAGGTGCAGGCTACAGTCCTCCCCTTTGTCACAAAGAAATCTGCATCCCATCCTGCTTCTTTAAACATAGTAAAGACAGGCAAGTGATATATTACCCTAGCCTTAACTACTTTAGCTGCTAAAAATTACCTATCCCTTATTATTTCTACTCTTGCTATGCTCTCCCCCTCATACTAAATACAGTAAACTTTTACCTCTTTCAGTTTTATTAAATCCTTGATTCATTCCCCCCTTTTTTCTATAGGGTTAGTAAGTTCTTTTATTAATACACAGTTTCTTCCTCATCTAACCAAGTCATACAGTAAGTATCTTTCAAGGCTCTTCCATATGCTCTTGGCAATGAATTCAAGACTGCCATTAGTTGTAGCATCCTCCAATTCCAAATAAGTGTTGCAATGGACAAAATTAAGCTTCTGGCAGCTAAAATGAGCAAAACAATAATTGGAGGGATTAGGGCATTAAGTATACCAGCTGCTTTTGGTGACCATCCAAAAAGTACATCCAACCAATGATGACTTGCTTCTTGTTTTATGTTTTGCAGAACCCTGCTAATTTCTTTTGCATCATGATGAACAGTTATTAAAATTTTCTCTCCATTCTCTTTCATTTTTCTCAAGATCTCACTAAGATCTTTATATTTTATCAACTGTTTTACCAAAGTAAGGCTTATGCCAATGAGTGCAGGTGATAAAGGGTGATATATTTTGTAGTTGGCCTTTATCAATTGGTGAGAGACTACTGGTACTGAATATGTAAATTCACAGTCTATAATGTTAACAAAATTACAAATGCAAAAGTTGGAGTAATTTTTAATAAGTAAATATCTATTTTCATTGTCTATTTTTACTGAGCCACAGGCAGTTCTCAAGCATACAGAGCCTTGACCAGAGTGCATAAGTGCTGTTTTCTGAATGGTGTCTGGGTGGATCTCAAAGTGGCACACACTCTGTTCAGTATCTAAGCATATGTCTTGGGCATCAGTGGTATTACTTTCGCAGATGAATCCCCACTGTTGTTGAGTAACAAAGGATTCTATCTTTGCAGTTTGCCATTTGTTTTCTACCGTTCTGGCCCATACCCAGTGTTCAGAGAGGTAAAGTACTGCCTTCTCACGATTTAATCCGGATGCAATGGATACCATCAATTGTGGCTCTATGTATAGTAAGTACAAAGGCAGTGGTCACGTTAGTAATGGGGTCATAAGTTAGATTTCCATATGTTGGAAATGGATTTGTAGAGAGTTCTCAGGGCCTGACAGGAGGTCCACACAGTACGCATCCATATGCAAAGTTTGAGACAAGAAATGCTGACTTAGATAAGCCATGGAATAGCTATGGATAAACCATTGTTGAGAGAGAAATGGAGCTAGAAAAAAGTTTCAAAAGATGGCCTTGCAAATGAGACTTGATACTTTGAAGAAATCTCGTGTTGCTCTTTATAATTGCTGCCCTGAGATGCGTAGGATGTCTCTGCTTCGGCCCGTGCAACTGAAGAATGTGTCTGGACTCCTCACTTTTCAGTTTTGAGGTTGTTTATTAATTCTTATCTAAAAAATTTTCTTTCTGCCCAGCTGAGGTCTGCTCAGCAGGGCAGCCACAAGCACTCTGACCACCCCCAAGGCGGTGTTGTCTTTTTATACTACAAACTATGTATAACATATTTACTCTTAATTCCCAATACCTATCACCTATGTTAGACAGTGCACTTCTACTCTAAACCAATCCCAAATTGCCAACATCACTGCAGAAAATGGAGAAGAAGAAGAAGAAGAAGAAGAAGAAGAAGAAGAAGAAGAAGAAGAAGAAGAAGAAAGGCTAGACACACCCAAGTTCCTCCATCTTGTCCCCATAACCCCCAAATCAAAAATCCTAAAATCTACATTTTCACCCTATGATAATTTTATTATTACACTATTCAAACTTCTGTGACTTTCAGGTCCTCATACAAAGTTGGCAACTTGTTCCAGGGGTCAAAATCTAATCCCCAGGTGTTTTGGACTGCATGCAAAGGTCTCCAAGCCCCCTGGTGGGGTCCTCAGTAACTCTGGACACCCGGAGGGAGGTACTGAGTTCCGACATCTCCCGTTTCTGTTTCGCCACACACACAAAAAGATGCATGGCACGATGAGCATGAGAACCAAAAGTCCTACTGAAATATAAAACCCTATTTTAAAAAGCTCTTTCCACAATGGAGAAAGATTTAAAAATCCAACCACATTATTGATCCAAGATCCATTGATCTCCCCAAGCTTTTTTATACTTCCTTCTCTCTTTTTGATGTTCTCATGAATTGACTTTGAGTGGTCTGACAGGTTCATGCAGTACATTCCCTCAAATTCCTCACATCCATGTCCGTGTGCCAGCAGAAGATAATCGATTGCTGCTCTATTTTGAAGAGTTTCCTGTCTCACACTGTCAATGTCTTTTAACATGTCACTAAGTGCAAGAGAAACAGCTCGAGCATGTTTGCTCAACCAACAACCCATGTGGTCCAGTTGAGTCAAGGCCACCCCTGACGCTGTCTGAGGTGAGAAGACTGCAACGGCAATTCTCCCAGCCTTGTCCCAAGTGTTTACCTCATCATCACAATTTGGACTATACTCTTCCAAGGATCTTTTCCCTTTGCGTCTTTGCTCTTTCAATGATTTAAAATCAGGTGACAACAATGAAATTCATCCAATGCTGCATGGGCCACCTTTGACATTTGCAGTGATGCCATGACAAATTCTGTCTCCACAAATGAAAAAGATCCCTCATGGCAATTGTGCTGGAACTTGGAGCGATGCTTTGGTTGTCATCTTGGTGTATTTGCACTAAGCTGATGCATTTTTGTATAAAGCATGATTTGGAGTGACATCAATGGTCTTATTTTTTGTCACATGCAAAATTTTGAATTTCATGCAAAGTTCAATTGTCATGGACCCAAAAATTTCCAATTCCTGAGGTTCAGAGGAAGCCGCAGGAAGTTGTGTCCCAGAACACCACTCATTCACAGGATCCATCATGACCTGTGAATCTTTTACAGGATGTGTTTTGGAATCAGGTATTCATCCACTGGCAAACCTGCCATGCATGTTTAAAATGGTTTCCCTGGCCTTGAGTGTGTCAAACAAATGCTGTCTAGATTTGCTGCTTGAGCCAAAGCTTCCCAAACGTTTTGTTTTTGTTGAACAATGGGAAAATCCACCTCATTGCTTAAAGCAACAGGCGGAAGAATGAGGCACAACAAGACTTACCAAGCTCATGGCTTTACCCTTGGTGAGAAGCTTTGCCATGTTTTTGACACCCAAACCCCAAAAGAAACCCCCAAGTCCTTGAACTTTTATGTCTTTTCTGAGTTGATGTCTGGAGTCTTGGTTCTCTTCTTTCTGTGTGCTCGCTTCTCTGTTTCCGGGATCAGTATCTTCTTGCTCTCAAGTCCGATAGGGCTTCACATGTCATGCTGACACCCACTTCAGACCTTGCCCTGTGGAAACACAAGCTAAACCCTTGCCCCACGTAATTAGTTTGAAGGGACCTTCTATTTGTCCTGTCTCTGGGTTTCTCATCAAGCTAAAGGATTCTCCCTTAGTTTTGCCTGAGTGCTGTTCAAAAAATGTCTTGGAATGGGTGGATTGGTCTCTGAAAAGGAGCTGTTGAGAAAATTCAACACATACAATGCCTTGTTCAACCTCATGAGAGGCGTTGCCTCTGGCTCCCCCCTTTTTTGTCTATCCAAAAGGGATTTTAGGGAATGATGTGTTCCTTCAATGATTGCTTGACCCATGGGGGAATATGGAATACCAAACATGTGTCTGACACCCCACTTTTTAAGAAAAGTGGCAGACTTTTCTTAAGAAAAAAACCGTGGCAGACACGGGTGCTGTCTGAATATTTACACCAAAACCTTGAATTTCTCTATGCAAAATAATGGGGAGTAACATTGTACTTTGGAGGATGACCTTCTCGGTGATCATTAGCTATAAGGCAGAAATCCATTGTTAAAGGACCAAGGATTTCTAATTCTTGGAGTTCAGATACTGCTTTGGGAAGTTCTTTGTCCTAAATGTTTTTGGGAATTGCTCCCATTGTCAATTTCACCAGGCTTACTACTGACTTGCTTTTTGACCAAGGGCAAATCCTTTACTGTCACACCGACTAGACAGGTTGAGAAAGGCTTTTCTGGTTCTTAAATAGACAAACATGGTATCCAAGCCTTATGCCTTGGCTTAAGTCACCCAAACATTTGGGTTTGGTTGTTCCACAGGCAAATCTGCACTACAAGAAGCAATTAAAACCCGCCAACCAACATCAGCATATCATTCGATTTTGCTCCATTCTTTTTGTGAGCTAATTTTTGGCAAAAGATCCTCCCATATCCTCTTCAATTTAAAAACTTTGCTTTTGACCTTTAACTACAATTTCACCTTTCTAAGTCCAAGAGAGGGGATCTATAACATAACAAAACAAAACCCCAAGCTTTTGCCAAAAAAGCTCTATGAAACCAACAATTGACACATTTATAAATAGCATAAAATCAGAGTTTGCAGGTTCCACCAATGAACAGGGAACGTCAGGCATGACCTGTGATCCCGCTGTTCTGCTCACGTCTGCATACTTTAATGAATTGCCATAATTGCTTTTAATCAAGGAGAGTGCATTGGCCATTTCAGGCTTGGAATTTTTCCTTTCCTTTGTGGAAGAGGAAAGTAACAAAGTCTCTTTGGCCACCAACTATTTCACTGCCACTAGCGTGGAGTTATTATTATCCCGGTGAGTGTTTTTATAGAGACACCAAGGCCTCTTACCATTTTTATTTTTGTCTATTTTAGGTGGATTCTGCAAGCTGAGGTTTGAGGAGTTCCAAGTCTGTTTCTAAATACCATCTTGCAAAAGCAGAATGAGCTCTCTCCCTCTGACTTGTCAGCATGTTAGAGCTAGGTTCTGTATGAACTACATTGGATATTGTTCCCCTGATGCCTTGCCATATTACATTGTAATTCCTTGGCCTGAGGAGTATCAGGAAGACCTGCTGAGCTCCACAGACACTGTCAGCTGCATGGAAGTGAGCATCCTTGGCTTTGCTGAACAAACTGGAGCTCAGCTTAGGTTAGATGCTCTTGAGCAGGAGAAAGGCTGGAATCGTCAGGTGGTTCCAGAGGCCTGTGTGCCCTGAGGGACTGAGTTCTGGGGAGCAGCTGGATGTTTCTGCATATCATGGAAGGGGATTGCCAGACAGCTCAAGCCTTAGCACAGGCAAACACTCCCCAACCCTTCTCATGCAACATTTTGCTTTGGGTTTCAAGTTGTTCCCACTTGTCTGTCTGTGAAGATGCCCCTAAGACCACATGCAAGCCTCACAGAACTGCTGTTACATTTCCAGAAATGAAGAAAAGAAGCCCAAACCCAGCAAAGTTTCTAAGGCAGTGGTTTTTAGAGAGGAACTTAAACCCACTGTGCAGTTTCTTCTCATTGGCAAACATGCCTGAAACCTGGGCATAAGGGTGTAAAGGTCACAGAGTCTCTTCTGCTTCTTGTGCAGTGCTGCTGAAACCCTCAGTGACCATGTTTCTCCCCTAGCCCAATGCACTTTATCTCATGTCACCAAGCCAGAGTCTGGTGATCTGGAGAGCCCCCCAAAACCTCCCAGTGTTTCCTGGCACTTTGCGGGATGGGCCTACCATTAACGTACTGACTTGAGTAGCCAAAGGAGTAGAAGGTGACCAAAGGGATGACAATTCTCCTTCTGATTTGACCATGTGAAGTTTTCGTTTTCCACAAAAGGAAAGCAGAAATTTTCAGACTGCTGAGAAACAGAGCTGCAGGTGGCTCCTGTGGGCCCAAGCAGGTATTTTCATCCCAATACATTTGTGCAAGCATCTTAATGTGTCTGTGTTGAAGATGAGATTGTAAATGTTTGTTTCCTAACCAGAGGAATACTTGATGGATTTCCTTTCTTTTGTTCCAATTGCCCTTGTTTTCAAGAACAGCACAAAAAGCTTGATGAGTTTTGTTCTATGGCAGCAGTGCTTAAGGGACCAACAAGCACTGAGAAATGATTTTCATGTACTAATCCTTGGAATTAGTTACTATAGCGAAGTCCCTCTTCCAAAAAGCCTCTCAAGCTGGTGTGAATCTTCAGGGAAGCAAACATGCTTTGCTGATGTAGTTCCCACTAACTAGGTCAGTCAATGAAATCAGCTGCCAAGGCAAGATCTGTGCGATGGTGGAAAAGCTGTGGTCTCATTGGAGTTTGGGTTTTTGGTTGGTAAAGGAAAGTCATCTCTGGGTCTCTTTCAGGACAGGAACTGCCACTGAAGAACAGAAGTTAAACAAAGGGATCTGGGAGAGCATTTAAGAGATATGAAAGCAGCAGGTGCAGCCTCGTGTCTCCTTTTTATCCAGGCTACACACCTGATAGCCACAGTAGGGACCCCACAGCTGTGGCAGCCCAACAGATTCTTGTCTTGCCTGTGTGACTTCCTGAGCCGCTGCCTGCAGACAGACGAGGATCAGCGCTGGTCTGCCAGGGAGCTCCTGCAGGTAAAATGTGAAGGGGCTGCAGGTGAAACAGGCTCTGAGGGATGGGCTCCTCCTCCACTCAAGTCCAAGGCATCACATGAGTCCCCTTCCTCCTCACCTCCACTCTTGCTGCTCTTCCAGTGAAAATGGTGAGGAATCCTAGACTGGGCTGGGCTGGCAGGGCCCTGTGAAGGTCCTCTGGTGCAAGTGTCCTGCAATGAGCAGGGACATCTTTAAAGAGATCAGGATGCTCAGAGCCCTCTGCAACTTGACCTGGAATGGTTCCAGGGATGGGGCATCTACAAGCTCTTGGGACAACCTGTGCAAGCGTGGCACCATACTTCATGTAAACAAGTTCTTCCTTAGAGCTCCTCTGATTAGATCTCCTTTGTGTTCAAAAACATTCGTCAACATCCTCTTGTAACCGGCCCTACTAAAAAGGTGTCCCCCACTTACTTCAAAGCCACTCTGAAGTCTTGGAAAGTACCTCTGCATTTCCTGAGAGGAGAGGTGCTCTGTTTTCTGATTGTTTCTGTCGCCCTCTTTTCTAATTTGGTGTCGTGTTCCTTTTTATCTAATGGCAAAAGAATTGAAGTAGAGCAATGCAGGGTACAGAGACATGAAATGGTGGTGCAGGTACCCAAGGAAGCCAGTCCCAGCTGAGCAGTCAGAGATTTGGCTGTGGGCAGGAGGGACTCTGGGGGACTCACTGTGGGCCTCTAAGGGGCCCTGGTTTGTGCGCCCCAGCCCACCCTTAGAGGTTTCTGACACGCAAACAGGGACAGCTGGGAGGGACTTGTCCCAGCCCCATCTGCTGCCTGGCACGCTCAAGCAGATGGGAACTGTGCCAGGGTTACTGCCAGGTTGTGTGGCAGAGAGGGAACTGCAGGGCCCAGTGCCACTGGGCTGGCCCTGCTGGGAAGGAAGGTGCCATCCAGCACGCGAGGGGCAGGGCATGGAAAGGTAGACACTGCTCTGTCTCCCTGTGGGAATCAGCACAGTGCCTGTCTTGCATAGGCAGGGACCTGTGTCAGTCATTGGAGTTTCCTGATAGGAAGAAACCCCAGGGACAGAAAGCACCATTTCTAGAGCACTGGCAGGGCAAAAATCCCAGGGAGATGAAGACATCACAAAAAACATATGAGAGGAGTTCTGGACCACCTTTGCCTGTGATGGCAAGGTCCTGCGTATTGGGGATGAATGGGAAACAGATGGCCCCATTGCTCCTCTTTCTGGGTCTTTCTAAGAACCAAAGGAATCCTGATATGAGTCTGTAAAGCACTGAGCTTGGAAAGTCATGGTTCATTGTTGTTTGTTGTTTTTTTCCTGTGAGTAGTATCCATGTGAATCGGCCAAGCCAGCATCCACTCTGGCACCACTCACCATTTCACTGAAGAGGAAAAAAGTGAAGGACCATTTACTCCATAACCAGCTTAGAGCAGGACTGAAGAATACTGTTATAGACTAGATTTATAGATTAGGACTGAAAAGAAAGTTTCTGAAACTTTGGCTTATCTGGAAGACTCCTTTCTTTTTCACTCTGTGAATAAGCTCAGCAGTCCTTCTGAATTGTTATATGATTTATAGTGTCTTTGGTATAGTTTGAAAGTGGGGACAGCCCCTCTTCATTCATGCTTTCCAGACCACACTGCCTTTATAATATGGACCACTGCGCCCTTTTGGCAAACCTGGAGCACTTCTAGTTGCAGGCAAAACCTAAATACTGTGTGCATGGCATTTGACTCAAGAGCATTTGGGTTCCTGCCGCTTGGATTTGTATCCCTAAATGCAATGGCTTTGGCAGAAGGAGAGCCTTGCTCAAGTGAGAAAGCAGAAAGATCAGAGAGGGTGCTTGGGAAGGTCTCCTGTGGTGCAGAGCTGTCAGCTCCTGGGAGGTGAGAGCGGACCCAGCCTTGGCCGGGGTGGAGCCCCAGCAGAGCCCCGGCAGAGGCCGGAGCAGGCTGAGCCCTGCAGAGGCAGGCTGGAAGGAGGCCCTTGGAGCTGCAAGAGGCAGCAGCCGGGCCCTGGGGGTCTGTTCCTGGCAGCGGGCGAATCCTCCACTCTCAGAGCCCAGGTGGCAGCTGGCTGCTGCCGAGGGGAAGCGCAGCCATGCTGGGCACAGCCCAGCCTGGAGGCATTGGCCATCTGGAGTGTGCCCAGGAGCAGAGAAAGGCCAAGGGCAGCTGAGGGCCGCTGGGCTGCCTGAGGATTCCTCCTCTTCTGCCGGCTGCCCTGCAACTCCTGGCAAAGGTCAGCAGTGTGTGCAGCACTCTGGGCACCGGGGCAGGGAGCCGGGCTGCTCGGCAGGCTGGAGCACAGGGCAGCTTCCTTCAGGCCCAGCTCTTGTGCCAGGGGAAGCGAGGCCAGCGTGAGGCAGGGACAGCTTGGCAGGGCCCATCTGCAGGAGCCAGCGCCTCATGAAGCTCTGGGAGGAAGTGCCTGCAATCCTGCAGTTCTGCACTGAGCCAGAGCAAAGGTGTGAGATGCAGAGTGTTTTGCAGGAATATTCAGGCCCACTGGGCTAGCCTACTTTGTGTACTCTGGCACACAGCAAGCGATGCGCAATGCAGCTCTGAGCTGCTGGGAGAGAGGGAATCAGGGATGTGCCTGAGGGTTTTGCTTGAGGACTGAACTGATTTGGAAGGGGGCAGAAGTGTTTTAAGAAGGCAATTTGTGTTTTCTTCATTAGTTTCTGAAAGAATGTCATAATGTGTTGCACACAGGTAGGAGGATTAGAAAAGAAAGGCCTTATAAAATCAGGCCTTTCTATGGTAAATTCCCAGCTGGCCTGTTACATCTTCTACATGCAGCCAGCTAACTTCCCATGGGAATAGTCATAAGAATGAGTGCATTTAGCAAGCACTCAGTCTTATGACTATTCCCATTCACAACAAGCTGTTGTGCTAAGAATTCCCATGCACAACAAGCTATTGCGCTAAAAAAACTGTTTGCATTTGTAATAAACAAGAAATCTGTCCCATGAGCATCCATGAAAGAAAAATGTAAAAACCTGAGTGAGTCTTAAAAAGAGAGAGTCTTAGCATATACACACCAAAACACCTTCCAAGCAATGAATTAAGAGGCAAGGAAACTACCAGCCAGCTGGAGTTGACCATGAGGTCTGTGAAAACAATATAAAAAAGAGTTATGTGAATAAAGAATCGTCATAGTGACATCAGAAGGTTGCCTTGGTGCACGGAAGGCCTGCATGAAGAAACTGAGTCCCGCCTGCTTTATTGACACAGCAATGTGGCTTCACTCAGCAAGAGCACTTGCAGGGTGTATTGATGAAACGCTTGTGTTTGATTCCCAGAATAGGAAGGAGAGACGTTAAGTGTAACAAACAGGGCTTAGTCTTCTGAGTTCCTTTCGCTTTAACAGGAGTGCTGAACCCTGTATTCCCCCATTGCAGTGCTTACTGTGTGCAAGTGACTA
The DNA here is from genome assembly GCF_028551555.1 of Melozone crissalis. Taxonomy (NCBI): domain Eukaryota; kingdom Metazoa; phylum Chordata; class Aves; order Passeriformes; family Passerellidae; genus Melozone; species Melozone crissalis. The sequence continues at coordinate 10,346,461 of NW_026535783.1, read as the reverse complement.
TCTTGGCCTTGAGAATAAGGAGAGTGGTCCTGCTAAGAAGGTAGCGGGAATGCATTCAAAGGGAAGAAAGTGTTTCTAGGAGGTTCCTGACCACCAAATGGCAGTTTGAAGAATGGGAATATTTCCCAAATGACTGTGTCAGGAACCGGAGTCATGTCCCAGGCCCTGCCATATCTGATCCATGTTTGAACAGGTTGACAAGACAATGAAGAAAAGTGTCTTGTTTAACAGGTGGGACCTTGACCCTTGAAAGAGAAACAATGTATTGGTCAATCAGTGGGCAGTGAAGCTTTGAAAGAGGAACAGTGCATAATGGAGCCCTGGGTGGCAGGGAGTCGGTATCCTGAGCCATCATGGCCTCATCTCACACACCAGGAATGTGTGAGCTGCTGCTCTAACTCCTGCTGTAAAATTCCCCTCCTGAGGAGGAGACACAGGGCATGGTTCTGGGGTGGAGGGGTGAGAAGGGTGAGATGCACAATGTTTTGATCAAGGGGATGTCCTGGAAGTGCACTGCCTACCTGCCCCTGGTGCCGAGCACCATGCTCCATCTCCTCCTGCTCACCAGATTTTTGGGAATCCAGAGGTCAGTACGCTATTGCATACTGCAACTATTTGCTACTGCAACTAATGGAATAAATTTGCTTTGCAAGCCCAGTTGTGTCTTAGGTTCTTTTCTTCATGGGTCTCCTCCTGAACCTGTGGAAACAACCACCAGGGACCTACAGGACACTCCTACTCTGATGTCAATAAATTCTGAGAAGTTATTGAAATATTTCAAAAAATCTGGGGTAATGTTTAGCTTGGGAGTTTCCGTAAAGTACTGAATATGTCTTAATTCCATGGATACAAACTGGTAGGTGAGATTGCTGGCTGTGCAGGGCTTGGGGAAGTGATTCCTTATGAACCCAATGCAGAAATAAAGTAATGCCTCCTTTCTAACCCTGAGCTGGCAGCAGGGATCAGGCCCTACTTGGTTACTTTCATTTTGGCAACTTCTATTATCAGGTAAGAAAGGTCAAAATGAAACCTTTTCCAGCTGTTTCCCTCTGATTGATCTTTTTAGGCACCAAAGCTCTGTGCCACGGGTGGCCTGGGCACAGAGGCACTGCATTGCTCTGCACACACATTGCTCTGTGTGCAGAGCAATGCAGCCCCCACAGAGCCCTTGGTTTCCCCACAAGTTGCCAGTTTGACTGCTTCCAAGGGGAAGAAAGGCAGAGATGTACATCCAGAGGTGTCCTGGCCATGTCCAATAAATGTGCAAATATGTGGGGAGATTTGTTAGGAATGATTTCAGTTGTTATGTCAACAGTGCCTTCTCTCCTGGTTCTGTGCACTATAGGTGAGTAGTGTAATAGTTGGCTCTCACATTTAAGAGATAGATATTCTGTGAATAGATATTATGTTCAAATGTAAAGTGCTGGTATTGTAATATGTCCTCCCATAGTCCTCTTTCTTATCCCCCTTGTAATGGCCTTGGTAGTCAGAGCATTTGGGGAGGGCTGGCTTGTGACCAGCAGGCAGGGTGTAACAACACCTGACCTCCAGTCAAGATGCAAGAATGTAATCTCCACCAATAGACAGCAGAGAAAGAGTTGACTGACAAAACATTGGGAGATGCTAAGGGTATAAAAGGCAGAACATCTCTTTTGTAGATGAGCACGTGGCTGCTAATCATGAAGACTCCCAGTGCTGCAATCTTTCCTAATTCAGTCTTTGTTAAGGTTTCATAAACCTTTAAAAAGTTAAAAGTGAGAGTCATTTCTCAGATGGGCAATGATTTGGGCCATTTTCTTGGTCTGGTTTCCTTTGCTTGGGTCCCATCTGAGTACTCAGTTGCGGTACAGCCTGTAGGTGCTTGGGACAATCTTGAAGTTACTCTTGGATCCATTGAACAACAGGCTTTGGCCCATGAGGGGAATTTGTGCTGCTTTGTGACAGAGGAGAACTTTACAGACTATTCTGTGTTTGCTGTAGGGAAGGTTGGTTATTGCTTGGTATAAACTCACAGACCAACACAGAGCGTTTGCTTTGTGATGTCGGGGCACGGTTGCCACCTCGTCATAGTGACATCAGAAGGTTGCCTTGGTGCACGGAAGGCCTGAGTGTCAGAGCAGCCCTAGCGCTTGCTCAGTTCAGGAGAATCCTCCTGATTGACGCGCTTGTCAGTGGGCAGTTCCACACTGACAGGAGCCTTTTTTTTTCTGCTGTGTGAGCACAGCCTGCAGACTTGCAGAGCAGTGCTACAATGATTGAGCAAATTGCCCCAGCGCTATTCGGTGTATATGGTGTTACTTATGGTGCCTATTTTGTGACTAACCTGGCACGTAAGTAGAGGTTTTCCCTGGGTGTAACCAAAACGATGGCTTTTGTATTTCTTCCTGCTCTTTCTTAGTGACTGAGTTTCTGATTTTGAAACAGAAAGAACATTAGGAGGCCACTGGTTTGGCAAAGCTCCTGTCACCAAGTTCAACTAAAAAGGGAGTGTCAGCAGCCACAGGGGCAGCATTTGCAAGGGAACATGCAGAGGTACCGTTCTCTCCACAGGAGAGTCTGTGGCAGCAGAGTCTGTCATTTCCTCACTTTGAAGAGACAAGCAAGACAGCTTTGAAAATGTAGATTGGCAGACCTTCTTGGAAGACCTTCCAAAATCTCTGCAGTTATTCCCAGAATTCAGAGAAAGCTTCTTTTTTTTCTAAATTTTCTCCTGAAAGTGGATTTCACTGTCTAACTTGACCCTTCACTGAGTGCTGAAATAGTGATTCCCTTTGCAAGGAAGTGCAAATTCCAAAGCAGTGAGTGTCTACTCCAGAACCCTGGAGCTGCTGCTGTGCTGTTTCACAACAGAACTGCCACCGCTCAGGGGGATTTTGGGGAAGCTTTTCTGGGCAACTGTTTGCAGCAAGTTAACGAGAATTAGTGCATGCAACTGATTTTTAAAAACAAGTACCTGAGGGCGGCGATAAAAAAAGCTGTGTGATGTTTTTGATAGAACAGGAGCACTGAGTGTTACAGATGAATCTGCGTTTTCTTGGTCATGTTCGTATTCATTTACTGGTAAAACAGGCCAAAGTGTAGGCACAAGCAAGAATATTGTCCTGATCTTTTGCTGGCTGTGTGAATGAAATGTGTCTTTTGGGGGGATTTTGTGAAACAGGAAATCATCTCTGTTTGGGTTGACTTGTTCTGTGGGATTCAGCAGCCCAGGAAGTTTTCTCACAGCATCTTGTTCATTTTCTCTTCCGCACTACAGGTCACCTCAGGCGTGTATTCAGTGGTGCAGATCCTGAGGTGAGTGAGAATGGGGGATTTCATGTTCCTGGTGATAAGAATAAGATAAGAGCCAGCTGTTAGCTTGGCCAGTGGCAGTACAGTGTAGAGGGCCAGCTAGGTAGACCAAAAGAAAATTCATTTTCATGCCTTCAACAAAAAAAAAAAAAAAGGCAAAAGCAGATATTTCCTAATTTCCATCTCCGAGCCCTGCAGAACAATAAACACAGTTTGGCAGAAAGAATGAATGATACTTGCTGGCAGCAGCCAGATGGGAACACTGAAATTTGATAAAATAGACTTCGCCTATTTAAATTTACTCAAGAGTGACTGAGAATTCTATTACCATAAATTTAATGACATCTCCTTAGAAGATGTAGCTGTAGAAAAAGAAGGACATCTAAAAATAGTGGATGCTGTATTTGAAGTAACAAAGGCAACTTTGTGGCTGGGGTTGGTTGGAGTGACTTAGAATGCCATTGCTAACAAAGTTGAGGAGTTCTCCTTAGAAGATGCAGCTGTAGATCCAAAGAGAAATGGGGTTAGAAAATGGTAGGTAATGGTCTGTCCCTCATTCTTCTCTCTTGCCACAGGTGACAAGACCAACAGGCATCTCTCCCCTGCCTCCCTCAGCTCCTGGAGAAGAAGCCAGAGAGGAGCAAAATGAGGAAGACCACCGCAAGCATTCAGCTGTGGTCCCACCACAATCTGATCATTCCAAGAGAGTAAGTGCCCGTTGTGTGTGGTGCTGTCTTTAGTGCAAGGCAGAGGTACAAGTTTCTGAGCCGCCAGCACTTGATGTGCCTGGCCAAGGATGCTGAGTGCTGGAGTCCTGCAGGACGTAGCCTTTTCCTGCAGGCAGTGACAGCTCGAAATTGACCTTTGATCTGTCCTGTTGGGTCAGTGCAGATCTGGGGGCTCCAGCTGAGCTTCTGGCTGCTTGGCTAAGGGAAGCTCCATCTCTGGGCTTCTGCAGTGTCATGGCCAAGAGCATATGTGGTAGTGCTGGAGGTCAAAAGGCTTTGTTGCTTTATTTTCCCTTAATGAAAAGGTGTGTTTGGCTTGTGGAAGTATTCTGCAGTTTTCTTGAGTCATTCTTCACTTGTAGAGTCCCTGTTGGCCCAGCTGCCTTTTGGCTTTTGCTAAGCTGCAATGGAGATGTTTGTGTTGTCTATGGAGCTGTGTGGGCCATTCTTGTCCCGTGTGGCCAAAGAAAGGAACTGCAGAGTTCCAAACTGCAAAGCCTTCTTGTGAGGCAAACAGCAGAAGGGGCAAGTTTCTGTTGATCTGTTTTGTCCTGAAGTCTGCAGGTTTGGCAAGTGCCTTGGAGCCTGGAGTGGGGTGAAGCTGCAAGTCCTTGACTGCTGTCTTGTGTTGCTTGGAACAGGAAGGCCATCTTGAAATGGTGCAAGCTGTACCTGAAGTCAAATATGCAACTTTGTAGTTGGGGAGCTGCGTGGGTGAAATGGACCCAGGGGTTCTGCCAGTCTTGAGCAGCTGAAGATGAGGCAGCGTGTGGCCAGATGGGCAAGAAGGCCAAGGGCATGGTGGCCTGTGTCAGCAGCAGTGGGGCAGCAGGAGCAGGGCAGTGACCGTGGCCCTGTGCTGGGCAGCGCTGCGGCCACAGCTGGAGTGCTGTGTGCACTTGTGGGTCCCTGGGAAGCAGAAAGACCCTGAGGGGCTGCAGCATGTGCAGAGAAGGACAGGGGAGCTGGGCAAGGAGGTGCAGCACAAGGCCACTGAGGAGGTGCTGAGGGAGCTTTATCCTGGACAATGGGAGGCTTGTGAAGGACCTTCAGGCAGACTTCCATCAATCCCTACATGATAGTGCTCAGCACAAAGGCTGTTTCCCTGCCAAACATGCCCTCATGCATCCAAGTGCTTTAGACATATACATAGGTGACACTTCCATCTTGTGGTTTGTTGGTTTCCTGGGAGGAGAAGCCCTGTTCATTTTCTCATTTTCCAGCAAGCAAGGTTGCTTCTGCACAATCTTTGCTGCGCTTATCAAGTACTGGAAGGCATTCTGTACACTTTTTGATGCAGAAGGAGCATTTGTGTTTCCAGACCTTCCAGCATGGCCTTAAAAATCACTTTGAGTTTAACACTGCCTGTGACTTTGTACAGCCCAGGGAATCAGTGTGTGTTGTGTTTGGGAATTAAGCAGAAGATCAATGCCCTTGCATTCCAGCTGCCTCTCAGACATCACAGGAGCTGGGAGAGGCTGGGCTGCATTTCTGATTCCAGCCACTTTAGCACTATCAGTGTGCTCGAGTCCAAGAGTAGAACTTGGCCGAGCACAGATGAACAAGAGTTCAGTTCCCAGTGCAATGCTCTGGGTCTGACCCCTTTCCATAAGGACCTACATGCTCCAGATTCCCCAAGAGTGTGCTTTAATGAAGCTACAGGAAAGCAATCTCAGGATTGCTGCTGAATGGGGCACTGGCTACCAAGTTTTGATGTGTGTAGCAATAGAGAGGACATTAAAGAGAGATTTCAGTAATGAGATCTGCCTGTCTGTCTATGTATGTATGTATGTATGTATCTATCTATCTATCTATCTATCTATGCAACACTTACATAATTGAATCTTCCTGGCTCTGGTCCAAGGCAGTTGGAGGTGCAAAGGTCACCTAAAGCATCCCTTTCAGGAGAGGATTAGAGACACGTTCCCTCGACCAATTCTGAGCAGGCAGAGATGTTTCCTCCTCTAGATATGGTGGTTTTTTCCCCAATTCTCCAGCCTCTTCTGCCCTGAAGTCCCCAGTTAATTCTTTACATTTCTGCCTGTCCTAGAGAGGTGGAAACATTCCAGGTTTAGGTGGTGTTCGGTGACTCTGGTCATACATGCCATGCATTACATGACGCGTGGTTTCCTACACTGGCATCCCCAGGGCTGTGTAAGTGCATTCATTAATGGGGCCTTAGGAGAGTCTCTGTAACTGCTGGTCAGAATTCTCAGTTGACAAAAGAGAGAGAAGAAACACTTTAGTCCTCCTCCATGTACTGATGTGGCCATAGAGGCTCTGTGGCATCCATCAGATAACTTTGCATGCATCCTCATCTTCTGAATGACCAGGTTTTCTAACAAGAGTGTAGAAGTCAGAAAGGCAGGAATGCTTGTGCAGGCCTGAAGAGAGCATGAACTCCAGAAGTGTCTCACAAGGGCTGAAGCCACCTGCAGAGCCAAGATGGAGCTGTGAGACAGGGTGGGCTGTCAGTCACTACTGAAAGACAAACAGGACATGGCAGAAGCAGAGGGAGGCCCTCACCAGACCCTTGAGAAATGCCACACCTTCCCTGTCAGCTGCCTGAGAGGCTCCTGGAGCTTCAGTCCCAGATGGCCCCTGATTCTCGGGCCAGGGTCACTTTGGAATCTGTGCCTCCCCTCAAACAGAGAATGACCCAGCAGAGCAGCAGCACAGTGCTTTGGGAACGTGTGAGCACAGCAGTCTTTGAGTCTTGGCCCACAAGGATTCTATGGGAAGCTGAAACCCATCTTCTCTTGCTTTCTGTGCAGGTGCTTCTAGAGGGAGAGCAAGAGCAGATTGCTTCAACAGAGATGCCATGGCAGACTCAGGGAGAGCTGTTCCCAGCCCAAGAGCAGGAAGAGCAGCTCAGGGCAAAGGTGGAAGAGCCACAGGAGAATGGCCAGGTAAGCCTGACTGGCCAGAGCACAGAGAGAAGGGCAGAAGAGGGGCATAAACCAGAGCTCTTGAGACTGAGGAGGCCAGGAATCCCACAGGCACTGGAAGCACAGAGCCTTGGAATCTACTGAGATCAGCCCTGGGACAGGAGGGTTGTAATGGAAGCAGAGGTGGGTAGGGAAGCAGTAAGAAGTGGCTGAATAAATGTGATTTTGGGGCTGCAAGAGGAAAAAGCTGAGCCTGATGGCAGCTGCCAGTCACTTGCTCTGCATTTGTGTGTACAGAAGATCAAGGCGGAGCCACAAGCAGAGCTGCCCGAAGCTCAGAGTGACATCATGGACATGAAGAAAAAGAACAAGGAAGATGTGGGAAGAAATCAAGAGGAGAATCTCCATCAGCAGAGGGGCGATCAACATAACCAGGTGAGTGAAAGAGTGGCAGCCACTCCACTCATTAAATGTCCTCTCCCTTGTTGTTTACAGTCTACCAAGGGACACATGCAGGCAGAGCTGCAGGACTCTGAGGCTAGCAACAAGGCAAGGGAGAAGAGGCTGGAGGAAGAAATTAAAATCTTCAGAGAGAAACTTAATCACCTCCCTCAGGCTCTAGAAGTGAGTGGAAGAGGGATGCAGCCACTGCAGTCACCAAACTGGTGGTTTCTGATCTTCTTGCCTTTCCAGTGCAGAGCAGCAGGGAGTGGGGTGATGCTTCTGAGTGCCATCCTGCTGTAGTGTGTATCACAGTCACTCTGAAGGACATTTCCTGGTGTGCTCAATCTCTTCTGCTGCCCTGGATAATATAATTTGTCCTTTGGCCTTTTGGCCAGCAGTCGTCCAAATTGATTCCTATTGGTCTGTTCCTGCTCTCTTGGTTTCTTGAAGTGTTTTTAAAGTGGAACATGGTGACCCAGATGGAGGACTGAAACAAGCTGTCTGTATCTCTTGTCAATCTGTTCTTTCCCTTTCCTCAGAGTCGATGACTCCTGGCTGACAGGGACAAGCTGTAGTGTCTGACTGCTTTGTTCTGTTTCATTTGAGGAGCAAGAGTTGACATCTGACCGGGCAGCCTGCGAAGAATTCCAGCAAATGTCTGGCAATGAAGGACCCCAGGTTTGGAGTGAGGCACAGGAACAGTGCCCACCAGAAGTGCTCCAGGTCCAGCATATCAAGGGCTCTGAGCCTGCTGCTGTAGCAGTGTTACCTAGAGGAAGCCTTTCTATCAAACCTGGGACCTCAAGCTTGGGCAGTTCCTTCATCTCTCCAAAACAGGAGACTGAGGAGAAGTACCTGGAGATGCTGGGTACGTCTGGGATGTTTCTTGTCTCAGGGACAGTGCATTGTGTGCAGGTGTCAGCAGAGCTGTACCAAATGCTCCTCCTGAGTTTGGTGTCACAGGGCCATTTAGGACTCCCCTGAGCAGTGCTGCGCTCCGAGGCAGCGAGAGAGCACTCTGGGTGTTCCTGCTGCCTCTGAGGGCACCTTGGACTGGCTTGGGTTTGCCTGAGCATCCCTCTCTGCTAAAGGCTGAAGCAGGGATTTTTCTTGGATCAGTAGAAGGCTGTGACCTAGCAAATGATCTAGGCAAGTCCTGTGTGCTAGTGGCCAAACTGAACAGAATTTTCAGTTTCCTAAATTCTCCTTAGACTCCTGACTTCCAACCAGTCATCAGAGCAAAAAAACTTCACAGAAATGGACTGGTTTTGGAGTTTTGTATATTTGGTTGGGGATTTTTTTTGGGGGGGGGGGAGGGGGGGGGAGTGGGTTCTTTATGTGTTGTTTATTTTTTGTGTGGGCCTTTTGTTTTTTTTGTTTCTGTGGAGGTTTTTTGTTTCTGTGGGGTTTTTTTGTTGTGTTTTAGGTTTTTTAGGTTGATGGTTTGTGGAGTTTTTTTAGCGGAGTTGGTTTTTCTCCATCCTGAAAGAGCTCTTCTGCCCCACATCTTACTGATAGCATTTTTATGACTGTTACTGTTACCACTACTACATCTGCAGTTTATTTTCATAAGAATGATATATTTTTTGTCAATAAGAGAATGCTATATTGTTGTTAATAAGAACTACTTTGAAAGAAGATCAGGTTGCAGGACAAATAGAGAGCACGAGGTGTTTTCCATTTGCCCCCAAAGAAAAAAGAGACACTTTTAGAACAACCTTTATTTAATCATCTAGTTCTATGCTTATCAAGATGTGTCCAAGAGACACATCCAAGTGGGGTGATCAGATAAAACGTCACTGCAAGCATTTCTCAGGAGAGAGCTTCCAGCCCAGCCATGGTATATTCCTCAGATCCATGGCACTTTTCCATACCCGATTCCCACTCTTTCCCCTGACTGTTAGGATCCTACCCATTGGCCCAAGCCCTGCTCAGATCAGTCTCTAGGAAAACACACCAAGCCCTTTGTGATTCTGCAGCACAACCCAATGAATCTGCTTCTTGCCCATATCAGCTGCTGGTGCTGTGCTCTCAGATAAGACCTGGTGGGGCTGAGAGCAGAGCCCAGTGGATTCTGTGTCTACCATCACCTGTTGGGACAAAAAGGGCACTGATCCACACCTCGGTGGGGCTGATCTCAAAGCCCATCCTGTTGTGTCGTGACTGGGGACAACTGCTTCTATGGGGCTCAGGCTGGCTGTGGCTTCTTCCCACTGCCTGTCAGTGCTCATGCTTGGGCTTTGCCAGCCTTGTTGTGCTAGCTGCCCTGTCCCTGAGGGTTGCTTTGACTGCAGAGGCTGGAGCCTTCCTTAGCTGGGAGAGGGGCATCTTTGAGCTCAGCCTGCTCATAAACAGGTCAGCGTCCTGATGTTGAAAGCCCCATCGGGATCATTTATAGCTTGAGCTGCTCTGGTTTACTAACGGAAAAGAATTCATCTGGCAAACTGCTGAAAGGTAGTGATGTCCTTCTCTCCTGAAAATGCATCTCCCCGTGCTTTGTTTCCTGTTAAGAGAACTCCTGAAAGGAAATTACAAAATCAGTCTCTGTGCCAGCCATCTGCACTACAGGGCTGCCCGTCCTGTTGCTGTTGTAGTGGTGGTTACCCAGCAGACCCCAAAGGGCTGAGAGCCCCTGACAGTGGGGCTGCCTTTTGTATCTCCTGGAAGCTGGCATCTCTGCTTTGAAGTCAGCATCTTGCATTTCATTTCCCTCAGGGAGAATGGTGAACCCCAGTGAAAATCCCCTGATGAAATACACTGAAAAGGAGCGTATTGGCAGCGGGTGAGTCCAACTGCAGATACTCCTGCACAGCGATGGGCCAGGTGTTTTTCTGGTGGAATGTCTATCCAGCGTGAAGTCAGGCAAGCTACACACATGTTCAGACACTGGGGATAGATGGTGCCATCTCTCAGTGCTGCTCAGAATTTGTGAGTTTGCTCAGAAGGCATTGTCAGAGACATCTCTATGCTGCTGAGGTCTTGTCTGCATCAAAGAACAGGACCCGGAAGACCGCCTTGTGTCTCAAGTGTGGGACAGCTATCTGTTAATTTCTTTAGCAATTTTAAATGTCTCAAAATCATGCTGCCATACAATGAAAAAAGAAGAAACTTGCTTGCCTGAAAGAGCAACCTATCCCCTATCAAAGCTGAGTGAGATAGCAGTTGCCAGGAACATTTATTTCCCCTGGTTTGCAGAAGGAAATACTCTGTGGTCAGGAAAGGAACCACCCAGTTTAGAAAGTGAAACCCAAGAGGAAAGAAAAAACTCTCTTTAGAGGTTGAAGCCCAGTTCTTCAGGAACAGGCCCAGTACCTGCACTTGAGAGGGAAATCCATCATCTGCCTTCTGGCAGAGCCCTCCTGCATGATGCGGGTTTTTGACACTGCCAGCACAGATCTCCTGTGTGGGCTGGCTTTCACTTTAGGACCTAAACAGCTTCTCCTTTCTCTGCTTCTGTTTTGTTTCTAGGACTTTTGGACATGTGGTTAGAGCACTCAACAATGCCACAGGAGGAGAGGTAAATGTCAACAGGTCCCACAGACTCTGCTGCTCTTGAGGGGCTTTCCCCTCTGGTGTGAGCTGTGGCTGGAGCTTTGGGTAGAGCCGTGCTGAAAAGGCACAAGAAGCTCAGAGTGGTGCCAGCCTGCAAAATACATCTGGCACAGTCTTTGTCCTCCTCAGCTGCATGCAGGGCAGCGCTTCCTTTCAGAGAAGGATGTGCTCACTCGCTCTCCATTGCTAAAAAAAAGGTGGTGCCTTAGAGCACCTCACTGCTCTTTGGGGCTACAGCTTAAAGTCTTGAATTCTCATTACTGGCTGCCAGCAAATCCATCTGAAAGTTATTGGTAGTTCCTTAGCCACCTGCAGTGCTGCACTTGGCAACTGCACATAGGGAGAGATCTGCAAGGTGTCCCTAAAAGCCCTAAGCCCTTCCCGTGGCCCAAGATGTATCCACAGAGTATTAAGGCATGGATTACTTCTTCTGAATCCCAAACAAAGCAGCAGAGATTGTGGTCAGAGGTTTGTGGGTGATAGTTGAGACACCACTGTCACCAAGTGGACAAGGCAAAATATCAGTGGCCCAAAGAGAAATGGGCTGTTGGGATGTCAGTTCCTAATTACTGCCGTGCCTAATTACAAGGCAGTTTGGCACAGCTCAGCTGCGTCATTGCAAAATCACTCGCTCTACTGCATTGTGGTCTCGTGCCACCAACTGCTCAAGTTACTGATTTTCAATGTCATTTTAGGTGGCCATAAAGAAAATAAATCTAAAAGGACTGAGGAAGAAGCAATTAACCATTAATGAAATCATGATTATGAAGAGATATAGGAGTCCCAGTGTTGTGAATTATTTAGACAGGTGAGAGGTCTTGGTCTTATCCCATCAATGGGCATTTACATACAGCAAACATGAGAGGTTAGAAATCCACTTTGATCAGTGGCAGAAAGTAGAGCTGTTAATTTTGATTCATTCGTATTTCTCTATTCATCTCCAATGGATGAGAAGAGAGTGCATCTTGTCTGCCTGAGTCTTCCCTGGCACACCTAGTTTGAAAATTATTCCAAAATTATTCAAAACCTGGATCAGCTGTATCTTCCCAAGTCAATATCCTCAAAGTAGATTGCCTCCACATTTTTTCCAGATAGATTTTCTAAAGTTTCTTAAATGCTGATGAACCATCCTGAAGTGGATTTCCCTTAGATCGTTAGGGCTCGTTGCCATTGCTGTGCATGCCAGGAAGACTAGGTGCTTATTTCCAGAAACACTATGCCTGACATATTTTTATCTGGGCTGTTACTAAACTGCACTTTTCATTTGCTAGCCATCTAAGACATCTCCTTTTTCACAGCTGTGTCTTTCTTCTTGAGACCGCACAGATTGCAAACAATGCACAGCTGAGAGGGAATGTCTATTCCTTTGATTCTGTCCTAGTCACAAAGGAACCTGGAAACAAAAAACCCAGAAGTAAAAAATCAACATAGCCATTCATATTTATCTCCACACCCTTGTTTCCTTCTTTCAGCTACCTTCTGGGTGAGGAACTCTGGCTAGTTATGGAGTTCATGGATGGAGGTGCCCTGAGTGATGTCATTAGCAAGACCTACCTGTCTGAAGTCGAGATGGCAGCCATCAGTCGGGAGGTCAGCAATCCCATCTGTGTTTCTGAGGACTTGGGCAGGGTTGTCTGGGAAACAGGGGCTAAGATCAGGAGAAGTTTCACGTGCCAAGTTTTGTTTCTGTGTTGCTGGTATGCTATGGGCAAGTAAAAGTATTTCAAGTGAAATGCCTGCCAGTGCCCCTGCACTCACTGTACTCAGTGCCAGTACTCTTATCTCCTGCTGTTGTATTCTCGCTCTGTCTCATGTATTTGCTGTTGTCCATCTTGCCTCGCTAAACTTTTGCTTGTCTTCACTGCATTCTTTGCCTGTGAAAGCAAAGGTGCTGGTGGCAGGATTTGAAACAAACAGCAAAGGAAAAAAGAGGGAGACTCGTTTCTCTCAGTCCTCAGCTAAAAAGGAGAGGAATGCAGCCCAAATGCTCTTTCCTTCTGAGCACAGGCACTGCAGCAGCAGTCATCCTGGCTGGTTTGCAGGGGACAGTCTACAACAGCAGGTGCTGCTGCTCTTTCAGAAGCTGACGTGCCTTTCCTCAGAAAGGTTCTGCTCTGCAAGTGCTGGAGAAGCAAGCTCTTCCTCTCAGTGGCACTGTGTTCTGCCATTACTGCCCATTCTCCTGGAGGGCGAATCTTTTAGATTGTTTCCTTTCCTGTGTGATGAAATCCCATCACTTATTTTTTCCTTCCTCTTTCTCTTTTCTCTAAGTGCCTGCGAGGACTGGATTTTCTTCATTCAAACCACGTGATCCACCGAGATGTGAAGAGCGGCAACATCCTTCTCAGAACTGATGGTTCTGTCAAGCTGGGTCAGTGTATTCTTGGTCAGGTGCAGCATTCCAGGGATGTGGGGTGTAGGGCTGCTTTGAGTGACTGCCAGCTCCCCAGAAATGGTGCTGGTGGCAGCACAGGGACACCCGCTGTGAGATGGTGACATGGTTGCAATGTGCACAGAGGTATGAGAAGGAACAAGCAGTCAAGAGTGTCCTTGCTCTGTGTGTGTCCCTGCCAGAGGGAGGGAGCTACAAGTGTAAAGCTTCCAAAGAACAAAAGCCACTGCTGGAGGCAGTGTTAAAAATGGGGGGATTTTTTAAGTCACCAATGCCAGGAGATTCAACAGCACATTTTCAAACTTCTACTGGGGAATTCTTTTGCTTGCTTTCCTAATTGCACAGAATTGAAATAAAATCAAAATTTTGCTTTCTCCTCAGCTGATTTTGGCCTCTCTACTCAGCTCACCCCTGAGAAGAATAGAAAGAGCATGATAGCCGGGACTATTTGGTGGATGGCGCCTGAAATGGTGAAGGATCAACCATATGGCCCCAAAGTAGACATATGGTCTTTTGGAATTGTGGGGATTGAAATGGTAGATCAAGAACCTCCTTACTGCAATGAAAGTCCTGCCTCGGTAAGGAGCAAATACTCACTGATCTCACTGTCTTTTTCACCTATCCCATGTCCTGTGTTGGACATTGGACAAAATACCATTGCCATTTGCGGGAACTGCTTTAACACCAAGGTCCCCTCCTAAAAATGTCCCTGCAACATGCCAGCATCTGCTGTGGTTTTGGTTGCATCAGTGGGGGAGCTCAAGCCTTACCACATGCAAACAAACTCCATTCTCAGGCAACACTCTGCTTTGGGTTATAAGTGGCTCCAGCTCTTTTGCCTGTGTAGATGTCCCCAGTAACAGGAAATAAGCACCTTAGAACTGCTGTTATCTTTTCAGAAATGAAGGAAGGAAACCCAAGCCCAACAAAGTATCTTAAACTGTGATTTTTAGAGAGGAACCTAACCCCTTGTGCAGTTTCTTCTCACTGGCAAACATGCCTGAAACCTGGGCATAAGGGTATAAAGGCCACAGAGTCTCTTCTGCTTCTTGTGCAGTGTTACTGAAACCCTCAAGTGACTGTCTTTCTCCCATAGCCAAAGGCACATTCTCTGCATCACCAAGCCAGAGCCTGGTGATGCAGAGAGCCTGCCAAAACCTCTCAGTGTTCCCCGGCAATATCTGGGATGGGCCTACCATTAATGAATTGACTTGAGTAGCCAAATGAGCAGAGGCTGACCACAGGGATGACAATTCTCCTTCTTCTGAGCATGACAATTTTTCTTTTGCTGCATAATGGGAAGCTGAAATTTTCAGACTCCTGAGAGACAGAGTTGCAGGTGACTCCTGTGTGCCCAAGCAGCCATTTTGGTCCCAATACATTTGTGCAGGCATCTTAATGTGTCTGTGTTGAAGATGAGATTGTAAATGTTTGTTTCCTAACTTGAGGAATACATGGTGCATTTCCTTTCTTTTCTTCCAATTGCCATTGTTTTCAAGAATAGCACAAAAAGCTTTATGAGTTTTGTTCTACGGCAGCTGTGCTTAAGGGATCAATAAGCACTGCAGAGATGTCTTTCATGTACTAATCCTTGAACTTAGTTAATTTAGCAAAGTCTGTCTTCCAAAAAAAAGCCTGTCAAGCTGGTGTGAGTCCTCAGAGAAGCAAACGTGCTTTTATTGATGTAGTTCCAACTAACTAGGTCAGTCAATGAAATCAGCTGCCAAGGCAAGATCTGCAGGATGGTGGAAAAGCTGTGGCTGCATCAGGGTCTGGGTTTTTGGTTGGTAAAGGAAAATGATCTCTGGGTCTCTGCCAGGGTAGGAACTGCCACTGAAGAACAGAGGTTAAACAAAGGGATCTGGGAGAGCATTTAAGAGATGTGAAAGCAGCAGGTTGAGCCTTGTGTCTCCCTTTTATCCAGGCTAAACAACTGATAGCAACAGTAGGCACCCCAAAGCTGCGACAGGCCAAGCACCTCTCGCCTTGCCTGTGTGACTTCCTGAGCCGCTGCCTGCAGACAGACGAGGATCAGCGCTGGTCTGCCAGGGAGCTCCTGCAGGTAAAATGTGAAGGGGCTGCAGGTGAAACAGGCTCTGAGGGATGGGCTCCTCCTCCACTCAAGTCCAAGGCATCACATGAGTCCCCTTCCTCCTCACCTCTACTCTTGCTGCTCTTCAAATGAAAATGGTGAGGAATCCTAGACTGGGCTGGGCTGGCAGGGCCCTGTGAAGGTCCTCTGGTGTAAGTGTCCTGCAATGAGCAGGGACATCTTTAACGAGATCCGGTTGCTCAGAGCCCTTTGCCACCAGAGTCGGAATGGTTGCAGCAACGGGATAATCTGTTCCAGGGTTGGCAGCATGCTCCAAGTCACCAAGTTCTTCCTTAGACCTTCTGTGATTAGATCTCCATTGTGTTTAAAAATATTCACCGACATCCTACTCTAAGTGGCCCTGTAAAAAAAGGCATGCACCACTTTCTTCAAAACCACTCTGAAGTCTTGGAAAGTGGCAATAAAGTCTCCCTGTGGCCTGGTCTTCACTAAATGCAATAATTCCACTTCTCTCTGCATTTCCTGAGAGTTGATTGTGGGCAGGAGGGGCTGTGGGGGGCTCACTGTGAGCCTCTGAGGGGCCCTGGTTTGTGCCCCCCAGCCCACCCTTAGAGGTTTCTGCCACACAAACAGGGACAACTGGGAGGGACTTGTCCCAGCCCCATCTGCTGCCTGGCACGCTCCAGCAGACGGGAACTGTGCCAGGGTTACTGCCAGGTTGTGTGGCAGAGAGGGAACTGCAGGGCCCAGTGCCACTGGGCTGGGAAGGAAGGAGCCATCCAGCACGCGAGGGGCAGGGCATGGAAAGGCAGACACTGCTCTCTCTCCCTGTGGAAATCAGCACCATGCCTGTCTTGCAAAGGCAGGGACCTGTGTCAGTCATTGGAGTTTCCTGATAGGAAGACACCCCAGGGACAGAAAGCACCATTTCTAGAGCACTGGCAGGGCAAAAATCCCAGGGAGATGAAGACATCACAATAAACAGATGAGTGGGATTCTGGACCACCTTTGTCTGTGATTCCAAGGTCCTACACATGACAATAGGGGAGCAGATGGTCCCACTGTTCTACTTTTTTGGTCTTTCTAGGAACTAGAAGAATAGTGATTGAGGCTGTGAAGCACTGAGGTTGGAAAGTCATAGTTCACTGTTCTTTGTGTGCTTTTTTTTTTTCCCTGTGGACAGCATCCATTTGTATGTTCAGCCAAGCCAGCATGCATCCTGGCACTACTTATCAACTCAGTCAAGAAGAGGAAGTAGAAGACGAGAACATATCAATCGTTTCAAGATGATATCTTCATAGCCAATTTTGAGTAGGAATGTAGAGTAGGATTCTAGAGTAGGATTGTTGAAGAGTTTTGTAGAGTAGGATTCTAGAATGGGATTCTAGAATGGGATTGTTTAGTTTTGTAGAGTAGGATTGTAGAGTAGGATTCTAGAACAGGATTTTTGAAGGGTTTTACAGAATAGGATTATAGATTAGGATGGTCATTAAATAAAGTTTCTGAAACATCAACACATTTGGAAGATTCCCCTCCTTCTGACCCCTTTTCATTCCATTCTTTTTCCTTTGCTTGTTAGCCTTTTGATGAAATCCTTTCTTCTACTCTTTTAGTAAACTTTCAATATAATATATATCATAAAATAATAAATCAACTTTCAG
Organism: Melozone crissalis; assembly: GCF_028551555.1. Taxonomy (NCBI): domain Eukaryota; kingdom Metazoa; phylum Chordata; class Aves; order Passeriformes; family Passerellidae; genus Melozone; species Melozone crissalis. The sequence goes on along the minus strand of NW_026535783.1, from coordinate 10,329,452 downwards.
AAACATGGAGTCTGATTCTCATCTCTTCCCTGGTCCTGTGAACACCACCACAGCCCACTGGCTGGTGTTTGCCTAGCAGGGGTATTTCTAGTTAAGGCAGAAAGGGCAATGGCATTTGCAGGAAAAACCAAAGGAGTGGGGCAGCAAAGACATCCTGTGCAGATGCAGGCATTGAGCCATGACTCAAGAGCATTTGGGTTCCTGCCCACTTGGATCTGTATCCCTAAGTGCAATGTCTTTGGCTGGAGGAGAGCCTTGCTCAAGTGAGAAAGCAGAAAGATCAGAGAGGGTGCTTGGGAAGGTCTCCTGTGGTGCAGAGCTGTCAGCACCTGGGAGGTGAGAGCGGGTCCGGCCTTGGGCGGGGTGGAGCCCCAGCAGAGCCCCAGCAGAGGGCTTGCAGTAAGGAGGTCCTTGATCTACCATTTCAATTCTCACAATTCCAAAAGCATCTCTGAGCTGCTGGGAGAGAGGAAATTGGGGATGTGCCTGAGGGTTTTGCTTGAGGAGTGAACTGATTTGGAAGGGGGCAGAATAAAATTCAGTAGGCAATTTGTGTTTTCTTCACTAATTTCTGAAAGAAAGTCATAATGTGTTGCACACAGGTAGGGGGATTAGAAAAGAAAGGCCTTATAAATTCAGGCCTTGCCATGGTAAATTCCCAGCTGGCCTGTTACGACGTCTATGTTCAGCCAGCTAACTTCCCATGGGAATAGTCATAAGAATGAGTGCAGTTAGCAGAACAAGCTATTTTGCTAAGAAAACTGTTTGCATCTGTAATAAACAAGAAATCTGTCCCAGAAGTGTCCATGAAAGAAAAATGTAAAAACCCAAGTGAGTCTTAAAAAGAGCGATTCTTAGCATGTACACACCAAAACACCTTCTAAGCAACGAACTGTGTGGCAAGGAAACTACCAGCCAGCTGGAGTTGACAATAAGATCTGTGAAAACAATATAACAACAAGTTATGTGAATAAAGAATTAGCTTTCCCTGCATGAAGAAACTGAGCCACACCTGCTTTATTGACACAGCAATGTGGCTTGACTCAGCAAGAGCACTTTCAGGGTGTATTGATGAAATGCTTGTGCTTGATTCCCAGAATAGGAAGGAGAAGCGTTAAGTGTAAAAAACACAGCTCAGTCTTGTGAATTCCTTTAGATTTAACAGGAGTGCTGAACCCTGTATTCCCCCAATTACTCCAATTTTTCCTTATTCAATCCTTTGTTAGGGTTTAATAAACCTTCAAAAAGGTTAAAGTGAAGAGTCTTTTCTTAGATGGGCAATGCTGTGGGCCATTTTCTTGGTCTGATTTCCATTGCTTGGGTCCCATCTGAGTGCTCAGTTGGGGTACAGCCTGTAGGTGCTTGGGGCAGTCTTGGAGTTCCTCTCAGATCCCTTGAACAACAGGCTTTGGCCCATGAGGGGAATTTCTGCTGCTTTGTGACAGAGGTGAACTTCCCAGGCTACTTTCTGTTTGCTGTGGGGAAGGTTGGTTGTTGCTTGGCATAAATTCACAGACCAACACAGAGCGTTTGCCTTGTCCTGTCGGGGCATGGTTGCCACCTCGTTGTAGTGACATCACAAGGTTGCCTTGGTGCACGGAAGGTCCGGAGCCGGTTTGTATTCCATCAGCGGCTCTGGTCTCGTACTATCCCGAGGGAGAGGGGCAAACGCATGCCCAATGGGCTCCCTTGACACAACAACAAATTAAGGAGCTCTGCAAGGCCCAAAAGGAATACTTCTAGGAGAGTGAGGACTCCCGGGGGATCCTGAGGGCCTCTTTAGCAAGGTCGGAGGTCACCCCTTGTGACCTCCGGGACCTTTTCTCATGCCTCCTCAACCCCACTGGGTTTGTTTCGTGGGAGGCGGCATGGGAAAAGGAAGTTGTGATGATCCTTCCCTCCTTGTCGGACGATCCCCACACAGGGCAAAACTTAAATGGTGATACCATCTCCATCGAGCACCTGTGCAGGAAGGGAGACCTGGCAGACGGGCACATCCAGGCAAGACTTATCCCGCCTGAGACCCTTAAAGAAGGCCGGAAGGCAGCAGAGAGGGCGTTTCTTAGGCTTCCCGCTACCACACCCCAGATTTCGTATTCTAAGATTTTGCAGCACACAGACGAGCCGTTCATACTCTTTGTTGAGCATCTCCAGAAGGCGATCCAGGCGCAGGTGCAGGGAGAAGAGGCCAGGAAGCAGCTCCTGCGTGCAGTAGCAACCACTAATGCAAACGCAGTGTGCAGGGATGCCATCCCAAGCCTGCCCATGGATCCGCCCATCTCCCTGCAATGGATGATTGAGATCTGCTCTCGAAAGGTCACCATGCCCTCCGGAGACCTCGACCACCAGGCTAGACCACTGCCCTGCCACGTTGCTGCTGCTCACATCCTGGAAGCCGTCCCCGTGGGCTCTGATCCTGTTTTTCCTCCAGCTGACTACCGGCCTCGACCAAACATCCCTGGACCGGTTCACAAGAGCACTTCTCCATGCCATCTATGTGGGAATGTGGGCCACTGGATGCCTGATTGTCCCGTGCAGAAGGAGTTCTGGGAGTTTAAAAAGGAGAGCAAAACAAATACAACACAACACTTTGTGACAGAGGTGGACTTCCCAGGCTATTTTCTGTTTGCTGTGGGGAAGGTTGGTTATTGCTTGGCATAAATTCACAGACCAACACAAAGCGTTTGCTTTGTCCTGTCAGGGCATGGTTGCCACCTCGTTGTAGTGACATCAGAAGGTTGCCTTGGTGCACACAAGGCCTGAGTGTCAGAGCAGCCCTAGGCCTTGCTCAGTGCAGGAGAACCATACTGCTTGAGGCATTTGTTGGTGGGCACTTGCACACTGACAGAATCCTTGCTTTTTTTGATGTTGAAGCACAGCCTGCAAACTTGCAGAGCAGTGTTACAATGATTCACCATCTCGCTCCTGCAGTTTTTGCTCCATATGGCGTTTCCTTTTCATCTATTTTGTGACTCACTTTGGTTTTCCATCTATTATGTGACTCACTTTGCACGTATGTAGAGGTTTTCCCTGGGTGTATCCTAACCTGGCTTTTGTATGTCTTCCTGCTCTTTCTCAGTGACTGAGTTTCTGATTCTGAAACAGAAAGAACATTAGGAGGCCACTGGTTTGGCAAAGCTCCTGTCAAGGCGTTCAGCTAAAAAGGGGGTGTCTGTAGCCACAGGGGCAGCATTTGCAAGGGAACCTGCAGGGCTTCTGTTCCTTCCACAGGAGAATCTGTGGCAACAGAGTCTGTAATTTCCTCAGTTTGCTGGGACAAACAAGATAGCTTGAAAATGTAGTCTGGAAGACTTTCTTGCAAGACCTTCCAAAAACTCTGCAGTTGTTCCCAGAATTCAGGGAAAGCTGCTTTCTTTCTACAGTTTCTCCTGAAAGGATTTGATTGTCTAACTCGACCCTTTACTGAGTGCTAAAACAGTAATTCCCTTTGCAAGGAAGTGCAAACTCCAAAGCAGTGAGTGTCTGCTGCAGAACCCTGGAGCTGTGGGAGGAGGGGACAGGGAAGATGGAGCGAGAGTGCCCTGGGATGATTCTAACATCAATGAGCTGTAGCCCACTCTTTCCCTTCTGGAATATTCCCTGTTTCCCACTCCCCCTCCATTGGACCTTGCCACAAGAGCACCCTCTCCCCACACTCCTACAGTTGTACCCCTGATCACCTCACCTTGTCCCCTCCTCTGAGCCCCTTCTCCACTGGTTGATTTGTACTCCAACTATGCCTACCCTCTCCCCTTTATAAACCCCAGTCCCACCCCAGTTTGGGGCTTGAGCTCATCCAGACACCGGCTCCCTTCAACTGCAGTGGCACCTCAGCTTTCCTTCCCTCCTTAAACCTCGGACCATCTGCTAATAAACCCAGTTGGATTTGCACCAGTGCCTCAAGTCCTCCTTCTCCCCGGCGGTGCTTTTGATATACATCCGGGACTTTGCGCATGGTGGAAGAGGTGGAGACGCTCCTATGGGATCAAGAAGGAGTGATCTGCCCACACCCACACAGGACGCTCCCTCGCGAGGGGAACCACCCCAGCATGGAGCTGCTGCTGTGCTATTTCACAACAGAACTGCCACAGCTCAGGCGGATTTTGGGGAGGCTTTTCTGGGCAACTGTTTCCAGCAAGTTAACAAGAATTAGTGCATGCAATTGATTTTTTTTTAAAAAGTACCTGAGGGAGAGGATTTTAGAAGCTGTTTTATGTCTTTGGTAGAACAGCAGCATGGAGTGTTAAAGAAGAATCTGCATTTTCTTTGGCATGTTTGTATTAATTTGCTGGAAAAACAGGCCAAAGTGTAGGCACAATCAACAATACTGTCCTGATCTCTTGTGTGAATGAAATGTGTCTCTTGGAGGGAAGTTGTGAAACAGGAAATCATCTCTGTTCAGGTTTACTTTTTTTGGGGAATCCAGCAGCCCAAGCAGTTTTCTCACAGCATCTTGTTCATCTTCCCTGCCCACTACAGGTCACCTGAAGAGTGTCTTCAGCGGTGCTGATCCTGAGGTGAGAAGGAACATTACATGTTCCTGGTGTTTAAGAATTGTAGAGCCAGCTGTTAGCTTGGCCAATGGCAGTACAGTGTAGACGGCCAGCTAGGGAGGCTGAAAGAAAATCCATTTTCATGCCTTCAACACAAATAACAAAGGCATAAGTGGATATTTCCTAATGTCCATCTCAGAGCCCTGAAGAACTACAAATTCAGTTAGGCAGAGACAATGTTGCTTGTTGACAGCAGCCAGAGGGGAACACTGAACTCCAAGAAACTTACTCTAGAGAGTTGAATTAGCTCATTTATATTTAGTCAGAGGGACTGAGAATTCTATTCCTATAAATGTAACGATCTCTCCTTAGAAGATGCAGTTGTAGAACAAGAAGGACAACTTGAAATGATGGATGCTGTCTTTGAACTCAAACGGGCACTTAGTGCCTGGACAGCTGCGTGGGCCAAAAGGAGCCAGGGGTGCTGCTTGTCTTGAGCAGCTGAAGATGAGGCAGCATGTGGCCCGGTATCCAAGAGGGCCAAGGGCATGGTGGCCTGTGTCAGCAGCAGTGGGGCAGCAGGAGCAGGGCAGTGAGCGTGGCCCTGGGCTGGGCAGCGCTGCGGCCACAGCTGAAGTGCTGTGTGCACTTGTGGGCCCTGGGAAGCAGAAAGTCAAGGAGGGGCTGCAGCGTGTGCACAGAAGGACAGGGGAGCTGGGCAAGGGGGTGCAGCACAAGGCCAGGGAGGAGGTGCTGAGGGAGCTTTAGCCTGGACAATGGGAGGCTCCTGAGAGATCTTCAGCATCTCCTCAGTGCATCTGAATATTTGAGTCACTTTTAGAAGTGACTTTTTCCCCTTTTTTTCTTGTTTTTGTTTTTTGTTTGTTTGCTTGGAGGAAGGGGAGTAATAATTTTCTTTTTCTCCCATCTAAGGTGCTTTTCCTCACCATTTCCTTCCCTTTTACAGCACTGGGACTGGGTCTGCTACAGTTTTAATTTCCAAGGTGTCACTTCTGGAGAATGCAGTGTTTTTGCATGAGAACACATCATTTGGTGCAGGGACCATGGTACAGAAGGAGCTGTTGTGGTTCCAGGCCAGCCAGCATGGCCTTACAGATCACTTTGAGCTTAGCAGTGCCTGTGCCTTTTTGCAGCCCAGGGAATCAGTGTGTGTTTTGTTTGGGAATTAAGCAGGAGATCAATGCCCTTGCATTCCAGCTGCTCCTCAGAGATCACAGGAGCTGGGAGAGGCTGGGCTGCATTTCTGATTCCAGCCACTTTAGCACTATCAGTGTGCTTGATTCCAAGAGAAGAACTTGCCCGAGCACAGATGCACAAAGAGTGCAGTTCCCAGTGCAATGCTCTGGCTCTGATCCCCTTCCATAAGGGCCTACATGCTCCAGATTCCCTAAGAATGTGCTTTATTGAAGCAACAGGAAAGCAGTCTCAAAATTGCTGCTGAACAGGGCACTGGCTATCAAGTTTTGATGTGTGTAGCATCAGAGAGGACATTAAAGAGAGATTTCAGTAATGAGATCTGCCTGTCTGTCTATCTATCTATCTATGCAACACTTACATAATTGAATCTTCCTGGCTCTGGTCCAAGGCAGTTGGAGGTGCAAAGGTCACCTAAAGCATCCCTTTCAGGAGAGGATTAGAGACACGTTCCCTCGACCAATTCTGAGCAGGCAGAGATGTTTCCCCCTCTAGATATGGTGTTTTTTTCCCCAATTCTCCAGCCTCTTCTGCCCCGAAGTCCCCAGTTAACTCTTTAAATTTCTGCCTGTCCTAGAGACGTGCAACAATTCCATATTTAGGAGGTGGTATGGTGACTCTGGTCACACATGCATTACATGACACATGGTTTCCTTCACTGGCATCCCCAGGACTGTGTAAGTGCATTCGTTCATGGGGCCTTAGGAGAGGCTCTTTCCCTCAGCAGCAGCAGCAGCAGCAGCAAGGAGCAGTGGCAGGGTCAGGACGAGGAGGAGGTGGCTGCCCTGGCCCTTTGCTCCCAGGCCGCAGGCCAGGAGGGCTCTGGCTGCAGCAGGGCGCTCTTCGGGCAGCCCCTGGCAGCCTCTGCAGGGAGCATAGCACGCTGCCCCATCCTGCCTGGGTCACTTTTCTTCAGCAATACCCTACTAGCTCCTCTTCAGAAGGAAAAAACTCCAACAATGTAAAAAGAGCTAATTCAAGTCCAGTTCGACCTGTCTTTCTATTGTAGTTCAGGGCATCTATTGTTTTGTCTAGAATTTCATGATTTTTATGAAAACATGCATTCATATCTGCACATTTTTGTGTTTCTAATTATTCCTATACCAAAACACTTTTTAAACTCTTGATTTATTGCAGTTGGTAATTTTGAGGTAGTATATTTTAAAATGTCACAAACCAACACCCTTTGGGTAGTTTTCCTCACTCTTAAAAAAACCCCATACGCCAGTTTAGTCTCTGTCTTTCCAAGTTGGTTCATACCGGTCTATTTTAAATCAGGGCTACAATACTTTTATAGGATTGAGAGACGTCCATGAAACGCACACCAGTGATTCCTCTTGTGAAATGTCATGGCCCTGCCATAAAGCCTCTTTTTACTGGTTTTTTTCCTCTCATTAGCTCAGCTGCAAACACATGTTTAGTTGCAAACCTACAAAAGAGCAAAATCAAAATAATGGGATGGGCCTTTGGGAACTCCTTGCTGATCTTTCTGCTTCTTCAGCTGAGAAAGGCTCTGATCCAGGCAAAGAGATTGCACTTAGAACCATTTGGCTGGAACTCTGCTGATTTCTAGGAACAGGTGGAGGCCTCTGTCTCCCCAGGATGTTTTGGCTGAGCCAAGCTTTGCTGGGTTTTGGCTGCAAATACCATTGCCCTTGCTTTCTTATATCCACAAGTACCATGGCTGGGCAAAAACTGCCCAGTGGGCCATATTCCAAAGGCACTTGGGTCTGGAGTTTGTGAATGAAGGAGAGCCTTATCCACTTCTGTTGGAGAATGAAGGGAGAACGGCCATCCTCTAATGCATCGAACTCAACTTTATTGATCAATCAATCACCTGAAATAACATGGGTAACAAACTTCATGCATATTCTGTAATCCAATTTCATGATAGGCTAACAGAGAAAACTCTAACCACTCCTCTTGTTTTAGAATACCTACAATTGTTTATTAAAAACAGAACCAGTGTTCCCAAAACTTCTTCATCTGTTCTCAGGGTGCCAGCTTTTTCCAGAGACGGTGTTCTGCTTGTTATGGGAAGACAGTCTGAGAACTTTATTGTTTATAAAAAGAGTCTAATTGTTTATAGAAATCAGAAGGCTGAGAACTGCGTTAGGACTGCTTTACTTTTTCCTCTTACTTTTCTCTCAATTGTATGTCTCATGGCCTTTTTCTTTAAGCCATTCTTGAACTAAACTCTCCAACACAAAAGTTATTTGATTTACTTACAAGGCTCGTGGATCTGGTCTCCCACTGCAAGCATCCATTCTATGTTATGCATGTGAGGTCCCACACTGACCTGCCTGGGTTCATCACCAAGGGCAACCGTCGTGCCGATTCCCTGGCCGCGGCTGCTGTCACGGTAGGCCCACTCCCAGACGTGTTCGGCCAGGCTAAGATCAGCCACCAGCTCTTCCATCAGAACGCGCCTGGCCTGGTCCGGCAATTCCACCTGACCCAAGACCAGGCCAAGGCGATCGTGGTCACAAGTCCCCAATGCCAAAAAGATCAAATGCCCGTCATTGCCTCGGGGGCTAATTCCCGGGGCTTAGCGAGCTGTGAGGTGTGGCAGATGGACATAACACACATCCCGTCTTTTGGTAGATTGTGTTGCATCCATGTCTCAGTGGATACCTTCTCCGGGGCTATCTATGCCTCTGCCCACACAGGTGAGAAGGCCGTGGATGTCCAGAAGCATCTGCTTTTGGCATTTGCTGTCTTGGGCATCCCTAGGGCCATTAAAACTGAAAACAGCCCAGCGTATACCTCTAAGGAACTGCGGAGCTTCCTACAGCAATGAGGAATAGAACATAAGACCGGCATCCCCTATTCCCCGACAGGCCAGGCCATGGTGGAAAGGGCCCACCAGAGCCTTAAAAAGGTAGTAGCAAGACAACAAGCGGCTGTGAAGGTGGAGACCCCCCACATCTGGTTATCAAGAGCGTTGTACACCTTGAACTTTCTGAATTGCTCTTTTGATAACCCAAATCCTCCAGTAGTCCAGCACTTCGGCAGTCACCAGCAGCTGCAGCCTAAAGCCAGACCCCTGGTCCTTATCAAGGATCCAGAGACCTGGCGGAGGGAGGGGCCTTTTGACCTGGTGACCTGGGGGAGGGGATACGCTTGCATGTCCACTCCTTCAGGGCTCAGGTGGATACCATCTAAGTGGGTCAGGCCCTTCCTCCCGATGCAGGGGACACAGAAGAAGGCGGTGCCAGAGGTGCAGATGGCGTGTTGGCAGCAGCGGAGGAAACCTTCCCTCAGAAGATCATCACTCTCCTCTGGACTTCCCCCCATCCCAGAAGAGCCCTCTCCTCCCTCTTCCCCTCCACCCTTCGATTTTCCATTGATCTATGAACCCAGACCCTCTTCTCCTCTTTCCTCCCCACCTTCTTCAGATTTAAGTTTGGTGTTTGAGGCAGAACCATCAGTTTGACTCCTTTATACTTTCACTATTCTCTTTCTTTTTTCAGTACATCTCCCCGATGGCCCCCGCTACAACACCTATGGCTCCCAACCCGGGCATCCTGCTGATGATGCTAATGGCCTGTGTACTCCAGCTGCCATCATCGGAGTCGTGGGTCATCCCCCAGCCGAAGGTCAATGTCTGGCGTGTCTTGGCTCAGTCACTGAGACAGGATCACATATGCCTCGACACCGGCTCAGCAGAGGACCCAATGTCGTCTTGTCTTGTGGGGATCCCTTTCTCTCCAGGCAAGTTCCTTTCCACCTTCCAGTCAGCCCTTTCCCCTATTTTGGCCTGGAGCCTCACTATCCTCCCCAGTTTTGATTCTAGCAACGCCTGGAGAGACGGAGTGTTTAGGCTGGATCCTTTAGCCTCTGAGCCCACAGAATTGCATCTTCTCGGTTCCACCAATGCTTCTATTTGTTTTCAATTTTATTACACTCTTGCTCCAATAGAGAAGGGCATGGAGGTGGTCCAGCAACCTAAGAAAGAATACCAGGCTAACCAGTGGTGCAAAGCCGTGTTGAAGATCAGTGGCCCCACCACCACTGGACGGACCCCTAATGCCCTTCCCAGGGGAGCGTTCTTGATTTGTGGTGACCGAGTGTGGGCGGGCATCCCCTCTGGTCTGATCGGAGGGTCGTGCACTTTTGGCAGATGCTGTTTACCCCCAACATCACCCAAATTGTTAATTGGAAAAAGGTAAATGTCACATCGGAATTGGCCAGGTCTAAAAGGGATCTTAAAGATCTCACTGAAGAATGTGACGACGAAATTACTCATTGGTCCCGCTCTAAATCCGTCGCTTTTACCATTCTATTGCCTTGGGTATCAGTGGTGAAGTCTCTAGGTGAATTGGGCTGCCTAGAGTGTTGGGTGGCAAAGCAAGCCAATTTTACATCAGCTGCCCTATGCGACCTCCTCACAGACGAGGAAATAACAAGAAAGGCGACACTCCAGAACAGGGCAGCAATTGATTTTCTATTGCTGCTACACCACCACCACTGCTGCATGAACCTGTCCTCACGAGCCGAGGACGCCAGACACTCAGTCAAGCGCTTGCAAGACCTTATCCACCAAGTGAAGCAAGAGACATCTGACTGGCTGGGGGAAATTTTTAAGGGTTGGGGCCTTAGCAGGTGGGCCAGCTCTGTTGTGGAGTCTGTGTGTAAAGTTGCTTTTGGTTTAGTTATACTCTTGATTTTTGTTGTATTGATCCGCGGACTGGTCAAAAAGCTAGTGGCAAAGTTAACATCGCCAAGTGTGAACCATGTCACTGCTCACAACGACAAGCCAGTCAATCTGGAGGACCTCTCTTCGGAGGCCGGAGAAGCTGCGGATGGAGAGGGGCCCACCGCGCCGCCCTTGGACAATCTGTGGGTGGACGGACTCCAGCTCAAAGAGGGCAAAACTTGGCCGGACCAGCTGCGGGTCTCTTCATTTTAAGTTTTACCTGGACTTTTCCATTCTTTTCTGTTTAATTGGTAAAAAATGGGGAGATGTTGTAGTGTGTTTTGTTAGTTTATTTAATTGTTCCCCCATTTTCTGTATTGTTCCCCCCCATTTGATAATGGTTCTGCCCTCCCTCTTTTTCCTGCCATAGACTTGTCTATTATGTTGTTCCCATGGCAACTCCCGCCACTGGGGTTGTCAGTCCTTTTAGTTATATAATTCCTCCTCCCCCTAATATCCTTGTATGTACACTTGTTTCTCCTCCCTGGGCCCAGTCAATCACCCCCACTCCTCCTATTTTACCAGAATCTTCTTCCCTAGGGGGGTTATGATTGGCTGTGGTCCCGGGGCCCCTCCCTTACGTTGTATTGATTGGGTTTTCCCTAATGCCTGTTATGTTAGGTTCACTCCCACGTTCTCCCTTATTGGTTCTGTGTAAACCCCTCCCTGAAACACCCTCTCCCTTTATAGCCTTGTTCCACCCTCCATTCCTGGTGTCTCCCTGGTTGTCGTCTTGGGCATCACAATAAACCCGACTTGACCCCATCGAGAGTCCAGCTCCTTATTTCCCGTCGTGGTGGCAGCGAGACCAGTCCACAGCGAGCACAGCCCGAGGCCTCCTGATGCCAAGGGGTGCTCGCCTTGGATTGCAGCTGGGTGTCGGCCTACCCTCTGCTAGCCGGACACTGACCTCCAAGGCCAGACACACCTCACCGCAGGTAGGTAGCAAGAGCAGAGGGAGAATTAAGGGTGAAAATTAGGCAACAAATATTAATTGGTCTTACTCTGAAAAGGCAGCGTCTTTGGTGGAGAATGTATCTTTTTTTTTTGCAGCTTGTTTTATTTCTAATGGGGAACAAATTTACCTGTTTGTCTCTCAGGATTCAAGGATTCCTTTTGCAAAGGTCTGACTGGTTTCCATTCTGCTTAAAGTCAGCCAGTGCTGGGATTGACAACAGCTCTAATCCCTGGATCCTTCACTGCTGCTCTGGTGAAGCACCTGAGCACAGGCTTAACCTGAAGAGCCAAGGAAGTGTTGCCATCAGTCTAGGTGAAATCAGAGCAGATGCTGGGAAACACCAGTGTTTTCTGGGCTGCAGCCTGTGCTCTCAAAGGCACTATAGGATTTTCTGTAGTTGATGTGGCTTATCTTTCCAAATTTAAAATTTGTATCACAGAGTGCCCCTTACTTGTCTTTGCTTTTAATGATTTAAGTGATGCAAATATCTTATCACTTGCATAAATAACTTCAAATCTCACCTGAGTGGAATGATAAAAAAACTAAATTGTATTCCAACTGCTATGGAATATTAAATGTGCTTATATTAATAATGAACAACACATGAAATTTTGCTTGTCACATGAAACACATTTTTTTCCTCTGAAGAACGAGTAGAACTTGTTAAGACTGCAGTGTGATGCATGTTTCCTCTGTGATAGCTGTGATGTTTTACATGGTTGTGCCTAGAGGTTGGTGATGCTGACCCACAGATCTCTGAGAGAAGGGAGGATTTCCAGTGTGTCTATTACTCATACTCATAACCCATACCTGTGAGTACAGGAAAGGAAAATTAAATAAGCCCTGATAAACTTGCCTTTTTGTTTTTTTAAGACTTTTTTTTTCAAGAAATGATGAGGATCAAACAGCAGCATGTAGAAAAAGTTACTCATTGAACACATACTCTGTTTTCAACTTGAGAACCTGAGGAAAGCTGCTGTATAAGGAGCACTAAACCTAGGCCAGTGAGATCAAGAGTTGTGCTGTAGGGTGAGCAGTGGGATATTGCAAACAGCTGCTTTATTCTGTCTCTGTCTTCCACAGTGCTTATGGGAATTGCTCCTCTTCTATGTTTGCTATTTTTGGCTTTTTGGGGTAAGGAGTTGTTAAGGATACATTCTGAGATCTGAAATATCTTTGATAAGCATTCATTTCCTTTTTTTTTTTTTCCCCTTGGGTCGAAATGGGAAAGGCTCCATTTTTGTGTGGACTTCAGGGAATGGAGGTCGCCAGGGTGACAGCTGCGACTGTGATGATTACACTGACAGCATCTACATCATCTCCATTAGCAGTGCTTCTCAGCAAGGGCTTTCTCCCTGGTATGCAGAGAAGTGCTCCTCAACTCTGGCCACAGCATACAGCAGCGGGGATTACACTGACCAAAGAATTGTAAGTTGCTTTTACCAGTTTCAGAACAAACAGAAAAGTATGATATATGCAAATAATAAACAAACATCCTAAATGCTTGGCTTCCAGTGCCTGCTTTATGTTATGTGGTTAGTGCCTTTTTGAAAATTTAAGGGATTTGCGATCCAAAAGGTGATTGTATTCCTCTATTCTTCTACCTTAAAGCAATGGTTAAATAAAATCATTGTGTTGATGCAGTCAAATCAAGTGCTGAATTTGTCTGCGGTTTGTGTGCACTGTTTGTGTATGAATGTGGTCTCTGTATGCTTTGATATGGCACTATTCTTCACAAAGGGAAAATGAAGAGAGATTTAGAGCAAAAATAAAATCTGTGACATCAGGGCCGCTGCTCTACCTTGTCATTACATTTTTTCATGCAAGGGACAGCAACCACAGTGGCTCCAAACCTTCCAAACTCGGCAAGCAGGCATGCCAGTCTGTGTGCCTTCCTTAATTGTGCTGAAGAAAATTGGTGTGGCACAATAGTGCTGAAATACCTGTAATTTCTGTCCAGCCCTGGTTCATGTTAATTTTACAATGCACTGCACTGATGGGGATTAAAACAGCGTCCTTCCAAGTTAGCTGGAGATCAGTCCTTACTATGTGGCTTGTCTTTATAGTCGAGATTTAGATAAATGGGCTGATGAGTTTGGTGTTTATTCATTACAAATTATAGTTCTTCTGCTGAAGAGGGAGCAGAACACCAATGCTAATCCTATGAGTAATTTCCTAGTAAGCAGTAATTTTGAATGTTCTAGGCCCAACAAAATGATCTGTTTTCATGAATCACCAGTAAGCCTGAAACACTTATTGTGAAATCTTTAGACTAAAATAAGATATTCAGAGTGGGAGTATTTTGTTCCAACAAAAAACGTTTTGATACTAAAATTATAGTTGAAGTAAAAAGAGTGGATTGAAATACGAACAGATTTAAGCACTGATCACTTTTTCTTGCTGGTGAGGAGTGTATTAATACGCACCAAGTAAGGGACACATAGTTACGCTTGCGAGTATGGATACTACAGTATTTAGAACTGTTTATTTATGCTTTTTTTCTTTTTCTTTCTCCTTCCTCCTTTTTTTTTTTTTTGTAATTTTTATTGTTTTCTGTCAGACAAGTGTTGATCTTCACAATGAATGTACAGAAACTCAGACAGGGACCTCTGCATCTGCACCTCTGGCAGCAGGAATTTTTGCTCTGGCGCTAGAAGCAAAGTAAGATGTCACACCATCACCTTTGAAACTTCTTTCTCTCAGCCACCCCACTGACTTTCCCAATATGCCTGCTTTAAGAGGCACTACCTCATACTGCAACTCCACTTTTTGTCAGTCAGGCAAAAGTCAGTCCACTTTTTGTTTGCTCAGGCTGATGACTAAAAAATGAGCAGCTACTTGCCCCAGCAGCTTCCTAGAAAAGCAGAACCAACGCAAATAAATCATGATGACTGAGGAATATTTTGTGTGTTTGTGTGTTGGCAACAGCATTTACTGATTTCTGGTCAGATGCATCTAAAAGTGAGTGTGCACATGGATTCAGGAGAATGTGATTTGAAGACAATGGGCTACAGGAGTTTAAACTAAGCCTCAGCAAATGTGCAGAAGAATTTCTGCCAGTGATAAGGCATAAAAGAGAAGGTGACCAAGCTTGTCTGTCAGAGCAGGAAGGGAGCAGGCAGGTTTGGATGCTGTAGGGCAGGTAGTCAGAATTTAGGCCTTGGGGAAGATAAGAAAGGATGGGACAATGACTTTTTTTCATAGAAAACACTTTAGACAGTAGTGCACAGGTTTAATGCTTGTATCATGTAGATTCAGCTCCATTTTCTACTGCACACCCTTTTGGTGACATGAGCCTATATTAAATATTAGATGTTAAAAATCAGATTTTTAAAGAGTAGAGTGAGTCACAGATGGAATCAAATACCCAGTTTTCAAAGTCCTGGCATTAAAAAGTGAGGTAGAAAATTCTAGTGTTACTAGCTAACTTTGAATGCCCGAATTGTTTTGGAGGATTGGACTCTTGCTAGATACCCATTCTTCATGACACAGAAATCTTGTGCACCCAGAGAGGTATTGTGAGGATAAGTGCAAAATGCTGTGTGTTATAAAGCAGTGGGATGCCATATGCATTCAAAGCACATTCTGTTTCAGTCTAATAATTGATAGAAAAATGATAGATAGCCCTGAAACAACTAACCAAGAGCATTTTCCAAACAGCCCAGATCTAATGTGGAGGGATATGCAGCACTTGGTAGTGTGGACCTCAGAATATGACCCACTGGCTGGAAATCCAGGATGGAAAAAGAATGGAGCAGGACTGATGGTCAACAGCCGATTCGGGTTTGGGCTACTCAAGGCCAATGCCTTGGTGCATTTAGCTGATCCCAAGAGATGGAAAAGTGTACCAGAAAAGAGAGAGTGCATTGTCAAAGACAAGAGCTTTGAACCCAGGTAAGGATTTGCACTTACCTATTGTAATAAAGCCTGAAGGATCATATTCTTCACAGATTGCTCTGAACAGGAATAAGGGACTTCTTTTGATTCATTTAGTTTTGCCAGACTGTATTCCCCAGAGACAGGCAAGCAACATTGCTCCTTGGTTTGTTTTTTTAGTGTAAGACTGATGGAAATTACTAGCATGAAGCCTTAACAAAGACTAAGATTATTATGTCTGCTTGTGCAGACAGCGTATAAAAGAATGATACTGTGAGGCTGAGCCCAATCAGCAAGGCTGTGAATTTTAGACAACCATCAGAAGAGAGATGAAAAGATACTGATGTCTCACAAAGATTTTTTAAAAATAAAAGTGTCTGTAATGGGTCTTAGCAATTCTTCTCCTGTGACAGGCTTGTATATGTTGTAATCAAGGTGATATATTTAACTTTAGTAATGTCTGCAGCATTTCTCTTATGAATCTCAAATGTGTCAAAGGCTCACTGAAAAGTCTTATGAGCCACATGCCAACATCACAGTGAACCTGAACAGATACATTAATTATCATTAGTCCTTGGGCTGGTTAATCAATAAGGATATCTAGACTCTTTTTGTCTCTGCATGTTGGCATACGGATTTTATCCAGAAAAAAATATCTGTTTCAAAGGCTGAAATTATACCACGTGACCGCAACAAAGGTCTGTCTGCAGAAACATATTACAGTGTTTTGGACAGTCACTGCTTGGTAATCTTATTATTTATGCTATTTCACTATCTAATTGTTTTTATGGACTCTGTCTCTTTCACAGAATGTTGACCCACTACTGATGTATGCCACACTTGCTCTTTATGTATTTTTACTGCAGTCCTGTATGTTACATTACAAAAACAAAGATCCCATGATACTGAGCTTAGAATTATTTATGTGGCGATTTAGATACCCATTGTGTTTGGAAGTAACAGGAACTGTGCAGAGAAAGCTATGCAGAGTCTCTCTCTGTGCAGAGCATGAACGTTACCTTTTTTTTTTTTTTTGAAAGCAGACATTACCTTTTTTTTTTAATTGAGCTGGCATTAACTCTTCTTTCCTCATCATTCTGAAATGACTGCCAAACCTGCCATTCATGACCCAGAATCAAGAGTCCCTGTGGGTAATCAAAAAACTACTTTAATTTTGACAGATTATTAAGAGCAAATGAAGAAGTCATTATTGAAATTCCCACAAAAGCCTGCGAGGGCCAAGAGAACTCCATTGCATCTCTGGAGCACATGCAGCTCGAGGCAACAACTGAGTATTCCTGTAGAGGTGATCTGCATGTTACTCTGGTTTCTCCATCAGGTACAGGAGGAAAAGATGCGTTTTATCTGTGTTGCTGTAGTGTGTAACGTTTACTTCATGGAAAAAAATGTGGTTTTCAGTGGTTAAAGAGAGCTAAATATATCATTGGGCAAATCCAGTGAGGATAAAGCAGCCAGGGAGTGATAGAGACCCTTCTTCAACCTCCACCTGTGCTGGGTTCTTTTTGCGGAAAGAGATTTGAAAATCATACTTGAGAAATGAGGCATCTTGACCTATGAAACCTCAGGGCTCCTGGCAGACCACAGATTATAGATCAATAATTCTTATCAGACTTTCTGTGATTTAGCAGACTAATGGAAAACTGAGGATATCTGATTCCTTAGGTTTTATTTCATGCATCTCCCCATTGGTGTATTTAAAAAAACCAAAGTGTTTCTGTTAGGTACCTTAGTACAACTGTACTAAATGAGCTAGAATATGGCAAGCTGACGTGACAATGTCCTGAAACAGCATACTAAGACTAAACAAAAGGAAAAAAAAAGATATTATAAACAAATAAGAGTAAAGTCTGTTAGATCAACTGGTATTAAAAAAAAAAAAAAAAGACAAGCTTTCATGTATGAATTTAAATATCAGGCTGATCTAATTTTTCTGTTTCTAGGTAGCAATCATCAAGTACTGCTGCCTCCACTGCACTATCATTTTGCTTTCATGGTTAAATTGTTTTTCCCTTGTTTCTTGCTGCTTTTCTACTTTCCTGCAAAGCATTAGTAGCAAATGTATGTCATTCTTTTTCTATATTTATGGTGTTGCCTTTAAATATATTTATAAATTGTGACAAGGCTCCTTGGGGCTTCACTGCTCCTTATTATGTAAATATTGCTCCCTTGCTTTTTTTCTTATACATAAACAAGCCAAACAAATTTTCTCCTGTGCAGTAGAACCTCTTTTGCTGCAGAAATGCTTTATGAGCTGCAGCATTTTTGCAATAATAACAATGCAAATGCATTTTTTCACCCTGTTGGAGGACCAGGCTGTAACAATATACATCCAGTTACGAAAATAAAAAATCCCTGAACCAGTGAAGAAATCATGACAAGTCTGTGGTGGTTTCATAATACTGTATGAGTTTTACCTTCAAAACTTCCATTTCAGAAGTTTCTTGAACAGCTCATCGGTGGGAAAGACTGGTTGTGCTTGACATCTTCTCCTTATGCTTCTTTTATGTGCATTCACTACCTTTTCGTGCCAAAGATAGAACACTGAACAAGATGTACCTTCTTGGTGCGACCTAACAGCTTGTGCACTCCTAAGCACTGCTGTACAAATAATGACAGGAGCCACTGCTAAAGGAGGCACTGCTGAGCAGTGTATTTTCCAGGTCACCTCTGCTCAAGGCAGTGTGCAAAGCTGACAAATATGAAAAGTAGGAGCAGGCAGCACATGGACAATCAGAGTGTTGATCTTGCACCCACACAGGGACCAGCACTGTCTTACTGGCTGAGAGAGAGAGGGACAAATCTCCCAATGGATTCAAGAACTGGGACTTCATGTCTGTCCACACGTGGGGGGAAAATCCAGCAGGCACCTGGATTTTAAGAATTACTGGTATGGTGAGTATGCCTGTATGCTAACTAGCTGTGTTTGGGAGCTAAAACAGATTAAATGATCACTCATCACTACAAAGCAAGTTGAGTAATGAGCCTGCACATTAAGCAAGCTAAATGAGAGGTTATTGAAGATATCCAGCTGGGTTAAGGATTAAAGAAAAAAGGCAGGGTCAGATTTTCTTGTTCTTTACATACATGCAAAGCCCCATTCTCATTTCACTGGCCCATACCTCTAAAAAAATTTCAAGCTTGTTTTTTTCAGACACATATCACCAAAATTATTCACTTGATAAAGTTTTCTTTGATTCTTGGATTGAAATATTAAATAAAATTAACACATGGTTAACTGGAAATTCTTTTCTGCAGAGAAGAGCACAGCATGGATCTAGTCTTCTTTTGGTCCATGTTTATAGCTTTCATTATCTGGGAACCTTTTGAATTAATGATTTTTTGGGGGATCTCAGTGATCTATTCTGATGTATACATTCCCCTAATTTCTTTCTGAGAGTATCTAGTGCTGAACAACGCTTAAGGATTAAATCTAAGTAGTCTACAGGTATGAAATAAATCAGTTCACTAAAGCTACCTGGGGAATATGGATTACAACAGCAAGACACCAGAATTAAGCTGCTTGGTAGGCAACTGAAAAAGAATTCCCTTCAAAGAGAGAGTGATCAAGCTCACTCACCTCATTGAAGTTGTCTGTTAATAAGCTTGTCCTTAGGGCTCAGATCTTGCCAAAAACTGAAAGCTTCCTGTTGGACACCGAGCCTTCAGCCCCTATTGGCCTCAAATTGTAAACAGGAGGGTGTTGCCAAGAGCTGAGCAGATGGACAAGGCACCAGGAGTAAATATTACTATCAGCAGTGTAGTGTTAATGCTGCAGGCTCATAGATAGCCCCATGGTTACAGATATCGTGCTCTTTGAATGCATTTTTGTGGAACAAAGTTGAGAAGAGCATTTTGTTTGTAAATTAGCCCTCATTTCAAACTTCCTGAAACTTACAATAAAGCAAGATTTTTGTCCTCAAGGCATAATACACTCAATCCTCACCTTGTAGGTTTTTTCTCTAGTTTTTTCTCTACTTGTCTCTTCCACTTTCTACTTCTATTTCTACTTCCACTTCTATTTCTACTGCCACCAAAATTTATAAATAAACATTTGCTGCTTGCTTCCACA
Source organism: Melozone crissalis (assembly GCF_028551555.1). Lineage (NCBI taxonomy): Eukaryota > Metazoa > Chordata > Aves > Passeriformes > Passerellidae > Melozone > Melozone crissalis. The sequence goes on along the minus strand of NW_026535783.1, from coordinate 10,310,121 downwards.
CACTGTATTTCAGATTGCTCTTGTACACCACATAATAAAAAAGAATAGTATTTCACATTATCATTTCCAATGTTAAGTTTTATATGGAAATTACCAAGGAACAGCCTAGTGAACAAGTTCTAATAATGCAAAATACTGCTTCAGTAGCTTCTAGTATTCTGTGTCATGACAAAATTCCATTGATGCTTACATGATGAATTAATAATTATGTTACATCAAAATGTGAATATTTTATGTGGTTAGGCTATTTTATTAAATCCCACATTCTAATATACTCTGTCTCTACTACATCTGGGGTTTTTGTGCTTACCTCCATAGGTAGGTATTGAAAGCCTGATAATTTGCTTTGGTCGCTTCTGTGTACTTTGCATTCAAGTGTCTATTTTGCTCTTTTATGTCCTGAGAGCCCATTCTGATGCCACGCTTGTTTTTCAGTCCAGGCGAATACAAAATGAGGGGAAGATTGTAAACTGGAAATTGATTTTGCATGGCACTGCTACCCAGCCCGAGCACATGAAGCAGCCACGTGTGTATACATCCTACAATGCTGTGCAGAATGACAGGAGTGGAGAAGATAATGGATCTTGTGGAGGTAGAGTTGGATTGCATTTATTCCATATATGTTTTTCAGTTTATAAGAAAATGCTGGTTTGTTGGTGAGGTATTTGGGGGTTTTTTTGCCTAGTAAGAAGACACATGTTTATTTTGTATTCATTTCATCTAACTCTTTATTGGTTTTGAGTGCATATCATAATTTTGCCCATGTCAACAACTAATATTTTTATGTGTCTCTCCTTCAAATTGCAAAATGTAAGGGATTTGGGGTCATAACAGGAAATTACTCCCAAAGCAAGGAACTCTGTGGCTAATGCAGCTGAGTGGTGGAAGGAGGGAGGAAGACACCTCTGACAGACACACTAAATTTATGCAATTCTACTGAAAACGAGTGTCCCATTCTAAAGGAACTTTTCCTGCTGGAGAGCTTCCAGTGAGTTTGCAAGGAATTTCAGGAACAAAAGGCTTGAGAAAAATCAGGGACTCTCTGATTCAAAGGTTTGGCCCAGTGATCTGTTGCTGCCAGATCCTTTAGGATCCCCTGTTTACCCTAGAGATAGCAGTGCTCTAAAAATACATCAAGGCAGGGTGACCCTGGATTGCAGGATGCACAAGATGGTAGCAATGCACATTTTCATAGTGCTTGATTACGTCAACAGCATCAGAAAATAATCCCATCACATCAAATTGTCTCCCCATTAAGTAATTAGGACATTCATGAAGCACAGATAGTTTAACCTTCCTCAGACAGGTTATGAAAGGTGAGTGTGATAATAGTCTCTAAATCCATTACATAAATGTCTCCAGGTCTGGCAGCTATGGGCAAAAAAAAAAATTGGAAGAAAGTAAAAGTGGATTCAGCATTTGCTGTAGTAGAAAATGGGTGGACATGGTAAAAATTACATGAAGATAAAATGAGTGTTCAGTTAGAAATGCCGTTCTGGTTTGAATGAGGAAGCTCCGCAGGCATGTACTAGTGTTGAAATAAGATCATGCCTCTCACCAGCTGCTCTGTGAACCTGTACTTGGGATTGGCCTTCCAAGGTCTCCTAGGTTTGTGTTATGCTCACCCATTTGCCATACTTCACTGCCTTTTTCTCAGGTGAGATCATCTACAGAGAAGGCTTCAGGGAAACACTGGTTCCATCCTTTTCCTAAGAGTACAAGGCACAATCAGAACTGCAATCACCACTGCATTGTATGTTTCCTTCATTTAGAGTGCTGTGTCTCATGACACAAGAATTATTTCCTAAGACTGGGACAAATCCAAATGCTATAATATGTATAAAATGACATGTTGTATTTTGCCAATATGGAATCTGAATTTATAAATGCCTGTATTGCGGAAGGATTTGATATTTTTTACAGTGTAGTACTTTCAAAAGTTTGTTTTGGTTGATAATGGTCTGCTTGTTTTCTAGATGCCCAAGAGGCTCCTGAATGAAAAAATGACATTTTCCCACACATAGGTGGAGATCACCATCCAGAGCAAGCCTTAATCCAGTCAGTCTTTCATTGACACCTGACCTTTCTTTCATGCTAATCTGTATTCTAGGACCATACGACACTGGAGAGCCTGAGTGAAAAACCCAAGGCCACAGAAGACACCAGCAGTGACAAAGCAGAAGATAAAACCCCTTCAGAAGCCATGCTGCATTTACTGCAAAGTGCTTTTAGCAGGCAGATGGATCAGAAGCAGCTGCCAAAGAAGACTGCAAGTGAGAAGTTAAACATTCCACACGAACACTTCTATCAAGCCCTCAGAAAATTGAACAAGCCCTCCCAGTTAAGAGGCTCAGAAGAAAGTCTGTACAGTGACTACGTTGATCTTTTTTACAATGCCAAATCTTACAAGCATAGAGATGATAGACTGCTGCAAGTGTTGGTTGATATCATAAATGAGGGAAATTAACTGTAGGGCATGACACTGAGTTGGAAATATTAATTCTCCCCACCTGTAGTTTTTTTTCCAAAGTCTGTGTACGCTCTAGTTGTGTGATTGCTGCTTTGATTGCTTGATATTTAATACAAATATCAAGGAAGAGAAAAATGGGTGTAAGGGGATAAGACAGGAAAATTACACTTTTTAGTATTATCTTTTTTAAAAACCTTTCTTCAGAGTAGATTTGCCCCCTCAGGCATGAAATGCAGTAGTACTCCCCTGAAAACCCTAATTCTCTATTGTAAACAATTTTCACATTGCTTATTCTTCCACCCTCTTCACTTAAGCATGCAGTAGGATTCAAAACCTGAATTACCAAGCAGTTTTGAACCAAACTGCCAAAGCTATGGGGATATATTCTCATCCATGGTTTTGTCATGAATATTGCAGTCTTTGTTATATTTGTCATTTATTCCGATTTAATACTTCAGTACTGCTTCCGTCATAGGTGTTTTGTTCCTCCTCCAAACAAACGCTCCCTTACCCTTCTGTTCTCCTGTAGAGGAACATCTGGGAGGCTGGGGTTGGACTGGGGCATTGGTGAATGCTGATGAAGTTATTCACAATTTAGATACAAACAGAAACACCCAAATTAAAAAAGAGCCCCCGTGGAGGCATCCCAGACCATGGGATGGCATTCTCTCCAGCAGGCTTGGAACTTACCCAAGTGAAGTGCCTGAATTATGAGCCTGGTCTTTCTAGGCCCCATGTGTTCAATGAGGGCAGAGTCTCACTTCAGAGCACTTGGCTTTCTTTTCACGAGTTATGCATCCCCTGATGGAGTACTAACCTGTTTGTGCCAATTATTTGAGCTTTGGGCTCCAACCTCCGACCTGTGGAGCCTCAGTCAGGTCTCCAAAGCAGTACAAAGCTGCCTTCTGAGATGCCTACATCTGCAAGCAGCCAGAGACTGTTGCAGAAAAGTCCACCCAAAGACTCTAAAATTCCCAAAATATCTAGGTAGACGAGGCAAAATTGTCTGAGATTTAAAAAAAAAAAAAAAACAAACAGTACCCTGAGAAGGGTGAGCATGGAATGTGGAGTGGTAAGAAGAGTTTGTGAGGCAGAGGTGGCTGTCAGAAAACAACTAGGGTAAGCAACCCCCTAACATTAGCAGTTTTCCATACATACCTCTTTAATGAGAGTCAAAATTATATATTACTTTGCTGCTAATAAATGAAAAAAAAAAAAATAAAAAGCCATGTTGGAGGCTCAGAAAAGCTAGGGGATCTAGAACAAGGAAATGAAGATTCCTAGGGGATAGTTATCTCATTGAAGTACTAAAGAAAACCCAAAAAAGTGCTGAGTGCTTTTTACTTTTCTTCCTCTTACCTACTATTGAAATGTGTTTTGTGGACTCTCTAGAAATATTTGATTGGATTCTTTCTCACTGTCTATTCCTTAAAATTATGCAAGTGTCTCTAAGACAGGAATTTTACATTTTGCTCATAATCCATCAGTTCAAATAAAAGTTTTTCAAACTTCACACTAAATCCTGTAATTTAAAGGTAAACCTATTTACTGTAACTAATTAAGAATTCTGTGGAAAAAAGGACTTCTCTAAAGAGAGCTTTGAAAATTTTCTTACCAAATAAAAAACATTCTTTGTGGTGGCTTCATGCCTGTCTTGGGCTTAGCCTGCCTTTTTGCCAGTTTTCAGGATTCTTTGATATTCTTCTAGTCAGCATTTGAAGGATAATATCTCTGCTACTGAATGCTGCTGGTGCTGAATCACTCCCTCTCTACTAAGAAATTTGCTTAGGAAGAGAAGTCATTAAAAAAAAAAAAAATTCCTGCAAGTGGTCCAGATCAGAAAGCTTTTCCCTTTGCTGTCCTTTCCATGCAAAAGCTTTCTGGCATCGCATAACTAATGAACAAGCAAACCATGAAAATTTCTAATTGCTGCTATTACAGAATGAGAGCACTTCTTTTCACTAATGTTTAATTTTCAGAATAGGCTCATATGGCAAGGTAAGGGCCACCTTTAGTCCTGTGCAATGAAGCTTAGAGGCTGGTTCCCTCAGATAACAACAAATTTAGCCAGTCGTCATTCAGGTATATTACAGGGAGGAAAGTACTAACAACAAAAGCTCCATCAGGCCTTGAAAGAAATGTTCAGGTTAAAAGGGTGGGAAACTAAAGACCCTCCTTTGTTTTAAGATCAGTTCCTATGCTGTAGCCAAAGTTTCAATAGATGACAAGTTTAAAATCTCTCTTTTGAATGTTTCCAACCCAGATCAGCTTGTACAGGAGTAAATTATTTTTATTGTTAGTCTTTCCTTGGTGCCTGTGTGGGTTTTGTGAAAAATGTAAAAGTAAAAAAAAAAGTTTTCTCTCAGAATTTTAAATTATCTTTTCGTTACAGGTATTTATAATATAGCAAAGATTTTATTGAACAGACAGAATTTTAAAAGGCATAATAAATTATATTGAAAAAACAGATTTTTTCTTGAGAAAGAGACAATTTCATCCAATAAACGTATTTTTTAAAAGGCATGTTACAACAGCAACTGCAACATGTATGTGATGTGATGTTAAAATTTGTCTACTAGTAGCATAATACAATGTGTTAGCAGAGCTCAGTGTGTGGTCTTAACATTTGTAAAGAAAACAGCAAGATAAAGTCAAGCTATTGACTTGAATGGGAAATTGAGTTTAGAATGAAAAATAATGGTTTGGGGAAATAATCAGGATTGGGTGGAAAGAAATGTGGAATGTACTGAGAATGAGGGCTTCCAAGGGACCTCTTCAGCAGGAACACTCACTTGTTTCCTTCTCACAACAGCAGCCAAGTAAGGTTTGCTGTGGATATCGCTGACAGCAGCACTGTCTCTAATTCCGACAATTAAAATAATTCTGCCTATTTAATACACAGATGTGTGTGTCAGAAGCACTAAAATGAAATAATGCAGCAAAAAGAGTCAGGGGGTCAGGTTAAACACATGGGTCTTCTCTTCCTTGCATGAAAACTGTTGAAATTGTTGTTCCCTCCACTCACATTTCAGCTTGGCAGAGAAAAGAGCCCTTAAACCCTTGTACACTGAACAGTGTAACCAACTACCTCTCATTTACAAAATCTTCTTTGTCAACTGCCCTAAGGATAATTAAAACACTCTTAATGTGATTTCAACAGACATATTCCCTTGTGAGAAATACTTACACTAAATGTACACAGAAAATTGATTTCTGAAGTAGTTTTAAGAAAAGAGAGAAATCTAAGCCTAAATTAGAGCAAACTACCCAGCTTCCATACTAAACAGTATTTTTTCCTTCAAGTTGACTGGCTTTTGAAATGCTGCATTTGAACTTTCTACCTTCCCCAGCTTTGAGTTTTCCAAGCAGAGTTTCTGTTAAGTCACATCTTGTAACCCCAAACTTGTTAATTTAGATTTCTAATGAAGTGTCCTCTTTCTTACTTCTCCCTTTCCTCTCCACTCTGAAAACAAGCATAAACATTTTCAGTAAATAGAAGGCTAATTTAGGAAAGAGAATGGGGAGCCTTACAAATAAAATGCTAGCACTAGTTTTTCTTATTGAATTATCTTAGTGTCATAGATTAAATGAGGATGAGGTCTGTTTTTTAAAGAGCACATTCACAGAAAGGGTGAAAAAAATTAACCTAAATGTTGATTTTTTTAATTTTTTTTTTTTTTTTTTGTGCATAGATCACACTATGGAGGTGACAGTCACAACTAACTCCTTGTGCATCAGAGCCTCAGGAGGGACTGCACTGTCCCTGAGAGTCTCCTTCTGCAACATTAAGCCAGCCTCTGCCACTGCAGTTTTCCAAACATTACAAATCTGGAGGATTTGTAATCCTCCAGAAGAAAAGTTGGCATCCGAGTTAGTACAGCTCTGAAAGTAATTATAGAAGAAAAATTACAGGGAGAAATGCGAAGAATTATTATACAACACAGAGTACCTGCACAGCCTAAACTCTTTCTGTTTGATCAAGTATTTCCTTTCAGGAAGTCCATTTTCAAAGCACTGAGGGACCATTCCATTCACAGCAGCATTTTAGAAAATGAAAACTCTAGAAATGTGTATTTTGCTTGAAATCAATTTGCTATCTAATATTTCTAACTGCGGACTGAGAAGGTTCAAACTCCAATCACTCTAGGCACTAATAAAGATAATTTCTGTGAACATTCTTCTACTTAATTACACAAGTACCCATTAAAAATATCACTTCTCCTATTGCATTTGTGAGAATAATGTAACCAGAAAGAATGAGAAATTTTGTTTCCAGAAATGCACTAAATGCCTACTGGAAAAATAAAATCTAATACGTTCCAAGTCCCCCATTAAGATACCAGAGAAAAATAAATAGATAATATATGAAAGTGAATGTTTATCAGGAAAATCTATCTTAATGTATATGCCATTTCAGCTATTTGACTGCCTCAAATCAAATGTAGCTAAGCACGTATCTCTTTCTTTCTGATGTCATATTCTTTCCCTAAAACAAATGAATTGGTTGCTGTTGCATGCAGCATTTTGTTTGACTATGGCCACATTATCAGGCAGTGTTTCAAACCATAAACATGCAGCATAATGCAGTGCCATATATTCTGATAAGGAAGTGCACTTAGGACCAGGGACGTGCAGCCCTGCCTGTGCTGCTGCACAAAGGACTCATGTGAAACAGATCCATAAAGGCTGGAAAAAGAGGAGTGCCAAAGGCCAGCCCCATTAGATCCACTGAATTAATTCCTCTCTTCAGAATAACGTTGGTGGGGTGCAGAGCACCACAAACACACAGGATGTCAGGACTGAGTTTGGCCCCACAGTTCAACAACGAGCTCAGGTACTTCCACCCTCATTCACTGCTCATGAGAGACATATTAAAAACTGAGGATTTAGTATGAACTCTCAGCTATGAGCTTCTCCTCTTTTACATTGTATTTTTCTTACCTCACTGCAGAGAGGTGCACTGCCCTTCAATGAAACCTTTTGAAAAATACCAGTAGTTATTAAAAACACCACTTCACGCAAGAGTTTCATGCATCAAGCTGTCTGAATGCAGTTCATTGCTTACATTTTTTACATAGAAAAATACACACATGTGCATATGTAGCAACCCCATCCATGTACAACTCCATGTAAAGTCTCCTTGATACAAGAATGTAGCAGCTCTTAGCAGGAAGGAAGAAGCTGCAGCACTAATTTGGTAAAACAGAGTTTAAAGCTGAATTTTAGCTTGGATTTTCCATCATAGTGGTATTAATAGTGAAGGTTGTTTTGGAGTGGGACAGAAGAAGGGAGACTCGCTTGTTTGGTTGTCCCTTTAGCAATTGGGGATGAAGAATTTCCCAAAGAATTCTGTATTTTTGCAATTGATCTAACAGAAAAATAACTGTACTCTTATAATGCAAAAGATAGGCACAACTCTGCAGGGGGCTTTGAACTGTTTGAACAGCTAAACTTTGCTGGCTTTGTAAGACAGCCAACAAGTGTGTATTGGGCACTGCAAACACAGGATCTTGAGTCTCTAGCAAAAACATCTAGTCAAAATTCTTTCAAGACTTTGAGCATCAAATTTGAAGATTTTCAGGAAGAAGTATTCATAATACCTTGAGTATTTATTTAAAAATTAAAATTAATAGACATAGCCTCCTCTAGAGCATCTATAGGTTCAACAGGTCATTCTGAGTCACTCTGTGGAGGAGACTGTCTCCAGATCTATACAGCAATTGTGAATCACACTCTTCATTCAGGCACTGAATTTATGTGTCTACAGTTAGGCTGTGTTAACATTGCCATCATCTCTTCCCCCTTCTGGCTCCCAGGATGGTGCTGAGCCATGCTGAGTCCACCTTTTGTAAAGCTGGGCTGAAGCTCTTGCCCTGAGTGTTCAGACAATGGAGCACTCCAGTCCACTGATGGTTATAGAAAATTTGCAGGGATCTCCCATTGCTGTTCAATATTGTCTCTGCAATTGGATTGTTCTCCTTCCTCAACCCCCTAGGCTTGAGGAAAATCAATTCAAAAAACAAAAGGCATCCCTGGCTTTGGAAAGTCGTTAAAGCACAGGCTGCGTGTGATGCAAAACCATTAAGCCTGCACTTAATCCTATTTTCTTGCTTAAATCAGTCTCCTGTCCTGTTTAAGTGCGTGTATGGGATCAAGTACCTCCCTGAATACTTGGCTGAATCAGGAAGGATTACTCTTGCATGGTACTTTTGCAAGGAGCAGGAGGGATATGATGCTAAAGTTCCGCTCAATTACTGCAAATATCTCCTTGCAATCCCATATTGAATGAGTGAGTCATGCCTGGATTTCCATACACTGTGCCACCAAGTCCCATGAGCTGCTTACATTGCAGAGTGCTGGGTTTTAACCTGGCATGGTGAATCACCTTCCCTCTGGGGAATGCATGCACAACCCTCTTTACTAGGGAAACAACACTTGCAGAGCCCCTGACAAGCATCATGCATTTGGAGACCTTACTTCCATACAGTCCTTAATAAACACATCAGATAATAACTTCACATCCTTAGCAAACATGTCAAATGTTCAAGCATTTCACACCTGTGTGACCTTACCCTTTGGAAGCTCAGGGGATGCTCTCCATTTATAAGAAGGTAGACCATGTGCAGTGTATTATAAAGTTAATTTATTTTCATATTATAGGGCTGTACAGATGCGTCCAGAAGAGTCAGAAGACAGATGCTTTGTTATTAATTTTGAGTAAATCTGCAAGGCTCACTCTGAAGGCACTCATATACCCAAGAAATGAAAACAGATGAAAATTAATTGACTTGGGCATTATTCCACAGCAGCTGAAAAGAAAGAGAAGGCAGTTTGGACACAAAGCCAGGCAAGAAGGAGTACATTTTGTGCATTTTGTACTTTTCCATCCTCTTTATTCAAACAGCTCTGTTACAGTACCCTGGCTTCAAAGGACAAATTTTAGAGATCTTCCTGCTGCTCATGCTGATGAGTCAGATATTGTTTGTTTTTTGACAGAATTAATTGCTTTCTTGATCTCTCATGTCTCTCTTTCCTATCAGAAGCCTAATCATAAAATCCAGAGCCCAGCATTTCCAGCTATTCAAGGTTCATCAGCTCTGCCATTTATGTTAATATCCTTGGTTCTTTGAATTCACCCCTGTAATTTTATACTAGCTGAGAGCCTAAGTTCTTATCCATTTTTGGGAGCAGTCATCAACATGTACTTACCTTTAGAGATGATGAGAGTTTACCTTTCTCAGAAAAGCTAATGGCAATTTCCTCAGCTGAGCCTGTTGCACTGCACAAAAACCCTACAGACACCTTTCAGAAGCATGGCCACCACACACCATGCTTGCACATTGCACCTGATGTCTAGATCACCCTGCCCCATCATCTCCACTTTTCCTGAGTCACAAGTGGAGCTCATCAGCTCAGGCACTTTGTTTTCATCAGCAGTACCCCTGTCCCTCAGTAAAAACCAAATTATGAAAAAGATTAACAGCCTCCTGGGATTTAGACATTGAAAAACAGCAAGAGTTTTGCTTCATGGAGGCTGCCCTCAACCCTCTTAGCCTTCACCTTCAGTGAAGGGTGGAGTGAAATTAATAACAAACTTGATGGAGTGGAATTAATGGCAATTAATTCAGTATCTCACGCATTTAATTCCCATTGCCATCACTTGGATCTACACATTGTTTGCAAGATTTGCAGGTCCCATAACATGGGATCACATGATGGCTCTCTTGTAGGTTCCAAAGCAGACTTCAGACAGTAACTAATCTGGAAAAAAAAAAATCCTCAGGACCAGAAAGCTGTGAAACAGCCAAAGCTGTTGGATTTGAAACAGAACTACCAAGCCTGAAGGTAGTAGCCATTGTCCTTAGAATTGCCAATATTATACACTAACAAGCATGGATATATCTCTTCATAAATCAGGGGAAAACGTCTAAAGATAAGCATCACTAACTGCTCTCTTGAGTAGCATTAATTTTCCTTTGGTGACAATGCTTCACACTTTTTTGTAGACAGCAAATGGAGACCAGAGTGGCAGAGCCCTCCTGTTTCTGCAGCTGCCATGGTTTTTAACTTTTCCCAGCCCACAGGTGGCCAGGACAAAGACCACAGAATCATAGAATCATGCTGAGTTGGAAGGGGCCCATAAGGATCATTGTATTCAAGCTCTGGTCCCATGCAGGACATCCCAAGAGTCACATCATGTTCCTGAGAGCATTGTCCAAATGCTTCCTGAATTCTGTCAGTCATGGTGCCATGACCACTGCCCTGGGTACCTGTTCCAGGGTCCAAGCACACCCTGGGGAAAAACCTTTCCTGGTATCCAACCTTGCTGGGAAGGATGAAAGTTTGACAAGAAAGTCTCAGAGATAAATATGTTTAGCAAAAAGATTTTTGAATGTAGAATCTGAAGGAGGAATAGAGATGGAAGCAAGTTTTGATATAGAAGAAAACAATTGCTGAGCCAGTCTTACTGGATAATCAAGGAGGCAAAGAGTATGTTAGTTAGAAGGGGTTTTTATGACTTAGAGAAAAGGATAAACCCACCTCAAACAAGAAAATGTTTTTACCAAGCAGAAAGAAAGCACAGGCAAACAAGTCAGCAAATGTTGCAAGTAGAAAAAAGGTTTCAGAATTTTCCACGGCAAGAAAAGTTATAAACAACTTGTAGCTTAAACTGTAACGTACTAACTTTTAGTGGCTGGAGAACAGTAACATGAATACGGTAATTATAGTAGTTATGATAATCTATAGATAATAGTTAAGGCATAGATTGGTTCTACTGTATTAAGATGCTCAGCAAAGAAAAGTATATAATGCATTTGTAAGCTAAACTAAGGGTCTCCAGGCCTGCCTGCAGCTGGAGCTGACAGCTATAGGCACAGCCTCTGTCACCCATGACCCTGCACTGCTGTAACCTCTTGCATGGAATAAACTGCATTTTGAAGAGTCCCACATCCCTCATTTCAGCTCTTACACAACCCAAACCTCCCCCTATTCAACTTCAGGCCATTTCTTGGAGTCCTGTCACTGGTGTCAGAGAGTGAGCAGATTGGAACCTGCCCCTTGCCAGGATGTTGGAGCTCTAGTGAGGTCTCCTCTCAGTCTTCTCCAGCTGAACACACCAAGGTCCTCAAAAACTCCTCATCTTCAGGCCCTTCAGCATCCTCATGGCATCCTTTGGTCTCTGACAGTTTAATGCCTTTTTTATGTTCTGATGCCAGAACTGCACCCAATATTCCAGGTGAGGCCGGCCCGGCCCAGCGCAGAGCAGGACAATCCCTGCCTGGCCCGGCCGGCCATGCTGGGCCTGGTGTCCCCAGGACAGGGATGTCCCTGCTGCCTCCAGGGCACTGCTGGCTTGTGTCCTGCTGGCCATCAAACAGGATTTCCAGGACCATCCCAGGTGCAGAATCCAGCACTTTCCCTCATGGAATTTCACACAGGTGGAGATTGTCCTGAGACAGAGTAAAGATCCATTCTGAATTAGGTGAAGTGTCTAAGAGAGGTGAAAAGTCTGTGAGGCCAAAGCTGAAGGAAGAACTCACATGCCGAGACAGCAAGGAGACAGAGAAAGAAAAACAGAAAAGACCACAAGGTCGATTTGCCCCCGACTTAGAAATTCCTTTGATAAAGAAGAACTGGTGCTAAATGTCACGCAGAATGAATATGTATGAACTTATTGTGAAACTGTATGCATATGCATTTGGAAGGGGAATAAAAGACGACCCGAGGTCTTCAGAGGCACGCGTGCCTTGTTGGGGGACTTGCGTCCGGCGCGCCGTAATAAAAGCATACCGGGCTTTACAACTTTTACAAAGTTGTGAAGTTTCTTCTTTTCTCCGCAAAACATTATGGCACCCCAGATGGGACTTCTCTGTCCCCGCAGGGGCAGGGGGGATAGACGGACCTCCAAGGCGCGCCCTAGGATTTTTTTCCTGGTGGGGCTCCGCTCGTCTCAGCTTGCCTCCTGCGAGGACAGACAAGGACCTACTGGCCTGTGGAGGAAGATACGGTATGTACTGAGGGGCCCCCGGGGGACGGAAAGGAGAGCAAGAGAGTAAATCACCCAGAGACGGCTGGGTTCAGCTGATAGAGCAGCTTATTAGAGACGGGGTTCATCGTTCTGATAGAGCAGACCGCAAGCGGTTCTGGGGGTGAGCTGGGTGAACCCGTGTATGTGTCTGTTGGGGGTTCATTGTTCTGATGGAGCAGAACCGCTAGAGGCTCTAGGGGTGAGCCGGGTGAACCCGTGTATGTGTGTATTGGGGGTTCCTTGTTCTGATGGAGCAGAACTGCTGAGCCCGTGTGTGTTTTGTTTGTGTGTGTGTGATGTCCGGACACTGTGTTGCTCTATGGTTAATGTGTGCATTGTGTGGTCAGTGCACTGTGTTTCTAATCGTGCAAGTGTATAAGTGTATGGTGTATAAAAGAGAATAAATCTACAGTGCCCTACAGTGCGGGGGAGTGAGTACCACCCGTGTTTGAAGCAGCCGAGTGAGGCCTTAGGCACTGGCTGCAGCAGGCTGCGGGGGCAGGGAGAGAAGTGCCCCGCGGAGAAGAGTGGAGGAATGTCAGTGATGGTATTTATTGTGTTTAAATGCAATGATTTGTGTAGATTTGGTACATTTTAACCGCGAGTATGAGCTCAGAGAGTTCCTTTGCCTTGGATGTTTAGATTTGATCTCTAGATTTTGCTGTTATTTTGATTGTGTCCAGGAAAATTGATGTGAGTAAATGCTGAATTATGGTATGTTGTGTTGTGTTGAGAAAAGCGAGCACTTTGAGAGATATGCCCTTTCCCAGTGGTTTTGTGTGGTGATTTTCTTCCACTGCATTGTGGTAATTTGATTCTCAGATTGTATAGTAGTGTTTGTGGAGATTTTAAGATTTTGTTGCAACAAGAGTAGCATTTTACATAGGAGAACTATAGTACGGTGATTTATGCTTAATTACGATAGAGTTAAAGGAATTCCAAGAATTCCCCCCCTCACAGCAATTCAAGCCTTAGCTCTAGTGAATTTGAGATAAAGGGCGGGGTGTGGGTGCGAGTGTTTGTGTCTGTGGGCATATCAGAGTTTCGGCTGTGACTAGCACAGCCTTTTTGCAAAGCAGTAAAACAAGTGTAAGTAGGCATAGTGCTTAATCAGATTGTGCAAGAAGAGAACTAGAAAAGACTGATATTTTGTTTGATCAGAACATAGTGTCTATGTCACGTTTTTGATTAGCATGCTGTGTGAGGTGACAGTGGCTGTCCCCTGGGCACAGGGACAGCTCTGGTTGCCCTGTCTCCCCAGGGAACACGGGAATGGCCTGTGAGCAAAAGCTGGATGTGCAGGTATTATTGCAGTACGGTGTTTATGAGAAACACTGGTATTGCTGTTTTGCTGTTCTAATAAGTGTCAGGGCACATGTAAATTAGAGGTTTCTGGTCAAGCGGATTCAGAACCTAAGGTCTTAGAGCTTGTGTGTGGGAACCACATCTGATACCTGCCACCTGGAGCTGTGTGTGTAGGAGGAAAACTGAGAAACTACTGTGAAGGTCTGTGAAGAGGTTTGAGTGGAAGCGAGATAGGGCAAGGAGAAATAAATAATGAGAACTGACCAGAGCAAAGAAGTTCCTAAATCAGCCCCTTTTGGGAGGGGCTCAATGGGAGAAGGCTCCCAGTAGGAGCAGCTCAGAAAATAAAAAGATTTATAATACTTCATTGCTGTTAGTACTGTTTTAAAATAGGAAGATAAATGAGATAGAGTTTTTGTATGCTGAAATGTCTTTGTGTTTTAAGAAATCACACAGAATGGCAAAGAGACTGTAAGATCAGACCGCCCTCTGGTCTTGGCCCTTGAAAAAGGAAAACAAGGCAAAGAGAAAGCAAATCAAATGTATTGTTCAGCATGCAGCATAAGATAGCAACATATGAAATCAGGCAGGGATTATCATACCGAAATGCAAAGAAATCACAGTTCACAAAATGAGTACATATGATTTGCTAAAGGCTCCTCCCAAGGTAAGGGAGGAATGGGTAAAGATGACCTCCCCAAGAGGGAAGAATTTTTTCCGACACAAGGGCCATATATTCAGTTTTAATAAAGCTTTAATACCTGTGGAGAATGTTTATGTTGTAGTGTGGGGAATGAACAACTGGTCAGTCTGAGAAGGCATACTTGTGCAAACCTTTAAAGTAACATGTGTACTATGCGTACCTAAAAGATTTTGTACAATTTGCTCAATTTGCTAAACATTCTCAAATGAGAAAAGTTACTCTGGAGGCAAATGATATAAAGAGGTTAGGCTTAACATTAACCAACACTGAAATTAAAGACATTAGTAAGGAGATATTAAAATAAGTAAATAAATGTTTTCAAGGGTAGGGGCCTCTGCTGTACCAGGGAGAGTGAAAGATGCTCCCCCATGAGCATCAAGCTTAAGGAAAGAACACAACTAGTGAGAACTGAGTAGTACCCTCAAAAGGAAGATAGGGAAGGAATCAGCCCAATTATTGATAGTATTAGATTAAGAGCTGTCCATAAGATAACACAGAACTTATACCCTGTGGTAGCAAATCCATATACCTCACTAACTTGTTTAACACCTGAGCTAACCTGGTTCGCTGTTTTAGGCCTAAGAGATGCCTTCTTTTGCCTCCCTATCCACGAAGCCAGCCAGAAAATTTTTGCATTCAAACACAAGCTCACATAGTCTGTGTGCCTGAAGGCTTCAAAATTCCCCACTCCGATTGGAGAACAGCTTGCAAAGACCCAGAGTCCCAGGAAGCTCCATAAGAGGAAAGGAGGCTGTTGCAGTACGTGGATGATCTTCTAGTAGCCACTCGGACGAGGGAAGCAGGAGAAGACTGGACGGTAAGCCTTTTGAATTTCCTAGGACTCCAAGGATGCAGAGTCTCAAAGAAAAAGGCACAGGTAGTGAAAGAGAAGGTAATCTACCTGGGGTAAGAAGTGAGTGCTGAGCAGCAGACTTTAGGGCAGGGAAGCCCTATGCCAAACCCCAAAACCACAGACAACGAAGGAACTCCGAACCTTCTTAGGCATGGCAAGGTAGTGCCAGCTGTGGGTTTATAGTTATGCACTGCTTGTCAGAACCCTCTATGCTCTTACTGCCAATGGAAATTGAGATCTCCAGTGGACAAAAGACGCCACACGGGCCTTTCACATGCTAGAGACTGCCCTCATGTCGGCTCCAGCTTTGAAACTTCCAGATGTAAGTAAACAATTCTTTCTATTTTTCCACGCAAGGAATTGCCCTGGGAATATTGGCTCAGGACTTGGGCCCATACTGAAGGGCAGTTGCCTACTTCTCTAAGCAACTAGATGCAACAGCCAAAAGATGGCCAGGTTGCCTAAGAGCTGTAGCAGCAGTTGTGCTGAATATTCAAGAGGCACGCAAGCTTACCCTGGGACAAAAATGACTGTGCTAGTGTCCCACACAGTGTCCGCAGTACTGGAAGTAAAGGGTGGCCACTGGCTCTCACCACAGAGGTTTCTGAAATACCAGGCCATCATGGTAGAGCAAGATGATGTAGAGATAGTGGTAACTAATATTGTCAACCCAACTTCTTTTCTCAGCAGAAATCAAGGAGAAGCAGTACACCATGATTGCCTAGAGGCCATTGAAGCTACCTACTCCAGCTGCCCAGACTCAAAGAACACTCCTCTGGACGATGCAGAGACCTGGTCCACTGACAGGAGCAGCTACATTGCCAATGAGAAGCGACATGCTGGGTATGCAGTGACCACCTACAGAGAGGTAATCGAGTCTGGACCCTTACCAACAGGTACCTCTGCACAGAAGGCTGAGATAATTGCCCTGACCCGTGTCCTGGAAAGGGCAAAAGGGAAGAGAATAACCATCTACACAGACTCAAGGTATGCATTTGGAGTCATACATGCACATGGAGCCATCTGGAAGGAGAGGGGACTGCTGACCTCACAGAGAAAGAAGAGACAATCCAGCTGCTGGAAGCAGTTCAGCTACCTGAAAAAGCATGTTAAGGCACACCAGAGAGTGAGCTTAAAATTGGAGGGAAGAAATGAGCTGGCGGATGGAGATGCAAAGAAAGCAGCAAAGGGTGAGGTACAGATTTTCCTTGAAGGTAAGCCATAATACAATAATACTAATCAAAAGAGATGTACAACTGCAAGGGGTGGGCTACCATTGAAAGAGAGCTAGTAATCCCTTCCCATTTTCATGGTTACTAGTGAAGGAAGGGCACTAGAAAGCACACTAGGGCCTAACTACTTAAAAGCCTTTTGTAGAGTGTGGCTCCTTTCTCGAAATGACCAAGGCTGCGAGTGATACAGAGTGCATTGAAATGAGGGGTTGACTTTGAAGTAGTAATTTCCACAGGCTTTCTAGAACACATCTGATTGAAAGAATCGTTATATCGTTGTCAGGAATTTATATGCCACTATCACTCAGGTAAGCCGACAATGTGATCCTTGCCTCCAGACTAACCCCAAAATACCCCCCGGCCAAAACTCGGTCAGACTGGGAGAGGCCATGGGCCTGTACAGCAGTGGCAAATTAACTTTTCAGAACTCCCAAGGAAAGGGGGGTATCAGTATTTACTGGTATTGATAGATACGTTTCCAGGGTGGCCAGAAACATTCCCCACCAGAACTGTCAAAGCTCAAGAGGTGACCAGATTATTTTTACAAGAAATAATACCACGCTTCAGAGTTCCAGCCACGATATCCTCAGATAAAGAATCACATTTCATTTCCAAAATAGTGCAACAGATTAGTAGCCATCTGGGCATAGATTAGGACAAGGGGAATGTCCAGAATGTCCATCTACATGGTGGCATTAAGCAAACAGCTCAGAGTAATTGAGAAACATGTGGCTGGAACTCGGAGCAGGGAGTTATATTGCCTGGGGATGATGTATATGTTAAGTCTCTTGCAGAGAAGACTTCGGAACCACAGTGGGAGAGACCACTGCAAGTACTTCTCACCACCTTCACTGCAATCAAAATCAAGGAGCAGGACGCCTAGATTCATCACTCTTGGGTGAAGAAGGCCCAGAAACCCCTTAAGGAGTGACACCAGGAGACAATGAACTGAGACTAAAACTTACTCGGGCAAAATGAGTACATTGCGGTCGGGAGTAGCTCATATTTTAGTTTGTAGAATTGTTTTGTGTGTAATCATAACTGAAGTTTTAGAACTTGAGAGTACCTCTATTCAAAGCAATGGTGAATGGCCTTGGTCCCTGGCATTTAATCAGTATACTGGATCCATAGGAAAACCTTCTGAGATAAAAGATTTAAACATATCTACTGTAGTAATCCACGAGAATCAGGTATGTGAAGAGCAAGAATGGCAGGAACAGGAACTGTAGACTCTTCAAGGAATCAGAGGAGAAGAAATCAAAGTAGAGTGCCAAGTCATCAATAGAGTAGCAGCTTATGAGAGACCAGATGTAATTAGTGTCTTAACCTCCCCTGGTGTATATGAACACCAGGAAGTCTGTGATAACCTAAATGAATCAGACTGTTGGTGTAATTTCACCTTGATACAGCCTGTAGAAGTGACCTGCCTTTGAGCTCGAATTACTATCAGACTTTCATTTGAATTCAAAGTGGACACTGCACTTTTTACCACAGCAGGGCCTTGTACACCCCATACTAGTTCAGACTCTACCCAAACTCCAAACTTGAACCTAACGTAGTAAAGAATGTGACTGAACAACAGCTATTATTCAATCCAGAATGGTCTCTCAAATGTGTGGAGTTGATACCGCAAATTAACATCTCAAAACTCCAACCAGCCTGCTCCTCCTTCCTAAAAACTTCCTTTGAGGGCTGGACAACATGGTTACAAAAACAGGCATATCTCAGGAGCAGAACAAGAAAGGAAGGAGCCAGCTCTCCTGGTGCCTAAAACCAAGAGCACCAAGAAATCAGTTTCCTTAGGTCATTTTCCAAGCTGGTTGGCTGAACACTCAGGCAATGGCTGGTAAAGGGTGCTGAACTGCAGGTGGTAAATTAACCCAAGCAAGGAAGGTGATTTTCTTTATTTATAGCTATCCCTTTTCCTACTGAGACCTGGATCAGTGATTGTCCCAGTCTGAGGCAGTTGGATTCTGCTTAAAAGAGGTAGAGAGAGACACCCCCCCCCCCCCCCTCAGAGCTCAGCAGCAGGCTGTAGGATTTTGAGCATCACTTTTGTGCTGAGGGTTTCAAGTAGCAGAAACCTGACCACAGTTTATTCTGAGGCACTGCAATGAATTTAGGCTCTTCTCTCAGACTTCCCCTTCATTATTTACTTGAGGCTTGGACCTGAAGCTAGGGGCAAGGTGGGTGAGGTTTTGTAGACCAGGAGAGACATTCCTGCTTGCCACACATCTGGGAAATCAGGTGCTTTGGAGGGAGAAGGAGCTTTCCTGAGGTCTCTACATTTCAGAACAAACATCTGCCTCAAATATGACCTAAACCTCTGTCAGATACACTTGTGAAGTGTTTCTGAATTTGCAGTGTGAGCCCCTCTGGCAGGGAGGGATGGCCATGGACAGAAAGCAGTTCCTGTTCCCCATAACAAACATCTAACTGGCATATTAGGGACAAGATTAGGATTTTTAAACGGAATTGATTCAGAAATACTGATGAATAAACTGGCCACTGCAGCAGGTAGCCTAATAAAATTGAAGCAGCCTTTATAGCAATCTCTATTGGCATTAGGAACTAGCCAGTGACAGATTTCAAAAGTACAGCCAAAGTAAAGAAGTATGAAAAGGCCGGGGACCAAGACCACAAGTTGATAGTAGAAGCACTTAGTATAGTTCAAGATAATGTGTCTTTAGCTTTCAGTTGTATACAAGCACAGTTATGGATACAAGCAACAACAGCTTTGATCCTATGGGAAAGGGGTGAAGGTAATTTTCCAGCTGAAATTCAAGAAATTGTGTGGGATAATGCAATTGATATTGAAAGGAAGTTTCAATCTCGGTGGACTATGGTGAATTTCACCTATGATCCTGTTTCTAATGTGGCCACTGCCTTTGTTCTTACCATACATAATGCCACTGTTTATGTTATCCATCCCATCATTGCCCTAGGATTAAACTATGAAAAAACAGTGCTCTACCCTTCAGAACATAGAGTGTGGGCACAAAAGATGAATGGAAAGTGGCAGACAGTAAACTTGGAATCCTGCATTACTAGAGAACAGATAGAATTCATTTGTGAAAGCAATACTATTAATGTGCAGGATGTGTGTTTGGACATCGAACAGAGTATTTGTCACTCTGAAATTCATCCAGTCACTGACCAGAAAACTGTGCTCGTATATACTAGAAAAGGGTGTATGCTTGAGAACTGCTTGTGCTGCTGTACAAATTGATAGCAATGATGTTATTCTGTCTAGTAGAAACCATTCTAATCTCTGTATTTGTAATTTTGTTAGGATTATCTATTAAATTGTTAATTTAGAATTGTAGAATGCTACAACAAATAGCTGTACTAACCTCTTTGTCAAACGTACATGATGAAGCACTAAAAGACACGTACTGTTGTGAAGATTTTCCTTAAGTAAAAGAATTTACTTATTTCCTAGGAAAGGGGGGAATGAGACAGAGTAAAGATCCATTCTGAATTAGGTGAAGTGTCTAAGAGAGGTGAAAAGTCTGTGAGGCCAAAGCTGAAGGAAGAACTCACATGCCGAGACAGCAAGGAGACAGAGAAAGAAAAACAGAAAAGACCACAAGGTCGATTTGCCCCCGACTTAGAAATTCCTTTGATAAAGAAGAACTGGTGCTAAATGTCACGCAGAATGAATATGTATGAACTTATTGTGAAACTGTATGCATATGCATTTGGAAGGGGAATAAAAGACGACCCGAGGTCTTCAGAGGCACGCGTGCCTTGTTGGGGGACTTGCGTCCGGCGCGCCGTAATAAAAGCATACCAGGCTTTACAACTTTTACAAAGTTGTGAAGTTTCTTCTTTTCTCTGCAAAACAGTCCAGCCCTTTACTTTGTCAAGGTGGCCTCTGCAGGGCCTCTCTTCTTTCGAGGCAGACAACAGCTCCTCTCAGCTTAATGCTGTTGTCAGACTTTGTGTTCCTTCCAGGTCTGCATTCAGGCCATTTGTGAAGATGCTGAAGGGAACCTGCCCTAAGATGGAGCCCTGTAAAACCCCACTAATGACAGGTGACCACTCTGATGTCACCTGATTCTCTAGAACTCTTTCCTCCCAACTCATGAGCCAGCTGCTCACTCATCACATGATGTATTTATCCAGCTGTGGGATTTTGTCCAGAAGGATCCTGGGAAAGACAGTATGGAAAGCTTTGCTGAAATCCAAAAAGATCACATTAGCTGGTTTCTCTTGATCCACAAGGGGAGGTATTTTATTGTAAAAGGAAATCAGGTTTGGCAAGCAGGACTTTCCCCTCATAAAGCTATGCTGGAATTGTTCTTCAGGTGTTTTTCAATACCTCCCAGATAATCTTGTTCATGATTTTACCAATCAGTGAAATGAGACTGACAGGCCTGTTGTTTCTGGTGTTTTCCTTCTTGCCCTTCTTAAAAATCACAACAATGTTCACCCACTTCCAGGCAGCTGGGACCTCTCCAGCTCCTGACTACTCAAAAATCCTTGAGAGAGGCTTTGGGATGACATTGGCAACTGAAGATTCTCACACAAATCCCATCAGGCTCCACAGACCTGTAGGGATCCTGTTGGAGCAGCAGATCCCACATACGGGTCAGCTGGGAGTTAATTGCTTTTGCAAATGTGGTCTTCCAGCTCAGGGCACTGAAACTCCTGTGTTCCATCATCCATGCTGAAGACAGAGGTAAAGAATGTGTTAAAAACCTCTGTCTTGTCTGTGTCTCTGTTTGTGAGGTGACATCCTTATCCTGGAATGGGGTAATGTTATTTTCTACACTGGCTTTTGTCATGAATATATTGGCAAAAAACTCCTGTTAGATGAGCAGTAGCACTTCAGCTAACCAGAAAAATAACACAG
This sequence comes from Melozone crissalis, assembly GCF_028551555.1. Classification (NCBI taxonomy): domain Eukaryota; kingdom Metazoa; phylum Chordata; class Aves; order Passeriformes; family Passerellidae; genus Melozone; species Melozone crissalis. The sequence continues at coordinate 10,288,670 of NW_026535783.1, read as the reverse complement.
GTGGGGGCAGGATCACCTATTGTTTACCCTGAAGAGGGGAAGGCTGAGTCATCTTCCTATACATATCATGTTTAATAGCTCATTGTGCCATCTGTGTGACTGCTGTTCAAAAACCTTCTGATCTGGAGTAATGCTTGGCATATCCTCAGTAGTGCTGCTAACAAATAGGGTTGCCCAGAAGTGCCTCAGCCAGATGAAAATGTTATTTATGATTTTTTTTTTGCTTTGGATAATACGTGAATTCCCAGCACTGCTTTCCTCTGCTAGAAAAAACTTTGGCTTTATCCTGATAAACACTCCTGGAACAAGATGAAGCTGGCTGCAGGAAACAGCTGGCAGACAGGATTTGTATGACAGTGCCTGCACTGAGCAGACCAGAGCTGGATGAAGCAAGAAGAAGAGCAAAAAGGGTGCAAGAGACCTGCATGGATGAACAAGGAAGTCCTGCCATTATGCAACAGTAAGCAGGAAATACACAGGAGATGGAAGCAGGGTCAGGCCACTTGGAATGAACACAAAGAGGTTGTCAGAGTAAGTGGACATGAGGCAAGGAAAGCCAAGGCCCATCTGGAATAAATCTAGCCAAGGATGTCAGGAACATGCCAAAATTCAACAAAGGAAATGCAGGGTCCTGCAGCTGGGCAGGAATAACCCCAAGCACCAGCACAAACAGCTCTGCAGAGAAGGACCTGCAGCTCCTGGGGGACAAAGAGCTGTCCCTGAGCCAGCAGAGTGCCCTGGGGACAAGGAGGCCAAGGGGATCCTGGAGTGCCCTTGGGAGGGCATTGCCAGCAGGTCAGGGAGGGATCCTGCCCCTCTGCCCAGCCCTGGAGGCACCTCTGGAGGGCCGTGTCCAGCTCTGGATCCTCAGAGCAGGAGGGACACAGAGCTCCTGGAGAGGGCCAGCCAAGGCTATGGGGGTGAGGAAGGGCCTGGGGCATCTCCCTCACCAGGAAAGGCTGGGGGAGCTGGGGTTGCTCAGCCTGGAGAGGAGCCCCAGCTGAGAGGGGCCTCAACCCTGGGTGTCCCTGTCTGCAGGGAGGGGCAGAGCAGGGTCCAGGCTCTGCTCTGTAGGGACAATGGGACACGAGGAATGGGCAGGGACTGATCCCAGGAACTTTCAGCTGGACATGAGGCAGAACTCCTTCCCGTGCAGTGACCGAGCCCTGAACAGACTGCAAGAGAGGCTGTGGAGTTTCTCTTCACTGGAAATATTTCAGGACCTGGACACAATCCTGTGCCACATCCTCTGGGGTCACCCTGCTGGGGCAGGGACTTGGATAAGATCACCCACCATGGTCCCTTCCAACCTGACCCATCCCGGGATTCTGGGGTTCTGTGAATGACTTGCTTTCTTCTGCTCTTAACAGAAAGGCTCCAAGCAGGGAGCTGCCAGCTTCCAGCGCTCTTTCTCCCAGGATGTTGCTCAGCAGCTTCCTTGACATGTCTGCTTTCTGCTCAGGACAGGCAGAGAAACCTACATCCCACTGCTGCCCAGACACAGAATAATCCTCACTGCCTTTGCTGCTCCTCTGCAACAACAATCTGCAGTTTTGAACAGAGAGGTCCCTCCACTGAGAGGATTGCATAGATTTTCTCTGTCATTACAATTTACTCAGATTGCCCTTATGTTCTGAAATGTTGGAATTTCCATGTACACCATGGCCCAAATACTTTGGAAAGGTCCCATCTTCCCTGCTCAGCAGACAAAGCTGTGGTTTTAATGTTCTCAGCTGCCTTTTGCTTTCCTTTGCCTCCTTTCTATGCTTCCCCACCGTCTTTTCAAAGCTGTGCCTTTCCCAATCTGTTCTACTGCAGTGAGGCTGCAGCACTTCCAGGCTTCTCCTGGAGATTGAGTTACCCAGCTCCTTTCCCACTGCTCTCATCTGAATTCCAGCTGCAGCAGGGATGTGCAGGTTGAGCACAATGGTGGGAATTAATTGCCAGTATGGTGCCAGGAGCCAGAGGTGTTGGAGCTCCTCGCTGGGCACTGCAGATGTCACTGAAGCATCTTTACAGCAAAGCTTGGTCTGTGATAACTTGTCAGCTCTCCTGCTGACATAACTTCCCATGTTACCCTTTCCTAAGTTTCCTCTTGATAGATTGATATTTACTTTGCCTGCAATTCCCCCAGGTTTCTCTTTATTAAATTTTGCTTTCCACCCATGTGCTTTGTGCCTTTTGCATTTCTGGGCCTGTGATTCTGGTGTCTGTTGCTTTGCATTAATTTGCTCTCACCAATTCTAACTAATCCTCCCAAGTATCAAATCTCATTACTCTCTGCTTGTTTCTTCTTCTGAATCATTGATGAGGGTGTTAAAATAGAGCAACTCCAGACATCTATCCCTGTGCCATTGTATCATACAATCACTCTCCAGTTTGCTGTATTGTCAGCTATCATTTTGTTCTGGTCATCCAGCCAACTTTGAAATGAGAATGTTCCTTCCAAGCCTGATTTACATTAATCATGGAGGAATTTCGTCAGTGTGTCAAGTGTTTCATTGCAATCCAAATCTGGTTGGTTTTGCTCTCCTGTAAATGTGCCCTCTAGTGCTTTCTTTGGCTTGGATCCTTTCAGAATAAAAACATCTGTGATACTGCCAGGCAACACTTGTTGCTCACTGCTCAGGGGGGTTTTGGCCTTCTGAATTCCTGGTGGTACAAAACACTGTGTGTAATCAGTGTTTCACTTCTCTGCTAAAACCCAGAGAGTCTTTTCATAGACAAAGTTCATCTACTACAATTATCAGGTACAGGGTATGGTTTCTTGAGCATAACCTACCACAGGAGTAATATTTTCAAGGAAGCATGGGAGCAGAGGAAAACACGGATTTCAGATGGCTGTTTGGTTTTCATCTTGTTCAGCTGCAAACCCTTAGGTGCATTCCTTGCTGTTTCAGGTAGCAATGTAGGAAAAGCTGGGGTGGAAATGGAGAAAGGCAGGCTGGAAAGCAGCTTCTAAGTATAAAAAGCTGGTAAATAGATGTAAATTAAGAAAAGTTTCCTCTTTGCAGCTCACAGCTCAGTTTTGGTTGAAGGGTTTCCTGGTGCTGCTGGTGTCACTTTGTGCATTGCAGCTGGCTGTAGCAAGCCAGTCCCTTCTCATTCTGCTGCTGCTGAACTTGACAGCAGCTGATCTGATGGGAGTGCCCATGCTGTCAGCAAATTCTTCCTGCTGCCCTGGGGAAGCGCCAGCCTCCCCCGGGGCTGCAATCTTTATCAGAAGAGTCTTTATTTCTGGATAGACACGCAGTGCATCAGTGGTATCAGAGTTAACACTGCACCCAGAATCATCACATTTTTGGTGGCAGCTGTCCCCACTGAGTGACACAGAACTCTTTTAACTGGGCATTACTTTGTCCCCTGGTAGGGACTAATAAATAACACAGTTTTTGAAGTGGAAGGGGAATTGGGTAATGTTTGTTTTGTGTTCTGGTGTGAGAAAATGTGATGTGTTTTTCACAGCCAGCAATAAAAAACACCCTCAGGTCTTATTTTCTTAGTTAGCAAGAAGTCTGTGTATAATAAAAACACTGACAGGTGTTGGAATCCATGAAGTTAGAGTGTTTTTAGGAAATGGTTAAAAAAAGTATAGGCCTCAGGCTGAAGTTTTGTTAGCATTGCAAATACAGCAGAAAAGTTTCCCAAGCAGTAGAGCATACGTGACAAATAACAATAGGCCTCTGTAGAATTGGATTTTGGATGGCAACAAGGTTATTTAATGTATATCTTTAGAAGGTTAGCATGAATAGAGCTCTGTTCTATGTCTCTTATGAACCAGTCTTTGTTTTAACTACCATTACGTGTGTTTTATAAGATTGGATAGAATGCTTGTCAATATGTGTTGTTCTATGTATGATTGGCTGAAATCTAGACTGAGACGGTTTTATGTCATTCTGTAATACCCCACCTTCCCTGACATTCCCTGTGGATCAGCGAGCTGTTAACATCCTGTCTCCATTGTCTAAAAATGTCCTGAGACTGATGTGCTGAAAATAAAAGAAAAGCTCTTCACTGGTCTGGTTTGTCCAGTGTTGTCCATATCTGGACGTTTTGCTGCAGCAAGTGGGTTCCTTTTTTAAAACGTAGGGTCCTGACTCTTGCAACAGGTGCCTTCATATTCAGCATGCTGACACACCATGCAGAGCACTCAAGCTGCCTTGAAACTCATGGAACATGTTAAAACATTAAAAAAAATTATACCAAATAATTGGACAATTATGAATTACTGAGAACGTTCTTCATTTTATCAGCAGAAAATTACACCCTTAACTGCAAAGGTAATTTTGATAAAATCAACACTCTGGGCTATGAATTTATCAAGCAAGCAAAGGCTGATTACCATTACTTGATAAAAGCATCAAATTGTCAATAATAATGTATTATCATCATGAAGACCTCTTGCTCTCTCTACTTAACAAATCATCTTATCTATTTGTGCAACAATTGTAGCATACAAGTTAAAATAGTAGTCTTGATTTCACCATCAGTTAAATGGAGGGAAAAAAACAATATTACTGTGAAGAGCTGAAAAGCTGTTTTGCAATTTTCATATTGCCTTGGGACCTATGGAAAGAACTGCTCTCTTGCAGGAAAAGCACAGCACCTTTTTCTTCAGCTGGTCTAAGCCATATGTTTAATTTCTAATTAAAGCATGACCTTGAAATGAGGATGGCTGCCACTTCATCATTAGGTGCATGAAGTGTTCCCCCTGACTTCCCTAGGTTCATCAATGCCATGATTTATTCCATCTTTTCATATTTCTCTATGGTAAACAAGTTTCTCTCCAGCTGAAAACATTTTTTCCTTGTCCTCTACTTCCCCATTCCTAAATGTAACTCCCTCCACAGTAAAATGGATATAATCCATGGTGTTTACTGGGCAACGTATAACCACAGACTCATGGGCTCACTGAGGTTGGAAAGGCCCCCTAAGATCCTCAATTCAAGCTGTTAAACCAACATAGCCAAGCCCACCACTAACCTATGTCCCTGATCACCATGTTTACACTGTTTTTAAATCCCTGAAGGAAAGGTGACCCTGCCACTTGGCAGCCTGTCACAAGATGAAAGGCAGGTAGTGAATGACAAAAATATTTATAGTAGAGCACAGAGTAAGCCTTGTGATCAGAGACCATTTTTATTAACCATTTTTATTGACATGTGTTTTACTTCCCCCAGTTTAAATTTGTTTGAGATCAAGTATTTGTTCTGCATCACTCAAACACAAAAAAAACAGATAAGAATCTTCCTCATTTTTAGAGAACGTGAAATCAGTGACAGTGGGCAGATGCTACTGAAATGCTGGCATTTAGAGTAGAGACTGCTGGAGCTGGGGCCTTCTGATCCCAAACCCAGCAGGGCCCAGATTCACGGTGCCAGCCAGAGGCACATCACCTCTCCAAACTGATTCCAAAGGGCTGGGATGAGGGTCTCAAAGCCCAAGCACAGGGTCTGGGGACACCACAGAATCCCTCACAGCAAATCTGCTTGGAGCTGCCATGACTGAGCCTTGCAGCTGACACAGGGACTCAGAGCACCTGGAGAACAGTCCAGGGAAACGCTGCAACTGCAATCTCCCTCTACAGGAAGAAGGACAACCTCTGCCTCTCCTCGGCTGCCTCTATAGCTGATCCTCAGGGACCTCGTTCAGGCTCTGCTGAAGAATGGCTTTTGATGCACCAAGCATGAATCTGGATAGTTTTGGAGGAGTTCAGGCATCACCCCAAAGCAGGCTCACTTTAGATGTGCAGCACCAAGTGGAACATTTTGGGGAGCAAAATGTAGCCTCTTATTCCCCAGAGATGCTCAAAGCATAACTACAAGACTAAGGAGAGGGATGAGCATCTGGTTACACCCAAAAAAAAAGCAGCTGTGAGACTCTGGAGAAGGAAGGCAAGAAAGCAGAAGATCATGTATTAGAAACACTCATGTTTTCTAAAGCTATGCTTTTATCCTACAGGAGATAGATATCTCGAGTCAGAGAGACATTAATTATTTTCTGACAAAAACTTATACCATTTTATTATACCTTAAAATAACTGCATCTTGAATTTCAGCAGTGTGCAGTGATGTTTAAGTTGTTTTTTTGCAGCTGAAAATCTGGCTGATGAGATCAAACCCAAAGACATCTTCTCCCATACCAGCACCTGTGACAGTGATGACGGCACGCAGGGCATGATTTATAGCAAGGAGAACAGCTCCTTTCCCAGGGAAATTCAAGTCAGGGTTAAATGTCTCTAAAATCCTTGACTGCAAGAGAAGTTTAATTCCCAAAAGCAACAGAGAATAACAGGGTTATTAAGTAAGAGGTTTTGCTCTCAGCCGCGGGATTTAAGGCTAAAACCCCTCCAGCGTTTTCTGCTTGATGTAACAACCCTGAAATCTCCAAACTCTCTGTTCCAATTCTCCCCCTGTGGTTCATTGTGCAATGTCCATGCCTCAGGAGCTGATAGATGGAGAGTAAACTGCTGAATGCTTCAAAACTCAGCTTCCTAGAACCAGTCCAAATTTGTCCAATTTATAACTACCATGCTTTCATGAGGATTTCTCTTCCCACTGGCTAACTGGCTCAGAACAAAACAAACCATCATTATTCCTGCAGAATTCAGAGTGGCCTCTGGAAGAAAATTATTTTCTCTGGCATGTTTTCTTTCTACAGGATGTCCATGATAGTCAAGGCATGTGATTGCTGGGCTCCAGAGTAATGGTGAGCTGCCACAAACAGATCTGCTGCCTTCCACATCCTCAGTAGCTGGGTCTTGCTGTGGAAACAAAATCTCATCTATTTTGTATGCAAGAGTGGCTGGGAAGTTGCTCTTTATTTTATTCTTCCTTATTTGCACCTTTGCTTAATGGTGGCATTTTTTATTTCTCTCCATGCATAGAAAACTTCGATAAGCTTCTAATTCTTCTTACTTATGAACTTCAGGCAATCTCCAGGACATTAGCAGGCAATTAAAAATAGGATTTAGAGACTGCAGCAAGTAGGAGTGGGCAAAAAGGAGTACAGTATGGCTGTGTCCTCTCTACTCTGTGCTTATGTCTTCTCAAAGAGACTCTCTCCAGGACCAGGTCAACATCCACAAATCAGTGGAACAGAAAATCAGGAGCCTAATTAATGCTCTCCCTATTAATGCTGATGAGGAAAACACACAAGATGAAACAAGGCTGAGGAAAAGAAGAACCAAAGGCCTGGTTTATGTGTTCCTAGGAGCTGTGATTGTAGTTTTGGCAGCTAAAAGAGTTAAAGTTTTAGCCCAGTTTTCTTGCTCCCTTTTCACCTGGACAAAAGGGCTGAAGAGGAGGCGCTGGACTTCAAGTGTGTGTAGGAGAATCCAAACACAGGCATAATCTGCCAGTTTGTGAAAATGAAGAAATTGACAGCTTTGAAGCACTCAGTTAATTAAATAAACTTCAGTAAATTTCCTTGCTGCAATAATCAGTTCCATGACTGAACAGCAGAATGCTGTTAACAAACCAAAGTCCTGGCTTTGTGGACCTTTAAAAATAGGTGCAGCCAGAAACTCCTTTTCAGAAATTATGGACAAGCTGAATGTAAAAGTGTTCCATTAGTCAGTTCCATAAGCCCACAACAAGTGCACCACTGATCTGGAGAAAAAGTCCTTGTCTGGAGTGTGGATTGTGTGACAGACTGTCCAGTATGAAAATCATACTTGCAGAAGGCAATATTTGAATTTGCAAGAAGGCTTCATGCTGCACAGATAGAACAGCACTCACTACACCTACAACTTGCAGAAGTCAAATGGAATTTCAGTAAGATGAAAAAAAGAAGTTGACAAAGCCCAGAGCCTGTGAGAGCAATTAAATATTCTTCAGCAAAGATTCATCACACATGAGAGGTTTGACAGTGTAGGAGAATTAAATAATGCATTACACTGGAAGCATCAGGTACAATCACTTTTAAATGAACAGGAGTAACAGCTACAGGAGTCAAACAAAAAACTAGAATTGCACTCCAGTGAAGAAGCAGATAAAAGCCAAGCCTTGTATGAAACTTTAAATTATGACACAGAGAGCATGGCTGTTGTATTCATATTTCTCAAGTCCCATACTGTACCCAGCCGTTCTTCTCTACAGCACAGTTCTTCATGTATCTTCTCAGGAGCTCCTTTGGGACTCTCACTGACTGGCCAAGCCCAGCCCCTTTTATCCCAGTTATCTTCATTAGCTACAGCTGCTGCCCAATTAAGGACATCACAGCTGCAGCCCATGTAGAACAACTAGGATCAGGGCAAGGCCACTTATACAATACATATATTTACTAGGACTCCTACTATACATGGCCATGGACTGGACCTGACGACTTCTCTTCACAAAAGGAAATAGAAGGCAACTGTGAGAAAGTCTGCATTTTATAACTCAATCTTTATTTCACATATCCAAGCTTAAACCTTACTTGTGTGTGACTTGTCCATGGAGTTAGTTTGTTGTCTTACTCTTTACTTTTATTATCTGCTTGTTTTAAAATCACAGCCTTGTGCACTAAAATCTCTTGGAAATAATTATGAAAAAATGAAACAACACACAAGACACCCTCCATCCCCCCCTTACTTCATTTGGCACGGTATCTTTAAAACTACATGACATAGAATTAACAAAATTATGGCTGAAAGCCATTTGCAGAGATCAGGTCACAAACAAGAAATGAAGTTTTGAGAGTTATCCCAGAGAGTGTGGAATGTTGTGGAGTTTTTATCTCTTGCAATTAAAACCTTCAGTCTTGAAGCATATATCCTGGGTATCCTGATGGATGTGTGCCATAAGACAAAACTTAAAAAAAGCTCAGGATACCATAGCTGGTGCCAGCAAATAGTTAAATCATCTGCACTCTGAGTGCACAGACAGAGGCAATTTAACAGCGACTTCAAAAACGGAGCTGCAGAAAACACATCAGTGCTCAGAGAAGGAGGAAGCGCTTTCCCAGGATACTGTAGAGTGGGTTTTATTCAGTTGGTGTTTGACATACCTGGGGCTCGAAATCTCTCAGCTTGAGAGGTTTCACAAGAGCCTTTGCCTAACCCTAACTCCCTCCTCATGGAGGGAGATGTGCTTCCGTGATCCAGAGAGCCCCTGCTCTGAATTCTGTCCACAGACATTCAGAACTTTCTGCCTGTTTGTTCCTCCCCATAACCTGGGCGCTGCCCTGGGGACACGCACATCAGCCCGGCTGTGGTGTCAGTCGGTCCTTTTGGCTCTCCGCAGTTACGTTTTACCGTCGGGAGCCCTTTTGAAGCCTTTAGACATTTTTGGAGGCGGCAGAGAGCGGCGGGAGCCCCGCGCTGGGTTCGGGGCGCTGTGACATCACCCCGCGTATCCAGGCGGCCGCGGAATTCCCGTCCGGGGCTCCGCCTGGCCCCTGGAATTCCTGCGGCAGTCCCAGCTTGGCATGCTGGAGGGCGAGCACCATCGGGACAGCTGCAGAACTCCGGTGAGTTTCTGTGGGCTCACTGCGGGTTTGTTATAGGTCGGGGCTTTTGCCTGGTTTAAGTTGGCGCCCCTTAAGATCACGGTTGGGTTTATCCTCGAGTGTTCTTCATCACCTTCAAACGTCGCGGGATCTTCCAATGCCGTCCTGTTCCACCCTCTGCCATGGGCAGGGATCCATTCCGCTGTCCCAGGCTGCTGCTCCAAGCCCTGTCCAGCCTGACCTGGGACACCCCCAGGGATGGGGCAGCCACGGCTGCTCTGGGCACGCCGTGCCAGGGTCTCAGCACCCTCACTGAGGAGAATTTATTCCTCACATCTAAATCAGGGGCCTATTGGGAAGTATTCAGCATCTATTTAGAAGTTTGCAAGAATAAACTGACACAAGTTTTTAGTGACACATCAAACGTAATTCCCCAAGCAAAAACTTCTTCTGCTGTTTTGGTTAATTTTGGAGCTCCCACAAGCTGCTCCATGGCACTGGAATTTTTTTTTTCCTAAGTGAAATAGCACATTTTTTGAATTTATCGTTTGTATGCTAATAAGCTATCGATACATATTTTAACAGAGGAATGTTGCATATTCAAAATCTTTAGCATTCTCAGGTGACATTCTTCAGATTCAGTTTTTTCTTTTCCGCTATGTGACTTAAGAGTAATTTAAAGAAGTTTTAAAACTTCAGAATGACGTGGATGTGACAGAAAACATTTTGATTCTGTTATGAAACTACAATTTTTTTTCCTGTTCATGATGAGATTTTGGTGTAAGTTGCAATAATAAAAAGAATAATGTTATGAAAAACTAATTTGTTAGTTTTCAGGGCTACATCTTAAAGCAAAAATTCTGCACAAATTGTGAAAGACTTAGCAGCCTTTAACATAGCAAGTGTTCTATTAGGCAGGCAACCTTGGATATCTGATCTACTTAAAAAATCACAGTACCTTAGTACCTTCATTTATCTCCCTTAGAATTGTGTAGAATTGTTTTGAAGAGAAGCAGAGTTTGTAATCTGCTTAGGAGGAATGTAGCTCAATCTATGCAAAGATAATATTTTTGTATTGGTGTTCTGAAAACTCTGACAGTGGATATCGTGCTATATATACATATTTATTTCTCTACAATAGTCAGGCTTAGAAGAATAGCAGTACAATTCTATTTCCTAAAGCTGATGTCAAATTGCAGTTGTGGTAATTGTTCATGTGACATGGTAGTATGAGTGGTTTAAAAAAATCAATATTTTAGTAGGCTGACAAATAAAGCAAAGCATGTCTCTGCTAGATGCCTTGATAGTTTAATGATATAGAAGAAGCTAATCTTTGAAGCTCATTGAGTAAAAGTATGTATGTTTAACTGTGTTCTTAATCCTCCACAGTTTATAGATTTTAAAAAACCACAGTTTGGAAACCATGAGTTCAGCCCCTTCAGACAACATCCCTTCCAGTCAACCTATTAGGTAAGGTCCAGTTCTGGATTTTTTAAGCCTAGCAGTTTAATTCCTGCTTTTTTGGCTTATTTATTTTCTGAATGCCTGAAATGATACAATTCAAGTTGAGTAAGAACCAGATATGGTGTGATAGATGCAAACTGTCATAGAGTCATCGGGAGGTAGAGACAGTTTCTGCCAGCAAGCAGGAACACTGCCCAGGAGGCACAGGAGGATTTTCCAAATTAATTGGGATGGTAGAGGTTGGCTTTAAATCTTATCATGACCCCTGTGTTTTATAACCTGATAAGAGTTTGATCTTTGGCACAAGCAATTTGTCTCTCTTTAGTCTGTACAAAACTGCCAGTTCTATGGGAACTGCAAAATTTCACAAATACAGAGTTGGTTAGAAAATCAGACTGCAGTCTGCTCCCTTAGCTGCAGAAGTTTAGCAAAATTACACTCCTAGGTAGTAAATGAAAGAACATTCCTCTCAATTGCAAAAGTACTCTGCATTTTCTGCCAGCTGTGGAATTGAACCTATTGAAAAGTTGCTTTTCTGCAATGGTCAATGCTCACTGTAAGCAGTGGGCTTGTGAAGTGAAAACTGAGAATTTAGGTTTTGAGTTACAAAATACCTTCTGCGATGTAGAACTCAGGAGCTATTTCACCTGCTCATATGCTTTATTGAAAGCTCTTAAATTCCTGTTAAAAATGGTGTCTTAATAAAAATGGTATCTTATTAAAAGCTGTAGTTGGTAAAAAATGTATTTCAGCTCAAAATCAAGAGCTGATGAACTACTAATATATGAAAATGGAAGTAGAAAATATTCTCTGAATTTTGTTAGGCTGCAAATTGAGCATATTTTGAAACCTTCTAGGGACTTTGTGTGGTTTTGCCTTTGGCTGAATCTTCTGACAGCTTTGTGGTTGTAACACTTGTAGCTGTTAAATGAAGATGGGAGGAAAAATCTCCTAGAAGTGGTAGTAGAAAGTTTTCATAAAGTACTGCACTTGCTGGCCATGCTGTGACAATTAAAGAAAGTATCACAGAAACAGAAATCCTTAAGGCTAGTTTCCATTTTATTTGAAAATGTATAAGCAGACAACCAAAATGAAGGGGGCAACATAAGCAATAGTTCAACAGTTCTGACACTGGTCGGCTGGGGGATTTTTTGTTCATTTGTTTGTTTTCATTGGTTTGGGGTTTTTTGGTTGCTGGTTTTGGTTTTTTGGGGTTTTTTTGTTTTTTTTTTTCATGAGTTTTTTTGGGGTTTTTTTATTTGTTGTTCTATACTACGAAAAAAAATTAGGGTTTTCTGATATATATCTTTAAGTTTCCACCAATTGCATTGTGACTTCAGAAGCTGTGCATAAAATGCTATTTCAAAAGGTGTCTAATGCTTATTTTGCCAGTACTTAATATTATGTTCTCTGTTTTAATGCTTTAACACTAATAAAGCATTATTATTTAATAATAATAACAAAATATTTCTCATTTCCATGGCATCCTTAATTTGCTAATGCTTGTGTTGTCACATAATTTCTGCATGGTATGGATTTGGGTTTTTTTTATTCTCCCCCACAGCCCCCCCACAGATTCAGTTAAGCAGAATAGTTTATTGGATAGTTAGTTTCTCCTCTAAGTTTTAATTTGTATCCCCATTCTGATCTTTTCTTGGTGGATATTTCATAGGAGAGCTGAAAGAAACAGATTTCTTTGGCTCTGACTGCCACACAAACCAATGTAATTTAATTAACTTAATTAGTTAATTAGTTAATTAAAAGCCTTAAAGGTTTTTACAAAAAGTCATTTTTCTCTTGCTTCCATTCTGTGTAGTCTCCATGAAAATAATATTACATCTCACCAGGTTTAAATAAGGTAAATTACTCCCCTGCTGCCTACACACCAAATAAATGGTTACCCTTTCCATAACCCTTTTTCTTGGACCAAGTCTTGCCCAGTTTTCAGTTTGGGTTTCATTTTTCCCCCTTGGTGCTGTCTGGCTTTTAGCTATTTTCAGCTGAGACTGGTACTTTATTCATCATCTCTGAATGATATTACTTGCCTTTATTTCTTCTGTGTTTTCCCCAGAAAGGGAGAAAAAAGGGCCACTCAAACCTATTACATGATGTCCACAAACAAGATTTTATTCAGCTTACAGATGCTCTAGCTGCTTGGGTTCTACTTATTTCCAAATCTTCTTACTGCAGGACCTGAGTTGCACTAAAAATAGTGATTTTAATTGTTGTTGATCTCTTGCTCTTTGATTCATGTTGCTTGCTTTGGGTATGGCTTTGGTAGTAAGTACTGAACACTAATAATGCAGTGCATGCAGGTTTTGATGATTATTGTCTCTACATTTATTAAATATATAAAATGTGTTAAGAACACGGCACCTTATGGAACAATTTCTGATGACATATAGCTGTTCTGATCTGACAGATGTCTGTCTTGTTTTTAAATGGGAAAATACTTACTATTTATTCAATTATTAAATATCTATGGTCTGCAGCTAAAAAACTGAAATTTCCTTAAGAGTAATAATGTCTTTAATGGCAAGATTTAATCTAAGTTACAGATCCCCTTATTGATAGTATTTGTCTCTTTGGCCAGTCAAAAAAACAAAAAAAAAAAGAGAAAAATATGTCATCAGGTAAATTTTTGGTCATGAAAAATGTTAACTGTGCCTATACACAAATCTAGGGGTAAAGTGGTGACTTTTTATTTAGAAAGATCTAATATTTAAATGCCAGTAGAGTGTTACTTCTGTAAAAAATACTTCATGTAGACAAAGGTATTTTGGTATTTACATTTCTGCATTATATGATACTAGTTTAGTGCTTAATTTAATCATGTTTCTTTTATCAATGTATTTAACATTTATTGCCCATAAACTCTTGCACTTTTTGTCTAGATAAAATAATTGTCGCAGTCTTACATATTTAAATTAATGTGAAAACGAACATATCAAATAATGTGAACACTGATATTCAAGAACTGAAATACCTGAAAAGTTTTCCAGTTTGAAGTTATAATAATTTCACTTTAAATTATTTAACTGGTTAATAAATAATTTTTTATGTAACTATTTGTATGTATATGCATACATATATATGTATCTACATATATTTGTGTGTGTATGTATATATATAAATTTATATATAATATGTATAAATTTTTCACTTTATATATAGAAACTTGGTGTTGACTCTTTTGTTATATTGCTTGTGGTGCTTGAGGGCTGATTCTGCTAATTGCCAAGTAGATTTTGTTTTAACTAAAATAGTAGTGGAAATAATGATGAAACAGGGTAGTTTGGAGGACTAAGCCTTCAATTTGTGCTGTGTCTGTGATCAGTTGCATGTCTGTGGTTTGAATGTATGTATCTCAGAAGACAAAGTCTAAAAAGAGAGGGTTTTTCACATCTGTGCATTTGTTTCGTGACAGAGATGGTTTTGAGATGGTAACTAATGTTAAAAAATGAGACTTTTTTGTGGAGACAAAAAGCTTGCAGTTGTTTTAACTCACATAATTGGAATTACATTTCTAAGCCTCCTGGAAGTTAATTATCAAAAATTATGGAGGTTAATATTGGAAACAAAGATACTGAAAAATAATAATGAATATGTTATGCTTAAATCAACTTTATTAATCCAAAGTGAATCTCTCTTTTAAGTTCCTGCTGCCACACCTCTCATATCTTGCACAATAAGCAATTCTATATAATCCTTTCTTCAAAGAGCAATAGCAAGATGAAAACTGCACAAAATAATTTTACTTATGTGAAGGTTTAAAACTCTGGACCCATGATTGGGGAATTGAAATAAAGAAGCATTAAAACTTCAAAAGAATGCTCATGTGTTTTCAAAACACATTTTTCAGCTCAGATAATCAGTTACAAGAGGTACCATTGCATCAGGATTTAAATAAAATGGAAATGAACACTGTTGAAGATCTGAGAAGAAAACTCCAAAGTCTGGAGAAAATAAATTTGGAATTAAACAATCAACACTTTAAAGAGGTAAGGAGATTTTTTGTTTGTTTGCTTTATTTTACCCTTAGAATAAATGTAATTTATTCTACGGGTAAAAATAAAATTAATTTCCCTAAATGCAATTTGTTTCCCTGAAATGATCCTCTCATCAGGTGAGTAAAAATCACATTCAAAAGTTGGAAAAGAACAAAGTAGCACTGTACAGATATCTCATGCCTGTCCCTAGGAACTGATATCACTTTTAGTGTCATTGCTAAGAGCTGAAGGTGTGTGTAAGAAACCTGAGCAGTACACAACAGTACAACCATGCAGGAGAATATTTTGCACCCCCAGCTTTGGAATTCTCAGCATAAGATGTGGTTTGTTTGTCTGTTTGTCTGAGTATTTTAATCCCAGTAATTCCAGGGGTCCATTTTACAGAATCACCCCACCATTGATGGAGCAATGGGGTCAGGACAAGGGCAAATCCCTGTGTAAGAAGCAGCAATCCTTAAACAAATGGATAGGGAGAAACAAACTTGGTTTATTGGCTGTATTTAATAGGAAACAGATGAATGAGCATCCACACCAGATGCCCCTAAAAAACTGATAAGAGCAGAATTGTTACTTATATCAGTAATAAAATTCAAACTAAAGAAAATTTTAATGAAGCATTTTCTCACTGCTACTTCATTTAGGTACCAGTTTGCCACAAGAGCATCAGGGAAAACCTTTGTAAGGGGGCTAAATTATTTCCTGTGAATGGAGCATGCATGAAGGATGCTGCTGCTTTGTAGATGTTCTGAAGAAATTCATGTTTTACTTTCCACCTTCTTGAGTTCTAATGGCTTGAATGTGGTTTCCTGGGTCTAGTTTTGGCAGCACTGACTAGACTATCTTTCTTACACCAGATAAGAGTCCTTTTTGAAGCCTTTTCTTTGTTTTGTTTGTTGTGTTTAATAGCATTCTGCTTGACTGCCGAACATCATTGGACTGAAGTTTGTGTTTACATAGTGAGTTCCTAGGTGTCTGATAATCTAATATCCCAACACAACTGCTTTTCTAGTTGCTAAATACAGTTACCATAAAATTGCCTGTGGAATATAATTGTAGCTTTTATTTTCTTAAGGCAGAGCATGTTTGGAAAAACAGAGAGGTACATTTAAGGTACATGAAAATGATCTAGGAACAGGATCAGTTTGCATAAAAAAAAAAAAGTATCTAAAATGTGTGGTTTCAAGACTGTATTTAAAAATCAGATGGGATAAGATGGCAGCTGTGAATGCAATCTCTGAAATATTTATTTTCTAGATGTCTCACTTTGAAAAAGAAATACTGCAATTAAGGTTGGAACTTGAGAAAGGAGAACTTCGTCAAAATCTGGAGAGTGAAATGAAATTTGCTAGAAAAGAAGCTAATTTACAGCTGTATTCTGCAGAGGATGGACTGTGTGATGCAAAAACCAAAGTTATGGAACTTCAAGGTAATTTTCAAAAAAAAAAAAAAAAAATCATGGCCAGAGGATACACCAGTCCCAAGTCATTACAAAAGCAGAGATTGCACAAGGTTTTACAGTTACAGCATTCTTTGAAAGTCTCTTATTTTCTTATTTTCCCATGTCTTACTCATCTGCTTCTATAAGCTCATAAGAGTTTGCAAAACCCTTGCTGTCTCGTATGAATTAAATATAACCTGCTATGCCTATCAATACCTTTGTTTTCTCTTGCTCCTTACCTTCTGTTATTCCTTCCTTCAGTGTGCACAGAATTGTAAATAAGGAGTCCCTCTCCCCATCCTGCTTATCACTATGTCCAGCAGTTCTTCCTTTTTATTTTCAGGGGGAAAAAAATAAAACCAAATCCTGTTTATTTGTTTACACTCTTTCCAGAAAGCTTTTTCTTTCTCCCCAGGAGTTCTCATCGTGCTGCTTTTTTCTTTCACCTTTTCAGATATTTCTAGCTTTTTGTTGCTCATATCTGGCCTCTTCATCTCATCTTTGGTTTTGTTTAGTATGTGGACAGGAATGGTTTTACCTGCACATTTTTCCCCTACTAGTTTTGCATTCAGAAACTCAAATTATTAATTCTTCTCAAGCAGAAAGAGATTTCTCACTCTTAAAAGCTGGGGAGATTTTTTTTGTTGTTGTTACCTAAGTAGATAAAATGCTGTTTAAATTCAGTACAGGAGATGTATTTGGGAATCTTTGATGTTCACTGAAAAGACTGGAGCACTCCTGAACTTTGTAACCTTACAAGGATGGAAGGAGACTCTGAAACTTGAAAGTGCATTTACACTGCCATATTTTTTAAAAGATAATAAGAATTCTGCACTTTCATTCATTTGGAGAACACACAAATTACAAAAATCTTGGTTGGTTTAAATTTCTCAAGCTGTTTTTTGTTTGGTAGGGGGTTTTTTTGTTAGTTTAGTTTTGTTTTGTTCTGTTCTTTGTTGGGTTTTTTCCCCCAGTTTTGTTTTCATTGTTACAAATGTCAAAGCCAAATAGTTGCAGTCTCATTTCTTTTTCAGTTTTTAACTTACTGCTTCTTCTTCCTTGTCTCTTGGAGCCTTGCTCACCTCGTGTGGTGTTTTTGACACAATCTCAACTTAACTTCTTGGACAGAGCACCTCACTTGTGCCCTATCTTTATATCTTCTCCAAACTGTTTTTCTGCTGTTCTTCTTGAGGTTCAATTCCTGACATCTGACAGGTCTTTTCCATCATTGTGTCCACAAATTCTCTGTGTTTTCCCAACATGTCTCTTCTGGTTTTCTCAGCCTTCTCCATCTAGGAAGAAATTTCAGAAGAATGGGATGAATTTGAAGTAAAAATCTATTAGAAAGTGGTGATCACATAAATGCCAACATAGCTAGTTGTACTCAGCAACATAAAAAAAAATCAACATATTTTGACGGAGTTTGTGAAATGAAGCAAAGTTCCTAGTAAAACTGCTTTTAGGAAAAGAGCTCTTCCTTGGGATTTACGCTTTAACAGGGAAGTAGATGCAGTATTTCCCTATCTTGGGGCAACCATTGGGCTGAAGATTTAACTCTCTTGAGCAGCAGTAAATTTCCCCAGAAAAGCTAAGCCTTTGCTCATTAGCCCAACCTGCCTAAGGTTTTCCTAGAATAATTTTAATGTGGCTGGTGTTTGTCTTTATTGATACTTAAAATGAGCTTGAAATTAATTGCTACAGACTGAAGTATCTCATAAATATTTGGAAATAAGCTAGCCAAGTGTTGCAGAAAAACGTAATTAAGTTATTAAGTTCCCTATGCTATAGAGGCCTCACTTGAAAGAGTTGAATTTTTATTCCTTTCCAAAGGGAGAAGAGCTGAAACTTGTAGAAATCTCCAAAGCATTTTTATGTCCTTGTGTGAAAGATGCTACAGGAACACAAAATGTGATTGTTTCTCTGTAGTGAAACTGGAAGTGTTAGTGTTCCAGAGTTTCACAGGATATCACAATACACAGAGGAACTTATGTTCATTATACTTTTTTTTCTGAACATGCTAATTTTCAGTGCTATTTTTCTTTTTCTCTTTCTTGCTTTTTTTTTTTTTTTTATGTAAACAACAGTAATCAATGATAGACATCAGCAAAAAGCATCAGAGATTGACAAAATAGCTCAAAGTGATCAGTGGCAGCTTCAACAGGAGCAACAAAGATGTGCAGTGGAGAGGGATAACATCCACAGAGTACACCTTGCTGAGCTAGAATTCCTCATTAGAGAAAAAGCTGAAGCAGAAATGGCTTTTCAGGTATGATGTATTAATAGATGGAAAGTTCCATGAGATGCTGGCTGAAAGTTTTTTGGTACAAAGTGTGGGGTGGGTTGGAGGTTTTCTGCTTTAGGGGGAAAAAAACACCCCAAATAGCTAAATACTGCAGAATAATTCTGAAGATTACAGAAGTAATGAAGTTACAGAATTATGAAGTTATTACACTTAGTGTATAATGCTGGTTTGGGGCTTTGATGGAAGGTGTTGTGCCTGTTTGTCATGGTAAAAACCTAAACCAAATTATCAATACACAGTGGTAGGGAAAAACAGAGGAGCTTGTGGACAGGACATGATGTCCTTCTCAAAACAAGCAGAAACACAAACCAGTTTTTATTCAAAGCTGATCCTTGTAAAGCTGGGCAGGATATCGGCGGTGAAGAAGCCCACTTTTAGGTAGAGTTTTCCTTTTTAAGTTGCCAGGGGCAGCAGGGTAAGCTCTGAGTTCTGGCCAATAGAAGTGTCTGAGTTAGTTTGAGGAGGCTCTGGAAGGGTATTGCCTTCTGTTGTGTACAGTGTTTTATAGGAGCTACCTTCAGAGAGTTTAATGCTGCATCAAAAATCAGCCTTGAAAAAGTATGCCATGCTCTGTCGAGTGATGTTTGTCCTTGAAACAGGACAAAAGGAGCAGTGTATGGCTCAGGACATTGTGTTGTCTGTCAGTCCCCTGGCAGTGTTCTCTGACAGTGGTTGTAGAGGAAGGGGTTTTGTTGGTAAATGCATTAAAGATACAAAATTGTAGGAAATGTAATTAGCATGAGTAGACTAAGATTGCCTTGAATATATCTAGTTAAACAGGCCAGAGTGAGCTGTAGGGTTTCAGAATCTTGATGTCACTGAACTCAAAAGTCTTTCAGGACTTTCAAAACTCACTGAAATGAAAATCTGATTCACTGGTAGGTGCCAAACCCTAACCTGCCTCAGTAATAAAAATGTTAAATTTTTCCACTTTGCTTTTGTAGCTGTTCGCCTGCCCATCACCCTAGAGTTATGTTATGTATAGTTATAAAATTCCAGGAAATAAAAATTCTTACATTTGGGCTTAACTGCATTGAAAGTTGAACTCATTTAAACTTGTCAGATGAACATCAGAAATGTTTGGGTTTATAAATTATGACTCTGAAAGCATTGCAGTCTTTTGTGTTGTGTATTTACAGGCCTGGCTTAAATCTCCTTTAGTTATTCTGAGTTACAAAATGAAAGCTAAGGAGATTTAATTGTGGTCTTAATAAGTGCAGAGAAGTGGGATTCTGAGCATGTAGGCAAATCCTTCCCAGAAAAACTGCAGGTCACAAGCCGTAATTCTGAACTTGGCTGTGAAAATGCTGAGGTAGGCATGGGAGTGGAGTCATGGAGTATTGAAATGCGCCTCTGGAATGAGCACACAGGAAAAATCACCTTCTCTGCTTTGTGACAGGATCTGTTGGGCGGATCCTGGCCCGGGACAGGAGGGCTCGGATGCGATAGGAAGGGCAATAGCATCGCCTCGTGGTTAGGCAGGAGTCCATAGCCCTTCACGGTTTTTTCCTTCAAAAACCTGGGAGATTGTGTCGTTTAAAAAAAAAACAAAAACAAAAACAAAAACCCCCCAAAACAAAAACAAACAAACAAACAAACAAAAAACAAACAAACAAAAAAAAAAAACAAAAAAAAAGAACCCAAACAACTGTGTTTTTATGAGCAAATATTATGGGGATAGTATTCAACAGTCATATCATCTCCAAAAAGTTCAGAAATTCTTAAAAACTCTGAAATCCTGCAGCTCATTCTGACTTTCTTAACGAGCTTGATATACTCACGACAATTTTAGTTTGCTAATGTAATTATATTTCCAGTAGAAAATGTTTTTAGATTTTTTGTA
Organism: Melozone crissalis; assembly: GCF_028551555.1. Taxonomy (NCBI): domain Eukaryota; kingdom Metazoa; phylum Chordata; class Aves; order Passeriformes; family Passerellidae; genus Melozone; species Melozone crissalis. The sequence goes on along the minus strand of NW_026535783.1, from coordinate 10,268,184 downwards.
GTATTTCACAGCAAACTACCTGCTACTTATTTCACATTCCCCAGTTCAAATTTGTTAATATTAGGAAGATAAACCTGATATTTCTGTATCTTTCTAGGTATAGAGTAGAAATGTTAGGAAATGTAGAAAACAGTTAATTTTTGTTTATTTATTTATTTATCTTACATTCTGAAGGGAAGAAAACTGTCTTGCTGGACATTCAAAGCTAGAGGATTACCTTAAATTTAAATGAAATTCATATGGACAATGGGGATTCTGTAACAGTGATTTCGTGGAGCTGCAGTGTCCAGTAATTGAAGTAATGCTTCCAGCCTGCAGCTTAGTTCAATTTCTGTATGCAGAAATTGAGTGGGGACCAGATTATTTTATTCTACTGAGGACTTCATATTTCACAAGTTTTTAAAGTAATTCAGTTTCTAGATAGTAGCAAATCCTTTTCAGAATACCAGAAATCAAAATTATTTAGTCTGTGGGACTAACTGTTTCTAAAAAACATCTGATTTGAAGTTTGAGCAATCAAAATCATAACAAAAATGTCCCCTGTTGGGGGACAAAAGTTCACCCAATGCACTCCGTTTCATTGCCACGGAGCTGGGAGACAGAAGAGATTGGAAGGGCTGTAGTCTTTTAGGGAAAGATGTCCTGTGGAGATCTGGTATTGATTTTAGTGTTACCACAGAAGATCATGTTCACAGTGATTTTTTAGCCCAACATAGATTTCTTGATGGTGAATCAAAAGCATCTCTGCTGTTGGGTAAACACTTCTGTTGACATGTGCTGGCGTAGTAGATTTTAAAATTCTAACATCATCTTCTGATGCAGTCTCCATTTCTCTGTTGAACTCTCAACTGCAATACTTTATCATAGAAAGAGTGCCTCTTGGCACATTTATTTATTCCTTTACCTGCTTACCTTTAGAAAACTAATGCTGCCCTGCAAAGCATTGCCAAGAAGCTGAAGGACATGGAGGCAGAGCACAATGGCTGCGCCAAGGTGCTGAGGCTCCAGGCCAGCTCTCTGGAAATCAAGAACAAACAGCAGGAGAGGCTCCTCAAAGAACTGGAGGTAAAGCTTTCTGCCTGCTGCTGGGAGCCTCAGCAAGCACTGGCACAACTGAGCAGTGTCATTTCTGAGGGGTGAAACCTCTGAGTCAGGCTATGAGTGCCCTGTGTTTGGTTAACAAAATGTGGAGTGTCACTTCCCAGGAAATGTGGATTCACAGGTGAATGCTGTGAGCCCGACCTGAGAGTGGTGTTTGAACTGCAGATGGAAAGGGGTTTATGTCACTGGGAAAGCAATCTTAGCAACATAGAGGTATAGAGGAAGTATTTGTGCAGGATTTGTTAGTTTTTAAAATTTTTTATTTAAGCATGTTAAGCAGATAGGTCTTGTGGGAAGAAGCAAAGCTTAAGCCTTTTGGCTGATGCTTTTGTGGAGGGAGTTTGGTGATCTCTGTGCTGTGACTTTTTCTTTAATAGGCCTTCCACAGATCTCTGTTTCTCAATTATTTCCTTTTGTGAATGTGCGGGCTTATACAGAGTTTAAATTTATTGCCAACAGCTAGTATGTAAATTTTATTTATTTATTTATTTTTCAGTTAACGTTTCCCTAACTGAAGTGCTTAGAGTTAGGATTCAGTCTCACATACTTGCTACTTTTCTTTCCCTGTCCAAAATCAATGACTTTACTTTTATCTGTGTAACCTTGAGTGTCTTAAATTACTTTTAATATTAATGTCCTTTTCTTCGTCTTTGTGGCATCACTTGAAGGCAGAAGTCATTTTGGGTTGTATTGTTCTTTTCAAATCAATCATCAGTCAAAGTGAATTGATGTTTTTGATAGGAAACAATGTAATTAAAATTTCATGTGAATTTCTATTACAGCAGCTCTGTAGTTGCTGCTTTTGCTAAAAACATTTTTTCAATTGAAATATCATGTCCAGGCCTTTATGTAGAGACACGTATCTGTGACTATAAAACTGTAGCAAGAGCATAATCCTACATCAATTTCTTTAACTAAATAGAAATATTACTTTATATTCTGGATATGTAATGATTTATTTGTTTATTGGCATGAGTTTTCACAGTTCCAAAGTGCAAGTAGTTCAGATACCACAGGTTGGTTTATGGAGACCTAATAAACTGAACAAATAAAGTTGTCTTTGCATGATGTTATCATCTTTCTGGACTTAAATATTTTTAAAATGTTGTGAAAGCAGCAGTGAAAATAAAGGAACTGGAGGATGATGCTACAGCAGCAAGACTAGCACATGTAGAATGTAAATACACAACAGATGTCATACAGGTAAACTTTTGATTAAATGTTTGGTGGAAGTTTGCAGTAAAATAGAAGATGGACTTGTAAAGGTGCAATCTTCCAAAAATATTAAGATTTCCTTGCTCCAGTGAAAACACTGAGTAGATATTTTTGCAATGATTGTCAAGACTGTAAAAGGTAATAGAAAAACATCTCCTTTATTTCCAGGGACTTGTCAAGTTAATAGAATCAATATTAAAATAAAATGTCACATTCATCTCTGGAATGGGCACTTAGGTAATTTCAGAGATAGAGTATACACACCCAACTTCTCTAGGTGTGAGATATTAATGCATCCTGAGACTGCAGTTCCAAATGTAATTATTCAGAGTACATTTCAGCTATTACATCTGCTGTTACCAGAAAAGTTTGAATATATGGAAAAATGTGATGTGTATACTTGAATATTCAATTTTTGTATTACTAAACCCTGTGTGACACAGGGTTTGATCCATTAAAGCAATTAGGGTTTATTAAAAAAAAAAAAAAGTGAAAAACCTGAAAGATGATTGCTGAGTGATCTTTTGATCTGCTGAGTGATCTGACTAGCAGTGGAATTTAGAAAAACTAAATGAGAAAACAAAAGGGAATTTCATTAATTTTTTCTTATTTTCTGAGGAACACAAAAAAGCATTTCCACTTCTTCAGTCAGTTATTTTTTATTACTTTTTCTAAGTACAGGCACTTGGATTTCTGAAGTGATGATTAAATAAGTAATGATGATGCAGGTTTTTATATTCCTTCTCTACTTTTACAACATACAAAGGGAAAGGTAACATTCCTGGAAGTTAGAGATTTATCTTCTTTGGGTGAAGAACACAGCAGGTTTTCTTCCTTATTTATGGACATGAACAAGCTCCACATGAGCTTTGCTCTGAGTGCAAGTGTAGCTTTTACTGTTTATCCTACACTTTTATGAGCCTACTTAATGAATAGAATTCTCCTGGAAAAAAAAACTTCAGTAATATAAATAATTGAAATCAGGAAAATCCAAACACCACGCAAGGACAACAAAATGTGCTTTTGGTCAGCATATCTATTTCTCTCTGTTTTGAACTCTATGTATTAATACATTTCTATGTGTGTTCAATGCTTTCTGATTCCATACAGAATTAATAGAATATATTCACCTGTACAAAGCAGAACAGAGCAGTGAACAGCATGAAAGACCGTGGTAGTCTTTCCTAACTTCCCTTAACTGCTTTCTTAACACTTGGTAGTTGAGAATTCAAGAACTTGAAGACATTTTGAATGAAGATCAGCGCGGCAGAAGACAAGCGTTGCCAGAAGGGGTAGCAAGGGAAGATTTCAGAGAGCCAGTAAATGCTCTTGAGACAGGAAAAAAAGCGTAAGTTTCCTTTTAAAGCCATTCCAAAATGGCAGTAGACAGCTTGAGTACAACTCGTAGTTTTCTAAAAGTCATAGAAAATTCCCTGCAATTTTCAGTGAGCAGAAAATTCTAGGGCAATGTGACAAACCAAGCGAAAGGTTCAGAACCTGGCAGTCCATTAATAACAGGCCCATATCAGTAACCAAAGCTATTGTGAATGGTACAGATAATAACTGGCCTGCTGCAGATTATTTGCCGAACCAAAAATTTTGAAAATCGTATTTATGGTAGGGTCCAGCCTCCAGTAGTGTTTGGGGTGAGTGTAGGAATAGATATCCAGTAGATATCCAAAAGATGTCCAATTCTTATATTATTATGAAAACATTGTTTTCCACTTCAGTGAGTCAGTTGGATCTCTAAGACTCCTGTCAAGAAGTTGGGTATCATTTATAGTGGGTAATCTTTGTTTTCAACTTTTGAATGACTGTAGAAAGCTTGACATGGTTAAAAAACATTGAAAAGTGTGAGAGCACAGGAAATCTCTTGGGATGTTTCCACAGCACAGTCTGCTGTGCCTGTGGTAGCAGAACTTGGGTGACCTCTCTTTCAGCCTAGAACTATTTGGGTCTGTATACACAGGTGTTTCTTTTGACTTACTCACACAAAGAGTAGTGGAGAAGGAAAAAAATCAGTTTTCCCACAAGAAAGGAAGTTTGTGGCCCGAGCAACTCGTTCAAGATTCATGATTATGGACATGTTTTTAGTAAGATACTTCAAACTTGAGCTGGAAAAACCTTTGTCATCCTTTGCAAACATCATTTTTAAGCAAGCTTTTGGCTTTCCTGATACCATGCCTAAATACTCAGGCAATCTTTTAAAATTCTTCCTTGCATTCCCTCTCTGTGCTTCTGTGTCGTTTATGCTGTTGTTTTGCCTTGTATTTTCCTCATCAGCTGCCTGTTTAGTCATGCCAGGCTCTTGGTATAACTGTTTTCCTGACTGACACAGTACAAGAACAGATTAAAATTCTGGGTTGCTTGCCTTCAAAGTCAGACCAGAGTAGGGTCAGGCATGTGGAAATCTTAAGAGCAAGAACTGTACTTGAAATCAGGACTGATGATGCAACATGTGACATGGTCTCTCTGAAGACAGCTGTTGTGCTAATTAAAATATGAAGAATTCTGTTTGTTATATGTAACTTTGAGGCCACATCCAAAAAATCTTATGAATTGCATGACACCAGGCTTGGCAACTGAAAATATAACCTCTTGAAAAATCTTAGAAGGAATATAAATTTCTTCATTCAATTAAGAAAGGCAAGCAACTTCAGGATCCATGTGATGTGCTAAAGTGGTATCTGCCATATCCATTGATTATCATTTAAAAGAACATAGAGCATCCGACAAAAGTAATTTTGGTTAAAGTATCTTTTTTGTGGAAACTTTCCAGTTCACCAAGACAGCATATAACCTACGGTATGGAATGGAAAGACAAGGTTGAGGCAATGAGGAGAGCTCAAGATCCCAATGCCACATTAGTGGTTCCTCCAGGCAGCTTCAGCCTGCATGAAGGCTCAATAGTAAGGAAAACATCCTCAATAGTAAATTGCAAATACAAATAAAAAGTGTTCAATAGTAAGGAAAAATATGTGACACACATTGTTGAGGTGTTTTAAAACATACTGTCAAAATATTTACTGTGGTGAGGATTTGCTGCATTTGCTGTGCTGAGCTGCGGAAGAACTCTGCCATTCTCTCACCCTTTTTGTTATTATGTTACCTTTAAAAAAATTTACTACATGAATAAGTGTAGCCAATGACTTGGAGAAGCTAATTTGAAAATATTTTTAAAGTATGGGTAGGATGTACTGGCATTCCTAATTAAGGCATTTTGTAGATATTGCTTATCATATCATGTGAAGAATGTTCTTTCTACCTAACTTTTTTGTCAAGTTTAATTAGCTACCATTGTAGAAATGCTTATTTATACACCCTTTTAATTTTAGTGCAAGTATTTAACTGTAAAAATTACTTGAAAATTGTTTCAAGCTTTCAGGTGGAGAAGCAGAGGAGATTTTTTTGTTGTTGTTTTGTTTTTTATTTGTTTTGCTGTGGATTTGGCACATTGGATGTATTTCGCTGGGTTATTTTCTGAAAACTTTCTCCTCTTATGTGACCACTTTGGGCTTTTCTACTGTCTTTACCCAGCTACACCTTGAATAACAATTTTGTCATCATTTTGCATAGCAGCAGGGACAAAGGAAAGTTGTAAGCATGTTTAGAAAATCTCTCCTTTCATAGTGTGGTAACATTTGCTCTCTTTCTACTCTTAGCAATATAAATATTTTTTTGCTGGTGGCTTGGAAACTTTTCCTCTTTCTCTCTCAGAGCTCTGAGCATGGAAGGTACATGAGGTCTGTTCCCTGTGGACAGGAGCAGAGACCTGCATCAGAGAGTCTTCAGATTTGTGGGTGTCTTTTGTTCAGTTGATGGAGTGATTCCACATTTTGTCTCAGTGCTGTCCACTGCCCAGGCAGATCTGTGATTCATAAGCTGGAGACAAATAAAATCAGGATCTTCTTTTTTCTTTCTGAGAGAATAACAGCTTCTTCCCTGCAAGCATTCATGTATTAAAAGACATTTGCTGGCCTAGTTAGCCTGAAAAAGTAATTTCATCAGGCACAAAAGGAATACATCCAGAGAAAAGCAACTGTCTGCCCTAACTACAGGCATTAATGATTGCTATTTATAACTACAAAACACAATTGCAAGCTGAAAATATTTTACTAAAATTCTTGCTTAACCTAAAGTGCTTGCTAGCTGTTGCTGTGGCAGGAGTTTTCCTTTTTATTTGTATTCCTTAGTAAAATATATGACACGACAATAATTATGGACAAGATTCCATTCATAATCAAGATTTCTTTTAATGGAAACAGTATTTAATGGTAGACTCAAAATTAATGTTATATTATTGAAAGGTTAAAAAAAATAGGGTTGTCTCACTGTCATATTCATAGAACTGGTTGTTTTAATTGTTTTACTCAAAGGATTTCAAACCACAAGACTGTCCTGAGCAGGTGATAAAAATGTTCATTTTTGGAAGAGTTGTATTAGTGGTTGTCTTATGAGATCAGGTATTTATTGCCTTGGATGGCTTTGCATTTTCCCAAAGCTGTTTGTATTTGTTTGGGAAGCAGAAGTGCCTGTATGTGGTCCTGTTTACTCCATTGAGACAGCTCTGATTTTGCTTCCCAAAATGAAAAAGCCGAAGACTGTAGCAGAAACTAAGTGTAGATAACATTTAATATATTGCTGTTAGTCTCTGCTATACCTATGCTTAAATTGTGTGAAAATGCCAGTGTGTTCTCTTCCATTCAGTTTCCCCTCCTGCTTTCTTGACCTGTACAGTATTTTTCCATGTTTTATACCATTTTTATGCTTCTTGAATATGTTCTTTCCACTCTAGTCTGATAATCTTATAGTGATCTCTGACTGTACTGATACAGCATTTGAGAAACAGCTTTCTATTATCTTAAGGCACTTGTATGAACTGAAAGTATGAACAATTGAATTTCTACTGCATGCTGTTGTTGCTAAAATTTATTTTTAATCCATTTAATATACTACTGATTAAAATCACTGTAAAGAAATGAGGCATGGCTTGTGGAGTTTGACTGATGGAGCTGTAGGCCCATTTTGGCCAGCTGATTAATCATATATAATCCACACAAAGCAAATTTTTAAAGGAATTTAGAGTGTATTGTGCTGCCAAGCCAAATGGACAGTTTTCTGTGTGCTGTGCAAGTGTTGGGGGACAATTTGGAGGCACCTCAAGGTATTAACATGGGTGAATGAATTGCATCCACTAAGAGCATGGAAAGTTTTAGCTGCCAGGTCATGGTTGTGGCTCCCACAGGACTGGGATTTACTCACATACTTTATTTACATACTGTGTCTAACTAGATAAATTTTGTGAAATCTGTTTTCTTACTCTGCTGTAATATTATGCAATATTATGGCTGCAATTATTAGAAATGAACTGAGGAATTTTGTAAAGCTGTGAGAATGAACCTTAAGGGCTCGTTTTCAGCTGTGCTCAGCGCTGCTACTGCACATATGATGCATCTCTTTTGATTTTAACATTGCCCAGCTACAGCAATTAATTTTTTTCTTTGTGTTCCAGAGGGAGATGTCCATCCTCCTGAACTTATACCAGACCCTGGCAAACGCCCAGGTGCTTTCCAGACAGACAAACCTCCCCCTGGAAGAATTACCTTGGACAGAGCTTTGTGCACTCTTGCGTGAGAATGTTGAAGCCCTGGTCTCGAACTTCAACAAGGCTAAGCAGAGGGTGAGCGTCCCCAGGCATCAGCTGCCTCTGCTGAGCTCAGTGACTTTTATTCACTCTGCAGTCTCGTTAGAAAGGACTGATATTCATCCCCCCAAAAAAGGATTTGGACACTAACAAATGAGCACCATTAATGATGGCTTGTCCACTGCTCAGTTTGTTGCCAGGGGCATTTAGATGTGAGTGGAGTGTGCATCAAGTCTCCCAGCTCCACCTTCTGTGCAGGATATTCTGAAAGGACCATCTGATAGTAGCCACAGGGACCTAATTAAAAGACAATAAATTCATCTTACTGAGGAAGAAATTCACTGAACATAGTCATTTACAGTCATAAATCAAGTCTTTATTTTACTATAATCCAGAGGCAAAATACACTTTCTCAAGGAATATCACCTTTTAATTTTGTGTTTATGATTCAGATGTACTATTTAAAAGAGTGCCAGTAAGGGGGTTTTTTGTTTAATTGTAACTTTGGATTATGACATTTTTATTCAGAAACAAACAGAAATACCTATTCTAAAACATGTCAGGATCTGTATGAAGGAGGAGCTGTACTTTTCCGAAAGGTTTTGAAGCAAATGAGCTTACATGGCTTTTCTCCCCAGAAAACCTTGTGGTTTTAGGAAGGAAAAAGCCCCTTCTAAAATAACTCAGCTGGCTCCAGAGGCTAAGCTATGCCTAAAGAGCTCTTTAGGGTATCACTTTGTGTTCTGGTTTATTTCTCTTTTGAAGTAGATGAGGAAAGGGAAGGGGAGGTGAACACTGTTGGCAGTGTTTGTAGGGCTTGTGTCTTATTGTTGCTTGCTATGTAATTAAGGATTGTTATTAAGACTGATTGTGAGGTCTCTAGGGCTCTTCTCATGTACTTAGCAGCTTTTCTGGGATTTTAGACTGTGCTGAAAAAACTTTTTTTCCACACAATTCAGTGTGATCTATCTGGAAGTATCTTGATATTTTCTAGGAACAGAAAGTTGAGGTGTGTGCATTTGGGGATCATTGTTGGCTTGGTTCATTCCTCCATTTAGCTTGCATGAGAAGTGCAGTGTTAAAGCACAAGAGTGAATCCCTTCATGTTTGTTGAAAATACATCATAAACTTATGAGCTATTTGTAAGGAAAAAATTCTCTGTGCTAGAATTCCCTGAAATTGTTTTAAAACTTAATAATAATCTGGAATGTCTTGACTTTTCAACAGAAGAAAAAAACAAAAAACCACAAACAAACAAACAAAAAATTAAAGGCTGTGTTTTAATTATTGTTTGCAATCATCGCAAACTTCTAAAGGATATATTTGGATTAATAATTTATTGAAATTCAATACAATCATTAAAAAAAAAATATTATGAAGTGTCTGGCTCAGGTTTCCTGCAAAGAGGGTGACAAGGTGGTAGAAGGATAGCAAAACCGAAGCCAAATAAAATACTTTGTTTCAAAATATATTTCAGGTTTTTTTTGAGAACCAAGTAATTTATCTGCCATGAAAGGGTTTTACTTAGTTTTAATAAAATATTGAAAAAACTGCAGTTTAGATTTTATGCTGGAATAGTCTGTGCTTAACTTAAAGTGAAAAGGTAAATAAGAATTTCTTCTTAAATGCTTGTCACACAGATATCTCACCTAGAAGATATGTGCAAGCACAAGACTGAAACTATGAACAACCTTCAGCAGAACCAGGAGGATGCTTTGGAGAAAATGTCTGAACAGTTAAAAGCACAGGAACACTGGTCGCAGAAAGAAAAGCATATCTTGAACAGCAGTACTCAAACGCCCTTGCAGAAATTCATGCAAGATCACAGGTATGGTGCTGTGAACTTCTAATTTTTTTTTCTTTAAAAATTGAATTGATTATTTCAATAGTTTAAGCCTCTTAGCAGTTAAAGGTCATTTGGGAATTTTAGTATACGTTTAAAGTTTAAAAAAATCCAAAACCAAAGAACAAACCAACCCATCCCTGTGCTAATATTAACATCACTTAAAATAAGAAATAAATTACTTGGATGAAGCATTTGTTGAAGAGAATTTAGTCTTCAGGCCCAGCTGAGAAGCCTGATTTCATCTGCAGATAGCAGTATTCTTTTTCTGAGAATGTTAAAGCTGTAAGATCAACTTTGCTTGTTTTAAGAATTACTGAGGGCAGCAGCTACTTTTTCAGCATCATCATTTGCAGAGATTGTATAGAATAACAATAATGTGGTATCACCTGGGGATAAATTTAGTTACGTATGTACTGACCCTAAGAGCAGTGGTAGATTTCAATGGTGTTAAGCAATTCTGTTTTTCTGATACTACAGTGAGGAGTGGCCTAAAAGTGTGAAACTGTCACTCCTTGTTAGATGAGTTATTTGCAATCCAAAATGTTCCCTGTTATTCCACAACCACCATTTACTGTCTTTATCATCACACTCCTTCACGCCTGTTTCAATTAAAAGCATAGTGAATAAAGGAAATAGATGTCCCTTGTTATTTGTGAGTTACTGCAACTTACTTTACAGAATAATGCTGTATTTGATGCAGATTTCAGGACTGGAAGTCTCTGCATGCTGAAAAATTCAATCTGTCAACTTTCATGTTCCAGCCCTCTTTATGTTTTTCCTCTCACTTAAACTGGCTTTCTGCTTGGTACAGCAGTGTTCTCTCTGAAATTGGAGGATGTTATTGCTATTGTTAAGTCAATTAATAAAACTGAATTGTGGGCAGACAGGTGGTGTTGGATCTTCTGTGAGCTGTCACGGTGTTGGTGGATTGTTTTCAGAAATCAGGAGTCCATTTGCAATTGATTATCATGTAAATTTCCCTCCTACCACTGTTTTTGTTTCATACATCTTATTCTGTAATTGCTTACTAGAAGAGACACTTTCATCACGATTATTACTAACGACTTTTGTTCCTTTAATGCATCATTTGAATGGCAAAGCTAAATTTTCTTTTCATTCTTGTCTAGGTAAAAACCATGTAGTTAATGTTTTGTCCATTATAATTTGGCTTGTTTCTGTCTCAGGAATGTGAAGAAACGGTGCAGAAAACCAGGCAAAAACTCTATGGCCTTGAACAACTCTCTGACAAACTGGCCCAGGAAAACAATACCTTGAAAAATTCATTATTAGATGCTTTCAAGGCACGCTCATTCCTGCTGGCAGCCTCTGCACTGCTATCAGGGGCCCTGTGCTCTCTCTACGGCCGACTGTGCGCCATGTCTTGCCAAAGAGACATTCTCCAGGAACAGGTGAACCAGCAACAACTATTGAACCACAAGATCGTCAGCCTCCTTTATGCTCTCCCTGCTGTCATGGAAAGAAACCAGGACGAAGTCAGGACAAGGCAAAGAAGAGCCAAGAACCTGGCTTATGTGTTCCGAAGAGCTGTGATTGTAGCTCTGGCTGCCAACAGGCTGAGGGGTCTGGCCCGATATTCTTGTACCTTTTTTGTCTGGTCAGACGGATGCAGAGGAAGCCCTGGAATTCAAGTTTGTCTGGGAGAATCCAGAGGCAGGCATCCTGTGACACGTAAGTGAAATGTTTTTAAAGAGTTACATCAAATTGCACGTTTAGGGAATAACAAAGAGGAATATTATTTTTATTGCTGGGGCATAAAAACATATTTAATGACATTTTGACAAATGCTATTTATGGATTTATGTTTTTTATATTGCTTGACAAATGCATTTCACTCTAAGAGGAAATGCCTAGTCTTAGGTTAAGAATTGCAGGTAAAATTTCAGTTATGCACATGAACTCAACGCTATCTGATATTTTGATATTTGTGTTATGGATTTTGGAACTAGGTGCTACAGCATCTTCCCTGTGGTAAATATCTTGCAATGTTCCTAAATGATTTTTCTTTTTTTTGGAAAAGGTATTTCCTCTTTTTTTAAAAATAATTTTTAATATTAATTTCCTAAAAACCCACAAAAATTGCTTTCTGATACAGGTAAAATATTAGCATAGGATTTCAAAATTTTCTTTAGAGGTATGTCTATTTGCCCCTTTCTGTTGCCAGACCAGTTTATATTTCTCTCTACAAGGATAAATGGTATTAAAAATGTTTTCCAAATTAGAAGATTCATCTACTTTTTTTTTAATGTCATTCTGGAAGCATGCTTCAAACAGTCTAAATTGTCCTGACTAATTTCTTGTTTATATGCTTATTTTTGGTCAATTTCTTAAAGAGCTGGAGGCAGCAGTGTGCCATATTTTTGTGATTTATTTATCCTGCTAGCTGCACTTCTGTTTCACAGGTTTTGGAGAGGAAGGAGTTGACTGTATTGAAGCAATTAACTGGTTGTGTAGCTCTAACCTCTGTACTGCAATGATCAATTCTATCTCAGATCTGGAGGGTGTTCTCAACAACCAAGGTAATTTTAACTGTATATTGTTGTAGCAGAAATATATTTAAAAAATAAATAAGTCAGGGTGGTCATATAATTTCCATTTTTATGATTTTATCTAAACTATTCTGTTTAGATAGCTCTGAAGAGATATTTCTGAATATTTATGATAGACACCTTTGACTAGAGGTTATGTCCTGAGCTAGTCAATACAAATTTTAGTGGGGCTGTTTCCCTGAAAGAGTAATTTTACTGCAGGTTAAAATAATAACCCTTTTCTACATTCTCTGAATGATACATTTCTGTACTGTTGGAACAGATTAATTTTCTTAAACAGCTGATAGGATATTTTATCCTTTCGGTATATAGAGGCCATGGAAGCAGAGGGCTGTTTCTGGAGTCTATTTACAGTGAGAACTGATACAGGTTCCCTTGATTCATCTGCATCTCCGCCATCCCTCGTTCTTTATTAACCTATAGTTTTAGAGTCCCCACATTTTTGTCACAGAAAAAAGGATATAGAAGAGGGATAATTTATGTGAATAAAGGGAAATAGCAGGAGAAAGATAAGGTGATGCATTTTCCAGGAGCCTAAACACTACATTGGTATAAAAGTTGACATTGAATCAAGTGTGTTTAGATTCAGTTTCAGGCACTTTCTTCTTTGAGTATGCTCTTTTCAATAAATTGAATTCATATCCTTTAAAAGCAAAGTTTGAACAGTGTTTCAGATTCAGCATTCTGTGTTTCAGAATATTTACAGGTTCCATCCTGTATAAGTGAAAACGAAGTGTAACTGTGATATTACAAGAAAAGGGAACTAATAACCTGCTTGATGTTTTCTTTTTGTTGTTTTTTTCTTAAAGATTCAGAGCTGTGGCTTTCTAGTAACTCACTGATCGGCACAGCCAGGAACTGCTTTGCAAAACTGATGGACAACCTGAGCGTTCTGATGGAGACAGTTCAAGGGAACACTCGTGGGTGCAGAGCCTTCCTGGAGAGGGACTCCCTGATAGACAGGCTGGCTCGTGGGCTCCGCAGACTAAATGCCCAGGCCCTGGAAGCTGGATTGCATGAAAGACTGTCCAGCACAGTAAGCAGACTTACAGTCCTCCTTCATGGAAACAGAAGGTTTACAGCAACATTGAAGCTCCCTTGATAGCAGCATTCATTTTGTTTCAGACTGGTGATGAGTCCATGACAGTGAAGTGCTACTATATGGACACTCAGAAGTTGATTTGTCACACATTAGGGTGTGAATAGGTCTTTTCTTTTATTGAGAAAGAATTTTTGGAGGAGGTTTAGAGTATCTAAGTAAAAGATTTTTTTTGAAGTTCGATCAGATCTGCATTAGCTTATAAGCACAAATTTGCTTTTGGCTTGATGTAAATGTTAAGGTTGCTTTTTATTATTGTTTTCTACTTTCTCATGTTTACCATCCTTTCTTTCAGTAAAGATAACCTTCTTCCCTTTAACCAAAATAAAAGGATAAACTCTTTCCCTAATAATCTTTTATAGTAAACCTTAGGTGAAAATAGTACTTCCTTGTAAACAGAATTTGCAGTTACCCTTGGTAGATGACAGGTTCAAACTTTTGTCCTTGTGTATGTCTTTTAGAGATGGAGGAAAAAATTATGTTTTGTCTTCTTTTTCTTGAGTCTTAAATATTATTTATTTTATTGCTAAAATAGCAGATTTTATAGCCCATCAACTTGTTTTTGTTTGCTGACAGAGAAACATAGCAACTTTGCAGCAAGAAATATTTGAATTTTCACGAAGGCTTCATGCAGCAGAAGTAGAGTCCCGCTCACTGTACCTGCAGCTTCAAGAATGCAGATGGGCTTTCAACAAGATGCAAAAGGATGCTGAAAAACCCACAGACTGCAGACCCAATTAAGTGAAGTTCAGCAAGGAAGTGCATTTGACTTGGAGGCTCTCTTGCTTAAAAGAGATTCTCCTTTCTACACATTTTTTGATTTGTGTTCTTTTGGAAAACAAGCATCAAATTGATTTACTTTCAACAGAATTTTCCAGAAACCTTGCCTTGTAAATGTCACTAAATCAGAAGACAGATTTATTTAGAAATATCTCTTTTCCACTGGATTTATCTTTTGATTTGTAGAAGGAGGTATCCTGTATAAATTAGAGTTTGGTCTTCAGCAATCCAGGTTCTCCCATTTGCTGGAAATGTTGATCTGATTTATATATCCTCAAAGAAGATTTCACTTAACAGAATAAAATCAGTGGGAATGAGGGTATTCAATAAGAATGTTAATTAAATATAAACATAGCAGTTTAAACTCTGTATGGATGTTGATGAATGTTATAATAAATACAATGCAAAGTTTAACAGGTCTGTTTCCCTGAAGAAGTAACTTTATGGCAGGGGGAAAAAAGCTTTTGTCTATATTCTCAGTAGCACAAAATTCCCCTGAGCCTTTTGCTGTTGGTGATTGACTTACTGAGACACTGTGGGTTCCCTAACCTGAAGCCTAGTTGGTAGAACCTGTCAGGGGGTCCCAAGCAAAGAATATCTGCTAGATGATGTCTCGCCCATTGTCCTTCCTGTTCTTAGCTAGTAAAATGGATTTTTTTCTAAAACTCAAAAATATCTAATCATGTTCAGTTTTGTTCTTAACAGGTTTTATGTCCTTGGTGGTTTTGGACTGTTAGAAGAAAATTATCTCGTATTAGATTGTAGTTGAAATGCAGATGACAGCTTTCTTTGAAGAATTATTTCTATCTGGAACAGTTTTTGGACAAGAAGAACAGTCCACAGAGGTGTTTACAAGGGTTAATAAGCTCTCCACTAAAATTCTGAACATTGATCTGCATATTTTTCCTTCTAAATACTAAAGTTTTGCATCCCATGGTGTTAATTAGAATAGAGTAATGAATGGCAAGACTTTACATGAATGTTCTTTATAAAAAACACAGCAATTAACTGGTCTGCCATCTTATTGTTCAGCGATGTCTTCATGTTAAAAAAACCTCAACACTAATCATAAGCATGCATTTATTTTAGAATTTGATATGTTTGCAAGTGGAACTCACTCAATGGTAGGGAAACCATTGGGTATAGTTACAGAATCAGGCACAACTTGTTTCTCTTTCCAGCACATCAACAAAGACAATATACAGGAGGAGTTACAAAACGCTTTACAGCGTGAGCATGAGGCACAATTGCTTTTACAAGAGCACCACCAACGGATTCAGGAGCTGAGTAATAGACCGGAATCACAAGCATTTTCTGAGCTAAGTAAAAGCCAAGTATCTCCGACGGTAAGATTATTCTTCTTATAATATATATATAAAATAAATTCTTCTTATACCAGAGTATTACTTTTCATTAAATAAGCCAAATAGTGCAGTCCTTGTGTAAATAAAATAACAGGAGTAAATACACACGCACTACTCAGTCTGCTGGAACTTTAGGCTACTGAGAAAACACTTCAAAGACTCCTTTTTAAATTTTTTTTAAGCTAATGGGGTTTTTTTAAAAGTTTAAGAAAAAGTCTTCAATGGGGGTTTGTTTTGGGTTGTTTTTTCTTTTTTGCCTACAATAATTTTGTTTTCTAAAGCACATTTATATGTAGGAAATATACTAAACACTAGGGGGGTTCTGGGTCAGTAATGCTTTTGCTAGGAAATTCATAAAACCTTAGGATGCAGTGGTCCAAATCTTCTTTACAATCAAATTATCCTTCACATTGGTCAGTAGTCAGTGGCGTAAAGTGAAGTTTATTTGGGCTACAGAGTAACTCTGCTCTCTGTCTGCTGGCAGGGCCTCCCTGATGCAGCAGAGGAGCTGAGGAAAAGAGACCAAGCTCTAGATCAACAGGAGAAACTCCTGAAAGAAATGGAGCAGGACCAGAAGCGGCTGTGGGATACTCTCGAGGAGGCCGAACGTGCCCTTGATCAGGGAATAAAGTGAGCCCTGGGGCCTGGGGGATGTCACCTTAAAATGAACAGAGATTTAAATTCCTACTTCCAAGGGCAGGGCTTTAGCCCTGGACAATGTAAGATTAGAAGAGAAAAGTACATCTGTCTCTTTTATTTTTAAATTCAGGGATAGTCTTCTAAAAACAAAAGTGTTAGTTCAAAGTACCAGGGCATCCATTTGATGCAGTTATCCCATAATAGTTCTTCAAATTCTGGGTGCTGAAATAACTGGCAAAAAAATGCCTGTTCTATCTTACTGATCTGACATATCTTTGGCAGATCCTTAAAATTCTGTTTATTTAAGAAATTGTTGTTTGTTCTCTGCGTTTCAATGCCAACTTTTTATAGACAGATACAATTTATTTATAGTAAATACAGAAGCATCAGCTAGGGGACGGGTCTTCACTGTCAGAGAGACTGAAACCCATTTTGGATCTATGCCTTTCCTGTGGTACAAGATAGATCCTCCTGCTGATTTCAGGGAGTTTTGGATTTAGACCTAATCCCCACACCACTTACACCATAACCTGGGGAGGAAGGAAAGGCTCAGGCACTGGTCTTGAAAAGATTGGTAGTCAAAAGGAGCCCCCTTGACTTGAAGCTTATTACTAACTTATTCTTATGCCATTTGAAAAAAATAAGTCTTTGCAGACTTTGTTGTCTAATACTTTTCATAGTATGAAGTATGTGTTACGAATATTGTTGTTCCATGGCTAGGATCTAAAAAAATTGTAGTTAATTAAAATTTCTCGTCATACCTGGGATCATTCGACTTCTGAAGAACAATATATGAGAAGCTTTAAGGGTTTTATGCACCAGGGAAATAATGCAATTTGTATGGTCATCAGTTAAATGTTTAACAAGCTAATTAAAATGACAAATGTTATTTGGTATGATTTGATCAAAGCAGGTGTCACCTGCAGAAAGATTTGTTCCAGAAAGCTTGCCCTTTTCATCCTTCCCCAATCTATTTTGGGCATTTCAGTAAAGATCATTCCTTGTGACCATATATATATCCAGAAAAGGTTATTCTAATGTGAAATAGCTTTAAAACTGGCTTTTTTTTTTTTTTTTCATGTATATAGCAGCTGAATATCAACAA
Source organism: Melozone crissalis (assembly GCF_028551555.1). Taxonomy (NCBI): domain Eukaryota; kingdom Metazoa; phylum Chordata; class Aves; order Passeriformes; family Passerellidae; genus Melozone; species Melozone crissalis. The sequence continues at coordinate 10,250,824 of NW_026535783.1, read as the reverse complement.
AGAAAGCTACTCTTCCCTCCATTATTACAGCAACTCTTCATAACTAATAGGTTTTATTTCTCCCTTTGGAATATAAACAAAAAGATTAAATAAACAGAATCTGTCTGTGGTTTCCAATACAAGAATGCAATTCCATCCTGCTAGAGACTTTTTATGACCTCTATATCCAAGCCATGATGGTTGTTCACTGATAGGCCTATGATTGTCTCAATTTTAATTGCTTGTCCTCAACAGAAGCATCTTTCATATGGAAATGCACCAAATAGTGGTACATGAACTATTTTTAGGGTTTGCATTGGAAATATGAGAAAGAGAGAAAATCCTAATAGTTTGGGTTATCAACAATTATTTTACAAGACATGACAGCCATAAAATAGCAGAAGATAAATTACTACATTGGCAGAGCTTCAGTTCCATAAAGTTACTCCATTGTTCTTGTTTTGTTTTGTTTTATTTTCTTTTATAATAGAGACAAAGAGTTGATCATTGGTCAAATGAAAGCTGTGGAAGCTGCCCTGAATAAGGTAAGAATTTGAACTGTTCCCTCTGATTTGTGTTTTTAAACATGCTAAAGCCTTAGAACTGCTTATTCTCAGGGGAGGGGAGAAGTTGTTGCAAAGCAACTTCCTTTTCCTCAGTGTTGAAGTTTCCCCTCTCAACTTGTTCCATCTTAAAAAACCACAGTGAAATCAAATGCAAGTTTGTAGTACATACACAACTTTTTTCTGAATGTAGACGTTATGACAAAATTCACTTGCCTTCCCTCACTGAACACTTTTTCTGGTTGACAAGTGAAGACTAATGAACACACAAAAAATTGGCAATTGTTGTGGCGTTACCCCTCTACTGAATAATAAAAAGTCACATGCTTGGTGGCCATATAACATTTGGCTTTGTGTCTGCTACTTTAACCTATGAAAAATCATAAATAGGAAAAGAAAAGGCAAGGAGTAGTAATCTGTGGTCAGAAACTTCCATAGTATTTCTTAAAATCATATTATAAACTTAATAGTAATCTCAAGTTTTCCCTCTGACTTGTACGATTGTGCCCTAATATAGGACTATTTGATGGTCCAACAAAGCTATATGTATTAATTATTTAGGAGAAAGGACTATTTTCAACTATAGCTCTCATGGTAGATGGTTTCATAACTGTTTTTAATCTAGAGCAGCACAGAGCAACAGTGATTTCATTACCTGGGAGTGTCAATTTCCCTTACTATATCTTTAATTCCCAGCAATGTGGGAATCTCTATTTTAGTTTTGGAGATCAAAAAAACTGTTGCTATTTATTTAGTTTATTCATAAAAGGAAAGTGTCTTTCCTTTAATGTTCATGGAAAGTGACAGAATCTGAACTGCATGTTTCTCCTACAGCAAACTCTGCTGATAGAAAATTTCCTTTGTGCCACCACCATCTCCATACTGGCTTCTTTCAAATTTTGGAAGTGAATGTCATGCAGCAAGTGCTGTGTTTTTACAGTAATACATATTTCCATATCCTTGGCCTTTCTGTTTTCAGAGCAGGGCAAGGTGCTTTTTTTTTGGTAGCATTCTTGTTAGCGTTAAAAAACACATAATCACGGAGCGATTATATGCAGGGCTTTTTATTAAGAGCTCTGGGAATTGGGTTATATTCAATCCAAATCTGACTCCGACCATACATCCGAAATGATCATGTTTTATACTCTATCGTTACATAACTTTCATGTTAATTATTAAACTTATATTTTTCTATTGTATGCATAAATTTAGCCCCTCTCTGAATTTCCAACATAGTTTCTCACTATTCTTCTTATGGTTATATAATAATTACATTTAATTACTAAACAATCATCACATCTAACAATTATATAATTTATCATACTGCTTATGCAGGTGCAGTTGATCTGAGAAAGCACAAAGCCTAACATTTTAGATTCTATCTTTAACTTTTTCCAGGGTTCCACTATCATTCTCTCCCAGCACTTTGAATTAGAGATTTATTTGCAACGAAAATTCAATCAGTCATACTTTATTCATGGATGTTAGGTCCAGTGATCAAAGCAAGTCCGCTCAATGGGCTCACGGAGACACCGTTCATCCCAGGTGGTGTGTCTGGAGGAGAATTACCACTGATGCTGGGGTTTTTTTCCCTTTAGGCCAAAGAGCAGGCTGCGGCATCAAGTGCTGAAGCAGCCGCGCCACTCCCCAGCCTGCAGCTGCAGACCCTTCCAGAGGAAGCAACGGCGGGCAGGCCAGAGGCTGCCTCATTACAGGTTAGAGTCTAAAACCAATCCCATTTAACATTTTTTTTAAATTTTCTTTCATTTTTTGCATCTGACATACAACTGCTCTGAGCATGTGGAGAGCAAAAAGCTTCAAAACTCTTACAGTCAACAATTGAAAGAATATTTCCATGTATATTTTGCACGTGGTATTTCAGAGATGATGGTAACTTCTAATTTTGCAGTTACAGCGTTAAATAACTGACAGCAATACAAACATGGACAGAAGCATACATACCTGAAAATTAATATCCCTCTATCCCTCTCCCTTTTCTCCCATTAATATACAAAAGACTAATTAAAAAAAAAAAACAAACCAAAAAAACCCAAACAAAACCAAAGCCAAGATCCCCAGAAACAAGCAAAACCAACCAAACAAAAAAGACAAAATTTTCATATTCCTTCTTGGTCAGTATCAGATTTGTTTTCAACCCACAGTTTTAGAATCAATTGTGGGGTTTTGAGCATTCCTTATTTAAAAGAAACTGCTCTTTAGAATGTTTAAATATAGAAGCTATGTTGCTCATGTAGGTTTAAAAACTTGCACATTTCAAAATACTAATTTACTTAGGATAAAACAATGAGTGGGAAAAAGGAGAAATTAACAGAAGATGTGCCATATTCTCAGCTCTGAACATAGATTCAGTGCAATGCCTCCTCATTGTTTTTAAGTTTGATGTCTTCTACAGAAACTATATTAGTCTTTATAGCTGTGCAGAATACATTAGTGCCAAGACAGATTTTTTTTTTCCCAATGAGAGAACAAAAGGCAAAGTGAGTACATATTTCTCCCATTGTGCTGCTCTGTCTGAATTAGAGAGAGGGCAGGTAATCAAGTAAAGTGCAAGGAACTTAGGCAGAGTAAATATTGCATACGGTGTGTAAGCTTCTGCAGTAATTCCTTCAAATTTATTGTAGATTTTCAGTTCTGGTGCAGTATATAATTGCAAGATCAGGGTCACAAAATCAAACATTCAAGAAAGGCAGATTCTAAGCTGGAAATTTTTCACTGTTGCCCTCTTGCATGCATACATACACTTCAATATGATAAAGATATAAATTATGTGTGCATTATCATGTTTCCCCACTAAAATATGGAATATGTAATGCCTTGAGATTCCCATGAAGCTTAATTAGCACAGATGAACTTTTCTGTCAAAAGGTAGAATTACAAATTTTTTTCCCCAGTACAGTGATGATCCATTTTAGAGCTTCACAAAAGTTCCTATGTGGTGGAACTTTCCACAGGAGGCATTGTGGCAATCGCCAGCTTTTCAATCCTGCTTTTCTAATTTGGTAGTTGATGGTGGTTTTTTTTTTTTTTTTAAGTCCCATCACAACTCCCATTCTTTTTAGACCTCACAATGATTGCAGAAGCATCTGCAACCTGTTCCCTCTTTCTCTCCAGAAGAGAATAAAATCACAAAAAGTTGCATTTCGTATTTGCACAAGGTGCTTGTGGTACAAATAATATAGTACGGTGTGTGCTGGGGAGCTCGCTGGTGGGGCAGAACTGTAAAGTTCTTGTTCACCTGCCAGCCTCAGGTGCACTTGGTAACTCTGGACATATACAAACAGCACCAATGGCTCACAGTGTGTGTCACTGTGACCTTCCTTTTCTTCATCCCTTTTCCTTTTTGTCCTTTCATCATCTCTCTTTCCCCCTTTTCCCCCTCTCTCTCCTCAGCCCTCATCTCTAGTTCCTGTTTGATTTCTTTCCAATCTCATTATTGAGGTTTCATTACAAAATTTGCCTTTTATGGACAGAGGTCACCTAATGGATTTTAGTTTTACTCTATGCCAAACTGTATTAAGGGCAGTCCTGCAATCTTGAGTGAGGTAAGCAGCTAGGAATGACTTTAGGGACTATTGTCATTAAAAGCACTGGAGTTTGTTTGCAGGCACATCCTCTAGAACTGCCTTAGTTAGTCTGTGATGAGAACATTTCCATTAAATGCCTTGTAATCTGCAATAATCCTCTTTTGGGACTAGGACCACAGCACCAAGACAATTTGGAGATTCTTTCTGATGAAAAGAGATGTGATACGGGTTAATTTGCTACTGCTGTTTCCTAGACACCCTGATGAAATAACATGATTGATTTTAGCTGCGTTAATATCTATTCTGAAAATCGTCAAAGTGATGAAAGGAAAGGAAAACTGCAAAAATCTTTTCAAATCCCTGTTTGTGATACTAAGCTGATTTTTGTCTGTATCACAGGTTACATTCAAAAGACCAATGTAATACTGTCAGAAGGGGAAAATCATAGCAAATAAAATGTGATTAACCATTGTAAAGAAGACCAATAATTTCAACAGTTAGTTGAGACTACCAGGGGTAGATATAAAGTTACCAGTACTGCCAAATTGTCTGTGCTCTCTTGTCCTGCTAACTTTATGATCAATCCAATCAATGTAACAAAATTGGGAAATTCTTCCACTGCATACATGGAAACAGCTATATTTTTCCAGTTGTAGTGCAATCATATTATTTCTTTTCAGAAGTCTGTAGGTTTGTGATGTTTCTTTTGTTACTGCCAAGTTTATTCTTTTGCTGTGGAGTGGAAGGATTAGTAAATTGATTCATCTTGGAAGTGTGAACATTAGCCTGCAACTGTGTAGTAATTGTGAACAGAAATTGAACCTGCACTATGTGTTGTATTGAAATAAAATGAAAAAGTTGTTTCAAGAGCTCAATGCTGTATTGCATGCTTGAAAACATCTCATCAAAGCATCTCCTAACTAGGGTGAGGAGCAATTCCCTTTTCCTCAATGATACTAATATTCAACATTTTAGAAAAAAATAGAAAATTCAGTGTTAGATGCTTTTGATGTTTAAGTCCTGGGACTGACATTCTCCCTGGCTTGCAAACTCTATTTTATTTCTCTGCTAAAACAAATCCCTGTCTTTTGTAAAAAAATTGGATATGTGCTATTTGCCATTTAAGTGTAGTTTGCCTGGCACTAATGATTCCTTCTACTTTTATTTAAGAATGTGGTTAGAAGTTTTGAGGATCTCTACTCACTGGCAGCTTCCAAAATTGATGTATTAAGAGCAGGAAGAGACTCTTCGGGCTCTACCTATGGATCCTTAACAGTTGTTGGGAGTCTGTCTGCTGAGGGTAAGTCTGCTCTTCAAGCAATTGTAGTCACTGGGATGTGGGTTCCTAGCCAGCATCTCTCTTCATGCTGCACAGCTTCTGTAGGCCAATACAGCAGAACTTAATTGTAAACATAATGGAGAGCAATAAAATTACTGCAAAGAGAAACATCCTGAGATATTTTCCAGAAGAGAAAGGGGATGGTGAAAGCTAACACAGTCATTGAAATTACTACTGTATATTTTTTCCTATTGGTCACTATTTGATTGTGGGTTTTTTTGTTTTAGTTCAAATTCCTTGGTTGATTAGTTGGATTGTTTTTTTGGTTTTGGGGAGTGGTGGTGGCAGGTGGGTGGGTATTAGTTTTTTTTTATTTTTATACATTACCTTTATTTCTGTTCTTTTTTCTCTCTTTCTTTCTCTTTTCTCTTTTCTCTTTTCTCTTTTCTCTTTTCTCTTTCTCTTCTCTTTCTCTTTCTCTTTCTCTTTCTCTTCCCCTTTCCCTTTCTCATTCCCTCTTCCTCTTCCTCTTCCTCTTCCTTTCCTTTTTTTTAACCAAAGGATTTTCTTTTCTCTCTGTTATAAACAATAACATTTCTGTAATAGTCTTTTTTGCAACCATAACCCCTTCAGTTCTGTCTATGTCCTTGGTTTTTAACATTTACTTTCTCTGAACAGAATCCTCGCAAATTCACTTTGCACCTGGACCAGCTACTTCATCTCCTATTCCTATTACTCCTCCTGCTCCTGCAGGTAAGTCTGCTTTTCAAGAAATTATAGTTTCTTAGAAGTGAGTTTCCATGCTGCTCAGTTTCAGTAGGTAAATACAACAATACTTGATTTTAAACATAGTGGTGCAATAAAACTAATGATAAGAGAAATGATCTGTGACTTTACAGAATAGAAAGGGGATGGTGAAAGATAAAACAGGCATTAAAATTACTACTGTTATTTTTTTTTCTGTTGTCCTGATTAGCTTAGATATTTTTGGTTTTAGTTTGGGTTTGGTTGGTTGAATCTATTGTTATTGGGTAGTAGTGGTGGTTGTTGGGTGGATATTTTCTTTTTGTTTTTGATGGGTTTTGATTTTTGATGGGTTTTTGATTTTTGTTACTTTTGTCTTTCATTTCTTACCTGTCACTTTTTTTTTTTTTTTTAATGAAGTCTTTTCTCCTTTCTTTCTGTTAGCAACCATTAACATTTCTGTATTGGCCCTTCTTTGCAACCATAACCCCTTCAGTTCAGTCATTTCCTTGCTTTTTAAAATTTCTTCCTCCGAGCAAAATTTTTACAAGTTCACTTTGAATCCAAAGCAGCCGGATTTTCTCCTCTTTCTCCTGGTGGTGCTATTCCTCTTCCTTCTCCTATTAGTGTTGGTAAGTCTGCTTGTCAAGCAGTTGTAGTCATTTGAATTTGGGTTCCTAGCCAGCATCTCCCTTCATGCTGCACAGCTTCTGTAGGAAAATAGAACATCAATTTTTAATGTAAACATAATGGAGCAATAAAAGTAGTGCTAATGGAAACGATCTATGACTTTTCAGAAGAGAAAGGGAATGGTGGAAGATAGCAGAACAATTAAAATTACTACAGTAATTTATTTTTTATATTGGACCCCCTTTGCTTGGGTTTTTTTATTTTCCTTTGGTTTTGGTTCCTTGAGTAGTTGGACTTTTTTGGTTTTGGGAAGTGTTGGCTGTGGGGTGGGTTTATTTGGTTTTTTTGGTATTACTATTTTTTGTCGGTCCTTCCTTCCTTCTGCCACTTCCTTCCTTCCTTCCGCCACTTCCTTCCTTCCTTCCGCCACTTCCTTCCGTCCCTTCCTTCCGCCCCTTCCGCCACTTTCTTCCTTCCGCTACTTCCTTCCTTCCGCCACTTCCTTCCTTCCGCCACTTCCTTCCTTCCCTCCGCCCCTTCCTTCCGCCCCTTCCTTCCTTCCTCCCTCCCTCCCTCCCTCCCTCCCTTCCTTCCGCCCCTTCCTTCCTTCCTTCCGCCCCTTCCTTCCTTCCACCACTTCCTTCCGCCACCTCCTTCCTTCCGCCACCTCCTTCCTTCCGCCACTTCCTTACTTCCTTCCTTACTTCCTTCCGCCCCTTCCTTCTGCCGCTTCCTTCCGCCCCTTCCTTCCTTCCTTTTTTTTTTAACAAAAGCTTTTTCCATTCTTTCGATTAGAAACCATTAACATTTTGTAATAGCCTTTCCTTGCAGTCACAACCATTCCAGTATTGTACATTTCCTTGCTTATTAAAATTTACTTTCTCCAAACAGGATCTCCGCAAGTTCACTTTGAACCTAGTGTTACACCTCCTGCTCCTATTCCTCTTCCTCCTCCTATTCCTGCTTCTGTTCCTGCTCTTGTTCCTTCTGCTGCTGCTGTTCCTGCTCTCGCTGGTAAGTCTGTTTTCCAAGCAATTGTAGTCACAGGGATGTGGGTTCCTAGCCAGCACCTCCCTTCAGGCTGCACAGCTGCTGTAGGCAAACAATACTTAAATAGAAACATAAGGGAACATCAAATCTAGTGCTAAGAGAAACATTTTCTGAGACTTTTTTCAAAATAGAAAGGGGATGGTGAAAGCTAACAAAGGGATTGAAATTACTCCTGTCATGTTTTTTTAATTGGTCTCTATTTTTGATTTTAGTTTGGGTTTGGATGCTTAGCTGCTTGGATTTTTTAGTTTTGGAGAGTGGTGGTGGTGGGTAGGTGGGTGTTTGATTTTTTATTTTTTTCTTTTATTTCTTCTTTTTATTTCTCTGTATTTATTTTAACTGAAGACTTCTTCCTTTCATTATGTTATAAACCAGTAACCTTTTTTAAATCATCTTTCCTTTCAATCATAATCATTTCAGCATTTCCTTGCTTTTTAAAATTTCTTATCTGAAGAAAATTTAAAATTTACTTCTCTGAAGTCAATTTACTTTCTCTGAACAGACGCCTTTCAGCGTCGCATTTCACCCCAAGCAGCTGGAAGACCTCGTACTCCTGTTTCTGCTCCTGCTGGTAAGTCTGCCTGTCAAGCAATTGTGGTCCCTTGGATGTGGGTTCCTAGCCCGCATCTCCCTTCATGCTGCACAGCTTCTGTAGGCAAACAATACTTAAATATAAACATAAGGGAGCATTAAATCTAGTGCTAAGAGGAATGTTTTCTGAGACTTCTTTCAGAAGAGAAAGGGGATGGTGAAAGCTAACAAAGGGATTAAAATTATTACTGCAATGTTTTCTTCTATTGGTACCTATTTTCTCGGTTATTTTTGAATTTAGTTTGGGTTTGGATGCTTAGCTGCTTGGATTTTTTAGTTTTGGGGAGTGGTGGTGGTAGGTGGATGGGATTTTTGTTTTTTAATTTTTTCTTTTATTTCTTCTTTTTATTTCTTTACATTTCTTTTAACTGAAGACTTCTTCCTTTCATTATATTATAAACCAGTAATGGTTTTTTAATCGTCTTTCCTTTCAACCATAACCAATTCAGCATTTCCTTGCCTTTTAAAATTTCTTCTGTGAAGTCAATTTACTTTCTCTGAACAGACGCCTTTCAGCGTCGCATTTCACCCCAAACAGCTGGAAGACCTCGTACTCCTGTTTCTGCTCCTGCTGGTAAGTCTGCCTGTCAAGCAATTGTAGTCCCTTGGATGTGGGTTCCTAGCCAGCATCTCCTTCCATGCTGCACAGCTTCTGCAGGCAAATACAACAATATTTCATTGCAAACATCATGAAGTAGTAAAACTGGTGCTAACAGCAAAGCTGTAAGACTTTTCTCAGAAGAGAAAGGGGATGGTGAAACCTAACACAGGGATTGAAATTACGACTATAAATTTTTATTCTCTGAGGGTGTGGCACAGCAGTTTGCATAGCACTTCGCGCAGGCAGGCTTGCAACTTTTCTTGCCAGTAAGGTTTGCTGTGTGTTGTTTGCAGTGTTTCTGTTGGTTGGTGGGTTTTGGGGTTTGTATTAGTAATGGTTTTTATGCAATTGAAAACTGTAGTTAGTACAAGTGTACATAGTCAAATGGAACCCTCCAAAAAGGTTACATCTGTCCAGACCCATTCTTGTGCAGAGTGTTTGAGCTTAGCAGCAGTTTCAGGGGCAGTTGTGGAGGAAACCTGCCTGCAGTGTGAACAGGTGAACTATTGAAGTGAAGGGGAGAACGACCATCCTGGTAATGCATCGAACTCCAACTTTATTGATCAATCAATCACCTTAAATAACAGTGCTAACGAACGCCATGAATATTCTGTAATCCAATTTCATGATAGGCTAACAGAGAAACTTCTAACCACTCCCTTTGTTTTAGAATACCTACAATTGTTTATCAAAAACAGAAACCAAAACAGAAACCAGAAACTAAAACAGAAACCAGTGTTCCCAAAACTTCTACATCTGTTCTCAGGATGGCAGGCCTTCCCAGAGACGGTGTTCTGCTTATTATGGGAAGACAATCTGAGAACTCCATTGTTTATAGAATGATGCCTGAGAGAGTCTAATTGTTTATACAAATCAGAAGGCTGAGAACTGTTAGAAACTGCTTTTACTTTTCCCCTATACTTTTCTCTCAATTGTATGTCTCATGGCCTTTTCTTTAAGTCATTCTCCGACAGTGAACAATCTCCTTTCACTGGTGGCTGAGCTTAGAGAGGAAGTTTAAAGACTAAGGAGTATCAGGGATAATGAAAGGGGAATAGATTGTTGGATTTGCCCTTCCATCCTTGAGGGAAGCCCACCAAGAGTCAGAAGACTCCCATGCCTCTCACTGTCGGACAATAGAAGGACACCTGTTAAGTGGAGTGGAAATGGGTACCTACTTGAGGAGGTAATAATAAAAATTCCTCCCGACCCTCATCCCCAAGCCAGATGCCACTTCAGAATAGGTATGAACCCCTGGATCTAGAGAGTCAGCCAGATGATTTAGAAGAAAATTATCTGCCCAGTGAGCCTCCCACTCATCTGTGAGAAGGATTACCACCTCTGGCATCAGGAAGAAGAAAAGGGTCATTGTAGTGGGTGGCTCCCTTCTAAGGGGAACAGAGGGCCCCAAATGTCAACAGGACCCACCCCACAGAGAGGTCTGCTGCCTCCCTGGGGCCTGGGATATCACTGAGAGACTTCCTGGGCTGATTCAGCCCTTTGATTATTATCCACTGCAGATATTCCAGGCTGCCAGTGATGAGATTGAAAAGAGGAGTGTCAGGACAATTAAAAGGAACTTTAAGGCACTGGGACAAGTGGTTGATAGGACAGGGGTACAGTGAAAGGAATAGGAGAGCTCGCATTATCAACAAGTGTCTCAAAGATTGGTGTCATCGGCAGAATTTGGGTTCTTTGATCATGGGGCAACTTTTACAGCACCTGCTCTACTGGAACCAGATGGGCTCCATCTTTCTGTTAAGGATGGAAGGTTTTTAGCTCATGAACTGGCAGAACTTGTTGAAAGGACATCGAACTAGGTCTGAAGGGGAAAGGGGATGCAACTGGGCTGTCTGGAAGCAGGCCCAAGGGTGGTAAGCCTGAGACAGGAGTGAAATCAGCCCAGCCCAGCTGAGTTGCAGGTATACCAATACACGCAGCACAGGTTACAAACAAGAGCTCAAGGCCATGGTAAAGCAGCAAAGCTATGATGTAATTGCCACCACAGAAATGTGGTAGCATGACTCACATGGCCGGAGTGCTGCACTGGATGGCTACAAGTTCTTCAGGAGAGACAGGAAAGAGAGAAGAGGTGGAGGGGTGGCCCTTTATATTAGGGAGGCTTTTGATACCATGGGTATTGAAAGTTATGAAGTTGAATGTCTACGGGTAAGAATTAAGGGGAAGGCCAACAAGGCTGACATCCTACTGGGAGTCTGTTATTGTCCACCCAACCAGGAAGAAGTGGTGGGCAATTCATTCTATAATCAGCTAGAGAATGTTTCTGGATCATCAGACATTTTTCTTGCTGGCGATTTCAACCTGCCGGACATTTTTTGGGAACTCAATACAGCTGTAAAAAGGCAGTCCAGGAAATTTTTTAGAGTTTGCAGAGGACAATTTTTTGTCACAGCTGGTAGGTGAACCCACCAGGGGAGTGACAATGTTAAATCTGTTATTTGCAAATAGAGATGGACTGGTGGGAGATGTGGTAGTTGGAAGTCACTCAGGGCACAGTGAGAATAAAATTCTAAAATTCTCTATATTTGGTTAAATCAAGAGGAACATTAATAAGACTTTCACAGGTGACTTCTGGAGGGCAGACTTTGGCCTGCTCAGGACACTTATTCAGAGAATTCCTTGGGAAGCAGCCCTTAAAAACAAAGGAGTTCAGGAAGTGTAGGTGAGCTTCAAAACAGAGATCTTGAGGGCACAGGAACAGACTGTCCCTGGGTGCCAAAAGATCAGTCAACGGGGTAAATGTCCAGCCTGGATGGGCAAGAAGATTTTGGAGGAAGTTAGGAATAAAAAAAAGGATGTATTATCTTTGGAAGGAGAGTCAGATCTCTCAGGAAGTATTTAAGGGGGCTGCTAGAGCATGTAGGAAAAAATTAGAGACGTCAAAGCTCAGTTTGAACTTAAAATGGTGACTTTTGTAAGGAATAATAAAAAATGCTTTTGTAAATATATTAATGGTAAAAGGAAGAGTAAGATCAACCTTTGTTGTTTATTAGATGCAGAAAGGAACTTAGTAACTGCAGATGAGGAGAAGGCAGAGGTGCTTAACACCTTCTTTGCCTCAGTTTTTAGCGGGAAGGCTTGCCTTCAGGACAACAGTCCTCTTGGGTTGCTCGATGATACTAGGGAGCAGAATGGTCCCCCCATTTTCCGAGGAGGCAGTCAGAGAACTGAGCTGCTTGGATGTTCATAAATCCATGAGTCCAGGTGGTATCCATCCCAGGGTGATGAGAGAGCAGGCAGATGAGCTTGCGAAGCTGCTCTCTATCATTTACCAACAGTCCCGGCTCACTGGTGAGGTTCCAGATGACTGGAAGCTGGCCAATGTGTCAATCATTCATAAAAAAAGGGTGGAAAGGAGGATCCTGTTAATTATAGGCCAGTCAGTCTGAGCTCAGTCCCCCAGTAAGTTTATATGGAGTGTCATCACACAGCGCTTACAGGATGGCCAGAGTATCAGACCCAGTCAGACCCAGCAAGGGTTTAGGAGGAGTTGGTCATGGTTGACCAACGTGGTCTCCTTTTATGACCAAGTGACCCACCTGGTCAAAGTAGAAAAGGCTGTTGGTGTTGTGTGCCTGGACTCCAGCAAGGCCTTTGACACTGTCTCCAACAGCATACTCCTAGACAAGCTGGCAGCCCACGGCTTGGGCAGGAGCACTCTGTGCTTGTTCAAAAACACATAATCACAGAGCGATTATATGCAGTGCTTTTAATTAAGAGCTGTGGGAATCGGGGTATATTCAACCCAAATCTGACTCCGACCATACATCCGAAATGATCATGTTTTATACTCTATCGTTATATAACTTTCATGTTAATTATTAAACTTATATTGTTCTATTGTATACATAAATTTAGCCCCTCTCTGAATTTCCAACATAGTTTCTCACTATTCTTCTTATGGTTATATAATAATTACATTTATTAATAAACAATCATCACATCTAACAATTATGTAATTTATCATACTGCTTACGCAGGTGCAGTTGATCTGGGAAAGCACAAAGCCTAACATTTTAGATTCTATCTTTAACTTTTTCCAGGGTTCCACTATCATGCTGGGTTCAGAACTGGCTGCAGGACCAGGCACAGAGAGTGGTGGTGAATGGTGCTGCATCCAGCCCACGGCTTGGCCAGGAGCACTTGTGCTGGGTTCAGAACTGGCTGCAGGGCCAGGCCCAGAGAGTGGTGGTAAGCAGTGCTGCATCCAGCTGGCAGCTGGGATGTCCCTCAGGGCACTGTGCTGGGGCCAGTTCTGTTCAATATCTTCACTGATGCCATGGATGAGGGGATTGAGTCTTTCATTTGTAAGTTTGGAGACAACACTAAGCTGGGAGCGTGTGTTGATCTGTTGGAGGGTACGAGGGCTCTGCACAGAGATTTGGAATGGTTGGATGGATGGGCAGAGCCTAACAAGGTGAAGTTTAATAAATCCAAGTGCTGAGTCCTGCATTTTGGCCACAGTAGCCACCTGCAATGTTATGGGCTGGGGATGGTGGGGCTGGACAGTGCCCAGGTAGAAAAGGACTTGGGGTTACTGTTTGACACTGGCTGAACATGAGCCAGCAGTGTGCCCTGGTGGCCAAGAAAGCCAATGGCATCCTGGCCTGTGTCAGGAATTGTGTGGCCAATAGGAGCAGGGAGGTCATCCTTCCCCTATACTCGGCACTGGTGAGGCCACACTTTGAGTGTTGTGTCCAGTTCTGGGTCCCTCAGTTTAAGAAGGAAGTTGAGATGCTTAAGAGGTAAGATGTTTGATGCCTCCAGAGGAGGCAACAAGGCTGGTGAGGGGCTGGGAACACAAATCCTGGGAGGAATGACTGAGGGAGCTGGGGCTGTTCAGCCTGGAGAAAAGGAGACTCAGAGGCAACTTTAGCACTCTCTGCAACTTCCTGAAAGGCGGCTGTGCTCAGGTGGGGGTTGGTCTCTTTCTCCAGGCAGCAACTGACAGAACCCAAGGACACAGTCTCAAGCTGCATCAGGGGAAATATAGGTTTGATAATAGGAAAAAGTTTTTTATAGAAAGGGTGATAAAGTAGCAGAATGGTCTACCCAAGGATGCGGTGGAGTCACCATCCCTGCATGTGCTTATAAAAAGACTGGATGTGGCACTCGGTGCCATGGTTTAGTGCTTTAGTGGAGGTGTTAATGCATGGGTTGGACTCAATGATGTTTAAGGTCTTTTCCAACGTAGTCATTCTGTAAATTCTCTGAATACTGTGGGTTTTTTTCTATTGGTCCCCATTTACTTGGCTATTTTAGGGTCGGGTTTGTTTTGGTTTTTTTGTTGTTTTTTTGTTTTGCTTGGTTGCTTGGATTTTTTTTGTTTTGCAAAGTAGCAGTAGTGAGTGGGTGGGTGTTTGTTTTTTGACTTTTTTTTGTTATTTTCTGCCTTTTTTTGCCCCCAAAGGCTTCTTCCTTTCATTTTATTGTAAAGCAATAATGGTTTTTAATCATCTTCTGCAAAAATAACCATTTCAGTTCTATGCATTTCCTTGCTTTTAAAAACTTACCTTCTCTGAACAGATCTATTTCTGATTAGACCACCCCGTACACCTACTATTCCTGTTCCAGTTCCCGCAGGTAAGTCTGCTTGTCAAACAATTCTAGTCCCCTGGATGTGGGTTCCTAGCCAGCATCACCCTTCATGCTGCACATCTTCTGTAGGCAAATACAGCAACACATAAGTGAAAACATAATGGAGCATTAAAACTAGTGGTAACAGAAATGTTGTCATATTTTTTAAAGAAGAGAAAGGGGATGGTAGAAGCTAAAATAGGGATTAAAATTATTACTGGAAAGTTTTTTCAGTTGGTCCCTATTTCCTTCTTGTTTTTGTGGTTTGTTTTGTTTTTTTTGTTTTGTTTTGTTTTAGGTTGGGTTTGGATGCTTGGTTATATGGACTTTTTTGGTTTTGGGGAGTGGTAGAGGTGGGTGGATGGGTGTTTGCATTTTGGTTTTTTTCTTTTATTACTTCTTTTAAATACTTTCTTTTTTTTTTTTAATCATAAAAGGGTTTTTCATTTCTGTTCCAAACCATTCAAATTCTGTAATAGCCTTTCCTTTCAAACATAGCCACTTGCAATCTGTGCAATTCCTTGGTTTATAAATACTATTTTTACTCAAGAGATAATATTTCGCCTTGTGTTTCACACCAAGCACCTCGTACACATCCTGCACCTCCTCCGCCTCCTGTTCCTGCTCTGGTTTCAGCTGGTGAGTCTCTTTTTCAAGCAATTGTAGTCACTGGGATGTGGGTTCCTAGCCAGCATCTCCCTTCATGCTGCACAGCTTCTGTAGGAAAATGTGACAACACTTAATTGTAAACATAATGGAGCAACAAAGTTAACACAAACAGAAACATTTGAAGACACTCTTCAGAAGAGAAAGGGGATGGTGAAATCTAACATAGGGATTAAAATTAATGCTGGAGGAATTTTTGTTAATAATGGGTCTTTAATATGCTTTGATACTTTTGATATTACTCTAGGTTTAGCTGCTTGGTTAGTTGGTTTATTTTTGATTTTGGGAAGTGGTCGTGGTGAGCAGGTGGGTGTTTGATTTTTGATTTTTTTTTTCTTCTTTTTGTTTCTTTATTTTTTTAACTGAAGACTTTTTCTTTTCATTATGTTGTAAACCAGTAACATTTCTTTAATCATCTTTCCATTCAACCATAACCATTTCCATTCTGTGCATTTCCTTGGTTTTTAAAATTTATCTTCTCTGAAGTAAAATTACTTTCTCTGAACAGAAACTTTCTGGCATCACTTCAAACCCCAACCAGCTGGTATCTTGTACTACGTACTAGTTTGAAAACAAACTAGTGTCAGATTCCAAGCCAGAACTACAGTTTATTAGGACAATTAAAATACAGGCAGAAAACACTGGCAGGAAACCTAGAGAGTCAGGATACAACCTGACACCCAGTTGGACGGGGTGGTGGTAGCAGTCTGATCAAATGGTGGCTGCAGTCCTGCCGGAGTGAGAGATGTGGTTCTGTTGATGCGCTGATCCTGTAGAAGGTTCTGGTCTTCCTCTGAAGATCCAGTGGTGGTTATGTACTTCTTGTCCTCTGGGAATCCAGTCAGTAAGGCCATTCTGGTGTTCCAAACCTCAGATTGTATCCAGGAAGGAATGCTTGGTTCTCCCTGTTGGGCAGGGCATCTCAAATGGGATGATGTAATTTTATGGGTGATGCAGTGAGACCTTGATGGTCCATGAGCAGACATAGGCCCCTAGAGGGAGTTGTCAGTGATGAGTCATGGAGACAATAAAGAATACTGCCCCATTTCTTTCAACAGCTGACATAGATAGTAATAGACTACACACCTCGGGGTTACATTTTCCATGATACCCTAAGACACTGAAGTAAATTTACTTTCTCTGAGCAGACTCCTTTCACAGTCGCATTCAACCCCAAGGACCCGCCACACCTTGTACTCCTGCTCCTGATAATAAGTTGGCTTGTCAAGAAATTATAGACATTTGGATGTGTGTTCCTAGCCAGCATCTGCCTTCATGCTGCACAGTTTCTGCAGACAAATACATAATTTTAAACATAATGGAGCAATAACACTATTGCAGACATTTTGAAATAGCCATTTCTTGCATCCATAACTATTTCAGTTCCTTGCATTTCCTTGCTTTTTAAAATGTACCTCCTCTGAAGTCATTTTACTGTTTTTGAAAAGATTTTTTCTGGATTCCTGTTTCAGCCCAAGCTGCTCGTACACCTCCTGCACTAGCACAAGCTCATGATGGTAAGTCTGCTTGTCAAGCAATTGTACTCACTGGGATGTGGATTCCTAGCCAGCATCTGCCTTCATGCTGCACAGCTTCTGCAGACAAACGCAAAAATATTTAAATGTTACCATAATGGAGCAACACAACTAGTGCAAACAGAAACATTCTGAGACATTTATCAGAAGAGAAAGGGAATGGTGATAGCTAACACAGGGATTAAAATCATTACTGGAATGTATTTACTCTTAGTTCCTATGCCTTTTGTGGGTTTGTTTTGGTTTTATTTTGGGTTTCGATGTTTGGTTGCTTGGACTTTTTTGGTTATGAGGAGTGATTGAGGTGGGTAGGTGGATGGGTGTTTGATTTTAGAATTCTTTCTTTTCTAAATTTCTTTCTTACTTTCTTTCATTCTTTCTTTCATTCTATGTTACCTTTTTTTTAATAACCAAAGGGTTTTTCATTTTTATCTAATATAAAACATTCCCATTTTGAATTAGGCTTTCCTTTCAAACACAATCATTTCCAAAGAGTTCATTTCCTTAGTTTTTAAATCCTACTTTTACTCAACAGATATTCTCCAGCCTCGTGTTTCACCCCAAGCAGCTCGTGCAATTCCGGCTCCTGTTCCTGCTCCTGTTCTGGCTCCTATTCCTGCTCCTGCTCCGGCTCCTGCTCCTGCTCCGGCTCTTCTCCTGCTCCAGTTCCAGCTCTTGTTCTTCCTCCTGCTCCTGGTCCTCACCCTGCTGGTAAGTCTCTTCTTCAAGAGAGCAGTCACTGTAGTCACTGGGATGTGGCTTCCTAGCCAGCATCTCCCTTCATGCTGCACAGCTTCTGTAGGCAAATACAGCAACACATTAGTATAACGATAATGGAGCAATTCACCTAGTGCAAAGAGAAATGGTCTGAGACATTATTCAGACAACATAGGGGTGGTGTAACTAATACAGGGACTAAAATTTTTGTCAGACTGTAGAAGAAGTTGGATTCCTTGATTAAGAAACAAACTTTAGAATTTATAAGGACAAGGCGATAAATATGTCTGTGAGAGTATGTAGAATTTAAGACAACGTGTGATTACAATACTTCCTAGGGCAACACAGTTCTGTTAATGCCCTTTGTCTAGTAAGGACCAATATAGAATATTTATATGTCATGTCTTTCAAATAAGCAATTAAGATAAGGAGCAAACAGTTGTAAGTACTTCAAATACGTACTCTTGTCAGAGCTTTTTAACAGCAAATGTAGATTCTCTCCTGATTTGTTTTTATTCATTTTTTTTATTCCAGCATTCTGGCGACGCCCAAGATTCAGAACCTTTACTGTGTCTGAAACCGATTCAAACTACAGTAGTATGACACCCGACGGAACCTATACTGTGTCTGGAAGTGACTCAGTCTTCACTTCGTCACCCAGCAGATCCTATAGTTTATCTGGAACTGACTCAGGCCTCCTTAGTATGACACCCGGCAGAACCTGTACTGTGTCTGGAAGCGGTTCAGCCTTCAGTACGTCACCCAGCAGATACTATACTGCATCTGGAAGCAACTCATTCTTCACTACGTCACCCAGCAGATACTATACCGCGTCTGGAAGTGACATATTTGGAGGTGTGTCATCCTACGGAACCTGTACTGTCTCTGGAACCAACATTGCCTTTCCTTCCAACTATAAGCATTTCCATTCCATACATCTCCTTTCTTTTTAAAATTTACCATCTCTGAAGCAAATTCACTTTCTCTGAATAGACTCCATAGGGCCTCCCCAAGGAGCCAGTACACCTCATGTTCCTATTCCTGCTGTTGGTGGTAAGTGTGCTTGTGAAAACATTGTAGTGATTTGGATGTGGGTTGAGAGCCCTCATCCATGGGGAGGGCTTGAGGTGGGTGGGTGGGTGTTTGCACTTTCAGTTTTTTTTCCTTTTATTACTACTTTAATTGCATGCTTTCTTTCTAACTTTTTTTTAATAGCAAAATTTGTTTTCCTTTATTTCTATTACAAACCATTCTTATTCTGTAATAGGCTTTTTTTTTCAACCATAACCATTTTCAATGGGTGCATTTCCTTGATTTGTAAATCCTATTTTTCCTCAAGAGATAATATTCAGCCTCGTGTTTCAGTCCAAGCAGCTCGTACACCTCCTGGTCATCCTGGTCCAGGTCCTGCTCCTGCTGCTGCTTTAGCTCCTGCTGCTGCTCCTGCTCCGGCTCCTGGTCCTGCTCCTGCTCCTGCTGGTGCTGCTGCTCCTGCTGCTGGTCGTGCTGCTGCTCCTGCTGGTAAGTCACTTTTTCAGGCAAATCTATTCAGTAGGATGGGAGTTCTGAGCCAGCATCTCCCTTCTTGCTGCACAGCTTCTGTAGGCCAATACAGCAACACTTCATTATAAACATAATGGAGCATTACACCTAATGAAAACAGAAATGTTATGGTACTTTTTAGAGAAGAAAAAGGCGATGGTGGAAGCTAACACAGGGATTAAAAGTATTATTGGAAAGTTTTTTTCCATTGGCCTGTATGTCTCTGTGGGTTTGGTTTGGATTTTCTTTGGGTTTGGTTTTTATTTGGGTTTGGATGCTTGGTTGCTTGGACTTTTTTGGTTTTGGAGAGTGGTTGAGGTAGGAGGGTGGGTGTTTGACTTTTTTTTTTTCTTTCATTACTTCTTTTAAATACTTGTTTTTAAAATAACTGAATTGTTTTCCCATAATTTCTGTTACAAATCATTCATATATTTAATCATCTTTCATTTCAATCATAACCATTTCCAATCTGTTCATTGCCTTGGTCCTTAAAACTTACTTTTACTCAAGAAATATTATTTAGGCTCGTGTTTCACTCCTAGCAGCTCATAGACCTCCAGGTCCTGCTCCTGCTCCAGTTCCTGCTCTCGTTCCTGCTCTTGCTCCTGGGCCTGGTCCTGGTCCTGGTCCGGGTCCGGGTCCTGGTCCTGCTGGTAAGCCTCTTCTTCAAGAGAGCAGTCACTGTAGTCACTGGGATGTGGCTTCCTAGCCAGCATCTCCCTTCACGCTGCACAGCTTCTGTAGGCAAATACAGCAACACTTTAGTATAACGATAATGGAGCAATTCACCTAGTGCAAAGAGAAATGGTCTGAGACATTCTTCACACAACAAAGGGGTGGTGTAACTACTACAGGGATTTAAATTTTTGTCAGACTATAGAAGAAGTTGGTTTCCTTGATTAAGAAACACACTCCAGAAATTATGAGGATGAGGGGTATAATATGTCTGTGAGAATATGTAGAACTTCAAACAACATGTGATTACAATACTTCCTAGGGCAAGACAGTTGTGCTAATGCCCTTTGTCTATTAAGGACCAATATAGAATATTTATATGCCATCTCTTTCAAATGAGCAATTAAAACAAGGAGCAAACAGTTGTAAGTACTTCAAATACGTACTCTTGTCAGAACTTTTTAACAGCAAATGTAGATTCTCTCCTGATTTGTTTCTATTCATTTTTTTTATTCCAGCCTTGTGGGGGCGCCCAAGATTCAGAACCTTTACTGTGTCTGAAACTGACTCAGATTACAGTAGTATGGCCCCCGACGGAACCTATACTGTGTCTGGAAGTGACTCAGTCTTCACTTCATCACCCAGCAGATCCTATAGTTTATCTGGAACTGACTCAGGCCTCCTTAGTATGACACCCGGCAGAACCTGTACTGTGTCTGGAAGCGACTCATTCTTCACTACGTCACCCAGCAGATACTATACTGCATCTGAAGGCGAATCACCCAGCAGATACTATACTGCGTCTGAAGGCGAATCACCCAGCAGATACTATACTGCGTCTGGAAGCAACATATTTGGAGGTGTGTCATCCTACAGAACCTGTACTGTCTCTGGAACCAACATTGCCTTTCCTTCCAACTACAAGCATTTCCATTCCATACATCTCCTTTCTTTTTAAAATTTACCATCTCTGAAGCAAATTCACTTTCTCTGAACAGACTCCATAGGGCCTCCCCAAGGAGCCAGTACACCTCGTGCTCCTATTCCTGCTGTTGGTGGTAAGTGTGCTTGTGAAAACATTGTAATGATTTGGATGTGCGTTGAGAGCCCACATCCAAGGAGACTGGTTGCGGTGGGTGGGTGGGTGTTTGCATTTTGAGTTTTTTCCTTTTATTGCTTCTTTTCATTGCCTGCTTGCTTGCTTTCTTTTTTCTCTTTTTTAATAGCAAAATTGTTTTTCCTATTTTTCTATTACAAACCATTCATATTCTGTAATAGCCTTTCCTTTAAAACATAACCATTTTCAATGGGTGCATTTCCTTGATTTGTAAATCTTGTTTTTCCTCAAGAGATTATATTCAGTCTCATGTTTTACCCCAAACAGCTCGTACACCTCCTGGTCATCCTGGTCCTGGTCCGGCTCCTGCTCCTGCTCCGGTTCCTGCTCCTGCTCCTGCTCCGGCTGGTGAGTCTCTTTGTCAAGCAATTGTACTCACTGGGATGTGGGTTCCTAGCCAACATCTCTCTTCATGCTGCACAGCTTCTGTATACCAATACAGCAACGCTTCATTGTAAACGTAATGGAGCATTACAACTATGGCAAACAGATATGTTGTCATACTTTTTAGAGAAGCGTAAGGGGATGGATGGTGATATCTAACAGAGAGTTTAAAATTATTATTGGAAAGTTTTATTTTTCTAATTGTTTCAAATTTTTTTTTGTTTTTCAAATTGTTTCAAATTTTATGTCATTTTTCAAATTTCATTTCAAATTTTTTTTTCTTTATTTCTCTTACAAACCATTCTTATTTTTAATAGCCTTTCCTTTCAACCATAACCATTTCCAATCTGTGGATTGCCCTGGTTTTTAAATATTACTTTTAATCAAGAGATTATAGCCTTGCGCTTCACCCCTAGCAGCTCATAGACCTCCAGGTCCTGCTCCTCCTGCTCCTGGTCCACTTCCTACTCTCATTCCTGCTCCTGGGCCTGGTCCTGGTCCTGCGCCTGGTCCTGCTGCTAAGTCACTTTTTCAAGCAATTGTAGTCATTGGGATGTGGATTCCTAGCCAGCATCTCCCTTCATGCTGCACAGCTTCTGTAGGCAAATACAGCAACACTTTAGTATAACAATAGTGGAGCAATTCAACTCGTGCAAAGAGAAATGTTCTGAGAGATTCTTCAGACAAGAAAGGGGTAGTGTAAATAACAGAGGGATAAAAATTTTTGTCAAGACTGTAGAAGCTACTTGTTTCCTTGTTTAAAAAACACACCCTAGAATTTATAAGGATGAGGGGTAAAAAATGTGGTTGAGAATATGTAGAACTAAAAAGAACCTGTGATTACAATACTTCCTAGGGCAAGACAGTTGTGCTAATGTCATTTGTCTATTAAGGACCAATATAGAATATTTATAAGCCATGTTATTCAAATAAGCAATTAAGAGGCAGACAGATGTAAGTACTTCAAATACGTACACAGAGCTATTTAACAGCAAACGTAGATTCTCTCCTGATTTGTTTCTATGCAATTTTTTATTCCAGCATTCTGGGGATGCCCAAGATTCAATACCTATATTCTGTCTTAAACTGACTCAGGTTACAGTAGCATGACACCTGACAGAACATATACTCTGTCTAGAAGCGACTCAGTCTTCACTTCATCACCCAGCAGATCCTATAGTTTATCTGGAACTGACTCAGGCCTCCTTAGTCTGACACCCGGCAGAACCTATACTGTGTCTGGAAGCGGCTCAGCCTTCAGTATGTCACCCAGCAGATACTATACTGCATCTGAAGGCGACTCACCCAGCAGATACTATACTGCATCTGAAGGCGAATCACCCAGCAGATACTATACTGCGTCTGAAGGCGAATCACCCAGCAGATACTATACTGCGTCTGGAAGCAACTTATTTGCAGGTGTGTCATCCTACAGAACCTGTACTGTCTCTGGAACCAACATTGCCTTTCCTTCCAACTATAAGCATTTCCATTCTATGCATCTCCTTTCTTTTTAAAATGTACCATCTCAGAACTAAATTTACTATCTCTGACTCAACTCCTTAGGGCATCACCAGGAGCCAGGACACCTCGTGCTCCTATTCCTGCTATTGATTATAAGTCTGCTTCTTAAAAATTTAGAGCCATTTGGATATGGGTTGAGCGCCTACATCCATGGAGAGTGGTTGAGGTGGGTGGGTGGGTGCTTGCATTTTGATTTTTTTCTTTTATTACTTCTTTTAATTGCATGTTTGCTCAATTTCTTCTTTAGTTTTTTAATAGCAAAATTATTTTTCCTCTATTTCTGTTACAAACCATTCATATTCTGTAATAGGCTATCCTTTTCAACCATAACAATTTCCAATCAGTCCATTTTCTTGGTTTGTGAATCCCATTTTTCCTCAAGAGATAATATTCAGCCTCGTGTTTCAGCCCAAGCAGCTCGTACACCTCCTGGTCCTCCTGGTCCTGGTCCTGGTCCGGCTCCCGCTCCTGCTCCTGCTGGCAAGCCTATTTTTCAAGCAATTTCTAGTCACTGCCATGTGGATTCCTAGCCAGCATCTTCCTTTCATGCTGTACGGCTTCTGTAGGCAATTACAGCAACACTTCATTGTAAACATAATGGAGCATTACACCTAGTGTAAACAGAAATGTTATGATACTTTTTAAAGAGAAAGGCAATGGTGGAAGCAAACATAGGTTTTAAAATTCTTATTGGAAACTTTTTCCCTTGGTCTCTTTGTCCTTCTGGGTTTATTTGGTTTTATTTGGGTTTGGATGCTTGGTTGCTTGGAATTTTTTGGTTTAGGGGAGTGGTTGAGGTGGTTGTGTGGGTGTCTGATTTTTTATTTTCTAAATTATTTATTTCATTTAAATACTTTTTTTTATTTACAGAAATGTTTTTCCTATTTTTCTTTTATAAACAATTCTTATTTTTTAAAAGCCTTTCCTTTCAATCATAACCATTTCCAATCTGCATTGCCTTGGTCCTTAAATCTTACTTTTACTCAAGAAATAGTATTTAGCCTCATGTTTCATCCATAGCAGTTCCTAGACCTCAAGCTCCTGCTCCTGCTCCAGTTCCTGCTCTTGTTCCTGCTCCTGGGCCTGGTCCTGGTCCTGCTGGTAAGTCTCTTCTTCAAGAGAGAAATCACTGTAGTCACTGGGATGTGGGTTCCTAGCCAGCATCTCCCTTCACGCTGCACAGCTTCTGTAGGCAAATACAGCAACACTTTAGTATAATGATAATGGGGCCATTCACAGAATCACAGAAATTCTAGTTTGGAAGAGACCTTTAAGATCATCGAGTCCAACCCATGTTCTAACACCCCAACTAGATCAAGGCACCAAGTGCCACATCCAGTCTTTTTTTAAACACATCGAGGGATGGTGACTCTACCACCTCCCTGGGTAGATGATTCCAGTATTTGACCACTCTTTCTGTAAAATACTTCCTCCTTAATTCTAGCCTGTATCTCCCTTGGGACAGCTTGAGATGGTGTCCTCTTGTTCTGTCTGTTGTTGCCCAGAGAAAGAGACCGACTCCCAGCTCACCACAGCCACCCTTCAGGAAGTTGAAGAGAGTGATAAGGTCACCCCTGAGTCTCCTTTTCTCCAGGCTGAACAACCCCAGCTCTCTCAGTCATTCTTCATACGGCTTGTGCTCCAAGCCCCTCACCAGCCTCATTGCTCTCCTTTGGACACGCTCAAGCATCTCAATCCCTCATAAACTGAGGGGCCCAGAAACCGGCTACAATACTCCAGGTGAGGCGTCACCAGTGCCGAGTACAGGGGAAGAATGGCCTCCCTGCTCCTGCTGGCCACACCGTTCCTGATACTGGCCAGGATGCCATTGACCTTCTTGGCCACCTGGGCACATTGCCGGCTCATGTTGAGCCGACTGTCAACCAGCACCCCCAGGTCCCTTTCCACCTGAACACTGTCCAGCCACACCGTTCCCAGCTTATATCGTTGCAGGGGGTTATTGTGGCCAAAGTGCAGGACTCGGCACTTGGACTTATTGAACTTCATCCCATTAGATTCTGCCTATCCATCCAACCGTTCCAAGTCCCTCTGCAAAGCCCTCTGTCCCTCTAACAGATCAACACACGTTCCCAGCTTAGTGTCATCTGCAAATTTGCTAATAAAGGACTCTAAACCCTCATCCATGTCATCAATAAAAATATTAAACAGAACTGGCCCCAGCACAGACCCCTGAGGGACACCACTGGTGACTGGCCGCCAGCTGGATGCAGCACCATTCACCACCACTCTCTGGGCCCGGCCATGCAGCCAGCAAAGACAGTTCTGAACCCAGCAAAGAGTGCTCCTGTCCAAGCCACGGCCTGCCAGTTTGTCTAGGAGAATGCTGTGGGAGACAGTGTCAAAGGCCTTGCTGAAATCCAAGTAAACAACATCTGCAGCCTTCCCTGCATCCACTAGGTGGGTTACCTGGTCATAAAAGGTGACCAGGTTGGTCAAACATGACCGACCCCTCCTAAACCCATGCTGGCTGGGTCTGATACCCTGGCCATCTTGTACATACTGTGTGATGGCGCTTAATATAAACTCTTCCATTATTTTGCCAGGTACTGAGGTCAGGCTGACTGGTCTATAATTACCAGGGTCCTCCTTTACACCCTTTTTGTGAATGGGTATCACATTGGCCAGCTTCCAGTCATCCGGAACCTCACCAGTGAGCCGGGACTGTTGGCAAATGATGGAGAGTGGCTTTGCAAGCTCGTTTGCCAGCTCTCTCATTACCCTGGGGTGGATCCCGTCTGGTCCCATAGATTTATGAACATCCAAGCATTTCAGTAGTTCTATGACTGCCTCCTCTTGGATAATGGGGGGAACCATTCTGCTCCCTGTCACCATCAACCAGCCCAGGCGGGCAGGTGTCTTGAGGGCAAGTCATCCTCCCACTAAAAACTGAGGCAAAATAGGCATTAAGCACTTCTGCCTTTTCCTCATCTTCAGATACTAAGTTCCCTCCTTTGTCCAATAAAGAACAAAGGCTGGTCTTACCTTTCCTTCTACCATTAATGTATTTGTAAAAACATTTTTTATTATCCTTTACAGAAGTTGCCATTCAGTGTTCAAACTGAGCTTTGGCCTCCCTAATTTTTTTTCTGCATGCTCCAGCAGCCTTCTTGAATACTTCCTTAGAGACCTGACCCTTCTTCCAAGGCTGATACATCCTCTTTTTATTCTTAAGTTCTTCCAAAACCTCCTTGCCCAGCCAGGCTGCACGTTTACCCTGTTGACTGATCTTTCGGCACACAGGGATGGTCTGTTCCTGTGCCCTCAAGATCTCTGTTTTGAGGTATGCCCACCCTTCCTGAACTCCTTTGTTTTTTAGGACTGCTTCCCAAGGGACGCTCTGAATAAATCTCCTAAACAGGCCAAAGTCTGCCCTCCGGAAGTCCAATGCAAGAGTTGTACTGGTGCTCTTTCTGACTTCACCAAATATTGAGAACTCTATTGTGATCACTCTGCCCCAAGCGACCTCCAACCACCACATCTCCCACCAGCCCATCTCTATTTGCAAACAGCAGATCTAACACAGTGCCTCCCCTGGTGGGTTCCCCCAGCAGCTGCAACAAAAAGTTGTCCTCCATACATTCTAAGAATTTCCTGGACTGCCTCTTTATTGCTGTATTAAGTTCCCAGCAGATGTCTGGTAGGTTGAAGTCACCCACAAGAACAAGGGCTGATGATCTTGAAACATTACCTAGCTGCTTATAGAACAAGTGATCTACCTCTTCTTCTTGGTTGGGTGGACGATAACAGACTCCCAGTATGGTGTCAGCCTTGTTGGCCTTCCCCTTTATTCTTACCCATAGACATTCAACTCCATCTTCCTTAGTTTCAATTTCGATGACATCAAAATTTGCTTAATATAAAGGGCCACCCCTCCACCTCTTCTTCCTTTCCTGTCTCTCCTGAAGAGCTTGTATCCATCCAGTGCAGTATTCCAGTTATGTGAGTCATCCCACCATGTTTCTGTGATGGCAACTACATCATAGTTCTGCAGTTGCACCATGGCCTCCAGCTCTTCTTGTTTGTTGCCTAAGCTGCGTGCATTGGTATACATGCACCTCAGCTGGGCTACTGACTTCACCCCTAGCTCAGCCTTGCAATTCTTGGGCCTGTTTCCAGATAGCTCAGCTGGTTCCCCTTCCCCCTTCAAACATAGTTTAAAGCCCTCTCAATGAGGTCTGCCAGTTCCTGAGCTAAAAACCTTTTGCCCTTAACAGAGAGGTGTACCCCATCTAGTTCCAGTAGAGAAGATGCTGTAAAAGTTTCCCCATGATCAAAAATCCAAAGTTTTGCTGATGACACCAACC
This sequence comes from Melozone crissalis, assembly GCF_028551555.1. NCBI lineage: Eukaryota > Metazoa > Chordata > Aves > Passeriformes > Passerellidae > Melozone > Melozone crissalis. The sequence goes on along the minus strand of NW_026535783.1, from coordinate 10,223,759 downwards.
CTTAAGCCACTTGTTGATGATGTGGATTCTCCTGTTTCTTTCATCATTTTCCTCCACCACCAAAGGGACTGAGCAGAACACTACCTGTGCTCCTGCCCTATCAACTACCTGACCCAGTCCCCTGAAGTCCTTTCTAATTGCCTTGACACTCCTCTTAATCTCATCACTGCCAGCCTGGAGTATCAGCAGTGGGTAATAATCAGAGGGCTGAATCAGCCCAGGAAGTCTCTCAGTGATATTTTGTACCCAGGCCCCAGGGAGGCAACAGACTTCCCTGTGGGATGGATCTGGTCAACATATGGGGCCCTCAGTTCCCTTCAGGAGGGAATCACCTACTATGGTTACCCTTTTTTTCTTCTTGATGCTAGAGGTAGTGATCCGTCTTGCAGATGAATCATAATTGGGGGGTTGACTGGGCAGGCAATTCTCTCCTAAATCATCTAGTTGGGTCTCTATATCCAGGATCTCATACCTATTCTGAAGTGGTATTTGGCTGGATGATGGGGAGGGGGAGGACTTTTTGTTAATACCTCCCCAAATGGGGACCCATTTCCACCCCTCTTCATCTACCAGGTGCCCTTCTGTTGCCTGAGAGCGGGAGACATATAAGTCCTCGCAGTCTCTTGGTCCGAAGCCTCCCTTAAAGATGGTAGGGCTGAACTCCACCCGTCTATTTCCCTTTCACTTTCTCTGATACTCCTTAACCTTTCAGCTTCCTCCCTAAGCTCAGCCACCAGTGAAAGGAGGTAATTCACTTGTTCACACCGCAGGCAGGTCTCCTCCACAACACTCCCTGAAGCCACCGATAGGCTCAAACACTCTGGACATGGATGGGTCTGTACAGACACATCCTTTTTGGAGGGCCCAACTTGGTCACTTACACCAGCCACAGCTTTTGACCGTGTAGAAACCATTACTGACAAACACCTCAAAAATAACCAGGCAGCAGAAAGACCTCAAACAACACAGAGCACTCCTTACTAGCAAGAAAGCTGGCAACCCTGCCTGCTTGGCCTGCCTGCGTGAACTGCCTTGTATACTCCCCCCAGAGACTCACCACACCCCTGTTTGCCGTGCTCCCCAGACACCTCTGATAATCAGCCACTCAGCAGCAACTGAGGAAGCTCCACCCTCTGCTCCTCTCTGACTCACAATGCAATCGGCACACCTGCTCAAGAATCTATTGTATACTTCAGCCAATCAGCAGCAACCGAGGAAGCTCCACCCTCTGCTCCTCTCTGACTCAAAATGCAATTCACTTGGTGCAAGGAGAAAGGTTCTTGAGACATACTTCAGATGAGAGAGGGGTGCTGTAAGTAACACAGGCATTAAAAGGTTTGTCTGGCTGTAGAAGAATTTGGTTTCCTTGATTAAAAAACACACTCTAGAATTTACAAGGATGATGGGAAAAATATGTCTGTGAGAAAATGTAAAACTTCAAAACAATGTCTGATTACAATACTTCCTAGGGCAAGACAGTTGTGCTAATGCCCTTTGTCTATTAAGGATTAATATAGAATATTTATATGCCATCTCTTTCAAATAAGCAATTAAGACAAGGAGCAAACAGTTGTAAGTGCTTCAAATACATACTCTTGTCAGAGCTTTTTAACAGCAAATGTAGATTCTCTCCTGATATGTTTATGTTCATTTTTTTATTCCAGCCTTGTGGGGACGCCCAAGATTCAATACCTATAGTCTGTCTGGAACTGACGCAGTCTTCACTTCGTCTCCCAGCAGATCCTGTACTGCATCTGAAGGCAACTCACCCAGCAGATACTATACAGCCTCTGGAAGCAACATGTCTGGAGGTGTGTCATCCTACAGAACCTGTACTGTCTCTGGAACCAACATTGCCTTTCCTTCCAACTACAAGCATTTCCATTCCATACATCTCCTTTCTTTTTAAAATTTACCATCTCTGAAGCAAATTCACTTTCTCTGAACAGACTCCATAGGGCCTCCCCAAGGAGCCAGTACACCTCGTGCTCCTATTCCTGCTTTTGGTGGTAAGTGTGCTTGTGAAAACATTGTAGTGATTTGGATGTGCGTTGAGAGCCCACATCCAAGGAAACTGGTTGAGGTGGGTGGGTGGGTGTTTGCATTTTGAGTTTTTTCCTTTTATTACTTCTTTTCATTGCATCCTTGCTTGCTTTTTCCTTTTTTTTTAATAGCGAAATTGTTTTTCCTATTTTTCTATTACAAACCATTCATATTCTGTAATAGCATTTCTTTTCAACCATAACCATTTCCAATGGTTGCATTTCCTTGGTTTGCAAATCCTATTTTTCCTCAAGAGATAATATTCAGTCTCATGTTTTACCCCAAGCGGCTCATACACCTCCTGGTCATCCTGGCCCTGGTCCTGGTCTTGGTCCGGCTCCTGGTCCTGCTGGTAAGTCTCTTTTTCAAGCCATTTGCAGTCACTGGCATGTGGGTTCCTAGCCAGCATCTCTCTTTATGCTGCACAGCTCCTGTATGCAAATACAGCAATGCTTCCTTGTATACATAAAAGAGCATTACAACTAGTGCAAACAGAAATGTTATGATCTCTTTAGAGAAGAGAAATATGATGGTGGAAGCTAACACAGGGTTTAAAATTATTATTGTAAAGTTTTTTCCCTTGGTCTCTTTATAATTCTGGGTTTGTTTTGGTTTTATGTTGGGTTCGGATGCTTGGTTGGTTGGGCTTTTTAGTTCTCGGGAGCTGTTGAAGTGGGTTGGGTGGGTGTTTGATTTTTAATTTTTTTCTTTCATTGCTTCTTTTAATTTTTTTTTTAAATAACAGAATTGTTTTTCCTATTTTCCTATTGTAAACCATTCATATTTTTAATAGCCTTTCTTTTCAACCATAACCATTTCCCATCTGCATTGCCTTGGTTTTTAAATCTTGTTTTTTCTCAAGAAATAATATTTAGCTTCGCTTTTCACCCCTAACAGCTCATAGACCTCCAGGTCCTGGTCCAGCTCCTGGTCCTGGTCCAGGTCCTGGTCCAGGTCCTGGTCCTGGTCCTGTTGGTAAGTCTCTTCTTCAAGAGAGCAGTCACTGTAGTCACTGGGATGTGGCTTCCTAGCCAGCATCTCCCTTCATGCTGCACAGCTTCTGTAGGCAAATACAGCAACACATTAGTATAACGATAATGGAGCAATGGAGCAACCTAGTGCAAAGAGAAATGGTCTGAGACATTCTTCACACAACAAAGGGGTGGTGTAACAAATACAGGGATTCAAATTTTTTTCACACTGTAGAAGAAGTAGGTTTCCTTGATTAAAAATCACACCCTAGAATTTATAAGGACGAGGGGAAAAATATGTCTGTGAGAATATGTAGAACTTCAGACAACGTGTGATTACAATACTTCCTAGGGCAAGACAGTTGTGCTAATGCCCTTTGTCTATTAAGGACCAATATAGAATATTTATATGCCATCTCTTTCAAATAAGCAATTAAGACAAGGAGCAAACAGTTGTAAGTACTTCAAATACGTACTCTTGTCAGAACTTTTTAACAGCAAATGTAGATTCTCTCCTGATTTGTTTCTATTCATTTTTTTTTATTCCAGCCTTGTGGGGACGCCCAAGATTCAGAACCTATACTGTGTCTCCACCCGATTCAAACTACAGTAGTATGACCCCCAACAGAACCTATACTGTGTCTGGAAGTGACTCAGTCTTCACTTCGTCACCCAGCAGATCCTATAGTCTATCTGGAACCGACTCAGGCCTCCTTAGTCTGACACCCGGCAGAACCTATACGGTCTCTAGAAGTGGCCCAGCCTTCAGTATGTCACCCAGCAGATACTATACTGCATCTGAAGGCGACTCACCCAGCAGATACTATACTGCGTCTGAAGGCGAATCACCCAGCAGATACTATACTGCGTCTGGAAGCAACATATTTGGAGGTGTGTCATCCTACAGAACCTGTACTGTCTCTGGAACCAACATTGCCTTTCCTTCCATTTGCATTTTGAGTTTTTTCCTTTTATTACTTCTTTTCATTGCATCCTTGCTTGCTTTTTCCTTTTTTTAGTAGCAAAGTTGTTTTTCCTATATTTCTATTACAAAGCATTCATATTCTGTAATAGCATTTCTTTTCAACCATAACCATTTCCAATGGGTGCATTTCCTTGGTTTGTAAATCCTATTTTTCCTCAAGAGACTATATTCAGCCTCCTACACCTCCTGCTCGTCCTGCTCCTTCTTTTAAGTCACTTTTTCAAGCAATTGTAGTCACTGGGATGTGGGTTCCTAGCTGCCATCTCCCTTCCTGCTGCACAGCTTCTGTAGGCCTATCCCGCAACACTTAATTATAAACACAATGGAGCTTTAAACCTAGTGCAAACAGAGATTTTATAATGCCTTTTAAGATGAGAAAGGAGATGTTGGGGGCTAACACAGGGATTAAAATTAATTCTGGAGGATTTTTTTTTCCTATGTGTCCTTTATTTACTTAGATTTTTTTTTTTTTTTAGTCTGGGTTTAGCTGCTTGGTTGGTTGGATTTTTTTTTTTTTATTTTTTCAATGTGGTCCTTGTGGGTGGGCGGTGTTTTATTTTTGATTTTTTTCTTTTAGTGCTTCTTTTAATTGCATTTTTGAAATCAAGTCCCTTTTCCTTTCTTTCTATTATAAACCATTAACATTTTTGCAATAACTTTTCCTTTCAACCATAAGCATTTCAGTTCTTAGTATTTCCTTGTTTTTTAAAAGTTACTTTTTCTCAGCAGGTAATTTTCAGCCTTCAATTTCCTCCCAAGCAGCCAGTACACCTGCTGCTCCTACTTCTCTTGATGGTAAGTCTGCTTTTCAAGAAAATATAGTCATTTGGATGTAGGTTCCTTGCCAGCATCTTCTTTCATGCTGCACAACTTCTGAAGACAAATACAACAATACGTGATTGTAAACATAATGAAACAATAACAATATTGCAGACATTTTGTAATAGCCATTTCTTGCAACCATAGCCATTTCAACTCTGTACATTTCCTTGCTTTTAAAAATGTACCTCCTCTGAAGTCATTTTATTTTCTCTGAACAGCCTCTTTTCAGTTTTCGGTTTCAGCCCAAGCTGCTTGTACACCTCCTGCACTAGCACAAGCACATGATGGTAAGTCTGCTTGTCAAACAATTGTAGTCACGGGGATGTGGGTTCCTAGCCAGCATCTCCCTTTATGCTGCACAGCTTCTGCAGTCAAATACAACAATCCTTAACTGTAAACATAATGGAGCATTAAAACTATTGCTAACAGAAATATTCTGAGACATTTATCAGAAGAGAAAGGGGTGGTGAAAGCTAACACAGGAATTTAAATTACTACCATGGTTCTCTCTATTGGTGCCCAATAGCTCAGCTATTTTTGGTTTGGGGTTTTGGTTTTTTTTTGGTTAGTTGCTTTTTATGATTTTTTTGGTTTTCCAGAGTAGCAGTAGTTTGTGGGTGGCTTTTTGTCATTTTGAATTTTTTTTCCTATTTTCTTTTTGCTTTTTTTTGCCAAATGCTTCTTCCTTTCATTATGTTATATACTGTTAATGTTTTTTAATCATCTTCTCTTGCAAACACAACCATTTCAGGTTTCCTTGCTTCCATTGTGCGTTTCATTGCTTTTAAAAATTTACCTTCTCTGAAGTAAATGTATTATCTTTGAACAGATACATTTCAGGTGAGCTTTAGACCCAGAGCACCCCATACACCTGCTACTTCTGCTCCTGCTGGTAAGTGTTATTTTGAATTTTTTTCTTTTCTAACTTAGTTTAATTGCTTTCTTTCTTTCATTCTTTCTTTTGTTCTTTCTTTCTTTTTAAGAGCCAAAGGCTTTTTCCTTTCTTTCTGTTATAAAACATTAACATTCAGAATAAGTTTGTTTCCTTGAATAAAAAACACAACTTCGGAGTTAATATGATGAGAGGTAAAAGATGTCTTTAAGTGAATACTTGCAGCGCTTCATTTAAAGTACTATACCAACTACTTATGGGGCAGGATAATTGTGCTAATGTCCTTTGTCTTTTAAATATCTATATATAATAATCAGGTGCCATGTGTTTCAAAGAAGCATTTAAGGAGCAAATATTTATAAGTACTTCACATACATGCCCTTGTAAGGAGCATTTAACAGCAAACATAGATTCTCTCTCGATTTTTTTATCCTTTTGTTTACTCCAGCACAGTGGAGAGGGCCTAGACACAGAGTCCACACTGTGTCTGGAACCAACGTACCCCCCTTTGTGCTACCAGCCAGACCCTACAGTGTGTCTGACACCAACATCCCCTCCGGTGCAATGCCCTCCCACCTGACAGGAAACAGAGCTGGTATTGGGTCTTCATCCTTCAGTTTCAGACCACGCAGAACCAGTTCTTTGCCTTCAATAGCTCCTTTCAGGCGGGATGTGTTACCCAGCACTAGAAGAAATAAGGAAATTTAATTATCAGATATGAGAGAGTTCTTCATAGAAATACTAGCTTCTCTCCCGAAGAAAAACACTCCAGCAACACAAGATCTAAATAAAGCACAGTCTTACCCACCTTTGTATTGTAGTTCACTGTATATATTTTTTTGTAATTTCATATTGTTATGAAAATGTCATCCATATCTTCACATTTCTGTGTTTCTAATTAAAAAGCACTTCTTTAAAAACTCTTTTTATTGCAGTTTTTAATTTTTATGTAGTATATTTTAAAATGTTATAAAACAACACCTTTTGGGTAGTTTTCCCCATTACTAAAAAATTAATAAATCCACAAGCCATTTTAGTCTCTGTCTCTCAAAGGTTTTTCATATCTGTCTATTCTAAACCAGGATTTCCATACTTTAATAGGATTGAGAGAGGTCCATGATATGTACACCAGTGACTCCTCTTGTGGAAAGTCATGGCCCTGTGTTTTGGTTTGAAAAGGCAGGTGTCTGCTAAGAAAGGAAGGAGCCTCCCTTGAAATAGAAAATGCAAACTCCCTCTCTCTGAATTATCATTTTGAAATTAAGGGTCTCTCAGGCAAAGACATGGGAGTAGGAATAGTAGTTGTTTATTAGGAAAATTAAAACCCAAATGCACTAGTACAAAAACAAACTACTGACAGAGTCAGAATATGCCCTGACACTCTGTTGGTCAGGGTGTTGGTAGCAGTCCAAAAATACATGGTGGCTGTAGCTTTCTTGGAGTGGTGGATGTGGTTCTTTTGAAGCAGTGATCCTGTAGAAGGGTGTAGTCTTCCTCTGAAGGTCCAGCACTTGTGTAGATGCGCTTGGTCTTCTTCTGGAAATCTAGTGGAAAAAAAGCTGCTCTTCTGGGAATCTAGTGGGAAAAGGCTGCCGTGGTGTTCCAAATCTCAGATTATATCCAGGGAGGAATGCTTGGGTCCTTCCCCTGGGTAGACCATCTCCCAGTGGGATGATGTAATTTTTTCATCATGCAGTGAGATTCAGTGGCCCACTAACAGAAGATATTTTCTGGAGGGAGGATTGGTTGTGGAAGAGATGAAGAAATCTGCCCCACCTGGTTTTAACAGGTGGCCCAATTAGCAGAAGGTAATTGCCCTATCTCTAACAGACAACAATACAATACATACTCCCAGACACATTTTCCAACCTAAGACATTATCCACCCCTTATTCCATTAGTACTTACATTATACTCAAATCAATAAACTTGACACCATGAAACCTTGCACACAGTTCTTACTTAAGACTAGGTTTCCCTGTGATACACTGTTGTTCTTGAGTTAGGAACGGATGAAGAAGGGTGACAGTGATTCCTTTGATCAGAGGGCAGAATGCGAGATTTATTAGGAACTTCACATATTTATAGACAAGATTGTTCACCCAGAACCTGAATGCCCCTCACACCACTGGTTAATGACGAACAACATCTTCTGGTAAAATATCTTTCCATAAACATGTACAAACATTCCACATGTTCACAAATACCAGGTGCAGAGATTAAGATAATAATTGTTTTAATTCTTTCTCTGAGCATTCTCACAACTTCCCTAGGACAATGCCTGGGAAAGTTGTCTGTTTTTCTCTCTGTCAGCATCCAGAGATGACAAGAGGCCAATCCTGTGGAATCATCAAAAGAGAGGGAAGTCCAGGCTGCAGAGGCCCATGTCCTCTATGATCTTGTTGATCTTCCTCAGGTCATGAAGCAATCTTCAGGAATCAAAAGTTGCCTTATGAATGAATTCCAGGGACTGTTTGTCCCTGGAATTCCAGGAACTGTTTGTAGGTCTGATGTGGCCTTTTTGCCACATTGTTCACTCACTAATTTTTTGAGAATATTCAATTTTTTCTGCTCAACCATTGATCAATCCAAATTGGCTGATTGATTTTCCATGATAATTTCAGAGTAGCAGGCATTGCTGTGGTTTTTGTCAAACACCCACTTCTATCTTTGCTCCCCACTGGGACACACATCTCTCCCCTGTACTGTGATGGGTTTCTGCACCATGAAGGGACTGATGGCTGCTGTCCTTGCCTTGGGACCTGTAACAGTAATCATGAATTCACTTTGCAGACACAAGATAGCTCCTCCAATACCTGTGAGAGCACACATGGGTGTCACCAAATTCCAATTGCACAGCCAGGATGCACAAGAAATCACAGTGATGTCGGCCCCTGTGTCCAGCATACCTGCAATATGAACAGTTTGACCAAGGTGCATTAGACTGCACGTCAGCTCTGGCCATTCATTGCTGACATGTTTTATCCAAAGGACATTAGGCACCGGGCCAGAACTCTTAAAAGGCATTTCTCAGCATACAACTTGCTTATTTCTACTCATTGGTAATGCAATAGTGATAGCTATTGCTGGTTTTGGTTCAATTACCATTGGAGCATTGTAAGTAAGAGCTGAAATCATCAGCTCTTCATTATAATTTGCTGAGACAACAGTTGGAAAAATTGAAAGTCGAAGAATTTTATTACTGTCCTTGCCTATAATTAAAAAGTCTTGCTTTTGTTGTGAATACATTTCCTGTGCGAATGTATTCATGGTAAAAGTTTGTTTAAAAATAAATTAATTTGGAATTTGTTAATTTGCATGGTGCCCCTGGGGGTAATAAGTTGGGATCACTTGGGAGATGGTTTTATCTTGTATGACTTTACATCTCATCTTACCCAAATTGGTCAGCCTTTTTGAATTATTTCCTGAATCAAAAGAAGGCAAAGTAGGTTTTCTTTCTGTTTTTGCAGGACCAGTATGTAATAGGTTAACTTCTTGTTCAGAATCACTAGAATTATCACTGTTATTTTCCTCCCTCACAACCTTGTAAATTACAGACTGTTTCAGAGGAATTTCACGGTGACTGGAGACTGTTTGTCTTGTAATACTAACAGAGAAATCCTACCTTTTGCTAGCAGAGATACTGGTGTTGAGAATTTTTTCATTCTTTCTCTCCTCACACTTTTTCTCACAAGTAGCAAGGAGATCTCATGTTCTTGGGGGGCAGAGTGGGGACCCAGACATGGCTTGGAAAATGGTGAAAGTTGGGGGGCACACTGCCATGGTAGGGGTGGAGGTGTCACAGCCCCAGTCTGAATGTCAGGGTCTTGAGTTACAGCTGAAGCAGAGGTGGGAGGTCTGGGGACTCAGTGTTGGGGGAAGGCGCAGATGCAGCTGAGGAAGTGGAGGGTTTAGTAGAATGTTTAAACATATCAATTATGGTAGGACACACCAGAAGCAACTTAGCAGCTGTTTGATCTCTGTTTGTGGTAAAAGCATTGTATAGTTTCAGTCCTAATAATTCCCAAAGAGGGAGTGAAAACATGGAGGTTTTATCTGTAGCTGGAAACTACTTCTGAATGTATAATAATAAGTCTTTTAACTCAGTTTTTGAAACATTACAGGAATTAAATTTGACCAGATCTTTGAGGTTTTTATAAACATCTCTAGGTAAATTGGCCATGTTGTGTCCTAACATGTTCCCTGAGGCTTACCTGATGTTGAACAACATGCAAGTCCTTGTCGGATCCCCATCCTGATCGAGCCAGCGACGAGGGTAGAAATCCAACTTCTCTCTTTTTGTAAGAGTTAAGATCCTGGGATTTGTGCTTCTCTCTGCAGAACTTTACAAAAATTACCTCGGGGCTTTTAGGTCAGTCAGTTTAGTCAAGTTATTTGCTCCTGACACGGGAACACCGATGTGTCAGAAATACCCTTTTCTGACAAAGAGATGGGGCAACTGAGAGGCATTTTAAAATCTTTTATTCCATTTTCAGTCTCATAAAGAAGGGTGAGACAATACAGATGTTATCATTCATGCTACCACAGTCAGAAGCTAACTATTTCATTGTGAGAGTCTATCCGAAAATCCTTCATTTTTGCCTCAGAATTGTCATGACAAAAGACCACCGAAAGGTTAAAAACTGTTGAGCCAGTTGGGAAAGAAAGTCTCATGCTTATTCAGTGTGTTCACAGGTAGTGTTTGCAGAACATGCCATGCTGAACTTGAAGGGGACTTGCTGCCCTTTCTGAACAATGGATCTGGACTTTCTTCCTACCTCCTGACTTGGCTGGTCTGAGCTCTGGGGTGGCTCCCCCCTCCAAGAGAAGACCCCTCTTGCCTGCCTTCAACCACCGTGACAGACAGACAGAGATGCGAATCCCCTCATCAAGGAACCAAGACAAGACAAGAAACCCCCTTGGCACCCCCTTCCAGAGACTGGGACTGAACCACCCCCCCAGCTCAGGGAGGGTGGGAAAAACTGCCTAGAATAAACGTACCTGCAAGCATTCAGCCATGAAAACAATGGAATAACATCCCCTTCCTCCTGTTCCTATTCTTTTCCCCTCCATGGAAACCTAATTTCGGTCACCCTTCCCCCAGAGAAAAACGGTATATTTTTGGGGTATATTTTCTGACCGTCCTTTGAGATCTCCCCGAGACGTGCACCAGTGAGCTTCGACAGCTGGACCCCCTAAGGACAACGACACATTTCGGTAGCTCTACCCTACTTCACCCTTCTTTCCTCCCTCTTCCCTTGTCTTACCCTTTTCTTCCTCAGATTCCCTAACCAAACGCATATTCAGCTGTGGTTATTATCAATAAAATTGCATTTTGTCGATTTGTTACTGCAAAGCCCCTGTGCCTTATTGGTTATTTTTTGCACCAAAAAATCATCCGTCACCCATTCATTCGGGCAGACCTCGACATTAATTGGAGTCACGGACAGGATTCTGGTAGCCAGTGGGATTTTGTGGGTTCTGTGTAGTCTGTATCAGGGGAGAGACAGATCTGCCCTGAAAAAGTGTTTGATTCTAATCTCCCGCAGACTGCACACGTCAAAGCCAAATCTCATGCTCGATTGAGCACTCAGGCTCCAGAATTGACACAAAAGATTTTTCGGTGCAAAAGCAGGGGAAACTGTTACTATCACTACTGTTGCTGATCTGATACCGGCACTGACACTGTCACTGATACTACTCCTGATCCTGATATTGATGCTGATATTGATATTGATGCTGTTACTGTTGTATTTGAATGAACCTGAACCTGTTACTGTTGAATTTGAGTGAATCTGAACCTGTTACTGCTGTATTTGTGTACCTGGACTGTCTAAAAATGAAGGGACAGACCTGAAGCAATTAAGCTGTACCTTTTAGACAGATATTGTCCCTTCACCTACACAGGGGACTGAGGGGCTGCCCAGTGAAGGCTGAGTGGCTTTCCCCCTGTTCTAGGTTCTGGTCCCCTCACAAAGAAAACACTTGTGTGTGTGTGAGTGTGTGTATCTGGACTGTCTGTAAAAAAAAGGACAAACCAGAAGCGATTAAAACAGTGCCTTCCAGACAGATTTTGTTTCTTCAGCTATCTAGGGAGACGAAGGGGACAAAGAGGTCGGTATGATTGTGTAACTTGAGTTCACAAATCAGCTCCCTGGTATAGTTTTGGTCCCTTCACACAAAATGAATGAAAATCTGAATCCTAAAGCAAAAGCTGACTTTTACTCATTGCTTGCTAAACACAATGCAAAACCATCATCTGGTGGAGAAACCTGGGCAGAGAACAATTGGTTTAATTTGGAAAATGTCATTGATGGAATATGTTCTCTGCAACACAAATCAAAATTCAAAATGGGTAAAAATAAGAACATTCTTTGCTCAGTCCTCGGAGCATGTCTCACTGAGGCCATAGAAAACCGCTGTAAACGGAGAAGTGAGGAAATGGTAATTATCGATTCCCTTCAAAATTTAGTTGAAATTTTGCAAAAACAGTTCAATGAGGATAGAAATGAAATTTACATGCTGTGAGCTGCCCTCAGGGAAGAACACACCAAAAACATACACAAAATCAACTCCTCTACAGAGGAGGAAGAAAAAGGAACATCTTGCATTAAAAAAATTTACCCATACAAAGAGCTCGAGGCAGAAAAACAAAACTATTCTTACAAAGAATCTGAAAGAGTTAAAAATTGTGGGGAAAATTGCTGTCCTCATTTGAGACCTTTTATCAAAACTGAATATAATTATATTAATGATGAAGACCTGGATCCCCACATAACAACTAAACAAACACCATTCAGCGCTACCAAATCAGCTAAATTGAAAAAGGAATTCGGACATCTTCCTGACGAATCAGAAACGGAATATGTGTTCCATGTGTCTCTCACTGGCAGAGACCAGATTAAGTTAACTGAACAAGAAGCCAGTGGATACTGGGGACATGGTGTTTTTCTAACAACAGGCGATAAGAGTGACTCCTGGTCTCTAACACAATGTGCAGCCTATTGGGCCGGGGGAATAAATCCCTTGGAAATGGCAGATCCCCTAGCAATTGCCACTACCCCATACCAGATCTTGGCAAGTGTACAAAAAGCTGCATGTTTGCAAATGATTAATGAGAAAAAATTAATTCCTGGGTTTGAATCCCCAATGCAACTGCCTGTGAAGCCTGCAATTATGACCCCTTTAATTCGTGGGCTTCCAGAAACATTGAAATCAACAGCAATTACTATTCAAAAAACAATTATGGCTTTAAGCCCAATAGATAGACTGGGTAGATTCCTTAACTCCACGGATCCGTCTGAGTCTAAGGACTCTGCACCATCACCCTATACACCAACACAGACCCCCACAACACTATCTGATTCACCTAGTAGCAGCTGTAAGATTTGGACATGGAGTGAAGTAGCAGTTGGTTTAATAAATTATTGTAGACAGTATGGGCCTGTAAAAACCCTGGAAGAAAAATCAGAAAAATCAAAAGGTGTCCGGTTTATGGGAACCCCTAACACTGAAAACACAGAACCAGGAAAACAAATTTTCAACAGACAATGCTGGTGGATGCTGGGAATAAAAAAAGGGGTCCCCCAGGACATAATGGATGGTTTACCACTTGAAAAATTGCAGAAAGTCATAACTAACTGGAATTTTAGGACACCAAATATCTCCACCCAGCCCAGTGCACCTAACCCCCTCCCTCAACAGAAACTTAACAAACACTCCTACCAATACACAGTACAGTACACACAGTACATCACAGTCTCTCCCACAGAACACAGGCAATGAGCCAAAGTTAACCCTTTCCCAGCTTCTCCCTTGGAATCTGGGCAGTGAAGCTGCGTCTCAGCCTCTCCCACAGAACACAGCCAGTGAGCCAAAATTAACTCTTTCTCAGCTTCTTTCACAGAACTTGGACAGTGAAACCCTGGCTGCGTGTCTCCTGAAAAGCACTAGCAGTAAGCCGGAAGTAACTCTTTCACAACTTCTTTCACAGAGTCTAAGCAACATAACTGCCCACCCGCCCGTACCCCAAAACACAAACAGTGTATCTTCCCCATGAGAGCTTTCAGGAAACTAATATCTCCACCGCTTACAGGTGAGCAAAGGGGCGGAGGTTGGGTTTACTTACAAATGCTCACAAAAAATAAATCAGGAGACAGGTTAATTACAGCTATGACAGGCCCCAAAAAAGTTCTGGTAACCTTCATTGTTGATACGGGAGCCCAGATCTCCGCAATAACACATAGAGATGCCCAGAAGTGTGGAGTTGTTCCAACAAAAAGGCAATGCTGCATTCTTAATGCTTTAGGAACCATAGAACCAATGAATGTTGCTTTAGTCAAAGTAACACTCCCTGGAGAAGAAAATCAATTGGTTGTCAAAATGGTAATTGGGGACATCCCGAATAATCTGTTAGGGATGGATGTCCTCGCAGGAAGGCAGTGGGAAGACACTGAGGGTTTTCTGTGATCTTTTGGCACTCCACCACTTAACATCAGGCTGCTTCAGACCGCACCCGCACTGCCTTACAGTAAAACAATCAATGTGAAACAGTATCCCTTGCCTTCTGGAGCTAGAGAAGACATCAAACCAGTTATTCAGGAATTGCGTGATCAAGGAATAATAATTAACACACACTCCCCATATAATTCTCCCGTGTGGCCAGTCCAAAAACCCAACGGGAAGTGGAGACTTACGATAGATTATCGTAGGCTCAATGCCAACACTGATCCTCTGACTGCAACAGTGCCGAATTTAGCTGAATTAATAACATCAATACAAGAAAAAGCTCACACAGTCATGGCAACCATAGATGTCAAAGACATGTTCTTCATGATACCTATACAACCAGAGGACATGGGCCGCTTTGCATTCACATGGGAGGGACAACAGTACACATTCACCAGACTCCCTCAGCGATACAAACACTCTCCAACTCTAGCACACCGTGCTTTAGCTAAGGAATTAGAAAAAATACCTAAACCTGACACTGTAGCTGTGTACCAATACATTGATGACATTTTGGTAGGAGGAGAAGAAATTAAAGAGGTGGGGGATCTCCAACAGAATATAATCTCTCATCTGGAGAGCCTTGATTTAAAGATTCCCTCAGAGAAAATTCAGAAGCCTTCTCAGGAAGTAAAATTTCTGGGAATTTGGTGGCGATCTGGAAGCACATGCATCCCACCTGACACTTTACCTTCTTTAGACCAGATGAAAATGCCTGAAAACAAAAAGGACCTCCAGCAAGCTTTAGGACTATTAGTATTCTGGAGGAAAGATATCCCAGATTTCTCAATCATTGCTAGGCCCCTTTACAATTTACTAAGAAAAGGAGTCAAATGGGATTGGACTCCTTCTCAGGAGGAAGCACAGCAATTACTGATTTTTGAAGCCACTGCACATCAGGCATTGGGGCTCATTCACCCTAAAGACCCTTTCCAAGTGGAATGGGGATTTGCCTCCTCAGGGCTATCCATACACATCTGGCAGCGAGGTCCTGAGGGTCCAACAAGGCCTGTCAGCTTCTTTTCCTGGTTTTAAAGATGCTGAGAAAAGATACACTACCTGGGAAAAAGGATTGTTTGTTGTTAGCTTAACTCTCATTGAAGTAGAAAAAATCACACGGCAGCAAGCTATCATCTTGAGAGGTCCCTTCAAGGTAATTAAAGCTGTCACAAATGGGACCCCTCCACCTGACCGCATAGCCCAAAAGTCGTCAGTCAGGAAATGGTATGCTCAAATAGAGTATTACTGCAATAGCTTTCCTGTCACAGAAGGTGCTGCAAAATTCTTGGCAACACAAGATACTGAGAGCCTGGATAATAGCCAAGACAAACCTGCTTCTGTAATCAAAGTAGCACCACCCTTCTAACCTGAATTAGCAGCAAACTGTTGGTTTACAGATGCTTCCTCAAAGTGGGAAGGAAAAATTTGGAAATAGAAGGCGGCTGCCTTGCATATTTCATCTAGTGAAAAAATTATCACAGAAGAGGAGGGCAGCGCTCAGGTAAGAGAACTCATAGCCCTTTGGAGTGTTTTCTAGCGTGAGGCACAAAACACTTCTCCTGTTTACATC
Organism: Melozone crissalis; assembly: GCF_028551555.1. NCBI lineage: Eukaryota > Metazoa > Chordata > Aves > Passeriformes > Passerellidae > Melozone > Melozone crissalis. The sequence continues at coordinate 10,207,969 of NW_026535783.1, read as the reverse complement.
TATACTGATTCATATGCTGTATACAAAGGCTGCACTGAGTGGCTCCCTTTCTGGCAACAGAAAGGCCGGGAAGTTAACAGAATCCCTGTGTGGCAGAAAGATAAATGGAAAGAAATCCTAGAAACCACCAGTAAAGAAAACTTTCTGGTTGGTTGGGTAGCTTCCCATTAAACAGATGGGAATCAAGCAGGTGAATGGAACAACAGAGTTGATGAACTAGCAAGGCTTAGCCCTGAAGCAAAGTGAAAATTTTCCAGAATAGAAAGCCATTTTAATTTAGGTGAAATGTACATTTCTGAGTTGAGTCTGTGGTTAGAAGTCGTAGTTACTTAGCCAGACTGCAAGGCCTAAGCTCAGTGAAGTTACTTCAATGAAGGACAGAGATAAAGGGGAGGAGACAGAAAATGATAGAGAGAGACAGAGACTGCTGTAAGGGCAAGTCAGCCTGACCTCGGAATTCTTTCTGATAAAAAGGAACTAGTGGTAAAAGTCACATGAAACCCATAAAAATGAATATGTATGAACTTATTGTGAAACTGTATGCATATGTATTTGAGAGGGGGATAAAAAGAGATCTGAAGTTCTCAGAGGTACGCATGCCTTTTGAGGAGAGTTTTCTCCCCATGTGTCCAGCACTGTAAATAAACATACCGAGCTTTACAACTTTTATAAAGTTGTGAGGTTTATTCTTTTCTCTGCAAAACATTATGGCAAGCCAGGCAGGAGTTCTCTGTCCCCACAGGGGCAGGGGGGATAGACGGACCTCCAAGGTGCACCCTAGGATTTTTTTCCTGGTGGGGCTCCGCTCGTCTCAGCTTGCCTCCTGCGAGGACACTCTAGCACTTGCTGGCCTGCGGAGAAGAATACGGTATGTACTGAGGGGTCCCTGGGGGAGGAAAAGAGAGCTAGGGAGTAAATCACTCAGTAGGGCGTAAATCACTCAGAGACGTCTGGGTTCAGCTGATGGAGCAGCTGTATTAGAGACGGGATTCATCGTTCTGGTAGGGCAACCGCTAGTGACCCTAGGGGTGGGTCGGGTGAACCCGTGTATGTGTGTATTGGGGGTTCATTGTTCTGATAGAGCAGAACAGCTGAAACCGTGTGTGTTTTGTTTGTGTGTGTGTGTGTGAGTGGTGTCCGGACACTGTGTTGCTGTATGGTTAATGCATTGTGTGGTCAGTGCACTGTGTTGGTAATCGTGCAAGTGTACACGTGTGTGGTGTATAAAAGAGAGTAGATCTACAGTGCTCTACAGTGTGTGGGGGGGTGAGTACTACCCGTGTTTGAAGCAGCAGAGTGAGGCCTGAGGTGCCGGCTGCAGCGGGCTGTGGGGGCAGGGAGAGAAGTGCCCTGCGGAGACACGAGTGGAGGAACATCAGTGATGGTATTTATTGTGTTTAAATGTAGTGATTTGTGTAGATTTGGTACATTTTAACTGTGAGTACGAGCTCAGAGAGTTCCTTTGCCGTGAATGTTTGGACTTGATCTCTAGACTGTGTGCTGTTATTTTGATTCTGTCCAGGAAAAACTGATGTGAGTAAATGCTGGTGTGAATTATGGTGTGCTTTGTTGTGTTGAGAAGAGTGGGCACTTTGAGAGATATGCCCTTTCCCAGTGATTTTGTGTGGTGATTTTCTTTAACTGCATTGTGGTAATGTGATTCTCAGATTGTATAGTGGTGTTTGTGGAGATTTTAAGATTTTGTTTGTAACAAGAGTAGCATTTTACACAGAAGAACTATAGTATGGTGATTTATGCTTAATTACGATAAAGTGAATTAAAGGAATTCCAAGAATTCTCCCCCTCACAGCAATTCAAGCCTTGGCTCTAGTGAACTTGAGATGGGGGGGGGGGGGGGGGGGGTGCATGTGTGTCTGTGTCTGTGGGCATATCAGAGTTTCGGCTAAGACAAGCACAGCCTTTTTGCAAGGCAGTAAAACAAGTGTAAGTAGACACAGTGCTTAATTAGATTGTGCAAGAAGAGAACTAGAAAAGACTGATATTTTGTAAAACAGAGTTTAGATAGAACAGATGAATTAGTTAATGAGACTTCAGCTGGTACCATAGCAAGTCTGCACTGGTAACAGTCTGCTGTAGGGATTTAAAGTTCTCTGTTACAAACAGAATAGCCTGACTTTGTGGGCAATTTTGGGGAGCCTTTGGTGCATATAGAGGCTGGCACACTGCGTGAGGTGACAGTGGCTGTCCCCTGAGCACAGGGACAGCTCTGGCTGCCCTTCTTCCCCAGGGAACACAGGAATGACCTGTGGGCAAAAGCTGGCTGTGCAGGTATTATTGCAAAGCCGAGTTTGTGAAAAACACTGGTACTGCTGTTCTAATAAGCGTCAGGGCACATGCCCTGAGCGTAAATCAAAGGTTTCTGATCAAGCTGATTCAGAACCTAAAATCTTAGAGCTTGTGTGTGGGAATTTCATCTGATACCTGCCACCTGGAGTTGTGTGTGTGTAGGAGGAAGACTGAGAAACTGGAAGCGAGATAGGGGAAGGAGAAAGAGATAATGAGAACTGACCAGAGCAAAGAGGTTCCTAAATTAGCCCCTTTATGGGAGGAGGGGCTCCCTGGGAGAAGGTTGCCAGTAACAGCAGCTCAGAAAATAAAAAGATTTATAATACTTCATTGCAGTTAGTACTGTTTTAAAATAGGAAGATAAATGAGATAGAGTTTTTGTATGATGAAATGTCTTTTTGTTTTAAGAAATCACCCAGAATGGCAAAGAGACTGTGAGATTAGACCACCCTCTGGTCTTGGCCCTTGAAAAGGAAAACAAGGCAAAGAGAAAGGAAATCAAACGTGTTGTTCAGCATACAGCATAAGATAGCAACGTATGAAGTCAAGCAAAGATTATCATGCTGAAATGCAAAGCAAAAACAGTTCGCAAAATGAGTACATATGATTTGTTAAAGGCTCCTCCCAAGGTAAGGGAGGAAGGATAAAGATGACCTCCCCAAAAGGGAAGAATTTTAGTCCACACAAGGGCCATATATTCAGTTTTAAATACAGCTTTAGTACCTGTGGAGAATGTTTATGTTGTAGTGTGGGGAAAAACTGGCCAGTCTGAGAAGGCATACTTTTGCAAACCTTTAAAGTAACATGTGTACTATGTGTACTTAGAAGTTTTTGTACAATTCACTCAATTTGCTAAACATTCTCAAATGAGAAAGGTTACTCTGGAGTCAAATGATATAAAGATATTAGGCTTAACATTAACAGACACTGAAATTAAGAAAGACATTAGTAAGGAGACATTAGAATAAGTAAATAAGTGTTTTCAAGGGTATGGGCCTCTGCTGTACCAGAGAGAGTGAAAAATGCCCCCCCATAGTAATCAAGCTTAAGGAAAGAACATAACAAGGGAGAGTTGAGTGGTGCCCTCAAAAGGAAGATAAGGAAGGAATCAGCCCAATTATTGATAGTACTGGATTAAGGGCTGTCAATAAGATAACACAGAATTTATACCCTGTGGTAGCAAATCCATATACTTTACTAACTTGTTTAACACCTGAGTTAACCTGGTTCACTCTTTTAGGCCTAAGAGATGCCTTCTTTTGCCTCCCTATCCACGAAGCCAGCCAGAAAATTTTTACATTCAAACACAGCTCACATAGTCCATGTGCCTGAAGGCTTCAGAATTTCCCATTCCGATTGGAGAACAGCTTGCAAAGACCCAGAGTCCCAGGAAGCTCCACAAGAGGAAAGGAGGCTGTTGCAGTACGTGGATGATCTTCTAGTACCCACTCGGACGAGGGAAGACTGGACGGTAAGCCTTTTGAATTTCCTAGGACTCCAAGGATACAGAGTCCCAAAGAAAAAGGCACAGGTAGTGAAACAGAAAGTAATCTAAGAAGGTAATCTTCCTGGGGTAAGAAGTGAGTGCTGAGCAGCAGACTTCAAGGCAGGGAAGCCACATGCTAAACCTCAAAACCCCAGACAACGAAGGAACTCTGAACCTCTTAGGCATGGCAAGGTAGTGCCAGCTGTGGGTTTATAATTATGGACTGCTTGTCAGACCCCTCTCTGCTCTTATTGCCGATGGAAACAGAGATCTCCAGTGGACAAAAGGAGCCACACGGGCCTTTCACCAGCTAGAGACTGCCCTGATGTCAGCTCCAGCTTTGAAACTTCCAGATGTAAGTAAACCATTCTTTCTATTTTTCCACGCAAGGAATTACCCTGAGAATATTGGCTCAGGACTCGGGTCCATACTGAAAGACAGTTGCTTACTTCTCTAAGCAACTAGATGCAAGCAAAGGATGGCAGGTTGCCTAAGAGCTGTAGCAGCAGTTGTGCTGAATATTCAAGAGGCACCCAAGTCTACCCTAGGACAAAAATGACTGTGCTAGTGTCCCACACAGTGTCCGCAGTACTGGAAGTAAAGGGTGGCCACTGGCTCTCACCACAGAGGTTTCTGAAATACCAGGCCATCATGGTAAAGCAAGGTGATGTAGATAGTGGTGACTAATATTGTCAACCCAGCTTCTTTTCTCAGTGGAAATCAAGAAGGAGCAGTACACCATGATTGCCTAGAGACCATTGAGGCTACCTACTCCAGCCGCCCAGACTTAAAGGACACTCCTCTGGATGATGCAGAGACCTGGTTCACTGGTTCACTGACAGGAGCAGCTACATTGCCAGTGGAAAGCGACATTGCAAAGTACACAGTGACCACCTGCAGAGAGGTAATAGAGTCTGGACCCTTACCAACAGGAACCTCTGCACAGAAGGCTGAGATAAATGCATTGACCCATGCCTCAGAAACAGTAAAAGGCATTCAGAGTTGTGCATGCACATGGAGCCATCTGGAAGGAGAGGGGACTGCTGACCTCACAGGGAAAGAAGAGACAAGCCAGCTGCTGGAAGCAGTTCAGCTACCTGAAAAAGCATATTAAGGCACACCAGAGAGTGAGCTTAAAATTGGAGGAAAGAAATGAGCTGGCGGATGGAGAGGCAAAGAAAGCAGCAAAGGGTGAGGTACAGATTTTCCTCGAAGGTAAGCCATAATACAATAATACTAATCAAAAGAGACATACAACTGCAAGGGGTGGGCTACCATTGAAAGAGAGCTAGTAATCCCTTCCCATTTTCGTGGTTACTAGTGAAGGAAGAGCACTAGAAAACACTCTAGAGCCTAACTACGTAAAAGCTTTTTATAGAGTGTGGCTCCTTTCTCAAAATGACCAAGGCTGCGAGTGATACAGAGTGCATTGAAATGAAGTGTTGACTTTGAAGTAGTAATTTCCAAAGGCTTTCTAGAACACACATCTGATTGAAAGAATCATTGTCAGGAATTTACATGCCACTATCACTCAGGTAAGCTGACAATGTGATCCTTGCCTCCAGACTAACCCCAAAAATACCCCCCGGCCGAAACTCGGTCAGACTGGGAGAGGCCATGGGCCTGTACAGCAGTGGCAAATTAACTTTTCAGAACTCCCAAGGAAAGGGGGGTATCAGTATTTACTGGTATTGATAGATACGTTTTCAGGGGGACCAGAAACATTCCCCACCAGAACTGTCAAAGCTCAAGAGGTGACCAGATTATTTTTACAAGAAATAATACCACGCTTCAGAGTTCCAGCCATGATATCCTCAGATAAAGAATCATATTTCATTTCCAAAGCAGTGCAACAGATTAGTGGCCACCTGGGCATAGATTAAGAACTTCACACTCCATACTGCCCCAATCAAGTAGCCAGGTAGAGAAAATGAATCATTTGATTAAGCAGCAGATTTTAACACTGGGGCAAGAAGTTAATCTACCCTAGCCCCAAGCTCTTCCACTAGCACTATTGCAAATTGGAACTAAACCTTGAGCTAAAGGAATGCTGAATTCTTTTGAAATGCCTTATAGAAGACCATATAGAATACAAAGGGAATGTCCAGAATGTCCACCTACAAGGTGGCTTTAAACAAACAGCTCAGAGAAATTGAGAAACATGTGGCTGGAACTCCGAGCACGGAGTTAGATAGCCTGGGGATGATGTATATGTTAAGTCTCTTACAGAGAAGACTTCGGAACCACAATGGGAGAGACCACTGCAAGTACTTCTCACCACCTTCACTGCAATCAAAATCAAGGAGCAGAATTCCCCGGTCCATCACTCTCAAGTGAAGAAAGCCCTAGAAGTCCCTTGGAGAGTGATACCAGAAGAGAATGAACTGAGACTAAAACTTACTCGGGCAAAATGAGTATATTGCAGTCGGGAGTAGTTCATACTTTAGTTTACAGAATTGTTTTGTATGCAATTGTAACTGAAGTTTCAGAACTAAAGAGTACCTCTATCCAAAGCAATGCTGAATATCCTTGGTCCCAGGCTTTTAATCAGTATACTAGATCCATGGGAGAACCTTCTGAGATAAAAGATTTAAATGTATCTACTGTAGTAATCCACAAGAATCAGGTATATGAGGAGCAAGAATGGCAGGAAGAGGAACTGTGGACACTTCAAGGAATCAGAGGAGAAGAAATCAAAGTAGAGTGCCATCAATAGGACAGCTTACGAAAGACCAGATGTAATTAGTGTCTCAAACTTCCCTGGTGTATACGAACACCAGAAAGTCTGTGATAACCTAAGTGAATAAGCAGCCTATAAGCAGCTAGGTAATGTTTCAAGATCATCAGCCCTTGTTCTTGTGGGTGACTTCAACCTACCAGACATCTGCTGGGAACTTAATACAGCAATAAAGAGGCAGTCCAGGAAATTCTTAGAATGTATGGAGGACAACTTTTTGTTGCAGCTGCTGGGGGAACCCACCAGGGGAGGCACTGTGTTAGATCTGCTGTTTGCAAATAGAGATGGGCTGGTGGGAGATATGGTGGTTGGAGGTCGCTTGGGGCAGAGTGATCACGAAATAATAGAGTTCTCAATATTTGGTGAAGTCAGAAAGAGCACCAGTACAACTCTTGCACTGGACTTCCGGAGGGCAGACTTTGGCCTGTTTAGGAGACTTATTCAGAGCGTCCCTTGGGAAGCAGTCCTAAAAAACAAAGGAGTTCAGGAAGGGTGGGCATACCTCAAAACAGAGATCTTGAGGGCACAGGAACAGACCATCCCTGTGTGCCGAAAGATCAGTCAACAGGGTAAACGTGCAGCCTGGCTGGGCAAGGAGGTTTTGGAAGAACTTAAGAATAAAAAGAGGATGTATCAGCCTTGGAAGAAGGGTCAGGTCTCTAAGGAAGTATTCAAGAAGGCTGCTGGAGCATGCAGAAAAAAAATTAGGGAGGCCAAAGCTCAGTTTGAACACTGAATGGCAACTTCTGTAAAGGATAATAAAAAATGTTTTTACAAATACATTAATGGTAGAAGGAAAGGTAAGACCAGCCTTTGTTCTTTATTGGACAAAGGAGGGAACTTAGTATCTGAAGATGAGGAAAAGGCAGAAGTGCTTAATGCCTATTTTGCCTCAGTTTTTAGTGGGAAGATGACTTGCCCTCAAGACACCTGCCCGCCTGGGCTGGTTGATGGTGACAGGGAGCAGAATGGTTCCCCCCATTATCCAAGAGGAGGCAGTCATAGAACTACTGAAATGCTTGGATGTTCATAAATCTATGGGACCAGACGGGATCCACCCCAGGGTAATGAGAGAGCTGGCAAACGAGCTTGCAAAGCCACTCTCCATCATTTACCAACAGTCCCGGCTCACTGGTGAGGTTCCGGATGACTGGAAGCTGGCCAATGTGATACCCATTCACAAAAAGGGTGTAAAGGAGGACCCTGGTAATTATAGACCAGTCAGCCTGACCTCAGTACCTGGCAAAATAATGGAAGAGCTTATATTAAGCGCCATCACACAGTATGTACAAGATGGCCAGGGTATCAGACCCAGCCAGCATGGATTTAGGAGGGGTCGGTCATGTTTGACCAACCTGGTCACCTTTTATGACCAGGTAACCCACCTAGTGGATGCAGGGAAGGCTGCAGATGTTGTTTACTTGGATTTCAGCAAGGCCTTTGACACCGTCTCCCACAGCATTCTCCTAGACAAACTGGCAGGCCGTGGCTTGGACAGGAGCACTCTTTGCTGGGTTCAGAACTGTCTTTGCTGGCTGCATGGCCGGGCCCAGAGAGTGGTGGTGAATGGTGCTGCATCCAGCTGGCGGCCAGTCACCATGGTGTCCCTCAGGGGTCTGTGCTGGGGCCAGTTCTGTTTAATATTTTTATTGATGACATGGATGAGGGTTTAGAGTCCTTTATTAGCAAATTTGCAGATGACACTAAGCTGGGAACGTGTGTTGATCTGTTAGAGGGACAGAGGGCTTTGCAGAGGGACTTGGAACGGTTGGATGGATAGGCAGAATCTAATGGGATGAAGTTCAATAAGTCCAAGTGCCGAGTCCTGCACTTTCGCCACAATAACCCCCTGCAACGATATAAGCTAGGAACGATGTGGCTGGACAGTGTTCAGGTGGAAAGGGACCTGGGGGTGCTGGTTGACAGTTGGCTGAACATGAGCCAGCAATGTGCCCAGGTGGCCAAGAAGGCCAATGGCATCCTGGCCAGTATCAGGAACGGTGTGGCCAGCAGGAGCAGGGAAGCCATTCTTCCCCTGTACTCGGCACTGGTGACGCCTCACCTGGAGTATTGTAGCCGGTTTCTGGGCCCCTCCGTTTATGAGGGATATTGAGATGCTTGAGCGTGTCCAAAGGAGAGCAATGAGACTGGTGAGGGGCTTGGAGCACAAGCCGTATGAAGAACGACTGAGGGAGCTGGGGTTGTTCAGCCTGGAGAAAAGGAGACTCAGGGGTGACCTTATCACTCTCTTCAACTTCCTGAAGGGTGGCTGTGGTGAGGTGGGGGTTGGTCTCTTTCTCCAGGCAACAACAGACAGAACAAGAGGACACCATCTCAAGCTGTCTCAAGGGGGATACAGGCTAGAATTAGGGAGGAAGTTTTTCACAGAAAGAGTGGTCAAACGCTGGAATCATCTACCCAGGGAGGTGGTGCAGTCACCATCCCTCGACGTGTTTAAAAAAAGACTGGATGTGGCACTTGGTGCCATGATCTAGTTGAGGTGTTAGAACATGGGTGGGACTCGATGATCTTAAAGGTCTCTTCCAACCTAGAATTTCTGTGATTCTGTGATTCTGTGAATCAGACTGTTAGTGTAATTTCACCTTGACACAGCCTGTAGAAGTGACTTGCCTTTGAGCTCCAGTTGCTATCAGACTTTCATGTAAATTCAAAGTAGACACTGCACTTTTTACAACAGCAGGGCCTTATACAACCCATACTAGTTCAGACTCTACCCAAACTTGAACCCAAAGTGTATGAAATAGGCCCCTACGTCGTAAAGAATGTGAGTGAACAACAACTATTATTCAATCCAGAATGGTCTCTCAAACGTGTGGAGTTGATAATGCAAATTAACATCTCAAAAATCCAACCAGCCTGCTCCTCCTTCCTAAAAACATCCTTTGAGGGCTGGACAACATGATTACAAAGAAAGGCATATCTCAGGAGCAGACTAAGAAAGAATCTAACTGGCATGTTTGAGACAGGATTAGGAATTTTAAATAGAATTGATTCAGAAATACTGATGAATAAACTGGCCACTGCAGCAGGTAGCCTAACAAAATTGAAGCAGCCTTTACAGTCATCTCTGTTGGCATTAGGAACTAGCCAGTGGCAGATTTCAAAAGTACTGCCAAAGTAAGGAAGTATGAAAAGGCCGCGGACCAAGACCACAAGTTAATAGTAGAAGCACTTAGTACAGTTCAAGTTAATATGTCTTTAGCTTTCAGTTGTATACAAGCACAGTTATAGATGCAGGCAACAGCACCTCTGATCATACGGGAAAGGGGTGAAGGTAATTTTCCAGCTGAAATTCGGAAAATTGTGTGGGATAATGCAACTGATTTTGAAAGGAAGTTTCAATCCTGGTGGACTATGGTGAATTTCACCTATGATCCTGCTTCTAATGTGACCACTGCCTTTGTGCTTACCATATGTAATGCCACTGTTTATGTTATCCATCCCATAATTGCCCTAAGATTAAACCATGAAAAAAAAGTACGCTACCCTTTAGAACATAGAGTGTGGGCACGAAAGATGAATGAAAAGTGGCAGACAGTAAACTTAGAATCCTGCATTACTAGAGAGCAGATGGGATTCGTTTGTGAAAGCAATACTATTAATGCCCAAGATGTGATGTGTGTCTAGACACTGAACAAAGTATTTGCCACTTTGAAATTCATCCAGTCACTGACCAGAAAACTGTGCTCATATATACTGGAAAAGGGTGTGTATGTGTGAGAACTGCCTGTGCTGCTGTCCAAATTGATAGCAATGATGTTATTTTGTCTAGTAGAAATCATTCTAATTCCTGTATTTGTAATTTTGTTAAGATTATTGGGTGTGATTTTTTGTACTCAGCCCCAGTGACATCCCACCCGCTGGTTAAAACCAATCACACAATGTAACACAGATTATCACCTACCCCTATTGGGATGGACCTTACATTAGTAAAACAATTAATTACGCACCAAGACCTACTGGAAACCTTGAAAGAAATCCAAGAAAGTGGAAAGAAAACCCTAATTACTGTCCAACATAATACAAAAGAAATAACTAGAATTCTGCAAAGAATAGAAGAAAATGCAGATCATTACTGGTGGGATGTGGTCTTTAGGTCGTCACCAGCTACAAATAGAATCCTTAATAAGTTGTGTCATCCTACTGTAGTTTTGTTAATATTAGTTAGAATAAGTTCAGGATTATCCACTATCAAATGTACATGGTAAAGCACTAAAGTACACTTGTTGTCATAGGAATTTGTACGAAGTAAAAGAATTTACTTCCTCCTTTTAGGAAAGGGGGAATGAAGCAAAGTGAAAATTTTCCAGGATAGAAAGCCATTTTAATTTAGGTGAAATGTACATTTCTGAGTTGAGTCTGTGGTTAGAAATCGTAGTTACTTAGCCAGACCGCAAGGCCTTAGCTCAGTGAAGTTACTTCAACAAAGGACAGAGATAAAGGGGAGGAGACAGAAAATGATAGAGAGAGACAGAGACTGCTGTAAGGGCAAGTCAGCCTGACCTCAGAATTCTTTCTGATAAAAAGGAACTAGTGGTAAAAGTCACATGAAACCCATAAAAATGAATATGTATGAACTTATTGTGAAGCTGTATGCATATGTATTTGAGAGGGGGATAAAAGGAGATCTGAAGTTCTCAGAGGTACACATGCCTTTTGAGGAGAGTTTTCTCCGCATGTGTCCGGCACTGTAAATAAACATACCGAGCTTTACAACTTTTATAAATTTGTGAGGTTTCTTCTTTTCTCCGCAAAACAGCCCCCTGAAAAAGGAAACTATCTCAGCGGATTGGAATCAACTGTTTGAGTGGTTACATGTAAAAAGACAGCACACAGGTGCAAAAGATCTGTACCAGGAAGCACACGCCTGCACCTGGCCGGTTACCAGGGAAATGTGCAAAACATGCATATCGGCCTGTGAACAGTGCCGCAAGCAACTGGAAAGGCATCCTTTAGAGGATGACCCTCTGCATTTGGGGAAAGGTAAAGGCTTGTGGGAAGCGTGGCAGGTAGATTATGTTGGTCCTTTTAAGAAGTTAGGAGGAAAACATTTTTTGTTGGTAGGAGTGGAAATTGTATCTCGGTTGGTACAAGCTGATGCTTTTAAAAGGGCCACAGGAGATAACACAGTCAAAGCTTTGCCGGGGTGGTTTGAAACTTTTCCAAAGCCGCAGGAAATTCAGTCTGACAACGGGTCTCACTTTACTGCCAAGGTGGTAGAGGATTGGGCCAGAGCCGAAGGCATAAAGTGGACCTTTCATGCTCCTTACTACCTTCAGGCTAACGGGATCGTGGAAAGAACAAATGGCCTTTTAAAACGGTTCCTTAAGCCCCAGAAAGCAAATTGGGACTTCTGGCTGTGGGAGGCTGTTAAAGGGGTAAATAGCAGGTGGGGGGTGAACGGCTGCCCCAAAGTCACTGCTTTTTACCCCACACCTCCAAGCATCATCCCTTCACTGGAAGGTCCCGACGATGCAAACAATCCATCACATTACCCTGGCCACCTGTCTTAGTGGACCTCCCCATGGTGGGCGAGGTACCACTTGTGCTGAAAACCCTTCTGAATAAATATGCATGGGTAGCCTCTGACACTCTTGGAAAAGAGTACTGCATACACACACACAGGCTAATCCCTTCATTTTAAACTCCTTTCTGCCTCTCAGTGGCAGGATTTTTTGTTGTTCTTGCTTTTACAGGAGAACCCCGAGGGACATCAGAATCATCTGAAAACATGATAACCTTGCTAATACTTTTCTGCATTTTACCATGATTTCATGGACAGCCCCCTGGTGAGCAGCTGTGGCCTGAAGCCATTGTTCAGCACACCAATGTTCTTGGATCCTATCCCAAGGGTCGTTACCCAAGCCTGGCAACCCTAGTGCAGCATGACTCCAAGGTGTACCACCCGAATGAGTAGAGGTGGGACCAGAATGAGTTAATAAGAACCCTAACGGGAATGGTTGGTGAGTCAATTGTGGTAACATGCAGAAAGGTGGAAGGAACCCTCCATGAAAAAGCCACCTCCATCATAATTGCTGGAAATTTTATGGAAGCAGGTGGAAGGAATCATCTGGACATCCCCTCAGCAAAATTATGTCCCACAAAGAAATGGGGGTGTTCCAAAATAGAAAGTCCCCTTACTCTGTGTTGCTGCCAGGATCATATTGGTAGTTATGTTTCAAGTACCAAAACCACCAATGTTGCAATTACAAGGGATTGTAATGATGAATCGCTTGATTGCTGGTACAGTTTTACTTTGGTCAAACCCATATATGTGACATGTTGCTGGCAGAATGACACAGCTAGTCCATTAGGACTAAGAGGCTTGGTTTACACATTTAAGAGAAACACTGTACCAAAACCCACACCAAGTGCTGTAATTAGACTCTCTCAGACCCAAAGTGTGAATCCTTTTTCTAATGTCACACCCCAGTTGGCAGAGGCAACAGGAAGCCATTTCACCTGGCCCTGGTCTCAAGCCTTCCTGCAATCCACTGGATCTATGGGAAATGTCACGGGTCTGAACTTACTAATAGTAGTCACACATGAAGATAAGTTGCACACTAGACAAGAATGGGACAAACACAAAACCTGGCAGCTTCAAGGCGTAGTAGGTGAACTAATTAGTGTTGGGTGTCGAATGGTTAATGGGTCTAAATACAGCAAAGCAATGTCAATCAGTGCTTCTACAGATCGGGAAAACAAACAGAAGCAAATCTGTACGCACCCAAGCATATGAGATTGCTGGCACAGCTTCACATTAACTGGCACTACAAAGGTAATTTGTCTCTGGTCCAAGGATACTCAAGGCCTTTCTTTTAAATTTGTAATAAATGCTGAAACCTATATTACCACTGTCACCACTTCACCTGTATCACCGGTCATACTCATCCCAAGAATTTTCGAGATTGCACCCTATGTAATCAGGAAAACTGGCCAACAACAAATATTGTTCAATCCAGCATGGTCTTCCAGCATGGTCTCTCAAACAGGTCAAATTGCTAATGCAGAACAACGTTTCAGATATTCAGCCAGCCTGTTCTCCGTTCCTGGAAACTTCTTTTGAAGGCTGGATCACTTGGCTTTGGAAAAGAAGCTCCTTTAAAATTAGAACACCAAGAGATGTGACCGGTGTTGTGGGTACAAGATTGGGAATTCTGAATAGCATTGATTCTGAAGTTCTAATGAACAAATTGGCTGCTACAACTAGAGATTTGACTAAATTACAGAATTACACTGAGGTCATCTCTGTTAGCCTTGAGGACACACCAGTGGCTGCTGTCAAACATTTTGCTAAATTGGGAAAGAGTGAACGTGAATGATCACAAATTGGTAATTGATGCACTTAGTGCTACACAGACCAATGTTTCCCTACCCCTCAGCTGTATCCAGGCACAATTATGGATGCAGTCAGTCTCTGCTTCAATTATAAGAGAGGGTGAGGAAGGCACCTTCCCCACAGAAATTCAGAAAATAATCTGGGACAGTGCCACTGAATTTGAAAGAGAATTCCAATCCTGGTGGAACCTGGTGAACTTTACCTATGATTCCATTTCAAACACAGCAACTGCTTTTGTTTTAACCATACGCAGTGCTTCTGTACATTTGGTCTTCCCTGTTATTGCATTAGGATTACACCATGACGGAGTTGTTCTCTGTCCTACTGAACATAGGGGATGGGCCCGTCAGGTCGATGATAAATGGCAAACTGTTAATCTGGAATCTTGTATTGTCCCAGAACAACAAGGATTCATCTGTGAAAGCAATGCAATTGTAGCTCAGGATATCTGTTTGGACACAGAGCAAAGCATCTGTCATTTTGAGATTCGTCCACATGAGGCTACTGAGACAGTTCTTATATACATAGGCAATGGCTGTGCATGCTTTAGAACTACATGTGATTCTGTTTTTGTAGATGTTGTGGTAGACAAAAAGAATCACTCAAACTTTTGTGCTTGCAACTTTACTAAGATTGTAGTATGTGATTTGTCTTAAAAACCTCCAGTTACCTCTCACTACCTATTGCAATCCAACTACACACTGATTCACAAGCTGATGCCCACTCCTATGGGAATGAACCTCACCCTCGTGAGACAACTGCTGCTCCATCAGGACCTGGTTGACATCCTCGAGAAAATCAAGGAGAGCGGACAGAAGACTCTGGTGACTGTTCATCACAACGTGAGACAAATACACCGGGTTATGGAGAGGGTAAAGCAAGAGGCTGAGCATAGGTGGTGGCATACGCTCTTTGGGTGGTCACCTACTGCCACAGGTGTCCTGAACAGTGTGTGCCATCCAATTGTTGTTCTTTGGATCCTAGTTACGCTTGGCTTTATCTTGTCAGCAGCCCTCTTCGTTATGAATTGGAACATGATGAAAAAGCTTAGGAGAGTGACAACCGCAATCAATGCACACCGCTTTGCTGATGTACTCTATACAATAGATGTCTCCAAAATACTTGACACAAAACAATTATGAATCAAGCATATGTGCTTTAGAACAATTTCTTAATTATCAAGTATGATTTACAGAAAGTTACTTTGATTTTTAGAAAATAATTTCTAAAAGACAATGCTTATACTATGATTTGCTTGTTGTTTTGATGATTTGTGATTTGTTTTAATCATTTTTGAAATTGTTAAACAAATGATATTGTTTTAATTAATTAACCATTTTTGAAATTGTTATAATTAATAATTTTTTGAAATTGTTATAAGAGATTAACCAGGTGTGAAAATTGTTATGATGATCAATATTAATTATGTCTATGTTTATTGGTTCCCTTTCCCCTCTCTCTTTTTCCTTTTCTTTTCTTTCTCTTTCCTTTTATCCCCTCTTTCCTGTCATCCCTACTTTTCTGGGGTTATGCTACTGACGTGCAAAGAGTTTCGAAGATTTATCAACGACACTCCAGAGTTCTGCTGATGAAAACCCCTCAAGATAATTGTGAGGCACAGGGTCGTGTGAGAGTCTATCCAAAAATCCTTCATTTTTGCCTCAGAATTGTCATGACAAAAGACCACCGAAAGGTTAAAAACTGTTGAGCCAGTTGGGAAAGAAAGTCTCATGCTTATTCAGTGTGTTCACAGGTAGTGTTTGCAGAACATGCCATGCTGAACTTGAAGGGGACTTGCTGCCCCTTCTGAGCAATGGATCTGGACTTTCTTCCTACCTCCTGACTTGGCTGGTCTGAGCTCTGGGGTGGCTCCCCCCTCCAAGAGAAGACCCCTCTTGCCTGCCTTCAACCACCGTGACAGACAGACAGAGATGCGAATCCCCTCATCAAGGAACCAAGACAAGACAAGAAACCCCCTTTGCCCCCCCTTGGCACCCCCCTGGCACCCCTTTCCAGAGACTGGGACTGAACCCCCCCCCGCCCAGCTCGGGGAGGGTGGGAAAAACTGCCTAGAATAAACGTACCTGCAAGCATTCAGCCATGAAAACAATGGAATAACATCCCCCTCCTCCTGTTCCTATTCTTTTCCCCTCCATGGAAACCTAATTTCGGCCACCCTTCCCCCAGAGAAAAACGGTATATTTTTGGGGTATATTTTCTGACCGTCCTTTGAGATCTCCTCGAGACGTGCACCAGTGAGCTTCGACGGCTGGACCCCCTAAGGACAACGACACGTTTCGGTAGCTATACCCTACCTCACCCTTCTTTCCTCCCTCTTCCCTTGTCTTATCCTTTTCTTCCTCAGATTCCCTAACCAAACGCATATTCAGCTGTGGTTATTATCAATAAAATTGCATTTTGTCGATTTGTTACTGCAAAGCCCCAGTGCCTTGTTGGTTATTTATTTTTTTGCACCAAAAAATCATCCGTCATCCGTTCATTCAGGCGGACCTCGACATTCTTTTAAGCGTTTATTGGCCTATCAGCTTTTTTGCCACACCATGCTGTAGATGCCTTCAGGCCAATAATCTAAAATTACCTCTGATTGTCCTACTACAATGCATCTTTCATAGTTCTTTCTCTCCAAAGTATCCAGTCTTATTTACAAGACCATCCTTTGAAACTTTTTTCTAGCTCCAATTCTTTCTCAACAATATCTGTTCTATTCCATAGCATTTCTAAGTCAGCATTTCTTATCTCAAACTTTGCATATGGATGCATACTGTGTGAGCCTCCTGTCAGGCCCTGAGAACTCCCTACAAATCCATGTCCCACATTGGTCAATATCAGTGTAGCTGCTTCTGGCAATACAAAAAGCTCTTTCAAGACTCTTCTGAAGAGAAATGTCTTTTTCCTTTTCCTCCTAAACTGCAAAACTCCCTCTAGGATGTACAGCAAACAGTTATCTAGATTATATTTCCACAAAAGCAGAACACTTGCCCTTTAATAAGCCTGAATTGGCAAATTCTCATCTGTATTAAGGTAGCAGGGAATAGTGAGCTTTGACTCCATGATTTCAGAAGACTGAATAAATGCTCTATTTAGCTACACTGTATTATACTGTACTATTATACTATACTAATACTAAAATATACTAAAGAAAAACCCGTGACCCATTACAATCACTCACAACACAACTTTGACCTAATTGGTCAATCAATCCAAAAACCATGACCAGTCTCCAATTAACAAATCCCTTTTGGGTAAACAATCTCCATAACACATTCCACATAACACATGTGCCAAACAACAGATGAAGCAAGCAGAAAAAAGAATTGTTTTTCCTCTTCTCTGAGCTTTCTCACTGCCTTCCCCAAGAAAAATCCTGGGGAAGTTGTGCCTCTCTCTGTGAAGAGAGCTGCGGCCACAAGTCTCTGCTGTAAAAAAGTGATTTCTATGCAACAGGGTTGATAAAGGACAAACCTGAATTAACAACAGCTGCCTTGCCCAAGGACAGCCCCTGTGCCAGCCGGGGCAGCTGCGCTGAGCAGCCCCAGCAGGGGCAGGGCCCGCTCCTGCGCAACCGGGCAGTGCCCACGGCCACAGCCCATGGCAGCCTCAACCCCAGCCTGCCTCCCCGGGCCGGTGGCCTCAGCTGGGCTCTCTCCAGGCTGGCAGCAGCAGGTCCCCATTCACTGCTCTTGCTGCTGGCCTTCAGCTCCTCCCTGCTGCCTCCCGTCAGTCTCCGGCTGGCCTCACGGTTTTTCCTTGTAGCTGTAGAAATAGTGGAGGCTATGGAATGCTTCAAGGCCTGGCAGAGTTGCAGTCCCTGCTGTGCTCCCTGCTGGAGCAGATGACTCCAGCAGCAGATACCCCTGCAGAGTCATGGGCCAGGTGTTTTTCTGGTGAAATGTCTATCCAACGTGAAGTTAGGCCAGCTGCAAACATGTTCCAACACTGGGGATAGATGGTCCCATCTCTCAGTGCTGCTCAGAATTTGTGAATATGCTCAGAAGGCATGGTCAGAGATGTCTCCATTCTGCTGAGGTCTTGCCTGCATCAAGAACAGGACCTGGAAGATCTACTTGCATCTCAAGCGTGAGATGCATGTGTTGCAGTCCGTTCCGGTGGACGGGTGACGTGATAATTTTTTGGTGCAAAAATAACCAGCAAGACACTGGGGATTTGCAGTAACAAATCAACAAAATGCAGTTTTATTTAAATAACCACAACTGATATGTGTTGGTGAGGGGAACTGGGGAAGAAAAGGAGAAGATAAGGGAAGAGGGAGGAAAGCAGGACCGGGGGGGTATAGCTACGGGGACGTGGTGCCGCTTTCGTCCTTCGGGGTCCAGCCGTCGAAGCTCACTGGGGCAAGTGCAGGGAGATCTCAAAGCACGGCTGAATTGCACCCCAAATTATACTCTTTTTCGTTGGGGGGAAGGGGAGCCGAAACAAAGGTCTCCAAGGAGGGGAAAGAACAGAAAAAGGGGGAGGAGTACACAGAGTCATTGTTTTCATGGCCCAATGCTCGCAGGTGCGTTTATTCTGGGCAGACTTTCCCCCCTTCTTGCACACCTCCCCCGAGCTGGGGGCGTGTTCAGTCCCAGTCCCTGGAAGAAGGTGCGAGGGGGGTTTTCTTGCATGGCGATTTCTTGTCTTGGTTCTCTGATGAGGAGGCTCACATCTCTGTTTGTCTGTCACGGTGGTTGAAGGCAGGCGAGAGGGGTCTTCTCTTGGAGGGGGGAAACACCCCAGAGCTCAGACCAGCCAGGCCGGGAGGTAGGGAGAAAGTCCAGATCCATTGCTCAGAAGGGGCAGCATGCCCCCTTCAAGTTCAGCATGGCATGTTTAGCAAACAACACCTGTGAACACACTAAGCTAATAGGCATATGACTTTCCCTCCCCACTGGCTCAACAGTTTTTAACTTTTCGGTGGTCTTTTTCTTCATGACAATTGTGAGGCAAAAATGAAAGATATTCTGGACAGACTCACACAGCATGTACCTGTGCTTTGTTTCCTGTCAAGAGAACTCTTCAAAAGACTGTACAAAATCAGTCTCCGTGCCAACTATCTGCACTGCAGGGCTGCCCGTCCTGTTGCTGGTTTGGTGGTTGTTACCCAGCTGAGCACAAAGGGCGGATAGCCCAAACACACAGGAGAACGTGATTTTACTCGGTGCTGATTGGTCTGGCAGTTAGTATGGTCAAGAACTGCTTTTCTCAGGAACTGGTGGGTAATCCATCTCTATGCCTGGAGAACTGCATCATGAGTAAAGCCTGAACGGACCAACTTGCATTTCATGAGTTAGATGGTAATCCTTACATACTCTGAGCAGTGTTTAATAAAGCAGTTAAGGGATATTGGAAAAATATCCTCTCCTGGCTTGATCTGTGATTTATGGGTAAGAAAAAATGTTGGTTTTCCAAAGAGAAAAATAGTTTTTACAATAGGGAATTCCCTAGATTTGCCTGAGAAAGCTGCACTTCAGTAAAGGCAGTGAAGCAATATAAGGATCAAAAAGAAACTTAGCTTAGAGCTGAGAATAAAAGCACAGAAACACACAATACAGATTTTAACCTATCTTATACACTGAATGGCTATGACTCCGAAACTTTTATTTCAAACTGTATAAGTTTTTATGTATTTTCCATCATTTATTTTTAAGGAGGACTGTACTAATAAAGTAAGAAAAGCATGAAGTACACCTAGTACCGTCTAAAGAGTGATGTTAAACACAGGCAGAATCAAATCATGTCAAACCATGTCAAGCAATTTCTGAAGCTATCTGAAGTCTGCTGGTTAGTCGCTAACTGAAAGGAACGGTAGAAACACCAGAATAAATTTTAAAAAAGACAAGATTGGCTATGACATCTTTAATAAATATCCATGCATAAGTGCTTTCTATTATGACAAAAATTATGTCAGTTCAGATCAGTGAAAGGATTCTTGCTGAATGCGGTGGGTTGGAAAATGCAAATTGGAAATAATTAACTTTGTGAAAAGATCCCAGAGAAAGCATTAAACTGATCTTCATATCGTTTGTAATCAGTCTGTTTCCTGCAATAAAAACAAGATACATGCTTATAAATCACAATCATTCCTCTGCTATTAGTCTTAGTTTGGTATTTCACACCACTCTTAAAATTGAATTTGCTGTTCTCCTTTCTATTCTTCTAGCAGTCACATGAGTAGGGACAGTGAAGAGTCAAAAAGTGCACCCCAATTGTGTGGTCTTTTTGGTTTTTGATTGCTACGTCACATACGTGTGTGACCCTCTCCTTAAGTGAGTTTCACCTTAACCATTAATACCTGCTAAATATCACAGCAATTCAGCAAAGGGAATAATTTGTTTCAAAAGTCAGACTCCTAAAGTCAGTGCCCTTCATGAAGCTGCTTTCCCACCGATGGAGACCTCCTCAACAAAGCCTCTTGGGTTTGTCCTGAGAATTAAGAGCAGAAGTGCCAGCTGAGCACATCTGCAGCTGCCAACATCTCCTGCAGACCGTCATGCCTCCGAGCTGAGCTAGATTTTCATATATCTATATATCTATACATCTACATATCTATATAGATGGATATCTATGTATCTATATCTATAGCTGTATCTAATCTCTAGATGTATATATGTATAAATCTATATATCTATATCTATCTAAACAAGCTCCCATGGAGGCACAGGTACATGGGAAACTAAAGTACAGCCCCAAATTATTAAATCTCTAAGTATAATACACCTGTGGAAATAAGGAATGGGGGGAAATAAGGAATGCAAAGAAGATGCAGTCCTACTATAGAGACTTTATGTAGCTGCCTAAGAGTGTTTGTTATCAATTTTAATGGTATATGAAATTTTTTCTTTGCCAAAGGGCATGTTCTGCAGATCTTGGGTCATATTGTGGACATTTTGCATTTAAAACAATATTAGACAGCTGTGCTGAGACTACAGATAAATTCTAGATATCTGGCTCTAAAGTATAGATATCTAAATTCTAGATACCTTTTTCTCACAGACTTGACGAGCCTTCATATACAATCTTGGAGCAGCCCAGAAGAGCAAAGACAAAAACTCAGGCAAAAGTGATTCTTGGCTTAGATGGCTTAAAATAATAAAATATTAAAGAAGAATATAAAGAAGAAGAATATTAAAGCATTTTTAGTATTACTTTTTCTAGATGGAAACCATAGAGTCTGTGATCTAAAATGTCTCCTACAATCAATAGCTGCTTACCAAGAGCACAAATATTAGCCAAAGGAATAAATCATGCTGCACATGGATAATCAAGAGATATCATAATGTGACCTAAACAATAACAAATCTTTGATATTGAACTGCATTGCTGCTGCCTCAGCAACTTCCAGATGAATGAATAGAATAATTAACTGATGCTGTTGAGTCAGGGATGGAATGAAAGACTCCAGTCTTCAGAAGCTGAATCAGAAGGCAAGTTAATGATGGTAATGTGTCTTTTACAGTATGACTCACTAAGGCAAGACTTGGTTGGTCTCAAAGTAAAAACCTCTCACACTATTGGTAAACTATGAATAGCACACTCTGGAGAACCCTATCTATAAACAACGGTTACAGAAAGAGAGATAATAATTGTTTTAATTCTTTTCCCAGGCTCGGCCTGGGAGAAATTTTCTCTGTTCTTTCTTCCACTGAACAAAGGATACCCACAATTCCCCCTTTTTGTTTAAAGGAGGAGGCAGTGTTTGTAATCTCCTGTGGGATCCCTTGCAGGAAAGAGAATAAACACAGCTCCAGAGGTTTATCAGTTATCAATCAAAACTGTAATCGGATATTGGCTCAGAATGGTCAAAGAGATCTCATACTTATACTATAAATTCTCTACCATTACATTCCATAAACTTTAACTATTAATTCTAAAAGTCAGTTACCAACTTTTAGTAGAGTAACATTGTTAATCTGCTCATAACACTGGGAGTCTAACTCATCAACAATCTGTTTCCGGAAACAAGGAAAAGATAAAATGCTCATACCCCACTCGCAGAGGGGCCAGCTTGATGGTCAGTATCTTGATCATCATTCAAAGACTGTGACTGATGGTCAGCACTTTGGCAACTGCTTGAAGGTTGCCTGCTGGCCACATTCTGTTTCTGATGTCGCAAGTCAGGGCGAACACTCCTTGCAGGTATCCATCGTACCCTGGTACCTCTGGAGACGCATGCATATCCGAGGCCCCAGGTGATAAGGTCGCACGGGCCCTCACACTTATTGGTGGCAAGGTCCCATATCCAGACCTTCGCTCGACGCAGGTGTGTCTCACCTGCTGAATTCAACAAGAGAAAATGATTCAGAATTACAGGAATCTCTGAATTCTTTGGCACTGTAAGGTGATTATTTGTATAAACCTTTTTCCAGTTGACTGTGGGGAGTCTCTCCCAGAATTCCCCTCTTTTGTTTTTCCAGAACATGCTTTAAAGTGCCATGAGCATGTTCAACAATAGCTTGACCCACTGGTGAATGCAGAATACCAAGTTTGTGTGAGACTCCCCCTATGTGTAAAACCTGACGTGTCTTCTTGTGAGACAAGGCAGGGCCATGGTCAGTTTCCATAGAAGAAGGTATCCCCAAAACTGCAAAAGCCATCCTCCAACAAGCAAACACATCACAACCCCTTTGAGCAGATGCCCACATGGCAGAGGAGAAGGCGTCAATAGACACATGCACATACAAAACTCAGCAATGTAGTATCTATTTGCCAAAGCTACAAGCCCCTTAAGCCTCCGAGGTTCACCCCTGCTGGTAAAGGTGCAGCAAGGCCATGGCACTCAGCACAGGAACTGACAATGCCATGAGCTTCAGTCAACATTAACTGAAATTGCTTTTGCAGAGTATGTGCACTTTGATGAAAAAAATCATGCGATGCTTTGGCTTGCGCAATCTTGTCAGGCTGAAGCGCTACCCATGCAGCATTAGCCAACCTGTCAGCCCTGGCATTACCTTCTGCTATGAAACCTGGTAAAGTGGTGAGACTCCGAATGTGCAGGATGTAACACAAATGAACCTGGGTTTGAATTGCACACCCCAAGGCTTCCAATAACAAACAAAGCTGCATTATTGACCTCTTCCAGAAGCGAGCAATCCAAACGCTTGGTTATGTCTGCGACATAGGCAGAGTCAGTGACCAAATTCAGAGGCAGAAAATTTCTGGAATGCCATGGCAACAGCTTTTAGTTCAACCAGTTGGGCCGAGCTGGACACATGGCCTTCCAGCACTTGCCATACAGACTCATCATCCTTCCAGGTAACAATGGCCTTCCCTGTTTTTCCTGAGCCGCCAGTGGAGACCGTGGGTCCCTGCACTGGCACTCAACTATTATTTGGCCACAAGGACAGACTGGTTGTTTTTGGCAGCTGCAGTAACTTGTGACTGGGCAGATGACAAGCAATGTAGCAGGCACAGGGCCTTGCAAGGGCTCCCTGGTGTGCAGAAGTCTAAGATAGGAAATGCCAAGTCATGGTGAATGGGCTAGAAGCCCCTCTCTTCTGCCTTTGGACCCCTGCTTACCTCTCTGTAAGACTGTAGGTCACTTTCCTTTAACCCTTGCTATTGGACAATTTCTGATACCCAGGTACCCTATGTAAAGAGCTGCTTTTGCCCAGCTTGGGCAGAAGAGCTGTCACTGG
This sequence comes from Melozone crissalis, assembly GCF_028551555.1. NCBI lineage: Eukaryota > Metazoa > Chordata > Aves > Passeriformes > Passerellidae > Melozone > Melozone crissalis. The sequence goes on along the minus strand of NW_026535783.1, from coordinate 10,184,423 downwards.
GAACCTTCTCAGAAGAATCAACAAAGACGCTCCTGTGGAACCCCACACAGACTTCTCCTCTCTCTCCCTGCATCTGCCTGCCTAGGCACCTAGAAAGCTGAAGAGCTGAAATCATAATGAGCTGATAATCACTAAAGAGCTGACATCACTTAAGCTTGCTAAGTGGCCTGTGGCTAAGAATTGCTTGGGAGCTCGGACAGTCTGTCCTGAACCAGACTGCGCTATCTGGACCGCTGCAGCCTGCTGGAGACACCCCGAAACCCAGCAAAAGGTCACAATAAATGGTTTGTCTGCTGGTAGGGAACGGGAAAACATGGGATCAAAACTTAGTATATTGAAAGGATCCCACAACAAGAGAAATTTATACTTACTAATCCTAGAAATCCTATCTTCTAACAACTTCTCTTTCTCTAAAGGTAATCTTTCAAAAACTAACCTGAAAAAATTTATAAAATGGATTCTTTCTCAGTTTCCAGATACTAACACAGACATCACTGCTAAAGACTTCTTTTAGGACAAAGTTGGGAACACGATACATACACTCCAAAATAAACCAAGATTTCTCTGTAACTCAGTTTATTCCTATGTTCCACATTATAACTAAAGCCATAGAGAAAGCCAACAGAAATAGCTCACATTCCCTGCAACCTCCCACAGCAGGGACAGACTACCTCCCTTCAAATCCCAATCACACTGATAACAATCTTTCCCTGGAATTCCGCCCTCCGCCTCCAGGTCCCCAAGGTCCCAGTGCCACCTCTGCCGCTGTTCCATCCTCTGCCCTTTTCCCTGCAAACCTCTCGCCGCTTCCCCCCACCACCTCCGCGCCCGCGGGGTTTGCGTGGTCCCCCCTTCCCCTCCCGGACGTGGCAAACACGAATTCCGCGGCATCCTCTGTGTTATCTGCAAGTGCAAAGGTGCCTCTTTCTTCTGAGTCAGCTCCCCCCACCCTTCTTGCTGCTTCTCCTACCCCGACCACGGCTTCCCCTGCCCCCACTGCGCCCGCCCCCACTCAGCCACCTCTGCTGCGGCTCCCCCTACCCCTCCTCCCGTTCTCCCCCCGCTCCCGCCGCAGTCCTTCCCATCCCCGCCACCAGTCCCTCAATCCCAGCCCCCACCCCTGCTGCTGCCACCTGCACCCGGGCGTGTATCCCCATCCCATCCCTGCCTGCTGCCCTGGGAGGTCTCCCTGCATGCCGGCACACCCCAGCCGCAGCACACCACGCTGTACCCGCGGCAGCCCAGACCAATCCCACCGGCCCCTCTCCCCCGCTTCTCCTTTACCCCCACCCCAGGCATTCCAGCCGCCCACCCACCCTCAATGTCACCCGAACGGAACCTCAGAGACCCCCCACGGTACCACCCCACTTCCTCAAGCCTGTGCATGTCATTCTGCTGCCGTTCCAGCTCCACTGCTGGCTCCCTCTGGCCAAGCTCTTTTGTGCCTTCCCTCAGCCATAAAAACCCCTGCAAAATCTCACTCCAACGCGCCGTAAAAAGCATAGGCCACGGCCTGCTCGCTCTCATTCCTCCTCTAAGGACAGCAGTGACAGTGACTCCGATTCTCATACAGAGGACATTGACCCATGGGCTCTAATTAAGATAGAAGCGACCAAGGCAGGAGACTGGCAGATGGCACAAAAAATTAACACCTTCTCCATAGATTATAAAAAGGGAAAAAGAGGAGGGGCCACTAATAGAAAAACATGGGAACCTAACTCAAAGAAGGAACTCACACAATTAAGAAATATAGCCAAAGTACATGGCAGAAGTTCACATATTTTTAGACATTTCCTAGAAGCTATGTTCTCAACACATATTTTAGTACCCCATGACATCAAAAATATTGCCCACTGACTCCTTGCCCCAGCAGAATATATGTTTTGGAAAAGGCGTTGGAAAAGACAATTAAAAACATTATCAGACTCATATTCTACAAATGCTGGTAAGTCTGATTTCACCGTTGAACAGCTGGCTGAGGAAGGGGATTTACAGAAACCCTCTGACCAAGCTGATACCTTACCTAAGGAAGCATTACAAGATGTGGCGCTTGCAGCAAAAACTTCCTTACTTCTTACCCCAGATAACTCTATCCCTACCCAACACTTTTCTAATGTTAAGCAAGGAGTAGATGAAAGCTTTATCAAATTTGTGGACAGAATTAAAGATGCTCTGAAAAAACAGATAGAGAACACAGAGGCAAGAAAGGGGCTGTTATGCAAGCTTGCCATGAGTAACCCAAATGAACAATGCAAAACAATTCTGAGGTCTCTACCCTTGGATACAGAACCTACCTATTACACGCCCTGTTCTAAAAGACTTTTACACTGTTTTCCCTCTCTCTGTGTTTTCACACTTGTTCAACAAGGTTTTCTTTCTAAGAATATTAATCACAATATCCCAAAAAATGGTTGTGTATTTGCTCCCTAAGTATTTACAAAGGAACAATTAAAAAAAATCTGTATACATGCTGGATGTAAAATGCAAATAAAAATAAACTTGAGAGTTCTCCCAGAAAACCTTACGAAAAAACTCCATGTATTCTGTAAAACCCAGAGTATCCATCTACCAAATACAAAAATGGGCATGTTCTAGAAAATAAAATTTCTATAATGGTTCTGCACAGATTTCTATGCTTTCAAGCTTTTTTCATTTCAGGGGCAGTGCCATTCTCTGAACTGGAATGCTCTGAGCATGTTCTGCTCTCCCCTGGTACAGATCATCCTCCCAGCAAAGGGGGAGTGCAGCCACCACAACTCGCAGCACCTTCCCACACAGCAAGAACCTGAAGTACAGAGATGGCTTTCACCAGCTGCTGTAGGTTCTAATAGTGCCACCTCTCAGCTGCTGAAAGCCTGAATTTCTGTGTCGTGATGTCTTAGTTTATTGACTTAAATCTTCTGTTATCTTGTGGTGTGTTCAAGCATTCCCCGCGTTATTACACTTAGGTTCTCCCCTGTGTTATGCCCTCCTATCCAAATGTCCCTCAAGGAATCCCCTCACTCGTCACCAGATTTTTCCCTGTCTGTCAAGAAAACCCGGCCCCTTTGGCCTATCCATCAGCCCAAACCCTACCCTTTGTCCCACAAAGTTCCCTGTCCATCACCCTAAGATCCAATCCCCACCCCAACCCTCTCTCCTCCCCTTGTTCTGATTTATTGTAGCTCTCAAAATGACACCCCGAGAGTCGCTTTCTGGCTACTATATGGTGTCCACTCCCTGTTTTGAAAGATTTTAAAAACCTGTGCACAGGGGTGCTGGGGGTTAACTTCTGTTCTCCTTTGGCAGTTCTTTCCTATGTGCCTTCCCTCTGCCTCTCCTGATAAATTAGCTGCACTTTACACTGCAGAAGAGCTTCCTCTGCCTCCTTCACTCGGTCCTCCAGGGGTCTTTACTGCTAGGCAGCTGGCCTAGAGGTTCTGGCTCAGGCAAAACCCTAACCTAGCCAGTTCCCCGCTCTTGCCATTGTCCCTGGAACATCACAGAGCTAGCCAGGGCTCTGGAGGGCAGTGACAGTGACCCATGCCCTCGCATGTCACAACCCTCAGGCCACAAGCCCCAGCCCTGGTCCCCACTGCCGGCCTCAGCAGCTCCTGGGCATCCTCACCCTGAGTGCAAAGGCAGCCACAGGAGCCTCCCAGGGTGGTCTGGATCCAGGCTGCAGACACCCTAAAGCCAGCACTGAAAGGGACATGGATGGGAGCTGCAGCTGGATCTTCCAGTGCTCACCAGCCCTGACTGCCCTCTGAGTGAACCCAAATCTCACCTGCAGCACCTTGAGCACATTTACCTTTCTCACCCATCCTGGAACATGGTGTTCCCCCATCATACACTAGCCCTTTGCAGGGAGTGACCAGCTCCCAGCTGCTCTGCTGCCCTGGCCTTACTTTCTGTTTCCCAGCAATGAACTTAATGGATACACTCATGCGAATTCCAGCACAACATTTGCTTCTTAGGAGCTCTTAGGCAAAAAAACTCCACTGATGACTAGTTTTTGCACAGAGGAGGAGGTGCTGACAAGCATAAGGCACAAGCAGCGCTCTGGCATAAGTATTCCTAATCCACAGGATTCTACCCATTGCTGTTGCCAGCTGCTTTCCTCATATGTTAGAGGCAGTTCTGGACAGGGGTTGCTGCTGACAGAGTAGGAAAATTTGGAGAAATAAAGGTGCAGCAGACAAGCAAAAAAAAAAAAAAAAAAACAAGGGGGAAAACCCTTAGAAATATAGAGCACAGGAGAAGTCCTTGGAGACTGTGGTGCAGTAGAGTATGCCACCAGCAGTGAGCAGAGCCCGAGGCTGCTCACTGCCACCACAGGGGCTCCTCAGGGGCTCCCCTGCTGGTTTATGTCTGATCCCTGCTGGGCTCCCTCTGCCCCTTCAGCAGACACAGCCCTGCCTGGAAAGGGCTCCATGCTCTGGTGTTCCCAGCTTGCTCCAGGCTACATTCATTCTTAGCAGCACTGAAAGATGAGGTGAAACAAAGCCATTTTCTGTCCTGCCTGCAAACTCTTCTGCTTCAGTGCCACTGCCAGAGATCATCCCTCTGTAGGCTTGGCACTGTGTCTGCTGCTGCATCCTCGTCCCAGTCCCTTCCATCAGCTCCTGTACATTGGCACTCGCTGTCCCACATCATGAACAGAGAGCTGTGTCGGAAGAGCAAAGGTTGCATTTTCTTGGCCTTTCAAACAGACACAGGAAGCATGAGTCCAAATAACTTTATTGCTTGTTCCTGACCTCCTTTTAGATAACTCCTTCCTGCTTTAATGCAAAAGGCTCTTTTCCCACGTGGATGGAATGTTCTGTAACGGCAGTTCTTTCAGGCTGTCAGGCACCATGGGAGTTTTCTTTTGTCTCTGATGGGGATTTGGTGAATTTTCCATTGGTCACTTGGTGGTGTCACCATGGGCTGAGCTCAGCGGCCGACTCTGCTGTCCCCAGGGGATGCATTGGGACGTCAAGCCCCTTGGGGCTGGAATTCGGGGTTGGGCGGGCTCGGAGCACCAGGAGCCTGGGCCCGTGAGTAGCTGCTGCTGGCGCTGGCTGTGCTCAGCCCGCTGTGCCGAGCAGCCGCGGCCATGGAGACACGAGCGGGAGCTGTGGCCGAGGCCGGCAGGCGGCCCGGGCCGGCTCGCAGCTGCGAGGACGCCGGCGGCCTGTGCCCTGAGGCTGAGGCCGTGGCGGGCGCTTTGCGGGCAGGGCTTTTCCGAGCCGGCCGCAATGTGCTGCCTCCCGTGTGGGCCGGGCTGCGGCAGAGGCAGGAGGGAGGGTGGTGGGGCCGGCACCAGCGGGCAGAGGCCGCAGAGAGCAGCAGCCTGGCCGGGCCCGCTGCGGAGCGGCACGGAGCTGCCGGACAGCCCTTGGCCGTGGCTGTGGGCACAGGGCAGGAGCAGAGGCCGGAGCAGAGGCAGGAGCCATGGCAGGAGCCGGCCATAGCGGCAGCTCGTCGTGCCCGGGGCCGGGGCCGCAGCCGCAGCTCCCCTGCCGGCCACAGCAGCAGCCGCTCGCCTCCGAGGCTCCGGCGCTTCCCGAAGACGAGGGGCCCGGCCCCCAACACGCCCTGGAGCCCCGCAGCCGGAGGAGCCGCCGGCGCCGCAAAGGGCAGCGCCGAGGGCGCAGGTTGAGGAGGAGGACATGAGGCTCGCTGTGGGCCGCGCTGGGGCAGCTCTGCCCTCTCGGCCTTCGCCTTGAGCCCTTTGCTTCTTTTCCAGAAGCCCTGATCCCCGTCCTCAGCCAAAGGCCCCCGCAGCCCTTTCCAGGTGTGCAAGAAAAGCTCCCTCAGTGACAGAATCACAGAATCAGTGGCTTGGAAGACAGACACCTTCAAGATGATCGACTTCAACCCATGCCCTAACACCTCAACTAAAGCACGGCACTGAGTGACACATCCAGTCTTCTTTTAAAGGCTTGCAGGGATGGTGAGTCCACCAGCTCCCCGGAAGGGTCTGTCCCAGGAAGAACCAAGATAACACTGGGGCCTTCTACCCCCCAGTGCTTGGAGCTCTGGAAGTTTGTCTTTCTGCTTAGGCAAAGGCCATGGAAAAGGACTGGGAAAAGTAGTCACAAACAGAGTAGCCTACAGAGCCCTAAATAGATGTGCAAAGAATAAAGAAAACAGAAAGGATAAAAAAAGGCAAAACCCAAATGGCATCAGCAAAGATTTTGGGCATAAACACATAGATGCAGATGATCTTCTCAGCCCTCTTTGTTTGTATTTCTGAGAACCAGAGGAATCCTGCTTGAGCCTCTGCAGAGATGGGTTTGGGAGGTAAAAGTTCATTGCTTTTTTTTCTCCTTGTGGCAGCTCCTGTTCCTAACATCAGCTGAGCCTCTCTCCAGCCTGATGCTTGTTCTGATTGTTGCAGCAAAACAATTGATGGCAGACAGAAGACACTGACACTTGCAGAGATGTGACTTTTTCCAATGCCAGCTGTGAGTGGGAGTCAGAAGAAAAACTCCAGAAAGCACAATTCCATTGGAAGATTGACTTCCTTTTCATTCTGCAAAGAAGCTCTAGATCCACTTGCGAATTGTCAGTTATTTGTTAAGGATGGGAAGTTTCTTTCATGATTTTTTCCATGTGGTTTGGAAGTGGATAAGGCTCTCCTTCATTCACAAACTCCAGACCCAAGTGCCTTTGGAATATGGCCCACTGGGGAGTTTTTGCCCAGCCATGGTACTTGTGGATATAAGAAAGCAAGGGCAATGGTATTTGCAGCCAAAACCCAGCAAAGCTTGGCTCAGCCAAAACATCCTGGGGAGACAGAGGCCTCCAACGGTTCCTAGAAGTCAGCAGAGTTCCAGCCAAATGGTTCTAATTGCACTGTCTTTGCCTGGATCAGAGCCTTGCTCAGCTGAAAAAGCAGAAAGATCAGCAAGGAGTTCCCAAAGGCCCATCACATCATTTTGATTTTGCTCATCTTGTGTAAGTTTGCAACTAAACATGTGTTTGCGGTTGAGCTAATGAGAGGAAAAAAACCAAAACCAAAACAAACGAGGCTTATGACAGGGGCATGACATTCCACAAGAGGAATCACTGGTGTGCATTTTATGGACCTCTCTCAATCCTATAAAAAGTATTGTAGCCCTGACTGAAAATAGACCGGTATGAACCAGCTTGGAGAGACAGAGACTGAAATGGCTTATAGGGTTTGTTTTAAGAGTGAGGAAAACTACCCAAAGAGATTATTTTGTGACATTTTAAAATAATACTATTTCAGAATTACGAACTGCAATAAATCAAGAGTTAAAAAAGTATTTTCGTATAGGAATAATTAGAAACACAAAAATGTGAAGATATGAAAGCATGTTTTCATAAAAATCATGAAATTCTAGACAAAAAAATAGATGCCCTGACCTACAATAGAAAGGCAGGTAGAACTGGACTTGAATTAGCTCTTTTTACATTGCTGGAGTATTTTCCTTCTGAAGAGGAGCTAACTTTTCTTCAGCTCTTCTGCTGAAGAAAAGTGACACAAGCAGGATGGGGCAGCGTGTTGTGCTCTGTGAAGAGGCTGCCAAGGGCTGCGCGAAGAGCGCCCTGCTGCAGCCAGAGCCCTCCTGCCTGTGGCCTGCTTGAAAGCGTAGAAATCTGTGCAGAACCATTGTAGAAATTTTGTTTTCTAGAACATGCCCATTTTTGTATTTGGTAGATGGATACTCTGGGTTTTACAGAATACATGGAGTTTTTTTCTTAAGGTTTTCTGGGAGAACTCTCAAGTTTATTTTTATTTGCATTTTACATCCAGCATGTATACAGATTTTTTTTAATTGTTCCTTTGTAAATACTTAGGGAGCAAATACACAACCATTTTTTGGGATATTGTGATTAATATTCTTAGAAAGAAAACCTTGTTGAACAAGTGTGAAAACACAGAGAGAGGGAAAACAGTGTAAAAGTCTTTTAGAACAGGGCGTGTAATAGGTAGGTTCTGTATCCAAGGGTAGAGACCTCAGAATTGTTTTGCATTGTTCATTTGGGTTACTCATGGCAAGCTTGCATAACAGCCCCTTTCTTGCCTCTGTGTTCTCTATCTGTTTTTTCAGAGCATCTTTAATTCTGTCCACAAATTTGATAAAGCTTTCATCTACTCCTTGCTTAACATTAGAAAAGTGTTGGGTAGGGATAGAGTTATCTGGGGTAAGAAGTAAGGAAGTTTTTGCTGCAAGCGCCACATCTTGTAATGCTTCCTTAGGTAAGGTATCAGCTTGGTCAGAGGGTTTCTGTAAATCCCCTTCCTCAGCCAGCTGTTCAACGGTGAAATCAGACTTACCAGCATTTGTAGAATATGAGTCTGATAATGTTTTTAATTGTCTTTTCCAACGCCTTTTCCAAAACATATATTCTGCTGGGGCAAGGAGTCAGTGGGCAATATTTTTGATGTCATGGGGTACTAAAATATGTGTTGAGAACATAGCTTCTAGGAAATTTCTAAAAATATGTGAACTTCTGCCATGTACTTTGGCTATATTTCTTAATTGTGTGAGTTCCTTCTTTGAGTTAGGTTCCCATGTTTTTCTATTAGTGGCCCCTCCTCTTTTTCCCTTTTTATAATCTATGGAGAAGGCGTTAATTTTTTGTGCCATCTGCCAGTCTCCTGCCTTGGTCGCTTCTATCTTAATTAGAGCCCATGGGTCAATGTCCTCTGTATGAGAATCGGAGTCACTGTCACTGCTGTCCTTAGAGGAGGAATGAGAGCGAGCAGGCCGTGGCCTATGCTTTTTACGGCGCGTTGGAGTGAGATTTTGCAGGGGTTTTTATGGCTGAGGGAAGGCACAAAAGAGCTTGGCCAGAGGGAGCCAGCAGTGGAGCTGGAACGGCAGCAGAATGACATGCACAGGGTTGGGGAAGTGGGGTGGTACCGTGGGGGGTCTCTGAGGTTCCGTTCGGGTGACATTGAGGGTGGGTGGGCGGCTGGAATGCCTGGGGTGGGGGTAAAGGAGAAGCGGGGGAGAGGGGCCGGTGGGATTGGTCTGGGCTGCCGCGGGTACAGCGTGGTGTGCTGCGGCTGGGGTGTGCCGGCATGCAGGGAGACCTGCCAGTGCAGCAGGCAGGGATGGGATGGGGATACACGCCCGGGTGCAGGTGGCAGCAGCAGGGGTGGGGGCTGGGATTGAGGGACTGGTGGCGGGGATGGGAAGGACTGCGGCGGGAGCGGGGGGAGAACGGGAGGAGGGGTAGGGGGAGCCGCAGCAGAGGTGGCTGCAGTGGGGGCGGGCGCAGTGGGGGCAGGGGAAGCCGTGGTCGGGGTAGGAGAAGCAGCAAGAAGGGTGGGGGGAGCTGACTCAGAAGAAAGAGGCACCTTTGCACTTGCAGATAACACAGAGGATGCCGCGGAATTCGTGTTTGCCACGTCCGGGAGGGGAAGGGGGGACCACGCAAACCCCGCGGGCGCGGAGGTGGTGGGGGGAAGCGGCGAGAGGTTTGCAGGGAAAAGGGCAGAGGATGGAACAGCGGCAGAGGTGGCACTGGGACCTTGGGGACCTGGAGGCGGAGGGCGGAATTCCAGGGAAAGATTGTTATCAGTGTGATTGGGATTTGAAGGGAGGTAGTCTGTCCCTGCTGTGGGAGGTTGCAGGGAATGTGAGCTATTTCTGTTGGCTTTCTCTATGGCTTTAGTTATAATGTGGAACATAGGAATAAACTGAGTTACAGAGAAATCTTGGTTTATTTTGGAGTGTATGTATCGTGTTCCCAACTTTGTCCTAAAAGAAGTCTTTAGCAGTGATGTCTGTGTTAGTATCTGGAAACTGAGAAAGAATCCATTTTATAAATTTTTTCAGGTTAGTTTTTGAAAGATTACCTTTAGAGAAAGAGAAGTTGTTAGAAGATAGGATTTCTAGGATTAGTAAGTATAAATTTCTCTTGTTGTGGGATCCTTTCAATATACTAAGTTTTGATCCCATGTTTTCCCGTTCCCTACCAGCAGACAAACCATTTATTGTGACCTTTTGCTGGGTTTCGGGGTGTCTCCAGCAGGCTGCAGCGGTCCAGATAGCGCAGTCTGGTTCAGGACAGACTGTCCGAGCTCCCAAGCAATTCTTAGCCACAGGCCACTTAGCAAGCTTAAGTGATGTCAGCTCTTTAGTGATTATCAGCTCATTATGATTTCAGCTCTTCAGCTTTCTAGGTGCCTAGGCAGGCAGATGCAGGGAGAGAGAGGAGAAGTCTGTGTGGGGTTCCACAGGAGCGTCTTTGTTGATTCTTCTGAGAAGGTTCCCAGTGACAGCTCTTCTGCCCAAGCTGGGCAAAAGCAGCTCTTTACATAGGGTACCTGGGTATCAGAAATTGTCCAATAGCAAGGGTTAAAGGAAAGTGACCTACAGTCTTACAGAGAGGTAAGCAGGGGTCCAAAGGCAGAAGAGAGGGGCTTCTAGCCCATTCACCATGACTTGGCATTTCCTATCTTAGACTTCTGCACACCAGGGAGCCCTTGCAAGGCCCTGTGCCTGCTACATTGCTTGTCATCTGCCCAGTCACAAGTTACTGCAGCTGCCAAAAACAACCAGTCTGTCCTTGTGGCCAAATAATAGTTGAGTGCCAGTGCAGGGACCCACGGTCTCCACTGGCGGCTCAGGAAAAACAGGGAAGGCCATTGTTACCTGGAAGGATGATGAGTCTGTATGGCAAGTGCTGGAAGGCCATGTGTCCAGCTCGGCCCAACTGGTTGAACTAAAAGCTGTTGCCATGGCATTCCAGAAATTTTCTGCCTCTGAATTTGGTCACTGACTCTGCCTATGTCGCAGACATAACCAAGCGTTTGGATTGCTCGCTTCTGGAAGAGGTCAATAATGCAGCTTTGTTTGTTATTGGAAGCCTTGGGGTGTGCAATTCAAACCCAGGTTCATTTGTGTTACATCCTGCACATTCGGAGTCTCACCACTTTACCAGGTTTCATAGCAGAAGGTAATGCCAGGGCTGACAGGTTGGCTAATGCTGCATGGGTAGCGCTTCAGCCTGACAAGATTGCGCAAGCCAAAGCATCGCATGATTTTTTTCATCAAAGTGCACATACTCTGCAAAAGCAATTTCAGTTAATGTTGACTGAAGCTCATGGCATTGTCAGTTCCTGTGCTGAGTGCCATGGCCTTGCTGCACCTTTACCAGCAGGGGTGAACCTCGGAGGCTTAAGGGGCTTGTAGCTTTGGCAAATAGATACTACATTGCTGAGTTTTGTATGTGCATGTGTCTATTGACGCCTTCTCCTCTGCCATGTGGGCATCTGCTCAAAGGGGTTGTGATGTGTTTGCTTGTTGGAGGATGGCTTTTGCAGTTTTGGGGATACCTTCTTCTATGGAAACTGACCATGGCCCTGCCTTGTCTCACAAGAAGACACGTCAGGTTTTACACATAGGGGGAGTCTCACACAAACTTGGTATTCTGCATTCACCAGTGGGTCAAGCTATTGTTGAACATGCTCATGGCACTTTAAAGCATGTTCTGGAAAAACAAAAGAGGGGAATTCTGGGAGAGACTCCCCACAGTCAACTGGAAAAAGGTTTATACAAATAATCACCTTACAGTGCCAAAGAATTCAGAGATTCCTGTAATTCTGAATCATTTTCTCTTGTTGAATTCAGCAGGTGAGACACACCTGCGTCGAGCGAAGGTCTGGATATGGGACCTTGCCACCAATAAGTGTGAGGGCCCGTGCGACCTTATCACCTGGGGCCTCGGATATGCATGCGTCTCCAGAGGTACCAGGGTACGATGGATACCTGCAAGGAGTGTTCGCCCTGACTTGCGACATCAGAAACAGAATGTGGCCAGCAGGCAACCTTCAAGCAGTTGCCAAAGTGCTGACCATCAGTCACAGTCTTTGAATGATGATCAAGATACTGACCATCAAGCTGGCCCCTCTGCGAGTGGGGTATGAGCATTTTATCTTTTCCTTGTTTCCGGAAACAGATTGTTGATGAGTTAGACTCCCAGTGTTATGAGCAGATTAACAATGTTACTCTACTAAAAGTTGGTAACTGACTTTTAGAATTAATAGTTAAAGTTTATGGAATGTAATGGTAGAGAATTTATAGTATAAGTATGAGATCTCTTTGACCATTCTGAGCCAATGTCCGATTACGGTTTTGATTGATAACTGATAAACCTCTGGAGCTGTGTTTATTCTCTTTCCTGCAAGGGATCCCACAGGAGATTACAAACACTGCCTCCTCCTTTAAACAAAAAGGGGGAATTGTGGGTATCCTTTGTTCAGTGGAAGAAAGAACAGAGAAAATTTCTCCCAGGCCGAGCCTGGGAAAAGAATTAAAACAATTATTATCTCTCTTTCTGTAACCGTTGTTTATAGATAGGGTTCTCCAGAGTGTGCTATTCATAGTTTACCAATAGTGTGAGAGGTTTTTACTTTGAGACCAACCAAGTCTTGCCTTAGTGAGTCATACTGTAAAAGACACATTACCATCATTAACTTGCCTTCTGATTCAGCTTCTGAAGACTGGAGTCTTTCATTCCATCCCTGACTCAACAGCATCAGTTAATTATTCTATTCATTCATCTGGAAGTTGCTGAGGCAGCAGCAATGCAGTTCAATATCAAAGATTTGTTATTGTTTAGGTCACATTATGATATCTCTTGATTATCCATGTGCAGCATGATTTATTCCTTTGGCTAATATTTGTGCTCTTGGTAAGCAGCTATTGATTGTAGGAGACATTTTAGATCACAGACTCTATGGTTTCCATCTAGAAAAAGTAATACTAAAAATGCTTTAATATTCTTCTTCTTTATATTCTTCTTTAATATTTTATTATTTTAAGCCATCTAAGCCAAGAATCACTTTTGCCTGAGTTTTCGTCTTTGCTCTTCTGGGCTGCTCCAAGATTGTATATGAAGGCTCGTCAAGTCTGTGAGAAAAAGGTATCTAGAATTTAGATATCTATACTTTAGAGCCAGATATCTAGAATTTATCTGTAGTCTCAGCACAGCTGTCTAATATTGTTTTAAATGCAAAATGTCCACAATATGACCCAAGATCTGCAGAACATGCCCTTTGGCAAAGAAAAAATTTCATATACCATTAAAATTGATAACAAACACTCTTAGGCAGCTACATAAAGTCTCTATAGTAGGACTGCATCTTCTTTGCATTCCTTATTTCCCCCCATTCCTTATTTCCACAGGTGTATTATACTTAGAGATTTAATAATTTGGGGCTGTACTTTAGTTTCCCATGTACCTGTGCCTCCATGGGAGCTTGTTTAGATAGATATAGATATATAGATTTATACATATATACATCTAGAGATTAGATACAGCTATAGATATAGATACATAGATATCCATCTATATAGATATGTAGATGTATAGATATATAGATATATGAAAATCTAGCTCAGCTCGGAGGCATGACGGTCTGCAGGAGATGTTGGCAGCTGCAGATGTGCTCAGCTGGCACTTCTGCTCTTAATTCTCAGGACAAACCCAAGAGGCTTTGTTGAGGAGGTCTCCATCGGTGGGAAAGCAGCTTCATGAAGGGCACTGACTTTAGGAGTCTGACTTTTGAAACAAATTATTCCCTTTGCTGAATTGCTGTGATATTTAGCAGGTATTAATGGTTAAGGTGAAACTCACTTAAGGAGAGGGTCACACACGTATGTGACGTAGCAATCAAAAACCAAAAAGACCACACAATTGGGGTGCACTTTTTGACTCTTCACTGTCCCTACTCATGTGACTGCTAGAAGAATAGAAAGGAGAACAGCAAATTCAATTTTAAGAGTGGTGTGAAATACCAAACTAAGACTAATAGCAGAGGAATGATTGTGATTTATAAGCATGTATCTTGTTTTTATTGCAGGAAACAGACTGATTACAAACGATATGAAGATCAGTTTAATGCTTTCTCTGGGATCTTTTCACAAAGTTAATTATTTCCAATTTGCATTTTCCAACCCACCGCATTCAGCAAGAATCCTTTCACTGATCTGAACTGACATAATTTTTGTCATAATAGAAAGCACTTATGCATGGATATTTATTAAAGATGTCATAGCCAATCTTGTCTTTTTTAAAATTTATTCTGGTGTTTCTACCGTTCCTTTCAGTTAGCGACTAACCAGCAGACTTCAGATAGCTTCAGAAATTGCTTGACATGGTTTGACATGATTTGATTCTGCCTGTGTTTAACATCACTCTTTAGACGGTACTAGGTGTACTTCATGCTTTTCTTACTTTATTAGTACAGTCCTCCTTAAAAATAAATGATGGAAAATACATAAAAACTTATACAGTTTGAAATAAAAGTTTCGGAGTCATAGCCATTCAGTGTATAAGATAGGTTAAAATCTGTATTGTGTGTTTCTGTGCTTTTATTCTCAGCTCTAAGCTAAGTTTCTTTTTGATCCTTATATTGCTTCACTGCCTTTACTGAAGTGCAGCTTTCTCAGGCAAATCTAGGGAATTCCCTATTGTAAAAACTATTTTTCTCTTTGGAAAACCAACATTTTTTCTTACCCATAAATCACAGATCAAGCCAGGAGAGGATATTTTTCCAATATCCCTTAACTGCTTTATTAAACACTGCTCAGAGTATGTAAGGATTACCATCTAACTCATGAAATGCAAGTTGGTCCGTTCAGGCTTTACTCATGATGCAGTTCTCCAGGCATAGAGATGGATTACCCACCAGTTCCTGAGAAAAGCAGTTCTTGACCATACTAACTGCCAGACCAATCAGCACCGAGTAAAATCACGTTCTCCTGTGTGTTTGGGCTATCCGCCCTTTGTGCTCAGCTGGGTAACAACCACCAAACCAGCAACAGGACGGGCAGCCCTGCAGTGCAGATAGTTGGCACGGAGACTGATTTTGTACAGTCTTTTGAAGAGTTCTCTTGACAGGAAACAAAGCACAGGTACATGCTGTGTGAGTCTGTCCAGAATATCTTTCATTTTTGCCTCACAATTGTCATGAAGAAAAAGACCACCGAAAAGTTAAAAACTGTTGAGCCAGTGGGGAGGGAAAGTCATATGCCTATTAGCTTAGTGTGTTCACAGGTGTTGTTTGCTAAACATGCCATGCTGAACTTGAAGGGGGCATGCTGCCCCTTCTGAGCAATGGATCTGGACTTTCTCCCTACCTCCCGGCCTGGCTGGTCTGAGCTCTGGGGTGTTTCCCCCCTCCAAGAGAAGACCCCTCTCGCCTGCCTTCAACCACCGTGACAGACAAACAGAGATGTGAGCCTCCTCATCAGAGAACCAAGACAAGAAATCGCCATGCAAGAAAACCCCCCTCGCACCTTCTTCCAGGGACTGGGACTGAACACGCCCCCAGCTCGGGGGAGGTGTGCAAGAAGGGGGGAAAGTCTGCCCAGAATAAACGCACCTGCGAGCATTGGGCCATGAAAACAATGACTCTGTGTACTCCTCCCCCTTTTTCTGTTCTTTCCCCTCCTTGGAGACCTTTGTTTCGGCTCCCCTTCCCCCCAACGAAAAAGAGTATAATTTGGGGTGCAATTCAGCCGTGCTTTGAGATCTCCCTGCACTTGCCCCAGTGAGCTTCGACGGCTGGACCCCGAAGGACGAAAGCGGCACCACGTCCCCGTAGCTATACCCCCCCGGTCCTGCTTTCCTCCCTCTTCCCTTATCTTCTCCTTTTCTTCCCCAGTTCCCCTCACCAACACATATCAGTTGTGGTTATTTAAATAAAACTGCATTTTGTTGATTTGTTACTGCAAATCCCCAGTGTCTTGCTGGTTATTTTTGCACCAAAAAATTATCACGTCACCCGTCCACCGGAACGGACTGCAACACATGCATCTCACGCTTGAGATGCAAGTAGATCTTCCAGGTCCTGTTCTTGATGCAGGCAAGACCTCAGCAGAATGGAGACATCTCTGACCATGCCTTCTGAGCATATTCACAAATTCTGAGCAGCACTGAGAGATGGGACCATCTATCCCCAGTGTTGGAACATGTTTGCAGCTGGCCTAACTTCACGTTGGATAGACATTTCACCAGAAAAACACCTGGCCCATGACTCTGCAGGGGTATCTGCTGCTGGAGTCATCTGCTCCAGCAGGGAGCACAGCAGGGACTGCAACTCTGCCAGGCCTTGAAGCATTCCATAGCCTCCACTATTTCTACAGCTACAAGGAAAAACCGTGAGGCCAGCCGGAGACTGACGGGAGGCAGCAGGGAGGAGCTGAAGGCCAGCAGCAAGAGCAGTGAATGGGGACCTGCTGCTGCCAGCCTGGAGAGAGCCCAGCTGAGGCCACCGGCCCGGGGAGGCAGGCTGGGGTTGAGGCTGCCATGGGCTGTGGCCGTGGGCACTGCCCGGTTGCGCAGGAGCGGGCCCTGCCCCTGCTGGGGCTGCTCAGCGCAGCTGCCCCGGCTGGCACAGGGGCTGTCCTTGGGCAAGGCAGCTGTTGTTAATTCAGGTTTGTCCTTTATCAACCCTGTTGCATAGAAATCACTTTTTTACAGCAGAGACTTGTGGCCGCAGCTCTCTTCACAGAGAGAGGCACAACTTCCCCAGAATTTTTCTTGGGGAAGGCAGTGAGAAAGCTCAGAGAAGAGGAAAAACAATTCTTTTTTCTGCTTGCTTCATCTGTTGTTTGGCACATGTGTTATGTGGAATGTGTTATGGAGATTGTTTACCCAAAAGGGATTTGTTAATTGGAGACTGGTCATGGTTTTTGGATTGATTGACCAATTAGGTCAAAGTTGTGTTGTGAGTGATTGTAATGGGTCACGGGTTTTTCTTTAGTATATTTTAGTATTAGTATAGTATAATAGTACAGTATAATACAGTGTAGCTAAATAGAGCATTTATTCAGTCTTCTGAAATCATGGAGTCAAAGCTCACTATTCCCTGCTACCTTAATACAGATGAGAATTTGCCAATTCAGGCTTATTAAAGGGCAAGTGTTCTGCTTTTGTGGAAATATAATCTAGATAACTGTTTGCTGTACATCCTAGAGGGAGTTTTGCAGTTTAGGAGGAAAAGGAAAAAGACATTTCTCTTCAGAAGAGTCTTGAAAGAGCTTTTTGTATTGCCAGAAGCAGCTACACTGATATTGACCAATGTGGGACATGGATTTGTAGGGAGTTCTCAGGGCCTGACAGGAGGCTCACACAGTATGCATCCATATGCAAAGTTTGAGATAAGAAATGCTGACTTAGAAATGCTATGGAATAGAACAGATATTGTTGAGAAAGAATTGGAGCTAGAAAAAAGTTTCAAAGGATGGTCTTGTAAATAAGACTGGATACTTTGGAGAGAAAGAACTATGAAAGATGCATTGTAGTAGGACAATCAGAGGTAATTTTAGATTATTGGCTTGAAGGCATCTACAGCATGGTGTGGCAAAAAAGCTGATAGGCCAATAAACGCTTAAAAGAATGTCGAGGTCCGCCTGAATGAACGGATGACGGATGATTTTTTGGTGCAAAAAAATAAATAACCAACAAGGCACTGGGGCTTTGCAGTAACAAATCGACAAAATGCAATTTTATTGATAATAACCACAGCTGAATATGCGTTTGGTTAGGGAATCTGAGGAAGAAAAGGATAAGACAAGGGAAGAGGGAGGAAAGAAGGGTGAGGTAGGGTATAGCTACCGAAACGTGTCGTTGTCCTTAGGGGGTCCAGCCGTCGAAGCTCACTGGTGCACGTCTCGAGGAGATCTCAAAGGACGGTCAGAAAATATACCCCAAAAATATACCGTTTTTCTCTGGGGGAAGGGTGACCGAAATTAGGTTTCCATGGAGGGGAAAAGAATAGGAACAGGAGGAGGGGGATGTTATTCCATTGTTTTCATGGCTGAATGCTTGCAGGTACGTTTATTCTAGGCAGTTTTTCCCACCCTCCCCGAGCTGGGGGGGGGGGGGTTCAGTCCCAGTCTCTGGAAAGGGGTGCCAGGGGGGTGCCAAGGGGGGGCAAAGGGGGTTTCTTGTCTTGTCTTGGTTCCTTGATGAGGGGATTCGCATCTCTGTCTGTCTGTCACGGTGGTTGAAGGCAGGCAAGAGGGGTCTTCTCTTGGAGGGGGGAGCCACCCCAGAGCTCAGACCAGCCAAGTCAGGAGGTAGGAAGAAAGTCCAGATCCATTGCTCAGAAGGGGCAGCAAGTCCCCTTCAAGTTCAGCATGGCATGTTCTGCAAACACTACCTGTGAACACACTGAATAAGCATGAGACTTTCTTTCCCAACTGGCTCAACAGTTTTTAACCTTTCGGTGGTCTTTTGTCATGACAATTCTGAGGCAAAAATGAAGGATTTTTGGATAGACTCTCACACGACCCTGTGCCTCACAATTATCTTGAGGGGTTTTCATCAGCAGAACTCTGGAGTGTCGTTGATAAATCTTCGAAACTCTTTGCACGTCAGTAGCATAACCCCAGAAAAGTAGGGATGACAGGAAAGAGGGGATAAAAGGAAAGAGAAAGAAAAGAAAAGGAAAAAGAGAGAGGGGAAAGGGAACCAATAAACATAGACATAATTAATATTGATCATCATAACAATTTTCACACCTGGTTAATCTCTTATAACAATTTCAAAAAATTATTAATTATAACAATTTCAAAAATGGTTAATTAATTAAAACAATATCATTTGTTTAACAATTTCAAAAATGATTAAAACAAATCACAAATCATCAAAACAACAAGCAAATCATAGTATAAGCATTGTCTTTTAGAAATTATTTTCTAAAAATCAAAGTAACTTTCTGTAAATCATACTTGATAATTAAGAAATTGTTCTAAAGCACATATGCTTGATTCATAATTGTTTTGTGTCAAGTATTTTGGAGACATCTATTGTATAGAGTACATCAGCAAAGCGGTGTGCATTGATTGCGGTTGTCACTCTCCTAAGCTTTTTCATCATGTTCCAATTCATAACGAAGAGGGCTGCTGACAAGATAAAGCCAAGCGTAACTAGGATCCAAAGAACAACAATTGGATGGCACACACTGTTCAGGACACCTGTGGCAGTAGGTGACCACCCAAAGAGCGTATGCCACCACCTATGCTCAGCCTCTTGCTTTACCCTCTCCATAACCCGGTGTATTTGTCTCACGTTGTGATGAACAGTCACCAGAGTCTTCTGTCCGCTCTCCTTGATTTTCTCGAGGATGTCAACCAGGTCCTGATGGAGCAGCAGTTGTCTCACGAGGGTGAGGTTCATTCCCATAGGAGTGGGCATCAGCTTGTGAATCAGTGTGTAGTTGGATTGCAATAGGTAGTGAGAGGTAACTGGAGGTTTTTAAGACAAATCACATACTACAATCTTAGTAAAGTTGCAAGCACAAAAGTTTGAGTGATTCTTTTTGTCTACCACAACATCTACAAAAACAGAATCACATGTAGTTCTAAAGCATGCACAGCCATTGCCTATGTATATAAGAACTGTCTCAGTAGCCTCATGTGGACGAATCTCAAAATGACAGATGCTTTGCTCTGTGTCCAAACAGATATCCTGAGCTACAATTGCATTGCTTTCACAGATGAATCCTTGTTGTTCTGGGACAATACAAGATTCCAGATTAACAGTTTGCCATTTATCATCGACCTGACGGGCCCATCCCCTATGTTCAGTAGGACAGAGAACAACTCCGTCATGGTGTAATCCTAATGCAATAACAGGGAAGACCAAATGTACAGAAGCACTGCGTATGGTTAAAACAAAAGCAGTTGCTGTGTTTGAAATGGAATCATAGGTAAAGTTCACCAGGTTCCACCAGGATTGGAATTCTCTTTCAAATTCAGTGGCACTGTCCCAGATTATTTTCTGAATTTCTGTGGGGAAGGTGCCTTCCTCACCCTCTCTTATAATTGAAGCAGAGACTGACTGCATCCATAATTGTGCCTGGATACAGCTGAGGGGTAGGGAAACATTGGTCTGTGTAGCACTAAGTGCATCAATTACCAATTTGTGATCATTCACGTTCACTCTTTCCCAATTTAGCAAAATGTTTGACAGCAGCCACTGGTGTGTCCTCAAGGCTAACAGAGATGACCTCAGTGTAATTCTGTAATTTAGTCAAATCTCTAGTTGTAGCAGCCAATTTGTTCATTAGAACTTCAGAATCAATGCTATTCAGAATTCCCAATCTTGTACCCACAACACCGGTCACATCTCTTGGTGTTCTAATTTTAAAGGAGCTTCTTTTCCAAAGCCAAGTGATCCAGCCTTCAAAAGAAGTTTCCAGGAACGGAGAACAGGCTGGCTGAATATCTGAAACGTTGTTCTGCATTAGCAATTTGACCTGTTTGAGAGACCATGCTGGAAGACCATGCTGGATTGAACAATATTTGTTGTTGGCCAGTTTTCCTGATTACATAGGGTGCAATCTCGAAAATTCTTGGGATGAGTATGACCGGTGATACAGGTGAAGTGGTGACAGTGGTAATATAGGTTTCAGCATTTATTACAAATTTAAAAGAAAGGCCTTGAGTATCCTTGGACCAGAGACAAATTACCTTTGTAGTGCCAGTTAATGTGAAGCTGTGCCAGCAATCTCATATGCTTGGGTGCGTACAGATTTGCTTCTGTTTGTTTTCCCGATCTGTAGAAGCACTGATTGACATTGCTTTGCTGTATTTAGACCCATTAACCATTCGACACCCAACACTAATTAGTTCACCTACTACGCCTTGAAGCTGCCAGGTTTTGTGTTTGTCCCATTCTTGTCTAGTGTGCAACTTATCTTCATGTGTGACTACTATTAGTAAGTTCAGACCCGTGACATTTCCCATAGATCCAGTGGATTGCAGGAAGGCTTGAGACCAGGGCCAGGTGAAATGGCTTCCTGTTGCCTCTGCCAACTGGGGTGTGACATTAGAAAAAGGATTCACACTTTGGGTCTGAGAGAGTCTAATTACAGCACTTGGTGTGGGTTTTGGTACAGTGTTTCTCTTAAATGTGTAAACCAAGCCTCTTAGTCCTAATGGACTAGCTGTGTCATTCTGCCAGCAACATGTCACATATATGGGTTTGACCAAAGTAAAACTGTACCAGCAATCAAGCGATTCATCATTACAATCCCTTGTAATTGCAACATTGGTGGTTTTGGTACTTGAAACATAACTACCAATATGATCCTGGCAGCAACACAGAGTAAGGGGACTTTCTATTTTGGAACACCCCCATTTCTTTGTGGGACATAATTTTGCTGAGGGGATGTCCAGATGATTCCTTCCACCTGCTTCCATAAAATTTCCAGCAATTATGATGGAGGTGGCTTTTTCATGGAGGGTTCCTTCCACCTTTCTGCATGTTACCACAATTGACTCACCAACCATTCCCGTTAGGGTTCTTATTAACTCATTCTGGTCCCACCTCTACTCATTCGGGTGGTACACCTTGGAGTCATGCTGCACTAGGGTTGCCAGGCTTGGGTAACGACCCTTGGGATAGGATCCAAGAACATTGGTGTGCTGAACAATGGCTTCAGGCCACAGCTGCTCACCAGGGGGCTGTCCATGAAATCATGGTAAAATGCAGAAAAGTATTAGCAAGGTTATCATGTTTTCAGATGATTCTGATGTCCCTCGGGGTTCTCCTGTAAAAGCAAGAACAACAAAAAATCCTGCCACTGAGAGGCAGAAAGGAGTTTAAAATGAAGGGATTAGCCTGTGTGTGTGTATGCAGTACTCTTTTCCAAGAGTGTCAGAGGCTACCCATGCATATTTATTCAGAAGGGTTTTCAGCACAAGTGGTACCTCGCCCACCATGGGGAGGTCCACTAAGACAGGTGGCCAGGGTAATGTGATGGATTGTTTGCATCGTCGGGACCTTCCAGTGAAGGGATGATGCTTGGAGGTGTGGGGTAAAAAGCAGTGACTTTGGGGCAGCCGTTCACCCCCCACCTGCTATTTACCCCTTTAACAGCCTCCCACAGCCAGAAGTCCCAATTTGCTTTCTGGGGCTTAAGGAACCGTTTTAAAAGGCCATTTGTTCTTTCCACGATCCCGTTAGCCTGAAGGTAGTAAGGAGCATGAAAGGTCCACTTTATGCCTTCGGCTCTGGCCCAATCCTCTACCACCTTGGCAGTAAAGTGAGACCCGTTGTCAGACTGAATTTCCTGCGGCTTTGGAAAAGTTTCAAACCACCCCGGCAAAGCTTTGACTGTGTTATCTCCTGTGGCCCTTTTAAAAGCATCAGCTTGTACCAACCGAGATACAATTTCCACTCCTACCAACAAAAAATGTTTTCCTCCTAACTTCTTAAAAGGACCAACATAATCTACCTGCCACGCTTCCCACAAGCCTTTACCTTTCCCCAAATGCAGAGGGTCATCCTCTAAAGGATGCCTTTCCAGTTGCTTGCGGCACTGTTCACAGGCCGATATGCATGTTTTGCACATTTCCCTGGTAACCGGCCAGGTGCAGGCGTGTGCTTCCTGGTACAGATCTTTTGCACCTGTGTGCTGTCTTTTTACATGTAACCACTCAAACAGTTGATTCCAATCCGCTGAGATAGTTTCCTTTTTCAGGGGGCTGTTTTGCGGAGAAAAGAAGAAACCTCACAAATTTATAAAAGTTGTAAAGCTCGGTATGTTTATTTACAGTGCCGGACACATGCGGAGAAAACTCTCCTCAAAAGGCATGTGTACCTCTGAGAACTTCAGATCTCCTTTTATCCCCCTCTCAAATACATATGCATACAGCTTCACAATAAGTTCATACATATTCATTTTTATGGGTTTCATGTGACTTTTACCACTAGTTCCTTTTTATCAGAAAGAATTCTGAGGTCAGGCTGACTTGCCCTTACAGCAGTCTCTGTCTCTCTCTATCATTTTCTGTCTCCTCCCCTTTATCTCTGTCCTTTGTTGAAGTAACTTCACTGAGCTAAGGCCTTGCGGTCTGGCTAAGTAACTACGATTTCTAACCACAGACTCAACTCAGAAATGTACATTTCACCTAAATTAAAATGGCTTTCTATCCTGGAAAATTTTCACTTTGCTTCATTCCCCCTTTCCTAAAAGGAGGAAGTAAATTCTTTTACTTCGTACAAATTCCTATGACAACAAGTGTACTTTAGTGCTTTACCATGTACATTTGATAGTGGATAATCCTGAACTTATTCTAACTAATATTAACAAAACTACAGTAGGATGACACAACTTATTAAGGATTCTATTTGTAGCTGGTGACGACCTAAAGACCACATCCCACCAGTAATGATCTGCATTTTCTTCTATTCTTTGCAGAATTCTAGTTATTTCTTTTGTATTATGTTGGACAGTAATTAGGGTTTTCTTTCCACTTTCTTGGATTTCTTTCAAGGTTTCCAGTAGGTCTTGGTGCGTAATTAATTGTTTTACTAATGTAAGGTCCATCCCAATAGGGGTAGGTGATAATCTGTGTTACATTGTGTGATTGGTTTTAACCAGCGGGTGGGATGTCACTGGGGCTGAGTACAAAAAATCACACCCAATAATCTTAACAAAATTACAAATACAGGAATTAGAATGATTTCTACTAGACAAAATAACATCATTGCTATCAATTTGGACAGCAGCACAGGCAGTTCTCACACATACACACCCTTTTCCAGTATATATGAGCACAGTTTTCTGGTCAGTGACTGGATGAATTTCAAAGTGGCAAATACTTTGTTCAGTGTCTAGACACACATCACATCTTGGGCATTAATAGTATTGCTTTCACAAACGAATCCCATCTGCTCTCTAGTAATGCAGGATTCTAAGTTTACTGTCTGCCACTTTTCATTCATCTTTCGTGCCCACACTCTATGTTCTAAAGGGTAGCGTACTTTTTTTTCATGGTTTAATCTTAGGGCAATTATGGGATGGATAACATAAACAGTGGCATTACATATGGTAAGCACAAAGGCAGTGGTCACATTAGAAGCAGGATCATAGGTGAAATTCACCATAGTCCACCAGGATTGAAACTTCCTTTCAAAATCAGTTGCATTATCCCACACAATTTTCCGAATTTCAGCTGGAAAATTACCTTCACCCCTTTCCCGTATGATCAGAGGTGCTGTTGCCTGCATCTATAACTGTGCTTGTATACAACTGAAAGCTAAAGACATATTAACTTGAACTGTACTAAGTGCTTCTACTATTAACTTGTGGTCTTGGTCCGCGGCCTTTTCATACTTCCTTACTTTGGCAGTACTTTTGAAATCTGCCACTGGCTAGTTCCTAATGCCAACAGAGATGACTGTAAAGGCTGCTTCAATTTTGTTAGGCTACCTGCTGCAGTGGCCAGTTTATTCATCAGTATTTCTGAATCAATTCTATTTAAAATTCCTAATCCTGTCTCAAACATGCCAGTTAGATTCTTTCTTAGTCTGCTCCTGAGATATGCCTTTCTTTGTAATCATGTTGTCCAGCCCTCAAAGGATGTTTTTAGGAAGGAGGAGCAGGCTGGTTGGATTTTTGAGATGTTAATTTGCATTATCAACTCCACACGTTTGAGAGACCATTCTGGATTGAATAATAGTTGTTGTTCACTCACATTCTTTACGACGTAGGGGCCTATTTCATACACTTTGGGTTCAAGTTTGGGTAGAGTCTGAACTAGTATGGGTTGTATAAGGCCCTGCTGTTGTAAAAAGTGCAGTGTCTACTTTGAATTTACATGAAAGTCTGATAGCAACTGGAGCTCAAAGGCAAGTCACTTCTACAGGCTGTGTCAAGGTGAAATTACACTAACAGTCTGATTCACAGAATCACAGAATCACAGAAATTCTAGGTTGGAAGAGACCTTTAAGATCATCGAGTCCCACCCATGTTCTAACACCTCAACTAGATCATGGCACCAAGTGCCACATCCAGTCTTTTTTTAAACACGTCGAGGGATGGTGACTGCACCACCTCCCTGGGTAGATGATTCCAGCGTTTGACCACTCTTTCTGTGAAAAACTTCCTCCCTAATTCTAGCCTGTATCCCCCTTGAGACAGCTTGAGATGGTGTCCTCTTGTTCTGTCTGTTGTTGCCTGGAGAAAGAGACCAACCCCCACCTCACCACAGCCACCCTTCAGGAAGTTGAAGAGAGTGATAAGGTCACCCCTGAGTCTCCTTTTCTCCAGGCTGAACAACCCCAGCTCCCTCAGTCGTTCTTCATACGGCTTGTGCTCCAAGCCCCTCACCAGTCTCATTGCTCTCCTTTGGACACGCTCAAGCATCTCAATATCCCTCATAAACGGAGGGGCCCAGAAACCGGCTACAATACTCCAGGTGAGGCGTCACCAGTGCCGAGTACAGGGGAAGAATGGCTTCCCTGCTCCTGCTGGCCACACCGTTCCTGATACTGGCCAGGATGCCATTGGCCTTCTTGGCCACCTGGGCACATTGCTGGCTCATGTTCAGCCAACTGTCAACCAGCACCCCCAGGTCCCTTTCCACCTGAACACTGTCCAGCCACATCGTTCCTAGCTTATATCGTTGCAGGGGGTTATTGTGGCGAAAGTGCAGGACTCGGCACTTGGACTTATTGAACTTCATCCCATTAGATTCTGCCTATCCATCCAACCGTTCCAAGTCCCTCTGCAAAGCCCTCTGTCCCTCTAACAGATCAACACACGTTCCCAGCTTAGTGTCATCTGCAAATTTGCTAATAAAGGACTCTAAACCCTCATCCATGTCATCAATAAAAATATTAAACAGAACTGGCCCCAGCACAGACCCCTGAGGGACACCATGGTGACTGGCCGCCAGCTGGATGCAGCACCATTCACCACCACTCTCTGGGCCCGGCCATGCAGCCAGCAAAGACAGTTCTGAACCCAGCAAAGAGTGCTCCTGTCCAAGCCACGGCCTGCCAGTTTGTCTAGGAGAATGCTGTGGGAGACGGTGTCAAAGGCCTTGCTGAAATCCAAGTAAACAACATCTGCAGCCTTCCCTGCATCCACTAGGTGGGTTACCTGGTCATAAAAGGTGACCAGGTTGGTCAAACATGACCGACCCCTCCTAAATCCATGCTGGCTGGGTCTGATACCCTGGCCATCTTGTACATACTGTGTGATGGCGCTTAATATAAGCTCTTCCATTATTTTGCCAGGTACTGAGGTCAGGCTGACTGGTCTATAATTACCAGGGTCCTCCTTTACACCCTTTTTGTGAATGGGTATCACATTGGCCAGCTTCCAGTCATCCGGAACCTCACCAGTGAGCCGGGACTGTTGGTAAATGATGGAGAGTGGCTTTGCAAGCTCGTTTGCCAGCTCTCTCATTACCCTGGGGTGGATCCCGTCTGGTCCCATAGATTTATGAACATCCAAGCATTTCAGTAGTTCTATGACTGCCTCCTCTTGGATAATGGGGGGAACCATTCTGCTCCCTGTCACCATCAACCAGCCCAGGCGGGCAGGTGTCTTGAGGGCAAGTCATCTTCCCACTAAAAACTGAGGCAAAATAGGCATTAAGCACTTCTGCCTTTTCCTCATCTTCAGATACTAAGTTCCCTCCTTTGTCCAATAAAGAACAAAGGCTGGTCTTACCTTTCCTTCTACCATTAATGTATTTGTAAAAACATTTTTTATTATCCTTTACAGAAGTTGCCATTCAGTGTTCAAACTGAGCTTTGGCCTCCCTAATTTTTTTTCTGCATGCTCCAGCAGCCTTCTTGAATACTTCCTTAGAGACCTGACCCTTCTTCCAAGGCTGATACATCCTCTTTTTATTCTTAAGTTCTTCCAAAACCTCCTTGCCCAGCCAGGCTGCACGTTTACCCCGTTGACTGATCTTTCGGCACACAGGGATGGTCTGTTCCTGTGCCCTCAAGATCTCTGTTTTGAGGTATGCCCACCCTTCCTGAACTCCTTTGTTTTTTAGGACTGCTTCCCAAGGGACGCTCTGAATAAGTCTCCTAAACAGGCCAAAGTCTGCCCTCCGGAAGTCCAGTGCAAGAGTTGTACTGGTGCTCTTTCTGACTTCACCAAATATTGAGAACTCTATTATTTCGTGATCACTCTGCCCCAAGCGACCTCCAACCACCATATCTCCCACCAGCCCATCTCTATTTGCAAACAGCAGATCTAACACAGTGCCTCCCCTGGTGGGTTCCCCCAGCAGCTGCAACAAAAAGTTGTCCTCCATACATTCTAAGAATTTCCTGGACTGCCTCTTTATTGCTGTATTAAGTTCCCAGCAGATGTCTGGTAGGTTGAAGTCACCCACAAGAACAAGGGCTGATGATCTTGAAACATTACCTAGCTGCTTATAGGCTGCTTATTCACTTAGGTTATCACAGACTTTCTGGTGTTCGTATACACCAGGGAAGTTTGAGACACTAATTACATCTGGTCTTTCGTAAGCTGTCCTATTGATGGCACTCTACTTTGATTTCTTCTCCTCTGATTCCTTGAAGTGTCCACAGTTCCTCTTCCTGCCATTCTTGCTCCTCATATACCTGATTCTTGTGGATTACTACAGTAGATACATTTAAATCTTTTATCTCAGAAGGTTCTCCCATGGATCTAGTATACTGATTAAAAGCCTGGGACCAAGGATATTCAGCATTGCTTTGGATAGAGGTACTCTTTAGTTCTGAAACTTCAGTTACAATTGCATACAAAACAATTCTGTAAACTAAAGTATGAACTACTCCCGACTGCAATATACTCATTTTGCCCGAGTAAGTTTTAGTCTCAGTTCATTCTCTTCTGGTATCACTCTCCAAGGGACTTCTAGGGCTTTCTTCACTTGAGAGTGATGGACCGGGGAATTCTGCTCCTTGATTTTGATTGCAGTGAAGGTGGTGAGAAGTACTTGCAGTGGTCTCTCCCATTGTGGTTCCGAAGTCTTCTCTGTAAGAGACTTAACATATACATCATCCCCAGGCTATCTAACTCCGTGCTCGGAGTTCCAGCCACATGTTTCTCAATTTCTCTGAGCTGTTTGTTTAAAGCCACCTTGTAGGTGGACATTCTGGACATTCCCTTTGTATTCTATATGGTCTTCTATAAGGCATTTCAAAAGAATTCAGCATTCCTTTAGCTCAAGGTTTAGTTCCAATTTGCAATAGTGCTAGTGGAAGAGCTTGGGGCTAGGGTAGATTAACTTCTTGCCCCAGTGTTAAAATCTGCTGCTTAATCAAATGATTCATTTTCTCTACCTGGCTACTTGATTGGGGCAGTATGGAGTGTGAAGTTCTTAATCTATGCCCAGGTGGCCACTAATCTGTTGCACTGCTTTGGAAATGAAATATGATTCTTTATCTGAGGATATCATGGCTGGAACTCTGAAGCGTGGTATTATTTCTTGTAAAAATAATCTGGTCACCTCTTGAGCTTTGACAGTTCTGGTGGGGAATGTTTCTGGTCCCCCTGAAAACGTATCTATCAATACCAGTAAATACTGATACCCCCCTTTCCTTGGGAGTTCTGAAAAGTTAATTTGCCACTGCTGTACAGGCCCATGGCCTCTCCCAGTCTGACCGAGTTTCGGCCGGGGGGTATTTTTGGGGTTAGTCTGGAGGCAAGGATCACATTGTCAGCTTACCTGAGTGATAGTGGCATGTAAATTCCTGACAATGATTCTTTCAATCAGATGTGTGTTCTAGAAAGCCTTTGGAAATTACTACTTCAAAGTCAACACTTCATTTCAATGCACTCTGTATCACTCGCAGCCTTGGTCATTTTGAGAAAGGAGCCACACTCTATAAAAAGCTTTTACGTAGTTAGGCTCTAGAGTGTTTTCTAGTGCTCTTCCTTCACTAGTAACCACGAAAATGGGAAGGGATTACTAGCTCTCTTTCAATGGTAGCCCACCCCTTGCAGTTGTATGTCTCTTTTGATTAGTATTATTGTATTATGGCTTACCTTCGAGGAAAATCTGTACCTCACCCTTTGCTGCTTTCTTTGCCTCTCCATCCGCCAGCTCATTTCTTTCCTCCAATTTTAAGCTCACTCTCTGGTGTGCCTTAATATGCTTTTTCAGGTAGCTGAACTGCTTCCAGCAGCTGGCTTGTCTCTTCTTTCCCTGTGAGGTCAGCAGTCCCCTCTCCTTCCAGATGGCTCCATGTGCATGCACAACTCTGAATGCCTTTTACTGTTTCTGAGGCATGGGTCAATGCATTTATCTCAGCCTTCTGTGCAGAGGTTCCTGTTGGTAAGGGTCCAGACTCTATTACCTCTCTGCAGGTGGTCACTGTGTACTTTGCAATGTCGCTTTCCACTGGCAATGTAGCTGCTCCTGTCAGTGAACCAGTGAACCAGGTCTCTGCATCATCCAGAGGAGTGTCCTTTAAGTCTGGGCGGCTGGAGTAGGTAGCCTCAATGGTCTCTAGGCAATCATGGTGTACTGCTCCTTCTTGATTTCCACTGAGAAAAGAAGCTGGGTTGACAATATTAGTCACCACTATCTACATCACCTTGCTTTACCATGATGGCCTGGTATTTCAGAAACCTCTGTGGTGAGAGCCAGTGGCCACCCTTTACTTCCAGTACTGCGGACACTGTGTGGGACACTAGCACAGTCATTTTTGTCCTAGGGTAGACTTGGGTGCCTCTTGAATATTCAGCACAACTGCTGCTACAGCTCTTAGGCAACCTGCCATCCTTTGCTTGCATCTAGTTGCTTAGAGAAGTAAGCAACTGTCTTTCAGTATGGACCCGAGTCCTGAGCCAATATTCTCAGGGTAATTCCTTGCGTGGAAAAATAGAAAGAATGGTTTACTTACATCTGGAAGTTTCAAAGCTGGAGCTGACATCAGGGCAGTCTCTAGCTGGTGAAAGGCCCGTGTGGCTCCTTTTGTCCACTGGAGATCTCTGTTTCCATCGGCAATAAGAGCAGAGAGGGGTCTGACAAGCAGTCCATAATTATAAACCCACAGCTGGCACTACCTTGCCATGCCTAAGAGGTTCAGAGTTCCTTCGTTGTCTGGGGTTTTGAGGTTTAGCATGTGGCTTCCCTGCCTTGAAGTCTGCTGCTCAGCACTCACTTCTTACCCCAGGAAGATTACCTTCTTAGATTACTTTCTGTTTCACTACCTGTGCCTTTTTCTTTGGGACTCTGTATCCTTGGAGTCCTAGGAAATTCAAAAGGCTTACCGTCCAGTCTTCCCTCGTCCGAGTGGGTACTAGAAGATCATCCACGTACTGCAACAGCCTCCTTTCCTCTTGTGGAGCTTCCTGGGACTCTGGGTCTTTGCAAGCTGTTCTCCAATCGGAATGGGAAATTCTGAAGCCTTCAGGCACATGGACTATGTGAGCTGTGTTTGAATGTAAAAATTTTCTGGCTGGCTTCGTGGATAGGGAGGCAAAAGAAGGCATCTCTTAGGCCTAAAAGAGTGAACCAGGTTAACTCAGGTGTTAAACAAGTTAGTAAAGTATATGGATTTGCTACCACAGGGTATAAATTCTGTGTTATCTTATTGACAGCCCTTAATCCAGTACTATCAATAATTGGGCTGATTCCTTCCTTATCTTCCTTTTGAGGGCACCACTCAACTCTCCCTTGTTATGTTCTTTCCTTAAGCTTGATTACTATGGGGGGGCATTTTTCACTCTCTCTGGTACAGCAGAGGCCCATACCCTTGAAAACACTTATTTACTTATTCTAATGTCTCCTTACTAATGTCTTTCTTAATTTCAGTGTCTGTTAATGTTAAGCCTAATATCTTTATATCATTTGACTCCAGAGTAACCTTTCTCATTTGAGAATGTTTAGCAAATTGAGTGAATTGTACAAAAACTTCTAAGTACACATAGTACACATGTTACTTTAAAGGTTTGCAAAAGTATGCCTTCTCAGACTGGCCAGTTTTTCCCCACACTACAACATAAACATTCTCCACAGGTACTAAAGCTGTATTTAAAACTGAATATATGGCCCTTGTGTGGACTAAAATTCTTCCCTTTTGGGGAGGTCATCTTTATCCTTCCTCCCTTACCTTGGGAGGAGCCTTTAACAAATCATATGTACTCATTTTGCGAACTGTTTTTGCTTTGCATTTCAGCATGATAATCTTTGCTTGACTTCATACGTTGCTATCTTATGCTGTATGCTGAACAACACGTTTGATTTCCTTTCTCTTTGCCTTGTTTTCCTTTTCAAGGGCCAAGACCAGAGGGTGGTCTAATCTCACAGTCTCTTTGCCATTCTGGGTGATTTCTTAAAACAAAAAGACATTTCATCATACAAAAACTCTATCTCATTTATCTTCCTATTTTAAAACAGTACTAACTGCAATGAAGTATTATAAATCTTTTTATTTTCTGAGCTGCTGTTACTGGCAACCTTCTCCCAGGGAGCCCCTCCTCCCATAAAGGGGCTAATTTAGGAACCTCTTTGCTCTGGTCAGTTCTCATTATCTCTTTCTCCTTCCCCTATCTCGCTTCCAGTTTCTCAGTCTTCCTCCTACACACACACAACTCCAGGTGGCAGGTATCAGATGAAATTCCCACACACAAGCTCTAAGATTTTAGGTTCTGAATCAGCTTGATCAGAAACCTTTGATTTACGCTCAGGGCATGTGCCCTGACGCTTATTAGAACAGCAGTACCAGTGTTTTTCACAAACTCGGCTTTGCAATAATACCTGCACAGCCAGCTTTTGCCCACAGGTCATTCCTGTGTTCCCTGGGGAAGAAGGGCAGCCAGAGCTGTCCCTGTGCTCAGGGGACAGCCACTGTCACCTCACGCAGTGTGCCAGCCTCTATATGCACCAAAGGCTCCCCAAAATTGCCCACAAAGTCAGGCTATTCTGTTTGTAACAGAGAACTTTAAATCCCTACAGCAGACTGTTACCAGTGCAGACTTGCTATGGTACCAGCTGAAGTCTCATTAACTAATTCATCTGTTCTATCTAAACTCTGTTTTACAAAATATCAGTCTTTTCTAGTTCTCTTCTTGCACAATCTAATTAAGCACTGTGTCTACTTACACTTGTTTTACTGCCTTGCAAAAAGGCTGTGCTTGTCTTAGCCGAAACTCTGATATGCCCACAGACACAGACACACATGCACCCCCCCCCCCCCCCCCCCCCCATCTCAAGTTCACTAGAGCCAAGGCTTGAATTGCTGTGAGGGGGAGAATTCTTGGAATTCCTTTAATTCACTTTATCGTAATTAAGCATAAATCACCATACTATAGTTCTTCTGTGTAAAATGCTACTCTTGTTACAAACAAAATCTTAAAATCTCCACAAACACCACTATACAATCTGAGAATCACATTACCACAATGCAGTTAAAGAAAATCACCACACAAAATCACTGGGAAAGGGCATATCTCTCAAAGTGCCCACTCTTCTCAACACAACAAAGCACACCATAATTCAGCATTTACTCACATCAGTTTTTCCTGGACAGAATCAAAATAACAGCACACAGTCTAGAGATCAAGTCCAAACATTCACGGCAAAGGAACTCTCTGAGCTCGTACTCACAGTTAAAATGTACCAAATCTACACAAATCACTACATTTAAACACAATAAATACCATCACTGATGTTCCTCCACTCGTGTCTCCGCAGGGCACTTCTCTCCCTGCCCCCACAGCCCGCTGCAGCCGGCACCTCAGGCCTCACTCTGCTGCTTCAAACACGGGTAGTACTCACCCCCCCACACACTGTAGAGCACTGTAGATCTACTCTCTTTTATACACCACACACGTGTACACTTGCACGATTACCAACACAGTGCACTGACCACACAATGCATTAACCATACAGCAACACAGTGTCCGGACACCACTCACACACACACACACAAACAAAACACACACGGTTTCAGCTGTTCTGCTCTATCAGAACAATGAACCCCCAATACACACATACACGGGTTCACCCGACCCACCCCTAGGGTCACTAGCGGTTGCCCTACCAGAACGATGAATCCCGTCTCTAATACAGCTGCTCCATCAGCTGAACCCAGACGTCTCTGAGTGATTTACGCCCTACTGAGTGATTTACTCCCTAGCTCTCTTTTCCTCCCCCAGGGACCCCTCAGTACATACCGTATTCTTCTCCGCAGGCCAGCAAGTGCTAGAGTGTCCTCGCAGGAGGCAAGCTGAGACGAGCGGAGCCCCACCAGGAAAAAAATCCTAGGGTGCACCTTGGAGGTCCGTCTATCCCCCCTGCCCCTGTGGGGACAGAGAACTCCTGCCTGGCTCGCCATAATGTTTTGCAGAGAAAAGAATAAACCTCACAACTTTATAAAAGTTGTAAAGCTCGGTATGTTTATTTACAGTGCTGGACACATGGGGAGAAAACTCTCCTCAAAAGGCATGCGTACCTCTGAGAACTTCAGATCTCTTTTTATCCCCCTCTCAAATACATATGCATACAGTTTCACAATAAGTTCATACATATTCATTTTTATGGGTTTCATGTGACTTTTACCACTAGTTCCTTTTTATCAGAAAGAATTCCGAGGTCAGGCTGACTTGCCCTTACAGCAGTCTCTGTCTCTCTCTATCATTTTCTGTCTCCTCCCCTTTATCTCTGTCCTTCATTGAAGTAACTTCACTGAGCTTAGGCCTTGCAGTCTGGCTAAGTAACTACGACTTCTAACCACAGACTCAACTCAGAAATGTACATTTCACCTAAATTAAAATGGCTTTCTATTCTGGAAAATTTTCACTTTGCTTCAGGGCTAAGCCTTGCTAGTTCATCAACTCTGTTGTTCCATTCACCTGCTTGATTCCCATCTGTTTAATGGGAAGCTACCCAACCAACCAGAAAGTTTTCTTTACTGGTGGTTTCTAGGATTTCTTTCCATTTATCTTTCTGCCACACAGGGATTCTGTTAACTTCCCGGCCTTTCTGTTGCCAGAAAGGGAGCCACTCAGTGCAGCCTTTGTATACAGCATATGAATCAGTATAGATGTAAACAGGAGAAGTGTTTTGTGCCTCACGCTAGAAAACACTCCAAAGGGCTATGAGTTCTCTTACCTGAGCGCTGCCCTCCTCTTCTGTGATAATTTTTTCACTAGATGAAATATGCAAGGCAGCCGCCTTCTATTTCCAAATTTTTCCTTCCCACTTTGAGGAAGCATCTGTAAACCAACAGTTTGCTGCTAATTCAGGTTAGAAGGGTGGTGCTACTTTGATTACAGAAGCAGGTTTGTCTTGGCTATTATCCAGGCTCTCAGTATCTTGTGTTGCCAAGAATTTTGCAGCACCTTCTGTGACAGGAAAGCTATTGCAGTAATACTCTATTTGAGCATACCATTTCCTGACTGACGACTTTTGGGCTATGCGGTCAGGTGGAGGGGTCCCATTTGTGACAGCTTTAATTACCTTGAAGGGACCTCTCAAGATGATAGCTTGCTGCCGTGTGATTTTTTCTACTTCAATGAGAGTTAAGCTAACAACAAACAATCCTTTTTCCCAGGTAGTGTATCTTTTCTCAGCATCTTTAAAACCAGGAAAAGAAGCTGACAGGCCTTGTTGGACCCTCAGGACCTCGCTGCCAGATGTGTATGGATAGCCCTGAGGAGGCAAATCCCCATTCCACTTGGAAAGGGTCTTTAGGGTGAATGAGCCCCAATGCCTGATGTGCAGTGGCTTCAAAAATCAGTAATTGCTGTGCTTCCTCCTGAGAAGGAGTCCAATCCCATTTGACTCCTTTTCTTAGTAAATTGTAAAGGGGCCTAGCAATGATTGAGAAATCTGGGATATCTTTCCTCCAGAATACTAATAGTCCTAAAGCTTGCTGGAGGTCCTTTTTGTTTTCAGGCATTTTCATCTGGTCTAAAGAAGGTAAAGTGTCAGGTGGGATGCATGTGCTTCCAGATCGCCACCAAATTCCCAGAAATTTTACTTCCTGAGAAGGCTTCTGAATTTTCTCTGAGGGAATCTTTAAATCAAGGCTCTCCAGATGAGAGATTATATTCTGTTGGAGATCCCCCACCTCTTTAATTTCTTCTCCTCCTACCAAAATGTCATCAATGTATTGGTACACAGCTACAGTGTCAGGTTTAGGTATTTTTTCTAATTCCTTAGCTAAAGCACGGTGTGCTAGAGTTGGAGAGTGTTTGTATCGCTGAGGGAGTCTGGTGAATGTGTACTGTTGTCCCTCCCATGTGAATGCAAAGCGGCCCATGTCCTCTGGTTGTATAGGTATCATGAAGAACATGTCTTTGACATCTATGGTTGCCATGACTGTGTGAGCTTTTTCTTGTATTGATGTTATTAATTCAGCTAAATTCGGCACTGTTGCAGTCAGAGGATCAGTGTTGGCATTGAGCCTACGATAATCTATCGTAAGTCTCCACTTCCCGTTGGGTTTTTGGACTGGCCACACGGGAGAATTATATGGGGAGTGTGTGTTAATTATTATTCCTTGATCACGCAATTCCTGAATAACTGGTTTGATGTCTTCTCTAGCTCCAGAAGGCAAGGGATACTGTTTCACATTGATTGTTTTACTGTAAGGCAGTGCGGGTGCGGTCTGAAGCAGCCTGATGTTAAGTGGTGGAGTGCCAAAAGATCACAGAAAACCCTCAGTGTCTTCCCACTGCCTTCCTGCGAGGACATCCATCCCTAACAGATTATTCGGGATGTCCCCAATTACCATTTTGACAACCAATTGATTTTCTTCTCCAGGGAGTGTTACTTTGACTAAAGCAACATTCATTGGTTCTATGGTTCCTAAAGCATTAAGAATGCAGCATTGCCTTTTTGTTGGAACAACTCCACACTTCTGGGCATCTCTATGTGTTATTGCGGAGATCTGGGCTCCCGTATCAACAATGAAGGTTACCAGAACTTTTTTGGGGCCTGTCATAGCTGTAATTAACCTGTCTCCTGATTTATTTTTTGTGAGCATTTGTAAGTAAACCCAACCTCCGCCCCTTTGCTCACCTGTAAGCGGTGGAGATATTAGTTTCCTGAAAGCTCTCATGGGGAAGATACACTGTTTGTGTTTTGGGGTACGGGCGGGTGGGCAGTTATGTTGCTTAGACTCTGTGAAAGAAGTTGTGAAAGAGTTACTTCCGGCTTACTGCTAGTGCTTTTCAGGAGACACGCAGCCAGGGTTTCACTGTCCAAGTTCTGTGAAAGAAGCTGAGAAAGAGTTAATTTTGGCTCACTGGCTGTGTTCTGTGGGAGAGGCTGAGACGCAGCTTCACTGCCCAGATTCCAAGGGAGAAGCTGGGAAAGGGTTAACTTTGGCTCATTGCCTGTGTTCTGTGGGAGAGACTGTGATGTACTGTGTGTACTGTACTGTGTATTGGTAGGAGTGTTTGTTAAGTTTCTGTTGAGGGAGGGGGTTAGGTGCACTGGGCTGGGTGGAGATATTTGGTGTCCTAAAATTCCAGTTAGTTATGACTTTCTGCAATTTTTCAAGTGGTAAACCATCCATTATGTCCTGGGGGACCCCTTTTTTTATTCCCAGCATCCACCAGCATTGTCTGTTGAAAATTTGTTTTCCTGGTTCTGTGTTTTCAGTGTTAGGGGTTCCCATAAACCGGACACCTTTTGATTTTTCTGATTTTTCTTCCAGGGTTTTTACAGGCCCATACTGTCTACAATAATTTATTAAACCAACTGCTACTTCACTCCATGTCCAAATCTTACAGCTGCTACTAGGTGAATCAGATAGTGTTGTGGGGGTCTGTGTTGGTGTATAGGGTGATGGTGCAGAGTCCTTAGACTCAGACGGATCCGTGGAGTTAAGGAATCTACCCAGTCTATCTATTGGGCTTAAAGCCATAATTGTTTTTTGAATAGTAATTGCTGTTGATTTCAATGTTTCTGGAAGCCCACGAATTAAAGGGGTCATAATTGCAGGCTTCACAGGCAGTTGCATTGGGGATTCAAACCCAGGAATTAATTTTTTCTCATTAATCATTTGCAAACATGCAGCTTTTTGTACACTTGCCAAGATCTGGTATGGGGTAGTGGCAATTGCTAGGGGATCTGCCATTTCCAAGGGATTTATTCCCCCGGCCCAATAGGCTGCACATTGTGTTAGAGACCAGGAGTCACTCTTATCGCCTGTTGTTAGAAAAACACCATGTCCCCAGTATCCACTGGCTTCTTGTTCAGTTAACTTAATCTGGTCTCTGCCAGTGAGAGACACATGGAACACATATTCCGTTTCTGATTCGTCAGGAAGATGTCCGAATTCCTTTTTCAATTTAGCTGATTTGGTAGCGCTGAATGGTGTTTGTTTAGTTGTTATGTGGGGATCCAGGTCTTCATCATTAATATAATTATATTCAGTTTTGATAAAAGGTCTCAAATGAGGACAGCAATTTTCCCCACAATTTTTAACTCTTTCAGATTCTTTGTAAGAATAGTTTTGTTTTTCTGCCTCGAGCTCTTTGTATGGGTAAATTTTTTTAATGCAAGATGTTCCTTTTTCTTCCTCCTCTGTAGAGGAGTTGATTTTGTGTATGTTTTTGGTGTGTTCTTCCCTGAGGGCAGCTCACAGCATGTAAATTTCATTTCTATCCTCATTGAACTGTTTTTGCAAAATTTCAACTAAATTTTGAAGGGAATCGATAATTACCATTTCCTCACTTCTCCGTTTACAGCGGTTTTCTATGGCCTCAGTGAGACATGCTCCGAGGACTGAGCAAAGAATGTTCTTATTTTTACCCATTTTGAATTTTGATTTGTGTTGCAGAGAACATATTCTATCAATGACATTTTCCAAATTAAACCAATTGTTCTCTGCCCAGGTTTCTCCACCAGATGATGGTTTTGCATTGTGTTTAGCAAGCAATGAGTAAAAGTCAGCTTTTGCTTTAGGATTCAGATTTTCATTCATTTTGTGTGAAGGGACCAAAACTATACCAGGGAGCTGATTTGTGAACTCAAGTTACACAATCATACCGACCTCTTTGTCCCCTTCGTCTCCCTAGATAGCTGAAGAAACAAAATCTGTCTGGAAGGCACTGTTTTAATCGCTTCTGGTTTGTCCTTTTTTTTACAGACAGTCCAGATACACACACTCACACACACACAAGTGTTTTCTTTGTGAGGGGACCAGAACCTAGAACAGGGGGAAAGCCACTCAGCCTTCACTGGGCAGCCCCTCAGTCCCCTGTGTAGGTGAAGGGACAATATCTGTCTAAAAGGTACAGCTTAATTGCTTCAGGTCTGTCCCTTCATTTTTAGACAGTCCAGGTACACAAATACAGCAGTAACAGGTTCAGATTCACTCAAATTCAACAGTAACAGGTTCAGGTTCATTCAAATACAACAGTAACAGCATCAATATCAATATCAGCATCAATATCAGGATCAGGAGTAGTATCAGTGACAGTGTCAGTGCCGGTATCAGATCAGCAACAGTAGTGATAGTAACAGTTTCCCCTGCTTTTGCACCGAAAAATCTTTTGTGTCAATTCTGGAGCCTGAGTGCTCAATCGAGCATGAGATTTGGCTTTGACGTGTGCAGTCTGCGGGAGATTAGAATCAAACACTTTTTCAGGGCAGATCTGTCTCTCCCCTGATACAGACTACACAGAACCCACAAAATCCCACTGGCTACCAGAATCCTGTCCGTGACTCCAATTAATGTCGAGGTCTGCCCGAATGAATGGGTGACGGATGATTTTTTGGTGCAAAAAATAACCAATAAGGCACAGGGGCTTTGCAGTAACAAATCGACAAAATGCAATTTTATTGATAATAACCACAGCTGAATATGCGTTTGGTTAGGGAATCTGAGGAAGAAAAGGGTAAGACAAGGGAAGAGGGAGGAAAGAAGGGTGAAGTAGGGTAGAGCTACCGAAATGTGTCGTTGTCCTTAGGGGGTCCAGCTGTCGAAGCTCACTGGTGCACGTCTCGGGGAGATCTCAAAGGACGGTCAGAAAATATACCCCAAAAATATACCGTTTTTCTCTGGGGGAAGGGTGACCGAAATTAGGTTTCCATGGAGGGGAAAAGAATAGGAACAGGAGGAAGGGGATGTTATTCCATTGTTTTCATGGCTGAATGCTTGCAGGTACGTTTATTCTAGGCAGTTTTTCCCACCCTCCCTGAGCTGGGGGGGTGGTTCAGTCCCAGTCTCTGGAAGGGGGTGCCAAGGGGGTTTCTTGTCTTGTCTTGGTTCCTTGATGAGGGGATTCGCATCTCTGTCTGTCTGTCACGGTGGTTGAAGGCAGGCAAGAGGGGTCTTCTCTTGGAGGGGGGAGCCACCCCAGAGCTCAGACCAGCCAAGTCAGGAGGTAGGAAGAAAGTCCAGATCCATTGTTCAGAAAGGGCAGCAAGTCCCCTTCAAGTTCAGCATGGCATGTTCTGCAAACACTACCTGTGAACACACTGAATAAGCATGAGACTTTCTTTCCCAACTGGCTCAACAGTTTTTAACCTTTCGGTGGTCTTTTGTCATGACAATTCTGAGGCAAAAATGAAGGATTTTCGGATAGACTCTCACAATGAAATAGTTAGCTTCTGACTGTGGTAGCATGAATGATAACATCTGTATTGTCTCACCCTTCTTTATGAGACTGAAAATGGAATAAAAGATTTTAAAATGCCTCTCAGTTGCCCCATCTCTTTGTCAGAAAAGGGTATTTCTGACACATCGGTGTTCCCGTGTCAGGAGCAAATAACTTGACTAAACTGACTGACCTAAAAGCCCCGAGGTAATTTTTGTAAAGTTCTGCAGAGAGAAGCACAAATCCCAGGATCTTAACTCTTACAAAAAGAGAGAAGTTGGATTTCTACCCTCGTCGCTGGCTCGATCAGGATGGGGATCCGACAAGGACTTGCATGTTGTTCAACATCAGGTAAGCCTCAGGGAACATGTTAGGACACAACATGGCCAATTTACCTAGAGATGTTTATAAAAACCTCAAAGATCTGGTCAAATTTAATTCCTGTAATGTTTCAAAAACTGAGTTAAAAGACTTATTATTATACATTCAGAAGTAGTTTCCAGCTACAGATAAAACCTCCATGTTTTCACTCCCTCTTTGGGAATTATTAGGACTGAAACTATACAATGCTTTTACCACAAACAGAGATCAAACAGCTGCTAAGTTGCTTCTGGTGTGTCCTACCATAATTGATATGTTTAAACATTCTACTAAACCCTCCACTTCCTCAGCTGCATCTGCGCCTTCCCCCAACACTGAGTCCCCAGACCTCCCACCTCTGCTTCAGCTGTAACTCAAGACCCTGACATTCAGACTGGGGCTGTGACACCTCCACCCCTACCATGGCAGTGTGCCCCCCAACTTTCACCATTTTCCAAGCCATGTCTGGGTCCCCACTCTGCCCCCCAAGAACATGAGATCTCCTTGCTACTTGTGAGAAAAAGTGTGAGGAGAGAAAGAATGAAAAAATTCTCAACACCAGTATCTCTGCTAGCAAAAGGTAGGATTTCTCTGTTAGTATTACAAGACAAACAGTCTCCAGTCACCGTGAAATTCCTCTGAAACAGTCTGTAATTTACAAGGTTGTGAGGGAGGAAAATAACAGTGATAATTCTAGTGATTCTGAACAAGAAGTTAACCTATTACATACTGGTCCTGCAAAAACAGAAAGAAAACCTACTTTGCCTTCTTTTGATTCAGGAAATAATTCAAAAAGGCTGACCAATTTGGGTAAGATGAGATGTAAAGTCATACAAGATAAAACCATCTCCCAAGTGATCCCAACTTATTACCCCCAGGGGCACCATGCAAATTAACAAATTCCAAATTAATTTATTTTTAAACAAACTTTTACCATGAATACATTCGCACAGGAAATGTATTCACAACAAAAGCAAGACTTTTTAATTATAGGCAAGGACAGTAATAAAATTCTTCGACTTTCAATTTTTCCAACTGTTGTCTCAGCAAATTATAATGAAGAGCTGATGATTTCAGCTCTTACTTACAATGCTCCAATGGTAATTGAACCAAAACCAGCAATAGCTATCACTATTGCATTACCAATGAGTAGAAATAAGCAAGTTGTATGCTGAGAAATGCCTTTTAAGAGTTCTGGCCCGGTGCCTAATGTCCTTTGGATAAAACATGTCAGCAATGAATGGCCAGAGCTGACGTGCAGTCTAATGCACCTTGGTCAAACTGTTCATATTGCAGGTATGCTGGACACAGGGGCCGACATCACTGTGATTTCTTGTGCATCCTGGCTGTGCAATTGGAATTTGGTGACACCCATGTGTGCTCTCACAGGTATTGGAGGAGCTATCTTGTGTCTGCAAAGTGAATTCATGATTACTGTTACAGGTCCCAAGGCAAGGACAGCAGCCATCAGTCCCTTCATGGTGCAGAAACCCATCACAGTACAGGGGAGAGATGTGTGTCCCAGTGGGGAGCAAAGATAGAAGTGGGTGTTTGACAAAAACCACAGCAATGCCTGCTACTCTGAAATTATCATGGAAAATCAATCAGCCAATTTGGATTGATCAATGGTTGAGCAGAAAAAATTGAATATTCTCAAAAAATTAGTGAGTGAACAATGTGGCAAAAAGGCCACATCAGACCTACAAACAGTTCCTGGAATTCCAGGGACAAACAGTCCCTGGAATTCATTCATAAGGCAACTTTTGATTCCTGAAGATTGCTTCATGACCTGAGGAAGATCAACAAGATCATAGAGGACATGGGCCTCTGCAGCCTGGACTTCCCTCTCTTTTGATGATTCCACAGGATTGGCCTCTTGTCATCTCTGGATGCTGACAGAGAGAAAAACAGACAACTTTCCCAGGCATTGTCCTAGGGAAGTTGTGAGAATGCTCAGAGAAAGAATTAAAACAATTATTATCTTAATCTCTGCACCTGGTATTTGTGAACATGTGGAATGTTTGTACATGTTTATGGAAAGATATTTTACCAGAAGATGTTGTTCGTCATTAACCAGTGGTGTGAGGGGCATTCAGGTTCTGGGTGAACAATCTTGTCTATAAATATGTGAAGTTCCTAATAAATCTCGCATTCTGCCCTCTGATCAAAGGAATCACTGTCACCCTTCTTCATCCGTTCCTAACTCAAGAACAACAGTGTATCACAGGGAAACCTAGTCTTAAGTAAGAACTGTGTGCAAGGTTTCATGGTGTCAAGTTTATTGATTTGAGTATAATGTAAGTACTAATGGAATAAGGGGTGGATAATGTCTTAGGTTGGAAAATGTGTCTGGGAGTATGTATTGTATTGTTGTCTGTTAGAGATAGGGCAATTACCTTCTGCTAATTGGGCCACCTGTTAAAACCAGGTGGGGCAGATTTCTTCATCTCTTCCACAACCAATCCTCCCTCCAGAAAATATCTTCTGTTAGTGGGCCACTGAATCTCACTGCATGATGAAAAAATTACATCATCCCACTGGGAGATGGTCTACCCAGGGGAAGGACCCAAGCATTCCTCCCTGGATATAATCTGAGATTTGGAACACCACGGCAGCCTTTTCCCACTAGATTCCCAGAAGAGCAGCTTTTTTTCCACTAGATTTCCAGAAGAAGACCAAGCGCATCTACACAAGTGCTGGACCTTCAGAGGAAGACTACACCCTTCTACAGGATCACTGCTTCAAAAGAACCACATCCACCACTCCAAGAAAGCTACAGCCACCATGTATTTTTGGACTGCTACCAACACCCTGACCAACAGAGTGTCAGGGCATATTCTGACTCTGTCAGTAGTTTGTTTTTGTACTAGTGCATTTGGGTTTTAATTTTCCTAATAAACAACTACTATTCCTACTCCCATGTCTTTGCCTGAGAGACCCTTAATTTCAAAATGATAATTCAGAGAGAGGGAGTTTGCATTTTCTATTTCAAGGGAGGCTCCTTCCTTTCTTAGCAGACACCTGCCTTTTCAAACCAAAACACAGGGCCATGACTTTCCACAAGAGGAGTCACTGGTGTACATATCATGGACCTCTCTCAATCCTATTAAAGTATGGAAATCCTGGTTTAGAATAGACAGATATGAAAAACCTTTGAGAGACAGAGACTAAAATGGCTTGTGGATTTATTAATTTTTTAGTAATGGGGAAAACTACCCAAAAGGTGTTGTTTTATAACATTTTAAAATATACTACATAAAAATTAAAAACTGCAATAAAAAGAGTTTTTAAAGAAGTGCTTTTTAATTAGAAACACAGAAATGTGAAGATATGGATGACATTTTCATAACAATATGAAATTACAAAAAAATATATACAGTGAACTACAATACAAAGGTGGGTAAGACTGTGCTTTATTTAGATCTTGTGTTGCTGGAGTGTTTTTCTTCGGGAGAGAAGCTAGTATTTCTATGAAGAACTCTCTCATATCTGATAATTAAATTTCCTTATTTCTTCTAGTGCTGGGTTATTGGAATATGAATCCAATATTATCAGTTAGATGGTGCCTGGGCCAGTCTGACCCTCGCTGCTGGGCCAAAGGCAGCAACTGTGGTGTAAATCACCCCAGAGATACCTTGGCTGCTGGAGATTGCAGCTGGGCACTGAGCAAGTCCAGGCTTGTCAGGAACTCCGTTTACCTCAGGAGAGAGAGCTTCTGGCGATGGTGAAGAGA
This sequence comes from Melozone crissalis, assembly GCF_028551555.1. Lineage (NCBI taxonomy): Eukaryota > Metazoa > Chordata > Aves > Passeriformes > Passerellidae > Melozone > Melozone crissalis. The sequence continues at coordinate 10,141,056 of NW_026535783.1, read as the reverse complement.
AAAAGGAGAGGATTCCGCTGGAGAGTTTAATGTCCAGAAGTTTATTCCATGGTTACAGAGGTCTGGACGGGAGCAGCTGCTCCAGCAGAATGGGCGAGCACATGGCCTGATCACCTTTTAATCTCCCGGGGCAGGGGGAGGGGAGGTACAGGTGAGCCACCCAACCAGGTGAGGGGGGCTGGGTCTCAGGGGGGGGACGACACCCAGACTGGCCAATGACCCCTGGGCATAGGGGCATCTTTTGAACTTGACCAACCACAGGACACCTCGCTGGAATGTTGAGCCTGATTGACAGGACTAACTCAGCATAGGGGCAAGGGGGAAGGGAGAGAGGTATAGGCACACCTGGGAAAGGGACCGGGAAGCTCAAGACACACCGCAACATCTCCCCCTAGTTTTGTTTAAAAAGAAGAGGGCTGTGTTTGTGGTGCAGAGTGATTGCCAAACTATGGTTGGTAAATCAGTTCTTCCCCTACAGGAGGGTCAGTGTTTTCCACTGAGGCCTCCAGGTCATCCATTGGAGCACTGAGGGCTTCCAAATGGTAGACCTCAGGAGGGGGAGATGAGCTTGAAATTAACTTGAGGACCATGCGTTTGATTAGTCTAAAAACAATGCTGAAAACTACATCAACTATAGCTAAAATAAACAGCACTAAAAACACAGTTTTCAGAATAGATCCCAACCAGCCCGGGAGTCCCCAGCCTTTGAACAGTCCATTCAGTCCGTTGTCAGTTTCTCTCTTGATGTCCGAGAGCCTTTGTCAAGGTAGTCCATATGTGGTTTGGGCTGCGGCACTATGCAGGAGATCGCAGGTGGGATGATCACGAGCAGAACGAGAAGCAGGCTCGGTCTCATGGCATCTCGAGGCTACACACGAACAGTGGGATCTAAACTGGTACAAAAACTTGAAACATATATTACAAACTATTCCAGATAGGAGGCTTAAATGGAATTTCCTCCAGAGAACGCGTGCGGCGTTTTCTTCTCCAGGCAGCATGAGCAACCTGGGGTGCTTCTGTAGATTTCTCTGAGACTTTGGGAACATAGGGCTTTACCCATTTGGAAGGAACCCACCTTAAACCAGAGGGGGTGGACACACAGGCGTATCCACGTCCCCAAGTAACCAATTTGTAAGGTCCCACCATTTTCCAAGTCTCAGGGTCTTTTACTAAAACCGGAGGCTTTTCTTTCATCAACCTGTGACTGCTCCCCCCAAAGTGGCGTAGGATGGGGGGGTTCAGGCTGTCAAAAGAACAATTCAGAAAATTGATTGTGAATAGCGCCCTGGATAACCGGATATGGGGAGGTTCCACCTTCAGAACTTGTTGCTGCTGGTCTAGGACCCTTTTAATATCACGGTGAGTTCTTTCTACAATGGCTTGACCTGTAGGGGAGTAGGGGATGCCAGTTTTGTGCTCTACTCCCCATTGCTGCAGGAAGCTCCCAAATTCCTTGGATTTATAAGCAGGCCCATTATCAGTTTTCAGCTCCTTGGGGATGCCCATGAAAGAAAAAGCCTGTAAGAGGTGCTTAATAGCATCAATAGATGATTCTCCTGTGTGGGCAGAAGCATAGACCGCTCCAGAAAAGGTATCTACACTAACATGAACATATCTTTGCCGTCCAAAAGACTGTATGTGTGTTACATCTGTTTGCCACAGTTCACAACTGTTCAGTCCCCTTGGGTTTGCTCCCGTACTCACTGTAGGGAGTGCATGTTGTTGGCAATTTGGGCACGTGGCCACAATCGCTTTGGCCTGTTCTCGAGTGATGTTAAACTGATGAACTAGGCCAGGTGCATTTTGGTGGAAAAGCTGGTGGCTGATTTTTGCCTGTTCAAAAACATTTGGGAGAGTGGCCATCACTGCAGGTGCAGCAAGAGCATCTGCCCTTCTGTTGCCTTCAGCGATAAACCCTGGCAAGTCAGTGTGTGACCTGACATGCATCACATAAAATGGTTGCTCTCGGTGAGTGACTAACTTTACCAGTTTTGAGAGCAATTCGAAAAGTGCGATGTTAGATACATCTTGCAGAATTGCTTGATCTGCCCTGGATACTACTCCTGCCACGTATGCAGAGTCTGTAATCAGATTAAATGGTTCTGAGAACCTTTCAAAAACCCTAACAACAGCAGCCAATTCAGCAATTTGAGGTGAACCTTCCACCTCAGCAATGTCCGTCTCCCACTGCTGGGTTTGAGGATCCTTCCAAGTCACAACAGACTTGTGGGACCTCCCAGACGCATCTGTAAAGACAGTCAGAGCCCTTTTTAAAGGTCTCCTACTTAGAGCACTTCTCAATTTTAAAGTAAATTGAACGTCTTGTTCAAACAATTTGTGAGCGGGCCGCGCTACCGAAATTTGTCCTGAGTAGGAATCCAGAGCAAACTGCAACACTTCATTTTCTTGAAACAATTGTTCTAGTATTTTCATAGTATTTTGACCTGATTTTAACTCAACTGGAATGTGAATGCACTTAAAATCACATCCTGCTAACTCCATGATCCGGGTCCTTGCTTTCCGGATCAGTTCTGCTACCAGCTCCTGAGGCTTTGTCAGTCTCTTGGACCTTTTGTGACTGAGGAAAACCCACTCTATGATCAAGAGAGGGTCCCTCTGGTCCCGGTCCTTTTTTGGTGTGTTCTTTGCCTTAGGTGTTTGTTTTTCCTCCCACTGGAAAATAATTCCATGGAGGTGTGGCAACTTACCTAGAATGATAAATTTGAATGGCAGGTCAGGCCGGCATCGGTTGGCCTGTCTTGTGGACATTGCAATCTGCACCTTTTCTAGAGCTTTCCGTGCCTCTGGGGTAATAGACCTAGGAGCACCTGGGTCCTCTCCCCCTTTCAATAAATTGAAAAGAGGGGCAAGGTCTTCATTAGTCAGACCGAGCCATGGTCTTACCCAATTCAAAGACCCACACAACTTGTGGACATCCGCAAGGGTCTTGATCCTTGGATTGATTTCTAGTTTTTGAGGAACAATGGTCCTATTTCCAATTTCTAAGCCCAAATACTTCCAAGGTGGCATCTTTTGAATTTTCTTTTCCTGGAGCTCGAACCCTGCAACAATCAATGCATTGATCGTTAGGTCAAGCGCATGTGTGAGTAAATCATCATTGGGGGCACACACAAGGATATCATCCATGTAATGATAAATAATGGCCTTCTCTGCGGCTGCACGTACTGGGGAAAGCAGGGAAGAGACATACCACTGGCAGATAGCTGGAGATACCTTTAATCCCTGAGGAAGAACGGTCCAATGGTACCTTTTCATAGGGGCTTCCATGTTGATGGAAGGGACCGAGAATGCAAAACGCCGTGCATCGTTAGGGTGCAAGGGGATTTGGAAAAAACAATCTTTAATATCAATAACAGCTAATTTCCAATCTTGGGGAAGCATTGTTGGGGATGGCATACCAGGTTGGGGAGAACCCATATCTTCAATTACATTATTAATTTGTCGGAGGTCACAGAGGAGCCGCCATCTCTTTTTGTCAGCTTTTTGGATGACAAACACTGGAGAGTTCCATGGGGACATGGTCTCCACAATGTGGCCCTTTTTTAATTGCTCTTGCACTAGTTCCTCAAGCGCCTTTATTTTTTGTTTACTGAGTGGCCACTGTTTCACTTGAACTGGTTCGTCTGTTTTCCACTTCAGTTTTTGGGTGGGGCGCTGTTGTTCAATGACTGCTGCACAAAAATGCTGTGGAGAGTCTGGAATATCAATTGTGACACCCCACTGGGCCATTAAATCTCTCCCTAACAAAGGTTCCGAATAATCTAACACAAATGGACGGATATTTGCCAATTGTCCGTTTGGACCCTCGAATTGAATAATACTTTTGGATTGTCTTGCTAATTGTAGACCTCCCACACCTTGAAGGTGACCAGCAACGTTTTGCAAAGGCCAATGTGCTGGCCAGTCTTGTACTGGAATCACTGTGCAGTCTGCACCTGTGTCTACAAGCATCTCAATGCGTTTAGACTCCCCACCCCCACTGACATTGCACCATAATTTGGGTTTATCTTTCCCAATAACTTGGACCCGGGCAACTGTGGGCCCTTTTTTTTCGATATTTTCAGGTAAAGATGGCACAGGGATAGCTTGTGCAACAATTTGTCCCTTGGGAAGAAACAGGGGTGGGTGGAAACAGTGCAGGCCGAGAACAAATTGCTCAGGATCTGATGTTGTCATTCCTGGAGCAATTCTGATCTCTTGTGGTGTGTGTTTGGTGTCCCCAATGACGATGTACTTACAACGAATTCGGTTCCAAGTACCCTTCTGTTCAGGATTTACAGAGACAAAATGCCAGTTGCTGTCCTTCAGGAGAAGTGACTCTGTCAGCTGCAACCTGTAAGGCTCATTGACAGAAGACGTGGTTAACACAGGATTACCTAAATCATAACAAAGGTTATTTTGTTTCACTTTCAACAGCGTACTAGCAGACTTGGTCTTTGAAGCACCTGCTTCACTTACACAAACATTAATATTATTGCGCGCTTGATTTGATTTGCTACCCTTATTCCCTTGGCCTGCTTTTTTTATGTCTGCGCGCCTGGCAGGCGGGCGCTCCCTTTTCAGTTTTTTTGTTGTTGACCCGCAGGGAGGGCTTGTAGTTCTCCTCCCCTGCCATTTCTAAATTCATCAAATTCTCTTTTCAGGGGGCACTGGTTACTCCAGTGCCCTAGGTTATTACAAAGCAGGCATGGTTTTGTGGGCTCAACCATTGCTGGTCTCCGCTGCTGCCCAGGGTACTGCTGTGCTGAGGGGAAAGGTGCAGGGCTGGCAACGGCGACACGCTGAGGTGGACTTGGCAGCAGCCTTGGTCTGGAGTCTTCAGCCACACTCATCAGAGGCACTTTCCTGTTACAGACTAGAAGCATGTCTTTTAATGTAGGAGTAAGTTCCGTAGGAAGGCTCAGGATCGCTGCTTGACACTGTGCATTTGCATTTGTAAATGCCATTTCCTCTAAAATTGCTTCTCTAGCATTTTCTTTTTTAACTTGTATTTCAATGGCTCTAGTTAACCTTTCTACAAATTTCACAAAAGGCTCTGATGGTAGCTGTTTAATTTTACTATAGGGCTCAAAAGGCCCCTCAAGTTGGAGGGAAAAGAATGCTTTTTCAGCTGCTTCTTTTACTTTCTCGAGTGTTTCTGCAGGAATTGCAGTAGCTTGGATTGAGGGGGAAGACCATTGGCCCTCACCACAGAGGTGCTCAATGGTGATAGGGTTACCACTGTTGTCTTTGGCTGTGTTTGGATCAGCATGCAAGCCTGGGAGAGCATCTTTTAGCAGCTGTTTCCATGCAGTTTCCCATAATTTGAATTCCGTGGAAGTCATGAGACAAGAAAAAAGCTGTTTTAAATCATGTGGAATCACTACAGTCCTACTCAATTCAGAATTTAAAAGGCCACGGAAATATGGACTGTGTGGACCATATTCTTTATGAGATTTACAGATCTCTTTAATCAATTGTCGTCCAAAAGAATTCCAAATAGCAGTCGGGGCTGCCCCCCCTTGTGCTGCAGGCTGAAAGGTAACAGGAGCCAGTGACAACATGGGACTATGCATTGAATCTGCTGTTCCCTGCTCTGTATCCCTTGAAACAGAAGCATTGGGATCACAGATACAGGTTTGGGGACCGGCAGTGGGTGTGTCCCCACTGTGGGAACTCGGGGAGGGGGCGGGGACAGGGGGCAGGCAAGGGGCGGGGAAACCGTGGGACCAGGGGGCGGGGTCAGGGGGCAAGCAGGGGGCGGGGACACCTGGTGACATCACGTCAGCAGACGCCCCCTGGGAGTAGTAGAGGGGCGGAGCTGAGGGTACTGCAGGAAAGGGGGGGGAAGGGGGGAAGGGGTCATGAGGAACAGGAGGAGAGGGGGATGGGGCTGGAATTTTGGGATGTTTAAGAGGATTTTGGGAAGAAGAAGACCAGGTTTGGGAAGATGCCACGTGGCATCCACCATTTTGCGGACCCCCTAGGGATTGGGGGCCATTTTGGGCATCACTGCTCTCCGGAAAGCTAACTTTGGGTTTCAGAGGAGGGGACACAAGGGATTGGGAAAGGTTCCACGCAGCCTGGCCAGGGCCTTGTGGACAGGGCAACTCAGGCAATTCAGCAGACTCTGGGAGACGACTTCCCAATGAGTTTGCTCTCTTTAAAATACCAAGTTTTGGGGTAAGAGGTTTAGGGGTTTTGGAGCTAGGAGAGGGAGAAACAGGGAGAGCAGAGGTACATGGCTTGGCATTTGGCTTTTTCTCCATTTCCCTTTGTTTGAGCAATGCAGTTCGAATTTGTAAACTCCAGAACACAAATTTAGCTGAGGGTACATTGCCAGATTGTCCTAAGGTTATCAATGCATTCCCAACTTTATCCCAGAATTGAATATTGTGGATTTCTTCAGGGGAAATTTTTGGGAAGTGGAGGAAAAGCCATCTTATAAACTGTTTTAATTTTCCTTTAGAGAACTTCACATTACCACTGTCTAAAATGCTAACAATATTATAATACACTCCTTTTTGTACAATGCTGAGTTTGGAGCCCATGTTAGATGTAAAAAGCAAAGTACTTAATCCTGCCTGACCAAAAACGAACCTAAAATCAGCTACCGATTTCGAAAAGAAACCACAGATAGAAAGCGATAACGAACAGACAAAAGCTTCACAATGCAGCTGTATGTACTGCTTTTAAAATTCCCGGGCAGCTGCAGCAGGGCACGCCCTGCCGAGCCGAGGCAGAAACAAAGCCTCCCCCGCCGTGGAATGCAGCCCCCCCGCGGAGCAGAGAGAGCAGCCACGCCACGTGGCAAGCCGAAACCGGGGCCCCCCCCCCGCGCCGCGTGTACCGAGAACACCCCTCCCCCACACCGAGAAACGAATCCCCCGGCCACGTGGAAAGAGAGCCGAGCACGCTGCGCTGCCGAGCGGGGGGGAAGGGCAGAGCACTCCCGCCGCTCCGGCGCGAATTCCAAAAGACAGTGAAACACACGGCAGAAAGCAAAAGCTAAAACGCAACGAATTCCTCTGTGGGGCTGCGCAGCCAAAAATGCAAAGGCAAAAAAAGGAACAGAACTCACGGCAGAGTCTGTTTTTGAGCTTCTGCTCCACTGAAAGCAGAAATACTCACCTGAAATGGAAGCTGAAGCTGGCTGGGTACAGGAAGGTCTCCTCACCGGACAGGACTTCTCTCTGGGCACGAGAGAGGCTCCCCTGTCCTCCCTCTGGAAAATCTGCTCACCACAAAAGAGCTGGGCTTTCCAGAGGCACCGAACAGTCCACGAAACTTCTTCTGGGAATATTCCCAAAGTCTCTAGCTGAGGGCTATGCAACCAAAGCCCTTCCAGCTGGATGCACGGCTGCCAGAAGCTTCTCCGAGGTGTTGGGAGTCCGTTCTCGGGCTGCAGAGTCGCTTGCCCACCCAGGGACGCCAAAATATTGGAATATGAATCCAATATTATCAGTTAGATGGTGCCTGGGCCAGTCTGACCCTCGCTGCTGGGCCAAAGGCAGCAACTGTGGTGTAAATCACCCCAGAGATACCTTGGCTGCTGGAGATTGCAGCTGGGCACTGAGCAAGTCCAGGCTTGTCAGGAACTCCGTTTACCTCAGGAGAGAGAGCTTCTGGCGATGGTGAAGAGAAAAAGGAGAGGATTCCGCTGGAGAGTTTAATGTCCAGAAGTTTATTCCATGGTTACAGAGGTCTGGACGGGAGCAGCTGCTCCAGCAGAATGGGCGAGCACATGGCCTGATCACCTTTTAATCTCCCGGGGCAGGGGGAGGGGAGGTACAGGTGAGCCACCCAACCAGGTGAGGGGGGCTGGGTCTCAGGGGGGGGACGACACCCAGACTGGCCAATGACCCCTGGGCATAGGGGCATCTTTTGAACTTGACCAACCACAGGACACCTCGCTGGAATGTTGAGCCTGATTGACAGGACTAACTCAGCATAGGGGCAAGGGGGAAGGGAGAGAGGTATAGGCACACCTGGGAAAGGGACCGGGAAGCTCAAGACACACCGCAACACTGGGTAACACATCCCGCCTGAAAGGAGCTATTGAAGGCAAAGAACTGGTTCTGCGTGGTCTGAAACTGAAGGATGAAGACCCAATACCAGCTCTGTTTCCTGTCAGGTGGGAGGGCATTGCACCGGAGGGGATGTTGGTGTCAGACACACTGTAGGGTCTGGCTGGTAGCACAAAGGGGGGTACGTTGGTTCCAGACACAGTGTGGACTCTGTGTCTAGGCCCTCTCCACTGTGCTGGAGTAAACAAAAGGATAAAAAAATCGAGAGAGAATCTATGTTTGCTGTTAAATGCTCCTTACAAGGGCATGTATGTGAAGTACTTATAAATATTTGCTCCTTAAATGCTTCTTTGAAACACATGGCACCTGATTATTATATATAGATATTTAAAAGACAAAGGACATTAGCACAATTATCCTGCCCCATAAGTAGTTGGTATAGTACTTTAAATGAAGCGCTGCAAGTATTCACTTAAAGACATCTTTTACCTCTCATCATATTAACTCCGAAGTTGTGTTTTTTATTCAAGGAAACAAACTTATTCTGAATGTTAATGTTTTATAACAGAAAGAAAGGAAAAAGCCTTTGGCTCTTAAAAAGAAAGAAAGAACAAAAGAAAGAATGAAAGAAAGAAAGCAATTAAACTAAGTTAGAAAAGAAAAAAATTCAAAATAACACTTACCAGCAGGAGCAGAAGTAGCAGGTGTATGGGGTGCTCTGGGTCTAAAGCTCACCTGAAATGTATCTGTTCAAAGATAATACATTTACTTCAGAGAAGGTAAATTTTTAAAAGCAATGAAACGCACAATGGAAGCAAGGAAACCTGAAATGGTTGTGTTTGCAAGAGAAGATGATTAAAAAACATTAACAGTATATAACATAATGAAAGGAAGAAGCATTTGGCAAAAAAAAGCAAAAAGAAAATAGGAAAAAAAATTCAAAATGACAAAAAGCCACCCACAAACTACTGCTACTCTGGAAAACCAAAAAAATCATAAAAAGCAACTAACCAAAAAAAAACCAAAACCCCAAACCAAAAATAGCTGAGCTATTGGGCACCAATAGAGAGAACCATGGTAGTAATTTAAATTCCTGTGTTAGCTTTCACCACCCCTTTCTCTTCTGATAAATGTCTCAGAATATTTCTGTTAGCAATAGTTTTAATGCTCCATTATGTTTACAGTTAAGGATTGTTGTATTTGACTGCAGAAGCTGTGCAGCATAAAGGGAGATGCTGGCTAGGAACCCACATCCCCGTGACTACAATTGTTTGACAAGCAGACTTACCATCATGTGCTTGTGCTAGTGCAGGAGGTGTACAAGCAGCTTGGGCTGAAACCGAAAACTGAAAAGAGGCTGTTCAGAGAAAATAAAATGACTTCAGAGGAGGTACATTTTTAAAAGCAAGGAAATGTACAGAGTTGAAATGGCTATGGTTGCAAGAAATGGCTATTACAAAATGTCTGCAATATTGTTATTGTTTCATTATGTTTACAATCACGTATTGTTGTATTTGTCTTCAGAAGTTGTGCAGCATGAAAGAAGATGCTGGCAAGGAACCTACATCCAAATGACTATATTTTCTTGAAAAGCAGACTTACCATCAAGAGAAGTAGGAGCAGCAGGTGTACTGGCTGCTTGGGAGGAAATTGAAGGCTGAAAATTACCTGCTGAGAAAAAGTAACTTTTAAAAAACAAGGAAATACTAAGAACTGAAATGCTTATGGTTGAAAGGAAAAGTTATTGCAAAAATGTTAATGGTTTATAATAGAAAGAAAGGAAAAGGGACTTGATTTCAAAAATGCAATTAAAAGAAGCACTAAAAGAAAAAAATCAAAAATAAAACACCGCCCACCCACAAGGACCACATTGAAAAAATAAAAAAAAAAAAATCCAACCAACCAAGCAGCTAAACCCAGACTAAAAAAAAAAAAAAAATCTAAGTAAATAAAGGACACATAGGAAAAAAAAATCCTCCAGAATTAATTTTAATCCCTGTGTTAGCCCCCAACATCTCCTTTCTCATCTTAAAAGGCATTATAAAATCTCTGTTTGCACTAGGTTTAAAGCTCCATTGTGTTTATAATTAAGTGTTGCGGGATAGGCCTACAGAAGCTGTGCAGCAGGAAGGGAGATGGCAGCTAGGAACCCACATCCCAGTGACTACAATTGCTTGAAAAAGTGACTTAAAAGAAGGAGCAGGACGAGCAGGAGGTGTAGGAGGCTGAATATAGTCTCTTGAGGAAAAATAGGATTTACAAACCAAGGAAATGCACCCATTGGAAATGGTTATGGTTGAAAAGAAATGCTATTACAGAATATGAATGCTTTGTAATAGAAATATAGGAAAAACAACTTTGCTACTAAAAAAAGGAAAAAGCAAGCAAGGATGCAATGAAAAGAAGTAATAAAAGGAAAAAACTCAAAATGCAAATGGAAGGAAAGGCAATGTTGGTTCCAGAGACAGTACAGGTTCTGTAGGATGACACACCTCCAAATATGTTGCTTCCAGACGCAGTATAGTATCTGCTGGGTGATTCGCCTTCAGACGCAGTATAGTATCTGCTGGGTGAGTCGCCTTCAGATGCAGTATAGTATCTGCTGGGTGACATACTGAAGGCTGGGCCACTTCTAGAGACCGTATAGGTTCTGCCGGGTGTCAGACTAAGGAGGCCTGAGTCGGTTCCAGATAGACTATAGGATCTGCTGGGTGACGAAGTGAAGACTGAGTCACTTCCAGACACAGTATAGGTTCTGTTGGGGGTCATACTACTGTAGTTTGAATCGGGTGGAGACACAGTATAGGTTCTGAATCTTGGGCGTCCCCACAAGGCTGGAATAAAAAAAAATGAATAGAAACAAATCAGGAGAGAATCTACATTTGCTGTTAAAAAGTTCTGACAAGAGTACGTATTTGAAGTACTTACAACTGTTTGCTCCTTGTCTTAATTGCTTATTTGAAAGAGATGGCATATAAATATTCTATATTGGTCCTTAATAGACAAAGGGCATTAGCACAACTGTCTTGCCCTAGGAAGTATTGTAATCACACGTTGTCTGAAGTTCTACATATTCTCACAGACATATTTTTCCCCTCGTCCTTATAAATTCTAGGGTGTGATTTTTAATCAAGGAAACCTACTTCTTCTACAGTGTGAAAAAAATTTGAATCCCTGTATTTGTTACACCACCCCTTTGTTGTGTGAAGAATGTCTCAGACCATTTCTCTTTGCACTAGGTTGCTCCATTGCTCCATTATCGTTATACTAATGTGTTGCTGTATTTGCCTACAGAAGCTGTGCAGCATGAAGGGAGATGCTGGCTAGGAAGCCACATCCCAGTGACTACAGTGACTGCTCTCTTGAAGAAGAGACTTACCAACAGGACCAGGACCAGGACCTGGACCAGGACCTGGACCAGGACCAGGAGCTGGACCAGGACCTGGAGGTCTATGAGCTGTTAGGGGTGAAAAGCGAAGCTAAATATTATTTCTTGAGAAAAAACAAGATTTAAAAACCAAGGCAATGCAGATGGGAAATGGTTATGGTTGAAAAGAAAGGCTATTAAAAATATGAATGGTTTACAATAGGAAAATAGGAAAAACAATTCTGTTATTTAAAAAAAAAATTAAAAGAAGCAATGAAAGAAAAAAATTAAAAATCAAACACCCACCCAACCCACTTCAACAGCTCCCGAGAACTAAAAAGCCCAACCAACCAAGCATCCGAACCCAACATAAAACCAAAACAAACCCAGAATTATAAAGAGACCAAGGGAAAAAACTTTACAATAATAATTTTAAACCCTGTGTTAGCTTCCACCATCATATTTCTCTTCTCTAAAGAGATCATAACATTTCTGTTTGCACTAGTTGTAATGCTCTTTTATGTATACAAGGAAGCATTGCTGTATTTGCATACAGGAGCTGTGCAGCATGAAGAGAGATGCTGGCTAGGAACCCACATGCCAGTGACTGCAAATGGCTTGAAAAAGAGACTTACCAGCAGGACCAGGAGCCGGACCAAGACCAGGACCAGGGCCAGGATGACCAGGAGGTGTATGAGCCGCTTGGGGTAAAACATGAGACTGAATATTATCTCTTGAGGAAAAATAGGATTTGCAAACCAAGGAAATGCAACCATTGGAAATGGTTATGGTTGAAAAGAAATGCTATTACAGAATATGAATGGTTTGTAATAGAAAAATAGGAAAAACAATTTCGCTATTAAAAAAAAAGGAAAAAGCAAGCAAGGATGCAATGAAAAGAAGTAATAAAAGGAAAAAACTCAAAATGCAAACACCCACCCACCCACCTCAACCAGTTTCCTTGGATGTGGGCTCTCAACGCACATCCAAATCACTACAATGTTTTCACAAGCACACTTACCACCAAAAGCAGGAATAGGAGCACGAGGTGTACTGGCTCCTTGGGGAGGCCCTATGGAGTCTGTTCAGAGAAAGTGAATTTGCTTCAGAGATGGTAAATTTTAAAAAGAAAGGAGATGTATGGAATGGAAATGCTTATAGTTGGAAGGAAAGGCAATGTTGGTTCCAGAGACAGTACAGGTTCTGTAGGATGACACACCTCCAGACATGTTGCTTCCAGAGGCTGTATAGTATCTGCTGGGTGAGTTGCCTTCAGATGCAGTACAGGATCTGCTGGGAGACGAAGTGAAGACTGCGTCAGTTCCAGACAGACTATAGGTATTGAATCTTGGGCGTCCCCACAAGGCTGGAATAAAAAAATGAACATAAACATATCAGGAGAGAATCTACATTTGCTGTTAAAAAGCTCTGACAAGAGTATGTATTTGAAGCACTTACAACTGTTTGCTCCTTGTCTTAATTGCTTATTTGAAAGAGATGGCATATAAATATTCTATATTAATCCTTAATAGACAAAGGGCATTAGCACAACTGTCTTGCCCTAGGAAGTATTGTAATCAGACATTGTTTTGAAGTTTTACATTTTCTCACAGACATATTTTTCCCATCATCCTTGTAAATTCTAGAGTGTGTTTTTTAATCAAGGAAACCAAATTCTTCTACAGCCAGACAAACCTTTTAATGCCTGTGTTACTTACAGCACCCCTCTCTCATCTGAAGTATGTCTCAAGAACCTTTCTCCTTGCACCAAGTGAATTGCATTTTGAGTCAGAGAGGAGCAGAGGGTGGAGCTTCCTCGGTTGCTGCTGATTGGCTGAAGTATACAATAGATTCTTGAGCAGGTGTGCCGATTGCATTGTGAGTCAGAGAGGAGCAGAGGGTGGAGCTTCCTCAGTTGCTGCTGAGTGGCTGATTATCAGAGGTGTCTGGGGAGCACGGCAAACAGGGGTGTGGTGAGTCTCTGGGGGGAGTATACAAGGCAGTTCACGCAGGCAGGCCAAGCAGGCAGGGTTGCCAGCTTTCTTGCTAGTAAGGAGTGCTCTGTGTTGTTTGAGGTCTTTCTGCTGCCTGGTTATTTTTGAGGTGTTTGTCAGTAATGGTTTCTACACGGTCAAAAGCTGTGGCTGGTGTAAGTGACCAAGTTGGGCCCTCCAAAAAGGATGTGTCTGTACAGACCCATCCATGTCCAGAGTGTTTGAGCCTATCGGTGGCTTCAGGGAGTGTTGTGGAGGAGACCTGCCTGCGGTGTGAACAAGTGAATTACCTCCTTTCACTGGTGGCTGAGCTTAGGGAGGAAGCTGAAAGGTTAAGGAGTATCAGGGAAAGTGAAAGGGAAATAGACGGGTGGAGTTCAGCCCTACCATCTTTAAGGGAGGCTTCGGACCAAGAGACTGTGAGGACTTATATGTCTCCCGCTCTCAGGCAACAGAAGGGCACCTGGTAGATGAAGAGGGGTGGAAATGGGTCCCCATTTGGGGAGGTATTAACAAAAAGTCCTCCCCCTCCCCATCATCCAGCCAAATACCACTTCAGAATAGGTATGAGATCCTGGATATAGAGACCCAACTAGATGATTTAGGAGAGAATTGCCTGCCCAGTCAACCCCCCAATTATGATTCATCTGCAAGACGGATCACTACCTCTAGCATCAAGAAGAAAAAAAGGGTAACCATAGTAGGTGATTCCCTCCTGAAGGGAACTGAGGGCCCCATATGTTGACCAGATCCATCCCACAGGGAAGTCTGTTGCCTCCCTGGGGCCTGGGTACAAAATATCACTGAGAGACTTCCTGGGCTGATTCAGCCCTCTGATTATTACCCACTGCTGATACTCCAGGCTGGCAGTGATGAGATTGAGAAGAGGAGTGTCAAGGCAATTAGAAAGGACTTCAGGGGACTGGGTCAGGTAGTTGATAGGGCAGGAGCACAGGTAGTGTTCTGCTCAGTCCCTTTGGTGGTGGAGGAAAATGATGAAAGAAACAGGAGAATCCACATCATCAACAAGTGGCTTAAGGGTTGGTGTCATCAGCAAAACTTTGGATTTTTGATCATGGGGAAACTTTTACAGCATCTTCTCTACTGGAACTAGATGGGGTACACCTCTCTGTTAAGGGCAAAAGGTTTTTAGCTCAGGAACTGGCAGACCTCATTGAGAGGGCTTTAAACTATGTTTGAAGGGGGAAGGGGAACCAGCTGAGCTATCTGGAAACAGGCCCAAGAATTGCAAGGCTGAGCTAGGGGTGAAGTCAGTAGCCCAGCTGAGGTGCATGTATACCAATGCACGCAGCTTAGGCAACAAACAAGAAGAGCTGGAGGCCATGGTGCAACTGCAGAGCTATGATGTAGTTGCCATCACAGAAACATGGTGGGATGACTCACATAACTGGAATACTGCACTGGATGGATACAAGCTCTTCAGGAGAGACAGGAAAGGAAGAAGAGGTGGAGGGGTGGCCCTTTATATTAAGCAAATTTTGATGTCATCGAAATTGAAACTAAGGAAGATGGAGTTGAATGTCTATGGGTAAGAATAAAGGGGAAGGCCAACAAGGCTGACACCATACTGGGAGTCTGTTATCGTCCACCCAACCAAGAAGAAGAGGTAGATCACTTGTTCTATAAGCAGCTAGGTAATGTTTCAAGATCATCAGCCCTTGTTCTTGTGGGTGACTTCAACCTACCAGACATCTGCTGGGAACTTAATACAGCAATAAAGAGGCAGTCCAGGAAATTCTTAGAATGTATGGAGGACAACTTTTTGTTGCAGCTGCTGGGGGAACCCACCAGGGGAGGCACTGTGTTAGATCTGCTGTTTGCAAATAGAGATGGGCTGGTGGGAGATGTGGTGGTTGGAGGTCGCTTGGGGCAGAGTGATCACAATAGAGTTCTCAATATTTGGTGAAGTCAGAAAGAGCACCAGTACAACTCTTGCATTGGACTTCCGGAGGGCAGACTTTGGCCTGTTTAGGAGATTTATTCAGAGCGTCCCTTGGGAAGCAGTCCTAAAAAACAAAGGAGTTCAGGAAGGGTGGGCATACCTCAAAACAGAGATCTTGAGGGCACAGGAACAGACCATCCCTGTGTGCCGAAAGATCAGTCAACAGGGTAAACGTGCAGCCTGGCTGGGCAAGGAGGTTTTGGAAGAACTTAAGAATAAAAAGAGGATGTATCAGCCTTGGAAGAAGGGTCAGGTCTCTAAGGAAGTATTCAAGAAGGCTGCTGGAGCATGCAGAAAAAAAATTAGGGAGGCCAAAGCTCAGTTTGAACACTGAATGGCAACTTCTGTAAAGGATAATAAAAAATGTTTTTACAAATACATTAATGGTAGAAGGAAAGGTAAGACCAGCCTTTGTTCTTTATTGGACAAAGGAGGGAACTTAGTATCTGAAGATGAGGAAAAGGCAGAAGTGCTTAATGCCTATTTTGCCTCAGTTTTTAGTGGGAGGATGACTTGCCCTCAAGACACCTGCCCGCCTGGGCTGGTTGATGGTGACAGGGAGCAGAATGGTTCCCCCCATTATCCAAGAGGAGGCAGTCATAGAACTACTGAAATGCTTGGATGTTCATAAATCTATGGGACCAGACGGGATCCACCCCAGGGTAATGAGAGAGCTGGCAAACGAGCTTGCAAAGCCACTCTCCATCATTTACCAACAGTCCCGGCTCACTGGTGAGGTTCCGGATGACTGGAAGCTGGCCAATGTGATACCCATTCACAAAAAGGGTGTAAAGGAGGACCCTGGTAATTATAGACCAGTCAGCCTGACCTCAGTACCTGGCAAAATAATGGAAGAGTTTATATTAAGCGCCATCACACAGTATGTACAAGATGGCCAGGGTATCAGACCCAGCCAGCATGGGTTTAGGAGGGGTCGGTCATGTTTGACCAACCTGGTCACCTTTTATGACCAGGTAACCCACCTAGTGGATGCAGGGAAGGTTGCAGATGTTGTTTACTTGGATTTCAGCAAGGCCTTTGACACTGTCTCCCACAGCATTCTCCTAGACAAACTGGCAGGCCGTGGCTTGGACAGGAGCACTCTTTGCTGGGTTCAGAACTGTCTTTGCTGGCTGCATGGCCGGGCCCAGAGAGTGGTGGTGAATGGTGCTGCATCCAGCTGGCGGCCAGTCACCAGTGGTGTCCCTCAGGGGTCTGTGCTGGGGCCAGTTCTGTTTAATATTTTTATTGATGACATGGATGAGGGTTTAGAGTCCTTTATTAGCAAATTTGCAGATGACACTAAGCTGGGAACGTGTGTTGATCTGTTAGAGGGACAGAGGGCTTTGCAGAGGGACTTGGAACGGTTGGATGGATAGGCAGAATCTAATGGGATGAAGTTCAATAAGTCCAAGTGCCGAGTCCTGCACTTTGGCCACAATAACCCCCTGCAACGATATAAGCTGGGAACGGTGTGGCTGGACAGTGTTCAGGTGGAAAGGGACCTGGGGGTGCTGGTTGACAGTCGGCTCAACATGAGCCGGCAATGTGCCCAGGTGGCCAAGAAGGTCAATGGCATCCTGGCCAGTATCAGGAACGGTGTGGCCAGCAGGAGCAGGGAGGCCATTCTTCCCCTGTACTCGGCACTGGTGACGCCTCACCTGGAGTATTGTAGCCGGTTTCTGGGCCCCTCAGTTTATGAGGGATTGAGATGCTTGAGCGTGTCCAAAGGAGAGCAATGAGGCTGGTGAGGGGCTTGGAGCACAAGCCGTATGAAGAATGACTGAGAGAGCTGGGGTTGTTCAGCCTGGAGAAAAGGAGACTCAGGGGTGACCTTATCACTCTCTTCAACTTCCTGAAGGGTGGCTGTGGTGAGCTGGGAGTCGGTCTCTTTCTCTGGGCAACAACAGACAGAACAAGAGGACACCATCTCAAGCTGTCCCAAGGGAGATACAGGCTAGAATTAAGGAGGAAGTATTTTACAGAAAGAGTGGTCAAATACTGGAATCATCTACCCAGGGAGGTGGTAGAGTCACCATCCCTCGATGTGTTTAAAAAAAGACTGGATGTGGCACTTGGTGCCTTGATCTAGTTGGGGTGTTAGAACATGGGTTGGACTCGATGATCTTAAAGGTCTCTTCCAAACTAGAATTTCTGTGATTCTGTGAATGGCCCCATTATCATTATACTAAAGTGTTGCTGTATTTGCCTACAGAAGCTGTGCAGCGTGAAGGGAGATGCTGGCTAGGAACCCACATCCCAGTGACTACAGTGATTTCTCTCTTGAAGAAGAGACTTACCAGCAGGACCAGGACCAGGCCCAGGAGCAGGAACAAGAGCAGGAACTGGAGCAGGAGCAGGAGCTTGAGGTCTAGGAACTGCTATGGATGAAACATGAGGCTAAATACTATTTCTTGAGTAAAAGTAAGATTTAAGGACCAAGGCAATGCAGATTGGAAATGGTTATAATTGAAAGGAAAGGCTTTTAAAAAATAAGAATTGTTTATAAAAGAAAAATAGGAAAAACATTTCTGTAAATAAAAAAAAGTATTTAAATGAAATAAATAATTTAGAAAATAAAAAATCAGACACCCACACAACCACCTCAACCACTCCCCTAAACCAAAAAATTCCAAGCAACCAAGCATCCAAACCCAAATAAAACCAAATAAACCCAGAAGGACAAAGAGACCAAGGGAAAAAGTTTCCAATAAGAATTTTAAAACCTATGTTTGCTTCCACCATTGCCTTTCTCTTTAAAAAGTATCATAACATTTCTGTTTACACTAGGTGTAATGCTCCATTATGTTTACAATGAAGTGTTGCTGTAATTGCCTACAGAAGCCGTACAGCATGAAAGGAAGATGCTGGCTAGGAATCCACATGGCAGTGACTAGAAATTGCTTGAAAAATAGGCTTGCCAGCAGGAGCAGGAGCGGGAGCCGGACCAGGACCAGGACCAGGAGGACCAGGAGGACCAGGACCAGGACCAGGAGGACCAGGAGGACCAGGAGGACGAGCTGCTTGGGCTGAAACACGAGGCTGAATATTATCTCTTGAGGAAAAATGGGATTCACAAACCAAGAAAATGGACTGATTGGAAATTGTTATGGTTGAAAAGGATAGCCTATTACAGAATATGAATGGTTTGTAACAGAAATAGAGGAAAAATAATTTTGCTATTAAAAAACTAAAGAAGAAATTGAGCAAACATGCAATTAAAAGAAGTAATAAAAGAAAAAAATCAAAATGCAAGCACCCACCCACCCACCTCAACCACTCTCCATGGATGTAGGCGCTCAACCCATATCCAAATGGCTCTAAATTTTTAAGAAGCAGACTTATAATCAATAGCAGGAATAGGAGCACGAGGTGTCCTGGCTCCTGGTGATGCCCTAAGGAGTTGAGTCAGAGATAGTAAATTTAGTTCTGAGATGGTACATTTTAAAAAGAAAGGAGATGCATAGAATGGAAATGCTTATAGTTGGAAGGAAAGGCAATGTTGGTTCCAGAGACAGTACAGGTTCTGTAGGATGACACACCTGCAAATAAGTTGCTTCCAGACGCAGTATAGTATCTGCTGGGTGATTCGCCTTCAGACGCAGTATAGTATCTGCTGGGTGATTCGCCTTCAGATGCAGTATAGTATCTGCTGGGTGAGTCGCCTTCAGATGCAGTATAGTATCTGCTGGGTGACATACTGAAGGCTGAGCCGCTTCCAGACACAGTATAGGTTCTGCCGGGTGTCAGACTAAGGAGGCCTGAGTCAGTTCCAGATAAACTATAGGATCTGCTGGGTGATGAAGTGAAGACTGAGTCGCTTCTAGACAGAGTATATGTTCTGTCAGGTGTCATGCTACTGTAACCTGAGTCAGTTTAAGACAGAATATAGGTATTGAATCTTGGGCATCCCCAGAATGCTGGAATAAAAAATTGCATAGAAACAAATCAGGAGAGAATCTACGTTTGCTGTTAAATAGCTCTGTGTACGTATTTGAAGTACTTACATCTGTCTGCCTCTTAATTGCTTATTTGAATAACATGGCTTATAAATATTCTATATTGGTCCTTAATAGACAAATGACATTAGCACAACTGTCTTGCCCTAGGAAGTATTGTAATCACAGGTTCTTTTTAGTTCTACATATTCTCAACCACATTTTTTACCCCTCATCCTTATAAATTCTAGGGTGTGTTTTTTAAACAAGGAAACAAGTAGCTTCTACAGTCTTGACAAAAATTTTTATCCCTCTGTTATTTACACTACCCCTTTCTTGTCTGAAGAATCTCTCAGAACATTTCTCTTTGCACGAGTTGAATTGCTCCACTATTGTTATACTAAAGTGTTGCTGTATTTGCCTACAGAAGCTGTGCAGCATGAAGGGAGATGCTGGCTAGGAATCCACATCCCAATGACTACAATTGCTTGAAAAAGTGACTTAGCAGCAGGACCAGGCGCAGGACCAGGACCAGGCCCAGGAGCAGGAATGAGAGTAGGAAGTGGACCAGGAGCAGGAGGAGCAGGACCTGGAGGTCTATGAGCTGCTAGGGGTGAAGCGCAAGGCTATAATCTCTTGATTAAAAGTAATATTTAAAAACCAGGGCAATCCACAGATTGGAAATGGTTATGGTTGAAAGGAAAGGCTATTAAAAATAAGAATGGTTTGTAAGAGAAATAAAGAAAAAAAAATTTGAAATGAAATTTGAAAAATGACATAAAATTTGAAACAATTTGAAAAACAAAAAAAAATTTGAAACAATTAGAAAAATAAAACTTTCCAATAATAATTTTAAACTCTCTGTTAGATATCACCATCCATCCCCTTACGCTTCTCTAAAAAGTATGACAACATATCTGTTTGCCATAGTTGTAATGCTCCATTACGTTTACAATGAAGCGTTGCTGTATTGGTATACAGAAGCTGTGCAGCATGAAGAGAGATGTTGGCTAGGAACCCACATCCCAGTGAGTACAATTGCTTGACAAAGAGACTCACCAGCCGGAGCAGGAGCAGGAGCAGGAACCGGAGCAGGAGCAGGAGCCGGACCAGGACCAGGATGACCAGGAGGTGTACGAGCTGTTTGGGGTAAAACATGAGACTGAATATAATCTCTTGAGGAAAAACAAGATTTACAAATCAAGGAAATGCACCCATTGAAAATGGTTATGTTTTAAAGGAAAGGCTATTACAGAATATGAATGGTTTGTAATAGAAAAATAGGAAAAACAATTTTGCTATTAAAAAAGAGAAAAAAGAAAGCAAGCAAGCAGGCAATGAAAAGAAGCAATAAAAGGAAAAAACTCAAAATGCAAACACCCACCCACCCACCGCAACCAGTCTCCTTGGATGTGGGCTCTCAACGCACATCCAAATCATTACAATGTTTTCACAAGCACACTTACCACCAACAGCAGGAATAGGAGCACGAGGTGTACTGGCTCCTTGGGGAGGCCCTATGGAGTCTGTTCAGAGAAAGTGAATTTGCTTCAGAGATGGTAAATTTTAAAAAGAAAGGAGATGTATGGAATGGAAATGCTTGTAGTTGGAAGGAAAGGCAATGTTGGTTCCAGAGACAGTACAGGTTCTGTAGGATGACACACCTCCAAATATGTTGCTTCCAGACGCAGTATAGTATCTGCTGGGTGATTCGCCTTCAGACGCAGTATAGTATCTGCTGGGTGATTCGCCTTCAGATGCAGTATAGTATCTGCTGGGTGACGTAGTGAAGAATGAGTCGCTTCCAGACACAGTACAGGTTCTGCCGGGTGTCATACTAAGGAGGCCTGAGTCAGTTCCAGATAAACTATAGGATCTGCTGGGTGATGAAGTGAAGACTGAGTCACTTCCAGACACAGTATAGGTTCCGTCGGGGGCCATACTACTGTAATCTGAGTCAGTTTCAGACACAGTAAAGGTTCTGAATCTTGGGCGCCCCCACAAGGCTGGAATAAAAAAAATGAATAGAAACAAATCAGGAGAGAATCTACATTTGCTGTTAAAAAGTTCTGACAAGAGTACGTATTTGAAGTACTTACAACTGTTTGCTCCTTGTTTTAATTGCTCATTTGAAAGAGATGGCATATAAATATTCTATATTGGTCCTTAATAGACAAAGGGCATTAGCACAACTGTCTTGCCCTAGGAAGTATTGTAATCACATGTTGTTTGAAGTTCTACATATTCTCACAGACATATTATACCCCTCATCCTCATAATTTCTGGAGTGTGTTTCTTAATCAAGGAAACCAACTTCTTCTATAGTCTGACAAAAATTTAAATCCCTGTAGTAGTTACACCACCCCTTTGTTGTGTGAAGAATGTCTCAGACCATTTCTCTTTGCACTAGGTGAATTGCTCCATTATCGTTATACTAAAGTGTTGCTGTATTTGCCTACAGAAGCTGTGCAGCGTGAAGGGAGATGCTGGCTAGGAAGCCACATCCCAGTGACTACAGTGACTGCTCTCTTGAAGAAGAGGCTTACCAGCAGGACCAGGACCCGGACCCGGACCAGGACCAGGACCAGGCCCAGGAGCAAGAGCAGGAACGAGAGCAGGAACTGGAGCAGGAGCAGGACCTGGAGGTCTATGAGCTGCTAGGAGTGAAACACGAGCCTAAATAATATTTCTTGAGTAAAAGTAAGTTTTAAGGACCAAGGCAATGAACAGATTGGAAATGGTTATGATTGAAATGAAAGATGATTAAATATATGAATGATTTGTAACAGAAATTATGGGAAAACAATTCAGTTATTTTAAAAACAAGTATTTAAAAGAAGTAATGAAAGAAAAAAAAAAAGTCAAACACCCACCCTCCTACCTCAACCACTCTCCAAAACCAAAAAAGTCCAAGCAACCAAGCATCCAAACCCAAATAAAAACCAAACCCAAAGAAAATCCAAACCAAACCCACAGAGACATACAGGCCAATGGAAAAAAACTTTCCAATAATACTTTTAATCCCTGTGTTAGCTTCCACCATCGCCTTTTTCTTCTCTAAAAAGTACCATAACATTTCTGTTTTCATTAGGTGTAATGCTCCATTATGTTTATAATGAAGTGTTGCTGTATTGGCCTACAGAAGCTGTGCAGCAAGAAGGGAGATGCTGGCTCAGAACTCCCATCCTACTGAATAGATTTGCCTGAAAAAGTGACTTACCAGCAGGAGCAGCAGCACGACCAGCAGCAGGAGCAGCAGCACCAGCAGGAGCAGGAGCAGGACCAGGAGCCGGAGCAGGAGCAGCAGCAGGAGCTAAAGCAGCAGCAGGAGCAGGACCTGGACCAGGATGACCAGGAGGTGTACGAGCTGCTTGGACTGAAACACGAGGCTGAATATTATCTCTTGAGGAAAAATAGGATTTACAAATCAAGGAAATGCACCCATTGAAAATGGTTATGGTTGAAAAAAAAAGCCTATTACAGAATAAGAATGGTTTGTAATAGAAATAAAGGAAAACAAATTTTGCTATTAAAAAAAAGTTAGAAAGAAAGCATGCAATTAAAGTAGTAATAAAAGGAAAAAAAACTGAAAGTGCAAACACCCACCCACCCACCTCAAGCCCTCCCCATGGATGAGGGCTCTCAACCCACATCCAAATCACTACAATGTTTTCACAAGCACACTTACCACCAACAGCAGGAATAGGAACATGAGGTGTACTGGCTCCTTGGGGAGGCCCTATGGAGTCTATTCAGAGAAAGTGAATTTGCTTCAGAGATGGTAAATTTTAAAAAGAAAGGAGATGTATGGAATGGAAATGCTTATAGTTGGAAGGAAAGGCAATGTTGGTTCCAGAGACAGTACAGGTTCCGTAGGATGACACACCTCCAAATATGTCACTTCCAGACGCGGTATAGTATCTGCTGGGTGACGTAGTGAAGAATGAGTTGCTTCCAGATGCAGTATAGTATCTGCTGGGTGACGTACTGAAGGCTGAACCGCTTCCAGACACAGTACAGGTTCTGCCGGGTGTCATACTAAGGAGGCCTGAGTCAGTTCCAGATAAACTATAGGATCTGCTGGGTGACGAAGTGAAGACTGAGTCACTTCCAGACACAGTATAGGTTCCGTCGGGTGTCATACTACTGTAGTTTGAATCGGTTTCAGACACAGTAAAGGTTCTGATTCTTGGGCGTCGCCAGAATGCTGGAATAAAAAAAATGAATAAAAACAAATCAGGAGAGAATCTACATTTGCTGTTAAAAAGCTCTGACAAGAGTACGTATTTGAAGTACTTACAACTGTTTGCTCCTTATCTTAATTGCTTATTTGAAAGACATGACATATAAATATTCTATATTGGTCCTTACTAGACAAAGGGCATTAACAGAACTGTGTTGCCCTAGGAAGTATTGTAATCACACGTTGTCTTAAATTCTACATACTCTCACAGACATATTTATCGCCTTGTCCTTATAAATTCTAAAGTTTGTTTCTTAATCAAGGAATCCAACTTCTTCTACAATCTGACAAAAATTTTAGTCCCTGTATTAGTTACACCACCCCTATGTTGTCTGAATAATGTCTCAGACCATTTCTCTTTGCACTAGGTGAATTGCTCCATTATCGTTATACTAATGTGTTGCTGTATTTGCCTACAGAAGCTGTGCAGCGTGAAGGGAGATGCTGGCTAGGAAGCCACATCCCAGTGACTACAGTGACTGCTCTCTTGAAGAAGAGACTTACCAGCAGGGTGAGGACCAGGAGCAGGAGGAAGAACAAGAGCTGGAACTGGAGCAGGAGAAGAGCCGGAGCAGGAGCAGGAGCCGGAGCAGGAGCAGGAATAGGAGCCAGAACAGGAGCAGGAACAGGAGCCGGAATTGCACGAGCTGCTTGGGGTGAAACACGAGGCTGGAGAATATCTGTTGAGTAAAAGTAGGATTTAAAAACTAAGGAAATGAACTCTTTGGAAATGATTGTGTTTGAAAGGAAAGCCTAATTCAAAATGGGAATGTTTTATATTAGATAAAAATGAAAAACCCTTTGGTTATTAAAAAAAAGGTAACATAGAATGAAAGAAAGAATGAAAGAAAGTAAGAAAGAAATTTAGAAAAGAAAGAATTCTAAAATCAAACACCCATCCACCTACCCACCTCAATCACTCCTCATAACCAAAAAAGTCCAAGCAACCAAACATCGAAACCCAAAATAAAACCAAAACAAACCCACAAAAGGCATAGGAACTAAGAGTAAATACATTCCAGTAATGATTTTAATCCCTGTGTTAGCTATCACCATTCCCTTTCTCTTCTGATAAATGTCTCAGAATGTTTCTGTTTGCACTAGTTGTGTTGCTCCATTATGGTAACATTTAAATATTTTTGCGTTTGTCTGCAGAAGCTGTGCAGCATGAAGGCAGATGCTGGCTAGGAATCCACATCCCAGTGAGTACAATTGCTTGACAAGCAGACTTACCATCATGAGCTTGTGCTAGTGCAGGAGGTGTACGAGCAGCTTGGGCTGAAACAGGAATCCAGAAAAAATCTTTTCAAAAACAGTAAAATGACTTCAGAGGAGGTACATTTTAAAAAGCAAGGAAATGCAAGGAACTGAAATAGTTATGGATGCAAGAAATGGCTATTTCAAAATGTCTGCAATAGTGTTATTGCTCCATTATGTTTAAAATTATGTATTTGTCTGCAGAAACTGTGCAGCATGAAGGCAGATGCTGGCTAGGAACACACATCCAAATGTCTATAATTTCTTGACAAGCCAACTTATTATCAGGAGCAGGAGTACAAGGTGTGGCGGGTCCTTGGGGTTGAATGCGACTGTGAAAGGAGTCTGCTCAGAGAAAGTAAATTTACTTCAGTGTCTTAGGGTATCATGGAAAATGTAACCCCGAGGTGTGTAGTCTATTACTATCTATGTCAGCTGTTGAAAGAAATGGGGCAGTATTCTTTATTGTCTCCATGACTCATCACTGACAACTCCCTCTAGGGGCCTATGTCTGCTCATGGACCATCAAGGTCTCACTGCATCACCCATAAAATTACATCATCCCATTTGAGATGCCCTGCCCAACAGGGAGAACCAAGCATTCCTTCCTGGATACAATCTGAGGTTTGGAACACCAGAATGGCCTTACTGACTGGATTCCCAGAGGACAAGAAGTACATAACCACCACTGGATCTTCAGAGGAAGACCAGAACCTTCTACAGGATCAGCGCATCAACAGAACCACATCTCTCACTCCGGCAGGACTGCAGCCACCATTTGATCAGACTGCTACCACCACCCCGTCCAACTGGGTGTCAGGTTGTATCCTGACTCTCTAGGTTTCCTGCCAGTGTTTTCTGCCTGTATTTTAATTGTCCTAATAAACTGTAGTTCTGGCTTGGAATCTGACACTAGTTTGTTTTCAAACTAGTACGTAGTACAAGATACCAGCTGGTTGGGGTTTGAAGTGATGCCAGAAAGTTTCTGTTCAGAGAAAGTAATTTTACTTCAGAGAAGATAAATTTTAAAAACCAAGGAAATGCACAGAATGGAAATGGTTATGGTTGAATGGAAAGATGATTAAAGAAATGTTACTGGTTTACAACATAATGAAAAGAAAAAGTCTTCAGTTAAAAAAATAAAGAAACAAAAAGAAGAAAAAAAAAATCAAAAATCAAACACCCACCTGCTCACCACGACCACTTCCCAAAATCAAAAATAAACCAACTAACCAAGCAGCTAAACCTAGAGTAATATCAAAAGTATCAAAGCATATTAAAGACCCATTATTAACAAAAATTCCTCCAGCATTAATTTTAATCCCTATGTTAGATTTCACCATCCCCTTTCTCTTCTGAAGAGTGTCTTCAAATGTTTCTGTTTGTGTTAACTTTGTTGCTCCATTATGTTTACAATTAAGTGTTGTCACATTTTCCTACAGAAGCTGTGCAGCATGAAGGGAGATGCTGGCTAGGAACCCACATCCCAGTGACTACAATTGCTTGAAAAAGAGACTCACCAGCTGAAACCAGAGCAGGAACAGGAGGCGGAGGAGGTGCAGGATGTGTACGAGGTGCTTGGTGTGAAACACAAGGCGAAATATTATCTCTTGAGTAAAAATAGTATTTATAAACCAAGGAATTGCACAGATTGCAAGTGGCTATGTTTGAAAGGAAAGGCTATTACAGAATTTGAATGGTTTGGAACAGAAATGAAAAACCCTTTTATGATTAAAAAAAAAAAAGAAAGTATTTAAAAGAAGTAATAAAAGAAAAAAACCAAAATGCAAACACCCATCCACCCACCTCTACCACTCCCCAAAACCAAAAAAGTCCATATAACCAAGCATCCAAACCCAACCTAAAACAAAACAAAACAAAAAAAACAAAACAAACCACAAAAACAAGAAGGAAATAGGGACCAACTGAAAAAACTTTCCAGTAATAATTTTAATCCCTATTTTAGCTTCTACCATCCCCTTTCTCTTCTTTAAAAAATATGACAACATTTCTGTTACCACTAGTTTTAATGCTCCATTATGTTTTCACTTATGTGTTGCTGTATTTGCCTACAGAAGATGTGCAGCATGAAGGGTGATGCTGGCTAGGAACCCACATCCAGGGGACTAGAATTGTTTGACAAGCAGACTTACCTGCGGGAACTGGAACAGGAATAGTAGGTGTACGGGGTGGTCTAATCAGAAATAGATCTGTTCAGAGAAGGTAAGTTTTTAAAAGCAAGGAAATGCATAGAACTGAAATGGTTATTTTTGCAGAAGATGATTAAAAACCATTATTGCTTTACAATAAAATGAAAGGAAGAAGCCTTTGGGGGCAAAAAAAGGCAGAAAATAACAAAAAAAAGTCAAAAAACAAACACCCACCCACTCACTACTGCTACTTTGCAAAACAAAAAAAATCCAAGCAACCAAGCAAAACAAAAAAACAACAAAAAAACCAAAACAAACCCGACCCTAAAATAGCCAAGTAAATGGGGACCAATAGAAAAAAACCCACAGTATTCAGAGAATTTACAGAATGACTACGTTGGAAAAGACCTTAAACATCATTGAGTCCAACCCATGCATTAACACCTCCACTAAAGCACTAAACCATGGCACCGAGTGCCACATCCAGTCTTTTTATAAGCACATGCAGGGATGGTGACTCCACCGCATCCTTGGGTAGACCATTCTGCTACTTTATCACCCTTTCTATAAAAAACTTTTTCCTATTATCAAACCTATATTTCCCCTGATGCAGCTTGAGACTGTGTCCTTGGGTTCTGTCAGTTGCTGCCTGGAGAAAGAGACCAACCCCCACCTGAGCACAGCCGCCTTTCAGGAAGTTGCAGAGAGTGCTAAAGTTGCCTCTGAGTCTCCTTTTCTCCAGGCTGAACAGCCCCAGCTCCCTCAGTCATTCCTCCCAGGATTTGTGTTCCCAGCCCCTCACCAGCCTTGTTGCCTCCTCTGGAGGCATCAAACATCTTACCTCTTAAGCATCTCAACTTCCTTCTTAAACTGAGGGACCCAGAACTGGACACAACACTCAAAGTGTGGCCTCACCAGTGCCGAGTATAGGGGAAGGATGACCTCCCTGCTCCTATTGGCCACACAATTCCTGACACAGGCCAGGATGCCATTGGCTTTCTTGGCCACCAGGGCACACTGCTGGCTCATGTTCAGCCAGTGTCAAACAGTAACCCCAAGTCCTTTTCTACCTGGGCACTGTCCAGCCCCACCATCCCCAGCCCATAACATTGCAGGTGGCTACTGTGGCCAAAATGCAGGACTCAGCACTTGGATTTATTAAACTTCACCTTGTTAGGCTCTGCCCATCCATCCAACCATTCCAAATCTCTGTGCAGAGCCCTCGTACCCTCCAACAGATCAACACACGCTCCCAGCTTAGTGTTGTCTCCAAACTTACAAATGAAAGACTCAATCCCCTCATCCATGGCATCAGTGAAGATATTGAACAGAACTGGCCCCAGCACAGTGCCCTGAGGGACATCCCAGCTGCCAGCTGGATGCAGCACTGCTTACCACCACTCTCTGGGCCTGGCCCTGCAGCCAGTTCTGAACCCAGCACAAGTGCTCCTGGCCAAGCCGTGGGCTGGATGCAGCACCATTCACCACCACTCTCTGTGCCTGGTCCTGCAGCCAGTTCTGAACCCAGCATGATAGTGGAACCCTGGAAAAAGTTAAAGATAGAATCTAAAATGTTAGGCTTTGTGCTTTCCCAGATCAACTGCACCTGCGTAAGCAGTATGATAAATTACATAATTGTTAGATGTGATGATTGTTTATTAATAAATGTAATTATTATATAACCATAAGAAGAATAGTGAGAAACTATGTTGGAAATTCAGAGAGGGGCTAAATTTATGTATACAATAGAACAATATAAGTTTAATAATTAACATGAAAGTTATATAACGATAGAGTATAAAACATGATCATTTCGGATGTATGGTCGGAGTCAGATTTGGGTTGAATATACCCCGATTCCCACAGCTCTTAATTAAAAGCACTGCATATAATCGCTCTGTGATTATGTGTTTTTGAACAAGCACAGAGTGCTCCTGCCCAAGCCGTGGGCTGCCAGCTTGTCTAGGAGTATGCTGTTGGAGACAGTGTCAAAGGCCTTGCTGGAGTCCAGGCACACAACACCAACAGCCTTTTCTACTTTGACCAGGTGGGTCACTTGGTCATAAAAGGAGACCACGTTGGTCAACCATGACCAACTCCTCCTAAACCCTTGCTGGGTCTGACTGGGTCTGATACTCTGGCCATCCTGTAAGCGCTGTGTGATGACACTCCATATAAACTTACTGGGGGACTGAGCTCAGACTGACTGGCCTATAATTAACAGGATCCTCCTTTCCACCCTTTTTTTATGAATGATTGACACATTGGCCAGCTTCCAGTCATCTGGAACCTCACCAGTGAGCCGGGACTGTTGGTAAATGATAGAGAGCAGCTTCGCAAGCTCATCTGCCTGCTCTCTCATCACCCTGGGATGGATACCACCTGGACTCATGGATTTATGAACATCCAAGCAGCTCAGTTCTCTGACTGCCTCCTCGGAAAATGGGGGGACCATTCTGCTCCCTAGTATCATCGAGCAACCCAAGAGGACTGTTGTCCTGAAGGCAAGCCTTCCCGCTAAAAACTGAGGCAAAGAAGGTGTTAAGCACCTCTGCCTTCTCCTCATCTGCAGTTACTAAGTTCCTTTCTGCATCTAATAAACAACAAAGGTTGATCTTACTCTTCCTTTTACCATTAATATATTTACAAAAGCATTTTTTATTATTCCTTACAAAAGTCACCATTTTAAGTTCAAACTGAGCTTTGACGTCTCTAATTTTTTCCTACATGCTCTAGCAGCCCCCTTAAATACTTCCTGAGAGATCTGACTCTCCTTCCAAAGATAATACATCCTTTTTTTTATTCCTAACTTCCTCCAAAATCTTCTTGCCCATCCAGGCTGGACATTTACCCCGTTGACTGATCTTTTGGCACCCAGGGACAGTCTGTTCCTGTGCCCTCAAGATCTCTGTTTTGAAGCTCACCTACACTTCCTGAACTCCTTTGTTTTTAAGGGCTGCTTCCCAAGGAATTCTCTGAATAAGTGTCCTGAGCAGGCCAAAGTCTGCCCTCCAGAAGTCACCTGTGAAAGTCTTATTAATGTTCCTCTTGATTTAACCAAATATAGAGAATTTTAGAATTTTATTCTCACTGTGCCCTGAGTGACTTCCAACTACCACATCTCCCACCAGTCCATCTCTATTTGCAAATAACAGATTTAACATTGTCACTCCCCTGGTGGGTTCACCTACCAGCTGTGACAAAAAATTGTCCTCTGCAAACTCTAAAAAATTTCC
Organism: Melozone crissalis; assembly: GCF_028551555.1. NCBI lineage: Eukaryota > Metazoa > Chordata > Aves > Passeriformes > Passerellidae > Melozone > Melozone crissalis. The sequence goes on along the minus strand of NW_026535783.1, from coordinate 10,110,881 downwards.
TGGACTGCCTTTTTACAGCTGTATTGAGTTCCCAAAAAATGTCCGGCAGGTTGAAATCGCCAGCAAGAAAAATGTCTGATGATCCAGAAACATTCTCTAGCTGATTATAGAATGAATTGCCCACCACTTCTTCCTGGTTGGGTGGACAATAACAGACTCCCAGTAGGATGTCAGCCTTGTTGGCCTTCCCCTTAATTCTTACCCGTAGACATTCAACTTCATAACTTTCAATACCCATGGTATCAAAAGCCTCCCTAATATAAAGGGCCACCCCTCCACCTCTTCTCTCTTTCCTGTCTCTCCTGAAGAACTTGTAGCCATCCAGTGCAGCACTCCGGCCATGTGAGTCATGCTACCACATTTCTGTGGTGGCAATTACATCATAGCTTTGCTGCTTTACCATGGCCTTGAGCTCTTGTTTGTAACCTGTGCTGCGTGTATTGGTATACCTGCAACTCAGCTGGGCTGGGCTGATTTCACTCCTGTCTCAGGCTTACCACCCTTGGGCCTGCTTCCAGACAGCCCAGTTGCATCCCCTTTCCCCTTCAGACCTAGTTCGATGTCCTTTCAACAAGTTCTGCCAGTTCATGAGCTAAAAACCTTCCATCCTTAACAGAAAGATGGAGCCCATCTGGTTCCAGTAGAGCAGGTGCTGTAAAAGTTGCCCCATGATCAAAGAACCCAAATTCTGCCGATGACACCAATCTTTGAGACACTTGTTGATAATGCGAGCTCTCCTATTCCTTTCACTGTACCCCTGTCCTATCAACCACTTGTCCCAGTGCCTTAAAGTTCCTTTTAATTGTCCTGACACTCCTCTTTTCAATCTCATCACTGGCAGCCTGGAATATCTGCAGTGGATAATAATCAAAGGGCTGAATCAGCCCAGGAAGTCTCTCAGTGATATCCCAGGCCCCAGGGAGGCAGCAGACCTCTCTGTGGGGTGGGTCCTGTTGACATTTGGGGCCCTCTGTTCCCCTTAGAAGGGAGCCACCCACTACAATGACCCTTTTCTTCTTCCTGATGCCAGAGGTGGTAATCCTTCTCACAGATGAGTGGGAGGCTCACTGGGCAGATAATTTTCTTCTAAATCATCTGGCTGACTCTCTAGATCCAGGGGTTCATACCTATTCTGAAGTGGCATCTGGCTTGGGGATGAGGGTCGGGAGGAATTTTTATTATTACCTCCTCAAGTAGGTACCCATTTCCACTCCACTTAACAGGTGTCCTTCTATTGTCCGACAGTGAGAGGCATGGGAGTCTTCTGACTCTTGGTGGGCTTCCCTCAAGGATGGAAGGGCAAATCCAACAATCTATTCCCCTTTCATTATCCCTGATACTCCTTAGTCTTTAAACTTCCTCTCTAAGCTCAGCCACCAGTGAAAGGAGATTGTTCACTGTCGGAGAATGACTTAAAGAAAAGGCCATGAGACATACAATTGAGAGAAAAGTATAGGGGAAAAGTAAAAGCAGTTTCTAACAGTTCTCAGCCTTCTGATTTGTATAAACAATTAGACTCTCTCAGGCATCATTCTATAAACAATGGAGTTCTCAGATTGTCTTCCCATAATAAGCAGAACACCGTCTCTGGGAAGGCCTGCCATCCTGAGAACAGATGTAGAAGTTTTGGGAACACTGGTTTCTGTTTTAGTTTCTGGTTTCTGTTTTGGTTTCTGTTTTTGATAAACAATTGTAGGTATTCTAAAACAAAGGGAGTGGTTAGAAGTTTCTCTGTTAGCCTATCATGAAATTGGATTACAGAATATTCATGGCGTTCGTTAGCACTGTTATTTAAGGTGATTGATTGATCAATAAAGTTGGAGTTCGATGCATTACCAGGATGGTCGTTCTCCCCTTCACTTCAATAGTTCACCTGTTCACACTGCAGGCAGGTTTCCTCCACAACTGCCCCTGAAACTGCTGCTAAGCTCAAACACTCTGCACAAGAATGGGTCTGGACAGATGTAACCTTTTTGGAGGGTTCCATTTGACTATGTACACTTGTACTAACTACAGTTTTCAATTGCATAAAAACCATTACTAATACAAACCCCAAAACCCACCAACCAACAGAAACACTGCAAACAACACACAGCAAACCTTACTGGCAAGAAAAGTTGCAAGCCTGCCTGCGCGAAGTGCTATGCAAACTGCTGTGCCACACCCTCAGAGAATAAAAATTTATAGTCGTAATTTCAATCCCTGTGTTAGGTTTCACCATCCCCTTTCTCTTCTGAGAAAAGTCTTACAGCTTTGCTGTTAGCACCAGTTTTACTACTTCATGATGTTTGCAATGAAATATTGTTGTATTTGCCTGCAGAAGCTGTGCAGCATGGAAGGAGATGCTGGCTAGGAACCCACATCCAAGGGACTACAATTGCTTGACAGGCAGACTTACCAGCAGGAGCAGAAACAGGAGTACGAGGTCTTCCAGCTGCTTGGGGTGAAATGCGACGCTGAAAGGCGTCTGTTCAGAGAAAGTAAATTGACTTCACAGAAGAAATTTTAAAAGGCAAGGAAATGCTGAATTGGTTATGGTTGAAAGGAAAGACGATTAAAAAACCATTACTGGTTTATAATATAATGAAAGGAAGAAGTCTTCAGTTAAAAGAAATGTAAAGAAATAAAAAGAAGAAATAAAAGAAAAAATTAAAAAACAAAAATCCCATCCACCTACCACCACCACTCCCCAAAACTAAAAAATCCAAGCAGCTAAGCATCCAAACCCAAACTAAATTCAAAAATAACCGAGAAAATAGGTACCAATAGAAGAAAACATTGCAGTAATAATTTTAATCCCTTTGTTAGCTTTCACCATCCCCTTTCTCTTCTGAAAGAAGTCTCAGAAAACATTCCTCTTAGCACTAGATTTAATGCTCCCTTATGTTTATATTTAAGTATTGTTTGCCTACAGAAGCTGTGCAGCATGAAGGGAGATGCGGGCTAGGAACCCACATCCAAGGGACCACAATTGCTTGACAGGCAGACTTACCAGCAGGAGCAGAAACAGGAGTACGAGGTCTTCCAGCTGCTTGGGGTGAAATGCGACGCTGAAAGGCGTCTGTTCAGAGAAAGTAAATTGACTTCAGAGAAGTAAATTTTAAATTTTCTTCAGATAAGAAATTTTAAAAAGCAAGGAAATGCTGAAATGATTATGATTGAAAGGAAAGATGATTTAAAAAAGGTTACTGGTTTATAACATAATGAAAGGAAGAAGTCTTCAGTTAAAATAAATACAGAGAAATAAAAAGAAGAAATAAAAGAAAAAAATAAAAAATCAAACACCCACCTACCCACCACCACCACTCTCCAAAACTAAAAAATCCAAGCAGCTAAGCATCCAAACCCAAACTAAAATCAAAAATAGAGACCAATTAAAAAAACATGACAGGAGTAATTTCAATCCCTTTGTTAGCTTTCACCATCCCCTTTCTATTTTGAAAAAAGTCTCAGAAAATGTTTCTCTTAGCACTAGATTTGATGTTCCCTTATGTTTCTATTTAAGTATTGTTTGCCTACAGCAGCTGTGCAGCCTGAAGGGAGGTGCTGGCTAGGAACCCACATCCCTGTGACTACAATTGCTTGGAAAACAGACTTACCAGCGAGAGCAGGAACAGCAGCAGCAGAAGGAACAAGAGCAGGAACAGAAGCAGGAATAGGAGGAGGAAGAGGAATAGGAGCAGGAGGTGTAACACTAGGTTCAAAGTGAACTTGCGGAGATCCTGTTTGGAGAAAGTAAATTTTAATAAGCAAGGAAATGTACAATACTGGAATGGTTGTGACTGCAAGGAAAGGCTATTACAAAATGTTAATGGTTTCTAATCGAAAGAATGGAAAAAGCTTTTGTTAAAAAAAAAAGGAAGGAAGGAAGGGGCGGAAGGAAGCGGCAGAAGGAAGGGGCGGAAGGAAGTAAGGAAGGAAGTAAGGAAGTGGCGGAAGGAAGGAGGTGGCGGAAGGAAGGAGGTGGCGGAAGGAAGTGGTGGAAGGAAGGAAGGGGCGGAAGGAAGGAAGGAAGGGGCGGAAGGAAGGGAGGGAGGGAGGGAGGGAGGGAGGAAGGAAGGAAGGGGCGGAAGGAAGGGGCGGAGGGAAGGAAGGAAGTGGCGGAAGGAAGGAAGTGGCGGAAGGAAGGAAGTAGCGGAAGGAAGAAAGTGGCGGAAGGGGCGGAAGGAAGGGACGGAAGGAAGTGGCGGAAGGAAGGAAGGAAGTGGCGGAAGGAAGGAAGGAAGTGGCAGAAGGAAGGAAGGACCGACAAAAAATAGTAATACCAAAAAAACCAAATAAACCCACCCCACAGCCAACACTTCCCAAAACCAAAAAAGTCCAACTACTCAAGGAACCAAAACCAAAGGAAAATAAAAAAACCCAAGCAAAGGGGGTCCAATATAAAAAATAAATTACTGTAGTAATTTTAATTGTTCTGCTATCTTCCACCATTCCCTTTCTCTTCTGAAAAGTCATAGATCGTTTCCATTAGCACTACTTTTATTGCTCCATTATGTTTACATTAAAAATTGATGTTCTATTTTCCTACAGAAGCTGTGCAGCATGAAGGGAGATGCTGGCTAGGAACCCAAATTCAAATGACTACAACTGCTTGACAAGCAGACTTACCAACACTAATAGGAGAAGGAAGAGGAATAGCACCACCAGGAGAAAGAGGAGAAAATCCGGCTGCTTTGGATTCAAAGTGAACTTGTAAAAATTTTGCTCGGAGGAAGAAATTTTAAAAAGCAAGGAAATGACTGAACTGAAGGGGTTATGGTTGCAAAGAAGGGCCAATACAGAAATGTTAATGGTTGCTAACAGAAAGAAAGGAGAAAAGACTTCATTAAAAAAAAAAAAAAAAGTGACAGGTAAGAAATGAAAGACAAAAGTAACAAAAATCAAAAACCCATCAAAAATCAAAACCCATCAAAAACAAAAAGAAAATATCCACCCAACAACCACCACTACTACCCAATAACAATAGATTCAACCAACCAAACCCAAACTAAAACCAAAAATATCTAAGCTAATCAGGACAACAGAAAAAAAAATAACAGTAGTAATTTTAATGCCTGTTTTATCTTTCACCATCCCCTTTCTATTCTGTAAAGTCACAGATCATTTCTCTTATCATTAGTTTTATTGCACCACTATGTTTAAAATCAAGTATTGTTGTATTTACCTACTGAAACTGAGCAGCATGGAAACTCACTTCTAAGAAACTATAATTTCTTGAAAAGCAGACTTACCTGCAGGAGCAGGAGGAGTAATAGGAATAGGAGATGAAGTAGCTGGTCCAGGTGCAAAGTGAATTTGCGAGGATTCTGTTCAGAGAAAGTAAATGTTAAAAACCAAGGACATAGACAGAACTGAAGGGGTTATGGTTGCAAAAAAGACTATTACAGAAATGTTATTGTTTATAACAGAGAGAAAAGAAAATCCTTTGGTTAAAAAAAAGGAAAGGAAGAGGAAGAGGAAGAGGAAGAGGGAATGAGAAAGGGAAAGGGGAAGAGAAAGAGAAAGAGAAAGATAAAGAGAAGAGGAAGAGAAAAGAGAAAAGAGAAAAGAGAAAAGAGAAAAGAGAAAAGAGAAAAGAGAAAAGAGAAAAGAGAAAGAAAGAGAGAAAAAAGAACAGAAATAAAGGTAATGTATAAAAATAAAAAAAAACTAATACCCACCCACCTGCCACCACCACTCCCCAAAACCAAAAAAACAATCCAACTAATCAACCAAGGAATTTGAACTAAAACAAAAAAACCCACAATCAAATAGTGACCAATAGGAAAAAATATACAGTAGTAATTTCAATGACTGTGTTAGCTTTCACCATCCCCTTTCTCTTCTGGAAAATATCTCAGGATGTTTCTCTTTGCAGTAATTTTATTGCTCTCCATTATGTTTACAATTAAGTTCTGCTGTATTGGCCTACAGAAGCTGTGCAGCATGAAGAGAGATGCTGGCTAGGAACCCACATCCCAGTGACTACAATTGCTTGAAGAGCAGACTTACCCTCAGCAGACAGACTCCCAACAACTGTTAAGGATCCATAGGTAGAGCCCGAAGAGTCTCTTCCTGCTCTTAATACATCAATTTTGGAAGCTGCCAGTGAGTAGAGATCCTCAAAACTTCTAACCACATTCTTAAATAAAAGTAGAAGGAATCATTAGTGCCAGGCAAACTACACTTAAATGGCAAATAGCACATATCCAATTTTTTTACAAAAGACAGGGATTTGTTTTAGCAGAGAAATAAAATAGAGTTTGCAAGCCAGGGAGAATGTCAGTCCCAGGACTTAAACATCAAAAGCATCTAACACTGAATTTTCTATTTTTTTCTAAAATGTTGAATATTAGTATCATTGAGGAAAAGGGAATTGCTCCTCACCCTAGTTAGGAGATGCTTTGATGAGATGTTTTCAAGCATGCAATACAGCATTGAGCTCTTGAAACAACTTTTTCATTTTATTTCAATACAACACATAGTGCAGGTTCAATTTCTGTTCACAATTACTACACAGTTGCAGGCTAATGTTCACACTTCCAAGATGAATCAATTTACTAATCCTTCCACTCCACAGCAAAAGAATAAACTTGGCAGTAACAAAAGAAACATCACAAACCTACAGACTTCTGAAAAGAAATAATATGATTGCACTACAACTGGAAAAATATAGCTGTTTCCATGTATGCAGTGGAAGAATTTCCCAATTTTGTTACATTGATTGGATTGATCATAAAGTTAGCAGGACAAGAGAGCACAGACAATTTGGCAGTACTGGTAACTTTATATCTACCCCTGGTAGTCTCAACTAACTGTTGAAATTATTGGTCTTCTTTACAATGGTTAATCACATTTTATTTGCTATGATTTTCCCCTTCTGACAGTATTACATTGGTCTTTTGAATGTAACCTGTGATACAGACAAAAATCAGCTTAGTATCACAAACAGGGATTTGAAAAGATTTTTGCAGTTTTCCTTTCCTTTCATCACTTTGACGATTTTCAGAATAGATATTAACGCAGCTAAAATCAATCATGTTATTTCATCAGGGTGTCTAGGAAACAGCAGTAGCAAATTAACCCGTATCACATCTCTTTTCATCAGAAAGAATCTCCAAATTGTCTTGGTGCTGTGGTCCTAGTCCCAAAAGAGGATTATTGCAGATTACAAGGCATTTAATGGAAATGTTCTCATCACAGACTAACTAAGGCAGTTCTAGAGGATGTGCCTGCAAACAAACTCCAGTGCTTTTAATGACAATAGTCCCTAAAGTCATTCCTAGCTGCTTACCTCACTCAAGATTGCAGGACTGCCCTTAATACAGTTTGGCATAGAGTAAAACTAAAATCCATTAGGTGACCTCTGTCCATAAAAGGCAAATTTTGTAATGAAACCTCAATAATGAGATTGGAAAGAAATCAAACAGGAACTAGAGATGAGGGCTGAGGAGAGAGAGGGGGAAAAGGGGGAAAGAGAGATGATGAAAGGACAAAAAGGAAAAGGGATGAAGAAAAGGAAGGTCACAGTGACACACACTGTGAGCCATTGGTGCTGTTTGTATATGTCCAGAGTTACCAAGTGCACCTGAGGCTGGCAGGTGAACAAGAACTTTACAGTTCTGCCCCACCAGCGAGCTCCCCAGCACACACCGTACTATATTATTTGTACCACAAGCACCTTGTGCAAATACGAAATGCAACTTTTTGTGATTTTATTCTCTTCTGGAGAGAAAGAGGGAACAGGTTGCAGATGCTTCTGCAATCATTGTGAGGTCTAAAAAGAATGGGAGTTGTGATGGGACTTAAAAAAAAAAAAAAAACCACCATCAACTACCAAATTAGAAAAGCAGGATTGAAAAGCTGGCGATTGCCACAATGCCTCCTGTGGAAAGTTCCACCACATAGGAACTTTTGTGAAGCTCTAAAATGGATCATCACTGTACTGGGGAAAAAAATTTGTAATTCTACCTTTTGACAGAAAAGTTCATCTGTGCTAATTAAGCTTCATGGGAATCTCAAGGCATTACATATTCCATATTTTAGTGGGGAAACATGATAATGCACACATAATTTATATCTTTATCATATTGAAGTGTATGTATGCATGCAAGAGGGCAACAGTGAAAAATTTCCAGCTTAGAATCTGCCTTTCTTGAATGTTTGATTTTGTGACCCTGATCTTGCAATTATATACTGCACCAGAACTGAAAATCTACAATAAATTTGAAGGAATTACTGCAGAAGCTTACACACCGTATGCAATATTTACTCTGCCTAAGTTCCTTGCACTTTACTTGATTACCTGCCCTCTCTCTAATTCAGACAGAGCAGCACAATGGGAGAAATATGTACTCACTTTGCCTTTTGTTCTCTCATTGGGAAAAAAAAAATCTGTCTTGGCACTAATGTATTCTGCACAGCTATAAAGACTAATATAGTTTCTGTAGAAGACATCAAACTTAAAAACAATGAGGAGGCATTGCACTGAATCTATGTTCAGAGCTGAGAATATGGCACATCTTCTGTTAATTTCTCCTTTTTCCCACTCATTGTTTTATCCTAAGTAAATTAGTATTTTGAAATGTGCAAGTTTTTAAACCTACATGAGCAACATAGCTTCTATATTTAAACATTCTAAAGAGCAGTTTCTTTTAAATAAGGAATGCTCAAAACCCCACAATTGATTCTAAAACTGTGGGTTGAAAACAAATCTGATACTGACCAAGAAGGAATATGAAAATTTTGTCTTTTTTGTTTGGTTGGTTTTGCTTGTTTCTGGGGATCTTGGCTTTGGTTTTGTTTGGGTTTTTTTGGTTTGTTTTTTTTTTTTAATTAGTCTTTTGTATATTAATGGGAGAAAAGGGAGAGGGATAGAGGGATATTAATTTTCAGGTATGTATGCTTCTGTCCATGTTTGTATTGCTGTCAGTTATTTAACGCTGTAACTGCAAAATTAGAAGTTACCATCATCTCTGAAATACCACGTGCAAAATATACATGGAAATATTCTTTCAATTGTTGACTGTAAGAGTTTTGAAGCTTTTTGCTCTCCACATGCTCAGAGCAGTTGTATGTCAGATGCAAAAAATGAAAGAAAATTTAAAAAAAATGTTAAATGGGATTGGTTTTAGACTCTAACCTGTAATGAGGCAGCCTCTGGCCTGCCCGCCGTTGCTTCCTCTGGAAGGGTCTGCAGCTGCAGGCTGGGGAGTGGCGCGGCTGCTTCAGCACTTGATGCCGCAGCCTGCTCTTTGGCCTAAAGGGAAAAAAACCCCAGCATCAGTGGTAATTCTCCTCCAGACACACCACCTGGGATGAACGGTGTCTCCGTGAGCCCATTGAGCGGACTTGCTTTGATCACTGGACCTAACATCCATGAATAAAGTATGACTGATTGAATTTTCGTTGCAAATAAATCTCTAATTCAAAGTGCTGGGAGAGAATGATAGTGGAACCCTGGAAAAAGTTAAAGATAGAATCTAAAATGTTAGGCTTTGTGCTTTCTCAGATCAACTGCACCTGCATAAGCAGTATGATAAATTATATAATTGTTAGATGTGATGATTGTTTAGTAATTAAATGTAATTATTATATAACCATAAGAAGAATAGTGAGAAACTATGTTGGAAATTCAGAGAGGGGCTAAATTTATGCATACAATAGAAAAATATAAGTTTAATAATTAACATGAAAGTTATGTAACGATAGAGTATAAAACATGATCATTTCGGATGTATGGTCGGAGTCAGATTTGGATTGAATATAACCCAATTCCCAGAGCTCTTAATAAAAAGCCCTGCATATAATCGCTCCGTGATTATGTGTTTTTTAACGCTAACAAGAATGCTACCAAAAAAAAAGCACCTTGCCCTGCTCTGAAAACAGAAAGGCCAAGGATATGGAAATATGTATTACTGTAAAAACACAGCACTTGCTGCATGACATTCACTTCCAAAATTTGAAAGAAGCCAGTATGGAGATGGTGGTGGCACAAAGGAAATTTTCTATCAGCAGAGTTTGCTGTAGGAGAAACATGCAGTTCAGATTCTGTCACTTTCCATGAACATTAAAGGAAAGACACTTTCCTTTTATGAATAAACTAAATAAATAGCAACAGTTTTTTTGATCTCCAAAACTAAAATAGAGATTCCCACATTGCTGGGAATTAAAGATATAGTAAGGGAAATTGACACTCCCAGGTAATGAAATCACTGTTGCTCTGTGCTGCTCTAGATTAAAAACAGTTATGAAACCATCTACCATGAGAGCTATAGTTGAAAATAGTCCTTTCTCCTAAATAATTAATACATATAGCTTTGTTGGACCATCAAATAGTCCTATATTAGGGCACAATCGTACAAGTCAGAGGGAAAACTTGAGATTACTATTAAGTTTATAATATGATTTTAAGAAATACTATGGAAGTTTCTGACCACAGATTACTACTCCTTGCCTTTTCTTTTCCTATTTATGATTTTTCATAGGTTAAAGTAGCAGACACAAAGCCAAATGTTATATGGCCACCAAGCATGTGACTTTTTATTATTCAGTAGAGGGGTAACGCCACAACAATTGCCAATTTTTTGTGTGTTCATTAGTCTTCACTTGTCAACCAGAAAAAGTGTTCAGTGAGGGAAGGCAAGTGAATTTTGTCATAACTTCTACATTCAGAAAAAAGTTGTGTATGTACTACAAACTTGCATTTGATTTCACTGTGGTTTTTTAAGATGGAACAAGTTGAGAGGGGAAACTTCAACACTGAGGAAAAGGAAGTTGCTTTGCAACAACTTCTCCCCTCCCCTGAGAATAAGCAGTTCTAAGGCTTTAGCATGTTTAAAAACACAAATCAGAGGGAACAGTTCAAATTCTTACCTTATTCAGGGCAGCTTCCACAGCTTTCATTTGACCAATGATCAACTCTTTGTCTCTATTATAAAAGAAAATAAAACAAAACAAAACAAGAACAATGGAGTAACTTTATGGAACTGAAGCTCTGCCAATGTAGTAATTTATCTTCTGCTATTTTATGGCTGTCATGTCTTGTAAAATAATTGTTGATAACCCAAACTATTAGGATTTTCTCTCTTTCTCATATTTCCAATGCAAACCCTAAAAATAGTTCATGTACCACTATTTGGTGCATTTCCATATGAAAGATGCTTCTGTTGAGGACAAGCAATTAAAATTGAGACAATCATAGGCCTATCAGTGAACAACCATCATGGCTTGGATATAGAGGTCATAAAAAGTCTCTAGCAGGATGGAATTGCATTCTTGTATTGGAAACCACAGACAGATTCTGTTTATTTAATCTTTTTGTTTATATTCCAAAGGGAGAAATAAAACCTATTAGTTATGAAGAGTTGCTGTAATAATGGAGGGAAGAGTAGCTTTCTTTGTTGATATTCAGCTGCTATATACATGAAAAAAAAAAAAAAAAGCCAGTTTTAAAGCTATTTCACATTAGAATAACCTTTTCTGGATATATATATGGTCACAAGGAATGATCTTTACTGAAATGCCCAAAATAGATTGGGGAAGGATGAAAAGGGCAAGCTTTCTGGAACAAATCTTTCTGCAGGTGACACCTGCTTTGATCAAATCATACCAAATAACATTTGTCATTTTAATTAGCTTGTTAAACATTTAACTGATGACCATACAAATTGCATTATTTCCCTGGTGCATAAAACCCTTAAAGCTTCTCATATATTGTTCTTCAGAAGTCGAATGATCCCAGGTATGACGAGAAATTTTAATTAACTACAATTTTTTTAGATCCTAGCCATGGAACAACAATATTCGTAACACATACTTCATACTATGAAAAGTATTAGACAACAAAGTCTGCAAAGACTTATTTTTTTCAAATGGCATAAGAATAAGTTAGTAATAAGCTTCAAGTCAAGGGGGCTCCTTTTGACTACCAATCTTTTCAAGACCAGTGCCTGAGCCTTTCCTTCCTCCCCAGGTTATGGTGTAAGTGGTGTGGGGATTAGGTCTAAATCCAAAACTCCCTGAAATCAGCAGGAGGATCTATCTTGTACCACAGGAAAGGCATAGATCCAAAATGGGTTTCAGTCTCTCTGACAGTGAAGACCCGTCCCCTAGCTGATGCTTCTGTATTTACTATAAATAAATTGTATCTGTCTATAAAAAGTTGGCATTGAAACGCAGAGAACAAACAACAATTTCTTAAATAAACAGAATTTTAAGGATCTGCCAAAGATATGTCAGATCAGTAAGATAGAACAGGCATTTTTTTGCCAGTTATTTCAGCACCCAGAATTTGAAGAACTATTATGGGATAACTGCATCAAATGGATGCCCTGGTACTTTGAACTAACACTTTTGTTTTTAGAAGACTATCCCTGAATTTAAAAATAAAAGAGACAGATGTACTTTTCTCTTCTAATCTTACATTGTCCAGGGCTAAAGCCCTGCCCTTGGAAGTAGGAATTTAAATCTCTGTTCATTTTAAGGTGACATCCCCCAGGCCCCAGGGCTCACTTTATTCCCTGATCAAGGGCACGTTCGGCCTCCTCGAGAGTATCCCACAGCCGCTTCTGGTCCTGCTCCATTTCTTTCAGGAGTTTCTCCTGTTGATCTAGAGCTTGGTCTCTTTTCCTCAGCTCCTCTGCTGCATCAGGGAGGCCCTGCCAGCAGACAGAGAGCAGAGTTACTCTGTAGCCCAAATAAACTTCACTTTACGCCACTGACTACTGACCAATGTGAAGGATAATTTGATTGTAAAGAAGATTTGGACCACTGCATCCTAAGGTTTTATGAATTTCCTAGCAAAAGCATTACTGACCCAGAACCCCCCTAGTGTTTAGTATATTTCCTACATATAAATGTGCTTTAGAAAACAAAATTATTGTAGGCAAAAAAGAAAAAACAACCCAAAACAAACCCCCATTGAAGACTTTTTCTTAAACTTTTAAAAAAACCCCATTAGCTTAAAAAAAATTTAAAAAGGAGTCTTTGAAGTGTTTTCTCAGTAGCCTAAAGTTCCAGCAGACTGAGTAGTGCGTGTGTATTTACTCCTGTTATTTTATTTACACAAGGACTGCACTATTTGGCTTATTTAATGAAAAGTAATACTCTGGTATAAGAAGAATTTATTTTATATATATATTATAAGAAGAATAATCTTACCGTCGGAGATACTTGGCTTTTACTTAGCTCAGAAAATGCTTGTGATTCCGGTCTATTACTCAGCTCCTGAATCCGTTGGTGGTGCTCTTGTAAAAGCAATTGTGCCTCATGCTCACGCTGTAAAGCGTTTTGTAACTCCTCCTGTATATTGTCTTTGTTGATGTGCTGGAAAGAGAAACAAGTTGTGCCTGATTCTGTAACTATACCCAATGGTTTCCCTACCATTGAGTGAGTTCCACTTGCAAACATATCAAATTCTAAAATAAATGCATGCTTATGATTAGTGTTGAGGTTTTTTTAACATGAAGACATCGCTGAACAATAAGATGGCAGACCAGTTAATTGCTGTGTTTTTTATAAAGAACATTCATGTAAAGTCTTGGCATTCATTACTCTATTCTAATTAACACCATGGGATGCAAAACTTCAGTATTTAGAAGGAAAAATATGCAGATCAATGTTCAGAATTTTAGTGGAGAGCTTATTAACCCTTGTAAACACCTCTGTGGACTGTTCTTCTTGTCCAAAAACTGTTCCAGATAGAAATAATTCTTCAAAGAAAGCTGTCATCTGCATTTCAACTACAATCTAATACGAGATAATTTTCTTCTAACAGTCCAAAACCACCAAGGACATAAAACCTGTTAAGAACAAAACTGAACATGATTAGATATTTTTGAGTTTTAGAAAAAAATCCATTTTACTAGCTAAGAACAGGAAGGACAATGGGCGAGACATCATCTAGCAGATATTCTTTGCTTGGGACCCCCTGACAGGTTCTACCAACTAGGCTTCAGGTTAGGGAACCCACAGTGTCTCAGTAAGTCAATCACCAACAGCAAAAGGCTCAGGGGAATTTTGTGCTACTGAGAGTATAGACAAAAGCTTTTTTCCCCCTGCCATAAAGTTACTTCTTCAGGGAAACAGACCTGTTAAACTTTGCATTGTATTTATTATAACATTCATCAACATCCATACAGAGTTTAAACTGCTATGTTTATATTTAATTAACATTCTTATTGAATACCCTCATTCCCACTGATTTTATTCTGTTAAGTGAAATCTTCTTTGAGGATATATAAATCAGATCAACATTTCCAGCAAATGGGAGAACCTGGATTGCTGAAGACCAAACTCTAATTTATACAGGATACCTCCTTCTACAAATCAAAAGATAAATCCAGTGGAAAAGAGATATTTCTAAATAAATCTGTCTTCTGATTTAGTGACATTTACAAGGCAAGGTTTCTGGAAAATTCTGTTGAAAGTAAATCAATTTGATGCTTGTTTTCCAAAAGAACACAAATCAAAAAATGTGTAGAAAGGAGAATCTCTTTTAAGCAAGAGAGCCTCCAAGTCAAATGCACTTCCTTGCTGAACTTCACTTAATTGGATCTGCAGTCTGTGGGTTTTTCAGCATCCTTTTGCATCTTGTTGAAAGCCCATCTGCATTCTTGAAGCTGCAGGTACAGTGAGCGGGACTCTACTTCTGCTGCATGAAGCCTTCGTGAAAATTCAAATATTTCTTGCTGCAAAGTTGCTATGTTTCTCTGTCAGCAAACAAAAACAAGTTGATGGGCTATAAAATCTGCTATTTTAGCAATAAAATAAATAATATTTAAGACTCAAGAAAAAGAAGACAAAACATAATTTTTTCCTCCATCTCTAAAAGACATACACAAGGACAAAAGTTTGAACCTGTCATCTACCAAGGGTAACTGCAAATTCTGTTTACAAGGAAGTACTATTTTCACCTAAGGTTTACTATAAAAGATTATTAGGGAAAGAGTTTATCCTTTTATTTTGGTTAAAGGGAAGAAGGTTATCTTTACTGAAAGAAAGGATGGTAAACATGAGAAAGTAGAAAACAATAATAAAAAGCAACCTTAACATTTACATCAAGCCAAAAGCAAATTTGTGCTTATAAGCTAATGCAGATCTGATCGAACTTCAAAAAAAATCTTTTACTTAGATACTCTAAACCTCCTCCAAAAATTCTTTCTCAATAAAAGAAAAGACCTATTCACACCCTAATGTGTGACAAATCAACTTCTGAGTGTCCATATAGTAGCACTTCACTGTCATGGACTCATCACCAGTCTGAAACAAAATGAATGCTGCTATCAAGGGAGCTTCAATGTTGCTGTAAACCTTCTGTTTCCATGAAGGAGGACTGTAAGTCTGCTTACTGTGCTGGACAGTCTTTCATGCAATCCAGCTTCCAGGGCCTGGGCATTTAGTCTGCGGAGCCCACAAGCCAGCCTGTCTATCAGGGAGTCCCTCTCCAGGAAGGCTCTGCACCCACGAGTGTTCCCTTGAACTGTCTCCATCAGAACGCTCAGGTTGTCCATCAGTTTTGCAAAGCAGTTCCTGGCTGTGCCGATCAGTGAGTTACTAGAAAGCCACAGCTCTGAATCTTTAAGAAAAAAACAACAAAAAGAAAACATCAAGCAGGTTATTAGTTCCCTTTTCTTGTAATATCACAGTTACACTTCGTTTTCACTTATACAGGATGGAACCTGTAAATATTCTGAAACACAGAATGCTGAATCTGAAACACTGTTCAAACTTTGCTTTTAAAGGATATGAATTCAATTTATTGAAAAGAGCATACTCAAAGAAGAAAGTGCCTGAAACTGAATCTAAACACACTTGATTCAATGTCAACTTTTATACCAATGTAGTGTTTAGGCTCCTGGAAAATGCATCACCTTATCTTTCTCCTGCTATTTCCCTTTATTCACATAAATTATCCCTCTTCTATATCCTTTTTTCTGTGACAAAAATGTGGGGACTCTAAAACTATAGGTTAATAAAGAACGAGGGATGGCGGAGATGCAGATGAATCAAGGGAACCTGTATCAGTTCTCACTGTAAATAGACTCCAGAAACAGCCCTCTGCTTCCATGGCCTCTATATACCGAAAGGATAAAATATCCTATCAGCTGTTTAAGAAAATTAATCTGTTCCAACAGTACAGAAATGTATCATTCAGAGAATGTAGAAAAGGGTTATTATTTTAACCTGCAGTAAAATTACTCTTTCAGGGAAACAGCCCCACTAAAATTTGTATTGACTAGCTCAGGACATAACCTCTAGTCAAAGGTGTCTATCATAAATATTCAGAAATATCTCTTCAGAGCTATCTAAACAGAATAGTTTAGATAAAATCATAAAAATGGAAATTATATGACCACCCTGACTTATTTATTTTTTAAATATATTTCTGCTACAACAATATACAGTTAAAATTACCTTGGTTGTTGAGAACACCCTCCAGATCTGAGATAGAATTGATCATTGCAGTACAGAGGTTAGAGCTACACAACCAGTTAATTGCTTCAATACAGTCAACTCCTTCCTCTCCAAAACCTGTGAAACAGAAGTGCAGCTAGCAGGATAAATAAATCACAAAAATATGGCACACTGCTGCCTCCAGCTCTTTAAGAAATTGACCAAAAATAAGCATATAAACAAGAAATTAGTCAGGACAATTTAGACTGTTTGAAGCATGCTTCCAGAATGACATTAAAAAAAAAGTAGATGAATCTTCTAATTTGGAAAACATTTTTAATACCATTTATCCTTGTAGAGAGAAATATAAACTGGTCTGGCAACAGAAAGGGGCAAATAGACATACCTCTAAAGAAAATTTTGAAATCCTATGCTAATATTTTACCTGTATCAGAAAGCAATTTTTGTGGGTTTTTAGGAAATTAATATTAAAAATTATTTTTAAAAAAAGAGGAAATACCTTTTCCAAAAAAAAGAAAAATCATTTAGGAACATTGCAAGATATTTACCACAGGGAAGATGCTGTAGCACCTAGTTCCAAAATCCATAACACAAATATCAAAATATCAGATAGCGTTGAGTTCATGTGCATAACTGAACTTTTACCTGCAATTCTTAACCTAAGACTAGGCATTTCCTCTTAGAGTGAAATGCATTTGTCAAGCAATATAAAAAACATAAATCCATAAATAGCATTTGTCAAAATGTCATTAAATATGTTTTTATGCCCCAGCAATAAAAATAATATTCCTCTTTGTTATTCCCTAAACGTGCAATTTGATGTAACTCTTTAAAAACATTTCACTTACGTGTCACAGGATGCCTGCCTCTGGATTCTCCCAGACAAACTTGAATTCCAGGGCTTCCTCTGCATCCATCTGACCAGACGAAAAAGGTACAAGAATATCGGGCCAGACCCCTCAGCCTGTTGGCAGCCAGAGCTACAATCACAGCTCTTCGGAACACATAAGCCAGCTTCTTGGCTCTTCTTTGCCTTGTCCTGACTTCGTCCTGGTTTCTTTCCATGACAGCAGGGAGAGCATAAAGGAGGCTGACGATCTTGTGGTTCAATAGTTGTTGCTGGTTCACCTGTTCCTGGAGAATGTCTCTTTGGCAAGACATGGCGCACAGTCGGCCGTAGAGAGAGCACAGGGCCCCTGATAGCAGTGCAGAGGCTGCCAGCAGGAATGAGCGTGCCTTGAAAGCATCTAATAATGAATTTTTCAAGGTATTGTTTTCCTGGGCCAGTTTGTCAGAGAGTTGTTCAAGGCCATAGAGTTTTTGCCTGGTTTTCTGCACCGTTTCTTCACATTCCTGAGACAGAAACAAGCCAAATTATAATGGACAAAACATTAACTACATGGTTTTTACCTAGACAAGAATGAAAAGAAAATTTAGCTTTGCCATTCAAATGATGCATTAAAGGAACAAAAGTCGTTAGTAATAATCGTGATGAAAGTGTCTCTTCTAGTAAGCAATTACAGAATAAGATGTATGAAACAAAAACAGTGGTAGGAGGGAAATTTACATGATAATCAATTGCAAATGGACTCCTGATTTCTGAAAACAATCCACCAACACCGTGACAGCTCACAGAAGATCCAACACCACCTGTCTGCCCACAATTCAGTTTTATTAATTGACTTAACAATAGCAATAACATCCTCCAATTTCAGAGAGAACACTGCTGTACCAAGCAGAAAGCCAGTTTAAGTGAGAGGAAAAACATAAAGAGGGCTGGAACATGAAAGTTGACAGATTGAATTTTTCAGCATGCAGAGACTTCCAGTCCTGAAATCTGCATCAAATACAGCATTATTCTGTAAAGTTAGTTGCAGTAACTCACAAATAACAAGGGACATCTATTTCCTTTATTCACTATGCTTTTAATTGAAACAGGCGTGAAGGAGTGTGATGATAAAGACAGTAAATGGTGGTTGTGGAATAACAGGGAACATTTTGGATTGCAAATAACTCATCTAACAAGGAGTGACAGTTTCACACTTTTAGGCCACTCCTCACTGTAGTATCAGAAAAACAGAATTGCTTAACACCATTGAAATCTACCACTGCTCTTAGGGTCAGTACATACGTAACTAAATTTATCCCCAGGTGATACCACATTATTGTTATTCTATACAATCTCTGCAAATGATGATGCTGAAAAAGTAGCTGCTGCCCTCAGTAATTCTTAAAACAAGCAAAGTTGATCTTACAGCTTTAACATTCTCAGAAAAAGAATACTGCTATCTGCAGATGAAATCAGGCTTCTCAGCTGGGCCTGAAGACTAAATTCTCTTCAACAAATGCTTCATCAAAGTAATTTATTTCTTATTTTAAGTGATGTTAATATTAGCACAGGGATGGGTTGGTTTGTTCTTTGGTTTTGGATTTTTTTAAACTTTAAACGTATACTAAAATTCCCAAATGACCTTTAACTGCTAAGAGGCTTAAACTATTGAAATAATCAATTCAATTTTTAAAGAAAAAAAAATTAGAAGTTCACAGCACCATACCTGTGATCTTGCATGAATTTCTGCAAGGGCGTTTGAGTACTGCTGTTCAAGATATGCTTTTCTTTCTGCGACCAGTGTTCCTGTGCTTTTAACTGTTCAGACATTTTCTCCAAAGCATCCTCCTGGTTCTGCTGAAGGTTGTTCATAGTTTCAGTCTTGTGCTTGCACATATCTTCTAGGTGAGATATCTGTGTGACAAGCATTTAAGAAGAAATTCTTATTTACCTTTTCACTTTAAGTTAAGCACAGACTATTCCAGCATAAAATCTAAACTGCAGTTTTTTCAATATTTTATTAAAACTAAGTAAAACCCTTTCATGGCAGATAAATTACTTGGTTCTCAAAAAAAACCTGAAATATATTTTGAAACAAAGTATTTTATTTGGCTTCGGTTTTGCTATCCTTCTACCACCTTGTCACCCTCTTTGCAGGAAACCTGAGCCAGACACTTCATAATATTTTTTTTTTAATGATTGTATTGAATTTCAATAAATTATTAATCCAAATATATCCTTTAGAAGTTTGCGATGATTGCAAACAATAATTAAAACACAGCCTTTAATTTTTTGTTTGTTTGTTTGTGGTTTTTTGTTTTTTTCTTCTGTTGAAAAGTCAAGACATTCCAGATTATTATTAAGTTTTAAAACAATTTCAGGGAATTCTAGCACAGAGAATTTTTTCCTTACAAATAGCTCATAAGTTTATGATGTATTTTCAACAAACATGAAGGGATTCACTCTTGTGCTTTAACACTGCACTTCTCATGCAAGCTAAATGGAGGAATGAACCAAGCCAACAATGATCCCCAAATGCACACACCTCAACTTTCTGTTCCTAGAAAATATCAAGATACTTCCAGATAGATCACACTGAATTGTGTGGAAAAAAAGTTTTTTCAGCACAGTCTAAAATCCCAGAAAAGCTGCTAAGTACATGAGAAGAGCCCTAGAGACCTCACAATCAGTCTTAATAACAATCCTTAATTACATAGCAAGCAACAATAAGACACAAGCCCTACAAACACTGCCAACAGTGTTCACCTCCCCTTCCCTTTCCTCATCTACTTCAAAAGAGAAATAAACCAGAACACAAAGTGATACCCTAAAGAGCTCTTTAGGCATAGCTTAGCCTCTGGAGCCAGCTGAGTTATTTTAGAAGGGGCTTTTTCCTTCCTAAAACCACAAGGTTTTCTGGGGAGAAAAGCCATGTAAGCTCATTTGCTTCAAAACCTTTCGGAAAAGTACAGCTCCTCCTTCATACAGATCCTGACATGTTTTAGAATAGGTATTTCTGTTTGTTTCTGAATAAAAATGTCATAATCCAAAGTTACAATTAAACAAAAAACCCCCTTACTGGCACTCTTTTAAATAGTACATCTGAATCATAAACACAAAATTAAAAGGTGATATTCCTTGAGAAAGTGTATTTTGCCTCTGGATTATAGTAAAATAAAGACTTGATTTATGACTGTAAATGACTATGTTCAGTGAATTTCTTCCTCAGTAAGATGAATTTATTGTCTTTTAATTAGGTCCCTGTGGCTACTATCAGATGGTCCTTTCAGAATATCCTGCACAGAAGGTGGAGCTGGGAGACTTGATGCACACTCCACTCACATCTAAATGCCCCTGGCAACAAACTGAGCAGTGGACAAGCCATCATTAATGGTGCTCATTTGTTAGTGTCCAAATCCTTTTTTGGGGGGATGAATATCAGTCCTTTCTAACGAGACTGCAGAGTGAATAAAAGTCACTGAGCTCAGCAGAGGCAGCTGATGCCTGGGGACGCTCACCCTCTGCTTAGCCTTGTTGAAGTTCGAGACCAGGGCTTCAACATTCTCACGCAAGAGTGCACAAAGCTCTGTCCAAGGTAATTCTTCCAGGGGGAGGTTTGTCTGTCTGGAAAGCACCTGGGCGTTTGCCAGGGTCTGGTATAAGTTCAGGAGGATGGACATCTCCCTCTGGAACACAAAGAAAAAAATTAATTGCTGTAGCTGGGCAATGTTAAAATCAAAAGAGATGCATCATATGTGCAGTAGCAGCGCTGAGCACAGCTGAAAACGAGCCCTTAAGGTTCATTCTCACAGCTTTACAAAATTCCTCAGTTCATTTCTAATAATTGCAGCCATAATATTACAGCAGAGTAA
The DNA here is from genome assembly GCF_028551555.1 of Melozone crissalis. Taxonomy (NCBI): domain Eukaryota; kingdom Metazoa; phylum Chordata; class Aves; order Passeriformes; family Passerellidae; genus Melozone; species Melozone crissalis. Next base: position 10,089,782 of record NW_026535783.1, on the reverse strand, counting down.
GAAAATAGATTTCACAAAATTTATCTAGTTAGACACAGTATGTAAATAAAGTATGTGAGTAAATCCCAGTCCTGTGGGAGCCACAACCATGACCTGGCAGCTAAAACTTTCCATGCTCTTAGTGGATGCAATTCATTCACCCATGTTAATACCTTGAGGTGCCTCCAAATTGTCCCCCAACACTTGCACAGCACACAGAAAACTGTCCATTTGGCTTGGCAGCACAATACACTCTAAATTCCTTTAAAAATTTGCTTTGTGTGGATTATATATGATTAATCAGCTGGCCAAAATGGGCCTACAGCTCCATCAGTCAAACTCCACAAGCCATGCCTCATTTCTTTACAGTGATTTTAATCAGTAGTATATTAAATGGATTAAAAATAAATTTTAGCAACAACAGCATGCAGTAGAAATTCAATTGTTCATACTTTCAGTTCATACAAGTGCCTTAAGATAATAGAAAGCTGTTTCTCAAATGCTGTATCAGTACAGTCAGAGATCACTATAAGATTATCAGACTAGAGTGGAAAGAACATATTCAAGAAGCATAAAAATGGTATAAAACATGGAAAAATACTGTACAGGTCAAGAAAGCAGGAGGGGAAACTGAATGGAAGAGAACACACTGGCATTTTCACACAATTTAAGCATAGGTATAGCAGAGACTAACAGCAATATATTAAATGTTATCTATACTTAGTTTCTGCTACAGTCTTCGGCTTTTTCATTTTGGGAAGCAAAATCAGAGCTGTCTCAATGGAGTAAACAGGACCACATACAGGCACTTCTGCTTCCCAAACAAATACAAACAGCTTTGGGAAAATGCAAAGCCATCCAAGGCAATAAATACCTGATCTCATAAGACAACCACTAATACAACTCTTCCAAAAATGAACATTTTTATCACCTGCTCAGGACAGTCTTGTGGTTTGAAATCCTTTGAGTAAAACAATTAAAACAACCAGTTCTATGAATATGACAGTGAGACAACCCTATTTTTTTTAACCTTTCAATAATATAACATTAATTTTGAGTCTACCATTAAATACTGTTTCCATTAAAAGAAATCTTGATTATGAATGGAATCTTGTCCATAATTATTGTCGTGTCATATATTTTACTAAGGAATACAAATAAAAAGGAAAACTCCTGCCACAGCAACAGCTAGCAAGCACTTTAGGTTAAGCAAGAATTTTAGTAAAATATTTTCAGCTTGCAATTGTGTTTTGTAGTTATAAATAGCAATCATTAATGCCTGTAGTTAGGGCAGACAGTTGCTTTTCTCTGGATGTATTCCTTTTGTGCCTGATGAAATTACTTTTTCAGGCTAACTAGGCCAGCAAATGTCTTTTAATACATGAATGCTTGCAGGGAAGAAGCTGTTATTCTCTCAGAAAGAAAAAAGAAGATCCTGATTTTATTTGTCTCCAGCTTATGAATCACAGATCTGCCTGGGCAGTGGACAGCACTGAGACAAAATGTGGAATCACTCCATCAACTGAACAAAAGACACCCACAAATCTGAAGACTCTCTGATGCAGGTCTCTGCTCCTGTCCACAGGGAACAGACCTCATGTACCTTCCATGCTCAGAGCTCTGAGAGAGAAAGAGGAAAAGTTTCCAAGCCACCAGCAAAAAAATATTTATATTGCTAAGAGTAGAAAGAGAGCAAATGTTACCACACTATGAAAGGAGAGATTTTCTAAACATGCTTACAACTTTCCTTTGTCCCTGCTGCTATGCAAAATGATGACAAAATTGTTATTCAAGGTGTAGCTGGGTAAAGACAGTAGAAAAGCCCAAAGTGGTCACATAAGAGGAGAAAGTTTTCAGAAAATAACCCAGCGAAATACATCCAATGTGCCAAATCCACAGCAAAACAAGTAAAAAACAAAACAACAACAAAAAAATCTCCTCTGCTTCTCCACCTGAAAGCTTGAAACAATTTTCAAGTAATTTTTACAGTTAAATACTTGCACTAAAATTAAAAGGGTGTATAAATAAGCATTTCTACAATGGTAGCTAATTAAACTTGACAAAAAAGTTAGGTAGAAAGAACATTCTTCACATGATATGATAAGCAATATCTACAAAATGCCTTAATTAGGAATGCCAGTACATCCTACCCATACTTTAAAAATATTTTCAAATTAGCTTCTCCAAGTCATTGGCTACACTTATTCATGTAGTAAATTTTTTTAAAGGTAACATAATAACAAAAAGGGTGAGAGAATGGCAGAGTTCTTCCGCAGCTCAGCACAGCAAATGCAGCAAATCCTCACCACAGTAAATATTTTGACAGTATGTTTTAAAACACCTCAACAATGTGTGTCACATATTTTTCCTTACTATTGAACACTTTTTATTTGTATTTGCAATTTACTATTGAGGATGTTTTCCTTACTATTGAGCCTTCATGCAGGCTGAAGCTGCCTGGAGGAACCACTAATGTGGCATTGGGATCTTGAGCTCTCCTCATTGCCTCAACCTTGTCTTTCCATTCCATACCGTAGGTTATATGCTGTCTTGGTGAACTGGAAAGTTTCCACAAAAAAGATACTTTAACCAAAATTACTTTTGTCGGATGCTCTATGTTCTTTTAAATGATAATCAATGGATATGGCAGATACCACTTTAGCACATCACATGGATCCTGAAGTTGCTTGCCTTTCTTAATTGAATGAAGAAATTTATATTCCTTCTAAGATTTTTCAAGAGGTTATATTTTCAGTTGCCAAGCCTGGTGTCATGCAATTCATAAGATTTTTTGGATGTGGCCTCAAAGTTACATATAACAAACAGAATTCTTCATATTTTAATTAGCACAACAGCTGTCTTCAGAGAGACCATGTCACATGTTGCATCATCAGTCCTGATTTCAAGTACAGTTCTTGCTCTTAAGATTTCCACATGCCTGACCCTACTCTGGTCTGACTTTGAAGGCAAGCAACCCAGAATTTTAATCTGTTCTTGTACTGTGTCAGTCAGGAAAACAGTTATACCAAGAGCCTGGCATGACTAAACAGGCAGCTGATGAGGAAAATACAAGGCAAAACAACAGCATAAACGACACAGAAGCACAGAGAGGGAATGCAAGGAAGAATTTTAAAAGATTGCCTGAGTATTTAGGCATGGTATCAGGAAAGCCAAAAGCTTGCTTAAAAATGATGTTTGCAAAGGATGACAAAGGTTTTTCCAGCTCAAGTTTGAAGTATCTTACTAAAAACATGTCCATAATCATGAATCTTGAACGAGTTGCTCGGGCCACAAACTTCCTTTCTTGTGGGAAAACTGATTTTTTTCCTTCTCCACTACTCTTTGTGTGAGTAAGTCAAAAGAAACACCTGTGTATACAGACCCAAATAGTTCTAGGCTGAAAGAGAGGTCACCCAAGTTCTGCTACCACAGGCACAGCAGACTGTGCTGTGGAAACATCCCAAGAGATTTCCTGTGCTCTCACACTTTTCAATGTTTTTTAACCATGTCAAGCTTTCTACAGTCATTCAAAAGTTGAAAACAAAGATTACCCACTATAAATGATACCCAACTTCTTGACAGGAGTCTTAGAGATCCAACTGACTCACTGAAGTGGAAAACAATGTTTTCATAATAATATAAGAATTGGACATCTTTTGGATATCTACTGGATATCTATTCCTACACTCACCCCAAACACTACTGGAGGCTGGACCCTACCATAAATACGATTTTCAAAATTTTTGGTTCGGCAAATAATCTGCAGCAGGCCAGTTATTATCTGTACCATTCACAATAGCTTTGGTTACTGATATGGGCCTGTTATTAATGGACTGCCAGGTTCTGAACCTTTCGCTTGGTTTGTCACATTGCCCTAGAATTTTCTGCTCACTGAAAATTGCAGGGAATTTTCTATGACTTTTAGAAAACTACGAGTTGTACTCAAGCTGTCTACTGCCATTTTGGAATGGCTTTAAAAGGAAACTTACGCTTTTTTTCCTGTCTCAAGAGCATTTACTGGCTCTCTGAAATCTTCCCTTGCTACCCCTTCTGGCAACGCTTGTCTTCTGCCGCGCTGATCTTCATTCAAAATGTCTTCAAGTTCTTGAATTCTCAACTACCAAGTGTTAAGAAAGCAGTTAAGGGAAGTTAGGAAAGACTACCACGGTCTTTCATGCTGTTCACTGCTCTGTTCTGCTTTGTACAGGTGAATATATTCTATTAATTCTGTATGGAATCAGAAAGCATTGAACACACATAGAAATGTATTAATACATAGAGTTCAAAACAGAGAGAAATAGATATGCTGACCAAAAGCACATTTTGTTGTCCTTGCGTGGTGTTTGGATTTTCCTGATTTCAATTATTTATATTACTGAAGTTTTTTTTTCCAGGAGAATTCTATTCATTAAGTAGGCTCATAAAAGTGTAGGATAAACAGTAAAAGCTACACTTGCACTCAGAGCAAAGCTCATGTGGAGCTTGTTCATGTCCATAAATAAGGAAGAAAACCTGCTGTGTTCTTCACCCAAAGAAGATAAATCTCTAACTTCCAGGAATGTTACCTTTCCCTTTGTATGTTGTAAAAGTAGAGAAGGAATATAAAAACCTGCATCATCATTACTTATTTAATCATCACTTCAGAAATCCAAGTGCCTGTACTTAGAAAAAGTAATAAAAAATAACTGACTGAAGAAGTGGAAATGCTTTTTTGTGTTCCTCAGAAAATAAGAAAAAATTAATGAAATTCCCTTTTGTTTTCTCATTTAGTTTTTCTAAATTCCACTGCTAGTCAGATCACTCAGCAGATCAAAAGATCACTCAGCAATCATCTTTCAGGTTTTTCACTTTTTTTTTTTTTTTAATAAACCCTAATTGCTTTAATGGATCAAACCCTGTGTCACACAGGGTTTAGTAATACAAAAATTGAATATTCAAGTATACACATCACATTTTTCCATATATTCAAACTTTTCTGGTAACAGCAGATGTAATAGCTGAAATGTACTCTGAATAATTACATTTGGAACTGCAGTCTCAGGATGCATTAATATCTCACACCTAGAGAAGTTGGGTGTGTATACTCTATCTCTGAAATTACCTAAGTGCCCATTCCAGAGATGAATGTGACATTTTATTTTAATATTGATTCTATTAACTTGACAAGTCCCTGGAAATAAAGGAGATGTTTTTCTATTACCTTTTACAGTCTTGACAATCATTGCAAAAATATCTACTCAGTGTTTTCACTGGAGCAAGGAAATCTTAATATTTTTGGAAGATTGCACCTTTACAAGTCCATCTTCTATTTTACTGCAAACTTCCACCAAACATTTAATCAAAAGTTTACCTGTATGACATCTGTTGTGTATTTACATTCTACATGTGCTAGTCTTGCTGCTGTAGCATCATCCTCCAGTTCCTTTATTTTCACTGCTGCTTTCACAACATTTTAAAAATATTTAAGTCCAGAAAGATGATAACATCATGCAAAGACAACTTTATTTGTTCAGTTTATTAGGTCTCCATAAACCAACCTGTGGTATCTGAACTACTTGCACTTTGGAACTGTGAAAACTCATGCCAATAAACAAATAAATCATTACATATCCAGAATATAAAGTAATATTTCTATTTAGTTAAAGAAATTGATGTAGGATTATGCTCTTGCTACAGTTTTATAGTCACAGATACGTGTCTCTACATAAAGGCCTGGACATGATATTTCAATTGAAAAAATGTTTTTAGCAAAAGCAGCAACTACAGAGCTGCTGTAATAGAAATTCACATGAAATTTTAATTACATTGTTTCCTATCAAAAACATCAATTCACTTTGACTGATGATTGATTTGAAAAGAACAATACAACCCAAAATGACTTCTGCCTTCAAGTGATGCCACAAAGACGAAGAAAAGGACATTAATATTAAAAGTAATTTAAGACACTCAAGGTTACACAGATAAAAGTAAAGTCATTGATTTTGGACAGGGAAAGAAAAGTAGCAAGTATGTGAGACTGAATCCTAACTCTAAGCACTTCAGTTAGGGAAACGTTAACTGAAAAATAAATAAATAAATAAAATTTACATACTAGCTGTTGGCAATAAATTTAAACTCTGTATAAGCCCGCACATTCACAAAAGGAAATAATTGAGAAACAGAGATCTGTGGAAGGCCTATTAAAGAAAAAGTCACAGCACAGAGATCACCAAACTCCCTCCACAAAAGCATCAGCCAAAAGGCTTAAGCTTTGCTTCTTCCCACAAGACCTATCTGCTTAACATGCTTAAATAAAAAATTTTAAAAACTAACAAATCCTGCACAAATACTTCCTCTATACCTCTATGTTGCTAAGATTGCTTTCCCAGTGACATAAACCCCTTTCCATCTGCAGTTCAAACACCACTCTCAGGTCGGGCTCACAGCATTCACCTGTGAATCCACATTTCCTGGGAAGTGACACTCCACATTTTGTTAACCAAACACAGGGCACTCATAGCCTGACTCAGAGGTTTCACCCCTCAGAAATGACACTGCTCAGTTGTGCCAGTGCTTGCTGAGGCTCCCAGCAGCAGGCAGAAAGCTTTACCTCCAGTTCTTTGAGGAGCCTCTCCTGCTGTTTGTTCTTGATTTCCAGAGAGCTGGCCTGGAGCCTCAGCACCTTGGCGCAGCCATTGTGCTCTGCCTCCATGTCCTTCAGCTTCTTGGCAATGCTTTGCAGGGCAGCATTAGTTTTCTAAAGGTAAGCAGGTAAAGGAATAAATAAATGTGCCAAGAGGCACTCTTTCTATGATAAAGTATTGCAGTTGAGAGTTCAACAGAGAAATGGAGACTGCATCAGAAGATGATGTTAGAATTTTAAAATCTACTACGCCAGCACATGTCAACAGAAGTGTTTACCCAACAGCAGAGATGCTTTTGATTCACCATCAAGAAATCTATGTTGGGCTAAAAAATCACTGTGAACATGATCTTCTGTGGTAACACTAAAATCAATACCAGATCTCCACAGGACATCTTTCCCTAAAAGACTACAGCCCTTCCAATCTCTTCTGTCTCCCAGCTCCGTGGCAATGAAACGGAGTGCATTGGGTGAACTTTTGTCCCCCAACAGGGGACATTTTTGTTATGATTTTGATTGCTCAAACTTCAAATCAGATGTTTTTTAGAAACAGCTAGTCCCACAGACTAAATAATTTTGATTTCTGGTATTCTGAAAAGGATTTGCTACTATCTAGAAACTGAATTACTTTAAAAACTTGTGAAATATGAAGTCCTCAGTAGAATAAAATAATCTGGTCCCCACTCAATTTCTGCATACAGAAATTGAACTAAGCTGCAGGCTGGAAGCATTACTTCAATTACTGGACACTGCAGCTCCACGAAATCACTGTTACAGAATCCCCATTGTCCATATGAATTTCATTTAAATTTAAGGTAATCCTCTAGCTTTGAATGTCCAGCAAGACAGTTTTCTTCCCTTCAGAATGTAAGATAAATAAATAAATAAACAAAAATTAACTGTTTTCTACATTTCCTAACATTTCTACTCTATACCTAGAAAGATACAGAAATATCAGGTTTATCTTCCTAATATTAACAAATTTGAACTGGGGAATGTGAAATAAGTAGCAGGTAGTTTGCTGTGAAATACTACAAAAAATCTAAAAACATTTTCTACTGGAAATATAATTACATTAGCAAACTAAAATTGTCGTGAGTATATCAAGCTCGTTAAGAAAGTCAGAATGAGCTGCAGGATTTCAGAGTTTTTAAGAATTTCTGAACTTTTTGGAGATGATATGACTGTTGAATACTATCCCCATAATATTTGCTCATAAAAACACAGTTGTTTGGGTTCTTTTTTTTTGTTTTTTTTTTTTGTTTGTTTTTTTTTTGTTTGTTTGTTTGTTTGTTTTTGTTTTGGGGGGTTTTTGTTTTTGTTTTTGTTTTTTTTTTAAACGACACAATCTCCCAGGTTTTTGAAGGAAAAAACCGTGAAGGGCTATGGACTCCTGCCTAACCACGAGGCGATGCTATTGCCCTTCCTATCGCATCCGAGCCCTCCTGTCCCGGGCCAGGATCCGCCCAACAGATCCTGTCACAAAGCAGAGAAGGTGATTTTTCCTGTGTGCTCATTCCAGAGGCACATTTCAATACTCCATGACTCCACTCCCATGCCTACCTCAGCATTTTCACAGCCAAGTTCAGAATTACGGCTTGTGACCTGCAGTTTTTCTGGGAAGGATTTGCCTACATGCTCAGAATCCCACTTCTCTGCACTTATTAAGACCACAATTAAATCTCCTTAGCTTTCATTTTGTAACTCAGAATAACTAAAGGAGATTTAAGCCAGGCCTGTAAATACACAACACAAAAGACTGCAATGCTTTCAGAGTCATAATTTATAAACCCAAACATTTCTGATGTTCATCTGACAAGTTTAAATGAGTTCAACTTTCAATGCAGTTAAGCCCAAATGTAAGAATTTTTATTTCCTGGAATTTTATAACTATACATAACATAACTCTAGGGTGATGGGCAGGCGAACAGCTACAAAAGCAAAGTGGAAAAATTTAACATTTTTATTACTGAGGCAGGTTAGGGTTTGGCACCTACCAGTGAATCAGATTTTCATTTCAGTGAGTTTTGAAAGTCCTGAAAGACTTTTGAGTTCAGTGACATCAAGATTCTGAAACCCTACAGCTCACTCTGGCCTGTTTAACTAGATATATTCAAGGCAATCTTAGTCTACTCATGCTAATTACATTTCCTACAATTTTGTATCTTTAATGCATTTACCAACAAAACCCCTTCCTCTGCAACCACTGTCAGAGAACACTGCCAGGGGACTGACAGACAACACAATGTCCTGAGCCATACACTGCTCCTTTTGTCCTGTTTCAAGGACAAACATCACTCGACAGAGCATGGCATACTTTTTCAAGGCTGATTTTTGATGCAGCATTAAACTCTCTGAAGGTAGCTCCTATAAAACACTGTACACAACAGAAGGCAATACCCTTCCAGAGCCTCCTCAAACTAACTCAGACACTTCTATTGGCCAGAACTCAGAGCTTACCCTGCTGCCCCTGGCAACTTAAAAAGGAAAACTCTACCTAAAAGTGGGCTTCTTCACCGCCGATATCCTGCCCAGCTTTACAAGGATCAGCTTTGAATAAAAACTGGTTTGTGTTTCTGCTTGTTTTGAGAAGGACATCATGTCCTGTCCACAAGCTCCTCTGTTTTTCCCTACCACTGTGTATTGATAATTTGGTTTAGGTTTTTACCATGACAAACAGGCACAACACCTTCCATCAAAGCCCCAAACCAGCATTATACACTAAGTGTAATAACTTCATAATTCTGTAACTTCATTACTTCTGTAATCTTCAGAATTATTCTGCAGTATTTAGCTATTTGGGGTGTTTTTTTCCCCCTAAAGCAGAAAACCTCCAACCCACCCCACACTTTGTACCAAAAAACTTTCAGCCAGCATCTCATGGAACTTTCCATCTATTAATACATCATACCTGAAAAGCCATTTCTGCTTCAGCTTTTTCTCTAATGAGGAATTCTAGCTCAGCAAGGTGTACTCTGTGGATGTTATCCCTCTCCACTGCACATCTTTGTTGCTCCTGTTGAAGCTGCCACTGATCACTTTGAGCTATTTTGTCAATCTCTGATGCTTTTTGCTGATGTCTATCATTGATTACTGTTGTTTACATAAAAAAAAAAAAAAGCAAGAAAGAGAAAAAGAAAAATAGCACTGAAAATTAGCATGTTCAGAAAAAAAAGTATAATGAACATAAGTTCCTCTGTGTATTGTGATATCCTGTGAAACTCTGGAACACTAACACTTCCAGTTTCACTACAGAGAAACAATCACATTTTGTGTTCCTGTAGCATCTTTCACACAAGGACATAAAAATGCTTTGGAGATTTCTACAAGTTTCAGCTCTTCTCCCTTTGGAAAGGAATAAAAATTCAACTCTTTCAAGTGAGGCCTCTATAGCATAGGGAACTTAATAACTTAATTACGTTTTTCTGCAACACTTGACTAGCTTATTTCCAAATATTTATGAGATACTTCAGTCTGTAGCAATTAATTTCAAGCTCATTTTAAGTATCAATAAAGACAAACACCAGCCACATTAAAATTATTCTAGGAAAACCTTAGGCAGGTTGGGCTAATGAGCAAAGGCTTAGCTTTTCTGGGGAAATTTACTGCTGCTCAAGAGAGTTAAATCTTCAGCCCAATGGTTGCCCCAAGATAGGGAAATACTGCATCTACTTCCCTGTTAAAGCGTAAATCCCAAGGAAGAGCTCTTTTCCTAAAAGCAGTTTTACTAGGAACTTTGCTTCATTTCACAAACTCCGTCAAAATATGTTGATTTTTTTTTATGTTGCTGAGTACAACTAGCTATGTTGGCATTTATGTGATCACCACTTTCTAATAGATTTTTACTTCAAATTCATCCCATTCTTCTGAAATTTCTTCCTAGATGGAGAAGGCTGAGAAAACCAGAAGAGACATGTTGGGAAAACACAGAGAATTTGTGGACACAATGATGGAAAAGACCTGTCAGATGTCAGGAATTGAACCTCAAGAAGAACAGCAGAAAAACAGTTTGGAGAAGATATAAAGATAGGGCACAAGTGAGGTGCTCTGTCCAAGAAGTTAAGTTGAGATTGTGTCAAAAACACCACACGAGGTGAGCAAGGCTCCAAGAGACAAGGAAGAAGAAGCAGTAAGTTAAAAACTGAAAAAGAAATGAGACTGCAACTATTTGGCTTTGACATTTGTAACAATGAAAACAAAACTGGGGGAAAAAACCCAACAAAGAACAGAACAAAACAAAACTAAACTAACAAAAAAACCCCCTACCAAACAAAAAACAGCTTGAGAAATTTAAACCAACCAAGATTTTTGTAATTTGTGTGTTCTCCAAATGAATGAAAGTGCAGAATTCTTATTATCTTTTAAAAAATATGGCAGTGTAAATGCACTTTCAAGTTTCAGAGTCTCCTTCCATCCTTGTAAGGTTACAAAGTTCAGGAGTGCTCCAGTCTTTTCAGTGAACATCAAAGATTCCCAAATACATCTCCTGTACTGAATTTAAACAGCATTTTATCTACTTAGGTAACAACAACAAAAAAAATCTCCCCAGCTTTTAAGAGTGAGAAATCTCTTTCTGCTTGAGAAGAATTAATAATTTGAGTTTCTGAATGCAAAACTAGTAGGGGAAAAATGTGCAGGTAAAACCATTCCTGTCCACATACTAAACAAAACCAAAGATGAGATGAAGAGGCCAGATATGAGCAACAAAAAGCTAGAAATATCTGAAAAGGTGAAAGAAAAAAGCAGCACGATGAGAACTCCTGGGGAGAAAGAAAAAGCTTTCTGGAAAGAGTGTAAACAAATAAACAGGATTTGGTTTTATTTTTTTCCCCCTGAAAATAAAAAGGAAGAACTGCTGGACATAGTGATAAGCAGGATGGGGAGAGGGACTCCTTATTTACAATTCTGTGCACACTGAAGGAAGGAATAACAGAAGGTAAGGAGCAAGAGAAAACAAAGGTATTGATAGGCATAGCAGGTTATATTTAATTCATACGAGACAGCAAGGGTTTTGCAAACTCTTATGAGCTTATAGAAGCAGATGAGTAAGACATGGGAAAATAAGAAAATAAGAGACTTTCAAAGAATGCTGTAACTGTAAAACCTTGTGCAATCTCTGCTTTTGTAATGACTTGGGACTGGTGTATCCTCTGGCCATGATTTTTTTTTTTTTTTTTTGAAAATTACCTTGAAGTTCCATAACTTTGGTTTTTGCATCACACAGTCCATCCTCTGCAGAATACAGCTGTAAATTAGCTTCTTTTCTAGCAAATTTCATTTCACTCTCCAGATTTTGACGAAGTTCTCCTTTCTCAAGTTCCAACCTTAATTGCAGTATTTCTTTTTCAAAGTGAGACATCTAGAAAATAAATATTTCAGAGATTGCATTCACAGCTGCCATCTTATCCCATCTGATTTTTAAATACAGTCTTGAAACCACACATTTTAGATACTTTTTTTTTTTATGCAAACTGATCCTGTTCCTAGATCATTTTCATGTACCTTAAATGTACCTCTCTGTTTTTCCAAACATGCTCTGCCTTAAGAAAATAAAAGCTACAATTATATTCCACAGGCAATTTTATGGTAACTGTATTTAGCAACTAGAAAAGCAGTTGTGTTGGGATATTAGATTATCAGACACCTAGGAACTCACTATGTAAACACAAACTTCAGTCCAATGTTGTTTGGCAGTCAAGCAGAATGCTATTAAACACAACAAACAAAACAAAGAAAAGGCTTCAAAAAGGACTCTTATCTGGTGTAAGAAAGATAGTCTAGTCAGTGCTGCCAAAACTAGACCCAGGAAACCACATTCAAGCCATTAGAACTCAAGAAGGTGGAAAGTAAAACATGAATTTCTTCAGAACATCTACAAAGCAGCAGCATCCTTCATGCATGCTCCATTCACAGGAAATAATTTAGCCCCCTTACAAAGGTTTTCCCTGATGCTCTTGTGGCAAACTGGTACCTAAATGAAGTAGCAGTGAGAAAATGCTTCATTAAAATTTTCTTTAGTTTGAATTTTATTACTGATATAAGTAACAATTCTGCTCTTATCAGTTTTTTAGGGGCATCTGGTGTGGATGCTCATTCATCTGTTTCCTATTAAATACAGCCAATAAACCAAGTTTGTTTCTCCCTATCCATTTGTTTAAGGATTGCTGCTTCTTACACAGTGATTTGCCCTTGTCCTGATCCCATTGCTCCATCAATGGTGGGGTGATTCTGTAAAATGGACCCCTGGAATTACTGGGATTAAAATACTCAGACAAACAGACAAACAAACCACATCTTATGCTGAGAATTCCAAAGCTGGGGGTGCAAAATATTCTCCTGCATGGTTGTACTGTTGTGTACTGCTCAGGTTTCTTACACACACCTTCAGCTCTTAGCAATGACACTAAAAGTGAAATCAGTTCCTAGGGACAGGCATGAGATATCTGTACAGTGCTACTTTGTTCTTTTCCAACTTTTGAATGTGATTTTTACTCACCTGATGAGAGGATCATTTCAGGGAAACAAATTGCATTTAGGGAAATTAATTTTATTTTTACCCGTAGAATAAATTACATTTATTCTAAGGGTAAAATAAAGCAAACAAACAAAAAATCTCCTTACCTCTTTAAAGTGTTGATTGTTTAATTCCAAATTTATTTTCTCCAGACTTTGGAGTTTTCTTCTTAGATCTTCAACAGTGTTCATTTCCATTTTATTTAAATCCTGATGCAATGGTACCTCTTGTAACTGATTATCTGAGCTGAAAAATGTGTTTTGAAAACACATGAGCATTCCTTTGAAGTTTTAATGCTTCTTTATTTCAATTCCCCAATCATGGGTCCAGAGTTTTAAACCTTCACATAAGTAAAATTATTTTGTGCAGTTTTCATCTTGCTATTGCTCTTTGAAGAAAGGATTATATAGAATTGCTTATTGTGCAAGATATGAGAGGTGTGGCAGCAGGAACTTAAAAGAGAGATTCACTTTGGATTAATAAAGTTGATTTAAGCATAACATATTCATTATTATTTTTCAGTATCTTTGTTTCCAATATTAACCTCCATAATTTTTGATAATTAACTTCCAGGAGGCTTAGAAATGTAATTCCAATTATGTGAGTTAAAACAACTGCAAGCTTTTTGTCTCCACAAAAAAGTCTCATTTTTTAACATTAGTTACCATCTCAAAACCATCTCTGTCACGAAACAAATGCACAGATGTGAAAAACCCTCTCTTTTTAGACTTTGTCTTCTGAGATACATACATTCAAACCACAGACATGCAACTGATCACAGACACAGCACAAATTGAAGGCTTAGTCCTCCAAACTACCCTGTTTCATCATTATTTCCACTACTATTTTAGTTAAAACAAAATCTACTTGGCAATTAGCAGAATCATCCCTCAAGCACCACAAGCAATAACAAAAGAGTCAACACCAAGTTTCTATATATAAAGTGAAAAATTTATACATATTATATATAAATTTATATATATACATACACACACAAATATATGTAGATACATATATATGTATGCATATACATACAAATAGTTACATAAAAAATTATTTATTAACCAGTTAAATAATTTAAAGTGAAATTATTATAACTTCAAACTGGAAAACTTTTCAGGTATTTCAGTTCTTGAATATCAGTGTTCACATTATTTGATATGTTCGTTTTCACATTAATTTAAATATGTAAGACTGCGACAATTATTTTATCTAGACAAAAAGTGCAAGAGTTTATGGGCAATAAATGTGAAATACATTGATAAAAGAAACATGATTAAATTAAGCACTAAACTAGTATCATATAATGCAGAAATGTAAATACCAAAATACCTTTGTCTACATGAAGTATTTTTTACAGAAGTAACACTCTACTGGCATTTAAATATTAGATCTTTCTAAATAAAAAGTCACCACTTTACCCCTAGATTTGTGTACAGTTAACATTTTTCATGACCAAAAATTTACCTAATGACATATTTTTCTCTTTTTTTTTTTTTTTGACTGGCCAAAGAGACAAATACTATCAATAAGGGGATCTGTAACTTAGATTAAATCTTGCCATTAAAGACATTATTACTCTTAAGGAAATTTCAGTTTTTTAGCTGCAGACCATAGATATTTAATAATTGAATAAATAGTAAGTATTTTCCCATTTAAAAACAAGACAGACATCTGTCAGATCAGAACAGCTATATGTCATCAGAAATTGTTCCATAAGGTGCCGTGTTCTTAACACATTTTATATATTTAATAAATGTAGAGACAATAATCATCAAAACCTGCATGCACTGCATTATTAGTGTTCAGTACTTACTACCAAAGCCATACCCAAAGCAAGCAACATGAATCAAAGAGCAAGAGATCAACAACAATTAAAATCACTATTTTTAGTGCAACTCAGGTCCTGCAGTAAGAAGATTTGGAAATAAGTAGAACCCAAGCAGCTAGAGCATCTGTAAGCTGAATAAAATCTTGTTTGTGGACATCATGTAATAGGTTTGAGTGGCCCTTTTTTCTCCCTTTCTGGGGAAAACACAGAAGAAATAAAGGCAAGTAATATCATTCAGAGATGATGAATAAAGTACCAGTCTCAGCTGAAAATAGCTAAAAGCCAGACAGCACCAAGGGGGAAAAATGAAACCCAAACTGAAAACTGGGCAAGACTTGGTCCAAGAAAAAGGGTTATGGAAAGGACTGCCTACACACCATTTATTTGGTGTGTAGGCAGCAGGGGAGTAATTTACCTTATTTAAACCTGGTGAGATGTAATATTATTTTCATGGAGACTACACAGAATGGAAGCAAGAGAAAAATGACTTTTTGTAAAAACCTTTAAGGCTTTTAATTAACTAATTAACTAATTAAGTTAATTAAATTACATTGGTTTGTGTGGCAGTCAGAGCCAAAGAAATCTGTTTCTTTCAGCTCTCCTATGAAATATCCACCAAGAAAAGATCAGAATGGGGATACAAATTAAAACTTAGAGGAGAAACTAACTATCCAATAAACTATTCTGCTTAACTGAATCTGTGGGGGGCCTGTGGGGGAGAATAAAAAAACCCCAAATCCATACCATGCATAAATTATGTGACAACACAAGCATTAGCAAATTAAGGATGCCATGGAAATGAGAAATATTTTGTTATTATTATTAAATAATAATGCTTTATTAGTGTTAAAGCATTAAAACAGAGAACATAATATTAAGTACTGGCAAAATAAGCATTAGACACCTTTTGAAATAGCATTTTATGCACAGCTTCTGAAGTCACAATGCAATTGGTGGAAACTTAAAGATATATATCAGAAAACCCTAATTTTTTTTCGTAGTATAGAACAACAAAAAAAAAACCCCAAAAAAACTCATGAAAGAAAAAAACCAAAAAAAACCCAAAAAACCAAAACCAGCAACCAAAAAATCCCAAACCAATGAAAACAAACAAATGAACAAAAAATCCCCCAGCCGACCAGTGTCAGAACTGTTGAACTATTTCTTATGTTGCCCCCTTCATTTTGGTTGTCTGCTTATACATTTTCAAATAAAATGGAAACTAGCCTTAAGGATTTCTGTTTCTGTGATACTTTCTTTAATTGTCACAGCATGGCCAGCAAGTGCAGTACTTTATGAAAACTTTCTACTACCACTTCTAGGAGATTTTTCCTCCCATCTTCATTTAACAGCTACAAGTGTTACAACCACAAAGCTGTCAGAAGATTCAGCCAAAGGCAAAACCACACAAAGTCCCTAGAAGGTTTCAAAATATGCTCAATTTGCAGCCTAACAAAATTCAGAGAATATTTTCTACTTCCATTTTCATATATTAGTAGTTCATCAGCTCTTGATTTTGAGCTGAAATACATTTTTTACCAACTACAGCTTTTAATAAGATACCATTTTTATTAAGACACCATTTTTAACAGGAATTTAAGAGCTTTCAATAAAGCATATGAGCAGGTGAAATAGCTCCTGAGTTCTACATCGCAGAAGGTATTTTGTAACTCAAAACCTAAATTCTCAGTTTTCACTTCACAAGCCCACTGCTTACAGTCAGCATTGACCATTGCAGAAAAGCAACTTTTCAATAGGTTCAATTCCACAGCTGGCAGAAAATGCAGAGTAGTTTTGCAATTGAGAGGAATGTTCTTTCATTTACTACCTAGGAGTGTAATTTTGCTAAACTTCTGCAGCTAAGGGAGCAGACTGCAGTCTGATTTTCTAACCAACTCTGTATTTGTGAAATTTTGCAGTTCCCATAGAACTGGCAGTTTTGTACAGACTAAAGAGAGACAAATTGCTTGTGCCAAAGATCAAACTCTTATCAGGTTATAAAACACAGGGGTCATGATAAGATTTAAAGCCAACCTCTACCATCCCAATTAATTTGGAAAATCCTCCTGTGCCTCCTGGGCAGTGTTCCTGCTTGCTGGCAGAAACTGTCTCTACCTCCCGATGACTCTATGACAGTTTGCATCTATCACACCATATCTGGTTCTTACTCAACCTGAATTGTATCATTTCAGGCATTCAGAAAATAAATAAGCCAAAAAAGCAGGAATTAAACTGCTAGGCTTAAAAAATCCAGAACTGGACCTTACCTAATAGGTTGACTGGAAGGGATGTTGTCTGAAGGGGCTGAACTCATGGTTTCCAAACTGTGGTTTTTTAAAGTCTATAAACTGTGGAGGATTAAGAATACAGTTAACCATATATACTTTTACTCAATGAGCTTCAAAGATTAGCTTCTTCTATCTCATTAAACTATCAAGGCATCTAGCAGAGACATGCTTTGCTTTATTTGTCAGCCTACTAAAATATTGATTTTTTTAAACCACTCATACTACCATGTCACATGAACAATTACCACAACTGCAATTTGACATCAGCTTTAGGAAATAGAATTGTACTGCTATTCTTCTAAGCCTGACTATTGTAGAGAAATAAATATGTATATATAGCACGATATCCACTGTCAGAGTTTTCAGAACACCAATACAAAAATATTATCTTTGCATAGATTGAGCTACATTCCTCCTAAGCAGATTACAAACTCTCTGCTTCTCTTCAAAACAATTCTACACAATTCTAAGGGAGATAAATGAAGGTACTAAGATACTGTGATTTTTTAAGTAGATCAGATATCCAAGGTTGCCTGCCTAATAGAACACTTGCTATGTTAAAGGCTGCTAAGTCTTTCACAATTTGTGCAGAATTTTTGCTTTAAGATGTAGCCCTGAAAACGAACAAATTAGTTTTTCATAACATTGTTCTTTTTATTATTGCAACTTACACCAAAATCTCATCATGAACAGGAAAAAAAATTGTAGTTTCATAACAGAATCAAAATGTTTTCTGTCACATCCACGTCATTCTGAAGTTTTAAAACTTCTTTAAATTACTCTTAAGTCACATAGCGGAAAAGAAAAAACTGAATCTGAAGAATGTCACCTGAGAATGCTAAAGATTTTGAATATGCAACATTCCTCTGTTAAAATATGTATCGATAGCTTATTAGCATACAAAGGATAAATTCAAAAAATGTGCTATTTCACTTAGGAAAAAAAAAATTCCAGTGCCATGGAGCAGCTTGTGGGAGCTCCAAAATTAACCAAAACAGCAGAAGAAGTTTTTGCTTGGGGAATTACGTTTGATGTGTCACTAAAAACTTGTGTCAGTTTATTCTTGCAAACTTCCAAATAGATGCTGAATACTTCCCAATAGGCCCCTGATTTAGATGTGAGGAATAAATTCTCCTCAGTGAGGGTGCTGAGACCCTGGCACGGCGTGCCCAGAGCAGCTGTGGCTGCCCCATCCCTGGGGGTGTCCCAGGTCAGGCTGGACAGGGCTTGGAGCAGCAGCCTGGGACAGCGGAATGGATCCCTGCCCATGGCAGAGGGTGGAACAGGACGGCATTGGAAGGTCCCGCGACGTTTGAAGGTGATGAAGAACACTCGAGGATAAACCCAACCGTGATCTTAAGGGGCGCCAACTTAAACCAGGCAAAAGCCCCGACCTATAACAAACCCGCAGTGAGCCCACAGAAACTCACCGGAGTTCTGCAGCTGTCCCGATGGTGCTCGCCCTCCAGCATGCCAAGCTGGGACTGCCGCAGGAATTCCAGGGGCCAGGCGGAGCCCCGGACGGGAATTCCGCAGCTGCCTGGATACGCAGGGTGATGTCACAGCGCCCCGAACCCAGCGCGGGGCTCCCGCCGCTCTCTGCCGCCTCCAGAAATGTCTAAAGGCTTCAAAAGGGCTCCCGACGGTAAAACGTAACTGCGGAGAGCCAAAAGGACCGACTGACACCACAGCCGGGCTGATGTGCGTGTCCCCAGGGCAGCGGCCAGGTTATGGGGAGGAACAAACAGGCAGAAAGTTCTGAATGTCTGTGGACAGAATTCAGAGCAGGGGCTCTCTGGATCACGGAAGCACATCTCCCTCCATGAGGAGGGACTTAGGGTTAGGCAAAGGCTCTTGTGAAACCTCTCAAGCTGAGAGATTTCGAGCCCCAGGTATGTCAAACACCAACTGAATAAAACCCACTCTACAGTATCCTGGGAAAGCACTTCCTCCTTCTCTGAGCACTGATGTGTTTTCTGCAGCTCCGTTTTTGAAGTCGCTGTTAAATTGTCTCTGTCTGCACACTCAGAGTGCAGATGATTTAACTATTTGCTGGCACCAGCTATGGTATCCTGAGCTTTTTTTAAGTTTTGTCTTATGGCACACATCCATCAGGATACCCAGGATATATGCTTCAAGACTGAAGGTTTTAATTGCAAGAGATAAAAACTCCACAACATTCCACACTCTCTGGGATAACTCTCAAAACTTCATTTCTTGTTTGTGACCTGATCTCTGCAAATGGCTTTCAGCCATAATTTTGTTAATTCTATGTCATGCAGTTTTAAAGATACCGTGCCAAATGAAGTAAGGGGGGGATGGAGGGTGTCTTGTGTGTTGTTTCATTTTTTCATAATTATTTCCAAGAGATTTTAGTGCACAAGGTTGTGATTTTAAAACAAGCAGATAATAAAAGTAAAGAGTAAGACAACAAACTAACTCCATGGACAAGTCACACACAAGTAAGGTTTAAGCTTGGATATGTGAAATAAAGATTGAGTTATAAAATGCAGACTTTCTCACAGTTGCCTTCTATTTCCTTTTGTGAAGAGAAGTCGTCAGGTCCAGTCCATGGCCATGTATAGTAGGAGTCCTAGTAAATATATGTATTGTATAAGTGGCCTTGCCCTGATCCTAGTTGTTCTACATGGGCTGCAGCTGTGATGTCCTTAATTGGGCAGCAGCTGTAGCTAATGAAGATAACTGGGATAAAAGGGGCTGGGCTTGGCCAGTCAGTGAGAGTCCCAAAGGAGCTCCTGAGGAGATACATGAAGAACTGTGCTGTAGAGAAGAACAGCTGGGTACAGTATGGGACTTGAGAAATATGAATACCACAGCCATGCTCTCTGTGTCATAATTTAAAGTTTCATACAAGGCTTGGCTTTTATCTGCTTCTTCACTGGAGTGCAATTCTAGTTTTTTGTTTGACTCCTGTAGCTGTTACTCCTGTTCATTTAAAAGTGATTGTACCTGATGCTTCCAGTGTAATGCATTATTTAATTCTCCTACACTGTCAAACCTCTCATGTGTGATGAATCTTTGCTGAAGAATATTTAATTGCTCTCACAGGCTCTGGACTTTGTCAACTTCTTTTTTTCATCTTACTGAAATTCCATTTGACTTCTGCAAGTTGTAGGTGTAGGGAGTGGTGTTCTATCTGTGCAGCATGAAGCCTTCTTGCAAATTCAAATATTGCCTTCTGCAAGTATGATTTTCATACTGGACAGTCTGTCACACAATCCACACTCCAGACAAGGACTTTTTCTCCAGATCAGTGGTGCACTTGTTGTGGGCTTATGGAACTGACTAATGGAACACTTTTACATTCAGCTTGTCCATAATTTCTGAAAAGGAGTTTCTGGCTGCACCTATTTTTAAAGGTCCACAAAGCCAGGACTTTGGTTTGTTAACAGCATTCTGCTGTTCAGTCATGGAACTGATTATTGCAGCAAGGAAATTAACTGAAGTTAATTTAATTAACTGAGTGCTTCAAAGCTGTCAATTTCTTCATTTTCACAAACTGGCAGATTATGCCTGTGTTTGGATTCTCCTACACACACTTGAAGTCCAGTGCCTCCTCTTCAGCCCTTTTGTCCAGGTGAAAAGGGAGCAAGAAAACTGGGCTAAAACTTTAACTCTTTTAGCTGCCAAAACTACAATCACAGCTCCTAGGAACACATAAACCAGGCCTTTGGTTCTTCTTTTCCTCAGCCTTGTTTCATCTTGTGTGTTTTCCTCATCAGCATTAATAGGGAGAGCATTAATTAGGCTCCTGATTTTCTGTTCCACTGATTTGTGGATGTTGACCTGGTCCTGGAGAGAGTCTCTTTGGGAAGACATAAGCACAGAGTAGAGAGGACACAGCCATACCGTGCTCCTTTTTGCCCACTCCTACTTGCTGCAGTCTCTAAATCCTATTTTTAATTGCCTGCTAATGTCCTGGAGATTGCCTGAAGTTCATAAGTAAGAAGAATTAGAAGCTTATCGAAGTTTTCTATGCATGGAGAGAAATAAAAAATGCCACCATTAAGCAAAGGTGCAAATAAGGAAGAATAAAATAAAGAGCAACTTCCCAGCCACTCTTGCATACAAAATAGATGAGATTTTGTTTCCACAGCAAGACCCAGCTACTGAGGATGTGGAAGGCAGCAGATCTGTTTGTGGCAGCTCACCATTACTCTGGAGCCCAGCAATCACGTGCCTTGACTATCATGGATATCCTTTAAAAAGAAAACATGCCAGAGAAAATAATTTTCTTCCAGAGGCCACTCTGAATTCTGCAGGAATTATGATGGTTTGTTTTGTTCTGAGCCAGTTAGCCAGTGGGAAGAGAAATCCTCATGAAAGCATGGTAGTTATAAATTGGACAAATTGGGACTGATTCTAGGAAGCTGAGTTTTGAAGCATTCAGCAGTTTACTCTCCATCTATCAGCTCCTGAGGCATGGACATTGCACAATGAACCACAGGGGGAGAATTGGAACAGAGAGTTTGGAGATTTCAGGGTTGTTACATCAAGCAGAAAACGCTGGAGGGGTTTTAGCCTTAAATCCCGCGGCTGAGAGCAAAACCTCTTACTTAATAACCCTGTTATTCTCTGTTGCTTTTGGGAATTAAA
This sequence comes from Melozone crissalis, assembly GCF_028551555.1. NCBI lineage: Eukaryota > Metazoa > Chordata > Aves > Passeriformes > Passerellidae > Melozone > Melozone crissalis. The sequence goes on along the minus strand of NW_026535783.1, from coordinate 10,067,931 downwards.
CTTCTGTTGCAGCCAAGGATTTTAGAGACATTTAACCCTGACTTGAATTTCCCTGGGAAAGGAGCTGTTCTCCTTGCTATAAATCATGCCCTGCATGCCGTCATCACTGTCACAGGTGCTGGTATGGGAGAAGATGTCTTTGGGTTTGATCTCATCAGCCAGATTTTCAGCTGCAAAAAAACAACTTAAACATCACCGCACACTGCTGAAATTCAAGATGCAGTTATTTTAAGGTATAATAAAATGGTATAAGTTTTTGTCAGAAAATAATTAATGTCTCTCTGACTTGACATACCTATCTCCTGTAGGATAAAAGCATAGCTTTAGAAAACATAAGTGTTTCTAATACATGATCTTCTGCTTTCTTGCCTTCCTTCTCCAGAGTCTCACAGCTGCGTTTTTTTGGGGTGTACCCAGATGCTCATCCCTCTCCTTAGTCTTGTAGTTATGCTTTGAGCATCTCTGGGGAATAAGAGGCTACACTTTGCTCCCCAAAATGTTCCACTTGGTGCTGCACATCTAAAGTGAGCCTGCTTTGGGGTGATGCCTGAACTCCTCCAAAACTATCCAGGTTCATGCTTGGTGCATCAAAAGCCATTCTTCAGCAGAGCCTGAACGAGGTCCCTGAGGATCAGCTATAGAGGCAGCTGAGGAGAGGCAGAGGTTGTCCTTCTTCCTGTAGAGGGAGATTGCAGTTGCAGTGTTTCCCTGGACTGTGCTCCAGGTGCTCTGAGTCCCTGTGTCAGCTGCAAGGCTCAGTCATGGCAGCTCCAAGCAGATTTGCTGTGAGGGAATCTGTGGTGTCCCCAGACCCTGTGCTTGGGCTTTGAGCCCCTCATCCCAGCCCTTTGGAATCAGTTTGGAGAGGCGATGAGCCTCTGGCTGGCACCGTGAATCTGGGCCCTGCTGGGTTTGGGATCAGAAGGCCCCAGCTCCAGCAGTCTCTACTCTAAATGCCAGCATTTCAGTAGCATCTGCCCACTGTCACTGATTTCACATTCTCTAAAAATGAGGAAGATTCTTATCTGTTTTGTTTGTGTTTGAGTGATGCAGAGCAAGTACTTGATCTCAAACAAATTTAAACTGGGGGAAGTAAAACACATGTCAATAAAAATGGTTAATAAAAATGGTCTCTGATCACAAGGCTTACTCTGTGCTCTACTATAAATATTTTTGTCATTCACTACCTGCCTTTCATCTTGTGACAGGCTGCCAAGTGGCAGGGTCACCTTTCCTTCAGGGATTTAAAAACAGTGTAAACATGGTGATCAGGGACATAGGTTAGTGGTGGGCTTGGCTATGTTGGTTTAACAGCTTGAATTGAGGATCTTAGGGGCCTTTCCAACCTCAGTGAGCCCATGAGTCTGTGGTTATACGTTGCCCAGTAAACACCATGGATTATATCCATTTTACTGTGGAGGGAGTTACATTTAGGAATGGGGAAGTAGAGGACAAGGAAAAAATGTTTTCAGCTGGAGAGAAACTTGTTTACCATAGAGAAATATGAAAAGATGGAATAAATCATGGCATTGATGAACCTAGGGAAGTCAGGGGGAACACTTCATGCACCTAATGATGAAGTGGCAGCCATCCTCATTTCAAGGTCATGCTTTAATTAGAAATTAAACATATGGCTTAGACCAGCTGAAGAAAAAGGTGCTGTGCTTTTCCTGCAAGAGAGCAGTTCTTTCCATAGGTCCCAAGGCAATATGAAAATTGCAAAACAGCTTTTCAGCTCTTCACAGTAATATTGTTTTTTTCCCTCCATTTAACTGATGGTGAAATCAAGACTACTATTTTAACTTGTATGCTACAATTGTTGCACAAATAGATAAGATGATTTGTTAAGTAGAGAGAGCAAGAGGTCTTCATGATGATAATACATTATTATTGACAATTTGATGCTTTTATCAAGTAATGGTAATCAGCCTTTGCTTGCTTGATAAATTCATAGCCCAGAGTGTTGATTTTATCAAAATTACCTTTGCAGTTAAGGGTGTAATTTTCTGCTGATAAAATGAAGAACGTTCTCAGTAATTCATAATTGTCCAATTATTTGGTATAATTTTTTTTAATGTTTTAACATGTTCCATGAGTTTCAAGGCAGCTTGAGTGCTCTGCATGGTGTGTCAGCATGCTGAATATGAAGGCACCTGTTGCAAGGGTCAGGAACCCACATTGCAAAAAAGGAACCCACTTGCCGCGGCAAAACGTCCAGATATGGACAACACTGGACAAACCAGACCAGTGAAGAGCTTTTCTTTTATTTTCAGCACATCAGTCTCAGGACACTGTTAGACAATGGAGACAGGATGTTAACAGCTCGCTGATCCACAGGGAATGTCAGGGAAGGTGGGGTATTACAGAATGACATAAAACCGTCTCAGTCTAGATTTCAGCCAATCATACATAGAACAACACATATTGACAAGCATTCTATCCAATCTTATAAAACACACGTAATGGTAGTTAAAACAAAGACTGGTTCATAAGAGACATAGAACAGAGCTCTATTCATGCTAACCTTCTAAAGATATACATTAAATAACCTTGTTGCCATCCAAAATCCAATTCTACAGAGGCCTATTGTTATTTGTCACGTATGCTCTACTGCTTGGGAAACTTTTCTGCTGTATTTGCAATGCTAACAAAACTTCAGCCTGAGGCCTATACTTTTTTTAACCATTTCCTAAAAACACTCTAACTTCATGGATTCCAACACCTGTCAGTGTTTTTATTATACACAGTCTTCTTGCTAACTAAGAAAATAAGACCTGAGGGTGTTTTTTATTGCTGACTGTGAAAAGCACATCACATTTTCTCACACCAGAACACAAAACAAACATTACCCAATTCCCCTTCCACTTCAAAAACTGTGTTATTTATTAGTCCCTACCAGGGGACAAAGTAATGCCCAGTTAAAAGAGTTCTGTGTCACTCAGCGGGGACAGCTGCCACCAAAAATGTGATGATTCTGGGTGCAGTGTTAACTCTGATACCACTGATGCACTGCGTGTCTATCCAGAAATAAAGACTCTTCTGATAAAGATTGCAGCCCCGGGGGAGGCTGGCGCTTCCCCAGGGCAGCAGGAAGAATTTGCTGACAGCATGGGCACTCCCATCAGATCAGCTGCTGTCAAGTTCAGCAGCAGCAGAATGAGAAGGGACTGGCTTGCTGCAGCCAGCTGCAATGCACAAAGTGACATCAGCAGCACCACGAAACACTTCAACCAAAACTGAGCTGTGAGCTGCAAAGAGGAAACTTTTCTTAATTTACATCTATTTACCAGCTTTTTATACTTAGAAGCTGCTTTCCAGCCTGCCTTTCTCCATTTCCACCCCAGCTTTTCCTACATTGCTACCTGAAACAGCAAGGAATGCACCTAAGGGTTTGCAGCTGAACAAGATGAAAACCAAACAGCCATCTGAAATCCGTGTTTTCCTCTGCTCCCATGCTTCCTTGAAAATATTACTCCTGTGGTAGGTTATGCTCAAGAAACCATACCCTGTACCTGATAATTGTAGTAGATGAACTTTTTCACTATGAAAAGACTCTCTGGGTTTTAGCAGAGAAGTGAAACACTGATTACACACAGTGTTTTGTACCACCAGGAATTCAGAAGGCCAAAACCCCCCTGAGAAGTGAGCAACAAGTGTTGCCTGGCAGTATCAGAGATATGTTTTTATTCTGAATGTTTTTATTCTGAAAGGATCCAAGCCAAAGAAAGCACTAGAGGGCACATTTACAGGAGAGCAAAACCAACCAGATTTGGATTGCAATGAAACACTTGACACACTGACGAAATTCCTCCATGATTAATGTAAATCAGGCTTGGAAGGAACATTCTCATTTCAAAGTTGGCTGGATGACCAGAACAAAATGATAGCTGACAATACAGCAAACTGGAGAGTGATTGTATAATACAATGGCACAGGGATAGATGTCTGGAGTTGCTCTATTTTAACACCCTCATCAATGATTCAGAAGAAGAAACAAGCAGAGAGTAATGAGATTTGATACTTGGGAGGATTAGTTAGAATTGGTGAGAGCAAAATTAATGCAAAGCAACAGACACCAGAATCACAGGCCCAGAAATGCAAAAGGCACAAAGCACATGGGTGGAAAGCAAAATTTAATAAAGAGAAACCTGGGGGAATTGCAGGCAAAGTAAATATCAATCCATCAAGAGGAAACTTAGGAAAGGGTAACATGGGAAGTTATGTCAGCAGGAGAGCTGACAAGTTATCACAGACCAAGCTTTGCTGTAAAGATGCTTCAGGGACATCTGCAGTGCCCAGCGAGGAGCTCCAACACCTCTGGCTCCTGGCACCATACTGGCAATTAATTCCCACCATTGTGCTCAACCTGCACATCCCTGCTGCAGCTGGAATTCAGATGAGAGTAGTGGGAAAGGAGCTGGGTAACTCAATCTCCAGGAGAAGCCTGGAAGTGCTGCAGCCTCACTGCAGTAGAACAGATTGGGAAAGGCACAGCTTTGAAAAGATGGTAGGGAAGCATAGGAAGGAGGCAAAGGAAAGCAAAAGGCAGCTGAGAACATTAAAACCACAGCTTTGTCTGCTGAGCAGGGAAGATGGGACCTTTCCAAAGTATTTGGGCCATGGTGTACATGGAAATTCCAACATTTCAGAACATAAGGGCAATCTGAGTAAATTGTAATGACAGAGAAAATCTATGCAATCCTCTCAGTGGAGGGACCTCTCTGTTCAAAACTGCAGATTGCTGTTGCAGAGGAGCAGCAAAGGCAGTGAGGATTATTCTGTGTCTGGGCAGCAGTGGGATGTAGGTTTCTCTGCCTGTCCTGAGCAGAAAGCAGACATGTCAAGGAAGCTGCTGAGCAACATCCTGGGAGAAAGAGCGCTGGAAGCTGGCAGCTCCCTGCTTGGAGCCTTTCTGTTAAGAGCAGAAGAAAGCAAGTCATTCACAGAACCCCAGAATCCCGGGATGGGTCAGGTTGGAAGGGACCATGGTGGGTGATCTTATCCAAGTCCCTGCCCCAGCAGGGTGACCCCAGAGGATGTGGCACAGGATTGTGTCCAGGTCCTGGAATATTTCCAGTGAAGAGAAACTCCACAGCCTCTCTTGCAGTCTGTTCAGGGCTCGGTCACTGCACGGGAAGGAGTTCTGCCTCATGTCCAGCTGAAAGTTCCTGGGATCAGTCCCTGCCCATTCCTCGTGTCCCATTGTCCCTACAGAGCAGAGCCTGGACCCTGCTCTGCCCCTCCCTGCAGACAGGGACACCCAGGGTTGAGGCCCCTCTCAGCTGGGGCTCCTCTCCAGGCTGAGCAACCCCAGCTCCCCCAGCCTTTCCTGGTGAGGGAGATGCCCCAGGCCCTTCCTCACCGCCACAGCCTGGACTGGCCCTCTCCAGGAGCTCTGTGTCCCTCCTGCCCTGAGGATCCAGAGCTGGACACGGCCCTCCAGAGGTGCCTCCAGGGCTGGGCAGAGGGGCAGGATCCCTCCCTGACCTGCTGGCAATGCCCTCCCAAGGGCACTCCAGGATCCCCTTGGCCTCCTTGTCTCCAGGGCACTCTGCTGGCTCAGGGACAGCTCTTTGTCCCCCAGGAGCTGCAGGTCCTTCTCTGCAGAGCTGTTTGTGCTGGTGCTTGGGGTTATTCCTGCCCAGCTGCAGGACCCTGCATTTCCTTTTTTGAATTTTGGCATGTTCCTGACATCCTTGGCTAGATTTATTCCAGATGGGCCTTGGCTTTCCTTGCCTCATGTCCACTTACTCTGACAACCTCTTTGTGTTCATTCCAAGTGGCCTGACCCTGCTTCCATCTCCTGTGTATTTCCTGCTTACTGTTGCATAATGGCAGGACTTCCTTGTTCATCCATGCAGGTCTCTTGCACCCTTTTCACTCTTCTTCTTGCTTCATCCAGCTCTGGTCTGCTCAGTGCTGGCACTGTCATACAAATCCTGTCTGCCAGCTGTTTCCTGCAGCCAGCTTCATCTTGTTCCAGGAGTGTTTATCAGGATAAAGCCAAAGTTTTTTCTAGCAGAGGAAAGCAGTGCTGGGAATTCATGTATTACCCAAAGCCAAAAAAAAATCATAAATAACATTTTCATCTGGCTGAGGCACTTCTGGGCAACCCTATTTGTCAGCAGCACTACTGAGGATATGCCAATCATTACTCCAGATCAGAAGGTTTTTGAACAGCAGTCACACAGATGGCACAATGAGCTATTAAACATGATATGTATAGGAAGATGACTCAGCCTTCCCCTCTTCAGGGTAAACAATAGGTGATCCTGCCCCCACCTGTGTTATTTTTCTGGTTAGCTGAAGTGCTACTGCTCATCTAACAGGAGTTTTTTCCAATATATTCATGACAAAAGCCAGTGTAGAAAATAACATTACCCCATTCCAGGATAAGGATGTCACCTCACAAACAGAGACACAGACAAGACAGAGGTTTTTAACACATTCTTTACCTCTGTCTTCAGCATGGATGATGGAACACAGGAGTTTCAGTGCCCTGAGCTGGAAGACCACATTTGCAAAAGCAATTAACTCCCAGCTGACCCGTATGTGGGATCTGCTGCTCCAACAGGATCTCTACAGGTCTGTGGAGCCTGATGGGATTTGTGTGAGAATCTTCAGTTGCCAATGTCATCCCAAAGCCTGCCTCAAGGATTTTTGAGTAGTCAGGAGCTGGAGAGGTCCCAGCTGCCTGGAAGTGGGTGAACATTGTTGTGATTTTTAAGAAGGGCAAGAAGGAAAACACCAGAAACAACAGGCCTGTCAGTCTCATTTCACTGATTGGTAAAATCATGAACAAGATTATCTGGGAGGTATTGAAAAACACCTGAAGAACAATTCCAGCATAGCTTTATGAGGGGAAAGTCCTGCTTGCCAAACCTGATTTCCTTTTACAATAAAATACCTCCCCTTGTGGATCAAGAGAAACCAGCTAATGTGATCTTTTTGGATTTCAGCAAAGCTTTCCATACTGTCTTTCCCAGGATCCTTCTGGACAAAATCCCACAGCTGGATAAACACATCATGTGATGAGTGAGCAGCTGGCTCATGAGTTGGGAGGAAAGAGTTCTAGAGAATCAGGTGACATCAGAGTGGTCACCTGTCATTAGTGGGGTTTTTCAGGGCTCCATCTTAGGGCAGGTTCCCTTCAGCATCTTCACAAATGGCCTGAATGCAGACCTGGAAGGAACACAAAGTCTGACAACAGCATTAAGCTGAGAGGAGCTGTTGTCTGCCTCAAAAGAAGAGAGGCCCTGCAGAGGCCACCTTGACAAAGTAAAGGGCTGGACTGTTTTGCGGAGAAAAGAAGAAACTTCACAACTTTGTAAAAGTTGTAAAGCCTGGTATGCTTTTATTACGGCGCGCCAGACGCAAGTCCCCCAACGAGGCATGCGAGGCATGCGTGCCTCTGAAGACCTCGGGTCCTCTTTTGTCTTTTATTCCCCTTCCAAATGCATATGCATACAGTTTCACAATAAGTTCATACATATTCATTCTGCGTGACATTTAGCACCAGTTCTTCTTTATCAAAGGAATTTCTAAGTCGGGGGCAAATCGACCTTGTGGTCTTTTCTGTTTTTCTTTCTCTGTCTCCTTGCTGTCTCGGCATTCGAGTTCTTCCTTCAGCTTTGGCCTCACAGACTTTTCACCTCTCTTAGACACTTCACCTAATTCAGAATGGATCTTTACTCTGTCTCATTCCCCCCTTTCCTAGGAAATAAGTAAATTCTTTTACTTAAGGAAAACCTTCACAACAGTACGTGTCTTTTAGTGCTTCACTATGTACGTTTGACAAAGAGGTTAGTACAGCTATTTGTTGTAGCATTCTACAGTTCTAAATTAACAATGTAATAGATAATCCTAACAAAATTACAAATACAGAGATTAGAATGGTTTCTACTAGACAGAATAACATCATTGCTATCAATTTGTACAGCAGCACAAGCAGTTCTCAAGCATACACCCTTTTCTAGTATATACGAGCACAGTTTTCTGGTCAGTGACTGGATGAATTTCAGAGTGACAAATACTCTGTTCGATGTCCAAACACACATCCTGCACATTAATAGTATTGCTTTCACAAATGAATTCTATCTGTTCTCTAGTAATGCAGGATTCCAAGTTTACTGTCTGCCACTTTCCATTCATCTTTTGTGCCCACACTCTATGTTCTGAAGGGTAGAGCACTGTTTTTTCATGGTTTAATCCTAGGGCAATGATGGGATGGATAACATAAACAGTGGCATTATGTATGGTAAGAACAAAGGCAGTGGCCACATTAGAAACAGGATCATAGGTGAAATTCACCATAGTCCACCGAGATTGAAACTTCCTTTCAATATCAATTGCATTATCCCACACAATTTCTTGAATTTCAGCTGGAAAATTACCTTCACCCCTTTCCCATAGGATCAAAGCTGCTGTTGCTTGTATCCATAACTGTGCTTGTATACAACTGAAAGCTAAAGACACATTATCTTGAACTATACTAAGTGCTTCTACTATCAACTTGTGGTCTTGGTCCCCGGCCTTTTCATACTTCTTTACTTTGGCAGTACTTTTGAAATCTGTCACTGGCTAGTTCCTAATGCCAATAGAGATTACTATAAAGGCTGCTTCAATTTTGTTAGGCTACCTGCTGCAGTGGCCAGTTTATTCATCAGTATTTCTGAATCAATTCCGTTTAAAAATCCTAATCTTGTCCCTAATATGCCAGTTAGATGTTTGTTATGTGGAACAAGAACTGCTTTCCGTCCATGGCCATCCCTCCCTGCCAGAGGGGCTCACACTGCAAATTCAGAAACACTTCACAAGTGTATCTGACAGAGGTTTAGGTCATATTTGAGGCAGATGTTTTTTCTGAAATGTAGAGACCTCAGGAAAGCTCCTTCCCCCTCCAAAGCACCTGATTTCCCAGATGTGTGGCAAGCAGGAATGTCTCTCCTGGTCTACAAAACCTCACCCACCTTGCCCCTAGCTTCAGGTCCAAGCCTCAAGTAAATAATGAAGGGGAAGTCTGAGAGAAGAGCCTAAATTCATTGCAGTGCCTCAGAATAAACTGTGATCAGGTTTCTGCTACTTGAAACCCTCAGCACAAAAGTGATGCTCAAAATCCTACAGCCTGCTGCTGAGCTCTGAGGGGGGCGGGGGGGGGTGTCTCTCTCTACCTCTTTTAAGCAGAATCCAACTGCCTCAGACTGGGACAATCACTGATCCAGGTCTCAGTAGGAAAAGGGATAGCTATAAATAAAGAAAATCACCTTCCTTGCTTGGGTTAATTTACCACCTGCAGTTCAGCACCCTTTACCAGCCATTGCCTGAGTGTTCAGCCAACCAGCTTGGAAAATGACCTAAGGAAACTGATTTCTTGGTGCTCTTGGTTTTAGGCACCAGGAGAGCTGGCTCCTTCCTTTCTTGTTCTGCTCCTGAGATATGCCTGTTTTTGTAACCATGTTGTCCAGCCCTCAAAGGAAGTTTTTAGGAAGGAGGAGCAGGCTGGTTGGAGTTTTGAGATGTTAATTTGCGGTATCAACTCCACACATTTGAGAGACCATTCTGGATTGAATAATAGCTGTTGTTCAGTCACATTCTTTACTACGTTAGGTTCAAGTTTGGAGTTTGGGTAGAGTCTGAACTAGTATGGGGTGTACAAGGCCCTGCTGTGGTAAAAAGTGCAGTGTCCACTTTGAATTCAAATGAAAGTCTGATAGTAATTCGAGCTCAAAGGCAGGTCACTTCTACAGGCTGTATCAAGGTGAAATTACACCAACAGTCTGATTCACTTAGGTTATCACAGACTTCCTGGTGTTCATATACACCAGGGGAGGTTAAGACACTAATTACATCTGGTCTCTCATAAGCTGCTACTCTATTGATGACTTGGCACTCTACTTTGATTTCTTCTCCTCTGATTCCTTGAAGAGTCTACAGTTCCTGTTCCTGCCATTCTTGCTCTTCACATACCTGATTCTCGTGGATTACTACAGTAGATATGTTTAAATCTTTTATCTCAGAAGGTTTTCCTATGGATCCAGTATACTGATTAAATGCCAGGGACCAAGGCCATTCACCATTGCTTTGAATAGAGGTACTCTCAAGTTCTAAAACTTCAGTTATGATTACACACAAAACAATTCTACAAACTAAAATATGAGCTACTCCCGACCGCAATGTACTCATTTTGCCCGAGTAAGTTTTAGTCTCAGTTCATTGTCTCCTGGTGTCACTCCTTAAGGGGTTTCTGGGCCTTCTTCACCCAAGAGTGATGAATCTAGGCGTCCTGCTCCTTGATTTTGATTGCAGTGAAGGTGGTGAGAAGTACTTGCAGTGGTCTCTCCCACTGTGGTTCCGAAGTCTTCTCTGCAAGAGACTTAACATATACATCATCACCAGGCAATATAACTCCCTGCTCCGAGTTCCAGCCACATGTTTCTCAATTACTCTGAGCTGTTTGCTTAATGCCACCATGTAGATGGACATTCTGGACATTCCCCTTGTCCTAATCTATGCCCAGATGGCTACTAATCTGTTGCACTATTTTGGAAATGAAATGCGATTCTTTATCTGAGGATATTGTGGCTGGAACTCTGAAGCGTGGTATTATTTCTTGTAAAAATAATCTGGTCACCTCTTGAGCTTTGACAGTTCTGGTGGGGAATGTTTCTGGCCACCCTGGAAACGTATCTATCAATACCAGTAAATACTGATACCCCCCTTTCCTTGGGAGTTCTGAAAAGTTAATTTGCCACTGCTGTACAGGCCCATGGCCTCTCCCAGTCTGACCGAGTTTTGGCCGGGGGGTATTTTGGGGTTAGTCTGGAGGCAAGGATCACATTGTCGGCTTACCTGAGTGATAGTGGCATATAAATTCCTGACAACGATATAACGATTCTTTCAATCAGATGTGTTCTAGAAAGCCTGTGGAAATTACTACTTCAAAGTCAACCCTTCATTTCAATGCACTCTGTATCACTCGCAGCCTTGGTCATTTCGAGAAAGGAGCCACACTCTCCAAAAGGCTTTTAAGTAGTTAGGCCCTAGTGTGCTTTCTAGTGCCCTTCCTTCACTAGTAACCACGAAAATGGGAAGGGATTACTAGCTCTCTTTCAATGGTAGCCCACCCCTTGCAGTTGTACATCTCTTTTGATTAGTATTATTGTATTATGGCTTACCTTCAAGGAAAATCTGTACCTCACCCTTTGCTGCTTTCTTTGCATCTCCATCCGCCAGCTCATTTCTTCCCTCCAATTTTAAGCTCACTCTCTGGTGTGCCTTAATATGCTTTTTCAGGTAGCTGAACTGCTTCCAGCAGCTGGCTTGTCTCTTCTTTCCCTGTGAGGTCAGCAGTCCCCTCTCCTTCCAGATGGCTCCATGTGCATGCACAACTCTGAATGCCTTTTACTGTTTCTGAGGTATGGGTCAATGCATTTATCTCAGCCTTCTGTGCAGAGGTACCTGTTGGTAAGGGTCCAGACTCTATTACCTCTCTGCAGGTAGTTACTGTGTACTTTGCAATGTCGCTTTCCACTGGCAATGTAGCTGCTCCTGTCAGTGAACCAGTGAACCAGGTCTCTGCATCATCCAGAGGAGTGTCCTTTAAGTCTGGGCGGCTGGAGTAGGTAGCCTCAATGGTCTCTAGGCAATCATGGTGTACTGCTCCTTCTTGATTTCCACTGAGAAAAGAAGCTGGGTTGACAATATTAGTCACCACTATCTACATCACCTTGCTTTACCATGATGGCCTGGTATTTCAGAAACCTCTGTGGTGAGAGCCAGTGGCCACCCTTTACTTCCAGTACTGCGGACACTGTGTGGGACACTAGCACAGTCATTTTTGTCCTAGGGTAGACTTGGGTGCCTCTTGAATATTCAGCACAACTGCTGCTACAGCTCTTAGGCAACCTGCCATCCTTTGCTTGCATCTAGTTGCTTAGAGAAGTAAGCAACTGTCTTTCAGTATGGACCCGAGTCCTGAGCCAATATTCTCAGGGTAATTCCTTGCGTGGAAAAATAGAAAGAATGGTTTACTTACATCTGGAAGTTTCAAAGCTGGAGCTGACATCAGGGCAGTCTCTAGCTGGTGAAAGGCCCGTGTGGCTCCTTTTGTCCACTGGAGATCTCTGTTTCCATCGGCAATAAGAGCAGAGAGGGGTCTGACAAGCAGTCCATAATTATAAACCCACAGCTGGCACTACCTTGCCATGCCTAAGAGGTTCAGAGTTCCTTCGTTGTCTGGGGTTTTGAGGTTTAGCATGTGGCTTCCCTGCCTTGAAGTCTGCTGCTCAGCACTCACTTCTTACCCCAGGAAGATTACCTTCTTAGATTACTTTCTGTTTCACTACCTGTGCCTTTTTCTTTGGGACTCTGTATCCTTGGAGTCCTAGGAAATTCAAAAGGCTTACCGTCCAGTCTTCCCTCGTCCGAGTGGGTACTAGAAGATCATCCACGTACTGCAACAGCCTCCTTTCCTCTTGTGGAGCTTCCTGGGACTCTGGGTCTTTGCAAGCTGTTCTCCAATCGGAATGGGAAATTCTGAAGCCTTCAGGCACATGGACTATGTGAGCTGTGTTTGAATGTAAAAATTTTCTGGCTGGCTTCGTGGATAGGGAGGCAAAAGAAGGCATCTCTTAGGCCTAAAAGAGTGAACCAGATTAACTCAGGTGTTAAACAAGTTAGTAAAGTATATGGATTTGCTACCACAGGGTATAAGTTCTGTGTTATCTTATGGAGAGCTCTTAATCTAATACTATCAATAATTGGGCTGATTCCTTCCCTATCTTCCTTTTGAGGGTACTACTCAGTTCTCACTAGTTGTGTTCTTTCCTTAAGCTTGATGCTCATGGGGGAGCATCTTTCACTCTCCCTGGTACAGCAGAGGCCCATACCCTTGAAAACATTTATTTACTTATTTTAATATCTCCTTACTAATGTCTTTAATTTCAGTGTCTGTTAATGTTAAGCCTAACCTCTTTATATCATTTGCCTCCAGAGTAACTTTTCTCATTTGAGAATGTTTAGCAAATTGAGCAAATTGTACAAAAGCTTTTAGGTACGCATAGTACACATGTTACTTTAAAGGTTTGCACAAGTATGCCTTCTCAGACTGACCAGTTGTTCATTCCCCACACTACAACATAAATATTCTCCACAGGTATTAAAGCTTTATTAAAACTGAATATATGGCTCTTGTGTCGGCAAAAATTCTTCCCTTTTGGGGAGGTCATCTTTACCCTTCCTCCCTTACCTTGGGAGGAGCCTTTAACAAATCATATGTACTCATTTTGTGAACTGTGATTTCTTTGCATTTCGGTATGATAATCCCTGCCTGATTTCATACGTTGCTATCTTATGCTGCATGCTGAACAATACATTTGATTTGCTTTCTCTTTGCCTTGTTTTCCTTTTTCAAGGGCCAAGACCAGAGGGCGGTCTGATCTTACAGTCTCTTTGCCATTCTGTGTGATTTCTTAAAACACAAAGACATTTCAGCATACAAAAACTCTATCTCATTTATCTTCCTATTTTAAAACAGTACTAACAGCAATGAAGTATTATAAATCTTTTTATTTTCTGAGCTGCTCCTACTGGGAGCCTTCTCCCATTGAGCCCCTCCCAAAAGGGGCTGATTTAGGAACTTCTTTGCTCTGGTCAGTTCTCATTATTTATTTCTCCTTGCCCTATCTCGCTTCCACTCAAACCTCTTCACAGACCTTCACAGTAGTTTCTCAGTTTTCCTCCTACACACACAGCTCCAGGTGGCAGGTATCAGATGTGGTTCCCACACACAAGCTCTAAGACCTTAGGTTCTGAATCCGCTTGACCAGAAACCTCTAATTTACATGTGCCCTGACACTTATTAGAACAGCAAAACAGCAATACCAGTGTTTCTCATAAACACCGTACTGCAATAATACCTGCACATCCAGCTTTTGCTCACAGGCCATTCCCGTGTTCCCTGGGGAGACAGGGCAGCCAGAGCTGTCCCTGTGCCCAGGGGACAGCCACTGTCACCTCACACAGCGTGCTAATCAAAAACGTGACATAGACACTATGTTCTGATCAAACAAAATATCAGTCTTTTCTAGTTCTCTTCTTGCACAATCTGATTAAGCACTATGCCTACTTACACTTGTTTTACTGCTTTGCAAAAAGGCTGTGCTAGTCACAGCCGAAACTCTGATATGCCCACAGACACAAACACTCGCACCCACACCCCCCCCTTTATCTCAAATTCACTAGAGCCAAGGCTTGAATTGCTGTGAGGGGGGGAATTCTTGGAATTCCTTTAACTCTATCGTAATTAAGCATAAATCACCGTACTATAGTTCTCCTATGTAAAATGCTACTCTTGTTGCAACAAAATCTTAAAATCTCCACAAACACTACTATACAATCTGAGAATCAAATTACCACAATGCAGTGGAAGAAAATCACCACACAAAACCACTGGGAAAGGGCATATCTCTCAAAGTGCTCGCTTTTCTCAACACAACACAACATACCATAATTCAGCATTTACTCACATCAATTTTCCTGGACACAATCAAAATAACAGCACAGTCTAGAGATCAAATCTAAACATCCAAGGCAAAGGAACTCTCTGAGCTCATACTCGCGGTTAAAATGTACCAAATCTACACAAATCATTGCATTTAAACACAATAAATACCATCACTGACATTCCTCCACTCTTCTCCACGCTTCTCCGCGGGGCACTTCTCTCCCTGCCCCCGCAGCCTGCTGCAGCCAGTGCCTAAGGCCTCACTCGGCTGCTTCAAACACAGGTGGTACTCACTCCCCCGCACTGTAGGGCACTGTAGATTTATTCTCTTTTATACACCATACACTTATACACTTGCACGATTAGAAACACAGTGCACTGACCACACAATGCACACATTAACCATAGAGCAACACAGTGTCCGGACATCACACACACACAAACAAAACACACACGGGCTCAGCAGTTCTGCTCCATCAGAACAAGGAACCCCCAATACACACATACACGGGTTCACCCGGCTCACCCCTAGAGCCTCTAGCGGTTCTGCTCCATCAGAACAATGAACCCCCAACAGACACATACACGGGTTCACCCAGCTCACCCCCAGAACCGCTTGCGGTCTGCTCTATCAGAACGATGAACTCCGTCTCTAATAAGCTGCTCTATCAGCTGAACCCAGACGTCTCTGGGTGATTTACTCTCTTGCTCTCCTTTCCGTCCCCCGGGGGCCCCTCAGTACATACCGTATCTTCCTCCACAGGCCAGCAGGTCCTTGTCCGTCCTCGCAGGAGGCAAGCTGAGACGAGCGGAGCCCCACCAGGAAAAAAATCCTAGGGCGCGCCTTGGAGGTCCGTCTATCCCCCCTGCCCCTGCGGGGACAGAGAAGTCCCATCTGGGGTGCCATAATGTTTTGCGGAGAAAAGAAGAAACTTCACAACTTTGTAAAAGTTGTAAAGCCCAGTATGCTTTTATTACGGCGCGCCGGACGCAAGTCCCCCAACAAGGCATGCGTGCCTCTGAAGACCTCGGGTCGTCTTTTATTCCCCTTCCAAATGCATATGCATACAGTTTCACAATAAGTTCATACATATTCATTCTGCGTGACATTTAGCACCAGTTCTTCTTTATCAAAGGAATTTCTAAGTCGGGGGCAAATCGACCTTGTGGTCTTTTCTGTTTTTCTTTCTCTGTCTCCTTGCTGTCTCGGCATGTGAGTTCTTCCTTCAGCTTTGGCCTCACAGACTTTTCACCTCTCTTAGACACTTCACCTAATTCAGAATGGATCTTTACTCTGTCTCAGGACAATCTCCACCTGTGTGAAATTCCATGAGGGAAAGTGCTGGATTCTGCACCTGGGATGGTCCTGGAAATCCTGTTTGATGGCCAGCAGGACACAAGCCAGCAGTGCCCTGGAGGCAGCAGGGACATCCCTGTCCTGGGGACACCAGGCCCAGCATGGCCGGCCGGGCCAGGCAGGGATTGTCCTGCTCTGCGCTGGGCCGGGCCGGCCTCACCTGGAATATTGGGTGCAGTTCTGGCATCAGAACATAAAAAAGGCATTAAACTGTCAGAGACCAAAGGATGCCATGAGGATGCTGAAGGGCCTGAAGATGAGGAGTTTTTGAGGACCTTGGTGTGTTCAGCTGGAGAAGACTGAGAGGAGACCTCACTAGAGCTCCAACATCCTGGCAAGGGGCAGGTTCCAATCTGCTCACTCTCTGACACCAGTGACAGGACTCCAAGAAATGGCCTGAAGTTGAATAGGGGGAGGTTTGGGTTGTGTAAGAGCTGAAATGAGGGATGTGGGACTCTTCAAAATGCAGTTTATTCCATGCAAGAGGTTACAGCAGTGCAGGGTCATGGGTGACAGAGGCTGTGCCTATAGCTGTCAGCTCCAGCTGCAGGCAGGCCTGGAGACCCTTAGTTTAGCTTACAAATGCATTATATACTTTTCTTTGCTGAGCATCTTAATACAGTAGAACCAATCTATGCCTTAACTATTATCTATAGATTATCATAACTACTATAATTACCGTATTCATGTTACTGTTCTCCAGCCACTAAAAGTTAGTACGTTACAGTTTAAGCTACAAGTTGTTTATAACTTTTCTTGCCGTGGAAAATTCTGAAACCTTTTTTCTACTTGCAACATTTGCTGACTTGTTTGCCTGTGCTTTCTTTCTGCTTGGTAAAAACATTTTCTTGTTTGAGGTGGGTTTATCCTTTTCTCTAAGTCATAAAAACCCCTTCTAACTAACATACTCTTTGCCTCCTTGATTATCCAGTAAGACTGGCTCAGCAATTGTTTTCTTCTATATCAAAACTTGCTTCCATCTCTATTCCTCCTTCAGATTCTACATTCAAAAATCTTTTTGCTAAACATATTTATCTCTGAGACTTTCTTGTCAAACTTTCATCCTTCCCAGCAAGGTTGGATACCAGGAAAGGTTTTTCCCCAGGGTGTGCTTGGACCCTGAAACAGGTACCCAGGGCAGTGGTCATGGCACCATGACTGACAGAATTCAGGAAGCATTTGGACAATGCTCTCAGGAACATGATGTGACTCTTGGGATGTCCTGCATGGGACCAGAGCTTGAATACAATGATCTTGATGGGCCCCTTCCAACTCAGCATGATTCTATGATTCTGTGGTCTTTGTCCTAGCCACCTGTGGGCTGGGAAAAGTTAAAAACCATGGCAGCTGCGGAAACAAGAGGGCTCTGCCACTCTGGTCTCCATTTGCTGTCTACAAAAAAGTGTGAAGCATTGTCACCAAAGGAAAATTAAGGCTACTCAAGAGAGCAGTTAGTGATGCTTATCTTTAGACGTTTTCCCCTGATTTATGAAGAGATATATCCATGCTTGTTAGTGTATAATATTGGCAATTCTAAGGACAATGGCTACTACCTTCAGGCTTGGTAGTTCTGTTTCAAATCCAACAGCTTTGGCTGTTTCACAGCTTTCTGGTCCTGAGGATTTTTTTTTTCCAGATTAGTTACTGTCTGAAGTCTGCTTTGGAACCTACAAGAGAGCCATCATGTGATCCCATGTTATGGGACCTGCAAATCTTGCAAACAATGTGTAGATCCAAGTGATGGCAATGGGAATTAAATGCGTGAGATACTGAATTAATTGCCATTAATTCCACTCCATCAAGTTTGTTATTAATTTCACTCCACCCTTCACTGAAGGTGAAGGCTAAGAGGGTTGAGGGCAGCCTCCATGAAGCAAAACTCTTGCTGTTTTTCAATGTCTAAATCCCAGGAGGCTGTTAATCTTTTTCATAATTTGGTTTTTACTGAGGGACAGGGGTACTGCTGATGAAAACAAAGTGCCTGAGCTGATGAGCTCCACTTGTGACTCAGGAAAAGTGGGGATGATGGGGCAGGGTGATCTAGACATCAGGTGCAATGTGCAAGCATGGTGTGTGGTGGCCATGCTTCTGAAAGGTGTCTGTAGGGTTTTTGTGCAGTGCAACAGGCTCAGCTGAGGAAATTGCCATTAGCTTTTCTGAGAAAGGTAAACTCTCATCATCTCTAAAGGTAAGTACATATTGACGACTGCTCCCAAAAATGGATAAGAGCTTAGGCTCTCAGCTAGTATAAAATTACAGGGGTGAATTCAAAGAACCAAGGATATTAACATAAATGGCAGAGCTGATGAACCTTGAATAGCTGGAAATGCTGGGCTCTGGATTTTATGGTTAGGCTTCTGATAGGAAAGAGAGACATGAGAGATCAAGAAAGCAATTAATTCTGTCAAAAAACAAACAATATCTGACTCATCAGCATGAGCAGCAGGAAGATCTCTAAAATTTGTCCTTTGAAGCCAGGGTACTGTAACAGAGCTGTTTGAATAAAGAGGATGGAAAAGTACAAAATGCACAAAATGTACTCCTTCTTGCCTGGCTTTGTGTCCAAACTGCCTTCTCTTTCTTTTCAGCTGCTGTGGAATAATGCCCAAGTCAATTAATTTTCATCTGTTTTCATTTCTTGGGTATATGAGTGCCTTCAGAGTGAGCCTTGCAGACTTACTCAAAATTAATAACAAAGCATCTGTCTTCTGACTGTTCTGGATGCATCTGTACAGCCCTATAATATGAAAATAAATTAACTTTATAATACACTGCACATGGTCTACCTTCTTATAAATGGAGAGCATCCCCTGAGCTTCCAAAGGGTAAGGTCACACAGGTGTGAAATGCTTGAACATCTGACATGTTTGCTAAGGATGTGAAGTTATTATCTGACGTGTTTATTAAGGACTGTGTGGAAGTAAGGTCTCCAAATGCATGATGCTTGTCAGGGGCTCTGCAAGTGTTGTTTCCCTAGTAAAGAGGGTTGTGCATGCATTCCCCAGAGGGAAGGTGATTCACCATGCCAGGTTATAACCCAGCACTCTGCAATGTAAGCAGCTCATGGGACTTGGTGGCACAGTGTATGGAAATCCAGGCATGACTCACTCATTCAATATGGGATTGCAAGGAGGTATTTGCAGTAATTGAGCAGAACTTTAGCATCATATCCCTCCTGCTCCTTGCAAAAGTACCATGCAAGAGTAATCCTTCCTGATTCAGCCAAGTATTCAGGGAGGTACTTGATCCCATACATGCACTTAAACAGGACAGGAGACTGATTTAAGCAAGAAAATAGGATTAAGTGCAGGCTTAATGGTTTTGCATCACACGCAGCCTGTGCTTTAACGACTTTCCAAAGCCAGGGATGCCTTTTGTTTTTTGAATTGATTTTCCTCAAGCCTAGGGGGTTGAGGAAGGAGAACAATCCAATTGCAGAGACAATATTGAACAGCAGTGGGAGATCCCTGCAAATTTTCTATAACTATCAGTGGACTGGAGTGCTCCATTGTCTGAACACTCAGGGCAAGAGCTTCAGCCCAGCTTTACAAAAGGTGGACTCAGCATGGCTCAGCACCATCCTGGGAGCCAGAAGGGGGAAGAGATGATGGCAATGTTAACACAGCCTAACTGTAGACACATAAATTCAGTGCCTGAATGAAGAGTGTGATTCACAATTGCTGTATAGATCTGGAGACAGTCTCCTCCACAGAGTGACTCAGAATGACCTGTTGAACCTATAGATGCTCTAGAGGAGGCTATGTCTATTAATTTTAATTTTTAAATAAATACTCAAGGTATTATGAATACTTCTTCCTGAAAATCTTCAAATTCGATGCTCAAAGTCTTGAAAGAATTTTGACTAGATGTTTTTGCTAGAGACTCAAGATCCTGTGTTTGCAGTGCCCAATACACACTTGTTGGCTGTCTTACAAAGCCAGCAAAGTTTAGCTGTTCAAACAGTTCAAAGCCCCCTGCAGAGTTGTGCCTATCTTTTGCATTATAAGAGTACAGTTATTTTTCTGTTAGATCAATTGCAAAAATACAGAATTCTTTGGGAAATTCTTCATCCCCAGTTGCTAAAGGGACAACCAAACAAGCGAGTCTCCCTTCTTCTGTCCCACTCCAAAACAACCTTCACTATTAATACCACTATGATGGAAAATCCAAGCTAAAATTCAGCTTTAAACTCTGTTTTACCAAATTAGTGCTGCAGCTTCTTCCTTCCTGCTAAGAGCTGCTACATTCTTGTATCAAGGAGACTTTACATGGAGTTGTACATGGATGGGGTTGCTACATATGCACATGTGTGTATTTTTCTATGTAAAAAATGTAAGCAATGAACTGCATTCAGACAGCTTGATGCATGAAACTCTTGCGTGAAGTGGTGTTTTTAATAACTACTGGTATTTTTCAAAAGGTTTCATTGAAGGGCAGTGCACCTCTCTGCAGTGAGGTAAGAAAAATACAATGTAAAAGAGGAGAAGCTCATAGCTGAGAGTTCATACTAAATCCTCAGTTTTTAATATGTCTCTCATGAGCAGTGAATGAGGGTGGAAGTACCTGAGCTCGCTGTTGAACTGTGAGGCCAAACTCAGTCCTGACATCCTGTGTGTTTGTGGTGCTCTGCACCCCACCAACGTTATTCTGAAGAGAGGAATTAATTCAGTGGATCTAATGGGGCTGGCCTTTGGCTCTCCTCTTTTTCCAGCCTTTATGGATCTGTTTCACATGAGCCCTGTGTGCAGCAGCACAGGCAGGGCTGCACGTCCCTGGTCCTAAGTGCACTTCCTTATCAGAATATATGGCACTGCATTATGCTGCATGTTTATGGTTTGAAACACTGCCTGATAATGTGGCCATAGTCAAACAAAATGCTGCATGCAACAGCAACCAATTCATTTGTTTTAGGGAAAGAATATGACATCAGAAAGAAAGAGATACGTGCTTAGCTACGTTTGATTTGAGGCAGTCAAATAGCTGAAATGGCATATACATTAAGATAGATTTTCCTGATAAACATTCACTTTCATATATTATCTATTTATTTTTCTCTGGTATCTTAATGGGGGACTTGGAACGTATTAGATTTTATTTTTCCAGTAGGCATTTAGTGCATTTCTGGAAACAAAATTTCTCATTCTTTCTGGTTACATTATTCTCACAAATGCAATAGGAGAAGTGATATTTTTAATGGGTACTTGTGTAATTAAGTAGAAGAATGTTCACAGAAATTATCTTTATTAGTGCCTAGAGTGATTGGAGTTTGAACCTTTTCAGTCTGCAGTTAGAAATATTAGATAGCAAATTGATTTCAAGCAAAATACACACTTCTAGAGTTTTCATTTTCTAAAATGCTGCTGTGAATGGAATGGTCCCTCAGAGCTTTGAAAATGGACTTCCTGAAAGGAAATACTTGATCAAACAGAAAGAGTTAAGCTGTGCAGGTACTCTGTGTTGTATAATAATTCTTCGCATTTCTCCCTGTAATTTTTCTTCTATAATTACTTTCAGAGCTGTACTAACTCGGATGCCAACTTTTCTTCTGGAGGATTACAAATCCTCCAGATTTGTAATGTTTGGAAAACTGCAGTGGCAGAGGCTGGCTTAATGTTGCAGAAGGAGACTCTCAGGGACAGTGCAGTCCCTCCTGAGGCTCTGATGCACAAGGAGTTAGTTGTGACTGTCACCTCCATAGTGTGATCTATGCACAAAAAAAAAAAAAAAATTAAAAAATCAACATTTAGGTTAATTTTTTTCGCCCTTTCTGTGAATGTGCTCTTTAAAAAACAGACCTCATCCTCATTTAATCTATGACACTAAGATAATTCAATAAGAAAAACTAGAGCTAGCATTTTATTTGTAAGGCTCCCCATTCTCTTTCCTAAATTAGCCTTCTATTTACTGAAAATGTTTATGCTTGTTTTCAGAGTGGAGAGGAAAGGGAGAAGTAAGAAAGAGGACACTTCATTAGAAATCTAAATTAACAAGTTTGGGGTTACAAGATGTGACTTAACAGAAACTCTGCTTGGAAAACTCAAAGCTGGGGAAGGTAGAAAGTTCAAATGCAGCATTTCAAAAGCCAGTCAACTTGAAGGAAAAAATACTGTTTAGTATGGAAGCTGGGTAGTTTGCTCTAATTTAGGCTTAGATTTCTCTCTTTTCTTAAAACTACTTCAGAAATCAATTTTCTGTGTACATTTAGTGTAAGTATTTCTCACAAGGGAATATGTCTGTTGAAATCACATTAAGAGTGTTTTAATTATCCTTAGGGCAGTTGACAAAGAAGATTTTGTAAATGAGAGGTAGTTGGTTACACTGTTCAGTGTACAAGGGTTTAAGGGCTCTTTTCTCTGCCAAGCTGAAATGTGAGTGGAGGGAACAACAATTATTTCAACAGTTTTCATGCAAGGAAGAGAAGACCCATGTGTTTAACCTGACCCCCTGACTCTTTTTGCTGCATTATTTCATTTTAGTGCTTCTGACACACACATCTGTGTATTAAATAGGCAGAATTATTTTAATTGTGGGAATTAGAGACAGTGCTGCTGCCAGTGATATCCACAGCAAACCTTACTTGGCTGCTGTTGTGAGAAGGAAACAAGTGAGTGTTCCTGCTGAAGAGATCCCTTGGAAGCCCTCATTCTCAGTACATTCCACATTTCTTTCCACCCAATCCTGATTATTTCCCCAAACCATTATTTTTCATTCTAAACTCAATTTCCCATTCAAGTCAATAGCTTGACTTTATCTTGCTGTTTTCTTTACAAATGTTAAGACCACACACTGAGCTCTGCTAACACATTGTATTATGCTACTAGTAGACAAATTTTAACATCACATCACATACATGTTGCAGTTGCTGTTGTAACATGCCTTTTAAAAAAATATGTTTATTGGATGAAATTGTCTCTTTCTCAAGAAAAAATCTGGTTCTTCAATATAATTTATTATGCCTTTTAAAATTCTGTCTGTTCAATAAAATCTTTGCTATATTATAAATACCTGTAACGAAAAGATAATTTAAAATTCTGAGAGAAAACTTTTTTTTTTACTTTTACATTTTTCACAAAACCCACACAGGCACCAAGGAAAGACTAACAATAAAAATAATTTACTCCTGTACAAGCTGATCTGGGTTGGAAACATTCAAAAGAGAGATTTTAAACTTGTCATCTATTGAAACTTTGGCTACAGCATAGGAACTGATCTTAAAACAAAGGAGGGTCTTTAGTTTCCCACCCTTTTAACCTGAACATTTCTTTCAAGGCCTGATGGAGCTT
The DNA here is from genome assembly GCF_028551555.1 of Melozone crissalis. Taxonomy (NCBI): domain Eukaryota; kingdom Metazoa; phylum Chordata; class Aves; order Passeriformes; family Passerellidae; genus Melozone; species Melozone crissalis. The sequence goes on along the minus strand of NW_026535783.1, from coordinate 10,044,788 downwards.
TTGTTGTTAGTACTTTCCTCCCTGTAATATACCTGAATGACAACTGGCTAAATTTGTTGTTATCTGAGGGAACCAGCCTCTAAGCTTCATTGCACAGGACTAAAGGTGGCCCTTACCTTGCCATATGAGCCTATTCTGAAAATTAAACATTAGTGAAAAGAAGTGCTCTCATTCTGTAATAGCAGCAATTAGAAATTTTCATGGTTTGCTTGTTCATTAGTTATGCGATGCCAGAAAGCTTTTGCATGGAAAGGACAGCAAAGGGAAAAGCTTTCTGATCTGGACCACTTGCAGGAATTTTTTTTTTTTTAATGACTTCTCTTCCTAAGCAAATTTCTTAGTAGAGAGGGAGTGATTCAGCACCAGCAGCATTCAGTAGCAGAGATATTATCCTTCAACTGCTGACTAGAAGAATATCAAAGAATCCTGAAAACTGGCAAAAAGGCAGGCTAAGCCCAAGACAGGCATGAAGCCACCACAAAGAATGTTTTTTATTTGGTAAGAAAATTTTCAAAGCTCTCTTTAGAGAAGTCCTTTTTTCCACAGAATTCTTAATTAGTTACAGTAAATAGGTTTACCTTTAAATTACAGGATTTAGTGTGAAGTTTGAAAAACTTTTATTTGAACTGATGGATTATGAGCAAAATGTAAAATTCCTGTCTTAGAGACACTTGCATAATTTTAAGGAATAGACAGTGAGAAAGAATCCAATCAAATATTTCTAGAGAGTCCACAAAACACATTTCAATAGTAGGCAAGAGGAAGAAAAGTAAAGAGCAGTCAGCACTTTTTTGGGTTTTCTTTAGTACTTCAATGAGATAACTATCCCCTAGGAATCTTCATTTCCTTGTTCTAGATCCCCTAGCTTTTCTGAGCCTCCAACATGGCTTTTTATTTTTTTTTTTTTTCATTTATTAGCAGCAAAGTAATATATAATTTTGACTCTCATTAAAGAGGTATGTATGGAAAACTGCTAATGTTAGGGGGTTGCTTACCCTAGTTGTTTTCTGACAGCCACCTCTGCCTCACAAACTCTTCTTACCACTCCACATTCCATGCTCACCCTTCTCAGGGTACTGTTTGTTTTTTTTTTTTTTTTAAATCTCAGACAATTTTGCCTCGTCTACCTAGATATTTTGGGAATTTTAGAGTCTTTGGGTGGACTTTTCTGCAACAGTCTCTGGCTGCTTGCAGATGTAGGCATCTCAGAAGGCAGCTTTGTACTGCTTTGGAGACCTGACTGAGGCTCCACGGGTCGGAGGTTGGAGCCCAAAGCTCAAATAATTGGCACAAACAGGTCAGTACTCCATCAGGGGATGCATAACTCGTGAAAAGAAAGCCAAGTGCTCTGAAGTGAGACTCTGCCCTCATTGAACACATGGGGCCTAGAAAGACCAGGCTCATAATTCAGGCACTTCACTTGGGTAAGTTCCAAGCCTGCTGGAGAGAATGCCATCCCATGGTCTGGGATGCCTCCACGGGGGCTCTTTTTTAATTTGGGTGTTTCTGTCTGTATCTAAATTGTGAATAACTTCATCAGCATTCACCAATGCCCCAGTCCAACCCCAGCCTCCCAGATGTTCCTCTACAGGAGAACAGAAGGGTAAGGGAGCGTTTGTTTGGAGGAGGAACAAAACACCTATGACGGAAGCAGTACTGAAGTATTAAATCGGAATAAATGACAAATATAACAAAGACTGCAATATTCATGACAAATCCATGGATGAGAATATATCCCCATAGCTTTGGCAGTTTGGTTCAAAACTGCTTGGTAATTCAGGTTTTGAATCCTACTGCATGCTTAAGTGAAGAGGGTGGAAGAATAAGCAATGTGAAAATTGTTTACAATAGAGAATTAGGGTTTTCAGGGGAGTACTACTGCATTTCATGCCTGAGGGGGCAAATCTACTCTGAAGAAAGGTTTTTAAAAAAGATAATACTAAAAAGTGTAATTTTCCTGTCTTATCCCCTTACACCCATTTTTCTCTTCCTTGATATTTGTATTAAATATCAAGCAATCAAAGCAGCAATCACACAACTAGAGCGTACACAGACTTTGGAAAAAAAACTACAGGTGGGGAGAATTAATATTTCCAACTCAGTGTCATGCCCTACAGTTAATTTCCCTCATTTATGATATCAACCAACACTTGCAGCAGTCTATCATCTCTATGCTTGTAAGATTTGGCATTGTAAAAAAGATCAACGTAGTCACTGTACAGACTTTCTTCTGAGCCTCTTAACTGGGAGGGCTTGTTCAATTTTCTGAGGGCTTGATAGAAGTGTTTGTGTGGAATGTTTAACTTCTCACTTGCAGTCTTCTTTGGCAGCTGCTTCTGATCCATCTGCCTGCTAAAAGCACTTTGCAGTAAATGCAGCATGGCTTCTGAAGGGGTTTTATCTTCTGCTTTGTCACTGCTGGTGTCTTCTGTGGCCTTGGGTTTTTCACTCAGGCTCTCCAGTGTCGTATGGTCCTAGAATACAGATTAGCATGAAAGAAAGGTCAGGTGTCAGTGAAAGACTGACTGGATTAAGGCTTGCTCTGGATGGTGATCTCCACCTATGTGTGGGAAAATGTCATTTTTTCATTCAGGAGCCTCTTGGGCATCTAGAAAACAAGCAGACCATTATCAACCAAAACAAACTTTTGAAAGTACTACACTGTAAAAAATATCAAATCCTTCCGCAATACAGGCATTTATAAATTCAGATTCCATATTGGCAAAATACAACATGTCATTTTATACATATTATAGCATTTGGATTTGTCCCAGTCTTAGGAAATAATTCTTGTGTCATGAGACACAGCACTCTAAATGAAGGAAACATACAATGCAGTGGTGATTGCAGTTCTGATTGTGCCTTGTACTCTTAGGAAAAGGATGGAACCAGTGTTTCCCTGAAGCCTTCTCTGTAGATGATCTCACCTGAGAAAAAGGCAGTGAAGTATGGCAAATGGGTGAGCATAACACAAACCTAGGAGACCTTGGAAGGCCAATCCCAAGTACAGGTTCACAGAGCAGCTGGTGAGAGGCATGATCTTATTTCAACACTAGTACATGCCTGCGGAGCTTCCTCATTCAAACCAGAACGGCATTTCTAACTGAACACTCATTTTATCTTCATGTAATTTTTACCATGTCCACCCATTTTCTACTACAGCAAATGCTGAATCCACTTTTACTTTCTTCCAATTTTTTTTTTTGCCCATAGCTGCCAGACCTGGAGACATTTATGTAATGGATTTAGAGACTATTATCACACTCACCTTTCATAACCTGTCTGAGGAAGGTTAAACTATCTGTGCTTCATGAATGTCCTAATTACTTAATGGGGAGACAATTTGATGTGATGGGATTATTTTCTGATGCTGTTGACGTAATCAAGCACTATGAAAATGTGCATTGCTACCATCTTGTGCATCCTGCAATCCAGGGTCACCCTGCCTTGATGTATTTTTAGAGCACTGCTATCTCTAGGGTAAACAGGGGATCCTAAAGGATCTGGCAGCAACAGATCACTGGGCCAAACCTTTGAATCAGAGAGTCCCTGATTTTTCTCAAGCCTTTTGTTCCTGAAATTCCTTGCAAACTCACTGGAAGCTCTCCAGCAGGAAAAGTTCCTTTAGAATGGGACACTCGTTTTCAGTAGAATTGCATAAATTTAGTGTGTCTGTCAGAGGTGTCTTCCTCCCTCCTTCCACCACTCAGCTGCATTAGCCACAGAGTTCCTTGCTTTGGGAGTAATTTCCTGTTATGACCCCAAATCCCTTACATTTTGCAATTTGAAGGAGAGACACATAAAAATATTAGTTGTTGACATGGGCAAAATTATGATATGCACTCAAAACCAATAAAGAGTTAGATGAAATGAATACAAAATAAACATGTGTCTTCTTACTAGGCAAAAAAACCCCCAAATACCTCACCAACAAACCAGCATTTTCTTATAAACTGAAAAACATATATGGAATAAATGCAATCCAACTCTACCTCCACAAGATCCATTATCTTCTCCACTCCTGTCATTCTGCACAGCATTGTAGGATGTATACACACGTGGCTGCTTCATGTGCTCGGGCTGGGTAGCAGTGCCATGCAAAATCAATTTCCAGTTTACAATCTTCCCCTCATTTTGTATTCGCCTGGACTGAAAAACAAGCGTGGCATCAGAATGGGCTCTCAGGACATAAAAGAGCAAAATAGACACTTGAATGCAAAGTACACAGAAGCGACCAAAGCAAATTATCAGGCTTTCAATACCTACCTATGGAGGTAAGCACAAAAACCCCAGATGTAGTAGAGACAGAGTATATTAGAATGTGGGATTTAATAAAATAGCCTAACCACATAAAATATTCACATTTTGATGTAACATAATTATTAATTCATCATGTAAGCATCAATGGAATTTTGTCATGACACAGAATACTAGAAGCTACTGAAGCAGTATTTTGCATTATTAGAACTTGTTCACTAGGCTGTTCCTTGGTAATTTCCATATAAAACTTAACATTGGAAATGATAATGTGAAATACTATTCTTTTTTATTATGTGGTGTACAAGAGCAATCTGAAATACAGTGTGTGGAAGCAAGCAGCAAATGTTTATTTATAAATTTTGGTGGCAGTAGAAATAGAAGTGGAAGTAGAAATAGAAGTAGAAAGTGGAAGAGACAAGTAGAGAAAAAACTAGAGAAAAAACCTACAAGGTGAGGATTGAGTGTATTATGCCTTGAGGACAAAAATCTTGCTTTATTGTAAGTTTCAGGAAGCTCTCACTTGAAATGAGGGCTAATTTACAAACAAAATGCTCTTCTCAACTTTGTTCCACAAAAATGCATTCAAAGAGCACGATATCTGTAACCATGGGGCTATCTATGAGCCTGCAGCATTAACACTACACTGCTGATAGTAATATTTACTCCTGGTGCCTTGTCCATCTGCTCAGCTCTTGGCAACACCCTCCTGTTTACAATTTGAGGCCAATAGGGGCTGAAGGCTCGGTGTCCAACAGGAAGCTTTCAGTTTTTGGCAAGATCTGAGCCCTAAGGACAAGCTTATTAACAGACAACTTCAATGAGGTGAGTGAGCTTGATCACTCTCTCTTTGAAGGGAATTCTTTTTCAGTTGCCTACCAAGCAGCTTAATTCTGGTGTCTTGCTGTTGTAATCCATATTCCCCAGGTAGCTTTAGTGAACTGATTTATTTCATACCTGTAGACTACTTAGATTTAATCCTTAAGCGTTGTTCAGCACTAGATACTCTCAGAAAGAAATTAGGGGAATGTATACATCAGAATAGATCACTGAGATCCCCCAAAAAATCATTAATTCAAAAGGTTCCCAGATAATGAAAGCTATAAACATGGACCAAAAGAAGACTAGATCCATGCTGTGCTCTTCTCTGCAGAAAAGAATTTCCAGTTAACCATGTGTTAATTTTATTTAATATTTCAATCCAAGAATCAAAGAAAACTTTATCAAGTGAATAATTTTGGTGATATGTGTCTGAAAAAAAACAAGCTTGAAATTTTTTTAGAGGTATGGGCCAGTGAAATGAGAATGGGGCTTTGCATGTATGTAAAGAACAAGAAAATCTGACCCTGCCTTTTTTCTTTAATCCTTAACCCAGCTGGATATCTTCAATAACCCCTCATTTAGCTTGCCTAATGAGCAGGCTCATTACTCAACTTGCTTTGTAGTGATGAGTGATCATTTAATCTGTTTTAGCTCCCAAACACAGCTAGTTAGCATACAGGCATACTCACCATATCAGTAATTCTTAAAATCCAGGTGCCTGCTGGATTTTCCCCCCACGTGTGGACAGACATGAAGTCCCAGTTCTTGAATCCATTGGGAGATTTGTCCCTCTCTCTCTCAGCCAGTAAGACAGTGCTACAGTGCTGGTCCCTGTGTGGGTGCAAGATCAACACTCTGATTTTCCATGTGCTGCCTGCTCCTACTTTTCATATTTGTCAGCTTTGCACACTGCCTTGAGCAGAGGTGACCTGGAAAATACACTGCTCAGCAGTGCCTCCTTTAGCAGTGGCTCCTGTCATTATTTGTACAGCAGTGCTTAGGAGTGCACAAGCTGTTAGGTCGCACCAAGAAGGTACATCTTGTTCAGTGTTCTATCTTTGGCACGAAAAGGTAGTGAACGCACATAAAAGAAGCATAAGGAGAAGATGTCAAGCACAACCAGTCTTTCCCACCGATGAGCTGTTCAAGAAACTTCTGAAATGGAAGTTTTGAAGGTAAAACTCATACAGTATTATGAAACCACCACAGACTTGTCATGATTTCTTCACTGGTTCAGGGATTTTTTATTTTCGTAACTGGATGTATATTGTTACAGCCTGGTCCTCCAACAGGGTGAAAAAATGCATTTGCATTGTTATTATTGCAAAAATGCTGCAGCTCATAAAGCATTTCTGCAGCAAAAGAGGTTCTACTGCACAGGAGAAAATTTGTTTGGCTTGTTTATGTATAAGAAAAAAAGCAAGGGAGCAATATTTACATAATAAGGAGCAGTGAAGCCCCAAGGAGCCTTGTCACAATTTATAAATATATTTAAAGGCAACACCATAAATATAGAAAAAGAATGACATACATTTGCTACTAATGCTTTGCAGGAAAGTAGAAAAGCAGCAAGAAACAAGGGAAAAACAATTTAACCATGAAAGCAAAATGATAGTGCAGTGGAGGCAGCAGTACTTGATGATTGCTACCTAGAAACAGAAAAATTAGATCAGCCTGATATTTAAATTCATACATGAAAGCTTGTCTTTTTTTTTTTTTTTTAATACCAGTTGATCTAACAGACTTTACTCTTATTTGTTTATAATATCTTTTTTTTTCCTTTTGTTTAGTCTTAGTATGCTGTTTCAGGACATTGTCACGTCAGCTTGCCATATTCTAGCTCATTTAGTACAGTTGTACTAAGGTACCTAACAGAAACACTTTGGTTTTTTTAAATACACCAATGGGGAGATGCATGAAATAAAACCTAAGGAATCAGATATCCTCAGTTTTCCATTAGTCTGCTAAATCACAGAAAGTCTGATAAGAATTATTGATCTATAATCTGTGGTCTGCCAGGAGCCCTGAGGTTTCATAGGTCAAGATGCCTCATTTCTCAAGTATGATTTTCAAATCTCTTTCCGCAAAAAGAACCCAGCACAGGTGGAGGTTGAAGAAGGGTCTCTATCACTCCCTGGCTGCTTTATCCTCACTGGATTTGCCCAATGATATATTTAGCTCTCTTTAACCACTGAAAACCACATTTTTTTCCATGAAGTAAACGTTACACACTACAGCAACACAGATAAAACGCATCTTTTCCTCCTGTACCTGATGGAGAAACCAGAGTAACATGCAGATCACCTCTACAGGAATACTCAGTTGTTGCCTCGAGCTGCATGTGCTCCAGAGATGCAATGGAGTTCTCTTGGCCCTCGCAGGCTTTTGTGGGAATTTCAATAATGACTTCTTCATTTGCTCTTAATAATCTGTCAAAATTAAAGTAGTTTTTTGATTACCCACAGGGACTCTTGATTCTGGGTCATGAATGGCAGGTTTGACAGTCATTTCAGAATGATGAGGAAAGAAGAGTTAATGCCAGCTCAATTAAAAAAAAAAGGTAATGTCTGCTTTCAAAAAAAAAAAAAAGGTAACGTTCATGCTCTGCACAGAGAGAGACTCTGCATAGCTTTCTCTGCACAGTTCCTGTTACTTCCAAACACAATGGGTATCTAAATCGCCACATAAATAATTCTAAGCTCAGTATCATGGGATCTTTGTTTTTGTAATGTAACATACAGGACTGCAGTAAAAATACATAAAGAGCAAGTGTGGCATACATCAGTAGTGGGTCAACATTCTGTGAAAGAGACAGAGTCCATAAAAACAATTAGATAGTGAAATAGCATAAATAATAAGATTACCAAGCAGTGACTGTCCAAAACACTGTAATATGTTTCTGCAGACAGACCTTTGTTGCGGTCACGTGGTATAATTTCAGCCTTTGAAACAGATATTTTTTTCTGGATAAAATCCGTATGCCAACATGCAGAGACAAAAAGAGTCTAGATATCCTTATTGATTAACCAGCCCAAGGACTAATGATAATTAATGTATCTGTTCAGGTTCACTGTGATGTTGGCATGTGGCTCATAAGACTTTTCAGTGAGCCTTTGACACATTTGAGATTCATAAGAGAAATGCTGCAGACATTACTAAAGTTAAATATATCACCTTGATTACAACATATACAAGCCTGTCACAGGAGAAGAATTGCTAAGACCCATTACAGACACTTTTATTTTTAAAAAATCTTTGTGAGACATCAGTATCTTTTCATCTCTCTTCTGATGGTTGTCTAAAATTCACAGCCTTGCTGATTGGGCTCAGCCTCACAGTATCATTCTTTTATACGCTGTCTGCACAAGCAGACATAATAATCTTAGTCTTTGTTAAGGCTTCATGCTAGTAATTTCCATCAGTCTTACACTAAAAAAACAAACCAAGGAGCAATGTTGCTTGCCTGTCTCTGGGGAATACAGTCTGGCAAAACTAAATGAATCAAAAGAAGTCCCTTATTCCTGTTCAGAGCAATCTGTGAAGAATATGATCCTTCAGGCTTTATTACAATAGGTAAGTGCAAATCCTTACCTGGGTTCAAAGCTCTTGTCTTTGACAATGCACTCTCTCTTTTCTGGTACACTTTTCCATCTCTTGGGATCAGCTAAATGCACCAAGGCATTGGCCTTGAGTAGCCCAAACCCGAATCGGCTGTTGACCATCAGTCCTGCTCCATTCTTTTTCCATCCTGGATTTCCAGCCAGTGGGTCATATTCTGAGGTCCACACTACCAAGTGCTGCATATCCCTCCACATTAGATCTGGGCTGTTTGGAAAATGCTCTTGGTTAGTTGTTTCAGGGCTATCTATCATTTTTCTATCAATTATTAGACTGAAACAGAATGTGCTTTGAATGCATATGGCATCCCACTGCTTTATAACACACAGCATTTTGCACTTATCCTCACAATACCTCTCTGGGTGCACAAGATTTCTGTGTCATGAAGAATGGGTATCTAGCAAGAGTCCAATCCTCCAAAACAATTCGGGCATTCAAAGTTAGCTAGTAACACTAGAATTTTCTACCTCACTTTTTAATGCCAGGACTTTGAAAACTGGGTATTTGATTCCATCTGTGACTCACTCTACTCTTTAAAAATCTGATTTTTAACATCTAATATTTAATATAGGCTCATGTCACCAAAAGGGTGTGCAGTAGAAAATGGAGCTGAATCTACATGATACAAGCATTAAACCTGTGCACTACTGTCTAAAGTGTTTTCTATGAAAAAAAGTCATTGTCCCATCCTTTCTTATCTTCCCCAAGGCCTAAATTCTGACTACCTGCCCTACAGCATCCAAACCTGCCTGCTCCCTTCCTGCTCTGACAGACAAGCTTGGTCACCTTCTCTTTTATGCCTTATCACTGGCAGAAATTCTTCTGCACATTTGCTGAGGCTTAGTTTAAACTCCTGTAGCCCATTGTCTTCAAATCACATTCTCCTGAATCCATGTGCACACTCACTTTTAGATGCATCTGACCAGAAATCAGTAAATGCTGTTGCCAACACACAAACACACAAAATATTCCTCAGTCATCATGATTTATTTGCGTTGGTTCTGCTTTTCTAGGAAGCTGCTGGGGCAAGTAGCTGCTCATTTTTTAGTCATCAGCCTGAGCAAACAAAAAGTGGACTGACTTTTGCCTGACTGACAAAAAGTGGAGTTGCAGTATGAGGTAGTGCCTCTTAAAGCAGGCATATTGGGAAAGTCAGTGGGGTGGCTGAGAGAAAGAAGTTTCAAAGGTGATGGTGTGACATCTTACTTTGCTTCTAGCGCCAGAGCAAAAATTCCTGCTGCCAGAGGTGCAGATGCAGAGGTCCCTGTCTGAGTTTCTGTACATTCATTGTGAAGATCAACACTTGTCTGACAGAAAACAATAAAAATTACAAAAAAAAAAAAAAAAAAAGGAGGAAGGAGAAAGAAAAAGAAAAAAAGCATAAATAAACAGTTCTAAATACTGTAGTATCCATACTCGCAAGCGTAACTATGTGTCCCTTACTTGGTGCGTATTAATACACTCCTCACCAGCAAGAAAAAGTGATCAGTGCTTAAATCTGTTCGTATTTCAATCCACTCTTTTTACTTCAACTATAATTTTAGTATCAAAACGTTTTTTGTTGGAACAAAATACTCCCACTCTGAATATCTTATTTTAGTCTAAAGATTTCACAATAAGTGTTTCAGGCTTACTGGTGATTCATGAAAACAGATCATTTTGTTGGGCCTAGAACATTCAAAATTACTGCTTACTAGGAAATTACTCATAGGATTAGCATTGGTGTTCTGCTCCCTCTTCAGCAGAAGAACTATAATTTGTAATGAATAAACACCAAACTCATCAGCCCATTTATCTAAATCTCGACTATAAAGACAAGCCACATAGTAAGGACTGATCTCCAGCTAACTTGGAAGGACGCTGTTTTAATCCCCATCAGTGCAGTGCATTGTAAAATTAACATGAACCAGGGCTGGACAGAAATTACAGGTATTTCAGCACTATTGTGCCACACCAATTTTCTTCAGCACAGTTAAGGAAGGCACACAGACTGGCATGCCTGCTTGCCGAGTTTGGAAGGTTTGGAGCCACTGTGGTTGCTGTCCCTTGCATGAAAAAATGTAATGACAAGGTAGAGCAGCGGCCCTGATGTCACAGATTTTATTTTTGCTCTAAATCTCTCTTCATTTTCCCTTTGTGAAGAATAGTGCCATATCAAAGCATACAGAGACCACATTCATAAACAAACAGTGCACACAAACCGCAGACAAATTCAGCACTTGATTTGACTGCATCAACACAATGATTTTATTTAACCATTGCTTTAAGGTAGAAGAATAGAGGAATACAATCACCTTTTGGATCGCAAATCCCTTAAATTTTCAAAAAGGCACTAACCACATAACATAAAGCAGGCACTGGAAGCCAAGCATTTAGGATGTTTGTTTATTATTTGCATATATCATACTTTTCTGTTTGTTCTGAAACTGGTAAAAGCAACTTACAATTCTTTGGTCAGTGTAATCCCCGCTGCTGTATGCTGTGGCCAGAGTTGAGGAGCACTTCTCTGCATACCAGGGAGAAAGCCCTTGCTGAGAAGCACTGCTAATGGAGATGATGTAGATGCTGTCAGTGTAATCATCACAGTCGCAGCTGTCACCCTGGCGACCTCCGTTCCCTGAAGTCCACACAAAAATGGAGCCTTTCCCATTTCGACCCAAGGGGAAAAAAAAAAAAAAGGAAATGAATGCTTATCAAAGATATTTCAGATCTCAGAATGTATCCTTAACAACTCCTTACCCCAAAAAGCCAAAAATAGCAAACATAGAAGAGGAGCAATTCCCATAAGCACTGTGGAAGACAGAGACAGAATAAAGCAGCTGTTTGCAATATCCCACTGCTCACCCTACAGCACAACTCTTGATCTCACTGGCCTAGGTTTAGTGCTCCTGATACAGCAGCTTTCCTCAGGTTCTCAAGTTGAAAACAGAGTATGTGTTCAATGAGTAACTTTTTCTACATGCTGCTGTTTGATCCTCATCATTTCTTGAAAAAAAAAGTCTTAAAAAAACAAAAAGGCAAGTTTATCAGGGCTTATTTAATTTTCCTTTCCTGTACTCACAGAGGTATGGGTTATGAGTATGAGTAATAGACACACTGGAAATCCTCCCTTCTCTCAGAGATCTGTGGGTCAGCATCACCAACCTCTAGGCACAACCATGTAAAACATCACAGCTATCACAGAGGAAACATGCATCACACTGCAGTCTTAACAAGTTCTACTCGTTCTTCAGAGGAAAAAAATGTGTTTCATGTGACAAGCAAAATTTCATGTGTTGTTCATTATTAATATAAGCACATTTAATATTCCATAGCAGTTGGAATACAATTTAGTTTTTTTATCATTCCACTCAGGTGAGATTTGAAGTTATTTATGCAAGTGATAAGATATTTGCATCACTTAAATCATTAAAAGCAAAGACAAGTAAGGGGCACTCTGTGATACAAATTTTAAATTTGGAAAGATAAGCCACATCAACTACAGAAAATCCTATAGTGCCTTTGAGAGCACAGGCTGCAGCCCAGAAAACACTGGTGTTTCCCAGCATCTGCTCTGATTTCACCTAGACTGATGGCAACACTTCCTTGGCTCTTCAGGTTAAGCCTGTGCTCAGGTGCTTCACCAGAGCAGCAGTGAAGGATCCAGGGATTAGAGCTGTTGTCAATCCCAGCACTGGCTGACTTTAAGCAGAATGGAAACCAGTCAGACCTTTGCAAAAGGAATCCTTGAATCCTGAGAGACAAACAGGTAAATTTGTTCCCCATTAGAAATAAAACAAGCTGCAAAAAAAAAAGATACATTCTCCACCAAAGACGCTGCCTTTTCAGAGTAAGACCAATTAATATTTGTTGCCTAATTTTCACCCTTAATTCTCCCTCTGCTCTTGCTACCTACCTGCGGTGAGGTGTGTCTGGCCTTGGAGGTCAGTGTCCGGCTAGCAGAGGGTAGGCCGACACCCAGCTGCAATCCAAGGCGAGCACCCCTTGGCATCAGGAGGCCTCGGGCTGTGCTCGCTGTGGACTGGTCTCGCTGCCACCACGACAGGAAATAAGGAGCTGGACTCTCGATGGGGTCAAGTCGGGTTTATTGTGATGCCCAAGACGACAACCAGGGAGACACCAGGAATGGAGGGTGGAACAAGGCTATAAAGGGAGAGGGTGTTTCAGGGAGGGGTTTACACAGAACCAATAAGGGAGAACGTGGGAGTGAACCTAACATAACAGGCATTAGGGAAAACCCAATCAATACAACGTAAGGGAGGGGCCCCGGGACCACAGCCAATCATAACCCCCCTAGGGAAGAAGATTCTGGTAAAATAGGAGGAGTGGGGGTGGTTGACTGGGCCCAGGGAGGAGAAGCAAGTTACATACAAGGATATTAGGGGGAGGAGGAATTATATAACTAAAAGGACTGACAACCCCAGTGGCGGGAGTTGCCATGGGAACAACATAATAGACAAGTCTATGGCAGGAAAAAGAGGGAGGGCAGAACCATTATCAAATGGGGGGGAACAATACAGAAAATGGGGGAACAATTAAATAAACTAACAAAACACACTACAACATCTCCCCATTTTTTACCAATTAAACAGAAAAGAATGGAAAAGTCCAGGTAAAACTTAAAATGAAGAGACCCGCAGCTGGTCCGGCCAAGTTTTGCCCTCTTTGAGCTGGAGTCCGTCCACCCACAGATTGTCCAAGGGCGGCGCGGTGGGCCCCTCTCCATCCGCAGCTTCTCCGGCCTCCGAAGAGAGGTCCTCCAGATTGACTGGCTTGTCGTTGTGAGCAGTGACATGGTTCACACTTGGCGATGTTAACTTTGCCACTAGCTTTTTGACCAGTCCGCGGATCAATACAACAAAAATCAAGAGTATAACTAAACCAAAAGCAACTTTACACACAGACTCCACAACAGAGCTGGCCCACCTGCTAAGGCCCCAACCCTTAAAAATTTCCCCCAGCCAGTCAGATGTCTCTTGCTTCACTTGGTGGATAAGGTCTTGCAAGCGCTTGACTGAGTGTCTGGCGTCCTCGGCTCGTGAGGACAGGTTCATGCAGCAGTGGTGGTGGTGTAGCAGCAATAGAAAATCAATTGCTGCCCTGTTCTGGAGTGTCGCCTTTCTTGTTATTTCCTCGTCTGTGAGGAGGTCGCATAGGGCAGCTGATGTAAAATTGGCTTGCTTTGCCACCCAACACTCTAGGCAGCCCAATTCACCTAGAGACTTCACCACTGATACCCAAGGCAATAGAATGGTAAAAGCGACGGATTTAGAGCGGGACCAATGAGTAATTTCGTCGTCACATTCTTCAGTGAGATCTTTAAGATCCCTTTTAGACCTGGCCAATTCCGATGTGACATTTACCTTTTTCCAATTAACAATTTGGGTGATGTTGGGGGTAAACAGCATCTGCCAAAAGTGCACGGCCCTCCGATCAGACCAGAGGGGATGCCCGCCCACACTCGGTCACCACAAATCAAGAACGCTCCCCTGGGAAGGGCATAAGGGGTCCGTCCAGTGGTGGTGGGGCCACTGATCTTCAACACGGCTTTGCACCACTGGTTAGCCTGGTATTCTTTCTTAGGTTGCTGGACCACCTCCATGCCCTTCTCTATTGGAGCAAGAGTGTAATAAAATTGAAAACAAATAGAAGCATTGGTGGAACCGAGAAGATGTAATTCTGTGGGCTCAGAGGCTAAAGGATCCAGCCTAAACACTCCGTCTCTCCAGGCGTTGCTAGAATCAAAACTGGGGAGGATAGTGAGGCTCCAGGCCAAAATAGGGGAAAGGGCTGACTGGAAGGTGGAAAGGAACTTGCCTGGAGAGAAAGGGATCCCCACAAGACAAGACGACATTGGGTCCTCTGCTGAGCCGGTGTCGAGGCATATGTGATCCTGTCTCAGTGACTGAGCCAAGACACGCCAGACATTGACCTTCGGCTGGGGGATGACCCACGACTCTGATGATGGCAGCTGGAGTACGCAGGCCATTAGCATCATCAGCAGGATGCCCGGGTTGGGAGCCATAGGTGTTGTAGCGGGGGCCATCGGGGAGATGTACTGAAACAAGAAAGAGAATAGTGAAAGTAAAAAGGAGTCAAACTGATGGTTCTGCCTCAAACACCAAACTTAAATCTGAAGAAGGTGGGGAGGAAAGAGGAGAAGAGGGTCTGGGTTCATAGATCAATGGAAAATCGAAGGGTGGAGGGGAAGAGGGAGGAGAGGGCTCTTCTGGGATGGGGGGAAGTCCAGAGGAGAGTGATGATCTTATGAGGGAAGGTTTCCTCCGCTGCTGCCAACACGCCATCTGCACCTCTGGCACCGCCTTCTTCTGTGTCCCCTGCATCGGGAGGAAGGGCCTGACCCACTTAGATGGTATCCACCTGAGCCCTGAAGGAGTGGACATGCAAGCGTATCCCCTCCCCCAGGTCACCAGGTCAAAAGGCCCCTCCCTCCGCCAGGTCTCTGGATCCTTGATAAGGACCAGGGGTCTGGCTTTAGGCTGCAGCTGCTGGTGACTGCCGAAGTGCTGGACCACTGGAGGATTTGGGTTATCAAAAGAGCAATTCAGAAAGTTCAAGGTGTACAACGCTCTTGATAACCAGATGTGGGGGGTCTCCACCTTCACAGCCGCTTGTTGTCTTGCTACTACCTTTTTAAGGCTCTGGTGGGCCCTTTCCACCATGGCCTGGCCTGTCGGGGAATAGGGGATGCCGGTCTTATGTTCTATTCCTCATTGCTGTAGGAAGCTCCGCAGTTCCTTAGAGGTATACGCTGGGCCGTTTTCAGTTTTAATGGCCCTAGGGATGCCCAAGACAGCAAATGCCAAAAGCAGATGCTTCTGGACATCCACGGCCTTCTCACCTGTGTGGGCAGAGGCATAGATAGCCCCGGAGAAGGTATCCACTGAGACATGGATGTAACACAATCTACCAAAAGACGGGATGTGTGTTATGTCCATCTGCCACACCTCACAGCTCGCTAAGCCCCGGGAATTAGCCCCCGAGGCAATGACGGGCATTTGATCTTTTTGGCATTGGGGACTTGTGACCACGATCGCCTTGGCCTGGTCTTGGGTCAGGTGGAATTGCCGGACCAGGCCAGGCGCGTTCTGATGGAAGAGCTGGTGGCTGATCTTAGCCTGGCCGAACACGTCTGGGAGTGGGCCTACCGTGACAGCAGCCGCGGCCAGGGAATCGGCACGACGGTTGCCCTTGGTGATGAACCCAGGCAGGTCAGTGTGGGACCTCACATGCATAACATAGAATGGATGCTTGCAGTGGGAGACCAGATCCACGAGCCTTGTAAGTAAATCAAATAACTTTTGTGTTGGAGAGTTTAGTTCAAGAATGGCTTAAAGAAAAAGGCCATGAGACATACAATTGAGAGAAAAGTAAGAGGAAAAAGTAAAGCAGTCCTAATGCAGTTCTCAGCCTTCTGATTTCTATAAACAATTAGACTCTTTTTATAAACAATAAAGTTCTCAGACTGTCTTCCCATAACAAGCAGAACACCGTCTCTGGAAAAAGCTGGCACCCTGAGAACAGATGAAGAAGTTTTGGGAACACTGGTTCTGTTTTTAATAAACAATTGTAGGTATTCTAAAACAAGAGGAGTGGTTAGAGTTTTCTCTGTTAGCCTATCATGAAATTGGATTACAGAATATGCATGAAGTTCATTACCATTGTTATTTAAGGTGATTGATTGATCAATAAAGTTGAGTTCGATGCATTAGAGGATGGTCGTTCTCCCTTCATCTCCGACAAATGGTGGAGAATGCGGGCACTTTCGGGGATTGCGAACACCACGGGAGATGAGGACTTGTCCAGGTTCCGAGAAGCAGCCGTGGAACGGCAATAAGCGCGAATAAACAAAGCGGAGGAAACCCGCCGAGACGCGCCGGCCCCAAGTGACCGTATAGACGGGTCTCGGCTGGTACATGCAGTCGAAGTCTTGAGGAGCTGCAAAGTGCGCACTTATATAGGTATGGAAAGGCCAACCGCATATGAACTTTTTATTACTTTCTTGCAAAAAAGGCAAATTAAGGGGATGAATTGGCAAAAGGATTTAAAAGGACTTTGGACTTACGGCTATGATAAAGGGATTTTCCGTAAGGTTTACGACTTAACGGGATGGCGTGAATTCGGTGATTTATTGTCAGAGGCTGCTTTAGAGAGTGATAAAACTGCCAAGAAGCTAAGCAAGCCATGGCGAGTGATGTATGGTGCGCTGTGTTACTATCTCTCTGAGTGCAAAACAGCGGCCGTAGCCTTGGCGCTTGCGGTGCTGTGCTACTCCGAACTCGGCATGGGCGCGCCACCGCCGCAGGAACCGAGCCGCGCCGCCCCGACGCGGGACCGAAGAAGCCGCCACCGCGGGAGCCGCGCCGCGCCGCCCCGGGAGGGGATCGGAGTCGCCGGGAGCGACCAAAGCGACCGACCGAAGAAGCCGGCGCCGTGGGAGCCGAGCGCCACGGGGGGAGCGACCGAAGCCACCGCGGGGGGAGCCACGGGTGCAGCGGTATCTGCAGCGGAGTCAGCCTGCCAGTCCTGCCAGTGGGTAAACAAAGAGCGCAGCATGGGGGGGGGGTTTCGCCCGCTCTGACACGAGCGCCGAAGGACCGGAGCACTTTTTCAAGCGGGAGCGTTTCTCCCTCCCCCCACAGCCAGCAAAAGCTACAGTTTAAGACCTAACAGTCGTAATAATTGTGAACTTTTGTCAACAAAAGGGAAAGATCTCTGTTGCAATTGAGAGACCAGTGATGGTAAACAAGCGAAGTTAAAGGGACTGTTGTTCTTCCCAGCAGAGACTATGAAAGACAAATCAGTGTAGTGAATACGGGAGTCAAGTTTCGGCCGATTTGGCTCGGCATTGGTTATGCTGTAAGAATCACCGGTATTAACAGAGACTGTTAACATCAGAAGCCCGGAAAGCTCAGTCGGTGGCATATCAGACTCTAAAGCTGTGTTTTGAAAAAGTTAAAGATGTTAAGATGTGTTAAAGTGATTGTAGAAGTAAGATGTAATGACTGTGTTTTTTGTATTCTTTAAGCTTTGTTTAGATGTGATAGATGTAAAAGCAAGCACTGAATTCAAAAGAACTTTTTCACAGGTATACCTTGAATAAGCTTATGTTTAAGTGTATTTAAGTATAAAAATGCTGCAGCAAAAACATGAGAAAGGTTATTTTAGCTTAATATTTTAGAATCAGGCCTGTAAGTAAGTTATAGTAAATGCTATATATTATTTCTATAGTAAGTTTTATCTGTTATTAAGTAGTTTAAGTTAAGTTAAATCATCTATCAAATGCCGTTAAATGTTAAATACTATTAAGGTTAAGATCGTTAAGTTTATTCTCGGTTAAGTTCGAGGTCTGCTAAAGCTTAAATTATATATAGATTTAAATTATGTAGGATTTGAAGCCAGTAAAATTTAGTGTTATTAAGTAAGTTAAGTTAGATTCTGTTAAGTTTGAATTAGATTTAAGTGATTTTACATGTTTTGCAAATAAGTCTGCTATAATTAGTCTCGTTAGACTTCCCAGAGGATGAATGAGTAACTGAAATTAACTTTATTTTAATAATTCCGTTTAGTATATTTATTTTAGGCATAATTTCCTCAAAGCAGCTAATCCTGTAAATTACTTTCATATATTCTAAAATTCTTGGAGCATTAATTTATTGCTGCTTTCTAAGTCTGTATCTTCCAGAACACCTTTTTTAAAAGTTATAAGTCTTCAAGTGACATCCTGTCTCTAATTGTAGAGGCTATTAATTCTCTGAATATGAATCAAATATTATTTCCTACTGGGAGCTGAAAGCTGGAAGCCATACTCATTTGTTAGGAAGATTTGTTAAAGTTTTGCTCCAAGTGTTTCTATTAGATAAAAATAGGTCTTACAATGGTATTTATTGTCTGTGTCACAGAACACACCAGTAAAAAGATAAAAATGGAAAAACCCTAAGCATCTTTTGTTTGCTGAGGTCCTATTTATTTGCAAAAAAGATACTACAGTAAGTCCTACTCCTTACTGGGAAATAGCTTTAGTTTCTCAGATCATGCTTTTACAGAAGTGTGCAAGTTAATTATCTAGTGATCTCTGTCTGTCAGCTTTAAAAATATGAGAGTCAAGAAAATGACAAATGTTTGCCCTTACTCTAATGAATATACATAGGCATTTTCCAAACCTGCTGACTTGTCTGCCTTTTGGGAAGTCCTAATGGAAGTCTTATTATTACATACTTTCTGAAATACTACCTTTTTTTTTCACAAGATTCTTGTATGCCCTAGAATTACATCTGTGCATTCTTTACTTTGTAAAGAAATCCTTAGACTTAACAATTCAAGATAAGTTGCACCTTATTAGTATGGTCTAACTCTAGTCCTGCTTTCAGTTCAGAATTATTGATGAAAGAGAAAACAAGCGAAGTAATTCTTGGGGCATATAATTTAAGCAGGATCAGTAGAGCATGAGCCTTCATTTTTCAGCAGGATCTACACACTGCCTCAGCTTTAGACCTTTATGAATCTCATGAGCAGAAAATCTTGGCTTATTATCGGTGGGAGGTACAGTGTATTTTGAAAAGGGTTAAAGCTCAAAGTGCATCATATATAGCCTCGATAAGGTGTAGAAAACTGGTGACTTTAACACAACATTCTGTTGTAGGTCCTATAAGAGGAGATCCCAATCAAGCATTAGATAACTGCATTAAAAGGTTACAAAGGTGTGGTCTTCAGGTGTCGGGAACAGTAAGGCTAAAAACTAAAAAGAAAAGGAAGGTCAATACAAAAACAGAAAAATGAGGTTCACTTTTGTTAAATTGCTTAGTATAGTAGTAGCTGAAGAATTAAGGGTAGCACATTTTAGTCAACCTAGAGATAATGTATGGATAACACTTGCTAGACAGATTAATCAGTCATCGCTTTGTCTCAGCCTTGGAGGAGTTACAGCTTTGATTACTCTATTTTCAAAGGATGAATCAGCATAAACAGACATGGGCTACTCTGGGTTCATCTCTAAACCCGGAAATAGTGTCCAAACAGCTTTATAACCAGTGTAAAGGCTCTACTATCATGACACCTAAGAAATTACCCACAGGAATATTTCTAATCTGTGGAGACAGAGCCTGGAATGGAATACCAGCCCAACCGCAGGGTGGACCTTGTTATTTAGGCAAGTTATCATTATTCCACCCTAACATATCTGTGCTGATGCAACTAAGTCATAAGACTAGCAGGGAAAGACGCAGCTTACATAACTTAGACTGTAGTCAAATAGGAGATCCGTTGTTTTGGAGTAACTTTAAACATGTGATGGTTTCAGCTCTCCTACCATGGGGTGCTACAAGCAAAGCAATGACTTTAGCAAAACAAATAGGGTGTTGGGCTAAGGGTGAATTGAATAAGACATCACAGATATTAGATATGTTAACTGCAGATGTACAAAGTGTTAATCACACTGTTTTACAAAATAGAGCTGCCATATATTTTTACTGCTAGCACAAGGCCATGGGTGTGAGGAGTTTGAAGGGATGTGTTGCATGAACTTATCTGATCATTCTGTATCTATTCATGCTAAGTTAAAAGAGCTACGACTAGAGCTTAACAGCTTTAAGGAAGAAGAAGGATTGGGAATTGATGAATGGCTTAAAAGCTTAGGATTGGGACCATGGTTAAGAAACCTTGTAATATATGCTATAGGGATATTAGGTGTACTTTTATTGCTTTTAAGTATCTTACCTTGCTTCTGCAGTTGTATCCAAAAGATGGTTAGTAGGATGATAGAGAAAACCTGGCAAGCTAACCTCTTTTCTCTCAAAGAAAAAAAACGGGGGAAATGTTGGAGAGTTTAGTTCAAGAATGGCTTAAAGAAAAAGGCCATGAGACATACAATTGAGAGAAAAGTAAGAGGAAAAAGTAAAGCAGTCCTAACGCAGTTCTCAGCCTTCTGATTTCTATAAACAATTAGACTCTTTTTATAAACAATAAAGTTCTCAGACTGTCTTCCCATAACAAGCAGAACACCGTCTCTGGAAAAAGCTGGCACCCTGAGAACAGATGAAGAAGTTTTGGGAACACTGGTTCTGTTTTTAATAAACAATTGTAGGTATTCTAAAGCAAGAGGAGTGGTTAGAGTTTTCTCTGTTAACCTATCGTGAAATTGGATTACAGAATATGCATGAAGTTCGTTACCATTGTTATTTAAGGTGATTGATCAATAAAGTTGAGTTCGATGCATTAGAGGATGGTCGTTCTCCCTTCATCTCCGACACTTTTGGTTTGAGACCTCTTGTAGAACTGCTGATTGTTCCCTAGACACCACACCGGCGATATATGCAGAATCTGTTACCAAATTGAAAGGTCCTAGGAACCTCTGAAATGCCCTGACGACTGCGTCTAACTCAGCAATTTGTGGAGAACCCTCCACAACAGCAACATCTGTCTCCCACTGCTGAGTCTGAGGATCCTTCCAAGTCATAATTGACTTGTGGGATGCTCCAGACGCATCTGTAAAAACTGTCACGGCATCCAGAGGCTCCTTGCTTTGGACCTTCTTTAGTGATAATTTAAATTCCAAATTAAATAATTTGTGGGCCGGCCGATTTACTGCAGTCCGCTCGGTGTAACTGTCCAGTGCAAACTGAAGGTTCTCATTTGTTTGCAGCAGTTCGTTAAAGGCACTCATTTTTAATTGGCCTGATTCCAATTCAATTGGTATGTATATACGTGTGAACTCACATCCTGCCAGCTCCCTGATCCTCAATCTTGCTTTAAGGATAAGTTCAGCTATCAGCTCCTGTGGCCTTGTCATTCTTTTGGACCGATGGTGGCTGAGAAAGACCCACTCTATGATTAAGAGCTTATCTCCCCAGCCCTGGTCCTTCAGGCTTCTGTCCCTCTGATGGATAATGCCATGGAGGTGTGGCAACTTTCCCAGTATGATAAATTTGAATGGCAGGCCCGGATGGTAGCGGTGGGCCTGCCTGGCCGAAATAGCTTTTTGGATCCTTTCCAGTGCTAACTGAGCCTCTGGGGTGAGACTCCTAGGGAAACTAAGCCCCTCTCCTCCTTTCAACAAATTGAAAAGGGGGACAAAGTCTTCAGTGGATATACCCAGCAAGGGTTTCACCCAATTTAAAGACCCACACAGCTGGTGAACATCCGCTAGGGTTTGGACTTTGGTCTGAATTGCCAATTTTTGCGGCACAATGGTCCGCTTTGTGATTTCAAGGCCCAGGTACCTCCAAGGTGGCATCCTTTGAATCTTGTCCTGCTAGAGCTCGAACCCTGCAGCAACCAACACCTTGGTTGTCAGATCAAGCGCATGGGCAAGCAGATCATCCTCAGGTGCATATACAAGGATGTCGTCCATGTAGTGATGTATCACGAAGGCATCCCCAAGGGCTGTACGCATGGGGGACAGCAGAGAAGCGACATACCACTGACAGATCACAGGTGAGTTCTTCATTCCCTGCGGGACGACCCACCAGTGATAGCGCTTGTCTGGGGACTCACGGTTGATGGAGGGAACCGTGAAAGCGAAATGCGGGGCATCATCAAGGTGTAGAGGAATTTGGAAGAAACAGTCTTTGATATCGATAACTACCAGATTCCAATTTCGGGGGAGCATTGCTGGGGAAGGTATCCCTGGTTGGAGAGACCCCATGTCTACCATACGTGCATTAATTTGGCGGAGGTTGGTCAGGAGCCACCACTTATCTTTGTTGGGCTTCTTGATTACAAAGACTGGAGAATTCCATGGAGACATAGTCTCCACTATGTTGCCCTTAAGCAGCTGCTCCTGAACGAGCTCGTTGAGCGCCTTCAATTTTTGTTTGTTTAGTGGCCACTGCAAGACCTGTACTGGTTCATCAGTCCACCATTCCAGCTTCCAGGTCCGGCGCTCCTCAGTGGCCACTGCCCGAAAAACCTGGGGAGCCTTTGGAAGGTCAATTTTGGCTCCCCACTGGGCTAGAAGTTCTCTTCCCCAGAGAGGCTCGGTGTAATCCACTACGAACGGACGTACTGAAGCCAAGTGCCCGTCTGGCCCCGTAATTTGCACAACGCTCCTAGATTGTTTCACCAATTGGAGCCCTCCTACACCTTGAATGGTTCCGGCCCTGTTCTGCAAGCCCCAATATGATGGCCACTCCCAAGAGGGAATGATCGTCACATCTGCCCCTGTGTCCAAAAGACCCCTTATGATTTTACAGTCCCCGCCCAACAAGAGTTGACATGTTAGGTGGGGCTTCTCCCTCCCCACTACTTGTGCCCAGGCCACTGTCGGAGGCGATGAATCTTCAGATGACTTGGTCCAGTGAGTCTCGTCTGGAACCAGGATGGCCTAGGCGATGACCTGACCTTTGGGGAGGAAAAGTGGGGGTTGGACACAGTACAGCCCTACCGCAAAACGGTCCCGGTCTGTGGTGACCAGTCCCGGGATGATGTAAAGGTCTCCCGGCGTGTGCTTTGTGTCCCCGACGATGGTCCACCTGCGACGTCCTAACTTCCTCCAGCGACCGGGATGTTGGAGGTCAGCAGACACCAGCTCAAAAACACTATTAGGTGAATTTCCCTAGTGAGCTGCAGCCTGTATGGGGAAGCAGAGGACAAGGTGATAAGTGCAGGTTGGGGTGGAATACCACAGATGCAATTTGTCAAGTCCAATAATAAATATGACAAGTCCGGTAGGGAGTGTGGCGGCTCTCCCTTCTCTCCCTCCTCCCCGCCAGATGTTATTGTACCCGCCACACTTCTGTCATCGTGCAGAGAGGGGCTGCGCTCAACGACTAGTTTTTTTGTTGTTTTTCTCCCTCCTCCTCCTTCCTCCTAAATTCCAGGAACTTTTGCCTCATGGGACACTGCGGCATCCAGTGCCCCATCTTCCTGCACAGGTGGCAGGGATGGGTGGCTGTGGTCCTCCTGCTGGACCCCGGTGTTAATGGTCCACTGGTGGCTGCAGCTTCAGCTTCTGGGAATTTCTCGAATGGCAGTTCGGCAAAGGCAACTGATGTTCAGCGGAGGCGAGCCTTGGGGTCTTGCAGGGGAACCTTCCTTGCGCATGCCTCAAACATTTTCTTGATGGTCGGCCGTGGGCTCAGGGGGAGGGACCAGATGGCCTCCCTACACGCCGCATTGGCGTTCTGGTAGGCCATCTGTCTTTACACTTCTTCCCTTTCCTTGTCTCCCGGAACGTCTGCACCCACAAACCGATAGAGACGTTCTACGAACGCAAGGTAAAGTTCCTGCGGTCCCTGTCTAATTTCCTCTGCCTCATATTGAGAGGTGACAGAAGTGAGTTTATAGAAGGCCCGCTCCGCCGCTATGCCAGTCTCCAAAAGCTGCTGAGGGAATCATGCCCTTGCCTGCGCCACCCCACTTGCCCAAGTCCCCTGCCCACCAGAGGTTCTTCACAAAGCACCTGAGTGCCGTCCGCGTCTCCATGGGGCCTAAAAGGCTAGAGAAGAGGGGTCTCAGGTCCGCAGGTACTAGATCTCCCTGCTCAAGGACCGAACGAAGGAGCCCCCGGAAATACTCAGATTCCTGGGAAAACTCCCTCTGGGCCTTGCACAGTTCCTTAATCTGGGCCTGTGCTAAAGGCACCCATTGGGCCAGAGAGCCCCCCTCCCTGCTGAGGTGGTATGTGACTGGGGCAGCTTCCAATAAAGGCGCTTGCCCCGGCTTCCAGTCATCCACCCCCCCGCTACCCCCAGAACACAAACCGTGGGAATCGGAAGGAGGAGCGTGGGAACCGGAAGTGGAGGAGGTTGAGGCGTAGCCTGGTGCTGAGGCGGGGCACCAGCTTGGGCAGGGCAAACTAATTCTCTCCGCCTCCTGGGTGGAGCTCGGAGGCGGAGTAGAATATGGAGGAGGAATTGGGGAGGGGTTAACTGGGGGCGGAGCAATGGGTGGAGTAGGGGGCGGAGCTGAGAGAGGAGCCGAGGGTGGAGAAAGGGGTGGAACAGAGGGAGGAACCGAGGGTGGAGAAACGGTAAAAGAAGATGGGTCAGGGGAAAGGAAGGGGTTGTCTTTTGGAAGAAAGGGATTTTGGGTAGAAGAAGGGGTAAAGGCGGGAAAGAACATGCGGTCTCCACCATTTTGGGCTCCATGGGAGCCATCTTGGGTAACATCAGCAAACCTTACAACTTTTGGAGATACAACTGGGGACTTGGGGAGAAGAACAGAGGGATCAGGAAGAGGGCTCCGAAGAGTCTGGCCAGGACCCTTCAGAGGAGGAGGCCGAGCCGGTCGAGAGGGAGCAGGGGCGAGATGGTCCCCCTGCTTCTTGCTGGTCTTTAAAATCCCTCTTGAGGGCTCCTGCCTGGGGGAAGAGGGTAAGGAATGAGGGGTAGGGGCACGACAACCAGGAGAACTGGGGAGAAAACTAGAACAGTATGGGCTTTTTCTCAATTTCCCGGGCGGGCGCAGCGTAGTTAACACTTTGCCCGCCCAATACGCCACAAGAGATAGTTGTGTTTCCCCGGAATTAACTTAGCTATCTAATTTTGCCAGAATGGCTGCCTAAAACTGTGGCTCTCTTACAATTTCCAGGGTAACTTCAGGAAAATGAGAAAAAGTCCATTTAACCAACAACTTCAACTCTTTCTTGGGGGCAGCAAACCCTCCCCCAAGTAACAAACCTTTTACAACATAATAAGCTCCTTTCTGGGATTTGCTCAACCCTGCACCCATGGTTCTCCCAAGGTACCCTGAGACTAGGTCGCCTTAGGAGGAGCAAGATCCCGTGGTGGAAAACTCCACTCGCCCAAGGAAAACTATAACTGAAACAACGAGACACACACAGCCGGCCCCTGCTCCCCCCGCTGTCCCCAAGTCTGAGGTTTCAACAAAGGGAAAGAAGGGATGAAGGGTGGTGGGATCTGGCCCCAAGTCTGGGATACAGACCCACAGGAAAGGAAAAACAAAAAATGAAAGGGATGAGGACTGCCCCCAGAAGAAGAGCAGTGAGGGAAAGAAACACTGCCTGGGGATCAGCCCTTAAGGAAAGGAGGGTCAGGAGCGATCCCCAATGCAGGGCATGGACTCCCAGGAAAACTTAAAAAGAGAGGGGGGAAGCCACCGAGTCCGGGGCTTACCTGGTCCAGCGGTGGTGCAAACAAAACTCGGGCAGGTGGTTCCCGTCGCTGAAGCCCTCCTGAGGGGCGGGGAGTTGTGGCTTCGGGTCCCCTGGGAGCGCTACCCCTAGAACGGGGTCTGCTACTACCAGAGGTAGCTTGGCGGCCAAAAGGAATGATAAATCCTGTCCGTGGGGTCCGGTGGTCTGGCGTCCAGCTGTCCAGAAGTCCAGCCGGGCCCAATGATGGGCGCCAATATGCGGTGAGGTGTGTCTGGCCTTGGAGGTCAGTGTCCGGCTAGCAGAGGGTAGGCCGACACCCAGCTGCAATCCAAGGCGAGCACCCCTTGGCATCAGGAGGCCTCGGGCTGTGCTCGCTGTGGACTGGTCTCGCTGCCACCACGACGGGAAATAAGGAGCTGGACTCTCGATGGGGTCAAGTCGGGTTTATTGTGATGCCCAAGACGACAACCAGGGAGACACCAGGAATGGAGGGTGGAACAAGGCTATAAAGGGAGAGGGTGTTTCAGGGAGGGGTTTACACAGAACCAATAAGGGAGAACGTGGGAGTGAACCTAACATAACAGGCATTAGGGAAAACCCAATCAATACAACGTAAGGGAGGGGCCCCGGGACCACAGCCAATCATAACCCCCCTAGGGAAGAAGATTCTGGTAAAATAGGAGGAGTGGGGGTGATTGACTGGGCCCAGGGAGGAGAAACAAGTGTACATACAAGGATATTAGGGGGAGGAGGAATTATATAACTAAAAGGACTGACAACCCCAGTGGCGGGAGTTGCCATGGGAACAACATAATAGACAAGTCTATGGCAGGAAAAAGAGGGAGGGCAGAACCATTATCAAATGGGGGGGAACAATACAGAAAATGGGGGAGCAATTAAATAAACTAACAAAACACACTACAACACCTACCAATGGGTATATAACCTGTTACAAGCTCTCTACTCTGTCTCCATTATTCCCTCATGTTGTCTTTGTCAGCGGATATCATTTAAATTGTTTTCTCTTTTTCTTCTTCTGCCTAATGATGTAATTGCCCTTTATACAAAATTTTCTGTTTGTTTGTCCTTCAAGCTATTTCTCCCTTCTCCCATCTGTGATTCAGTCTTTCTTCCTCTCTTTATTAGTACCTCTCCATCTTTAGATATCTTTTCACCTCACTGGCAAGAACTAGAATAGTTGACTAATAAATTCATGGCAGCTCTCAGTTTGCACCCTATTTATCACCAACAGATCCAAAGAGTGTAAAGTGTAACATGAAAAAAAGAAACCCATAAAAATATTGCTCCCCGTACTCCTCATCATGCATTTGTACTATTTTCATTTTAATTGGATCATGACATGCACCAATTTATAAATTAATGCAATTAGCTCAATACAAGCTCATCCACAGGGTGCTAAAATGCATCACTATTTCACAAAGCAAAATATTCATGAATCAGGACTATGTATTAAATTGTATGGGTTTCCAGTGCAGAAATCCAATTACTGTTCAGTGTAAAGCAAGCAGCAGAGAATGGTGGGTGTAGGGTGAGACCAAGGCAGCAAAATTAAGGATGTAAAAAAAAAGCTTATCCATGGAGACTAGCAGCTAAAACCCAGTTTAGAAAGCCCTAATGGTGTTTTCTCAAAAGTCCTTTCTGACTGGAAATTTCTCTCACCTGTACTATTAAAATACATTATACGCATTCAAATGTATTTGAGCAAAACAGCACAAACCATTTTCATTTCTTCTCTGATGTCAACCATTTTAAAACTCTCTTCTCTGCTAAATTTTTTTGCTTTGTTTTCCTCTGAAGTATCATACCTGGTTTATCACATACTTTAAAGCCTTCTGTGCCAGTCTCCCAGGCCCCTCCACAGTTTTGCCATCATCATTAGGGCCCCAGCTTGCACTGTAAATATCCACATGTTCTGGGTTGAAACCGATTGAACTGGCCTCAATAGCATCTGTGACTATTCTGTCCAGCATCCGTATACCTTCACAGGGAAAAAAAAAACCAGAAGCAGACTGAATTTACTTTCTGTTCCCTCCTCCTTGTCTTAGTTAACCAGTTTTAATGTTTCCAGTAAAATTAAGCCTTAAGTGCTGCAACCACAGCCAACTGCTGTTCACATAAAAAGTATTGAAGAGAGCTCCTGTCAATGTAAAACAGTGCAGTTAGATTTTATTGGCAAAGCTCAGTGTTTTTGTACAGAAATCCCACCAAAAACCCCTTAAAATCTTCTTAGTCTCCTATTTGTTTTTTTTGTTCCTTCTACAGAGACCAAAGAGATCTTGCTTACTGTTCCTGCTTTTTTCTTATTGCATTGTCTTTCTTCTTCCTCCTTCTCTCTTAGATCTGCAACAGACTTCTCAAACAGCTAAAATGCCGCTGAAATGAAATAGGTTTTATCAACATTATATTTGTCTGTAAGAGTTCTAGGAGTTTTAGTTCAAGGTGTAGTTCTGAACGTTCTGACCAAAGCACTTGTCCCTAGCAGTCCTTAAAGGTTTTGCTATCTCTGTGACATTGCAATTTCACCAGCTCTTCAACCTTCACCACAGAAAAAAAAACCAACTCACTGTTTTTCCTCTGCCACGGTTTTTTTCTGCTGTAAGCAATCCAGAGATATTTAGACATTAACAATTTATTAGGAGCTGCATGATCTAATCTCCTTCAGAGCAAGCCTGAAACTCAGTGGTACTTAAAATTCAGGTGCAAGCAGTTGTTCATCTGCACTGGATCCTTTGCTGTGCAAAGCCACAGCTCTGCAGTGGGGCTGCTACTACTGCCCAATGCTGGAAGACAGCAGAAAAAGCAGAAATCTGGCAAAATTCCCGCTGTAGCATGGCTCTTACAGCAACAGCAGCAATATAAGAGTCACCTCAGTCAGGATTCAGCCTGTGTTCACAAGCAATAAAAATGTCTGGGTTCCCTTGGATTTGGCAGGTTAGTACTACAGCAGCTGCACCATTGCTGGCAGTTGGTGAATTATGACTATTCGTTTTCTGGTATTTTCCACAAAACAGGGATTTTGCCAAAGCTCAGCAGGCAAAATGTAGTCATTCCATTACAAAAAAACCCCAAAAATACCCCACAACAAAAAACCTCCAACCTTACCCTTGCAGATAGGTGTCTTCTTCTTTTTTTTCATGCTATAAAGCAGAGGAAAAAAAGACTGCAAGCATGATTCTTTTCCTGAATGACTGACCTCTTATTCCTAAGACCTCCAAGATAAAGCTGAGCTTTATTATTTCATATTCATTAGTGCTAAAGTCAGACAAAGGAGTTTATCCTCTCTCCCACAGCTGCTCCACTATCACTCACAAAGCTGGGAAAAGCACCGAGGTATATCCTGTGCCTCAGGTACTAAAAACACCACTTACCCAGGATTGTCTTAAACTCAGAATGGTTTGATTACTCTTTTTTTTCCTGTCGGCTCAGAATTTCCAGATTCTCTCATGCCAAGCAAAGATCTGCCTGTGTGAAAGCGGCTGCAAGCCCCAGGTGAGAGCTTGCAATACAAAATGAGATGGTGGGAATGTGAGGAGGAGTAGTGTGCACATACTTCCCACAGAAAAAGACAGACAGGTCTGCAGATAAATAATGTAATAAGGGGAAAACTGAACAAAACAAAACAAAAACCAGAAAACGCCCAAGAACAATGACTCCACACTGATGAAAACAGCTCAAGGAAAAAAATCACTGCCTTGCCTTCCTGATCGTCAGAAATCCTGATTGCTCAAGTCAACTAAGGAATTTGATGACTGCAGTGATATTCCCGTAAGGAGATTCCAATTACATCCTCTTGCATAAACTCTTTTCTATTCTTGCTGCCATCATCAGTCCCACAAAATCAAAAGCAGGCAAAGCTCAAGGCAATTTCAGACATACACATATATGTATCTGCCTGGCAGAAGGGCTATTTTTAGCAACACGCCACTCTCAGCCCAGTCCTTCGTGAAATGGAGCTTCTTAATTTAATTTCCATGGCAGCACCATGGAAATATCATAACACAGTGGTACGGTCAGGTATGCACGAAAATACTCTGATTTACTGGAGGTGATCGATACACTTTTCTCAGATTTTCTCAGGTCTTTTGTCTCAAAGACCAAGAGGCGAATGTTAAAGGGCACTGAAAGGTGTCACTTTGACTGGCATGAAGAGTATTTTTTCTTCACACAGTGCACAGAGAAGCCCATGGTACTCACAGCCACAAAGTACTGGAGAGGCTAGTCCATGCTGCAGAATAGTGCCAGGCATTGATGTGACTGGAGAGAACATTCAGGATTGTTAAACTCAGTACTTTCACAGAAAAACAACACCAACAACAACAAAAAAAATCAAAGGAATGTTTTGTTTTACCCCTCAAGGCGAAGTTAAACCAACCAGTGATGCTGAAGGCTGGAGAGCAAGGTGTTCCACATTGTGAGGGTTTCCTTCCCTGAAGCAGATATTGCTGACTATCAGAGAGAAGTGGCTGTGGACCACTGGATTTGTCCAAAATGGCAACTGCTACAAGCACACAGCCACTTAAGGGAGTCATCCTGAACTAAGGTCAAGTACAAGTGTGCAATGTGTGATTTCATGGATTAAAAACAAAACAAAAAAAAATCTCACAAAAAAAAAAAAAAAAAAAAAAAAAAAAAACAAAAAAAAACCAAACACCGGGGGAAAACCAGCCTCTGGAGAAATGAATCCTGGAGAGCTTGGATCATCAAAAAAGCTTCCAGTGTTTAGCCACTCCAAATTTATCTGAATCTTTCGAAGACTTTTCTTATCTTCCACTGCTCTTTGAACATATTTTTCTTACACCACTGTCTGGGTGTTAATCAGCCTGGTCACATCTAACAGCTCACAATTTCTTTCAACTTTTCCATTCCTCCTCCTCCCCCACCCAAATGTATGTTGCTTACTGGGTAATATGGATTACTGGACTGCTTTTCCTCCTGTTATTTCCCTTTTCTAGATAAATCATCCTGCACAGATCTGTAGTTTACATTTGCAAATGAGCACGGATCATATGCAAATAGCTGTGGAAGAATCTCCTCAGTAGATGCAAGAGCCTTAAAATATGGGCACAGTGGGAGTTCAGACATCTTTGCAGCTTCATCCATTTTGCCTTCCTTTGAAAATCTGACGTCTTCATATTATGAGTGAGATATTGTATTTAAACAGATCATGACAACATAATGCATTATGGCAATGGCAAACTGCAAAGCTGACATCCATGACTGCTCAGTGAAATGACTGGGACCCAAGGAAACACCACGCTGAAATGGTGGGAACGACAGTTATGGGTGTCAATTGCCACTCATCATCTCGTCGTTTAAAAGGAAAAAGAGGGAATAATGGAAAAAGGAGGACTGTACAAATAACTTCCTCTGAGCTAAATATCCATTCGCAACTGATACTTGCATCATGATAATTTCATAAACAACTAGCAGATTGAGTCACTGATTAAAAAGCAAAACAACGATATTGATTGGTGGGCAAGAAAGACTTTACTTGTTTTCAAATTTAACTTGTGGTGACAGTTGAAACAAAAAGGACAGCAGTTTGCATGACTTGGCTGACATGACCTTTTGAATGTGATTGTGTAAATGGAAACAATATGCTGCAAATGTTGATGGGCATAATTTTGTGTACTCCTACTTTCACTCTACTGAATCCCTCTCCTTCCCTGGATAAACAATAAAAAGTAATTAGACCTTCATTCCTTAAAAGATACTGTCTTAACTCCAGGTTAATTATAAGTTGTTGCTGTTATTTTTGTTGTTGTTAATATTAGTAATTGTTGTTAATACTCTTAACATTATGATTATTAATTTTATTACTATCATCATAATCATCATCACCCTACCTGGACTATTGCTGCTCTTGTTACATATTCTACCTATCTATCTATTCATAATCCAATTCCAGACTTCATTAAAGAAATCTTGTCATGTACAGGTGTCACTCAGGACTGTTGCCAGACAGGATTTTGAAGCTTATAATACTGCAATATAAATGTTTTCCAAGAATGATCAATCATTCATATTTCAGATTGATGGTATCTGGCAACACTCAGCATCTGTCTTGTTTCCATTCACATTAGACATCTAATTATTTTTGTTCCTTACCTCCAACCCTGGAGTTGTAGGCTACGCCAACTCTGCATTTTCTGTTGTTGGCTTGCATGGCAATTTCCCCTGCACACCGTGTCCCATGACTGAATAAATACAGCAAGAATAAAGAACACATCATAACAGCTTTGTTGCATTGTACAGAAAGACTTGTCAAGGACCTTGATTTGTTCAAACTCTTCCTTTCAATTAATGCAATATGCAGTTATTGAAGAGCTTTTGAGTTGTATCTACATGACACAAAAATACTTACTTCTCCTAAGCTTCATTAAATATAATTTTACCTACTTCATGCTCAAAAGAAACATTTCCATGAGACGATAAATGCTTCCTTTGATCTCACTGAAGATATCAGTATTTTAGCAGAGTGAAAAAGTGGCATAAAATTATGGAGCTAAAAATATGTCTTCAGACAGGAATATGATACCAATATTTTTTAATCACACATTTAGATATGCCTTTTCTAAATCACAGCATTTATGTAGGATTTCAGAAAGTGAGCTGTTACTGGGCTTGCAAGGGTTTTTCAGGGTGAGAGAGAGACGAGAATGTTGACTCCATTATCAGAAGGCTGGACTTATTATTTTATGATATATATGTTACATTATGACTATGTTAATAGGAATATAGAGAAAAGTTGAGAAGCTTGCTATGCTAAGAATAGAAAAAGAATGAATAATCAAAGGAGCTGTCTTTGATTCTGTCCCAGAGAGAGCTCGGTCTCTGATTGGCCCTTAATTGTAAACATGCAACATGGGCCAATCACAGGTGCACCTGATGCATTCCACAGCAGCATATAACCATTGTTTACATTCTCTTCCTGGGGCCTCAGCTTTCCAGAAGAGGGAAAAATCCTAATGAAAGGATTTTTCACAAAAGATGTCTGTGACAGTGAGCCTTGAAAGTGTCCCCGTTTTTTCTTGTAGCAAACTCTTTTCTATGCAATTTTTTTCCCCATGGGTGATTCTAATTCCTCAATAGAGAAATCCTTCCCATAAGTCTCAAGGTAAGAGCATTGTATTATGTAATGCTACAGATTGTTATTCAGTGACATGCTTCAATGCTTCTGGGCTGAATTCCATTTAATTATTAATAAAGATTAGAGACAATACAGGTAGATTTAAGAGATAGTGAAATCATAACAATAGGATAATGGCTTCTTTCTCTAAAATAACACTGCAACAAAGTAGAAATGCTATTTTTCAAATGTCTTATTCATGGATATATTATCCTCAGACTGATCTTTCTTTTTTTCCCCTCATGCAATGATTTACGTTGTGAATACTACAGTATTGTCTGATGGGAAACAGGGAGCCAATGCATCAGTTTCTTGCTATCTGCAGAGAGTAGTGGCATCCTAATTTGTTTAAGAAATTGACTGTTTTGTGTACCAGCTTCTAGGGAGGTCCCTCCTGTTCTCTTTCTTATGTACAAAATCCATGACCGGACTATGATGGACGTGCCCAGGTCTGACAGACCCATTGAGACTTTTTTAATTTGAAATTTCCAGTGGAAAGCAGAGTATTGAAGTAAAAACATACTTTGGGAGGTATCATTCCAGAAACAAACAGAGGCACAAGAATAGGTTATTCCCTTCACCTTGCAGAAATACCTCAGCATCTTACATGTGGCATAAAAAAATTCAGGACATCATAGGGAGATTGCAATTATGAAGTTCTTCATCTAGGAATTTTATCCCAGTGTTTATATCAATGTCATGTGAGAATGGTCCTGCAAACTGGAACACAGGAGGCTCCTTCTGAGCATCCAATAGTGATTCTTTACATTGAGGGCAACTGAGCACTGCCACAGGTTGCCCAGGGAGGTTGTGGCCTCTCCCTCCTTGGAATATTCAAAAGCCATCCTGATCGTGCTGGGCAGAAGCCTCTAGAGCTCCCTGCTTGAGCAGATGACCTTCCAAAGTCCCTTCCAAGCTCAAGCATGCAGTGATTCTGTTACACAAATTCTTCCTCTTATAAAATAATTGCCACAGGACACCTACACAGAAATTTCTCCGCTTGTATCTTCTAACACACAAACTAACACTGCAATGTTTTGTTCTCTTCAGACAGCTGTGAAACTACTCACTTGTTTTCATTTGTTGGGTCATATCTAGGAAAGGGATCGTGATCATTGTTGTTGAAATCGTAACTTGCCTTTGGGTCCTACATGTAAAAAAAAAAATAAAAAAGGAGAAGCAGAATTAATTCAGACAACTAGAAAAGGCATTTCTAAATTGCTAACAAAATGGGTTCTAGAGTCTGTACTTATTTACTTGATGTGCCTCATTGGCAGCAATCAAGCTGGTAGAATTTGATGGCCATTAGCAATTCCATAACTTTTTCATGGAGCTTTAATAATTTATCATTAAACCACTACATACAAATGCGTCTGGGAACTAAATCTACTGCAGGAAAAAACAAAACAACAAAATATCTGCCCTGCTACCATTGCTAAGTGACAGTCAGCTTCCTGTGACACAGACCAGGCTCCAAATCATGCCTAAGGCAAGTGTTTCAGTCTCTGTACTGCAGGAGCTGACTTACAGAACAGACAATGAGCTGGGGAAGAGTGTCTGTTTATCAAATTTACAACTGATAATCTATTCCACAGCATTCTAATGCTCAAACTTACATAGTTAGCATAGATGTCAGTGTGATTCCACTCCAATCCATCATCCAGGATGGTGATGATGACTCCTGTGAATCCTTTCTGCCACACAGGAATAACATGGAGATCCAGTTTGGGCAGGGATGGAGTAATTCTTGTGTCTTGCTGTGGGACAGAATGGATTCAAATATATCAGTATTTTATCCATTTATACCAAACAGATCCAAAGTCATATTCTAAAGATGCTGTAAAAAATCTCAGCCAGAACTTGTGTATTTCACTCAAATTTTGCAAATACAAACCAAAAATTAATTTCATCAAATACTTGTGGCATTGAAAGATTTACCGCACTGCACAAATATCCCTGAAGACCACTCCTGAACAAAAAACACCTTGTATTTTTGGTAAGTAGGCAGCAGAAACTGAAAAGAGTGGTGAGGATGCACTGATGGACCTTGGAACACTGGGTTAATAATCAGACCTGCTAATGTTTGTTCTTTTCATTTGATGAGGAGCCAAGACAGTGCCCGCAGTGCAGTGAGCTGGAGTTCCTCCAAGTGTATTTTCTCCTTGGATGTTAAAGTTAGCCAGAGCAAAATAATTAATGGGTAAAACAATTAAGGTAGTCGTTTGGTTGGGAACAACTGTGTTGAATCACAATTTTCTCTTTACTACCCTCATTGGTGCTCCTGTGGTAAATCAGCTGGAAGTATGAATCATGTGTAGCCTTCTCTTCTGCAGCAAGTTTTTTGAAGAGTACCTCCTAAATGGGTCATTTTCCCCCTCTAATGCTAAAGGAGCAGTGCATAATTTAGAAAACATGCTTACAGCCCCCATAAAAGCAGAGATGTAAAAAGAAGCACTTTCTTTCTCCTTCTCTGTGCGCAATTACATTAGCTGATGGCAGATTTTCTGTATGTCTTTGTTTCCAAAGAAATACTGCATAAAATACAAGGTTTAGAAAATTTGTTATGGGGGGAAATTTCTTTCAAATTTTGCTATCTGTACTCGACTACTTCCACTCAGGAAATTATTTGAGATTTCAAACTTTGTTCTCTTGAATCCATCAAATAATTTTTTTTCCTGGTGATGTGTGAAGGTACACAGGATAGAGCTAAAACTGTTGCCATCAAATCATAAAAATAAGGTAATAGTCAGTTCTTCACTACAAGGCAAAGAACATATTTTGGAAGAAAATGTCTAACTCTTTTATGCATTTAATCAGAAAAATTCAACGTTCATTGCAAACAAGGCTAAGTAGTAGGTTTTTTTCCTCATGTGTGAAAACTAGAGGGAAAAGTAGTGAAAACCATAAATAGGTGGGAAAAGGAACTAAATCTCCTGGAGAGCAGAACATTGCCAGGTTTTTTTCCCCTGTTTTTATGAATCATGTGTGTGTTTGTGTATTTGTCTAATATAGACATCTTGGAAATGTCCTTTTTTGGATACAGGCAAGGAAGAAAACAGACATTCTGGATCTAAGAAAAGCTAAATTCTTACAGATAACAATATTTTTTCTGTTCAAAAGAAGTCTCCAGGAATCTTTGTGGAAATATTTTGTGCTATGTGGTTTATAATTTGTCTTCTCTAGCTCAAAAGAAGGAAAGTAGCCTAGATTTTGTTTCTCCAAGATGAGCTGAGGAAAATTATTTCCAGACACCCAGGCCCTTTTTGTGCTTGACCTTTCTTTCTGATTTGTTATACCCACCTTTAATCCCATCCCTATTCTGTAAAAGCAATGAATTCTAGACTGAAGGTACAGCTAGATGCACAATGGAAACACAGGCTCTTGGAAGAAACCATGTAAAATCTAAATGATCAACTGTATTTCTCAATTGACACATGCAGACAGAAACGGTGGAGCTCAGGAAATTTTTTTCCCCTGAGGTTTTGAGCATGTGAGCAAGCTTTAGAGACCCTCTAACACAGAAATCCTAGTTCATATAGCTGAAGGTGCTTGTCACATGCATGCAGATGCTTTTGTTTTAATCTGGTATATGTATTCTGTACTACCAATTTTAATAAAGAAATAGATGGCCAACTTCAGATACGGTAATGGATCTAGAATCTTTGTAGAAGTGACATTCCACAGAAGAGAGAAGGTTGCCTGAAAATGTTATTTATAGAGATCACTCATTTTTACAGCATATGCTAACAAAAGATACTTTTCATTTATTCCCCTCAGTGCAACCACTCTGATACTGGTAAAATAATGCAGCTGGTGGCACAACCACCTTCCCCAGTTCCACAGGGCAACAAATTCTTACCAGATACCACTGCTGACTCCACATAGGGTCATTGAAAAGGCTTTCAGCTGAGCCTCTCACAGCGGCTCGCTTGGTTCGCTTTTTTTCATACTGCTGCTCTGCCCATGACACCTGCAATTATTTGCAAAATTATGATAAGTGAACCTCTTCAATTTGGGACTTTTTTAACCTGGAGTATAAGGGCTTTCGTCATACAGAGAGATTTTGGTGCCTAAAGCAAAATGAGCAGCATTCAGTACAGGGAAGAGGATTATTTAAACTGTAGTGCAGTGAGATTTAGGGGAGAGAACTTGGTGAAATCACAATACTATAGAATCAATTCACAGAAAATCATTAAATACAAGTTAACAAGAAACTCCTGTGAGTGACACAAGGCAGGTTTTTGCATCAAATAAAACCACGTAGTAGGGCTAGAAGGTTATCTAAGCAATGGTGCTTACTGAAACAGGGAAAACCATGGCCTGCTTCTTTCCCCTACTTATCATTTATTCTTTCTCTACTGGGAGTGAAAAGGCAAGAAGAAAGATTTAGTCTAGCAATCATAATGATGCTGTTGCTCACAGACCAGCTGGACCTCCAAGTCTCCTTCCTAGTGGTGTTTTGAAAAGTGGTCAATTAGCAAGCTATGACTATTAGACTAACTTCATCACCAGCATAATTCCACTTAAGGCAACTGAAAGCCAAAATGCTTCAGTGTGCTTTGATAAAGCTTCAAACGAGTTGCAAAGCCTTTGTGCACAGGCACAGCAGTCTCTAAGGCACTAGGTTGTATTTTAAATGTGTACTGCCCTTGAATGCATTACTGAACCCAGTTCAGATGAAATCCTGATGATGATGCCTCTCTCTGTGCTGTGCGGTCTTTTTGGAAAGGGAATAAAACATTATTAGTTGATCCTTGTACAATCACTCTGATGCAGATATGGTTGGTCCTTTTCATTCCAAATTCCAAGCAGGCAAAGAAAACAGGTTCAGTAAGATTGCCAAGATCCTGTGACAAGCCTCTCATGGAGGATGCCTTATATCTAATCTTTTATTTTCAAGCTCTGAATAGATTCTGTTCCTTTTATCTACTGTGATTGAGCAGCTTTATGATCCTGACATCTATCACCATATATGAGATAACAGTGACTCAGAAGTTATGATTAAGAAGTAGGATTTGATTAAAATGCAATTTTGTAATGAAAGCCTAATGAAAATTCACTACAAGAACATAAATCCCCTAAAACAGTATCTGCATTAGGCATGTTTATGATTCTCTTTGCCGTATATTTAGTCCTAAACCCCCACAAACCTTGGTCATAGAAGATGAATATACCCATGCAAGTGTGGGTATTTTAAACTGTTCTATTGATATCTCAGGCCATACATACTTGTGCACACTCTATCTCTCTTCCCTGCCCACAGCAAAGCTTGACCTCTTCACCACCCAACAGTAATTAGCAGTTGACAACTTCCATGCTTGTTATTTCTTTTCACTGGGAGCAAGTGCACTGAAGGGAAAGGAGCTGACACTCCCAAGCACATATGTCAGGCCAACAAGCAAAACGTTTGTCACTCAGCAGCTGGGTGAGGTTTCAACCATCCACCCCCAGAAAAAGCTGAAGTCCCCATGCCAAATCTCCAACCACTGATACATAAAGCAGTAAAAAAATTCTCAATTCAAATCTACTTGCAAGAAAGTAGATTTAGAAACTAGTGCAAATACTAGAATAAGGTAGGTAACCAGATAATTATATCCCTTCAATGTATTCACAGCCTTTATCTGTTTTACAACAAACACTATAGGAAGCCGATAAATACTCAGATTAGAGCCAAGTCTTACCACAACTTTCACACTTAACGTATCGTAAAATTCATGAAGGCGTTTTACAAACAAAAACAGGATTCCCTTTTTCTCTCTCTTTTTAAAAGTTGAATCTAAATCTTTTTAAGTAGGCTGCTGCTGAACAAGATCAGCTCCTCAGTGCAAAGGTCCCTGTGTAACTACACAGCATTACATGTGTTTATACACTTACATAATGCATAATTACATCTCATTTATCCACGGAATTAATCTGGATGGTAAATAAAATGGAAATTGGAGTAAATTTAGCAAATCACCTGCAGCACTTTGAATCTGAGAATGCAAGAATGCAATAATGTCTGGTAGCAATATGATACAATCATTTCCATTCTGCTACAATTTTAGGACATGATGCATTGAACACTCTCATTCCTCCCTGTGTAACAGATTCATTGGATGCAGCTAGCCTAAAAAAGGGAGAGACTTGATGAAGTGAAGGGAGACAACCATCCAATTGATGAGCATTGAACTCCGATTTATTGATCCAGCTTACACACTTTTATAGTAGTGTTAAATTCATACATATTGCAAAACCCGAGCTCATCATTGGTTACAGATTACACACCAACCCCTCCTTTGTTTTCAATACCTGTGGTTTCTTGTTGAGGCTAATACTTGTTTTTCTCATCCTGCTGTTGACTCGTCATTGAACACCCTTTCAAGGACTCCATGTTTTTCACCATATTTTCCTCATCACTTAGCCAAGGACGCGGTATTTACTGTTTAAGGGAAAACCTGAGAACTTGCTGCTTACAGCTGCCTTTTACTTTTTAGCCAGCTGTATGTGATCATGGCCCTTCTATAAGCCATGTCTAAACAAAATTCTGCAACATATTCCCCGTTTTTCTTTTTTTTGCTGAAGGAGGTTAGTCTGCCAGGTTTTTTCTATCATTCTACTGACCATATCTTGAATACAATTAAAAATACAAGCTAAAATAAGCAAAAGCATTAAAAGCACACCTAGTATCCCTATAAGGTTCCAAGCAATGGCTTTTACCGCAAAGGGTTAAAACAACCCCCAACTGAGCCATAATGCCCTGCCTTATCAGGCATTGCACGGTAGGTGGTAAGAAAGCTGTTAGCTGTTTTTCATTCATGCGAACCCGGAGAGGAGGCAAACGGCTAGGGCTAATAATGCTGGAATCTGCTCCAGTATCGAGCAAGCCTGAAAATTATCCTTTCTGTCCTTGAAATTCCACTTCCACCCTTTTCTTGGGTCTCTCAGAAAGGTTCAAAGTCAGTAAGGTAAGTCCTCCAGTGGATTCAAAACCATTTTCTCCCCTCTCTTGTCCTTTTATAACCTGTAATCCCTTAGTCATTTGGCTCAGGTGGCACCAGCTGAGCAATTCTCAGTCCTTTGTTAATTTGGAGTGGTGGGAAAGGGGTATGCACCGTAACCATATAGTCCACACCAATGACACCAGGCAAAACAAATAATCCCAACGCAGATGATCTTCCGAACAGCAGAGCACCCAGCTTGGCCCTGTATAACAATAGGTCTGTGAATCCCTGTCGGGATTTTTCGTGGGTGCAGGGTCATCAGCATAACTCCTACAGCAGCTGCCGGTTCCAAGCCGAGGCTCCCGGTTGTGGTGGGTTGGAGACAGGAGAGGGTGCTGTTGCGGCAGCGACGACTTGTGTCGGTGCATGGTCACTGTGATTCTGGCACCAACTAGGCATTGGAGGCAGTGCTGCTGATGTTTGAAGTGGTGTAAGTGCAGCTAACAACTGATTCTGAGAGGTCTTTGCCTGTTCTTGTAAGCTTAGCCCTAATTGTTTGATTGCAGCTACTACAAAGGCTTGTGGTCCTGTTGGCATCAAAGCCATCCTCTCTAATGCCTCCTCTATAGTCCAATTGACACCCAAAGTATTAAACACGCTCCTAGTAGTAGAATTACAATTTTGAAGAGCGCACTCCTTGAGTAATGCCCCCCTAAGATAATCTGGTACCCCGGCCCTTTCGATTGCGGCAGCAGCCTTATCAATAAATGACCTGAATGACTCTTCTGGCCCTTGCTTAATTCCCATATACACGGATACCCCTCCCAGCTCTTTTACCTTCTCTATAACAAGCCTAACCAACCTCATCACCTCCTGGCACTTCTCTTGCCCCAACAAAGCTTGTGCCTTGGTACGAAGAAAAGGTCCCAGGCCCAAAAGCTCATTAACAGTTATGCCATGGAGAGGGTCTCCCGGCTGCCTCTGGACCGCCACACACTTGTTCACAAGCCCCTGCCAATGAGCATTAAATAACAACTGCTGATGTTGAGTAAAAATCAATTTAGCTAATCCACGACAATCATTCACCAAAAGAAGACTATTATCAAAAATATAATCTAACATCTGTTTGGCTGGCTCACTTTTCACTCCAAATTGACTAACAGTAGACCTCAGTTGAGACAGCAATTTCCAATCAAGGGCTGTAATAGAAGCCTGCATGCCCCCTCCCTCCTGCAGATGGAATACCACAGGACAAGCCAGCTCAGTAACAGCGCTGATAACTTCCTCATCCCCCTTTTCCATAGCTTCTCTGGCAAGCGCAGCCCATGCAAACCTCTGTTCCCTTGCAATAGCCCCCGCTAGGTCGTTTTCCGCCCCAGGGATCACCTCATTGATTTTCGGGAGATTACCGGGTGGTCTCGGCCACGGCTCCTGTTTTTCAGGGGGTGTGGAAGCCTCAGAAGCGCACTGTTTAGCCTGGCTTGCTGAAGCAGAGGAGGGCAGCGAAGCAGGTAATAAAACCGTCCTCATTGCAGGAGCTAATGGTGTTCCCCTCTCCTGATCGTAATCTTTATTACGCTCATGAGCAGCTATTGCCTGCTGGGCAGCCATTTTTTCGGCCTGAAACTGCAGTAATTCATTGTGAACGACCCTCCATAATTTACCCAACTTCTTGGCAGTTTTATTGTCCTCTAAAGTAGCCTCCCATAGTAAATCGCCGAATTTACGCCACTCCGTTAACTTGTGAACCGTATGGGGTTTAATAAAAACTCCCCTATCGTAGCCATAAGTCAATAGCCCTGGTAAATCCTTTTGCACCTGCCTTTTTTGTAAAAAGGCAGTAAATAAATCATATGCTGCTTGCCTTTCCATACCTAAATCGTCAGCGCTGATTGCAGCTCTTCAAGGTCCAGCAGCAATATCGGTCGGGCTCGCCTTTACGATTACCCGAGGCACAATGCATCTCAGCTTCTTTTTTATCCCTTTTTTTTTTCTTTTCTCTGCAATTTCTGCCGTCCCGGCTGCTTCTCAGGACCCGACCTGTGTCTTCACTCCTCCATGGTGCATTGCCGTATCACGATTGGGTGTCACCATTTGACGAAGTGAAAGGGGGACGATCACATCCAATTGATGAGCATTGAACTCCAATTTATTGATCCAGCTTACACACTTTTATAGTAGTGTTTATTTAGTTCATACATATTGCAAAACCTGAGCTCATCATTGGTTACAGATTACACACCAACCCCTCCTTTGTTGTCAATACCTGTGGTTTCTTGTTGAGGCTAATACTTGTTTTTCTCATCCTGCTGTTGACTTGTCATTGAACACCCTTTCAAGGACTCCATGTTTTTCACCATATTTTCCTCATCACTTAGCCAAGGACACGGTATTTACTGTTTAAGGGAAAACCTGAGAACTTGCTGCTTACAGCTGCCTTTTACTTTTTAACCAGCTGTATGTGATCATGGCCCTTCTATAAGCCAAGTCTGAACAAAATTCTGCAACAAGACTGCACCCAAAACTCTGGTGCTGAACACTGTATTACAATAGAAATACCTATGTGACTACATGGAACATGTGGTCATATAGGCATAATTGCTAGTTTAGATTGAATCTGCAGGTTTGAACATCCCCAAGTTAGGATTATTTCAACTTAAACTGTTAGACCAGTTCCTGCTTGCAAGGAAATAGATGAGATTGTACACTTTTGAAACAAAACAGGCAAAACAAACACCCTGTCTTGCCACACAGAATCTTTCCTCCTAGTTGACATTTGCATCTAAAACCTCCAGATTGAAGATTAC
Source organism: Melozone crissalis (assembly GCF_028551555.1). Classification (NCBI taxonomy): domain Eukaryota; kingdom Metazoa; phylum Chordata; class Aves; order Passeriformes; family Passerellidae; genus Melozone; species Melozone crissalis. The sequence continues at coordinate 10,002,137 of NW_026535783.1, read as the reverse complement.
TCATTCTGCAGTGATTTGTCCTTATATGATAATTTGCTGGTTTTGACAACTAGGTTACTTCATGGTTTGGACAGCTCATATTGTCACAACGATTGTTGCAACAATGCTGATCTTAAAATCAAATGTTGTTGTTGTGACATTTCCCAGAAAATAGTTTGTAAGAGAGGCTGACAGCTTTCTGGTCTGCTCTTTAAATTTGTCATGCACCTCAGTTTTTCATTATGGTTGCAAACAGAAATGTTTGTCTCTGAAATAAAGCTGGACAAAGGAGGGGTCTGCTTCACCAGTGGGTTGTACCTTAGACCCCTCTCCAGTTTGCCTGCTCTCTGATTGCAGTAGCAGATCATTGTAACAAAAAGCTGCAAGTCTGGAATGTGTGATGGATCTTTTGAAAAGGGATTTTAGCTTGTTGTAGAAGCCAATCCAGCAGAATATCAGCCCTTTATCCCTGCTTCTTTTTTTGTTACTTAATATTCAGTCACTTTAAATCAAACCTAATTCACATGGTAATTGCACAGACGTGGCCTAATTAAACTTAGTGCATCTATGGATTTTTACTTTGAATCCACCTCCTTGGTTCCCTGTTCACATTTTCTTTGGTGGCACATCAACATCTGAAATTCCGGTGCTGCACACCTTAAATCTTAATTTGGAAACCTCTTGTAAAATATGTGGTAAGGGAGGGTCAGACTCTGCCTGTGAATGACAGAATAGTTAAGTATCATTCAGCATGAGGATGGATGGCTGAATATATTAGACTTGCAAAATGAGAAAGGCCTGCCTGTGTCCTCTTTACAAAGCTAGTGGTAAGGAGACAGAATTTTAGAAAAAAATTTAAAAAAGAATAAATTTAACACTTACCTGCTCATCATCAGAAAGTCTCTTAGTGATATGAATAGCACTTCTTCGGGACCGTCTTGGGTGACTCTTATGCCTGAATAAATAGTGGTTTTTCAGTGAACCAATCTGTAAGACACAGGTGTGCTTTAATTATCAGGAAGCATTTCCCCACTGTGAGCAAGTACCAACATTCAAAACCTGAACGAGTTCAGGCTGCCTTAAAGACAAAAGAGCAAGAAACCAGCCTGTAGATATTTTAATCCAAACAAGGAAGCACTCTTCCAGTAACAAGTGCTTCTCTCAGCCTGCCTGCTGCTAGAAGAAGCCGGGGCAGAAATTTCATTTGGGCTACTCAAGCGCAGTCATTACAACCGCAGGACTCAAGTTACACAGCACTTGCGCTAAAGACCACAGTACTCATGGACTCACCTCGGCAAGGACAAGGTGGGCGGGTTGCTCACCAGTTTTATCTGCTTTTCCTGTGTTTGAGCTGGACAGGTGTGAAAAGCCTTGCCTGGCTTCAGACACCTCACTGCGGGGCTGGGTTGAATACCCCACTCTGCTAAGGACGGGGTCTTTGACAGCTGTGCGGGCAAATGCAGAGGCTACAAGGGCAGCAGGACCAAGCCCGCGCAAGTGGCATCACACGTAGGTGGGATCCAATTTCACATAGCTGGGATCACACCTACGGATTTGGGAGCGCGTTGAACACGGCCGTGCCCCAAAGCGGGGCTGGGCAGGCGGCCAGAGGGGGCTGGCAGCCCGCGGGCAGCACCGGGGACACGGAGGGGGCCTGGCCGCGACCCCGACCATGGCGCCGGGCCGGGGACAGCAGGGTCCCGGCGCTGGGGGCGCCGTGCCCGGCGCAGGACCCTCCGCCGGGAGGTTGAGGCGAAGCTGCTCCCTCACTGCGGTTGCTCATCCCTGACAACGCTGATGTCACGGCATCCCAAAAAAGCGCCTGAGGGATAGCTGAAGAGAAGCCCCGTGATGGCGATGGAGCCGGCGGGGCGGAGACGAAGCGGGATCGTAGCCGACACCGCCCGCGCCCTCCTCCTCCTGCCCGAGCTGCCGGGGGAGAGCCGGGGCAGAGCCCTGCCCGGTGCCCGGGGCACTGCGGGTGCACGGCCGGTCTCCTCAGGAGGAGCGGGGTGCCCTGCCTGACTTTGCCCGCTCTCCTCAAGGAGAGCCAGCTGCCCTGCCCGGACCCCTCCAGGGAGAGCCGGACCTCCCGCCCGACCCTGCCCAGTCCAGCCAAAGAGAACGGGAGCGCCCTGCCCGCTCCTGTCAAGGAGAGCCAGAGGTCCCCGCCCGCTCCCCTAGGGAAGAGCCGAGTCGCTCTGCTCCGTCCCCTCCGAGAGAGCCGTCCCTGGCCGGCCCCCGGACCCTGGGAGGCTGCGGTGGGAGACCGGGAGCCTTAAACTCCCTGGAGCCCCTCGGGCGGCAGCCGGACACAAGTTGGAGGGAGCGGGGAGGGAATGATGCTCGCGGGATGGGAGAGGAGCCCCGTTGCGGGGCATCCTGCGGGTGTCCCCTGCTCTGCCCCCTCTCGCCTCGGTGCAAGGGCAGAGCGAGGTGAATTTAGGATTTTTTGTTCAATTGGGCTTCTCACCCGGGACCCACTGGGCGGCACAGCACGATTACAGCGCGTTGTCCCCCGACACCTCCGGCACACCACAGACGTGCTGCACTAATGGGCACCCTGCCCACCCTGGAGATGGTGGGCAAATGTTTATCCTCAAATACAGCTATTCATTTTGTACAATTTCTCATTTAAAAATAATTTCAATTCTTATTCTAATAATCACATGCAGGGGTCTGCACATTGTACTTTTTCAGCAATTCCTTTAATTTGTTAAACAGTTATTTACACATTTTCATTTTGCATCTGCATTTTTCCAGCCTCTTCAGCTTTATTTAACATTTCAGCTTTATTTAACATTCCCTCTACCTTTTCATTATCTTTTCACCTGCTACAAAATGCTTCTAAAACTTTCCTGGATGTTCTCTAAATGCCCTTTGCCTCTGAAACTGAACCATGTAGCATCTTCACTTTATGGTGCACTTCCAGCTTTTTCACTGCAAATTTTAGCAAGTTAGTTTTAGATCTGTGCTCCAAGACTGTGCTTCCTTCCATTTATTATGGAGTGACAGATATGCCTGCCTTACTCTTCACTGGCTTCTAAAACGGGAAAATAACCAAAGCATAAATATGAAACAATGAGGGGAGGAAAACATTTTAAAAGATCATTGCTTCAGTGTCTGAGATCTCATTCCCAGGCATCACCATGGGAGTGGATATGGTTCTGGGCATCTCCCATGGACCCACAGGGACCAGGGGCTGCAATCACTGCCACTGCTCTGCCAGCTGTCAGAGTAGGACCCTCAAAAAAACAGGAATATGAATGGATCCACAAGAGGGGGAAAGGGCGAGTGTGTAGTACGCATACTAGAAATGCCAAGAGAATATCAATAAATATTGATATAGACTAGAACACTGATAAAATGGCACTGGAACACCATCCTCTTGCTCACCCACGTTTGCTTTCTGCAACATGGTGCAACAGCAGGTCAAGGTTCACCAAAGCCAAGGCAGCAACCAGGGCACGTGGTTCCTGTTCATTTTATTTTATTTTATTCTCTGCATGGTTTTCTCCATGCTTACTGCCAAAAATACAATTTCTTCACTTTCCTGGACAGATGCCTTAAAGATCCCTCTGTTCCATTTTTAGAGCTGTTTCTGAGGCTTTATTTAAATGTGGCCACCTCACCAAGTAATTTCTGATTCCATGTGGGTTTTTCCTGTGTGAGTGTTACCTCCAGTGGTAACACAAACTGCTTTTTTACCTCTCATTTCTCATCACTGACAGTGCAAACTGGCATGGCTTTTTTGCTGCATTTTGTGTTAAGGATCTCTGCAGAAATATTGTCTCCCTACAGAAATTAAATCAGAGTTGTGTGTACATATAATGACAATTTATATCCTCAAGTCTTTAAGTAGTAGTCAGAACATCTAGATCCACAGGAGTGTTTTGAAAGTCTAGGCACCCTTTCCTAAATGATAAATACATTCACATGTGTTTGGTTTTTTAAGAAATCCTTCCATGCAGGATCATGGGCTGTGTACAGAGTTCTGAATTGTGCTGGAGAATGAGCCTGTGCCACATGGACTTGGTTATGTCATCCATTCAGGAAAGATGCTGTCCAATGCACTAAATTCCCATCTAATAATAGCACAATGAATAGGAACAGCTTGCTCAGCAGCATCAGGTGGAGTCAAAGATAATATTTTTATGCTTCATAAACAATTTAGGCTTGTTGTTTACCAGTGAAATATTTATTTAGTCCCTACTGCACCCGGTGGTATTATATCTGAGTGTAAGATCTGAAGCAAGGCTGGTCATGAAAATATTATTTCTCCTTTACAACTTCAGTTTAACATGGAATTCAAGGTAGACCTGCTTCCAGGGGGTCCACATCCCAATACAAACCTGGTGCAGAGGGTTTTTTTCCATGAGAATAGTTACATTCCCCAAGCAGAAATATACCCTTGTAGACCTAGTGGATAATATTCCTTTGCACATAGGTAAGATATCCACGAATACCGCATGTAACACTGAGGATGAAATCCTAAGTTACAAGGGCCAGGAGTTTACCTGAGTGGGTTTTTCTCCCTTATTGTCAAAAGGCATGCAAATATTTGAGGCTGTAGCTGTGCTTTTGTACCCACATTTCTGATCCTCCAAAGACCTGTCCATGAAAAAGGGAGACAGGCTGGTTTTGAAAAGCCAGGTATTCACACACAGCACCCCGTTTCCTTGCTTGTTAGCAGACATAACTTATTGAAACCTGGTAATCCTTATTCAAAGTTCAAGGCCATAATCTGGAGCCCAGCTCTCTGCTGGCTGCCGTGGCATCTCTCCAGACATCTGTTCCTGGTGTGGGGAGCATCACTCTCTGCAGCTGGTGCCCCGTGGCTTCACCATGTCCACACTGATGTCCAACAAACCCATCCCTTCAGTCAGAACTGTGCAGTGGGGAAGGCTGGAGGAGTTCAGGAGCTTCAGCACCTCTGAATAGTGGCCAGAGCTCTGTGACATTTATCTCTTACAAAGGTGGGAAGCACAGGCATGAAACCCTGCAAGCTGTGAATTGAGAAAGCTGTCACAGAAATGAAAGTACACCAGGAAGGGATAAAGTGAGAAAGATGCATTTCTTCTTCGTCTGATGCATTTCTTCTTCTTCCTTGTGCATCTTGTAGAAGGGGAGCAACTGTCTTCTTGCTGAGGCAATTAAGGAAAGAGCAGAGATAAACAGGAGCAGGACATAAAGAAAACCAAAGGCAGGTAAAAGCACTGTGACTGTGTTCACAGGGGTCTCAGGTTGAGGGAAGAAATGAGGATCTGACTCCATGTTTCAGAAGGCTTGATTTATATTTTATTATATATATTACATTAAAACTATACTAAAAGAATAGAAGAAAGGATTCCATCAGAAGGCTAGCTAAGAATAGAAAAAAATTATAACAAAGGTTTGTGGCTCAGACTCTCTGTCTGAGCCAGCTGGGCTGTGATAGGCCATTAATTAGAAACATCCAACACGAGACCAATCACAGATGCACCTGTTGCATTCCACAGCAGCAGATAACCATTGTTTACTGAGGCCTCTCAGCTTCTCAGGAGGAAAAATCCTAAGGAAAGGACCTGAAGAAGATCAATGAAGTGATTGAAGACATGGGACCATTTCAACCTTTCAAGATCTTTATCAATGATCTCAAAACACTGGCCTCTCATTGTCATTGATTTAAAGGATTGTTTTTTCCACATCCCACTTCATCCTGATGATGGTCCAAGATCTGCCTTTTCAGATCCAGTCATCAATCAAAGAGAACCCATGCAGAGATACCACTGGAAACCATTGCTAAGAGGAATGAAGAATTCGCCTACAATTTGCCAGTATTTTGTTGCACAAGCTTGGTCTCCAGTTCGACCGAAGTATCCAAGATCCATGATTCTACCCTATATAGATAATTTGCTCATCACAGCTCCAACAAGAGAGCAAGAGATGGAGCAATCTTGTCGTAGTGTCGTTACTGAAATCCAAAATGCTGGACTTAAAATTTCTACAACAAAAATCAAAGAAGTTCCACCCTGGAAGAATCTGGGATGGAAGATGACTGAAAAAACAATAACACCACAGAAGATACAGCTCCGGACCAGTGTCACCAACCTGCAAGATTTACAACAGCTTTTGGGAGAAATCAATTGGGTCATACCTGTTTTGGGAATCACCAATGATGAACTGGGTCCACTTCTCAATTTACTGAGAGGAAGCTGCAACATCAACTCTCCTAGAATTCTAACACCTGAAGCTCGTGCAGCCCATGACAAGGTCATGGAAGCTCTCCAAAGACAACAAACTCATCACTGTATTCCAGGAAAGCCTTTCTTTTTTGCAATTTTAGGAGAAAATTAGGAAATTTAGGAAATTTAGGAAAAAATACAACTTCGTGGTCTCATTTTTCAGTGAGACCCTTCTGAGACAGATCCTTTGTTGATAATAGAATGGATTTTTCTTTCCTACAGGTTTCCAAAGACTGTTTTTACAGTTCTAGGGATGATAGCACAAATTGTAATAAAGCCAGAACCAGATTGTTAAGTTTAGCAGGTCAAGAATTTGCAGTTATCTATTTACCACTGAAAAAAGATTATCTTAATTGGGCAATGCAAAATTTGGATGATTTGCAGTATGCATTGTTGGACTTCCCAGGTGCTTGTTCTGTTCATTACCCAGCTCCCAAATTATTGTAAGAAAAATTGAGTTTTAGAGAGAAACCTATGTTAGGTTAAAAACCTTTAGATGCAATAACTCTCTTCACTGATGGCTCTGGCAAAAGTCACAAATCAGTCATAACTTGGCTGAACCAAACAACTAATGCTTGAGAGTCAGACATTCAAATAGTAGAAGGATCTCCTCAGATTGTTTATCTTGCTGCTGTAGTTTGGGCTTTCCAGCTCTTCCCACAACCTTTTAATTTAATCATAGATTCTGCTTGTGTTGCTAATGTAGTAAAAGATTAGAAGAGTCAATTTCAAAGGATGTTAGTAATGACACTTTATACCGTTGGCTTTCATGTCTTTATACAACTTTGCAATATAGAACTAATCCATATTTTGTTTCTCACATCAGGGCTCATTCTTTGCTTCCTGGATTTTTAGTGGAAGGAAATGCGAGAGCAGACAAACTGACAGTGGTTATTTCAAACACTTTGCCAAACATTTTAGAACAAACAAAACTGAGTCATGCCTTTTTTCACCAAAACACGCAAGCACTTGTGGGAATGTTTAAATTTCCAAAAGTCAAGCTTAAGCTATCATCAGTACTTGCCCTGACTGTCAGCTTATGCAGCCTCCTGTTTCTACAGGAGCAGTCAACCCACGACGTTTGCAAAGCCTGCAGTTACGGCAAATGGATATCACTAAATAGCCTTCCTTCGGTAAATTTAACAATACTAATGTTTCAGTGAACATGTTCTCTTGTGCAGTTTTTCCTTCTCTTCACACAGGTGAAACAGGTAATCATGCCTGTCAACATTTTTTGCAAGCTTTTCCTTCATTAGGTGTGCCCCAAGAAGTAAAAACCGACAATGGTCCCACATATATATCTCAAAAATTGGCCACATTTCTAAAAGATTGGGGTGTTCATCACATCCTTGGTGTTCCTCACTCTCCCACATATCAAGCAATTATTGAGAGGGCACATCAGGCATTAAAACGTATTCTAGATCAACAGAGGCAGGGAGTAGAGATTCTCACCACAGATGAGGTTGAACAAAGCATTGTATGTTCTTAATTTTTTAAACAGCTCAGTTGCAGAACCCAATCCACCAATTTTTAGGCATTTTTCAAATAACACATAGGCGAAACTGTAAGAAAATCCCCCTGTTTTAATTAGAAACCCTGGGAAAGAACCAATTGAAGGTCCTTTCCTAATAATCCCTTGGGGCAAAGGGTATGCTTCTGTCTCTACAGGTGCAGGAATTAAGTGGGTCCCAGCAGGAAAGCGTCAAACCATATTGCAGCCAAGAATGTGCTGACGAGTCCAAAACCAAAGAAGCAAGTACACAGACGTGAGCCGAACAGAGGGATCACAGGTCATGCCTGGTGCTCCTTGTTCATCAGTGGAACCTGTAAACTCTTGATTTTGTTATTTATAAGTGTGTCAACTGTTGGTTTCATAGAGCTGATTTTTGGAAAAAGCGTGGGTTTTGTTTTGTTATGTTAAAGATCCTGTCTTTTGGATTTTCGAAGGTGAAATCTTATTTTAAAGTCAAAAAGTAAAGTTATTAAATTGACATATATGTGAGGATTTTTGCCAAAAGATTAGCTCATGAAAAGAATGGAGCAAAATCAAATTATATGCTGGTGTTGCTGGGTTTTAGTTACTTCTTGTAGTGCAGATTTGACTGTGGAACAAACAAAAACAAATGTTTGGGTGACCTTAGCTAAGGCAGCAGGCCCAGATATCATATGTTTGTCAAACTGGGAACCAGAAAAGCCTTTCTCAACCTGTCTGGTCAGTGTACCAGTAAAGGATTTGCCTTTGATCAAAAAACAATCTAATGGTGAGCCTGGTGAAATTGACAATGGGAACAATCCTGTACTGAATTGGAACATTTGGGCCAATAAACTTCCCAAAGCAGTATCTGAACCCCAAGAATTAGAAATCCTTGCTCCTTTAACAATGGATTTTTGCTTTACATTTACAGTAATGGTTGGTGAGAAGGCAATCCTCCAAAGTACAATTTTTCTCCCCATTATTCTGCATATGAAAATTACAGTTTTTGGTGTAATTATTCAAATAGTAGGGACCAATATACATGACAATTGCCAAAAGGATGTTGATTCATTTGTGGAGATAGGGCTAGGCAGGGCATCCCATCACACCTTCAAGGTGGCTCCTGTAGCAATGGAATGTTCACTGTGGTAGCACCTACTGCTAAGACAGTCATTAAGAAGAAACATAGAGGAACAAGATCTGCTCGTCATTATGATGAGAACTGTAGAAGTGATTTAATGTCTTGGAAGACTGCAAAAAGGGTTTCAGCAGGTTCGTTTTTACCCCAACTGGCTTCAGCAATGGCATTGAAACAATTAGATTGGGTTGGATGTTGACTGAGTAAACAAACTAATGCCACATCAACTGCAATTAATGATATGTTGACCAATGTTAATAGGGTTAGACATGCTACCCTTCCAAATAGAGCAGCAATTGATTTTCTTTTACTGGGACAAGGATATGGTTGTGAGGAATTTGAGAGATTGTGTTGTATGAACCTGTCAGATCATTCTGAATCCACCCACAAAAGCATACAAAAACTGAAAGATTTGACAGCTCAAATTAAAGAAGATGGTGGGTCCTGGTTAGATGACTTGTTCCAAGAATGGAGCTTTGCACCTTGGCTAAGGGAACTTTGTAAGATAGGTCTCTATGTGTTGGGTATTTTGGTAGTTATATTAGTAGTAATACCTTGCATAATTCAGTGTGTGCGACAAATGATGGACAAAACTATCAAAGAATTTTTATCATACGAGAGACAGGTAGGAAATGCATTCACAGAGAGTTCTTGAAATCTCACAGAGATGGTGGATGAAGGTATAGCAGCCAAAAGATAGGTCAACAAAAAAATTATTTAACAAGTAGAAAGGCAAGGAGAAATAGAACAATGGTCTGTATATTAATGCTTGTCTAGAATTACTCCCTAAGCTACAGAAAAGTTTATCTAGCAAGATATTAGGAAGTTTGAAGCTTAATAATGGAGCTCTATGCATTGTGTTTTAAGGCTTACAAGCAGGTGTGTTATTTGGAATAGGCAGCCATTGTTTTAACCAGTCATTGTTTTAAAAGATACATGTGCTTATAGTGGTTGGCTAGAACTACTGTCAATATGCTTTTCCTTTTGTGACTAGTCAAAAGACTTATAAAGTAAGTTGTAACATTAAGTTCTTGGTCTGCTGCCTGGGAAGTGAGCTGCTGGCATCTGCTCATTGTCATAGCCATGTAATGAGACTGATGCTGAAAAACAAAACAGCTCAAGGCGTGTTCCACAGCAGTCCCATCCTGTTCGTTATTTGTATATAGACCCTCAGCCAGCGATACTTACCATAAAGAAAAGACATTGAATGACCAGAAACACCAGGGATTTTGCAGGAGGAGATAGTGTTGGAAAAGAAATGAAATTTAGCAAAATGTGTAATTATAGTTTAGTTATGAGTTGTGTGTGAATTGGTTTGTTAAAAGCAGTTTTGCAGTTTTGTAGCCGTTGATAGTGTGTGTGTTGGGTTTGTGTGTAACCTAGCAGGTAGTCTTAGGAATTTAATAAATATTTAAACTAGTGGAGGAAAGTAAGAATGCTAACCTGTCTGGAGGCAGCATACAATGCTCTTAGAATAAGATAAGCAGAAGATTAATGATCTTGTTTGTGAACCAAGGAATGTATCACAAGGGGTCTGTGACTAGGCAAGGGGAACAGGGAACTGTTTCTTGGAGACTTTGTTATGAATCACATGTATAAGAGGGAAGCACCCATACGTGAAATTGGGGGCTCGAGCTTTGGGACGTTAGTCCCCCAGCTCTCCGGGCCCTTAATAAAGCACCCACAAAACTTATCCGAGTTTTGTGTCATTTATCAATCGGGCAACAATAGGAGAGATGAAATCTGTTTAATTCTTTAAGTTCTCTTGAATAATTCTGCGAGTTTGCAAAGTGCACATAGATGCAGTCACTAGAAGGAGGCCATTACTTTCATCTGGCATCCCTAAGCCTTTGCCTCAGAGTTTGCATACAGTTTGTAAGTGAGGGAGAAATGCAAGATTGGTCTAATTAGTAAGGGTAAAGGTTCACTGGGGTTTGATGTGTGGGGATCTCTGCAGTCCCAGAAGGCATGCTGAGACCAATTTCTTTGGTTTCATTCCCTCACAGCAAAAAATAAAAGGAAAAAATTGATGAGGCTTTTTCTGTGCCACACTGTGGCAGCTCTGCCCTTTCAGCCTTTGCCTTGAGCCCGTTGGTTCTTTTCCCTGAGCCCTGATCCCCATCCTCGGCCAAGGGCCCCTGGAGCCCTTTCCAGGGCTGCAGGAAAAGCTCCCTCAGCCATGACCACGCAAGAGCTTCTGGAAGAGCTGATAGTCTCTTGCTGTCTCTTAGTTAGAATTGTTATGGATCAACTTGCAGCTGTAGAAGAACAAATTTTCAGGCACTATTCCTCTTCAAATTTATTTTGTTCTAACCCAGAAGGAAGACGAAGAGGAGGTTCAATGTTGGTGCTAAGTTATGCTTGCAAGTAGTGTCACAGTAGTTATTAAGTTGGGAGAACCAACAAGAGCAGTGCAGCAAGCAATTCATGCAATGCAAGTTAGAACCCAGCCCAAAAGATCCCAAGTTGATGCAGTTACACAGCTTGGTTTTGCACAGGAAGTTTGTGTTGTTTTCTTTTCCTAGGAACGGCCCCAGCTCCCTGGTAAAGATCAGAAGACCTAGTCCGCGTGTGGGGCACCTGCCAGCAGTTTTAAATTGAGATGTGATGATCATTTTTCACTTAGGCTCTGTCACTTTTGGCATAGATACAAGAGGCTTTTAATAATGGGTATCTAGTGGACCATATTTTCTCTTTTCTTTTTCAAAGAAATCTTCCTAGAGTTGAGATGGAGCTGTGGCTGAGCCAATGAAATTTTGAATTGCCACCATAGTTGCTTCTATTGACAATTTTCTAATGTTTGTGACTTGTCTGTATTCTCATCACAAGTGACATGTTGGGAGACCAAATAGGAGTCAAAAAACTTCATTTTATTTTTTTAATGAAAAAAAAAAGTGGTGTAGGAAAACTATGGCTGTATAATTTTTCTCAACATAAACTTCTACATATTTGAAATCATGTTAACCTTCCCAGCTCTGCCTTGGGAGGTTTTACAATTATTAAAAAATGTCTGGCTACATTTTTCAGATTTCATAATAAGGAATTAAAGAATCCTAACAGAAAACAAAAAATGTCCCATGAGGAATGGCTCTCTTCACCTTCCTCAACTCCTTTTCGGTGGCTATGCTGTCACCTCAGCAGCAGAGCCATCAAAGCAGTGAGTCTGAGAGGTGGCAGCTCTCAGCTCTCTGGCCCACACGGGGTTGCTGGCAGAGCCGGCTGCTGCCTATTCCAGGATCAGGCAGGCACCTGACCAGCCTTGCTGCACGGCCAGAGCCATCTTGATGCTGCAGTGCAGGCCAGAGGCGCCGCTCAGCCAGAAGCTGCAGGACTTGCCACAGGGCAGCGCCATGAGCTGGCAGTGACGTGACTGTGGCAGGAGCAGCTAGGCCGACAGCACCAATGTTTGCACCCAGTGGGTCACTTTCTTGGCATCCAAGTACGAGCCTGTGCAGAGGGTGTCCATCAGGTACCACTCCTGATCCGTGGGCAGCTGGCCATCAGAGGCGTGCAGAAAGCACGTGTGCCCCAGCAGCTGCTCCCCGGAGCACAGGCACTCCAGGGCCACACGGATGCGCCTGGCTGGCGGCCACTTCCTGCTCTCCAGGCTGAAGGAGTGGCCGGGGGGTGGCCGCAGGATGACCAGCGTGTGGTAGGTGCTGCTGTTCTCCTGGATGCTGCAGACTGCAGGGCTGGTGTCCATCCCAACAGCTGGGTGCAGCTCCGGCATGAAGCTCCTCCGGGACAGCACTCGGCAGACACTGAGGAGCTCGTCCACCAGCTCCTGCAGCACCTTCGTGCTGGGCAGGCCCTGCTGCAGAATCACAGACAGCTGGGCTTGGAGGTGACCTTTATGGACCATCCAGTGTAACCCCACAGCAATGAGCAGGGACATTCCCAATGAGATCAGATTGCTCACAGCCCACTCCAGCCTTATCCTGGTTGTGCCCATTGGTGATGGGCTGGGCACAGCCAAAATGCTGCCACCCCAGTCTGCACCTTTGTCCTTCTCATGCTCACTGACCTTCTCCTTGCTGCTGAACTTCCTCCTGACAATGTTCCACTTGCTGCTGGATCCCTCCTGCATCCTGCAGCTGGCAGAGCCACGGTTCCATCTCCTGACCAGCCAGAAGGCCAGAGAGAGCAGAACAGCCTCGGTGAGCAAAGGCAGCCACAGCAGCTGCTGTGCAGAAAGGAACCGGCTTTCCATGATGGAATTGTTGCCATCCATCTCCTGCAGGAGCCGAGTAATTTCCTGAAGCAGATACTCCTCATGCTCCTGCATCCGTTCAGCTTCACTCTTTTCAGTTTCTGGATTCACCTTCTGCCCAGTGTTGGTGAGCCATGGCAGCCACAGCAGCTGCCGTGCAGAAAGGAACAGGCTTTCCATGATAGACTTGTTCTCATCCACCTCCTGCAGGAGCCGAGTCATCTCTTGATGCAGAAATTCCTCCCGCTCCTGCATCCGCCTGACCACACCCTTATCAATTTTCATGTCCGCTTTCAACCCACTGGGGGTGCATAACAGGGCCAGGATGAAGGCCAGTGTTGGAGACATGGCCTGGTGGGAGAAAGGGAGCTCAGCACGTCTGGCTGGGAGGGAGCAAGGGGCTGGCAACACTGCAATGTCCCCAGAGCCTCTCTGGGCACCTGCCATGCTGAGAGCCCCAAGCCCCACTTCTCCCAGCCCTGGGGACAGTGCCCTGCCCTGAGAGTCCCCACTCTCCCTGTGGCTTTAAATTCCCAGGGCACCTTTCCTAGCCCCCATCCAGCCCAGCTGTCCCCCTGTGTGTGCACTCACTGACTGCCAGAATCCAACTGCCCGGTGTTGCCCCTGGACACAGGTGCCAGCGTGACCTGTCCTCTGTGATGTCACGGCCATCAGAACCATGTCACTCAGCTGCCAAGCTGGCCATGCCCCTGTGTGGAGGATCAGTAACAGGACATTGTGCCATGATCAATATGATCAGTTGAAATGGATTTTTTATGAAAAGCAAACTATATTTATGCTGTTCTCTATTGTTCACACCCCAAGCTAATACATGATTGGTTAAATCCTTTTTACACGCGCATTGTAATATTTCAGTTAATTTTGTTTAAGTCTTTCTTCTTCATGTGTCTCTCTGCGGTTTTCTTGTCTGCCTTTGCATCCTGAACTGTCTGCTTCTGAGTGTGTTCTTCTCCTTTCATGTCCTTTAAGGACATTGTGACCTTTCTCAGTTTCTATGAAGGCTGGATTGTGCATATGTTGCATATGTCCATTGTCCTGCAAAAACTCTCAACACCCCTGCTAACAGCTCCCACTGTGACCCATGCCCTGGCATGTCACAGCCCCCAGAGCCACACCTGCCAGGCCAAAAGCCCCAGCCCTGGTCCCACTGCCAGCCTCAGCGCCTCCTGGGCATCCTCACCCTGAGTGCAAAGGCAGCCACAGAAGCCCCCCGGGGCGCTCTGGATCCAGGCTGCAGACACCCTAAAGCCAGCACTGAAAGGGACATGGATGGGGACTGCAGCTGGATCTTCCAGTGCTCACCAGCCCTGACTGCCCTCTGAGTGAACCCAAACCTCACCTGCAGCAACTTCAGAAGTGTAGAAGACTCTTTGCTCTGTATGTGTGAATGTCATGAAAGTCAAATACCAATGTTCAATTGCTCAAACACATGCAAGTCGTCTGATTAAAAAAAAAGGCAAGTCAAAGAAATACAGAAATATCAAAGCAACTGCTCTGTTGCTTTGATATTCCTGTATTTCTCTGACTTCATCTACCATGCCTAAATGTTTTTTTCTTCCATTTTTGAACATCCTTCCTTGACATTCGCTCCCTTCTCTTTGGTCTGTCTGGTGTATCATAAGTGAGAGCATCCAGGGGAACAAGTATGTTGTCTTCAAAGGGACGATTATACTCCTCCAGGATACAGCTCATGGAGGCCACGAAGCGGGTGTTGCTGCACTGCAGCCCCTCCTGCACTGCAGCCCCTCCTGCACCGCAGCTCCTCCCACCACAGCCCCTCCCATCACAGCCCCTCCTGCACCGCAGGCCCTCCTGCACCGGAACCTTCTCCCGCACCACAGCCCCTCCTGCACTGCAGCTCATCCTGCACTGCAGCCCCTCCTGCACCGCTGCATCGCACTCCATCGTGTGGAGCCGCTCCTGCCACTGGAGTGGCTGCACATGAATGAGACTCTTTGTTCTATATGTGTGAATTTCATGCAAAGATATATTCCAATGTTCAACTTCTCAAAAACACACAAGTCATCTGATAAAATAAAAAAAAAAACAATTAAAAAGGCATAGCTTCTTTTATATCTATTTCTTGTGAGCTTTTAAGAATGCCTTCCATTTTCAAAGTTCTGTTATATTCTAACTGCACAGCTCTGTCTCCTTTTTATAATGGTAATTAGAAGATCCAAGTGAATTTGTCTTAAGAATAAGGAGTCTTCAAAGGCGTTGAGAAGCAGAGAGCTAAAACTCTCTAAAAGCCTCACTAAAAGGATGTGTAACTAAATACAATTTTGTCTATGTATTCTAGATGTAACCAATCCGTGAACTGAAATTTTCAAATACTCAGTCTTTACTAAATCTTGCAGCCTATTACAATTTAATTTTTTCTTGCAGATGTATTCTATTTACAGGTTGTTTTCTGAGAAATTACCTCCAAGGGAGCCCTGCTTGCCCATGCAGCCTCTTGGAAACCTTACTCCCCACCAGCAAATAAATGGTCCCATGGCCAAAGTGACCCACGTGACTTGGGGAGGCCTGCTCTGCCAGCACCTAACATTACCATAATTTGTGACCAGAAAGATTAGCTCAACAGATTTGTCCATCAGTTTAAATCTGGCTGCAGAAACAAAATTGATTTTGAGGTAGAAAAAAGAAAATAGCAACCTCAGTATTGGTCCCTGGGGTTACTGCTGCAAGAAACGTAAAAAAAAAAAAAAAAAGCTAAGAGAATTGAAACTCCTAGCTCAGGAAACAAACCAATGCTACATCCTAAGCACCAAGTGAGCTGCTAACAAATGCTAATGGCACCAAGCATGTAACACTATAAAACCAGCAGCAATAGACTTTTCACTGCTTGCCTGTGGACACAGCTGCCGCGACTTTGAGAGGATGTTCTGCTTCAACTTTGCTTCACACTCAACATCCATGCATGTAAACATCCAGGGCTGAAGGAGCAAGTAAAGGACTTAAAAGTTGAGAAGAACTCAGATGACATCAATGAACTGTTATGTCTGCCCAATTATCCCATCATAAAAAAAACAAACAATATCATAGATAGTAGCAATTTTGATTGAATAGTTAAAAAAATTATAAAATTGGAATCAATGATTGGATACAATAAAAGTGATTAAAATAAGGGATAATTTGGTTCCAATCATAGCGCATAAGCAAAAGGTAGCCGTGGGGTATGGAGAGCAGGGCTCAGGGACCCGTGTGCCACCTCACGTACAAGCTTGCCAAGTGAAAATCACCCCTTATATGCCATGTGTTAATACCATCTCCTCCCATTTTTGGTTTGTCATATTTCTATCTCTGCCCTCATAATCACCTTTACCGCGCATGTGCCACCACTCAGTTCGGTGGTTGCACAAGTCTTTGGGGGGTTGTCTAATGAAGATTTCGTAGTGTTCCTCTGTGTCCTTTAATTCACCTTTGGGTTACACACGCGCACCAAGCCAGTACAATGTAAGCCAGGACTAACATATCACTACATCTACATATCAAGGTAATTAATCCCTTATAATTAGCATTTTCTGGGGCCCAAACAGGTTTTGCTTATTTTTAGCAACTGTATCTTCAGCCTCTTCCTGTGGTCCTTGAGAACATCTACCAGGAGGGGAGTGGAGCCCCTCCTCTCCCTTTCTGTTCTTGGCATTACAACTTTTAACTGTTATATTATTCTCAAATATTAATTACGGTACCAATATTAATAACTCTTTCAATTTTATCAGCACAAATCATACCTATTTACCACAGAACTTTTTGGACAATGGGGGTTGACAGGATAGGTTTCATTGTTTCTTAGAGGAACTCTTTGGATTGTAATCATTGTTTTTACTCCGGTTTCCCTGTTAAGTTAAGTGCCTGCAGAGGTCCACTGGGGAAGTCTTCATAGTCGGGAAAAACAGAGGAGTTGTGGAATCCTCTGACTCCCCCCCTCAAACTCAGTATCATACAGTTTTCCCCACCTAGGCTGATGGAGAAGACTTAACCCATGACGCTCTGCAGCACTACTGCCAATCTACATCAGATTGCCTCCCCCATCGGTCCATTGACACTGCCCACCCCAATTATTCATCCCTCATCCCCCCTAGAGGTTGTTGTTGCCCTTGGCCCTGCCCTTTGCCCGCCCCTGTGCCCTCCGGTCATTGGTCACTGACCCCACACTTAGGTCCTGCAGAGCACATCGTTTGCTCTTTTGTCTCTGGTCCCTCTGGTGTGAGGGATGCAATAAAACCCTCCCTGGAATATCTCATGAAAAGACCTTTGCTGTCTTTCCTCCGCTGAGCTATCTGTGAGTCCATGCACACACGGACTGGAAATGGCTGTTCTCATGGCCTTCCTCTGAGCAGCTTCTGAAGGAGACACCTCAAAGAAGGCTGCAGCATTTCTACCACCCTGCAATGCTGTGACAGTAAACAAATACACAAAAATCAACTTAAGTTAAAAAAATGAATTTTTTTATAAATTACTATACCTGCGCTGCCAACATACAAATATCAATTTAAGGTGACAAAATAAACTTATTGTTACTATCATGCAATGGAAATATTTACAAATATCAAATGCAGTTAAAAATGTACTGAAACTATCTACAAACACTAACTATAAGCAAATATAAATTGAAGTCTAACAAATTTATTACATACTACTACAACTGTACAGCCCATATACAAGCACAGAAATATCAATATCCCTCTCTAAATAACCCTAGGCCTAGAATTAAAGGAATACAATTTCAGAACTATACAAATCCATACACATTTCAATATAATAGAAGTAAACACACAACCGTAAAAATGTAGAGTATAAATATATATTAGGTGTTACATAGTACATATAAGAAGACATATATTAATATATACATAAGAATCCTATCTATAAATACAAATATCAATGTACCAATATAAAAATCCATCTAACTTTAACAGTAGAACTATGCAGCTGTACAACTGTACACATATGTGAATATAAGAAAGCAGGGATGTAAAGTGAACACAGAGAGGTGTTATATATATAAATATAACTAGATACATAGGTACACATATAAATAACTGCGTACATATCTATGTTTTTATATATATTTACACACACATATATATATATGTACACATAACATACATCCATAAATGTAACTAGATACACATTCATAATATCCCCATACAAATACCAGTCAATGCATGTAAATATCCCTACACTTGTAACTATCCAAGTCAAACTCTACACATCCATAAACAGCACTACGTCAAGAGGGATTGCAGCCGCTGATGTTCCCAGGCTCTCCCTCGGGCTCCTCCTCCCGTGCAGAGCAGCTCTCCTGGACAGCGACAGCAGACGGGACATCTGGCAAGCAAAGGGAACACTGAGTGAGTATGGGGACGTTTCCCTTGGCAGCTGCTGCACTTCCATCAGGGAAGAGGAAATGTCAGAGCCTCCCCAGGGGGGTCAGAAGGAAAAGCAGCCAAGCAGGCCAGGCTGTGATGAGCTGTCCACCTCTTTCAGGCATCCCAGTTGCTCTGAGGGAACTCCCTCATGCCACGTTACTGAACCACCTCTGCAGTTACCAAGATGGTGGCCCCCAAATCAATCAGTATGTATGTCTCCAGCTGCTTGCACCAATGACAGGGAATGTCCTCTTACAGTGCTGGGGCACAAAGTTACCTTCCACAGGTCCTCTGACAGGGCCTTGTGCTTCCTGTGCTGCCTGTCTTTCTCCTTATCTTCCACTTGGAATTTTTACAGCATTTCTGTTTCTTTCCCCTTGATCAGTGCTAAAATGCATGTTTCTCTTCCAAACTTGAGTTTGTTCAGTGATCCTGTCAAGCCTTTTCTCAGAAGCTTTTATCATGGAATTGAGGGTCAATTTCAGCAATTTTGGTGATTTTCTGTGAGATTTATGCAAGTGTCCTGTTCATTGGGCACCATTTAGGAAGGTACCAAGAGAAAAGGATGTTTCTACATGTCAGTTCACTAGTGGAATATTCATGGATAGAGAGAGTGATTAGCTGAATTTTACATCTACTCCTAACCTAAATGTGCAACAGGTGATTTGGGGAGAAATTAAAGCCAGATGTCTCCTTCTACCAGCCTGTATTCAAATGTAAACTAAATAGAGCAGAGTGAGAATGTTAGTGTTCCGGTTCCTAAAGTGCCTTATTAAGGTGTTCTTAAAGTAACAGAGATGAAATCTGGGTTGACATTCCTAATTTCCAGACACTCATTGTCAGTTTCATTGACGCTGAAAACAGCCGAGATGTGCCCATAATACCTTATCAACCCATTTGGGGATGTTTTAGGTTCAGATTCTCTGAGGCTTTAGCTTCTTAGATCTTTAGAAAATGCTTCCAGGAATCTAAATGGCTTTCAGAAATTGTACTTTTCTCCTTTTTTTCTCAGTCTTAGCACTCCTGTGCACCAAAAACCTCCGGTGAATGAATTCCACTCCAATCCAACTCCAAGCTGAATCTCTCAGCTGTGTTTACACTGGTTGTTCACGTGTCTCTTCTGCACAGTGCAATTTTAAAATCTTCATTCCTTTCTATCTCTGCCCTTCTTTTTCTGTTTTAGCTTGCAAATGCATGCAGATGTATGAGAAATGATACACTTAATTTCTGATAGATCACTTCCTGTCTAGCAATTTCATTTTATCCTGTTCTGATGTTATGCTAGCCTCATATGTATTATTCTTAGTGCACTCCTGTTTTCTTGAATGTGGAAATTTTATATTGCAATGCTCTCATTTCCCTGCTTTTATGAAACCTTTCATTAACATTAGCACAAGTAACTGTGTGGTTCCCTTCTGCTTTGTAAAAGATTTGGGAAATTCAAGTCCTGCTCAGCTACAAAAAACATTCATGGGGCTGGGTAATTCCCCTAAGAGCTTAAGTTAATGGTAAACAACTGCAGCTTATTCATTTCATAGAAGTTGGGAGAAAAGACATTGCAAATATTGAGGAATGCAGTGCAAGGTTGATGAGCATCCCTCAGTTATCCAGACAGACTGATGTCACTGGCAAAATTCCCTCTTTTCCAAAGGTTTTCATTTGCTTTGAGTGTACTTTGTATGGCTGCAGGTCATATTTCCCTTGATTTAAGGAAGTATCTTGGCAGGTATTCTTAGCAATATATCTTGCTAATTCTGCCCTTGGAGGAATTACTCAGTTCTGCAGTCCTTATTACACTGTATAGCCCTGTTCTAAAAGACTTTTATGCTATTTTTCCTCTCTCTCTGTTTTCGCACTTGTTCAACAAGGTTTTCGTTCTAAGTATATTAATCACAATATCCCAAAGGATTAAAAGATACTTGGGTATTTTTCCCCTAAGTATTTACAAAAGAAAAAAAAATCTGCATCCTCGCTGGATGTAAAATGCAAATAGAAATAAATTTGAAAGTTCTCCCAAAAACCTTAAGAAAAAAACCCCATGTATTTTATAAAACCCAGAGTATTCATCTACAGAATACAAAAACAGGCAGGTTCTAGAAGACAAGATTTGTAAAATGATTCTGCACAGAATTCTATGCTTTCAAGCTTTTTGCCCTTCAGGGGCAGTGCCATTCTCTGAACTGGAATGCTCTGAGCATGTTCTGCTCACCACGGCAGCTTTCTGCTCTCCCCTGGTACAGATCATCCTCCCAGCAAAGGGGGAGTGCAGCCACCACAACTCGCAGCACTTTCCCACACAGCAGGAACCTGAAGGACAGAGATGGCTTTCACCAGCTGCTGCGGGTTCTAATAGTGCCACCTCTCAGCTGCTGAAACCTTGAATTTCTGTATTGTAATGTGCTAGTTTATTGACTCAGATCTTCTGTTATCTTGTGGTATGTTCAAGTGTTCCCTGAGTTATTACAGTTAGTTTCTCCCCTGTGTTATGCCCTCCTATCCAAATGTCCCTCAAGGAATCCCCTCCCTCCTCACCAGATTTTTCCCTGTCTGTCAAGACAACCCGGCCCCTTTGGCCTATCCATCAGCCCAAACCCTACCCTTTGTTCCACAAAGTTCCCTGTCCCTCACCCTAAGATCCAATCCCTATCCCAACCCTCTCTCCTCCTGTCCTGGGTTGACTATATGATGCTTTTATCCCCAATCGTCTCATTCTCTTTATGTTGATTAATAATAAGTTTTGTACCTTTAAGAGTGTTCCAGAGAGGGAAGGGGGGGAGAGAAGAAGCGCGCAGTTTGTTTCCAGACACTGCACTCACTCCTCCACATTCCTGCTCCTGACTGTGTTGTCTGCGGACAGACAGCGGGGCAGAGAGCTCTTCTTTTGCTTTTTAGTTAGTGTTAGCTAGCTGAGGCAAAGAAGTTCCCTGGACTGTTTTTTTTTCTTTTTCTTTGGACCTCTTGAAACTGCTCCGGACTGAACACCCAGGAGAGCACCAGCAGCTGCAGCTGTGACCCACCAGGCCAGGCCTGGCCTGCGACAATTCCAACACCGGAGGGACTGATCAGAGACTGAGTGAGCTGCTGCTTGAACCCAGGGTTTTCTCAGTTTGTCATCTCTTTTAGAGTGGCAAGGGGTCTCATTGTTTTGATATTGTTTTGGTCTTATTGTTTAATAAACAGTTTTTTTCCACCTTTCTCCAAGGAGGTGTTTTTTCCTCCCGGACCAGTTGGGGGGAGGGGCCAATTGGACCTGCTTTTCCCACCGGAGCTCCTTTGGGGGATTCTTCCTCAAATTTGCTCTAAACCTGGACACCTCCCCTTGTTCTGATTTGTTGTAGCCTTCGAAACCACACCATGAGAGTCGCTTATTGGTTACTATATGGTGTCCACTCCCTGTTTTGAAAGATTTTAAAAAGCCGTGCACAGAGGTGCTGGGAATTGTTTTTACTTCTGCTTGCCTTTGGCAATTTTGTCTTGTGTGCCTTCCCCATGTCTCTCCTGACAAATTCTCTGCACTTTACACTGTAGAAGAGCTTCCTCTGCCTCCTTCACTTGGTCCTCCAGGGGTCTCTTCTGCTGGGCAGCTGGCCTAGAGGTTCTGGCTCAGGCAAAACCCTAGCCTAGCCAGTTCCCCACTCTTGCCATTGTCCCTGCAACACCACAGAGCTAGCCAGGGCTCTGGAGGGCAGTGACAGTGACCCATGCCCTGGCATGTCACAGCCCCCAAAGCCACACTTGCCAGGCCACAAGCCCCAGCCCTGGTCCCCACTGCCGACCTCAGCAGCTCCTGGGTATCCTCACCTGCTCTCTGAGTGAACCCAAACCTCACCTGCAGCACCTTGAGCACATTTACCTTTCTCACCCATCCTGGAACATGGCGTTCCCACATCATACACTAACCCTTTGCAGGGAGTGACCAGCACCCAGCTGCTCTGCTACCCTGGCCTTACTTTCTGTTTCCTAGCAATGAACTTAAGGGATACACTCATGAGAATTCAAACACAACATTTCCTTCTCAGGAGCTCTTAGGCAAAAAACCTCCACTGATGATTAGTTTTTGCACAGAGAAGGAGGTGCTGACAAGCATAAGGCACATGTAGAGTTCTGGCATAGGAATTCTTGAGCCGCAGGATTCCACCCATTGCTGTTGCCAGCTGCTTTGCTCGTATGTTAGAGCCAGTTCTGGATAAGGGCTGATACTGACAGGGTAGGAAAATTTCGAGAAACAAAGGTGCAGGAGTCAACCAAGAAAAACCAAGGGGGAAAACCCTTAGAAACGCCGAGCACAGGACAAGTCCTTGGAGATGGTTCAATAGAAAATACCACCAGCAGTGAGCGGAGCCCTAGGCTGCTCACTGCCACCACAGGGGCTCCTCAGTCCCTTGCTGGTTTGTGTCTGATCCCTGCTGGGCTCTCTCTGCCCCTTCAGCAGATCCAGCCCTGCCTAGAAAGGGCTCCATGCTCTGGTGTTCCCAGCTTGTTTCAGGTTACATTCTTAGCAGTACTGAAAGAAGAGGTGAAACAAAGCTATTTTCTATCCTGCCTGCAAACTCTTCTCCTTCAGTGCTACTGCCAGCTGCTGCACCCTCGTCCCTGTCCCTTCCACCCTCATCCCGATCCCTTCCATCAGCTCTTGCACATCATCACTCGCTGTCTCACATCATGAACAGAGAGTTGTGTTGGAAGAGCAAAGGTTGCATTTTCTTGGCCTTTCAAACAGACACAAGAAGCACGAGTCCAAATAACTTTGTTGTTTGTTCCTGGCTTCCTTTTAGATAACTCTTTTTTGCTTTAATGCAAAAGGTTCTCTTCCCGCATGGATGGAATGTTCTGTAATGGCAGTTGTTTCAGGCTGTCAGGCACTACAGGAGTTTTCTCTTGTCTCTGATGGGGATTTGGTGAATTTTCCATTGGTCACTTGGTGGTATCACCATGGGCTGAGCTCAGCGGCCGACTCTGCTGTCCCCAGGGGGTGCATTGGGACGCCAAGCCTCTCAGGGCTGGAATTCGGGGTTGGGCGGGCTCGGAGGGCCAGGAGCCTGGGTCCGCGAGGAGCTGCTGCTGGCGCTGGCTGTGCTCAGCCCGCTGTGCCGAGCAGCCGCGGCCATGGAGACACGGGCGGGAGCTGTGGCCGAGGCCGGCAGGCGGCCCGGGCCGGCTCGCACTGCAAGGACGCCGACAGGCTGTGCCCTGAGGCCGAGGCCGTGGCGGGCGGTTTGCGGGCAGGGCTTTTCCGAGCCGGCCGCAATCTGCTGCCTCCGGTGTGGGCCCGGCTGCGTCAGAGGCAGGCGGGAGCGCGGCGGGGCCGGCAGCGGCGGACAGAGGCCGCAGAGAGCAGCAGCCCGGCCGGGCCCGCTGCGGAGCGGCACGGAGCTGCCGGGCAGCCCTCTGCCGTGTCTGTGGGCACAGGGCAGGAGCCGCGGCAGAGAGCCGCGGCAGGAGCCGAGGCAGGAGCCGGCCATAGCGGCAGCTCGCCGTGCCCGGGGCCGCAGCCGCAGCTCTCCCCTGCCGGCCACAGCAGCAGCCGGTCGCCTCCGAAGCTCTGGCGCTTCCCGAAGACGAGGGGCCCGGCCCCCAACACGCCCTGGAGCCCGACAGCCAGAGGAGCCACCGACGCCGCAGAGGGCAGCGCAGAGGGCGCAGGTTGAGGAGGAGGACATGAGGCTCGCTGTGGGCCGCGCTGGGGCAGCTCTGCCCTCTCGGCCTTCGCCTTGAGCCTTTTGCTTCTTTTCCAGGAGCCCTGATGCCCGTCCTTGGCAAAGGGCCCCCGCAGCCCTTTCTAGGCGTGCAAGAAAAGCTCTCTCAGTGACAGAATCACAGAGTCAGTGGCTTGGAAGACAGACACCTTCAAGATGATCGACTCTAACCCATGCCCTAACACCTCAACTAAAGCACAGCACCGAGTGCCGCATCCAGTCTTCTTTTAAATGCTTGCAGGGATGGTGAGTCCACCAGCTCCCCAGCAGGGGTCTGTCCCAGGAGGAACCAAGATAACACTGGAGCCTTCTAATCCCTGGAGCTTGAGGCTCTGGAAGTTTGTCTTTCTGCTTAGGCAAAGGCCATGGAAAAGGACTGGGAAAAGTAGTCACAAGTAGAGTACCCTACAGAGCTCTAAAAAGATGTGCAAAGAATACAGAAAACAGAAAAGAAAAAAAAAAGGCAAAACCACAATGGCATCAGCAAAGATCTTGGGCATGACCACATAGATGCAGAGGGTCTTGTCAACCCCATTTCTTAATATTTCTGGGAACCAGAGGAATCCTGCTTGAGCCTCTGGGGAGATGGGTTTGGGAGGTAAAAGTTCATTGCTTTTTTTCTCCTTGGGGCAGCTCCTGTTCCTAGCATCAGCTGAGCCTCTCTCCAGCCTGATGCCTGTTCTGATTGTTGCAGCAAAACAATTGATGGCAGATAGAAGACACTGACACTTGCAGAGATGTGACTTTTTCCAATGCCAGCTGTGAGTGGGAGTCAGAAGAAAGACTCCAGAAAGCACAACTCCATTGGAAGATTGCCTTCCTTTTCATTCTGTAAAGAAGCTCTAGATCCACTTGTGAATTGTCAGTTATTTGTTAAGGATGGGAAATTGTCTTTCATGATTTTTTTCCACGTGGTTTGGAAGTGGATAAGGTTGTCCTTCATTCACAAACTCCAGACCCAAGTGCCTTTGGAATATGGCCCACTGGGGAGTTTTTGCCCAGCCATGGTACTTGTGGATAGAAGAAAGCAAGGGCAATGGTATTTGCAGCCAAAACCCAGCAAAGCTTGGCTCAGCCAAAACATCCTGGGGAGAGAGAGGCCTCCAGCTTTTCCTAGAAATCAGCAGAGTTCCAGCCAAATGGTTCTAAGTGCACTGTCTTTGCCTGGATCAGAGCCTTGCTCAGCTGAGGAAGCAGAAAGATCAGCAAGGAGTTCCCAAAGGCTCATCACATCGTTTTGATTTTGCTCATCTTGTGTAAGTTTGCAACCAAACATGTGTTTGCAGTTGAGCTAATGAAAGGAAAAAAAAAAAAAGTAAAAAGAGGCTTTATGGCAGGGCCATGACATGTCCCAAGAGGAATCACTAGTGTGCATTTCATGGACCTCCCTCAATTCTTTAAAAGTATTGTAGCCCTGATTTAAAATAGACCAGTATGAACCAACTTGGAGAGACAGAGACTAAACTAGCTTACGGGTTTTTTTTTTTTAGGAGTGCTTTAAGGAAAACTACACAAAGGGTGTTGTTTTGTGACATTTTAAAATAATACTACTTCAGAATTACCAACTGCAATAAATCAAGAGTTAAAAAAGAAGTGTTTTGGTATAGGAATAATTAGAAACACAAAAATGTGAAGATATGAATGCATGTTTTAATAAAAATAATGAAATTCTAGACAAAAAAATAGATGCCGTGAACTACAATAGAAAGGCAGGTAGAACTGTACTTGAATTAGCTCTTTTTACATTGCTGGAGTTTTTTCCTTGTGAAGAGGAGCTAGTAGGGTATTGCTGAAGAAAAGTGACCCAGGCAGGATGGGGCAGCGTGCTATGCTCCCTGCAGAGGCTGCCAGGGGCTGCCCGAAGAGCGCCCTGCTGCAGCCAGAGCCCTCCTGGCCTGCGGCCTGGGAGCAAAGGGCCAGGGCAGCCACCTCCTCTTCGTCCTGACCCTGCCACTGCTCCTTGCTGCTGCTGCTGCTGCTGCTGCTGCTGAGGGAAAGAGCCTCTCCTAAGGCCCCATGAACGAATGCACTTACACAGCCCTGGGGATGCCAGTGAAGGAAACCATGCGTCATGTAACACATGTGTGACCAGAGTCACCGAACCACTGCCTAAACCTGGAATTGTTCCACCTCTTTAGGACAGGCAGAAATTTAAAGAATTAACTGGGGACTTCAGGGCAAAAAAGGCCAGAGGAGGAAAACAGCTCTGAGAAGAAGAAACCATCATATCTGGAGGGGGAGACATCTCTGCCTGCTCAGAATTGGTTGAGGGAACATGTCTCTAATCCTCTCCTGAAAGGGATGCTTTAGGTGACCTTTGCATCTCCAAATGCCTTGGACGAGAGCCAGGAAGATTCAATTATGTAAATGTTGCATAGATAGATAGATAGATGGATGGATGGATGGATGGATGGATGGATGGATGGATAGATAGATAGATAGATAGATAGATAGATAGAGAGATCTCATTACTGAAATCTCTCTGTACTGTCCTCTCTGTTGCTACACACATCAAAACTTGATAGCCAGTGCCCCGCTCAGCAGCAATCCTGAGATTGCTCTCCTGTTGCTTCAATAAAGCACATTCTTGGGGAATCTGGAGCATGTAGGTCCTTATGGAAAGGGATCAGAGCCAGAGCATTGCACTGGGAACTGCACTCTTTGTGCACCTGTGCTCAAGCAAGTTCTTGTCTTGGACTCAACCACACTGACAGTGCTAAAGTGGCTGGAATCAGAAATGCAGCCCAGCCCCTTCCAGCTCCTGTGATCTCTGAGGAGCAGCTGGAATGCAAGGGCATTGATCTCCTGCTTAATTCCCAAACACAACACACTCTGACTCCCCAGGCTGCAAAAAGGCGCGGGCACTGCTAAGCTCAATGTGATCTGTAAGGCCATGCTGGCTGGCCTGGAACCACAACAGGTCCTTCTGCACTAAAGTTCCTGCACCAAATGATGTGTTCTCGTGCAAAAACACTGCATTCTCCAGAAGTGACACCTTGGAAACTAAAATTCTAGAGGACCCAGTCCCAGTGCTGCAAAAGGGCAGGAAATAATGAGGGAAAGCACCTTAGTTGGTAGAAAAAGAAAATTAATAAGCCTCAAAGGAAACAAAAAAATAACAAGAAAAAAGAGGAGAAAAAGTCACTTCCAAAAGAGGCTCAAATATTTGGGTGCACTGAGGAGATGCTGAAGGTCCCTCATGAGCCTCCCATTGTCCAAGCTAAAGGTCCCTCAGCACCTCCTCACTGGGCTTGTGCTGCACTCCCTTGCCCAGCTCCCCTGTCCTTCTCTGCACACACTGCAGCCCCTCCATGACTTTCTGCTTCCCAGGGCCCACAGCTGCACACAGCACTCCAGCTGTGGCTGCAGCGCTGCCCAGCACAGGGCCACCCTCACTGCCCTGCTCCTGCTGTCCCACTGCTGCTGGCACAGCCACCAAGCCCTTGGACACCTGGCCACACGCTGCCTCATCTTCAGCTGCTCAAGACTGGCAGGACCCCTGGTTCCTTTTGGCCCACGCAGCTCTCCAGGCACTAAGTGCCCATTTGACTTGAAATATAGCATCCACCTTTTCAAGATGGTCTTCTTGTTCTACAACCGCATTTTCTAAGGAGATGTCATTAAATTTACAGGAATAGAATTCTTAGTCCCTCTGACTAAATATAAATGGGCTATCTCTACTCTCTAGGAAGTTGCTCTTAGTTCAGTGTTCCCCTCTGGCTGCTGTCAGCAAGCAACATTGTCTCTGCATAACTGAGTGTGTAGTTCTTCAGGGCTCTGAGATGGAAATTAGGAACTATCCACTTATGCCTTTGTTGTTTGTGTTGAAAGCATGAAAATGGATTTTCTTTCAGCCTCCCTAGCTGGCTGTCTTCACTCTACTGCCGTTTGCCAAGCTGACAGCTGGCTCTACAATTCTTAAACACCAGGAACATGCAATCTCCCCTTCTCACTCACCTCAGGATCAGCACCGCTGAATACACACTTCAGGTGACCTGTATTGAGCAGGGTGTGGATTTTCTGGGGTCCGGCTAGCTTCCAGGGGCCCCCAAACTGGGTGGGTACCAGCAGGCCCACTCCTCGGCATGTGCAGCCACAGAGGGATGCAGCCGGGTCACACGCACTCACAGGCCTGGATGTTTAAGAAGTCACAGCCAAACAGAGAGGTCTCGGGAGACTCCGGCGAAATTCCACCAGGCTTTATTTTCAGGGAATCTGAGGGTACCGACGGGGAAGGAAAGTGGGGTGCAGCTCTGATGAAGGGTGCCAGAGCCGGGGTGACGAGCCCCAAACCAGGGCGGGACTTAGGTGTAAGAAGGGAAACAGACTGGGCGGGCTCAGCGGTGCTCTTTGACCACTCGGACGGGGGTACAGGGGTGATGCAATGGAAAAGTTTAAAGCAAAGAACTTTCTATCACAAACATTACAGTTTACATTTGATTGACTGCTCCATCCCAGGGTATCTCAGCGTCATAATCTTTGTCCCCCTCCCCCTCCAGCAGGGGAAATTAACCAGATGCTGTGAGAAAACTGCCTGGGCTGCTGAATCCCACAGAACAAGTCAACCTAAACAGAGATAATTTCCCTTTTCATAACTTCTGTCTAGGAGACACGTTTCATTCACACAGCCAGCAGGAGATCAGGACAATATTCTTGCTTGTGCCTACGCTTTGGCCTGTTTTGCCAGTAAATGAATACAAACAAAACCAAAAAATGCAGATTCATCTGTAACACTCGGTGCTCCTGT
This sequence comes from Melozone crissalis, assembly GCF_028551555.1. Lineage (NCBI taxonomy): Eukaryota > Metazoa > Chordata > Aves > Passeriformes > Passerellidae > Melozone > Melozone crissalis. The sequence goes on along the minus strand of NW_026535783.1, from coordinate 9,973,273 downwards.
TCCACCAAACACATCAAGCAGCTTTTTTTATCCTCTTCCTCAGGTGCTTTGTTTTTTTTAAATCAGTTGCATGCACTAATTCTCGTTAACTTTCTGGAAACAGTTGCCTAAAAAAGCTTTCCCAAAATCCCCCTGAGCTGTGGCAGTTCTTATGTGAAACAGCAGAGCAGCAGCTCCAGGGTTCTGCAGCAGACACTCACTGCTTTGGAGTTTGCACTTCCTTGCAAAGGGAAGATCATGATTTTAGCACTCAGTAAACGGTCAAGTTAGACAGTCAAATCCCCTTTCAGGGGAAAATTTAGAGAGAAAGAAGCTTTCCCTGAATTCTGGGAACAACTGCAGAGTTTTTGGAAGATCTTCCAAGAAGGTCTCCTAGACTACATTTTCAAGCTGTCTTGCTTGTCCCAGCAAACTGAGGAAATGACAGACTCTGTTGCTACAGACTCTCCTGTGGAGGGAACAGAAGCCCTGCAGGTTCCCTTGCAAATGCTGCCCATGTGGCTACAGACATCCCATTTTTAGCTGAACGCCTTGACCAGGAGCTTCACCAAACCAGTGGCCTCCTAGTGTTCTCTCTGTTTCAAAATCAGAATCTCAGTTGCTGAGAAAGAGCAGGAAGACATACAAAAGCCAGGTTAGGATACACCCAGGGACAACCTCTACTTATGTGCAAAGTGAGTCACATATAGATGGAAAAGGAAACACCATATGCAGTAAAAAGCACAGGAGTGAGATGGTGAATCATTGTAGCACTGCTCTGCAAGTTCGCAGGCTGTGCTTCAACATCAGAAAAAGCAAGGCTTCTGCCAGTGTGCAAGTACCCACTGAAAAATGCTTCAATCAGGAGGATTCTCCTGCACTGAGCAAGGCCTAGGACTGCTCTGACACTCAGGCCTTGCGTGCACCAAGGCAACCTTCTGATGTCACTACGACGAGGTGGCAACCGTGCCCCAACATGACAAAGCAAACGCTCTGTGTTGGTCTGTGAATTTATGCCAAGCAATAGCTAACCTTCCCCACAGCAAATAGAAAATAGCCTGGGAAGTTCTCCTCTCTCAAAAACCAGCACAAATTCCCCTTGTGGGCCAAATCCTGTTGTTCAAGGGATCCAAGAGTTACTCCAAGAGTGCACAAAGCACCTACAGGCTGGACCCCAACTGAGCACTCAGATGGGACTCAAGCAAAGGAAACCACACCAAAGAAATGGCCCACAGCATTACACATCTGAGAAAAGACTCTTGCTTTTAACTTTTTAAAGGTTTATTAAACCCTAACAAAGGATTGAATAATGAAAATTTGCAGTAATTGGGGGGATACAGGGTTCGGCACTCCTGTTAAAGCTAAAGGAATTCACAAGACTGAGCCACGTTTTTTACACTTAACGCCTCTCCTTCCTATTCTGGGAATCTAACACAAGCCTTTCATCAATACACCCTGAAAGTGCTCTTGCTGAGTGAAGCCACATTGCTATGTATTGGAATAAGATCCCAATATTACCAGGTAGATTGTACCTGGGCTCGTCTGACCCTTACTGCTGGGCCAAAGGCAGCAACTGTGGTATTTCAGAGTATCTCAGAGACACTTTTGGCCGGCTGGATGTTGCAGCTGGGCACTGAAACAAACCCAGGCTTGTAGAAACTTAGTTTACCTCAGGTGGAAAGGCTTCAGGCGAGGGTGAAGAGGAAAAGGAGACGGATTCTGCAGAGGGTTTAATCCAGAGTTTTATTCCATGGTTACAGACATCTGAATCTTGGTAACAGCTCCAACAGAATACTCAGCACATGGTCCTGGCTCAATTTAGGCCCAGGGACAGGGGGAGGGGAAGGGAGAGGTGAGCACCAACCAGGTGGGAGGAGGAGGGTCTCAGGGAACAAGGGACACTTAGACAGGCCAATGACCCCCGGCCTGAGGGGCATCCTTTGAACTTGACCAACCACACGATGGCCTTGCTGGAATGTTAAGACTGATTGACAGAACTCACTCAGCAAGGGGGTGAGGGGGAGGGGGAAGGGAGAGAGGTATTGCCACACCTGGGAAGAGACTGGGAAGTAAAACAGGAAATAGGCTCACACTGCAACAGCTGTGTCAATAAAGCAGCCGGGACTCAGTTTCTTCATGCAGGAAAAGCCAATTCTTTATTCACATAACTAATTTTTATATTGTTTTCACAGACCTTGTGTTCAACTCCAGCTGGCTGGTAGTTTCCTTGCCACACAATTCATTGCTTAGAAGGTGTTTTGGTGTGTACATGCTAAGACTCTCTCTTTTTAAGACTCACTCAGGTGTTTACATTTTTCTTTCGTGGAACCTCATGGGACAGATTTCTTGTTTATTACAGATGCAAACAGTTTTCTTAGCACAATAACTTGTTGTGCTAACTGCATTCATTCTTAGGATTATTCCCATGGGAAGTTAGCTGGCTGCACATAGAAGTTGTAAAAGGCCAGCTGGGAATTTACCATAGCAAGGCCTGAATTTATAAGGCCTTTCTTTTCTAATTCCTCTACCTGTGTGCAACACATTATGACTTTCTTTCAGAAATTAGTGAGGAAAACACAAATTGCCAACTGAAATTCTTCTGCCCCCTTCCACATCAGTTCACTACTCAAGCAAAACCCTCAGGCACATCCCTGATTCCTTCTCTCCCAGCAGCTCAGAGCTGCATTGCGCATCGCTTGCTATGTGCCAGAGAGCACAAAGCAGGCTGGCCTGGTGGGCCTGAATATTTCTGCCAAACACTCTGCATCTCACACCTTTGCTCTGGCTCAGTGCAGAATGGCAGGATTGCAGGCGCTTCCTCCCAGAGCTGCGTGAGGCACTGGCTCCTGCAGATGTGCCCTGCCAAGCTGTCCCTGCCTCACGCTGGCCTCGCTTCCCCTGGCACAAGAGCCGGGCCTGAAGGAGGCTGCCCTGTGCTCCAGCCTGCCGAGCAGCCCAGCTCCCTGCCCCGGTGCCCAGAGTGCTGCACACACTGCTGACCTTTGCCAGGAGTTGCAGGGCAGCCGGCAGAAGAGGAGGAATCCTCAGGCAGCCCAGCGGCCCTCGGCTGCCCTGGGCCTTTCTCTGCTCCTGGGCACACTCCAGACGGCCAATGCCTCCAGGCTGGGCCGTGCCCAGCATGGCTGTGCTTCCCCTCGGCAGCAGCCAGCTGCCACCTGGGCTCTGAGAGCAGAGGATTTGCCCGCTGCCAAGAACAGGCACCCAGGGCCCGGCTGCTGCCTCTTGCAGCTCCAGGGGCCTCCTTCCAGCCTGCCTCTGCCGGGGCTCAGCCTGCTCTGGCCTCTGCCGGGGCTCTGCTGGGGCTCCACCCTGGCCAAGGCCGGGCCCGCTCTCACCTCCCAGGCGCTGACAGCTCTGCACCACAGGAGACCTTCCCGAGCACCCTCTCTGATCTTTCTGCTTTTTCACTTGAGCAAGGCTCTCCTCCAGGCAAAGACATTGCATTTAGGGATACAAATCCAAGCGGCAGGAACCCAAATGCTCTTGAGTGACGACTGAAGTCCTGAATCCACACAGGATGTCTTGGCTGCCTCACCCCTCCTTTGGTTTTGCCTTCAAATGCCATTACCTTTTCTGCCTCAACTAGAAATACCACAGCTGTGCCAAAACCAGCCAGTGGGCCATATTCCAAAGGCAGTGTGGTCTGGAGAGGATGAATGAAGAAGAACCTTCTCCGCTTACGAACCACACCAAAGAAGCCGTAAGTGTGACTTAGCATCAGTAAAATACAACTGGTAATTCAGAAGAAAATGCTGAGCTGTCTGAAGGGGTCCAAAGGAGGAGAATCTTCCAAATGAGTTGATGTTTCAGAAACTTTATTTAATAATAATCCTACTCTATAAACCTATACTATAAACCTACTCTATAAACCAAAACTACTCAACAATCCTACTCTAGAGTCCTACTCTGCAATCCTACTCTAAGTTGGTAATGGAGATAACGTCTTGATTATTATATTCTTCTTCTCCAATCCTCCTTCTTCTTCTTCATCTTGATTGAGTTGATGAGTGGTGCCAAACTGTATGCTGGCTTGGCTGAACGTACAAATGGATGCTGTCCACAGGAAAAAAAAACAACAAAGAACATTGAACCATGACTTTCCAAGCTCAGTGCTTTGGAGTATCAATCAGGATTCTTCTGGGTCCTAAAAAGACCGGGAAAGAGGAGCAATGGGACCATCTCCTCCCCCGTCATCATGTGCATGACCTTGCCATCACAGGCAAAGGAGGCCCAGAATCCCACTCATCTGTTTATTGTGATGTCTTCATGTTGCTGGGATTTTTGCCCTGCCAGTGCTCGAGAAATGGTGCTTTCTGTCCCTGGCATTTCTTCCTTTCAGGAAACTCCAAGGACTCACATAGGTCCCTGCCTTTGCAAGACAGGCACTGTGCTGATTCCCACAGGGAGACAGAGCAGTGTCTACCTTTCCATGCCCTGCCCCTCGCGTGCTGGATGGCACCTTCCTTCCCAGCAGGGCCAGCCCAGTGGCACTGGGCCCTGCAGTTCCCTCTCTGCCACACAACCTGGCAGTAACCCTGGCACAGTTCCCGTCTGCTTGAGTGTGCCAGGCAGCAGATGGGGCTGGGACAAGTCCCTCCCAGCTGTCCCTGTTTGCGTGTCAGAAACCTCTAAGGGTGGGCTAGGGGGCACAAACCAGGGCCCCTCAGAGGCTCACAGTGAGCCCCCCAGAGTCCCTCCTGCCCACAGTGAAATCTCTGACTGCTCAGCTGGGACTGGCTTCCTTGGGTTCCTGCACCACCATTTCATGTCTCTGTACCCTGCATTGCTCTACTTCAGTTCTTTTGCTATTAGATAAAATGAAACATCCCACCAAATTACGAAACAGGGCGACAGAAACAGTCAGAAAACAGAGCACCTCTCCTCTCAGGAAGTGCAGAGAGGGGTGGAGTTATTCAGATTTGTGAAGAACAGGCCCCAGGGAGTCTTTGCTGCCACTTTCCAAGACTTTAGAGGGGCTTTGAAGAAAGTGGGGACACCTTTTTTAACAGTTCCAGTGTACAATAGAATGTGATGAATATTTTTCATCAAAATCGGGATCAAGTCTCAGTAGGTCTAAGGAAGAATTTGTTTACTCAGAGCATAGTGCAACACTGTCACAGGCTGTCCCAAGAGCTTGTACGTGCCCCATTCCAGGTCAGGTGGCAAAGGGCTCTGAGCAACCTGATCTCTTTAAAGATGTCCCTGCTCATTGCAGGATACTTGGACCAGAGGACCTTCACAGGGCCCTGCCAGCCCAGCCCAGCCTAGGATTCCTCACCATTTTCAGTTGAAGAGCAGCAAGAGTGGAGGTGAGGAGGAAGGGGGCTCAGCTGATGCCTTGGACTTGAGTGGAGGAAGAGCCCAACCCTCGGACCCCTGTTTCACCTGCAGCCCCTTCACATTTTACCTTCAGGAGCTCCCTGGCAGACCAGCGCTTCTGCTCATCTGTCTGCAGGCAGCAGCTCAGGAAGTCACACAGGCAAGACGAGAATCTGTTGGGCTGCCGCAGCTGTGGTCTCTCTCCCCTGGCTGTCAGTTGAGCCTACAGAAAAAGGAAACACCAGGCTGCACCTGCTACTTTCATATCTCTAGGTGCTCTCCCAGATCCCGTTGGTTAAGCTCCATTCTGCAGTGGCAGTTCCTGCCCTGGCAGAGACCCAGAGATTACTTTCCTTTGCCAATCAAAAACCCAGACCCTGGTGCAGCCACAGCTTTTCCACCATCCTGCAGATGTTGCCTTGGCCGCTGATTTCATTGACTGACCTAGTTACTTGGAACTACATCAACAAAAGCATGTTTCCTTCCCTGAGGATTCACATCAGCTTGAGAGGCTTTTTGGAATAGGGACTTTGCTATACTAACTCTACTATTTGCAAGGATTAGTACATGAAAGACATCTCTGCAGTGCTTGTTGGTCCTTGAAACGCAACTGCCATAAAACAAATCTCATTGAGCTTCTTTTCCTCTTCTAGAAAACACTGCTAAGTGGAAGGAAAAAAAGGAAATCCACCAGTTATTCCTCAGGAAAAGAAAACAATCATTTGGAATCTGATATTCAACACAGGCACATTAAGATGCATGCACAAATATATTGAGATGAAAATGCCTGCTTGGGTGCACAGGAGCCACCTGTAGCTCTGTCTCTCAGCTGCACATTTTGGCTTCTTTATGTGGCAAAAGGAAACCTTTTCATGGTCAAATCAGAAGAAGAAGTGCCATGCCTATGGTCACTCTCTGCTCATTTGGATGCTCAAGTCAATGCATTAAAGGGGTGCCCATCGCAGAAAGTGTCGGGTAAGAAATGGGAGGTTTGGCAGCATCTCCATGACCCCAGGCTGCACCCTGGTATCCATAAAAATGCCCGTCACAATGCTAACAGCTTTGTGCTGGTGACACTGAAATAGATGGTGACCAAAGAGACTTTGTTATTATCCTCTTCAACCCAAAGGAAAGTTTCCAAGCCTAAAACAACAAACACATTCTGCTTGAGTATAAATAATTAGGACAGCTTTCTTTCCTTTTCCCACACCACCAGAGGTCACAAAGGGAGTTTTATCCTGTCCCTCTGCAGCTATGCTAAGCCACTGGCCATGGTGGGGAGCTGGAGTCCTCACTGTCATTAGAACTGTGCAGGCCAGGGATGGCCCTGCCCCTATGGTAAAGAAACACAGCACCGGGACAACTGCCCACGTTGGAGCCCAGCCCAGGCACCTGTCTGCAAACTCATCAACTTGTTAAAGTACCAAGAAACAGCCAAGGGTTTGGTGTACAATTCTAACTGCAGTTGGAGAAAAACACATCCTAAACTTATCCAGGCATCCCACACACATGACTAAACAATGTACAGATGACTTGAAAATCTGAAAGTTTCAAAGACCCACAGGATTTGGAAAAGATGCTACAATATGGAGGAAATTTGATGTGCTGTGGTTCAAAAAGGGAAAAGAAAGCAGAACTGCTTGGGCATTGCTTTACTGGTTGTTTCTTTTTCACTTTTTCTTTTTCTGTAAAACTGAAACTGGGAAGACTCAGCCTCCATTTCGAAGGATATTTATCACACATCCAACTGTTTCACTGAAAAATTCTTGTCCTTCAGAGCCAGAGCTCCAACAGCGTTCAAAAAGCAAATGAGAAATGTCAGGCATGGCTGGAGGCCAAAATGGCAACTTTCTGAACTGGTTAGGTTTCTCAACTGCCACTTCCCTTCTGATGCAACCAAATCTACAGCGGATTCTGATGTGCTGCAGGGACATTTTTAGAAGGGGAACTTGGTGGAAGTGTACCAGCAGATGGCAATGGGATTTTGTCCAATGGCACACAGAACATCGGACAGGTGAGAAAGACACTGGGATCAGTGTGTATTTGCTCCTTACCAAAAAAGGAGTTGCATTCCTGCAAGGAACTTCTCGTTCCACCATTTCAATGCCCACGATCCCAAAAGACCATATGTCCACTTTGGGGCCATGTGGTTGGCCTGTCACCACTTCAGGCACCAGCCACCCACAAGTGCCGGCCACGGAGCTCCGTCTACTCTGCTCAGGGGTGAGCTGAGCAAAGAGGCCAAAGTCAGCTGTGGGGAAAACAACAAACTATGAAAGCCAGCTCTAATTAGGAAACCAAGCAAAAGAAATCCCCATTCTCAGTTTAAGAATGTGCACTTGAATCTCCCAGAGAACTTTCCACACTCAGTTTCCTTGGGGCTTTAGCCAAGGTAGTATGAAATTGGCCACATCCAAAAAAACCCAGGTTTTTTAACGCTCCCTCCAGCAGTGGACTTTATTCCCCTGAAGCTTTAGATTGTAGCTCCCTCCCTCTGGAAGGGACACACACAGACCAAGAGCAGTCTTGGCTGCTTGTGGTTCCTTCTCATACCTCTGTGCACATTGCAACTGGGCTCTCAGCTCACAGCGGGTGTCCCTGTGCTGCCACCAGCACCATTTTTGGGGAGCTGGCTGTCACTCAAAGCAGCCCTACACCCACATCCCTGGAACACTGCACCAGACCAAGAATATACTGACCCAGCTTGACAGAACCATTGGTTCTGAGAAGGATGTTGCAGCTCTTCACATCTTGGTAGATCACATGGTTTGAGTGGAGAAAATCCAGTCCTCGCAGGCACTGAGAGAGAAAAGAGAAAGAAGAGGGGAAAAAAATAAGTGATGGGATTTCATCACACAAGAAAGGAAACAATCTAAAAGATTCCCTCTCCAGGGCAGAACACAGTGCCCCTGAGAGGAAGAGCTTGCTGCTCCAACACTTGCAGAGCAGGACCTTTCTGAGGAAAGGCACGTCAGCTTTTGAAAGAGCAATGGCACCTGCTGTTGTAGACTGTCCCCTGCAAACCAGCCAGGATGACTGCTGCTGCAGTGGATGTGCTATCTCCATGCAGAAGACAAATGAGGGTTTTGCCAAGAAAGAAAAAGTCCCTCCCTTTGGTGTGAAGCAGATCACTTTTGGATGGGAGGGTACATGACAAAGGTTTTATTGCTGGCCTCAGCACAGACTTGGAAGTATCACATCAGTCACCTTCCTGAAGTAAAGAGCATTTTGGCTGCACTCCTGTCCTTTTTAGATGAGGACTGTGAGAAAGGACTTTTTTCTTTGCTCCTTGTTTCAAATCCCGCCACCAGCACCTTTGATTTCACAGGCAACGAATGCAGTGAAGACAGACTCCAGGCAAACATTTAGAGAGGCAAAGTGGAGAACAGCAAATACAAGAGGCAGAGCGAGAGTACAACAGCAGGACATGAGAGTACTGGCACTGAGTACAGGGAGTGCAGGGGCACTGGCAGGTCTTTTATTTGAAGTGCTTTTACTTGCCCATAGCATACCAGCAACACAGAAACAAAGCTTGGCACATGAAACCTCTCCTGTTCTGAGCCCCTGTTTCCCAGACAATCCTGCCCAAGCCCTCAGAAACACAGATGGGATTGCTGACCTCCCGACTGATGGCTGCCATCTGGTCTTCAGACAGGCAAGTCTTGCTGATGATGTCGCTCAGAGTGCCTCCATCCATGAACTCCATTACTAGCCAAAGTTCATCACCCACAAGGTAGCTGAAAGAAGGAAACAAGGGTGTGGAGATCAACATGCATGACTAGGTTGTGTTCTTGATTGATTCTTGTTTCAGGTTCCTTTGTGACTACGACAGACTCAAAGGAATAGACATTCCCTCTCAGCTGTGCATGGCTTGCAATCTGTGCAGTCTCAAGAAGAAAGGCATAGCTGTGAAAAAGGAGATGTCTTAAATGGCCAGCAAGTGAAAAATGCAGTTTAGTAACAGATAAAAAAACCTGTCACACTATGTGTTTCTGGAAATAAGCACCTAGTCTTCCTGGCATGCAAAGCAATGGAAAAGAGGGGACACAATCCAAGGGAAATTTATGTTAGTCTATCTGGATGGAAAAAGACACTTGATAAAAATCAAGCCCCAAAACAAAGTGGTGGCTGTGAACTTACAGGCTATTGATTTAGTAAGATATGACTGATCCTGGTTTTTGAGTAATTTTCTAACTATGTATGCCAGAGAAGACTCATGCAGACAAGATGCACTCCCTTCCCATCCATTAGAGATGAGCAGAGCAATAATAATTGGCCAATAATTACAGCTCTCTTTTCTGCCACTGACCAAAGTGGGATTTTACCTTGCATGTTTGCTATATGTAAAGAAACATTCACAAAAACTCACCAGTCTAAATAGTTGATCAGGTTGGGATTCCTATTAATTTTCATGACCATGAGTTCATTGACTTTTAATTTCTTCTTCCTCAGTCCTTTTAGATTTATTTTCTTTATGGCCACCTAAAATGACATTGAAAATCAGTAACTTGAGCAGTCGGTGGCATGAGACCACGATGCAATGGAGCGAGTGATTTTACAATGACACAGCTGAGCTGTGCCAAACTGCCTTGTGATTAGGCACTGCAGTAATTCGGAACTGACATTCCAACAGCCCATTTTTCTGTTCCCTTGGGGGACAGTTATGGGTCACCTGCAGCCACTGACGTTTTGCCTTGTCCATTTGGTAACAGTGGTGTCTAAACTATCACCCCCAAACCTCTGACCACAATCCCTGCTGGTTTGTTTGGGATTCAGAAGAGGTAATCCATGCCTTAATACTCTGTGGTTACATCTTGGGCTATGGGCAGGGCTTAGGGCTTTTAGGGCACCTTGCAGATCTCTCCCTATGTGCAGTTGCCAAGTGCAGCACTGCAGGTGGCTAAGGAACTACCAGTAACTTTCAGATGGATTTGCTGGCAGCCAGAAATGAGAATTCAGGACTCTGAAGCTGTAGTCCCAAAGAGCAGTGAGGTGCTCTAAGGCACCACCTTTGTTTTAGCAATGGAGAGGGAGTGAGTGCGTCCTTGTCTAAAAGGAAGCGCTGCCCTGCGTGCCTTCCTTCCGGCAGCTGAGGAGGACAAAGATTGTGCCAGATGTATTTTGCAGGCTGGCACCAGTCTGTGCTTCTTGTGCCTTTTCAAGCACAGCTCTACCCAAAGCTCCAGCCAAAGCTCACACCAGAGGGGAAAGCCCCTCAAGAGCAGCAGAGTCTGCGGGGCCTGTTGACATTTACCTCTCCTCCTGTGGCACTGTCAATTGCTCTGCACACATCCCCAAAAGTCCTACAAACAAAAAAGCAGCAAGGAAAGTAGAAGCCATTTAGATCTTGCACTGAAAGCCAGCCCACACAGGAGATCTGTGCTGGCAGTGTCAAAAACCTGCAGGATGCAGGAGAGCGCTGCCAGAAGGCAGATGATGGATTTTCCTCTCAAGTGCATGGGCACTAGGCCTGTTCCTGAACTGCTTGGGTTTACTGCCTCAGCTCAAAAATAGAGCTACTTCTTCCACCTCAGGTTTCACTTCCTAAACTGTCCAGTTTTTATCCTGACCACAGAGTATTTCCTTCAACAAACTCTTGGAAAAAATGTTCCTGAAAACTGTTATCTGACAGATATCAGGGAGGAGGTTTCTCTTTCAGGCAAGCAAGTTTCTTCCCTCTTTATTAGTGTGGCAGTATGATTTAGAGATACAAAAAAATGCTAAGGAAATTAACACAGAAGTGTCTCACACTTGAGAGATGAGGTTTTCCAGGTCCTGTTCCTTGCTGCAGGCAAGACCTCAGCAGCATGGAGGTGTCTCTGACAGTGCCTTCTGAGCAGCAAATACACAAATTCTGAGCAGCACTGAGACATGGGACAGTCTATCTCCAGTGTGGGAACATGGGGATAGATGTCTGTTTGCAGCTTGCCTGACTTCATGGTGGATAGACATTCCACCACAAAAACACCTGGCCCATGGTTATGTAGAAGTAACTGTGGTTGGACTCACCCGCTGCCAATATATTCCAGTCTGGTGTATTTCATCCAGGGATTTTCCTTGTTTACTATTTTCCCTGAGGGAAACAAAATACAAGATGCTGACATTAAAGCAGAGACCTCAGCTTCCAGGAGATACAAAAGGCAGCCCCAGTGCCTGGAGCTCTGAGCCCTTTATGCTCAGCTGGGTAACAACAACAACCAGGCAGACAGCTCTGCAGCACAGGTGGCCAGCACAGAGACTGATTTTCTACAGCAGTTCCTGTGGGGACTCATAAATGTGCCCGTGACACCAAACTCAGGAGAAACATTTGGTACGGCCATGCTGACACCTGCACACAATGCACTGTCCCTCAGACAAGAAATACAGCAGACGTACTCAGTAGCTCCAGAGAGTCACCCTCGACCTCCTGTTGCTGAGCAGCAGCTGGGTCAGCGTGGGAGGTGAACAAACTGCCCTGGCTCCACTTCGCAGGTCGGGGAGAAAAGGCTCCTTTAAACGATGCTGCTGCTGCTGCAGCAGGTTTAGTGAAAGAGCTTGTGTAGATCTGGGACAAGAAATGAGTTGATATCAAAAAAGTGGCTGGCAGAAATTACCCTGAGATCCCTTTTTGAAATGCAAGCCCTTAGAAATGTGCTGTCAGCCACATGCAGGGCTTTTAAATGGCTTTTTTCTGATGTCCACTTCTCAAACTGGATGGATCAAAACCAAAGGCTAGTTTTACTCAAGTTCATGGCCAGATTCATGTTCCATTTTCATGGATTTTCCAAAGGATGACTGCCACAATCACCATTCTACTTCCTCTCAAGGATTCCTTTCCCCCTCCAAGAGCTGCAGACACACTTTCAGTTCCTTGTTCAAGTGTTCTGCCTCCTCCCACTGCGTTCTCTTTTCCTGTACCATCTTCAGGTCATGCTCAACCTGTAGCACTTCTGGTGGGGATGGTACCTGTGCCTCACTCCTAACTTGGGGCCCTTCAGAGCCAGAGATTTGCTGGTAATCTTCACAGGCTGCCCGGTGAGATGCCAACACTCGCTCCTCAAATGAAACAGAACAAAGCAGTCAGAGACTCCAGCTTGTCCCTGTCAGCCAGGAGTCATCGACTGTGAGGAAAGGGAAAGAACAGATTGACAAGGGATACAGACAGCTTGTTTCAATCCTCCATCTGGGTCACCATGTTCCACTGTAAAAATACATCAAGAAACCAAGACAGCAGGAACAGGCCAGCAGGAATCAATTTGGATGACTGCTGGCCAAAAGGCCAAAGGACAAGTCCCTCTATCCAGGACAGCAGAAGAAATTGAGCACACCAGGAAAAGTCCTTAAGAGTGACTGTGATACACACTTCAGCAGGATGGCACTCAGAGGCATCATCCCACTCCCCGCTGCTCTGAGTGGAAAGGCAAGAAGGGCAGAAACCACCAGTTTGGGGACTGCAGTGACTGCATCCCTCTTTCACTCACTTGCTTTTGTAGAGACTGAGGGAGGGGATTAAGTTTCTCTCTGATGATTTTTATTTCATCCTCCAGCTTCTTCTGCCTTGCCTTCATCTGAGTTTGAGCTGTCTGAAGCTCTGCGATCAGTTGTGACTTCATCTTCTCTAAAAAACAAGAGAGAGGATGTTTCATGGGTGGGGTGTCCACCACTCTTTCACTCACCTGGTTTTGTTGATCGCCCCTCTGCTGATCAAGATTCTCCTCTTGAATTCTCCCCAGATCTTCCTTGTTCTTTCTTTTCACGTCCATGATGTCACTCTGTGCTTCGGGTAGCTCTGCTTGTGGCTCTGCCTTGATCTTCTGTACACACAAATGCAGAGTAAGTGACTGGCAGCTGCCATCAGCCTCAGTTTTTTCCTCTTGCAGCCTCAAAATCACATTTATTCAGCCACTTCTTTCTGCTTCCCTACCCACCTCTGCTTCCATTGCAAACCTCCTGTCCCAGGGCTAATCTCTGCAGATTCCAAGGCTCTGTGCTTCCAGTGCCTGTGGGATTCCTGGCCTCCTCAGTCTCAAGAGCTCTGGTTTATGCCCCTCTTCTGCCCTTCCCGCTGTGCCCTGGCCAGTCAGGCTTACCTGGCCATTCTCCTGTGGCTCTTCCACCTGCTGCCTGAGCTGCTCTTCCTGCTCTCGGGCTGGGAACAGCTCACCCTGAGTCTGCCATGGCATCTCTGTTGAAGCAATCTGCTCCTGCTCTCTCTCTAGAAGCACCTGCACAGAAAGCAAGAGAAGATGGGTTTCAACTTCCCATACAAACTTTGTGGGCCAAGACTCAAAGACTGCTGTGCTCACACATTCCCAAAGCACTGTGCTGCTGCTCTGCTGGGTCATTCTCTGTTTGAGGGGAGGCACAGATTCCAAAGTGACCCTGGCCCGAGAATCAGGGGCCATCTGGGGCTGAAGCTCCAACAGCCTCTCAGGCAGCTGACAGGGAAGTTGAGGCGTTTCTCAAGGGTCTGGTGAGGGCCTCCCTCTGCTTCTACCATGTTCTGTTTGTCTTTCAGTAGTGACTGACAGCCCGCCCTGTCTCACAGCTCCATCCTGGCTCTGCAGGTGCTTCCTGGGTGAGCTCAGCCCTTGTGAGACACTTCTGGAGTTCATGTTCACTTCACCACCTAAAACATGGAATACTTCACCACTCTAGGACAGGCAGAAATGTAAAGAATTAACTGGGGGCTTCAGGGAAGAAGACGCTGGAGGAGAAAAACAGCTCTGAGGGGAAAAAACCACAATATCTGAAGGGGGAGACATCTCTGCCTGCTCTGAATTGGTCGAGGGAACATGTCTCTAATCCTCTCTTGAAAGGGATGCTTTAGGTGACCTTTGCACCTCCAACTGCCTTGGACCAGAGTCGGGAATATTCAATTATGCAAATATTACATAGTGTAGATAGATAGATAGACAGACAGACTGATGGATATCACCACTATCATCCCTGTTTACTGTCCTCTCTGTTGCTACACACATCAACACTCGGTAGCAGTGCCCCACTCAGCAGCAATCCTGAGATTGCTCTTCTGTTGCTTCAATAAAGCACACTCTTGGGGAATCTGGAGCATGTAGGTCCTTTTGGAAAGGGATCAGGCTCAGAGCATTGCACGGGAACTGCACTCTTTGTGCATCTGTGCTTGAGCAAGTTCTTCTCCTGGACTCAACCACACTGATGGTGCTAAAGTGGCTGGAATCAGAAATGCAGCCCAGCTGTTGGAGAGTTTTGTGCAGACGTGGCTTGAGGAAAAGGCCATGATCATATACAGCTGGTTAAGCAGTAAAAAGCAGCTGTAAGCAGTAAGTTCTCAGCCTTTTCCTTACGAGAAAAACAACAACACTGCATCCTTGAGCAAATAACAAGAAAAACACGGTGCCCTTGAATGGATAACTGTAGTCAACAGCAGGATGTAAAAACAAGTATTAGCCTCAACAAGAAAACCACAAGTGTTTTGAGAATGTTGCCACAAAGGAGGGGTTGACATGTAATCTGTAACCAATGATGAGCTTAGCTTTTGCAATATGTATGAGCTTAATTAACACTACTATAAAAGTATGTAAGCTGGATCAATAAATTTGAGACCAATGATCATCATTAGGATGTGCTTGTCTCCCTTCACTTCCATCACCCAGCCCCTTCTAAGTAATCAGATCTTTGAGTACCAGCTAGAATGCAAGGGCATTGATTTCCTCCCCAAATTCCAAACACAACAAAAACGGATTTCTTGGCTGCAAAAAGACAGAGGTAGTATTAGCCTGAATGGGAATTGCAAGGCATAATTAACTAGTCTGCCAGAAGAAAAGTTCCTTCTGCACCAAGACGCACACCCCAAACTATGAGTTCTAATGCAAATATATATTGCATCTTCAAGAACTACGAATGTGCAAAATAAAATTCAATCAGAATTTCTCATGGTGCTGGAAACAGGGAGGAAAGATGTAGGAAAATCAGCACAATCACCACCATGAGCCTTATCAAAAGCCAAGAGACAGCTGGGAAAAAAGACTTTGTAGAACTAAAGAAGAATTCAAGAAAACCACAGAGCTGTCTCACAAGCTAAACACAGCTTTACAACAAGGGAAAACAAACAAAGCCCTGTGACCTCCAGCACTACCACGCATGCCCCCGGCCACAGCACTGCTGAAGCCCAGAGACAGAGCTTCCCTGAGCCAAGGAGCCAGATGCTCTCCCACAGGCACCAGCCCTTTGGGGCCTCAACATCACAGGTCAAAGGCCAAGTTCTGCTGATGCTGCCTGCAGGAAGTCTCTAGCTCCTGGCAGCACTCCAGCACTCAGCATCCTCAGCCAGCAACAGGAAGCACTGGCTGCTTCAAAACTTGCACCTCTGCCTTGCTCTAAAGACAGCACCACCCCCAAATGGCACTTATGGACTCGGAATATTCCGACTCTGGTGTGACCACTGATGGAATCTGGCATTCATCCACCTCAATTTGCTCTTCTTGGGCTTCTTCTCCAGGAGCAGTGAGAACCAGGGGAGAGACAGCTATTGGTTCTGTCAGCTGTGGCAAGAGAGAAGCATGAGGCACAGGCCATGACCTTTCATTTAGAACTCATTTCTTTTCAGATCTTCCACTACGTCTTCTAAGGAGAAATCAAAACATTTCGTTGCGACATAGCCGTTCTAAGTCCTACAGACTAAAAAAATATTGGCTACCTAAAAAGAACTGTGGATGTATATAAGGTTGCTATTGCTCCCTGATTGCTATCAGCAAGCAAGGTTGTCTCTGTAAAATGGAGCTCTTAGCTCTTGAAAGCTCTGAAATGGAAAAGTAGGGAAGCAACAATGGCTTTCCTACTGCTGCTGCAGACATGAAAAACTAAAATTAGATCAGAATCCCATCCAGGGCTGAAAAAGTGCAAAAAACGTAGTGCATCTTAGCTTGCTGGAAAAGGAGAAAATGAACATTGCAAACCACTCCTAGCAAACCAACAAGCCACCAAGCCAGCGAGCCAGCCAGCTACAAGATGGCAGTGTCACCCATTCCAGTGCCTATTGCACTTGGATTCATTGAGGGGAAATTTAGTGGGGAAATGACCCTTGTGCTGAGCACTGTTGTGTAGGGATTGATGGAAGTCTGCCTGAAGGTCCCTCCTATGTCCCCCATTGTCCAGACTAAAGCTCCCTCAGCACCTCCTCCCTGGGCTTGTGCTGCACCCCCTTGCCCAGCTCCCCTGTCCTTCTCTGCACACACTGCAGCCACTCCATGACTTTCTGCTTCCCAGGGCCCACAAGTGCACACAGCACTCCAGCTGTGGCCGCAGCACTGCCCAGCACAGGGCCACGCTCACTGCCCTGCTCCTGCTTCCCCACTGCTGCTGACACAGGCCACCATGCCATTGGCCTTCTTGGACACCTGGTCCCAGGCTGGCTCTTATTCAGCTGATCTTCTACCACACCCCTGGGGCCTTTTGACCCACATACTTTCCCAGCCACAGAGTTGCCCATTTGACTTCCAATACAGCATCCACCATTTCAAGATGTTCTTCTTGTTCTGAGCAAGACATGACAGCAGTAAAAGACTTGCAGCTTCGCCTGCATTCCAGGCTCAAAGGCACTTGCCAAAGCTTCAGACTTCATCACTAAATGCATAAACACAAACTTGCCTGTTGATGCTTTTCTGCCTCACTTGGAGGCTTCATAACTACTCACTTTCTTTCTTTGGCCACACAGGATAAGAATGGCCCCCCACAGCTTCATGGACAACATAACCATCTCAAAACCCAAAAGAAAGCTGGGCAAAATGACTTAGTAGAACAGAAGAAGAACTTGAGAAAACTGCCGACCAGTCTCACAAGCTGTGGTGGTTTGACATTGACCGGAAGTAGGTTTTCTGGGATGTGCTGTGGTCGCCAATGAGTGCTCAGATTTTAATATTGGCACCTGGTTTGGCCCCTGAGATTTGGACATGCCACTGAGAACACACAGGGGTTAAAAGCAGAGCTGCGCCCCTGGAAGTTTATTTTTTGGATTTCTGGCAGAGGGAGCAGGTCAGACCTCCCCTGCCCAGTGGGGGAGGGGAAAGCCACACGGCCCGGGAGAGGTAGGCCTGACCCTGAGGGGCCCATGGGGGGAAGAAAGAAGTACCGGGAGGCACCAGGCAGACCATTACCACCCCCCACCTCGGAAAGAGAGAGAGAGAGAGGAGAGAGCTGTGCTGGGGACTGTTATCTTGAAACCTGATATCATGTGCTGCCCGCACTGCTTGGCCTTGGGCGAAGGGGGGCAGCGAGGAGTCCAGCCATTTGAAGGAGCTTTTAACCCTTTGTGGACACTGAAAACTTTACAGAACATTAACCCTTCCTAGAAGAGAGATAAGAGTAGAGGACGAAGAAGGAAATGGGCAAGTGATGAAGGTCTGGGCCAGAGAGAGAGATGCTGGAGGAATAGAGAAGACGGAGTGGCATTTTTGCTGGACTCTTTTTTGTGTAGCTATGGACAGAGCAATGTTTCGTTGTGATACAGAGACTGGATCCAGGGGGGCAATGTCCCAGACCCACGAGGGTTCAGTGTGCGTACCCCTTGGCCCCACGGGGTGCAAAAAATATGGGGGGGACAGATGTTCCAAAGTTGAGACTGTGCCTTTTTTTTGAGTGGGATGAGGCATCCTTAAAAGAGGAAACCCTGGAAGCTGCCCTGGTCCATGCGCAGTGGTGAGAGCATTGGGCATGGAAGGAAGATGTCATGATGGCAAATGATTTCTGGGTGGTTCCATATGTGACAAGAAGCCCATGGCACAAAGAAGGACTCCTTCTCCTCTTGATGAACTGAGGATTGAGTATTCTAAAGGGCCGTGCTGGACCAAGAGTTGGAGATTTGGGAGATGTATTGTATTGGAATTTGGTGGGGGGAGGAGGAATATTTTTGGTAAGGTTTTCATTTTCCTTGTGTGTGTTGTTTTTCTTTCCTTGTAGTTTAGTTATTTTCTCGTAGCTTAGTTAATAAAATTTTCTTTATTTCTAAGTAGGAGCCTGCTTTGCTTATTCCAGGTCACATCTCAGAGCAGACACCAAGGAGAGGGTATTTTCACAGGGGCACTGGCATTGTGCCAGTGTAAAGCCATGACACAAGCCAAACGCACCTTTCCAAAATGGGAAAAAAAACAAACAAAGGCCCGTGAGCTCCAGAACTACAACGTGTGTACTTGGCCACGCCAAACACAACTTTCCAAAATGGGAACACAAACAAACAAAGGTCCGTGACCTCCAGCACTACCACGTGTGCCCTTGCCCTTATCGCTGCAGAAGCCCAGAGACAGAGCTTCCCTGAGCCAAGCAGCCACATGCTCTCCCACAGGCACCAGCCCATTGGGGCCTCAACATCACAGGTCAAAGGTCAAGTTCTGCTGTCACTCCCTGCAGGAAATCCCTAGCTGCTGGCAGCACTCCAGCACTCAGCATCCTCAGCCAGAAACAGGAAGTGCTCGCTGGTGCAAAACTTGCACATTTGCCTTGCACTATAGACAGCACCACCCACAGCTGGAACTTACAGGCTCAGGATATCCAGGCTCTGGTGTGACCAATGATGGAGTCTGGCGTTCATCCATCTCAATTTGCTCCTCTTGGGCTTCTTCTCCAGGAGCAGAGGGAGCCATGGGACAGATGGCTGTTGGTTCTGTCAGCTGTGACAAGAGAGAAGCATGAGGCACAGGCTGCCACCTATCACTTAGAACTTCATATCTATTCCAATGTCCCACCACAAATTCTAAGGAGAATTCAGAAATATTCTTAGCGACATAGGGATTCTAAGTCCCACCAACTACTTTATATTGGGCCAATTCAAAAGAACCCTAGATGGATATAGGGTTGATGTTCCTCTCTAGCTGCTATCAACAAGAAATGCTGTCTCTGTACAATGCAGCTTTTAGCTTTTGAAAGCTGTGAATTGGAAAAGTAGGAAAGTGTCACAACGCCTTTGCTACTGCTGCTGCAGACATGGAAAAATTCAAACTGAATCACAATCTCATCCAGGGCTGGTAAAGGGTAGGAAACAATGTGCAGAAGCATCTTAGCTTGCTGGAAAAGGAGAAAATGAACAGAGCAAACCTCTCCTAGCAAACTAACAAGCCAACAAGCCCACAAGCCAACAAGGCACAAGACTGAAGTGTCACCCATTCCAGCATGTAAACGACATAGACTCAGGGAGGGGATATTTGGTAGGGAAACGGCCCTTGTGGTGAGCAATGTTATGTAAGGATTGATGGACGTCTGTGTGAAGATTCCTCATCTGCCTCCCATTGTCCAGATTAAAGCTCCTCAGCACCTCCTCACTGCACTTGTGCTCCACACACTTGCCCAGCTCCCCCGTCCTGCACACACTGCAGCCCCTCCGTGACTTTCTGCTTCACAGGCCCCACAACTGCACACAGCACTCAGGCTGTGGCCGCAGCGCTTCCCAGCACAGGGCCACGCTCACTGTCCTGCTCCTGCTGCCCCACTGCTGCTGGCACAGCCACCATACCCTGGCCTTCTTGGACACCTGGTCCACGGCTAGCTCTTGTTCGACTGATCTTCTATGGTGCTCATGGGGCCTTTTGACTCATGCAGCTCCCCAGTCACAGAGTTGCCCATTTGCCTTCAAATACAGCATTTAGCATTTCAAGATGGCTCTTCTTGTTTTCAGCACCACATGACAGCAGTCAATGACTTGCAGCTTCCCCCCCAATCCAGGCTCCAAGGCCCTTCCCAAAGCCACAGACTTCATCACTAAATGCAACAACAGAAACTTGCCCCTTCTGCTTTCTTGCCTCACAAGGAGGCTTCATAACTACTCACTTTCTTTCTTTGATCACACAGGATAGGAATGGCCCCTCACAGCTTCACGGACAACACAACCATCTCCTTGCAGCTTGTCAAAAGCAACAAGTCTCCTGGTCCAAAAGACATTGTAGAACTGAAGAAGAACTCAAGAAAACTCCAGACCAGACTCACAAGCTAAACACACCATTCCAAAACCGGAAAACAAACAAACAAAGACCAGTGACCTACAGCATTACAACTTGTGCCCGCAGCCACTGCACTGCAGAGGCCATGAAACAGAGCTTCCCTGAGTCAAGGAGCCAGATGCTTTCCAAGGGGCACCAGCCCTTTGGGGCCTCAACATCAGAGGTCAAAGGCGAAGTTCTGCGGTCACTGCCTGCAGGAAATCCCTAGCTGCTGGCAGCACTCCAGCACTCAGCATCCTCAGCCAGCAATAGTAAGCGCTGGCTGCTCCAAAAGTTGCACCTCTGCCTTGCACCAAAGACTGCACAACTCACGACTGACACTCACAGGCTCAGGATATCCAGGCTCTGGTGTGGGCAATGATGGAGTCTGGCGCTCCTCCACCTGCATTTTCTCCTCTTGGGCTTCTTCTCCAGGAGCAGCAGGAGCCAGGGGAGAGACGGCTGTTGGTCCTGTCACTTGTGGCAAGAGAGAAGCATGAAGGACAGGCTGTCACCTGTCATTTAGAACCTCGTTTCTTTTCAGATGTCCTACCTAAATTCTAAGGAGGAAATCAGAACATTTCATAGTGACATAGGGATTCTGAATCCCACCAAACAATTTAAAATGGGCCAATTCAACAGATCTCTAGATGCATTTGAGGTTGATGTTCCTCCCTGGCTGCTATCTGCTTGCAACCATGTTTCTGTAAAATGCAGCTTTCAGCTCAGGAATGAAATGCAGGAAAGCCACAGTAATGACCTTGCGACTGCAGCTGCAGACGTGGAAACTTCAAACTGGATCAAAATGTCATCCACTGCCGCAAAAGGGGCCGGAAACGCTGTGCATAAGCATCTTTGCTTGCTGGAAAAAGAGAAAATGATCAGGGCAAACCTCTCCTAGCAAATCAACAAGCCAAAAAGCTTACAAGGCAAAGATGGAAGTGTCACCCACTCCAGTGTCTAAAGCACTTGGATGCAGTGGGAGGATGTTTAGTACAGAAATGGCCTCCGTGGTGAGCACTGTTGTGTAGAGATGGATGGAAGCCTGCCTGAAGATCACTCATGAGCCTCCTGTTGTCTGAGATAAAGCTCCCCCAGCACCTCCTCACTGGGCCTGTGCTCCATTCCCTTGCCCAGCTCCCCTGTCCTTCTCTGAAAACGCTGCAGCCACTCCATGACTTTCTGCTTCCCAGGGACCCACAAGTGCACACAGCACTCCAGTTGTGGCCGCAGCGCTGCCCAGCACAGGGCCATGCTCACTGCCCTGCTCCTGCTGCCCCACTGCTGCTGACACAGGCCATCATGCCCCTGGCCTTCTTGGACACCTGGTCCCAGGCTGGCTCTTGTTCATCTGATCTTTTACCGCACCCGCTGCGGCCTTCTGAGGAACGCAGCTCCTCAGCCACAGATTTGGCCATTTGACTTTAAATACAGCATCAGCCATTTCTAGATGGCCTTCATGTTCTGAGCAACACCAGAAAGCAGTCAAGGACTTGCAGCTTCACCCGCATTCCAGGCCCTAAGGCAATTGCCAAAGCAGAAGACTTCATCACTAAATGCCTCAACTGAAACTTGCCCCTTCCGCTTTCTTGCCTCACTCTGACGCTTCATAACTACTCAATTCTTTCTTCGGATACACAGGATAACAGTGGCCCCCCACAGTTTCATGGACAACACAACCATTTCCTTGAAGCTTATCAAAAACCAAAAGATATCTGGTCCAAAAGACTTGGCAAAACTGAAGAATTACACAAGAATTATTGCAGCGCAGCCTCACAAGCCAAACACACCATTCCAAAAGGGGAAAACAAAGAAACAAAGGTCCGTGACCTCCAGCACTACCACGTGTGCCCTCGGCCATAGCACTGCTGAAGCCCAGAGAAAGAGCTTCCCTGAGCCAAGGAGCCAGATGCTCTCGCAGAGGCACCAGCCCATTGGGGCCTTAACATCACTGTTGGATTTCTGGGCTGTTTAGATGGTCTGGGGAAAAAGCCCAAAGATGGCCTTGGGCCCCCGGGTTCGAAAGGACGAGAGGAAGCTTCAGATTTGTTCTCGGTCTCGGTGTTTATTAATTGCTTATCTAAAAGATTTTCTCTTGGCCTGACAGAGTTCTGCTCAGCAGTCAGCCATGGGCACACACTGAAAGCCCCTGGGGCGGTCACCTATCTTTATACCCGGAGTTACGTATACAATATTTATCATTTTTCTCCAATACCCTCTATCCTTATTAACCAGTGTTCCCCTAGTAAGGTCCAATCCCGGAGTGCCAACTCCACCACAGAAGATGGAGGCCTAGAGGAAGAAGAAGAAGGAGAAGGGCACGCCCCAGTACCTCCATCTTGCCTCTCTAGACCCCCCTGTACAGGGATCTTAAACCCTGTATCTCACACTCCAATTAACTTGTCCCTTCACCATTCACCCCAGTGAAATCCTCCCGTCCTCATACTGATGTCATCTCCCATGTGGGATCAAAGTCCAGCCACCAGACATTTCTGGCAGCATTCCAGGACTCCCGAGCCCCCCAGGGGGGGTCTTGTTCACCCTGCACCCCAGTTCTGAGAGACTGAGATCCCACATCTCCCCCTTCTGTTTGCACCAAAAGACCTTTCTCGCTTTTATGTGAAAACCCCCCAAAGTCCTTAGTTTCTTTTCATTTCTCTTCTGTGTCGTTTTTCGCAGCCCGAGTCTCGACTTCTGTCTGAGTACTCGTCTCTTTGCTTCTTGGATCAGCATTCTCGTGTTCTCGCGTTCGGAATGGCTTCACGTGCCGTGCCGACACCCACTTCAGACCTCGATCTGTGGAGATACAAGCGAAACCCTTTCCCCAAGTGATTAGTCTGAAAGGACCCTCTATTTGTCCGGTCTCTGGGTTCCTGATCAAAACTAAAGGATTTTCCCTTAGCTTTGCCTGTGTGTTGTTTAGAAAATGTCTCACGATCGGTGGATCAGGTTCCGAGGATGAGCTATTTAGGAAATTCAGCACATACAGTGCCTTATTTAATTTCATGTGAGGTGTTGCCTCTGGCTCACCCCTTCTCTGTCTGTCCAGAAGGGATTTTAGGGTGTGATGTGTTCTCTCAATGATTGCCTGACCTGTGGGTGAATGCGGAATACCAAACGTGTGTCTGACACCCCATCTTTTCAGGAATCTGTCAAGCACCCTGCCTGTGTATGTTGGACCATTATCTTTTTTATCTCCTGAGGCACACCTAATGCTGCAAATGCCTGCAGAAAGTGTCGGCAAGCATGGTCTGCTGTTTCCCCAGCATGTGCTGAAGCAAAGACTGCACCTGAGAATGTATCTACAGAAACATGAACATTTTTGAGCTTCCCAAAAGATGGGTATTTTGTGACATCAGCTTGCCACAACTGAAGACTTTGCAGCCCCCGCGGATTGATGGCCCCGGTAGAAGAAGGTGGCTGCACAAGCTGACAGTCTGGACAAGCACTAATGATCTCCCTCGCCTGACTCTTTGTGAGACGAAAGGACTCCATCAGTGCTTGCGCATTCTGATGAAAGAACGCATGACTTAACCTTGCCTGCTCAAAAATGTCCGGCAGTGTTTGCAAAATGGGCATTGTCAACCTGTCCGCCCGAGCATTCCCTTCCGCTAAAAACCCTGGAAGTGTTGTGTGCGCTCTAATGTGTGTGATGAAATACTCTCTTTCCCTGCTCTCTAGCAGTGTTTTCAAGCTTGTCAGGTATGAGTATAAAACCTCATTACTGACTTCTTTCAAGAGCGAACCCTCCAATCTCTTGACCACACCCGCAACATATGCGGAATCTGTCACCAGATTGAGAGGCTGTTTGAACAACTGAAATGCTCGGACAACGGCTGCCAACTCCACAATTTGTGGAGAGCCCTGAACCATCCTCACGTCTGATTCCCAATCCCCTGTCGTTGAGTCTCTCCACGTGATCACTGACTTGTGTGTCTTCCCCGAGCCATCCGTGAACACGGTGATCCCGTCCAAAGGTTCTTCACTTATCTGTGGTTTTGCTCTATAGCATATTTGCGATTGCAGTATTCTGTGTTGGGGAAAGTGGATTGTGCAAGCTCCTGGGAACGCTAACAATGCGATTAATAGGTCTTTCGATTGTTGCATTGCCCAATCGAAGTAGTCTCGTTTCAGAGGTAACCTGATGACTGAGAATTCTCTTCCTGCCATTGTCAGCAGCCTTGTTCTCGCCTTTATGATGATTTGTGCTGCCATCTCCAGATCTGTGAGAATCGTTTTCGCGGGCCTGTGCGGTAGGAAAATCCACTCTATGATTATCAAAGAGTCCTTTTGCGATTCATCCCATTGGAAGATCAAACCATGGAACTGCGTTTTCTTCCCCAGCACTGCCAACTGAAAAGGCAACGATGGAACAAATCGATGTGCCTGCCTTTTCTGTATCGCGTCCGAGATTTTCTCCAACTCTTTTCTTGCTTCTGGTGTGAGTGTCCTGGGAGAACGAATGTCTGTGTCTCCTCTCAAGAGATCAAGCAGTGCTGGAATGTCACTATTTGTGATTCCCAAAACTGGTCTCATCCAGTTGATTTCTCCCAAAAGCTGTTGCAAATCATGCAAATTGTTGACCTTTGTGCTGATCTCCACCTTTTGAGGCTTTATTGTTTTCTCTGAGATTTTCCACCCTAGATATTTCCAAGGTGCAACCTCTTGAATCTTTGAAATGCTGATTTCCAGACCTGCCTTTTGCACCTCTGTGATCACACAGTCACGAGCTTCTTGCAGCTCCTGTCGTGTTGATGCTGCGATGAGCAAATCATCCATGTAATGAATGATCTTCGCCTTCGGAAATTTCTTTCGTGCTGGTGCCAAAGCTCGCGCCACGTACCATTGACAGATTGTCGGAGAGTTTTTCAGGCCTTGTGGAAGGCAGACCCAATGGTACCGCTGCAGAGGCGTTTCCCTGTTGATACTCGGGACTGAAAAGGCAAATCTCGGAGCATCATCTGGATGGAGTGGGATACTGAAAAAGCAATCCTTGAGGTCAATGACCACAAGCTGCCAATCTCTGGGAATCATCGAGACAGATGGAAGTCCCAACTGAAGTGGCCCCATGTCTTCTATGACTTCGTTGATCTTCCTGAGGTCGTGTAACAACCTCCACTTGCCCGACAGCTTTTTCTTGATGACAAACACCGGAGAATTCCAAGGGCTGTCTGTTGGCTTGATGTGTCCCTTCTGCAATTGTTCTTGGACCAGGTCTTTCAAAGCACTCAATTTTTTCCGCTCAAGGGGCCACTGATCCACCCAAACTGGATCATCTGTTTTCCAGGTCAGCTTCAGTGTGGCGAGTGCTGCAGTGACCCCTATTAAAAATCCATTTCGATCTTCGCGCCCCATTGTGCCAAAAGGTCCCGACCCCAGACTGTGATCGGCTTTTGAACGACAAAAGGACGAATGATCGCCGTCTTATCTCCTGGTCCCGTGACAACGACGGAATTCTCACTTTGCAGACACAGAGATGCTCCCCCGATGCCTGAGAGAGAGCCCAATGGCGCGACCAAGCTCCAATTGCGTGGCCAAAAGATGTACGATATTACTGTTACATCCGCCCCTGTGTCGAGCATACCTCTGATCGATATTGTCCTGTCCCCACACGTCAATTGGCACGTGAGCGTGGGTCGGTCTCGACCTATGTGCTTCACCCATGTTGTATGTACTTCAACATGCTCTTTCATAGGGAGACCTTCTTCGTCGAAGATTGACATGACCTCTCCAACTGCGTGTGGTGGCAATGCGAAGGCTCTCGCAACCACAGTATTTTCCGGCACAGTCAATGGTGGACGAAGCGCTCTTGCCAAAACTGTTAACTCTGTATTTTTGTCTGCTGAGACAACTGTTGGATAGACAATGAGCCCAAGAATACTGCACTTATCTTGTCCAACTATCAAAAAATCTTGTTTCTTGTATGAGTCCCCGCGGATACCTGTTGGTATCTCCGCATGACTTTCATCTAGAAAGCATACTAGTTTTGAAGCTGCCAATGCACACTGTGCCCCTGGTGGGAGGAGGTCTGGGTCACTGTGGAATCGACTGAGGGTTTTGCTGAGGGCATCTGCTTGTCGCTCACTGATGACTGCCCTGTCTGTTCTTGTGACACCGCCAGTATTTGTGTCGGAGCGCGCCGGGGATTTCCCGCGCTCAATTTCCCGTTTCCCGGATGCGGCAACGGATTTCCTTCCACATCTGTCCGGGAATAACATTCTTTCACAGAGTGTCTTCCTCTTCCGCACCGTGCGCAAATTGGTCTTTCCGCTCTCTGGGCTGGCGTTGGTATATGTGTCCGTGGGCAATTCCTTTTCATGTGCCCAGATTCCCCACATCCGTAGCACTGTCCTCCTTGGGGTCTGTTTCTTTTCTGCATTGCCGCAAGAACTTTGTTGATATTTTCGTCCTGTTGATGAAGTAATTTCTCGAACATCTTCTCCAATGTCTTGTCCTCTGATTGCCCTTCTGAGCGTCCCTTTAGCTGTTTCTCCCATTCCTCTTTTAATTCATCCTTTACAATCGCTGCGACGTGCTGAGGCGTCCCCACCTTGCTGCATGCCTCCACCATCTCTGCCAAGGATGGCCGTCCTGGCATGGTGCTAATCACCCGTTGACAATCCGGGTTGGCATTGCCGAAAGCTAAATTCTCCAAGAGAGGCCTCTTCACTTCTTCTGTTGTCACCTGTCGATCCACGGCTTGCGTGAGTCGGTCGATGAATGACATGAATGGCTCTGTGGGACCTTGCCTGATGCAAGAGAACGGGACATCCGGAGCTCCTGTCGGCGTAATTTGCATGATTGCCAATCGCGCTGCTTCTTTGATGTCGTTAAACACTCTTCGTGGAAGCCGCGCTGCTTGTTCCCCTGGATTATCATCTGGAGGATCCCCTGCTAATTGCCCTTCTGTGAGGTTCGCATTCGGCCCACCTTGGTATCTGTTCCGCAACTCAGCAAGATATTTTCTCCACCTTTTTTCCCAGACAAGACTCTGTGTGTCAGTGAGGATCATTGCCACAATACTTCGAATGTCATATGGTGTGAGATCATACATAGAGAATGTCCCTCTTAATAGCTGTTTGAAGTATTGTGAGTTCAGCCCAAAAGTCTGAGCTGCCTTCCCTAAGTCTTTGAGTGTCTCATGACCCATCCTTTCCCACCTCGGATTCTGTCCCTGGGCATCATATGTCACTGGCATTGTCAAATCCCCTGATCCCGGGAATAAATGCTTTTCCTTTTCCAATGCTTCTCTGATTTGCCTCCAATCCATTGTCTTCACCGGCTCTTGAAACCCCTCTTCATCAGATTCCATTGGGATTTGCATGAATAATGGTGTTGTAGATGTCATCGGTGATTCATAGTGTCTCATTTTTCGCCTTGAGGTTTTTGGCCTTGCTCCTAAATCCGAAAAGGAAACTCGAGGATCCTGTTGATATTTCTTCTTCACTGTATCGAATGAATGCAAGAAGCTTTTTGCTGCTTCTGCTGCTGATAGCATCCATGTTGGGACACCTTCCGATGCTGTGATCCTTATGACATCTTCCCCTTGTAGCTGTTCTTCATCTGAGCTTTCATCATCTTCATGAAATCCCGAAGTGGATGGATAATCCCTTTGTCGTGTTAACATTGTTTTCTTCGAGGTGCTTTTCTTTTTATATATTGTTGGAAAAAATTGCTGCATTGTTGCAGTCTCGCCACGAGATGGCGCTGTGGCTCCGCCGAGCCGACCCGGCATGTCGTGCACTTCTGCCCTCCTGCCACTAGGTGGCGCTGTCACCGGCCTCCCTGGCTCGGATGACGGAGCGATCTCGACTGCCCCACTTCCTCTTCCGGCTCGGCGTCTCCCATGAAGGGAAGGGACTGGGACTCCGAGGCTCTGGACCAAAGGCGCCAGATCTGGAGATGGTGTGGAGCCCCGGGACGTAGAATCCCTAACACGGCCCCTCCTCACCCGCGACGTCACGGGGGACCGGGCTCGGGTCCGCGCGCGTCCTACTCTCTGCGCGTGCGTAGTCTCTGAGCTACTTCCGGTGTCCCCCAAGGTGACGTCATCGTCTCCCCCCTGTTTCACCTCCGAGGTTCCAGCCCCTCGGTCTGTCCCAGAATCCGACCCCTCCTCCTCTGACGTTGTGTTCGCCTCTCCCGCCGGCACCCCGGCTCTACCCGCGATTCGAGCTGACCGTCGCACCGGATTTGACGTCACAACCGCGCGCCTCCTGCGTCTCGGCGCCCCCGCGGCGGCTCGCTGAGGCTGCACATTTTCCCTCAGCCCGCCTTCCGCGTTCGCCGCTTTCGCGCCCGCGTGTGAGTCTACACCCCGGTTTTTGCGAGTTTCGCCCTCCGCGCGCGTCTCCTCATCCTCACCCGCGCTGCTCGCGTTTGCCGCCGCCGCCGCGTCGCCGCTTTCACCGCGAACAGGCCCCCCCCCCGATCCCTTATCTTCCTGCTCCCCCCCTTCTGCTCCTGACTCCTCCACACTCTCTGGAGTTTCAGGACGCCCTTGGGGTTTGTTGCATTTTTTGATCGGGGGTTTTAATATTTTTTCCCGCTCTCTTTTTTCGAGAGCCCTTTCCCCCTGGCCTTTCAAAGCCAGAGTAATTTTTTTCCCGGAGCTCTGCCGCTCCGCCCCCTTCTCTGAGGGTACCGCAGCTTCTCGCTGCTTTTCCAGTCTTTTAGACTGCACTGAAATACCTTGTAACATGATTCTTGCCGGCGAGAGTAGCTTTAACGCTGTCTCATCTTTTTTTGTTGCTAAAATATATAAATGCCTATTAATTTCTTGCCAAAACCCCACTTCGAACAGCAGATATGTCTCTGCAAGTGGATAATTGAGCCTTGCCCATAATAACAGCTGTTTTAATTCTTTCTTTGGGATCCCTTCTGTATATAATTCTGCTACACTTTGTAAGGTGGAAAAGATTTCCCGTTGTTCTTGGGAGAGTGATGCCCCCATGATTTTATTTTGGCCTTCTTACCGAATCTGTCGTCAGAGTGGTCTGGAGGCCCTTGTTCTCCGTCCAGCAGATTACGAGGGATGGATCAGAGGCGCCTTTCTGGTCCCAGTCCAGGCCGCTCTGCTACGAGCTGTCTTCAGCAGAAGCTGAGAGATGGGATTTCTCAGTGACTGCTGATTTTTGCAGCTTCTCCCGGCCGGTTTTTTCTTTTTCTTCTTTCTTTCTTCAGGCTTCCCTCCTCTGGAGTTATCAGTGCTGTTCTCTTGGCTCTTCAGCTCTTCAGGGCTTTCCCCCCCCCGAAAGGTTTGGTGGGAGATAGCCCGCACAGCGGACGCCAGTTGTTGGATTTCTGGGCTGTTTAGATGGTCTGGGGAAAAAGCCCAAAGATGGCCTTGGGCCCCCGGGTTCGAAAGGACGAGAGGAAGCTTCAGATTTGTTCTCGGTCTCGGTGTTTATTAATTGCTTATCTAAAAGATTTTCTCTTGGCCTGACAGAGTTCTGCTCAGCAGTCAGCCATGGGCACACACTGAAAGCCCCTGGGGCGGTCACCTATCTTTATACCCAGAGTTACGTATACAATATTTATCATTTTTCTCCAATACCCTCTATCCTTATTAACCAGTGTTCCCCTAGTAAGGTCCAATCCCGGAGTGCCAACTCCACCACAGAAGATGGAGGCCTAGAGGAAGAAGAAGAAGGAGAAGGGCACGCCCCAGTACCTCCATCTTGCCTCTCTAGACCCCCCTGTACAGGGATCTTAAACCCTGTATCTCACACTCCAATTAACTTGTCCCTTCACCATTCACCCCAGTGAAATCCTCCCGTCCTCATACTGATGTCATCTCCCATGTGGGATCAAAGTCCAGCCACCAGACATTTCTGGCAGCATTCCAGGACTCCCGAGCCCCCCAGGGGGGGTCTTGTTCACCCTGCACCCCAGTTCTGAGAGACTGAGATCCCACACATCACAGGTCAAAGGGCAAGTTCTGCTCACACTGCCTGCAGGAAATCCCTAGCTCCTGGCCACACTCCAGCACTCAGCATCCTCAGCCAGCAACAGATAGCACTGGCTGCTCCAAAACTTGCACCTCTGCCCTGCTCTAAAGACAGCACCACCCAACAGCTGGAACTTACAGCCTCAGGATATCCAGGGTGTAGTGTGGCCAAAGATGGAGTCTGGCGTTCATCCATCTCAATTTGCTCCTCTTGGGCTTCTTCTCCAGGAGCAGAGGGAGCCAGGGGAGAGATGGCCGTTGGTTTTGTCAGCTGTGGCAAGAGAGAAGCATGAGGCACAGGCCATGACCTATCATTCAGGACATCATTTCTTTTCAGATCTACCACCACATCTTCTAAATAGAAATCAGAACACTTCATAGTGTGATAGGGATTCTTACACCCACTGACCAAATTTAAATGGGCCCCTGCAACAGAACTCTAGATGGATATAGGGTTGATATTCCTCCATGGTGGCTATCAGCAAGCAATGTTGCCTCTGTAAAACAGAATTTTAAGTTCTTGAAAGCTCTGACTTGGAAAAGTTGGAAGGAGACCCCAACTTTTTGCTAAGGGAGCAGAAGACATGGATAACTCTAACTGGATGACAATCTCATCCTAGGCTGAAAAAGGGTAGGAAACGTGGTGGAAAAGCATCTTAGATTGCTGGAACAGGAGAAAATTATCAGGGCAAACCTCTCCTAGCAAACCAACAAGCCAAGGAGCCAACAAGGCACAAGATGGAAGTGTCACCCATTCCAGTGTTTAAAGCACTTGAATTCAGTGTGGGGATGTTTGGCAGGGAAATGGTCCGTGTGGTGAGCACTGTTGGGTAGGGATTGATGAAAGTCTGCCTGAAAGTTGTCCTGAATCTCCCATTGTCCAGGTTAAAGATCCCTCAGCACCATCTCCCTGGGCTTGTGCTCCCTCAGCCTTGCCCAGCTCCTCCGTCCTCCTCTGAAAACGCTGCGGCCCCTCCATGACTTTCTGTTTCCCAGGGACCCACAAGTGCACACAGCACTCCAGCTGGGGCTGCAGCGCTGCCCAGCACA
This sequence comes from Melozone crissalis, assembly GCF_028551555.1. Classification (NCBI taxonomy): domain Eukaryota; kingdom Metazoa; phylum Chordata; class Aves; order Passeriformes; family Passerellidae; genus Melozone; species Melozone crissalis. Next base: position 9,942,031 of record NW_026535783.1, on the reverse strand, counting down.
GGGCCACGCTCACTGCCCTGCTCCTGCTGCCCCACTGCTGCTGACACAGCCAACCATGCCCTTGGCCTTCTTGGACACCTTGTCCAGGGCTGGCTCTTCTTCAGCTGATCTTCTATGGCGCTCATGGGGCATTTGACTTGTGCAGCTCTCCAGTCACAGAGTTGGCCATTTGCTTTCAAATACAGCATTTAGCCTTTCTAGATGGCCTTCTTGTTTTCAGCAACACATGGCAGCGGTAAAGGTCTTGCTGCTTCACACTTACTCCAAGCCCCAAGTCACTTCAAAAGCTGCAGTCTTCATCACTAAATGCATCAACAGAAACTTGCCCCTTCTTCTTTCTTGCCTCATTTGGAGGCTTCAAACCTACTCAGTTTCTTTGTTTGGCTAGACAGGACAAGATCCATGGACAACAGAACCATCTCCTCGCACCATATCAAAAGCCAAAACCAGTTGGCCGAAAGAACTTTGTAGATGTGAAGAATAACTCAAGAAAACTCCAGACCAGTTGCACATGCCATTGGCCATAGCGAAGGACAAGCCAAGAGAAAGAGTTTCCCCGAGCCAAGCAGCCACATGCTCTCCCAGAGGCATCAGCCCTTTGGGGCCTTAATATCACAGGTCAAAGGGCAAGTTCTGCTCACACTGCCTGCAGGAAATCCCTAGCTCCTGGCAACACTCCAGCACTCAGCATCCTCAGCCAGCAACAGATAGCACTGGCTGCTCCAAAACTTGCACCTCTGCCTTGCTCTAAAGACAGCACCACCCACAACTGGCACTTACGGGCTCGGAATATCCAGGCTCTGGTGTGGCCTGTGATGGAGTCTGGCATTCATCCACCTCAATTGGCTCCTCTTGGGCTTCTTCTTCTACAGGAGCAGCAGGAGCCAGGGGAGAGATGGCTGTTGGTTCTGTCACCTGTTGCAAGAGAGAAGCATGAGGCACAGGCCATGACCTATCATTCAGGACCTCATTTCTTTTCAGATCTACCACCACATCTTCTAAGGAGAAATCAGAACACTTCATAGTGATATAGGGATTCTTACACCCATTGAGCCAGTTAAAATGGGTCATTTCAACAGAACTCTAAATGGATATGAGGTTGATATTCCTCCCTGACTGCTATCAGCAAGCAACGTTGCATCTGTAAAACAGAGGTTTTAGTTCTTAATAGCTCTGGACAGGAAAAGTAGGAAGGAGACACCAACTCCTTTTCTGCTGCTGATGCAGATAAGGAAAACTCTAACTCGAGAGCATTCGCATCCAGGGCTCAACAGGGAGGGAAATGTTGTGCGGAAGCATCTTGGCTTGCTGGAAAAGGAGAAAATGAACAGGGCATACCTCTTCTAGAAAACCAACAAGCCAACGCAGCACAAGATGGAGGAGCCACCCACTCCAGTGTGTAAATCCCGTGGCTGCTGTGAGAGCACGTTTAATAGGGAAACACCCCTTGTGCTGTGCACTGTGTTGTAGCGATTGATGTAAGTCTGCCTGAAGGTCCCTCAGGACCCTCTCATTATCCAGACTAAAGCTCCCTCAGCACCTCCTCCCTGGGCTTGTGCTCCATTCCCTTGCCCAGCTCCTGTGTCCTTCTGTGAAAACACTGCAGCCCGTACCTGACTTTCTGCTTCCCAGGGACCAACAAGTGCACACAGCACTCCAGCTGTGGTTGCAGTGGTGCCCAGCACAGTGCCATGCTCACTACCCTACTCCTGTTGCCCCACTGCTGTTGACACCGGCCACCATGCCCTTGGCCTTCACTGACACCAGGTACAGGGCTGGCTCTTGTTCAACTGATCTTCTATGGCGCTCATAGGGCCTTTTGACTCTTCCAGCTCCCCAGCCACAGAGTTGCCCATTTGCCTTCAAATACAGCATTTAGCATTTCAAGATGGCTCTTCTTGTTTTCAGCACCACATGACAGCAGTCAATGACTTGCAGCTTCCCCCCCAATCCAGGCTCCAAGGCACTTCTCAAAGGTACAGACTTCATCACTAAATGCAACAACAGAAACTTGCCCCTTCTGCTTTCTTGCCTCACAAGGAGGCTTCATAACTACTCACTTTCTTTCTGTGATCACACAGGATAGGAATGGCCCCCCCACAGCTTCACAGACAACACAACCATCTCCTTGCAGCTTGTCAAAAGCAACAAGTCACCTGGTCCAAAAGACTTTGTAGAACTGAAGAAGAACTCAAGAAAACTCCAGACCAGACTCACAAGCTAAACACAGCATTCCAAAACCGGAAAACAAACAAACAAAGACCAGTGACCTACAGCATTACAACTTGTGCCCACAGCCACTGCACTGCAGAAGCCATGTAATAGAGCTTCCCTGAGCCAAGGAGCCAGATGCTGTCCCAGGGGCACCAGCCCTTTGGGGCCTCAACATCACAGGTCAAAGGCCAAGTTCTGCTGTCACTCCCTGCAGGAAATCCCTAGCTGCTGGCAGCACTCCAGCACTTAGCATCCTCAGCCAGCCACAGGAAGCGCTGGCTGCTCTGAAACTTGCACCTCTGCCTTGCTCTCAAGACTAGCTGTCACTTACAGGCTCAGGATATCCAGGCTGTGCTGTGGGCAAAGATGGAGTCTGGCGTGCATTCATCTCAATTTGCTCCTCTTGGGCTTCTTCTCCAGGAGCAGAGGGAGCCATGGGACAGATGGCTGTTGGTTCTGTCAGCTGTGGCAAGAGAGAAGCATGAGGCCCAGGCTGCCACCTATCACTTAGAACTTCATTTCTATTCCAATGTCCCACCACAAATTCTAAGGAGAATTCAGAAATATTCTTAGCGACATAGGGATTCTAAGTCCCACCAACTACTTTATATTGGGCCAATTCAAAAGAACCCTAGATGGTGATAGGGTTGATGTTCCTCTCTAGCTGCTATCAACAAGAAATGCTGTCTCTGTACAATGCAGCTTTTAGTTTTTGAAAGCTGTGAATTGGAAAAGTAGGAAAGTGTCACAACGCCTTTGCTACTGCTGCTGCAGACATGGAAAAATTCAAACTGAATCACAATCTCATCCAGGGCTGGTAAAGGGTAGGAAACAATGTGCAGAAGCATCTTAGCTTGCTGGAAAAGGAGAAAACGAACAGAGCAAACCTCTCCTAGCAAACTAACAAGCCAACAAGCCCACAAGCCAACAAGGCACAAGACTGAAGTGTCATCCATTCCAGCATGTAAACGACATAGACACAGGGAGGGGATATTTGGTAGGGAAACGGCCCTTGTGGTGAGCAATGTTATGTAAGGATTGATGGACGTCTGTGTGAAGATTCCTCATCTGCCTCCCATTGTCCAGATTAAAGCTCCTCAGCACCTCCTCACTGCACTTGTGCTCCACACACTTGCCCAGCTCCCCCGTCCTGCACACACTGCAGCCCCTCCGTGACTTTCTGCTTCACAGGCCCCACAACTGCACACAGCACTCAGGCTGTGGCCGCAGCGCTTCCCAGCACAGGGCCACGCTCACTGCCGTGCTTCTCCTGCCCCACTGCTGCTGGCACAGCCACCATACCCTGGCCTTCTTGGACACCTGGTCCACGGCTGGCTCTTGTTCGACTGATCAGCTATGGCGCTTATGGGGCCTTTTGACTTGTGCAGCTCCCCAGTCACAGAGTTGCCCATTTGCCTTCAAATACAGCATTTAGCATTTCAAGATGGCTCTTCTTGTTTTCAGCACCACATGACAGCAGTCAATGACTTGCAGCTTCCCCCCCAATCCAGGCTCCAAGGCACTTCTCAAAGGTACAGACTTCATCACTAAATGCAACAACAGAAACTTGCCCCTTCTGCTTTCTTGCCTCACAAGGAGGCTTCATAACTACTCACTTTCTTTCTTTGGTCACACAGGATAGGAATGGCCCCCCCACAGCTTCACGGACAACACAACCATCTCCTTGCAGCTTGTCAAAAGGAACAAGTCTCCTTGTCCAAAAGACTTTGTAGAACTGAAGAAGAACTCAAGAAAACTCCAGACCAGACTCACAAGCTAAACACACCTTTCCAAAAATGGAAAACAAACAAACAAAGACCAGTGACCTACAGCATTACAACTTGTGCCCGCAGCCACTGCACTGCTGAAGCCATGAAATAGAGCTTCCCTGAGCCAAGGAGCCAGATGCTCTCCCAGGGGCACCAGCCCTTTGGGGCCTCAACATCACAGGTCAAAGGCCAAGTTCTGCTGTCACCGCCTGCAGGAAATCCCTAGCTGCTGGCAGCACTCCAGCACTCAGCATCCTCAGCCAGCAACAGGAAGCGCTGGCTGCTCCAAAACTTGCACCTCTGCCTTGCACCAAAGACTGCACAACTCACGACTGACACTCACAGGCTCAGGATATCCAGGCTCTGGTGTGGGCAATGATGGAGTCTGGCGCTCCTCCACCTGCATTTTCTCCTCTTGGGCCTCTTCTCTTGGAGCAGCAGGAGCCAGGGGAGAGACGGCTGTTGGTTCTGTCACCTGTGGCAAGAGAGAAGCATGAAGGACAGGCTGTCACCTGTCATTTAGAAACTCGTTTCTTTTCAGATGTCCTACCTAAATTCTAAGGAGGAATCAGAACATTTCATAGTGACATAGGGATTCTGAATCCCACCAAACAATTTAAAATGGTCCAATTCAACAGATCTCTAGATGCATTTGAGGTTGATATTCCTCCCTGGCTGCTATCTGCTAGCAACCATGTTTCTGTAAAATGCAGCTTTCAGCTCAGGAATGAAATGCAGGAAAGCCACAGTAATGACCTTGCGACTGCAGCTGCAGACGTGGAAACTTCAAACTGGATCAAAATAACCTCCAGTGCTACAAAAGGGGAAGGATACGCTGTGCATAAGCATCTTTGCTTGCCGGAAAAAGAGAAAATGATCAGGGCAAACCTCTCCTAGCAAACCAACAAGCCAACAAGCTTACAAGGCACAAGATGGAAGTGTCACCCACGCCAGTGTCTAAAGCACTTGGATGCAGTGGGAGGATGTTTAGTAGAGAAATGGCCTGTGTGGTGAGCTCTTTTGTGTAGGGATGGATGGAAGCCTGCCTGAAGATCACTCATGAGCCTCCTGTTGTCTGAGAAAAAGCTCCCTCAGCACCTCCTCACTGGGCCTGTGCTCCATTCCCTTGCCCAGCTCCCCTGTCCTTCTCTGAAAGGGCTGCAGCCCTCCATGACTTTCTGCTTCCGAGGGACCCACAAGTGCACACAGCACTCCAGCTGTGGCCGAAACACTGCCCAGCAGAGGGCCATGCTCACTGCCCTGCTCCTGCTGCCCCACTCCTGCGGACACAGGCCACCATGCCCTTGGCCTTCTTGGACACCTGGTCCCAGGCTTGCTCTTGTTCATCTGATCTTTTACCACACTCGCTGGGGCCTTGTGAGGAACACAGCTCTCCAGCCACGGATTTGGCCCTTTGACTTTAAATACAGCATCAGCCATTTTTAGATGGCCTTCATGTTCTGAGCAACACCAGAAAGCAGTCAAGGACTTGCAGCTTTCCAGGCCCTAAGGCAATTGCCAAAGCAGAAGACTTCATCACTAAATGCCTCAACTGAAACTTGCCCCTTCTGCTTTCTTGCCTCATCCTGATGCTTCATAACTACTCACTTTCTTTCTTCGGATACACAGGATAACAGTGGCCCCCCACAGTTTCATGGACAACACAACCATTTCCTTGAAGCTTATCAAAAACCAAAAGACATCTGGTCCAAAAGACTTGGCAAAACTGAAGAATTACACAAGAATTATTGCAGCGCAGCCTCACAAGCCAAACACACCATTCTAAAAGGGGAAAACAAAGAAACAAAGGTCCGTGACCTCCAGCACTACCACGTGTGCCCTCGGCCATAGCACTGCTGAAGCCCAGAGAAAGAGCTTCCCTGAGCCAAGGAGCCAGATGCTCTCGCAGAGGCACCAGCCCATTGGGGCCTTAACATCACAGGTCAAAGGGCAAGTTCTGCTCACACTGCCTGCAGGAAATCCCTAGCTCCTGGCCACACTCCAGCACTCAGCATCCTCAGCCAGCAACAGATAGCACTGGCTGCTCCAAAACTTGCACCTCTGCCCTGCTCTAAAGACAGCACCACCCAACAGCTGGAACTTACAGCCTCAGGATATCCAGGGTGTAGTTTGGCCAAAGATGGAGTCTGCCGTTCTTCCATCTCAATTTGCTCCTCTTGGGCTTCTTCTCCAGGAGCAGAGGGAGCCAGGGGAGAGGTGGCCGTTGGTTTTGTCAGCTGTGGCAAGAGAGATGCATGAGGCACAGGCCATGACCTATCATTCAGGACCTCATTTCTTTTCAGATCTACCACCACATCTTCTAAGGAGAAATCAGAACACTTCATAGTGTGATAGGGATTCTTACACCCACTGACCAAATTTAAATGGGCAAATTCAACAGAAGTCCAGATGGATATAGGGTTGATATTCCTCCCTGACTGCATTCAGCAAGCAATGATTCATCCGTAAAACAGAGGTTTTAGTTCTTAATAGCTCTAAATGGGAAAAGTATGAAGGACACACCAGCTCCTTTTACTTCTGCTGATGCAGATATGGAAAACTCTAACTCGAGAGCATTCGCATCCAGTGCTCAAAAGGGCCGGAAATGTTGTGCGGAAGCATCTTGGCTTGCTGAAAAAGGACAAAATGAACAGGGCATACCTCTTCTAGAAAACCAACAAGCCAACACGGCACAAGATGGAAGAGCCACCCACTCCAGTGTGTAAACCCTTGGTTGCAGTGCGAGCAGGTTTAGTAGGGAAACACCCCTTGTGCTGTGCACTGTGTTGTAGCGATTGATGTAAGTCTGCCTGAAGGTCCCTCAGGACCCTCTCATTATCCAGACTAAAGCTCCCTCAGCACCTCCTCCCTGGGCTTGTGCTCCATTCCCTTGCCCAGCTCCTGTGTCCTTCTGTGAAAACACTGCAGCCCGTACCTGACTTTCTGCTTCCCAGGGACCCACAAGTGCACACTGCAGTTCAGCTGTGGTTGCAGCGCTGCCCAGCACAGGGCCACACTCACTGCCCTACTCCTGTTGCCCCACTGCTGTTGACACAGCCCACCATGTCCTTGGCCTCCTTGGACACCTGGTCCAGGGCTGGCTCTTGTTCAGCTGATCTTCTACCACACCCCTGGGGCCTTTTAACTCATGCAGTTCCCTAGGCGCAGATTTTCCCATTTGACTTTTAATAAGACATCAACCATTAGTAGATGGCCTTCCTCGTCTGAGCAACAAGACAAAACAGACAAGGATTTGCAGCTTCATCCCCTCTGCAGCTTACAAGGCACTTGCCAAAGCTGCAGACTTCATCCCTAAATGCAACAACCAAAACTTGCCCCTTCTGAATTTTTTTCCTCACCAGGCGGCTCCATTCCGGCTCACTTTCTTCCTTGGTCAACTCGGGGTAATAATGGCTCCCCAACAGCCTCATGGGCAAAAGACACACTCATTGCACCCTATCGAAAGCTGAAAAACACCTGGTCCAAAAAGACTCTGCAGAACTGAAGAAGAACTCCAGTAAACTCCAGACCACTTTCACACGCTATTGCCCATAGTGCAGCACAAGGCAAGAGACAGAGTTTCCATTAGCCAAGCAGCCAGATGCTCTCCCAGAGGTACCAGCACTTTAGAGCCCCAACATCCACAGGTCAAAGGCCAAGTTCTGCTGTCACTCCCTGCAGGAAATCCCTTGCACTTGGCAGCACTCCAGCACTCAGCATCTTCAGCCAGCAACAGGAAGTGCTGGCTGCTCCAAAACTTGCACCTCTGCCTTGCACCAAAGACAGCACAACCCACAACTGGCACTAGCAGGCTCAGGATATCCAGGCTGTGGTGTGGGCAAAGATGGAGTATGGCATTCATCCCTCTCAATTTCCTCCTCTTGGGCTTCTTCTCCAGGAGCAGAGGGAGCCAGGGGAGAGATGGCCGTTGGTTTTGTCAGCTGTGGCAAGAGAGATGCATGAGGCACAGGCCATGACCTATCATTCAGAACCTCATTTCTTTTCAGATCTACCACCACGTCTTCTAAGGAGAAATCAGACCATTTTGTAGCCACACAGGGATTCTAAATCCCACCGACCAATTTATAATGGGCCAATTCAACAGTACTCTATTTGGATCTGAGGTTCATATTCCTCCCGGGCTGCTATCAACAAGCAATGCCATCTCTGTAAAATTCTGGTTTTTGTTCTTGAAAGCTATGAAATGGAAAAGCACGAAATCGACAGCGATGCCTTTGCTACTGCTGCTGCAGACAGGGAAATCTCCAACTAGATCACAATTTAATCCATGGTGGGAAAGGGACTGGAAACGTTTTTGAGAAGCATCCTTGCGTGCTGGTTAAGAAGAAAATGAACATGGCAAACCTCACCTAGAAAATGAACAACCCACAAGCCAACAAGTCACAAGATGCAAGTGTCCCCCACTTCCGTGTCTAAAGCACTTGGTTTTACAAAGAGCATGTTTAGTAGGGAACCGGTCCTTGTGGTGAGCACTGTCACGTAATGATTAAAGGAAGTCTGCCTGATGGTCCCTCAAGAGACTTCAATTTTCCAGACTAAAGCTCCTTCAGCACCTCCTCCCTGGGCTTGTGCTCCATTCCCTTGCCCAGCTCCTGTGTCCTTCTGTGAAAACACTGCAGCCCATACCTCACTTTCTGCTCCCCAGGGCCCACAAGTGCACCCAGCACTCCAGCTGTGCGTGCAGCGCTGCCCAGCACAGGGCCACGCTCACTACCCTGCTCCTGCTGCCCCACTGCTGCTGGCACAGCCCACCATGCCCTTGGCCTTCACTGACACCAGGTCCAGGGCTGGCTCTTGTTCAGCTGATCTTCTACCGCACCCTTGGGGCCTTTTGACTCATGAAGCTCCCCAGCCACAGAGTTGCCCATTTGCCTTCAAATACAGCATTTAGTGTTTCAAGATGGCCTTCTTCTTTTCAGCAACACATGACAGCAGTCAAGGTCTGGCAGCTTCACCCCCAGTCAAGGCTCCAAGGCACTTACCAAAGCTACAGACTTAATCACTAAAAGCAACAACAGAAACTTGCCCCTTTTGCTTTCTTGCCTCACAAGGAGGCTTCATAACTACTCACTTTCTTTCTTTGATCACACAGGATAAGAATGGCCCCCCACAGCTTCACAGACAACACAACCATCTCCTTGCAGCTTGTCAAAAGCAACAAGTCACCTGGTCCAAAAGACTTTGTAGAACTGAAGAAGAATTCAAGAAAACTCCAGACCAGACTCACAAGCTAAACACAGCATTCCAAAACCGGAAAACAAACAAAGACCAGGGACGTACAGCATTACAACTTGTGCCCACAGCCACTGCACTGCAGAAGCCATGAAATAGAGCCAAGCAGCCTGATGGTCTCCCAGAGGCACCAGCACTTTAGAGCCCCAACATCACAGGTCAAAGGCCAAGTTCTGCTGTCACTGCCTGCAGGAAATCCCTAGCTCCTGGCAGCACTCCAGCACTCATCATCTTCAGCCAGCAACAGGAAGTGCTGGCTGCTCCAAAACTTGCACCTCTGCCTTGCACCAAAGACAGCACCACCCACAACTGGCACTTACAGGCTCAGGATATCCAGGCTCTGGTGTGGGCAAAGATGGAGTCTGGCACTCCTCCACCTGCATTTTCTCCTCTTGGGCTTCTTCTCCAGGAGCAGAGGGAGCCAGGGGAGAGATGGCTGTTGGTTCTGTCCGCTGTGGCAGGAGAAAGGTATAAGGCACAGGCCATGACCTATCATTCAGATCCTCATTTCTTTTCACATTTACCACCACATCTTTTAAGGAGAAATCAGGAACTTTGATAGCAATGGAATACTAATTGAAATGCACTGCAAGTTGCTCTCATTTAAATCCTGCACCCTGCCTCTTATCTGGTAACAATGTTATTGTTGTAACACCTTGCTTCTAGTTCTTTTAAGTTCTGAAATGGAAAAGCGGGAATTAGGCAGTGATTCCTTTGTTTTTGATGCTGCAGTCACCAAAAGGGATTTTTTTCTGGCCTATCCAGCTGGCCCTCTACACTCTACTGCCACTGGCCAAGCTCTCAGCTTGCTCTAAAATTCTTCATCACCCCAATATGAAATCTCTCTTTCTCACTTACCTCATGAGCAGCATCTCTGAATGTACGCCTCACGTGACCTGTAGTGGGGAAGAGAAAATTAACCAGATGCTGTGAGAAAACTGCTTGGGCTGCTGAATCCCACAGAACAAGTCAACCCAAACAGAGATGACTTCCCGTTTCACAACTTCCCTCCAAAAGACACATTCCATTCACAGCCAGCAAGAGATCAGGACAATACTCTTGGTTGTGCCTACACTTTGGCCTGTTTTGCCATAAATGAATACAAACATGATCAAGAAAATGCATATTGTTCTTTATCACTCGGTGCTCCTGTTCTACCAAACACATCAAGTAGCTTTTTTTATCCTCTCCCTCAGTTCCTTGTTTTAGAAAATCATGCACTAATTCTCATTAATTCTCTTGCTGGAAACAAGTTGCCCAGAAAAGCTTCCCCCAAATCAACCTGAGCTGTGGCACTTCTATTGTGAAACAGGACAGCAGCAGCTCCAGGGTTCTGCAGCAGACACTCACTGCTTTGGAATTTGCATTTCCTTGCAAAGGGAACCACTGTTTTAGCACTCAGTAAAAGATCAAGTTAGACAGTCAAATCCTTTCATGAGAAAATTTAGAAAGAAAGAAGCATTCCCTGAATTCTGGGATCAACGGCAGAGTTTTTAGAAGGCCCTCCAAGGAGGTCTCCCATTCTACATTTCCAAAGGTGTCTTGCAATCCCAGTAAACTGAGGAAATGACAGACTCTGCTGCCACAAACTCTCTTGTGGAGGGAACAGAAGCCCTGCAGGTTCCCTTGCAAATGCTTCCCCTGTGGCTACAGACACCCCCTTTTTAGCTGAGCTACTTGAAAGGACGTTTACCAAACCAGTGTCATTCTAATGTTCTTCCTGTTTCAAAATCAGAAACCCGGTCACTGAGAAAGAGCAGGAAGGCATACAAAAGCCAAGATAGGTTACACCCAGGGAAAACCTCTACTTACATGCCAGCTGAGTCAGATAATAGCTGGAATAATAAATGTACATCTCTGCCTTTATTCCCCTTTGGAAGCAGTCAAACTGGCAGCATCTGCCTGTATGCAGGAGCTGCTCCAGGCTGGGAATGTCACTGGCGGTGCTGATTTCCAGAGGCTTCTGTGTGCCAGGGGAAGCCAAGGCAGGAGCGGGTTGAACGGCGCTGCTGCTGCTGCTGTGTGCCAGAGAGCCCTGGCTGGGCAGGGCACGGTGCCCACTGCGCTGCAGGCTCTTTCTCCTGCCAGAGCTGGGCACACTTGCAACAAGGCATGACAACTTGTGGGCAAACCAAGGGGTTTCTGGGGCTGCTCTGCTCTGCACACACCCAGGACACCTTGGCTCCCAAAAAGGTCCACCAGAGGAAAACATAAGGTGAAAATGTTTCATTTTGACCTTTCTTTCCTGCTTACAGAAGTTGCCAAAATGAAAGTTTTCAAGCAGGGTCTGATCCCTGCTGCCAGCTCAGGGTTAGATAGGAGGCATTACTGTATTTTAGTACTCGGTGCATAGGGAATCACTTCTCTTACATATGTACATCCAGCAATCTCACTTACTACTTGGTATCTACGGAATTAAGATATATTCAATTTGTGGAAACTCACAGGCTAAACATTACCCCAATTTATCAAACACATTTCTATCACTTCTCAGAATTTATTGACATCAGAGCAGGAGTGTTCTGTAGGTGCTTGATGGTCACTGTCACAGGTTCAGGAGGAGACCCATGCACAAAAGAACCTAAGCCACAACCGGGCCTGCAAAGCAAATAATACATAACAACCCCTGGATTCCCAAAAATCTGCTGAGCCAGAGAAGGAGATGGATTGTGGTGCTTGGCACCAGGGGCAGGTAGGCAGTGCACTTCCAGGACATCCCCTAGATCAAAATGCTGTGCATCTCATCTTTCTCACCCCTCCACCCCAGAACCAGGCCCTGTATCTCCGGTTCAGGAGTGGAATTTTCCCAGTTACAGCATCGGCCCACACATGGCCGGTGTGTGAGATGAGGCCATGATGGCTCAAGATACCGACTCCCTGCCACCAAGAGCTCCATTATGCACTGTTCCCCTTTCAAAGCTTGACTGCCCACCAATTGACCAATACATTGTTTCTCTTTCAAGGGTGTCCTGTCCTGACTATATCATGCTTGTATCCCCAGTCATCTGTTCTGGTTTTGCTGAATAATAGGTTTTGCACCTTTAAGACTTGTTCCAAGAATAAAGTGGCAGGGAGAAGAAGTATGGAGTTTCATTCAGAAACTGCACTTACTCCTCCACATTCCTGCTCCTGCACTGTGCTGTCTGCAAATGGACAGACAGCAGGACAGAGGTCTCCTTTGCTTTTAGTTAGTTTTAGCTAGCTGAGGCAAAGAAGTTCTCTGGACTGTGGGATTTTTTTCCATTTTCTTTGGACCTGTTTAGACCTTCTCCAGTCTGAACACCAGAAGAGCACTGGCAGCTCACACCTGTGACCCACCAAGCCGGGCCTGGGCTGCGGCATTTCCAGCACCACAGGGACTGACAGGAGACTGAGTGAGCTGAGTCACAGCCCACAGAGGAGACTTTCTGAGTTTGTCTTTTTTTTGGAGCAGCAGGAGGTTTTATTGTTTAATATTGTTTGGCTTTTATTGCTTAATAAACAGTTTTTTCCACTCTTTGCCAAGGAGGTGATTTCTCCCAAACCGGTTGCGAGCGGGGCCAATTGAGTCTGCTTTCTAGAGGAACCCCTTCGGGGGTTCTCTCCCAAATTTGCCCTCAAACAGGGCAAAGGGTCAAGTTCCCACCCATTAAACAAGACACCTTTCTTCATTACCTTGTCAACCTGCTCAAACATCAAATATGGCAGGGCCTTGGACGCAGTTGCTTGAGAAATATTCCCATTCCTCAAATTCTCCTTTACTAATCAAGAGCATCCTAAAAACACTTTCTTCCTTTGAATGCATTCCAGCTAACTTCTAAGGAGGACCATTCTCTTTATTCTCAGGGTTAAGACAGCCACTTGCACACATTAGGCACTGCAATGGGGGAAGGCAACTTGGACACATTAAGCGCTGCCTGTTAAAGCTCAAGGAATTCACAAGACTAAGCCCCATTTGTTACGCTTTAACATTTTCCCAACATCTCTCCTTCCTACTCTCAAAATCAAACACAAGCATTATGCCAAGAAGTCCTGCAAGTGCTTTTGCTGAGTGAAGACACATTGCATCCTTTCTTCAGAAACTAATAAAAAAACCACAAATTGCTGACTGCAACCATTCTGCTCCCTTCCTAATCAGTTCACTACTCAAGCAAAACCCTCAGGCACATCTCTGATTCCCTCTCACCCAGCAGCTCAGAGCTGCATTGCACATCGCTTGCTGTGTGCCAGAGAGCACAAAGCAGGCTGGCCTGGTGGGCCTGAATATTCCTGCCAAACACTCTGCATCTCACACCTTTGCTCTGGCTCAGTGAAGAACTGCAGGATTGCGGGCGCTTCCTCCCAGAGCTATGTGAGGCGCTGGCTCCTGCAGATGTGCCCTGCCAAGCTGTCCCTGCCTCACGCTGGCCTCGCTTCCCCTGGCACAAGAGCCGGGCCTGAAGGAAGCTGCCCTGTGCTCCAGCCTGCTGAGCAGCCCAGCTCCCTGCCCCGGTGCCCAGAGTGCTGCACACACTGCTGACCTTTGCCAGGAGTTGCAGGGCAGCCGGCAGAAGAGGAGGAATCCTCAGGCAGCCCAGCAGCCCTCAGCTGCCCTGGGCCTTTCTCTGCTCCTGGGCACACTCCAGACGGCCAATGCCTCCAGGCTGGGCTGTGCCCAGCACGGCTGCGCTTCCCCTCGGCAGCTGCCAGCTGCCACCTGGGCTCTGAGAGCAGAGGATTCACCCGCTGCCAGGAACAGGCACCCAGGGCCTGGCTGCTGCCTCTTGCAGCTCCAGGGGCCTCCTTCCAGCCTGCCTCTGCCGGGGCTCAGCCTGCTCCGGCCTCTGCCGAGGCTCTGCTGGGGCTCCACCCCGGCCAAGGCCGGGCCCGCTCTCACCTCCCAGGCGCTGACAGCTCTGCACCACAGGAGACCTTCCCGAGCACCCTCTCTGATCTTTCTGCTTTCTCACTTGAGCAAGGCTCTCCTCCAGGCAAAGACATTGCATTTAGGGATACAAATCCAAGTGGCAGGAACCCAAATGTTCTTGATTCACAGCTCAATGCTGTTGCAGCGCCTGAGTGGGGTCACTGCTGGTGAGAGAGATGATGAATCTTGTTTCTTGATCAGAAGGCTGGATTTATTGATATATGATATAAAATACATTATGACTATACTAAATAGAATAAAGAGAGAAGTTGCAGATGCTTGCTAAGCCAAGAATAGAAAAGAAAGAATCTAAAACAAAGTTGTGCCCAGGGACTCGGTCCCCTGGCTTGCTCTTGTGATTGGCCCTCAATTATAAACATACAAACATGAGCCAATCAAGGTGTCCCTGTTACATTCCACAGCAGCTGATAACAACTGTTTACATTCATCTTCTGGGGCCTCTGGCCTCCCAGAAAATGCAGAAATCTGAAAGAAAGGATTTCTGTGAAAAAATGTCTGCAACATCTCACCTTTCTAAATTGTATAAAATAAAAGAAAAATGCTGATGTGGAATGAACAGGAAATTTCTTCACCTGTAGAATATACAATAACTAACAAATCACTAAAACAATACTACAATATAAGAAAAATGCAAAATACAATGCAAAGAGAATTTGAGTCCATGCAGCTGAGTTTCAGGAACAGTCCAAGAGTCGAAGTTGTTTACCTTGGAATATCTGAGAGTCCTTTTTGGTCCTGAAAACAACTTGCTGCAAAAGGAATCCCATCAATAGTTATCAAAAAACCATTGACAGTCATAACACAATTTTAAACAGTTTGTGGAATGTCCTTTCTGGCCCTTCAATGCTTCAGAGCTGCTGCCCGCTATTTTCAATCTTTTTTATTTAATTTAAATTTTTTTTTTTTTTTTTTTTTTTTTTTTTTTTTTTTTTTTTTTTTGATTGAAGAGCAAAAGAGCAGAAGCCGAGCAGAGCAGTGCCAGAGAAGGAAAGGCCCTGGGGGCCCTGGCCCATGCTGGACCAGGAACCCCAAAACTGGCTCACAAAGGGGGACCAGGTCCAGTAGGAGGAACCTCAATCCCCAGAAACATCAAGAGGCCAAATGCTGGCCCTGGCCCAGAAACTTTCTCAGCCCAATGGCCCAGGCCAAACCCATGACAGAGGCTCTGCATTCCCGCAGGCCTGAACCCTGCTGCCAGCACAATGGCAGCACGGGTAGTGAGACGCTTCCTTTCCCCAAAACCACTGAGGCATGCCAGCAGTGAGGAAATAGAAGCCTTCCCCAGCAATCCCATCTGGGGTCTGGAGATGTTTGTTTCCCACAGCAAACCAGCTATGGTCTCCTCCAGCTGTGCCATCTTCCCCTGCACTGCATCGGGTTTGTCTCTCATCCGCCCCGTGGCATCACCATCCCCATCCCCTTCGGGCTGGGGATCAGAGGCAGGGCTCTCGGGATGCACCTGCCCCCCCATGCCACTAGGACGCAGGAGAGGCGGCAGCCTCCATGGGACAGCAACCGAAACACCACCCCCCAAACCGCCGAGCTTGAAAGCCGGCAGCCGGGCTGCCGCAAGAGTCAGCTGGCGGGCAGCCCCCGCTCCACTGAAGGAGAGACCCCCGGCCGGGGTAGCTGCTGGGGCAGCCGGTCCGGGACGGTCCGGGCTCGAACCAGCCGCCGGTGCCATGGCAGTCTCTGACGCCGACACGGAGGACAGAGCCTGCGACAACGCCAGAGCCGCTGGAGCGGCCAGTCCGAGCGGCGAGGGGGGGGCCGGAACTGGGGAGGGAACCGCGCTGAGAGTGGGATCAGCCACGGGCTGCTCCGAGGGTCCCGCAGGTTCAGCGCCGTTTTCAGCCCCATCCTGAACAGGAACTGTCTCGCCTTGAGGCGGCGGGGATGCGCGGGAACACGCTGTTGCTGCGTCCCTTGACTCTGAAAGCGGCGGCAGGCACGGCACAGGCAGCAGCGGAGCCGGGAGAAGCGGCGGAGCATCGCTGTTGCTTAGCAACAGCTCAAGCACAGGAAGTGCTGTCTCTTCTGCCTCCTCCGACGCTGAGCCGGAAGCTGGAGACGCATCCTCGTCGTTGCTTAGCAACAGCTCAGGGGGCGGGGAGGCCGGTGAAACCGCGGGCAGGACAGCCTGGAGAGGCGGAGACGGGATCTCCTGGAGTGACGGCTCTGGAAGGACCGGAGAAACCTCAGAGACCGGTGCCGCCCCCATGTCTGAAGGCGGAGTCTGAGAGGCCGGCGCTGGCTTGAGCGGCCACTCCCATCCCCCCGGAGAGAGAGAAGGGGGGAAAGGAGGAAACTCCATCTGAGTATGCTCCGGAGCAAGAGTAAAAAAAACTTCTTCGCCCAGCGAAGTTTCAGCCCCCCCCGCCGCGAAGCAGGGCGGGGGGAAAAGCCCAAAGTCATCACCCACCGGGTCTTCTGCCAAGGGGGGGGGAAACGGTGCCTGGCCATAACAGTTAGAAATCCATTGAAAACAAGCTGCTCTGCGTTTCAGAAGTGGGAAAAGCTGTATAAATGCTGGGTAGATAGAAGGCAGGACACGTCCCTGGCTCCAGACGAACTGGAAAATGGAGTCCATGCACTCCCAGACAAAAGCATCTAAAGCGTACAGGACATCAGTAAAGAACCCAAAAAGCTTTGCCCATCTAAAGAATTTATAGAGATCTGTTTCTGACAAAAAGCAACCATCTTCTCTAGACCAGTGGTTCCAGAGGGCTATAAGTTTATCCTCTGAAGGGGAGAATTGAATCTCTTCTGGCAAGGCATGTGTCTGCCATACAAACAGCCACACGCTACGAAGGGCTGGTTCATCAGGGATAGAAAAGCCCACAGTACCTTTTGAAAGAGTCCAGCTTGCTCTGGCCAGCTCCACAGGTCTGCTGCTCTTTTCCATCATCTTTCCTGAAGGTTTTCCAGAAGAAGGTTCTCTTTGTGGTCAGCCTTGGCTGTGAACTCTGTCCAAATCAGGATCTTCAGTTCTTCAGCTCCTGGCTTGAGTCCACTTTTGTGGTCACTTCAAAGCAACCATCAAATGCTACACATACAGGATTTTTACCCAGTGCAGCAATTTTGCTCCTCTGGTCTTATCAAATTAATTTTTGCTCTGACACGAGGGGTCACCAGATGTTGCAGCGCCTGAGTGGGGTCACTGCTGGTGAGAGAGATGATGAATCTTGTTTCTTGATCAGAAGGCTGGATTTATTGATATATGATATAAAATACATTATGACTATACTAAATAGAATAAAGAGAGAAGTTGCAGATGCTTGCTAAGCCAAGAATAGAAAAGAAAGAATCTAAAACAAAGTTGTGCCCAGGGACTCGGTCCCCTGGCTTGCTCTTGTGATTGGCCCTCAATTATAAACATACAAACATGAGCCAATCAAGGTGTCCCTGTTACATTCCACAGCAGCTGATAACAACTGTTTACATTCATCGTCTGGGGCCTCTGGCCTCCCAGAAAATGCAGAAATCTGAAAGAAAGGATTTCTGTGAAAAAATGTCTGCAACACAATGCCTGAATCCACGCAGGGTGTTTGGGCTGCCCCATTCTTCCTTTGCCTTTTCCTGCAAATGCCATTGCCCTTTCTGCCTCAGCTAGAAATATCACAGCTAGGCAAAAACCTGCCACTGGATCCTATTCCAAGGGCCGTGTGCTCTGGGGAGGATGAATGAAAAAGATCCTTCCCCACTTTCAAGGCAAAACAAAGAAGCCATAAATGTCACTTTACACTTTTCAGAGACAGCTGATAACTCAGAGGGAAATGCTGAGCTTATTCGCAGGGTGAAAAATAATGGAATCTTCCAGATGAGTTGAAGTTTCTGACGATTTATTGATTTACAATCCTACTCTACAGTTGTACTCTAAGCTAGTTATGGAGTAAATGGTCCTGATGTCATTATCACAGTGTTAACGTCTCCTTCCTCCTCTTCTCTGAAATTATGAATGGCACCAGGAATGAAGCAGGCTCAGCTGATAATACAAATGGATGCTGCTCACAAATAAAACCCAAAACAATAAAAAACAGTGAAGCGTGACATTCCAAGCTCAAGTGCTTCACAGGCTCCATCGGGATTCCTCTAATTCCTAGAAAGATGTAGAATAAGCATCTACAGGACAATCTGCACCTCCATCTTCATGTGCAGGATCTTGCCATCACAAGTAAACCTGGCCCAGAAAAACGCTCATCCATTTGTTCTGGTTGCTTCATCTTGCTGGGAATTTTGCCCTGCCAGTGCTCTAGAAATTGTGCTTTCTGTCCCTGGGGTTTCTTCCTCTCAGGAAACTCAGGGCAACAAAAACAAAACAAGGCAACAGAAACAGTCAGAAAACAGAATTCCTCTCTGTGGGAATCGTCAAATCAGAGAGTTTTGGGAAAGCTGCAAAAGGCAGGCCTCAGAGACAGCTGAACTGTGAGTAGAGCTAAGCAGTGTCGCCGGCAGGGCACTATTTACAAATCACAAACAGAAGGGGACTGCTGTGGAATGTGCCTTGAGCTGTTTTATTTTTCAGCATCAGTCCCATTACATGATTATTGCAATGGGAAGATGCCATCGGCTCCCATCCCAGGCAGCAGACAAAGAATTTCATGTTACAACTTACTTTATAAGTTTCTTGACCAATCACACAAAGCAAAAGCATACTGACAGTAGTTCTATCCAATCACCATAAGCACACATACTTTTGGTTAAAACAATGCTTGCTTATTTCGAATACAACACTTACTTGTAAGCCTTAAAACGCAATGCACAGAGCTCTATTATTAAGCTTCAACCTTCCTAATATCTTGCTAGATAAACTTTTCAGTAGCTTAGAGAGTTATTCTAGACAAGCATTAATGTACAGACCAATGTTTGTCCTTGTTTTTCTACAGTTTAAATAATTTTTCTGCTGACCTATCTCATGGCTGCCGCTTAGCTCTAATCACAGTTCTACTGCATCTAAGGCCTGCCTTTTGCAGCTTTCCCAAAATCCTCTAGTTTTGTGGATTCCCACAAAGCAGTAGCCATCAGATTTGTCAGCAGAAAACTATATAAAAAGTAGAAAAGAAATGACAAATAAAACAATGGTTGGTGTATTAACGCTTGGCTAGAATAATTCCTTAAGTTTCAGAAAAGTATATCTAGCAAGTTATGAGGAATTCTAAGGTTAATAATGGAGCTCTGCGCATTGTGTTTTAAGGCTTACAAGGAGGTATTGTATTCAAAGATGTGGAAACCCAGGGCACCTGCAATATTTCTCTGTCTGCTCTGGGGTGCCCTGATCCCCAGAGGAGCACTGACTTTGACCCTCATTCATGGAGAAAGTTGCCTAGACTTCAAGATAGACTAGAATCAACAAAAGTGTGGAATAGATTCTAGAGAGCAGTCTAGGTGTGTCACTTGGTGAGAAATTTAGATTTGGGATTTTTAGGATGTTGTGGATGGAAGCAAGATGGAGGGCACAGGGTTTCATCCTGGGTTTCTTCTTCATGCTTCTTCTTCCTTCTTCTTCATGGATTTGGGTGGCATTTTGTAATTGGGGGCAGAAAAGTCCACATTGCAAGGACTTTGGGATCAGTTATTGGGTTGAAAGGGAAAATAATCTAGGCGTCAGTTCTTAATTGGATAGCTTAGTCTTAAAAGACTTTATAACAAGAGATTGTTAGCCATTTTTGCCTTCTGAAGAAAAGCTGCCAAACTCACAGTAGTGAGACTGTTTTACTGATAAGAAATAATAAACACCTGAGTGCGAACATGAGCTACTGTCTCAAGTGCCTTCAATCCAGACCCAGAGAAACCAACAACTGGAACCGTCACAGAAATAAGCAAGCATTGTTTTAACAAAAGGGATATGTGCTTGTAGTGGTTGGATAGAACTACTGTCAATATGCTTTTGCTTTGTGTGATTGGTCAAAAAACTTTTGAAGTAAGTTATAACATTAAGTTCTTTGTCTGCTGCTGGGGACAAGAGCTGCTGGCATCTTCCCATTGTCATAACCATGGAATGAGACTGATGCTGGAAAACAAACAGCTCAAGGCGCGTTCCTCGGCAGTCCTGTCCCGTTCCGGATGTGGACACAGACCCCTGGCCAGCAATAGTCTATTGATGTAAATTACATCTATGATAAATGAATATGCATTATTTCGTTCATTTTGATATATTTTCATTTCATATAGATTTGATAAATTCCTCCAGTTTGGGAGAGTGAAGATGTACAGCAGTCCAAAACCTTCTGCCCACACAGCAGTCAGCCCCGAGTGTGTGCATGCACACCCACCCACTGTGCTTTCTCTTCTCAGCATCTCGGGGCTGCTGTTTGCACAGAATTGGGATGAATTTAACTCGACAGAGCCACGAGTGGGGTGTCCGGCTTGTCATGAACACTCATGTGTCAAGGCACCGCACAGAGCTCTCAAATCACACTACCATGTGTCCTTTCATTCCTGTTGGGCACAGAGGAACTCTTCAAAGCACCACAGACACACAAAAGAAGTGGGAAAAATTGGCATCATGCTACTGCTGGTATCCTCCTGGAGGAAAATCTGTTGGGTTTCTTAAGGTCATAGCTTTCCAAAAACTAGGGGAAAAAACCTAGTGCTCAGCACCAGTAGCCCAATTGTGATTGATTTCCTTGGCTTGGCAAAAACTGGGGTCTTTACAGTGGACTCCATCCTTGGTTCAAGTCACCTGCTCTCACCTGCAGACAAAAGCACCAGCAGCAGCAGCAGAAGCTACATCAGTCAATTTTCTCAAAAAGCTGCGGTAAATTTGGGAGAGGAAAGGAAAACGTCTTTCACTGAAGGGGTATGGGAGACAGGCAAAGGTGATACAGAGACTCCATCATCAGAAGGCATGAAAAGGCACTTGGGTTTTAGAAATCTACAGTTCTTATATAAACAATGGTGCACCTAAGACCTGACTTGCCTTCAGGAATCTTCTCTCCCAATATTGGTGAACTATGAATAGCACACTCTTTAGAACCATATCTATAAACAATGCTTACAGAAAGAGAAATAATCATTGTTTTAATTCTTTCCTCTAAGTTTCCCAGGCTTGGCTTGGGAGAAATTATGTCTGTTCTTTCTTCGACTGAACTAAGAATATCCACATTTAACTATATAATTGACTGAATTTTTCTGTCTTTCTAAACAGGATATGATGATAGTGGCCTCTTGTGTGTACAATTCTGCATCATGTTGTTTAATTGTAATTTCATGATTTCTTACAGTATTTGTTAATCAGCTTTTTTCTACTGGCCCATTTCCTCCTTTATAGCCATGGCAATTCAGGAATTTGATTTGCTCTCAGCAAATTTGCTGATGGACTGCAAATCGGACCTATGAGGATTTCAGTTTACTTAAATTTCTGTTTACTTGCAATGTTGAACAGCTCCTGGGAATACCTCATGGTGGCAGTCTATGTCATTTACAACACTTTCTGATACTTCACTGACAAATCAAGTGATACTGGTTCCATTCTGCAAGCTGTAGCTATGTGTTTGTCTTTTAAATCTGTAGGCTGTGATTAAAATAATCAGCATTAATTATTCAGCAACATAAAAGAAGTGATGAGTATTACAGCGTCCTGAGTGGGTCACTGGGGGTGAGAGAATGACGAGAATCTTGTTTCTTGATCAGAAGGCTGGATTTATTGATATAGGATATATAATACATTATAACTATACTAAAAAGAATAAAGAGAGAAGTTGAAGAGGCTGCCTAAGCTAAGAACAGAGAGAAAGAAAATCTAACAAAGTTGTGTCCAGGGACTCTGTCCCCAGCTTGCTCCTGTGGTTGGCCCTAATTATAAACATGGGAACATGAACCAATCACAGGTGCATCCTATTGCATTTCACAGCAGCTGATAACAATTGTTTACATTCTCTTTCTGGGGGCCCTTGCTTCCCAGAAAACAAACAAGTCCCAAAGACAGGATTTCTGTGAAAAAATGTCTGCGACAGATGAGTTTTCAAACACTATAAATCTAATCCATATAAAATACATTTCAAGTATAACTAAGATGAGCTAGATAAGCTCTTTTTATTGTTATCAAATGATTCTTTGAATCTTCAAGGGTCAGTGTCTCTTGTCTCCATCATTTATGAGACCTTCATATTAGGTTCTTTACTGTATTCAGGAGATACTTTGTGTTATGAACAAAAATTCAGTTGATTTTTTTCTGTGAGAAAAAAAGTTACCACTACTGCTGGGCTGCTGCCTGTGTTATGGTAATTACGGGTCGTTGTCGTTAATGGTTGTTTTTATATTAGTAAAAGCCCTGGCTAGGGCGAGGTAATGGCCCTTCTCTGACACAGTGAAGGGTGGGAACCTTCCTGAACAGTGAGGAGAAGACACCTGAGAAGGTGAGGGAGGTTATGCAAAGTGACTCCAAGGACCAGAATGCTTTGTGGGACCCCCGACTCCAAACCCACGGAGAAACCCCTAAAACAACGAGCCAAATAAGAGTTGAGAGACTGGAGTGATGTCTGGACGTGAGGAGCCGAGTGCTGAGCCTTCAGAGATGCAGAACACCTTCGGAGCCTCTCGCCCTGACCATGGGAGTCGACCCCGGCGGTGAGACCAGGCCGACTGGCTGGGAGGGGCAACAACTGGAAGGGATCAGCAGGCCCTAAAGGCTCCCACGAGGATCTGATCCCCAGCTCTGCCCCTGGTGGACAAAGCTGCGCATATCCTCCTCCTCTGTGTCGCCCGGGGAGACGACGGGACGCTGCAGACCCGTCGAGCCGCCCAATCCTGAGCTGATCACTTTTAATAAAGGCATTAAAAAGGAGAAGAAGTCTCCTGGCCCTGTTTATTTCACTTTGTGCAACCCTACTGTTAACAATGTCAGATGTTTACCAGAGATAATATGACAATTTTGTTTTTCTTTGACGACAATTAAATTTATTGTTTGTACATTCCTAAATCAAACTTTAGACTTGTCAATATTTTAACTGGTTCATTTTTCAAAGAACAGCAATGTTTTTCTTCCTGATTTTACTAAGAAAGAAGAGAAGACGAGGATAGCAAAAAGATAAATGAGAACTTGCTTCTGTATAGCATTTATTCAGCTAATACTTCATACCAAGTACATATATACATTATTTTTAGATAATAGTGTAATTAACCAAGTTTACAAAGTGATGTAAAATAATTCTCAGGTCATTGCTTTAAATGTTTTCCTCTCTTCCCTTCCTTTAACCTTTCTGTTCCTGAGAGCCTTGAGTACTTGTAAATGATAAAGATGTTCCAAGGTATCAATTAGTCCAATGGTTTACTGTCTTTAAAATAAAAATCAAAAGTAGATACATGCCTTGTTTCCCAGAAAAAAAGAGAACAAAAGAGAAATCTTCATTTTTATTCCTGGGCGTTAATCAGATTTAATGGAAATACTGCACAGAATTAAATAGAAGTTGGATAAGATTTTAATCCAAAATACAGCCCTGCAAATCTCATCCTTACTAGTTTCATCAAAGTGTCTGTATACTATAGGTATGTTAGCTTTCAGAAACATATAATCACGGGGGATTATATGCGGTGCTTTTTATTAAGAGCCCTGGGAATCGGGGTATATTCAACCCAAATCTGACTCCGACCATACATCCGAAATGATCATGTTTTATACTCTATTGTTACATAACTTTCACGTTAATTATTAAACTTATATTGTTCTATTGTATACATAAATTTAGCCCCTCTCTGAATTTCCAACATAGTTTCTCACTATTCTTCTTATGGTTATATAATAATTACATTTAATTACTAAACAATCATCACATCTAACAATTATATAATTTATCATACTGCTTATGCAGGTGCAGTTGATCTGGGAAAGCACAAAGCCTAACATTTTAGATTCTATCTTTACCTTTTTCCAGGGCTCCACTATCAGGTACCTTAGAAAATAATTTGAAATATATTTCTATGGAAGCATGCTGTTGTAAAACAACTACACTTTCTTAAGTTTGCCCTTTCTTCACACAGATGGATGTTACAAACATATAAAATTAAAAAATATATGTGTGTGTATATATATATATATCTATATATCTATATATCTATATATCTATATATCTATACATATATATATATATCTGCTAAAGGAGAGAATGCATGCTTCTAAATGCTGAGCACGTCCTTTTGAAACACAGATGGTACTAAATGCAGAGACAGTCTAAGAAATTAAAAATCCAGTATTTGCAGTGGGCCAGCTAGTCCTGACATCTTATAATTTCTATGATTTATGCTCAGGTTTGCTTCCTGCAGTGGTTGGAGCTCAAGAAGCCAAAGAGAGCCTGCAGGACAGGTGACTGCACTGTGACTGCAGCCCCAGGAGGCCTCACCTTGGCGGCTCAGGAGCAGCTCTGGTGTCCATCCGCGATGTGCCCGCTGCTGCTGCGTCCTGCGAGTCCTGACAGCAGGAGCTGCTCACTGCCGCTGGCCAGTTCTTCTGCCTGGAGTCCCTTCCCCTGCTGGCAGTACAAGCTCCCTCTTGCCTGCAGCCAAATGCGTGCCTGCGCCTTGGGCTGGCTTTGCCAGGTCTCTTTTTCCAAGTGTTCGACTCCCAGGCTTCTGCCCCAGCCCAGGGACGTTTGTTGTTTCCATCCCCAGGTAGGTTTACATGGTGGACCATTGTGTCTTTACCTAAGAGGTGAATCATTAAGATTGTGGTGCTTTCCTGTACACAATGTTCTGTTAAGACCAAGAACAAGCTGCTCCTGCAGCTTGGTTTGTGCCTATTCCCACACCATTTATTCTACACTGCATGATTAAAGAAAATCTATCTTTTTCCTTACTGAGTTTAGGCTATAGCTTAGTGAAAATACGTGTTGAAGGAGAATAAATGCCATAATCCCCATACATTTTTCCCCTCTCCCCCCCAGAGAGGGTGCTGCCTGAAGGGGTTCTAGAGATAGACCACAACTCTTAGACAAATAACCTCAGAAGGATGTTTCACAGAGAAGACATGTTTATTACCCACAGCTGGACAGACCTGTGAGCAATTGGGTGCCACGGCTTGTCATACACTCATCAGAGCTTCAGGATCAGTGAAGAAATAGGGACAAACATTGGTGTGGTCACTCGTCATGAAAATGAGAAGTGCCCCAAAGCCAATGTCAGTTTAAAAGGGAACTTTATTACAGATTGCTACAATTGCGCTGCTTAGACAGAGCGACCGCTGTTACAGGATGGCTACAGAATGGCACAACTCTGCTGACCCTACATATAAACAGAGAAGAATCCATTTCAGTTCCCACAATCCCACGAGTATGTAACAAGTTACTAAGTGCTGCCTACATATATCTGTGTGTGTGTATGTATGTAAAGAACCAAACATGGACTAAATTATCTGCATATCCACAGAGCAGGAGTTCTGTGCTCCCAGACTTTTCTCAGCAGGCCTCAGTGGAGTCCCGGAGTTTTCTCAGCAGGCCTTTGCAGTGAGTTCTGAGCCAATGTGGGGCTCTGCTGCCATCCCAAATCTGCGCTTCCCTTGCCCAGCCTGAGTGCAAGTGGGGCATGTGCTGGGCATGGCTGGAGATTTTCATGGCCAAAATGCTCCAGCATTTACATCTGCCCATGGCTTTGGGTAGCACAAATCACAGAACACCCACCTCAGTTGACAAATGATATTTCTTGCAGACTGCTACAGCCACACTGCTGATCGACAAATACACACTGTAGCTGCTGCTCTCTGTGAAGAGAGGTGTGGCTACAACTCACAAGAATCGATTTCAGTTGAAAAATGTCATTTTTTTACAAATTGCTACACCCATGCTGACAAAATAGAAATCTCAATTTCTATATAGAAATTGAGAACTATAGAACTATAGCTCTATAGAAATCTCAATTTAGGTTGAAACCAGGAATTTATTACATTATTACAACCAGTCCATGTTAAATTATACAAACAACAACTTCAGTTAACAAAACCTAATTTATTGCCAACCTCTACAACTCACTAAACGCAAAGATCAATTAGGTGTTTAACAACTTAATTTATTGCATATTACTACAAGTATACAGCCCATATAGAAATACAAAAATATGCATTCCCTCCCCAAGTAACCTTGTACCAAAACCTCTATAGATAGAATTATACAACTATCCCACTCCATGCATGTTAAAATAGTACTAAATATATATATACAGAAAAAAAATATATAAATACATATATAACACAAACCTATCTAGAAATATACAAATATCACTATGCCAAACTAAATATCCACACAAATGCATCAATACAAATAAACAACTATACATCTGGATACATAGGTAAAAATAATTACACATAGAAATGGATCAATATACATATAAAAACATAAGAATAGGCATGTATACCTATACAAATACCAATGTACCTATTTAAAGGGCCATATATCTATGACTGCATCAAGAGACATAGCAACAAAACCGTATACATAGGAAATAGAACTAAAGACAGATATATCAACTTCCATATGCTATGTATATGTTTATATATGTTTGTTATTACATATATGTGTATATATGTACACTTAGATACATATACACACATATGTGTAATAACAAACATATATAAATCTATACATAGCATACATACATAAATATAATGACATCTAGAAATATGCCTGTACAAATAGCAGGCTACATATGTATATATCCATATAATAATCTCTGCCCACATGTAAGTCCGTGTATCTTTAAACAGAGCTCCAAGCAGAGGGATCCCAGCTGCCCCATCTTCAGAGCCTCTCCCTCGGTCCCCTCCTGCCCTGCAGAGCAGCTCTCCTGGACAGTGACAGCAGATGGGGCATCCGGCAAGCAAAGGGAACACTTAGTGAGTATGGGGACGTTTCCCTTGGCAGCTGCTGCACTTCCATCAGGGAAGAGGAAATGTCAGAGCCTCCCCAGGAGGGTGGGAAAGAGAAAGCAGCCGAGCGGGCCAGGCTGTGGTGAGCGCAGCCGCGGCGGGACCGCCCCGCAGCCCCGGCAGCCCGGCAGAGCCAGCACAGCTCCCGGGCCCTGCCGGCACAGCTGCCTTGCCCAAGGACAGCCCCTGTGCCAGCCGGGGCAGCTGCGCTGAGCAGCCCCAGCACGGGCAGGGCCCGCTCCTGCCCCGCCGGGCAGCGCCCACGGCCACAGCCCACGGCAGCCTCAACCCCAGCCTGCCTCCCTGGGCCTGTGGCCTCAGCCGGGCTCTCTGCAGGCTGGCAGCAGCAGGTCCCCGTTTGCTGCTCTTGCTGCTGGCCTTCAGCTCCTCCCTGCTGCCTCCCGTCAGTCTCCAGCTGTCCTCAAGTTCTTCCTTGCAGTTGTGGCAAAGGTGGAGGCTCTGGAATTGCTTCCAAGGCCTGGCAGAGCTGCAGTCCCTGCTGTGATCCCTGCTGGCCTGCTCCATCCCCTCAGCCCCGCCATGCTCTCGGTAAAGCCCCAGCCCCCTTCAGTTTTTTCAGCCCCTCACAGTCCTCTCACCCTCCTCAGTCCCTTCTGAGCCATCCCGTCCCCTTAGACCCACCCCCCCTCAGCCTGTGCCACTTCCCTGTCACCTCAGGGCCACCATGGCCCTCGGCTGCCCCACAGCCCTCAGCCCCAGCAGAAGCTCAGGGTCACGGTCCCCTCGGCGCCACCGCCCCCTCAGCCCCCTCAGCCCCCTCTGTCTCACCGTCCTTCAGCAGCTCCTCAGGGAACAGTGCCTGGGGCAGCGGCAGCTCCCACTGCTCCAGGGACAGCAGGGGCTGGAAGTGCTGCTCCGCTCGGCCCGGCCGCCAGCTCGGACCCAGCACAGACACAGGGGACACAGGGGGTACCGGGGGAGGAAAAAAGTGTGTTTAAAAAACGACTGGATGTGGCAGTTGGTGCCATGATGTAGTTGAGGTGTTAGAACATGGGTTGGACTCCATGATCTTAAAGGTCTCTTCCAACCTAGAAATTTGGTGATTCTGTGATTCTGTAAAAAGCAAGAGGTGAAAAAGGCAGCTGAGGGGGAAAAGAGCTAAAAATGCAGCCTAGGCCTACACGGCTCAATCTATGCATCTAAACTTCCACATACCTTTAACTAAAAAGCTATGCACATTTCTAAATCTATATCTAAGCACCCAAATGCAAGCATCTACATGCAAGCATCTAAATGTAACTCTATAAATACATAAATGTAAATCTCAAAATCTAGAAATGTAACTAATTCTGTCCCATCTATAACAATATGGATCAATTACCTGTATAGATATATATACATGCGCATACAAACACACCGCTATAAATCTGTACTATATGGATATAGAAATAGAATTGTAGAAATCTATAAATCTATGTGTACACTTAAGGATTCCACCTGCCCGATGGTCACAGACTCTCCCTCTGATCCTTCTTCCCACGCAGGACAGCCCTCCTGGCAAGGCAGATCAGATGGAAATCTGGGAAGCAAAGGGAACACTGGGTCAATATTGGCCTCTGTGCATCTGTCCTGTTTGGAAGTAACTGTCCTTCTTTGAAAGACTGTAAAAGATGGCTGGAAAGGCAGACTCACACCTTGATAATTGGAAGCCTGCTCTTCAAAGAGCCAGACTCCTTCCAAGTGTTCAAAACTTTTGAAGTATCCCAATAAACTCAAAGCCCTCTCAGTGCAAAGGGCCCCCACGAAAGCTTGAAACACAGACAGTGCCAGCTGCCACAAAGAAGCCCAGCCTTCTTCTTTCTCTGTGCTAACAGAGAGACCTCAGTCCTCACTGAAATGGCTGAAGCTGAAGGTGCTGGGAGCTGAGTTATGAACTAGCACCGTTCCCTGCCATCCACAACCTGCCCTCTGCAGTGAGCCACAGCTCCTCCAAAACAACCACCAGGTCTGGGATGAAGAGCTGGGTGACAAATGACCAGGTAATATTGGCTTTCACATTTCTGTATTAGTTTATGCATGTTGTTAGTGATTATGAGTATTTAGAAATAGCACCAGTTATAACTTTTTTTATCTGCTTGTTAAACTAATAGAATCTATCAGCTTAAGTGTGCACTGTGCTGCTCATAGAAATAGTAGTGAAATGAATATAATATCTATGTATCACTTATGGAAACAATTGTGTGATGAGTGTATTGTGTTACAGATCCTAGCAAATCATAAGGGGGAAAAAAAGGCTTGTGTGTAAGTGAAAACAGTGTAAGGCCATCCACTGACCAACCTGCTCAAGTGATAAAATAACCCTGACACCAACCAGAGCACCAGAGGACAATTAGAGAATACCATGTTAAATTTAAGGAGGACATACTAAACCCTTATCAGAGGATGTGAAACAGCAGGAAGGAGACACAAGAAGAAAGAAAATATATTGATCTGATGCACAGGACGTCATGCAGTAAGCCTGAGTGAGTGTGAAGAAGTCAAACAAATGAGTTCCCAAAACATCAGAAAGTTCCCAAGAGTGTTTGAATACAGCATGACACACATGAATATGCTTGCATCTCAGCAATGTAACCCTATAAAGATAACACTGTCTCTGTACAGCGGGTGCTCTTTGGCTGTTGGCCAGGAGCACCCCAGTGCTGCATTTATTGTCTTTTTTTATCCTATTAGTATTAAAATTTTAAAAATTCTAAGCAGTGAATTCTGGTTATCACATCTGGGAGGGAAAGAGCTCCCTACCAGGCCTGCAGTCTGCACCAGTTTTGCTCAAGAATGCAGACCCAAAGTGCTCTCTGTCTCCTTTAGTTCTCTCTAATTTAAAGGGGTAATTTCAGTTTTTTCTTGAGGTACTGGATTTGTGACTAATGATTTCCTTGGCCTCAGAGCTTCTGCTGCTTGTATTTTTAATGTATCTCACTACAGCTATCAGCAGAGTGCCACTACATGGATTTAATGCTTGGAGACAAAAAGCTCAGACTTCTACACTGACCTTTTGCTGGACTTTTCCTCTCTTGCTTCAAGAGTCACTCACGGTTGCCTCCAGAGCACTGACATCCTGCAGCAAATTTATCCATGGACATCAGCACAAAACTGGGACACCTGGCTTGGTGACACAACTGCCACAAGGTCAGGTTTATTCCCCGCTCTCTTGCCCCAGCAGAGGACTCAGTGTCAGAGCCTCTGGAGAAGCGTGGAGGGCAGGGCTCAGGCAGGTTGTGCCCGTGCAGGATTTGAACTCAAGGCACCAGGAAGCACCAAGCCTGCAGACAGGAACTCAACCCTTCTCATCTCCCTCACTGCCAGAGGCAGGCTCAGAGCAGCCATCTCACCCCTCTCTAAACCAGTGGGGGCTCTGTCCTTACCAAGCTCCTCGCGCTCCTGGGAATTGTTCCTGCAGCTCTCGGTGCCAGGTAAAGCTCCCTCTGCTGCTGCTCTGCCCACAGGCTCCCCTCCTGAAGACTCAGGGGCAACAGTAATATTCCCTTTGAAAGAGAAAGGAAGATACCCTTCTCACCACTGACACAAAACACCTGGTCCAACAACTCCGTGGCTCACAGTTCATAATCTCTTGTTCCTAACAAGAACTCTGGGCCCCTTAGGCCTTCAACAGTCAAAAAGATATGACTTCTCAAACACAGTCCAAAAGCTGTCAAAGCTGACAGTGTTGAACATGGGGGTGATACTGAAAACATGGAATGGCTGCTAAGGAGGAGTCCTGGCAGCTCCTGGCACAGGGATGTGCTCCTCCCTCCACAGCCCTGAGCACAGCAGTCTCATCCAGGCTGCAGCTTGGCAAGGACAGCATGGGAACACACATCTCTTCCCACAGAGATGGCCAAGAGCAAGGGGATTGAGCTCTGAACATGGACAGCAAGACTGGCCAGTTTGCCCAGCTGAGGATTTCCCAGATGGAAACTGGACTGCAGGCAGCAGCTTACTGAGAGGACAAGAAAGCTGCAGCTGCAGCCCAGCCCCAGCCACGGCTCTGGGAGCGCCTACATGCACGGCAGGGCTCACACAGCAGCAGCAGCTGCAGCCCAGCCCTTGCTTTGCCTTGGCCTTCCCACCCAAAAGAGGCACAGCCCACATCTGCTGCTGCAACAGAGGCACCTCTGGCATGCCCCTCCCTGCCTGGGACACTTGGCCTTCAGTGCCACTTCTCCAAACACTCTTCTCTTCTTTCCCATCAAACAAAGCCTCTTAGAACCTGCAGAGCTTCCACTTCCACACCACAAATGCTCCTGCATGAAGGGTTCTTCCCAGGAAAAGGAGCACCCAAACTTGGCCAACACAGGCTCACGCCTTTCCATCCTTACTCATGGATGACATTTTCATTCCCTCTTCTTTAGGAAGTCTTATTTTACCAGGCAAAGCCTTCCTTATCCATTCACAGCTGAACTCAAGAAGCCTTTGCTCCTCCACCATGCAACAACATTCAGAAGCTCCCAGTCCAGCCACTTTCTTCCCTGTCGAATGCCGTTACCTGAGCAGAGGGAGAAAACATCTCCTCCGGTGTCTCAAGCACCATGTCCAGATCCAGGGGTGGCAATTCCTCTTTCCCAGGAGTATTCCACAGCCAGCTGTGGCTGTCCATGCTGCAGAACCTGCACTGGCAGCTGGAGTGCTGGGGGCTGAAGTGTCTGGCCTGGCTGCAAGAATCCAAACACATTGGTCAGGCTCCACAATGTGTCTTTGGGATGCAGAGCTCTAGTGCTGCCTTGGATCAAACATCACAGGAAGCACACAGCAACCTCAATTCCAGAAATGTATTCAGAGTTCCCAGGGGATTGGAGGAGTGAGTTCTTCCTCTTAAAAATATTTATCCGAATTGACCTGTACATAGATTAAAGCATGGATTGTAAATCTGATACAAATACACACAAAAACCCGTTATAATCACAGTCTTTTGCATCTTCCCATCAGTTTTGGGATTTGGCTACATTTGGGTTCTCATCACAAAAGAACACAGAAAGTGGATTCAGCCAGGAAGAGCCCAGATCTTCAGACACCCATGCTGAAATTAAACTGTGAGTTTTTCCTAAAACCATCCTTGAGGGTGAGGCTGTATTCTGCAGCTCCAACTCTTCTGGGGCACACAGAGCTCATTTCAATGACACAGCTTGATTTACAGGGCAGACAGTCTTAAATATCTGCAATATCCTATCAGGGTCCTAGTTTGGCTTCATTCAGAAAAAGAGGGGAGTCCACCTAACACTGACCACTTGTTAGGCAATATCTTTCACCTTGCCCTTGTCCCCCTACAGAGAGGCTGTCTGGAAAATGCCCAGAACACCCTCCAAATCTGTAGCAAGGACAGGAAAAGCAGGAAGAGAATCTTTCTGTTTTCAAGGACCCTCTTCCTAGGCACCTTGACACTTTCTACCTGATTCTCACTTGAGATGTACCCATGATAGAGCACTGCAGGAAAACACTTGAAAGGGTCATTTACCAGGAGCTGCTTGGAAAGCAAGGGTAGAAGCTCTTTCCCTACCTGATGGGCTGTGGGCTGGCAACTGCTGCTGTGAAGATGTGCAACTGCTTATCTCTGGAGTGGTCATGGAAGGGCTGTGATGGTCTATGGGAGCCAGAGAAAGAATTAGCTCAGGTTGGCATTTAATGTCCATGGGACCAAGCGGAATGAAGAGCTCACAGTTGAGATGAAATTTGCTTGTGCCTGGCTCCTCCAATGAAACCCCAAGAAGTCCAGATGTGGCAAACACTTTCTTGGGAGAAGGTAGGAAAACCTCAGAGTCCTGAGCACCTGCACTTAGCCTGGAGGCAGCTCTAAATCCTCAGGTGAAGCGGTACTGAGCAACTGTACTTCTGTCAGGGAAAACAAAAGCTCCCAACATCCCAAACAGGGCGAGAAAGCCGAACACAAAGACCCCCATATATTATGGGGCTATTCAACTAGCAATGCCTTGTCCATTTAGCTCTCCCCTATTTGTTCAACTGTCTGGGAAAACTGTCCTGCTGTTGTTCCTTGGCAGGAGGCAGCTGCCAGAAAGCCAACTGGCAGGTCTTTTCCGCAGTTCCCCAGAGGGACAGGGGGCTCCCTCCAGCTGGGCATGACCAGGACCAAGCCCTAGGCTCACACGCAGTCACGGAGAGCTCCCCAGGCATCCCAGGGCAGGGCAAGGAGCAGTGCCAGCCACGGCGCACGGTTGGGCCAGCTGCAGCCGAGCGGGCCAGGCTGTGGGGAGCGCAGCCACGGCGGGACCGTCCCACAGCCCCGGCAGCCTGGCAGAGCCAGCACAGCTCCCGGGCCCTGCCGGCACTGCTGCCTTTCCCAAGGACAGCCCCTGTGCCAGCCGGGGCAGCTGCGCTGAGCAGCCTCAGCACGGGCAGGGCCCACTCCTGCCCCGCTGGGGAGCATCCACAGCCACAGCCCACACTGCCCGCAGGTCCCACTAGTCTCTCCGGCTCTGGGTGGCTGCCTGGTGGGGAAGAGGGCACTGCCTGCTCATTGTGGAGCTGCTGGAAGCGGCTGTGACCTTCCTGTCCTGCTGCTGCCTGTTGGTCGCACTCCAGCGCTTGGTGCGGACAAGGAAGTTGGGGTGGCCATGCTGTAGTGGGGCCAGGCCCCGGCATTGCCCAGCACAGCTGAGCCAACCCAGCCCGGTACCCTGTGGAAGCTGTAGCAGTGGAGCTGGAGCTCGAAGCTGCAGAACTGCGTGGCTTGGAAGGAGTACAGAGCCACCCAGCAGGAATCACGCAGGCTGAGCAGCGCCCGCTGGAAGAGGGAGAGGTCAATGAGCAGCCCCTGGGCGCGGCTGTCCCAGCGCACGGAGTGGACATGGGGGCTGTTCACCAGGTGCCTCGGCTTGGCAGGGAAGGTGCTGACGCTGAGCCCAGCGGGCAGCAGCAGCGCGGCCCCGGCGCGGGCCGGACTTGGCGGGGACGAGCGTGGCAGAGCCGGGGCCGCGGGCACAGCACGGGCTGGGCAGGTCCCACGGCTGACTGGCCTCTGCAGGGCAGGGAAGGGAAGGGCAGGGCCTGGTATGGCAGAGCAGGGCAGTGGAAGCCCTTGGCAAGGGCACTGGGAGCAGTGACAGGCTCTGTCCCCACGCTGCATGCCATGCCTGGGTCACCATCAGTGACTGAGAGGAAGGACATTGCTCTGGCTTGGCTGGGGAAAGGATAAAAAGGGGGGAGGTTAGAAAACATTCATTTGGTCTCCTTTTCAGCCAACTAGGTCATT
This sequence comes from Melozone crissalis, assembly GCF_028551555.1. NCBI lineage: Eukaryota > Metazoa > Chordata > Aves > Passeriformes > Passerellidae > Melozone > Melozone crissalis. The sequence goes on along the minus strand of NW_026535783.1, from coordinate 9,907,817 downwards.
TTATCTCACCACGTCTGCCTCTCTTTGGCAGAGTTGGCACATTTCTTGTGATTTGGAGTCAGCTACAGCAGCAGAAAGGGGCAGGAAGTTTTTCAGCATTCCTATCAAAGCCAAAGTGCTGCCCCATTGAGGGATGTTGCTTTATTCAAGAGATTTTTGGCCTAGAATTATGGGAAACTCATGCTGGTGTCTTCCCAAACAGCGTTGCCTTTTTCTTTTCTCAGGAATCACCGCTTCTTCTTCTTCTTTCCCCCATCTGGAGAGAGTTCCCATGCAAATGCCTCCTGCAGCCAACTCTTGTCACTGTAGACTGACAAAGGAGATCTTGCAGTGGAGAGAGATTCCCTAGAGCTGCTGTGGAGAGGTGAAGGGGGAAGCTTTGTCCCTTGGTCTTGAAATCTTGTTGGGGAGCTGCTTGTGGTCTGAGGGATGGAAACCATTGAGTTTTATCCAAGCCTGCAGTTCATTCCTGAGCTTCCTAACACACCACAGACACTTTGAGGTTGTCGTATTGGCAAAGAAATTTCAGTTCTGGGGACTTTTTGAAATGCTTCAAGTATTCTTTTTTTTTTTCTTTTTTTGCTTTTCTGCAGAAATATTGTCATCATCTTTTGCTTCCAGAGAATCTTTTCCTACTTTTTGGGGAATTTCCTTTTGCTGCTCTCCCAGATTGGGCCAATTCCCAGGGCTCCTTGCCAGAGTGAGGTGTAGCCCATGGCCTCCATTCTCCAGCTTGAACAGAAGGAAGCACAGAAGTTGCTGTTGTGGGAGAGGAGCTTTTCTTTCCTGCCTGCTTTCCCTCTGGGACAGGTTGGTGTGTGCTCATTTGATAAAGGCAGGTTTAAACTCTGAAGCAGTTGTGTTTCAAACTGCTCCCTCCTCGAGCTCTTCTGTGGCTATCGTTAGACAAAAGGCCTCTTGGTGGGGGCTCCTCGTAGGCAGGTTAAGGAAGGAGGTTGATATTTCAGGGTTGTGACTGCTGAAAGCAGCTGGTTTCTGGAGGTGTCCAGAATTGGGGCTCCTTTTCTCACCTGCCTGCAGAAAAGGAAGTTGCTAAGTGGGAATTTTATTTGTGGAGATGGCCGCCAGGGCTGTTTGCCAAGAGATGGGCTGGCAGAGAGGCAGGTCTCGTGCTAAACTGGCTGTGTGTTTGTTTAGATGGTGGGGAGGGTCAGACACAGACACCAACAGAAGGAACAGTGTAATTTACTGTAATGCAAAAGTGTGAAAAAGAGTCAGGAAAGGATAAGCTAAGCAATGCACTTCAGCATTATTACAAAATGGTTCCTCTGGTGATTCAGTAAGATACTTCACCAGGTACCCCAATGGTTTCCCCTTCATCCAGAGCTGCACATCAGCTGGGGGAAGCTGTCCCATTCAAGCCCTGCAGCGCCACAGCCGGGAACCGGGAAATCCTGCGGTGCCTCCATGAGGCTTCTGAGTGCGCTGTGAGAGTAGCCTGGCTCTGATAGTGCTGGATGAGGAATGTGCCAGAGCTTCTGCTAGGGGGACAGCTGGTTTCATTCTCCTCTTGGTTTTTTCCCCGAGTGTGCCCAAGGCTCCAGGAGGAACCAAGGCCAGGTGTGTCCTTGTCCATTTTCCTCATGCAGAAAGGTGAAGGCGTGTTTCACCAGTGAATGGATGCAACAATCCTTTTGATAGTAATACTTGGTTAAGGAGCAGATACATGGAAAGGTTTTTGGTTGGAAAGGTCATCTAAAGGGCAGCTTTAGCTCAGGCCCTATTGTTGAAGCATCAGTCAGAGTCTGTTGTTCAGGCCTTAGTCCTTCAGTACTTTGTGATGCAAATCAATGCTGTGCAGAGCTGGAAACAAACAAGTCTGTCTTTAGCACATTTGAGACAGGGAACAGGATTAGCCCTGCAAGGCCAGGCTAGGGCCAAGAGCAGAAGGCCAGCACCCTGCTTTTGCCCACAGGCAGCCCTGCAGAGCAAGCAGCCACTGCTGCCCAGGGGCTGAGGTGCCCAAAGCTGCCTCCCCGCTGTGCAGCTCTGCAGAGCCCGCAGAGCGCAGGGTCCTGGGCATCCAGGGCAGCCCGGCTGCCTTGGAGCACAAGGAGTGGCCCAGAGAGAAGCTGCTGCCCTTTGCTTTGGAACTGTTTCTCAGAGTCTTGTCATTCATCCACAGTGTCTGATGTGTTTTCTTTTCCTCTCCCAGATTTAACACAGCTTTTTGAGAAAATTGACTGAAGTAGCTTCTGCTTCTGGTGGTGGTGCTTTTGTCTGCAGGTGAGGGCAGGTGATTTGAACCAAGGACGGAGTCCATTGTAAACACCTCAGTTTTGCCAAATCAAGAAAACCATTCACAACTGAGGTACTGGTGCTGAGAAGTAGGTTTTTTCTGCCTAGTTTTCAGAAAGCTGATACCTTAAGAAACCAAACAGATTTTCCTCCAGGTAGATACCAGCAGTAGCATGATTCCAATGTTTTCCACCTCTTTTCTGTCTCTTTGGTGCTTTTAAGAGTTCCTCTGTGCCCAACAGGAATGAAAGGACACATGGTAGTGTGATTTGAGAGCTCTGTGCGGTGCCTTGACACATGAGTGTTCATGACAAGCCGGACACCCCACTCGTGGCTCTGTCGAGTTAAATTCATCCCAATTCTGTGCAAACAGCAGCCCCAAGATGCTGAGAAAAGCAAGCACAGTGGGTGGGTGTGCATGCACACACTCAGGGGCTGACTGCTGTGTGGGCGGAAGGTTTTGGACTGCTGTACATCTTCACTCTCCCAAGCTGGAGGAATTTATCAAATCTATATGAAATGAAAAGATATAAATCTATATGAAATCAAAATAGATCAAACTGTATGAAATAATAGATATTAATTTATCATAGATGTAATTTAACATCTAAATACTATTGTTGGGGGGTCTATGAACGGGACGGGACTGCTGTGGAACGCACCTTGAGCCGTTTGTTTTCCAGCATCAGTCTCATTCCATGGTTATGACAATGGGAAGATGCCAGTAGCTCTTATCCCCAGCAACAGACAAAGAACTTAATGTTATAACTTACTTTAAAAGTTTTTGACCGGTCACACAAAGCAAAAGCATATTGACAGTAGTTCTATCTAACCACTATAAGCACACATCTCTTTTGTTAAAGCAATGCTTTCCTATTCTGAATACAATACCTGCCTGTAACCCTCAAAACACAATGCACAGAACTCTGCTATTAAGCTTACAAGTTCCTCATATCTTGCTAGATATACTTTTCTGAAGCTTACAGACTTATTCTAGACAAGCACTAATACACACACCATTGTTTTATTTGTCCTTTTCTACTTCTTATATAATTTTTCTGCAGACAAAAATGATGGCTACAGCTCAGCTCCAATCAAACATTGGCTGTCTTTGACGCCTGCATTTTGCAGCTTTCCCAAACCCCTGTGTTTTGACAATTCCCACAGAGAAGTACTCTGTTTTCTGACTGTTTCTGTTGCCTTGTTTTGTTTTTGTTGCCCTGAGTTTCCTGAGAGGAAGAAACCCCAGGGACAGAAAGCACAATTTCTAGAGCACTGGCAGGCCAAAAATCCCAGCAAGATGAAGCAACCAGAACAAATGGATGAGTGGGTTTCTGGACGAGGTTTACCTGTGATGGCAAGGTCCTGCAGATAAAGATGGAGGTGCAGATGCTTATTCTGCATCCTTCTAGGAACTAGAGGAATCCTGATAGAGCCTGTGAAGCACTTGAGCTTGGAAAGTCATGCTTCACTGTTTTTTATTGTTTTGGGTTTTATTTGTGAGCAGCCTCCATTTGTATTATCAGCCAAGCCTGCTTCATTCCTGGTGCAACTCATCATTTCAGTGAAGAGGAGGAAGGAGATGTTAACACTGTGATAATGACATCAGGACCATTTACTCCATAACTAGCTTAGAGTAGGACAGTACAGAAGGATTGTAGAGTAGGATTGTAAATCAATAAATTGGCAGAAACTTCAACTCATCTGGAAGATTCCATTATTTTTCACCCTGCGAATAAGCTCAGCATTTCCCTCTGAGTTATCAGCTGTCTCTGAAAAGTGCAAAGTGACATTTATGGCTTTCTATGTTGTGCCTTGAAAGTGGGGAAGGATCTTTTTCATTCATCCTCCCCACAGCACACGGCCTTTGGAATAGGATCCAGTGGCAGGTTTTTGCCTAGCTGTGATATTTCTAGCTGAGGCAGAAAGGGCAATGGCATTTGCAGGAAAAGGCAAAGGAAGAATGGGGCAGCCCAAACACCCTGCGTGGATTCAGGCATTGAGCTGTGAATCAAGAACATTTGGGTTCCTGCCACTTGGATTTGTATCCCTAAATGCAATGTCTTTGGCTGGAGGAGAGCCTTGCTCAAGTGAGAAAGCAGAAAGATCAGAGAGGGTGCTCGGGAAGGTCTCCTGTGGTGCAGAGCTGTCAGCGCCTGGGAGGTGAGAGCGGGCCCGGCCTTGGCCGGGGTGGAGCCCCAGGAGAGCCTCAGCAGAGGCCGGAGCAGGCTGAGCCCCGGCAGAGGCAGGCTGGAAGGAGGCCCCTGGAGCTGCAAGGGGCAGCAGCCGGGCCCTGGGTGCCTGTTCCTGGCAGCGGGTGAATCCTCCACTCTCAGAGCCCAGGTGGCAGCTGGCTGCTGCCAAGGGGAAGCGCAGCCGTGCTGGGCACAGCCCAGCCTGGAGGCATTGGCCGTCTGGAGTGTGCCCAGGAGCAGAGAAAGGCCCAGGGCAGCCGAGGGCCGCTGGGCTGCCTGAGGATTCCTCCTCTTCTGCCGGCTGCCCTGCAACTCCTGGCAAAGGTCAGCAGTGTGTGCAGCACTCTGGGCACCGGGGCAGGGAGCCGGGCTGCTCGGCAGGCTGGAGCACAGGGCAGCCTCCTTCAGGCCCGGCTCTTGTGCCAGGGGAAGCGAGGCCAGCGTGAGGCAGGGACAGCTTGGCAGGGCACATCTGCAGGAGCCAGCGCCTCATGCACCTCTGGGAGGAAGCGTCCGCAATCCTGCCATTCTGCACTGAGCCAGAGCAAAGGTGTGAGATGCAGAGTGTTTGGCAGGAATATTCAGGACCACCAGGCCAGCCTGCTTTGTGCTCTCTGGCACACAGCAAGCGATGCGCAATGCAGCTCTGAGCTGCTGGGTGAGAGGGAATCAGAGATGTGCCTGAGGGTTTTGCTTGAGTAGTGAACTGATTAGGAAGGGAGCAGAATGATTGCAGTCAGCAATTTGTGGTTTTTTTATTAGTTTCTGAAGAAAGGATGTAATGTGTCTTCACTCAGCAAAAGCACTTGCAGGACTTCTTGGCAAAATGCATGTGTTTGATTTTGAGAGTAGGAAGAAGAGATGTTGGGAAGATGTTAAAGTGTAACAAATGGGGCTTCATCTTGTGAATTCCTTGAGCTTTAACAGGCAGTGCTGAACTCTGTATTCCCCCAATGCAGTGCTTAATGTGTGCTAGTTGCTATCTTAACCCTGAGAATAAAGAGAATGATCCTTCCAAGAAGGTAGCTGGAATGCATTCAAAGGGAAGAAAGTGTTTTTAGGATGCTCTTCATTAGTAAAGGAGAATTTGACTGGGAATAATTCTCAAACAACTGTCTCCAAGGCCCTGCCATATTTGATGTTTGAGCAAGTTGACAAGGAAATGTTTAACGGTGGGAACTTGACCCTTTGTCCTGGTTGAGGGCAAATCTGGGAGAGAACCCCCAAAGGGGTTCCTCTAGAAAGCACATTCAATCGGCCCCTTTCCCAACCAGTTTGGGAGAAAACACCTCCTTGGAGAAGAGTGGAAAAAACTCTTTAAAACGTAAACAATAATAAAGAATAAAACCTATTGCGGCTCCAAAAAAAAGACCAATTCAAAAAGTCTCCTCCGTGGGCTGTGGCTCAGCTCACTCAGTCTCCTGTCAGTCCCTGTGGTGCTGGAAATGCCGCAGCCCAGGCCCGGCTTGGTGGGTCACAGGTGTGAGCTGCCAGTGCTCTTCTGGTGTTCAGACTGGAGAAGGTCTAAACAGGTCCAAAGAAAATGGAAAAAAACCCCACAATCCAGGGAACTTCTTTGCCTCAGCCAGCTAAGACTAAGAAAAAGCGAAGGAGACCTCTGTCCTGCTGTCTGTCCATTCGCAGACATCACAGTGCAGGAGCAGAAAATGTGGAGGAGTGAGTGCAGTTTCCTCCATGCTTCTTCTCTCCCCCCCTTCACTCTTGGAACAAGTCTTAAAGGTGCAAAACCAGAACAGATGACTGGGGATACAAGCATGATATAGTCAAGCCAGGACACCCTTGAAAGAGAAACAATGTATTGGTCAATTGGTGGGCAGTCAAGCTTTGAAAGGGGAACAGTGCATAATGGAGCCCTTGGTTGCAGGGAGTCGGTATCCTGAGCCATCATGGCCTCATCTCACACACCGGCCATGTGTGGGCCGATGCTGTAACTGGGAAAATTCCACTCCTGAACCGGAGATACAGGGCCTGGTTCTGGGGTGGAGGGGTGAGAAGGACAAGACATGCACAGCGTTCTGATCCAGGGGATGTCCTGGAAGTGCACTCTCTACCTGCCCCTGGTGCCGATCACCACAATCCATCTCTTCCTGCTCAGCAGATTTTGGGAATCCAGGGGTTGGTATGTCCCACTTCAGAATAGGTATGAGGTCCTGGATCTGGAGACGCAACTAGATGATTTAGGAGAAAATTGTCTGCCCAGTCAACCCCCCAATTATGATTCATCTGTAAGATGGATCACTACCTTTAAGATCAAGAAGAAAAAAAGGGTAACCATAGTAGGTGATTCCCTTCTGAAGGGAACTGAGGGCCCCATATGTTGGCCAGATCCATCCCACAGGGAAATCTGTTGCCTCCCTGGAGCCCAGGTACAAAATATCTCTGAGAGACTTCCTGGGCTGATTCAGCCCTCTGATTATTACCCACTGCTGATACACCAGGCTGGCAGTGATGAGATTGAAAAGAGGAGTGTCAAGGCAATTAGAAAGGACTTCAGGGGACTGGGTCAGGTAGTTGATAGGGCAGGAGCACAGGTAGTTTTCTGCTCAGTCCCTCAGGTGGCGGAGGAAAATGATGAAAGAAACAGGAGAATCCACATCATCAACAAGTGGCTTAAGTGTTGGTGTCGTCAGCAAAATTTTGGATTCTTTGATCATGGGGAAACTTTTACAGCATCTGCTCTGCTAGAGCCAGATGTGGTACATGTCTCTGTTAAGGACAAAAGGTTTTTAGCTCATGAACTGGCAGACCTCATTGAGAGGGCTTTAAACTATGTTTGAAGGGGGAAGGGGAACCAGCTGAGCTATCTGGAAACAGGCCCAAGGGTTGCAAGGCTAAGTTAAGGGTGAAGTCAGTAGCCCAGCTGAGGTGCATGTATACCAATGCACGCAGCTTGGGCAACAAACAAGAAAAGCTGGAGGCCATGGTGCAGCTGCAGAGCTATGATGTAGTTGCCATCACGGAAACGTGGTGGGATGACTCACATAACTGGAGTACTGCACTGGATGGATACAAGCACCTCAGAAGAGACAGGAAAGGAAGAAGAGGAGGAGGGGTGGCCCTTTATATTAAGCAGACTTTCGATGCCATAGAAATTGAAACTAAGGCAGATGGAGTTGAATGTCTATGGGTAAGAATTAAGGGGAAGGCCAACAAGGCTGACACCCTACTGGGAGTCTGCTATCGTCCACTCAACCAGGAAGAAGAGGTAGATGACTTATTTTATAAGCAGCTAGGTAATGTTTCAAGATCATCAGCCCTTGTTCTTGTGGGTGACTTCAACCTACCAGAAATCTGCTGGGAACTTAATACAGCAGTAAAGAGGCAGTCCAGGAAATTCTTAGAATGCATGGAGGACAACTTCTTGTTGCAGCTGCTGGGGGAACCCACCAGGGGAGGCACTGTGTTAGATCTGCTGTTTGCAAATAGAGATGGGCTGGTGGGAGATGCAGTGGTTGGAGGTCGCTTGGGGCAGAGTGATCACAAACTAATAGATTTCTCAATATTTGGCGAAGTCAGGAGGAGCACCAGTAAGACTCTTGCATTGGACTTCCGGAAGGCAGACTTTGGCCTGTTTAGGAGACTTATTCAGAGCATCCCTTGGGAAACAGCCCTTAAAAACAAAGGAGTTCAGGAAGGGTGGGCATACCTCAAAATAGAGATCTTGAGGACACAGGAACAGACTGTCCCTGTGTGCTGAAAGATCAGTCAGCAGGGTAAATGTCCAGGCTGGCTGGGCAAGGATGGTTTGGAGGAACTTCGGAATAAACAGAGGATGTATCAGCATTGGAAGGAGGTCTCTAAGGAAGTATTCAAGAAGGCTGCTGGAGCATGCAGAAAAAAAATATGGGAGGCCAAAGCTCATTTTGAACACTGAATGGCAACTTCTGTAAAGGATAATAAAAAATGTTTTTACAAATACATTAATGCTAGAAGGAAGGGTGGGACCAGCCTTTGTTCTCTATTGGGCAAGGGAGGGAACTTAATATCTGTAGATGAGGAGAAGGCAGAAGCGCTTAATGCCTACCTTGCCTCAGTTTTGAGTGGGAAGATGACTTGCCCTCAAGACACCTGCCCGCCTGGGCTGGTTGATGGTGACAGGGAGCAGAATGGTTCCCCCCATTATCCAAGAGAAGGCAGTCATAGAACTACTGAAATGCTTGGATGTTCATAAACCTATGGGACCAGACGAGATCCACCCCAGGGTAATGAGAGAGCTGGCAAATGAGCTTGCAAAGCCACTCTCCATCATTTACCAACAGTCCCGGCTCACTGGTGAGGTTCCGGATGACTGGAAGCTGGCCAATGTGGTACCCATTCACAAAAAAGGTGCAAAGGAGGATCCTGGTAATTATAGACCAGTCAGCCTGACCTCAGTACCTGGCAAAATAATGGAAGAGTTTATATTAAGTGCCATCACACAGTATGTACAGGATGGCCAGGGTATCAGACCCAGCCAGCATGGGTTTAGGAGGGGTCGGTCATGTTTGACCAACCTGGTCACCTTTTATGACCAGGTAACCCACCTAGTGGATGCAGGGAAGGCTGCAGATGTTGTTTATTTGGATTTCAGCAAGGCCTTTGACACTGTCTCCCACAGCATTCTCCTAGACAAACTGGCAGGCTGTGGCTTGGACAGGAGCACTCTTTTCTGGGTTCAGAACTGGCTGCATGGCCAGGCCCAGAGAGTGGTGGTGAATGGTGCTGCATCCAGCTGGTGGCCAGTCACGAGTGGTGTCCCTCAGGGGTCAGTGCCAGTTCTGTTTAATATTTTTATTGATGACATGGATGAGAGTTTAGAATCTTTCATTAGCAAATTTGCAGATGACACTAAGGTGGGAGCATGTGTTGATCTGTTAGAGGGACGGAGGGCTTTGCAGAGGGACTTGGAATGGTTGGATTTATGGGCTGAATCTAATGGGATGAAGTTCAATAAGTCCAAGTGCTGAGTCCTGCACTTTGGCCACAATAACCCCCTGCAACGTTATAGGCTGGAGACAGTGTGGCTGGACAGTGCTCAGGTGGAAAGGGACCTGGGGGTGTTGGTTGACAGTCAGCTGAACATGAGCCAGCAATGTGCCCAGGTGGCCAAGAAGGCCAATGGCATCCTGGCTAGTATCAGGAATGGTGTGGCCAGCAGGAGCAGGGAGGTCATTCTTCCCCTGTACTCAGCACTGGTGAGGCCACACCTTGAGTATTGCGTCCAGTTGTGGGCCCCTCAGTTTATGAGGGACGTTGAGATGCTTGAGCATGTCCAAAGGAGAGCAACGAGACTGGTGAGGGGCTTGGAGCACAAGCCATATGAAGAATGACTGAGGGAGCTGGGGTTGTTCAGCCTGGAGAAAAGGAGACTCAGAGGTGACCTTATCACTCTCTTCAACTTCCTGAAGGGTGGCTGTAGTGAGCTGGGGGTCGGTCTCTTTCTCCGGGCAACAACAGACAGAACAAGAGGACACATTCTCAAGCTGTCTCAAGGGAGATACAGGCTAGAATTTAGGAGGAAGTTTTTCACAGAAAGAGTGGTCAAACACTGGAGTCATCTACCAAGGGAGGTGGTGCATGCAGTCACCATCCCTCGATGTGTTTAAAAAAAGACTGGATGTGGCACTTGGTGCCATGATCTAGTTGAGGTGTTAGATGATGATCGATGTCTTGATCTTAAAGGTCTCTTCCAACCTAGAAATTCAGTGATTCTGTGTATTATTTGCTTTGCAGGCCCGGTTGGGGCTTAGGTTCTTTTGTGCATGGGTCTCCTCCTGAGCCTGTGACAGTGACCACCAGGGACCCACTCCTACTCTGATGTCAGTAAATTCTGAGAGTGATTGAAATATGTCGGATAAAATTGGAGTAATGTTTAGCCTGTGAGTTTCCGCAAAGCATTGAATATTTCTTAATTCCATGGATACAAAGTAGTAAGTGAGATTGCTGGGTGTACATATGTAAGAGAAGTGATTCCCTATGCACCAAGTACTAAAATACAGTAATGCCTCCTTTCCAACCCTGAGCTGGCAGCAGGGATCAGACCCTGCTTAGAAACTTTCATTTTGGCAACTTCTGTAAGCAGGAAAGAAAGGTCAAAATGAAACATTTTCACCTTATGTTTTCCTCTGGTGGACCTTTTTGGGAGCCAAGGTGTCCTGGGTGTGTGCAGAGCAGAGCAGCCCCAGAAACCCCTTGGTTTGCCCACCAGTTGTCATGCCTTGTTGCAAGTGTGCCCAGCTCTGGCAGGAGAAAGAGCCTGCAGCGCAGTGGGCACCGTGCCCTACCCAGCCAGGGCTCTCTGGCACACAGCAGCAGCAGCAGCACCGTTCAACCCGCTCCTGCCTTGGCTTCCCCTGGCACACAGAAGCCTCTGGAAATCAGCACCGCCAGTGACATTCCCAGCCTGGAGCAGCTCCTGCATACAGGCAGATGCTGCCAGTTTGACTGCTTCCAAAGGGGAATAAAGGCAGAGATGTACATGCACCAGAGCCCTGGGCATGTCCAAGAAATGTTCAAATATGTGGGGAGATTTTTTAGGAATGATTTCAGCTGTTATGCCAGCAGTGGCTTCTCTCCTGGTTCTGTGCAATGCTGTGGGCCATTTTCTTGGCCTGGTTTCCTTTGCTTGGGTCCCATCTGAGTGCTCAGTTGGGGTCCAGGCTGTAGGTGCTTTGTGCACTCTTGGAGTTCCTCTTGGATCTCTTGAACAACAGGGTTTGGCTCGTGAGGGGAATTTATGCTGCTTTTTGACAGAGGAGAACTTTGCAGGCTATTTTGTGTTTGCTGTAGGGAAGGTTGGTTATTGCTTGGCATAAATTCACAGACCAACATAGAAGGTTTACTTTGTGATGTCAGGGCATGGTTTCCACATCATGATAGTGACATCAGAAGGTTGCCTTGGTGCACAGAAGGCCTGAGTGTCAGAGCAGCTATAGGTCTTGCTGAGAGCAGGAGCATCCTCCTGGTTAAGACATTTGTCATTGGACAGCTGTGCACTGACAAGAGCCTTGTTTTACCAACTGTGTAAGCACAGCCTGCACACTTGTAGAGCAGTGCCACAATGAGGGAGGAACTCACTGCTGCAGTTTTTGCTGCTTTTGCCATTTTTTATTCTGCTTATTACCTGACTCAGCTGGCACGTAAGTAGAGGTTTTCCCTGGATGTAACCTAACCGATAACTTTTGTATGCGTTCCTGCTCTTTCTTAGTGACTCCATTGAATTAGAAAGAAAGGAACATTAGGAGGCCATTGGTTGGGTAAGGCTCCTGTCAAGTCATTCAGCTAAAAAGGGGGTGTCTGTTTCCACAGGGGCAGCATTTGCAAGGGAACTTGGAAGGACAAGCAAGACAGCTTTGGAAATGTAGACTGGCAGACTTTCTTGGAGGGCCTTCTAAAAACTCTGCAGTTGTTCCCAGAATTCAGGGAAAGCTTCTTTCTTTCTAAATTTTGTCATGAAGGGATTTGACTGTCTAACTTGATCTTTTACTGAGTGCTAAAATATTGATTCCCTTTGCAAGGAAGTGCAAACTCCAAAACAGTAAATGTCTGCTCCAGAACCCTGGAGCTGCTGCTGTGCTGTTTCACAATAGAACTGCCACAGCTCAGGAGGATTTTGGGGAAGCTTTTCTGGGCAACGTGTTTCCAGCAAGTTAATGAGAATTAGGGTAGGCAAATGATTTTTTAAAAAAAAGTACCTGAGGGAGAGGATAAAAAAAGCTGCTTGATGTGTTTGGTAAAACAGGAGCATTGAGTGTTACAGATGAATTTGCATTTTCTTGGTCATGTTTGTATTCATTTACTGGCAAAACAGCCAAAGTGTAGGCACAAGCAAGAAAATTGTCCTGATCTCTTGCTGGCCGTGTGAATGAAATGTGTCTCCTGGAGGGATTTTGTGAAATGGAAAATCATCTGTTTGGGTTGACTTGTTCTGTGGGATTCAGCAGCCCAGGCAGTTTTCTCACAGCATTTGTTCATTTTCCCTTGCCCACTACAGGTCACCTCAGGCATGTATTCAGAGGTGGGGATTATGAGGTGAGTGAGAAAGGGAGATTTCATGTTCATTTCTTATGTTAAGGAATTGTAGAGCCAGCTGTCAGCTTGGCCAGTACAGTAGAGTGTAGAGGGCCAGCTAGGGAGGCCGAAAGGAAATCAATTTTCATGCCTTCGACAAAAACAAAAAAAGCATAAGTGGATATTTTTAAATTTTCATCTCAGAGCCCTGAAGAACTATAAACTCAGTTTGGCAGAGAGAATGTCGCATCCTGCAAGCAGCTAGAGGGGAATACTGAACTAAGACCAATTCCTTAAAGAGTAGAATTAGCCCATTTCAATTTAGTCGGACTGACTGAGAATTCTATTCCTATAGATTTAGAATCCCATTGCAATCAAAGTTTCTCATTCCTCCTTAGAAGATGTGGTGGTAAATGTGAAAAGAAATGAGGTCCTAAATGATAGATGAAGGCCTGTCCCTCATGCTAATCTCTTGCCAAAGCTGACAGAACCAATAGCCGTCTCTCCCCCGGCTCCCGCTGCTCCTGGAGAAGAAGCCCAAGAGGAGCAAATTGAGGTGTATGAGTACCAGGCTCCATCAGTGCTCACACCAGAGCCTGGATATCGTGAGCCCGTAAGTGCCAGTTTTGTGTGATGCTGTCTTGAGAGCAAGGCAGAGGTGCAAGTTTTGGAGCAGCCAGCACTTCCTGTTGCTGGCTGAGGATGCTGAGTGCTGGAGTGCTGCCAGGAGCTAGGGATTTCCTGCAGGCAGCAACAGCAGAACTTGGCCTTTGACCTGTGATGTTGAGGCCCCAAAGGGCTGGTGCCTGTGGGAGAGCATCTGGCTCCTTGGCACAGGGAAGCTCTGCCTCTGGGCTTCTGCAGCGCTGTGGCCAAGGGCACACGTGGTAGTGCTGGATGTCACAGGCCTTTGTATCTTTGTTTTCCCTTGTTGGAAAGGTGTGTTTTGCTTGTGTAATTGGTCTACAGTTTTCTTGAGGAATTCTTTGTTTCTACAAATTCTTTTGGACCAGTTGTCTTTAGTCTTTTGATAAGCTACAGAAGATGGTTATGTGTCACAATCCATCCAAGGGAATGGATGTTGTGATGATTCGTAGGAGGTGATCTCAGGGTGCAAAAGAACTAACACAGTACAAGGGGGTTTGCAGTAATTATCAAAACAAATGCACCTTTATTGAATGACCACTGCAAAATTCGATTGAGGGATTAAGGGTGAGAAAAAGATAAAGAGAGAGAAGAGAGAGGGGGAGATATAGCTACCGACATAGAGACAAAGTCTTTTGGTCCAGTCCAGTCGAGGATCTGCCTGATACGCTTGGGAGATCTCAAAATCTGTAGCTAACTCAGAGGTATTTAATTTTGAAAATTGGGGGGGGGGGGGGGGGGGGGTGGGAAAGAGATACAATAGGGAATAGATGTAACAGGTACTCTATATTCTCAGCAGTAAATGAGAGCCATTGTTTTCCTGGTCCAGTGGTCACACCTACAGGCAAACATCTCACTTTGATCAGCTTGCCTCCCCCCACACACTTCCCTCAGGCCAGGGGTTTCAGTCCCAGTCCTTGATGGAGAGGGTCCTTACATCTCAGTCTGTCTGTCACGGTGGTTTTAAAGCAGGTGAGGGTCTTCTGTGGGAGACCACCTGAAACTCAGGAGAAGTCCAACCAGGCCAAGAGATGGGACAGCTTCCAAAGCCATTGTTGCAAACGGGGCACAGTGCCCCCTTCTTGGCAGACAGCAAACTACACCTGTGAAAACAAATAGCTTAACACTGAGCTTTCAGGTCTCCAAGCCTTTGGCGTATGACTTTCTCCTTCAGAGCCAGAGATTATTGACGGGGCAGGGCGGGGAAGGGTCTTCTCTTCAGTGGTCTCTCAATGAAAATCATGAAGCAGATGAGGGAAAATTTGGACAGACTCACATTATGTTGTCCATGAAGCTGTGGGGAGCCATTCTTGTCCTGTGTGGCCAAAGAAAGGAAATGCACGCAGTTGGGAAGCCTTCTTGTGAGGCAAAAAGCAGAAGGGGCAAGTTTCTGTTGATGCACTTAGTGATAAAGTCTGCTGCTTTGGCAAGAGCCTTGGAGCCTGGAGTGGGGGTGAAGCCGCGAGTCCTTGACTGCTGTCTTGTTTTGCTCAGAAGAGGAACATGTAGAAATGGTGGATGCTGTACTTGAACTCAAGCAGGCCATGCTGTGGCTGGGGAACTGCATGGGTTAAAAGAGCCCAGGGGTGCCATAGAAGATCAGCTGAAGAAGAGCCAGCCTGGGACCAGGTGTCCAAGAAGGCTAAGGGCATGGTGGGCTGTGTCAGCAGCAGTGGGGCAGCAGGAGGAGGGCAGTGAGCGTGGCCCTGTGCTGGGCAGCGCTGCGGCCACAGCTGGAGTGCTGTGTGCACTTGTGGGTCCCTGGGAAGGAGAAAGTCATGGAAGGGCTGCAGTGTGTGCAGAGAAGGACAGGGGAGCTGGGCAAGGGAGTGCAGCACAAGCCCAGTGAGGAGGTGCTAAAGGGAGCTGTAGCCTGGAAAATGGGAGGCTCATGAGGGACCTTCAGGCAGACTTCCATCAATCCCTACATGACAGTGCTCAGCACAGTCACTGTTTCCCTACCAAACATGCCCTCACTAAATTCAAGTGCTTTAGACACCGGAATGGGTGATACTTCCATGTTGTGTTTTCGGGCTAGTTGGTTGTTGGGAGAGTAGCTAAGAATTGGAAAAGTACAGGGCCGTGGCCAATTCCAAGTCCTGCACCTGCAAGATAGCGTGTCCTTGGGCCTAGCTGTAGTATGAGAACAAAGAGTTGAAGAGACATGAGAAAAGAGAGATGTAACATCTAAAGAATGGAGAACTGATGTAGTGGTGTGGCCAATGGTCGGAGTAAATTACAGAATATTCAAGAGCTTACTACTTGCTGTACAAATGTCTGATGCTCTCTTCAATAAAGGAAGCTTGCTGATTCTCATATTGAGCATCCCAAGTTTTCCCTGCAACCGACAAATGACTCATCCCTGATAGATGGCTCAATCTGCAACAGCTGGTTTGCTAGAAGAGGAAGCCCTGTTTGTTTTCTCCTTTTGCAGCAAGCAAAGATGCTTCTGCGCAACATTTCCTGCCCTTTTGACGCCTTGAATGAGATTGTGATCCAGTTTGAGTTTTCCACGTCTGCAGCAGCAATGGCAATGGATTGTTGTCTCTTTCCTCCTCTTCCAATTCTGAGCTTTCAAGAACTAAAAGCTGCATTTTACAAAGACAACATTGCTTGCTGATAGCATCTAGGGAGAAATATCAACTTCATATCCATCTAGAATTCTGTTGAGTTGACCCATATGAATTTGGTCAGAGGAACTTAGAATCCCTGTGTGGCAACCAAATGGTCTGATTTCTCCTAAGAAGATGTGGTGGTAGATTTGAAAAGAAATGAGGTTCTAAATGATAGATCACAGCCTGTCCCTCATGCTTCTCTCCTGCCACAGCTGACAGAACCAACAGCCATCTCTCCCCTAGCTCCCGCTGCTCCTGGAGAAGAAGCCCAAGAGGAACAAATTGAGGTGTATGAGCACCAGGCTCCATCAGTGGTCACACCAGAGCCTGGATATCGTGAGCCTGTAAGTGCCAGTTTTGTGTGCTGCTGTCTTTAGAGCAAGGCAGAGGTGCAAGTTTTCGAGCAGCCAGCGCTTCCTGTTGCTGGCTGAGGATGCTGAGTGCTGGAGTCCTGCAAGGAGCTAGGAGTTTCCTGCATGCAGCGTGTCCTGGTTTCGGGCAAATTTGGTAGAGAATCGCCAAAGGAGGGCCCCTCCAGAATGCAAACCCACGCAGCCCCTTCCCCCATTCGGTTCGGGAAGAATTCCTCAGGGAGAAGTGGGAAGAACCTGTTTATTTAACAGGCACGGCACCCCCCCCAGCACAGAAAATGAACAATACCGGATGACACCACTCTGAAAAAGATGACAAAATCAGAAAGTCTCTTTTGGGGGTGGTTGCTCTGTTCTCAGTCCCTCCAGTGCTGGGGCAGCTGCTGCAGGCCAAACGGTGCAAACCCTCACTGTTCCCAGGTCCCAGTCCTGGGCAGGTTCGAGATGGTCGAAGAAAAAAGAGAGGAGAAACAGTCCAGGAAGGAGTTTGGACTGTTTAGGTAGAACCAGCTAATAAGCAGAAGCAAAAGCAAGCAGAAGCGAGAGCAGAGAGGGCGCAAGCAAAGGAGCACGCCAAAAGCAAAAAGCGAAAACAGCCCTAAGTACTGCCTGTCACTGTGTCCCTGATAAGAGAAACCTAAACAAAACTTTTCATTCTTCAGAGACAGTCTTAAAGGCATAGAACATATGAATGGGGATACAAGCATCATAATGTCACCCCAGGGCATTCTACCCTTTATCCCCATATCATCAACATACTACCACCCATCATGCAGTATTCATACAAAATTTCCATCTGTTCCCCCAAAATTTACCAGCGATACCCATTATGCCCTCATCACATCCCCACACTGGACCACTGAATCCTGGCCTTATACTACAGAGCTGCAGGATTCCTCCCTTTCACTTAACTCACTTAAAGCTCCATCTTCCACTTTCCCAGACCTTCAACACTTACACAGTTCCTTCTATCTCATGTCTGTGTGGTTTAATGTACAGACAATGGCAGTAACATCCAATGAACAGTGATATTGCATATCATTCCTATCCCACAATCAGATCTCCCTGAGGTACACATCGTGTCGTTCCATCTCTTTGCATTATCCACCATGTGCAACCTGGTCCCTGAGCAAAGACAACCCCACAAATCGGTTTGTCTGTACTCAAGGCAGAATTGGTCCACACAGTCTTCCCTAACAAACCTCTGATATGTACCACTGGGACTTTGTCTCCTTCTATTATATTCAGGGACTCAGACTGGGCAGCACCTGCTCAGTTGGTGGAACCTCGGGTGTTACCTAACAAGTGGCCTTTGCTAAATGCTGCTCCCAATTTTTGAAAGATCCCCCACCCAAAGCTTTCAACTGGGTTTTTAGTAGTCCATTGTACCTCTCTACCTTTCCTGCAGCTGGTGCATGATAGGGGGTATGGTACACCCACTGAATGCCATGTTCCCTAGCCTAGGTGTTGATAAGGCTGTTCTTGAAATGAGTCCCGTTGTCTGACTCGATCCTCTCAGGGGTGCCATGTCTCCACAGGACTTGCTTTTCAAGGCCCAGGATGGTGTTCCGGGCCGTAGCATGAGCCTCAGGGTAGGTTTCCAACCATCCAGTGGTGGCTTCCACCATGGTCAGCACGTAGCGCTTGCCCTGGCGTGTCTGGGGCAGTGTGATGTAGTCAATCTGCCAGGCCTCCCCATACTTGTACTTGGACCACCACCCACCGTAGCAGAGGGGCTTCACTCGCTTGGCCTGCTTGATGGCAGCACACGTCTCACAGTCACGGATAACCTGAGAAATACTGTCCTTGGATAGATCCACCCCTCGGTCTCGTGCCCACTTATAGGTGGCATCTCTGCCCTGATGGCCTGAGGCACCATGGGCCCATAGAAGTAGAAATTAATCTCCCTTATGTTCCCAATCTAGGTCTATTTTGGACACCCCTATTTTTGCAGTTTTGTCTACCTGCTCATTGTTTTGGTGTTCCTCATTGGCTCTACTCTTGGGTACATGGGCATCTACATGGCGGACTTTCACAGGTAGCCTCCCTACCCTGGTAGCAATGTCTTTCCACTCATCAGCAGCCCAAATTGGTTTTCCTCTGCGTTGCCAGTTAGCCTTTTTCCACCTCTCCAGCCATCCCCACAGAGCATTGGCTACCATCCATGAATCAGTGTAGAGGTAGAGCTTTGGCCATTTCTCTTTTCTGCAATGTCTAGGGCCAGTTGAACAGCTTTGAGTTCTGCAAGTTGGCTTGATCCACCTTCTCCTTCGGTAGCTTGTGCAACCTGTCATGTGGGGCTCCATATGGCTGCATTCCACTTCCGGTTCATCCTTACGATGTGACAGGAACTGTCAGTGAAAAGAGTGTAGCATGTCATCCTCTGATGGCAGTTGGTTATAGGGAGGAGCCTTTTCAGCACGTGTCACTGGTTCTTGTTCCTCTTCATCTGTGACACCAAAATTCTCACCTTTGGGCCATTTCGTAATTACCTCCAAAATCCCGGGGCGATTCAGTTTACCTGTACGGGCGCACTGAGTGATAAGAGCAATCCACTTGCTCCATGTAACACTGGTGGCATGGTGAGTGGAAGGAACCTTGCCTTTGAACATCCACCCCAGCACTGGTAGTCGAGGTGCCAAAAGGAGTTTTGCTTCACTTCCTATTACGTCCGAGGCAGCCTGGACTCCTTCATAGGCAGCCACGATTTCCTTCTCTGTTGGAGGGTAGTTGGCTTCAGAGCCTCTGTAGCTTCGACTCCAAAATCCCAGTGGTCGACCCCGAGTCTCCCCAGGCACCTTCTGCCAAAGGCTCCAGGACAAGCTATGGTCCCCGGCTGCGGAGTAGACCATGTTCTTTACCTCTGGTCCTGTCCTGATCGGGCCAAGGGCTACTGCATGAGCAATTTCCTGCTTGATCTGTGCAAAGGCTTGTTGCTGCTCAGGGCCCCACTGGAAATGGTTCTTCTTGTGGGTGACCAGGTAAAGAGGGCTCACGATCTGACCGTACTCAGGAATATGCATCCTCCAAAAACCTATGGCACCTAGGAAAGCTTGTGTTTCTTTCTGATTGGTGGGCGGAGACATTGCTGTGATCTTGTTGATGACATCTGTAGGAATCTGACGCTGTCCATCTTGCCACTTCACTCCCAGGAATTGAATCTCACAAGCTGGTCCCTTTACTTTGCTCTTTTTAATGGTGAAACCAGCTCCCAGGAGGATCTGGATGATTTCTTTCCCTTTCTCAAACACTTCCACAGCTGTGTTCCCCTACACAATGATGTCATCAATATACTGCAGATGTTCTGGAGCCTCACCCCTTTCTAGTGCAGTCTGGATCAGTCCAGATGGCAGATGGTGGGGCTGTGCTTCCACCCCTGGGGCAGTCGGTTGCAGGTGTACTGCACTCCCCTCCATGTGAAAGCAAACTGAGGCCTGCATTCTGCTGCCAGAGGAATGGAGAAAAATGCATTGGCAATGTCTATAGTGGCATACCACTTTGCTGCCTTGGACTCAAGCTCATACTGGAGCTCTAATATGTCTGGCACAGCAGCACTCAGTGGTGGAGTCACTTCATTCAATGCACGGTAGTCCACAGTCAATCTCCATTCTCCATTGTCCTTCAGATTTTCGCACAGGCCAAATGGGGCTGTTGAAGGGCGAGTGGGTCTTGCTGACCACCCCTTGGCTTTCCAGCTCTCGGATCATCTTATGGATGGGGATCACAGCATCTCGAGTGGTCCTGTACTGTTGTCGATGCACTATGGAAGTGGCAATTGGCACTCGTTGCTCTTCTCCCGTCAGGCATCCTACTGCAGATGGATTCTCAGACAACCCAGGCAAGGTGTTCGATTGCTGGATGCCCTCTGTCTCTACAGCAGCTATTCCAAATGCCCATCTGAGTCCTTTTGTGTCTTTGAAATACCTACTTCGAAGGTAGTCTATGCCCAAAATACATGGGACCTCTGTGCCAGTCACAATAGGATGTTTCTTCCACTCATTTCCCGTTAGGCTCACATCAGCTTCCACCAAAGTGAAATCCTGGGATCCCCCTGTTACACCCGCAATAGAAACAGACTCTGTCCCCACATGTCTTGATGGGATTAATGTGCATTGCGCACCAGTATCGAAAGCTTTGTACTCTTGTGGTTCTGATGTGCCAGGCCAAAAAATCCACACAGACCAGAAAACACGATTTTCCCTGGCCCCTACCTGGCTAGAGGCAGGGCCCCTCTAAGCCTGGTTATCCTTCTTTCCCTGGGCATATGTTTTGGATGTTCCTTCGAGGGGATCAGACATGTCATCATCATCATACCTGGCCGTTCAGCTACAGGCAACTGGAGCTGGTTTCCTTCTGGTGGCTTCCTTCAGTTCATGCACCCATTGTGCCAGAACAGCAGTAGGTTTCCTATCCCACCTTCTCATGTTTTCCCCACAATCACACAGGTAGAACCACAGCTCAGCTTGTGGGGTGTACCTTCTCTCGCCATCTGGGAAACGTCTGCCTTGGATACCAGAACCTCTGATCTGTACTGCTGAAATTTGGAGAAGGTCTTCTTTAATCTCCTCTCTAAGCTTCTTATGATTCTCCTCTATCTTATCCTCTAAGTTCTGCAGACGTGTTTCTACCGCTGCAATTCTGGCATGTGTCGGGCCATGTACAGCATCTGCATATGCTCGGAGCTTCCTTGCCATGTCAAGCACAGTCTCATCCCTCTCATCCCTCTTCATGATGGCTAAGGCAGAAGCATATTCATGTGGCCCAAATCGTACAAGTTTTCGCCACATCACAGACGTACATGGTACTAAGTCTGGGTTCCTAGTTGTTACATCATCTGAGAAGATAATCTCTGCCACTGCCATTTCTCTCAGGCGTTGGATCCCTTGCTCTATTGTCTTCCACTGAGTTTGTTGCATATAGAGATCGTCTGCACACAAGTATCTTTCTGCTACACTTCTTAGGACCCGTTCCCAGAGGCTGTGAGAGTTAGCCCCCCCCCCCATCATTCCTTGGTCTATAGCAGGATCCTGTGACCGGGATCCCAAATGCCTGGCTTCAGTGCCATCCAGAATTGTAGCCTCGCCTGCAGCATCCCAGAGACGGACCAGCCAACTAATTATGGACTCATCAGGTCATCGGGTGTAATCCTTCCTTAAGCCACGAAGGTCCTTCAGGGAAAAGGACTCAATATTTGCATCTGATCTTGCACCTGCTGCTTTGACTCCTGATTTTATGTCAGGAGGCATTGAGGTTCCTTCTCCTTCATCATCATCATCATCCACTGGTCGATTGGTCTTGTCCATGCATTTCCCACTTCTAGTGCTGGTAGCAACAGCCATGGGTTTAGATGCTGGCTTAGGCTCACTATCTGGTTTGGCTGCTGGCTTCAAGCCTGGGCTGTTGGCTGCACCCTGAATCACCGGGATAGTTGCTGATTTATCTCCCTGCCCCCCTGCCTTTGTCTGCTGCCCGACAGTAACTAGCAGTGTGCGATAAGCATGTGCCACGGCCCAGCTCACTGCAATGACCTTCCTCTCCTTAGGCTCATCCTGGTACTTCTCTTTCAGATATTTGCCCACCTCAGCTGGGTTCTGAATTTGTTCATGGGGAAAATCCCAGACTATAGGGTCAGAGAATTCCTTCAGATATTTGCCCACCTCAACTGGGTTCTGAATTTGTTCATGGGGAAAATCCCAGACTATAGGGTCAGAGAATTCCTTCAGGATTTGGCCCATATCCTCCCATTTCCCACACCACTTAGGATTTTCCACACCGGGGCCTACTCCTGAGTCAGGGGTCTCATCAGCCCGTCTAGAAATCTCAGCCCTCATTCTAGAGAAGCAGCAGGCTGTATAGAGGAAGGTTACCAGATAGGATACCAGGAAGATGGTTTCTTTAACATTGAGGGGAAACTGAACATTCCTTCACTGAACATCCTTCACTAGATGGTTTCTTTAACATTGAGGGGAAACTGAACATCCTTCACTAGTGATGCAACTGATTCATAGGAGAAGAAGGAAAGCAGAAGCTGAAAAACCTCATTCCCTCCTGCTCCTCCAGCAACAAGCTGGATGCATAACCATAGCCATGAACCATTCATACCTGGAGCAGACCCTAGCATGTTTATAAACTTCTTGCACATCATTGCCACCAAGCCCAGCAGGATAGCTATTCTGGTCACTGCCCCTCTGATGTAAAAACTACTTATTAGGGACAATACTAAAGCTATTTCTGGATAGGACAATAAACCTAGGGACCATAGAGGTATTAAAATCTCAAAAAACCCTAGAGACCAGAAATGCAGGCAAACCTTCACCCCAATAGACATTATGAATTCAAAAAGCATGCCTATTATCTGATTTAAATGAACACAGAGTAATAGCAACCAAAATGCAGTCAAAACAGGGCTTTTCCACTCTCTCGAGCCCCCAGGATAGGCACAAATATTTTGTCCTGATTTCAGGCAAATTTGTTAAAGAATCTGCAAAGGAGGGCCCCTCCAGAATGCAAACCCACATGGCCCCTCCCCCCAACTGGTTCAGGAAGAATTCCTCGGAGAGAAGTGGAAAGAACCTGTTTATTTGACAGGCACAGCACCCTCTAGCACACAAAATGAACAATACCGGATAACACCTTTCTGAGAAAGATGACAAAATCAGAAAGCCTCTTTCAGGGGTGGTTGCTCTGTTCTCAGTCCCTCCAGCACTGGGGCAGCTGCTGCAGCAACACAGTGCAAACCCTCGCTGTTCCCAGGTCCCAGTCTGGAGCAGGTTCGAGATGGTCACAGAAACAGGAGAGGAGAAACAGTCCAGGAAGGAATTTGGACTGTTTAGCTAGAACCAGCTAATAAGCAGAGGCCAAAGCAGAGCAGAAGCGAGAGCAGAAAGAGAGCAAGCAAAGGAGCAAGCCAAAAGCAAAAAGCGAAAACAGCCCTAAGTACTTCGTCTCGCTGTGTCCCTGATAAGAGAAACCCAAAAAAACTTCCACCACTCAGAGACAGTCTTAAAGGCACAGAACAGATGAAAGGGGATACAAACATCATAACGTCACCCCAAAACAATTTTTATTCCCTATGCCGCTACGGAATGTTCTGATTTATTCTTAGAAGATGTGGTGGTACATCTGAAAGGAAAAGAGTTTCTGAATGATAGGTGATAACTTCTCCCTCATGCTTCTCTCGACCCACAGCTGATAGAACCAAAAGGCGTCTCTCCCTTGGCTCCCGAAGCTCCTGAAGAAGAAGCCCAAGAGGAACAAATAGAGGTGGAGGAGCGCCAGACTCCATCAGTGCTCACACCAGAGCCTGGATATCGTGAGTCCGTAAGTGCCAGTTGTGTGTGGTGCTGTCTTGAGAGCAAGGCAGAGGTGCAAGTTTTGGAGCAGCCAGCGCTTCCTGTTGCTGGCTGAGGATGCTGAGTGCTGGAGTGCTGCCAGGAGCTAGGGATTTCCTGCAGGCAGCGACAGCAGAACTTGGCCTTTGACCTGTGATGTTGAGGGTCCAAAGGGCTGGTGCCTGTGGGAGAGCATCTGGCTCCTTGACTCGGGGAAACTCTGTCTCCGGGCTTCTGCAGCGCAGTGGCTGAGGGCATACGTCGTAGTGCTGGATGTCACGGGCCTTTGTATCTTTGTTTTCCCTTGTTGGAAAGGTGTGTTTGGCTTGTGTAATTTGCCTGCAGTTTTCTTCAGTTATTCTTCAATTCAACAAATTCTTTTAGGCCAGGTGTCTTTTGTCTTTTGATAAGCTGCAAGGAGATGGTTGTTACGTGCATGGAGCTGTGGGGGCCATTCTTGTCCTGTGTGGCCAAAGAAAGTATGCACGCAGTTGGGAAGCCTTCTTGTGAGGCAAAAAGCAGAAGGGGCAAGTTTCTGTAGATGCATTTAGTGATGAAGCCTGCTGCATTGGAAAGAGCCTTGGAGCCTGGAGTGGGGGTGAAGCCGCGAGTCCTTGACTGCTACCTTGTGTTGCTCAGAAGAGGAACATGTAGAAATGGTGGATGCTGTATTTTGAACTCAAACTGGCCGTGCTGTGGCTGGGGAACTTCATGGGTTAAAAGGCCCCAGGGGAGCCGTAGAATATGAGCTGAACTAGAGCAGCCAGTGGCCAGGTATCCAGGAAGGCCAAGACCATTGTGGCCTGTGTCAGCAGCAGTAGGGCAGCAGGAGGAGGGCAGTGAGCATGGCCCTGTGCTGGGCAGCGCTGTGGCCACAACTGGAGTGCTGTGTGCACTTGTGGGCCCCTGGGAAGCAGAAAGTCATGGAGGGGCTGCAGTGTGTGCAGAGAAGGACAGCGGAGCTGGGCAAGGGAGTGCAGCACAAGGCCAGTGAGGAGGTGCTGAGGGACCTTTAGTCTGGACAATGGGAGGCTCATGAGGGACATTCAGGCAGACTTCCATCAATCCCTACATGACAGTGCTCAGCACAGTCACTGTTTCCCTACCAAACATGCCCTCATTAAATCCAAGTGCTTTGGACACCGGAATGGTTGATACTTCCATCTTGTGTTTTTGGGCTAGTTGGTTGTTGGTAGAGTAGCTAAGAATTGGAAAAGTACAAGGCCGTGGCCAATTCCAAGTCCTGCACCTGCAAGATAGCGTGTCCTTGGGCCTAGCTGTAGTATGATAACAAAGAGTTGAAGAGACATGAGAAAAGAGAGATGTAACATCTAAAGAATGGAGAAGAACTGATTTAGTGGTAAGGCCAATGGTCAGTGTAAATTACAGAATATTCATGAGCTTATTACTTGCTGTATAAGTGTCTGATGCTCTCTTCAATAAAGGAAGCTTGCTGATTCTCATATTGAGCATCCCAAGTTTTCCCTGCAACCGACAAAAGACTCATCCCCGACAAATGGCTCAATCTGCAACAGCTGGTTTGCTAGAAGAGGAAGCCCTGTTTGCTTTCTCCTTTTGCAGCAAGCAAAGATGCTTCTGCGCAACATTTCCTGCCCTTTTGACTCCTTGAATGAGATTGTGATCCAGTTCGAATTTTCCTCCTCTGCAGCACCAATGGCAATGGATTGCTGTCTCTTTCCTACTGTTCCTATTCTGAGCTTTCAGGAAAAAACAGTGGGATTTTACAGAGAAAACATTGCTTGCTGATAGCAGCTAGGGAGAAATATCAAATTCATAACTCCCTGGAATTCTGTATAATTGCCCCATATTAATTTGGTCAGTGGAACTTAGAATCCCAGTGTGGCTACCAAATGGTCTGATTTCTCCTAAGAAGATGTTGTGGTAGATCTGATAAGAAATGAGGTTCTGAGTGATAGGTGACAGCCTGTCCTTTATGCTTCTCTCTTGCCACAGCTGACAGAACCAACACCCA
Source organism: Melozone crissalis (assembly GCF_028551555.1). Classification (NCBI taxonomy): domain Eukaryota; kingdom Metazoa; phylum Chordata; class Aves; order Passeriformes; family Passerellidae; genus Melozone; species Melozone crissalis. The sequence goes on along the minus strand of NW_026535783.1, from coordinate 9,882,398 downwards.
TCTCTCCCCTGGCTCCCGCGGCTCCTGGAGAAGAAGCCCAAGAGGAGCAAATTGAGGTGGAAGAGCGCCAGACTCCATCAGTGCTCACACCAGAGCCTGGATATCGTGAGCCCGTAAGTGCCAGTTGTGTGTGCTGCTGTCTTTAGAGCAAGGCAGAGGTGCAAGTTTCGGAGCAGCCAGCGCTTCCTGTTGCTGGCTGAGGATGCTGAGTGCTGGAGTGCTGCCAGGAGCTAGGGATTTCCTGCAGGCAGCGACAGCAGAACTTGGCCTTTGACCTGTGATGTTGAGGCCCAAAGGGCTGGTGCCTGTGGGAGAGCATCTGGCTCCTTGGCTCAGGAAAACTCTGTCTCTGGGCTTCTGCAGCGCTGTGGCTGAGGGCATACATCGTAGTGCTGGATGTCATGGGGCTTTGTTTTCCCCTGTTGGAAAGGTGTGTTCTGCTAGTGAGACTGGTCTGCAGTTTTCTTCTGTAATTCTTCAGTTCTATCATGTCTTATTGCCTAGCTGCCTTTTTGCTTTGATAAGCTGCAAGGAGATGGTTATCTTGTCCATGAAGCTGGGCAGGCCTCATTCTTCTCCCATGTGGCCAAAGAAACAAAGTGCATATTATGAAGCCTTCTTGTGAGGCAAAAAGCAGAAGGGGCAAGTTTCTTTAGATGCATTTTGTGATGTAGTCTGCCACTTTGGAAAGTGCATGTGAGACTGGAGTGGGGCTGAAGGTACAAGCCCTTGACTTCTTTCTTGTGCTGCTCCGAAGGGGAAGGCCATCTTGAAATGGTGAAGGCTGTATCTGAAGTCAAATAGGCAACTTTGTAGTTGGGGAGCTGTGTGGCCAAAAAGGACCCAGGAGTTCTGCTGGTCTTGAGTAGCTGAAGATGAGGCAGTGTGTGGCCAGATGGGCAAAAAGGCCAAGGGCATGGTGGGCTGTGTCAGCAGCAGTGGGGCAGCAGGAGCAGGGCAGTGAGTGTAGCCCTGTGCTGGGCAGCGCTGCGGACACAGCTGGAGTGCTGTGTGCACTTGTGGGTCCCTGGGAAGCAGAAAGTCATGGAGGGGCTGCAGTGTGTGCAGAGGAGGACACGGGACCTAGGCAAGGGAGTGCAGCACAAGGCCAGTGAGGATGTGCTGAGGGACCTTTAATATGGATAGTGGGAGGCACACAAGGGACCTTCAGGCAGACTTCCATCAATCCTTACATGACAGTGCTCACCACAAGGGCCGTTTCCCTCACAAACATGTCCTCACTGAATCCAAGTGCTTTGGACACTTCAGTGGGAGACACTTTCATCTTGTGGCTTGCTGGCTAATTGGTTTGCTAGGAAAAGGAAGCTTTCGTCGTTTTCATATTTTCCAGCAAGCAAAGATGCTTCTGCACAATGTTTCATTCCATGTTGCAGCACGTTACTGAGACTGCGATCCAGTGAGAATTTTCCACGTCTGTAGCAGCAGTAGCAATGGATTGCTATCTCTTTCCTCACCTTCCATTTCAAGAACTAAAAGATGTGTTTTACAGAGAAAACGTTGCTTGCTGATAGCAGCTAGGGAGAAATATCAACTTCATATCCCTTTGGAAGTCTGTATAATTGGCCCATATTAATTTGGTCAGTGGAACTTAGAATCCCTGTGTGGCTTCCAAATGGTCTTATTTATCCTAAGAAGATGTGGTGGTCAATCTGAAAAGAAATTAGGTTCTGAGTGATAGGTGACAGCTCGTCCTTTATGCTTCTCGCCACAGCTGACAGAACCAATAGCCGTCTCTCCCCTGGCTCCCGCTACTCCTGGCGAAGAAGCCCAAGAAGAGCTAATTGAGGTGGCAAAGCGCCAGACTCCATCAGTGCTCACGCCAGAGCATGGATATCGTGAGCCCGTAAGTGCCAGTTGTGTGTGGTGCTGTCTTGAGAGCAAGGCAGAGGTGCAAGTTTTGGAGCAGCTAGCGCTTCCTGTTGCTGGCTGAGGATGCTGAGTGCTGGAGTGCTGCCAGGAGCTAGGGATTTCCTGCAGGCAGCGACAGCAGAACTTGGCCTTTGACCTGTGATGTTGAGGGTCCAAAGGGCTAGTGCCTGTGGGAGAGAATCTGGCTCCTTGACTCGGGGAAACTCTGTCTCCGGGCTTCTGCAGCGCTGTGGCCAAGGGCACACGTGGTAGTGCTGGATGTCACAGGCCTTTGTATCTTTGTTTTCCCTTGTTGGAAAGGTGTGTTTGGCTTGTGTAATTTGTCTGCAGTTTTCTTGAGTTATTCTTCAATTCAACAAATTCTTTTAGGCCAGGTGTCTTTTGTCTTTTGATAAGCTGCAAGGAGATGGTTGTTACGTGCATGGAGCTGTGGGGGCCATTCTTGTCCTGTGTGGCCAAAGAAAGTATGCACGCAGTTGGGAAGCCTTCTTGTGAGGCAAAAAGCAGAAGGGGCAAGTTTCTGTAGATGCATTTAGTGATGAAGCCTGCTGCATTGGAAAGAGCCTTGGAGCCTGGAGTGGGGGTGAAGCCGCCAGTCTTTGACTGCTACCTTGTGTTGCTCAGAAGAGGAACATGTAGTAATGGTGGATACTGTATTTTGAACTCAAACTGGCCATGCTGTGGCTGGGGAACTTCATGGGTTAAAAGGCCCCAGGGGTGCTGTAGAAGATGAGCTGAACTAGAGCAGCCAGTGGCCAGGTATCCAGGAAGGCCAAGACCACTGTGGCCTGTGTCAGCAGCAGTGGGGCAGCAGGAGGAGGGCAGTGAGCATGGCCCTGTGCTGGGCAGCGCTGCGGCCACAGCTGGAGTGCTGTGTGCACTTGTGGGCCCCTGGGAGGCAGAAAGTCATGGAATGGCTGCAGTGTGTGCAGAGAAGGACAGGGGAGCTGGGCAAGGGAGTGCATCACAAGGCCAGTGAGGAGGTGCTGAGGGACCTTTAGTCTGGACAATGGGAGGCTCATGAGGGACATTCAGGCAGACTTCCATCAATCCCTACATGACAGTGCTCAGCACAGTCACTGTTTCCCTACCAAACATGCCCTCATTAAATCCAAGTGCTTTAGACACCGGAATGGGTGATACTTCCGTCTTGTGTTTTTGGGCTAGTTGGTTGTTGGGAGAGTAGCTAAGAATTGGAAAAGTACAAGGCCGTGGCCAATTCCAAGTCCTGCACCTGCAAGATAGCGTGTCCTTGGGCCTAGCTGTAGTATGAGAACAAAGAGTTGAAGAGACATGAGAAAAGAGAGATGTAACATCTAAAGAATGGAGAAGAACTGATGTAGTGGTGTGGCCAATGGTCAGAGTAAATTACAGAATATTCAAGAGCTTACTACTTGCTGTATAAATGTCTGATGCTCTCTTCAATAAAGGAAGCCTGCTGATTCTCATATTGAGCGTCCCAAGTTTTCCCTGCAACCGACAAAAGACTCGTCCCAGACAAATGGCTCAATCTGCAACAGTTGGTTTCCTAGCAGAGGAAGCCCTGTTTGTTTTCTCCTTTTGCAGCAAGCAAAGATGCTTCTGCGCAACATTTCCTGCCCTTTTGACACCTTGAATAAGATTGTGATGCAGTTTGAGTTTTCCACATCTGCAGCAGCAATGGCATTGGATTGCTGTCTCTTTCCTCCTCTTCCAACTCTGAGCTTTCAAGAAAAAAAAGTGGCATTTTACAGGGAAAACATTGCTTGCTGATGGCAGCTAGGGAGGAATATCAAATTCATAACTCTCTGGAATTCTGTATAATTGGCCCATATTAATTTGGTCAGTGGAACTTAGAATCCCAGTGTGGCTACCAAATGGTCTGATTTCTCCTAAGAAGATGTGGTAGATCTGATAAGAAATGAGGTTCTGAGTGATAGGTGACAGCCTGTCCTTTATGCTTCTCTCTTGCCACAGCTGACAGAACCAACACCCATCTCTCCCCTGGCTCCCGCAGCTCCTGGAGAAGAAGCTCAAGAGGAGCAAATTGAGGTGGAAGAGCGCCAGACTCCATCAGTTCTCACACCAGAGCCTGGATATCTTGAGCCCGTAAGTGCCAGTTTTGTGTGCTACCGTCTGTAGAGCAAGGCAGAGGTGCAAGTTTTGGAGCAGCCAGCGCTTCCTGTTGCTGGCTGAGGATGCTGAGTGCTGGAGTGCTGCCAGGAGCTAGGGATTTCCTGCAGGCAGCGACAGCAGAACTTGGCCTTTGACCTGTGATGTTGAGGGTCCAAAGGGCTGGTGCCTGTGGGAGAGCATCTGGCTCCTTGGCTCAGGGAAACTCTCTCTCTGGGCTTCTGCAGCGCAGTGGCTGAGGGCATACGTCGTAGTGCTGGAGGTCACGGGCCTTTGTATCTTTGTTTTCCCTTGTTGGAAAGGTGTGTTTGGCTTGTGTAATTTGTCTGTAGTTTTCTTGAGTTATTCTTCAATTCAACAAATTCTTTTAGGCCAGGTGTCTTTTGTCTTTTGATAAGCTGCAAGGAGATGGTTGTTACGTGCATGGAGCTGTGGGGGCCATTCTTGTCCTGTGTGGCCAAAGAAAGTATGCACGCAGTTGGGAAGCCTTCTTGTGAGGCAAAAAGCAGAATGGGCAAGATTCTTTAGATGCATTTTGTGATGTAGTCTGCCACTTTGGAAAGTGCATGTGAGCCTGGAGTGAGGCTGAAGCTGCATATCCTTGACTGCGCACTCGTGCTGCTTCGAAGGGAAGGACTGTCTTGAAATGGTGAAGGCTTTATCTGAAGTCAAATAGGCAACTTTGTAGTTGCGGAGCTGCGCGGGCGAAAAGGCCCCAAGGGTTCTGCTGGTCTTGAGTAGCTGAAGATGAGGCAGCGTGTGGCCTGATGGGCAAGAAGGCCAAAGGCATGGTGGGCTGTGTCAGCAGCAGTGGGGCAGCAGGAGCAGGGCAGTGAGCGTAGCCCTGTGCTGGGCAGCGCTGCGGACACAGCTGGAGTGCTGTGTGCACTTGTGGGTCCCTGGGAAGCAGAAAGTCATGGAGGGGCTGCAGTGTGTGCAGAGGAGGACACGGGACCTGGGCAAGGGAGTGCAGCACAAGGCCAGTGAGGATGTGCTGAGGGACCTTTAATATGGACAGTGGGAGGCACACAAGGGACCTTCAGGCAGACTTCCATCAATCCTTACATGACAGTGCTCACCACAAGGGCCGTTTCCCTCAAAAACATGCCCTCACTGAATCCAAGTGCTTTGGACACTTCAGTGGGAGACACTTCCATCTTGTGGCTTGCTGGCTAGTTGGTTTTCTAGGAGAGCAAGCTTTCACCATTTTCGCATTTTCCAGCAAGCAAAGATGCTTCTGCACAATGTTTCATTCCATGTTGCAGCACGTTACTGAGACTGCGATCCAGTGAGAATTCTCCACGTCTGTAGCAGCAGTAGCAATGGATTGCTATCTCTTTCCTTACCTTCCATTTCAAGAACTAAAAGATGTGTTTTACAGAGAAAACGTTGCTTACTGATAGCAGCTAGGGAGAAATATCAACTTCATATCCCTCTGGAATTCTGTATAATTGGCCCATATTAATTTGGTCAGTGGAACTTAGAATCCCTGTGTGGCTTCCAAATGGTCTGATTTCTCCTAAGAAGATGTGGTGGTAGATCTGAAAAGAATTGAGGTTCTGAGTGATAGGTGACAGCTCGTCCTTTATGCTTCTCGCCACAGCTGACAGAACCATTAGCCGTCTCTCCCCTGGCTCCCGCTACTCCTGGCGAAGAAGCCCAAGAAGAGCTAATTGAGGTGGCAAAGCGCCAGACTCCATCAGTGCTCACACCAGAGCCTGGATATCGTGAGCCCGTAAGTGCCAGTTGTGTGTGGTGCTGTCTTGAGAGCAAGGCAGAGGTGCAAGTTTTGGAGCAGCCAGCGCTTCCTGTTGCTGGCTGAGGATGCTGAGTGCTGGAGTGCTGCCAGGAGCTAGGGATTTCCTGCAGGCAGCGACAGCAGAACTTGGCCTTTGACCTGTGATGTTGAGGGTCCAAAGGGCTGGTGCCTGTGGGAGAGCATCTGGCTCCTTGACTCAGGTAAACTCTGTCTCTGGGGTTCTGCAGCGCTGTGGCCGAGGGCACACGTGGTAGTGCTGGATGTCACGGGCCTTTGTATCTTTGTTTTCCCTTGTTGGAAAGGTGTGTTTGGCTTGTGTAATTTGCCTGCAGTTTTCTTCAGTTATTCTTCAATTCAACAAATTCTTTTAGGCCAGGTGTCTTTTGTCTTTTGATAAGCTGCAAGGAGATGGTTGTTACGTGCATGGAGCTGTGGGGGCCATTCTTGTCCTGTGTGGCCAAAGAAAGTATGCACGCAGTTGGGAAGCCTTCTTGTGAGGCAAAAAGCAGAAGGGGCAAGTTTCTGTAGATGCATTTAGTGATGAAGCCTGCTGCATTGGAAAGAGCCTTGGAGCCTGGAGTGGGGGTGAAGCCGCGAGTCCTTGACTGCTACCTTGTGTTGCTCAGAAGAGGAACATGTAGAAATGGTGGATGCTGTATTTTGAACTCAAACTGGCCGTGCTGTGGCTGGGGAACTTCATGGGTTAAAAGGCCCCAGGGGTGCTGTAGAAGATGAGCTGAACTAGAGCAGCCAGTGGCCAGGTATCCAGGAAGGCCAAGACCGTTGTGGCCTGTGTCAGCAGCAGTGGGGCAGCAGGAGGAGGGCAGTGAGCATGGCCCTGTGCTGGGCAGCGCTGCGGCCACAGCTGGAGTGCTGTGTGCACTTGTGGGCCCCTGGGAGGCAGAAAGTCATGGAATGGCTGCAGTGTGTGCAGAGAAGGACAGCGGAGCTGGGCAAGGGAGTGCAGCACAAGGCCAGTGAGGAGGTGCTGAGGGACCTTTAGTCTGGACAATGGGAGGCTCATGAGGGACATTCAGGCAGACTTCCATCAATCCCTACATGACAGTGCTCAGCACAGTCACTGTTTCCCTACCAAACATGCCCTCATTAAATCCAAGAGCTTTAGACACCGGAATGGGTGATACTTCCGTCTTGTGTTTTTGGGCTAGTTGGTTGTTGGGAGAGTAGCTAAGAATTGGAAAAGTACAAGGCCGTGGCCAATTCCAAGTCCTGCACCTGCAAGATAGCGTGTCCTTGGGCCTAGCTGTAGTATGAGAACAAAGAGTTGAAGAGACATGAGAAAAGAGAGATGTAACATCTAAAGAATGGAGAAGAACTGATTTAATGGTGTGGCCAATGGTCGGTGTAAATTACAGAATATTCATGAGCTTATTACTTGCTGTATAAGTGTCTGATGCTCTCTTCAATAAAGGAAGCTTGCTGATTCTCATATTGAGCATCCCAAGTTTTCCCTGCAACCGACAAAAGACTCATCCCCGACAAATGGCTCAATCTGCAACAGCTGGTTTGCTAGAAGAGGAAGCCCTGTTTGTTTTCTCCTTTTGCACCAAGCAAAGATGCTTCTGCGCAACATTTCCTGCCCTTTTGACGCCTTGAATGAGATTGTGATCCAGTTTGAGTTTTCCACGTCTGCAGCAGCAATGGCAATGGATTGCTGTCTCTTTCCTACTCTTCCTATTCTGAGCTTTCAAGAACTTAAAGCTGCATTTTACAGAGAAAACATTGCTTGCTGATAGCAGCTAGGGAGAAATATCGATTTCATATCCATCAAGAGTTGTATTCTATTGGCTGATATTAATTTGGTCAGTGGAACTTAGAATCCCTGTGTGGCAACCAAATGGTCTGATTTCTCCTAAGAAGATGTGGTGGTCAATCTGAAAAGAAATGAGGTTCTGAATGAAAGGTGACAGCCTGTCCTTTATGCTTCTCTCTTGCCACAGCTGACAGAACCAACACCCATCTCTCCCCTGGCTCCCGCGGCTCCTGGAGAAGAAGCCCAAGTGGCGCAAATTGAGGTGGAAGAGCACCAGAATCCATCAGTTCTCACACCAGAGCCTGGATATCGTGAGTCCGTAAGTGCCAGTTTTGTGTGCTGCTGTCTTGAGAGCAAGGCAGAGGTGCAAGTTTTGGAGCAGCCAGCGCTTCCTGTTGCTGGCTGAGGATGCTGAGTGCTGGAGTGCTGCCAGGAGCTAGGGATTTCCTGCAGGCAGCGACAGCAGAACTTGGCCTTTGACCTGTGATGTTGAGGCCCAAAGGGCTGGTGCCTGTGGGAGAGCATCTGGCTCCTTGGCTCAGGGAAACTCTCTCTCTGGGCTTCTGCAGCGCTGTGGCTGAGGGCATACGTCGTAGTGCTGGAGGTCACAGGGCTTTGTTTGTTTTCCCCTGTTGGAAAGGTGTGTTCTGCTAGTGAGACTGGTCTGCAGTTTTCTTCTGTAATTCTTCAGTTCTATCATGTCTTATTGCCTAGCTGCCTTTTTGCTTTGATAAGCTGCAAGGAGATGGTTATCTTGTCCATGAAGCTGGGCAGGCCTCATTCTTCTCCCATGTGGCCAAAGAAACAAAGTGCATATTATGAAGCCTTCTTGTGAGGCAAAAAGCAGAAGGGGCAAGTTTCTTTAGATGCATTTTGTGATGTAGTCTGCCACTTTGGAAAGTGCATGTGAGACTGGAGTGGGGCTGAAGGTACAAGCCCTTGACTTCTTTCTTGTGCTGCTCCGAAGGGGAAGGCCATCTTGAAATGGTGAAGGCTGTATCTGAAGTCAAATAGGCAACTTTGTAGTTGGGGAGCTGTGTGGCCAAAAAGGACCCAGGAGTTCTGCTGGTCTTGAGTAGCTGAAGATGAGGCAGTGTGTGGCCAGATGGGCAAAAAGGCCAAGGGCATGGTGGGCTGTGTCAGCAGCAGTGGGGCAGCAGGAGCAGGGCAGTGAGCGTAGCCCTGTGCTGGGCAGCGCTGCGGACACAGCTGGAGTGCTGTGTGCACTTGTGGGTCCCTGGGAAGCAGAAAGTCATGGAGGGGCTGCAGTGTGTGCAGAGAAGGACACGGGACCTGGGCAAGGGAGTGCAGCACAAGGCCAGTGAGGATGTGCTGAGGGACCTTTAATATGGACAGTGGGAGGCACACAAGGGACCTTCAGGCAGACTTCCATCAGTCCTTACATGACAGTGCTCACCACAAGGGCCGTTTCCCTCACAAACATGCCCTCACTGAATCCAAGTGCTTTGGACACTTCAGTGGGAGACACTTTCATCTTGTGGCTTGCTGGCTAATTGGTTTGCTAGGAAAAGGAAGCTTTCGTCGTTTTCATATTTTCCAGCAAGCAAAGATGCTACTGCACAATGTTTCATTCCATGTTGCAGCACGTTACTGAGACTGTGATCCAGAGAGAATTTTCCACGTCTGTAGCAGCAGTAGCAATGGATTGCTATCTCTTTCCTCACCTTCCATTTCAAGAACTAAAAGATGTGCTTTACAGAGAAAACGTTGCTTGCTGATAGCAGTTAGGGAGAAATATCAACTTCATATCCCTTTGGAAGTCTGTATAATTGGCCCATATTAATTTGGTCAGTGGAACTTAGAATCCCTGTGTGGCTACCAAATGGTCTGATTTCTCCTAAGAAGATGTGGTGGTCAATCTGAAAAGAAATGAGGTTCTGAGTGATAGGTGAGAGCTCGTCCTTTATGCTTCTCTCTTGCCACAGCTGACAGAACCATTAGCCGTCTCTCCCCTGGCTCCCGCTACTCCTGGCGAAGAAGCCCAAGAAGAGCTAATTGAGGTGGCAAAGCGCCAGACTCCATCAGTGCTCACGCCAGAGCCTGGATATCGTGAGCCCGTAAGTGCCAGTTGTGTGTGGTGCTGTCTTGAGAGCAAGGCAGAGGTGCAAGTTTTGGAGCAGCTAGCGCTTCCTGTTGCTGGCTGAGGATGCTGAGTGCTGGAGTGCTGCCAGGAGCTAGGGATTTCCTGCAGGCAGCGACAGCAGAACTTGGCCTTTGACCTGTGATGTTGAGGGTCCAAAGGGCTGGTGCCTGTGGGAGAGCATCTGGCTCCTTGACTCAGGGAAACTCTGTCTCTGGGGTTCTGCAGCGCTGTGGCCGAGGGCACACGTGGTAGTGCTGGATGTCACGGGCCTTTGTATCTTTGTTTTCCCTTGTTGGAAAGGTGTGTTTGGCTTGTGTAATTTGCCTGCAGTTTTCTTCAGTTATTCTTCAATTCAACAAATTCTTTTAGGCCAGGTGTCTTTTGTCTTTTGATAAGCTGCAAGGAGATGGTTGTTACGTGCATGGAGCTGTGGGGGCCATTCTTGTCCTGTGTGGCCAAAGAAAGTATGCACGCAGTTGGGAAGCCTTCTTGTGAGGCAAAAAGCAGAAGGGGCAAGTTTCTGTAGATGCATTTAGTGATGAAGCCTGCTGCATTGGAAAGAGCCTTGGAGCCTGGAGTGGGGGTGAAGCCGCGAGTACTTGACTGCTACCTTGTGTTGCTCAGAAGAGGAACATGTAGAAATGGTGGATGCTGTATTTTGAACTCAAACTGGCCGTGCTGTGGCTGGGGAACTTCATGGGTTAAAAGGCCCCAGGGGTGCTGTAGAAGATGAGCTGAACTAGAGCAGCCAGTGGCCAGGTATCCAGGAAGGCCAAGACCGTTGTGGCCTGTGTCAGCAGCAGTGGGGCAGCAGGAGGAGGGCAGTGAGCATGGCCCTGTGCTGGGCAGCGCTGCGGCCACAGCTGGAGTGCTGTGTGCACTTGTGGGCCCCTGGGAGGCAGAAAGTCATGGAATGGCTGCAGTGTGTGCAGAGAAGGACAGGGGAGCTGGGCAAGGGAGTGCAGCACAAGGCCAGTGAGGAGGTGCTGAGGGACCTTTAGTCTGGACAATGGGAGGCTCATGAGGGACATTCAGGCAGACTTCCATCAATCCCTACATGACAGTGCTCAGCACAGTCACTGTTTCCCTACCAAACATGCCCTCATTAAATCCAAGTGCTTTAGACACCGGAATGGGTGATACTTCCGTCTTGTGTTTTTGGGCTAGTTGGTTGTTGGGAGAGTAGCTAAGAATTGGAAAAGTACAAGGCCGTGGCCAATTCCAAGTCCTGCACCTGCAAGATAGCGTGTCCTTGGGCCTAGCTGTAGTATGAGAACAAAGAGTTGAAGAGACATGAGAAAAGAGAGATGTAACATCTAAAGAATGGAGAAGAACTGATGTAGTGGTGTGGCCAATGGTCAGAGTAAATTACAGAATATTCAAGAGCTTACTACTTGCTGTATAAATGTCTGATGCTCTCTTCAATAAAGGAAGCCTGCTGATTCTCATATTGAGCGTCCCAAGTTTTCCCTGCAACCGACAAAAGACTCGTCCCAGACAAATGGCTCAATCTGCAACAGTTGGTTTCCTAGCAGAGGAAGCCCTGTTTGTTTTCTCCTTTTGCAGCAAGCAAAGATGCTTCTGCGCAACATTTCCTGCCCTTTTGACGCCTTGAATGAGATTGTGATGCAGTTTGAGTTTTCCACATCTGCAGCAGCAATGGCATTGGATTGCTGTCTCTTTCCTCCTCTTCCAACTCTGAGCTTTCAAGAAAAAAAAGTGGCATTTTACAGGGAAAACATTGCTTGCTGATGGCAGCTAGGGAGAAATATCAAATTCATAACTCTCTGGAATTCTGTATAATTGGCCCATATTAATTTGGTCAGTGGAACTTAGAATCCCAGTGTGGCTACCAAATGGTCTGATTTCTCCTAAGAAGATGTGGTAGATCTGATAAGAAATGAGGTTCTGAGTGATAGGTGACAGCCTGTCCTTTATGCTTCTCTCTTGCCACAGCTGACAGAACCAACACCCATCTCTCCCCTGGCTCCCGCAGCTCCTGGAGAAGAAGCTCAAGAGGAGCAAATTGAGGTGGAAGAGCGCCAGACTCCATCAGTTCTCACACCAGAGCCTGGATATCTTGAGCCCGTAAGTGCCAGTTTTGTGTGCTACCGTCTGTAGAGCAAGGCAGAGGTGCAAGTTTTGGAGCAGCCAGCGCTTCCTGTTGCTGGCTGAGGATGCTGAGTGCTGGAGTGCTGCCAGGAGCTAGGGATTTCCTGCAGGCAGCGACAGCAGAACTTGGCCTTTGACCTGTGATGTTGAGGGTCCAAAGGGCTGGTGCCTGTGGGAGAGCATCTGGCTCCTTGGCTCAGGGAAACTCTCTCTCTGGGCTTCTGCAGCGCAGTGGCTGAGGGCATACGTCGTAGTGCTGGAGGTCACGGGCCTTTGTATCTTTGTTTTCCCTTGTTGGAAAGGTGTGTTTGGCTTGTGTAATTTGTCTGTAGTTTTCTTGAGTTATTCTTCAATTCAACAAATTCTTTTAGGCCAGGTGTCTTTTGTCTTTTGATAAGCTGCAAGGAGATGGTTGTTACGTGCATGGAGCTGTGGGGGCCATTCTTGTCCTGTGTGGCCAAAGAAAGTATGCACGCAGTTGGGAAGCCTTCTTGTGAGGCAAAAAGCAGAATGGGCAAGATTCTTTAGATGCATTTTGTGATGTAGTCTGCCACTTTGGAAAGTGCATGTGAGCCTGGAGTGAGGCTGAAGCTGCATATCCTTGACTGCGCACTCGTGCTGCTTCGAAGGGAAGGACTGTCTTGAAATGGTGAAGGCTTTATCTGAAGTCAAATAGGCAACTTTGTAGTTGCGGAGCTGCGCGGGCGAAAAGGACCCAGGAGTTCTGCTGGTCTTGAGTAGCTGAAGATGAGGCAGTGTGTGGCCAGATGGGCAAAAAGGCCAAGGGCATGGTGGGCTGTGTCAGCAGCAGTGGGGCAGCAGGAGCAGGGCAGTGAGCGTAGCCCTGTGCTGGGCAGCGCTGCGGACACAGCTGGAGTGCTGTGTGCACTTGTGGGTCCCTGGGAAGCAGAAAGTCATGGAGGGGCTGCAGTGTGTGCAGAGGAGGACACGGGACCTAGGCAAGGGAGTGCAGCACAAGGCCAGTGAGGATGTGCTGAGGGACCTTTAATATGGACAGTTGGAGGCACACAAGGGACCTTCAGGCAGACTTCCATCAATCCTTACATGACAGTGCTCACCACAAGGGCCGTTTCCCTCAAAAACATGCCCTCACTGAATCCAAGTGCTTTGGACACTTCAGTGGGAGACACTTCCATCTTGTGGCTTGCTGGCTAGTTGGTTTTCTAGGAGAGCAAGCTTTCACCATTTTCGCATTTTCCAGCAAGCAAAGATGCTACTGCACAATGTTTCATTCCATGTTGCAGCACGTTACTGAGACTGCGATCCAGTGAGAATTTTCCACGTCTGTAGCAGCAGTAGCAATGGATTGCTATCTCTTTCCTTACCTTCCATTTCAAGAACTAAAAGATGTGTTTTACAGAGAAAACGTTGCTTACTGATAGCAGCTAGGGAGAAATATCAACTTCATATCCCTCTGGAATTCTGTATAATTGGCCCATATTAATTTGGTCAGTGGAACTTAGAATCCCTGTGTGGCTACCAAATGGTCTGATTTCTCCTAAGAAGATGTGGTGGTCAATCTGAAAAGAAATGAGGTTCTGAGTGATAGGTGAGAGCTCGTCCTTTATGCTTCTCTCTTGCCACAGCTGACAGAACCATTAGCCGTCTCTCCCCTGGCTCCCGCTACTCCTGGCGAAGAAGCCCAAGAAGAGCTAATTGAGGTGGCAAAGCGCCAGACTCCATCAGTGCTCACGCCAGAGCCTGGATATCGTGAGCCCGTAAGTGCCAGTTGTGTGTGGTGCTGTCTTGAGAGCAAGGCAGAGGTGCAAGTTTTGGAGCAGCCAGCGCTTCCTGTTGCTGGCTGAGGATGCTGAGTGCTGGAGTGCTGCCAGGAGCTAGGGATTTCCTGCAGGCAGCGACAGCAGAACTTGGCCTTTGACCTGTGATGTTGAGGGTCCAAAGGGCTGGTGCCTGTGGGAGAGCATCTGGCGCCTTGACTCAGGGAAACTCTGTCTCTGGGGTTCTGCAGCGCTGTGGCCGAGGGCACACGTGGTAGTGCTGGATGTCACGGGCCTTTGTATCTTTGTTTTCCCTTGTTGGAAAGGTGTGTTTGGCTTGTGTAATTTGTCTGCAGTTTTCTTGAGTTATTCTTCAATTCAACAAATTCTTTTAGGCCAGGTGTCTTTTGTCTTTTGATAAGCTGCAAGGAGATGGTTGTTACGTGCATGGAGCTGTGGGGGCCATTCTTGTCCTGTGTGGCCAAAGAAAGTATGCACGCAGTTGGGAAGCCTTCTTGTGAGGCAAAAAGCAGAAGGGGCAAGTTTCTGTAGATGCATTTAGTGATGAAGCCTGCTGCATTGGAAAGAGCCTTGGAGCCTGGAGTGGGGGTGAAGCCGCGAGTACTTGACTGCTACCTTGTGTTGCTCAGAAGAGGAACATGTAGAAATGGTGGATGCTGTATTTTGAACTCAAACTGGCCGTGCTGTGGCTGGGGAACTTCATGGGTTAAAAGGCCCCAGGGGTGCTGTAGAAGATGAGCTGAACTAGAGCAGCCAGTGGCCAGGTATCCAGGAAGGCCAAGACCGTTGTGGCCTGTGTCAGCAGCAGTGGGGCAGCAGGAGGAGGGCAGTGAGCATGGCCCTGTGCTGGGCAGCGCTGCGGCCACAGCTGGAGTGCTGTGTGCACTTGTGGGCCCCTGGGAGGCAGAAAGTCATGGAATGGCTGCAGTGTGTGCAGAGAAGGACAGGGGAGCTGGGCAAGGGAGTGCAGTACAAGGCCAGTGAGGAGGTGCTGAGGGACTTTTAGTCTGGACAATGGGAGGCTCATGAGGGACATTCAGGCAGACTTCCATCAATCCCTACATGACAGTGCTCAGCACAGTCACTGTTTCCCTACCAAACATACCCTCATTAAATCCAAGTGCTTTGGACACCGGAATGGTTGATACTTCCATCTTGTGTTTTTGGGCTAGTTGGTTGTTGGTAGAGTAGCTAAGAATTGGAAAAGTACAAGGCCGTGGCCAATTCCAAGTCCTGCACCTGCAAGATAGCGTGTCCTTGGGCCTAGCTGTAGTATGATAACAAAGAGTTGAAGAGACATGAGAAAAGAGAGATGTAACATCCAAAGAATGGAGAAGAACTGATGTAGTGGTGTGGCCAATGGTCGGAGTAAATTACAGAATATTCATGAGCTTACTAGTTGCTGTATTAATGTCTGATGCTCTCTTCAATAAAGGAAGCTTGCTGATTCTCATATTGAGCATCCCAAGTTTTCCCTGCAACCGACAAAAGACTCATCCCCGACAAATGGCTCAATCTGCAACAGTTGGTTTCCTAGAAGAGGAAGCCCTGTTTGCTTTCTCCTTTTCCAGCAAACAAAGATGATTCTGTAGATTCTTTGCTTCCCTTTTGACTCCTTGAATGAGATTGTGATCCAGTTTGAATTTTCCTCCTCTGCAGCAGCAATAGCAATGGATTGCTATCTCTTTCCTACTCTTCCAATTCTGAGCTTTCAAGAACTAAAATTGTGTTTTAGAGATACAACGTTGCTTGCTGATAGCAGCTAGGGAGAAATAGCAACTTCATATCCATCAAGAATTCTTTTCAATTGACCCATATTAATTTGGTCAGTGGAACTTAGAATCTCTGTGTAGCTACCAAATGGTCTGATTTCTCCTAAGAAGATGTGGTGGTAGATCTGATAAGAAATGAGGTTCTGAGTGATAGGTGACAGCCTGTCCTTTATGCTTCTCTCTTGCCACAGCTGACAGAACCAACACCCATCTCTCCCCTGGCTCCCGCGGCTCCTGGAGAAGAAGCCCAAGTGGCGCAAATTGAGGTGGAAGAGCACCAGAATCCATCAGTTCTCACACCAGAGCCTGGATATCGTGAGGCCGTAAGTGCCAGTTGTCTGTGGTGCTGTCATTAGAGCAAGGCAGAGGTGCAAGTTTTGGAGCAGCCAGCGCTTCCTGTTGCTGGCTGAGGATGCTGAGTGCTGGAGTGCTGCCAGGAGCTAGGGATTTCCTGCAGGCAGCGACAGCAGAACTTGGCCTTTGACCTGTGATGTTGAGGCCCAAAGGGCTGGTGCCTGTTGGAGAGCATCTGGCTCCTTGGCTCAGGGAAACTCTGTCTCTGGGCTTCTGCAGCGCTGTGGCTGAGGGCATACATCGTAGTACTGGAGGTCACGGGGCTTTGTTTTCCCCTGTTGGAAAGGTGTGTTCTGCTAGTGAGACTGATCTGCAGTTTTCTTCTGTAATTCTTCAGTTCTATCATGTCTTATTGCCTAGCTGCCTTTTTGCTTTGATAAGCTGCAAGGAGATGGTTATCTTGTCCACGAAGCTGGGCAGGCCTCATTCTTCTCCCATGTGGCCAAAGAAACAAAGTGCATATTATGAAGCCTTCTTGTGAGGCAAAAAGCAGAAGGGGCAAGTTTCTTTAGATGCATTTTGTGATGTAGTCTGCTACATTGGAAAGTGCATGTGAGCCTGGAGTGGGGCTGAAGGTACAAGCCCTTGACTGCTGTCTTGTGCTGCTCCGAAGGGGAAGGCCATCTTGAAATGGTGAAGGCTGTATCTGAAGTCAAATAGGCAACTTTGTAGTTGGGGAGCTGCGTGGGCGAAAAGGACACAAGGATTCTGCCGGTCTTGAGTATCTGAAGATGAGGCAGCATGTGGCCAGATGGGCAAGAAGGCCAAGGGCATAGTGGGCTGTGTCAGCAGCAGTGGGGCAGCAGGAGCAGGGCAGTGAGGGTGGCCCTGTGCTTGGCAGCACTGCGGCCACAGCTGGAGTGCTGTGTGCACTTGTGCGCCCTAGGAAGCAGAAAGTCATGGAGGGGTTGCAGTGTGTGCAGAGGAGGACACGGGACCTGGGCAAGGGAGTGCAGCACAAGGCCAGTGAGGATGTGCTGAGGGACCTTTAATATGGACAGTGGGAGGCACACAAGGGACCTTCAGGCAGACTTCCATCAATCCTTACATGACAGTGCTCCCCACAAGGGCTGTTTCCCTCAAAAACATGCCCTCACTGAATCCAAGTGCTTTGGACACTTCAGTGGGAGACACTTCCATCTTGTGGCTTGCTGGCTAGTTGGTTTTCTAGGAGAGCAAGCTTTCATCATTTTCGCATTTTCCAGCAAGCAAAGATGCTTCTGCACAATGTTTCATTCCCTGTTGCAGCACGTTACTGAGACTGCGATCCAGTGAGAATTCTCCACGTCTGTAGCAGCAGTAGCAATGGATTGCTATCTCTTTCCTCACCTTCCATTTCAAGAACTAAAAGATGTGTTTTACAGAGAAAACGTTGCTTGCTGATAGCAGCTAGGGAGAAATATCAACTTCATATCCCTCTGGAATTCTGTATAATTGGCCCATATTAATTTGGTCAGTGGAACTTAGAATCCCTGTGTGGCAACCAAATGGTCTGATTTCTCCTAAGAAGATGTGGTGGTAGATCTGTAAAGAATTGAGGCTCTGAGTGATAGGTGACAGCTCGTCCTTTATGCTTCTCTCTTGCCACAGCTGAAAGAACCAACACCCATCTCTCCCCTGGCTCCCGCTACTCCTGGCGAAGAAGCCCAAGAAGAGCTAATTGAGGTGGCAAAGCGCCAGACTCCATCAGTGCTCACACCAGAGCCTGGAAAGTGCATGTGAGCCTGGAGTGGGGCTGAAGCTGCAAGTCCTTGACTGCTGTCTTGTGCTGCTCCGAAGGGGAAGGCTATCTTGACATGGTGAAGGCTGTATCTGAAGTCTGATAGACAACTTCGTAGTTGTGGAGCTGTGTAGGTGAAAACAACCCAGGGGTTCTGCCGGTCTTGAGCAGCTGAAGATGAGGCAGCGTGTGGCCAGATGGGCAAGAAGGCCAAGGGCATGGTTGGCTGTGTCAGCAGCAGTGGGTCAGCAGGAGCAGGGCAGTGAGGGTGGCCCTGTGCTGGGCAGCGCTGTGGCCACAACTGGAGTGCTGTGTGCAGTTGTGGGCCCCTGGGAAACAGAAAGTCACTGATGGGCTGCAGTTTGTGCAGAGAAGGACAGGGGAGCTGGGCAAGGGAGTGCAGCAGAAGGCCAGTGAGGAGGTCCTGAGGGACCGTTTGTCTGGATAATGAGAGGCTCATGAGTGGCCTTCAGCATGTCCTCAGTATATCCAAATATTTTAGCCATGTTTGTAGTGACTTTCCCCCTTTGTTTTAATCGTTATATTTTGTTTTGGTTTCAAGTGTAGGCCTATTAATTTTCTTTTTCTTCCAAGCATGGTGCTTTTCAAAATTATTTCCTGACTTTGTAAATTTCTGGGCCTGGCTATGCTGAAATTTTATATTCCACAGTAGCACTTCTGGAGAATGCAGTATTTTTGCATGAGAACACATCATTTGGTGCAGGGACCTTGGTGCAAAAGGAGCTGTTGTGGTTCTAGTCCAGCCAGTAGGGCCTTTCTGATCACTTTGAGCTTAGCTGCGCCCATGCGTATTTGCTGCCCAGGTAATCAGTGTGTGTTGTGTTTTGGAATTAAGCAGAAGATCAATGTCCTTGCATTCCACGTGCTCCTCAGAGATCACAGGATCTGGGAGGGGCTCGGCTGCATTTCTGATTCCAACCACTTTAGCACTGTCAGTGTGGTTGAGTCCAAGAAAAGAACTTGCTTGAGCACAGATGCACAAAGAGTGCAGTTCCCAGTGCAATGCTCTGGCTCTGATCCCTTTCCATAAGGACCTACATGCTCCAGATTCCCCAAGAGTGTGCTTTATTGAAGCTACAGGAGAGCAATCTCAGGATTGTTGCTGAGCAGGGCACTGGCTATCAAGTTTTGATGTGTGTAGCAATAAAGAGGACATTAAAGAGAGATTTCAGTAATGAGATCTCTCTGTCTATCTATCTATCCATCTATCTATCTATCTATCTTTCTATCTATCTATCTATCTATCTATCTATCCAACATTTACATAATTGAATCTTCCTGGCTCTCATCCAAGGCATTTGGAGATGCAAAGGTCACCTAAAGCATCCCTCTCAGGAGGGGATTAGAGACATGTTCCCTTGACCAGTTCTGAGCAGGCAGAGATGTTTTCCCTTCCAGATATGATCGTTTTCCCCTCAGAGTTGTTTTTGTCCTCTGGCCTCTTCTGCCCTGAAGTCCCCAGTTAATTCTTTAAATTTCTGCCTGTCCTAGAGAGGTGGAACAATTCCAGGTTTAGGTGGTGTTCGGTGACTCTGGTCATACATGCCATGCATTACATGACGCATGGTTTCCTTCACTGGCATCCCCAGGCCTGTATAAGTGCATTCATTAATGGGGCCTTAGGAGAGTCTCTGTAACTGCTGGTCAGAATTCTCAGTTGACAAAAGAGGGAGAAGAAACACCGTGGTCCTCCTCCATATACTGAGGTGGCCATAGGGGCTCAGTGACACCCATCAGAGAACTTTGCATGCATCCTCATCTTCTAAATGACCAGGTTTTCTAACAAGAGTGTGGATGTCAGAAAGGCAGGAATGCTGGTGCAGGCCTGAAGAGAATGTGAACTCCAGAAGCGTCTCACAAGGGCTGTGCTCACCCAGGAAGCCACCTGCAGAGCCAGGATGGAGCTGTGGGACAGGGCAGGGTGTCAGTCACTACTGAAAGACAAACAGGACATGGCAGAAGCAGAGGGAGGCCCTCACCAGACCCTTGAGAAATGCCACACCTTCCCTGTCAGCTGCCTGAGAGGCTCTTGCAGCTTCAGTCCCAGATGGCGCCTGATTCTCAGGCCAGGATCACTTTGGAATCTGTGCCTCCCCTCAAACAGAGAATGACCCAGCAGAGCAGCAGCACAGTGCTTTGGGACTGTGTGAGCACAGCAGTCTTTGAGTCTTGGCCCACAAAGTTTGTATGGGAAGTCGAAACCCATCTTCTCCTGCTTTCTGTGCAGGTGCTTCTAGAGAGAGAGCAGGAGCAGATTGCTTCAACAGAGATGCCATGCCAGACTCAGGGTGAGCTGTTCCCAGCCCGAGAGCAGGAAGAGCAGCTCAGGCAGCAGGTGGAAGAGCCACAGGAGAATGGCCAGGTAAGCCTGACTGGCCAGGGCACAGCGGGAAGGGCAGAAGAGGGGCATAAACCAGAGCTCTTGGGACTGAGGAGGCCAGGAATCCCACAGGCACTGGAAGCACAGAGCCTTGGAATCTGCAGAGACCAGCCCTGGGACAGGAGGTTTGCAATGGAAGCAGAGGTGGGTAGGGAGGCAGAAGAAGTGGCTGAATACATGTGATTTTGAGGCTGCAAGAGGAAAAATACTGAGGCTGAGCAAGAGTCACTTGTCCTGCATTTGTGTGTACAGAAGATCAAGGAAGAGCCACAAGCAGAGCTGCCCGAAGCTCAGAGTGCCATCATGGACGTGAAGAACATGAACAAGGAAGACATGGGAAGAAATCAAGAGGAGAATCTTGATCAGCAGAGGGGCGATCAACAAAACCAGGTGAGTGAAGGAGTGGCAGCCACTCCACTCATGAAACATCCTCTCGCTTGTTTTTTAGAGAACATGAAGGAACAGCTAAACGCAGAGCTTCAGATAGCTGACATTAGGATCAAGACAAGGCAGAAGAGGCTGGAGGAAGAAATGAAAATCATCAGGGAGAAACTTAATTGCTTCCCTCATTCTCTACAAAAGCAAGTGAGTGAAAGAGGGATGCAGTCACTGCAGTCCCCAAACTGGTGGTTTCTGCCCTTCTTGCCTTTCCAGTGCAGAGCAGCAGGGAGTGGGGCCATGCCTCTGAGTGCTATCCTGCTGTAGTGTGTATCACAGTCACTCTGAAGGACATTTCCTGGTGTGCTCAATCTCCTGGGCTGCCCTGGATAGTGGAATTTTTCCTTTGGCCTTTTGGCCAGCAGTCATCCAAATTGATTCCTGCTCTCCTGTTCTCAGACCCAGATGGGGGATTGAAACAAGCTGTTGTATCCCCTGTCAATCTGTTCTTTCCCTTTCCTCACAGTCAATGACTCCTGGTGGACAGGGACAAGCACAGTAGTGTCTGACTGCTTTGTTCTGTTTCATTTGAGGAGCAAGAGTTGACATCTGACCGGGCAGCCTGTGAAGACTTCCAGCAAATGTCTGGCAATGAAGGACCCCAAGTTAAGAGTGAGGCACAGGAACAGTGCCCACCAGAAGTGCTCCAGGTCCAGCACATCAAGGGCTCTGAACCTGCTGCCGCAGCAGCACTGCCTGGAAGAAGCCATTCTGTAAAACCTGGGACCTCAAGCTTGGGCAGTTCCTTCATCTCTCCGAAACAGGAGGCTGAGAAGAGGTACCTGGAGATGCTGGGTACGTCTGGGTTTCTTGTCTGAGGGACAGTGCATTGTGTGCAGGTGCCAGCAGAGCTGTACCAAATGCTCCTCCTGAGTTTGGTGCCACAGGGCCATTTAGGACTCCCCAGAGGAAGCGCTGTGCTCCGAGGCAGCGAGAGAGTGCTCTGGGTGTTCCTACTGCCTCTGAGGGCACCTTGGACTGGCTTGGGTTTGCCTGAGCATCCCTCTCTGCTAAAGGCTGAAGCAGGGATTTTTCTTGGATCAGCAGAAGGCTGTGACCTAGCAAATGATCTAGGCAAGTCCTGTGTGCTAGTGGCCAAACTGAATAGAATTTTCAGCTTCCTAAATTCTCCTTAGACTCCTGACTTCCAACCAGTCATCAGAGAAAAAAACCTTCACAGAAATGGACTGGTTTTGGAGTTCCGTCTTTTTGATTGGGGATTTTTTTTTTTTTTTTGAGGGGGGATGTTTTTTGTACTGTTTATTTTTTGGGGGGATTTTTTGGTTTTGGTTTTTGTGTGGTTTTTTGTTGTGTTTTGGGGGTTTTTTTTTTTGATGGTTTGTGGGGTTTTTTTGGTGGAGTTCGTTTATCTCCATCCTGAAAGAGCTCTTCTGTGTCACGTCTAACTGCTGGCATTTTTATGACTGTTACTTTTACGAATACTACACCAACAGTTTATTTTCATGAGAATGCTATATTTTTTGTCAATAAGAGAATGCTATATTTTTGTCAATACGACCTACTTTGAAAGAACATCAGGTTACAGGAGAAATAGAAAGCAAGAGGTGTTTTCCATGTGCCCCCCCCCAAAGAAACCAGATACTTTTGTAAAAAACTTTATTTAATCTTCTAGTTTTATGCTTATCAAGATGTGTCCAAGAGACACATCCAAGTGGCGTGATCAGATAAAACTGTACTGCAGGCATTTCTCAGGAGAGAGCCTCCAGCCCAGCCATGGTATATTCCTCAGATCCATGGCACTTTTCCATACTCGATTCCCACTCTTTCCCCTGACTGTTAGGATCCTACCCGTTGGCCCAAGCCCTGCTCAGGTCAGTTTCTAGGAAAACACATCAAGTCCTTTGTGATTCTGCAGCACAATCCAATGAATCTGCCTATTGCCCATACCAGCTGCCAGTGCTGTGCTCTCAGATAAGACCTGGTGGGGCTGAGAGCAGAGCCCAGTAGATTCTGTGTCTACCATCACCTGTTGGGACAAAAAGGGCACTGATCCACACCTCGGTGGGGCTGATGTCAAAGCCCATCCTGTTGTGTCCTGAATGGGGACAACAGCTTGTACGGGGCTCAGACTGGCTGTGGCTTCTTCCCACTGCCTGTCAGTGCTCATGCTTGGGCTTTACCAGCCTTGTTGTGCTAGCTGCCCTGTCCCTGAGGGTTGCTTTGACTGCAGAGGCTGGAGCCATCCATCGCTGGGAGAGGGGCATCTTTGAGCTAAGCCTGCTCATGAACAGGTCAGGGTCCTGATGCTGAAACCCCATTGGGATTGGTTCTAGCATGAGCTGCTCTGCTTTACAAACGGAAAGGCATTCTTTTGGCAAACAGCTGAAAGGTAGAGAAGATGTCCTTCTCTCCTGGAAATGCATGTCCCTGTGCTTTTGTTTCCTGTTAAGAGAACTTCTCAAAGGACTGTACAAAATCAATCTCTGTGCCAGCCACCTGCGCTGCAGGGCTGCCCGTCCTGTTGCTGTTGTGGTGGTTGTTACCCACCTGAGCACAAAGGGCTGAGAGCCCCAGAGAGTGGGGCTGCCTTTTGTGTCTCCTGGAAGCTGGCATCTCTGCTTTAAAGTCAGCATCGTGCATTTTGTTTCCCTCAGGGAGAATGGTGAACCAGGAAAATCCTGTTGTGAAATACACTGAAAAGGAACGTATTGGCAGTGGGTGAGTCCAACTGCAGATACTCCTGCACAGCCGTGGGCCAGGTGTTTTTCTAGTGAAATGTCTATGCAGCGTGAAGTCACGCAAGCTGAAAACATGTTCAGACACTGGGGATAGATGATCCCATCTCTCAGTGCTGCTCAGAATTTGTGAGTGTGCTCAGAAGGCACTGTCAGAGACATCTCTCTGCTGACAAAGTCTTGCCTGCATCAAAGAACAGGATCTGGGAGATCTCCTTGTCTCTCAAGTGTGGGAACCTTCTGTGTTAATTTCTTTAGCATTTTTCTGTGTCTCAAAATCATACTGGCATACTAATGGAAAAAGAAGAAACTTGCTTGCCTCAAAGAGCAACCTATCCCCTATCAAAGCTGTGTGAGATAAGAGTTGCCAGGAGCATTTCTTTCCCCTCATTGGCAGAAGGAAATACTCTGTGGTCAGGATAGGAACCACACAGTTTAGAAAGTGAAACCCAAGAGGAAAGAATAAACTCCCTTTAGAAGTTGAATTCCAGTGCATCAGGAACAGGCCCAGTGCCTGCACTTGAGAAGAAAATGCATCTTCTGCCTTCTGGCAGAGCCCTCCTGCATCCTGCAGGTTTTTGACACTGCCAGCACAGATCTCCTGTGTGGGCTGGCTTTCACTCTAGGACCTAAACAGTTTCTGTTTTCTCTCCTTCTGTTTTGTTTCTAGGGGTTTTGGACAAGTGGTTAGAGCACTCAACAATGCCACAGGAGGAGAGGTAAATATCAACAGACCCTGCAGACTCTGCTGCTCTTGAGGGGCTTTCCCTTCTGGTGTGAGCTTTGGCTGGAGCTTTGGGTAGAGCTGTGCTTGAAAAGGCACAAGAAGCACAGACTGGTGCCAGCCTGCAAAATACATCTGGCACAATCTTTGTCCTCCTCAGCTGCCGGAAGGAAGGCACGCAGGGCAACGCTTCCTTTCAGAGAAAGACACGCTCACTCGCTCTCCATTGCTAAAACAAAGGTGGTGCCTTAGAGCACCTCACTGCTCTTTGGGGCTACAGCTTCATAGTCCTGAATTCTCATTTCTGGCTGCCAGCAAATCCATCTGAAAGTTACTGGTAGTTCCTTAGCCACCTGCAGTGCTGCACTTGGCAACTGCACATTGGGAGAGATCTGCAAGGTATCCCTAAAAGCCCTAAGACCCACCCATAGCCTTTGCAAGATGTATCCACAGAGTATTAAGGCATGGATTACTTCTTCTGAATCCCAAACAAAGCAGCAGAGATTGTGGTCAGAGGTTTGTGGGTCATAGCTGAGACACCACTGTTACCAAGTGGACAAGGCAAAATGTCAGTGGCCCCAGGTGTCCTGTAACTGGCCCCCAAGGGAGCAGAGAAATGGGCTGTTGGGATGTCAGTTCCTAATTACTGCCGTGCCTAATCACAAGGCTGTTTGGCACAGCTCAGCTGTGTCATTGCAAAATCACTCGCTCCATTGCATCGTGGTCTCATGCCACCAACTGCTCAAGTTACTGATTTCCAATGTCATTTTAGGTGGCCATAAAGAAAATAAATCTAAAAGGACTGAGGAGCAAGCAACTAACTGTTAATGAAATCATGATTATGAAGAGATATAGGAGTCCCAGTGTTGTGAATTATTTAGACAGGTGAGAGGTCTTGGTCTTATCCCATCAATGGGCATTTACATACAGCAAACATGAGAGGTTAAAAACCCACTTTGGTCAGTGGCAGAAAGTAGAGCTGTTAATTTTGATTCATTCGTATTTCTCTATTCATCTCCAGTGGATGAGAAGAGAGTGCATCTTGTCTGCCTGAGTCTTCCCTGGCACTCCTAGTTTGAAAATTATTCCAAAATTATTCAAAACCTGGATCAGCTGTATCTTACTAAGTCAATAGCCTCGAAGTACACGGCCTCCACACTTTTTTGGGATAGATTTTTTAAAATTTCTTAAATGCTGATGAACCATCCTGAAGTGGATTTCCCTTAGATCATTACCACTCTTTGCCATTGCTGTGCATGCCAGGAAGACTAGGTGCTTATTTCCAGAAACACTATGCCTGACATATTTTTATCTGGGCTGTTACTAAACTGCACTTTTCACTTGCTGTCCATCTAAGACATCTCCTTTTTCACAGCTGTGTCTTTCTCCTCCAGACTGCACAGATTGCAAACAATGCACAGCTGAGAGGGAATGTCTATTCCTTTGATTCTGTCCTAGTCACAAAGGAACCTGGAAACAAAAAACCCAGAAGTAAAAAATCAACATAGCCATGCATATTTATCTCCACACCCTTGTTTCCTTCTTTCAGCTACCTTCTGGGTGAGGAACTCTGGCTAGTTATGGAGTTCATGGATGGAGGCACTCTGAGCGACGTCATTAGCAAGACTTGCCTGTCTGAAGACCACATGGCAGCCATCTGTCGGGAGGTCAGCAATCCCATCTGTGTTTCCAAGGGCTTGGGCAGAGTTGTCTGGGAAACAAGGGCTCAGATCAGGAGAGGTTTCATCTGCCAAGTTTTGTTTCTGTGTTGCTGGTATGCTATGGGCAAGTAAAAGCATCTCAAGTGAAAGGCCTGCCAGTGCCCCTGCACTCACTGTACTCAGTGCCAGTACTCTTATCTCCTACTGTTGTACTCTCACTCTGCCTCATGTATTTGCTGTTGTCCATCTTACCTCGCTAAACTTTTGCTTGTCTTCACTGTATTTCTTGCCTGTGAAAGCAAAGGTGCTGGTGGCAGGGTTTGAAACAAACAGCAAATGAAAAAAGAGAGAGACTCATTTCTTTCAGTCCTCAGCTAAAAAGGACAGGAGTGCAGCCCAAATGCTCTTTCCTTCTGAGCACAGGCACTGCAGCAGCAGTCATCCTGGCTGGTTTGCAGGGGACAGTCTACAACAGCAGGTGCTGTTGCTCTTTCAGAAGCTGATGTGCCTTTCCTCAGAAAGGTCCTGCTCTGCAAGTGTTGGAGCAGCAAGCTCTTCCTCTCAGTGGCACTGTGTTCTGCCATTACTCCCCATTCCCCTGCAGAAAGGGAATCTTTTGGATTCTTTGTTTCCTTTCTTGTGTGATGAAATCCCATCACTTATTTTTTCCTTCCTCTTTCTGTTTTCTCTTTCAGTGCCTGCAAGGACTGTATTTTCTTCATTCAAACCACGTCATCCACCGAGATGTGAAGAGCGGCAACATCCTTCTCAGAAGCAACGGTTCTGTCAAGCTGGGTTAGTGTATTCTTGGTCAGGTGCAGCATTCCAGGGATGTGGGGTGTAGGGCTGCTTTGAGTGACTGCCAGCTCCCCAGAAATGGTGCTGGTGGCAGCGCAGGGGCACCATGTCAACCATGAGCTGGTGACACAGTTGCAACGTGCACAGAGGTATGAGAAGGAACAAGCAGTCAGGAGTGGCCTTGCTCTGTGTGTGTCCCTGCCAGAGGTAGGGAGCTACAAGTGTAAAGCTTTCAAAGAACAAAAGCCACTGCTGGAGGCAGTGTAAAAATGGGGGGATTTTTTAAGTCACCAATGCCAGGAGATTCAACAGCACATTTTCAAACTTCTACTGGGGAATTCTTTTGCTTTCTTTCCTCATTGCATAGAATTCAAATAAAACCCGTATTTTGCTTTCTCCTCAGCTGATTTTGGCCTCTCTACTCAGCTCACACCTGAGCAGAGCAGACGGTGCTCGGTAGCCGGGACTCCTTGGTGGCTGGCGCCTGAAATGGTGACGCATCAACCATATGGCCCCAAAGTGGACATATGGTCTTTTGGAATCGTGGGCATTGAAATGGTAGAACAAGGACCTCCTTACTGGAACCAAAGTCCTGCCTCAGTAAGGAGCAAATACTCGCTGATCCCACTGTCTTTCTCACCTGCCCTATGTCCTGCGTGCCATTGGACAAAATCCCATTGCCATCTGCTGGAACTACTTCCACCAAGGTCCCCTCCTAAAAATGTCCCTGCAACACATCAGTATCTGCTGTAGTTTTGGTTGCATCAGTGGGGGAGCTCAAGCCTTACCACATGAAACAAACTCCAAAGAAACTCTATTCTCAGGCAACCCTTTCCTTTGGTTCCAGTTCTTTTGTCTGTGAAGATGGCCCCAGTAACAGGAAACAAGCACCTTAGAACTGCTGTTATCTTTCCAGACATGAAGGAAGGAAACCCAAACCCAACAAAGTTTCTAAAGCACTGGTTTTTAGGGAGGGACTTTGCCCACTGTGCAGTATGTTCTCACTGGGAAACATGCCTGAAACCTGGGCATGAGGGTGTAAAGGCAACACAGTCTCTTCTGCTTCTTGTGCAGTGTTGCTGAAACCCTCAGTAACCACGTTTCTCCCGTAGCCCAAGGCATGTTCTCCACATCACCAAGCCAGAGCGAGAGCCTGCCAAAACCTCCCAGTGTTTCCTTGCACTTTCTGGGATGGGCCTACCAAAAATGCATTCACTTGAGTAGCCAAATGAGCAGAGGGTGACCATAGGGATGGCACCTCTCCTTCTTCGGACCATAACAATTTTTCTTTTGCTGAAAAATGGGAAGCTGAAATTTTTTAGACTGCTGAGAGACAGAACTGCAGGTGACTCCTGTGTGCCCAAGCAGGTATTTTAATCCCAATACATTTGTGCATGCATCTTAATGTGTCTGTGTTAGAAGATGAGATTGTAAATGTTCGTTTCCTTACCTGGGGATTAACTGATGGATTTTCTTTCTTTTCTTCCAATTACCATTGTTTTCAAGAGCAGCCCAAAAAGCTTGATGAATTTTGTTCTACAGCAGCTGTACTTAAGAGACCAACAGGCACTGCAGATATGCCTTTCATGTATTAATCCTTGAAATTAGTTAGGATGTTACAGGGCTTGCAAGGGTTTTTCAGGGGGAAGAGAGAGTCGAGAATTTTGACTCTCTGATCAGAACGTTGGATTTATTATTTTATGTTATATATTACATTGTGACTATGTTAATAGGAATAGAGAGAAAAGTCTCAGAAGCTGCTATGTTAAGAATAGAAAAGGAATTAATCAACAAAGGAGCTCTCTCTGATTGTGTCTCAGAGAGAGCTCGGTCTTTGATTGGCCCTTAATTGTAAACATGCAACATGAGCCAATCACAGGTGCACCTGTTGCATTTCACAGCAGCAGATAACTATTGTTTACATTCTTTCTCTGGGGCTTCAGCTTCTCAGAAGAGGGGAAAATCTTAAAGAAAAGATTTTTCACAAAAGATGTCTGTGACATTAGTATAGCAAAGTCCCTCTTCCAAAAAGCCTCTCAAGCTGGTATGAATACTTGGAGTAGCAAACATGCTTTTGTTGATGTAGTTCCTTCTAACTAACTAGGTCAGTCAATGAAATCAGCTGCCAAGGCAAGATCTGCAGGATGGTGGAAAAGCTGTGGTTGCATCAGGGTTTGGGTTTTTGGTTGGTAAAGGAAAATGATCTCTGGGTCTCTGCCAGGGCAGTAACTGCCACTGAAGAACAGAGGTTAAACAAAGGGATCTGGGAGAGAACTTAGAGATGTGAAAGCAGCAGGTGGAGCCTCGTGTCTCCTTTTTTTCCCAGGTTAAACTCCTGATCGCCGTAATAGGGACCCCAAGGCTGCGGCACCCCAACCGATTCTCGCCTTGCCTGCGTGACTTCCTGAGCCGCTGCCTGCAGACAGACGAGCAGCAGCGCTGGTCTGCCAAGGAGCTCCTGAAGGTAAAATGTGAAGGGGCTGCAGGTGAAACAGGCTCGGAGGGATGGGCTCCTCCTCCACTCAAGTCCAAGGCATCACATGAGCCCCCTTCCTCCTCACCTCCACTCTTGCTGCTC
The DNA here is from genome assembly GCF_028551555.1 of Melozone crissalis. Classification (NCBI taxonomy): domain Eukaryota; kingdom Metazoa; phylum Chordata; class Aves; order Passeriformes; family Passerellidae; genus Melozone; species Melozone crissalis. The sequence continues at coordinate 9,853,745 of NW_026535783.1, read as the reverse complement.
TTCAAATGAAAATGGTGAGGAATCCTAGACTGGACTGGGCTGGCAGGGCCCTGTAAAAGTCCTCTGGTCCAAGTGTCCTGCAATGAGCAGGGACATCTTTAAAGAGATCAGGTTGCTCAGAGCCCTTTGCCACCTGACCTGGAATGGTTCCAGGGATGGGGCACCAACAAGCTCTTGGGACAACCTGTGCCAGGGTGGCACCATGCTCTGAGTGAGCAAATTCTTGTTTAGACCTACTCTGATTAGATGTCCTTTGTTTTTTAAAAAATTCGCCCACATCCTATTCTAAGTGGCCCTGTAAAAAAGCTATCCACCACTTTCTTCAAAACCACTCTGAAGTCTTGGAAAGTGACAACAAATTCTCCCTGGGGCCGGTTCTTCACCAATCTGAATAACTCCACCTCTCTCTGCACTTCCTGAGAGGAGAGGTGCTCTGTTTCCTGACTGTTTCTGTCGGCCTGTTTTGTAATTTGCTGGGGTGTTCATTTTTATCTAATGGCAAAAGAATTGAAGTAGAGCAATGCAGGGTACAGAGACATGAAATGGTGGTGCAGGAACCCAAGGAAGCCAGTCCCAGCTGAGCAGTCAGAGATTTCACTGTGGGCAGGAGGGGCTGTGGGGGGCTCATTGTGAGCCTCTGAGGGGCCCTGGTTTGTGCCCCCTAGCCCACCCTTAGAGGTTTCTGACACGCAAACAGGGACAGCTGGGAGGGACTTGTCCCAGCCCCATCTGCTGCCTGGCACGCTCAAGCAGATGGGAACTGTGCCAAGGTTACTGCCAGGTTGTGTGGCAGAGAGGGAACTGCAGGGCCCAGTGCCACTGGACTGGCCCTGCTGGGAAGGAAGGTGCCATCCAGCACGCGAGGGGCAGGGCATGGAAAGGCAGACACTGCTCTGTCTCCCTGTGAGAATCAGCACAGTGCCTGTCTTGCAAAGGCAGGGGCCTATGTGAGTCCTTTGAGTTTCCTGAAAGGAAGAAACCCCAGGGACAGAAAGCACCATTTCTACAGCACTGGCAGGGCAAAAATCCCAGGGAGATGAAGACATCACAATAAACAGATGAGTGGGATTCTGGGCCAGGTTCGCCTGTGATGGCAAGGTCCTGCCCATGGCACTGGGGAGCAGATGGTCCCATTGTTCTACTTTCTGGGTCTTTTTAGGACCCAGAGGAATCCTGATTGAGGCTGTGAAGCACTGAGCTTGGAAAGTATTGGTTCATTGTTGTTTGTTGTTTTGTTTTTGTTTTTTTTCCTGTGGACAGCATCCATTTGTTACAACAGCCAAACCAGCATCCATTTTGGCACCACTCATCAACTCAATCAAGAAGAAGTAGGAGACTAGAACGTAACAATTGTGTCAAGACAGTATCTCCATAGCCAATTTTGAGTAGGATTGGAGAGTCAGATTCTAGAGTAGGATTCTTGAAGAGTTTTGTAGAATAGGATTATAGATTAGGATTAATTAAATAAAGTTTCTGAGATATCAACTCATTTGGAAGATTCTCCTCCTTCTGACCCCTTCAGAAAACTCAACATTTCCTTCTGAATTACCAGTTGTTTTTTCTTGTTCCTCAGTCACACTTACGGCTTCTTTGGTGTGCTTTGAAAAGGGGGGTAGGACCTTCTTCATTCGTCCTACCTAGAGCACATTGCCTTTGGAATACGACCCACTGGCTGGTTTTTGCCTAGCTGTGGTATTTCTAGTTGAGGCAGAAAAAGCAATGGCATTTGCAGGAAAAACCAAAGGAAGAATGGGGCAGCCCAAACCCCTTGTGCAGATGAAGGCATTGACCTGTTACTCAAGAGCATTTGAGTTCCTGCCACTTGGATTTGTATCCCTAAGTGCAATGTCTTTGGCGGATGGAGAGCCTTGCTCAAGTGAGAAAGCAGAAAGATCAGAGGGGATGCTCGGGAAGGTCTCCTGTGGTGCAGAGATGTCAGCACCTGTGAGGTTGTGGAGGGATAGAATATAAGAGAATAGTGCAGAAGGCACTCTCACCCCTGAGGAGTTGGACCTGTACTAATCACCAAAGACTAGGAACAGGCCTGCCCCTAATAGGCCACAGCTATGTCCAATGAGAAGACGAGTGCTACAAAAGAGTGGTTTAGTTAGGTGAGGAGAGATATTGAGTTTGTTGGTTGTGCTGTGAAAAAGAAGGAATCAGTGATGTGAGGAGGTGACCATGAGAAATCACTGAGAAGGTATGAAACTTTTGAAATAAGATGACAACATGAGGTAAGAGCGGGCCCGGCCTTGGCCGGGGTGGAGCCCCAGCAGAGCCCCAGCAGAGGCCAGAGCAGGCTGAGCCCCGGCAGAGGCAGGCTTGAAGGAGGCCCTTGGAGCTGCAAGGGGCAGAAGCCGGGCCCTGGGTGCCTGTTCCTGGCAGCGGGCGAATCCTCCGCTCTCAGAGCCCAGGTGGCAGCTGGCTGCTGCCGAAGGGAAGCGCAGCTGTGCTGGGCACAGCCCAGCCTGGAGGCATTGGCCGTCTGGAGTGTGCCCAGGAGCAGAGAAATGCCAAGGGCAGCGAGGGCCGCTGGGCTGGCTGAGGATTCCTCCTCTTCTGCCGGCTGCCCTGCAACTCCTGGCAAAGGTCAGCAGTGTGTGCAGCACTCTGGGCACCGGGGCAGGGAGCTGGGCTGCTCAGCAGGCTGGAGCACAGGGCAGCCTCCTTCAGGCCCGGCTCTTGTGCCAGGGGAAGCGAGGCCAGCGTGAGGCAGGGACAGCTTGGCAGGGCACATCTGCAGGAGCCAGCGCCTCATGAAGCTCTGGGAGGAAGTGCCTGCAATTCTGCAGTTCTGCACTGAGCCAGAGCAAAGGTGTGAGATGCAGAGTGTTTGGCAGGAATATTCAGGTCCACCAGGCCAGCCTGCTTTGTGCTCTCTGGCACACAGCAAGCGCTGTGCAGTGCAGCTCTGAGCTGCTGGGAGAGAGGTGTTAGAAATAAACAAACTCTTGGATACAATTTAATGGAGACAAAGTTATTAAAGCAAAAGAGAACCTTCTTAGTAAGGATTCAGCTGAGCCAGTTGTGTATCTCTCTCTCCTAAGAGCCAAACATACACATGCCAAGATAATGCTGCTTTTTATTGCTTTTCCCAGCCCTGCGCGATCCCTGTCCCCTTTTCCTTTGTCTGGGTACTAGGGAGCTTCTGTTTTCTCCTGATAGCCTCCTTTACTGTCCCCACTCCACTTCTACTTCCCTTTTGGTTTAGTGTTCAGCCCCTCCCCTTATCCAGCTCACAGCAATGCCCACCAAATTAACTGGAACAACTGCAAAGCATAATTAACTCCACCTAGTGCCAACAGCTTTCTTTTTTTTTTTTTTTCTAATAACCTTTTGACTGCAGCAAAATATTACCTCCTATCTCCCAGATGGAGTCAGGGATGAGTCTGTGGCTTGTGCTTGGGTAGTGAACTGATTTGGAAGGGAGCAGAAGGGTTTCAGAAGGCAGTTTGTGTTTTCTTCATTCATTTCTGAAGGAAAAAGGCAAAGCAGCTTCAGTCAGCAAAAGCATTTGCGAGGTGCATTGATGAAATGCTTGTGAGCAATTCCCAGAGCAGGAAGGTGTTGAGAAAAAGTTGAATTGTAACAAATGCTGAATTCCTTTAGCTGTACCAGACATTGTTGAGCCCTCTGTTCCCCTAGTGCAGTGAATCATGCATGCAAATGGTTGTCTTAGCCTTGAGAACAAAGAGAGTGATCCTGCTAAGAAGGTTTCTGTCCTTTGGTTTGCGCTGCGGCAGGCTCTTGGTGGCCTGGCAGTCAAAGTGTGTTGCGGGCCGTGCTCAGATGGCGGTGGCTGCGTGGGCTCCTGTGGCCCTGGCAGCTCAGTTTCGGCCGTGGGGCCTCCCCTGGCACCGGTCCCAGGCCTGCTCCCGGCACAGGCAGCGGGGCCGTTCCTGCTCCTGCCCCCAGGGCCGCTCCCGGCTTTGGCCGCAGCTGCTGGCGCCGCTGGGATGAGCCCTGGCAGCAGGGCCCGGCGGCCCTGATGGGAAAGAGCCCCCGACCCCGCCGGGAAGGGGCTAAGCTGTCCCCGCAGCCCCCCTTGGAAAGCAGAAAGAAAGAAAGAGCTTCCGGCACCTTTTTTCCTGTCTTAAATATGTTGTCCCAGAGGCGTCATCAGCTTTTCTAATTGGTTCAGCAGTGGGCCCATTTTCAGAGCCAGTCAGTGATTGGTTTTGCCTGCGCGGAGAAAGCTTTTAGCAGCTCCTCAGAGAAATCCCACTTTGGTGGCTGCCCTCTTTCCTCCTCTCCAAAAATTAAGCCATGCAAAACCAACAAAAGTGGACAGTGGTGGCCCAAGGGCTGGGGAACTCGGAGACACAGAGAAAACTTGAAAAACTTGTGTGGAGCCATTCAAAAATCTCACATGGCTTCATATCCAGACACACAGCTAAAGCCCAGCTATTTCTCTCTTCTTTTTCTTTTTAACTGAGAAAGGAAGTCACAGGTAATGTGGTTTCTATTCCACATCTATTGGAGTAGATGTGGAATACAGATCCCAATATCCTATCTTTTTAAAATGCTGCAGTACTTAAGATTGTCAAATCAGCACTTCTGTGAGCATTCGTTTTGCAAAACTAATTCTGAGTAACAGCTGTAGACTAAAACAATAACATATCTCTGCATAAATTAAATCCTATTTTAAGGAAATGAGTAGCGTAGGAGTTAAGTACAAAAGAAACCAACAAGCATTGTTGAAATGAAAGATGTTACTGCTACTCCTGCTGTCTGAAATACCTTTGAAATAAATTTAACAAGACCCTTCATATGTATTTGCAGGTGTACAAGTCCAGTTTCAGAAAAATGAAATCGTGTCCAAGAAAATTCTATAAGGCGATGAAAAGCATATGCGCATTTTCCTTATAACCTTGGGAGTTTACTCCTTAAAAATGGCAAAGTTTCTAGATCAGTCTATTTGCAAAGGAACTGCTTATCCTAGTAAGTTTAGATACATTTCCCCTTTGATTACAAATAAAGCATTACACCTTCAAGGCATGTAGTCTTAAACTGTGGTGTCAGCTATGCACAGGTGACATTGCGCTCATTGCCTCAAACAAGGGGAGCGCAAACATAGAAATCCCCCCAGACACGTCAACATACAAGCTGTTATCCACCTGCACAAACACCTTCTCTCCTAAACCAAATTAGTGCCTCTATGTTTGCTATCAGGAACTCAGAATGCTCTTTTTAGGACTTTTAAAGCAAGCAGTGTCTTTGGATTTTTAAAATGTCACCAATATTAAGAAAGTCAGTGCTGCAGCGATGTTGCCCTGTGTCTGATGTAGGAAGCTAGCAGGAGGCTGTCACACAGGGATTGGCAATAGCATGTACGGAAGCCTATGCCTTGGGTTTTCCTCTGCATGGTATATTTTTTCCGTGAAAGACTTATGATTTGAAAGTGACTCAGAGTTGGTCAGCAGAAAGAAAAATCAAGATGCTAATTGACATGGGCTAATCAACAGTTCCAATTAATTTCAATATGTGTGGGATGATGATGCGAGTTCAATGAATAAGTTTTCTTTTGAGAAGGGTATGAGGACATGACCTCAAGGTTGCAGGAGAAACCATTTTTTGTTGGCTAGAAATTCCTGTTATTACCTTCCCGTGCATAATTTTTAACCTTTCTGTAATCTCAAATGACTTCAGTTCTGGGATTATTGCATCTGCATACCAGCTGCCATGGTCATATTTTGGTTCAAAAAATAAGAAAACACGCAAATCAATATTTCAGTGATAGCACTGGCAGACCTTTCAGGTTTAATCTTATTCCTGCTATATTTAGAAACCTGCTCTTGACTTCAGCAGGAGTTGGCATGAGTGCCTAACCATAAATAAATATGGAAGGCAGTTCTTAGTGAGTTTCAGCATGAAAATGATTTTATAGACACTGTAAACAGAAGTGACGGGTGGCAAATAGTCAGAAAACTCTGCAACTGAAACCTTCTAATGAAATACCTCTCTTTCTTCAGACCTTTATAATACCTTCAAATACCTTTTTAAAATCTGTGGAGTTCATGGGGAACCTCTAATGCCTTTATTTATAAGGGTAAATTTTAATTTAAAGCTGTGAACACAAAGGGAATATTTAACCACATGCTTCAGATGCTGCAATTGTTTTCTTTTGCTCTAGCATACTCCAGTGTATTTGAGAAAATAGTACTTATGCAAACCTGTGTGTCAATGTAGTTAATCACAGTGTTATTGTATGGATGGATGTACGTACAAAGCTTTGAGATGGAAAATATCTCAAAGTTCAGACTTTGTTAATTCTTACTAATAGATTGGGAGTGCTTTGGTTGATGTGATTTCGGGGGATTGCAGTATCTCTTCTTTTAAGGCAGCCTGTAAGATATAACTCTCTACCCCATGTAGCCATGATATTTTCTGAAAAATCCCTTGGCCAGGATTTTTCCTCCTGAGAAGCTGAGAGGCCTCAGGAACAAAATGTAAACAATAATTATCTCCTGCTGTGGAATGCAACAGGTGGATCTTTGATTGGTCTCATGTGGTTGTTTCTAATTATTAGCCAATCACCGTCAGCTGGCTTGGACTCTCTGAGAGTTACGAGCTTTTGTTATTCATTCCCTTCCTTTCCTTTCAAGCCTTCTGATGAAATCCTTTCTTCTATTCTTTTAGTATAGTTCTAATATATCATTTTAATAATATATATATAATAAAATAATTAATCAGCCTTCTGAAGCATGGAGTCAAGATTCTCGTCTCTTCCCTTGTCATGGGACCCCTGTGAACACCACCACAACTCCACACCTAAGGTATTCTGTCAAACAAAACAAAGCACCTTGAGACAGTTCTAAGTTTTTTTGAGAATTATAGCCCTAGCTTTGTTTATGTATAGCGACTATTTATTGAATTAGCACTCCCAAAAGGCAGATTTGCATGTGGCATTGGAGAACAAAGCAACAGGGACCCCCTCATGCATCCAAAGGAGATCTGTTTACTGTAAAAATTGCATCCTTTTTATGCCTTTAATCTCAACCTGACATAACTGAAACCAAAGTGAAACCTAACACAACTGAGCAAAAAGAAGGCGCCCGTTGGCTGGTGTTACCAAATGTCATGGATGAGCTTGCTACCAAGCCTCAGGACTGACTGCCAGGGGCTTCTCCCAGTCAGGTCCCTTAGGAAGCTGCAAGCATTTCACTGGCCAGATCCCCAGGGGGCGTGGAGTTCAGACCAATGAGCATATGCAGACCGGGTCTTTCAAATGCTCTATATTAGGGGTAGCCTGGGAAATAAACGCTCTCTGTGTCACACGAACCTTGAGGCTGAGCAATCTCTGTCTCCTGCACCAGCAACCCCCTCATGTGGCCTAACACATGGTAATCTCCAAAATGAAAAGAACTCAGAAGCACAGAACAAAGGAGACACATGACGTTAGAGTCTGAAAATGGTGTAGAACTGGATTACAAGCAGCTTGAGAGCTGGGAAGCGGTGTGGGAACCAGATTACAAGGGCATCAGACCCTGAATTGGTGTTTGGAACCGGAGAAATACAGCCTGGAAGCTGGAAACGGTGACAGAGCCAGTATGGTGAAAACCCAGGACTTTTCTAAGTAATGTGAAGTGCTGTGAGGTTGCTAGCCTTGTTTTTGTGGACTGGAACCACTTAGGAGACCGTGGGAGCTTGGATGTCAGGACCAGAAAACTCGGTAATGGAGGTACTGATTTTCTTCTTTCAAAGAAGAGGGATAAACCACGATGAACGAGCTCTACAAGCTTTATTCACCTGGTGCAAAAACCATGAGCTGCACATATCAGAAGGGGACATTTTAGATTTGCCCTTTTGGGAGAGGGTTGGACAGAATATATTTGAGGCAGTGTCATTTGGTGATGATGCAGCCATCGGTATTATAAAACCATGGGTGCTTGTTCTGGACTTATGAAATTGGATTATGAAGGGCGAAGGGGGAAGGGCAGCAGCGCAGCCACCTCTTTGTTCCACTCTGGGCGTGAGCAGCATTGCCGCGGGAGCCGGCGGGCCCCAGACGCTGAGAAAACGTGTCCTACTACAATGGAACTGTGGCTGACCGATGCGGAGTGGTTGTGGAAAGCAGCACAGCCCCAGGGAGTGGGGGAATCTTGGAAAACAGAGAGCATCCAGGGGCTGCCCAAGCCGAGGACACCAACGATGTCCAGAGAGCTGGCGGCTGTTGGGAAGGATGAAAGTTTGACAAGAAAGTCACACAGACATGCATGCTTAGCAGAAAGATTTTTAAATGTAGAGTCTGATGAAGGAATAGAGATGGAAGCAAGTTTTGATATAGAAGAAAACAATTGCTGAGCCAGTCTTACTGGATAACCAAGGAGGCAAAGGGTATGTTAGTTAGAAGGGGCTTTTATGACTTGGAGCAAAGTCTGAGAAACTCACCTCAAACAAGGAGATGTTTTTACCAAGCAGAAAGATAGCACAGGCAAACAAGTAAGCAAAACTGCAGGTAGAAAAAAGGTCTCAGAATTTCCCACTGCAAGAAAACTGAAAAACAACTCCTAGCTTAAACTGTAATGTACTAACTTTTAGTGATTGGAGAACAGTAACATGAATATAGTAATTATAGTAGTTATGATAGGCTGTAGATAATAGTTAAGGTATAGATTGGTTATACTGTATTAATATGCTAAGCAAAGAAAAGTACATAATGCAATGGAACCAAAATCAAAGGGTCTCCAGGCCTGCCTGCAGCTGGAGCTGACAGCTGTAGGCACAGGCTCTGTCACCCATGACCCTGGATTGCTGTAATCTCTTGGATGGAATAAACTGCATTTTGGAGAGCCGCCTGGAGTCCCACATCCCTCAGGTGGTGCTGATTGCACAATCCAGACACATGGAGAGTTGAGGGCCCCCACAGCTCTGGCAGCTGACTCAGGTGGGCACACCATGCCGCCCTGCTCTGGGGGAGCAGAGCACGTGGTGGGCACTTCTGCCCCTCTGGGTACACCACACCATGCAGCTGCTCCGAGCCCTCCGGGTTGAAGGGCAATTCCGCAGCCATTGCACCCTGCCACGTGGCTGCTGAGATCGACCCCGCCATTGGCACCGGGTCCCCCGCACTTCCCATCACCATGGAAAGCGAGTAGGCTGGCTCCAAAGTCACACCTCTGTGAAGCCTCGCCGTGTCTGCACCGGGAGCGGCCCTGCCCCCGAGCCTTCCTCCAAGGACGGATCTGAGAGGAGCTGCAGACACCAAACCCAGAAGCAGAGTGTGGGAAAAGCCCCTGTGGAGGGCCCAACCAGCAAAAAACAGTGGAAAGGAGCATGCGAGGGTGTGGGGTCATGCCAGCAATAGCAACCAAGCCATCCTGAGAAGATGGTGCTGGCCACATGCCACAGCCATTTCACAGCAGCTAAGAGAGAGCCATTCTCTCACCAAGTGCAAGAGAAAGCCAGCATTTCCCTACTAACTTTTTCAAAACCTCACAACTACCTTAGCTCCTGAAAAATCAAGGCTCTCATGTTCCAAAAACTCTGATATAAACACACTGAAGGATTATCCTACAAAAGTTAGGAAAATGTACAACTGTTTGTAAAATATGCCTAAGAGTTCGTAGTAAAATACACATTATGGGTGTTTGCGATTGTTAGGACCAAAACCAATATGCCTATGATTTGGAAAATATTATATTTCTGTCTCAGGCAACTACTGCTGTGCATCAAGGAAGTCCAATTGTGTGTGTATTAAGAAGTGTTTTCTTAATACTCCTACTCATTATTATTGCCTTGTTTCAAGAAGGATTGTTAAGATCCAAGGGATATCCACTAAGACACAAAAAAAAAAAAAAAAATCTATTTATCATAGCCAAATTTTAGTTGCAAAGTTCTTTAACTGAAGTTCTGCCACTTGTCATCATTTTTGTCCTAGGTTGCAAGGTAATGTGTATATTCTATTTGCATCTGTTAGAGGTGTGTCTCTGTTATCTTCTGTTAATTGAGCAGTTTTCTTCCTCTCTTCCACAAACCAGTCCTCCCTCCAGGGAGACATCTGCTCTTAATGTGCCATTGAGTGCCACAGCATGACTGATAAAATTACATCATCCCACATTGTGAGAAGCTCTGCCCAGAGGGAGGAGCCAAACATTCCTAACTGGATAGAAGCTGAGATTTTGGGACACCAGGACAGCCTTTTCCACTGGATTCCCAGAGGAAGACCAGGCCCATCTACACCAGCACTGGATCTTCAGAGAAAGACCACACCCTTCTACAGGATCACTGCTTCAACAGAACCATATCTGCCTCTCCAGGAGGATGGCAACCACCATTTCAATTGGATTGCTACCAATCCCCTGATCAACAGGGTGTCTGTTGGAATGTTGGAGGACACCAGACAGATGAAGGACTTTGGACCTGGTTAACATCAGAGATTCGATAACGCGATGCCTTTGCAAAAGCAAACAGAACTTTGAAAATTAGACCTAGATTGCAAGAAGATGAAATCAAACCGATTTACTGGAAAAAGAAAATCCCATTAAACTCTGCAAGCAAGAGATGTTGACATATGCATAACTTTGTATATGTGATTTTAACCCAATCATTGTAGTACGCATTACTAGTCTCCCTGAAATAGTATATAAGCACTTGTATCCCACAATAAAATTGGATTCTGATCACCGAGGCAGTCTTTCCCATCTCTCTCCATCCCTGACAAGTGTAGGTTGTATCCTGACTCTGTCAGTGTTGTTTCCTATTACTGCATTGTTTACTTTACTTTTCTTTTCTTCCCTAATAAAGAACTGTTATTCCATATCTTTGCCTGAGAGGCCCCCTTAATTTCAAAATGATAACAATTCAAAGGGAAGGGGTTTACATTGTCCATTTCAGGGGAGGCTCCTGCCTTCCTTAGCAGACACCTGTCTCTTCAAACCAAGACACTTTTTTAAAGTTAAAAGTCATCTGTTAAATGACTAACAAAATTTTGTATGCAAAATAATGTACTTTGGAGGATCACCTCACCAATCATTAGCTGTAAACGTAAGGCAGAAATCCATTGTTAAGGGGCCAAGGATTTCTAATTCTTGGGGCTCAGATACTGCTTTGGGAAGTTCTTTGGCCCAAATGTTCCTATGCAATACAGGATTGCTCCCATTGTCAATTTCACCAGACTTACAACAATGAAACCAACAATTGAAACATTTATAAATAGCATCCAATAAGAGTTTGCAGATCCCGCTGAAGAAAAGGGAACATCAGGCATGAGGCATGATCCCTCTGTTTCACTCACATCTGCCTACTTGCTTCTACAGCCTTGAACTCGTCAACACATTCTTGGCTGCGATATGGTTTGACCTTTTTGGCTGGGACCCACTTAATTCCTGCACCTGTAGAGACAGAAGCATACCCTTTTCCCCAATGGATTAATCAGAAAGGACCTTCAGTGGGTCCTTTCCCAGGGTTTCTAATTAAAATGGGGATTTTCTTTCAGTTTTGCCTGTGTGTTATTGGAAAAATGCCTAAATATTTGTGGATTGTGTTCTGACACAGAGCTGTTTAAGCAATTAGAAACACATAAAGCTTTGTTCCACCTCATCTGTGGTGTGACCACTACTCTCCCTTCTGTTGATCTAGAATGTGTTTTAATGTCTGATGTGCCCTCTCAACAATTGCTTGACTTGTGGGAGAGTTAGGAACACCAAGGATGGGATGAACATCACAATCTTTAAAAATGTGGCCAATTTTTGAGCTGTATATGCAGCATCATTGTCAGTTTTTACTTCTTGGGGCACACCCCATGAAGCAAAATCTTGCAAAAAATGTTGACAGGCATGATTACCTGTTTCACCTGTGTGAAGAGAAGGAAAAACTGCACCAGAGAACTTGTCCACTGAACCATGAGTATTGTTAAATTTACCAAAGGAAGGCTATTTAGTGATATCCGTTTGCCATAAATGCAGGTTTTGTAAACACCGTGGGTTGGTCACTCTTTGAAGAAACAGGAAGGTGCACAAGCTGACATTCAGGGCAAGTACTAATGATAGTTTTATCTTGACTTTTGGAAATTTGAACATTCCCACAAGTGCTTGTGCATTTTGCTGAAAAAAGGCATGACTCAGTTTTGCTTGTTCCAAAATGTTTGGCAAAGTGTTTGAAATAACCATTGTCACTTTGTCTGCTCTGGCATTTCCTTCCACTAAAAATCCAGGAAGCGAAGAATGAGCCCTGATGTGAGAAACAAAATATGGATTAGTTCGTTATTGCAAAGTTGTATAAAGCCATGAAAGCCAATGATATCTAAGTGTCATTACTATCATTCTTTAGAACTGATCCTGCTATTCTTTTAACCACATTAGCAACATAAGCAGAATATGTTAATTAATCAAAAGGTTGTGGGAAGAGCTGAAAAGCCTGAACTACAGCAGCAAGTTCAGCAATCTGAGGAGATCCTTCTACTATTTGAATATCTGATTCCCAAGTTCTAGTTGTTTGGTTCAACCAACTTACGACCGATCTGTGACTTCTGCCAGATCCATCAGTGATTAGAATTATTGCCTTTAAAGGTTCTTTACTTAACATAGGTTTCTCTCTAAAACTCAATTTTACCTGAAATAATTTGTGAGCTGGGTAATCAACAGAAGAAATATCTGGAAAATTTAACCATGCTCATTGCAAATCATCCGAATTTTGCAGAATTTTGCATTTGCAATGCATTAGCATTACCCAGTCAAGATCATCTTTTTTCAGTGGTAAATAGAGAGCTCCAAATTCTTGACCTGCTAAACTTAACAATCTTGTTCTGGCCTTAATCACAATTTCTGCTATCATCTTTAAAACTGTGAAAATAATCTTTGGAAACCTGTAGGGAAGGCAAAACCCATTCTATTATCAACAAAAGATGTCTCTCAGAAGGGTCCCTTTGAAAAATGAGACCACAAAGCTGCATTTTTTTCTCCTAAAATTGCAAAAAAGAAAGGCTTTTCTGGAATACAGTGATGAGTTTGTCATCTTTGGAGAGCCTCCATGACCTTGTCACAGGCTGCACAAGCTTCAGGTGTTAGAACTCTGGGAGAATTGATGTCACAGCTTCCTCTCAGTAAATTGAAAAGTGGACCCAGTTCATTGTTGGTGATTCCCATACCAGGTGTGACCCAATAGATTTCTCCTAGAAGCTGTTGTAAATCTTGCAGGTTGGTGACACTGGTCTGGAGCTGTATCTTCTGTGGTGTTATTGTTTTTTCAGTCATCTTCCATCCCAGATCCTGCCAGGGTGGAACTTCTTGAATTTTGGGTATAGAAATTTTAAGTCCTACATGTTGGATTTCAGTAACAACACTAGGATGAGTTTGCTCCATCTCTGGCTGCATTGGAGCAGCAATGAGCAAATCATCCACGTAGTGTAGAATCATGGATCTTGGATACTTCTGTTGAACTGGAGACAAAACTTGTGTGACAAAATGTTGGCAAATTATAGGCGAATTCTTCATTTTTTGGGGCAATGATTTTCAGTGGTATCTCTGCCTGAGTTCTCTTTGATTGATGACTACAACTGAAAAGGCAAATCTTGGAGCATCATTGGGATGAAGTGGGATGTGGAAAAAACAATCCTTTAAATCAATGACAATGAGAGGCCAGTGTTTTGAGATCATTGATAAAGAAGGAAGTCCAGGTTAAATAGGTCCCATGTCTTCAATTGATCTTCATTGATCTTCTTCAGGTCATGAAAGAACCTCCAGGAGTCCAATATCTTCTTATGGATGATGAATACTGGTGACTATTTGTGGCTGTGATGTGGCCTTCTTGTAATTGCTCCTTTACCAATCTTTTAAGGCTATTTAATTTTTTCTCTGTTAAAGGCCATTGATCAATCCATATTGGATGATTGGTTTTCCAGGTCAGCTTTCAAGTGGCAGGTTTCGACGTGGTTTCCATCACAGTCCCACCTCCAGTTCTGTTCCCTCAGACAGGAGGGACAGGACATCTCTCCCCCAGACGATGAGAGGCTTCTGAAGAACAAAAGGATGCACCGTTGCTGTCTTTCCTTCAGGACCTGTAATGTTAATCATGGATGCACTTTGCAAACACACGGTAGCACCTCCAATCCCTGTGAGGGAACCTGCAGGAGCTACCAAATCCCAATTGCTGGGCCAAAACATGTGAGAAATTACAGTGACATCTGCACCAGTATCTGGCATGACTGTAATGTAAATTGTTTTACCACAGTCAGTCAGGCAGCAAGTCAATTTTGCTTGGTTGCGGTCCAAACATTGCATCCAAAAGATCTCAGGACTTGAGGTTCCAAATGGCGCAGACATCTTTGAATTCTCTGGAAAGTTGTTTTGCTTGGCTGTATTCATGGGTGAAAGAAGTACAATAGCAATAGGTGTTTTTGGTGGAGTCACCATTGGAACGTTTAATGCAATAGCTAAAATTACTAGCTCTTTGTTACAATTTATTGAAACAACAGCTGGAAGGCCTGAAAGTCTAAAAGTTTTGTTGCTAGCTTTGCCTAGAATCAACAGGTACTGTCTTTGTTGGAAAAAAACCTGGTAATTCCAGTAGAAATACTTTAATAACAGAAATTATTTAAAAGGTATATCGATTTTGAGGAGGCCAATGGCCAATTTGAACCTTGTACCTGAGGGTATTGAGCTGGGACCATTTGAGGGATGGTTGACTGAGGAGTAAATGACTGAGGTACCAATGCCATTTGACTGGGTACTTGACTGTAAGGAGGGACCACTACTTGTGTCGAGGTGCGGTGATAATCCATGCTCTTTTTTGAGTTTAACGACCAAGCTTTGCCATTGATGTCAAATTGAGAACGACAGTGCTTAGTAAGATGCTTCCCTTTCCCACATCAAGGGCAAATAGAAGGCTGTTTAGGTTGGATTGTTGTTGTAAGACAATCTCTTTTCATGTGTCCTGGTTTACCACAAGCAAAGCAACCAGACTTTTTATCAGAGTCCCAACTGTACAGGACCAACAGATTTTGCAAAAATTTTTATTTGTGCTTCAAGAGCCTTTTGAAAAGCCTTCAAGCTTTTCCATTTTTTGTCCCAAATTTTCTCCCCAAGTCTTTCCCAAATTATATCCCAATGTTTTTCCTACCTTTCCTTGAGATTCTGCAATCTGCTTTCCAAAAGCATTGATTTGCACATTAGCAAGATGTTGTGCAGAGATGAGTTTACTGCAAGCGGTTAGCATCTCTGTTACAGTTGGAGGCTGATCAGGTGAAGTTATAATTTTTTTACATTCTTCCTATAAGTTCTTTGATATCATGGTGAGAAAGAGTTTCCTATTGTGGATTTACATCATTATGACCATGTCTTACAGGTAAGGCAAGGAGTTGTTTATTTGAATCCAAATTTTTTTCTAAATTTTGAATAATATTAGACCAATTAAGTAGTTGCAATGGAAGGCTTACCGCTAATTCAGACTGTGTTTTGTTTTTTCCTTTCATCACTCCTGTATCTGATCCAGAAGAAGAAGAACAGGTAGTGTTGTCACAGCAATCAGCTGTCCCAAGAACTCTGCCAGGAAGCTCCAAGTTCTTGGCAGTAATGTCATCACAGCAACAAACTTTCCCAGGAGCCCTACCAGGAAGGGCTGGGGAGGAGGGCTCCAAGTTCTTGGTGAGAGGAAGAAAGCCAGAGCCTGCTAACTCATGTCTTCACTAAATTGGATCCTTTTAGATTCATACAAATTGGGCTGCTCTCCAGCTGTAGATCCTGAATTTGTGTTTGTAACTCTTTCCAATGGACTGTTACAGGTTCCACCCCGTATCCCTGCCCACAGGGATACAGCTGGAAAACTCTCAGGTCTGATCTGCAATCTCAGCATTCTTTCTCCCCCAGCCCAGCAGCGAATGAGACAGGCTTCAAGGCTTCTAAACAAACTGTGTCTCCACAGCAACTCTCCTGAGCTCTTCCACCTCCACCCCATCCACCTCTCTGGACAGAGCCCTCCCCTGCCGGCAGAGCCAAATCCAAAGCCCCCCCACCTGCTGTAATGGGAGGCTGGGGAGCCAAAAGTGGTGAAAATCCCAGAAGAGTGTTGGCAGAGGAATCTATATGAAAAGAGTCCTCTGAGCTGCAAAGCAAACTGCCTGCCTTAGCCCAATCCGAGGAGGTGACTTCCTGGGAAGGGGAAGCAGTGGCAGGAGTGACACTGCAGTCCCTCGGCCAGGCAGAGCGGATCCAGAGCCTCCCTTGGCAGACCCTGCCTGCACAACTTATGAACAAGATCCAGCCTCATTTTGTTCGGAAGAGGAGCAGGGCACAGGAACAGCAGCTCCTGTTCTGCAAATCTTCTTCAAATTCTCATCTCCTGGACCCGTTCAATTCCCAGCCTCCCCAGAACACATCCCCTGACCCCTCTGAGACAGTAGAGATCCATTCTGAATTAGGTGAAGAGTCTAGGAGAGGTGAAAAGTCTGTGAAGCCAAAGCTGAAGGAAAAATTGCATGCCGGAGACAGCGAGGAGGCAGAGAAAAGAAAACAGAAACGACCACGAGGTCAATTTGCCCCCGACCTAGGAATTCCTTTGATAAAGAAGAACTGGCAATAAATGTCACACGGAACTAATATGTACGAACCTATTGTGAAACTGTATGCATATGCATTTGGAAAGGGGATAAAAGGAGACCTGAGGTCTTCAGGGCCACGCATGCCTTTTGGGGAGGCTTGCGTCCAACGCGCATCGTAATACAGGCATGCCGGGCTTTACAACTTTTATAAAGTTGTGAGGTTTCTTCATTTCTCCGCAAAACAATCTGGCGAGCCAGGCAGGAGGAGGAGCGATACTTTCTGTCTCCGTCTCTGTCCCTGCAGTGGCAGGGGGGAACCGACGGACTCCTAGGCGCGCCCCAGGATTTTCCTGGAGGAGGCTCCGCTTGCCTCAGCTTGCCTCCTGCGAGGATAGACAAGGACCTGCTGGCTGCAGAGGAAGATATGGTATGTACTGAGGGGCCCCCGGGGGGGAAAGGAGAGCAAGGGAGTAAACCACCCAGAGACATCTGGGTTCAGCTGATGGAGCAGCTGTATTAGAGACGGGGTTCATCGTTCTGATAGAGCAGACCGCAAGCAGTTCTGGGGGTGAGCCGGGTGAACCCGTGTATGTGTGTATCAGGGTTCATTGTTCTGATGGGGCAGAGCTGAACCCGTGTGTGTTTTGTTTGTGTGTGCCTGTGTGAGTGGTGTCCGGACACTGTGTTGCGTTATGGTTAATGCATTGTGTGGTCAGTGCACTGTGTTTGTAATCGTGCAAGTGTATAAGTGTATGGTGTATAAAGGAGAGTAGATCTATAGCGCTCTACTGTGCGGGGGGGGAGCTCCTACCCGCGGCTGGAGAGGCTGAGTAAACGCTGGCTAGGGCTGGCTGGGGGGGCGGGGAGCGCCTGACAGAGAAAATAGAATAAACAGTGGAAACACATGGGTGAGGACGTTGATTGAGTAAAGGTGGTAAATTGTGGTGTAGATTGTGCACGCTTTCACCGTGGCTAGACGAACCCAAGGGGTTCCTCTGCCTCCGTGGTTTGGACTCGACCCTTGGGAGTTTGTGAACCCTGTGAATTATTGGATAGATAGAGGAGACGAACAAGTTCATTTAGAGGGGCTCTACCAGACTTCAGCTGGCACTCTAGTAAGTCAGGACTGGGAACAGCTTGCCGTAGAAGATTTAGAGCTCCCTGTTATAAATGGAATAGCCTGTCTTTACGGGAAATTTCGGGTAGCCTTCGGTGCATCAAGAGGCTGGCATGCTGCGTGGGTATTATTGCAGTGCAGAGTTTGTGAGAAACGCTGGTTTTGTTGTTCTAATAAGCATCAGGGCATGTGCCCCAAGTGTAGATTAGAGGTTTCTGATCAAGCTGATTCAGAGTCTAAGATCTTAAAACTTGTGTGTGGGAAATCACATCTGATACCTGCCACTTGGAGTGTGTGGGAGGAGGACTGGGAAGCTACTGTGAAGGTCTGTGAAAAGAAGTTTTGGTGGAATCGAGATAGGGCAAGAAGGAAATAATGGGAACTAACCAGAGCCAGGAAGTCCCACGGGCTAGCCCCTTAGGGTGCATCTTGGCCCACTGGAAGGAAGTCACCAGCAGGGGGGGCTCTGAGAACAAAAAAGATGTTAGAGGACAGAGCAAGGTGGCCACCCACTGGAATCCTAGACTATAATACTTTACTGCAGTTCATATTGTTTTTAAGACGGGAAGGTAAATGGGATGAGGTTTTGTATGCTGATATGTTTTTTGTTTTAAGAAATCACCAAGAGTGGCAAAAGGACTGTGGGATTAAATCACCCTCAGACCCACTGGTCTTGCCCTTGTAAAGGATAACAAGGCAAAGAGAGGGCAAATCAAACGCTGTTGTTCAGCATGCAGTATAGGACAACGGTGTATGATATCAGATAAGGTCTATCGTTCTGAGGAGCAAGAACGAGACACATTTGAGTGGGTGAAAGCTCCTCCCCGAAAGAAGGAGATTAGGGAGGATGAGGCTGAAACCAAGGATGAGGAGGAAGGGAACTTCCCCAAAAAGGAGGAGGACTCAGGTGGGGAAGGTGCATCCACTAGAACCCACCCCACCCGTGGGAGTCCAGTTGCGTCTAGAACCAGGAGGCAAGTAGTGCTACAGGCCCCTCCACAAGAGGCAGTGGGACCACAAGGGGGCAAATTAATGATTAAAGTGCCATTTACCACCCTCGATTTAGAGGCATGGGAAAGGGTTGCGAGGAATTATCATCTTGATCCAATACTCACTGCCAAACGCCTACGATATTTTATCAAACAACACAATCCAGACTGGGCTGACATCCAGCTACTACTAGATGCTTTCACTGAAACAGAGAAACAGCTGATCTTAAAGACAGCAGAGAATTTGGCAGAGGATTACTGCAAGGCCACACAGCTAGATGTAAAAGAACATTTCCCCCTCCAAGACCCAGAATGGGATCCTAATGTGTCAGCAGAGGTAAAGAAATTAGCAGAGTATCAAGAGTGGATGGCAACAGGGGTGGAAAGAGCTATTCCAAAAACCATAAACTGGTCTGCCTTATATTCCCTTAAGCAGGGGCCTTCTGAGACTCCATCTGAATTTCTAGAGCTTTTAAGGGATACTATGCGTCGTCATACATCATTAGATCTGGAGTCTGAGATAGGGATAAATCAACTAGTTAATTCATTTTTGGGGCAGTCTGCTGGAGATATCAGACGTAAACTTCAGAAAATTCGGGGACCAGACAGGAGGAATCTTGAAGTCTTTTTAGAGGAAGCCTGGAGGGTATTTAGTAACCGGGAGGAAGGATATAAACAAGGAATGAAAAGGTTGGTGGCAGTGGTACAGGAGGAAAGGCAGAGAAAATACAACCAGGGACCACCAAGACAAGGACCACCTCGGCTGGGCAGGAACCAGTGTGCAATCTGCAAAAGAATTGGTCACTGGAAAGATCAATACCCAGAACGGAGACAGGGTGACCAACAAATGGCTGCACACGTACAAAACAACATAAGAGGACCGGGGCATTCTGCCCCAGCGGATCCACTGGTTATAACAATGAGGCTGGGGGAAGAAGGGAAAAGGGTGGAATTCTTGGTTGATACGGGAGCTACATATTCAGTCCTAAATAAAGCTTTAGTACCTGTGGAAAATGATTATGTTGTAGTTCAGGGGGCAACTGGCCAGTCGGAAAGGGCATATTTTTGTAAACCTTTGAGGTATAAATTGGGAAAACAATGGGTTTTTCATAAATTCTTGTACATGCCTAATTCACCAAAGGCACTTTTAGGCAGAGATTTATTGGAACAAATACAAGCAACCATTACATTCAAAAATGGGGAAATTACTCTGGAGGTGAATGATCAAAAGTACATAGAGGTATTAAGTTTAACCCTAACAGCTATTGGAATTGAGGAAGAAATTGATGAAGAAATACTAGGTCAGGTATTTCCTGGGGTGTGGGCCTCTGATGTACTGGGGAGGGCAAAAAATGCCCCCCCCCCCCCCCCCATACTAATTAAGCTCAAGGAGGGAACGCAACCAGTGATAATCAAGCAATACCCCCTAAAGAAAGAGGATAGGGAAGGAATCAGCCCAATAATTGAAAATTTTCTGCAGTTAGGATTACTGAAAGAATGTCAATCTGATTTTAATTCTCCTATTTTACCTGTTCGGAAATCTGATGGGTCATACCGGATAGTACAGGATTTGAGGGCTGTCAATAAAATAAGAGAAGATTTGTATCCGGTGGTAGCCAATCCATACACTTTATTAACTTGCCTAACACCTGAGCTAACCTGGTTTACTGTTTTAGATCTAAAGGATGCCTTCTTTTGCCTCCCCATCCATGAAGCCAGCCAGAAAATTTTTGCATTTGAATGGGAAAGCCCTAAAAGTGGGTGCAAAACCAAGCTCACATGGACCAGACCACCCCAAGGATGGAAAAATTCCCCTACTCTGTTTGGAGAGCAACTTGCAAAAGATCTGGAGTCCTGGGAAGCTCCACAGGAAGAAAGAAGGCTTTTGCAGTATGTGGATGATCTTCTAGTGGCCACTCGGACCAGGGAAGCATGTGTGGCCTGGGTGGTAAGCCTTTTGAATTTCCTAGGACTCCAAGGATACAGAGTATCAAAGAAAAAGGCACAGGTAGTGAAACAGAAAGTTGTCTACCTGGGGTACGAGCTGAGTGCTGGGCCACAGACTTTAGGGCAGGCTCGCAAGGAGGCCATATGCCAAACCCCAAAACCCCAGACAATAAAAGAACTCCGAACCTTCTTAGGCATGGCAGGATGGTGCCGGCTGTGGGTTTATAATTATGGACTGCTTGTCAGACCCCTCTATGCTCTTATTGCCAATGGAAGCAGAGATCTCCAGTGGACAAAAGAAGCCACACGGGCCTTTCACCAGCTAAAGAATGCTCCCATGTCAGCTCCAGCTTTGGGACTTCCAGATGTAAGTAAACCATTCTTCCTATTTTCCCATGAAAGGGAATTGCCCTGGGAATATTGGCTCAGGACTTGGGTCCATACCAGAGGGCAGTTGCTTACTTCTCTAAGCAACTAGATGCAACAGCCAAAGGCTGGCCAGGTTGCCTCAGAGGTGTAGCAGCAGTTGTGCTGAATATTCAAGAGGCATCCAAGTCTACCCTGGGACAAAAATGACTGTGCTAGTGTCCCATGCAGTATCCGCAGTACTGGAAGTAAAGGGTGGCCACTGGCTCTCACCACAGAGGTTTCTGAAATACCAGGCCATCATGGTAGAGCAAGATGATGTGGACATAGTGGTGACTAATATTGGCAACCCAGCTTCCTTTCTCAGCAGAAATCAAGGAGAACCAGTACACCATGATTGCCTGGAGACCATTGAAGCTACCTACTCCAGCCCAGACTTAAAGAACACTCCTCTGGACGATGCAGAGACCTGGTTCACTGACGGGAGCAGCTACGTTGCCAATGGGAAGCGACATGCTGGGTATGCAGTGACCACCTGCAGAGAGGTAATTGAGTCTGGACCCTTACCAACAGGTACCTCTGCACAGAAGGCTGAGATAATTGCCCTGACTCATGCCTTGGAAAGGGCAAAAGGGAGGAGAATAAACATCTACACAGACTCGAGGTATGCATTTGGAGTCGTACATGCACATGGGGGATCTGGAAAGAGAGGGGACTGCTGACCTCACAGGGAAAGAATATCAAACATGCACGAGAGATAATCCAGCTGCTTGAAGCAGTTCAGCTGCCTGAAAAGGTAGCCATTATGCACATTAAGGCACACTAAAGAGTGAGCTCAGAATTGGAGGAAGGAAATGAGCTGGTGGATAGAGAGGCAAAAGAAGCAGCAAAAGGTGAGGTAGCTACTGAATGAGTCCTTATTCCAGATGGACAAATCTCCCTTGAAGGTAAGCCAGAATATAATACGAGAGATAGGAAATTAATTGAAGATCAAAAAGGGACGTATAACCAAGAAGGGTGGGCTACCATTGAAAAGAAACTGGTAATCCCTTCCCATTTATTGTGGTCACTAGTAAGGGAAGAACACCAGAAAACGCACTGGGGAATAGATGCCCTATACACATACCTGATTGAAATAATTGTTGCTAGGAATTTATATGCCACTATTACTCAAGTGACCCGACAGTGTGATCTTTGCCTCCAGACTAACCCCAAAAATACCCCCAGACCGAAACTCGGTCAGATCGGGAGAGGCCATGGGCCTGGACAGCAGTGGCAAATGGACTTTTCAGAACTCCCAAGGAAAGGGGGGTATCGGTATTTACTGGCATTGACAGATACATTTTCAGGGTGGCCAGAAGCATTCCCCAGAACTGTCAAAGCTAGAGAAGTGACCAGAGTATTATTACAAGAAATAATACCACGCTTCAGAGTTCCAGCCACAATATCCTCGGGTAGAGGATCACATTTCATTTCCAAAATAGTGCAACAGATTAGTAGCCACCTGGGCATAGACTGGGAACTTCACACCCCATACCGCCCCCAATCAAGTGGCCAGGTGGAGAAAATGAAACATTTGATTAAACAGCAAATCATAAGACTGGGGCAGGAAGTTAATCTACCCTGGCCCCAAGGTCTTCCACTAGCACTATTGGGAATTCGAACTAAACCTTGAGCTAAAGAAAAGTTGAGCCCTTTTGAAATACTCTATGGAAGACCATATGGAATACAAAAGAGAATGTCCAACCACATTGGAGAGGTAACACTAGCCACCTACATGGTGGCCTTAAACAAACAGCTCAGAGAAATTGAGAAACATGTGGCTGGAACTCGGAGCCAGGAGTTAGATGGGCCAGTACATAACATACAACCTGGAGATTATGTATATGTTAAGTCTCTTACAGAAAAGACCTTGGAACCACAGTGGGAGGGACCATTCCAAGTGCTTCTTACCACCTTCACTGCAATCAAAATCAAGGAGCAGAACGCCTGGATTCATCACTCTCGGGTGAAGAAGGCCCAGAAGCCCCTTGAGGAGTGATGCCAGGAGACAATGGACTGAGACTAAAACTTACTCGGGCCTAACAAAATTGAAACAGCCTTTACAGTCATCTCTATTGGCATTAGGAAGTAGCCAGTGGCAGATTTCAAAAGTACTGGCAAAGTGGGAAACAGCCGGGGACCAAGACCACAAGTTAATAGTAGAAGCACTTAGTACAGTTCAAGATAATGTGTCTTTAGCTTTCATTTGTATACAAGCACAGTTATGGATGCAGGCAACAGCACCTCTGATCATACGGGAAAGGGGTGAAGGTAATTCTCCAGCTGAAATTCGGAAAACTGTGTGGGATAATGCAATTGATTTTGAAAGGAAGTTTCAATCCTGGTGGACTATGGTGAATTTCACCTATGATCCTGCTTCTAATGTGGCCACTGCCTTTGTGTTTACCATACGTAATGCCACTGTTTTTGTTATCCATCCCATCATTGCCCTAGGATTAAACCATGAAAAAACAATACTCTATCCTTCAGAACATAGAGTGTGGGCACGAAAGATGAATGAAAAGTGGCAGACAGTAAACTTAGAATCCTGCTAGAGAACAGATGGGATTCATTTGTGAAAGCAATACTATTAATGCTCAGGATATGTGTTTGGACACTGAACAGAGTATTTGTCACTTTGAAATTCATCCAGTCACTGACCAGAAATCTGTGCTCGTATATACTGGAAAAGGATGTGTATGCTTGAGAACTGCTTGTGCTGCTGTCCAAATTGATAGCAATTATGTTATTCTGTCTAGTAGAAATCATTCTAATTTCTGTATTTGTAATTTTGTTAGGATTATCAGGGGTGATTTTTTGTACTTGGCCCCAGTGACATCCCACCAGCTGATTATAGCCAATTACACAATGTATCACAGACTACCACCTACCCCTATAGGGATGAACCTTACATTAGTGAAACAATTAATTAAGCACCATGACCTATTGGAAATCTTGAAGGAAATCCAAGAAAGTGGAAAGAAAACCTTAATTACTGTCCAGCATGATAGAAAAGAGATAACCAGAGTTCTACAAAGAATAAAACAAAATATGGATCATCACTGGTGGGATGTGATCTTTGGATGGTCACCAACTGCAAATGGAATCTTTAATAAGTTGTGCCACCCCATTGTAGTTTTGCTAATATTAGTTGGGATAAGCTTAGGATTATCTATTATATTGTTAATTTGGAACTGGAGAATACTACAACGAACAGCTGTACTAACCCCTTTGTCAAACATACATGGTGAAGCATTAAAAGACACTTATTGTCGTGAGGGTTTTCATTAAGTAAAAGAATTTACTTATTTCTAGGAAAGGGAGGAATGAGACAGAGTAGAGATCCATTCTGAATTAGGTGAAGAGTCTAGGAGAGGTGAAAAGTCTGTGAGGCCAAAGCTGAAGGAAAAATTGCATGCCGGAGACAGCGAGGAGGCAGAGAAAAGAAAACAGAAATGACCACGAGGTCACTTTGCCCCCGACCTAGGAATTCCTTTGATAAAGAAGAACTGGCAATAAATGTCACGCGGAATTAATATGTACGAACCTATTGTGAAACTGTATGCATATGCATTTGGAAGGGGGATAAAAGGAGACCTGAGGTCTTCAGGGCTACGCATGCCTTTTGGGGAGGCTTGCGTCCGACGCGCGTCGTAATAAAGGCATGCCAGGCTTTACAACTTTTATAAAGTTGTGAGGTTTCTTCTTTTCTACACAAAACACCTCAAATTCTTGTAATGCAACAAAAATTCTGAACACTTTCCTGGGAATTCTGGGGGCGGATGATGTTTCCAGGGAGTTGGAGGATGCCTGGTCGCAGCATCAGCAACTCAGGGAATCCCAGAAAAAACAGAGAACACGACCGAAGCTGGAAGCTGATCTGATTCCTCCTTCCCGGGTTTCAGGGTGCTGTCCACACTGCCTGGAGAAACCCCAGACATGCCACAAGAAGGGAAGGAACCCCAAACAAAACCCGAGATCCCCCCAGAGGAGGACGAAGGCCCAGCAACACTCGGAATTAAAGTCTCAGAACCAGGTGCTCTGTTTTGTTGTTCGAGAAAGTCTCTATTACAATCATTCTGTTTAAAGCTCTCCATTAAAGCTCTGGAGACAGGCATAAGTTTGACCAAAGTCTCTTCCTTTTTGAGAGGGACCAGATTGTAAATTTTCCACTTGATCTGGTTCCAGAAATCAAAGGTAAAAGCAGACTTCAAGTCTGTATTTTGATTATTCACTTTTACCCAGATTAATGTCTTCTAGTTCATGTTTTGAGATGTCTGAACATCCTTTATCCTAAAATTGCTTCTGGTAAAAGATGTCCCATTCTGGTTTAGAGAGATGGTTTTCCATCTCGCTGCCCAGGAGCCCCTAAAGTTGCTACTTATTACTGACAAGGATACAGACGACAAAGGGGACGATCCATTCCTCCTTTTAACAGCCTGGGCCTCCGGCAATGGCACTGCCCATGGTCTTCTTTTTATTTTTATGTTCCTCTAGGCTAGAAATCCTCCTCACTGAGGAGCGGCTTTCCCAAAACCCTCTGATTTAAAGGATTCCTACAATATACTATGTAATATACATATTTTAATATATGTACTGCAACAATATATAAAATCTATACTTGATCTTTTTCTAAGCCAGCAGGCCTTTGTAGCTAGTTCTGAGCCAACATGTGGGTCTGCTGCCAGCTCAAGTCTGTGCTTCCCTTTCCCAGCCCGAGTGCAGGTGGGGCTTGTCCTGGGCATGGCTGGAGATTTTCACAGCCAGAATCCTCCAGCATTTACAAGACACCCATCTCACTTGACAAATGGCATTTCTTACAAATTGCTACACCAACGCTGACAAGATAGAACAGATCTCAGTTAAAGAATGTAATTTATTTAACTGTTACACCACACTATTTAAGCACATAGAAATAACAACTTCTGTTAACAAAAGTAAGTTATTGAAAACCCCTACAAACACTCACTGTACGCAGAGATCAAGAGAAAATTAAGAACTTAATTTCTTGCATATTTCAACAAGCATACACCCCATATAAAAATTCAAAAAATATCAGTATCTCTCTCTATTACCAAGAACTCAACAAATAGAGTTACGCCATACACATTTAAATTGAACTGAATACATATACAACTACCACAATATATTGATGTGAATACAGATTAAATGTTACCTATTACATTCCAGAAACAGATACATAACACAAACCTATCCTTAAAGAGACAAACAGCACTACCAATCTAAATATCTGTACAGCTGCAAATATGCAAATATAAATACAAATATACAGCTATACATCTGGATATATATGTAAATACAATATACATAGAAATAGATCAATATACATCTCAAAATATAAAACCAGACATATATACCAATAAAAATACCAATTTAGCTATTTAAAAAGACATATACGAAAAACTACATCAATATTGTGTATACAATACATTGTATTGTATACACATTGTATTGTGTATACAATACAATGTATTGTATATGCAATATTGTGTACACAATATAGAATATTGTGTATACAATACATTGTATACACAACTGTATACAAATGGAAATCACAGATATTACACTACACATAAAGAACTAGATACACTGTTGTGTTGTGTTGGTCTGTTCCGTTCCCCCTCTATGTTAAAATGGTTCTGCCCTGGTTCTTCCTCCCCTCCCAGTTACTGCCAGTCACCCCAGTTATTATGACTACCATTGTATCTATTTTAAACCGTTCCCCAGTTTCCCCAATAAGCCAATGTATCCCTTCCTCAACCCCACCCCGGTGCCCTGCCAGTCACTCCCTGCCACCACCTTTTTCTCCAGAATCTGCTGCCTAGGGCTCAGAGTGATTGGTTCAGGGGCTGGGGCCCTTCTCTTAAATTGTTTTCATTGGTGTTTCCTTTGTGTCAATCCTATGTACCCCACTCCTCCCTGGATTCCCATTTGCTCCTGACCTGGTTCCACCCCTGTACTCCCCACCCTTTATAAGTTCATGTAACCCTCCCTCTCTCTCTTCAGTTGCTGGCCTCCCTGGGACACTCAATAAACCTGGACTTTGCCCTGACCAAAAAGCGTTCTCTTCTTTCTATCCTGTTGACCGCAGCCACTCCTTGGCCTTGTCCTGCACCTGGCAACATCCTCAGCTATGGCGCTGGGCACTTGCCTGAGGCGCTGACCCAAAGCCGGGCTATCGGGTTAAGTGCCCCCTGTGCTGCTAGCTGTGCTGATGAGCTAGCTGGGATGCATTTCTCTGGCCAGACAGCTGCAGTTCTGGCACCCAATGTGGGGCCCTGAAGGCTTCCAAATCCGGGTCATCGTGGACCTGAGCGCTTCGCCGGACCCCATGGACGAGGCTGATTAGCCGCGGAACTACCCCTGGGTTGAGCAGACCCCGTTCTAGTGGGTGGGGCTCCCACAGGATCGGGAATGGCAGCTCCGTGCACCCAGGAGTCGTTCCCCCAACAGGACCACCACTCCAGTTTTTCTTTTCGCCCCCGCCGGAGTTTTGTAAGTCTTTCTCTTTTCTCTCTCCCTGTCTTTTTAATCTATTTACCCTTTGGGGCCATATTTTCTCTTTCTGCTGCGCAGATACTTGTCTCTGACAGGGGCTGGTGCAGGGCTTGTGCTGTTTTCTTTACAATTCCCTGAAATGGTGGGTGGATTGAGTTGCCCCTTTTAAAATCTCTTAGCCATGGGTGCTCAACTTTCTGCAACCCAAAAGAGAGCTACTAACCAAGTTGTGGGTATCCTTGCCAGAGAGGGATTTGTCATTCCCAAAAAAAAAAAAATAAGGAAATCATTCAAATGGTTGTTTTCCCAATTTCTGGAGATTTCCCCCCAAAAAATTTGTGACCCTGATTTCTGGGAAGCTGTTTCTATCAGATTGCAAAATTCAATACAATTAGGGGATTTCTCCCTGGCGAAAATTTCTTACTGACCCCTTCAGATCAGAGCCCTGTTACTATCCGGGCCAAAATTGAGAGAACAACCCTCAGTTTCTAGTTTGTTCCCCAGTTCTACCTCTACCCCTACTCCTAGCCCTTTTCCCTCCCCTGCTTGCCCCAAGACTGGGATTCTGAGAGGAGCAGCCCACTCCAGCACAGTGCAGGGTGTCCACCCCTCCCCTGACTTCTCTCAAATATCCCATTCCCCCCGCCCTAAGAGTCCTAGCCAGACCCTTAGGGGATCTTTCCCTTCCACCTCTCTCCCAACTTTGTTTAAGTTGGATTGTTCTGTCCCCACTATGTTAGAATGGTTCTGCCTGGGTTCTCCCTCCCCTCCCCATTATGTGCCAATCTCCCTGGTCCCCATGGTTGCGAATGTATCCATTTACACTCCTCCCCAGTTACCCCAGCAACCCAATGTATCCTTCCCTCGACTCCACCCCACGGCCCTGCCAGTCACTCCCTGCTCACACCTTTTCATCCAGAAACTTCTCTCCAGGGCTTGGAGTGATTGGCTTAGGGACTGGGGCCCCTCCTTTGAGTTGTATCCATTGGTTTTCTTTGAATGTCAGTCTTATGTACCCCACTCCCCCCTGGATTCCCATTCGTCCTTGTACCGGTTCCACCCCTACCTCCCACTCCCTTTATAAACCTATGTTGCCACTCCCCTGGTCTTTTCATTTGTTGGCTTCCCTGGACTTTATTAAAACCCGGACCTGCCCTAAATGGAGAGAACTCTTTTATTCCTGTTCGTCACAGCTTTTACTCGGTCTCATCCACACCTGGCGGCACCTGCAGCCATAGCGTTGGATGTCTGCCTGATGCGCTGTCCCGAAGCCCGGCTATCAGGATGGGTGCCCCCCGTGCTGTTAGCAGTTGCTGGCCGGCTAGCCTGGGCGAATAATATCAAGGCCGTCGCCGCTGCACCGTTAGAAGACCCTCAGTTCATTTTCAGCTCCCTCCACAAGATGGGTCCCATGGAGCCCAAGATGGAGGCAGCCACATGGTTCTTCCCACCTTTTTTTCCTTCTCTTCCCCACAATCCTTTTAGGTCCAGGAAAATCCCCTTCCTGTTCCTTGACCCCTCCCCATTTCCTCCCACTCTTCCTCCCTCAGTGACTCCTCCCAGCTCTCCTCCCTCTTTCCAAGCCACACCCCCTGATGCCTCCCTAGGGGCGGGACCCTTGTCACCTGATATCCCTGCCCCGTCCTCTGTCTGGTCCTCCAGCCACTCCCCTCCCCCTCCCCCTACTGGTTCCCACGCTTTGGGGGCTGGGAGGGGGGGTGGCTGGAGAACGGTGATCCGGAGCCAGTTTCCATTCCATCTGCGGCTCCGGTCACATACCACCCTGAGGGGGAAGGGCCCAGTGGACCCCTTTTCCCCACCACCAAATAAAGGAGCTCTGCAAGGCCCAAAAGGATTTTATCCGGGAGAGTGAATACTTCCAGGGGATCCTGAGGGCCACTCTATCAGGCTTGGAGATCACACCCTGTGATCTCCAGAGCCTTTTCTCATGCCTCCTCAACCCCATGGAATTCGTGGTGTGGGAGGGGGTATATAAGAGTGAGGTGGTGGGGATCCTCCCCTCCTTGTGGGAGAACCCTTGCACAGGGTGAGACCGGTACGGGGAGCTTGTCTCCACTAACCACCTTTGCGGGGAGGGGAACTGGGCAGACGGGCAATCCCAGGCTAGAGACATCCCGCCTGAGGTTTTAAAGGAGAGTGCCAAAGCGGCAGAGAGGGCTTTCCTGAGGTTGCCGGGGGCAACTCTAAGATCTTGCAGCATGCTGTCACGCCGTTTATCCCGTTTGTCGAGCGTCTCCAAAAGGTGATTGAAGCATAGGTGCAGGGTGAGGAGACCAGAAGGAAGCTGCTCGAAGAAGTAGCTTCCACTAATGCCCACCCAGCATGCAGGGATGCCATCCTCAGCCTGCCGCTGGATCCTCCTCCCACCCTGCAGTGCATGCTTGAGATCTGCGCGCAAAAAGTCGCCACCACTTCCGGAGACCTCGACCACAGGGCCAGACCACTGCCTGGGCATGTTGCCACTGCGGACTCCTTAGACGCCGCTTCCAACGATCCTGTTTCCGCTACTCCTCTGTTGGACCATCTGCCACTCCCAAGTACCCCTGGCCCAACCCAAAGGAAGCCTTCCCCATGCCATCTGTGTGGGAAGTTAGGGCACTGGATGCCCGATTGTCCTTTAAGGAAACAATTTTGCGAATTTAGGAAAGGGCAGGGAATTCGGGGGGACCCCCTACAAAAATCTAAGATCAGAATGCAGTCGCCCCCTGTGTGAAGATATAAATAAGGCGGGTTTTGTACCATCTTGTGGGGAGGGGAAAGAGGAAGAACCGCCTGCTGCCACAACTGGACATGACTTTTATAATACCGGACTTGTCTTGCTTATCATGCCTCCTACCTGTGCCAATATTAATCACCTCATCTAAAACGGTACCTTTCAGGCTGCAGCTGATGGAGCCGCTACACCTCAAGGACTCCAATTTCCATCTGGTCTCCGTGTGCCCGGAGTGCCCAGGTAAACTGGGGACAGATCAGCTGTAAGTATGTAGTTGTCGGAGACACAAAGTGCACGTCACTGGAGATAAACATTGTCACTGGTCTCTTAACATCGGACCTGGGGCAATTTTCGATGGGGCTGTACTGTGTCCATCCTCCCCTCTTCCTGCCCAAGGGACAGATCATCACTCAGGCCATTCCAGTGCCTGAGCTGACCTGGGTCCCAGGACTGCCTTCCACACCAGCTCAAGACATATATCCTACGGTGGCCTGGGCTCAGGTCCGTGGGCGGGAGGAACCTAGACTAACATGTCAGCTTTCGAGGGTGTGTGAGAGTCTGTCCGAATTTTCCCTCATCTGCCTCACGATTGTCCTTGGGAGACCACTGAAGAGAAGACCCCCCCCTGTCTAGAATATCTGGCTCTGAAGGAGAAAAGTCACATGCCACGGGCCCTGAGACCTGAAAGCTCAGTGTTAAGCTATTGTTTTCACAGGTGTGTTTGTTGTGTGCTAAGAAGGGGGCACCGTGCCCTGTTTGCAACAATAGCAGCTTTGGAAGCTGTCCCACCTCTTGGCCTGGCTGGACTTCTCCTGAATTTCAGGTGGTCTCCCACAGAAGACCCTCACCTGTTTAACAACCACCGTGACAGACAGACTGAGATGTAAGAAGCTTCTCCATCAAGGACTGAGACATGAAACTCCTAAAAGGCCCCTCTGCTCCTTCCAAGGACTGGGACTGAAACCGCCAACCTGGGGGAGGTGTGTGGGGGAGGCAAGCTGACCAAACTGAGATGTTTGCCTGCAGGTTGTGATCACTGAACCAAGAAAACAATGGGTGTCGTTTACTGCTGAGAACATAGATTATCTGTTACATCTGTTCCCTATTGTATCTGTTCCTCCCCACACACGCACGCACAATTTTCAGTAATAAAAATTTCTGAGTTAGCTAGAACCTTTGAGATCTCCCCAGCGTAGCAGGCAGACCCTCGACTGGACTGGACCAAAGGACTTCGTCTCTGTGTTGGTAGCTATATCCCCTCTCCCTCTCTTTCTTCTCTCTCTATCTCTTTCTCTCCCTTGATCCCTCTATCGCATTTTTGCTGTGGTTATTTCAATAAAACTGCATTTGATTTGATTATCACTGCAAACCCCCTGTACCATGTTGGTTTTTGCACTGTGAGATCATTCCTATGAACCATCAGGTCATCTGTTCACTAGGACGGATCCTGAACGTGTGTGAGATCAGAAACCCCTTAAGTGTGTTTTGGACACAGGGGCAGATGTGACAATCATTCCTTCTCAGGAACGGCCGTCACATTAGGAATTGCAGGACATGGCTGGTCACATTTGCAGTGTTGGGGGTTTACAATGGGCCAAACAATCCAAGAGCACCGTGCATTTGCTTGGCCCGGATGGGCAATTGGCATCTATACGCCCATTTGTTTTAGATTATATGGAACCCCTGTGGGGGAGGGACCACCTTGCCCAGTGGGGAGCCCAAATTGACCTTCCAACAAGCTCCCCAGGTTTTTTAGGCAGAGGTCACTGAAGAGCACCCTACCTGGAAATGAATTAGAAATCAGATAAACCAGAAAAGTTAGTGCAGTGGCCACTCAATAAACAAAAAATTGAAGGCACTTAATGAGCTTGTCAAGGAGCAGCTGCTTAAGGACAACCTGGTGAAGACCATGTCACAGTGGGACTTCCCAGTGTTTGTCATTAAGAAACCAAACAAAGATAAGTGGCGGCTCCTTCATGATCTCCGCCAAATTAATAACATCATTCAAGATATGGGTCCCCTCTAACCAGGGATGCTGTCCCCAATGATGCTCCCTCAAGATTGGAATCTGGCAGTTATCGATATAAAGGACTATTTTTTCCAAATTCCCCTTCACCCGGATGATGCCCCATGTTTTGCCTTCACGGTTCCTGCCATCAACAGTGGAGCCCCAAGCAACTGCTACCATTGGCATTTTCTTCAGCAGGGAATGAAGAACAGCCCTGTTATCTGCCAATGGTGCGTCGCTTCCTTGCTGTCCCCCAAACGTACAGCTGCCGAGGATGCCATCATCTACCATTACATGGATGACATCCTCGTTTGTGCTCCGATAGATGACATGCTTACCCACGCACTTGACCTGACAATCAATGCGTTGGTTGCTGCAGGGTTTGAGCTTCAGCAGGATAAGATTCAAAGGATGCCACCTTGGAAGTAAGTTCCTGGATCTGGAGTTAACTAGGCAGACCATTGTTCCGCAGAAATTGGCTATTAAAATTAACATCAAGACTTTGGCGGATGTCCATCAACTGTGTGAGTCCTTGAACTGGGTAAGGCCTGAGCTAGGAATTCCAACCAACGACCTAGCCCCCCTTTTCAATTTATTGAAAGGGGGAGAGGAACTTAGTTCTCCTAGGTCACTTACCCTAGAGGCTCAGGCAGCACCAGAGAAAATACAACAGTACATTTTTGCCAGGCAGGCCCACCGATACCAACTGGGCCTGCCGTTCAGATTTGTCATTTTGGGAAAGTTGGCACACCTCCATGGGGTGATTTTTCAATGGGACGAATCCATCAAGGGCAAGGACCAAGGCTCGGGGGACCCTCTCTTGATTATAGCGTGGGTTTACCTCAGCCATCATAGGTCCAAAAGGATGACACAGCCATCACAGCTGGTGGCAGAATTGATCTGGAAGATCAATAGATTCAAGATCTGGAGATCGCGAATCAGGGAGCTTGCAGGGTGTGACTTTGCATTCTCATCCCCGTCAAATTGGAATCAGGCCAGTTCAACCTGAAAACCTTTGATGAACTGCTTGAGATCAATGAAATGCTACAATTTGCGTGGACATTTACCCCGGCCAAACTGCTGTCGTTCAGCCAGCCCACAAATTATTTAATCAAGCTGTTCAGTTCTCATTATCATTAAAAAGAGTTCAGAGTTGGACCCCTTTGAATGCTCTGACTGTTTTCACTGATGTGTCCAGAGCATCCCACAAGTCAGTAATGACTTGGAAGGAATCTCAAACTCAGCGGTGGAAGGCTGATGTCGCTAAGGTAGAGGGTTCTCCACAAGTAGCTGAGTTGGACACAGTCATCAGGGCTTTTGAGAGGTTCTCTGAATCATTCAATTTAGTTACAGATGCGGCATATGTCGCAGGTGTAGTGTCCAGGGCAGAAAATGCAGTTCTTCAAGGGGTGTCCAATATCCCCTTGTTTAACTTGCTCTCCAAATTGGTTACATTAGTGTCCCGCCAAGAGCAACCTTTCTTTGTTATGCACGTCAGGTCACACATTGATCTGCTGGGGTTCATTGCGGAGGGTAATTGAAGAGCTGATGCCCTTGCCGCTCCTGCCCAAATGGCCCCGCTCCCTGATCTGTTTGGTCAAGCTAAGATCAGCCACCAGCAATTCCATCAGAACAGCCCTAGCCTGGTTCGGCAGTTCCAACTTACACGCGAACAGGCCAAGGTGATTGTGGCTACATGTCCCCAATGTCAGTCCCATCAGCTCCCATCACTCAGCTCCAGAGCTAACCCCAGAGGTCTTTCTAATTGTGAGGTGTGCCAAATGGATGTAACGCATGTCCCTTCTTTCAGCCGACTGAGTTATGTACACGTATCTGTGGACACTTTCTCCGGTGCCATCTATGCTTCAGCCCACACAGGTGAAAGGGCAGTTGACGCCGAAAGACATCTCGTACAGGCTTTCGCTGTCCTGGGCATCCCCAAGGTCATCCAAACTGATAATGGCCCAGCGTATAAGTCCAGGGAACTGAGGATCTTCCTGCAGCAATGGGGAATTGAGCACAAGACCGGCATCCCCTATTCCCCGACAGGCCAAGCCATGGTGGAGAGGACCACCAGAGCCTTAAGAGGGTTCTTGAGCAACAACAAACGGCTGGGAAGGTGGAGTCCCCCCATGTCCATCTTGCCAAAGCACTTTTTACCATCAATTTTTAAAATTGCTCATTTGATAATCTGAACCCTCCTATAGCGTGACACTTCAGGCAACACAAGCAGCTGCAGCTGAAAGCCAGGCCTCCGGTCCTAGTTAAGGATCCGGAGACCTGGAAGACGGAAGAGCTGTTTGACCTGGTCACCTGGGGGAGGGGATACACTTGCGTGTCCACTCCCTCGGGTCTCAGGTGGGTTCCATCCAAGTGGGTCCGGCCCTTCCTCCCAAAGAAGGCACCTAAGGTCGGAGTAGTGGCACAGGTTGAGGAGGTCTGTTGGCAAAGGAGGCGGAAGCCCTTTTCCCTGTATTTTGACCTCCTCTAAGTTTCCCTCAGGGCAGAACTGAAATTTTCAGACCAGTTTTTTAATTATGTTTCTTGTTATTGTAGTGACAATACTCACCCGGATGGCCCCTTTCCCAATCAACATCTTCCGGCTGATCGCAGCACTGGGGTTCCTCGTTCCACATCTGTGGACCCTTGGATCGTCCCTCAGCCGAAGACAAACGTCTGGTGGACTGTCCATTCTGGCTGTTCGTCTCTGCACGGACACACGCAGGATGGCCTTGGGACAGCCCACACTTCAAAGGACCAGTCTGGACTCTTCAGATTTTCAGTCTTCGATATTGTTTATTATTTCTTATCCATAAACTTTTTTTTCAGCCCGACAGAGGTCTGACCAGCAAGGCAGCCAAGGGCACTCTGACCTCCCACTGGGCGGTCATCTATATTTATACTAAAAACTATATACATCATATTTACCTTTATTTCCCAACACCTTTCACCCATATCAGCAAGTGCACCTTCACCAAGAACCAATCCCGAAGTGTCAACATCACCACAGAAATGGATGACAAGAAGAAGAAAGAAGGACAAGACACGCCCTGATCCCTCCATCTTGTCTCCATAACCCCCCTGCACCAAAATCCTAAAATTTATCTTTCACCCTGTAAATACATCATTCTTACACCGCTCATTCCTAAGTGACTCTCTTGTCCTCAAACAGGTGGCACATGCCTCGAAGGGTCAAAGTCAAGCCACCAGGCGCTTCTGGCAGCATTCCAGGATTTCCAAGCCCCCCAAGGGTTGTCTCGGCAACTCTGGACATCCAGAGTGATGTGCTGAGTTCCCAAAGCGGACTCTTGCTCAAGCCCTCAGCCAGGACCATATATGCTTGGACACTACTTCAGCAGAGGACCCAATGTCATCATGCCTTGTGGGGATTGCTTTCCCTCCTAGTGATTTTCCTCCTACCCTTGCCACCTCCTTTGCTCCCTTGGTCCCCAAAAGGGTCACCATTCCATCTAGTTTTGACCCCAGGGTTGATTGGAGGAACAGGGTCAAAGGGCTGGTCCCTTTGGACTCCGAACCCCTTAAATTCGAATTGCTCGGCTCCGCCAATGCTTCTCTTTGTTTTCAGTTTGTCCCTCCCTTCACCCCTGACCCTTCCGATAAAAGCTTTCAGGTGGTGTCGCAATTCAAAGTGGATTATACCGCATGTCAGTGGTGCAAGATTGTCACCAAAACAAGTGCACCATCCACTACTGGAAGCAGACACTTGGCATTACACAGAGGTGTGTTTTCAATTTGTGGAGACCGAGCGTAGGCAGGCATCCCCTCTTGTCTAATCGGAGGTCCCTGTACTATCGGACAGCTGTTGCTGTTTACGCCCAACATGTCCCAAATTAAGAACTGGAAAGCAAAAAAGGTCACGCTAAATTTGGCCAGACCCAAAAGAGACATCACAGATTTCAACCCTGAATGTGACTCGGAAATTACTCATTGGTCAAAGCCAAAAACGGTTGCAGTTACCTTGTTTTTGCCTTGGGTATCCGCAGCCAAGGCTCTAGGTGAATTGGCCCACCTAGAGTGTTGGGTCGCTAAGCAAGCCAACTTTACGTCAGCCGCTCTGTCAGACCTCCTATCAGACAAAGAAATAACAAGGAAGGCAATGCTCCAAAACAGGGCAGCATTAGATTTCCTGCTCCTTTTACATAACCATCACTGTGAGGAGTTTGAGGGCCTCTGCTGTTTGAACTTTTCATCTAAGGCCGAGGATGCGAGATCCTCCATGAAAAAGATGCAAGATCTAGTACATGACATCAAAAAGGAGACGCCAGACTGGCTGGGGGACATTTTCAAGGGATGGGGCCTTTCCAGTTGGGTGGGGTTGATTTTAAAAACTGTGGTTTTAGTTCTCCTGATCTTAGTTGCAGTTTTGGTTGCCTTTTCCATTATTTGGAGCTTAGTTAAGAGACTGTTGAACAAATTAACATTCACTCCAAGTGTCAACCAGGTGGTGGCCTCGGAAGAGGAACAATCTTATGAAGTTGAGGCTCCAGAAGAAGATCAATGGGCTTCGGCACCGATGAGCCACCCCTGGTAGGGACACCAATACCCAGACTCAGAGGACAATAGTTCAGTTCAGTTTACTTCTATTTGAGCTTTCAATTATTTTTATTTTTCTTTTTAAACAAAAAAGGGGGAGATGTTGTGTTGTGTTGGTTTGTTCCGTTCCCCCTCTATGTTAAAATGGTTCTGCCCTGGTTCTCCCTCCCCTCCCAGTTACTGCCAGTCACCCCAGTTGTTATTACTACCATTGTATCTATTTTAAACCACTCCCCCATTTCCCCGGTAACCCAATGTATCCTTTCTTCTATCCCACCCCAGTGCCCTGCCAGTCACTCCCTGCCACCACCTTTTTCTCCAGAATCTTCTGTCCAGGGCTCAGAGTGATTGGTTCAGGGGCCAGGGTCCCTCCCTTAAGTTGTTTTCATTAGTGCTTTCTTTGTGTCAATCTGATGTACCCCACTCCTCCCTGGATTCCCATTTGCTCCCGACCTGGTTCCACCCATGTACTCTCCACCCTATATAAGTTGATGAAATCCCTCCCTCTTCCTCTTCAGTTGCTGGCTTATTGGGATCATCATTAAAGCCCGGACTTGCCCCAAACAGAGAGCGCTCTTTATTCCTGTCTACCACAGCCTGCTTTCGGCCTCGTCCGCACCTGGCAGTGTCCCTAGCTATAACTCTGGGCGCTGCCTGAGGCGCTGTCCTGAAGCGCAGCTATTGGGATAAGTGCTCCCCGTGCTGCTAGCGGTTGCTGGCCAGCTAGCCTGGGCAATTCTCTCGAGGTGAACTGCTGCAATGGATGATATCCTTATCTCTGCCCCTCATGACGACATGCTTGCACGCACCTTAGAGGACACTATTACAACCTTGTCTGTTGCAGGATTTGTGTTTCAGAGAAAGTCCAACGCCTGCTGCCTTGGAAGTTCTGGGCCTTGAGATCACCCGCCGTACTATTATACCCCAAAAAATCCTTACTCACACTAACCCTAAAACCCTAAGAGACTTGCACCAGCTTTGTGGATCCCTAAACTGGATCAGACCCTGGTTGGGGCTCACCACAAAAGATTTATCCCCTCTCTTCAACTTGTTAAAATGGGGGGAGACCCTGGATTCCCCGAGGGCCCTGACTTCGGAGGCTAAGGCTGCACTTGAGAAGGTGGAAATCCATCATTTCAAGTCGACACACCCACCAGTGTCGTGAGGATCTGCCTTTTGACTTCATCATCCTGGGTAGGCTACCGCATCTGTATGGGCTGATTTTCCAATGGGACACAGACCAAAACAACCCCCTCTTAATTATAGAGTGGGTGTTCCTGGGTCACCAACTGTCCAAGAGCATCACCAAGCCACAAGAGCTGATGGCTCAGCTGATCACGAGGGCTAGGGCTCGCCTGCGTGTGTCAGTGGGGTGTGATTTTGCATGCATTCACCTCCCTATCCAGCCATCCACGGGGAGGATATCTTTGGACACGGTGGATAATTTATACTGGTCTAATGAGAATTTGCAGTTCACCCTGGACAGCTACACTGGCCAAATTTCAATCGACCATCCAGGCCACAAATTGCTTAATGTTGAATTTAATTTGGTTCCAAAAGAGATTCAAAGTCGCTGCCCACTCAAAGCCTTGACAGTTTTTACAGACACATCTGGAGGATCCCACAAGTCAGTCATTACTTGGAAGGACCCTCAGACTCAGCAGTGGGAAGCCAATGTTCAGATTGTGGAGGGTTCTCCACAAGTTGCTGAGTTAGATGCAGTCATCAGGGCCTTTGAGAAGCTTCCACCACCTTTTAATCTGGTAACTGATTCGGCTTATGTAGCAGGCGTAGTGTCCCAGGAAGAACATGCAGTGCTCAAAGAAGTCTCCAATCCTGCCATCTATTGCTTGCTCTCATGTTTAACACACCTGGTTTCCCACCAAGAGCAACCCTTCTTTGTAATGTGTGTAAGATCACACACCGACCTCCCTGAGTTTATTGCCGAGGCAAACTGCAGGGCAGATGCCCTAGCAGCATCACTGCAGCTGGCTGGCCTACCATTATCTATTTTGATGGTAGATGGGATCCCCAAACTGCAAAGCAACAACTTGATGATAATTTTGTTACAGTTCTTAAAATGAGCTGGTGTGCTAGACTTCCACCTGGTTCCTGTTCTTTTTTTGCTTATCTTCATATATTAAATGCCTTCCTGGAACAGGCAAAATGCTAATCTAACACTGGAAGCTTCTCTCTTTTTTTGAGGAAGTTGTTTTGTGCATCTGCCGCTTTTCCAGTGTGGGCTGAGGCCAAGACTGCCCACCAATACGTGGACATATTTGAACCGCCCAAATTCGGACACGTGGGTGATTTTTGTTCCTTTTACAGCGGCATCTCCATGGACTGGACTTTGTCCTTTTTACAGTGTCCCCCTCCCGTTTTTAAAACAAAAAAGAGGGAGATGCAGCATTGTGTGTTCTACATGGGTTTTATTTTGAAGTTGGTTATTTCTTATAAGTTAAGATTTTGGGTTGACCCTCAGTTCTCCCCATGTTCTCCCTCCTAATGGTTTATTCCTCCCGCCAGCTACCTGTCTATCATTGTGACCACCCCCCCTTTATTTTGAGAATTTTCTATGTCAATCATCCCTTACTTAAGATATGATTTGTCTCCTGAGCCTTTTCCCTCCCCTGTGCCATTCTTATTGGTTTGTTATGTCCCTCGCTCCTCCCCTGGGCTTCATTCATTGGTTCCCTCGTGTCTCCTCCTGTCACGCCCTTGCCTTTTATAAGTGACTCCCCAACAGTTATTTCACTGACACCGTTTACTGGCCCTGCCTGGGTCAATAAAGTGCCTTGGCACTCATATGTGTGTCCGCTCCTTCCTTCACCTCAGTGCTTCACAGTCCTGCTCTCGCCTGTGTCACCACGTCACAGACGGAGCCACTACTCGGGCGTTCTCGCAGAAAACCCGGGAGTGGCAGGATTCGTGGTCTCCACCGGTCACTCCAGGAGCAGCTAGCCGGCACCCGTCAGCTCCTGTGGACGCGGGAAAAGAATGCAGGAGGGGACCCAAGGAGAATGGGACGGGGATGCCTTAGGAGGAAGCTCCTGTTTGAATGTCAATCAGCCGTGGCTCCCTTCCCAGTTCTAGGAAGTTCTATGTTCCTCCATTCCCCACTGGATATTACTCTAAGACCACCCTCTCCTGCCACTCTCATTGGTGTACTCCTCATCACCCCACTTCGGCTCCTCCTCTGATCCCTCTCCTCATTGATTCCCTGTACCTTGGCCCTGCCCATTTTTCCTCTGTTATAAACCTTGGCCCCACCCCTGCTCTTGGCTCCACCACCAGCCTCCCTTTGACTGTGGTTGTGCCCCTGCCTCTCTCCTTGATAGTGGAGCCCTGGAAATAGTTAAAGATAGAATTTAAAATGTTCGGCTTTGTGCTTTCCCAGATCAACTGCACCTGCGTAAGCAGTATGATAAATTATATAATTGTTAGATGTTATCATTGTTTAGTAATTAAATGTAATTATTATATAACCATAGGAAGAATAATGAGAAACTATGCTGGAAATTCAGAGAGGGGCTAAATTTATGTATGCAATAGAACAATATAAGTTTAACAATTAACATGAAAGTTATGTAACGATAGAGTATAAAAACGTGATCATTTTGGATGTATGGTCAGAATCAGATTTGGGTTGAATATACCCTGACACGCAGAGCTCTTAATAAAAAGCACCGCATATAATCCCCCGTGATTATGTGTTTTCAAACGCTAACATTTTGGCGACCCAAATGGACCCCTTGGGAGTGCTGCTGAGCGAGTTTGCAACTCGATCACACTCCAGCTGGCACTGAGGGATTATCGGGGAGCCCATCGGCCGCCACCGCTTCCGGTGCTCGCAAACATCCCCGGGAGAAAGGTAAGGTGGTTTTTACTTCGCTTTGTTTTGGATGCCTGCCAAATAAGACGCAGTGAAAGCTACGCTTGGTTGGGCTAAAGGAATTCCGGTTGGTACAAGCCTAGGCGCCATTAGGTAAGACAATCGCGAAGCGTTGCGGGTTCAACATTTGTGGTGTATTTGAAATGGAGAAACTTAAAGGGATTTTGGGCAGTAACACCCCTATCCCGCAAAATTCTCCTTTGGGGTGCTTATTAGCACATTGGAAACAGGGTAACTTTGGGGAAGAATTACCTAAAACAAAGTTGCTTGATTACTGTAATTCATGGTGGCCAGAATATGCCTTGGAGAATGGCAAAAAATGGCCAAAATACGGTACTCTGTAATATAACACTATTTTGCGGTTAATGTCGTTTTGTAAACAAGAAGGAAAATGGGATGAAGTACCATATGTTGATCTGTTTTTCTATTTACGGGGAAAGCCAGAATGGCAGGATGAATGTGGATTACTAGTGGTTAAAACATCTGCAAAGTGTGGCGTTTGTAAGGAACGTTGTTTAGAACACTTGGCGTTAAGAGAAAGCTTGAGTAGGGAAAATTATACAGATATTGATTTACAAATAGCTCCAATAGGAACAAGAGAACCTAACCCTATCCCACCTATTTCATCTGTCCCTATCCCACTGCCTGCTCCTCACCCACCTAGTCCTGAACCTGTCTCATCTAATACACCTTTCTCTCTTTATCCTCCTCTCCCATCATCACCCGATCCCTCTTCCTCAGAAGATGAGCAAAACCTAACTGTGATAGAAAGGAGAAAAAGGCATGTGAGTGAAAAATATAGCAATGGTAATGAATCAGTGACCCCAATAGCCCATAGAAACCGGAGTCAGTCAAAGCTTGCCCCAGTTGTGCATAGAAAAGACATAAGCAAACAAAAACGGACTGTGATTGCCCCTTTGCGACAAGGTGTCGGAGTGGAAGGGCCAGTATTTGTAAAGTGCCTTTTCCCCCGGCAGACTTAGTTATTTGGAAACAGTCAGCCGGAACTTATAGAGAAAATCCTGATAAAATGGCATGCGTAGTAAAAATGGCTATAAAAACTCAAAATCCTGACTGGGATGACATACAAGTAATATTAGATACTCTGATGGATTGTACTGAAAAAGAAATGGTACTTAAGGCAGCCAAAGACAGGGCAAGAGAAGATACTAGAAATGGGCTGGTAACAGGGAATTTAGATGTGAATTTCCCAATTGAGGATCCAAATTGGGACCCTAATTTATTGTGCGATATGAGGAAATTACAGAAATATCAAGAGTGGATCCAAATAGGAGTTCAGAACGCTGTGCCCAAAAATATAAATTGGTCCAAACTATATGAGGTTCGACAGGAAAAGAAGGAATCTCCCACTGCGTTTTTGGAGAGGCTTAAGGAGGTAGCAAGGAAATATACAGACCTCCAAATGGATACAGAGCAAGCAAAGGTTCAGCTCACTCTCATATTCTTGGGCCAATCACAGGACGACATTCGTAGAAAATTGCAAAAATTAGAAGGGGAAGAACTAAGGAATTTGGATAAGTTACTTGAGGTTGCTTGGAAGGTATATAACAATCGGGAAAAAGAAGCTAGTAAAAGGCAGCAGCAGAATCTTTTGGCAGTAATACAGGGGAAAGGGAACCCAAATTTCAGGGGACGTAACAGGAATGGTCAGGGTAGGAGTCCAGTTACCCAGGGGTTAAGCCTGAATCAATGTGCCTATTGTAAGCGGGAGGGGCATTGGAAGCGAAATTGTCCAAGCTTGAATAACCAGTTTGACCAGGGCAATTGGTTCCAGCAGGCTACCAAGGAGATGGTCCTGGGGGAGTATACCAGCTGACTAGACATAGAACTGGTAGAACAAGTTAAGGAACCTGTTATAAATATACAGTTAGGGCATAAAGAGGTCAGATTTCAATTAGATACGGGAGCTACTTTTTCTGTATTGAATGATTTGCAAGGACAAATTGGGGACAAGGAAACAACAATAGTCGGGGCTACAGGGAAAGAGGAAAACCAGCCATTCCTGCAACCCCTAGATTTGTATTTTGGAAACAAGGTATAACACACGAATTTTTATATGTACCTGAGTGTCCAATTCTGCTTTTGGGGAGAGATTTGTTAGCAAAACTTGATGCGGTAATAACCTTTGAAAATGGAGAGCTTATAATGAAAATACCTGAATCAAAGACGGGACAGATATTAATGATGAAAGAAAAACCTGTTCCCTCTATCCCTAGGGAGGTAGAAGATGCAGTGATTCCCTCTGTATGGGAGACGGATATACCATGGAAATCTAAATTGGCACAACCAGTGCATGTAGAGTTAAAAGAAGGGGCAAGGGCTGTACAAGTCAAACAGTATCCCATAAAACCAGAAGCACGGCAAGGAATAGTAAAGATTATTGAGAAATTCTGGAAATACCGAATTTTAGAAGAATGTGAATAAGAATTTAATACACCAGTATTTCCAGTAAAGAAGCCAAATGGTGAATATAGATTAGTGCAGAATTTGAGAGCAAGAAATAAAATAACAAAGGACATTTATCCAGTGGTAACAAATCCTTATACATTGCAAACATCCGTAAAGGAGATATATAAATGGTTTACCGTAATTGATTTAAAAGATGCCTTTTTCTGCATCCCCCTTGACAAAGACAGTAGG
Source organism: Melozone crissalis (assembly GCF_028551555.1). Classification (NCBI taxonomy): domain Eukaryota; kingdom Metazoa; phylum Chordata; class Aves; order Passeriformes; family Passerellidae; genus Melozone; species Melozone crissalis. The sequence goes on along the minus strand of NW_026535783.1, from coordinate 9,810,442 downwards.
AAACTTTTTGCCTTTGAGTGGGAAAACCCAGGGAACGGAAGAAAGACCCAGCTCACTTGGACATGATTACCCCAAGGCTACAAGAACAGTCCCACCCTATTCGGAAACCAACTGGCAAAGGAACTGGAGATTTGGACCAAAAATGGGCAAGTACCAAGAGACCAATACTTACTGTTGCAGTATGTTGATGATATACTAATAGCTACAGAAGAAAGAGCAACCTGTATAAAGGTAACCATTGAGATTTTAAATTCACTGGGAATGGGAGGCTATAAAGTATCCAGGGGAAAGGCACAAATCGCACAACAGACTGTGATTTACCTGGGGTGTGAAATTTCACAAGGGCAACGAAAACTAGGTACTAACCGTATCCAAGCTATTTGTGCTATTCCAGAGCCCCAGAATTTACATGAGCTGCGAGTCTTCCTCGGGATGGCAGGATGGTGTCGCTTGTGGATCAAGGACTATGGACTGATTGTGAAACCCCTGTATGAAGCTCAGAAGACGCAGCCATTCACCTGGGCAAACCACAGAAAGAAGCCTCCCTAAAATTAAAGGAAGCACTGACAACTGCTCCAGCACTAGGGTTACCTGATCTGTCTAAAGATTTTCAGCTGTTTGTACGTGAAAGGCTGCGCCTAGCACTAGGAGTCCTGACCCAATGTCTGGGAAGCTGGAAAAGGCCGGTGAGCTACTTTTCCAAAAAACTTGACAACATTAGTGCTGGGTGGCCCCCATGTCTGCGGGCAGTCACAGCTACTGTGATCCTGATACAAGAAGCCAGGAAACTTACTATGGGAAGGCACATAGATGTCTATGTACCACACATGGTAACCACTGTCTTAGAACAAAAGGGGGGTGATTGGCTATCTCCCAGAAGGATGATGAAATTCCAGGTAGTCCTGACTGAGCAGGATGATGTCACATAAAAACAACTAACCTTTTGAATCCAGCTTTGTTCCTAGGTACCACAACTGAAGAAGGCCCATTAGAACACGACTGTGTAGAAGTAATAGAGTACACTTATTCAGCAAGAGAAGACCTGAAAGACGTCCCACTAGAGCAGCCGGAGTGGGAGCTGTTTACAGATGGGAGCAGCTTCATAGAAAACGGAACCAGATACGCTGGATATGCAGTAACAACAGTCAATACAGTAATGGAGGCAAAGGCATTACCACCAAATACATCTGCCCAGAAGGCAGAACTGGTTGCTTTAACCAAGGCACTAGAATTAAGTGAAGGGAAAAAGGTAAATATCTGGACTGACTCAAAATATGCTTTTGGAGTGGTGCATGTACGCGGAGCACTGTGGAAAAAAGAGGACTGTTATCTTCTCGGGGTACGCACATTAAACATCAGGTTGCAGTCCTGCAATTGATAAAGGCAGTACAAAAACCTGAACAAGTGGCAATCATACACTGCAAAGCACACCAATCAGGAAACTCCACAATCTGTGAGGGAAATCAAAAGGCAAACTGGACAGCCCAACAGGTTGCTCAAGAGGTACAAACAACAATGGCATTGATACCTTTGAAGCTTAATGTATCCCAATTCTATTTGCCTCCAAAACCAAAATGTTCAGTAGAAGATGAGAGACTGGCACGTTTGCTAAATGCACAAAAGAATTCAGAGGGATGGTATGTGACTGCACAAGGACAAATAGTGGCACCCCCCTTGATAATGAGAGAAGTTCTACAAATTAAATACAACGAATGTCACTGGGGAGCAGAGGCATTGGTAAAATTGCTAAAGCAGAGTTTAATTTCAGCACGGATGTTAACAATGGCAAAATCAGTAATGTCAAAATGTGATATCTGCTTGAAAAACAACCCAGTGACCAGGCAACAGGCACAGCTAGGAAGAATTCGGATAGGAATAGAGCCAGGAGACTATTGGCAGGTAGATTTTGTAGAACTACCAAGGACTCGAGGATACAAATACCTGTTAGTGGGGGTTGACACATTCTCTGGGTGGCCAGAAGCCCTTCCCTGTCGCACGAACCAAGCAAACGAAACAGTTAAGTGGTTACTACAGGAGATTATTCCCAGATTCGGGGTACCCCTCGGGGTATCATCAGATAGAGGACCCCATTTCATAGCTACAGTAGTAAGAGAGGTAAGTAGATTGCTGGGGATAAATTGGGACCTCCACACAACATGGAGACCCCAGTCAAGTGGACAGGTAGAGAGGATGAATCAGACACTAAAAAGGCAAATCAGTAAAATATGCCAGGAAGCCAAATTGCAGTGGCCCCAGGCTTTGCCAATAGCACTGTTGTGGATTCGGATAAAGCCTAGGAGTGGGATGTCAGTCAGTCCTTATGAGCTATTGCATGGGAAGCTATATGAATCTCCTGAGCTAACCCTAATGTACACGTCACAGGAAAGCAGGAAGTGTATAATTATGTTCTGTCTCTTGGGAAAACTTTAGCTCGGCTCCGGAGCATCCTCATGTGGAATAGACCACTGACTCTCGAGAACCCAGTTCATAACATACATCCAGGAGACGAGGTGTACATCAAGAACTGTAACGAGGAACCGCTGAAAGAAAAGTGGAATGGACCCCATCAGGCACTACTGACCACCTTTACAGCAGTCAAAGTAGCTGGCGTGGACCCCTGGATTCACTATACCTGAGTGAAGAAAGTCCATCCTGGATCACAGACTGTATAAGCTCTGGAATGAAAAAAGGCTGCAGATAAGATGTCTTTAATTGCTTTCAGAATGCTATCAGTAATTGTGCTAACGTTATAGTTATTAATATCTTTGGAATGTGGAATGCAAAATGATCAACTAACCACTCTTCATTCTAGAATGAAGAGAGAGGTACAAACGGAAACTCAGGTGATAAAGGTTTGTAATCCAGTTCGGGCTGAGAATGTAATGATTGGATTAGTCAAAGATTTTGCCAAAATGCAAAACACCAGTCGGATAACTGCCTGTCTACAAATACAAAAGGCAGCAGGAGACCCAGTAAACTGGGGAATCATAACATCAAAACTACCTGAAATACAAAAGAACAAAACAATTACATGTAGACTGGTACCCGAATCGAGGCAAGTTACAGAAACCACTCTGGTATGGAAATGGGAGGCCAAGGATAGGAAAGATCAGACAGAACACCTTGGGACATTGTGTGGTCTGTGAGTATTCTTCAAAGATTCCAATATATGGCAAACACCCCTTGGTGTATTAAGTGGGAAGGCCCCGAGAATGAAACAGATCCAGCAATAACGATTAATCTCGATATATAACGAACACTGACACTAGTAGCAGAACAAGGGCAGACAAAGTAAGTTGGTGGGCATGTAATAAAACTTACGACTGTACTTCAGATGATGAAGAGATAAAAAGATGCCACCCCTGGCAATAGCCCTACAAATTGGATGTGCTTGCAGAGGGATCAAACATAAATAAGGCAGAGTGAATTATTGAATAATTATAGGGTGTACCAGGGTTACAGTCCGAGGTCCAGGACGATTTGTATGGGCAGCAAGTGATGGTACCTGGACAACACATCTGCCTGTAGACAGGAAAGTAAAGGAGATTACTTGAGGCCTCCCAACCTTATGTCCAATTTGGAAAAAGTCCCCATTTAATGGAAAACATGAACTTCTGCAGAAAAGAGCAAGATGAGAAGTTCTAGACAATGAAAACCCAGATGACACTTGGCAAGAACCCTCTAGTGGAGTGAAATTTGGATGGGCCCTAGAGTCATTGCTTGGTCCTATAGCAAACTATCAGAGTAGAGAGATGCTATACAAACTTACAGGTCAGGTAGATAGACTGGCAAAAGTCACCCGGGAAGGATTTAAAGAATTAAATATACAATTACAAGCCACCACAAAAATGACTTTACAAAATCGATTAGCCCTAGATATGTTACTCCTGAAAGAGCATGGAGTATGTGGATTCTTAAAGGGACAAGTTGATCATTGCTGCGTTCATATTCCAAATGTAACTGCAGATGTAGAATATGACATCAATCAGTTGAAACAAATAGAGCATGAAGCACAAGAAGAGCAAAAGGATTTGGCTACAAGCTGGTTAGGAAAAAATTTTAAAGGATTAGGGTGGAATGTGAGTTCATGGATTAAATCTATCATTGAAAGTGTAATAATCTTAGTAATTGTATATTTAGCAATTTGGTTAGTTTACAGCATCTTAAAGGGAGAGATACAGAAGAAAATGTCCTGGAACCAGAGGATAATAAAGGCACTAAAACGAGATCCACGCCCACCATCTTCTGGTTCTCCAGTTTGTAACAGCATCCACGACAACGTTTACATCAACCCTGGATTTGAAGAACCAAGTACGAACTGAGGAATAAAGGACTGTAACAAGTGAAAACATTTACACATATAGTGAAGTGAAAATGCTTTCAAAGGGGGGAGAATGATAGTGGAGCCCTGGAAAAAGTTAAAGATAGAATTTAAAATGTTCGGCTTTGTGCTTTCCCAGATCAACTGCACCTGCGTAAGCAGTGTGATAAATTATATAATTGTTAGATGTTATAGTTGTTTAATAATTAAATGTAATTATTGTATAACCATAAGAAGAATAATGAGAAACTATGCTGGAAATTCAGAGAGGGGCTAAATTTATGTGTACAATAGAACAATTTAAGTTTAATAATTAACATGAAAGTTATATAATGATAGAGTATAAAAACATGATCATTTCGGATGTATGGTCAGAGTCAGATTTGGGTTGAATATACCCCTGACACGCAGAGCTCTTAATAAAAAGCACCCCATATAATCCCCCGTGATTGTGTTTTTGAATGCTAACATCCTCACCTCTACCCTTCCTGGACCCTCTGCCTCGCCCTCAATAAACCCTGTTGGATCCTCAGCTGCGTCTGGAGACGTCCTTCGTCTCCTGGTTGACCAAGAGATCAGCTGTCTGGGACTGAGCATCAGGTGGGTCAGTAAGGTGGCTCTTTCGGATCGTGAGGAATTTGCTTTGCCCGCACCTGCCCAGGAATTCCCCCACGGTGAGGAATCGATCACGCAGACAAAAGAGGGAGAAGAAATGCCCTGGGGTCCTCTTCTGCTGCTGCAGCAGCATTGCCTCAAGGAAACCCTTCTGTCAAACCTGGGAACTCAAGCTCGGGCTTGAGTTATAAACCCTGGCCCCACCCCTGCTCCTGGCTCCACCACCAGCCTCCCTTTGACTATGGTTGTGCCCCTGCCTCTCTCCTCACCTCTACCCTTCCTGGACCCTCTGCCTCGCCCTCAATAAACCTGGTTGGATCCTCAGCTGTGTTTGGAGACCTCCTTCATCTCCTGGTTGGCCAAGAGATCAGCTATCTAGGACTGAGCATCAGGTGGGTTGGTAAGGTGGATCTTTCAGGTCCTGAGGAATTTGCTTTGCCCGCATCTGACCAGGAATTCCCCTGCGGGGAGGAAACAATCTCGAAGACAAAAGAGGGAGAAGAAATACCTTGGTCCCTGTAGTAGATAGGGAGAGGCGCTCGGAAAATCTCGCGATGTCACGGAAAGCAGTAGAATTCCTCTCCCCCTAACTTCTAGTGATAAGGGATCACCCAAGAATGTAGTCCCCCCTAACACTAGTAACTTTCAACTCCTTACTAACCAATTACAGTAAAGTAAGACCCCCTGACGTAGAGAGAAAACTCTCCCAGTATAAAACCCGACGAGATGGGACAATAAAGGTCTTGAACCGTCCACCATACTGGTGCTAGCGTGTGTTCTTGGCCCGAGTGACCCTGGAGAGTTTGGGTCGCCGTGCCGTTTCCTCAGAACCAGGCCGCCTTGCCTTGCATCAGAAGGCAACAGGTCCCCTTCTGCTGCCGCAGCAGCATTACCTCGAGGAAGCCCTTCTGTCAAACCTGGGAACTCAAGCTTGGGCAGTTCCTTCATCTCCCTGAAACAGCAGAATGAGAAGAGGTACCTGGAGATGCTGGGTACATCCGGCGTGTTTCTTGTGTTAGGGACAGTGCATTGTGCGCAGGTGTCAGCAGAGCTGTACCAAATGCTCCTCCTGAGTTTGGTGTCACAGGGCCATTTAGGACTCCCCTGAGCAGTGCTGTGCTCCAAGGCAGTGAGAGAATGCTCTGGGTGTTCCTGCTGCCTCTGAGGGCACCTTGGACTGGCTTGGGTTTGCCTGAGCATCCCTCTCTGCTAAAGGCTGAAGCAGGAACTGTTCTGGAATCAGCAAAAGGCTGTGACCTAGCAAATAATCTAGGCAAGTCCATGTATGCTAGTGGCCAAACTGAACAGAATTTTCAGCTTCCTAAATTCTCCTTAGACTCCTGACTTCCAACCAGTCATCAGAGCAAAAAAAACTTCAAAGAAATAGACTGGATTTGGAGGGATTTGGAGTTTTGTCATTTTGGTTGAGTTTTTTGTTTTATTTTTTAAGGGGGGGGGGGGGTGTGTTTTTGTGTTGCTTTTCTGGGGATTTTTTGTTGTGTTTGATGGTTTGTGGGGGATTTTCGGTAGAGTTGATTTTTCTCCATCCTGAAAAACCCTTCTGCCCCACATCTTACTGAGTCATTTTTATGACAGTTACCACTACTACATCTGCAGTTTATTTTCATGAGAATGCTATTTTTTTTTGTCAGTAAGAGTTACTTTGAAAAATATCAGGTTAGAGGACAAATAGAAAGCAAGAGGTGTTTTCCATATGCCCCCAAAGATAAAACAGAAAATTTTGTAACAATCTTTATTTAATCTTCTAGATTTATGCTTATCAAGATGTGTCCAAGAGACACATCCAAGTGGTGTGATCAGGTAAAACTGTACTGCAAGCATTTCTCTGGAGAGAGCCTCCAGCCCAGCCATGGTATATTTCTCAGATCCATGGCACTTTTTCATAGCAAATTCCCGCTCTTTCCCCTGACTGTTAGAATCCTACCCATTGGGCCAAGCCCTGCTCAGATCAGTCTCTAGGAAAACACATCAAGTCCTTTGTGATTCTGCAGCACAATCCAATGAATCTGCCTATTGCCCATACCAGCTGCCAGTGCTGTGCTCTCAGATAAGACCTGGTGGGGCTGAGAGCAGAGCCCAGTGGATTCTGTGTCTACCATCACCTGTTGGGACAAAAAGGGCACTGATCCACACCTCGGTGGGGCTGATGTCAAAGCCCATCCTGTTGTGTCCTGAATGGGGACAACAGCTTGTACGGGGCTCAGACTGGCTGTGGCTTCTTCCCACTGCCTGTCAGTGCTCATGCTTGGGCTTTACCAGCCTTGTTGTGCTAGCTGCCCTGTCCCTGAGGGTTGCTTTGACTGCAGAGGCTGGAGCCATCCATCGCTGGGAGAGGGGCATCTTTGAGCTCAGCCTGCTCATGAACAGGTCAGAGTCCTGATGCAGAAAACCCCATCGGGATAATTTACAGCTTGAGCTGCTCTGGTTTACAAACAGAAGGGCATTATTTTGGCAAACTGCTGAAAGGTAGTGATGTCCTTCTCTCCTGGGAATGCATGTCCCTGTGCTTTGTTTCCTGTTAAGAGAACTCTTCAAAGGACTGTACAAAATCAGTCTCTATGCCAGCCATCTGCAGTGCAGGGCAGCCCGTCCTGTTGCTGCTGTGGTGGTTGTTACCCAGCTGAGCACAAATGGAAGAGAGCCCCAGAGAGTGGGGCTGCCTTTTGTATCTCCTGGAAGCTGGCATCTCTGCTTTAAAGTCAGCATCTTGCATTTGGTTTCCCTCAGGGTGAGTGGTGAACCAGGAAAATCCCATGATGATATACACCGAACTGGAACATATTGGCAGCAGATGAGTCCAACCACAGATACCCCTGCACAGTCATGGGCCAGGTGTTTTTCTGGTGTAATGTCTATCCAACGTGAAGTTAGGCCAGCTGCAAACATGTTCCCACACTGGGGATAGATAGTGCCATCTCTCAGTGCTGCTCAGAATTTGTGAATATGCTCGGAAGGCACTGTCAGTGATATTTCCATTCTGCTGAGGTCTTGCCTGCATCAAGAACAGAACCTGGAAGATCTCCTTGTCTCTCAAGGGTGAGATGCATATACCTGTGCCTTGTTTCCTGTCAAGAGAACTCTTCAAAGGACTATACAAAATCAGTCTCTGTGCCAGCCATCTGCACTGCAGGGCTACCTGTCCTGTTACTGTTGTGGTGGTTGTTACCCAGCTGAGCACAAAGGGCTGAGATCCCCAGAGAGTGGGGCTGTTGGGATTTATAAAACTAGAGGGTTTTGAGAAAGTGGTTCAAAAGGCAGGCCTCAGACAGCAGAGTTGTGAACATTGCTAATACAGTGAAAAGTTTTCTAAGCAGTTGAGCAGATGTGACAAACAGAACAATAGGCCCCTGTGATGTGTCCTTATAGATTGCAACAAGTTTATTTAATGTATATCTTTAGAAGGTTAGTATGAATGAGTCTCTGTGCTTTGTCTCTCATAAATGAGACATTGTGTTAGAAAATAAGTCCCTAGTGTGTTAAATACCATTACGTGTGTTTCATACAATTGGATAGAATTATTGTCAATAATTCTTTGCTCTATGTGTGATTGGCTGAAACCTAGGCTGAGATGGCTTTATGCTACCCTGTAATGAGACATATCCTTGGCATTCCATTTGAATCAGAGAGCTGTGAACATACTGTCCCCATTGTCCTAACAATGTACTGAGACTGATGTGTGAAATAAACAGCTCACGACACTGATTTGGATTGTCCTGTTCAATTCGTGCTTGTATATAGCTGCCACGGCAAAATGGTGACTTCGTGTGAGGAAAGTAGACTAGGATAAAAAAGCAAATTTTGGAAAATCCCAGCCGCTGGAGACCCAGGTGGTTATCAGGAGGACTTTACCATCCCCCTCTTAGCCTGAAGCTGGTGTGATTGTAATTAATCTTTTTCAAGGGGTGCCTGGGTGACGAAAATGGGAAATCATTTGTCTAAAACAGAATGGGACGTCATTTATCAGCTTGAGACAATGTTAGAGGAAAAAGGACATTCAGATATCTCAAAAACTGAGCTTAAAATTTTACTCATTTGGGTGAAAGCGAATACTCAAAATATAAATTTAGAGTCTGCTTTTACCTTTGATTTTTGGGATCAGATAAACTGGAAAATCTATTGTTCTCTCTCAACTGGAAACTGGTTCTCTCTCAAAAAAGATGAGAGCCTAAATGTACTTATAACTGCCTCCAGGGCTTTGCTGGAGTGTTTTAAACAAACTGATACTAAGCAGGACTGTTCTGACTCACAAAATAAAATATCTTGCTCAGACTCTTTATATCCAAATAAAATGGAGCCTGCATCCCCCTCGGGGAATTTATCGGGTGTATCTCCAGACTCTGTGGACAGTGTTGTGTCCTCTGTTTCTTCCGGGCTTTCCAGCGTCCCTGCAGTTGTAAACAGCCTTCCGTCCCACCCTCTGGGAAAAAAGAAACTCTTGCAGTGTCAGGTAAACTGTTCAGACTTTTCGTTATGTTCCGGGAATGTTAAAATTTGTGAAATTTGTTCGGGGGAGGGTGTAAGATGCGTGGAAAGGGGAGATGAAAAGAGGTTTTGTGATAAAGGAACTGTGTGTTCTAAAATTGTACAAGCAAGGACAGTAAAAACTGATTTAGTGTCTACTTTCCTGGTCGGGGGGCTGTGGGGGCTGCTCCTACCACTGTTGTCCCTTCTCAGGAAAGTACCACTCCAGATTCAGTTCAAGTGTGTTGGGTGCTTGGGGATTCAGGGAGTTCTTTTTTGGTGAATTCTTCAAATAAGTCACTGCCTGGATTTTCTGTGGTTCGTCAGGCTTTTGATACAGAGGGTGAAATAGCTGGAGCTGCAGCCTTGTTTCCAGAGAGCAGGGGAGGAGAGAGGTCGAATATAATGGTTGGCAGTGGCAGCCAGGAATTGAGTCAAGCTAGGGGGGCTCTGCCCAGGCAGAGGTTGGAGGAAAGAGCAGAACATTTTCGAAAGATCTCTGGGAAAAAACAAGCTGAAGTTATAAAAAACTCAGAGTCTGTTTCTTTTGCTATTGAGAGAAAAGACAGAATTTTAAATCCTCAGTTTGATGTTGGCAGCCCTCCAGCTGAGTTTTCGTTGGCAGGGAGACACTGTGAAACATGCAGTAATGCTCCTAACTTTGTATCAGACATGTAAGTTCAAGGACAAACACTGAGACAAATTTTGGCTTTGTTCCTCGATCCAGGGATCACGCCTCCTTCCTGGCCCCTTTGGGCAGGGCTTCGGAGGAGGTGTGTTGTTTGATGGAGCACTCCTCTGTCCCTCATGGCAGGGCTCCAAGGGGGGCATGTTGTTTGGAGGTCTCTGCCAAGAATCTGGAGGTGTGACCTCATGCTCACCCTGGCGGAATTCCCGGAAAAGCTTGTTGCTACAGCAATGTCCCTGCCAAGAATTCGGACATTGGCAGACTTTCCAGAACAGCTGCTGTTTTTGAAATTCAGTCTGTTCCCCTGAATCAGAAAAAGTATTGATGAAAGATAGAAATAAAATGCAAAATATAATTAGAAAAAGTGAAATTATCAGCTCTAATTCTGATTTCCATTAAGATTGCCAAATTGGCCATACATTAATCAAAGATTAGAAAAAGATTTAGACTCAAAGAAACAATTCCTTGTATTACCAGTAAGATATGTTAGGAATGATTGAAACCCACAATATGAAAGACTCATTCACCATGCTATAAAGGAATTACGTCAGGATTTGAAAGAAAGTGGATTCTCTTCTCCCTATTTTAACAATGTGTTAAAAAGTACTTTTAACTCTTATGATTTAGTGCCTGCTGACTGTCGAAATGTGGCTTCTCTGATTTTAACCAATTCACAGTACCTACTATGGGAATTACAATGGAAAAAACTTCTTAATACGTTCCTTGAAGGATAAGCAAATACTGATTATGCAGATTTAGATGTTGCTCGATTAGCAGGTGACTCACCTTACCATAGCGCTGAAAATCAAGCAGTAGACCTGCCTTGGCCTGTATTAGCAGACATTAAAGATGCTGCAAGGAAGGCCTTGTTTTCACCTGAGCCAGCTGGCACACATTTAAATTCTTTTCCACTGATCAAACAAGGTGAAACAGAATCCTGTGGTTCTTTTTTGGATAGATTAACTCAAGCAGTTGAAAGGCGATGTCCAGATGAACAAGTCTGTTCCTATATTGTTCAAAACATTGCTTTTATAAATGCTAATGATGAATGTAGAAAAATTATTTTAACTTTGCCTGATCAGCCTCCAACCATTACCCAGATGCTAACAGCTTGCAGCAGACTTATGGGTTCACAAAATCTTGCAAATTTACAGATCAATGCTTTGGGGAAAACGTTGGAAGATAATTTGACACAACGAATGGATAAAATTGAAAAGCTTTTAGAAAAACAAGAAAAAATTGGGAAAATTCTGTTAGCACTCTACGGTTGGACTCTGACAAAAGGCCTCATTGCTTTGCTTGTTGTAAACTTGGTCATGTTAAAAAAGGATTGTCATATGTATACATTCCAACCAAAACAACTTTCTACCTGTCATAAGATATGGTTGTCATGACGTATATGATTTGCTAGTGTCTTGTTGTACAAGTTTTGTCCTCAGTTCACAGAAGTTTCCAAGATCCATGATTTTACACTACGTGGATGATTTGCTCATCACAGCTTCTACACAGGAAGAGATGGAAGAAACCTGTGCCTGTGTTGTCGCTGAAATCCAAAAATCTGGACTTGAAATCTCTGCAACAAAAATTCAAGAAGTTCCACCCTGGAAGTACCTGGGATGGAAGATGACTGAGACGACAATAACACCACAAAAGATACAGATCCGGACCAGTGTCAACAACCTGCAAGAATTACAACGACTTCTGGGAGAAATCAATTGGGTCAGACTGGTGTTGGGAATTATCAATGATGAACTGGGCCCACCCATTGATTTGCTGAGAGGAAGCTGCAACATCACCAACAACTTTAACCCCTGAAGCTCATGCAGCCCTCGACAAGATCACAGAAGCTCTCCAAAGAAGACAAGCTCATCGCTGTGTTCTGGAAAGCCCTTTCTTTTTTGCAGTTTTAGGAGAAAAGATGCAACTTTGTGGTCTCATTTTTCAGTGGGACCCTTCAGAGCCAGATCCTTTGTTAATAAATGAGTGGATTTTTCCTCCCTAGAGGTTTCCAAAGACTGTTTTCACAGTTTTAGAAATGATTGCACACATTGTAATTAAGGCCAGAACCAGATTGTTAACTTTAGCCGGCCAAGAATTTTCAGTTATCTATTTGCCATTGAAAAAAGATTACCTCAATTGGGCACTGCAAAATTCTGAGGATTTACAACATGCATTCTTGGGTTGCCCAGGTGTTTGTTCTGTTCACTACCCAGCTCACAAACTATTGCAGGCAAAATTGAGTTTCAGAGAAAAACCTAAATTAAGTGAAGAACCTTTAACTGCAGTGACCCTCTTCACTGATGGCTCTGGCAAAAGTCACAAATCAGTCGTAATTAGGTTGAGTCAAAAAATTAATGCTTGGGAGTCTGATATTAAAACAGTAGAAGGATCTCCTCAAATTGTCGAGCTTGCTGCTGTGGTTCGGGCTTTTCAGCTTTTCCCTCAACCTTTTAATTTAATCACAGATTCTGCTTATGTTGCTAATGTGGTTAAGAGATTAGAAGGGACAATTTTAAAGGATGTTAGCAATGAAACTTTATATCGTTTGCTTTCATGTCTTTTTACAACTTTGCAATATAGAACTAATCCATATTTTGTTTCTCAAATCAGGGCTCATTCTTCCCTTCCTAGATTTTTAGTGGAAGGAAATGCGAGAGCGGACAAACTGACAATGGTTATTTCAAATACTTTGCCAAACATTTTAGAACAAGCAAAACTGAGTCATGCCTTTTTTCACCAAAACACGCAAGCACTTGTACAAATGTTTCAAATCTCTAAAAGTCAAGCTAAAGCTATCAACAGTACTTGCCGTGACTGTCAGCTTGTGCAACCTCCTGTTTCTACAGGAGCGGTCAACCCCCGAGGTTTGCAAAGTCTGCAGGTATGGCAAACAGACAACACTAAATACCCTTCCTTTGGTAAATTCAAAAATATTGATTTTTCAGTGGACACATTCTCGGGTGCAATTTTTGCTTCCCTTCACACATTGAAACAGGCAATCATGCCTGCCATAATTTTCGGCAAGATTTTGCTTCATTGGGTGTACCCCAATAAGTAAAAACTGACAATGGTCCCGCATACATATCTCAAAAATTGGCCACATTTCTAAACAAATGGGGTGTTCGGCACATCTTTGTATTCCTCACTCTCCCACAAGCCAAGCAATTATTAAAAGGGCATATCAAACATTAAAACACATTTCAGATCAACAGAGAGGGGGAGGTGAGATCACACCACAGATGAGGCTAAACAAGGCTTTGTATGTTTTTAATTTTCAAAAAAATTCGAGTGCAGAACCTGATCCACCAATCTTTAGGCACTTTTCAAATAACACACAGGAAAAGCTGAAAGAAAATTCTCCTGTTCTAATTAGAAACCCTGAATCTGGACAGATTGAAGGTCCTTTTTGGTTAATAACCTGGGGCAAAGGGTATGCTTCTGTCTCTACAGGTGCTGGAATTAAGTGGGTCCCTGCCAAAAACGTCAAACCATATCGCACCTCAGAACCTGTTGATGAGTCCAGAACCAAGGAAGCAAGTACACAGACGTGAGCCAAACAGAGGGATCCCGGGTCACGCCTGACGTTCCTTGTGCCTGATGTTCTTTGTGCATCAGTGGAACTGGCAAACTCTGATTTTGTGTTAATGTTATTTATGAGTGTGTCAATTGTATGTTGAATGTTTGTTTAAGAGAGCTGATTTTTGGCAAATGTTTAGGTTATTGTTTTTGTGGAGAACAAAATTTTAAAACTGATATATCTATAAGGATTCTGCCAAAACTTAGCTCATGAAAAAGATGGAGCAAATTCAAGTTGTATGTTCGTATTGGTGGATTTTAATTGTTTTTTGTCGTGCAGATTTGCCTGTGGAACAACCGAAAACAAATGTTTGGGTAACCTTAGCCAAGGCAGCTGGCTTGGATATTATATGTTTGTCTAACTCGGAACCAGAAAAACCTTTTTCAACCTGTCTTGTTGGTGTAACAGTAAAAGAGTTGCCTTTGGTCAAAAACAATCCAATGGTAAGCCAGGTGGAATTGACAATGGAAACAATCCCTCATTGAATTGGAACATTTGGTCCAAAAAAGCTTCCCAAGGCAGCATCTGAACCTCAAGAATTAGAAATCCTTGGCTCTTTAACCATGGATTTTTGCTTTACTTTCATAGCTTGTGCCTGGCGAAAAGGTCATCCCCCAAAGTACAATGTTACCCCCCATTATTTTGCATAAAGGAATTTGATATTTTGGTGTAATTTTGCAAACAGTTGGGATGTGCTTTCTGAGTCTGATCAATATCCACGGCAATTGCCGAAGGGGTACTGGTTCATTTATGGAGACAGAGCTTGGTGAGGCATTCCAGCTCACCTTGAAGGTGGCCCTTGTAGCATTGGGGTGCTCACTATAATTCCACCCACTGCCAAAGCAGTTATGAAAAAGAAACAAAGGAGAACGAGAGCTGTTCCTCATTATGAGGAGAACTGTCAGAGTGATTTTAGGCCTTGGAAAGATGCCAGAAAGGTTTCAGCAGGTTTGTTTTTACCCCAATTGGCTTCAGCAGTGGCATTGAAACAATTAGATCGAGTTGGTTGCTGGCTGAGCAAACAAGCTAATGCCACATCCTTTGCAATTAGTGATATGTTAACCAATGTTGATAGTGTTAGACATCAAACTCTTCAAAATAGAGCAGCAATTGATTTTCTTTTACGGCACAAGGGCATGGTTGTGAGGAATTTGAAAGATTGTGTTGTATGAATTTGTCTGATCATTCTGAATCCATTCACAAAAGCATACAAAAATTGAAAGATCTGAAATCTCAAATTAAAGAAGAAGGTGGTTCCTGGCTAGATGATTTGTTTCAAGAATGGAGCTTTGCACCTTGGCTAAGGCAACTTTGCAAGATAGGTCTTTATGTATTGGGTGTTCTGGTATTGATATTGAAAGTAATACCCTGCGTAATTCAGTGTGTGCGGCAAATGATGAACAAAACAGTCCGAGAAGATTTTGTCATTCAAGAGACAGAATTAGGAAGTAGAAGCACAGAGAGTGTTCAGAATCTCACAGAAATAGTAGACAAAGGTGTAGAGATGGAGGAAGGTTTTGAATTAAGACCCTGGAATCGACAAGAATTTTTTGAACAATGACTTGTAACTATTGTCAGACATTATTCATATCTCTTTCAAGGATTGGGCCTTCACAGATATAAGTTCCTGTTCTGTAACATAGCAATGCTTAGAAACAACGCAACTAGGCCTCCAGCAGAGAGTAAGCAGAAATTTTACATTAGAGCTATGAAATGCAACAAGTAAACAAACACAGTATGAAGGGTTTTTTTGGGTACACAGAGAGTGGGGCTGTTGGGATTTATAAAATTAGAGAGTTTTGAGAAAGTGGTTAAAAAGGCAGGCCTCAGGCAGCAGAGTTGTGAACACTGCTAATGCAGTGAAAAGTTTTCTAAGCAGTAGAGCAGACGTGACAAACAGAACAATAAGCCCCTGTGATGTGTCCTTATAGATTGCAACAAGTTTATTTAATGTATATCTTTAGAAGGTTAGTATGAATGAGTCTCTGTGCTTTGTCTCTCATAAACGAGCCGTTGTGTTAGAAAATAAGTCCCTAGTGTGTTAAATACCATTACGTGTGTTTCATATGATTGGATAGAATTATTGTCAATATGTTTTGCTCTATGTGTGATTGGCTGAAACCCAGGTAGAGATGGCTTTATGCTACCCTTTAATGTGATGTTTCCTTGGCATTCCATTTGAATCAGAGAGCTGTGAATATACTGTCTCCATTGTCCTAACAATGTACTGAGACTGATGTGTGAAATAAAAAGCTCACGACACTGATTCGGATTGTCCCATTCAATTCGTGCCTGTATATAGCTGTTGTGGTGGTTGTTACCCAGCTGAGCACAAAAGGCAGAGAGACCCATAGCGTGCAGCTGCCTTTTGTATCCCCTGGAAGCTGGCATCTCTGCTTTAAAGTCAGCATCTGGCATTTTGTTTCCCTCAGGGAGAATGGTGAACCAGGAAAATCCTGTGATGAAATACACTGAAAAGGAGCACATTGGCAGCAGGTGAGTTACACAGCAGATAGCCCTGCACAGTCATGGTCCAGTTGTTTTTCTGGTGCAATGTCTATCCAGTGGGAAGTTAAGCCAGTGGCACACATGTTTGCACACTGGGACTAAATGGTTCCATCTCTCAGTGCTGCTCAGAATTTGTAAATATGCTCGAAAGGCACTGTCAGAGACATCTCCATGCTGAGGAGGTCTTCCCTGAACCAAGAACAGAACCTGGAAGATCTCCTTGTCTCTCAAGGGTGAGATGCATGTACCTGTGCTTTGTTTCCTGTCAAGCAGAACTCTTCAAAGGACTGTACAATATCAGTCTCCGTGCAAGCCATCTGCACTGCAGGGCTGCCCATCCTCTTGCTGTTGTGGTGGTTGTTACCCAGCTGAGCACAAAGGGGAAAGAGCCCCAGAGAGTGGGGCTGCTTTTTGTATCTCCTGGAAGCTGGCATCTCTGCTTTAAAGTCAGCATCTTGCATTTGGTTTCCCTCAGGGAAAATGTTGAACCAGGAAAATCCCATGATGATACACATCGAAATGGAGCATATTGGCAGCAGATGAATCCAACTGCAGATACCCCTGCAGAGTCATGGGCCAGGTGTTTTTCTGGTGCAATGTCTATCCAACGTGAAGTTAGGCCAGCTGCAAACATGTTCCAACACTGGGGATAGATGGTCCCATCTCTCAGTGCTGCTCAGAATTTGTGAATATGCTCAGAAGGCATGGTCAGAGATGTCTCCATTCTGCTGAGGTCTTGCCTGCATCAAGAACAGGACCTGGAAGATCTACTTGCATCTCAAGCGTGAGATGCATGTGTTGCAGTCCGTTCCGGTGGACGGGTGACGTGATAATTTTTTGGTGCAAAAATAA
This sequence comes from Melozone crissalis, assembly GCF_028551555.1. Classification (NCBI taxonomy): domain Eukaryota; kingdom Metazoa; phylum Chordata; class Aves; order Passeriformes; family Passerellidae; genus Melozone; species Melozone crissalis. The sequence continues at coordinate 9,793,399 of NW_026535783.1, read as the reverse complement.
CCAGCAAGGCACTGGGGATTTGCAGTAACAAATCAACAAAATGCAGTTTTATTTAAATAACCACAACTGATATGTGTTGGTGAGGGGATCTGGGGAAGAAAAGGAGAAGATTAGGGAAGAGGGAGGAAAGCAGGACCGGGGGGTATAGCTATGGGGACGTGGTGCCGCTTTCGTCCTTCGGGGTCCAGCCGTCGAAACTCACTGGGGCAAGTGCAGGGAGATCTCAAAGCACGGCCGAATTGCACCCCAAATTATACTCTTTTTCGTTGGGGCAAAGGGGAGGCGAAACAAAGGTCTCCAAGGAGGGGAAAGAACAGAAAAAGGGGGAGGAGTACACAGAGTCATTGTTTTCATGGCCCAATGCTCGCAGGTGCGTTTATTCTGGGCAGACTTTCCCCCCTTCTTGCACACCTCCCCCGAGCTGGGGGCGTGTTCAGTCTCAGTCCCTGGAAGAAGGTGCGACGGGGGTTTTCTTGCATGGCGATTTCTTGTCTTGGTTCTCTGATGAGGAGGCTCACATCTCTGTTTGTCTGTCACGGTGGTTGAAGGCAGGCGAGAGGGGTCTTCTCTTGGAGGGGGGAAACACCCCAGAGCTCAGACCAGCCAGGCTGGGAGGTAGGGAGAAAGTCCAGATCCATTGCTCAGAAGGGGCAGCATGCCCCCTTCAAGTTCAGCATGGCATGTTTAGCAAACAACACCTGTGAACACACTAAGCTAATAGGCATATGACTTTCCCTCCCCACTGGCTCAACAGTTTTTAACTTTTCGGTGGTCTTTTTCTTCATGACAATTGTGAGGCAAAAATGAAAGATATTCTGGACAGACTCTCACAGCATGTACCTGTGCTTTGTTTCCTGTCAAGCAGAACTCTTCAAAGGACTGTACAAAATCAGTCTCTGTGCCAGCCACCTGCACTGCAGGGCTGCCTGTCCTCTTGCTGTTGTGGTGGTTGTTACCCAGCTGAGCACAAAGGGGAAAGAGCCCCAGAGAGTGGGGCTGCCTTTTGTATCTCCTGGAAGCTGGCATCTCTGCTTTAAAGTCAGCATCTTGCATTTGGTTTCCCTCAGGGAAAATGTTGAACCAGGAAAATCCCATGATGATATACACCCAACTGGAGCATATTGGCAGCAGATGACTCCAACCGCAGATACCCCTGCAGAGTCATGGTCCAGGTGTTTTTCTGGTGCAATGTCTATCCAGTGGGAAGTTAAGCCAGTGGCACACATGTTTGCACACTGGGACTAAATGGTTCCATCTCTCAGTGCTGCTCAGAATTTGTGAATATGCTCGGAAGGCACTGTCAGAGACAACTCCATGCTGCTGAGGTCTTCCCTGCACCAAGAACAGAACCTGGAAGATCTCCTTGTCTCTCAAGGGTGAGATGCATGTACCTGTGCTTTGTTTCCTGTCAAGAGAACTCTTCAAAAGACTGTACAAAATCAGTCTCCGTGCCAACTATCTGCACTGCAGGGCTGCCCGTCCTGTTGCTGGTTTGGTGGTTGTTACCCAGCTGAGCACAAAGGGCGGATAGCCCAAACACACAGGAGAATGTGATTTTACTCGGTGCTGATTGGTCTGGCAGTTAGTATGGTCAAGAACTGCTTTTCTCAGGAACTGGTGGGTAATCCATCTCTATGCCTGGAGAACTGCATCATGAGTAAAGCCTGAACGGACCAACTTGCATTTCATGAGTTAGATGGTAATCCTTACATACTCTGAGCAGTGTTTAATAAAGCAGTTAAGGGATATTGGGAAAATATCCTCTCCTGGCTTGATCTGTGATTTATGGGTAAGAAAAAATGTTGGTTTTCCAAAGAGAAAAATAGTTTTTACAATAGGGAATTCCCTAGATTTGCCTGAGAAAGCTGCACTTCAGTAAAGGCAATGAAGCAATATAGGGATCAAAAAGAAACTTAGCTTAGAGCTGAGAATAAAAGCACAGAAACACACAATACAGATTTTAACCTATCTTATACACTGAATGGCTATGACTCCGAAACTTTTATTTCAAACTGTATAAGTTTTTATGTATTTTCCATCATTTATTTTTAAGGAGGACTGTACTAATAAAGTAAGAAAAGCATGAAGTACACCTAGTACCGTCTAAAGAGTGATGTTAAACACAGGCAGAATCAAATCATGTCAAACCATGTCAAGCAATTTCTGAAGCTATCTGAAGTCTGCTGGTTAGTCGCTAACTGAAAGGAACGGTAGAAACACCAGAATAAATTTTAAAAAAGACAAGATTGGCTATGACATCTTTAATAAATATCCATGCATAAATGCTTTCTATTATGAGAAAAATTATGTCAGTTCAGATCAGTGAAAGGATTCTTGCTGAATGCGGTGGGTTGGAAAATGCAAATTGGAAATAATTAACTTTGTGAAAAGATCCCAGAGAAAGCATTAAACTGATCTTCATATCGTTTGTAATCAGTCTGTTTCCTGCAATAAAAACAAGATACATGCTTATAAATCACAATCATTCCTCTGCTATTAGTCTTAGTTTGGTATTTCACACCCCTCTTAAAATTGAATTTGCTGTTCTCCTTTCTATTCTTCTAGCAGTCACATGAGTAGGGACAGTGAAGAGTCAAAAAGTGCACCCCAATTGTGTGGTCTTTTTGGTTTTTGATTGCTACGTCACATACGTGTGTGACCCTCTCCTTAAGTGAGTTTCATCTTAACCATTAATACCTGCTAAATATCACAGCAATTCAGCAAAGGGAATAATTTGTTTCAAAAGTCAGACTCCTAAAGTCAGTGCCCTTCATGAAGCTGCTTTCCCACCGATGGAGACCTCCTCAACAAAGCCTCTTGGGTTTGTCTTGAGAATTAAGAGCAGAAGTGCCAACTGAGCACATCTGCAGCTGCCAACATCTCCTGCAGACCGTCATGCCTCCGAGCTGAGCTAGATTTTCATATATCTATATATCTATACATCTACATATCTATATAGATGGATATCTATGTATCTATATCTATAGCTGTATCTAATCTCTAGATGTATATATGTATAAATCTATATATCTATATCTATCTAAACAAGCTCCCATGGAGGCACAGGTACATGGGAAACTAAAGTACAGCCCAAAATTATTAAATCTCTAAGTATAATACACCTGTGGAAATAAGGAATGGGGGGAAATAAGGAATGCAAAGAAGATGCAGTCCTACTATAGAGACTTTATGTAGCTGCCTAAGAGTGTTTGTTATCAATTTTAATGGTATATGAAATTTTTTCTTTGCCGAAGGGCATGTTCTGCAGATCTTGGGTCATATTGTGGACATTTTGCATTTAAAACAATATTAGACAGCTGTGCTGAGACTACAGATAAATTCTAGATATCTGGCTCCAAATTATAGATATCTAAATTCTAGATACCTTTTTCTCACAGACTTGACGAGCCTTCATATACAATCTTGGAGCAGCCCAGAAGAGCAAAGACGAAAACTCCGGCAAAAGTGATTCTTGGCTTAGATGGCTTAAAATAATAAAATATTAAAGAAGAATATAAAGAAGAAGAATATTAAAGCACTTTTAGTATTACTTTTCCTAGATGGAAACCATAGAGTCTGTGATCTAAAATGTCTCCTACAATCCATAGCTGCTTACCAAGAGCACAAATATTAGCCAAAGGAATAAATCATGCTGCACATGGACAATCAAGAGATTTCATAATGTGACCTAAACAATAACAAATCTTTGATATTGAACTGCATTGCTGCTGCCTCAGCAACCTCCAGATGAATGAATAGAATAATTAACTGATGCTGTTGAGTCAGGGATGGAATGAAAGACTCCAGTCTTCAGAAGCTGAATCAGAAGGCAATTTAATGATGGTAATGTGTCTTTTATAGTATGACTCGCTAAGGCAAGACTTGGTTGGTCTCAAAGTAAAAACCTCTCACACTATTGGTAAACTATGAATAGCACACTCTGGAGAACCATGTCTATAAACAACGGTTACAGAAAGAGAAATAATAATTGTTTTAATTCTTTTCCCAGGCTCGGCCTGGGAGAAATTTTCTCTGTTCTTTCTTCCACTGAACCGAGGATACCCACAATTCCCCCTTTTTGTTTAAAGGAGGAGGCAGTGTTTGTAATCTCCTGTGGGATCCCTTGCAGGAAAGAGAATAAACACAGCTCCAGAGGTTTATCAGTTATCAATCAAAACCGCAATCAGACATTGGCTCAGAATGGTCAAAGAGATCTCATACTTATACTATAAATTCTCTACCATTACATTCCATAAACTTTAACTATTAATTCTAAAAGTCAGTTACCAACTTTTAGTAGAGTAACATTGTTAATCTGCTCATAACACTGGGAGTCTAACTCATCAACAATCTGTTTCCGGAAACAAGGAAAAGATAAAATGCTCATACCCCACTCACAGAGGGGCCAGCTTGATGGTCAGTATCTTGATCATCATTCAAAGACTGTGACTGATGGTCAGCACTTTGGCCACTGCTTGAAGGTTGCCTGCTGGCCACATTCTGTTTCTGATGTCGCAAGTCAGGGCGAACACTCCTTGCAGGTATCCATCGTACCCTGGTACCTGTGGAGACACATGCATATCCGAGGCCCCAGGTGATAAGGTCGCACGAGCCCTCACACTTATTGGTGGCAAGGTCCCATATCCAGACCTTCGCTCGACGCAGGTGCGTCTCACCTGCTGAATTCAACGAGAGAAAATGATTCAGAATTACAGGAATCTTTGAATTCTTTAGCACTGTAAGGTGATTAATTGTGTATAAAGCTTTTTCCAGTTGACTGTGGGGAGTCTCTCCCAGAATTCCCCTCTTTTGTTTTTCCAGAACATGCTTTCAAGTGCCATGAGCATGTTCAACAATAGCTTGACCCACTGGTGAATGCAGAATACCAAGTCTGTGTGAGACTGCCCATAGGTGTAAAACCTGACGTGTCTTCTTGTGAGACAAGGCAGGGCCATTGTCAGTTTCCATAGAAGAAGGTATCCCCAAAACTGCAAAAGCCATCCTCCAATGGGCAATCACGTCACAACCCCTTTGAGCAGATGCCCACATGGCAGAGGAGAAGGCGTCAATAGACACATGCACATACAAAACTCAGCAATGTAATATCTATTTGCCAAAGCTACAAGCCCCTTAAGCCTCTGGGGTTCACCCCTGCTGGTAAAGGTGCAGCAAGGCCATGGCACTCAGCACAGGAACTGACAATGCCATGAGCTTCAGTCAACATTAACTGAAATTGCTTTTGCAGAGTATGTGCACTTTGATGAAAAAAATCATGCGATGCTTTGGCTTGCGCAATCTTGTCAGGCTGAAGCGCTACCCATGCAGCATTAGCCAACCTGTCAGCCCTGGCATTACCTTCTGCTATGAAACCTGGTAAAGTGGTGAGACTCCGAATGTGCAGGATGTAACACAAATGAACCTGGGTTTGAATTGCACACCCCAAGGCTTCCAATAACAAACAAAGCTGCATTATTGACCTCTTTCAGAAGCGAGCAATCCAAACGCTTGGTTATGTCTGCGACATAGGCAGAGTCAGTGACCAAATTCAGAGGCAGAAAATTTCTGGAATGCCATGGCAACAGCTTTTAGTTCAACCAGTTGGGCCGAGCTGGACACATGGCCTTCCAGCACTTGCCATACAGACTCATCATCCTTCCAGGTAACAATGGCCTTCCCTGTTTTTCCTGAGCCGCCAGTGGAGACGGTGGGTCCCTGCACTGGCACTCAACTATTATTTGGCCACAAGGACAGACTGGTTGTTTTTGGCAGCTGCAGTAACTTGTGACTGGGCAGATGATAAGCAATGTAGCAGGCACAGGGCCTTGCAAGGGCTCCCTGGTGTGCAGAAGTCTAAGATAGGAAATGCCAAGTCATGGTGAATGGGCTAGAAGCCCCTCTCTTCTGCCTTTGGACCCCTGCTTACCTCTCTGTAAGACTGTAGGTCACTTTCCTTTAACCCTTGCTATTGGACAATTTCTGATACCCAGGTACCCTATGTAAAGAGCTGCTTTTGCCCAGCTTGGGCAGAAGAGCTGTCACTGGGAACCTTCTCAGAAGAATCAACAAAGACGCTCCTGTGGAACCCCACACGGACTTCTCCTCTCTCTCCCTGCATCTGCCTGCCTAGGCACCTAGAAAGCTGAAGGGCTGAAATCATAATGAGCTGATAATCACTAAAGAGCTGATATCACTTAAGCTTGCTAAGTGGCCTGTGGCTAAGAATTGCTTGGGAGCTCGGACAGTCTGTCCTGAACCAGACTGCGCTATCTGGACCCCTGCAGCCTGCTGGAGACACCCCGAAACCCAGCAAAAGGTCGCAATAAATGGCGCACTGAACTGAAGGAACTCTGGAGCAGCATCTCTTTTGAAATCGTTATTGCCTTCAGATTGCTAGGGCCCCCGAAGAAAAGCCTCCATTATAGCAGCACTCTTCTGCGGGGGGGGCAGTCGACCCTCACAGCTGACTTCTGAACGAGTCTTTGAGGAAGACTGACATCAGCAGACCACCTTCCAGCAGACCCTTGACCCACACCCAGCTGAAGAAGTGTAAGTTTTAAAACAGCTTTTATCACAGGCATCTTGGGTCCCCTTTTTGGTTTTTTCTTTTTTTTTTTTGTCCTTTTGTCTGCTGGTAGGGAACAGGAAAACATGGGATCAAAACTTAGTATATTGAAAGGATCCCACAACAAGAGAAATTTATACTTACTAATCCTAGAAATCCTATCTTCTAACAACTTCTCTTTCTCTAAAGGTAATCTTTCAAAAACTAACCTGAAAAAATTTATAAAATGGATTCTTTCTCAGTTTCCAGATACTAACACAGACATCACTGCTAAAGACTTCTTTTAGGACAAAGTTGGGAACACGATACATACACTCCAAACTAACCAAGATTTGTCTGTAACTCAGTTTATTCCTATGTTCCACATTATAACTAAAGCCATAGAGAAAGCCAACAGAAATAGCTCACATTCCCTGCAACCTCCCACAGCAGGGACAGACTACCTCCCTTCAAATCCCAATCACACTGATAACAATCTTTCCCTGGAATTCCGCCCTCCGCCTCCAGGTCCCCAAGGTCCCAGTGCCACCTCTGCCGCTGTTCCATCCTCTGCCCTTTTCCCTGCAAACCTCTCGCCGCTTCCCCCCACCACCTCCGCGCCCGCGGGGTTTGCGTGGTCCCCCCTTCCCCTCCCGGACGTGGCAAACACGAATTCCGCGGCATCCTGTGTGTTATCTGCAAGTGCAAAGGTGCCTCTTTCTTCTGAGTCAGCTCCCCCCACCCTTCTTGCTGCTTCTCCTACCCCGACCACGGCTTCCCCTGCCCCCACTGCGCCCGCCCCCACTGCAGCCACCTCTGCTGCGGCTCCCCCTACCCCTCCTCCCGTTCTCCCCCCGCTCCCGCCGCAGTCCTTCCCATCCCCGCCACCAGTCCCTCAATCCCAGCCCCCACCCCTGCTGCTGCCACCTGCACCCGGGCGTGTATCCCCATCCCATCCCTGCCTGCTGCACTGGGAGGTCTCCCTGCATGCCGGCACACCCCAGCCGCAGCACACCACGCTGTACCCGCGGCAGCCCAGACCAATCCCACCGGCCCCTCTCCCCCGCTTCTCCTTTACCCCCACCCCAGGCATTCCAGCCGCCCACCCACCCTCAATGTCACCCGAACGGAACCTCAGAGACCCCCCACGGTACCACCCCACTTCCCCAACCCTGTGCATGCCATTCTGCTGCCGTTCCAGCTCCACTGCTGGCTCCCTCTGGCCAAGCTCTTTTGTGCCTTCTCTCAGCCATAAAAACCCCTGCAAAATCTCACTCCAACGCGCCGTAAAAAGCATAGGCCACGGCCTGCTCACTCTCATTCCTCCTCTAAGGACAGCAGTGACAGTGACTCCGATTCTCATACAGAGGACATTGACCCATGGGCTCTAATTAAGATAGAAGCGACCAAGGCAGGAGACTGGCAGATGGCACAGAAAATTAACACCTTCTCCATAGATTATAAAAAGGGAAAAAGAGGAGGGGCCACTAATAGAAAAACATGGGAACCTAACTCAAATAAGGAACTCACACAATTAAGAAATATAGCCAAAGTACATGGCAGAAGTTCACATATTTTTAGAAATTTCCTAGAAGCTATGTTCTCAACACATATTTTAGTACCCCATGACATCAAAAATATTGCCCACTGACTCCTTGCCCCAGCAGAATATATGTTTTGGAAAAGGCGTTGGAAAAGACAATTAAAAACATTATCAGACTCATATTCTACAAATGCTGGTAAGTCTGATTTCACGGTTGAACAGCTGGCTGAGGAAGGGGATTTACAGAAACCCTCTGACCAAGCTGATACCTTACCTAAGGAAGCATTACAAGATATGGCGCTTGCAGCAAAAACTTCCTTACTTCTTACCCCAGATAACTCTATCCCTACCCAACACTTTTCTAATGTTAAGCAAGGAGTAGATGAAAGCTTTATCAAATTTGTGGACAGAATTAAAGATGCTCTGAAAAAACAGATAGAGAACACAGAGGCAAGAAAGGGGCTGTTATGCAAGCTTGCCATGAGTAACCCAAATGAACAATGCAAAACAATTCTGAGGTCTCTACCCTTGGATACAGAACCTACCTATTACACGCCCTGTTCTAAAAGACTTTTACACTGTTTTCCCTCTCTCTGTGTTTTCACACTTGTTCAACAAGGTTTTCTTTCTAAGAATATTAATCACAATATCCCAAAAAATGGTTGTGTATTTGCTCCCTAAGTATTTACAAAGGAACAATTAAAAAAAATCTGTATACATGCTGGATGTAAAATGCAAATAAAAATAAACTTGAGAGTTCTCCCAGAAAACCTTAAGAAAAAACTCCATGTATTCTGTAAAACCCAGAGTATCCATCCACCAAATACAAAAATGGGCATGTTCTAGAAAATAAAATTTCTACAATGGTTCTGCACAGGTTTCTATGCTTTCAAGCAGGCCACAGGCCAGGAGGGCTCTGGCTGCAGCAGGACGCTCTTTGGGCAGCCCTTGGCAGCCTCTTCACGGAGCACGGCACGCTGCCCCATCCTGCTTGTGTCACTTTTCTTCAGCAGAAGAGCTGAAGAAAAGTTAGCTCCTCTTCAGAAGGAAAATACTCCAGCAATGTAAAAAGAGCTAATTCAAGTCCAGTTCTACCTGCCTTTCTATTGTAGGTCAGGGCATCTATTTTTTTGTCCAGAATTTCGTGATTTTTATGAAAACATGCATTCATATCTTCACATTTTTGTGTTTCTAATTATTCCTATACGAAAACACTTTTTTAACTCTTGATTTATTGCAGTTCGTAATTCTGAAATAGTATTATTTTAAAATGTCACAAAATAATCTCTTTGGGTAGTTTTCCTCACTCTTAAAACAAACCCTATAAGCCATTTCAGTCTCTGTTTCTCCAAGCTGGTTCATACCGGTCTATTTTCAGTCAGGGCTACAATACTTTTTATAGGATCGAGAGAGGTCCATAAAATGCACACCAGTGATTCCTCTTGTGGAATGTCATGCCCCTGTCATAAGCCTCGTTTGTTTTGGTTTTGTTTTTGGTTTTTTTCCTCTCATTAGCTCAACCGCAAACACACGTTTAGTTGCAAACTTACACAAGATGAGCAAAATCAAAATGATGTGATGGGCCTTTGGGAACTCCTTGCTGATCTTTCTGCTTCTTCAGCTGAGCAAGGCTCTGATCCAGGCAAAGACAGTGCAATTAGAACCATTTGGCTGGAACTCTGCTGACTTCTAGGAACCGTTGGAGGCCTCTGTCTCCCCAGGATGTTTTGGCTGAGCCAAGCTTTGCTGGGTTTTGGCTGCAAATACCATTGCCCTTGCTTTCTTATATCCACAAGTACCATGGCTGGGCAAAAACTCCCCAGTGGGCCATATTCCAAAGGCACTTGTGTCTGGAGTTTGTGAATGAAGGACAACCTTATCCACTTCCAAACCACATGGAAAAAATCATGAAAGAAACTTCCCATCCTTAACAAATAACTGACAATTCGCAAGTGGATCTAGAGCTTCTTTGCAGAATGAAAAGGAAGTCAATCTTCCAATGGAATTGTGCTTTCTGGAGTTTTTCTTCTGACTCCCACTCACAGCTGGCATTGGAAAAAGTCACATCTCTGCAAGTGTCAGTGTCTTCTGTCTGCCATCAATTGTTTTGCTGCAACAATCAGAACAAGCATCAGGCTGGAGAGAGGCTCAGCTGATGTTAGGAACAGGAGCTGCCACAAGGAGAAAAAAAAGCAATGAACTTTTACCTCCCAAACCCATCTCCGCAGAGGCTCAAGCAGGATTCCTCTTGTTCTCAGAAATACAAAAAAAGAGGGCTGAGAAGATCATCTGCATCTATGTGTTTATGCCCAAAATCTTTGCTGATGCCATCTGGGTTTTGCCTTTTTTTATCCTTTCTGTTTTCTTTATTCTTTGCACATCTATTTAGGGCTCTGTAGGCTACTCTGTTTGTGACTACTTTTCCCAGTCCTTTTCCATGGCCTTTGCCTAAGCAGAAAGACAAACTTCCAGAGCTCCAAGCACTGGGGGGTAGAAGGCCCCAGTGTTATCTTGGTTCTTCCTGGGACAGACCCTTCCAGGGAGCTGGTGGACTCACCATCCCTGCAAGCCTTTAAAATAAGACTGGATGTGTCATTCAGTGCCGTGCTTTAGTTGAGGTGTTAGGGCATGGGTTGAAGTCGATCATCTTGAAGGTGTCTGTCTTCCAAGCCACTGATTCTGTGATTCTGTCACTGAGGGAGCTTTTCTTGCACACCTGGAAAGGGCTGCGGGGGCCTTTGGCTGAGGACGGGGATCAGGGCTTCTGGAAAAGAAGCAAAGGGCTCAAGGCGAAGGCCGAGAGGGCAGAGCTGCCCCAGCGCGGCCCACAGCGAGCCTCATGTCCTCCTCCTCAACCTGCGCCCTCGGCGCTGCCCTTTGCGGTGCCGGCGGCTCCTCCGGCTGCGGGGCTCCAGGGCGTGTTGGGGGCCGGCCCCCTCGTCTTCGGGAAGTGCCGGAGCCTCGGAGGCGAGCGGCTGCTGCTGTGGCCGGCAGGGGAGCTGCGGCTGCGGCCCCGGCCCTGGGCACGACGAGCTGCCGCTATGGCCGGCTCCTGCCACGGCTCCTGCCTCTGCTCCGGCCTCTGCTCCTGCCCTGTGCCCACAGCCACGGCCAAGGGCTGTCTGGCAGCTCAGTGCCGCTCCGCAGCGGGCCCGGCCAGGCTGCTGCTCTCTGCGGCCTCTGCCCGCTGCTGCCGGCCCCACCACCCTCCCGCCTGCCTCTGCCGCAGCCCGGCCCACACGGGAGGCAGCACATTGCGGCCGGCTCGGAAAAGCCCTGCCCGCAAAGCGCCCGCCACGGTCTCAGCCTCAGGGCACAGGCCGCCGGCGTCCTCGCAGCTACGAGCCGGCCCGGGCCGCCTGCCGGCCTCGGCCACAGCTCCCGCTCGTGTCTCCATGGCCGCGGCTGCTCGGCACAGCGGGCTGAGCACAGCCAGCGCCAGCAGCAGCTACTCACGGGCCCAGGCTCCTGGTGCTCCGAGCCCGCCCAACCCCGAATTCCAGCCCTGAGAGGCTTGACGTCCCAATGCATCCCCTGGGGACAGCAGAGTCGGCCGCTGAGCTCAGCCCATGGTGACACCACCAAGTGACCAATGGAAAATTCACCAAATCCCCATCAGAGACAAAAGAAAACTCCCATGGTGCCTGACAGCCTGAAAGAACTGCCGTTACAGAACATTCCATCCACGTGGGAAAAGAGCCTTTTGCATTAAAGCAGGAAGGAGTTATCTAAAAGGAGGTCAGGAACAAGCAATAAAGTTATTTGGACTCATGCTTCCTGTGTCTGTTTGAAAGGCCAAGAAAATGCAACCTTTGCTCTTCCGACACAGCTCTCTGTTCATGATGTGGGACAGAGAGTGCCAATGTACAGGAGCTGATGGAAGGGACTGGGACGAGGATGCAGCAGCAGACACAGTGCCAAGCCTACAGAGGGATGATCTCTGGCAGTGGCACTGAAGCAGAAGAGTTTGCAGGCAGGACAGAAAATGGCTTTGTTTCACCTCATCTTTCAGTGCTGCTAAGAATGAATGTAGCCTGGAGCAAGCTGGGAACACCAGAGCATGGAGCCCTTTCCAGGCAGGGCTGTGTCTGCTGAAGGGGCAGAGGGAGCCCAGCAGGGATCAGACATAAACCAGCAGGGGAGCCCCTGAGGAGCCCCTGTGGTGGCAGTGAGCAGCCTCGGGCTCTGCTCACTGCTGGTGGCATACTCTACTGCACCACAGTCTCCAAGGACTTCTCCTGTGCTCTATATTTCTAAGGGTTTTTCCCCTTGTTTTTTTTTTTTTTTTTGCTTGTCTGCTGCACCTTTATTTCTCCAAATTTTCCTACTCTGTCAGCAGCAGCCCCTGTCCAGAACTGCCTCTAACATATGAGGAAAGCAGCTGGCAACAGCAATGGGTAGAATCCTGTGGATTAGGAATACTTATGCCAGAGCGCTGCTTGTGCCTTATGCTTGTCAGCACCTCCTCCTCTGTGCAAAAACTAGTCATCAGTGGAGTTTTTTTGCCTAAGAGCTCCTAAGAAGCAAATGTTGTGCTGGAATTCGCATGAGTGTATCCATTAAGTTCATTGCTGGGAAACAGAAAGTAAGGCCAGGGCAGCAGAGCAGCTGGGAGCTGGTCACTCCCTGCAAAGGGCTAGTGTATGATGGGGGAACACCATGTTCCAGGATGGGTGAGAAAGGTAAATGTGCTCAAGGTGCTGCAGGTGAGATTTGGGTTCACTCAGAGGGCAGTCAGGGCTGGTGAGCACTGGAAGATCCAGCTGCAGCTCCCATCCATGTCCCTTTCAGTGCTGGCTTTAGGGTGTCTGCAGCCTGGATCCAGAGCACCCTGGGAGGCTCCTGTGGCTGCCTTTGCACTCAGGGTGAGGATGCCCAGGAGCTGCTGAGGCCGGCAGTGGGGACCAGGGCTGGGGCTTGTGGCCTGAGGGTTGTGACATGCGAGGGCATGGGTCACTGTCACTGCCTTCCAGAGCCCTGGCTAGCTCTGTGATGTTCCAGGGACAATGGCAAGAGCGGGGAACTGGCTAGGTTAGGGTTTTGCCTGAGCCAGAACCTCTAGGCCAGCTGCCTAGCAGTAAAGACCCCTGGAGGACCGAGTGAAGGAGGCAGAGGAAGCTCTTCTGCAGTGTAAAGTGCAGCTAATTTATCAGGAGAGGCAGAGGGAAGGCACATAGGAAAGAACTGCCAAAGGAGAACAGAAGTTAACCCCCAGCACCCCTGTGCACAGGTTTTTAAAATCTTTCAAAACAGGGAGTGGACACCATATAGTAGCCAGAAAGCGACTCTCGGGGTGTCATTTTGAGAGCTACAATAAATCAGAACAAGGGGAGGAGAGAGGGTTGGGGTGGGGATTGGATCTTAGGGTGATGGACAGGGAACTTTGTGGGACAAAGGGTAGGGTTTGGGCTGATGGATAGGCCAAAGGGGCCGGGTTTTCTTGACAGACAGGGAAAAATCTGGTGAGGAGTGAGGGGATTCCTTGAGGGACATTTGGGTAGGAGGGCATAACACAGGGGAGAACCTAAGTGTAATAACGCGGGGAACGCTTGAACACACCACAAGATAACAGAAGATTTAAGTCAATAAACTAAGACATCACGACACAGAAATTCAGGCTTTCAGCAGCTGAGAGGTGGCACTATTAGAACCTACAGCAGCTGGTGAAAGCCATCTCTCCCCTTCAGGTTCTTGCTGTGTGGGAAGGTGCTGCGAGTTGTGGTGGCTGCACTCCCCCTTTGCTGGGAGGATGATCTGTACCAGAGGAGAGCAGAACATGCTCAGAGCATTCCAGTTCAGAGAATGGCACTGCCTCTGAAATGAAAAAAGCTTGAAAGCATAGAAACCTGTGCAGAACCATTGTAGAAATTTTATTTTCTAGAACATGCCCATTTTTGTATTTGGTGGATGGATACTCTGGGTTTTACAGAATACATGGAGTTTTTTCTTAAGGTTTTCTGGGAGAACTCTCAAGTTTATTTTTATTTGCATTTTACATCCAGCATGTATACAGATTTTTTTTTAATTTTTCCTTTGTAAATACTTAGGGAGCAAATACACAACCATTTTTTGGGATATTGTGATTAATATTCTTAGAAAGAAAACCTTGTTGAACAAGTGTGAAAACACAGAGAGAGGGAAAACAGTGTAAAAGTCTTTTAGAACAGGGCGTGTAATAGGTAGGTTCTGTATCCAAGGGTAGAGACCTCAGAATTGTTTTGCATTGTTCATTTGGGTTACTCATGGCAAGCTTGCATAACAGCCCCTTTCTTGCCTCTGTGTTCTCTATCTGTTTTTTCAGAGCATCTTTAATTCTGTCCACAAATTTGATAAAGCTTTCATCTACTCCTTGCTTAACATTAGAAAAGTGTTGGGTAGGGATAGAGTTATCTGGGGTAAGAAGTAAGGAAGTTTTTGCTGCAAGCGCCATATCTTGTAATGCTTCCTTAGGTAAGGTATCAGCTTGGTCAGAGGGTTTCTGTAAATCCCCTTCCTCAGCCAGCTGTTCAACCGTGAAATCAGACTTACCAGCATTTGTAGAATATGAGTCTGATAATGTTTTTAATTGTCTTTTCCAACGCCTTTTCCAAAACATATATTCTGCTGGGGCAAGGAGTCAGTGGGCAATATTTTTGATGTCATGGGGTACTAAAATATGTGTTGAGAACATAGCTTCTAGGAAATTTCTAAAAATATGTGAACTTCTGCCATGTACTTTGGCTATATTTCTTAATTGTGTGAGTTCCTTATTTGAGTTAGGTTCCCATGTTTTTCTATTAGTGGCCCCTCCTCTTTTTCCCTTTTTATAATCTATGGAGAAGGTGTTAATTTTCTGTGCCATCTGCCAGTCTCCTGCCTTGGTCGCTTCTATCTTAATTAGAGCCCATGGGTCAATGTCCTCTGTATGAGAATCGGAGTCACTGTCACTGCTGTCCTTAGAGGAGGAATGAGAGTGAGCAGGCCGTGGCCTATGCTTTTTACGGCGCGTTGGAGTGAGATTTTGCAGGGGTTTTTATGGCTGAGAGAAGGCACAAAAGAGCTTGGCCAGAGGGAGCCAGCAGTGGAGCTGGAACGGCAGCAGAATGGCATGCACAGGGTTGGGGAAGTGGGGTGGTACCGTGGGGGGTCTCTGAGGTTCCGTTCGGGTGACATTGAGGGTGGGTGGGCGGCTGGAATGCCTGGGGTGGGGGTAAAGGAGAAGCGGGGGAGAGGGGCCGGTGGGATTGGTCTGGGCTGCCGCGGGTACAGCGTGGTGTGCTGCGGCTGGGGTGTGCCGGCATGCAGGGAGACCTCCCAGTGCAGCAGGCAGGGATGGGATGGGGATACACGCCCGGGTGCAGGTGGCAGCAGCAGGGGTGGGGGCTGGGATTGAGGGACTGGTGGCGGGGATGGGAAGGACTGCGGCGGGAGCGGGGGGAGAACGGGAGGAGGGGTAGGGGGAGCCGCAGCAGAGGTGGCTGCAGTGGGGGCGGGCGCAGTGGGGGCAGGGGAAGCCGTGGTCGGGGTAGGAGAAGCAGCAAGAAGGGTGGGGGGAGCTGACTCAGAAGAAAGAGGCACCTTTGCACTTGCAGATAACACACAGGATGCCGCGGAATTCGTGTTTGCCACGTCCGGGAGGGGAAGGGGGGACCACGCAAACCCCGCGGGCGCGGAGGTGGTGGGGGGAAGCGGCGAGAGGTTTGCAGGGAAAAGGGCAGAGGATGGAACAGCGGCAGAGGTGGCACTGGGACCTTGGGGACCTGGAGGCGGAGGGCGGAATTCCAGGGAAAGATTGTTATCAGTGTGATTGGGATTTGAAGGGAGGTAGTCTGTCCCTGCTGTGGGAGGTTGCAGGGAATGTGAGCTATTTCTGTTGGCTTTCTCTATGGCTTTAGTTATAATGTGGAACATAGGAATAAACTGAGTTACAGACAAATCTTGGTTAGTTTGGAGTGTATGTATCGTGTTCCCAACTTTGTCCTAAAAGAAGTCTTTAGCAGTGATGTCTGTGTTAGTATCTGGAAACTGAGAAAGAATCCATTTTATAAATTTTTTCAGGTTAGTTTTTGAAAGATTACCTTTAGAGAAAGAGAAGTTGTTAGAAGATAGGATTTCTAGGATTAGTAAGTATAAATTTCTCTTGTTGTGGGATCCTTTCAATATACTAAGTTTTGATCCCATGTTTTCCTGTTCCCTACCAGCAGACAAAAGGACAAAAAAAAAAAAGAAAAAACCAAAAAGGGGACCCAAGATGCCTGTGATAAAAGCTGTTTTAAAACTTACACTTCTTCAGCTGGGTGTGGGTCAAGGGTCTGCTGGAAGGTGGTCTGCTGATGTCAGTCTTCCTCAAAGACTCGTTCAGAAGTCAGCTGTGAGGGTCGACTGCCCCCCCCGCAGAAGAGTGCTGCTATAATGGAGGCTTTTCTTCGGGGGCCCTAGCAATCTGAAGGCAATAACGATTTCAAAAGAGATGCTGCTCCAGAGTTCCTTCAGTTCAGTGCGCCATTTATTGCGACCTTTTGCTGGGTTTCGGGGTGTCTCCAGCAGGCTGCAGGGGTCCAGATAGCGCAGTCTGGTTCAGGACAGACTGTCCGAGCTCCCAAGCAATTCTTAGCCACAGGCCACTTAGCAAGCTTAAGTGATATCAGCTCTTTAGTGATTATCAGCTCATTATGATTTCAGCCCTTCAGCTTTCTAGGTGCCTAGGCAGGCAGATGCAGGGAGAGAGAGGAGAAGTCCGTGTGGGGTTCCACAGGAGCGTCTTTGTTGATTCTTCTGAGAAGGTTCCCAGTGACAGCTCTTCTGCCCAAGCTGGGCAAAAGCAGCTCTTTACATAGGGTACCTGGGTATCAGAAATTGTCCAATAGCAAGGGTTAAAGGAAAGTGACCTACAGTCTTACAGAGAGGTAAGCAGGGGTCCAAAGGCAGAAGAGAGGGGCTTCTAGCCCATTCACCATGACTTGGCATTTCCTATCTTAGACTTCTGCACACCAGGGAGCCCTTGCAAGGCCCTGTGCCTGCTACATTGCTTATCATCTGCCCAGTCACAAGTTACTGCAGCTGCCAAAAACAACCAGTCTGTCCTTGTGGCCAAATAATAGTTGAGTGCCAGTGCAGGGACCCACCGTCTCCACTGGCGGCTCAGGAAAAACAGGGAAGGCCATTGTTACCTGGAAGGATGATGAGTCTGTATGGCAAGTGCTGGAAGGCCATGTGTCCAGCTCGGCCCAACTGGTTGAACTAAAAGCTGTTGCCATGGCATTCCAGAAATTTTCTGCCTCTGAATTTGGTCACTGACTCTGCCTATGTCGCAGACATAACCAAGCGTTTGGATTGCTCGCTTCTGAAAGAGGTCAATAATGCAGCTTTGTTTGTTATTGGAAGCCTTGGGGTGTGCAATTCAAACCCAGGTTCATTTGTGTTACATCCTGCACATTCGGAGTCTCACCACTTTACCAGGTTTCATAGCAGAAGGTAATGCCAGGGCTGACAGGTTGGCTAATGCTGCATGGGTAGCGCTTCAGCCTGACAAGATTGCGCAAGCCAAAGCATCGCATGATTTTTTTCATCAAAGTGCACATACTCTGCAAAAGCAATTTCAGTTAATGTTGACTGAAGCTCATGGCATTGTCAGTTCCTGTGCTGAGTGCCATGGCCTTGCTGCACCTTTACCAGCAGGGGTGAACCCCAGAGGCTTAAGGGGCTTGTAGCTTTGGCAAATAGATATTACATTGCTGAGTTTTGTATGTGCATGTGTCTATTGACGCCTTCTCCTCTGCCATGTGGGCATCTGCTCAAAGGGGTTGTGACGTGATTGCCCATTGGAGGATGGCTTTTGCAGTTTTGGGGATACCTTCTTCTATGGAAACTGACAATGGCCCTGCCTTGTCTCACAAGAAGACACGTCAGGTTTTACACCTATGGGCAGTCTCACACAGACTTGGTATTCTGCATTCACCAGTGGGTCAAGCTATTGTTGAACATGCTCATGGCACTTGAAAGCATGTTCTGGAAAAACAAAAGAGGGGAATTCTGGGAGAGACTCCCCACAGTCAACTGGAAAAAGCTTTATACACAATTAATCACCTTACAGTGCTAAAGAATTCAAAGATTCCTGTAATTCTGAATCATTTTCTCTCGTTGAATTCAGCAGGTGAGACGCACCTGCGTCGAGCGAAGGTCTGGATATGGGACCTTGCCACCAATAAGTGTGAGGGCTCGTGCGACCTTATCACCTGGGGCCTCGGATATGCATGTGTCTCCACAGGTACCAGGGTACGATGGATACCTGCAAGGAGTGTTCGCCCTGACTTGCGACATCAGAAACAGAATGTGGCCAGCAGGCAACCTTCAAGCAGTGGCCAAAGTGCTGACCATCAGTCACAGTCTTTGAATGATGATCAAGATACTGACCATCAAGCTGGCCCCTCTGTGAGTGGGGTATGAGCATTTTATCTTTTCCTTGTTTCCGGAAACAGATTGTTGATGAGTTAGACTCCCAGTGTTATGAGCAGATTAACAATGTTACTCTACTAAAAGTTGGTAACTGACTTTTAGAATTAATAGTTAAAGTTTATGGAATGTAATGGTAGAGAATTTATAGTATAAGTATGAGATCTCTTTGACCATTCTGAGCCAATGTCTGATTGCGGTTTTGATTGATAACTGATAAACCTCTGGAGCTGTGTTTATTCTCTTTCCTGCAAGGGATCCCACAGGAGATTACAAACACTGCCTCCTCCTTTAAACAAAAAGGGGGAATTGTGGGTATCCTCGGTTCAGTGGAAGAAAGAACAGAGAAAATTTCTCCCAGGCCGAGCCTGGGAAAAGAATTAAAACAATTATTATTTCTCTTTCTGTAACCGTTGTTTATAGACATGGTTCTCCAGAGTGTGCTATTCATAGTTTACCAATAGTGTGAGAGGTTTTTACTTTGAGACCAACCAAGTCTTGCCTTAGCGAGTCATACTATAAAAGACACATTACCATCATTAAATTGCCTTCTGATTCAGCTTCTGAAGACTGGAGTCTTTCATTCCATCCCTGACTCAACAGCATCAGTTAATTATTCTATTCATTCATCTGGAGGTTGCTGAGGCAGCAGCAATGCAGTTCAATATCAAAGATTTGTTATTGTTTAGGTCACATTATGAAATCTCTTGATTGTCCATGTGCAGCATGATTTATTCCTTTGGCTAATATTTGTGCTCTTGGTAAGCAGCTATGGATTGTAGGAGACATTTTAGATCACAGACTCTATGGTTTCCATCTAGGAAAAGTAATACTAAAAGTGCTTTAATATTCTTCTTCTTTATATTCTTCTTTAATATTTTATTATTTTAAGCCATCTAAGCCAAGAATCACTTTTGCCGGAGTTTTCGTCTTTGCTCTTCTGGGCTGCTCCAAGATTGTATATGAAGGCTCGTCAAGTCTGTGAGAAAAAGGTATCTAGAATTTAGATATCTATAATTTGGAGCCAGATATCTAGAATTTATCTGTAGTCTCAGCACAGCTGTCTAATATTGTTTTAAATGCAAAATGTCCACAATATGACCCAAGATCTGCAGAACATGCCCTTCGGCAAAGAAAAAATTTCATATACCATTAAAATTGATAACAAACACTCTTAGGCAGCTACATAAAGTCTCTATAGTAGGACTGCATCTTCTTTGCATTCCTTATTTCCCCCCATTCCTTATTTCCACAGGTGTATTATACTTAGAGATTTAATAATTTTGGGCTGTACTTTAGTTTCCCATGTACCTGTGCCTCCATGGGAGCTTGTTTAGATAGATATAGATATATAGATTTATACATATATACATCTAGAGATTAGATACAGCTATAGATATAGATACATAGATATCCATCTATATAGATATGTAGATGTATAGATATATAGATATATGAAAATCTAGCTCAGCTCGGAGGCATGACGGTCTGCAGGAGATGTTGGCAGCTGCAGATGTGCTCAGTTGGCACTTCTGCTCTTAATTCTCAAGACAAACCCAAGAGGCTTTGTTGAGGAGGTCTCCATCGGTGGGAAAGCAGCTTCATGAAGGGCACTGACTTTAGGAGTCTGACTTTTGAAACAAATTATTCCCTTTGCTGAATTGCTGTGATATTTAGCAGGTATTAATGGTTAAGATGAAACTCACTTAAGGAGAGGGTCACACACGTATGTGACGTAGCAATCAAAAACCAAAAAGACCACACAATTGGGGTGCACTTTTTGACTCTTCACTGTCCCTACTCATGTGACTGCTAGAAGAATAGAAAGGAGAACAGCAAATTCAATTTTAAGAGGGGTGTGAAATACCAAACTAAGACTAATAGCAGAGGAATGATTGTGATTTATAAGCATGTATCTTGTTTTTATTGCAGGAAACAGACTGATTACAAACGATATGAAGATCAGTTTAATGCTTTCTCTGGGATCTTTTCACAAAGTTAATTATTTCCAATTTGCATTTTCCAACCCACCGCATTCAGCAAGAATCCTTTCACTGATCTGAACTGACATAATTTTTCTCATAATAGAAAGCATTTATGCATGGATATTTATTAAAGATGTCATAGCCAATCTTGTCTTTTTTAAAATTTATTCTGGTGTTTCTACCGTTCCTTTCAGTTAGCGACTAACCAGCAGACTTCAGATAGCTTCAGAAATTGCTTGACATGGTTTGACATGATTTGATTCTGCCTGTGTTTAACATCACTCTTTAGACGGTACTAGGTGTACTTCATGCTTTTCTTACTTTATTAGTACAGTCCTCCTTAAAAATAAATGATGGAAAATACATAAAAACTTATACAGTTTGAAATAAAAGTTTCGGAGTCATAGCCATTCAGTGTATAAGATAGGTTAAAATCTGTATTGTGTGTTTCTGTGCTTTTATTCTCAGCTCTAAGCTAAGTTTCTTTTTGATCCCTATATTGCTTCATTGCCTTTACTGAAGTGCAGCTTTCTCAGGCAAATCTAGGGAATTCCCTATTGTAAAAACTATTTTTCTCTTTGGAAAACCAACATTTTTTCTTACCCATAAATCACAGATCAAGCCAGGAGAGGATATTTTCCCAATATCCCTTAACTGCTTTATTAAACACTGCTCAGAGTATGTAAGGATTACCATCTAACTCATGAAATGCAAGTTGGTCCGTTCAGGCTTTACTCATGATGCAGTTCTCCAGGCATAGAGATGGATTACCCACCAGTTCCTGAGAAAAGCAGTTCTTGACCATACTAACTGCCAGACCAATCAGCACCGAGTAAAATCACATTCTCCTGTGTGTTTGGGCTATCCGCCCTTTGTGCTCAGCTGGGTAACAACCACCAAACCAGCAACAGGACGGGCAGCCCTGCAGTGCAGATAGTTGGCACGGAGACTGATTTTGTACAGTCTTTTGAAGAGTTCTCTTGACAGGAAACAAAGCACAGGTACATGCATCTCACCCTTGAGAGACAAGGAGATCTTCCAGGTTCTGTTCTTGGTGCAGGGAAGACCTCAGCAGCATGGAGTTGTCTCTGACAGTGCCTTCCGAGCATATTCACAAATTCTGAGCAGCACTGAGAGATGGAACCATTTAGTCCCAGTGTGCAAACATGTGTGCCACTGGCTTAACTTCCCACTGGATAGACATTGCACCAGAAAAACACCTGGACCATGACTCTGCAGGGGTATCTGCGGTTGGAGTCATCTGCTGCCAATATGCTCCAGTTGGGTGTATATCATCATGGGATTTTCCTGGTTCAACATTTTCCCTGAGGGAAACCAAATGCAAGATGCTGACTTTAAAGCAGAGATGCCAGCTTCCAGGAGATACAAAAGGCAGCCCCACTCTCTGGGGCTCTTTCCCCTTTGTGCTCAGCTGGGTAACAACCACCACAACAGCAAGAGGACAGGCAGCCCTGCAGTGCAGGTGGCTGGCACAGAGACTGATTTTGTACAGTCCTTTGAAGAGTTCTGCTTGACAGGAAACAAAGCACAGGTACATGCTGTGAGAGTCTGTCCAGAATATCTTTCATTTTTGCCTCACAATTGTCATGAAGAAAAAGACCACCGAAAAGTTAAAAACTGTTGAGCCAGTGGGGAGGGAAAGTCATATGCCTATTAGCTTAGTGTGTTCACAGGTGTTGTTTGCTAAACATGCCATGCTGAACTTGAAGGGGGCATGCTGCCCCTTCTGAGCAATGGATCTGGACTTTCTCCCTACCTCCCAGCCTGGCTGGTCTGAGCTCTGGGGTGTTTCCCCCCTCCAAGAGAAGACCCCTCTCGCCTGCCTTCAACCACCGTGACAGACAAACAGAGATGTGAGCCTCCTCATCAGAGAACCAAGACAAGAAATCGCCATGCAAGAAAACCCCCGTCGCACCTTCTTCCAGGGACTGAGACTGAACACGCCCCCAGCTCGGGGGAGGTGTGCAAGAAGGGGGGAAAGTCTGCCCAGAATAAACGCACCTGCGAGCATTGGGCCATGAAAACAATGACTCTGTGTACTCCTCCCCCTTTTTCTGTTCTTTCCCCTCCTTGGAGACCTTTGTTTCGCCTCCCCTTTGCCCCAACGAAAAAGAGTATAATTTGGGGTGCAATTCGGCCGTGCTTTGAGATCTCCCTGCACTTGCCCCAGTGAGTTTCGACGGCTGGACCCCGAAGGACGAAAGCGGCACCACGTCCCCATAGCTATACCCCCCGGTCCTGCTTTCCTCCCTCTTCCCTAATCTTCTCCTTTTCTTCCCCAGATCCCCTCACCAACACATATCAGTTGTGGTTATTTAAATAAAACTGCATTTTGTTGATTTGTTACTGCAAATCCCCAGTGCCTTGCTGGTTATTTTTGCACCAAAAAATTATCACGTCACCCGTCCACCGGAACGGACTGCAACACATGCATCTCACGCTTGAGATGCAAGTAGATCTTCCAGGTCCTGTTCTTGATGCAGGCAAGACCTCAGCAGAATGGAGACATCTCTGACCATGCCTTCTGAGCATATTCACAAATTCTGAGCAGCACTGAGAGATGGGACCATCTATCCCCAGTGTTGGAACATGTTTGCAGCTGGCCTAACTTCACGTTGGATAGACATTGCACCAGAAAAACACCTGGCCCATGACTCTGCAGGGGTATCTGCAGTTGGATTCATCTGCTGCCAATATGCTCCATTTCGATGTGTATCATCATGGGATTTTCCTGGTTCAACATTTTCCCTGAGGGAAACCAAATGCAAGATGCTGACTTTAAAGCAGAGATGCCAGCTTCCAGGAGATACAAAAAGCAGCCCCACTCTCTGGGGCTCTTTCCCCTTTGTGCTCAGCTGGGTAACAACCACCACAACAGCAAGAGGATGGGCAGCCCTGCAGTGCAGATGGCTTGCACGGAGACTGATATTGTACAGTCCTTTGAAGAGTTCTGCTTGACAGGAAACAAAGCACAGGTACATGCATCTCACCCTTGAGAGACAAGGAGATCTTCCAGGTTCTGTTCTTGGTTCAGGGAAGACCTCCTCAGCATGGAGATGTCTCTGACAGTGCCTTTCGAGCATATTTACAAATTCTGAGCAGCACTGAGAGATGGAACCATTTAGTCCCAGTGTGCAAACATGTGTGCCACTGGCTTAACTTCCCACTGGATAGACATTGCACCAGAAAAACAACTGGACCATGACTGTGCAGGGCTATCTGCTGTGTAACTCACCTGCTGCCAATGTGCTCCTTTTCAGTGTATTTCATCACAGGATTTTCCTGGTTCACCATTCTCCCTGAGGGAAACAAAATGCCAGATGCTGACTTTAAAGCAGAGATGCCAGCTTCCAGGGGATACAAAAGGCAGCTGCACGCTATGGGTCTCTCTGCCTTTTGTGCTCAGCTGGGTAACAACCACCACAACAGCTATATACAGGCACGAATTGAATGGGACAATCCGAATCAGTGTCGTGAGCTTTTTATTTCACACATCAGTCTCAGTACATTGTTAGGACAATGGAGACAGTATATTCACAGCTCTCTGATTCAAATGGAATGCCAAGGAAACATCACATTAAAGGGTAGCATAAAGCCATCTCTACCTGGGTTTCAGCCAATCACACATAGAGCAAAACATATTGACAATAATTCTATCCAATCATATGAAACACACGTAATGGTATTTAACACACTAGGGACTTATTTTCTAACACAACGGCTCGTTTATGAGAGACAAAGCACAGAGACTCATTCATACTAACCTTCTAAAGATATACATTAAATAAACTTGTTGCAATCTATAAGGACACATCACAGGGGCTTATTGTTCTGTTTGTCACGTCTGCTCTACTGCTTAGAAAACTTTTCACTGCATTAGCAGTGTTCACAACTCTGCTGCCTGAGGCCTGCCTTTTTAACCACTTTCTCAAAACTCTCTAATTTTATAAATCCCAACAGCCCCACTCTCTGTGTACCCAAAAAAACCCTTCATACTGTGTTTGTTTACTTGTTGCATTTCATAGCTCTAATGTAAAATTTCTGCTTACTCTCTGCTGGAGGCCTAGTTGCGTTGTTTCTAAGCATTGCTATGTTACAGAACAGGAACTTATATCTGTGAAGGCCCAATCCTTGAAAGAGATATGAATAATGTCTGACAATAGTTACAAGTCATTGTTCAAAAAATTCTTGTCGATTCCAGGGTCTTAATTCAAAACCTTCCTCCATCTCTACACCTTTGTCTACTATTTCTGTGAGATTCTGAACACTCTCTGTGCTTCTACTTCCTAATTCTGTCTCTTGAATGACAAAATCTTCTCGGACTGTTTTGTTCATCATTTGCCGCACACACTGAATTACGCAGGGTATTACTTTCAATATCAATACCAGAACACCCAATACATAAAGACCTATCTTGCAAAGTTGCCTTAGCCAAGGTGCAAAGCTCCATTCTTGAAACAAATCATCTAGCCAGGAACCACCTTCTTCTTTAATTTGAGATTTCAGATCTTTCAATTTTTGTATGCTTTTGTGAATGGATTCAGAATGATCAGACAAATTCATACAACACAATCTTTCAAATTCCTCACAACCATGCCCTTGTGCCGTAAAAGAAAATCAATTGCTGCTCTATTTTGAAGAGTTTGATGTCTAACACTATCAACATTGGTTAACATATCACTAATTGCAAAGGATGTGGCATTAGCTTGTTTGCTCAGCCAGCAACCAACTCGATCTAATTGTTTCAATGCCACTGCTGAAGCCAATTGGGGTAAAAACAAACCTGCTGAAACCTTTCTGGCATCTTTCCAAGGCCTAAAATCACTCTGACAGTTCTCCTCATAATGAGGAACAGCTCTCGTTCTCCTTTGTTTCTTTTTCATAACTGCTTTGGCAGTGGGTGGAATTATAGTGAGCACCCCAATGCTACAAGGGCCACCTTCAAGGTGAGCTGGAATGCCTCACCAAGCTCTGTCTCCATAAATGAACCAGTACCCCTTCGGCAATTGCCGTGGATATTGATCAGACTCAGAAAGCACATCCCAACTGTTTGCAAAATTACACCAAAATATCAAATTCCTTTATGCAAAATAATGGGGGGTAACATTGTACTTTGGGGGATGACCTTTTCGCCAGGCACAAGCTATGAAAGTAAAGCAAAAATCCATGGTTAAAGAGCCAAGGATTTCTAATTCTTGAGGTTCAGATGCTGCCTTGGGAAGCTTTTTTGGACCAAATGTTCCAATTCAATGAGGGATTGTTTCCATTGTCAATTCCACCTGGCTTACCATTGGATTGTTTTTGACCAAAGGCAACTCTTTTACTGTTACACCAACAAGACAGGTTGAAAAAGGTTTTTCTGGTTCCGAGTTAGACAAACATATAATATCCAAGCCAGCTGCCTTGGCTAAGGTTACCCAAACATTTGTTTTCGGTTGTTCCACAGGCAAATCTGCACGACAAAAAACAATTAAAATCCACCAATACGAACATACAACTTGAATTTGCTCCATCTTTTTCATGAGCTAAGTTTTGGCAGAATCCTTATAGATATATCAGTTTTAAAATTTTGTTCTCCACAAAAACAATAACCTAAACATTTGCCAAAAATCAGCTCTCTTAAACAAACATTCAACATACAATTGACACACTCATAAATAACATTAACACAAAATCAGAGTTTGCCAGTTCCACTGATGCACAAAGAACATCAGGCACAAGGAACGTCAGGCGTGACCCGGGATCCCTCTGTTTGGCTCACGTCTGTGTACTTGCTTCCTTGGTTCTGGACTCATCAACAGGTTCTGAGGTGCGATATGGTTTGACGTTTTTGGCAGGGACCCACTTAATTCCAGCACCTGTAGAGACAGAAGCATACCCTTTGCCCCAGGTTATTAACCAAAAAGGACCTTCAATCTGTCCAGATTCAGGGTTTCTAATTAGAACAGGAGAATTTTCTTTCAGCTTTTCCTGTGTGTTATTTGAAAAGTGCCTAAAGATTGGTGGATCAGGTTCTGCACTCGAATTTTTTTGAAAATTAAAAACATACAAAGCCTTGTTTAGCCTCATCTGTGGTGTGATCTCACCTCCCCCTCTCTGTTGATCTGAAATGTGTTTTAATGTTTGATATGCCCTTTTAATAATTGCTTGGCTTGTGGGAGAGTGAGGAATACAAAGATGTGCCGAACACCCCATTTGTTTAGAAATGTGGCCAATTTTTGAGATATGTATGCGGGACCATTGTCAGTTTTTACTTATTGGGGTACACCCAATGAAGCAAAATCTTGCCGAAAATTATGGCAGGCATGATTGCCTGTTTCAATGTGTGAAGGGAAGCAAAAATTGCACCCGAGAATGTGTCCACTGAAAAATCAATATTTTTGAATTTACCAAAGGAAGGGTATTTAGTGTTGTCTGTTTGCCATACCTGCAGACTTTGCAAACCTCGGGGGTTGACCGCTCCTGTAGAAACAGGAGGTTGCACAAGCTGACAGTCACGGCAAGTACTGTTGATAGCTTTAGCTTGACTTTTAGAGATTTGAAACATTTGTACAAGTGCTTGCGTGTTTTGGTGAAAAAAGGCATGACTCAGTTTTGCTTGTTCTAAAATGTTTGGCAAAGTATTTGAAATAACCATTGTCAGTTTGTCCGCTCTCGCATTTCCTTCCACTAAAAATCTAGGAAGGGAAGAATGAGCCCTGATTTGAGAAACAAAATATGGATTAGTTCTATATTGCAAAGTTGTAAAAAGACATGAAAGCAAACGATATAAAGTTTCATTGCTAACATCCTTTAAAATTGTCCCTTCTAATCTCTTAACCACATTAGCAACATAAGCAGAATCTGTGATTAAATTAAAAGGTTGAGGGAAAAGCTGAAAAGCCCGAACCACAGCAGCAAGCTCGACAATTTGAGGAGATCCTTCTACTGTTTTAATATCAGACTCCCAAGCATTAATTTTTTGACTCAACCTAATTACGACTGATTTGTGACTTTTGCCAGAGCCATCAGTGAAGAGGGTCACTGCAGTTAAAGGTTCTTCACTTAATTTAGGTTTTTCTCTGAAACTCAATTTTGCCTGCAATAGTTTGTGAGCTGGGTAGTGAACAGAACAAACACCTGGGCAACCCAAGAATGCATGTTGTAAATCCTCAGAATTTTGCAGTGCCCAATTGAGGTAATCTTTTTTCAATGGCAAATAGATAACTGAAAATTCTTGGCCGGCTAAAGTTAACAATCTGGTTCTGGCCTTAATTACAATGTGTGCAATCATTTCTAAAACTGTGAAAACAGTCTTTGGAAACCTCTAGGGAGGAAAAATCCACTCATTTATTAACAAAGGATCTGGCTCTGAAGGGTCCCACTGAAAAATGAGACCACAAAGTTGCATCTTTTCTCCTAAAACTGCAAAAAAGAAAGGGCTTTCCAGAACACAGCGATGAGCTTGTCTTCTTTGGAGAGCTTCTGTGATCTTGTCGAGGGCTGCATGAGCTTCAGGGGTTAAAGTTGTTGGTGATGTTGCAGCTTCCTCTCAGCAAATCAATGGGTGGGCCCAGTTCATCATTGATAATTCCCAACACCAGTCTGACCCAATTGATTTCTCCCAGAAGTCGTTGTAATTCTTGCAGGTTGTTGACACTGGTCCGGATCTGTATCTTTTGTGGTGTTATTGTCGTCTCAGTCATCTTCCATCCCAGGTACTTCCAGGGTGGAACTTCTTGAATTTTTGTTGCAGAGATTTCAAGTCCAGATTTTTGGATTTCAGCGACAACACAGGCACAGGTTTCTTCCATCTCTTCCTGTGTAGAAGCTGTGATGAGCAAATCATCCACGTAGTGTAAAATCATGGATCTTGGAAACTTCTGTGAACTGAGGACAAAACTTGTACAACAAGACACTAGCAAATCATATACGTCATGACAACCATATCTTATGACAGGTAGAAAGTTGTTTTGGTTGGAATGTATACATATGACAATCCTTTTTTAACATGACCAAGTTTACAACAAGCAAAGCAATGAGGCCTTTTGTCAGAGTCCAACCGTAGAGTGCTAACAGAATTTTCCCAATTTTTTCTTGTTTTTCTAAAAGCTTTTCAATTTTATCCATTCGTTGTGTCAAATTATCTTCCAACGTTTTCCCCAAAGCATTGATCTGTAAATTTGCAAGATTTTGTGAACCCATAAGTCTGCTGCAAGCTGTTAGCATCTGGGTAATGGTTGCAGGCTGATCAGGCAAAGTTAAAATAATTTTTCTACATTCATCATTAGCATTTATAAAAGCAATGTTTTGAACAATATAGGAACAGACTTGTTCATCTGGACATCGCCTTTCAACTGCTTGAGTTAATCTATCCAAAAAAGAACCACAGGATTCTGTTTCACCTTGTTTGATCAGTGGAAAAGAATTTAAATGTGTGCCAGCTGGCTCAGGTGAAAACAAGGCCTTCCTTGCAGCATCTTTAATGTCTGCTAATACAGGCCAAGGCAGGTCTACTGCTTGATTTTCAGCGCTATGGTAAGGTGAGTCACCTGCTAATCGAGCAACATCTAAATCTGCATAATCAGTATTTGCTTATCCTTCAAGGAACGTATTAAGAAGTTTTTTCCATTGTAATTCCCATAGTAGGTACTGTGAATTGGTTAAAATCAGAGAAGCCACATTTCGACAGTCAGCAGGCACTAAATCATAAGAGTTAAAAGTACTTTTTAACACATTGTTAAAATAGGGAGAAGAGAATCCACTTTCTTTCAAATCCTGACGTAATTCCTTTATAGCATGGTGAATGAGTCTTTCATATTGTGGGTTTCAATCATTCCTAACATATCTTACTGGTAATACAAGGAATTGTTTCTTTGAGTCTAAATCTTTTTCTAATCTTTGATTAATGTATGGCCAATTTGGCAATCTTAATGGAAATCAGAATTAGAGCTGATAATTTCACTTTTTCTAATTATATTTTGCATTTTATTTCTATCTTTCATCAATACTTTTTCTGATTCAGGGGAACAGACTGAATTTCAAAAACAGCAGCTGTTCTGGAAAGTCTGCCAATGTCCGAATTCTTGGCAGGGACATTGCTGTAGCAACAAGCTTTTCCGGGAATTCCGCCAGGGTGAGCATGAGGTCACACCTCCAGATTCTTGGCAGAGACCTCCAAACAACATGCCCCCCTTGGAGCCCTGCCATGAGGGACAGAGGAGTGCTCCATCAAACAACACACCTCCTCCGAAGCCCTGCCCAAAGGGGCCAGGAAGGAGGCGTGATCCCTGGATCGAGGAACAAAGCCAAAATTTGTCTCAGTGTTTGTCCTTGAACTTACATGTCTGATACAAAGTTAGGAGCATTACTGCATGTTTCACAGTGTCTCCCTGCCAACGAAAACTCAGCTGGAGGGCTGCCAACATCAAACTGAGGATTTAAAATTCTGTCTTTTCTCTCAATAGCAAAAGAAACAGACTCTGAGTTTTTTATAACTTCAGCTTGTTTTTTCCCAGAGATCTTTCGAAAATGTTCTGCTCTTTCCTCCAACCTCTGCCTGGGCAGAGCCCCCCTAGCTTGACTCAATTCCTGGCTGCCACTGCCAACCATTATATTCGACCTCTCTCCTCCCCTGCTCTCTGGAAACAAGGCTGCAGCTCCAGCTATTTCACCCTCTGTATCAAAAGCCTGACGAACCACAGAAAATCCAGGCAGTGACTTATTTGAAGAATTCACCAAAAAAGAACTCCCTGAATCCCCAAGCACCCAACACACTTGAACTGAATCTGGAGTGGTACTTTCCTGAGAAGGGACAACAGTGGTAGGAGCAGCCCCCACAGCCCCCTGACCAGGAAAGTAGACACTAAATCAGTTTTTACTGTCCTTGCTTGTACAATTTTAGAACACACAGTTCCTTTATCACAAAACCTCTTTTCATCTCCCCTTTCCACGCATCTTACACCCTCCCCCAAACAAATTTCACAAATTTTAACATTCCCGGAACATAACGAAAAGTCTGAACAGTTTACCTGACACTGCAAGAGTTTCTTTTTTCCCAGAGGGTGGGACGGAAGGCTGTTTACAACTGCAGGGACGCTGGAAAGCCCGGAAGAAACAGAGGACACAACACTGTCCACAGAGTCTGGAGATACACCCGATAAATTCCCCGAGGGGGATGCAGGCTCCATTTTATTTGGATATAAAGAGTCTGAGCAAGATATTTTATTTTGTGAGTCAGAACAGTCCTGCTTAGTATCAGTTTGTTTAAAACACTCCAGCAAAGCCCTGGAGGCAGTTATAAGTACATTTAGGCTCTCATCTTTTTTGAGAGAGAACCAGTTTCCAGTTGAGAGAGAACAATAGATTTTCCAGTTTATCTGATCCCAAAAATCAAAGGTAAAAGCAGACTCTAAATTTATATTTTGAGTATTCGCTTTCACCCAGATGAGTAAAATTTTAAGCTCAGTTTTTGAGATATCTGAATGTCCTTTTTCCTCTAACATTGTCTCAAGCTGATAAATGACGTCCCATTCTGTTTTAGACAAATGATTTCCCATTTTCGTCACCCAGGCACCCCTTGAAAAAGATTAATTACAATCACACCAGCTTCAGGCTAAGAGGGGGATGGTAAAGTCCTCCTGATAACCACCTGGGTCTCCAGCGGCTGGGATTTTCCAAAATTTGCTTTTTTATCCTAGTCTACTTTCCTCACACGAAGTCACCATTTTGCCGTGGCAGCTATATACAAGCACGAATTGAACAGGACAATCCAAATCAGTGTCGTGAGCTGTTTATTTCACACATCAGTCTCAGTACATTGTTAGGACAATGGGGACAGTATGTTCACAGCTCTCTGATTCAAATGGAATGCCAAGGATATGTCTCATTACAGGGTAGCATAAAGCCATCTCAGCCTAGGTTTCAGCCAATCACACATAGAGCAAAGAATTATTGACAATAATTCTATCCAATTGTATGAAACACACGTAATGGTATTTAACACACTAGGGACTTATTTTCTAACACAATGTCTCATTTATGAGAGACAAAGCACAGAGACTCATTCATACTAACCTTCTAAAGATATACATTAAATAAACTTGTTGCAATCTATAAGGACACATCACAGGGGCCTATTGTTCTGTTTGTCACATCTGCTCAACTGCTTAGAAAACTTTTCACTGTATTAGCAATGTTCACAACTCTGCTGTCTGAGGCCTGCCTTTTGAACCACTTTCTCAAAACCCTCTAGTTTTATAAATCCCAACAGCCCCACTCTCTGGGGATCTCAGCCCTTTGTGCTCAGCTGGGTAACAACCACCACAACAGTAACAGGACAGGTAGCCCTGCAGTGCAGATGGCTGGCACAGAGACTGATTTTGTATAGTCCTTTGAAGAGTTCTCTTGACAGGAAACAAGGCACAGGTATATGCATCTCACCCTTGAGAGACAAGGAGATCTTCCAGGTTCTGTTCTTGATGCAGGCAAGACCTCAGCAGAATGGAAATATCACTGACAGTGCCTTCCGAGCATATTCACAAATTCTGAGCAGCACTGAGAGATGGCACTATCTATCCCCAGTGTGGGAACATGTTTGCAGCTGGCCTAACTTCACGTTGGATAGACATTACACCAGAAAAACACCTGGCCCATGACTGTGCAGGGGTATCTGTGGTTGGACTCATCTGCTGCCAATATGTTCCAGTTCGGTGTATATCATCATGGGATTTTCCTGGTTCACCACTCACCCTGAGGGAAACCAAATGCAAGATGCTGACTTTAAAGCAGAGATGCCAGCTTCCAGGAGATACAAAAGGCAGCCCCACTCTCTGGGGCTCTCTTCCATTTGTGCTCAGCTGGGTAACAACCACCACAGCAGCAACAGGACGGGCTGCCCTGCACTGCAGATGGCTGGCATAGAGACTGATTTTGTACAGTCCTTTGAAGAGTTCTCTTAACAGGAAACAAAGCACAGGGACATGCATTCCCAGGAGAGAAGGACATCACTACCTTTCAGCAGTTTGCCAAAATAATGCCCTTCTGTTTGTAAACCAGAGCAGCTCAAGCTGTAAATTATCCCGATGGGGTTTTCTGCATCAGGACTCTGACCTGTTCATGAGCAGGCTGAGCTCAAAGATGCCCCTCTCCCAGCGATGGATGGCTCCAGCCTCTGCAGTCAAAGCAACCCTCAGGGACAGGGCAGCTAGCACAACAAGGCTGGTAAAGCCCAAGCATGAGCACTGACAGGCAGTGGGAAGAAGCCACAGCCAGTCTGAGCCCCGTACAAGCTGTTGTCCCCATTCAGGACACAACAGGATGGGCTTTGACATCAGCCCCACCGAGGTGTGGATCAGTGCCCTTTTTGTCCCAACAGGTGATGGTAGACACAGAATCCACTGGGCTCTGCTCTCAGCCCCACCAGGTCTTATCTGAGAGCACAGCACTGGCAGCTGGTATGGGCAATAGGCAGATTCATTGGATTGTGCTGCAGAATCACAAAGGACTTGATGTGTTTTCCTAGAGACTGATCTGAGCAGGGCTTGGCCCAATGGGTAGGATTCTAACAGTCAGGGGAAAGAGCGGGAATTTGCTATGAAAAAGTGCCATGGATCTGAGAAATATACCATGGCTGGGCTGGAGGCTCTCTCCAGAGAAATGCTTGCAGTACAGTTTTACCTGATCACACCACTTGGATGTGTCTCTTGGACACATCTTGATAAGCATAAATCTAGAAGATTAAATAAAGATTGTTACAAAATTTTCTGTTTTATCTTTGGGGGCATATGGAAAACACCTCTTGCTTTCTATTTGTCCTCTAACCTGATATTTTTCAAAGTAACTCTTACTGACAAAAAAAAATAGCATTCTCATGAAAATAAACTGCAGATGTAGTAGTGGTAACTGTCATAAAAATGACTCAGTAAGATGTGGGGCAGAAGGGTTTTTCAGGATGGAGAAAAATCAACTCTACCGAAAATCCCCCACAAACCATCAAACACAACAAAAAATCCCCAGAAAAGCAACACAAAAACACACCCCCCCCCCCCCCCCTTAAAAAATAAAACAAAAAACTCAACCAAAATGACAAAACTCCAAATCCAGTCTATTTCTTTGAAGTTATTTTTGCTCTGATGACTGGTTGGAAGTCAGGAGTCTAAGGAGAATTTAGGAAGCTGAAAATTCTGTTCAGTTTGGCCACTAGCATACATGGACTTGCCTAGATTATTTGCTAGGTCACAGCCTTTTGCTGATTCCAGAACAGTTCCTGCTTCAGCCTTTAGCAGAGAGGGATGCTCAGGCAAACCCAAGCCAGTCCAAGGTGCCCTCAGAGGCAGCAGGAACACCCAGAGCATTCTCTCACTGCCTTGGAGCACAGCACTGCTCAGGGGAGTCCTAAATGGCCCTGTGACACCAAACTCAGGAGGAGCATTTGGTACAGCTCTGCTGACACCTGCGCACAATGCACTGTCCCTAACACAAGAAACACGCCGGATGTACCCAGCATCTCCAGGTACCTCTTCTCATTCTGCTGTTTCAGGGAGATGAAGGAACTGCCCAAGCTTGAGTTCCCAGGTTTGACAGAAGGGCTTCCTCGAGGTAATGCTGCTGCGGCAGCAGAAGGGGACCTGTTGCCTTCTGATGCAAGGCAAGGCGGCCTGGTTCTGAGGAAACGGCACGGCGACCCAAACTCTCCAGGGTCACTCGGGCCAAGAACACACGCTAGCACCAGTATGGTGGACGGTTCAAGACCTTTATTGTCCCATCTCGTCGGGTTTTATACTGGGAGAGTTTTCTCTCTACGTCAGGGGGTCTTACTTTACTGTAATTGGTTAGTAAGGAGTTGAAAGTTACTAGTGTTAGGGGGGACTACATTCTTGGGTGATCCCTTATCACTAGAAGTTAGGGGGAGAGGAATTCTACTGCTTTCCGTGACATCGCGAGATTTTCCGAGCGCCTCTCCCTATCTACTACAGGGACCAAGGTATTTCTTCTCCCTCTTTTGTCTTCGAGATTGTTTCCTCCCCGCAGGGGAATTCCTGGTCAGATGCGGGCAAAGCAAATTCCTCAGGACCTGAAAGATCCACCTTACCAACCCACCTGATGCTCAGTCCTAGATAGCTGATCTCTTGGCCAACCAGGAGATGAAGGAGGTCTCCAAACACAGCTGAGGATCCAACCAGGTTTATTGAGGGCGAGGCAGAGGGTCCAGGAAGGGTAGAGGTGAGGAGAGAGGCAGGGGCACAACCATAGTCAAAGGGAGGCTGGTGGTGGAGCCAGGAGCAGGGGTGGGGCTAGGGTTTATAACTCAAGCCCGAGCTTGAGTTCCCAGGTTTGACAGAAGGGTTTCCTTGAGGCAATGCTGCTGCAGCAGCAGAAGAGGACCCCAGGGCATTTCTTCTCCCTCTTTTGTCTGCGTGATCGATTCCTCACCGTGGGGGAATTCCTGGGCAGGTGCGGGCAAAGCAAATTCCTCACGATCCGAAAGAGCCACCTTACTGACCCACCTGATGCTCAGTCCCAGACAGCTGATCTCTTGGTCAACCAGGAGACGAAGGACGTCTCCAGACGCAGCTGAGGATCCAACAGGGTTTATTGAGGGCGAGGCAGAGGGTCCAGGAAGGGTAGAGGTGAGGATGTTAGCATTCAAAAACACAATCACGGGGGATTATATGGGGTGCTTTTTATTAAGAGCTCTGCGTGTCAGGGGTATATTCAACCCAAATCTGACTCTGACCATACATCCGAAATGATCATGTTTTTATACTCTATCATTATATAACTTTCATGTTAATTATTAAACTTAAATTGTTCTATTGTACACATAAATTTAGCCCCTCTCTGAATTTCCAGCATAGTTTCTCATTATTCTTCTTATGGTTATACAATAATTACATTTAATTATTAAACAACTATAACATCTAACAATTATATAATTTATCACACTGCTTACGCAGGTGCAGTTGATCTGGGAAAGCACAAAGCCGAACATTTTAAATTCTATCTTTAACTTTTTCCAGGGCTCCACTATCATTCTCCCCCCTTTGAAAGCATTTTCACTTCACTATATGTGTAAATGTTTTCACTTGTTACAGTCCTTTATTCCTCAGTTCGTACTTGGTTCTTCAAATCCAGGGTTGATGTAAACGTTGTCGTGGATGCTGTTACAAACTGGAGAACCAGAAGATGGCGGGCGTGGATCTCGTTTTAGTGCCTTTATTATCCTCTGGTTCCAGGACATTTTCTTCTGTATCTCTCCCTTTAAGATGCTGTAAACTAACCAAATTGCTAAATATACAATTACTAAGATTATTACACTTTCAATGATAGATTTAATCCATGAACTCACATTCCACCCTAATCCTTTAAAATTTTTTCCTAACCAGCTTGTAGCCAAATCCTTTTGCTCTTCTTGTGCTTCATGCTCTATTTGTTTCAACTGATTGATGTCATATTCTACATCTGCAGTTACATTTGGAATATGAACGCAGCAATGATCAACTTGTCCCTTTAAGAATCCACATACTCCATGCTCTTTCAGGAGTAACATATCTAGGGCTAATCGATTTTGTAAAGTCATTTTTGTGGTGGCTTGTAATTGTATATTTAATTCTTTAAATCCTTCCCGGGTGACTTTTGCCAGTCTATCTACCTGACCTGTAAGTTTGTATAGCATCTCTCTACTCTGATAGTTTGCTATAGGACCAAGCAATGACTCTAGGGCCCATCCAAATTTCACTCCACTAGAGGGTTCTTGCCAAGTGTCATCTGGGTTTTCATTGTCTAGAACTTCTCATCTTGCTCTTTTCTGCAGAAGTTCATGTTTTCCATTAAATGGGGACTTTTTCCAAATTGGACATAAGGTTGGGAGGCCTCAAGTAATCTCCTTTACTTTCCTGTCTACAGGCAGATGTGTTGTCCAGGTACCATCACTTGCTGCCCATACAAATCGTCCTGGACCTCGGACTGTAACCCTGGTACACCCTATAATTATTCAATAATTCACTCTGCCTTATTTATGTTTGATCCCTCTGCAAGCACATCCAATTTGTAGGGCTATTGCCAGGGGTGGCATCTTTTTATCTCTTCATCATCTGAAGTACAGTCGTAAGTTTTATTACATGCCCACCAACTTACTTTGTC
Organism: Melozone crissalis; assembly: GCF_028551555.1. Classification (NCBI taxonomy): domain Eukaryota; kingdom Metazoa; phylum Chordata; class Aves; order Passeriformes; family Passerellidae; genus Melozone; species Melozone crissalis. The sequence goes on along the minus strand of NW_026535783.1, from coordinate 9,756,756 downwards.
TGCCCTTGTTCTGCTACTAGTGTCAGTGTTCGTTATATATCGAGATTAATCGTTATTGCTGGATCTGTTTCATTCTCGGGGCCTTCCCACTTAATACACCAAGGGGTGTTTGCCATATATTGGAATCTTTGAAGAATACTCACAGACCACACAATGTCCCAAGGTGTTCTGTCTGATCTTTCCTATCCTTGGCCTCCCATTTCCATACCAGAGTGGTTTCTGTAACTTGCCTCGATTCGGGTACCAGTCTACATGTAATTGTTTTGTTCTTTTGTATTTCAGGTAGTTTTGATGTTATGATTCCCCAGTTTACTGGGTCTCCTGCTGCCTTTTGTATTTGTAGACAGGCAGTTATCCGACTGGTGTTTTGCATTTTGGCAAAATCTTTGACTAATCCAATCATTACATTCTCAGCCCGAACTGGATTACAAACCTTTATCACCTGAGTTTCCGTTTGTACCTCTCTCTTCATTCTAGAATGAAGAGTGGTTAGTTGATCATTTTGCATTCCACATTCCAAAGATATTAATAACTATAACGTTAGCACAATTACTGATAGCATTCTGAAAGCAATTAAAGACATCTTATCTGCAGCCTTTTTTCATTCCAGAGCTTATACAGTCTGTGATCCAGGATGGACTTTCTTCACTCAGGTATAGTGAATCCAGGGGTCCACGCCAGCTACTTTGACTGCTGTAAAGGTGGTCAGTAGTGCCTGATGGGGTCCATTCCACTTTTCTTTCAGCGGTTCCTCGTTACAGTTCTTGATGTACACCTCGTCTCCTGGATGTATGTTATGAACTGGGTTCTCGAGAGTCAGTGGTCTATTCCACATGAGGATGCTCCGGAGCCGAGCTAAAGTTTTCCCAAGAGACAGAACATAATTATACACTTCCTGCTTTCCTGTGACGTGTACATTAGGGTTAGCTCAGGAGATTCATATAGCTTCCCATGCAATAGCTCATAAGGACTGACTGACATCCCACTCCTAGGCTTTATCCGAATCCACAACAGTGCTATTGGCAAAGCCTGGGGCCACTGCAATTTGGCTTCCTGGCATATTTTACTGATTTGCCTTTTTAGTGTCTGATTCATCCTCTCTACCTGTCCACTTGACTGGGGTCTCCATGTTGTGTGGAGGTCCCAATTTATCCCCAGCAATCTACTTACCTCTCTTACTACTGTAGCTATGAAATGGGGTCCTCTATCTGATGATACCCCGAGGGGTACCCCGAATCTGGGAATAATCTCCTGTAGTAACCACTTAACTGTTTCGTTTGCTTGGTTCGTGCGACAGGGAAGGGCTTCTGGCCACCCAGAGAATGTGTCAACCCCCACTAACAGGTATTTGTATCCTCGAGTCCTTGGTAGTTCTACAAAATCTACCTGCCAATAGTCTCCTGGCTCTATTCCTATCCGAATTCTTCCTAGCTGTGCCTGTTGCCTGGTCACTGGGTTGTTTTTCAAGCAGATATCACATTTTGACATTACTGATTTTGCCATTGTTAACATCCGTGCTGAAATTAAACTCTGCTTTAGCAATTTTACCAATGCCTCTGCTCCCCAGTGACATTCGTTGTATTTAATTTGTAGAACTTCTCTCATTATCAAGGGGGGTGCCACTATTTGTCCTTGTGCAGTCACATACCATCCCTCTGAATTCTTTTGTGCATTTAGCAAACGTGCCAGTCTCTCATCTTCTACTGAACATTTTGGTTTTGGAGGCAAATAGAATTGGGATACATTAAGCTTCAAAGGTATCAATGCCATTGTTGTTTGTACCTCTTGAGCAACCTGTTGGGCTGTCCAGTTTGCCTTTTGATTTCCCTCACAGATTGTGGAGTTTCCTGATTGGTGTGCTTTGCAGTGTATGATTGCCACTTGTTCAGGTTTTTGTACTGCCTTTATCAATTGCAGGACTGCAACCTGATGTTTAATGTGCGTACCCCGAGAAGATAACAGTCCTCTTTTTTCCACAGTGCTCCGCGTACATGCACCACTCCAAAAGCATATTTTGAGTCAGTCCAGATATTTACCTTTTTCCCTTCACTTAATTCTAGTGCCTTGGTTAAAGCAACCAGTTCTGCCTTCTGGGCAGATGTATTTGGTGGTAATGCCTTTGCCTCCATTACTGTATTGACTGTTGTTACTGCATATCCAGCGTATCTGGTTCCGTTTTCTATGAAGCTGCTCCCATCTGTAAACTGCTCCCACTCCGGCTGCTCTAGTGGGACGTCTTTCAGGTCTTCTCTTGCTGAATAAGTGTACTCTATTACTTCTACACAGTCGTGTTCTAATGGGCCTTCTTCAGTTGTGGTACCTAGGAACAAAGCTGGATTCAAAAGGTTAGTTGTTTTTATGTGACATCATCCTGCTCAGTCAGGACTACCTGGAATTTCATCATCCTTCTGGGAGATAGCCAATCACCCCCCTTTTGTTCTAAGACAGTGGTTACCATGTGTGGTACATAGACATCTATGTGCCTTCCCATAGTAAGTTTCCTGGCTTCTTGTATCAGGATCACAGTAGCTGTGACTGCCCGCAGACATGGGGGCCACCCAGCACTAATGTTGTCAAGTTTTTTGGAAAAGTAGCTCACCGGCCTTTTCCAGCTTCCCAGACATTGGGTCAGGACTCCTAGTGCTAGGCGCAGCCTTTCACGTACAAACAGCTGAAAATCTTTAGACAGATCAGGTAACCCTAGTGCTGGAGCAGTTGTCAGTGCTTCCTTTAATTTTAGGGAGGCTTCTTTCTGTGGTTTGCCCAGGTGAATGGCTGCGTCTTCTGAGCTTCATACAGGGGTTTCACAATCAGTCCATAGTCCTTGATCCACAAGCGACACCATCCTGCCATCCCGAGGAAGACTCGCAGCTCATGTAAATTCTGGGGCTCTGGAATAGCACAAATAGCTTGGATACGGTTAGTACCTAGTTTTCGTTGCCCTTGTGAAATTTCACACCCCAGGTAAATCACAGTCTGTTGTGCGATTTGTGCCTTTCCCCTGGATACTTTATAGCCTCCCATTCCCAGTGAATTTAAAATCTCAATGGTTACCTTTATACAGGTTGCTCTTTCTTCTGTAGCTATTAGTATATCATCAACATACTGCAACAGTAAGTATTGGTCTCTTGGTACTTGCCCATTTTTGGTCCAAATCTCCAGTTCCTTTGCCAGTTGGTTTCCGAATAGGGTGGGACTGTTCTTGTAGCCTTGGGGTAATCATGTCCAAGTGAGCTGGGTCTTTCTTCCGTTCCCTGGGTTTTCCCACTCAAAGGCAAAAAGTTTCCTACTGTCTTTGTCAAGGGGGATGCAGAAAAAGGCATCTTTTAAATCAATTACGGTAAACCATTTATATATCTCCTTTACGGATGTTTGCAATGTATAAGGATTTGTTACCACTGGATAAATGTCCTTTGTTATTTTATTTCTTGCTCTCAAATTCTGCACTAATCTATATTCACCATTTGGCTTCTTTACTGGAAATACTGGTGTATTAAATTCTTATTCACATTCTTCTAAAATTCGGTATTTCCAGAATTTCTCAATAATCTTTACTATTCCTTGCCGTGCTTCTGGTTTTATGGGATACTGTTTGACTTGTACAGCCCTTGCCCCTTCTTTTAACTCTACATGCACTGGTTGTGCCAATTTAGATTTCCCTGGTATATCCGTCTCCCATACAGAGGGAATCACTGCATCTTCTACCTCCCTAGGGATAGAGGGAACAGGTTTTTCTTTCATCATTAATATCTGTCCCGTCTTTGATTCAGGTATTTTCATTATAAGCTCTCCATTTTCAAAGGTTATTACCGCATCAAGTTTTGCTAACAAATCTCTCCCCAAAAGCAGAATTGGACACTCAGGTACATATAAAAATTCGTGTGTTATACCTTGTTTCCAAAATACAAATCTAGGGGTTGCAGGAATGGCTGGTTTTCCTCTTTCCCTGTAGCCCCGACTATTGTTGTTTCCTTGTCCCCAATTTGTCCTTGCAAATCATTCAATACAGAAAAAGTAGCTCCCGTATCTAATTGAAATCTGACCTCTTTATGCCCTAACTGTATATTTATAACAGGTTCCTTAACTTGTTCTACCAGTTCTATGTCTAGTCAGCTGGTATACTCCCCCAGGACCATCTCCTTGGTAGCCTGCTGGAACCAATTGCCCTGGTCAAACTGGTTATTCAAGCTTGGACAATTTCGCTTCCAATGCCCCTCCCGCTTACAATAGGCACATTGATTCAGGCTTAACCCCTGGGTAACTGGACTCCTACCCTGACCATTCCTGTTACGTCCCCTGAAATTTGGGTTCCCTTTCCCCTGTATTACTGCCAAAAGATTCTGCTGCTGCCTTTTACTAGCTTCTTTTTCCCGATTGTTATATACCTTCCAAGCAACCTCAAGTAACTTATCCAAATTCCTTAGTTCTTCCCCTTCTAATTTTTGCAATTTTCTACGAATGTCGTCCTGTGATTGGCCCAAGAATATGAGAGTGAGCTGAACCTTTGCTTGCTCTGTATCCATTTGGAGGTCTGTATATTTCCTTGCTACCTCCTTAAGCCTCTCCAAAAACGCAGTGGGAGATTCCTTCTTTTCCTGTCGAACCTCATATAGTTTGGACCAATTTATATTTTTGGGCACAGCGTTCTGAACTCCTATTTGGATCCACTCTTGATATTTCTGTAATTTCCTCATATCGCACAATAAATTAGGGTCCCAATTTGGATCCTCAATTGGGAAATTCACATCTAAATTCCCTGTTACCAGCCCATTTCTAGTATCTTCTCTTGCCCTGTCTTTGGCTGCCTTAAGTACCATTTCTTTTTCAGTACAATCCATCAGAGTATCTAATATTACTTGTATGTCATCCCAGTCAGGATTTTGAGTTTTTATAGCCATTTTTACTACGCATGCCATTTTATCAGGATTTTCTCTATAAGTTCCGGCTGACTGTTTCCAAATAACTAAGTCTGCCGGGGGAAAAGGCACTTTACAAATACTGGCCCTTCCACTCCGACACCTTGTCGCAAAGGGGCAATCACAGTCCGTTTTTGTTTGCTTATGTCTTTTCTATGCACAACTGGGGCAAGCTTTGACTGACTCCGGTTTCTATGGGCTATTGGGGTCACTGATTCATTACCATTGCTATATTTTTCACTCACATGCCTTTTTCTCCTTTCTATCACAGTTAGGTTTTGCTCATCTTCTGAGGAAGAGGGATCGGGTGATGATGGGAGAGGAGGATAAAGAGAGAAAGGTGTATTAGATGAGACAGGTTCAGGACTAGGTGGGTGAGGAGCAGGCAGTGGGATAGGGACAGATGAAATAGGTGGGATAGGGTTAGGTTCTCTTGTTCCTATTGGAGCTATTTGTAAATCAATATCTGTATAATTTTCCCTACTCAAGCTTTCTCTTAACGCCAAGTGTTCTAAACAACGTTCCTTACAAACGCCACACTTTGCAGATGTTTTAACCACTAGTAATCCACATTCATCCTGCCATTCTGGCTTTCCCCGTAAATAGAAAAACAGATCAACATATGGTACTTCATCCCATTTTCCTTCTTGTTTACAAAACGACATTAACCGCAAAATAGTGTTATATTACAGAGTACCGTATTTTGGCCATTTTTTGCCATTCTCCAAGGCATATTCTGGCCACCATGAATTACAGTAATCAAGCAACTTTGTTTTAGGTAATTCTTCCCCAAAGTTACCCTGTTTCCAATGTGCTAATAAGCACCCCAAAGGAGAATTTTGCGGGATAGGGGTGTTACTGCCCAAAATCCCTTTAAGTTTCTCCATTTCAAATACACCACAAATGTTGAACCCGCAACGCTTCGCGATTGTCTTACCTAATGGCGCCTAGGCTTGTACCAACCGGAATTCCTTTAGCCCAACCAAGCGTAGCTTTCACTGCGTCTTATTTGGCAGGCATCCAAAACAAAGCGAAGTAAAAACCACCTTACCTTTCTCCCGGGGATGTTTGCGAGCACCGGAAGCGGTGGCGGCCGATGGGCTCCCCGATAATCCCTCAGTGCCAGCTGGAGTGTGATCGAGTTGCAAACTCGCTCAGCAGCACTCCCAAGGGGTCCATTTGGGTCGCCAAAATGTTAGCGTTTGAAAACACATAATCACGGGGGATTATATGCGGTGCTTTTTATTAAGAGCTCTGCGTGTCAGGGTATATTCAACCCAAATCTGATTCTGACCATACATCCAAAATGATCACGTTTTTATACTCTATCGTTACATAACTTTCATGTTAATTGTTAAACTTATATTGTTCTATTGCATACATAAATTTAGCCCCTCTCTGAATTTCCAGCATAGTTTCTCATTATTCTTCCTATGGTTATATAATAATTACATTTAATTACTAAACAATGATAACATCTAACAATTATATAATTTATCATACTGCTTACGCAGGTGCAGTTGATCTGGGAAAGCACAAAGCCGAACATTTTAAATTCTATCTTTAACTATTTCCAGGGCTCCACTATCAAGGAGAGAGGCAGGGGCACAACCACAGTCAAAGGGAGGCTGGTGGTGGAGCCAAGAGCAGGGGTGGGGCCAAGGTTTATAACAGAGGAAAAATGGGCAGGGCCAAGGTACAGGGAATCAATGAGGAGAGGGATCAGAGGAGGAGCCGAAGTGGGGTGATGAGGAGTACACCAATGAGAGTGGCAGGAGAGGGTGGTCTTAGAGTAATATCCAGTGGGGAATGGAGGAACATAGAACTTCCTAGAACTGGGAAGGGAGCCACGGCTGATTGACATTCAAACAGGAGCTTCCTCCTAAGGCATCCCCGTCCCATTCTCCTTGGGTCCCCTCCTGCATTCTTTTCCCGCGTCCACAGGAGCTGACGGGTGCCGGCTAGCTGCTCCTGGAGTGACCGGTGGAGACCACGAATCCTGCCACTCCCGGGTTTTCTGCGAGAACGCCCAAGTAGTGGCTCCGTCTGTGACGTGGTGACACAGGCGAGAGCAGGACTGTGAAGCACTGAGGTGAAGGAAGGAGCGGACACACATATGAGTGCCAAGGCACTTTATTGACCCAGGCAGGGCCAGTAAACGGTGTCAGTGAAATAACTGTTGGGGAGTCACTTATAAAAGGCAAGGGCGTGACAGGAGGAGACACGAGGGAACCAATGAATGAAGCCCAGGGGAGGAGCGAGGGACATAACAAACCAATAAGAATGGCACAGGGGAGGGAAAAGGCTCAGGAGACAAATCATATCTTAAGTAAGGGATGATTGACATAGAAAATTCTCAAAATAAAGGGGGGGTGGTCACAATGATAGACAGGTAGCTGGCGGGAGGAATAAACCATTAGGAGGGAGAACATGGGGAGAACTGAGGGTCAACCCAAAATCTTAACTTATAAGAAATAACCAACTTCAAAATAAAACCCATGTAGAACACACAATGCTGCATCTCCCTCTTTTTTGTTTTAAAAACGGGAGGGGGACACTGTAAAAAGGACAAAGTCCAGTCCATGGAGATGCCGCTGTAAAAGGAACAAAAATCACCCACGTGTCCGAATTTGGGCGGTTCAAATATGTCCACGTATTGGTGGGCAGTCTTGGCCTCAGCCCACACTGGAAAAGCGGCAGATGCACAAAACAACTTCCTCAAAAAAAGAGAGAAGCTTCCAGTGTTAGATTAGCATTTTGCCTGTTCCAGGAAGGCATTTAATATATGAAGATAAGCAAAAAAAGAACAGGAACCAGGTGGAAGTCTAGCACACCAGCTCATTTTAAGAACTGTAACAAAATTATCATCAAGTTGTTGCTTTGCAGTTTGGGGATCCCATCTACCATCAAAATAGATAATGGTAGGCCAGCCAGCTGCAGTGATGCTGCTAGGGCATCTGCCCTGCAGTTTGCCTCGGCAATAAACTCAGGGAGGTCGGTGTGTGATCTTACACACATTACAAAGAAGGGTTGCTCTTGGTGGGAAACCAGGTGTGTTAAACATGAGAGCAAGCAATAGATGGCAGGATTGGAGACTTCTTTGAGCACTGCATGTTCTTCCTGGGACACTACGCCTGCTACATAAGCCGAATCAGTTACCAGATTAAAAGGTGGTGGAAGCTTCTCAAAGGCCCTGATGACTGCATCTAACTCAGCAACTTGTGGAGAACCCTCCACAATCTGAACATTGGCTTCCCACTGCTGAGTCTGAGGGTCCTTCCAAGTAATGACTGACTTGTGGGATCCTCCAGATGTGTCTGTAAAAACTGTCAAGGCTTTGAGTGGGCAGCGACTTTGAATCTCTTTTGGAACCAAATTAAATTCAACATTAAGCAATTTGTGGCCTGGATGGTCGATTGAAATTTGGCCAGTGTAGCTGTCCAGGGTGAACTGCAAATTCTCATTAGACCAGTATAAATTATCCACCGTGTCCAAAGATATCCTCCCCGTGGATGGCTGGATAGGGAGGTGAATGCATGCAAAATCACACCCCACTGACACACGCAGGCGAGCCCTAGCCCTCGTGATCAGCTGAGCCATCAGCTCTTGTGGCTTGGTGATGCTCTTGGACAGTTGGTGACCCAGGAACACCCACTCTATAATTAAGAGGGGGTTGTTTTGGTCTGTGTCCCATTGGAAAATCAGCCCATACAGATGCGGTAGCCTACCCAGGATGATGAAGTCAAAAGGCAGATCCTCACGACACTGGTGGGTGTGTCGACTTGAAATGATGGATTTCCACCTTCTCAAGTGCAGCCTTAGCCTCCGAAGTCAGGGCCCTCGGGGAATCCAGGGTCTCCCCCCATTTTAACAAGTTGAAGAGAGGGGATAAATCTTTTGTGGTGAGCCCCAACCAGGGTCTGATCCAGTTTAGGGATCCACAAAGCTGGTGCAAGTCTCTTAGGGTTTTAGGGTTAGTGTGAGTAAGGATTTTTTGGGGTATAATAGTACGGCGGGTGATCTCAAGGCCCAGAACTTCCAAGGCAGCAGGCGTTGGACTTTCTCTGAAACACAAATCCTGCAACAGACAAGGTTGTAATAGTGTCCTCTAAGGTGCGTGCAAGCATGTCGTCATGAGGGGCAGAGATAAGGATATCATCCATTGCAGCAGTTCACCTCGAGAGAATTGCCCAGGCTAGCTGGCCAGCAACCGCTAGCAGCACGGGGAGCACTTATCCCAATAGCTGCGCTTCAGGACAGCGCCTCAGGCAGCGCCCAGAGTTATAGCTAGGGACACTGCCAGGTGCGGACGAGGCCGAAAGCAGGCTGTGGTAGACAGGAATAAAGAGCGCTCTCTGTTTGGGGCAAGTCCGGGCTTTAATGATGATCCCAATAAGCCAGCAACTGAAGAGGAAGAGGGAGGGATTTCATCAACTTATATAGGGTGGAGAGTACATGGGTGGAACCAGGTCGGGAGCAAATGGGAATCCAGGGAGGAGTGGGGTACATCAGATTGACACAAAGAAAGCACTAATGAAAACAACTTAAGGGAGGGACCCTGGCCCCTGAACCAATCACTCTGAGCCCTGGACAGAAGATTCTGGAGAAAAAGGTGGTGGCAGGGAGTGACTGGCAGGGCACTGGGGTGGGATAGAAGAAAGGATACATTGGGTTACCGGGGAAATGGGGGAGTGGTTTAAAATAGATACAATGGTAGTAATAACAACTGGGGTGACTGGCAGTAACTGGGAGGGGAGGGAGAACCAGGGCAGAACCATTTTAACATAGAGGGGGAACGGAACAAACCAACACAACACAACATCTCCCCCTTTTTTGTTTAAAAAGAAAAATAAAAATAATTGAAAGCTCAAATAGAAGTAAACTGAACTGAACTATTGTCCTCTGAGTCTGGGTATTGGTGTCCCTACCAGGGGTGGCTCATCGGTGCCGAAGCCCATTGATCTTCTTCTGGAGCCTCAACTTCATAAGATTGTTCCTCTTCCGAGGCCACCACCTGGTTGACACTTGGAGTGAATGTTAATTTGTTCAACAGTCTCTTAACTAAGCTCCAAATAATGGAAAAGGCAACCAAAACTGCAACTAAGATCAGGAGAACTAAAACCACAGTTTTTAAAATCAACCCCACCCAACTGGAAAGGCCCCATCCCTTGAAAATGTCCCCCAGCCAGTCTGGCGTCTCCTTTTTGATGTCATGTACTAGATCTTGCATCTTTTTCATGGAGGATCTCGCATCCTCGGCCTTAGATGAAAAGTTCAAACAGCAGAGGCCCTCAAACTCCTCACAGTGATGGTTATGTAAAAGGAGCAGGAAATCTAATGCTGCCCTGTTTTGGAGCATTGCCTTCCTTGTTATTTCTTTGTCTGATAGGAGGTCTGACAGAGCGGCTGACGTAAAGTTGGCTTGCTTAGCGACCCAACACTCTAGGTGGGCCAATTCACCTAGAGCCTTGGCTGCGGATACCCAAGGCAAAAACAAGGTAACTGCAACCGTTTTTGGCTTTGACCAATGAGTAATTTCCGAGTCACATTCAGGGTTGAAATCTGTGATGTCTCTTTTGGGTCTGGCCAAATTTAGCGTGACCTTTTTTGCTTTCCAGTTCTTAATTTGGGACATGTTGGGCGTAAACAGCAACAGCTGTCCGATAGTACAGGGACCTCCGATTAGACAAGAGGGGATGCCTGCCTACGCTCGGTCTCCACAAATTGAAAACACACCTCTGTGTAACGCCAAGTGTCTGCTTCCAGTAGTGGATGGTGCACTTGTTTTGGTGACAATCTTGCACCACTGACATGCGGTATAATCCACTTTGAATTGCGACACCACCTGAAAGCTTTTATCGGAAGGGTCAGGGGTGAAGGGAGGGACAAACTGAAAACAAAGAGAAGCATTGGCGGAGCCGAGCAATTCGAATTTAAGGGGTTCGGAGTCCAAAGGGACCAGCCCTTTGACCCTGTTCCTCCAATCAACCCTGGGGTCAAAACTAGATGGAATGGTGACCCTTTTGGGGACCAAGGGAGCAAAGGAGGTGGCAAGGGTAGGAGGAAAATCACTAGGAGGGAAAGCAATCCCCACAAGGCATGATGACATTGGGTCCTCTGCTGAAGTAGTGTCCAAGCATATATGGTCCTGGCTGAGGGCTTGAGCAAGAGTCCGCTTTGGGAACTCAGCACATCACTCTGGATGTCCAGAGTTGCCGAGACAACCCTTGGGGGGCTTGGAAATCCTGGAATGCTGCCAGAAGCGCCTGGTGGCTTGACTTTGACCCTTCGAGGCATGTGCCACCTGTTTGAGGACAAGAGAGTCACTTAGGAATGAGCGGTGTAAGAATGATGTATTTACAGGGTGAAAGATAAATTTTAGGATTTTGGTGCAGGGGGGTTATGGAGACAAGATGGAGGGATCAGGGCGTGTCTTGTCCTTCTTTCTTCTTCTTGTCATCCATTTCTGTGGTGATGTTGACACTTCGGGATTGGTTCTTGGTGAAGGTGCACTTGCTGATATGGGTGAAAGGTGTTGGGAAATAAAGGTAAATATGATGTATATAGTTTTTAGTATAAATATAGATGACCGCCCAGTGGGAGGTCAGAGTGCCCTTGGCTGCCTTGCTGGTCAGACCTCTGTCGGGCTGAAAAAAAAGTTTATGGATAAGAAATAATAAACAATTCGAAGACTGAAAATCTGAAGAGTCCAGACTGGTCCTTTGAAGTGTGGGCTGTCCCAAGGCCATCCTGCGTGTGTCCGTGCAGAGACGAACAGCCAGAATGGACAGTCCACCAGACGTTTGTCTTCGGCTGAGGGACGATCCAAGGGTCCACAGATGTGGAACGAGGAACCCCAGTGCTGCGATCAGCCGGAAGATGTTGATTGGGAAAGGGGCCATCCGGGTGAGTATTGTCACTACAATAACAAGAAACATAATTAAAAAACTGGTCTGAAAATTTCAGTTCTGCCCTGAGGGAAACTTAGAGGAGGTCAAAATACAGGGAAAAGGGCTTCCGCCTCCTTTGCCAACAGACCTCCTCAACCTGTGCCACTACTCCGACCTTAGGTGCCTTCTTTGGGAGGAAGGGCCGGACCCACTTGGATGGAACCCACCTGAGACCCGAGGGAGTGGACACGCAAGTGTATCCCCTCCCCCAGGTGACCAGGTCAAACAGCTCTTCCGTCTTCCAGGTCTCCGGATCCTTAACTAGGACCGGAGGCCTGGCTTTCAGCTGCAGCTGCTTGTGTTGCCTGAAGTGTCACGCTATAGGAGGGTTCAGATTATCAAATGAGCAATTTTAAAAATTGATGGTAAAAAGTGCTTTGGCAAGATGGACATGGGGGGACTCCACCTTCCCAGCCGTTTGTTGTTGCTCAAGAACCCTCTTAAGGCTCTGGTGGTCCTCTCCACCATGGCTTGGCCTGTCGGGGAATAGGGGATGCCGGTCTTGTGCTCAATTCCCCATTGCTGCAGGAAGATCCTCAGTTCCCTGGACTTATACGCTGGGCCATTATCAGTTTGGATGACCTTGGGGATGCCCAGGACAGCGAAAGCCTGTACGAGATGTCTTTCGGCGTCAACTGCCCTTTCACCTGTGTGGGCTGAAGCATAGATGGCACCGGAGAAAGTGTCCACAGATACGTGTACATAACTCAGTCGGCTGAAAGAAGGGACATGCGTTACATCCATTTGGCACACCTCACAATTAGAAAGACCTCTGGGGTTAGCTCTGGAGCTGAGTGATGGGAGCTGATGGGACTGACATTGGGGACATGTAGCCACAATCACCTTGGCCTGTTCGCGTGTAAGTTGGAACTGCCGAACCAGGCTAGGGCTGTTCTGATGGAATTGCTGGTGGCTGATCTTAGCTTGACCAAACAGATCAGGGAGCGGGGCCATTTGGGCAGGAGCGGCAAGGGCATCAGCTCTTCAATTACCCTCCGCAATGAACCCCAGCAGATCAATGTGTGACCTGACGTGCATAACAAAGAAAGGTTGCTCTTGGCGGGACACTAATGTAACCAATTTGGAGAGCAAGTTAAACAAGGGGATATTGGACACCCCTTGAAGAACTGCATTTTCTGCCCTGGACACTACACCTGCGACATATGCCGCATCTGTAACTAAATTGAATGATTCAGAGAACCTCTCAAAAGCCCTGATGACTGTGTCCAACTCAGCTACTTGTGGAGAACCCTCTACCTTAGTGACATCAGCCTTCCACCGCTGAGTTTGAGATTCCTTCCAAGTCATTACTGACTTGTGGGATGCTCTGGACACATCAGTGAAAACAGTCAGAGCATTCAAAGGGGTCCAACTCTGAACTCTTTTTAATGATAATGAGAACTGAACAGCTTGATTAAATAATTTGTGGGCTGGCTGAACGACAGCAGTTTGGCCGGGGTAAATGTCCACGCAAATTGTAGCATTTCATTGATCTCAAGCAGTTCATCAAAGGTTTTCAGGTTGAACTGGCCTGATTCCAATTTGACGGGGATGAGAATGCAAAGTCACACCCTGCAAGCTCCCTGATTCGCGATCTCCAGATCTTGAATCTATTGATCTTCCAGATCAATTCTGCCACCAGCTGTGATGGCTGTGTCATCCTTTTGGACCTATGATGGCTGAGGTAAACCCACGCTATAATCAAGAGAGGGTCCCCCGAGCCTTGGTCCTTGCCCTTGATGGATTCGTCCCATTGAAAAATCACCCCATGGAGGTGTGCCAACTTTCCCAAAATGACAAATCTGAACGGCAGGCCCAGTTGGTATCGGTGGGCCTGCCTGGCAAAAATGTACTGTTGTATTTTCTCTGGTGCTGCCTGAGCCTCTAGGGTAAGTGACCTAGGAGAACTAAGTTCCTCTCCCCCTTTCAATAAATTGAAAAGGGGGGCTAGGTCGTTGGTTGGAATTCCTAGCTCAGGCCTTACCCAGTTCAAGGACTCACACAGTTGATGGACATCCGCCAAAGTCTTGATGTTAATTTTAATAGCCAATTTCTGCGGAACAATGGTCTGCCTAGTTAACTCCAGATCCAGGAACTTACTTCCAAGGTGGCATCCTTTGAATCTTATCCTGCTGAAGCTCAAACCCTGCAGCAACCAACGCATTGATTGTCAGGTCAAGTGCGTGGGTAAGCATGTCATCTATCGGAGCACAAACGAGGATGTCATCCATGTAATGGTAGATGATGGCATCCTCGGCAGCTGTACGTTTGGGGGACAGCAAGGAAGCGACGCACCATTGGCAGATAACAGGGCTGTTCTTCATTCCCTGCTGAAGAAAATGCCAATGGTAGCAGTTGCTTGGGGCTCCACTGTTGATGGCAGGAACCGTGAAGGCAAAACATGGGGCATCATCCGGGTGAAGGGGAATTTGGAAAAAATAGTCCTTTATATCGATAACTGCCAGATTCCAATCTTGAGGGAGCATCATTGGGGACAGCATCCCTGGTTAGAGGGGACCCATATCTTGAATGATGTTATTAATTTGGCGGAGATCATGAAGGAGCCGCCACTTATCTTTGTTTGGTTTCTTAATGACAAACACTGGGAAGTCCCACTGTGACATGGTCTTCACCAGGTTGTCCTTAAGCAGCTGCTCCTTGACAAGCTCATTAAGTGCCTTCAATTTTTTGTTTATTGAGTGGCCACTGCACTAACTTTTCTGGTTTATCTGATTTCTAATTCATTTCCAGGTAGGGTGCTCTTCAGTGACCTCTGCCTAAAAAACCTGGGGAGCTTGTTGGAAGGTCAATTTGGGCTCCCCACTGGGCAAGGTGGTCCCTCCCCCACAGGGGTTCCATATAATCTAAAACAAATGGGCGTATAGATGCCAATTGCCCATCCGGGCCAAGCAAATGCACGGTGCTCTTGGATTGTTTGGCCCATTGTAAACCCCCAACACTGCAAATGTGACCAGCCATGTCCTGCAATTCCTAATGTGACGGCCGTTCCTGAGAAGGAATGATTGTCACATCTGCCCCTGTGTCCAAAACACACTTAAGGGGTTTCTGATCTCACACACGTTCAGGATCCGTCCTAGTGAACAGATGACCTGATGGTTCATAGGAATGATCTCACAGTGCAAAAACCAACATGGTACAGGGGGTTTGCAGTGATAATCAAATCAAATGCAGTTTTATTGAAATAACCACAGCAAAAATGCGATAGAGGGATCAAGGGAGAGAAAGAGATAGAGAGAGAAGAAAGAGAGGGAGAGGGGATATAGCTACCAACACAGAGACGAAGTCCTTTGGTCCAGTCCAGTCGAGGGTCTGCCTGCTACGCTGGGGAGATCTCAAAGGTTCTAGCTAACTCAGAAATTTTTATTACTGAAAATTGTGCGTGCGTGTGTGGGGAGGAACAGATACAATAGGGAACAGATGTAACAGATAATCTATGTTCTCAGCAGTAAACGACACCCATTGTTTTCTTGGTTCAGTGATCACAACCTGCAGGCAAACATCTCAGTTTGGTCAGCTTGCCTCCCCCACACACCTCCCCCAGGTTGGCGGTTTCAGTCCCAGTCCTTGGAAGGAGCAGAGGGGCCTTTTAGGAGTTTCATGTCTCAGTCCTTGATGGAGAAGCTTCTTACATCTCAGTCTGTCTGTCACGGTGGTTGTTAAACAGGTGAGGGTCTTCTGTGGGAGACCACCTGAAATTCAGGAGAAGTCCAGCCAGGCCAAGAGGTGGGACAGCTTCCAAAGCTGCTATTGTTGCAAACAGGGCACGGTGCCCCCTTCTTAGCACACAACAAACACACCTGTGAAAACAATAGCTTAACACTGAGCTTTCAGGTCTCAGGGCCCGTGGCATGTGACTTTTCTCCTTCAGAGCCAGATATTCTAGACAGGGGGGGGTCTTCTCTTCAGTGGTCTCCCAAGGACAATCGTGAGGCAGATGAGGGAAAATTCGGACAGACTCTCACACACCCTCGAAAGCTGACATGTTAGTCTAGGTTCCTCCCGCCCACGGACCTGAGCCCAGGCCACCGTAGGATATATGTCTTGAGCTGGTGTGGAAGGCAGTCCTGGGACCCAGGTCAGCTCAGGCACTGGAATGGCCTGAGTGATGATCTGTCCCTTGGGCAGGAAGAGGGGAGGATGGACACAGTACAGCCCCATCGAAAATTGCCCCAGGTCCGATGTTAAGAGACCAGTGACAATGTTTATCTCCAGTGACGTGCACTTTGTGTCTCCGACAACTACATACTTACAGCTGATCTGTCCCCAGTTTACCTGGGCACTCCGGGCACACGGAGACCAGATGGAAATTGGAGTCCTTGAGGTGTAGCGGCTCCATCAGCTGCAGCCTGAAAGGTACCGTTTTAGATGAGGTGATTAATATTGGCACAGGTAGGAGGCATGATAAGCAAGACAAGTCCGGTATTATAAAAGTCATGTCCAGTTGTGGCAGCAGGCGGTTCTTCCTCTTTCCCCTCCCCACAAGATGGTACAAAACCCGCCTTATTTATATCTTCACACAGGGGGCGACTGCATTCTGATCTTAGATTTTTGTAGGGGGTCCCCCCGAATTCCCTGCCCTTTCCTAAATTCGCAAAATTGTTTCCTTAAAGGACAATCGGGCATCCAGTGCCCTAACTTCCCACACAGATGGCATGGGGAAGGCTTCCTTTGGGTTGGGCCAGGGGTACTTGGGAGTGGCAGATGGTCCAACAGAGGAGTAGCGGAAACAGGATCGTTGGAAGCGGCGTCTAAGGAGTCCGCAGTGGCAACATGCCCAGGCAGTGGTCTGGCCCTGTGGTCGAGGTCTCCGGAAGTGGTGGCGACTTTTTGCGCGCAGATCTCAAGCATGCACTGCAGGGTGGGAGGAGGATCCAGCGGCAGGCTGAGGATGGCATCCCTGCATGCTGGGTGGGCATTAGTGGAAGCTACTTCTTCGAGCAGCTTCCTTCTGGTCTCCTCACCCTGCACCTATGCTTCAATCACCTTTTGGAGACGCTCGACAAACGGGATAAACGGCGTGACAGCATGCTGCAAGATCTTAGAGTTGCCCCCGGCAACCTCAGGAAAGCCCTCTCTGCCGCTTTGGCACTCTCCTTTAAAACCTCAGGCGGGATGTCTCTAGCCTGGGATTGCCCGTCTGCCCAGTTCCCCTCCCCGCAAAGGTGGTTAGTGGAGACAAGCTCCCCGTACCGGTCTCACCCTGTGCAAGGGTTCTCCCACAAGGAGGGGAGGATCCCCACCACCTCACTCTTATATACCCCCTCCCACACCACGAATTCCATGGGGTTGAGGAGGCATGAGAAAAGGCTCTGGAGATCACAGGGTGTGATCTCCAAGCCTGATAGAGTGGCCCTCAGGATCCCCTGGAAGTATTCACTCTCCCGGATAAAATCCTTTTGGGCCTTGCAGAGCTCCTTTATTTGGTGGTGGGGAAAAGGGGTCCACTGGGCCCTTCCCCCTCAGGGTGGTATGTGACCGGAGCCGCAGATGGAATGGAAACTGGCTCCGGATCACCGTTCTCCAGCCACCCCCCCTCCCAGCCCCCAAAGCGTGGGAACCAGTAGGGGGAGGGGGAGGGGAGTGGCTGGAGGACCAGACAGAGGACGGGGCAGGGATATCAGGTGACAAGGGTCCCGCCCCTAGGGAGGCATCAGGGGGTGTGGCTTGGAAAGAGGGAGGAGAGCTGGGAGGAGTCACTGAGGGAGGAAGAGTGGGAGGAAATGGGGAGGGGTCAAGGAACAGGAAGGGGATTTTCCTGGACCTAAAAGGATTGTGGGGAAGAGAAGGAAAAAAAGGTGGGAAGAACCATGTGGCTGCCTCCATCTTGGGCTCCATGGGACCCATCTTGTGGAGGGAGCTGAAAATGAACTGAGGGTCTTCTAACGGTGCAGCGGCGACGGCCTTGATATTATTCGCCCAGGCTAGCCGGCCAGCAACTGCTAACAGCACGGGGGGCACCCATCCTGATAGCCGGGCTTCGGGACAGCGCATCAGGCAGACATCCAACGCTATGGCTGCAGGTGCCGCCAGGTGTGGATGAGACCGAGTAAAAGCTGTGACGAACAGGAATAAAAGAGTTCTCTCCATTTAGGGCAGGTCCGGGTTTTAATAAAGTCCAGGGAAGCCAACAAATGAAAAGACCAGGGGAGTGGCAACATAGGTTTATAAAGGGAGTGGGAGGTAGGGGTGGAACCGGTACAAGGACGAATGGGAATCCAGGGGGGAGTGGGGTACATAAGACTGACATTCAAAGAAAACCAATGGATACAACTCAAAGGAGGGGCCCCAGTCCCTAAGCCAATCACTCCAAGCCCTGGAGAGAAGTTTCTGGATGAAAAGGTGTGAGCAGGGAGTGACTGGCAGGGCCGTGGGGTGGAGTCGAGGGAAGGATACATTGGGTTGCTGGGGTAACTGGGGAGGAGTGTAAATGGATACATTCGCAACCATGGGGACCAGGGAGATTGGCACATAATGGGGAGGGGAGGGAGAACCCAGGCAGAACCATTCTAACATAGTGGGGACAGAACAATCCAACTTAAACAAAGTTGGGAGAGAGGTGGAAGGGAAAGATCCCCTAAGGGTCTGGCTAGGACTCTTAGGGCGGGGGGAATGGGATATTTGAGAGAAGTCAGGGGAGGGGTGGACACCCTGCACTGTGCTGGAGTGGGCTGCTCCTCTCAGAATCCCAGTCTTGGGGCAAGCAGGGGAGGGAAAAGGGCTAGGAGTAGGGGTAGAGGTAGAACTGGGGAACAAACTAGAAACTGAGGGTTGTTCTCTCAATTTTGGCCCGGATAGTAACAGGGCTCTGATCTGAAGGGGTCAGTAAGAAATTTTCGCCAGGGAGAAATCCCCTAATTGTATTGAATTTTGCAATCTGATAGAAACAGCTTCCCAGAAATCAGGGTCACAAATTTTTTGGGGGGAAATCTCCAGAAATTGGGAAAACAACCATTTGAATGATTTCCTTATTTTTTTTTTTTTGGGAATGACAAATCCCTCTCTGGCAAGGATACCCACAACTTGGTTAGTAGCTCTCTTTTGGGTTGCAGAAAGTTGAGCACCCATGGCTAAGAGATTTTAAAAGGGGCAACTCAATCCACCCACCATTTCAGGGAATTGTAAAGAAAACAGCACAAGCCCTGCACCAGCCCCTGTCAGAGACAAGTATCTGCGCAGCAGAAAGAGAAAATATGGCCCCAAAGGGTAAATAGATTAAAAAGACAGGGAGAGAGAAAAGAGAAAGACTTACAAAACTCCGGCGGGGGCGAAAAGAAAAACTGGAGTGGTGGTCCTGTTGGGGGAACGACTCCTGGGTGCACGGAGCTGCCATTCCCGATCCTGTGGGAGCCCCACCCACTAGAACGGGGTCTGCTCAACCCAGGGGTAGTTCCGCGGCTAATCAGCCTCGTCCATGGGGTCCGGCGAAGCGCTCAGGTCCACGATGACCCGGATTTGGAAGCCTTCAGGGCCCCACATTGGGTGCCAGAACTGCAGCTGTCTGGCCAGAGAAATGCATCCCAGCTAGCTCATCAGCACAGCTAGCAGCACAGGGGGCACTTAACCCGATAGCCCGGCTTTGGGTCAGCGCCTCAGGCAAGTGCCCAGCGCCATAGCTGAGGATGTTGCCAGGTGCAGGACAAGGCCAAGGAGTGGCTGCGGTCAACAGGATAGAAAGAAGAGAACGCTTTTTGGTCAGGGCAAAGTCCAGGTTTATTGAGTGTCCCAGGGAGGCCAGCAACTGAAGAGAGAGAGGGAGGGTTACATGAACTTATAAAGGGTGGGGAGTACAGGGGTGGAACCAGGTCAGGAGCAAATGGGAATCCAGGGAGGAGTGGGGTACATAGGATTGACACAAAGGAAACACCAATGAAAACAATTTAAGAGAAGGGCCCCAGCCCCTGAACCAATCACTCTGAGCCCTAGGCAGCAGATTCTGGAGAAAAAGGTGGTGGCAGGGAGTGACTGGCAGGGCACCGGGGTGGGGTTGAGGAAGGGATACATTGGCTTATTGGGGAAACTGGGGAACGGTTTAAAATAGATACAATGGTAGTCATAATAACTGGGGTGACTGGCAGTAACTGGGAGGGGAGGAAGAACCAGGGCAGAACCATTTTAACATAGAGGGGGAACGGAACAGACCAACACAACACAACAGTGTATCTAGTTCTTTATGTGTAGTGTAATATCTGTGATTTCCATTTGTATACAGTTGTGTATACAATGTATTGTATACACAATATTCTATATTGTGTACACAATATTGCATATACAATACATTGTATTGTATACACAATACAATGTGTATACAATACAATGTATTGTATACACAATATTGATGTAGTTTTTCGTATATGTCTTTTTAAATAGCTAAATTGGTATTTTTATTGGTATATATGTCTGGTTTTATATTTTGAGATGTATATTGATCTATTTCTATGTATATTGTATTTACATATATATCCAGATGTATAGCTGTATATTTGTATTTATATTTGCATATTTGCAGCTGTACAGATATTTAGATTGGTAGTGCTGTTTGTCTCTTTAAGGATAGGTTTGTGTTATGTATCTGTTTCTGGAATGTAATAGGTAACATTTAATCTGTATTCACATCAATATATTGTGGTAGTTGTATATGTATTCAGTTCAATTTAAATGTGTATGGCGTAACTCTATTTGTTGAGTTCTTGGTAATAGAGAGAGATACTGATATTTTTTGAATTTTTATATGGGGTGTATGCTTGTTGAAATATGCAAGAAATTAAGTTCTTAATTTTCTCTTGATCTCTGCGTACAGTGAGTGTTTGTAGGGGTTTTCAATAACTTACTTTTGTTAACAGAAGTTGTTATTTCTATGTGCTTAAATAGTGTGGTGTAACAGTTAAATAAATTACATTCTTTAACTGAGATCTGTTCTATCTTGTCAGCGTTGGTGTAGCAATTTGTAAGAAATGCCATTTGTCAAGTGAGATGGGTGTCTTGTAAATGCTGGAGGATTCTGGCTGTGAAAATCTCCAGCCATGCCCAGGACAAGCCCCACCTGCACTCGGGCTGGGAAAGGGAAGCACAGACTTGAGCTGGCAGCAGACCCACATGTTGGCTCAGAACTAGCTACAAAGGCCTGCTGGCTTAGAAAAAGATCAAGTATAGATTTTATATATTGTTGCAGTACATATATTAAAATATGTATATTACATAGTATATTGTAGGAATCCTTTAAATCAGAGGGTTTTGGGAAAGCCGCTCCTCAGTGAGGAGGATTTCTAGCCTAGAGGAACATAAAAATAAAAAGAAGACCATGGGCAGTGCCATTGCCGGAGGCCCAGGCTGTTAAAAGGAGGAATGGATCGTCCCCTTTGTCGTCTGTATCCTTGTCAGTAATAAGTAGCAACTTTAGGGGCTCCTGGGCAGCGAGATGGAAAACCATCTCTCTAAACCAGAATGGGACATCTTTTACCAGAAGCAATTTTAGGATAAAGGATGTTCAGACATCTCAAAACATGAACTAGAAGACATTAATCTGGGTAAAAGTGAATAATCAAAATACAGACTTGAAGTCTGCTTTTACCTTTGATTTCTGGAACCAGATCAAGTGGAAAATTTACAATCTGGTCCCTCTCAAAAAGGAAGAGACTTTGGTCAAACTTATGCCTGTCTCCAGAGCTTTAATGGAGAGCTTTAAACAGAATGATTGTAATAGAGACTTTCTCGAACAACAAAACAGAGCACCTGGTTCTGAGACTTTAATTCCGAGTGTTGCTGGGCCTTCGTCCTCCTCTGGGGGGATCTCGGGTTTTGTTTGGGGTTCCTTCCCTTCTTGTGGCATGTCTGGGGTTTCTCCAGGCAGTGTGGACAGCACCCTGAAACCCGGGAAGGAGGAATCAGATCAGCTTCCAGCTTCGGTCGTGTTCTCTGTTTTTTCTGGGATTCCCTGAGTTGCTGATGCTGCGACCAGGCATCCTCCAACTCCCTGGAAACATCATCCGCCCCCAGAATTCCCAGGAAAGTGTTCAGAATTTTTGTTGCATTACAAGAATTTGAGGTGTTTTGTGTAGAAAAGAAGAAACCTCACAACTTTATAAAAGTTGTAAAGCCTGGCATGCCTTTATTACGACGCGCGTCGGACGCAAGCCTCCCCAAAAGGCATGCGTAGCCCTGAAGACCTCAGGTCTCCTTTTATCCCCCTTCCAAATGCATATGCATACAGTTTCACAATAGGTTCGTACATATTAATTCCGCGTGACATTTATTGCCAGTTCTTCTTTATCAAAGGAATTCCTAGGTCGGGGGCAAAGTGACCTCGTGGTCATTTCTGTTTTCTTTTCTCTGCCTCCTCGCTGTCTCCGGCATGCAATTTTTCCTTCAGCTTTGGCCTCACAGACTTTTCACCTCTCCTAGACTCTTCACCTAATTCAGAATGGATCTCTACTCTGTCTCATTCCTCCCTTTCCTAGAAATAAGTAAATTCTTTTACTTAATGAAAACCCTCACGACAATAAGTGTCTTTTAATGCTTCACCATGTATGTTTGACAAAGGGGTTAGTACAGCTGTTCGTTGTAGTATTCTCCAGTTCCAAATTAACAATATAATAGATAATCCTAAGCTTATCCCAACTAATATTAGCAAAACTACAATGGGGTGGCACAACTTATTAAAGATTCCATTTGCAGTTGGTGACCATCCAAAGATCACATCCCACCAGTGATGATCCATATTTTGTTTTATTCTTTGTAGAACTCTGGTTATCTCTTTTCTATCATGCTGGACAGTAATTAAGGTTTTCTTTCCACTTTCTTGGATTTCCTTCAAGATTTCCAATAGGTCATGGTGCTTAATTAATTGTTTCACTAATGTAAGGTTCATCCCTATAGGGGTAGGTGGTAGTCTGTGATACATTGTGTAATTGGCTATAATCAGCTGGTGGGATGTCACTGGGGCCAAGTACAAAAAATCACCCCTGATAATCCTAACAAAATTACAAATACAGAAATTAGAATGATTTCTACTAGACAGAATAACATAATTGCTATCAATTTGGACAGCAGCACAAGCAGTTCTCAAGCATACACATCCTTTTCCAGTATATACGAGCACAGATTTCTGGTCAGTGACTGGATGAATTTCAAAGTGACAAATACTCTGTTCAGTGTCCAAACACATATCCTGAGCATTAATAGTATTGCTTTCACAAATGAATCCCATCTGTTCTCTAGCAGGATTCTAAGTTTACTGTCTGCCACTTTTCATTCATCTTTCGTGCCCACACTCTATGTTCTGAAGGATAGAGTATTGTTTTTTCATGGTTTAATCCTAGGGCAATGATGGGATGGATAACAAAAACAGTGGCATTACGTATGGTAAACACAAAGGCAGTGGCCACATTAGAAGCAGGATCATAGGTGAAATTCACCATAGTCCACCAGGATTGAAACTTCCTTTCAAAATCAATTGCATTATCCCACACAGTTTTCCGAATTTCAGCTGGAGAATTACCTTCACCCCTTTCCCGTATGATCAGAGGTGCTGTTGCCTGCATCCATAACTGTGCTTGTATACAAATGAAAGCTAAAGACACATTATCTTGAACTGTACTAAGTGCTTCTACTATTAACTTGTGGTCTTGGTCCCCGGCTGTTTCCCACTTTGCCAGTACTTTTGAAATCTGCCACTGGCTACTTCCTAATGCCAATAGAGATGACTGTAAAGGCTGTTTCAATTTTGTTAGGCCCGAGTAAGTTTTAGTCTCAGTCCATTGTCTCCTGGCATCACTCCTCAAGGGGCTTCTGGGCCTTCTTCACCCGAGAGTGATGAATCCAGGCGTTCTGCTCCTTGATTTTGATTGCAGTGAAGGTGGTAAGAAGCACTTGGAATGGTCCCTCCCACTGTGGTTCCAAGGTCTTTTCTGTAAGAGACTTAACATATACATAATCTCCAGGTTGTATGTTATGTACTGGCCCATCTAACTCCTGGCTCCGAGTTCCAGCCACATGTTTCTCAATTTCTCTGAGCTGTTTGTTTAAGGCCACCATGTAGGTGGCTAGTGTTACCTCTCCAATGTGGTTGGACATTCTCTTTTGTATTCCATATGGTCTTCCATAGAGTATTTCAAAAGGGCTCAACTTTTCTTTAGCTCAAGGTTTAGTTCGAATTCCCAATAGTGCTAGTGGAAGACCTTGGGGCCAGGGTAGATTAACTTCCTGCCCCAGTCTTATGATTTGCTGTTTAATCAAATGTTTCATTTTCTCCACCTGGCCACTTGATTGGGGGCGGTATGGGGTGTGAAGTTCCCAGTCTATGCCCAGGTGGCTACTAATCTGTTGCACTATTTTGGAAATGAAATGTGATCCTCTACCCGAGGATATTGTGGCTGGAACTCTGAAGCGTGGTATTATTTCTTGTAATAATACTCTGGTCACTTCTCTAGCTTTGACAGTTCTGGGGAATGCTTCTGGCCACCCTGAAAATGTATCTGTCAATGCCAGTAAATACCGATACCCCCCTTTCCTTGGGAGTTCTGAAAAGTCCATTTGCCACTGCTGTCCAGGCCCATGGCCTCTCCCGATCTGACCGAGTTTCGGTCTGGGGGTATTTTTGGGGTTAGTCTGGAGGCAAAGATCACACTGTCGGGTCACTTGAGTAATAGTGGCATATAAATTCCTAGCAACAATTATTTCAATCAGGTATGTGTATAGGGCATCTATTCCCCAGTGCGTTTTCTGGTGTTCTTCCCTTACTAGTGACCACAATAAATGGGAAGGGATTACCAGTTTCTTTTCAATGGTAGCCCACCCTTCTTGGTTATACGTCCCTTTTTGATCTTCAATTAATTTCCTATCTCTCGTATTATATTCTGGCTTACCTTCAAGGGAGATTTGTCCATCTGGAATAAGGACTCATTCAGTAGCTACCTCACCTTTTGCTGCTTCTTTTGCCTCTCTATCCACCAGCTCATTTCCTTCCTCCAATTCTGAGCTCACTCTTTAGTGTGCCTTAATGTGCATAATGGCTACCTTTTCAGGCAGCTGAACTGCTTCAAGCAGCTGGATTATCTCTCGTGCATGTTTGATATTCTTTCCCTGTGAGGTCAGCAGTCCCCTCTCTTTCCAGATCCCCCATGTGCATGTACGACTCCAAATGCATACCTCGAGTCTGTGTAGATGTTTATTCTCCTCCCTTTTGCCCTTTCCAAGGCATGAGTCAGGGCAATTATCTCAGCCTTCTGTGCAGAGGTACCTGTTGGTAAGGGTCCAGACTCAATTACCTCTCTGCAGGTGGTCACTGCATACCCAGCATGTCGCTTCCCATTGGCAACGTAGCTGCTCCCGTCAGTGAACCAGGTCTCTGCATCGTCCAGAGGAGTGTTCTTTAAGTCTGGGCTGGAGTAGGTAGCTTCAATGGTCTCCAGGCAATCATGGTGTACTGGTTCTCCTTGATTTCTGCTGAGAAAGGAAGCTGGGTTGCCAATATTAGTCACCACTATGTCCACATCATCTTGCTCTACCATGATGGCCTGGTATTTCAGAAACCTCTGTGGTGAGAGCCAGTGGCCACCCTTTACTTCCAGTACTGCGGATACTGCATGGGACACTAGCACAGTCATTTTTGTCCCAGGGTAGACTTGGATGCCTCTTGAATATTCAGCACAACTGCTGCTACACCTCTGAGGCAACCTGGCCAGCCTTTGGCTGTTGCATCTAGTTGCTTAGAGAAGTAAGCAACTGCCCTCTGGTATGGACCCAAGTCCTGAGCCAATATTCCCAGGGCAATTCCCTTTCATGGGAAAATAGGAAGAATGGTTTACTTACATCTGGAAGTCCCAAAGCTGGAGCTGACATGGGAGCATTCTTTAGCTGGTGAAAGGCCCGTGTGGCTTCTTTTGTCCACTGGAGATCTCTGCTTCCATTGGCAATAAGAGCATAGAGGGGTCTGACAAGCAGTCCATAATTATAAACCCACAGCCGGCACCATCCTGCCATGCCTAAGAAGGTTCGGAGTTCTTTTATTGTCTGGGGTTTTGGGGTTTGGCATATGGCCTCCTTGCGAGCCTGCCCTAAAGTCTGTGGCCCAGCACTCAGCTCGTACCCCAGGTAGACAACTTTCTGTTTCACTACCTGTGCCTTTTTCTTTGATACTCTGTATCCTTGGAGTCCTAGGAAATTCAAAAGGCTTACCACCCAGGCCACACATGCTTCCCTGGTCCGAGTGGCCACTAGAAGATCATCCACATACTGCAAAAGCCTTCTTTCTTCCTGTGGAGCTTCCCAGGACTCCAGATCTTTTGCAAGTTGCTCTCCAAACAGAGTAGGGGAATTTTTCCATCCTTGGGGTGGTCTGGTCCATGTGAGCTTGGTTTTGCACCCACTTTTAGGGCTTTCCCATTCAAATGCAAAAATTTTCTGGCTGGCTTCATGGATGGGGAGGCAAAAGAAGGCATCCTTTAGATCTAAAACAGTAAACCAGGTTAGCTCAGGTGTTAGGCAAGTTAATAAAGTGTATGGATTGGCTACCACCGGATACAAATCTTCTCTTATTTTATTGACAGCCCTCAAATCCTGTACTATCCGGTATGACCCATCAGATTTCCGAACAGGTAAAATAGGAGAATTAAAATCAGATTGACATTCTTTCAGTAATCCTAACTGCAGAAAATTTTCAATTATTGGGCTGATTCCTTCCCTATCCTCTTTCTTTAGGGGGTATTGCTTGATTATCACTGGTTGCGTTCCCTCCTTGAGCTTAATTAGTATGGGGGGGGGGGGGGGGCATTTTTTGCCCTCCCCAGTACATCAGAGGCCCACACCCCAGGAAATACCTGACCTAGTATTTCTTCATCAATTTCTTCCTCAATTCCAATAGCTGTTAGGGTTAAACTTAATACCTCTATGTACTTTTGATCATTCACCTCCAGAGTAATTTCCCCATTTTTGAATGTAATGGTTGCTTGTATTTGTTCCAATAAATCTCTGCCTAAAAGTGCCTTTGGTGAATTAGGCATGTACAAGAATTTATGAAAAACCCATTGTTTTCCCAATTTATACCTCAAAGGTTTACAAAAATATGCCCTTTCCGACTGGCCAGTTGCCCCCTGAACTACAACATAATCATTTTCCACAGGTACTAAAGCTTTATTTAGGACTGAATATGTAGCTCCCGTATCAACCAAGAATTCCACCCTTTTCCCTTCTTCCCCCAGCCTCATTGTTATAACCAGTGGATCCGCTGGGGCAGAATGCCCCGGTCCTCTTATGTTGTTTTGTACGTGTGCAGCCATTTGTTGGTCACCCTGTCTCCGTTCTGGGTATTGATCTTTCCAGTGACCAATTCTTTTGCAGATTGCACACTGGTTCCTGCCCAGCCGAGGTGGTCCTTGTCTTGGTGGTCCCTGGTTGTATTTTCTCTGCCTTTCCTCCTGTACCACTGCCACCAACCTTTTCATTCCTTGTTTATATCCTTCCTCCCGGTTACTAAATACCCTCCAGGCTTCCTCTAAAAAGACTTCAAGATTCCTCCTGTCTGGTCCCCGAATTTTCTGAAGTTTACGTCTGATATCTCCAGCAGACTGCCCCAAAAATGAATTAACTAGTTGATTTATCCCTATCTCAGACTCCAGATCTAATGATGTATGACGACGCATAGTATCCCTTAAAAGCTCTAGAAATTCAGATGGAGTCTCAGAAGGCCCCTGCTTAAGGGAATATAAGGCAGACCAGTTTATGGTTTTTGGAATAGCTCTTTCCACCCCTGTTGCCATCCACTCTTGATACTCTGCTAATTTCTTTACCTCTGCTGACACATTAGGATCCCATTCTGGGTCTTGGAGGGGGAAATGTTCTTTTACATCTAGCTGTGTGGCCTTGCAGTAATCCTCTGCCAAATTCTCTGCTGTCTTTAAGATCAGCTGTTTCTCTGTTTCAGTGAAAGCATCTAGTAGTAGCTGGATGTCAGCCCAGTCTGGATTGTGTTGTTTGATAAAATATCGTAGGCGTTTGGCAGTGAGTATCGGATCAAGATGATAATTCCTCGCAACCCTTTCCCATGCCTCTAAATCGAGGGTGGTAAATGGCACTTTAATCATTAATTTGCCCCCTTGTGGTCCCACTGCCTCTTGTGGAGGGGCCTGTAGCACTACTTGCCTCCTGGTTCTAGACGCAACTGGACTCCCACGGGTGGGGTGGGTTCTAGTGGATGCACCTTCCCCACCTGAGTCCTCCTCCTTTTTGGGGAAGTTCCCTTCCTCCTCATCCTTGGTTTCAGCCTCATCCTCCCTAATCTCCTTCTTTCGGGGAGGAGCTTTCACCCACTCAAATGTGTCTCGTTCTTGCTCCTCAGAACGATAGACCTTATCTGATATCATACACCGTTGTCCTATACTGCATGCTGAACAACAGCGTTTGATTTGCCCTCTCTTTGCCTTGTTATCCTTTACAAGGGCAAGACCAGTGGGTCTGAGGGTGATTTAATCCCACAGTCCTTTTGCCACTCTTGGTGATTTCTTAAAACAAAAAACATATCAACATACAAAACCTCATCCCATTTACCTTCCCGTCTTAAAAACAATATGAACTGCAGTAAAGTATTATAGTCTAGGATTCCAGTGGGTGGCCACCTTGCTCTGTCCTCTAACATCTTTTTTGTTCTCAGAGCCCCCCCTGCTGGTGACTTCCTTCCAGTGGGCCAAGATGCACCCTAAGGGGCTAGCCCGTGGGACTTCCTGGCTCTGGTTAGTTCCCATTATTTCCTTCTTGCCCTATCTCGATTCCACCAAAACTTCTTTTCACAGACCTTCACAGTAGCTTCCCAGTCCTCCTCCCACACACTCCAAGTGGCAGGTATCAGATGTGATTTCCCACACACAAGTTTTAAGATCTTAGACTCTGAATCAGCTTGATCAGAAACCTCTAATCTACACTTGGGGCACATGCCCTGATGCTTATTAGAACAACAAAACCAGCGTTTCTCACAAACTCTGCACTGCAATAATACCCACGCAGCATGCCAGCCTCTTGATGCACCGAAGGCTACCCGAAATTTCCCGTAAAGACAGGCTATTCCATTTATAACAGGGAGCTCTAAATCTTCTACGGCAAGCTGTTCCCAGTCCTGACTTACTAGAGTGCCAGCTGAAGTCTGGTAGAGCCCCTCTAAATGAACTTGTTCGTCTCCTCTATCTATCCAATAATTCACAGGGTTCACAAACTCCCAAGGGTCGAGTCCAAACCACGGAGGCAGAGGAACCCCTTGGGTTCGTCTAGCCACGGTGAAAGCGTGCACAATCTACACCACAATTTACCACCTTTACTCAATCAACGTCCTCACCCATGTGTTTCCACTGTTTATTCTATTTTCTCTGTCAGGCGCTCCCCGCCCCCCCAGCCAGCCCTAGCCAGCGTTTACTCAGCCTCTCCAGCCGCGGGTAGGAGCTCCCCCCCCGCACAGTAGAGCGCTATAGATCTACTCTCCTTTATACACCATACACTTATACACTTGCACGATTACAAACACAGTGCACTGACCACACAATGCATTAACCATAACGCAACACAGTGTCCGGACACCACTCACACAGGCACACACAAACAAAACACACATGGGTTCAGCTCTGCCCCATCAGAACAATGAACCCTGATACACACATACACGGGTTCACCCGGCTCACCCCCAGAACTGCTTGCGGTCTGCTCTATCAGAACGATGAACCCCGTCTCTAATACAGCTGCTCCATCAGCTGAACCCAGATGTCTCTGGGTGGTTTACTCCCTTGCTCTCCTTTCCCCCCCGGGGGCCCCTCAGTACATACCATATCTTCCTCTGCAGCCAGCAGGTCCTTGTCTATCCTCGCAGGAGGCAAGCTGAGGCAAGCGGAGCCTCCTCCAGGAAAATCCTGGGGCGCGCCTAGGAGTCCGTCGGTTCCCCCCTGCCACTGCAGGGACAGAGACGGAGACAGAAAGTATCGCTCCTCCTCCTGCCTGGCTCGCCAGATTGTTTTGCGGAGAAATGAAGAAACCTCACAACTTTATAAAAGTTGTAAAGCCCGGCATGCCTGTATTACGATGCGCGTTGGACGCAAGCCTCCCCAAAAGGCATGCGTGGCCCTGAAGACCTCAGGTCTCCTTTTATCCCCCTTCCAAATGCATATGCATACAGTTTCACAATAGGTTCGTACATATTAGTTCCGTGTGACATTTATTGCCAGTTCTTCTTTATCAAAGGAATTCCTAGGTCGGGGGCAAATTGACCTCGTGGTCGTTTCTGTTTTCTTTTCTCTGCCTCCTCGCTGTCTCCGGCATGCAATTTTTCCTTCAGCTTTGGCTTCACAGACTTTTCACCTCTCCTAGACTCTTCACCTAATTCAGAATGGATCTCTACTGTCTCAGAGGGGTCAGGGGATGTGTTCTGGGGAGGCTGGGAATTGAACGGGTCCAGGAGATGAGAATTTGAAGAAGATTTGCAGAACAGGAGCTGTTGTTCCTGTGCCCTGCTCCTCTTCCGAACAAAATGAGGCTGGATCTTGTTCATAAGTTGTGCAGGCAGGGTCTGCCAAGGGAGGCTCTGGATCCGCTCTGCCTGGCCGAGGGACTGCAGTGTCACTCCTGCCACTGCTTCCCCTTCCCAGGAAGTCACCTCCTCGGATTGGGCTAAGGCAGGCAGTTTGCTTTGCAGCTCAGAGGACTCTTTTCATATAGATTCCTCTGCCAACACTCTTCTGGGATTTTCACCACTTTTGGCTCCCCAGCCTCCCATTACAGCAGGTGGGGGGGCTTTGGATTTGGCTCTGCCGGCAGGGGAGGGCTCTGTCCAGAGAGGTGGATGGGGTGGAGGTGGAAGAGCTCAGGAGAGTTGCTGTGGAGACACAGTTTGTTTAGAAGCCTTGAAGCCTGTCTCATTCGCTGCTGGGCTGGGGGAGAAAGAATGCTGAGATTGCAGATCAGACCTGAGAGTTTTCCAGCTGTATCCCTGTGGGCAGGGATACGGGGTGGAACCTGTAACAGTCCATTGGAAAGAGTTACAAACACAAATTCAGGATCTACAGCTGGAGAGCAGCCCAATTTGTATGAATCTAAAAGGATCCAATTTAGTGAAGACATGAGTTAGCAGGCTCTGGCTTTCTTCCTCTCACCAAGAACTTGGAGCCCTCCTCCCCAGCCCTTCCTGGTAGGGCTCCTGGG
This sequence comes from Melozone crissalis, assembly GCF_028551555.1. Lineage (NCBI taxonomy): Eukaryota > Metazoa > Chordata > Aves > Passeriformes > Passerellidae > Melozone > Melozone crissalis. The sequence continues at coordinate 9,725,702 of NW_026535783.1, read as the reverse complement.
AAAGTTTGTTGCTGTGATGACATTACTGCCAAGAACTTGGAGCTTCCTGGCAGAGTTCTTGGGACAGCTGATTGCTGTGACAACACTACCTGTTCTTCTTCTTCTGGATCAGATACAGGAGTGATGAAAGGAAAAAACAAAACACAGTCTGAATTAGCGGTAAGCCTTCCATTGCAACTACTTAATTGGTCTAATATTATTCAAAATTTAGAAAAAAATTTGGATTCAAATAAACAACTCCTTGCCTTACCTGTAAGACATGGTCATAATGATGTAAATCCACAATAGGAAACTCTTTCTCACCATGATATCAAAGAACTTATAGGAAGAATGTAAAAAAATTATAACTTCACCTGATCAGCCTCCAACTGTAACAGAGATGCTAACCGCTTGCAGTAAACTCATCTCTGCACAACATCTTGCTAATGTGCAAATCAATGCTTTTGGAAAGCAGATTGCAGAATCTCAAGGAAAGGTAGGAAAAACATTGGGATATAATTTGGGAAAGACTTGGGGAGAAAATTTGGGACAAAAAATGGAAAAGCTTGAAGGCTTTTCAAAAGGCTCTTGAAGCACAAATAAAAATTTTTGCAAAATCTGTTGGTCCTGTACAGTTGGGACTCTGATAAAAAGTCTGGTTGCTTTGCTTGTGGTAAACCAGGACACATGAAAAGAGATTGTCTTACAACAACAATCCAACCTAAACAGCCTTCTATTTGCCCTTGATGTGGGAAAGGGAAGCATCTTACTAAGCACTGTCGTTCTCAATTTGACATCAATGGCAAAGCTTGGTCGTTAAACTCAAAAAAGAGCATGGATTATCACCGCACCTCGACACAAGTAGTGGTCCCTCCTTACAGTCAAGTACCCAGTCAAATGGCATTGGTACCTCAGTCATTTACTCCTCAGTCAACCATCCCTCAAATGGTCCCAGCTCAATACCCTCAGGTACAAGGTTCAAATTGGCCATTGGCCTCCTCAAAATCGATATACCTTTTAAATAATTTCTGTTATTAAAGTATTTCTACTGGAATTACCAGGTTTTTTTCCAACAAAGACAGTACCTGTTGATTCTAGGCAAAGCTAGCAACAAAACTTTTAGACTTTCAGGCCTTCCAGCTGTTGTTTCAATAAATTGTAACAAAGAGCTAGTAATTTTAGCTATTGCATTAAACGTTCCAATGGTGACTCCACCAAAAACACCTATTGCTATTGTACTTCTTTCACCCATGAATACAGCCAAGCAAAACAACTTTCCAGAGAATTCAAAGATGTCTGCGCCATTTGGAACCTCAAGTCCTGAGATCTTTTGGATGCAATGTTTGGACCGCAACCAAGCAAAATTGACTTGCTGCCTGACTGACTGTGGTAAAACAATTTACATTACAGTCATGCCAGATACTGGTGCAGATGTCACTGTAATTTCTCACATGTTTTGGCCCAGCAATTGGGATTTGGTAGCTCCTGCAGGTTCCCTCACAGGGATTGGAGGTGCTACCGTGTGTTTGCAAAGTGCATCCATGATTAACATTACAGGTCCTGAAGGAAAGACAGCAACGGTGCATCCTTTTGTTCTTCAGAAGCCTCTCATCGTCTGGGGGAGAGATGTCCTGTCCCTCCTGTCTGAGGGAACAGAACTGGAGGTGGGACTGTGATGGAAACCACGTCGAAACCTGCCACTTGAAAGCTGACCTGGAAAACCAATCATCCAATATGGATTGATCAATGGCCTTTAACAGAGAAAAAATTAAATAGCCTTAAAAGATTGGTAAAGGAGCAATTACAAGAAGGCCACATCACAGCCACAAATAGTCACCAGTATTCATCATCCATAAGAAGATATTGGACTCCTGGAGGTTCTTTCATGACCTGAAGAAGATCAATGAAGATCAATTGAAGACATGGGACCTATTTAACCTGGACTTCCTTCTTTATCAATGATCTCAAAACACTGGCCTCTCATTGTCATTGATTTAAAGGATTGTTTTTTCCACATCCCACTTCATCCCAATGATGCTCCAAGATTTGCCTTTTCAGTTGTAGTCATCAATCAAAGAGAACTCAGGCAGAGATACCACTGAAAATCATTGCCCCAAAAAATGAAGAATTCGCCTATAATTTGCCAACATTTTGTCACACAAGTTTTGTCTCCAGTTCAACAGAAGTATCCAAGATCCATGATTCTACACTACGTGGATGATTTGCTCATTGCTGCTCCAATGCAGCCAGAGATGGAGCAAACTCATCCTAGTGTTGTTACTGAAATCCAACATGTAGGACTTAAAATTTCTATACCCAAAATTCAAGAAGTTCCACCCTGGCAGGATCTGGGATGGAAGATGACTGAAAAAACAATAACACCACAGAAGATACAGCTCCAGACCAGTGTCACCAACCTGCAAGATTTACAACAGCTTCTAGGAGAAATCTATTGGGTCACACCTGGTATGGGAATCACCAACAATGAACTGGGTCCACTTTTCAATTTACTGAGAGGAAGCTGTGACATCAATTCTCCCAGAGTTCTAACACCTGAAGCTTGTGCAGCCTGTGACAAGGTCATGGAGGCTCTCCAAAGATGACAAACTCATCACTGTATTCCAGAAAAGCCTTTCTTTTTTGCAATTTTAGGAGAAAAAAATGCAGCTTTGTGGTCTCATTTTTCAAAGGGACCCTTCTGAGAGACATCTTTTGTTGATAATAGAATGGGTTTTGCCTTCCCTACAGGTTTCCAAAGATTATTTTCACAGTTTTAAAGATGATAGCAGAAATTGTGATTAAGGCCAGAACAAGATTGTTAAGTTTAGCAGGTCAAGAATTTGGAGCTCTCTATTTACCACTGAAAAAAGATGATCTTGACTGGGTAATGCTAATGCATTGCAAATGCAAAATTCTGCAAAATTCGGATGATTTGCAATGAGCATGGTTAAATTTTCCAGATATTTCTTCTGTTGATTACCCAGCTCACAAATTATTTCAGGTAAAATTGAGTTTTAGAGAGAAACCTATGTTAAGTAAAGAACCTTTAAAGGCAATAATTCTAATCACTGATGGATCTGGCAGAAGTCACAGATCGGTCGTAAGTTGGTTGAACCAAACAACTAGAACTTGGGAATCAGATATTCAAATAGTAGAAGGATCTCCTCAGATTGCTGAACTTGCTGCTGTAGTTCAGGCTTTTCAGCTCTTCCCACAACCTTTTGATTAATTAACATATTCTGCTTATGTTGCTAATGTGGTTAAAAGAATAGCAGGATCAGTTCTAAAGAATGATAGTAATGACACTTAGATATCATTGGCTTTCATGGCTTTATACAACTTTGCAATAACGAACTAATCCATATTTTGTTTCTCACATCAGGGCTCATTCTTCGCTTCCTGGATTTTTAGTGGAAGGAAATGCCAGAGCAGACAAAGTGACAATGGTTATTTCAAACACTTTGCCAAACATTTTGGAACAAGCAAAACTGAGTCATGCCTTTTTTCAGCAAAATGCACAAGCACTTGTGGGAATGTTCAAATTTCCAAAAGTCAAGATAAAACTATCATTAGTACTTGCCCTGAATGTCAGCTTGTGCACCTTCCTGTTTCTTCAAAGAGTGACCAACCCACGGTGTTTACAAAACCTGCATTTATGGCAAACGGATATCACTAAATAGCCTTCCTTTGGTAAATTTAACAATACTCATGGTTCAGTGGACAAGTTCTCTGGTGCAGTTTTTCCTTCTCTTCACACAGGTGAAACAGGTAATCATGCCTGTCAACATTTTTTGCAAGATTTTGCTTCATGGGGTGTGCCCCAAGAAGTAAAAACTGACAATGATGCTGCATATACAGCTCAAAAATTGGCCACATTTTTAAAGATTGTGATGTTCATCCCATCCTTGGTGTTCCTAACTCTCCCACAAGTCAAGCAATTGTTGAGAGGGCACATCAGACATTAAAACACATTCTAGATCAACAGAAGGGAGAGTAGTGGTCACACCACAGATGAGGTGGAACAAAGCTTTATGTGTTTCTAATTGCTTAAACAGCTCTGTGTCAGAACACAATCCACAAATATTTAGGCATTTTTCCAATAACACACAGGCAAAACTGAAAGAAAATCCCCATTTTAATTAGAAACCCTGGGAAAGGACCCACTGAAGGTCCTTTCTGATTAATCCATTGGGGAAAAGGGTATGCTTCTGTCTCTACAGGTGCAGGAATTAAGTGGGTCCCAGCCAAAAAGGTCAAACCATATCGCAGCCAAGAATGTGTTGACGAGTTCAAGGCTGTAGAAGCAAGTAGGCAGATGTGAGTGAAACAGAGGGATCATGCCTCATGCCTGATGTTCCCTTTTCTTCAGCGGGATCTGCAAACTCTTATTGGATGCTATTTATAAATGTTTCAATTGTTGGTTTCATTGTTGTAAGTCTGGTGAAATTGACAATGGGAGCAATCCTGTATTGCATAGGAACATTTGGGCCAAAGAACTTCCCAAAGCAGTATCTGAGCCCCAAGAATTAGAAATCCTTGGCCCCTTAACAATGGATTTCTGCCTTACGTTTACAGCTAATGATTGGTGAGGTGATCCTCCAAAGTACATTATTTTGCATACAAAATTTTGTTAGTCATTTAACAGATGACTTTTAACTTTAAAAAAGTGTCTTGGTTTGAAGAGACAGGTGTCTGCTAAGGAAGGCAGGAGCCTCCCCTGAAATGGACAATGTAAACCCCTTCCCTTTGAATTGTTATCATTTTGAAATTAAGGGGGCCTCTCAGGCAAAGATATGGAATAACAGTTCTTTATTAGGGAAGAAAAGAAAAGTAAAGTAAACAATGCAGTAATAGGAAACAACACTGACAGAGTCAGGATACAACCTACACTTGTCAGGGATGGAGAGAGATGGGAAAGACTGCCTCGGTGATCAGAATCCAATTTTATTGTGGGATACAAGTGCTTATATACTATTTCAGGGAGACTAGTAATGCGTACTACAATGATTGGGTTAAAATCACATATACAAAGTTATGCATATGTCAACATCTCTTGCTTGCAGAGTTTAATGGGATTTTCTTTTTCCAGTAAATCGGTTTGATTTCATCTTCTTGCAATCTAGGTCTAATTTTCAAAGTTCTGTTTGCTTTTGCAAAGGCATCGCGTTATCGAATCTCTGATGTTAACCAGGTCCAAAGTCCTTCATCTGTCTGGTGTCCTCCAACATTCCAACAGACACCCTGTTGATCAGGGGATTGGTAGCAATCCAATTGAAATGGTGGTTGCCATCCTCCTGGAGAGGCAGATATGGTTCTGTTGAAGCAGTGATCCTGTAGAAGGGTGTGGTCTTTCTCTGAAGATCCAGTGCTGGTGTAGATGGGCCTGGTCTTCCTCTGGGAATCCAGTGGAAAAGGCTGTCCTGGTGTCCCAAAATCTCAGCTTCTATCCAGTTAGGAATGTTTGGCTCCTCCCTCTGGGCAGAGCTTCTCACAATGTGGGATGATGTAATTTTATCAGTCATGCTGTGGCACTCAATGGCACATTAAGAGCAGATGTCTCCCTGGAGGGAGGACTGGTTTGTGGAAGAGAGGAAGAAAACTGCTCAATTAACAGAAGATAACAGAGACACACCTCTAACAGATGCAAATAGAATATACACATTACCTTGCAACCTAGGACAAAAATGATGACAAGTGGCAGAACTTCAGTTAAAGAACTTTGCAACTAAAATTTGGCTATGATAAATAGATTTTTTTTTTTTTTTTTGTGTCTTAGTGGATATCCCTTGGATCTTAACAATCCTTCTTGAAACAAGGCAATAATAATGAGTAGGAGTATTAAGAAAACACTTCTTAATACACACACAATTGGACTTCCTTGATGCACAGCAGTAGTTGCCTGAGACAGAAATATAATATTTTCCAAATCATAGGCATATTGGTTTTGGTCCTAACAATCGCAAACACCCATAATGTGTATTTTACTACGAACTCTTAGGCATATTTTACAAACAGTTGTACATTTTCCTAACTTTTGTAGGATAATCCTTCAGTGTGTTTATATCAGAGTTTTTGGAACATGAGAGCCTTGATTTTTCAGGAGCTAAGGTAGTTGTGAGGTTTTGAAAAAGTTAGTAGGGAAATGCTGGCTTTCTCTTGCACTTGGTGAGAGAATGGCTCTCTCTTAGCTGCTGTGAAATGGCTGTGGCATGTGGCCAGCACCATCTTCTCAGGATGGCTTGGTTGCTATTGCTGGCATGACCCCACACCCTCGCATGCTCCTTTCCACTGTTTTTTGCTGGTTGGGCCCTCCACAGGGGCTTTTCCCACACTCTGCTTCTGGGTTTGGTGTCTGCAGCTCCTCTCAGATCCGTCCTTGGAGGAAGGCTCGGGGGCAGGGCCGCTCCCGGTGCAGACACGGCGAGGCTTCACAGAGGTGTGACTTTGGAGCCAGCCTACTCGCTTTCCATGGTGATGGGAAGTGCGGGGGACCCGGTGCCAATGGCGGGGTCGATCTCAGCAGCCACGTGGCAGGGTGCAATGGCTGCGGAATTGCCCTTCAACCCGGAGGGCTCGGAGCAGCTGCATGGTGTGGTGTACCCAGAGGGGCAGAAGTGCCCACCACGTGCTCTGCTCCCCCAGAGCAGGGCGGCATGGTGTGCCCACCTGAGTCAGCTGCCAGAGCTGTGGGGGCCCTCAACTCTCCATGTGTCTGGATTGTGCAATCAGCACCACCTGAGGGATGTGGGACTCCAGGCGGCTCTCCAAAATGCAGTTTATTCCATCCAAGAGATTACAGCAATCCAGGGTCATGGGTGACAGAGCCTGTGCCTACAGCTGTCAGCTCCAGCTGCAGGCAGGCCTGGAGACCCTTTGATTTTGGTTCCATTGCATTATGTACTTTTCTTTGCTTAGCATATTAATACAGTATAACCAATCTATACCTTAACTATTATCTACAGCCTATCATAACTACTATAATTACTATATTCATGTTACTGTTCTCCAATCACTAAAAGTTAGTACATTACAGTTTAAGCTAGGAGTTGTTTTTCAGTTTTCTTGCAGTGGGAAATTCTGAGACCTTTTTTCTACCTGCAGTTTTGCTTACTTGTTTGCCTGTGCTATCTTTCTGCTTGGTAAAAACATCTCCTTGTTTGAGGTGAGTTTCTCAGACTTTGCTCCAAGTCATAAAAGCCCCTTCTAACTAACATACCCTTTGCCTCCTTGGTTATCCAGTAAGACTGGCTCAGCAATTGTTTTCTTCTATATCAAAACTTGCTTCCATCTCTATTCCTTCATCAGACTCTACATTTAAAAATCTTTCTGCTAAGCATGCATGTCTGTGTGACTTTCTTGTCAAACTTTCATCCTTCCCAACAGCCGCCAGCTCTCTGGACATCGTTGGTGTCCTCGGCTTGGGCAGCCCCTGGATGCTCTCTGTTTTCCAAGATTCCCCCACTCCCTGGGGCTGTGCTGCTTTCCACAACCACTCCGCATCGGTCAGCCACAGTTCCATTGTAGTAGGACACGTTTTCTCAGCGTCTGGGGCCCGCCGGCTCCCGCGGCAATGCTGCTCACGCCCAGAGTGGAACAAAGAGGTGGCTGCGCTGCTGCCCTTCCCCCTTCGCCCTTCATAATCCAATTTCATAAGTCCAGAACAAGCACCCATGGTTTTATAATACCGATGGCTGCATCATCACCAAATGACACTGCCTCAAATATATTCTGTCCAACCCTCTCCCAAAAGGGCAAATCTAAAATGTCCCCTTCTGATATGTGCAGCTCATGGTTTTTGCACCAGGTGAATAAAGCTTGTAGAGCTCGTTCATCGTGGTTTATCCCTCTTCTTTGAAAGAAGAAAATCAGTACCTCCATTACCGAGTTTTCTGGTCCTGACATCCAAGCTCCCACGGTCTCCTAAGTGGTTCCAGTCCACAAAAACAAGGCTAGCAACCTCACAGCACTTCACATTACTTAGAAAAGTCCTGGGTTTTCACCATACTGGCTCTGTCACCGTTTCCAGCTTCCAGGCTGTATTTCTCCGGTTCCAAACACCAATTCAGGGTCTGATGCCCTTGTAATCTGGTTCCCACACCGCTTCCCAGCTCTCAAGCTGCTTGTAATCCAGTTCTACACCATTTTCAGACTCTAACGTCATGTGTCTCCTTTGTTCTGTGCTTCTGAGTTCTTTTCATTTTGGAGATTACCATGTGTTAGGCCACATGAGGGGGTTGCTGGTGCAGGAGACAGAGATTGCTCAGCCTCAAGGTTCGTGTGACACAGAGAGCGTTTATTTCCCAGGCTACCCCTAATATAGAGCATTTGAAAGACCCGGTCTGCATATGCTCATTGGTCTGAACTCCACGCCCCCTGGGGATCTGGCCAGTGAAATGCTTGCAGCTTCCTAAGGGACCTGACTGGGAGAAGCCCCTGGCAGTCAGTCCTGAGGCTTGGTAGCAAGCTCATCCATGACATTTGGTAACACCAGCCAACGGGCGCCTTCTTTTTGCTCAGTTGTGTTAGGTTTCACTTTGGTTTCAGTTATGTCAGGTTGAGATTAAAGGCATAAAAAGGATGCAATTTTTACAGTAAACAGATCTCCTTTGGATGCATGAGGGGGTCCCTGTTGCTTTGTTCTCCAATGCCACATGCAAATCTGCCTTTTGGGAGTGCTAATTCAATAAATAGTCGCTATACATAAACAAAGCTAGGGCTATAATTCTCAAAAAAACTTAGAACTGTCTCAAGGTGCTTTGTTTTGTTTGACAGAATACCTTAGGTGTGGAGTTGTGGTGGTGTTCACAGGGGTCCCATGACAAGGGAAGAGACGAGAATCTTGACTCCATGCTTCAGAAGGCTGATTAATTATTTTATTATATATATATTATTAAAATGATATATTAGAACTATACTAAAAGAATAGAAGAAAGGATTTCATCAGAAGGCTTGAAAGGAAAGGAAGGGAATGAATAACAAAAGCTCGTAACTCTCAGAGAGTCCAAGCCAGCTGACGGTGATTGGCTAATAATTAGAAACAACCACATGAGACCAATCAAAGATCCACCTGTTGCATTCCACAGCAGGAGATAATTATTGTTTACATTTTGTTCCTGAGGCCTCTCAGCTTCTCAGGAGGAAAAATCCTGGCCAAGGGATTTTTCAGAAAATATCATGGCTACATGGGGTAGAGAGTTATATCTTACAGGCTGCCTTAAAAGAAGAGATACTGCAATCCCCCGAAATCACATCAACCAAAGCACTCCCAATCTATTAGTAAGAATTAACAAAGTCTGAACTTTGAGATATTTTCCATCTCAAAGCTTTGTACGTACATCCATCCATACAATAACACTGTGATTAACTACATTGACACACAGGTTTGCATAAGTACTATTTTCTCAAATACACTGGAGTATGCTAGAGCAAAAGAAAACAATTGCAGCATCTGAAGCATGTGGTTAAATATTCCCTTTGTGTTCACAGCTTTAAATTAAAATTTACCCTTATAAATAAAGGCATTAGAGGTTCCCCATGAACTCCACAGATTTTAAAAAGGTATTTGAAGGTATTATAAAGGTCTGAAGAAAGAGAGGTATTTCATTAGAAGGTTTCAGTTGCAGAGTTTTCTGACTATTTGCCACCCGTCACTTCTGTTTACAGTGTCTATAAAATCATTTTCATGCTGAAACTCACTAAGAACTGCCTTCCATATTTATTTATGGTTAGGCACTCATGCCAACTCCTGCTGAAGTCAAGAGCAGGTTTCTAAATATAGCAGGAATAAGATTAAACCTGAAAGGTCTGCCAGTGCTATCACTGAAATATTGATTTGCGTGTTTTCTTATTTTTTGAACCAAAATATGACCATGGCAGCTGGTATGCAGATGCAATAATCCCAGAACTGAAGTCATTTGAGATTACAGAAAGGTTAAAAATTATGCACGGGAAGGTAATAACAGGAATTTCTAGCCAACAAAAAATGGTTTCTCCTGCAACCTTGAGGTCATGTCCTCATACCCTTCTCAAAAGAAAACTTATTCATTGAACTCGCATCATCATCCCACACATATTGAAATTAATTGGAACTGTTGATTAGCCCATGTCAATTAGCATCTTGATTTTTCTTTCTGCTGACCAACTCTGAGTCACTTTCAAATCATAAGTCTTTCACGGAAAAAATATACCATGCAGAGGAAAACCCAAGGCATAGGCTTCCGTACATGCTATTGCCAATCCCTGTGTGACAGCCTCCTGCTAGCTTCCTACATCAGACACAGGGCAACATCGCTGCAGCACTGACTTTCTTAATATTGGTGACATTTTAAAAATCCAAAGACACTGCTTGCTTTAAAAGTCCTAAAAAGAGCATTCTGAGTTCCTGATAGCAAACATAGAGGCACTAATTTGGTTTAGGAGAGAAGGTGTTTGTGCAGGTGGATAACAGCTTGTATGTTGACGTGTCTGGGGGGATTTCTATGTTTGCGCTCCCCTTGTTTGAGGCAATGAGCGCAATGTCACCTGTGCATAGCTGACACCACAGTTTAAGACTACATGCCTTGAAGGTGTAATGCTTTATTTGTAATCAAAGGGGAAATGTATCTAAACTTACTAGGATAAGCAGTTCCTTTGCAAATAGACTGATCTAGAAACTTTGCCATTTTTAAGGAGTAAACTCCCAAGGTTATAAGGAAAATGCGCATATGCTTTTCATCGCCTTATAGAATTTTCTTGGACACGATTTCATTTTTCTGAAACTGGACTTGTACACCTGCAAATACATATGAAGGGTCTTGTTAAATTTATTTCAAAGGTATTTCAGACAGCAGGAGTAGCAGTAACATCTTTCATTTCAACAATGCTTGTTGGTTTCTTTTGTACTTAACTCCTACGCTACTCATTTCCTTAAAATAGGATTTAATTTATGCAGAGATATGTTATTGTTTTAGTCTACAGCTGTTACTCAGAATTAGTTTTGCAAAACGAATGCTCACAGAAGTGCTGATTTGACAATCTTAAGTACTGCAGCATTTTAAAAAGATAGGATATTGGGATCTGTATTCCACATCTACTCCAATAGATGTGGAATAGAAACCACATTACCTGTGACTTCCTTTCTCAGTTAAAAAGAAAAAGAAGAGAGAAATAGCTGGGCTTTAGCTGTGTGTCTGGATATGAAGCCATGTGAGATTTTTGAATGGCTCCACACAAGTTTTTCAAGTTTTCTCTGTGTCTCCGAGTTCCCCAGCCCTTGGGCCACCACTGTCCACTTTTGTTGGTTTTGCATGGCTTAATTTTTGGAGAGGAGGAAAGAGGGCAGCCACCAAAGTGGGATTTCTCTGAGGAGCTGCTAAAAGCTTTCTCCACGCAGGCAAAACCAATCACTGACTGGCTCTGAAAATGGGCCCACTGCTGAACCAATTAGAAAAGCTGATGACGCCTCTGGGACAACATATTTAAGACAGGAAAAAAGGTGCCGGAAGCTCTTTCTTTCTTTCTGCTTTCCAAGGGGGGCTGCGGGGACAGCTTAGCCCCTTCCCGGCGGGGTCGGGGGCTCTTTCCCATCAGGGCCGCCGGGCCCTGCTGCCAGGGCTCATCCCAGCGGCGCCAGCAGCTGCGGCCAAAGCCGGGAGCGGCCCTGGGGGCAGGAGCAGGAACGGCCCCGCTGCCTGTGCCGGGAGCAGGCCTGGGACCGGTGCCAGGGGAGGCCCCACGGCCGAAACTGAGCTGCCAGGGCCACAGGAGCCCACGCAGCCACCGCCATCTGAGCACGGCCCGCAACACACTTTGACTGCCAGGCCACCAAGAGCCTGCCGCAGCGCAAACCAAAGGACAGAAACCTTCTTAGCAGGATCACTCTCTTTGTTCTCAAGGCTAAGACAACCATTTGCATGCATGATTCACTGCACTAGGGGAACAGAGGGCTCAACAATGTCTGGTACAGCTAAAGGAATTCAGCATTTGTTACAATTCAACTTTTTCTCAACACCTTCCTGCTCTGGGAATTGCTCACAAGCATTTCATCAATGCACCTCGCAAATGCTTTTGCTGACTGAAGCTGCTTTGCCTTTTTCCTTCAGAAATGAATGAAGAAAACACAAACTGCCTTCTGAAACCCTTCTGCTCCCTTCCAAATCAGTTCACTACCCAAGCACAAGCCACAGACTCATCCCTGACTCCATCTGGGAGATAGGAGGTAATATTTTGCTGCAGTCAAAAGGTTATTAGAAAAAAAAAAAAAAAGAAAGCTGTTGGCACTAGGTGGAGTTAATTATGCTTTGCAGTTGTTCCAGTTAATTTGGTGGGCATTGCTGTGAGCTGGATAAGGGGAGGGGCTGAACACTAAACCAAAAGGGAAGTAGAAGTGGAGTGGGGACAGTAAAGGAGGCTATCAGGAGAAAACAGAAGCTCCCTAGTACCCAGACAAAGGAAAAGGGGACAGGGATCGCGCAGGGCTGGGAAAAGCAATAAAAAGCAGCATTATCTTGGCATGTGTATGTTTGGCTCTTAGGAGAGAGAGATACACAACTGGCTCAGCTGAATCCTTACTAAGAAGGTTCTCTTTTGCTTTAATAACTTTGTCTCCATTAAATTGTATCCAAGAGTTTGTTTATTTCTAACACCTCTCTCCCAGCAGCTCAGAGCTGCACTGCACAGCGCTTGCTGTGTGCCAGAGAGCACAAAGCAGGCTGGCCTGGTGGACCTGAATATTCCTGCCAAACACTCTGCATCTCACACCTTTGCTCTGGCTCAGTGCAGAACTGCAGAATTGCAGGCACTTCCTCCCAGAGCTTCATGAGGCGCTGGCTCCTGCAGATGTGCCCTGCCAAGCTGTCCCTGCCTCACGCTGGCCTCGCTTCCCCTGGCACAAGAGCCGGGCCTGAAGGAGGCTGCCCTGTGCTCCAGCCTGCTGAGCAGCCCAGCTCCCTGCCCCGGTGCCCAGAGTGCTGCACACACTGCTGACCTTTGCCAGGAGTTGCAGGGCAGCCGGCAGAAGAGGAGGAATCCTCAGCCAGCCCAGCGGCCCTCGCTGCCCTTGGCCTTTCTCTGCTCCTGGGCACACTCCAGACGGCCAATGCCTCCAGGCTGGGCTGTGCCCAGCACAGCTGCGCTTCCCTTCGGCAGCAGCCAGCTGCCACCTGGGCTCTGAGAGCGGAGGATTCGCCCGCTGCCAGGAACAGGCACCCAGGGCCCGGCTTCTGCCCCTTGCAGCTCCAAGGGCCTCCTTCAAGCCTGCCTCTGCCGGGGCTCAGCCTGCTCTGGCCTCTGCTGGGGCTCTGCTGGGGCTCCACCCCGGCCAAGGCCGGGCCCGCTCTTACCTCATGTTGTCATCTTATTTCAAAAGTTTCATACCTTCTCAGTGATTTCTCATGGTCACCTCCTCACATCACTGATTCCTTCTTTTTCACAGCACAACCAACAAACTCAATATCTCTCCTCACCTAACTAAACCACTCTTTTGTAGCACTCGTCTTCTCATTGGACATAGCTGTGGCCTATTAGGGGCAGGCCTGTTCCTATCTTTGGTGATTAGTACAGGTCCAACTCCTCAGGGGTGAGAGTGCCTTCTGCACTATTCTCTTATATTCTATCCCTCCACAACCTCACAGGTGCTGACATCTCTGCACCACAGGAGACCTTCCCGAGCATCCCCTCTGATCTTTCTGCTTTCTCACTTGAGCAAGGCTCTCCATCCGCCAAAGACATTGCACTTAGGGATACAAATCCAAGTGGCAGGAACTCAAATGCTCTTGAGTAACAGGTCAATGCCTTCATCTGCACAAGGGGTTTGGGCTGCCCCATTCTTCCTTTGGTTTTTCCTGCAAATGCCATTGCTTTTTCTGCCTCAACTAGAAATACCACAGCTAGGCAAAAACCAGCCAGTGGGTCGTATTCCAAAGGCAATGTGCTCTAGGTAGGACGAATGAAGAAGGTCCTACCCCCCTTTTCAAAGCACACCAAAGAAGCCGTAAGTGTGACTGAGGAACAAGAAAAAACAACTGGTAATTCAGAAGGAAATGTTGAGTTTTCTGAAGGGGTCAGAAGGAGGAGAATCTTCCAAATGAGTTGATATCTCAGAAACTTTATTTAATTAATCCTAATCTATAATCCTATTCTACAAAACTCTTCAAGAATCCTACTCTAGAATCTGACTCTCCAATCCTACTCAAAATTGGCTATGGAGATACTGTCTTGACACAATTGTTACGTTCTAGTCTCCTACTTCTTCTTGATTGAGTTGATGAGTGGTGCCAAAATGGATGCTGGTTTGGCTGTTGTAACAAATGGATGCTGTCCACAGGAAAAAAAACAAAAACAAAACAACAAACAACAATGAACCAATACTTTCCAAGCTCAGTGCTTCACAGCCTCAATCAGGATTCCTCTGGGTCCTAAAAAGACCCAGAAAGTAGAACAATGGGACCATCTGCTCCCCAGTTGCCATGGGCAGGACCTTGCCATCACAGGCGAACCTGGCCCAGAATCCCACTCATCTGTTTATTGTGATGTCTTCATCTCCCTGGGATTTTTGCCCTGCCAGTGCTGTAGAAATGGTGCTTTCTGTCCCTGGGGTTTCTTCCTTTCAGGAAACTCAAAGGACTCACATAGGCCCCTGCCTTTGCAAGACAGGCACTGTGCTGATTCTCACAGGGAGACAGAGCAGTGTCTGCCTTTCCATGCCCTGCCCCTCGCGTGCTGGATGGCACCTTCCTTCCCAGCAGGGCCAGTCCAGTGGCACTGGGCCCTGCAGTTCCCTCTCTGCCACACAACCTGGCAGTAACCTTGGCACAGTTCCCATCTGCTTGAGCGTGCCAGGCAGCAGATGGGGCTGGGACAAGTCCCTCCCAGCTGTCCCTGTTTGCGTGTCAGAAACCTCTAAGGGTGGGCTAGGGGGCACAAACCAGGGCCCCTCAGAGGCTCACAATGAGCCCCCCACAGCCCCTCCTGCCCACAGTGAAATCTCTGACTGCTCAGCTGGGACTGGCTTCCTTGGGTTCCTGCACCACCATTTCATGTCTCTGTACCCTGCATTGCTCTACTTCAATTCTTTTGCCATTAGATAAAAATGAACACCCCAGCAAATTACAAAACAGGCCGACAGAAACAGTCAGGAAACAGAGCACCTCTCCTCTCAGGAAGTGCAGAGAGAGGTGGAGTTATTCAGATTGGTGAAGAACCGGCCCCAGGGAGAATTTGTTGTCACTTTCCAAGACTTCAGAGTGGTTTTGAAGAAAGTGGTGGATAGCTTTTTTACAGGGCCACTTAGAATAGGATGTGGGCGAATTTTTTAAAAAACAAAGGACATCTAATCAGAGTAGGTCTAAACAAGAATTTGCTCACTCAGAGCATGGTGCCACCCTGGCACAGGTTGTCCCAAGAGCTTGTTGGTGCCCCATCCCTGGAACCATTCCAGGTCAGGTGGCAAAGGGCTCTGAGCAACCTGATCTCTTTAAAGATGTCCCTGCTCATTGCAGGACACTTGGACCAGAGGACTTTTACAGGGCCCTGCCAGCCCAGTCCAGTCTAGGATTCCTCACCATTTTCATTTGAAGAGCAGCAAGAGTGGAGGTGAGGAGGAAGGGGGCTCATGTGATGCCTTGGACTTGAGTGGAGGAGGAGCCCATCCCTCCGAGCCTGTTTCACCTGCAGCCCCTTCACATTTTACCTTCAGGAGCTCCTTGGCAGACCAGCGCTGCTGCTCGTCTGTCTGCAGGCAGCGGCTCAGGAAGTCACGCAGGCAAGGCGAGAATCGGTTGGGGTGCCGCAGCCTTGGGGTCCCTATTACGGCGATCAGGAGTTTAACCTGGGAAAAAAAGGAGACACGAGGCTCCACCTGCTGCTTTCACATCTCTAAGTTCTCTCCCAGATCCCTTTGTTTAACCTCTGTTCTTCAGTGGCAGTTACTGCCCTGGCAGAGACCCAGAGATCATTTTCCTTTACCAACCAAAAACCCAAACCCTGATGCAACCACAGCTTTTCCACCATCCTGCAGATCTTGCCTTGGCAACTGATTTCATTGACTGACCTAGTTAGTTAGAAGGAACTACATCAACAAAAGCATGTTTGCTACTCCAAGTATTCATACCAGCTTGAGAGGCTTTTTGGAAGAGGGACTTTGCTATACTAATGTCACAGACATCTTTTGTGAAAAATCTTTTCTTTAAGATTTTCCCCTCTTCTGAGAAGCTGAAGCCCCAGAGAAAGAATGTAAACAATAGTTATCTGCTGCTGTGAAATGCAACAGGTGCACCTGTGATTGGCTCATGTTGCATGTTTACAATTAAGGGCCAATCAAAGACCGAGCTCTCTCTG
Source organism: Melozone crissalis (assembly GCF_028551555.1). Lineage (NCBI taxonomy): Eukaryota > Metazoa > Chordata > Aves > Passeriformes > Passerellidae > Melozone > Melozone crissalis. The sequence goes on along the minus strand of NW_026535783.1, from coordinate 9,709,409 downwards.
AGACACAATCAGAGAGAGCTCCTTTGTTGATTAATTCCTTTTCTATTCTTAACATAGCAGCTTCTGAGACTTTTCTCTCTATTCCTATTAACATAGTCACAATGTAATATATAACATAAAATAATAAATCCAACGTTCTGATCAGAGAGTCAAAATTCTCGACTCTCTCTTCCCCCTGAAAAACCCTTGCAAGCCCTGTAACATCCTAACTAATTTCAAGGATTAATACATGAAAGGCATATCTGCAGTGCCTGTTGGTCTCTTAAGTACAGCTGCTGTAGAACAAAATTCATCAAGCTTTTTGGGCTGCTCTTGAAAACAATGGTAATTGGAAGAAAAGAAAGAAAATCCATCAGTTAATCCCCAGGTAAGGAAACGAACATTTACAATCTCATCTTCTAACACAGACACATTAAGATGCATGCACAAATGTATTGGGATTAAAATACCTGCTTGGGCACACAGGAGTCACCTGCATGTGGGATCTCAGTCTCTCAGAACTGGGGTGCAGGGTGAGCAAGACCCCCCCTGGGGGGCTCGGGAGTCCTGGAATGCTGCCAGAGATGTCTGGTGGCTGGACTTTGATCCCACATGGGAGATGACATCAGTATGAGGACGGGAGGATTTCACTGGGGTGAATGGTGAAGGGACAAGTTAATTGGAGTGTGAGATACAGGGTTTAAGATCCCTGTACAGGGGGGTCTAGAGAGGCAAGATGGAGGGATTGGGGCGTGCCCTTCTCCTTCTTCTTCTTCCTCTAGGCCTCCATCTTCTGTGGTGATGTTGGCACTCCGGGATTGGACCTTACTAGGGGAACACTGGTTAATAAGGGTAGAGGGTATTGGAGAAAAATGATAAATATTGTATACGTAACTCCGGGTATAAAGATAGGTGACCGCCCCAGGGGCTTTAGTGTGTGCCCATGGCTGACTGCTGAGCAGAACTCTGTCAGGCCAAGAGAAAATCTTTTAGATAAGCAATTAATAAACACCAAGACCAAGAACAAATCTGAAGTTTCCTCTCGTCCTTTCGAACCCGGGGGCCCAAGGCCATCTTTGGGCTTTTCCCCAGACCATCTGAACAGCCCAGAAATCCCGCAATTGGCGTCCGCTGTGCGGGCTATCTCCCACCAAACCTTTCGGGGGGGGGGGGAAAGCCCTGAAGAGCTGAAGAGCCAAGAGAACAGCACTGATAACTCCAGAGGAGGGAAGCCTGAAGAAAGAAAGAAGAAAAAGAAAAAACCGGCCGGGAGAAGCTGCAAAAATCAGCAGTCACTGAGAAATCCCATCTCTCAGCTTCTGCTGAAGACAGCTCGTAGCAGAGCGGCCTGGACTGGGACCAGAAAGGCGCCTCTGATCCATCCCTCGTAATCTGCTGGACGGAGAACAAGGGCCTCCAGACCACGCTGACGACGGATTCGGTAAGAAGGCCAAAATAAAATTATGGGGGCAACACTCTCCCAAGAACAACGGGAAATCTTATCCACCTTACAAAGTGTAGCAGAATTATATACAGAAGGGATCCCAAAGAAAGAATTAAAACAGCTGTTATTATGGGCAAGGCTCAATTACCCACTTGCAGAAACATATCTTTTGTTCGAAGTCGGGTTTTGGCAAGAGATTAATAGGCATTTATATATTTTAGCAACAAAAAAAGATGAGACAGCGTTAAAGCTACTCTCGCCGGCAAGAATCATGTTACAAGGTATTTCAGTCCAGTCTAAAAGGCTGGAAAAGCAGCGAGAAGCTGCGGTACCCTCAGAGAAGGGGGCGGAGCGGCAGAGCTCCGGAAAAAAAATTGCTCTGGCTTTGAAAGGCCAGGGGGAAAGGGCTCTCGAAAAAAGAGAGCGGGAAAAAATATTAAAACCCCCGATCAAAAAATGCAACAAACCCCAAGGGCGTCCTGAAACTCCAGAGAGTGTGGAGGAGTCAGGAGCAGAAGGGGGGGAGCAGGAAGATAAAGGATCGGGGGGGGGCCTGTTCGCGGTGAAAGCGGCGACGCGGCGGCGGCGGCAAACGCGAGCAGCGCGGGTGAGGATGAGGAAACGCGCGCGGAGGGCGAAACTCGCAAAAACCGGGGTGTAGACTCACACGCGAACGCGGAAGGCGGGCTGAGGGAAAATTTGCAGCCTCAGAGGGCCGCCGCGGTGGGACGCAGGAGGCGCGCGGGTGTGACGTCAGAGCCGGTGCGACGGTCAGCTCGAATCGCGGGTAGAGCCGGGGTGCCGGCGGGAGAGGCGAACACAACGTCAGAGGAGGAGGGGTCGGATTCCGGGACAGACCGAGGGGCGGGAACCTCGGAGGTGAAACAGGGGGGAGACGATGATGACGTCACCTTGGGGGACACCGGAAGTAGCTCAGAGAGTACGCACGCGCAGAGAGTAAGACGCGGGCGGGCCCGAGCCCGGTCCCCTGTGACGTCGCGGGTGAGGAGGGGCCGTGCTAGGGATTCTACGTCCCAGGGCTCCACTCCGTCTCCAGATCTGGCGCCTTTGGTCCCGAGCCTCGGAGTTTCAGTTCCTTCCCTTCATGGGAGACGCCGAGCCGGAAGAGGAAGTGGGGTAGTCGAGATTGCACCGTCATCCGAGCCAGGGAGGCCGGTGACAGCGCCACCTAGTGGCAGGAGGGCAGAAGTGCACGACATGCCGGGTCGGCTCGGCGGAGCCACAGCGCCATCTCGTGGCGAGACTGCAACAATGCAGCAATTTTTTCCAACAATATATAAAAAGAAAAGCACCTCGAAGAAAACAATGTTAACACGACAAAGGGATTATCCATCCACTTCGGGATTTCATGAAGATGATGAAAGCTCAGATGAAGAACAGCTACAAGGGGAAGATGTCATAAGGATCACAGCATCGGAAGGTGTCCCAACATGGATGCTATCAGCAGCAGAAGCAGCGAAAAGCTTCTTGCATTCATTCGATACAGTAAAGAAGAAATATCAACAGGATCCTCGAGTTTCCTTTTCGGATTTAGGAGCAAGGCCAAAAACCTCAAGGCGAAAAATGAGACACTATGAATCACCGATGACATCTACAACACCATTATTCATGCAAATCCCAATGGAGTCTGATGAAGAGGGGTTTCAAGAGCCGGTGAAGACAATGGATTGGAGGCAAATCAGAGAAGCATTGGAAAAGGAAAAGCATTTATTCCCGGGATCAGGGGATTTGACAATGCCAGTGACATATGATGCCCAGGGACAGAATCCAAGGTGGGAAAGGATGGGTCATGAGACCCATCAAAGACTTAGGGAAGGCAGCTCAGACTTTTGGGCTGAACTCACAATACTTCAAACAGCTATTAAGAGGGACATTCTCTATGTATGATCTCACACCATATGACATTCGAAGTATTGTGGCAATGATCCTCACTGACACACAGAGTCTTGTCTGGGAAAAAAGGTGGAGAAAATATCTTGCTGAGTTGCGGAACAGATACCAAGGTGGGCCGAATGCGAACCTCACAGAAGGGCAATTAGCAGGGGATCCTCCAGATGACAATCCAGGGGAACAAGCAGCGCGGCTTCCACGGAGAGTGTTAAGCGACATCAAAGAAGCAGCGCGATTGGCAATCATGCAAATTACGCCGACAGGAGCTCCGGATGTCCCGTTCTCTTGCATCAGGCAAGGTCCCACAGAGCCATTCATGTCATTCATCGACCGACTCACGCAAGCCGTGGATCGACAGGTGACAACAGAAGAAGTGAAGAGGCCTCTCTTGGAGAATTTAGCTTTCGGCAATGCCAACCCGGATTGTCAACGGGTGATTAGCACCATGCCAGGACGGCCATCCTTGGCAGAGATGGTGGAGGCATGCAGCAAGGTGGGGACGCCTCAGCACGTCGCAGCGATTGTAAAGGATGAATTAAAAGAGGAATGGGAGAAACAGCTAAAGGGACGCTCAGAAGGGCAATCAGAGGACAAGACATTGGAGAAGATGTTCGAGAAATTACTTCATCAACAGGACGAAAATATCAACAAAGTTCTTGCGGCAATGCAGAAAAGAAACAGACCCCAAGGAGGACAGTGCTACGGATGTGGGGAATCTGGGCACATGAAAAGGAATTGCCCACGGACACATATACCAACGCCAGTCCAGAGAGCGGAAAGACCAATTTGCGCACGGTGCGGAAGAGGAAGACACTCCGTGAAAGAATGTTATTCCCGGACAGATGTGGAAGGAAATCCGTTGCCGCATCCGGGAAACGGGAAATTGAGCGCGGGAAATCCCCGGCGCGCTCCGACACAAATACTGGCGGTGTCACAAGAACAGACAGGGCAGTCATCAGTGAGCGACAAGCAGATGCCCTCAGCAAAACCCTCAGTCGATTCCACAGTGACCCAGACCTCCTCCCACCAGGGGCACAGTGTGCATTGGCAGCTTCAAAACTAGTATGCTTTCTAGATGAAAGTCATGCGGAGATACCAACAGGTATCCGCGGGGACTCATACAAGAAACAAGATTTTTTGATAGTTGGACAAGATAAGTGCAGTATTCTTGGGCTCATTGTCTATCCAACAGTTGTCTCAGCAGACAAAAATACAGAGTTAACAGTTTTGGCAAGAGCGCTTCGTCCACCATTGACTGTACCGGAAAATACTGTGGTTGCGAGAGCCTTCGCATTGCCACCACATGCAGTTGGAGAGGTCATGTCAATCTTCGACGAAGAAGGTCTCCCTATGAAAGAGCATGTTGAAGTACATACAACATGGGTGAAGCACATAGGTCGAGACCGACCCACGCTCACGTGCCAATTGACATGTGGGGACAGGACAATATCGATCAGGGGTATGCTCGACACAGGGGCGGATGTAACAGTAATATCGTACATCTTTTGGCCACGCAATTGGAGCTTGGTCGCGCCATTGGGCTCTCTCTCAGGCATCGGGGGAGCATCTCTGTGTCTGCAAAGTGAGAATTCCGTCGTTGTCACGGGACCAGGAGATAAGACGGCGATCATTCGTCCTTTTGTCGTTCAAAAGCCGATCACAGTCTGGGGTCGGGACCTTTTGGCACAATGGGGCGTGAAGATCGAAATGGATTTTTAATAGGGGTCACTGCAGCACTCGCCACACTGAAGCTGACCTGGAAAACAGATGATCCAGTTTGGGTGGATCAGTGGCCCCTTGAGCGGAAAAAATTGAGTGCTTTGAAAGACCTGGTCCAAGAACAATTGCAGAAGGGACACATCAAGCCAACAGACAGCCCTTGGAATTCTCCGGTGTTTGTCATCAAGAAAAAGCTGTCGGGCAAATGGAGGTTGTTACACGACCTCAGGAAGATCAACGAAGTCATAGAAGACATGGGGCCACTTCAGTTGGGACTTCCATCTGTCTCAATGATTCCCAGAGATTGGCAGCTTGTGGTCATTGACCTCAAGGATTGCTTTTTCAGTATCCCACTCCATCCAGATGATGCTCCGAGATTTGCCTTTTCAGTCCCGAGTATCAACAGGGAAACGCCTCTGCAGCGGTACCATTGGGTCTGCCTTCCACAAGGCCTGAAAAATTCTCCGACGATCTGTCAATGGTACGTGGCGCGAGCTTTGGCACCAGCACGAAAGAAATTTCCGAAGGCGAAGATCATTCATTACATGGATGATTTGCTCATCGCAGCATCAACACGACAGGAGCTGCAAGAAGCTCGTGACTGTGTGATCGCAGAGGTGCAAAAGGCAGGTCTGGAAATCAGCATTTCAAAGATTCAAGAGGTTGCACCTTGGAAATATCTAGGGTGGAAAATCTCAGAGAAAACAATAAAGCCTCAAAAGGTGGAGATCAGCACAAAGGTCAACAATTTGCATGATTTGCAACAGCTTTTGGGAGAAATCAACTGGATGAGACCAGTTTTGGGAATCACAAATAGTGACATTCCAGCACTGCTTGATCTCTTGAGAGGAGACACAGACATTCGTTCTCCCAGGACACTCACACCAGAAGCAAGAAAAGAGTTGGAGAAAATCTCGGATGCGATACAGAAAAGGCAGGCACATCGATTTGTTCCATCGTTGCCTTTTCAGTTGGCAGTGCTGGGGAAGAAAACGCAGTTCCATGGTTTGATCTTCCAATGGGATGAATCACAAAAGGACTCTTTGATAATCATAGAGTGGATTTTCCTACCGCACAGGCCCGCGAAAACGATTCTCACAGATCTGGAGATGGCAGCACAAATCATCATAAAGGCGAGAACAAGGCTGCTGACAATGGCAGGAAGAGAATTCTCAGTCATCAGGTTACCTCTGAAACGAGACTACTTCGATTGGGCAATGCAACAATCGAAAGACCTGTTAATCGCATTGTTAGCGTTCCCAGGAGCTTGCACAATCCACTTTCCCCAACACAGAATACTGCAATCGCAAATATGCTATAGAGCAAAACCACAGATAAGTGAAGAACCTTTGGACGGGATCACCGTGTTCACGGATGGCTCGGGGAAGACACACAAGTCAGTGATCACGTGGAGAGACTCAACGACAGGGGATTGGGAATCAGACGTGAGGATGGTTCAGGGCTCTCCACAAATTGTGGAGTTGGCAGCCGTTGTCCGAGCATTTCAGTTGTTCAAACAGCCTCTCAATCTGGTGACAGATTCCGCATATGTTGCGGGTGTGGTCAAGAGATTGGAGGGTTCGCTCTTGAAAGAAGTCAGTAATGAGGTTTTATACTCATACCTGACAAGCTTGAAAACACTGCTAGAGAGCAGGGAAAGGGAGTATTTTATCACACACATTAGAGCGCACACAACACTTCCAGGGTTTTTAGCGGAAGGGAATGCTCGGGCGGACAGGTTGACAATGCCCATTTTGCAAACGCTGCCGGACATTTTTGAGCAGGCAAGGTTAAGTCATGCGTTCTTTCATCAGAATGCGCAAGCACTGATGGAGTCCTTTTGTCTCACAAAGAGTCAGGCGAGGGAGATCATTAGTGCTTGTCCAGACTGTCAGCTTGTGCAGCCACCTTCTTCTACCGGGGCCATCAATCCGCGGGGGCTGCAAAGTCTTCAGTTGTGGCAAGCTGATGTCACAAAATACCCATCTTTTGGGAAGCTCAAAAATGTTCACGTTTCTGTAGATACATTCTCAGGTGCAGTCTTTGCTTCAGCACATGCTGGGGAAACAGCAGACCATGCTTGCCGACACTTTCTGCAGGCATTTGCAGCATTAGGTGTGCCTCAGGAGATAAAAACAGATAATGGTCCAACATACACAGGCAGGGTGCTTGACAGATTCCTGAAAAGATGGGGTGTCAGACACACGTTTGGTATTCCGCATTCACCCACAGGTCAGGCAATCATTGAGAGAACACATCACACCCTAAAATCCCTTCTGGACAGACAGAGAAGGGGTGAGCCAGAGGCAACACCTCACATGAAATTAAATAAGGCATTGTATGTGCTGAATTTCCTAAATAGCTCATCCTCGGAACCTGATCCACCGATCGTGAGACATTTTCTAAACAACACACAGGCAAAGCTAAGGGAAAATCCTTTAGTTTTGATCAGGAACCCAGAGACCGGACAAATAGAGGGTCCTTTCAGACTAATCACTTGGGGAAAGGGTTTCGCTTGTATCTCCACAGATCGAGGTCTGAAGTGGGTGTCAGCGCGGCACGTGAAGCCATTCCGAACGCGAGAACACGAGAATGCTGATCCGAGAAACAAAGAGACGAGTACTCAGACAGAAGTCGAGACTCAGACTGCGAAAAACGACCCAAAAGAGAAATAAAAAAGAAACCAAGGACTCTGGGGGGTTTTCACACAAAAGCGAAGTAATGGGTTTCATGATGCTTATGTGCATCGTTCTTTCATTCATTGCAGTAAGCAGTGGGGGAGATTTACCTGTTAGTCAACCAAGGCAAAATGTATGGGAGGCTTTAGCTCGGGCAGCGAATTTAGACAGCATCTGCCTGACACATTCAAGACCAGGTAAACCGTTTTCAGCATGCATGGTTGGATTGCCAGTGGACCAATGGCCAGTTCCAGGGCACTCTGCAATTAACATTTCGCAGGTCATTAAAAATCCTATAAAAGAGTGGTGTGCTTGGACACACCTGCTTCCTGTGGCTTCTACAGAACCTCAGGAATTGGAGATTTTTGGGTCCATGACAATGAGACTCTGCATGCAGTTTGAAGCTCCGAAAGTCACAAAGGTGAAAACTATTGATTTAACTCCCACTCATGAATTTTATAAGAATGCCTCAGCTTGGTGTAAATATACAAAGAGAACTACCAAAGGATCGATCCAAGTTCCGGTGCAATTGCCGCGGGGTCTGTTCTTAATTTGCGGGGACAGAATTTGGCACGGCATTCCTGCTAATGCCACGGGAGGTCCATGCAGCATTGGGGAAATTTCAATGCTATCGCCTGATTTGAACATGTTAAGAGAGGGAAGGCACAGAGAAAAAAGATCAATACAGCAATATGCAACAGATTGCAATGATGAAATGTTTTCTTGGGACAAGAAAACGAGTATTGCTACAGCAATCTTCTCACCTCAGACAGCATCGGGGGTGGCCTTGACTCAGATCGACCGCATGGGTTGTTGGTTGAGCAAACATGCGCGGTCTGTGTCTGTCACATTGGATGACATGTTAAAAGACGTCAGTAGTGTGAGACAGGCGACTCTTCAAAATAGAGCAGCAATCGATTATCTATTGCTCGCTCATAGACATGGGTGTGAAGAGTTCGAAGGGACGTGCTGCATGAATCTCTCAGATCATTCAAAGTAAATTCATGAAAATATCAAAAATATAAAGGACAGCATAAATAAGCTTGGTGAGATCACAGGATCATGGATCGATCAATTGGCAGAATTCTTTGACATCTCTCCCATTTGGAGAGGAATCTTAAAAATAGGGTTTTATGTTTTAATAGTTCTCCTAGTCCTCATACTTCTTGTCCCATGCATATTTGCATGTTTAAAACATGCAATGAATCGGATGGCGAAAAAGATCTTTTTGGTGCAAACAGAAGGGGGAGATGTGGGATCTCAGTCTCTCAGAACTGGGGTGCAGGGTGAGCAAGACCCCCCCTGGGGGGCTCGGGAGTCCTGGAATGCTGCCAGAGATGTCTGGTGGCTGGACTTTGATCCCACATGGGAGATGACATCAGTATGAGGACGGGAGGATTTCACTGGGGTGAATGGTGAAGGGACAAGTTAATTGGAGTGTGAGATACAGGGTTTAAGATCCCTGTACAGGGGGGTCTAGAGAGGCAAGATGGAGGGATTGGGGCGTGCCCTTCTCCTTCTTCTTCTTCCTCTAGGCCTCCATCTTCTGTGGTGATGTTGGCACTCCGGGATTGGACCTTACTAGGGGAACACTGGTTAATAAGGGTAGAGGGTATTGGAGAAAAATGATAAATATTGTATACGTAACTCCGGGTATAAAGATAGGTGACCGCCCCAGGGGCTTTAGTGTGTGCCCATGGCTGACTGCTGAGCAGAACTCTGTCAGGCCAAGAGAAAATCTTTTAGATAAGCAATTAATAAACACCAAGACCAAGAACAAATCTGAAGTTTCCTCTCGTCCTTTCGAACCCGGGGGCCCAAGGCCATCTTTGGGCTTTTCCCCAGACCATCTGAACAGCCCAGAAATCCCACACCTGCAGTTCTGTCTCTCAGCAGTCTAAAAAATTTCAGCTTCCCATTTTTCAGCAAAAGAAAAATTGTTATGGTCCGAAGAAGGAGAGGTGCCATCCCTATGGTCACCCTCTGCTCATTTGGCTACTCAAGTGAATGCATTTTTGGTAGGCCCATCCCAGAAAGTGCAAGGAAACACTGGGAGGTTTTGGCAGGCTCTCGCTCTGGCTTGGTGATGTGGAGAACATGCCTTGGGCTACGGGAGAAACGTGGTTACTGAGGGTTTCAGCAACACTGCACAAGAAGCAGAAGAGACTGTGTTGCCTTTACACCCTCATGCCCAGGTTTCAGGCATGTTTCCCAGTGAGAACATACTGCACAGTGGGCAAAGTCCCTCCCTAAAAACCAGTGCTTTAGAAACTTTGTTGGGTTTGGGTTTCCTTCCTTCATGTCTGGAAAGATAACAGCAGTTCTAAGGTGCTTGTTTCCTGTTACTGGGGCCATCTTCACAGACAAAAGAACTGGAACCAAAGGAAAGGGTTGCCTGAGAATAGAGTTTCTTTGGAGTTTGTTTCATGTGGTAAGGCTTGAGCTCCCCCACTGATGCAACCAAAACTACAGCAGATACTGATGTGTTGCAGGGACATTTTTAGGAGGGGACCTTGGTGGAAGTAGTTCCAGCAGATGGCAATGGGATTTTGTCCAATGGCACACAGGACATAGGGCAGGTGAGAAAGACAGTGGGATCAGCGAGTATTTGCTCCTTACTGAGGCAGGACTTTGGTTCCAGTAAGGAGGTCCTTGTTCTACCATTTCGATGCCCACGATTCCAAAAGACCATATGTCCACTTTGGGGCCATATGGTTGATGCGTCACCATTTCAGGCGCCAGCCACCAAGTTGTCCCGGCTACCGAGCACCGTCTGCTCTGCTCAGGTGTGAGCTGAGTAGAGAGGCCAAAATCAGCTGAGGAGAAAGCAAAATACGGGTTTTATTTGAATTCTATGCAATGAGGAAAGAAAGCAAAAGAATTCCCCAGTAGAAGTTTGAAAATGTGCTGTTGAATCTCCTGGCATTGGTGACTTAAAAAATCCCCCCATTTTTACACTGCCTCCAGCAGTGGCTTTTGTTCTTTGAAAGCTTTACACTTGTAGCTCCCTACCTCTGGCAGGGACACACACAGAGCAAGGCCACTCCTGACTGCTTGTTCCTTCTCATACCTCTGTGCACGTTGCAACTGTGTCACCAGCTCATGGTTGACATGGTGCCCCTGCGCTGCCACCAGCACCATTTCTGGGGAGCTGGCAGTCACTCAAAGCAGCCCTACACCCCACATCCCTGGAATGCTGCACCTGACCAAGAATACACTAACCCAGCTTGACAGAACCGTTGCTTCTGAGAAGGATGTTGCCACTCTTCACATCTCGGTGGATGACGTGGTTTGAATGAAGAAAATACAGTCCTTGCAGGCACTGAAAGAGAAAACAGAAAGAGGAAGGAAAAAATAAGTGATGGGATTTCATCACACAAGAAAGGAAACAAAGAATCCAAAAGATTCCCTTTCTGCAGGGGAATGGGGAGTAATGGCAGAACACAGTGCCACTGAGAGGAAGAGCTTGCTGCTCCAACACTTGCAGAGCAGGACCTTTCTGAGGAAAGGCATGTCAGCTTCTGAAAGAGCAACAGCACCTGCTGTTGTAGACTGTCCCCTGCAAACCAGCCAGGATGACTGCTGCTGCAGTGCCTGTGCTCAGAAGGAAAGAGCATTTGGGCTGCACTCCTGTCCTTTTTAGCTGAGGACTGAAAGAAATGAGTCTCTCTCTTTTTTCATTTGCTGTTTGTTTCAAACCCTGCCACCAGCACCTTTGCTTTCACAGGCAAGAAATACAGTGAAGACAAGCAAAAGTTTAGCGAGGTAAGATGGACAACAGCAAATACATGAGGCAGAGTGAGAGTACAACAGTAGGAGATAAGAGTACTGGCACTGAGTACAGTGAGTGCAGGGGCACTGGCAGGCCTTTCACTTGAGATGCTTTTACTTGCCCATAGCATACCAGCAACACAGAAACAAAACTTGGCAGATGAAACCTCTCCTGATCTGAGCCCTTGTTTCCCAGACAACTCTGCCCAAGCCCTTGGGAACACAGATGGGATTGCTGACCTCCCGACAGATGGCTGCCATGTGGTCTTCAGACAGGCAAGTCTTGCTAATGACGTCGCTCAGAGTGCCTCCATCCATGAACTCCATAACTAGCCAGAGTTCCTCACCCAGAAGGTAGCTGAAAGAAGGAAACAAGGGTGTGGAGATAAATATGCATGGCTATGTTGATTTTTTACTTCTGGGTTTTTTGTTTCCAGGTTCCTTTGTGACTAGGACAGAATCAAAGGAATAGACATTCCCTCTCAGCTGTGCATTGTTTGCAATCTGTGCAGTCTGGAGGAGAAAGACACAGCTGTGAAAAAGGAGATTTCTTAGATGGACAGCAAGTGAAAAGTGCAGTTTAGTAATAGCCCAGATAAAAATATGTCAGGCATAGTGTTTCTGGAAATAAGCACCTAGTCTTCCTGGCATGCACAGCAATGGCAAAGAGTGGTAATGATCTAAGGGAAATCCACTTCAGGATGGTTCATCAGCATTTAAGAAATTTTAAAAAATCTATCCCAAAAAAGTGTGGAGGCCGTGTACTTCGAGGCTATTGACTTAGTAAGATACAGCTGATCCAGGTTTTGAATAATTTTGGAATAATTTTCAAACTAGGAGTGCCAGGGAAGACTCAGGCAGACAAGATGCACTCTCTTCTCATCCACTGGAGATGAATAGAGAAATACGAATGAATCAAAATTAACAGCTCTACTTTCTGCCACTGACCAAAGTGGGTTTTTAACCTCTCATGTTTGCTGTATGTAAATGCCTCTTGATGGGATAAGACCAAGACCTCTCACCTGTCTAAATAATTCACAACACTGGGACTCCTATATCTCTTCATAATCATGATTTCATTAACAGTTAGTTGCTTGCTCCTCAGTCCTTTTAGATTTATTTTCTTTATGGCCACCTAAAATGACATTGAAAATCAGTAACTTGAGCAGTTGGTGGCATGAGACCACGATGCAATGGAGCGAGTGATTTTGCAATGACACAGCTGAGCTGTGCCAAACAGCCTTGTGATTAGGCACGGCAGTAATTAGGAACTGACATCCCAACAGCCCATTTCTCTGCTCCCTTGGGGGCCAGTTACAGGACACCTGGGGCCACTGACATTTTGCCTTGTCCACTTGGTAACAGTGGTGTCTCAGCTATGACCCACAAACCTCTGACCACAATCTCTGCTGCTTTGTTTGGGATTCAGAAGAAGTAATCCATGCCTTAATACTCTGTGGATACATCTTGCAAAGGCTATGGGTGGGTCTTAGGGCTTTTAGGGATACCTTGCAGATCTCTCCCAATGTGCAGTTGCCAAGTGCAGCACTGCAGGTGGCTAAGGAACTACCAGTAACTTTCAGATGGATTTGCTGGCAGCCAGAAATGAGAATTCAGGACTATGAAGCTGTAGCCCCAAAGAGCAGTGAGGTGCTCTAAGGCACCACCTTTGTTTTAGCAATGGAGAGCGAGTGAGCGTGTCTTTCTCTGAAAGGAAGCGTTGCCCTGCGTGCCTTCCTTCCGGCAGCTGAGGAGGACAAAGATTGTGCCAGATGTATTTTGCAGGCTGGCACCAGTCTGTGCTTCTTGTGCCTTTTCAAGCACAGCTCTACCCAAAGCTCCAGCCAAAGCTCACACCAGAAGGGAAAGCCCCTCAAGAGCAGCAGAGTCTGCAGGGTCTGTTGATATTTACCTCTCCTCCTGTGGCATTGTTGAGTGCTCTAACCACTTGTCCAAAACCCCTAGAAACAAAACAGAAGGAGAGAAAACAGAAACTGTTTAGGTCCTAGAGTGAAAGCCAGCCCACACAGGAGATCTGTGCTGGCAGTGTCAAAAACCTGCAGGATGCAGGAGGGCTCTGCCAGAAGGCAGAAGATGCATTTTCTTCTCAAGTGCAGGCACTGGGCCTGTTCCTGATGCACTGGAATTCAACTTCTAAAGGGAGTTTATTCTTTCCTCTTGGGTTTCACTTTCTAAACTGTGTGGTTCCTATCCTGACCACAGAGTATTTCCTTCTGCCAATGAGGGGAAAGAAATGCTCCTGGCAACTCTTATCTCACACAGCTTTGATAGGGGATAGGTTGCTCTTTGAGGCAAGCAAGTTTCTTCTTTTTCCATTAGTATGCCAGTATGATTTTGAGACACAGAAAAATGCTAAAGAAATTAACACAGAAGGTTCCCACACTTGAGAGACAAGGAGATCTCCCAGATCCTGTTCTTTGATGCAGGCAAGACTTTGTCAGCAGAGAGATGTCTCTGACAGTGCCTTCTGAGCACACTCACAAATTCTGAGCAGCACTGAGAGATGGGATCATCTATCCCCAGTGTCTGAACATGTTTTCAGCTTGCGTGACTTCACGCTGCATAGACATTTCACTAGAAAAACACCTGGCCCACGGCTGTGCAGGAGTATCTGCAGTTGGACTCACCCACTGCCAATACGTTCCTTTTCAGTGTATTTCACAACAGGATTTTCCTGGTTCACCATTCTCCCTGAGGGAAACAAAATGCACGATGCTGACTTTAAAGCAGAGATGCCAGCTTCCAGGAGACACAAAAGGCAGCCCCACTCTCTGGGGCTCTCAGCCCTTTGTGCTCAGGTGGGTAACAACCACCACAACAGCAACAGGACGGGCAGCCCTGCAGCGCAGGTGGCTGGCACAGAGATTGATTTTGTACAGTCCTTTGAGAAGTTCTCTTAACAGGAAACAAAAGCACAGGGACATGCATTTCCAGGAGAGAAGGACATCTTCTCTACCTTTCAGCTGTTTGCCAAAAGAATGCCTTTCCGTTTGTAAAGCAGAGCAGCTCATGCTAGAACCAATCCCAATGGGGTTTCAGCATCAGGACCCTGACCTGTTCATGAGCAGGCTTAGCTCAAAGATGCCCCTCTCCCAGCGATGGATGGCTCCAGCCTCTGCAGTCAAAGCAACCCTCAGGGACAGGGCAGCTAGCACAACAAGGCTGGTAAAGCCCAAGCATGAGCACTGACAGGCAGTGGGAAGAAGCCACAGCCAGTCTGAGCCCCGTACAAGCTGTTGTCCCCATTCAGGACACAACAGGATGGGCTTTGACATCAGCCCCACCGAGGTGTGGATCAGTGCCCTTTTTGTCCCAACAGGTGATGGTAGACACAGAATCTACTGGGCTCTGCTCTCAGCCCCACCAGGTCTTATCTGAGAGCACAGCACTGGCAGCTGGTATGGGCAATAGGCAGATTCATTGGATTGTGCTGCAGAATCACAAAGGACTTGATGTGTTTTCCTAGAAACTGACCTGAGCAGGGCTTGGGCCAACGGGTAGGATCCTAACAGTCAGGGGAAAGAGTGGGAATCGAGTATGGAAAAGTGCCATGGATCTGAGGAATATACCATGGCTGGGCTGGAGGCTCTCTCCTGAGAAATGCCTGCAGTACAGTTTTATCTGATCACGCCACTTGGATGTGTCTCTTGGACACATCTTGATAAGCATAAAACTAGAAGATTAAATAAAGTTTTTTACAAAAGTATCTGGTTTCTTTGGGGGGGGGCACATGGAAAACACCTCTTGCTTTCTATTTCTCCTGTAACCTGATGTTCTTTCAAAGTAGGTCGTATTGACAAAAATATAGCATTCTCTTATTGACAAAAAATATAGCATTCTCATGAAAATAAACTGTTGGTGTAGTATTCGTAAAAGTAACAGTCATAAAAATGCCAGCAGTTAGACGTGACACAGAAGAGCTCTTTCAGGATGGAGATAAACGAACTCCACCAAAAAAACCCCACAAACCATCAAAAAAAAAACCCCCAAAACACAACAAAAAACCACACAAAAACCAAAACCAAAAAATCCCCACAAAAAATAAACAGTACAAAAAACATCCCCCCTCAAAAAAAAAAAAAAAAAATCCCCAATCAAAAAGACGGAACTCCAAAACCAGTCCATTTCTGTGAAGGTTTTTTTCTCTGATGACTGGTTGGAAGTCAGGAGTCTAAGGAGAATTTAGGAAGCTGAAAATTCTATTCAGTTTGGCCACTAGCACACAGGACTTGCCTAGATCATTTGCTAGGTCACAGCCTTCTGCTGATCCAAGAAAAATCCCTGCTTCAGCCTTTAGCAGAGAGGGATGCTCAGGCAAACCCAAGCCAGTCCAAGGTGCCCTCAGAGGCAGTAGGAACACCCAGAGCACTCTCTCGCTGCCTCGGAGCACAGCGCTTCCTCTGGGGAGTCCTAAATGGCCCTGTGGCACCAAACTCAGGAGGAGCATTTGGTACAGCTCTGCTGACACCTGCACACAATGCACTGTCCCTCAGACAAGAAACCCAGACGTACCCAGCATCTCCAGGTACCTCTTCTCAGCCTCCTGTTTCGGAGAGATGAAGGAACTGCCCAAGCTTGAGGTCCCAGGTTTTACAGAATGGCTTCTTCCAGGCAGTGCTGCTGCGGCAGCAGGTTCAGAGCCCTTGATGTGCTGGACCTGGAGCACTTCTGGTGGGCACTGTTCCTGTGCCTCACTCTTAACTTGGGGTCCTTCATTGCCAGACATTTGCTGGAAGTCTTCACAGGCTGCCCGGTCAGATGTCAACTCTTGCTCCTCAAATGAAACAGAACAAAGCAGTCAGACACTACTGTGCTTGTCCCTGTCCACCAGGAGTCATTGACTGTGAGGAAAGGGAAAGAACAGATTGACAGGGGATACAACAGCTTGTTTCAATCCCCCATCTGGGTCTGAGAACAGGAGAGCAGGAATCAATTTGGATGACTGCTGGCCAAAAGGCCAAAGGAAAAATTCCACTATCCAGGGCAGCCCAGGAGATTGAGCACACCAGGAAATGTCCTTCAGAGTGACTGTGATACACACTACAGCAGGATAGCACTCAGAGGCATGGCCCCACTCCCTGCTGCTCTGCACTGGAAAGGCAAGAAGGGCAGAAACCACCAGTTTGGGGACTGCAGTGACTGCATCCCTCTTTCACTCACTTGCTTTTGTAGAGAATGAGGGAAGCAATTAAGTTTCTCCCTGATGATTTTCATTTCTTCCTCCAGCCTCTTCTGCCTTGTCTTGATCCTAATGTCAGCTATCTGAAGCTCTGCGTTTAGCTGTTCCTTCATGTTCTCTAAAAAACAAGCGAGAGGATGTTTCATGAGTGGAGTGGCTGCCACTCCTTAACTCACCTGGTTTTGTTGATCGCCCCTCTGCTGATCAAGATTCTCCTCTTGATTTCTTCCCATGTCTTCCTTGTTCATGTTCTTCACGTCCATGATGGCACTCTGAGCTTCGGGCAGCTCTGCTTGTGGCTCTTCCTTGATCTTCTGTACACACAAATGCAGGACAAGTGACTCTTGCTCAGCCTCAGTATTTTTCCTCTTGCAGCCTCAAAATCACATGTATTCAGCCACTTCTTCTGCCTCCCTACCCACCTCTGCTTCCATTGCAAACCTCCTGTCCCAGGGCTGGTCTCTGCAGATTCCAAGGCTCTGTGCTTCCAGTGCCTGTGGGATTCCTGGCCTCCTCAGTCCCAAGAGCTCTGGTTTATGCCCCTCTTCTGCCCTTCCCGCTGTGCCCTGGCCAGTCAGGCTTACCTGGCCATTCTCCTGTGGCTCTTCCACCTGCTGCCTGAGCTGCTCTTCCTGCTCTCGGGCTGGGAACAGCTCACCCTGAGTCTGCCATGGCATCTCTGTTGAAGCAATCTGCTCCTGCTCTCTCTCTAGAAGCACCTGCACAGAAAGCAGGAGAAGATGGGTTTCGACTTCCCATACAAACTTTGTGGGCCAAGACTCAAAGACTGCTGTGCTCACACAGTCCCAAAGCACTGTGCTGCTGCTCTGCTGGGTCATTCTCTGTTTGAGGGGAGGCACAGATTCCAAAGTGATCCTGGCCTGAGAATCAGGCGCCATCTGGGACTGAAGCTGCAAGAGCCTCTCAGGCAGCTGACAGGGAAGGTGTGGCATTTCTCAAGGGTCTGGTGAGGGCCTCCCTCTGCTTCTGCCATGTCCTGTTTGTCTTTCAGTAGTGACTGACACCCTGCCCTGTCCCACAGCTCCATCCTGGCTCTGCAGGTGGCTTCCTGGGTGAGCACAGCCCTTGTGAGACGCTTCTGGAGTTCACATTCTCTTCAGGCCTGCACCAGCATTCCTGCCTTTCTGACATCCACACTCTTGTTAGAAAACCTGGTCATTTAGAAGATGAGGATGCATGCAAAGTTCTCTGATGGGTGTCACTGAGCCCCTATGGCCACCTCAGTATATGGAGGAGGACCACGGTGTTTCTTCTCCCTCTTTTGTCAACTGAGAATTCTGACCAGCAGTTACAGAGACTCTCCTAAGGCCCCATTAATGAATGCACTTATACAGGCCTGGGGATGCCAGTGAAGGAAACCATGCGTCATGTAATGCATGGCATGTATGACCAGAGTCACCGAACACCACCTAAACCTGGAATTGTTCCACCTCTCTAGGACAGGCAGAAATTTAAAGAATTAACTGGGGACTTCAGGGCAGAAGAGGCCAGAGGACAAAAACAACTCTGAGGGGAAAACGATCATATCTGGAAGGGAAAACATCTCTGCCTGCTCAGAACTGGTCAAGGGAACATGTCTCTAATCCCCTCCTGAGAGGGATGCTTTAGGTGACCTTTGCATCTCCAAATGCCTTGGATGAGAGCCAGGAAGATTCAATTATGTAAATGTTGGATAGATAGATAGAAAGATAGATAGATAGATAGATAGATAGATGGATAGATAGATAGACAGAGAGATCTCATTACTGAAATCTCTCTTTAATGTCCTCTTTATTGCTACACACATCAAAACTTGATAGCCAGTGCCCTGCTCAGCAGCAATCCTGAGATTGCTCTCCTGTAGCTTCAATAAAGCACATTCTTGGGGAATCTGGAGCATGTAGGTCCTTATGGAAAGGGATCAGAGCCAGAGCATTGCACTGGGAACTGCACTCTTTGTGCATCTGTGCTCAAGCAAGTTCTTTTCTTGGACTCAACCACACTGACAGTGCTAAAGTGGCTGGAATCAGAAATGCAGCCGAGCCCCTCCCAGATCCTGTGATCTCTGAGGAGCACGTGGAATGCAAGGACATTGATCTTCTGCTTAATTCCAAAACACAACACACACTGATTACCTGGGCAGCAAATACGCATGGGCGCAGCTAAGCTCAAAGTGATCAGAAAGGCCCTACTGGCTGGACTAGAACCACAACAGCTCCTTTTGCACCAAGGTCCCTGCACCAAATGATGTGTTCTCATGCAAAAATACTGCATTCTCCAGAAGTGCTACTGTGGAATATAAAATTTCAGCATAGCCAGGCCCAGAAATTTACAAAGTCAGGAAATAATTTTGAAAAGCACAATGCTTGGAAGAAAAAGAAAATTAATAGGCCTACACTTGAAAGCAAACCAAAATATAACGATAAAAACAAAGGGGGAAAGTCACTACAAACATGGCTAAAATATTTGGATATACTGAGGAGATGCTGAAGGCCACTCATGAGCCTCTCATTATCCAGACAAACGGTCCCTCAGCACCTCCTCACTGGGCTTGTGCTGCACTCCCTTGCCCAGCTCCCCTGTCCTTCTCTGCACACACTGCAGCCCCTCCATGACTTTCTGCTTCCCAGGGCCCACAGCTGCACACAGCACTCCAGCTGTGGCCACAGCGCTGCCCAGCACAGGGCCACCCTCACTGCCCTGCTCCTGCTGACCCACTGCTGCTGACACAGCCCACCATGCCCTTGGCCTTCTTGCCCATCTGGCCACACGCTGCCTCATATTCAGCTACTCAAGACCGGCAGAACCCCTGGGTCGTTTTCACCTACACAGCTCCACAACTACGAAGTTGTCTATCTGATTTCAGATACAGCATTCACCATGTCAAGATAGCCTTCCCCTTCGGAGCAGCACAAGACAGCAGTCAAGGACTTGCAGCTTCAGCCCCACTCCAGGCTCACATGCACTTTCCAAAGCGGCAGACCAAATCACAAAATGCATCTAAAGAAACTTGCCCCTTCTGCTTTTTGCCTCACAAGAAGGTTTCATGATATGCATTTGGGTTTTTTGGCCACACGGGAGAAGAAGGAGCCTGCCCAGCTTCATGGACCACTCCTTGCAGCTTATCAAAGCAAAAAGGCAGCTAGGCAATAAGACATGATAGAACCGAAGAATTACAGAAGAAAACTGCAGACCAATTTCACAAGCCAAACACACCTTTCCAACAAGGGAAAACAAACAAAGACCCGTGAAATCCAGCACTACCACGTATGCCCTCAGCCACAGCGCTGCAGAAGCCAAGAGACAGAGCTTCGCTGAGCCAAGGAGCCAGATGCTCTCCCACAGGCACCAGCCCTTTGGGCCTCAACATCACAGGTCAAAGGCCAAGTTCTGCTGTCGCTGCCTGCAGGAAATCCCTAGCTCCTGGCAGCACTCCAGCACTCAGCATCCTCAGCCAGCAACAGGAAGCGCTAGCTGCTCCAAAACTTGCACCTCTGCCTTGCTCTCAAGACAGCACCACACACAACTGGCACTTACGGGCTCACGATATCCAGGCTCTGGCGTGAGCACTTGGGCTTCTTCGCCAGGAGTAGCGGGAGCCAGGGGAGAGATGGCTAATGGTTCTGTCAGCTGTGGCAAGAGAGAAGCATAAAGGACGAGCTGTCACCTATCAGTCAGAAACTCATTTCTTTTCAGATTGACCACCACATCTTCTTAGGAGAAATCAGACCATTTGGTAGCCACACAGGGATTCTAAGTTCCACTGACCAAATTAATATGGGCCAATTATACAGAATTCCAGAGGGATATGAAGTTGATATTTCTCCCTAGCTGCTATCAGCAAGCAATGTTTTCTCTGTAAAACATATATTTTACTTCTTGAATTGGAAGGTAAGGAAAGAGATAGCAATCCATTGCTACTGCTGCTACAGACGTGGAGAATTCTCACTGGATCGCAGTCTCAGTAACGTGCTGCAACAGGGAATGAAACATTGTACAGAAGCATCTTTGCTTGCTGGAAAATGGAAAAATGATGAAAGCTTCCTTTTCCTAGCAAACCAACTAGCCAGCAAGCCACAAGATGGAAGTGTCTCCCACTGAAGTGTCCAAAGCACTTGGATTCAGTGAGAGCATGTTTGGGAGGGAAACGGCCCTTGTGGTGAGCACTGTCATGTAAGGATTGATGGAAGTCTGCCTGAAGGTCCCTTGTGTGCCTCCCACTGTCCATATTAAAGGTCCCTCAGCACATCCTCACTGGCCTTGTGCTGCACTCCCTTGCCCAGGTCCCGTGTCCTCCTCTGCACACACTGCAGCCCCTCCATGACTTTCTGCTTCCCAGGGACCCACAAGTGCACACAGCACTCCAGCTGTGGCCACAGCGCTGCCCAGCACAGGGCCACCCTCACTGCCCTGCTCCTGCTGCCCCACTGCTGCTGACACAGCCCACCATGCCCTTGGCCTTCTTGCCCATCTGGCCACACGCTGCCTCATCTTCAGCTACTCAAGACCAGCAGAACTCCTGGGTCCTTTTCGCCCACGCAGCTCCCCAACTAAAAAGTTGCCTATTTGACTTCAGATACAGCCTTCACCATTTCAAGATGGCCTTACCCTTCAGAGCAGCAAAAGACAGCAGTCAAGGACTTGCCACTTCAGCCCCACTCCAGGCTCACATGCACTTTCCAAAGCAGCAGACTACATCACAAAATGCATCTAAAGAATCTTCCCCTTCTGCTTTTTGCCTCACAAGAAGGCTTCATAATATGCACTTTGTTTCTTTGGCCACATGGGAGAAGAATAAGGCCTGCCCAGCTTCATGGACAAGATAACCATCTCCTTTGTGCTTATCAAAGCAAAAAGGCAGCTAGGGAATAAGTCATGATAGAACTGAAGAATTACAGAAGAAAACTGCAGACCTGTTTCACTAGCAGAACACACCTTTCCAACAGGGGAAAACAAGCAAAGCCCTGTGACCTCCAGCACTACGACGTATGCCCTCAGCCACAGCGCTGCAGAAGCCCAGAGAGAGTTTCCCTGAGCCAAGGAGCCAGATGCTCTCCCACAGGCACCAGCCCTTTGGGCCTCAACATCACAGGTCAAAGGCCAAGTTCTGCTGTCGCTGCCTGCAGGAAATCCCTAGCTCCTGGCAGCACTCCAGCACTCAGCATCCTCAGCCAGCAACAGGAAGCGCTGGCTGCTCCAAAACTTGCACCTCTGCCTTGCTCTCAAGACAGCACCACACACAACTGGCACGGGCTCACGATATCCAGGCTCTGGTGTGAGAACTGATGGAGTCTAGCGCTTTGCCACCTCAATTAGCTCTTCTTGGGCTTCTTCGCCAGGAGTAGCGGGAGCCAGGGGAGAGATGGGTGTTGGTTCTTTCAGCTGTGGCAAGAGAGAAGCATAAAGGACGAGCTGTCACCTATCACTCAGAACCTCATTTCTTTTCAGATTGACCACCATATCTTCTTAGGAGAAATCAGACCATTTGGTTGCCACACAGGGATTCTAAGTTC
This sequence comes from Melozone crissalis, assembly GCF_028551555.1. Taxonomy (NCBI): domain Eukaryota; kingdom Metazoa; phylum Chordata; class Aves; order Passeriformes; family Passerellidae; genus Melozone; species Melozone crissalis. The sequence goes on along the minus strand of NW_026535783.1, from coordinate 9,687,194 downwards.
CACTGAACAAATTAATATGGGCCAATAATACAGAATTCCAGAGAGTTATGAATTTGATATTTCTCCCTAGCTGCCATCAGCAAGCAATGTTTTCCCTGTAAAATGCCATTTTTTTTTCTTGAAAGCTCAGAATTGGAAGAGTAGGAAAGAGACAGCAATGCATTGCCATTGCTGCTGCAGACGTGGAAAATTCCAACTGGATCACAATCTCATTCAAGGCGTCAAAAGGGCAGGAAATGTTGCGCAGAAGCATCTTTGCTTGCTGCAAAAGGAGAAAACAAACAGGGCTTCCTCTGCTAGGAAACCAACTGTTGCAGATTGAGCCATTTGTCGGGGATGAGTCTTTTGTCGGCTGCAGGGAAAACTTGGGACGCTCAATATGAGAATCAGCAAGCTTCCTTTATTGAAGAGAGCATCAGACATTTATACAGCAAGTAGTAAGCTCATGAATATTCTGTAATTTACACCGACCATTGGCCACACCATTAAATCAGTTCTTCTCCATTCTTTAGATGTTACATCTCTCTTTTCTCATGTCTCTTCAACTCTTTGTTATCATACTACAGCTAGGCCCAAGGACACGCTATCTTGCAGGTGCAGGACTTGGAATTGGCCACAGCCTTGTACTTTTCCAATTCTTAGCTACTCTCCCAACAACCAACTAGCCCGAAAACACAACAAGGAAGTATCACCCATTCCGGTGTCTAAAGCACTTGGATTTAATGAGGGCATGTTTGGTAGGGAAACAGTGACTGTGCTGAGCACTGTCATGTAGGGATTGATGGAAGTCTGCCTGAATGTCCCTCATGAGCCTCCCATTGTCCAGACTAAAGGTCCCTCAGCACCTCCTCACTGGCCTTGTGCTGCACTCCCTTTGCCCAGCTCCCCTGTCCGTCTCTGCACACACTGCAGCCCCTCCATGACTTTCTGCCTCCCAGGGGCCCACAAGTGCACACAGCACTCCAGCTGTGGCCACAGCGCTGCCCAGCACAGGGCCATGCTCACTGCCCTCCTCCTGCTGCCCCACTGCTGCTGACACAGGCCATAATCGTCTTGGCCTTCCTGGATACCTGGCCACTGGCTGCTCTAGTTTAGCTCATCTTCTACAGCACCCCTGGGGCCTTTTAACCCATGAAGTTCCCCAGCCACAGCATGGCCAGTTTGAGTTCAAAATACAGTATCCACCATTTCTACATGTTCCTCTTCCGAGTAACACAAGGTAGCAGTCAAGGACTCGCGGCTTCACCCCCACTCCAGGCTCCAAGGCTCTTTCCAATGCAGCAGGCTTCATCACTAAATGCATCAACAGAAACTTGGCCCTTCTGCTTTTTGCCTCACAAGACTGTGTGCATACTTTCTTTGGCCACAGGTCCATGCACGTAACAACCATCTCCTTGCAGCTTATCAAAAGCAACAAGTCACCTGGCCTCAAAGAATTTGTTGAATTGAAGAATAACTCAAGAAAACTGCAGACAAATTACACAAGCCAAACACACCTTTCCAACAAGGGAAAACAAAGATACAAAGGCCCGTGACCTCCAGCACTACCACGTGTGCCCTCGACCACAGCATTGCAGAAGCCCAGAGACAGAGTTTCCCTGGGTCAAGCAGCCAGATGCTCTCCCACAGGCACCAGCCCTTTGGGCCTCAACATCACAGGTCAAAGGCCAAGTTCTGCTGTCGCTGCCTGCAAGAAATCCCTAGCTCCTGGCAGCACTCCAGCACTCAGCATCCTCAGCCAGCAACAGGAAGCGCTGGCTGCTCCAAAACTTGCACCTCTGCCTTGCTCTCAAGACAGCACCACACACAACTGGCACTTACGGGCTCACGATATCCAGGCTCTGGTGTGAGCACTGATGGAGTCTGGCGCTCCTCCACCTCTATTTGTTCCTCTTGGGCTTCTTCTTCAGGAGCTTCGGGAGCCAAGGGAGAGACGCCTATTGGTTCTATCAGCTGTGGGTAGAGAGAAGCATGAGGGAGAAGTTATCACCTATCATTCAGAAACTCTTTTCCTTTCAGATGTACCACCACATCTTCTAAGAATAAATCAGGACATTCCGTAGCGGCATAGGGAATAAAAATTGTTTTGGGGTGACGTTATGATGTTTGTATCCCCTTTCATCTGTTCTGTGCCTTTAAGACTGTCTCTGAGTGGTGAAAGTTTTTTTGGGTTTCTCTTATCAGGGACACAGCGAGACGAAGTACTTAGGGCTGTTTTTGCTTTTTGCTTTTGGCTTACTCCTTTGCTTGCTCTCTTTCTGCTCTCGCTTCTGCTCTGCTTTGGCCTCTGCTTATTAGCTGGTTCTAGCTAAACAGTCCAAATTCCTTCCTGGACTGTTTCTCCTCTCCTGTTTCTGTGACCATCTCGAATCTGCTCTAGACTGGGACCTGGGAACAGCGAGGGTTTGCACTGTGTTGCTGCAGCAGCTTCCCCAGTGCTGGAGGGACTGAGAACTGAGCAACCACCCCTGAAAGAGGCTTTCTGATTTTGTCATCTTTCTCAGAGAGGTGTCATCCGGTATTGTTCATTTTGTGTGCTAGAGGGTGCTGTGCCTGTCAAATAAACAGGTTCTTCCCACTTCTCTCCGAGGAATTCTTCCTGAACCAGTTGGGGGGAGGGGCCATGTGGGTTTGCATTCTGGAGGGGCCCTCCTTTGCAGATTCTTTAACAAATTTGCCTGAAATCAGGACAAAATATTTGTGCCTATCCTGGGGGCTCGAGAGAGTGGAAAAGCCCTGTTTTGACTGCATTTTGGTTGCTATTACTCTGTGTTCATTTAAATCAGATAATAGGCATGCTTTTTGAATTCATAATGTCTATTGGGGTGAAGGTTTGCCTGCATTTCTGGTCTCTAGGGTTTTTTGAGATTTTAATACCTCTATGGTCCCTAGGTTTATTGTCCTATCCAGAAATAGCTTTAGTATTGTCCCTAATAAGTAGTTTTTACATCAGAGGGGCAGTGACCAGAATAGCTATCCTGCTGGGCTTGGTGGCAATGATGTGCAAGAAGTTTATAAACATGCTAGGGTCTGCTCCAGGTATGAATGGTTCATGGCTATGTATGCATCCAGCTTGTTGCTGGAGGAGCAGGAGGGAATGAGGTTTTTCAGCCTCTGCTTTCCTTCTTCTCCTATGAATCAGTTGCATCACTAGTGAAGGATGTTCAGTTTCCCCTCAATGTTAAAGAAACCATCTTCCTGGTATCCTATCTGGTAACCTTCCTCTATACAGCCTGCTGCTTCTCTAGAATGAGGGCTGAGATTTCTAGACGGGCTGATGAGACCCCTGACTCAGGAGTAGGCCCCGGTGTGGAAAATCCTAAGTGGTGTGGGAAATGGGAGGATATGGGCCAAATCCTGAAGGAATTCTCTGACCCTATAGTCTGGGATTTTCCCCATGAACAAATTCAGAACCCAGTTGAGGTGGGCAAATATCTGAAGGAATTCTCTGACCCTATAGTCTGGGATTTTCCCCATGAACAAATTCAGAACCCAGCTGAGGTGGGCAAATATCTGAAAGAGAAGTACCAGGATGAGCCTAAGGAGAGGAAGGTCATTGCAGTGAGCTGGGCCGTGGCACATGCTTATCGCACACTGCTAGTTACTGTCGGGCAGCAGACAAAGGCAGGGGGGCAGGGAGATAAATCAGCAACTATCCCGGTGATTCAGGGTGCAGCCAACAGCCCAGGCTTGAAGCCAGCAGCCAAACCAGATAGTGAGCCTAAGCCAGCATCTAAACCCATGGCTGTTGCTACCAGCACTAGAAGTGGGAAATGCATGGACAAGACCAATCGACCAGTGGATGATGATGATGATGAAGGAGAAGGAACCTCAATGCCTCCTGACATAAAATCAGGAGTCAAAGCAGCAGGTGCAAGATCAGATGCAAATATTGAGTCCTTTTCCCTGAAGGACCTTCGTGGCTTAAGGAAGGATTACACCCGATGACCTGATGAGTCCATAATTAGTTGGCTGGTCCGTCTCTGGGATGCTGCAGGCGAGGCTACAATTCTGGATGGCACTGAAGCCAGGCATTTGGGATCCCGGTCACAGGATCCTGCTATAGACCAAGGAATGATGGGGGGGGGGGCTAACTCTCACAGCCTCTGGGAACGGGTCCTAAGAAGTGTAGCAGAAAGATACCTGTGTGCAGACGATCTCTATATGCAACAAACTCAGTGGAAGACAATAGAGCAAGGGATCCAACGCCTGAGAGAAATGGCAGTGGCAAAGATTATCTTCTCAGATGATGTAACAACTAGGAACCCAGACTTAGTACCATGCACGTCTGTGATGTGGCGAAAACTTGTACGATTTGGGCCACATGAATATGCTTCTGCCTTAGCCATCATGAAGAGGGATGAGAGGGATGAGACTGTGCTTGACATGGCAAGGAAGCTCCGAGCATATGCAGATGCTGTACATGGCCCGACACATGCCAGAATCGCAGCGGTAGAAACACGTCTGCAGAACTTAGAGGATAAGATAGAGGAGAATCATAAGAAGCTTAGAGAGGAGATTAAAGAAGACCTTCTCCAAATTTCAGCAGTACAGATCAGAGGTTCTGGTATCCAAGGCAGACGTTTCCCAGATGGCGAGAGAAGGTACACCCCACAAGCTGAGCTGTGGTTCTACCTGTGTGATTGTGGGGAAAACATGAGAAGGTGGGATAGGAAACCTACTGCTGTTCTGGCACAACGGGTGCATGAACTGAAGGAAGCCAGAAGGAAACCAGCTCCAGTTGCCTGTAGCTGAACGGCCAGGTATGATGATGATGACATGTCTGATCCCCTCGAAGGAACATCCAGAACATATGCCCAGGGAAAGAAGGATAACCAGGCTTAGAGGGGCCCTGCCTCTAGCCAGGTAGGGGCCAGGGAAAATCGTGTTTTCTGGTCTGTGTGGATTTGTTGGCCTGGCACATCAGAACCACAAGAGTACAAAGCTTTCGATACTGGTGCGCAATGCACATTAATCCCATCAAGACATGTGGGGACAGAGTCTGTTTCTATTGCGGGTGTAACAGGGGGATCCCAGGATTTCACTTTGGTGGAAGCTGATGTGAGCCTAACGGGAAATGAGTGGAAGAAACATCCTATTGTGACTGGCACAGAGGTCCCATGTATTTTGGGCATAGACTACCTTCGAAGTAGGTATTTCAAAGACACAAAAGGACTCAGATGGGCATTTGGAATAGCTGCTGTAGAGACAGAGGGCATCCAGCAATCGAACACCTTGCCTGGGTTGTCTGAGAATCCATCTGCAGTAGGATGCCTGACGGGAGAAGAGCAACGAGTGCCAATTGCCACTTCCATAGTGCATCGACAACAGTACAGGACCACTCGAGATGCTGTGATACCCATCCATAAGATGATCCGAGAGCTGGAGAGCCAAGGGGTGGTCAGCAAGACCCACTCGCCCTTTAACAGCCCCATTTGGCCTGTGCGAAAATCTGAAGGAGAATGGAGAATGGAGATTGACTGTGGACTACCGTGCATTGAATGAAGTGACTCCACCACTGAGTGCTGCTGTGCCAGACATATTAGAGCTCCAGTATGAGCTTGAGTCCAAGGCAGCAAAGTGGTATGCCACTATAGACATTGCCAATGCATTTTTCTCCATTCCTCTGGCAGCAGAATGCAGGCCTCAGTTTGCTTTCACATGGAGGGGAGTGCAGTACACCTGCAACCGACTGCCCCAGGGGTGGAAGCACAGCCCCACCATCTGCCATCTGGACTGATCCAGACTGCACTAGAAAGGGGTGAGGCTCCAGAACATCTGCAGTATATTGATGACATCATTGTGTAGGGGAACACAGCTGTGGAAGTGTTTGAGAAAGGGAAAGAAATCATCCAGATCCTCCTGGGAGCTGGTTTCACCATTAAAAAGAGCAAAGTAAAGGGACCAGCTTGTGAGATTCAATTCCTGGGAGTGAAGTGGCAAGATGGACGGCGTCAGATTCCTACAGATGTCATCAACAAGATCACAGCAATGTCTCCGCCCACCAATCAGAAAGAAACACAAGCTTTCCTAGGTGCCATAGGTTTTTGGAGGATGCATATTCCTGAGTACGGTCAGATCGTGAGCCCTCTTTACCTGGTCACCCACAAGAAGAACCATTTCCAGTGGGGCCCTGAGCAGCAACAAGCCTTTGCACAGATCAAGCAGGAAATTGCTCATGCAGTAGCCCTTGGCCCGATCAGGACAGGACCAGAGGTAAAGAACATGGTCTACTCCGCAGCCGGGGACCATGGCTTGTCCTGGAGCCTTTGGCAGAAGGTGCCTGGGGAGACTCGGGGTCGACCACTGGGATTTTGGAGTCGAAGCTAAAGAGGCTCTGAAGCCAACTACCCTCCAACAGAGAAGGAAATCGTGGCTGCCTATGAAGGAGTCAAGGCTGCCTCGGACGTAATAGGGAGTGAAGCACAACTCCTTTTGGCACCTCGACTACCAGTGCTGGGGTGGATGTTCAAAGGCAAGGTTCCTTCCACTCACCATGCCACCAGGGCTACATGGAGCAAGTGGATTGCTCTTATCACTCAGTGCGCCCGTATAGGTAAACTGAATCGCCCCGGGATTTTGGAGGTAATTACGAAATGGCCCAAAGGTGAGAATTTTGGTGTCACAGATGAAGAGGAACAAGAACCAGTGACACGTGCTGAAGAGGCTCCTCCCTATAACCAACTGCCATCAGAGGAAACATGCTACGCTCTTTTCACTGACAGTTCCTGTCACATCGTAGGGATGAACCGGAAGTGGAATGCAGCCATATGGAGCCCCACATGACAGGTTGCACAAGCTATCGAAGGAGAAGGTGGATCAAGCCAACTTGCAGAACTCAAAGCTGTTCAACTGGCCCTAGACATTGCAGAAAAGAGAAATGGCCAAAGCTCTACCTCTACACTGATTCATGGATGGTAGCCAATGCTCTGTGGGGATGGCTGGAGAGGTGGAAAAAGGCTAACTGGCAACGCAGAGGAAAACCAATTTGGGCTGCTGATGAGTGGAAAGACATTGCTACCAGGGTAGGGAGGCTACCTGTGAAAGTCCGCCATGTAGATGCCCATGTACCCAAGAGTAGAGCCAATGAGGAACACCAAAACAATGAGCAGGTAGACAAAACTGCAAAAATAGGGGTGTCCAAAATAGACCTAGATTGGGAACATAAGGGAGATTAATTTCTACTTCTATGGGCCCATGGTGCCTCAGGCCATCAGGGCAGAGATGCCACCTATAAGTGGGCACGAGACCGAGGGGTGGATCTATCCAAGGACAGTATTTCTCAGGTTATCCATGACTGTGAGACGTGTGCTGCCATCAAGCAGGCCAAGCGAGTGAAGCCCCTCTGCTACGGTGGGTGGTGGTCCAAGAACAAGTATGGGGAGGCCTGGCAGATTGACTACATCACACTGCCCCAGACACGCCAGGGCAAGCGCTACGTGCTGACCATGGTGGAAGCCACCACTGGATGGTTGGAAACCTACCCTGAGGCTCATGCTACGGCCCGGAACACCATCCTGGGCCTTGAAAAGCAAGTCCTGTGGAGACATGGCACCCCTGAGAGGATCGAGTCAGACAACGGGACTCATTTCAAGAACAGCCTTATCAACACCTAGGCTAGGGAACATGGCATTCAGTGGGTGTACCATACCCCCTATCATGCACCAGCTGCAGGAAAGGTAGAGAGGTACAATGGACTACTAAAAACCCAGTTGAAAGCTTTGGGTGGGGGATCTTTCAAAAATTGGGAGCAGCATTTAGCAAAGGCCACTTGTTAGGTAACACCCGAGGTTCCACCAACTGAGCAGGTGCTGCCCAGTCTGAGTCCCTGAATATAATAGAAGGAGACAAAGTCCCAGTGGTACATATCAGAGGTTTGTTAGGGAAGACTGTGTGGACCAATTCTGCCTTGAGTACAGACAAACCGATTTGTGGGGTTGTCTTTGCTCAGGGACCAGGTTGCACATGGTGGATAATGCAAAGAGATGGAACGACACGATGTGTACCTCAGGGAGATCTGATTGTGGGATAGGAATGATATGCAATATCACTGTTCATTGGATGTTACTGCCATTGTCTGTACATTAAACCACACAGACATGAGATAGAAGGAACTGTGTAAGTGTTGAAGGTCTGGGAAAGTGGAAGATGGAGCTTTAAGTGAGTTAAGTGAAAGGGAGGAATCCTGCAGCTCTTTAGTATAGGGCCAGGATTCAGTGGTCCAGTGTGGGGATGTGATGAGGGCATAATGGGTATCGCTGGTAAATTTTGGGGGAACAGATGGAAATTTTGTATGAATACTGCATGATGGGTGGTAGTATGCTGATGATATGGGGATAAAGGGTAGAATGCCCTGGGGTGACATTATGATGCTTGTATCCCCATTCATATGTTCTATGCCTTTAAGACTGTCTCTGAAGAATGAAAAGTTTTGTTTAGGTTTCTCTTATCAGGGACACAGTGACAGGCAGTACTTAGGGCTGTTTTCGCTTTTTGCTTTTGGCTTGCTCCTTTGCTTGCGCCCTCTCTGCTCTCGCTTCTGCTTGCTTTTGCTTCTGCTTATTAGCTGGTTCTACCTAAACAGTCCAAACTCCTTCCTGGACTGTTTCTCCTCTCTTTTTTCTTCGACCATCTCGAACCTGCTCAGGACTGGGACCTGGGAACAGCGAGGGTTTGCACCGTTTGGCCTGCAGCAGCTACCCCAGCACTGGAGGGACTGAGAACAGAGCAACCACCCCCAAAAGAGACTTTCTGATTTTGTCATCTTTTTCAGAGTGGTGTCATCTGGTATTGTTCATTTTCTGTGCTGGGGGGGGTGCTGTGCCTGTTAAATAAACAGGTTCTTCCCACTTCTCCCTGAGGAATTCTTCCCGAACCGAATGGGGGAAGGGGCTGCGTGGGTTTGCTTCTGGAGGGGCCCTCCTTTGGCGATTCTCTACCAAATTTGCCCGAAACCAGGACACGCTGCATGCAGGAAACTCCTAGCTCCTTGCAGGACTCCAGCACTCAGCATCCTCAGCCAGCAACAGGAAGCGCTGGCTGCTCCGAAACTTGCACCTCTGACTTGCTCTAAAGACAGCAGCACACAAAACTGGCACTTACAGGCTCACGATATCCAGGCTCTGGTGTGAGAACTGATGGAGCCTGGTACTCATACACCTCAATTTGTTCCTCTTAGGCTTCTTCTCCAGGAGCAGCGGGAGCTAGGGGAGAGATGGCTGTTGGTTCTGTCAGCTGTGGCAGGAGAGAAGCATGAGGGACAGGCTGTCATCTATCATTTAGAACCTCATTTCTTTTCAAATCTACCACCACATCTTCTTAGGAGAAATCAGACCATTTTGTAGCCACACAGGGATTCTAAGTTCCTCCGACCAAATTCATATGTGTCAACTCAACAGAATTCTAGATGGATATGAAGTTGATATTTCTCCCTAGCTGCTATCAGCAAGCAATGTTGTCTCTGTAAAATGCAGCTTTTAGTTCTTGAAAGCTCAGAATTGGAAGAGGAGGAAAGAGACAACAATCCATTGCCATTGCTGCTGCAGACGTGGAAAACTCAAACTGGATCACAATCTCATTCAAGGCGTCAAAAGGGCAGGAAATGTTGCGCAGAAGCATCTTTGCTTGGTGCAAAAGGAGAAAACAAACAGGGCTTCCTCTTCTAGCAAACCAGCTGTTGCAGATTGAGCCATCTATCAGGGATGAGTCATTTGTCGGTTGCAGGGAAAATTTGGGACGCTCAATATGAGAATCAGCAAGCTTCCTTTATTGAAGAGAGCATCAGACATTTATACAGCAAGTAATAAGCTCATGAATATTCTGTAATTTACACCGACCATTGGCCACACCACTACATCAGTTCTTCTCCATTCTTTAGATGTTACATCTCTCTTTTCTCATGTCTCTTCAACTCTTTGTTATCATACTACAGCTAGGCCCAAGGACATGCTATCTTGCAGGTGCAGGACTTGGAATTGGCCACGGCCTTGTACTTTTCCAATTCTTAGATACTCTCCCAACAACCAACTAGCCCGAAAACACAACATGGAAGTATCACCCATTCCGGTGTCTAAAGCACTTGGATTTAATGAGGGCATGTTTGGTAGGGAAACAGTGACTGTGCTGAGCACTGTCATGTAGGGATTGATGGAAGTCTGCCTGAAGGTCCCTCATGAGCCTCCCATTTTCCAGGCTACAGCTCCCTTTAGCACCTCCTCACTGGCCTTGTGCTGCACTCCCTTGCCCAGCTCCCCTGTCCTTCTCTGCACACACTGCAGCCCCTCCATGACTTTCTGCTTCCCAGGGACCCACAAGTGCACACAGCACTCCAGCTGTGGCCGCAGCGCTGCCCAGCACAGGGCCATGCTCACTGCCCTCCTCCTGCTGCCCCACTGCTGCTGACACAGCCCACCATGCCCTTGGCCTTCTTGGACACCTGGTCCCAGGCTGGCTCTTCTTCAGCTGATCTTCTATGGCACCCCTGGGCTCTTTTAACCCATGCAGTTCCCCAGCCACAGCATGGCCTGCTTGAGTTCAAGTACAGCATCCACCATTTCAACATGTTCCTCTTCTGAGCAAAACAAGACAGCAGTCAAGGACTCCCAGCTTCACCCCCACTCCAGGCTCCAAGGCTCTTGCCAAGGCAGCAGACTTTATCACTAAGTGCATCAACAGAAACTTGCCCCTTCTGCTTTTTGCCTCACAAGAAGGCTTCCCAACTGCGTGCATTTCCTTTCTTTGGCCACACAGAACAAGAATGGCTCCCCACAGCTTCATGGACAACATAATGTGAGTCTGTCCAAATTTTCCCTCATCTGCTTCATGATTTTCATTGAGAGACCACTGAAGAGAAGACCCTTCCCCGCCCTGCCCCGTCAATAATCTCTGGTTCTGAAGGAGAAAGTCACACGCCAAAGGCTTGGAGACCTGAAAGCTCAGTGTTAAGCTATTTGTTTTCACAGGTGTAGTTTGCTGTCTGCCAAGAAGGGGGCACTGTGCCCCGTTTGCAACAATGGCTTTGGAAGCTGTCCCATCTCTTGGCCTGGTTGGACTTCTCCTGAGTTTCAGGTGGTCTCCCACAGAAGACCCTCACCTGCTTTAAAACCACCGTGACAGACAGACTGAGATGTAAGGACCCTCTCCATCAAGGACTGGGACTGAAACCCCTGGCCTGAGGGAAGTGTGTGGGGGGAGGCAAGCTGATCAAAGTGAGATGTTTGCCTGCAGGTGTGACCACTGGACCAGGAAAACAATGGCTTTCATTTACTGCTGAGAATATAGAGTACCTGTTACATCTATTCCCTATTGTATCTCTTTCCCACCCCCACCCCCCCCCCCCCCAACTTTCAAAATTAAAAACCTCTGAGTTAGCTACAGATTTTGAGATCTCCCAAGCGTATCAGGCAGATCCTCGACTGGACTGGACCAAAAGACTTTCTCTATGTCGGTAGCTATATCTCCCCCTCTCTCTCTCTCTTCTCTCTCTTTATCTTTTTCTCTCCCTTAATCCCTCAATCGCATTTTGCAGTGGTCATTCAATAAAGGTGCATTTGTTTTGATAATTACTGCAAACCCCCTTGTACTGTGTTAGTTCTTTTGCACCCTGAGATCACCTCCTACGAACCATCACAACATCCATTCACTTGGAAGGATTGTGACACATAACCATCTTCTGTAGCTTATCAAAAGACTAAAGACAACTGGTCCAAAAGAATTTGTAGAAAAAAAGAATTCCTCAAGAAAACTGTAGACCAATTTCACGAGCAAAACACACCTTTCCAACAAGGGAAAACAAAGAAACAAAGGCCTGTGACATCCAGAATTACCACGTGTGCCCTCGGCCACAGCGCTGCAGAAGCCCAGAGACAGAGCTTCCCTGAGTCAAGCAGCCAGATGCTCTCCCAGGGGCACCAGCCCTTTGGGGCCTCAACATCACAGGTCAAAGGCCAAGTTCTGCTGTTGCTGCCTGCAGGAAATCCCTAGCTCCTGGCAGCACTCCAGCACTCAGCATCCTCAGCCAGCAACAGGAAGCGCTGGCTGCTCCAAAACTTGCACCTCTGCCTTGCTCTCAAGACAGCAGCACACAAAACTGGCACTTACGGGCTCAGGATATCCAGGCTCTGGTGTGAGCACTGATGGAGCCTGGTACTCATACACCTCAATTTGCTCCTCTTGGGCTTCTTCTCCAGAAGCAGCGGGAGCCGGGGGAGAGACGGCTATTGGTTCTGTCAGCTTTGGCAAGAGATTAGCATGAGGGACAGGCCTTCATCTATCATTTAGGACCTCATTTCTTTTCACATTTACCACCACATCTTCTAAGGAGGAATGAGAAACTTTGATTGCAATGGGATTCTAAATCTATAGGAATAGAATTCTCAGTCAGTCTGACTAAATTGAAATGGGCTAATTCTACTCTTTAAGGAATTGGTCTTAGTTCAGTATTCCCCTCTAGCTGCTTGCAGGATGCGACATTCTCTCTGCCAAACTGAGTTTATAGTTCTTCAGGGCTCTGAGATGAAAATTTAAAAATATCCACTTATGCTTTTTTTGTTTTTGTCGAAGGCATGAAAATTGATTTCCTTTCGGCCTCCCTAGCTGGCCCTCTACACTCTACTGTCCTGGCCAAGCTGACAGCTGGCTCTACAATTCCTTAACATAAGAAATGAACATGAAATCTCCCTTTCTCACTCACCTCATAATCCCCACCTCTGAATACATGCCTGAGGTGACCTGTAGTGGGCAAGGGAAAATGAACAAATGCTGTGAGAAAACTGCCTGGGCTGCTGAATCCCACAGAACAAGTCAACCCAAACAGATGATTTTCCATTTCACAAAATCCCTCCAGGAGACACATTTCATTCACATGGCCAGCAAGAGATCAGGACAATTTTCTTGCTTGTGCCTACACTTTGGCTGTTTTGCCAGTAAATGAATACAAACATGACCAAGAAAATGCAAATTCATCTGTAACACTCAATGCTCCTGTTTTACCAAACACATCAAGCAGCTTTTTTTATCCTCTCCCTCAGGTACTTTTTTTTAAAAAATCATTTGCCTACCCTAATTCTCATTAACTTGCTGGAAACACGTTGCCCAGAAAAGCTTCCCCAAAATCCTCCTGAGCTGTGGCAGTTCTATTGTGAAACAGCACAGCAGCAGCTCCAGGGTTCTGGAGCAGACATTTACTGTTTTGGAGTTTGCACTTCCTTGCAAAGGGAATCAATATTTTAGCACTCAGTAAAAGATCAAGTTAGACAGTAAAATCCCTTCATGACAAAATTTAGAAAGAAAGAAGCTTTCCCTGAATTCTGGGAAAAACTGCAGAGTTTTTAGAAGGCCCTCCAAGAAAGTCTGCCAGTCTACATTTCCAAAGCTGTCTTGCTTGTCCTTCCAAGTTCCCTTGCAAATGCTGCCCCTGTGGAAACAGACACCCCCTTTTTAGCTGAATGACTTGACAGGAGCCTTACCCAACCAATGGCCTCCTAATGTTCCTTTCTTTCTAAATCAATGGAGTCACTAAGAAAGAGCAGGAAGGCATACAAAAGTTATTGGTTAGGTTACATCCAGGGAAAACCTCTACTTACGTGCCAGCTGAGTCAGGTAATAAGCGGAATAAAAAATGGCAAAAGCAGCAAAAACTGCAGCAGTGAGTTCCTCCCTCATTGTGGCACTGCTCTACAAGTGTGCAGGCTGTGCTTACACAGTTGGTAAAACAAGGCTCTTGTCAGTGCACAGCTGTCCAATGACAAATGTCTTAACCAGGAGGATGCTCCTGCTCTCAGCAAGACCTACAGCTGCTCTGACACTCAGGCCTTCTGTGCACCAAGGCAACCTTCTGATGTCACTATCACGACGTGGAAACCATGCCCTGACATCACAAAGTAAACCTTCTATGTTGGTCTGTGAATTTATGCCAAGCAATAACCAACCTTCCCTACAGCAAACACAAAATAGCCTGCAAAGTTCTCCTCTGTCAAAAAGCAGCATAAATCCCCCTCACGAGCCAAACCCTGTTGTTCAAGAGATCCAAGAGGAACTCCAAGAGTGCACAAAGCACCTACAGCCTGGACCCCAACTGAGCACTCAGATGGGACCCAAGCAAAGGAAACCAGGCCAAGAAAATGGCCCACAGCATTGCACAGAACCAGGAGAGAAGCCACTGCTGGCATAACAGCTGAAATCATTCCTAAAAAATCTCCCCACATATTTGAACATTTTTTGGACATGCCCAGGGCTCTGGTGCATGTACATCTCTGCCTTTATTCCCCTTTGGAAGCAGTCAAACTGGCAGCATCTGCCTGTATGCAGGAGCTGCTCCAGGCTGGGAATGTCACTGGCGGTGCTGATTTCCAGAGGCTTCTGTGTGCCAGGGGAAGCCAAGGCAGGAGCGGGTTGAACGGCGCTGCTGCTGCTGCTGCTGCTGTGTGCCGGAGAGCCCCGGCTGGGCAGGGCACGGTGCCCACTGCGCTGCAGGCTCTTTCTCCTGCCAGAGCTGGGCACACCTGCAACAAGGCATGACAACTGGTGGGCAAACCAAGGGGTTTCTGGGGCTGCTCTGCTCTGCACACACCCAGGACACCTTGGCTCCCAAAAAGGTCCACCAGAGGAAAACATAAGGTGAAAATGTTTCATTTTGACCTTTCTTTCCTGCTTACAGAAGTTGCCAAAATGAAAGTTTCTAAGCAGGGTCTGATCCCTGCTGCCAGCTCAGGGTTGGAAAGGAGGCATTACTGTATTTTAGTACTTGGTGCATAGGGAATCACTTCTCTTACATATGTACACCCAGCAATCTCACTTACTACTTTGTATCCATGGAATTAAGAAATATTCAATACTTTGCGGAAACTCACAGGCTAAACATTACTCCAATTTTATCCGACATATTTCAATCACTCTCAGAATTTATTGACATCAGAGTAGGAGTGGGTCCCTGGTGGTCACTGTCACAGGCTCAGGAGGAGACCCATGCACAAAAGAACCTAAGCCCCAACCGGGCCTGCAAAGCAAATAATACACAGAATCACTGAATTTCTAGGTTGGAAGAGACCTTTAAGATCATCGAGTCCCACCCATGTTCTAACACCTCAACTAGATCATGGCACCAAGTGCCACATCCAGTCTTTTTTTAAACACATCGAGGGATGGTGACTGCATGCACCACCTCCCTGGGTAGATGACTCCAGTGTTTGACCACTCTTTCTGTGAAAAACTTCCTCCTTAATTCTAGCCTGTATCTCCCTTGAGACTGCTTGAGACTGTGTCCTCTTGTTCTGTCTGTTGTTGCCCGGAGAAAGAGACCGACCCCCAGCTCACTACAGCCACCCTTCAGGAAGTTGAAGAGAGTGATAAGGTCACCTCTGAGTCTCCTTTTCTCCAGGCTGAACAACCCCAGCTCCCTCAGTCATTCTTCATATGGCTTGTGCTCCAAGCCCCTCACCAGTCTCGTTGCTCTCCTTTGGACATGCCCAAGCATCTCAACGTCCCTCATAAACTGAGGGGCCCACAACTGGACGCAATACTCAAGGTGTGGCCTCACCAGTGCTGAGTACAGGGGAAGAATGACCTCCCTGCTCCTGCTGGCCACACCATTCCTGATACTAGCCAGGATGCCATTGGCCTTCTTGGCCACCTGGGCACATTGCTGGCTCATGTTCAGCTGACTGTCAACCAACACCCCCAGGTCCCTTTCCACCTGAGCACTGTCCAGCCACACTGTCTCCAGCCTATAACGTTGCAGGGGGTTATTGTGGCCAAAGTGCAGGACTCAGCACTTGGACTTATTGAACTTCATCCCATTAGATTCAGCCCATAAATCCAACCATTCCAAGTCCCTCTGCAAAGCCCTCCGTCCCTCTAACAGATCAACACATGCTCCCACCTTAGTGTCATCTGCAAATTTGCTAATGAAAGATTCTAAACTCTCATCCATGTCATCAATAAAAATATTAAACAGAACTGGCACTGACCCCTGAGGGACACCACTGGTGACTGGCCACCAGCTGGATGCAGCACCATTCACCACCACTCTCTGGGCCCGGCCATGCAGCCAGTTCTGAACCCAGAAAAGAGTGCTCCTGTCCAAGCCACAGCCTGCCAGTTTGTCTAGGAGAATGCTGTGGGAGACAGTGTCAAAGGCCTTGCTGAAATCCAAATAAACAACATCTGCAGCCTTCCCTGCATCCACTAGGTGGGTTACCTGGTCATAAAAGGTGACCAGGTTGGTCAAACATGACCGACCCCTCCTAAACCCATGCTGGCTGGGTCTGATACCCTGGCCATCCTGTACATACTGTGTGATGGCACTTAATATAAACTCTTCCATTATTTTGCCAGGTACTGAGGTCAGGCTGACTGGTCTATAATTACCAGGATCCTCCTTTGCACCTTTTTTGTGAATGGGTACCACATTGGCCAGCTTCCAGTCATCCGGAACCTCACCAGTGAGCCGGGACTGTTGGTAAATGATGGAGAGTGGCTTTGCAAGCTCGTTTGCCAGCTCTCTCATTACCCTGGGGTGGATCTCGTCTGGTCCCATAGGTTTATGAACATCCAAGCATTTCAGTAGTTCTATGACTGCCTTCTCTTGGATAATGGGGGGAACCATTCTGCTCCCTGTCACCATCAACCAGCCCAGGCGGGCAGGTGTCTTGAGGGCAAGTCATCTTCCCACTCAAAACTGAGGCAAGGTAGGCATTAAACGCTTCTGCCTTCTCCTCATCTACAGATACTAAGTTCCCTCCCTTGCCCAATAGAGAACAAAGGCTGGTCCCACCCTTCCTTCTAGCATTAATGTATTTGTAAAAACATTTTTTATTATCCTTTACAGAAGTTGCCATTCAGTGTTCAAAATGAGCTTTGGCCTCCCATATTTTTTTTCTGCATGCTCCAGCAGCCTTCTTGAATACTTCCTTAGAGACCTCCTTCCAATGCTGATACATCCTCTGTTTATTCCGAAGTTCCTCCAAACCATCCTTGCCCAGCCAGCCTGGACATTTACCCTGCTGACTGATCTTTCAGCACACAGGGACAGTCTGTTCCTGTGTCCTCAAGATCTCTATTTTGAGGTATGCCCACCCTTCCTGAACTCCTTTGTTTTTAAGGGCTGTTTCCCAAGGGATGCTCTGAATAAGTCTCCTAAACAGGCCAAAGTCTGCCTTCCGGAAGTCCAATGCAAGAGTCTTACTGGTGCTCCTCCTGACTTCGCCAAATATTGAGAAATCTATTAGTTTGTGATCACTCTGCCCCAAGCGACCTCCAACCACTGCATCTCCCACCAGCCCATCTCTATTTGCAAACAGCAGATCTAACACAGTGCCTCCCCTGGTGGGTTCCCCCAGCAGCTGCAACAAGAAGTTGTCCTCCATGCATTCTAAGAATTTCCTGGACTGCCTCTTTATTGCTGTATTAAGTTCCCAGCAGATCTCTGGTAGGTTGAAGTCACCCACAAGAACAAGGGCTGATGATCTTGAAACATTACCTAGCTGCTTATAAAATAAGTCATCTACCTCTTCTTCCTGGTTGAGTGGACGATAGCAGACTCCCAGTAGGGTGTCAGCCTTGTTGGCCTTCCCCTTAATTCTTACCCATAGACATTCAACTCCATCTGCCTTAGTTTCAATTTCTATGGCATCGAAAGTCTGCTTAATATAAAGGGCCACCCCTCCTCCTCTTCTTCCTTTCCTGTCTCTTCTGAGGTGCTTGTATCCATCCAGTGCAGTACTCCAGTTATGTGAGTCATCCCACCACGTTTCCGTGATGGCAACTACATCATAGCTCTGCAGCTGCACCATGGCCTCCAGCTTTTCTTGTTTGTTGCCCAAGCTGCGTGCATTGGTATACATGCACCTCAGCTGGGCTACTGACTTCACCCTTAACTTAGCCTTGCAACCCTTGGGCCTGTTTCCAGATAGCTCAGCTGGTTCCCCTTCCCCCTTCAAACATAGTTTAAAGCCCTCTCAATGAGGTCTGCCAGTTCATGAGCTAAAAACCTTTTGTCCTTAACAGAGACATGTACCACATCTGGCTCTAGCAGAGCAGATGCTGTAAAAGTTTCCCCATGATCAAAGAATCCAAAATTTTGCCGACGACACCAACACTTAAGCCACTTGTTGATGATGTGGATTCTCCTGTTTCTTTCATCATTTTCCTCCGCCACCTGAGGGACTGAGCAGAAAACTACCTGTGCTCCTGCCCTTTCAACTACCTGACCCAGTCCCCTGAAGTCCTTTCTAATTGCCTTGACACTCCTCTTTTCAATCTCACCACTGCCAGCCTGGAGTATCAGCAGTGGATAATAATCAGAGGGCTGAATCAGCCCAGGAAGTCTCTCAGAGATATTTTGTACCTGGGCTCCAGGGAGGCAACAGATTTCTCTGTGGGATGGATCTGGCCAACATATGGGGCCCTCAGTTCCCTTCAGAAGGGAATCACCTACTATGGTTACCCTTTTTTTCTTCTTGATCTTAAAGGCAGTGATCCATCTTACAGATGAATCATAATTGGGGGGTTGACTGGGCAGACAATTTTCTCCTAAATCATCTAGTTGCGTCTCCAGATCCAGGACCTCATACCTATTCTGAAGTGGGACATACCAACCCCTGGATTCCCAAAATCTGCTGAGCAGGAAGAGATGGACTGTGGTGATCGGCACCAGGGGCAGGTAGAGAGTGCACTTCCAGGACATCCCCTGGATCAGAACGCTGTGCATGTCTTGTCCTTCTCACCCCTCCACCCCAGAACCAGGCCCTGTATCTCCGGTTCAGGAGTGGAATTTTCCCAGTTACAGCATCGGCCCACACATGGCCGGTGTGTGAGATGAGGCCATGATGGCTCAGGATACCGACTCCCTGCAACCAAGGGCTCCATTATGCACTGTTCCCCTTTCAAAGCTTGACTGCCCACCGATTGACCAATACATTGTTTCTCTTTCAAGGGTGTCCTGGCTTGACTATATCATGCTTGTATCCCCAGTCATCTGTTCTGGTTTTGCACCTTTAAAACTTATTCCAAGAGTGAAGGGGGGGAGAGAAGAAGCATGGAGGAAACTGCACTCACTCCTCCACATTTCCTGCTCCTGCACTGTGACGTCTGCAAATGGACAGACAGCAGGACAGAGGTCTCCTTTGCTTTTTCTTAGTTTTAGCTGGCTGAGGCAAAGAAGTTCCCTGGATTGTGGGGTTTTTTTCCATTTTCTTTGGACCTGTTTAGACCTTCTCCAGTCTGAACACCAGAAGAGCACTGGCAGCTCACACCTGTGACCCACCAAGCCGGGCCTGGGCTGCGGCATTTCCAGCACCACAGGGACTGACAGGAGACTGAGTGAGCTGAGCCACAGTCCACAGAGGAGACTTTTTGAGTTGGTCTTTTTTTTGGAGCCGCAATAGGTTTTATTCTTTATTATTGTTTACGTTTTAAAGAGTTTTTTCCACTCTTCTCCAAGGAGGTGTTTTCTCCCAAACTGGTTGGGAAAGGGGCTGATTGAATGTGCTTTCTAGAGGAACCCCTTTGGGGGTTCTCTCCCAGATTTGCCCTCAACCAGGACAAAGGGTCAAGTTCCCACCCGTTAAACATTTCCTTGTCAACTTGCTCAAACATCAAATATGGCAGGGCCTTGGACAAAGTTGTTTGAGAATTATTCCCAGTCAAATTCTCCTTTACTAATGAAGAGCATCCTAAAAACACTTTCTTCCCTTTGAATGCATTCCAGCTACCTTCTTGGAAGGACCATTCTCTTTATTCTCAGGGTTAAGATAGCAACTAGCACACATTAAGCACTGCATTGGGGGAATACAGAGTTCAGCACTGCCTGTTAAAGCTCAAGGAATTCACAAGACGAAGCCCCATTTGTTACACTTTAACATTTTCCCAACATCTCTTCTTCCTACTCTCAAAATCAAACACATGCATTTTGCCAAGAAGTCCTGCAAGTGCTTTTGCTGAGTGAAGACACATTACATCCTTCCTTCAGAAACTAGTAAAAAAACCACAAATTGCTGACTGCAATCATTCTGCTCCCTTCCTAATCAGTTCACTACTCAAGCAAAACCCTCAGGCACATCTCTGATTCCCTCTCACCCAGCAGCTCAGAGCTGCATTGCGCATCGCTTGCTGTGTGCCAGAGAGCACAAAGCAGGCTGGCCTGGTGGGCCTGAATATTCCTACCAAACACTCTGCATCTCACACCTTTGCTCTGGCTCAGTGCAGAATGGAAGGATTGCGGGCGCTTCCTCCCAGAGCTATGTGAGGCGCTGGCTCCTGCAGATGTGCCCTGCCAAGCTGTCCCTGCCTCACACTGGCCTCGCTTCCCCTGGCACAAGAGCCGGGCCTGAAGGAGGCTGCCCTGTGCTCCAGCCTGCTGAGCAGCCCGGCTCCCTGCCCCGGTGCCCAGAGTGCTGCACACACTGCTGACCTTTGCCAGGAGTTGCAGGGCAGCTGGCAGAAGAGGAGGAATCCTCAGGCAGCCCAGCGGCCCTCGGCTGCCCTGGGCCTTTCTCTGCTCCTGGGCACACTCCAGGCCGTCAATGCCTCCAGTCTGGGCTGTGCCCAGCACGGCTGTGCTTCCCCTCGGCAGCAGCCAGCTGCCACCTGGGCTCTGAGAGTGGAGGATTCACCCGCTGCCAGGAACAGGCACCCAGGGCCCGGCTGCTGCCTCTTGCAGCTCCAGGGGCCTCCTTCCAGCCTGCCTCTGCCGGGGCTCAGCCTGCTCCGGCCTCTGCTGGGGCTCTGCTGGGGCTCCACCCCGGTCAAGGCCGGGCCCGCTCTCACCTCCCAGGCGCTGACAGCTCTGCACCACAGGAGACCTTCCCGAGCACCCTCTCTGATCTTTCTGCTTTCTCACTTGAGCAAGGCTCTCCTCCAGCCAAAGACATTGCATTTAGGGATACAAATCCAAGTGGTAGGAACCCAAATGTTCTTGATTCACAGCTCAATGCCTGAATCCACGCAGGGTGTTTGGGCTGCCCCATTCTTCCTTTGCCTTTTCCTGCAAATGCCATTGCCCTTTCTGCCTCAACTAGAAATATCACAGCTAGGCAAAAACCTGCCACTGGATCCTATTCCAAAGGCCGTGTGCTCTGGGGAGGATGAATGAAAAAGATCCTTCCCCACTTTCAAGGCACAACATAGAAAGCCATAAATGCCACTTTGCACTTTTCAGAGACAGCTGATAACTCAGAGGGAAATGCTGAGCTTATTCGCAGGGTGAAAAATAATGGAATCTTCCAGATGAGTTGAAGTTTCTGCCAATTTATTGATTTACAATCCTACTCTACAATCCTTCTGTACTGTCCTACTCTAAGCTAGTTATGGAGTAAATGGTCCTGATGTCATTATCACAGTGTTAACGTCTCCTTCCTCCTCTTCACTGAAATGATGAGTTGCACCAGGAATGAAGCAGGCTCGGCTGATAATACAAATGGATGCTGCTCACAAATAAAACCCAAAACAATAAAAAACACTGAAGCATGACTTTCCAAACTCAAGTGCTTCACAGGCTCTATCAGGATTCCTCTAGTTCCTAGAAGGATGCAGAATAAGCATCTGCACCTCCATCTTTATCTGCAGGACCTTGCCATCACAGGTAAACCTTGTCCAGAAACCCACTCATCCATTTGTTCTGGTTGCTTCATCTTGCTGGGATTTTTGGCCTGCCAGTGCTCTAGAAATTGTGCTTTCTGTCCCTGGGGTTTCTTCCTCTCAGGAAACTCAGGGCAACAAAAACAAAACAAGGCAAGAGAAACAGTCAGAAAACAGAGTACTTCTCTGTGGGAATTGTCAAAACACAGGAGTTTGGGAAAGCTGCAAAAGGCAGGCGTCAAAGACAGCCAATCTTTGATTAGAGCTGAGCTGTAGCCATCATTTTTGTCTGCAGAAAAATTATATAAGAAGTAGAAAAGGACAAATAAAACAATGGTGTGTGTATTAGTGCTTGTCTAGAATAAGTCTGTAAGCTTCAGAAAAGTATATCTAGCAAGATATGAGGAACTTGTAAGCTTAATAGCAGAGTTCTGTGCATTGTGTTTTGAGGGTTACAGGCAGGTATTGTATTCAGAATAGGAAAGCATTGCTTTAACAAAAGAGATGTGTGCTTATAGGGGTTTGATAGAACTACTGTCAATATGCTTTTGCTTTGTGTGACCGGTCAAAAACTTTTAAAGTAAGTTATAACATTAAGTTCTTTGTCTGTTGCTGGGGATAAGAGCTACTGGCATCTTCCCATTGTCATAACCATGGAATGAGACTGATGCTGGAAAACAAACGGCTCAAGGTGCGTTCCACAGCAGTCCCGTCCCGTTCATAGACCCCCCAACAATAGTATTTAGATGTTAAATTACATCTATGATAAATTAATATCTATTATTTCATACAGTTTGATCTATTTTGATTTCATATAGATTTATATCTTTTCATTTCATATAGATTTGGAGGGTGTTCTGGGCATTTTCCAGACAGCCTCTCTGTAGGGGGACAAGGGCAAGGTGAAAGATATTGCCTAACAAGTGGTCAGTGTTAGGTGGACTCCCCTCTTTTTCTGAATGAAGCCAAACTAGGACCCTGATAGGATATTGCAGATATTTAAGACTGTCTGCCCTGTAAATCAAGCTGTGTCATTGAAATGAGCTCTGTGTGCCCCAGAAGAGTTGGAGCTGCAGAATACAGCCTCACCCTCAAGGATGGTTTTACGAAAAACTCACAGTTTAATTTCAGCATGTGTGTCTGAAGATCTGGGCTCTTCCTGGCTGAATCCACTTTCTGTGTTCTTTTGTGATGAGAACCCAAATGTAGCCAAATCCCAAAACTGATGGGAAGATGCAAAAACTGATTATAACGGGTTTGTGTGTGTATTTGTATCAGATTTACAATCCATGCTTTAATCTATGTACAGGTCAATTCGGATAAATATTTTTAAGAGGAAGAACTCACTCCTCCAATCCCCTGGGAACTCTGAATACATTTCTGGAATTGAGGTTGCTGTGTGCTTCCTGTGATGTTTGATCCAAGGCAGCACTAGAGCTCTGCATCCCAAAGACACATTGTGGAGCCTGACCAATGTGTTTGGATTCTTGCAGCCACCCCAGAAACTTCAGCCCCCAGCACTCCAGCTGCCAGTGCAGGTTCTGCAGCATGGACAGCCACAGCTGGCTGTGGAATACTCCTGGGAAAGAGGAATTGCCACCCCTGGATCTGGACATGGTGCTTGAGACGCCGGAGGAGATGTTTTCTCCCTCTGCTCAGGTAACGGCATTCGACAGGGAAGAAGGGGCTGGACTGGGAGCTTCTGAATGTTGTTGCATGGCGGAGGAGCAAAGGCTTCTTGAGTTCAGCTGTGAATGGATAAGGAAGGCTTTGCCTGGTAAAATAAGACTTCCTAAAGAAGAGGGAATGAAAATGTCATCCCTGAGTAAGGATGAAAAGGCGTGAGCCTGTGTTGGCCAAGTTTGGGTGCTCCTTTTCCTGGGAAGAACCCCTCATGCAGGAGCATTTGTGGTGTGGAAGTGGAAGCTCTGCAGGTTCTAAGAGGCTTTGTTTGATGGGAAAGAAGAGAAGAGTGTTTGGAGAAGTGGCACTGAAGGCCAAGTGTCCCAGGCAGGGAGGGGCATGCCAGAGGTGCCTCTGTTGCAGCAGCAGATGTGGGCTGTGCCTCTTTTGGGTGGGAAGGCCAAGGCAAAGCAAGGGCTGGGCTGCAGCTGCTGCTGCTGTGTGAGCCCTGCCGTGCGTGTAGGCGCTCCCAGAGCCGTGGCTGGGGCTGGGCTGCAGCTGCAGCTTTCTTGTCCTCTCAGTAAGCTGCTGCCTGCAGTCCAGTTTCCATCTGGGAAATCCTCAGCTGGGCAAACTGGCCAGTCTTGCTGTCCATGTTCAGAGCTCAATCCCCTTGCTCTTGGGCATCTCTGTGGGAAGAGATGTGTGTTCCCATGCTGTCCCTGCCAAGCTGCAGCCTGGATGAGACTGCTGTGCTCAGGGCTGTGGAGGGAGGAGCACATCCCTGTGCCAGGAGCTGCCAGGACTCCTCCTTAGCAGCCATTCCATGTTTTCAGTATCACCCCCATGTTCAACACTGTCAGCTTTGACAGCTTTTGGACTGTGTTTGAGAAGTCATATCTTTTTGACTGTTGAAGGCCTAAGGGGCCCAGAGTTCTTGTTAGGAACAAGAGATTATGAACTGTGAGCCACGGAGTTGTTGGACCAGGTGTTTTGTGTCAGTGGTGAGAAGGGTATCTTCCTTTCTCTTTCAAAGGGAATATTACTGTTGCCCCTGAGTCTTCAGGAGGGGAGCCTGTGGGCAGAGCAGCAGCAGAGGGAGCTTTACCTGGCACCGAGAGCTGCAGGAACAATTCCCAGGAGCGCGAGGAGCTTGGTAAGGACAGAGCCCCCACTGGTTTAAAGAGGGGTGAGATGGCTGCTCTGAGCCTGCCTCTGGCAAGAAGGGAGATGAGAAGGGTTGAGTTCCTGTCTGCAGGCTTGGTGCTTCCTGGTGCCTTGAGTTCAAATCCTGCACAGGCACAACCTGCCTGAGCCCTGCCCTCCACACTTCTCCAGAGGCTCTGACACTGAGTCCTCTGCTGGGGCAAGAGAGCGGGGAATAAACCTGACCTTGTGGCAGTTGTGTCACCAAGCCAGGTGTCCCAGTTTTGTGCTGATGTCCATGGATAAATTTGCTGCAGGATGTCAGTGCTCTGGAGGCAACCGTGAGTGACTCTTGAAGCAAGAGAGGAAAAGTCCAGCAAAAGGTCAGTGTAGAAGTCTGAGCTTTTTGTCTCCAAGCATTAAATCCATGTAGTGCCACTCTGCTGATAGCTGTAGTGAGATACATTAAAAATACAAGCAGCAGAAGCTCTGAGGCCAAGGAAATCATTAGTCACAAATCCAGTACCTCAAGGAAAAACTGAAATTACCCCTTTAAATTAGAGAGAACTAAAGGAGACAGAGAGCACTTTGGGTCTGCATTCTTGAGCAAAACTGGTGCAGACTGCAGGCCTGGTAGGGAGCTCTTTCCCTCCCAGATGTGAAAACCAGAATTCACTGCTTAGAATTTTTAAAAGTTTAATACTAATAGGATAAAAAAAGACAATAAATGCAGCACTGGGGTGCTCCTGGCCAACAGCCAAAGAGCACCCGCTGTACAGAGACAGTGTTATCTTTATAGGGTTACATTGCTGAGATGCAAGCATATTCATGTGTGTCATGCTGTATTCAAACACTCTTGGGAACTTTCTGATGTTTTGGGAACTCATTTGTTTGACTTCTTCACACTCACTCAGGCTTACTGCATGACGTCCTGTGCATCAGATCAATATATTTTCTTTCTTCTTGTGTCTCCTTCCTGCTGTTTCACATCCTCTGATAAGGGTTTAGTATGTCCTCCTTAAATTTAACATGGTATTCTCTAATTGTCCTCTGGTGCTCTGGTTGGTGTCAGGGTTATTTTATCACTTGAGCAGGTTGGTCAGTGGATGGCCTTACACTGTTTTCACTTACACACAAGCCTTTTTTTCCCCCTTATGATTTGCTAGGGTCTGTAACACAATACACTCATCACACAATTGTTTCCATAAGTGATACATAGATATTATATTCATTTCACTACTATTTCTATGAGCAGCACAGTGCACACTTAAGCTGATAGATTCTATTAGTTTAACAAGCAGATAAAAAAAGTTATAACTGGTGCTATTTCTAAATACTCATAATCACTAACAACATGCATAAACTAATACAGAAATGTGAAAGCCAATATTACCTGGTCATTTGTCACCCAGCTCTTCATCCCAGACCTGGTGGTTGTTTTGGAGGAGCTGTGGCTCACTGCAGAGGGCAGGTTGTGGATGGCAGGGAACGGTGCTAGTTCATAACTCAGCTCCCAGCACCTTCAGCTTCAGCCATTTCAGTGAGGACTGAGGTCTCTCTGTTAGCACAGAGAAAGAAGAAGGCTGGGCTTCTTTGTGGCAGCTGGCACTGTCTGTGTTTCAAGCTTTCGTGGGGGCCCTTTGCACTGAGAGGGCTTTGAGTTTATTGGGATACTTCAAAAGTTTTGAACACTTGGAAGGAGTCTGGCTCTTTGAAGAGCAGGCTTCCAATTATCAAGGTGTGAGTCTGCCTTTCCAGCCATCTTTTACAGTCTTTCAAAGAAGGACAGTTACTTCCAAACAGGACAGATGCACAGAGGCCAATATTGACCCAGTGTTCCCTTTGCTTCCCAGATTTCCATCTGATCTGCCTTGCCAGGAGGGCTGTCCTGCGTGGGAAGAAGGATCAGAGAGAGAGTCTGTGACCATCGGGCAGGTGGAATCCTTAAGTGTACACATAGATTTATAGATTTCTACAATTCTATTTCTATATCCATATAGTACAGATTTATAGCGGTGTGTTTGTATGTGCATGTATATACATCTATACAGGTAATTGATCCATATTGTTATAGATGGGACAGAATTAGTTACATTTCTAGATTTTGAGATTTACATTTATGTATTTATAGAGTTACATTTAGATGCTTGCATGTAGATGCTTGCATTTGGGTGCTTAGATATAGATTTAGAAATGTGCATAGCTTTTTAGTTAAAGGTATGTGGAAGTTTAGATGAATAGATTGAGCCGTGTAGGCCTAGGCTGCATTTTTAGCTCTTTTCCCCCTCAGCTGCCTTTTTCACCTCTTGCTTTTTACAGAATCACAGAATCACCAAATTTCTAGGTTGGAAGAGACCTTTAAGATCATGGAGTCCAACCCATGTTCTAACACCTCAACTACATCATGGCACCAAGTGCCACATCCAGTCGTTTTTTAAACACACTTTTCCTCCCCCGGTACCCCCTGTGTCCCCTGTGTCTGTGCTGGGTCCGAGCTGGCGGCCGGGCCGAGCGGAGCAGCACTTCCAGCCCCTGCTGTCCCTGGAGCAGTGGGAGCTGCCGCTGCCCCAGGCACTGTTCCCTGAGGAGCTGCTGAAGGACGGTGAGACAGAGGGGGCTGAGGGGGCTGAGGGGGCGGTGGCGCCGAGGGGACCGTGACCCTGAGTTTCTGCTGGGGCTGAGGGCTGTGGGGCAGCCGAGGGCCATGGTGGCCCTGAGGTGACAGGGAAGTGGCACAGGCTGAGGGGGGGTGGGTCTAAGGGGACGGGATGGCTCAGAAGGGACTGAGGAGGGTGAGAGGACTGTGAGGGGCTGAAAAAACTGAAGAGGGCTGGGGCTTCACCGAGAGCATGGCGGGGCTGAGGGGATGGAGCAGGCCAGCAGGGATCACAGCAGGGACTGCAGCTCTGCCAGGCCTTGGAAGCAATTCCAGAGCCTCCACCTTTGCCACAACTGCAAGGAAGACCTTGAGGACAGCTGGAGACTGACGGGAGGCAGCAGGGAGGAGCTGAAGGCCAGCAGCAAGAGCAGCAAACGGGGACCTGCTGCTGCCAGCCTGCAGAGAGCCCGGCTGAGGCCACAGGCCCAGGGAGGCAGGCTGGGGTTGAGGCTGCCGTGGGCTGTGGCCGTGGGCGCTGCCCGGCGGGGCAGGAGCGGGCCCTGCCCGTGCTGGGGCTGCTCAGCGCAGCTGCCCCGGCTGGCACAGGGGCTGTCCTTGGGCAAGGCAGCTGTGCCGGCAGGGCCCGGGAGCTGTGCTGGCTCTGCCGGGCTGCCGGGGCTGCGGGGCGGTCCCGCCGCGGCTGCGCTCACCACAGCCTGGCCCGCTCGGCTGCTTTCTCTTTCCCACCCTCCTGGGGAGGCTCTGACATTTCCTCTTCCCTGATGGAAGTGCAGCAGCTGCCAAGGGAAACGTCCCCATACTCACTAAGTGTTCCCTTTGCTTGCCGGATGCCCCATCTGCTGTCACTGTCCAGGAGAGCTGCTCTGCAGGGCAGGAGGGGACCGAGGGAGAGGCTCTGAAGATGGGGCAGCTGGGATCCCTCTGCTTGGAGCTCTGTTTAAAGATACACGGACTTACATGTGGGCAGAGATTATTATATGGATATATACATATGTAGCCTGCTATTTGTACAGGCATATTTCTAGATGTCATTATATTTATGTATGTATGCTATGTATAGATTTATATATGTTTGTTATTACACATATGTGTGTATATGTATCTAAGTGTACATATATACACATATATGTAATAACAAACATATATAAACATATACATAGCATATGGAAGTTGATATATCTGTCTTTAGTTCTATTTCCTATGTATACGGTTTTGTTGCTATGTCTCTTGATGCAGTCATAGATATATGGCCCTTTAAATAGGTACATTGGTATTTGTATAGGTATACATGCCTATTCTTATGTTTTTATATGTATATTGATCCATTTCTATGTGTAATTATTTTTACCTATGTATCCAGATGTATAGTTGTTTATTTGTATTGATGCATTTGTGTGGATATTTAGTTTGGCATAGTGATATTTGTATATTTCTAGATAGGTTTGTGTTATATATGTATTTATATATTTTTTTCTGTATATATATATTTAGTACTATTTTAACATGCATGGAGTGGGATAGTTGTATAATTCTATCTATAGAGGTTTTGGTACAAGGTTACTTGGGGAGGGAATGCATATTTTTGTATTTCTATATGGGCTGTATACTTGTAGTAATATGCAATAAATTAAGTTGTTAAACACCTAATTGATCTTTGCGTTTAGTGAGTTGTAGAGGTTGGCAATAAATTAGGTTTTGTTAACTGAAGTTGTTGTTTGTATAATTTAACATGGACTGGTTGTAATAATGTAATAAATTCCTGGTTTCAACCTAAATTGAGATTTCTATAGAGCTATAGTTCTATAGTTCTCAATTTCTATATAGAAATTGAGATTTCTATTTTGTCAGCATGGGTGTAGCAATTTGTAAAAAAATGACATTTTTCAACTGAAATCGATTCTTGTGAGTTGTAGCCACACCTCTCTTCACAGAGAGCAGCAGCTACAGTGTGTATTTGTCGATCAGCAGTGTGGCTGTAGCAGTCTGCAAGAAATATCATTTGTCAACTGAGGTGGGTGTTCTGTGATTTGTGCTACCCAAAGCCATGGGCAGATGTAAATGCTGGAGCATTTTGGCCATGAAAATCTCCAGCCATGCCCAGCACATGCCCCACTTGCACTCAGGCTGGGCAAGGGAAGCGCAGATTTGGGATGGCAGCAGAGCCCCACATTGGCTCAGAACTCACTGCAAAGGCCTGCTGAGAAAACTCCGGGACTCCACTGAGGCCTGCTGAGAAAAGTCTGGGAGCACAGAACTCCTGCTCTGTGGATATGCAGATAATTTAGTCCATGTTTGGTTCTTTACATACATACACACACACAGATATATGTAGGCAG
Organism: Melozone crissalis; assembly: GCF_028551555.1. Lineage (NCBI taxonomy): Eukaryota > Metazoa > Chordata > Aves > Passeriformes > Passerellidae > Melozone > Melozone crissalis. Next base: position 9,657,896 of record NW_026535783.1, on the reverse strand, counting down.
CACTTAGTAACTTGTTACATACTCGTGGGATTGTGGGAACTGAAATGGATTCTTCTCTGTTTATATGTAGGGTCAGCAGAGTTGTGCCATTCTGTAGCCATCCTGTAACAGCGGTCGCTCTGTCTAAGCAGCGCAATTGTAGCAATCTGTAATAAAGTTCCCTTTTAAACTGACATTGGCTTTGGGGCACTTCTCATTTTCATGACGAGTGACCACACCAATGTTTGTCCCTATTTCTTCACTGATCCTGAAGCTCTGATGAGTGTATGACAAGCCGTGGCACCCAATTGCTCACAGGTCTGTCCAGCTGTGGGTAATAAACATGTCTTCTCTGTGAAACATCCTTCTGAGGTTATTTGTCTAAGAGTTGTGGTCTATCTCTAGAACCCCTTCAGGCAGCACCCTCTCTGGGGGGGAGAGGGGAAAAATGTATGGGGATTATGGCATTTATTCTCCTTCAACACGTATTTTCACTAAGCTATAGCCTAAACTCAGTAAGGAAAAAGATAGATTTTCTTTAATCATGCAGTGTAGAATAAATGGTGTGGGAATAGGCACAAACCAAGCTGCAGGAGCAGCTTGTTCTTGGTCTTAACAGAACATTGTGTACAGGAAAGCACCACAATCTTAATGATTCACCTCTTAGGTAAAGACACAATGGTCCACCATGTAAACCTACCTGGGGATGGAAACAACAAACGTCCCTGGGCTGGGGCAGAAGCCTGGGAGTCGAACACTTGGAAAAAGAGACCTGGCAAAGCCAGCCCAAGGCGCAGGCACGCATTTGGCTGCAGGCAAGAGGGAGCTTGTACTGCCAGCAGGGGAAGGGACTCCAGGCAGAAGAGCTGGCCAGCGGCAGTGAGCAGCTCCTGCTGTCAGGACTCGCAGGACGCAGCAGCAGCGGGCACATCGCGGATGGACACCGGAGCTGCTCCTGAGCCGCCAAGGTGAGGCCTCCTGGGGCTGCAGTCACAGTGCAGTCGCCTGTCCTGCAGGCTCTCTTTGGCTTCTTGAGCTCCAACCACTGCAGGAAGCAAACCTGAGCATAAATCATAGAAATTATAAGATGTCAGGACTAGCTGGCCCACTGCAAATACTGGATTTTTAATTTCTTAGACTGTCTCTGCATTTAGTACCATCTGTGTTTCAAAAGGACGTGCTCAGCATTTAGAAGCATGCATTCTCTCCTTTAGCAGATATATATATATATGTATAGATATATAGATATATAGATATATAGATATATATACACACACATATATTTTTGTAATTTTATATGTTTGTAACATCCATCTGTGTGAAGAAAGGGCAAACTTAAGAAAGTGTAGTTGTTTTACAACAGCATGCTTCCATAGAAATATATTTCAAATTATTTTCTAAGGTACCTGATAGTGGAGCCCTGGAAAAAGGTAAAGATAGAATCTAAAATGTTAGGCTTTGTGCTTTCCCAGATCAACTGCACCTGCATAAGCAGTATGATAAATTATATAATTGTTAGATGTGATGATTGTTTAGTAATTAAATGTAATTATTATATAACCATAAGAAGAATAGTGAGAAACTATGTTGGAAATTCAGAGAGGGGCTAAATTTATGTATACAATAGAACAATATAAGTTTAATAATTAACGTGAAAGTTATGTAACAATAGAGTATAAAACATGATCATTTCGGATGTATGGTCGGAGTCAGATTTGGGTTGAATATACCCCGATTCCCAGGGCTCTTAATAAAAAGCACCGCATATAATCCCCCGTGATTATATGTTTCTGAAAGCTAACATACCTATAGTATACAGACACTTTGATGAAACTAGTAAGGATGAGATTTGCAGGGCTGTATTTTGGATTAAAATCTTATCCAACTTCTATTTAATTCTGTGCAGTATTTCCATTAAATCTGATTAACGCCCAGGAATAAAAATGAAGATTTCTCTTTTGTTCTCTTTTTTTCTGGGAAACAAGGCATGTATCTACTTTTGATTTTTATTTTAAAGACAGTAAACCATTGGACAAATGATACCTTGGAACATCTTTATCATTTACAAGTACTCATGGCTCTCAGGAACAAAAAGGTTAAAGGAAGGGAAGAGAGGAAAACATTTAAAGCAATGACCTGAGAATTATTTTACATCACTTTGTAAACTTGGTTAATTACACTATTATCTAAAAATAATGTATATATGTACTTGGTATGAAGTATTAGCTGAATAAATGCTATACAGAAGCAAGTTCTCATTTATCTTTTTGCTATCCTCGTCTTCTCTTCTTTCTTAGTAAAATCAGGAAGAAAAACATTGCTGTTCTTTGAAAAATGAACCAGTTAAAATATTGACAAGTCTAAAGTTTGATTTAGGAATGTACAAACAATAAATTTAATTGTCGTCAAAGAAAAACAAAATTGTCATATTATCTCTGGTAAACATCAGACATTGTTAACAGTAGGGTTGCACAAAGTGAAATAAACAGGGCCAGGAGACTTCTTCTCCTTTTTAATGCCTTTATTAAAAGTGATCAGCTCAGGATTGGGCGGCTCGACGGGTCTGCAGCGTCCCGTCGTCTCCCCGGGCGACACAGAGGAGGAGGATATGCGCAGCTTTGTCCACCAGGGGCAGAGCTGGGGATCAGATCCTCGTGGGAGCCTTTAGGGCCTGCTGATCCCTTCCAGTTGTTGCCCCTCCCAACCAGTCGGCCTGGTCTCACCGCCGGGGTCGACTCCCATGGTCAGGGCGAGAGGCTCCGAAGGTGTTCTGCATCTCTGAAGGCTCAGCACTCGGCTCCTCATGTCCAGACATCACTCCAGTCTCTCAACTCTTATTTGGCTCGTTGTTTTAGGGGTTTCTCCGTGGGTTTGGAGTCGGGGGTCCCACAAAGCATTCTGGTCCTTGGAGTCACTTTGCATAACCTCCCTCACCTTCTCAGGTGTCTTCTCCTCACTGTTCAGGAAGGTTCCCACCCTTCACTGTGTCAGAGAAGGGCCATTACCTCGCCCTAGCCAGGGCTTTTACTAATACAAAAACAACCATTAACGACAATGACCCGTAATTACCATAACACAGGCAGCAGCCCAGCAGTAGTGGTAACTTTTTTTCTCACAGAAAAAAATCAACTGAATTTTTGTTCATAACACAAAGTATCTCCTGAATACAGTAAAGAACCTAATATGAAGGTCTCATAAATGATGGAGACAAGAGACACTGACCCTTGAAGATTCAAAGAATCATTTGATAACAATAAAAAGAGCTTATCTAGCTCATCTTAGTTATACTTGAAATGTATTTTATATGGATTAGATTTATAGTGTTTGAAAACTCATCTGTCACAGACATTTTTTCACAGAAATCATGTCTTTGGGACTTGTTTGTTTTCTGGGAAGCAAGGGCCCCCAGAAAGAGAATGTAAACAATTGTTATCAGCTGCTGTGAAATGCAATAGGATGCACCTGTGATTGGTTCATGTTCCCATGTTTATAATTAGGGCCAACCACAGGAGCAAGCTGGGGACAGAGTCCCTGGACACAACTTTGTTAGATTTTCTTTCTCTCTGTTCTTAGCTTAGGCAGCCTCTTCAACTTCTCTCTTTATTCTTTTTAGTATAGTTATAATGTATTATATATCCTATATCAATAAATCCAGCCTTCTGATCAAGAAACAAGATTCTCGTCATTCTCTCACCCCCAGTGACCCACTCAGGACGCTGTAATACTCATCACTTCTTTTATGTTGCTGAATAATTAATGCTGATTATTTTAATCACAGCCTACAGATTTAAAAGACAAACACATAGCTACAGCTTGCAGAATGGAACCAGTATCACTTGATTTGTCAGTGAAGTATCAGAAAGTGTTGTAAATGACATAGACTGCCACCATGAGGTATTCCCAGGAGCTGTTCAACATTGCAAGTAAACAGAAATTTAAGTAAACTGAAATCCTCATAGGTCCGATTTGCAGTCCATCAGCAAATTTGCTGAGAGCAAATCAAATTCCTGAATTGCCATGGCTATAAAGGAGGAAATGGGCCAGTAGAAAAAAGCTGATTAACAAATACTGTAAGAAATCATGAAATTACAATTAAACAACATGATGCAGAATTGTACACACAAGGGGCCACTATCATCATATCCTGTTTAGAAAGACAGAAAAATTCAGTCAATTATATAGTTAAATGTGGATATTCTTAGTTCAGTCGAAGAAAGAACAGACATAATTTCTCCCAAGCCAAGCCTGGGAAACTTAGAGGAAAGAATTAAAACAATGATTATTTCTCTTTCTGTAAGCATTGTTTATAGATATGGTTCTAAAGAGTGTGCTATTCATAGTTCACCAATATTGGGAGAGAAGATTCCTGAAGGCAAGTCAGGTCTTAGGTGCACCATTGTTTATATAAGATCTGTAGATTTCTAAAACCCAAGTGCCTTTTCATGCCTTCTGATGATGGAGTCTCTGTATCACCTTTGCCTGTCTCCCATACCCCTTCAGTGAAAGACGTTTTCCTTTCCTCTCCCAAATTTACTGCAGCTTTTTGAGAAAATTGACTGATGTAGCTTCTGCTGCTGCTGCTGGTGCTTTTGTCTGCAGGTGAGAGCAGGTGACTTGAACCAAGGATGGAGTCCACTGTAAAGACCCCAGTTTTTGCCAAGCCAAGGAAATCAATCACAATTGGGCTACTGGTGCTGAGCACTAGGTTTTTTCCCCTAGTTTTTGGAAAGCTATGACCTTAAGAAACCCAACAGATTTTCCTCCAGGAGGATACCAGCAGTAGCATGATGCCAATTTTTCCCACTTCTTTTGTGTGTCTGTGGTGCTTTGAAGAGTTCCTCTGTGCCCAACAGGAATGAAAGGACACATGGTAGTGTGATTTGAGAGCTCTGTGCGGTGCCTTGACACATGAGTGTTCATGACAAGCCGGACACCCCACTCGTGGCTCTGTCGAGTTAAATTCATCCCAATTCTGTGCAAACAGCAGCCCCGAGATGCTGAGAAGAGAAAGCACAGTGGGTGGGTGTGCATGCACACACTCGGGGCTGACTGCTGTGTGGGCAGAAGGTTTTGGACTGCTGTACATCTTCACTCTCCCAAACTGGAGGAATTTATCAAATCTATATGAAATGAAAATATATCAAAATGAACGAAATAATGCATATTCATTTATCATAGATGTAATTTACATCAATAGACTATTGCTGGCCAGGGGTCTGTGTCCACATCCGGAACGGGACAGGACTGCCGAGGAACGCGCCTTGAGCTGTTTGTTTTCCAGCATCAGTCTCATTCCATGGTTATGACAATGGGAAGATGCCAGCAGCTCTTGTCCCCAGCAGCAGACAAAGAACTTAATGTTATAACTTACTTCAAAAGTTTTTTGACCAATCACACAAAGCAAAAGCATATTGACAGTAGTTCTATCCAACCACTACAAGCACATATCCCTTTTGTTAAAACAATGCTTGCTTATTTCTGTGACGGTTCCAGTTGTTGGTTTCTCTGGGTCTGGATTGAAGGCACTTGAGACAGTAGCTCATGTTCGCACTCAGGTGTTTATTATTTCTTATCAGTAAAACAGTCTCACTACTGTGAGTTTGGCAGCTTTTCTTCAGAAGGCAAAAATGGCTAACAATCTCTTGTTATAAAGTCTTTTAAGACTAAGCTATCCAATTAAGAACTGACGCCTAGATTATTTTCCCTTTCAACCCAATAACTGATCCCAAAGTCCTTGCAATGTGGACTTTTCTGCCCCCAATTACAAAATGCCACCCAAATCCATGAAGAAGAAGGAAGAAGAAGCATGAAGAAGAAACCCAGGATGAAACCCTGTGCCCTCCATCTTGCTTCCATCCACAACATCCTAAAAATCCCAAATCTAAATTTCTCACCAAGTGACACACCTAGACTGCTCTCTAGAATCTATTCCACACTTTTGTTGATTCTAGTCTATCTTGAAGTCTAGGCAACTTTCTCCATGAATGAGGGTCAAAGTCAGTGCTCCTCTGGGGATCAGGGCACCCCAGAGCAGACAGAGAAATATTGCAGGTGCCCTGGGTTTCCACATCTTTGAATACAATACCTCCTTGTAAGCCTTAAAACACAATGCGCAGAGCTCCATTATTAACCTTAGAATTCCTCATAACTTGCTAGATATACTTTTCTGAAACTTAAGGAATTATTCTAGCAGAGCGTTAATACACCAACCATTGTTTTATTTGTCATTTCTTTTCTACTTTTTATATAGTTTTCTGCTGACAAATCTGATGGCTACTGCTTTGTGGGAATCCACAAAACTAGAGGATTTTGGGAAAGCTGCAAAAGGCAGGCCTTAGATGCAGTAGAACTGTGATTAGAGCTAAGCGGCAGCCATGAGATAGGTCAGCAGAAAAATTATTTAAACTGTAGAAAAACAAGGACAAACATTGGTCTGTACATTAATGCTTGTCTAGAATAACTCTCTAAGCTACTGAAAAGTTTATCTAGCAAGATATTAGGAAGGTTGAAGCTTAATAATAGAGCTCTGTGCATTGCGTTTTAAGGCTTACAAGTAAGTGTTGTATTCGAAATAAGCAAGCATTGTTTTAACCAAAAGTATGTGTGCTTATGGTGATTGGATAGAACTACTGTCAGTATGCTTTTGCTTTGTGTGATTGGTCAAGAAACTTATAAAGTAAGTTGTAACATGAAATTCTTTGTCTGCTGCCTGGGATGGGAGCCGATGGCATCTTCCCATTGCAATAATCATGTAATGGGACTGATGCTGAAAAATAAAACAGCTCAAGGCACATTCCACAGCAGTCCCCTTCTGTTTGTGATTTGTAAATAGTGCCCTGCCGGCGACACTGCTTAGCTCTACTCACAGTTCAGCTGTCTCTGAGGCCTGCCTTTTGCAGCTTTCCCAAAACTCTCTGATTTGACGATTCCCACAGAGAGGTATTCTGTTTTCTGACTGTTTCTGTTGCCTTGTTTTGTTTTTGTTGCCCTGAGTTTCCTGAGAGGAAGAAACCCCAGGGACAGAAAGCACAATTTCTAGAGCACTGGCAGGGCAAAATTCCCAGCAAGATGAAGCAACCAGAACAAATGGATGAGCGTTTTTCTGGGCCAGGTTTACTTGTGATGGCAAGATCCTGCACATGAAGATGGAGGTGCAGATTGTCCTGTAGATGTTTATTCTACATCTTTCTAGGAATTAGAGGAATCCCGATGGAGCCTGTGAAGCACTTGAGCTTGGAATGTCATGCTTCACTGTTTTTTATTGTTTTGGGTTTTATTTGTGAGCAGCATCCATTTGTATTATCAGCTGAGCCTGCTTCATTCCTGGTGCCATTCATAATTTCAGAGAAGAGGAGGAAGGAGACGTTAACACTGTGATAATGACATCAGGACCATTTACTCCATAACTAGCTTAGAGTACGACTGTAGAGCAGGATTGTAAATCAATAAATCGTCAGAAACTTCAACTCATCTGGAAGATTCCATTATTTTTCACCCTGCGAATAAGCTCAGCATTTCCCTCTGAGTTATCAGCTGTCTCTGAAAAGTGCAAAGTGACATTTATGGCTTTCTATGTTGTGCCTTGAAAGTGGGGAAGGATCTTTTTCATTCATCCTCCCCAGAGCACACGGCCTTTGGAATAGGATCCAGTGGCAGGTTTTTGCCTAGCTGTGATATTTCTAGTTGAGGCAGAAAGGGCAATGGCATTTGCAGGAAAAGGCAAAGGAAGAATGGGGCAGCCCAAACACCCTGCGAGGATTCAGGCATTGAGCTGTGAATCAAGAACATTTGGGTTCCTACCACTTGGATTTGTATCCCTAAATGCAATGTCTTTGGCTGGAGGAGAGCCTTGCTCAAGTGAGAAAGCAGAAAGATCAGAGAGGGTGCTCGGGAAGGTCTCCTGTGGTGCAGAGCTGTCAGCGCCTGGGAGGTGAGAGCGGGCCCGGCCTTGGCCGGGGTGGAGCCCCAGCAGAGCCTCGGCAGAGGCTGGAGCAGGCTGAGCCCCGGCAGAGGCAGGCTGGAAGGAGGCCCCTGGAGCTGCAAGAGGCAGCAGCCGGGCCCTGGGTGCCTGTTCCTGGCAGCGGGTGAATCCTCCGCTCTCAGAGCCCAGGTGGCTGCTGCCGAGGGGAAGCGCAGCCGTGCGGGGCACAGCCCAGCCTGGAGGCATTGGCCGTCTGGAGTGTGCCCAGGAGCAGAGAAAGGCCCAGGGCAGCCGAGGGCCGCTGGGCTGCCTGAGGATTCCTCCTCTTCTGCCGGCTGCCCTGCAACTCCTGGCAAAGGTCAGCAGTGTGTGCAGCACTCTGGGTACCGGGACAGGAGCTGGGCTGCTCGGCAGGCTGGAGCACAGGGCAGCTTCCTTCAGGCCCAGCTCTTGTGCCAGGGGAAGCGAGGCCAGCGTGAGGCAGGGACAGCTTGGCAGGGCACATCTGCAGGAGCCAGCGCCTCACATAGCTCTGGGAGGAAGCGCCCGCAATCCTGCAGTTCTTCACTGAGCCAGAGCAAAGGTGTGAGATGCAGAGTGTTTGGCAGGAATATTCAGGCCCACCAGGCCAGCCTGCTTTGTGCTCTCTGGCACACAGCAAGCGATGTGCAATGCAGCTCTGAGCTGCTGGGTGAGAGGGAATCAGAGATGTGCCTGAGGGTTTTGCTTGAGTAGTGAACTGATTAGGAAGGGAGCAGAATGATTGCAGTCAGCAATTTGTGGTTTTTTTACTCGTTTCTGAAGAAAGGATGCAATGTGTCTTCACTCAGCAAAAGCACTTGCAGGACTTCTTGGCAAAATGCTTGTGTTTGATTTTGAGAGTAGGAAGGAGAGATGTTGGGAAAATGTTAAAGCATAACAAATGGGGCTTCGTCTTGTGAATTCCTTGAGCTTTAACAGGCAGCGCTTAATGTGTCCAAGTTGCCTTCCCCCATTGCAGTGCCTAATGTGTGCAAGTGGCTGTCTTAACCCTGAGAATAAAGAGAATGGTCCTCCTTAGAAGTTAGCTGGAATGCATTCAAAGGAAGAAAGTGTTTTTAGGATGCTCTTGATTAGTAAAGGAGAATTTGAGGAATGGGAATATTTCTCAAGCAACTGCGTCCAAGGCCCTGCCATATTTGATGTTTGAGCAGGTTGACAAGGTAATGAAGAAAGGTGTCTTGTTTAATGGGTGGGAACTTGACCCTTTGCCCTGTTTGAGGGCAAATTTGGGAGAGAACCCCCGAAAGGGTTCCTCTAGAAAGCAGACTCAATTGGCCCCGCTCGCAACCGGTTTGGGAGAAATCACCTCCTTGGCAAAGAGTGGAAAAAACTGTTTATTAAGCAATAAAAGCCAAACAATATTAAACAATAAAACCTCCTGCTGCTCCAAAAAAAAGACAAACTCAGAAAGTCTCCTCTGTGGGCTGTGGCTCAGCTCACTCAGTCTCCTGTCAGTCCCTGTGGTGCTGGAAATGCCGCAGCCCAGGCCCGGCTTGGTGGGTCACAGGTGTGAGCTGCCAGTGCTCTTCTGGTGTTCAGACTGGAGAAGGTCTAAACAGGTCCAAAGAAAATGGAAAAAAATCCCACAGTCCAGAGAACTTCTTTGCCTCAGCTAGCTAAAACTAACTAAAAGCAAAGGAGACCTCTGTCCTGCTGTCTGTCCATTTGCAGACAGCACAGTGCAGGAGCAGGAATGTGGAGGAGTAAGTGCAGTTTCTGAATGAAACTCCATACTTCTTCTCCCTGCCACTTTACTCTTGGAACAAGTCTTAAAGGTGCAAAACCTATTATTCAGCAAAACCCGAACAGATGACTGGGGATACAAGCATGATATAGTCAGGACAGGACACCCTTGAAAGAGAAACAATGTATTGGTCAATTGGTGGGCAGTCAAGCTTTGAAAGGGGAACAGGGCATAATGGAGCTCTTGGCGGCAGGGAGTCGGTATCCTGAGCCATCATGGCCTCCTCTCACACACCGGCCATGTGTGGGCCGATGCTGTAACTGGGAAAATTCCACTCCTGAACCGGAGATACAGGGCCTGGTTCTGGGGTGGAGGGGTGAGAAAGATGAGATGCACAGCATTTTGATCTAGGGGATGTCCTGGAAGTGCACTGCCTACCTGCCCCTGGTGCCAAGCACCACAATCCATCTCCTTCTCTGGCTCAGCAGATTTTTGGGAATCCAGGGGTTGTTATCTATTATTTGCTTTGCAGGCCCGGTTGTGGCTTAGGTTCTTTTGTGCATGGGTCTCCTCCTGAACCTGTGACAGTGACCATCAAGCACCTACAGAACACTCCTGCTCTGATGTCAATAAATTCTGAGAAGTGATAGAAATGTGTTTGATAAATTGGGGTAATGTTTAGCCTGTGAGTATCCACAAACTGAATATATCTTAATTCCGTAGATACCAAGTAGGAAGTGAGATTGCTGGATGTACATATGTAAGAGAAGTGATTCCCTATGCACCGAGTACTAAAATACAGTAATGCCTCCTTTCTAACCCTGAGCTGGCAGCAGGGATCGGGCCCTGCTTGAAAACTTTCATTTTGGCAACTTCTGTAAGCAGGAAAGAAAGGTCAAAATGAAACATTTTCACCTTATGTTTTCCTCTGGTGGACCTTTTTGGGAGCCAAGGTGTCCTGGGTGTGTGCAGAGCAGAACAGCCCCAGAAACCCCTTGGTTTGCCCACCAGTTGTCATGCCTTGTTGCAAGTGTGCCCAGCTCTGGCAGGAGAAATAGCCTGCAGCGCAGTGGGCACCGTGCCCTGCCCAGCCAGGGCTCTCTGGCACAGAGCAGCAGCAGCAGCGCCGTTCAACCCGCTCCTGCCTTGGCTTCCCCTGGCACACAGAAGCCTCTGGAAATCAGCACCGCCAGTGACATTCCCAGCCTGGAGCAGCTCCTGCATACAGGCAGATGCTGCCAGTTTGACTGCTTCCAAAGGGGAATAAAGGCAGAGATGTACATGCACCAGAGCCCTGGGCATGTCCAATAAATGTTCAAATATGTGGGGAGATTTTTTAGGAATGATTTCAGCTGTTATGCCAGCAGTGGCTTCTCTCCTGGTTCTGTGCAATGCTGTGGGCCATTTTCTTGGCCTGGTTTCCTTTGCTTGGGTCCCATCTGAGTGCTCAGTTTGGGTCCAGGCTGTAGGTGCTTTGTGCACTCTTGGAGTTCCTCTTGGATCTCTTGAACAACAGGGTTTGGCTCATGAGGGGAATTTATGCTGCTTTTTGACAGAGGAGAACTTTGCAGGCTATTTTGTGTTTGCTGTAGGGAAGGTTGGTTATTGCTTGGCATAAATTCACAGACCAACATAGAAAGTTTACTTTGTGATGTCAGGGCATGGTTTCCACGTCGTGATAGTGACATCAGAAGGTTGCCTTGGTGCACAGAAGGCCTGAGTGTCAGAGCAGCTGTAGGTCTTGCTGAGAGCAGGAGCATCCTCCTGGTTAAGACATTTGTCATTGGACAGCTGTGCACTGACAAGAGCCTTGTTTTACCAACTGTGTGAGCAAGCCTGCATACTTGTAGAGCAGTGCCACAGGGATGGAGGGACTCACTGCTGCAATTTTCGCAGCTTATGTGCTTTATTATTCCAGCTATTATCTGACTCAGCTGGCATGTAAGTAGAGGTTTTCCCTGGGTGTAACCTATCTTGGCTTTTGTATGTCTTCCTGCTCTTTCTCAGTGACCGGGTTTCTGATTTTGAAACAGGAAGAATATTAGAATGACACTGGTTTGGTAAACATCGTTTCAAGTATTGCAGCTAAAAAGGGAGCGTCTGTGTCTGTAGCCACAGGGGCAGCATATACAAGGGAACCTGCAGGGCTTCTGTTCCCTCCACAGGAGAGTTTGTGGCAGCAGAGTCTGTCATTTCCTCAGTTTACTGGGATTGCAAGACACCTTTGGAAATGTAGAATGGGAGACCTCCTTGGAGGGCCTTCTAAAAACTCTGCCGTTGATCCCAGAATTCAGGGAATGCTTCTTTCTTTCTAAATTTTCTCATGAAAGGATTTGACTGTCTAACTTGATCTTTTACTGAGTGCTAAAACAGTGGTTCCCTTTGCAAGGAAATGCAAATTCCAAAGCAGTGAGTGTCTGCTGCAGAACCCTGGAGCTGCTGCTGTCCTGTTTCACAATAGAAGTGCCACAGCTCAGGTTGATTTGGGGGAAGCTTTTCTGGGCAACTTGTTTCCAGCAAGAGAATTAATGAGAATTAGTGCATGATTTTCTAAAACAAGGAACTGAGGGAGAGGATAAAAAAAGCTACTTGATGTGTTTGGTAGAACAGGAGCACCGAGTGATAAAGAACAATATGCATTTTCTTGATCATGTTTGTATTCATTTATGGCAAAACAGGCCAAAGTGTAGGCACAACCAAGAGTATTGTCCTGATCTCTTGCTGGCTGTGAATGGAATGTGTCTTTTGGAGGGAAGTTGTGAAACGGGAAGTCATCTCTGTTTGGGTTGACTTGTTCTGTGGGATTCAGCAGCCCAAGCAGTTTTCTCACAGCATCTGGTTAATTTTCTCTTCCCCACTACAGGTCACGTGAGGCGTACATTCAGAGATGCTGCTCATGAGGTAAGTGAGAAAGAGAGATTTCATATTGGGGTGATGAAGAATTTTAGAGCAAGCTGAGAGCTTGGCCAGTGGCAGTAGAGTGTAGAGGGCCAGCTGGATAGGCCAGAAAAAAATCCCTTTTGGTGACTGCAGCATCAAAAACAAAGGAATCACTGCCTAATTCCCGCTTTTCCATTTCAGAACTTAAAAGAACTAGAAGCAAGGTGTTACAACAATAACATTGTTACCAGATAAGAGGCAGGGTGCAGGATTTAAATGAGAGCAACTTGCAGTGCATTTCAATTAGTATTCCATTGCTATCAAAGTTCCTGATTTCTCCTTAAAAGATGTGGTGGTAAATGTGAAAAGAAATGAGGATCTGAATGATAGGTCATGGCCTGTGCCTTATACCTTTCTCCTGCCACAGCGGACAGAACCAACAGCCATCTCTCCCCTGGCTCCCTCTGCTCCTGGAGAAGAAGCCCAAGAGGAGAAAATGCAGGTGGAGGAGTGCCAGACTCCATCTTTGCCCACACCAGAGCCTGGATATCCTGAGCCTGTAAGTGCCAGTTGTGGGTGGTGCTGTCTTTGGTGCAAGGCAGAGGTGCAAGTTTTGGAGCAGCCAGCACTTCCTGTTGCTGGCTGAAGATGATGAGTGCTGGAGTGCTGCCAGGAGCTAGGGATTTCCTGCAGGCAGTGACAGCAGAACTTGGCCTTTGACCTGTGATGTTGGGGCTCTAAAGTGCTGGTGCCTCTGGGAGACCATCAGGCTGCTTGGCTCTATTTCATGGCTTCTGCAGTGCAGTGGCTGTGGGCACAAGTTGTAATGCCGTACGTCCCTGGTCTTTGTTTGTTTTCCGGTTTTGGAATGGTGTGTTTAGCTTGTGAGTCTGGTCTGGAGTTTTCTTGAGTTCTTCTTCAGTTCTACAAAGTCTTTTGGACCAGGTGACTTGTTGCTTTTGACAAGCTGCAAGGAGATGGTTGTGTTGTCTGTGAAGCTGTGTGGGGGCCATTCTTATCCTGTGTGATCAAAGAAAGAAAGTGAGTAGTTATGAAGCCTCCTTGTGAGGCAAGAAAGCAGAAGGGGCAAGTTTCTGTTGTTGCATTTAGTGATGAAGTCTGTAGCTTTGGGAAGTGCCTTGGAGCCTTGACTGGGGGTGAAGCTGCCAGACCTTGACTGCTGTCATGTGTTGCTGAAAAGAAGAAGGCCATCTTGAAACACTAAATGCTGTATTTGAAGGCAAATGGGCAACTCTGTGGCTGGGGAGCTTCATGAGTCAAAAGGCCCCAAGGGTGCGGTAGAAGATCAGCTGAACAAGAGCCAGCCTGGGACCAGGTGTCAGTGAAGGCCAAGGGCATGGTGGCCTGTGTCAGCAGCAGTGGGGCAGCAGGAGCAGGGTAGTGAGCGTGGCCCTGTGCTGGGCAGCGCTCCAGCTAAATCTGGAGTGCTGTGTGCACTTGTGGGTCCTGGGGAGCAAAAAGTGAGGTATGGGCTGCAGTGTTTTCACAGAAGGACACAGGAGCTGGGCAAGGGAATGGAGCACAAGCCCAGGGAGGAGGTGCTGAAGGAGCTTTAGTCTGGAAAATTGAAGTCTCTTGAGGGACCATCAGGCAGACTTCCTTTAATCATTACGTGACAGTGCTCACCACAAGGACCGGTTCCCTACTAAACATGCTCTTTGTAAAACCAAGTGCTTTAGACACGGAAGTGGGGGACACTTGCATCTTGTGACTTGTTGGCTTGTGGGTTGTTCATTTTCTAGGTGAGGTTTGTCATGTTCATTTTCTTCTTAACCAGCACGCAAGGAGGCTTCTCAAAAACGTTTCCAGTCCCTTTCCCACCCTGGATTAAATTGTGATCTAGTTGGAGATTTCCCTGTCTGCAGCAGCAGTAGCAAAGGCATCGCTGTCGATTTCGTGCTTTTCCATTTCATAGCTTTCAAGAACAAAAACCAGAATTTTACAGAGATGGCATTGCTTGTTGATAGCAGCCCGGGAGGAATATGAACCTCAGATCCAAATAGAGTACTGTTGAATTGGCCCATTATAAATTGGTCGGTGGGATTTAGAATCCCTGTGTGGCTACAAAATGGTCTGATTTCTCCTTAGAAGACGTGGTGGTAGATCTGAAAAGAAATGAGGTTCTGAATGATAGGTCATGGCCTGTTCCTCATGCATCTCTCTTGCCACAGCTGACAAAACCAACGGCCATCTCTCCCCTGGCTCCCTCTGCTCCTGGAGAAGAAGCCCAAGAGGAGCAAATTGAGATGGATGAACGCCATACTCCATCTTTGCCCACACCACAGCCTGGATATCCTGAGCCTGTGAGTGCCAGTTGTGGGTTGTGCTGTCTTTGGTGCAAGGCAGAGGTGCAAGTTTTGGAGCAGCCAGCACTTCCTGTTGCTGGCTGAAGATGATGAGTGCTGGAGTGCTGCCAGGAGCTAGGGATTTACTGCAGGGAGTGACAGCAAAACTTGGCCTTTGACCTTTGGATGTTGGGGCTCTAAAGTGCTGGTACCTCTGGGAGAGCATCTGGCTGCTTGGCTAATGGAAACTCTGTCTCTTGCCTTGTGCTGCACTATGGGCAATAGCGTGTGAAAGTGGTCTGGAGTTTTCTGGAGTTCTTCTTCAGTTCTGCAGAGTCTTTTTGGACCAGGTGTTTTTTAGCTTTCGATAGGGTGCAATGAGTGTGTCTTTTGCCCATGAGGCTGTTGGGGAGCCATTATTACCCCGAGTTGACCAAGGAAGAAAGTGAGCCGGAATGGAGCCGCCTGGTGAGGAAAAAAATTCAGAAGGGGCAAGTTTTGGTTGTTGCATTTAGGGATGAAGTCTGCAGCTTTGGCAAGTGCCTTGTAAGCTGCAGAGGGGATGAAGCTGCAAGTCCTTGTCTGTTTTGTCTTGTTGCTCAGACGAGGAAGGCCATCTACTAATGGTTGATGTCTTATTAAAAGTCAAATGGGAAAATCTGCGCCTAGGGAACTGCATGAGTTAAAAGGCCCCAGGGGTGTGGTAGAAGATCAGCTGAACAAGAGCCAGCCCTGGACCAGGTGTCCAAGAAGGCCAAGGGCATGATGGCCTGTGTCAGCAGCAGTGGGGCAGCAGGAGCAGGGCAGTGAGTGTGGCCCTGTGCTAGGCAGCGCTGCGGCCACAACTGGAGTGCTGTGTGCAGTTGTGGGTCCCTGGGAAGCAGAAAGTCATGGAGGTGCTGCAGCGTTTTCAGAGAAGGACAGGGGAGCTGGGCAAGGGAATGGAGCACAGGTCCAGTGAGGAGGTGCTGAGGGAGCTTTTTCTCAGACAACAGGAGGCTCACGAGTGATCTTCAGGCAGGCTTCCATCCATCTCTACACAACAGTGCTCACCACACAGGCCATTTCTCTACTAAACAACCTCCCACTGCATCCAAGTGCTTTAGACACTGGTGTGGGTGACACTTCCGTCTTGTGCCTTATAAGCTTTTTGGCTTGTTGGTTTGCTAGGAGAGGTTTGCCCTGATCATTTTCTCTTTTTCCGGCAAGCAAAGATGCTTATGCACAGCGTTTCCTGCCCCTTTTGCGGCACTGGATGACATTTTGATCCAGTTTGAAGTTTCCACGTCTGCAGCTGCAGTCGCAAGGTCATTACTGTGGCTTTCCTGCGTTTCATTCCTGAGCTGAAAGCTGCGTTTTACAGAAACATGGTTGCTAGCAGATTGCAGCCAGGGAGGAATATCAATCTCAAATGCATCTAGAGATCTGTTGAATTGGCTCATTTTAAATTGTTTGGTGGGATTCAGAATACCTATGTCACTATGAAATGTTCTGATTCCTCCTTAGAATTTAGGTAGGACATCTGAAAAGAAACGAGGTTCTAAATGCCAGGTGACAGCCTGTCCCTCATGCTTCTCTCTTGCCACAGGTGACAGAACCAACAGCCGTCTCTCCCCTGGCTCCTGCTGCTCCTGGAGAAGAAGCCCAAGAGGAGAAAATGCAGGTGGAGGAGCGCCAGACTCCATCATTGCCCACCAGAGCCTGGATATCCTGAGCCTGTGAGTGTCAGTCGTGAGTTGTGCAGTCTTTGGTGCAAGGCAAATATGCAACTTTTGGAGCAGCCAGTGCTTCCTGTTGCTGGCTGAGGATGCTGAGTGCTGGAGTGCTGCCAGCAGCTAGGGATTTCCTGCAGGCGGTGACAGCAGAACTTGGCCTTTGACCTGTGATGTTGAGGCCCCAAAGGGCTGGTGCCCCTGGGAGAGCATCTGGCTCCTTGGCTCAGGGAAGCTCTGTTTCATGGCTTCAGCAGTGCAGTGGCTGTGGGCACAAGTTGTAATGCTGTAGGTCATTGGTCTTTTTTTGGGTTTTTTTCCGGTTTTGGAATGGTGTGTTTAGCTTGTGAGTCTGTTCTGGAGTTTTCTTGAGTTCTTCTTCCGTTCTACAAATCTTTTGGACCAGGTGACTTGTTGCTTTTGACAAGCTGCAAGGAGATGGTTGTGTTGTCCGTGAAGCTGTGAGGGGCCATTCCTATCCTGTGTGATCAAAGAAAGAAAGTGAGTAGTTATGAAGCCTCCTTGTGAGGCAAGAAAGCAGAAGGGGCAAGTTTCTGTTGTTGCATTTAGTGATGAAGTCTGTAGCTTTGGGAAGTGCCTTGGAGCCTGGATTGGGGGTGAAGCTGCAAGTCATTGACTGCTGTCATGTGTTGCTGAAAACAAGAAGGCCATCTTGAAATGCTACATGGTGTATTTGAAGGCAAATGGGCAACTCTGTGGCTGGGGAGCTGCATGCGTCAAAAGGCCCTATGAGCGCCATAGAAGATCAGTTGAACAAGAGCCAGCCCTGGACCTGGTGTCAATGAAGGCCAAGGGCATGGTGGCCTGTGTCAGCAGCAGTGGGGCAGCAGGAGCAGGGTAGTGAGCGTGGCTCTGTGCTGGGCAGTGCTGCAACCACAGCTGGAGTGCTGTGTGCACTTGTGGGTCCCTGGGAAGCAGTAAAGTCAGGAACGGGCTGCAGTGTTTTCACAGAAGGACACAGGAGCTGGGCAAGGGAATGGAGCACAAGCCCAGGGAGGAGGTGCTGAGGGAGCTTTAAACTGGATAATGAGAGGGTCCTGAGGGTCCTTCAGGCAGACTTACATCAATCGCTACAACACAGTGCACAGCACAAGGGCTGTTTCCCTATTAAACGTGCTCTCACAGCAGCCACGGGATTTACACACTGGAGTGGGTGGCTCCTCCATCTTGTGCGGCGTTGGCTTGTTGGTTTTCTAGAAGAGGTATGCCCTGTTCATTTTCTCCTTTTCCAGCAAGCCAAGATGCTTCTGCACAACATTTCCCTCCCTGTTGAGCACTGGATGCGAATGCTCTCGAGTTAGAGTTTTCCTTATCTGCATCAGCAGCAGAAAAGGAGTTGGTGTCTCCTTCCTACTTTTCCTGTCCAGAGCTATTAAGAACTAAAACCTCTGTTTTACAGATGCAACGTTGCTTGCTGATAGCAGTCAGGGAGGAATATCAACCTCATATCCATTTAGAGTTCTGTTGAAATGGCCCATTATAACTGGCTCAGTGGGTGTAAGAATCCCTATAACACTATGAAGTGTTCTGATTTCTCCTTAGAAGATGTGGTGGTAGATCTGAAAAGAAATGAGGTTCTGAATGATAGGTCATGGCCTGTGCCTCATGCTTCTCTCTTGCAACAGCGGACAGAACCAACAGCCGTCTCTCCCCTGGCTCCTGCTGCTCCTGTAGAAGAAGAAGCCCAAGAGGAGCAAATTGAGGTAGATGAGTGCCAGACTCCATCACAGGCCACACCAGAGCCTGGATATTCCGAGCCTGTAAGTGCCAGTTGTGGGTGGTGCTGTCTTTAGAGCAAGGCAGAGGTGCAAGTTTTGGAGCAGCCAGTGCTATCTGCTGCTGGTTGAGGATGCTGAGTGCTGGAGTGCTGCCAGGTGCTAGGGATTTCCTGCAGGCAGTGTGAGCAGAACTTGCCCTTTGACCTGCGATATTAAGGCCCCAAAGGGCTGATGCCTCTGGGAGAGCATGTGGCTGCTTGGCTCGGGGAAACTCTTTCTCTTGACTTGTCCTTCGCTATGGCCAATGGCATGTGCAACTGCTCTGGAGTTTTCTTGAGTTATTCTTCACATCTACAAAATTCTTTCGGCCAACTTGTTTTGGCTTTTGATATGGTGCGAGGAAATGGTTCTGTTGTCCATGGATCTTGTCCTGTCTAGCCAAACAAAGAAACTGAGTAGTTATGAAGCCTCCAAATGAGGCAAGATAGAAGAAGGGGCAAGTTTCTGTTGATGCATTTAGTGATGAAGACTGCAGCTTTTGAAGTGACTTGGGGCTTGGAGTAAGTGTGAAGCAGCAAGACCTTTACTGCTGCCATGTCTTGCTGAAAACAAGAAGGCCATCTAGAAAGGCTAAATGCTGTATTTGAAAGCAAATGGCCAACTCTGTGACTGGAGAGCTGCACAAGTCAAATGCCCCATGAGCGCCATAGAAGATCAGCTGAAGAAGAGCCAGCCCTGGACAAGGTGTCCAAGAAGGCCAAGGGCATGGTTGGCTGTGTCAGCAGCAGTGGGGCAGCAGGAGCAGGGCAGTGAGCGTGGCCCTGTGCTGGGCAGCGCTGCGGCCACAGCTGGAGTGCTGTGTGCACTTGTGGGTCCCTGGGAAGCAGAAAGTCATGGAGGGGCTGCAGCGTTTTCAGAGGAGGACGGAGGAGCTGGGCAAGGCTGAGGGAGCACAAGCCCAGGGAGATGGTGCTGAGGGATCTTTAACCTGGACAATGGGAGATTCAGGACAACTTTCAGGCAGACTTTCATCAATCCCTACCCAACTGTGCTCACCACACGGACCATTTCCCTGCATAACATCCCCACGCTGAATTCAAGTGCTTTAAACACTGGAATGGGTGACACTTCCATCTTGTGCCTTGTTGGCTTGTTGGCTTGTTGGTTTGCTAGGAGAGGTTTGCCCTGATAATTTTCTCCTGTTCCAGCAATCTAAGATGCTTTTCCACCACGTTTCCTACCCTTTTTCAGCCTAGGATGAGATTGTCATCCAGTTAGAGTTATCCATGTCTTCTGCTCCCTTAGCAAAATGTTGGGCTCTCCTTCCAACTTTTCCAAATCAGAGCTTTCAAGAACTTAAAATTCTGTTTTACAGAGGCAACATTGCTTGCTGATAGCCACCATGGAGGAATATCAACCCTATATCCATCTAGAGTTCTGTTGCAGGGGCCCATTTAAATTTGGTCAGTGGGTGTAAGAATCCCTATCACACTATGAAGTGTTCTGATTTCTATTTAGAAGATGTGGTGGTAGATCTGAAAAGAAATGATGTCCTGAATGATAGGTCGTGGCCTGTGCCTCATGCTTCTCTCTTGCCACAGCTGACAAAACCAACGGCCATCTCTCCCCTGGCTCCCTCTGCTCCTGGAGAAGAAGCCCAAGAGGAGAAAATTGAGATGGAAGAATGCCAGACTCCATCTTTGGCCACACTACACCCTGGATATCCTGAGCCTGTAAGTTCCAGCTGTTGGGTGGTGCTGTCTTTAGAGCAGGGCAGAGGTGCAAGTTTTGGAGCAGCCAGTGCTATCTGTTGCTGGCTGAGGATGCTGAGTGCTGGAGTGCTGCCAGGAGCTAGGGATTTCCTGCAGGCAGTGTGAGCAGAACTTGCCCTTTGACCTGTGATGTTAAGGCCCCAATGGGCTGGCGCCTCTGCGAGAGCATCTGGCTCCTTGGCTCAGGGAAGCTCTGTCTCTGGGCTCCAGCAGTGCTATGGCCGAGGGCACACGTGGTAGTGCTGGAGGTCACGGACCTTTGTTTCTTTGTTTTCCCCTTTTGGAATGGTGTGTTTGGCTTGTGAGGCTGCGCTGCAATAATTCTTGTGTAATTCTTCAGTTTTACCAAGTCTTTTGGACCAGATGTCTTTTGGTTTTTGATAAGCTTCAAGGAAATGGTTGTGTTCTCCATGAAACTGTGGGGGGCCACTGTTATCCTGTGTATCCGAAGAAAGAATTGAGTAGTTATGAAGCGTCAGAGTGAGGCAAGAAAGCGGAAGGGGCAAGTTTCAGTTGAGGCATTTAGTGATGAAGTCTTCTGCTTTGGCAATTGCCTTAGGGCCTGGAATGCGGGTGAAGCTGCAAGTCCTTGACTGCTTTCTGGTGTTGCTCAGAACATGAAGGCCATCTAGAAATGACTGATGCTGTATTTAAAGTCAAATGGCCAAATCTGTGGCTGAGGAGCTGCGTTCCTCAGAAGGCCCCAGCGGGTGCAGTAAAATATCAGATGAACAAGAGCCAGCCTGGGACCAGGTGTCCAAGAAGGCCAAGGGCATGGTGGGCTGTGTCCGCAGCAGTGGGGCAGCAGGAGCAGGGCAGTGAGCATGGCCCTCTGCTGGGCAGCGCTGTGGCCACAACTGGAGTGCTGTGTGCACCTGTGGGTCCCTGGGAAGCAGAAAGTCATGGAGGTGCTGCAGCGTTTTCAGAGAAGGACAGGGGAGCTGGGCAAGGGAATGGAGCACAGGTCCAGTGAGGAGGTGCTGAGGGAGCTTTTTCTCAGACAACAGGAGGCTCACGAGTGATCTTCAGGCAGGCTTCCATCCATCTCTACACAACAGTGCTCACCACACAGGCCATTTCTCTACTAAACATGCTCCCACTGCATCCAAGTGCTTTAGACACTGGTGTGGGTGACACTTCCATCTTTGCCTTGTAAGCTTTTTGACTTGTTGGTTTGCTAGGAGAGGTTTGCCCTGATCATTTTCTCTTTTTCCGGCAAGCAAAGATGCTTATGCACAGCGTTTCCTGCCCCTTTTGCGGCACTGGATGACATTTTGATCCAGTTTGAAGTTTCCACATCTGCAGCTGCAGTCGCAATGTCATTGCTGTGGCTTTCCTGCGTTTCATTCCTGAGCTGAAAGCTGCGTTTTACAGAAACATGGTTGCTAGCAGATTGCAGCCAGGGAGGAATATCAATCTCAAATGCATCTATAGATCTGTTGAATTGGCCCATTTTAAATTGTTTGGTGGGATTCCGAATCCCTATGTCACTATGAAATGTTCTGATTCCTCCTTAGAATTTAGGTAGGACATCTGAACAGAAACGAGGTTCTAAATGACAGGTGACAGCCTGTCCCTCATGCTTCTCTCTTGCCACAGGTGACAGAACCAACAGCCGTCTCTCCCCTGGCTCCTGCTGCTCCTGGAGAAGAAGCCCAAGAGGAGAAAATTCAGGTGGAGGAGTGCCAGACTCCATCATTGCCCACCAGAGCCTGGATATCCTGAGCCTGTGAGTGTCAGTCGTGAGTTGTGCAGTCTTTGGTGCAAGGCAAATATGCAACTTTTGGAGCAGCCAGCGCTTCCTATTGCTGGCTGAGGATGCTGAGTGCTGGAGTGCTGCCACCAGCTAGGGATTTCCTGCAGGCGGTGACAGCAGAACTTGGCCTTTGACCTGTGATGTGTAGGCCCCAAAGGGCTGGTGCCCCTGGGAGAGCATCTGGCTCCTTGGCTCAGGGAAGCTCTGTTTCATGGCCTCTGCAGTGCAGTGGCTGTGGGCACAAGTTGTAAAGCTGTAGGTCACTGGTCTTTGTTTGTTTTTTTTCCGGTTTTGGAATGGTGTGTTTAGCTTGTGAGTCTGGTCTGGAGTTTTCTTGAGTTCTTCTTCAGTTCTACAAAGTCTTTTGGACCAGGTGACTTGTTGCTTTTGACAAGCTGCAAGGAGATGGTTGTGTTGTCCGTGAAGCTGTGAGGGGCCATTCCTATCCTGTGTGATCAAAGAAAGAAAGTGAGTAGTTATGAAGCCTCCTTGTGAGGCAAGAAAGCAGAAGGGGCAAGTTTCTGTTGTTGCATTTAGTGATGAAGTCTGTAGCTTTGGGAAGTGCCTTGGAGCCTGGATTGGGGGTGAAGCTGCAAGTCATTGACTGCTGTCATGTGGTGCTGAAAACAAGAAGAGCCATCTTGAAATGCTAAATGGTGTATTTGAAGGCAAATGGGCAACTCTGTGACTGGGGAGCTGCAAGAGTCAAAAGGCCCCATGAGCACCATAGCTAATCAGTCGAACAAGAGCCAGCCCTGGACCAGGTGTCCAAGAAGGCCAGGGTATGGTGGCCTGTGTCAGCAGCAGTGGGGCAGCAGGAGCAGGGCAGTGAGCGTGGCCCTGTGCTGGGCAGCGCTGCAACCACAGCTGGAATGCTGTGTGCACTTGCAGGTCCCTGTGAAGCAGAAAGTCATGGAGGGGCTGTAGCATGTGCAGAGAAGGACAGGGGAGCTGGGCAAGGGAATGGAGAACAAGCCCAGGGAGGAGGTGCTGAGGGAGCTTTAGTCTGGAGAATGGGCGGGTCATGAGGGACCTTCAGGCGGATTTCCATCAGTCACTACAACACAGTGCACAGCACAAGGGCTGTTTCCCTATTAAACGTGATCTCACAGCAGCCACCGGATTTACACACTAGAGTGGGTGGCTCTTCCATCTTGTGCCGTGTTGACTTGTTGGTTTTCTAGAAGAGGTATGCCCTGTTCATTTTCTCCTTTTCCAGCAAGCCAAGATGCTTCTGCACAACATTTCCCTCCCTGTTGAGCACTGGATGCGAATGCTCTCAAGTTAGAGTTTTCCTTATCTGCATCAGCAGCAGAAAAGGAGCTGGTGGGTCCTTCATACTTTTCCCATTTAGAACTATTAAGAACTAAAACCTCTATTTTACAGATGCAACGTTGCTTGCTGATAGCAGTCAGGGAGGAATATCAACCTCATATCCATCTAGAATTCTATTGAATTGGCCCATTTTGACTTGGTCAATGGGTGTAAGAATCCCTATAACACTATGAAGTGTTCTGATTTCTACTTAGAAAATGTGGTGGTAGATCTGAAAAGAAATGAGTTTCTTAATGATAGGTCATGGCCTGTGCCTCATGCTTCTCTCTTGCAACAGGTGACAGAACCAACAGCCGTCTCTCCCCTGGCTCCTGCTGCTCCTGTAGAAGAAGAAGCTCAAGAGGAGCAAATTGAGATGGATGAATGCCAGACTCCATCACGGGCCACACCAGAGCCTGGATATTCCAAGTCTGTAAGTTCCAGCTGTTGGGTGTTGCTGTCTTTAGAGCAAGGCAGAGGTGCATGTTTCAGAGCAGCTAGTGCTTCCTGTATCTCACTGAGGATGCTGAGTGCTGGAGTGCTGCCAGCAGCTATGGATATCCTGCAGGCAGCATCAGCAGAACTTGGCCTTTGACCTGTGATGTTGAGGCCCCAAAGGGCTGGTGCCTCTGGGAGAGCATCTGGCTTCTTGGCTCAGGGAAGCTCTTTCTCTTGGCTTGTCCTTCGCTCTGGCCAATGGCATGTGCAACTGGTCTGGAGTTTTCTTGAGTTATTCTTCCCATCTAGAAAGTCTTTTTGGCCAACTGTTTGTGGCTTTTATAATGGTGCAAGGAGATGGTTCTGTTGTCCATGGATCTGTGGGGGGCCATTCTTGTTCTGTCTAGCCAAACAAAGAAACTGAGTAGTTATGCAGCCTCCAAGTGAGGCAAAAAAAGAAGGGGCAAGTTTCTGTTGATGCATTTAGTGATGAAGTCTGCAGCTTTGGTGGGTGAATTGGGGCCTGGAGTAAGTGGGAAGCTGCAAGTCTTTGACTGCTTTCGGGTGTTGCTCAGAACATGAAGGGCCTCATGGAAGAGTGGATGCTGTATTTGAACGAAAATGTGCAACTCTGTGACTGGAGAGCTGTGCGGGTCAAAAGGTCCCAGAGGTGCAGTAGAAGATCAGCTGAACAAGAGCCAGCCTGGGACCAGGTGTCCAAGGAGGCCAAGGGCATGGTGGGCTGTGTCAGCAGCAGTGGGGCAGCAGGAGCAGGACAGTGAGTGTGGTCCTGTCATGGGCAGCGCTGTGGCCACAGCTGGAGTGCTGTGTGTACTTGTGGGCCCTGGGGCGGAGAAAGTAATGGAGGGGCTTCAGCGTGTGCAGAGAAGGAAAGGGGAGCTGGGCAAGGCTGAGGGAGCACAAGCCCAGGGAGGTGGTGCTAGGGATCTTTAGGCTGGACAATGGGAGATTTATGACAACTTTCAGGCAGACTTCCATCCATCCCTACACAACAGTGCTCACCACATGGGCCATTGCCATGCCAAACATCCCCACACTGAATTCAAGTGCTTTACACACTGGAACGGGTGACACTTCCATCTTGTGCCTTGTTGGCTTGTTGGCTTGTTGGTTTGCTAGGAGAGCTTTGCCCTGATCATTTTCTCCTTTTCCAGCAGCTAAGATTCTTTTGCACGACGTTTCCTATCCTTTTCTAGCCCTGGATGAGATTGTCATCCAGTTAGAGTTTTCCATGTCTTCCGCTGCAGTACCAAAGAGTCTGGGTCTCCTTCAAACTTTTCCAAATCAGAGCTTTCAAGAACTTAAAATTCTGTTTTACAGAGGCAACATTGCTTGCTGATAGCCACCATGGAGGAATATCAACCCTATATCCACCTAGAGTTCTGTTGAATTGACTCATTTAAATTTGGTCAGTGGGTGTAAGAATCCCTATATCACTCTGAAGTGTTCGGATTTCTCCTTAGAAGATGTGGTGGTAGATCTGAAAAGAAATGAGGTTCTGAATGATAGGTCATTGCCTGTGTGTGCCTCTTGCTTCTCTCTTGCCACAGGTGACAGAAACAACAGCCATCTCTCCCCTGGCTCCTGCTGCTTCTGTAGAAGAAGAAGCCCAAGAGGAGCAAATTGAGATGGATGAAAACCAGACTCCATCATTGGCCACACCAGAGCCTGGATATCTTGAGCCTGTGAGTGCCAGTCGTGGGTTGTGCTGTCTTTGGTGCAAGGCAGAGGTACCACTTTTTGAGCAGCCAGTGCTTACTGTTGCTGGCTGAGGATGCTGAGTGCTGGAGTCCTGCCAGGTGCTAGGGATTTCCTGCAGGTAGTGACAGCAAAACTTGGCCTTTGACCTGTGATGTCGGGGCTCTAAAGAGCTGGTGCCTCTGGGAGAGCATCTGGCTGCTTGGCTCACGGAAACTCTGTCTCTTGCCTTGTGCTGCACTATGGCTGATGGCATGTGAAACTGGTCCGGAGTTTCTGGAGTTTTCTGGAGTTCTTCTTCAGTTCTACAAAGTCTTTTTAGCCCAGGTGTTTTTTGGCTTTTCATTAGGTGCCATGAGTTGGTCTTTTGTCCATGAAGCTCTGGGGAAGCCATTATTACCCCGAGTTGCCAAAGAAAGAAAGTGAGCAGGTATGGAGTCGCCTGGTGAGGCAAAAAATCAGAAGGGGCAAGTTTCTATTGTTGCATTTAGTGATGAAGTCTGCAGCTTTGGCAAGTGCCTTGTAAGCTGGAGTGGGGATGAAACTGCAAGTCCTTGACTGCTTTGTCTTGTTGCTGAGAAGAGGAAAGCCATCCACTAGTGGTCGATGTCTTATTAAAAGTCAAATGGGACAATCTGTGGCGGGGGAGCTGCGTGAGGTAAAAGGCCCCAGGGGGGCGGTAGAAGATCAGCTGAACAAGAGCCAGCCCTGGACCAGGTGTCCAAGGAGGCCAAGGGCATGGTGGGCTGTGTCAGCAGCAGTGGGGCAGCAGGAGCAGGACAGTGAGCGTGGCCCTGTGCTGGGAAGCGCTGCGGCCACAGCTGGAGTGCTGTGTGCACTTGTGGGCCCTGGGAAGCAGAAAGTCATGGAGGGGTTGCAGTGTGTGCAGAGGAGGACGGGGGAGCTGGGCAAGGGTGTGGAGCACAAGACCAGGGAGGAGGTGCTGAGGAGCTTTAGTCTGGACAATGGGAGGCAGATGAGGAATTTTCAGACAGATGTCCATCAATCCCTACATAACATTGCTCACCACAAGTGCCGTTTCCCTACCAAATATCCCCTCCCTGAGTCTATGTCGTTTACATGCTGGAATGGGTGACACTTCAGTCTTGTGCCTTGTTGGCTCGTGGGCTTGTTGGCTTGTTAGTTTGCTAGGAGAGGTTTGCTCTGTTCATTTTCTCCTTTTCCAGCAAGCTAAGATGCTTCTGCACATTGTTTCCTACCCTTTACCAGCCCTGGATGAGATTGTGATTCAGTTTGAATTTTTCCATGTCTGCAGCAGCAGTAGCAAAGGCGTTGTGACACTTTCCTACTTTTCCAATTCACAGCTTTCAAAAACTAAAAGCTGCATTGTACAGAGACAGCATTTCTTGTTGATAGCAGCTAGAGAGGAACATCAACCCTATTATATCCATCTAGGGTTCTTTTGAATTGGCCCAATATAAAGTAGTTGGTGGGACTTAGAATCCCTATGTCGCTAAGAATATTTCTGAATTCTCCTTAGAATTTGTGGTGGGACATTGGAATAGAAATGAAGTTCTAAGTGATAGGTGGCAGCCTGTGCCTCATGCTTCTCTCTTGTCACAGCTGACAGAACCAACAGCCACCTCTCCCATGGCTCCCCCTGCTCCTGGAGAAGAAGCCCAAGAAGAGCTCATTGAGATGGATGAACGCCAGACTCCATCATTGGTCACACCAGAGCCTGGATATCCTGAGCCTGTAAGTTCCAGCTGTGGGTGGTGCTGTCTATAGTGCAAGGCAAATGTGCAAGTTTTGCACCAGCGAGCACTTCCTGTTTCTGGCTGAGGATGCTGAGTGCTGGAGTGCTGCCAGCAGCTAGGGATTTTCTGCAGGCAGTGTGAGCAGAACTTGGCCTTTGACCTGTGATGTTGAGGCCCCAATGGGCTGGTGCCTCTGGGAGAGCATCTGGCTGCTTGGCTCAGGCAAGCTCTGTCTCTGGGCTTCTGCAGCGATAAGGGCAAGGGCACACGTGGTAGTGCTGGAGGTCACGGACCTTTGTTTGTTTGTGTTCCCATTTTGGAAAGTTGTGTTTGGCGTGGCCAAGTACACACGTTGTAGTTCTGGAGCTCACGGGCCTTTGTTTGTTTGTTTTCCCATTTTGGAGAGGTGCGTTTTGCTTGTGTCATGGCTTGACACTGGCACAATGCCAGTGCCCCTGTGAAAATACCCTCTCCTTGGTGTCTGCTCTGAGATGTGACCTGGAATAAGCAAAGCAGGCTCCTACTTAGAAATAAAGAAAATTTTATTAACTAAGCTACGAGAAAATAACTAAACTACAAGGAAAGAAAAACAACACACACAAGGAAAATGAAAACCTTACCAAAAATATTCCTCCTCCCCCCACCAAATTCCAATACAATACATCTCCCAAATCACCAACTCTTGGTCCAGCATGGCCCTTTAGAATACTCAATCCTCAGTTCATCAAGAGGAGAAGGAGTCCTTCTTTGTGCCATGGGCTTCTTGTCACATATGGAACCACCCAGAAATCATTTGCCGTCATGACATCTTCCTTCCATGCCCAATGCTCTCACCACTGCGCATGGACCAGGGCAGCTTCCAGGGTTTCCTCTTTTAAGGATGCCTCATCCCACTCAAAAAAAAGGCACAGTCTCAACTTTGGAACATCTGTCCCCCCCATATTTTTTGCACCCCGTGGGGCCAAGGGGTACGCACACTGAACCCTCGTGGGTCTGGGACATTGCCCCCCTGGATCCAGTCTCTGTATCACAACGAAACATTGCTCTGTCCATAGCTATACAAAAAAGAGTCCAGCAAAAATGCCACTCCGTCTTCTCTATTCCTCCAGCATCTCTCTCTCTGGCCCAGAACTTCATCACTTGCCCATTTCCTTCTTCGTCCTCTACTCTTATCTCTCTTCTAGGAAGGGTTAATGTTCTGTAAAGTTTTCAGTGTCCACAAAGGGTTAAAAGCTCCTTCAAATGGCTGGACTCCTCGCTGCCCCCCTTCGCCCAAGGCCAAGCAGTGCAAGCAGCACATGATATCAGGTTTCAAGATAACAGTCCCCAGCACGGCTCTCTTCTCTCTCTCTCTCTCTTTCCGAGGTGGGGGGTGGTAATGGTCTGCCTGGTGCCTCCCGGTACTTCTTTCTTCCCCCCATGGGCCCCTCAGGGTCAGGCCTACCTCTCCCGGGCCGTGTGGCTTTCCCCTCCCCCACTGGGCAGGGGAGGTCTGACCTGCTCCCTCTGCCAGAAATCCAAAAAATAAACTTCCAGGGGCGCAGCTCTGCTTTTAACCCCTGTGTGTTCTCAGTGGCATGTCCAAATCTCAGGGGCCAAACCAGGTGCCAATATTAAAATCTGAGCACTCATTGGCGACCACAGCACATCCCAGAAAACCTACTTCCGGTCAATGTCAAACAACCACAGCTTGTGAGACTGGTCGGCAGTTTTCTCAAGTTCTTCTTCTGTTCTACTAAGTCATTTTGCCCAGCTTTCTTTTGGGTTTTGAGATGGTTATGTTGTCCATGAAGCTGTGGGGGGCCATTCTTATCCTGTGTGGCCAAAGAAAGAAAGTGAGTAGTTATAAAGCCTCCAAGTGAGGCAGAAAAGCATCAACAGGCAAGTTTGTGTTTATGCATTTAGTGATGAAGTCTGAAGCTTTGGCAAGTGCCTTTGAGCCTGGAATGCAGGCGAAGCTGCAAGTCTTTTACTGCTGTCATGTCTTGCTCAGAACAAGAAGAACATCTTGAAATGGTGGATGCTGTATTGGAAGTCAAATGGGCAACTCTGTGGCTGGGAAAGTATGTGGGTCAAAAGGCCCCAGGGGTGTGGTAGAAGATCAGCTGAATAAGAGCCAGCCTGGGACCAGGTGTCCAAGAAGGCCAATGGCATGGTGGCCTGTGTCAGCAGCAGTGGGGAAGCAGGAGCAGGGCAGTGAGCGTGGCCCTGTGCTGGGCAGTGCTGCGGCCACAGCTGGAGTGCTGTGTGCACTTGTGGGCCCTGGGAAGCAGAAAGTCATGGAGTGGCTGCAGTGTGTGCAGAGAAGGACAGGGGAGCTGGGCAAGGGGGTGCAGCACAAGCCCAGGGAGGAGGTGCTGAGGGAGCTTTAGTCTGGACAATGGGGGACATAGGAGGGACCTTCAGGCAGACTTCCATCAATCCCTACACAACAGTGCTCAGCACAAGGGTCATTTCCCCACTAAATTTCCCCTCAATGAATCCAAGTGCAATAGGCACTGGAATGGGTGACACTGCCATCTTGTAGCTGGCTGGCTCGCTGGCTTGGTGGCTTGTTGGTTTGCTAGGAGTGGTTTACAATGTTCATTTTCTCCTTTTCCAGCAAGCTAAGATGCACTACGTTTTTTGCACTTTTTCAGCCCTGGATGGGATTCTGATCTAATTTTAGTTTTTCATGTCTGCAGCAGCAGTAGGAAAGCCATTGTTGCTTCCCTACTTTTCCATTTCAGTGCTTTCAAGAGCTAAGAGCTCCATTTTACAGAGACAACCTTGCTTGCTGATAGCAATCAGGGAGCAATAGCAACCTTATATACATCCACAGTTCTTTTTAGGTAGCCAATATTTTTTTAGTCTGTAGGACTTAGAACGGCTATGTCGCAACGAAATGTTTTGATTTCTCCTTAGAAGACGTAGTGGAAGATCTGAATAGAAATGAGTTCTAAATGATAGGTCATGGCCTGTGCCTCATGCTTCTCTCTTGCCACAGCTGACAGAACCAATAGCTGTCTCTCCCCTGGTTCTCACTGCTCCTGGAGAAGAAGCCCAAGAAGAGCAAATTGAGGTGGATGAATGCCAGATTCCATCAGTGGTCACACCAGAGTCGGAATATTCCGAGTCCATAAGTGCCATTTGGGGGTGGTGCTGTCTTTAGAGCAAGGCAGAGGTGCAAGTTTTGAAGCAGCCAGTGCTTCCTGTTGCTGGCTGAGGATGCTGAGTGCTGGAGTGCTGCCAGGAGCTAGAGACTTCCTGCAGGCAGCATCAGCAGAACTTGGCCTTTGACCTGTGATGTTGAGGCCCCAAAGGGCTGGTGCCTGTGGGAGAGCATCTGGCTGCTTGGCTCAGGGAAGCTCTGTCTCTGGGCTTCAGCAGTGCTGTGGCCGGGGGCACGCGTGGTAGTGCTGGAGGTCACAGGGCTTTGTTTGTTTTCCCTTGTTGTAAAGCTGTGTTTAGCTTGTGAGACAGCTCTGTGGTTTTCTTGAATTCTTCTTTAGTTCTACAAAGTCTTTTTTCCCAGCTGTCTCTTGGCTTTTGATAAGGTTCATGGTGGTGATTGTGCTGATTTTCCTACATCTTTCCTCCCTGTTTCCAGCACCATGAGAAATTCTGATTGAATTTTATTTTGCACATTCGTAGTTCTTGAAGATGCAATATATATTTGCATTAGAACTCATAGTTTGGGGTGTGCGTCTTGGTGCAGAAGGAACTTTTCTTCTGGCAGACTAGTTAATTATGCCTTGCAATTCCCATTCAGGCTAATACTACCTCTGTCTTTTTGCAGCCAAGAAATCCGTTTTTGTTGTGTTTGGAATTTGGGGAGGAAATCAATGCCCTTGCATTCTAGCTGGTACTCAAAGATCTGATTACTTAGAAGGGGCTGGGTGATGGAAGTGAAGGGAGACAAGCACATCCTAATGATGATCATTGGTCTCAAATTTATTGATCCAGCTTACATACTTTTATAGTAGTGTTAATTAAGCTCATACATATTGCAAAAGCTAAGCTCATCATTGGTTACAGATTACATGTCAACCCCTCCTTTGTGGCAACATTCTCAAAACACTTGTGGTTTTCTTGTTGAGGCTAATACTTGTTTTTACATCCTGCTGTTGACTACAGTTATCCATTCAAGGGCACCGTGTTTTTCTTGTTATTTGCTCAAGGACACAGTGTTGTTGTTTTTCTCGTAAGGAAAAGGCTGAGAACTTACTGCTTACAGCTGCTTTTTACTGCTTAACCAGCTGTATATGATCATGGCCTTTTCCTCAAGCCACGTCTGCACAAAACTCTCCAACAGCTGGGCTGCATTTCTGATTCCAGCCACTTTAGCACCATCAGTGTGGTTGAGTCCAGGAGAAGAACTTGCTCAAGCACAGATACACAAAGAGTACAGTTCCCGTGCAATGCTCTGAGCCTGATCCCTTTCCAAAAGGACCTACATGCTCCAGATTCCCCAAGAGTGTGCTTTATTGAAGCAACAGAAGAGCAATCTCAGGATTGCTGCTGAGTGGGGCACTGCTACCGAGTGTTGATGTGTGTAGCAACAGAGAGGACAGTAAACAGGGATGATAGTGGTGATATCCATCAGTCTGTCTGTCTATCTATCTATCTACACTATGTAACATTTGCATAATTGAATATTCCCGACTCTGGTCCAAGGCAGTTGGAGGTGCAAAGGTCACCTAAAGCATCCCTTTCAAGAGAGGATTAGAGACATGTTCCCTCGACCAATTCAGAGCAGGTAGAGATGTCTCTCCCTTCAGATATTGTGGTTTTTTCCTCTCAGAGCTGTTTTTCTCCTCCAGCGTCTTCTTCCCTGAAGCCCCCAGTTAATTCTTTACATTTCTGCCTGTCCTAGAGTGGTGAAGTATTCCATGTTTTAGGTGGTGAAGTGAACATGAACTCCAGAAGTGTCTCACAAGGGCTGAGCTCACCCAGAAAGCACCTGCAGAGCCAGGATGGAGCTGTGAGACACGGCGGGCTGTCAGTCACTACTGAAAGACAAATAGAACATGGTAGAAGCAGAGGGAGGCCCTCACCAGACCCTTGAGAAATGCCTCAACTTCCCTGTCAGCTGCCTGAGAGGCTGTTGGAGCTTCAGCCCCAGATGGCCCCTGATTGTAGGGCCAGGGTCACTTTGGAATCTGTGCCTCCCCTCAAACAGAGAATGACCCAGCAGAGCAGCAGCACAGTGCTTTGGGAATGTGTGAGCACAGCAGTCTTTGAGTCTTGGCCCACAAAGGTCATACGGGAAGTTGAAACCCATCTTCTCTTGCTTTCTGTGCAGGTGCTTCTAGAGAGAGAGCAGGAGCAGATTGCTTCAACAGAGATGCCATGGCAGACTCAGGGTGAGCTGTTCCCAGCCCGAGAGCAGGAAGAGCAGCTCAGGCAGCAGGTGGAAGAGCCACAGGAGAATGGCCAGGTAAGCCTGACTGGCCAGGGCACAGCGGGAAGGGCAGAAGAGGGGCATAAACCAGAGCTCTTGAGACTGAGGAGGCCAGGAATCCCACAGGCACTGGAAGCACAGAGCCTTGGAATCTGCAGAGATTAGCCCTGGGATAGGAGGTTTGCAATGGAAGCAGATGTGGGTAGGGAAGCAGAAAGAAGTGGCTGAATAAATGTGATTTTGAGGCTGCAAGAGGTAAAAAACTGAGGCTGATGGCAGCTGCCAGTCACTTACTCTGCATTTGTGTGTACAAAAGATCAAGGCAGAGCCACAAGCAGAGCTACCCGAAGCACAGAGTGACATCATGGACGTGAAAAGAAAGAACAAGGAAGATCTGGGGAGAATTCAAGAGGAGAATCTTGATCAGCAGAGGGGCGATCAACAAAACCAGGTGAGTGAAAGAGTGGTGGACACCCCACCCATGAAACATCCTCTCTCTTGTTTTTTAGAGAAGATGAAGGCACAACTGAACGCAGAGCTTCAGACCGCTCAAACTCGGATGAAGGCAAGGCAGAAGAAGCTGGAGGATGAAATAAAAATCATCAGAGAGAAACTTAATCCCCTCCCTCAGTCTCTACAAAAGCAAGCGAGTGAAAGAGGGATGCAGTCACTGCAGTCCCCAAACTGGTGGTTTCTGCCCTTCTTGCCTTTCCACTCAGAGCAGCGGGGAGTGGGATGATGCCTCTGAGTGCCATCCTGCTGAAGTGTGTATCACAATCACTCTGAAGGACTTTTCCTGGTGTGCTCAATCTCTTCTGCTGCCCTGGATAGAGGGACTTGTCCTTTGGCCTTTTGGCCAGCAGTCATCCAAATTGATTCCTGCTGGCCTGTTCCTGCTGTCTTGGTTTCTTGATGTATTTTTACAGTGGAACATGGTGACCCAGATGGAGGATTGAAACAAGCTGTCTGTATCCCTTGTCAATCTGTTCTTTCCCTTTCCTCACAGTCGATGACTCCTGGCTGACAGGGACAAGCTGGAGTCTCTGACTGCTTTGTTCTGTTTCATTTGAGGAGCGAGTGTTGGCATCTCACCGGGCAGCCTGTGAAGATTACCAGCAAATCTCTGGCTCTGAAGGGCCCCAAGTTAGGAGTGAGGCACAGGTACCATCCCCACCAGAAGTGCTACAGGTTGAGCATGACCTGAAGATGGTACAGGAAAAGAGAACGCAGTGGGAGGAGGCAGAACACTTGAACAAGGAACTGAAAGTGTGTCTGCAGCTCTTGGAGGGGGAAAGGAATCCTTGAGAGGAAGTAGAATGGTGATTGTGGCAGTCATCCTTTGGAAAATCCATGAAAATGGAACATGAATCTGGCCATGAACTTGAGTAAAACTAGCCTTTGGTTTTGATCCATCCAGTTTGAGAAGTGGACATCAGAAAAAAGCCATTTAAAAGCCCTGCATGTGGCTGACAGCACATTTCTAAGGGCTTGCATTTCAAAAAGGGATCTCAGGGTAATTTCTGCCAGCCACTTTTTTGATATCAACTCATTTCTTGTCCCAGATCTACACAAGCTCTTTCACTAAACCTGCTGCAGCAGCAGCAGCATCGTTTAAAGGAGCCTTTTCTCCCCGACCTGCGAAGTGGAGCCAGGGCAGTTTGTTCACCTCCCACGCTGACCCAGCTGCTGCTCAGCAACAGGAGGTCGAGGGTGACTCTCTGGAGCTACTGAGTACGTCTGCTGTATTTCTTGTCTGAGGGACAGTGCATTGTGTGCAGGTGTCAGCATGGCCGTACCAAATGTTTCTCCTGAGTTTGGTGTCACGGGCACATTTATGAGTCCCCACAGGAACTGCTGTAGAAAATCAGTCTCTGTGCTGGCCACCTGTGCTGCAGAGCTGTCTGCCTGGTTGTTGTTGTTGTTACCCAGCTGAGCATAAAGGGCTCAGAGCTCCAGGCACTGGGGCTGCCTTTTGTATCTCCTGGAAGCTGAGGTCTCTGCTTTAATGTCAGCATCTTGTATTTTGTTTCCCTCAGGGAAAATAGTAAACAAGGAAAATCCAAGGATGAAATACACCAGACTGGAATATATTGGCAGCGGGTGAGTCCAACCACAGTTACTTCTACATAACCATGGGCCAGGTGTTTTTGTGGTGGAATGTCTATCCACCATGAAGTCAGGCAAGCTGCAAACAGACATCTATCCCCATGTTCCCACACTGGAGATAGACTGTCCCATGTCTCAGTGCTGCTCAGAATTTGTGTATTTGCTGCTCAGAAGGCACTGTCAGAGACACCTCCATGCTGCCGAGGTCTTGCCTGCAGCAAGGAACAGGACCTGGAAAATCTCATCTCTCAAGTGTGAGACACTTCTGTGTTAATTTCCTTAGCATTTTTTTGTATCTCCAATTCATACTGCCACACTAATAAAGAGGGAAGAAACTTGCTTGCCTGAAAGAGAAACCTCCTCCCTGATATCTGTCAGATAACAGTTTTCAGGAACATTTTTTCCAAGAGTTTGCTGAAGGAAATACTCTGTGGTCAGGATAAAAACTGGACAGTTTAGGAAGTGAAACCTGAGGTGGAAGAAGTAGCTCTATTTTTGAGCTGAGGCAGTAAACCCAAGCAGTTCAGGAACAGGCCTAGTGCCCATGCACTTGAGAGGAAAATCCATCATCTGCCTTCTGGCAGCGCTCTCCTGCATCCTGCAGGTTTTTGACACTGCCAGCACAGATCTCCTGTGTGGGCTGGTTTTCAGTGCAAGATCTAAATGGCTTCTACTTTCCTTGCTGCTTTTTTCTTTGTAGGACTTTTGGGGATGTGTGCAGAGCAATTGACAGTGCCACAGGAGGAGAGGTAAATGTCAACAGGCCCCGCAGACTCTGCTGCTCTTGAGGGGCTTTCCCCTCTGGTGTGAGCTGTGGCTGGAGCTTTGGGTAGCGCTGTGCTGAAAAGGCACAAGAAGCACAGACTGGTGCCAGCCTGCAAAATACATCTGGCACAATCTTTGTCCTCCTCAGCTGCTGGAAGGAAGGCACACAGGGCAGCGCTTCCTTTCAGAGAAGGACGCGCTTACTCGCTCTCCATTGCTAAAACAAAGGTGGTGCCTTAGAGCACCTCACTGCTATTTGGGACTACAGCTTCAGAGTCCTGAATTCTCATTTCTGGCTGCCAGCAAATCCATCTGAAAGTTACTGGTAGTTCCTTAGCCACCTGCAGTGCTGCACTTGGCAACTGCACATAGGGAGAGATCTGCAAGGTGCCCTAAAAGCCCTAAGCCCTGCCCATAGCCCAAGATGTATCCACAGAGTATTAAGGCATGGATTACCTCTTCTGAATCCCAAACAAACCAGCAGGGATTGTGGTCAGAGGTTTGGGGGTGATAGTTTAGACACCACTGTTACCAAATGGACAAGGCAAAACGTCAGTGGCTGCAGGTGACCCATAACTGTCCCCCAAGGGAACAGAAAAATGGGTTGTTGGAATGTCAGTTCCGAATTACTGCAGTGCCTAATCACAAGGCAGTTTGGCACAGCTCAGCTGTGTCATTGTAAAATCACTCGCTCCATTGCATCGTGGTCTCGTGCCACCGACTGCTCAAGTTACTGATTTTCAATGTCATTTTAGGTGGCCATAAAGAAAATAAATCTAAAAGGACTGAGGAAGAAGAAATTAAAAGTCAATGAACTCATGGTCATGAAAATTAATAGGAATCCCAACCTGATCAACTATTTAGACTGGTGAGTTTTTGTGAATGTTTCTTTACATATAGCAAACATGCAAGGTAAAATCCCACTTTGGTCAGTGGCAGAAAAGAGAGCTGTAATTATTGGCCAATTATTATTGCTCTGCTCATCTCTAATGGATGGGAAGGGAGTGCATCTTGTCTGCATGAGTCTTCTCTGGCATACATAGTTAGAAAATTACTCAAAAACCAGGATCAGTCATATCTTACTAAATCAATAGCCTGTAAGTTCACAGCCACCACTTTGTTTTGGGGCTTGATTTTTATCAAGTGTCTTTTTCCATCCAGATAGACTAACATAAATTTCCCTTGGATTGTGTCCCCTCTTTTCCATTGCTTTGCATGCCAGGAAGACTAGGTGCTTATTTCCAGAAACACATAGTGTGACAGGTTTTTTTATCTGTTACTAAACTGCATTTTTCACTTGCTGGCCATTTAAGACATCTCCTTTTTCACAGCTATGCCTTTCTTCTTGAGACTGCACAGATTGCAAACAATGCACAGCTGAGAGGGAATGTCTATTCTTTTGATTCTGTCCTAGTCACAAAGGAACCTGAAACAAGAATCAATCAAGAACACAACCTAGTCATGCATGTTGATCTCCACACCCTTGTTTCCTTCTTTCAGCTACCTTGTGGGTGATGAACTTTGGCTAGTAATGGAGTTCATGGATGGAGGCACTCTGAGCGACATCATCAGCAAGACTTGCCTGTCTGAAGACCAGATGGCAGCCATCTGTCGGGAGGTCAGCAATCCCATCTGTGTTTCTGAGGGCTTGGGCAGGATTGTCTGGGAAACAGGGGCTCAGAACAGGAGAGGTTTCATGTGCCAAGCTTTGTTTCTGTGTTGCTGGTATGCTATGGGCAAGTAAAAGCACTTCAAGTAAAAGACCTGCCAGGGCCCCTGTACTCCCTGTACTCAGTGCCAGTACTCTCATGTCCTGCTGTTGTACTCTCGCTCTGCCTCTTGTATTTGCTGTTCTCCACTTTGCCTCTCTAAATGTTTGCCTGGAGTCTGTCTTCACTGCATTCGTTGCCTGTGAAATCAAAGGTGCTGGTGGCGGGATTTGAAACAAGGAGCAAAGAAAAAAGTCCTTTCTCACAGTCCTCATCTAAAAAGGATAGGAGTGCAGCCAAAATGCTCTTTACTTCAGGAAGGTGACTGATGTGATACTTCCAAGTCTGTGCTGAGGCCAGCAATAAAACCTTTGTTATGTAGCCTCCCATCCAAAAGTGATCTGCTTCACACCAAAGGGAGGGACTTTTTCTTTCTTGGCAAAACCCTCATTTGTCTTCTGCATGGAGATAGCACATCCACTGCAGCAGCAGTCATCCTGGCTGGTTTGCAGGGGACAGTCTACAACAGCAGGTGCCATTGCTCTTTCAAAAGCTGACGTGCCTTTCCTCAGAAAGGTCCTGCTCTGCAAGTGTTGGAGCAGCAAGCTCTTCCTCTCAGTGGCACTGTGTTCTGCCCTGGAGAGGGAATCTTTTAGATTGTTTCCTTTCTTGTGTGATGAAATCCCATCACTTATTTTTTCCCCTCTTCTTTCTCTTTTCTCTCTCAGTGCCTGTGAGGACTGGATTTTCTCCACTCAAACCATGTGATCTACCGAGATGTGAAGAGCTGCAACATCCTTTTTAGAACCAATGGTTCTGTCAAGCTGGGTCAGTATATTCTTGGTCTGGTGCAGTGTTCCAGGGATGTGGGTGTAGGGCTGCTTTGAGTGACAGCCAGCTCCCCAAAAATGGTGCTGGTGGCAGCACAGGGACACCTGCTGTGAGCTGAGGGCCCAGTTGCAATGTGCACAGAGGTATGAGAAGGAACCACAAGCAGTCAAGACTGCTCTTGGTCTGTGTGTGTCCCTTCCAGAGGGAGGGAGCTACAATCTAAAGCTTCAGGGGAATAAAGTCCACTGCTGGAGGGAGCGTTAAAAAACCTGGGTTTTTTTGGATGTGGCCAATTTCATACTACCTTGGCTAAAGCCCCAAGGAAACTGAGTGTGGAAAGTTCTCTGGGAGATTCAAGTGCACATTCTTAAACTGAGAATGGGGAATTCTTTTGCTTGGTTTCCTAATTAGAGCTGGCTTTCATAGTTTGTTGTTTTCCCCACAGCTGACCTTGGCCTCTTTGCTCAGCTCACCCCTGAGCAGAGTAGACGGAGCTCTGTGGCCGGCACTTCTGGGTGGCTGGTGCCTGAAGTGGTGACAGGCCAACCACATGGCCCCAAAGTGGACATATGGTCTTTTGGGATCGTGGGCATTGAAATGGTGGAACGAGAAGTTCCTTGCAGGAATGCAACTCCTTTTTTGGTAAGGAGCAAATACACACTGATCCCAGTGTCTTTCTCACCTGTCCGATGTTCTGTGTGCCATTGGACAAAATCCCATTGCCATCTGCTGGTACACTTCCACCAAGTTCCCCTTCTAAAAATGTCCCTGCAGCACATCAGAATCCGCTGTAGATTCGGTTGCATCAGAAGGGAAGTGGCAGTTGAGAAACCTAACCAG
The DNA here is from genome assembly GCF_028551555.1 of Melozone crissalis. NCBI lineage: Eukaryota > Metazoa > Chordata > Aves > Passeriformes > Passerellidae > Melozone > Melozone crissalis. The sequence continues at coordinate 9,619,282 of NW_026535783.1, read as the reverse complement.
TTCAGAAAGTTGCCATTTTGGCCTCCAGCCATGCCTGACGTTTCTCTTTGCTTTTTGAACCCTGTTGGAGCTCTGGCTCTGAAGGACAAGAATTTTTCAGTGAAACAGTTGGATGTGTGATAAATATCCTTCAAAATGGAGGTTGTCTTCCCAGTTTCAGTTTTACAGAAAAAGAAAAAGTGAAAAAGAAACAACCAGTAAAGCAATGCCCAAGCAGTTCTGCTTTCTTTTCCCTTTTTGAACCACAGCACATCAAATTTCCTCCATATTGTAGCATCTTTTCCAAATCCTGTGGGTCTTTGAAACTTTCAGATTTTCAAGTCATCTGTACATTGTTTAGTCATGTGTGTGGGATGCCTGGATAAGTTTAGGATGTGTTTTTCTCCAACTGCAGTTAGAATTGTACACCAAACCCTTGGCTGTTTCTTGGTACTTTAACAAGTTGATGAGCTTGCAGACAGGTGCCTGGGCTGGGCTCCAACGTGGGCAGTTGTCCCGGTGCTGTGTTTCTTTACCATAGGGGCAGGGCCATCCCTGGCCTGCACAGTTCTAATGACAGTGAGGACTCCAGCTCCCCACTATGGCCAGTGGCTTAGCATAGCTGCAGAGGGACAGGATAAAACCCCCTTTGTGACCTCTGGTGGTGTGGGAAAAGGAAAGAAAGGTGTCCTAATTATTTATACTCAAGCAGAATGTGTTTGTTGTTTTAGGCTTGGAAACTTTCCTTTGGGTTGAAGAGGATAATAACAAAGTCTCTTTGGTCACCATCTATTTCAGTGCCACCAGCACAAAGCTGTTAGCATTGTGACGGGCATTTTTATGGATACCAGGCTGCAGTCTGGGGTCATGGAGATGCTGCCAAACCTCCCATTTCTTACCCGACACTTTCTGCGATGGGCACCCCTTTAATGCATTGACTTCAGCATCCAAATGAGCAGAGAGTGACCATAGGCATGGCACTTCTTCTTCTGATTTGACCATGAAAAGGTTTCCTTTTGCCACATAAAGAAGCCAAAATGTGCAGCTGAGAGACAGAACAACAGGTGGCTCCTGTGCACCCAAGCAGGCATTTTCATCTCAATATATTTGTGCATGCATCTTAATGTGCCTGTGTTGAATATCAGATTCCAAATGATTGTTTTCTTTTCCTGAGGAATAGCTGGTGGATTTCCTTTTTTTCCTTCCACTTAGCAGTGTTTTCTAGAAGAGGAAAAGAAGCTCAATGAGATTTGTTTTATGGCAGTTGCGTTTCAAGGACCAACAAGCACTGCAGAGATGTCTTTCATGTACTAATCCTTGCAAATAGTAGTTAGTATAGCAAAGTCCCTATTCCAAAAAGCCTCTCAAGCTGGTGTGAATCCTCAGGGAAGGAAACATGCTTTTGTTGATGTAGTTCCAAGTAACTAGGTCAGTCAATGAAATCAGCAGCCAAGGCAACATCTGCAGGATGGTGGAAAAGCTGTGGCTGCACCAGGGTCTGGGTTTTTGATTGGCAAAGGAAAGTCATCTCTGGGTCTCTGCCAGGGCAGGAACTGCCACTGCAGAATGGAGCTTAACCAATGGGATCTGGGAGAGCACCTAGAGATATGAAAGTAGCAGGTGCAGCCTGGTGTTTCCTTTTTCTGTAGGCTCAACTGACAGCCAGGGGAGAGAGACCACAGCTGCGGCAGCCCAACAGATTCTCGTCTTGCCTGTGTGACTTCCTGAGCTGCTGCCTGCAGACAGATGAGCAGAAGCGCTGGTCTGCCAGGGAGCTCCTGAAGGTAAAATGTGAAGGGGCTGCAGGTGAAACAGGGGTCCGAGGGTTGGGCTCTTCCTCCACTGAAGTCCAAGGCATCAGTTGAGCCCCCTTCCTCCTCACCTCCACTCTTGCTGCTCTTCAACTGAAAATGGTGAGGAATCCTAGGCTGGGCTGGGCTGGCAGGGCCCTGTGAAGGTCCTCTGGTCCAAGTATCCTGCAATGAGCAGGGACATCTTTAAAGAGATCAGGTTGCTCAGAGCCCTTTGCCACCTGACCTGGAATGGGGCACGTACAAGCTCTTGGGACAGCCTGTGACAGTGTTGCACTATGCTCTGAGTAAACAAGTTCTTCCTTAGACCTACTGAGACTTGATCCCGATTTTGATGAAAAATATTCATCACATTCTATTGTACACTGGAACTGTTAAAAAAGGTGTCCCCACTTTCTTCAAAGCCCCTCTGAAGTCTTGGAAAGTGGCAGCAAAGACTCCCTGGGGCCTGTTCTTCACAAATCTGAATAACTCCACCCCTCTCTGCACTTCCTGAGAGGAGAGGTGCTCTGTTTTCTGACTGTTTCTGTCGCCCTGTTTCGTAATTTGGTGGGATGTTTCATTTTATCTAATAGCAAAAGAACTGAAGTAGAGCAATGCAGGGTACAGAGACATGAAATGGTGGTGCAGGAACCCAAGGAAGCCAGTCCCAGCTGAGCAGTCAGAGATTTGGCTGTGGGCAGGAGGGACTCTGGGGGGCTCACTGTGAGCCTCTGAGGGGCCCTGGTTTGTGCCCCCTAGCCCACCCTTAAAGGTTTCTGACACGCAAACAGGGACAGCTGGGAGGGACTTGTCCCAGCCCCATCTGCTGCCTGGCACGCTCAAGCAGACAGGAACTGTGCCAGGGTTACTGCCAGGTTGTGTGGCAGAGAGGGAACTGCAGGGCCCGGTGCCACTGAGCTGCCCCTGCTGGGAAGGAAGGTGCCATCCAGCACGCGAGGGGCAGGGCATGGAAAGGTAGACACTGCTCTGTCTCCCTGTGGGAATCAGCACAGTGCCTGTCTTGCAAAGGCAGGGACCTGTGTGAGTCCTTGGAGTTTCCTGAAAGGAGGAAACCCCAGGGACAGAAAGCACCATTTCTCGAGCACTGGCAGGGCAAAAATCCCAGCAACATGAAGACATCACAATAAACAGATGAGTGGGATTCTGGGCCAGGTTTGCCTGTGATGGCAAGGTCATGCACATGATGACGGGGGAGGAGATGGTCCCATTGCTCCTCTTTCCCGGTCTTTTTAGGACCCAGAGGAATCCTGATTGATACTCCAAAGCACTGAGCTTGGAAAGTCATGGTTCAATGTTCTTTGTCGTTTTTTTTTCCTGTGGACAGCATTCATTTGTACGTTCAGCCAAGCCAGCATACAGTTTGGCACCACTCATCAACTCAATCAAGATGAAGAAGGAGGATTGGAGAAGAAGAATATAATAATCAAGACGTTATCTCCATTACCAACTTAGAGTAGGATTGTAGAGTAGGACTCTAGAGTAGGATTGTTGAGTAGTTTTGGTTTATAGAGTAGGTTTATAGTATAGGTTTATAGAGTAGGATTATTATTAAATAAAGTTTCTGAAACATCAACTCATTTGGAAGATTCTCCTCCTTTGGACCCCTTCAGACAGTTCAGCATTTTCTTCTGAATTACCAGTTGTATTTTACTGATGCTAAGTCACATTTACGGCTTCTTTGGTGTGGTTCGTAAGCGGAGAAGGTTCTTCTTCATTCATCCTCTCCAGACCACACTGCCTTTGGAATATGGCCCACTGGCTGGTTTTGGCACAGCTGTGGTATTTCTAGTTGAGGCAGAAAAGGTAATGGCATTTGAAGGCAAAACCAAAGGAGGGGTGAGGCAGCCAAGACATCCTGTGTGGATTCAGGACTTCAGTCGTCACTCAAGAGCATTTGGGTTCCTGCTGCTTGGATTTGTATCCCTAAATGCAATGTCTTTGCCTGGAGGAGAGCCTTGCTCAAGTGAAAAAGCAGAAAGATCAGAGAGGGTGCTCGGGAAGGTCTCCTGTGGTGCAGAGCTGTCAGCGCCTGGGAGGTGAGAGCAGGCCTGGCCTTGGCCAGGGTGGAGCCCCAGCAGAGACCCGGCAGAGGCCAGAGCAGGCTGAGCCCCGGCAGAGGCAGGCTGGAAGGAGGCCCCTGGAGCTGCAAGAGGCAGCAGCCGGGCCCTGGGTGCCTGTTCCTGGCAGCGGGCAAATCCTCCGCTCTCAGAGCCCAGGTGGCAGCTGGCTGCTGCCAAGGGGAAGCGCAGCCGTGCTGGGCACGGCCCAGCCTGGAGGCATTGGCCGTCTGGAGTGTGCCCAGGAGCAGAGAAAGGCCCAGGGCAGCTGAGGGCTGCTGGCCTGCCTGAGGATTCCTCCTCTTCTGCCGGCTGCCCTGCAACTCCTGGCAAAGGTCAGCAGTGTGTGCAGCACTCTGGGCACCGGGGCAGGGAGCCGGGCTGCTCAGCAGGCTGGAGCACAGGGCAGCCTCCTTCAGGCCTGGCTCTTTTGCCAGGGGAAGCGAGGCCAGCGTGAGGCAGGGACAGCTTGGCAGGGCACATCTGCAGGAGCCAGCGCCTCACGCAGCTCTGGGAGGAAGCGCCCGCAATCCTGCCATTCTGCACTGAGCCAGAGCAAAGGTGTGAGATGCAGAGTGTTTGGCAGAAATATTCAGGCCCACCAGGCCAGCCTGCTTTGTGCTCTCTGGCACATAGCAAGCGATGCGCAATGCAGCTCTGAGCTGCTGGGAGAGAAGGAATCAGGGATGTGCCTGAGGGTTTTGCTTGAGTAGTGAACTGATGTGGAAAGGGGCAGAAGAATTTCAGTTGGCAATTTGTGTTTTCCTCACTAATTTCTGAAAGAAAGTCATAATGTGTTGCACACAGGTAGAGGAATTAGAAAAGAAAGGCCTTATAAATTCAGGCCTTGCTATGGTAAATTCCCAGCTGGCCTTTTACAACTTCTATGTGCAGCCAGCTAACTTCCCATGGGAATAATCCTAAGAATGAATGCAGTTAGCACAACAAGTTATTGTGCTAAGAAAACTGTTTGCATCTGTAATAAACAAGAAATCTGTCCCATGAGGTTCCACGAAAGAAAAATGTAAACACCTGAGTGAGTCTTAAAAAGAGAGAGTCTTAGCATGTACACACCAAAACACCTTCTAAGCAATGAATTGTGTGGCAAGGAAACTACCAGCCAGCTGGAGTTGAACACAAGGTCTGTGAAAACAATATAAAAATTAGTTATGTGAATAAAGAATTGGCTTTCCCTGCATGAAGAAACTGAGTCCCGGCTGCTTTATTGACACAGCTGTTGCAGTGTGAGCCTATTTCCTGTTTTACTTCCCAGTCTCTTCCCAGGTGTGGCAATACCTCTCTCCCTTCCCCCTCCCCCTCACCCCCTTGCTGAGTGAGTTCTGTCAATCAGTCTTAACATTCCAGCAAGGCCATCGTGTGGTTGGTCAGTTCAAAGGATACCCCTCAGGCCGGGGGTCATTGGCCTGTCTAAGTGTCCCTTGTTCCCTGAGACCCTCCTCCTCCCACCTGGTTGGTGCTCACCTCTCCCTTCCCCTCCCCCTGTCCCTGGGCCTAAATTGAGCCAGGACCATGTGCTGAGTATTCTGTTGGAGCTGTTACCAAGATTCAGATGTCTGTAACCATGGAATAAAACTCTGGATTAAACCCTCTGCAGAATCTGTCTCCTTTTCCTCTTCACCCTCGCCTGAACCCTTTCCACCTGAGGTAAACTAAGTTTCTACAAGCCTGGGTTTGTTTCAGTGCTCAGCTGCAACATCCAGCCGGCCAAAAGTGTCTCTGAGATACTCTGAAATACCACAGTTGCTGCCTTTGGCCCAGCAGTAAGGGTCAGACGAGCCCAGGTACAATCTACCTGGTAATATTGGGATCTTATTCCAATACATAGCAATGTGGCTTCACTCAGCAAGAGCACTTTCAGGGTGTATTGATGAAAGGCTTGTGTTAGATTCCCAGAATAGGAAGGAGAGGCGTTAAGTGTAAAAAACGTGGCTCAGTCTTGTGAATTCCTTTAGCTTTAACAGGAGTGCCGAACCCTGTATCCCCCCAATTACTGCAAATTTTCATTATTCAATCCTTTGTTAGGGTTTAATAAACCTTTAAAAAGTTAAAAGCAAGAGTCTTTTCTCAGATGTGTAATGCTGTGGGCCATTTCTTTGGTGTGGTTTCCTTTGCTTGAGTCCCATCTGAGTGCTCAGTTGGGGTCCAGCCTGTAGGTGCTTTGTGCACTCTTGGAGTAACTCTTGGATCCCTTGAACAACAGGATTTGGCCCACAAGGGGAATTTGTGCTGGTTTTTGAGAGAGGAGAACTTCCCAGTCTATTTTCTGTTTGCTGTGGGGAAGGTTAGCTATTGCTTGGCATAAATTCACAGACCAACACAAAGCGTTTGCTTTGTCATGTTGGGGCACGGTTGCCACCTCGTCGTAGTGACATCAGAAGGTTGCCTTGGTGCACGCAAGGCCTGAGTGTCAGAGCAGTCCTAGGCCTTGCTCAGTGCAGGAGAATCCTCCTGATTGAAGCATTTTTCAGTGGGTACTTGCACACTGGCAGAAGCCTTGCTTTTTCTGATGTTGAAGCACAGCCTGCGAACTTGCAGAGCAGTGCTACAATGATTCACCATCTCGCTCCTGCACATTTTACTGCATATGGTGTTTCCTTTTCCATCTATATGTGACTCACTTTGCACATAAGTAGAGGTTGTCCCTGGGTGTATCCTAACCTGGCTTTTGTATGTCTTCCTGCTCTTTCTCAGCAACTGAGATTCTGATTTTGAAACAGAGAGAACACTAGGAGGCCACTGGTTTGGTGAAGCTCCTGGTCAAGGCATTCAGCTAAAAATGGGATGTCTGTAGCCACATGGGCAGCATTTGCAAGGGAACCTGCAGGGCTTCTGTTCCCTCCACAGGAGAGTCTGTAGCAACAGAGTCTGTCATTTCCTCAGTTTGCTGGGACAAGCAAGACAGCTTGAAAATGTAGTCTAGGAGACCTTCTTGGAAGATCTTCCAAAAACTCTGCAGTTGTTCCCAGAATTCAGGGAAAGCTTCTTTCTCTCTAAATTTTCCCCTGAAAGGGGATTTGACTGTCTAACTTGACCGTTTACTGAGTGCTAAAATCGTGATCTTCCCTTTGCAAGGAAGTGCAAACTCCAAAGCAGTGAGTGTCTGCTGCAGAACCCTGAAGCTGCTGCTCTGCTGTTTCACATAAGAACTGCCACAGCTCAGGGGGATTTTGGGAAAGCTTTTTTAGTCAACTGTTTCCAGAAAGTTAACGAGAATTAGTGCATGCAACTGATTTAAAAAAAACAAAGCACCTGAGGAAGAGGATAAAAAAAGCTGCTTGATGTGTTTGGTGGAACAGGAGCACCGAGTGTTACAGATGAATCTGCATTTTTTGGTTTTGTTTGTATTCATTTACTGGCAAAACAGGCCAAAGCGTAGGCACAAGCAAGAATATTGTCCTGATCTCCTGCTGGCTGTGTGAATGAAACGTGTCTCCTAGACAGAAGTTATGAAAAGGGAAATCATCTCTGTTTAGGTTGACTTGTTCTGTGGGATTCAGCAGCCCAGGCAGTTTTCTCACAGCATCTGGTTAATTTCCCCTGCTGGAGGGGGAGGGGGACAAAGATTATGACGCTGAGATACCCTGGGATGGAGCAGTCAATCAAATGTAAACTGTAACATTTGTGATAGAAAGTTCTTTGCTCTAAACTTTTCCATTGGATCACCCCCGTACCCCCGTCCGAGTGGTCAAAGAGCACCGCTGAGCCCGCCCAGTCTGTTTCCCTTCTTACACCTAAGTCCCGCCCTGGTTCGGGGCTCGTCACCCCGGCTCTGGCACCCTTCATCAGAGCTGCACCCCACTTTCCTTCCCCGTCGGTACCCTCAGATTCCCTGAAAATAAAGCCTGGTGGAATTTCGCCGGAGTCTCCCGAGACCTCTCTGTTTGGCTGTGACTTCTTAAACATCCAGGCCTGTGAGTACGTGTGACCCGGCTGCATCCCTCTGTGGCTGCACATGCCGAGGAGTGGGCCTGCTGGTACCCACCCAGTTTGGGGGCCCCTGGAAGCTAGCCGGACCCCAGAAAATCCACACCCTGCTCAATACAGGTCACCTGAAGTGTGTATTCAGCGGTGCTGATCCTGAGGTGAGTGAGAAGGGGAGATTGCATGTTCCTGGTGTTTAAGAATTGTAGAGCCAGCTGTCAGCTTGGCAAACGGCAGTAGAGTGAAGACAGCCAGCTAGGGAGGCTGAAAGAAAATCCATTTTCGTGCTTTCAACACAAATAACAAAGGCATAAGTGGATAGTTCCTAATTTCCATCTCAGAGCCCTGAAGAACTACACACAGTTATGCAGAGACAATGTTGCTTGCTGACAGCAGCCAGAGGGGAACACTGAACTAAGAGCAACTTCCTAGAGAGTAGAGATAGCCCATTTATATTTAGTCAGAGGGACTAAGAATTCTATTCCTGTAAATTTAATGACATCTCCTTAGAAAATGCGGTTGTAGAACAAGAAGACCATCTTGAAAAGGTGGATGCTGTATTTCAAGTCAAACGGGCACTTAGTGCCTGGAGAGCTGCGTGGGCCAAAAGGAACCAGGGGTCCTGCCAGTCTTGAGCAGCTGAAGATGAGGCAGCGTGTGGCCAGGTGTCCAAGGGCTTGGTGGCTGTGCCAGCAGCAGTGGGACAGCAGGAGCAGGGCAGTGAGGGTGGCCCTGTGCTGGGCAGCGCTGCAGCCACAGCTGGAGTGTTGTGTGCAGCTGTGGGCCCTGGGAAGCAGAAAGTCATGGAGGGGCTGCAGTGTGTGCAGAGAAGGACAGGGGAGCTGGGCAAGGGAGTGCAGCACAAGCCCAGTGAGGAGGTGCTGAGGGACCTTTAGCTTGGACAATGGGAGGCTCATGAGGGACCTTCAGCATCTCCTCAGTGCACCCAAATATTTGAGCCTCTTTTGGAAGTGACTTTTTCTCCTCTTTTTTCTTGTTATTTTTTTGTTTCCTTTGAGGCTTATTAATTTTCTTTTTCTACCAACTAAGGTGCTTTCCCTCATTATTTCCTGCCCTTTTACAGCACTGGGACTGGGTCCTCTAGAATTTTAGTTTCCAAGGTGTCACTTCTGGAGAATGCAGTGTTTTTGCATGAGAACACATCATTTGGTGCAGGAACCTTAGTGCAGAAGGACCTGTTGTGGTTCCAGGCCAGCCAGCATGGCCTTACAGATCACATTGAGCTTAGCAGTGCCCGCGCCTTTTTGCAGCCCGGGGAGTCAGAGTGTGTTGTGTTTGGGAATTAAGCAGGAGATCAATGCCCTTGCATTCCAGCTGCTCCTCAGAGATCACAGGAGCTGGAAGGGGCTGGGCTGCATTTCTGATTCCAGCCACTTTAGCACTGTCAGTGTGGTTGAGTCCAAGACAAGAACTTGCTTGAGCACAGGTGCACAAAGAGTGCAGTTCCCAGTGCAATGCTCTGGCTCTGATCCCTTTCCATAAGGACCTACATGCTCCAGATTCCCCAAGAATGTGCTTTATTGAAGCAACAGGAGAGCAATCTCAGGATTGCTGCTGAGCGGGGCACTGGCTATCAAGTTTTGATGTGTGTAGCAACAGAGAGGACAGTACAGAGAGATTTCAGTAATGAGATCTCTCTATCTATCTATCTATCTATCTATCTATCTATCTATCTATCCATCCATCCATCCATCCATCCATCCATCTATCTATCTATCTATGCAACATTTACATAATTGAATCTTCCTGGCTCTCGTCCAAGGCATTTGGAGATGCAAAGGTCACCTAAAGCATCCCTTTCAGGAGAGGATTAGAGACATGTTCCCTCAACCAATTCTGAGCAGGCAGAGATGTTTCCCCCTCCAGATATGATGGTTTCTTCTTCTCAGAGCTGTTTTCCTCCTCTGGCCTTTTTTGCCCTGAAGTCCCCAGTTAATTCTTTAAATTTCTGCCTGTCCTAAAGAGGTGGAACAATTCCAGGTTTAGGCAGTGGTTCGATGACTCTGGTCACACATGCGTTACATGACGCATGGTTTCCTTCACTGGCATCCCCAGGGCTGTGTAAGTGCATTCGTTCATGGGGCCTTAGGAGAGGCTCTTTCCCTCAGCAGCAGCAGCAGCAGCAGCAGCAGCAGCAGCAGCAGCAGCAGCAGCAGCAGCAGCAAGGAGCAGTGGCAGGGTCAGGACGAGGAGGAGGTGGCTGCCCTGGCCCTTTGCTCCCAGGCCGCAGGCCAGGAGGGCTCTGGCTGCAGCAGGGCGCTCTTCGGGCAGCCCCTGGCAGCCTCTGCAGGGAGCATAGCACGCTGCCCCATCCTGCCTGGGTCACTTTTCTTCAGCAATACCCTACTAGCTCCTCTTCACAAGGAAAAAACTCCAGCAATGTAAAAAGAGCTAATTCAAGTACAGTTCTACCTGCCTTTCTATTGTAGTTCACGGCATCTATTTTTTTGTCTAGAATTTCATTATTTTTATTAAAACATGCATTCATATCTTCACATTTTTGTGTTTCTAATTATTCCTATACCAAAACACTTCTTTTTTAACTCTTGATTTATTGCAGTTGGTAATTCTGAAGTAGTATTATTTTAAAATGTCACAAAACAACACCCTTTGTGTAGTTTTCCTTAAAGCACTCCTAAAAAAAAAAAACCCGTAAGCTAGTTTAGTCTCTGTCTCTCCAAGTTGGTTCATACTGGTCTATTTTAAATCAGGGCTACAATACTTTTAAAGAATTGAGGGAGGTCCATGAAATGCACACTAGTGATTCCTCTTGGGACATGTCATGGCCCTGCCATAAAGCCTCTTTTTACTTTTTTTTTTTTTCCTTTCATTAGCTCAACTGCAAACACATGTTTGGTTGCAAACTTACACAAGATGAGCAAAATCAAAACGATGTGATGAGCCTTTGGGAACTCCTTGCTGATCTTTCTGCTTCCTCAGCTGAGCAAGGCTCTGATCCAGGCAAAGACAGTGCACTTAGAACCATTTGGCTGGAACTCTGCTGATTTCTAGGAAAAGCTGGAGGCCTCTCTCTCCCCAGGATGTTTTGGCTGAGCCAAGCTTTGCTGGGTTTTGGCTGCAAATACCATTGCCCTTGCTTTCTTCTATCCACAAGTACCATGGCTGGGCAAAAACTCCCCAGTGGGCCATATTCCAAAGGCACTTGGGTCTGGAGTTTGTGAATGAAGGAGAGCCTTATCCACTTCCAAACCACATGGAAAAAAATCATGAAAGACAACTTCCCATCCTTAACAAATAACTGACAATTCGCAAGTGGATCTAGAGCTTCTTTACAGAATGAAAAGGAAGGCAATCTTCCAATGGAGTTGTGCTTTCTGGAGTCTTTCTTCTGACTCCCACTCACAGCTGGCATTGGAAAAAGTCACATCTCTGCAAGTGTCAGTGTCTTCTATCTGCCATCAATTGTTTTGCTGCAACAATCAGAACAGGCATCAGGCTGGAGAGAGGCTCAGCTGATGCTAGGAACAGGAGCTGCCCCAAGGAGAAAAAAAGCAATGAACTTTTACCTCCCAAACCCATCTCCCCAGAGGCTCAAGCAGGATTCTCTGGTTCCCAGAAATATTAAGAAATGGGGTTGACAAGACCCTCTGCATCTATGTGGTCATGCCCAAGATCTTTGCTGATGCCATTGTGGTTTTGCCTTTTTTTTTTCTTTTCTGTTTTCTGTATTCTTTGCACATCTTTTTAGAGCTCTGTAGGGTACTCTACTTGTGACTACTTTTCCCAGTCCTTTTCCATGGCCTTTGCTAAGCAGAAAGACAAACTTCCAGAGCCCCAAGCTCCAGGGATTAGAAGGCCCCAGTGTTATCTTGGTTCCTCCTGGGACAGACCCCTGCTGGGGAGCTGGTGGACTCACCATCCCTGCAAGCATTTAAAAGAAGACTGGATGCGGCACTCGGTGCTGTGCTTTAGTTGAGGTGTTAGGGCATGGGTTAGAGTCGATCATCTTGAAGGTGTCTGTCTTCCAAGCCACTGACTCTGTGATTCTGTCACTGAGAGAGCTTTTCTTGCACGCCTGGAAAGGGCTGCGGGGGCCCTTTGCCAAGGACGGGCATCAGGGCTCCTGGAAAAGAAGCAAAGGCTCAAGGCGAAGGCCAAGAGGGCAGAGCTGCCCCAGCGTGGCCCACAGCGAGCCTCATGTCCTCCTCCTCAACCTGCGCCCTCTGCGCTGCCCTCTGCGGCGTCGGTGGCTCCTCTGGCTGTCGGGCTCCAGGGCGTGCTGGGGGCCGGGCCCCTCGTCTTCGGGAAGCGCCAGAGCCTCGGAGGCGACCGGCTGCTGCTGTGGCCGGCAGGGGAGAGCTGCGGCTGCGGCCCCGGGCACGGCGAGCTGCCGCTATGGCCGGCTCCTGCCGCGGCTCCTGCCGCGGCTCCTGCCGCGGCTCCTGCCCTGTGCCCACAGACACAGCCGAGGGCTGCCCAGCAGCTCCGTGCCGCTCCGCAGCGGGCCCGGCCAGGCTGCTGCTCTCTGCGGCCTCTGCCCGCCACTGCCAGCCCCGCCTCGCTCCCGCCTGCCTCTGCCGCAGCCGGGCCCACACCGGAGACAGCACATTGCGGCCGGCTCGGAAAAGCCCTGCCCGCAAAGCGCCCGCCACGGCCACGGCCTCAGGGCACAGCCTGTCGGCGTCCTCGCAGCTGCGAGCCGGCCCGGGCCGCCTGCCGGCCTCGGCCACAGCTCCCGCCCGTGTCTCCATGGCCGCGGCTGTTCGGCACAGCGGGCTGAGCACAGCCAGGCAGCTTCTCGCGGACCCAGGCTCCTGGCCCTCCGAGCCCGCCCAACCCCGAATTCCAGCCCTGAGAGGCTTGGCGTCCCAATGCATCCCCTGGGGACAGCAGAGTCGGCCGCTGAGCTCAGCCCATGGTGATACCACCAAGTGACCAATGGAAAATTCACCAAATCCCCATCAGAGACAAGAGAAAACTCCTGTAGTGCCTGACAGCCTGAAACAACTGCCATTACAGAACATTCCATCCATGCGGGAAGAGAACCTTTTGCATTAAAGCAAAAAAGAGTTATCTAAAAGGAAGCCAGGAACAAACAACAAAGTTATTTGGACTCGTGCTTCTTGTGTCTGTTTGAAAGGCCAAGAAAATGCAACCTTTGCTCTTCCGACACAACTCTCTGTTCATGATGTGAGACAGCGAGTGCTGATGTGCAAGAGCTGATGGAAGGGACCGGGATGAGGGTGGAAGGGACAGGGACGAGGATGCAGCAGCTGGCAGTAGCACTGAAGGAGAAGAGTTTGCAGGCAGGATAGAAAATAGCTTTGTTTCACCTCTTCTTTCAGTACTGCTAAGAATGTAACCTGAAACAAGCTGGGAACACCAGAGCATGGAGCCCTTTCTAGGCAGGGCTGGGTCTGCTGAAGGAGCCGAGAGAGCCCAGCAGGGATCAGACACAAACCAGCAAGGGACTGAGGAGCCCCTGTGGTGGCAGTGAGCAGCCTAGGGCTCCGTTCACTGCTGGTGGTATTTTCTATTGAACCATCTCCAAGGACTTGTCCTGTGCTCGGTGTTTCTAAGGGTTTTCCCCCTTGGTTTTTCTTGGTTGACTCCTGCACCTTTGTTTCTCAAAATTTTCCTACCCTGTCAGTATCAGCCCTTATCCAGAACTGGCTCTAACATATGAGCAAAGCAGCTGGCAACAGCAATGGGTGGAATCCTGCGGCTCAAGAATTCCTATGCCAGAACTCTACATGTGCCTTATGCTTGTCAGCACCTCCTTCTCTGTGCAAAAACTAATCATCAGTGGAGGTTTTTTGCCTAAGAGCTCCTGAGAAGGAAATGTTGTGTTTGAATTCTCATGAGTGTATCCCTTAAGTTCATTGCTAGGAAACAGAAAGTAAGGCCAGGGTAGCAGAGCAGCTGGGTGCTGGTCACTCCCTGCAAAGGGTTAGTGTATGATGTGGGAACGCCATGTTCCAGGACGGGTGAGAAAGGTAAATGTGCTCAAGGTGCTGCAGGTGAGGTTTGGGTTCACTCAGAGAGCAGGTGAGGATGCCCAGGAGCTGCTGAGGTCGGCAGTGGGGACCAGGGCTGGGGCTTGTGGCCTGGCAAGTGTGGCTTTGGGGGCTGTGACATGCCAGGGCATGGGTCACTGTCACTGCCCTCCAGAGCCCTGGCTAGCTCTGTGGTGTTGCAGGGACAATGGCAAGAGTGGGGAACTGGCTAGGCTAGGGTTTTGCCTGAGCCAGAACCTCTAGGCCAGCTGCCCAGCAGTAGAGACCCCTGGAGGACTGAGTGAAGGAGGCAGAGGAAGCTCTTCTACAGTGTAAAGTGCAGAGAATTTGTCAGGAGAGACATGGGGAAGGCACACAAGACAAAATTGCCAAAGGCAAGCAGAAGTAAAAACAATTCCCAGCACCTCTGTGCACGGCTTTTTAAAATCTTTCAAAACAGGGAGTGGACACCATATAGTAACCAATAAGCGACTCTCATGGTGTGGTTTCGAAGGCTACAACAAATCAGAACAAGGGGAGGTGTCCAGGTTTAGAGCAAATTTGGGGAAGAATCCCCCAAAGGAGCTCCAGTGGGAAAAGCAGGTCCAATTGGCCCCTCCCCCCAACTGGTCCGGGAGGAAAAAACACCTCCTTGGAGAAAGGTGGAAAAAAACTGTTTATTAAACAATAAGACCAAAACAATATCAAAACAATGAGACCCCTTGCCACTCTAAAAGAGATGACAAACTGAGAAAACCCTGGGTTCAAGCAGCAGCTCACTCAGTCTCTGATCAGTCCCTCCGGTGTTGGAATTGTCGCAGGCCAGGCCTGGCCTGGTGGGCCACAGCTGCAGCTGCTGGTGCTCTCCTGGGTGTTCAGTCCAGAGCAGTTTCAAGAGGTCCAAAGAAAAAGAAAAAAAAACAGTCCAGGGAACTTCTTTGCCTCAGCTAGCTAACACTAACTAAAAAGCAAAAGAAGAGCTCTCTGCCCCGCTGTCTGTCCGCAGACAACACAGTCAGGAGCAGGAATGTGGAGGAGTGAGTGCAGTGTCTGGAAACAAACTGCGCGCTTCTTCTCTCCCCCCCTTCCCTCTCTGGAACACTCTTAAAGGTACAAAACTTATTATTAATCAACATAAAGAGAATGAGACGATTGGGGATAAAAGCATCATATAGTCAACCCAGGACAGGAGGAGAGAGGGTTGGGATAGGGATTGGATCTTAGGGTGAGGGACAGGGAACTTTGTGGAACAAAGGGTAGGGTTTGGGCTGATGGATAGGCCAAAGGGGCCGGGTTGTCTTGACAGACAGGGAAAAATCTGGTGAGGAGGGAGGGGATTCCTTGAGGGACATTTGGATAGGAGGGCATAACACAGGGGAGAAACTAACTGTAATAACTCAGGGAACACTTGAACATACCACAAGATAACAGAAGATCTGAGTCAATAAACTAGCACATTACAATACAGAAATTCAAGGTTTCAGCAGCTGAGAGGTGGCACGATTAGAACCCGCAGCAGCTGGTGAAAGCCATCTCTGTCCTTCAGGTTCCTGCTGTGTGGGAAGGTGCTGCGAGTTGTGGTGGCTGCACTTCCCCTTTGCTGGGAGGATGATCTGTACCAGGGGAGAGCAGAAAGCTGCCGTGGTGAGCAGAACATGCTCAGAGCATTCCAGTTCAGAGAATGGCACTGCCCCTGAAGGGCAAAAAGCTTGAAAGCATAGAATTCTGTGCAGAATCATTTTACAAATCTTGTCTTCTAGAACCTGCCTGTTTTTGTATTCTGTAGATGAATACTCTGGGTTTTATAAAATACATGGGGTTTTTTTCTTAAGGTTTTTGGGAGAACTTTCAAATTTATTTCTATTTGCATTTTACATCCAGCGAGGATGCAGATTTTTTTTTCTTTTGTAAATACTTAGGGGAAAAATACCCAAGCATCTTTTAATCCTTTGGGATATTGTGATTAATATACTTAGAAAGAAAACCTTGTTGAACAAGTGCGAAAACAGAGAGAGAGGAAAAATAGCATAAAAGTCTTTTAGAACAGGGCTATACAGTGTAATAAGGACTGCAGAACTGAGTAATTCCTCCAAGGGCAGAATTAGCAAGATATATTGCTAAGAATACCTGCCAAGATACTTCCTTAAATCAAGGGAAATATGACCTGCAGCCATACAAAGTACACTCAAAGCAAATGAAAACCTTTGGAAAAGAGGGAATTTTGCCAGTGACATCAGTCTGTCTGGATAACTGAGGGATGCTCATCAACCTTGCACTGCATTCCTCAATATTTGCAATGTCTTTTCTCCCAACTTCTATGAAATGAATAAGCTGCAGTTGTTTACCATTAACTTAAGCTCTTAGGGGAATTACCCAGCCCCATGAATGTTTTTTGTAGCTGAGCAGGACTTGAATTTCCCAAATCTTTTACAAAGCAGAAGGGAACCACACAGTTACTTGTGCTAATGTTAATGAAAGGTTTCATAAAAGCAGGGAAATGAGAGCATTGCAATATAAAATTTCCACATTCAAGAAAACAGGAGTGCACTAAGAATAATACATATGAGGCTAGCATAACATCAGAACAGGATAAAATGAAATTGCTAGACAGGAAGTGATCTATCAGAAATTAAGTGTATCATTTCTCATACATCTGCATGCATTTGCAAGCTAAAACAGAAAAAGAAGGGCAGAGATAGAAAGGAATGAAGATTTTAAAGTTGCACTGTGCAGAAGAGACACGTGAACAACCAGTGTAAACACAGCTGAGAGATTCAGCTTGGAGTTGGATTGGAGTGGAATTCATTCACCGGAGGTTTTTGGTGCACAGGAGTGCTAAGACTGAGAAAAAAAGGAGAAAAGTACAATTTCTGAAAGCCATTTAGATTCCTGGAAGCATTTTCTAAAGATCTAAGAAGCTAAAGCCTCAGAGAATCTGAACCTAAAACATCCCCAAATGGGTCGATAAGGTATTATGGGCACATCTCGGCTGTTTTCAGCGTCAATGAAACTGACAATGAGTGTCTGGAAATTAGGAATGTCAACCCAGATTTCATCTCTGCTACTTTAAGAACACCTTAATAAGGCACTTTAGGAACCGGAACACTAACATTCTCACTCTGCTCTATTTAGTTTACATTTGAATACAGGCTGGTAGAAGGAGAGATCTGGCTTTAATTTCTCCCCAAATCACCTGTTGCACATTTAGGTTAGGAGTAGATGTAAAATTCAGCTAATCACTCTCTCTATCCATGAATATTCCACTAGTGAACTGACATGTAGAAACATCCTTTTCTCTTGGTACCTTCCTAAATGGTGCCCAATGAACAGGACACTTGCATAAATCTCACAGAAAATCACCAAAATTGCTGAAATTGACCCTCAATTCCATGATAAAAGCTTCTGAGAAAAGGCTTGACAGGATCACTGAACAAACTCAAGTTTGGAAGAGAAACATGCATTTTAGCACTGATCAAGGGGAAAGAAACAGAAATGCTGTAAAAATTCCAAGTGGAAGATAAGGAGAAAGACAGGCAGCACAGGAAGCACAAGGCCCTGTCAGAGGACCTGTGGAAGGTAACTTTGTGCCCCAGCACTGTAAGAGGACATTCCCTGTCATTGGTGCAAGCAGCTGGAGACATACATACTGATTGATTTGGGGGCCACCATCTTGGTAACTGCAGAGGTGGTTCAGTAACGTGGCATGAGGGAGTTCCCTCAGAGCAACTGGGATGCCTGAAAGAGGTGGACAGCTCATCACAGCCTGGCCCGCTCGGCTGCTTTTCCTTCTGACCCTCCTGGGGAGGCTCTGACATTTCCTCTTCTGTTGTAGTGTGTTTTTAAGTTTCTTGTTTTGCTCCCCCATTTTATGTACTGTTCCCCCCTGTTCTTTGTAAAATGGTTCTTCCCTCTCCAGTTTTCCCGCCACAGAGCTTTTTACAGTTATGTTGCTATGGTTGCCCCTTCCCCCACAGTTGTCAATCTCTTAGGTTATGTAACTTCCCCTCCCCTATCCTACCTTATAAGTAAGTTTTTCCTCCTCCCTGGGCCCAGTAAATCACCCCCCACTCCTCCCAGCTTTCGAGAACCTTCTTCTCTCTGGGGGCTGTGGTTGGCTGGTGTCCCGGGGCCCCTCCTTTACTTTGTATTTATTGGATATGTTCATATGTCAGTTGTGTTATGTATCTCCCCACATGTTCTCCGATTGGTTAGCTGGGTCTCCCTCCCTTCTCCACCCCTTCCCTTTAAAACCTTGCCTCTCCCCCTGGTCGGGGCCATTTGCTGCTGGGTTTTTCCACCTGTTGGCACCTTCAATAAACCAACGTTAACCCCCAGCAAGTGGTCGCTCCCTCATTTCGTCCTCTACAGCGTGAGTCCGAGTCCGCGATCCAGCCCAGCCCAAGGCCACGACGCCAAGGGGGGCTGGCTTCCGATGCTTTGGGGCGTCGGCCATCATACCCCTTCAGCTAGCTGGACTTAGGGCCACGTACGCCCTCGCGCACTCTTCCCTGATGGAAGTGCAGCAGCTGCCAAGGGAAACGTCCCCATACTCACTCAGTGTTCCCTTTGCTTGCCAGATGTCCCTTCTGCTGTCCCTGTCAGGAGAGCTGCTCTGCACGGGAGGAGGAGCCCGAGGGAGAGCCTGGGAACATCGGCGGCTGCAATCCCTCCTGACCTCGTGCTGTTTATGGATGTGTAGAGTTAGACTTGGATAGTTACAAGTGTAGAGATATTTACATGCATTGACTGGTATTTGTATGGGGATATTATGAATGTGTATCTAGTTACATTTATGGATGTATGTTATGTGTACATATACATGTATATATATGTGTAAATATATATATAAACATAGATATGTATGCAGTTATGTGTACCTATGTATCTAGTTATATTTATATGTCTGTGTTCACTTTAAATCCCTGCTTTCTTATATTCACATATGTGTACAGTTGTACAGCTGCATAGTTCTACTGTTAAAGTTAGATGGATTTTTATATTGGTACATTGATATTTGTATTTATAGATAGGATTCTTATGTATATATTTATATGTGTCTTCTTATTTGTAATACGTACACTTAATATATATTTATACTGTACATTTGTGTGTTTACTTCTATTATATTAAAATGTGTATGGATTTGTACAGTTCTGAAATTGTATTCCTTTAATTTTAGGCCTAGGGTTATTTAGAGAGGGATATTGATATTTCTGTATTTGTATATGGGCTGTACAGTTGTAGAAGTATGTAATAAATTTGTTAAACTTCAATTGATATTTCCTTATAGTTAGTGTTTGTAGATGGTTT
This sequence comes from Melozone crissalis, assembly GCF_028551555.1. Classification (NCBI taxonomy): domain Eukaryota; kingdom Metazoa; phylum Chordata; class Aves; order Passeriformes; family Passerellidae; genus Melozone; species Melozone crissalis. Next base: position 9,600,202 of record NW_026535783.1, on the reverse strand, counting down.
CAGTACATTAGTTTTCTAACTGCATTTGATATTTGTAAATATTTACATTGCATGATAGTAACAATAAATTTATTTTGTCACCTTAAATTGATATTTGTATGTTGGCAGTACAGGTGTAGCAATTTATAAAAAATTTCATTTTTTAACTTAAATTGATTTTTGTGTATTTGTTCACTGTTGCAGCATTGCAGGGTGGTAGAAATGCTGCAGCCTTCTTTGAGGTGTCTCCTTCAGAAGCTGCTCAGAGGAAGGCCACGAGAACAGCCATTTCCAGTCCATGTGTGCATGGGCTCATGGACTCACAGATAGCTCAGCGGAGGAAAGACAGCGAAGGTCTTTTCATGAGATATTCCAGGGAGGGTTTTATTGCATCCTTCACACCAGAGGGACCAGAGACAAAGGAGCAAACCATCTGCTCTGCAGGACCTAAGTGTGGGGTCAGTGACCAATGACCGGAGGGCACAGGGGCAGGCGAAGGGCAGGGCCAAGGGCAACAACAACCTCTAGGGGGGATGAGGGATGAATAATTGGGGTGGGCAGTGTCAACGGGCCAATGGGGGAGGCAAACTGATGTAGATTGGCAGTAGTGCTTCACAGCGTCATGGGTTAAGTCTTCTCTATCAGCCTAGGTGGTGAAAACTCTATGATACACAGTTTGAGGGGGGGCAGTCAGAGGATTCCACAACTCCTCTGTTTTTCCTTACTATGAAGACTTCCCCAGTGGACCTCTGCAGACACTCAACAGGGAAACAGGAGTAAAAACAATGATTAAAACCCAAAACATTCCTCTAAGAAACGATGAAACCTATCCTGTCAACCTCCATTGTCCAAAAAGTTCATTGATGTCATCTGAGTTCTTCTCAACTTTTAAGTCCTTTACTTGCTCTTTCAGCCGTGGATGTTTACGTGGATAGATGTTGAATGCGAAGAGAAGTTGAAGCAGAACATCCTCTCAAAGTCGTGGCAGCTGTGTCCATGGGCAAGCAGTGAAAAGCCTATTGCTGCTGGTTTTATAGTGTTACATGCTTGATGCCATTAGCATTTGTTAGCAGCTCACTTGATGCTTAGGATGTAGCATTGGTTTGTTTCCGGAGCTAGCAGTTTCAATTCTCTTAGCAGTAACCCCAAGGACCAATACTGAGGCTGCTATTTTCTTTTTCCTGCCTCAAAATCAATTTTGTTTCTGCAGCCAGATTTAAATTGATGGACAAATCTGTTGAGCTTAATCTTTTTGGTCACGAATTATGGTAATGTTAGGTGCTAGCAGAGCAGGCTTCCCCAAGTCACGTGGGTCACTTTGGCCATGGGACCATTTATTTGCTGGTGGGGAGAAAGATTTCCAAGAGGCTGCATGGGCAAGCAGGGCTGCCTTGGAGGTAATTTGTTGGAAAACAACCTGTAAATAGAATACAACTGCAAGAAAAAATTAAATTGTAATAGGCTGCAAGATTTAATAAAGACTGAGTATTTGCAAATTTCAATTCACAAATTTGTTACATCTAGAACACACCACTTGTTCTTTCATTCAAATACATAGAGAGACAAAATTGTATTTAGTTACACATCCTTTTAGTGAGGCTGTTAGAGGGTTTTAGCTCTCTACTTCTCAATGGCTTTAAAGACTCCTTATTCTTAAGACAAATTCACTTGGATCTTCTAATTACCATTATAAAAAGGAGACAGAGCCGTGCAGTTAGAATATAACAGAATTTTGAAAATGGAAAGCGTTCTTAAAAGCTCACAAGAAATAGCTATAAAAGAAGCTATTCCTTTTTCTGTAATTTTTTTATTATTTTATCAGATGACTTGTGTGTGTTTGACCAGTTGAACATTGGTATATATCTTTGCATGAAATTCACACATATAGAAAAAGGGTCTTATTTGTGTGCAGAATGGGGGGTGGCCAGTGGCAGGAGCGGCTCCTCGTCATGAAATGCGATGCTGCAGTGCAGGAGGGGCTGCGGTGCAGGATGAGCTGCGGTGCAGGAGAGGCTGCAGTGCAAGAGGGGCTGCGGTGCAGGAGGGGCTGCAGTGCAGGAGGGGCTGCGGTGCAGGAGAGGCTGCGGTGCAGGAGTCGCTGCGGTGCAGGAGGGGCTGCAGTGCAGCAACGCCCGCTTCGTGGCCTCCATGAGCCGTATCCTGGAGGAGTATAATCGTCCCTTTGAAGACAACATACTTGTTCCCCTGGATGCTCTCACTTATGATACACCAGACAGATCAAAGAGATGAGAGCGAATGTTAAGGAAGGATGTTCAAAAATGGAAGAAGAAAACATATAGGCATGATAGATGAAGTCAAAGAAATACAGAAATATCAAAGCAACAGAGCAGTTGCTTTGATATTTCTGTATTTCTTTGACTTGCTTTTTTTTTATAATCAGATGACTTGCATGTGTTTGAGCAATTGAACATTGGTATATGACTTCGCATGACATTCACACATACAGAGTCTTCTACACTTCTGAAGTTGCTGCAGGTGAGGTTTGGGTTCACTCAGAGGGTAGACAGGGCTGGTGAGCACTGGAAGATCCAGCTGCAGTCCCCACCCATGTTCCTTTCAGTGGTGGCTTTAGGGTGTCTGCGGCCTGGATCCAGAGCGCCCCAGGGGGCTCCTGTGGCTCCCTTTGCACTCAGGGTGAGGATGCCTAGGAGCTGCTGAGGTCGGCAGTGGGACCAGGCTGGGGCTTGTGGCCTGGCTGGTGTGGGTCTGGGGGCTGTGACATGCCAGGGCATGGGTCACAGTGGGAGCTGTTAGCAGGGGTGTTGAGAGTTTTTGCAGGACAATGGACATATGCAACATATGCACAATCCAGCCTTCATAGAAACTGAGAAAGGTCACAATGTCCTTGAAGGACATGAAAGGAGAAAAATACACTGAGATGCAGACAGTTCAGGATGCAAAGGCAGACAAGAAAACTGCAGCAAGACACATGAAGAAGAAAGACTAACCAAAATTAACTGAAATATTAAAATGAGTGTGTAAAAAGGATTTAACCAATCATGTATTACCTTGAGGTGTGAACAATAGAGAACAGCATAAATATAGTTTGCTTTTCATAAAAAATCCGTTTCAACTGATCATATTGATCATGGCACGATGTCCTGTTACTGATCCTCTGCACAGGGTCATGGCCACCTTGGCAGCTGAGTGACATGGTTCTGATGGCTGTGACATCACAGAGGACAGGTCACACTGGCACCTGTGTCCAGGGGCAGCACCGGGCAGTTGGATTCTGGCAGTCAGTGAGTGCACACACAGGGGGACAGCTAGGCTGGATGGGGGCTGGGAAAGGTGCCCTGGGAATTTAAAGCCACAGGGAGAGTGGGGACTGTCAGGGCAGGGCACTGTCCCCAGGGCTGGGAGAAGTGGGGCTTGGGGCTCTCAGCATGGCAGGTGCCCAGAGAGGCTCTGGGGACATTGCAGTGTTGCCAGCCCCTTGCTCCCTCCCAGCCAGACGTGCTGAGCTCCCTTTCTCCCACCAGGCCATGTCTCCAACACTGGCCTTCATTCTGGCCCTGTTATGCACCCCCAGTGGGTTGAAAGCAGACATGAAAATTGATAAGGATGTGGTCAGGCGGATGCGGGAGCGGGAGGAATTTCTGCATCAGAAGATGACTCAGCTCCTGCAGGAGGTGGATGGCGACAATTCCATCATGGAAAGCCTGTTCCTTTCTGCACAGCAGCTGCTGTGGCTGCCTTTGCTCACCGAGGCTGTTCTGCTCTCTCTGGCCTTCTGGCTGGTCAGAGATGGAACCGTGGCTCTGCCAGCTGCAGGACGCAGGAGGGATCCAGCAGCAAGTGGAACATTAACGGGGGAAGTTCAGCAGTAAGGAGAAGGTCAGTGACCATGAGAAGGACAAAGGTGCAGACTGGAGTGGCAGCATTTTGGCTGTGCCCAGCCCATCACCAATGGGCACATCCAGGATAAGGCTGGAGTGGGCTGTGAGCAACCTGATCTCATTGGGAATGTCTCTGCTCATTGCTGTGGGGTTACACTGGATGGTCCATAAAGGTCACCCCCAAGCCCAGCTGTTCTGTGATTCTGCAGCAGGGCCTGCCCAGCACGAAGGTGCTGCAGGAGCTGGTGGACGAGCTCCTCAGTGTCTGCCGAGTGCTGTCCCGGAGGAGCTTCATGCCGGAGCTGCACCCAGCTGTTGGGATGGACACCAGCCCTGCAGTCTGCAGCATCCAGGAGAACAGCAGCACCTACCACATGCTAGTCATCCTGCGGCCACCCCCCAGCCACTCCTTCAGCCTGGAGAGCAGGAAGTGGCCGCCAGCCAGGCGCATCCGTGTGGCCCTGGAGTGCCTGTGCTCCTTGGAGCAGCTGCTGGGGCACACGTGCTTTCTGCACGCCTCTGATGGCCAGCTGCCCACGGATCAGGAGTGGTACCTGATGGACACCCTCTGCACAGGCTCGTACTTAGCCAAGAAAGTGACCCGCTGGGTGCAAACATTGGTGCTGTCGGCCTGGCTGCTCCTGCCGCAGTCGCGCCACTGCCAGCTCATGGCGCTGCCCTGTGGCAAGTCCTGCAGCTTCTGGCTGAGCGGCGCCTCTGGCCTGCACTGCAGCATCAAGATGGCTCTGGCCGTGCAGCGAGGCTGCTCAGGTGCCTGTCTGAGCCTGGAGTAGGCAGCAGCCAGCTCTGCCAGCAGCCCCGTGTGGGCCAGAGAGTTGCCGCCTCTCAGACTCATTGCTGCGATGGCACTGCTGCTGAGGTGACAGCATAGCCACCGAAAAGGAGTTGAGGAAGGTGAAGAGAACCATTCCTCATGGACATTTTTTGTTTTCTGTTAGGATTCTTTAGTTCCTTATTATGAAATCAGAGAAATGTAGCCAGACCATTGTTTTGCGGAGAAAAGAAGAAATCTCACAACTTTAAAGTTGTAAAGCTCGGTATGTTTATTTACGGCACCGGACACATGCGGAGAAAACTCTCCTCAAAAGGCATGCATACCTCTGAGAACTTCAGGTCTCTTTTTATCCCCCTCTCAAATACATATGCATACAGTTTCACAATAGATTCATACATATTCATTTTTATGGGTTTCTTGTGACTTTTACCACTAGTTCCTTTTTATCAGAAAGAATTCCGAGGTCAGGCTGACTTGCCCTTACAGCAGTCCCTGTCTCTCTCTATCATCTTCTGTCTCCTCCCCTTTATCTCTGTCCTTCACGGAAGTAACTTCACTGAGCTTAGGCCTTGCAGCCTGGCTAAATAACTACGATTTCTAACCACAGGCTCAACTCAAAAATGTACATTTCACCTAAATTAAAATGGACTTCTATCCTGCAAAATTTTCACTTTGCTTCACCATAATAATTGTAAAACCTCTCAAGGTGATAGTGGAACCCTGGAAAAAGTTAAAGATAGAATCTAAAATGTTAGGCTTTGTGCTTTCCCAGATCAACTGCACCTGCATAAGCAGTATGATAAATTATATAATTGTTAGATGTGATGATTGTTTAGTAATTAAATGTAATTATTATATAACCATAAGAAGAATAGTGAGAAACTATGTTGGAAATTCAGAGAGGGGCTAAATTTATGTATACAATAGAACAATATAAGTTTAATAATTAACATGAAAGTTATGTAACGATAGAGTATAAAACATGATCATTTCGGATGTATGGTCAGAGTCAGATTTGGGTTGAATATACCCCGATTCCCAGGGCTCTTAATAAAAAGCACCGCATGTAATCGCTCCGTGATTATGTGTTTTTGAACGCTAACAAAGGCAGAGCTGGGAAGGTTAGCATGATTTCAAATACGTAGAAGTTTATGTTGAGAAAAATTATACATCCATAGGAGTTTTCCTACATCACTTGTTTTTTCATTCAAAAAATAAAATGAAGTTCTTTAACTCATATTTAGTGTCCCAGCATGTCACTTGTGATGAGAATACAGACAAGTCATAAATTAGTAAATTTTTGTCAATAGAAGCAACTATGGTGGCAATTCAAAATTTCATTGGCTCAGCCACAACTCCATCTCAACTGTAAGAAGGTTTCTTTAAAAAAGAAAAGAGAAAATTTGGCCCATTACATACCCATTATTAAAAGGAAAGAAAAGCCTCTTGTATCTATGCCAAAGGTGACAGAGCCTAAGTGAAAAATGATCATCACATCTCAACTTAAAACTGCTGGCAGGTGCCCTGCACCCAGGCTGGGTCTTCTGATCTTTAGCAGCAAGCTGGGGCCGTTCCTAGGAAAAGAAAACAACACAAACTTCCTGGGCAAAACCAAGCTGTGTAACTGCATCAACTTGGGATCTTTTGGGCTGGGTTCTAACTTGTATTGCATGAAGCGCTCGCTGCACTGCTCTTGTTGGTTCTCCCAACTTATAACTACTGTGACACTACTTGCAAGCATAACTTAGCACCAACATTGAACTTCCTCTTTGTCTTCCTTCTGGGTTAGAACAAAATAAATTTGAAGAGGAATAGTGCCTGAAAATTTGTTCCTCTAGAGCTGCAAGTTGATCCATAACAATTCTAACCAAGAGACAGCAAGAGACTATCTACTCTTCCAGAAGCTCTTGCATGGTCATGCCTGAGGGAGCTTTTCCTGCAGCCCTGGAAAGGGCTCCAGGGGCCCTTGGCCGAAGATGGGGATCAGGGCTCAGGGAAAAGAACCAATGGGCTCAAGGCAGAGAGGGCAGAGCTGCCACAGTGTGGCACAGAAAGAGCCTTATAAATTTTTTCCTTTTTTTTTTTTGCTGTGAGGGAATGAAACCAAAGAAATTGGTCTCAGCATGCCTTCTGGGACTGCAGAGATCGACACATCACACCCCAGGTGAACCTTTACCCTTACTAATTAGACCAATCTTGCATTTCTCCCTCACTTACAAACTGTATGCAAACTCTGAGGCAAAGGCTTAGAGATGCCAGATGAGAGTCATGGCCTCCTTTTAGTGACTGCATCTATGTGCACTTTGCAAACTTGCAGAATTATTCAAGAGAACTTAAAGAATGAAAGAGATTTCGTCTCTCCTATCTCCTCCCACAAAATCCCTGGTGTTTCTGGTCATTCAATGTCTTTTCTTTATGGTAAGTATCGCTGGTTGAGGGTCTATATACAAATAACGAACAGGATGGGATTGCTATGGAACATGCCTTGAGCTGTTTTGTTTTTCAGCATCAGTCTCATTACATGGTTATGACAATGGGAAGATGCCAGCAGCTCACATCCCCAGCAGCAGACCAAGAACTTAATGTTACAACTTACATTATAAGTTTTTTGACCAATCACACAAAGCAAAAGCATATTGACAGTAGTTCTATCCAACCACTATAGGCACACATACCTTTGGTTAAAACAATGGCTGCCTATTCCGAATACAATACCTGCTTGTAAGCCTTAAAACACAATGCATAGAGCTCCATTATTAAGCTTCAAACTTTCTAATATCTTGCTAGATACACTTTTCTGAAGCTTAGGGACTTTATATAGAGAAGCATTAATACACGCATTATTGCTCTATTTATTTTTTCTTTTTTGCTTTTGTAACTTTTCTGCTGACAAAATTAATCGCTACTTCTCAGCTTTAATCAAAGTTCAGCTGTCTCTGAGGCCTGCCTTTTGCCACTTTCTCAAAACCCTCTGATTTGATGATTCCCACAGAGAGGTACTCTGTTTTCTGACTGGTTCTGTTGCCTTGTTTTGGTTTTGTCCCCCTGAGTTTCCTGAGAGAAAGAAACCTCAGGGACAGAAAGCACAATTTCTAGAGCACTGGCAGGGCAAAAATCCCAGCAAAATGAAGCAACCAGAACAAATGGATGAGTGGGCCAGGTTTACCTGTGATGGCAAGATCCTGCACGTGAAGATGGAGGTGCAGATTGTCCCGATGCTCCTTATTCTGTGTCTTTCTAGGAACTAGAGGAATCCCAATGGAGCCTGTGAAGCACTTGAGCTTGGTAAGTCATGCTTCACTGTTCTTAATTGTTTTGGGCTTTATTTGTGAGCAGCATCCATTTGTAACATCAGCCAAGCCTGCTTCCTTCCTGGTGCCACTCATCATTTCAGTGAAGAGGAGGAAGGAGACGTTAACACTTTGATAATGACATCAGGACCATTTACTCCATAACTAGCTTAGAGCACAACTGTAGAGTAGGATTACAAAGAAGGATTGTAAATAAAGTTTCAGAAACTTCAACTCATCTGGAAGATTCCATTCTTTCTCACCCTGTGAATAAGCTCACCATTTCCTTCTGCGTTGTCAGTTGTCGCTTAAATGTGCAAAGTGACATTTATGGCTTCTTTGTTGTGCCTTGAAAGTGGGGAAGGATCTTCTTTATTCAGACTCTTCAGACCACACTGCCTTTGGAATATGACCCACTGGCTGGTTTTTGCCTAGCTATGATATTTCTAGTTGAGGCAGAAAGGGCAATGGCATTTGCAGGAAAAAGCAAAAGAAGAATGGGGTAGCCCAGACATCCTGTGTGGATTCAGGCACTGAGCTATGATTCGAGAGCATTTGGGTTCCTGCCACATGGATTTGTATCCCTAAATGCAATTTCTTTGGCAGAAGGAGAGCCTTGCTCAAGTGAGAAAGCAGAAAGATCAGAGAGGGTGCTCGGGAAGGTCTCCTGTGGTGCAGAGCTGTCAGCGCCTGGGAGGTGAGAGCGGGCCCGGCCTTGGCTGGGATGGAGCCCCAGCAGAGCCTCGGCAGAGGCCGGAGCAGGCTGAGCCCCGGCAGAGGCAGGCTGGAAGGAGGCCCTTGGAGCTGCAAGAGGCAGCAGCAGGGCCCTGGGTGCCTGTTCTTGGCAGCGGGTGAATCCTCCACTCTCAGAGGCCAGGTGGCAGCTGGCTGCTGCCGAGGGGAAGCGCAGCCATGCTGGGCACGGCCCAGCCTGGAGGCATTGGCCATCTGGAGTGTGCCCAGGAGCAGAGAAAGGCCCAGGGCAGCCGAGGGCCACTGGGCTGCCTGAGGATTCCTCCTCTTCTGCCAGCTGCCCTGCAACTCCTGGCAAATGTCAGCAGTGTGTGCAGCACTCTGGGCACCGGGGCAGGAGCTGGGCTGCTCAGCAGGCTGGAGCACAGGGCAGCCTCCTTCAGGTCCGACTCTTGTGCCAGGGGAAGCGAGGCCAGCGTGAGGCAGGGACAGCTTGGCAGGGCACATCTGCAGGAGCCAGTGCCTCACGCAGCTCTGGGAGGAAGCGCCCGCAATCCTGCAGTTCTTCACTGAGCCAGAGCAAAGTTGTGGGATGCAGTGTTTGGCAGGAATATTCAGGCCCACCAGGCCAGCCTGCTTTGTGCGCTCTGGCACACAGAAAGCACTGTGCAATGCAGCTCTGAGCTGCTGGGAGAGAAGGAATCAGGGATGTGCCTGAGGGTTTTGCTTGAGTAGTGAACTGATTAGGAAGGGAGCAGAATGATTGCAGTCAGCAATTCGTGGTTTTTTTATTAGTTTCAGAAGGAAAGATACAATGTGCCTTCACTCAGCTAAAGCACTTGCAGGATTTTTTAAAGAAATGCTTGTGTTTGATTTCCAGAGTAGGAAGAAGAGGCGTTGGGAAAATGTTAAAGCGTAACAAATGGGGCTTAGCCTTGTGAATTCCTTGAGCTTTAACAGGCAGTGCTGAAGCCTGTATTCCCCCAATGCAGTGCTTAATGTGTGCTAGTGGCTATCTTAATCCTGAGAATAAAGAGAATGGTCTTTCCAAGAAGGTAGATGGAATGCATTCAAGGGAAGAAAGTGTTTTTAGGATGCTCTTCATTAGTAAAGGAGAATTTGAATGGGAATAATTCTCAAACAACTGTCTCCAAGGCCCTGCCATATTTGATGTTTGAGCAAGTTGACAAGGCAATGAAGAAAAGTATCTTGTTTAACGGGTGGGAACTTGACCCTTTGTCCTGGTTGAGAGCAAATTTGGGAGAGAATCCCTGAAAGGGTTCCTCTAGAAAGCACATTCAATCAGCCCCTTTCCCAACCAGTTTGGGAGAAAATACCTCCTTGGAGAAGAGTGGAGAAAACTCTGTAGTAAACAATAATACGTAAACAATAATAAAGAATAAAACCTATTGCGGCTCCAAAAAAAAGACCAACTCAAAAAGTCTCCTCCGTGGACTGTGGCTCAGCTCACTCAGTCTCCTGTCAGTCCCTGTGGTGCTGGAAATGCCGCAGCCCAGGCCCGGCTTGGTGGGTCACAGGTGTGAGCTGCCAGTGCTCTTCTGGTGTTGATTCTGGAGAGGGTCTAAACAGGTCCAAAGAAAAGGAAAAAAAAAAAAACCCCACAGTCCAGAGAACTTCTTTGCCTCAGCTAGCTAAAACTAACTAAAAGCGAAGGAGAACTCTGTCCTGCTGTCTGTCCATTTGCAGACATCACAGTGCAGGAGCAGGAAATGTGGGGGAGTGAGTGAAGTTTCTGAAAAGAAACTCCGTGCTTCTTCTCTCCCCCTCTTCACTCTTGGAACAAGTTTTAGGAGTGTAAAACTTATTATTCAGCAAAACCAGAACAGGTGACTGGGGATATAGTCAGGCCAGGACACCCTTGAAAGAGAAACAACGTATTGGTCAATCAGTGGGCAGTCAGGCTTTGAAAGGGGAACAGTGCATAATGGAGCTCTTGGTGGCAGGGAGTCGGTATCCTGAGCCATCATGGCCTCATCTCTCACACTGGCCATGTGTGGGCCAATGCTGTAACTGGGAAAATTCCACTCCTGAACAGGAGACACAGGGCCTGGTTCTGGGGTGGAGGGGTGAGAAGGACGAGATGCACAGCGTTTTGATCCAGGAGATGTCCTGGAAGTGCACTCTCTACCTGCCCCTGGTGCCGATCACCACAATCCATCTCTTCCTGCTCAGCAGATTTTGGGAATCCAGGGGTTGATATGTCCCACTTCAGAATAGGTATGAGATCCTGGATATAGAGACCCAACTAGATGATTTAGGAGAAAATTGTCTGCCCAGTCAACCCCCCAAATATGATTCATCTGTAAGATGGATCACTACCTCCAAGATCAAGAAGAAAAGAAGGGTAATCGTAGTAGGTGATTCCCTTCTGAAGGGAACTGAGGGCCCCATATGTTGGCCAGACCCATCCCACAGGGAGATCTGTTGCCTCCCTGGAGCCCGGGTACAAAATATCTCTGAGAGACTTCCTGGGCTGATTCAGCCCTCTGATTATTACCCACTGCTGATACTCCAGACTGGTAGTGATGAGATTGAAAAGAGGAGTGTCAAGGCAATTAGAAAGGACTTCAGGGGACTGGGTCAGGTAGTTGATAGGGCAGGAGCACAGGTAGTGTTCTGCTCAGTCCCTCAGGTGGCGGAGGAAAATGGTGAAAGAAACAGGAGAATCCACATCATCAACAAGTGGCTTAAGTGTTGGTGTCATTGGCAAAATTTTGGATTCTTTGATCATGGGGAAAATTTTACAGCATCTGCTCTGCTAGAGCCAGATGTGGTACATGTCTCTGTTAAGGACAAAAGGTTTTTAGCTCATGAACTGGCAGACCTCATTGAGAGGGCTTTAAACTATGTTTGAAGGGGGAAGGGAAAGCAGCTTAGCTGTCTGAAAGCAGGCCCAAGGGTTGCAAGGCTAAGTTAAGGGTGAAGTCAGTATCCCAGCTGAGGTGCATGTATACCAGTGCACGCAGCTTGGGCTGTTGCGGTGTGTTGCAATATCCTGTTTTAGACTTCCGGGTCCCTTCCCAGGTGTGCCTATACCTCTCTCCCTTTCCCCTCGCCCCCTTGCTGAGTGAGCCTTGTCAATCAGGCTTAACATTCCAGGAAGGTCGTCGTGTGGTTGGTCAAGTTCAAAAGATGCCCCTATGCCCAGAGGTCATTGGCCTGTCTAGGTGTCATCCTCCCCTGAGACCCTGCCCCTCTCACCTGGTTGGTAGCTTATCTGCCCCTTCCCTCCCCCTCCCCTTAAAAGAGCTTAAAAGGTGAATCAAGCCATGCGGTCTGGATTCTGTTGGAGCTGTTACTACGATTCAGATCTCTGTAACCATGGAATAAAGCTGTGGATATAACCCTCCGGCAGAATCCATCTCCTTTTCTTCCTCACCATTAGCCTGAAGCCTTCCTCCTGAGGTAAACGGAGTTCCTACCAATCCTGGACTTGTTCAGCTGCCCAGCTGCAACCACCAGCAAGCTAAAGGTATCTCTGGGGTGATACACCACAGTAGCCGCCTTTGGCCTAGCAGCAAGGGTCAGACTGGCCCAGGCACAATCTACCTGGTAATATTGGGATTCCTATTCCAATATTTTGGCGTCCCTGGGTGGGCAAAGCGACTCTGCAGCCCCAGATGGACTCTCACTACCTCGGGCAGGCTTTCGGCTGCCGTGCACCCAGCTGAAAGGGGCCTTGGTTGCAACACCCTCAGCTAGACACTTTGGGAATATACCCAGAAGAAGTTTTGTGGACTCTTCGGCGCCTCTGGAAAGCCCAGCTCTTTTGTAGTGAGCAGATTTTCCAGAGGAAGGACAGGGTAGCCTCTCCTGCCCATAGAGGGGTCCTGTTACGGTGAGGAGACCTGCCTGCCTTAACCCTAGACAGCTACAGCTTCCATTTCAGGTGAGTATCTCTGCTCTTGGTGGAGCAGAAGCTCAAAAAACAGACTCTGCCTCGAGTTCTGTTCCTTTTTTGCCTTTGCATTTTTGGCTGCGCAGCCCTACAGACGGGAATCCATTGCGTTCTAGACTTTAGCTCTCTGCCGCGTTGTTGCTCTCTTTCGGAATTCGCGCCAGAGTGGGAGTGCTCTCTGCTCTTCCCCCGGCTCGGCAGCACAGTGTGCTCGGCTCTCTACACGTGGCCGGGGACTCTCTCTTTCTCTGTGCGGGGGAGGGGGGCTCTCGGTACACGCGACGTGGGGGGCCCCTGATATCGGCTTGCCACGTGGTGTGGCTGCTCTCTCACCTCTGCGGGGGTGCTGCATTCCACGGCGGGGGAGGCTTTGTGTCTGCCTCGGCTCGGCAGGGCGTGCCCTGCTGCTGCTGCTGCCCCAGGAATTTTAAAAGCAGTATATACAGCTGCATTGTGAAGCTTTTGTCTGTTCGTTATTGCTTTCCTATCTGTGGTTTTATTTAGAAATCGGTAGCTGATTTTGGCTTTGTTTTTGGTCAGGCAGGATTTAGTACTTTGCCTTTTACATCTAACATGGGTTCAAATCTCAGCATTGTACAAAAAGGAGTGTATTATCATATTGTTAGCATTTTAGTCAGTGGTAATGTGAAGTTCTCAAAAGGAAAATTGAAACAGTTTATAAGATGGCTTTTTCTACACTTCCCAAAAATCTCCCCTGAAGAAATCCACAATATTCAATTCTGGGATAAAGTTGGGAATGAATTGATAACCTTAGGACAATCTGGCAATACACCCTCAGCTAAATTTGTGTTCTGGAGTTTACAAATTCGAATAGCCTTGCTCAAACAAAAGGAATTGGAGAAAAAGCCAAATGCCAAGCCATGTACCTCTGCTCTCCCTGTTTCTCCCTCTCCTAGCTCTAAAACCCCTAAACCTCTTACCCCAAAACTTGGCATTTTAAAGAGAGCACACTCATTGGGAAGCCGACTCCCAGAGTTTGTTAAAATGCCTGAGTTGTCCTGCCCACAAGGCCCTGGCCAGGCTGCATGGAACCTTTCCCAATCCCCTGTGTCCCCTCCTCTGAAACCCAGAGCATGTGTCAGCTTTCCAGAGAGCAGTGATGTCCAAAATGCCCCCAGTCCCTAGGGGGTCCACAAGATGGTTGATGCCACGTGGCATCTTCCCAAACCTGGTCATCTTCTTCCCAAAATCCTCTTAAGCATTCCAAAATTCCAGCCCCATCCCCCTCCCCTCCCGTTCCTCATGACACCTTCCCCCCTCCCCCTCCCTTTCCTGCAGTGCCCTCAGCTCCGCCCCTCTACTCCTCCCAGGGAACGTCTGCTGACATGATGTCACTAGGCATCCCTGCCCCCTAGCAGCCCCTTGACCCCGCCCCTTGTTCCCACGGTGTCCCTGCCCCCTGCTTGCCCCCTGCCCCCTCCCCCTGTTCCCACAGTTTCCCTGCCCTTTGCCAGCCCCCTGTCCCCGCCCCCTGTGCCCATTGCATCCCTGCCCCCTCCCCGGGTTCCCACGGTGGGGACACACCCACTGCCTGTCCCCAAACCTGTATCTGTGATCCCAATGCTTCTGATTCAAGGGATACAGAGAAAGGAACAGCAGACCCAATGCATAGTCCCATGTTGTCACTGGCTCCTGTTACGTTTCAGCCTACAGCACAGGGAGGGACAACCCCAACTGCTAATTGGAGTTCTTTTGGATGACAATTGATTAAAGAGATCTGTAAATCTCATAAAGAATATGGTCCACACAGTCCATATTTCCGTGGCCTTTTAAATTCTGAACTGAGTAGGACTGTGGTAATTCCACATGATTTAAAACAGCTCTTCTCCTGTCTCATGACCTCCACGGAATTCAAATTATGGGAATTAGCATGGAAACAACTGCTAAAAGACGCTCTCCCAGGCTTGCATGCTGATCCAAACACAGCAAAGGACAACAGTGGTATCCCTATCACCATTGAGCACCTCTGTGGTGAGGGCCAATGGTCTTCACCCTCAATCCAAGCTACTGCAATTCCTGCAGAAACACTCGAGAAAGTAAAAGAAGCAGCTGAAAAGGCATTCTTTTCCATCCAACCTGAGGGGCCTTTTGAGCCCTATAGTAAAATTAAACAGCTACCATCAGAGCCTTTTTTGAAATTTGTAGAAAGGTTAACTAGAGCCATTGAAATACAAGTTAAAAAAGAGAATGCTAGAGAAGTGGTTTTAGAGGTAATGGCATTTACAAATGCAAATGAACAGTGTCGAGCGGCAATCCTGAGCTTTCCTATAGAACCTCCCCCTTACTAAAAGATATGCTTCTAGTCTGTAACAGGAAAGTGCCTCTGATGAGTGTGGCTGAAGACACCAGACCAAGGCTGCTGCCAAGACCACCACCTCACCGTGTCGCCGTTGCCAGCCCTGCGCCTTTCCCCTCAGCACAGCAGTACCCTGGGCAGCAGCAGAGACCAGCAATGGTTGAGCCCACAAAACCATGCCTGCTTTGTAACAACCTAGGGCACTGGAGTAACCAGTGCCCCCTGAAAAGGCAATTTGATGAATTCAGACATGGCAGGGGAGGAGAACTACAAGCCCTCCCTGGGGGTCAACAACAACAAAAAAACTGAAGAGGGAGCACCTGCCTGCCAGGCGTGCAGACACAAAAAGAGCAGGCCAAGGGAATAAGGGTAGCAAAACAAATCAAGTGAGCGATAATATTAATGTTTGTGTAAGTGAAGCAGGTGCTTCAAAGACCACGTCTGCTGGTCCACTGTTGAAAGTGAAACAAAATAACCTTTGTTATGATCTAGGTGATCCTATGTTAACCACGTCTTCTTGTCAATGAGCCTTACAGGTTGCAGCTGACAGAGTGACTTCTCCTGAAGGACAGCAACTGGCATTTTGTCTCTGTCAATCCTGAACAGAAGGGTACTTGGAACCGAATTCGTTGTAAGTACATTGTCATTGGGGACACCAAACACAAACCACAAGAGATCGAAATTGCTCCAGGAATGACAACATCAGATCCTGAGCAATTCGTTCTTGGCCTGCACTGTTTCCACCCACCCCTGTTTCTTCCCAAGGGACAAATTGTTGCACAAGCTATCCCTGTGCCATCTTTACCTGAAAATATCAAAAAACAAGGGCCCACAGTCGCCCGGGTCCAAGTTATTGGGAAAGACAAGCCCAAATTATGGTGTAACCTCAGTGGGGGTGGGGAGTCAAAACGCATTGAGATGCTTGTAGACATAGGTGCAGCCTGCACAGTGATTCCAGTACAAGACTGGCCTGCACATTGGCCCTTGCAAAATGTTGCCGGTCATCTTCGAGTTGTAGGAGGTCTGCAATTGGCAAGACAATCCAAAAGCATTATTCAAATCGAGGGACCAAATGGACAATTGGCAAATATCCGTCCATTTGTGTTAGATTATTCGGAACCTTTGTTAGGGAGAGATTTAATGGCCCAGTGGGGTGTCACAATTGATATTCCAGACTCTCCACAGCATTTTTGTGCAGCAGTCATTGAACAACAGCGCCCCACCCAAAAACTGAAGTGGAAAACAGATAAACCAGTTGACGTGAAACAGTGGCCGCTCAGTAAACAAAAAATAAAGGTGATTGAAGAACTAGTGGAAGAGCAACTAAAAAAGGGCCACATTGTGGAGACCATGTCCCCATGGAACTCTCCAGTGTTTGTCATCCAAAAAGCTGACAAAAAGAGATGGCGACTTCTTCACGACCTCCGACAAATTAATAATGTAATTGAAGATATGGGTTCTCCCCAACCTGGTATGCCATCCCCAACAATGCTTACCCAAGACTGGAAATTAGCTGTTATTGATATTAAAGATTGTTTTTTCCAAATCCCCTTGCACCTGACGATGCACCGTGTTTTGCATTCTCGGTCCCTTCCATCAACATGGAAGCCCCTATGAAAAGGTACCATTGGAAAGTTCTTCCTCAGGGATTGAAGGTATCTCCAGCTATCTGCCAGTGGTATCTCTCTTCCCTGCTTTCCCCAGTGCGTGCAGCCGCAGAGAAGGCCATCATCTATCATTATATGGATGATATCCTTGTGTGTGCCCCCAATGATGATTTACTCACACATGCGCTTGACCTAACGATTGATGCATTGATTGTTGCAGGGTTCAAACTCCAGGAAAAGAAAATTCAAAAGATGCCACCTTGGAAGTATTTGGGCTTAGAAATGGGCAATAGGACCATTATTCCTCAAAAACTAGAAATCAATCCAAGGATCAAGACCCTTGCGGATGTCCACAAGTTGTGTGGGTCTTTGAATTGGGTAAGACCATGGGTCGGTCTGACTAACGAAGACCTTGCCCCTCTTTTCAATTTATTGAAAGGGGGAGAGGACCCAGGTGCTCCTAGGTCTCTTACCCCAGAGGCACAGAAAGCTCTAGAAAAGGTTCAGATTGCAATGTCCACAAGACAGGCCAACCGATGCTGGCCTGACCTGCCATTCAAATTTATCATTCTAGGTAAGTTGCCACACCTCCATGGAATCATTTTCCAGTGGGAGGAAAAACAAACACCTAAGGCAAAGGACACACCAAAAAAGGACCAGGACCAGAGGGACACTGTCTTGATAATTGAGTGGGTTTTCCTCAGTCATAAAAGGTCCAAGAGACTGACAAAGCCTCAGGAGCTGGTAGTGGAACTGATCCGGAAAGCAAGGACCCGGATCAGGGAGTTAGCAGGATGTGATTTTAAGTGCATTCACATTCCAGTTGAGTTAAAATTGGGTCAAAATACTATGAAAATACTGGAACAATTGTTTCAAGAAAATGAAGTGTTGCAACTTGCTCTGGATTCCTACTCAGGACAAATTTTAGCCTGGCCCGCTCACAAATTGTTTGAACAAGATGTTCAATTCACTCTGAATTTGAGAAGTGCTCTAAGTAGGAGACCTTTAAAAAAGGCTCTGACTGTCTTTACAGATGCGTCCGGGAGGTCCCACAAGTCCATTATGACTTGGAAAGATCCTCAAACCCAGCAGTGGGAGACGGACGTTGCTGAGGTGGAAGGTGCACCTCAGGTTGCTGAATTGGCTGCAGTTGTTAGGGCTTTTGAAAGGTTCTCAGAACCGTTTAATCTGATTACAGACTCTGCATACGTGGCAGGAGTAGTATCCAGGGCAGATCAAGCAATATTGCAAGAGGTGTCTAACATCACACTTTTCAAATTGCTCTCAAAACTGGTAAAGTTAGTCACTCACCGAGAGTGACCATTTTATGTGATGCATGTCAGGTCACACACTGACTTGCCAGGGTTTATCGCTGACAGCAAGGCCTCTGACATCTGCAACAGAAGGGCAGATGCTCTTGCTGCACCTGCAGTGATGGCCATTCTCCCAAATGTTTTTGAACAGGCAAAAATCAGCCACCAGCTTTTCCACCAAAATGCGCCTGGCCTGGTTCGTCAGTTTAACATCACTCGAGAACAGGCCAAAGCTATTGTGGCCACATGCCCAAATTGCCAACAACATGCACTCCCTACAGTGAGTACGGGAGCAAACCCAAGGGAACTGAACAGTTGTGAACTGTGGCAAACAGATGTAACACACATACAGTCTTTTGGACAGCAGAAATATGTTCACGTTAGTGTTGATACCTTTTCTGGAGCGGTCTATGCTTCTGCCCACACAGGAGAATCATCTATCAATGCTATTAAGCACCTCTTACAGGCTTTTTCTTTCATGGGCATCCCCAAGGAGCTGAAAACTGATAATGGGCCTGCTTATAAATCCAAGGAATTCGGGGGCTTCCTGCAACAATGGGGAGTAGAGCACAAAACTGGCATCCCCTACTCCCCTACAGGTCAAGCCATTGTAGAAAGAACTCACCGTGATATTAAAAGAGTCCTGGACCAGCAACAACAGGTTCTGAAGGTGGAACCTACCCACATCCGGTTATCCAGGGCGCTATTCACAATCAATTTTCTGAATTGTTCTTTTGACAGCCTGAACCCACCCATCCTACGCCACTTTGTGGGGAGCAGTCATAGGTTGATGAAAGAAAAACCTCCAGTTTTAGTAAAGGACCCTGAGACTTGGAAAATGGTGTGACCTTACAAATTGGTTACTTGGGGACGTGGATACGCCTGTGTGTCCACCCCCTCTGGTTTAAGGTGGGTTCCTTCCAAATGGGTAAAGCCCTATGTTCCCAAGGTCTCAGAGAAATCTACAGAAGTGCCCCACATTGCTCATGCTGCCTGGAGAAGAAAACGCCGCACGCGTTCTCTGGAGGAAATTCCATTTAACCCTCCTATCTGGAATAGTTTGTAATATATGTTTGTCTCAAGTTCTTTGTACCAGTTTAGATCCCACTGTTCGTGTGTAGCCTCGAGACGCCATGAGACCAAGCCTGCTTCTCGTCCTACTCGTGATCATCCCACCTGTGATCTCCTGCATAGTGCGGCAGCCCAAACCACATATGGACTACCTTGATGAAGGTTCTCGGACATCAACAGATAAACTAATAACTGGCTGAATGGACTGCTCAAAGGCTGGGGACTCTCAGGCTGGTTGGGATCTGTTCTGAAAACTGTGTTTTTAGTGCTGTTTGTTTTAGTTATAGTTATTGTAGTTGTTAGCATTGTTTTTGGACTAATCAAACGCATGGTTCTCAAGTTAATTTCAAGCTCATCTCCCCCTCCTGAGGTCTACCATTTGGAAGCCCTCAGTGCTCCAATGGATGACCTGGAAGCCTCAGTGGAAAACACTGACCCTCCTGTAGAGGAAGAACCGATTTACCAACCATGGTTTGGCAAGCATTCTGCACCACAAACCCAGTCCTCTTCTTTTTAAACAAAACTAGGGGGAGATGTTGCGGTGTGTTGTAATGTCCTGTTTTAGACTTTCGGGTCCCTTCCCGGGTGTGCCTATACTGCCTATACCTCTCTCCCTTCCCCCTCGCCCCCTTGCTGAGTGAGTCTTGTCAATCAGGCTTAACATTCCAGGAAGGTCGTCGTGTGGTTGGTCAAGTTCAAAAGATGCCCCTATGCCCAGAGGTCATTGGCCTGTCTAGGTGTCATCCTCCCCTGAGACCCTGCCCCTCTCACCTGGTTGGTAGCCTACCTGCCCCTTCCCTCCCCCTCCCCTTAAAAGAGCTTAAAAGGTGAATCAAGCCATGCGGTCTGGATTCTGTTGGAGCTGTTACTACGATTCAGATCTCTGTAACCATGGAATAAAGCTGTGGATATAACCCTCCGGCAGAATCCACCTCCTTTCCTTCCTCACCATTAGCCTGAAGCCTTCCTCCTGAGGTAAACGGAGTTCCTACCAATCCTGGACTTGTTCAGCTGCCCAGCTGCAACCACCAGCAAGCTAAAGGTATCTCTGGGGTGATACACCACAGTAGCTGCCTTTGGCCTAGCAGCAAGGGTCAGACTGGCCCAGGCACAATCTACCTGGTAATATTGGAATTCGTATTCCAATATTGGGCAACAAACAAGAAGAGCTGGAGGCCATGGTGCAGCTGCAGAGCTATGATGTAGTTACCATCACGGAAACATGGTGGGATGACTCACACAGCTGGAATACTGCACTGGATGGATACAAGCACCTCAGAAGAGACAGGAAAGGAAGAAGAGGAGGAGGGGTGGCCCTTTATATTAAGCAGACTTTCGATGCCGTAGAAATTGAAACTAAGGAAGATGGAGTTGAATGTCTATGGGTAAGAATTAAGGGGAAGGCCAACAAGGCTGACACCATACTGGGAGTCTGCTATCATCCACCCAACCAGGAAGAAGAGGTAGATGACTTATTTTATAAGCAGCTAGGTAATGTTTCAAGATCATCAGCCCTTGTTCTTGTGGGTGACTTCAACCTACCAGAAATCTGCTGGGAACTTAATACAGCAGTAAAGAGGCAGTCCAGGAAATTCTTAGAATGCATGGAGGAACACTTTTTGTTGCAGCTGCTGGGGGAACCCACGAGGGGAGGCACTATGTTAGATCTGCTGTTTGCAAATAGAGATGGGCTGGTGGGAGATGCGGTGGTTGGAGGTCGCTTGGGGCAGAGTGATCATGAAATAATAGAGTTCCCAATATTTGGTGAAGTCAGGAGGAGCACCAGTAAGACTCTTGCATTGGACTTCCGGAAGGCAGACTTTGGCCTGTTTAGGAGACTAATTCAGAGCGTCCCTTGGGAAACAGCCCTTAAAAACAAAGGATTACAGGAAAGGTGGGCATGCCTCAAAACAGAGATCTTGAGGGCACAGGAACAGACTGTCCCTGTGTGCTGAAAGATCAGTCAGCAGGGTAAATGTCCAGGCTGGCTGGGCAAGGATGGTTTGGAGGAACTTCGGAATAAAAAGAGGATGTATCAGCATTGGAAAGGGGGTGAGGTCTCTAAGGAAGTATTCAAGAAGGCTGCTGGAGCATGCAGAAAAAAAATTAGGGAGGCCAAAGCTCATTTTGAACACTGAATGGAAACTTCTGTAAAGGATAATAAAAAATGTTTTTACAAATACATTAATGCTAGAAGGAAGGGCGAGACCAGCCTTTGTTCTTTATTGGACAAGGGCGGGAACTTAGTATCTGTAGATGAGGAGAAGGAAGAAACGCTTAATGCCTACCTTGCCTCAGTTTTTAGTGGGAAGATGACTTGCCCTCAAGACACCTGCCCGCCTGGGCTGGTTGATGGTGTCAGGGAGCAGAATGGTCCCCCCATTATCCAAGAGGAGACAGTCAAAGAACTACTGAAATGCTTGGATGTTCATAAACCTATGGGACCAGACGGGATCCACCCCAGGGTAATGAGAGCTGGCAAACGAGCTTGCAAAGCCACTCTCCATCATTTACCAACAGTCCCGGCTCACTGGTGAGGTTCCGGATGACTGGAAGCTGGCCAATGTGATACCCATTCACAAAAAGGGTGCAAAGGAGGATCCTGGTAATTATAGACCAGTCAGCCTGACCTCAGTACCTGGCAAAATAATGGAAGAGTTTATATTAAGTGCCATCACGCAAAATTTACAAGATGGCCAGGGTATCAGACCCAGCCAGCATGGATTTAGGAGGGGTCGGTCATGTTTGACCAACCTGGTCACCTTTTATGACCAGGTAACCCACCTAGTGGATGCAGGGAAGGCTGCAGATGTTGTTTATTTGGATTTCAGCAAGGCCTTTGACACTGTCTCCCACAGCATTCTCCTAGACAAACTGGCAGCCTGTGGCTTGGACAGGAGCACTCTGTGCTGGGTTAGGAACTGACTGCATGGCTGGGCCCAGAGAGTGGTGGTGAATGGTGCTGCATCCAGCTGGCGGCCAGTCACCAGTGGTGTCCCTCAGGGGTCAGTGCCAGTTCTGTTTAATATTTTTATTGATGACATGGATGAGAGTTTAGTCTTTCATTAGCAAATTTGCAGATGACACTAAGCTGGGAGCGTGTGTTGATCTGTTAGAGGGACGGAGGGCTTTGCAGAGGGACTTGGAATGGTTGGATTTATGGGATGAAGTTCAATAAGTCCAAGTGCTGAGTCCTGCACTTTGGCCACAATAACCCCCTGCAACGTTATAGGCTGGAGACAGTGTGGCTGGACAGTGCTCAGGTGGAAAGGGACCTGGGGGTGTTGGTTGACAGTCAGCTGAACATGAGCCAGCAATGTGCCCAGGTGGCCAAGAAGGCCAATGGCATCCTGGCTAGTATCAGGAATGGTGTGGCCAGCAGGGGCAGGGAGGTCATTCTTCCCCTGTACTCAGCACTGGTGAGGCCACACCTTGAGTATTGCGTCCAGTTGTGGGCCCCTCAGTTTATGAGGGACGTTGAGATGCTTGGGCATGTCCAAAGGAGAGCAACGAGACTGGTGAGGGGCTTGGAGCACAAGCCATATGAAGAATGACTGAGGGAGCTGGGGTTGTTCAGCCTGGAGAAAAGGAGACTCAGAGGTGACCTTATCACTCTCTTCAACTTCCTGAAGGGTGGCTGTAGTGAGCTGGGGGTCGGTCTCTTTCTCCGGGCAATAACAGACAGAACAAGAGGACACAGTCTCAAGCTGTCGCCAGGGAGAAACAGGCTAGAATTAGGGAGGGAGTTTTTCACAAAAGAGTGGTCAAACACTGGAATCATCTACCCAGGGAGGTGGTGCAGTCACCGTCCCTCAATGTGTTTAAAAAAAGACTGGATGTGGCACTTGGTGCCATGATCTAGTTGAGGTGTTAGAACATGGGTGGGAACTCGATGATCTTAAATTTCTAGGTTGGTTCTTCCAACCTAGAAATTCAGTGATTCTGTGTATTATTTGCTTTGCAGGCCCGGTTGGGGCTTAGGTTCTTTTGTGCATGGGTCTCCTCCTGAGCCTGTGACAGCGACCCACACCTACTCTGATGACAATAAATTCTGAGAGTGATTGAAATATGTCGGATAAAACTGGGACAATGTTTAGCCTGTGAGTTTCCGCAAAGTATTGAATATGTCTTAATTCCATGGATACAAAGTAGTAAGTGAGATTGCTGGGTAAGCATACGTAAGAGAAGTGATTCCCTATGCACGGAGTACTAAAATACAGTAATGCCTCCTTTCCAACCCTGAGCTGGCAGCAGGGATCAGACCCTGCTTGGGAACTTTCATTCTGGTAACTTCTCTTAGCAGGTAAGAAAGGTCAAAATGAAACATCTACAGCTGTTTTACTCTCATTCACCTTTTTGAAAACCAAGGGTGGCCTGGGTGTGTGCAGAGCAGAACAGCCCCAGAAACCCCTTGGTTTGCCCACCAGTTTTCATGCCTTGTTGCAGGTGTGCCCAGCTCTGGCAGGAGAAAGAGCCGAGCCTGCAGTGCAGTGCGCACCGTGCCCTGCCCAGCCGGGGCTCTCTGGCACACAGCAGCAGCAGCAGCAGCAGCACCGTTCAACCCGCTCCTGCCTTGGCTTCCCCTGGCACACAGAAGCCTCTGGAAATCAGCACCGCCAGTCGCGTTCCCAGTCTGGAGCAGCTCCTGCATACAGGCAGATGCTGCCAGTTTGACTGCTTCCAAAGGGGAATAAAGGCAGAGATGTACATGCACCAGGGCCCTGGGCATGTCCAATAATGTGCAAATATGTGGGAAGACTTTTTAGGAATGATTTCAGCTGTTATGCCAGCAGTGGCTTCTCTCCTGGTTCTGTGCAATGCTGTGGGCCATTTTCTTGGCCTGGTTTCCTTTGCTTGGGTCCCATCTGAGTGCTCAGTTGGGGTCCAGGCTGTAGGTGCTTTGTGCACTCTTGGAGTTCCTCTTGGATCCCTTGAACAACTGGGTTGGGCCCGTGAGGGGAATTTGTGCTGCTTTTTGACAGAGGAGATCTTTGTAGACTACTTTGAGTTTGCTGTATGGAAGGTTGGTTATTGCTTGGCATAATTCACAGAGAAACATAGAAGGTTTGCTTTGTGATGTCAGGGCATGGTTTCCACGTCGTGATAGTGACATCAGAAGGTTGCCTTGGTGCACAGAAGGCCTGAGTGTCAGAGCAGCTGTAGGTCTTGCTGAGAGCAGGAGCATCCTCCTGGTTAAGACATTTGTCATTGGACAGCTGTGCACTGACAAGAGCCTTGTTTTACCAACTGTGTAAGCACAGCCTGCACACTTGTAGAGCAGTGCCACAATGAGGGAGGAACTCACTGCTGCAGTTTTTGCTGCTTTTGCCATTTTTTATTCTGCTTATTACCTGACTCAGCTGGCACGTAAGTAGAGGTTTTCCCTGGATGTAACCTAACCAATAACTTTTGTATGCCTTCCTGCTCTTTCTTAGTGACTCCATTGAATTAGAAAGAAAAGAACATTAGGAGGCCCTTGTTTTGGTAAAGCTCCTGTCAAGTCATTCAGCTAAAAAGGGGGTTTCTGTACCCACAGGGGGAGCACTTGCAAGGGAACTTGGAAGGACAAGCAAGACAGCTTTGGAAATTTAGACTGGAAGACTTCCTTGGAGGGCCTTCTAAAAACTCTGCAGTTGTTCCCAGAATTCAGGGAAAGCTTCTTTCTTTCTAAATTTTCTCCTGAAAGGGGATTTCACTGTCTTACTTGATCTTTTACTAAGTACTAAAATATTGATTCCCTGTGCAAGGAAGTGCAAACTCCAAAACAGTAAATTTCTGCTCCAGAACCCTGGAGCTGCTGCTGTGCTGTTTCACAATAGAACTGCCACAGCTCAGGAGGATTTTGGGGAAGCTTTTCTGGGCAACGTGTTTCCAGCAAGTTAATAAGAATTAGTGTACGCAACTGATTTAAAGAAAAAAAGTACCTGAGGGAGAGGATAAAAAAAGCTGCTTGATGTGTTTGGTAAAACAGGAGCATTGAGTGTTACAGATGAATTTGCATTTTCTTGGTCATGTTTGTATTCATTTACTGGCAAAACAGCCAAAGTGTAGGCACAAGCAAGAAAATTGTCCTGATCTCTTGCTGGCCGTGTGAATGAAATGTGTCTCCTGGAGGGATTTTGTGAAATGGAAAATCATCTGTTTGGGTTTGCTTGTTCTGTGGGATTCAGCAGCCCAAGCAGTTTTCTCACAGCATTTGTTCATTTTCCCTTGCCCACTACAGGTCAACTGAAGCATGTATTCAGAGGTGGGGATTATGAGGTGAGTGAGAAAGGGAGATTTCATGTTCATTTCTTATGTTAAGGAATTGTAGAGCCAGCTGTCAGCTTGGCCAGGACAGTAGAGTGTAGAGGGCCAGCTAGGGAGGCCGAAAGGAAATCAATTTTCATGCCTTTGAAAAAAAAAAAGCATAAGTGGATATTTTTAAATTTCCATCGCAGAGCCCTGAAAAATATAAACTCAGTTGGGCAGAGAGAATGTCGCATCCTGCAAGCAGCTAGAGGGGAATACTGAACTAAAAGCAATTTCCTATAGAGTAGAATTAGCCCATTTCAATTTACTCAGACTGACTGACAATTCTATTCCTATAGATTTAGAATCCCATTGCAATCAAAGTTTCTCATTCCTCCTTAGAAAATGTGGTGGTAAATGTTAAAAGAAATGAGTTTCTGAATGATAGGTGACGGCCTGTCCCTCATGCTTCTCTCATGCCACAGCTGACAGAATCAATGGCCATCTCTCCCCTGGCTCCCGCTGCTCATGGAGAAGAAGCCCAAGAGGAGCAAATTGAGGTGGAAGAGCGCCAGACTCCATCAGTGCTCACACCAGAGCCTGGATATCCTGAGCCTGTGAGTACCAGTTGTGGGTTGTGCTGTCTAGAGCAGGGCAGAAGTGCAAGTTTTGGAGCAGCCAGCCCTTCCTGTTGCTGGCTGAGGATGCTGAGTGCTGGAGTGCTGCCAGGAGCATGGGATTTCCTGCAATCAGCATCAGGAGAACTTGGCCTTTGACTTGTGATGTTGAGGCCGAAAGAGTTGATGCCCAGAGAGAGTGGCTCAGGGAAACTCTGTCTCTTGGCTTCTGCAGGGCTGTAGACGGGGTGCAAGTGGTAGTGCTGGAGGTCACGGGAATTTGTTTCTTTGTTTTCCCATTTTAGAAAGGTGTGTTCATCTTGTGAAATTGGTCTACAGTTTTCTTGAGTTATTCTTCAGTTGTACAAAGTCTTTTGGGCCAGGTGTCTTTCGGCTTTTGATTAGCTGCAAGGAAACAGTTGTATTGTCCATGAAGCTGTGGGAGCCATTTTTGTCCTGTCTGGCCAAAGAAACAAAGTGCATATTATGAAGCCCTCTTGTGAGGCATAAGGCAGAAGGGGCAAGTTTCTTTTGATGCATTTATGATGAAGTCTGCTGCTTTGGCAAGAGCCTTGGAGCCTTGAGTGGGGGTGAAGCTGCAAGTCCTGGATTGCTTTCTTGTGTTGCTCAGAAGAGGAACATGTTAAATTGGTGGATGCTGTATTTGAACACAAACAGGCCATGCTGTGGCTGGGGAACTGCATGGCTTAAAAGGCCCTAGGGGTGCCATAGAAGATCACCTGAACTAGAGCAGCCAGTGGCCAGGTGTCCAAGAAAGCCAAGGGCATGGTGGGCTGTGCCAGCAGCAGTGGGGCAGCAGGAGCAGGGCAGTGAGCGTGGCCCTGTGCTGGGCAGCGCTGCGGCCACAGCTGGAGTGTGCAGTGCATCTGTGGGCCGCTGGGCAGCAGAAAGTCATGGGGGGACTGCAGTGTGTGCAGAGGAAGACAGGGGAGCTGGGCAAGGGAGTGCAGCACAAGCCCAGTGAGGAGGTGCTTGGGAAGCTTTAGTCTGCACAATGGGAGGCTCATGAGGGACCTTCTGGTATACTTCCATCAATCCCTACACGACAGTGCTCACCACACGGGGCGTTTCCCTACCAAACATGCCCTTACTGAATCCAAGTGCTTTAGACACTGGAATGGTTGATCCTTCCATCTTGTGGCTTGTAAGCTACTTGGTTTGCTAGAAGAGGAAGCTCTGTTTGTTTTCTCCTTTTCCAGCAAGCAAAGATGCTTCTGCACAACGTTTCCTGCCCTTTTGCAGCCTTGAATGAGATTGTGATCCAGTTTAGCTTTTCCATGTCTGCAGCAGCAATGGCAATGGATTGCTGTCGCTTTCCTACTTTTCCATTTCAGAGCTTTCATGAACTTTGAACGCAGCTTTGTCTCTCCTATGTTTTGCAGAGATAAAACGGATGGCTGATAGCAGCTAGGAAGAAATATTTACTACATATCCATCTAGAGTTCTATTGAATTAGACCATATTAATTTGGTGGGGGGGAACTTATAATGTCTATGTTGTTATCAAATGTCATAATTAATCCTTAGAAAATGTGCTGGTAGATTTGTAAAAAATTAGGTTCTGAATGACAGCTGATAACCTCTCCCTCATGCTTCCCTCTTGCCACAGATGACAGAATCAACAGCTGTCTCTCCCCTGGCTCCTAATGCTTGTGGAGAAGAAGCCAAAGAGGAGCCAATTCAGGTGGATGAACAGCAGCCTCCATCATTGGTCACACCAGAGCCTGGATATTCCAAGCCGGTAAGGGCCAGTTGTGTGTGGTGCTGTTTTGGTGCAAGGCAGAGGTGCAAGTTTTGGAGCAGCCAGCGCTTCCTGCTGCTGGCTGAGGATGCTGAGAGCTGGAGTGCTGCCAGGAGCTAGGGATTTCCTGCAGGCAGCGACAGCCAGAACATGGCCTTTTACCTGAGATGTTGAGGGTCCAAAGGGCTGGTGCCTCTGGGAGAGCATCGGCTCCTTGGCTCAGGGAAGCTCGATCTCCGGGCTTCAGAAGTGCTGTGGCTGAGGGCATACGTGGTAGTGCTGGAGGTCACGAGGCTTTGTTTCTTTGTTTTCCCTTGTTGGAAAGGTGTGTTGGCTTTTGAAACTGGTCTGCAGTTTTCTTCTGTAATTCTTCAGTTCTATCATGTCTTATTGCCTAGCTGCCTGTTTGCTTTGATAAGCTGCAAGGAGATGTCCATGCAGCTGGGCAGGCTCATTCTTCTCTCGTGTGGCAAAAGAAACAAAGTGTATATTATGAAGCCTTCTCATGAGGCAAAAAGCAGAAGGAGCAAGTTTCTTTTGATGCATTTTGTGATGTAGTCTGCCGCTTTGGAAATTGCAAGTGAGCCCGGAGTGGGGCTGAAGGGGAAAGTCCGTGACTGCTCTCTTGTGCTGCTCCAGAAGGGAAGCCCATCTTGAAATGGTGAAAGCTGTACCTGAAGTCAAATAGGCAACTTTGTAGTTGGGGATTTGCGTGAGCGAAAAGGACCCAGGGGTTCTGCCAGTCTTGAGCAGCTGAAGATGAGGCAGCGTGTGGCCAGATGGGCAAGAAGGCCAAGGGCATAGTGGGCTGTGTCAGCAGCAGTGGGGCAGCAGGAGCAGGGCAGTGAGCGTGGCCCTGTGCTGGGCAGTGCTGTGGCCAAATCTGGAGTGCTGTGTGCACTTGTGGGTCCCTGGGAAGCAGAAAGTCATGGAGGGGCTCCAGTGTGTGCAGAGGAGGACAGGGGAGATGGGCAAGGGTGTGGAGCACAAGCCCAGTGAGGAGGTGCTGAGGGTGCTTTACCCTGGACAATGAGAGGCACAGGAGGGACCTACAGGCAGACTTCCATCAATCCCTACACGACGGTGCTCAGCACAAGGGCTGTTTCCCTACCAAACATACCCTCACTGAATCCAAGTGCTTTAGACACTGGAGTGGGAGACACTTCTATCTTGTGGTTTGCTGGCTAGTTGGTTTGCTAGAAGAGGAAGCCCTGTTTGTTTTCTCCTTTTCCAGCAAGCAAAGATGCTTCTGCACAACATTTCCTGCCCTTTTGACGCCTTGAATGAGATTGTGATCCAGTTTGAGTTTTCCACGTCTTCAGCAGCAATAGCAATGGATTGCTATCTCTTTCCTACTCTTCCAATTCTGAGCTTTCAAGAACTAAAAGCTGTGTTTTACAGAGACAACATTGCTTGCTGATAGCAGCTATGGAGAAACATCAACCTCATATCCATCTAGAGTTCTATTCAATTGGCTCATAATAATTTGGTGGGTGGGCCTTAGAATCCATATGTCGCTATCAAATGTTCTGATTTCTCCTTAGAAGATGTGGTGGTAGATCTGGAAAGAAATGAGGTTCTGAGTGATAAGTGATGACCTGTCCCTCTTGCTTCTCTCTTGCCACAGCTGACAGAACCAAGAGCCATCTCTCCCCTGGCTCCCGCGGCTCCTGGAGAAGAAGCCCAAGGGGAGCAAATTCAGGTGGAGGAGCGCCAGACTCCATCACCAGTCACAGCAGGGCCTGGATATCCTGAGCCTGTGAGTGCCAGTTGTGTGTGGTGCTGTCTTTAGAGCAAGGCAGAGGTGCAAGTTTTGGAGCAGCCAGCGCTTCCTGTTGCTGGCTGAGGATGCTGAGTGCGGGAGTGCTGCCAGGAGCTAGGGATTTCCTGCAGGCAGCGACAGCAGAACTTGGCCTTTCACCTGTGATGTTGAGGCCCCAATTGGCTGGTGCATCTGGGAGAGACTCTGGCTGCTTGGCTCACGGAAGCTCTGTCTCTTGGCTTCTGCAGCGCTGTGGCCGAGGGCACATATGGTAGTTCTGGATGTCACTAGGCTTTGTTTAGTTGTTTTCCCATTTTGGAAAGGTGTGTTTTCCTTATGAGACTGGTCTGCAGTTTTTTGTCTTTTTCTTCAGTTCTACAAAGTCTTTTGGGCCAGGTTTCTTTTGTCTTTTGAAAAGTTGCAAGGTGATGGTTGTGGATGAAGCTGTGGGGATCCATTCTTGTCCTGTCTGGCCAAAGAAAGGAAGCACAGAGTTGGGATGCCTTCTCAAGAGGCAAAAAGCAGAAGGGGCAAGTTTCCTTTGATGCTCTTAGTGATGAAGTCTGCAGCTTAGGCAAGAGCCTTGAGCCTGGAGTGGGGGTGAAGCTGCGAGTCCTTGACTGCTTCCTTGTGTTGCTGAGAAGAGGAACATGTTGAAATGGTGGATGCTGTATTGGAACTCAAACAGGCCATGCTGTGGCTGGGGAACTGCATGGGTTAAAAGGCCCTAGGGGTGCCATAGAAGATCAGCTGAACTAGAGCAGCCAGTGGCCAGGTGTCCAAGAAAGCCAAGGGCATGGTGGCCTGTGCCAGCAGCAGTGCGGCAGCAGGAGCAGGGCAGTGAGCGTGGCCCTGTGCTGGGCAGCGCTGCGGCCACAGCTGGAGTGCTGTGTGCAGCTGTGGGCCTTGGGAAGCAGAAAGTCATGGGGGGACTGCAGTGTGTGCAGAGGAAGACAGGGGAGCTGGGCAAGGGAGTGCAGCACAAGCCCAGTGAGGAGGTGCTTGGGAAGCTTTAGTCTGCACAATGGGAGGCTCATGAGGGACATTCAGGCAGACTTCCATCAATCCCTACATGACAGTGCTCAGCAAAAAGGCTGTTTCCCTACCAAACATTTCCTCACTAAATACAAGTGCTTTAGACACAGGAATGGGTGATACCTCCATCTTGTGTTTTCTGGCTAGTTGGTTGTTGGGAGAGTAGCTAAGAATTGGAAATGTACAGTGGCCATGGCTAATTCCAAGTCCTGCACTTGCAAGTTAGCGTGTCCTGAGGCCTAGCTGTAGTATGATAACAAATATTTAAAGAGACATGAGAAAAGAGAGATGTAACCCCTAAAGGATGGAGAAGAGCTGATGTAGTGGTGTGGCCAATGGACGGTGTAAATTACAGATATTCATGAGCTTATTACTTGCTGTATAAATGTCTGATGCTCTCTTCAATAAAGGAAGCTTGCTGATTCTCATATTGAGCATCCCAAGTTTTCCCTGCACCCGACAAAAGACGCATCCCCGACAAATGGCTCATTCTGCAACAGTTGGTTTGCTAGAGGAGGAAGCCCTGTTTGTTTTCTCCTTTTCCAGCAAGCAAAGATGCTTCTGCACAACATTTCCTGCCCTTTTGATGCCTTGAATGAGATTGTGATCCAGTTTGAGTTTTCCACGTCTTCAGCAGCAATAGCAATGGATTGCTATCTCTTTCCTACTCTTCCAATTCTGAGCTTTCAAGAACTAAAAGCTGTGTTTTACAGAGACAACATTGCTTGCTGATAGCAGCTATGGAGAAACATCAACCTCATATCCATCTAGAGTTCTATTCAATTGGCTCATAATAATTTGGTGGGTGGGCCTTAGAATCCATATGTCGCTATCAAATGTTCTGATTTCTCCTTAGAAGATGTGGTGGTAGATCTGGAAAGAAATGAGGTTCTGAGTGATAAGTGATGACCTGTCCCTCTTGCTTCTCTCTTGCCACAGCTGACAGAACCAAGAGCCATCTCTCCCCTGGCTCCCGCGGCTCCTGGAGAAGAAGCCCAAGGGGAGCAAATTCAGGTGGAGGAGCGCCAGACTCCATCACCAGTCACAGCAGGGCCTGGATATCCTGAGCCTGTGAGTGCCAGTTGTGTGTGGTGCTGTCTTTAGAGCAAGGCAGAGGTGCAAGTTTTGGAGCAGCCAGCGCTTCCTGTTGCTGGCTGAGGATGCTGAGTGCGGGAGTGCTGCCAGGAGCTAGGGATTTCCTGCAGGCAGCGACAGCAGAACTTGGCCTTTCACCTGTGATGTTGAGGCCCCAATTGGCTGGTGCATCTGGGAGAGACTCTGGCTGCTTGGCTCACGGAAGCTCTGTCTCTTGGCTTCTGCAGCGCTGTGGCCGAGGGCACATATGGTAGTTCTGGATGTCACTAGGCTTTGTTTAGTTGTTTTCCCATTTTGGAAAGGTGTGTTTTCCTTATGAGACTGGTCTGCAGTTTTTTGTCTTTTTCTTCAGTTCTACAAAGTCTTTTGGGCCAGGTTTCTTTTGTCTTTTGAAAAGTTGCAAGGTGATGGTTGTGGATGAAGCTGTGGGGATCCATTCTTGTCCTGTCTGGCCAAAGAAAGGAAGCACAGAGTTGGGATGCCTTCTCAAGAGGCAAAAAGCAGAAGGGGCAAGTTTCCTTTGATGCTCTTAGGGATGAAGTCTGCAGCTTAGGCAAGAGCCTTGAGCCTGGAGTGGGGGTGAAGCTGCGAGTCCTTGACTGCTTCCTTGTGTTGCTGAGAAGAGGAACATGTTGAAATGGTGGATGCTGTATTGGAACTCAAACAGGCCATGCTGTGGCTGGGGAACTGCATGGGTTAAAAGGCCCTAGGGGTGCCATAGAAGATCAGCTGAACTAGAGCAGCCAGTGGCCAGGTGTCCAAGAAAGCCAAGGGCATGGTGGCCTGTGCCAGCAGCAGTGGGGCAGCAGGAGCAGGGCAGTGAGCGTGACCCTGTGCTGGGCAGCGCTGCCGCCACAGCTGGAGTGCTGTGTGCAGCTGTGGGCCTTGGGAAGCAGAAAGTCATGGGGGGACTGCTGTGTGTGCAGAGGAAGACAGGGGAGCTGGGCAAGGGAGTGCAGCACAAGCCCAGTGAGGAGGTGCTTGGGAAGCTTTAGTCTGCACAATGGGAGGCTCATGAGGGACATTCAGGCAGACTTCCATCAATCCCTACATGACAGTGCTCAGCAAAAAGGCTGTTTCCCTACCAAACATTTCCTCACTAAATACAAGTGCTTTAGACACAGGAATGGGTGATACCTCCATCTTGTGTTTTCTGGCTAGTTGGTTGTTGGGAGAGTAGCTAAGAATTGGAAATGTACAGTGGCCGTGGCCAATTCCAAGTCCTGCACTTGCAAGTTAGCGTGTCCTGAGGCCTAGCTGTAGTATGATAACAAATATTTAAAGAGACATGAGAAAAGAGAGATGTAACCCCTAAAGGATGGAGAAGAGCTGATGTAGTGGTGTGGCCAATGGACGGTGTAAATTACAGATATTCATGAGCTTATTACTTGCTGTATAAATGTCTGATGCTCTCTTCAATAAAGGAAGCTTGCTGATTCTCATATTGAGCATCCCAAGTTTTCCCTGCACCCGACAAAAGACTCATCCCCGACAAATGGCTCATTCTGCAACAGTTGGTTTGCTAGAGGAGGAAGCCCTGTTTGTTTTCTCCTTTTCCAGCAAGCAAAGATGCTTCTGCACAACATTTCCTGCTCGGTTGCAGCACTGCATTAGGTTGTGATACAGTTTGAATTTTCCACGTCTGCAGCAGCAGTAGTAATGGATTGCTATCTCTTTCCTACTCTTCCAATTCTGAGCTTTCAGGAACCAAAGCTGTGTTTTACAGAGAAAATTTGCTTGCTAATAGCAGCTATGGAGAAATATCAACCTCATATCCATCTAGAGTTCTATTCAATTGGCTCATAATAATTTGGTGGGTGGGCCTTAGAATCCATATGTTGCTACGAAATGTTCTGATTTCTCCTTAGAAGATGTGGTGGTAGATCTTGAAAGAAATTAGGTTGTGAATGATAGGTGACAGCCTGTCCCTCTTACTTGTCTCTTGCCACAGCTGACAGAACCAAGAGCCATCTCTCCCCTGGCTCCCGCTGCTCCTGGAGAAGAAGCCCAAGTGGAGAAAATGCAGGTGGAGGAGCGCCAGACTCCATTAGTGCTCACACCAGAGCCTGGATATCCTGAGCCTGTGAGTGCCAGTTGTGTGTAGTTGTAGAAAGTCATGGAGTGACTGCAGTGTGTGCAGAGGAGTACAGGGGAGCTGGGCAAGGGAGTGCAGCACAAGCCCCGTGAGGATGTGCCGGGGAAGCCTTAGTCTGGTGAAAGAGAGGCATAGGCGGGAGCTTCAGGCAGACTTCCATCAATCCCTACACGAGGGTGCTCAGCACAACGGCTCTTTCCCTACCAAACATGCCCTCACTGAATCCAAGTGCTCAGACACAGGAATGGGTGATACTTCCACCTTGTGTTTTTGGGCTAGTTGGTTTTGGGAGAGTAGCTAAGAATTGGAAAAGTACAAAGCCATGGCCAATTCCAAGTCCTGCACTTGCAAGATAGCGTTTCCTTGGGCCTAGCTGTAGTATGATAACAAATATTTAAAGAGACATGAGAAAAGATAGATGTAACCCCTTAAAGGATGGAGAAGAGCTGATGTAGTGATTTGGCCAATGGACGGTGCAAATTACAGAATATTCATGAGCTTATTACTTCCTGTAGAAATGTCTGATGCTTTCTTTAATAAAGGAAGCTTGCTGATTCTCATATAGAGCATCCCAAATTTTCCCTGCACGCGACAAATGTCTCATCCCTGACAAATGGTTCATTCTGCAATAGCCAGTTTTCTAGAAGAGGAAGCCCTGTTTGTTTTCTCATTTTCCAGCAAGCAAAGATGCTTCTGCACAACATTTCCTGCCCTTTTGACGCCTTGAATGAGATTGTGATCCAGTTTGAGTTTTCCACGTCTTCAGCAGCAATAGCAATGGATTGCTATCTCTTTCCTACTCTTCCAATTCTGAGCTTTCAAGAACTAAAAGCTGTGTTTTACAGAGACAACATTGCTTGCTGATAGCAGCTATGGAGAAACATCAACCTCATATCCATCTAGAGTTCTATTCAATTGGCTCATAATAATTTGGTGGGTGGGCCTTAGAATCCATATGTCGCTATCAAATGTTCTGATTTCTCCTTAGAAGATGTGGTGGTAGATCTGGAAAGAAATGAGGTTCTGAGTGATAAGTGATGACCTGTCCCTCTTGCTTCTCTCTTGCCACAGCTGACAGAACCAAGAGCCATCTCTCCCCTGGCTCCCGCGGCTCCTGGAGAAGAAGCCCAAGGGGAGCAAATTCAGGTGGAGGAGCGCCAGACTCCATCACCAGTCACAGCAGGGCCTGGATATCCTGAGCCTGTGAGTGCCAGTTGTGTGTGGTGCTGTCTTTAGAGCAAGGCAGAGGTGCAAGTTTTGGAGCAGCCAGCGCCTCCTGTTGCTGGCTGAGGATGCTGAGTGCTGGAGTGCTGCCAGCAGCTAGGGATTTCCTGCAGGCAGCGACAGCAGAACTTGGCCTTTCACCTGTGATGTTGAGGCCCCAATTGGCTGGTGCATCTGGGAGAGACTCTGGCTGCTTGGCTCACGGAAGCTCTGTCTCTTGGCTTCTGCAGCGCTGTGGCCAAGGGCACATATGGTAGTTCTGGATGTCACTAGGCTTTGTTTAGTTGTTTTCCCATTTTGGAAAGGTGTGTTTTCCTTATGAGACTGGTCTGCAGTTTTTTGTCTTTTTCTTCAGTTCTACAAAGTCTTTTGGGCCAGGTTTCTTTTGTCTTTTGATAAGCTGCAAGGTGATGGTTGTGGATGAAGCTGTGGGGATCCATTCTTGTCCTGTCTGGCCAAAGAAAGGAAGCACAGAGTTGGGACGCCTTCTCAAGAGGCAAAAAGCAGAAGGGGCAAGTTTCCTTTGATGCTCTTAGTGATGAAGTCTGCAGCTTAGGCAAGAGCCTTGAGCCAGGAGTGGGGGTGAAGCTGCGAGTCCTTGACTGCTTCCTTGTGTTGCTGAGAAGAGGAACATGTTGAAATGGTGGATGCTGTATTGGAACTCAAACAGGCCATGCTGTGGCTGGGGAACTGCATGGGTTAAAAGGCCCTAGGGGTGCCATAGAAGATCAGCTGAACTAGAGCAGCCAGTGGCCAGGTGTCCAAGAAGGCCAAGGGCATGGTGGCTGTGCCAGCAGCAGTGGGGCAGCAGGAGCAGGGCAGTGAGCGTGGCCCTGCGCTGGGCAGCGCTGCCGCCACAGCTGGAGTGCTGTGTGCAGCTGTGGGCCTTGGGAAGCAGAAAGTCATGGGGGGACTGCAGTGTGTGCAGAGGAAGACAGGGGAGCTGGGCAAGGGAGTGCAGCACAAGCCCAGTGAGGAGGTGCTTGGGAAGCTTTAGTCTGCACAATGGGAGGCTCATGAGGGACATTCAGGTAGACTTCCATCAATCCCTACATGACAGTGCTCAGCACAAGGGCTGTTTCCCTACCAAACATGTCCTCATCAAATCCAAGTGCTTTAGATACAGGAATGGGCGATACCTCCATCTTGTGTTTTCTGGCTAGTTGGTTGTTGGGAGAGTAGCTAAGAATTGGAAATGTACAGTGGCCGTGGCTAATTCCAAGTCCTGCACTTGCAAGATAGCGTGTCCTTGGGCGTAGCTGTAGTATGATAACAAATAGTTAAAGAGACATGAGGAAAGAGAGATGTAACCCCTAAAGGATGGAGAAGAGCTGATGTAGTGGTGTGGCCAATGGACGGTGTAAATTACAGATATTCATGAGCTTATTACTTGCTGTATAAATGTCTGATGCTCTCTTCAATAAAGGAAGCTTGCTGATTCTCATATTGAGCATCCCAAGTTTTCCCTGCACCCGACAAAAGACTCATCCCCGACAAATGGCTCATTCTGCAACAGCTGGTTTGCTAGAGGAGGAAGCCCTGTTTGTTTTCTCCTTTTGCAGCAAGCAAAGATGCTTCTGCACAACATTTCCTGCTCGGTTGCAGCACTGCATTAGGTTGTGATACAGTTTGAGTTTTCCACGTCTGCAGCAGCAGTAGTAATGGATTGCTATCTCTTTCCTACTCTTCCAATTCTGAGCTTTCAGGAACCAAAGCTGTGTTTTACAGAGAAAATTTGCTTGCTAATAGCAGCTATGGAGAAATATCAACCTCATATCCATCTAGAGTTCTATTCAATTGGCTCATAATAATTTGGTGGGTGGGCCTTAGAATCCATATGTTGCTACGAAATGTTCTGATTTCTCCTTAGAAGATGTGGTGGTAGATCTTGAAAGAAATTAGGTTGTGAATGATAGGTGACAGCCTGTCCCTCTTACTTGTCTCTTGCCACAGCTGACAGAACCAAGAGCCATCTCTCCCCTGGCTCCCGCTGCTCCTGGAGAAGAAGCCCAAGTGGAGAAAATGCAGGTGGAGGAGCGCCAGACTCCATCAGTGCTCACACCAGAGCCTGGATATCCTGAGCCTGTGAGTGCCAGTTGTTTGTAGTGGTAGAAAGTCATGGAGTGGCTGCAGTGTGTGCAGAGGAGTACAAGGGAGCTGGGCAAGGGAGTGCAGCACAAGCCCCGTGAGGATGTGCCGGGGAAGCCTTAATCTGGTGAAAGAGAGGCACAGGCGGGAGCTTCAGGCAGACTTCCATCAATCCCTACACGAGGGTGCTCAGCACAACGGCTCTTTCCCTACCAAACATGCCCTCACTGAATCCAAGTGCTTTAGACACAGGAATGGGTGATACTTCCACCTTGTGTTTTTGGGCTAGTTGGTTTTGGGAGAGTAGCTAAGAATTGGAAAAGTACAAAGCCATGGCCAATTCCAAGTCCTGCACTTGCAAGATAGCGTTTCCTTGGGCCTAGCTGTAGTATGATAACAAATATTTAAAGAGACATGAGAAAAGATAGATGTAACCCCTTAAAGGATGGAGAAGAGCTGATGTAGTGATTTGGCCAATGGACGGTGCAAATTACAGAATATTCATGAGCTTATTACTTCCTGTAGAAATGTCTGATGCTTTCTTTAATAAAGGAAGCTTGCTGATTCTCATATAGAGCATCCCAAATTTTCCCTGCACGCGACAAATGTCTCATCCCTGACAAATGGTTCATTCTGCAATAGCCAGTTTTCTAGAAGAGGAAGCCCTGTTTGTTTTCTCATTTTCCAGCAAGCAAAGATGCTTCTGCACAACATTTCCTGCCCTTTTGACGCCTTGAATGAGATTGTGATCCAGTTTGAGTTTTCCACGTCTTCAGCAGCAATAGCAATGGATTGCTATCTCTTTCCTACTCTTCCAATTCTGAGCTTTCAAGAACTAAAAGCTGTGTTTTACAGAGACAACATTGCTTGCTGATAGCAGCTATGGAGAAACATCAACCTCATATCCATCTAGAGTTCTATTCAATTGGCTCATAATAATTTGGTGGGTGGGCCTTAGAATCCATATGTCGCTATCAAATGTTCTGATTTCTCCTTAGAAGATGTGGTGGTAGATCTGAATAGAAATGAGGTTCTGAATGATAGGTGACGGCCTGTCCCTCATGCTTCTCTCTTGCCACAGCTGACAGAACCAAGAGCCATCTCTCCCCTGGCTCCCGCGGCTCCTGGAGAAGAAGCCCAAGGGGAGCAAATTCAGGTGGAGGAGCGCCAGACTCCATCACCAGTCACAGCAGGGCCTGGATATCCTGAGCCTGTGAGTGCCAGTTGTGTGTGGTGCTGTCTTTAGAGCAAGGCAGAGGTGCAAGTTTCAGAGCAGCCAGCGCTTCCTGTTGCTGGCTGAGGATGCTGAGTGCGGGAGTGCTGCCAGGAGCTAGGGATTTCCTGCAGGCAGCGACAGCAGAACTTGGCCTTTGACCTGTGATGTTGAGGGTCCAAAGGGCTGCTGCACCTTGGACAGAATCTGGATGCCTGGCTCAGGGAATCTGTGTCTCTTGACTTCTGCAATGCTGTGGCCAAGGGAATAGATGTGTCTTGGGATGGGTATATGCGGCTTTTATCCCCAGTCGTCTCTTTGTATTTATGTTGAGTAATTAGTTTTGGACCTTTAAGAGTGTTTCAGAGAGTGAAGGGGGGGAGAGAAGAAGCGTGCCGTTCGTTTTTAGACACTACACTCCTCCTCCACATTCTTGCTCCTGGACTGTGTTGTCTGTAGATGAACAGACAGCAGGACAGAGCTCTTCTTTTGCTTTTTAGTTAGTTTTAGCTAGCTGAGGCAAAGAAGTTCCCTGGATTGGTTTTTTTTTCCTTTTTCTTTGGACCTCTTGAAGCTGCTCTGGACTGAACACCCAGGAGAGCATCGGCAGCTGCCGCTGTGGCCCACGGGCCAGGCCTGGCCTGCGACAATTCCAGCACCAGAGGGACTGATCAGAGACTGAGTGAGCTGACCTTCAACCCAGGGTTTTCTCAGTTTGTCATCTCTTTTAGAGTGGCAAGGGGTCTCATTGTTTTATATTGTTTTGGTTTTATTATCTAATAAACAGTGGTTTTCCACCTTTCTCCAAGGAGGTATTTTTTTTCCTCCTGGACCAGTTGGGGGGAGGGGCCGATTGGATCTGCTTTTCCCACTGGAGCTCCTTTGGGGGATTCTTCCCCAAATTTGCTCTAAACCTGGACAAATACATGATTGAGGGAACACTTGAGGGAAATGGCAGTGGCTGAGATTGTCTTCTCAGATGATGGAAACACTGTAAATCCAGACTTGGTCCCATGCACATCTGTGATGTGGAGAAAACTTATATGACTTGGGCCACAAGAATATGCTTCTGCTTTAGCAATAATGAAGCAGGATGATGGTGAGGAGATTGTGCTGGATATGTCAAAGAAGCTCTGAGCATATGCAGACACTGTGAATGGCCCAACACATGCCAGAATTGCAGCTGTGGAAACATGTCTGCGAAAATTAGAAGACAAGATGGAGGAGGGTCACAAGAAACTGAGGGAGGAGATTAAAGAGGCTTTTCTCCAAATCTCAGCAGTACAGATCAGAGGTTCTGGTACCCAACGCAAACGTTTCCCAGATGGCGAGAGAAGGTACATCCCACGAGCTGAGCTGTGGTTCTACCTGCGTGATTGTGGGGAAAACATGAGAAGGTGGGATAGAAAACCTACC
Organism: Melozone crissalis; assembly: GCF_028551555.1. Classification (NCBI taxonomy): domain Eukaryota; kingdom Metazoa; phylum Chordata; class Aves; order Passeriformes; family Passerellidae; genus Melozone; species Melozone crissalis. The sequence continues at coordinate 9,560,820 of NW_026535783.1, read as the reverse complement.
GCTGCTCTGGCACAACGGGTGAGACAACTGAAGATTCAGAGAGGAAGTTCCAAAAGGGAAGCAGCTCCAGTGGCCAGAAACCGAACTGTCAGATATGATGATAATGACAATATTTTTGATCCCCTTGAAGAAACCTCCAAGAGATATGCCCAGGCAAAGAAGGATAACCAGGCTTAGAGGGGCCCTGCCTCTAGCCAGATAGAGGCTGGGGAAAACTGTGTTTTTTGGACTGTGTGGATTCGTTGGCCTGGCACATCTGAACCACAAGAATACAAAGCTTCGGTTGACACTGGTGCACAATGTACATTAATCCCATCAAGACATGTGGGGACAGAGTCTGTTTCTATTGCTGGTGTGACAGGGGGATCACAAGATTTTACTTTGGTGGAAGCTGAGGTGAGCCTGACTGGAAATGAGTGGAAGAAACACTCTATTGTGACTGGCCCAGAGGCCCCATGTATTTTGGGCATAGACTACCTTCCAAGTGGGTATTTCAAAGACTCAAAGGGACTCAGATGGGCATTTGGAATAGCTGCTGTAGAGACAGAGGGTGTCAAGCAGTTTAACAGCTTGCCTGGACTGTCAGAAAGCCCATCTGCAGAAGGTCTGCTGAAGGTGGAAGAGCAACGAGTACCAATTGCCACCTCAACAGTGCACCGCCGACAATACTGAACGAATCGAGATGCTGTGATCCCCATCCGCAAAATGATCCGTGAACTGGAGAGCCAAGGGGTGGTCAGCAAGACCCACTCACTCTTCAACAGTCCCATTTGGCCTGTGTGTAAATCTGAAGGAGAATGGAGATTGACAGTGGACTATCGTGCATTGAATGAAGTGACTCCACCCCTGAGCAGTGCTGTGCCGGACAGGCTGGAACTCCAGTACGAGCTGGAGTCCAAGGCAGCAAGGTGGTACGCCACTATAGACATTGCCAATGCATTTTTCTCCTGGTTAGCTCAGTCCGTAGAGCATGAGACTCTGAATCTCAGGAGCGTGGGTTTGCCAAATCATGTATTTGTCCAGGTTTAGAGCAAATTTGGGGAAGAATCCCCCAAAGGAGCTCCAGTGGGAAAAGCAGATCCAATCGGCCCCTCCCCCCAACTGGTCCAGGAGGAAAAAAAATACCTCCTTGGAGAAAGGTGGAAAACCACTGTTTATTAGATAATAAAACCAAAACAATATAAAACAATGAGACCCCTTGCCACTCTAAAAGAGATGACAAACTGAGAAAACCCTGGGTTGAAGGTCAGCTCACTCAGTCTCTGATCAGTCCCTCTGGTGCTGGAATTGTCGCAGGCCAGGCCTGGCCCGTGGGCCACAGCGGCAGCTGCCGATGCTCTCCTGGGTGTTCAGTCCAGAGCAGCTTCAAGAGGTCCAAAGAAAAAGGAAAAAAAAACCAATCCAGGGAACTTCTTTGCCTCAGCTAGCTAAAACTAACTAAAAAGCAAAAGAAGAGCTCTGTCCTGCTGTCTGTTCATCTACAGACAACACAGTCCTGGGGCAGGAATGTGGAGGAGGAGTGCAGTGTCTGAAAACAAATGACACGCTTCTTCTCTCCCCCCCTTCACTCTCTGAAACACTCTTAAAGGTACAAAACTTATTATTCAACATAAATAGAAAGAGACAATTGGGGATAAAAGCATCATATAGTCAACCCAGGACATTATGGTAGTGCTGGAGGTCACGGGCCTTTGTTTCTTTGTTTTCCCATTTTGGAAAGGTGTGTTTGGCTTGTGAAACTGGTCTTCAGTTTTCTTGAGTTATTCTGCAGTTCAACAAATTCTTTTGGGCCAGGTGTCTTTTGTCTTTTCATAAGCTGCAAGGAGATGGTTGTGCATGAAGCTGTGGGGAGCCATTCTTGTCCTGTGTGGCCAAAGAAAGGAAGCAAAGACTCAGGAAGCCTTCGTGTGAGGCAAAAAAGCAGAAGGGGCAAGATTCTGTTGATGCATTTAGTGATGAAGTCTGAAGCTTAGGCAAGAGCCTTGGAGCCTGGAGTGGGGGTGAAGCTGCACGTCCTTGACTGGTTTCTTCTGTTGCTCAGAAGAGGAACAAGTTTGAAATGGTGGATGCTGTATTGGAACTCAAACAGGCCATGCTGTGGCTGGGGAATGCATGGGTTAAAAGGCCCTAGGGGTGACATAGAAGATGAGCTGAAGAAGAGCCAGCCTGGGACCAGGTGTCCAAGAAGGCCAAGGGCATGGTGGGCTGTGTCAGCAACAGTGAGGCAGCAAGAACAGGGCAGTGAGCGTGGCCCTGTGCTGCGGCCACAGCTGGAGTGCTGTGTGCACTTGTGGGCCCCTGGGAAACAGAAAGTCGCTGGGAGGGGCTGCAGTGTGTGCAGAGAAGGACAGGGGAGCTGGGCAAGGGGGTGCAGCACAAGGCCAGGGAGGAGGTGCTGAGGGAGCTTTTGTCTGGATAACAAGAGGCTCATGAGGGGCCTTCAGCATCTCCTCAGTGTATCCAAATATTTTAGCCATGTTTGGAAGTCACTTTTTCCCCTTTGTTTTAATTGTTATATTTTGTTTTGCTTGGAGGAGGAGGCTTATTAATTTTCTTTTTCTCCCAAGCATGGTGCTTTTCGTAATTATTTCCTGCCCTTTAAAATCTCTGGGCCTGGCTATGCTGAAATTTTATATTCCACTGTAGCACTTCTGGAGAATGCGGTGTTTTTGCATGAGAACACATCATTTGGTGCAGGAACCTTAGTGCAGAAGGACCTGTTGTGGTTCCAGGCCAGTCAGCATGGCCTTACAGATCACTTTGAGCTTAGCAGTGCCCGTGCCTTTTTGCAGCCCAGGGAATCAGTGTGTGTTGTGTTTAGGAACTGAGAAGGAGATCAATGTCCTTGCATTCCAGCTGCTCCTCAGAGATCACAGGAGCTGGAAGGGGCTGGGCTGCATTTCTGATTCCAGCCACTTTAGCACTGTCAGTGTGGTTGAGTCTAAGACAAGAACTTGCTTGAGCACAGGTGCACAAAGAGTGCAGTTCCCAGTGCAATGCTCTGGCTCTGATCCCTTTCCATAAGGACCTACATGCTCCAGATTCCCCAAGAATGTGCTTTATTGAAGCAACAGGAGAGCAATCTCAGGATTGCTGCTGAGCAGGGCACTGGTTATCAAGTTTTGATGTGTGTAGCAACAGAGAGGACAGTACAGAGAGATTTCAGTAATGAGATCTCTCTATCTATCTATCTATCTATCTATCTATCTATCTATCCATCCATCCATCCATCCATCCGTCCATCCATCCATCTATCTATCTATCTATGCAACATTTACATAATTGAATCTTCCTGGCTCTCGTCCAAGGCATTTGGAGATGCAAAGGTCACCTAAAGCATCCCTCTCAAGAGGGGATTAGAGACATGTTCCCTTGACCAATTCTGAGCAGGCAGAGATGTTTTCCCTTCCAGATATGATCGTTTTCCCCTCAGAGTTGTTTTAGTCCTCTGGCCTCTTCTGCCCTGAAGTCCCCAGTTAATTCTTTAAATTTCTGCCTGTCCTAGAGAGGTGGAACAATTCCAGGTTTAGGTGGTGTTCAGTGACTCTGGTCATACATGCCATGCATTACATGATGCATGGTTTCCTACACTGGCATCCCCAGGGCTGTGTAAGTGCATTTATTAATGGGCCTTAGGAGAGTCTCTGTAACTGCTGGTCAGAATTCTCAGTTGACAAAAGAGGGAGAAGAAACACCTTGGTCCTCTTCCATATACTGAGGTGGCCATAGGGGCTCAGTGACACCCATCAGAAAACTTTGCATGCATCCTCATCTTCTAAATGACCAGATTTTCTAACAAGAGTGTGGATGTCAGAAAGGCAGGAATGCTGGTGCAGGCCTGAAGAAAATGTGAACTCCAGAAGTGTCTCACAAGGGCTGTGGTCACCCAGGAAGGACCTGCAGAGCCAGGATGGAGCTGTGAGACAGGGTGGGCTGTCAGTCACTACTGAAAGACAAACAGGACATGGCAGAAGCAGAGGGAGGCCCTCACCAGACCCTTGAGAAATGCCACACCTTCCCTGTCAGCTGCATGAGAGGTTCTTGCAGCTTCAGTCCCAGATGGCCCCTGATTCTCAGGCCAGGATCACTTTGGAATCTGTGCCTCCCCTCAAACAGAGAATGACCCAGCAGAGCAGCAGCACAGTGCTTTGGGACTGTGTGAGCACAGCAGTCTTTGAGTCTTGGCCCACAAAGGTCATACGGGAAGTTGAAACCCATCTTCTCTTGCTTTCTGTGCAGGTGCTTCTAGAGAGAGAGCAGGAGCAGATTGCTTCAACAGAGATGCCATGGCAGACTCAGGGTGAGCTGTTCCCAGCCCGAGAGCAGGAAGAGCAGCTCAGGCAGCAGGTGGAAGAGCCACAGGAGAATGGCCAGGTAAGCCTGACTGGCCAGGGCACAGCGGGAAGGGCAGGGAGAGGGGCATAAACCAGAGCTCTTGGGACTGAGGAGGCCAGGAATCCCACAGGCACTGGAAGCACAGAGCCTTGGAATCACAGAGATCAGCCCTGGGACAGTAAGTTTGTAACGGAAGCAAAGGTGGGCAGGGAGGCAGAAAGAAGCGGCTGAGTAAATGGGATTTTGAGGCTGCAAGAGGAAACAAACTGAGCCTGAGCAAGAGTCACTTGTCCTGCATTTGTGTGTACAAAAGATCAAGGCAGAGCCACAAGCAGAGCTGCCCGAAGCTCAGAGTGCCATCATGGATCTGAAGAGAAAGAACAAGGAAGTCGTGGGAAGAATTCAAGAGGAGAATCTCCATCAGCAGAGGGGCGATCAACAAAACCAGGTGAGTGAAAGAGTGGCAGCCACTCCACTCATGAAACATCCTCTCGCTTGTTTTTTAGAGAAGATGAAGGCACAACTGAACACAGAGCTTCAGATAGCTGGCACTAGGATCAAGACAAGGCAGAAGAGGCTGGAGGAAGAAATGAAAATCATCAGGGAGAAACTTAATTGCTTCCCTCATTCTCTACAAAAGCAAGTGAGTGAAAGAGGGATGCAGTCACTGCAGTCCCCAAACTGGTGGTTTCTGCCCTTCTTGCCTTTCCAGTGCAGAGCAGCAGGGAGTGGGGCCATGCCTCTGAGTGCTATCCTGCTGTAGTGTGTATCACAGTCACTCTGAAGGACTTTTCCTGGTGTGCTCAATCTCAGCTGCTGCCCTGGATAGAGGGACTTGTCCTTTGGCCTTTTGGCCAGCAGTCATCCAAATTGACTCCTGCTGGCTTGTTCCTGCTCTCCTTGTTTCTTGAGGTGTTTTTACAGTGGAACATGGTGACCCAGGTGGAGGATTGAAACAAGCTGTTTGTATCCCTTGTCAATCTGTTCTTTCCCTTTCCTCACAGTCGATGACTCCTGGCTGACAGGCACAAGCTGTAGTGTCTGACTGCTTTGTTCTGTTTCATTTGAGGAGCGAGTGTTGGCATCTGACCGGGCAGCCTGTGAAGACTTCCAGCAAATGTTTGGCAATGAAGGGCCCCAGGTTTGGAGTGAGGCACAGGAACAGTGCCCACCAGAAGTGCTCCAGGTCCAGCACATCAAGGGCTCTGAATTTGCTGCCGCAGCAGCACTGCCTGGAAGAAACCATTCTGTAAAACCTGGAACCTCAAGCTTGGGCAGTTCCTTCATCTCTCCGAAACAGGAGACTGAGAAGAGGTACCTGGAGATGCTGGGTACGTCTGGTGTGTTTCTTGTCTGAGGGACAGTGCATTGTGTGCAGGTGCCAGCAGAGCTGTACCAAATGCTCCTCCTGAGTTTGGTGCCACAGGGCCATTTAGGACTCCCCAGAGGAAGCGCTGCGCTCCGAGGCAGCGAGAGAGCGCTCTGGGTGTTCCTGCTGCCTCTGAGGGCACCTTGGACTGGCTTGGGTTTGCCTGAGCATCCCTCTCTGCTAAAGGCTGAAGCAGGGATTGTTCTTGCATCAGCAGAACGCTGTGACCTAGCAAATGATCTAGGAAAGTCCTGTGTGCTAGTGGCCAAACTGAACAGAATTTTCAGCTTCCTAAATTCTCCTTAGACTCCTGACTTCCAACCAGTCATCAGAGTAGAAAACCTTCACAGAAATGGACTGGTTTTGGAGTTTTGTCTTTTTGATTGGGGATTTTTTTTTTCTTTTTGAGGGGGGATGTTTTTGTACTGTTTATTTTTTGTGGGGATTTTTTGGTTTTGGTTTTTGTGTGGTTTTTTGTTGTGTTTTGGGGTTTTTTTGTTGATGGTTTGTGGGGTTGGTTTATCTCCATCCTGAAAGAGCTCTTCTGTGTCACGTCTAACTGCTGGCATTTTTATGACTGTTACTGTTACAACTACTACACCTGTAGTTTATTTTCATGAGAATGCTATATTTTTTGTCAATAAGAGAATGCTATATTTTTGTCAATACGACCTACTTTGAAAGAACATCAGGTTACAGGAGAAATAGAAAGCAAGAGGTGTTTTCCATGTGCCCCCCCCCAAAGAAACCAGATACTTTTGTAAAAAACTTTATTTAATCTTCTAGTTTTATGCTTATCAAGATGTGTCCAAGAGACACATCCAAGTGGCGTGATCAGATAAAACTGTACTGCAGGCATTTCTCAGGAGAGAGCCTCCAGCCCAGCCATGGTATATTCCTCAGATCCATGGCACTTTTTCATACCCAATTCCCACTCTTTCCCCTGACTGTTAGGATCCTACCCGTTGGCCCAAGCCCTGCTCAGGTCAGTCTCTAGGAAAACACACCAAGTCTTTTGTGATTCTGCAGCACAATCCAATGAATCTGCCTATTGCCCATACCAGCTGCCAGTGCTGTGCTCTCAGATAAGACCTGGTGGGGCTGAGAGCAGAGCCCAGTAGATTCTGTGTCTACCATCACCTGTTGGGACAAAAAGGGCACTGATCCACACCTCGGTGGGGCTGATGTCAAAGCCCATCCTGTTGTGTCCTGAATGGGGACAACAGCTTGTACGGGGCTCAGACTGGCTGTGGCTTGTTCCCACTGCCTGTCAGTGCTCATGCTTGGGCTTTGCCAGCCTTGTTGTGCTAGCTGCCCTGTCCCTGAGGGTTGCTTTGACTGCAGAGGCTGGAGCCTTCCTTAGCTGGGAGAGGGGCATCTTTGAACTAAGCCTGCTCATGAACAGTCAGGGTCCTGATGCTGAAACCCCATTGGGATTGGTTCTAGCATGAGCTGCTCTGCTTTACAAACGGAAAGGCATTCTTTTGGCAAACAGCTGAAAGGTAGAGAAGATGTCCTTCTCTCCTGGAAATGCATGTCCCTGTGCTTTTGTTTCCTGTTAAGAGAACTTCTCAAAGGACTGTACAAAATCAGTCTCTGTGCCAGCCATCTGCACTGCAGGGCTGCCCGTCCTGTTGCTGTTGTGGAGGTTGTTACCCAGCTGAGCACAAAGGGCTGAGAGCCCCCAAGAGTGGGGCTGCGTTTTGTGTCTCCTGCAAGCTGGGATCTCTGCTTTAAAATCAGCATCTTGCATTTTGTTTCTCTCAGAGAGAATGGTGAACCAGGAAAATCCTGTGATGATATACACTGAAAAGGAACATATTGGCAGCGGGTGAGTCCAACTGCAGATACCCCTGCACAGTCATGGGCCAGGTGTTTTTCTGGTGAAATGTCTATGCAGCATGAAGTCAGGCCAGCTGCAAACAGGTTCACACATAGGGGATAGATAATCACATCTCTCAGTGCTGCTCAGAATTTGTGAGTGTGCTCAGAAGGCACTGTCAGAGACATCTCTCTGCTGACAAAGTCTTGCCTGCATCAAAGAACAGGATCTGGGAGATCTCCTTGTCTCTCAAGTGTGGGAACCCTCTGTGTTAATTTCTTTAGCATTTTTCTGTGTCTCAAAATCATACTGGCACACTAATGGAAAAAGAAGAAACTTGCTTGCCTCAAAGAGCAACTTGTTCCCTATCAAAGCTGTTTGAGATAAGAGTTGCCAGGAGCATTTCTTTCCCCTTGTTTGCAGAAGGAAATACTCTGTGGTCAGGATAGGAACCACACAGTTTAGAAAGTGAAACCCAAGTGGAAAGAATAAACTCCCTTTAGAAGTTGAACCCCAGTGCTTCAGGAACAGGCCCAGTGCCTGCACTTGAGAAGAAAATGCATCTTCTGCCTTCTGGCAGAGCCCTCCTGCATCCTGCAGGTTTTTGACACTGCCAGCACAGATCTCCTGTGTGGGCTGGCTTTCACTCCAGGACCTAAACAGCTTCTCCTTTCTCTCCTTCTGTTTTGTTTCTAGAACTTTTGGACAAGTGGTCAGAGCACTCCACAACGGCACAGGAGGAGAGGTAAACATCAACAGGCCCTCAGACCTCTTGAGGGGCTTTCCCTTCTGGTGTGAGCTTTGGCTGGAGCTTTGGGTAGAACTGTGCTTGAAAAGGCACAAGAAGCACAGACTGGTGCCAGCCTGCAAAATACATCTGGCACAGTCTTTGTCCCCCTCAGCTGCTGGAAGGAAGGCACGGAGGGCAGCGCTTCCTTTCAGAGAAAGACACGCTCACTCGCTCTCCATTGCTAAAACAAAGGTGGTGCCTTAGAGCACCTCCCTGCTCTTTGGGGCTACAGCTTCATAGTCCTGAATTCTCATTTCTGGCTGCCAGCAAATCCATCTGAAAGTTACTGGTAGTTCCTTAGCCACCTGCAGTGCTGCACTTGGGAACTGCACGTAGGGAGAGATCTGCAAGGTGCCCTAAAAGCCCTAAGACCCACCCATAGCCCAAGATGTATCCACAGAGTATTAAAGCATGGATTATTTCTTCTGAATCCCAAACAAAGCAGCAGAGATTGTGGTCAGAGGTTTGTGGGTCATAGCTGAGACACCACTGTTACCAAGTGGACAAGGCAAAATATCAGTGGCCCCAGGTGTCCTGTAACTGGCCCCCAAGGGAGCAGAGAAATGGGCTGTTGGAATGTCAGTTCCTAATTACTGCAGTGCCTAATTACAAGGCTGTTTGGCACAGCTCAGCTGTGTCGTTGCAAAATCACTCGCTCCATCTGCGTTTTGGTCTTGTGCCACACACTTCTCAACTTGCTGATTTTCAATGTCATTTTAGGTGGCCATAAAGAAAATAAATCTAAAAGGACTGAGGAGCAAGCAACTAGCTGTTAATGAAATCATGATTATGAAGAGATACAGGAGTCCCAGTGTTGTGAATTATTTAGACAGGTGAGAGGTCTTGGTCTTATCCCATCAAGAGGCATTTACATACAGCAAACATGAGAGGTTAAAAACCCACTTTGGTCAGTGGCAGAAAGTAGAGCTGTTAATTTTGATTCATTCGTATTTCTCTATTCATCTCCAGTGGATGAGAAGAGAGTGCATCTTGTCTGCCTGAGTCTTCCCTGGCACTCCTAGTTTGAAAATTATTCCAAAATTATTCAAAACCTGGATCAGCTGTATCTTCCTAAGTCAATAGCCTCGAAGTACATGGCCTCCACATTTTTTTGGGATAGATTTTTTAAAGTTTCTTAAATGCTGATGAACCATCCTGAAGTGGATTTCCCTTAGATCATTACCACTCTTTGCCATTGCTGTGCATGCCAGGAAGACTAGGTGCTTATTTCCAGAAACACTATGCCTGACATATTTTTATCTGGGCTGTTACTAAACTGCACTTTTCACTTGCTGTCCATCTAAGACATCTCCTTTTTCACAGCTGTGTCTTTCTCCTCCAGACTGCACAGACTGCAAACAATGCACAGCCAAGAGGGAACGTCTATTCCTTTGATTCTGTCCTAGTCACAAAGGAACCTGGAAACAAAAAACCCAGAAGTAAAAAATCAACATAGCCATGCATATTTATCTCCACACCCTTGTTTCCTTCTTTCAGCTACCTTCTGGGTGAGGAACTCTGGCTAGTTATGGAGTACATGGACGGAGGCACTCTGAGCGACATCATTAGCAAGACTTGTCTGTCTGAAGACCACATGGCAGCCATCTGTCGGGAGGTCAGCAATCCCATTTGTGTTTCCAAGGGCTTGGGCAGGATTGTCTGGGAAACAAGGGCTCAGATCAGGAGAGGTTTCATGTTGTATTCATATTTCTAGAGTCCCATATTGTTGTTATATTATTTCTAAAGTCCGTATCTTCTGAGTAGTTTTCTCACATGCAGCTCTTCTTAGCAGTGCAGTTCCTTGTGACTTCATCAGGGCTGCTCCAGGGCACTCAACCCACCCCCTTTTATCCTAGTAACCTTCACGAGCCACAGCTACTGCCCAACTAAGGACTTCACAGATATGGCTCATTTAGAATAACTAGAACTGGGGCAAGGCCACTTATACAGTACATAGATTTTACAGAAATTCCTACTATACTACTATATTTCCCCTTTTACTTAGAAGAACTGGTTTCATAGACATATTTACATACAATACATATCTTTTACTGTGACTCAAAGGCCACCTAGAGTTTCACATGCAAAGCTGTATTTCTGTGTTGCTGGTATGCCATAGGCAAGTAAAAGCACTTCAAGTGAAATGCCTGCCAGTGCCCCTGCACTCCCTGTACTCAATGCCAGTACTCTTATCTCCTGCTGTTGTACTCTCACTCTGCCTCATGTATTTGCTGTTGTCCATCTTACCTCGCTAAACTTTTGCCTGTCTTCACTACATTTCTTGCCTGTGAAAGCAAAGGTGCTGGTGGCAGGGTTTGAAACAAACAGCAAAGGAAAAAAGAGAGAGACTTGTTTCTCTCAGTCCTCAGCTAAAAAGGACAGGAGTGCAGCCCAAATGCTCTTTCCTTCTGAGCACATGCACTGCAGCAGCAGTCATCCTGGCTGGTTTGCAGGGGACAGTCTAAAACAGCAGGTGCTATTGCTCTTTCAAAAGCTGACGTGCCTTTCGTCAGAAAGGTCCTGCTCTGCAAGTGTTGGAGCAGCAAGCTCTTCCTCTCAGTGGCACTGTGTTCTGCCATTACTCCCCATTCCCCTGCGGAAAGGGAATCTTTTAGATTCTTTGTTTCCATTCTTGTGTGATGAAATCCCATCACTTATTTTTTCCTTCCTCTTTCTGTTTTCTCTTTCAGTGCCTGCAAGGACTGTATTTTCTTCACACAAACCATGTGATCCACGGAGATGTGAAGAGCAGCAACATCCTTCTCAGAAGCAACGGTTCTGTCAAGCTGGGTTAGTGTATTCTTAGTCAGGTGCAGCATTCCAGGGATGTGGGGTGTAGGGCTGCTTTGAGTGACTGCCAGCTCCCCAAAAATTGTGCTGGTGGCAGCGCAGGGACACCATGTCAACCATGACATGGTGACATGGTTGCAATGTGCACAGAGGTATGAGAAGGAACAAGCAGTCAGGAGTGGCCTTGCTCTGTGTGTGTCCCTGCCAGAGGGAGGGAGCTACAAGTGTAAAGCTTCCAAAGAACAAAAGCCATTGCTGGAGGCAGTGTAAAAGATGGGGGGATTTTTTAAGTCACCAATGCCAGGAGATTCAACAGCACATTTTCAAACTTCTACTGGGGAATTCTTTTGCTTCCTTTCCTCATTGCACAGAATTCAGATCAGACCCGTATTTTGTTTTCTCCTCAGCTGATTTTGGCCTCTCTACTCAGCTCACACCTGAGCAGAGCAGACGGTGCTCGGTAGCCGGGACAACTTGGTGGCTGGCGCCTGAAATGGTGACGCATCAACCATATGGCCCCAAAGTGGACATATGGTCTTTTGGAATCGTGGGCATCGAAATGGTAGATCAAGAACCTCCTTACTGGAATCGAAGTCCTGCCTCAGTAAGGAGCAAATACTCACTGATCCCACTGTCTTTCTCACCTGTCCCATGTCCTGTGTGCCATTGGACAAAATCCCATTGCCATCTGCTGGAACTACTTCCACCAAGGTCCCCTCCTAAAAATGTCCCTGCAACACATCAGCATCTGCTGTAGTTTTGGTTGCATCAGCAGGGGAACACAAGCCTTACCACATGCAAACAAACTCTATTCTCAGGCAACCCTTTCCTTTGGTTCCAGTTCTTTTGTCTGTGAAGATGGCCCCAGTAACAGGAAACAAGCTGTTATCTTTCCAGACATGAAGGAAGGAAACCCAAACCCAACAAAGTTTCTAAAGTTTTTAGGGAGAAACCTTGCCCACTGTGCAGTATGTTCTCACTAGGAAACATGCCTGAAACCTGGGCATGAGGGTGTAAAGGCCACAGAGTCTCTTCTGCTTCTTGTGCAGTGTTGCTGAAACACTCAGCGACCGTGTTTCTCTAGTAGCCCAAGGCATGTTCTCCACATCACCAAGCCAGAGCCTGGTGATGCGGACAGCCTGCCAAAACCTCCCAGTGTTTCCTGGCACTTTCTGGGCCTACCATAAATGCATTCACTTGAGTAGCCAAATGAGCAGAGGGTGACCATAGGGATGGCACCTCTCCTTCTTCGGACCACAACAATTTTTCTTTTGCTGAAAAATGGGAAGCTGAAATTTTTTAGACTGCTGAGAGACAGAACTGCAGGTGACTCCTGTGTGCCCAAGCAGGCATTTTAATCCCAATACATTTGTGCATGCATCTTAATGTGTCTGTGTAGGAAGATGAGATTGTAAATGTTTGTTTCCTAACCTGGGGATTAACTGATGGATTCTTTCTTTTCTTCCAATGACCATTGTTTTCAAGAACAGCACAAAAAGCTTGATGAGTTTTTTCTATGGCAGCTGTGCTTAAGGGACCAACAAGCACTGCAGAGATGCCTTTCATGTATTAATCTTTGAAATTAGTTAGTATAGCAAAGTCCCTCTTCCAAAAAGCCTCTCAAGCTGGTATGAATCCTTGGAGAAGCAAACATGCTTTGTTGATGTAGTTACAACTAACTAGGTCAGTCAATGAAATCAGCTGCCAAGGCAAGATCTACGGGATGGTGGAAAAGCTGTGGTTGCATTGGGGTTTGGGTTTTTGGTTGGTAAAGGAAAGTCATCTCTGGGTCTCTGCCAGGGCAGGAACTGCCACTGAAGAACAGAGGTTAACCAAAGGGATCTGGGAGAGCACTTAGAGATGTGAAAGCAGCAGGTGGAGCCTCGTGTTTCCTTTTTTCCCAGGTTAACCTCATAATAGGGACCCCACAGCTGCAGCAGCCCAACAGATTCTCATCTTGCCTGTGTGACTTCCTAAGCTGCTGCCTGCAGACAGATGAGCAGCAGCGCTGGTCTGCCAAGGAGCTCCTGAAGGTAAAATGTGAAGGGGCTGTAGGTGAAACAGGGTCCGAGGGTTGGGCTCTTCCTCCACTGAAGTCCAAGGCATCAGCTGAGCCCCCTTCCTCCTCACCTCCACTCTTGCTGCTCTTCAAATGAAAATGGTGAGGAATCCTAGACTGGGCTGGGCTGGCAGGGCTCTGTAAAGTTCCTCTGGTCCAAGTGTCCTGCAATGAGCAGGGACATCTTCAAAGAGATCAGGCTGCACACAGCCCTTTGCCACCTGACCTGGAATGGTTCCATGGACAAGGCACCAACAAGCTCTTGGGGCAACCTGTGCCAGGGTGGCACCATGCTCTGAGTGAGCAAATTCTTGTTTAGACCTACTCTGATTAGATGTCCTTTGTTTTTTAAAAAAATCACCCACATCCTCTTCTAAGTGGCCTTGTAAAAAAGCTATCCACCACTTTCTTCAAAGTCCAAGACTCTGAAGTCTTGGAAAGTGGCAACAAAGTCTCCCTGGGGCCTGTTCTTCACCAATCTGAATAACTCCACCTCTCTCTGCACTTCCTGAGAGGAGAGGTGCTCTGTTTCCTGACTGTTTCTGTCGCCCTGTTTTGTAATTTGCTGGGGTGTTCATTTTTATCTAACCGCAAAAGAACTGAAGTAGAGCAATGCAGGGTACAGAGTCATGAAATGGTGGTGGAGGAACCCAAGGAAGCCAGTCCCAGCTGAGCAGTCAGAGATTTGGCTGTGGGCAGGAGGGGCTGTGGGGGGCTCATTGTGAGCCTCTGAGGGGCCCTGGTTTGTGCCCCCCAGCCCACCCTTAGAGGTTTCTGCCACACAAACAGGGACAGCTGGGAGGGACTTGTCCCAGCCCCATCTGCTGCCTGGCATGCTCAAGCAGACGGGAACTGTGCCAGGGTTACTGCCAGGTTGTGTGGCAGAGAGGGAACTGCAGGGCCCAGTGCCACTGGGCTGGCCCTGCTGGGAAGGAAGGTGCCATCCAGCACGCGAGGGGCAGGGCATGGAAAGGTAGACACTGCTTTCTGTCCCTGCGGAAATCAGTACAGTGCTTGTCTTGCAAAGGCAGGGACCTATGTGAGTCCTTGGAGTTTCCTGAAAGGAAGAAACCCCAGGGACAGAAAGCACCATTTCTCGAGCACTGGCAGGGCAAAAATCCCAGGGAGATGAAGACATCACAATAAACAGATGAGTGGGATTCTGGGCCTCCTTTGCCTGTGATGGCAAGGTCCTGCCCATGACAACTGGGGAGCAGATGGTCCCATTGTTCTATTTTCTGGGTCTTTTTAGGACCCAGAGGAATCCTGATTGAGACTGTGAAGCACTGCGCTTGGAAAGTATTGGTTCATTGTTGTATATTGTTTTGTTTTTGTATTTTTTCCTGTGGACAGCATCCATTTGTACGTTCAGCCAAGCCAGCATCCATTTTGGCACCACTCATCAACTCAATCAAGAGAAGTATGAGACAAGAACGTAACAATTGTGTCAACACGTTATCTCCATAGCCAATTTTGAGTAGGATTGTAGAGTAGGATTGTAGAGTAGGATTGTTGAAGAGTTTTGTAGAATAGGATTATAGATTAAGATTAATTAAATAAAGTTTCTGAAACATCAATTTATCTGGAAGATTCCCCTCCTTCAGAAAACTCAGCATTTCCTTCTGAATTACCAGTTGTTTTTTACTGGTGCTCAGTCACACTTATGGCTTCTTTGGTGTGCTTTGAAGAGGGGGGTAGGATCTTCTTCATTCATCCTACCCAGAGCATATTGTCTTTGGAATATGGCCCAGTGGCTGGTTTTTGCCTAGCTGTGATATTTCTAGTTGAGGCAGAAAAAGCAATGGCATTTGCAGGAAAAACCAAAGGAAGAATGGGGCAGCCCAAATCCCCTGTGCAGATGAAGGCATTGACCTGTGACTCAAGAGCATTTGAGTTCCTGCCACTTGGATTTGTATCCCTAAGTGCAATGTCTTTGGCGGATGGAGAGCCTTGCTCAAGTGAGAAAGCAGAAAGGTCAGAGAGGGTGCTCGGGAAGGTCTCCTGTTGTGCAGAGCTGTCAGCACCTGTGAGGTTGTGGAGGGATAGAATGTAAGAGAATAGTGCAGCAGGCAATCTTATCCCTGAGGAGTTGCACCTGTACTAATCACCAAAGATTAGGAACAGGCCTGCCCCTAATAGGCCACAGCTATGTCCAATGAGAAGACGAGTGCTACAAAAGAGTGGGTTAGTTAGGTGAGGAGAGATATTGAGTTTGTTGGTTGTGCTGTGAAAAAGAAGGAATCAGTGGTGTGAGGAGGTGACCATGAGAAATCACTGAGAAGGTATGAAACTTTTGAAATAAGATGACAACATGAGGTGAGAGCGGGCCTGGCCTTGGCTGGGGCGGAGCCCCAGCAGAGCCCCGGCAGAGGCCAGAGCAGGCTGAGCCCCGGCAGAGGCAGGCTGGAAGGAGGCCCTTGGAGCTGCAAGAGGCAGAAGCCAGGCCCTGGGTGCCTGTTCCTGGCAGCGGGCGAATCCTCCGCTCTCAGAGCCCAGGTGGCAGCTGGCTGCTGCTGAGGGGAAGCGCAGCCGTGCTGGGCACAGCCCAGCCTGGAGGCATTGGCCGTCTGGAGTGTGCCCAGGAGCAGAGGAAGGCCAAGGGCAGCCAAGGGCCGCTGGGCTGCCTGAGGATTCCTCCTCTTCTGCCGGCTGCCCTGCAACTCCTGGCAAAGGTCAGCAGTGTGTGCAGCAATCTGGGCACCGGGGCAGGGAGCCAGGCTGCTCAGCAGGCTGGAGCACAGGGCAGCCTCCTTCAGGTCTGGCTCTTATGCCAGGGGAAGCGAGGCCAGTGTGAGGCAGGGACAGCTTGGCAGGGCACATCTGCAGGAGACAGCGCCTCCCGCATTTCTGGGAGGAAGCATCTGCAATCCTGCAGTTCTGCACTGAGCCAGAGCAAAGGTGTGAGATGCAGTGTGTTTTGTAGGAATATTCAGGCCCACCAGGCCAGCCTGCTTTGTGCTCTCTGGCACACAGCAAGCACTGTGCAGTGCAGCTCTGAACTGCTGGGAGAGAGGTGTTAGAAATAAACAAACTCTTGGATACAATTTAATGGAGACAAAGTTATTAAAGCAAAAGAGAACCTTCTTGGTAAGGATTCATCTGAGCCACCTGTGTATCTCTCTCTCTCTCCTGAGTGCCGAACATACACACGCCAAGGTAATGCTGCTTTTTTTATTGCTTTTCCCAGCCCTGCGCGATCCCTGTCCCCTTTCCCTTTGGCTGGGTATAGGGAACTTCTGGTCTCTCCTGACAGCCTACTTTTCTGTCCCCTCTCCACTTCTACTTCCCTTTTGGTCTAGTGTTCACCCCCTCTCCTTTTCCAGCTCACAGCAACACCCACCAAATTAACTGGAACAACTGCAAAGCATAATTAACTCCACCTAGTGCCAACAGCTTTCTTTTTTTTTTTTTCTAATAACCTTTTGGCTGCAGCAAAATATTACCTCCTATCTCCCAAAGGGAATCAGGGATGAGCCTGTGGCTTGTGCTTGGGTAGTGAACTGATTTGGAAGGGAGCAGAAGGGTTTCAGAAGGCAGTTTGTGTTTTCTTCATTCATTTCTGAAGGAAAAAGGCAAAGCAGCTTCAGTCAGCAAAAGCATTTGCGAGGTGCATTGATGAAATGCTTGTGAGCAATTCCCAGAGCAGGAAGGTGTTGAGAAAAAGTTGAATTGTAACAAATGCTGAATTCCTTTAGCTGTACCAGACAATATTGAGCCCTCTATTCCCCCAGGGCAGTGACTAATGCATGCAAATGGTTGTCTTAGCCTTGAGAACAAAGAGAGTGGTCCTGCTAAGAAGGTTTCTGTCCTTTGGTTTGCGCTGTGGCAGGCCCTTGGTGGCCTGGCAGGCAAAGTGTGTCGCGGGCCGTGCTCAGGTGGCGGTGGCTGCGTGGGCTCCTGTGGCCCTGGCAGCTCAGTTTTGGCAGTGGGGCCTCCCCTGGCACCGGTCCCGAGGCTACTCCCGGCACAGGCAGCGGGGCCGTTCCTGCTCCTGCCCCCAGAGCCACTCCCGGCTTTGGCCGCAGCTGCTGGCGGCACTAGGATGAGCCCCAGCAGCAGGGCCCGGCGGCCCTGATGGGAAAGAGCCACCAACCCCACTGGGAAGGGGCTCAGCTGTCCCCGCAGTCCCCCTCGGAAGGCAGAAAGAGCTTCCTGCTGTTGGAATCCATAAGGTTAGAGGATTTTTAGAAAATGGTTACAAAAGGGTATGTAGGCCTTAGATTAGAGTTTTGTTAGCATTGCAGAAAAGTTTCCCATGCAAGCAGAAAAGTTTCCCATGCAAGCAGAAAAGTTTCTCAAGCAGTAGTCGTGACAAATAACAATAGGCCTCTGTAGAATTGGCTTTAGGATGGCAACAAGGTTATTTAATGTATATCTTTAGAAGATTAGCATGAATAGAACTCTGTTCTTTGTCTCTTATGAACCAGTCTTTGTTTTAGCTACCATTACGTGTGTTTTATAAGATTGGATAGAATGCTTGTCAATATGTGTTTTCTGTGTGTGATTGGCTGAAATCTAGACTGAGATGATTTTATGTATTTCTGTATCAGCCCTCCCGGAGGAGACATTTTGGTGTGGATCAGTGAGCTGTCATGTCTCCATTTTGTATTTTGAGACTGATGTGCTGGAAATAAAGCAAAAATCTCTTCACTGGTCTGGTTACAATGTTATCCATATTTGGATGTTTTGCCGCAGCTTAGTGGGTTCCTTTTTTAAGACGTGGGTTCCGGACACAACTGGACTTATATCTACCCATCCCCCGCACCTGCACCTTTTTTGCTCTCTTAAATATGTTGTCCAAGAGGCGTCACCAGCTTTTCTAATTGGTTCAGCAGTGGGCCTATTTTCAGAGCCAGTCAGTGATTGGTTTTGCCTGCGCGGAGAAAGCTTTTAGCAGCTCCTCAGAGAAATCCCACTTTGGTGGCTGCCCTCTTTCCTCCTCTCCAAAAATTAAGCCATGCAAAACCGACAAAACTGGCCAGTGGTGGCCCAAGGGCTGGGGAACTCGGAGACACAGAGAAAACTTGAAAAACTTGTGTGGAGCCATTCAAAAATCTCACATGGCTTCATATCCAGACACACAGCTAAAGCCCAGCTATTTCTCTCTTCTTTTTCTTTTTAACTGAGAAAGGAAGTCACAGGTAATGTGGTTTCTATTCCACATCTATTGCAGTAGATGTGGAATAGAGACCCCAATATCCTCTCTCTTTAAAATGCTGCAGTAATTAAGATTGTCAAATCAGCACTTCTGTGAGCATTCATTTTGGAAAACTCAGTTCTGAGTAACAGTTGTAGACTAAAACAATAACATATCTCTGCATAAATTAAATCCTATTTTAAGGAAATGAGTAGCGTAGGAGTTAAGTACAAAAGAAACCAACAAGCATTGTTGAAATGAAAGATGTTACTGCTACTCCTGCTGTCTGAAATACCTTTGAAATAAATTTAACAAGACCCTTCATATGTATTTGCAGGTGTACAAGTCCAGTTTCAGAAAAATGAAATCGTGTCCAAGAAAATTCTATAAGGCGATGAAAAGCATATGTGCATTTTCCTTATAACCTTGAGAGTTTACTCCTTAAAAAGGCAAAGTTTCTAGATCAGTCTATTTGCAAAGGAACTGCTTATCCTAATAAGTTTAGATACATATCCCCTTTGATTACAAATAAAGCATTGCACCTTCAAGGCATATAGTCTTAAACTGTGGTGTCGGCTATGCACAGGTGACATTGCGCTCATTGCCTCAAACAAGGGGAGCACAAACATAGAAATCCCCCCAGACACGTCAACATACAAGCTGTTATCCACCTGCACAAACACCTTCTCTCCTAAACCAAATTAGTGCCTCTATGTTTGCTATCAGGAACTCAGAATGCTCTTTTTAGGACTTTTAAAGCAAGCAGTGTCTTTGGATTTTTAAAATGTCACCAATATTAAGAAAGTCAGTGCTGCAGCGAAGTTGCCCTGTGTCTGATGTAGGAAGCTAGCAGGAGGCTGTCACACAGGGATTGGCAATAGCATGTACGGAAGCCTATGCCTTGGGTTTTCCTCTGCATGGTGTATTTTTTCCTTGAAAGATTTATGATTTGAAAGTGAATCAGAGTTAGTCAGCAGAAAGAAAAATCAAGATGCTAATTGACATGGGCTAATCAACACTTCCAATTAATTTCAATATGTGTGGGATGATGATGCGAGTTCAATGAATAAGTTTTCTTTTGAGAAGGGTATAAGGACATGACCTCAAGGCTGCAGGAGAAACCATTTTTTTTTTAGCTAGAAATTCCTGTTGTTGCCTTCCCGTGAATAATTTTTAACCTTTCTGTAATCTCAAATGACTTCAATTCTGTGATTATTGCATCTGCATGCCAGCTGCCACGGTCATATTTTGGTTCAAAATACGTTCGTAAAAGCCATGGTTATATTTTGGTTCAAAAAATAAGAAAACACGCAAATCAATATTTCAGTGATAGCACTGGCAGACCTTTCAGGTTTAATCTTATCCCTGCTATATTTAGAAACCTGCTCTTGACTTCAGCAGGAATTGGCATGAGTGCCTAACCATAAATAAATATGGAAGGTAGTTGTTAGTGAGTTTCAGCATGAAAATGATTTTATAGACACTGTAAACAGAAGTGACGGGTGGCAAATAGTCAGAAAACTCTGCAACTGAAACCTTTTAATGAAATACCTCTCTTTCTTCAGATCCAGCCTTCAAACACCTTTTTAAAATCTGTGGAGTTCATGGGGAACCTCCAATACTTTTATTTATAAGGGTAAATTTTAATTTAAAGCTGTAAACATGAAGGGAATATTTAACCACATGCTTTAGATGCTGCAATTGATGTTTTCTTTTGCTCTAGCATACTCCAGTGTATTTGAGAAAATAGTACTTATGCAAACCTGTGTCAGTGTAGTTAATCACAGTGTTATTGTATGGATGGATGTACGTACTAAGCTTTGAGATGGAAAATATCTCGAAGTTCAGACTTTGTTAATTCTTACTAATAGACTGGGAGTGCTTTGGTTGATGTGATTTTGTGGGATTGCAGTATCTCTTCTTTTGAGGCAGCCTGTAAGATATAACTCTCTACCCCATTTAGCCATGATATTTTCTGAAAAATCCCTTGGCCAGGATTTTTCCTCCTGAGAATCTGAGAGGCCTCAGGAACAAAATGTAAACAATAATTATCTCCTGCTATGGAATGCAACAGGTGGGTCTTTGATTGATCTCATGTGGTTGTTTCTAATTATTGGCCAATCACAGTCAGCTGGCTTGGACTCTCTGAAAGTTACGAGCTTTTGTTATTCATTCCCTTCCTTTCCTTTCAAGCCTTCTGATGAAATCCTTTCTTCTATTCTTTTAGTGCAGTTCTAATATATCATTTTAATAATATATATATATAATAAAATAATAAATCAGCCTTCTGAAGCATGGAGTCAAGATTCTCGTCTCTTCCCTTGTCATGGGACCCCTTGTGAACACCACCATAACTCCACACCTAAGGTATTCTGTCAAACAAAACAAAACACCTTGAGAGAGTTCTAAGTTTTTTGAGAATTATAGCCCTAGCTTTGTTTATGTATAGCACCTATTTATTGAACTAGCACTCCCAAAAGGCAGATTTGCATGTGGCAGTGGAGAACAAAGCAACAGGGACCCCCTCATGCACCCAAAGGAGATCTGTTTATTGCAGAAATTGCATCCTTTTTATGCCTTTAATCTCAACCTGACATAACTGAAACCAAAGTGAAACCTAACACAACTGAGCAAAAAGAAGGCACCCATTGGCTGGTGTTACCAAATGTCACGGATGAGCTTGCTACCAAGCCTCAGGACTGACTGCCAGGGGCTTCTCCCAGTCAGGTCTCTTAGGAAGCTGCAATCATTTCACCGGCCAGATCCCCAGGGGGCGTGGAGTTCAGACCAATGAGCATATGCAGACCGGGTCTTTCAAATGCTCTGTATTAGGGGTAGCCTGGGAAATAAACGCTCTCTGTGCCACATGAACCTCGAGGCTGAGCAATCTCTGTCTCCTGCACCTGCAACCCCCTCATTTGACCTAATGTGTGGTAAACTCTGAAATGATAAGAACTCAGAAGCACAGAGCAAAGGAGACACACGACATTAGAGCTTGAAAATGGTGTAGAACTGGATTACAAGCAGCTTGAGAGCTGGGAAGTGGTGTGGGAACCAGATTACAAGGGCATTTAACCCTGGATTGGTGTTTAGAACCGGAGAAATACAGCCTGGAAGCTGGAAATGGTGACAGAGCCAATATGGTGAAAACCCAGCACTTTGCTAAGTAATGTGAAGTGCTGTGAGGTTGCTAGCCTTGTTTTTGTGGACTGGAACCACTTAGGAGACCATGGGAGCTTGGATGTCAGGACCAGAAAACTCCGTAATGGAGGTACTGACTTTCTTCTTTCAAAGAAGAGGGATAAACCACGATGAACAAGCTCTACAAGCTTTATTCACCTGGTGTGAAAACCATGAGCTGCACATATCAGAAGGGGACATTTTAGATTTGCCCTTCTGGGAGAGGGTTGGACAGAATATATTTGAGGCAGTGTCATTTGGTGATGATGCAGCCATCGGTATTATAAAACCATGGATGTTTGTTCTGGACTTATGAAATTGGATTATGAAGGGCAAAGGGGGAAGGGCAGCAGCGCAGCCACCTCTTTGTTCCACCCTGGGCGTGAGCAGCACTGCCGCGGGAGCCGGCGGGCCCCAGACGCTGAGAAAACGTGTCCTACTACAATGGAACTGTGGCTGACCGATGCGGAGTGGTCATGGAAAGCAACACAGCCCCAGGGAGTGGGGGAATCTCGGGAAACAGAGAGCATCCAGGGGCTGCCCAAGCCGAGGATACCAACAATGTCCAGAGAGCCGGCAGCTGTTGGGAAGGATGAAAGTTTGACAAGAAAGTCACACAGATATGCATGCTTAGCAGAAAGATTTTTAAATGTAGAGTCTGATGAAGGAATAGAGATGGAAGCAAGTTTTGATATAGAAGAAAACAATTGCTGAGCCAGTCTTACTGGATAACCAAGGAGGCAAAGGGTATGTTAGTTAGAAGGGGTTTTTATGACTTGGAGCAAAGTCTGAGAAGCCCACCTCAAACAAGGAGATGTTTTTACCAAGCAGAAAGATAGCACAGGCAAACAAGTCAGCAAAACTGCAAGTAGAAAAAAGGTCTCAGAATTTCCCACTGCAAGAAAACTGAAAAACAAGTCCTAGCTTAAACTGTAATGTACTAACTTTTAGAGATTGGAGAATAGTAACATGAATATGGTAATTATAGTAGTTATGATAGGCTATAGATAATAGTTAAGGTATAGACTGGTTGTACTGTATTAACATGCTAAGCAAAGAAAAGCATATAATGCAATGTAACCAAAACCAAAGGGTCGCCAGGCCTGCCTGCAGCTGGAGCTGATAGCTGTAGGCATAGGCTCTGTCACCCATGACCCTGGACTGCTGTAATCTCTTGGATGGAATAAACTGCATTTTGGAGAGCCGCCTGGAGTCCCACACCCCTCAGGTGGTGCCGATTGCACAATCCAGACACGTGGAGAGATGAGGGCCCCCACAGCTCTGGCAGCTGACTCAGGCGGGCACACAATGCCGCCCTGCTCTGGGGGAGCAGAGCACGTGGTGGGCACTTCTGCCCCTCTGGGTACACCACACCATGCAGCTGCTCCGAGCCCTCCGGGTTGAAGGGCAATTCCGCAGCCATTGCACCCTGCCACGTGGCTGCTGAGATCGACCCCGCCATTGGCACCGGATCCCCCGCACTTCCCATCACCATGGAAAGCAAGTGGACTGGCTCCAAAGTCACACCTCTATGGAGCCTCGCTGTGTCTGCACTGGGAGTGGCCCTGCCCCCGAGCCTTCCTCCAAGAACGGATCTGAGAAGAGCTGCAGACATCAAACCCAGAAACAGAGTGTGGGAAAAGCCCCTGTGGAGGGCCCAACCAGCAAAAAACAGTGGAAAGGAGCATGCTAGGGTATAGGGCCATGCCAGCAATAGCAACCAAGCCATCCTGAGAGGATGGCCACATGCCACAGCCATTTCACAGCAGCTAAGAGAAAGCCACTCTCTCACCAAGTGCAAGAGAAAGCCAGCATTTGCCTATTAACGTTTTTAAAACCTCACAACCCCCTTAGCTCCTGAAAAATCAAGGCTCTCATGTTCCAAAAACTCTAATATAAACACACTGAAGGATTATTCTACAGAAGTTAGGAAAATGTACAATTGTTTGTAAAATATGCCTAGGAGTTCGTAGTAAAATACACATTATGGGTGTTTGCGATTGTTAGGACCAAAATCAATATGCCTATGATTTGGAAAATGTTATATTTCTGTCTCGGGCAACTACTGCTGTGCATCAAAGAAG
This sequence comes from Melozone crissalis, assembly GCF_028551555.1. NCBI lineage: Eukaryota > Metazoa > Chordata > Aves > Passeriformes > Passerellidae > Melozone > Melozone crissalis. Next base: position 9,537,254 of record NW_026535783.1, on the reverse strand, counting down.
TCTAATTGTGTGTGCATTAAGAAGTGTTTTCTTAATACTCCTACTCATTATTATTGCCTTGTTTCAAGAAGGATTGTTAAGATCCAAGGGATATCCACTAAGATACCAAAAAAAAAAAAAATCTATTTATCATAGCCAAATTTTAGTTGCAAAATTCTTTAACTGAAGTTCTGCCACTTGTCATCATTTTGTCCTAGGTTGCAAGGTAATGTGTATATTCTATTTGCATCTGTTAGAGGTGTGTCTCTGTTATCTTCTGTTAATTGAGCAGTTTTCTTCCTCTCTTCCACAAACCAGTCCTCCCTCCAGGGAGACATCTGCTCTTAATGTGCCATTAAGTGCCACAGCATGACTGATAAAACTACATCATCCCACATTGTGAGAAGCTCTGCCCAGAGGGAGGAGCCAAACATTCCTAACTGGATAGAAGCTGAGATTTTGGGACACCAGGACAGCCTTTTCCACTGGATTCCCAGAGAAGCAGCTGCCTTTTCCACTGGATTCCCAGGGGAAGACCAGGCCCATCTACACCAGCACTGGATCTTCAGAGGAAGACCACACCCTTCTACAGGATCACTGCTTCAACAGAACCATATCTGCCTCTCCAGGAGGATGGCAGCCACCATTTCAATTGGATTGCTGCCAATCCCCTGACCAACAGGGTGTCTATTGGAATGCTGGAGGACATCAGACAGATGATGGACTTTGGACCTGGTTAACATCAGAGATTTGATAACGGGATGACTTGACAAAAGCAAACAGAACTTTGAAAATTAGACCTAGATTGCAAGAAGATGAAGTCAAACAGGTTTACTGGAAAAAGAAAATCCCATTAAACTCTGCAAGCAAGAGATGTTGATATATGCATAACTGTGTGTATGTGATTTTTACCCAATCATTGTAGTACACATTACTAGTCTCCCTGAAATAGTATATAAGCACTTGTATCCCACAATAAAGTTGGATTCTGATCACTGAGGTGTTGCCTTCTGGAGCAAGGCAGGCGACCTGGTTCAGACAAACAGCACGGCGGCCCACTCACCAGGGCCACTCGGGCCAATGACACACGCAGACATCAATGTGATGGATGGTCAAAAGGCGTTTATTATCTCATCTCTTGGGTTTTTACAGTCTAAGGGGTCTCTACGTCAGCATGGGTCTGTCTTTACCATCTATGGTTAGTAAGAGGTGGACTGTTACTGGGTAGGGGATGGAAAGTTACTGGAATTCGGTTAGGGGGGTTACATTCCTATGTTAGTTTCTTATCTACGGGAAGCAGATGGTCTTATCTAAGGGGAACAGAGGGTCCTGGCTTTCCGTGACATCGCAAGATCTTCCACAGCGCCTTTCCCTGTCTACCACATCTCCCCCCCCTTTTTCACAAATGAATGAGGTAGTCATATACATAGGTACTGAAATGAGGTATAAGGTTGTAACTTGACTGGGGAAAAGGGTCTTGGGAGTCCTGAGTAAACTTTTGCCAGACAAGTTCGGAGGATCTTGTGACTGACAGTGTTCCCTGGTTGAATTCCCTGGTTGAATTCTCTGGTTGAATTCTCCGGTTGAATTCACAGCAATTGTCGTTGGCCTAAGAACCGGATGTTGGTCCATTCCAGGTGGCTCTGAACAGACGAGACCAGCTTGTTCAGCAGGCATGGTCCGAAGGTGACTGTTAGAAACCTGTCAATATTTCTCTTTTGTGGATCCGGCTGGGTCCCTCAAGAAGATGGCACATTTCTTCGTCTGAGTGGTACAGGATCCTAGGAACAATCAGAACTTGGACACAGAAGTCGTTAGAGTCATTGAATTTGGGAAGGAACACACAAGGACTCACTCCGGATCGCTGGCAAACCCACCTCCCAGATGCGGATGGGACTGCCCACTTATTGTTTTTCCTGTTAGGCTTGACAGTTTTGGTGCAGATGTTACCTCCTCGCTTAGCTAGGGTTGCATTGCCAAAGCATCTGCCTCTGCCTGTGACTTGACTCCGGGTGATTCTTTTGCGAGGGGTGTCCCATCTGCACTGGTGAGGGGTGTCGACTGTGGAATAACTGAAGGGAGTGTTTAAAGCGACTCCTTCGTAAAAGGGGGGTTTGACATCGTAACAAAGCCAGCAGGACTCGGTTAGGTTAGGGTTGGATTCGTTTGGGGATACAAAGGTTGCTTCTAACAGGCGAAGGATTGGGTCTGAGTCTGACTCGGTTAAGCGGCTCCTCTGAAAGGTCTCCGCTTGACCGGTCGGGACATTGCTGACCCCTGTGGGTAAGGTTTTGGGGTAGGTTACATTTCTCCCTTTCGGCACGCTTTTAATCGCTTTGTTGGGTCCGACCGCTCAGGGTGCTGACGGTTGGAGCCTGATAATTCGCACGTTCTCCCTCTCTTTTGACCCTTGAAGGACTACCGTCCTGTGGCCCAGCTAGAGTGATCTGACTGCAAGACTGTCCTGTTGTAATCAGTGCATGCCCGAAATCTAGGGATTTTATTTCGGTTTCGATGGAAGTTTCCGTGAAAGAAGAAGGGTATTTTGCAACCGATGGGTGCCCAGGTGAACTGTAAGAATTTGTCCGGCTCTTGTGGATCCCACCCAGGCCCCGATGGTCTGGCATCTGTAACTATGGTTTCGCAGCCCCAGTGCCCACAGTATCCCCACCCTGGGTGATTGCAGTAGCTTTTCAAAGGGTTTGACGCTGGGCACCAGTAGGATAGGTACGAGTGTTTGACGTGTGGGGAATAGGGGTGTACCTTTGGCCGTCCTGGAAACCGGTCGGTGATGCGGAGCACGAAGGATGGGGTGTTCGGTGTGGTGATTTCTCTGAGTGCTTTGCCACTACTAAGGTGTCGCATGACCCACCTGAAGGGCCGATGGGGGTAGTGGTCTGGGCTGGCTTGCCCCCTGGCAACAAGCCCCAACAGCAAAATTGCACAGAAACACCCTTGGTGCTTGGGTCTCACCCGTGCGGGTCTCTCGGGTGCTGCCTGGCGGCTTGGTGGTCTGTCTCTTTCGTCTGGAACCGGGAAGTACGCGTCACGAGGACGTCTCGTGTCCTGTGAACAAAAACTCGCAATTCTCGTCAGTCTCATTCTGCTCGCTATGAAGGTCCAGTTTAATCCACTTAAGTGGACACCACCTGATTTTGCCGTCCTTTTTGACTGCTGCGTACCCTCGCCCCGTGAGCATCAGCCTCCAACCCTGTTCCCACTCGCCTAGCTTGTTTCTGATTACCACCTGCGGGCCCTCTTCTAGCACTCGAGTGGCCCAGTGTTTTTGGACGGGACTGTTTGTTTCATCTCCCCTAGGGAATTGATTCAGTGCCAGCAAAGCGGTTGCCAGCATACGTGCCTGATCTCCTGGGGGAATGGCATTGGCAAAGCCCTCTGCTTTTGCCAACACTTCTATCTTGGCTTTCATGGTCTGGTTTGCTCTCTCAACTATGGCCTGCCCGGTACTGTTATATGGGATGCCTTGCACTAACGTGATGCCCCATTTCGAGGCGAATTCCTGTACTTGTTTGGAGGTGAAATTGGAGCCGTTGTCCGTTTTGATCTGCTTGGGGATACCTAGCCAAGCCATGGCTGTCAGCCAGTGCTGAATTGTGGCTTTGGAGTTGGTTTTGGGGTGCTGTGTAGCTATGATCGTTCCGCTATAAGTGTCCACTGTCACCGCAAGCCATGCTCGGGGCTTCAGTATTTCGCACCAAGTGAAGTCCGACTGCCAGATTTCTGAGGGCTTGAGACCTCTCGGGTTGACTCCGTAGGACCAAAGGGGTGACTTCTGGCAATGAGGGCAGGTGGCTACCACATGTCTGGTGTCCGCTGTCGAGATTCCGCATCTCTTCGCCAGTGCTTTGACTCCAATGTGGAGCGACTCGTGCAGTTGACGGGCTCTTTGCAAGGTCCCAACGCCTTTTGCTGCGGCATCCGCTTTGTCGTTGCCGATCTGGAAGTAACCTTTGACTGGGTCATGGCTGTTGATGTGGATGACTGACACGGTGCCCTGTCGCGAGGAGAGTGCTTCTTCCAACATTAGGGCTGCTGCTGATGTTGACACTCCTGGTCCTGCCATGGCTAGGCTGAGCCTCGCCACGAATATGGAGTCCATTACGATGTTGAGGTGTTCGTCTTGGAAGAGTCCGCACGCCAAAACCACTGCTGCTGCCTCCAGCTGTTGCACTGACAGTGTGGGGTCACACGCTTTGACGCAGTGCCATTGCTCTCCTGCCTGCCACACTGCTGCTGCGGTTGAAGTCATGGAGGAAGCGTCTGTGAAGACCGTTGGTCCCGGCTGCGGTCTGTCCTTGACCTTCGGTGGCATGTCCATGTCGACTACGGTCAGCAGCTGGGTCCAGGGTGGTCTGGAGGAGTAGGAGATTTCTCCTCCGAAGCCGGAGAGAGCAAGGGCCAGGTGCTCCGATATTGCAGCTGGCTCCGTGGTCGGTTGCTTGCAAAACGGAAGGTGGATGCTTGTCAGCTCCGTCCCTAGGTGTTTCAAGGCGAATCTCCTGCCTTTCATGATGAGGTTGGCGATGCACTCGATTCCTGGGGAAAATGCACGAGCGGCTCTTCCGAGGACCACCCATTGGATCAGTCGGGCCTTTTCTGCAAGTCCTTGGGCCAGTGCTCCCACTCTCCCCTTCGGTGTAAAGTGGATGTACAGGTCCAGTGGCATGGCTGGGTTCCACCTGGCAAGCGTGCCAGTGGACATCTGGTTTTCGATGAAGTCGAGGGAGCTCATTGCTTGCGGTGTCAGCTCCTTGGGTTCCCAGGGGTTCTTTCCTTTCAGGAGGTCGTACAGAAGGTCCATGACCTCGGGAGGAATCTGGACAATGTTGCGAAGCCACTTCAGCGATCCTACCAGGCGTTGCACGTCGTGGAGCGTCTCGATGTCTCGGTTGATCTTCATCTCGGGGGGTGTCACGTAGGAGCTTGTGATGCCTACTCCCAGGAAGGTCACGCAGGGTCCTCTCTTGATCTTTGCGCTCACGATCTCGAAGCCGTTGGCTTGAAGGGTTTCCGTGACTGTGGACACCAGGCGATCTACTTGGCTTGTCGATGGTGCTGTGACCAGGATGTCGCCCTTGTACTGGATGATGGTTGTGGTGGGATAGGAGTGTCGGACTGGTGTCAGTGCTTTGTCCACGGTGATTTGGCATATGGTCAGGCTGTCGACCAGGCCTTGTGCAAGCACTCTCCATTGGAAGCGAAGGTTGGGCCGCTCGCCGTTCCGAAATGCCCCGGAAAAGGCGAATCGCTCTCTGTCCTCAGGGTGCAGGGATATTGAAAAGAAGCAGTCCTTGATGTCCAGTACTGCACACGGCTGCCCTGAGTTAGTGGGTAGCAGTGTCTGGACTGGACCCATGGGTCTGATCGTCTTGTTCACTTCTCTCAGGTCATGGACAAGACGATAGCCTTGTCTGGACCTTTTGGGGACCACAAATACAGGGGTGTTCCATGGGCTGGTGGAGGGTTCTATGTGACCCTTTTGCAGTTCTTGATCGACCAGTTCCAGCAAGGCTGCCATTCGAGGCTCTGTCAGGGGCCTCTGCTCAACCCATACAGGGTCTGATGATTTCCAAGTCAATTTGATTGGCAGTGGGGGGTGTACAGCAGTGGCCCTCGTGGTAAATTTGTGATCTGAAATCCCAGTATGGAAAGGACGTCCTTTCCTAACAGGGGTGGAGAATTCTGCATAATTGACTGCTCCCTGTGGGGACATGGGGTATGAGGATCCCCTGCCCCACTGGGGGTTGCTGTAGCTGGGCCGTCTCGCATTTGCAGTGGGAGGAGGCTGAGTGTGGCCCGCGCGCCCCCTCCCTCTCCCGTTTCCCCGGGGCCGGGATGCTTGGAGTGAGGGTGCTGCCAGGGAAAGCTGTGCTCGCTGAGTAGCTGTCCTTCCCCGGAAGCCTGGGCTAACGCGGTCATCCTGCCATTCCTGCTTAAATACTATCCGCCCCGCCCCGTCAAAAACTATGTGGCTTATTTGCGTAATATCAAAAGTGAGCAGATCGTTATTGCTAGAAAGGTCGTCCTCAGGAGTGGGTACTACAGCTAAGTTGATCCATATTTCTGAAACCCCTTTGGCTTCTTTTGGGTTAACTGGGGTATATGCCCTTTGTTGGTTCCCCCGCGCTCCGGCAACCCCCCCCCGGGAAAGCGTGCATGGAGGCTGCCGGTGCCCGGTCCCCACAGGCTGCTTTTATTTTTCCCCTATCGGTGAGTTTGTGTTGCGATTGTTTCCCGATATCGTTTAAAGCTTTATTCGGTTTCGCTCGAAACCGCATTAATTCTGCTCTCTCGGTTTCCAAGTCCCAGCCGGACTCGGTCGGCTCTTCCGGGCTGTCTGAGCAGCTGTTACTTGACTCTAAGCCGGAAGCTGAGTGCTGGTACACTTCCGGCGCTCCGTGCCGTTTTGTGCGGCTCCGACCCCGCTCCTCCCTTTGGGGGTGGTGCAGTTCCCTCCCCCTGGGGTCCCCCCGCCTCCTGCCGGGGGAGGTCCTTGCCCTATAAGGACCTAATTTGAATAGAGTGCTCTGGTTGGTCTGGCACTCTACTGCGGGGACCGCCCCCCCTCCCCGCTCGCCCGCGCATGCGTTGTTAGGCAGGCTGACCGCATTTCCGCCCCCCGCCTCCTCCTTTCCGCCCTCACCATGTGGTTCGGCGCCATTTTTAAGCGCACATGGCGGGGGCGAGTTTTTACCGATCCCTATGGGGTCCGACCATCCGGCCGCTTTCCGCGCCTTCTCCGCGGGTCCCTGCCAGAAGCATCGCGCGCGCTGCTCTGCCTCTTGTGCCGGATCGGCGACCAGCGGGGAAGGGACGGATAGAGAAACCACGGTTTTTTCGGATGGTTCCGCGGGGGGGCTAGGACCCGGCGGGCTCTTTGGGAAGGTCGGGGGGTCCCCTGGGGGCTCCGGGGGGGTCTCCTGGGGGCTCCGGGGGGTCCGGGCTCGGGCTCGGGAAGGGGTGGAACGCGCCCAGCCCCCGCATGTTCCCGCTGTCAATCCGATCGCTCTCAGAGGCAGTTTGTGTCGCGGCCCCCACCTCCGGCTTTGGTGTAGCTAATAAACCTGTACACACGGCTTCCCGAGTCTCCTGTTCTTCTAACGTCTTGCGTGGGGCCTCTTCTACTTTCCCCCGCGTTCTGAGGTTTTTACCACTGCCTGCGGACGTAGAGTCCTTTGCTGAGGCGGCAGTGCACTTCTCCCGCGCTTCCGAATATAATATATTTACCGGACGTTAGATCGTCCCCAGCTCTAGGAGCCTTGCAATAGCAAGATTAGAGTTCCTGAGCTCACCTTAATTCCCCATTGCTCATGAGCCTGACTTACGACCTTCGCTGTGGATTCCATGGTCCACGCTGGTCCGGAGGCGTCCCTCCCGCTGTAGTCGGACCCGCCGCTACAGCCGCCGCCCTCTGACCAGGAGAATTCCCGTTCCCCGGGCACTGCAGCAGTCCCGGGTTCGGCACCAGTATGTTGCCTTCTGGAGCAAGGCAGGCGACCTGGTTCAGACAAACAGCACGGCGGCCCACTCACCAGGGCCACTCGGGCCAATGATACATGCAGACATCAATGTGATGGATGGTCAAAAGGCGTTTATTATCTCATCTCTTGGGTTTTTATAGTCTAAGGGGTCTCTACGTCAGCATGGGTCTGTCTTTACCATCTATGGTAAGAGGTGGACTGTTACTGGGTAGGGGATGGAAAGTTACTGGAATTCGGTTAGGGGGGTTACATTCCTATGTTAGTTTCTTATCTACGGGAAGCAGATGGTCTTATCTAAGGGGAACAGAGGGTCCTGGCTTTCCGTGACATCGCGAGATCTTCCGCAGCGCCTTTCCCTGTCTACCACACTGAGGCAGTCTTCCCCATCTCTCTCCATCCCTGACAGGTGTCAGGTTGTATCCTAACTCTGTCAGTGTTGTTTCCTATTACTGCATTGTTTACTTTACTTTTCTTTTCTTCCCTAATGAAGAACTGTTATTCCACATCTTTGCCGGAAAGGCCCCCTTAATTTCAAAATTATAACAATTCAAAGGGAGGGGGTTTACATTTTCCATTTCAAGGGAGGCTCCTGCCTTCCTTAGCAGACACCTGTCTTTTCAAACCAAGATACATTTTTAAAGTTAAAAGTCATCTGTTAAATGACTAACAAAATTTTGTATGCAAAATAATGTACTTTGGAGGATCACCTCACCAATCATTAGCTGTAAATGTAAGGCAGAAATCCATTGTTAAAGTGATAGTGGAACCCTGGAAAAGGTTAAAGATAGAATCTAAAAATGTTAGGCTTTGTGCTTTCCCAGATCAACTGCACCTGTGTAAGCAGTATGATAAATTATATAATTGTTAGATGTGATGATTGTTTAGTAATTAAATGTAATTATTATATAACCATAAGAAGAGAGGGGCTAAATTTATGTATACAATAGAACAATATAGGTTTAATAATTAACATGAAAGTTATGTAACGATAGAGTATAAAACATGATCATTTCGGATGTATGGTCAGAATCAGATCTGGGTTGAATATACCCCGATTCCCAGAGCTCTTTAATAAAAAGCACCGCATATAGTCCCCGTGATTATGTGTTTTTGAACGCTAACATTTTGGCGACCCGCAGATGGTTCCCCTGTGAGTGCTGCTGAGCGAGTTCACGACTCGATCACGCTCCAGCCGGCACCAAGGGATTCTCAGGGAGCCCATCGTCCGTGACCACTTCTGCCACTCACAACGTCCCCGGGAGAAAGGTAAGGTGCTTTTTACTTTGGTTTGGATGCCTGCCACTAAGACGCAGTGAAAGCTACACTTGGTTGGGCTAAAGGAATTCCTGTTGGTGTAAGCCTAGGCGCCGTTCCGTAAGACAATGGCGAAAGTGTTGTGGGTTCGGCATTTGTGGTATTTTTGAAATGGAGAAACTTAAAGGGATTGTGGGCAGTAACACCCCTATCCCGCAAAATTCTCCTTTGGGGTGCTTATTAGCACATTGGAAACAAGGTAACTTTGGGGAAGAATTACGTAAAACTAAGTTGATTGATTATTGTATTCATGGCGGCCAGAATATGCCTTGGAGAATGGTGAAAAATGGCCAAAATACGGTACTCTGCAATATAACACTATTTCACGGTTAATGTCATTTTTTAAACAAAAAGGAAAATGGGATGAAGTCCCATATGTTGATCTGTTTTTCTACTTATGGGGAAAGCCAGAACAGCAAGATGAATGTGGATTATTAGTGGTTAAAACATCTGCAAAGTGTGGGGTTTGTGAGGAATGTTGTTTAGAGCACTTGGCGTTAAGAGAAAGCTTAAGTAGGGAAAATTATACAGATATTGATTTACAAGTAGCTCCAATAGGAACAAGAGAACCTAACCCTATCCCACCTGTTTCATCTGTCCCTATCCAACTACCTGCTCCTCACCCACCTAGTCCTGAACCTGTCTCGTCTAGTACACCTTTCCCTCTTTGTCCTCCTCTCCCATCATCACCCGATCCCTCTTCCTCGGAAGATGAGCATAACCTAACTGTGATAGAAAGGAGAAAGTGTGATAGAAAGGAGAAAGAGGTATGCGAGTGAAAAAGATAGCAATGGTAATGAATCAGTGACCCCAATAGCCCATAGAACCCGGGGTCAGGCAAAGCTTGCCCCAGTTGTGCATAGAAAAGACATAAGCAAACAAAAATGGACTGTGATTGCCCCCTTGCGACAAGGTGTCGGAGTGGAAGGGCCAGTATTTGTAAAAGTTCCTTTTCCCCCGGCAGACTTAGTTATTTGGAAACAGTCAGATGGAACTTATAGAGAAAATCCTGATAAAATGGCATGCGTAGTAAAAATGGTTATAAAAACTCAAAATCCTGACTGGGATGACATACACGTAATATTAGATACTCTGATGGATTGTACTGAAAAAGAAATGGTACCTAAGGCAGCCAAAGAGAAGGCAAGAGAAGATATTAGAAATGGGCTGGTAACAGGGAATTTAGATGTGAATTTCCCAATTGAGGATCCAAATTGGGACCCTTATTTATTGTGCGATATGAGGAAATTACGGAAATATCAAGAGTGGATCCAAATAGGAGTTCAGAATGCTGTGCCCAAAACTATAAATTGGTCCAAACTATATGAGGTTCGACAGGAAAAGAAGGAATCTCCCACTGAATTTTTGGAGAGGCTTAAGGAGGTAGCAAGGAAATTTACAGACCTCCAAATGGATACAGAGCAAGCAAAGGTTCAGCTCGCTCTCATATTCTTGGGCCAATCACAGGATGACATTCATTGAAAATTGCAAAAATTAAAAGGGGAAGAATTAAGGAATTTGGATAAGTTACTTGGGGTTGCTTGGAAGGTATATAACAATCAGGGAAAAGAAGCTAGTAAAAGGCAGCAGCAGGATCTTTTGGCAGTAATACAGGGGAAAGGGAACCCAAATTTCAGGGGGCATAACAGGAATGGTCGGGGTAGGACACCAATTACCCAAGGGTTAAGCCTGAATCAATGTGTATATTGCAAGGGGGTGGGACATTAGAAGTGAGATTGTCCAGAATTATTTCACCAGGACAATCAGTTCCAGCAGGGAAATGCTGCCAAAGTCATGGTGTTAGGAGAATATAACTAACTGAACCTGTGGAACAGGTTCAAGAACTCGCCACAAATATACAATACAATTTAAGCCACCAATATTTCCAGTAAAGAGACCAAATAGGTGAATGTAGATTAGCACAGGATTTTAGGAGCAATAAATTAAAAGGACATTTATCCAGTGGTAACAAATTCTCACACATTGCTAACATCCGTAAAGGGGATATATAAGTGGTTTACTGTAATTGATTTAAAGATGCCTTTCTCTGCCTACCCTTTGACAAAGAAAGTAGGAAACTGTTTGTCTTTGAGTGAAAAAACCCAAGGAATGGAAGAAAGAGCCAGCTCACCTGGACACGAAAAGAACTCGCAGACCCTATTCGGAAACCAACTGGCAAAGGAACTGGAGATTTGAACTGAAAATGGGCAAGTACCAAGAAACCACTACTTATTGTTGCAGTATGTTGATGATATACTAATAGCTACAGAAGAAAGAGCAACCTGTATAAAGGTAACCATTGAGATTTTAAATTCACTGGGAATGGGAGGTTATAAAGTATCCAGAGGAAAGGCACAAATCGCACAACAGACTGTGATTTACCTGGGATAAGAAATTTCACAAGGCCAACAAAAACTAGGTACTAAACGTATCCAAGCTATTTGTGCTATTCCAGAGCCCCAGAATTTACATGAGCTGCGAGTCTTCCTCGGGATGGCAGGATGGTGTCGCTTGTGGATCAAGGACTATGGACTGATTGCGAAACTCCTGTATGAAGCTCAGAAGATGCAGCCATTCACCTGGGGCAAACCACAGAAAGAAGCCTCCCTAAAATTAAAGGAAGCACTGACAACTGCTCCAGCACTGGGGTTACCTGATCTGTCTAAAGATTTTCAGCTTGTAAGTTTGTACATGAAAGGTTGCGCCTAGCACTAGGAGTCCTGACCCAACGTCTGGGAAGCTGGAAAAGGCCGGTGGGCTACTTTCCCAAACAACTCGACAACGTAAGTGCTGGGTGGCCCCCATGTCTGCAGGCAGTTGCAGCTACTGTGATCCTGATACAAAAAGCCAGGAAACTTACTGTGGGAAGGCACATAGATGTCTATGTACCACACATGGTAACCACCGTCTTAGAACAAAAGGGGGGCCATTGGCTATCTCCCAGCAGGATGATGAAATTCCAGGTAGTCCTGACTGAGCAGGATGATGTCACATTAAAAACAACTAACCTTTTGAATCCAGCTTTGTTCCTAGGTACCACAACTGAAGAAGGCCCATTAGAACACGACTGTGTAGAAGTAATAGAGTACACCTATTCAGCAAGGGAAGACCTGAAAGACGTCCCACCAGAGCAGCCAGAGTGGGAGCTGTTTACAGATGGGAGCAGCTTCATAGAAAACGGAACCAGATACGCTGGATATGCGGTAACAACAGTCAATGCAGTAGTGGAGGCAAAGGCATTACCACCAAATACATCTGCCCAGAAGGCAGAACTGGTTGCTTTAACCAGGGCACTAGAATTAAGTGAAGGGAAAAAGGTAAATATCTGGACTGACTCAAAATATGCTTTTGGAGTGGTGCATGTACACGGAGTGTGGGAACTCAGCACGTCATTCCTGATGTGCAGAGTCACCGAGACAACCCTTGGGGGGCTTGGAAGTCCTGGAACGTTGCCAGAAGTGTTTGGTGGTTAGACTTTGATCCTACACAGGAAGCAACACCTGTATGAGGATGGGAGGATCACACGGGGATAAATGGTGAAGGGATAGATTAATTATAGAGTGAAAACACAGGTTTTAGAATCTCGGGGAGTTCTAGGGGACAAGATGGAAGAATTAGGGCGTGTCCTGTCCTTCTTCTTTTTCTTCTTGTCATCCATCTTTGATGGTGATGGTGGCACTTTGAGATTGGTTCTTACTGAATGTGCACTTATCAAAAAGGGTGAAAAGTATTGGGGAGAAAAGGTAAATATCTTACACGTAGTTTTTGGTATAAAGATAAGTGACCGCCCCGAAGGCAGTCAGTGTGCTCATGGCTGGCTTGCTGTGCGGACCTCTGTCGGGCCGGGAAAAAATAATGTAGATAAGAATTAATAAACAACACGGAAGAACTGAAAAACCTGAAGACTCCTTTCGTCCTTTGGAGCGCGGACTGCCCCAAGGCCATCCAGAGCCTTTCCAGGCCTTTAGAACAGCCGAGGAACGGGACAACTGGCGTCCCTGGGTGGGCTACTCCCACCAAGGAGGGGGGTATTAGCCCTGAAGAGCCGAGAGGGCAGCTCCTGACTTGGACGAATTCCCAGGAGAGCACTGATAACTCCTTGGGAGAGAAGCCAAAAAACGGCCGACAGAGTCTGAAAAAAAACCAGCAGTCACTGAGAATGACACTTCTCAGCTTCTGCCGAAGAAGGTTCGTAGCAGAACAGCCCGGATCGGAACCAGAAAGGCGCCTCTGGATCCATCTCCTGTGACCTGCTGGACGGAGATCAGGAGCCTTCGGACTGCTCTGATGACAGAGATTCGGTGAGAAGGTCAAAATTAAGAACATGGGGGGCACACTCTCCCAAGAACAGCTGGGAATTTTGTCCACCTTAAAGGTGTGGCAGAAACGTACACAGTCGGGATTCCAAAGAAGGAGCTGAAAGAGCTTTTATTGTGGGTGAGACTCAATTACCCGTTTTCAGAGAAATGGTTGTTGTTTGAAGTAGGGTTTTGGCAAGAAATTAATAGGCACCTCTATCTCTTAGCCATGAAAAAAGACGAGACAGCCTTAAAATTGCTGTCTCCGGCAAGAATAATGTTAGAAGGTATCTCAGTGCAGTCAAAAAGACTGGAATGGCAACAAGCTGTTGCAAGTCCCTCAAAGGCAACAGAAGAAGAGCAAGGCTCTAGGCAGAGATTGGCTCTGGCCCCAGTTAACCAGGGGGAAAAAGCTCTAAAGGAATGGGAGCAGGAAGCAATGTCATTGCCTCCAATCCCACCACCCAGAAAGCCCAAGAGATCCCTAAAACGCCCTGAAACCCCAGAGAGTACAGGGACTTCAGGCTCCGACTCAGAAGCGGCGGGGTTGGAAGGGGGGGTCCGAGGGGGAGAGAGGGGGTCAGGGGAAGCGCTTTCCCGCGGCAAGCACAGTGACGCGGCGGCGGCGGTTCAGGCTGACGGGGGGGGTGTGAGTGAGGAGGTGATGGGAGACACAGGTTCTGGTGCAGCTTTCGTGAGCGCAACTCCAGGAGCAGCAGCTGCCTCAGCCAGAACGGTGGCAAAGACGCACGCGAAGGGCAAGGCTCGTGGAACCTCTGGGGAGGGGTCTCAAACCGGTGCGGGAGCGTCAGACACGGGCAGTGAATTGGGAGAGGTTGCACAGCCCAAATCGGCTACCGTAGGGAGACGCAGGAGACGCGCAGTTGTGACGTCAGACCTGGAAATTGGGACGCAGAGATCGGCTCGTATCGCTGAGCTTGCCCGGGTGCTGGCGGGGGGCGGGCTGCGCACACCGGTGGGAGGAGTGGATGCAGCATCAGATGAGGAGGAGACAGAGTCAGGGACAGATCAAAGGGAAGAGATTTCAGAGGCAGAATGGGAGGGAGAGAGTGACGTCAGCTCGGGAGAAACGGGGGGCGGTTCCGAAAGCACGCATGCACGGAAAGCAGAGCGCGGTCATAGGCGGGTCCAATCCCCTGTGACGTCTCGAGCGAGGAGGGGCCGTGCTCGGGGTTGCACATCCTGGGGATCCACCCCCTCTCCAGTCCCGGTGCCTTCAGTCCAAACCCTTGGGGTCCAAGCCTCTTCCCTCCAAGGGAGACGTTCACGTATTCAAGCTCCATTGTCAGCTAAATTAAAAGCCATGCAGACTCGGTCTCAAACAAGATCACAGGCACGGCAGTCGGCCGAATGAGGGGCAGTCGAGTTCATGCCATCATCCAAGCTGCCCAGTCTGGTGACAGTGCCACCTCGTGGGGAGATGACCAAAGTGCACGACAGGCCGGATCTGTTCGGTGGAGCCACAGCGCCATCTCGTGGCAAGACTGCAACAATGCAACGATTTTTTTCCAACAACATATAAAAAGAAAAGTACATCTAAGAAAACAATGACAAAGCAACAAATGGATTATCCTTCAACTTCGGGATTTCGCGAGGATGAGGAAATTTTAGATGAAGCACAGCAACAAGGAGAAGACATCATATTGATTACAGCATTGGAAGGTGTTCCCACATGGATGCTGTCAGCAGCGGAAGCGGCAAAAAGCTTCTTGCATTCTTTTGATACAGCCAAAAAGAGATATCAACAGGATCCTCAAGTTTCCTTTTCGGATTCAGGAGCGAGACTGAAAATATCAAAGCAAAGAATGAGGTACAACGAATCACTGATGACCTCCACAACTCCATTGTTCATGCAAATACCGATGGAGTCTCCAGAGGAGGAATTTCAACAGCCGGTGAAGACGATGGATTGGAAGTGCATCAGAAAAGCATTGGCAAAAGACATGCATTTATTTCCGGGTTCAGGAGATTTGACAATGCCGGTGACGTATGATGCCCAGGGACAGAACCCGAGATGGGAAAGGATGGGTCACGAAACATTCAAAGACTTAGGGAAGGTGGCTCAAACTTTTGGGCTGGATTCACAATATTTCAAACAACTATTAAGAGGGACATTCACCACATATGACCTTATGCCATATGATATTCGAAGCATTGTGGCAATGATTCTCACTGACACACAGAGTCTCATCTGGGAAAAAAGATGGAGAAAGTATCTTTCAGACTTGCAAAATAGATACCAAGGTGGGCCAAACGCGAATCTCACAGAAGCGCAGTTAGCAGGAGATCCTCCGGATGACAACCCAGGGGAACAAGCAGTGCGGCTTCCACGAAGAGCGTTAAATGACATCAAAGAGGCAGGGCGAATGGCAATCATGCAGATTACGCTAACAGGAGCTCCGGATGTTCCGTTCTCTTGCATCAGGCAAGGTCCCGCAGAACCATTCATGTCGTTCATCGATCGACTCACGCAAGCCGTGGATCGACAGGTGACGATTGAGGAAGCGAAGAGGCCTCTCTTGGAGAGCTTAGCTTTTGGCAATGCCAACCCGGATTGTCAACGGGTCATTAGTGCCATGCCAGGACGGCCATCCTTGGCAGAGATGGCGGAGGCATGCAGCAAGGTGGGGACACCTCAGCATGTCGCATCGATTGTGAAGAACGAATTAAGAGAGGAATGGGAAGAACAGATAAAGGGACACTCAGAGACACAATGAGAAGACAAGGCATTGGAAAAGATGCTGGAAAAAATACTTCATCAACAGAACAAGAACACAAACAAAGTTCTTGCAACAATGCAGAAGAAGAGCAATCCCCCAGGAGGACAGTGTTACAAATGTAGGGCGTTTGGACACATGAGAAAGAATTGTCCACAGACACATACACCAGCACCAGCACAAAAAGCAGAAAGGCCAATTGTGCGCGGTGCGGAAGAGGAAGACACTCTGTGAAAGAATGCTATTCTCAGACAGACGTGGAAGGAAATCCTTTACCGTGTCTGGGAAATGGGAGAAGGAGCGCGGGAAATCGCCAGCGCGCTCAGACACAAGTGCTGGCGGTGACACAAGAAACAGGGCAACCATCAGTGAGCGACAAGCAGACGCCCTCAGCAAAACCCTCAGTCGATTCCATAGCGACCCAGACCTCCTCCCACTAGGGGCACAGTGTGCATTTGCAGCTTCTAAACTAGTATGCTTTCTAGACAAAAATCAAGCAGAGATACCAACGAGTATCCGCGGAGATTCATACAAAAAACAAGATTTCTTGATAGTTGGACAAGACAAATGCAGCATTCTTGGACTCATTGTTTATCCTACAGTTGTTTCTGCAGACAAGAACACAGAATTGACAGTTCTGGCAAGAGCGCTTCGTCCACCATTGACTGTGCCGGAAAACACTGTGGTTGCGAGAGCTTTCGCCTTGCCGCCACACGCCAGTGGAGAAGTCATGTCAATCTTTTATGAAGAAGGGTTTCCTACGAAAGAGCATGTTGAGATACATACTGCATGGGTGAAGCACATAGGCCAAGATCGACCCACACTCACGTGCCAATTGACATGTGGAGAGAGGACGATAGCAATCAGAGATATGCTCAACACAGGGGCAGATGTCACAGTAATATCGTACATCTTTTGGCCACGCAGTTGGAGCTTGGTCGCGCCCTTGGGTTCTCTCTCAGGCATAGGGGGAGCTTCTCTGTGTCTGCAGAGTGAGAATTCCATCATTGTCACGGGACCAGGAGACAAGACAGCGATCATTCCTCCTTTTGTCGTCCAAAAGCCGATCACAGTCTGGGGTCGAGACTTTTTGGCACAATGGGGCGTGAAGATTGAAGTGGATTTTTAATAGGGGTCACTGCAGCACTCGCCACATTGAAGTTGACATGGAAAACAGATGATCCAGTTTGGGTGGATCAGTGGCCCCTTGAGCAGAAAAAGTTGAGTGCTTTGAAAAACCTGGTCCAAGAACAATTGCAGAAGGGACACATCAAGCCAACAGATAGCCCTTGGAACTCTCCAGTGTTTGTCATCAAGGAAAAGCCATCAGGCAAATGGAGGTTGTTACATGATCTCAGGAAGATCAACGAAGTCACAGAAGACGTAGGACCACTTCAGCTGGGACTTCTATCTGTCTCAATGATTCCCAGAGATTGGCCGCTTGTGGTCATTGACCTCAAGGATTGTTTCTTCAGTATTCCGCTCCATCCAGATGATGCTCCGAGATTTGCCTTTTCAGTTCCGAGTATCAACAAGGAAACGCCTCTGCAGCGGTACCATTGGGTGGTCCTTCAACAAGGACTCAAAAATTCTCCGACGATCTGTCAATGGTACGTGGCACGAGCTTTGGCACCAGCGTGGAAGAAATTTCCGAAGGTGAAGATCATTCATTACATGGATGATTTGCTCATTGCAGCATCAACACAACAGGAGCTGCAAGAAGCTCGTGACTGTGTGATCGCAGAGGTGCAAAAGGCAGGTCTGGAAATCAGCATTTCAAAGATTCAAGAGGTTGCACCTTGGAAATATCTAGGGTGGAAGATTTCAGAGAAAACAATAAAACCTCAGAAAATGGAGGTCAGCACAAAGACCAGCAATTTGCATGATTTACAACAGCTTTTGGGAGAGATCAACTGGATGAGGCCAGTTTTGGGAATCACAAATAGCGACATTCCAGCGTTGCTCGATCTTTTGAGAGGAGACACAGACATTCGATCTCCCAGCACTCTCACGCAAGAAGCGAAGAAAGAGTTGGAGAAAGTCACAGACGCAATACAGAAAAGGCAGGCACATCGATTTGTTCCAATGTTGCCTTTTCAGTTGACAGTGCTGGGGAAGAACACACAGTTCCATGGTTTGATCTTCCAATGGGATGAATCACAAAAAGACTCTTTGATAATCATAGAGTGGATTTTTCTACCATACAGGCCTTCAAAGACAATTCTCACGGATTTAGAGATGGCAGCACAAATCATCATAAAGGCGAGAACGAGGTTGCTGACAATGGCAGGATGGGAATTCTCAGTCATCAGATTACCTCTCAAGCAAGACTATTTCGATTGGGCAATGCAACAATCGAAAGACTTATTAATTGCGTTGTTAGCTTTTCCGGAAATTTGCACAATCCATTTTCCACAGCATAGAATACTGCAATCACATGTGGATTGCAGTATTCTATAATCACATATGTTACAGAGCGAAACCAAGAATAAGTGAAGAACTTTTGGACGGGATCATAGTGTTCACTGATGGCTCAGGGAAGACACACAAGTCGGTGATCACGTGGAGAAACTCAACGACAGGGGATTGGGAATCAGATGTAAAGACGGTCCAGGGCTCTCCACAAATCGTGGAGTTGGCAGCCATTGTCCAAGTGTTTCAGTTGTTTGAACAACCTCTCAATCTGGTCACAGATTCCGCATATGTTGTGGGTGTGGTCAAACAATTGGAGGGTTCGCTCTTGAAAGAAGTCAGTAATGAGGTTTTATACTCATATTTGGCAAGCTTGAAAACATTGCTAGAGAGCAGGGAAAGAGAATATTTTATCATGCACATTAGAGTGCACACAACACTTCTGGGGTTTTCAGCAGAAAGGAATGCTCGGGCAGACAGGTTGACAATGCCCATTTTGCAAACACTGCCGGACATTTTTGAGCAGGCAAGATTGAGTCACGCGTTCTTTCATCAGAATGCACAGGCGCTGATGGAGTCCTTTCATCTCACAAAGAGTCAGGGGAGGGAGATCATTAGTGCTTGTCCAGACTGTCAGCTTGTGCAGCCACCTTCTTCTACCGGGGCAGTCAATCCGCGGGGACTGCAAAGCCTTCAATTGTGGCAAGCTGATGTCACCAAGTATCCATCCTTTGGGCGGCTCAAAAATATTCATGTTTCAGTAGATACATTCTCAGGTGCAGTCTTTGCCTCAGCACATGCAGGGGAACCAGCAGACCATGCTTGTCGACATTTTCTGCAAGCATTCGCATCATTAGGTGTGCCTCAGGACATAAAAACAGACAATGGTCCAACGTATACAGGCAGGGTGTTTGACAAATTCCTGAAAAGATGGGGTGTCAAACATACATTTGGTATTCCACATTCACCCACAGGTCAGGCAATCATTGAAAGAACACATCACACCCTGAAATCCCTTCTGGACAGACAAAGAAGGGGGGAGCCAGAGGCAACACCTCACATGAAATTAAATAAGGCGTTGTATGTGTTGAATTTCCTAAATAGTTCATTCTCAGAACCCAATCCACCAATCATGAGGCATTTTTTAAACAGCACACAGGCAAAGCTAAGAGAAAATCCTTTCGTTTTGATCAGAAACCCAGAGACAGGACAAACAGAGGGCCCTTTCAAACTAATCACTTGGGCCAAGGGTTTCGCTTGTGTTTCCACAGATCGAGGTCTGAAGTGGGTTTCAGCGCGACACATGAAGCCATTTCAAACACAAGAGCAAGAGAATGCTGATCCGAGAAACAAAGAGACGAGTACTCAGACAGAAGTCGAGACTCAGACTGCAGAAGACGTCTCAGAAGAGAAATACAAAGAACTAAAGACTTTGGGGATTTTTCCTTTGGGGTCTTGAGTGAAAACATGACAATGATTTTGCATGAGAGTGAAGCCATGAGCTTCACAATGCTCATGTGCATCACTCTTTCATTCATTGCAATAAGTAATGGGGCAAGTTTACCCATTGATCAACCAAAACAAAATGTGTGGGAGGCTTTAGCTAAAGCAGCGAATTTGGATAGTATTTGTCTGACACATTGGAGGCCAGGGAGACCATTTTCAGCATGGTTGGATTGCCAGTGGATGAATGGCCAATTCCAGGGCACTCCGCAGTTAACATCTCGCAGGTCATTAAAGATCCTGTGAAGGAGTGGTGTGCTTGGACACATCTTCTTCCTGTGGCTTCTACAGAACCTCAGGAATTGGAGATTTTTGGGTCCATGACAATGGAACTCTGTATGCAGTTTGAAACTCCAAATGTCACAAAGACAAACAAAACTATTGATGTAACTCCCAATCATGAATTCTATAAAAATGCATCAGCTTGGTGTAAATACACAGAGAAAACTGCCAAAGGATCAATCCAAGTCCCAGTGCACTTGCCACGGGGTTTGTTTTTAATTTGCGGGGACAGAATTTGGCACGGCATTCCTGATAATGCCAGGGGAGGTCCATGCAGCATTGGGAAAATTTCAATGTTATCGCCAGATTTGAAATTGCTAAGAGAGAAAAAACACAATGAAAAAAGATCATTACAACATTATGCGGCAGATTGCAACGACGAAATACATACTTGGGACAAGGCAAGGAGAATTGCTACAGCAATCTTCTCACCTCAAACAGCATCGGGGTTGGCCTTGACTCAACTTGACCGCATGGGTTGTTGGTTGAGCAAACATGCTCAATCTGTGTCTGTCGCATTGAGTGACATGTTAAAAGACATCAGTAGTGTAAGACAGGCGACTCTTCAAAACAGAGCGGCGATCGATTATCTATTGCTCGCTCATGGACATGGGTGTGAAGAATTTGAGGGGATGTGCTGCATGAATCTCTCAGACCATTCAAAATCAATTCATGAAAGTATTCAGAAAATAAAAGACAGCATAAATAAACTTGGCGAGATCACAGGATATTGGATCGATGATCTGGCAGCATTTTTTGATCTCTCTCTCGTACGGAGAAGAATTTTAAAAATAGCATTATATGTCTTAATAATTCTCTTGATCCTCATGCTTGTTATCCCGTGCATCTTTTTATGTATAAAGCGTGTCATGAGTCAGGTAGCAAAAGAAGTGCTTTTAGTGCAAACAGAAAGGGGAGATGTGGGAACTCCGCACATAGTTCCTGATATCCAGAGTTGCCGAGACAACCCTTGGGGGGCTCAGAAGCCCTGGAACGTTGCCAGAAGTGTTTGGTGGCTGGACTTTGATCCTGCACGGGATGCAGCACCTGTATGAGGATGAGAGGATCACATGGGGATAAGTGGTGAAGGGATAGATTAATTTTAGGGTGAAAACACAGGTTTTAGAATTTCGGTACAGGGGGGTTCTAGGGGACAAGATGAAAGAATTAGGGCGTGTCCTGTCCTTCTTCTTCTTGTCATCCATCTTTGATCGTGATGGTGGCACTTTGAGATTGGTTCTTACTGAATTTGCACTTGTCAATAAGAGTGAAAGGTATTGGGAGGAAAAGGTAAATATCCTACACGTAGTTTTTGGTATAAAAATAAGCGGCCACCCCGAGGGAGGTCAGTGTGCCTATGACTGACTTGCTGTGCGGACCTCTGTCGGGCTGGGAGACAACACTGTAGATAAGAATTAATAAACAACAGTGAAGAACTGAAAAACTGGAAGACTCCTTTTGTCCTTTCGCGCGCGGGCTGCCTCAAGGCCATCCAGAGCCTTACCAGGCAATTTCAACAGCCAAGACAGGACACCTGTGCTTTGTTTCCTGTCAAGAGAACTCTTCAAAGGACAGTACAAAATCAATCTCTGTGCAAGTCATCTGCACTGCAGGGCTGCCATCCTGTTGCTGTTGTGGTGGTTGTTACCCAGCTGAGCACAAACCGCGGAGAGCCCCAGAGAGTGGGGCTGCGTTTTGTATCTCCTGGAAGCTGGGATCGCTGCTTTAAATCCAATCTTGCATTTTGCTTCCCTCAGGGACAATAGTGAATCAGGAAAATCCCGTGAGGATATACACTGAACTGGACCATACTGGCAGCAGAGGAGTCCAACCACAGATACCCCTGCACAGTCATGGGTAAGGTGTTTTTCTGGTGGAATGTCTATTCAATGTGAAGTTAGGCCAGCTACAAACATGTTCCCACACTGGGGACAGATGGTCCCATCTCTCAGTGCTTCTCAGAATTTGTGAATATGCTCAGAAGGCACTGTGAGAGACATCTCCATGCTGCTGAGGTCTTGCCTGCATCAAGAACAGGACCTGGAAGATTTACTTGCGTCTCAAGCGTGAGATGCATGTGTCGCAGTCCGTTCCGGTGGGCGGGTGACGTGATAATTTTTTGGTGCAAAAACAACCAGCAAGGCACTGGACATTGCAGTAACAAATCAACAAACTGCAGTTTTAGTGAAATAACCACAACTGTTATGTGTTGGTGAGGGGATCTGGGGAAGAAAAGAAGATTAGGGAAGAGGGAGGAAAGCAGGACTGCAGGGCTATAGCTACCGAGACGTGGTGCCGCTTTCGTCCTTCGGGGTCCAGCCGTCGAAGCTCACTGGGGCACGTGAGGGGAGATCTCAAAGCACGGCTGAATTGCACCCCAAATTATACTCTTTTTCGTTGGGGGGAAAGGGAGCCGAAACAAAGGTCTCCAAGGAGGGGAAAGAACAGAAAAAGGGGGAGAGTACACAGAGTCATTGTTTTCATGGCCCAATGCTCGCAGGTGCGCTTATTCTGGGCAGACTTTCCCCCCTTCTTCCACACCTCCCCCGAGCTGGGGGGGTGTTCAGTCCCAGTCCCTGGAAGAAGGTGCGACGGGGGTTTTCTTGCATGGCGATTTCTTGTCTTGGTTCTCTGATGAGGAGGCTCACATCTCTGTTTGTCTGTCACGGTGGTTGAAGGCAGGCGAGAGGGGTCTTCTAGTGGAGGGGGGAACCACCCCAGAGCTCAGACCAGCCAGGCCGGGAGGTAGGGAGAAAGTCCAGATCCATTGCTCAGGAAGGGCAGCATGCCCCCTTCAAGTTCAGCATGGCATGTTCTGCAAACAATACCTCTGAACACACTAAGCTAATAGGCATATTGTTGGAATCCATAAAATTAGAGGGTTTTTGGGAAATGGTTAAAATGGTTAAAAAAGTATATAGGCCTCAGACTGAAGTTCTGTTAGCACTGCAGATACAGCAGAAAAGTTTCCCAAGCAAGCAGAAAAGTTTCCCAAGCAGTACAGCACACGTGACAAATAACAATAGGCCTCTGTAGAACTGGCTTTAGGATGGCAACAAGGTTATTTAATGTATATCTTTAGAAGGTTAGCACGAATAGAGCTCTGTTCTTTGTCTCTTATGAACCAGTCTTTGTTTTAACTACCATTACGTGTGTTTTATAAGATTGGATAGAATGCTTGTCAATATGTGTTGTTCTGCGTATGATTAGCTGAAATCTAGACTGAGATGATTTTATGTCTTTCTCTATCACCCCACCCTCTCCAGACATTTTCAGTAGATCAGCGAGCTGTTAACATCCTGTCTCCATTGTAACAATGTTCTGAGACTGATGTACCAACAATAAAAAAAAGCTCTTCACTAATCTACTTCCAATGTTGTCCATATCTAGATGTTTTGCTGCAGCAAGTAAATTCCTTTTTTAAAATGTGAGTTCCTAACACAATTAGACCTCTATCTACCCTTTAACCCCATAGCATATGACTTTCCCTCCCCACTGGCTCAGCAGTTTTTAACTTTTTGGTGGTCTTTTTCTTCATGACAATTGTGAGGCAAAAATGAAAGATATTTTGGACAGACTCTCACAGCATACCTGTGCTTTGTTTCCTGTTAAGAGAACTTCTCAAAGGACTGTACAAAATCAGTCTCTGTGCCAGCCATCTGCACTGCAGGGCTGCCCGTCCTGTTGCTGTTGTGGTGGTTGTTACCCAGCTGAGCACAAAGGGCTGAGAGCCCCCAAGAGTGGGGCTGCGTTTTGTATCTCCTGGAAGCTGGCATCTCTGCTTTAAAGTCAGCATCTTGCATTTTGTTTCCCTCAGGGAGAATGGTGAACCAGGAAAATCCCATGACGATATACACCGAACTAGAACATACTGGCAGCAAAGGAGTCCAACCGCAGATACCCCTGCACAGTCATGGGCCAGGTGTTTTTCTGGTGGAATGTCTATCCAGTGTGAAGTTAGGCCAGCTGCAAACATGTTCCCACACTGGGGATAGATGGTCCCATCTCTCAGTGCTGCTCAGAATTTGTGAATATGCTCAGAAGGCACTGTCAAGAGACATCTCCATGCTGCCGACGTCTTGCCTGCATCAAGAACAGGACCAGGAAGATCTCCTTGTCTCTCAAGCGTGGGATGCTTCTACCTGTGCTTTGTTTCCTGTCAAGAGAACTCTTCAAACAACTGTATAAAATCAGTTGTTAGCCTCTGTGCCAGCCATCTACACTGCAGGGCTGCCTGTCCTGTTGCTATTGTGGTGGTTGTTACCCAGCTGAGCACAAACGGCGGAGAGCCCCAGATAGTGGGGCTGCCTTTTATATGTCCTGGAAGCTGGGATCTCTTCTTTAAAGTCAGCATCTTGCATTTTGTTTCCCTCTGAGAAAATAGTAGAGAAGGAAAATCCCATCATGAAATTCACTGAACTGGAAGATACTGGCAGTGGGTGAGCCAGCTCTTCCTCTCAATGGCACTGTGTTCTGCCAATACTCCCCATTCCCCTGGAGAGGGAATCTTTGAGAGAGTTTGTTTTCTTTCTGTTGTGATGAACTCACATTTTTTTGCCCTCCTCTTCCTGTTTTCTCTTCTTGTGCCTGCAAGGACTGCATTTTCTGCCCTCAAACTACGTGAGCCACCAAGATGTGAAGAGCGGCAACATCCTTCTCAGAACTGATGGCTCTGTCAAGCTGTGTCAGTATATTCTTGGTCAGGTGCAGCATTCCAGGGATTTGCGGTGTAGGGCTGCTTTGAGTCGTAGCCAGGTCGCCAAAAATCATGCTGGTGGCAGTGCAGGGACACCCGCTGTGAGCTGGTGACATGGTTGCAACGTGTACAGAGGTATGACAAGGAACAAACAGTCAAGAGAGCCACTGATACCAAGCAAGAGCCTGCCCTGGTCCTGTCCAGTGACAGACAAGTACTTGACCTCTCACCACGTGACTGTGGGAAGTTGACCTCTTCTTCTGGCCAAGCTGTGCTCACTTGTTCCCAGAAGTGTAGCCATGCAGATGTGGCACCCTGAGGGTGGGCATCCCCGGGCAGGCAAGGAAACCAAGTGGACCGAGGACACGGCAGATGGTTGTGCAGAGACAGTCTGCACTGCTGCCACAACTTGCAGAGGGCAGAGTCAGGGCTGGGGCAGCTTTTCCCAGTTACACATCAGCTCTCAGGAGCCTCGGAGCCACAAGCACACGCCAGCTGTTGTTCCTTGTCCAGGATGTCCAGGTTCTGCACAGCGCTGAAGGCAGCGTTAGGGCAGGACAGACTGCAGCAGCAATGGCCTGGTGTTCTCCACCGACAGCCTTTGGTTCTCCTTCCCTCAGCAGCAGCAGCAGCAGCAGTCACAGCAGCAGCAAGGAGCAGTGGCAGGGTCAGGACGAGGAGGAGGTGGCTGCCCTGGCCCTTTGCTCCCAGGCCGCAGGCCAGGAGGGCTCTGGCTGCAGCAGGGCGCTCTTCGGGCAGCCCCTGGCAGCCTCTGCAGGGAGCATAGCACGCTGCCCCATCCTGCCTGGGTCACTTTTCTTCAGCAATACCCTACTAGCTCCTCTTCACAAGGAAAAACATTCCAGCAATGTAAAAAGAGCTAATTCAAGTACAGTTCTACCTGCCTTTCTATTGTAATTCAGGGCATCTATTTGTCTTTAATTTCATGATTTTTATGAAAACAGGCATCCATATCTTCACATTTTTTGTGTTTCTAATTATTCCTATACCAAATCATTTCTTTTTTACCTCTTGATTTATTCCAGTTGGTAATTCTGAAGTAGTATTATTTTAAAATGTCCCAAAACAACACCCTTTGGGTAGTTTTCCTCACTTTTAAAACAAACCCTATAAGCCATTTCAGTCTCTGTCTCTCCAAGTTGGTTCATACTGGTCTATTTTAAATCAGGGCTACAATACTTTTATAGGATTGAGAGAGGTCCATGAAATGCACACCAGTGATTCCTCTTGTGGAATGTCATGGCCCTGTCATAAGCCTCTTGGGTTTGGTGCTTTTTTTGTTGGTTTTTTGGTTTTGAGGTTTTTTTTCCTCTCATCAGCTCAACGGCAAACACATGTTTAGTTCCAAACTTACACAAGATGAGCAAAATCAAAACAATGTGATGGGCCTTTGGGAACTCCTTGCTGATCTTTCTGCTTTTTCAGCTGAGCAAGGCTCTGATCCAGGCAAAGACAGTGCACTTAGAACCATTTGGCTGGAACTCTGCTGATTTCTAGGAAAAGCTGGAGGCCTCTCTCTCCCCAGGATGTTTTGGCTGAGCCAAGCTTTGCTGGGTTTTGGCTGCAAATACCATTGCCCTTGCTTTCTTCTATCCACAAGTACCATGGCTGGGCAAAAACTGCCCAGTGGGCCATATTCCAAAGGCACTTGGGTCTGGAGTTTGTGAATGAAGGAGAGCCTTATCCACTTCCAAACCACATGGAAAAAAATCATGAAAGACAACTTCCCATCCTTAACAAATAACTGACAATTCGCAAGTGGATCTAGAGCTTCTTTACAGAATGAAAAGGAAGGCAATCTTCCAATGGAGTTGTGCTTTCTGGAGTCTTTCTTCTGACTCCCACTCACAGCTGGCATTGGAAAAAGTCACATCTCTGCAAGTATCAGTGTCTTCTGTCTGCCATCAATTGTTTTGCTGCAACAATCAGAACAGGCATCAGGCTGGAGAGAGGCTCAGCTGATGCTAGGAACAGGAGCTGCCCCAAGGAAAAAAAAAGCAATGAACTTTTACCTCCCAAACCCATCTCCCCAGAGGCTCAAAGCACGATTCCTCTGGTTCCCAGAAATACAAAGAGGGCTGAGAAGACCATCTGCATCTATGTGTTTATGCCCAAGACTTTGCTGATGCCATTTGGGTGATGCCTTTTTCTTTTCTGTTTTCTGTATTCTTTGCATATCTATTTAGAGCTCTATAGGG
This sequence comes from Melozone crissalis, assembly GCF_028551555.1. Taxonomy (NCBI): domain Eukaryota; kingdom Metazoa; phylum Chordata; class Aves; order Passeriformes; family Passerellidae; genus Melozone; species Melozone crissalis. Next base: position 9,510,311 of record NW_026535783.1, on the reverse strand, counting down.
CACTCTATTTGTGACTACTTTTCCCAGCCCTTCTCTATGGCCTCTGCCTAAGCAGAAAGACAAACTTCCAGAGCTCCAAATGCTGGGGGGTAGAAGGCCCCAGTGTTATCTTGGTTCTTCCTGGGACAGACCCTTCCAGGGAGCTGGTGGACTCACCATCCCTGCAAGCCTTTAAAAGAAGACTGGATGTGTCACACAGTGCCGTGCTTTAGTTGAGCTGTTAGGACATGGGTTGGAGTCGATCATCTTGAAGGTGTCTGTCTTCCAAGCCACTGACTCTGTGATTCTGTCACTGAGAGAGCTTTTCTTGCACGCCTGGAAAGGGCTGCGGGGGCCCTTTGCCAAGGACGGGCATCAGGGCTCCTGGAAAAGAAGCAAAAGGCTCAAGGCGAAGGCCGAGAGGGCAGAGCTGCCCCAGCGCGGCCCACAGCGAGCCTCATGTCCTCCTCCTCAACCTGTGCCCTCGGCGCTGCCCTTTGCGGCGCCGGCTGCTCCTCTAGCTGCGGGGCTCCAGTGCGTGCTGGGGGCCGGGCCCCTCGTCTTCGGGAAGCGCCGGAGCCTCGGAGGCGACCGGCTGCTGCTGTGGCCGGCAGGGGAGAGCTGCGGCTGCGGCCCAGGGCACGGCGAGCTGCCGCTATGGCCGGCTCCTGCCGCGGCTCCTGCCTCTGCTCCGGCCTCTGCTCCTGCCCTGTGCCCACAGCCACGGCCGAGGGCTGTCCGGCAGCTCCGTGCCGCTCCGCAGCGGGCCCGGCCGGGCTGCTGCTCTCTGCGGCCTCTGCCCGCCGCTGCCGGCCCCGCCGCGCTCCCGCCTGCCTCTGCCGCAGCCGGGCCCACACGGGAGGCAGCACATTGCGGCCGCCTCGGAAAAGCCCTGCCCGCAAAGCGCCCGCCACAGCCTCGGCCTCAGGGCACAGGCTGCCGGCATCCTCGCAGCTGCGAGCTGGCCCGGGCCGCCTGCCGGCATCGGCCACAGCTCCTGCCCGTGTCTCCATGGCCGCGGCTGCTCGGCACAGCGGGCTGAGCACAGCCACCGCCAGCAGCAGCTCCTCACGGGCCCAGGCCCCGCGCGCTCCGAGCCCGCCCAACCCCGAATTCCAGCCCTGAGAGGCTTGGCGTCCCAATGCATCCCCTGGGGACAGCAGAGTCGGCCGCTGAGTTCAGCCCATGGGGCCTCCACCAAGTGACCAATGGAAAATTCACCAAATCCCCATCAGAGACAACAGAAAACTCCCATAGTGCCTAACAGCCTGAAACAACTGCCAATTACAGAACACTCCATCAATGTAGGAAAAGAACCTTTTGCATTAAAGCAGGAAAGAGTTATCTACAAGGAGGGCTGAAACAAACAACCAAGTTATTGGACTTAGATTTGTTGTGTCTGTTGGAAAAACCAAGAAAATTCAATCTTTGCTCTTCTCAGTTCATGTGGGACAACAAGCGCCGATATGCAGCAGCTGATGGAAGGGACATGGACAAGGTTGCAGCAGCAGACACAGCACCAAGCTGACAGAAGGATGATCTCTGGCAATAGCACTGAAGGAGAAGAGTTTGCAAGCAGGACAAAAAACGGCATTGTTTCACCTCTTCTTTCAGTGCTGCTAAAAATGTAGCCTGGAGCAAGCTGGGAACACCAGAGCATGGAGCCCTTTCCAGGCAGGGCTGTGTCTGCGGAAGGGGCAGAGAGAGCCAAGTAGGGATGAGACATAAACCAGCACGGGACTGATGAGCCCCTCTGGTGGCAGTGACCAGCCTTGGGCTCTGCTCACTGCTGGTGGCATTTTCTATTGAACCATCTCCGAGAACTTTTGTGCTCTGTGTTTCTAAATATTTTTCCTCTTGGGATTTCTTGGTTGTCTTCTGCGTCTTTATTTCTCCAAATTTTCCTACCCTGGCAACAGCAACTTCTGTCCCAAACTGGGTGGAACATACGAGCAAAGCAGTTGGCAACACCAATGGGTGGAATCCTGTGGATCAGGAATTCTCATGCCCGAGCCCTGCTTGTGCCTTATGTTTGTCAGCACCTCCTCCTCTGTGCAAAAACTAGTCATCAGTGGAATGTTTTTGCCTAAGAGGTCCTGAGAAACAAATGCTGTGTGGGGATACTCATGAGTGTATCCATTAAATTCATTGCCAGGAAACAGAAAGTAAGGCCAGGGTAGCAGAGGAGCTGGGAGCTGATCACTCCCTGCAAAGCGCTGGTAGAGGATGGGGGAACATCGCGTTCCAGAATAGACGAGAAGAGTAAATGTGCTCAAGGTGCTGCAGGTGAGGTTTGGGTGCACTGAGCAAGCAGTCAGAGCTGGTGAGCACTGGGAGATGCAGCTGCAGTCCCCATCCATGTCCCTCTCCGTGCTGGCTTTAGAGTGTCTGCAGCCTGGATCCAGAGCGCTCTGGGGGGCACCTGTGGCTGCCTTTGCACTTTGCACTCAGGGTGAAGATGCCCAGGAGCTGCTGCGGTTGGCAGTGGGGACCAGGGCTGGGGCTTGTGGCCTGGCAGGTGTGGCTCTGGGGGCTGTGACATGCCAGGGCATGGGTCACTGTCCCTCCAGAGCCCTGGCTAGCTCTGTGATGTTCCAAGGACAGTGGCAAGAATGGGGAACTGGCTAGCTTAGGGTTTTGCCTGAGCCAGAACCTCTAAGCTAATTGCCTACCAGTAGAGACCTGTAGAGCACCAACAAGGACCAAGTGAAGGAGACAGAGGAAGCTCTTCTGCAGTGTAAAATACAGCAGATTTATCAGAAAAGGCGGGAGAAAAGCACATAGAAATGAATTGCAAACAACAAGCAAAACTAAAAACAACTCCCAACTCCCATCCCTGCTGTGCACGGGTTTTTAAAATCTTTCAAAACAGGGGGTGGACACCATATAGTAACCAATAAGCGACTCTCAGGGTGTGGTTTCGAAGGCTACAACAAATCAGAACAAGGGGAGGAGACAGGGTTGGGGTGGGGATTGGATCTTGAGGTGAGGGACAGGCAACTTTCTGGAACAAAGGGTAGGGTTTGAGCTGATGGATGGGCCCAAGGGGCCGGGTTGTCTTGACAGACAGGGAAAAATCTGGTGAGGAGGGAGGAGATTCCTTGACGGCCATTTGGGTAGGAGATCATAACACAGGGGAGACCCAAGTGTAATTACTCGGGGAACACTTGAAAACACCACAAGATAACAGAAGATTTAAGTCAATAAACTAAGACATCGCGACACAGAAATTCAGGGTTTCAGCAGCCGAGAGGTGGCACTATTAGAACCCGCAGGAGCTGGTGAAAGCCATCTCTGTACTTCAGGTTCTTGCTGTGTGGGAAAGTGCTGCGAGTTGTGGTGGCTGCACTCCCCCTTTGCTGGGAGGATGATCTGTACCAGGGGAGAGCAGAACATGCTCAGAGCATTCCAGTTCAGAGAATGGCACTGCCCCTGAAGGGTAAAAAGCTTGAAAGCATAGAATTCTGTGCAGAACCATTGTACAAATTTTGTCTTCTAGAACGTGCCCATTTTTGTATTCTGTAGATGGATACTCTGGGTTTTACAGGATACATGGGGTTTTTTTCTAAAGGTTTTTTGGGAGAATTCTCAAGTTTATTTTTATTTGCATTTTACATCCAGCGTGTATACAGATTTTTTGGTTTTTAATTGTTCCTTTGTAAATACTTAGGGAGAAAATACACAACCATTTTTTGGGATATTGTGATTAATATTCTTAGAAAGAAAACCTTGTTGAACAAGTGTGAAAACACAGAGAGAGGGAAAACAGTGTAAAAGTCTTTTAGAACACGGCATGTAATAGGTAGGTTCTGTATCCAAGGGTAGAGACCTCAGAATTGTTTTGCATTGTTCATTTAGGTTACTCATGGCAAGCTTGCATAACAGCCCCTTTCTTGCCTCTGTGCTTTTTTGTCAGAGCATCTTTAATTCTGTCCACAAATTTGATAAAGCTTTCATCTACTCCTTGTTTAACATTAGAAAAGTGTTGGGTAGGGATAGAGTTATCTGGGGTAAGAAGCAAGGAAGTTTTTGCTGCAAGTGCCACATCTTGTAATGCTTCCTTAGGTAAGGGGTCAGCTTGGTCAGAGGGTTTCTGTAAATCCCCTTCCTCAGCCAGCTGTTCAACGGTGAAATCAGACTTACCAGCATTTGTAGAATATGAATCTAATAATGTTTTTAATTGTCTTTTCCAATGCCTTTTCCAAAACATATATTCTGCTGGGGCAAGGAGTCAGTGGGCAATATTTTTAATGTCATGGGGTACTAAAATATGTGTTGAGAACATAGCTTCTAGGAAATTTCTAAAAATATGTGAACTTCTGCCATGTACTTTGGCTATATTTCTTAATTGTGTGAGTTCCTTATTTGAGTTAGGTTCCCATGTTTTTCTATTAGTGGCTCCTTCTCTTTTTCCCTTTTTATAATCTACGGAGAAGGTGTTAATTTTTTGTGCCATCTGCCAGTCTCCTGCCTGGGTCGCTTCTATCTTAATGAGAGCCCATGGGTCAATGTCCTCTGTATGAGAATCAGAGTCACTGCCACTGCTGTCCTTAGAGGAGGAATGAGAGTGAGCAGGCCGTGGCCTCTGCTTTTTACGGCGCGTTGGAGTGAGATTTTGCAGGGGTTTTTATGGCTGGGAGAAGGCACAAAAGAGCTTGGCCAGAGGGAGGCAGCAGTGGAGCTGGAACGGCAGCAGAATGACATGCACAGGCTTGAGGAAGTGGGGTGGTACCGTGGGGGGTCTCTGAGGTTCCGTTCGGGTGACATTGAGGGTGGGTGGGCGGCTGGAATGCCTGGGGTGGGGGTAAAGGAGAAGCGGGGGAGAGGGGCCGGTGGGATTGGTCTGGGCTGCCGCGGGTACAGCGTGGTGTGCTGCGGCTGGGGTGTGCCGGCATGCAGGGAGACCTGCCAGTGCAGCAGGCAGGGATGGGATGGGGATACACGCCCGGGTGCAGGTGGCAGCAGCAGGGGTGGGGGCTGGGATTGAGGGACTGGTGGCGGGGATGGGAAGGACTGCGGCGGGAGGGGGGGAGAACGGGAGGAGGGGTAGGGGGAGCCGCAGCAGAGGTGGCTGCAGTGGGGGCGGGCGCAGTGGGGGCAGGGGAAGCCGTGGTCGGGGTAGGAGAAGCAGCAAGAAGGGTGGGGGGAGCTGACTCAGAAGAAAGAGGCACCTTTGCACTTGCAGATAACACACAGGATGCCGCGGAATTCGTGTTTGCCACGTCCGGGAGGGGAAGGGGGGACCACGCAAACCCCGCGGGCGCGGAGGTGGTGGGGGGAAGCGGCGAGAGGTTTGCAGGGAAAAGGGCAGAGGATGGAACAGCGGCAGAGGTGGCACTGGGACCTTGGGGACCCGGAGGCGGAGGGCAGAATTCCAGGGAAAGATTGTTATCAGTGTGATTGGGATTTGAAGGGAGGTAGTCTGTCCCTGCTGTGGGAGGTTGCAGGGAATGTGAGCTATTTCTGTTGGCTTTCTCTATGGCTTTAGTTATAATGTGGAACATAGGAATAAACTGAGTTACAGAGAAATCTTGGTTAGTTTGGAGCGTATGTATCGTGTTCCCAACTTTGTCCTAAAAGAAGTCTTTAGTAATGATGTCTGTGTTAGTATCCGGAAGCTGAGAAAGAATCCATTTTATAAATTTTTTCAGGTTAGTTTTTGAAAGATTACCTTTAGAGAAAGAGAAGTTGTAAGAAGACAGGATTTCTAGGATTAGTAAGTATAAATTTCTCTTGTTGTGGGATCCTTTCAATATACTAAGTTTTGATCCCATGTTTTTCCGTTCCCTACCAGCAGACAAGCCATTTATTGTGACCTTTTGCTGGGTTTCAGGGTGTCTCCAGCAGGCTGCAGCGGTCCAGATAGCGCAGTCTGGTTCAGGACAGACTGTCCGAGCTCCCAAGCAATTCTTAGCCACAGGCCACTTAGCAAGCTTAAGTGATATCAGCTCTTTAGTGATTATCAGCTCATTATGATTTCAGCCCTTCAGCTTTCTAGGTGCCTAGGCAGGCAGATGCAGGGAGAGAGAGGAGAAGTCTGTGTGGGGTTCCACAGGAGCGTCTTTGTTGATTCTTGGGAGAAGGTTCCCAGTGACAGCTCTTCTGCCCAAGCTGGGCAAAAGCAGCTCTTTACATAGGGTACCTGGGTATCAGAAATTGTCCAATAGCAAGGGTTAAAGGAAAGTGACCTACAGTCTTACAGAGAGGTAAGCAGGGGTCCAAAGGCAGAAGAGAGGGGCTTCTAGCCCATTCACCATGACTTGGCATTTCCTATCTTAGACTTCTGCACACCAGGGAGCCCTTGCAAGGCCCTGTGCCTGCTACATTGCTTATCATCTGCCCAGTCACAAGTTACTGCAGCTGCCAAAAACAACCAGTCTGTCCTTATGGCCAAATAATAGTTGAGTGCCAGTGCAGGGACCCACCGTCTCCACTGGCGGCTCAGGAAAAACAGGGAAGGCCATTGTTACCTGGAAGGATGATGAGTCTGTATGGCAAGTGCTGGAAGGCCATGTGTCCAGCTCGGCCCAACTGGTTGAACTAAAAGCTGTTGCCATGGCATTCCAGAAATTTTCTGCCTCTGAATTTGGTCACTGACTCTGCCTATGTCGCAGACATAACCAAGCGTTTGGATTGCTCGCTTCTGAAAGAGGTCAATAATGCAGCTTTGTTTGTTATTGGAAGCCTTGGGGTGTGCAATTCAAACCCAGGTTCATTTGTGTTACATCCTGCACATTCGGAGTCTCACCACTTTACCAGGTTTCATAGCAGAAGGTAATGCCAGGGCTGACAGGTTGGCTAATGCTGCATGGGTAGCGCTTCAGCCTGACAAGATTGCGCAAGCCAAAGCATCGCATGATTTTTTTCATCAAAGTGCACATACTCTGCAAAAGCAATTTCAGTTAATGTTGACTGAAGCTCATGGCATTGTCAGTTCCTGTGCTGAGTGCCATGGCCTTGCTGCACCTTTACCAGCAGGGGTGAACCTCGGAGGCTTAAGGGGCTTGTAGCTTTGGCAAATAGATATTACATTGCTGAGTTTTGTATGTGCATGTGTCTATTGACGCCTTCTCCTCTGCCATGTGGGCATCTGCTCAAAGGGGTTGTGATGTGTTTGCTTGTTGGAGGATGGCTTTTGCAGTTTTGGGGATACCTTCTTCTATGGAAACTGACAATGGCCCTGCCTTGTCTCACAAGAAGACACGTCAGGTTTTACACATATGGGGAGTCTCACACAAACTTGGTATTCTGCATTCACCAGTGGGTCAAGCTATTGTTGAACATGCTCATGGCACTTGAAAGCATGTTCTGGAAAAACAAAAGAGGGGAATTCTGGGAGAGACTGCCCACAGTCAACTGGAAAAAGCTTTATACAAATAATCACCTTACAGTGCCAAAGAATTCAGAGATTCCTGTAATTCTGAATCATTTTCTCTTGTTGAATTCAGCAGGTGAGACACACCTGCGTCGAGCGAAGGTCTGGATATGGGACCTTGCCACCAATAAGTGTGAGGACCCGTGCGACCTTATCACCTGGGGCCTCGGATATGCATGTGTCTCCACAGGTACCAGGGTACGATGGATACCTGCAAGGAGTGTTTGCCCTGACTTGCGACATCAGAAACAGAATGTGGCCAGCAGGCAACCTTCAAGCAGTGGCCAAAGTGCTGACCATCAGTCACAGTCTTTGAATGATGATCAAGATACTGACCATCAAGCTGGCCCCTTTGCGAGTGGGGTATGAGCGTTTTATCTTTTCCTTGTTTCCGGAAACAGATTGTTGATGAGTTAGACTCCCAGTGTTATGAGCAGATTAACAATGTTACTCTACTAAAAGTTGGTAACTGACTTTTAGAATTAATAGTTAAAGTTTATGGAATGTAATGGTAGAGAATTTATAGTATAAGTATGAGATCTCTTTGACCATTCTGAGCCAATGTCTGATTGCGGTTTTGATTGATAACTGATAAACCTCTGGAGCTGTGTTTATTCTCTTTCCTGCAAGGGATCCCACAGGAGATTACAAACACTGCCTCCTCCTTTAAACAAAAAGGGGGAATTGTGGGTATCCTTTGTTCAGTGGAAGAAAGAACAGAGAAAATTTCTCCCAGGCCGAGCCTGGGAAAAGAATTAAAACAATTATTATCTCTCTTTCTGTAACCGTTGTTTATAGATAGGGTTCTCCAGAGTGTGCTATTCATAGTTTACCAATAGCGTGAGAGGTTTTTACTTTGAGACCAACCAAGTCTTGCCTTAGTGAGTCATACTGTAAAAGACACATTACCATCATTAACTTGCCTTCTGATTCAGCTTCTGAAGACTGGAGTCTTTCATTCCATCCCTGACTCAACAGCATCAGTTAATTATTCTATTCATTCATCTGGAGGTTGCTGAGGCAGCAGCAATGCAGTTCAATATCAAAGATTTGTTATTGTTTAGGTCACATTATGAAATCTCTTGATTATCCATGTGCAGCATGATTTATTCCTTTGGCTAATATTTGTGCTCTTGGTAAGCAGCTATGGCTTGTAGGAGACATTTTAGATCACAGACTCTATGGTTTCCATCTAGGAAAAGTAATACTAAGAATGCTTTAATATTCTTCTTCTTTATATTCTTCTTTAATATTTTATTATTTTAAGCCATCTAAGCCAAGAATCACTTTTGCCTGAGTTTTCGTCTTTGCTCTTCTGGGCTGCTCCAAGATTGTATATGAAGGCTCGTCAAGTCTGTGAGAAAAAGGTATCTAGAATTTAGATATCTATACTTTAGAGCCAGATATCTAGAATTTATCTGTAGTCTCAGCACAGCTGTCTAATATTGTTTTAAATGCAAAATGTCCACAATATGACCCAAGATCTGCAGAACATGCCCTTTGGCAAAGAAAAAATTTCATATACCATTAAAATTGATAACAAACACTCTTAGGCAGCTACATAAAGTCTCTATAGTAGGACTGCATCTTCTTTGCATTCCTTATTTCCCCCCATTCCTTATTTCCACAGGTGTATTGTAGTTAGAGATTTAATAATTTGGGGCTGTACTTTAGTTTTCCATGTACCTGTGCCTCCATGGGAGCTTGTGTAGATAGATATAGATATATAGATTTATACATATATACATCTAGAGATTAGATACAGCTATAGATATAGATACATAGATATCCATCTATATAGATATGTAGATGTATAGATATATAGATATATGAAAATCTAGCTCAGCTCGGAGGCATGACGGTCTGCAGGAGATGTTGGCAGCTGCAGATGTGCTCAGCTGGCACTTCTGCTCTTAATTCTCAAGACAAACCCAAGAGGCTTTGTTGAGGAGGTCTCCATCGGTGGGAAAGCAGCTTCATGAAGGGCACTGACTTTAGGAGTCTGACTTTTGAAACAAATTATTCCCTTTGCTGAATTGCTGTGATATTTAGCAGGTATTAATGGTTAAGATGAAACTGACTTAAGGAGAGGGTCACACACGTATGTGACGTAGCAATCAAAAACCAAAAAGACCACACAATTGGGGTGCACTTTTTGACTCTTCACTGTCCCTACTCATGTGACTGCTAGAAGAATAGAAAGGAGAACAGCAAATTCAATTTTAAGAGTGGTGTGAAATACCAAACTAAGACTAATAGCAGAGGAATGATTGTGATTTATAAGCATGTATCTTGTTTTTATTGGAGGAAACAGACTGATTACAAATGATATGAAGATCAGTTTAATGCTTTCTCTGGGATCTTTTCACAAAGTTAATTATTTCCAATTTGCATTTTCCAACCCACTGCAGTCAGCAAGAATCTTTTCACTGATCTGAACTGACCTAACACTTATGCATGGATATTTATGAAAGATGTCATAGCCAATCTTGGTTTTTTTTACATTTATTCTGGTGTTTCTACCGTTCCTTTCAGTTAGTGACTAACCAGCAGACTTCAGATAGCTTCAGAAATTGCTTGACATGATTTGATTCTGCCTGTGTTTAACATCACTCTTTAGACGGTACTAGGTGTACTTCCTGCTTTTCTTACTTTATTAGTACAGTCCTACTTAAAAATAAATGATGGAAAATACATAAAAACTTATACAACTTGAAATAAAAGTTTCGGAGTCATAGCCATTCAGTGTATAAGATAGGTTAAAATCTGTATTATGTGTTTCTGTGCTTTTATTCTCAGCTCTAAGCTAAGTTTCTTTTTGTTCCCTATATTGTTCATTGCCTTTTCTGAAGTGCAGCTTTCTCAGGCAAATCTAGGGAATTCCCTATTGTAAACACTATTTTTTTCTTTGGAAAACCAACATTTTTTCTTACCCATAAATCACAGATCAAGCCAGGAGAGGATATTTTTCCAATATCCCTTAACTTCTTTATTAAACACTGCTCAGAGTATGTAAGGATTACCATCTAACTCATGAAATGCAAGTTGGTCCGTTCAGGCTTTACTCATTATGCAGTTCTTGAGGCATAGAGAGGGATTATCCACAAGTTCCTGAGAAAAGCAGTTCCTGACCATACTAACTGCCCGACCAATCAGCACCGAGTAAAATCATGTTCTCCTGTGTGTTTGGGCCATCTGCTTGCCTGGAAGACACAAAATAAAAACTGATCTTTGAAGAGATAAGTTAGAATAGAATTGAAGAGTTGTTCATATTGTCTATTCCTACTTTTGCCTGTCCCTTCAGGATGGTAAGAGGAACAACTTGGAGCTACTGAGAGCATTCAGCTGTTTATTGCAACTTGCAGAATGAGTTGTGAGATGAGAGAGCAAGTGTGTTTATGTACATATTTGTATATGGGGTTTAGTTACATAGACTGGTATCTGTATAGGTACAGGCCTCTTTTTTATAGGCCTGTTTCACTGCTCTGCTTCCTCCCTCACTTCCTGCTTTTCCCCCGGTGTCCCCTGTGTCCCTGTCCCTGTGCTGGGTCCGAGCTGGCGGCCAGGCCGGGCGGAGCAGCACTTCCAGCCCTGGCTGTCCCTGGAGCGGTGGGAGTTGCCGCTGCCCCAGGCACTGTCCCCTGAGGAGCTACTGAAGGACGGTGAGACAGAGGGGGCTGAGGGGGCGGTGGCTGCTGCTGGGCCTGAGGGCAGTTGGGCAGCCGAGGGCCATGGTGGCCCTGAGGTGACAGGGAAGTAGCACAGGCTGAGGATTGGTGGGTCTAAGGGGACGGGATGGCTCAGAAGGGACTGAGGGGGGTGAGAGGACTGTGAGGGGCTGAAGAAACTGAAGGGGGCTGGGGCTTCACCGAGAGCATGGCGGGGCTGAGGGGATGGAGCAGGCCAGCAGGGATCACAGCAGGGACTGCAGCTCTGCCAGGCCTTGGAAGCAATTCCAGAAACCTCCACTTTTGCCACAGCTGCAAGGAAAAACCTTGAGGACAGCCGGAGACTGACGGGAAGCAGTAGGGAGCAGCTGAAGGCCAGCAGCAAGAGCAGTGAACAGGGACCTGCTGCTGCCAGCCTGCAGAGAGCCCAGCTGAGGCCACAGGCCCCGGGAGGCAGGCTGGGGCTGAGGCTGCCGTGGGCTGTGGCCGTGGGCACTGCCCGGCGGGGCAGGAGCGGGCCCTGCCCGTGCTGGGGCTGCTCAGCGCAGCTGCCCCGGCTGGCACAGGGGCTGTCCTTGGGCAAGGCAGCTGTTGTTAATTCAGGTTTGTCCTTTATCAACCCTGTTGCATAGAAATCACTTTTTTACAGTAGAGACTTGTGGCCGCGAAAGAGAGGCACGACTTGCCCAGGATTTTACTTGGGGAAGGCAGTGAGAAAGCTCAGAGAAGAAGAAAAACAATTCTTTTTTCTGCTTGCTGCGTCTATTGTTTGGCACATGTGTTATGTGGAATGTGTAATGGAGATTGTTTACCCAAAAGGGATTTGTTAATTGGAGACTAGACATGGTGTTTGGATTGATTGACCAATTAGGTCAAAGTTGTGTTGTGACTGACTGTAATGGGTCACGGGTTTTTCTTTAGTATATTTTAGTATTAGTATAGTATAGTAGTACAGTACAATATAGTATAGTATAGTAGTACAGTATAATATAGTATAGCTTAATAAAGCATTTATTCAGCCTTCTGAAATCATGGAGTCAAAGCTCACTATTCCCTGCTCGGGGGTCACACTGCTACTATAGACTAAATTAAATTCCTTAATACAGATGAGAATTTGCCAATTCAGGCTTTATTAAAGGGCAAGTGTTCTGCTTTTGTGGAAAGATAATCTAGATAACTGTTTGCTGTACATCCTAGAGGGAGCTTTGCAGTTTAGGAGGAAAAGGAAAAAGACATTTCTCTTCAGAAGAGTCTTGAAAGAGCTTTTTGTATTGCCAGAAGCCGCTACACTGATAATGACCAATGTGGGAAATGGATTTGTAGAGAGTTCTCAGGGCCTGACAGGAGGCTCACACAGTATGCATCCATATGCAAGCTTTGAGATAAGAAATGCTGACTTAGAAATGCTATGGAATTGAACAGATATTGTTGAGAAAGAATTGGAGCTAGAAAAAAATTTCAAAGGATGGTCTTGTAAATAAGACTGGATACTTTGGAGAGAAAGAACTATAAAAGATGCATTGTAGTAGGACAATGAGGGGTAATTTTAGATTATTGGCTTGAAGGCATCTACAGCATGGTGTGGCAAAAAAAACTGATAGGCCAAGAAACGCTTATAGGAAATAGTCAGCTTCTGATTATGGTAGCGTGAATGATTGTAAACATCTGTATTGTCTCACCCTTCTTATGAGATTGAAAATGGAATAAAAGTTTTTAAAATGCCTCTCAGTTGCCCCATCTCTGGGTCAGAAAAGGGTGTTGTCCAACACATTGGTGTTCCCGTGTCAGGAGCAAATAACTTGACTAAACTGACTGACCTAAAAGCCCTGAGGTAATTTTTGTAAAGTTCTGCTGAGAGAAGAACAAATCCCAGGATCGTAACTCTTACAAAAAGAGAGAAGTTGGATTTCTACCCTTGTTGCTGGCTCGATCAGGATGGAGATGCGACAAGGACTTGCATGTTGTTCAACATCAGGTAAGCCTCAGGGAACATATTAGGACACAACATGGCCAATTTACCTAGAGATGTTTATAAAAACCTCAAAGATCTGGTCAAATCTAATTCCTGTAATGTTTCAAAAACTGAGTTAAAAGACTTATTATTATATATTCAGAAGTAGTTTCCAGCTACAGATAAAACTTCCATGTTTTCACTCCCTCTTTGGGAACTATTAGGACTGAAACTATACAGTGCTTTTACCATAAACAGAGATCAAAGAGCTGCTAAGTTGCTTCTGATGTGTTGTCCTACCATGATTGATATGTTTAAACATTCTACTAAACCCTCCACTTCCTCAGCTGCATCTGCGCCTTCCCCCAACACTGAGTCCCCAGACCTCCCACCTCTGCTTCAGCTGTAACTCAAGACCCTGACATTCAGACTGGGGCTGTGACACCTCCACCCCTACCATGGCAGTGTGCCCCCCAACTTTCACCATTTTCCAAGCCATGTCTGGGTCCCCACTCTGCCCCCCCAGAACATGAGAGCTCCTTGCTACTTGTGAGAAAAAGTGCAGGGAGAGAAAGAGGGAAAAAATTCTCGGCACCAGTATCTCTGTTAGCAAAGGCAGGATTTCTCTGTTAGTATTACAAAACAAACAGTCTCTAGTCACCGTGAAATTCCTCCGAGACAGTCTGTAATTTACAAGGTTGTGAGGGAGGAAAATAACAGTGATAATTCTAGTGATTCTGAACAATAAGTTAACCTATTACATACTAGTCCCGCAAAAACAGAAAGAAAACCTACTTTACCTTCTGTTGATTCAAGAAATAATTCAAAAAGACTGTCCGATTAGGGTAAGATGAGATGTAAAGTCATACAAGATAAAACCATCTCCCAAGTGATCCCAACTTATTACCCCCAGGGGCACCATGCAAACTAACAAATTCCAAATTAATTTATTTTTTAAAAAACTTTTACCATGAATACATTCACATAGGAAATGTATTCACAACAAAAGCAAGACTTTTTAATTATAGGCAAGGACAGTAATAAAATTCTTCAACTTTCAATTTTTCCGACTGTTGTCTCAGCAAATTCTAATGAAGAGGTGATCATTTCAGCTCTTACTTACAATGCTCCAATGGTAATTGAAACAAAACCAGAAATAGCTATCACTATTGCATTACCAATGAGTAGAAATAAGCAAGTTGTATGCTGAGAAATGCCTTTTGAGAGTTCTGGCCCGGTGCCTAATGTCCTTTGGCTAAAACATGTCAGCAATGAATGGCCAGAGCTGACGTGCAGTCTAATGCACTTTGGTCAAACTGTTCATATTGCAGGTATGCTGGACACAGGGGCTGACATCACTGTGATTTCTCGTGCATCCTGGCTGTGCAATTGGAATTTGGTGACACCCATGGGTGCTCTCACAGGTATTGGAGGAGCTATCTTGTGTCTGCAAAGTGAATTCATGGTTACTGTTACCCAAGGCCCAAGGTCCCAAGGCAAGGACAGCAGCCATCAGTCCCTTCATGGTGCAGAAGCCCGTCACAGTACAGGGAAGAGATGTGCGTCCCAGTGGGGAGCAAAGATAGAAGTGGGTGCTTGACAAAAACCACAGCAATGCCTGCCGCTCTGAAATTATCATGGAAAACCAATCAGCCAATTTGATCAATGGTTTCTTGAGCAGAAAAAATTGAATATTCTCCAAAAAATAGTAAGTGAACAACTGCAAAAGGGCCACATCAGACCTACAAACAGTCCCTGGAATTCCCCAGTTTTTGTAATTCATAAGGCAACTTTTGATTCCTGAAGATTGCTCCATGACCTGAGGAAGATCAACGATATCATAGAGGACATGGGGCCTCTGCAACCTGGACTTCCCTCTCTTTTGATGATTGCACAGGATTGGCCTCTTGTCATCTCTGGATGCTGACAGAGAGAAAAACAGACAACTTTCCCAGGCATTGTCCTAGGGAAGTTGTGAGAATGCTCAGAGAAAGAATTAAAACAATTATCTTAATCTCTGCACCTGGTATTTGTGAACATGTGGAATGTTTGTACATGTTTATGGAAAGATATTTTACCAGAAGATGTTGTTCGTCATTAACCAGTGGTGTGAGGGGCATTCAGGTTCTGGGTGAACAATCTTGTCTATAAATATGTGAAGTTCCTAATAAATCTCGCTTTATGCCCTCTGATCAAAGGAATCAATGTCACCTTTCTTCATTCGTTCCTAACTCAACAACAACAGTGTATCACAGGGAAACCTAGTCTTAAGTAAGAACTGTGTGTAAGGTTTCATGGTGTCAAGTTTATTGATTTGAGTATAATGTAAGTACTAATGGAAGAAGGGGTGGATAATGTCTTAGGTTGGAAAATGTGTCTGGGAGTATGTGTTCTATTGCTGTCTGTTAGAGATAGGGCAGTTATCTTCTGCTAATTGGGCCACCTGTTAAAACCAGGTGGGGCAGATTTCTTCATCTCTTCCACAACCAATCCTCCCTCCAGAAAATATCTTCTGTTAGTGGGCCACTGAATCTCACTGCATGATGAAAAAATTACATCATCCCACTGGGAGATGGTCTACCCAGGGGAAGGACCCAAGCATTCCTACCTGGATATAATCTGAGATTTGGAACACCATGGCAGCCTTTTCCCACTAGATTCCCAGAAGAGCAGCTTTTTTTTCACTAGATTTCCAGAAGAAGACCAAGCGCATCTACACGACCGCTGAACCTTCAGAGGAAGACTACACCCTTCTACAGGATCACTGCTTCAAAAGAACCACATCTACCAACACCCTGACCAACAGAGTGTCAGGGCATAGTCTGACTCTGTCAGTAGTTTGTTTTTGTACTAGTGCATTTGTGTTTTAATTTTCCTAATAAACAACTACTATTCCTACTCCCATGTCTTTGCCTGAGAGCCCCTTAATTTCAAAATGATAATTCAGAGAGAGGGAGTTTGCATTTTCTATTTCAAGGGAGGCTCCTTCCTTTCTTAGCAGACACCTGCCTTTTCAAACCAAAACACAGGGCCATGACTTTCCACAAGAGGAGTCACTGGTGTACATATCATGGACCTCTCTCAATCCTATTAAAGTATGGAAATCCTGGTTTAGAATACACGGATATGAAACAACTTTGAGAGACAGAGACTAAAATGGCTTGTGGATTTATTATTTTTTAGTAATGGGGAAAATTACCCAAAAGGTGTTGTTTTATAACATTTTAAAATATATTACATAAAAATTAAAAACTGCAATAAAAAGAGTTATATAAATAAGTGCTTTTTAATTAGAAACACAGAAATGTGAAGATATGGATGACATTTTCATAACAATATGAAATTACAAAAAATATATACAGTGAACCACAATACAAAAGTAGGTAAGACTGTACTTTATTTAGATCTTGTGTTGCTGGAGTGTTTTTCTTTGGGAGAGAAGCTAGTATTTCTATGAAGAACTCTCTCACATCTGATAATTAAATTTCCTTATTTCTTCTAGTGCTGGGTATCACATCCCGCCTGAAAGGAGCTACTGAAGGCAAAGAACTGGTTCTGCGTGGTCTGAAACTGAAGGATGAAGACCCAATACCAACTGTGTTTCCTGTCAGGTGGGAGGGCGTGTTGCTTGAGGGCATGGTAAAAGCTCTGTTTTGTCTCGTGTGGGAGGATGCATCCATGGATGGCCCAATATTGGATCTGGTTGGAATCAGGCTGATGGCTGGTTCCATTGATGACCCAAAACCTGTTTGACGTGGCATCGCACTGGAGGGGATGTTGGTGTCAGACGCACTGTACAATCTGCCTGTGGTCACACTGGAGGATATGTTGGTGTCAGACACACTGTAGGGTCTGGCTGGTAGCACAAAGGGGGGTACGTTGGTTCCAGACACAGTGTGGACTCTGTGTCTAGGCACTCTCCGCTGTGCTAGAGTAAACAAAAGGATAAAAAACAAATCGAGAGAGAATTAATGTTTGCTCTTAAATGCTCCTTACAAGGGCATGTATGTGAAGTACTTCTAGATGTTTGCTCCTTAAATGCTTCTTTGAAACACATGGCACCTGATTATTATATATAAATATTTAATAGACAAAGGACATTAGCACAAGTATCCTAGCCCGTAAATAGTTGCTATAGCACTTTAAATGAAATGCTACAAGTATTCACATAAAGACATCTTTTATTTCTCATCATATTAACTCCAAAGCTGTGTTTTTTATTCAAGGAAACAAACTTATTCTGAATGTTAATGTTTTATAACAGAAAGAAAGGAAAAAGCCTTTGGCTCTTAAAAAGAAAGAAAGAACAAAAGAAAGAAAGAAAGAAAGAATGTAATTAAACTAAGTTAGAAAAGAAAACATTCAAAAAGAAGACTTACCAGCAGGAGTAGAAGTAGCAGGTGTACAGGGTGCTCTGGGTCCAAAGCTCACCTGAAATATATCTGTTCAGAGATAATACATTTACTTCAGAGAAGGTAAATTTTTAAAAGCAATGAAAAGCACAGAACTGAAATGGTTGTGTTTGCAAGAGAATATGATTAAAAAACGCTAATGGTATGTAACATAATGAAAGGAAGAAGCATATGGCAAAAAAAAAAAAAAAAAAGTAAGAAAAAAATTCAAAACGTCAAAAAGCCACCCACACACTACTGCTACTCTGGAAAACCAAAAAAATCATAAAAAGCAAGCAACCAAAAAAGAACCCCAAACCAAAAATAGCCAAGCTATTGGGCACCAATGGAGAGAATCACGGCAGTAATTTTAATCCCTGTGTTAGCTTTCACCACCCCTTTCTCTTCTGATAAATGTCTCAGAATATTTCTGTTAGCAATAGTTTTAATGCTCCATTATGTTTACAATTAAGGATTGTTGTATTTGACTGCAGAAGCTGTGCAGCATAAAGGCAGATGCTGGCTAGGAACTGACATCCCAGTGACTACAATTATTTGACAAGCAGACTTACCATCATGAGCTTGTGCTAGTGCAGGAGGTGTACGAGCAGCTTGGGCTGAAACCGGAAACTGAAAAGAGGCTGTTCAGAGAAAATAAAATTACTTCAGAGGAGGTACATTTTTAAACGCAAAGAAATGCACAGATTTGAAATGGCTATAGTTGCAATAAATTACTATTTCAAAATATCTGCGATAGTGTTATTGCTCCATTATGTTTACAATCAAGTATTGTTGTATTTGTCTTCAGAAGTTGTGCAGCATGAAGGAAGATGCTGGCAAGGAACCTACATCCAAATGACTATAATTTCTTGACAAGCAGACTTACCATTAGGATCAGGAGTACAAGGTGAAATGGTTCCTTGGGGTACGAAGACAAGCTGAAATGATTCTGTGTAGAGAAAGTAAATGTACTTCAGAGAAGGTGAATTTTAAAACTATGGAAATATATGAAACTGAAATGGTTATGTTTGCAAGGGAAGGCTATTACAATGATTTATCACATAAAGAAAAGAAATGCCTTCAGTAAAAAAAAAAAAAAGTTGAAGGCGGAGATAATTTTAAAACAAAAATATTAGAGCCCCAACACCAAACCACCCAGCGGAACCACTCCCCAAAACCAAAGAACCCAACCAACCAAATCCAAACTGAAAACAAAAATTTTTCATGCAGTCAAGAACCAAAAGAAAAATTACACAAGTAATTTTAATCCCTGTGTTAGGTTTCACCATCCTCATTCTCTCTTTAAAAAATCTCACATTTCTGTTAGCACTCGTTTTATTGCTCCTTATGTTTAAAATAAAGTATTGTTGTATTTACGTACAAGATCTGTTCAGCATGAAGGGAGATGCTGCCTAGAAACCCGCATCCAAGAGACTATAATTTCTTGAAAAGCAGACTTACCATCAGGAGAAGTAGGAGTAGCAGGTGTACTGGCTGCGTGGGATGAAATTGAAGGCTGAAAATTACCTGTTGAAAAAAAGTAAGTTTTAACAAACAAGTAAACGCTAAGACCTGAAATGCTTATGGTTGAAAGGAAAAGTTATTATAAAAGTGTTAATGGTTTAAAACAGAAAGAAAGGAGAAGGGACTTAGTTTAAGAAATGTAATTAAAAGAAATACTAAAAAAAAAAATCAAAACTAAAACACCACCCAACGACAAGGACCACTTTGAAAAACCAAAGAGAATCCAACCAACCAAGCACCTAAACCCAGACTAAAAAAAAAAAATATCTAAGCAAATACAGGACACATAGGGAAAAAAATCCTCCAGTATTAATTTTAATCCCTGTGTTAGCCTTCATCTTAAAAAGTATTATAACATTTCTGTTTGCACGAGGTTTAAAGCTCCATTGTGTTTATAATTAAGTGTTGCGGGATAGGCCTACAGAAGCTGTGCAGCAGGAAGGGAGATGGCAGCTAGGAACCCACATCCCAGTGACTACAATTGCTTGAAAAAGTGACTTAAAAGAAGGAGCAGGATGACCAGGAGGTGTACGAGCTGCTAGGGCTGAAACACGAGGTTGAATATTATCTCTTGAGGAAAAATGGGATTTACAAACCAAGGAAATGCACTGATTGCAAATGGTTATGATTGAAAAAAAAAGCCTATTACAGGATATGAATGGTTTGTAATAGAAATAAATGAAAACCAATTTTGCTATTAAAAAAAGGAAAAAGCAAGCAAGCATGCAATTAAAAGAAGTAATAAAAGGAAAAAAATCAAAATGCACACACCCACCCAATCACCTCAATCTCTCCCCATGGATGTGGGCTCTCAACCCACATCCAAATCACTATAACGTTTTCACAAGCAGACTTATTATCAATAGCAGGAGTAGGAACACGAGGTGTACTGGCTCCTTGGGGAGGCCCTATGGAGTCTGTTCAGAGAAAGTGAATTTGCTTCAGAGATGGTAAATTTTAAAAAGAAAGGAGATGTATGGAATGGAAATGCTTGTAGTTGGAAGGAAAGGCAATGTTGGTTCCAGAGACAGTACAGTTTCTGTAGGATGACACACCTCCAAATATGTTGCTTCCAGATGCAGTATAGTATCTGCTGGGTGAGTCGCCTTCAGACGCAGCATAGTATCTGCTGGGTGACGTACTGAAGGCTGAGCCGCTTCCAGACACAGTATAGGTTCTGCCGAGTGTCAGACTACGGAGGCCTGAGTCGGTTCCAGAGAGACTATAGGATCTGCTGGGTGACGAAGTGAAACAGAGTCGCTTCCAGACACAGTATAGGTTCCGTCGGGGGTCATACTACTGTAGTTTGAATCGGTTTCAGACAGACTGTAGGTATTGAATCTTGGACGTCCCCAGAATGCTGGAATAAAAAAAATGAATAGAAGCAAATCAGGAGAGAATCTACATTTGCTGTTAAATAGCTCTGACAAGAGTAAGTGTTTGAAGTACTTACAACTGCTTGCTCCTTATCTTAATTGCTTTTTTGAAAGACAAGGCATATAAATATTCTATATTAATCCTTAATAGACAAAGGACATTAGCACAAGTATCTTGCCCTAGGAATTATTGTAATCACATGTTGTTTGAAGTTCTACATATTCTCACAGACATATTTTTCCCCTGGTCCTTATAAATTCTAGGGTGTGGTTTTTAATCAAGGAAACCAACTTCTTCTATAGTTGGATAAAACTTTAAATCCCTGTGTTAGTTACACCACTTCTTTCTTGTGTGAAGAATGTCTCAGAACATTTCTCTTTGCACTAGGTGAATTGCTCCATTATCGTTATACTAAAGTGTTGCTGTATTTGCCTACAGAAGCTGTGTAGCGTGAAGGGAGATGCTGGCTAGGAAGCCACATCCCAGTGACTACAGTGACTGCTCTCTTGAAGAAGAGACTTACCAGCAGGACCAGGACCAGGAGCCGGAGCAGGACCAGGAGCCGGAGCAGGAGCAGGAGCAGGAGCTGGAGCAGGAGCAGGAACAGGAGCTGCTAGACATGAAAAGCGAAGCTAAATATAATTTCTTGAGTAAAAGTAAGATTTAAAAATCACAGCGATGCACATTGGAAATGGTTATGGTTGAAAAGAAAGGCTATTTAAAAATATAAATATTTTACAATAGATAAATAGGAAAAACAATTCTGTTATTTAAAAAAATCTTTAAAAGAAGCAATGAAAGAAAAAAATTAAAAATCAAACACCCACCCACCCACTTCAACAGGTCCCGAAAACTAGTGTCCAACCAACCAAGCACCCAAACCCAATGTAAAACCAAAACAAACCCATAAGTATAAAGAGATCAACGGAAAAAACTTTCCAATAATAATTTTAAACCCTGTGTTAGCTTCCACCATCCCATTTAACTTCTCTAAAGAGATCATAAGATTTCTGTGCACTAGGTGTAATGTTGCGTTTTGTTTACAATGAAGTGTTGCTGTATTTGCCTACAGGAGCTGTGCAACATGAAGAGAGATGTTGGCTAGGAACCCACATCCTAGTGACTGCAAATTGCTTGAAAAAGAGACTTACCAGCAGAAGCAGGAGCCGGAACAGGACCAGGACCAGGGCCAGGAGGACCAGGAGGTGTACGAGCCGCTTGGGGTGAAACATGAGACTGACTATTATCTCTTGAGGAAAAATAGGATTTACAAGCCAAGGAAATACACCCATTGGAAATGGTTATGGTTGAAAAGAAAGGCTGTTACACAATATGAATGGTTTGTAATAGAAATGAAGGAAAACTACATTTGCAATTAAAAATAAAGGAAAAATCATGCAAGCATGCAATTAAAAGAAGTAATAAAAGGAAAAAAATCAAAATGCAAACACCCACCGCAAACAGTCCCCTAGGATGTGGGCTCTCAACCCACATCCAAATCACTATAATGTTTTCACAAGCACACTTACCACCAACAGCAGGAATAGGAGCACAAGGTGTACTGTCTCCTTGGGGAGACCCGATGGAGTCTGTTCAGAGAAAGTGAATTTGCTTCAGAGATGGTAAATTTTAAAAAGAAAGGAGATGTGTGGAACGGAAATGCTTGTAGTTGGAAGGAAAGGCAATGTTGGTTCCAGAGACATTACAGATTCTGTAGGATGACACACCTCCAGACATGTTGCTTCCAGATGCAGTACAGTATCTGCTGGGTGACGTACTGAAGAATGAGTTGCCTTCAGACGCAGTATAGTATCTGCTGGGTGAGTCGCCTTCAGACGCAGTATAGTATCTGCTGGGTGACGTACTGAAGGCTGAGCCGCTTCCAGACACAGTATAGGTTCTGCCGAGTGTCAGACTACGGAGGACTGAGTCGGTTCCAGATAGACTATAGGATCTGCTGGGTGATGAAGTGAAGACAGAGTCGCTTCCAGACACAGTGTAGGTTCTGTCGGGGGTCATAGTACTGTAGTTTGAATCGGTTTCAGACAGACTGTAGGTATTGAATCTTGGACGTCCCCAGAAAGCTGGAATAAAAAAATAGAAGCAAATCAGGAGAGAATCTACATTTGCTGTTAAATAGGTCTCTGTACGTATTTGAAGTACTTACAACTGTTTGCTCCATGTCTTAATTGCTTATTTGAAAGACATTTCATATAAATATTCTATATTAGTCCTTAATAGACAAAGGACATTGTCACAACTGTCGTGCCCTAGGAATTATTGTAATCAGACGTTGTTTGAAGTTTTAGATATTCTCACAGACATATTTTTCCCCTGGTCCTTATAAATTCTAAAGTGTGTTTTTTAATCAAGGAAACCAGAAACTTCTACAGTCTTGACAAAAATTTTTATCCCTGTGTTATTTACACCACTTCTTTCTTGTGTGAAGAATGTCTCAGAACATTTCTCTTTGCACTAGGTGAATTGCTCCATTGTCGTTATACTAAACTGTTGCTGTATTTGCCTACAGAAGCTGCGCAGCATGAAGGGAGATGCTGGCTTGGAACCCACATCCCAATGACTACAATTGCTTGAAGAAGAGACTTACAAGCAGGACGAGGACCAGGCCCAGGACCAGGACCAGGGGCAGGAATGCGAGCAGGAAGTGGAGCAGGAGCAGGAGCAGGAGGAGCAGGAGGTCTATGAGCTGCTAGGGGTGAAGCGCGAGGCTGTATACTATCTCTTGATTAAAAGTAATATTTAAAAACTAAGGCAATGCACAGATTGGAAATGGTTATGGTTTAAAGGAAAGGCTATTAATAAATAAGAATGATTTGTAACAGAAATAAAGAAAAAACAATTTGAAATGAAATTTGAAAATGACATACAATTTGAAACAATTTGGAAAAAAAAATTGAAACAATTAGAAAAATAAAACTTTCCAATAATAATTTTAAACTGTCTGTTAGACATTGCCATCCCCTTACACTTCTCTAAAAAGTATAAAAACATTTCTGTTTGCCATATTTGTAATGCTTCATTACGTTTCCAGTGAAGCGTTTCTGTATTGGTATACAGAAGCTGTGCAGCAAGAAGAGAGATGTTGGCTAGGAACCCACATCCCAGTGAGTACAATTGCTGAAAAAGAGACTTACCAGCAGGAGCAGGAGCAGGAGCAGCACCAGGATGACCAGGAGGTGTACGAGCTGCTTGAGGGGAAAACATGAGGCTGAATATTATCTCTTGAGGAAAAATAGGATTTATAAACCATGGAAAGGCACCCATTGGAAATTGTTAAGTTTAAAAAGAAGGGCTATTACAGAATATGAATGGTATGTAATAGAAATATAGGAAAAACAACTTTGCAATTTAAAAAGGAAAAAAAAAAAGAAAGCAACCAAGCATGCAATTAAAAGAGGTAGTAAAAGGAAAAAAATCAAAATGCATACACCCACCCACCCACCGCAAACAGTCCACTTGGATGTGGGATCTCAACCCACATCCAAATCACTATAACATTTTCACAAGCACACTTACCACCAAAAGCAGGAATAGGAGCACGAGGTGTACTGGCTCCTTGGGATGGCCCTATGGAGTCTGTTCAGAGAAAGTGAATTTGCTTCAGTGATGGTAAATTTTAAAATGAAAGGAGATGTATGGAATGGAAATGCTTGTAGTTGGAAGGAAAGGCAATGTTGGTTCCAGAGACAGTACAGGTTCTGTAGGATGACACACCTCCAGACATGTTGCTTCCAGATGCAGTATAGTATCTGCTGGGTGACGTACTGAAGAATGAGTTGCCTTCAGACGCAGTATAGTATCTGCTGGGTGAGTCGCCTTCAGATGCAGTATAGTATCTGCTGGGTGACGTACTGAAGGCTGAGCCGCTTCCAGACACAGTATAGGTTCTGCCAAGTGTCAGACTATGGAGGCCTGAGTCGGTTCCAGATAGACTATAGGATCTGCTGGGTGATGAAGTGAAGACTGAGTCGCTTCCAGACAGAGTGTAGGTTCTGTCGGGTGTCATACTACTGTAACCTGAGTCGGTGTCAGACAGACTGTAGGTATTGAATCTTGGACATCCCCAGAATGCTAGAATAAAAAAAAATGAACATAAACATATCAGGAGAGAATCTACATTTGTTGTAAAATAGCTTTGACACGACTATGTATTTGAAGTATTTACAACTGTCTGCCTCTTAATTGCTTATTTGAAAGACTTGGCATATAAATATTCTTTATTATCCTTAATAGGCAAACGACATTAGCACAAGTATCTTGCCCTACAAAGTATTGTAATGAGACATTGTTTGAAGTTTTACATATTTTCACACACATATTTTTCCCCTGGTCCTTATAAATCCTAAAGTGTGTTTTTTAATCAAGGAAAGCAACTTCTCCAACAGTCTGACAAAAACTTCAATCCCTGTGTTAGTTACACCACTTCTTTCTTGTGTGAAGAATGTCTCAGAACATTTCTCTTTGCACTAGGTGAATTGCTCCATTGTCGTTATACTAAACTGTTGCTGTATTTGCCTACAGAAGCTGTGCAGCGTGCAGGGAGATGCTGGCTAGGAAACCACATCCCAGTGACTACAGTGACTGCTCTCTTGAAGCAGAGACTTACCAGCAGGACCCGGACCAGGACCCGCACCAGGACCCGCACCAGGAGGAGCAATGAGAGCAGGAGCAGGAGCAGGAGCAGGAGCAGCTGGAGGTCTATGAGCTGTTAGGGTGAAACACAAGGCTTAATATTATCTCTTCTAGAAAAGATTTAAGGACCAAGGCAATGAACATATTGGAAATGGTTGTGATTGAAATGAACAATGATTAAATATATGAATGGTTTGTAACAGAAAAATAGAAAAACAAATCTATTATTAAAAAAAAAAAGAGTATTAAAATAAGCATTTAAATAAGAAAATAAAAAATCAAACACCCACACACCCACCTCAACCACTCCCCAAAACCAAAAGAATCCAAGCAACCAAGCATCCAAACCCAAAGAAAAACCAAAGCAAACCCACAAGGACATAGAGACGAATGGAAAATATTTCCAATAATAATTTTAAACCCTATGTTTGCTTCCACCTACAGCTTTCCCTTCTCTATAAAGTATCATGACCTTTCTGTTTGCACTAGTTGTAATGCTCCATTATGTTTACAATGAAGTGTTGCTGTATTTGCCTACAGAAGCTGCACAGCGTGAAGGGAGATGCAGGCAGTTGTAGTGACATCCCAGTCACTACAACTGCCTGAAAAGAAAACTTACTAGCAGGAGCTGGAGCAGGAGCAGGACCAGGAGCAGGCCCAGGGCCAGGACCAGGACCAGGACCAGGACCAGGACCAGGACCAGGACCAGGAGGACCAGGAGGTGTACGAGCTGCTTGGGGTGAAACATGAGGCTGAGTATTATCCCTTGAGGAAAAATAGGATTTACAAACCACACAAATGCAGTGATTGGAAATGGTTATGTTTGAAAGGAAAGGCTATTACAGAATATGAATGGTTTGTAATAGAAATAGAGGAAAAACAATTTTGCTATGAAATAAAAAGAGAAATCAAGCAAGCATGCAAATAAAAGACGTAATAAAAGGAAAAAAATTCAAAATGCAAACACCCACCCACCTCAACCACTCCCCATGGATGTGGTCTCTCAACCCACATCCAGATGGCTCTAATATTTTCAGAAGCAGACTTATAATCAACAGCAGGAATAGGAGCACGAGGTGTACTGGCTCCTTGGGGATGCCCTAAAGAGTTGAGTCAGAGATAGTAAATTTACTTCTGAGATGGTACATTTTAAAAAGAAAGGAGATGCATAGAATGGAAGTGTTGGTTCCAGAGACAGTACAGGTTCTGTAGGATGACACATCAGCAAATAAGTTGCTTCCAGACGCAGTATAGTATCTGCTGGGTGATTCGCCTTCAGACGCAGTATAGTATCTGCTGGGTGAGTCGCCTTCAGACGCAGTATAGTATCTGCTGGGTGACGTACTGAAGGCTGAGCCGCTTCCAGACACAGTATAGGTTCTGCCGAGTGTCAGACTACGGAGGCCTGAGTCGGTTCCAGATAGACTATAGGATCTGCTGGGTGACGAAGTGAAGACAGAGTCGCTTCCAGACACAGTATAGGTTCCGTCGGGGGTCATACTACTGTAATCTGAGTCGGTTTCAGACACAGTATAGGTTCTGAATCTTGGATGTCCCCAGAATGCTGGAATAAAAAAAAATGAATAGAAGCAAATCAGGAGAGAATCTACATTTGCTGTTAAATAGTTCTGACAAGACTACGTATTTGTAGTACTTACAACTGTTTGCTCCATGTCTTAATTGCTTATTTGAAAGACATTTCATATAAATATTCTATATTCGTCCTTAATAGACAAAGGACATTGTCACAACTGTCGTGCCCTAGGAATTATTGTAATCAGACGTTGTTTGAAGTTTTAGATATTCTCACAGACATATTTTTCCCCTCGTCCTTATAAATTCTAAAGTGTGTTTTTTAATCAAGGAAAGCAAGTTTTTCTACAATCTGATAAAAATTTTAATCCCTGTATTATTTACACCTCCCCTTCTTTTGTGAAGAATGTCTCAGAGCATTTCTCTTTGCATGAGCTGAATTGGACCATTATCGTTATACTAAAGTGTTGCTGTATTTGCCTACAGAAGCTTTGCAGCATGAAGGGAGATGCTGGCTAGGAAGCCATAACCCAGTGACTACAGTGACTGCTGTCTTGAAGAAGAGACTTACCAGCAGGACCAGGACCAGGAGCCGGAGCAGGAACGAGAGCAGGAACTGGAGCAGGAGCAGGGGCAGGACCAGGAGCAGGAGGAAGAACAAGAGCTGGAACTGGAGCAGGAGCAGGAGCAGGAGCAGGAGCAGGAGCCAGAGCAGGAATAGGAGCAAGAACAGGAGCAGGAACAGGAGCCGGAATTGCACGAGCTGCTTGGGGTGAAACACGAGGCTGGAGAATATCTGTTGAGTAAAAGTAGGATTTAAAAACTAAGGAAATGAACTGTTTGGAAATGGTTGTGTTTGAAAGGAAATCCTAATTCAAAATGGGAGTATTTTATATCAGATAGAAATGAAAAACCCTTTGGTTATTAAAAAAAAAGGAAAGAAAGAATGAAAGAAAGAACAAAAGAAAATAGGATAGAAAGAAAATTAGAAAAGAAAAATTTCTAAAATCAAACACCCATCCACCTACCCACGTCAATCACTCCCCAAAACCAAAAAAGTCCAAGCAACCAAACATCGAAACCCAAAATAAAACCAAAACAAACCCACAAAAGGCATAGGAACTAAGAGTAAATACATTCCAGTAATGATTTTAATCCCTGTGTTAGCTTTCACCATTCCCTTTCTCTTCTGATAAATGTCTCAGAATGTTTCTGTTTGCACTAGTTTTGTTGCTCCATTATGTTAACATTTAAATATTTTTGCATTTGTCTGCAGAAGCTGTGCAGCATGAAGGCAGATGCTGGCTAGGAATCCACATCCCAGTGAGTACAATTGCTTGACAAGCAGACTTACCATCATGAGCTTGTGCTAGTGCAGGAGGTGTACGAGCAGCTTGGGCTGAAACAGGAATCCAGAAAAAATCTTTTCAAAAACAGTAAAATTACTTCAGAGGAGGTACATTTTAAAAAGCAAGGAAATGCAAGGAACTGAAATAGTTATGGATGCAAGAAATGGCCATTTCCAAATGTTTGCAGTAGTGTTATTGCTCCATTATGTTTAAAATGATGTATTTGTCTGCAGAAACTGTGCAGCATGAAGGCAGATGCTGGCTAGGAACACACATCCAAATGCCTATAATTTCTTGACAAGCCAACTTATCATCAGGAGCAGGAGTACAAGGTGTAGCGGGTCCTTGGGGTTGAATGCGACTGTGAAAGGAGTCTGCTCAGAGAAAGTAAATTTACTTCAGTGTCTTAGGCTGTCATGGAAAATGTAACCCCGAGGTGTGTAGTCTATTACCATCTATGTCAGCTGTTTAGAGAAATGGGGCAGTATTCTTTATTGTCTCCATGACTCATCACTGACAACTCCCTCCAGGGGCCTATGTCTGCTCGTGGACCATCAAGGTCTCACTGCATCACCCATAAAATTACATCATCCCATTTGAGATGCTCTGCCCAACGGGGAGAACCAAGCATTCCTTCCTGGATACAATCTGAGGTTTGGAACACCAGAATGGCCTTACTGACTGGATTCCCAGAGGACAAGAAGTACATAACCACCACTGGATCTTCAGAGGAAGACCAGAACCTTCTACAGGATCAGCGCATCAACAGAACCACATCTATCACTCCGGCAGGACTGCAGCCACCATTTGATCAGACTGCTACCACCACCTCGTCCAACTGGGTGTCAGGTTGTATCCTGACTCTCTAGGTTTCCTGCCAGTGTTTTCTGCCTGTATTTTAATTGTCCTATTAAACTGTAGTTCTGGCTTGGAATCTGACACTAGTTTGTTTTCAAGCTAGATCACAGTACAAGATACCAGCTGGTTGGGGTTTGAAGTGATGCCAGAAAGATTCTGTTCAGAGAAAGTAATTTTACTTCAGAGAAGATAAATTTTGAAAACCAAGGAAATGCACAGAATGGAAATGGTTATGGTTGAATGGAAAGATGATTTAAAAAATGTTAATGGTTTACAACATAATGAAAGGAAAAAGTCTTCTGTTAAAAAAAATAAAGAAATAAAAAGAAGAAATAAAAGAAAAAAAACCAAAAATCAAACAACCACCCGCTCACCACGACCACTTCCCAAAATCAAAACTAATCCGACCAACCAAGCAGCTAAACCTAGAGTAATATCAAAAGTATCAAAGCATATTAAAGACCCATTATTAACAAAAATTCCTCCAGCATTAATTTTAATCCCTATGTCAGCTTTCACCATCCCCTTTCTCTTCTGAAGAGTGTCTTTGAATGTTTCTCTTTGCGTTAACTTTATTGCTCCATTATGTTTACAATTAAGTGTTGTCACATTTTCCTACAGAAGCTGTGCAGCATGAAGGGAGATGCTGGCTAGGAACCCACATCCCAGTGACTACAATTGCTTGAAAAAGAGACTCACCAGCTGAAACCAGAGCAGGAACAGGAGGCGGAGGAGGTGCAGGAGGTGTACGAGGTGCTTGGGGTGAAACACAAGGCAAAATATTATCTCTTGAGTAAAAATAGGATTTATAAACCAAGGAATTGCACAGATTGCAAGTGGCTATGTTTGAAAGGAAAGGCTATTACAGAATTTGAATGGTTTGGAACAGAAATGAAAACCCCTTTTGTTATTAAAATAAAAGAAAGTATTTAAAAGAAGTAATAAAAGGAAAAAACCAAAATGCAAACACCCATCCACCCACTTCTACCACTCCCCAAAACCAAAAAAGTCCATACAACCAAGCATTCAAACTCAAACTAAAACAAAAAAAAGCTAGAAGGAAATAGAGACCAACCAAAAAACTTTCCAGTAATAATTTTAATCCCTATTTTAGCTTCTACCATCCCCTTTCTCTTCTTTAGAAAGTATGACAACATTTCTGTTAGCACTACTTTTAATGCTCCATTATGTTTTCCCTTAAGTGTTGCTGTATTTGCCTACAGAAGATGTGCAGCATGAAGGGTGATGCTGGCTAGGAACCCACATCCAGGGGACTAGAATTGTTTGACAAGCAGACTTACCTGCGGGAGCTGGAACAGGAATAGTAGGTGTACGGGGTGGTCTAATCCGAAATAGATCTGTTCAGAGAAGGTAAGTTTTTAAAAGCAAGGAAATGCATAGAACTGAAATGGTTATTTTTGCAGAAGATGATCAAAAACTATTATTGCTTTACAATAAAATGAAAGGAAGAAGCCTTTGGGGGGCAAAAAAGGGAAGAAAATATGAAAAAAAGTCAAAAAACAAACACCCACCCACTCACTACTGCTACTTTGCAAAACAAAAAAAATCCAAGCAACCAAGCAAAAAAAAAAAAAGACAAACCCAACCCTAAAATAGCCAAGCAAATGGGGACCAATAGAAAAAACCCACAGTATTCACAGAATTCACAGAATGACTAGGTTGGAAAAGACCTTAAACATCATTGAGTCCAACCCATGCCTTAACATCTCCACTAAAGCACTAAACCATGGCATCGAGTGCCACATCCAGTCTTTTTTTAAGCACATGCAGGGATGGTGACTCCACCGCCTCCTTGGGTAGACCATTCTGCTACTTTATCACCCTTTCTATAAAAAACTTTTTCCTATTATCAAACCTATATTTCCCCTGATGCAGCTTGAGACTGTGTCCTTGGGTTCTGTCAGTTGCTGCCTGGAGAAAGAGACCAACCCCCACCTGAGCACAGCCGCCTTTCAGGAAGTTGCAGAGAGTACTAAAGTTGCCTCTGAGTCTCCTTTTCTCCAGGCTGAAGAGCCCCAGCTCCCTCAGTCATTCCTCCCAGGATTTGTGTTCCCAGCCCCTCACCAGCCTTGTTGCCTCCTTTGGATGCCCTTAAGTATCTCAACATCCTTCTTAAACTGAGGGACCCAGAACTGGACACAACACTCAAAGTGTGGCCTCACCAGTGCCGAGTATAGGGG
This sequence comes from Melozone crissalis, assembly GCF_028551555.1. Classification (NCBI taxonomy): domain Eukaryota; kingdom Metazoa; phylum Chordata; class Aves; order Passeriformes; family Passerellidae; genus Melozone; species Melozone crissalis. Next base: position 9,479,452 of record NW_026535783.1, on the reverse strand, counting down.
AAGGATGACCTCCCTGCTCCTGTTGGCCACACAATCCCTGACACAGGCCAGGATGCCATTGGCTTTCTTGGCCACCAGGGCACACTGCTGGCTCATGTTCAGCCAGTGTCAAACAGTAACCCCAAGTCCTTTTCTGCCTGGGCACTGTCCAGCCCCACCATCCCCAGCCCATAACATTGCAGGTGGCTATTGTGGCCAAAATGCAGGACTCAGCACTTGGATTTATTAAACTTCACCTTGTTAGGCTCTGCCCATCCATCCAACCATTCCAGATCTCTCTGCAGAGCCCTCGTACCCTCCAACAGATCAACACACGCTCCCAGCTTAGTGTTGTCTGCAAACTTACTAATGAAAGACTCAATTCCCTCATCCATGGCATCAGTGAAGATATTGAACAAAACTGGCCCCAGCACAGAGCCCTGAGGGACACCCCTGGTGCCTGGCTGCCAGCTGGATGCAGCACTGCTCACCACCACTCTCTGGGCCTGGCCCTGCAGCCAGTTCGGAACCCAGCACAGAGTGCTCCTGCCCAAGCCGTGGGCTGCCAGCTTGTCTAGGAGTATGCTGTTGGAGACAGTGCCAAAGGCCTTGCTGGAGTCCAGGCACACAACATCAACAGCCTTTTCTACTTTGACCAGGTGGGTCACTTGGTCATAAAAGGAGACCACGTTGGTCAAACATGACCAACTCCTCCTAAACCCTTGCTGGGTCCGACTGGGTCTGATACTCTGGCCATCCTGTAAGCGCTGTGTGATGACACTCCATATAAACTTACTGGGGGACTGAGCTCAGGCTGACTGGCCTATAATTAACAGGATCCTCCTTTCCACCCTTTTTTTATGAATGATTGACACATTGGCCAGCTTCCAGTCATCTGGAACCTCACCAGTGAGCCGGGACTGTTGGTAAATGATAGAGAGCAGCTTCACAAGCTCATCTGCCTGCTCTCTCATCACCCTGGGATGGATCCCACCTGGACCCATGGATTTATGAACATCCAAGCAGCTCAGTTCTCTGACTGCCTCCTGGGAAAATGGGGGGACCATTCTGCTCCCTAGTATCATCGAGCAACCCAAGAGGACGGTTGTCCTGAAGGCAAGCCTTCCCACTAAAAACTGAGGCAAAGAAGGTGTTAAGCACCTCTGCCTTCTCCTCATCTGCAGTTACTAAGTTCCTTTCTGCATTTAATAAACAACAAAGGTTGATCTTACTCTTCCTTTTACCATTAATATATTTACAAAAGTATTTTTTATTAATCTTTACAAAAGTCGCCATTTTAAGTTCAAACTGAGCTTTGGCCTCTCTAATTTTTTCCTACATGCTCTAGCAGCCCCCTTAAATACTTCCTGAGAGATCTGACTCTCCTTCCAAAGATAATACATCCTTTTTTTTATTCCTAACTTCCTCCAAAATCTTCTTGCCCATCCAGGCTGGACATTTACCCCGTTGACTGATCTTTTGGCACCCAGGGACAGTCTGTTCCTGTGCCCTCAAGATCTCTGTTTTGAAGCTCACCTACACTTCCTGAACTCCTTTGTTTTTAAGGGCTGCTTCCCAAGGAATTCTCTGAATAAGTGTCCTGAGCAGGCCAAAGTCTGCCCTCCAGAAGTCACCTGTGAAAGTCTTATTAATGTTCCTCTTGATTTAACCAAATATAGAGAATTTTAGAATTTTATTCTCACTGTGCCCTGAGTGACTTCCAACTACCACATCTCCCACCAGTCCATCTCTATTTGCAAATAACAGATTTAACATTGTCACTCCCCTGGTGGGTTCACCTACCAGCTGTGACAAAAAATTGTCCTCTGCAAACTCTAAAAAATTTCCTGGACTGCCTTTTTACAGCTGTATTGAGTTCCCAAAAAATGTCCGGCAGGTTGAAATCGCCAGCAAGAAAAATGTCTGATGATCCAGAAACATTCTCTAGCTGATTATAGAATGAATTGCCCACCACTTCTTCCTGGTTGGGTGGACAATAACAGACTCCCAGTAGGATGTCAGCCTTGTTGGCCTTCCCCTTAATTCTTACCCGTAGGCATTCATCTTCATAACTTTCAATACCCATGGTATCAAAAGCCTCCCTAATATAAAGGGCCACCCCTCCACCTCTTCTCCCTTTCCTGTCTCTCCTGAAGAACTTGTAGCCATCCAGTGCAGCACTCCGGCCATGTGAGTCATGCTACCACATTTCTGTGGTGGCAATTACATCATAGCTTTGCTGCTTTACCATGGCCTCGAGCTCTTGTTTGTAACCTGTGCTGCGTGTATTGGTATACCTGCAACTCAGCTGGGCTGCAGATTTCACTCCTGTCTCAGGCTTACCACCCTTGGGCCTGCTTCCAGACAGCCCAGATGCATCCCCTTTCCCCTTCAGACCTAGTTCGATGTCCTTTCAACAAGTTCTGCCAGTTCATGAGCTAAAAACCTTCCGTCCTTAACAGAAAGATGGAGCCCATCTGGTTCCAGTAGAGCAGGTGCTGTAAAAGTTGCCCCATGATCAAAGAACCCAAATTCTGCTGATGACACCAATCTTTGAGACACTTGTTGATAATGCGAGCTCTCCTATTCCTTTCACTGTACCCCTGTCCTATCAACCACTTGTCCCAGTGCCCTAAAGTCCCTTTTAATTGTCCTGACACTCCTCTTTTCAATCTCATCACTGGCAGCCTGGAATATCTGCAGTGGATAATAATCAAAGGGCTGAATCAGCCCAGGAAGTCTCTCAGTGATATCCCAGGCCCCAGGGAGGCAGCAGACCTCTCTGTGGGGTGGGTCCTGTTGACATTTGGGGCCCTCTGTTCCCCTTAGAAGGGAGCCACCCACTACAATGACCCTTTTTTTCTTCCTGATGCCAGAGGTGGTAATCCTTCTCACAGATGAGTGGGAGGCTCACTGGGCAGATAATTTTCTTCTAAATCATCTGGCTGACTCTCTAGATCCAGGGGTTCATACCTATTCTGAAGTGGCATCTGGCTTGGGGATGAGGGTCGGGAGGAATTTTTATTATTACCTCCTCAAGTAGGTACCCATTTCCACTCCACTTACCAGGTGTCCTTCTATTGTCTGACAGTGAGAGGCATGGGAGTCCTCTGACTCTTGGTGGGCTTCCCTCAAGGATGGAAGGGCAAATCCACCAATCTATTCCCCTTTCACTATCCCTGATACTCATTAGTCTTTAAACTTCCTCTCTAAGCTCAGCCACCAGTGAAAGGAGATTGTTCACCTGTTCACACTGCAGGCAGGTTTCCTGCACAACTGCCCCTGAAACTGCTGCTAAGCTCAAACACTCTGCACAAGAATGGGTCTGGACAGATGTAACCTTTTTGGAGGGTTCCATTTGACTATGTACACTTGTACTAACTACAGTTTTCAATTGCATAGAAATCATTACTAATACAAACCCCAAAACCCACCAACCAACAGAAACACTGCAAACAACACACAGCAAACCTTACTGGCAAGAAAAGTTGCAACTCTGCCTGCACAAAGTGCTATGCAAACTGCTGTGCCACACCCTCAGAGAATAAAAAATTATAGTAGTAATTTCAATCCCTGTGTTAGGTTTCACCATCCTCTTTCTCTTCTGAGAAAAGTCTTACAGCTTTGCTGTTAGCTCCAGTTTTACTACTTCATGATGTTTGCAATCAAATATTGTTGTATTTGCCTGCAGAAGCTGTGCAGCATGGAAGGAGATGCTGGCTAGGAACCCACATCCAAGGGACTACAATTGCTTGACAGGCAGACTTACCAGCAGGAGCAGAAACAGGAGTACGAGGTCTTCCAGCTGCTTGGGGTGAAATGCGATGCTGAAAGGCGTCTGTTCAGAGAAAGTAAATTGACTTCAGAGAAGAAATTTTAAAAGGCAAGGAAATGCTGAATTGGTTATGGTTGAAAGGAAAGACGATTAAAAAAAGGTTACTGGTTTTTAACATAATAAAGGAAGAAGTCTTCAGTTAAAATAAACATAAAGAAATAGAAAGAAGAAATAAAAGAAAAAATTAAAAAATCAAACACCCACCCACCCACCACAACAACTCTCCAAAACTAAAAAATCCAAGCAGCTAAGCATCCAAACCCAAACTAAAATCAAAAATAGGGACCAAGAGAAAAAAACATGACAGGAGTAATTTCAATCCCTTTGTTAGCTTTCACCATCCCCTTTCTATTTTGAAAAAAGTCTCAGAAAATGTTTCTCTTAGCAGGAGATTTAATGTTCCCTTATGTTTCTATTTAAGTATTGTTTGCCTACAGAAGCTGTGCAGCCTGAAGGGAGGTGCTGGCTAGGAACCCACATCCCTGTGACTACAATTGCTTGGAAAACAGACTTACCAGCGAGAGCAGGAACAGCAGCAGCAGAAGGAACAGGAGCAGGAGCAGAAACAGGAAAAGCAGCAGGAACAGAAGCAGGAATAGGAGGAGGAAGAGGAATAGGAGCAGGGGGTGTAACACTAGGTTCAAAGTGAACTTGCGGAGATCCTGTTTGGAGACAGTAAATTTTAATAAGCAAGGAAATGCACAATACTGGAATGTTTGTGACTGCAAGGAAAGGTTATTACAAAATGTCAATGGTTTCTAATACAAAGAATGGAAAAAGCCTTTGTTAAAAAAAAAAAGGAAGAAGTGATGGAAGGAAGTGGAGGAAGGAAGTGGCAGAAGGAAGTGGCGGAAGTGGTGTAAGTGGCGGAAGTGGCGGAAGGAAGGAAGGAAGGAAGGAAGGAAGGAAGGAAGGAAGGAAGGAAGGAAGGAAGGAAGGAAGGAAGGAAGGAAGGAAGGAAGGAAGGAAGGAAGTGGCGGAAGTAAGTGGCGGAAGGAAGTGGCGGAAAGAGAGGGGGAAGGAAGTGGCGGAAGGAAGGAAGTGGTGGAAGGAAGTGGCGGAAGGAAGTGGCGGAAGGAAGTGGCGGAAGGAAGGAAGTGGCGGAAGGAAGGAAGTGGCGGAAGGAAGTGGCGGAAGGAAGGAAGTGGCGGAAGGAAGGAAGTGGCGGAAGGAAGGAAGGAAGGAAGGAAGGAAGGAAGGAAGGAAGGAAGGAAGGAAGGAAGGAAGGAAGGGAGGGAGGGAGGGAGGGAGGGAAGACAAAAAATAGTAATACCAAAAAAACCAAATAAACCCACCCCACAGCCAACACTTCCCAAAACCAAAAAGATCCAACTCCCCAAGGAACCAAAACCAAAGGAAAATAAAAAAACCCAAGCAAAGGGGGTCCAATATAAAAAATAAATTACTGTAGTAATTTTAATTGTTCTGCTATCTTCCACCATTCCCTTTTTCTTCTGAAAAGTCATAGATTGTTTCCATTAGCAATACTTTTATTGCTCCATTATGTTTACATTAAAAATTGATGTTCTATTTTCCTACAGAAGCTGTGCTGCATGAAGGGAGATGCTGGCTAGGAACCCAAATTCTAATGAGTGCAATTACTTGACAAGCAGACTTACCAACACTAATACGAGAAGGAAGAGGAATAGCACCACCAGGAGAAAGAGGAGAAAATCCGGCTGCTTTGGATTCAAAGTGAACTTGTAAAAATTTTGCTCGGAGGAAGAAATTTTAATAAGCAAGGAAATGACTGAACTGAAGGGGTTATGGTTGCAAAGAAGGGCCAATATAGAAATGTTAATGGTTGCTAACAGAAAGAAAGGAGAAAAGACTTCATTAAAAAAAAAAAAAAGAAAGTGACAGGAAAGAAATGAAAGACAAAAATAACAGAAATCAAAAACCCACCAAAAATCAAAACCCATCAAAAACAAAAAGAAAACATCCACCCAACAACCACCACTACTACCCAATAACAATAGATTCAACCAACCAAACCCAAACTAAAACCAAAAATATCTAAGCTAATCAGGACCAATAGAAAAAAAATAACAGTAGTAATTTTAATGCCTGTTTTATCTTTCACCATCCCCTTTCTATTCTGTAAAGTCACAGATCATTTCTCTTATCATTAGTTTTATTGCACCACTATGTTTAAAATCAAGTATTGTTGTATTTACCTACAGAAGCTGAGCAGCATGGAAACTCACTTCTAAGAAACTATAATTTCTTGGAAAGCAGACTTACCTGCAGGAGCAGGAGGAGTAATAGGAATAGGAGATGAAGTAGCTGGTCCAGGTGCAAAGTCAATTTGCGAGGATTCTGTTCAGAGAAAGTAAATGTTAAAAACCAAGGACATAGACAGAACTGAAGGGGTTATGGTTGCAAAAATGACTATTACAGAAATGTTATTGTTTATAACAGAAAGAAAGGAAAGTCCTTTGGTAAAAAAAAAAAGGAAAGAAAGAGGCAGAGGAAGAGGAAGAGGAAGAGGAAGAGGAAGGGAAAGGGAAAGAGGAAGAGAAGAGGAAGAGAAAGAGAAAGAGAAGGAGAAAGAGAAAGAGAAAGAGAAAGAGAAAGAAAGAGAAAGAGAAAGAGAAAGAGAAAGAGAAAGAGAAAGAGAAAGAGAAAGAGAAAGAAAGACAGAGAAGGAAAGAGAGAAAGAGAGAAAAATAAACAGAAATAAAGGTAATGTATAAAAATAAAAAAATTAATACCCACCTACCTGCCACCACCACTCCCCAAACCCAAAAAAACAATCCAACTAAGCAACCAAGGAATTTGAACTAAAACCAAAAAACCCACTAGCAAATAGTGACCAGCAGAAAAAAAACATACAGTAGTAATTTCAATGACTGTGCTAGCTTTCACCATCCCCTTTCTCTTCTGGAAAATATCTCAGGATGTTTCTCTTTGCAGTAATTTTATTGCTCTCCATTATGTTTACAATTAAGTTTTGCTGTATTGGCCTACAGAAGCTGTGCAGCATGAAGAGAGATGCTGCCTAGGAACCCTCATCCCAGTGACTACAATTGCTTGAAGAGCAGACTTACCCTCAGCAGAACGACTCCCAACAGCTGTTAAGGATCCATAGGTAGAGCCTGAAGAGTCTCTTCCTGCTCTTAATACATCAATTTTGGAAGCTGCCAGTGAGTAGAGATCCTCAAAACTTCTAACCACATTCTTAAATAAAAGTAGAAGGAATCATTAGTGCCAGGCAAACTACACTTAAATGGCAAATAGCACATATCCAAATTTTTTACAAAAGATGGGTTTTTTTCTAGCAGAGAAATAAAATAGAGTTTGTAAGCCAGGGAGAATGTCAGTCCCAGGACTTAAACATCAAAAACACCTAACAGTGGATTTTCTAATTTTTTCTAAAATGTTGAATATTAATATCATTGAGGAAAAGGGAATTGCTCTACACCCTAGTTAGGAGATGCTTTGATGAGATGTTTTCAAGCATACAATACAGCATTGAGCTCTTGAAACAACTTTTTCATTTTATTTCAATACAACACATAGTGCAGGTTCAATTTCTGTTCACAATTACCACACAGTTGAAGGCTAATGTTCACACTTCCAAGATGAATCAATTTACTAATCCTTCCACTCCACAGCAAAAGAATAAACTTGGCAGTAACAAAAGAAACATCACAAACCTACAGACTTCTGAAAACAAATAATATGATTGCACTATAACTGGAAAAATATAGCTGTTTCCATTTATGCAGTGGAAGAATGTCCCAATTTTGTTACATTGATTGGATTGATCATAAAGTTAGCAGGACAAGAGAGCACAGACGATTTGGCAGTACTGGTAACTTTATATCTACCCCTGGGGTAGTCTCAACTAACTGTTGAAATTATTGGTCTTCTTTACAATGGTTAATCACATTTTATTTGCTATGATTTTCCCCTTCTGACAGTATTACATTGGTCTTTTGAATGTAGACCTGTGATACAGACAAAAATCAGCTTAGTATCACAAACAGGGATTTGAAAAGATTTTTGCAGTTTTCCTTTCCTTTCATCACTTTGACGATTTTCAGAATAGATATTAACGCAGCTAAAATCAATCATGTTATTTCATCATGGTGTCTAGGAAACAGCAGTGGCAAATGAACCCATATCACATCTCTTTTCATCAGAAAGAATCTCCAAATTGTCTTGGTGCTGTGGTCCTAGTCCCAAAAGAGGATTATTGCAGATTATAAGGCATTTAATGGAAATGTTCTCATCACAGACTAACTAAGGCAGTTCTAGAGGATGTGCCTGCAAACAAACTCCAGTGCTTTTAATGACAATAGTCCCTAAAGTCATTCCTAGCTGCTTACCTCACTCAAGATTGCAGGACTGCCCTTAATACAGTTTGGCATAGAGTAAAACTAAAATCCATTAGGTGACCTCTGTCCATAAAAGGCAAATTTTGTAATGAAACCTCAATAATGAGATTGGAAAGAAATCAAACAGGAACTAGAGATGAGGGCTGAGGAGAGAGAGGGGGAAAAGGGGGAAAGAGAGATGATGAAAGGACAAAAAGGAAAAGGGATGAAGAAAAGGAAGGTCACAGTGACACACACTGTGAGCCATTGGTGCTGTTTGTATATGGCCAGAGTTACCAAGTGCACCTGAGGCTGCCAGGTGAACAAGAACTTTACAGTTCTGCCCCACCAGCGAGCTCCCCAGCACACACCGTACTATATTATTTGTACCACAAGCACCTTGTGCAAATACGAAATGCAACTGTTTGTGATTTTATTCTCTTCTGGAGAGAAAGAGGGAACAGGTTGCAGATGCTTCTGCAATCATTGTGAGGTCTAAAAAGAATGGGAGTTGAGATGGGACTTAAAAAAAAAAAAAAAAAAAAGCAGCATTGACTACCAAATTAGAAAAGCAGGATTGAAAAGCTGGCGATTGCCACAATGCCTCCTGTGGAAAGATGCCACCCATGGGAACTTTTGTGAAGCTCTAAAATGGATCATCACTGTACTGGGGAAAAATTTGTAATTCTACCTTTTGACAGAAAAGTTCATCTGTGCTAATTAAGCTTCATGGGAATCTCAAGGCTTTACATATTCCGTATTTCCATATTTTAGTGTGGAAACACCATAATGCACACATAATTTATATCTTTATCATATTGAAGTGTATGTATGCATGCAAGAGGGCAACAGTGAAAAATTTCCAGCTTAGAATCTGCCTTTCTTGAATGTTTGATTTTGTGACCCTGATCTTGCAATTATATACTGCACCAGAACTGAAAATCTACAATAAATTTGAAGGAATTACTGCAGAAGCTTACACACTGTATGCAATATTTACTCTGCCTAAGTTCCTTGCACTTTACTTGATTACCTGCCCTCTCTCTAATTCAGACAGAGCAGCACAATGAAAGAAATATGTACTCACTTTGCCTTTTGTTCTCTCATTGGGAAAAAAAAAATCTGTCTTGGCACTAATGCATTCTGCACAGCTATAAAGACTAATATAGTTTCTGTAGAAGACATCAAACTTAAAAACAATGAGGAGGCATTGCACTGAATCTATGTTCAGAGCTGAAAATATGGCACATCTTCTGTTAATTTCTCCTTTTTCCCACTCATTGTTTTATCCTAACAAAATTAGTATTTTGAAATGTGCAAGGTTTTAAACCTACATGAGCAACATAGCTTCTATATTTAAACATTCTAAAGAGCAGTTTCTTTTAAATAAGGAATGCTCAAAACCCCACAATTGATTCTAAAACTGTGGGTTGAAAACAAATCTGATACTGACCAAGAAGGAATATGAAAATTTTGTCTTTTTTGTTTGGTTGGTTTTGCTTGTTTCTGGGGATCTTGGCTTTGGTTTTGTTTGGGTTTTTTTGGTTGTTTTTTTTTTTAATTAGTCTTTTGTATATTAATGGGAGAAAAGGGAGAGGGATAGAGGGATATTAATTTTCAGGTATGTATGCTTCTGTCCATGTTTGTATTGCTGTCAGTTATTTAACGCTGTAACTGCAAAATTAGAAGTTACCATCATCTCTGAAATACCACGTGCAAGAGTATACATGGAAATAGTCTTTCAACTGTTGACTGCAAGAGTTTTGAAGCTTTTTGCTCTCCACATGCTCAGAGCAGTTGTATGTCAGATGCAAAAAATGAAAGAAAATTTAAAAAAAATATTAAATGGGATTGGTTTTAGACTCTTACCTGTAATGAGGCAGCCTCTGGCCTGCCCGCCGTTGCTTCCTCTGGAAGGGTCTGCAGCTGCAGGCTGGGGAGTGGTGCGGCTGCTTCAGCACTTGATGCCGCAGCCTGCTCTTTGGCCTAAAGGGAAAAAACCCCAGCATCAGTGGTAATTCTCCTTCAGACACACCAGCTGGGATGAATGGTGTCTCCTTGAGCCCATTGAGCGGACTTGCTTTGATCACTGGACCTAAAATCCATGAATAAAGTATGACTGATTGAATTTTTGTTGCAAATAAATCTCTAATTCAAAGTGCTGGGAGAGAATGCTACCAAAAAAAAAGCACCTTGCCCTGGTCTGAAAAGAGAAAGGCCAAGGATATGGCAAATATGTATTACTGTAAAAACACAGCACTTGCTGCATGACATTCGCTTCCAAAGTTTGAAAGAAGCCGGTATGGAGATGGTGGTGGCACAACGGAAATTTTCTATCAGCAGAGTTTGCTGTAGGAGAAACATGCAGTTCAGATTCTGTCACTTTCCATGAACATTAAAGGAAATAGACTAGAAAAAGAGATCTGAAAAGAAATAAATTAAATAAATAGCAACAGTTTTTGTGATCTCCAAAACTAAAATAGAGATTCCCACATTGCTGGGAATTAAAGATATAGTAAGGGAAATTGACACTCCCAGGTAATGAAATCACTGCTGCTCTGTGCTGCTCTAGATTAAAAACAGTTGTGAAACCATCTACCATGAGAGCTATAGTTGAAAATAGTCCTTTCTCCTAAATAATTAATACATACAGCTTTGTTGGACCATCAAATAGTCCTATATCAGGGCACAATTGTACAAGTCAGAGGAAAAACTTGAGATTACTATTAAGTTTAAAATATGATTTAAAAAATACTGTGGAAGTTTCTGACCACAGATTGCTACTTCCTGCCTTTTCCTATTTATGATGTTTCATAGGTTAAAGTAGCAGACACAAAGCCAAATGTTATATGGCCACCAAGCATGTGACTTTTTATTATTCAGTAGAGGGGTAACTTCAGTTGCCAATTTTTTGTGTGTTCATTAGTTTTCACTTGTCAACCAGAAAAAGTGTTCAGTGAGGGAAGGCAAGTGAATTTTGTCATAACTTCTACATTCAGAAAAAGTTGGGTATGTACTACAAACTTGCATTTGATTTCACTGTGGTTTTTTAAGATGGAACAAGTTGAGAGGGGAAACTTCAACACTAAGGAAAAGGAAGTTGTTTTGCAACAGCTTCTCTCCTCCCCTGAGAATTAGCAGTTCTAAGGCTTTAGCCATGTTTAAAAACACAAATCAGAGGGAACAGTTCAAATTCTTACCTTATTCAGGGCAGCTTCCACAGCTTTCATTTGACCAATGATTAACTCTTTGTCTCTATTATAAAAGAAAATAAAACAAAACAAAACAAGAACAACGGAGTAACTTTATGGAACTGAAGCTCTGCCAATGTAGAAATTAATCTTCTGCTACTTTATGGCTGTCATGTCTTGTAAAATAATTGTTGATAACCCAAACTATTAGGATTTTCTCTCTGTTTCATATTTCCAATGCAAACCCTAAAAATAGTTCATGTACCACTATTTGGTGCATTTCCATATGAAAGATGCTTCTGTTGAGGACAAGCAATTAAAATTTAGATAATCATAGGCCTATCAATGAACAACCATCATGGCTTGGATATAGAGGTCATAAAAAGTCTCTAGCAGGATGGAATTATATTCTTGTATTGGAAACCACAGACAGATTCTGTTTATTTCATCTTTTTGCTTATATTCCGAAGGGAGAAATAAAACCTATCAGTTGTGAAGAGTTGCTGTAATAATGGAGGGAAGAGTAGCTTTCTTTGTTGATATTCAGCTGCTATATACAAGAAAAAAAAAAAAAAAAGCCAGTTTTAAAGTTACTTCACATTAGAATAACCTTTTCTGGATATATATATATATGGCCACAAGGAATGATCTTTACTGAAATGCCCAAAATAGACTGGGGAAGGATGAAAAGGGCAAGCTTTCTGGAACAAATCTTTCTGCAGGTGACACCTGCTTTGATCAAATCATACCAAATAACATTTGTCATTTTACTTAGCTTGTTAAACATTTAACTGATGACCATACAAATTACATTATTTCCCTGGTCAATAAAACCCTTAAATCTTCTCAGATATTGTTCTTCAGAGGTCAAATGATCCCAGGTATGATGAGAAATTTTAATGAACTAAAATTTTTTTAGATCCTAGCCATGGAACAACAATATTCGTAACACATACTTCATACTATGAAAAGTATTAGACAACAAAGTCTGCAAAGACTTATTTTTTTCAAATGGCATAAGAATAAGTTAGTAATAAGCTTCAAGTCAAAGGGGCTCCTTTTGACTACCAATCTTTTCAAGACCACTGCCTGAGCCTTTCCTTCCTCTCCAGGTTATGGTGTAAGTGGTGTGGGGATTAGGTCTAAATCCAAAACTCCCTGAAATCAGCAGGAGGATCTATCTTGTACCACAGGAAAGCCATAGATCCAAAATGGGTTTCAGTCTCTCTGACAGTGAAGACCCGTCCCCTAGCTGATGCTTCTGTATTTACTATAAATAAATTGTATCTGTCTAGAAAAAGTTGGCATGGAAACTCAGAGAACAAACAACAATTTCTTAAATAAACAGAATGTTAAGGATCTGCCAAAGATATGTCAGATCAGTAAGACAGCACAGGTATTTTTTTTTGCCAGTTATTTCAGCACCCAGAATTTGAAGAACTATTATGGGATAACTGCATCAAATGGATGCCCTAGTATTTTGAACTAACACTTTTGTTTTTAGAAGACTATCCCTGAATTTGAAAATAAAAGAGACAGATGTACTTTTCTCTTCTAATCTTACATTGTCCAGGGCTAAAGCCCCGCCCTTGGAAGTAGAAATTTAAATCTCTGTTCATTTTCAGGTGACATCCCCCAGGCCCCAGGGCTCACTTTATTCCCTGATCAAGGGCACGTTCGGCCTCCTCGAGAGTATCCCACAGCCGCTTCTGGTCCTGCTCCATTTCTTTCAGGAGTTTCTCCTGTTGATCTAGAGCTTGGTCTCTTTTCCTCAGCTCCTCTGCTGCATCAGGGAGGCCCTGCCAGCAGACAGAGAGCAGAGTTACTCTGTAGCCCAAATAAACTTCACTTTACGCCACTGACTACTGACCAATGTGAAGGATAATTTGATTGTAAAGAAGATTTGGACCACTGCATCCTAAGGTTTTATGAATTTCCTAGCAAAAGCATTACTGACCCAGAACCCCCTTAGTGTTTGCTACATATAAATGTTCTTTAGAAAACAAAATGATTGTAGGCAAAAAAAAAAAAAAAAAAACGAAAAAAACCCCCCATTGAAGACTTTTTCTTAAACTGTTAAAAAACCCCATTAGCTAAAAAAAAATTGAAAAGGAGTCTTTGAAGTGTTTTCTCAGTAGCCTAAAGTTCCAGCAGACTGAGTAGTGTGGGTGTATTTACTCCGGTAATTTTATTTACACAAGGACTGCACTATTTGGCTTATTTAATGAAAAGTAATACTCTGGTATAAGAAGAATTTATTTTATAAATATATATTATAAGAAGAATAATCTTACCGTCGGAGATACTTGGCTTTTACTTAGCTCAGAAAATGCTTGTGATTCCAGTCTATTACTCAGCTCCTGAATCCGTTGGTGGTGCTCTTGTAAAAGCAATTGTGCCTCATGCTCACGCTGTAAAGCGTTTTGTAACTCCTCCTGTATATTGTCTTTGTTGATGTGCTGCAAAGAGAAACAAGTTGTGCCTGATTCTGTAACTATACCCAATGGCTTCCCTACCATTGAGTGAGTTCCACTTGCAAACATATCAAATTCTAAACTAAATGCATGCTTATGAGTACTATTGAGGTTTTTTTAACATGAAGACATCGCTGAACAATAAGATGGCAGACCAGTTAATTGCTGTGTTTTTTATAAAGAACATTCATGTAAAGTCTTGGCATTCATTACTCTATTCTAATTAACACCATGGGATGCAAAACTTCAGGATTTAGAAGGAAAAATATGCAGATCAATGTTCAGAATTTTAGTGGAGAGCTTATTAACCCTTGTAAACACCTTTGTGGGCTGTTCTTCTTGTCCAAAAACTGTTCCAGAAAGAAGTAATTCTTCAAAGAAAGCTGTCATCTGCATTTCAACTACTATCTAATATGTGGTAATTTTCATCTAACAGTCCAAAACCACTAAGGGCATAAAACCTGTTAAGAGCAAAACTGAAGATGATTAGATATTTTTGAGCTTAAAAAAAATTCCATTTTACTAGCTAAGAACAGGAAGGACAATGGGCGAGACATCATCTAGCAGATATTCTTTGCTTGGTAGAACCCCCTGACAGGTTCTACCAACTAGGCTTCAGGTTGGGGAACCCACAGTGTCTCAGTAAGTCAATCACCAACAGCAAAAGGCTCAGGGGAATTTTGTGCTACTGAGAATATAGACAAAAGCTTTTTTCCCCCTGCCATAAAGTTACTTCTTCAGGGAAACAGACCTGTTAAACTTTGCATTGTATTTATTATAACATTCACCAACATCCATACAGAGTTTAAACTGCTATGTTTATATTTCATTAAAATTTTTATTGAATACCCTCATTCCCACTGACTTTATTCTATTAAGTGAAATCTTCTTTGAGGATATATAAATCAGATCAACATTTCCAGCAAATGGGAGAACCTGGATTGCTGAAGACCAAACTCTAATTTATACAGGATACCTCCTTCTACAAATCAAAAGATAACTCCAGTGGAAAAGAGATATTTCTAAATAAATCTGTCTTCTGGTTTAGTGACATTTACAAGGCAAGGTTTCTGGAAAATTCTGTTGAAAGTAAATCAATTTGATGCTTGTTTTCCAAAAGAACACAAATCAAAACATGTGTAGAAAGGAGAGTCTCTTTTAAGCAAGAGAGCCTCCAAGTCAAATGCACTTACTTGCTGAACTTCACTTAATTGGGTCTGCAGTCTGTGGGTTTTTTCAGCATCCTTTTGCATCTTGTTGAAAGCCCATCTGCATTCTTGAAGCTGCAGGTACAGTGAGCGGGACTCTACTTCTGCTGCATGAAGCCTTCGTGAAAATTCAAATATTTCTTGCTGCAAAGTTGCTATGTTTCTCTGTCAGCAAACAAAAACAAGTTGATGGGCTATAAAATCTGCTGTTTTAGCAATAAAATAAATAATATTTAAGACTCAAGAAAAAGAAGACAAAACATAATTTTTTCCTCCATCTCTAAAAGACATACACAAGGACAAAAGTTTGAACCTGTCACCTACCAAGGGTAACTGCAAATTCTGTTTACAAGGAAGTACTATTTTCACCTAAGGTTTACTAGAAAAGATTATTAGGGAAAGAGTTTATCCTTTTATTTTGGTTAAAGGGAAGAAGGTTATCTTTACTGAAAGAAAGGATGGTAAACATGAGAAAGTAGAAAACAATAATAAAAAGCAACCTTAACATTTACATCAAGCCAAAAGCAAATTTGTGCTTACAAGCTAATGCAGATCTGATAGAACTTAAAAAAAATCTTTTACTTGGATACACTAAACCTCCTCCAAAAATTCTTTCTCAATAAAAGAAAAGACCTATTCACCCCCTAATGTGTGACAAATCAACTTCTGAGTGTCCATATAGTAGCACTTCACTCTCATGGACTCATCACCAGTCTGAAACAAAATAAATGCTGCTATCAAGGGAGCTTCAATGTTGCTGTAAACTTTCTGTTTCCATGAAGGAGGACTGCAAGTCTACTTACTGTGCTGGGCAGTCTGTCATGCAATCCAGCTTCCAGGGCCTGGGCATTTAGTCTGCGGAGCCCACGAGCCAGCCTGTCTATCAGGGAGTCCCTCTCCAGGAAGGCTCTGCACCCACGAGTCTTCCCTTGAACTGTCTCCATCAGAACGCTCAGGTTGTCCATCAGTTTTGCAAAGCAGTTCCTGGCTGTGCCGATCAGCGAGTTACTAGAAAGCCACAGCTCTGAATCTTTAAGAAAAAAACAACAAAAAGGAAACATCAAGCAGGTTATTAGTTCTCATTTCCTATAATATCATGTTCGTTTTCACTTCTACAGGATGGAACCTGTAAATATTCTGAAACACAGAATGCTGAATCTGAAACACTGTTCAAACTTTGCTTTTAAAGGATATGAATTCAATTTATTGAAAAGAGCATGATGAAAGAAGAAAGTGCCTGAAACTGAATCTAAACACACTTGATTCAATGCCAACTTTTATACCAATGTAGTGTTTAGGCTTCTGGAAAATGCATCACCTTGTCTTTCTCCTGCTATTTCCCTTTATTCACATAAATTATCCCTCTTCTACTATCCTTTTTTCTGTGACAAAAATGTGGGGACTCTAAAACTATAGGTTAATAAAGAACCAGGGGTGGCGGAAATGCAGATGAATCAAGGGAACCTGTATCAGTTCTCACTGTAAATAAACTCCAGAAACAGCCCTCTGCTTCCATGGCCTCTATATACCGAAAGGATAAAATATCCTATCAGCTGTTTAAGAAAATTAATCTGTTCCAACAGTACAGAAATGTGATCATTCAGAGAATGTAGAAAAGGGTTATTATTTTAGCCTGCAGTAAAATTACTCTTTCGGGGAAACAGCCCCACTTAAATTTGTATTGACTAGCTCAGGACATAACTTCTAGTCAAAGGTGTCTATCATAAATATTCAGAAATATCTCTTCAGAGCTATCTAAACAGAACAGTTTAGATAAAATCATAAAAATGGAAATTATATGACCACCCTGACTTATTTATTTTTTAAATATATTTCTGCTACAACAATATGCAGTTAAAATTACCTTGGTTGTTGAGAACACCCTCCAGATCTGAGATAGAATTGATCATTGCAGTATAGAGGTTAGAGCTACACAACCAGTTAATTGCTTCAATACAGTCAACTCCTTCCTCTCCAAAACCTGTAAAACAGAAGTGCAGCTAGCAGGATAAATAAATCACAAAAATATGGCACACTGCTGCCTCCAGCTCTTTAAGAAATTAACCAAAAAGAAGCATATAAACAAGAAATTAGTCAGGACAATTTAGACTGTTTGAAGCATGCTTCCCGAATGACATTAAAAAAAAAAAAAAAGTAGATGAATCTTCTAATTTGGAAAACATTTTTAATACCATTTATCCTTGTAGAGAGAAATATAAACTGGTCTGGCAACAGAAAGGGGCAAATAGACATAATCTCTAAAGAAAATGTTGAAATCCTATGCTAATGTTTTACCTGAATCAGAAAGCAATTTTTGTGGGTTTTTAGGAAATAAATATTAAAAATTATTTTTAAAAAAAGAGGAAATACCTTTTCCAAAAAAAAGAAAAATCGTTTAGGAACATTGCAAGATATTTACCACAGGGAAGATGCTGTAGCACCTAGTTCTGAAATCCATAACACAAATATCAAAAATATCAGATAGTGTTGAGTTCATGTGCATAACTGAACTTTTACCTGCAATTCTTAACCTAAGACTAGGCATTTCCTCCCATAGTGAAATACATTCATCAAGCTATATAAAAAACATAAATCCATAAATAACATTTGTCAAAATGTCATTAAATATGTTTTTATGCCCCAACACTAAAAATAATATTCCTCTTTGTTATTCCCTAAACGTGCAATTTGATGTAACTCTTTAAAAACATTTCACTTACGTGTCACAGGATGCCTGCCTCTGGATTCTCCCAGACAAACTTGAATTCCAGGGCTTCCTCTGCATCCGTCTGACCAGACAAAAAAGGTACAAGAATATCGGTCCAGACCCCTCAGCCTGTTGGCAGCCAGAGCTACAATCACAGCTCTTCGGAACACATAAGCCAGCTTCTTGGCTCTTCTTTGCCTTGTCCTGACTTCGTCCTGGTTTCTTTCCATGACAGCAGGGAGAGCATAAAGGAGGCTGACGATCTTGTGGTTCAA
Source organism: Melozone crissalis (assembly GCF_028551555.1). Classification (NCBI taxonomy): domain Eukaryota; kingdom Metazoa; phylum Chordata; class Aves; order Passeriformes; family Passerellidae; genus Melozone; species Melozone crissalis. The sequence continues at coordinate 9,461,461 of NW_026535783.1, read as the reverse complement.
TAGTTGTTGCTGGTTCACCTGTTCCTGGAGAATGTCTCTTTGGCAAGACATGGCGCACAGTCGGCCGTAGAGAGAGCACAGGGCCCCTGATAGCAGTGCAGAGGCTGCCAGCAGGAATGAGCGTGCCTTGAAAGCATCTAATAATGAATTTTTCAAGGTATTGTTTTCCTGGGCCAGTTTGTCAGAGAGTTGTTCAAGGCCATAGAGTTTTTGCCTGTTTTTCTGCACTGTTTCTTCACATTCCTGTGACAGAAACAAACCAAACTATAATGGACGAAACATTAACTACATGGTTTTTACCTAGACAAGAATGAAAAGAAAATTTAGCTTTGCCATTCAAATGATGCATTAAAGGAGCAAAAGTCGTTAGTAATAATCGTGATGAAAGTGTCTCTTCTAGTAAGCAATTACAGAATAAGATGAATGAAACAAAAACAGTGGTAGGAGGGAAATTTACATGATAATCAATTGCAAATGGACTCTTGATTTCTGAAAACAATCCACCAACACCGTGACAGCTCACAGAAGGTCCAACACCACCTGTCTGCCCACAATTCACTTTTATTAATTGACTTAACAATACTAATAACATCCTCCAATTTCAGAGAAAACACTGCTGTACCGAGCAGAAAGCCAGTGTAAGTGAGAGCAAAAACATAAGGAAGTCTGGAACATGAAAGCTGACAGATTGAATTTTTCAGCATGCAGAGACTTCCAGTCCTGAAATCTGCATCAAATACAGCATTATTCTGTAAAGTAAGTTGCAGTAACTCACAAATAACAAGGGACATCTATTTCCTTTATTCACTATGCTTTTAATTGAAACAGGCGTGAAGGAGTGTGATGATAAAGACAGTAAATGGTGGTTGTGGAATAACAGGAACATTTTGGATCGCAAATAACTCATCTAACAAGGAGTGACAGTTTCACACTTTTAGGCCACTCCTCACTGTAGTATCAGAAAAACAGAATTGCTTAACACCATTGAAATCTACCACTGCTCTTAGGGTCAGTACATACGTAACTAAATTTATCCCCAGGTGATACCACATTATTGTTATTCTATACAATCTCTGCAAATGATGATGCTGAAAAAGTAGCTGCTGCCATCAGTAATTCTTAAAACAAGCAAAGTTGATCTTACAGCTTTAACATTCTCAGAAAAAGAATACTGCTATCTGCAGATGAAGTCAGGCTTCTCAGCTGGGCCTGAAGACTAAATTCTCTTCAACAAATGCTTCATCCAAGTAATTTATTTCTTTTTTTAAGTGATGTTAATATTAGCACAGGGATGGGTTGGTTTGTTGTTTGGTTTTGGATTTTTTTAAACTTTAAACGTATACTAAAATTCCCAAATGACCTTTAACTGCTAAGAGGCTTAAACTATTGAAATAATCAATTCAATTTTTAAAGAAAAAAAAATTAGAAGTTCACAGCACCATACCTGTGATCTTGCATGAATTTCTGCAAGGGCGTTTGAGTACTGCTGTTCAAGATATTGCTTTTCTTTCTGCGACCAGTGTTCCTGTGCTTTTAACTGTTCAGACATTTTCTCCAAAGCATCCTCCTGGTTCTGCTGAAGGTTGTTCATAGTTTCAGTCTTGTGCTTGCACATATATTCTAGGTGAGATATCTGTGTGACAAGCATTTAAGAAGAAATTCTTATTTACCTTTTCACTTTAAGTTAAGCACAGACTATTCCAGCATAAAATCTAAACTGCAGTTTTTTCAATATTTTATTAAAACTAAGTAAAACCCTTTCATGGCAGATAAATTACTTGGTTCTCAAAACAAAACTGAAATATATTTTTTGGTTTCGGTTTTGCCTTCTACCACCTTGTCACCCTCTTTGCAGGAAACCTGAGTCAGACACTTCATAACTTTTTTTTTTTAAATGATTGTATTCAATTTTACTAAATTAGTAATCCAAGTATATCCTTTAGAAGTTTGTGATGATTGCAAACAATAATTAAAACACAGCCTTTAATTTTTTGTTTGTTTGTATGTGGTTTTTGATTTTTTTCTTTTGTTGAAAAGTCAAGATATTCCAGGTTATTATTAAGTTTTAAAACAATTTCAGGGAATTCTAGCACAGAGAATTTTTTCCTTACAAATAGCTCATAAGTTTATGATGTATTTTCAACAAACATGAAGGGATTCACTCTTGTGCTTTAACACTGCACTTCTCATGCAAGCTAAATGGAGGAATGAACCAAGCCAACAATGATCCCCAAATGCACACACCTCAACTTTCTGTTCCTAGAAAATATCAAGATACTTCCAGATAGATCACACTGAATTGTGTGGAAAAAAAGTTTTTTTTCAGCACAGTCTAAAATCCCAGAAAAGCTGCTAAGTACATGAGAAGAGCCCTAGAGACCTCACAATCAGTCTTAATAACAATCCTTAATTAAATAGCAAGCAACAATAAGACACGAGCCCTACAAACACTGCCAACAGTGTTCACCTTCCCTTCCCTTTCCTCATCTACTTCAAAAGAGAAATAAACCAGAACACAAAGTGATACCCTGAAGAGCTCTTTAGGCATAGCTTAGCCTCTGGAGCCAGCTGAGTTATTTTAGAAGGGGCTTTTTCCTTCCTAAAACCACAAGGTTTTCTGGGGAGAAAAGCCATGTAAGCTCATTTGCTTCAAAACCTTTCAGAAAAGTACAGCTCCTCCTTCATACAGATCCTGACATGTTTTAGAATAGGTATTTCTGTTTGTTTCTGAATAAAAATGTCATAGTCCAAAGTTACAATTAAACAAAAAAACCCCACACTGGCATTCTTTCAAATAGTACGTCTGAATCATAAACACATAATTACAAGGTAATATTCCTTGAGAAAGTGTATTTTGCCTCTGGATTATAGTAAAATAAAGATTTGATTTATGACTGTAAATGACTATGTTCAGTGAATTTCTTCCTCAGTAAGATGAATTTATTGTCTTTTAATTAGGTCCCTGTGGCTACTATCAGATTGTCCTTTCAGAATATCCTGCACAGAAGGTGGAGCTGGGAGACTTGATGCACACTCCACTCACATCTAAATGCCCCTGGCAACAAACTGAGCAGTGGACAAGCCATCATTAATGGTGCTCATTTGTTAGTGTCCAAATCCTTTTTTGGGGGCATGAATATCAGTCCTTTTTAACGAGACTGCAGTGTGAATAAAAGTCACTGAGCTCAGCAGAGGCAGCTGATGCCTGGGGACGCTCACCCTCTGCTTAGCCTTGTTGAAGTTCGAGACCAGGGCTTCAACATTCTCATGCAAGAGCGCACAAAGCTCTGCCGATTGTAATTCTTCCAGGGGGACGTTTGTCTGTCTGGAAAGCACCTGGGCGTTTGCCAGGGTCTGGTATAAGTTCAGGAGGATGGACATCTCCCTCTGGAACACAAAGAAAAAAATTAATTGCTGTAGCTGGGCAATGTTAAAATCAAAAGAGATGCATCATATGTGCAGTAGCAGCGCTGAGCACAGCTGAAAACGAGCCCTTAAGGTTCATTCTCACAGCTTTACAAAATTCCTCAGTTCATTTCTAATAATTGCAGCCATAATATTACAGCAGAGTAAGAAAACAGATTTCACAAAATTTATCTAGTTAGACACAGTATGTAAATAAAGTATGTGAGTAAATCCCAGTCCTGTGGGAGCCACAACCATGACCTGGCAGCTAAAACTTTCCATGCTCTTAGTGGATGCAATTCATTCACCCATGTTAATACCTTGAGGTGCCTCCAAATTGTCCCCCAACACTTGCACAGCACACAGAAAACTGTCCATTTGGCTTGGCAGCACAATACACTCTAAATTCCTTTAAAAATTTGCTTTGTGTGGATTATATATGATTAATCAGCTGGCCAAAATGGGCCTACAGCTCCATCAGTCAAACTCCACAAGCCATGCCTCATTTCTTTACAGTGATTTTAATCAGTAGTATATTAAATTGATTAAAAATAAATTTTAGCAACAACAGCATGCAGTAGAAATTCAATTGTTCATACTTTCAGTTCATACAAGTGCCTTAAGATAATAGAAAGCTGTTTCTCAAATGCTGTATCAGTACAGTCAGAGATCACTATAAGATTATCAGACTAGAGTGGAAAGAACATATTCAGGAAGCATAAAAATGGTATAAAACATGGAAAAATACTGTACAGATCAAGAAAGCAGGAGGGGAAACTGAATGGAAGAGAACACACTGGCATTTTCACACAATTTAAGCATAGGTATAGCAGAGACTAACAGCAATATATTAAATGTTATCTATACTTAGTTTCTGCTACAGTCTTCGGCTTTTTCATTTTGGGAAGCAAAATCAGAGCTGTCTCAATGGAGTAAACAGGACCACCTACAGGCACTTCTGCTTCCCAAACAAATACAAACAGCTTTGGGAAAATGCAAAGCCATCCAAGGCAATAAATACCTGATCTCATAAGACAACTACTAATACAACTCTTCCAAAAATGAACATTTTTATCACCTGCTCAGGACAGTCTTGTGGTTTGAAATCCTTTGAGTAAAACAATTAAAACAACCAGTTCTATGAATATGACAGTGAGACAACCCTTTATTTTTTAACCTTGCGATAATATAACATTAATTTTGAGTCTACCATTAAATGCTGTTTCCATTAAAAGAAATCTTGATCATGAATGGAATCTTGTCCATAATTATTGTCGTGTCATATATTTTACTAGGGAATACAAATAAAAAGGAAAACTTCTGCCACAGCAACAGCTAGCAAGCACTTTAGGTTAAGCAAGAATTTTAGTAGAATATTTTCAGCTTGCAATTGTGTTTTGTAGTTACAAATAGCAATCATTAATGCCTGTAGTTAGGGCAGACAGTTGCTTTTCTCTGGATGTATTCCTTTTGTGCCTGATGAAATTACTTTCTCAGCCTAACTAGGCCAGCAAATGTCTTTTAATACATGAATGCTTGCAGGGAAGAAGCTGTTATTCTCCCAGAAAGAAAAAAGAAGATCCTGATTTTATTTGTCTCCAGCTTATGAATCACAGATCTGCCTGGGCAGTGGACAGCACTGAGACAAAATGTGGAATCACTCCATCAACTGAACAAAAGACACCCACAAATCTGAAGACTCTCTGATGCAGGTCTCTGCTCCTGTCCACAGGGAACAGACCTCATGTACCTTCCATGCTCAGAGCTCTGAGAGAGAAAGAGAAGTTTCCAAGCCACCAGCAAAAAAATATTTATATTGCTAAGAGTAGAAAGAGAGCAGATGTTACCACACTATAAAAGGAGAGATTTTCTAAACATGCTGACAACTTTCCTTTGTCCCTGCTGCTATGCAAAACGATGACAAAATTATTATTCAAGGTGTAGCTGGGTAAAGACAGTAGAAAAGCCCAAAGTGGTCCCATAAGAGGAGAAAGTTTTCAGAAAATAATCCAGCGAAATACATCCAATGTGCCAAAGCCACAGCAAAACAAGTAAAAAACAAAACAACAAGAAAAAAATCCCCTCTGCTTTTCCACCTGAAAGCTTGAAACAATTTTCAAGCAATTTTTACAGTTACATACTTGCACTAAAACTAAAAAGGTGTATGAAATAGAAATAAGCATTTCTACAATGGTAGCTAATGAAACTTGACAAAAAAGTTAGGTAGAAAGAACATTCTTCACATGATATGATAATCAATATCTACAAAATGCCTTAATTAGGAATGCCAGTACATCCTACCCATACTTTAAAAATATTTTCAAATTAGCTTCTCCAAGTCATTGGTTACATTTATTCATATAGTAAATTTTTTTAAAGGTAACATAATAACAAAAAGGGTGAGAGAATGGCAGAGTTCTTCCGCAGCTCAGCACAGCAAATGCAGCAAATCCTCACCACAGTAAATATTTTGACATATGTTTTAAAACACCTCAACAATGTGTGTCACATATTTTTCCTTACTATTGAGCACTTTTTATTTGTATTTGCAATTTACTATTGAGGATTTTTTTCCTTACTATTGAGCCTTCATGCAGGCTGAAGCTGTCTGGAGGAACCGCTATTGTGGCATTGGGATCTTGAGCTCTCCTCATGGCCTCAACCTTGTCTTTCCATTCCATACCGTAGGTTATATGCTGTCTTGGTGAACTGGAAAGTTTCCACAAAAAAGATACTTTAACCAAAATTACTTTTGTCGCATGCTCTATGTTCTTTTAAATGATAATCAATGGATATGGCAGATACCACTTTAGCACATCACATGGATCCTGAAGCTGCTTGCCTTTCTTAATTGAATGAAGAAATTGATATTCCTTCTAAGAAAGATTTTTCACGAGGTTATATTTTCAGTTACCAAGCCTGGTGTCATGCAATTCATAAGATTTTTTGGATGTGGCCTCAAAGTTACATATAACAAACAGAATTCTTCATATTTTAATTAGCACAACAACTGTCTTCAGAGAGACCATGTCACATGTTGCATCATCAGTCCTGATTTCAAGTACAGTTCTTGCTCTTAAGATTTCCACATGCCTGACCCTACTCTGGTCTGACTTTGAAAGCAAGCTACCCAGAATTTTAATCTGTTCTTGTACTGTGTCAGTCAGGAAAACAGATATACCAAGAGCCTGGCATGACTAAACAGGCAGCTGATGAGGAAACTACAAGGCAAAACAACAGCATAAACGACACAGAAGCACAGAGAGGGTTATTTAATGTATATCTTTAGAAGGTTGGCATGAATAGAGCTCTGTTCTTTGTCTCTTATGAACCAGTCTTTGTTTTAACTACCATTACGTGTGTTTTATAAGATTGGATAGAATGCTTGTCAATATGTGTTGTTCTGCGTATGATTAGCTGAAATCTAGACTGAGATGATTTTATGTCTTTCTCTATCACCCCACCCTCTCCAGACATTTTCAGTAGATCAGCGAGCTGTTAACATCCTGTCTCCATTGTAACAATGTTCTGAGACTGATGTACCAACAATAAAAAAAAGCTCTTCACTAATCTACTTCCAATGTTGTCCATATCTAGATGTTTTGCTGCAGCAAGTAAATTCCTTTTTAAAAATGTGAGTTCCTAACACAATTAGACCACTATCTACCCTTTAACCCCATAGCATATGACTTTCCCTCCCCACTGGCTCAGCAGTTTTTAACTTTTCGGTGCTCTTTTTCTTCATGACAATTGTGAGGCAAAAATGAAAGATATTTTGGACAGACTCTCACAGCATACCTGTGCTTTGTTTCCTGTTAAGAGAACTTCTCAAAGGACTGTACAAAATCAGTCTCTGTGCCAGCCATCTGCACTGCAGGGCTGCCCGTCCTGTTGCTGTTGTGGTGGTTGTTACCCAGCTGAGCACAAAGGGCTGAGAGCCCCCAAGAGTGGGGCTGCGTTTTGTATCTCCTGGAAGCTGGCATCTCTGCTTTAAAGTCAGCATCTTGCATTTTGTTTCTCTCAGGGAGAATGGTGAACCAGGAAAATCCCATGACGATATACACCGAACTAGAACATACTGGCAGCAAAGGAGTCCAACCACAGATACCCCTGCACAGTCATGGGCCAGGTGTTTTTCTGGTGGAATGTCTATCCAGTGTGAAGTTAGGCCAGCTGCAAACATGTTCCCACACTGGGGATAGATGGTCCCATCTCTCAGTGCTGCTCAGAATTTGTGAATATGCTCAGAAGGCACTGTCAAGAGACATCTCCATGCTGCCGACGTCTTGCCTGCATCAAGAACAGGACCAGGAAGATCTCCTTGTCTCTCAAGCGTGGGATGCTTCTACCTGTGCTTTGTTTCCTGTCAAGAGAACTCTTCAAACAACTGTATAAAATCAGTTGTTAGCCTCTGTGCCAGCCATCTACACTGCAGGGCTGCCTGTCCTGTTGCTATTGTGGTGGTTGTTACCCAGCTGAGCACAAACGGCGGAGAGCCCCAGATAGTGGGGCTGCCTTTTATATGTCCTGGAAGCTGGGATCTCTTCTTTAAAGTCAGCATCTTGCATTTTGTTTCCCTCTGAGAAAATAGTAGAGAAGGAAAATCCCATCATGAAATTCACTGAACTGGAAGATACTGGCAGTGGGTGAGCCAGCTCTTCCTCTCAATGGCACTGTGTTCTGCCAATACTCCCCATTCCCCTGGAGAGGGAATCTTTGAGAGAGTTTGTTTTCTTTCTGTTGTGATGAACTCACATTTTTTTGCCCTCCTCTTCCTGTTTTCTCTTCTTGTGCCTGCAAGGACTGCATTTTCTGCCCTCAAACTACGTGAGCCACCAAGATGTGAAGAGCGGCAACATCCTTCTCAGAACTGATGGCTCTGTCAAGCTGTGTCAGTATATTCTTGGTCAGGTGCAGCATTCCAGGGATTTGCGGTGTAGGGCTGCTTTGAGTCGTAGCCAGGTCGCCAAAAATCATGCTGGTGGCAGTGCAGGGACACCCGCTGTGAGCTGGTGACATGGTTGCAACGTGTACAGAGGTATGACAAGGAACAAACAGTCAAGAGAGCCACTGATACCAAGCAAGAGCCTGCCCTGGTCCTGTCCAGTGACAGACAAGTACTTGACCTCTCACCACGTGACTGTGGGAAGTTGACCTCTTCTTCTGGCCAAGCTGTGCTCACTTGTTCCCAGAAGTGTAGCCATGCAGATGTGGCACCCTGAGGGTGGGCATCCCCGGGCAGGCAAGGAAACCAAGTGGACCGAGGACACGGCAGATGGTTGTGCAGAGACAGTCTGCACTGCTGCCACAACTTGCAGAGGGGGCAGAGTCAGGGCTGGGGCAGCTTTTCCCAGTTACACATCTGCTCTCAGGAGCCTCGGAGCCACAAGCACACGCCAGCTGTTGTTCCTTGTCCAGGATGTCCAGGTTCTGCACAGCGCTGAAGGCAGGGTTAGGGCAGGACAGACTGCAGCAGCAATGGCCTGGTGTTCTCCACCGACAGCCTTTGGTTCTCCTTCCCTCAGCAGCAGCAGCAGCAGCAGCAGCAGCAGCAGCAGCAGCAGCAGCAGCAAGGGGCAGCGGCAGGGTCAGGACGAGGAGGAGGTGGCTGCCCTGGCCCTTTGCTCCCAGGCCGCAGGCCAGGAGGGCTCTGGCTGCAGCAGGGCGCTCTTCGGGCAGCCCCTGGCAGCCTCTGCAGGGAGCATAGCACGCTGCCCCATCCTGCCTGGGTCACTTTTCTTCAGCAATACCCTACTAGCTCCTCTTCAGAAGGAAAAATGTTCCAGCAATGTAAAAAGAGCTAATACAGTTCTACCTGCCTTTCTATTGTAATTCAGGGCATCTATTTGTCTTTAATTTCATGATTTTTATGAAAACATGCATTCATATCTTCACATTTTTTGTGTTTCTAATTATTCCTATACCAAATCATTTCTTTTTTACCTCTTGATTTATTTCAGTTGGTAATTCTGAAGTAGTATTATTTTAAAATGTCCCAAAACAACACTCTTTGGGTAGTTTTCCTCACTTTTAAAACAAACCCTATAAGCCATTTCAGTCTCTGTCTCTCCAAGTTGGTTCATACTGGTCTATTTTAAATCAGGGCTACAATACTTTTATAGGATTGAGAGAGGTCCATGAAATGCACACCAGTGATTCCTCTTGTGGAATGTCATGGCCCTGTCATAAGCCTCTTGGGTTTGGCGCTTTTTTTGTTGGTTTTTTGGTTTTTGGGGTTTTTTTCCTCTCATCAGCTCAACGGCAAACACATGTTTAGTTCCAAACTTACACAAGATGAGCAAAATCAAAACAATGTGATGGGCCTTTGGGAACTCCTTGCTGATCTTTCTGCTTTTTCAGCTGAGCAAGGCTCTGATCCAGGCAAAGAGAGTGCACTTAAAACCATTTGGCTGGAACTCTGCTGATTTCTAGGAAAAGCTGGAGGCCTCTCTCTCCCCAGGATGTTTTGGCTGAGCCAAGCTTTGCTGGGTTTTGGCTGCAAATACCATTGCCCTTGCTTTCTTCTATCCACAAGTACCATGGCTGGGCAAAAACTCCCCAGTGGGCCATATTCCAAAGGCACTTGGGTCTGGAGTTTGTGAATGAAGGAGAGCCTTATCCACTTCCAAACCACATGGAAAAAAATCATGAAAGACAACTTCCCATCCTTAACAAATAACTGACAATTCGCAAGTGGATCTAGAGCTTCTTTACAGAATGAAAAGGAAGGCAATCTTCCAATGGAGTTGTGCTTTCTGGAGTCTTCTGACTCCCACTCACAGCTGGCATTGGAAAACGTCACATCTCTGCAAGTGTCAGTGTCTTCTGTCTGCCATCAATTGTTTTGCTGCAACAATCAGAACAGGCATCAGGCTGGAGAGAGGCTCAGCTGATGCTAGGAACAGGAGCTGCCCCAAGGAAAAAAAAAGCAATGAACTTTTACCTCCCAAACCCATCTCCCCAGAGGCTCAAAGCAGGATTCCTCTGGTTCCCAGAAATACAAAGAGGGCTGAGAAGACCATCTGCATCTATGTGTTTATGCCCAAGACTTTGCTGATGCCATTTGGGTGATGCCTTTTTCTTTTCTGTTTTCTGTATTCTTTGCATATCTATTTAGAGCTCTATAGGGCACTCTATTTGTGACTACTTTTCCCAGCCCTTCTCTATGGCCTCTGCCTAAGCAGAAAGACGAACTTCCAGAGCTCCAAGCACTGGGGGGTGGAAGGCCCCAGTGTTATCTTGGTTCTTCCTGGGACAGACTCTTCCAGGGAGCTGGTGGACTCACCATCCCTGCAAGCCTTTAAAAGAAGACTGGATGTGTCACTCAGTGCCGTGCTTTAGTTGAGCTGTTAGGACATGGGTTGGACTCGATCATCTTGAAGGTGTCTGTCTTCCAAGCCACTGACTCTGTGATTCTGTCACTGAGAGAGCTTTTCTTGCACGCCTGGAAAGGGCTGCGGGGGCCCTTTGCCAAGGACGGGCATCAGGGCTCCTGGAAAAGAAGCAAAAGGCTCAAGGCGAAGGCCAAGAGGGCAGAGTTGCCCCAGCGCGGCCCACAGCGAGCCTCATGTCCTCCTCCTCAACCTGCGCCCTCTGCGCTGCCCTTTGCGGCGCCGGCGGCTCCTCTAGCTGCGGGGCTCCAGGCCGTGCTGGGGGCCGGGCCCCTCGTCTTCGGGAAGCGCCGGAGCCTCGGAGGCGACCGGCTGCTGCTGTGGCCGGCAGGGGAGAGCTGCGGCTGCGGCCCCGGGCACGGCGAGCTGCCGCTATGGCCGGCTCCTGCCGCGGCTCCTGCCTCTGCTCCTGCCCTGTGCCCACAGCCACGGCCGAGGGCTGTCCGGCAGCTTCGTGCCGCTCCGCAGCGGGCCCGGCCAGGCTGCTGCTCTCTGCGGCCTCTGCCCGCCGCTGCCGGCCCCGCCGCGCTCCCGCCTGCCTCTGCCGCAGCCGGGCCCACACGGGAGGCAGCACATTGCGGCCGCCTCGGAAAAGCCCTGCCCGCAAAGCGCCCGCCACAGCCTCGGCCTCAGGGCACAGGCTGCCGGCGTCCTCGCAGCTGCGAGCCGGCCCGGGCCGCCTGCCGGCATCGGCCACAGCTCCCGCCCGTGTCTCCATGGCCGCGGCTGCTCGGCACAGCGGGCTGAGCACAGCCACCGCCAGCAGCAGCTCCTCACGGGCCCAGGCCCCGCGCACTCCGAGCCCGCCCAACCCCGAATTCCAGCCCTGAGAGGCTTGGCGTCCCAATGCATCCCCTGGGGACAGCAGAGTCGGCCGCTGAGTTCAGCCCATGGGGCCTCCACCAAGTGACCAATGGAAAATTCACCAAATCCCCATCAGAGACAACAGAAAACTCCCATAGTGCCTAACAGCCTGAAACAACTGCCAATTACAGAACATTCCATCCATGTAGGAAAAGAACCTTTTGCATTAAAGCAGGAAAGAGTTATCTACAAGGAGGGCTGAAACAAACAACCAAGTTATTGGACTTAGATTTGTTGTGTCTGTTGGAAAAACCAAGAAAATTCAATCTTTGCTCTTCTCAGTTCATGTGGGACAACAAGCGCCGATATGCAGCAGCTGATGGAAGGGACATGGACAAGGTTGCAGCAGCAGACACAGCGCCAAGCTGACAGAAGGATGATCTCTGGCAATAGCACTGAAGGAGAAGAGTTTGCAAGCAGGACAAAAAACGGCATTGTTTCACCTCTTCTTTCAGTGCTGCTAAAAATGTAGCCTGGAGCAAGCTGGGAACACCAGAGCATGGAGCCCTTTCCAGGCAGGGCTGTGTCTGCTGAAGGGGCAGAGAGAGCCAAGTAGGGATGAGACATAAACCAGCAAGGGACTGAGGAGCCCCTCTGGTGGCAGTGACCAGCCTTGGGCTCTGCTCACTGCTGGTGGCATTTTCTATTGAACCATCTCCGGGAACTTTTGTGCTCTGTGTTTCTAAATATTTTTCCTCTTGGGATTTCTTGGTTGTCTTCTGCGTCTTTATTTCTCCAAATTTTCCTACCCTGGCAACAGCAACTTCTGTCCCAAACTGGGTGGAACATACGAGCAAAGCAGTTGGCAACACCAATGGGTGGAATCCTGTGGATCAGGAATGCTCATGCCCGAGCCCTGCTTGTGCCTTATGTTTGTCAGCACCTCCTCCTCTGTGCAAAAACTAGTCATCAGTGGAATGTTTTTGCCTAAGAGGTCCTGAGAAACAAATGCTGTGTGGGGATACTCATGAGTGTATCCATTAAATTCATTGCTAGGAAACAGAAAGTAAGGCCAGGGTAGCAGAGCAGCTGGGAGCTGATCACTCCCTGCAAAGCGCTGGTAGAGGATGGGGCAACATCACGTTCCAGAATAGACGAGAAGAGTAAATGTGCTCAAGGTGCTGCAGGTGAGGTTTGGGTGCACTGAGCAAGCAGTCAGAGCTGGTGAGCACTGGGAGATGCAGCTGCAGTCCCCATCCATGTCCCTCTCAGTGCTGGCTTTAGGGTGTCTGCAGCCTGGATCCAGAGCGCTCTGGGGGGCACCTGTGGCTGCCTTTGCACTTTGCACTCAGGGTGAAGATGCCCAGGAGCTGCTGCGGTTGGCAGTGGGGACCAGGGCTGGGGCTTGTGGCCTGGCAGGTGTGGCTCTGGGGGCTGTGACATGCCAGGGCATGGGTCACTGTCCCTCCAGAGCCCTGGCTAGCTCTGTGATGTTCCAAGGACAGTGGCAAGAATGGGGAACTGGCTAGCTTAGGGTTTTGCCTGAGCCAGAACCTCTAAGCTAATTGCCTACCAGTAGAGACCTGTAGAGCACCAACAAGGACCAAGTGAAGGAGACAGAGGAAGCTCTTCTGCAGTGTAAAATACAGCAGATTTATCAGAAAAGGCGGGAGAAAAGCACATAGAAATGAATTGCAAACAACAAGCAAAACTAAAAACAACTCCCAACTCCCATCCCTGCTGTGCACGGGTTTTTAAAATCTTTCAAAACAGGGGGTGGACACCATATAGTAACCAATAAGCGACTCTCATGGTGTGGTTTCGAAGGCTACAACAAATCAGAACAAGGGGAGGAGACAGGGTTGGGGTGGGGATTGGATCTTGGGGTGAGGGACAGGGAACTTTCTGGAACAAAGGGTAGGGTTTGGGCTGATGGATGGGCCCAAGGGGCCGGATTGTCTTGACAGACAGGGAAAAATCTGGTGAGGAGGGAGGAGATTCCTTGACGGCCATTTGGGTAGGAGATCATAACACAGGGGAGACCGAAGTGTAATTACTCGGGGAACACTTGAACACACCACAAGATAACAGAAGATTTAAGTCAATAAACTAAGACATCGCGACACAGAAATTCAGGGTTTCAGCAGCCGAGAGGTGGCACTATTAGAACCCGCAGGAGCTGGTGAAAGCCATCTCTGTACTTCAGGTTCTTGCTGTGTGGGAAAGTGCTGCGAGTTGTGGTGGCTGCACTCCCCCTTTGCTGGGAGGATGATCTGTACCAGGGGAGAGCAGAAAGTTGCCGTGGTGAGCAGAACATGCTCAGAGCATTCCAGTTCAGAGAATGGCACTGCCCCTGAAGGGCAAAAAGCTTGAAAGCATAGAATTCTGTGCAGAATCATTTTACAAATTTTGTCTTCTAGAACGTGCCCATTTTTGTATTCTGTAGATGGATACTCTGGGTTTTACAGGATACATGGGGTTTTTTTCTTAAGGTTTTTTGGCAGAATTCTCAAGTTTATTTTTATTTGCATTTTACATCCAGCATGTATACAGATTTTTTGGTTTTTAATTTTTCCTTTGTAAATACTTAGGGAGCAAATACACAACCATTTTTTGGGATATTGTGATTAATATTCTTAGAAAGAAAACCTTGTTGAACAAGTGTGAAAACACAGAGAGAGGGAAAACAGTGTAAAAGTCTTTTAGAACAGGGCATGTAATAGGTAGGTTCTGTATCCAAGGGTCGAGACCTCAGAATTGTTTTGCATTGTTCATTTGGGTTACTCATGGCAAGCTTGCATAACAGCCCCTTTCTTGCCTCTGTGCTGTTTTTTCAGAGCATCTTTAATTCTGTCCACAAATTTGATAAAGCTTTCATCTACTCCTTGTTTAACATTAGAAAAGTGTTGGGTAGGGATAGAGTTATCTGGGGTAAGAAGCAAGGAAGTTTTTGCTGCAAGTGCCACATCTTGTAATGCTTCCTTAGGTAAGGGGTCAGCTTGGTCAGAGGGTTTCTGTAAATCCCCTTCCTCAGCCAGCTGTTCAACGGTGAAATCAGACTTACCAGCATTTGTAGAATATGAATCTAATAATGTTTTTAATTGTCTTTTCCAATGCCTTTTCCAAAACATATATTCTGCTGGGGCAAGGAGTCAGTGGGCAATATTTTTAATGTCATGGGGTACTAAAATATGTGTTGAGAACATAGCTTCTAGGAAATGTCTAAAAATATGTGAACTTCTGCCATGTACTTTGGCTATATTTCTTAATTGTGTGAGTTCCTTCTTTGAGTTAGGTTCCCATGTTTTTCTCTTAGTGGCTCCTTCTCTTTTTCCCTTTTTATAATCTACGGAGAAGGTGTTAATTTTTTGTGCCATCTGCCAGTCTCCTGCCTTGGTCGCTTCTATCTTAATGAGAGCCCATGGGTCAATGTCCTCTGTATGAGAATCAGAGTCACTGCCACTGCTGTCCTTAGAGGAGGAATGAGAGCGAGCAGGCCGTGGTCTCTGCTTTTTACGGCGTGTTGGAGTGAGATTTTGCAGGGGTTTTTATGGCTGAGAGAAGGCACAAAAGAGCTTGGCCAGAGGGAGGCAGCAGTGGAGCTGGAACGGCAGCAGAATGACATGCACAGGCTTGAGGAAGTGGGGTGGTACCGTGGGGGGTCTCTGAGGTTCCGTTCGGGTGACATTGAGGGTGGGTGGGCGGCTGGAAAGCCTGGGGTGGGGGTAAAGGAGAAGCGGGGGAGAGGGGCCGGTGGGATTGGTCTGGGCTGCCGCGGGTACAGCGTGGTGTGCTGCGGCTGGGGTGTGCCGGCATGCAGGGAGACCTGCCAGTGCAGCAGGCAGGGATGGGATGGGGATACACGCCCGGGTGCAGGTGGCAGCAGCAGGGGTGGGGGCTGGGATTGAGGGACTGGTGGCGGGGATGGGAAGGACTGCGGCGGGAGCGGGGGGAGAACGGGAGGAGGGGTAGGGGGAGCCGCAGCAGAGGTGGCTGCAGTGGGGGCGGGCGCAGTGGGGGCAGGGGAAGCCGTGGTCGGGGTAGGAGAAGCAGCAAGAAGGGTGGGGGGAGCTGACTCACAGGAAAGAGGCACTTTTCCCACTAGATTCCCAGAAGAGCAGCTTTTTTTTCACTAGATTTCCAGAAGAAGACCAAGCGCATCTACACGACCGCTGAACCTTCAGAGGAAGACTACACCCTTCTACAGGATCACTGCTTCAAAAGAACCACATCCACCACTCCAAGAAAGCTACAGCCACCATGCTGTCCATTTTTGGACTGCTACCAACACCCTGACCAACAGAGTGTCAGGGCATATTCTGACTCTGTCAGTAGTTTGTTTTTGTACTAGTGCATTTGTGTTTTAATTTTCCTAAGAAACAACTACTATTCCTACTCCCATGTCTTTGCCTGAGAGCCCCTTAATTTCAAAATGATAATTCAGAGAGAGGGAGTTTGCATCTTTGATTTCAAGGGAGGCTCCTTCCTTTCTTAGCAGACACCTGCCTTTTCAAACCAAACACAGGGCCATGACTTTCCACAAGAGGAGTCACTGGTGTACATATCATGGACCTCTCTCAATCCTATTAAAGTATGGAAATCCTGGTTTAGAATACACGGATATGAAACAACTTTGAGAGACAGAGACTAAAATGGCTTGTGGATTTATTATTTTTTAGTAATGGGGAAAATTACCCAAAAGGTGTTGTTTTATAACATTTTAAAATATATTACATAAAAATTAAAAACTGCAATAAAAAGAGTTATATAAATAAGTGCTTTTTAATTAGAAACACAGAAATGTGAAGATATGGATGACATTTTCATAACAATATGAAATTACAAAAAATATATACAGTGAACCACAATACAAAAGTAGGTAAGACTGTACTTTATTTAGATCTTGTGTTGCTGGAGTGTTTTTCTTCGGGAGAGAAGCTAGTATTTCTATGAAGAACTCTCTCACATCTGATAATTAAATTTCCTTATTTCTTCTAGTGCTGGGTATCACATCCTGCCTGAAAGGAGCTACTGAAGGCAAAGAACTGGTTCTGCGTGGTCTGAAACTGAAGGATGAAGACCCAATACCAGCTGTGTTTCCTGTCAGGTGGGAGGGCGTGTTGCTTGAGGGCATGGTAAAAGCTCTGTTTTGTCTCGTGTGGGAGGATGCATCCATGGATGGCCCAATATTGGATCTGGTTGGAATCAGGTTGATGGCTGGTTCCATTGATGACCCAAAACCTGTTTGATGTGGCATCGCACTGGAGGATATGTTGGTGTCAGACACACTGTAGGGTCTGGCTGGTAGCACAAAGGGGGGTACGTTGGTTCCAGACACAGTGTGGACTCTATGTCTAGGCACTCTCCGCTGTGCTAGAGTAAACAAAAGGATAAAAAACAAATCGAGAGAGAATTAATGTTTGCTCTTAAATGCTCCTTACAAGGGCATGTATGTGAAGTACTTCTAGATGTTTGCTCCTTAAATGCTTCTTTGAAACACATGGCACCTGATTATTATATATAAATATTTAATAGACAAAGGACATTAGCACAAGTATCCTAGCCCGTAAATAGTTGCTATAGCACTTTAAATGAAGTGCTACAAGTATTCACATAAAGACATCTTTTATTTCTCATCATATTAACTCCAAAGCTGTGTTTTTTATTCAAGGAAACAAACTTATTCTGAATGTTAATGTTTTATAACAGAAAGAAAGGAAAAAGCCTTTGGCTCTTAAAAAGAAAGAAAGAACAAAAGAAAGAATGAAAGAAAGAATGTAATTAAACTAAGTTAGAAAAGAAAACATTCAAAAAGAAGACTTACCAGCAGGAGTAGAAGTAGCAGGTGTACAGGGTGCTCTGGGTCCAAAGCTCACCTGAAATATATCTGTTCAGAGATAATACATTTACTTCAGAGAAGGTAAATTTTTAAAAGCAATGAAAAGCACAGAACTGAAATGGTTGTGTTTGCAAGAGAATATGATTAAAAAACGCTAATGGTATGTAACATAATGAAAGGAAGAAGCATATGGCAAAAAAAAAAAAAAAAGTAAGAAAAAAATTCAAAACATCAAAAAGCCACCCACACACTACTGCTACTCTGGAAAACCAAAAAAATCATAAAAAGCAAGCAACCAAAAAAGAACCCCAAACCAAAAATAGCCAAGCTATTGGGCACCAATGGAGAGAATCACGGCAGTAATTTTAATCCCTGTGTTAGCTTTCACCACCCCTTTCTCTTCTGATAAATGTCTCAGAATATTTCTGTTAGCAATAGTTTTAATGCTCCATTATGTTTACAATTAAGGATTGTTGTATTTGACTGCAGAAGCTGTGCAGCATAAAGGCAGATGCTGGCTAGGAACTGACATCCCAGTGACTACAATTATTTGACAAGCAGACTTACCATCATGAGCTTGTGCTAGTGCAGGAGGTGTACGAGCAGCTTGGGCTGAAACCGGAAACTGAAAAGAGGCTGTTCAGAGAAAATAAAATGACTTCAGAGGAGGTACATTTTTAAACGCAAAGAAATGCACAGATTTGAAATGGCTATAGTTGCAATAAATTACTATTTCAAAATATCTGCGATAGTGTTATTGCTCCATTATGTTTACAATCAAGTATTGTTGTATTTGTCTTCAGAAGTTGTGCAGCATGAAGGAAGATGCTGGCAAGGAACCTACATCCAAATGACTATAATTTCTTGACAAGCAGACTTACCATTAGGATCAGGAGTACGAGGTGAAATGGTTCCTTGGGGTACGAAGACAAGCTGAAATGATTCTGTGTAGAGAAAGTAAATGTACTTCAGAGAAGGTGAATTTTAAAACTATGGAAATATATGAAACTGAAATGGTTATGTTTGCAAGGGAAGGCTATTACAATGATTTATCACATAAAGAAAAGAAATGCCTTCAGTAAAAAAAAAAAAAGTTGAAGGCGGAGATAATTTTAAAACAAAAAAATTAGAGCCCCAACACCAAACCACCCAGCGGAACCACTCCCCAAAACCAAAGAACCCAACCAACCAAATCCAAACTGAAAACAAAAATTTTTCATGCAGTCAAGAACCAAAAGAAAAATTACACAAGTAATTTTAATCCCTGTGTTAGGTTTCACCCTCCTCATTCTCTCTTTAAAAAATCTCACATTTCTGTTAGCACTCGTTTTATTGCTCCTTATGTTTAAAATAAAGTATTGTTGTATTTACGTACAAGATCTGTTCAGCATGAAGGGAGATGCTGCCTAGAAACCCGCATCCAAGAGACTATAATTTCTTGAAAAGCAGACTTACCATCAGGAGAAGTAGGAGTAGCAGGTGTACTGGCTGCGTGGGATGAAATTGAAGGCTGAAAATTACCTGTTGAAAAAAAGTAAGTTTTAACAAACAAGTAAACACTAAGACCTGAAATGCTTGTGGTTGAAAGGAAAAGTTATTATAAAAATGTTAATGGTTTAAAACAGAAAGAAAGGAGAAGGGACTTAGTTTAAGAAATGTAATTAAAAAAAATACTAAAAAAAAAAATCAAAACTAAAACACCACCCAACCACAAGGACCACTTTGAAAAACCAAAAAGAATCCAACCAACCAAGCAGCTAAACCCAGACTAAAAAAAAAAAATATCTAAGCAAATACAGGACACATAGGGAAAAAAAATCCTCCAGTATTAATTTTAATCCCTGTGTTAGCCTACATCTTAAAAAGTATTATAACATTTCTGTTTGCACGAGGTTTAAAGCTCCATTGTGTTTATAATTAAGTGTTACGGGATAGGCCTACAGAAGCTGTGCAGCAGGAAGGGAGATGGCAGCTAGGAACCCACATCCCAGTGACTACAATTGCTTGAAAAAGTGACTTAAAAGAAGGAGCAGGATGACCAGGAGGTGTACGAGCTGCTAGGGCTGAAACACGAGGCTGAATATTATCTCTTGAGGAAAAATGGGATTTACAAACCAAGGAAATGCACTGATTGCAAATGGTTATGATTGGAAAAAAAAAGCCTGTGGGATCTCAGTCTCTCAGAACTGGGGGGCTCGGGAGTCCTGGAATGTTGCCAGAAATGTCTGGTGGCTGGACTTTGATCCCACATGGGAGTTGACATCAGTATGAGGACGGGAGGATTTCACTGGGGTGAATGGTGAAGGGACAAGTTAATTGGAGTGTGAGATACAGGGTTTAAGATCCCTGTACAGGGGGGTCTAGAGAGGTAAGATGGAGGAATTGGGGCGTGCCCTTCTCCTTCTTCTTCTTCCTCTAGGCCTCCATCTTCTGTGGTGGAGTTGGCACTCCAGGATTGGACCTTACTAGGGGAACACTGGTTAATAAGGGTAGAGGGTATTGGAGAAAAATGATAAATATTGTATACGTAACTCCGGGTATAAAGATAGGTGGCCGCCCCAGGGGCTCTCAGTGTGTGCCCATGGCTGACTGCTGAGCAGAACTCTGTCAGGCCAAGAGAAAATCTCTTAGATAAGCAATTAATAAACACCGAGACCGAGAACAATTCTGAAGCTTCCTCTCGTCCTTTCGAACCTTGGGGGCCCAAGGCCATCTTTGGGCTTTTCCCAGACCATCTAAACAGCACCCAAAATCCGACAACTGGCGTCCGCTGTGCGGGCTATCTCCCACCAAACCTTTCGGGGGGGGGGGAAAAGCCCTGAAGAGCTGAAGAGCCAAGAGGACAGCACTGATAACTCCAGAGGAGGGAAGCCTGAAGAAAGAAAGAAGAAAAAGAAAAAACCGGCCGGGAGAAGCTGCAAAAATCAGCAGTCACTGAGAATCCCATCTCTCAGCTTCTGCTGAAGACAGTTCGTAGCAGAGCGGCCTGGACTGGGACCAGAAAGGCGCCTCTGGGTCCATCCCTCGTGACCCGCTGGACGGAGACTGAGGGCCTCCAGACCACTCTGACGACAGATTCGGTAAGAAGGCCAAAATAATACTATGGGGGCCACACTCTCCCAAGAACAACGGGAAATCTTATCCACCTTACAAAGTGTAGCAGAATTATATACAGAAGGGATCCCAAAGAAAGAATTAAAACAGCTGTTATTATGGGCAAGGCTTAATTATCCACTTGCGGAGACATGTCTGCTGTTCGAAGTGGGGTTTTGGCAAGAAATTAATAGGCATTTATATATTTTAGCAACAAAAAAAGATGAGACAGCGTTAAAGCTACTCTCGCCGGCAAGAATCATGTTACAAGGTATTTCAGTGCAGTCTAAAAGACTGGAAAAGCAGCAAGAAGCTGCGGTACCCTCAGAGAAGGGGGCGGAGCAGCGGAGCTCCGGGAAAAAAATTGCTCTGGCTTTAAAAAGCCAGGGGGAAAGGGCTCTCGAAAAAAGAGAGCAGGAAAAAATATTAAAACCCCCGATCAAAAAATGCAACAAATCCCAAGGGCGTCCTGAAACTCCAGACAGTGTGGAGGAGTCAGGAGCGGAAGGGGGGGAGCAGGAAGATAAGGGATCGGGGGGGGGGCCTGTTCGCGGTGAAAGCGGCGATGCGGCGGCGGCGGCAAACGCGGGCAGCGCGGGTGAAGATGAGGAGACGCGCGCGGAGGGCAAAACTCGCAAAAACCGGGGTGTAGACTCACACGCGGGCGCGGGAGCGGCGAACGCGGAAGGTGGGCTGAGGGAAAATGTGCAGGCCCAAAGGGCCGCCGCGGTGAGACGCAGGAGGCGCGCGGTTGTGACGTCAGACCCGGTGCGACGGTCAGCTCGAATCGCGGGGAGAGCCGGAGTGCCGGCGGGAGAAGTGAACACAACGTCAGAGGAGGAGGGGTTGGACTCTGGGACAGACCGAGGGGCGGGAACCTCGGAGGTGGAACAGGGGGGAGACGATGACGTCAGCTTGGGAGACACAGGGAGCAGCTCGGAGAGTACGCATGCGCAGAAAGTAGGACGCGGGCAACCCGAGCCCGGTCCCCTGTGACGTCGCGGGTGAGGAGGGGCCGTGTTAGGGATTCTACGTCCCGGGGCTCCACACCGTCTCCAGATCTGGTGCCTTTGGTTCAGACCCTCGGAGTCCCAGTCCCTTCCCTTCACGGGAGACGCCGAGCCGGAAGAGGAAGTGGGGCAGTCGAGCTTGCTCCGTCATCCGAGCCAGGGAGGCCGGTGACAGCGCCACCTAGTGGCAGGAGGGCAGAAGTGCACGACATGCCGGGTCGGCTCGGCGGAGCCACAGCGCCATCTCGTGGCGAGACTGCAACAATGCAGCAATTTTTTCCAACAATATATAAAAAGAAAAGCACCTCGAAGAAAACAATGTTAACACGACAAAGGGATTATCCATCCGCTTTGGGATTTCATGAAGATGATGAAAGCTCAGATGAAGAACAGCTACAAGGGGAAGATGTCATAAGGATCACAGCATCGGAAGGTGTCCCAACATGGATGCTATCAGCAGCAGAAGCAGCAAAAAGCTTCTTGCATTCATTCGATACAGTAAAGAAGAAATATCAACAAGATCCTCGAGTTTCCTTTTCAGATTTAGGAGCAAGGCCAAAAACCTCAAGGCGAAAAATGAGACACCATGAATCACCGATGACATCTACAACACCATTATTCATGCAAATCCCAATGGAGTCTGACGAAGAGGGGTTTCAAGAGACGGTGAAGACAATGGATTGGAGGCAAATCAGAAAAGCATTGGAAAAGGAAAAGCATTTATTCCCGGGATCAGGGGATTTGACAATGCCAGTGACATATGATGCCCAGGGACAGAATCCAAGGTGGGAAAGGATGGGTCATGAGACACTCAAAGACTTAGGGAAGGCAGCTCAGACTTTTGGGCTGAACTCACAATACTTCAAACAGCTATTAAGAGGGACATTCTCTATGTATGATCTCACACCATATGACATTCGAAGTATTGTGGCAATGATCCTCATTGACACACAGAGTCTTGTCTGGGAAAAAAGGTGGAGAAAATATCTTGCTGAGTTGCGGAACAGATACCAAGGTGGGCCAAATGCGAACCTCACAGAAGGGCAATTAGCAGGGGATCCTCCAGATGACAATCCAGGGGAACAAGCAGCGCGGCTTCCACGAAGAGTGTTAAGCGACATCAAAGAAGCAGCGCGATTGGCAATCATGCAAATTACGCCGACAGGAGCTCCGGATGTCCCGTTCTCTTGCATCAGGCAAGGTCCCACAGAGCCATTCATATCATTCATCGACCGACTCACGCAAGCCGTGGATCGACAGGTGACAACAGAAGAAGTGAAGAGGCCTCTCTTGGAGAATTTAGCTTTCGGCAATGCCAACCCGGATTGTCAACGGGTGATTAGCACCATGCCAGGACGGCCATCCTTGGCAGAGATGGTGGAGGCATGCAGCAAGGTGGGGACGCCTCAGCACGTCGCAGCGATTGTAAAGAATGAATTAAAAGAGGAATGGGAGAAACAGCTAAAGGGACGCTCAGAAGGGCAATCAGAGGACAAGACATTGGAGAAGATGTTCGAGAAATTACTCCATCAACAGGACGAAAATGTCAACAAAGTTCTTGCGGCAATGCAGAAAAAGAACAGACCCCAAGGAGGACAGTGCTATGGATGTGGGGAATCTGGGCACATGAAAAGGAATTGCCCACGGACACATATACCAACGCCAGCCCAGAGAGCGGAAAGACCAATTTGCGCACGGTGCGGAAGAGGAAGACACTCTGTGAAAGAATGTTATTCCCGGACAGATGTGGAAGGAAATCCGTTGCCGCATCCGGGAAACGGGAAATTGAGCGCGAGAAATCCCCAGCGCGCTCCGACACAAGTACTGGCGGTGTCACAAGAACAGACAGGGCAGTCATCAGTGAGCGACAAGCAGATACCCTCAGCAAAACCCTCAGTCAATTCCACAGTGACCCAGACCTCCTCCCACCAGGGGCACAGTGTGCATTGGCAGCTTCAAAACTAGTATGCTTTCTAGATGAAAGTCATGCGGAGATACCAACAGGTATCCGCGGGGACTCATACAAGAAACAAGATTTTTTGATAATTGGACAAGATAAGTGCAGTATTCTTGGGCTCATTGTCTATCCAACAGTTGTCTCAGCAGACAAAAATACAGAGTTAACAGTTTTGGCAAGAGCGCTTCGTCCACCATTGACTGTACCGGAAAATACTGTGGTTGCAAGAGCCTTTGCATTGCCACCACACGCAGTTGGAGAGGTCATGTCAATCTTCGACGAAGAGGGTCTCCCTATGAAAGAGCATGTTGAAGTACATACAACATGGGTGAAGCACATAGGTCGAGACCGACCCACGCTCACGTGCCAATTGACATGTGGGGACAGGACAATATCGATCAGAGGTATGCTCGACACAGGGGCGGATGTAATGGTAATATCGTACATCTTTTGGCCACGCAATTGGAGCTTGGTCGCGCCATTGGGCTCTCTCTCAGGCATCGGGGGAGCATCTCTGTGTCTGCAAAGTGAGAATTCCGTCGTTGTCATGGGACCAGGAGATAAGACGGCGATCATTCGTCCTTTTGTCATTCAAAAGCCGATCACAGTCTGGGGTCGGGACCTTTTGGCACAATGGGGCGTGAAGATCGAAATGGATTTTTAATAGGGGTCACTGCAGCACTCGCCACACTGAAGCTGACCTGGAAAACAGATGATCCAGTTTGGGTGGATCAGTGGCCCCTTGAGCGGAAAAAATTGAGTGCTTTGAAAGACCTGGTCCAAGAACAATTGCAGAAGGGACACATCAAGCCAACAGACAGCCCTTGGAATTCTCCGGTGTTTGTCATCAAGAAAAAGCTGTCGGGCAAATGGAGGTTGTTACACGACCTCAGGAAGATCAACGAAGTCATAGAAGACATGGGGCCACTTCAGTTGGGACTTCCATCTGTCTCGATGATTCCCAGAGATTGGCAGCTTGTGGTCATTGACCTCAAGGATTGCTTTTTCAGTATCCCACTCCATCCAGATGATGCTCCGAGATTTGCCTTTTCAGTCCCGAGTATCAACAGGGAAACGCCTCTGCAGCGGTACCATTGGGTCTGTCTTCCACAAGGCCTGAAAATGAAATACAATTTGAAACAATTTGGAAAAAAAAAATTGAAACAATTAGAAAAATAAAACTTTCCAATAATAATTTTAAACTGTCTATTAGACATTGCCATCCCCTTACACTTCTCTAAAAAGTATAAAAACATTTCTGTTCGCCATATTTGTAATGCTTCATTACGTTTCCAGTGAAGCGTTTCTGTATTGGTATACAGAAGCTGTGCAGCATGAAGAGAGATGTTGGCTAGGAACCCACATCCCAGTGAGTACAATTGCTGGAAAAAGAGACTTACCAGCAGGAGCAGGAGCAGGAGCAGGAGCAGGAGCAGGAGCAGGAACAGGAGCAGCACCAGGATGACCAGGAGGTGTACGAGCTGCTTGAAGGGAAAACATGAGGCTGAATATTATCTCTTGAGGAAAAATAGGATTTATAAACCATGGAAAGGCACCCATTGGAAATGGTTAAGTTTGAAAAGAAGGGCTATTACAGAATATGAATGGTATGTCATAGAAATATAGGAAAAACAACTTTGCAATTTAAAAAGGAAAAAAAAAAAGAAAGCAAGCAAGCATGCAATTAAAAGAAGTAGTAAAAGGAAAAAAATCAAAATGCATACACCCACCCACCCACCGCAAACAGTCCGCTTGGATGTGGGATCTCAACCCACATCCAAATCACTATAACATTTTCACAAGCACACTTACCACCAAAAGCAGGAATAGGAGCACAAGGTGTACTGGCTCCTTGGGGAGGCCCGATGGAGTCTGTTCAGAGAAAGTGAATTTGCTTCAGTGATGGTAAATTTTAAAAAGAAAGGAGATGTATGGAATGGAAATGCTTGTAGTTGGAAGGAAAGGCAATGTTGGTTCCAGAGACAGTACAGGTTCTGTAGGATGACACACCTCCAGACATGTTGCTTCCAGATGCAGTATAGTATCTGCTGGGTGACGTACTGAAGAATGAGTTGCCTTCAGACGCAGTATAGTATCTGCTGGGTGATTCGCCTTCAGATGCAGTATAGTATCTGCTGGGTGACGTACTGAAGGCTGAGCCGCTTCCAGACACAGTATAGGTTCTGCCGAGTGTCAGACTATGGAGGCCTGAGTCGGTTCCAGATAGACTATAGGATCTGCTGGGTGATGAAGTGAAGACTGAGTCACTTCCAGACAGAGTGTAGGTTCTGTCGGGTGTCATACTACTGTAACCTGAGTCGGTTTCAGACAGACTGTAGGTATTGAATCTTGGACGTCCCCAGAATGCTAGAATAAAAAAAAATGAACATAAACATATCAGGAGAGAATCTACATTTGTTGTAAAATAGCTTTGACAAGACTATGTATTTGAAGTATTTACAACTGTCTGCCTCTTAATTGCTTATTTGAAAGACATGGCATATAAATATTCTTTATTATCCTTAATAGGCAAACGACATTAGCACAAGTATCTTGCCCTACAAAGTATTGTAATTAGACATTGTTTGAAGTTTTACATATTTTCACACACATATTTTTCCCCTGGTCCTTATAAATTCTAAAGTGTGTTTTTTAATCAAGGAAAGCAACTTCTCCTACAGTCTGACAAAAACTTTAATCCCTGTGTTAGTTACACCACTTCTTTCTTGTGTGAAGAATGTCTCAGAACATTTCTCTTTGCACTAGGTGAATTGCTCCATTATCATTATACTAAAGTGTTGCTGTATTTGCCTACAGAAGCTGTGCAGCGTGCAGGGAGATGCTGGCTAGGAAGCCACATCCCAGTGACTACAGTGGCTGCTCTCTTGAAGAAGAGACTTACCAGCAGGACCCGGACCAGGACCCGGACCAGGACCCGCACCAGGAGCAGCAACGAGAGCAGGAGCAGGAGCAGGACCAGGAGCAGCTGGAGGTCTATGAGCTGTTAGGGTGAAACACAAGGCTTAATATTATCTCTTCTAGAAAAGATTTAAGGACCAAGGCAATGAACATATTGGAAATGGTTATGATTGAAATGAACAATGATTAAATATATGAATGGTTTGTAACAGAAAAATAGAAAAACAAATCTATTATTAAAAGAAAGAGTATTAAAATAAGCATTTAAAGAAGAAAATAAAAAATCAAACACCCACACACCCACCTCAACCACTCCCCAAAACCAAAAGAATCCAAGCAACCAAGCATCCAAACCCAAAGAAAAACCAAAGCAAACCCACAAGGACATAGAGACGAATGGAAAATATTTCCAGTAATAATTTTAAACCCTATGTTTGCTTCCACCTACAGCTTTCCCTTCTCTATAAAGTATCATGACCTTTCTGTTTGCACTAGTTGTAATGCTCCATTATGTTTACAATGAAGTGTTGCTGTATTTGCCTACAGAAGCTGCACAGCGTGAAGGGAGATGCAGGCAGTTGTAGTGACATCCCAGTCACTACAACTGCCTGAAAAGAAAACTTACTAGCAGGAGCTGGAGCAGGAGCAGGACCAGGCCCAGGGCCAGGACCAGGACCAGGACCAGGACCAGGAGGACCAGGAGGTGTACGAGCTGCTTGGGGTGAAACATGAGGCTGAGTATTATCCCTTGAGGAAAAATAGGATTTACAAACCACACAAATGCAGTGATTGGAAATGGTTATGTTTGAAAGGAAAGGCTATTACAGAATATGAATGGTTTGTAATAGAAATAGAGGAAAAACAATTTTGCTATGAAATAAAAAGAGAAATCAAGCAAGCATGCAAATAAAAGACGTAATAAAAGGAAAAAAATTTAAAATGCAAACACCCACCCACCTCAACCACTCCCCATGGATGTGGTCTCTCAACCCACATCCAGATGGCTCTAATATTTTCAGAAGCAGACTTATAATCAACAGCAGGAATAGGAGCACGAGGTGTACTGGCTCCTTGGGGATGCTCCTTGGTTCTGGGGTGGAGGGGTGAGAAGGACAAGACATGCACAGCGTTCTGATCCAGGGGATGTCCTGGAAGTGCACTCTTTACCTGCCCCTGGTGCCGATCACCACAATCCATCTCTTCCTGCTCAGCAGATTTTGGGAATCCAGGGGTTGGTATGTCCCACTTCAGAATAGGTTTGAGGTCCTGGATCTGGAGACGCAACTAGATGATTTAGGAGAAAATTGTCTGCCCAGTCAACCCCTCAATTATGATTCATCTGTAAGATGGATCACTACCTTTAAGATCAAGAAGAAAAAAAGGGTAACCATAGTAGGTGATTCCCTTCTGAAGGGAACTGAGGGCCCCATATGTTGGCCAGATCCATCCCACAGGGAAATCTGTTGCATCCCTGGAGCCCAGGTACAAAATATCTCTGAGAGACTTCCTGGGCTGATTCAGCCCTCTGATTATTACCCACTGCTGATACTCCAGGCTGGTAGTGATGAGATTGAAAAGAGGAGTGTCAAGGCAATTAGAAAGGACTTCAGGGGACTGGGTCAGGTAGTTGATAGGGCAGGAGCACAGGTAGTTTTCTGCTCAGTCCCTCAGGTGGCGGAGGAAAATGATGAAAGAAACAGGAGAATCCACATCATCAACAAGTGGCTTAAGTGTTGGTGTCGTCGGCAAAATTTTGGATTCTTTGATCATGGGGAAACTTTTACAGCATCTGCTCTGCTAGAGCCAGATGTGGTACATGTCTCTGTTAAGGACAAAAGGTTTTTAGCTCATGAACTGGCAGACCTCATTGAGAGGGCTTTAAACTATGTTTGAAGGGGGAAGGGGAACCAGCTGAGCTATCTGGAAACAGGCCCAAGGGTTGCAAGGCTAAGTTAAGGGTGAAGTCAGTAGCCCAGCTGAGGTGCATGTATACCAATGCACGCAGCTTGGGCAACAAACAAGAAAAGCTGGAGGCCATGGTGCAGCTGCAGAGCTATGATGTAGTTGCCATCACGGAAACGTGGTGGGATGACTCACATAACTGGAGTACTGCACTGGATGGATACAAGCACCTCAGAAGAGACAGGAAAGGAAGAAGAGGAGGAGGGGTGGCCCTTTATATTAAGCAGACTTTCGATGCCATAGAAATTGAAACTAAGGAAGATGGAGTTGAATGTCTATGGGTAAGAATTAAGGGGAAGGCCAACAAGGCTGACACCCTACTGGGAGTCTGCTATCATCCACTCAACCAGGAAGAAGAGGTAGATGACTTATTTTATAAGCAGCTAGGTAATGTTTCAAGATCATCAGCCCTTGTTCTTGTGGGTGACTTCAACCTACCAGAAATCTGCTGGGAACTTAATACAGCAGTAAAGAGGCAGTCCAGGAAATTCTTAGAATGCATGGAGGACAACTTTTTGTTGCAGCTGCTGGGGGAACCCACCAGGGGAGGCACTGTGTTAGATCTGGTGTTTGCAAATAGAGATGGGCTGGTGGGAGATGCAGTGGTTGGAGGTCGCTTGGGGCAGAGTGATCACAAACTAATAGATTTCTCAATATTTGGTGAAGTCAGGAGGAGCACCAGTAAGACTCTTGCATTGGACTTCCGGAAGGCAGACTTTGGCCTGTTTAGGAGACTTATTCAGAGCATCCCTTGGGAAACAGCCCTTAAAAACAAAGGAGTTCAGGAAGGGTGGGCATACCTCAAAATAGAGATCTTGAGGACACAGGAACAGACTGTCCCTGTGTGCTGAAAGATCAGTCAGCAGGGTAAATGTCCAGGCTGGCTGGGCAAGGATGGTTTGGAGGAACTTCGGAATAAACAGAGGATGTATCAGCATTGGAAGGAGGTCTCTAAGGAAGTATTCAAGAAGGCTGCTGGAGCATGCAGAAAAAAAATATGGGAGGCCAAAGCTCATTTTGAACACTGAATGGCAACTTCTGTAAAGGATAATAAAAAATGTTTTTACAAATACATTAATGCTAGAAGGAAGGGTGGGACCAGCCTTTGTTCTCTATTGGGCAAGGGAGGGAACTTAATATCTGTAGATGAGGAGAAGGCAGAAGCGCTTAATGCCTACCTTGCCTCAGTTTTGAGTGGGAAGATGACTTGCCCTCAAGACACCTGCCCGCCTGGGCTGGTTGATGGTGACAGGGAGCAGAATGGTTCCCCCCATTATCCAAGAGAAGGCAGTCATAGAACTACTGAAATGCTTGGATGTTCATAAACCTATGGGACCAGACGAGATCCACCCCAGGGTAATGAGAGAGCTGGCAAACGAGCTTGCAAAGCCACTCTCCATCATTTACCAACAGTCCCGGCTCACTGGTGAGGTTCCGGATGACTGGAAGCTGGCCAATGTGGTACCCATTCACAAAAAAGGTGCAAAGGAGGATCCTGGTAATTATAGACCAGTCAGCCTGACCTCAGTACCTGGCAAAATAATGGAAGAGTTTATATTAAGTGCCATCACACAGTATGTACAGGATGGCCAGGGTATCAGACCCAGCCAGCATGGGTTTAGGAGGGGTCGGTCATGTTTGACCAACCTGGTCACCTTTTATGACCAGGTAACCCACCTAGTGGATGCAGGGAAGGCTGCAGATGTTGTTTATTTGGATTTCAGCAAGGCCTTTGACACTGTCTCCCACAGCATTCTCCTAGACAAACTGGCAGGCTGTGGCTTGGACAGGAGCACTCTTTTCTGGGTTCAGAACTGGCTGCATGGCCGGGCCCAGAGAGTGGTGGTGAATGGTGCTGCATCCAGCTGGTGGCCAGTCACCAGTGGTGTCCCTCAGGGGTCAGTGCCAGTTCTGTTTAATATTTTTATTGATGACATGGATGAGAGTTTGGAATCTTTCATTAGCAAATTTGCAGATGACACTAAGGTGGGAGCATGTGTTGATCTGTTAGAGGGACGGAGGGCTTTGCAGAGGGACTTGGAATGGTTGGATTTATGGGCTGAATCTAATGGGATGAAGTTCAATAAGTCCAAGTGCTGAGTCCTGCACTTTGGCCACAATAACCCCCTGCAACGTTATAGGCTGGAGACAGTGTGGCTGGACAGTGCTCAGGTGGAAAGGGACCTGGGGGTGTTGGTTGACAGTCAGCTGAACATGAGCCAGCAATGTGCCCAGGTGGCCAAGAAGGCCAATGGCATCCTGGCTAGTATCAGGAATGGTGTGGCCAGCAGGAGCAGGGAGGTCATTCTTCCCCTGTACTCAGCACTGGTGAGGCCACACCTTGAGTATTGCATCCAGTTGTGGGCCCCTCAGTTTATGAGGGACGTTGAGATGCTTGAGCATGTCCAAATGAGAGCAACGAGACTGGTGAGGGGCTTGGAGCACAAGCCATATGAAGAATGACTGAGGGAGCTGGGGTTGTTCAGCCTGGAGAAAAGGAGACTCAGAGGTGACCTTATCACTCTCTTCAACTTCCTGAAGGGTGGCTGTAGTGAGCTGGGGGTCGGTCTCTTTCTCCGGGCAACAACAGACAGAACAAGAGGACACAGTCTCAAGCTGTCTCAAGGGAGATACAGGCTAGAATTAAGGAGGAAGTTTTTCACAGAAAGAGTGGTCAAACACTGGAGTCATCTACCCAGGGAGGTGGTGCATGCAGTCACCATCCCTCGATGTGTTTAAAAAAAGACTGGATGTGGCACTTGGTGCCATGATCTAGTTGAGGTGTTAGAACATGGGTGGGACTCGATGATCTTAAAGGTCTCTTCCAACCTAGAAATTCAGTGATTCTGTGTATTATTTGCTTTGCAGGCCCGGTTGGGGCTTAGGTTCTTTTGTGCATGGGTCTCCTCCTGAGCCTGTGACAGTGACCACCAGGGACCCACTCCTACTCTGATGTCAATAAATTCTGAGAGTGATTGAAATATGTCGGATAAAATTGGAGTAATGTTTAGCCTGTGAGTTTCCGCAAAGTATTGAATATTTCTTAATTCCATGGATACAAAGTAGTAAGTGAGATTGCTGGGTGTACATATGTAAGAGAAGTGATTCCCTATGCACCAAGTACTAAAATACAGTAATGCCTCCTTTCCAACCCTGAGCTGGCAGCAGGGATCAGACCCTGCTTAGAAACTTTCATTTTGGCAACTTCTGTAAGCAGGAAAGAAAGGTCAAAATGAAACATTTTCACCTTATGTTTTCCTCTGGTGGACCTTTTTGGGAGCCAAGGTGTCCTGGGTGTGTGCAGAGCAGAGCAGCCCCAGAAACCCCTTGGTTTGCCCACCAGTTGTCATGCCTTGTTGCAGGTGTGCCCAGCTCTGGCAGAAGAAAGAGCCTGCAGCGCAGTGGGCACCGTGCCCTGCCCAGCCAGGGCTCTCTGGCACACAGCAGCAGCAGCAGCAGCAGCGCCGTTCAACCCGCTCCTGCCTTGGCTTCCCCTGGCACACAGAAGCCTCTGGAAATCAGCACCACCAGTGACATTCCCAGCCTGGAGCAGCTCCTGCATACAGGCAGATGCTGCCAGTTTGACTGCTTCCAAAGGGGAATAAAGGCAGAGATGTACATGCACCAGAGCCCTGGGCATGTCCAATAAATGTTCAAATATGTGGGGAGATTTTTTAGGAATGATTTCAGCTGTTATGCCAGCAGTGGCTTCTCTCCTGGTTCTGTGCAATGCTGTGGGCCATTTTCTTGGCCTGGTTTCCTTTGCTTGGGTCCCATCTGAGTGCTCAGTTGGGGTCCAGGCTGTAGGTGCTTTGTGCACTCTTGGAGTTCCTCTTGGATCTCTTGAACAACAGGGTTTGGCTCATGAGGGGAATTTATGCTGCTTTTTGACAGAGGAGAACTTTGCAGGCTATTTTGTGTTTGCTGTGGGGAAGGTTGGTTATTGCTTGGCATAAATTCACAGACCAACATAGAAGGTTTACTTTGCGATGTCAGGGCATGGTTTCCACGTCGTGATAGTGACATCAGAAGGTTGCCTTGGTGCACAGAAGGCCTGAGTGTCAGAGCAGCTGTAGGTCTTGCTGAGAGCAGGAGCATCCTCCTGGTTAAGACATTTGTCATTGGACAGCTGTGCACTGACAAGAGCCTTGTTTTACCAACTGTGTAAGCACAGCCTGCACACTTGTAGAGCAGTGCCACAATGAGGGAGGAACTCACTGCTGCAGTTTTTGCTGCTTTTGCCATTTTTTATTCTGCTTACTACCTGACTCAGCTGGCACGTAAGTAGAGGTTTTCCCTGGATGTAACCTAACCGATAACTTTTGTATGCCTTCCTGCTCTTTCTTAGTGACTCCATTGAATTAGAAAGAAAGGAACATTAGGAGGCCATTGGTTGGGTAAGGCTCCTGTCAAGTCATTCAGCTAAAAAGGGGGTGTCTGTTTCCACAGGGGCAGCATTTGCAAGGGAACTTGGAAGGACAAGCAAGACAGCTTTGGAAATGTAGACTGGCAGACTTTCTTGGAGGGCCTTCTAAAAACTCTGCAGTTGTTCCCAGAATTCAGGGAAAGCTTCTTTCTTTCTAAATTTTGTCATGAAGGGATTTGACTGTCTAACTTGATCTTTTACTGAGTGCTAAAATATTGATTCCCTTTGCAAGGAAGTGCAAACTCCAAAACAGTAAATGTCTGCTCCAGAACCCTGAAGCTGCTGCTGTGCTGTTTCTCAATAGAACTGCCACAGCTCAGGAGGATTTTGGGGAAGCTTTTCTGGGCAACGTGTTTCCAGCAAGTTAATGAGAATTAGGGTATGCAAATGATTTTTTAAAAAAAAGTACCTGAGGGAGAGGATAAAAAAAGCTGCTTGATGTGTTTGGTAAAACAGGAGCATTGAGTGTTACAGATGAATTTGCATTTTCTTGGTCATGTTTGTATTCATTTACTGGCAAAACAGCCAAAGTGTAGGCACAAGCAAGAAAATTGTCCTGATCTCTTGCTGGCCGTGTGAATGAAATGTGTCTCCTGGAGGGATTTTGTGAAATGGAAAATCATCTGTTTGGGTTGACTTGTTCTGTGGGATTCAGCAGCCCAGGCAGTTTTCTCACAGCATTTGTTCATTTTCCCTTGCCCACTACAGGTCACCTCAGGCATGTATTCAGAGGTGGGGATTATGAGGTGAGTGAGAAAGGGAGATTTCATGTTCATTTCTTATGTTAAGGAATTGTAGAGCCAGCTGTCAGCTTGGCCAGTACAGTAGAGTGTAGAGGGCCAGCTAGGGAGGCCGAAAGGAAATCAATTTTCATGCCTTCGACAAAAACAAAAAAAGCATAAGTGGATATTTTTAAATTTTCATCTCAGAGCCCTGAAGAACTATAAACTCAGTTTGGCAGAGAGAATGTCGCATCCTGCAAGCAGCTAGAGGGGAATACTGAACTAAGACCAATTCCTTAAAGAGTAGAATTAGCCCATTTCAATTTAGTCAGACTGACTGAGAATTCTATTCCTATAGATTTAGAATCCCATTGCAATCAAAGTTTCTCATTCCTCCTTAGAAGATGTGGTGGTAAATGTGAAAAGAAATGAGGTCCTAAATGATAGATGAAGGCCTGTCCCTCATGCTAATCTCTTGCCAAAGCTGACAGAACCAATAGCCGTCTCTCCCCCGGCTCCTGCTGCTCCTGGAGAAGAAGCCCAAGAGGAGCAAATTGAGGTGTATGAGTGCCAGACTCCATCAGTGCTCACACCAGAGCCTGGATATCGTGAGCCCGTAAGTGCCAGTTTTGTGTGATGCTGTCTTGAGAGCAAGGCAGAGGTGCAAGTTTTGGAGCAGCCAGCGCTTCCTGTTGCTGGCTGAGGATGCTGAGTGCTGGAGTGCTGCCAGGAGCTAGGGATTTCCTGCAGGCAGCGACAGCAGAACTTGGCCTTTGACCTGTGATGTTGAGGCCCCAAAGGGCTGGTGCCTGTGGGAGAGCATCTGGCTCCTTGGCACAGGGAAGCTCTGTCTCTGGGCTTCTGCAGCGCTGTGGCCGGGGGCACATGTGGTAGTGCTGGATGTCACAGGCCTTTGTTTCTTTGTTTTCCCTTGTTGGAAAGGTGTGTTTTGCTTGTGAAATTGGTCTACAGTTTTCTTGAGGAATTCTTTGTTTCTACAAATTCTTTTGGACCAGTCGTCTTTAGTCTTTTGATAAGCTACAGAAGATGGTTATGTGTCACAATCCATCCAAGTGAATGGATGTTGTGATGATTCGTAGGAGGTGATCTCAGGGTGCAAAAGAACTAACACAGTACAAGGGGGTTTGCAGTAATTATCAAAACAAATGCACCTTTATTGAATGACCACTGCAAAATGCGATTGAGGGATTAAGGGAGAGAAAAAGATAAAAGAGAGAGAAGAGAGAGGGGGAGATATAGCTACCGACATAGAGACAAAGTCTTTTGGTCCAGTCCAGTCGAGGATCTGCCTGATACGCTCGGGAGATCTCAAAATCTGTAGCTAACTCAGAGGTATTTAATTTTGAAAGTTGTGGGGGGGGGGGGGGGGTGGGGGTGGGAAAGAGATACAATAGGGAATAGATGTAACAGGTACTCTATATTCTCAGCAGTAAATGAGAGCCATTGTTTTCCTGGTCCAGTGGTCACACCTGCAGGCAAACATCTCACTTTGATCAGCTTGACTCCCCCCACACACTTCCCTCAGGCCGGGGGTTTCAGTCCCAGTCCTTGATGGAGAGGGTCCTTACATCTCAGTCTGTCTGTCACTGGTGGTTTTAAAGCAGGTGAGGGTCTTCTGTGGGAGACCACCTGAAACTCAGGAGAAGTCCAACCAGGCCAAGAGATGGGACAGCTTCCAAAGCCATTGTTGCAAACGGGGCACAGTGCCCCCTTCTTGGCAGAGAGCAAACTACACCTGTGAAAACAAATAGCTTAACACTGAGCTTTCAGGTCTCCAAGCCTTTGGCGTGTGACTTTCTTCTTCAGAACCAGAGATTATTGACGGGGCGGGGGGGGAAGGGTCTTCTCTTCAGTGGTCTCTCAATGAAAATCATGAAGCAGATGAGGGAAAATTTGGACAGACTCACATTACGTTGTCCATGAAGGTGTGGGGAGCCATTCTTGTTCTGTGTGGCCAAAGAAAGGAAATGCACGCAGTTGGGAAGCCTTCTTGTGAGGCAAAAAGCAGAAGGGGCATGTTTCTGTTAATGCACTTAGTGATAAAGTCTGCTGCTTTGGCAAGAGCCTTGGAGCCTGGAGTGGGGGTGAAGCCGCGAGTCCTTGACTGCTGTCTTGTTTTGCTCAGAAGAGGAACATGTAGAAATGGTGGATGCTGTACTTGAACTCAAGCAGGCCATGCTGTGGCTGGGGAACTGCATGGGTTAAAAGAGCCCAGGGGTGCCATAGAAGATCAGCTGAAGAAGAGCCAGCCTGGGACCAGGTGTCCAAGAAGGCCAAGGGCATGGTGGGCTGTGTCAGCAGCAGTGGGGCAGCAGGAGGAGGGCAGTGAGCGTGGCCCTGTGCTGGGCAGCGCTGCGGCCACAGCTGGAGTGCTGTGTGCACTTGTGGGTCCCTGGGAAGCAGAAAGTCATGAAGGGGCTGCAGTGTGAGCAGAGAAGGACAGGGGAGCTGGGCAAGGGGGTGCAGCACAAGGCCAGTGAGGAGGTGCTAAAGGGAGCTGTAGCCTGGAAAATGGGAGGCTCATGAGGGACCTTCAGGCAGACTTCCATCAAT
This sequence comes from Melozone crissalis, assembly GCF_028551555.1. Classification (NCBI taxonomy): domain Eukaryota; kingdom Metazoa; phylum Chordata; class Aves; order Passeriformes; family Passerellidae; genus Melozone; species Melozone crissalis. The sequence goes on along the minus strand of NW_026535783.1, from coordinate 9,425,359 downwards.
CCCTATATGACAGTGCTCAGCACAGTCACTGTTTCCCTACCAAACATGCCCTCACTAAATCCAAGTGCTTTAGACACCGGAATGGGTGATACTTCCATGTTGTGTTTTCGGGCTAGTTGGTTGTTGGGAGAGTAGCTAAGAATTGGAAAAGTACAAGGCCGTGGCCAATTCCAAGTCCTGCACCTGCAAGATAGCGTGTCCTTGGGCCTAGCTGTAGTATGATAACAAAGAGTTGAAGAGACATGAGAAAAGAGAGATGTAACATCTAAAGAATGGAGAAGAACTGATGTAGTGGTGTGGCCAATGGTCGGAGTAAATTACAGAATATTCAAGAGCTTACTAGTTGCTGTATAAATGTCTGATGCTCTCTTCAATAAAGGAAGCTTGCTGATTCTCATATTGACCGTCCCAAGTTTTCCCTGCAACCGACAAATGACTCATCCCTGATAGATGGCTCAATCTGCAACAGCTGGTTTGCTAGAAGAGGAAGCCCTGTTTGTTTTCTCCTTTTGCAGCAAGCAAAGATGCTTCTGCACAACATTTCCTGCCCTTTTGACGCCTTGAATGAGATTGTGATCCAGTTTGAGTTTTCCACGTCTGCAGCAGCAACGGCAATGGATTGTTGTCTCTTTCCTCCTCTTCCAATTCTGAGCTTTCAAGAACTAAAAGCTGCATTTTACAGAGACAACATTGCTTGCTGATAGCAGCTAGGGAGAAATATCAACTTCATATCCATCTAGAATTCTGTTGAGTTGACCCATATGAATTTGGTCGGAGGAACTTAGAATCCCTGTGTGGCTACAGAATGGTCTGATTTCTCCTAAGAAGATGTGGTGGTAGATTTGAAAAGAAATGAGGTTCTAAATGATAGATGACAGCCTGTCCCTCATGCTTCTCTCCTGCCACAGCTGACAGAACCAACAGCCATCTCTCCCCTAGCTCCCGCTGCTCCTGGAGAAGAAGCCCAAGAGGAACAAATTGAGGTGTATGAGCACCAGGCTCCATCAGTGGTCACACCAGAGCCTGGATATTGTGAGCCTGTAAGTGCCAGTTTTGTGTGCTGCTGTCTTTAGAGCAAGTCAGAGGTGCAAGTTTTGGAGCAGCCAGCGCTTCCTGTTGCTGGCTGAGGATGCTGAGTGCTGGAGTCCTGCAAGGAGCTAGGAGTTTCCTGCATGCAGCGTGTCCTGGTTTCGGGCAAATTTGGTAGAGAATCGCCAAAGGAGGGCCCCTCCAGAATGCAAACCCACGCAGCCCCTTCCCCCATTCGGTTCGGGAAGAATTCCTCAGGGAGAAGTGGGAAGAACCTGTTTATTTAACAGGCACAGCACCCCCCCAGCACAGAAAATGAACAATACCGGATGACACCACTCTGAAAAAGATGACAAAATCAGAAAGTCTCTTTTGGGGGTGGTTGCTCTGTTCTCAGTCCCTCCAGTGCTGGGGTAGCTGCTGCAGGCCAAACGGTGCAAACCCTCGCTGTTCCCAGGTCCCAGTCCTGAGCAGGTTCGAGATGGTCGAAGAAAAAAGAGAGGAGAAACAGTCCAGGAAGGAGTTTGGACTGTTTAGGTAGAACCAGCTAATAAGCAGAAGCAAAAGCAAGCAGAAGCGAGAGCAGAGAGGGCGCAAGCAAAGGAGCAAGCCAAAAGCAAAAAGCGAAAACAGCCCTAAGTACTGCCTGTCACTGTGTCCCTGATAAGAGAAACCTAAACAAAACTTTTCACTCTTCAGAGACAGTCTTAAAGGCATAGAACATATGAATGGGGATACAAGCATCATAATGTCACCCCAGGGCATTCTACCCTTTATCCCCATATCATCAACATACTACCACCCATCATGCAGTATTCATACAAAATTTCCATCTGTTCCCCCAAAATTTACCAGCGATACCTATTATGCCCTCATCACATCCCCACACTGGACCACTGAATCCTGGCCCTATACTACAGAGCTGCAGGATTCCTCCCTTTCACTTAACTCACTTAAAGCTCCATCTTCCACTTTCCCAGACCTTCAACACTTACACAGTTCCTTCTATCTCATGTCTGTGTGGTTTAATGTACAGACAATGGCAGTAACATCCAATGAACAGTGATATTGCATATCATTCCTATCCCACAATCAGATCTCCCTGAGGTACACATCGTGTCGTTCCATCTCTTTGCATTATCCACCATGTGCAACCTGGTCCCTGAGCAAAGACAACCCCACAAATCGGTTTGTCTGTACTCAAGGCAGAATTGGTCCACACAGTCTTCCCTAACAAACCTCTGATATGTACCACTGGGACTTTGTCTCCTTCTATTATATTCAGGGACTCAGACTGGGCAGCACCTGCTCAGTTGGTGGAACCTCGGGTGTTACCTAACAAGTGGCCTTTGCTAAATGCTGCTCCCAATTTTTGAAAGATCCCCCACCCAAAGCTTTCAACTGGGTTTTTAGTAGTCCATTGTACCTCTCTACCTTTCCTGCAGCTGGTGCATGATAGGGGGTATGGTACACCCACTGAATGCCATGTTCCCTAGCCTAGGTGTTGATAAGGCTGTTCTTGAAATGAGTCCCGTTGTCTGACTCGATCCTCTCAGGGGTGCCATGTCTCCACAGGACTTGCTTTTCAAGGCCCAGGATGGTGTTCCGGGCCGTAGCATGAGACACAGGGTAGGTTTCCAACCATCCAGTGGTGGCTTCCACCATGGTCAGCATGTAGCGCTTGCCCTGGCGTGTCTGGGGCAGTGTGATGTAGTCAATCTGCCAGGCCTCCCCATACTTGTACTTGGACCACCACCCACCGTAGCAGAGGGGCTTCACTCGCTTGGCCTGCTTGATGGCAGCACACGTCTCACAGTCATGGATAACCTGAGAAATACTGTCCATGGATAGATCCACCCCTCGGTCTCGTGCCCACTTATAGGTGGCATCTCTGCCCTGATGGCCTGAGGCACCATGGGCCCATAGAAGTAGAAATTAATCTCCCTTATGTTCCCAATCTAGGTCTATTTTGGACACCCCTATTTTTGCAGTTTGGTCTACCTGCTCATTGTTTTGGTATTCCTCATTGACTCTACTCTTGGGTACATGGGCATCTACATGGCGGACTTTCACAGGTAGCCTCCCTACCCTGGTAGCAATGTCTTTCCACGCATCAGCAGCCCAAATTGGTTTTCCCCTGCGTTGCCAGTTAGCCTTTTTCCACCTCTCCAGCCATCCCCACAGAGCATTGGCTACCATCCATGAATCAGTGTAGAGGTAGAGCTTTGGCCATTTCTCTTTTCTGCAATGTCTAGGGCCAGTTGAACAGCTTTGAGTTCTGCAAGTTGGCTTGATCCACCTTCTCCTTCGGTAGCTTGTGCAACCTGTCATGTTGGGCTCCATATGGCTGCATTCCACTTCCGGTTCATCCCTACGATGTGACAGGAACTGTCAGTGAAAAGAGCGTAGCATGTTTCCTCTGATGGCAGTTGGTTATAGGGAGGAGCCTCTTCAGCACGTGTCACTGGTTCTTGTTCCTCTTCATCTGTGACACCAAAATTCTCACCTTTGGGCCATTTCGTAATTACCTCCAAAATCCCGCGGCGATTCAGTTTACCTGTACGGGCGCACTGAGTGATAAGAGCAATCCACTTGCTCCATGTAACACTGGTGGCATGGTGAGTGGAAGGAACCTTGCCTTTGAACATCCACCCCAGCACTGGTAGTCGAGGTGCCAAAAGGAGTTGTGCTTCACTCCCTATTACGTCCGAGGCAGCCTGGACTCCTTCACAGGCAGCCACGATTTCCTTCTCTGTTGGAGGGTAGTTGGCTTCAGAGCCTCTGTAGCTTCGACTCCAAAATCCCAGTGGTCGACCCCAAGTCTCCCCAGGCACCTTCTGCCAAAGGCTCCAGGACAAGCCATGGTCCCCGGCTGCAGAGTAGACCATGTTCTTTACCTCTGGTCCTGTCCTGATCGGGCCAAGGGCTACTGCATGAGCAATTTCCTGCTTGATCTGTGCAAAGGCTTGTTGCTGCTCAGGGCCCCACTGGAAATGGTTCTTCTTGTGGGTGACCAGGTAAAGAGGGCTCACGATCTGACCGTACTCAGGAATATGCATCCTCCAAAAACCTATGGCACCTAGGAAAGCTTGTGTTTCTTTCTGATTGGTGGGCGGAGACATTGCTGTGATCTTGTTGATGACATCTGTAGGAATCTGACGCCGTCCATCTTGCCACTTCACTCCCAGGAATTGAATCTCACGAGCTGCTCCCTTTACTTTGCTCTTTTTAATGGTGAAACCAGCTCCCAGGAGGATCTGGATGATTTCTTTCCCTTTCTCAAACACTTCCGCAGCTGTGTTCCCCTACACAATGATGTCATCAATATACTGCAGATGTTCTGGAGCCTCACCCCTTTCTAGTGCAGTCTGGATCAGTCCAGATGGCAGATGGTGGGGCTGTGCTTCCACCCCTGGGGCAGTTGGTTGCAGGTGTACTGCACTCCCCTCCATGTGAAAGCAAACTGAGGCCTGCATTCTGCTGCCAGAGAAATGGAGAAAAATGCATTGGCAATGTCTATAGTGGCATACCACTTTGCTGCCTTGGACTCAAGCTCATACTGGAGCTCTAATATGTCTGGCACAGCAGCACTCAGTGGTGGAGTCACTTCATTCAATGCACGGTAATCCACAGTCAATCTCCATTCTCCTTCAGATTTTCACACAGGCCAAATGGGGCTGTTGAAGGGTGAGTGGGTCTTGCTGACCACCCCTTGGCTCTCCAGCTCTCGGATCATCTTATGGATGGGTATCACAGCATCTCGAGTGGTTCTATCCTGCCGTCGATGCACTATGGAAGTGGCAATGGGCACTCGTTGCTCTTCTCCCATCAGACATCCTACTGCAGATGGATTCTCAGACAACCCAGGCAAGGTGTTCAATTGCTGGATGCCCTCTGTCACTACAGCTGCTATCCCAAATGCCAACTTGAGTCCTTTTGGGTCTTTGAAATATCTGCTTCGAAGGTAGTCTATGCCCAAAATACATGGGGCCTCTGGGCCAGTCACAATAGGATGTTTCTTCCACTCATTCCCAGTTAGGCTCACATCAGCTTCCACCAAAGTGAAATCCTGGGATCCCCCTGTCACACCAGCAATAGAAACGGACTCTGTACCCACATGTCTTGATGGGATTAATGTACATTGAGCATCAGTATCGACCAAAGCTTTATACTCTTGTGGTGCTGATGTGCCAGGCCAACAAATCCACACAGACCAGAAAACACGATTTTCCCTGGTCTCTACCTGGTGAGGGACAGGGCCCCTCTAAGCCTGGTTATCCTTCTTTCCCTGGGCTTATATTTTGGATGTTCCTTCGAGGGGATCAGACATGTCATCATCATCATACCTGGCCGTTCGGCTACGGGCAACTGGAGCTGCTTTCCTTCTGGTGGCTTCTTTCAGTTCACGCACCCGTCGTGCCAGAACAGCAGTAGGTTTCCTATCCCACCTTCTCATGTTTTCCCCACAATCACGCAGGTAGAACCACAGCTCAGCTTGTGGGGTGTACCTTCTCTCACCATCTGGGAAACGTCTGCCTTGGAGACAAGAACCTCGGATCTGTACTGCTGAAATTTGGAGAAGGTCTTCTTTAATCTCCTCTCTAAGCTTCTTGTGGTTCTCCTCTATCTTATCCTCTAAGTTCTGCAGACATGACTCTACTGCTGCAATTCTGGCATGTGTTGGGCCATGTACAGCATTTGCATATGCTCGGAGCTTCCTTGCCATGTCAAGCACAGTCTCATCCCTCTCATCCCTCTTCATGATGGCTAAGGCAGAAGCATATTCGTGTGGCCCAAGTCGTACGAGTTTTCGCCACATCACAGACGTGCATGGTACTAAGTCTGGGTTCCTAGTTGTTACATCATCTGAGAAGATAATCTTTGCCACTGCCATTTCTCTCAGGTATTGGATCCCTTGCTCTATGGTCTTCCACTGGGTTTGTTGCATATAAAGATCATCTGCACACAGGTATCTTTGTGCAACACTTTCCAAGACCCGTGCCCAGAGGCTGTGTGGATTAGCGCCCCGCATCATTCTTTGGTCAATGACAGTATCCTGTGACAGGGACCCCAAATGCCTGGCTTCAGTGCCATCCAGAATTGCAGCCTCACCTGCAGCATCCCAGAGACGGACCAGCCAACTAATTATGGATTCATCGGGTCGTCAGGTGTAATCCTTCCGTAGGCGAGGAAGGTCCTTCAGGGAAAAGGACTCAGTATTTGCATCTGATCTTGCACCTGCTGCTTTGACTCCTGATTTTATGTCAGGAGGCATTGAGGTTCCTTCTCCTTCATCATCATCATCATCATCATCATCATCATCATCATCATCATCATCATCATCATCCACTGGTCGATTGGTCTTGTCCATGCATTTCCCACTTCTAGTGCTGGTAGCAACAGCCATGGGCTTAGCTGCTGGCTTAGGCTCACTATCTGGTTTGGCTGCTGGCTTCGAGCCTGGGCTGTTGGCTGCAGCCTGAGTCACCGGGATAGTTGCTGATTTATTTCCCTGCCCCCCTGCCTCTGTCTGCTGCCTGACAGTATCTAGCAGTGTGCGATAAGCATATGCCAGGGCCCAGCTCACTGCAATGACCTTCCTCTCCTCAGGCTCATCCTGGTACTTCTCTTTCAGATATTTGCCCATCTCAACTGGCTTCTGAATTTGGTCATGGGGAGAATCCAGGACTATAGGGTCAGAGAATTCCTTCAGGATTTGGCCCATATCCTCCCATTTTCCACACCACTTAGGATTTTCCACACCAGGGTTTACTCCTGAGTCAGGGGTCTCATCAGCCCGTCTAGAAATCTGAGCCCTCATTCCAGAGAAGCAGCAGGCTGTATAGAGGAAGGTTACCAGATTGAATACCAGAAAGATGGTTTCTTTAACATTTGAGGGGAAACTGAACATCCTTCACTAATGATGCAACTGATTCATAGGAGAAGAAGGAAAGCAGAGGCTGAAAAACCTCATTCCCTCCTGCTCCTTCTGCAACAAACTGGATGCATAACCATAGCCATGAACCATTCATACCTGGAGCAGACTCTAGCATGTTTATAAACTTCTTGCACATTATTGCCACCAAGCCCAGCAGGATAGCTACTCTGGTAACTGGCCCTCTGATGTAAAAACTACATATTAGGGACAATACTAAAGCTATTTCTGGATAAGAAAAAAAAACCTAGGGACCATAGAAGTATTAAAATCTCCAAAAACCCTAGGAACCAGAAATGCATGCAAACCTTCACCCCAATAGACATTATGAATTCAAAAAGCATGGCTATTAGCTGATTTAAACGAACACAGAGTAATAGCAACCAAAATGCAGTCAAAACAGGGTTTTTCCACTCTCTCTCGAGCCTCACGTTTGGGCACAAATATTTTGTCCTGGTTTCGGGCAAATTTGTTACAGAATCTGGAATGGAGGGCCCCTCCAGAAAGCAAACCCACACGACCCCTCCCCCCAACCAGTTCCGGAAGAATTCCTCAGAGAGAAGTGGAAAGAACCTGTTTATTTAACAGGCATAGCACCCCCCAGCACACAGAATGAACAATACCGGATGACACCACTCTGAAAAAGATGACAAAACCAGAAAGTCTCTTTCGGGGGTGGTTGCTCTGTTCTCAGTCCCTCCGGCGCTGGGGCAGCTGCTGCAGCCAAACGTGCAAACCCTCGGTGTTCCCAGGCCCCAGTCCAGAGCAGGTTCGAGATGGTCGAAGAAAAAGGAGAGGAGAAACAGTCCAGGAAGGAATTTGGACTGTTTAGCTAGAACTAGCTAATGAGCAGAAGCAAAAGTAAACAGAAGCGAGAGCAGTGAGAGAGAGAGAGAGCAAAGCAGAAAGCCAAAAGCAAAAAGCCAAAGAAGCGCTATGTACTGCCCGTCTCTGTGTCCCTGATAAGAGAAAGCCAAACAAAACTTTCACTCTTCAGAGACAGTCTTAAAGGCACAGAACATATGAATGGGGATACAAGCATCATAACGTCAACCCAGGACAGTCATGAAAGGACTTGACTGTGACTTGACCTTTTACCAAGTGCTTAAATAGTGATTCCCTTTGCAAGGAAATGCTATCTCTAAAGCAGTGAGTGTCTGCCACAGCTCAGGGGGATTTTGTGGAAGCTTTTCTGGGCAACTGTTTCCAGCAAGTAAATGAGGATTAATGCACGCAACTGATTAAAAACAGGAAAAGACCTGAAGAAGAGGATTTTAAAAGCCGTTTTATGTGTTTGCTAGAACAGGAGCATTGAGCGTTAAAGAAAAATTTCAATGCCTTGGTCATGTTTGTAGTCATTTATTGGCAAAACAGGCCAAAGAGTAGGCACAACCAAGAATATAGACCTGATCTCTTGCTGGCTGTGTGAGTGAAATGTGTCTCTGGGAGGAATGTTATGAAATGGGAAATCACCTCTGTTTGGGTTGATTTGTTCTGTGGGATTCAGCAGCCCAGGAAGTTTTCTCACAGAATCTGATTCATTTTCCCTGCCCACTACAGGTCACCTGAAGCGTGTATTCAGAGGTGCTGATCCTGAGGTGAGGGAGAAAAGGACATTTCATGTTCCTGGTGTTTAAGAATTGTAGAGGAAGCTGTGAGCTTGGCCAGTAGCAATAGAGTGTAGAGGGCCAGCTAGGAAGGCTGTACGAAAACTGATTTTCATGCGTGCAACAAAAATACCAAAGCCAGAGATGGATACTTTGAAATTTGCATAAGAGCTTTGAAGAACTAGAAACCTACTTTTTTACAGAGAGAATCTTGCTTGCTGACAACAGATAGGGTGTAATATTTACTTAAGAACAATTACATTTACAGCTGAATTAGACCATTTTAATTTAGTCAGAGTGCCTTAGAATACTGTTCCTATCAAAGCTTATGATATCTAATTCGAAGATGTCGTTATAGAACAGGAAGGCCATTTTGCAATGGTGCCTGCTGTATCTGAAGTGAAATGGGCACCTTTGAGGCTGGGGAGCTGCGTGGGCCAAAAAGAGCCAAGGGTGCTGGCGGCCTTGAGCAGCTGAAGATGAGGCAGCGTGTGGCCAGGGGGCCAAGAAGGCCAAGGGCATGGTGGCTGTGCCAGCAGCAGTGGGGCAGCCAGAGCAGGGCAGTGAGCGTGGCCCTTTGCTGGGCAGCGCTGCGGCCACAGCTGGAGTGCTGTGTGCACCTGTGGGCCCTGGGGAGCAGAAAGTCATGGAGGGGCTGCAGCGTGTGCACAGAAGGACAGGGGAGCTGGGCAAGGGGGTGCAGCACAAGGCCAGGGAGGAGGTGCTGAGGGAGCTTTAGCCTCGACAGTGGCAGGCTCTTGAGGCACCTTCCGACAGACTTTCATCAATCCCTGCATGACAGTGCTCAGCACAAGGGCTGTTTCACCACCAAACATGCCCTCACTGCATTCAAGACCTTAAGACAGTGGAGTGGGTGATGCTTCCATCTTGGGGCTTGTTGGCGTGTTGTTTTGTTAGGAAGAGAAGGCCTGTTCATTTTCCTCTTTTTCCAGCAAGCAAAGATGCTTCTGCACATTGTTTCCTGCACTTTTGCAGCCCTGCATGGGATTGTGATCCAGTTTGAGTTTTCTACGTCTGCAGCAGCAGTAGCCAAGGCGTTGCTCTTGCTTTCCTAGTGTTCCATTTCAGTGCTTTCAAGCACTAAAAGCTCTGTTTTGCCAAGACAACCTTGCTTGCTGATGGCAGCCAGGGAGGAAAATCAACTTCATATCCATACCGAGTGCTGTTGAATTGGCCCATTTTAATTTGGTGGCTGTGACTTCAAACCCCTGTGTCACAAGGAAATGTTATGATTTTTCCTTAGAAGGTGTGGTGGTACATGTGAAAAGAAATGTGGTTCTACATGATAGGTAACAGCCTGTCCCTCATGATCCTCTCTTCTCACAGATGACAGAACCAAGAGCCGTCTCTCCCCTGACTTCCGCTGCTCCTGGAGGAGAAGCCAAAGTGGAGCAAATTGAGGTGGATGACTGCCAGCCTCCATCAGTGGTCACACCAGAGCCTGGATATTCTGATGCTGTAAGTGCCAGCTGTGTGTTGTGCTGTCTTTAGTGCAAGGCAGAGCTGCAAGTTTTGGAGCAGTCAGCACTTTGCGGTTGCAGGCTGAGGATGCTGGGTGCTGGAGTCGTGCCAGGAGCTCAGGATTTCCTCCAGGCAGCGACCACAGAACTTGGCTTTTGAGCTGTCATGTTGAGGCAGCAAACGGCTGGTGCCTCTGGGAGAGCATCTGGCTGCTTAGGTCAGGGAAGCTCTATCTCTTGGCTTCTGCAGTGCTGTGGCCAAGGGCAAAGGCGGTAATGCTGGAGGTGCCAGGCCTTGTTTTGTTGGTTTTCCCTTTTTGCAAAGGGGTGTTTGGCTTGGGAAAGCGGTCTGCACTTTCCTTGAGCAGTTCTTCACTTGTACAGTCCGCTGTGGGCCAGCTCTCTCTTGGCTTATGATAAGCTGCAAAGGGAGGATTGTGTGGTCCATGCAGCTGTGAGGGGGGCCATTCCTGACCGTGTGGCCAAAGAAACAAAGTGAGGAGTTGCGAAGCTTTCTTGTGAGGCCAAAAGCCAAAGCGGCCAGTTTCTTTTGATGCATATTTTGGTGCAGTCTGCAGCTTTGACAAGTGTCTTGGAGCCCAGAGTGGGGATGAAGCTGCAAGTCTTTGACTGCTGTGTTGCGTTGCTCGGCAGAGGAAGGCCATTTTGCAATGGTGCCTGCTGTATCTGGAGTGAAATGGGCACCTTTGTGGCTGGGGAGCTGCGTGGGCCAAAAAGAGCCAAGGGTGTTGGCGGCCTTAGGCAGCTGAAGATGAGGCAGCGTGTGGCCAGGGGGCCAAGGAGGCCAAGGGCATGGTGGCTGTGCCAGCAGCAGTGGGGCAGCCAGAGCAGGGCAGTGAGCGTGGCCCTGTGCTGGGCAGCGCTGCGGCCACAGCTGGAGTGCTGTGTGCACTTGTGGGCCCTGAGGAGCAGAAAGTCATGGAGGGGCTGCAGCGTGTGCACAGAAGGACAGGGGAGCTGGGCAAGGGGGTGCAGCACAAGGCCAGGGAGGAGGTGCTGAGGGAGCTTTAGCCTGGAAAATGGGGGGGCTTATGAGGGACCTTCAGGCGGACTTCCATAAATCGCTGCCTTAGATCCATAGATCCAAAGCTCAGCGCAAGGCCTGTTTCCCTTCCATACATCCCCTCACTGCATCCAATTGCTTTAGACACTGGTGTGAGTAACACTTTTGTATTTTGTTTATTTGTTTGTTTGATAGAAAGAAAACCCTGGTGCAATTTCTCCTTCTCCAGGGAGCAAGGGAGCTTTGTCTCAGTCTTTCCTGCACTTTTACAGCACTGGCAGAAATTCTCCTAGAATTTTAGTTTTCAAGGAGGCAGTTCTGGATAATGCAGTATTTTTGCACAAGAACACATAGTTTGGGGCAGGGATGTTGGTGCAGAATGAGCTGTTCTGGTGCCAGACCAGCCAGTAGGGCTTGCCCATCATTTTCCAGTCAACGGCTCCCATGTCTTTTGGCAGCCCAGGGAATCAGTGTGTGCTGTGTTTGGGCCTTGAGCAGGAAATCAATCCGCTTAAATTCCAGCTGGCCCTCAGAGATTAGAGGAGGTGGGAAGGGCTGGACTGCATTTCTGATTCCAGCCACTTTAGCACCATCAGTGTGGTCAAGTGCAAGAGAAGAACTTGCCCGAGCAGAGATGCACAAAGAGTGCAGTTCTTAGTGCAGTGCTCTGAGTCTGATTGCATTCCATAAAGACCCACATGCTCCAGATTCCCCAAGAGTGTGGGTTACTGAAGCAACAGGAGAGCAAGTTCAGGATGGCTTCTGATTGGGGCACTGCTACCGACTGTTGATGTGTGTAGTGACAGAAAGGACATTATTGATTCAGGGTGACCTCCACGTGGCAAAAAATGTGCTTTGACTCTGTGATTTAGAAGTTTAAACAAATGCTTCATTAAGCTACGTTATAATACACTAGTACTATGTTAAAACTATAGTAAAGAAATACTATACTAAAAAGATACTAAAGAAAAACGAGTGACTGTCTCCACACAGTCTTTTATCTAATTACCTAATCAATCTAAACAACTATCCCTAAAATGCAATTAACAAATCACTTTCAGTAAACAATCACTATACACATTCTTCATGTACTAAACAACCAGAAGAGCAAGTAGAGATAATAATTGTTTTCTCTTCTTCTCTAAGTTTCTCACTACCTTCTCTTAAAAAAAACCTAGCAGAGAAAATTATATCTCTCTCCATTCAAAGGAAGTAAATCCCACAGTATAGTAAAGAGAGATTATAAAAGTGAGATCTGTCTATTTATCTATCTATTTGAATCTTCCTGGCTCTGCTCCAAAGCAGTGGAAGATGCAATGCTCACCTAAATGCATCCCTTCAGGAGAGACAAACAGGACATGGCACAAGCAGAGGGAGGCCCTCACCAGACCCTTGAGAAATGCCACACCTTCCCTGTCAGCTGCCTGAGAGGCTCTTGCAGCTTCAGTCCCAGATGGCCCCTGATTGTAGGGCCAGGGCAGCTTTGGAATCTGTGCCTCCCCTCAAACAGAGAATGACCCAGCAGAGCAGCAGCCCAGTGCTTTGGGAATGTTTGAACCCAGCAGTCTTTGAGTCTTGGCCCACAAAGGTCATATGGGAAGCTGAAACCCATCTTCTCTTGCTTTCTGTGCAGGTGCTTCTAGAGAGAGAGCAGGAGCAGAGTGCTTCATCAGAGACACCATGCCAGACTCAGGGAGAGCTGTTCCCAGCTCGAGAGCAGGAAGAGCAGCTCGGGCAGCAGGTGGAAGTGCCACAGGAGAAAGGCCAGGTAAGCCTGATTAGCCAGTGCACAGAGGGAAGGGCAGGAAGAAAGGCATAAACCTTGGGACTGAGGAGGCCAGGAATCCCACAGGCACTGGAAGCACAGAGCCTTGGAATCTGCAGAGAACAGCCCTGGGACAGGAGGGTTACATTGGGAGCAGATGTGGGTAGGGAAGCAGAAAGAAGTGGCTGAATCAATGTGATTTTGAGGCTAAAAGAGGGAAACGCTGAGTCTGATGGCAGCTCCCAGTCACTTGCTCTGCATTTGTGTGCACAGAACATCCAGGTAGAACCACAAGCAGAGCTGCCCGAAGCTCAGAGTGACATGGCAGTGAAGAGGGGGAATGAAGACATCCAAGAGGAGAAGAATCTCCCTTTGCAGAGGGACAGTCAACAAAAACAGGTGAATGAAAGAATGGCAGCCACTCCACTCATGAAAGAGAGTCCTTTCCGTTGTTGTTTACAGAGCATGGACAAACAGGTGCCGGCACAGCTGCAGGAAACTGAGGCTAGGATCAAGGCAAGGAAGAAGAGGCCAGACGAAAAAATTAAAATCATCAAAGAGAAAATTAATTGCCTCCTTCAGGAGCAAAAGGCTCTAGAAAAGCGAGTGAAATATCAATAGGCACTGCAGTCACCCAAGGGGTGGTTTCTGCCCTCCTTGCCTTTGCAGTGCAGAGCAGCAGGGGGGTGGGGTGTTGCCTCTGAGTGCCATCCTGATGAGGCCTCTGTCAGAGCTGCTCTCAAGGACACTTCCTGCTCTGCTGAATCTCAGCTGATGCTCTAGACAGTGGCATTACTCCCTTGGCCATTTAGCCAGCAGTCATCCCAATGAACTCCTGCAGGCTTCTTCCAGGTGACCTTGTTTCTTGAGGTGTTTTTGCAGGTGAACATGGTCATTCACATAGATTTGGAATACGAGCTACAAGCTGTCTGTATCCCTTGTTAATCTGTTCCCGTCCTTTACTTTCTTCCCAGTCAACGACTCCTGGCTGACGGGGACAAGCTGTAGTCTCTGACTGCTTTGTTCTGTTTGACTTCAGGTGGAAGGTTCACCATCCTACCTGGCAGCCTGCAGCGAGTTCCAGCAAATGACGGGCAACCAAGAGCCCCGAAGCTGGCATGAGGCCCAGGAACTGTACCATCCAGAGATGCTGCAGGATAAGCACGTCCCAAGGAAGGTGCAGAAAAAGAGAATTTCATGGCAGGAGTTAGAACATTAGAATGAGGAGCTGCAAATATATCTGCAGACCTAGGAGGGGGAAAGGAGTCTTTGGGAGGAAGTGGAGCGGTCGTTGCTGCAGTCATCCTTTAGAACAAGAAAGTGGCTATGAACTTGAGTAAAACCAGCCTTTGGTTTTGAGCATTTGGTTTCACAAGTGGACATCCAAAGCAATCCAGTTGAAGAGCTCTGCATGTGGCTGACAGCAGCTTCCTAAGGGCTTGCATTTCAAATGGCAATCTCTCTTGCATTTCAGGGCAATCTCTGCCACACCTTCCTGACATCAACTCATTTCTTCTCTCAGATCTACACCAACTCTGACACTGAAGCTGCTGCAGCATCGCCGTCCCAAGGAGCCTTTGCTCCCCAGCCGAAGACGTGGAGCCTGAGCACTTGGTTCACCTCCCGTGCTGACCCAGCTGCTGCTCAGCAACTGGAGATGGCAGGTGACTCCCTGGAGCAACACAGTACGTCTGCTATCTTTCTTATCTGAGGGACAGTGTATTGTGTGCACATGTCAGCAGAGCTGTACCAAAGGGTTCTCCTCACTTCAGTGTCACAGAAGTGCTGGCTTTGCTCCAAGGCAGCAAGAGAGAGCTCTGGGTGTTTCTGCTGCCTCTGAGGGCAGCTTAGACTGGCTGGAGTTTGCCTGGGCTTCCCTCTCTGCCGAAGGCAGAAGCAGGAATTGTTCCTGCATCAGCAGATGGCTGTGACTGCCTTAGCTCTAGCCACTGGTAGAATCCCTGCTGAGATCAGTCTACAGGAGGACAAATCAAGCCCTTTGTGATTCTGCAGCACAACCCAATGAATCTCCTTATTCCCCGCAATAACTGCCAGTGCTGTGCTCTCAGATAAGACCTGGTAGAGTTGAGAAGAGAGCCCAGTGGATTCTGTGTCTACCATCACCTGTTGGGACAAAAAGGGCACTGATCCACACCTCGGTGGGGCTGATCTCAAAGCCCATCCTGTTGTGTCCTGAATGGGGGCAAAAGCTTGTACGTGGCTCAGGCTGGCTCTGGCTTCTTCCCATCAGTGTCTGTCAGTGCTCATGCTTGGGCTTTGCCAGCCTTGTTGTGGTCGCTGCCCTGCCCCTGGGGGCTGGAGGGACTGCAGAGGCTGGAGCCTCCCTTAGCTGGGAGGGTCCCACTGCTGCCCGGCTGCTGCAGCGCGGAGCTGCCTGAGGCAGCAGCCCCTTCTCTGGGCCGGCCTCTGCCTCGCACGGCCTGGACTCACAAGAGGGTCAGCATCTGCTCTGGGCAGCTGTCTGTGTCACAGGGGTGCCTGAGGAGCACTGCTGTCCTCTGTGCCCGTGCCCGCCTTGCCGAGTTGGGAAGATGGGGACATTTGCGGTGACGAGAGGGCGAGTGCAATGGGAGCGACTGATCCGCGCTGTCAGGGTGAGGGTCCTAAAGCTGAAAGCCCCGTCGCAATTGGTTCTGGCATGAGCTGCTCTGGTTTACTAACGCAGAGGCATTCTTCTGGCAAACTGCTGCAAGGTGGAAAAGATGGGAACACTTGGCAATATTCCTCCTGTTCTGAACTTGACATCTGTTCAGAGCAATTGATTCTGGATGTCCAGGTGCATTTAATCTTAGCAAGTCAGAAACCTTTTCTAAATCTCGCAGTCTTTATTCCCAAGAAAACAAAGGCACTGTTAGTTCCAGCTCTCCTCAATGTTTCTAGATGACAAACTTACTTGCCTTGGTAGGTATTCTCTTCTGGTCTCAGTCTCCTCTGAGAGGAGACTCCTCTGCTGTCAAGAGGTCTCTCACTTCAAAGGATACCATAAATCACTCTCTGTGCCAGCCAGACTTGCACTGTGGATGTGCTGTACTTGTTGTTCCAGCACCTGTCCCTGTTGTTGTTAGCCAGCTCAGAGCGGGCTAACCAAGCGAGGGCTCAGAGCCCCCGACAGTGGGGCTGCCTTTTGTATCTCCGAGAAGGTGGGATCTCTGCTTTAAAGTGAACATCTTGCATTTTGTTTCCCTCAGGGAGAATGGTGAAGATGGAAAATCCTATCATTAAATACATTGAACTGGAAAATATTGGCAGTGGGTGAGTCCAAGCAATGCTAATTTTACATAACTATGCATCAAGTGTTTTGCTGGTGGAATAGGTATCAGGCGTGAAGTCAGACAAGCTGCAAATGTGTTCAAGCACTGGGCTTAGATTGTCAGAGCTGATCAGAATTTCTAAGTGTGCTCAGAAGGCATTGTCAAGGACATCTCCATGCTTCCAGTGTCCTGCAGGTTTTAGGCATTTACAGCACAGATCTCCTGTGTGGGCTGGCTTTCACTGCAAGATCTAAATGGCTTCTCCTTTCTCTGCTTCTCTTTTGTTTCTAGGAGTTTTGGAGAGGTGTTTAAAGCACTCGACACTGCCTCAGGAGGAGAGGTAAATGTCAAGAGCCTCTGCAGACTCTGCTGCTCTTGAGGGGCTTTCCCCTCTGGTGTGAGCTGTGGCTGGAACTTTGGCTTGAGCCATGCTGAAAAGGCACAAGAAGCACAGACTGGTGCCAGCCTGCAAAATACATTTGGCACTTTGTCCTCCTCAGCTGCCGGAAGGAAGGCACGCAGGGCAGCGCTTCCTTTCAGACAAGGACGCGCTCACTCCCTCTCCATTGCTAAAACAAAGGTGGTGCCTTAGAGCACCTCCCTGCTCTTTGGGGCTACAGCTTCACAGTCCTGAATTCTCGATTCTGGCTGCCAGCAAATCCATCAGAAAGTTACTGGTAGTTCCTTAGCCACCTGCAGTGCTGCACTTGGCAACTGCACATAGGGAGAGATCTGCAAGGTGCCCTAAAAGCCCTAAGCCCTGCCCATAGCCCAAGATGTATCCAAAGAATATTAAGGCATGGATTACTTCTTGTGAATCCTAGAAAGAGCAGCAGAGATTGTGGTCAGACGTCTGTGGGTGATAGTTGAGACACAACTGTTACCAAGTGGACAAGGCAAAATGTCAGTGGCCCCACGTGTCCTGTAACTGGCTCTCAAGGCAGCAGAGAAATGGGCTGTTGGAATGTCAGTTCCTAATTACTGCAGTGCCTAATCACCAGGCAGTATGGCACAGCTCAGCTGTGTCATTGCAAAATCACTTGCTCCAGGTGTGTTGTTGTCTCTTGCCACCAACTGCTCAAGTTACTAATTTTCAATGTCATTTTAGGTGGCCATAAAGAAAATAGATATTCAAGGACCTAGGAGGATGGAACGAAGCGTTAATGAAATCCAAATCATGAAGAGGTACAGGAGTCCCAATGTTGTGAATTATTTAGACAGGTGAGTGGTTATGGTCTTATCCCATGTGTGCATTTACATACAGCAAACATGAGAGGTTAAAAACCCACTTTGGTCAGTGGCAGAAAGTAGAGCTGTTAATTTTTATTTATTCCTATCTCTCTACTCATCTCCAATGGATGAGAAGAGAGTGCATCCTGTCTGCATGAGTCTTCCCTGGCACACCTAGTTTGAAAATTATTCCAAAATTATTCAATAACTGGATCAGCAGTATCTTCCTTAGTCATCAGCCTCGAAGTTTACTGCCTCCACATTTATTTAGGATTGATTTTTTCAAGTTTCTGAAGTGCTGATGAACCGTCCTAAAATGGATTTCCCTTGGATTGTTGCCCCTCTTTGCCATTGCTGGGCATGCCAGGAAGACTAGGTGCTTCTTTCCAGAAACACCATGCCTGACAGGTTTTTTATCTGGGCTGTTTCTAAACTGCATTTTTCACTTGTCAGCCATCTAAGACATCTCCTTTTTCACAGCTGTGCCTTTCTCCTTGAGACTGCACAGATTGCAAACAATGCACAGCCAAGAGGGAATATCTATTCCTATGATTCTGTCCTTGTCACAAAGGCATCTGGAAATAAGAAACCTGGAAGCAGAAATCAACGTAGCCATGCATGCTCATCTCCAGGGCCTTGTTTCCTTCTTTCAGCTACCTTGTGGGTGAGGAACTCTGGCTGGTGCTGGAGTACATGGACGGAGGCACCCTGAACGATATCCTCAGCACGACCTCCCTGTATGAAGATGAGGCAGCAGCCATCAGTCGGGAGGTCAGCAATCCCATCTGTGTTTCCAAGGGCTTGGGCAGGATTGTCTGGGAAACAGGGGCTCTGACCTGCAGTGATTTCCTGTGCCAAGCTTTGGTTCTGTGTTGCTGCTATGCTATGGGCAAGTAAAAGCATCTCAAGTGAAAGGCCTGCCAGTGGCCCTGCACTCCCTGTACTCAGTGCCAGTACTCTTCTCTCCTGCTGTTGTATTCTCGCTCTGGCTCATGTCTTTTTACTTGCTGTTCTCCACCTTGCCTCTCTAAATGTTTGCCTGGAGTCTGTCTTCACTACATTCCTTGCCTGTGACAGGAAAGGTGCTGGTGGCAGGAATGGAAATGATCAGCAAAGAAAAAAGAGAGAGACTCATTTCTCTCAGGCCTCAGCATACAAGGACAGGAGTGCAGCCAAAAGGCTCTTTGCTTCTGAGCACATGCACTGCAGCAGCAGTCATCCTGGCTGGTTTGCATCCTGGCTGTTGCTCTTTCAGAAGCTGACATGCCTTTCCTCAGAAAGGTCCTGCTCTGCAAGTGTTGGAGCAGCAAGCACTTCCTCTCAGTGGCACTGTGTTCTGCCATTACTGCCCGTTCCCCTGGAGAGGGAATCTTTTGGATTCTTTGTTGCCTTTCTTGTGGGATGAAATCACATCACTCATTTTTGTCCTCCTCTTTCTGTTTTCTCTCTCAGTGCCTGCAAGGACTGTGTTTTCTTCACACAAACCATGTGATCCATAGAGATGTGAAGAGTGATAACGTCCTTCTCAAAACCGATGGTTCTGTCAAGCTGGGTCAGTGTATTCTTGGTCAGGAGCAGCATTCCAGGGATGTGGGGGTGGGGCTGCTTTGAGTGACAGCCAGCTCCCCAAACATGGTGCTGGTGGCAGCGCAGGGACACCCGCTGTGAGCTGAGGGCACAGTTGCAACGTGCACAGAGGAAGGAGAAGGAACAAGCAGTCAACAGTGGCCTTGCTCTGTGTGTGTCCCTTCCCGAGGGAGGGAGTTACAAGTCTAAAGCTTCCAAAGAACAAAAGACACTACTGGAGACAGTGTAAAAAATGGGGGGAGTTTAAAAGTCGCCAATGCCAGGAGATTCAACAGCACATTTTCAAACACTTCTACTGGGGAATTCTTTGGCTTGCTTTCCTAATTGCACAGAATTCAAATAAAAACAGTGTTTTGCTTTCTCCTCAGGTGATTTTGGCCTCTCTACTCAGCTCAGCCCTCAGCAGAGCAGACGGTGCTCGGTAGTCGGGACTCCTTGGTGGCTGGCGCCCGAAGTGCTGACAGGTCAACCATATGGTCCCAAAGTGGACATATGGTCTTTTGGAATTGTGGGGATTGAAATGATAGAGCAAGAACCTCCCTACTGGAACCAAAGTCCCATCACGGTAAGGAGCAAATACTCACTGATCCCACTGTCTTTCTCACCTGTCCCTTGTCCTGCGTGCCATTGGACAAAAGCCCATTGCCATCTGCCTGAACTGCTTCCACCAAGGACCCCTCCTAAAAATGTGCCTGCAACACATCAGCATCTGCTGTAGTTGTGGTTGCAGCAGTGGGGGAACTCAAGCCTTACCACATGCAAACAAACTCCAAACAAACTCTATTCTCAGGCAACACTTTCCTTTGCCTTTTAAGTGCTTCCAGTCCTTTGGCTGTGGAGATGGCCTTAAGAGCAGAAAAGAAGCATCTGACAACTGCTGTTATCTTTCCAGAAATGAAGGAAGGCAACACAAACCCAACAAAGTTTCTAAAACTGTGGTCTTTAGAGATGAGCCTAACTCCCTGTACAGTTTCTTCTCACTGGGAAACATGCCTGAAACCTGGGCATGAGGGTGTGAAGACCACTGAGTCTCTTCTGCTTCTTGTACAGTGCTGCTGAAACACTCAGTCACCGTGTTTCTCTCCTAGCCAAAGGCACATCCTCTGTGTCACCAAGCCAGAGCCTGGTGATGCGGACAGGCTGCAAAAGCCTCCCCTTTGTTTCCTGGCTCTTTCTGGCATGGGCCTACCATTAATGCATTGACTTGAGCAGCCAAGTGAGCAGAGGGTGGCCATAGGGATGGCACCTCTCCTTCTTCTGACCATGACAATTTTTCTTTTGCTGCAAAATGGGAACCTGCAATTTTCAGACTGCTGAGAGACAGAGCTGCAGGTGGCTCCTTTGTGCCCAAGCAGGAATTTTCATCCCAATACATTTGTGCAGGCATCTAAATGTGTCTCTGTTGAAGATGAGATTGCAAATGTTGATTTTTTTACCTGGGGATTAATTGATGGATTCCCTTTCTTTCCTTCCAATGACCATTGTTTTCAAGAAAAGCACAAAAAGTCTGATGAGTTTTGTTCTAGGGCATGTGCGCTTAAGGACCAACAAGCACTGCAGACATGCCTTTCATGTACTAAACCTTGAAATTAGTTTGTATAGCACAGTCCCTCTTCCAAAAAGCCTCTCAAGCTGGTGTGAATCCTTAGGGAAGCAAATGTGCTTTTGCTGATGTAGTTCCCACTAACTAGGTCAGCCAATGAAATCAGCTGCCAAGGCAAGATCTGCGGGATGGTGGAAAAGCTGTGGCTGCATCAGGGTTTGGGTGTTTTGTTGGTAAAGGAAAATGATCTCTGGGTCTCTTCCAGGGCAGAAACTGCCACTGAAGAACAGAGGTTAAACTAAGGGAGGTGGGAGAGCACTTAGAGATGTGAAAGCAGCAAGTGGAGCCTGGTGTCTCCTTTTTCTCCAGGCTACACAACTGATAGCCACAGTAGGGACCCCACGGCTGCAGCAGCCCAACCGATTCTCGCCTTGCCTGCGTGACTTCCTGAGCTGCTGCCTGCAGAGAGACGAGGAGCAGCGCTGGTCTGCCAGGGAGCTCCTGCAGGTAAAATGTGAAGGGGCTGCAGGTGAAACAGGCTCTGAGGGATGGGCTCCTCCTCCACTCAAGTCCAAGGCATCACATGAGCCCCCTTCCTCCTCACCTCCATTCTTGGTGCTCTTCAAATGAAAATGGTGAGGAATCCTACACTGGGCTGGGCTGGCAGGGCCCTGTAAAGGTCCTCTGGTGCAAGTGTCCTGCAATGAGCAGGGACATCTTTAAAGAGATCAGGTTGCTCAGAGCCCTTTCCCACTGGAACCGGAATGCTTGCAGGGATGGGGCACCTACAAGCTCTTGGGGCAACCTGTGCCAGGGTCGCACCATGCTCTGAGTAAACAAGTTCTGATTAGATCCTATTTGTGTTTCAAAATATTTACCCACATCCTATTGTAAGTGGCCCTGTTAAAAAAGATGTCCCCCACTTTCTTCAAAGCCACTCTGAAGTCTTGGAAAGTGGCAATAAAGTCTCCCTGGGGCCTGTTCTTCACAAAACTGAGTAACTCCACCTCTCTCTGCATTTCCTGAGTCAGGGAGCTCCTCTGGCTGGTTTGGTCGCCCTCTTTTGTCATTTGGTGGGGTGTTCAATTTTATCTAATGGCAAAAGAATTGAAGTAGAGCAATGCAGGGTACAGAGACATGAAATGGTGGTGCAGGAACCCAAGGAAGCCAGTCCTAGCCTAGGGGTAAGAGATTTGGCCGTGGGCAGGAGGGGTCTTGGGGGGCTCACTGTGAGCCTCTGAGGGGCCCTGGTTTGTGCCCCCCAGCCCACCCTTAGAGGTTTCTGACACGCAAACAGGGACAGCTGGGAGGGACTTGTCCCAGCCCCATCTGCTGCCTGGCACGCTCAAGCAGACGGGAAGTGTGCCAGGGTTACTGCCGGGTTGTGTGGCAGAGAGGGAACTGCAGGGCTCAGTGCCACTGAGCTTGCCCTGCTGGGAAGGAAGGAGCCATCCAGCACACGAGGGGCAGGGCATGGAAAGGTAGACACTGCTCTGTCTCCCTGTGGGAATCAGCACAGTGCCTGTCTTTCAAAGAGAGGGACTAGTGTGAGGCTTTAGAGATTCCTGAAAAGAAGAAACTCCAAGGACAGAAAGCACCGTTTCTAAAGTACTGGCAGGGCAAAAATCCTAGCAAAATGAAGACACCTGGATAAATGGATGAGTGGGATTCTGGGCCACATTTCCCGGAGATGGCAAAGTCCGGCACATAAAGATGGAGGTGTAGATGGTCCCATTGATCCTCTTCCTGCATCCTTCTATAGGCCAGAGGAATCCTGTGAAGCACTGAGCTTGGAAAGTCATGGTCCATTATTTTTTGTTGATTTGGTTTTTTTCCCTTTTGGCAGCATCCATTTGTAACATTTGCTGAGCCTGCGTCCAGCCTGGTGCCACTGATTGTTTCAGTGAAGAAGAGGAGAGAGACAACAATGTGACAATCACATCAAGAGCATTTATTCGTCAACCAGTTTACAGCAGGATTGTAGATTAGGATTAGGATTAGGATTAGGATTAGGATTAGGATTAGGATTGGGATTGGGATTAGGATTAAGGTTAAGGTTAGGGTTAGAGTAGGATTGTCTAATAGGACTGCAGAGTAGGATTGGAAATGAATACAATTTCTGAAACCACAACTCACCTTGAAGATTCCCTTCCTTCTCACTCTGCGAATACGCTCAAGAATTGCTTCTGAATTGTCTGTTGTTTCTTAAAGGTGGAAAGTGACACGGTGTCTTTGGCATGGTGTGAAAGTGGGGAAGAAGGATGTTCTTCATTCATCCTCTCCAGAGAACACTGACTTTGGAATCTGGTCCACTGGTCTGTTTTTGGACAGCTTTGGTATTTCTATTTGAGGCAGAAAGGGCAATGGCATTTGAAGGCAAAACCGAAAGAAGAATGAGGCAGCCCAACACTCTGAGCAAATGCTGGCCTTCAGCTGTGACTGGAGAACATTGGGGCTCCTACCACTTGGATTTGTATCCCGAAATGCAGTAATCTCTTTGGTTGGAGGAGAGCCTTGCTCAAGTGAGAAAGCAGAAAGATTAGAGAGGGTGTTCGGGAAGGTCTCCTGTGGTGCAGAGCTGTCAGCGCCTGGGAGGTGAGAGTGGGCCCGGCCTTGCCTGGGGTGGAGCCCCAGCAGAGCCCCGGCAGAGGCCGGAGCAGGCTGAGCCCCGGCAGAGGCAGGCTGGAAGGAGGCCCTTGGAGCTGCAAGAGGCAGCAGCCGGGCCCTGGGTGCCTGTTCCTGGCAGCGGGCGAATCCTCCACTCTCAGAGCCCAGGTGGCAGCTGGCAGCTGCCCAGGGGAAGCGCAGCCAGCCTGGAGGCATTGGCCGTCTGGAGTGTGCCCAGGAGTGGAGAAAGACCAAGGGCAGCCGAGGGCCGCTGGGCTGCCTGAGGATTCCTCCTCTTCTGCCGGCTGCCCTGCAACTCCTGGCAAAGGTCAGCAGTGTGTGCAGCACTCTGGGCACCGGGGCAGGGACCTGGGCTGCTCAGCAGGCTGGAGCACAGGGCAGCCTCCTTCAGGCCTGGCTCTTGTGCCAGGGGAAGCGAGGCCAGCGTGAGGCAGGGACAGCTTGGCAGGGCACATCTGCAGGAGCCAGCGCCTCACGCAGCTCTGGGAGGAAGCGCCTGCAATCCTGCATTTCTGCACTGAGCCCGAGCAAAGGTGTGAGATGCAGAGTGTTTGGCAGAAATATTCAGGCCCACCAGGCCAGCCTGCTTTGTGCTCTCTGGCCCACAGCAAGCGCTGTGCAATGCAACTCACACCTCTATTGCAGGGCTGTTCTTCTCAGTAATCATCGCTCAGCTGTCTCTCACTGACATATTGCGTGCTGAAGACCTGTCTCTTCCATATCCCCTATAAAAAGACCTTACCTTAGATTCTCAAATTTAGCATGCATGCATGTGTGAAAAAAAACCCCCACATATCTTTAGGAACATCAACACATTAAAGCAGATTTCATTTATGAAACCCACAGCAACTGCATTAAAATGTGGGTGTATGAGCCTTTCTTCAAAATTTTCTTAAGAATATCTCTAGAGTAACTCTTGAGACATAAGTATGCTGCCCCTAACAAGTCCAGATTACTTGGCAAAGGGTAATCAGTCATCCATTAAGCATTCCAGCAGTTGCGTAGCATTTTCTTCTGATAACTGATCCCTGGGTATTGCAACCAGCTGCTGATTTGTGTCTGCCCACTTCTATTCCATGTTCTGAGCCAAAAGCAATAGTACCATTCTGAGTGCATCTGAACACATTGGACAGTGACACCCCATCCTATTGCCTATGTTCTCCCATGGAAGATTCCTTGCTCTTTTTTCTCTGCCACCAATGGGGATCTGCAGTCCCTGCCGGGCACTGCTCGCTCTGGGTTGTCAAGGCAGAGGCGATGCTCTGGTGCACCTGGCGCAGGTGAGCCTCGGGCCCGGGCAGGGAGCGATGCTCCGAGCTGCCGCGGATCCGGCGGCGAAGCCGAGCGGTGCCGTGGCCGGGCTGGGAAGCCGAGCGGCGCCCGTGGCGCTGCCTCCCCGGGCAGGGCTGTGCTCTCAGCGCCGCCGGGGCTGCCGAGCAGCGCTTTCCACGCGCCTCCGCCTCCGGAGCCAGCCCCGCAGCCGCGCTCTCCCGAACCGCACTGACCCGCGCCCGTTCTCGGCCCGGCTGCAGGACTCCGTGATTCCGGGCTCTCCGGGTTCCCAGTCCGCCTGCAGGAGCCTCAGCTCCTGGGCTCCCCCCACTGGGCTCTCTTCTCTCATGTCTTTCCCCTCTTTCCCAGGCCCTCTCCATTCTACTCCGGATCTCCTCCCTGTTCTCAGGTTGTCCCCTGTCTCCTGGGTTCTCCCTCCTCTCTCGGCTTTTCCCCAGTCCTAAGCTACCCCTTGTCCCAAGCTCCCTCCTTTCCCGGGCTGTAGCCAGTGCCTTTATTCGTCTCCCTGGATCTGCCCTTCTCCCGATTACTCCTCCCTCTCCCCAGGATCTGCCCCCTCTCCCAGGGCTCTTTCCTGTTTCCCCGCCTCTACCCTCTTGGAAGGCTACCCACCCTTTGCCACGGATCTCACCCCCGCCCCCGTCCCGTGATCTCCCCTACTCCCGGGCTCGTCCCGCTCTCCTGGGATTTTCCCCCTCCTCCCAGCATCTCTCCCCTCTCCCGCTCACTCCTCCCTCTGCCACGTCTCTCTCCCCTCTGCCGGGATGTCCGCCCGTTCCCGGAGCGCCCCATGCCCCCGGCCCCTCGCCGCCCGTCCCTCGCCGCCTCGGCCGGGCCACTCCGGGGCCGCGCTCGGAGCGCAGCGGGGCCGGGCCGGGGCCGCCGGGGCCGCCTCAGCTCCGCCCCGCGGGAGGAGCCGCCACAGCGCCCCGGCAGCGGCCCCGCGCAGGCGGAGCGGCCCCGGCTGCGCCCGGAGCTGGGCCTGGGAGGGGCTGCGGCCTGGGAGAGCTGCTCCGGGCTCGCTCCGGCCACGAGGAGCTCCGACCTGTGCTCGCTTTGTACCCTCAAGGCTGCCGGATGCCTTGCAGTGAAGCTGCAGTGCCCGGGCTATTCCGCTCTCTTCTGGTCCTCAGCTGAGTAATGCTGGCCGCGGGTCTCTGTACGAATCACGAAATGGACGGGACTGCTGAGGAACGCGCCTCGAGCTGTTTGTTTTCCAGCATCAGTCTCATGACATGGTTGTTACAGTGGGAAGATGCCAACAGCTCACATCCCTGGCAGGAGGCAATGAACTTAATGGTACAACTTACTTGAAAAGTTTTTTGACCACCCACACAAAGCAAAAGCATATTGACAGTAGTTCTGTGCAACCACTATAAGCACACGTAGCTTTTGTTAAAACACTGCTTCCTTCTTTCAAACACTATACCTGCTTGTAAGCCTTAAAACACATGCACAGGGTTCCATTATTGTGATAAAAAAGTATCATTTGTGCTGATAAAATTTGAAAGAGTAATTGATATTGATACAGTAATTATATTTGAGCATAATAAATGGTTAAAAAGTTGTAATGCCAAAGAAGAGAGGGAGAGGAGGGGCTCCAGCCCCCTTCCCAGCAGCTGTTCTCAAGGACCACAGGAAAGAAGCTGAAGATACAGGTGCTAAAAATGAGCAAGAACCTGGTTCGGTCCCAACAAATGCTAATTCTAAGGGATTTATTGCCTTGATATGTAGATGGAGTGATACGTTAGTCTTGGCTTGCATTGGCTGTACTGGCTACGTACTGGCTTGATGCGCATGTGTAACCCAAAGGTGAATTAAGGACAACGAAGAAGACTATAGGGCCTTCATCAGTGACGACCCCCAAAGACTTGTGTGACCACCAAACCGAGTGGTGGCGCATGCGTGGTAAACGTGGTGAGGAAGGCGGAGACAGAAAAGTGACGAACCAAAAATAGGAGGAGATGGTATTGACATATGGCATATAAGGGGTGATTTTCACTTGGCAAGCTTGTACGTGAAGTGGCAAGGGTCAAGAACTCTGCCCTCCGTACCCCGCGGTATCTTTTGCTTATGTGCTGGGAAGAACCCCTGATGCAGCAGCATTTGTGGGGAGGAAGTGGAAGCTTTGTAGGTTCTAAGAGGCTTTGTTTGATGGGAAAGAAGAGAAGAGTGTTTGGAGAAGTGGCACTGAAGGCCCAGTGTCCCGGGCAGGGAGGGGCATGCAGAGGTGCCTCTGTTGCAGCAGCAGATGTGGGCTGTGCCTCTTTTGGGTGGGAAGGCCAAGGCAAAGCAAGGGCTGGGCTGCAGCTGCTGCTGCTGTGTGAGCCCTGCCGTGCGTGTGGGCGCTCCCAGAGCCGTGGCTGGGGCTGGGCTGCAGCTGCAGCTTTCTTGTCCTCTCAGTAAGCTGCTGCCTGCAGTCCAGTTTCCATCTGGGAAATCCTCAGCTGGGCAAACTGGCCAGTCTTGCTGTCCATGTTGCAGAGCTCTTTCCCTTTGCTCTTGGGCATCTCTGTGGGAAGAGATGTGTGTTCCCATGCTGTCCCTGCCAAGCTGCAGCCTGGATGAGACTGCTGTGCTCAGGGCTGTGGAAGAAGGAGCACATCCCTTTGCCAGGAGCTGGCAGGACTCCTGCTTAGCAGCCATTCCATGTGTTCAGTGTCACCCCCATGTTCAACACTGTCAGCTCTGACAGCTTTTGGACTGTGTTTGAGAAGTCAATTTTTCTGACTGTTGAAGGGCTTTGGGTCCCAGAGTTGTTGTTAGGAAGAAGGGATGAAGTGTGTGAGCCATGGAGTTGTTGGACCAGGTGTTTTTTGTAAGTGGTGGAAGGTTTTCTGCCTGTCTGTTTCTCTTTCAAGGGCAATATTATTGTTGACCCTGAGTCTTCAGGAGGGGAGCCTGTGGACAGAGCTGCAGCAGAGGGAGCTTTGCCTGGCACCGAGAGCCGCAGGAACAATTCCCAGGACCGCAAGGAGCTTGGTAAGGACAGAGCCCCCACTGGTTTAGAGAGGGGTGAGATGGCTGCTCTGAGCCTGCCTCTGGCAGTGAGGGAGATGAGAAGGGTTGAGTTCCTGTCTGCAGGCTTGGTGCTTCCTGGTGCCTTGAGTTCAAATCCTGCACGGGCACAACCTGCCTGAGCCCTGCCCTCCACGCTTCTCCAGAGGCTCTGACACTGAGTCCTCTGCTGGGGCAAGAGAGCAGGGAATAAACCTGACCTTGTGGCAGTTGTGTCACCAAGCCAGGTGTCCCAGTTTTGTGCTGATGTCCGTGGGGATAAGTTTGCTGCAGGATGTCAGTGCTCTGGAGGCAACCCTGAGTGACTCTTGAAGCAAGAGAGGAAAAGCCCAGCAAAAGGTCAGTGTAGAGATCTGAGCTTTTTGTCTCCAAGCATTAAATCCATGTAGTGGCACTCTGCTGATAGCTGTAGTGAGATACATTAAAAATACAAGCAGCAGAAGCTCTGAGGCCAAGGAAATCATTAGTCACAAATCCAGGAGCTCAACGAAAATCTGAAATCACTCCTTAAAATTAGTGAGAACTAAAGGAGAGAGAGAGCACTTTGGGTCTGCATCCTTGAGCAAAGCTGGTGCTGCCTGCAGTCCTGTTAGGGAGCTCTTTCCTTCACAGCTGTGAGAAACAGAATTCACTGCTTAAAATTATTAAAAGTTTAATACTAATAGGATAAAAAAAGACAATAATTGCAGCACTGTGGTGCTCAGGGCTGTGAGAGTCTGTCCTAATTTTCCCTCATCTGCCTCACGATCGTCCTTGGGAGACCACTGAAGAGAAGACCCCCCCTGTCTATATCTGGCTCTGAAGGAGAAAAGTCACATGCCACGGGCCCTGAGACCTGAAAGCTCACTGTTGAGTTATTGTTTTCACAAGTGTGTTTGCTGTGTGCGAAGAAGAGGGCACCATGCCCCGTTTGCAACAATAGCAGCTTTGGAAGCTGTCCCAGCTGTTGGCCTGGCTGGACTTCTCCTGAGTTTCAGGTGGTCTCCCACAGAAGACCCTCACCTGTTTTACAACCACCGTGACAGACAGACTGAGATGTAACAAGCCTCTCCATCAAGGACTGAGACATGAAAAGGCCCCTCTGCTCCTTCCAATGGCTGGGACTGAAACCCCCAGCCCGGGGGAGGTGTGTGGGGAGGCAAGCTGACCGAAGCGAGATGTTTGCCTGCAAGTTGTGACCACTGAACCAAGAAAACAATGGCTCTCATTTACTGCTGAGAACATGCACTACCTGTTACATCTGTTCCCTATTGTATCTGTTTCCCCCCGCTCACAATTTTCATAATAAAAACCTCTGAGTTAGCTAGAGCCTTTGAGATCTCCCCAGCGTAGCAGGCGGACCCTCGACTGGACTGCACCAAAGGACTTCGTCTCTGCGTTGGTAGCTATATCCCCTCTCTCTCTCTCTCTCTTTGTCTTTCTCTATCTTTTCCTCTCCCTTAATCCCTCTATCACATTTTTGCTGTAGGTATTCCAATAAAACTGCATTTGATTTGATTATCACTGCAAACCCCCTTGTACCGTGTTGGTGTTTTGCACTCTGAGATCATTCCTACGAACCATCAGGTCATCTGTCCAGTAGGACTGACCCTGACAAGGGCTAACACCCAAACAACACCTGGTGCTAAGTGACAGTGTTAGCTTTATGGTGTTACATTGCTGGGAGGCAAGTATATTCATGTGTTTCATGAATTTTTCAAGCATTCTTGGGAATTTTCTCATGTTTTGGGAACTCCTTATTTTGACTGCTTCGCACTCAGGTTTACTGCATGACATCCTTTGCATCAGGTCAACATATTTTATTTCTGCTTGTGTCTCCTGATGTTTCACCTCCTCTGATAAGGCTTCAGTAGGTTCTCCCTAAATTTCACATGATATTCTCTAATTGTCCTCTGGTGCTCTGCTTTGTATCAGGGTTATTTTATCACTTGGACAGGTTGGTCAGTGGACAGCCTTACACTGATTTTAGTTACACACAAGCCTTTTTTCCCGTTATGTTTTGCTAGAGTCTATAACACAATACATTCATCACACAATTGTTTCCATAAGTGATGCATAGATATTATATTCATTACGCTACTGTTTCTATGAGCAAAGCAGTGCAAACTTAAGCTGATAGATTCTGTTATATTACAAGCAACTAAAAGAGTTCTAACTGATGCTATTTCTAAATACCTATAATCACTAAAAACATCCATAAGCTAATACATAAATGCCTAAGCCAATATTACGTGGTAATGTGTCACCCAGCTGTTCATCCCAGAGCTGGTGGTTGTTTTGGAGGAGCTGTGGCTCACTGCAGAGGGCAGGTTGTAGATGGCAGGGAGTCGTGCTAGTTCATAACTCAGCTGCCAGCACCTTCAGCTTCAGCCATTTCAGTGAGGACTGAGGTCTCTCTGCCAGCACAGAGAAAGAACCAGGCTGGGCTTCTTTGTGGCAGCTGGGTCTGTCTGTGTTTCAAGCTCTCATGGGGGCCCTTGGCCCTGCGAAAGTATCCCAATACACTGAGGGCTTTCAGTGTATTGGGATACTTCAAAACTTCAGAAGTTATAAACTCTTGGAAGGAGTCTGGCCCTTTGAAGAGCAGGCTTCAAATTGCCAAGTGAGATTTTGCCTTTCGGCTCATCTTTTACAGCCTTTGATAGAAGGGCAGTTAATTCCAAAGGGACAGATCATGCAGAGAGGCCAATATTGACCCAGTGTTCCCTTTGCATCCCAGACTTCCAGCTGATCTGCCTTGTCAGGAGGGCTGCCCTGCATGGGAAGAAGGACCAGAGGGAGAGCCTGTGAGCATCAGATGGGTGGAATCCCTTAGTGTACACATAGATTTATAGATTTCTACAATTCTCTTTCTATATCCATATAGTTATATGTATAGATTTACAGAGGTGTGTTTATATGTGCATATATATACATCTATATAGTTAAATTGATCTCTATTGTTCTAGATGGGATAGAATTAGTTACATTTCTAGATTTTGAGATCTACATTTATACATTAATAGAGTTACATTTAGATGCCTACATTTAGGCACCTACATTTAGATGCTTAAATTTAGATGCTTAGATATAGATCTAGAAATATGCTTAGTTATTTAGTAAGAGGTATGTGGAAGTTTAGATGCATAGATTGAGCTGTGTAAGCCCAGGCTGCATTTTTACCTCTTTCCCCCCTCGGGTGCCTTTTTCACCTCTTGCTTTTGCCCCAGTGCCCCCTGTGTCCCCTGTCCCTGTGCTGGGTCCGAGCTGGCGGCCGGGCCGGGCGGAGCAGCACTTCCAGCCCTGGCTGTCCCTGGAGCGGTGGGAGCTGCCGCTGGCCCCAGGCCCTGTCCCCTGAGGAGCTGCTGAAGGACGGTGAGACAGAGGGGGCTGAGGGGGCTGAGGGGGTGGTGGCGCCGAAGGGACGCTGACCCTGAGCTGCTGCTGGGGCTGAGGGCTGTGGGGTAGCCGAGGGCCATGGTGGCACTGAGGTGACAGGGAAGTGGCACAGGCTGACAGTCCAAAACTTCCCATGCATTTCTTCATCAATCTGCAGAAATGTTAGGTAAACAATTTGCTATTCCCTTTACTGATGCTTCTAGTATTGCGTGATCCTGTCCTGACTGGTCAACGAGATGGCATTGGTTTAGGCATGGTGTTAGCCCTAGGGGTACTCAGCCCTCGCAGTTATGACAACTGGATGTAGCTCATGTATAAGAATTTGGTCAGGAAAAATTTGTACAAGTTTGCATAGATACCTATGCTTGTGTTTTATAGGGTACTCCCTTAACAGGTGAGACGTCATGTTGAGAAATATTTGTTCAATTTCTTTGCCATATTAGGTATCCCCTTAGCAATTAAGACTGACAATAGTCCTGCTTGATGTTCCTTAAGATTCAAAGGTTTCTGTAATTTATGGGGTATTTGACGTGACCCTGGTATTTCTCACAATCCTACTGGACAGGCAATTATTGAGCATGCCCATCAGATGTTCAAGGACATGCTGCAAAAACAAAAAGCGGGAACTGCAGGGTTATCCCCTGGGAAAAAATAGCTAAAGCCAATTTTGTGCCTAATTAGCTCAGAACAACAGGAGATAGGGAAGATGCACGTAGTCTTGTGCATCATGCCCTCACACATAATCCAAGGGAGGAATTGCCTGACGGCATTCAGGTCATGTTCAAAAGTCCAGGAACAGGGGTGTGGCAAGGACCAGCTACAGTCAAATGAAGAGGAAGAAGTTCTATGTGCTTACTTACAGATAAAGGCATTCGTTGGATTCCAGCCACGTGGACCTTCACTTCCCTCACAAGTTGTAAATCAGATAGAAAATGCTTGGTATCTGCATAGTTGTGCATGTAAGCCATGGCTTAAGGTTGATTGTATCAAGTGTAACTAAAAAACTTGGCGACAAGTTTGTCAAGAACATAATTCATTAATGGTCCCAGGGAAAAGCAAAAGTTTAAGCCTATCAACATAATATGTAAAAACTGCTCTTACACACTTAACACTAGTACCCCGAGAATGGCATTAGCTAAATTTTTAAGGCATAATTAAAGAAGATATCATAGTTTTCTCTAAGATGTATCTTTGATAGAAATATATAGGCAAAGATTGTTACTGCAATTGCAGTTTAAACTTGCTTTAATTGCTGTAGTAAATCAAATTGTGCTAGAGAGCAAGATAATAGCTACAGAATGTAGAGGAAGAATAGCAAT
This sequence comes from Melozone crissalis, assembly GCF_028551555.1. Lineage (NCBI taxonomy): Eukaryota > Metazoa > Chordata > Aves > Passeriformes > Passerellidae > Melozone > Melozone crissalis. Next base: position 9,393,250 of record NW_026535783.1, on the reverse strand, counting down.
ACCACAAACACCTCACATGGGAGATTTGGAGTGAGAACAAGCTAAAGCAGTTTGGGCAAAGCACAGGCATGATGGACCACAAGGGCGACAATGGCACCAGTCTGGCAAATATTAACAATGTTGCTTAGTGGAGTGATTAAGGAAAGGCAGGCGGTATACAAGATAAAGCAGCGAGCTAACATGAGGGTTACATAGGCTAACAGAACAAGGCAGGAATCTTTCTGCCTATCACTAGCTCCACCTTCAGATCCATTTGGCACCTGTTTCATTGGAATTCCTTTAGACTCAATGGAAGAATTGGGAAATTGGGCCAGAGCTCAAATTTATGGCAACTTAAGTAAGGCCTGTTCAAATTGGTGCACTAATCAAAATGGGATGATCACAGAAATTTGGTGTGTAAAACAAAGCATCCCTAGAAATCCATTAGGAATTCAGGCATTTACAATCGTTCAAGGTTTAAATACTACAAGACAGTGACCACAGGAATTAGATATTTTGGGATCAGTGCCAGGAAATTACTGTTTGTTCTATGAGTACCACGGGGTAAAGAGCTGATTAGGGAGAAATCAGAAAAACCCGGTGATGATGGCACTTGGATATCTCCTGTTTCTTCCTGGTATTACAATACCACGCCAGACTGTCCCAATTGGTTGTACCCCTAAAACCAAAATCTGCAAGGATGTCACCTCCTGGAGTTTTTCTCATTTGTGGAGATTAAACTTAGCCTGCGATTCCTGAGAAAGCATGAGAAGGACTGTGCTATTTTGGGAAATTGACACTGTTTGCCCCTAGCATTCAAGAGATGCTTGACATCAGGCACAAATTCCAACGTCCAAAACATAGTGTGCATCTATTAGGCTCAGACTGTAAGGATAATGTAGAATTGTAGCATATGCCTTTGGTTATACTGGCATCAGTTCTTACACCCGGAGTAGCTTCATCACAGGCCCTTACACAATTCAAACAATTGTCTTGTTGGACAGACAAACAAATTAACATTACATCTGCAATACTGAATGAGCTTACCACTGATGTAGGTAGCATACGCCACGCTGTATTACAGGATAGGGCTGCAATAGTGTTTTTGTTGCTAGCACAGAGAGATGGGTGTGAAGATTTTGAAGGGATGGGTTGCATGAATCTCTCTGAGCACTCTGAATCTATGGAAAAGAAAGTGTCATTGCTTAAGGAGAACACGATAAAGCTGACAGTTGTTTAGAATTCTTTGGATGTGTGGCTAAAATCCTGGGAAATAAGAGGCTGGCTCAAGGACTTAGTATGCTTTGGTATTAGGTATTCTTGGCTAAGTAATGAATAAATAATCTTACATATTATTGGCTTTGTATTTCATTCTTTTTTCAGTTCTGCTAATAGCGCCTTGCTTACTACGCTGTGTGCAAAAAGAAATTGACTGTGCTTTTAAATCAGTCTGGCTTGTGCAAAAACAAAAGCAGGGAACTGTTGAAGATATTTTGCAGGTGGAGGAGTTTTTGCAAGACAACGGCCTTATTGAGCCAATGCACAATCCAGCCTGCTTGTAATAATGAACACGTTCACAAAGAATGAATTATGGACATATTCAGAAATGGGGTCGGTATATCCTTGAAGAAGACGCAAGAAGAAGAGTCATCAGGACTCAGCAAGTTTGTCAGCAAGCTTGAGAAAGTGAGCCATGGGGGGGCCATACAACCCCAGCAAGACGCGTGAAAACTTAGATAATCCAATCAGCATTCTATGTTAGAGGTGTGAACAGCTCGGATTAACCAATCATATATTAGATAGAGACGCGTGGACAGTAGAGAGTTATAATAAATAGAGTCTTTTTAGGAATAATAAATTTAGCTTCACTGGATCGTATTGGTTATGGTGTGATGCCCATGAACCTCCGCACCCCGCACTTAAGGGTGGGTTGGTGTTGCCCAGGAAATGTACACATTTGGGGAAGTGCCCTTGGAAGAGAAGGGCTTGATTGCCAAGGAAACTGCTTCCCCAGAAGCCCCCAATGAGACAGGTGCAAGTGTCTCCATTAGACTTCCTGTGTTTCCTTCAGTCCTCGCACTTGGCTGAGGGGCAGGGGAAGGATGTGAAGAGCAGCTTTGGCATCTGCCTGGGCCTGCAGAGACCAAGCCAAGCACCTGCGGCAGGGTTTGTTGCCCACCTTTGAGCACAGGACTGAGCCGGATCCTGTTTGTCCAGCCAAGTGCCCCAAAGCTGTCTTGGGGAGCTGTGAATTCAAAGGCCTTGATGCACACATTCATGCCACCTCCCCTATCTGGTGAGTTTTAACTCTTGGCAAGATGTGTTTGTCCCGTGCTTGCTGGAAGCTGCTCTGCTCCAGAGCCAGCAGTGAGCTGGGCTGTGCTGGCCTGGCACCGTGGAGAGTCCTCCCCTGAGCACTTGGCTGGGCTGGGTGCATCCCAGGATGTCTTAGACACTTGGGGCAATGGATTTGTTCCAATCAGAGGCATTTGGGGCAGGGTTGGGGTAGCCCCAGAGCACTTGGCAGCGTGTCCAAGGGCCCTTGCTGAAAAGGCACAGCACGGTTACCATGGAACGGAATGGAACAGGGCCCTTTGTGACACATGGTGAAGTGGCTGCTGGCGGTGACGAAGCAACGCCACAGTGCTCGGTGCACGTGACAGGAGAGGACGTGCCAGAGCTGTGCTGTGAGGAGCCCCACACAGCCAGCTTTTTGGTCACTGACCCACAGCATTTCCAAGGCACTACTCTTGCGGCTGGCCTTGTGGCCAGACTGCAGGACTTTCTCAATCAGAGCTTTTCCCAGGCATCTGGCTCAAAGTTCTCTAGAGGCTAAAAACGAGATGGCAGGCAGAGTGCTCAGGCTCTTCAGGGTGCTCCGGGGCAAGAAAAAGAAAGGGCCTGCAGCCTCCCCAGCGCAGCAGCCTGCAGAGCCGGAGAAGTTGCAGCCAATGCAGGACGGTGAGTGGCAGCTCCGGGCCGCAGAGCTGGCGCCGGCGGCCGGCCTGGCCCCATCCCATCCCTGCCCCTATGGATGTCCCCACAGACAGGATGTAAGAGGGGCTGGGGCTGCCCCTGCTGGCCGTGCTCTGTCCCCTTGGCACCCGGGGGTTGTCCCTGCCTGGGCCATGCAGGGCTGGGCCATGTTCTCCGGCCTCTCCCGCAGCCCCTCAGCTCTGGCTGCATTTGCTCTTTGCCAGATGCAGGAAAGGATTGGGCAGAAGAGCGGGACCCCACTCGCGGCTGCTTCCACAGACCAGCGCAGGTACCTGTGGCCATCCCCACCGGGGCTGGGCCTGCTGGCACTGCTAGGCCCAGCGCCGTGCTTGGAGCAGGCCACGGAACGTCCCTCTTTTCCTGCCCTTCCTTCTGTTGCAGATACTGTGGAGGTTCCTGGGCCTTGGGCGCAGAAACAACAGCGCCACAACAACCGAAGGCCCGGCCGAGCTGCAGGCAGAGGCTGATATCACCTCAGCCTCCCCGGAGCGAGCAGCAGACTCTGTCAGGGAAGTGGCAGAGGGCAGGCCGGAGGCTGTCACGGCCCTGCAGGGTTTGCACTTGAGCAAGCACGGTGCCAGCGCCCTATCGGTTGTTTCCAGGCACCTGCTGAGCGAGTGTGGGGACAGGCTGCACCCGGAGCTCAGATGCCATGTGGACCTCAACAAGGAGCCCTCGCTGGTGAGAAGGGGCAGTGGCTAATATCTACTTGGAACATGAGGTGTTAGAACAGGAAGGCCATCTTGCAATGATGCCTGCAGTATCTGGAGTGAAATGGGCACCTTTGTGGCTGGGGAGCTGTGTGGGCCAAAAAGAGCCAAGGGTGTTAGCGGCCTTGAGCAGCTGAAGATGAGGCAGCGTGTGGCCAGGGGGCCAAGGAGGCCTAGGGCATGGTGGCTGTGCCAGCAGCAGTGGGGCAGCCAGAGCAGGGCAGTGAGCGTGGCCCTGTGCTGGGCAGCGCTGCGGCCACAGCTGGAGTGCTGTGTGCACTTGTGGGCCCTGGGGAGCAGAAAGTCATGGAGGGGCTGCAGCGTGTGCACAGAAGGACAGGGGAGCTGGGCAAGGGGGTGCAGCACAAGGCCAGGGAGGAGGTGCTGAGGGTGCTTTAGCCTGGAAAATGGGGGGGGCTCATGAGGCACCTTCAGGCGGACTTCCATAAATCGCTGCCTTAGATCCATAGATCCAAAGCTCAGCACAAGGGCTGTTTCCCTTCCAGACATCCCCTCACTGCATCCAATTGCTTTAGACACTGGTGTGAGTAACACTTTCATATTTTGTTGATTTGTTTTTTTGATAGAAAGAGAACCCTTGTGCAATATCTCCTTCTCCAGGGAGCAAGGGAGCTTTGTCTCAGTCTTTCCTGCACTTTTACAGCACTGGCAGAAATTCTCCTAGAATTTTAGTTTTCAAGGAGGCAGTTCTGGATAATGCAGTATTTTTGCACAAGAACACATAGTTTGGGGCAGGGATGTTGGTGCAGAATGAGCTGTTCTGGTGCCAGACCAGCCAGTAGGGCTTGCCCATCATTTTCCAGTCAACGGCTGCCGTGTCTTTTGGCAGCCCAGGGAATCAGTGTGTGTTGTGTTTGGGCCTTGAGCAGGAAATCAATCCGCTTAAATTCCAGCTGGCCCTCAGAGATTAGAGGAGGTGGGAGGGGCTGGGCTGCATTTCTGATTCCAGCCACTTTAGCACCATCAGTGTGGTCAAGTGCAAGAGAAGAACTTGCCCGAGCAGAGATGCACAAAGAGTGCAGTTCTTAGTGCAGTGCTCTGAGTCTGACTGCATTCCATAAGGACCCACATGCTCCAGATTCCCCAAGAGTGTGGGTTACTGAAGCAACAGGAGAGCAAGTTCAGGATGGCTTCTGATTGGGGCACTGCTACTGACTGTTGATGTGTGTAGCGACAGAAAGGACATTATTGATTCAGGGTGACCCCTCACGTGGCGAAAATTATGCTTTGACTCTGTGATGTAGAAGTTTAAGCAAATGCTTTTTTAAGCTACATTATATTACACTAGTACTATGTAAAACTATAGTAAAGAAATACAATAGTAAAGAAATACTATACTAAAAAGATACTAAAGAAAAACTAGTGACTGTCTCCACACAGTCTTTTATCTAATTACCTAATCAATCTAAACAACTATCCCTAAAATGTAATTAACAAATCACTTTCAGTAAACAATCACTATACACATTCTTCATGTACTAAACAACCAGAAGAGCAAGTAGAGATAATAATTGTTTTCTCTTCTTCTCTAAGTTTCTCACTACCTTCTCTTAAAAAAAACCTAGCAGAGAAAATTATATCTCTCTCCATTCAAAGGAAGTAAATCCCACAGTATAGTAAAGAGAGATTATAAAAGTGAGATCTGTCTATTTATCTATCTATTTGAATCTTCCTGGCTCTGCTCCAAAGCAGTGGAAGATGCAATGCTCCCCAAAACGCATCCCTTCAGGAGAGACAAACAGGACATGGCACAAGCAGAGGGAGGCCCTCACCAGACCCTTGAGAAATGCCACACCTTCCCTGTCAGCTGCCTGAGAGGCTCTTGCAGCTTCAGTCCCAGATGGCCCCTGATTGTAGGGCCAGGGCCACTTTGGAATCTGTGCCTCCCCTTGAACAGAGAATGACCCAGCAGAGCAGCAGCCCAGTGCTTTGGGAACGTTTGAACCCAGCAGTCTTTGAGTCTTGGCCCACAAAGGTCCTATGGGAAGCTGAAACCCATCTTCTCTTGCTTTCTGTGCAGGTGCTTCTAGAGAGAGAGCAGGAGCAGAGTGCTTCATCAGAGACACCATGCCAGACTCAGGGAGAGCTGTTCCCAGCTCGAGAGCAGGAAGAGCAGCTCGGGCAGCAGGTGGAAGTGCCACAGGAGAAAGGCCAGGTAAGCCTGACTAGCCAGTGCACAGAGGGAAGGGCAGGAAGAAAGGCATAAACCTTGGTACTGAGGAGGCCAGGAATCCCACAGGCACTGGAAGCACAGAGCCTTGGAATCTGCAGAGAACAGCCCTGGGACAGGAGGGTTACATTGGGAGCAGATGTGGGTAGGGAAGCAGAAAGAAGTGGCTGAATCAATGTGATTTTGAGGCTAAAAGAGGGAAAAGCTGACTCTGATGGCAGCTCCCAGTCACTTGCTCTGCATTTGTGTGCACAGAACATCAAGGTAGAACCACAAGCAGAGCTGCCCGAAGCTCAGAGTGACATGGCAGTGAAGAGGGGGAATGAAGACATCCAAGAGGAGAAGAATCTCCCTTTGCAGAGGGACAGTCAACAAAAACAGGTGAATGAAAGAATGGCAGCCACTCCACTCATGAAAGAGAGTCCTTTCCGTTGTTGTTTACAGAGCATGGACAAACAGGTGCCGGCACAGCTGCAGGAAACTGAGGCTAGGATCAAGGCAAGGAAGAAGAGGCCAGACGAAAAAATTAAAATCATCAAAGAGAAAATTAATTGCCTCCTTCAGGAGCAAAAGGCTCTAGAAAAGCGAGTGAAATATCAATAGGCACTGCAGTCACCCAAGGGGTGGTTTCTGCCCTCCTTGCCTTTGCAGTGCAGAGCAGCAGGGGGGTGGGGTGTTGCCTCTGAGTGCCATCCTGATGAGGCCTCTGTCAGAGCTGCTCTCAAGGACACTTCCTGCTCTGCTGAATCTCAGCTGATGCTCTAGACAGTGGCATTACTCCCTTGGCCATTTATCCAGCAGTCATCCCAATGAACTCCTGCAGGCTTCTTCCAGGTGACCTTGTTTCTTGAGGTGTTTTTGCAGGTGCACATGGTCATTCACATAGATTTGGAATACGAGCTACAAGCTGTCTGTATCCCTTGTGAATCTGCTCCCGTCCTTTACTTTCTTCCCAGTCGATGACTCCTGCCTGACGGGGACAAGCTGTAGTCTCTGACTGCTTTGTTCTGTTTGACTTCAGGTGGAAGGTTCACCATCCTACCTGGCAGCCTGCAGCGAGTTCCAGCAAATGACGGGCAACCAAGAGCCGCGAAGCTGGCATGAGGCCCAGGAACTGTACCATCCAGAGATGCTGCAGGATAAGCACGTCCCAAGGAAGGTGCAGAAAAAGAGAATTTCATGGCAGGAGTTAGAACATTAGAATGAGGAGCTGCAAATATATCTGCAGACCTAGGAGGGGGAAAGGAGTCTTTGGGAGGAAGTGGAGCGGTCGTTGCTGCAGTCATCCTTTAGAACAAGAAAGTGGCTATGAACTTGAGTAAAACCAGCCTTTGGTTTTGAGCATTTGGTTTCACAAGTGGACATCCAAAGCAATCCAGTTGAAGAGCTCTGCATGTGGCTGACAGCAGCTTCCTAAGGGCTTGCATTTCAAATGGCAATCTCTCTTGCATTTCAGGGCAATCTCTGCCACACCTTCCTGACATCAACTCATTTCTTCTCTCAGATCTACACCAAATCTGACACTGAAGCTGCTGCAGCATCGCTGTCCCAAGGAGCCTTTGCTCCCCAGCCAAAGACGTGGAGCCTGAGCACTTGGTTCACCTCCCGTGCTGACCCAGCTGCTGCTCAGCAACTGGAGATGGCGGGTGACTCCCTGGAGCAACACAGTACGTCTGCTATCTTTCTTATCTGAGGGACAGTGTATTGTGTGCACATGTCAGCAGAGCTGTACCAAAGGGTTCTCCTCACTTCAGTGTCACAGAAGTGCTGGCTTTGCTCCAAGGCAGCAAGAGAGAGCTCTGGGTGTTCCTGCTGCCTCTGAGGGCAGCTTAGACTGGCTGGAGTTTGCCTGGGCTTCCCTCTCTGCCGAAGGCAGAAGCAGGAATTGTTCCTGCATCAGCAGATGGCTGTGACTGCCTTAGCTCTAGCCACTGGTAGAATCCCTGCTCAGATCAGTCTCCAGGAGGACAAATCAAGCCCTTTGTGATTCTGCAGCACAACCCAATGAATCTCCTTCTTCCCCGCAATAACTGCCAGTGCAGTGCTCTCAGATAAGACCTGGTAGAGTTGAGAAGAGAGCCCAGTGGATTCTGTGTCTACCATCACCTGTTGGGACAAAAAGGGCACTGATCCACACCTCGGTGGGGCTGATCTCAAAGCCCATCCTGTTGTGTCTGAATGGGGGCAAAAGCTTGTACGTGGCTCAGGCTCACTCTGGCTTCTTCCCATCAGTGTCTGTCAGTGCTCATGCTTGGGCTTTGCCAGCCTTGTTGTGGTCGCTGCCCTGCCCCTGGGGGCTGGAGGGACTGCAGAGGCTGGAGCCTCCCTTAGCTGGGAGGGTCCCGCTGCTGCCCGGCTGCTGCAGCGCGGAGCTGCCTGAGGCAGCAGCCCCTTCTCTGGGCCGGCCTCTGCCTCGCACGGCCTGGACTCACAAGAGGGTCAGCATCTGCTCTGGGCAGCTGTCTGTGTCACAGGGGTGCCTGAGGAGCACTGCTGTCCTCTGTGCCCGTGCCCGCCTTGCCGAGTTGGGAAGATGGGGACATGTGCGGTGCCGAGAGGGCGAGTGCAATGGGAGCGACTGATCCGCGCTGTCAGGGTGAGGGTCCTAAAGCTGAAAGCCCCGTCGCAATTGGTTCTGGCATGAGCTGCTCTGGTTTACAAACGCAGAGGCATTCTTCTGGCAAAGTGCTGCAAGGTGGAAAAGATGGGAACACTTGGCAATATTCCTCCTGTTCTGAACTTGACATCTGTTCCGAGCAATTGATTCTGGATGTCCAGGTGCATTTAATCTTAGCAAGTCAGAAACCTTTTCTAAATCTCGCAGTCTTTATTCCCAAGAAAACAAAGGCACTGTTAGTTCCAGCTCTCCTCAATGTTTCTAGATGACAAACTTACTTGCCTTGGTAGGTATTCTCTTCTGGTCTCAGTCTCCTCTGAGAGGAGACTGCTCTGCTGTCAAGAGGTCTCTCACTTCAAAGGATACAAAAAATCACTCTCTGTGCCAGCCAGACTTGCCCTGTGGATGTGCTGTACTTGTTGTTCCAGCACCTGTCCCTGTTGTTATTAGCCAGCTCAGAGCTGGCTAACCAAGGGAGGGCTCAGAGCCCCAGACAGTGGGGCTGCCTTTTGTATCTCTGAGAAGGTGGGATCTCTGCTTTAAAGTGAACATCTTGCATTTTGTTTCCCTCAGGGAGAATGGTGAAGATGGAAAATCCCATCATCAAATACATTGAACTGGAAAATATTGGCAGTGGGTGAGTCCAAGCAATGCTAATTTTACATAACTATGCATCAAGTGTTTTGCTGGTGGAATAGGTATCAGGCGTGAAGTCAGACAAGCTGCAAATGTGTTCAGGCACTGGGCTTAGATTGTCAGAGCTGATCAGAATTTCTAAGTGTTCTCAGAAGTCATTGTCAAGGACGTCTCCATACTTCCAGTGTCCTGCAGGTTTTAGGCATTTACAACACAGATCTCCTGTGTGGGCTGGCTTTCAGTGCAAGATCTAAATGGCTTCTCATTTCTCTGCTTCTCTTTTGTTTCTAGGAGTTTTGGAGAGGTTTTTAAAGCATGCGACACTGCCAAAGGAGGAGAGGTAAATGTCAAGAGCCTCTGCAGACTCTGCTGCTCTTGAGGGGCTTTCCCCTCTGGTGTGAGCTGTGGCTGGAACTTTGGCTTGAGCCATGCTGAAAAGGCACAAGAAGCACAGACTGGTGCCAGCCTGCAAAATACATTTGGCACTTTGTCCTCCTCAGCTGCCGGAAGGAAGGCACGCAGGGCAGCGCTTCCTTTCAGACAAGGACGCGCTCACTCGCTCTCCATTGCTAAAACAAAGGTGGTGCCTTAGAGCACCTCCCTGCTCTTTGGGGCTACAGCTTCAGAGTCCTGAATTCTCGATTCTGGCTGCCAGCAAATCCATCGGAAAGTTACTGGTAGTTCCTTAGCCACCTGCAGTGCTGCACTTGGCAACTGCACATAGGGAGAGATCTGCAAGGTGCCCTAAAAGCCCTAAGCCCTGCCCATAGCCCAAGGTGTATCCACAGAGTATTAAGGCATTGATTACTTCTTGTGAATCCTAGAAGGAGCAGCAGAGATTGTGGTCAGACGTCTGTGGGTGATAGTTGAGACACAACTGTTACCAAGTGGACAAGGCAAAATGTCAGTGGCCCCACGTGTCCTGTAACTGGCTCTCAAGGCAGCAGAGAAATGGGCTGTTGGAATGTCAGTTCCTAATTACTGCAGTGCCTAATCACCAGGCAGTTTGGCACAGCTCAGCTGTGTCATTGCAAAATCACTTGCTCCAGGTGTGTTGTTGTCTCTTGCCACCAACTGCTCAAGTTACTGATTTTCAATGTCATTTTAGGTGGCCATAAAGAAAATAGATATTCAAGGACCTAGGAGGATGGAACGAAGTGTTAATGAAATCCAAATCATGAAGAGGTACAGGAGTCCCAGTGTTGTGAATTATTTAGACAGGTGAGTGGTTATGGTCTTATCCCATGTGTGCATATACATACAGCAAACATGAGAGGTTAAAAACCCACTTTGGTCAGTGGCAGAAAGTAGAGCTGTTAATTTTTATTTATTCCTATCTCTCTACTCATCTCCAATGGATGAGAAGAGAGTGCATCCTGTCTGCATGAGTCTTCCCTGGCACACCTAGTTTGAAAATTATTCCAAAATTATTCAATAACTGGATCAGCTGTATCTTCCTTAGTCATCAGCCTCGAAGTTTACTGCCTCCACATTTATTTAGGATTGATTTTTTCAAGTTTCTGAAGTGCTGATGAACCGTCCTAAAATGGATTTCCCTTGGATTGTTGCCCCTCTTTGCCATTGCTGGGCATGCCAGGAAGACTAGGTGCTTCTTTCCAGAAACACCATGCCTGACAGGTTTTTTATCTGGGCTGTTTCTCAACTGCATTTTTCACTTGTTAGTCATCTAAGACATCTCCTTTTTCACAGCTGTGCCTTTCTCCTTGAGACGGCACAGATTGCTAACAATGCACAGCCAAGAGGGAATATCTATTCCTATGATTCTGTCCTTGTCACAAAGGCATCTGGAAATAAGAAACCTGGAAGCAAAAATCAACGTAGCCATGCATGCTCATCTCCAGGGCCTTGTTTCCTTCTTTCAGCTACCTTGTGGGTGAGGAACTCTGGCTGGTGCTGGAGTACATGGATGGAGGCACCCTGAACGATATCCTCAGCACGACCTCCCTGTATGAAGATGAGGCAGCAGCCATCAGTCGGGAGGTCAGCAATCCCATCTGTGTTTCCAAGGGCTTGGGCAGGATTGTCTGGGAAACAGGGGCTCTGACCTGCAGTGATTTCCTGTGCCAAGCTTTGGTTCTGTGTTGCTGCTATGCTATGGGCAAGTAAAAGCATCTCAAGTGAAAGGCCTGCCAGTGCCCCTGCACTCCCTGTACTCAGTGCCAGTACTCTTCTCTCCTGCTGTTGTATTCTTACTCTGGCTCATGTCTTTTTATTTGCTGTTCTCCACCTTGCCTCTCTAAATGTTTGCCTGGAGTCTGTCTTCACTGCATTCCTTGCCTGTCACAGGAAAGGTGCTGGTGGCTTGATTTGAAATGATCAGCAAAGAAAAAAGAGAGAGACTCATTTCTCTCAGGCCTCAGCATACAAGGACAGGAGTGCAGCCAAAAGGCTCTTTGCTTCTGAGCACATGCACTGCAGCAGCAGTCATCCTGGCTGGTTTGCATCCTGGCTGTTGCTCTTTCAGAAGCTGACATGCCTTTCCTCAGAAAGGTCCTGCTCTGCAAGTGTTGGAGCAGCAAGCTCTTCCTCTCAGTGGCACTGTGTTCTGCCATTACTGCCCGTTCCCCTGGAGAGGGAATCTTTTGGATTCTTTGTTGCCTTTCTTGTGGGATGAAATCACATCACTCATTTTTGCCCTCCTCTTTCTGTTTTCTCTCTCAGTGCCTGCAAGGACTGCATTTTCTTCACACAAACCATGTGATCCATAGAGATGTGAAGAGTGATAACATCCTTCTCAAAACCAATGGTTCTGTCAAGCTGGGTCAGTGTATTCTTGGTCAGGAGCAGCATTCCAGGGATGTGGGGGTGGGGCTGCTTTGAGTGACAGCCAGCTCCTCAGAAATGGTGCTGGTGGCAGCACAGGGACACCCGCTGTGAGCTGAGGGCACAGTTGCAAGGTGCACAGAGGAAGGAGAAGGAACAAGCAGTCAACAGTGGCCTTGCTCTGTGTGTGTCCCTTCCCGAGGGAGGGAGTTACAAGTCTAAAGCTTCCAAAGAACAAAAGACACTACTGGAGACAGTGTAAAAAATGGGGGGAGTTTAAAAGTCGCCAATGCCAGGAGATTCAACAGCACATTTTCAAACACTTCTACTGGGGAATTCTTTGACTTGCTTTCCTAATTGCACAGAATTCAAATAAAAATAGTGTTTTGCTTTCTCCTCAGGTGATTTTGGCCTCTCTACTCAGCTCAGCCCTCAGCAGAGCAGACGGTGCTCGGTAGTCGGGACTCCTTGGTGGCTGGCGCCCGAAGTGCTGACAGGTCAACCATATGGTCCCAAAGTGGACATATGGTCTTTTGGAATTGTGGGGATTGAAATGATAGAGCAAGAACCTCCCTACTGGAACCAAAGTCCCATCACGGTAAGGAGCAAATACTCACTGATCCCACTGTCTTTCTCACCTGTCCCTTGTCCTGCGTGCCATTGGACAAAAGCCCATTGCCATCTGCCTGAACTGCTTCCACCAAGGACCCCTCCTAAAAATGTGCCTGCAACACATCAGCATCTGCTGTAGTTGTGGTTGCAGCAGTGGGGGAACTCAAGCCTTACCACATGCAAACAAACTCCAAACAAACTCTATTCTCAGGCAACACTTTGCTTTGCCTTTTAAGTGCTTCCAGTCCTTTGGCTGTGGAGATGGCCTTAAGAGCAGAAAAGAAGCATCTGACAACTGCTGTTATCTTTCCAGAAAGGAAGGAAGGCAACACAAACCCAACAAAGTTTCTAAAACTGTGGTCTTTAGAGATGAGCCTAACTCCCTGTACAGTTTCTTCTCACTGGGAAACATGCCTGAAACCTGGGCATGAGTGTGTAAAAACCACTGAGTCTCTTCTGCTTCTTGTACAGTGCTGCTGAAACACTCAGTCACCGTGTTTCTCTCCTAGCCAAAGGCACATCCTCTGTGTCACCAAGCCAGAGCCTGGTGATGCGGACAGGCTGCCAAAGCCTCCCCTTTGTTTCCTGGCTCTTTCTGGCATGGGCCTACCATTAATGCATTGACTTGAGCAGCCAAGTGAGCAGAGGGTGGCCATAGGGATGGCACCTCTCCTTCTTCTGACCATGACAATTTTTCTTTTGCTGCAAAATGGGAACCTGCAATTTTCAGACTGCTGAGAGACAGAGCTGCAGGTGGCTCCTTTGTGCCCAAGCAGGAATTTTCATCCCAATACATTTGTGCAGGCATCTAAATGTGTCTCTGTTGAAGATTAGATTGCAAATGTTTATTTCCTTTCCTGGGATTTAATTGATGGATTCCCTTTCTTTCCTTCCAATGACCATTGTTTTCAAGAAAAGCACAAAAAGTATGATGAGTTTTGTTCTTGGGCACGTGCGCTTAAAGGACCAACAAGCACTGCAGACATGCCTTTCATGTACTAAGCCTTGAAATTAGTTTGTATAGCACAGTCCCTCTTCCAAAAAGCCTCTCAAGCTGGTGTGAATCCTTAGGGAAGCAAATGTGCTTTTGCTGATGTAGTTCCCACTAACTAGGTCAGCCAATGAAATCAGCTGCCAAGGCAAGATCTGCGGGATGGTGGAAAAGCTGTGGCTGCATCAGGGTTTGGGTGTTTGGTTGGTAAAGGAAAATGATCTCTGGGTCTCTGCCAGGGCAGAAACTGCCATGGAAGAACAGAGGTTAAACTAAGGGAGGTGGGAGAGCACTTAGAGATGCGAAAGCAGCAAGTGGAGCCTGGTGTCTCCTTTTTCTCCAGGCTACACAACTGATAGCCACAGTAGAGCCCCATTGGGCTGCAGCAGCCCAACCGATTCTCGCCTTGCCTGCGTGACTTCCTGAGCTGCTGCCTGCAGAGAGACGAGGAGCAGCGCTGGTCTGCCAGGGAGCTCCTGCAGGTAAAATGTGAAGGGGCTGCAGGTGAAACAGGCTCGGAGGGATGGGCTCCTCCTCCACTCAAGTCCAAGGCATCACATGAGCCCCCTTCCTCCTCACCTCCACTCTTGGTGCTCTTCAAATGAAAATGGTGAGGAATCCTACACTGGGCTGGGCTGGCAGGGCCCTGTAAAGGTCCTCTGGTGCAAGTGTCCTGCAATGAGCAGGGACATCTTTAAAGAGATCAGGTTGCTCAGAGCCCTTTCGCACTGGAGCTCGAATGGTTGCAGGGATGGGGCACCTACAAGCTCTTGGGGCAACCTGTGCCAGGGTCGCACCATGCTCTGAGTAAACAAGTTCTGATTAGATCCTATTTGTGTTTCAAAATATTTACCCACATCTTATTGTAAGTGGCCCTGTTAAAAAAGATGTCCCCCACTTTCTTCAAAGCCACTCTGAAGTCTTGGAAAGTGGCAATAAAGTCTCCCTGGGGCCTGTTCTTCACAAAACTGAGTAACTCCATCTCTCTCTGCATTTCCTGAGTCAGGGAGCTCCTCTGGCTGGTTTGGTCGCCCTCTTTTGTCATTTGGTGGGGTGTTCAATTTTATCTAATGGCAAAAGAATTTAAGTAGAGCAATGCAGGGTACAGAGACATGAAATGGTGGTGCAGGAACCCAAGGAAGCCAGTCCTAGCCTAGGGGTCAGAGATTTGGCCGTGGGCAGGAGGGGTCTTGGGGGGCTCACTGTGAGCCTCTGAGGGGCCCTGGTTTGCGCCCCCCAGCCCACCCTTAGAGGTTTCTGCCACGCAAACAGGGACAGCTGGGAGGGACTTGTCCCAGCCCCATCTGCTGCCTGGCATGCTCAAGCAGACGGGAACTGTGCCAGGGTTACTGCCGGGTTGTGTGGCAGAGAGGGAACTGCAGGGCCCGGTGCCACTGAGCTGGCCCTGCTGGGAAGGAAGGAGCCATCCAGCACACGAGGGGCAGGGCATGGAAAGGTAGACACTGCTCTGTCTCCCTGTGGGAATCAGCACAGTGCCTGTCTTTCAAAGAGAGGGACCAGTGTGAGGCTTTAGAGATTCCTGAAAAGAAGAAACTCCAAGGACAGAAAGCACCGTTTCTAAAGCACTGGCAGGGCAAAAATCCTAGCAAGATGAAGACACCTGGATAAATGGATGAGTGGGATTCTGGGCCACATTTGCCTGTGATGGTAAAGTCCGGCACTTAAAGACGGAGGTGTAGATGGTCCCATTGGTCCTCTTCCTGCATCCTTCTATAAGCCAGAGGAATCCTGTGAAGCACTGAGCTTGGAAAGTCATGGTCCATTATTTTTTGTTGATTTGGTTTTTTTCCCTTTGGGCAGCATCCATTTGTAACATTTGCTGAGCCTGCGTCCAGCCTGGTGCCACTGATTGTTTCAGTGAAGAAGAGGAGAGAGACAACAATGTGACAATCACATCAAGACCCTTTATTCGTCAACCAGTTTACAGCAGGATTGTAGATTAGGATTACGATTAGGATTAGTATTAGGATTAGGATTGGGATTGGGGTTAGGATTAAGGTTAAGGTTAGGGTTAGAGTAGGATTGTCTAATAGGACTGCAGAGTAGGATTGGAAATGAATACAGTTTCTGAAACCACAACTCACCTTGAAGATTCCCTTCCTTCTCACTCTGCGAATACACTCAAGATTTGCTTCTGAATTGTCTGTTGTTTCTTAAAGGTGGAAAGTGACACGGTGTCATTGGCATGGTGTAAAAGTGGGGAAGAAGGATGTTCTTCATTCATCCTCTACAGAGCACACTGACCTTGGAATCTGGTCCACTGGTCTGTTTTTGGACAGCTTTGGTATTTCTATTTAAAGGCAGAAAGGGCAATGGCATTTGAAGGCAAAACCAAAAGAAGAATGAGGCAGCCCAACACTCTGAGCAGATGCTGGCCTTCACCTGTGACTGGAGAACATTGGGGCTCCTACCACTTGGATTTGTATCCCGAAATGCAGTAATCTCTGTGGTTGGAGGACAGCCTTGCTCAAGTGAGAAAGCAGAAAGATTAGAGAGGGTGTTCGGGAAGGTCTCCTGTGGTGCAGAGCTGTCAGCGCCTGGGAGGTGAGAGTGGGCCCGGCCTTGGCTGGGGTGGAGCCCCAGCAGAGCCCCGGCAGAGGCCGGAGCAGGCTGAGCCCCTGCAGAGGCAGGCTGGAAGGAGGCCCTTGGAGCTGCAAGAGGCAGCAGCCGGGCCCTGGGTGCCTGTTCCTGGCAACGGGCGAATCCTCCACTCTCAGAGCCCAGGTGGCAGCTGGCTGCTGCCCAGGGGAAGCGCAGCCGTGCTGGACACAGCCCAGCCTGGAGGCATTGGCCCTCTGGAGTGTGCCCAGGAGAGGAGAAAGACCAAGGGCAGCCGAGGGCCGCTGGGCTGCCTGAGGATTCCTCCTCTTCTGCCGGCTGCCCTGCAACTCCTGGCAAAGGTCAGCAGTGTGTGCAGCACTCTGGGCACCGGGGCAGGGAGCCGGGCTGCTCGGCAGGCTGGAGCACAGGGCAGCCTCCTTCAGGCCTGGCTCTTGTGCCAGGGGAAGCGAGGCCAGTGTGAGGCAGGGACAGCTTGGCAGGGCACATCTGCAGGAGCCAGCGCCTCACGCAGCTCTGGGAGGAAGCGCCTGCAATCCTGCATTTCTGCACTGAGCCCGAGCAAAGGTGTGAGATGCAGAGTGTTTGGCAGAAATATTCAGGCCCACCAGGCCAGCCTGCTTTGTGCTCTCTGGCCCACAGCAAGCGCTGTGCAATGCAGCTCACACCTCTATTGCAGGGCTGTTCTTCTCAGTAATCATCGCTCAGCTGTCTCTCACTGACATATTGCTAGCTGAAGACCTGTCTCTTCCATATCCCCTATAAAAAGACCTTACCTTAGATTCTCAAATTTAGCATGCATGCATGTGTGAAAAAAACCCCCCACATATCTTTAGGAACATCAAGACATTAAAGCAGATTTCATTTATCAAACCCACAGCAACTGCATTAAAATGTGGGTGTATGAGCCTTTCTTCAAAATTTTCTTAAGAATATCTCCAGAGTTATTTTTTGAACATAAGTATGCTGCCCCTAACAAGTCCAGATTACTTGGCAAAGGGTAATCAGTCATCCATTAAGCATTCCAGCAGTTGCTTAGCATTTTCTTCTGATAACTGATCCCTGGGTATTGCAACCAGCTTCTGATTTGTGTCTGCCCACTTCTTTTCCATGTTCTCAGCCAAGAGCAAAAGCACCATTGTGAGTGCATCTGAACACATTGGACACTGACACCCCATCCTATTGCCTATGTTCTCCCATGGAAGATTCCTTGCTCTTTTTTCTCTGCCACCAATGGGGATCTGCAGTCCCTGCCGGGCACTGCTCGCTCTGGGTTGTCAAGGCAGAGGCGATGCTCTGGTGCACCTGGCGCAGGTGAGCCTCGGGCCCGGGCAGGGAGCGATGCTCCGAGCTGCCGCGGATCCGGCGGCGAAGCCGAGCGGTGCCGTGGCCGGGCTGGGAAGCCGAGCGGCGCCCGTGGCGCTGCCTCCCCGGGCAGGGCTGTGCTCTCAGCGCCGCCGGGGCTGCCGAGCAGCGCTTTCCACGCGCCTCCGCCTCCGGAGCCAGCCCCGCAGCCGCGCTCTCCCGAACCGCACTGACCCGCGCCCGTTCTCGGCCCGGCTGCAGGACTCCGTGATTCCGGGCTCTCCGCGTTCCCAGTCCGCCTGCAGGAGCCTCCGCTCCTGGCCTGCCCCCACTGGGCTCTCTTCTCTCATGTCTTTCCCCTCTTTCCCAGGCCCTCTCCACTCTACTCCGGATCTCCCCCCGTTCACAGGTTGTCCCCTGTCTCCTGGGTTCTGCCTCCTCTCTCGGCTTTTCCCCAGTCCCGAGCTACCCTTTGTCCCAAGCTCCCTCCTTTCCCGGGCTGTAGCCAGTGCTTTTATTCGTCTCCCTGGATCTGCCCTTCTCCCGATTACTCCTCCCTCTTCCAGGGAGGACTCTTTCCTGTTTCCCCGCCTCTACCCTCTTGAAAGGCTACCCACCCTTTGCCACGGATCTCACCCCCGCCCCCGTCCCGTGATCTCCCCTACTCCCGGGCTCGTCCCGCTCTCCGGGGATTTTCCCCCTCCTCCCAGCATCTCTGCCCTCTCCCGCTCACTCCTCCCTCTGCCACGTCTCTCTCCCCTCTGCCGGGATGTCCGCCGGTTCCCGGAGCGCCCCATGCCCCCGGCCCCTCGCCGCCCGTCCCTCGCCGCCTCGGCCGGGCCGCTCCGGGGCCGCGCTCGGAGCGCAGCGGGGCCGGGCCGGGGCCGCCGGGGCCGCCTCAGCTCCGCCCCGCGGGAGGAGCCGCCACAGCGCCCCGGCAGCGGCCCCGCGCAGGCGGAGCGGCCCCGGCTGCGCCCGGAGCTGGGCCTGGGCGGGGCTGCGGCCTGGGAGAGCTGCTCCGGGCTCGCTCCGGCCACGAGGAGCTCCGACCTGTGCTCGCTTTGTACCCTCAAGGCTGCCGGATGCCTTGCAGTGAAGCTGCAGTGCCCGGGCTATTCCGCTCTCTTCTGGTCCTCAGCTGAGTATTGCTGGCCGCGGGTCTCTGTACGAATCACGAAACGGACGGGACTGCTGAGGAACGCGCCTCGAGCTGTTTGTTTTCCAGCATCAGTCTCATGACATGGTTGTTACAGTGGGAAGATGCCAGCAGCTCACATTCCGTGCTGGAGGCAATGAACTGAATGGTACAGCTTACTTGAAAAGTTTTTTGACCACTCACACAAAGCAAAAGCATATTGACAGTAGTTCTGTGCAACCACTATAAGCACACGTAGCTTTTGTTAAAACACTGCTTCCTTCTTTCAAACACTATACCTGCTTGTAAGCCTTAAAACACAATGCGCAGAGCTCCATTATTGTGATAAATAGGTATCATTCGTGCTGATAAAATTTGAAACAGTAATTGATATTGATAGAGTAATTAATATTTGAGAATAATAAATAGTTAAAAAGTTGTAATGCCAAAGAAGAGAGGGAGAGGAGGGGCTCCACCCCCCTTCCCAGCAGCTGTTCTCAAGGACCACAGGAAAGAAGCTGAAGGTACAGTTGCTAAAATTGAGCAAGAACCTGGTTCGGTCCCAACAAATGCTAATTCTAAGGGATTTATTGCCTTGATATGTAGATGGAGTGATACGTTAGTCTTGGCTTACATTGGCTGTACTGGCTACGTACTGGCTTGATGCGCATGTGTAACCCAAAGGTGAATTAAGGACAACGAAGAAGACTACAGGGCCTTCATCAGTGACGACCCCCAAAGACTTGTGTGACCACCAAACCGAGTGGTGGCGCATGCATGGTAAAGGTGGTGAGGAAGGCGGGGACAGAAAAGTGACGAACCGAAAATAGGAGGAGATTGTATTGACATATGGCGTATAAGGGATGATTTTCGCTTGGCAAGCTTGTACGTGAAGTGGCAAGGGTCAAGAACTCTGCCCTCCGTACCCCGCGGTATCTTTTGCTTATGTGCTGGGAAGAACCCCTGATGCAGCAGCATTTGTGGGGAGGAAGTGGAAGCTTTGTAGGTTCTAAGAGGCTTTGTTTGATGGGAAAGAAGAGAAGAGTGTTTGGAGAAGTGGCACTGAAGGCCCAGTGTCCCGGGCAGGGAGGGGCATGCAGAGGTGCCTCTGTTGCAGCAGCAGATGTGGGCTGTGCCTCTTTTGGGTGGGAAGGCCAAGGCAAAGCAAGGGCTGGGCTGCAGCTGCTGCTGCTGTGTGAGCCCTGCCGTGCGTGTGGGCGCTCCCAGAGCCATGGCTGGGGCTGGGCTGCAGCTGCAGCTTTCTTGTCCTCTCAGTAAGCTGCTGCCTGCAGTCCAGATTCCATCTGGGAAATCCTCAGCTGGGCAAACTGGCCAGTCTTGCTGTCCATGTTGCAGAGCTCTTTCCCTTTGCTCTTGGGCATCTCTGTGGGAAGAGATGTGTGTTCCCATGCTGTCCCTGCCAAGCTGCAGCCTGGATGAGACTGCTGTGCTCAGGGCTGTGGAGGAAAGAGCACATCCCTTTGCCAGGAGCTGGCAGGACTCCTGCTTAGCAGCCATTCCATGTGTTCAGTGTCACCCCCATGTTCAACACTGTCAGCTCTGACAGCTTTTGGACTGTGTTTGAGAAGTCAATTTTTCTGACTGTTGAAGGGCTTTGGGTCCCAGAGTTGTTGTTAGGAAGAAGGGATGAAGTGTGTGAGCCATGGAGTTGTTGGACCAGGTGTTTTTTGTAAGTGGAGGAAGGTTTTCTGCCTGTCTGTTTCTCTTTCAAGGGCAATATTATTGTTGCCCCTGAGTCTTCAGGAGGGGAGCCTGTGGGCAGAGCTGCAGCAGAGGGAGCTTTGCCTGGCACCGAGAGCCGCAGGAACAATTCCCAGGACCGCAAGGAGCTTGGTAAGGACAGAGCCCCCACTGGTTTAGAGAGGGGTGAGATGGCTGCTCTGAGCCTGCCTCTGGCAGTGAGGGAGATGAGAAGGGTTGAGTTCCTGCCTGCAGGCTTGGTGCTTCCTGGTGCCTTGGGTTCAAATCCTGCACGGGCACAACCTGCCTGAGCCCTGCCCTCCACGCTTCTCCAGAGGCTCTGACACTGAGTCCTCTGCTGGGGCAAGAGAGCAGGGAATAAACCTGACCTTGTGGCAGTTGTGTCACCAAGCCAGGTGTCCCAGTTTTGTGCTGATGTCCGTGGGGATAAGTTTGCTGCAGGATGTCAGTGCTCTGGAGGCAACCCTGAGTGACTCTTGAAGCAAGAGAGGAAAAGCCCAGCAAAAGGTCAGTGTTGAGATCTGAGCTTTTTGTCTCCAAGCATTAAATCCATGTAGTGGCACTCTGCTGATAGCTGTAGTGAGATACATTAAAAATACAAGCAGCAGAAGCTCTGAGGCCAAGGAAATCATTAGTCACAAAACCAGGAGCTCAACGAAAATCTGAAATCACCCCTTAAAATTAGTGAGAACTAAAGGTGAGAGAGAGCACTTTGGGTCTGCATTCATGAGCAAAGCTGGGGCTGCCTGCAGTCCTGTTAGGGAGCTCTTTCCTTCACAGCTGTGAGAAAAGGAATTCACTGCTTAGAATTATTAAATTTTAATACTGATAGGATAAAAAAAGACAATATTTGCAGCACTGTGGTGCTCGGGGCTAACACCCAAACAACACCTGGTGCTAAGTGTCAGTGTTAGCTTTATGGTGTTACTTTGCTGAGAGGCAAGTATATTCATGTGTTTCATGAATTTTTCAAGCATTCTTGGGAATTTTCTGATCTTTTGGGAACTCCTTAATTTGACTGCTTCGCACTCAGGTTTACTGCATGACACCCTGTGCATCAGGTCAACATATTTTATTTCTGCTTGTGTCTCCTTCCTGCTGTTTCACATCCTCTGATAAGGCTTTAGTAGGTTCTCCCTAAATTTCACATGATATTCTCTAATTGTCCTCTGGTGCTCTGGTTTGTGTCAGGGTTATTTTATCACTTGGACAGGTTGGTCAGTGGACAGCCTTACA
Organism: Melozone crissalis; assembly: GCF_028551555.1. Taxonomy (NCBI): domain Eukaryota; kingdom Metazoa; phylum Chordata; class Aves; order Passeriformes; family Passerellidae; genus Melozone; species Melozone crissalis. The sequence continues at coordinate 9,371,755 of NW_026535783.1, read as the reverse complement.
CTGATTTTAGTTACACACAAGCCTTTTTTCCCGTTATGTTTTGCTAGGGTCTATAACACAATATGTTCATCACACAATTGTTTCCATTTGTGATGCATAGATATTATATTCATTACGCTACTGTTTCTATGAGCAACGCAGTGCAAACTTAAGCTGATAGATTCTATTATATTACAAGCAGCTAAAAGAGTTCTAACTGATGCTATTTCTAAATACTTATAATCACTAACAATGTTCATAAGCTAATACATAAATGCCTCAGCGAATATTACCTAGTCATTTGTCACCCAGCTGTTCATCCCTAAGATGTCTCTGTCAGCACAGAGAAAGAACCAGGCTGGGCTTCTTTGTGGCAGCTGGGTCTGTCTGTGTTTCAAGCTCTCATGGGGGCCCTTGGCCCTGCGAAAGTATCCCAATACACTGAGGGCTTTCAGTGTATTGGGATACTTCAAAACTTCAGAAGTTATAAACTTCTGGAAGGAGTCTGGCTCTTTGAAGAGCAGGCTACAAATTGCCAAGTGAGATTTTGCCTTTCGGCCCATCTTTTACAGACTTTGATAGAAGGGCAGTTAATTCCAAAAGGGCAAATAATGCAGAGAGGCCAATATTGACCCAGTGTTCCCTTTGCTTCCCAGACTTCCAGCTGATCTGCCTTGTCAGGAGGGCTGCCCTGCATGGGAAGAAGAACCAGAGGGAGAGCCTGTGAGCATCAGACGGGTGGAATCCCTTAGTGTACACATAGATTTATAGATTTCTACAATTCTCTTTCTATATCCATATAGTTACATTTATAGATTTACAGAGGTGTGTTTATATGTGCATATATATACATCTATATAGTTAAATTGATCTCTATTGTTCTAGATGGGATAGAATTAGTTACATTTCTAGATTTTGAGATCTACATTTATACATTAATAGAGTTACATTTAGATGCCTACATTTAGACGCCTACATTTAGATGCTTAAATTTAGATGCTTAGATATATTTCTAGAAATATGCTTAGTTATTTAGTAAGAGGTATGTGGAAGTTTAGATGCATAGATTGAGCTGTGTAAGCCTAGGCTGCATTTTTACCTCTTTCCCTCCTCGGCTGCCTTTTTCACCTCTTGCTTTTCCCCCGGTTCCCCCTGTGTCCCCTGTCCCTGTGCTGGGTCCGAGCTGGCGGCCGGGCCGGGCGGAGCAGCACTTCCAGCCCTGGCTGTCCCTGGAGCGGTGGGAGCTGCCGCTTGCCCCAGGCCCTGTCCCCTGAGGAGCTGCAGAAGGACGGTGAGACAGAGGGGGCTGAGGGGGGTGAGGGGGCGGTGGCGCCGAAGGGACGCTGACCCTGAGCTGCTGCTGGGGCTGAGGGCTGTGGGGTAGCCGAGGGCCATGGTGGCACTGAGGTGACAGGGAAGTGGCACAGGCTGACAGGCCAAAACCTCCCATGCATTTCTTCATCAATCTGCAAAAATGTTAGATAAAAAATTTGCTATTCCCTTTGCTGATGCTTCTAGTATTGCGTGATCCTGTCCTGACCGGTCAACGAGATGGCATTGGTTTAGGCATAGTGTTAGCCCTAGGGGTACTCAGCACTCGCAGTTATGGCAAATGGATGTAACTCATGTATAAGAATTTGGTCAGGAAAAATTTGTACATGTTTGCATTGATACCTATGCTTGTGTTTTACAGGGTACTCCCTTAACAGGTGAGACGTCATGTTGAGAAATATTTGTTCAATTTCTTCGCCGCATTAGGTGTCCCCTTAGCAATTAAGACTGACAATAGTCCTGCTTGATGTTCCTTAAGATTCAAAGGTTTCTGTAATTTATGGGGTATTTGACATGATACAGGTATTTCTCACAATTCTACTGGACAGGCAATTATTGAGCGTGCCCATCAGATGTTCAAGGACATGCTGCAAAAACAAAAAGGGGGAACTCCAGGGTTATCCCCTGAGAAAAAAACAGCTAAAGCCAATTTTGTGCCAAATTAGCTCAGAACAACAGGAGATAGGGAAGATGCACGTATTCTTGTGCATCATGCCCTCACACATAATCCAAGGGAGGAATTGCCTGACGGCATTCAGGTCATGTTCAAAAGTCCAGCAGCAGTGTTGTGGCAAGGACCAGCTACAGTCAAATGAAGAGGAAGAAGGTCTATGTGCTTACTTACAGATAAAGGCATTCGTTGGATTCCAGCAACGTGGACCTTCACTTCCCTCACAAGTTGTAAATCAGAGAGAAAATGCTTGGTATCTGCATAGTTGTGCATGTAAGCCATGGCTTAAGGTTCATTGTATGAAGTGTAACTAAAAAACTTGGCGACAAGTTTGTCAGGAACATAATTGATTAGTGGTCCGAGGGAAAAGCAATAATTTAAGCCTATCAACCTAATATGCAATAACTGCTCTTACACACTTAACACTAGTACCCCGAGAATGGCATTAGCTAAATTTTTAAGGCATAACTGAAGAAGATATCAGAGTTTTCTCTAAGATGTATCTTTGATAGAAATATAGAAGCAAAGATTGTTACTGCAATTGCAGTTTAAACTTGCTTTAATTGCTGTAGTAAATCAAATTGTGCTAGAGAGCAAGATACTAGCTACAGAATGTAGAGGAAGAATAGCAATACCACAAACACATCGCTTGAGAGATTTGGAGTGAGAACAAGCTAAAGCAGTTTGGGCAAAGCGCAGGCATGATGGACCACAAGGGCGACAATGGCACCAGTCTGGCAAATATTAACAATGTTGCTTAGTGGAGTGATTAAGAATGCAGGCGGTATACAAGATAAAGCAGCGAGCTAACATGAGGATTCCATAGGCTAACAGAACAAGGCAGGAATCTTTCTGCCTATCACTAGCTCCACCTTCAGATCCATTTGGCACCTGTTTCATTGGAATTCCTTTAGACTCAATGGAAGAATTGGGAAATTAGACCAGAGCTCAAATTTATGGCAACTTAAGTAAGGCCTGTTCAAATTGGCGCACTAATCAAAATGGGATGATCACAGAAATTTGGCGTGAAAAACAAAGCATCCCTAGAAATCCGTTAGGAATTCAGGCATTTACAATCGTTCAAGGTTTAAATACTACAAGTCAGTGACCACAGGAATTAGATATTTTAGGATCAGTGCCAGGAAATTACTGTTTGTTCTATGAGTACCACAGGGCTAAAGAGCTGATTAGGGAGAAATCAGGAAAACCCGGTGATGATGGCACTTGGATATCTCCTGTTTCTTCCTGGTATTACAATACCACGCCAGACTGTGCCAATTGGTTGTATCCCTAAAACCAAAATCTGCAAGAATGTCACCTCCTGGAGTTTTTCTCATTTGTGGAGATAAAGCTTAGCCTGAGATTCCTGAGAAAGCATGAGGAGGACTGTGCTATTTTGGGAAATTGACACTGTTTGCCCCTAGCATTCAACAGATGCTTGACATCAGGCACAAATTCCAATGTCCAAAACGTAGTGTGCATCTATTAGGCTCAGACTGTAAGGATAATGTAGAATTGTAGAATATGTCGTTGGTTATACTGGCATCACCTTTTACACCAGGAGTAGCTTCATCACAGGCCCTTACACAATTCAAACAGTTGGCTTGTTGGACAGACAAACAAATTAACATTACATCTGCAATACTGAATGAGCTTACCACTGATATAGGTAGCATACGCCACGCTGTATTACAGGATAGGGCTGCAATAGTGTTTTTGTTGCTAGCACAGAGAGATGGGTGTGAAGATTTTGAAGGGATGGGTTGCATGAATCTCTCTGAGCACTCTGAATCTATGGACAAGAAAGTGTCATTGCTTAAGGAGAAGATGATAAATCTGACAGTTGTTTTGAATTCTTTGGATGAGTGGCTAAAATCCTGGGAAATAAGAGGCTGGCTCAAGGACTTAGTATGCTTTGGTATTAAGGTATTCTTGGCTATGTAATGAATAAATAATCTTACATATTATTGGCTTTGTATTTCATTCTTTTTTCATTTCTGCTAATAGTGCTTTGCTTACTACGCTGTGAGCAAAAAGAAATTGACCGTGCTTTTAAATCAGTCTGGCTTGTGCAAAAACAAAAGCGGGGAACTGTTGAACATATTTTGCAGGTGGAGGAGTTTTTGCAAGACAATGGCCGTATTGAGCCGATGCACAATCCAGCCTGCTTGCAATAATGGACACGTTCACAAAGAATGAATTATGGACATATTCAGAAATGGGGTTGGTATATCCTTGAAGAAGACGCAAGAAGAAGAGTCATCAGGACTTAGCATGTTTGTCAGCAAGCTTGGGAAAGTGAGCCATGGGGGGGCCATACAACCCCAGCAAGACACATGAAAACTTAGATAATCCAATCAGCATTCTATTTTAGAAGTGTGAATAACTAGGATTAACCTGTCATATATTAGCTAGAGAGGCATAGACAGTAGAGATTTATTATAAATAGACTCCTTTTAGGAATAATAAATTTAGCTTCACTGGATCATATTGGTTATGGTGTGATGCCCATGAACCTCCGCACCCCGCACTTAAGGGTGGGTTGGTGTTGCCCAGGAAATGTACACATTTGGGGAGTGCCCTTGGAAGAGAGGGGCTTGATTGCCAAGGAAACTGCTTCCCCAGGAGCCCCCAATGAGACAGGTGCAAGTGTCTCCATTAGACTTCCTGTGTTTCCTTCAGTCCTCGCACTTGGCTGAGGGGCAGGGGAAGGATGTGAAGAGCAGCTTTGGCATCTGCCTGGGCCTGCAGAGACCAAGCCAAGCACCTGCGGCAGGGTTTGTTGCCCGCCTTTGAGCACAGGTCTGAGCCGGATCCTGTTTGTCCAGCCAAGTGCCCCAAAGCTGTCTTGGGGAGCTGTGAATTCAAAGGCCTTGATGCACACATTCATGTCACCTCCCCTGTCTGGTGAGTTTTAACTCTTGGCAAGATGTGTTTGCCCCGTGCTTGCTGGAAGCTGCTCTGCTCCAGAGCCAGCAGTGAGCTGGGCTGTGCTGGCCTGGCACCGTGGAGAGTCCTCCCCTGAGCACTTGGCTGGGCTTGGTGTGTCCCAGGATGTCTTAGACACTTGAGCAATGGATTTGTTCCAATCAGAGGCATTTGGGGCAGGGTTGGGGTAGCCCCAGAGCACTTGGCCGCGTGTCCAAGGGCCCTTGCTGACACGGCACAGCACGGTTACCATGGAACGGAATGGAACAGGGCCCTTTGTGACACGTGGTGAAGTGGCCACTGGCGGTGACGAAGCAACGCCACAGTGCTCGGTGCACGTGAGAGGAGAGGACGTGGCAGAGCTGTGCTGTGAGGAGCCCCACACAGCCAGCTCTTTTGTCACTGACCCACCAGGTTTTCCAAGCCATTTCTCCTGCGGCTAGCCTTGTGGCCAGACTGCAGGACTTCCTAAATCAGAGCTTTTCCCAGTCATCTGGCTCAAAGGTGCCCTAGAGGCCAAAAAGCAGGATGGCAGGCAGAGTGCTCAGGCTCTTCAGGGTGCTTTGGGGCAAGAAAAAGAAAGGGCCTGCAGCCTCCCCAGCGCAGCAGCCTGCAGAACCGGAGAAGTTGCAGCCAGTGCAGGACGGTGAGTGGCAGGGCCGGGCCGCAGGGCTGGTGCCTGTGGCCGCCCTTGCCCCATCCCATCCCTGCCCCTATGGATGTCCCCACAGACAGGATGTAAGAAGGGCTGGGGCTGCCCCTGCTGGCCATGCTCTGGTCCGTTGGGTAGCCGGGGGCTGTCCCTGCCTGGGCCGTGCAGGGCTAGGCTGTGTTCTCCGGCCTCTCCCGCAGCCCCTCAGCTCTGGCTGCATTTGCTCTTTGCCAGATGCAGGAAAGGATGGGACACTGGAGCGGGACCCCACTCGCGGCTGCTTCCACAGACCAGCGCAGGTACCTGCGGCCGTCCCCACCTGGGCTGGGCCTGCTGGCACTGCTTGGCCCAGCGCCGTGCTTGGAGCAGGCCACGGAACGTCCCTCTTTTCCTGCCCTTCCTTCTGTTGCAGATACTGCGGAGATTCCTGGGCCTTGGGCGCAGAAACACCAGCGCCGCAACAACCGAGGGCACGGCTGAGCCGCAGGCAGAGGCTGATGTCACCTCAGCCTCCCTGGAGCGAGCAGCAGACTCTGTCAGGGCAGTGGCTGAGACCAGGCCGGAGGCTGTCACGGCCCTGCAGGGTCTGCACTTGAACAAGCACGGTGCCAGCGCCCTGTCGGTTGTGTCCAGGCACCTGCTGAGCGAGTGCGGGGACAGGCTGCACCCAGAGCCCAGAGGCCATGTGGAGCTCAGCAAGGAGCCCTCGCTGGTGAGAAGGGGCAGTGGCTGATATCTACTTGGAACATGAGGTGGTAGAACAGGAAGGCCATGTTGCAATGGTGCCTGCTGTATCTGAAGTCAAATAGGCACCTTTGTGGCTGGGGAGCTGCGTGGGCAAAAAGGATGCCGGGCTGGCGGCCTTGAGCAGCTGAAGATGAGGCAGCGTGTGGCCAGGGGGCCAAGAAGGCCAAGGGCATGGTGGCTGTGCCAGCAGCAGTGGGGCAGCAGGAGCAGGGCAGTGAGCGTGGCCCTGTGCTGGGCAGCGCTGCGGCCACAGCTGGAGTGCTGTGTGCACTTGTGGGCCCTGGGGAGCAGAAAGTCATGGAGGGGCTGCAGCATGTGCACAGAAGGACAGGGGAGCTGGGCAAGGGGGTGCAGCACAAAGCCAGGGAGGAGGTGCTGAGGGAGCTTTAGCCTGGAAAATGGGGGGGCTCATGAGGCACCTTCAGGCGGACTTCCATAGATCGCTGCCTTAGATCCATAGATCCAAAGCTCAGCACAAGGGCTGTTTCCCTTCCAAACATCCCCTCACTGCATCCAAGTGCTTTAGACACTGGTGTGGCTAACACTTTCATATTTTGTTGATTTGTTTGTTTGATAGAAAAAGAACCCTTGTGCAATTTCTCCTTCTCCAGGGAGCAAGTGCACTTTTTCTCAATCTTTCCTGCCCTTTTCCAGCTCTGGCAGAAATTCTGTAAGAATTTTAGTTTTCAAGGAGGCAGTTCTGGATAATGCAGTATTTTTGCACAAGAACACATAGTTTGGGGCAGGGATGTTGGTGCAGAATGAGCTGTTCTGGTGCCAGACCAGCCAGTAGGGCTTGCCCGTCATCTTCAAGTTAACGGCTCCCATCTCATTTGGCAACCCAGGGAATCAGTGTGTGTTGTGTTTGGGAATTGAGCAGGAAATCAATGCCCTTGCATTCCAGCTGGCCCTCAGAGATTAGAGGAGCTGGGAAGGGCTGGGCTGCATTTCTGATTCCAGCCACTTTAGCACCATCAGTGTGGTCAAGTGCAAGAGAAGAACTTGCCCGAGCAGAGATGCACAAAGAGTGCAGTTCTTAGTGCAGTGCTCTGAGTCTGATTGCATTCCATAAAGACCCACATGCTCCAGAGTCCCCAAGAGTGTGGGTTACTGAAGCAACAGGAGAGCAAGTTCAGGATGGCTTCTGACTGGGGCACTGCAACCGAGTGTTGATGTTTGTAGCGACAGAAAGGACAGTATTGATTCAGGGTGACCCCCCACGTGGCGAAAAATGTGCTTTGACTCTGTGATTTAGAAGTTTAAACAAATGCTTTATTAAGCTATGTTATATTACACTAGTACTATGTTAAAACTATAGTAAAGTAATACTATACTAAAAAGATACTAAAGAAAAACTAGTGACTGTCTCCACACAGTCCTTTATCTAATTAGCTAATCAATCAAAGCAACTATCCCTAAAATGCAATTAACAAATCACTTTCAGTAAACAATCACTATACACATTCCACATGTACTAAAATTAAAGAACAGCAAATACAGGTAATACTCTTTTCTCCTCTTCTCTAAGTTTCTCACTACCTTTCCTTAAAAAAAACCTAGGAGAGGGAATTATATCTCTCTCCGTTCAAAGAATGTAAATCCCACAGTACAGTAAAGAGAGATTATAAAAGTGAGATCTGTTTATCTATCTATCTATTTGAATCTTCCTGGCTCTGCTCCACAGCAGTAGAAGATGCAATGCTCACCTAAATGCATCCCTTCAGGAGAGACAAACAGGACATGGTAGAAGCAGAGGGAGGCCCTCACTAGACCCTTGAGAAATGCCACACCTTCCCTGTCAGCTGCCTGAGAGGCTCTTGCAGCTTCAGTCCCAGATGGCCCCTGATTGTAGGGCCAGGGCCACTTTGGAATCTGTGCCTCCCCTTGAACAGAGAATGACCCAGCAGAGCGGCAGCACAGTGCTTTGGGAACGTGTGAGCCCAGCAGTCTTTCAGTCTTGGCCCACAAAGGTCCTATGGGAAGCTGAAACCCATCTTCTCTTGCTTTCTGTGCAGGTGCTTCTAGAGAGAGAGCAGGAGCAGAGTGCTTCATCAGAGACACCATGCCAGACTCGGGGAGAGCTGTTCCCAGCTCGAGAGCAGGAAGAGCAGCTCGGGCAGCAGGTGGAAGTGCCACAGGAGAATGGCCAGGTGAGCCTGACTGGCCAGGGCACAGAGGGAAGGGCAGGAAGAAGGGCATAAACCACAGCTCTTGGGACTGAGGAGGCCAGGAATCCCACAGGCACTGGAAGCACAGAGCCTTGGAATCTGAAGAGATCAGCCCTAGGACAGGAGGGTTACATTGGGAGCAGATGTGGGTAGGGAAGCAGAAAGAAGTGGCTGAATCAATGTGATTTTGAGGCTAAAAGAGGGAAAAGCTGACTCTGATGGCAGCTCCCAGTCACTTGCTCTGCATTTGTGTGCACAGAACCTCCAGGTAGAACCACAAGCAGAGCTGCCCGAAGCTCAGAGTGACATGGCAGTGAAGAGAAGGAATGAAGACATCCAAGAGGAGAAGAATCTCCCTTTGCAGAGGGACAGTCAACAAAAACAGGTGAATGAAAGAATGGCAGCCACTCCACTCATGAAAGAGAGTCCTTTCCGTTGTTGTTTACAGAACATGGACAAACAGGTGCCGGCACAGCTGCAGGAAACTGAGGCTAGGATCAAGGCAAGGAAGAAGAGGCCAGACGAAAAAATTAAAATCATCAAAAAGAAAATTAATTGCCTCCTTCAGGAGCAAAAGGCTCTAGAAAAGCGAGTGAAATATCAATAGGCACTGCAGTCACCCAAGGGGTGGTTTCTGCCCTCCTTGCCTTTGCAGTGCAGAGCAGCAGGGGGGTGGGGTGTTGCCTCTGAGTGCCATCCTGATGAGGCCTCTGTCAGAGCTGCTCTCAAGGACACTTCCTGCTCTGCTGAATCTCAGCTGATGCTCTAGACAGTGGCATTACTCCCTTGGCCATTTAGCCAGCAGTCATTCCAATGAACTCCTGCTGGCTTCTTCCAGGTGACCTTGTTTCTTGAGGTGTTTTTGCAGGTGAACATGGTCATTCACATAGATTTGGAATACGAGCTACAAGCTGTCTGTATCCCTTGTGAATCTCCTCCCGTCCTTTACTTTCTTCCCAGTCAATGACTCCTGGCTGAAAGGGACAAGCTGTAGTCTCTGACTGCTTTGTTCTGTTTGACTTCAGGTGGAAGTGTCGCCATCCTACCTGGCAGCCTGCAGCGAGTTCCAGCAAATGACGGGCAACCAAGAGCCCCGAAGCTGGCATGAGGCCCAGGAACTGTACCATCCAGAGATGCTGCAGGATAAGCACGTCCCAAGGAAGGTGCAGAAAAAGAGAATTTCATGGCAGGAGGTAGAACATTAGAATGAGGAGCTGCAAATATATCTGCAGACCTAGGAGGGGGAAAGGAGTCTTTGGGAGGAAGTGGAGCAGTTGTTGCTGCAGTCATCCTTTAGAACAAGAAAGTGGCTATGAACTTGAGTAAAACCAGCCTTTGGTTTTGAGCATTTGGTTTCACAAGTGGACATCCAAAGCAATCCAGTTGAAGAGCTCTGCATGTGGCTGACAGCAGCTTCCTAAGGGCTTGCATTTCAAATGGCAATCTCTCTTGCATTTCAGGGCAATCTCTGCCACACCTTCCTGACATCAACTCATTTCTTCTCTCAGATCTACACCAACTCTGACACTGAAGCTGCTGCAGCATCGCCGTCCCAAGGAGCCTTTGCTCGCCAGCCAAAGACGTGGAGCCTGAGCACTTGGTTCACCTCCCGTGCTGACCCAGCTGCTGCTCAGCAACTGGAGATGGCGGGTGACTCCCCGGAGCAACACAGTACGTCTGCTATCTTTCTTACCTGAGGGACAGTGTATTGTGTGCACATGTCAGCAGAGCTGTACCAAAGGGTTCTCCTCACTTCAGTGTCACAGAAGTGCTGGCATTGCTCCAAGGCAGCAAGAGAGAGCTCTGGGTGTTCCTGCTGCCTCTGAGGGCAGCTTAGACTGGCTGGAGATTGCCTGGGCTTCCCTCTCTGCCGAAGGCAGAAGCAGGAATTGTTCCTGCATCAGCAGAAGGCTGTGACTGCTTGGGTTCTAGCCACTGGTAGAAGCCCTGCTGAGATCAGTCTCCAGGAGAACAAAACAAGCCCTTTGTGATTCTGTAGCACAACCCAATGAATCTGCTTCTTGCCTGTAACAGCTGCCAGTGCAGTGCTCTCAGATAAGACCTGGTAGAGTTGAGAAGAGAGCCCAGTGGATTCTGTGTCTACAACCACCTGTTGGGACAAAAAGGGCACTGATCCACACCTCGGTGGGGCTGATCTCAAAGCCCATCCTGTTGTGTCCTGAATGGGGGCAAAAGCTTGTACGGGGCTCAGGCTGGTTCTGGCTTCTTCCCATCAGTGCCTGTCAGTGCTCATGCTTGGGCTTTGCCAGCCTTGTTGTGGTCGCTGCCCTGCCCCTGGGGGCTGGAGGGACTGCAGAGGCTGGAGCCTCCCTTAGCTGGGAGGGTCCCACTGCTGCCCGGCTGCTGCAGCACGGAGCTGCCTGAGGCTGCAGCCCCTTCTCTGGGCCGGCTTCTGCCTCGCACGGCCTGGACTCACAAGAGGGTGAGAATCTGCTCTGGGCAGCTGTCTGTGTCACAGGGGTGCCTGAGGAGCACTGCTGTCCTCTGTGCCCGTGCCCGCCGTGCTGAGTTGGGAAGATGGGGACGTGTGCGGTGCCGAGAGGGCGAGTGCAATGGGAGCGACTGATCCGCGCTGTCAGGGTGAAGAGAAGCGGCGTGGTTCTTCACGCAGGGCACGGGCAAGGGCGTCTTTGAGCTCAGCTGGCTCATAAAGGGTGAGGGTCTTGATGCTGAAAGCCCCGTCGCAATTGGTTCTGGCATGAGCTGCTCTGGTTTACAAACGCTGAGGCATTCTTCTGGCAAACTGCTGCAAGGTGGAAAAGATGGGAACACTTGGCAATATTCCTCCTGTTCTGAACTTGACATCTGTTCAGAGCAATTGATTCTGGATGTCCAGGTGCATTTAATCTTAGCAAGTAGGAAGCCTTTTCTAAATCTTGCAGTCTTTATTCCCAAGAAAACAAAGGCGCTGTTAGTTCCAGCTCTCCTCAATGTTTCTAGATGACAAACTTACTTGCCTTGGTAGGTATTCTCTTCTGGTCTCAGTCTCCTCTGAGAGGAGACTGCTCTGCTGTCAAGAGGTCTCTCACTTCAAAGGATGCAAGACATCAGTCTCTGTGCCAGCCCGACTTGTGCTGTGGATGTGCTGTACTTGTTGTTCCAGCACCTGTCCCTGTTGTTAGCCAGCTCAGAGCTGGCTAACCAAGGGAGGGCTCAGAGCCCCAGACAGTGGGGCTGCCTTATGTATCTCCGAGAAGGTGGGATCTCTGCTTTAAAGTGAACATCTTGCATTTTGTTTCCCTCAGGGAGAATGGTGAAGATGGAAAATCCCATCATCAAATACATTGAACTGGAAAATATTGGCAGTGGGTGAGTCCAAGCAATGCTAATTTTACATAACTATGCATCAAGTGTTTTGCTGGTGGAATAGGTATCAGGCGTGAAGTCAGACAAGCTGCAAATGTGTTCAGGCACTGGGCTTAGGTTGTCGGAGCTGATCAGAATTTCTAAGTGTGCTCAGAAGGCATTGTCAAGGACATCTCCATGCTTCCAGTGTCCTGCAGGTTTCAGGCATTTACAGCACAGATCTCCTGTGTGTGCTGGCTTTCAGTGCAAGATCTAAATGGCTTCTCATTTCTCTGCTTCTCTTTTGTTTCTAGGAGTTTTGGAGAGGTTTTTAAAGCACTCGACACTGCCACAGGAGGAGAGGTAAATGTCAAGAGCCTCTGCAGACTCTGCTGCTCTTGAGGGGCTTTCCCTCAAAAAAAGCTGGGGCTGGAGCTGTGAGCTGGGGCTGGAGCTTTGGCTAGAGCTGAAAAGGCACAAGAAGCACAGACTGGTGCCAGCCTGCAAAATACATTTGGCACTTTGTCCTCCTCAGCTGCCGGAAGGAAGGCACGCAGGGCAGCGCTTCCTTTCAGACAAGGACGCGCTCACTCGCTCTCCATTGCTAAAACAAAGGTGGTGCCTTAGAGCACCTCCCTGCTCTTTGGGGCTACAGCTTCAGAGTCCTGAATTCTCAATTCTGGCTGCCAGCAAATCCATCGGAAAGTTACTGGTAGTTCCTTAGCCACCTGCAGTGCCTCACTTGGCAATTGCACATAGGGAGAGATCTGCAAGGTGCCCTAAAAGCCCTAAGCCCTGCCCATAGCCCAAGATATATCCACAGAATATTAAGGCATGGATTAATGTCAGGGTCCGTCCTAGGGGACAGATGACCTTATGGTTCGTAGGAATGATCTCAGAGTGCAAAACACCAACATGGTACAAGGGGGTTTGCAGTGATAATCAGATCAAATGCAGTTTTATTGGAATAACTACAGCAAAAATGCGATAGAGGGATTAAGGGAAAGAAAAAGATAGAGAGAGAGAGAGAGAGAGAGAGGAGAGAGAGGGGATATAGCTACCAACGCAGAGACGAAGTCCTTTGGTGCAGTCCAGTCGAGCTCTAGCTAACTCAGAGGATTTTATTACTGAAAATTGTGAGGGGGGGAAACAGATACAATAGGGAACAGAAGTATTGAAATAACTACAGGTAGTCCATGTTCTCAGCAGTAAATGAGCTTGATAGATGTAACAGGTAGTCTATGTTCTTAGCAGTAAGCGAGAGCCATTGTTTTCTGGCTCCAGTGGTCACAATCTGCAGGCAAACATCTCGCTTCAGTCAGCTTGCCTCCCCCACACACATCCCCTGGGCTGGGGGTTTCAGTCCCAGTCCTTGATGGAGAATCTTCTTACATCTCAGTCTGTCTGTCACGGTGGTTGTAAAACAGGTGAGGGTGTTCTGTGGGAGACCACCTGAAACTCAGGAGAAGTCCAGCCAGGCCGAGAGGTGGGACAGCTTCCAGAGCTGCTATTGTTGCAAACGGAGCATGATGCCCTCTTCTTAGCATACAGCAAACACACTTGTGAACACAATAGCTTAACACTGAGCTTTCAGGTCTCAGGGCTCGTGGCGTGTGACTTTTCTCCTTCAGAGCCAGATATAGATGGGGGGGGGTCTTCTCTTCAGTGGTCTCCCAAGGATGATCGTGAGGCAGATGAGGGAAAATTATGACATACTCTCACAATTACTTCTTCTGAATCCTAGAAAGAGCAGCAGAGATTGTGGTCAGAGGTTTGTGGGTGATAGTTGAGACACAACTGTTACCAAGTAGGCAAGGCATAATGTCAGTGGCCCCACGTGTCTTGTGCCCCCAAGGCAGTAGAGAAATGGGCTGTTGGAATGTCAGTTCCTAATTACTGCAGTGCCTAATCACCAGGCAGTTTGGCACAGCTCAGCTGTGTCATTGCAAAATCACTTGCTCCAGGTGTGTTGTTGTCTCTTGCCACCAACTGCTCAAGTTACTGATTTTCAATGTCATTTTAGGTGGCCATAAAGAAAATAGATATTCAAGGACCGAGGAGAATGGAACGAAGCGTTAATGAAATCCAAATCATGAAGAGGTACAGGAGTCCCAATGTTGTGAATTATTTAGACAGGTGAGTGGTTATGGTCTTATCCCATGTGTGCATTTACATACAGCAAACATGAGAGGTTAAAAACCCACTTTGGTCAGTGGCAGAAAGTAGAGCTGTTAATTTTTATTTATTCCTATCTCTCTACTCATCTCCAATGGATGAGAAGAGAGTGCATCCTGTCTGCATGAGTCTTCCCTGGCACACCTAGTTTGAAAATTATTCCAAAATTATTCAATAACTGGATCAGCTGTATCTTCCTTAGTCATCAGCCTCGAAGTTTACTGCCTCCACATTTATTTAGGATTGATTTTTTCATGTTTCTGAAGGGCTGATGAACCGTCCTAAAATGGATTTCCCTTGGATTGTTGCCCCTCTTTGCCATTGAAGGGCATGCCAGGAAGACCAGGTGCTTCTTTCCAGAAACACCATGCCTGACAGGTTTTTTATCTGGGCTGTTTCTCAACTGCATTTTTCACTTGTTAGCCATCTAAGACATCTCCTTTTTCACAGCGGTGCCTTTCTCCTTGAGACTGCACAGATTGCAAACAATGCACAGCCAAGAGGGAATATCTATTGCTATGATTCTGTCCTTGTCACAAAGGCATCTGGAAATAAGAAACCTGGAAGCAGAAATCAACGTAGCCATGCATGCTCATCTCCAGGGCCTTGTTTCCTTCTTTCAGCTACCTTGTGGGTGAGGAACTCTGGCTGGTGCTGGAGTACATGGACGGAGGCACCCTGAACGATATCCTCAGCACGACCTCCCTGTATGAAGATGAGGCAGCAGCCATCAGTCGGGAGGTCAGCAATCCCATCTGTGTTTCCAAGGGCTTGGGCAGGATTGTCTGGGAAACAGGGGCTCTGACCTGCAGTGATTTCCTGTGCCAAGCTTTGGTTCTGTGTTGCTGCTATGCTATGGGCAAGTAAAAGCATCTCAAGTGAAAGGCCTGCCAGTGGCCCTGCACTCCCTGTACTCAGTGCCAGTACTCTTCTCTCCTGCTGTTGTATTCTCGCTCTGGCTCATGTCTTTTTACTTGCTGTTCTCCACCTTGCCTCTCTAAATGTTTGCCTGGAGTCTGTCTTCACTGCATTCCTTGCCTGTCACAGCAAAGGTGCTGGTGGCTTGATTTGAAATGATCAGCAAAGAAAAAAGAGAGAGACTCATTTCTCTCAGGCCTCAGCATACAAGGACAGGAGTGCAGCCAAATGGCTCTTTGCTTCTGAGCACATGCACTGCAGCAGCAGTCATCCTGGCTGGTTTGCATCCTGGCTGTTGCTCTTTCAGAAGCTGACATGCCTTTCCTCAGAAAGGTCCTGCTCTGCAAGTGTTGGAGCAGCAAGCACTTCCTCTCAGTGACACTGTGTTCTGCCATTACTGCCCATTCCCCTGGAGAGGGAATCTTTTGGATTCTTTGTTGCCTTTCTTGTGGGATGAAATCACATCACTCATTTTTGCCCTCCTCTTTCTGTTTTCTCTCTCAGTGCCTGCAAGGACTGTGTTTTCTTCACACAAACCATGTGATCCATAGAGATGTGAAGAGTGATAACATCCTTCTCAAAACCGATGGTTCTGTCAAGCTGGGTCAGTGTATTCTTGGTCAGGAGCAGCATTCCAGGGATGTGGGTGTGGGGCTGCTTTGAGTGACAGCCAGCTCCTCAAAAATGGTGCTGGTGGCAGCACAGGGACACCCGCTGTGAGCTGAGGGCACAGTTGCAACGTGCACAGAGAAAGGAGAAGGAACAAGCAGTCAACAGTGGCCTTGCTCTGTGTGTGTCCCTTCCCGAGGGAGGGAGTTACAAGTCTAAAGCTTCCAAAGAACAAAAGACACTACTGGGGACAGTGTAAAAAATGGGGAGAGTTTAAAAGTCGCCAATGCCAGGAGATTCAACAGCACATTTTCAAACACTTCTACTGGGGAATTCTTTGGCTTGCTTTCCTAACTGCACAGAATTCAAATAGAAACAGTCTTTTGCTTTCTCCTCAGGTGATTTTGGTCTCTCTACTCAGCTCAGCCCTCAGCAGAGCAGACGGTGCTCGGTAGTCGGGACTCCTTGGTGGCTGGCGCCCGAAGTGCTGACAGGTCAACCATATGGTCCCAAAGTGGACATATGGTCTTTTGGAATTGTGGGGATTGAAATGATAGAGCAAGAACCTCCCTACTGGAACCAAAGTCCCATCACGGTAAGGAGCAAATACTCACTGATCCCACTCTCTTTCTCACCTGTCCCTTGTCCTGTGTGCCATTGGACAAAAGCCCATTGCCATCTGCCTGAACTGCTTCCAACAAGGACCCCTCCTAAAAATGTGCCTGCAACACATCAGCATCTGCTGTAGTTGTGGTTGCAGCAGTGGGGGAACTCAAGCCTTACCACATGCAAACAAACTCCAAACAAACTCTATTCTCAGGCAACACTTTCCTTTGGCTTTTAAGTGCTTCCAGTCCTTTGGCTGTGGAGATGGCCTTAATAGCAGAAAAGAAGCATCTGACAACTGCTGTTATCTTTCCAGAAATGAAGGAAGGCAACACAAACCCAACAAAGTTTCTAAAACTGTGGTCTTTAGAGATGAGCCTAACTCCCTGTACAGTTTCTTCTCACTGGGAAACATGCCTGAAACCTGGGCATGAGTGTGTAAAGGCCACTGAGTCTCTTCTGCTTCTTGTACAGTGCTGCTGAAACACTCAGTCACCGTGTTTCTCTCCTAGCCAAAGGCACATCCTCTGTGTCACCAAGCCAGAGCCTGGTGATGCGGACAGGCTGCCAAATCCTCCCCTTTGTTTCCTGGCTCTTTCTGGCATGGGCCTACCATTAATGCATTGACTTGAGCAGCCAAGTGAGCAGAGGGTGGCCATAGGGATGGCACCTCTCCTTCTTCTGACCATGACAATTTTTCTTTTGCTGCAAAATGGGACCTGCAATTTTCAGACTGCTGAGAGACAGAGCTGCAGGTGGCTCCTTTGTGCCCAAGCAGGAATTTTCATCCCAATACATTTGTGCAGGCATCTAAATGTGTCTCTGTTGAAGATTAGATTGCAAATGTTTATTTCCTTTCCTGGGATTTAATTGATGGATTCCCTTTCTTTCCTTCCAATGACCATTGTTTTCAAGAAAAGCACAAAAAGTATGATGAGTTTTGTTCTTGGGCACATGCGCTTAAAGGACCAACAAGCACTGCAGACATGCCTTTCATGTACTAAGCCTTGAAATTAGTTTGTACAGCACAGTCCCTCTTCCAAAAAGCCTCTCAAGCTGGTGTGAATCCTCAGAGAAGCAAATGTGCTTTTGCTGATGTAGTTCCCACTAACTAGGTCAGTCAATGAAATCAGCTGCCAAGGCAAGATCTGCGGGATGGTGGAAAAGCTGTGGCTGCATCAGGGTTTGGGTGTTTGGTTGGTAAAGGAAAATGATCTCTGGGTCTCTGCCAGGGCAGAAACTGCCACTGAAGAACAGAGGTTAAACTAAGGGAGGTGGGAGAGCACTTAGAGATGCGAAAGCAGCAAGTGGAGCCTGGTGTCTCCTTTTTCTCCAGGCTACACAACTGATAGCCACAGGAGGGACCCCACAGTAGAGCCCCATTGGGCTGCAGCAGCCCAACCGATTCTCGCCTTGCCTGCGTGACTTCCTGAGCTGCTGCCTGCAGACAGACGAGGAGCAGCGCTGGTCTGCCAGGGAGCTCCTGCAGGTAAAATGTGAAGGGGCTGCAGGTGAAACAGGCTCGGAGGGATGGGCTCCTCCTCCACTCAAGTCCAAGGCATCACATGAGCCCCCTTCCTCCTCACCTCCATTCTTGGTGCTCTTCAAATTAAAATGGTGAGGAATCCTAGACTGGGCTGGGCTGGCAGGGCCCTGTAAAGGTCCTCTGGTGCAAGTGTCCTGCAATGAGCAGGGACATCTTTAAAGAGATCAGGTTGCTCAGAGCCCTTTCCCACTGGAACCGGAATGCTTGCAGGGATGGGGCACCTACAAGCTCTTGGGGCAACCTGTGCCAGGGTGGCACCATGCTCCGAGTAAACAAGTTCTGATTAGATCCTATTTGTGTTTAAAAATATTCACCCACATCCTATTGTAACTGGCCCTGTTATAAAAGATGTCACTCACTTTCTTCAAAGCCACTCTGAAGTCTTGGAAATTGGCAATAAAGTCTCCCTGGGGCCTGTTCTTCACAAAACTGAGTAACTCCACCTCTCTCTGCATTTCCTGAGCCGGAGAGCTCCTCTGGCTGTTTCAGTCTCCCTCTTTTGTCATTTGGTGGGGTGTTCAATTTTATCTAATGGCAAAAGAATTTAAGTAGAGCAATGCAGGGTACAGAGACATGAAATGGTGGTGCAGGAACCCAAGGAAGCCAGTCCCAGCCTAGGGGTCAGAGATTTGGCCGTGGGCAGGAGGGGTCTTGGGGGGCTCACTGTGAGCCTCTGAGGGGCCCTGGTTTGCGCCCCCCAGCCCACCCTTAGAGGTTTCTGCCACGCAAACAGGCACAGCTGGGAGGGACTTGTCCCAGCCCCATCTGCTGCCTGGCATGCTCAAGCAGATGGGAACTGTGCCAGGGTTACTGCCGGGTTGTGTGGCAGAGAGGGAACTGCAGGGCCCAGTGCCACTGAGCTGGCCCTGCTGGGAAGGAAGGAGCCATCCAGCACACGAGGGGCAGGGCATGGAAAGGTAGACACTGCTCTGTCTCCCTGTGGGAATCAGCACAGTGCCTGTCTTTCAAAGAGAGGGACCAGTGCGAGGCTTTAGAGATTCCTGAAAAGAAGAAACTCCAAGGACAGAAAGCACCATTTCTAAAGCACTGGCAGGGCAAAAATCCTAGCAAGATGAAGACACCTGGATAAATGGATGAGTAGGATTCTGGGCCGCATTTCCCGGAGATGGCAATGTCCGGCACTTAAAGATGGAGGTGTAGATGGTCCCATTGGTCCTCTTCCTGCATCCTTCTATAAGCCAGAGGAATCCTGTGAAGCACTGAGCTTGGAAAGTCATGGTCCATTATTTTTTGTTGATTTGGTTTTTTTCCCTTTTTGGCAGCATCCATTTGTAACATTTGCTGAGCCTGCGTCCAGCCTGGTGCCACTGATTGTTTCAGTGAAGAAGAGGAGGAAGAGAACAATGTGACAACCACATCAGGACCATTTATTCATCCACCAGTTTAGATTAAGATTGTAGGTTAGGATTAGGATTAGGATTAGGATTAGGATTAGGATTAGGGTTAAGGTTAGGGTAATAGTAGGATTGTCTAATAGGACTGCAGAGTAGGATTGAAAATGAATACAATTTCTGAAACCACAACTCACCTTGAAGATTCCCTTCCTTCTCACTCTGCGAATACGCTCAAGATTTTCTTCTGAATTATCTGTAGTTTCTTAAAGGTGGAAAGTGACACGGTATCTTTGGAATGGTCTGAAAGTCGGGAAAAAGGATGTTCTTCATTCATCCTCTACAGACCACACTGCCTTTGGAATCTGGTCCACTGGTCTGTTTTTGGACAGCTTTGGTATTTCTATTTAAAGGCAGAAAGGGCAATGGCATTTGAAGGCAAAACCAAAAGAAGAATGAGGCAGCCCAAACACCCTGTGCAGATGCAGGCCTTCAGCTGTGACTGGAGAGCACTGGGGCTCCTGCCACTTGGATTTGTATCCCGAAATGCAATAATCTCTTTGGCTGGAGGAGAGCCTTGCTCAAGTGAGAAAGCAGAAAGATCAGAGAGGGTGCTCAGGAAGGTCTCCTGTGGTGCAGAGCTGTCAGCGCCTGGGAGGTGAGAGTGGGCCCGGCCTTGGCTGGGGTGGAGCCCCAGCAGAGCCCCGGCAGAGGCCGGAGCAGGCTGAGCCCTGGCAGAGGCAGGCTGGAAGGAGGCCCTTGGAGCTGCAAGAGGCAGCAGCCGGGCCCTGGGTGCCTGTTCCTGGCAGCGGGCGAATCCTCCACTCTCAGAGCCCAGGTGGCAGCTGGCAGCTGCCCAGGGGAAGCGCAGCCGTGCTGGACACAGCCCAGCCTGGAGGCATTGGCCGTCTGGAGTGTGCCCAGGAGGGGAGAAAGGCCAAGGGCAGCCGAGGGCCGCTGGGCTGCCTGAGGATTCCTCCTCTTCTGCCGGCTGCCCTGCAACTCCTGGCAAAGGTCAGCAGTGTGTGCACACTCTGGGCACCGGGGCAGGGAGCCAGGCTGCTAAGCAGGCTGGAGCACAGGGCAGCCTCCTTCAGGCCTGGCTCTTGTGCCAGGGGAAGCGAGGCCAGCGTGAGGCAGGGACAGCTTGGCAGGGCACATCTGCAGGAGCCAGCGCCTCACGCAGCTCTGGGAGGAAGCGCCTGCAATCCTGCATTTCTGCACTGAGCCCGAGCAAAGGTGTGAGATGCAGAGTGTTTGGCAGAAATATTCAGGCCCACCAGGCCAGCCTGCTTTGTGCTCTCTGGCCCACAGCAAGCGCTGTGCAATGCAGCTCACACCTCTATTGCAGGGCTGTTCTTCTTCTCAGTAATCATCACTCAGCTGTCTCTCACTGACATATTGCTGGCTGAAGACCTGTCTCTTCCATATCCCCTATAAAAAGACCTTACCTTAGATTCTCAAACTTAGCATGCATGCATGTGAAAAAAAAAACCCCACAAATCTTTAGGAAAATCAAGACATTAAAGCAGATTTCATTTATCAAACCCACAGCAACTGCATTAAAATGTGGGTGTATGAGCCTTTCTTCAAAATTTTCTTAAGAATATCTCTAGAGTAACTCTTGAGACATAAGTATGCTGCCCCTAACAAGTCCAGATTACTTGGCAAAGGGTAATCAGTCATCCATTAAGCATTCCAGCAGTTGCTTAGCATTTTCTTCTGATAACTGATCCCTGGATATTGCAACCAGCTGCTGATTTGTGTCTGCCCACTTCTATTCCATGTTCTGAGCCAAAAGCAATAGTACCATTCTGAGTGCATCTGAACACATTGGACAGTGACACCCCATCCTATTGCCTAGGTTCTCCCATGGAAGATTCCTTGCTCTTTTTTCTCTGCCACCAATGGGGATCTGCAGTCCCTGCCGGGCACTGCTCGCTCTGGGTTGTCAAGGCAGAGGCGATGCTCTGGTGCACTTGGCGCAGGTGAGCCTCGGGCCCGGGCAGGGAGCGATGCTCCGAGCTGCCGCGGATCCGACGGCGAAGCCGAGCGGTGCCGTGGCCGGGCTGGGAAGCCGAGCGGCGCCCGTGGCGCTGCCTCCCCGGGCAGGGCTGTGCTCTCAGCGCCGCCGGGGCTGCCGAGCAGCGCTTTCCACGCGCCTCCGCCTCCGGAGCCAGCCCCGCAGCCGCGCTCTCCCGAACCGCACTGACCCGCGCCCGTTCTCGGCCCGGCTGCAGGACTCCGTGATTCCGGGCTCTCCGGGTTCCCAGTCAGCCTGCAGGAGCCTCCGCTCCTGGCCTGCCCCCACTGGGCTCTCTTCTCTCATGTCTTTCCCCGCTTTCCCAGGCCCTCTCCATTCTACTCCGGATCTCCCCCCGTTCACAGGTTGTCCCCTGTCTCCTGGGTTCTCCCTCCTCTCTCGGCTTTTCCCCAGTCCTAAGCTACCCCTTGTCCCAAGCTCCCTCCTTTCCCGGGCTGTAGCCAGTGCCTTTATTCGTCTCCCTGGATCTGCCCTTCTCCCGATTACTCCTCCCTCTCCCCAGGATCTGCCCCCTCTCCCAGGGCTCTTTCCTGTTTCCCCGCCTCTACCCTCTTGGAAGGCTACCCACCCTTTGCCACGGATCTCACCCCCGCCCCCGTCCCGTGATCTCCCCTACTCCCGGGCTCGTCCCGCTCTCCGGGGATTTTCCCCCTCCTCCCAGCATCTCTCCCCTCTCCCGCTCACTCCTCCCTCTGCCACGTCTCTCTCCCCTCTGCCGGGATGTCCGCCGGTTCCCGGAGCGCCCCATGCCCCCGGCCCCTCGCCGCCCGTCCCTCGCCGCCTCGGCCGGGCCGCTCCGGGGCCGCGCTCGGAGCGCAGCGGGGCCGGGCCGGGGCCGCCGGGGCCGCCTCAGCTCCGCCCCGCGGGAGGAGCCGCCACAGCGCCCCGGCAGCGGCCCCGCGCAGGCGGAGCGGCCCCGGCTGCGCCCGGAGCTGGGCCTGGGAGGGGCTGCGGCCTGGGAGAGCTGCTCCGGGCTCGCTCCGGCCACGAGGAGCTCCGACCTGTGCTCGCTTTGTACCCTCAAGGCTGCCGGATGCCTTGCAGTGAAGCTGCAGTGCCCGGGCTATTCCGCTCTCTTCTGGTCCTCAGCTGAGTATTGCTGGCCGCGGGTCTCTGTACGAATCACGAAACGGACGGGACTGCTGAGGAACGCGCCTCGAGCTGTTTGTTTTCCAGCATCAGTCTCATGACATGGTTGTTACAGTGGGAAGATGCCAGCAGCTCACATTCCGTGCTGGAGGCAATGAACTGAATGGTACAGCTTACTTGAAAAGTTTTTTGACCACTCACACAAAGCAAAAGCATATTGACAGTAGTTCTGTGCAACCACTATAAGCACACGTAGCTTTTGTTAAAACACTGCTTGCTTCTTTCAAACACTATACCTGCTTGTAAGCCTTAAAACACAATGCGCAGAGCTCCATTATTGTGATAAATAGGTATCATTCGTGCTGATAAAATTTGAAACAGTAATTGATATTGATAGAGTAATTAATATTTGAGAATAATAAATAGTTAAAAAGTTGTAATGCCAAAGAAGAGAGGGAGAGGAGTGGCTCCATCCCCCTTCCCAGCAGCTGTTCTCAAGGACCACAGGAAAGAAGCTGAAGAAACAGGTGCTAAAAATGAGCAAGAACCTGGTTCGGTCCCAACAAATGCTAATTCTAGGGGATTTATTGCCTTGATATGTAGATGGAGTGATACGTTAGTCTTGGCTTACATTGGCTGTACTGGCTACGTACTGGCTTGATGCGCATGTGTAACCCAAAGGTGAATTAAAGGACAACGAAGAAGACTACGGGGCCTTCATCAGTGACGACCCCCGAAGACTTGTGCGACCACCAAACCGAGTGGTGGCGCATGCGTGGTAAAGGTGGTGAGGAAGGCGGAGACAGAAAAGTGACAAACTGAAAATAGGAGGAGATGGTATTGACATATGGCGTATAAGGGGTGATTTTCACTTGGCAAGCTTGTACGTGAAGTGGCAAGGGTCAAGAACTCTGCCTTCCGTACCCCGCGGTATCTTTTGCTTATGTGCTATTATTTGAACCAATTATCCCTTATTTATATATTTTCTAAACTATTCAATAAAAATTACTGCTACCTTAAATATTGTGGGTTTTTTTTAATGGGATAATTGGGCAAATACTACAATTATTAAGCTTAGAAGTTCCTAATATCTTGCTAGAGATCCTTTTCTGTAGCTCAGGGAGTCATTCCAGCCAAGCGTTAATACACTGGTGCGCCAGTATCAATCAAGTTAGAATGAGCAGCCCAGCTCAGCTCCACGGAGCAGCCTCTGGACTGACTGACAGAAGTTCCCAGGCAGTGGGAGCTCTCCTAAGATGCAGACATTGCATTAGTTCCTAGTCTGGGGGCACAGAGATAGACCAATGAGATGTCTCGTCCTGGGAGTTTTGAATGGGCTAAATGGGCTGTGGGTGCTGAAGGCAATAAAGGAAGCTGTTTGCTGATGACCAAAGGGAGTTCTGTTGTGTTACATCTCAGACATATGAATGTCCTGGATTCTACAGTAATAGACACAAACCATTGTTCTTATTGTCCTTAGTTTTCTACTTCTTGTATAACTTTTCTGCTGACAAATCTACTGCTTAGCTCTAACCAAAGTTCAGCTTTCTCTGAGATGTGACTTTTGCAGCTTTCCCAGAACCCTCTGATTTGAAGGATTCCCACAATTCCCCCTCACGGTTCGGGTAAATAGAAGCCTTTGTAACCGTGTTGTTTATTACCTACCTTGCATTTCATAGCTTTACTGCAGCATACCTGCTTCTTACTTGCTTAAAGGCTTAAAGCATCCTTTTTGCTCACATTAAGCCTTGCTATATTCCAACACAGCAATTTTAATGCTGTGAAAGTCCAGTCAGTTCAAAGGGCAAAAGTCATGTCTGATAGCAATTACAAGTGATTGTTCCAAAAAAGTCTCGCCTGTTCTAAGGTCTTAATTCAAAACCTTCCTCCACGTCTATACCTTCATCCACAATCTGTGTGAGATTTTGAGAATTCTCTGTGAATCCATTTCCTACCTCTCTCTCTTGTGTGATTAAAACTTCTTTGGTCGTTTTGTCCATCATTTGTCACACACACACCGACGTATGCAAGGTATTACTACCAGTATCACTGGAAAAGACCCAACATATGGAGACCTATTCTACAAGGTCCCCTTAGCCAAGGTGCAAAGCTCCATCCTTGGAACAAATCATCTAACCATAACCCACCATCTTCTTTAATTGGAGCTGTCCAATCTTTCAGCTTTTTTGTGCTTTTGGGGATGGATTCAGAGTGATCAGACCGGTTCATACAACACAATCCTTCAAATTCCACACAACCATGTCCTTGTGCCAGTAATAGAAAATCAATTGCTACTCCATTTTGAAGGGTTGCATGTCTAACACTATTAACATTGGTCAACATGTCACGGATTGCAATGGATGTGCCATTAGTTTGTTTACTCAGCCAACATGCAACCCGATCTAATTGTTTCAATGCCATTGCTGAAGCCAGCTGGGGTAAAAACAAACCTGCTGAAACCCTTTTCGCTGCCTTCCAAGGCGTGAAATCACTTCTACAGTATTCACGATAATGACGACCAGATCTTGTTCCCCTTTGCTTTTTCCTAATGACCGCTTTGGCAGTAGGCGCAATTACAGTGAGCATCCCATTGCTACATGTGCCACCTTCAGGGCATGATGGGATGCCCTGCCAGGGCCTATCAACACAGGTGAACCAACATCCTTTTGGTAATTGTCATGGATATTGGTCAGCTTTAGAAAGCACCTCCCTACATTCTTAATAATTACACCAAAACCTTGAGTTTCTGTATGCAAAATAATGGGGAGTAACATTGTACCTTGGAGGATCACTTTCTTGCCAATCATTAGCTGTAAATGTAAGGCAAAAATCTATTGTTAAAGGACCAAGGATTTCTAATTCTTGGGGTTCAGGTACTGCTTTGGGAAGTTCTTTTTCCCAAATGTTACAAGACTATACAGGGCTCCTCCCATTGTCAATTTTATCAGGCTTACTATTGAATTGCTTTTTGACCAAGGGCAAATTCTTTACTGGCACACTGACTAGTCAGGTTGAGAAAGGCTTTTCTGTTCTGAATTAGACAAAGACATGGTATCCGAGCCTGCTGCCTTGGCTAAGGTCACCCAGACATTTGGTTTTGGTTGTTGCACAGACAAATCTACATTACAAATTGACTAAAACTCTGCACTAGAAGAAGCAATCAAAACTGACGTCGTAGTAACATTTGATTTTTGCAGCATCCTTTTGGTGAGCTAATTGTTGGCTAAAGCTCCTCCCATATCCTTCTCAATTCAAAAACATTACTTTTGACCTTTAATAAAAATTACCCAAAGAAAACCTACGCTTTCTCCAATAGAGCTCTATGAAACCAACAAGTGACACATTTATAAACCACATAAAATCAGAGTTTGCAGGTTCCACTGATGCACAAGGAACGTCAGGTGTGACCCGTGATCCCTCTGTTTGGCTCGCGTCTGCGTACTTGCTTCGACGGTGTTGAGCTCGTCAACTGTCCTGGGGTGCAATATGGTTTGACGTTTTTTGCTGTGTCCCACTTAATTCCTGCACCTGTAGAGACAGAAGCAAACCCTTTGTCCAAAGTGATTAATGAGAAAGGACCTTCAATTGGTGCTGTCCCAGGGTATCTAATTAAAACAGGGGGATTTTCTTTCAGTTTTGCCTGTGTGGTATTGTAAAAATGCCTAGAAATCGGTGGATCAGGTTCTGCAACAGAG
The DNA here is from genome assembly GCF_028551555.1 of Melozone crissalis. Classification (NCBI taxonomy): domain Eukaryota; kingdom Metazoa; phylum Chordata; class Aves; order Passeriformes; family Passerellidae; genus Melozone; species Melozone crissalis. The sequence continues at coordinate 9,345,939 of NW_026535783.1, read as the reverse complement.
CTGTTTAAGAAATTAAAACATGCAAAGCTTTGTTTAACCTCATCTGTGGTGTGACCTCCACTCCCCCCTCTCTTGATCCAGAATGCGTTTTAATGTCTGATATGTCCTCTCAGCAACTGCTTGGTTGTGGGAGAATGTGGAATACCAAGGATATGACAAACACCCCAATCTTTAAAAATGTGGCTAATTTTTGAGATACATCTCTGGGATCATTGTCAGTTTTTTCTTCTTAGGGCACACCCAGTGAAGCAAAAGCTCTGCTAAAAATGTTGACAGGCATGATTACCTGCTTCCACTGTGTGAAGACAAGCAAAAACTCCACCAGAGAATGTGTCCACTGAAACATGAGTATTGGTAAAAATACCAAAGGAAGGCTATTTAGTGGCATCCATTTGCCATAAGTGCAGGCTTTGCAAACCCCGTGGGTTGAACAACTCTTTCTAGAAACAGGAGGCTGCACAAGCTGACAGTCAGGGCTAGTACTAATGATAGCTTTACCTTGACTTTTGGAAATTTGAAACATTCGCACAGCTGGTTGTGCGTTTTGGTGAAAAAAGGCATGACTCAGTTTTGCTTGTTCCAAAATGTTTGGCAAAGTGTTTGAAATAAGCACTGTCAGTTTGTCCGCTCTCGCGTTTCCTTCCACTAAAAATCCAGGAAGCGAAGAATGAGCCCTGATGTGAGAAACGAACTGTGGATTAGTTTGTTATTGTAAAGTTGTAAAAAGCCTTGAAAGCCAATGATATCAAGTGTCATTACTAGGATTCTTTAGAACTGATCCTTCTATTCTTTTAACCACATTAGCAACAAAGGCAGAATGTGTGAATAAATTAAAAGGTTGTGGGAAGAACTGAGAAGCCTGAACCACAGCAGCAAGCTCAACCATCTGAGCAGATCCCTCTACTATTTGAATATCTGATTCCCAAGTTTTAGTTGGGAACTTGGTTTGGTTCAACCAAGTAATGACTGATTTGTGACTTCTGCCAGATCCCATCAGTGAAGAGAGTTATTGTGTTTAAAGGTTCTTTACTTAACAAAGGTTTCTCTCTAAAACTCAATTTTGCCTGCAATAATTTGTGAGCCGGGTAATGAACAGAAGCAATATCTGCAAAATTTAATAATTCTCGTTGCAAATCATCAGAATTTGCAGAATTTTGCATTGCCCAATCAAGATACTTTTTTTCAGTGGTAAATAGAGAACTGCAAATTCTTCACCTGCTCAACTTAATAACCTTGTTCTGGCCTTAATCAGAATTTGCGTTATCCTCTCTAAGACTGTAAAAATTGTCTTTGGAAACCTTGAGGGAAGAAAACCCCATTCTATTCTCAACAAAGGATCTCTCTCAGAAGGGTCTATTGAAAAATGACAGAACTAAGTTGCATCTTTCCTCCTAAAATTGCAGAAAAGAATGGCTTTTCTGGAATACAGCAATGAGCTTGTTGTCTTTGGAGAGCCTCCATGACCTTGTCATGCGCTGCACGAGCTTCAGGTATTAGAGTTCAGGAGAGTCGATGGCGCAGCTTCCTCTCAACAAATTAAAAAGTGGACCCAATTCATCGTCCGTGATTCCCAAAACAGGTCTGACCCAATTGATTTCTTCTAGAAGCTGTTGTAAGTCTTGCAGGGTGTTGACACTGGTCCAGAGCTGTATCTTCTGCAGTGTAATTGTTTTTTCAGTCATCTTCCATCCCAGATAGTTCCAAGGTGGAACTTCTTGAATTTTGGGTATGGAAATTTTAAGTCCAGCATTTTGGATTTCAGTAACAACACTAGGAAAACTTGCTCCATCTCTGGTTTCGTTGGAGCTGTGATGAGCAAATCATCCATGGAGTGTGAAATCACGGATCTTGGATACTTCTGTCAAACTGGAGACAAAACTTGTGCAACAAAATATTGTCAAATTATAGGCGAATTCTTCATTTCTAGAGGCAACGTTTTCCAGTGCTATTTCTGCATGGGTTCTCTTTGATTGATGACTGGAACTGAAAAGGCAAATCTTGGAGTGTCATCGGGATGAAGTGGGATGTGGAAAATGCAATTCTTTAAATCAATGACAATGAGGCGCCAGTGTTTTGGGATCGTTGATTAAGAAGGAAGTCCAGATTGAAGATGTCCCATGTCTTCAGTCACTTCATTGATGTTCAGGTCGTGAAACAACCTCCAGGAATCCAATGTCTTCCTGTGGATGACAAATACTGGTGAATTCCAGGGACTCTTTGTGGGTGTGATGTGACCTTCTTGTAATTGCTCCTTTACCAATCCTTTAAGGCTATTTTATATTTTGTTTGTAAATGCCATTGATCAATCCATATAGGAGGATCAGTTTTCCAGTTCAGCTTTCAAGTGGCAGGTTTTGATGTGGTTTCCACCACAGGCCCACCTCCAGTTCTGCTCCCCATTGGGACAGGACGTTTCTCCCCCAGACGGTGAGAAGCTTCTGAACAAGAAAAGGACGCACTATTGCTGTCTTTTCTTCAGGACCTGTAATGTTAATCATGGATGCACTTTGCCAACATACAGTAGCACCTCCAGTCCCTGTGAGGGAACCTGCAGGAGCTGCTAAATCCCAATCTCTGGGACAAAACATGTGAGAAATTACAGTGACATCTGCACCAGTATCCGGCATGCCTGTAATGTAAATTGTTTTACCACAGTGAGTTAGGCAGCAAGTCAATTTTGCTTGGTTGAGGTCCAAACATTGCACCCAAAAGACCTCAGGACCTGAGGTTAAAAATGCCACAGACATCACTGAATTCTCTGGAAAATTGTTTTGCTTGGCTGTACTCATGGGCAAAAGAAATGCAATAGCTATAGGTGCTTTTGGTGGAGTCACAATAGGAACATTAAATGCAGGAGATAAATATATTAGCTTATTGTTACAATTTATTGAAACAACAGCTGGAAGGATTGAAAGTCTGAAAATTTTGTTGCTAGCTTTGCCTAAAATCAAAAGCTCTTGTCTTTGCTGAAAAAACCTGATAATTGCAGTAGAAATACTTTCATAACAGAAATTATTTAAAAGGCGTATCAATTCTGAGGAGGCCAATTCAAACCTTGTCCATGAGGGTATTGACCTGACACCATTGAGGGATGGATGACGGAGGGATAAATGACTGAGGTACCAATGCCATTTGACTGGGTAATTGACTGTAAGGAGGTCACTGCTTGTGTCCAGGTGCGGTGATAATCCGCGCTCTTTTTTGAGTTTAACAACAAAGCTTTGCCATCGGTGTCAAATTGAGAACGACAGTACTTAGCAAGATGCTTCCCTTTCCTACACTGAGGGCAAATAGAAAGTGGTTTAGGTTTGATTGTTGTTGTAGGACAATCTCTTTTCATGTGTCCTGCTTTACCACAAGCAAAGCCACAAGCCTTTTAATCAGAATCCAACTGTGCAATACCAACAGATTTTTAGAAAATGTTTGTGTGTGCTTCAAGGCCTTTTCCAGCTTTTCCATTTTTTGTCCCAAATTTTCTCCCAAAGCCTTTCCCAAATTATGTCCAAATGTTTTTCCTAACTTTTTTTAAGAACCTGCAAGCTGCTTTCCAAAAGCACTGACTTGCATATTAGCAAGATGTTTTGGAGAAGTGAGCTTACTGCAAGCTGTTAGCACCTGTGTTACAGCTGGAGGCTGATAGGTAAAATTATAATGATATTTTTGCTTCCTCTAAGTTCTTTGATACCATGGTGAGAAAGAGTTTTGTATTTTGGATTTGTATCATTACGAGCATATCTTACAGGTAATGCAAGGAAGTGTTTATTTGAATCCAAATTTTTTCTAAATTTTGAATAATATTAGACTAAATAGGTAGTTGCAATGGAAGGTTTATTGCTGATTTATACTGTGTTTTGTTTTTCCCTTTCAACACTCTTGATGAGAAATATCTGATCAAGAAGAACAGGTAGTGTTGTCACGGCAATCAGCTGTCCTATGAACTCTGCCAAAAAGCTCCAAGTTCTCGTCATTATGATGAGAACTGTAAAAGTGATTTCATGCCTTTGAAGGCTGCGAAAAGGGTTTCAGCAGGTTTCTTTTTACCCAATCAGCTTCAGCAATTGCATTGAAACAATTAGATTGGATTGGATGTTGGCTGAGTAAACAAACTAATGGCACATCCACTGCAATCAGTGACATGTTGACCGATGTTAATAGTGTTAGACATGCTACCCTTCAAAAAAGAGCAGCAATTGATTTTCTTTTACTGGCACGAGGACATGGTTGTGAGGAATTTTAAAGATTGTATTGTATGAACCCGGCTGATCATTCTGAATCTATCCACAAAAGCATACAAAAATTGAAAGATTTGACAGCCCAAATTAAAGAAGCTGGTGGGCCCTGGTTAGGTGATTTGTTCCAAGGATGGAGCTTTGCACCTTGGCTAAGGGAACTTTGCAAGATAGGTCTCCATATGTATTGGGTGTTTTGGTAGTGATATTAATAGTAATACCTTGCATACTTTAGTGTGTGCGACGAATGATGAACAAAACTGTCCAAGAAGTTTTTATCATACAAGAGAGAGAGGTAGGAAATGGATTCACAGGGAATTTGTTAAATCTCACAGAGATGGTGGATGAAGGTATAGAAATGGAAGAAGGTTTTGAGTTAAGACCCTGGAATCGACAAGAGTTTTTTGAACAATGACTTGTAACTATTGTCAGGCATAATTTATGCCCTTTCCACTGACTGGACCTTCACAGCATTAAATTCCTGTGTTGTAATACAGCAATGCTTAGTGCCAGCAAGAACATGCTTTAGGCAGATAATAAGCAAAAATATTATAGTATTGATACGAAACGCAAGTAATAAATGACACAATTATGAAGGTTTCTTTTGAGGTGAACATAGAGGAGGAATTGTGGGAATCCATAAAATTAGAGGATTTTGGAAAGCTGCAAAAGGCAGGCCTCAGATACAGCAGAATTGTGCGTAGAGCTAAAGTAAAAGTCATGAGATAGGTCAGCAGAAAAATTATTTAAACTGTAGAAAAAGCAAGGGCAAATTGAACAATAAACCTGTGTGTTAATGCTTGTCTGAATAGCTCTCTAAGCTGCAGAAAGTTTATCTAGCAAGATATTAGGAAGGTTGAAGCTTAAGAATGGAGCTCTTTGCCTTGTGTCTTAAAAACAGGTATTGTATTCCAAATGAGCAAGCATTGTTTTACCCAAAGCTATGTGTGCTTCTGGTGATTAGATAGAACTACTGTCAATATGCCTTTGCTTTGTGTGATTGGTGAAGAAGCTTATAAAGTATGTTGTAACATTACTTTTTTTGGCCTGCTGCCTTGATTGTGAGCTGCTAGCATCTACCCATTGGCATAATCATGTAATGAGAGCAATGCGCAAAAATAAACAGCTCTAGGCACCTTCCAAAGCAGCCCTGTCTCGTTCATAGTCTGTAAATAGCCCCCGGACGGTGTCACTTGGCAGTAGTGTCGCCGCAGCAACTTTCCTGGGAGCCCTGCCACGAAGGGCTGGGGAGGAGAGCTCCAAGTTCTTGGTGAGAGGAAGAAAGCCAGAGCCTGCTAACTCACGTCTGGATTCACTAAATTGGATCTTTTTCGATTCCTACAAATTGGGCTGCTCTCCAGCTGCACATCCTGACTTTGTATTTGCGACCCTTTCAAATGAACTGTGACAGGTTCCACACTGTATCCCTGCCTGCAGGGATACAGCTGGAAAACTCTCAGGTCCAAGAGCAATCTCAGCATGCTTCCCCCCACCCCTGACCCCAGTAGGCAATGAGACAGGCTTCAAGGCTTCTGAATGAACTGTCTGTGCCTCCACAGCAACTTTCCTGAGCTCTCCCACCTCCACCCCATCCACCTCTCTGGGCAGAGCCATCCCTGCCCTGCTCAAGCCCTGGCTGCCCCCCACCACCTCTGTCCTCTCCCCTGCCCGCTCCCCTGCAAGCAGAGCCAAATCCAAAGCCCCCCCACCTGCTGTAACCGGAGGCTGGGGGGCCAAAAGTGGTGAATGTCCCGGAAAGTTTTGGCAGAGGAATCTACATGAAAAGAGTCCTCAGAGCTCCAAAGCAAACTGCCAGCCTGAGCCCGATCCGAGGGGTGACTTCCTGGGAAGGGCAAACAGTGACAGGAGCGACCCTGCCGTCCCTCGGCCAGGCAGAGCGGGTCCAGAGCCCCCCTTGGCTGACCCCACCTGCACAACTTCAGAATAAGATCCGGCCGCATCTTTTTCAGAAGAGCAGCAGAGCACAGAAACAGCAGCTCGTCTTTTGCAAAGCTTCCCCAAACATTAATCTCCTGGACCCGTTTGATTCCCAGCGTCCATTGAACACATTCCATGATCCCCCCAAACTCTTGGAATGCAAGAAAAATCCCAAGCATTTTTCTGAGAATTCTGGAGGTGGATGATTTCCTGGAGGAGTTGGGATGATGCCTGGTTGCAGCGTCAATGACTCAGGGAATCCTGGAAAAAGCAGAGAACACGACCAAAGCTGGGAGCTGATCTGATTCCCCTTTTCCGGGCTTCGGGGTGCTGTGCACACTGCCTGGAGAAACCCTGGACATGCCAGGACACCGTGAACAAAATCCAAGATCCCCACAGAGAAGGATGAAGGTCCAGCACCACTCAGAATTCAAGTCTCAGAGCAAGGTGTTCTGTTCTGATGTTTGAGAAAGTCTCTGTTACAATCATTCTGATCAAAGCTCTCCATTAAAGCTCTGGAGACAGGCATAATGTTGACCAAAGACTCTTCCATTTTGAGAGAGACTAGATTGTGAATTTTCCACTTTATCTGGTCCCAGAAATCAAAGGTAAAATCAGACTTCAAGTCTGTATTTTGAGTATTCACTTTTACCCAGATATAGTAAGTCTTTTATTTCACGTTTTGAGATGTCTGAACATCCTTTACCCTGTAAAATTGCCTCAAGCTATTAAAAGATGCCCCATTCTGGTTTAGAGAGATGGTTTCCCATCTCGTTGCCCCCGGAGTTGCTACTTATTACTGACAGGGGTATCAGCTACAGATGGCGAAGGGGACGATCCATTCCTCTGAATAGCCTGGGCCTCTGGCAATGGCACTGTCCATGGTCTTCTTTTTATTTTTATATTCCTCTAGCCTAGAAATCCTCTTCACTGAGGAGCAGCTTTCCCAAAACCCTCCGATTTAAAGGATTTCTACAATACACCACATAATATATATTTTAGTATATGTACTGCAATAAATAGAATATATAAAATGTATCCCTGATCTTTTTCTCAGCCAGCAGGCCTTTGCAGCGAGTTCTGAGCCAGCGTGGGGCTCTGCGGCCAGCCCAAATCGGCGCTTCCCTTGCCCAGCCTGAGTGCAGGTGGGGCACGTGCTGGGCATGGCTGGAGATTTCCATGGCCAAAATCCTCCAGCATTTACATCTGCCCATGGCTTTGGGTAGCACAAATTACAACACATCCATCTCACTTGACAAATGGCATTTCTTACCAATTGCTACACCAGCGCTGACAAAACAGAACTATACACATCTCTGTTAAATTTTAAAAAAGTAATTTATGTATTTGTTACACCACGCTATTCAAAAACATACAAATAACAACTTCTGTTACAAAAACTAATTTATTGCAAACCTCTACAAACACTCACTATAAACAGACATCAAGGGAAAATTAACAGCTTAATTTATTGCGTATTATGGCAAACATACAGCCCATATACAAATATGAAAACATCAGTATTTCCATGTAATACCAAGTACTCTACAAATTGAATTCCACCACTATACCACTCCAGACACATTTAAATAGAACTGAATACATAAATAACCACTACAATATACAGATGTGAATACAGATTAAATGTTACCTATTACATTCAAGAATCAGATACATAAAACAAACTTATCTATACATAGACAAACAGCAGTACCAATCTAAATATCTGTACAACTGCATCAATACAAATATACAGCAATGTATCTGGATATATATGTAAATAGAATATATATAGAAATACATCAATGCACATCTATAAAAATATAAAATAACATATAGACCAAAACAAATACCAATATAGCTATTTAAAAAGACCAAAACTACATCAATACATCAATAGAAATAGATACCTACACAACTGTATACATACAGAAAACTAAACACAGATATTACAATACTCATAAAGAACTAGATACATATACACACAAAGATGAGACTGAAAACCTGTATATATGCAGGTATCTATACGTACATATATACACAGTATATTCATAAATCTGATACCATATGTACAGAAATAGGCCTGTACAAATAGCAGGCTACATATGTACAAATCCATATACTTATCCCTGTCCACATGCAAGTCCGTGTATCTTTAAACAGAGCTCCAAGCAGAGGGATCCCAGCTGCCCCATCTTCAAAGCCTCTCCCTCAGGCTCCTCCTCCCGAGCAGAGCAGCTCTCCTGGACAGCGATAGCAGGTGGGGCATCCGGCAAGCAAAGGGAACACTGAGTGAGTATGGGGACGTTTCCCTTGGCAGCAGCTGCACTTCCATCAGGGAAGAGGAAATGTCAGAGCCTCCCCAGGAGGGTCAGAAGGAAAAGCAGCTGAGCGGGCCGGGCTGTGGTGAGCTGTTCACTTCTTTCAGGCATCCCAGTTGCTCTGAGGGAACTCCCTCATGTCACGTTATTGAACCACCTCTGCATTTACCAAGACTGTGGCCCCCAAATCAATCAGTATTTATGTCTCCGGCTGCTTGCACCAATGACAGGAAACGTCCTCTAACAGAGCTGGGGCACAAAGTTACAGTCAAAAAAAATTAATCTGTATACCTGCTGGATGTAAAATGCAAATTGAAATAAACTTGAGAGATCTCCCGAAAGCCTTAAGAAAAAACCCCATGCATTCTATAAAACCCAGGGTATTCATCTACAGAATACAAAAATGGGCATGTTCTAGAAGAGAAAATCTGTGCAACGGTTCTGCACAGAATTCTATGCTTTCAAGCTTTTTGCCCTTCAGGGGCAGTGCCATTCTCTGAACTGGAATGCTCTGAGCATGTTCTGCTCACCACGGCAACTTTCTGCTCTCCCCTGGTACAGATCATCCTCCCAGCAAAGGGGGAGTGCAGCCACCACAACTCGCAGCACCTTCCCACACAGCAGGAACCTGAAGGACAGAGATGGCTTTCACCAGCTGCTGCGGGTTCTAATCGTGCCACCTCTCGGCTGCTGAAGCCCTGAATTTCTGTGTTGCAATGCGTTAGTTTCCGAGTCAAATGTTCTGTTAGCTTGCGGTATGTTCAAGTGTTCCCCGATTTATTGCAGTTAGTTTCTCCCCTGTGTTATGCCCTCCTACCCAAGTGTCCCTCAAGGAATTCCCTCCCTCCTCACCGGATTTTTCCCTGTCTGTCAAGACAGCCCGGCCCCTTGGGCCCATCCATCAGCCCAAAGCCTACCCTTTGTTCCAGAAAGTTCCCTGTCCCTCACCCCAAGATCCAATCCCTATCCAACCCCCTCTCCTCCCCTTGTTCTGATTTGTTGTAGCCCTTAAAACAACACCCCGAGAGTCGCTTTTTGGTTACTATATGGTGTTCACCCCCCTGTTTTGAAAGTCTTTAAAAGCCCGTGCAGAAGGGTGCTGGAGGGTTTTTAGGGGAGTTTTTCCTGCTAATCTTTCCCCTGCCTCTCCTGATAAAATAGCTGCACTTTACACTGCAGAAGAGCTGTCTCTGCCTCCTTCACTGGGTCCTCCAGGGGTCTCTACTGCTGGGCAGCTGGCCTAGAGGTTCTGGCTCAGGCAAAACCCCAACCTAACCTGTTCCTCATTCTTGCCATTGTGCCTGGAACATCACAGAGCTAGCCAGGGCTCCGGAGGGCAGTGACAGCGACCCGTGCCCTGGCATGTCACAGCCCCCAGAGCCACACCTGCCAGGCCACAAGCCCCAGCCCTGGTCCCCACTGCCGGCCTCAGCGGCTCCTGGGCATCCTCAGCCTGGGTGCAAAGGCAGCCACAGGAGCCTCCCAGGGCGCTCTGGATCCAGGCTGCAGACACCCTAAAGCCAGCGCTGAAAGGGACATGGATGGGGACTGCAGCTGGATCTTCAGTGCTCACCAGCCCTGACTGCCCTCTGAGTGAACCCAAACCTCACCTGCAGTGCTTTGAGCACATTTACCCTTCTGGCCCATCCTGGAATGTGGTGTTCCCACATCCTACACCAGCCCTTTGCAGGGAGTGACCAGCTCCCAGCTGCTCTGCTACCCTGACCTTACTTTCTGTTTTGCTGCAATGAAATTAACGGGTACACTCATGAGAATCCCAGTACAACATTTGCTTCTCAGGGGCTCTTAGGCAAAAAACCTCCATTGCTCACTAGCTTTTCCACAGAAAAGGAGATCTTAACAAATCATAAGGCACCGGCAGGGCTTTGGCATAAGTATTCCTGAGTCACAGCATTCCACCCATTGTTGTTGCCAGCTCCTTTGCTGATATTTTAGAGCCAGTTCTGAACAGGGGCTGCTGCTGACAGGGTAGGAAAATTTGGAGAAATAAAGGTACAGGACACGAGCAAAAAAAAACCCAAAAGAAACAAACAAAAAGACACCCAAAAAACAAAACAAAACAAAACAAAACAAAACAAAACAAAAAAAAACCTGCAAGGGATAAAACACTTAAAAATACAGAGCAAAGCAGAAGTCCTTGGAGGTGGTTCAATAGAAAATGCCACCAGCAGTGAGCAGAGCCTGAGGCTGCTCACTGCCACCAGAGGGGCTCCTCAGTCCCCTGCTGCTTTGTGTCTGATCCCTGCTGGGCTCCCTCTGCCCCTTCAGCAGATGCAGCTCTGCCTGGAAAGGGCTCCAAGCTCTGGTGGTCCCAGCTTGCTCCAGGCTGCATTCTTAGCAGCACTGAAAGAAGAGGTGAAACAAAGAGCCATTTTTTGTCCTGCCTGCGAACTCTTCTCCTTCAGTTCCAGTGCCAGAGATCATACCTCTGTCAGGTTGGCGCTGTGCCTGCTGTGTCCCTGTTCTTTCCATCAGCTCTTGCACATCATCACTCACTATCCCACATCATGAACAGAGGGCTGTGTCAGAAGAGCAAAGAATGCATTTTCTTGGCCTTTTTAACAGACACAAGAAGCATGAGTTCAAATAATTTGTTGTTTGTCCCTGGCCTCCTTGTAGTTAACTCTTTTTTGCTTTAATGCAAAAGTCTATTTTACTACATGGATGGAATGACCTGTAATTGGCAGTTGCTTCGGGCTGTCAGGCACCATGGGAGTTTTTTCTTGTCTCTGAGGAGGATTTGGTGAATTTTCCATTGGTCACTTGGTGGAGTCACCATGGGCTGATCTCAGCGGCCGACTCTGCTGTCCCCAGGGGATGCATTGAGACGCCAAGCCCCTCAGGGCTGGAATTCGGGGTTGGGCGGGCTCGGAGCGCGCGGGGCCTGGGCCCGTGAGGAGCTGCTGCTGGCGGTGGCTATGCTCAGCCCGCTGTGCCGAGCAGCCGCGGCCATGGAGACACGGGCGGGAGCTGTGGCCGATGCCGGCAGGCGGCCCGGGCCGGCTCGCAGCTGCGAGGACGCCGGCAGCCTGTGCCCTGAGGCCGAGGCTGTGGCGGGCGCTTTGCGGGCAGGGCTTTTCCGAGGCGGCCGCAATGTGCTGCCTCTCGTGTGGGCCCGGCTGCGGCAGAGGCAGGCGGCGGCGCGGCGGGGCCGGCAGCGGCGGGCAGAGGCCGCAGAGAGCAGCAGCCCGGCCGGGCCCGCTGCGGAGCGGCACGGAGCTGCCGGGGCGCCCTCTGCCGTGTCTGTGCGCACAGGGCAGGAGCAGAGCCCAGAGCAGAGGCAGGAGCCGAGGCAGGAGCCGGCCTTAGCGGCAGCTCGCCATGCCCGGGCCGCAGCCGCAGCTCTCCCCTGCCGGCCACGGCAGCAGCCGGTCGCCTCCGAGGCTCCGGCGCTTCCCGAAGACGAGGGGCCCGGCCCCCAGCACGGCCTGGAGCCCCGCAGCGAGAGGAGCCGCCGGCGCCGCAAAGGGCAGCGCAGAGGGCGCAGGTTGAGGAGGAGGACATGAGGCTCGCTGTGGGCCGCGCTGGGGCAGCTCTGCCCTCTCGGCCTTCGCCTTGAGCCTTCGCTGCTTTTCCAGGAGCCTTGATCGCCATCCTCGGCCAAGGGCCCCCACAGCCCTTTCCAGGGCTGCAGGAAAAGCTCCCTCAGTGACAGAATCACTGAATCAGTGGCTTGGAAGACAGACGCTTTTAAGATGATCGAGTCCAAGCCATGCCCTAACACCTCAACTAAAGCATGGCACCCAGTGTTACATTCAGTCTTTTCTCAAAGGCTTGCAGGAATGGTGAGTCCACCAGCTCCATGGAGGGGTCACACCACAATACTCTGTACCTGTAAGTGCCTGTTGTGGGAGGTGTTGTCTTTAGTGCAAGGCAGAGGTGCAAGTTTCTGAGCGGCCAGCACTTGCTGTGTCTGGCTGAGGATGCTGAGTGCTGGAGTCCTGCAGGACATGGCCTTTTCCTGCAGGCAGTGACAGTTGGAAATTGGCCTGTGACCTGTCCTGTTGAGGCAGCACGGAGCTGGGGGCTGCAGCTGAGCTTCTGGCTGCTTGGCTCAGGGAAGCTCCATCTCTGGGCTTCTGCAGAGTTACGGCCAAGGGCGCAAGTGGTAGTGCTGAAGGTCAAAAGGTTTTGTTGGTTTGTTTTCTCTTTTGGAAAGGTGCCTTAACTGCCTTAACTTGTGGAAGTGTTCTGCATTTTTATTGAGTCGTTTCTAACTTGTAGAGTTACTGTTGGCCCAACTGCCTTTTGGCTTTTGAGAAGGCGCAAACAGCAGTAGGGGAAAGTTTCTGCTGATCAGTTTTGTACTGTAGTCTGCCACTTGGGCAAGTGCATTGGAGCCCGGAGGGGGGGGTGAAGCTGCAAGTCCTCGACTGCTGACTTGTGTTGCTCGGAAGAGGAAGGCCATCTTGCAATGGTGCCTGCTGTATCTGAAGTCAGATGGGCAACTTTGTGGCTGTGGAGTGCGTGGACCAAAAGGAGCCAGGGGTGCTGGCGGCCTTGAGCAGCTGAAGATGAGGCAGCGTGTGGCCAGGGGGCCAAGAAGGCCAAGGGCATGGTGGCTGTGCTAGCAGCAGTGGGGCAGCAGGAGCAGGGCAGTGAGCGTGGCCCTGTGCTGGGCAGCGCTGCGGCCACAGCTGGAGTGCTGTGTGCACTTGTGGGCCCTGGGGAGCAGAAAGTCATGGAGGGGCTGCAGCGTGTGCACAGAAGGACAGGGGAGCTGGGCAAGGGGGTGCAGCACAAGGCCAGGGAGGAGGTGCTGAGGGAGCTTTAACCTCGACAGTGAGAGGCTCTTGAGGCACCTTCAGACAGACTTTCATCAATCCCTGCATGACAGTGCTCAGCACAAGGGCTGTTTCACCACCAAACATGCCCTCACTGCATCCAAAGCCTTTACACAGTGGAGTGGCTGACGATTCCATCATGTGGCTTGTTGGCTTGTTTTGTTAGGAAGAGAAGGCCTGTTGATTTTCCTCTTTTCCCGGCAAGCAAAGATGCTTCTGCACAACGTTTCCTGCCCTTTTGCAGCCCTGGATGGGATTGTGATCCACTTTGAGTTTCCTACATCAACAGTAGCAATGGCATTGCTGTCGCTTTCCAGCTATTCCATTTCAGTGCTTTCAAGCACTAAAAGCTCTGTTTTGCCAAAACAACCTTGCTTGCTGATAGCAGCCAGGGAGGAAAATCAACTTCATATCCATCTAGAGTGCTGTTGAATTGTCCCATTTTAATTTGGTGGCTGTGACTTAGAACCCCTCTGTCACTATGAAATATTTTGATTATTCCTTCAAAGATGTGGTGGTAGATGTGAAAAGAAATGTGGTTCTACATAATAGGAAATGGCCTCTTCGTCACGCTCCTCTCTTCTCACAGATGACAGAACCAAGAGTCATCTCTCCCCTGGCTCAAATGCAAGATACTGACTTTAAGCGGAGATCCCAGCTTCCAGGAGATACAAAAGGCAGCCCCACTGTCGGGGGCTCTGAGCCCTTTGGGGTCAGCTGGGTAACATCAACAGCAACAATGACAGTAACAAGACAGGCAGCCTTGCAGTGCAGATGGCTGGCACAGAGACTGATTTTGTACATTTCTTTGAAGAGTTCTCTTGACAGGAAACAAAGCACAGGACTGTGAATTTCCAGGAGAGGAGGACATTTTCTCCAGCTTTCAGCAGTTTGCCAATAGAATGCCTTCCCAGTTGTAAACCAGAGCAGCTCATGCCAGAACCAATTGCGACGGGGCTTTCAGCATCAGGACCCTCACCCTTTATGAGCAGGCTGAGCTCAAAGACGCCCTTGCCCGTGCCCTGCGTGAAGAACCACGCCGCTTCTCTTCACCCTTACAGCGCGGATCAGTCGCTCCCATTGCACTCGCCCTCTCGGCACCGCACACGTCCCCATCTTCCCAACTCGGCACGGCGGGCACAGGCACAGAGGACAGCAGTGCTCCTCAGGCACCCCTGTGACACAGAGAGCTGCCCAGAGGAGATGCTTGTTGGAATCCATAAAGTTAGAGGGTTTTTATGAAATGGTTAAAAAAGTATATGCCTCAGACTGAAGTTTTGTTAGCATTGCAAATACAGCAGAAAAGTTTCCTAAACAGTAAGCATACCTGACAAATAACAATAGGCCTCTGTAGAATTGGCTTATGGCTGGCAAAAAGGTTATTTAATGTATATCTTTAGAAAGTTAGCATGAATAGAGCTCTGTTCTTTGTCTCTTATTAACCAGTCTTTGTTTTAACTACCATTACGTGTGTTTTATAAGATTGGATAGAATACTTGTCAATATGTGTTGTTCTGTGTATGATTGGCTGAAATCTAGGCTTGAGATGGTTTTATGCTTTGCTGTAATGCTCCAGCTCCTTGGCATTCCCTGTGGATCAGCGAGCTGGCAACATCCTGTCTCCATTGTCTAACAGTGTCCTGAGACTGATGTGCTGAAAATATAAAAAAAAGGCTCTTCATTGGTCTGGTTTATCCAGTGTTGTCCGTATCTGGACGTAGTTGCTGCGGCAAGTGGGTTCCTCGGTAATGCGTGGGTTCCTGACACAATTGAATATATATTTCCCATATATACCTGACCTCCGCAATGCTGACCCTCTTGTGAGTCCAGGCCGTGCGAGGCAGAAGCCGGCCCAGAGAAGGGGCTGCTGCCTCAGGCAGCTCCGCGCTGCAGCAGCCGGGCAGCAGCGGGACCCTCCCAGCTAAGGGAGGCTTCAGCCTCTGCAGTCCCTCCAGCCCCCAGGGGCAGGGCAGCGACCACAACAAGGCTGGCAAAGCCCAAGCATGAGCACTGACAGGCACTGATGGGAAGAAGCCAGAGCCAGCCTGAGCCACGTACAAGCTTTTGCCCCCATTCAGGACACAACAGGATGGGCTTTGAGATCAGCCCCATTGAGGTGTGGATCAGTGCCCTTTTTGTCCCAACAGGTGGTTGTAGACATAGAATCCACTGGGCTCTTCTCTCAGCCCCACCAGGTCTTACCTGAGAGCACAGCACTGGCAGCTGTTATGGGCAAGAAGCAGATTCATTGGGTTGTGCTGCAGAATCACAAAGGACTTGATGTGTTTTCTTAGAGACTGATCTGAGCAGGGCTTGGGCCAATTGGTAGGATTTTAACAGTCGTGGCAAAGAGTGGGAATCGGGTATGGAAAAGTGCCACGGATCTGAGGAATATACCATGGCTGGGCTGGAGGCTTTCTCCTGAGAAATGCCTGCAGTACAGTTTTATCTGATCATGCCACTTGGATGTGTCTCTTGGACACACCTTGAGAAGCATAAAGCTAGAAAACTTTTATTCAAAGTTGTTATAAAGATACTGCTTTTTTCTTTGGGAGCACATGGAAAACACCTCGTGCTCTCTATTTGTCCTTTAACCTGAAGTTCTTTCTAAGTAGTTCCTATTGACAAAAAAGATAGTATTCTTTTATTGACAAAACTGTAGCATTCTCATGAAAATAAACTGCAGATGTAGTAGTGGTAACAGTCATAAAAATGACATCAGTAAGACGTGGGGCAGAAGGGCTCCTTCAGGGTGGAGAAAAACACAGCAAAAAACCCCCACCAAAAATAAACAGCACAAAGACAACCCCACCCTCCCCCCCCCCCAAAAAAAAAACCCCAACCGAAAAGACAAAATTCCAAAGCCAGTTCATTTCTCTGAAGTTTTTTTTGCTCTGATGACTGGTGGGAAGTCAGGAGCCTAGGGAGAATTTAGGAAGCTAAAAATTCTGTTCAGTTTGGCCACTAGCACACAGCACTTCTAGATCATTTGCTAGGTCACAGCCTTCTGCTGATGCAAGAACAATTCCTGCTTCAGCCTTCAGCAGAGAGGGAAGCTCAGGCAAACCCAAGCCAGTCCAAGGTGCCCTCAGAGGCAGCAGGAACACCCAGAGCGCTCTCTCGCTGCCTCGGAGCGCAGCGCTTACTCTGGGGAGTCCTAAATGGCCCTGTGGCACCAAACTCAGGAGGAGCATTTGGTACAGCTCTGCTGACACCTGCACACAGCACACTGTCCCTCAGACAAGAAACAGCCCAGACGTACCCAGCATCTCCAGGTACTTCTCCTCAGTCTGCTGTTCCAGGGAGATGAACAAACTGCCCGAGCTCGAGTTCCCAGGTGTCACAGAAGAGCTTCCTCGAGGTGATGCTGCTGCGGCAGCAGGTTCAGAGACCATGATGTGCTGGACGTGGAGCATTTCTGGTGGGCACTGTTCCTGTGCCTCACTCCTAACTTGGGGTCCTTCACTGCCAGACATTCTCTGGAAGTCTGTGCAGGCTGCCCGGTGTCAGCCAGGAGTCATCGACTGTGAGGAAAGGGAAAGAACAGATTGACAGGGGATACAACAGCTTGTTTCAATCCTCCATCTGGGTCACCACATTCCACTGTAAAAACACCTCCAGAAACAAGAGGAGCAGGAACAGGTCAGCAGGAATCAATTTGGATGACTGCTGGCCCAAAGGCCAAAGGACAAGTTTCACTGTCCAGGCCGCAGTTGAGATTCAGCACAGCAGGGAATGTCCTTCAGAGTGACTGTGATACACACTAGAGCAGGATGGCACTCAGAGGCATCACCCTACTCGCTGCTGCTCTGAGTGGAAAGGCAAGAAGGGCAGAAAACACCACTTTGGTGACTGCAGTGACTGCATCCCTCTTTCATACACTTGCTTTTGCAGAGACTGACAGAAGACATTAAGTTTCTGTCTGATGATTTTCATTTCCTCCTCCAGCCGCTTCTGCCTTGCCTTGACCATACTGTGAGCTATCTGAAGCTCTGCATCAAGCTGTTCCTTCATATTCTCTAAGAAACAAGTGAGAGGATGTTTCATGAGAGGAGTGGCTGCCACTCTTTCACTCACCTGGTTGTGTTGATCGCCCCTCTGCTGATCGAGATTCTTCTCTTGAATTCTTCTCATGTCTTCCTTGTTCCTCCCCTTCACTGCCATGTCACTCTGAGCTTCGGGCAGCTCTGCTTGTGGCTCTACCTTGATCTTCTGTACACAAAAAAGCAGAGCAAGTGACTGGGAGCTGCCATCAGGCTCAGCTTTTTTTTATTTGCAGCCTCAAAATCACATTGATTCAGCCACTTCTTTCTGCTTCCCTACCCACATCTGCTTCCAATGTAACCCTCCTGTCCCAGGGCTGTTCTCTGCAGATTCCAAGGCTCTGTGCTTCCAGTGCCTGTGGGATTCCTGGCCTCCTCAGGGCATAAACCAAGAGCTGTGGTTATGCCCTTCTTCCTGCCCTTCCCTCTGTGCCCTGGCCAGTCAGGCTTACCTGGCCTTTCTCCTGTGGCACTTCCACCTGCTGCCCGAGCTGCTCTTCCTGCTCTCGAGCTGGGAACAGCTCTCCCCGAGTCTGGCATGGCATCTCTGATGGAGCAGTCTGCTCCTGCTCTCTCTCTAGAAGCACCTGCACAGAAAGCAAGAGAAGATGGGTTTCAGCTTCCCATATGACCTTTGTGGGCCAAGACTCAAAGACTGCTGGGCTCACACTTTTCCAAAGCACTGTGCTGCCGCTCTGCTGTGTCATTCTCTGTTCAAGGGGAGGCACAGATTCCAAAGTGACCCTGGCCCTACAATCAGGAGCCATCTGGGACTGAAGCTGCAAGAGCCTCTCAGGCAGCTGACAGGGAAGGTGTGGCATTTCTCAAGGGTCTGGTGAGGGCCTCCCTGTGCTTCTGCCATGTCCTGTTTGTCTTTCAGTAGTGACTGACACCCTGCCCTGTCCCACAGCTCCATCCTGGCTCTGCAGGTGGCTTCCTGGGTGAGCTCCCTCCTTGTGAGTGAAACTTCTGGAGTTCTCTTCAGGCCTGCACCAGCCTTCCTGCCTTTCTGACATCCACACTCTTGTTAGAAAACCTGGTCATTCAGGAGATGAGGATGCGTGCAAAGATCTCTGATGGAGGTCGCAGAGCCTTTATGGTCACCTCAGTATATGCAGGAGGACCAAGGTGTTTCTTCTCCCTCTTTTGTCAACTGAGAATTCTGATCAGCAGAAACAGAGACTCCCCTAAGGCCCCATGCACGAATGCACTTACACAGGCCTGGGGATGCCAGTGAAGGAAACCATGCGTCATGTAATGCATGGCACGTATGACCAGAGTCACCAAACACCACCTAAACATGGAATTGTTCCACCTCTCTAGGAGAGGCAGAAATTTAAAGAATTAACTGGGGACTTCAGGGCACAAGAGGCTGGAGGAGGAATACAACTCTGGGGGAAAAAGCCACCAGATCTGGAGGGGGAAACATCTCTGCCTGCTCAGAATCAGTCGAGAGAACATGTCTCTAATCCTCTCCTGAAAGGGATGCGGCTTTAGGTGATCTTTGCACCTCCAACTGCCTTGGACTTGAGCCAGGAAGATTCAATTATGTAAATGTTACATAGATAGATAGATAGATAGATAGATAGGAAGAAAGATAGAGAGATAGATCTCACTACTATGATCTCTCTTTACTGTCCTCTGTTGCTGCACAGATCAAGACTTGGTGGCCCTTGCCATGATCAGCTGCAGTCCTGAGATTGGTTACCTGTTGCTTCAGTAACCCACACTCTTGGGGCATCTGGAGCATATGGGTCCTTATGGAATGCAATCAGACCCAGAGCACTGCACTGGGAATTGCACTCTTTGTGCATCTGTGCTCGGCCAAGGTCTTGTCTTGGACAAGAGCACACTGATGGTGCTGAAGGGCCTGGAATCCAAACTGCAGCCCAGCCCCTCCCAGCTCCTGTGATCTCTGAGGAGCAGCTGGAATGCAAGGGCATTGATCTCATGCTCAATTCCCAAACACAACACACATTAATTCCCAGGGCTGCAGAAAGGCACAGGCACTGCTAATTTAAAGGTGATCTGTAAGGCCATGCTGCCTGGCCTAGAAACACAACAGCTCCTTCTGCACCAAGGTCCCTGCACAGAATGATGTGTTCTCACACAAAAATACTGCATTCCCTAGAAGTGGTACCTTGGAAAAAATACTTCAAGCAGAACCATTCCCAGTGCTGTATCAGGGCAAGAAATAATTGCGGAAAGAACCTTAGTTGGGAGAAAGAGAAAATGAATAGGTCTCCTCCTCCAAGTAAAGTACAAACTAACGAAAAGGGAGGGAAAGTCCAGTCTGAACATGGCTAAATATTTGGATGCATTGCGGAGATGCTGAAGACCCCTCAAGAGCCTCCCATTGTCCAGGCTAAAGCTCCCTCGGCACCTCCTCCCTGGCCTTGTGCTGCACCCCCTTGCCCAGCTCCCGTGTCCTTCTGTGCACATGCTGCAGCCCCTCCATGACTTTCTGCTCCCCAGGGCCCACAAGTGCACACAGCACTCCAGCTGTGGCCGCAGCGCTGCCCAGCACAGGGCCACGCTCACTGCCCTGCTCCTGCTGCCCCACTGCTGCTGGCACAGCCACCATGCCCTTGGCCTTCTTGGCCCCCTGGTCACACGCTGCCTCATCTTCAGCTGCTCAAGGCCGCCAGCACCCCTGGCTCCTTTTGGCTCATGCAGCTCCCCAGCCACAAAGGTGCCCATTTCACTTCAGATACTGCAGGCACCATTGCAAGATGACCTTCCTGTTCTGCAACTGCATCTTTTATGTAGATATTATAAGATTTGTTAGGAATAGAGTTCTAAGGTACTGTGACCTAAATTCAGTGGTCTAATTCAACTGTACAGGAATTTGCTCTCAGTTAAATGCTCCACCCTCTATGCTGTAGGAAACAACGTTCTCTCTGTAAAACTTGATTTCTAGTTCTTCAAAGCTCTGAGATGGAAATTAATAAATTACCACTTGTGCCATTGATTTTTTTTTCTTGCAAGCATGAATATCGTTTTCTTTTTCAGCCTTCCTAGCTGGCCCTCTACACTCTATTGCCACTGGCCAAGCTCACAGCTTCCTCTACAATGCTTAAACACCAGGAACATGAACTGTTCCTTTCTCATTCACCTCATGATCAGTTCGGCTAAATACACGCTTCAGGTGACCTGTAGTGACCGCGGCAGGAGCGCTTCTCTGCTCCAGCGAGAGCAACCGCGCTGTGGTCGTCTCTGGGTGCTGCCAGGACATTCCTTTCCTGGAGGCACCTTGGCTCTGGGCTGTTCCTCGTGGGGGACAGACAAGACTTCTGGGACTGTGGAGAAAGGGAATGTTTAACTCTGTATAAAGTAACCCGTAAGGCAAACGCAGGGGAAGGGCTGTTCCTAAGTCACACAGAGATGTCCTGCGCACAACGTACGCCTGTACAGTTTGAGTTTGGGTCTGGCTGCCAGCAGAAAGGATTTGCTGTATCAAGAAGGACCTGCTAGAAATTCTGGGGGTGAATTGAGCAAATGCTGTTTTGTTGCTGCAATTTTTCCTGTGTGTCGTAATTGTGGTTGTGTTTTCAGTGTGTGAATGTTTGAGGGAGATGATGTGGGTGGATGCTGTTGTGCTTTATGGTGTGTGTTGTGTTGAGAAAAGCGAGCACTCTGTCCCCTCATAAAGAGATACTCCTTTCCCAGTGAGCTTGTGTGTGTGGACTTTGTAATTGCAGGGGCTTGTACTCCTTGTGACACCTGGTGCCTGGGTATACAGGGGGGTTGAGTGGTTTTTCTCCCTCATTGTGATCATTTGGGACTGTATGGTTGTGTTTGGGGAGATTTTAGGATTTTGTTTGCAACAAGTGCAGCAATTTATGCAGAAAACTACAGTGTAGTGATTTACATATGTTGACCTATGGTAGTTCCTTTCTACCGCCCTCCCTCCCCCAGGGTTTAAAATCTCCTGCCACGAGGTGGACGCTCTCTTTCCTCTCCTGGACATCTTCTTTCCTCTCCTGGATGCTCCCTTTCTCTCCTGGAGTTGTTCTCCATTAAAGCTGTGGGACTTTGGTCCTGAGAAGAAAGAGCGCCTCTCATCTTTTGCGTTTGTCCTTGTCAGTGTCACTGGGGTCCAGAGCTCGCCAAACTGATCCACCATGAGGCAAAAACCGACAAATGGCCCCACATGCAGAGCTCAAAAAGTGGCGACATTTCTGATGGACTGGAATGTTTGCCACACTTTTGGAATTCCCTATGCGCACACAGGTCAGGCAATAGTTGAAAGGATGCACCACACTCTAAAACCCATTCTAGGTCAACAAAAGGGGGAGTTCCCCAAGCAACACCTCTGATAAGGTAGAGCAAAGCTTTAGATGTCTTTATATTTTGAATAGATCTTTTGTAGGACCTAATCCTCCAATTTTGAGGCACTTTTCAAACAGCACACAGGCAAAACTGAAAGAAAATCCTCCAGTTTTGATCAGAAACCTTGAGTTAGGACAAATTGAAGGACCATTTGCACTAATCACTTGGGGCAAAGGGTATGCTTGTATTTATTTGCACAGGTGCCAGACCTAAGTGGGTCCCCGCGAAGGACGTGAAACTGTCTCATACACAAGAGCGCACCGACAATTCCACCAGCAGGGAAATGAGCACGCAGACGTGAGCCGCACCGAGAAACTACGGTTCATGGCAGACGTTCCCTGTTCTACCTGTGAAAGCTACAAATCTTCAGTTTGATGGTTGATCTTTAGACTGTGAAAATGGTTTGTATCATAGAGCTCTTTCAGCAAAAGCATGGTGTCCGTTTTGTTCAAAAGAATTCTAAGATATCCAAATTTGTAAAAACTGAAGGTCAGAGGGACATTTTAGTGCCCTATAGATGGCCAGTCCCTGAACAAGTGCTAAAAGATTTGCTTGAGAACTGAAAGAGATGGGGAAGCTTTTGCCAAAAAGCAGCTGAACAGAAACATGGAGTTTGATCAAATGATATACTGGCGCTTGCTGGTTTTGCTTGCTTGCTTTTGCAGTGCATATATGCGTGTAGATCAACCAAAAATGAATGTTTGCCTTGCTTTAGCCAAGTCAGCAGGCTCAGACACCATATGTTTGACCAATTGAGCCCAGACAAACCCTTGGTGACCTGTTTGGTCGGTGTGCCAGTGCCAGCCAAGGAATGGCCAATACCCAATCGTGACAAATATTGGTGTGAGGCTGCCAACGAGACCAATCCCATAACCAGCTGGCATCATTGGGCCCCTGATCTTCTTAGAGCACCTTCTGAACCTCAAGAATTGGAATTCTTGGTTCATTTCTAATGGAATTTTGTGCTGAGTTTCAGTACCAGGGAGATCCACAGTTAAATGTTACTCCCCATCATCCTGTGGACAGATACTCAAGTTTGTGGTGCAATTGTACTACCCCAGTGTCCCCTAAGGGTGAAACTGCTGACAAGTAGATGACCTAGATGAGTCCCCCTGACAATTAGAAAAGGAATATTGGCTCATTTGTGGAGGTAGAGCCTGACAGGGAATTCCTCAAAAATTAAAGGTGGCCCATGTAGCATCAGACAACTCACTGTGATAGCACCTATCGTTAAAAACGCCATCAAGAGAAAACACAGAGAAAAAAGATTTGCCCATCATTATAAAAAAAAGTGTAATAGCAATTTCAGACCCTAGGGCCCTGCAAAATGAGTTACATCAAATTAATTTCTACGTCCACTTGTTTCGGGTGAGGCATTGAAACCATTATAGCGATTGGGGTGTTTGCTGGAGAAAGACAGTGCTACTTGCATTGCAATTAGTGACATGATGACTGATGTTAGTGTTGTCAGACCTGCAACCTTACAGAACAGAGCAGCAATTGATTTTCTTTTACTGGCACATGGACATGGTTGTGAGGAATTTGAAGGATTGTATTGCATGAACCTGTCTGATCACTCTGAATCCATCCAGAGAAGCATACAAAAGCTGAAAGATTTGACAGCTCCAAAAAAAGAAGATGGTGGGTCATGGTTAAATGATTTGTTCCAAGGATGGAGCTTTGCACCTTGGCCAAAGGGAACTTTGTAGAATAGGTCTCGATGGATTGGGTGTTTTGGTAGTGGTACTAGTAGTAATACCTTGCTTACATTGGTGTTTGTGACAAATGGTGGACAACATGATCAAAGAAGTTTTTATCACACAAGAGGGAGAGGTAGGAAATGGATTCACAGAGAATTCTCAAAATCTCACACAGATGGTGGATGAAGGTATAGACATGGAGGGGGGTTTTGAATTAAGACCTTGGAACAGGCGAGACTTTTTTGGAACAATGACTTGTAATTGCTATCAGACATGACTTTTGCCCTTTGAACTGACTGGACTTTCAAAGCAATAAAATTGCTGTGTTGGAATATAGCAAGGCTTAATGTGAGCAAAAAGGATGCTTTAGGCAAGTAATAAGCAGGTATACTATAGTAAAGCTATGAAATGCAAGGTAGTTAATAAATGACACGGATACAAAGGTTTCTGTTTAGTTGTACTGAGAGGGGGAATTGTGGGAATCCTTCAAATCAGGGGGTTTTGGGAAAGCTACAAAAGGCAGACCTCAGAGAAAGCAGAACTGCAATTGGAGCTAAGCAGCAGCCATAGGATTTGTCAGCACAAGAGTTATAGAAGTAGAAAAGTAAGGAGAAATAGAAAAATGGCCTGTGTGTTAGTGCTTAGCTAGAATAACTCGCTAACCTTCAAAAAAGTATCTCAGGCAAGATATTAGGAACTTCTCAGCTTAATAATGGAGCTCAGTGCATTGTGTTTTAAGGCTTGCAAGCAGGTATTGTATTCAAAAGAAGCAAGCACTGTTTTAACAAAAGGTAGGTGTGCTTATAGTGGTTGGATAGAACTACTGTCAGTATGCTTCTGCTTTGTGTGATTGGTCAAAAAATTTTTCAAGTAAGCTGTGCCATTGAGTTCTTTGCCTGCTGCCACAGATGTCAGCTGCTGGCATCTTCCCATAGTCATAACCAAGTAATGAGACTGATGCTGGAAAACAAACAGCTCGAGGCGCGTTCCTCAGCAGTCCCGTCCCGTTCGTGATTTGTACAGAGACCCCCGGCCGGCAATAGTATATAGATGTTAAATTACATCCATGATAAATTAATAGGTATTGTTTCATTCATTTTGATATTTTTTCATTTCACATTAGATCTATATATTTTTTTTAATAAAGATTTGATTTCTTCCTCCAGCTTGGGAGAGTGAAGAATTACAACAGTGCAAAACCTTCTGCACACACAGCAGTCAGCCCCCAGGCGTGTGCATGCACACCCAGCCACTGCGCTTGCTCTTCTCAGCATCTTGGGGCTGCTGTTTGCACAAAATTGGGATGAATTTAACTCAACAGAGCCACGACTGGTGTGTCCAGCTTGTCATGAACACTCATGTGCCAACGAAGAACACAGAGCTCTCAAATCACATGATCACAGTTCATTTAATTCTCAATGGGCACTGAGGAAGTCTTAAAAGCACCAAAGACACAGAAAATGCGGTGGAAAACACTGGAAACATGGTACTGCTGGTATTCTCATGGAGGAAAATCTCTTGAATTTCTTAAGGTAGCTCTTGGATTTCTTAAGATGGGAGCTTTCCAAAAGTAGGAAAATTGCTTAGCACTGGCTGCCCAATTGTGAATGGTTTTCTTGACTTGGCAAAGCTGGGGTGTTAACAATGGACTCTGTTCTTGGTTCAAATCACCTGCCCTCACCTGCAGAGAAAAGCACCACCACCAGCAGCAGAAGCTACTTCAGTCAATTTTCTCAAAAAGCTCTGTTAGATTTGGGAGAGGAAAAGAAAACACATCAGACACTGTGGAATAATGACAAGACTCTGAGGAACAGTTCCAAAGCAAAGGGCAGCAGCTTCTCTCTGGGCCACTCCTTGTGCTCCAAGGCAGCCGGGCTGCCCTGGCTGCCCAGGACCCTGCGCTCCGCGGGCTCTGCAGAGCTGCACAGCGGGGAGGCAGCTTTGGGCACCTCAGCCCCTGGGCAGGAGTGGCTGCTTGCTCTGCAGGGCTGCCTGTGGGCAAAAGCAGGGTGCTGGCCTTCTGCTCTTGGCCCTAGCCTGGCCTTGCAGGGCTAATCCTGTTCCCTGTCTCAACTGTGCTAAAGACAGACTTATTTGTTTCCAGCTCTGCACAGCATTGATGTGCACCGCAAAATACCAAAGGACTAAGGCCTGAACACCAGACCCTGACTGAAGCCTCCACAACAGGACCTGAGCCAAAGCTGCCCGCTAGATGATCTTTCCAACCCAATGTTCTATGCATCTGCTCCTTAACCAAGTATTACTGTCAAAAATATTGTTGCCTCCATTCACTGGTGAAGCATGTCTGCATCTTTCTGCATGAGGAAAATGGACAAGGCCACACCTGGCCTTGGTTCCTCCTTGAGCCCTAGGCAGGCTCGAGGAGAAAACCAAGAGGAGAATGAAACCAGCTGTGCCCTCAGCAGAAGCTCTGGCACATTGCTCGTCCAGCACAATCAGAGCGAGGCTACTCTCACTGCGCACTCGGGAGCCTCGTGGCTGGCAAAGGTGGAGGCACCGCAGCATTTCCCGGTTCCCGGCCGTGGCTCTGCAGGGTTTGGCTGGGACAGCTTCCCCCAGCTGATGTGCAGCTCTGGATGAAGGGGAAACCATTGGGGTACCTGGTGATATATCTTCCTTAATCACCAGAGGCACCCTTTTGTAATAATGCTGAGGTTCATTGCTTAGCTTATCCTTTCCTGACTCTTTTTTGCACTTTTGCATTACAGTAAATTACACTGTTCCTTCAGCTGGTGTCTGTGTCTGCCTCTCTGACCCTTCCCAATATCAAAACAAACACACAGCCAGTTTAGCACGAGACCTGCCTCTCTGCCAGCCCATCTCTTGGCAAACACCCCTGGCGGCCATCTCTGCAAATGAAATTCCCACTTTGCAACTTCCTTTTCTGCAGGCAGGTGAGAAAAGGAGCCACTCCCAATTCTGGACACCTCCAAAAACCAGCTGCTTTCAGCAGTCACAACCCTGAAATATCAACCTCCTTCCTTAAGCTGCCACAGGGAGCTCCCACCAAGATCATTTTGTCCAACGATACCCACAGAAGAGCTCGAGGAGGGAGCAGTTCGAAACACAACTGCTTCAGAGTTTAAACCTGCCTTTATCAAATGAGAACACACCAAGCTGTCCCCAAGGGAAAGCAGGCAGGAACGAGAAGCTCCTCTCCCACAACAGGAAACTCTGTGCTTCCTTCTGTTCCAGCTGGAGAGTGGAGGCCATGGGCTGCACCTCAGTTTGGGAAGGAGCCCTGGGAATTGGCCTGATCTGGGAGGGCAGAAAAAGGAATTCTCCAAAAAGTAGGAAAAGACCCTCTGGAAGGAATAGATGATGACAATATTTCTGCAGAAAAGCAAAAAAAAGGATAATTGAAGTATTTCAAGAAGTGACGAGACTGAAATTGCTTTGCCAATACGACAACCCCAAAGTCTCTGTGCTGTGTCAGGAAGCTCAGGAATGAACCTGCAAGGCTTGCATAAACATCATTGGTGTCCGTCCCCCAGAGCACAAGCAGCTCCCCAACGAGACTTCAGGACTAAGGGACAAAGCTTCCCCCTTCAGCTCCCCACAGCACCTCTAGGGAGTCTCTCTCCATTGCAAGATCTCCTTTGTCAGTCTACAGTGACAGGAGTTGGCTGCAGGAGGCATTTGCATTGGAGCTCTCCCCAGATGAGGGGAAGAAACGGAAAAGGTTATTCCCGAACAAAGAAAATAGTAACGCCGTTTGGAAAGACACCAGTGTCAGTTCACTACAACTCTAGGCCAGAAATGCTTTGAAGAAAGCAACATCCATCCATGGGGCAGCACTTTGGCTTTGATATCCATGCTGACAAAATTGCTGCCCCTTCCTGCTGCTGTAGCTGACTCCAGATCACGAGAAATGTGCCAACTCTGCCAAAGAAAGGAGGACATGCTGAGATGAAACCAGCTAGTCTGCTAAAAAGGAGTCCAAATTAATGTTTTCTAAGTCCCGCTTTTCATCCGTTCCCCAGCCGAGCACGAGCAATGTCCTTCCTCTCTGTCTCCGATGGTTACCCAGGCATGGGATGCAGTGTGGGGACAGAACCTGTCACTGCTCCCAGTGCCCTGCCCTGCCCCTCCTGCCTGCCTTGCCCTTCCCTGTCCTGCTGGAACCTGCTGTGCTGTGCCGTGCTGAGCCGAGCCTGGCCAGCGGTCACGGATTTCAGGAATGACCCTCCCCTGTGCCGGCCATCAGCGTAATGAACATACCACTTTCTTACTTTGACTAATTAGAGAGTCTTTGTCCATGATTTTCAGTTTTGACAATTCAGGGAGCTTTTGTTTTCCGTGACAGAAGTACAGTTGCTGCCAAGGGAAGCACACCCAAAGACCAATAGTGACCCAGCCTTCCCTTTGCTTCCCTTTTCCTTCCCTCACTGCTACACAGCGCTCTCAGACCAGAACCCCAGTGCTGCCTCACCTGAGCATTCAGAGCTGCCTCCACACCATTCCAGGCTAAGTGCAGGTGCTCATGATTCTGAGGTTTTCCTAGCTTCTTGGGGGAAGGTGTTTGCTTCATCTGGACTTCTTGGCGTTTCATCAGAGAAGCCAGGAACAGGCAAATTTCATCTCCACTGTGAGCTCTTCATTCTGCTTGTTCCCATGGAGCTTAAATGCCAACCTGAGCTCATCGTTCCTCTGGTACCCATAGACCATCACAACCCTTCCATGGCCTCCCCAGAGAGGAGCAGCTGCACATCTTCAGAGCAGCACTTGCCAGCGCGCAGCCCATCAGGGAGGGAAAGAGCTTCTACCCTTGCTTTCCAAGCAGCTCCTGGTTAATGACCCTTTCAAGTGTTTTCTTGCAGTACTCTATCATGGGTATATCTCAAGTGAGAAGCAGGTAGAAAGTGTCAAGTTGCCTAGGAAGGGGGACCTTGAAAACAGAAAGATTCTCTGCCTCATTTTCCTGTCCTCGCTGCAGATTTGGAGGGTGTTCTGGGCATTTTGTAGAGAGACTCTCTGTAGGGGTACAAGGGCACGGTGAAAGATATTGCCTAACAAGTGGTCAGTGTTAGGTGCACTCTCCTCTTCCTTTGAATGAAGCCAAACTGGGACTCTGATGGGACATTGCAGATGTTTAAGACTGTCTGCCCTGCAAATCAAGCCGTGCCATTGAAATGAGCTCTGTGTGCCCCACAACAGCTGCAGCTGAAGAATATGGCCTCAGCCTCAAGGCTGTTTATAGAAGAAACTCACAGTACAAGTTTAGCATGCATGTCTACAGATCTGGGCTCTTCCTGGGTGAATCCATTTTCTGTGGGCTTTTGTGATGAGAAACCAAATGTAGCCAAATCCCAAAGCTGCTGGGAAGATGCACAAAGCTGTGATTCTAGGGTGTTTGTGTGTGTGTGTGTCTCTGTGTGTGTCCATATCAGATTTCAATTTCATGCTTTAATCTATGTACATGAGAATTTGGATAAATTTTTTTAAGAGGAAGAACTCACTCCTTCAATCCCCTGGGAAGTCTGAATACATTTCTGGAACGGAGGTTGCTGTGTGCTTCCTGTGATGTTTGATCCAAGGCAGCAGTAGAGCTCTGCGTCCCAAAGACACATTGTGAAGCCTGACCAATGTGTTTGGATTCTTGCAGCCAGGCCAGACACTTCAGCCCCCAGCACTCCAGCTGCCAGTGCAGGTTCTGCAGCATGGACAGCCACAGCTGGCTGTGGAATACTCCTGGGAAAGAGGAATTGCCACCGCCGGATCTGGACATGGTGCTTGAGACACTGGAGGAGAGGTTTTCTCCCTCTGCTTGGGCAACTTCATTGGGCAGGGGAGAAAGGGGCTGGACTGAGAACTTGTGAATGTTGTTGCATGGCTGAGAAGGCAAAGCTTCTTGAGTTCAGCTGTGAATGGACAAGGAAGGATTTGCTTGGTAAAGCATGACTTCGTAAAGAAGAGGGAATGAAAATGTCATCCATGAGTAAGGATGGAAAGGTGTGAGGCTGTGTTGGCCAAGTTTGGGTGTTCCTTTTCCTGGGAAGAACCTCTGATGCAGGAGCATTTGTGGTGAGGAAGTGGAAGCTTTGTAGGTTCTAAGAGGCTTTGTTTGATGGGAAAGAAGAGAAGAGTGTTTGGAGAAGTGGCACTGAAGGCCCAGTGTCCCGGGCAGGGAGGGGCATGCAGAGGTGCCTCTGTTGCAGCAGCAGATGTGGGCTGTGCCTCTTTTGGGTGGGAAGGCCCAGGCAAAGCAAGGGCTGAGCTGCAGCTGCTGCTGCTGTGTGAGCCCTGCCGTGCGTGTGGGCGCTCCCAGAGCCGTGGCTGGGGCTGAACTGCAGCTGCAGCTTTCTTGTCCTCTCAGTAAGCTGCTGCCTGCAGTCCAGTTTCCATCTGGGAAATCCTCAGCTGGGCAAACTGGCCAGTCTTGCTGTCCATGTTGCAGAGCTCTTTCCCTTTGCTCTTGGGCATCTCTGTGGGAAGAGATGTGTGTTCCCATGCTGTCCCTGCCAAGCTGCAGCCTGGATGAGACTGCTGTGCTCAGGGCTGTGGAGGAAGGAGCACATCCCTTTGTCAAGAGCTGGCAGGACTCCTGCTTAGCAGCCATTCCATGTGTTCAGTGTCACCCCCATGTTCAACACTGTCAACTCTGACAGTTTTTGGACTGTGTTTGAGAAGTCAATTTTTCTGACTGTTGAAGGGCTTTGGGGCCCAGAGTTGTTGTTAGGAAGAAGGGATGAAGTGTGTGAGCCATGGAGTTTTTGGACCAGGTGTTTTGTCTAAGTGGTGGAAGGTTTTCTGCCTGTCTGTTTCTCTTTCAAGGGCAATATTATTGTTGACCCTGAGTCTTCAGGAGGAGAGCCTGTGGACAGAGCTGCAGCAGAGGGAGCTTTGCCTGGCACCGAGAGCGGCAGGAACAATTCCCAGGAGCCCAAGGAGCTTGGTAAGGACAGAGGTCCCACTGGTTTGGAGAGGGGTGAGATGGCTGCTCTGAGCCTGCCTCTGGCAGTGAGGGAGATGAGAAGGGTTGAGTTCCTGCCTGCAGGCTTGGTGCTTCCTGGTGCCTTGGGTTCAAATCCTGCACGGGCACAACCTGCCTGAGCCCTGCCCTCCACGCTTCTCCAGAGGCTCTGACACTGAGTCCTCTGCTGGGGCAAGAGAGCAGGGAATAAACCTGACCTTGTGGCAGTTGTGTCACCAAGCCAGGTGTCCCAGTTTTGTGCTGATGTCCGTGGGGATAAGTTTGCTGCAGGATGTCAGTGCTCTGGAGGCAACCCTGAGTGACTCTTGAAGCAAGAGAGGAAAAGCCCAGCAAAAGGTCAGTGTTGAGATCTGAGCTTTTTGTCTCCAAGCATTAAATCCATGTAGTGGCACTCTGCTGATAGCTGTAGTGAGATACATTAAAAATACAAGCAGCAGAAGCTCTGAGGCCAAGGAAATCATTAGTCACAAAACCAGGAGCTCAACAAAAATCTGAAATCACCCCTTAAAATTAGTGAGAACTAAAGGAAAGAGAGAGCACTTTGGGTCTGCATTCTTGAGCAAAGCTGGTGCTGCTTGCAGTCCTGTTAGGGAGCTCTTTCCTTCACAGCTGTGAGAAACAGAATTCACTGCTTAGAATTATCAAAAGTTTAATAGTAATAGGTTAAAAAAAGACAATAATTGCAGCACTGTGGTGCTCAGGGCTAACACCCAAACAACACCTGGTGCTAAGTGACAGTGTTAGCTTTATGGTGTTACTTTGCTGAGAGGCAAGTATATTCATGTGTTTCATGAATTTTTCCAGCATTCTTGGGAATTTTCTCATGTTTTGGGAACTCCTTGTTTTGACTGCTTCGCACTCAGGTTTACTGCATGACATCCTGTGCATCATGTCAACATTTTTTTTTTCTGCTTGTGTCTCCTTCCTGCTGTTTCACCTCCTCTGATAAGGCTTTAATAGGTTCTCCCTAAATTTCACATGATATTCTCTAATTGTCCTCTGGTGCTCTGCTTTGTATCTGGGTTATTTTATCACTTGGACAGGTTGGTCAGTGGACAGCCTTACACTGATTTTAGTTACACACAAGCCTTTTTTCCCGTTATGTTTTGCTAGAGTCTATAACACAATACATTCATCACACAATTGTTTCCATAAGTGATGCATAGATATTATATTCATTACGCTACTGTTTCTATGAGCAAAGCAGTGCAAACTTAAGCTGATAGATTCTGTTATATTACAAGCAACTAAAAGAGTTCTAACTGATGCTATTTCTAAATACCTATAATCACTAAAAACATCCATAAGCTAATACATAAATGCCTAAGCCAATATTACGTGGTCATTTGTCACCCAGCTGTTCATCCCAGAGCTGGTGGTTGTTTTGGAGGAGCTGTGGCTCACTGCAGAGGGCAGGTTGTGGATGGCAGGGAACGGTGCTAGTTCATAACTCAGCTGCCAGCACCTTCAGCTTCAGCCATTTCAGTGAGGACTGAGGTGACTCTGTCAGCACAGAGAAAGAACCAGGCTGGGCTTCTTTGTGGCAGCTGGGTCTGTCTGTGTTTCAAGCTCTCATGGGGGCCCTTGGCCCTGCGAAAGTATCCCAATACACTGAGGGCTTTCAGTGTATTGGGATACTTCAAAACTTCAGAAGTTATAAACTTCTGGAAGGAGTCTGGCTCTTTGAAGAGCAGGCTTCAAATTGCCAAGTGAGATTTTGCCTTTCGGCTCATCTTTTACAGACTTTGATAGAAGGGCAGTTAATTCCAAAGGGACAGATAATGCAGAGAGGCCAATATTGACCCAGTGTTCCCTTTGCATCCCAGACTTCCAGCTGATCTGCCTTGTCAGGAGGGCTGCCCTGCATGGGAAGAAGAACCAGAGGGAGAGCCTGTGAGCATCAGATGGATGGAATCCCTTAGTGTACACATAGATTTATAGATTTCTACAATTCTCTTTCTATATCCATATAGTTGCATTTATAGATTTACAGAGGTCTGTTTATATGTGCATATATATACATCTATATACTTAAATTGATCTCTATTGTTCTAGATGGGATAGAATTAGTTACATTTCTAGATTTTGAGATCTACATTTATACATTAATAGAGTTACATTTAGATGCCTACATTTAGGCACCTACATTTAGATGCTTAAATTTAGATGCTTAGATATAGATCTAGAAATATGCTTAGTTATTTAGTTAGAGGTATGGGGAAGTTTAGATGCATAGATTGAGCTGTGTAAGCCCAGGCTGCATTTTTACCTCTTTCCCCCCTCGGCTGCCTTTTTCACCTCTTGCTTTTGCCCCAGTGCCCCCTGTGTCCCCTGTCCCTGTGCTGGGTCCGAGCTGGCGGCCGGGCCGGGCAGAGCAGCACTTCCAGCCCCGGCTGTCCCTGGAGCGGTGGGAGCTGCCGCTGGCCCAGGCCCTGTCCCCTGAGGAGCTGCTGAAGGACGGTGAGACAGAGGGGGCTGAGGGGGCTGAGGGGGCGGTGGCGCCGAAGGGACGCTGACCCTGAGCTGCTGCTGGGGCTGAGGGCTGTGGGGCAGCCGAGGGCCATGGTGGCACTGAGGTGACAGGGAAGTGGCACAGGCTGACAGTCCAAAACTTCCCATGCATTTCTTCATCAATCTGCAAAAATGTTAGGTAAACAATTTGCTATTCCCTTTACTGATGCTTCTAGTATTGCGTGATCCTGTCCTGACCGGTCAACGAGATGGCATTGGTTTAGGCATGGTGTTAGCCCTAGGGGTACTCAGCCCTCGCAGTTATGGCAAATGCATGTAACTCATGTAGAAGAATTTGGTCAGCAAAAATTGGTACATGTTTGCATTGATACCTATGCTTGTATTTTTTGGGCTACTCCCTTAACAGGTGAGACGTCATGTTGAGAAATATTTGTTCAATTTCTTCGCCGCATTAGGTGTCCCCTTAGCAATTAAGACTGACAATAGTCCTGCTTGATGTTCCTTAAGATTCAAAGGTTTCTGTAATTTATGGGGTATTTGACATGACCCTGGTATTTCTCACAATCCTACTGGACAGGCAATTATTGAGCGTGCCCATCAGATGTTCAAGGACATGCTGCAAAAACAAAAAGGGGGAACTGCAGGGTTATCTCCTGAGGAAAAAACAGCTAAAGCCAATTTTGTGCCTAATTAGCTCAGAACAACAGGAGATAGGGAAGATGCATGTATTCTTGTGCATCATGCCCTCACACATAATCCAAGGGAGGAATTGCCTGACGGCATTCAGGTCATGTTCAAAAGTCCAGGAACAGGGTGTGGCAAGGACCAGCTACAGTCAAATGAAGAGGAAGAAGTTCTATGTGCTTACTTACAGATAAAGGCATTCGTTGGATTCCAGCCACGTGGACCTTCACTTCCCTCACAAGTTGTAAATCAGAGAGAAAATGCTTGGTATCTGCATAGTTGTGCATGTAAACCATGGCTTAAGGTTCATTGTATCCAGTGTAACTAAAAAACTTGGGGACAAATTTGTGAAGAACATAATTGCGTAGTGGTCCGAGGAAAAAAGCAAAAAATTAAGCCTATCAACCTAATATGCAATAACTGCTCTTACACACTTAACACTAGTACCCCGAGAATGGCATTAGCTAAATTTTTAAGGCATAACTGAAGAAGATATCAGAGTTTTCTCTAAGATGTATCTTTGATAGAAATATAGAAGCAAAGATTGTTACTGCAATTGCAGTTTAAACTTGCTTTAATTGCTGTAGTAAATCAAATTGTGCTAGAGAGCGAGATAATAGCTACAGAATGTAGAGGAAGAATAGCAATACCACAAACACATCACTTGAGAGATTTGGAGTGAGAAGAACCTAAAGCAGGTTGGGTAAAGCGCAGGCATGATGGACCACAAGGGCGACAATGGCACCAGTCCGGCAAATATTAACAATGTTGCTTAGTGGAGTGATTAAGGAAACACAGGGGGTATACAAGATAAAGCAGCGAGCTAACATGAAGGTTCCATAGGCTAACAGAACAAGGCAGGAATCTTTCTGCCTATCACTAGCTCCACCTTCAGATCCATTTGGCACCTGTTTCATTGGAATTCCTTTAGACTCAATGGAAGAATTGGGAAATTGGGCCAGAGCTCAAATTTATGGCAACTTAAGTAAGGCCTGTTCAAATTGGTGCACTAATCAAAATGGGATGATCACAGAAATTTGGCGTGAAAAACAAAGCATCCCTAGAAATCCGTTAGGAATTCAGGCATTTACAATCGTTCAAGGTTTAAATACTACAAGTCAGTGACCACAGGAATTAGATATTTTGGGATCAGTGCCAGGAAATTACTGTTTGTTCTATGAGTACCACAGGGGTAAAGAGCTGATTAGGG
The DNA here is from genome assembly GCF_028551555.1 of Melozone crissalis. NCBI lineage: Eukaryota > Metazoa > Chordata > Aves > Passeriformes > Passerellidae > Melozone > Melozone crissalis. The sequence continues at coordinate 9,311,250 of NW_026535783.1, read as the reverse complement.
AGAAATCAGGAAAACCCGGTGATGATGGCACTTGGATATCTCCTGTTTCTTCCTGGTATTACAATACCATGGCAGACTGTCCCAATTGGTTGTACCCCTAAAACAAAAATCTGCAAGGATGTCACCTCCTGGAGTTTTTCTCATTTGTGGAGATTAAACTTAGCCTGCGATTCCTGAGAAAGCATGAGAAGGACTGTGCTATTTTGGGAAATTGACACTGTTTGCCCCTAGCATTCAACAGATGCTTGACATCAGGCACAAATTCCAATGTCCAAAACGTAGTGTGCATCTATTAGGCTCAGACTGTAAGGATAATGTAGAATTGTAGAATATGTCGTTGGTTATACTGGCATCACTTTTTACACCAGGAGTAGCTTCATCACAGGCCCTTACACAATTCAAACAATTGGCTTGTTGGACAGACAAACCAATTAACATTACATCTGCAATACTGAATGAGCTTACCATTGATGTAGGTAGCATACGCCACGCTGTATTACAGGATAGGGCTGCAATAGTGTTTTTGTTGCTAGCACAGAGAGATGGGTGTGAAGATTTTGAAGGGATGTGTTGCATGAATATCTCTGAGCACTCTGAATCTATGGACAAGGAAGTGTCATTGCTTAAGGAGAAGATGATAAATCTGACAGTTGTTTAGAATTCTTTGGATGAGTGGCTAAAATCCTGGGAAATAAGAGGCTGGCTCAAGGACTTAGTATGCTTTGGTATTAGGTATTCTTGGCTATGTAATGAATAAATAATCTTACATATTATTGGCTTTGTATTTCATTCTTTTTTCAGTTCTGCTAATCGTGCCTTGCTTACTATGCTGTGTGCAAAAAGAAATTGACCGTGCTTTTAAATCAGTCTGGCTTGTGCAAAAACAAAAGCGGGGAACTGTTGAAGATATTTTGCAGGTGGAGGAGTTTTTGCAAGACAACGGCCTTATTGAGCCGATGCACAATCCAGCCTGCTTGTAATAATGGACAATGAACACGTTCACAAAGAATGAATTATGGACATATTCAGAAATGGGGTCGGTATATCCTTGAAGAAGACGCAAGAAGAAGAGTCATCAGGACTCAGCAAGTTTGTCAGCAAGCTTGGGAAAGTGAGCCATGGGGGGGCCATACAACCCCAGCAAGATGCATGAAAACTTAGATAATCCAATCAGCATTCTATTTTAGAGGTGTGAACAGCTAGGATTAACCAATCATATATTAGCTAGAGAGGCATGGACAGTAGAGATTTATTATAAATAGAGTCTTTTTAGGAATAATAAATTTAGCTTCACTTGATCATATTGGTTATGGTGTGATGCCCATGAACCTCTGCACCCCGCACTTAAGGGCAGGTTGGTGTTGCCCAGGAAATGTACACATCTGGGGAAGTGCCCTTGGAAGAGAGGGGCTTGATTGCCAAGGAAACTGCTTCCCCAGGAGCCCCCAATGAGACAGGTGCAAGTGCCTCAATTTGACTTCCTGTGTTTCCTTCAGTCCTCGCACTTGGCTGAGGGGCAGGGGAAGGATGTGAAGAGCAGCTTTGGCATCTGCCTGGGCCTGCAGAGACCAAGCCAAGCACCTGCGGCAGGGTTTGTTGCCCACCTTTGAGCACAGGACTGAGCCGGATCCTGTTTGTCCAGCCAAGTGCCCCAAAGCTGTCTTGGGGAGCTGTGAATTCAAAGGCCTTGATGCACACATTCATGTCACCTCCCCTATCTGGTGAGTTTTAACTCTTGGCAAGATGTGTTTGCCCCGTGCTTGCTGGAAGCTGCTCTGCTCCAGAGCCAGCAGTGAGCTGGGCTGTGCTGGCCTGGCACCATGGAGAGTCCTCCCCTGAGCACTTGGCTGGGCTTGGTGTGTCCCAGGACGTCTTAGACACTTGGGGCAATGGATTTGTTCCAATCAGAGGCATTTGGGGCAGGGTTGGGGTAGCCCCAGAGAACTTGGCAGTGTGTCCAATGGCCCTTGCTGACACGGCACAGCACGGTTACCATGGAACGGAATGGAACAGGGCCCTTTGTGACATGTGGTGAAGTGGCTGCTGGCGGTGACGAAGCAACGCCACAGTGCTCGGTGCACGTGAGAGGAGAGGACGTGGCAGAGCTGTGCTGTGAGGAGCCCCACACAGCCAGCTCTTTTGTCACTGACCCACCAGGTTTTCCAAGCCATTTCTCCTGCGGCTGGCCTTGTGGCCAGACTGCAGGACTTCCTAAATCAGAGCTTTTCCCAGTCATCTGGCTCAAAGTTGTCTAGAGGCCAAAAAGCAGGATGGCAGGCAGAGTGCTCAGGCTCTTCAGGGTGCTTCGGGGCAAGAAAAAGAAAGGGCCTGCAGCCTCCCCAGCGCAGCAGCCTGCAGAGCCGGAGAAGTTGCAGCCAGTGCAGGACGGTGAGTGGCAGGGCCGGGCCGCAGGGCTGGTGCCTGTGGCCGCCCTTGCCCCATCCCATCCCTGCCCCTATGGATGTCCCCACAGAGAGGATGTAAGAAGGGCTGGGGCTGCCCCTGCTGGCCGTGCTCTGGTCCGTTGGGTAGCCGGGGGCTGTCCCTGCCTGGGCCGTGCAGGGCTAGGCTGTGTTCTCCGGCCTCTCCCGCAGCCCCTCAGCTCTGGCTGCATTTGCTCTTTGCCAGATGCAGGAAAGGATGGGACACTGGAGCGGGACCCCACTCGCGGCTGCTTCCACAGACCAGTGCAGGTACCTGCGGCCGTCCCCACCTGGGCTGGGCCTGCTGGCACTGCTTGGCCCAGCGCCGTGCTTGGAGCAGGCCACGGAACGTCCCTCTCTTCCTGCCCTTCCTTCTGTTGCAGATACTGCGGAGGTTCCTGGGCCTTGGGCGCAGAAACACCAGCGCCGCAACAACCGAGGGCACGGCTGAGCCGCAGGCAGAGGCTGATGTCACCTCAGCCTCCCTGGAGCGAGCAGCAGACTCTGTCAGGGCAGTGGCTGAGACCAGGCCGGAGGCTGTCACGGCCCTGCAGGGTCTGCACTTGAACAAGCACGATGCCAGCGCCCTGTCGGTTGTGTCCAGGCACCTGCTGAGCGAGTGCGGGGACAGGCTGCACCCAGAGCCCAGAGGCCATGTGGAGCTCAGCAAGGAGCCCTCGCTGGTGAGAAGGGGCAGTGGCTGATATCTACTTGGAACATGAGGTGGTAGAACAGGAAGGCCATGTTGCAATGGTGCCTGCTGTATCTGAAGTCAAATAGGCACCTTTGTGGCTGGGGAGCTGCGTGGGCAAAAAGGATGCCGGGCTGGCGGCCTTGAGCAGCTGAAGATGAGGCAGCGTGTGGCCAGGGGGCCAAGAAGGCCAAGGGCATGGTGGCTGTGCCAGCAGCAGTGGGGCAGCAGGAGCAGGGCAGTGAGCGTGGCCCTGTGCTGGGCAGCGCTGCGGCCACAGCTGGAGTGCTGTGTGCACTTGTGGGCCCTGGGAAGCAGAAAGTCATGGAGGGGCTGCAGCGTGTGCACAGAAGGACACGGGAGCTGGGCAAGGGGGTGCAGCACAAAGCCAGGGAGGAGGTGCTGAGGGAGCTTTAGCCTGGAAAATGGGGGGGCTTATGAGGCACCTTCAGGCGGACTTCCATAGATCGCTGCCTTAGATCCATAGATCCAAAGCTCAGCACAAGGGCTGTTTCCCTTCCAAACATCCCCTCACTGCATCCAAGTGCTTTAGACACTGGTGTGGGTAACACTTTCATATTTTGTTGATTTGTTTGTTTGATAGAAAAAGAACCCTTGTGCAATTTCTCCTTCTCCAGGGAGCAAGTGCACTTTTTCTCAATCTTTCCTGCCCTTTTCCAGCTCTGGCAGAAATTCTGTAAGAATTTTAGTTTTCAAGGAGGCAGTTCTGGATAATGCAGTATTTTTGCACAAGAACACATAGTTTGGGGCAGGGATGTTGGTGCAGAATGAGCTGTTCTGGTGCCAGACCAGCCAGTAGGGCTTGCCCGTCATCTTCAAGTTAACGGCTCCCATCTCATTTGGCAACCCAGGGAATCAGTGTGTGTTGTGTTTGGGAATTGAGCAGGAAATCAATGCCCTTGCATTCCAGCTGGCCCTCAGAGATTAGAGGAGCTGGGAAGGGCTGGGCTGCATTTCTGATTCCAGCCACTTTAGCACCATCAGTGTGGTCAAGTGCAAGAGAAGAACTTGCCCGAGCAGAGATGCAAAAAGAGTGCAGTTCCCAGTGCAGTGCTCTGAGTCTGATTGCATTCCATAAGGACCCAGATGCTCCAGATTCCCCAAGAGTGTGGGTTACTGAAGCAACAGGAGGGCAAGTTCAGGATGGCTTCTGACTGGGGCACTGCAACCGAGTGTTGATGTTTGTAGCGACAGAAAGGACAGTATTGATTCAGGGTGACCCCCCACGTGGCGAAAAATGTGCTTTGACTGTGTGATTTAGAATTTTAAACAAATGCTTTATTAAGCTATGTTATATTACACTAGTACTATGTTAAAACTATAGTAAAGTAATACTATACTAAAAAGATACTAAAGAAAAACTAGTGACTGTCTCCACACAGTCCTTTATCTAATTAGCTAATCAATCAAAGCAACTATCCCTAAAATGCAATTAACAAATCACTTTCAGTAAACAATCACTATACACATTCCACATGTACTAAAATTAAAGAACAGCAAATACAGGTAATATTGTTTTCTCCTCTTCTCTAAGTTTCTCACTACCTTTCCTTAAAAAAAACCTAGGAGAGGGAATTATATCTCTCTCCGTTCAAAGAATGTAAATCCCACAGTACAGTAAAGAGAGATTATAAAAGTGAGATCTGTTTATCTATCTATCTATTTGAATCTTCCTGGCTCTGCTCCAAAGCAGTGGAAGATGCAATGCTCACCTAAATGCATCCCTTCAGGAGAGACAAACAGGACATGGCACAAGCAGAGGGAGGCCCTCACCAGACCCTTGAGAAATGCCACACCTTCCCTGTCAGCTGCCTGAGAGGCTCTTGCAGCTTCAGTCCCAGATGGCCCCTGATTGTAGGGCCAGGGCCACTTTGGAATCTGTGCCTCCCCTTGAACAGAGAATGACCTAGCAGAGCAGCAGCCCAGTGCTTTGGGAACGTTTGAACCCAGCAGTCTTTGAGTCTTGGCCCACAAAGGTCCTATGGGAAGCTGAAACCCATCTTCTCTTGCTTTCTGTGCAGGTGCTTCTAGAGAGAGAGCAGGAGCAGAGTGCTTCATCAGAGACACCATGCCAGACTCAGGGAGAGCTGTTCCCAGCCCGAGAGCAGGAAGAGCAGCTCGGGCAGCAGGTGGAAGTGCCACAGGAGAAAGGCCAGGTAAGCCTGACTGGCCAGGGCACAGAGGGAAGGGCAGGAAGAAGGGCATAAACCTTGGGACTGAGGAGGCCAGGAATCCCACAGGCACTGGAAGCACAGAGCCTTGGAATCTGAAGAGATCAGCCCTGGGACAGGAGGGTTACACTGGAAGCAGATGTGGGTAGGGAAGCAGAAAGATGGGGCTGAATCAATGTGATTTTAGGCTAAAAGAGGGAAAAGCTGAGTCTGATGGCAGCTCCCAGTCACTTGCTCTGCATTTGTGTGCACAGAACATCAAGGTAGAACCACAAGCAGAGCTGCCCGAAGCTCAGAGTGACATGGCAGTGAAGAGGGGGAATGAAGTCATCCAAGAGGAGAAGAATCTCCCTTTGCAGAGGGACAGTCAACAAAAACAGGTGAATGAAAGAATGGCAGCCACTCCACTCATGAAAGAGAGTCCTTTCCGTTGTTGTTTACAGAGCATGGACAAACAGGTGCCGGCACAGCTGCAGGAAACTGAGGTTAGGATCAAGGCAAGGAAGAAGAGGACAGATGAAAAAATCAAAATCATCAAAGAGAAAATTAATTGCCTCCTTCAGGAGCAAAAGGCTCTAGAAAAGCGAGTGAAATATCAATAGGCACTGCAGTCACCCAAGGGGTGGTTTCTGCCCTCCTTGCCTTTGCAGTGCAGAGCAGCAGGGGGGTGGGGTGTTGCCTCTGAGTGCCATCCTGATGAGGCCTCTGTCAGAGCTGCTCTCAAGGACACTTCCTGCTCTGCTGAATCTCAGCTGATGCTCTAGACAGTGGCATTACTCTCTTGGCCATTTAGCCAGCAGTCATCCCAATGAACTCCTGCTGGCTTCTTCCAGGTGACCTTGTTTCTTGAGGTGTTTTTGCAGGTGAAAATGGTCACTCACATAGATTTGGAATATGAGCTACAAGCTGTCTGTATCCCTTGTTAATCTGCTCCTGTCCTTTACTTTCTTCCCAGTCGATGACTCCTGGCTGATGGGGACAAGCTGTAGTCTCTGACTGCTTTGTTCTGTTTGACTTCAGGTGGAAGGTTCGCCATCCTACCTGGCAGCCTGCAGCGAGTTCCAGCAAATGACGGGCAACCAAGAGCCCCGAAGCTGGCATGAGGCCCAGGAACTGTACCATCCAGAGATGCTGCAGGATAAGCACGTCCCAAGGAAGGTGCAGAAAAAGAGAATTTCATGGCAGGAGTTAGAACATTAGAATGAGGAGCTGCAAATGTATCTGCAGACCTAGGAGGGGGAAAGGAGTCTTTGGGAGGAAGTGGAGCGGTCGTTGCTGCAGTCATCCTTTAGAACAAGAAAGTGGCTATGAACTTGAGTAAAACCAGCCTTTGGTTTTGAGCATTTGGTTTCACAAGTGGACATCCAAAGCAATCCAGTTGAAGAGCTCTGCATGTGGCTGACAGCAGCTTCCTAAGGGCTTGCATTTCAAATGGCAATCTCTCTTGCATTTCAGGGCAATCTCTGCCACACCTTTCTGACATCAACTCATTTCTTCTCTCAGATCTACACCAACTCTGACACTGAAGCTGCTGCAGCATCGCCGTCCCAAGGAGCCTTTGCTCGCCAGCCAAAGACGTGGAGCCTGAGCACTTGGTTCACCTCCCGTGCTGACCCAGCTGCTGCTCAGCAACTGGAGATGGCAGGTGACTCCCCGGAGCAACACAGTACGTCTGCTATCTTTCTTATCTGAGGGACAGTGTATTGTGTGCACATGTCAGCAGAGCTGTACCAAAGGGTTCTCCTCACTTCAGTGTCACAGAAGTGCTGGCATTGCTCCAAGGCAGCAAGAGAGAGCTCTGGGTGTTCCTGCTGCCTCTGAGGGCAGCTTAGACTGGCTGGAGATTGCCTGGGCTTCCCTCTCTGCCGAAGGCAGAAGCAGGAATTGTTCCTGCATCAGCAGAAGGCTGTGACTGCTTGAGTTCTAGCCACTGGTAGAATCCCTGCTCAGATCAGTCTCCAGGAGAACAAATCAAGCCCTTTGTGATTCTGCAGCACAACCCAATTAATCTACTTCTAGCCCATATCAGCTGCTGGTGCTGTGCTCTCAGATAAGACCTGGTGGGGCTGAGAGAAGAGCCCAGTGGATTCTGTGTCTACAATCACCTGTTGGTACAAAAAGGGCACTGATCCACATCTCGGTGGGGCTGATCTCAAAACCCATCCTGTTGTGTCCTGAATGGGGGCAAAAGCTCGTATGGGGCTCGGGCTGGCTGTGGCTTCTTCCCATCAGTGTCTGTCAGTGCTCATGCTTGGGCTTTGCCAGCCTTGTTGTGGTCACTGCCCTGCCCCTGGGGGCTGGAGGGACTGCAGAGGCTGGAGCCTCCCTTAGCTGGGAGGGTCCCACTGCTGCCCGGCTGCTGCAGCACGGAGCTGCCTGAGGCAGCAGCCCCTTCTCTGGGCCGGCTTCTGCCTCGCACAGCCTGGACTCACAAGAGGGTCAGCATCTGCTCTGGGCAGCTGTCTGTGTCACAGGGGTGCCTGAGGAGCACTGCTGTCCTCTGTGCCTGTGCCCGCCGTGCCGAGTTGGGAAGATGGGGATGTGTGCGGTGCCGAGAGGGCGAGTGCAATGGGAACGACTGATCCGCGCTGTCAGGGTGAAGAGAAGCGGCGTGGTTCTTCACGCAGGGCACGGGCAAGGGCGTCTTTGAGCTCAGCCTGCTCATAAAGGGTGCGGGTCCTGATGCTGAAAGCCCCGTCACGATTGGTTCTGGCATGAGCTGCTCTGGTTTACAAACACCGAGGCATTCTTCTGGCAAACTGCTGCAAGGTGGAAAAGATGGGAACACTTGGCAATATTCCTCCTGTTCTGAACTTGACATCTGTTCAGAGCAATTGATTCTGGATGTCCACGTGCATTTAATCTTAGCAAGTAGGAAACCTTTTCTAAATCTTCCAGTCTTTATTCCCAAGAAAAAAAGGCACTGTTAGTTCCAGCTCTCCTTAATGTTTCTAGATGAAAAACTTACTTGCCTTGGTAGGTATTCTCTTCTGGTCTCAGTCTCCTCTGAATATATCTCCCTGTGCCTCCCTGTGTGTCTGCTGTCAAGAGGTCTCTCGCTTCAAAGGATACAAGATATCAGTCTCTGTGCAAGCCAGACTTGCGCTGTGGATGTGCTGTTCTTTTCTCGTTGTTCCAGTTCCTGTTCCTGTTGTTATTAGCCAGCTCAGAGCTGGCTAACCAAGGGAGGGCTCAGAGCCCCAGACAGTGGGGCTGCCTTTTGTATCTCCGAGAAGGTGGGATCTCTGCTTTAAAGTGAACATCTTGCATTTTGTTTATCTCAGGGAGAATGGTGAAGATGGAAAATCCCATCATCAAATACATTGAACTGGAAAATATTGGCAGTGGGTGAGTCCAAGCAATGCTAATTTTACATAACTATGCATCAAGTGTTTTGCTGGTGGAATAGGTATCAGGCATTAAGTCAGACAAGCTGCAAATGTGTTCAGGCACTGGGCTTAGGTTGTCGGAGCTGATCAGAATTTCTAAGTGTGCTCAGAAGGCATTGTCAAGGACATCTCCATGCTTCCAGTGTCCTGCAGGTTTTAGGCATTTTCAGCACAGATCTCCTGTGTGGGCTGGCTTTCACTGCAAGATCTAAATGGCTTCTCCTTTCTCTGCTTCTCTTTTGTTTCTAGGAGTTTTGGAGAGGTGTTTAAAGCACTCGACACTGCCACTGGAGGAGAGGTAAATATCAACAGCCCCTGCAGACTCTGCTGCACTTGAGGGGCTTTCCCCTCTGGTGTGAGCTGGGGCTGGAGCTTTGGCTAGAGCCATGCTGAAAAGGCACAAGAAGCACAGACTGGTGCCAGCCTGCAAAATACATTTGGCACTTTGTCCTCCTCAGCTGCCAGAAGGAAGGCACGCAGGGCAGCGCTTCCTTTCAGACAAGGACGCGCTCACTCGCTCTCCATTGCTAAAACAAAGGTGGTGCCTTAGAGCACCTCCCTGCTCTTTGGGGCTACAGCTTCACAGTCCTGAATTCTCGATTCTGGCTGCCAGCAAATCCATCGGAAAGTTACTGGTAGTTCCTTAGCCACCTGCAGTGCCTCACTTGGCAATTGCACATAGGGAGAGATCTGCAAGGTGCCCTAAAAGCCCTAAGGCCTGCCCAGAGCCCAAGATGTATCCACAGAATATTAAGGCATGGATTACTTCTTGTGAATCCTAGAAAGAGCAGCAGAGATTGTGGTCAGAGGTTTGTGGGTGATAGTTGAGACACAACTGTTACCAAGTGGACAAGGCAAAATGTCAGTGGCCCACGTGTCCTGTAACTGGCTCTCAAGGCAGCAGAGAAATTGGCTGTTGGAATGTCAGTTCCTAATTACTGCAGTGCCTAATCACCAGGCAGTTTGGCACAGCTCAGCTGTGTCATTGCAAAAATCACTCGCTCCATGTGCGTTGATTTTTCCTGCCACCAACTGCTCAAGTTACTGATTTCCAATGTCATTTTAGGTGGCCATAAAGAAAATAGATATTCAAGGACCGAGGAGAATGGAACGAAGCGTTAATGAAATCCAAATCATGAAGAGGTACAGGAGTCCCAATGTTGTGAATTATTTAGACAGGTGAGTGGTTATGGTCTTATCCCATGTGTGCATTTACATACAGCAAACATGAGAGGTTAAAAACCCACTTTGGTCAGTGGCAGAAAGTAGAGCTGTTAATTTTTATTTATTCCTATCTCTCTACTCATCTCCAATGGATGAGAAGAGAGTGCATCCTGTCTGCATGAGTCTTCCCTGGCACACCTAGTTTGAAAATTATTCCAAAATTATTCAATAACTGGATCAGCTGTATCTTCCTTAGTCATCAGCCTCGAAGTTTACTGCCTCCACATTTATTTAGGATTGATTTTTTCAAGTTTCTGAAGTGCTGATGAACCGTCCTAAAATGGATTTCCCTTGGATTGTTGCCACTCTTTGCCATTGCTGGGCATGCCAGGAAGACTAGGTGCTTCTTTCCAGAAACACCATGCCTGACAGGCTTTTTATCTGGGCTGTTTCTAAACTGCATTTTTCACTTGTTAGCCATCTAAGACATCTCCTTCTTCACAGCTGTGCCTGTCTCCTTGAGACTGCACAGATTGCAAACAATGCACAGCCAAGAGGGAATATCTATTGCTATGATTCTGTCCTTGTCACAAAGGCATCTGGAAATAAGAAACCTGGAAGCAAAAATCAACGTAGCCATGCATGCTCATCTCCAGGGCCTTGTTTCCTTCTTTCAGCTACCTTGTGGGTGAGGAACTCTGGCTGGTGCTGGAGTATATGGACGGAGGCACCCTGAACGATATCCTCAGCACGACCTCCCTGTATGAAGATGAGGCAGCAGCCATCAGTCGGGAGGTCAGCAATCCCATCTGTGTTTCCGAGGGCTTGGGCAGGATTGTCTGGGAAACAGGGGCTCAGACCTGCAGTGATTTCCTGTGCCAAGCTTTGGTTCTGTGTTGCTGCTATGCTATGGGCAAGTAAAAGCATCTCAAGTGAAAGGCCTGCCAGTGCCCCTGCACTCCCTGTACTCAGTGCCAGTACTCTTCTCTCCTGCTGTTGTATTCTTGCTCTGGCTCATGTCTTTTTATTTGCTGTTCTCCACCTTGCCTCTCTAAATGTTTGCCTGGAGTCTGTCTTCACTGCATTCCTTGCCTGTGAAAGCAATGGTGCTGGTGGCTTGATTTGAAATGATCAGCAAAGAAAAAAGAGAGAGACTCGTTTCTCTCAGGCCTCAGCATACAAGGACAGGAGTGCAGCCAAAAGGCTCTTTGCTTCTGAGCACATGCACTGCAGCAGCAGTCATCCTGGCTGGTTTGCATCCTGGCTGTTGCTCTTTCAGAAGCTGACATGCCTTTCCTCAGAAAGGTCCTGCTCTGCAAGTGTTGGAGCAGCAAGCACTTCCTCTCAGTGGCACTGTGTTCTGCCATTACTGCCCAATCCCCTGGAGAGGAAATCTTTTGGATTCTTTGTTGCCTTTCTTGTGGGATGAAATCACATCACTCATTTTTGTCCTCCTCTTTCTGTTTTCTCTCTCAGTGCCTGCAAGGACTGTGTTTTCTTCACACAAACCATGTGATCCATAGAGATGTGAAGAGTGATAACATCCTTCTCAAAAACGATGGTTCTGTCAAGCTGGGTCAGTGTATTCTTGGTCAGGAGCAGCATTCCAGGGATGTGGGGGTGGGGCTGCTTTGAGTGACAGCCAGCTCCCCAAAAATGGTGCTGGTGGAAGCACAGGGACACCCGCTGTGAGCTGAGGGCACAGTTGCAACGTGCACAGAGGTAGGAGAAGGAACAAGCAGTCAACAGTGGCCTTGCTCTGTGTGTGTCCCTTCCCGAGGGAGGGAGTTACAAGTCTAAAGCTTCCAAAGAACAAAAGACACTACTGGAGACAGTGTAAAAAATGGGGGGAGTTTAAAAGTCGCCAATGCCAGGAGATTCAACAGCACATTTTCAAACACTTCTACTGGGGAATTCTTTGGCTTGCTTTCCTAATTGCACAGAATTCAAATAAAAACAGTGTTTTGCTTTCTCCTCAGGTGATTTTGGCCTCTCTACTCAGCTCAGCCCTCAGCAGAGCAGACGGTGCTCGGTAGTTGGGACTCCTTGGTGGCTGGCGCCCGAAGTGCTGACAGGTCAACCATATGGTCCCAAAGTGGACATATGGTCTTTTGGAATTGTGGGGATTGAAATGATAGAGCAAGAACCTCCCTACTGGAACCAAAGTCCCATCACGGTAAGGAGCAAATACTCACTGATCCCACTGTCTTTCTCACCTGTCCCTTGTCCTGCGTGCCATTGGACAAAAGCCCATTGCCATCTGCCTGAACTGCTTCCACCAAGGACCCCTCCTAAAAATGTGCCTGCAACACATCAGCATCTGCTGTTGTTGTGGTTGCAGCAGTGGGGGAACTCAAGCCTTACCACATGCAAACAAACTCCAAACAAACTCTATTCTCAGGCAACACTTTGCTTTGCCTTTTAAGTGCTTCCAGTCCTTTGGCTGTGGAGATGGCCTTAAGAGCAGAAAAGAAGCATCTGACAACTGCTGTTATCTTTCCAGAAAGGAAGGAAGGCAACACAAACCCAACAAAGTTTCTAAAACTGCGGTCTTTAGAGATGAGCCTATCTCCCTGTACAGTTTCTTCTCACTGGGAAACATGCCTGAAACCTGGGCATGAGAGTGTGAAGGCCACTGAGTCTCTTCGGCTTCTTGTACAGTGCTGCTGAAACACTCAGTCACCGTGTTTCTCTCCTAGCCAAAGGCACATCCTCTGTGTCACCAAGCCAGAGCCTGGTGATGCGGACAGGCTGCCAAAGCCTCCCCTTTGTTTCCTGGCTCTTTCTGGCATGGGCCTACCATTAATACATTGACTTGAGTAGCCAAATGAGCAGAGGGTGGCCATAGGGATGGCACCTCTCCTTCTTCTGACCATGACAATTTTCCTTTTGCTGGAAAATGGGAACCTGCAATTTTCAGACTGCTGAGAGACAGAGCTGCAGGTGGCTCCTTTGTGCCCAAGCAGGAATTTTCATCCCAATACATTTGTGCAGGCATCTAAATGTGTCTCTGTTGAAGATGAGATTGCAAATATTTATTTCCTTACCTGGGGATTAATTGATGGATTCCCTTTCTTTCCTTCCAATGACCATTGTTTTCAAGAAAAGCACAAAAAGTATGATGAGTTTTGTTCTTGGGCACGTGCGCTTAAAGGACCAACAAGCACTGCAGACATGCCTTTCATGTACTAAACCTTGAAATTAGTTTGTACAGCACAGTCCCTCTTCCAAAAAGCCTCTCAAGCTGGTGTGAATCCTCAGAGAAGCAAATGTGCTTATGCTGATGTAGTTCCCACTAACTAGGTCAGTCAATGAAATCAGCTGCCAAGGCAAGATCTGCGGGATGGTGGAAAAGCTGTGGCTGCATCAGGGTTTGGGTTTTTAGTTGGTAAAGGAAAATCATCTCTGGGTCTCTGCCAAGGCAGAAACTGCCCTGAAGAACAGAGGTTAAACTAAGGGAGGTGGGAGAGCACTTAGAGATGTGAAAGCAGCAAGTGGAGCCTGGTGTCTCCTTTTTCTCCAGGCTACACAACTGATAGCCACAGTAGGGACCCCACAGCTGCAGCAGCCCAACCGATTCTCGCCTTGCCTGCGTGACTTCCTGAGCTGCTGCCTGCAGAGAGACGAGGAGCAGCGCTGGTCTGCCAGGGAGCTCCTGCAGGTAAAATGTGAAGGGGCTGCAGGTGAAACAGGCTCGGAGGGATGGGCTCCTCCTCCACTCAAGTCCAAGGCATCACATGAGCCCCCTTCCTCCTCACCTCCATTCTTGGTGCTCTTCAAATTAAAATGGTGAGGAATCCTAGACTGGGCTGGGCTGGCAGGGCCCTGTAAAGGTCCTCTGGTGCAAGTGTCCTGCAATGAGCAGGGACATCTTTAAAGAGATCAGGTTGCTCAGAGCCCTTTCGCACTGGAGCTAGAATGGTTGCAGGGATGGGGCACCTACAAGCTCTTGGGGCAACCTGTGCCAGGGTCGCACCATGCTCTGAGTAAAAAAGTTCTGATTAGATCCTATTTGTGTTTCAAAATATTCACCCACATCCTATTGTAACTGGCCCTGTTAAAAAAGATGTCACTCACTTTCTTCAAAGCCACTCTGAAGTCTTGGAAATTGGCAATAAAATATCCCTGGGGCCTGTTCTTCACAAAACTGAGTAACTCCATCTCTCTCTGCATTTCCTGAGTCAGGGAGCTCCTCTGGCTGTTTCAGTCTCCCTCTTTTGTCATTTGGTGGAGTGTTCAATTTTATCTAATGGCAAAAGAATTGAAGTAGAGCAATGCAGAGTACAGAGACATGAAATGGTGGTGCAGGAGCCCAAGAAAGCCAGTCCCAGCCTAGGGGTCAGAGATTTGGCTGTGGGCAGGAGGGGTCTTGGGGGGCTCACTGTGAGCCTCTGAGTGGCCCTGGTTTGTGCCCCCCAGCCCACCCTTAGAGGTTTCTGCCACGCAAACAGGGACAGCTGGGAGAGACTTGTCCCAGCCCCATCTGCTGCCTGGCACGCTCAAGCAGACGGGAACTGTGCCAGGGTTACTGCCGGGTTGTGTGGCAGAGAGGGAACTGCAGGGCCCAGTGCCACTGAGCTGGCCCTGCTGGGAAGGAAGGAGCCATCCAGCACACGAGGGGCAGGGCATGGAAAGGTAGACACTGCTCTGTCTCCCTGTGGGAATCAGCACAGTGCCTGTCTTTCAAAGAGAGGGACCAGTGTGAGGCTTTAGAGATTCCTGAAAAGAAGAAACTCCAAGGACAGAAAGCACCGTTTCTAAAGCACTGGCAGGGCAAAAATCCTAGCAAGATGAAGACACCTGGATAAATGGATGAGTGGGATTCTAGGCCACATTTCCCGGAGATGGCAAAGTCCGGCACAGAAAGATGGAGGTGTAGATGGTCCCATTGGTCCTCTTCCTGCATCCTTCTATAAGCCAGAGGAATCCTGTGCAGCACTGAGCTTGGAAAGTCATGGTCCATTATTTTTTGTTGATTTGGTTTTTTTCCCTTTTGGCAGCATCCATTTGTAACATTTGCTGAGCCTGCGTCCAGCCTGGTGCCACTGATTGTTTCAGTGAAGAAGAGGAGGAAGACAACAATGTGCCAATCACATCAGGACCATTTACTCGTCAACCAGTTTGGAGTAGGATTGTAGGTTAGGATTAGGGTTAGGATTAGGATTAGGATTAGGATTTGGATTTTGATTAGGATTAGGGTTAAGGTTAGGGTTAGGGTTAGAGTAGGATTGTCTAATAGGACTGCAGAGTAGGATTGGAAATGAATACAGTTTCTGAAACCACAACTCACCTTGAAGTTTCCCTTCCTTCTCACTCTGCGAATACGCTCAAGAATTTCTTCTGAATTGTCTGTTGTTTCTTAAAGGTGGAAAGTGACACGGTGTCTTTGGCATGGTGTGCAAGTAGGGAAGAAGGATGTTCTTCATTCATCCTCTCCAGAGAACACTGCCTTTGGAATCTGGCCTACTGGTCTGTTTTTGGCCAGCTTTGGTATTTCTATTTGAGGCAGAAAAGGCAATGGCATTTGAAGGCAAAACCAAAAGAAGAATGAGGCAGCCCAAACACCCTGTGCAGATGCAGGCCTTCAGCTGTGACTGGAGAGCACTGGGGCTCCTGCCACTTGGATTTGTATCCCGAAATGCAATAATCTCTTTGGCTGGAGGAGAGCCTTGCTCAAGTGAGAAAGCAGAAAGATCAGAGAGGGTGCTCAGGAAGGTCTCCTGTGGTGCAGAGCTGTCAGCGCCTGGGAGGTGAGAGTGGGCCCGGCCTTGCCTGGGGTGGAGCCCCAGCAGAGCCCCGGCAGAGGCCGGAGCAGGCTGAGCCCTGGCAGAGGCAGGCTGGAAGGAGGCCCTTGGAGCTGCAAGAGGCAGCAGCCAGGCCCTGGGTGCCTGTTCCTGGCAGCGGGCGAATCCTCCACTCTCAGAGCCCAGGTGGCAGCTGGCAGCTGCCCAGGGGAAGCGCAGCCGTGCTGGACACAGCCCAGCCTGGAGGCATTGGCCGTCTGGAGTGTGCCCAGGAGGGGAGAAAGGCCAAGGGCAGCCGAGGGCCGCTGGGCTGCCTAAGGATTCCTCCTCTTCTGCCGGCTGCCCTGCAACTCCTGGCAAAGGTCAGCAGTGTGTGCAGCACTCTGGGCACCGGGGCAGGGACCTGGGCTGCTCGGCAGGCTGGAGCACAGGGCAGCCTCCTTCAGGCCTGGCTCTTGTGCCAGGGGAAGCGAGGCCAGCGTGAGGCAGGGACAGCTTGGCAGGGCACATCTGCAGGAGCCAGCGCCTCACGCAGCTCTGGGAGGAAGCGCCTGCAATCCTGCATTTCTGCACTGAGCCCGAGCAAAGGTGTGAGATGCAGAGTGTTTGGCAGAAATATTCAGGCCCACCAGGCCAGCCTGCTTTGTGCTCTCTGGCCCACAGCAAGCGCTGTGCAATGCAGCTCACACCTCTATTGCAGGGCTGTTCTTCTTCTCAGTAATCATCGCTCAGCTGTCTCTCACTGACATATTGCTGGCTGAAGACCTGTCTCTTCCATATCCCCTATAAAAAGACCTTACCTTAGATTCTCAAATTTAGCATGCATGCATGTGTGAAAAAAAACCCCACATATCTTTAGGAACATCAAGACATTAAAGCAGATTTCATTTATCAAACCCACAGGAACTGCATTAAAATGTGGGTGTATGAGCCTTTCTTCAAAATTTTCTTAAGAATATCTCTAGAGTAATTTTTGAGACATAAGTATGCTCCCCCTAACAAGTCCAGATTACTTGGCAAAGGGTAATCAGTCATCCATTAAGCATTCCAGCAGTTGCGTAGCATTTTCTTCTGATAACTGATCCCTGGATATTGCAACCAGCTTCTGATTTGTGTCTGCCCACTTCTTTTCCATGTTCTCAGCCAAGAGCAAAAGCACCATTGTGAGTGCATCTGAACACATTGGACACTGACACCCCATCCTATTGCCTAGGTTCTCCCATGGAAGATTCCTTGCTCTTTTTTCTCCACCACCAAAGGGGATCTGCAGTCCCTGCCGGGCACTGCTCGCTCTGGGTTGTCAAGGCAGAGGCGATGCTCTGGTGCACCTGGCGCAGGTGAGCCTCGGGCCCGGGCAGGGAGCGATGCTCCGAGCTGCCGCGGATCCGGCGGCGAAGCCGAGCGGTGCCGTGGCCGGGCTGGGAAGCCGAGCGGCGCCCGTGGCGCTGCCTCCCCGGGCAGGGCTGTGCTCTCAGCGCCGCCGGGGCTGCCGAGCAGCGCTTTCCACGCGCCTCCGCCTCCGGAGCCAGCCCCGCAGCCGCGCTCTCCCGAACCGCACTGACCCGCGCCCGTTCTCGGCCCGGCTGCAGGACTCCGTGATTCCGGGCTCTCCGGGTTCCCAGTCAGCCTGCAGGAGCCTCCGCTCCTGGCCTGCCCCCACTGGGCTCTCTTCTCTCATGTCTTTCCCCTCTTTCCCAGGCCCTCTCCATTCTACTCCGGATCTCCCCCCGTTCACAGGTTGTCCCCTGTCTCCTGGGTTCTGCCTCCTCTCTCGGCTTTTCCCCAGTCCCGAGCTACCCCTTGTCCCAAGCTCCCTCCTTTCCCGGGCTGTAGCCACTGCTTTTATTCGTCTCCCTGGATCTGCCCTTCTCCCGATTACTCCTCCCTCTCCCCAGGATCTCCCCCCTCTCCCAGGGCTCTTTCCTGTTTCCCCGCCTCTACCCTCTTGGAAGGCTACCCACCCTTTGCCACGGATCTCACCCCCGCCCCCGTCCCGTGATCTCCCCTACTCCCGGGCTCGTCCCGCTCTCCTGGGATTTTCCCCCTCCTCCCAGCATCTCTCCCCTCTCCCGCTCACTCCTCCCTCTGCCACGTCTCTCTCCCCTCTGCCGGGATGTCCGCCCGTTCCCCATGCCCCCGGCCCCTCGCCGCCCGTCCCTCGCCGCCTCGGCCGGGCCGCTCCGGGGCCGCGCTCGGAGCGCAGCGGGGCCGGGCCGGGGCCGCCGGGGCCGCCTCAGCTCCGCCCCGCGGGAGGAGCCGCCACAGCGCCCGGGCAGCGGCCCCGCGCAGGCGGAGCGGCCCCAGCTGCGCCCGGAGCTGGGCCTGGGAGGGGCTGCGGCCTGGGAGAGCTGCTCCGGGCTCGCTCCGGCCACGAGGAGCTCCGACCTGTGCTCGCTTTGTACCCTCAAGGCTGCCGGATGCCTTGCAGTGAAGCTGCAAGTGCAGTGCCCGGGCTATTCCGCTCTCTTCTGGTCCTCAGCTGAGTATTGCTGGCCGCGGGTCTCTGTACGAATCACGAAACGGACGGGACTGCTGAGGAACGCGCCTCGAGCTGTTTGTTTTCCAGCATCAGTCTCATGACATGGTTGTTACAGTGGGAAGATGCCAACAGCTCACATCCCTGGCAGGAGGCAATGAACTTAATGGTACAACTTACTTGAAAAGTTTTTTGACCACTCACACAAAGCAAAAGCATATTGACAGTAGTTCTGTGCAACCACTATAAGCACACGTAGCTTTTGTTAAAACACTGCTTGCTTCTTTCAAACACTATACCTGCTTGTAAGCCTTAAAACACAATGCACAGAGCTCCATTATTGTGATAAATAGGTATCATTCGTGCTGATAAAATTTGAAACAGTAATTGATATTGATACAGTAATTAATATTTGAGAATAATCAATAGTTTAAAAGTTGTAATTCCAAAGAAGAGAGGGAGAGGAGGGGCTCCATCCCCCTTCCCAGCAGCTGTTCTCAAGGACCACAGGAAAGAAGCTGAAGATACAGGTGCTAAAAATGAGCAAGAACCTGGTTCGGTCCCAACAAATGCTAATTCTAAGGGATTTATTGCCTTGATATGTAGATGGAGTGATACGTTAGTCTTGGCTTACATTGCCTGTACTGGCTACGTACTGGCTTGATGCGCATGTGTAACCCAAAGGTGAATTAAAGGACAACGAAGAAGACTATAGGGCCTTCATCAGTGACGACCCCTGAAGACTTGTGCGACCACCAAACCGAGTGGTGGCGCATGCGTGGTAAAGGTGGTGAGGAAGGCGGGGACAGAAAAGTGACGAACCGAAAATAGGAGGAGATGGTATTGACATATGGCGTATAAGGGATGATTTTCACTTGGCAAGCTTGTACGTGAAGTGGCAAGGGTCAAGAACTCTGCCTTCCGTACCCCGCGGTATCTTTTGCTTATGTGCTATTATTTGAACCAAATTATCCCTTATTTATAAATTTTCTAAACTATTCAATAAAAATTACTGCTACCTTAAATATTGTTTTTTTTTTAATGGGATAATTCGGCAAATATTACAATTATTAAGCTTAGAAGTTCCTAATATCTTGCTAGAGATCCTTTTCTGTAGCTCAGGGAGTCATTCCAGCCAAGCGTTAATACACTGGTGCGCCAGTATCAATCAAGTTAGAATGAGCAGCCCAGCTCAGCTCCATGGAGCAGCCTCTGGACTGACTGACAGAAGTTCCCAGGCAATGGGAGCTCTCCTAAGATGCAGACATTGCATTAGTTCCTAGTCTGGGGGCACAGAGATAGACCAATGAGATGTCTCGTCGTGGGAGTTTTGAATGGGCTAAATGGGCTGTGGGTGCTGAAGGCAATAAAGGAAGCTGTTTGCTGATGACCAAAGGGAGTTCTGTTGTGTTACATCTCAGACATATGAATGTCCTGGATTCTACAGTAATAGACACAAACCATTGTTCTATTTGTCCTTACTTTTCTACTTCTTGTATAACTTTTCTGCTGACAAATCTACTGCTTAGCTCTAACTGCAGTTCTGCTTTCTCTGAGATGTGCCTTTTGCAGCTTTCCCAGAACCCTCTGATTTGAGGGATTCCCACAATTCCCCCTCACAGTTCGGGTAAATAGAAGCCTTTGTAACCGTGTTGTTTATTACCTACCTTGCATTTCATAGCTTTACTGCAGCATACCTGCTTCTTACTTGCTTAAAGCATCCTTTTTGCTCGCATTAAGCCTTGCTATATTCCAACACAGCAATTTTAATGCTGTGAAAGTCCAGTCAGTTCAAAGGGCAAAAGTCATGTCTGATAGCAATTACAAGTCATTGTTCCAAAAAAGTCTCGCCTGTTCTAAGGTCTTAATTCAAAACCTTCCTCCACGTCTATACCTTCATCCACAATCTGTGTGAGATTTTGAGAATTCTCTGTGAATTCATTTCCTACCTCTCTCTCTTGTGTGATTAAAACTTCTTTGGTCGTTTTGTCCATCATTTGTCACATACACACTGACGTATGCAAGATATTACTACCAGTATCACTGCCAAAACACCCAACATATGGAGACCTATTCTAAAAGGTCCCCTTAGCCAAGGTGCAAAGCTCCATCCTTGGAACCAATCATCTAACCATAACCCACCATCTTCTTTAATTGGAGCTGTCAAATCTTTCAGCTTTTTTGTGCTTTTTGGGACGGATTCAGAGTGATCAGACAGGTTCATACAACACAATCCTTCAAATTCCACACAACCATGTCTCTGTGCCAGTAATAGAAAATCAATTGCTACTCCATTTTGAAGGGTTGCATGTCTAACACTATTAACATTGGTCAACATGTCACGGATTGCAGTGGATGTGCCATTAGTTTGTTTACTCAGCCAACATGCAACCCGATCTAATTGTTTCAATGCCATTGCTGAAGCCAGCTGGGGTAAAAACAAACCTGCTGAAACCCTTTTCGCTGCCATCCAAGGTGAGAAATCACTTCTACAGTATTCACGATAATGACGACCAGATCTTGTTCCCCTTTGCTTTTTCCTAATGACCGCTTTGGCAGTAGGCGCAATTACAGTGAGCATCCCATTGCTACATGGGCCACCTTCAGGGCATGATGGGATGCCCTGCCAGGGCCTATCTACACAGGTGAACCAACATCCTTTTGGTAATTGTCATGGATATTGGTGAGCTTTAGAAAGCACTTCCCTACATTCTTAATAATTACACAAAAATCTTGAGTTTCTGTATGCAAAATAATGGGGAGTAACATTGTACCTTGGAGGATCACTTTCTTGCCAATCATTAGCTGTAAATGTAAGGCAAAAATCCATTGTTAAAGGACCAAGGATTTCTAATTCTTGGGGTTCAGGTACTGCTTTGGGAAGTTCTTTTTCCCAGATGTTACAAGACTATACAGGGCTCCTCCCGTTGTCAATTTTACCAGGCTTACTATTGAATTGCTTTTTGACCAAGGGCAAATTCTTTACTGGCACACTGACTAGTCAGGTTGAGAAAGGCTTTTCTGTTCTGAATTAGACGAAGACATGGTATCCGAGCCTGCTGCCTTGGCTAAGGTCACCCAGACATTTGGTTTTGGTTGTTCCGCAGACAAATCTACACTACAAATTGACTAAAACTCTGCACTAGAAGAAGCAATCAAAACTGACATCGTAGTAACATTTGATTTTTGCAGCATCCTTTTTGTGAGCTAATTGTTGGCTAAAGCTCCTCCCATATCCTTCTCAATTCAAAAACATTACTTTTGACCTTTAATAAAAATTACCCAAAGAAAACCTACGCTTTCTCCAATAGAGCTCTATGAAACCAACAAGTGACACATTTATAAACCACATAAAATCAGAGTTTGCAGGTTCCACTGATGAACAAGGAACGTTAGGTGTGACCCGTGATCCCTCTGTTTGGCTCACGTCTGCGTACTTGCTTCGACGGTGTTGAGCTCGTCAACTGTCCTGGGGTGCGATATGGTTTGACGTTTTTTGCTGTGTCCCACTTAATTCCTGCACCTGTAGAGACAGAAGCAAACCCTTTGTCCAAAGTGATTAATCAGAAAGGAGCTTCAATTGGTCCTGTCCCAGAGTGTCTAATTAAAACAGGGGGATTTTCTTTCAGTTTTGCCTGTGTGGTATTGTGAAAATGCCTAGAAATTGGTGGATCAGGTTCTGCAACAGAGCTGTTTAAGAAATTAAAACATGCAAAGCTTTGTTTAACCTCATCTGTGGTGTGACCTCCACTCCCCCCTCTCTTGATCCAGAATGCGTTTTAATGTCTGATGTGTCCTCTCAGCAACTGCTTGGTTGTGGGAGAATGTGGAATACCAAGGATATGACAAACACCCCAATCTTTAAAAATGTGGCCAATTTTTGAGATACATCTGTGGGATCATTGTCAGTTTTTTCTTCTAGGGGCACACCCAGTGAAGCAAAAGCTCTGCTAAAAATGTTGACAGGCATGATTACCTGCTTCCACTGTGTGAAGACAAGCAAAAACTCCACCAGAGAATGTGTCCACTGAAACATGAGTGTTGGTAAATTTACCAAAGGAAGGCTATTTAGTGGCATCCATTTGCCATAAGTGCAGGCTTTGCAAACCCCGTGGGTTGAACAACTCTTTCTAGAAACAGGAGGCTGCACAAGCTGACAGTCAGGGCTAGTACTAATGATAGCTTTACCTTGACTTTTGGAAATTTGAAACATTCGCACAGCTGGTTGTGCGTTTTGGTGAAAAAAGGCATGACTCAGTTTTGCTTGTTCCAAAATGTTTGGCAAAGTGTTTGAAATAAGCACTGTCAGTTTGTCCGCTCTCGCGTTTACTTCCACTAAAAATCCAGGAAGCGAAGAATGAGCCCTGATGTGAGAAACAAACTGTGGATTAGTTTGTTATTGTAAAGTTGTAAAAAGCCTTGAAAGCCAATGATATCAAGTGTCATTACTAGGATTCTTTAGAACTGATCCTTCTATTCTTTTAACCACATTAGCAACAAAGGCAGAATGTGTGAATAAATTAAAAGGTTGTGGGAAGAACTGAGAAGCCTGAACCACAGCAGCAAGCTCAACCATCTGAGCAGATCCCTCTACCATTTGAATATCTGATTCCCAAGTTTTAGTTGGGAACTTGGTTTGGTTCAACCAAGTAATGACTGATTTGTGACTTCTGCCAGATCCCATCAGTGAAGAGAGTTATTGTGTTTAAAGGTTCTTTACTTAACAAAGGTTTCTCTCTAAAACTCAATTTTGCCTGCAACAATTTGTGAGCCGGGTAATGAACAGAAGCAATATCTGCAAAATTTAATAATTCTCGTTGCAAATCATCAGAATTTGCAGAATTTTGCATTGCCCAATCAAGATACTTTTTTTCAGTGGTAAATCGAGAACTGCAAATTCTTCACCTGCTCAACTTAATAACCTTGTTCTGGCCTTAATCAGAATTTGTGTTATCCTCTCTAAGACTGTAAAAATAGTCTTTGGAAACCTTGAGGGAAGAAAACCCCATTCTATTCTCAACAAAGGATCTCTCTCAGAAGGGTCTGATTGAAAAATGACAGAACAAAGTTGCATCTTTCCTCCTAAAATTGCAGAAAAGAATGGCTTTTCTGGAATACAGCGATGAGCTTATTGTCTTTGGAGAGCCTCCATGACCTTGTCATGCGCTGCGCGAGCTTCAGGTATTAGAGTTCAGGAGAGTCAATGGCGCAGCTTCCTCTCAACAAATTAAAAAGTGGACCCAATTCATCGTCCGTGATTCCCAAAACATGTCTGACCCAATTGATTTCTTCTAGAAGCTGTTGTAAGTCTTGCAGGGTGTTGACACAGGTGCGGAGCTGTATCTTCTGCAGTGTAATAGTTTTTTCAGTCATCTTCCATCCCAGATAGTTCCAAGGTGGAACTTCTTGAATTTTGGGTATGGATATTTTAAGTCCAGCATTTTGGATTTCAGTAACAACACTAGGAAAACTTGCTCCATCTCTGGCTTCGTTGGAGCTGTGATGAGCAAATCATCCATGGAGTGTGAAATCACGGATCTTGGATACTTCTGTCGAACTGGAGACAAAACTTGTGCGACAAAATATTGTCAAATATAGGCAAATTCTTCGTTTCTAGAGGCAACGTTTTCCAGTGCTATCTCTGCATGGGTTCTCTTTGATTGATGACTGGAACTGAAAAGGCAAATCTTAGAGCATCATTGGGATGAAGTGGGATGTGGAAAAAACAATCCTTTAAATGAATGACAATGAGAGGCCAGTGTTTTGGGATCATTGATAAAGAAGGAAGTGCAGGTTGAAGAGATCTCATGTCTTCAGTCACTACATTGATCTTCATGTCATGAAACAACCTCCAGGAGTCCAATGCCTTCCTGTGGATGACGAATACTGGTGAATTCCAGGGACTCTTTGTGGGTGTGATGTGACCTTCTTGTAATTGCTCCTTTACCAATCCTTTAAGGCTATTTAATTTTTTCTCTGTTAAAGGCCATCGATCAATCCATACAGGAGGATCAGTTTTCCAGTTCAGCTTTCAAGTGGCAGGTTTTGACGTGGTTTCCATCACAGGCCAACCTCCAGTTCTGCTTCCCATTGGGACAGGACGTCTCTCCCCCAGACGGTGAGAGGCTTCTGAACAAGGAAAGGACGCACTATTGCCGTCTTTCCTTCAGGACCTGTAATGTTAATCATGGATGCACTTTGCAAACATACGGTAGCATCTCCAGTCCCTGTGAGAGAACCTGCAGGAGCTGCTAAATCCCAATCTCTGGGACAAAACATGTGAGAGATTACAGGGACATCTGCACCAGTATCCGGCATGCCTGTAATGTAAATTTTTTTACCACAATGAGTCAGGAAGCAAGTCAATTTTGCTTGCTTGCGGTCCAAAAATTGCATCCAAAAAATCTCAAGCTTCCAAATGGCACAGACAGCATTGAATTCTCTGGAAAGTTGTTTTGCTTGGCTGTACTCATGGGTAGAAGAAATGCAATAGCTATAGGTGTTTTTGGTGGAGTCGCTATAGGAACGTTACATGCAAGATTTAAACATATTGGCTTATTGTTACAATTTACTGAAACAACCGTTGGAAGGATTGAAAGTCTGAAAATTTTGGTGCTAGCTTTGCCTAAAATCAAAAGCTCTTGTCTTTGCTGAAAAAACCTGATAATTGCAGTAGAAATACTTTCATATCAGAAATTATTTAAAAGCTATATCAATTTTGGCGGGGGCCAATTCAAACCTTGTACGTGTGGGTATTGACCTGGGACCATTTGAGGGATGGTTGACTGAGGGATAAATGACTGAGGTACCAATGCTATTTGACTGGGTAATTGACTCTAAGGAGGTCACTACTTGTGTCGAGGTGCGGTGATAATTCGCGCTCTTTTTTGAATTTAACGACAAAGCTTTGCCATCGATGTCAAATTGAGAATGACAGTACTTGGCAAGATGCTTCCCTTTCCTACACTGAGGGCAAATAGAAAGTGGTTTAGGTTTGACTGTTGTTGTAGGACAATCTCTTCTCATGTGTCCTGCTTTACCACAAGCAAAGCCACAAGCGTTTTAATCAGAGTCCAACTGTGCAGTACCAACAGATTTTTAGAAAATGTTTCTTTGTGCTTCAAGGGACTTTTCAAGCTTTTTCATTTTTTGTCCCCAATTTTCTCCCAAAGACTTTCCCAGCATATCTCCCAATGGTTTCCTAACTTTTCTTAAGAATCTGCAATCTGCTTTCCAAAAGCATTGACTTGCACTTTGGCAAGATGTTTTGGAGAGATGAGCTTACTGCAAGCTGTTAGCATCTCTGTTACACTTGGAGGCTTATCAGGTAAAGTTATAATAATTTTTTTGCATTCTTCCTATAAGTTCTTTGATCTCATGGTGAGAAGGAATTTCATATTGTGGATTTACATCATTATGACCATATCTTACAAGTAAGGCAAGGAAGTGTTTATTTGAATCCAAATTTTTTCTAAATTTGGAATAATATTAGTCCACTTAGGTAGTTGCAATGGAAGGTCTACTGTCGATTTAGACCATGGTTTTTTTTCTTTTTCATCACTCCTGTATATGATCCATAGGAACAGGAATTGTTTTCACAGCAATCAGCTGTCCCATGAATCCTGCCAAAAAGCTCCAAGTTCTCGTCATTATGATGAGAGCTGTAGAAGTAATTTCTTGCCTTGGAAGGCTGCAAAAAGGGTTTCAGCAGGTTTGTTTTTACCCCAGCTGGCTTCAGCAATGGCATTGAATGAATTAGATTGGTTTGGATATTGGCTGAGTAAACAAACTAATGGCACATCCACTGCAATCAGTGACATGTTGACCGATGTTAATAGTGTTAGACATGCTAACCTTCCAAACAGAGCAGCAATTGATTTTCTTTCACTGGCACAAGGACATGGTTGTGTGGAATTTGAAGGATTGTGTTGCATGAACCTGTCTGATCACTCTGAATCAATCCTCAAAAGCATACAAAAGCTGAAAGATTTGACAGCCCAAATTAAAGTAGATGGTGGGTCCTGGTCAGATAATTTGTCCTAAGAATGGAGCTTTGCACCTTGGCTAAGGGAACTTTGCAAGATAGGTCTCCATATGTATTGGGTGTTTTGGTCGTGATATTAATAGTAATACCTTGCATACTTCAGTGTGTGCGACAAGAGATGAACAAAACTGTCCAAGAAGTTTTTATCACACAAGAGAGAGAGGTAGGAAATGGATTCACAGACAGGTGCTCAAAATGTCACGGAGATGGTGGATGATGCAATAGAAATGGAGGAAGGTTTTGAGTTAAGACCCTGGAATCAACAAGAGATTTTTGAACAATGACTTGTAACTATTATCAGGCATAATTTATGCCCTTTCCACTGACTGGACCTTCACAGCATTAAAGTGCTGTGTTTTAATACAGCAATGCTTAGTGCCAACAAAAACATGCTTTAAGCAGACAGGAAACAAAAATATTATAGTAAGACCACAAAACGCAAGTAATAAATGACACAATTGGTAAGGTTTCTTTTTGGGTGAAGAGAGAGGGGGAATTGAGGGAATCCATAAAACTAGAGGGTTTTGGGAAAGCTGCAAAAGGCAGGCCTCAGATACAGCAGAATTGTGAGTAGAGCTAAAGAAACAGTCATGAGATAGGTCAGCAGAAAAAATTATTTAAACTGTAGAAAAAGCAAGGGCAAATCGAACAATAAGCCTGTGTATTAATGCTTGTCTGAACAGCTCTCTAAGCTGCAGAAAGTTTATCTAGCAAGATATTAGGAAGGTTGAAGCTTAATAGTGGAGCTCTGTGCATTGTGTTTTAAGGCTTACAAACAGGTTCTGTATTCAAAATAAACAAGCATTGTTATAACCAAAGCTACGTGTGCTTATGGTGATTGGATAGAACTACTATCAATATGGTTTGCTTTGTGTGATTTGTTAAGAAGCTTATATAGTAAGCGTATGATTTTATAAAAACTTTATGATTTTTGGCCTGCTGTCTGGATTGTGAGCTGCTAGCATCTTCCCATTATCATAATCATGTAATGTGACTGATGCTGAAAAATAAACAGCTCTAGGCACCTTCCAAAGCAGCCCTGTCTCATTCGTAGTCTGTAAATAGCCCCTGGCTGGCGTCACTTGGCAGTAGTGTTGCTGCAGCAACTTTCCTGGGAGCCCTGCTAGGAAGGGCTGGGGAGGAGAGCTCCAAGTTCTTGGCGACAGGAAGAAAGCCAGAGCCTGCTAATTCACGTCTGGATTCACTAAATTGGATCTTTTTAGATTCCTACAAATCGGGCTGCTCTCCAGCTGTAGACCCCGACTTTGTATTTGTGATGCTTTCCAATGGACTGTGAGAGGTTCCACACTGTATCCCTGCCCGCAGGGATTCAGCTGGAAAACTCTCAGGCCCAAGAGCAATCTCAGCATGCTTCCCCCCACCCTTGACCCCAGTAGGCAATGAGACAGGCTTCAAGGCTTCTGAATGAACTGTCTGTGCCTCCACAGCAACTTTCCTGAGCTCTC
Source organism: Melozone crissalis (assembly GCF_028551555.1). Lineage (NCBI taxonomy): Eukaryota > Metazoa > Chordata > Aves > Passeriformes > Passerellidae > Melozone > Melozone crissalis. The sequence continues at coordinate 9,283,661 of NW_026535783.1, read as the reverse complement.
CCACCTCCACCCCATCCATCTCTCTGGGCAGAGCCATCCCTGCCCTGCTCAAGCCCTGGCTGCCCCCCACCACCTCTGTCCTCTCCCCTGCCTGCTCCCCTGCAGGCAGAGCCAAATCCAAAGCCCCCCACCTGCTGTAACTGAAGGCTGGGGAGCCAAAAGTGGTGAAAATCCCAGAAAGTTTTGGCAGAGGAATCCATATGAAAAGAGTCCTCAGAGCTCCAAAGCAAACTGCCAGCCTGAGCCCGATCCGAGGGGTGACTTCCTGGGAAGGGCAAACAGTGACAGGAGTGACCCTGCAGCCCCTCGGCCAGGCAGAGCGGGTCCAGAGCCCCCCTTGGCTGACCCCACCTGCACAACTTCAGAATAAGATCCGGCCGCATCTTTTTCAGAAGTGCAGCAGAGCACAGAAACAGCAGCTCCTCTTTTGCAAAGCTTCCCCAAACATTAATCTCCTGGATCCATTTGATTCCCAGCGTCCATTGAACACATCCCATGATCCCCCTAAACTCTTGGAATGCAAGAAAAATCCCAAACACTTTTCTGGGAATTCTGGGGGTGGATGATTTCCTGGAGGAGTTGGGACGATGCCTGGTTCCAGCATCAGTGACTCAGGGAATCCTGGAAAAAGCAGAGAACACGACCAAAGCTGGAAGCTGATCTGATTCCCCTTTTCCGGGCTTCGGGGTGCTGTGCACACTGCCTGGAGAAACCCTGGACATGCCAGGACACCGTGAACAAAATTTAAGATCCCCACAGAGAAGGATGAAGGTCCAGCACCACTCAGAATTCAAGTCTCAGAGCAAGGTGTTCTGTTCTGATGTTTGAGAAAGTCTCTGTTACAATCATTCTGATCAAAGCTCTCCATTAAAGCTCTGGAGACAGGCATAATGTTGACCAAAGACTCTTCCATTTTGAGAGAGACTAGATTGTGAATTTTCCACTTTATCTGGTCCCAGAAATCAAAGGTAAAATCAGACTTCAAGTCTGTATTTTGAGTATTCACTTTTTCCCAGATATAGTAAGTCTTTTTGTTCACGTTTTGAGATGTCTGAACATCCTTGACCCTGTAAAATTGCCTCAAGCTGGTAAAAGATGCCCCATTCTGGTTTAGAGAGATGGTTTCCCATCTCGTTGTCCCTGGAGTTGCTACATATTAGTGACAGGGATATCAGCTACAGGCGGCGAAGGGGACGATCCATTGCTCTGAACAGCCTGGGCCTCTGGCAATGGCACTGTCCATGGTCTTCTTTTTATTTTTATATTCCTCTAGGCTGGAAATCCTCTTCACTGAGGAGCAGCTTTCCCAAAACCCTCCGATTTAAAGGATTTCTACAATACACCACATGATATATATTTTAGTATATGTACTGTAATAAATAGAATATATAAAATGTATCCCTGATCTTTTTCTCAGCCAGCAGGCCTTTGCAGCGAGTTCTGAGCCAACGTGGGGCTCTGCTGCCAGCCCAAATCTGCGCTTCCCTTGCCCAGCCTGAGTGCAGGTGGGGCATGTGCTGGGCATGGCTGGAGATTTGCATGGCCAAAATTCTCCAGCATTTGCATCTGCCCATGGCTTGGGTAGCACAAATTACAACACATCCATCTCACTTGACAAATGGCATTTCTTACCTATTACTACACCAGCGCTGACAAAACAGAACTATACAAATCTTTGTTAAATTTAAAAAAAGTAATTTATGTATTTGTTACACCACGCTATTTAAAAACATACAAATAACAACTTCTGGTAACAAAAACTAATTTATTGCAAACCTCTACAAACACTCACTATACACAGAGATCAAGGGAAAATTAACAACTTAGTTTATTGCATATTATGGCAAACATACAGCCCATATACAAATATGAAAATAGCAGTATTTCCCTGTAATACCAAGTACTCTACAAATAGAATTCCACTACTATACCACTCCAGACGCATTTAAATAGAACTGAATACTTAAATAACCACTACAATATACAGATGTGAATACAGATTAAATGTTACCTATTACATTCAAGAATCAGATACATAAAAAAAACCTATCTATAAATAGACAAACAGCAGTACCAATCTAAATATCTGTACAACTGCATCAATACAAATATACAGCAATATATCTGGATATAAATGTAAATATAATAGATATACAAATACATCAATGCACATCTAAAAAAATATAAAAATACATATATACGAAAACAAATACCAATATAGCTATTTTAAAAGACCAAAACTACATCAATACATCAATAGAAATAGATACCTACACAACTGTATACATACGGTAATCTAAACAAAGATTAGATTTCCGTACATGTACAATACACATAATGAACTGGATACATATACACAAAGATGCAACTGCAAACCTGTATGTATGCAGGTACCTATACGTACATAGATACACAGTACATTCATAAATCTGATACCATATGTACAGAAAGAGGCCTGTAAAAATAGCAGGCTGCATATGTACAAATCCATATACTTATCCCTGTCCACATGCAAGTCCGTGTATCTTTAAACAGAGCTCCAAGCAGAGGGATCCCAGCTGCCCCATCTTCAAAGCCTCTCCCTCAGGCTCCTCCTCCCGAGCAGAGCAGCTCTCCTGGACAGCGACAGCAGGTGGGGCATCCGGCAAGCAAAGGGAACACTGAGTGAGTATGGGGACGTTTCCCTTGGCAGCAGCTGCACTTCCATCAGGGAAGAGGAAATGTCAGAGCCAACCCAGGAGGGTCAGAAGGAAAAGCAGCTGAGCGGGCCGGGCTGTAGTGAGCTGTTCACTTCTTTCAGGCATCTCAGTTGCTCTGAGGGAACTCCCTCATGTCACATTACTGAACCACTTCTGCATTTACCAAGACTGTGGCCCCCAAATCAATCAGTATTTATGTCTCCGGCTGCTTGCACCAATGACAGGGAACGTCCTCTAACAGTGCTGGGGCACAAAGTCACCTTCCACAGGTCATCTGATGGGCGCTTGTGCTTCCTGTGCTGCCTGTCTTTCTCCTTACCTTCCACTTGGAATTTTTACAGCATTTCTATTTCTTTCCCCTTGATCAGTGCTAAAATGCATGTTTCTCTCCCAAGTTTGACTTTCTTCAGTGATCCTGTCAAGCCTTTTCCAAGAAGTTTTGATCATGGAATTGAGTGTTAATTTCAGCAATTTTGGTGATTTTATGTGAGATTTATGCAAGTCTCCTGTTCATCAGGGCACCATTTAGGAAGGTACCAAGGGAAAAAGGATGTTTCTACATGTCAGTTCACTAGTGGAATATTCATGGATAGAGAGAGTGATTAGCTGAATTTTATATCTACTGGTAACCTGAGACTGCAACAGGTGATTTGGGGAGAAATTAAAGCCAGATCTCTCCTTCTACCAGCCTGTATTCAAATGTAAAGTAAATACAACCGGGTGAAGAACTTCATAGTACAGTTCCTGAAGTGCCTTATTAAGGTGTTCTTAAAGTAACTGAGATAAAATCTGGGCACGCATTCCTAATTTCCAGACACTCATTGTCAATTTCATTGACTCTGAAAAGAGCAGAGATGTGCCCATCATACCCGATCAATCCATTTGGGGATGTTTTAGGTTCAGATTCTCTGAGGCTTTAGATTTTTACATCTCTACACAATGCTTCCAGGAATCGAAATAGCTGTCAGAAACTAAACTTTCTCCTTTTTTCCTCAGTCTTTGCACTCATGTGCACCAGAAACATTCAGTGAATGGGTTCCACTCTTATCCATCTCCAAGATGAATCTTCCACCTGTGTTCACTCTGGTGGTTCGTATGTCTCTTCTGCACAGTGCTATTTTAAAATCTTCATTCCTTATTATCTCTGCCCTTCTTTTTTCTGTTTTAGCTTGCAAATGCATGCAAATGTATCAGAAATGATACACTTCATTTCTAATGCATCACTTCCTTTCTAGTAATTTCATTTCATCCTGTTCTGATGTTATGCTAGCCTTATAGGTTTTATTCTAAGTGGACTCCTGTTTTCTTGAATGTGGAAGTTCTATAATGCAATGCTCTCATTCACCTGCTTTCATGAAACCCTTCATTAACATTAGCACAAGCAGCTGTGTGGTTCCCTTCTGCTTTGTAGAAGACTTGGGAAAGTCAAGTCCTGCTCAGCTACAAAAAAACATACACGGTGCTTGGTAATTCCCCAATGAGCTTAAATTAATGGTTAAACAACTGCAGCCTATTCACTTCACAGAAATTGGGAGAAAAGACATTGCAAATATTGAGGAATGCAGTGCAAGGTTGATGGGCATCCCTCAGTTATCCAGACAGACTCATCTCACTGGCGAAAATTCCTTCTTTTCCAAAGGTTTTCATTTGCTTTGGCTGTACTTTGTACGGCTGCAGGTCACATTTCCCTGGATTTAAGGAAGTATCTTGGCAGGTATTCTTGGTGATATATCTTGTTAATTCTGCCCTTGGAGAAATTACTCAGTTCTGCAGTCCTTATTACACGCCCTGTTCTAAAAGACTTTTATGCTATTTTCCCCCTCTCTGTGTTTTCACACATTTTCAACAAGTTTTGCTTTCTAAGGATATTATTGACAATATCCCAAAAGATTAAAAAATGCTTAGTTATTTTTTCCCTAAGTATTTAAAAAAGAAAAAAAAATCTGTATACATGCTGGATGTAAAATGCAAATAAAAATAAACTTGAGAGTTCCCCCAAAAAACTTTAGAAAAAACCCCATGTATTCTATAAAACCCAGGGTATTCATCTACAGTATACAAAAATGGGCACATGCTAGAAGAGAAATTTTTTTGCAACGGTTCTGCACAGAATTCTATGCTTTCAAGCTTTTTGCCCTTCAGGGGCAGTGCCATTCTCTGAACTGGAATGCTCTGAGCATGTTCTGCTCACCACGGCAGCTTTCTGCTCTCCCCTGGTACAGATCATCCTCCCAGCAAAGGGGGAGTGCAGCCACCACAACTCGCAGCACCTTCCCACACAGCAGGAACCTGAAGGACAGAGATGGCTTTCACCAGCTGCTGCGGGTTCTAATCGTGCCACCTCTCGGCTGCTGAAGCCCTGAATTTCTGTGTTGCAGTGCGTTAGTTTCCAAGTCGAATGTTCTGTTTGCTTGCGGTATGTTCAAGTGTTCCCCAACCTATTGCAGTTAGTTTCTCCCCTGTGTTATGCCCTCCTACCCAAGTGTCCCTCAAGCAATCCCCTCCCTCCTCACCGGATTTTTCCCTGTCTGTCAAGACAACCCAGCCCCTTGGGCCCATCCATCAGCCCAAAGCCTACCCTTTGTTCCAGAAAGTTCCCTGTCCCTCACCCCTATCCCTATCCCAACCCTCTCTCCTCCCCTTGTTCTGATTTGTTGTAACCCTCAAAACCACACCCCGAGAGTCGCTTTTTGGTGACTACATGGTGTCCACCCCTCCGTTTTGAAAGATTTTAAAAGCCTGTGGAGAAGAGTGCTGGGGGTTTTTTAACCTCTGTTTCCCTCTGGGGAATTTCTCCTGCCAACCTTTCCCCCGCCTCTCCTGATAAATCAGCTGCACTTTACACTGCAGAAGAGCTGTCTCTGCCTCCTTCACTGGGTCCTCCAGGGGTCTCTACTGCTGGGCAGCTGGCCTAGAGGTTCTGGCTCAAGCAAAATCCCAACCTAACCTGTTCCTCATTCTTGCCATTGTGCCTGGAACATCACAGAGCTAGCCAGGGCTCCAGAGGGCAGTGACAGTGACCCGTGCCCTGGCATGTCACAGCCCCCAGAGCCACACCTGCCAGGCCACAAGCCCCAGCCCTGGTCCCCACTGCCGGCCTCAGCGGCTCCTGGGCATCCTCAGCCTGGGTGCAAAGGCAGCCACAGGAGCCTCCCAGGGCGCTCTGGATCCAGGCTGCAGACACCCTAAAGCCAGCGCTGAAAGGGACATGGATGGGGACTGCAGCTGGATCTTCAGTGCTCACCAGCCCTGACTGCCCTCTGAGTGAACCCAAACCTCACCTGCAGTGCTTTGAGCACATTTACCCTTCTGGCCCATCCTGGAATGTGGTGTTCCCACATCCTACACCAGCCCTTTGCAGGGAGTGACCAGCTCCCAGCTGCTCTGCTACCCTGACCTTACTTTCTGTTTTGCTGCAATGAAGTTAACGGGTACACTCATGAGAATCCCAGCACAACATTTGCTTCTCAAGAGCCCTTGCAAAAAACCTCCACTAATCCCTAGTTTTTGCACAGAAAAGGAGGTTCTGACAAATCATAAGGCACTGGCACGGCTTTGGCATAAGTATTCCTGAGCCACACGATTCCACCCATTGTTGTTGCCAGCTGCTTTGCTGATATTTTAGAGCCAGTTCTGAGCAGGGGCTTCTGCTGACAGGTAGGAAAATTTAGGGAAATAAAGGTACAGGAAACGAGAAAAAAAAAAAAAACCAACACAAACAAAAAAAACCCTAAAAACAAACAAACAAACAAAACCAACAAAAAAACCCCAAGGGGTATAACACAGAATTAGAGCGCAGAGCAGAAGTCCTTGGAGATGGTTCAATAGAAAATGCCACCAGCAGTGAGCAGAGCCGGAGGCTGCTCACTGCCACCAGAGGGGCTCCTCAGTCCCCTGCTGCTTTGTGTCTGATCCCTGCTGGGCTCCCTCTGCCCCTTCAGCAGATGCAGCCCTGCCTGGAAAGGGCTCCATGCTCTGGTGTTCCCAGCTTGCTCCAGGTTACATTCTTAGCAGCACTGAAAGAAGAGGTGAAATAAAGAGCCATTTTCTGTCCTGCCTGCAAACTCTTCTCCTTCAGTGCCACTGCCAGAGATCATCCCTCTGTCAGCTTGGCGTTGTGCCTGCTGCATCCTCGTCCCTGTTCCTTGCATCAGCTGCTGCACATCGGCACTCACTATCCCACATCATGAACAGAGGGCTGTGTCAGAAGAGCAAGATTGCAATTTCTTGGTCTTTTTAACCAACAGAAGAAGCATGAGTCCAGATAAATTTGTTGTTGGCTCCTGGCTTCCATTTAGATAACTCTTTTCTGCTTTAATGCAAAAGGCTCTTTTCCCACATGGATGGAATGACCTGTAATTGGCAGTTGCTTCAGGCTGTCAGGCACCATGGGAGTTTTTTCTTGTCTCTGATGAGGATTTGGTGAATTTTCCATTGGTCACTTGGTGGTGTCGCCATAGGCTGAGCTCAGCGGCCGACTCTGTTGTCCCCAGGGGATGCATTGGGACGCCAAGCCTCTCAGGGCTGGAATTCGGGGTTGGGCGGGCTCGGAGCGCGCGGGGCCTGGGCCCGTGAGGAGCTGCTGCTGGCGGTGGCTGTGCTCAGCCCGCTGTGCCGAGCAGCCGCGGCCATGGAGACACGGGCGGGAGCTGTGGCCGAGGCCGGCAGGCGGCCCGGGCCGGCTCGCAGCTGCGAGGACGCCGGCAGCCTGTGCCCTGAGGCCGAGGCTGTGGCGGGCGCTTTGCGGGCAGGGCTTTTCCGAGGCGGCCGCAATGTGCTGCCTCTGGTGTGGGCCCGGCCGCGGCAGAGGCAGGCGGGAGCGCGGCGGGGCCGGCAGCGGCGGGCAGAGGCCGCAGAGAGCAGCAGCCTGGCCGGGCCCGCTGCGGAGCGGCACGGAGCTGCCGGACAGCCCTCGGCCGTGGCTGTGGGCACAGGGCAGGAGCAGAGCCCAGAGCAGAGGCAGGAGCCGCGGCAGGAGCCGGCCATAGCGGCATCTCGCCGTGCCTGCAGTCGCATCCGCAGCTCTCCCCTGCCGGCCACAACAGCAGCAGCCGCTCGCCTCCGAGGCTCCGGCGCTTCCCGAAGACGAGGGGCCCGGCCCCCAGCACGCCCTGGAGCCCCGCAGCTAGAGGAGCCGCCGGCGCCGCAAAGGGCAGCGCAGAGGGCGCAGGTTGAGGAGGAGGACATGAGGCTGGCTCTGGGCCGTTCTGGGGCAGCTCTGCCCTCTCAGCCTTCGCCTTGAGCCCTTTGCTTCTTTTCCAGGAGCCCTGATAACCGTCCTCGGCCAAGGGCCGCCAGAGGCCTTTCCAGGGCTGCAGGAAAAGCTCCCTCAGTAACATACTCACAGAATCAGTGGCTTGGAAGAGAGACGCTTTTAAGATGATCGAGTCCAAGCCATGCCCTAACACCTCAACTAAAGCATGGCACCCAGTGCCACATCCAGTCTCTTTTCAAAGGCTTGCAGGGGTGGTGAGTCCACCAGCTCCATGGAGGGGTCACACCACAAAACTCTGTACCTGTAAGTGCCCATTGTGGGAGGTGCTGTCTTTAGTGCAAGGCAGAGGTGCAAGCTTCTGAGTTGCCAGCACTTGCTGTGTCTGGCTGAGGATGCTGGAGTCCTGCATGATGGAGCCTTTTCCTGCAGGCAGTGACAGCTAGAAATTGGCCTCTGACCTGTCATGTTGGGTTCCTGCCTCTCCTGCAGCCAAAGAGATTGCATTTAGGGATCCAAATCCAAGTGGCAGGAACCCAAATGCTATTGAGTCACAGCTGCAGGCCTGAATCCACGGAGGATGTCTGGGCTGCCCTACTCCTCCTTTGGTTTTTCCTGCAAATGCCACTGCCTTTTCTGCCTCAACTAGAAATACCACAGCTGTGCCAAAACCAGGCAGTGGGTGGTATTCCAAAGGCAGTGTGCTCTGGGTAGGATGAATGAAGAAGAACCTTCCCCACTTTTGAACCATTCAAAAGAAACCATAAGTGTGTCTTAGCACCAGTAGAAAAACAACTGCTAACTCAGGAGGAAATGTTGTGTTTTGCTGAAAGAGTCAGAAGGGGATCTTTCAAATCATCTTCCAAATGAGTTGATATTTCAGAAACTTTAATTACTTTATTTAATTAATCCTAGTCTATAACCCTATCCGACAAAACTCTTCAACAATCCTACTCTAAAATCTGACTCTACAATTCTACTCAAAATTGGCTATGGAGATAACATCTTGACATGATATGTTCTTGTCTCTTACTTCTTCTGGACTGAGTTGATGAGTGGTGCCAGGATGGATGCTGGCTTGGCTGTTGTTACAAATGGGTGCTGTCCACAGGAAAGAAAAAACGAAAACAAAACAAGAATACTGAACCATGACTTTCCAAGCTCAGTGCTTCACAGGCTCAATGAGGATTCTTCTAGTTCCTAGAAATACCCAGAAAGTAGAACAATGGGACCACCTGTTCCCCAATTGTCACGTGCAGGACCTGGCCATCCCAGGCAAATGTGGCCCAGAGTCCCAGTCATCTGTTGATTGTGATGTCTTCATGTTGCTGGGATTTTTGCCCTGCCAGTGCTCTAGAAATGGTGTTTTCTGTGCCTGGGGTTTCTTCTTTTCAGGAAAATCCAAGGACTCACATGGGTCCCTGCCTGTGAAAGACACCTTGAGCAGTTGGTGGCAACGGACAAAAATGCACCTGGAGCGAGTGATTTTGCAATGACACAGCTGAGCTGTGCCAAACTGCCTTGTGATTAGGCACTGCAGTAATTAGGAACTGACATTCCAACAGCCCATTTCTCTGCTGCCTTGAGAGCCAGTTACAGGACACGTGGGCCACTGACATTTTGCCTTGTCGACTTGGTAACAGTTGTGTCTCAACTATCACCCACAAACCTCTGACCACAATCTCTGCTGCTCTTTCTAGGATTCAGAAGAAGTAATCCATGCCTTAATATTCTGTGGATACATCTTGGGCTATGGGCAGGGCTTAGGGCTTTTAGGGCACCTTGCAGATCTCTCCCTATGTGCACTTGCCAAGTGCAGCACTGCAGGTGGCTAAGGAACTACCAGTAACTTTCCGAAGGATTTGCTGGCAGCCAGAATCGAGAATTCAGGACTGTGAAGCTGTAGCCCCAAAGAGCAGGGAGGTGCTCTAAGGCACCACCTTTGTTTTAGCAATGGAGAGCGAGTGAGCGCGTCCTTGTCTGAAAGGAAGCGCTGCCCTGCGTGCCTTCCTTCCGGCAGCTGAGGAGGACAAAGTGCCAAATGTATTTTGCAGGCTGGCACCAGTCTGTGCTTCTTGTGCCTTTTCAGCATGGCTCTAGCCAAAGCTCCAGCCACAGCTCACACCAGAGGGGAAAGCCCCTCAAGCGCAGCAGAGTCTGCAGGGGCTGTTGACATTTACCTCTCTCCCTGGTGCATTGTTGTGTGCTCTACAAACATCTCCAAAACTCCTAGAAACAAAGGAGAAGCAGAGAAAGGAGAAGCCATTTAGATCTTGCACTGAAAGCCAGCCCACACAGAAGATCTGTGCTGTAAACGTGTAAAACCTGCAGGATGCAGGAGGGCTCTGCCAGAAGGCAGATGATGCATTTTCCTCTCAAGTGCATGGGCACTGGGCCTGTTCCTGAAGCACTGAGGTTCTACTTCTAAAGGGAATTAAGTGTTTCCTCTTGGGTTTCCCTTTCTTAACTGTGTGGTTCCTATCCTGAACACAGCGTTTTCCTTCTGCAAACCAGGGGAAAGAAATGTTCCTGGGAACTGTTATCTCACAGCTATCAGGAGTAGGTTGCTCTTTCAGGCAAGCAAGATTCTTCTCCATTCATTACTGTGGCCAGACAATTTAGAGACATCAAAAAATGCTAAGAAAATTAACACAGAGGTGTCCCAGACTTGAGTGACAAGGAGACCTTCCAGGTCCTGTTCTTTGATGCAGGCAAGATCTTTGCAGCGTGCCTCCTGCGCCCACTCACAAATTCTGAGCAGCACTGAGAGATGGGACAATCTATCCCCAGTGTGGGAACATCTTTGCAGCTGGCCTGACTTCACGCTGGATAGACATTCCACCAGAAAAACACCTGGCCCATGGTTGTGCAGGAGTAACTGCAGTTGGTTTTACCCGCTGCCAATATATTCCAGGTCTTTGTATCTCAGAAGGGGATTTTTCATGTTGTTCACCATTCTCCCTGAGGGAAACAAAATGCAAGATCTCTTTTAGCAGAGATCCCAGCTTCTAGGAGATACAAAAGGCAGCCCCACTGTCGGGGGCTCTGAGCCCTTTGGGGTCAGCTGGGTAACATCAACAGCAACAATGACAGTAACAAGACAGGCAGCCTTGCAATGCAGATGGCTGGCACAGAGACTGATTTTGTACATTTCTTTGAAGAGTTCTCTTGACAGGAAACAAAGCACAGGGCCGTGCATTTCCGGGAGAGGAGGACATTTTCTCCAGCTTTCAGCAGTTTGCCAATAGAATGCCTTCCCAGTTGTAAACCAGAGCAGCTCATGCCAGAACCAATTGCGATGGGGCTTTCAGCATCAGGACCCTCACCCTTTATGAGCAGGCTGAGCTCAAAGATGCCCTTGCCCGTGTCCCATGAGGAACCACGCCGCTTCTCTTCACCCTGACAGCGCGGATCAGTCGCTCCCATTGCACTCGCCCTCTCGGCACCACACACGTCCCCATCTTCCCCACTCGGCACGGCGGGCACGGGCACAGAGGACAGCAGTGCTCCTCAGGCACCCCTGTGACACAGACAGCTGCCCAGAGCAGATGCTGACCCTCTTGTGAGTCCAGGCCGTGCGAGGCAGAGGCCGGCCCAGAGAAGAGGCTGCAGCCTCAGGCAGCTCCGCGCTGCAGCAGCCAGGCAGCAGCGGGACCCTCCCAGCTAAGGGAGGCTCCAGCCTCTGCAGTCCCTCCAGCCCCCAGGGGCAGGGCAGCGACCACAACAAGGCTGGCAAAGCCCAAGCATGAGCACTGACAGACACTGATGGGAAGAAGCCAGAGTGAGCCTGAGCCACGTACAAGCTTTTGTCCCCATTCAGGACACAACAGGATGGGCTTTGAGATCAGCCCCACCGAGGTGTGGATCAGTGCCCTTTTTGTCCCAACAGGTGGTTGTAGACACAGAATCCACTGGGCTCTCTTCTCAACTCTACCAGGTCTTATCTGAGAGCACAGCACTGGCAGCTGTTACGGGCAAGAAGCAGATTCGTTGGGTTGTGCTGCAGAATCACAAAGGACTTCATGTGTTTTCTTAGAGACTGATCTGAGCAGGGCTTGGGCCAATGGGTAGGATTTTAACAGTCGTGGCAAAGAGTGGGAATCGGGTATGGAAAAGTGCCATGAATCTCAGGAATATACCATGGCTGGGCTAGAGGCTCTCTTCTGAGAAATGCCTGCAGTATAGTTTTATCTGATCTTGCCACTTGGATGTGTCTCTTGGACACACCTTGAAAAGCATAAAACTAGAAGATTAAATAAAAGTTGTTATAAAGATACTGCTTTTTTCTTTGGGAGCACGTGGAAAACACCTTGTGCTCTCTATTCGCCCTTTAACCTGAACTTCTTTCTAACTAGTTCTTATTGACAAAAAGATGGTATTCTCTTATTGACAAAACTGTAGCATTGTCATGAAAATAAACTGCAGATGTAGTAGTGGTAACAGTAATAAAAATGACATCAGTAAGATGTGGGGCAGAAGGGCTCTTTCAGGATGGAGAAAAACACAGCAAAAAAAACCCACCAAAAATAAACAGCATAAAACAACCCCACTCTGCCCCCCCCCCCCCCCACCAAAATAATCCCCAACTAAAAAGACAAAACTCCAAAGCCAGTTCATTTCTCTGAAGTTTTTTTGTGCTGATGGCTGGTTGGAAGTCGGGAGTCTAAGGAGAATTTAGGAAGCTAAAAATTCTGTTCCGTTTGGCTACTAGCACACAGCACTTCTAGATCATTTGCTAGGTCACAGCCTTCTGCTGATGCAACAACAATTCCTGCTTCAGCCTTCAGCAGAGAGGGAAGCTCAGGCAAACCCAAGCCAGTCCAAGGTGCCTTCAGAGGCAGCAGGAACACCCAGAGCGCTCTCTCGCTGCCTCGGAGCGCAGCGCTTCCTCTGGGGAGTCCTAAATGGCCCTGTGGCACCAAACTCAGGAGGAGCATTTGGTACAGCTCTGCTGGCACCTGCACACAGCACACTGTCCCTCAGACAAGAAACAGCCCAGACGTACCCAGCATCTCCAGGTACTTCTCCTCAGTCTGCTGTTCCAGGGAGATGAACAAACTGCCTGAGCTCGAGTTCCCAGGTGTCACAGAAGAGCTTCCTCGAGGTGATGCTGCTGCGGCAGCAGGTTCAGAGCCCATGATGTGCTGGACCTGGAGCATTTTTGGTGGGCACTGTTCCTGTGCCTCACTCCTAACTTGTAACTCACTCCTAACTACACGAGGTGTACTGGCTCCTTGGGGAGGCCCTATGGAGTCTGTTCAGATAAAGTGAATTTGCTTCAGAGATGGTAAATTTTAAAAAGAAAGGAGATGTATGGAATGGAAATGCTTGTAGTTGGAAGGAAAGGCAATGTTGGTTCCAGAGACAGTACAGTTTCTGTAGGATGACACACCTCCAAATATGTTGCTTCCAGATGCAGTATAGTATCTGCTGGGTGATTCGCCTTCAGACGCAGCATAGTATCTGCTGGGTGATGTACTGAAGGCTGAGCCGCTTCCAGACACAGTATAGGTTCTGCCGAGTGTCAGACTACGGAGGCCTGAGTCGGTTCCAGATAGACTATAGGATCTGCTGGGTGACAAAGTGAAGACAGAGTCGCTTCCAGACACAGTATAGGTTCCGTCGGGGGTCATACTACTGTAGTTTGAATCGGTTTCAGACAGACTGTAGGTATTGAATCTTGGACGTCCCCAGAATGCTGGAATAAAAAAAAATGAATAGAAGCAAATCAGGAGAGAATCTACATTTGCTGTTAAATAGCTCTGACAAGAGTAAGTGTTTGAAGTACTTACAACTGCTTGCTCCTTATCTTAATTGCTTATTTGAAAGACAAGGCATATAAATATTCTATATTAATCCTTAATAGACAAAGGACATTAGCACAAGTATCTTGCCCTAGGAATTATTGTAATCACATGTTGTTTGAAGTTCTACATATTCTCACAGACATATTTTTCCCCACGTCCTTATAAATTCTAGGGTGTGGTTTTTAATCAAGGAAATCAACTTCTTCTATAGTTGGATAAAAATTTAAATCCCTGTGTTAGTTACACCACTTCTTTCTTGTGTGAAGAATGTCTCAGAACATTTCTCTTTGCACTAGGTGAATTGCTCCATTATCGTTATACTAAAGTGTTGCTGTATTTGCCTACAGAAGCTTTGTAGCGTGAAGGGAGATGCTGGCTAGGAAGCCACATCCCAGTGACTACAGTGACTGCTCTCTTGAAGAAGAGACTTACTAGCAGGACCAGGACCAGGAGCCGGAGCAGGACCAGGAGCTGGAGCAGGAGCAGGAGCAGGAGCTGGAGCAGGAGCAGGAACAGGAGCTGCTAGACATGAAAAGCGAAGCTAAATAATATTTCTTGAGTAAAAGTAAGATTTAAAAATCACAGCGATGCACATTGGAAATGGTTATGGTTGAAAAGAAAGGCTATTTAAAAATATAAATATTTTACAATAGAAAAATAGGAAAAACAATTCTGTTATTTAAAAAAAAAATCTTTAAAAGAAGCAAAGAAAGAAAAAAATTAAAAATCAAACACCCACCCACCCACTTCAACAGGTCCTGAAAACTAAAGGGTCCAACCAACCAAGCACCCAAACCCAATGTAAAACCAAAACAAACCCATAAGTATAAAGAGACCAACGGAAAAACCTTTCCAATAATAATTTTAAACCCTGTGTTAGCTTCCACCATCCTATTTAACTTCTCTAAAGAGATCATAAGATTTCTGTGCACTAGGTGTAATGGTCCATTTTGTTTACAATGAAGTGTTGCTGTATTTGCATACAGGAGCTGTGCAACATGAAGAGAGATGTTGGCGAGGAGCCCACATCCTAGTGACTGCAAATTGCTTGAAAAAGAGACTTACCAGCAGGAGCAGGAGCCGGACCAGGACCAGGACCAGGGCCAGGAGGACCAGGAGGTGTACGAGCCGCTTGGGGTGAAACATGAGACTGAATATTATCTCTTGAGGAAAAATAGGATTTACAAGCCAAGGAAATACACCCATTGGAAATGGTTATGGTTGAAAAGAAAGGCTGTTACACAATATCAATGGTTTGTAATAGAAATAAAGGAAAACTACATTTGCAATTAAAAAAAAAAGGAAAAATCATGCAAGCATGCAATTAAAAGAAGTAATAAAAGGAAAAAAATCAAAATGCAAACACCCACCGCAAACAGTCCCCTAGGATGTGGGCTCTCAACCCACGTCCAAATCACTATAATGTTTTCACAAGCACACTTACCACCAACAGCAGGAATAGGAGCACAAGGTGTACTGGCTCCTTGGGGAGGCCCGATGGAGTCTGTTCAGAGAAAGTGAATTTGCTTCAGAGATGGTAAATTTTAAAAAGAAAGGAGATGTGTGGAACGGAAATGCTTGTAGTTGGAAGGAAAGGCAATGTTGGTTCCAGAGACATTACAGATTCTGTAGGACGACACACCTCCAGACATGTTGCTTCCAGATGCAGTATAGTATCTGCTGGGTGACGTACTGAAGAATGAGTTGCCTTCAGACGCAGTATAGTATCTGCTGGGTGAGTTGCCTTCAGACGCAGTATAGTATCTGCTGGGTGACGTATTGAAGGCTGAGCCGCTTCCAGACACAGTATAGGTTCTGCCGAGTGTCAGACTATGGAGGCCTGAGTCGGTTCCAGATAGACTATAGGATCTGCTGGGTGATGAAGTGAAGACTGAGTCGCTTCCAGACAGAGTGTAGGTTCTGTCGGGTGTCATACTGCTGTAACCTGAGTCGGTTTCAGACAGACTGTAGGTATTGAATCTTGGACGTCCCCAGAATGCTGGAATAAAAAAAATGAACATAAACATATCAGGAGAGAATCTACATTTGCTGTAAAATAGGCCTGACAAGAGTGCGTATTGTAAGTTCTGCCCCCTCTGCCCAATGTCCCTCACCCAACAGATGTTCCATAGAAACCACCTGCCCGTCCGCATCATGAGATGTTGAAGGACTTCCCCAGAGATTTGGGAGAGCCTCCAAGATCTCCCTCCTCCACTCTGCCACCCAGACCCGGAATTCCATGGGTCTAGTAAGGCTGGAGAAGAGGGCTCTCAGGTCCGCAGGCACCAGATCTCCCCGCGCAAGGGCATTGCGGAGCATCCCCCGGAAGTACTCAGACTCCCGGGAGTAGTCCTTTTGCGCCTTGCACAGTTCCTTGATCTGGGCTTGTGCAAGTGGCACCCATTGGGCCTGAGAGCTCCCGTCCCCGCTGAGGTGGTAGGTGACCGGAGCGGCTTCCAATAAAGGCGCCTGCTCCGGCTTCCGGTCATCCACCCCCCCCCCCCCCCCCCCCCCCCCCAGAACACAAAGCATGGGAACCGGAAGGAGGAAGGAGGAGCGTGGGAACCGGAACTGGAGGAGGCTGAGGCGGGACATAGCAGTGGGGCGGGGCGAGGGAGTGGGCGCGGCACACCACCCCTCTCCGCCTCCTTGGTGGTGTTTGGAGGCGGAGCGAAATATGACGGCAGAGCAGGGGAGGAGTCAACTGGGGGCGGAACTGGAGGAGGGAATTGGGGAGGAGCCGGAGGAGGGGCAGAGGGTGGAAGTGTGGGAGGAGCAGAGGGTGGGGAAATGGGTGGAACGAGGGGAGGATACGAAGGGGAGTGCACAGGAGGGGCAACCGAAAAAGGGGTTGGGCCAGGGGGAAAGAAGGGGTTGGGGTCAGGGCGAAAAGGATTGGAGGAGGGAGCCCTGGCGGGAACGGCCGCATGGCCGCCGCCATCTTGAGCTCCAAGGGAGCCATTTTGGGAGGCTTCAACAAACCGAGAAACTGGTGGATCAAGAATTGGGGGCTTGGGCACTGGGGAAGAGGGTGGGGGTAGAGAAGGAGCCTGGCCAGGGCTCCTCGAAGGGGCAGGCCGAGCAGGTCGAGGGGGAGCAGGGGCAGGATGGACCCCCTGCTTCTGGTCGGCCTTTGAGATCCCCCTCGAGGGCTCCTGCCTACGGGAAGCGGGTAAGGTTTGAGGGGCAAGGGCAACAGAACGAGGGGAACGAGGGGATAAACTGGAACCAGTGGAACTTTTCTTAGGCTCCCCAGTCACGCGGAGTACAGCATGTACTCTGCGTGCCCAATAAGCCACGGTGGCCAACTTGTCCTCTCCGGAATTTATGGCCTCGTCTAATTTGGCTATAACAGCTGCCCAATATCGTGGCTGTCGTACAAGTTCCGGAGAGGTCTCGGGGAACTTAGAAAAGATCCACCTAACTAAATACTTCAACGCCTGCTTAGGGGGCTTCTGCCCACCCCCAAGCAGCAAACCTTTAACAATATAATAAACCTCCTTTTGGGATTTCCCCAAGCCAGCACCCATGGCACCTTTCTAGAGCAGGAATTGCCGCACTAGAAAGGGGGGAAATCCTCTGGTGGCTCGACCACCTGCCCAGTGAAAACACCAGAAACTAAAACAGCAATTCGCCAGACACCGGCCCCTGCACCCTCCCACCGCCCCAAGGTCCGAGACGGCCGGAGGGTAAAAGGGAGATTTGAGAATGGGTCCGGGCCCCACGTCTGGGGAAGCCGGCACCCGTAGGAAAGGGAAAACAAGAAAGGCACGGGGACGAGGAAATTCCTCAAGGGAAAAAGGCAGGGGGTAGGTCCCCAAGGCAGGGCATGTACCCCTAGGGAAGTGTAAAAAGGCAGGGGGGAAGCCCGGAGGGTCCCCAAAGCAGGGCCCGGACTTACCAACCCGATGACGGCGAAAAAGAAAACTGGGCGATGATCTCCATCCCTGGAGTCCTCCTCTTCGGATGCCGAGGGTTGGGACTCCAATCCCCGGGGAGCGCTACCCCTAAAACGGGGTCTGCTACCACCCGGAGTAGAGTGACGACCAACTGGAGCACTGTAACTCCAACTCCGCGGGGTCCGGTCGGTGGTCAGCTGTCCACTTCGTGCCCCACGTTGGGCGCCACCTGCGCTAGAGCGTACGTGGCCCTAAGGTCCGGCTAGCAGAGGGGATGAGATCGGCCGACGCCCCTGCCCATGGAAGCCAGCCCCCTTTGGCGTCTTGGCCTCAGGCTGGGCTGGATCGCGGAGTCGGCGACCTGGCGCTAGACGGGACGGAATAGGAGGCGACCACTTGGGAGGGTTCAACGTCAGTTTATTGAGAGCAGTCAGCAGAATGGCAACCAACAGGTGTGGTAAGGAACCCACAGCAAGTGGCCAGGAACAGGGGGAGCAACCATCTTTTAAAGGGAAGGGGAGGAGAAAGGAGGGGAGCCCAGCAAACCAATCGGAGAGCAAAAAGGGTGGTGTGATACGTAACTGACCTGAGTACATAACCAATAAACATAAAGCGAAGGAGGGGCCCCGGGACACCAGCTAATCCCGACCCCCAGAGAGAGGAAAGTTCTAGAAAGCTGGGAGGAGTGGGGGGTGATTGACTGATCCCAGGGAGGAGGAAAAACTTACTTATAAGGTGGTATAGGGGAGGAGAAGTTACATAACATAGGAGATTGGCAGCTGAGGGGGAAGGGGGTAACTGCAGCGATGCCGCGGCCGATAGCCCTGTGCCTGGCTAGCTGAGAGGGTGGCCAACAGCCCCACTGCAGTAGGGGGTGTCAGTCCCGGTGGCAAGGCCCCAGGACTGGCAGCTTCAGGCACCCCTCGGCGGTATAAGCCTCAGGCTGTGCCTGCAGGACGAGGTCTCGGTGTGCAGCTGCGAGGCAGGGCGGAGAGAAGCAAGAGCCGGACACTCTCTGGGGTTGAAACTGGTTTAATGTCCCAAGGGACGACCAGCAGGGGGTGACGAACTGGGAAGGACCAGCAGAGAGTGACCAGGAAAAGGGGCAGAGCATGGGATTATAAAGGGAGGTGGTAACTGGGGGAGGGGTTTACAGAAAACCAATCGGGAAACATTGGGGGATGGATTTAACATAACAGACATGAAGGGAGAACCAATAGATACATTGTATAGGAGGGGCCCCGGGACCTCAGCCAATCACTACTCCCACTGAAGGGAACCTTCCAGAAGACTGGGAGTGGTGGGGAGTGATTGACTGGGCCCAGGGAGGAGAGAGAATTATACATATTTGGAAATATGGGGCGGGGAAGTTGCATAACAGGGGGATAACCATAGCAACAACATAACGGACAGAAACTGGGGCGGGGAAAACAGGGAGGACAGAACCATCGTAACAATTGGGGGAGAAATGGAACAAACTAATACACCGCAACATCTCCCCGTTTTTTGTTAAATAAAATTGAAAAGAACGGAAAAGTCTATTTTTAAAGTTCAAAAAGCTGGATTCCGGGGCTGGTCAGTCCAGGAGATCTCGTCTTCCTCATATAGCTCCTGGTGGTACGGGGGAGGTGCAGAGGGCTCCTCTTCTTCCGTGGCTCCATCTACCTCCGAAGAGTAGTCTCCCACCTCGGTAGATCCTCCCGTTTCCACCTGGTTGACGCTCGGTGCTGTGATCTTATTAATAAGTCTTTGGACCAGCCCACGGACCAGCGAAAAGCAACTCAGAAGTAAAAACAAAACTAAAACAAGCTTTAAAACAGACTCTAATATAGAACCGGCCCAACTGCTCAACCCCCAACCCTTAAAAATGTCCCTCAGCCAGTCTGATGTCTCTTGCTTCATCTAGTGGACTTGGTCTTCCATACGCAAGATGGTGTGTCTGACGTCCTCAGCTCTCGATGATAAATTCATGCAGCAGAGGCCCTCAAACTCCTCACATCGGTGGTGATGGAGCAGCAATAGAAAATCTATTGCTGCCCTATTTTGGAGTGTCGCCTTCCTTGTTAATTCCTCGTCTGTAAGGAGGTCGTATATAGCAGCCGAAGTCAAATTGGCTTGTTTAACCACCCAACACTCTAGGCGGCCCAATTTGCCTAGAGATTTCGCCACTGATACCCACGGTAATAGAATGGTAAAAGCGACAGTTTTGGAATGAGACCAATGAGTAATTTCGTCATCACAGTCTTCAGGGAGATCTTTGAGATCTCTTTTAGACCTAGCCAATTCTGCTGTGATGTTTGTCCTTTTCCAATTCACAATTTGAGTCATGTTGGGGGTAAACAGCGTCAGCTTGCCAAATGTGCACGGCCCTCCGACCAGACCAAAGGGAATGCCTGCCCACGCTCGGTCGCCACAAATTAAAAAGATTCCCTTAGGAAGGGCATATGGGGTGCGGCCAGTGGTGGTGGGGCCACAGATTTTTAAAACTGCCTTGCACCATTGGTAAGCTTGATATTCGACTTTATTTTGTTGAACTACTTCACTGCCCTTCTCTACGGGGGAAAAGGTGTGCTCAAACTGAAAACAAATAGAGGAATTGGCCGAACCGAGTAGATGGAGTTCTGTGGGCTCGGAGGGTGAAGGATCCAGCCTCACCACTCCGTCTCTCCAGGCGTTGCTAGAGTCGAAACTAGGCAGGATAGTGAGGCTCCGGGCCAAAATAGGGGAAAGGGCTGGCTGGAAAGCGGAGGGGAACTCGCCTGGAGAGAAAGGGATCCCCACAAGGCATGACGACATCGGGTCCTCTGCTGATCCTGCGTCGAGGCAGATATGGTCTTGCCCCAACGCCTGAGCCAAGGTACGCCAGACATTCACCTTTGGCTGAGGGACAATCCATGTTGCCCATGGTGGCAGGAAGGAGCAGATGATCATGAAAAACAGGAAAGCGCTCAGGCTCTGCCACAGATGAGGGCTGAACTGGGCCATAGTGAAGAAGCAGGGACCGGAAAACTGGAGATGAACTGAAAACACAAAACAAACATTGTTACAACGCAAATCCCTCAAATAGATGGTTCTGTCCCAAACAATAAGTTGAGTTCGGAGGAAGAGTCTGAATTCGGGGAGGAAGGTCGGGAATCAAAAACAACACAAAAGGGAGCACGAAAGGGAGAAGGAGAGGAAGGGGACTCCGACGAAGGAAACCTGTCGAGTAAATAAAAATGAGAGAAGGTGGAGGGTTTCCTCCTCCGCCACCAACATGCCTCTTGTACCTGTGGTACAGCCTCAGTTGTTTTTGCCTGCCTGGGATGGAAGGGCTTGACCCATTTAGATGGTATCCATTTTGGTCCTGAGGGAGTGGACACACAAGCGTATCCCCTCCCCCAGGTGACCAGGTCAAATGGCCCTTCCATCCGCCAGGTCTCCGGGTCTCTTATGAGAACCGGGGGCCTGGCTTTCGGCTGCAGCTGTTGGTGACTGCCAAAGTGCCGGACAACTGGAGGGTTCAGGTTGTCGAAGGAGCAGTTTAGAAAGTTGAGAGTATACAAAGCTCTCGACAACCGGACGTGGGGGGTCTCCACCTTCACTGCCGCACGCTGTTTTTCTAAGGTCTTTTTCAGGCTCTGGTGGGCCCTCTCCACCATGGCTTGGCCTGTCGGGGAATAGGGGATGCCGGTCTTGTGCTCTATTCCCCATTGCTGCAGGAAGCTCCGCAGCTCCTTGGAGGTGTACGCTGGGCCGTTGTCTGTTTTTAAGGCCCTAGGGATGCCCAGGACAGCGAACGCCAGAAGCAGATGCTTCTGGACATCCGCTGCCCTCTCACCTGTGTGGGCAGAGGCAAAGATAGCTCCCGAGAAGGTGTCAGTGGAGACGTGGACGCAACACAACCTCCCAAAAGATGGGATGTGTGTCACGTCCGTCTGCCACACTTCACAGCTTGCCAAGCCCCGGGGATTCAACCCAGATGCGATGGTGGGCATCTGATGGGCTTGGCATTGGGGACATGTGGCCACAATCGCCTTGGCCTGGTCCTGCATAAGATGGAATTGCCTGACCAGACCTGGCACATTCTGATGGAAGCGCTGATGGCTGATCTTAGCCTGACCGAACACATCTGGGAGCGGGCCCATCGTAACAGCAGCCGCGGCCAATGAATCAGCCCGACGGTTGCCCTCAGCGATGAACCCAGGCAGGTCGGTGTGTGATCTTACATGCATCACAAAGAATGGATGCTCTCGGTGGGAGACCAATTCAACTAGCCTTGAGAGCAAATTGAATAGCTTTTGATTCGAGACCTCTTGCAGAACTGCTGACTCTGCTCTAGATACTACACCAGCCACATATGCAGAATCTGTTACCAAATTGAAGGGACCAGGAAACTTCTCAAATGCCCGGACGACTGCATCCAACTCAGCAACTTGTGGAGAAGCCTCCACAATGGCAACATCAGCCTCCCACCGCTGAATCTGAGGATCCTTCCAAGTCATTACTGACTTGTGGGATGCTCCGGATGCGTCAGTAAACACTGTCAGAGCATCTAGAGGCTTCCTGCTCTGAATCCCTTTGATAGATAATTTAAACTCCGAATTAAAAAGTTTGTGGGCCGGCCGATCAACTGCAACGCGGCCAGTGTAGCTATCTAAAGCAAATTGCAACATTTCGTTGGTTTCAAGCAGTTCATTGAAAGTCTTTAATTTGAGTTGGCCCGAAACCAATTGAATTGGGAGATGAATACATGTAAAATCACAGCCTGCCAGCTCCCTGATCCGAGATCTCGCCTTTCGGATCAGTTCAGCTATCAGCTCTTGTGGCCTTGTCATCCTTTTGGACCTATGGTGGCTGAGGAACACCCACTCTATGATCAAGAGGGGGTCACCCAAACCCTGGTCCTTTAAACTCTTGTCCCATTGGTGGATCAAGCCGTGAAGATGTGGCAGTTTCCCCAGAATTATAAATTTGAATGGCAGGCCCGGATGGTAACGGTGGGCCTGCCTGGCCGAAATGGTTTTTTGCACCCTCTCCAGGGCTACCTGAGCCTCTGGGGTGAGTTCCCTAGGAGAACTCAGCTCCTCTCCCCCTTTCAATGAATTGAAAAGAGGGGCTAGGTCTTCAGTTGGTATGCCTAGCCAGGGTCTCACCCAATTTAAAGACCCACACAGCTGATGGACATCCGCAAGGGTCTGGACTGAAGTCCTTATAGCCAATTTTTGCGGAACAATGGTCCACTTCGTAATTTCAAGGCCCAGGTATTTCCAAGGCGGCATCCTTTGAATTTTGTCTGCTTGGAGCTCGAACCCTGCAGCAACCAACGCACTGGTTGTCAGGTCAAGCACATGGGCAAGTAGATCATCTGTTGGGGTACAGACGAGGATGTCATCCATGTAATGGCGTAAGAGGACGACATCCCTGAGAGCTGTAAGAACAGGAGACAGCAGCGAAGCGACGTACCACTGGCAGATGACAGGACTGTTCTTCATTCCTTGCGGAAGAACACGCCAGTGGTAGCGTTTGGCCGGGGACTCACGGTTGGTGGAAGGAACCGTGAATGCAAAACGCGGGGCATCATCAGGATGTAGGGGAATTTGGAAGAAACAGTCTTTTATGTCAATAATAGCCAAATTCCAATTTTGAGGGAGCATTGTAGGGGATGGCATCCCTGGTTGGAGGGGACCCATATCAACTATCTGTTCATTAATTTGGCGGAGGTCGGTCAGGAGCCGCCACTTATCTTTGTTGGGCTTCTTGATTACAAACACTGGGGAGTTCCAAGGTGACATGGTCTCCACCAGGTTGCCCTTGAGTAACTGCTCCTGCACGAGCTCGTTGAGCGCCTTCAATTTTTGTTTGTTAAGTGGCCACTGCACTACCTGTACTGGTTCATCGGATCGCCAATCCAGCTTCCAGGTAGGGCGCTCCTCAGTGGCCACCGCCCGAAAAACCTGGGGAGCCTTTGGAAGGTCAATTCTGGCTCCCCACTGGGCTAGCAGGTCCCTCCCCCACAGGGGCTCGGTGTAATCCAAAATGAATGGGCGTACAGAAGCCAATTGCCCATCCGGCCCCGTAATTTGCACAACGCTCTTTGATTGTTTCGCCAATTTAAGACTCCCTACACCTTGTATGTGTCCGGCTGCGTTTTGCAAATCCCAATGTGACGGCCAATCCCGAGAGGGAATGATCGTCACATCTGCTCCTGTGTCCAGTAACCCCCGCACGATCTTGCGGTCAGCGCCCAGGGACAGTTGGCAGGTCAACCTGGGCTTCTCTCTCCCCACAACCTGTGCCCAAGCAACCGTTGGAGGCGAGGACCCCTTAGATGGTGGAGGGCCCTGCACCTCCTCCGGCACCGGGATGGCTTGGGCGATGACCTGGCCTTTGGGGAGAGAAAGCGGGGGCCGGATGCAGTACAGCCCTAAAGCGAATCGGTCCCGGTCGGTTGACACCAGTCCCGGGACTATATGTAATTCGAACGGTGTGTATTTTGTGTCCCCAACAATGATCCACCTGCTACGTCCAAGTCTCCTCCAGCTGCCGGGATGTAGGACGTCGGCAGTCACCAGGTGGAAGTCAGTGTCCGCCAGGTAGATGTCGCGGGTCAGCTGCAGCCTGAATGGAGAAAATGAAGAAATTGTTGTTAAAGCAGGCTGAGGCTGTAACCAACAAGTACAATACGTCAAGTCCGGTAAAGTCACATCCGGTAGAGGCATGCGACGGGCTTTCCTCTGTTCCCTTCTCCCTGCTCGGTGTTGACCCGCCCGCCTTATTTTTATCATTGTGCAGGGAGGGGCTGCGCTCGTTGCCTAGTTTTTTGAAGGTTTCCCCTCCTGCTTTCCCGCAGGGCACTCCTTCCTCCTGTAACTCAAAAATTCCTCCCGCAGGGGGCAGTCAGGCATCCAGTGCCCCGTCTTCCCGCACAGATGGCATGGGTGGGTGCCTGGATGTCTCCTGGCTGCCCCTGGGGTCGATGATCCAGCCGCCGCTGCAATACAGTCCTCCTCGTCGGCGCTGGAGGATGACGCAAACGCTACCGATGTCCGCTTGTTCCTGATCTTGGGGTCAGGCGCTCCTGGCAGCGGGACTTCCCGTGCCACGACCTCCATCATCTGCTCGATGGTAGGCCGTGGACTACGGGGGAGGGTTCGAATGGCTCTCTTGCATTCGGAATTCGCATTTTTATATGCTATCCGTCGCAGCAAATTCTCTCTCTCGCCCTCCTCTGAAGCCTGCGTTTCCACGTACCTGCAAAGCCTTTCTAAGAAATGTAAATATGGTTCTTGTGGGCCTTGCTGGGGCTCTTCCTCGTCCTGCTGAGAGAAGACCGAGGGGAGTTTGAAAAAGGCCCTCTCTGCAGCACGACAGGTCTCTATAATATGATCCGGGAAGAGCACCCGCGCTTGAATCGCACCACCAGTCCATGCCCCCGTTCCCACTAGATGATTAGTTGATATCAATTGGCCCTCTGCATCGTGTGAGGTCGCTTGATTCTCCCAGAGAGCTGGGAGAACTTCTGCGACCTCTCTCCCCCACTCTACCGCCCAGGCCCTGAACTCCATGCGGCCTAAAAGGCTGGAAAAGAGAGCCCTCAGGTCAGCAGGGACCAGATCTCCCGGTGCAAGGACCGAACAGAGGAGCCCCCGGAAATACTCTGATTCCCAGGAGTACTCTCTCTGGGCCTTGCACAGATCCTTGATCCGGTCTTGTGCAATTGGTGTCCACTGAGCCTGAGAACTCCCTTCCCCGCTCAGGCGGTAGCTAACCGGGGCGGCTTCAAAAACCGAGGCTCGCCCTGGCTTCTGGTTACCCACCCCCCCCCCCCCCCCCCGGAACACGAAGCGTGGGAACCGGAAAGGAGGGAGGCAGAGGCGGGGCCAGATATCTGGGACGGGCGGGCTGATGGGCGTAGCGGAACAGGAGGTGGCGACTGAACTCTCTCCGCCTCCGAGGTGGAGTCTGGAGGCGGGACGGAGTGAGGAGGCAGGGAGAAGGTGGGACCACTGAGGGGAGGAGCGCAGGGAGGAGCAGAGGGTGGAGGCGGAGGAGAAAAGGGTGGAGAAAGGGATGGATTTGAAGGTAGGAAGGGGTTGGGTTGAGGGACGAAGGGATTGTGGGAAGGAGAAGAGAAGCTGGCGGGAAAATGAGCGAGATTAGAGGAGGTGGGAAGGGCTGGACTGCATTTCTGATTCCAGCCACTTTAGCACCATCAGTGTGGTCAAGTGCAAGAGAAGAACTTGCCCGAGCACAGATGCACAAAGAGTGCAGTTCTTAGTGCAGTGCTCTGAGTCTGATTGCATTCCATAAAGACCCACATGCTCCAGATTCCCCAAGAGTGTGGGTTACTGAAGCAACAGGAGAGCAAGTTCAGGATGGCTTCTGATTGGGGCACTGCTACCGACTGTTGATGTGTGTAGCGACAGAAAGGACATTATTGATTCAGGGTGACCTCCACGTGGCAAAAAATGTGCTTTGACTCTGTGATTTAGAAGTTTAAACAAATGCTTCATTAAGCTACGTTATAATACACTAGTACTATGTTAAAACTATAGTAAAGAAATACTATACTAAAAAGATACTAAAGAAAAACGAGTGACTATCTCCATACAGTCTTTTATCTAATTACCAAATCAATCTAAACAACTATCCCTAAAATGCAATTAACAAATCACTTTCAGTAAACAATCACTATACACATTCTTCATGTACTAAACAACAAGAACAGCAAGTAGAGATAATAATTGTTTTCTTCTCTAAGTTTCTCACTACCTTCTCTTAAAAAAAACGTAGCAGAGAAAATTATATCTCTCTCCATTCAAAGGAAGTAAATCCCACAGTATAGCAAAGAGAGATTATAAAAGTGAGATCTGTCTATTTATCTATCTATTTGAATCTTCCTGGCTCTGCTCCAAAGCAGTGGAAGATGCAATGCTCACCTAAACGCATCCCTTCAGGAGAGACAAACAGGACATGGCACAAGCAGAGGGAGGCCCTCACCAGACCCTTGAGAAATGCCACACCTTCCCTGTCAGCTGCCTGAGAGGCTCTTGCAGCTTCAGTCCCAGATGGCCCCTGATTGTAGGGCCAGGGCCACTTTGGAATCTGTGCCTCCCCTTGAACAGAGAATGACCCAGCAGAGCAGCAGCCCAGTGCTTTGGGAACGTTTGAACCCAGCAGTCTTTGAGTCTTGGCCCACAAAGGTCATATGGGAAGCTGAAACCCATCTTCTCTTGCTTTCTGTGCAGGTGCTTCTAGAGAGAGAGCAGGAGCAGAGTGCTTCATCAGAGACACCATGCCAGACTCAGGGAGAGCTGTTCCCAGCCCGAAAGCAGGAAGAGCAGCTCGGGCAGCAGGTGGAAGTGCCACAGGAGAAAGGCCAGGTAAGCCTGACTAGCCAGTGCACAGAGGGAAGGGCAGGAAGAAAGGCATAAACCTTGGGACTGAGGAGGCCAGGAATCCCACAGGCACTGGAAGCACAGAGCCTTGGAATCTGCAGAGAACAGCCCTGGGACAGGAGGGTTACATTGGGAGCAGATGTGGGTAGGGAAGCAGAAAGAAGTGGCTGAATCAATGTGATTTTGAGGCTAAAAGTGGGAAAAGCTGAGTCTGATGGCAGCTCCCAGTCACTTGCTCTGCATTTGTGTGCACAGAACATCAAGGTAGAACCACAAGCAGAGCTGCCCGAAGCTCAGAGTGACATGGCAGTGAAGAGGGGGAATGAAGACATCCAAGAGGAGAAGAATCTCCCTTTGCAGAGGGACAGTCAAAAAAAACAGGTGAATGAAAGAATGGCAGCCACTCCACTCATGAAAGAGAGTCCTTTCCATTGTTGTTTACAGAGCATGGACAAACAGGTGCCGGCACAGCTGCAGGAAACTGAGGCTAGGATCAAGGCAAGGAAGAAGAGGCCAGACGAAAAAATTAAAATCATCAAAGAGAAAATTAATTGCCTCCTTCAGGAGCAAAAGGCTCTAGAAAAGCGAGTGAAATATCAATAGGCACTGCAGTCACCCAAGGGGTGGTTTCTGCCCTCCTTGCCTTTGCAGTGCAGAGCAGCAGGGGGGTGGGGTGTTGCCTCTGAGTGCCATCCTGATGAGGCCTCTGTCAGAGCTGCTCTCAAGGACACTTCCTGCTCTGCTGAATCTCAGCTGATGCTCTAGACAGTGGCATTACTCTCTTGGCCATTTATCCAGCAGTCATCCCAATGAACTCCTGCTGGCTTCTTCCAGGTGACCTTGTTTCTTGAGGTGTTTTTGCAGGTGAACATGGTCATTCACATAGATTTGGAATACGAGCTACAAGCTGTCTGTATCCCTTGTTAATCTGCTCCTGTCCTTTACCTTCTTCCCAGTCAATGACTCCTGGCTGACAGGGACAAGCTGTAGTCTCTGACTGCTTTGTTCTGTTTGACTTCAGGTGGAAGGTTCACCATCCTACCTGGCAGCCTGCAGAGAGTTCCAGCAAATGACGGGCAACCAAGAGCCGCGAAGCTGGCATGAGGCCCAGGAACTGTACCATCCAGAGATGCTGCAGGATAAGCACGTCCCAAGGAAGGTGCAGAAAAAGAGAATTTCATGGCAGGAGTTAGAACATTAGAATGAGGAGCTGCAAATATGTCTGCAGACCTAGGAGGGGGAAAGGAGTCTTTGGGAGGAAGTGGAGTGGTCGTTGCTGCAGTCATCCTTTAGAACAAGAAAGTGGCTATGAACTTGAGTAAAACCAGCCTTTGGTTTTGAGCATTTGGTTTCACAAGTGGACATCCAAAGCAATCCAGTTGAAGAGCTCTGCATGTGGCTGACAGCAGCTTCCTAAGGGCTTGCATTTCAAATGGCAATCTCTCTTACATTTCAGGGCAATCTCTGCCACACCTTCCTGACATCAACTCATTTCTTCTCTCAGATCTACACCAACTCTGACACTGAAGCTGCTGCAGCATCGCCATCCCAAGGAGCCTTTGCTCGCCAGCCAAAGACGTGGAGCCTGAGCACTTGGTTCACCTCCCGTGCTGACCCAGCTGCTGCTCAGCAACTGGAGATGGCGGGTGACTCCCTGGAGCAACACAGTACGTCTGCTATCTTTCTTATCTGAGGGACAGTGTATTGTGTGCACATGTCAGCAGAGCTGTACCAAAGGGTTCTCCTCACTTCAGTGTCACAGAAGTGCTGGCTTTGCTCCAAGGCAGCAAGAGAGAGCTCTGGGTGTTCCTGCTGCCTCTGAGGGCAGCTTAGACTGGCTGGAGATTGCCTGGGCTTCCCTCTCTGCCGAAGGCAGAAGCAGGAATTGTTCCTGCATCAGCAGATGGCTGTGACTGCCTTAGCTCTAGCCACTGGTAGAATCCCTGCTCAGATCAGTCTCCAGGAGGACAAATCAAGCCCTTTGTGATTCTGCAGCACAACCCAATGAATCTCCTTCTTCCCCGCAATAACTGCCAGTGCTGTGCTCTCAGATAAGACCTGGTCGAGTTGAGAAGAGAGCCCAGTGGATTCTGTGTCTACCATCACCTGTTGGGACAAAAAGGGCACTGATCCACACCTCGGTGGGGCTGATCTCAAAGCCCATCCTGTTGTGTCCTGAATGGGGACAAAAGCTTGTACGTGGCTCAGGCTCACTCTGGCTTCTTCCCATCAGTGCCTGTCAGTGCTCATGCTTGGGCTTTGCCAGCCTTGTTGTGGTCGCTGCCCTGCCGCTGGGGGCTGGAGGGACTGCAGAGGCTGGAGCCTCCCTTAGCTGGGAGGGTCCCGCTGCTGCCCGGCTGCTGCAGCGCGGAGCTGCCTGAGGCTGCAGCCTCTTCTCTGGGCCGGCCTCTGCCTCGCACGGCCTGGACTCACAAGAGGGTCAGCATCTGCTCTGGGCAGCTGTCTGTGTCACAGGGGTGCCTGAGGAGCACTGCTGTCCTCTGTGCCCGTGCCCGCCTTGCCGAGTTGGGAAGATGGGGACGTGTGCGGTGCCGAGAGGGCGAGTGCAATGGGAGCGACTGATCCGCGCTGTCAGGGTGAGGGTCCTAAAGCTGAAAGCCCCGTCGCAATTGGTTCTGGCATGAGCTGCTCTGGTTTACAAACGCCGAGGCATTCTTCTGGCAAACTGCTGCAAGGTGGAAAAGATGGGAACACTTGGCAATATTCCTCCTGTTCTGAACTTGACATCTGTTCAGAGCAATTGATTCTGGATGTCCAGGTGCATTTAATCTTAGCAAGTCAGAAACCTTTTCTAAATCTCGCAGTCTTTATTCCCAAGAAAACAAAGGCACGGTTAGTTCCAGCTCTCCTCAATGTTTCTAGATGACAAACTTACTTGCCTTGGTAGGTATTCTCTTCTGGTCTCAGTCTCCTCTGAGAGGAGACTCCTCTGCTGTCAAGAGGTCTCTCACTTCAAAGGATACAAAAAATCACTCTCTGTGCCAGCCAGACTTGCACTGTGGATGTGCTGTACTTGTTGTTCCAGCACCTGTCCCTGTTGTTATTAGCCAGCTCAGAGCTGGCTAACCAAGCGAGGGCTCAGAGCCCCAGACAGTGGGGCTGCCTTTTGTATCTCCGAGAAGGTGGGATCTCTGCTTTAAAGTGAACATCTTGCATTTTGTTTCCCTCAGGGAGAATGGTGAAGATGGAAAATCCTATCATTAAATACATTGAACTGGAAAATATTGGCAGTGGGTGAGTCCAAGCAATGCTAATTTTACATAACTATGCATCAAGTGTTTTGCTGGTGGAATAGGTATCAGGCGTGAAGTCAGACAAGCTGCAAATGTGTTCAAGCACTGGGCTTAGATTGTCAGAGCTGATCAGAATTTCTAAGTGTGCTCAGAAGGCATTGTCAAGGACATCTCCATGCTTCCAGTGTCCTGCAGGTTTTAGGCATTTACAGCACAGATCTCCTGTGTGGGCTGGCTTTCAGTGCAAGATCTAAATGGCTTCTCCTTTCTCTGCTTCTCTTTTGTTTCTAGGAGTTTTGGAGAGGTGTTTAAAGCACTCGACACTGCCACAGGAGGAGAGGTAAATGTCAACAGCCTCTGCAGACTCTGCTGCTCTTGAGGGGCTTTCCCCTCTGGTGTGAGCTGGGGCTGGAGCTTTGGCTAGAGCCATGCTGAAAAGGCACAAGAAGCACAGACTGGTGCCAGCCTGCAAAATACATTTGGCACTTTGTCCTCCTCAGCTGCCGGAAGGAAGGCACGCAGGGCAGCGCTTCCTTTCAGACAAGGACGCGCTCACTCGCTCTCCATTGCTAAAACAAAGGTGGTGCCTTAGAGCACCTCCCTGCTCTTTGGGGCTACAGCTTCACAGTCCTGAATTCTCGATTCTGGCTGCCAGCAAATCCATCGGAAAGTTACTGGTAGTTCCTTAGCCACCTGCAGTGCTGCACTTGGCAACTGCACATAGGGAGAGATCTGCAAGGTGCCCTAAAAGCCCTAAGCCCTGCCCATAGCCCAAGGTGTATCCACAGAGTATTAAGGCATTGATTACTTCTTGTGAATCCTAGAAGGAGCAGCAGAGATTGTGGTCAGACGTCTGTGGGTGATAGTTGAGACACAGCTGTTACCAAGTGGACAAGGCAAAATGTCAGTGGCCCCACGTGTCCTGTAACTGGCTCTCAAGGCAGCAGAGAAATGGGCTGTTGGAATGTCAGTTCCTAATTACTGCAGTGCCTAATCACCAGGCAGTTTGGCACAGCTCAGCTGTGTCATTGCAAAATCACTTGCTCCAGGTGTGTTGTTGTCTCCTGCCACCAACTGCTCAAGTTACTGATTTCCAATGTCATTTTAGGTGGCCATAAAGAAAATAGATATTCAAGGACCTAGGAGGATGGAACGAAGCGTTAATGAAATCCAAATCATGAAGAGGTACAGGAGTCCCAATGTTGTGAATTATTTAGACAGGTGAGTGGTTATGGTCTTATCCCATGTGTGCATTTACATACAGCAAACATGAGAGGTTAAAAACCCACTTTGGTCAGTGGCAGAAAGTAGAGCTGTTAATTTTTATTTATTCCTATCTCTCTACTCATCTCCAATGGATGAGAAGAGAGTGCATCCTGTCTGCATGAGTCTTCCCTGGCACACCTAGTTTGAAAATTATTCCAAAATTATTCAATAACTGGATCAGCTGTATCTTCCTTAGTCATCAGCCTCGAAGTTTACTGCCTCCACATTTATTTAGGATTGATTTTTTCAAGTTTCTGAAGTGCTGATGAACCGTCCTAAAATGGATTTCCCTTGGATTGTTGCCACTCTTTGCCATTGCTGGGCATGCCAGGAAGACTAGGTGCTTCTTTCCAGAAACACCATGCCTGACAGGTTTTTTATCTGGGCTGTTTCTAAACTGCATTTTTCACTTGTTAGCCATCTAAGACATCTCCTTTTTCACAGCTGTGCCTTTCTCCTTGAGACTGCACAGCTTCCAAACAATGTATAGCCAAGAGGGAATATCTATTGCTATGATTCTGTCCTTGTCACAAAGGCATCTGGAAATAAGAAACCTGGAAGCAAAAATCAACGTAGCCATGCATGCTCATCTCCAGGGCCTTGTTTCCTTCTTTCAGCTACCTTGTGGGTGAGGAACTCTGGCTGGTGCTGGAGTACATGGACGGAGGCACCCTGAACGATATCCTCAGCACGACCTCCCTGTATGAAGATGAGGCAGCAGCCATCAGTCGGGAGGTCAGCAATCCCATCTGTGTTTCCAAGGGCTTGGGCAGGATTGTCTGGGAAACAGGGGCTCTGACCTGCAGTGATTTCCTGTGCCAAGCTTTGGTTCTGTGTTGCTGCTATGCTATGGGCAAGTAAAAGCATCTCAAGTGAAAGGCCTGCCAGTGCCCCTGCACTCCCTGTACTCAGTGCCAGTACTCTTCTCTCCTGCTGTTGTATTCTTGCTCTGGCTCATGTCTTTTTATTTGCTGTTCTCCACCTTGCCTCTCTAAATGTTTGCCTGGAGTCTGTCTTCACTGCATTCCTTGCCTGTGACAGGAAAGGTGCTGGTGGCAGGATTTGAAATGATCAGCAAAGAAAAAAGAGAGAGACTCGTTTCTCTCAGGCCTCAGCATACAAGGACAGGAGTGCAGCCAAAAGGCTCTTTGCTTCTGAGCACATGCACTGCAGCAGCAGTCATCCTGGCTGGTTTGCATCCTGGCTGTTGCTCTTTCAGAAGCTGACATGCCTTTCCTCAGAAAGGTCCTGCTCTGCAAGTGTTGGAGCAGCAAGCACTTCCTCTCAGTGGCACTGTGTTCTGCCATTACTGCCCATTCCCCTGGAGAGGGAATCTTTTGGATTCTTTGTTGCCTTTCTTGTGGGATGAAATCACATCACTCATTTTTGTCCTCCTCTTTCTGTTTTCTCTCTCAGTGCCTGCAAGGACTGTGTTTTCTTCACACAAACCATGTGATCCATAGAGATGTGAAGAGTGATAACATCCTTCTCAAAAACGATGGTTCTGTCAAGCTGGGTCAGTGTATTCTTGGTCAGGAGCAGCATTCCAGGGATGTGGGGGTGGGGCTGCTTTGAGTGACAGCCAGCTCCCCAAAAATGGTGCTGGTGGCAGCACAGGGACACCCGCTGTGAGCTGAGGGCACAGTTGCAAGGTGCACAGAGGAAGGAGAAGGAACAAGCAGTCAACAGTGGCCTTGCTCTGTGTGTGTCCCTTCCCGAGGGAGGGAGTTACAAGTCTAAAGCTTCCAAAGAACAAAAGACACTACTGGAGACAGTGTAAAAAATGGGGGGAGTTTAAAAGTCGCCAATGCCAGGAGATTCAACAGCACATTTTCAAACACTTCTACTGGGGAATTCTTTGGCTTGCTTTCCTAATTGCAGATAAAAACAGTGTTTTGCTTTCTCCTCAGGTGATTTTGGCCTCTCTACTCAGCTCAGCCCTCAGCAGAGCAGACGGTGCTCGGTAGTCGGGACTCCTTGGTGGCTGGCGCCCGAAGTGCTGACAGGTCAACCATATGGTCCCAAAGTGGACATATGGTCTTTTGGAATTGTTGGGATTGAAATGATAGAGCAAGAACCTCCCTACTGGAACCAAAGTCCCATCACGGTAAGGAGCAAATACTCACTGATCCCACTGTCTTTCTCACCTGTCCCTTGTCCTGCGTGCCATTGGACAAAAGCCCATTGCCATCTGCCTGAACTGCTTCCACCAAGGACCCCTCCTAAAAATGTGCCTGCAACACATCAGCATCTGCTGTAGTTGTGGTTGCAGCAGTGGGGGAACTCAAGCCTTACCACATGCAAACAAACTCCAAACCAACTCTATTCTCAGGCAACACTTTCCTTTGGCTTTTAAGTGCTTCCAGTCCTTTGGCTGTGGAGATGGCCTTAATAGCAGAAAAGAAGCATCTGACAACTGCTGTTATCTTTCCAGAAATGAAGGAAGGCAACACAAACCCAACAAAGTTTCTAAAACTGTGGTCTATAGAGATGAGCCTAACTCCCTGTACAGATTCTTCTCACTGGGAAACATGCCTGAAACCTGGGCATGAGAGTGTAAAGGCCACTGAGTCTCTTCTGCTTCTTGTACAGTGCTGCTGAAACACTCAGTCACCGTGTTTCTCTCCTAGCCAAAGGCACATTCTCTGTGTCACCAAGCCAGAGCCTGGTGATGCGGACAGGCTGCCAAAGCCTCCCCTTTGTTTCCTGGCTCTTTCTGGCATGGGCCTACCATTAATGCATTGACTTGAGCAGCCAAATGAGCAGAGGGTGGCCATAGGGATGGCACCTCTCCTTCTTCTGACCATGACAATTTTCCTTTTGCTGCAAAATGGGAACCTGCAATTTTCAGACTGCTGAGAGACAGAGCTGCAGGTGGCTCCTTTGTGCCCAAGCAGGAATTTTCATCCCAATACATTTGTGCAGGCATCTAAATGTGTCTCTGTTGAAGATGAGATTGCAAATATTTATTTCCTTACCTGGGGATTAATTGATGGATTCCCTTTCTTTCCTTCCAATGACCATTTTTTTCAAGAAAAGCACAAAAAGTATGATGAGTTTTGTTCTTGGGCACGTGCGCTTAAAGGACCAACAAGCACTGCAGACATGCCTTTCATGTACTAAGCCTTGAAATTAGTTTGTACAGCACAGTCCCTCTTCCAAAAAGCCTCTCAAGCTGGTGTGAATCCTCAGAGAAGCAAATGTGCTTATGCTGATGTAGTTCCCACTAACTAGGTCAGTCAATGAAATCTGCTGCCAAGGCAAGATCTTCGGGATGGTGGAAAAGCTGTGGCTGCATCAGGGTTTGGGTTTTTAGTTGGTAAAGGAAAATCATCTCTGGGTCTCTGCCAAGGCAGAAACTGCCCTGAAGAACAGAGGTTAAACTAAGGGAGGTGGGAGAGCACTTAGAGATGTGAAAGCAGCAAGTGGAGCCTGGTGTCTCCTTTTTCTCCAGGCTACACAACTGATAGCCACAGTAGGGACCCCACAGCTGCAGCAGCCCAACCGATTCTCGCCTTGCCTGCGTGACTTCCTGAGCTGCTGCCTGCAGAGAGACGAGGAGCAGCGCTGGTCTGCCAGGGAGCTCCTGCAGGTAAAATGTGAAGGGGCTGCAGGTGAAACAGGCTCTGAGGGATGGGCTCCTCCTCCACTCAAGTCCAAGGCATCACATGAGCCCCCTTCCTCCTCACCTCCATTCTTGGTGCTCTTCAAATGAAAATGGTGAGGAATCCTAGACTGGGCTGGGCTGGCAGGGCCCTGTAAAGGTCCTCTGGTGCAAGTGTCCTGCAATGAGCAGGGACATCTTTAAAGAGATCAGGTTGCTCAGAGCCCTTTCCCACTGGAGCTAGAATGGTTGCAGGGATGGGGCACCTACAAGCTCTTGGGGCAACCTGTGCCAGGGTCGCACCATGCTCTGAGTAAACAAGTCCTGATTAGATCCTATTTGTGTTTCAAAATATTCACCCACATCCTATTGTAACTGGCCCTGTTAAAAAAGATGTCACTCACTTTCTTCAAAGCCACTCTGAAGTCTTGGAAATTGGCAATAAAGTCTCCCTGGGGCCTGTTCTTCACAAAACTGAGTAACTCCATCTCTCTCTGCATTTCCTGAGTCAGGGAGCTCCTCTGGCTGTTTCAGTCTCCCTCTTTTGTCATTTGGTGGAGTGTTCAATTTTATCTAATGGCAAAAGAATTGAAGTAGAGCAATGCAGGGTACAGAGACATGAAATGGTGGTGCAGGAACCCAAGGAAGCCAGTCCCAGCCTAGGGGTCAGAGATTTGGCTGTGGGCAGGAGGGGTCTTGGGGGGCTCACTGTGAGCCTCTGAGTGGCCCTGGTTTGTGCCCCCCAGCCCACCCTTAGAGTTTTCTGCCACGCAAACAGGGACAGCTGGGAGAGACTTGTCCCAGCACCATCTGCTGCCTGGCACGCTCAAGCAGACGGGAACTGTGCCAGGGTTACTGCCGGGTTGTGTGGCAGAGAGGGAACTGCAGGGCCCAGGGCCACTGAGCTGGCCCTGCTGGGAAGGAAGGAGCCATCCAGCACACGAGGGGCAGGGCATGGAAAGGTAGACACTGCTCTGTCTCCCTGTGGGAATCAGCACAGTGCCTGTCTTTCAAAGAGAGGGACCAGTGTGAGGCTTTAGAGATTCCTGAAAAGAAGAAACTCCAAGGACAGAAAGCACGATTTCTAAAGCACTGGCAGGGCAAAAATCCTAGCAAGATGAAGACACCTGGATAAATGGATGAGTGGGATTCTAGGCCACATTTGCCTGTGATGGCAAAGTCCGGCACATAAAGATGGAGGTGTAGATGGTCCCATTGGTCCTCTTCCTGCATCCTTCTATAAGCCAGAGGAATCCTGTGCAGCACTGAGCTTGGAAAGTCATGGTCCATTATTTTTTGTTGATTTGTTTTTTTTCCCTTTGGGCAGCATCCATTTGTAACATTTGCTGAGCCTGCATCCAGCCTGGTGCCACTGATTGTTTCAGTGAAGAAGAGGAGGAAGACAACAATGTGCCAATCACATCAGGACCATTTACTCGTCAACCAGTTTGGAGTAGGATTGTAGGTTAGGATTAGGGTTAGGATTAGGATTAGGATTTGGATTTTGATTAGGATTAGGGTTAAGGTTAGGGTTAGGGTTAGAGTAGGATTGTCTAATAGGACTGCAGAGTAGGATTGGAAATGAATACAGTTTCTGAAACCACAACTCACCTTGAAGTTTCCCTTCCTTCTCACTCTGCGAATACGCTCAAGAATTTCTTCTGAATTGTCTGTTGTTTCTTAAAGGTGAAAAGTTACACGGTGTCTTTGGCATGGTGTGAAAGTAGGGAAGAAGGATGTTCTTCATTCATCCTCTCCAGAGAACACTGCCTTTGGAATCTGGCCTACTGGTCTGTTTTTGGCCAGCTTTGGTATTTCTATTTGAGGCAGAAAAGGCAATGGCATTTGAAGGCAAAACCAAAAGAAGAATGAGGCAGCCCAAACACCCTGTGCAGATGCAGGCCTTCAGCTGTGACTGGAGAGCACTGGGGCTCCTGCCACTTGGATTTGTATCCCGAAATGCAATAATCTCTTTGGCTGGAGGAGAGCCTTGCTCAAGTGAGAAAGCAGAAAGATCAGAGAGGGTGCTCGGGAAGGTCTCCTGTGGTGCAGAGCTGTCAGCGCCTGGGAGGTGAGAGTGGGCCCGGCCTTGGCCGGGGTGGAGCCCCAGCAGAGCCCCGGCAGAGGCCGGAGCAGGCTGAGCCCCGGCAGAGGCAGGCTGGAAGGAGGCCCTTGGAGCTGCAAGAGGCAGCAGCCGGGCCCTGGGTGCCTGTTCCTGGCAGCGGGCGAATCCTCCGCTCTCAGAGCCCAGGTGGCAGCTGGCAGCTGCCGAGGGGAAGCGCAGCCGTGCTGGACACAGCCCAGCCTGGAGGCATTGGCCGTCTGGAGTGTGCCCAGGAGGGGAGAAAGGCCAAGGGCAGCCGAGGGCCGCTGGGCTGCCTAAGGATTCCTCCTCTTCTGCCGGCTGCCCTGCAACTCCTGGCAAAGGTCAGCAGTGTGTGCAGCACTCTGGGCACCGGGGCAGGGACCTGGGCTGCTCGGCAGGCTGGAGCACAGGGCAGCCTCCTTCAGGCCCGGCTCTTGTGCCAGGGGAAGCGAGGCCAGCGTGAGGCAGGGACAGCTTGGCAGGGCACATCTGCAGGAGCCAGCGCCTCACGCAGCTCTGGGAGGAAGCGCCTGCAATCCTGCATTTCTGCACTGAGCCCGAGCAAAGGTGTGAGATGCAGAGTGTTTGGCAGAAATATTCAGGCCCACCAGGCCAGCCTGCTTTGTGCTCTCTGGCCCACAGCAAGTGCTGTGCAATGCAGCTCACACCTCTATTGCAGGGCTGTTCTTCTTCTCAGTAATCATCGCTCAGCTGTCTCTCACTGACATATTGCTGGCTGAAGACCTGTCTCTTCCATATCCCCTATAAAAAGACCTTACCTTAGATTCTCAAATTTAGCATGCATGCATGTGTGAAAAAAAACCCCCACATATCTTTAGGAACATCAAGACATTAAAGCAGATTTCATTTATCAAACCCACAGGAACTGCATTAATATGTGGGTGTATGAGCCTTTCTTCAAAATTTTCTTAAGAATATCTCTAGAGTAATTTTTGAGACATAAGTATGCTGCCCCTAACAAGTCCAGATTACTTGGCAAAGGGTAATCAGTCATCCATTAAGCATTCCAGCAGTTGCGTAGCATTTTCTTCTGATAACTGATCCCTGGATATTGCAACCAGCTTCTGATTTGTGTCTGCCCACTTCTTTTGCATGTTCTCAGCCAAGAGCAAAAGCACCATTGTGAGTGCATCTGAACACATTGGACACTGACACCCCATCCTATTGCCTATGTTCTCCCATGGAAGATTCCTTGCTCTTTTTTCTCTGCCACCAATGGGGATCTGCAGTCCCTGCCGGGCACTGCTCGCTCTGGGTTGTCAAGGCAGAGGCGATGCTCTGGTGCACCTGGCGCAGGTGAGCCTCGGGCCCGGGCAGGGAGCGATGCTCCGAGCTGCCGCGGATCCGGCGGCGAAGCCGAGCGGTGCCGTGGCCGGGCTGGGAAGCCGAGCGGCGCCCGTGGCGCTGCCTCCCCGGGCAGGGCTGTGCTCTCAGCGCCGCCGGGGCTGCCGAGCAGCGCTTTCCACGCGCCTCCGCCTCCGGAGCCAGCCCCGCAGCCGCGCTCTCCCGAACCGCACTGACCCGCGCCCGTTCTCGGCCCGGCTGCAGGACTCCGTGATTCCGGGCTCTCCGCGTTCCCAGTCCGCCTGCAGGAGCCTCCGCTCCTGGCCTGCCCCCACTGGGCTCTCTTCTCTCATGTCTTTCCCCTCTTTCCCAGGCCCTCTCCACTCTACTCCGGATCTCCCCCCGTTCACAGGTTGTCCCCTGTCTCCTGGGTTCTGCCTCCTCTCTCGGCTTTTCCCCAGTCCCGAGCTACCCCTTGTCCCAAGCTCACTCCTTTCCCGGGCTGTAGCCAGTGCCTTTATTCGTCTCCCTGGATCTGCCCTTCTCCCGATTACTCCTCCCTCTTCCAGGATCTCCCCCCTCTCCCAGGGCTCTTTCCTGTTTCCCCGCCTCTACCCGCTTGGAAGGCTACCCACCCTTTGCCACGGATCTCACCCCCGCCCCCGTCCCGTGATCTCCCCTACTCCCGGGCTCGTCCCGCTCTCCTGGGATTTTCCCCCTCCTCCCAGCATCTCTCCCCTCTCCCGCTCACTCCTCCCTCTGCCACGTCTCTCTCCCCTCTGCCGGGATGTCCGCCCGTTCCCGGAGCGCCCCATGCCCCCGGCCCCTCGCCGCCCGTCCCTCGCCGCCTCGGCCGGGCCGCTCCGGGGCCGCGCTCGGAGCGCAGCGGGGCCGGGCCGGGGCCGCCGGGGCCGCCTCAGCTCCGCCCCGCGGGAGGAGCCGCCACAGCGCCCCGGCAGCGGCCCCGCGCAGGCGGAGCGGCCCCGGCTGCGCCCGGAGCTGGGCCTGGGAGGGGCTGCGGCCTGGGAGAGCTGCTCCGGGCTCGCTCCGGCCACGAGGAGCTCCGACCTGTGCTCGCTTTGTACCCTCAAGGCTGCCGGATGCCTTGCAGTGAAGCTGCAGTGCCCGGGCTATTCCGCTCTCTTCTGGTCCTCAGCTGAGTATTGCTGGCCGCGGGTCTCTGTACGAATCACGAAACGGACGGGACTGCTGAGGAACGCGCCTCGAGCTGTTTGTTTTCCAGCATCAGTCTCATGACATGGTTGTTACAGTGGGAAGATGCCAACAGCTCACATCTCTGGCAGTAGGCAATGAACTTAATGGTACAACTTACTTGAAAAGTTTTTTGACCACTCACACAAAGCAAAAGCATATTGACAGTAGTTCTGTGCAACCACTATAAGCACACGTAGCTTTTGTTAAAACAGTGCTTGCTTCTTTTGAATACAATACCTGCTTGCAAGCCTTAAAACACATGCACAGGGTTCCATTATCGTGATAAAAAAGTATCATTCGTGGTGATAAAATTTGAAACAGTAATTGATATTGATACAGTAATTATATTTGAGCATAATAAATGGTTAAAAAGTTGTAATGCCAAAGAAGAGAGGGAGAGGAGGGGCTCCAGCCCCCTTCCCAGCAGCTGTTCTCAAGGACCACAGGAAAGAAGCTGAAGATACAGGTGCTAAAAATGAGCAAGAACCTGGTTCGGTCCCAACACATGATAATTCTAAGGGATTTATTGCCTTGATATGTAGATGGAGTGATACGTTAGTCTTGGCTTACATTGGCTGTACTGGCTACGTACTGGCTTGATGCGCATGTGTAACCCAAAGGTGAATTAAAGGACCACGAAGAAGACTATAGGGCCTTCATCAGTGACGACCCCCAAAGACTTGTGTGACCACCAAACCGAGTGGTGGCGCATGCGTGGTAAACGTGGTGAGGAAGGCGGAGACAGAAAAGTGACGAACCAAAAATAGGAGGAGATGGTATTGACATATGGCATATAAGGGGTGATTTTCACTTGGCAAGCTTGTACGTGAAGTGGCAAGGGTCAAGAACTCTGCCTTCCGTACCCCGCGGTATCTTTTGCTTATGTGCTATTATTTGAACCAAATTATCCCTTATTTATATATTTTCTAATTTATTCAATTAAAGTTCAATTTATTCAATTAAAATTAAAGGGCAAGTACTAATGATAGCTTTACCTTGACTTTTTGAAATTTGAAACATTCACAGAAGTGCTTGTGCGTTTTGGTGAAAAAAGGCATGACTCAGTTTTGCTTGTTCCAAAATGTTTGGCAAAGTGTTTGAAATAAGCACTGTCCGTTTGTCCGCTCTCGCGTTTCCTTCCACTAAAAATCCAGGAAGCGAAGAATGAGCCCTGATGTGAGAAACAAACTGTGGATTAGTTCCTTTTTGTAAAGTTGTAAAACGCCTTGAAAGCCAATGATATCAAGTGTCATTACTAGGATTCTTTAGAACTGATCCTTCTATTCTTTTAACCACATTAGCAACAAAGGCAGAATGTGTGAATAAATTAAAAGGTGGTGAGAAGAACTGAGAAGCCTGAACCACAGCAGCAAGATCAACCATCTGAGCAGATCCCTCTACTATTTGAATATCTGATTCCCAAGTTTTAGTTGGGAACTTGGTTTGGTTCAACCAAGTAATGACTGATTTGTGACTTCTGCCAGATCCCATCAGTGAAGAGAGTTATTGTGTTTAAAGGTTCTTTACTTAACAAAGGTTTCTCTCTTAAACTGAATTTTGCCTGCAACAATTTGTGAGCCGGGTAATGAACAGAAGCAATATCTGCAAAATTTAATAACTCTCGTTGCAAATCATCAGAATTTGCAGAATTTTGCATTGCCCAATCAAGATACTTTTTTTCAGTGGTAAATAGAGAACTGCAAATTCTTCACCTGCTCAACTTAATAACCTTGTTCTCGCCTTAATCAGAATTTGTGTTATCCTCTCTAAGACTTTAAAAATTGTTTTTGGAAACCTTGAGGGAAGAAAACCCCATTCTATTCTCAACAAAGGATCTCTCTCAGAAGGGTCTGATTGAAAAATGACAGAACAAAGTTGCATCTTTCCTCCTAAAATTGCAGAAAAGAATGGCTTTTCTGGAGTACAGCGATGAGCTTGTTGTCTTTGGAGAGCCTCCATGACCTCGTCATGCGCTGCACGAGCTTCAGGTATTAGAGTTCAGGAGAGTCAATGGCGCAGCTTCCTCTCAACAAATTAAAAAGTGGACCCAATTCATCGTCCGTGATTCCCAAAACAGGTCTGACCCAATTGATTTCTTCTAGAAGCTGTTGTAAGTCTTGCAGGGTGTTGACACTGGTCCAGAGCTGTATCTTCTGCAGTGTAATTGTTTTTTCAGTCATCTTCCATCCCAGATAGTTCCAAGGTGGAACTTCTTGAATTTTGGGTATGGAAATTTTAAGTCCAGCATTTTGGATTTCAGTAACAACACTAGGAAAACTTGCTCCATCTCTGGCTTCGTTGGAGCTGTGATGAGCAAATCATCCCTGTAGTGTGAAATCATGGATATTGGATACTTCTGTCGAACAGGAGACAAAACTTGTGCGACAAAATATTGTCAAATTATAGGCGAATTCTTCATTTTTAGAGGCAACGTTTTCCAGTGCTATTTCTGCATGGGTTCTCTTTGATTGATGACTGGAACTGAAAAGGCAAATCTTGGAGCATCATTGGGATGAAGTGGGATGTGGAAAAAACACTCCTTTAAATGAATGACAATGAGAGGCCAGTGTTTTGGGATCATTGATAAAGAAGGAAGTCCAGGTTGAAGGGGTCTCATGTCTTCAGTCACTACATTGATCTTC
This sequence comes from Melozone crissalis, assembly GCF_028551555.1. Classification (NCBI taxonomy): domain Eukaryota; kingdom Metazoa; phylum Chordata; class Aves; order Passeriformes; family Passerellidae; genus Melozone; species Melozone crissalis. The sequence continues at coordinate 9,241,292 of NW_026535783.1, read as the reverse complement.
ATGTCATGAAACAACCTCCAGGAGTCCAATGCCTTCCTGTGGATGCCGCATACTTGTGAATTCCAGGGACTCTTTGTGGGTGTGATGTGACCTTCTTGTAATTGCTCCTTTACCAATCCTTTAAGGCTATTTAATTTTTTCTCTGTTAAAGGCCATTGATCAATCCATACAGGAGGATCAGTTTTCCAGTTCAGCTTTCAAGTGGCAGGTTTTGACGTGGTTTCCACCACAGTTCCACCTCCAGTTCTGCTCCCCATTGGGACAGGACGTCTCTCCCCCAGACGGTGAGAGGCTTCTGAACAAGGAAAGGACGCACTATTGCCGTCTTTTCTTCAGGACCTGTAATGTTAATCATGGATGCACTTTGCAAACATACGGTAGCATCTCCAGTCCCTGTGAGAGAACCTGCAGGAGCTGCTAAATCCCAATCTCTGGGACAAAAGATGTGAGAGAATACAGTGACATCTGCGCCAGTATCCGCCATGCCTGTAATGTAAATTTTTTTACCACAGTGAGTCAGGAAGCAAGTCAATTTTGCTTGCTTGGGGTCCAAAAATTGCACCCAAAAGACCTCAGGACCTGAGGTTCCAAATGGCACAGACAGCATTGAATTCTCTGGAAAGTTGTTTTACTTGGCTGTATTCATGGGTAGAAGAAATGCAATAGCTATAGGTGTTTTTGGTGGAGTCGCAATAGGAACGTTACATGCAAGATTTAAACATATTGGTTTATTGTTAAAATCTACTGAAACAACCGTTGGAAGGACTGAAAGTCTGAAAATTTTGGTGCTAGCTCTGCCTAGAATCAAAAGCTCTTGTCTTTGCTGAAAAAACCTGATAATTGCAGTAGAAATACTTTCATATCAGAAATTATTTAAAAGGTGTATCAATTTTTGAGGGGGCCAATTCAAACCTTGTACGTGAGGGTATTGACCTGGGACCATTTGAGGGATGGTTGACTGAGGGATAAATGACTGAGGTACCAATGCCATTTGACTGGGTAATTGACTGTAAGGAGGTCACTACTTGTGTCGAGGTGTGGTGATAATCTGCGCTCTTTTTTGAGTTTAACGACAAAGCTTTGCCATCGATGTCAAATTGAGGACGACAGTACTTAGCAAGATGCTTCCCTTTCCTACACTGAGGGCAAATAGAAAGTGGTTTAGGTTTGACTGTTGTTGTAGGACAATCTCTTCTCATGTGTCCTGCTTTACCACAAGCAAAGCCACAAGCCTTTTTATCAGAGTCCAACTGTACAGTACCAACAGATTTTTAGAAAATGTTTCTTTGCGCTTCAATGCCCTCTTCAAGCTTTTCCATTTATTGTCCCCAATTTCCTCCTAAAGCCTTTCCCAACATATGTCCCAATGGTTTCCTAACTTTTCTTAAGAATCTGCAATCTGCTTTCCAAAAGCACCGACTTGCACATTAGCAAGATGTTTTGGAGAGATGAGCTTACTGCAAGCTGTTAGCATCTCTGTTACACTTGGAGGCTTATCAGGTAAAGTTATAACAATTTTTTTGCATTCTTCCTATAAGTTCTTTGATCTCATGGTGAAAAGGAATTTCATATTATGGATTTACATCATTATGACCATATCTTACAAGTAAGGCAAGGAAGTGTTTATTTGAATCCAAGTTTTTTATAAATTTGAATAATATTAGACCACTTAGGTAGTTGCAATGGAAGGTCTACAGTCAATTTAGACCGTGGTTTTTTTTCCTTTTCATCACTCCTGTATGTGATCCAGAAGAACAGGTAGTGTTGTCACAGCAATCAGCTGTCCCATGAACCCTGCCAAAAAGCTCCAAGTTCCAACGTTTGTTTTTACCCCAGCTGGCTTCAGCAATGGCATTGAAACAACTAGATTGGGTTGCATGTTGGCTGAGTAAACAAACTAATGGCACATCCACTGCAATCAGTGACATGTTGACCGATGTTAATAGTGTTAGACATGCTACCCTTCCAAACAGAGCAGCAATTGATTTTCTTTTACTGGCACAAGGACATGGTTGTGAGGAATTTGAAGGATTGTGTTGTATGAACCTGTCTGATTACTCTGAATCTATCCTCAAAAGCACACAAAAGCTGAAAGATTTGACAGCCCAAATTAAAGTAGATGGTGGGTCCTGGTCAGATAATTTGTCCTAAGAATGGAGCTTTGCACCTTGGCTAAGGGAACTTTGCAAGATAGGTCTCCATATGTATTGGGTGTTTTGGTAGTGATATTAATAGTAATACCTTGCACGCTTCAGTGTGTGCAACGAGAGATGAACAAAACTGTCCAAGAAGTTTTTATCACACAAGAGAGAGAGGTAGGAAATAGATTCACAGACAGGTGCTCAAAATGTCACGGAGATGGTGGATGATGGAATAGAAATGGAGGAAGGTTTTGAATTATGACCCTGGAATCGACAAGAGATTTTTGAACAATGACTTGTAACTATTGTCAGGCATAATTTATGCCCTTTCCACTGACTGGACCTTCACAGCATTAAAGTGCTGTGTTGTAATACAGCAATGCTTAGTGCCAACAAAAACATGCTTTAAGCAGATAGGAAATAAAAATATTATAGTAAGGCTACAAAACGCAAGTAATAAATGACACAATTGGTAAGGTTTCTTTTTGGGTGTAGAGAGAGGGGGAATTGAGGGAATGCATAAAATTAGAGGGTTTTGGGAAAGCTGCAAAAGGCAGGCCTCAGAACTGTGAGTAGAGCTAAAGAAACAGTCATGAGATAGGTCAGCAGAAAAAATTATTTAAACTGTAGAAAAAGCAAGGGCAAATCGAACAATAAGCCTGTGTATTAATGCTTGTCTGAACAGCTCTCTAAGCTGCAGAAAGTTTATCTAGCAAGATATTAGGAAGGTTGAAGCTTAATAATGGAGCTCTGTGCATTGTGTTTTAAGGCTTACAAACAGGTACTGTATTCGAAATAAACAAGCATTGTTATAACCAAAGCTACGTGTGCTTACGGTGATTAGATAGAACTACTGTCAATATGTTTTGCTTTGTGTGATTTGTTAAGAAGCTTATATAGTAAGCGTATGATTTTATAAAAACCTTATGATTTTTGGCCTGCTGTCTGGATTGTGAGCTGCTAGCATCTTCCCATTATCATAATCATGTAATGTGACTGATGCTGAAAAATAAACAGCTCTAGGCACCTTCCAAAGCAGCCCTGTCTCATTCGTAGTCTGTAAATAGCCCCTGGCTGGCGTCACTTGGCAGTAGTGTTGCTGCAGCAACTTTCCTGGGAGCCCTGCTAGGAAGGGCTGGGGAGGAGAGCTCCAAGTTCTTGGCGACAGGAAGAAAGCCAGAGCCTGCTAACTCACGTCTGGATTCACTAAATTGGATCTTTTTAGATTCCTACAAATCGGGCTGCTCTCCAGCTGTAGACCCCGACTTTGTATTTGTGATGCTTTCCAATGGACTGTGAGAGGTTCCACACTGTATCCCTGCCCGCAGGGATTCAGCTGGAAAACTCTCAGGCCCAAGAGCAATCTCAGCATGCTTCCCCGCACCCCTGACCCCAGTAGGCAATGAGACAGGCTTCAAGGCTTCTGAATGAACTGTCTGTGCCTCCACAGCAACTTTCCTGAGCTCTCCCACCTCCACCCCATCCATCTCTCTGGGCAGAGCCATCCCTGCCCTGCTCAAGCCCTGGCTGCCCCCTGCCACCTCTGTCCTCTCCCCTGCCCGCTCCCCTGCAGGCAGAGCCAAATCCAAAGCCCCCCCACCTGCTGTAACTGGAGGCTGGGGAGCCAAAAGTGGTGAAAATCCTGGAAAGTTTTGGCAGAGGAATCTATATGAAAAGAGTCCTCAGAGCTCCAAAGCAAACTGCCAGCCTGAGCCCGATCCGAGGGGTGACTTCCTGGGAAGGGCAAACAGTGACAGGAGCGACCCTGCAGCCCCTCGGCCAGGCAGAGCAGATCCAGGCCCCCCTTGACTGACCCCACCTGCACAACTTCAGAGTAAGATCCGGCCGCATGTTTTTCAGAGGAGCAGCAGAGCACAGAAACAGCAGCTCCTCTTTTGCAAAGCTTCCTCAAACATTAATCTCCTGGATCCATTTGATTCCCAGCCTCCCTAGAACATGTCCCATGACCCCCCAAACTCTTGGAATGCAAGAAAAATCTCAAACATTTTTCTGGGAATTCTGGGGGTGGATGATTTCCTGGAGGAGTTGGGACGATGCCTGTTTCCAGCATCAGTGACTCAGGGAATCCTGGAAAAAGCAGAGAACACGACCAAAGCTGGAAGCTGATCTGATTCCCCTTTTCCGGGCTTCGGGGTGCTGTGCACACTGCCTGGAGAAACCCTGGACATGCCAGGACACCGTGAACAAAATTTAAGATCCCCACAGAGAAGGATGAAGGTCCAGCACCCCTCAGAATTAAAGTCTCAGAGCCAGGTGTTCTGTTCTGATGTTTGAGAAAGTCTCTGTTACAATCACTCTGATCAAAGCTCTCCATTAAAGCTCTGGAGACAGGCATAAGGTTGACCAAAGACTCTTCCATTTTGAGAGAGACTAGATTGTGAATTTTCCACTTTATCTGGTCCCAGAAATCAACGGTAAAATCAGACTTCACGTCTGTATTTTGAGTATTCACTTTTTCCCAGATATAGTAAGTCTTTTTGTTTACGTTTTGAGATGTCTGAACATCCTTTACCCTGTAAAATTGCCTCAAGCTATTAAAAGATGCCCCATTCTGGTTTAGAGAGATGGTTTCCCATCTTGTTGTCCCCGGAGTCGCTACATATTAGTGACAGGGATATCAGCTACAGGCGGCGAAGGGGACAATCCATTGCTCTGAACAGCCTGGGCCTCTGGCAATGGCACTGTCCATGGTCTTCTTTTTATTTTTATGTTCCTCTAGGCTGGAAATCCTCTTCACTGAGGAGCAGCTTTGCCAAAACCCTCTGATTTAAAGTACTTCTACAATACACCACATGATATATATTTGAATAAATGTACTGTAATAAATAGAATATATAAAATGTATCACGTTACTGAACCACCTCTGCATTTACCAAGACTGTGGCCCCCAAATCAATCACTATTTATGTCTCCGGCTGCTTGCACCAATGACAGGGAGCATCCTCTAACAGTGCTGGGGCACAAATTCACCTTCCACAGGTCATCTGACGGGACCTTGTGCTTCCTGTGCTGCCTGTCTTTCTCCTTACCTTCCACTTGGAATTTTTACAGCATTTCTATTTCTTTCCCCTTGATCAGTGCTAAAATGCATGTTTCTCTCCCAAGTTTGACTTTCTTCAGTGATCCTGTCAAGCCTTTTCCCAGAAGCTTTGATCGTGGAATTGAGTGTTAATTTTAGCAATTTTGGTGATATTATGTGAGATTTATGCAAGTCTCCTGTTCATTAGGGCACCATTTAGGAAGGTACCAAGGGAAAAAGGATATTTCTACATGTCAGTTCACTAGTGGAATATTCATGGATAGAGAGAGTGATTAGCTGAATTTTACATCCACTCGTAACCTGAGAGTGCAACAGGTGATTTGGGGAGAAATTAAAGCCAGATCTCTCCTTCTACCAGCCTGTATTCAAATGTAAAGTAAATACAGCCCGGTGAAGAACTTCATAGTTCAGTTCCTGAAGTGCCTTATTAAGGTGTTCTTAAAGTAACCGAGATAAAATCTGGGCGCGCATTCCTAATTTCCAGACACTCATTGTCAATTTCATTGACTCTGAAAAGAGCAGAGATGTGCCCATCATACCCGATCAATCCATTTGGGGATGTTTTAGGTTCAGATTCTCTGAGGCTTTAGATTTTTACATCTCTAGACAATGCTCCAGGAATCTAAATAGCTGTCAGAAACTAAACTTTTCTCCTTTTTTCCTCAGTCTTTGCACTCATGTGCACCAGAAACATTCAGTGAATGGATTCCACTCTAATCCATCTCCAAGATGAATCTCCCACCTGTGTTCACACTGGTGGTTCGTATGTCTCTTCTGCACAGTGCAATTTTAAAATCTTCATTCCCTGTTATCTCTGCCCTTCTTTTTCTGTTTTAGCTTGCAAATGCATGCAAATGTATCAGAAATGATACACTTCATTTCTAATGCATCACTTCCTTTCTAGTAATTTCATTTCATCCTGTTCTGATGTTATGCTAGCCTTATAGGTTTTATTCTAAGTGGACTCCTGTTTTCTTGAATGTGGAAGTTCTATAATGCAATGCTCTCATTCACCTGCTTTCATGAAACCCTTCATTAACATTAGCACAAGCAGCTGTGTGGTTCCCTTCTGCTTTGTAGAAGACTTGGGAAAGTCAAGTCCTGCTCAGCTGCAAAAAAACATACATGGTGCTTGGTAATTCCCCAATGAGCTTAAATTAATGGTTAAACAACTGCAGCTTAGTCACTTCACAGAAATTGGGAGAAAAGACATTGCAAATATTGAGGAATGCAGTGCAAGGTTGATGGGCATCCCTCAGTTATCCAGACAGACTGATCTCACTGGCAAAATTCCTTCTTTTCCAAAGGTTTTCATTTGCTTTGGCTGTATTTCGTACGGCTGCAGGTCACATTTCCCTGGATTTAAGGAAGTATCTTGGCAGGTATTCTTGGTGATATATCTTGCTAATTCTGCCCTTGGAGGAATTACTCAGTTCTGCAGTCCTTCGTACACACCCTGTTCTAAAAGACTTTTATGCTATTTTCCCCCTCTCTGTGTTTTCACACATGTTCAATAAGTTTTGCTTTCTAAGGATATTAATGACAATATCCCAAAGGATTAAAAAATTCTTAGTTATTTTTTCCCTAAATATTTCCAAAAGAAAAAAAATAATTGTATACATGCTGTATGTAAAATGCAAATAGAAATAAACTTGAGAGTTCCCCCAAAAAACTTTAGAAAAAACCCCATGCATTCTATAAAACCCAGGGTATTCATCTACAGAATACAAAAATGGGCATGTTCTAGAAGAGAAAATCTGTGCAACGGTTCTGCACAGAATTCTATGCTTTCAAGCTTTTTGCCCTTCAGGGGCAGTGCCATTCTCTGAACTGGAATGCTCTGAGCATGTTCTGCTCACCACGGCAGCTTTCTGCTCTCCCCTGGTACAGATCATCCTCCCAGCAAAGGGGGAGTGCAGCCACCACAACTCGCAGCACCTTCCCACACAGCAGGAACCTGAAGGACAGAGATGGCTTTCACCAGCTGCTGCGGGTTCTAATCGTGCCACCTCTCGGCTGCTGAAACCCTGAATTTCTGTGTTGCAGTACATTAGTTTCTGAGTCAAATGTTCTGTTAGCTTGCAGTATGTTCAAGTGTTCCCCGATTTATTGCAGTTAGTTTCTCCCCTGTGTTATGCCCTCCTACCCAAGTGTCCCTCAAGGAATTCCCTCCCTCCTCACCGGATTTTTCCCTGTCTGTCAAGACAGCCCGGCCCCTTGGGCCCATCCATCAGCCCAAAGCCTACCCTTTGTTCCAGAAAGTTCCCTGTCCCTCACCCCAAGATCCAATCCCTATCCAACCCCCTCTCCTCCCCTTGTTCTGATTTGTTGTAGCCCTTAAAACAACACCCCGAGAGTCGCTTTTTGGTTACTATATGGTGTTCACCCCCCTGTTTTGAAAGTCTTTAAAAGCCCGTGCAGAAGGGTGCTGGAGGGTTTTTAGGGGAGTTTTTCCTGCTAATCTTTCCCCTGCCTCTCCTGATAAAATAGCTGCACTTTACGCTGCAGAAGAGCTGTCTCTGCCTCCTTCACTGGGTCCTCCAGGGGTCTCTACTGCTGGGCAGCTGGCCTAGAGGTTCTGGCTCAGGCAAAACCCCAATCTAACCTGTTCCTCATTCTTGCCATTGTGCCTGGAACATCACAGAGCTAGCCAGGGCTCCGGAGGGCAGTGACAGTGACCCGTGCCCTGGCATGTCACAGCCCCCAGAGCCACACCTGCCAGGCCACAAGCCCCAGCCCTGGTCCCCACTGCCGGCCTCAGCGGCTCCTGGGCATCCTCAGCCTGGGTGCAAAGGCAGCCACAGGAGCCTCCCAGGGCGCTCTGGATCCAGGCTGCAGACACCCTAAAGCCAGCGCTGAAAGGGACATGGATGGGGACTGCAGCTGGATCTTCAGTGCTCACCAGCCCTGACTGCCCTCTGAGTGAACCCAAACCTCACCTGCAGTGCTTTGAGCACATTTACCCTTCTGGCCCATCCTGGAATGTGGTGTTCCCACATCCTACACCAGCCCTTTGCAGGGAGTGACCAGCTCCCAGCTGCTCTGCTACCCTGACCTTACTTTCTGTTTTGCTGCAATGAAATTAACGGGTACACTCACGAGAATCCCAGTACAACATTTGCTTCTCAGGGGCTCTTAGGCAAAAAACCTCCATTGCTCACTAGCTTTTCCACAGAAAAGGAGATCTTAACAAATCATAAGGCACCGGCAGGGCTTTGGCATAAGTATTCCTGAGTCACAGCATTCCACCCATTGTTGTTGCCAGCTCCTTTGCTGATATTTTAGAGCCAGTTCTGAACAGGGGCTGCTGCTGACAGGGTAGGAAAATTTGGAGAAATAAAGGTACAGGACACGAGCAAAAAAAAACCAAAAGAAACAAACAAAAAGACACCCAAAAAACAAAACAAAACAAAACAAAACAAAACAAAACAAAAAACAACCTGCAAGGGATAAAACACTTAAAAATACAGAGCAAAGCAGAAGTCCTTGGAGGTGGTTCAATAGAAAATGCCACCAGCAGTGAGCAGAGCCTGAGGCTGCTCACTGCCACCACAGGGGCTCCTCAGTCCCCTGCTGCTTTGTGTCTGATCCCTGCTGGGCTCCCTCTGCCCCTTCAGCAGATGCAGCTCTGCCTGGAAAGGGCTCCAAGCTCTGGTGGTCCCAGCTTGCTCCAGGCTGCATTCTTAGCAGCACTGAAAGAAGAGGTGAAACAAAGAGCCATTTTTTGTCCTGCCTGCGAAATCTTCTCCTTCAGTTCCAGTGCCAGAGATCATACCTCTGTCAGGTTGGCGCTGTGCCTGCTGTGTCCCTGTTCTTTCCATCAGCTCTTGCACATCATCACTCACTATCCCACATCATGAATAGAGGGCTGTGTCAGAAGAGCAAAGAATGCATTTTCTTGGCCTTTTTAACAGACACAAGAAGCATGAGTTCAAATAATTTGTTGTTTGTCCCTGGCCTCCTTGTAGTTAACTCTTTTTTGCTTTAATGCAAAAGTCTATTTTACTACATGGATGGAATGACCTGTAATTGGCAGTTGCTTCGGGCTGTCAGGCACCATGGGAGTTTTTTCTTGTCTCTGAGGAGGATTTGGTGAATTTTCCATGGGTCACTTGGTGGAGTCACCATGGGCTGATCTCAGTGGCCGACTCTGCTGTCCCCAGGGGATGCATTGAGACGCCAAGCCCCTCAGGGCTGGAATTCGGGGTTGGGCGGGCTCGGAGCGCGCGGGGCCTGGGCCCGTGAGGAGCTGCTGCTGGCGCTGGCTGTGCTCAGCCCGCTGTGCCGAGCAGCCGCGGCCATGGAGACACGGGCGGGAGCTGTGGCCGATGCCGGCAGGCGGCCCGGGCCGGCTCGCAGCTGCGAGGACGCCGGCAGCCTGTGCCCTGAGGCCGAGGCTGTGGCGGGCGCTTTGCGGGCAGGGCTTTTCCGAGGCGGCCGCAATGTGCTGCCTCTCGTGTGGGCCCGGCTGCGGCAGAGGCAGGCGGCGGCGCGGCGGGGCCGGCAGCGGCGGGCAGAGGCCGCAGAGAGCAGCAGCCCGGCCGGGCCCGCTGCGGAGCGGCACGGAGCTGCCGGGCAGCCCTCTGCCGTGTCTGTGCGCACAGGGCAGGAGCAGAGCCCAGAGCAGAGGCAGGAGCCGAGGCAGGAGCCGGCCTTAGCGGCAGCTCGCCATGCCCGGGCCGCAGCCGCAGCTCTCCCCTGCCGGCCACAGCAGCAGCCGGTCGCCTCCGAGGCTCCGGCGCTTCCCGAAGACGAGGGGCCCGGCCCCCAGCACGGCCTGGAGCCCCGCAGCGAGAGGAGCCGCCGGCGCCGCAAAGGGCAGCGCAGAGGGCGCAGGTTGAGGAGGAGGACATGAGGCTGGTTCTGGGCCACGGTCAGGCAGCTCTGCCCTCTCGGCCTTTGCCTTGAGCCTTCGCTGCTTTTCCAGGAGCCTTGATCGCCATCCTCGGCCAAGGGCCCCCACAGCCCTTTCCAGGGCTGCAGGAAAAGCTCCCTCAGTGACAGAATCACTGAATCAGTGGCTTGGAAGACAGACGCTTTTAAGATGATCGAGTCCAAGCCATGCCCTAACACCTCAACTAAAGCATGGCACCCAGTGTTACATTCAGTCTTTTCTCAAAGGCTTGCAGGAATGGTGAGTCCACCAGCTCCATGGAGGGGTCACACCACAATACTCTGTACCTGTAAGTGCCTGTTGTGGGAGGTGTTGTCTTTACCAAGGCAGAGGTGCAAGTTTCTGAGCGGCCAGCACTTGCTGTGTCTGGCTGAGGATGCTGAGTGCTGGAGTCCTGCAGGACATGGCCTTTTCCTGCAGGCAGTGACAGTTGGAAATTGGCCTGTGACCTGTCCTGTTGAGGCAGCACGGAGCTGGGGGCTGCAGCTGAGCTTCTGGCTGCTTGGCTCAGGGAAGCTCCATCTCTGGGCTTCTGCAGAGTTACGGCCAAGGGCGCAAGTGGTAGTGCTGAAGGTCAAAAGGTTTTGTTGGTTTGTTTTCTCTTTTGGAAAGGTGCCTTAACTGCCTTAACTTGTGGAAGTGTTCTGCATTTTTATTGAGTCGTTTCTAACTTGTAGAGTTACTGTTGGCCCAACTGCCTTTTGGCTTTTGAGAAGGCGCAAACAGCAGTAGGGGAAAGTTTCTGCTGATCAGTTTTGTGCTGTAGTCTGCCACTTGGGCAAGTGCATTGGAGCCCGGAGGGGGGGGTGAAGCTGCAAGTCCTCGACTGCTGACTTGTGTTGCTCGGAAGAGGAAGGCCATCTTGCAATGGTGCCTGCTGTATCTGAAGTCAGATGGGCAACTTTGTGGCTGTGGAGTGCGTGGACCAAAAGGAGCCAGGGGTGCTGGCGGCCTTGAGCAGCTGAAGATGAGGCAGCGTGTGGCCAGGGGGCCAAGAAGGCCAAGGGCATGGTGGCTGTGCTAGCAGCAGTGGGGCAGCAGGAGCAGGGCAGTGAGCGTGGCCCTGTGCTGGGCAGCGCTGCGGCCACAGCTGGAGTGCTGTGTGCACTTGTGGGCCCTGGGGAGCAGAAAGTCATGGAGGGGCTGCAGCGTGTGCACAGAAGGACAGGGGAGCTGGGCAAGGGGGTGCAGCACAAGGCCAGGGAGGAGGTGCTGAGGGAGCTTTAACCTCGACAGTGAGAGGCTCTTGAGGCACCTTCAGACAGACTTTCATCAATCCCTGCATGACAGTGCTCAGCACAAGGGCTGTTTCACCACCAAACATGCCCTCACTGCATCCAAAGCCTTTACACAGTGGAGTGGCTGACGATTCCATCATGTGGCTTGTTGGCTTGTTTTGTTAGGAAGAGAAGGCCTGTTGATTTTCCTCTTTTCCCGGCAAGCAAAGATGCTTCTGCACAACGTTTCCTGCCCTTTTGCAGCCCTGGATGGGATTGTGATCCACTTTGAGTTTCCTACATCAACAGTAGCAATGGCATTGCTGTCGCTTTCCAGCTATTCCATTTCAGTGCTTTCAAGCACTAAAAGCTCTGTTTTGCCAAAACAACCTTGCTTGCTGATAGCAGCCAGGGAGGAAAATCAACTTCATATCCATCTAGAGTGCTGTTGAATTGTCCCATTTTAATTTGGTGGCTGTGACTTAGAACCCCTCTGTCACTATGAAATATTTTGATTATTCCTTCAAAGATGTGGTGGTAGATGTGAAAAGAAATGTGGTTCTACATAATAGGAAATGGCCTCTTCGTCACGCTCCTCTCTTCTCACAGATGACAGAACCAAGAGTCATCTCTCCCCTGGCTCAAATGCAAGATACTGACTTTAAGCGGAGATCCCAGCTTCCAGGAGATACAAAAGGCAGCCCCACTGTCGGGGGCTCTGAGCCCTTTGGGGTCAGCTGGGTAACATCAACAGCAACAATGACAGTAACAAGACAGGCAGCCTTGCAGTGCAGATGGCTGGCACAGAGACTGATTTTGTACATTTCTTTGAAGAGTTCTCTTGACAGGAAACAAAGCACAGGGCTGTGAATTTCCAGGAGAGGAGGACATTTTCTCCAGCTTTCAGCAGTTTGCCAATAGAATGCCTTCCCAGTTGTAAACCAGAGCAGCTCATGCCAGAACCAATTGCAATGGGGCTTTCAGCATCAGGACCCTCACCCTTTATGAGCAGGCTGAGCTCAAAGACGCCCTTGCCCGTGCCCTGCGTGAAGAACCACGCCGCTTCTCTTCACCCTGACAGCGCGGATCAGTCGCTCCCATTGCACTCGCCCTCTCGGCACCGCACACGTCCCCATCTTCCCAACTCGGCACGGCGGGCACAGGCACAGAGAACAGCAGTGCTCCTCAGGCACCCCTGTGACACAGACAGCTGCCCAGAGGAGATGCTTGTTGGAATCCATAAAGTTAGAGGGTTTTTATGAAATGGTTAAAAAAGTATATGCCTCAGACTGAAGTTTTGTTAGCATTGCAAATACAGCAGAAAAGTTTCCTAAACAGTAGAGCATACCTGACAAATAACAATAGGCCTCTGTAGAATTGGCTTATGGCTGGCAAAAAGGTTATTTAATGTATATCTTTAGAAAGTTAGCATGAATAGAGCTCTGTTCTTTGTCTCTTATTAACCAGTCTTTGTTTTAACTACCATTACGTGTGTTTTATAAGATTGGATAGAATACTTGTCAATATGTGTTGTTCTGTGTATGATTGGCTGAAATCTAGGCTTGAGATGGTTTTATGCTTTGCTGTAATGCTCCAGCTCCTTGGCATTCCCTGTGGATCAGCGAGCTGGCAACATCCTGTCTCCATTGTCTAACAGTGTCCTGAGACTGATGTGCTGAAAATATAAAAAAAAGGCTCTTCATTGGTCTGGTTTATCCAGTGTTGTCCGTATCTGGACGTAGTTGCTGCGGCAAGTGGGTTCCTCGGTAATGCGTGGGTTCCTGACACAATTGGATATATATTTCCCATATATACCTGACCTCCGCAATGCTGACCCTCTTGTGAGTCCAGGCCGTGCGAGGCAGAAGCCGGCCCAGAGAAGGGGCTGCTGCCTCAGGCAGCTCCGCGCTGCAGCAGCCGGGCAGCAGCGGGACCCTCCCAGCTAAGGGAGGCTCCAGCCTCTGCAGTCCCTCCAGCCCCCAGGGGCAGGGCAGCGACCACAACAAGGCTGGCAAAGCCCAAGCATGAGCACTGACAGGCACTGATGGGAAGAAGCCAGAGCCAGCCTGAGCCACGTACAAGCTTTTGCCCCCATTCAGGACACAACAGGATGGGCTTTGAGATCAGCCCCATCGAGGTGTGGATCAGTGCCCTTTTTGTCCCAACAGGTGGTTGTAGACATAGAATCCACTGGGCTCTTCTCTCAGCCCCACCAGGTCTTACCTGAGAGCACAGCACTGGCAGCTGTTATGGGCAAGAAGCAGATTCATTGGGTTGTGCTGCAGAATCACAAAGGACTTGATGTGTTTTCTTAGAGACTGATCTGAGCAGGGCTTGGGCCAATGGGTAGGATTTTAACAGTCGTGGCAAAGAGTGGGAATCGGGTATGGAAAAGTGCCATGGATCTGAGGAATATACCATGGCTGGGCTGGAGGCTTTCTCCTGAGAAATGCCTGCAGTACAGTTTTATCTGATCATGCCACTTGGATGTGTCTCTTGGACACACCTTGAGAAGCATAAAGCTAGAAAACTTTTATTCAAAGTTGTTATAAAGATACTGCTTTTTTCTTTGGGAGCACATGGAAAACACCTCGTGCTCTCTATTTGTCCTTTAACCTGAAGTTCTTTCTAAGTAGTTCCTATTGACAAAAAAGATAGTATTCTTTTATTGACAAAACTATAGCATTCTCATGAAAATAAACTGCAGATGTAGTAGTGGTAACAGTCATAAAAATGACATCAGTAAGACGTGGGGCAGAAGGGCTCCTTCAGGGTGGAGAAAAACACAGCAAAAAACCCCCACCAAAAATAAACAGCACAAAGACAACCCCACCCTCCCCCCCCCCCCCAAAAAAAAAAACCCCAACCGAAAAGACAAAATTCCAAAGCCAGTTCATTTCTCTGAAGTTTTTTTTGCTCTGATGACTGGTGGGAAGTCAGGAGCCTAGGGAGAATTTAGGAAGCTAAAAATTCTGTTCAGTTTGGCCACTAGCACACAGCACTTCTAGATCATTTGCTAGGTCACAGCCTTCTGCTGATGCAAGAACAATCCCTGCTTCAGCCTTCAGCAGAGAGGGAAGCTCAGGCAAACCCAAGCCAGTCCAAGGTGCCCTCAGAGGCAGCAGGAACACCCAGAGCGCTCTCTCGCTGCCTCGGAGCACAGCGCTTCCTCTGGGGAGTCCTAAATGGCCCTGTGGCACCAAACTCAGGAGGAGCATTTGGTACAGCTCTGCTGACACCTGCACACAGCACACTGTCCCTCAGACAAGAAACAGCCCAGACGTACCCAGCATCTCCAGGTACTTCTCCTCAGTCTGCTGTTCCAGGGAGATGAACAAACTGCCCGAGCTCGAGTTCCCAGGTGTCACAGAAGAGCTTCCTCGAGGTGATGCTGCTGCGGCAGCAGGTTCAGAGCCCATGATGTGCTGGACGTGGAGCATTTCTGGTGGGCACTGTTCCTGTGCCTCACTCCTAACTTGGGGTCCTTCACTGCCAGACATTCTCTGGAAGTCTGTGCAGGCTGCCCGGTGTCAGCCAGGAGTCATCGACTGTGAGGAAAGGGAAAGAACAGATTGACAGGGGATACAACAGCTTGTTTCAATCCTCCATCTGGGTCACCACATTCCACTGTAAAAACACCTCCAGAAACAAGAGGAGCAGGAACAGGTCAGCAGGAATCAATTTGGATGACTGCTGGCCCAAAGGCCAAAGGACAAGTTTCACTGTCCAGGCCGCAGTTGAGATTCAGCACAGCAGGGAATGTCCTTCAGAGTGACTGTGATACACACTAGAGCAGGATGGCACTCAGAGGCATCACCCTACTCGCTGATGCTCTGAGTGGAAAGGCAAGAAGGGCAGAAAACACCACTTTGGTGACTGCAGTGACTGCATCCCTCTTTCATACACTTGCTTTTGCAGAGACTGACAGAAGACATTAAGTTTCTGTCTGATGATTTTCATTTCCTCCTCCAGCCGCTTCTGCCTTGCCTTGACCATACTGTGAGCTATCTGAAGCTCTGCATCAAGCTGTTCCTTCATATTCTCTAAGAAACAAGTGAGAGGATGTTTCATGAGAGGAGTGGCTGCCACTCTTTCACTCACCTGGTTGTGTTGATCGCCCCTCTGCTGATCGAGATTCTTCTCTTGAATTCTTCTCATGTCTTCCTTGTTCCTCACCTTCACTGCCATGTCACTCTGAGCTTCGGGCAGCTCTGCTTGTGGCTCTACCTTGATCTTCTGTACACAAAAAAGCAGAGCAAGTGACTGGGAGCTGCCATCAGGCTCAGCTTTTTTTTATTTGCAGCCTCAAAATCACATTGATTCAGCCACTTCTTTCTGCTTCCCTACCCACATCTGCTTCCAATGTAACCCTCCTGTCCCAGGGCTGTTCTCTGCAGATTCCAAGGCTCTGTGCTTCCAGTGCCTGTGGGATTCCTGGCCTCCTCAGGGCATAAACCAAGAGCTGTGGTTATGCCCTTCTTCCTGCCCTTCCCTCTGTGCCCTGGCCAGTCAGGCTTACCTGGCCTTTCTCCTGTGGCACTTCCACCTGCTGCCCGAGCTGCTCTTCCTGCTCTCGAGCTGGGAACAGCTCTCCCCGAGTCTGGCATGGCATCTCTGATGGAGCAGTCTGCTCCTGCTCTCTCTCTAGAAGCACCTGCACAGAAAGCAAGAGAAGATGGGTTTCAGCTTCCCATATGACCTTTGTGGGCCAAGACTCAAAGACTGCTGGGCTCACACTTTTCCAAAGCACTGTGCTGCCGCTCTGCTGTGTCATTCTCTGTTCAAGGGGAGGCACAGATTCCAAAGTGACCCTGGCCCTACAATCAGGAGCCATCTGGGACTGAAGCTGCAAGAGCCTCTCAGGCAGCTGACAGGGAAGGTGTGGCATTTCTCAAGGGTCTGGTGAGGGCCTCCCTGTGCTTCTGCCATGTCCTGTTTGTCTTTCAGTAGTGACTGACACCCTGCCCTGTCCCACAGCTCCATCCTGGCTCTGCAGGTGGCTTCCTGGGTGAGCTCCCTCCTTGTGAGTGAAACTTCTGGAGTTCTCTTCAGGCCTGCACCAGCCTTCCTGCCTTTCTGACATCCACACTCTTGTTAGAAAACCTGGTCATTCAGGAGATGAGGATGCGTGCAAAGATCTCTGATGGAGGTCGCAGAGCCTTTATGGTCACCTCAGTATATGCAGGAGGACCAAGGTGTTTCTTCTCCCTCTTTTGTCAACTGAGAATTCTGATCAGCAGAAACAGAGACTCCCCTAAGGCCCCATGCACGAATGCACTTACACAGGCCTGGGGATGCCAGTGAAGGAAACCATGCGTCATGTAATGCATGGCACGTATGACCAGAGTCACCAAACACCACCTAAACATGGAATTGTTCCACCTCTCTAGGAGAGGCAGAAATTTAAAGAATTAACTGGGGACTTCAGGGCACAAGAGGCTGGAGGAGGAATACAACTCTGGGGGAAAAAGCCACCAGATCTGGAGGGGGAAACATCTCTGCCTGCTCAGAATCAGTCGAGAGAACATGTCTCTAATCCTCTCCTGAAAGGGATGCGGCTTTAGGTGATCTTTGCACCTCCAACTGCCTTGGACTTGAGCCAGGAAGATTCAATTATGTAAATGTTACATAGATAGATAGATAGATAGATAGATAGATAGGAAGAAAGATAGAGAGATAGATCTCACTACTATGATCTCTCTTTACTGTCCTCTGTTGCTGCACAGATCAAGACTTGGTGGCCCTTGCCATGATCAGCTGCAGTCCTGAGATTGGTTACCTGTTGCTTCAGTAACCCACACTCTTGGGGCATCTGGAGCATATGGGTCCTTATGGAATGCAATCAGACCCAGAGCACTGCACTGGGAATTGCACTCTTTGTGCATCTGTGCTCGGCCAAGGTCTTGTCTTGGACAAGAGCACACTGATGGTGCTGAAGGGCCTGGAATCCAAACTGCAGCCCAGCCCCTCCCAGCTCCTGTGATCTCTGAGGAGCAGCTGGAATGCAAGGGCATTGATCTCATGCTCAATTCCCAAACACAACACACATTAATTCCCAGGGCTGCAGAAAGGCACAGGCACTGCTAATTTAAAGGTGATCTGTAAGGCCATGCTGCCTGGCCTAGAAACACAACAGCTCCTTCTGCACCAAGGTCCCTGCACAGAATGATGTGTTCTCACACAAAAATACTGCATTCCCTAGAAGTGGTACCTTGGAAAAAATACTTCGAGCAGAACCATTCCCAGTGCTGTATCAGGGCAAGAAATAATTGCGGAAAGAACCTTAGTTGGGAGAAAGAGAAAATGAATAGGTCTCCTCCTCCAAGTAAAGTACAAACTAACGAAAAGGGAGGGAAAGTCCAGTCTGAACATGGCTAAATATTTGGATGCATTGCGGAGATGCTGAAGACCCCTCAAGAGCCTCCCATTGTCCAGGCTAAAGCTCCCTCGGCACCTCCTCCCTGGCCTTGTGCTGCACCCCCTTGCCCAGCTCCCGTGTCCTTCTGTGCACATGCTGCAGCCCCTCCATGACTTTCTGCTCCCCAGGGCCCACAAGTGCACACAGCACTCCAGCTGTGGCCGCAGCGCTGCCCAGCACAGGGCCACGCTCACTGCCCTGCTCCTGCTGCCCCACTGCTGCTGGCACAGCCACCATGCCCTTGGCCTTCTTGGCCCCCTGGCCACACGCTGCCTCATCTTCAGCTGCTCAAGGCCGCCAGCACCCCTGGCTCCTTTTGGCTCATGCAGCTCCCCAGCCACAAAGGTGCCCATTTCACTTCAGATACTGCAGGCACCATTGCAAGATGACCTTCCTGTTCTGCAACTGCATCTTTTATGTAGATATTATAAGATTTGTTAGGAATAGAGTTCTAAGGTACTGTGACCTAAATTCAGTGGTCTAATTCAACTGTACAGGAATTTGCTCTCAGTTAAATGCTCCACCCTCTATGCTGTAGGAAACAACGTTCTCTCTGTAAAACTTGATTTCTAGTTCTTCAAAGCTCTGAGATGGAAATTAATAAATTACCACTTGTGCCATTGATTTTTTTTTCTTGCAAGCATGAATATCGTTTTCTTTTTCAGCCTTCCTAGCTGGCCCTCTACACTCTATTGCCACTGGCCAAGCTCACAGCTTCCTCTACAATGCTTAAACACCAGGAACATGAACTGTTCCTTTCTCATTCACCTCATGATCAGTTCGGCTAAATACACGCTTCAGGTGACCTGTAGTGACCGCGGCAGGAGCGCTTCTCTGCTCCAGCGAGAGCAACCGCGCTGTGGTCGTCTCTGGGTGCTGCCAGGACATTCCTTTCCTGGAGGCACCTTGGCTCTGGGCTGTTCCTCGTGGGGGACAGACAAGACTTCTGGGACTGTGGAGAAAGGGAATGTTTAACTCTGTATAAAGTAACCCGTAAGGCAAACGCAGGGGAAGGGCTGTTCCTGAGTCACACAGAGATGTCCTGCGTACAACGTACGCCTGTACAGTTTGAGTTTGGGTCTGGCTGCCAGCAGAAAGGATTTGCTGTATCAAGAAGGACCTGCTAGAAATTCTGGGGGTGAATTGAGCAAATGCTGTTTTGTTGCTGCAATTTTTCCTGTGTGTCGTAATTGTGGTTGTGTTTTCAGTGTGTGAATGTTTGAGGGAGATGATGTGGGTGGATGCTGTTGTGCTTTATGGTGTGTGTTGTGTTGAGAAAAGCGAGCACTCTGTCCCCTCATAAAGAGATACTCCTTTCCCAGTGAGCTTGTGTGTGTGGACTTTGTAATTGCAGGGGCTTGTACTCCTTGTGACACCTGGTGCCTGGGTATACAGGGAGGTTGAGTGGTTTTTCTCCCTCATTGTGATCATTTGGGACTGTATGGTTGTGTTTGGGGAGATTTTAGGATTTTGTTTGCAACAAGTGCAGCAATTTATGCAGAAAACTACAGTGTAGTGATTTACATATGTTGACCTATGGTAGTTCCTTTCTACCGCCCTCCCTCCCCCAGGGTTTAAAATCTCCTGCCACGAGGTGGACGCTCTCTTTCCTCTCCTGGACATCTTCTTTCCTCTCCTGGATGCTCCCTTTCTCTCCTGGAGTTGTTCTCCATTAAAGCTGTGGGACTTTGGTCCCGAGAAGAAAGAGCGCCTCTCATCTTTTGCGTTTGTCCTTGTCAGTGTCACTGGGTTCCAGAGCTCGCCAAACTGATCCACCATGAGGCAAAAACCGACAAATGGCCCCACATGCAGAGCTCAAAAAGTGGCGACATTTCTGATGGACTGGAATGTTTGCCACACTTTTGGAATTCCCTATGCCCACACAGGTCAGGCAATAGTTGAAAGGATGCACCACACTCTAAAACCCATTCTAGGTCAACAAAAGGGGGAGTTCCCCAAGCAACACCTCTGATAAGGTAGAGCAAAGCTTTAGATGTCTTTATATTTTGAATAGATCTTTTGTAGGACCTAATCCTCCAATTTTGAGGCACTTTTCAAACAGCACACAGGCAAAACTGAAAGAAAATCCTCCAGTTTTGATCAGAAACCTTGAGTTAGGACAAATTGAAAGACCATTTGCACTAATCACTTGGGGCAAAGGGTATGCTTGTATTTATTTGCACAGGTGCCAGACCTAAGTGGGTCCCCGCGAAGGACGTGAAACTGTCTCATACACAAGAGCGCACCGACAATTCCACCAGCAGGGAAATGAGCACGCAGACGTGAGCCGCACCGAGAAACTACGGTTCATGGCAGACGTTCCCTGTTCTACCTGTGAAAGCTACAAATCTTGAGTTTGATGGTTGATCTTTAGACTGTGAAAATGGTTTGTATCATAGAGCTCTTTCAGCAAAAGCATGGTGTCCGTTTTGTTCAAAAGAATTCTAAGATATCCAAATTTGTAAAAACTGAAGGTCAGAGGGACATTTTAGTGCCCTATAGATGGCCAGTCCCTGAACAAGTGCTAAAAGATTTGCTTGAGAACTGAAAGAGATGGGGAAGCTTTTGCCAAAAAGCAGCTGAACAGAAACATGGAGTTTGATCAAATGATATACTGGCGCTTGCTGGTTTTGCTTGCTTGCTTTTGCAGTGCATATATGCGTGTAGATCAACCAAAAATGAATGTTTGCCTTGCTTTAGCCAAGTCAGCAGGCTCAGACACCATATGTTTGACCAATTGAGCCCAGACAAACCCTTGGTGACCTGTTTGGTCGGTGTGCCAGTGCCAGCCAAGGAATGGCCAACACCCAATCGTGACAAATATTGGTGTGAGGCTGCCAACGAGACCAATCCCATAACCAGCTGGCATCATTGGGCCCCTGATCTTCTTAGAGCACCTTCTGAACCTCAAGAATTGGAATTCTTGGTTCATTTCTAATGGAATTTTGTGCTGAGTTTCAGTACCAGGGAGATCCACAGTTAAATGTTACTCCCCATCATCCTGTGGACAGATACTCAAGTTTGTGGTGCAATTGTACTACCCCAGTGTCCCCTAAGGGTGAAACTGCTGACAAGTAGATGACCTAGATGAGTCCCCCTGACAATTAGAAAAGGAATATTGGCTCATTTGTGGAGGTAGAGCCTGACAGGGAATTCCTCAAAAATTAAAGGTGGCCCATGTAGCATCAGACAACTCACTGTGATAGCACCTATCGTTAAAAACGCCATCAAGAGAAAACACAGAGAAAAAAGATTTGCCCATCATTATAAAAAAAAGTGTAATAGCAATTTCAGACCCTAGGGCCCTGCAAAATGAGTTACATCAAATTAATTTCTACGTCCACTTGTTTCGGGTGAGGCATTGAAACCATTATAGCGATTGGGGTGTTTGCTGGAGAAAGACAGTGCTACTTGCATTGCAATTAGTGACATGATGACTGATGTTAGTGTTGTCAGACCTGCAACCTTACAGAACAGAGCAGCAATTGATTTTCTTTTACTGGCACATGGACATGGTTGTGAGGAATTTGAAGGATTGTATTGCATGAACCTGTCTGATCACTCTGAATCCATCCAGAGAAGCATACAAAAGCTGAAAGATTTGACAGCTCCAAAAAAAGAAGATGGTGGGTCATGGTTAAATGATTTGTTCCAAGGATGGAGCTTTGCACCTTGGCCAAAGGGAACTTTGTAGAATAGGTCTCGATGGATTGGGTGTTTTGGTAGTGGTACTAGTAGTAATACCTTGCTTACATTGGTGTTTGTGACAAATGGTGGACAACATGATCAAAGAAGTTTTTATCACACAAGAGGGAGAGGTAGGAAATGGATTCACAGAGAATTCTCAAAATCTCACACAGATGGTGGATGAAGGTATAGACATGGAGGGGGGTTTTGAATTAAGACCTTGGAACAGGCGAGACTTTTTTGGAACAATGACTTGTAATTGCTATCAGACATGACTTTTGCCCTTTGAACTGACTGGACTTTCAAAGCAATAAAATTGCTGTGTTGGAATATAGCAAGGCTTAATGTGAGCAAAAAGGATGCTTTAGGCAAGTAATAAGCAGGTATACTATAGTAAAGCTATGAAATGCAAGGTAGTTAATAAATGACACGGATACAAAGGTTTCTGTTTAGTTGTACTGAGAGGGGGAATTGTGGGAATCCTTCAAATCAGGGGGTTTTGGGAAAGCTACAAAAGGCAGACCTCAGAGAAAGCAGAACTGCGGTTGGAGCTAAGCAGCAGCCATAGGATTTGTCAGCACAAGAGTTATAGAAGTAGAAAAGTAAGGAGAAATAGAAAAATGGCCTGTGTGTTAGTGCTTGGCTAGAATAACTCGCTAACCTTCAAAAAAGTATCTCAGGCAAGATATTAGGAACTTCTCAGCTTAATAATGGAGCTCAGTGCATTGTGTTTTAAGGCTTGCAAGCAGGTATTGTATTCAAAAGAAGCAAGCACTGTTTTAACAAAAGGTACGTGTGCTTATAGTGGTTGGATAGAACTACTGTCAGTATGCTTCTGCTTTGTGTGATTGGTCAAAAAATTTTTCAAGTAAGCTGTGCCATTGAGTTCTTTGCCTGCTGCCACAGATGTCAGCTGCTGGCATCTTCCCATAGTCATAACCAAGTAATGAGACTGATGCTGGAAAACAAACAGCTCGAGGCGCGTTCCTCAGCAGTCCCGTCCCGTTCGTGATTTGTACAGAGACCCCCGGCCGGCAATAGTATATAGATGTTAAATTACATCCATGATAAATTAATAGGTATTGTTTCATTCATTTTGATATTTTTTCATTTCACATTAGATCTATATATTTTTTTTAATAAAGATTTGATTTCTTCCTCCAGCTTGGGAGAGTGAAGAATTACAACAGTGCAAAACCTTCTGCACACACAGCAGTCAGCCCCCAGGCGTGTGCATGCACACCCAGCCACTGCGCTTGCTCTTCTCAGCATCTTGGGGCTGCTGTTTGCACAAAATTGGGATGAATTTAACTCAACAGAGCCACGACTGGTGTGTCCAGCTTGTCATGAACACTCATGTGCCAACGAAGAACACAGAGCTCTCAAATCACATGATCACAGTTCATTTAATTCTCAATGGGCACTGAGGAAGTCTTAAAAGCACCAAAGACACAGAAAACGCGGTGGAAAACACTGGAAACATGGTACTGCTGGTATTCTCATGGAGGAAAATCTCTTGAATTTCTTAAGGTAGCTCTTGGATTTCTTAAGATGGGAGCTTTCCAAAAGTAGGAAAATTGCTTAGCACTGGCTGCCCAATTGTGAATGGTTTTCTTGACTTGGCAAAGCTGGGGTGTTAACAATGGACTCTGTTCTTGGTTCAAATCACCTGCCCTCACCTGCAGAGAAAAGCACCACCACCAGCAGCAGAAGCTACTTCAGTCAATTTTCTCAAAAAGCTCTGTTAGATTTGGGAGAGGAAAAGAAAACACATCAGACACTGTGGAATAATGACAAGACTCTGAGGAACAGTTCCAAAGCAAAGGGCAGCAGCTTCTCTCTGGGCCACTCCTTGTGCTCCAAGGCAGCCGGGCTGCCCTGGCTGCCCAGGACCCTGCGCTCCGCGGGCTCTGCAGAGCTGCACAGCGGGGAGGCAGCTTTGGGCACCTCAGCCCCTGGGCAGGAGTGGCTGCTTGCTCTGCAGGGCTGCCTGTGGGCAAAAGCAGGGTGCTAGCCTTCTGCTCTTGGCCCTAGCCTGGCCTTGCAGGGCTAATCCTGTTCCCTGTCTCAACTGTGCTAAAGACAGACTTATTTGTTTCCAGCTCTGCACAGCATTGATGTGCACCACAAAATACCAAAGGACTAAGGCCTGAACACCAGACCCTGACTGAAGCCTCCACAACAGGACCTGAGCCAAAGCTGCCCGCTAGATGATCTTTCCAACCCAATGTTCTATGCATCTGCTCCTTAACCAAGTATTACTGTCAAAAATATTGTTGCCTCCATTCACTGGTGAAGCATGTCTGCATCTTTCTGCATGAGGAAAATGGACAAGGCCACACCTGGCCTTGGTTCCTCCTTGAGCCCTAGGCAGGCTCGAGGAGAAAACCAAGAGGAGAATGAAACCAGCTGTGCCCTCAGCAGAAGCTCTGGCACATTGCTCGTCCAGCACAATCAGAGCGAGGCTACTCTCACTGCGCACTCGGGAGCCTCGTGGCTGGCAAAGGTGGAGGCACCGCAGCATTTCCCGGTTCCCGGCCGTGGCTCTGCAGGGTTTGGCTGGGACAGCTTCCCCCAGCTGATGTGCAGCTCTGGATGAAGGGGAAACCATTGGGGTACCTGGTGATATATCTTCCTTAATCACCAGAGGCACCCTTTTGTAATAATGCTGAGGTTCATTGCTTAGCTTATCCTTTCCTGACTCTTTTTTGCACTTTTGCATTACAGTAAATTACACTGTTCCTTCAGCTGGTGTCTGTGTCTGCCTCTCTGACCCTTCCCAATATCAAAACAAACACACAGCCAGTTTAGCACGAGACCTGCCTCTCTGCCAGCCCATCTCTTGGCAAACACCCCTGGCGGCCATCTCTGCAAATGAAATTCCCACTTTGCAACTTCCTTTTCTGCAGGCAGGTGAGAAAAGGAGCCACTCCCAATTCTGGACACCTCCAAAAACCAGCTGCTTTCAGCAGTCACAACCCTGAAATATCAACCTCCTTCCTTAAGCTGCCACAGGGAGCTCCCACCAAGATCATTTTGTCCAACGATACCCACAGAAGAGCTCGAGGAGGGAGCAGTTCGAAACACAACTGCTTCAGAGTTTAAACCTGCCTTTATCAAATGAGAACACACCAAGCTGTCCCCAAGGGAAAGCAGGCAGGAACGAGAAGCTCCTCTCCCACAACAGGAAACTCTGTGCTTCCTTCTGTTCCAGCTGGAGAGTGGAGGCCATGGGCTGCACCTCAGTTTGGGAAGGAGCCCTGGGAATTGGCCTGATCTGGGAGGGCAGAAAAAGGAATTCTCCAAAAAGTAGGAAAAGACCCTCTGGAAGGAATAGATGATGACAATATTTCTGCAGAAAAGCAAAAAAAAGGATAATTGAAGTATTTCAAGAAGTGACGAGACTGAAATTGCTTTGCCAATACGACAACCCCAAAGTCTCTGTGCTGTGTCAGGAAGCTCAGGAATGAACCTGCAAGGCTTGCATAAACATCATTGGTGTCCGTCCCCCAGAGCACAAGCAGCTCCCCAACAAGACTTCAAGACTAAGGGACAAAGCTTCCCCCTTCAGCTCCCCACAGCACCTCTAGGGAGTCTCTCTCCATTGCAAGATCTCCTTTGTCAGTCTACAGTGACAGGAGTTGGCTGCAGGAGGCATTTGCATTGGAGCTCTCCCCAGATGAGGGGAAGAAACGGAAAAGGTGATTCCCGAACAAAGAAAATAGTAACGCCGTTTGGAAAGACACCAGTGTCAGTTCACTACAACTCTAGGCCAGAAATGCTTTGAAGAAAGCAACATCCATCCATGGGGCAGCACTTTGGCTTTGATATCCATGCTGACAAAATTGCTGCCCCTTCCTGCTGCTGTAGCTGACTCCAGATCACGAGAAATGTGCCAACTCTGCCAAAGAAAGGAGGACATGCTGAGATGAAACCAGCTAGTCTGCTAAAAAGGAGTCCAAATTAATGTTTTCTAAGTCCCGCTTTTCATCTGTTCCCCAGCCGAGCACGAGCAATGTCCTTCCTCTCTGTCTCCGATGGTTACCCAGGCATGGGATGCAGTGTGGGGACAGAGCCTGTCACTGCTCCCAGTGCCCTGCCCTGCCCCTCCCTGCCTGCCTTGCCCTTCCCTGTCCTGCTGGAACCTGCTGTGCTGTGCCGTGCTGAGCCGAGCCCGGCCAGCGGTCACGGATTTCAGGAATGACCCTCCCCTGTGCCGGCCATCAGCGTAATGAACATACCACTTTCTTACTTTGACTAATTAGAGAGTCTTTGTCCATGATTTTCAGTTTTGACAATTCAGGGAGCTTTTGTTTTCCGTGACAGAAGTACAGTTGCTGCCAAGGGAAGCACACCCAAAGACCAATAGTGACCCAGCCTTCCCTTTGCTTCCCTTTTCCTTCCCTCACTGCTACACAGCGCTCTCAGACCAGAACCCCAGTGCTGCCTCACCTGAGCATTCAGAGCTGCCTCCACACCATTCCAGGCTAAGTGCAGGTGCTCATGATTCTGAGGTTTTCCTAGCTTCTTGGGGGAAGGTGTTTGCTTCATCTGGACTTCTTGGCGTTTCATCAGAGAAGCCAGGAACAGGCAAATTTCATCTCCACTGTGAGCTCTTCATTCTGCTTGTTCCCATGGAGCTTAAATGCCAACCTGAGCTCATCGTTCCTCTGGTACCCATAGACCATCACAACCCTTCCATGGCCTCCCCAGAGAGGAGCAACTGCACATCTTCAGAGCAGCACTTGCCAGCGCGCAGCCCATCAGGGAGGGAAAGAGCTTCTACCCTTGCTTTCCAAGCAGCTCCTGGTTAATGACCCTTTCAAGTGTTTTCTTGCAGTACTCTATCATGGGTATATCTCAAGTGAGAAGCAGGTAGAAAGTGTCAAGTTGCCTAGGAAGGGGGACCTTGAAAACAGAAAGATTCTCTGCCTCATTTTCCTGTCCTCGCTGCAGATTTGGAGGGTGTTCTGGGCATTTTGTAGAGAGACTCTCTGTAGGGGTACAAGGGCACGGTGAAAGATATTGCCTAACAAGTGGTCAGTGTTAGGTGCACTCTCCTCTTCCTTTGAATGAAGCCAAACTGGGACTCTGATGGGACATTGCAGATGTTTAAGACTGTCTGCCCTGCAAATCAAGCCGTGCCATTGAAATGAGCTCTGTGTGCCCCACAACAGCTGCAGCTGAAGAATATGGCCTCACCCTCAAGGCTGTTTATAGAAGAAACTCACAGTACAAGTTTAGCATGCATGTCTACAGATCTGGGCTCTTCCTGGGTGAATCCATTTTCTGTGGGCTTTTGTGATGAGAAACCAAATGTAGCCAAATCCCAAAGCTGCTGGGAAGATGCACAAAGCTGTGATTCTAGGGTGTTTGTGTGTGTGTGTGTCTCTGTGTGTGTCTATACCAGATTTCAAGTCCATGCTTTAATCTATGTACACGTCAATTCGGATAACTATTTTTAAGAGGAAGAACTCACTCCTTCAATCCCCTGGGAAGTCTGAATACATTTCTGGAATGGAGGTTGCTGTGTGCTTCCTGTGATGTTTGATCCAAGGCAGCAGTAGAGCTCTGCGTCCCAAAGACACATTGTGAAGCCTGACCAATGTGTTTGGATTCTTGCAGCCAGGCCAGACACTTCAGCCCCCAGCACTCCAGCTGCCAGTGCAGGTTCTGCAGCATGGACAGCCACAGCTGGCTGTGGAATACTCCTGGGAAAGAGGAATTGCCACCGCCGGATCTGGACATGGTGCTTGAGACACTGGAGGAGAGGTTTTCTCCCTCTGCTTGGGCAACTTCATTGGGCAGGGGAGAAAGGGGCTGGACTGAGAACTTGTGAATGTTGTTGCATGGCTGAGAAGGCAAAGCTTCTTGAGTTCAGCTGTGAATGGACAAGGAAGGATTTGCTTGGTAAAGCATGACTTGGTAAAGAAGAGGGAATGAAAATGTCATCCATGAGTAAGGATGGAAAGGTGTGAGGCTGTGTTGGCCAAGTTTGGGTGTTCCTTTTCCTGGGAAGAACCTCTGATGCAGGAGCATTTGTGGTGAGGAAGTGGAAGCTTTGTAGGTTCTAAGAGGCTTTGTTTGATGGGAAAGAAGAGAAGAGTGTTTGGAGAAGTGGCACTGAAGGCCAAGTGTCCCGGGCAGGGAGGGGCATGCAGAGGTGCCTCTGTTGCAGCAGCAGATGTGGGCTGTGCCTCTTTTGGGTGGGAAGGCCAAGGCAAAGCAAGGGCTGGGCTGCAGCTGCTGCTGCTGTGTGAGCCCTGCCGTGCGTGTGGGCGCTCCCAGAGCCATGGCTGGGGCTGGGCTGCAGCTGCAGCTTTCTTGTCCTCTCAGTAAGCTGCTGCCTGCAGTCCAATTTCCATCTGGGAAATCCTCAGCTGGGCAAACTGGCCAGTCTTGCTGTCCATGTTGCAGAGCTCTTTCCCCTTGCTCTTGGGCATCTCTGTGGGCAGAGATGTGTGTTCCCATGCTGTCCCTGCCAAGCTGCAGCCTGGATGAGACTGCTGTGCTCAGGGCTGTGGAGGAAGGAGCACATCCCTTTGCCAGGAGCTGGCAGGACTCCTGCTTAGCAGCCATTCCATGTGTTCAGTGTCACCCCCATGTTCAACACTGTCAACTCTGACAGTTTTTGGACTGTGTTTGAGAAGTCAATTTTTCTGACTGTTGAAGGGCTTTGGGGCCCAGAGTTGTTGTTAGGAAGAAGGGATGAAGTGTGTGAGCCATGGAGTTTTTGGACCAGGTGTTTTGTCTAAGTGGTGGAAGGTTTTCTGCCTGTCTGTTTCTCTTTCAAGGGCAATATTATTGTTGACCCTGAGTCTTCAGGAGGGGAGCCTGTGGACAGAGCTGCAGCAGAGGGAGCTTTGCCTGGCACCAAGAGCGGCAGGAACAATTCCCAGGACCGCGAGGAGCTTGGTAAGGACAGAGATCCCACTGGTTTGGAGAGGGGTGAGATGGCTGCTCTGAGCCTGCCTCTGGCAGTGAGGTAGATGAGAAGGGTTGAGTTCCTGTCTGCAGGCTTGGTGCTTCCTGGTGCCTTGGGTTCAAATCCTGCACGGGCACAACCTGCCTGAGCCCTGCCCTCCACGCTTCTCCAGAGGCTCTGACACTGAGTCCTCTGCTGGGGCAAGAGAGCAGGGAATAAACCTGACCTTGTGGCAGTTGTGTCACCAAGCCAGGTGTCCCAGTTTTGTGCTGATGTCCGTGGGGATAAGTTTGCTGCAGGATGTCAGTGCTCTGGAGGCAACCCTGAGTGACTCTTGAAGCAAGAGAGGAAAAGCCCAGCAAAAGGTCAGTGTAGAGATCTGAGCTTTTTGTCTCCAAGCATTAAATCCATGTAGTGGCACTCTGCTGATAGCTGTAGTGAGATACATTAAAAATACAAGCAGCAGAAGCTCTGAGGCCAAGGAAATCATTAGTCACAAAACCAGGAGCTCAACAAAAATCTGAAATCACCCCTTAAAATTAGTGAGAACTAAAGGAAAGAGAGAGCACTTTGGGTCTGCATTCTTGAGCAAAGCTGGTGCTGCTTGCAGTCCTGTTAGGGAGCTCTTTCCTTCACAGCTGTGAGAAACAGAATTCACTGCTTAGAATTATCAAAAGTTTAATAGTAATAGGTTAAAAAAAGACAATAATTGCGGCACTGTGGTGCTCAGGGCTAACACCCAAACAACACCTGGTGCTAAGTGACAGTGTTAGCTTTATGGTGTTACTTTGCTGAGAGGCAAGTATATTCATGTGTTTCATGAATTTTTCCAGCATTCTTGGGAATTTTCTCATGTTTTGGGAACTCCTTGTTTTGACTGCTTCGCACTCAGGTTTACTGCATGACATCCTGTGCATCATGTCAACATTTTTTTTTTCTGCTTGTGTCTCCTTCCTGCTGTTTCACCTCCTCTGATAAGGCTTTAATAGGTTCTCCCTAAATTTCACATGGTATTCTCTAATTGTCCTCTGGTGCTCTGCCTTGTGTCAGGGTTATTTTATCACTTGGACAGGTTGGTCAGTTGACAGCCTTACACTGATTTTAGTTACACACAAGCCTTTTTTCCCGTTATGTTTTGCTAGGGTCTATAACACAATACATTCATCACACAATTGTTTCCATAAGTGATGCATCGATATTATATTCATTACACTACTGCTTCTATGAGCAAAACAGTGCAAACTTAAGCTGATAGATTCTGTTATATTAAAAGCAGCAAAAAGAGTTCTAACTGATGCTATTTCTAAATACTTATAATCACTAACAACGTCCATCAGCTAATACATAAATGCCTAAGCCAATATTACGTGGTCATTTGTCACCCAGCTGTTCATCCCAGAGCTGGTGGTTGTTTTGGAGGAGCTGTGGCTCACTGCAGAGGGCAGGTTGTGGATGGCAGGGAACGGTGCTAGTTCATAACTCAGCTGCCAGCACCTTCAGCTTCAGCCATTTCAGTGAGGACTGAGGTGTCTCTGTCAGCACAGAGAAAGAACCAGGCTGGGCTTCTTTGTGGCAGCTGGGTCTGTCTGTGTTTCAAGCTCTCATGGGGGCCCTTGGCCTTGCGAAAGTATCCCAATACACTGAGGGCTTTCAGTGTATTGGGATACTTCAAAACTTCAGAAGTTATAAACTCTTGGAAGGATTCGGCTCTTTGAAGAGCAGGCTTCAAATTGCCAAGTGAGATTTTGCCTTTCTGCTCATCTTTTACAGCCTTTGATAGAAGGGCAGTTAATTCCAAAGGGACAGATAATGCAGAGAGGCCAATATTGACCCAGTGTTCCCTTTGCATCCCAGACTTCCAGCTGATCTGCCTTGTCAGGAGGGCTGCCCTGCATGGGAAGAAGGACCAGAGGGAGAGCCTGTGAGCATCAGACGGGTGGAATCCCTTAGTGTACACATAGATTTATGGATTTCTACAATTCTCTTTCTATATCCATATAGTTGCATTTATAGATTTACAGAGGTCTGTTTATATGTGCATATATATACATCTATATACTTAAATTGATCTCTATTGTTCTAGATGGGGTAGAATTAGTTACATTTCTAGATTTTGAGATCTACATTTATACATTAATAGAGTTACATTTAGATGCCTACATTTAGGCACCTACATTTAGATGCTCAAATTTAGATGCTTAGATATAGATCTAGAAATATGCTTAGTTATTTAGTTAGAGGTATGGGGAAGTTTAGATGCATAGATTGAGCTGTGTAAGCCCAGGCTGCATTTTTACCTCTTTCCCCCCTCGGCTGCCTTTTTCACCTCTTGCTTTTGCCCCAGTGCCCCCTGTGTCCCCTGTCCCTGTGCTGGGTCCGAGCTGGCGGCCGGGCCGGGCGGAGCAGCACTTCCAGCCCCAGCTGTCCCTGGAGCGGTGGGAGCTGCCGCTGGCCCAGGCCCTGTCCCCTGAGGAGCTGCTGAAGGACGGTGAGACAGAGGGGGCTGAGGGGGCTGAGGGGGCGGTGGCGCCGAAGGGACGCTGACCCTGAGCTGCTGCTGGGGCTGAGGGCTGTGGGGCAGCCGAGGGCCATGGTGGCACTGAGGTGACAGGGAAGTGGCACAGGCTGACAGTCCAAAACTTCCCATGCATTTCTTCATCAATCTGCAAAAATGTTAGGTAAACAATTTGCTATTCCCTTTACTGATGCTTCTAGTATTGCATGATCCTGTCCTGACCGGTCAACGAGATGGCATTGGTTTAGGCATGGTGTTAGCCCTAGGGGTACTCAGCCCTCGCAGTTATGGCAAATGGATGTAACTCATGTAGAAGAATTTGGTCAGCAAAAATTGGTACATGTTTGCATTGATACCTATGCTTGTATTTTTTGGGCTACTCCCTAAACAGGTGAGACGTCATGTTGAGAAATATTTGTTCAATTTCTTTGCCACATTAGGTATCCCCTTAGCATTAAGAATGACAATAGTCCTGCTTGATGTTCCTTAAGATTCAAAGGTTTCTGTAATTTATGGGGTATTTGACGTGACCCTGGTATTTCTCACAATCCTACTGGACAGGCAATTATTGAGCGTGCCCATCAGATGTTCAAGGACATGCTGCAAAAACAAAAAGGGGGAACTGCAGGGTTATCCCCTGAGGAAAAAACAGCTAAAGCCAATTTTGTGCCTAATTAGCTCAGAACAACAGGAGATAGGGAAGATGCACGTAGTCTTGTGCATCATGCCCTCACACATAATCCAAGGGAGGAATTGCCTGACGGCATTCAGGTCATGTTCAAAAGTCCAGCAGCAGGGTTGTGGCAAGGACCAGCTACAGTCAAATGAAGAGGAAGAAGGTCTATGTGCTTACTTACAGATAAAGGCATTCGTTGGATTCCAGCCACGTGGACCTTCACTTCCCTCACAAGTTGTAAATCAGAGAGAAAATGCTTGGTATCTGCATAGTTGTGCATGTAAACCATGGCTTAAGGTTCATTGTATCCAGTGTAACTAAAAAACTTGGGGACAAATTTGTGAAGAACATAATTGCGTAGTGGTCCGAGGAAAAAAGCAAAAGTTTAAGCCTATCAACATAATATGTAAAAACTGCTCTTACACACTTAACACTAGTACCCCGAGAATGGCATTAGCTAAATTTTTAAGGCATAACTGAAGAAGATATCAGAGTTTTCTCTAAGATGTATCTTTGATAGAAATATAGAAGCAAAGATTGTTACTGCAATTGCAGTTTAAACTTGCTTTAATTGCTGTAGTAAATCAAATTGTGCTAGAGAGCAAGATACTAGCTACAGAATGTAGAGGAAGAATAGCAATACCACAAACACCTCACTTGAGAGATTTGGAGTGAGAAGAACCTAAAGCAGGTTGGGTAAAGCGCAGGCGTGATGGACCACAAGGGCGACAATGGCACCAGTCTGGCAAATATTAACAATGTTGCTTAGTGGAGTGATTAAGGAAACGCAGGGGGTATACAAGATAAAGCAGCAAGCTAACATGAAGGTTCCATAGGCTAACAGAACAAGGCAGGAATCTTTCTGCCTATCACTAGCTCCACCTTCAGATCCATTTGGCACCTGTTTCATTGGAATTCCTTTAGACTCAATGGAAGAATTGGGAAATTGGGCCAGAGCTCAAATTTATGGCAACTTAAGTAAGGCCTGTTCAAATTGGCGCACTAATCAAAATGGGATGATCACAGAAATTTGGTGTGAAAAACAAAGCATCCCTAGAAATCCGTTAGGAATTCAGGCATTTACAATCGTTCAAGGTTTAAATACTACCAGACAGTGACCACAGGAATTAGATATTTTGGGATCAGTGCCAGGAAATTACTGTTTGTTCTATGAGTACCACAGGGGTAAAGAGCTGATTAGGGAGAAATCAGGAAAACCCGGTGATGATGGCACTTGGATATCTCCTGTTTCTTCCTGGTATTACAATACCACGCCAGACTGTGCCAATTGGACATGGTTGTATCCCTAAAACCAAAATCTGCAAGGATGTCACCTCCTGGAGTTTTTCTCATTTGTGGAGATTAAACTTAGCCTGCGATTCCTGAGAAAGCATGAGAAGGACTGTGCTATTTTGGGAAATTGACACTGTTTGCCCCTAGCATTCAACAGATGCTTGACATCAGGCACAAATTCCAATGTCCAAAACGTACTGTGCATCTATTAGGCTCAGACTGTAAGGATAATGTAGAATTGTAGAATATGTCGTTGGTTATACTGGCATCACTTTTTACACCAGGAGTAGCTTCATCACAGGCCCTTACACAATTCAAACAATTGGCTTGTTGGACAGACAAACCAATTAACATTACATCTGCAATACTGAATGAGCTTACCACTGATGTAGGTAGCATACGCCACGCTGTATTACAGGATAGGGCTGCAATAGTGTTTTTGTTGCTAGCACAGAGAGATGGGTGTGTAGATTTTGAAGGGATGTGTTGCATGAATATGTCTGAGCACTCTGAATCTATGGACAAGGAAGTGTCATTGCTTAAGGAGAAGATGATAAATCTGACAGTTGTTTAGAATTCTTTGGATGAGTGGCTAAAATCCTGGGAAATAAGAGGCTGGCTCAAGGACTTAGTATGCTTTGGTATTAGGTATTCTTGGCTATGTAATGAATAAATAATCTTACATATTATTGGCTTTGTATTTCATTCTTTTTTCAGTTCTGCTAATCGTGCCTTGCTTACTACGCTGTGTGCAAAAAGAAATTGACCGTGCTTTTAAATCAGTCTGGCTTGTGCAAAAACAAAAGCGGGGAACTGTTGAAGATATTTTGCAGGTGGAGGAGTTTTTGCAAGACAACGGCCTTATTGAGCCGATGCACAATCCAGCCTGCTTGTAATAATGGACAATGAACACGTTCACAAAGAATGAATTA
Source organism: Melozone crissalis (assembly GCF_028551555.1). Classification (NCBI taxonomy): domain Eukaryota; kingdom Metazoa; phylum Chordata; class Aves; order Passeriformes; family Passerellidae; genus Melozone; species Melozone crissalis. The sequence goes on along the minus strand of NW_026535783.1, from coordinate 9,207,533 downwards.
TGGACATATTCAGAAATGGGGTCGGTATATCCTTGAAGAAGACGCAAGAAGAAGAGTCATCAGGACTCAGCAAGTTTGTCAGCAAGCTTGGGAAAGTGAGCCATGGGGGGGCCATACAACCCCAGCAAGATGCATGAAAACTTAGATAATCCAATCAGCATTCTATTTTAGAGGTGTGAACAGCTAGGATTAACCAATCATATATTAGCTAGAGAGGCATGGACAGTAGAGATTTATTATAAATAGAGTCTTTTTAGGAATAATAAATTTAGCTTCACTTGATCATATTGGTTATGGTGTGATGCCCATGAACCTCTGCACCCCGCACTTAAGGGCAGGTTGGTGTTGCCCAGGAAATGTACACATCTGGGGAAGTGCCCTTGGAAGAGAGGGGCTTGATTGCCAAGGAAACTGCTTCCCCAGGAGCCCCCAATGAGACAGGTGCAAGTGTCTCCATTTGACTTCCTGTGTTTCCTTCAGTCCTCGCACTTGGCTGAGGGGCAGGGGAAGGATGTGAAGAGCAGCTTTGGCATCTGCCTGGGCCTGCAGAGACCAAGCCAAGCACCTGCGGCAGGGTTTGTTGCCCACCTTTGAGCACAGGTCTGAGCCGGATCCTGTTTGTCCAGCCAAGTGCCCCAAAGCTGTCTTGGGGAGCTGTGAATTCAAAGGCCTTGATGCACACATTCATGTCACCTCCCCTATCTGGTGAGTTTTAACTCTTGGCAAGATGTGTTTGCCCCGTGCTTGCTGGAAGCTGCTCTGCTCCAGAGCCAGCAGTGAGCTGGGCTGTGCTGGCCTGGCACCGTGGAGAGTCCTCCCCTGAGCACTTGGCTGGGCTTGGTGTGTCCCAGGACGTCTTAGACACTTGGGGCAATGGATTTGTTCCAATCAGAGGCATTTGGGGCAGGGTTGGGGTAGCCCCAGAGAACTTGGCAGTGTGTCCAATGGCCCTTGCTGACACGGCACAGCACGGTTACCATGGAACGGAATGGAACAGGGCCCTTTGTGACATGTGGTGAAGTGGCTGCTGGCGGTGACGAAGCAACGCCACAGTGCTCGGTGCACGTGAGAGGAGAGGACGTGGCAGAGCTGTGCTGTGAGGAGCCCCACACAGCCAGCTCTTTTGTCACTGACCCACCAGGTTTTCCAAGCCATTTCTCCTGCGGCTGGCCTTGTGGCCAGACTGCAGGACTTCCTAAATCAGAGCTTTTCCCAGTCATCTGGCTCAAAGTTGTCTAGAGGCCAAAAAGCAGGATGGCAGGCAGAGTGCTCAGGCTCTTCAGGGTGCTTCGGGGCAAGAAAAAGAAAGGGCCTGCAGCCTCCCCAGCGCAGCAGCCTGCAGAGCCGGAGAAGTTGCAGCCAGTGCAGGACGGTGAGTGGCAGGGCCGGGCCGCAGGGCTGGTGCCTGCGGCCGCCCTTGCCCCATCCCATCCCTGCCCCTATGGATGTCCCCACAGACAGGATGTAAGAAGGGCTGGGGCTGCCCCTGCTGGCCGTGCTCTGGTCCATTGGGTAGCCGGGGGCTGTCCCTGCCTGGGCCGTGCAGGGCTAGGCCGTGTTCTCCGGCCTCTCCCGCAGCCCCTCAGCTCTGGCTGCATTTGCTCTTTGCCAGATGCAGGAAAGGATGGGACACTGGAGCGGGACCCCACTCGCGGCTGCTTCCACAGACCAGTGCAGGTACCTGCGGCCGTCCCCACCTGGGCTGGGCCTGCTGGCACTGCTTGGCCCAGCGCCATGCTTGGAGCAGGCCACGGAACGTCCCTCTCTTCCTGCCCTTCCTTCTGTTGCAGATACTGCGGAGGTTCCTGGGCCATGGGCGCAGAAACACCAGCGCCGCAACAACCGAGGGCACGGCTGAGCCGCAGGCAGAGGCTGATGTCACCTCAGCCTCCCTGGAGCGAGCAGCATACTCTGTCAGGGCAGTGGCTGAGACCAGGCCGGAGGCTGTCACGGCCCTGCAGGGTCTGCACTTGAAAAAGCACGGTGCCAGTGCCCTGTCGGTTGTGTCCAGGCACCTGCTGAGCGAGTGCGGGGACAGGCTGCACCCAGAGCCCGGAGGCCATGTGGAGCTCAGCAAGGAGCCCTCGCTGGTGAGAAGGGGCAGTGGCTGATATCTACTTGGAACATGAGGTGGTAGAACAGGAAGGCCATGTTGCAATGGTGCCTGCTGTATCTGAAGTCAAATAGGCACCTTTGTGGCTGGGGAGCTGCGTGGGCAAAAAGGATGCCGGGCTGGCGGCCTTGAGCAGCTGAAGATGAGGCAGCGTGTGGCCAGGGGGCCAAGAAGGCCAAGGGCATGGTGGCTGTGCCAGCAGCAGTGGGGCAGCAGGAGCAGGGCAGTGAGTGTGGCCCTGTGCTGGGCAGCGCTGCGGCCACAGCTGGAGTGCTGTGTGCAATTGTGGGCCCTGGGGAGCAGAAAGTCACGGAGGGGCTGCAGCGTGTGCACAGAAGGACACGGGAGCTGGGCAAGGGGGTGCAGCACAAAGCCAGGGAGGAGGTGCTGAGGGAGCTTTAGCCTGGAAAATGGGGGGGCTCATGAGGCACCTTCAGGCGGACTTCCATAGATCGCTGCCTTAGATCCATAGATCCAAAGCTCAGCACAAGGGCTGTTTCCCTTCCAAACATCCCCTCACTGCATCCAAGTGCTTTAGACACTGGTGTGGGTAACACTTTCATATTTTGTTGATTTGTTTGTTTGATAGAAAAAGAACCCTTGTGCAATTTCTCCTTCTCCAGGGAGCAAGTGCACTTTTTCTCAATCTTTCCTGCCCTTTTCCAGCTCTGGCAGAAATTCTGTAAGAATTTTAGTTTTCAAGGAGGCAGTTCTGGATAATGCAGTATTTTTGCACAAGAACACATAGTTTGGGGCAGGGATGTTGGTGCAGAATGAGCTGTTCTGGTGCCAGACCAGCCAGTAGGGCTTGCCCGTCATCTTCAAGTTAACGGCTCCCATCTCATTTGGCAACCCAGGGAATCAGTGTGTGTTGTGTTTGGGAATTGAGCAGGAAATCAATGCCCTTGCATTCCAGCTGGCCCTCAGAGATTAGAGGAGCTGGGAAGGGCTGGGCTGCATTTCTGATTCCAGCCACTTTAGCACCATCAGTGTGGTCAAGTGCAAGAGAAGAACTTGCCCGAGCAGAGATGCACAAAGAGTGCAGTTCTTAGTGCAGTGCTCTGAGTCTGATTGCATTCCATAAAGACCCACATGCTCCAGATTCTCCAAGAGTGTGGGTTACTGAAGCAACAGGAGAGCAAGTTCAGGATGGCTTCTGACTGGGGCACTGCAACCGAGTGTTGATGTTTGTAGCGACAGAAAGGACAGTATTGATTCAGGGTGACCCCCCACGTGGCGAAAAATGTGCTTTGACTGTGTGATTTAGAATTTTAAACAAATGCTTTATTAAGCTATGTTATATTACACTAGTACTATGTTAAAACTATAGTAAAGTAATACTATACTAAAAAGATACTAAAGAAAAACTAGTGACTGTCTCCACACAGTCCTTTATCTAATTAGCTAATCAATCAAAGCAACTATCCCTAAAATGCAATTAACAAATCACTTTCAGTAAACAATCACTATACACATTCCACATGTACTAAAATTAAAGAACAGCCAATACAGGTAATATTGTTTTCTCCTCTTCTCTAAGTTTCTCACTACCTTTCCTTGAAAAAAACCTAGGAGAGGGAATTATATCTCTCTCCGTTCAAAGAATGTTGTTATGGTTTAGGCCTGGCAAAGCCAAGGCCCCCCTAAATATACCTTTTACCTGATATCTGCTGTGAGATGTGGCCAGGAAATAAGCAAAGCAGGCTCCAACTTAAACATAAAGGGAAGTTTATTAACTAAACTACACACAATATTACTAAACTACACACACACACACAGGAAAAAAACAAGGAGAATGAAAACTACACAGAAACACTTCCTTATCCTCCTCCCACCAAATTCCCAAACACATTTACATTTCCCAAAAATTATCCACACTCGGTCTGGCACCACCCTTTGAAAAAAAAATCAAGTCTTCAGCTCATAAGGGATAGACGGAGTCCTTCCTTGTGCCACGGACTTCTTGTCACAATCAGCAATCCGCCCGGTATCTTGCTATCTCGTGACATCTCCTTTCCATGCCGAGGTGCTCTCACCACCAGGCATGGGATGGGGCAGGGGCCTGCCTTCAGGGCCTTTTAAGAATGCCTCGTCTCGTTCCAAGTAGAGTACAGTCACATCCCTGGGACCTCTGTCCCCCCCCATGTCTTCTATACCCCCTGGGGCCGAGGGGTCTCAAAACCAAACTCTCTTGACGCCGAGCCTCCGCTTCCCCCTGCAATACAGCCTCTGCATCACCAGGAAACAGTCCATGGAAATACAACAAAAAAGAGTCCAGCAAAAACTGCCACTCCATCTTCCTCCATTCCTTCAACATCTCTCTTCTCCCTTTGCCAGACCCTCCTTACTGGCCTGATTTTCTTCCTTCATCTTCCACTCCTGTCCCTTTCCCAGGAAAGGCAATGTTCTGCGAAGCCTTCATTCCCCAAAGGGTTAAAAGTTCTCCCAGGCGGCCGGACTGCCCGCTGCCCCCCCCCTTTCTCCTCCCAGCCGTGCTGCCTGCCGGCACATGATATCAGGTTTCAAGATATACAGTTCGAGCACGGGCTGCATTCTCTGGGGGGGGGAATAAACAGGTCGCTCAAGGGTCTGCCACCCTTCCTCCGAACCCGGGCCTACCGTAAAATGGGCCACGTGGCTTTCCCCTCCCCCAGCCCAGCCAACAACTGGGCCGGGGGAGAGACTTCTTCACGCCGGAAATCCCAAGAGGGCTCCGAAGGCCAAGAGCCCTGCTTTTAACCCCTTGAGTTCGTAGTCTCAAGAGGCGGATCCAAATGTCCCACTGGTCAAACTAAGTGCCCATCTTAAATTCCAATTACCCATTGGTAATCACAGCAAAACAAAATATCCCAGATGTCCCATTTCCGGTCAAACCACGACAAATGTAAATCCCACAGTACAGTAAAGAGAGATTATAAAAGTGAGATCTGTTTATCTATCTATCTATTTGAATCTTCCTGGCTCTGCTCCAAAGCAGTAGAAGATGCAATGCTCACCTAAATGCATCCCTTCAGGAGAGATAAACAGGACATGGTAGAAGCAGAGGGAGGCCCTCACCAGACCCTTGAGAAATGCCACACCTTCCCTGTCAGCTGCCTGAGAGGCTCTTGCAGCTTCAGTCCCAGATGGCCCCTGATTGTAGGGCCAGGGCCACTTTGGAATCTGTGCCTCCCCTTGAACAGAGAATGACCCAGCAGAGCAGCAGCACAGTGCTTTGGGAACGTTTGAACCCAGCAGTCTTTGAGTCTTGGCCCACAAAGGTCCTATGGGAAGCTGAAACCCATCTTCTCTTGCTTTCTGTGCAGGTGCTTCTAGAGAGAGAGCAGGAGCAGAGTGCTTCATCAGAGACACCATGCCAGACTCAGGGAGAGCTGTTCCCAGCTCGAGAGCAGGAAGAGCAGCTCGGGCAGCAGGTGGAAGTGCCACAGGAGAAAGGCCAGGTAAGCCTGACTGGCCAGGGCACAGAGGGAAGGGCAGGAAGAAGGGCATAAACCACAGCTCTTGGGACTGAGAAGGCCAGGAATCCCACAGGCACTGGAAGCACAGAGCCTTGGAATCTGAAGAGATCAGCCCTGGGACAGGAGGGTTACATTGGGAGCAGATGTGGGTAGGGAAGCAGAAAGAAGTGGCTGAATCAATGTGATTTTGAGGCTAAAAGAGGGAAACGCTGAGTCTGATGGCAGCTCCCAGTCACTTGCTCTGCATTTGTGTGCACAGAACCTCCAGGTAGAACCACAAGCAGAGCTGCCCGAAGCTCAGAGTGACATGGCAGTGAAGAGGGGGAATGAAGACATCCAAGAGGAGAAGAATCTCCCTATGCAGAGGGACAGTCAACAAAAACAGGTGAATGAAAGAATGCCAGCCCCTCCACTCATGAAAGAGAGTCCTTTCCGTTGTTGTTTACAGAACATGGACAAACAGGTGCCGGCACAGCTGCAGGAAACTGAGGCTAGGATCAAGGCAAGGAAGAAGAGGCCAGATGAAAAAATCAAAATCATCAAAGAGAAAATTAATTGCCTCCTTCAGGAGCAAAAGGCTCTAGAAAAGCGAGTGAAATATCAATAGGCACTGCAGTCACCCAAGGGGTGGTTTCTGCCCTCCTTGCCTTTGCAGTGCAGAGCAGCAGGGGGGTGGGGTGTTGCCTCTGAGTGCCATCCTGATGAGGCCTCTGTCAGAGCTGCTCTCAAAGAAACTTCCTGCTCTGCTGAATCTCAGCTGATGCTCTAGACAGTGGCATTACTCCCTTGGCCATTTAGCCAGCAGTCATTCCAATGAACTCCTGCTGGCTTCTTCCAGGTGACCTTGTTTCTTGAGGTGTTTTTGCAGGTGAACATGGTCATTCACATAGATTTGGAATACGAGCTACAAGCTGTCTGTATCCCTTGTGAATCTGCTCCCGTCCTTTACTTTCTTCCCAGTCAATGACTCCTGGCTGAAAGGGACAAGCTGTAGTCTCTGACTGCTTTGTTCTGTTTGACTTCAGGTGGAAGTGTCGCCATCCTACCTGGCAGCCTGCAGCGAGTTCCAGCAAATGACGGGCAACCAAGAGCCGCGAAGCTGGCATGAGGCCCAGGAACTGTACCATCCAGAGATGCTGCAGGATAAGCACGTCCCAAGGAAGGTGCAGAAAAAGAGAATTTCATGGCAGGAGGTAGAACATTAGAATGAGGAGCTGCAAATATATCTGCAGACCTAGGAGGGGGAAAGGAGTCTTTGGGAGGAAGTGGAGCGGTCGTTGCTGCAGTCATCCTTTAGAACAAGAAAGTGGCTATGAACTTGAGTAAAACCAGCCTTTGGTTTTGAGCATTTGGTTTCACAAGTGGACATCCAAAGCAATCCAGTTGAAGAGCTCTGCATGTGGCTGACAGCAGCTTCCTAAGGGCTTGCGTTTCAAATGGCAATCTCTCTTGCATTTCAGGGCAATCTCTGCCACACCTTCCTGACATCAACTCATTTCTTCTCTCAGATCTACACCAACTCTGACACTGAAGCTGCTGCAGCAGAGCCGTCCCAAGGAGCCTTTGCTCCCCAGCCGAAGACGTGGAGCCTGAGCACTTGGTTCACCTCCCGTGCTGACCCAGCTGCTGCTCAGCAACTGGAGATGGCGGGTGACTCCCTGGAGCAACACAGTACGTCTGCTATCTTTCTTACCTGAGGGACAGTGTATTGTGTGCACATGTCAGCAGAGCTGTACCAAAGGGTTCTCCTCACTTCAGTGTCACAGAAGTGCTGGCATTGCTCCAAGGCAGCAAGAGAGAGCTCTGGGTGTTCCTGCTGCCTCTGAGGGCAGCTTAGACTGGCTGGAGATTGCCTGGGCTTCCCTCTCTGCCGAAGGCAGAAGCAGGAATTGTTCCTGCATCAGCAGAAGGCTGTGACTGCTTGGGTTCTAGCCACTGGTAGAAGCCCTGCTCAGATCAGTCTCCAGGAGAACAAAACAAGCCCTTTGTGATTCTGCAGCACAACCCAATGAATCTGCTTCTTGCCTGTAACAGCTGCCAGTGCTGTGCTCTCAGATAAGACCTGGTAGAGTTGAGAAGAGAGCCCAGTGGATTCTGTGTCTACCATCACCTGTTGGGACAAAAAGGGCACTGATCCACACCTCGGTGGGGCTGATCTCAAAGCCCATCCTGTTGTGTCCTGAATGGGGGCAAAAGCTTGTACGGGGCTCAGGCTGGCTCTGGCTTCTTCCCATCAGTGCCTGTCAGTGCTCATGCTTGGGCTTTGCCAGCCTTGTTGTGGTCGCTGCCCTGCCCCTGGGGGCTGGAGGGACTGCAGAGGCTGGAGCCTCCCTTAGCTGGGAGGGTCCCGCTGCTGCCCGGCTGCTGCAGCGCGGAGCTGCCTGAGGCTGCAGCCCCTTCTCTGGGCCGGCTTCTGCCTCGCACAGCCTGGACTCACAAGAGGGTCAGAATCTGCTCTGGGCAGCTCTCTGTGTCACAGGGGTGCCTGAGGAGCACTGCTGTCCTCTGTGCCCGTGCCCGCCGTGCCGAGTTGGGAAGATGGGGACGTGTGCAGTGCCGAGAGGGCGAGTGCAATGGGAACGACTGATCCGCGCTGTCAGGGTGAAGAGAAGCGGCGTGGTTCTTCACGCAGGGCACGGGCAAGGGCGTCTTTGAGCTCAGCCTGCTCATAAAGGGTGAGGGTCCTGATGCTGAAAGCCCCGTCACGATTGGTTCTGGCATGAGCTGCTCTGGTTTACAAACACCGAGGCATTCTTCTGGCAAAGTGCTGGAAGGTGGAAAAGATGGGAACATTTGGCAATATTCCTCCTGTTCTGAACTTGACATCTGTTCAGAGCAATTGATTCTGGATGTCCACGTGCATTTAATCTTAGCAAGTAGGAAACCTTTTCTAAATCTTCCAGTCTTTATTCCCAAGAAAACAAAGGCACTGTTAGTTCCAGCTCTCCTTAATGTTTCTAGATGACAAACTTACTTGCCTTGGTAGGTATTCTCTTCTGGTCTCAGTCTCCTCTGAATGTATCTCCCTGTGCCTCCCTGTGTGTCTGCTGTCAAGAGGTCTCTCGCTTCAAAGGATACAAGATATCAGTCTCTGTGCAAGCCAGACTTGCGCTGTGGATGTGCTGTTCTTTTCTCGTTGTTCCAGTTCCTGTCCCTGTTGTTATTAGCCAGCTCAGAGCTGGCTAACCAAGCGAGGGCTCAGAGCCCCAGACAGTGGGGCTGCCTTTTGTATCTCCGAGAAGGTGGGATCTCTGCTTTAAAGTGAACATCTTGCATTTTGTTTCCCTCAGGGAGAATGGTGAAGATGGAAAATCCCATCATCAAATACATTGAACTGGAAAATATTGGCAGTGGGTGAGTCCAAGCAATGCTAATTTTACATAACTATGCATCAAGTGTTTTGCTGGTGGAATAGGTATCAGGCATTAAGTCAGACAAGCTGCAAATGTGTTCAGGCACTGGGCTTAGGTTGTCGGAGCTGATCAGAATTTCTAAGTGTGCTAAGAAGGCATTGTCAAGGACATCTCCATGCTTCCAGTGTCCTGCAGGTTTTAGGCATTTACAACACAGATCTCCTGTGTGGGCTGGCTTTCACTGCAAGATCTAAATGGCTTCTCCTTTCTCTGCTTCTCTTTTGTTTCTAGGAGTTTTGGAGAGGTGTTTAAAGCACTCGACACTGCCACCGGAGGAGAGGTAAATATCAACAGCCCCTGCAGACTCTGCTGCTCTTGAGGGGCTTTCCCCTCTGGTGTGAGCTGGGGCTGGAGCTTTGGCTAGAGCCATGCTGAAAAGGCACAAGAAGCACAGACTGGTGCCAGCCTGCAAAATACATTTGGCACTTTGTCCTCCTCAGCTGCCAGAAGGAAGGCACGCAGGGCAGCGCTTCCTTTCAGACAAGGACGCGCTCACTCGCTCTCCATTGCTAAAACAAAGGTGGTGCCTTAGAGCACCTCCCTGCTCTTTGGGGCTACAGCTTCACAGTCCTGAATTCTCAATTCTGGCTGCCAGCAAATCCATCGGAAAGTTACTGGTAGTTCCTTAGCCACCTGCAGTGCCTCACTTGGCAATTGCACATAGGGAGAGATCTGCAAGGTGCCCTAAAAGCCCTAAGGCCTGCCCAGAGCCCAAGATGTATCCACAGAATATTAAGGCATGGATTACTTCTTGTGAATCCTAGAAAGAGCAGCAGAGATTGTGGTCAGAGGTTTGTGGGTGATAGTTGAGACACAACTGTTACCAAGTGGACAAGGCAAAATGTCAGTGGCCCACGTGTCCTGTAACTGGCTCTCAAGGCAGCAGAGAAATGGGCTGTTGGAATGTCAGTTCCTAATTACTGCAGTGCCTAATCACCAGGCAGTTTGGCACAGCTCAGCTGTGTCATTGCAAAAATCACTCGCTCCATGTGCGTTGATTTTTCCTGCCACCAACTGCTCAAGTTACTGATTTTCAATGTCATTTTAGGTGGCCATAAAGAAAATAGATATTCAAGGACCGAGGAGGATGGAACGAAGCGTTAATGAAATCCAAATCATGAAGAGGTACAGGAGTCCCAATGTTGTGAATTATTTAGACAGGTGAGTGGTTATGGTCTTATCCCATGTGTGCATTTACATACAGCAAACATGAGAGGTTAAAAACCCACTTTGGTCAGTGGTAGAAAGTAGAGCTGTTAATTTTTATTTATTCCTATCTCTCTACTCATCTCCAATGGATGAGAAGAGAGTGCATCCTGTCTGCATGAGTCTTCCCTGGCACACCTAGTTTGAAAATTATTCCAAAATTATTCAAAACCTGGATCAGCTGTATCTTCCTTAGTCATCAGCCTCGAAGTTTACTGCCTCCACATTTATTTAGGATTGATTTTTTCAAGTTTCTGAAGTGCTGATGAACCGTCCTAAAATGGATTTCCCTTGGATTGTTGCCACTCTTTGCCATTGAAGGGCATGCCAGGAAGACTAGGTGCTTCTTTCCAGAAACACCATGCCTGACAGGCTTTTTATCTGGGCTGTTTCTAAACTGCATTTTTCACTTGTTAGCCATCTAAGACATCTCCTTTTTCACAGCGGTGCCTTTCTCCTTGAGACTGCACAGCTTGCAAACAATGCACAGCCAAGAGGGAATATCTATTGCTATGATTCTGTCCTTGTCACAAAGGCATCTGGAAATAAGAAACCTGGAAGCAAAAATCAACGTAGCCATGCATGCTCATCTCCAGGGCCTTGTTTCCTTCTTTCAGCTACCTTGTGGGTGAGGAACTCTGGCTGGTGCTGGAGTACATGGACGGAGGCACCCTGAACGATATCCTCAGCACGACCTCCCTGTATGAAGATGAGGCAGCAGCCATCAGTCGGGAGGTCAGCAATCCCATCTGTGTTTCCAAGGGCTTGGGCAGGATTGTCTGGGAAACAGGGGCTCTGACCTGCAGTGATTTCCTGTGCCAAGCTTTGGTTCTGTGTTGCTGCTATGCTATGGGCAAGTAAAAGCATCTCAAGTGAAAGGCCTGCCAGTGCCCCTGCACTCCCTGTACTCAGTGCCAGTACTCTTCTCTCCTGCTGTTGTATTCTTGCTCTGGCTCATGTCTTTTTATTTGCTGTTCTCCACCTTGCCTCTCTAAATGTTTGCCTGGAGTCTGTCTTCACTGCATTCCTTGCCTGTGACAGCAAAGGTGCTGGTGGCTTGATTTGAAATGATCAGCAAAGAAAAAAGAGAGAGACTCATTTCTCTCAGGCCTCAGCATACAAGGACAGGAGTGCAGCCAAAAGGCTCTTTGCTTCTGAGCACATGCACTGCAGCAGCAGTCATCCTGGCTGGTTTGCATCCTGGCTGTTGCTCTTTCAGAAGCTGACATGCCTTTCCTCAGAAAGGTCCTGCTCTGCAAGTGTTGGAGCAGCAAACACTTCCTCTCAGTGGCACTGTGTTCTGCCATTACTGCCCAATCCCCTGGAGAGGGAATCTTTTGGATTCTTTGTTGCCTTTCTTGTGGGATGAAATCACATCACTCATTTTTGCCCTCCTCTTTCTGTTTTCTCTCTCAGTGCCTGCAAGGACTGTGTTTTCTTCACACAAACCATGTGATCCATAGAGATGTGAAGAGTGATAACATCCTTCTCAAAACCAATGGTTCTGTCAAGCTGGGTCAGTGTATTCTTGGTCAGGAGCAGCATTCCAGGGATGTGGGGGTGGGGCTGCTTTGAGTGACAGCCAGCTCCTCAGAAATGGTGCTGGTGGCAGCACAGGGACACCCGCCGTGAGCTGAGGGCACAGTTGCAACGTGCACAGAGGAAGGAGAAGGAACAAGCAGTCAACAGTGGCCTTGCTCTGTGTGTGTCCCTTCTCGAGGGAGGGAGTTACAAGTCTAAAGCTTCCAAAGAACAAAAGACACTACTGGAGACAGTGTAAAAAATGGGGGGAGGTTAAAAGTCGCCAATGCCAGGAGATTCAACAGCACATTTTCAAACACTTCTACTGGGGAATTCTTTGGCTTGCTTTCCTAATTGCACAGAATTCAAATAAAAACAGTGTTTTGCTTTCTCCTCAGGTGATTTTGGCCTCTCTACTCAGCTCAGCCCTCAGCAGAGCAGACGGTGCTCGGTAGTCGGGACTCCTTGGTGGCTGGCGCCCGAAGTGCTGACAGGTCAACCATATGGTCCCAAAGTGGACATATGGTCTTTTGGAATTGTGGGGATTGAAATGATAGAGCAAGAACCTCCCTACTGGAACCAAAGTCCCATCACGGTAAGGAGCAAATACTCACTGATCCCACTCTCTTTCTCACCTGTCCCTTGTCCTGCGTGCCATTGGACAAAAGCCCATTGCCATCTGCCTGAACTGCTTCCACCAAGGACCCCTCCTAAAAATGTGCCTGCAACACATCAGCATCTGCTGTAGTTGTGGTTGCAGCAGTGGGGGAACTCAAGCCTTACCACATGCAAACAAACTCCAAACAAACTCTATTCTCAGGCAACACTTTGCTTTGCCTTTTAAGTGCTTCCAGTCCTTTGGCTGTGGAGATGGCCTTAAGAGCAGAAAAGAAGCATCTGACAACTGCTGTTATCTTTCCAGAAAGGAAGGAAGGCAACACAAACCCAACAAAGTTTCTAAAACTGCGGTCTTTAGAGATGAGCCTATCTCCCTGTACAGTTTCTTCTCACTGGGAAACATGCCTGAAACCTGGGCATGAGAGTGTAAAGGCCACTGAGTCTCTTCTGCTTCTTGTACAGTGCTGCTGAAACACTCAGTCACCGTGTTTCTCTCCTAGCCAAAGGCACATTCTCTGTGTCACCAAGCCAGAGCCTGGTGATGCGGACAGGCTGCCAAAGCCTCCCCTTTGTTTCCTGGCTCTTTCTGGCATGGGCCTACCATTAATGCATTGACTTGAGCAGCCAAATGAGCAGAGGGTGGCCATAGGGATGGCACCTCTCCTTCTTCTGACCATGACAATTTTCCTTTTGCTGCAAAATGGGAACCTGCAATTTTCAGACTGCTGAGAGACAGAGCTGCAGGTGGCTCCTTTGTGCCCAAGCAGGAATTTTCATCCCAATACATTTGTGCAGGCATCTAAATGTGTCTCTGTTGAAGATGAGATTGCAAATATTTATTTCCTTACCTGGGGATTAATTGATGGATTCCCTTTCTTTCCTTCCAATGACCATTTTTTTCAAGAAAAGCACAAAAAGTATGATGAGTTTTGTTCTTGGGCACGTGCGCTTAAAGGACCAACAAGCACTGCAGACATGCCTTTCATGTACTAAGCCTTGAAATTAGTTTGTACAGCACAGTCCCTCTTCCAAAAAGCCTCTCAAGCTGGTGTGAATCCTCAGAGAAGCAAATGTGCTTATGCTGATGTAGTTCCCACTAACTAGGTCAGTCAATGAAATCTGCTGCCAAGGCAAGATCTTCGGGATGGTGGAAAAGCTGTGGCTGCATCAGGGTTTGGGTTTTTAGTTGGTAAAGGAAAATCATCTCTGGGTCTCTGCCAAGGCAGAAACTGCCCTGAAGAACAGAGGTTAAACTAAGGGAGGTGGGAGAGCACTTAGAGATGTGAAAGCAGCAAGTGGAGCCTGGTGTCTCCTTTTTCTCCAGGCTACACAACTGATAGCCACAGTAGGGACCCCACAGCTGCAGCAGCCCAACCGATTCTCGCCTTGCCTGCGTGACTTCCTGAGCTGCTGCCTGCAGACAGACGAGGAGCAGCGCTGGTCTGCCAGGGAGCTCCTGCAGGTAAAATGTGAAGGGGCTGCAGGTGAAACAGGCTCGGAGGGATGGGCTCCTCCTCCACTCAAGTCCAAGGCATCACATGAGCCCCCTTCCTCCTCACCTCCATTCTTGGTGCTCTTCAAATTAAAATGGTGAGGAATCCTAGACTGGGCTGGGCTGGCAGGGCCCTGTAAAGGTCCTCTGGTGCAAGTGTCCTGCAATGAGCAGGGACATCTTTAAAGAGATCAGGTTGCTCAGAGCCCTTTCCCACTGGAGCCGGAATGCTTGCAGGGATGGGGCACCTACAAGCTCTTGGGGCAACCTGTGCCAGGGTGGCACCATGCTCTGAGTAAACAAGTCCTGATTAGATCCTATTTGTGTTTCAAAATATTCACCCACATCCTATTGTAACTGGCCCTGTTAAAAAAGATGTCACTCACTTTCTTCAAAGCCACTCTGAAGTCTTGGAAATTGGCAATAAAGTCTCCCTGGGGCCTGTTCTTCACAAAACTGAGTAACTCCATCTCTCTCTGCATTTCCTGAGTCAGGGAGCTCCTCTGGCTGTTTCAGTCTCCCTCTTTTGTCATTTGGTGGAGTGTTCAATTTTATCTAATGGCAAAAGAATTGAAGTAGAGCAATGCAGAGTACAGAGACATGAAATGGTGGTGCAGGAGCCCAAGAAAGCCAGTCCCAGCCTAGGGGTCAGAGATTTGGCTGTGGGCAGGAGGGGTCTTGGGGGGCTCACTGTGAGCCTCTGAGTGGCCCTGGTTTGTGCCCCCCAGCCCACCCTTAGAGGTTTCTGCCACGCAAACAGGGACAGCTGGGAGGGACTTGTCCCAGCACCATCTGCTGCCTGGCACGCTCAAGCAGACGGGAACTGTGCCAGGGTTACTGCCGGGTTGTGTGGCAGAGAGGGAACTGCAGGGCCCAGGGCCACTGAGCTGGCCCTGCTGGGAAGGAAGGAGCCATCCAGCACACGAGGGGCAGGGCATGGAAAGGTAGACACTGCTCTGTCTCCCTGTGGGAATCAGCACAGTGCCTGTCTTTCAAAGAGAGGGACCAGTGTGAGGCTTTAGAGATTCCTGAAAAGAAGAAACTCCAAGGACAGAAAGCACGATTTCTAAAGCACTGGCAGGGCAAAAATCCTAGCAAGATGAAGACACCTGGATAAATGGATGAGTGGGATTCTAGGCCACATTTGCCTGTGATGGCAAAGTCCGGCACATAAAGATGGAGGTGTAGATGGTCCCAAGTGTCCTCTTCCTGCATCCTTCTATAAGCCAGAGGAATCCTGTGCAGCACTGAGCTTGGAAAGTCATGGTCCATTATTTTTTGTTGATTTGTTTTTTTTCCCTTTGGGCAGCATCCATTTGTAACATTTGCTGAGCCTGCATCCAGCCTGGTGCCACTGATTGTTTCAGTGAAGAAGAGGAGGAAGACAACAATGTGCCAATCACATCAGGACCATTTACTCGTCAACCAGTTTGGAGTAGGATTGTAGGTTAGGATTAGGGTTAGGATTAGGATTAGGATTTGGATTTTGATTAGGATTAGGGTTAAGGTTAGGGTTAGGGTTAGAGTAGGATTGTCTAATAGGACTGCAGAGTAGGATTGGAAATGAATACAGTTTCTGAAACCACAACTCACCTTGAAGTTTCCCTTCCTTCTCACTCTGCGAATACGCTCAAGAATTTCTTCTGAATTGTCTGTTGTTTCTTAAAGGTGGAAAGTTACACGGTGTCTTTGGCATGGTGTGAAAGTAGGGAAGAAGGATGTTCTTCATTCATCCTCTCCAGAGAACACTGCCTTTGGAATCTGGCCTACTGGTCTGTTTTTGGCCAGCTTTGGTATTTCTATTTGAGGCAGAAATGGCAATGGCATTTGAAGGCAAAACCAAAAGAAGAATGAGGCAGCCCAAACACCCTGTGCAGATGCAGGCCTTCAGCTGTGACTGGAGAGCACTGGGGCTCCTGCCACTTGGATTTGTATCCCGAAATGCAATAATCTCTTTGGCTGGAGGAGAGCCTTGCTCAAGTGAGAAAGCAGAAAGATCAGAGAGGGTGCTCGGGAAGGTCTCCTGTGGTGCAGAGCAGTCAGCGCCTGGGAGGTGAGAGTGGGCCCGGCCTTGCCTGGGGTGGAGCCCCAGCAGAGCTCGGGCAGAGGCCGGAGCAGGCTGAGCCCCGGCAGAGGCAGGCTGGAAGGAGGCCCTTGGAGCTGCAAGAGGCAGCAGCCGGGCCCTGGGTGCCTGTTCCTGGCAGCGGGCGAATCCTCCACTCTCAGAGCCCAGGTGGCAGCTGGCAGCTGCCCAGGGGAAGCGCAGCCCTGCTGGACACAGCCCAGCCTGGAGGCATTGGCCGTCTGGAGTGTGCCCAGGAGGGGAGAAAGGCCAAGGGCAGCCGAGGGCCGCTGGGCTGCCTAAGGATTCCTCCTCTTCTGCCGGCTGCCCTGCAACTCCTGGCAAAGGTCAGCAGTGTGTGCAGCACTCTGGGCACCGGGGCAGGGACCTGGGCTGCTCGGCAGGCTGGAGCACAGGGCAGCCTCCTTCAGGCCCGGCTCTTGTGCCAGGGGAAGCGAGGCCAGCGTGAGGCAGGGACAGCTTGGCAGGGCACATCTGCAGGAGCCAGCGCCTCACGCAGCTCTGGGAGGAAGCGCCTGCAATCCTGCATTTCTGCACTGAGCCCGAGCAAAGGTGTGAGATGCAGAGTGTTTGGCAGAAATATTCAGGCCCACCAGGCCAGCCTGCTTTGTGCTCTCTGGCCCACAGCAAGTGCTGTGCAATGCAGCTCACACCTCTATTGCAGGGCTGTTCTTCTTCTCAGTAATCATCGCTCAGCTGTCTCTCACTGACATATTGCTGGCTGAAGACCTGTCTCTTCCATATCCCCTATAAAAAGACCTTACCTTAGATTCTCAAATTTAGCATGCATGCATGTGTGAAAAAAAACCCCCACATATCTTTAGGAACATCAAGACATTAAAGCAGATTTCATTTATCAAACCCACAGGAACTGCATTAATATGTGGGTGTATGAGCCTTTCTTCAAAATTTTCTTAAGAATATCTCTAGAGTAATTTTTGAGACATAAGTATGCTGCCCCTAACAAGTCCAGATTACTTGGCAAAGGGTAATCAGTCATCCATTAAGCATTCCAGCAGTTGCGTAGCATTTTCTTCTGATAACTGATCCCTGGATATTGCAACCAGCTTCTGATTTGTGTCTGCCCACTTCTTTTGCATGTTCTCAGCCAAGAGCAAAAGCACCATTGTGAGTGCATCTGAACACATTGGACACTGACACCCCATCCTATTGCCTATGTTCTCCCATGGAAGATTCCTTGCTCTTTTTTCTCTGCCACCAATGGGGATCTGCAGTCCCTGCCGGGCACTGCTCGCTCTGGGTTGTCAAGGCAGAGGCGATGCTCTGGTGCACCTGGCGCAGGTGAGCCTCGGGCCCGGGCAGGGAGCGATGCTCCGAGCTGCCGCGGATCCGGCGGCGAAGCCGAGCGGTGCCGTGGCCGGGCTGGGAAGCCGAGCGGCGCCCGTGGCGCTGCCTCCCCGGGCAGGGCTGTGCTCTCAGCGCCGCCGGGGCTGCCGAGCAGCGCTTTCCACGCGCCTCCGCCTCCGGAGCCAGCCCCGCAGCCGCGCTCTCCCGAACCGCACTGACCCGCGCCCGTTCTCGGCCCGGCTGCAGGACTCCGTGATTCCGGGCTCTCCGCGTTCCCAGTCCGCCTGCAGGAGCCTCCGCTCCTGGCCTGCCCCCACTGGGCTCTCTTCTCTCATGTCTTTCCCCTCTTTCCCAGGCCCTCTCCACTCTACTCCGGATCTCCCCCCGTTCACAGGTTGTCCCCTGTCTCCTGGGTTCTGCCTCCTCTCTCGGCTTTTCCCCAGTCCCGAGCTACCCCTTGTCCCAAGCTCACTCCTTTCCCGGGCTGTAGCCAGTGCCTTTATTCGTCTCCCTGGATCTGCCCTTCTCCCGATTACTCCTCCCTCTTCCAGGATCTCCCCCCTCTCCCAGGGCTCTTTCCTGTTTCCCCGCCTCTACCCGCTTGGAAGGCTACCCACCCTTTGCCACGGATCTCACCCCCGCCCCCGTCCCGTGATCTCCCCTACTCCCGGGCTCGTCCCGCTCTCCTGGGATTTTCCCCCTCCTCCCAGCATCTCTCCCCTCTCCCGCTCACTCCTCCCTCTGCCACGTCTCTCTCCCCTCTGCCGGGATGTCCGCCCGTTCCCGGAGCGCCCCATGCCCCCGGCCCCTCGCCGCCCGTCCCTCGCCGCCTCGGCCGGGCCGCTCCGGGGCCGCGCTCGGAGCGCAGCGGGGCCGGGCCGGGGCCGCCGGGGCCGCCTCAGCTCCGCCCCGCGGGAGGAGCCGCCACAGCGCCCCGGCAGCGGCCCCGCGCAGGCGGAGCGGCCCCGGCTGCGCCCGGAGCTGGGCCTGGGAGGGGCTGCGGCCTGGGAGAGCTGCTCCGGGCTCGCTCCGGCCACGAGGAGCTCCGACCTGTGCTCGCTTTGTACCCTCAAGGCTGCCGGATGCCTTGCAGTGAAGCTGCAGTGCCCGGGCTATTCCGCTCTCTTCTGGTCCTCAGCTGAGTATTGCTGGCCGCGGGTCTCTGTACGAATCACGAAACGGACGGGACTGCTGAGGAACGCGCCTCGAGCTGTTTGTTTTCCAGCATCAGTCTCATGACATGGTTGTTACAGTGGGAAGATGCCAACAGCTCACATCTCTGGCAGTAGGCAATGAACTTAATGGTACAACTTACTTGAAAAGTTTTTTGACCACTCACACAAAGCAAAAGCATATTGACAGTAGTTCTGTGCAACCACTATAAGCACACGTAGCTTTTGTTAAAACAGTGCTTGCTTCTTTTGAATACAATACCTGCTTGCAAGCCTTAAAACACATGCACAGGGTTCCATTATCGTGATAAAAAAGTATCATTCGTGGTGATAAAATTTGAAACAGTAATTGATATTGATACAGTAATTATATTTGAGCATAATAAATGGTTAAAAAGTTGTAATGCCAAAGAAGAGAGGGAGAGGAGGGGCTCCAGCCCCCTTCCCAGCAGCTGTTCTCAAGGACCACAGGAAAGAAGCTGAAGATACAGGTGCTAAAAATGAGCAAGAACCTGGTTCGGTCCCAACACATGATAATTCTAAGGGATTTATTGCCTTGATATGTAGATGGAGTGATACGTTAGTCTTGGCTTACATTGGCTGTACTGGCTACGTACTGGCTTGATGCGCATGTGTAACCCAAAGGTGAATTAAAGGACCACGAAGAAGACTATAGGGCCTTCATCAGTGACGACCCCCAAAGACTTGTGTGACCACCAAACCGAGTGGTGGCGCATGCGTGGTAAAGGTGGTGAGGAAGGCGGAGACAGAAAAGTGACGAACCAAAAATAGGAGGAGATGGTATTGACACATGGCATATAAGGGGTGATTTTCACTTGGCAAGCTTGTACGTGAAGTGGCAAGGGTCAAGAACTCTGCCTTCCGTTCCCCGCGGTATCTTTTGCTTATGTGCTATTATTTGAACCAAATTATCCCTTATTTATATATTTTCTAATTTATTCAATTAAAGTTCAATTTATTCAATTAAAATTAAAGGGCAAGTACTAATGATAGCTTTACCTTGACTTTTTGAAATTTGAAACATTCACAGAAGTGCTTGTGCGTTTTGGTGAAAAAAGGCATGACTCAGTTTTGCTTGTTCCAAAATGTTTGGCAAAGTGTTTGAAATAAGCACTGTCCGTTTGTCCGCTCTCGCGTTTCCTTCCACTAAAAATCCAGGAAGCGAAGAATGAGCCCTGATGTGAGAAACAAACTGTGGATTAGTTCCTTTTTGTAAAGTTGTAAAACGCCTTGAAAGCCAATGATATCAAGTGTCATTACTAGGATTCTTTAGAACTGATCCTTCTATTCTTTTAACCACATTAGCAACAAAGGCAGAATGTGTGAATAAATTAAAAGGTGGTGAGAAGAACTGAGAAGCCTGAACCACAGCAGCAAGCTCAACCATCTGAGCAGATCCCTCTACTATTTGAATATCTGATTCCCAAGTTTTAGTTGGGAACTTGGTTTGGTTCAACCAAGTAATGACTGATTTGTGACTTCTGCCAGATCCCATCAGTGAAGAGAGTTATTGTGTTTAAAGGTTCTTTACTTAACAAAGGTTTCTCTCTTAAACTGAATTTTGCCTGCAACAATTTGTGAGCCGGGTAATGAACAGAAGCAATATCTGCAAAATTTAATAACTCTCGTTGCAAATCATCAGAATTTGCAGAATTTTGCATTGCCCAATCAAGATACTTTTTTTCAGTGGTAAATAGAGAACTGCAAATTCTTCACCTGCTCAACTTAATAACCTTGTTCTCGCCTTAATCAGAATTTGTGTTATCCTCTCTAAGACTTTAAAAATTGTTTTTGGAAACCTTGAGGGAAGAAAACCCCATTCTATTCTCAACAAAGGATCTCTCTCAGAAGGGTCTGATTGAAAAATGACAGAACAAAGTTGCATCTTTCCTCCTAAAATTGCAGAAAAGAATGGCTTTTCTGGAGTACAGCGATGAGCTTGTTGTCTTTGGAGAGCCTCCATGACCTCGTCATGCGCTGCACGAGCTTCAGGTATTAGAGTTCAGGAGAGTCAATGGCGCAGCTTCCTCTCAACAAATTAAAAAGTGGACCCAATTCATCGTCCGTGATTCCCAAAACAGGTCTGACCCAATTGATTTCTTCTAGAAGCTGTTGTAAGTCTTGCAGGGTGTTGACACTGGTCCAGAGCTGTATCTTCTGCAGTGTAATTGTTTTTTCAGTCATCTTCCATCCCAGATAGTTCCAAGGTGGAACTTCTTGAATTTTGGGTATGGAAATTTTAAGTCCAGCATTTTGGATTTCAGTAACAACACTAGGAAAACTTGCTCCATCTCTGGCTTCGTTGGAGCTGTGATGAGCAAATCATCCCTGTAGTGTGAAATCATGGATATTGGATACTTCTGTCGAACAGGAGACAAAACTTGTGCGACAAAATATTGTCAAATTATAGGCGAATTCTTCATTTTTAGAGGCAACGTTTTCCAGTGCTATTTCTGCATGGGTTCTCTTTGATTGATGACTGGAACTGAAAAGGCAAATCTTGGAGCATCATTGGGATGAAGTGGGATGTGGAAAAAACACTCCTTTAAATGAATGACAATGAGAGGCCAGTGTTTTGGGATCATTGATAAAGAAGGAAGTCCAGGTTGAAGGGGTCTCATGTCTTCAGTCACTACATTGATCTTCATGTCATGAAACAACCTCCAGGAGTCCAATGCCTTCCTGTGGATGCCGCATACTTGTGAATTCCAGGGACTCTTTGTGGGTGTGATGTGACCTTCTTGTAATTGCTCCTTTACCAATCCTTTAAGGCTATTTAATTTTTTCTCTGTTAAAGGCCATTGATCAATCCATACAGGAGGATCAGTTTTCCAGTTCAGCTTTCAAGTGGCAGGTTTTGACGTGGTTTCCACCACAGTTCCACCTCCAGTTCTGCTCCCCATTGGGACAGGACGTCTCTCCCCCAGACGGTGAGAGGCTTCTGAACAAGGAAAGGACGCACTATTGCTGTCTTTTCTTCAGGACCTGTAATGTTAATCATGGATGCACTTTGCAAACATACGGTAGCATCTCCAGTCCCTGTGAGAGAACCTGCAGGAGCTGCTAAATCCCAATCTCTGGGACAAAAGATGTGAGAGAATACAGTGACATCTGCGCCAGTATCCGCCATGCCTGTAATGTAAATTTTTTTACCACAGTGAGTCAGGAAGCAAGTCAATTTTGCTTGCTTGGGGTCCAAAAATTGCACCCAAAAGACCTCAGGACCTGAGGTTCCAAATGGCACAGACAGCATTGAATTCTCTGGAAAGTTGTTTTACTTGGCTGTATTCATGGGTAGAAGAAATGCAATACCTATAGGTGTTTTTGGTGGAGTCGCAATAGGAACGTTACATGCAAGATTTAAACATATTGGTTTATTGTTAAAATCTACTGAAACAACCGTTGGAAGGACTAAAAGTCTGAAAATTTTGGTGCTAGCTCTGCCTAGAATCAAAAACTCTTGTCTTTGCTGAAAAAACCTGATAATTGCAGTAGAAATACTTTCATATCAGAAATTATTTAAAAGGTGTATCAATTTTTGAGGGGGCCAATTCAAACCTTGTACGTGAGGGTATTGACCTGGGACCATTTGAGGGATGGTTGACTGAGGGATAAATGACTGAGGTACCAATGCCATTTGACTGGGTAATTGACTGTAAGGAGGTCACTACTTGTGTCAAGGTGTGGTGATAATCTGCGCTCTTTTTTGAGTTTAACGACAAAGCTTTGCCATCGATGTCAAATTGAGGACGACAGTACTTAGCAAGATGCTTCCCTTTCCTACACTGAGGGCAAATAGAAAGTGGTTTAGGTTTGACTGTTGTTGTAGGACAATCTCTTCTCATGTGTCCTGCTTTACCACAAGCAAAGCCACAAGCCTTTTTATCAGAGTCCAACTGTACAGTACCAACAGATTTTTAGAAAATGTTTCTTTGCGCTTCAATGCCCTCTTCAAGCTTTTCCATTTATTGTCCCCAATTTCCTCCTAAAGCCTTTCCCAACATATGTCCCAATGGTTTCCTAACTTTTCTTAAGAATCTGCAATCTGCTTTCCAAAAGCATTGACTTGCACTTTAGCAAGATGTTTTGGAGAGATGAGCTTACTGCAAGCTGTTAGCATCTCTGTTACACTTGGAGGCTTATCAGGTAAAGTTATAATAATTTTTTTGCATTCTTCCTATAAGTTCTTTGATCTCATGGTGAGAAGGAATTTCATATTGTGGATTTACATCATTATGACCATATCTTACAAGTAAGGCAAGGAAGTGTTTATTTGAATCCAAATTTTTTCTAAATTTGGAATAATATTAGACCACTTAGGTAGTTGCAATGGAAGGTCTACTGTCAATTTAGACCGTGGTTTTTTTTCTTTTACATCACTCCTGTATATGATCCATAGGAACAGGAATTGTTTTCACAGCAATCAGCTGTCCCATGAATCCTGCCAAAAAGCTCCAAGTTCTCGTCATTATGATGAGAGCTGTAGAAGTAATTTCATGCCTTGGAAGGCTGCAAAAAGGGTTTCAGCAGGTTTGTTTTTACCCCAGCTGGCTTCAGCAATGGCATTGAAAGAATTAGATTGGTGTGGATATTGGCTGAGTAAACAAATTAATGGCACATCCACTGCAATCCGTGAAATGTTGACCAATGTTAATAGTGTTAGAAATGCCACCCTTTCAAACAGAGCAGCAATTGATTTTCTTTTACTGGCACAAGGACATGGTTGTGAGGAATTGGAAGGATTGTGTTGTATGAACCGGTCTGATCACTCTGAATCCATCCTCAAAAGCATACAAAAGCTGAAAGATTTGACAGCCCAAATTAAAGAAGATGGTGGGTCCTGGTCAGATAATTTGTCCTAAGAAAGGAGCTTTGCACCTTGGCTAAGGGAACTTTGCAAGATAGGTCTCCATATGTATTGGGTGTTTTGGTAGTGATATTAATAGTAATACCTTGCATACTTCAGTGTGTGCGACAAGAGATGAACAAAACTGTTCAAGAAGTTTTTATCACACAAGAGAGAGAGGTAGGAAATGGATTCGCAGACAGGTGCTCAAAATGTCACGTAGATGGTGAATGATGCAATAGAAATGGAGGAAGGTTTTGAGTTAAGACCCTGGAATCAACAAGAGATTTTTGAACAATGACTTGTAACTATTGTCAGGCATAATTTATGCCCTTTCCACTGACTGGACCTTCACAGCACTAAATTGCTGTGTTTTAATACAGCAATGCTTAGTGCCAACAAAAACATGCTTTAAGCAGACAGGAAACAAAAATATTATAGTAAGACCACAAAACGCAAGTAATAAATGACACAATTGGTAAGGTTTCTTTTTGGGTGAAGAGAGAGGGGGAATTGAGGGAATCCATAAAACTAGAGGGTTTTGGGAAAGCTGCAAAAGGCAGGCCTCAGATACAGCAGAATTGTGAGTAGAGCTAAAGAAACAGTCATGAGATAGGTCAGCAGAAAAATTATTTAAACTGTAGAAAAAGCAAGGGCAAATCGAACAATAAGCCTGTGTATTAATGCTTGTCTGAACAGCTCTCTAAGCTGCAGAAAGTTTATCTAGCAAGATATTAGGAAGGTTGAAGCTTAATAGTGGAGCTCTGTGCATTGTGTTTTAAGGCTTACAAACAGGTACTGTATTCGAAATAAACAAGCATTGTTATAACCAAAGCTACATGTGCTTATGGTGATTGGATAGAACTACTGTCAATATGGTTTGCTTTGTGTGATTTGTTAAGAAGCTTATATAGTAAGCGTATGATTTTATAAAAACCTTATGATTTTTGGCCTGCTGTCTGGATTGTGAGCTGCTAGCATCTTCCCATTATCATAATCATGTAATGTGACTGATGCTGAAAAATAAACAGCTCTAGGCACCTTCCAAAGCAGCCCTGTCTCGTTCGTAGTCTGTAAATAGCCCCTGGCTGGCGTCACTTGGCAGTAGTGTTGCTGCAGCAACTTTCCTGGGAGCCCTGCTAGGAAGGGCTGGGGAGGAGAGCTCCAAGTTCTTGGCGACAGGAAGAAAGCCAGAGCCTGCTAACTCACGTCTGGATTCACTAAATTGGATCTTTTTAGATTCATACAAATCGGGCTGCTCTCCAGCTGTAGACCCCGACTTTGTATTTGTGATGCTTTCCAATGGACTGTGAGAGGTTCCACACTGTATCCCTGCCCGCAGGGATTCAGCTGGAAAACTCTCAGGCCCAAGAGCAATCTCAGCATGCTTCCCCCCACCCTTGACCCCAGTAGGCAATGAGACAGGCTTCAAGGCTTCTGAATGAACTGTCTGTGCCTCCACAGCAACTTTCCTGAGCTCTCCCACCTCCACCCCATCCATCTCTCTGGGCAGAGCCATCCCTGCCCTGCTCAAGCCCTGGCTGCCCCCCACCACCTCTGTCCTCTCCCCTGCCCGCTCCCCTGCAGGCAGAGCCAAATCCAAAGCCCCCCCACCTGCTGTAACTGAAGGCTGGGGAGCCAAAAGTGGTGAAAATCCCGGAAAGTTTTGGCAGAGGAATCCATATGAAAAGAGTCCTCAGAGCTCCAAAGCAAACTGCCAGCCTGAGCCCGATCCGAGGGGTGACTTCCTGGGAAGGGCAAACAGTGACAGGAGCGACCCTGCAGCCCCTCGGCCAGGCAGAGCAGATCCAGGCCCCCCTTGGCTGACCCCACCTGCACAACTTCAGAATAAGATCCGGCCGCATGTTTTTCAGAAGTGCAGCAGAGAACAGAAACAGCAGCTCCTCTTTTGCAAAGCTTCATCAAACATTAATCTCCTGGATCCATTTGATTCCCAGCCTCCCTAGAACATGTCCCATGACCCCCCAAACTCTTGGAATGCAAGAAAAATCCCAAACACTTTTCTGGGAATTCTGGGGGTGGATGATTTCCTGGAGGAGTTGAGACGATGCCTGGTTGCAGCATCAGTGACTCAGGGAATCCTGGAAAAAGCAGAGAACAGACCAAAGCTGGGAGCTGATCTGATTCCCCTTTTCCGGGCTTCGGGGTGCTGTGCACACTGCCTGGAGAAACCCTGGACATGCCAGGACACCGTGAACAAAATTTAAGATCCCCACAGAGAAGGATGAAGGTCCAGCACCACTCAGAATTAAAGTCTCAGAGCCAGGTGTTCTGTTCTGATGTTTGAGAAAGTCTCTGTTACAATCACTCTGATCAAAGCTCTCCATTAAAGCTGTGGAGACAGGCATAATGTTGACCAAGGACTCTTCCTTTTTGAGAGAGACTAGATTGTGAATTTTCCACTTTATCTGGTCCCAGAAATCAAAGGTAAAATCAGACTTCAAGTCTGTATTTTGAGTATTCACTTTTTCCCAGATAAAATAAGTCTTTTTGTTCACGTTTTGAGATGTCTGAACATCCTTTACCCTGTAAAATTGCCTCAAGCTATTAAAAGATGCCCCATTCTGGTTTAGAGAGATGGTTTCCCATCTCGTTGCCCCCGGAGTTGCTACTTATTACTGACAGGGGTATCAGCTACAGACGGCGAAGGGGACGATCCATTCCTCTGAATAGCCTGGGCCTCTGGCAATGGCACTGTCCATGGTCTTCTTTTTATTTTTATGTTCCTCTAGGCTGGAAATCCTCTTCACTGAGGAGCAGCTTTCCCAAAACCCTCCGATTTAAAGGATTTCTACAATACACCACATAATATATATTTTAGTATATGTACTGTAATAAATAGAATATATAAAATGTATCCCTGATCTTTTTCTCAGCCAGCAGGCCTTTGCAGCGAGTTCTGAGCCAACGTGGGGCTCTGCTGCCAGCCCAAATCGGCGCTTCCCTTGCCCAGCCTGAGTGCAGGTGGGGCACGTGCTGGGCATGGCTGGAAATTTGCATGGCCAAAATTCTCCAGCATTTGCATCTGCCCATGGCTTGGGTAGCACAAATTACAACACATCCATCTCACTTGACAAATGGCATTTCTTACCAATTACTACACCAGCGCTGACAAAACAGAACTATACACATCTCTGTTAAATTTTAAAAAAGTAATTTATGTATTTGTTACACCACGCTATTTAAAAACATACAAATAACAACTTCTGGTAACAAAAACTAATTTATTGCAAACCTCTACAAACACTCACTATACACAGAGATCAAGGGAAAATTAACAACTTAGTTTATTGCATATTATGGCAAACATACAGCCCATATGCAAATATGAAAATAGCAGTATTTCCCTGTAATACCAAGTACTCTACAAATAGAATTCCACTACTATACCACTCCAGACGCATTTAAATAGAACTGAATACTTAAATAACCACTACAATATACAGATGTGAATACAGATTAAATGTTACCTATTACATTCAAGAATCAGATACATAAAAAAAACCTATCTATAAATAGACAAACAGCAGTACCAATCTAAATATCTGTACAACTGCATCAATACAAATATACAGCAATATATCTGGATATAAATGTAAATATAATAGATATAGAAATACATCAATGCACATCTAAAAAAATATAAAAATACATATATACGAAAACAAATACCAATATAGCTATTTTAAAAGACCAAAACTACATCAATACATCAATAGAAATAGATACCTACACAACTGTATACATACGGTAATCTAAACAAAGATTAGATTTCTGTACATGTACAATACACATAATGAACTGGATACATATACACACAAAGATGCAACTGCAAACCTGTATGTATGCAGGTACCTATACGTACATAGATACACAGTACATTCATAAATCTGATACCATATGTACAGAAATAGGCCTGTACAAATAGCAGGCTACATATGTACAAATCCATATACTTATCCCTGTCCACATGCAAGTTCGTGTATCTTTAAACAGAGCTCCAAGCAGAGGGATCCCAGCTGCCCCATCTTCAAAGCCTCTCCCTCGGGCTCCTCCTCCCGAGCAGAGCAGCTCTCCTGGACAGCGACAGCAGGTGGGGCATCCGGCAAGCAAAGGGAACACTGAGTGAGTATGGGGACGTTTCCCTTGGCAGCAGCTGCACTTCCATCAGGGAAGAGGAAATGTCAGAGCCTCCCCAGGAGGGTCAGAAGGAAAAGCAGCCGACCGGGCCGGGCTGTGGTGAGCTGTTCACTTCTTTCAGGCATCTCAGTTGCTCTGAGGGAACTCCCTCATGTCACATTACTGAACCACTTCTGCATTTACCAAGACTGTGGCCCCCAAATCAATCAGTATTTATGTCTCCGGCTGCTTGCACCAATGACAGGGAACGTCCTCTAACAGTGCTGGGGCACAAAGTCACCTTCCACAGGTCATCTGATGGGCGCTTGTGCTTCCTGTGCTGCCTGTCTTTCTCCTTACCTTCCACTTGGAATTTTTACAGCATTTCTATTTCTTTCCCCTTGATCAGTGCTAAAATGCATGTTTCTCTCCCAAGTTTGACTTTCTTCAGTGATCCTGTCAAGCCTTTTCCAAGAAGTTTTGATCATGGAATTGAGTGTTAATTTCAGCAATTTTGGTGATTTTATGTGAGATTTATGCAAGTCTCCTGTTCATCAGGGCACCATTTAGGAAGGTACCAAGGGAAAAAGGATGTTTCTACATGTCAGTTCACTAGTGGAATATTCATGGATAGAGAGAGTGATTAGCTGAATTTTATATCTACTGGTAACCTGAGAGTGCAACAGGTGATTTGGGGAGAAATTAAAGCCAGATCTCTCCTTCTACCAGCCTGTATTCAAATGTAAAGTAAATACAGCCGGGTGAAGAACTTCATAGTACAGTTCCTGAAGTGCCTTATTAAGGTGTTCTTAAAGTAACCGAGATAAAATCTGGGCACGCATTCCTAATTTCCAGACACTCATTGTCAATTTCATTGACTCTGAAAAGAGCAGAGATGTGCCCATCATACCCGATCAATCCATTTGGGGATGTTTTAGGTTCAGATTCTCTGAGGCTTTAGATTTTTACATCTCTACACAATGCTTCCAGGAATCGAAATAGCTGTCAGAAACTAAACTTTCTCCTTTTTTCCTCAGTCTTTGCACTCATGTGCACCAGAAACATTCAGTGAATGGGTTCCACTCTTATCCATCTCCAAGATGAATCTTCCACCTGTGTTCACTCTGGTGGTTCGTATGTCTCTTCTGCACAGTGCTATTTTAAAATCTTCATTCCTTATTATCTCTGCCCTTCTTTTTTCTGTTTTAGCTTGCAAATGCATGCAAATGTATCAGAAATGATACACTTCATTTCTAATGCATCACTTCCTTTCTAGTAATTTCATTTCATCCTGTTCTGATGTTATGCTAGCCTTATAGGTTTTATTCTAAGTGGACTCCTGTTTTCTTGAATGTGGAAGTTCTATAATGCAATGCTCTCATTCACCTGCTTTCATGAAACCCTTCATTAACATTAGCACAAGCAGCTGTGTGGTTCCCTTCTGCTTTGTAGAAGACTTGGGAAAGTCAAGTCCTGCTCAGCTACAAAAAAACATACACGGTGCTTGGTAATTCCCCAATGAGCTTAAATTAATGGTTAAACAACTGCAGCCTATTCACTTCACAGAAATTGGGAGAAAAGACATTGCAAATATTGAGGAATGCAGTGCAAGGTTGATGGGCATCCCTCAGTTATCCAGACAGACTCATCTCACTGGCGAAAATTCCTTCTTTTCCAAAGGTTTTCATTTGCTTTGGCTGTACTTTGTACGGCTGCAGGTCACATTTCCCTGGATTTAAGGAAGTATCTTGGCAGGTATTCTTGGTGATATATCTTGTTAATTCTGCCCTTGGAGAAATTACTCAGTTCTGCAGTCCTTATTACACGCCCTGTTCTAAAAGACTTTTATGCTATTTTCCCCCTCTCTGTGTTTTCACACATTTTCAACAAGTTTTGCTTTCTAAGGATATTATTGACAATATCCCAAAAGATTAAAAAATGCTTAGTTATTTTTTCCCTAAGTATTTAAAAAAGAAAAAAAAAATCTGTATACATGCTGGATGTAAAATGCAAATAAAAATAAACTTGAGAGTTCCCCCAAAAAACTTTAGAAAAAACCCCATGTATTCTATAAAACCCAGGGTATTCATCTACAGTATACAAAAATGGGCACATGCTAGAAGAGAAATTTTTTTGCAACGGTTCTGCACAGAATTCTATGCTTTCAAGCTTTTTGCCCTTCAGGGGCAGTGCCATTCTCTGAACTGGAATGCTCTGAGCATGTTCTGCTCACCACGGCAGCTTTCTGCTCTCCCCTGGTACAGATCATCCTCCCAGCAAAGGGGGAGTGCAGCCACCACAACTCGCAGCACCTTCCCACACAGCAGGAACCTGAAGGACAGAGATGGCTTTCACCAGCTGCTGCGGGTTCTAATCGTGCCACCTCTCGGCTGCTGAAACCCTGAATTTCTGTGTTGCAGTGCGTTAGTTTCCAAGTCAAATGTTCTGTTTGCTTGCGGTATGTTCAAGTGTTCCCCAACCTATTGCAGTTTGTTTCTCCCCTGTGTTATGCCCTCCTACCCAAGTGTCCCTCAAGCAATCCCCTCCCTCCTCACCGGATTTTTCCCTGTCTGTCAAGACAACCCAGCCCCTTGGGCCCATCCATCAGCCCAAAGCCTACCCTTTGTTCCAGAAAGTTCCCTGTCCCTCACCTCTATCCCTATCCCAACCCTCTCTCCTCCCCTTGTTCTGATTTGTTGTAACCCTCAAAACCACACCCCGAGAGTCGCTTTTTGGTGACTACATGGTGTCCACCCCTCCGTTTTGAAAGATTTTAAAAGCCTGTGGAGAAGAGTGCTGGGGGTTTTTTAACCTCTGTTTCCCTCTGGGGAATTTCTCCTGCCAACCTTTCCCCCGCCTCTCCTGATAAATTAGCTGCACTTTACACTGCAGAAGAGCTGTCTCTGCCTCCTTCACTGGGTCCTCCAGGGGTCTCTACTGCTGGGCAGCTGGCCTAGAGGTTCTGGCTCAAGCAAAATCCCAACCTAACCTGTTCCTCATTCTTGCCATTGTGCCTGGAACATCACAGAGCTAGCCAGGGCTCCGGAGGGCAGTGACAGTGACCCGTGCCCTGGCATGTCACAGCCCCCAGAGCCACACCTGCCAGGCCACAAGCCCCAGCTCTGGTCCCCACTGCTGGCCTCAGCGCCTCCTGGGCATCCTCAGCCTGGGTGCAAAGGCAGCCACAGGAGCCTCCCAGGGCGCTCTGGATCCAGGCTGCAGACACCCTAAAGCCAGCGCTGAAAGGGACATGGATGGGGACTGCAGCTGGATCTTCAGTGCTCACCAGCCCTGACTGCCCTCTGAGTGAACCCAAACCTCACCTACAGTGCTTTGAGCACATTTACCCTTCTGGCCCATCCTGGAATGTGGTGTTCCCACATCCTACACCAGCCCTTTGCAGGGAGTGACCAGCTCCCAGCTGCTCTGCTACCCTGACCTTACTTTCTGTTTTGCTGCAATGAAGTTAACGGGTACACTCATGAGAATCCCAGCACAACATTTGCTTCTCAAGAGCCCTTGCAAAAAACCTCCACTAATCCCTAGTTTTTGCACAGAAAAGGAGGTTCTGACAAATCATAAGGCACTGGCACGGCTTTGGCATAAGTATTCCTGAGCCACACGATTCCACCCATTGTTGTTGCCAGCTGCTTTGCTGATATTTTAGAGCCAGTTCTGAGCAGGGACTTCTGCTGACAGGTAGGAAAATAAAGGTACAGGAAACGAGAAAAAAAAAAAACCCAACACAAACAAAAAAAACCCTAAAAACAAACAAACAAACAAAACCAACAAAAAAACTCCAAGGGGTGTAGCACAGAATTACAGCGCAGAGCAGAAGACCTTGGAGATGGGTCAATAGAAAATGCCACCAGCAGTGAGCAGAGCCCGAGGCTGCTCACTGCCACCACAGGGGCTCCTCAGTCCCCTGCTGCTTTGTGTCTGATCCCTGCTGGGCTCTCTCTGCCCCTTCAGCAGATGCAGCCCTGCCTGGAAAGGGCTCCATGCTCTGGTGTTCCCAGCTTGCTCCAGGTTACATTCTTAGCAGCACTGAAAGAAGAGGTGAAATAAAGAGCCATTTTCTGTCCTGCCTGCAAACTCTTCTCCTTCAGTGCCACTGCCAGAGATCATCCCTCTGTCAGCTTGGCGTTGTGCCTGCTGCATCCTCGTCCCTGTTCCTTGCATCAGCTGCTGCACATCGGCACTCACTATCCCACATCATGAACAGAGGGCTGTGTCAGAAGAGCAAGATTGCAATTTCTTGGTCTTTTTAACCAACAGAAGAAGCATGAGTCCAAATAAATTTGTTGTTGGCTCCTGGCTTCCATTTAGATAACTCTTTTCTGCTTTAATGCAAAAGGCTCTTTTCCCACATGGATGGAATGACCTGTAATTGGCAGTTGCTTCAGGCTGTCAGGCACCATGGGAGTTTTTTCTTGTCTCTGATGGGGATTTGGTGAATTTTCCATTGGTCACTTGGTGGAGGCCCCATGGGATGAACTCAGCGGCCGACTCTGCTGTCCCCAGGGGATGCATTGGGACGCCAAGCCTCTCAGGGCTGGAATTCGGGGTTGGGCGGGCTCGGAGCGCGCGGGGCCTGGGCCCGTGAGGAGCTGCTGCTGGCGGTGGCTGTGCTCAGCCCGCTGTGCCGAGCAGCGGCGGCCATGGAGACACGGGCGGGAGCTGTTGCCGAGGCCGGCAGGCGGCCCGGGCCGGCTCGCAGCTGCGAGGACGCCGGCAGCCTGTGCCCTGAGGCCGAGGCTGTGGCGGGCGCTTTGCGGGCAGGGCTTTTCCGAGGCGGCCGCAATGTGCTGCCTCCGGTGTGGGCCCGGCCGCGGCAGAGGCAGGCGGGAGCGCGGCGGGGCCGGCAGCGGCGGGCAGAGGCCGCAGAGAGCAGCAGCCCGGCCGGGCCAGCAGCGGAGCGGCACGGAGCTGCCGGGCAGCCCTCTGCCGTGTCTGTGCGCACAGGGCAGGAGCAGAGCCCAGAGCAGAGGCAGGAGCCGCGGCAGGAGCCGGCCATAGCGGCATCTCGCCGTGCCTGCAGTCGCATCCGCAGCTCTCCCCTGCCGGCCACAGCAGCAGCCGGTCGCCTCCGAGGCTCCGGCGCTTCCCGAAGACGAGGGGCCCGGCCCCCAGCACGCCCTGGAGCCCCGCAGCGAGAGGAGCCGCCGGCGCCGCAAAGGGCAGCGCAGAGGGCGCAGGTTGAGGAGGAGGACATGAGGCTGGCTCTGGGCCGTTCTGGGGCAGCTCTGCCCTCTCAGCCTTCGCCTTGAGCCCTTTGCTTCTTTTCCAGGAGCCCTGATAACCGTCCTCGGCCAAGGGCCGCCAGAGGCCTTTCCAGGGCTGCAGGAAAAGCTCCCTCAGTAACATACAGAATCAGTGGCTTGGAAGAGAGATGCTTTTAAGATGATCGAGTCCAAGCCATGCCCTAACACCTCAACTAAAGCATGGCACCCAGTGCCACATCCAGTCTCTTTTCAAAGGCTTGCAGGGGTGGTGAGTCCACCAGCTCCATGGAGGGGTCACATCACAAAACTCTGTACCTGTAAGTGCCCGTTGTGGGAGGTGCTGTCTTTAGTGCAAGGCAGAGGTGCAAGCTTCTGAGTTGCCAGCACTTGCTGTGTCTGGCTGAGGATGCTGAGTGCTGGAGTCCTGCAGGATGGAGCCTTTTCCTGCAGGCAGTGACAGCTAGAAATTGGCCTCTGACCTGTCATGTTGGGTTCCTGCCTCTCCTGCAGCCAAAGAGATTGCATTTAGGGATCCAAATCCAAGTGGCAGGAACCCAAATGCTCTTGAGTCACAGCTGCAGGCCTGAATCCACGGAGGATGTCTGGGCTGCCCTACTCCTCCTTTGGTTTTTCCTGCAAATGCCACTGCCTTTTCTGCCTCAACTAGAAATACCACAGCTGTGCCAAAACCAGGCAGTGGGTGGTATTCCAAAGGCAGTGTGCTCTGGGTAGGATGAATGAAGAAGAACCTTCCCCACTTTTGAACCATTCAAAAGAAACCATAAGTGTGTCTTAGCACCAGTAGAAAAACAACTGCTAACTCAGGAGGAAATGTTGTGTTTTGCTGAAAGAGTCAGAAGGGGATCTTTCAAATCATCTTCCAAATGAGTTGATATTTCAGAAACTTTAATTACTTTATTTAATTAATCCTAGTCTATAACCCTATCCGACAAAACTCTTCAACAATCCTACTCTAAAATCTGACTCTACAATCTACTCAAAATTGGCTATGGAGATAACATCTTGACATGATATGTTCGTGTCTCTTACTTCTTCTGAACTGAGTTGATGAGTGGTGCCAGGATGGATGCTGGCTTGGCTGTTGTTACAAATGGGTGCTGTCCACAGGAAAGAAAAAACGAAAACAAAACAAGAATACTGAACCATGACTTTCCAAGCTCAGTGCTTCACAGGCTCAATGAGGATTCTTCTAGTTCCTAGAAATACCCAGAAAGTAGAACAATGGGACCACCTGTTCCCCAATTGTCACGTGCAGGACCTGGCCATCCCAGGCAAATGTGGCCCAGAGTCCCAGTCATCTGTTGATTGTGATGTCTTCATGTTGCTGGGATTTTTGCCCTGCCAGTGCTCTAGAAATGGTGTTTTCTGTGCCTGGGGTTTCTTCTTTTCAGGAAAATCCAAGGACTCACATAGGTCCCTGCCTGTGAAAGACACCTTGAGCAGTTGGTGGCAACGGACAAAAATGCACCTGGAGCGAGTGATTTTGCAATGACACAGCTGAGCTGTGCCAAACTGCCTTGTGATTAGGCACTGCAGTAATTAGGAACTGACATTCCAACAGCCAATTTCTCTGCTGCCTTGAGAGCCAGTTACAGGACACGTGGGCCACTGACATTTTGCCTTGTCGACTTGGTAACAGTTGTGTCTCAACTATCACCCACAAACCTCTGACCACAATCTCTGCTGCTCTTTCTAGGATTCACAAGAAGTAATCCATGCCTTAATATTCTGTGGATACATCTTGGGCTATGGGCAGGGCTTAGGGCTTTTAGGGCACCTTGCAGATCTCTCCCTATGTGCACTTGCCAAGTGCAGCACTGCAGGTGGCTAAGGAACTACCAGTAACTTTCCGATGGATTTGCTGGCAGCCAGAATCGAGAATTCAGGACTGTGAAGCTGTAGCCCCAAAGAGCAGGGAGGTGCTCTAAGGCACCACCTTTGTTTTAGCAATGGAGAGCGAGTGAGCGCGTCCTTGTCTGAAAGGAAGCGCTGCCCTGCGTGCCTTCCTTCCGGCAGCTGAGGAGGACAAAGTGCCAAATGTATTTTGCAGGCTGGCACCAGTCTGTGCTTCTTGTGCCTTTTCAGCATGGCTCTAGCCAAAGCTCCAGCCACAGCTCACACCAGAGGGGAAAGCCCCTCAAGCGCAGCAGAGTCTGCAGGGGCTGTTGACATTTACCTCTCTCCCTGGTGCATTGTTGAGTGCTCTACAAACATCTCCAAAACTCCTAGATACAAAGGAGAAGCAGAGAAAGGAGAAGCCATTTAGATCTTGCACTGAAAGCCAGCCCACACAGAAGATCTGTGCTGTAAACGTGTAAAACCTGCAGGATGCAGGAGGGCTCTGCCAGAAGGCAGATGATGCATTTTCCTCTCAAGTGCATGGGCACTGGGCCTGTTCCTGAAGCACTGAGGTTCTACTTCTAAAGGGAATTAAGTGTTTCCTCTTGGGTTTCCCTTTCTTAACTGTGTGGTTCCTATCCTGAACACAGCGTTTTCCTTCTGCAAACCAGGGGAAAGAAATGTTCCTGGGAATTGTTATCTCACAGCTATCAGGAGTAGGTTGCTCTTTCAGGCAAGCAAGATTCTTCTTCATTCATTACTGTGGCCAGACAATTTAGAGACATCAAAAAATGCTAAGAAAATTAACACAGAGGTGTCCCAGACTTGAGTGACAAGGAGACCTTCCAGGTCCTGTTCTTTGATGCAGGCAAGATCTTTGCAGCGTGCCTCCTGCGCCCACTCACAAATTCTGAGCAGCACTGAGAGATGGGACAATCTATCCCCAGTGTGGGAACATCTTTGCAGCTGGCCTGACTTCACGCTGGATAGACATTCCACCAGAAAAACACCTGGCCCATGGTTGTGCAGGAGTAACTGCAGTTGGTTTTACCCGCTGCCAATATATTCCAGGTCTTTGTATCTCAGAAGGGGATTTTTCATGTTGTTCACCATTCTCCCTGAGGGAAACAAAATGCAAGATCTCTTTTAGCAGAGATCCCAGCTTCTAGGAGATACAAAAGGCAGCCCCACTGTCGGGGGCTCTGAGCCCTTTGGGGTCAGCTGGGTAACATCAACAGCAACAATGACAGTAACAAGACAGGCAGCCTTGCAATGCAGATGGCTGGCACAGAGACTGATTTTGTACATTTCTTTGAAGAGTTCTCTTGACAGGAAACAAAGCACAGGGCCGTGCATTTCCGGGAGAGGAGGACATTTTCTCCAGCTTTCAGCAGTTTGCCAATAGAATGCCTTCCCAGTTGTAAACCAGAGCAGCTCATGCCAGAACCAATTGCGATGGGGCTTTCAGCATCAGGACCCTCACCCTTTATGAGCAGGCTGAGCTCAAAGACGCCCTTGCCCGTGTCCCATGAGGAACCACGCCGCTTCTCTTCACCCTGACAGCGCGGATCAGTCGCCCCCATTGCACTCGCCCTCTCGGCACCGCACACCTCCCCATTTCCCAAGTCAGCATGGTGGGCACGGGCACAGAGGACAGCAGTGCTCCTCAGGCACCCCTGTGACACAGAGAGCTGCCCAGAGGAGATGCTGACCCTCTTGTGAGTCCAGGCCGT
This sequence comes from Melozone crissalis, assembly GCF_028551555.1. Lineage (NCBI taxonomy): Eukaryota > Metazoa > Chordata > Aves > Passeriformes > Passerellidae > Melozone > Melozone crissalis. The sequence goes on along the minus strand of NW_026535783.1, from coordinate 9,171,324 downwards.
GCGAGGCAGAGGCCGGCCCAGAGAAGAGGCTGCAGCCTCAGGCAGCTCCGCGCTGCAGCAGCCGGGCAGCAGCGGGACCCTCCCAGCTAAGGGAGGCTCCAGCCTCTGCAGTCCCTCCAGCCCCCAGGGGCAGGGCAGCGACCACAACAAGGCTGGCAAAGCCCAAGCATGAGCACTGACAGACACTGATGGGAAGAAGCCAGAGTGAGCCTGAGCCACGTACAAGCTTTTGCCCCCATTCAGGACACAACAGGATGGGCTTTGAGATCAGCCCCACCGAGGTGTGGATCAGTGCCCTTTTTGTCCCAACAGGTGATGGTAGACACAGAATCCACTGGGCTCTCTTCTCAACTCTACCAGGTCTTATCTGAGAGCGCAGCACTGGCAGCTGTTACGGGCAAGAAGCAGATTCGTTGGGTTGTGCTGCAGAATCACAAAGGACTTCATGTGTTTTCTTAGAGACTGATCTGAGCAGGGCTTGGGCCAATGGGTAGGATTTTAACAGTCGTGGCAAAGAGTGGGAATCGGGTATGGAAAAGTGCCATGAATCTCAGGAATATACCATGGCTGGGCTGGAGGCTCTCTCCTGAGAAATGCCTGCAGTATAGTTTTATCTGATCTTGCCACTTGGATGTGTCTCTTGGACACACCTTGAAAAGCATAAAACTAGAAGATTAAATAAAAGTTGTTATAAAGATACTGCTTTTTTCTTTGGGAGCACGTGGAAAACACCTTGTGCTCTCTATTTGCCCTTTAACCTGAACTTCTTTCTAACTAGTTCTTATTGACAAAAAGATGGTATTCTCTTATTGACAAAACTGTAGCATTGTCATGAAAATAAACTGCAGATGTAGTAGTGGTAACAGTAATAAAAATGACATCAGTAAGATGTGGGGCAGAAGGGCTCTTTCAGGATGGAGAAAAACACAGCAAAAAAAACCCACCAAAAATAAACAGCATAAAACAACCCCACTCTCCCCCCCCCCCCCCCCCCACCAAAATAATCCCCAACTAAAAAGACAAAACTCCAAAGCCAGTTCATTTCTCTGAAGTTTTTTTGCGCTGATGGCTGGTTGGAAGTTGGGAGTCTAAGGAGAATTTAGGAAGCTAAAAATTCTGTTCCGTTTGGCTACTAGCACACAGCACTTCTAGATGATTTGCTAGGTCAAAGCCTTCTGCTGATGCAAGAACAATCCCTGCTTCAGCCTTCAGCAGAGAGGGAAGCTCAGGCAAACCCAAGCCAGTCCAAGGTGCCCTCAGAGGCAGCAGGAACACCCAGAGCGCTCTCTCGCTGCCTCGGAGCGCAGCGCTTCCTCTGGGGAGTCCTAAATGGCCCTGTGGCACCAAACTCAGGAGGAGCATTTGATACAGCTCTGCTGGCAGCTGCACACAGCACACTGTCCCTCAGACAAGAAACAGCCCAGATGTACCCAGCATCTCCAGGTACTTCTCCTCAGTCTGCTGTTCCAGGGAAATGAACAAACTGCCTGAGCTCGAGTTCCCAGGTGTCACAGAAGAGCTTCCTCGAGGTGATGCTGCTGCGGCAGCAGGTTCAGAGCCCATGATGTGCTGGACCTGGAGCATTTCTGGTGGGCACTGTTCCTGTGCCTCACTCCTAACTTGTAACTCACTCCTAACTACACGAGGTGTACTGGCTCCTTGGGGAGGCCCTATGGAGTCTGTTCAGATAAAGTGAATTTGCTTCAGAGATGGTAAATTTTAAAAAGAAAGGAGATGTATGGAATGGAAATGCTTGTAGTTGGAAGGAAAGGCAATGTTGGTTCCAGAGACAGTACAGGTTCTGTAGGATGACACACCTCCAAATATGTTGCTTCCAGATGCAGTATAGTATCTGCTGGGTGATTCGCGTTCAGACGCAGCATAGTATCTGCTGGGTGACGTACTGAAGGCTGAGCCGCTTCCAGACACAGTATAGGTTCTGCCGAGTGTCAGACTTTGGAGGCCTGAGTCGGTTCCAGATAGACTATAGGATCTGCTGGGTGATGAAGTGAAGACAGAGTCGCTTCCAGACACAGTATAGGTTCCGTCGGGGGTCATACTACTGTAGTTTGAATCGGTTTCAGACAGACTGTAGGTATTGAATCTTGGACGTCCCCAGAATGCTGGAATAAAAAAAAATGAATAGAAGCAAATCAGGAGAGAATCTACATTTGCTGTGAAATAGCTCTGAGAAGAGTAAGTGTTTGAAGTACTTACAACTGCTTGCTCCTTATCTTAATTGCTTATTTGAAAGACAAGGCATATAAATATTCTATATTAATCCTTAATAGACAAAGGACATTAGCACAAGTATCTTGCCCTAGGAATTATTGTAATCACATGTTGTTTGAAGTTCTACCTATTCTCACAGACATATTTTTCCCCACGTCCTTATAAATTCTAGGGTGTGGTTTTTAATCAAGGAAACAAACTTCTTCTATAGTTGGATAAAAATTTAAATCCCTGTGTTAGTTACACCACTTCTTTCTTGTGTGAAGAATGTCTCAGAACATTTCTCTTTGCACTAGGTGAATTGCTCCATTATCGTTATACTAAAGTGTTGCTGTATTTGCCTACAGAAGCTGTGTAGCGTGAAGGGAGATGCTGGCTAGGAAGCCACATCCCAGTGACTACAGTGACTGCTTTCTTGAAGAAGAGACTTACCAGCAGGACCAGGACCAGGAGCCAGAGCAGGACCAGGAGCTGGAGCAGGAGCAGGAGCAGGAGCTGGAGCAGGAGCAGGAACAGGAGCTGCTAGACATGAAAAGCGAAGCTAAATATTATTTCTTGAGTAAAAGTAAGATTTAAAAATCACAGCGATGCACATTGGAAATGGTTATGGTTGAAAAGAAAGGCTATTTAAAAATATAAATATTTTACAATAGAAAAATAGGAAAAACAATTCTGTTATTTAAAAAAAAAATCTTTAAAAGAAGCAATGAAAGAAAAAAATTAAAAATCAAACACCCACCCACCCACTTCAACAGGTCCTGAAAACTAAAGGGTCCAACCAACCAAGCACCCAAACCCAATGTAAAACCAAAACAAACCCATAAGTATAAAGAGACCAACGGAAAAACCTTTCCAATAATAATTTTAAACCCTGTGTTAGCTTCCACCATCCTATTTAACTTCTCTAAAGAGATCATAAGATTTCTGTGCACTAGGTGTAATGGTCCATTTTGTTTACAATGAAGTGTTGCTGTATTTGCATACAGGAGCTGTGCAACATGAAGAGAGATGTTGGCTAGGAACCCACATCCTAGTGATTGCAAATTGCTTGAAAAAGAGACTTACCAGCAGGAGCAGGAGCAGGAGCCGGACCAGGACCAGGACCAGGGCCAGGAGGACCAGGAGGTGTACGAGCCGCTTGGGGTGAAACATGAGACTGAATATTATCTCTTGAGGAAAAATAGGATTTACAAGCCAAGGAAATACACCCATTGGAAATGGTTATGGTTGAAAAGAAAGGCTGTTACACAATATGAATGGTTTGTAATAGAAATAAAGGAAAACTACATTTGCAATTAAAAAAAAAAGGAAAAATCATGAAAGCATGCAATTAAAAGAAGTAATAAAAGGAAAAAAATCAAAATGCAAACACCCACCGCAAACAGTCCCCTAGGATGTGGGCTCTCAACCCACATCCAAATCACTATAATGTTTTCACAAGCACACTTACCACCAACAGCAGGAATAGGAGCACAAGGTGTACTGGCTCCTTGGGGAGGCCCGATGGAGTCTGTTCAGAGAAAGTGAATTTGCTTCAGAGATGGTAAATTTTAAAAAGAAAGGAGATGTGTGGAACAGAAATGCTTGTAGTTGGAAGGAAAGGCAATGTTGGTTCCAGAGACATTACAGATTCTGTAGGATGACACACCTCCAGACATGTTGCTTCCAGATGCAGTAAAGTATCTGCTGGGTGACGTACTGAAGAATGAGTTGCCTTCAGACGCAGTATAGTATCTGCTGGGTGACGTACTGAAGGCTGAGCCGCTTCCAGACACAGTATAGGTTCTGCCGAGTGTCAGACTATGGAGGCCTGAGTCGGTTCCAGATAGACTATAGGATCTGCTGGGTGATGAAGTGAAGACTGAGTCGCTTCCAGACAGAGTGTAGGTTCTGTCGGGTGTCATACTACTGTAACCTGAGTCGGTTTCAGACAGACTGTAGGTATTGAATCTTGGACGTCCCCAGAATGCCGGAATAAAAAAAATGAACATAAACTTATCAGGAGAGAATCTACATTTGCTGTAAAATAGGCCTGACAAGAGTGCGTATTGTAAGTTCTGCCCCCTCTGCCCAATGTCCCTCACCCAACAGATGTTCCATAGAAACCACCTGCCCGTCCGCATCATGAGATGTTGAAGGACTCCCCCAGAGATTTGGGAGAGCCTCCAAGATCTCCCTCCTCCACTCTGCCACCCAGACCCGGAATTCCATGGGTCTAGTAAGGCTGGAGAAGAGGGCTCTCAGGTCCGCAGGCACCAGATCTCCCCGCGCAAGGGCATTGCGGAGCATCCCCCGGAAGTACTCAGACTCCCGGGAGTAGTCCTTTTGCGCCTTGCACAGTTCCTTGATCTGGGCTTGTGCAAGTGGCACCCATTGGGCCTGAGAGCTCCCGTCCCCGCTGAGGTGGTAGGTGACCGGAGCGGCTTCCAATAAAGGTGCCTGCTCCGGCTTCCGGTCATCCACCCCCCCCCCCCCCCCCCCGGAACACAAAGCGTGGGAACCGGAAGGAGGAGCGTGGGAACCGGAACTGGAGGAGGCTGAGGCGGGACATAGCAGTGGGGCGGGGCGAGGGAGTGGGCGCGGCACACCACCCCTCTCCGCCTCCTTGGTGGTGTTTGGAGGCGGAGCGGAATATGACGGCAGAGCGGGGGAGGAGTCAACCGGGGGCGGAACTGGAGGAGGGAATTGGGGAGGAGCCGGAGGAGGGGCAGAGGGTGGAAGTGTGGGAGGAGCAGAGGGTGGGGAAATGGGTGGAACGAGGGGAGGATACGAAGGGGAGTGCACAGGAGGGGCAACCGAAAAAGGGGTTGGGCCAATGGGAAAGAAGGGGTTGGGGTCAGGGCAAAAAGGATTGGAGGAGGGAGCCCTGGCGGGAACGGCCGCATGGCCGCCGCCATCTTGAGCTCCAAGGGAGCCATTTTGGGAGGCTTCAACAAACCGAGAAACTGGTGGATCAAGAATTGGCGGCTTGGGCAGTGGGGCAGAGGGTGGGGGTAGAGAAGGAGCCTGGCCAGGGCTCCTCGAAGGGGCAGGCCGAGCAGGTCGAGGGGGAGCAGGGGCAGGATGGACCCCCTGCTTCCGGTCGGCCTTTGAGATCCCCCTCGAGGGCTCCTGCCTACGGGAAGCGGGTAAGGTTTGAGGGGCAAGGGCAACAGAACGAGGGGAACGAGGGGATAAACTGGAACCAGTGGAACTTTTCTTAGGCTCCCCAGTCACGCGGAGTACAGCATGTACTCTGCGTGCCCAATAAGCCACGGTGGCCAACTTGTCCTCTCCGGAATTTATGGCCTCGTCTAATTTGGCTATAACAGCTGCCCAATATCGTGGCTGTCGTACAAGTTCCGGAGAGGTCTCGGGGAACTTAGAAAAGATCCACCTAACTAAATACTTCAACGCCTGCTTAGGGGGCTTCTGCCCACCCCCAAGCAGCAAACCTTTACCAATATAATAAACCTCCTTTTGGGATTTCCCCAAGCCAGCAGCCATGGCACCTTTCTAGAGCAGGAATTGCCGCACTAGAAAGGGGGGAAATCCTCTGGTGGCTCGACCACCTGCCCAGTGAAAAAAACGGAAACTAAAACAGCAATTCGCCAGACACCGGCCCCTGCACCCTCCCACCGCCCCAAGGTCCGAGACGGCCGGAGGGTAAAAGGGAGATTTGGGAATGGGTCCGGGCCCCACGTCTGGGGAAGCCGGCACCTGTAGGAAAGGGAAAACAAGAAAGGCACGGGGACGAGGAAATTCCTCAAGGGAAAAAGGCAGGGGGTAGGTCCCCAAGGCAGGGCATGTACCCCTAGGGAAGTGTAAAAAGGCAGGGGGGAAGCCCGGAGAGTCCCCAAAGCAGGGCCCGGACTTACCAACCCAATGACGGCGAAAAAGAAAACTGGGCGATGATCTCCGTCCCTGGAGTCCTCCTCTTCGGATGCCGAGGGTTGGGACTCCAATCCCCGGGGAGCGCTACCCCTAAAACGGGGTCTGCTACCACCCGGAGTAGAGTGACGACCAACTGGAGCACTGTAACTCCAACTCCGCGGGGTCCGGTCGGTGGTCAGCTGTCCACTTCGTGCCCCACGTTGGGCGCCACCTGCGCTAGAGCGTACGTGGCCCTAAGGTCCGGCTAGCAGAGGGGATGAGATCGGCCGACGCCCCTGCCCATGGAAGCCAGCCCCCTTTGGCGTCTTGGCCTCAGGTTGGGCTGGATCGCGGAGTCGGAGACCTGGCGCTAGACGGGACGGAATAGGAGGCGACCACTTGGGAGGGTTCAACGTCAGTTTATTGAGAGCAGTCAGCAGAATGGCAACCAACAGGTGTGGTAAGGAACCCACAGCAAGTGGCCAGGAACAGGGGGAGTGACCATCTTTTAAAGGGAAGGGGAGGAGAAAGGAGGGGAGCCCAGCAAACCAATCGGAGAGCAAAAAGGGTGGTGTGATACGTAACTGACCTGAGTACATAACCAATAAACATAAAGCGAAGGAGGGGCCCCGGGACACCAGCCAATCCCGACCCCCAGAGAGAGGAAAGTTCTAGAAAGCTGGGAGGAGTGGGGGGTGATTGACTGATCCCAGGGAGGAGGAAAAACTTACTTATAAGGTGGTATAGGGGAGGAGAAGTTACATAACATAGGAGATTGGCAGCTGAGGGGGAAGGGGGTAACTGCAGCGATGCCGCGGCCGATAGCCCTGTGCCTGGCTAGCTGAGAGGGTGGCCAACAGCCCCACTGCAGTAGGGGGTGTCAGTCCCGGTGGCAAGGCCCCAGGACTGGCAGCTTCAGGCACCCCTCGGCGGTATAAGCCTCGGGCTGTGCCTGCAGGACGAGGTCTCGGTGTGCAGCTGTGAGGCAGGGCGGAGAGAAGCAAGAGCCGGACACTCTCTGGGGTTGAAACTGGTTTAATGTCCCAAGGGACGACCAGCAGGGGGTGACGAACTGGGAAGGACCAGCAGAGAGTGACCAGGAAAAGGGGCAGAGCATGGGATTATAAAGGGAGGTGGTAACTGGGGGAGGGGTTTACAGAAAACCAATCGGGAAACATTGGGGGATGGATTTAACATAACAGACATGAAGGGAGAACCAATAGATACATTGTATAGGAGGGGCCCCGGGACCTCAGCCAATCACTACTCCCACTGAAGGGAACCTTCTAGAAGACTGGGAGTGGTGGGGAGTGATTGACTGGGCCCAGGGAGGAGAGAGAATTATACATATTTGGAAATATGGGGCGGGGAAGTTACATAACAGGGGGATAACCATAGCAACAACATAACGGACAGAAACTGGGGCGGGGAAAACAGGGAGGACAGAACCATCGTAACAATTGGGGGAGAAATGGAACAAACTAATACACCGCAACATCTCCCCGTTTTTTGTTAAATAAAATTGAAAAGAACGGAAAAGTCTATTTTTAAAGTTCAAAAAGCTGGATTCCGGGGCTGATCAGTCCAGGAGATCTCGTCTTCCTCATATAGCTCCTGGTGGTACGGGGGAGGTGCAGAGGGCTCCTCTTCTTCCGTGGCTCCATCTGCCTCCGAAGAGTAGTCTCCCACCTCGGTAGATCCTCCCGTTTCCACCTGGTTGACGCTCGGTGCTGTGATCTTATTAATAAGTCTTTGGACCAGCCCACGGACCAGCGAAAAGCAACTCAGAAGTAAAAACAAAACTAAAACAAGCTTTGAAACAGACTCTAATATAGAACCGGCCCAACTGCTCAACCCCCAACCCTTAAAAATGTCCCTCAGCCAGTCTGATGTCTCTTGCTTCATCTAGTGGACTTGGTCTTCCATACGCAAGATGGTGTGTCTGACGTCCTCAGCTCTCGATGATAAATTCATGCAGCAGAGGCCCTCAAACTCCTCACATCGGTGGTGATGGAGCAGCAATAGAAAATCTATTGCTGCCCTATTTTGGAGTGTCGCCTTCCTTGTTAATTCCTCTTCTGTAAGGAGGTCGTATATAGCAGCCGAAGTCAAATTGGCTTGTTTAACCACCCAACACTCTAGGCGGCCCAATTCGCCTAGAGATTTTGCCACTGATACCCACGGTAATAGAATGGTAAAAGCGACAGTTTTGGAATGAGACCAATGAGTAATTTCGTCATCACAGTCTTCAGGGAGATCTTTGAGATCTCTTTTAGACCTAGCCAATTCTGCTGTGATGTTTGTCCTTTTCCAATTCACAATTTGAGTCATGTTGGGGGTAAACAGCGTCAGCTTGCCAAATGTGCACGGCCCTCCGACCAGACCAGAGGGGATGCCTGCCCACGCTCGGTCGCCACAAATGAAAAAGATTCCCTTAGGAAGGGCATATGGGGTGCGGCCAGTGGTGGTGGGGCCACAGATTTTTAAAACTGCCTTGCACCATTGGTAAGCTTGATATTCGACTTTATTTTGTTGAACTACTTCACTGCCCTTCTCTACGGGGGAAAAGGTGTGCTCAAACTGAAAACAAATTGAGGAATTGGCCGAACCGAGTAGATGGAGTTCTGTGGGCTCGGAGGGTGAAGGATCCAGCCTCACCACTCCGTCTCTCCAGGCGTTGCTAGAGTCGAAACTAGGCAGGATAGTGAGGCTCCGGGCCAAAATAGGGGAAAGGGCTGGCTGGAAAGCGGAGGGGAACTCGCCTGGAGAGAAAGGGATCCCCACAAGGCATGACAACATCGGGTCCTCTGCTGATCCTGCGTCGAGGCAGATATGGTCTTGCCCCAACGCCTGAGCCAAGGTACGCCAGACATTCACCTTCGGCTGAGGGACGATCCATGTTGCCCATGGTGGCAGGAAGGAGCAGATGATCATGAAAAACAGGAAAGCGCTCAGGCGCTGCCACAGATGAGGGCTGAGCTGGGCCATAGTGAAGAAGCAGGGACCGGAAAACTGGAGATGAACTGAAAACACATAACAAACATTGTTACAATGCAAATCCCTCAAATAGATGGTTCTGTCCCAAACAATAAATTGAGTTCGGAGGAAGAGTCTGAATTCGGGGAGAAAGGTCGGGAATCAAAAACAACACAAAAGGGAGCACGAAACAGAGAAGGAGAGGAAGGGGACTCCGACGAAGGAAACCTGTCGAGTAAATAAAAATGAGAGAAGGTGGAGGGTTTCCTCCTCCGCCGCCAACATGCCTCTTGTACCTGTGGTACAGCCTCAGTTGTTTTTGCCTGCCTGGGATGGAAGGGCTTGACCCATTTAGATGGTATCCATTTTGGTCCTGAGGGAGTGGACACGCAAGCGTATCCCCTCCCCCAGGTGACCAGGTCAAATGGCCCTTCCATCCGCCAGGTCTCCGGGTCTCTTATGAGAACCGGGGGCCTGGCTTTCGGCTGCAGCTGTTGGTGACTGCCAAAGTGCCGGACAACTGGAGGGTTCAGGTTGTCGAAGGAGCAGTTTAGAAAGTTGAGAGTATACAAAGCTCTCGACAACCGGACGTGGGGGGTCTCCACCTTCACTGCCGCACGCTGTTTTTCTAAGGTCTTTTTCAGGCTCTGGTGGGCCCTCTCCACCATGGCTTTGCCTGTCGGGGAATAGGGGATGCCGGTCTTGTGCTCTATTCCCCATTGCTGCAGGAAGCTCCGCAGCTCCTTGGAGGTGTACGCTGGGCCGTTGTCTGTTTTTAAGGCCCTAGGGATGCCCAGGACAGCGAACGCCAGAAGCAGATGCTTCTGGACATCCGCTGCCCTCTCACCTGTGTGGGCAGAGGCAAAGATAGCTCCCGAGAAGGTGTCAATGGAGACGTGGACGCAACACAACCTCCCAAAAGATGGGATGTGTGTCACGTCCGTCTGCCACACTTCACAGCTTGCCAAGCCCCGGGGATTCACCCCAGATGCGATGGTGGGCATCTGATGGGCTTGGCATTGGGGACATGTGGCCACAATCGCCTTGGCCTGGTCCTGCATAAGATGGAATTGCCTGACCAGACCTGGCACATTCTGATGGAAGCGCTGATGGCTGATCTTAGCCTGACCGAACACATCTGGGAGCGGGCCCATCGTAACAGCAGCCGCGGCCAAAGAATCAGCCCGACGGTTGCCCTCAGCGATGAACCCAGGCAGGTCGGTGTGTGATCTTACATGCATCACAAAGAATGGATGCTCTCGGTGGGAGACCAATTCAACTAGCCTTGAGAGCAAATTGAATAGCTTTTGATTCGAGACCTCTTGCAGAACTGCTGACTCTGCTCTAGATACTACACCAGCCACATATGCAGAATCTGTTACCAAATTGAAGGGACCAGGAAACTTCTCAAATGCCCGGACGACTGCATCCAACTCAGCTACTTGTGGAGAAGCCTCCACAATGGCAACATCAGCCTCCCACCGCTGAGTCTGAGGATCCTTCCAAGTCATTACTGACTTGTGGGATGCTCCGGATGCGTCAGTAAACACTGTCAGAGCATCTAGAGGCTTCCTGCTCTGAATCCCTCTGATAGATAATTTAAACTCCGAATTAAAAAGTTTGTGGGCCGGCTGATCAACTGCAACGCGGCCAGTGTAGCTATCTAAAGCAAATTGCAACATTTCGTTGGTTTCAAGCAGTTCATTGAAAGTCTTTAATTTGAGTTGGCCCGAAACCAATTGAATTGGGAGATGAATACATGTAAAATCACAGCCTGCCAGCTCCCTGATCCGAGATCTCGCCTTTCGGATCAGTTCGGCTATCAGCTCTTGTGGCCTTGTCATTCTTTTGGACCTATGGTGGCTGAGGAACACCCACTCTATGATCAAGAGGGGGTCACCCAAACCCTGGTCCTTTAAACTCTTGTCCCATTGGTGGATCAAGCCGTGAAGATGTGGCAGTTTCCCCAGAATTATAAATTTGAATGGCAGGCCCGGATGGTAATGGTGGGCCTGCCTGGCCGGAATGGTTTTTTGCACCCTCTCCAGGGCTACCTGAGCCTCTGGGGTGAGTTCCCTAGGAGAACTCAGCTCCTCTCCCCCTTTCAATAAATTGAAAAGAGGGGCTAGGTCTTCAGTTGGTATGCCTAGCCAGGGTCTCACCCAATTTAAAGACCCACACAGCTGATGGACATCCGCAAGGGTCTGGACTGAAGTCCTTATAGCAAATTTTTGCGGAACAACGGTCCGCTTCGTAATTTCAAGGCCCAGGTATTTCCAAGGCGGCATCCTTTGAATTTTGTCTGCTTGGAGCTCGAACCCTGCAGCAACCAACGCACTGGTTGTCAGGTCAAGCGCATGGGCAAGTAGATAATCTGTTGGGGTACAGACCAGGATGTCATCCATGTAATGGTGTAAGAGGACGACATCCCTGAGGGCTGTACGAACAGGAGACAGCAGCGAAGCGACGTACCACTGGCAGATGACAGGACAGTTCTTCATTCCTTGTGGAAGAACACGCCAGTGGTAGCGCTTGGCCGGGGACTCACGGTTGATGGAAGGAACCGTGAATGCAAAACGCGGGGCATCATCAGGATGTAGGGGAATTTGGAAGAAACAGTCTTTTATGTCAATAATAGCCAAATTCCAATTTTGAGGGAGCATTGTAGGGGATGGCATCCCTGGTTGGAGGGGACCCATATCAACTATGTGTTCATTAATTTGGCGGAGGTCGGTCAGGAGCCGCCACTTATCTTTGTTGGGCTTCTTGATTACAAACACTGGGGAGTTCCAAGGTGACATGGTCTCCACCAGGTTGCCCTTGAGTAACTGCTCCTGCACGAGCTCGTTGAGCGCCTTCAATTTTTGTTTGTTAAGTGGCCACTGCACTACCTGTACTGGTTCATCGGATCGCCAATCCAGCTTCCAGGTAGGGCGCTCCTCAGTGGCCACCGCCCGAAAAACCTGGGGAGCCTTTGGAAGGTCAATTCTGGCTCCCCACTGGGCTAGCAGGTTCCTCCCCCACAGGGGCTCGGTGTAATCCAAAACGAATGGGCGTACAGAAGCCAATTGCCCATCCGGCCCCGTAATTTGCACAACGCTCTTTGATTGTTTCGCCAATTTAAGACCCCCTACACCTTGTATGTGTCCGGCTGCGTTTTGCAAATCCCAATGTGATGGCCAATCCCGAGAGGGAATGATCGTCACATCTGCTCCTGTGTCCAGTAACCCCCGCACGATCTTGCGGTCAGCGCCCAGGGACAGTTGGCAGGTCAACCTGGGCTTCTCTCTCCCCACAACCTGTGCCCAAGCAACCGTTGGAGGCGAGGACCCCTTAGATGGTGGAGGGCCCTGCACCTCCTCCGGCACCGGGATGGCTTGGGCGATGACCTGGCCCTTGGGGAGAGAAAGCGGGGGCCGGATGCAGTACAGCCCTAAAGCGAATCGGTCCCGGTCGGTTGACACCAGTCCCGGGACTATATGTAATTCGAACGGTGTGTATTTTGTGTCCCCAACAATGATCCACCTGCTACGTCCAAGTCTCCTCCAGCTGCCGGGATGTAGGACGTCGGCAGTCACCAGGTGGAAGTCAGTGTCCGCCAGGTAGATGTCGCGGGTCAGCTGCAGCCTGAATGGAGAAAATGAAGAAATTGTTGTTAAAGCAGGCTGAGGCTGTAACCAACAAGTACAATACGTCAAGTCCGGTAGAGTAAAGTCACATCCGGTAGAGGCATGCGACGGGCTTTCCTCTGTTCCCTTCTCCCTGCTCGGTGTTGACCCGCCCGCCTTATTTTTATCATTGCGCAGGGAGGGGCTGCGCTCGTTGCCTAGTTTTTTGAAGGTTTCCCCTCCTGCTTTCCCGCAGGGCACTCCTTCCTCCTGTAACTCAAAAATTCCTCCCGCAGGGGGCAGTCAGGCATCCAGTGCCCCGTCTTCCCGCACAGATGGCATGGGTGGGTGCCTGGATGTCTCCTGGCTGCCCCTGGGGTTGATGATCCAGCCGCCGCTGCAATACAGTCCTCCTCGTCGGCGCTGGAGGATGACGCAAACGCTACCGATGTCCGCTTTTTCCTGATCTTGGGGTCAGGCGCTCCTGGCAGCGGGACTTCCCGTGCCACGACCTCCATCATCTGCTCGATGGTAGGCCGTGGACTACGGGGGAGGGTTCGAATGGCTCTCTTGCATTCGGAATTCGCATTTTAATATGCTATCTGTCGCAGCAAATTCTCTCTCTCGCCCTCCTCTGAAGCCTGCGTTTCCACGTACCTGCAAAGCCTTTCTAAGAAATGTAAATATGGTTCTTGTGGGCCTTGCTGGGGCTCTTCCTCGTCCTGCTGAGAGAAGACCGAGGGGAGTTTGAAAAAGGCCCTCTCTGCAGCACGACAGGTCTCTATAATATGATCCGGGAAGAGCACCCGCGCTTGAATCGCACCACCAGTCCATGCCCCCGTTCCCACTAGATGATTAGTTGATATCAATTGGCCCTCTGCATCGTGTGAGGTCGCTTGATTCTCCCAGAGAGCTGGGAGAACTTCTGCGACCTCTCTCCCCCACTCTACCGCCCAGGCCCTGAACTCCATGCGGCCTAAAAGGCTGGAAAAGAGAGCCCTCAGGTCAGCAGGGACCAGATCTCCCGGTGCAAGGACCGAACAGAGGAGCCCCCGGAAATACTCTGATTCCCGGGAGTACTCTCTCTGGGCCTTGCACAGATCCTTGATCCGGTCTTGTGCAATTGGTGTCCACTGAGCCTGAGAACTCCCTTCCCCGCTCAGGCGGTAGCTAACCGGGGCGGCTTCAAAAACCGAGGCTCGCCCTGGCTTCTGGTTACCCACCACCCCCCCCCCCGGAACACGAAGCGTGTGAACCGGAAAGGAGGGAGGCAGAGGCGGGGCCAGATATCTGGGAGGGGCAGGCTGATGGGCGTGGCGGAACAGGAGGTGGCGACTGAACTCTCTCCGCCTCCGAGGTGGAGTCTGGAGGCGGGACGGAGTGAGGAGGCAGGGAGAAGGTGGGACCACTGAGGGGAGGAGCGCAGGGAGGAGCAGAGGGTGGAGGCGGAGGAGAAAAGGGTGGAGAAAGGGATGGATTTGAAGGTAGGAAGGGGTTGGGTTGAGGGACGAAGGGATTGTGGGAAGGAGAAGAGAAGCTGTCGGGAAAATGAGCGTGGCCGCCTCCATCTTGGGCTCCATAGGAGCCATCTTGTGGAGGCGGCGGGACATTAAACCGAACAGCCTTAGGGACTTCAACTGGGTACTGGGGAGGTTGGGAAAAGGGGTAGGAAAACCTGCTCCGAGGAGTCTGGCCAGGATCTCCTCGGAGTCCTCCTTTTGGAGGGCCTTAATAGACAAAGGACATTAGCACAAGTACCTTGCCCTAGGATGTATTATAAGACGTTGTTTGAAGTTTTACATATTCTCACAGACATATTATACCCCTCATGCTCATAACTTCTCTAGTGTGTTTTTTAATCAAGGAAACAAACTTCTCCTACAGTCTGACAAAAATTTTTTATCCCTGTATTATCTAGACCACCCCTTCTTGTGTGAAGAATGTCTCAGAACATTTCTCTTTGCACTAGGTGAATTGCTCCATTATCGTTATACTAACGTGTTACAGTATTTTCCTACAGAAGCTTTGCAGCGTGAAGGGAGATGCTGGCTTGGAACCCAGATCCCAATGACTACAATTGCTTGAAGAAGAGACTTACCAGCGGGACGAGGACCAGGCCCAGGACCAGGCCCAGGCCCAGGCCCAGGACCAGGAGCAGGAGCAGGAATGAAAGCAGGACCTGGAGCAGGAGCAGGGGCAGGAGGAGCTGCAGGTCTTTGAGCTGCTAGGAATGAAACACGAGCCTAAATATTATTTCTTGAGTAAAAGTGATATTTAAAAACCACAGCAATTCACTGATTGGAAATGGTTCTGGTTTAAAGGAAAGGTGATTAAATATATGATTGGTTTGTTACAGAAATAATGGATAAACAATTCAGTTATTTTAAAAGAAAAGTATTTAAAAGTAACAATGAAAGAAAAAAATAAAAATTCAAACACTCGTCCTCCTACCTCAACCACTCCCCAAAACCTAAAATGTCCAAGCAAGCAAGCATCCAAACCGAAAGAAAAACCAAACCAAACCCACAAAGACATAGAAACCAATGAAAAAAAAAATTTCCAATAATGATTTTAAACCCTGTGTTAGCTTCCACCATCGCCTTTTTCTTCTCTAAAAAGCATCATAACATTTCTGTTTTCACTAGGTGTAATGGTCCATTTTGTTTACAATGAAGTGTTGCTGCATTGGCCTACAGAAGCTGTGCAGCGTGCAGGGAGATGCTGGCTCGGAGCTCACGTTCTACTGAATAGACTTGCCTGAAAAAGCGACTTACCAGCAGGAGCAGCAGCAGGACCAGGAGCAGGACCAGGGGCAGGACCAGGGGCAGGACCAGGAGCTGGAGCAGGACCAGGAGCCGGAGCAGGAGCAGGAGCTAAAGCAGCAGCAGGAGCAGGACCCGGACCAGGATGACCAGGAGGTGTACGAGCTGCTTGGGCTGAAACACAAGGCTGAATATTATCTCTTGAGGAAAAATGAGATTTACAAACCAAGAAAATGCACCCATTGGAAATGGTTATGGTTGGAAAAAAATGGCTATTACAGAATATGAATGGTGCGTAATAGAAATAAGAGAATACCAATTTTGCTATAAAAAAAAAAAAAGTTAGAAAGCATGCAATTATAACTAGTAATAAAAGGGGAAAAAAATCAAAATGCAAACACCCACCCAACTCTCCCAATGGATGTGGGCTCTCAACCCATATCCAAATCACTATAACGTTTTCACAAGCACACTTACCACCAACAGCAGGAATAGGAGCATGAGGTGTACTGGCTCCTTGGGGAGGCCCTATGGAGTCTGTTCAGAGAAAGTGAATTTGTTTCAGAGATGGTAAATTTTAAAAAGAAAGGCGATGTATGGAATGGAAATGCTTATAGTTGGAAAGAAAGGCAATGTTGGTTCCAGAGACAGTACAGGTTCTGTGGGATGACACACCTCCAAATATGTCGCTTCCAGACGCGGTATAGTATCTGCTGGGTGACGTACTGAAGGCTGAGCCGCTTCCAGACACAGTATAGGTTCTGCCGAGTGTCAGACTATGGAGGCCTGAGTCGGTTCCAGATAGACTATAGGATCTGCTGGGTGACAAAGTGAAGACAGAGTCGCTTCCAGACACAGTATAGGTTCCGTCGGGTGTCATTCTACTGTAGTCTGAGTCGGTTTCAGACAGACTGTAGGTATTGAATCTTGGACATCCCCAGAATGCTGGAATAAAAAAGAATGAATAGAAGCAAATCACGAGAGAATCTACATTTGCTGTTAAATTGCCCTGATAAGAGTATTTGAAGTACTTACAACTGTTTGCTACATGTCTTAATTGCTTATATGAAAGGCATGGCATGTAAATATTCTTTTTTAATCCTTAATAGACAAAGGACATTAGCACAAGTATCTTGCCCTAGGAAGTATTGTAATCAGACGTTGTTTGAAGTTTTACATATTCTCAGAGACATATTTTTCCCCTGGTCCTTATAAATTCTAAAGTGTGTTTTTTAATCAAGGAAAGCAACTTCTCCTACAGTCTGACAAAAACTTTAATCCCTGTGTTAGTTACACCACTTCTTTCTTGTGTGAAGAATGTGTCAGAACATTTCTCTTTGCACTAGGTGAATTGCTCCATTATCGTTATACTAAAGTGTTGCTGTATTTGCCTACAGAAGCTTTGCAGCGTGAAGGGAGATGCTGGCTAGGAAGCCACATCCCAGTGACTACAGTGGCTGCTCTCTTGAAGAAGAGACTTACCAGCAGGACGAGGACCAGGAGCCGGAGCAGGAACGAGAGCAGGAACTGGAGCAGGAGCAGGGGCAGGACCAGGAGCAGGAGGAAGAACAAGAGCTGGAACTGGAGCAGGAGCAGGAGCAGGAGCAGGAGCCAGAGCAGGAATAGGAGCAAGAACAGGAGCAGGAACAGGAGCCGGAATTGCACGAGCTGCTTGGGGTGAAACACGAGGCTGGAGAATATCTTTTGAGTAAAAGTAGGATTTAAAAACTAAGGAAATGAACTGTTTGGAAATGGTTGTGTTTGAAAGGAAATCCTAATTCAAAATGGGAGTATTTTATATCAGATAGAAATGAAAAACCCTTTGGTTATTAAAAAAAAAGGAAAGAAAGAATGAAAGAAAGAACAAAAGGACAGGATAGAAAGAAAATTAGAAAAGAAAAATTTCTAAAATCAAACACCCATCCACCTACCCACGTCAATCACTCCCCAAAACCAAAAAAGTCCAAGCAACCAAACATCGAAACCCCAAAAAAAACCAAAACAAACCCACAAAAGGCATAGGAACTAAGAGTAAATACATTCCAGTAATGATTTTAATCCCTGTGTTAGCTTTCACCATTCCCTTTCTCTTCTGATAAATGTCTCAGAATGTTTCTGTTTGCACTAGTTTTGTTGCTCCATTATGTTAACATTTAAATATTTTTGCATTTGTCTGCAGAAGCTGTGCAGCATGAAGGCAGATGCTGGCTAGGAATTCACATCCCAGTGAGTACAATTGCTTGACAAGCAGACTTACCATCATGAGCTTGTGCTAGTGCAGGAGGTGTACGAGCAGCTTGGGCTGAAACAGGAATCCAGAAAAAATCTTTTCAAAAACAGTAAAATTACTTCAGAGGAGGTACATTTTAAAAAGCAAGGAAACGCAAGGAACTGAAATAGTTATGGATGCAAGAAATGGCCATTTCAAAATGTTTGCAGTAGTGTTATTGCTCCATTATGTTTAAAATGATGTATTTGTCTGCAGAAACTGTGCAGCATGAAGGCAGATGCTGGCTAGGAACACACATCCAAATGCCTATAATTTCTTGACAAGCCAGCTTATCATCAGGAGCAAGAGTACAAGGTGTAGCGGGTCCTTGGGGTTGAATGTGACTGTGAAAGGAGTCTGCTCAGAGAAAGTAAATTTACTTCAGTGTCTTAGGGTGTCATGGAAAATGTAACCCCGAGGTGTGTAGTCTATTACCATCTATGTCAGCTGTTTAGAGAAATGGGGCAGTATTCTTTATTGTCTCCATGACTCATCACTGACAACTCCCTCCAGGGGCCTATGTCTGCTCGTGGACCATCAAGGTCTCACTGCATCACCCATAAAATTACATCATCCCATTTGAGATGCTCTGCCCAACGGGGAGAACCAAGCATTCCTTCCTGGATACAATCTGAGGTTTGGAACACCAGAATGGCCTTACTGACTGGATTCCCAGAGGACAAGAAGTACATAACCACCACTGGATCTTCAGAGGAAGACCAGAACCTTCTACAGGATCAGCGCATCAACAGAACCACATCTATCACTCCGGCAGGACTGCAGCCACCATTTGATCAGACTGCTACCACCACCTCGTCCAACTGGGTGTCAGGTTGTATCCTGACTCTCTAGGTTTCCTGCCAGTGTTTTCTGCCTGTATTTTAATTGTCCTATTAAACTGTAGTTCTGGCTTGGAATCTGACACTAGTTTGTTTTCAAGCTAGATCACAGTACAAGATACCAGCTGGTTGGGGTTTGAAGTGATGCCAGAAAGATTCTGTTCAGAGAAAGTAATTTTACTTCAGAGAAGATAAATTTTGAAAACCAAGGAAATGCACAGAATGGAAATGGTTATGGTTGAATGGAAAGATGATTTAAAAAATGTTAATCGTTTACAACATAATGAAAGGAAAAAGTCTTCAGTTAAAAAAAATAAAGAAATAAAAAGAAGAAATAAAAGAAAAAAAACCAAAAATCAAACAGCCACCCGCTCACCACGACCACTTCCCAAAATCAAAAATAATCCGACCAACCAAGCAGCTAAACCTAGTGTAATATCAAAAGTATCAAAGCATATTAAAGACCCATTATTAACAAAAATTCCTCCAGCATTAATTTTAATCCCTATGTCAGCTTTCACCATCCCCTTTCTCTTCTGAAGAGTGTCTTCGAATGTTTCTCTTTGCGTTAACTTTATTGCTCCATTATGTTTACAATTAAGTGTTGTCACATTTTCCTACAGAAGCTGTGCAGCATGAAGGGAGATGCTGGCTAGGAACCCACATCCCAGTGACTACAATTGCTTGAAAAAGAGACTCACCAGCTGAAACCGGAGCAGGAACAGGAGGCGGAGGAGGTGCAGGAGGTGTACGAGGTGCTTGGGGTGAAACACAAGGCAAAATATTATCTCTTGAGTAAAAATAGGATTTATAAACCAAGGAATTGCACAGATTGCAAGTGGCTATGTTTGAAAGGAAAGGCTATTACAGAATTTGAATGGTTTGGAACAGAAATGAAAACCCCTTTTGTTATTAAAATAAAAGAAAGTATTTAAAAGAAGTAATAAAAGGAAAAAACCAAAATGCAAACACCCATCCACCCACTTCTACCACTCCCCAAAACCAAAAAAGTCCATACAACCAAGCCTTCAAACTCAAACTAAAACAAAAAAAAGCTAGAAGGAAATAGAGACCAGCCAAAAAACTTTCCAGTAATAATTTTAATCCCTATTTTAGCTTCTACCATCCCCTTTCTCTTCTTTAGAAAGTATGACAACATTTCTGTTAGCACTAGTTTTAATGCTCCATTATGTTTTCCCTTAAGTGTTGCTGTATTTGCCTACAGAAGATGTGCAGCATGAAGGGTGATGCTGGCTAGGAACCCACATCCAGGGGACTAGAATTGTTTGACAAGCAGACTTACCTGCGGGAGCTGGAACAGGAATAGTAGGTGTACGGGGTGGTCTAATCCGAAATAGATCTGTTCAGAGAAGGTAAGTTTTTAAAAGCAAGGAAATGCATAGAACTGAAATGGTTATTTTTGCAGAAGATGATCAAAAACTATTATTGCTTTACAATAAAATGAAAGGAAGAAGCCTTTGGGGGGCAAAAAAAGGGAGAAAATATGAAAAAAAAGTCAAAAAACAAACACCCACCCACTCACTACTGCTACTTTGCAAAACAAAAAAAATCCAAGCAACTGCTAAAGTCGCCTCTGAGTCTCCTTTTCTCCAGGCTGAAGAGCCCCAGCTCCCTCAGTCATTCCTCCCAGGATTTGTGTTCCCAGCCCCTCACCAGCCTTGTTGCCTCCTTTGGATGCCCTTAAGTATCTCAACATCCTTCTTAAACTGAGGGACCCAGAACTGGACACAACACTCAAAGTGTGGCCTCACCAGTGCCGAGTATAGGGGAAGGATGACCTCCCTGCTCCTGTTGGCCACACAATCCCTGACACAGGCCAGGATGCCATTGGCTTTCTTGGCCACCAGGGCACACTGCTGGCTCATGTTCAGCCAGTGTCAAACAGTAACCCCAAGTCCTTTTCTGCCTGGGCACTGTCCAGCCCCACCATCCCCAGCCCATAACATTGCAGGTGGCTATTGTGGCCAAAATGCAGGACTCAGCACTTGGATTTATTAAACTTCACCTTGTTAGGCTCTGCCCATCCATCCAACCATTCCAGATCTCTCTGCAGAGCCCTCGTACCCTCCAACAGATCAACACACGCTCCCAGCTTAGTGTTGTCTGCAAACTTACTAATGAAAGACTCAATTCCCTCATCCATGGCATCAGTGAAGATATTGAACAAAACTGGCCCCAGCACAGAGCCCTGAGGGACACCCCTGGTGCCTGGCTGCCAGCTGGATGCAGCACTGCTCACCACCACTCTCTGGGCCTGGCCCTGCAGCCAGTTCGGAACCCAGCACAGAGTGCTCCTGCCCAAGCCGTGGGCTGCCAGCTTGTCTAGGAGTATGCTGTTGGAGACAGTGCCAAAGGCCTTGCTGGAGTCCAGGCACACAACATCAACAGCCTTTTCTACTTTGACCAGGTGGGTCACTTGGTCATAAAAGGAGACCACGTTGGTCAAACATGACCAACTCCTCCTAAACCCTTGCTGGGTCTGACTGGGTCTGATACTCTGGCCATCCTGTAAGCGCTGTGTGATGACACTCCATATAAACTTACTGGGGGACTGAGCTCAGGCTGACTGGCCTATAATTAACAGGATCCTCCTTTCCACCCCTTTTTTATGAATGATTGACACATTGGCCAGCTTCCAGTCATCTGGAACCTCACCAGTGAGCCGGGACTGTTGGTAAATGATAGAGAGCAGCTTCGCAAGCTCATCTGCCTGCTCTCTCATCACCCTGGGATGGATCCCACCTGGACCCATGGATTTATGAACATCCAAGCAGCTCAGTTCTCTGACTGCCTCCTTGGAAAATGGGGGGACCATTCTGCTCCCTAGTATCATCGAGCAACCCAAGAGGACGGTTGTCCTGAAGGCAAGCCTTCCCACTAAAAACTGAGGCAAAGAAGGTGTTAAGCACCTCTGCCTTCTCCTCATCTGCAGTTACTAAGTTCCTTTCTGCATTTAATAAACAACAAAGGTTGATCTTACTCTTCCTTTTACCATTAATATATTTACAAAAGTATTTTTTATTAATCTTTACAAAAGTCGCCATTTTAAGTTCAAACTGAGCTTTGGCCTCTCTAATTTTTTCCTACATGCTCTAGCAGCCCCCTTAAATACTTCCTGAGAGATCTGACTCTCCTTCCAAAGATAATACATCCTTTTTTTTATTCCTAACTTCCTCCAAAATCTTCTTGCCCATCCAGGCTGGACATTTACCCCGTTGACTGATCTTTTGGCACCCAGGGACAGTCTGTTCCTGTGCCCTCAAGATCTCTGTTTTGAAGCTCACCTACACTTCCTGAACTCCTTTGTTTTTAAGGGCTGCTTCCCAAGGAATTCTCTGAATAAGTGTCCTGAGCAGGCCAAAGTCTGCCCTCCAGAAGTCACCTGTGAAAGTCTTATTAATGTTCCTCTTGATTTAACCAAATATAGAGAATTTTAGAATTTTATTATCACTGTGCCCTGAGTGACTTCCAACTACCACATCTCCCACCAGTCCATCTCTATTTGCAAATAACAGATTTAACATTGTCACTCCCCTGGTGGGTTCACCTACCAGCTGTGACAAAAAATTGTCCTCTGCAAACTCTAAAAAATTTCCTGGACTGCCTTTTTACAGCTGTATTGAGTTCCCAAAAAATGTCCGGCAGGTTGAAATCGCCAGCAAGAAAAATGTCTGATGATCCAGAAACATTCTCTAGCTGATTATAGAATGAATTGCCCACCACTTCTTCCTGGTTGGGTGGACAATAACAGACTCCCAGTAGGATGTCAGCCTTGTTGGCCTTCCCCTTAATTCTTACCCGTAGGCATTCATCTTCATAACTTTCAATACCCATGGTATCAAAAGCCTCCCTAATATAAAGGGCCACCCCTCCACCTCTTCTCCCTTTCCTGTCTCTCCTGAAGAACTTGTAGCCATCCAGTGCAGCACTCCGGCCATGTGAGTCATGCTACCACATTTCTGTGGTGGCAATTACATCATAGCTTTGCTGCTTTACCATGGCCTCGAGCTCTTGTTTGTAACCTGTGCTGCGTGTATTGGTATACCTGCAACTCAGCTGGGCTGCAGATTTCACTCCTGTCTCAGGCTTACCACCCTTGGGCCTGCTTCCAGACAGCCCAGATGCATCCCCTTTCCCCTTCAGACCTAGTTCGATGTCCTTTCAACAAGTTCGGCCAGTTCATGAGCTAAAAACCTTCCGTCCTTAACAGAAAGATGGAGCCCATCTGGTTCCAGTAGAGCAGGTGCTGTAAAAGTTGCCCCATGATCAAAGAACCCAAATTCTGCTGATGACACCAATCTTTGAGACACTTGTTGATAATGCGAGCTCTCCTATTCCTTTCACTGTACCCCTGTCCTATCAACCACTTGTCCCAGTGCCCTAAAGTCCCTTTTAATTGTCCTGACACTCCTCTTTTCAATCTCATCACTGGCAGCCTGGAATATCTGCAGTGGATAATAATCAAAGGGCTGAATCAGCCCAGGAAGTCTCTCAGTGATATCCCAGGCCCCAGGGAGGCAGCAGACCTCTCTGTGGGGTGGGTCCTGTTGACATTTGGGGCCCTGTGTTCCCCTTAGAAGGGAGCCACCCACTACAATGACCCTTTTTTTCTTCCTGATGCCAGAGGTGGTAATCCTTCTCACAGATGAGTGGGAGGCTCACTGGGCAGATAATTTTCTTCTAAATCATCTGGCTGACTCTCTAGATCCAGGGGTTCATACCTATTCTGAAGTGGCATCTGGCTTGGGGATGAGGGTCGGGAGGAATTTTTATTATTACCTCCTCAAGTAGGTACCCATTTCCACTCCACTTACCAGGTGTCCTTCTATTGTCCGACAGTGAGAGGCATGGGAGTCCTCTGACTCTTGGTGGGCTTCCCTCAAGGATGGAAGGGCAAATCCACCAATCTATTCCCCTTTCACTATCCCTGATACTCCTTAGTCTTTAAACTTCCTCTCTAAGCTCAGCCACCAGTGAAAGGAGATTGTTCACCTGTTCACACTGCAGGCAGGTTTCCTGCACAACTGCCCCTGAAACTGCTGCTAAGCTCAAACACTCTGCACAAGAATGGGTCTGGACAGATGTAACCTTTTTGGAGGGTTCCATTTGACTATGTACACTTGTACTAACTACAGTTTTCAATTGCACAGAAATCATTACTAATACAAACCCCAAAACCCACCAACCAACAGAAACACTGCAAACAACACACAGCAAACCTTACTGGCAAGAAAAGTTGCAACTCTGCCTGCACAAAGTGCTATGCAAACTGCTGTGCCACACCCTCAGAGAATAAAAAATTATAGTAGTAATTTCAATCCCTGTGTTAGGTTTCACCATCCTCTTTCTTTTCTGAGAAAAGTCTTACAGCTTTGCTGTTAGCTCCAGTTTTACTACTTCATGATGTTTGCAATCAAATATTGTTGTATTTGCCTGCAGAAGCTGTGCAGCATGGAAGGAGATGCTGGCTAGGAAGCCACATCCAAGGGACTACAATTGCTTGACAGGCCGACTTACCAGCAGGAGCAGAAACAGGAGTACGAGGTCTTCCAGCTGCTTGGGGTTAAATGCGATGCTGAAAGGCGTCTGTTCAGAGAAAGTAAATTGACTTCAGAGAAGAAATTTTAAAAGGCAAGGAAATGCTGAATTGGTTATGGTTGAAAGGAAAGACGATTAAAAAAAGGTTACTGGTTTTTAACATAATGAAAGGAAGAAGTCTTCAGTTAAAATAAACATAAAGAAATAGAAAGAAGAAATAAAAGAAAAAAATAAAAAATCAAACACCCACCCACCCACCACAACAACTCTCCAAAACTAAAAAATCCAAGCAGCTAAGCATCCAAACCCAAACTAAAATCAAAAATCGGGACCAAGAGAAAAAAAACATGACAGGAGTAATTTCAATCCCTTTGTTAGCTTTCACCATCCCCTTTCTCTTCTGAAAGAAGTCTCAGAAAACATTCCTCTTAGCACTAGATTTAATGTTCCTTTATGTTCATATTTAAGTATTGTTTGCCTACAGAAGCTGTGCAGCCTGAAGGGAGGTGCTGGCTAGGAACCCACATCCCTGTGACTACAATTGCTTGGAAAACAGACTTACCAGCGAGAGCAGGAACAGCAGCAGCAGAAGGAACAGGAGCAGGAGCAGAAACAGGAAAAGCAGCAGGAACAGAAGCAGGAATAGGAGGAGGAAGAGGAATAGGAGCAGGAGGTGTAACACTAGGTTCAAAGTGAACTTGTGGAGATCCTGTTTGGAGAAAGTAAATTTTAATAAGCAAGGAAATGCACAATACTGGAATGTTTGTGACTGAAAGGAAAGGTTATTACAAAATGTCAATGGTTTCTAATAAAAAGAATGGAAAAAGCCTTTGTTAAAAAAAAAAAGGAAGGAAGTGACGGAAGGAAGTGGAGGAAGGAAGTGGCAGAAGGAAGTGGCGGAAGTGGTGTAGATGGCGGAAGTGGCGGAAGTGGCGGAAGGAAGGAAGGAAGTGGCGGAAGGAAGGAAGGAAGGAAGTGGCGGAAAGAGGGGGAAGGAAGTGGCGGAAGGAAGGAAGTGGCGGAAGGAAGTGGCGGAAGTGGCGGAAGTGGCGGAAGGAAGGAAGTGGCGGAAGGAAGTGGCGGAAGGAAGTGGCGGAAGGAAGGAAGGAAGGAAGGAAGGAAGGAAGGAAGGAAGGAAGGAAGGAAGGAAGGAAGGAAGGAAGTGGCGGAAGGAAGGAAGGAAGGAAGGAAAGGAAGGAAGGAAGGAAGGAAGGAAGGAAGGAAGGAAGGAAGGAAGGAAGGAAGGAAGGAAGCGGCGGAAGGAAGCGGCGGAAGGAAGGAAGTGGCGGAAGGAAGTGGCGGAAGGAAGTGGCGGAAGGAAGGAAGGAAAGAAGGAAGGAAGGAAGGAAGGAAGGAAGGAAGGAAGGAAGGAAGGAAGGAAGGAAGGAAGGAAGGAAGGAAGGAAGGGAGGGAGGGAGGGAAGAGAAAAAATAGTAATACCAAAAAAACCAAATAAACCCACCCCACAGCCAACACTTCCCAAAACCAAAAAAATCCAACTCCCCAAGGAACCAAAACCAAAGGAAAATAAAAAAACCCAAGCAAAGGGGGTCCAATATAAAAAATAAATTACTGTAGTAATTTTAATTGTTCTGCTATCTTCCACCATTCCCTTTTTCTTCTGAAAAGTCATAGATTGTTTCCATTAGCAATACTTTTATTGCTCCATTATGTTTACATTAAAAATTGATGTTCTATTTTCCTACAGAAGCTGTGCTGCATGAAGGGAGATGCTGGCTAGGAACCCAAATTCTAATGAGTGCAATTGCTTGACAAGCAGACTTACCAACACTAATAGGAGAAGGAAGAGGAATAGCACCACCAGGAGAAAGAGGAGAAAATCCGGCTGCTTTGGATTCAAAGTGAACTTGTAAAAATTTTGCTTGGAGGAAGAAATTTTAATAAGCAAGGAAATGACTGAACTGAAGGGGTTATGGTTGCAAAGAAGGGCCAATACAGAAATGTTAATGGTTGCTAACAGAAAGAAAGGAGAAAAGACTTCATTAAAAAAAAAACAAAAGAAGAAAGTGACAGGAAAGAAATGAAAGACAAAAATAACAGAAATCAAAAACCCACCAAAAATCAAAACCCATCAAAAACAAAAAGAAAACATCCACCCAACAACCACCACTACTACCCAATAACAATAGATTCAACCAACCAAACCCAAACTAAAACCAAAAATATCTAAGCTAATCAGGACAATAGAAAAAAAAATAACAGTAGTAATTTTAATGCCTGTTTTATCTTTCACCATCCCCTTTCTATTCTGTAAAGTCACAGATCATTTCTCTTATCATTAGTTTTATTGCACCACTATGTTTAAAATCAAGTATTGTTGTATTTACCTACAGAAGCTGAGCAGCATGGAAACTCACTTCTAAGAAACTATAATTTCTTGAAAAGCAGACTTACCTGCAGGAGCAGGAGGAGTAATAGGAATAGGAGATGAAGTAGCTGGTCCAGGTGCAAAGTCAATTTGCGAGGATTCTGTTCAGAGAAAGTAAATGTTAAAAACCAAGGACATAGACAGAACTGAAGGGGTTATGGTTGCAAAAAAGACTATTACAGAAATGTTATTGTTTATAACAGAAAGAAAGGAAAGTCCTTTGGTAAAAAAAAAAAGGAAAGAAAGAGGCAGAGGAAGAGGAAGAGGAAGAGGAAGAGAAAGGGAAAGAGGAAGAGAAGAGGAAGAGAAAGAGAAAGAGAAGGAGAAAGAGAAGAGAAAGAGAAAGAGAAAGAGAAAGAGAAAGAGAAAGAGAAAGAGAAAGAGAAAGAAATAGAAGGAAAGAGAGAAAGAGAGAAAAAAGAACAGAAATAAAGGTAATGTATAAAAATAAAACAATTAATACCCACCCACCTGCCACCACCACTCCCCAAACCCAAAAAAACAATCCAACTAATCAACCAAGGAATTTGAACTAAAACCAAAAAACCCACTATCAAATAGTGACCAGCAGAAAAAAAACATACAGTAGTAATTTCAATGACTGTGCTAGCTTTCACCATCCCCTTTCTCTTCTGGAAAATATCTCAGGATGTTTCTCTTTGCAGTAATTTTATTGCTCTCCATTATGTTTACAATTAAGTTTTGCTGTATTGGCCTACAGAAGCTGTGCAGCATGAAGAGAGATGCTGCCTAGGAACCCTCATCCCAGTGACTACAATTGCTTGAAGAGCAGACTTACCCTCAGCAGAACGACTCCCAACAGCTGTTAAGGATCCATAGGTAGAGCCTGAAGAGTCTCTTCCTGCTCTTAATACATCAATTTTGGAAGCTGCCAGTGAGTAGAGATCCTCAAAACTTCTAACCACATTCTTAAATAAAAGTAGAAGGAATCATTAGTGCCAGGCAAACTACACTTAAATGGCAAATAGCACATATCCAAATTTTTTACAAAAGACAGGGTTTTTTTCTAGCAGAGAAATAAAATAGAGTTTGTAAGTCAGGGAGAATGTCAGTCCCAGGACTTAAACATCAAAAACACCTAACAGTGGATTTTCTATTTTTTTCTAAAATGTTGAATATTAATATCATTGAGGATAAGGGAATTGCTCTACACCCTAGTTAGGAGATGCTTTGATGAGATGTTTTCAAGCATACAATACAGCATTGAGCTCTTGCAACAACTTTTTCATTTTATTTCAATACAACACATAGTGCAGGTTCAATTTCTGTTCACAATTACCACACAGTTGAAGGCTAATGTTCACACTTCCAAGATGAATCAATTTACTAATCCTTCCACTCCACAGCAAAAGAATAAACTTGGCAGTAACAAAAGAAACATCACAAACCTACAGACTTCTGAAAACAAATGATATGATTGCACTATAACTGGAAAAATATAGCTGTTTCCATGTATGCAGTGGAAGAATGTCCCAATTTTGTTACATTGATTGGATTGATCATAAAGTTAGCAGGACAAGAGAGCACAGACGATTTGGCAGTACTGGTAACTTTATATCTACCCCTGGTAGTCTCAACTAACTGTTGAAATTATTGGTCTTCTTTACAATGGTTAATCACATTTTATTTGCTATGATTTTTCCCTTCTGACAGTATTACATTGGTCTTTTGAATGTAGACCTGTGATACAGACAAAAATCAGCTTAGTATCACAAACAGGGATTTGAAAAGATTTTTGCAGTTTTCCTTTCCTTTCATCACTTTGACGATTTTCAGAATAGATATTAACGCAGCTAAAATCAATCATGTTATTTCATCATGGTGTCTAGGAAACAGCAGTGGCAAATTAACCCATATCACATCTCTTTTCATCAGAAAGAATCTCCAAATTGTCTTGGTGCTGTGGTCCTAGTCCCAAAAGAGGACTATTGCAGATTATAAGGCATTTAATGGAAATGTTCTCATCACAGACTAACTAAGGCAGTTCTAGAGGATGTGCCTGCAAACAAACTCCAGTGCTTTTAATGACAATAGTCCCTAAAGTCATTCCTAGCTGCTTACCTCACTCAAGATTGCAGGACTGCCCTTAATACAGTTTGGCATAGAGTAAAACTAAAATCCATTAGGTGACCTCTGTCCATAAAAGGCAAATTTTGTAATGAAACCTCAATAATGAGATTGGAAAGAAATCAAACAGGAACTAGAGATGAGGGCTGAGGAGAGAGAGGGGGAAAAGGGGGAAAGAGAGATGATGAAAGGACAAAAAGGAAAAGGGATGAAGAAAAGGAAGGTCACAGTGACACACACTGTGAGCCATTGGTGCTGTTTGTATATGGCCAGAGTTACCAAGTGCGCCTGAGGCTGCCAGGTGAACAAGAACTTTACAGTTCTGCCCCACCAGCGAGCTCCCCAGCACACACCGTACTATATTATTTGTACCACAAGCACCTTGTGCAAATACGAAATGCAACTTTTTGTGATTTTATTCTCTTCTGGAGAGAAAGAGGGAACAGGTTGCAGATGCTTCTGCAATCATTGTGAGGTCTAAAAAGAATGGGAGTTGAGATGGGACTTAAAAAAAAATAAAAAAAAAAAGCAGCATTGACTACCAAATTAGAAAAGCAGGATTGCAAAGCTGGCGATTGCCACAATGCCTCCTGTGGAAAGATGCCACCCATGGGAACTTTTGTGAAGCTCTAAAATGGATCATCACTGTACTGGGGAAAAATTTGTAATTCTACCTTTTGACAGAAAAGTTCATCTGTGCTAATTAAGCTTCATGGGAATCTCAAGGCTTTACATATTCCGTATTTCCATATTTTAGTGTGGAAACACCATAATGCACACATAATTTATATCTTTATCATATTGAAGTGTATGTATGCATGCAAGAGGGCAACAGTGAAAAATTTCCAGCTTCGAATCTGCCTTTCTTGAATGTTTGATTTTGTGACCCTGATCTTGCAATTATATACTGCACCAGAACTGAAAATCTACAATAAATTTGAAGGAATTACTGCAGAAGCTTACACACTGTATGCAATATTTACTCTGCCTAAGTTCCTTGCACTTTACTTGATTACCTGCCCTCTCTCTAATTCAGACAGAGCAGCACAATGAAAGAAATATGTACTCACTTTGCCTTTTGTTCTCTCATTGGAAAAAAAAAAATCTGTCTTGGCACTAACGCATTCTGCACAGCTATAAAGACTAATATAGTTTCTGTAGAAGACATCAAACTTAAAAACAATGAGGAGGCATTGCACTGAATCTATGTTCAGAGCTGAAAATATGGCACATCTTCTGTTAATTTCTCCTTTTTCCCACTCATTGTTTTATCCTAACAAAATTAGTATTTTGAAATGTGCAAGTTTTTAAACCTACATGAGCAACATAGCTTCTATATTTAAACATTCTAAAGAGCAGTTTCTTTTAAATAAGGAATGCTCAAAACCCCACAATTGATTCTAAAACTGTGGGTTGAAAACAAATCTGATACTGACCAAGAAGGAATATGAAAATTTTGGTTTTTTTGTTTGGTTGGTTTTGCTTGTTTCTGGGGATCTTGGCTTTGGTTTTGTTTGGGTTTTTTTGGTTGTTTTTTTTTTTAATTAGTCTTTTGTATATTAATGGGAGAAAAGGGAGAGGGATAGAGGGATATTAATTTTCAGGTATGTATGCTTCTGTCCATGTTTGTATTGCTGTCAGTTATTTAACGCTGTAACTGCAAAATTAGAAGTTACCATCATCTCTGAAATACCACGTGCAAGAGCATCCATGGAAATAGTCTTTCAACTGTTGACTGCAAGAGTTTTGAAGCTTTTTGCTCTCCACATGCTCAGAGCAGTTGTATGTCAGATGCAAAAAATGAAAGAAAATTTAAAAAAAATATTAAATGGGATTGGTTTTAGACTCTAACCTGTAATGAGGCAGCCTCTGGCCTGCCCGCCGTTGCTTCCTCTGGAAGGGTCTGCAGCTGCAGGCTGGGGAGTGGTGCGGCTGCTTCAGCACTTGATGCTGCAGCCTGCTCTTTGGCCTAAAGGGAAAAAACCCCAGCATCAGTGGTAATTCTCCTTCAGACACACCACCTGGGATGAATGGTGTCTCCTTGAGCCCATTGAGCGGACTTGCTTTGATCACTGGACCTAAAATCCATGAATAAAGTATGACTGATTGAATTTTTGTTGCAAATAAATCTCTAATTCAAAGTGCTGGGAGAGAATGCTACCAAAAAAAAAGCACCTTGCCCTGGTCTGAAAAGAGAAAGGCCAAGGATATGGCAAATATGTATTACTGTAAAAACACAGCACTTGCTGCATGACATTCGCTTCCAAAGTTTGAAAGAAGCCGGTATGGAGATGGTGGTGGCACAACGGAAATTTTCTATCAGCAGAGTTTGCTGTAGGAGAAACATGCAGTTCAGATTCTGTCACTTTCCATGAACATTAAAGGAAATAGACTAGAAAAAGAGATCTGAAAAGAAATAAATTAAATAAATAGCAACAGTTTTTGTGATCTCCAAAACTAAAATAGAGATTCCCACATTGCTGGGAATTAAAGATATAGTAAGGGAAATTGACACTCCCAGGTAATGAAATCACGGCTGCTCTGTGCTGCTCTAGATTAAAAACAGTTGTGAAACCATCTACCATGAGAGCTATAGTTGAAAATAGTCCTTTCTCCTAAATAATTAATACATACAGCTTTGTTGGACCATCAAATAGTCCTATATCAGGGCACAATTGTACAAGTCAGAGGAAAAACTTGAGATTACTATTAAGTTTAAAATATGATTTAAAAAATACTGTGGAAGTTTCTGACCACAGATTGCTACTTCCTGCCTTTTCCTATTTATGATGTTTCATAGGTTAAAGTAGCAGACACAAAGCCAAATGTTATATGGCCACCAAGCATGTGACTTTTTATTATTCAGTAGAGGGGTAACTTCAGTTGCCAATTTTTTGTGTGTTCATTAGTTTTCACTTGTCAACCAGAAAAAGTGTTCAGTGAGGGAAGGCAAGTGAATTTTGTCATAACTTCGACATTCAGAAAAAGTTGTGTATGTACTACAAACTTGCATTTGATTTCACTGTGGTTTTTTAAGATGGAACAAGTTGAGAGGGGAAACTTCAACACTAAGGAAAAGGAAGTTGTTTTGCAACAGCTTCTCTCCTCCCCTGAGAATTAGCAGTTCTAAGGCTTTAGCCATGTTTAAAAACACAAATCAGAGGGAACAGTTCAAATTCTTACCTTATTCAGGGCAGCTTCCACAGCTTTCATTTGACCAATGATTAACTCTTTGTCTCTATTATAAAAGAAAATAAAACAAAACAAAACAAGAACAACGGAGTAACTTTATGGAACTGAAGCTCTGCCAATGTAGAAATTAATCTTCTGCTACTTTATGGCTGTCATGTCTTGTAAAATAATTGTTGATAACCCAAACTATTAGGATTTTCTCTCTTTTTCATATTTCCAATGCAAACCCTAAAAATAGTTCATGTACCACTATTTGGTGCATTTCCATATGAAAGATGCTTCTGTTGAGGACAAGCAATTAAAATTTAGATAATCATAGGCCTATCAATGAACAACCATCATGGCTTGGATATAGAGGTCATAAAAAGTCTCTAGCAGGATGGAATTATATTCTTGTATTGGAAACCACAGACAGATTCTGTTTATTTCATCTTTTTGCTTATATTCCAAAGGGAGAAATAAAACCTATTAGTTGTGAAGAGCTGCTGTAATAATGGAAGGAAGAGTAGCTTTCTTTGTTGATATTCAGCTGCTATATACAAGAAAAAAAAAAAAAGCCAGTTTTAAAGTTACTTCACATTAGAATAACCTTTTCTGGATATATATATATATATGGCCACAAGGAATGATCTTTACTGAAATGCCCAAAATAGATTGGGGAAGGATGAAAAGGGCAAGCTTTCTGGAACAAATCTTTCTGCAGGTGACACCTGCTTTGATCAAATCATACCAAATAACATTTGTCATTTTACTTAGCTTGTTAAACATTTAACTGATGACCATACAAATTACATTATTTCCCTGGTGAATAAAACCCTTAAATCTTCTCAGATATTGTTCTTCAGAGGTCAAATGATCCCAGGTATGATGAGAAATTTTAATGAACTAAAATTTTTTTAGATCCTAGCCATGGAACAACAATATTCGTAACACATACTTCATACTATGAAAAGTATTAGACAACAAAGTCTGCAAAGACTTATTTTTTTCAAATGGCATAAGAATAAGTTAGTAATAAGCTTCAAGTCAAGGGGGCTCCTTTTGACTACCAATCTTTTCAAGACCACTGCCTGAGCCTTTCCTTCCTCTCCAGGTTATGGTGTAAGTGGTGTGGGGATTAGGTCTAAATCCAAAACTCCCTGAAATCAGCAGGAGGATCTATCTTGTACCACAGGAAAGCCATAGATCCAAAATGGGTTTCAGTCTCTCTGACAGTGAAGACCCGTCCCCCAGCTGATGCTTCTGTATTTACTATAAATATATTGTATCTGTCTAGAAAAAGTTGGCATGGAAACTCAGAGAACAAACAACAATTTCTTAAATAAACAGAATGTTAAGGATCTGCCAAAGATATGTCAGATCAGTAAGATAGCACAGGTATTTTTTTTTTGCCAGTTATTTCAGCACCCAGAATTTGAAGAACTATTATGGGATAACTGCATCAAATGGATGCCCTAGTATTTTGAACTAACACTTTTGTTTTTAGAAGACTATCCCTGAATTTAAAAATAAAAGAGACAGATGTACTTTTCTCTTCTAATCTTACATTGTCCAGGGCTAAAGCCCCGCCCTTGGAAGTAGAAATTTAAATCTCTGTTCATTTTCAGGTGACATCCCCCAGGCCCCAGGGCTCACTTTATTCCCTGATCAAGGGCACGTTCGGCCTCCTCGAGAGTATCCCACAGCCGCTTCTGGTCCTGCTCCATTTCTTTCAGGAGTTTCTCCTGTTGATCTAGAGCTTGGTCTCTTTTCTTCAGCTCCTCTGCTGCATCAGGGAGGCCCTGCCAGCAGACAGAGAGCAGAGTTACTCTGTAGCCCAAATAAACTTCACTTTACGCCACTGACTACTGACCAATGTGAAGGATAAATTGATTGTAAAGAAGATTTGGACCACTGCATCCTAAGGTTTTATGAATTTTCTAGCAAAAGCATTACTGACCCAGAACCCCCTTAGTGTTTGCTACATATAAATGTTCTTTAGAAAACAAAATGATTGTAGGCAAAAAAAAAAAAAAAAAAAAAACCAAAAAAACCCCCCATTGAAGAATTTTTCTTAAACTGTTAAAAAACCCCATTAGCTAAAAAAAAATTGAAAAGGAGTCTTTGAAGTGTTTTCTCAGTAGCCTAAAGTTCCAGCAGACTGAGTAGTGCGGGTGTATTTACTCCGGTAATTTTATTTACACAAGGACTGCACTATTTGGCTTATTTAATCAAAAGTAATACTCTGGTATAAGAAGAATTTATTTTTTATATATATATTATAAGAAGAATAATCTTACCGTCGGAGATACTTGGCTTTTACTTAGCTCAGAAAATGCTTGTGATTCCAGTCTATTACTCAGCTCCTGAATCCGTTGGTGGTGCTCTTGTAAAAGCAATTGTGCCTCATGCTCACGCTGTAAAGCGTTTTGTAACTCCTCCTGTATATTGTCTTTGTTGATGTGCTGCAAAGAGAAACAAGTTGTGCCTGATTCTGTAACTATACCCAATGGCTTCCCTACCATTGAGTGAGTTCCACTTGCAAACATATCAAATTCTAAACTAAATGCATGCTTATGAGTACTATTGAGGTTTTTTTAACATGAAGACATCGCTGAACAATAAGATGGCAGACCAGTTAATTGCTGTGTTTTTATAAAGAACATTCATGTAAAGTCTTGGCATTCATTACTCTATTCTAATTAACACCATGGGATGCAAAACTTCAGTATTTAGAAGGAAAACTATGCAGATCAATGTTCAGAATTTTAGTGGAGAGCTTATTAACCCTTGTAAACACCTTTGTGGGCTGTTCTTCTTGTCCAAAAACTGTTCCAGAAAGAAGTAATTCTTCAAAGAAA
Organism: Melozone crissalis; assembly: GCF_028551555.1. Lineage (NCBI taxonomy): Eukaryota > Metazoa > Chordata > Aves > Passeriformes > Passerellidae > Melozone > Melozone crissalis. The sequence continues at coordinate 9,136,718 of NW_026535783.1, read as the reverse complement.
GCTGTCATCTGCATTTCAACTACTATCTAATATGTGATAATTTTCATCTAACAGTCCAAAACCACTAAGGGCATAAAACCTGTTAAGAGCAAAACTGAAGATGATTAGATATTTTTGAGCTTAAAAAAAATTCCATTTTACTAGCTAAGAACAGGAAGGACAATGGGCGAGACATCATCTAGCAGATATTCTTTGCTTGGTAGAACCCCCTGACAGGTTCTACCAACTAGGCTTCAGGTTGGGGAACCCACAGTGTCTCAGTAAGTCAATCACCAACAGCAAAAGGCTCAGGGGAATTTTGTGCTACTGAGAATATAGACAAAAGCTTTTTTCCCCCTGCCATAAAGTTACTTCTTCAGGGAAACAGACCTGTTAAACTTTGCATTGTATTTATTATAACATTCATCAACATCCATACAGAGTTTAAACTGCTATGTTTATATTTCATTAAAATTTTTATTGAATACCCTCATTCCCACTGACTTTATTCTATTAAGTGAAATCTTCTTTGAGGATATATAAATCAGATCAACATTTCCAGCAAATGGGAGAACCTGGATTGCTGAAGACCAAACTCTAATTTATACAGGATACCTCCTTCTACAAATCAAAAGATAACTCCAGTGGAAAAGAGAGATTTCTAAATAAATCTGTCTTCTGGTTTAGTGACATTTACAAGGCAAGGTTTCTGGAAAATTCTGTTGAAAGTAAATCAATTTGATGCTTGTTTTCCAAAAGAACACAAATCAAAATATGTGTAGAAAGGAGAGTCTCTTTTAAGCAAGAGAGCCTCCAAGTCAAATGCACTTACTTGCTGAACTTCACTTAATTGGGTCTGCAGTCTGTGGGTTTTTTCAGCATCCTTTTGCATCTTGTTGAAAGCCCATCTGCATTCTTGAAGCTGCAGGTACAGTGAGCGGGACTCTACTTCTGCTGCATGAAGCCTTCGTGAAAATTCAAATATTTCTTGCTGCAAAGTTGCTATGTTTCTCTGTCAGCAAACAAAAACAAGTTGATGGGCTATAAAATCTGCTATTTTAGCAATAAAATAAATAATATTTAAGATTCATGAAAAAGAAGACAAAACATAATTTTTTCCTCCATCTCTAAAAGACATACACAAGGACAAAAGTTTGAACCTGTCACCTACCAAGGGTAACTGCAAATTCTGTTTACAAGGAAGTACTATTTTCACCTAAGGTTTACTAGAAAAGATTATTAGGGAAAGAGTTTATCCTTTTATTTTGGTTAAAGGGAAGAAGGTTATCTTTACTGAAAGAAAGGATGGTAAACATGAGAAAGTAGAAAACAAGAATAAAAAGCAACCTTAACATTTACATCAAGCCAAAAGCAAATTTGTGCTTATAAGCTAATGCAGATCTGATAGAACTTAAAAAAAATCTTTGCCTTAGATACTCTAAACCTCCTCCAAAAATTCTTTCTCAATAAAAGAAAAGACCTATTCACAACCTAATGTGTGACAAATCAACTTCTGAGTGTCCATATAGTCGCACTTCACTGTCATGGACTCATCACCAGTCTGAAACAAAATAAATGCTGCTATCAAGGGAGCTTCAATGTTGCTGTAAACCTTCTGTTTCCATGAAGGAGGACTGCAAGTCTGCTTACTGTGCTGGGCAGTCTGTCATGCAATCCAGCTTCCAGGGCCTGGGCATTTAGTCTGCGGAGCCCACGAGCCAGCCTGTCTATCAGGGAGTCCCTCTCCAGGAAGGCTCTGCACCCACGAGTCTTCCCTTGAACTGTCTCCATCAGAACGCTCAGGTTGTCCATCAGTTTTGCAAAGCAGTTCCTGGCTGTGCCGATCAGCGAGTTACTAGAAAGCCACAGCTCTGAATCTTTAAGAAAAAAACAACAAAAAGGAAACATCAAGCAGGTTATTAGTTCCCATTTCTTATAATATCATGTTCGTTTTCACTTCTACAGGATGGAACCTGTAAATATTCTGAAACACAGAATGCTGAATCTGAAACACTGTTCAAACTTTGCTTTTAAAGGATATGAATTCAATTTATTGAAAAGAGCATGATGAAAGAAGAAAGTGCCTGAAACTGAATCTAAACACACTTGATTCAATGTCAACTTTTATACCAATCTAGTGTTTAGGCTTCTGGAAAATGCATCACCTTGTCTTTCTCCTGCTATTTCCCTTTATTCACATAAATTATCCCTCTTCTACTATCCTTTTTTCTGTGACAAAAATGTGGGGACTCTAAAACTATAGGTTAATAAAGAACCAGGGGTGGCGGAAATGCAGATGAATCAAGGGAACCTGTATCAGTTCTCACTGTAAATAAACTCCAGAAACAGCCCTCTGCTTCCATGGCCTCTATATACCGAAAGGATAAAATATCCTATCAGCTGTTTAAGAAAATTAATCTGTTCCAACAGTACAGAAATGTGATCATTCAGAGAATGTAGAAAAGGGTTATTATTTTAGCCTGCAGTAAAATTACTCTTTCAGGGAAACAGCCCCACTTAAATTTGTATTGACTAGCTCAGGACATAACTTCTAGTCAAAGGTGTCTATCATAAATATTCAGAAATATCTCTTCAGAGCTATCTAAACAGAATAGTTTAGATAAAATCATAAAAATGGAAATTATATGACCACCCTGACTTATTTATTTTTTAAATATATTTCTGCTACAACAATATGCAGTTAAAATTACCTTGGTTGTTGAGAACACCCTCCAGATCTGAGATAGAATTGATCATTGCAGTATAGAGGTTAGAGCTACACAACCAGTTAATTGCTTCAATACAGTCAACTCCTTCCTCTCCAAAACCTGTAAAACAGAAGTGCAGCTAGCAGGATAAATAAATCACAAAAATATGGCACACTGCTGCCTCCAGCTCTTTAAGAAATTAACCAAAAAGAAGCATATAAACAAGAAATTAGTCAGGACAATTTAGACTGTTTGAAGCATGCTTCCCGAATGACATTCAAAAAAAAAAAAAAGTAGATGAATCTTCTAATTTGGAAAACATTTTTAATACCATTTATCCTTGTAGAGAGAAATATAAACTGGTCTGGCAACAGAAAGGGGCAAATAGACATAATCTCTAAAGAAAATTTTGAAATCCTATGCTAATGTTTTACCTGAATCAGAAAGCAATTTTTGTGGGTTTTTAGGAAATAAATATTAAAAATTATTTTTAAAAAAATAGGAAATACCTTTTTCAAAAAAAAGAAAAGTCGTTTAGGAACATTGCAAGATATTTACCACAGGGAAGATGCTGTAGCACCTAGTTCTGAAATCCATAACACAAATATCAAAAATATCAGATAGTGTTGAGTTCATGAGCATAACTGAACTTTTACCTGCAATTCTTAACCTAAGACTAGGCATTTCCTCTTATAGTGAAATACATTCATCAAGCTATATAAAAAACATAAATCCATAAACAACATTTGTCAAAATGTCATTAAATATGTTTTTATGCCCCAACACTAAAAATAATATTCCTCTTTGTTATTCCCCAAACGTGCAATTTGATGTAACTCTTTAAAAACATTTCACTTACGTGTCACAGGATGCCTGCCTCTGGATTCTCCCAGACAAACTTGAATTCCAGGGCTTCCTCTGCATCCGTCTGACCAGACAAAAAAGGTACAAGAATATCGGTCCAGACCCCTCAGCCTGTTGGCAGCCAGAGCTACAATCACAGCTCTTCGGAAAACATAAGTCAGGTTCTTGGCTCTTCTTTGCCTTGTCCTGACTTCGTCCTGGTTTCTTTCCATGACAGCAGGGAGAGCATAAAGGAGGCTGACGATCTTGTGGTTCAATAGTTGTTGCTGGTTCACCTGTTCCTGGAGAATGTCTCTTTGGCAAGACATGGCGCACAGTCGGCCGTAGAGAGAGCACAGGGCCCCTGATAGCAGTGCAGAGGCTGCCAGCAGGAATGAGCGTGCCTTGAAAGCATCTAATAATGAATTTTTCAAGGTATTGTTTTCCTGGGCCAGTTTGTCAGAGAGTTGTTCAAGGCCATAGAGTTTTTGCCTGTTTTTCTGCACCGTTTCTTCACATTCCTGTGACAGAAACAAACCAAACTATAATGGACGAAACATTAACTACATGGTTTTTACCTAGACAAGAATGAAAAGAAAATTTAGCTTTGCCATTCAAATGATGCATTAAAGGAGCAAAAGTCGTTAGTAATAATCGTGATGAAAGTGTCTCTTCTAGTAAGCAATTACAGAATAAGATGAATGAAACAAAAACAGTGGTAGGAGGGAAATTTACATGATAATCAATTGCAAATGGACTCTTGATTTCTGAAAACAATCCACCAACACCGTGACAGCTCACAGAAGGTCCAACACCACCTGTCTGCCCACAATTCAGTTTTATTAATTGCCTTAACAATACTAATAACATCCTCCAATTTCAGAGAAAACACTGCTGTACCGAGCAGAAAGCCAGTGTAAGTGAGAGGAAAAACATCAGGAAGTCTGGAACATGAAAGCTGACAGATTGAATTTTTCAGCATGCAGAGACTTCCAGTCCTGAAATCTGCATCAAATACAGCATTATTCTGTAAAGTAAGTTGCAGTAACTCACAAATAACAAGGGACATCTATTTCCTTTATTCACTATGCTTTTAATTGAAACAGGCGTGAAGGAGTGTGATGATAAAGACAGTAAATGGTGGTTGTGGAATAACAGGGAACATTTTGGATTGCAAATAACTCATCTAACAAGGAGTGACAGTTTCACACTTTTAGGCCACTCCTCACTGTAGTATCAGAAAAACAGAATTGCTTAACACCATTGAAATCTACCACTGCTCTTAGGGTCAGTACATACGTAACTAAATTTATCCCCAGGTGATACCACATTATTGTTATTCTATACAATCTCTGCAAATGATGATGCTGGAAAAGTAGCTGCTGCCATCAGTAATTCTTAAAACAAGCAAAGTTGATCTTACAGCTTTAACATTCTCAGAAAAAGAATACTGCTATCTGCAGATGAAATCAGGCTTCTCAGCTGGGCCTGAAGACTAAATTCTCTTCAACAAATGCTTCATCCAAGTAATTTATTTCTTATTTTAAGTGATGTTAATATTAGCACAGGGATGGGTTGGTTTGTTGTTTGGTTTTGGATTTTTTTAAACTTTAAACGTATACTAAAATTCCCAAATGACCTTTAACTGCTAAGAGGCTTAAACTATTGAAATAATCAATTCAATTTTTAAAGAAAAAAAAAATTACAAGTTCACAGCACCATACCTGTGATCTTGCATGAATTTCTGCAAGGGCGTTTGAGTACTGCTGTTCAAGATATTGCTTTTCTTTCTGCGACCAGTGTTCCTGTGCTTTTAACTGTTCAGACATTTTCTCCAAAGCATCCTCCTGGTTCTGCTGAAGGTTGTTCATAGTTTCAGTCTTGTGCTTGCACATATATTCTTAGGTGAGATATCTGTGTGACAAGCATTTAAGAAGAAATTATTATTTACCTTTTCACTTTAAGTTAAGCACAGACTATTCCAGCATAAAATCTAAACTGCAGTTTTTTCAATATTTCATTAAAACTAAGTAAAACCCTTTCATGGCAGATAAATTACTTGGTTCTCAAAACAAAACTGAAATATATTTTTTGGTTTCGGTTCTGCCTTCTACCACCTTGTCACCCTCTTTGCAGGAAACCTGAGCCAGACACTTCATAACTTTTTTTTTTTAATGATTGTATTCAATTTTAGTAAATTAGTAATCCAACTATATCCTTTAGAAGTTTGTGATGATTGCAAACAATAATTAAAACACAGCCTTTAATTTTTTGTTTGTTTGTGGTTTTTGATTTTTTTCTTTTGTTGAAAAGTCAAGACATTCCAGGTTATTATTAAGTTTTAAAACAATTTCAGGGAATTCTAGCACAGAGAATTTTTTCCTTACAAATAGCTCATAAGTTTATGCTGTATTTTCAACAAACATGAAGGGATTCACTCTTGTGCTTTAACACTGCACTTCTCATGCAAGCTAAATGGAGGAATGAACCAAGCCAACAATGATCCCCAAATGCACACACCTCAACTTTCTGTTCCTAGAAAATATCAAGATACTTCCAGATAGATCACACTGAATTGTGTGGAAAAAAAGGTTTTTCAGCACAGTCTAAAATCCCAGAAAAGCTGCTAAGTACATGAGAAGAGCCCTAGAGACCTCACAATCAGTCTTAATAACAATCCTTAATTAAATAGCAAGCAACAATAAGACACAAGCCCTACAAACACTGCCAACAGTGTTCACCTTCCCTTCCCTTTCCTCATCTACTTCAAAAGAGAAATAAACCAGAACACAAAGTGATACCCTAAAGAGCTCTTTAGGCATAGCTTAGCCTCTGGAGCCAGCTGAGTTATTTTAGAAGGGGCTTTTTCCTTCCTAAAACCACAAGGTTTTCTGGGGAGAAAAGCCATGTAAGCTCATTTGCTTCAAAACCTTTCAGAAAAGTACAGCTCCTCCTTCATACAGATCCTGACATGTTTTAGAATAGGTATTTCTGTTTGTTTCTGAATAAAAATGTCATAATCCAAAGTTACAATTAAACAAAAAAACCCCACACTGGCATTCTTTCAAATAGTACATCTGAATCATAAACACATAATTACAAGGTGATATTCCTTGAGAAAGTGTATTTTGCCTCTGGATTACAGTAAAATAAAGATTTGATTTATGACTGTAAATGACTATGTTCAGTGAATTTCTTCCTCAGTAAGATGAATTTATTGTCTTTTAATTAGGTCCCTGTGGCTACTATCAGATTGTCCTTTCAGAATATCCTGCACAGAAGGTGGAGCTGGGAGACTTGATGCACACTCCACTCACATCTAAATGCCCCTGGCAACAAACTGAGCAGTGGACAAGCCATCATTAATGGTGCTCATTTGTTTGTGTCCAAATCCTTTTTTGGGGGCATGAATATCAGTCCTTTTTAACGAGACTGCAGTGTGAATAAAAGTCACTGAGCTCAGCAGAGGCAGCTGATGCCTGGGCACGCTCACCCTCTGCTTAGCCTTGTTGAAGTTCGAGACCAGGGCTTCAACATTCTCATGCAAGAGCGCACAAAGCTCTGTCCAAGGTAATTCTTCCAGGGGGACGTTTGTCTGTCTGGAAAGCACCTGGGCGTTTGCCAGGGTCTGGTATAAGTTCAGGAGGATGGACATCTCCCTCTGGAACACAAAGAAAAAAATTAATTGCTGTAGCTGGGCAATGTTAAAATCAAAAGAGATGCATCATATGTGCAGTAGCAGCGCTGAGCACAGCTGAAAACGAGCCCTTAAGGTTCATTCTCACAGCTTTACAAAATTCCTCAGTTCATTTCTAATAATTGCAGCCATAATATTGCATAATATTACAGCAGAGTAAGAAAACAGATTTCACAAAATTTATCTAGTTAGACACAGTATGTAAATAAAGTATGTGAGTAAATCCCAGTCCTGTGGGAGCCACAACCATGACCTGGCAGCTAAAAATTTCCATGCTCTTAGTGGATGCAATTCATTCACCCATGTTAATACCTTGAGGTGCCTCCAAATTGTCCCCCAACACTTGCACAGCACACAGAAAACTGTCCATTTGGCTTGGCAGCACAATACACTCTAAATTCCTTTAAAAATTTGTTTTGTGTGGATTATATATGATTTATCAGCTGGCCAAAATGGGCCTACAGCTCCATCAGTCAAACTCCACAAGCCATGCCTCCTTTATTTACAGTGATTTTAATCAGTAGTATATTAAATGGATTAAAAATAAATTTTAGCAACAACAGCATGCAGTAGAAATTCAATTGTTCATACTTTCAGTTCATACAAGTGCCTTCAGATAATAGAAAGCTGTTTCTCAAATGCTGTATCAGTACAGTCAGAGATCACTATAAGATTATCAGACTAGAGTGGAAAGAACATATTCAGGAAGCATAAAAATGGTATAAAACATGGAAAAATACTGTACAGATCAAGAAAGCAGGAGGGGAAACTGAATGGAAGAGAACACACTGGCATTTTCACACAATTTAAGCATAGGTATAGCAGAGACTAACAGCAATATATTAAATGTTATCTATACTTAGTTTCTGCTACAGTCTTCGGCTTTTTCATTTTGGGAAGCAAAATCAGAGCTGTCTCAATGGAGTAAACAGGACCACATACAGGCACTTCTGCTTCCCAAACAAATACAAACAGCTTTGGGAAAATGCAAAGCCATCCAAGGCAATAAATACCTGATCTCATAAGACAACTACTAATACAACTCTTCCAAAAATGAACATTTTTATCACCTGCTCAGGACAGTCTTGTGGTTTGAAATCCTTTGAGTAAAACAATTAAAACAACCAGTTCTATGAATATGACAGTGAGACAACCCTTTATTTTTTAACCTTGCGATAATATAACATTAATTTTGAGTCTACCATTAAATACTGTTTCCATTAAAAGAAATCTTGATCATGAATGGAATCTTGTCCATAATTATTGCCATGTCATATATTTTACTAGGGAATACAAATAAAAAGGAAAACTTCTGCCACAGCAACAGCTAGCAAGCACTTTAGGTTAAGCAAGAATTTTAGTAGAATATTTTCAGCTTGCAATTGTGTTTTGTAGTTATAAATAGCAATCATTAATGCCTGTAGTTAGGACAGACAGTTGCTTTTCTCTGGATGTATTCCTTTTGTGCCTGATGAAATTACTTTCTCAGCCTAACTAGGCCAGCAAATGTCTTTTAATACATGAATGCTTGCAGGGAAGAAGCTGTTATTCTCCCAGAAAGAAAAAAGAAGATCCTGATTTCATTTGTCTCCAGCTTATGAATCACAGATCTGCCTGGGCAGTGGACAGCACTGAGACAAAATGTGGAATCACTCCATCAACTGAACAAAAGACACCCACAAATCTGAAGACTCTCTGATGCAGGTCTCTGCTCCTGTCCACAGGGAACAGACCTCATGTACCTTCCATGCTCAGAGCTCTGAGAGAGAAAGAGAAGTTTCCAAGCCACCAGCAAAAAAATATTTATATTGCTAAGAGTAGAAAGAGAGCAGATGTTACCACACTATAAAAGGAGAGATTTTCTAAACATGCTGACAACTTTCCTTTGTCCCTGCTGCTATGCAAAACGATGACAAAATTGTTATTCAAGGTGTAGCTGGGTAAAGACAGTAGAAAAGCCCAAAGTGGTCACATAAGAGGAGAAAGTTTTCAGAAAATAATCCAGCGAAATACATCCAATGTGCCAAAGCCACAGCAAAACAAGTAAAAAACAAAACAACAAGAAAAAAATCCCCTCTGCTTTTCCACCTGAAAGCTTGAAACAATTTTCAAGCAATTTTTACAGTTAAATACTTGCACTAAAATTAAAAAGGTGTATGAAATAGAAATAAGCATTTCTACAATGGTAGCCAATGAAACTGTACAAAAAAGTTAAGTAGAAAGAACATTCTTCACATGATATGATAATCAATATCTACAAAATGCCTTAATTAGGAATGCCAGTACATCCTACCCATACTTTAAAAATATTTTCAAATGAGCTTCTCCAAGTCATTGGTTACATTTATTCATGTAGTAAATTTTTTTAAAGGTAACATAATAACAAAAAGGGTGAGAGAATGGCAGAGTTCTTCCGCAGCTCAGCACAGCAAATGCAGCAAATCCTCACCACAGTAAATATTTTGACAGTATGTTTTAAAACACCTAAACAATGTGTGTCACATATTTTTCCTTACTATTGAGCACTTTTTATTTGTATTTGCAATTTACTATTGAGGACTTTTTTCCTTACTATTGAGCCTTCATGCAGGCTGAAGCTGTCTGGAGGAACCGCTATTGTGGCATTGGGATCTTGAGCTCTCCTCAGGGCCTCAACCTTGTCTTTCCATTCCATACCGTAGGTTATATGCTGTCTTGGTGAACTGGAAAGTTTCCACAAAAAAGATACTTTAACCAAAATTACTTTTGTCGCATGCTCTATGTTCTTTTAAATGATAATCAATGGATATGGCAGATACCACTTTAGCACATCACATGGATCCTGAAGCTGCTTGCCTTTCTTAATTGAATGAAGAAATTGATATTCCTTCTAAGAAAGATTTTTCAAGAGGTTATATTTTCAGTTACCAAGCCTGGTGTCATGCAATTCATAAGATTTTTTGGATGTGGCCTCAAAGTTACATATAACAAACAGAATTCTTCATATTTTAATTAGCACAACAACTGTCTTCAGAGAGACCATGTCACATGTTGCATCATCAGTCCTGATTTCAAGTACAGTTCTTGCTCTTAAGATTTCCACATGCCTGACCCTACTCTGGTCTGACTTTGAAAGCAAGCTACCCAGAATTTTAATCTGTTCTTGTACTGTGTCAGTCAGGAAATAAGATATACCAAGAGCCTGGCCTGACTAAACAGGCAGCTGATGAGGAAACTACAAGGCAAAACAACAGCATAAACGATACAGAAGCACAGAGAGGGTTATTTAACGTATATCTTTAGAAGGTTAGCATGAATAGAGCTCTGTTCTTTGTCTCTTATGAACCAGTCTTTGTTTTAACTACCATTACATGTGTTTTATAAGATTGGATAGAATGCTTGTCAATATGTGTTGTTCTGCGTATGATTAGCTGAAATCTAGACTGAGATGATTTTATGTCTTTCTGTATCACCCCACCCTCTCCAGACATTTTCAGTAGATCAGCGAGCTGTTAACATCCTGTCTCCATTGTAACAATGTTCTGAGACTGATGTACCAACAATAAAAAAAAGCTCTTCACTAATCTACTTCCAATGTTGTCCATATCTAGATGTTTTGCTGCAGCAAGTAAATTCCTTTTTTAAAATGTGAGTTCCTAATACAATTAGACCTCTATCTACCCTTTAACCCCATAGCATATGACTTTCCCTCCCCACTGGCTCAGCAGTTTTTAACTTTTCGGTGGTCTTTTTCTTCATGACAATTGTGAGGCAAAAATGAAAGATATTTTGGACAGACTCTCACAGCATACCTGTGCTTTGTTTCCTGTTAAGAGAACTTCTCAAAGGACTGTACAAAATCAGTCTCTGTGCCAGCCATCTGCACTGCAGGGCTGCCCGTCCTGTTGCTGTTGTGGTGGTTGTTACCCAGCTGAGCACAAAGGGCTGAGAGCCCCCAAGAGTGGGGCTGCGTTTTGTATCTCCTGGAAGCTGGCATCTCTGCTTTAAAGTCAGCATCTTGCATTTTGTTTCCCTCAGGGAGAATGGTGAACCAGGAAAATCCCATGACGATATACACCGAACTAGAACATACTGGCAGCAAAGGAGTCGAACCGCAGATACCCCTGCACAGTCATGGGCCAGGTGTTTTTCTGGTGGAATGTCTATCCAGTGTGAAGTTAGGCCAGCTGCAAACATGTTCCCACACTGGGGATAGATGGTCCCATCTCTCAGTGCTGCTCAGAATTTGTGAATATGCTCAGAAGGCACTGTCAGAGACATGTCCATGCTGCCGACGTCTTGCCCGCATCAAGAACAGGACCAGGAAGATCTCCTTGTCTCTCAAGCGTGGGATGCTTCTACCTGTGCTTTGTTTCCTGTCAAGAGAACTCTTCAAACAACTGTATAAAATCAGTTGTTAGCCTCTGTGCCAGCCATCTACACTGCAGGGCGGCCTGTCCTGTTGCTATTGTGGTGGTTGTTACCCAGCTGAGCACAAACGGCAGAGAGCCCCAGATAGTGGGGCTGCCTTTTATATGTCCTGGAAGCTGGGATCTCTTCTTTAAAGTCAGCATCTTGCATTTTGTTTCCCTCTGAGAAAATAGTAGAGAAGGAAAATCCCATCATGAAATTCACTGAACTGGAAGATACTGGCAGTGGGTGAGCCAGCTCTTCCTCTCAATGGCACTGTGTTCTGCCAATACTGCCCATTCCCCTGGAGAGGGAATCTTTGAGAGAGTTTGTTTTCTTTCTGTTGTGATGAACTCCCATTTTTTTGCCCTCCTCTTCCTGTTTTCTCTTCTTGTGCCTGCAAGGACTGCATTTTCTGCCCTCAAACTACGTGAGCCACCAAGATGTGAAGAGCGGCAACATCCTTCTCAGAACTGATGGCTCTGTCAAGCTGGGTCAGTATATTCTTGGTCAGGGGCAGCATTCCAGGGATTTGCGGTGTAGGGCTGCTTTGAGTCGTAGCCAGGTCGCCAAAAATCATGCTGGTGGCAGTGCAGGGACACCCGCTGTGAGCTGGTGACATGGTTGCAACGTGTACAGAGGTATGACAAGGAACAAACAGTCAAGAGAGCCGCTGATACCAAGCAAGAGCCTGCCCTGGTCCTGTCCAGTGACAGACAAGTACTTGACCTCTCACCACGTGACTGTGGGAAGTTGACCTCTTCTTCTGGCCAAGCTGTGCTCACTTGTTCCCAGAAGTGTAGCCATGCAGATGTGGCACCCTGAGGGTGGGCATCCCCGGGCAGGCAAGGAAACCAAGTGGACCGAGGACACGGCAGATGGTTGTGCAGAGACAGTCTGCACTGCTGCCACAACTTGCAGAGGGCAGAGTCAGGGCTGGGGCAGCTTTTCCCAGTTACACATCAGCTCTCAGGAGCCTCGGAGCCACAAGCACACGCCAGCTGTTGTTCCTTGTCCAGGATGTCCAGGTTCTGCACAGCGCTGAAGGCAGAGTCAGGGCAGGACAGACTGCAGCAGCAATGGCCTGGTGTTCTCCACCGACAGCCTTTGGTTCTCCTTCCCTCAGCAGCAGCAGCAGCAGCAGCAGCAGTCACAGCAGCAGCAAGGGGCAGTGGCAGGGTCAGGACGAGGAGGAGGTGGCTGCCCTGGCCCTTTGCTCCCAGGCCGCAGGCCAGGAGGGCTCTGGCTGCAGCAGGGCGCTCTTCGGGCAGCCCCTGGCAGCCTCTGCAGGGAGCAGAGCACGCTGCCCCATCCTGCCTGGGTCACTTTTCTTCAGCAATACCCTACTAGCTCCTCTTCAGAAGGAAAAAAATTCCAGCAATGTAAAAAGAGCTAATACAGTTCTACCTGCCTTTCTATTGTAATTCAGGGCATCTATTTGTCTTTAATTTCATGATTTTTATGAAAACATGCATTCATATCTTCACATTTTTTGTGTTTTTAATTATTCCTATACCAAATCATTTCTTTTTTACCTCTTGATTTATTGCAGTTGGTAATTCTGAAGTAGTATTATTTTAAAATGTCCCAAAACAACACCCTTTGGGTAGTTTTCCTCACTTTTAAAACAAACCCTATAAGCCATTTCAGTCTCTGTCTCTCCAAGTTGGTTCATACTGGTCTATTTTAAATCAGGGCTACAATACTTTTATAGGATTGAGAGAGGTCCATGAAATGCACACCAGTGATTCCTCTTGTGGAATGTCATGGCCCTGTCATAAGCCTCTTGGGTTTGGCGCTTTTTTGGTTGGTTTTTTGGTTTTTGGGTTTTTTTTCCTCCCATCAGCTCAACGGCAAACACATGTTTAGTTCCAAACTTACACAAGATGAGCAAAATCAAAACAATGTGATGGGCCTTTGGGAACTCCTTGCTGATCTTTCTGCTTTTTCAGCTGAGCAAGGCTCTGATCCAGGCAAAGAGAGTGCACTTAGAACCATTTGGCTGGAACTCTGCTGATTTCTAGGAAAAGCTGGAGGCCTCTCTCTCCCCAGGATGTTTTGGCTGAGCCAAGCTTTGCTGGGTTTTGGCTGCAAATACCATTGCCCTTGCTTTCTTCTATCCACAAGTACCATGGCTGGGCAAAAACTGCCCAGTGGGCCATATTCCAAAGGCACTTGGGTCTGGAGTTTGTGAGTGAAGGAGAGCCTTATCCACTTCCAAACCACATGGAAAAAAATCATGAAAGACAACTTCCCATCCTTAACAAATAACTGACAATTCGCAAGTGGATCTAGAGCTTCTTTACAGAATGAAAAGGAAGGCAATCTTCCAATGGAGTTGTGCTTTCTGGAGTCTTTCTTCTGACTCCCACTCACAGCTGGCATTGTGTTGCGGTGTGTCTTGAGCTTCCCGGTCCCTTTCCCAGGTGTGCTTATACCTCTCTCCCTTCCCCCTTGCTCCCATGCTGAGTGAGTCGTGTCAGTCAGGCTTAACATTCCAGCAAGGCATCCTGTGATTGGTCAAGTTCAAAAGATGCCCCTATGCTCAGGGGTCATTGGCCTATGTCTAGGTGTCCCTCGTCCCTTGAGACCCCGCCCCTTTCACCTGGTTGGTGCTCACCTGTCCCCCCCTCCCCCTGCCCCGGGAGCTTAAAAGGTGATCAGGCCATGTGCTCGTTCATTCTGCTGGAGCAGCTGCTCCCGTCCAGACCTCTGTAACCATGGAATAAACTTCTGGACATTAAACTCTCCAGCGGAATCCTCTCCTTTTTCTCTTCACCATCGCCAGAAGCTCTCTCTCCTGAGGTAAACGGAGTTCCTGACAAGCCTGGACTTGCTCAGTGCCCAGCTGCAACTTCCAGCAGCCAAGGTATCTCTGGGGTGATTTACACCACAGTTGCTGCCTTTGGCCCAGCAGCGAGGGTCAGACTGGCCCAGGCACCATCTAACTGATAATATTGGGATTCATATTCCAATAACTGGCGTCCCTTGGGTGGGCAAGCGACTCTGCAGCCCGAGAACGGACTCCCAACACCTCGGAGAAGCTTCTGGCAGCCGTGCATCCAGCTGGAAGGGCTTTGGTTGCATAGCCCTCAGCTAGAGACTTTGGGAATATTCCCAGAAGAAGTTTCGTGGACTGTTCGGTGCCTCTGGAAAGCCCAGCTCTTTTGTGGTGAGCAGATTTTCCAGAGGGAGGACAGGGGAGCCTCTCTCGTGCCCAGAGAGAAGTCCTGTCCGGTGAGGAGACCTTCCTGTACCCAGCCAGCTTCAGCTTCCATTTCAGGTGAGTATTTCTGCTTTCAGTAGAGCAGAAGCTCAAAAACAGACTCTGCCGTGAGTTCTGTTCCTTTTTTTTGCCTTTGCATTTTTGGCTGTGCAGCCCCACAGAGGAATTTGTTGCGTTTTAGCTTTGCTTTCTGCCGTGTGTTTCACTGTCTTTTGGAATTCGCGCCGGAGCGGCGGGAGTGCTCTGCCCCTCCCCCCCGCTCGGCAGCGCAGCGTGCTCGGCTCTTTCCACGTGGCCGGGGTATCCGTTTCTCGGTGCGGGGGAGGGGGGAGCTCTCTCTCTCTTTCTCTCTCGGCGCGGGGGAGGGGGGGGCTCTCTTTCCACGTGGCCGGGGGATTCGTTTCTCGGTGCGGGGGGGGGCGTTCTCGGTACACGCGGCGCGGGGGACCGGGGTTTCGGCTTGCCACGTGGCGTGGGGGAGGCTGTTCTCTCAGCTCCACGGGGGGGCTGCATTCCACGGCGGGGGGAGGCTTTGTTTCCACCTCGGTTTGGCAGGGCGTGCCCTGCTGCTGCTGCCCGGGAATTTTAAAAGCAGTACATACAGCTGCATTGTGAAGCTTTTATCTGTTCGTTATCGCTTTCTATCTGTGGTTTTTTTTCGAAATCGGTAGCTGATTTTAGCTTTGTTTTTGGTCAGGCAGGATTAAGTACTTTGCTTTTTACATCTAACATGGGTTCCAAACTCAGCATTGTACAAAAAGGAGTGTATTATAATATTGTTAGCATTTTAGACAGTGGTAATGTGAAGTTCTCTAAAGGAAAATTAAAACAGTTTATAAGATGGCTTTTCCTCCACTTCCCAAAAATTTCCCCTGAAGAAATCTACAATATTCAATTCTGGGATAAAGTTGGGAATGCATTGATAACCTTAGGACAATCTAGCAATGTACCCTCAGCTAAATTTGTGTTCTGGAGTTTACAAATTCGAACTGCATTGCTCAAACAAAGGGAAATGGAGAAAAAGCCAAATGCCAAGCCATGTACCTCTGCTCCCCCTGTTTCTCCCTCTCCTAGCTCTAAAACCCCTAAACCTCTTCACCCAAAACTTGGTATTTTAAAGAGAGCACACTCATTGAGAAGTCGACTCTCAAAGTCTGCTGAAATACCTGAGTTGCCCTGTCCACAAGGCCCTGGCCAGGCTGCGTGGAACCTTTCCCAATCCCCTGTGTCCCCCACTCTGAAACCCAGAGTCAGCTTTCCAGAGAGCAGTGATGCCCAAAATGGCCTCCAATCCCTAGGGGGTCCGCAAAATGGTGGATGCCACGTGGCACCTTCCCAAACCTGGTCTTCTTCTTCCCAAAATCCTCTTAAACATCCCAAAATTCCAGCCCCATCCCCCTCTCCTCCTGTTCCTCATGACCCCTTCCCCCCTTCCCCCCCCTTTCCTGCAGTACCCTCAGCTCCGCCCCTCTACTCCTCCCAGGGGGCGTCTGCTGACGTGATGTCACCAGGTGTCCCCGCCCCCTGCCTGCCCCTTGTCCCCGCCTCCTGTTCCCACGGTTTCCCCGCCCCCTGCCTGCCCCCTGTCCCCGCCCCCTCCCCGAGTTCCCACAGTGGGGACACACCCACTGCCGGTCCCCAAACCTGTATCTGTGATCCCAATGCTTCTGTTTCAAGGGATACAGAGCAGGGAACAGCAGA
Organism: Melozone crissalis; assembly: GCF_028551555.1. Classification (NCBI taxonomy): domain Eukaryota; kingdom Metazoa; phylum Chordata; class Aves; order Passeriformes; family Passerellidae; genus Melozone; species Melozone crissalis. The sequence continues at coordinate 9,120,175 of NW_026535783.1, read as the reverse complement.
TTCAATGCATAGTCCCATGTTGTCACTGGCTCCTGTTACCTTTCAGCCTGCAGCACAAGGGGGGGCAGCCTCGACTGCTATTTGGAATTCTTTTGGACGACAATTGATTAAAGAGATCTGTAAATCTCATAAAGAATATGGTCCACACAGTCCATATTTCCGTGGCCTTTTAAATTCTGAATTGAGTAGGACTGTAGTGATTCCACATGATTTAAAACAGCTTTTTTCTTGTCTCATGACTTCCATGGAATTCAAATTATGGGAAATAGCATGGAAACAGCTGCTAAAAGATGCTCTCCCAGGCTTGCATGCTGATCCAAACACAGCCAAGGACAACAGCGGTAACCCTATCACCATTGAGCACCTCTGTGGTGAGGGCCAATGGTCTTCCCCCTCAATCCAAGCTACTGCAATTCCTGCAGAAACACTCGAGAAAGTAAAAGAAGCAGCTGAAAAAGCATTCTTTTCCCTCCAACTTGAGGGGCCTTTTGAGCCCTATAGTAAAATTAAACAGCTACCATCAGAGCCTTTTGTGAAATTTGTAGAAAGGTTAACTAGAGCCATTGAAATACAAGTTAAAAAAGAAAATGCTAGAGAAGCAATTTTAGAAGAAATGGCATTTACAAATGCAAATGCACAGTGTCAAGCGGCAATCCTGAGCCTTCCTATCGAACCTTCTCCCACCCTAAAAGATATGCTTCTAGTCTGTAACAGGAAAGTGCCTCTGATGAGTGTGGCTGAAGACTCCAGACCAAGGCTGCTGCCAAGACCACATCAGCTTGTCGCCATTGCCAGCCCTGCACCTTTCCCCTCAGCACAGCAGTACCCTGGGCAGCAGCGGAGACCAGCAATGGTTGAGCCCACAAAACCATGCCTGCTTTGTAATAACCTAGGGCACTGGAGTAACCAGTGCCCCCTGAAAAGGGAATTTGATGAATTTAGACATGGCAGGGGAGGAGAACTACAAGCCCTCCCTGCGGGTCAACAACAAAAAAACTGAAAAGGGAGCGCCCGCCTGCCAGGCGCGCAGACATAAAAAAGGCAGGCCAAGGGAATAAGGGTAGCAAATCAAATCAAGCGCGCGATAATATTAATGTTTGTGTAAGTGAAGCAGGTGCTTCAAAGACTAAGTCTGCTAGTACGCTGTTGAAAGTGAAACAAAATAACCTTTGTTATGATTTAAGCAATCCTGTGTTAACCACGTCTTCTGTCAATGAGCCTTACAGGTTGCAGCTGACAGAGTCACTTCTCCTGAAGGACAGTAACTGGCATTTTGTCTCTGTAAATCCTGAACAGAAGAGTACTTGGAACCGAATTCGTTGTAGGTACATCGTCATTGGGGACACCAAACACACACCACAAGAGATCAGAATTGCTCCAGGAATGACAACATCAGATCCTGAGCAATTTGTTCTCGGCCTGCACTGTTTCCACCCACCCCTGTTTCTTCCCAAGGGACAAATTGTTGCACAAGCTATCCCTGTGCCATCTTTACCTGAAAATATTGAAAAAAAAAGGGCCCACAGTTGCCCGGGTCCAAGTTATTGGGAAAGATAAACCCAAATTATGGTGCAATGTCAGTGGGGGTGGGGAGTCTAAACGCATTGAGATGCTTGTAGACACAGGTGCAGACTGCACAGTGATTCCAGTACAAGACTGGCCAGCACATTGGCCTTTGCAAAATGTTGCCGGTCACCTTCAAGGTGTGGGAGGTCTGCAATTAGCAAGACAATCCAAAAGTATTATTCAATTTGAGGGACCAAACGGGCAATTGGCAAATATCCGTCCATTTGTGTTAGATTATTCGGAACCTTTGTTAGGGAGAGATTTAATGGCCCAGTGGGGTGTCACAATTGATATTCCAGACTCTCCACAGCATTTTTGTGCAGCAGTCATTGAACAACAGCGCCCCACCCAAAAACTGAAGTGGAAAACAGATGAACCAGTTCAGGTGAAACAGTGGCCACTCAGTAAACAAAAAATAAGGGCGCTTGAGGAACTAGTGCAAGAGCAACTAAAAAAGGGCCACATTGTGGAGACCATGTCCCCATGGAACTCTCCAGTGTTTGTCATCCAAAAAGCTGACAAAAAGAGATGGCGGCTCCTCTGTGACCTCCGACAAATTAATAATGTAATTGAAGATATGGGTTCTCCCCAACCTGGTATGCCATCCCCAACAATGCTTCCCCAAGATTGGAAATTAGCTGTTATTGATATTAAAGATTGTTTTTTCCAAATCGCCTTGCACCCTGACGATGCACCGCGTTTTGCATTCTCGGTCCCTTCAAACAACATAGAAGCCCCTATGAAAAGGTACCATTGGACCGTTCTTCCTCAGGGACTCAAGGTCTCTCCAGCTATCTGCCAGTGGTATGTCTCTTCCCTGCTTTCCCCAGTACATGCAGCCGCAGAGAAGGCCATTATTTATCATTACATGGATGATATCCTTGTGTGTGCCCCCAATGATGATTTACTCACACATGCGCTTGACCTAATGATCGATGCATTGATTGTTGCAGGGTTCGAGCTCCAGGAAAAGAAAATTCAAAAGATGCCACCTTGGAAGTATTTGGGTTTAGAAATTGGAAATAGGACCATTGTTCCTCAAAAACTAGAAATCAATCCAAGGATCAAGACCCTTGCGGATGTCCACAAGTTGTGTGGGTCTTTGAATTGGGTAAGACCATGGCTCGGTCTGACTAATGAAGACCTTGCCCCTCTTTTCAATTTACTGAAAGGGGGAGAGGACCCAGGTGCTCCTAGGTCTATTACCCCAGAGGCATGGAAAGCTCTAGAAAAGGTGCAGATTGCAATGTCCACAAGACAGGCCAACCGATGCCGGCCTGACCTGCCATTCAAATTTATCATTCTAGGTAAGTTGCCACACCTCCATGGAATTATTTTCCAGTGGGAGGAAAAACAAACACCTAAAGCAAAAGACGCACCAAAAAAGGACTGGGACCAGAGGGACCCTCTTTTGATCATAGAGTGGGTTTTCCTCAGTCACAAAAGGTCCAAGAGACTGACAAAGCCTCAGGAGCTGGTAGCAGAACTGATCCGGAAAGCAAGGACCCGGATCATGGAGTTAGCAGGATGTGATTTTAAGTGCATTCACATTCCAGTTGAGTTAAAATCAGGTCAAAATACTATGAAAATACTAGAACAATTGTTTCAAGAAAATGAAGTGTTGCAGTTTGCTCTGGATTCCTACTCAGGACAAATTTCGGTAGCGCGGCCCGCTCACAAATTGTTTGAACAAGACGTTCAATTTACTTTAAAACTGAGAAGTGATCTAAGTAGGAGACCTTTAAAAAGGGCTCTGACTGTCTTTACAGATGCGTCTGGGAGGTCCCACAAGTCTGTTGTGACTTGGAAGGATCCTCAAACCCAGCAGTGGGAGACTGACATTGCTGAGGTGGAAGGTTCACCTCAGGTTGCTGAATTGGCTGCTGTTGTTAGGGCTTTTGAAAGGTTCTCAGAACCATTTAATCTGATTACAGACTCTGCATACGTGGCAGGAGTAGTATCCAGGGCAGATCAAGCAATTCTGCAAGATGTATCTAACATCGCACTTTTCGAATTGCTCTCAAAACTGGTGAAGTTAGTCACTCACCGAGAGCAACCATTTTATGTGATGCATGTCAGGTCACACACTGACTTGCCAGGGTTTATCGCTGAAGGCAACAGAAGGGCAGATGCTCTTGCTGCACCTGCAGTGATGGCCACTCTCCCAAATGTTTTTGAACAAGCAAAAATCAGCCACCAGCTTTTCCACCAAAATGCACCTGGCCTGGTTCGTCAGTTTAACATCACTCGAGAACAGGCCAAAGCGATTGTGGCCACATGCCCAAATTGCCAACAACATGCACTCCCTGCAGTGAGTACGGGAGCAAACCCAAGGGGACTGAACAGTTGTGAACTGTGGCAAACAGATGTAACACACATACAGTCTTTTGGACGGCAGAAATATGTTCATGTTAGTGTAGATACCTTTTCTGGAGCGGTCTATGCTTCTGCCCACACAGGAGAATCATCTATTGATGCTATTAAGCACCTCTTACAGGCTTTTTCTTTCATGGGCATCCCCAAGGAGCTGAAAACTGATAATGGGCCTGCTTATAAATCCAAGGAATTTGGGAGCTTCCTGCAGCAATGGGGAGTAGAGCACAAAACTGGCATCCCCTACTCCCCTACAGGTCAAGCCATTGTGGAAAGAACTCACCGTGATATTAAAAGGGTCCTGGACCAGCAGCAACAGGTTCTGAAGGTGGAACCTCCCCATATCCGGTTATCCAGGGCGCTATTCACAATCAATTTTCTGAATTGTTCTTTTGACAGCCTGAACCCACCCATCCTACGCCACTTTGGGGGGAGCAGTCACAGGTTGATGAAAGAAAAGCCTCCGGTTTTAGTAAAAGACCCTGAGACTTGGAAAATGGTGGGACCTTACAAATTGGTTACTTGGGGACGTGGATACGCCTGTGTGTCCACCCCCTCTGGTTTAAGGTGGGTTCCTTCCAAATGGGTAAAGCCCTATGTTCCCAAGGTCTCAGAGAAATCTGCAGAAGCACCCCAGGTTGCTCATGCTGCCTGGAGAAGAAAATGCCGCACGCGTTCTCTGGAGGAAATTCCATTTAAGCCTCCTATCTGGAATAGTTTGTAATATATGTTTGTTTCAAGTTTTTGTACCAGTTTAGATCCCACTGTTCGTGTGTAGCCTCGAGATGCCATGAGACCGAGCCTGCTTCTAGTTCTGCTCGTGATCATCCCACCTGCGATCTCCTGCATAGTGCCGCAGCCCAAACCACATATGGACTACCTTGACAAAGGCTCTCGGACATCAAGAGAGAAACTGACAACGGACTGAATGGACTGTTCAAAGGCTGGGGACTCTCGGGCTGGTTGGGATCTATTCTGAAAACTGTGTTTTTAGTGCTGTTTATTTTAGTTATAGTTATTGTAGTTTTTAGCATTGTTTTTAGAGTAATCAAACGCATGGTCCTCAAGTTAATTTCAAGCTCATCTCCCCCTCCTAGGGTAGAGGTCTACCATTTGGAAGCCCTCAGTGCTCCAATGGATGACCTGGAAGCCTCAGTGGAAAACACTGACCCTCCTGTAGAGGAAGAACTGATTTACCAACCATGGTTTGCAAATCACGCTGGACCACAAACACAGCCCTCTTCTTTTTAAACAAAACTAGGGGGAGATGTTGCGGTGTGTCTTGAGCTTCCCGGTCCCTTTCCCAGGTGTGCCTATACCTCTCTCCCTTCCCCCTTGCCCCCATGCTGAGTGAGTCGTGTCAGTCAGGCTTAACATTCCAGCAAGGCATCCTGTGATTGGTCAAGTTCAAAAGATGCCCCTATGCTCAGGGGTCATTGGCCTATGTCTAGGTGTCCCTCGTCCCTTGAGACCCCGCCCCTTTCACCTGGTTGGTGCTCACCTGTCCCCCCCTCCCCCTGCCCCGGGAGCTTAAAAGGTGATCAGGCCATGTGCTCGTTCATTCTGCTGGAGCAGCTGCTCCCGTCCAGACCTCTGTAACCATGGAATAAACTTCTGGACATTAAACCTTCCAGCGGAATCCTCTCCTTTTTCTCTTCACCATCGCCAGAAGCTCTCTCTCCTGAGGTAAACGGAGTTCCTGACAAGCCTGGACTTGCTCAGTGCCCAGCTGCAACCTCCAGCAGCCAAGGTATCTCTGGGGTGATTTACACCACAGTTGCTGCCTTTGGCCCAGCAGCGAGGGTCAGACTGGCCCAGGCACCATCTAACTGATAATATTGGGATTCATATTCCAATAGCATTGGAAAAAGTCACATCTCTGCAAGTGTCAGTGTCTTCTGTCTGCCATCAATTGTTTTGCTGCAACAATCAGAACAGGCATCAGGCTGGAGAGAGGCTCAGCTGATGCTACAAACAGGAGCTGCCCCAAGGAAAAAAAAAGCAATGAACTTTTACCTCCCAAACCCATCTCCCCAGAGGCTCAAAGCAGGATTCCTCTGGTTCCCAGAAATACAAAGAGGGCTGAGAAGACCATCTGCATCTATGTGTTTATGCCCAAGACTTTGCTGATGCCATTTGGGTTATGCCTTTTTCTTTTCTGTTTTCTGTATTCTTTTCATATCTATTTAGAGCTCTATAGGGCACTCTATTTGTGACTACTTTTCCCAGCCCTTCTCTATGGCCTCTGCCTGTTGTGTTGGTTTGTTCCAGTTCTCCCTTATTTGTTATGATGGTTCTGTCCTCCTAGTTTTCCCCTCCCTAGTGTCTGTCTGTTATGTTGTTGCTATGGTTGCTCCCCTGTTATGTAACTTCCCCGCCCCATATTTCCAAATATGTATAATTTTCTCTCCTCCCTGGGCCCAGTCAATCACTCCCCACCACTCCCTGTCTTCTAGAAGGTTCCCTTCAGTGGGAGTAGTGATTGGCTGAGGTCCCGGGGCCCCTCCTTTACATTGTATCCATTGGTTCTTTCCTCAAGTCTGTTATGTTAAACCCTTCCCCTGACCTCCCCGGATTGGTCCATTGTAAACTCCTCCCCCAGTTACCACCTCCCTTTATAATCCCATGTTCTGCTCATTTTCTTTGTCACTCTCTGCTGGTCCTTCCCAGTTTGTCACCCCCTGCTGGCCGTCCCCCGGGACATTAAACCAGTTCTACCCCAGAGAGTGTCCGGCTCTTGCTTCACTCCGCCCTGCCTCACAGCTTTTCTCCGAAGACCTCGTCCTGCAGGCACAGCCCAAGGCTTTCACCGCCGAGGGGTGCCTGAAGCTGCCAGTCCTGGGGCCTAGCCACCAGGACTGACACCCCCTGCTGCAGTGGGGCTGTTGGCCACCCTCTCAGCTAGCCAGGCACAGGACATCTGGCCGCGGCATCGCTGCAACTTGGCGCCCAACGTGGGGCCAGAGCCGTCGCTCGGACCCCGCGGACGAGGTCACTGGACCTCTCGACGACAGTCTACCACTGGTCGCAGCAGGCTCCGTTGTAGGAGCGGCGCTCCCGGTGGACCCGGAGCTGCAACTCTCGACACCCAGGGAGAGCTCCGAGGGCGGAGTCCTGCCTTTCCTGGATTTCTTTTCGCTGCTCGTCTGATTGGTAAGCCCCTGCCTTGGGGGTCTTCCCTCCCACCTTTTTTAACCCCTCCCGGGAGCCGAGCCCTGCTTTGGGGACTGTTCCCAATCCTACTTCTCCATAGACCCCCTTCCTTTGTTGTTTTTCTCTTTCCTGTGGGTGCCGTGCTCATGCCTTTCCTAGGACCGGCAGCTTAGTGGTCATGCCCGACGGGGACCGCCACTAAGTAAAGGCTCCCACTTCCCTTAAACCTTCTTTACTGCTTGGCCTTTAGGGGGTTCATGCCTGCTCTGGGACCGATCCTCTAAGCCAGCAGTAGGGAGGAGCAAACGAGCAGACGGTCCTTGTTTTAGTTATAGTTCGCTCCGGTTAAGGCGGCTTTGTCACCGTAGGGGACTCTTTTCTTTGATTTTCTTCTCGTTTTTCTTTGCGTTCCGCGATGGGTGCGCGGCAGAGTTCCCCTCAAAAAAGAGCCTTTCACCAGGTTAGAAGTTTGTTGATTGGGGGAGGGTTGGATCCCCCGAAAGTTGATTTAAAGAAATTAGTACGGTGGATCTTTTCTCAGTTCCCCAACACCACCCCAGAGCAACTTAAGGACCCGCGTTATTGGAAAGCCGTATTGGCCAAATTAGATCAGGAGGTCAGCTCTGGGGAGGCGAAACTTTACCCGGCCGCTTATTGGGCAGGTAAAGTTTTGCACCAGTTGACTCCACAGGGGGAGCTGCAGAAAAATCCATCTTCTTCAGGTTCTCACCCCAGTTCTCCCAGTCCTGCTGTCCCTACCCCGTCTACCTCACCCCGTGTTCCTCGGTCGGAGCCCTTGAGGGGGGTCCTTAAGGCCAACATGCAGCAGAGGCTCCATCCTCCCTCTGCCCCCTCTCGATCAGCCCGACCTGGCCCTCCTAAAGGAGGACTCCGAGGAGATCCGGGCCAGACTCCTCGGAGCAGGTTTTCCTACCCCTTTTCTCATTCCCCCCAGTTCCCAGTTGAGAACCCTAAACAGGTTCGGTTTAATGTCCCCCCAGTTAATGCCCCACCGCCTCCACAAGATGGCTCCTATGGAGCCCAAGATGGAGGCGGCCACGTTGCTTTTCCTGCCAATTTTTCTTCTCCTTCCCATAATCCCTTTGCCTCTCAACCCAACCCCTTCCTACCCCTAGATCCACCCCCTTCTCCACCCTTTTCTCCCCTGCCTCCGCCCCCTGTTCCTTCCTGCGCTCCTCCCCTCAGTAATCCCTCCTCGTTCCCACCTCCTCACTCTGCCCCGCCTCCAGACTCCACCTCGGAGGCGGAGAAAGTCCAGCTGCCACCTCCTGTTCCGCCACGCCCATCAGCCTGCCCCTCCCAAATGGTGGGCCCCGCCTCTGCCTCCCCCCTTTCCGGTTCCCACGCCTTCCCTTCCGGTTCCCACGCTCCGTGTTCCGGTGGGGGGTGGGGGTGGGTAACCAGAAGCCAGGGCGAGCCCCGGTTTTTGAAGCCGCCCCGGTTAGCTACCGCCTGAGCGGGGAGGGGAGCTCCCAGGCTCAGTGGGTTCCTATAGCACAAGACCGGATCAAGGATCTGTGCAAGGCCCAGAGAGAGTATTCCCGGGAATCAGAGTATTTCCGGGGGCTCCTCTGTTCGGCCCTTGCACCGGGAGATCTGGTCCCCGCTGACCTGAGGGCTCTCTTCTCCAGCCTTTTAGGTCCTATGGAGTTTAGGGCCTGGGCGGTAGAGTGGGGGAGAGAGGTCGCAGAAGTTCTCCCAATCCTCTGGGAGAACCAAGCGACCGCTCATGACACAGAGGGCCAATTAATATCCACAAATCATCTGGTGGGTACAGGGGCATGGGCCGGTGGGGTGACCCAGGTGCGAGTGCTCTTCCCAGACCACATTACAGAATCCTGTCGTGCTGCGGAGAGGGCTTTCTTTAAACTCCTGCAGTCTTCTCACAGGAGAACGAGGAAGAGCCTCAGCAAGGGTCTCAGGAACCATACTTACATTTCTTAGAGAGACTCTACAGGTACGTGGAGACACAAGCTTCGGAGGAAGGCGAAAGGGAAAACCTGTTACGGAGGATGGCGTTTAAAAACGCAAACTCTGACTGCCGGAGAGCCATCCGATCCCTCCCCCGTAGCCCGCGGCCTTCCATCGAGATGATGATGGAGGTCGTGGCACGGAAGGTCCCACTGCCAGGAGCGCCTGACCCCAAGACCAAGAATAGACGGACCTCGGTGACGTTCGCGTCGACCTCCAGCGCCGATGAGGAAGACTACAGTGCGGCGGCGGCCGGATCGTCAACCCCAGGAGCAGCCAGAAGGCATCCAGGCACCCACCCGTGTCACTTATGCGGGAAGACTGGGCACTGGATGCCTGACTGCCCTCTGAAGGAGGAATTTTTAACTTATCGGAGGAAGGAGTGCCCTGCTGGAAAACAGGAGGGGAAATCTTCAAAAAACTAGGAAGTGAGCGCAGCCCCTCCCTGCGCAAAGATAGAAATAAGGCGGGCAAGTTAATGCTGAACAGGGAGGAGGGAACAGAGAAAGGCCCGCCACGTGCCTCTACTAGATGTGACATTTCTTTCCCGGATTTGACGTATTGTACCTGTTGGTTACAGCCTCAGCCTGCCGTAACAACTATTTCTTCGTTCTCCCCATTCAGGCTGCAGCTGACCCGTGATATTCATCTAACGGACACTGACTTCCACCTGGTGACTGCCGACGTTCAACATCCTGGCAGCTGGAGGAGACTTGGACGCAGCAGGTGGATCATTGTTGGGGACGCAAAATATACACCCATAGATTTACACATCGTCCCGGGGTTGGTAGCAACCGACCGGGACCGATTTGCCTTGGGGCTGTACTGCGTCCTGCCCCCGCTTTCTCTCCACAAGGGCCGGGTCATCGCCCAAGCCATCCCAGTGCCGGAGGAGGTGCAGGAACCCAAGCCATCTCAAGGGACCTCACCTCCAACGGTTGCTTGGGCACAAGTTGTGGGGAGAGAGAAGCCCAGGTTGAGATGTCAACTGTCCCTGGGCGCGGATCGCAAGATCGTGCGGGGGTTACTGGACACGGGAGCAGATGTGACGATCATTCCCTCTCGGGATTGGCCGTCACATTGGGATTTGCAAAGCGCAGCCGGACATATACAAGGTGTAGGGGGTCTTAAATTGGCAAAACAATCCAAGAGCATTGTACAAATTACGGGGCCGGATGGGCAATTGGCTTCTGTGCGCCCATTCGTTTTAGATTACACCGAGCCCCTGTGGGGAAGGGACCTGTTAGCCCAGTGGGGAGCCAGAATTGACCTCCCAAAGGCTCCCCAGGTTTTTCGGGCGGTGGCCACTGAGGAGCGCCCTACCTGGAAGCTGGATTGGCGATCAGATGAGCCAGTACAGGTGGTACAGTGGCCACTTAACAAACAAAAATTGAAGGCGCTCAACGAGCTGGTGCAGGAGCAGTTACTCAAGGGCAACCTGGTGGAGACCATGTCACCTTGGAACTCCCCAGTATTTGTAATCAAGAAGCCCAACAAGGACAAGTGGCGGCTCCTGACCGACCTCCGCCAAATTAATGAACTAATAATTGATATGGGTCCCCTCCAACCAGGGATGCCATCCCCTACAATGCTCCCTCAAAATTGGAATTTGGCAATTATCGACATCAAAGACTGTTTTTTCCAAATTCCCCTACACCCTGATGATGCCCCGCGTTTTGCTTTCACGGTTCCTTCCATCAACCGTGAGTCCCCGGCCAAGCGCTACCACTGGCGTGTTCTTCCACAAGGAATGAAGAACAGTCCTGTCATCTGCCAGTGGTATGTCGCTTCGCTGCTGTCTCCTGTTCGTACAGCCCTCGGGGATGTCATCCTGTTATACCACTATATGGATGACATCCTCGTCTGCGCCCCAACAGATGATCTGCTTGCCCATGTGCTTGACCTGACAACCAGTGCGTTGGTTGCTGCAGGGTTTGAGCTCCAAGCAGACAAAATTCAAAGGATGCCGCCTTGGAAATACCTGGGCCTTGAAATTACGAAGCGGACCATTGTTCCGCAAAAATTGGCCATAAGGACTTCAGTCCAGACCCTTGCGGATGTCCATCAACCGTGTGGGTCTTTAAATTGGGTGAGGCCCTGGCTAGGTATACCAACTGAAGACCTAGCCCCTCTTTTCAATTCATTGAAAGGGGGAGAGGAGCTGAGTTCTCCTAGGGAACTCACCCCAGAGGCTCAGGTAGCCCTAGAGAAGGTGCAAAAAACCATTTCGGCCAGGCAGGCCCACCATTACCACTGGGGCCTGCCATTCAAATTTATAATTTTGGGGAAACTGCCACATCTTCACGGCTTGATCCACCAATGGGACAAGAGTTTAAAGGACCAGGGTCTGGGCGACCCCCTCTTAATCATAGAGTGGGTGTTCCTCAGCCACCACAAGTCCAAAAGAACGACAAGGCCACAAGAGCTGATAGCCGAACTGATCCGAAAAGCGAGATCTCGGATCAGGGAGCTGGCGGGCTGTGATTTTGCATCCATCCATCTTCCAATTCGATTGGTTTCGGGCCAACTTAAATTAAAGACTTTCAATGAACTGCTTGAGACTAACGAAATGCTGCAATTTGCGTTAGACAGCTACACTGGCCGCTTTGCAGTCGATCGGCCGGCCCATAAACTTTTTAATTCGGAATTTAAATTATCAATTAAAGGGATTCAGAGCAGGAAGCCTCTAGATGCTCTGACAGTTTTTACTGACGCGTCCGGAGCATCCCACAAGTCAGTAATGACTTGGAAGGATCCTCAGACTCAGCGGTGGGAGGCTGATGTTGCCATCGTGGAGGCTTCTCCACAAATAGCTGAGTTGGACGCAGTCGTCCGAGCATTTGAGAAGTTTCATGGTCCCTTCAATTTGGTAACAGATTCTGCATACGTAGCTGGTGTGGTGTCTAGGGCAGAATCGGCAGTTCTACAGGAGGTCTCTAATCAAAAATTGTTTAACTTGCTCTCAAAGTTAGTTGAATTGGTCTCCCGCCGAGAGCATCCCTTCTTTGTGATGCATGTAAGATCACACACCGACCTGCCAGGGTTCATCGCTGAGGGCAACCGTCGGGCCGACTCTTTGGCCGCAGCTGCTGTCACGATGGGCCCGCTCCCAGATGTGTTCGGCCAGGCTAAGATCAGCCATCAGCGGTTCCATCAGAATGCGCCAGGTCTGGTCAGGCAATTCCATCTTACGCAGGACCAGGCCAAGGCGATCGTGGCCACATATCCCCAATGCCAAGCCCATCAGATGCCCACCATCGCATCTGGGGTGAATCCCCGGGGCTTGGCGAGCTGTGAAGTGTGGCAGACGGACGTGACGCACATCCCATCTTTTGGGAACTTGTGTTACGTCCACGTCTCCATTGACACCTTCTCGGGAGCTATCTTTGCCTCTGCCCACACAGGTGAGAGGGCAGCGGATGTCCAGAAGCATCTGCTTCTGGCGTTCGCTGTCCTGGGCATCCCTAGGGCCTTAAAAACTGATAACGGCCCAGCGTACACCTCCAAGGAACTGCGGAGCTTCCTGCAGCAATGGGGAATAGAACACAAGACCGGCATCCCCTATTCCCCGACAGGCCAAGCCATGGTGGAGAGGGCCCACCAGAGCCTGAAGAAGACTTTAGAAAAACAGCGCGCGGCAGTGAAGGTGGAGACCCCCCACGTCCGGTTGTCGAGAGCATTGTACACTCTTAATTTTCTCAATTGCTCTTTCGACAACCTGAACCCTCCAGTTGTCCGGCATTTTGGCAGTCACCAACAGCTGCAGCCGAAAGCCAGGCCCCCGGTTCTCATAAGGGATCCGGAGACCTGGCGAATGGAAGGGCCATTTGACCTGGTCACTTGGGGGAGGGGATACGCTTGCGTGTCCACTCCCTCAGGACCCAAATGGATACCATCTAAATGGGTCAAGCCCTTCCTTCCCAAGCAAGTGAAGACATCAGAGGCTGTACCACAGGTACAAGAGGCATGTTGGTGGCGGAGGAGGAAACCTTCCACCTCTTCTCATTTTTATCTCCTTGACAGGTTCCCTCCGATGGAGTCCCCTTCATCTCCTCCTTTGTTTCGTGCCCCTTTTTGTGTTGTTTTTGACTCCCGACCTTCCTCCCCGACGTCAGACTCTTCCTCCGAGCTTAAGTTATTGTTCGGGACAGAACCATCCATTTGAAATTTGTGTAGTTAATAAGGTTTATTTTGCTTTTCCAGTTCATCTCCTGATTTCCGGCCCCCGCTTCATCAGAATGGCCCAACTCAGCCCTCAACTGTGGCAGCGCCCAAGCACTCTCTTGTTTCTCATGGTCATCGGCTCCCTCCTACCACCCTGGGCAGCATGGATTATCCCTCAGCCAAAGGTGAATGTCTGGCGTACCTTGGCTCAAGCGTTGGGGCAAGATCATATCTGCCTTGACGCAGGATCAGCAGAGGACCCGATGTCGTCATGCCTTGTGGGCATCCCCTTCTCTCCAGGCGAGTTCCCCTCCGCGTTTCAATCAGCCCTTTCCCCTATTCTGGCCCGGAGCCTCACTATCCTGCCTAGTTTTGATTCCAGCAACGCCTGGAGAGATGGAGTGGTGAGGCTGGATCCTCTACCCTCCGAGCCCACTGAACTCCATCTACTCGGTTCGACCAATTCCTCTATTTGTTTTCAGTTTGAGTATTCCCTTTCCCCCATAGAGAAGGGAAATGAGGTGGTGCAGCAGAATAAAATTGAATATCAAGCTTACCAGTGGTGCAAGGCCGTTTTAAAGATCAGTGGCCCCACCACCACTGGCCGCACCCCATATGCCCTCCCTAAGGGAACCTTTTTGATTTGTGGCGACCGAGCGTGGGCAGGCATCCCCTCTGGTCTGGTCGGAGGGCCGTGCACATTTGGCAAGCTGACGCTGCTTACCCCCAACATGACCCAAATTGTGAATTGGAAAAGGACAAACATCACAGCAGAATTGGCTAGGTCCAAAAGAGAACTTAAAGATCTCCCCGAAGACTGTGATGACGAAATTACTCATTGGTCTCATTCCAAAACCATCGCTTTTACCATCTTATTGCCGTGGGTATCAGTGGCGAAATCTCTAGGCGAATTGGGCCGCCTAGAGTGTTGGGTGGTTAAGCAAGCCAATTTGACTTCGGCTGCAATATACGACCTCCTTACAGATGAGGAATTAACAAGGAAGGCGACACTCCAAAACAGGGCGGCAATAGACTTTCTATTGCTGCTCCATCACCACAATTGTGAGGAGTTTGAGGGCCTCTGCTGCATGAATTTGTCATCACGAGCTGAGGACGTCAGACACACCATCCAGCGCATGAAAGACCAAGTTCACCGGATGGAACAAGAAGCATCAGATTGGCTGAGGGACATTTTTAAGGGTTGGGGCTTGGGCAGTTGGGCCAGTTCTGTGTTAGAATCAGTTTTAAAAGTTGTTTTAGTTTTGTTTCTACTTTTGATTTGCTTTTCGTTGATCCGTGGGCTGGTCCAAAGACTCGTTATTAAGATCACAGCTCCTAGCGTCAACCAAGTAGAAGCGGGAGAAACTGCTGAAGTGGGAGACTACTCCTCAGAGGCAGACAGAGCCGCAGAGGAAGAGGAGCCTCCCCCGTACCATCAGGAGCTGTATGGCGACGAAGAGATCTCTTGGATTGACCAGCCCCGGAATCCAGCCTTTTGAACTTTTAACATGGACATTTACGTTTGTTTCAATTTTATTTAACAAAAAACGGGGAGATGTTGTGTTGTGTTGGTTTGTTCCAGTTCTCCCTTATTTGTTATGATGGTTCTGTCCTCCTAGTTTTCCCCTCCCTAGTGTCTGTCTGTTATGTTGTTGCTATGGTTGCCCCCCTGTTATGTAACTTCCCCGCCCCATATTTCCAAATATGTATAATTTTCTCTCCTCCCTGGGCCCAGTCAATCACTCCCCACCACTCCCTGTCTTCTAGAAGGTTCCCTTCAGTGGGAGTAGTGATTGGCTGAGGTCCCGGGGCCCCTCCTTTACATTGTATCCATTGGTTCTTTCCTCAAGTCTGTTATGTTAAACCCTTCCCCTGACCTCCCCGGATTGGTCCATTGTAAACTCCTCCCCCAGTTACCACCTCCCTTTATAATCCCATGTTCTGCTCATTTTCTTTGTCACTCTCTGCTGGTCCTTCCCAGTTTGTCACCCCCTGCTGGCCGTCCCCCGGGACATTAAACCAGTTCTACCCCAGAGAGTGTCCGGCTCTTGCTTCACTCCGCCCTGCCTCACAGCTTTTCTCCGAAGACCTCGTCCTGCAGGCACAGCCCGAGGCTTTCACCGCCGAGGGGTGCCTGAAGCTGCCAGTCCTGGGGCCTAGCCACCAGGACTGACACCCCCTGCTGCAGTGGGGCTGTTGGCCACCCTCTCAGCTAGCCAGGCACAGGACTTTTGGCCGCGGCATCGCTGCATCTGCCTAAGCAGAAAGACAAACTTCCAGAGCTCCAAATGCTGGGGGGTAGAAGGCCCCAGTGTTATCTTGGTTCTTCCTGGGACAGACCCTTCCAGGGAGCTGGTGGACTCACCATCCCTGCAAGCCTTTAAAAGAAGACTGGATGTGTCACTCAGTGCCGTGCTTTAGTTGAGCTGTTAGGACATGGCTTGGAGTCGATCATCTTGAAGGTGTCTGTCTTCCAAGCCACTGACTCTGTGATTCTGTCACTGAGAGAGCTTTTCTTGCACGCCTGGAAAGGGCTGCGGGGGCCCTTTGCCAAGGACGGGCATCAGGGCTCCTGGAAAAGAAGCAAAAGGCTCAAGGCGAAGGCCGAGAGGGCAGAGCTGCCCCAGCGCGGCCCACAGCAAGCCTCATGTCCTCCTCCTCAACCTGCGCCCTCGGCGCTGCCCTTTGCGGCGCCGGCTGCTCCTCTAGCTGCGGGGCTCCAGGCCGTGCTGGGGGCCGGGCCCCTCGTCTTCGGGAAGCGCCGGAGCCTCGGAGGCGACCGGCTGCTGCTGTGGCCGGCAGGAGAGAGCTGCGGCTGCGGCCCCGGGCACGGCGAGATGCCGCTATGGCCGGCTCCTGCCGCGGCTCCTGCCGCGGCTCCGGCCTCTGCTCCTGCCCTGTGCCCACAGCCACGGCCGAGGGCTGTCCGGCAGCTCCGTGCCGCTCCGCAGTGGGCCCGGCCGGGCTGCTGCTCTCTGCGGCCTCTGCCCGCCGCTGCCGGCCCCGCCGCGCTCCCGCCTGCCTCTGCCGCAGCCGGGCCCACACGAGAGGCAGCACATTGCGGCCGCCTCGGAAAAGCCCTGCCCGCAAAGCGCCCGCCACAGCCTCGGCCTCAGGGCACAGGCTGCCGGCGTCCTCGCAGCTGCGAGCCGGCCCAGGCCGCCTGCCGGCATCGGCCACAGCTCCCGCCCGTGTCTCCATGGCCGCGGCTGCTCGGCACAGCGGGCTGAGCACAGCCACCGCCAGCAGCAGCTCCTCACGGGCCCAGGCCCCGCGCGCTCCGAGCCCGCCCAACCCCGAATTCCAGCCCTGAGAGGCTTGGCATCCCAATGCATCCCCTGGGGACAGCAGAGTCGGCCGCTGAGTTCAGCCCATGGGGCCTCCACCAAGTGACCAATGGAAAATTCACCAAATCCCCATCAGAGACAACAGAAAACTCCCATAGTGCCTAACAGCCTGAAACAACTGCCAATTACAGAACATTCCATCCATGTAGGAAAAGAACCTTTTGCATTAAAGCAGGAAAGAGTTATCTACAAGGAGGGCTGAAACAAACAACCAAGTTATTGGACTTAGATTTGTTGTGTCTGTTGGAAAAACCAAGAAAATTCAATCTTTGCTCTTCTCAGTTCATGTGGGACAACAAGCGCCGATATGCAGCAGCTGATGGAAGGGACATGGACAAGGTTGCAGCAGCAGACACAGCGCCAAGCTGACAGAAGGATGATCTCTGGCAATAGCACTGAAGGAGAAGAGTTTGCAAGCAGGACAAAAAACGGCATTGTTTCACCTCTTCTTTCAGTGCTGCTAAAAATGTAGCCTGGAGCAAGCTGGGAACACCAGAGCATGGAGCCCTTTCCAGGCAGGGCTGTGTCTGCTGAAGGGGCAGAGAGAGCCAAGTAGGGATGAGACATAAACCAGCAAGGGACTGAGGAGCCCCTCTGGTGGCAGTGACCAGCCTTGGGCTCTGCTCACTGCTGGTGGCATTTTTCTATTGAACCATCTCCGAGAACTTTTGCGCTCTGTGTTTCTAAATATTTTTCCTCTTGGGATTTCTTGGTTGTCTTCTGCGTCTTTATGTCTCCAAATTTTCCTACCCTGGCAACAGCAACTTCTGTCCCAAACTGGGTGGAACATACGAGCAAAGCAGTTGGCAACACCAATGGGTGGAATCCTGTGGATCAGGAATTCTCATGCCCGAGCCCTGCTTGTGCCTTATGTTTGTCAGCACCTCCTCCTCTGTGCAAAAACTAGTCATCAGTGGAATTTTTTTGCCTAAGAGGTCCTGAGAAACAAATGCTGGGTGGGGATACTCATGAGTGTATCCATTAAATTCATTGCTAGGAAACAGAAAGTAAGGCCAGGGTAGCAGAGCAGCTGGGAGCTGATCACTCCCTGCAAAGTGCTGGTAGAGGATGGGGCAACATCACGTTCCAGAATAGACGAGAAGAGTAAATGTGCTCAAGGTGCTGCAGGTGAGGTTTGGGTGCACTGAGCAAGCAGTCAGAGCTGGTGAGCACTGGGAGATGCAGCTGCAGTCCCCATCCATGTCCCTCTCAGTGCTGGCTTTAGGGTGTCTGCAGCCTGGATCCAGAGCGCTCTGGGGGGCACCTGTGGCTGCCTTTGCACTTTGCACTCAGGGTGAAGATGCCCAGGAGCTGCTGCGGTTGGCAGTGGGGACCAGGGCTGGGGCTTGTGGCCTGGCAGGTGTGGCTCTGGGGGCTGTGACATGCCAGGGCATGGGTCACTGTCCCTCCAGAGCCCTGGCTAGCTCTGTGATGTTCCAAGGACAGTGGCAAGAATGGGGAACTGGCTAGCTTAGGGTTTTGCCTGAGCCAGAACCTCTAAGCTAATTGCCTACCAGTAGAGACCTGTAGAGCACCAACAAGGACCAAGTGAAGGAGACAGAGGAAGCTCTTCTGCAGTGTAAAATACAGCAGATTTATCAGAAAAGGCGGGAGAAAAGCACATAGAAATGAATTGCAAACAACAAGCAAAACTAAAAACAACTCCCAACTCCCATCCCTGCTGTGCACGGGTTTTTAAAATCTTTCAAAACAGGGGGTGGACACCATATAGTAACCAATAAGCGACTCTCATGGTGTGGTTTCGAAGGCTACAACAAATCAGAACAAGGGGAGGAGACAGGGTTGGGGTGGGGATTGGATCTTGGGGTGAGGGACAGGGAACTTTCTGGAACAAAGGGTAGGGTTTGGGCTGATGGATGGGCCCAAGGGGCCGGATTGTCTTGACAGACAGGGAAAAATCTGGTGAGGAGGGAGGAGATTCCTTGACGGCCATTTGGGTAGGAGATCATAACACAGGGGAGACCGAAGTGTAATTACTCAGGGAACACTTGAACACACCACAAGATAACAGAAGATTTAAGTCAATAAACTAAGACATCACAACACAGAAATTCAGGGTTTCAGCAGCCGAGAGGTGGCACTATTAGAACCCGCAGCAGCTGGTGAAAGCCATCTCTGTACTTCAGGTTCTTGCTGTGTGGGAAAGTGCTGCGAGTTGTGGTGGCTGCACTCCCCCTTTGCTGGGAGGATGATCTGTACCAGGGGAGAGCAGAAAGTTGCCGTGGTGAGCAGAACATGCTCAGAGCATTCCAGTTCAGAGAATGGCACTGCCCCTGAAGGGCAAAAAGCTTGAAAGCATAGAATTCTGTGCAGAATCATTTTACAAATTTTGTCTTCTAGAACGTGCCCATTTTTGTATTCTGTAGATGGATACTCTGGGTTTTACAGGATACATGGGGTTTTTTTCTTAAGGTTTTTTGGCAGAATTCTCAAGTTTATTTTTATTTGCATTTTACATCCAGCATGTATACAGATTTTTTGGTTTTTAATTGTTCCTTTGTAAATACTTAGGGAGCAAATACACAACCATTTTTTGGGATATTGTGATTAATATTCTTATAAAGAAAACCTTGTTGAACAAGTGTGAAAACACAGAGAGAGGGAAAACAGTGTAAAAGTCTTTTAGAACAGGGCATGTAATAGGTAGGTTCTGTATCCAAGGGTAGAGACCTCAGAATTGTTTTGCATTGTTCATTTGGCTTACTCATGGCAAGCTTGCATAACAGCCCCTTTCTTGCCTCTGTGCTGTTTTTTCAGAGCATCTTTAATTCTGTCCAGAAATTTGATAAAGCTTTCATCTACTCCTTGTTTAACATTAGAAAAGTGTTGGGTAGGGATAGAGTTATCTGGGGTAAGAAGCAAGGAAGTTTTTGCTGCAAGTGCCACATCGTGTAATGCTTCCTTAGGTAAGGGGTCAGCTTGGTCAGAGGGTTTCTGTAAATCCCCTTCCTCAGCCAGCTGTTCAACGGTGAAATCAGACTTACCAGCATTTGTAGAATATGAATCTAATAATGTTTTTAATTGTCTTTTCCAATGCCTTTTCCAAAACATATATTCTGCTGGGGCAAGGAGTCAGTGGGCAATATTTTTAATGTCATGGGGTACTAAAATATGTGTTGAGAACATAGCTTCTAGGAAATGTCTAAAAATATGTGAACTTCTGCCATGTACTTTGGCTATATTTCTTAATTGTGTGAGTTCCTTCTTTGAGTTAGGTTCCCATGTTTTTCTCTTAGTGGCTCCTTCTCTTTTTCCCTTTTTATAATCTACGGAGAAGGTGTTAATTTTTTGTGCCATCTGCCAGTCTCCTGCCTTGGTCGCTTCTATCTTAATGAGAGCCCATGGGTCAATGTCCTCTGTATGAGAATCAGAGTCACTGCCACTGCTGTCCTTAGAGGAGGAATGAGAGCGAGCAGGCCGTGGCCTATGCTTTTTACGGCGCGTTGGAGTGAGATTTTGCAGAGGTTTTTATGGCTGAGAGAAGGCACAAAAGAGCTTGGCCAGAGGGAGCCAGCAGTGGAGCTGGAAGGGCAGCAGAATGACATGCACAGGCTTGAGGAAGTGGGGTGGTACCGTGGGGGGTCTCTGAGGTTCCGTTCGGGTGACATTGAGGGTGGGTGGGCGGCTGGAAAGCCTGGGGTGGGGGTAAAGGAGAAGCGGGGGAGAGGGGCCGGTGGGATTGGTCTGGGCTGCCGCGGGTACAGCGTGGTGTGCTGCGGCTGGGGTGTGCCGGCATGCAGGGAGACCTGCCAGTGCAGCAGGCAGGGATGGGATGGGGATACACGCCCGGGTGCAGGTGGCAGCAGCAGGGGTGGGGGCTGGGATTGAGGGACTGGTGGCGGGGATGGGAAGGACTGCGGCGGGAGCGGGGGGAGAACGGGAGGAGGGGTAGGGGGAGCCGCAGCAGAGGTGGCTGCAGTGGGGGCGGGCGCAGTGGGGGCAGGGGAAGCCGTGGTCGGGGTAGGAGAAGCAGCAAGAAGGGTGGGGGGAGCTGACTCAGAGGAAAGAGGCACCTTTGCACTTGCAGATAACACACAGGATGCCGCGGAATTCGTGTTTGCCACGTCCGGGAGGGGAAGGGGGGACCACGCAAACCCCGCGGGCGCGGAGGTGGTGGGGGGAAGCGGCGAGAGGTTTGCAGGGAAAAGGGCAGAGGATGGAACAGCGGCAGAGGTGGCACTGGGACCTTGGGGACCCGGAGGCGGAGGGCAGAATTCCAGGGAAAGATTGTTATCAGTGTGATTGGGATTTGAAGGGAGGTAGTCTGTCCCTGCTGTGGGAGGTTGCAGGGAATGTGAGCTATTTCTGTTGGCTTTCTCTATGGCTTTAGTTATAATGTGGAACATAGGAATAAACTGAGTTACAGAGAAATCTTGGTTAGTTTGGAGCGTATGTATCGTGTTCCCAATTTTGTCCTAAAAGAAGTCTTTAGTAATGATGTCTGTGTTAGTATCCGGAAGCTGAGAAAGAATCCATTTTATAAATTTTTTCAGGTTAGTTTTTGATAGATTACCTTTAGAGAAAGAGAAGTTGTTAGAAGATAGGATTTCTAGGATTAGTAAGTATAAATCTCTCTTATTGTGGGATCCTTTCAATATACTAAGTTTTGATCCCATGTTTTCCCGTTCCCTACCAGCAGACAAACCATTTATTGTGACCTTTTGCTGGGTTTCAGGGTGTCTCCAGCAGGCTGCAGCGGTCCAGATAGCGCAGTCTGGTTCAGGACAGACTGTCGGAGCTCCCAAGCAATTCTTAGCCACAGGCCACTTAGCAAGCTTAAGTGATATCAGCTCTTTAGTGATTATCAGCTCATTATGATTTCAGCCCTTCAGCTTTCTAGGTGCCTAGGCAGGCAGATGCAGGGAGAGAGAGGAGAAGTCTGTGTGGGGTTCCACAGGAGCGTCTTTGTTGATTCTTGGGAGAAGGTTCCCAGTGACAGCTCTTCTGCCCAAGCTGGGCAAAAGCAGCTCTTTACATAGGGTACCTGGGTATCAGAAATTGTCCAATAGCAAGGGTTAAAGGAAAGTGACCTACAGTCTTACAGAGAGGTAAGCAGGGGTCCAAAGGCAGAAGAGAGGGGCTTCTAGCCCATTCACCATGACTTGGCATTTCCTATCTTAGACTTCTGCACACCAGGGAGCCCTTGCAAGGCCCTGTGCCTGCTACATTGCTTGTCATCTGCCCAGTCACAAGTTACTGCAGCTGCCAAAAACAACCAGTCTGTCCTTATGGCCAAATAATAGTTGAGTGCCAGTGCAGGGACCCACCGTCTCCACTGGTGGCTCAGGAAAAACAGGGAAGGCCATTGTTACCTGGAAGGATGATGAGTGTGTATGGCAAGTGCTGGAAGGCCATGTTTCCAGCTCGGCCCAACTGGTTGAACTAAAAGCTGTTGCCATGGCATTCCAGAAATTTTCTGCCTCTGAATTTGGTCACTGACTCTGCCTATGTCGCAGACATAACCAAGCGTTTGGATTGCTCGCTTCTGAAAGAGGTCAATAATGCAGCTTTGTTTGTTATTGGAAGCCTTGGGGTGTGCAATTCAAACCCAGGTTCATTTGTGTTACATCCTGCACATTCGGAGTCTCACCACTTTACCAGGTTTCATAGCAGAAGGTAATGCCAGGGCTGACAGGTTGGCTAATGCTGCATGGGTAGCGCTTCAGCCTGACAAGATTGCGCAAGCCAAAGCATCGCATGATTTTTTTCATCAAAGTGCACATACTCTGCAAAAGCAATTTCAGTTAATGTTGACTGAAGCTCATGGCATTGTCAGTTCCTGTGCTGAGTGCCATGGCCTTGCTGCACCTTTACCAGCAGGGGTGAACCTCGGAGGCTTAAGGGGCTTGTAGCTCTGGCAAATAGATATTACATTGCTGAGTTTTGTATGTGCATGTGTCTATTGACGCCTTCTCCTCTGCCATGTGGGCATCTGCTCAAAGGGGTTGTGATGTGTTTGCTTGTTGGAGGATGGCTTTTGCAGTTTTGGGGATACCTTCTTCTATGGAAACTGACAATGGCCCTGCCTTGTCTCACAAGAAGACACGTCAGGTTTTACACATATGGGGAGTCTCACACAAACTTGGTATTCTGCATTCACCAGTGGGTCAAGCTATTGTTGAACATGCTCATGGCACTTGAAAGCATGTTCTGGAAAAACAAAAGAGGGGAATTCTGGGAGAGACTGCCCACAGTCAACTGGAAAAAGCTTTATACAAATAATCACCTTACAGTGCCAAAGAATTCAGAGATTCCTGTAATTCTGAATCATTTTCTCTTGTTGAATTCAGCAGGTGAGACACACCTGCGTCGAGCGAAGGTCTGGATATGGGACCTTGCCACCAATAAGTGTGAGGGCCCGTGCGACCTTATCACCTGGGGCCTCGGATATGCATGTGTCTCCAGAGGTACCAGGGTACGATGGATACCTGCAAGGAGTGTTCCCCCTGACTTGCGACATCAGAAACAGAATGTGGCCAGCAGGCAACCTTCAAGCAGTGGCCAAAGTGCTGACCATCAGTCACAGTCTTTGAATGATGATCAAGATACTGACCATCAAGCTGGCCCCTCTGCGAGTGGGGTATGAGCGTTTTATCTTTTCCTTGTTTCCGGAAACAGATTGTTGATGAGTTAGACTCCCAGTGTTATGAGCAGATTAACAATGTTACTATACTAAAAGTTGGTAACTGACTTTTAGAATTAATAGTTAAAATTTATGGAATGTAATGGTAGAGAATTTATAGTATAAGTATGAGATCTCTTTGACCATTCTGAGCCAATGTCCGATTGCGGTTTTGATTGATAACTGATAAACCTCTGGAGCTGTGTTTATTCTCTTTCCTGCAAGGGATCCCACAGGAGATTACAAACACTGCCTCCTCCTTTAAACAAAAAGGGGGAATTGTGGGTATCCTTTGTTCAGTGGAAGAAAGAACAGAGAAAATTTCTCCCAGGCTGAGCCTGGGAAAAGAATTAAAACAATTATTATCTCTCTTTCTGTAACCGTTGTTTATAGATAGGGTTCTCCAGAGTGTGCTATTCATAGTTTACCAATAGTGTGAGAGGTTTTTACTTTGAGACCAACCAAGTCTTGCCTTAGTGAGTCATACTGTAAAAGACACATTACCATCATTAACTTGCCTTCTGATTCAGCTTCTTAAGACTGGAGTCTTTCATTCCATCCCTGACTCAACAGCATCAGTTAATTATTCTATTCATTCATCTGGAGGTTGCTGAGGCAGCAGCAATGCAGTTCAATATCAAAGATTTGTTATTGTTTAGGTCACATTATGAAATCTCTTGATTATCCATGTGCAGCATGATTTATTCCTTTGGCTAATATTTGTGCTCTTGGTAAGCAGCTATGGCTTGTAGGAGACATTTTAGATCACAGACTCTATGGTTTCCATCTAGGAAAAGTAATACTAAAAATGCTTTAATATTCTTCTTCTTTATATTCTTCTTTAATATTTTATTATTTTAAGCCATCTAAGCCAAGAATCACTTTTGCCTGAGTTTTCGTCTTTGCTCTT
Organism: Melozone crissalis; assembly: GCF_028551555.1. Lineage (NCBI taxonomy): Eukaryota > Metazoa > Chordata > Aves > Passeriformes > Passerellidae > Melozone > Melozone crissalis. Next base: position 9,096,027 of record NW_026535783.1, on the reverse strand, counting down.
CTGGGCTGCTCCAAGATTGTATATGAAGGTTCATCAAGTCTGTGAGAACAAGGTATCTAGAATTTAGATATCTATACTTGAGAGCCAGATATCTAGAATTTATCTGTAGTCTCAGCACAGCTGTCTAATATTGTTTTAAATGCAAAATGTCCACAATATGACCCAAGACCTGCAGAACATGCCCTTTGGCAAAGAAAAAATTTCATATACCATTAAAATTGATAACAAACACTCTTAGGCAGCTACATAAAGTCTCTATAGTAGGACTGCATCTTCTTTGCATTCCTTATTTCCCCCCATTCCTTATTTCCACAGGTGTATTGTAGTTAGAGATTTAATAATTTGGGGCTGTACTTTAGTTTTCCATGTACCTGTTCCTCCATGGGAGCTTGTTTAGATAGATATAGATATATAGATTTATACATATATACATCTAGAGATTAGATACAGCTATAGATATAGATACATAGATATCCATCTATATAGATATGTAGATGTATAGATATATAGATATATGAAAATCTAGCTCAGCTCGGAGGCATGACGGTCTGCAGGAGATGTTGGCAGCTGCAGATGTGCTCAGCTGGCACTTCTGCTCTTAATTCTCAAGACAAACCCAAGAGGCTTTGTTGAGGAGGTCTCCATCGGTGGGAAAGCAGCTTCATGAAGGGCACTGACTTTAGGAGTCTGACTTTTGAAACAAATTATTCCCTTTGCTGAATTGCTGTGATATTTAGCAGGTATTAATGGTTAAGATGAAACTGACTTAAGGAGAGGGTCACACACGTATGTGACGTAGCAATCAAAAACCAAAAAGACCACACAATTGGGGTGCACTTTTTGACTCCTCACTGTCCCTACTCATGTGACTGCTAGAAGAATAGAAAGGAGAACAGCAAATTCAATTTTAAGAGTGGTGTGAAATACCAAACTAAGACTAATAGCAGAGGAATGATTGTGATTTATAAGCATGTATCTTGTTTTTATTGGAGGAAACAGACTGATTACAAATGATATGAAGATCAGTTTAATGCTTTCTCTGGGATCTTTTCACAAAGTTAATTATTTCCAATTTGCATTTTCCAACCCACTGCAGTCAGCAAGAATCTTTTCACTGATCTGAACTGACCTAACACTTATGCATGGATATTTATGAAAGATGTCATAGCCAATCTTGGTTTTTTTTACATTTATTCTGGTGTTTCTACCGTTCCTTTCAGTTAGTGACTGACCAGCAGACTTCAGATAGCTTCAGAAATTGCTTGACATGATTTGATTCTGCCTGTGTTTAACATCACTCTTTAGATGGTACTAGGTGTACTTCCTGCTTTTCTTACTTTATTAGTACAGTCCTACTTAAAAATAAATGATGGAAAATACATAAAAACTTATACAACTTGAAATAAAAGTTTCGGAGTCATAGCCATTCAGTGTATAAGATAGGTTAAAATCTGTATTATGTGTTTCTGTGCTTTTATTCTCAGCTCTAAGCTAAGTTTCTTTTTGTTCCCTATATTGTTCATTGCCTTTTCTGAAGTGCAGCTTTCTCAGGCAAATCTAGGGAATTCCCTATTGTAAACACTATTTTTTTCTTTGGAAAACCAACATTTTTTCTTACCCATAAATCACAGGTCAAGCCAGGAGAGGATATTTTTCCAATATCCCTTAACTTCTTTATTAAACACTGCTCAGAGTATGTAAGGATTACCATCTAACTCATGAAATGCAAGTTGGTCCGTTCAGGCTTTACTCATTATGCAGTTCTTGAGGCATAGAGAGGGATTATCCACAAGTTCCTGAGAAAAGCAGTTCTTGACCATACTAACTGCCAGACCAATCAGCACCGAGTAAAATCATGTTCTCCTGTGTGTTTGGGCCATCTGCTTGCCTGGAAGACACAAAATAAAAACTGATCTTTGAAGAGTTAAGTTAGAATAGAATTGAAGAGTTGTTCATATTGTCTATTACTGCTTTTGCCTGTCCCTTCAGGATGGTAAGAGGAACAACTTGGAGCTACTGAGAGCATTCAGCTGTTTATTGCAACTTGCAGAATGAGTTGTGAGATGAGAGAGCAAGTGTGTTTATGTACATATTTGTATATGGGGTTTAGTTACATAGACTGGTATCTGTATAGGTACAGGCCTCTTTTTTATAGGCCTGTTTCACTGCTCTGCTTCCTCCCTCACTGAAATAAACAAGGGCCAGGAGACTTCTTCTCCTTTTTAATGCCTTTATTAAAAGTGATCAGCTCAGGATTGGGTGGCTCGACGGGTCTGCAGTCTCCGTCGTCTTCCCGGGCGACTCAGAGGAGGAGGATATGCGCAGCTCTGTCCACAAGGGGCAGAGCTGGGGGAATCCAGTTCTCGTGGGAGCCTTTAGGGCGTGATTCCCGGTCAGATGTTGCCCCACCCACTCAGTCGGCCTGGTCTCACCGCCGGGGTCGTCTCTCTTGGTCAGGGCGAGAGGGTCTGAAGGGGTTCTGCATCTCTGCAGGCTCAGCACTCGGCTCCTCATGTCCAGACATCACTCCAGTCTCTCAACTCTTAGGTGGCTCGTCGTTTTGGGGTCTTCTCTGTACACCGGGGGACCCATGCTGCATTGTGGTCTTGGAGTCACTTTGCATAGCCCCCCTCACCTTCTCAGGTCTCTTCTACTGTTCGGGAAGGTTCCCACCCTTCTGGGAAAGGTACAACTTAGCCTCGGGCGAGGCTCTGCTGATACAAAAGGAGCGATTAGCCACAAGGACTCGTGATTACAATAACAAAACACGAAGAACTTCAGCAGCTACCCGTGGTCTGGCTGCTTTTTTGTAACTTTTTCTCACAAAAAAATATTACCCGAATTTTGTTCATAACACTTACTTCCTGCTTTTCCCCCGGTGTCCCCTGTGTCCCTGTCCCTGTGCTGGGCCCGAGCTGGCGGCCAGGCCGGGCGGAGCAGCACTTCCAGCCCTGGCTGTCCCTGGAGCGGTGGGAGTTGCCGCTGCCCCAGGCACTGTCCCCTGAGGAGCTACTGAAGGACGGTGAGACAGAGGGGGCTGAGGGGGCGGTGGCTGCTGCTGGGCCTGAGGGCAGTTGGGCAGCCGAGGGCCATGGTGGCCCTGAGGTGACAGGGAAGTAGCACAGGCTGAGGGTTGGTGGGTCTAAGGGGACGGGATGGCTCAGAAGGGACTGAGGGGGGTGAGAGGACTGTGAGGGGCTGAAGAAACTGAAGGGGGCTGGGGCTTCACCGAGAGCATGGCGGGGCTGAGGGGATGGAGCAGGCCAGCAGGGATCACAGCAGGGACTGCAGCTCTGCCAGGCCTTGGAAGCAATTCCAGAAACCTCCACTTTTGCCACAGCTGCAAGGAAAAACCTTGAGGACAGCCGGAGACTGACGGGAGGCAGTAGGGAGGAGCTGAAGGCCAGCAGCAAGAGCAGTGAACAGGGACCTGCTGCTGCCAGCCTGCAGAGAGCCCAGCTGAGGCCACAGGCCCCGGGAGGCAGGCTGGGGCTGAGGCTGCCGTGGGCTGTGGCCGTGGGCACTGCCCGGCGGGGCAGGAGCGGGCCCTGCCCCTGCTGGGGCTGCTCAGCGCAGCTGCCCCGGCTGGCACAGGGGCTGTCCTTGGGCAAGGCAGCTGTTGTTAATTCAGGTTTGTCCTTTATCAACTCTGTTGCATAGAAATCACTTTTTTACAGTAGAGACTTGTGGCCGCGCAGAGAGAGGCACGACTTGCCCAGGATTTTACTTGGGGAAGGCAGTGAGAAAGCTCAGAGAAGAAGAAAAACAATTCTTTTTTCTGCTTGCTGCGTCTATTGTTTGGCACATGTGTTATGTGGAATGTGTAATGGAGATTGTTTACCCAAAAGGGATTTGTTAATTGGAGACTAGACATGGTGTTTGGATTGATTGACCAATTAGGTCAAAGTTGTGTTGTGACTGACTGTAATGGGTCACGGGTTTTTCTTTAGTATATTTTAGTATTAGTATAGTATAGTAGTACAGTACAATATAGTATAGCTTAATAAAGCATTTATTCAGCCTTCTGAAATCATGGAGTCAAAGCTCACTATTCCCTGCTCGGGGGTCACACTGCTACTATAGACTAAATTAAATTCCTTAATACAGATGAGAATTTGCCAATTCAGGCTTTATTAAAGGGCAAGTGTTCTGCTTTTGTGGAAAGATAATCTAGATAACTGTTTGCTGTACATCCTAGAGGGAGCTTTGCAGTTTAGGATGAAAAGGAAAAAGACATTTCTCTTCAGAAGAGTCTTGAAAGAGCTTTTTGTATTGCCAGAAGCCGCTACACTGATATTGACCAATGTGGGAAATGGATTTGTAGAGAGTTCTCAGGGCCTGACAGGAGGCTCACACAGTATGCATCCATATGCAAGCTTTGAGATAAGAAATGCTGACTTAGAAATGCTACGGAATAGAACAGATATTGTTGAGAAAGAATTGGAGCTAGAAAAAAATTTCAAAGGATGGTCTTGTAAATAAGACTGGATACTTTGGAGAGAAAGAACTATAAAAGATGCATTGTAGTAGGACAATGAGGGGTAATTTTAGATTATTGGCTTGAAGGCATCTACAGCATGGTGTGGCAAAAAAAGCTGATAGGCCAAGAAACGCTGATAGGAAATAGTCAGCTTCTGATTATGGTAGCGTGAATGATTGTGAACATCTGTATTGTCTCACCCTTCTTATGAGATTGAAAATGGAATAAAAGTTTTTAAAATGCCTCTCAGTTGCCCCATCTCTGGGTCAGAAAAGGGTGTTGTCCAACACATTGGTGTTCCCGTGTCAGGAGCAAATAACTTGACTAAACTGACTGACCTAAAAGCCCTGAGGTAATTTTTGTAAAGTTCTGCTGAGAGAAGCACAAATCCCAGGATCGTAACTCTTACAAAAAGAGAGAAGTTGGATTTCTCCCCTTGTTGCTGGCTCGATCAGGATGGAGATGCGACAAGGACTTGCATGTTGTTCAACATCAGGTAAGCCTCAGGGAACATATTAGGACACAACATGGCCAATTTACCTAGAGATGTTTATAAAAACCTCAAAGATCTGGTCAAATCTAATTCCTGTAATGTTTCAAAAACCGAGTTAAAAGACTTATTATTATATATTCAGAAGTAGTTTCCAGCTACAGATAAAACTTCCATGTTTTCACTCCCTCTTTGGGAACTATTAGGACTGAAACTATACAGTGCTTTTACCACAAACAGAGATCAAACAGCTGCTAAGTTGCTTCTGATGTGTTGTCCTACCATGATTGATATGTTTAAACATTCTACTAAACCCTCCACTTCCTCAGCTGCATCTGCGCCTTCCCCCAACACTGAGTCCCCAGACCTCCCACCTCTGCTTCAGCTGTAACTCAAGACCCTGACATTCAGACTGGGGCTGTGACACCTCCACCCCTAGCATGGCAGTGTGCCCCCCAACTTTCACCATTTTCCAAGCCATGTCTGGGTCCCCACTCTGCCCCCCCAGAACATGAGAGCTCCTTGCTACTTGTGAGAAAAAGTGCAGGGAGAGAAAGAGGGAAAAAATTCTCGACACCAGTATCTCTGTTAGCAAAAGGCAGGATTTCTCTGTTAGTATTACAAAACAAACAGTCTCTAGTCACCGTGAAATTCCTCCGAGACAGTCTGTAATTTACAAGGTTGTGAGGGAGGAAAATAACAGTGATAATTCTAGTGATTCTGAACAATAAGTTAACCTATTACATACTAGTCCCGCAAAAACAGAAAAAAAACCTACTTTACCTTCTGTTGATTCAAGAAATAATTCAAAAAGACTGTCCGATTAGGGTAAGATGAGATGTAAAGTCATACAAGATAAAACCATCTCCCAAGTGATCCCAACTTATTACCCCCAGGGGCACCATGCAAACTAACAAATTCCAAATTAATTTATTTTTAAAAAAACTTTTACCATGAATACATTCACATAGGAAATGTATTCACAACAAAAGCAAGACTTTTTAATTATAGGCAAGGACAGTAATAAAATTCTTCAACTTTCAATTTTTCCGACTGTGGTCTCAGCAAATTATAATGAAGAGGTGATCATTTCAGCTCTTACTTACAATGCTCCAATGGTAATTGAAAGAAAACCAGAAATAGCTATCACTATTGCATTACCAATGAGTAGAAATAAGCAAGTTGTATGCTGAGAAATGCCTTTTGAGAGTTCTGGCCCGGTGCCTAATGTCCTTTGGCTAAAACATGTCAGCAATGAATGGCCAGAGCTGACGTGCAGTCTAATGCACTTTGGTCAAACTGTTCATATTGCAGGTATGCTGGACACAGGGGCTGACATCACTGTGATTTCTCGTGCATCCTGGCTGTGCAATTGGAATTTGGTGACACCCATGGGTGCTCTCACAGGAATTGGAGGAGCTATCTTGTGTCTGCAAAGTGAATTCATGGTTACTGTTACCCAAGGCCCAAGGTCCCAAGGCAAGGACAGCAGCCATCAGTCCCTTCATGGTGCAGAAGCCCATCACAGTACAGGGAAGAGATGTGTGTCCCAGTGGGGAGCAAAGATAGAAGTGGGTGTTTGACAAAAAGCACAGCAATGCCTGCCGCTCTGAAATTATCATGGAAAACCAATCAGCCAATTTGATCAATGGTTTCTTGAGCAGAAAAAATTGAATATTCTCCAAAAATTAGTAAGTGAACAACTGCAAAAGGGCCACATCAGACCTACAAACAGTCCCTGGAATTCCCCAGTTTTTGTAATTCATAAGGCAACTTTTGATTCCTGAAGATTGCTCCATGACCTGAGGAAGATCAACGATATCATAGAGGACATGGGGCCTCTGCAACCTGGACTTCCCTCTCTTTTGATGATTGCACAGGATTGGCCTCTTGTCATCTCTGGATGCTGACAGAGAGAAAAACAGACAACTTTCCCAGGCATTGTCCTAGGGAAGTTGTGAGAATGCTCAGAGAAAGAATTAAAACAATTATCTTAATCTCTGCACCTGGTATTTGTGAACATGTGGAATGTTTGTACATGTTTATGGAAAGATATTTTACCAGAAGATGTTGTTCGTCATTAACCAGTGGTGTGAGGGGCATTCAGGTTCTGGGTGAACAATCTTGTCTATAAATATGTGAAGTTCCTAATAAATCTCGCTTTATGCCCTCTGATCAAAGGAATCAATGTCACCTTTCTTCATTCGTTCCTAACTCAACAACAACAGTGTATCACAGGGAAACCTAGTCTTAAGTAAGAACTGTGTGTAAGGTTTCATGGTGTCAAGTTTATTGATTTGAGTATAATGTAAGTACTAATGGAAGAAGGGGTGGATAATGTCTTAGGTTGGAAAATGTGTCTGGGAGTATGTGTTCTATTGCTGTCTGTTAGAGATAGGGCAGTTATCTTCTGCTAATTGGGCCACCTGTTAAAACCAGGTGGGGCAGATGATTGCTTCATCTCTTCCACAACCAATCCTCCCTCCAGAAAATATCTTCTGTTAGTGGGCCACTGAATCTCACTGCATGATGAAAAAATTACATCATCCCACTGGGAGATGGTCTACCCAGGGGAAGGACCCAAGCATTCCTACCTGGATATAATCTGAGATTTGGAACACCATGGCAGCCTTTTCCCACTAGATTCCCAGAAGAGCAGCTTTTTTTTCACTAGATTTCCAGAAGAAGACCAAGCGCATCTACACGACCGCTGAACCTTCAGAGGAAGACTACACCCTTCTACAGGATCACTGCTTCAAAAGAACCACATCCACCACTCCAAGAAAGCTACAGCCACCATGCTGTCCATTTTTGGACTGCTACCAACACCCTGACCAAAAGAGTGTCAGGGCATATTCTGACTCTGTCAGTAGTTTGTTTTTGTACTAGTGCATTTGTGTTTTAATTTTCCTAAGAAACAACTACTATTCCTACTCCCATGTCTTTGCCTGAGAGCCCCTTAATTTCAAAATGATAATTCAGAGAGAGGGAGTTTGCATTTTCAATTTCAAGGGAGGCTCCTTCCTTTCTTAGCAGACACCTGCCTTTTCAAACCAAACACAGGGCCATGACTTTCCACAAGAGGAGTCACTGGTGTACATATCATGGACCTCTCTCAATCCTATTAAAGTATGGAAATCCTGGTTTAGAATACACGGATATGAAACAACTTTGAGAGACAGAGACTAAAATGGCTTGTGGATTTATTATTTTTTAGTAATGGGGAAAATTACCCAAAAGGTGTTGTTTTATAACATTTTAAAATATACTACATAAAAATTAAAAACTGCAATAAAAAGAGTTATATAAATAAGTGCTTTTTAATTAGAAACACAGAAATGTGAAGATATGGATGACATTTTCATAACAATATGAAATTACAAAAAATATCTACAGTGAACCACAATACAAAAGTAGGTAAGACTGTACTTTATTTAGATCTTGTGTTGCTGGAGTGTTTTTCTTCGGGAGAGAAGCTAGTATTTCTATGAAGAACTCTCTCACATCTGATAATTAAATTTCCTTATTTCTTCTAGTGCTGGGTATCACATCCCGCCTGAAAAGAGCTACTGAAGGCAAAGAACTGGTTCTGCGTGGTCTGAAACTGAAGGATGAAGACCCAATACCAGCTCTGTTTCCTGTCAGGTGGGAGGGCGTGTTGCTTGAGGGCATGGTAAAAGCTCTGTTTTGTCTCGTGTGGGACGATGCATCCATGGATGGCCCAATATTGGATCTGGTTGGAATCAGGTTGATGGCTGGTTCCATTGATGACCCAAAACCTGTTCGACGTGGCATCGCACTGGAGGGGATGTTGGTGTCAGATGCACTGTAGGGTCTGGCTGGTAGCACAACGGGGGGTACGTTGGTTCCAGACACAGTGTGGACTCTGTGTCTAGGCACTCTCCGCTGTGCTAGAGTAAACAAAAGGATAAAAAACAAATCGAGAGAGAATTAACGTTTGCTCTTAAATGCTCCTTACAAGGGCATGTATGTGAAGTACTTCTAGATGTTTGCTCCTTAAATGCTTCTTTGAAACACATGGCACCTGATTATTATATATAAATATTTAATAGACAAAGGACATTAGCACAAGTATCCTAGCCCGTAAATAGTTGCTATAGCACTTTAAATGAAGTGCTACAAGTATTCACATAAAGACATCTTTTATTTCTCATCATATTAACTCCAAAGCTGTGTTTTTTATTCAAGGAAACAAACTTATTCTGAATGTTAATGTTTTATAACAGAAAGAAAGGAAAAAGCCTTTGGCTCTTAAAAAGAAAGAAAGAACAAAAGAAAGAATGAAAGAAAGAATGTAATTAAACTAAGTTAGAAAAGAAAACATTCAAAAAGAAGACTTACCAGCAGGAGTAGAAGTAGCAGGTGTACGGGGTGCTCTGGGTCCAAAGCTCACCTGAAATATATCTGTTCAGAGATAATACATTTACTTCAGAGAAGGTAAATTTTTAAAAGCAATGAAAAGCACAGAACTGAAATGGTTGTGTTTGCAAGAGAATATGATTAAAAAACGCTAATGGTATGTAACATAATGAAAGGAAGAAGCATATGGCAAAAAAAAAAAAAAAAGTAAGAAAAAAATTCAAAACGTCAAAAAGCCACCCACACACTACTGCTACTCTGGAAAACCAAAAAAATCATAAAAAGCAACCAACCAAAAAAGAACCCCAAACCAAAAATAGCCAAGCTATTGGGCACCAATGGAGAGAATCACGGCAGTAATTTTAATCCCTGTGTTAGCTTTCACCACCCCTTTCTCTTCTGATAAATGTCTCAGAATATTTCTGTTAGCAATAGTTTTAATGCTCCATTATGTTTACAATTAAGGATTGTTGTATTTGACTGCAGAAGCTGTGCAGCATAAAGGCAGATGCTGGCTAGGAACTGACATCCCAGTGACTACAATTATTTGACAAGCAGACTTACCATCATGAGCTTGTGCTAGTGCAGGAGGTGTACGAGCAGCTTGGGCTGAAACCGGAAACTGAAAAGAGGCTGTTCAGAGAAAATAAAATGACTTCAGAGGAGGTACATTTTTAAACGCAAAGAAATGCACAGATTTGAAATGGCTATAGTTGCAATAAATTACTATTTCAAAATATCTGCGATAGTGTTATTGCTCCATTATGTTTACAATCAAGTATTGTTGTATTTGTCTTCAGAAGTTGTGCAGCATGAAGGAAGATGCTGGCAAGGAACCTACATCCAAATGACTATAATTTCTTGACAAGCAGACTTACCATTAGGATCAGGAGTACGAGGTGAAATGGTTCCTTGGGGTACAAAGACAAGCTGAAATGATTCTGTGTAGAGAAAGTAAATGTACTTCAGAGAAGGTGAATTTTAAAAATATGGAAATATATGAAACTGAAATGGTTATGTTTGCAAGGGAAGGCTATTACAATGATTTATCACATAAAGAAAAGAAATGCCTTCAGTAAAAAAAAAAAAAGTTGAAGGCGGAGATAATTTTAAAACAAAAAAATTAGAGCCCCAACACCAAACCACCCAGCGGAACCACTCCCCAAAACCAAAGAACCCAACCAACCAAATCCAAACTGAAAACAAAAATTTTTCATGCAGTCAAGAACCAAAAGAAAAATTACACAAGTAATTTTAATCCCTGTGTTAGGTTTCACCATCCTCATTCTCTCTTTAAAAAATCTCACATTTCTGTTAGCACTCGTTTTATTGCCCCTTATGTTTAAAATAAAGTATTGTTGTATTTACGTACAAGATCTGATCAGCATGAAGGGAGATGCTGCCTAGAAACCCGCATCCAAGAGACTATAATTTCTTGAAAAGCAGACTTACCATCAGGAGAAGTAGGAGTAGCAGGTGTACTGGCTGCGTGGGATGAAATTGAAGGCTGAAAATTACCTGTTGAAAAAAAGTAAGTTTTAACAAACAAGTAAACACTAAGACCTGAAATGCTTATGGTTGAAAGGAAAAGTTATTATAAAAATGTTAATGGTTTAAAACAGAAAGAAAGGAGAAGGGACTTAGTTTAAGAAATGTAATTAAAAGAAATGCTAAAAAAAAAGATCAAAACTAAAACACCACCCAACCACAAGGACCACTTTGAAAAACCAAAAAGAATCCAACCAACCAAGCACCTAAACCCAGACTAAAACAAAAAATATCTAAGCAAATACAGGACACATAGGGAAAAAAAATCCTCCAGTATTAATTTTAATCCCTGTGTTAGCCTACATCTTAAAAAGTATTATAACATTTCTGTTTGCATGAGGTTTAAAGCTCCATTGTGTTTATAATTAAGTGTTGCGGGATAGGCCTACAGAAGCTGTGCAGCAGGAAGGGAGATGGCAGCTAGGAACCCACATCCCAGTGACTACAATTGCTTGAAAAAGTGACTTAAAAGAAGGAGCAGGATGACCAGGAGATGTACGAGCTGCTAGGGCTGAAACACGAGGTTGAATATTATCTCTTGAGGAAAAATAGGATTTATAAACCATGGAAAGGCACCAATTGGAAATGGTTATGGTTGAAAATAAAAGCCTATTACAGGATATGAATGGTTTGTAATAGAAATAAATGAAAACCAATTTTGCTATTAAAAAAAGGAAAAAGCAAGCAAGCATGCAATTAAAAGAAGTAATAAAAGGAAAAAAATCAAAATGCACACACCCACCCAATCACCTCAATCTCTCCCCATGGATGTGGGCTCTCAACCCATATCCAAATCACTATAACATTTTCACAAGCAGACTTATAATCAACAGCAGGAGTAGGAACACGAGGTGTACTGGCTCCTTGGGGAGGCCCTATGGAGTCTGTTCAGAGAAAGTGAATTTGCTTCAGTGATGGTAAATTTTAAAAAGAAAGGAGATGTATGGAATGGAAATGCTTGTAGTTGGAAGGAAAGGCAATGTTGGTTCCAGAGACAGTACAGGTTCTGTGGGATGACACACCTCCAAATATGTTGCTTCCAGACGCAGTATAGTATCTGCTGGGTGATTCGCCTTCAGACGCAGTATAGTATCTGCTGGGTGACGTACTGAAGGCTGAGCCGCTTCCAGACACAGTATAGGTTCTGCCGAGTGTCAGACTATGGAGACCTGAGTCGGTTCCAGATAGACTATAGGATCTGCTCGGTGATGAAGTGAAGACTGAGTCGCTTCCAGACAGAGTGTAGGTTCCGTCGGGGGTCATACTACTGTAGTTTGAATCGGTTTCAGACAGACTGTAGGTATTGAATCTTGGACGTCCCCAGAATGCTGGAATAAAAAAAAATGAATAGAAGCAAATCAGGAGAGAATCTACATTTGCTGTTAAATAGCTCTGACAAGAGTAAGTGTTTGAAGTACTTACAACTGCTTGCTCCTTATCTTAATTGCTTATTTGAAAGACATTTCATATAAATATTCTATATTAATCCTTAATAGACAAAGGACATTAGCACAACTGTCTTGCCCTAGGAATTATTGTAATCACATGTTGTTTGAAGTTCTACATATTCTCACAGACATATTTTTCCCCACGTCCTTATAAATTCTAGGGTGTGGTTTTTAATCAAGAAACAAACTTCTTCTATAGTTGGATAAAAATTTAAATCTCTGTGTTAGTAACACCACTTCTTTCTTGTGTGAAGAATGTCTCAGAACATTTCTCTTTGCACTAGGTGAATTGCTCCATTATCGTTATACTAAAGTGTTGCTGTATTTGCCTACAGAAGCTGTGTAGCGTGAAGGGAGATGCTGGCTAGGAAGCCACATCCCAGTGACTACAGTGACTGCTCTCCTGAAGAATAGACTTACCAGCAGGACCAGGACCAGGAGCCGGAGCAGGACCAGGAGCTGGAGCAGGAGCAGGAGCAGGAGCTGGAGCAGGAGCAGGAACAGGAGCTGCTAGACATGAAAAGCGAAGCTAAATATAATTTCTTGAGTAAAAGTAAGATTTAAAAATCACAGCGATGCACATTGGAAATGGTTATGGTTGAAAAGTAAGGCTATTAAAAAATACAAATATTTTACAATAGAAAAATAGGAAAAACAATTCTGTTATTTAAAAAAAAATCTTTAAAAGAAGCAATGAAAGAAAAAAATTAAAAATCAAACACCCACCCACCCACTTCAACAGGTCCCGAAAACTAAAGGGTCCAACCAACCAAGCACCCAAACCCAATGTAAAACCAAAACAAACCCATAAGTATAAAGAGACCAACGGAAAAACCTTTCCAATAATAATTTTAAACCCTGTGTTAGCTTCCACCATCCTATTTAACTTCTCTAAAGAGATCATAAGATTTCTGTGCACTAGGTGTAATGGTCCATTTTGTTTACAATGAAGTGTTGCTGTATTTGCATGCAGGAGCTGTGCAACATGAAGAGAGATGTTGGCTAGGAACCCACATCCTAGTGACTGCAAATTGCTTGAAAAAGAGACTTACCAGCAGGAGCAGGAGCCGGACCAGGACCGGGACCAGGGCCAGGAGGACCAGGAGGTGTACGAGCCACTTGGGGTGAAACATGAGACTGAATATTATCTCTTGAGGAAAAATAGGATTTACAAGCCAAGGAAATACACCCATTGGAAATGGTTATGGTTGAAAAGAAAGGCTGTTACACAATATGAATGGTTTGTAATAGAAATGAAGGAAAACTACATTTGCAAGTTAAAAAAAAAGGAAAAAGTATGCAAGCATGCAATTAAAAGAAGTAATAAAAGGAAAAAAATCAAAATGCAAACACCCACCGCAAACAGTCCCCTAGGATGTGGGCTCTCAACCCACATCCAAATCACTATAATGTTTTCACAAGCGCACTTACCACCAACAGCAGGAATAGGAGCACAAGGTGTACTGGCTCCTTGGGGAGGCCCGATGGAGTCTGTTCAGAGAAAGTGAATTTGCTTCAGAGATGGTAAATTTTAAAAAGAAAGGAGATGTGTGGAACGGAAATGCTTGTAGTTGGAAGGAAAGGCAATGTTGGTTCCAGAGACAGTACAGGTTCTGTAGCATGACACACCTCCAAATATGTTGCTTCCAGATGCAGTATAGTATCTGCTGGGTGACGTACTGAAGAATGAGTTGCCTTCAGACGCAGTATAGTATCTGCTGGGTGACGTACTGAAGACTGAGCCGCTTCCAGACACAGTATAGGTTCTGCCGAGTGTCAGACTATGGAGGCCTGAGTCAGTACCAGATAGACTATAGGATCTGCTGGGTGATGAAGTGAAGACTGAGTCGCTTCCAGACAGAGTGTAGGTTCTGTCGGGTGTCATACTACTGTAACCTGAGTCGGTTTCAGACAGACTGTAGGTATTGAATCTTGGACGTCCCCAGAATGCTGGAATAAAAAAAATGAACATAAACATATCAGGAGAGAATCTACATTTGCTGTAAAATAGCTCTGAAAGAGTGCGTATTGTAAGTTCTTACTACTGTTTGCTGCTTGTCTTAATTGCTTATATGAAATGCATGGCATATAAATATTCTATATTAATCCTTAATAGGCAAACGACAAGTATCTTGCCCTAGGAAGTGTTGTAATCAGACGTTGTTTTGAAGTTTTACATATTCTCACAGACATATTTTTCCCCTCATCCTTATAAATTCTAGGGTGTGTTTTTTAATCAAGGAAAGCAACTTCTTCTACAGCCTGACAAAAACTTTAATCCCTGCGTTAGTTACACCACTTCTTTCTTGTGTGAAGAATGTCTCAGAACATTTCTCTTTGCACTAGGTGAATTGCTCCATTATCGTTATACTCAACTGTTGCTGTATTTGCCTACAGAAGCTGTGTAGTGTGAAGGGAGATGCTGGCTAGGAAGCCACATCCCAGTGACTATAGTGACTGGTCTCTTGAAGAAGAGACTTACCAGCAGGACCAGGACCCGGACCCGGACCAGGACCAGGACCAGGAGCAGCAACGAGAGCAGGAGCAGGACCAGGAGCAAGAGCAGGAGCAGGAGCAGGAGCTTGAGGTCTAGGCATTGCTAGGTGTGAAACATGAGGTGAAATTTATTTCTTGAGTAAAAGTAACTTTTAAAACCAAGGCAATTAACAGATTGGAAATGGTTATGATTGAAAGGAAAGGCTATTATAAAATAAGAATTGTTTATAAAAGAAAAATAGGAAAAAACAATTCTGTAAAAAAAAAAAGTTTTTAAAAGAAGCAATTAAATAAGAAAATAAAATATCAAACACCCACATACCCACCTTAGCCACTCCCCAAAACCAAAATAACTCCAAGCAACCAAACATCCAAACCCTTATAAAACCAAAAGAAACACACAAGGACAAAGACACCAATGGAAAAAGTTTCCATTAATAATTTTAAACCCTGTGTTAGCTTCCACCATTGCCTTTCTCTTCTTTAGAAAGTATCATAAGATTTCTGTTTGCACTAGGTGTAATGCTCCATTACGTTTACAATGAAGTGTTGCTGTATTTGCCTACAGAAGCCGTACAGCATGAAGAGCGATCCTGGCGAGGAATCCACATGCCAATGACTACAATTGCTTGAAAAAGAGACTTACCAGCAGGAGCAGGAGCCGGACCAGGCCCAGGCCCAGGACCAGGACCAGGACCAGGACCAGGAGGACCAGGAGGTGTACGAGCTGCTTGGGGTGAAACATGAGGCTGAATATTATCTCTTGAGGAAAATGGGATTTAGAAACCAAGGAAATGCACCAATTGGAAATGGTTATGGTTGAAATAAAAAGCGTATTAGAGAATATGAATGGTTTGTAATAGAAATAAATGAAAACCAATTTTGCAATTAAAAAAAAGGAGAAAGCAAAAAAGCATGCAATCAAAAGACGTAATAAAATGAAAAAGATCGAAATGCAAACACCCACACACCCTCCTCAATCCCTCCCCATGGATGTGATCTCTCAACCCATAACCAAATGGCTCTAATATTTTCAGAAGCAGACTTATAATCAACAGCAGGAATAGGAGCACAAGGTGTACTGGCTCCTTGGGGATGCCCTAAGGAGTTGAGTCAGAGATAGTAAATTTACTTCTGAGATGGTACATTTTAAAAAGAAAGGAGATGCATAGAATTGAAATGGTTATAGTTAGAAGGAAAGGCATTGTTGGTTCCAGAGGTAGTACAGGTTCTGTAGGATGACACACCTGCAAATATGTTGCTTCCAGACGCAGTATAGTATCTGCTGGGTGAGTCGCCTTCAGATGCAGTATAGTATCTGCTGGGCGAGTCGCCTTCAGACGCAGTATAGTATCTGCTGGGTGACGTACTGAAGGCTGAGCCGCTTCCAGACACAGTATAGGTTCTGCCGAGTGTCAGACTATGGAGGCCTGAGTCGGTTCCAGATAGACTATAGGATCTGCTGGGTGACGAAGTGAAGACAGAGTCGCTTCCAGACAGAGTGTAGGTTCCGTCGGGGGTCATACTACTGTAGTTTGAATCAGTTTCAGACAGACTGTAGGTATTGAATCTTGGACGTCCCCAGAATGCTGGAATAAAAAAATAGAAACAAATCACGAGAGAATCTACATTTGCTGTTAAATAGGTCTCTGTACGTATTTGAAGTACTTACAACTGTTTGCTCCATGTCTTAATTGCTTATTTGAAAGACATTTCATATAAATATTCTATATTAGTCCTTAATAGACAAAGGACACATTCACAACTGTCGTGCCCTAGGAATTATTGTAATCAGACGTTGTTTGAAGTTTTAGATATTCTCACAGACATATTTTTCCCCTGGTACTTATAAATTCTAAAGTGTGTTTTTTAATCAAGGAAACCAGAAACTTCTACAGTCTTGACAAAAATTTTTATCCCTGTGTTATTTACACCACTTCTTTCTTGTGTGAAGAATGTCTCAGAACATTTCTCTTTGCACTAGGTGAATTGCTCCATTGTCGTTATACTAAACTGTTGCTGTATTTGCCTACAGAAGCTGCGCAGCATGAAGGGAGATGCTGGCTTGGAACCCACATCCCAATGACTACAATTGCTTGAAGAAGAGACTTACCAGCAGGACGAGGACCAGGCCCAGGAGCAGGACCAGGGGCAGGAACGCGAGCAGGAAGTGGAGCAGGAGCAGGAGCAGGAGCAGGAGGAGCAGGAGGTCTATGAGCTGCTAGGGGTGAAGCGCGAGGCTGTATACTATCTCTTGATTAAAAGTAATATTTAAAAACTAAGGCAATGCACAGATTGGAAATGGTTATGGTTTAAAGGAAAGGCTATTAATAAATAAGGATGATTTGTAAGAGAAATAAAGAAAAAACAATTTGAAATGAAATTTGAAAATGACATACAATTTGAAACAATTTGGAAAAAAAATTGAAACAATTAGAAAAATAAAACTTTCCAATAATAATTTTAAACTGTCTGTTAGACATTGCCATCCCCTTACACTTCTCTAAAAAGTATAAAAACATTTCTGTTTGACATATTAGTAATGCTTCATTACGTTTCCAGTGAAGCGTTTCTGTATTGGTATACAGAAGCTGTGCAGCATGAAGAGAGATGTTGGCTAGGAGCCCACATCCCAGTGAGTACAATTGCTGGAAAAAGAGACTTACCAGCAGGAGCAGGAGCAGGAGCAGGAGCAGCACCAGGATGACCAGGAGGTGTACGAGCTGCTTGAGGGGAAAACATGAGGCTGAATATTATCTCTTGAGGAAAAATAGGATTTATAAACCATGGAAAGGCACCCATTGGAAATGGTTAAGTTTAAAAAGAAGGGCTATTACAGAATATGAATGGTATGTCATAGAAATATAGGAAAAACAACTTTGCAATTTAAAAAGGAAAAAAAAAAAGAAAGCAAGCAAGCATGCAATTAAAAGAGGTAGTAAAAGGAAAAAAATCAAAATGCATACACCCACCCACCCACCGCAAACAGTCCACTTGGATGTGGGATCTCAACCCACATCCAAATCACTATAACATTTTCACAAGCACACTTACCACCAAAAGCAGGAATAGGAGCACGAGGTGTACTGGCTCCTTGGGGAGGCCCTATGGAGTCTGTTCAGAGAAAGTGAATTTGCTTCAGTGATGGTAAATTTTAAAAAGAAAGGAGATGTATGGAATGGAAATGCTTGTAGTTGGAAGGAAAGGCAATGTTGGTTCCAGAGACATTACAGATTCTGTAGGATGACACACCTCCAGACATGTTGCTTCCAGATGCAGTATAGTATCTGCTGGGTGACGTACTGAAGAATGAGTTGCCTTCAGACGCAGTATAGTATCTGCTGGGTGAGTCGCCTTCAGATGCAGTATAGTATCTGCTGGGTGACGTACTGAAGGCTGAGCCGCTTCCAGACACAGTATAGGTTCTGCCGAGTGTCAGACTATGGAGGCCTGAGTCGGTTCCAGATAGACTATAGGATCTGCTGGGTGATGAAGTGAAGACTGAGTCGCTTCCAGACAGAGTGTAGGTTCTGTCGGGTGTCATACTACTGTAACCTGAGTCGGTTTCAGACAGACTGTAGGTATTGAATCTTGGACGTCCCCAGAATGCTAGAATAAAAAAAAATGAACATAAACATATCAGGAGAGAATCTACATTTGTTGTAAAATAGCTTTGACACGACTATGTATTTGAAGTATTTACAACTGTCTGCCTCTTAATTGCTTATTTGAAAGACATGGCATATAAATATTCTTTATTATCCTTAATAGGCAAACGACATTAGCACAAGTATCTTGCCCTACAAAGTATTGTAATTAGACATTGTTTGAAGTTTTACATATTTTCACACACATATTTTTCCCCTGGTCCTTATAAATCCTAAAGTGTGTTTTTTAATCAAGGAAAGCAACTTCTCCAACAGTCTGACAAAAACTTCAATCCCTGTGTTAGTTACACCACTTCTTTCTTGTGTGAAGAATGTCTCAGAACATTTCTCTTTGCACTAGGTGAATTGCTCCATTTTTGTTATACTAAAGTGTTGTTGTATTTGCCTACAGAAGCTGTGCAGCGTGCAGGGAGATGCTGGCTAGGAAACCACATCCCAGTGACTACAGTGACTGCTCTCTTGAAGAAGAGACTTACCAGCAGGACCCGGACCAGGACCCGGACCAGGACCAGGAGCAGGAGCAGCAACGAGAGCAGGAGCAGGAGCAGGACCAGGAGCAGCTGGAGGTCTATGAGCTGTTAGGGTGAAACACAAGGCTTAATATTATCTCTTCTAGAAAAGATTTAAGGACCAAGGCAATGAACATATTGGAAATGGTTATGATTGAAATGAACAATGATTAAATATATGAATGGTTTGTAACAGAAAAATAGAAAAACAAATCTATTATTAAAAAAAGAGTATTAAAATAAGCATTTAAATAAGAAAAGAAAAAATCAAACACCCACACACCCACCTCAACCACTCCCCAAAACCAAAAGAATCCAAGCAACCAAGCATCCAAACCCAAAGAAAAACCAAAGCAAACCCACAAGGACATAGAGACGAATGGAAAATATTTCCAATAATAATTTTAAACCCTATGTTTGCTTCCACCTACAGCTTTCCCTTCTCTATAAAGTATCATGACATTTCTGTTTGCACTAGTTGTAATGCTCCATTATGTTTACAATGAAGTGTTGCTGTATTTGCCTACAGAAGCTGCACAGCGTGAAGGGAGATGCAGGCAGTTGTAGTGACATCCCAGTCACTACAACTGCCTGAAAAGAAAACTTACCAGCAGGAGCTGGAGAAGGAGCAGGAGCAGGACCAGGAGCAGGCCCAGGGCCAGGACCAGGACCAGGACCAGGACCAGGAGCAGGAGGACCAGGAGGTGTACGAGCTGCTTGGGGTGAAACATGAGGCTGAGTATTATCCCTTGAGGAAAAATAGGATTTACAAACCACAGAAATGCAGTGATTGGAAATGGTTATGTTTGAAAGGAAAGGCTATTACAGAATATGAATGGTTTGTAATAGAAATAGAGGAAAAACAATTTTGCTATGAAATAAAAAGAGAAATCAAGCAAGCATGCAAATAAAAGACGTAATAAAAGGAAAAAAATTCAAAATGCAAACACCCACCCACCTCAACCACTCCCCATGGATGTGGTCTCTCAACCCACATCCAGATGGCTCTAATATTTTCAGAAGCAGACTTATAATCAACAGCAGGAATAGGAGCACGAGGTGTACTGGCTCCTTGGGGATGCCCTAAGGAGTTGAGTCAGAGATAGTAAATTTACTTCTGAGATGGTACATTTTAAAAAGAAAGGAGATGCATAGAATGGAAGTGTTGGTTCCAGAGACAGTACAGATTCTGTAGAATGACACACCTGCAAATATGTTGCTTCCAGACGCAGTATAGTATCTGCTGGGTGATTCGCCTTCAGACGCAGTGTAGTATCTGCTGGGTGAGTCGCCTTCAGACGCAGTGTAGTATCTGCTGGGTGAGTCGCCTTCAGACGCAGTATAGTATCTGCTGGGTGACGTACTGAAGGCTGAGCCGCTTCCAGACACAGTATAGGTTCTGCCGAGTGTCAGACTATGGAGGCCTGAGTCAGTTCCAGATAGACTATAGGATCTGCTGGGTGACGAAGTGAAGACAGAGTCGCTTCCAGACACAGTATAGGTTCCGTCGGGGGTCATACTACTGTAGTCTGAGTCGGTTTCAGACACAGTATAGGTTCTGAATCTTGGACGTCCCCAGAATGCTGGAATAAAAAAAAATGAATAGAAGCAAATCAGGAGAGAATCTACATTTGCTGTTGAATAGTTCTGACAAGACTACGTATTTGAAGTACTTACAACTGTTTGCTCCATGTCTTAATTGCTTATTTGAAAGACATTTCATATAAATATTCTATATTCGTCCTTAATAGACAAAGGACATATTATACCCCTCCTGCTCATAAATCCTAAAATGTGTTTTTTAATCAAGGAAAGCAGGTTTTTCTACAATCTGATAAAAATTTTAATCCCTGTATTATTTACACCTCTCCTTCTTGTGTGAAGAATGTCTCAGAGCATTTCTCTTTGCATGAGCTGAATTGGACCATTATCGTTACACTAAAGTGTTGCTGTATTTGCCTACAGAAGCTTTGCAGCATGAAGGGAGATGCTGGCTAGGAAGGCATAACCCAGTAACTACAGTGACTGTTGTCTTGAAGAAGAGACTTACCAGCAGGACGAGGACCATGAGCCGGAGCAGGAACTGGAGCAGGAGCAGGGGCAGGACCAGGAGCAGGAGGAAGAAGAAGAGCTGGAACTGGAGCAGGAGCAGGAGCAGGAGCAGGAGCAGGAGCCAGAGCAGGAATAGGAGCAAGAACAGGAGCAGGAACAGGAGCCGGAATTGCACGAGCTGCTTGGGGTGAAACACGAGGCTGGAGAATATCTGTTGAGTAAAAGTAGGATTTAAAAACTAACGAAATGAAGTGTTTGGAAACGGTTGTGTTTGAAAGGAAATCCTAATTCAAAATGGGAGTATTTTATATCAGATAGAAATGAAAAACCCTTTGGTTATTAAAAAAAAAGGAAAGAAAGAATGAAAGAAAGAACAAAAGAAAATAGGATAGAATGAAAATTAGAAAAGAAAAATTTCTAAAATCAAAAACCTATCCACCTACCCACGTCAATCACTCCCCAAAACCAAAAAAGTCCAAGCAACCAAACATCGAAACCCAAAATAAAACCAAAACAAACCCACAAAAGGCATAGGAACTAAGAGTAAATACATGCCAGTAATGATTTTAATCCCTGTGTTAGCTTTCACCATTCCCTTTCTCTTCTGATAAATGTCTCAGAATGTTTCTGTTTGCACTAGTTTTGTTGCTCCATTATGTTAACATTTAAATATTTTTGCATTTGTCTGCAGAAGCTGTGCAGCATGAAGGCAGATGCTGGCTAGGAATCCACATCCCAGTGAGTACAATTGCTTGACAAGCAGACTTACCATCATGAGCTTGTGCTAGTGCAGGAGGTGTACGAGCAGCTTGGGCTGAAACAGGAATCCAGAAAAAATCTTTTCAAAAACAGTAAAATTACTTCAGAGGAGGTACATTTTAAAAAGCAAGGAAATGCAAGGAACTGAAATAGTTATGGATGCAAGAAATGGCCATTTCCAAATGTTTGCAGTAGTGTTATTGCTCCATTATGTTTAAAATGATGTATTTGTCTGCAGAAACTGTGCAGCATGAAGGCAGATGCTGGCTAGGAACACACATCCAAATGCCTATAATTTCTTGACAAGCCAACTTATCATCAGGAGCAGGAGTACAAGGTGTAGCGGGTCCTTGGGGTTGAATGCGACTGTGAAAGGAGTCTGCTCAGAGAAAGTAAATTTACTTCAGTGTCTTAGGGTGTCATGGAAAATGTAACCCCGAGGTGTGTAGCCTATTACCATCTATGTCAGCTGTTTAGAGAAATGGGGCAGTATTCTTTATTGTCTCCATGACTCATCACTGACAACTCCCTCCAGGGCCTATGTCTGCTCGTGGACCATCAAGGTCTCACTGCATCACCCATAAAATTACATCATCCCATTTGAGATGCTCTGCCCAATGGGGAGAACCAAGCATTCCTTCCTGGATACAATCTGAGGTTTGGAACACCAGAATGGCCTTACTGACTGGATTCCCAGAGGACAAGAAGTACATAACCACCACTGGATCTTCAGAGGAAGACCAGAACCTTCTACAGGATCAGCGCATCAACAGAACCACATCTATCACTCCGGCAGGACTGCAGCCACCATTTGATCAGACTGCTACCACCACCTCGTCCAACTGGGTGTCAGGTTGTATCCTGACTCTCTAGGTTTCCTGCCAGTGTTTTCTGCCTGTATTTTAATTGTCCTATTAAACTGTAGTTCTGGCTTGGAATCTGACACTAGTTTGTTTTCAAGCTAGATCACAGTACAAGATACCAGCTGGTTGGGGTTTGAAGTGATGCCAGAAAGATTCTGTTCAGAGAAAGTAATTTTACTTCAGAGAAGATAAATTTTGAAAACCAAGGAAATGCACAGAATGGAAATGGTTATGGTTGAATGGAAAGATGATTTAAAAAATGTTAATCGTTTACAACATAATGAAAGGAAAAAGTCTTCAGTTAAAAAAAATAAAGAAATAAAAAGAAGAAATAAAAGAAAAAAAACCAAAAATCAAACAGCCACCCGCTCACCACGACCACTTCCCAAAATCAAAAATAATCCGACCAACCAAGCAGCTAAACCTAGTGTAATATCAAAAGTATCAAAGCATATTAAAGACCCATTATTAACAAAAATTCCTCCAGCATTAATTTTAATCCCTATGTCAGCTTTCACCATCCCCTTTCTCTTCTGAAGAGTGTCTTCGAATGTTTCTCTTTGCGTTAACTTTATTGCTCCATTATGTTTACAATTAAGTGTTGTCACATTTTCCTACAGAAGCTGTGCAGCATGAAGGGAGGTGCTGGCTAGGAACCCACATCCCAGTGACTACAATTGCTTGAAAAAGAGACTCACCAGCTGAAACCGGAGCAGGAACAGGAGGCAGAGGAGGTGCAGGAGGTGTATGAGGTGCTTGGGGTGAAACACAAGGCAAAATATTATCTCTTGAGTAAAAATAGGATTTATAAACCAAGGAATTGCACAGATTGCAAGTGGCTATGTTTGAAAGGAAAGGCTATTACAGAATTTGAATGGTTTGGAACAGAAATGAAAACCCCTTTTGTTATTAAAATAAAAGAAAGTATTTAAAAGAAGTAATAAAAGGAAAAAACCAAAATGCAAACACCCATCCACCCACTTCTACCACTCCCCAAAACCAAAAAAGTCCATACAACCAAGCATTCAAACTCAAACTAAAACAAAAAAAAGCTAGAAGGAAATAGAGACCAACCAAAAAACTTTCCAGTAATAATTTTAATCCCTAATTTAGCTTCTACCATCCCCTTTCTCTTCTTTAGAAAGTATGACAACATTTCTGTTAGCACTAGTTTTAATGCTCCATTATGTTTTCCCTTAAGTGTTGCTGTATTTGCCTACAGAAGATGTGCAGCATGAAGGGTGATGCTGGCTAGGAACCCACATCCAGGGGACTAGAATTGTTTGACAAGCAGACTTACCTGCGGGAGCTGGAACAGGAATAGTAGGTGTACGGGGTGGTCTAATCCGAAATAGATCTGTTCAGAGAAGGTAAGTTTTTAAAAGCAAGGAAATGCATAGAACTGAAATGGTTATTTTTGCAGAAGATGATCAAAAACTATTATTGCTTTACAATAAAATGAAAGGAAGAAGCCTTTGGGGGGCAAAAAAAGGGAGAAAATATGAAAAAAAAGTCAAAAAACAAACACCCACCCACTCACTACTGCTACTTTGCAAAACAAAAAAAAATCCAAGCAACCAAGGAAAAAAAAAAAAAAAAAAACAAAACAAACCCAACCCTAAAATAGCCAAGCAAATGGGGACCAATAGAAAAAACCCACAGTATTCACAGAATTCACAGAATGACTAGGTTGGAAAAGACCTTAAACATCATTGAGTCCAACCCATGCCTTAACATCTCCGCTAAAGCACTAAACCATGGCATCGAGTGCCACATCCAGTCTTTTTTTAAGCACATGCAGGGATGGTGACTCCACCGCCTCCTTGGGTAGACCATTCTGCTACTTTATCACCCTTTCTATAAAAAACTTTTTCCTATTATCAAACCTATATTTCCCCTGATGCAGCTTGAGACTGTGTCCTTGGGTTCTGTCAGTTGCTGCCTGGAGAAAGAGACCAACCCCCACCTGAGCACAGCCGCCTTTCAGGAAGTTGCAGAGAGTGCTAAAGTCGCCTCTGAGTCTCCTTTTCTCCAGGCTGAAGAGCCCCAGCTCCCTCAGTCATTCCTCCCAGGATTTGTGTTCCCAGCCCCTCACCAGCCTTGTTGCCTCCTTTGGATGCCCTTAAGTATCTCAACATCCTTCTTAAACTGAGGGACCCAGAACTGGACACAACACTCAAAGTGTGGCCTCACCAGTGCCGAGTATAGGGGAAGGATGACCTCCCTGCTCCTGTTGGCCACACAATCCCTGACACAGGCCAGGATGCCATTGGCTTTCTTGGCCACCAGGGCACACTGCTGGCTCATGTTCAGCCAGTGTCAAACAGTAACCCCAAGTCCTTTTCTGCCTGGGCACTGTCCAGCCCCACCATCCCCAGCCCATAACATTGCAGGTGGCTATTGTGGCCAAAATGCAGGACTCAGCACTTGGATTTATTAAACTTCACCTTGTTAGGCTCTGCCCATCCATCCAACCATTCCAGATCTCTCTGCAGAGCCCTCGTACCCTCCAACAGATCAACACACGCTCCCAGCTTAGTGTTGTCTGCAAACTTACTAATGAAAGACTCAATTCCCTCATCCATGGCATCAGTGAAGATATTGAACAAAACTGGCCCCAGCACAGAGCCCTGAGGGACACCCCTGGTGCCTGGCTGCCAGCTGGATGCAGCACTGCTCACCACCACTCTCTGGGCCTGGCCCTGCAGCCAGTTCGGAACCCAGCACAGAGTGCTCCTGCCCAAGCCGTGGGCTGCCAGCTTGTCTAGGAGTATGCTGTTGGAGACAGTGCCAAAGGCCTTGCTGGAGTCCAGGCACACAACATCAACAGCCTTTTCTACTTTGACCAGGTGGGTCACTTGGTCATAAAAGGAGACCACGTTGGTCAAACATGACCAACTCCTCCTAAACCCTTGCTGGGTCTGACTGGGTCTGATACTCTGGCCATCCTGTAAGCGCTGTGTGATGACACTCCATATAAACTTACTGGGGGACTGAGCTCAGGCTGACTGGCCTATAATTAACAGGATCCTCCTTTCCACCCCTTTTTTATGAATGATTGACACATTGGCCAGCTTCCAGTCATCTGGAACCTCACCAGTGAGCCGGGACTGTTGGTAAATGATAGAGAGCAGCTTCGCAAGCTCATCTGCCTGCTCTCTCATCACCCTGGGATGGATCCCACCTGGACCCATGGATTTATGAACATCCAAGCAGCTCAGTTCTCTGACTGCCTCCTGGGAAAATGGGGGGACCATTCTGCTCCCTAGTATCATCAAGCAACCCAAGAGGACGGTTGTCCTGAAGGCAAGCCTTCCCACTAAAAACTGAGGCAAAGAAGGTGTTAAGCACCTCTGCCTTCTCCTCATCTGCAGTTACTAAGTTCCTTTCTGCATTTAATAAACAACAAAGGTTGATCTTACTCTTCCTTTTACCATTAATATATTTACAAAAGTATTTTTTATTAATCTTTACAAAAGTCGCCATTTTAAGTTCAAACTGAGCTTTGGCCTCTCTAATTTTTTCCTACATGCTCTAGCAGCCCCCTTAAATACTTCCTGAGAGATCTGACTCTCCTTCCAAAGATAATACATCCTTTTTTTTATTCCTAACTTCCTCCAAAATCTTCTTGCCCATCCAGGCTGGACATTTACCCCGTTGACTGATCTTTTGGCACCCAGGGACAGTCTGTTCCTGTGCCCTCAAGATCTCTGTTTTGAAGCTCACCTACACTTCCTGAACTCCTTTGTTTTTAAGGGCTGCTTCCCAAGGAATTCTCTGAATAAGTGTCCTGAGCAGGCCAAAGTCTGCCCTCCAGAAGTCACCTGTGAAAGTCTTATTAATGTTCCTCTTGATTTAACCAAATATAGAGAATTTTAGAATTTTATTATCACTGTGCCCTGAGTGACTTCCAACTACCACATCTCCCACCAGTCCATCTCTATTTGCAAATAACAGATTTAACATTGTCACTCCCCTGGTGGGTTCACCTACCAGCTGTGACAAAAAATTGTCCTCTGCAAACTCTAAAAAATTTCCTGGACTGCCTTTTTACAGCTGTATTGAGTTCCCAAAAAATGTCCGGCAGGTTGAAATCGCCAGCAAGAAAAATGTCTGATGATCCAGAAACATTCTCTAGCTGATTATAGAATGAATTGCCCACCACTTCTTCCTGGTTGGGTGGACAATAACAGACTCCCAGTAGGATGTCAGCCTTGTTGGCCTTCCCCTTAATTCTTACCCGTAGGCATTCATCTTCATAACTTTCAATACCCATGGTATCAAAAGCCTCCCTAATATAAAGGGCCACCCCTCCACCTCTTCTCCCTTTCCTGTCTCTCCTGAAGAACTTGTAGCCATCCAGTGCAGCACTCCGGCCATGTGAGTCATGCTACCACATTTCTGTGGTGGCAATTACATCATAGCTTTGCTGCTTTACCATGGCCTCGAGCTCTTGTTTGTAACCTGTGCTGCGTGTATTGGTATACCTGCAACTGAGCTGGGCTGCAGATTTCACTCCTGTCTCAGGCTTACCACCCTTGGGCCTGCTTCCAGACAGCCCAGATGCATCCCCTTTCCCCTTCAGACCAAGTTCGATGTCCTTTCAACAAGTTCTGCCAGTTCATGAGCTAAAAACCTTCCGTCCTTAACAGAAAGATGGAGCCCATCTGGTTCCAGTAGAGCAGGTGCTGTAAAAGTTGCCCCATGATCAAAGAACCCAAATTCTGCTGATGACACCAATCTTTGAGACACTTGTTGATAATGCGAGCTCTCCTATTCCTTTCACTGTACCCCTGTCCTATCAACCACTTGTCCCAGTGCCCTAAAGTCCCTTTTAATTGTCCTGACACTCCTCTTTTCAATCTCATCACTGGCAGCCTGGAATATCTGCAGTGGATAATAATCAAAGGGCTGAATCAGCCCAGGAAGTCTCTCAGTGATATCCCAGGCCCCAGGGAGGCAGCAGACCTCTCTGTGGGGTGGGTCCTGTTGACATTTGGGGCCCTGTGTTCCCCTTAGAAGGGAGCCACCCACTACAATGACCCTTTTTTTCTTCCTGATGCCAGAGGTGGTAATCCTTCTCACAGATGAGTGGGAGGCTCACTGGGCAGATAATTTTCTTCTAAATCATCTGGCTGACTCTCTAGATCCAGGGGTTCATACCTATTCTGAAGTGGCATCTGGCTTGGGGATGAGGGTCGGGAGGAATTTTTATTATTACCTCCTCAAGTAGGTACCCATTTCCACTCCACTTACCAGGTGTCCTTCTATTGTCCGACAGTGAGAGGCATGGGAGTCCTCTGACTCTTGGTGGGCTTCCCTCAAGGATGGAAGGGCAAATCCACCAGTCTATTCCCCTTTCACTATCCCTAATACTCCTTAGTCTTTAAACTTCCTCTCTAAGCTCAGCCACCAGTGAAAGGAGATTGTTCACCTGTTCACACTGCAGGCAGGTTTCCTGCACAACTGCCCCTGAAACTGCTGCTAAGCTCAAACACTCTGCACAAGAATGGGTCTGGACAGATGTAACCTTTTTGGAGGGTTCCATTTGACTATGTACACTTGTACTAACTACAGTTTTCAATTGCATAAAAATCATTACTAATACAAACCCCAAAACCCACCAACCAACAGAAACACTGCAAACAACACACAGCAAACCTTAACTGCAAGAAAAGTTGCAACTCTGCCTGCACGAAGTGCTATGCAAACTGCTGTGCCACACCCTCAGAGAATAAAAAATTATAGTAGTAATTTCAATCCCTGTGTTAGGTTTCACCATCCTCTTTCTCTTCTGAGAAAAGTCTTACAGCTTTGCTGTTAGTTCCAGTTTTACTACTTCATGATGTTTGCAATCAAATATTGTTGTATTTGCCTGCAGAAGCTGTGCAGCATGGAAGGAGATGCTGGCTAGGAAGCCACATCCAAGGGACTACAATTGCTTGACAGGCAGACTTACCAGCAGGAGCAGAAACAGGAGTACGAGGTCTTCCAGCTGCTTGGGGTGAAATGCGATGCTGAAAGGCGTCTGTTCAGAGAAAGTAAATTGACTTCAGAGAAGAAATTTTAAAAGGCAAGGAAATGCTGAATTGGTTATGGTTGAAAGGAAAGACGATTAAAAAAAGGTTACT
Organism: Melozone crissalis; assembly: GCF_028551555.1. NCBI lineage: Eukaryota > Metazoa > Chordata > Aves > Passeriformes > Passerellidae > Melozone > Melozone crissalis. Next base: position 9,067,203 of record NW_026535783.1, on the reverse strand, counting down.
GGTTTTTAACATAATGAAAGGAAGAAGTCTTCAGTTAAAATAAACATAAAGAAATAGAAAGAAGAAATAAAAGAAAAAAATAAAAAATCAAACACCCACCCACCACAACAACTCTCCAAAACTAAAAAATCCAAGCAGCTAAGCATCCAAACCCAAACTAAAATCAAAAATAGGGACCAAGAGAAAACAAACATGACAGGAGTAATTTCAATCCCTTTGTTAGCTTTCACCATCCCCTTTCTATTTTGAAAAAAGTCTCAGAAAATGTTTCTCTTAGCAGGAGATTTAATGTTCCCTTATGTTTCTATTTAAGTATTGTTTGCCTACAGAAGCTGTGCAGCCTGAAGGGAGGTGCTGGCTAGGAACCCACATCCCTGTGACTACAATTGCTTGGAAAACAGACTTACCAGTGAGAGCAGGAACAGCAGCAGCAGAAGGAACAGGAGCAGGAGCAGAAACAGGAAAAGCAGCAGGAACAGAAGCAGGAATAGGAGGAGGAAGAGGAATAGGAGCAGGAGGTGTAACACTAGGTTCAAAGTGAACTTGCGGAGATCCTGTTTGGAGACAGTAAATTTTAATAAGCAAGGAAGTGCACAATACTGGAATGTTTGTGACTGCAAGGAAAGGTTATTACAAAATGTCAATGGTTTCTAATACAAAGAATGGAAAAAGCCTTTGTTAAAAAAAAAAAGGAAGGAAGTGACGGAAGGAAGTGGAGGAAGGAAGTGGCGGAAGGAAGTGGCGGAAGTGGTGTAAGTGGCGGAAGTGGCGGAAGTGGCGGAAGGAAGGAAGGAAGTGGCGGAAGGAAGGAAGTGGCGGAAGGAAGTGGCGAAAAGTGAGGGGGAAGGAAGTGGCGGAAGGAAGGAAGTGGCGGAAGGAAGTGGCGGAAGTGGCGGAAGTGGCGGAAGTGGCGGAAGGAAGGAAGTGGCGGAAGAAAGTGGCGGAAGGAAGTAAGGAAGGAAAAAAGGAAGGAAGGAAGGAAGGAAGGAAGGAAGGAAGGAAGGAAGGAAGGAAGGAAGGAAGGAAGGAAGTGGCGGAAGGAAGGAAGGAAGTGGCGGAAGGAAGTGGCGGAAGGAAGTGGCGGAAGGAAGTGGCGGAAGGAAGGAAGGAAGGAAGGAAGGAAGGAAGGAAGGAAGGAAGTGGCGGAAGGAAGTGGCGGAAGGAAGTGGCGGAAGGAAGTGGCGGAAGTGGCGGAAGTGGCGGAAGTGGCGGAAGGAAGGAAGTGGCGGAAGGAAGTGGCGGAAGGAAGTGGCGGAAGGAAGGAAGTGGCAAAAGGAAGGAAGGAAGGAAGGAAGGAAGGAAGGAAGGAAGGAAGGAAGGAAGGAAGGAAGGAAGGAAGGAAGGAAGGAAGTGGCGGAAGGAAGTGGCGGAAGGAAGTGGCGGAAGGAAGGAAGGAAGGAAGGAAGGAAGGAAGGAAGGAAGGAAGGAAGGAAGTGGCGGAAGGAAGGAAGGAAGGAAGGAAGGAAGGAAGGAAGGAAGGAAGTGGCGGAAGGAAGTGGCGTAAGGAAGGAAGGAAGTGGCGTAAGGAAGGAAGGAAGGAAGTGGCGGAAGGAAGGAAGGAAGTGGCGGAAGGAAGGAAGTGGCGGAAGGAAGGAAGGAAGTGGCGGAAGGAAGTGGCGGAAGGAAGTGGCGGAAGGAAGTGGCGGAAGGAAGGAAGGAAGTGGCGGAAGGAAGGAAGTGGCGGAAGGAAGGAAGTGGCGGAAGGAAGGAAGGAAGGAAGGAAGGAAGGAAGGGAGGAAGGAAGGAAGTGGCGGAAGGAAGTGGCGGAAGGTAGTGGCGGAAGGAAGGAAGCAAGGAAGTGGCGGAAGGAAGGAAGTGGCGGAAGGAAGGAAGTGGCGGAAGGAAGTGGCGGAAGGAAGTGGCGGAAGGAAGGAAGGAAGGAAGGAAGGAAGGAAGGAAGGAAGGAAGGAAGGAAGGAAGGAAGGAAGGAAGGAAGGAAGGAAGGAAGTGGCGTAAGGAAGGAAGGAAGGAAGTGGCGGAAGGAAGGAAGGAAGTGGCGGAAGGAAGGAAGTGGCGGAAGGAAGGAAGGAAGGAAGGAAGGAAGGAAGGAAGGAAGGAAGGAAGGAAGGAAGGAAGGAAGGAAGGAAGGAAGGAAGGAAGTGGCGTAAGGAAGGAAGGAAGGAAGTGGCGGAAGGAAGGAAGGAAGTGGCGGAAGGAAGGAAGTGGCGGAAGGAAGGAAGTGGCGGAGGGAAGGAAGGAAGGAAGGAAGGAAGGAAGGAAGGAAGGAAGGAAGGAAGGAAGGAAGGAAGGAAGGAAGGAAGGAAGGAAGGAAGGAAGGAAGGAAGGAAGTGGCGGAAGGAAGGAAGTGGCGGAAGGAAGGAAGTGGCGGAAGGAAGTGGCGGAAGGAAGGAAGTGGCGGAAGGAAGGAAGTGGCGGAAGGAAGGAAGTGGCGGAAGGAAGGAAGGAAGGAAGGAAGTGGCGGAAGGAAGGAAGGAAGGAAGGAAGTGGCGGAAGGAAGGAAGGAAGTGGGGGTAGGAAGGAAGGAAGGAAGTGGCGGAAGGAAGGAAGGAAGTGGCGGAAGGAAGGAAGTGGCGGAAGGAAGGAATGAAGGAAGGAAGGAAGTGGCGGAAGGAAGTGGCGGAAGTGGTAGAAGTGGCGGAAGGAAGTGGCGGAAGTGGCGGAAGTGGCGGAAGTGGCGGAAGTGGGGGAAGGAAGGAAGGAAGGAAGGAAGGAAGGAAGGAAGGAAGGAAGGAAGGAAGGAAGTGGCGGAAGGAAGTGGCGGAAGGAAGTGGCGGAAGGAAGTGGCGGAAGGAAGTGGCGGAAGGTAGTGGCGGAAGGAAGGAAGCAAGGAAGTGGCGGAAGGAAGGAAGTGGCGGAAGGAAGGAAGTGGCGGAAGGAAGTGGCGGAAGGAAGTGGCGGAAGGAAGGAAGGAAGGAAGGAAGGAAGTGGCGCAAGGAAGGAAGGACGGAAGGAAGGAAGGAAGGAAGTGGCGGAAGGAAGTGGCGGAAGGAAGGAAGGAAGGAAGGGAGTGGCGGAAGGAAGGAAGGAAGGAAGGAAGGAAGGAAGGAAGGAAGGAAGGAAGGAAGGAAGGAAGGAAGGAAGGAAGTGGCGGAAGGAAGGAAGGAAGGAAGTGGCGGAAGGAAGGAAGGAAGGAAGGAAGGAAGGAAGGAAGTGGCGGAAGGAAGGAAGTGGCGGAAGGAAGTGGCGGAAGGAAGTGGCGGAAGGAAGGAAGTGGCGGAAGGAAGTGGCGGAAGGAAGGAAGGAAGGAAGGAAGGAAGGAAGCGGCGGAAGGAAGGAAGGAAGTGGCGGAAGGAAGGAAGGAAGGAAGGAAGTGGCGGAAGGAAGGAAGGGGCGGAAGGAAGGAAGGAAGGAAGGAAGGAAGGAAGGAAGGAAGGAAGGAAGTAAGTGGCGGAAGGAAGGAAGTGGCGGAAGGAAGGAAGGGGCGGAAGGAAGGAAGGAAGGAAGGAAGGAAGGAAGGAAGGAAGGAAGGAAGGAAGGAAGGAAGGAAGTGGCGGAAGGAAGGAAGTGGCGGAAGGAAGGAAGGAAGGAAGGAAGGAAGGAAGGAAGGAAGGAAGGAAGGAAGGAAGGAAGGAAGGAAGGAAGGAAGGAAGTGGCGGAAGGAAGGAAGGAAGGAAGGAAGGAAGGAAGGAAGGAAGGAAGGAAGGAAGGAAGGAAGGAAGGAAGGAATGGGCGGAAGGAAGGAAGTGGCGGAAGGAAGTGGCGGAAGGAAGTGGCGGAAGGAAGGAAGTGGCGGAAGGAAGTGGCGGAAGGAAGGAAGGAAGGAAGGAAGTGGCGGAAGGAAGGAAGGAAGTGGCGGAAGGAAGGAAGGAAGGAAGGAAGGAAGTGGCGGAAGGAAGTGGCGGAAGGAAGGAAGGAAGTGGCGGAAGGAAGTAAGTGGCGGAAGGAAGGAAGGAAGGAAGGAAGGAAGGAAGGAAGGAAGGAAGGAAGGAAGGAAGGAAGGAAGTGGCGGAAGGAAGGAAGTGGCGGAAGGAAGGAAGTGGCAGAAGGAAGGAAGGAAGGAAGGAAGGAAGGAAGGAAGGAAGGAAGGAAGGAAGGAAGGAAGGAAGGAAGGAAGGAAGGAAGTGGCGGAAGGAAGGTAGGAAGGAAGTGGCGGAAGGAAGGAAGGAAGTGGCGGAAGGAAGGAAGTGGCGGAAGGAAGGAAGTGGCGGAAGGAAGTGGCGGAAGGAAGTGGCGGAAGGAAGTGGCGGAAGGAAGTGGCGGAAGGAAGGAAGGAAGGAAGGAAGGAAGGAAGGGGCGGAAGGAAGGAAGTGGCGGAAGGAAGGAAGTGGCGGAAGGAAGTGGCGGAAGGAAGTGGCGGAAGGAAGTGGCGGAAGGAAGGAAGGAAGGAAGGAAGGAAGGAAGGAAGTGGCGGAAGGAAGGAAGTGGCGGAAGGAAGGAAGTGGCGTAAGGAAGGAAGGAAGGAAGTGGCGGAAGGAAGGAAGGAAGTGGCGGAAGGAAGTGGCGGAAGGAAGGAAGGAAGGAAGGAAGGAAGGAAGGAAGGAAGGAAGGAAGGAAAGAAGGAAGGAAGGAAGTGGCGGAAGGAAGTGGCGGAAGGAAGTGGCGGAAGGAAGGAAGTGGCGGAAGGAAGGAAGGAAGGAAGTGGCGGAAGGAAGGAAGGAAGGAAGGAAGGAAGGAAGGAAGGAAGGAAGGAAGGAAGGAAGGAAGGAAGGAAGGAAGGAAAGAAGGGAGGGAGGGAGGGAGGGAGGGAGGGAAGAGAAAAAATAGTAATACCAAAAAAACCAAATAAACCCACCCCACAGCCAACACTTCCCAAAACCAAAAAAATCCAACTCCCCAAGGAACCAAAACCGTAGGAAAATAAAAAAACCCAAGCAAAGGGGGTCCAATATAAAAAATAAATTACTGTAGTAATTTTAATTGTTCTGCTATCTTCCACTATTCCCTTTTTCTTCTGAAAAGTCATAGATTTTTTCCATTAGCAATACTTTTATTGCTCCATTATGTTTACATTAAAAATTGATGTTGTATTTTCCTACAGAAGCTGTGCTGCATGAAGGGAGATGCTGGCTAGGAACCCAAATTCTAATGAGTGCAATTGCTTGACAAGCAGACTTACCAACACTAATAGGAGAAGGAAGAGGAATAGCACCACCAGGAGAAAGAGGAGAAAATCCGGCTGCTTTGGATTCAAAGTGAACTTGTAAAAATTTTGCTTGGAGGAAGAAATTTTAATAAGCAAGGAAATGACTGAACTGAAGGGATTATGGTTGCAAAGAAGGGCCAATACAGAAATGTTAATGGTTGCTAACAGAAAGAAAGGAGAAAAGACTTCATTAAAAAAAAAAAAAAAAAAAAAGAAAGTGACAGGAAAGAAATGAAAGACAAAAATAACAGAAATCAAAAACCCACCAAAAATCAAAACCCATCAAAAACAAAAAGAAAACATCCACCCAACAACCACCACTACTACCCAATAACAATAGATTCAACCAACCAAACCCAAACTAAAACCAAAAATATCTAAGCTAATCAGGACCAATAGAAAAAAAAATAACAGTAGTAATTTTAATGCCTGTTTTATCTTTCACCATCCCCTTTCTATTCTGTAAAGTCACAGATCATTTCTCTTATCATTAGTTTTATTGCACCACTATGTTTAAAATCAAGTATTGTTGTATTTACCTACAGAAGCTGAGCAGCATGGAAACTCACTTCTAAGAAACTATAATTTCTTGAAAAGCAGACTTACCTGCAGGAGCAGGAGTAATAGGAATAGGAGATGAAGTAGCTGGTCCAGGTGCAAAGTGAATTTGCGAGGATTCTGTTCAGAGAAAGTAAATGTTAAAAACCAAGGACATAGACAGAACTGAAGGGGTTATGGTTGCAAAAAAGACTATTACAGAAATGTTATTGTTTATAACAGAAAGAAAGGAAAGTCCTTTGGTAAAAAAAAAAGGAAAGAAAGAGGCAGAGGAAGAGGAAGAGGAAGGGAAAGGGAAAGAGGAAGAGAAGAGGAAGAGGAAGAGAAAGAGAAAGAGAAGGAGAAAGAGAAAGAGAAAGAGAAAGAGAAAGAGAAAGAGAAAGAGAAAGAAAGACAGAGAAGGAAAGAGAGAAAGAGAGAAAAAAGAACAGAAATAAAGGTAATGTATAAAAATAAAAAAACTAATACCCACCCACCTGCCACCACCACTCCCCAAACCCAAAAAAACAATCCAACTAATCAACCAAGGAATTTGAACTAAAACAAAAAAACCCACTATCAAATAGTGACCAGCAGAAAAAAACATACAGTAGTAATTTCAATGACTGTGTTAGCTTTCACCATCCCCTTTCTCTTCTGGAAAATATCTCAGGATGTTTCTCTTTGCAGTAATTTTATTGCTCTCCATTATGTTTACAATTAAGTTTTGCTGTATTGGCCTACAGAAACTGTGCAGCATGAAGAGAGATGCTGGCTAGGAACCCTCATCCCAGTGACTACAATTGCTTGAAGAGCAGACTTACCCTCAGCAGAACGACTCCCAACAGCTGTTAAGGATCCATAGGTAGAGCCTGAAGAGTCTCTTCCTGCTCTTAATACATCAATTTTGGAAGCTGCCAGTGAGTAGAGATCCTCAAAACTTCTAACCACATTCTTAAATAAAAGTAGAAGGAATCATTAGTCCCAGGCAAACTACACTTAAATGGCAAATAGCACATATCCAAATTTTTTACAAAAGATGGGTCTTTTTCTAGCAGAGAAATAAAATAGAGTTTGTAAGCCAGGGAGAATGTCAGTCCCAGGACTTAAACATCAAAAACACCTAACAGTGGATTTTCTATTTTTTTCTAAAATGTTGAATATTAATATCATTGAGGAAAAGGGAATTGCTCTACACCCTAGTTAGGAGATGCTTTGATGAGATGTTTTCAAGCATACAATACAGCATTGAGCTCTTGCAACAACTTTTTCATTTTATTTCAATACAACACATAGTGCAGGTTCAATTTCTGTTCACAATTACCACACAGTTGAAGGCTAATGTTCACACTTCCAAGATGAATCAATTTACTAATCCTTCCACTCCACAGCAAAAGAATAAACTTGGCAGTAACAAAAGAAACATCACAAACCTACAGACTTCTGAAAACAAATGATATGATTGCACTATAACTGGAAAAATATAGCTGTTTCCATGTATGCAGTGGAAGAATGTCCCAATTTTGTTACATTGATTGGATTGATCATAAAGTTAGCAGGACAAGAGAGCACAGACGATTTGGCAGTACTGGTAACTTTATATCTACCCCTGGGGTAGTCTCAACTAACTGTTGAAATTATTGGTCTTCTTTACAATGGTTAATCACATTTTATTTGCTATGATTTTCCCCTTCTGACAGTATTACATTAGTCTTTTGAATGTAGACCTGTGATACAGACAAAAATCAGCTTAGTATCACAAACAGGGATTTGAAAAGATTTTTGCAGTTTTCCTTTCCTTTCATCACTTTGACGATTTTCAGAATAGATATTAACGCAGCTAAAATCAATCATGTTATTTCATCATGGTGTCTAGGAAACAGCAGTGGCAAATTAACCCATATCACATCTCTTTTCATCAGAAAGAATCTCCAAATTGTCTTGGTGCTGTGGTCCTAGTCCCAAAAGAGGATTATTGCAGATTATAAGGCATTTAATGGAAATGTTCTCATCACAGACTAACTAAGGCAGTTCTAGAGGATGTGCCTGCAAACAAACTCCAGTGCTTTTAATGACAATAGTCCCTAAAGTCATTCCTAGCTGCTTACCTCACTCAAGATTGCAGGACTGCCCTTAATACAGTTTGGCATAGAGTAAAACTAAAATCCATTAGGTGACCTCAGTCCATAAAAGGCAAATTTTGTAATGAAACCTCAATAATGAGATTGGAAAGAAATCAAACAGGAACTAGAGATGAGGGCTGAGGAGAGAGAGGGGGAAAAGGGGGAAAGAGAGATGATGAAAGGACAAAAAGGAAAAGGGATGAAGAAAAGGAAGGTCACAGTGACACAGACTGTGAGCCATTGGTGCTGTTTGTATATGGCCAGAGTTACCAAGTGCACCTGAGGCTGCCAGGTGAACAAGAACTTTACAGTTCTGCCCCACCAGCGAGCTCCCCAGCACACACCGTACTATATTATTTGTACCACAAGCACCTTGTGCAAATACGAAATGCAACTGTTTGTGATTTTATTCTCTTCTGGAGAGAAAGAGGGAACAGGTTGCAGATGCTTCTGCAATCATTGTGAGGTCTAAAAAGAATGGGAGTTGAGATGGGACTTAAAAAAAAAAAAAAAAAAAAAGCAGCATTGACTACCAAATTAGAAAAGCAGGATTGAAAAGCTGGCGATTGCCACAATGCCTCCTGTGGAAAGATGCCACCCATGGGAACTTTTGTGAAGCTCTAAAATGGATCATCACTGTACTGGGGAAAAATTTGTAATTCTACCTTTTGACAGAAAAGTTCATCTGTGCTAATTAAGCTTCATGGGAATCTCAAGGCTTTACATATTCCGTATTTCCATATTTTAGTGTGGAAACACCATAATGCACACATAATTTATATCTTTATCATATTGAAGTGTATGTATGCATGCAAGAGGGCAACAGTGAAAAATTTCCAGCTTCGAATCTGCCTTTCTTGAATGTTTGATTTTGTGACCCTGATCTTGCAATTATATACTGCACCAGAACTGAAAATCTACAATAAATTTGAAGGAATTACTGCAGAAGCTTACACACTGTATGCAATATTTACTCTGCCTAAGTTCCTTGCACTTTACTTGATTACCTGCCCTCTCTCTAATTCAGACAGAGCAGCACAATGAAAGAAATATGTACTCACTTTGCCTTTTGTTCTCTCATTGGGGAAAAAAAAAATCTGTCTTGGCACTAATGCATTCTGCACAGCTAGAAAGACTAATATAGTTTCTGTAGAAGACATCAAACTTAAAAACAATGAGGAGGCATTGCACTGAATCTATGTTCAGAGCTGAAAATATGGCACATCTTCTGTTAACTTCTCCTTTTTCCCACTCATTGTTTTATCCTAACAAAATTAGTATTTTGAAATGTGCAAGTTTTTAAACCTACATGAGCAACATAGCTTCTATATTTAAACATTCTAAAGAGCAGTTTCTTTTAAATAAGGAATGCTCAAAACCCCACAATTGATTCTAAAACTGTGGGTTGAAAACAAATCTGATACTGACCAAGAAGGAATATGAAAATTTTGGTTTTTTTGTTTGGTTGGTTTTGCTTGTTTCTGGGGATCTTGGCTTTGGTTTTGTTTGGGTTTTTTTGGTTGTTCTTTTTTTAATTAGTCTTTTGTATATTAATGGGAGAAAAGGGAGAGGGATAGAGGGATATTAATTTTCAGGTATGTATGCTTCTGTCCATGTTTGTATTGCTGTCAGTTATTTAACGCTGTAACCGCAAAATTAGAAGTTACCATCATCTCTGAAATACCACGTGCAAGAGCATACATGGAAATAGTCTTTCAACTGTTGACTGCAAGAGTTTTGAAGCTTTTTGCTCTCCACATGCTCAGAGCAGTTGTATGTCAGATGCAAAAAATGAAAGAAAATTTTAAAAAAATATTAAATGGGATTGGTTTTAGACTCTAACCTGTAATGAGGCAGCCTCTGGCCTGCCCGCCGTTGCTTCCTCTGGAAGGGTCTGCAGCTGCAGGCTGGGGAGTGGTGCGGCTGCTTCAGCACTTGATGCTGCAGCCTGCTCTTTGGCCTAAAGGGAAAAAACCCCAGCATCAGTGGTAATTCTCCTTCAGACACACCACCTGGGATGAATGGTGTCTCCTTGAGCCCATTGAGCGGACTTGCTTTGATCACTGGACCTAAAATCCATGAATAAAGTATGACTGATTGAATTTTTGTTGCAAATAAATCTCTAATTCAAAGTGCTGGGAGAGAATGCTACCAAAAAAAAAGCACCTTGCCCTGGTCTGAAAAGAGAAAGGCCAAGGATATGGCAAATATGTATTACTGTAAAAACACAGCACTTGCTGCATGACATTCGCTTCCAAAGTTTGAAAGAAGCCGGTATGGAGATGGTGGTGGCACAACGGAAATTTTCTATCAGCAGAGTTTGCTGTAGGAGAAACATGCAGTTCAGATTCTGTCACTTTCCATGAACATTAAAGGAAATAGACTAGAAAAAGAGATCTGAAAAGAAATAAATTAAATAAATAGCAACAGTTTTTTGTGATCTCCAAAACTAAAATAGAGATTCCCACATTGCTGGGAATTAAAGATATAGTAAGGGAAATTGACACTCCCAGGTAATGAAATCACTGTTGCTCTGTGCTGCTCTAGATTAAAAACAGTTGTGAAACCATCTACCATGAGAGCTATAGTTGAAAATAGTCCTTTCTCCTAAATAATTAATACATACAGCTTTGTTGGACCATCAAATAGTCCTATATCAGGGCACAATTGTACAAGTCAGAGGAAAAACTTGAGATTACTATTAAGTTTAAAATATGATTTAAAAAATACTGTGGAAGTTTCTGACCACAGATTGCTACTTCCTGCCTTTTCCTATTTATGATGTTTCATAGGTTAAAGTAGCAGACACAAAGCCAAATGTTATATGGCCACCAAGCATGTGACTTTTTATTATTCAGTAGAGGGGTAACTTCAGTTGCCAATTTTTTGTGTGTTCATTAGTTTTCACTTGTCAACCAGAAAAAGTGTTCAGTGAGGGAAGGCAAGTGAATTTTGTCATAACTTCTACATTCAGAAAAAGGTGTGTATGTACTACAAACTTGCATTTGATTTCACTGTGGTTTTTTAAGATGGAACAAGTTGAGAGGGGAAACTTCAACACTAAGGGAAAGGAAGTTGTTTTGCAACGGCTTCTCTCCTCCCCTGAGAATTAGCAGTTCTAAGGCTTTAGCCATGTTTAAAAACACAAATCAGAGGGAACAGTTCAAATTCTTACCTTATTCAGGGCAGCTTCCACAGCTTTCATTTGACCAATGATTAACTCTTTGTCTCTATTATAAAAGAAAATAAAACAAAACAAAACAAGAACAACGGAGTAACTTTATGGAACTGAAGCTCTGCCAATGTAGAAATTAATCTTCTGCTACTTTATGGCTGTCATGTCTTGTAAAATAATTGTTGATAACCCAAACTATTAGGATTTTCTCTCTTTTTCATATTTCCAATGCAAACCCTAAAAATAGTTCATGTACCACTATTTGGTGCATTTCCATATGAAAGATGCTTCTGTTGAGGACAAGCAATTAAAATTTAGATAATCATAGGCCTATCAATGAACAACCATCATGGCTTGGATATAGAGGTCATAAAAAGTCTCTAGCAGGATGGAATTATATTCTTGTATTGGAAACCACAGACAGATTCTGTTTATTTCATCTTTTTGCTTATATTCCGAAGGGAGAAATAAAACCTATTAGTTGTGAAGAGTTGCTGTAATAATGGAGGGAAGAGTAGCTTTCTTTGTTGATATTCAGCTGCTATATACAAGAAAAAAAAAAAAAGCCAGTTTTAAAGTTACTTCACATTAGAATAACCTTTTCTGGATATATATATATATATATATGGCCACAAGGAATGATCTTTACTGAAATGCCCAAAATAGATTGGGGAAGGATGAAAAGGGCAAGCTTTCTGGAACAAATCTTTCTGCAGGTGACACCTGCTTTGATCAAATCATACCAAATAACATTTGTCATTTTACTTAGCTTGTTAAACATTTAACTGATGACCATACAAATTACATTATTTCCCTGGTGAATAAAACCCTTAAATCTTCTCAGATATTGTTCTTCAGAGGTCAAATGACCCCAGGTATGATGAGAAATTTTAATGAACTAAAATTTTTTTAGATCCTAGCCATGGAACAACAATATTCGTAACACATACTTCATACTATGAAAAGTATTAGACAACAAAGTCTGCAAAGACTTATTTTTTTCAAATGGCATAAGAATAAGTTAGTAATAAGCTTCAAGTCAAGGGGGCTCCTTTTGACTACCAATCTTTTCAAGACCACTGCCTGAGCCTTTCCTTCCTCTCCAGGTTATGGTGTAAGTGGTGTGGGGATTAGGTCTAAATCCAAAACTCCCTGAAATCAGCAGGAGGATCTATCTTGTACCACAGGAAAGCCATAGATCCAAAATGGGTTTCAGTCTCTCTGACAGTGAAGACCCGTCCCCTAGCTGATGCTTCTGTATTTACTATAAATAAATTGTATCTGTCTAGAAAAAGTTGGCATGGAAACTCAGAGAACAAACAACAATTTCTTAAATAAACAGAATGTTAAGGATCTGCCAAAGATATGTCAGATCAGTAAGACAGCACAGGTATTTTTTTTTGCCAGTTATTTCAGCACCCAGAATTTGAAGAACTATTATGGGATAACTGCATCAAATGGATGCCCTAGTATTTTGAACTAACACTTTTGTTTTTAGAAGACTATCCCTGAATTTAAAAATAAAAGAGACAGATGTACTTTTCTCTTCTAATCTTACATTGTCCAGGGCTAAAGCCCCGCCCTTGGAAGTAGAAATTTAAATCTCTGTTCATTTTCAGGTGACATCCCCCAGGCCCCAGGGCTCACTTTATTCCCTGATCAAGGGCACGTTCGGCCTCCTCGAGAGTATCCCACAGCCGCTTCTGGTCCTGCTCCATTTCTTTCAGGAGTTTCTCCTGTTGATCTAGAGCTTGGTCTCTTTTCCTCAGCTCCTCTGCTGCATCAGGGAGGCCCTGCCAGCAGACAGAGAGCAGAGTTACTCTGTAGCCCAAATAAACTTCACTTTACGCCACTGACTACTGAAGGATAAATTGATTGTAAAGAAGATTTGGACCACTGCATCCTAAGGTTTTATGAATTTCCTAGCAAAAGCATTACTGACCCAGAACCCCCTTAGTGTTTGCTACATATAAATGTTCTTTAGAAAACAAAATGATTGTAGGCAAAAAAAAAAAAAAAAGAAACCCGAAAAAAACCCCCCATTGAAGACTTTTTCTTAAACTGTTAAAAAACCCCATTAGCTAAAAAAAAATTGAAAAGGAGTCTTTGAAGTGTTTTCTCAGTAGCCTAAAGTTCCAGCAGACTGAGTAGTGCGGGTGTATTTACTCCGGTAATTTTATTTACACAAGGACTGCACTATTTGGCTTATTTAATGAAAAGTAATACTCTGGTATAAGAAGAATTTATTTTATATATATATATTATAAGAAGAATAATCTTACCGTCGGAGATACTTGGCTTTTACTTAGCTCAGAAAATGCTTGTGATTCCAGTCTATTACTCAGCTCCTGAATCCGTTGGTGGTGCTCTTGTAAAAGCAATTGTGCCTCATGCTCACGCTGTAAAGCGTTTTGTAACTCCTCCTGTATATTGTCTTTGTTGATGTGCTGGAAAGAGAAACAAGTTGTGCCTGATTCTGTAACTATACCCAATGGCTTCCCTACCATTGAGTGAGTTCCACTTGCAAACATATCAAATTCTAAACTAAATGCATGCTTATGAGTACTATTGAGGTTTTTTTAACATGAAGACATCGCTGAACAATAAGATGGCAGACCAGTTAATTGCTGTGTTTTTTATAAAGAACATTCATGTAAAGTCTTGGCATTCATTACTCTATTCTAATTAACACCATGGGATGCAAAACTTCAGTATTTAGAAGGAAAACTATGCAGATCAATGTTCAGAATTTTAGTGGAGAGCTTATTAACCCTTGTAAACACCTTTGTGGGCTGTTCTTCTTGTCCAAAAACTGTTCCAGAAAGAAGTAATTCTTCAAAGAAAGCTGTCATCTGCATTTCAACTATCTAATATGTGATAATTTTCATCTAACAGTCCAAAACCACTAAGGGCATAAAACCTGTTAAGAGCAAAACTGAAGATGATTAGATATTTTTGTCCATTTTACTAGCTAAGAACAGGAAGGACAATGGGCGAGACATCATCTAGCAGATATTCTTTGCTTGGTAGAACCCCCTGACAGGTTCTACCAACTAGGCTTCAGGTTGGGGAACCCACAGTGTCTCAGTAAGTCAATCACCAACAGCAAAAGGCTCAGGGGAATTTTGTGCTACTGAGAATATAGACAAAAGCTTTTTTCCCCCTGCCATAAAGTTACTTCTTCAGGGAAACAGACCTGTTAAACTTTGCATTGTATTTATTATAACATTCACCAACATCCCTACAGAGTTTAAACTGCTATGTTTATATTTCATTAAAATTTTTATTGAATACCCTCATTCCCACTGACTTTATTCTATTAAGTGAAATCTTCTTTGAGGATATATAAATCAGATCAACATTTCCAGCAAATGGGAGAACCTGGATTGCTGAAGACCAAACTCTAATTTATACAGGATACCTCCTTCTACAAATCAAAAGATAACTCCAGTGGAAAAGAGATATTTCTAAATAAATCTGTCTTCTGGTTTAGTGACATTTACAAGGCAAGGTTTCTGGAAAATTCTGTTGAAAGTAAATCAATTTGATGCTTGTTTTCCAAAAGAACACAAATCAAAACATGTGTAGAAAGGAGAGTCTCTTTTAAGCAAGAGAGCCTCCAAGTCAAATGCACTTACTTGCTGAACTTCACTTAATTGGGTCTGCAGTCTGTGGGTTTTTTCAGCATCCTTTTGCATCTTGTTGAAAGCCCATCTGCATTCTTGAAGCTGCAGGTACAGTGAGCGGGACTCTACTTCTGCTGCATGAAGCCTTCGTGAAAATGCAAATATTTCTTGCTGCAAAGTTGCTATGTTTCTCTGTCAGCAAACAAAAACAAGTTGATGGGCTATAAAATCTGCTGTTTTAGCAATAAAATAAATAATATTTAAGACTCAAGAAAAAGAAGACAAAACATAATTTTTTCCTCCATCTCTAAAAGACATACACAAGGACAAAAGTTTGAACCTGTCACCTACCAAGGGTAACTGCAAATTCTGTTTACAAGGAAGTACTATTTTCACCTAAGGTTTACTAGAAAAGATTAGTAGGGAAAGAGTTTATCCTTTTATTTTGGTTAAAGGGAAGAAGGTTATCTTTACTGAAAGAAAGGATGGTAAACATGAGAAAGTAGAAAACAAGAATAAAAAGCAACCTTAACATTTACATCAAGCCAAAAGCAAATTTGTGCTTACAAGCTAATGCAGATCTGATAGAACTTAAAAAAAATCTTTTACTTGGATACACTAAACCTCCTCCAAAAATTCTTTCTCAATAAAAGAAAAGACCTATTCACACCCTAATGTGTGACAAATCAACTTCTGAGTGTCCATATAGTAGCACTTCACTGTCATGGACTCATCACCAGTCTGAAACAAAATAAATGCTGCTATCAAGGGAGCTTCAATGTTGCTGTAAACCTTCTGTTTCCATGAAGGAGGACTGCAAGTCTGCTTACTGTGCTGGGCAGTCTGTCATGCAATCCAGCTTCCAGGGCCTGGGCATTTAGTCTGCGGAGCCCACGAGCCAGCCTGTCTATCAGGGAGTCCCTCTCCAGGAAGGCTCTGCACCCACGAGTCTTCCCTTGAACTGTCTCCATCAGAACGCTCAGGTTGTCCATCAGTTTTGCAAAGCAGTTCCTGGCTGTGCCGATCAGCGAGTTACTAGAAAGCCACAGCTCTGAATCTTTAAGAAAAAAACAACAAAAAGGAAACATCAAGCAGGTTATTAGTTCTCATTTCTTATAATATCATGTTCGTTTTCACTTCTACAGGATGGAACCTGTAAATATTCTGAAACACAGAATGCTGAATCTGAAACACTGTTCAAACTTTGCTTTTAAAGGATATGAATTCAATTTATTGAAAAGAGCATGATCAAAGAAGAAAGTGCCTGAAACTGAATCTAAACACACTTGATTCAATGTCAACTTTTATACCAATCTAGTGTTTAGGCTTCTGGAAAATGCATCACCTTGTCTTTCTCCTGCTATTTCCCTTTATTCACATAAATTATCCCTCTTCTACTATCCTTTTTTCTGTGACAAAAATCTGGGGACTCTAAAACTATAGGTTAATAAAGAACCAGGGGTGGCGGAAATGCAGATGAATCAAGGGAACCTGTATCAGTTCTCACTGTAAATAAACTCCAGAAACAGCCCTCTGCTTCCATGGCCTCTATATACCGAAAGGATAAAATATCCTATCAGCTGTTTAAGAAAATTAATCTGTTCCAACAGTACAGAAATGTGATCATTCAGAGAATGTAGAAAAGGGTTATTATTTTAGCCTGCAGTAAAATTACTCTTTCAGGGAAACAGCCCCACTTAAATTTGTATTGACTAGCTCAGGACATAACTTCTAGTCAAAGGTGTCTATCATAAATATTCAGAAATATCTCTTCAGAGCTATCTAAACAGAATACTTTAGATAAAATCATAAAAATGGAAATTATATGACCACCCTGACTTATTTATTTTTTAAATATATTTCTGCTACAACAATATGCAGTTAAAATTACCTTGGTTGTTGAGAACACCCTCCAGATCTGAGATAGAATTGATCATTGCAGTATAGAGGTTAGAGCTACACAACCAGTTAATTGCTTCAATACAGTCAACTCCTTCCTCTCCAAAACCTGTAAAACAGAAGTGCAGCTAGCAGGATAAATAAATCACAAAAATATGGCACACTGCTGCCTCCAGCTCTTTAAGAAATTAACCAAAAAGAAGCATATAAACAAGAAATTAGTCAGGACAATTTAGACTGTTTGAAGCATGCTTCCCGAATGACATTAAAAAAAAAAAAAAAAGTAGATGAATCTTCTAATTTGGAAAACATTTTTAATACCATTTATCCTTGTAGAGAGAAATATAAACTGGTCTGGCAACAGAAAGGGGCAAATAGACATAATCTCTAAAGAAAATTTTGAAATCCTATGCTAATGTTTTACCTGAATCAGAAAGCAATTTTTGTGGGTTTTTAGGAAATAAATATTAAAAATTATTTTTAAAAAAAGAGGAAATACCTTTTCCAAAAAAAAGAAAAATCGTTTAGGAACATTGCAAGATATTTACCACAGGGAAGATGCTGTAGCACCTAGTTCTGAAATCCATAACACAAATATCAAAAATATCAGATAGTGTTGAGTTCATGTGCATAACTGAACTTTTACCTGCAATTCTTAACCTAAGACTAGGCATTTCCTCCCATAGTGAAATACATTCATCAAGCTATATAAAAAACATAAATCCATAAATAACATTTGTCAAAATGTCATTAAATATGTTTTTATGCCCCAACACTAAAAATAATATTCCTCTTTTTTATTCCCCAAACGTGCAATTTGATGTAACTCTTTAAAAACATTTCACTTACGTGTCACAGGATGCCTGCCTCTGGATTCTCCCAGACAAACTTGAATTCCAGGGCTTCCTCTGCATCCGTCTGACCAGACAAAAAAGGTACAAGAATATCGGGCCAGACCCCTCAGCCTGTTGGCAGCCAGAGCTACAATCACAGCTCTTCGGAACACATAAGCCAGCTTCTTGGCTCTTCTTTGCCTTGTCCTGACTTCGTCCTGGTTTCTTTCCATGACAGCAGGGAGAGCATAAAGGAGGCTGACGATCTTGTGGTTCAATAGTTGTTGCTGGTTCACCTGTTCCTGGAGAATGTCTCTTTGGCAAGACATGGCGCACAGTCGGCCGTAGAGAGAGCACAGGGCCCCTGATAGCAGTGCAGAGGCTGCCAGCAGGAATGAGCGTGCCTTGAAAGCATCTAATAATGAATTTTTCAAGGTATTGTTTTCCTGGGCCAGTTTGTCAGAGAGTTGTTCAAGGCCATAGAGTTTTTGCCTGTTTTTCTGCACTGTTTCTTCACATTCCTGTGACAGAAACAAACCAAACTATAATGGACGAAACATTAACTACATGGTTTTTACCTAGACAAGAATGAAAAGAAAATTTAGCTTTGCCATTCAAATGATGCATTAAAGGAGCAAAAGTCGTTAGTAATAATCGTGATGAAAGTGTCTCTTCTAGTAAGCAATTACAGAATAAGATGAATGAAACAAAAACAGTGGTAGGAGGGAAATTTACATGATAATCAATTGCAAATGGACTCTTGATTTCTGAAAACAATCCACCAACACCGTGACAGCTCACAGAAGGTCCAACACCACCTGTCTGCCCACAATTCAGTTTTATTAATTGCCTTAACAATACTAATAACATCCTCCAATTTCAGAGAAAACACTGCTGTACCGAGCAGAAAGCCAGTGTAAGTGAGAGGAAAAACATCAGGAAGTCTGGAACATGAAAGCTGACAGATTGAATTTTTCAGCATGCAGAGACTTCCAGTCCTGAAATCTGCATCAAATACAGCATTATTCTGTAAAGTAAGTTGCAGTAACTCACAAATAACAAGGGACATCTATTTCCTTTATTCACTATGCTTTTAATTGAAACAGGCGTGAAGGAGTGTGATGATAAAGACAGTAAATGGTGGTTGTGGAATAACAGGGAACATTTTGGATTGCAAAGAACTCATCTAACAAGGAGTGACAGTTTCACACTTTTAGGCCACTCCTCACTGTAGTATCAGAAAAACAGAATTGCTTAACACCATTGAAATCTACCACTGCTCTTAGGGTCAGTACATACGTAACTAAATTTATCCCCAGGTGATACCACATTATTGTTATTCTATACAATCTCTGCAAATGATGATGCTGGAAAAGTAGCTGCTGCCATCAGTAATTCTTAAAACAAGCAAAGTTGATCTTACAGCTTTAACATTCTCAGAAAAAGAATACTGCTATCTGCAGATGAAATCAGGCTTCTCAGCTGGGCCTGAAGACTAAATTCTCTTCAACAAATGCTTCATCCAAGTAATTTATTTCTTTTTTTAAGTGATGTTAATATTAGCACAGCGATGGGTTGGTTTGTTGTTTGGTTTTGGATTTTTTAAAACTTTAAACGTATACTAAAATTCCCAAATGACCTTTAACTGCTAAGAGGCTTAAACTATTGAAATAATCAATTCAATTTTTAAAGAAAAAAAAATTAGAAGTTCACAGCACCATACCTGTGATCTTGCATGAATTTCTGCAAGGGCGTTTGAGTACTGCTGTTCAAGATATTGCTTTTCTTTCTGCGACCAGTGTTCCTGTGCTTTTAACTGTTCAGACATTTTCTCCAAAGCATCCTCCTGGTTCTGCTGAAGGTTGTTCATAGTTTCAGTCTTGTGCTTGCACATATATTCTAGGTGAGATATCTGTGTGACAAGCATTTAAGAAGAAATTCTTATTTACCTTTTCACTTTAAGTTAAGCACAGACTATTCCAGCATAAAATCTAAACTGCAGTTTTTTCAATATTTTATTAAAACTAAGTAAAACCCTTTCATGGCAGATAAATTACTTGGTTCTCAAAACAAAACTGAAATATATTTTTTGGTTTCGGTTTTGCCTTCTACCACCTTGTCACCCTCTTTGCAGGAAACCTGAGCCAGACACTTCATAACTTTTTTTTTTTAAATGATTGTATTCAATTTTACTAAATTAGTAATCCAAGTATATCCTTTAGAAGTTTGTGATGACTGCAAACAATAATTAAAACACAGCCTTTAATTTTTTGTTTGTTTGTTTGTGGTTTTTGATTTTTTTCTTTTGTTGAAAAGTCAAGACATTCCAGGTTATGATTAAGTTTTAAAACAATTTCAGGGAATTCTAGCACAGAGAATTTTTTCCTTACAAATAGCTCACAAGTTTATGCTGTATTTTCAACAAACATGAAGGGATTCACTCTTGTGCTTTAACACTGCACTTCTCATGCAAGCTAAATGGAGGAATGAACCAAGCCAACAATGATCCCCAAATGCACACACCTCAACTTTCTGTTCCTAGAAAATATCAAGATACTTCCAGATAGATCACACTGAATTGTGTGGAAAAAAAGTTTTTTTTCAGCACAGTCTAAAATCCCAGAAAAGCTGCTAAGTACATGAGAAGAGCCCTAGAGACCTCACAATCAGTCTTAATAACAATCCTTAATTAAATAGCAAGCAACAATAAGACACAAGCCCTACAAACACTGCCAACAGTGTTCACCTTCCCTTCCCTTTCCTCATCTACTTCAAAAGAGAAATAAACCAGAACACAAAGTGATACCCTGAAGAGCTCTTTAGGCATAGCTTAGCCTCTGGAGCCAGCTGAGTTATTTTAGAAGGGGCTTTTTCCTTCCTAAAACCACAAGGTTTTCTGGAGAGAAAAGCCATGTAAGCTCATTTGCTTCAAAACCTTTCAGAAAAGTACAGCTCCTCCTTCATACAGATCCTGACATGTTTTAGAATAGGTATTTCTGTTTGTTTCTGAATAAAAATGTCATAGTCCAAAGTTACAATTAAACAAAAAAACCCCACACTGGCATTCTTTCAAATAGTACATCTGAATCATAAACACATAATTACAAGGTGATATTCCTTGAGAAAGTGTATTTTGCCTCTGGATTACAGTAAAATAAAGATTTGATTTATGACTGTAAATGACTATGTTCAGTGAATTTCTTCCTCAGTAAGATGAATTTATTGTCTTTTAATTAGGTCCCTGTGGCTACTATCAGATTGTCCTTTCAGAATATCCTGCACAGAAGGTGGAGCTGGGAGACTTGATGCACACTCCACTCACATCTAAATGCCCCTGGCAACAAACTGAGCAGTGGACAAGCCATCATTAATGGTGCTCATTTGTTAGTGTCCAAATCCTTTTTTGGGGGCATGAATATCAGTCCTTTTTAACGAGACTGCAGTGTGAATAAAAGTCACTGAGCTCAGCAGAGGCAGCTGATGCCTGGGGACGCTCACCCTCTGCTTAGCCTTGTTGAAGTTCGAGACCAGGGCTTCAACATTCTCATGCAAGAGCGCACAAAGCTCTGTCCAAGGTAATTCTTCCAGGGGGACGTTTGTCTGTCTGGAAAGCACCTGGGCGTTTGCCAGGGTCTGGTATAAGTTCAGGAGGATGGACATCTCCCTCTGGAACACAAAGAAAAAAATTAATTGCTGTAGCTGGGCAATGTTAAAATCAAAAGAGATGCATCATATGTGCAGTAGCAGCGCTGAGCACAGCTGAAAACGAGCCCTTAAGGTTCATTCTCACAGCTTTACAAAATTCCTCAGTTCATTTCTAATAATTGCAGCCATAATATTACAGCAGAGTAAGAAAGCAGATTTCACAAAATTTATCTAGTTAGACACAGTATGTAAATAAAGTATGTGAGTAAATCCCAGTCCTGTGGGAGCCACAACCATGACCTGGCAGCTAAAAATTTCCATGCTCTTAGTGGATGCAATTCATTCACCCATGTTAATACCTTGAGGTGCCTCCAAATTGTCCCCCAACACTTGCACAGCACACAGAAAACTGTCCATTTGGCTTGGCAGCACAATACACTCTAAATTCCTTTAAAAATTTGCTTTGTGTGGATTATATATGATTAATCAGCTGGCCAAAATGGGCCTACAGCTCCATCAGTCAAACTCCACAAGCCATGCCTCATTTCTTTACAGTGATTTTAATCAGTAGTATATTAAATGGATTAAAAATAAATTTTAGCAACAACAGCATGCAGTAGAAATTCAATTGTTCATACTTGCAGTTCATAAAGTGCCTTAAGATAATAGAAAGCTGTTTCTCAAATGCTGTATCAGTACAGTCAGAGATCACTATAAGATTATCAGACTAGAGTGGAAAGAACATATTCAGGAAGCATAAAAATGGTATAAAACATGGAAAAATACTGTACAGATCAAGAAAGCAGGAGGGGAAACTGAATGGAAGAGAACACACTGGCATTTTCACACAATTTAAGCATAGGTATAGCAGAGACTAACAGCAATATATTAAATGTTATTTATATTTAGTTTTTAACTTTGGGAAGCAAAATCAGAGCTGTCTCAATGGAGTAAACAGGACCACATACAGGCACTTCTGCTTCCCAAACAAATACAAACAGCTTTGGGAAAATGCAAAGCCATCCAAGGCAATAAATACCTGATCTCATAAGACAACTACTAATACAACTCTTCCAAAAATGAACATTTTTACCACCTGCTCAGGACAGTCTTGTGGTTTGAAATCCTTTGAGTAAAACAATTAAAACAACCAGTTCTATGAATATGACAGTGAGACAACCCTTTATTTTTTAACCTTGCGATAATATAACATTAATTTTGAGTCTACCATTAAATACTGTTTCCATTAAAAGAAATCTTGATCATGAATGGAATCTTGTCCATAATTATTGCCATGTCATATATTTTACTAGGGAATACAAATAAAAAGGAAAACTTCTGCCACAGCAACAGCTAGCAAGCACTTTAGGTTAAGCAAGAATTTTAGTAGAATATTTTCAGCTTGCAATTGTGTTTTGTAGTTATAAATAGCAATCATTAATGCCTGTAGTTAGGACAGACAGTTGCTTTTCTCTGGATGTATTCCTTTTGTGCCTGATGAAATTACTTTCTCAGCCTAACTAGGCCAGCAAATGTCTTTTAATACATGAATGCTTGCATGGAAGAAGCTGTTATTCTCCCAGAAATAAAAAAGAAGATCCTGATTTTATTTGTCTCCAGCTTATGAATCACAGATCTGTCTGGGCAGTGGACAGCACTGAGACAAAATGTGGAATCACTCCATCAACTGAACAAAAGACACCCACAAATCTGAAGACTCTCTGATGCAGGTCTCTGCTCCTGTCCACAGGGAACAGACCTCATGTACCTTCCATGCTCAGAGCTCTGAGAGAGAAAGAGAAGTTTCCAAGCCACCAGCAAAAAAATATTTATATTGCTAAGAGTAGAAAGAGAGCAGATGTTACCACACTATCAAAGGAGAGATTTTCTAAACATGCTGACAACTTTCCTTTGTCCCTGCTGCTATGCAAAACGATGACAAAATTGTTATTCAAGGTGTAGCTGGGTAAAGACAGTAGAAAAGCCCAAAGTGGTCACATAAGAGGAGAAAGTTTTCAGAAAATAATCCAGCGAAATACATCCAATGTGCCAAAGCCACAGCAAAACAAGTAAAAAACAAAACAACAAGAAAAAAATCCCCTCTGCTTTTCCACCTGAAAGCTTGAAACAATTTTCAAGCAATTTTTACAGTTAAATACTTGCACTAAAACTAAAAAGGTGTATGAAATAGAAAGAAGCATTTCTACAATGGTAGCTAATGAAACTTGACAAAAAAGTTAGGTAGAAAGAACATTCTTCACATGATATGATAATCAATATCTACAAAATGCCTTAATTAGGAATGCCAGTACATCCTACCCATACTTTAAAAATATTTTCAAATTAGCTTCTCCAAGTCATTGGTTACGATTATTCAGGTAGTAAATTTTTTTAAAGGTAACATAATAACAGAAAGGGTGAGAGAATGGCAGAGTTCTTCCGCAGCTCAGCACAGCAAATGCAGCAAATCCTCACCACAGTAAATATGTTGACAGTATGTTTTAAAACACCTAAACAATGTGTGTCACATATTTTTTCTTACTATTGAGCACTTTTTATTTGTATTTGCAATTTACTATTGAGGATTTTTTTCCTTACTATTGAGCCTTCATGCAGGCTGAAGCTGTCTGGAGGAACCGCTATTGTGGCATTGGGATCTTGAGCTCTCCTCATGGCTTCAACCTTGTCTTTCCATTCCATACCGTAGGTAATATGCTGTCTTGGTGAACTGGAAAGTTTCCACAAAAAAGATACTTTAACCAAAATTACTTTTGTCGGATGCTCTATGTTCTTTTAAATGATAATCAATGGATATGGCAGATACCACTTTAGCACATCACATGGATCCTGAAGCTGCTTGCCTTTCTTAATTGAATGAAGAAATTGATATTCCTTCTAAGAAAGATTTTTCAAGAGGTTATATTTTCAGTTACCAAGCCTGGTGTCATGCAATTCATAAGATTTTTTGGATGTGGCCTCAAAGTTACATATAACAAACAGAATTCTTCATATTTTAATTAGCACAACAGCTGTCTTCAGAGAGACCATGTCACATGTTGCATCATCAGTCCTGATTTCAAGTACAGTTCTTGCTCTTAAGATTTCCACATGCCTGACCCTACTCTGGTCTGACTTTGAAAGCAAGCTACCCAGAATTTTAATCTGTTCTTGTACTGTGTCAGTCAGGAAAACAGATATACCAAGAGCCTGGCATGACTAAACAGGCAGCTGATGAGGAAACTACAAGGCAAAACAACAGCATAAACGACACAGAAGCACAGAGAGGGAATGCAAGGAAGAATTTTAAAAGATTGCCTAAGTATTTAGGCATGGTATCAGGAAAGCCAAAAGCTTGCTTAAAAATGATGTTTGCAAAGGATGACAAAGGTTTTTCCAGCTCAAGTTTGAAGTATCTTACTAAAAACATGTCTATAATCATGAATCTTGAACGAGTTGCTCGGGCCACAAACTTCCTTTCTTGTGGGAAAACTGATTTTTTTCCTTCTCCACTACTCCTTGTGTGAGTAAGTCAAAAGAAACACCTGTGTATACGGACCCAAATAGTTCTAGGCTGAAAGAGAGGTCACCAAAGTTCTGCTACCACAGGCACAGCAGACTGTGCTGTGGAAACATCCCAAGAGATTTCCTGTGCTCTCACACTTTTCAATGTTTTTTAACCATGTCAAGCTTTCTACAGTCATTCAAAAGTTGAAAACAAAGATTACCCACTATAAATGATACCCAACTTCTTGACAGGAGTCTTAGAGATCCAACTGACTCACTGAAGTGGAAAACAATGTTTTCATAATAATATAAGAATTGGACATCTTTTGGATATCTGCTGGATATCTTTTCCTACACTCACCCCAAACACTACTGGAGGCTGGACCCTACCATAAATACGATTTTCAAAATTTTTGGTTTGGCAAATAATCTGTAGCAGGCCAGTTATTATCTGTACCATTCACAATAGCTTTGGTTACTGATATGGGCCTGTTATTAATGGACTGCCAGATTCTGAACCTTTAGCTTGGTTTGTCCCATTGCCCTAGAATTTTCTGCTGACTGAAAATTGCAGGGAATTTTCTATTTTGTACTCAAGCTGTCTACTGCCATTTTGGAATGGCTTTAAAAGGAAACTTACGCTTTTTTTCCTGTCTCAAGAGCATTTACTGGCTCTCTGAAATCTTCCCTTGCTACCCCTTCTGGCAAAGCTTGTCTTCTGCCGAGCTGATCTTCATTCAAAATGTCTTCGAGTTCTTGAATTCTCAACTAGCAAATGTTAAGAAAGCAGTTAAGGGAAGTTAGGAAAGATTACCACGGTCTTTCATGCTGTTCACTGCTCTGTTCTGCTTTTTACAGGTGAATATATTCTATTAATTCTGTATGGAATCAGAAAGCATTGAACACACATAGAAATGTATTAATACATAGAGTTCAAAACAGAGAGAAATAGATATGCCAACCAAAAGCACATTTTGTTGTCCTTGCGTGGTGTTTGGATTTTCCTGATTTCAATTATTTATATTACTGAAGTTTTCCAGGGGAACTCTATTCATTAAGTAGGCTCATAAAAGTGTAGGATAAACAGTAAAAGCTACACTTGCACTCAGAGCAAAGCTCATGTGGAGCTTGTTCATGTACATAAACAAGAAAGAAAACCTGCTGTGTTCTTCACCCAAAGAAGAGAAATCTCTAACTTCCAGGAATGTTACCTTTCCCTTTGTATGTTGTAAGAGTAGAGAAGGAATAAAAAAACCTGCATCATCATTACTTATTTAATCATCACTTCAGAAATCCAAGTGCCTGTACTTAGAAAAAGTAATAAAAAAATAACTGACTGAAGAAGTGGAAATGCTTTTTTGAGTTCCTCAGAAAATAAGAAAAAATTAATGAAATTCACCTTTTGTTTTCTCATTTAGTGTTTCTAAATTCCACTGCTAGTCAGATCACTCAGCAGATCAAAAGATCACTCAGCAATCATCTTTCAGGTTTTTCACTTTTTTTTTTTAATAAATCCTAATTGCTTTAATGGATCAAACCCTATGTGACACAGTTTAGTGATACAAAAATTTAATATTCAAGTATACATATAGCATTTTTTCATATATTCAAACTTTTCTGGTAACAGCAGATGTAATAGCAGAAATGAACTCTGAATATTTACATTTGGAACTGCAGCCTCAGGATGCATTAATATCTCACACCTAGAGAAGTTGGGTGAGTACACTCTATCTCTGAAATTATATAAGTGCCCATTCCAGAGATATAGGACAGAATATTTTAGCAGTTTAACTATTGTGAAACATTTCCTTTCCCCTCACTGTTTCAATGCTACTTTGAATTCTAAAACATAAGAATGTGACATTTTATTTTAATATTGATTCTATTAACTTGACAGTTCCCTGGAAATAAAGGAGATGTTTTTCTATTACCTTTTACAGTCTTGACAATCATTGCAAAAATATCTACTCAGTGTTTTCACTGGAGCAAGGAAATGTTAACATTTTTGGAAGATTGCACCTTTACAAGTCCATCTTCTATTTTACTGCAAACTTCCACCAAATATTTAATCAAAAGTTTACCTGCATGACATCTGTTGTGTATTTACATTCTACATGTGCTAGTCTTGCTGCTGCAGCATCATCCTCCAGTTCCTTTATTTTCACTGCAGCTGCCTAAAAGTACATTTTAAAAATATTTAAGTCCAGAAAGATGATAACATCATGTAAAGACAACTTTATTTGTTCACTTTATTAGGTCTCCATAAACCAACCTGTGGTATCTGAACTACTTGCACTTTGGAACTGTGAAAACTCATGCCAATAAACAAATGAAACGAAATCATTACATATCCAGAATATCAAAGTAATACTTTCTATTTAGTTTAAGAAATTGATGTAGGATTATGCTCTTGCTACAGTTTTTATAGTCACAGATACGTGTCTCTACATAAAGGCCTGGACATGATATTTCAATTGAAAAAATGTTTTTAGCAAAAGCAGTAACTACAGAGCTGCTGTAATAGAAATTCACATGAAATTTTAATTACATTCTTTCCTATCAAAAACATCCTCTCACTTTGACTGATGATTGATTTGAAAAGAACAATACACCCCAAAATGACTCCTGCCTTCAAGTGATGCCACAAAGATGAAGAAAAGGACATTAATATTAAAAGTAATTGAAGACACTCAAGGTTACACAGATACAAGTAAAGTCATTGATTTTGGACAGGTAAAGCAAAGTAGCAAGTATGTGAGACTGAATCCTAACTCTAAGAATTTCAGTTAGGGAAATGTTAACTTAAAAATAAATAAATAAATAAAATTTACATACTAGCTGTTGGCAATAAATTTAAACTCTGTATAAGCCCGCACATTCACAAAAGGAAATAATTGAGAAACAGAGATCTGTGGAAGGCCTATTAAAGAAAAAGCCACAGCACAGAGATCACCAAACCCCCTCCACAAAAGCATCAGCCAAAAGGCTTAAGCTTTGCCTCCTCCCACAAGACCTATCTGCTTAACATGCTTAAATAAAAACTTTTAAAAAACTCACAAATCCTGCACAAATTCTTCTTCTATACATCTGTATTGCTAAGATTGCTTTCCCAGTGACATAAACCCCTTTTCATCTGCAGTTCAAACACCACTCTCAGGTCGGGCTCACAGCATTCACCTGTGAATCCACATTTCCTGGGAAGTGACACTCCACATTTTGTTAACCAAACACAGGGCACTCATAACCTGACTCAGAGGTTTCACCCCTCAGAAATGACACTGCTCAGTTGTGCCAGTGCTTGCTGAGGCTCCCAGCAGCAGGCAGAAAGCTTTACCTCCAGTTCTTTGAGGAGCCTCTCCTGCCGTTTGTTCTTGATTTCCAGAGAGTTGGCCTGGAGCCTCAGCACCTTGGCGCAGCCATTGTGCTCTGCCTCCATGTCCTTCAGCTTCTTGGCAATGCTTTGCAGAGCAGCATTAGTTTTCTAAAGGTAGGCAGGTAAAGGAATAAATAAATAAATATGCCAAGAGGCACTTTTTCTATGATAAAGTATTGCAGTTGAGAGTTCAACAGAGAAATGGAGACTGCATCAGAAGATGATGTTAGAATTTTAAAATCTACGACGCCAGCACATGTCAACAGAAGTGCTTACCCAACAGCAGAGATGCTTTTGATTCACCATCAAGAAATCTCTGTTGGGCTAAAAAATCACTGTGAACATGATCTTCTGTGGTAACACTAAAATCAATACCAGATCTCCACAGGACATCTTTCCCTAAAAGACTACAGCCCTTCCAATCTCTTCTGTCTCCCAGCTCCGTGGCAATGAAACGGAGTGCATTGGGTGAACTTTTGTCCCCCAACAGGGGACATTTTTGTTATGATTTTGATTGCTCAAACTTCAAATCAGATGTTTTTTAGAAACAGCTAGTCCCACAGACTAAATAATTTTGATTTCTGGTATTCTGAAAAGGATTTGCTACTATCTAGAAACTGAATTACTTTAAAAACTTGTGAAATATGAAGTCCTCAGTAGAATAAAATAATCTGGTCTCCACTCAATTTCTGCATACAGAAATTGAACTAAGCTGCAGGCTGGAAGCATTACTTCAATTACTGGACACTGCAGCTCCACGAAATCACTGCTACAGGATCCCCATTGTCCATATGAATTTCATTTAAATTTAAGGTAATCCTCTAGGTTTGAATGTCCAGCAAGACAGTTTTCTTCCCTTTAGAATGCAAGATAAATAAATAAATAAATAAACAAAAAATTAACTGTTTTCTACATTTCCTAACATTCCTACTCTATACCTAGAAAGATAGAGAAATATCAGGTTTATATTCCTAATATTAACAAATTTGAACTGGGGAACGTGAAATAAGTAGCAGGTAGTTTGCTGTGAAATACTACAAAAAATTTAGAAACATTTTCTACTGGAGATATAATTCGCATTAGCAAACTAAAATTGTCGTGAGTATATCAAGCTCATTAAACAAGTCAGAATGAGCAGCAGGATTTCAGAGTTCTGAAGAATTTCTGAACTTTTCGGCGGCAATATGACTGTTGAATACTATCCCCATAATATTTGCTCATGAAAAACACAGCTGTTTGGGTTTTTTTGGTTCTGTTTTTTGGGGGTTTTTTTTGTTTGTTTGTTTGTTTTGAGTTTTTTTTCTTTTTTCTTTTTTTGTTTTTTGGGGGTTTTTTTTGTTTTTTTTTTTAAACGACACAATCTCCCAGGTTTTTGAAGGAAAAAACCGTGAAGGGCTATGGACTCCTGCCTAACCACGAGACGATGCTATTGCCCTTCCTATCGCATCCAAGCCCTCCTGTCCCGGGCCAGGATCCGCCCAACAGATCCTGTCACAAAGCAGAAAAGGTGATTTTTCCTGCGTGCTCGTTCCAGAGGCGCATTTCAATACTCCATGACTCCACTCCCATGCCTACCTCAGCATTTTCACAGCCATTTATAAGTTCAGAATTACGGCTTGTGACCTGCAGTTTTTCCGGAAAGGATTTGCCTACATGCTCAGAATCCCACTTCTCTGCACTTATTAAGACCACAATTAAATCTCCTTAGCTTTCATTTTGTAACTCAGAATAACTAAAGGAGATTTAAACCAGGCCTGTAAATACACAACACAAACCCAAACATTTCTGATGTTCATCTGACAAGTTTAAATGAATTCAGCTTTCAATGCAGTCAAGCCCAGATGTAAGAATTTTTATTTCCTGTAATTTTATAACTATCCATAACATAATTCTAGGGTGATGGGCAGGCGAACAGCTACAAAAGCAAAGTGGAAAAATTTAACATTTTTATTACCGAGGCAGGTTAGGGTTTGGCACCTACCAGTGAATCAGATTTTCATTTCAGTGAAAGTCCTGAAAGACTTTTGAGTTCAGTGACATCAAGACTGAAACCCTACAGCTCACTCTGGCCTGTTTAACTAGATGTATTCATGGCAATCTTAGTCTACTCATGCTAATTACATTTCCTACAATTTTGTATCTTTAATGCATTTACCAACAAAACCCCTTCCTCTACAACCACTGTCAGAGAACACTGCCAGGGGACTGACAGACAACACAATGTCCTGAGCCATACACTGCTCCTTTTGTCCTGTTTCAAGGACAAACATCACTCGACAGAGCATGGCATACTTTTTCAATGCTGATTTTTGATGCAGCATTAAACTCTCTGAAGGTAGCTCCTATAAAACACTGTACACAACAGAAGGCAATACCCTTCCAGAGCCTCCTCAAATTAACTCAGCCACTTCTGTTGGCCAGAACTCAGAGCTTACCCTGCTGCCCCTGGCAACTTAAAAAGGAAAACTCTACATAAAAGTGGGCTTCTTCACCTCCGATATCCTGCCCAGCTTTACAAGGATCAGCATTGAATAAAAACTGGTTTGTGTTTCTGTTGCAGTGTGTTATAATATCCTGTTTTAAACTTCCGGGTCCCTTCCCCAGGTGTGCCAATACCTCTCTCCCTTCCCCCTCGCCCCCTTGCTGAGTGAGTTCTGTCAATCAGGCTTAACATTCCAGCATGGCCTCCTATGGTTGGTCACTTTCAAAGGATGCCCTTCAAGCCTGGGGATCATTGGCCTGTCTAGGTGTCCCTCGTCCCTTGAGATCCTCCCCCTCCCATCTGGTTGGTGGCACACGTGTCCTTTCCCTTCCCCTCCCCCGGAGCTTAAAAGGGCAATCGGACCATGTGCTCAGGATTCTGTTGGAGCTGTTGCCAAGATTCAGACCTCTGTGACCATGGAATAAAGCTCTGGATATCAACCCTCCACCAGAATCCGTCTCCTTTCTCTTCACCATAGCCTGAAGCCTTCTCTCCTGAGGTAAACGGAGTTCCTAACAAGCCTGGACTTGTTCAGCTGCCCAGCTGCAACCACCAGCAAGCTAAAGGTGTCTCTGGGGTGACACACCACAGTAGCCGCCTTTGGCCCAGCAGCAAGGGTCAGACTGGCCCAGGCACAATCTACCTGGTGATATTGGGATTCATATTCAAATATTTTGGCGCCCAAAGTGAGGCTTCATGTTTCTGCTTGTTTTGAGAAGGACATCAGGTCCTGTCCACAAGCTCCTCTGTTTTTCACTACCACTGTGTACTGATAATTTGGGTTAGGTGTTTACCATGACAAACAGGCACAACACCTTCCATCAAAGCCCCAAACCAGCATTACACACTAAGTGTAATAACTTCATAATTCTGTAACTTCATTACTTCTGTAATCTTCAGTATCATTCTGCAGTATTTAGCTATTTGGGGGATTTTTTTCCCCCTTAAACCAGAAAACCTCCAACCCACCCCACACTTTGTACCAAAAACCTTTCAGCCAGCATCTCATGGAACTTTCCATCTATTAATACATCATACCTGAAAAGCCATTTCTGCTTCAGCTTTTTCTCTAATGAGGAATTCTAGCTCAGCAAGGTGTACTCTGTGGATGTTATCCTTCTCCACTGCACATCTTTGTTGCTCTGCTTGAAGCTGCCACTGATCACTTTGAACTAATTTCTCAATCTCTGATGCTTTTTGCTGATGTTTGTCATTGATTACTGTTGTTTACAAAAAAAAAAAAAAAAAAGAGAAAGAGAAAAAGAAAAATAGCACTGAAAATTAGCATGTTCAGAAAAAAAGTAGAATGAACATAAGTTCCTCTGTATATTGTGATATCCTGTGAAACACTGGAACAGTAACACTTCCAGTTTCACTACAGAGAACAATCACATTTTGTGTTCCTGCAGCAACTTTCACACAAGGACATAGAAATACTTTGGAGATTTCTACAAGTTTAAGCTCTTCTCCCTTTGGAAAGGAATAAAAATTCAACTCTTTCAAGTGAGGCCTCTATAGCATAGGGAGCTTAATAACTTAATTACATTTTTCTGCAACACTTGGCTAGCTTATTTCCAAATATTTATGAGATACTTCAGTCTGTAGCAATTAATTTCAAGCTCATTTTAAGTATCAATAAAGACAAATACCAGCCACATGAAAATGATTCTAGGAAAACCTTAGGCAGGTTGGGCTAATGAGCAAAGGCTTAGCTTTTCTGGGGAAATTTACTGCTGCTCAAGAGAGTTTAATCTTCAGCCCGATGGTTGCCCCAAGATAGGGAAATACTGGATCTACTTCTCTGTTAAAGCGTAAATCCCAAGGAAGAGCTCTTTTCCTAAAAGCAGTTTTACTAGGAACTTTGCTTCATTTCACAAACTCCGTCAAAATATGTTGATTTTTTTTTATGTTGCTGAGTACAACTAGCTATGTTGGCATTTATGTGATCACCACTTTCTAATAGATTTTTACTTCAAATTCATCCCATTCTTCTGAAATTTCTTCCTAGATGGAGAAGGCTGAGAAAACCAGAAGAGACATGTTGGGAAAACACAGAGAATTTGTGGACACAATGATGGAAAAGACCTGTCAGATGTCAGGAATCGAACCTCAAGAAGAACAGCAGAAAAACAGTTTGGAGAGGATACTAAAGAAAGGGCACAAGTGAGGTGCTCTGTCCAAGAAGTTAAGCTGAGATGGTGTCAAAAACACCACACGAGGTGAGCAAGGCTCCGAGAGACAAGGAAGAAGAAGCAGTAAGTTAAAAACTGAAAAAGAAATGAGAAGCAACACTGCAACTATTTGGCTTTGACATTTATCACAATGAAAACAAAACCGAGGGAAAAAAACCAACAAAGAACAGAACAAAACAAAACTAAACTAACAAAAAAACCCCCTACCAAACAAAAAACAGCTTGAGAAATTTAAACCAACCAAGATTTTTGTAATTTGTGTGTTCTCCAAATGAATGAAAGTGCAGAATTCTTATTATCTTTTAAAAAATATGGCAGTGTAAATGCACTTTCAAGTTTCAGAGTCTCCTTCCATCCTTGTAAGGTTACAAAGTTCAGGAGTGCTCCAGTCTTTTCAGTGAACACCAGAGATTCCCAAATACATCTCCTGTACTGAATTTAAACAGTATTTTATTTACTTAGGTAACAAAAAAAAAACCAAGCAAACAAACAAAAAAAAATCTCCCCAGCTTTTAAGAGTGAGAAATCTCTTTCTGCTTGAGAATAATTAATAACTTAAGTTTCTGAATGCAAAACTAGTAGGGGAAAAATGTGCAGGTAAAACCATTCTTTTCCACAAACTAAACAAAACCAAAGATGAGATGAAGAGGCCAGATATGAGCAACAAAAAGCTAGAAATATCTGAAAAGGTGAAAGAAAAAAGCAGCACGATGAGAACTCCTGGGGAGAAAGACAAAGCTTTTTGGAAAGAGTGTAAACAAATAAACAGGGTTTGATTTTATTATATTTTCCCCCTGAAAATAAAAAGGAAGAACTGCTGGACATAGTGATAAGCAGGATGGGGAGAGGGACTCCTTAATTACAATTCTGTACACACTGAAGGAAGGAATAACAGAAGGTAAGGAGCAAGAGAAAACAAAGGTATTGATAGGCATAGCAGGTTATATTTAATTCATACGAGACAGCAAGGGTTTTGCAAACTCTTATGAGCTTATAGAAGCAGATGAGTAAGACATGGGAAAATAAGAAAATAAGAGACTTTCAAAGAATGCTGTAACTGTAAAACCTTGTGCAATCTCTGCTTTTTTAATGACTTGGGACTGGTGTATCCTCTGGCCATGATTTTTTTTTTTTTTGAAAATTACCTTGAAGTTCCATAACTTTGGTTTTTGCATCACACAGTTCATCCTCTGCAGAATACAGCTGTAAATTAGCTTCTTTTCTAGCAAATTTCATTTCACTCTCCAGATTTTGACGAAGAAGTTCTCCTTTCTCAAGTTCCAACCTTAATTGCAGTATTTCTTTTTCATAGCGAGACATCTAGAAAATAAATATTTCAGAGATTGCATTCACAGCTGCCATCTTATCCCATCTGATTTTTAAATACAGTCTTGAAACCACACATTTTAGATACTTTTATTTTTTTTATGCAAACTGATCCTGCTCCTAGGTCATTTTCATGTACCTTAAATGTACCTCTCTGTTTTTCCAAACATGCTCTGCCTTAAGAAAAGAAAAGCTACAATTATATTCCACAGGCAGTTTTATGGTAACTGTATTTAGCAACTAGAAAAGCAGTTGTGTTGGGATATTAGATTATCAGACACCTAGGAACTCACTATGTAAACACAAACTTCAGTCCAATGATGTTCGGCAGTCAAGCAGAATGCTATTAAACACAACAAACAAAACAAAGAAAAGGCTTCAAAAAGGACTCTTATCTGGTGTAAGAAAGATAGTCTAGTCAGTGCTGCCAAAACTAGACCCAGGAAACCACATTCAAGCCATTAGAACTCAAGAAGGTGGAAAGTAAAACATGAATTTCTTCAGAACATCTACAAAGCAGCAGCATCCTTCATGCATGCCCCATTCATAGGAAATAATTTAGCCCCCTTACAAAGGTTTTCCCTGATGCTCTTGTGGCAAACTGGTACCTAAATGAAGTAGCAGTGAGAAAATGCTTCATTAAAATTTTCTTTCGTTTGAATTTTATTACTGATATAAGTAACAATTCTGCTCTTATCAGTTTTTTAGGGGCATCTGGTGTGGATGCTCATTCATCTGTTTCCTATTAAATACAGCCAATAAACCAAGTTTGTTGCTCCCTATCCATTTGTTTAAGGATTGCTGCTTCTTACACAGGGCTTTGCCCTTGTCCTGACCCCATTGCTCCATCAATGGTGGGGTGATTCTGTAAAATGGACCCCTGGAATTACTGGGATTAAAATACTCAGACAAACAGACAAACAAACCACATCTTATGCTGAGAATTCCAAAGCTGGGGGTGCAAAATATTCTCCTGCATGGTTGTACTGTTGTGTACTGCTCAGGTTTCTTGCACACACCTTCAGCTCTTAGCAATGACACTAAAAGTGATATCAGTTCCTAGGGACAGGCATGAGATATCTGTACAGTGCTACTTTGTTATTTTCCAACTTCTGAATGTGATTTTTACTCACCTGATGAGAGGATTATTTCAAGGAAGCAAATTGCATTTAAGGAAATTAATTTTATTTTTACCCGTAGAATAAATTACATTTATTCTAAGGGTAAAATAAAGCAAACAAACAAAAAATCTCCTTACCTCTTTAAAGCGTTGATTGTTTAATTCCAAATTTGTTTTCTCTAGACTTTCGAGTTTTCTTCTCAGATCTTCAACAGTGTCCATTTCCATTTTATTGAAATCCTGATGCAATGGTACCTCTTGTAACTGATTATCTGAGCTGAAAAATGTGTTTTGAAAAAACATGAGCATTCCTTTGAAGTTTTAATGCTTCTTTATTTCCATTCCACAATCATGGGTCCAGAGTTTTAAACCTTCACCTAAGTAAAATTATTTTGTGCAGTTTTCATCTTGCTATTGCTCTTTGAAGAAAGGATTATATAGAATTGCTTATTGTGCAAGATATGAGAGATGTGGCAGCAGGAACTTAAAAGAGAGATTCACTTTGGATTAATAAAGTTGATTTAAGCATAACATATTCATTATTATTTTTCAGTATATTAGTTTCCAATAATGAACTTCCATAATTTTTGATAATTAACTTCCAGGAGGCTTAGAAATGTAATTCCAATTATGTGAGTTAAAACAACTGCAAGCTTTTTGTCTCCACAAAAAGTCTCATTTTTTAACATTAGTTACCATCTCAAAACCATCTCTGTCACAAAACAAATGCACAGATGTGGGAAAACCCTTTCTTTTTAAACTTTGTCTTCTGAGATACATACATTCAAAACACAGACATGCACCTGATCACAGACACGACACAAATTGAAGGCTTAGTCCTCCAAACTACCCTGTTTCATCATAATTTCCACTACTATTTTACTTAAAACAAAATCTACTTGGCAATTAGCAGAATCAGCCCTCAAGCACCACAAGCAATAACAAAAGAGTCAACACCAAGTTTCTATATAGAAAGTGAAAAATTTATACATATGATATATAAATTTATACATATACATACACACATAAATATATATAGATACATATGTATATGTATGCATATACATATAAATAGTTACATAAAAAACCTATTTATTAACCAGTTAAATAATTTAAAGTGAAATTATTATAACTTCAAACTGGAAAACTTTTCAGTTCTTTCAGTTCTTGAATATCAGTGTTCACATTCTTTTAAATACGTAAGACCGCAACAATTATTTTATCCAGACAAAAGTGCAAGAGTTTATGGGCAGTAAATGTGAAATACACTGATAAAAGAAACATGATTAAATTAAGCACTAAACTAGTATCATATAATGCAGAAATGTAAATACTAAAATACCTTTGTCTGCATGAAGTATTTTTTACAGAAGTAATACTGTACTGCCATTTAAATATTAGATCTTTCTAAATAAAAAGTCACCACTTTACCCCTAGATTTGTGTACAGTTAACATTTTTCATGACCAAAAATTTACCTAATGACATATTTTTCTGTAGTTTTTTTTGTCTGGCCAAAGAGACACAAATACTATCAATAAGGGGATCTGTAACTTAGATTAAATCTTGCCTTTAAAGACATTACTATTCTTAAAGAAGGAAATTTCAATTTTAACTGCAGACCATAAATATTTTATAATTGAAGAAATAGTAAGTATTTTCCCATTTAAAAACAAGACAGACATTATCTGTCAGATCAGAACAGCTAGATGTCATCAGAAATTGTTCCATAAGGTGCCGTCTTCTTAACACATTTTATATATTTAATAAATGTAGAGACAATAATCATCAAAACCTGCATGCACTGCATTATTAGTGTTCAGTACTTACTACCAAAGCCATACCCAAAGCAAGCAACATGAATCAAAGAGCAAGAGATCAACAACAATTAAAATCACTATTTTTAGTGCAACTCAGCTCCTGTAGTAAGAAGATTTGGAAATAAGTAGAACCCAAGCAGCTAGAGCATCTGTAAGCTGAATAAAATCTTGTTTGTGGACATCATGTAATAGGTTTGAGTGGCCCTTTTTTCTCTCTTTCTGGGGAAAACACAGAAGAAATAAAGGCAAGTAATATCATTCAGAGATGATGAATAAAGTACCAGTCTCAGCTGAAAATAACTAAAAGCCAGACAGCACCAAGGGGGAAAAATGAAACCCAAACTGAAAACTGGGCAAGACTTGGTCCAAGAAAAAGGGTTATGGAAAGGGTAACCATTTATGTGGTGTGTAGGCAGCAGGGGAGTAATTTACCTTATTTAAACCTGGTGAGATGTAATATTATTTTCATGGAGACCACACAGAATGGAAGCAAGAGAAAAATGACTTTTTGTAAAAACCTTTAACGCTTTCATTAAATTACATTGGTTTGTGTGGCAGTCAGAGCTAAAGAAATCTGTTTCTTTCAGCTCTCCTATGAAATATCCACCAAGAAAAAATCAGAATGGATAGGCAAATTAAAACTTAGAGGAGAAACTAACTATCCAATAAACTATTCTGCTTAACTGAATCTGTGGGGGGGCTGTAGGGGAGAATTAAAAAAACCCAAAACCATGCCATGCACAAATTATGTGATACCACAAGGATTAACAAATTAAGGATGCCATGGAAATCAAAAATATGTATTGGAGCATTAAAACAGAGAACATAATATTAAGTACTGGCAAAAAAAGCATTAGACTCTTTTTGAAATAGCATTTTATGCACAGCTTATGAAATCGCAATGCAATTGGTGGAAACTTAAAGATATATATCAGAAAACCTTAATTTTTTTTCTTAGTATAGAACAGCAACAACAACAAAAAACCAAAAAACACTCCCAAGAAACCAAAACCAGCAACCAAAAAAACCCCCCAAACCAATGAAAACAAACAAATGAACAAAAAATCCCCCAGCCAACCAGTGTCAGAACTGTTGAACTATTGCTTATGTTGCCCCCTTCATTTTGGTTGTCTGCTTATACATTTTCAAATAAAATGGAAACTAGCCTTAAGGATTTTTGTTTCTGTGATACTTTCTTTAATTGTCACAGCACGACCAGCAAGTGCAGTACTTTATGAAAACTTTCTACTACCACTTCTAGGAGATTTTTCCTCCCATCTTCATTTAACAGCTCCAAGTGTTACAACCACAAAGCTGTCAGAAGATTCAGCCAAAGGCAAAACCACACAAAGTCCCTAGAAGGTTTCAAAATATGCACAATTTGCAGCCTAACAAAATTCAGAGAATGTTTTCTACTTCCATTTTCATATCTTAGTAGTTCATCAACTCTTGATTTTGAGCTGAAATACATTTTTTACCAACTACAGCTTTTAATAAGATACCATTTTTATTAAGACATCATTTTTAACAGGAATTTAAGAGCTTTCAATAAAGCATATGAGCAGGTGAAATAGCTCCTGAGTTCTACATCGCAGAAGGTATTTTGTAGCTCAAAACCTAAATTCTCAGTTTTCACTTCACAAGCCCACTGCTTACAGTCAGCATTGACCATTGCAGAAAAGCAACTTTTCAATAGGTTCAATTCCACAGCTGGCAGAAAATGCAGAGTAGTTTTGCAATTGAGAGGAATGTTCTTTCATTTACTAACTAGGAGTGTAATTTTGCTAAACTTCTGCAGCTAAGGGAGCAGACTGCAGTCTGATTTTCTAACCAACTCTGTATTTGTGAAATTTTGCAGTTCCCATAGAACTGGCAGTTTTGTACAGACTAAAGAGAGACAAATTGCTTGTGCCAAAGATCAAACTCTTATCAGGTTATAAAACACAGGGGTCATGATAAGATTTAAAGCCAACCTCTACCACCCCAATTAATTTGGAAAATCCTCCTGTGCCTTCTGGGCAGTGTTCCTGCTTGCTGGCAGAAACTGTCTCTACCTCCTGATGACTCTATGACAGTTTGCATCTATCACACCATATCTGGTTCTTACTCAACCTGAATTGTATCATTTCAGGCATTCAGAAAATAAATAAGCCAAAAAAGCAGGAATTAAACTGCTAGGCTTAAAAAATCCAGAACTGGACCTTACCTAATAGGTTGAACTGGAAGCGACATTGTCTGAAGGAGCTGAACTCATGGTTTCCAAACTGTGGTTTTTTAAAGTCTATAAACTGTGGAGGATTAAGAACACAGTTAACCATATAGACTTTTACTCGATGAGCTTCAAAGATTAGCTTCTTCTATCTCATTAAACTATCAAGGCATCTAGCAGAGACATGCTTTGCTTTATTTGTCAGCCTACTAAAATATTGATTTTTTAAACCACTCATACTACCATGTCACATGAACAATTACCACAACTGCAATTTGACATCAGCTTTAGGAAATGGAATTGTACTGCTATTCTTCTAAGCCTGACTACTGTAGAGAAATAAATATGTATATATAGCACGATATCCACTGTCAGAGTTTTCAGAACACCAATACAAAAATATTATCTTTGCATAGATTGAGCTACATTCCTCCTAAGCAGATTACAAACTCTCTGCTTCTCTTCAAAATAATTCTACACAATTCTAAGGGAGATAAATGAAGGTACTGTGATTTTTCAAGTAGATCAGATATCCAAGGTTGCCTGCCTAATAGAACACTTGCTATGTTAAAGGCTGCTAAGTCTTTCACAATTTGTGCAGAATTTTTGCTTTAAGATGTAGCCCTGAAAACTAACAAATTAGTTTTTCATAACATTGTTCTTTTTATTATTGCAACTTACACCAAAATCTCATAATGAATGGGAAAAAAATTTGTAGTCTCATAACAGAATCAAAATGTTTTCTGTCACATCCACGCTATTCTGAAGTTTTAAAACTTCTTTAAATTACTCGGAAGTCACATAGTGGAAAAGAAAAAACCAAATCTGAAGAGTGTCACCTGAGAATGCTAAAGATTTTGAATATGCAACATTCCTCTGCTAAAATATGTATCGATAGCTTACTAGCATACAAACGATAAATTCAAAAAATGTGCTATTTCACTTAGGAAAAAAAAAATTCCAGTGCCATGGAGCAGCTTGTGGGAGCTCCAAAATTAACCAAAACAGCAGAGGAAGTTTTTGCTTGGGGAATTACGTTTGATGTGTCACTAAAAACTTGTGTCAGTTTATTCTTGCAAACTTCCGAATAGATGCTGAATACTTCCCAATAGGCCCCTGATTTAGATGTGAGGAATAAATTCTCCTCAGTGAGGGTGCTGAGACCCTGGCACGGCGTGCCCAGAGCAGCCGTGGCTGCCCCGTCCCTGGGGGTGTCCCAGGTCAGGCTGGACAGGGCTTGGAGCAGCAGCCTGGGACAGCGGAATGGATCCCTGCCCATGGCAGAGGGTGGAACAGGACGGCATTGGAAGGTCCCGCCACGTTTGAAGGTGATGAAGAACACTCGAGGATAAACCCAACCGTGATCTTAAGGGGCGCCAACTTAAACCAGGCAAAAGCCCCGACCTATAACAAACCCGCAGTGAGCCCACAGAAACTCACCGGAGTTCTGCAGCTGTCCCGATGGTGCTCGCCCTCCAGCGTGCCAAGCTGGGACTGCCGCAGGAAGTCCAGGGGCCAGGCGGAGCCCCGGACGGGAATTCCGCGGCTGCCTGGATACGCGGGGTGATGTCACAGCGCCCCGAACCCAGCGCGGGGCTCCCGCCGCTCTCTGCCGCCTCCAGAAATGTCTAAAGGCTTCAAAAGGGCTCCCGACGGTAAAACGTAACTGCGGAGAGCCAAAAGGACCGACTGACACCACAGCCGGGCTGATGTGCGTGTCCCCGGGGCAGCGCCCAGGTTATGGGGAGGAACAAACAGGCAGAAAGTTCTGAATGTCTGTGGACAGAATTCAGAGCAGGGGCTCTCTGGATCACGGAAGCACATCTCCCTCCATGAGGAGGGACTTAGGGTTAGGGAAAGGCTCTTGTGAAACCTCTCAAGCTGAGAGATTTCGAGCCCCAGGTGTGTCAAAAACCAACTGAATAAAACCCACTCTACAGTATCCTGGGAAAGCGCTTCCTCCTTCTCTGCGCACTGATGTGTTTTCTGCAGCTCCGTTTTTGAAGCTGCTGTTAAATTGTCTCTGTCTGCACACTCAGAGTGCAGATGATTTAACTATTTGCTGGCACCAGCTATGGTATCCTGAGCTTTTTTTAGGTTTTGTCTTACGGCACACATCCATCAGGAGACCCAGGATATATGCTTCAAGACTGAAGGTTTTAATTGCAAGAGATAAAAACTCCACAACATTCCACA
Organism: Melozone crissalis; assembly: GCF_028551555.1. NCBI lineage: Eukaryota > Metazoa > Chordata > Aves > Passeriformes > Passerellidae > Melozone > Melozone crissalis. The sequence continues at coordinate 9,026,100 of NW_026535783.1, read as the reverse complement.
CTCTCTGGGATAACTCTCAAAACTTCATTTCTTGCTTGTGACCTGATCTCTGCAAATGGCTTTCAGCCATAATTTTGTTAATTCTATGTCATGCAGTTTTAAAGATACCGTGCCAAATGAAGTAAGGGGGGGATGGAGGGTGTCTTGTGTGTTGTTTCATTTTTTCATAGTTATTTCCAAGAGATTTTAGTGCACAAGGTTGTGATTTCAAAACTAGTTTAAGTAAAACTAATTTGTGATTTCAAACTAATAATAAAAGTAGAGAGCAAGACAACAAACTAACTCCATGGACAAATCACACACAAGTAAGATTTAAGCTTGGATATGTGAAATAAAGATTGAGTTATAAAATGCAGACTTTCTCACAGTTGTCTTCTATTTCCTTTGGTGAAGAGAAGTCGTCAGGTCCAGTCCATGGCCATGCTCTCTGTGTCATCATTTAAAGTTTCATACAAGGCTTGGCTTTTATCTGCTTCTTCACTGGAGTGCAATTCTAGTTTTTTGTTTGACTCCTGTGGCTGTTACTCCTGTTCATTCAAAAGTGATTGTACCTGATGCTTCCAGTGTAATGCATTATTTAATTCTCCTACACTGTCAAACCTCTCATGTGTGATGAATCTTTGCTGAAGAATATTTAATTGCTCTCACAGGCTCTGGGCTTTGTCAACTTCTTTTTTTCATCTTACTGAAATTCCATTTGAATTCTGCAAGTTGTAGGTGTAGTGAGTGGTGTTCTATCTGTGCAGCATGAAGCCTTCTTGCAAATTCAAATATTGCCTTCTGCAAGTATGATTTTCATACTGGACAGTCTATCACACAATCCACACTCCAGACAAGGACTTTTTCTCCAGATCAGTGGTGCACTTGTTGTGGGCTTGTGGAACTGACTAATGGAACATTTTTACATTCAGCTTGTCCATCATTTCTGAAAAGGAGTTTCTGGCTGCACCTATTTTTAAATATCCACAAAGCCAGGACTTTGGTTTGTTAACAGCATTCTGCTGTTCAGTCATGGAACTGATTATTGCAGCAGGGAAATTAACTGAAGTTAATTTAATTAACTGAGTGCTTCAAAGCTGTCAATTTCTTCATTTTCACAAACCGGCAGATTATGCCTGTGTTTGGATTCTCCTACACACACTTGAAGTCCAGTGCCTCCTCTTAAGCCCTTTTGTCCAGGTGAAAAGGGAGCAAGAAAACTGGGCTAAAACTTTAACTCTTTTAGCTGCCAAAACTGCAATCACAGCTCCTAGGAACACATCAACCAGGCCTTTGGTTCTTCTTTTCCTCAGCCTTGTTTCATCTTGTTTGTTTTCCTCATCAGCATTAATAGGGAGAGCATTAATTAGGCTCCTGATTTGCTGTTCCACTGATTTGTGGATGTTGACCTGGTCCTGGAGAGAGTCTCTTTGGGAAGACATAAGCACAGAGTAGAGAGGACACAGCCATACCGTGCTCCTTTTTGCCCACTCCTACTTGCTGCAGTCTCTAAATCCCTTTTTTAATTGCCTGCTAACGTCCTGGAGATTGCCTGAAGTTCATAAGTAAGAAGAATTAGAAGCTTATCGAAGTTTTCTATGCATGGAGAGAAATAAAAAATGCCACCATTAAGCAAAGGTGCAAATAAGGAAGAATAAAATAAAGAGCAACTTCCCAGCCACTCTTGCATACAAAATAGATGAGATTTTGTTTCCACAGCAAGACCCAGCTACTGAGGATGTGGAAGGCAGCAGATCTGTTTGTGGCAGCTCACCATTACTCTGGAGCCCAGCAATCACATGCCTTGACTATCACGGACATCCTGTAGAAAGAAAACATGCCAGAGAAAATAATTTTCTTCCAGAGGCCACTCTGAATTCTGCAGGAATAATGATGGTTTGTTTTGTTCCGAGCCAGTTAGCCAGTGGGAAGAGAAATCCTCATGAAAGCATGGTAGTTATAAATTGGACAAATTGGGACTGATTCTAGGAAGCTGAGTTTTGAAGCATTCAGCAGTTTACTCTCCATCCATCAGCTCCTGAGGCATGGACATTGCACAATGAACCACAGGGGGAGAATTGGAACAGAGAGTTTGGAGATTTCAGGGTTGTTACACCAAGCAAAAAACGCTGGAGGGTTTTTAGCCTTAAATCCCGCGGCTGAGAGCAAAACCTCTTACTTAATAAACCTGTTATTCTCTGTTGCTTTTGGGAATTAAACTTCTGTTGCAGCCAAGGATTTTAGAGACATTTAACCCTGACTTGAATTTCCCTGGGAAAGGAGCTGTTCTCCTTGCTATAAATCATGCCCTGCGTGCTGTCATCACTGTCACAGGTGCTGGTATGGGAGAAGATGTCTTTGGGTTTGATCTCATCAGCCAGATTTTCAGCTGCAAAAAAGCAACTTAAACATCACTGCACACTGCTGAAATTCAGGATGCAGTTTTTTAAGTTGTAAGAAAATGGTATAAGTTTTTGTCAGAAAATAATTAATGTCTCTCTGACTCGAGATATCTATCTCCTGTAGGATAAAAGCATAGCTTTAGAAAACATGAGTGTTTCTAATACATGATCTTCTGCTTTCTTGCCTTCCTTCTCCAGAGTCTCACAGCTGATTTTTTTTTTGGGTGTAACCAGATGCTCATCCCTCTCTTTAGTCTTGTAATTTGGTTTGAGCATCTCTGGGGAATAAGAGGCTACATTTTGCTCCCCAAAATGTTCCACTTGGTGCTGCACATCTACAGTGAGCTTGCTTTGGGGTGATGCCTGAACTCCTCCAAAACTATCCAGGTTCATGCTTGGTGCATCAAAAGCCATTCTTCAGCAGAGCCTGAATGAGGTCCCTGAGGATCAGCTACAGAGATTCCAAAGGGCTGGGATGAGGGGCTCAAAACCCACCCACAGAGCCTGGGGACACCATAGAATCCCTCACAGCAAATCTGCTTGGAGCTGCCAGGACTGAGCCTTGCAGCTGACACAGGGACTCAGAGCACCTGGAGCACAGCCCAGGGAAATGCTGCAGCTGCAATCTCCCTCTGCAGGAAGAAGGACAACCTCTGCCTCTCCTCAGCTGCCATCCCTCTGACATCAGCTCTGCCGCCCTCTACCTGAGCAGAAACACAATGAAAAAATTTCCTCAACAAACCATCCCTTGTAAAAGTGGGCAAGATCATTCTCATAACTCATTTGGTCTCCAGGCCTCGAAATGTACTGGGAGCTGTGACAGGACTGCAGGAGGGACATTGACCTCCTGCCACAATTACAGAAACTGCTGAATGGTTACAGAATTGCCCCAACATCTTCTGCAAACTCCTGGAAATTCTTGACCATGGCTCTGCCTGGGTCAACCCCCATTCAATGTCACTACCAACCATCTGAGTCCACCAATATTCCCTGCCTCCCACTGCTTTCAGCAGGAAAATTGAGTGAAGCTGGCCTGATCTTCTGTGTTCACAACTGGGCCCCACTCTCTGGTCACACTCCTGGCTTGAGTCCATACCCAGCAGAGCCTGTGCTGGACAAGAGAGCAAACCAGAAGAGTCAGAGATGCAGATGGGGAAGAAAAACCTCAAACTGACATTTGAAATAAGCACTCACTCAATAAGAAAATGGATTACACGCCCACAGCTCCACATTTCTGCAGGAGAGAAGAAGGGAAAAAGGAGTGCAAAGAGCAGGAGGGATTGTGCTCACTCAGCTCATTATCATGCTTGGAGCTCCATCTCGTGGGTGCTGGCCACCAGCAGCACTGGCCACTGGCCAGGGGGCCTGGAGGCCACCAAATCTCTTGGGCATCTGGGCTCTCAGAGCCATGGACACGCTTTCTGGTGGCCTTTGAGTTAGTACTTTTTAGTGGCATCCACTTTGCATTTCTCAGCATTAATCTCTCTTATGTCCCTGTTGGAGTCACTAATGGGCAAAGCTGCTGCTCGTCTGGCAGCGCTGTCTGTGAGCTCCTCCTGTTTTGCCATGGCTCAGGGCTGCTTTGTCTCAGCACAGCAGTGAATGGGAAAACATTTGTCATCTTTGAGCTGAGATGTTGCTCTGATCCTTCCAGCTCCTCAAGATGTGGGCCTGGCACAGTGCTGGTCAAGGCACAGGTGAGTGCAGGGAGCCAGGCCAGGGCTTCAAGGGCAATGGACAATGAGAAATGAAGCTGACTGCATGCACAGCTGATAATGAAGAATATTTTGGAAAGGGTCCAGGTGGCTACTTTCTTTAGGGCTTGGTTGTCAGCCAGACACATCTCTGTGATGTGGTAAAATGAGAGCTCTGCTTTTGGGGAGTATGTGAGCTTTAATGTGTGAGCTTTGCTCCAGCATCTTCTCCAAGGACTATTTCACCCAGGGAAGTGTTGCCAGATGCTGCCAGCTGAATCTTTCCTAGGTGTTTGCCATTAACTTCAGTTTTAATTAGAAAACTTTAGCTTCTGCACATTTATTGGCGCTGTAAAGGGATGGCTTTTATTTTTTTTTTAGATTCTTTTTTCTTCTGTAAATAGTTTAGCATGGATGTGTTGAAATGATCCTTAAAGAACTAAGCCATTTTAGCTTGACTGTACTTCAAGAATATTCACCGTCCAGAGGATTAAATTACACCTTTTGTTTCCCAGGGTAGGGTTTCTTCACTTTATCCATAATGCTCACCACTACTGTTATGTTACTGCCTTGAACATCAACTCACATTTTTACAACACCTTTTATTGAGAGATTTCCTTTGCAGGAAATGTGCATTGGGCAGTCCATGACACACTGTGTTTCTCCAGCAGCTTTCCACTGACCTCTGCCCCATCGTTATTCTTGATGCACACACCTGACAGAGGCTCCATCCAAGTCTCTCATGGCTTTGTCCTGGTTCTCTCTGAAGAAAAGGCTGTAGGTGATGTGCTACAGCACCATGACATTTAGGGTGGACTATTTCAGAGCTGACATACGAAGAATGGAAATCTTGGGAAGGTCTGAGTCTGACCCGGTGCATCCGGAAGGATCAGAGCAACGTCTCAGCTCAAAGATGACAAATGTTTTCCCATTCACTGCTGTGCTGAGACAAAGCAGCCCTGAACCATGGCAAAACAGGAGGAGCTCACAGACAGCCCTGCCAGACGAGCAGCAGCTTTGCCCATTAGTGACTCCAACAGGGACATAAGAGAGATTAATGCTGAGAAATGCAAAGTGGATGCCACTAAAAAGTACTAACTCAAAGGCCACCAGAAAGCGTGTCCATGGCTCTGAGAGCCCAGATGCCCAAGAGATTTGGTGGCCTCCAGGCCCCCTGGCCAGTGGCCAGTGCTGCTGGTGGCCAGCACCCACGAGATGGAGCTCCAAGCATGATAATGAGCTGAGTGAGCACAATCCCTCCTGCTCTTTGCACTCCTTTTTCCCTTCTTCTCTCCTGCAGAAATGTGGAGCTGTGGGCGTGTAATCCATTTTCTTATTGAGTGAGTGCTTATTTCAAATGTCAGTTTGAGGCTTTTCTTCCCCATCTGCATCTCTGACTTTTCTGGTTTGCTCTCTTGTCCAGCACAGGCTCTGCTGGGTATGGACTCAAGCCAGGAGTGTGACCAGAGAGTGGGGCCCAGTTGTGAACACAGAAGATCAGGCCAGCTTCACTCAATTTTCCTGCTGAAAGCAGTGGGAGGCAGGGAATATTGGTGGACTCAGATGGTTGGTAGTGACATTGAATGGGGGTTGACCCAGGCAGAGCCATGGTCAAGAATTTCCAGGAGTTTGCAGAAGATGTTGGGGCAATTCTGTAACCATTCAGCAGTTTCTGTAATTGTGGCAGTGTTAGTAATTTCGCTGGCTAGAGACTGGAAAAGTACAAGGCCGTGGCTAATGCCAAGTCCTGCACCTGCAAGATGGTGTGTCCTTGGGCCTAGCTGGGTATGATAACAAGTGGACAGAGAGACGTGGGAAATAGAGAATGTAGGCCCAAAAGAATGAGGAAGAGTTGATGGTATAGTTTAACCAATAGATCGCTTGGCTTACAGAATATTCATAAGGTTATTACTTGCTGTATAAGTGTCTGATGCTCTCTTCAATAAACAGAACTTGCTGATGACTCATATTGAGCCCCAAGTTTTCCCTGCACCCGACATGGCAGGAGGTCAATGTCCCTCCTGCAGTCCTGTCACAGCTCCCAGTACATTTCAAGGCCTGGAGACCAAATGAGTTATGAGAATGATCTTGCCCACTTTTACAAGGGATGGTTTGTTGAGGAAATTTTTTCATTGTGTTTCTGCTCAGGTAGAGGGCGGCAGAGCTGATGTCAGAGGGATGGCAGCTGAGGAGAGGCAGAGGTTGTCCTTCTTCCTGCAGAGGGAGATTGCAGCTGCAGCATTTCCCTGGGCTGTGCTCCAGGTGCTCTGGGGCCCTGTGTCAGCTGCAAGGCTCAGTCCTGGCAGCTCCAAGCAGATTTGCTGTGAGGGATTCTATGGTGTCCCCAGGCTCTGTGGGTGGGTTTTGAGCCCCTCATTCCAGCCCTTTGGAATCAGTTTGGAGAGGTGATGTGCCTCTGGCTGGCACCGTAAATCTGGGCCCTGCTGGGTTTGGGATCAGAAGGCCCCAGCTCCAGCAGTCTCTACTCTAAATGCCAGCATTTCAGTAGCATCTGCCCACTGTCACTGATTTCATATTCCTTAATGATGAGGAAGATTCTTATCTGTTTTGTTCGAGTGATGCAGAGCGAGTACTCGACCTCAAGCAAAGCTAAAATTGGGGGAAGTAAAACACATAAAATGTGCCATAAATAAAAATGGTACATTGTCTCTGATCACAAGGCCTCTGCTCTACTACAAGTGGGTTTTTTTCATTCACTACCTGCCTTTCACCTTGTGACAGGCTGCCAAGTAGCAGGGTTACCTTTCCTGCAGGGATTTAAAAGCTGTATAAATATGCTGATCCAGGACATGGTTTAGTAGTGGGCTTGGCTATGCTGGTTTAACAGCTTGAATTGAGGATCTTAGGGCCTCAATGATCCTTGAGGATCTTAGAACCTCAGTGATCCCATGAATCTGTGGTTATACATTGCCCAGTAAAACACCATGGATTATATCCATTTTACTGTGGAGGGAGTTACATTTAGGAATGGGGAAGTAGAGGACAAGAAAAAAATGTTTTCAGCTGGAGGGAAACTTGTTTGCCATCGAGAAATATGAAAGGATGGAATAAATCATGGCATTGATGAACCTAGGGAAGTCAGGGGGAACACTTCATGCAGCTAATGATGAGGTGGCAGCCATCCTCATTTCAAGGTCATGCTTTAATTAGAAATTAAACATATGGCCTAGACCAGCTGAAGAAAAAGGTGCTGTGCTTTTCCTGCAAGAGAGCAGTTCCTTCCATAGGTCCCAAGGCAATATGAAAGTTACAAAACAGCTTTTCAACTCTTCACAGTAATATTGTTTTTTTCCCTCCATTTAACTGATGGTGAAATCAAGACTACTATTTTAACTTGTATGCTGCAATTGTTGCACAAATAGATAAGATGATTTGTTAAGTAGAGAGAGCAAGAGGTTTTCATGCTGATAATACATTATTATTGACAATTTGATGCTTTTATCAAGTAATGGTAATCAACCTTTGCTTGCTTGATAAATTCATAGCCCAGAGTGTTGATTTTATCAAAATCACCTTCGCAGTTAAGGGTGTAATTTTCTGCTGGTAAAATGAAGGATGTTCTCAGGAATTCGTAATTGTCCAATTATTTGGCATAATTTTTTTTAATGTTTTAACATGTTCCATGAGTTTCAAGGCAGCTTGAGTGCTCTGCATGGTGTGTCAGCATGCTGAATACGAAGGCACCTGTCAGTGTTTTTATTATACACAGTCTTCTTGCTAACTAGGAAAATAAGGCCTGAGGGTGTTTTTTATTGCTGGCTGTGAAAAACACATCACATTTTCTCAAACCAGAACAAAAAACAAACATTACCCAATTCCCCTTCCACTTCAAAAACGATGTCATTTATTAGTCCCTACCAGGGGACAAAGTGATGCCCAGTTAAAAGAGTTCTGTGTCACTCAGCGGGGACAGCTGCCACCAAAAATGTGATGATTCTGGGTGCAGTGTTAACTCTGATACCACTGATGCACTGCGTGTCTATCCAGAAATAAAGACTCTTCTGATAAAGATTGCAGCCCCGGGGGAGGCTGGCGCTTCCCCAGGGCAGCAGGAAGAATTTGCTGACAGCATGGGCACTCCCATCAGATCAGCTGCTGTCAAGTTCAGCAGCAGCAGAATGAGAAGGGACTGGCTTGCTACAGCCAGCTGCAATGCACAAAGTGACACCAGCAGCACCAGGAAACCCTTCAACCAAAACTGAGCTGTGAGCTGCAAAGGGGAAACTTTTCTTAATTTACATCTATTTACCAGCTTTGTATACTTAGAAGCTGCTTTCCAGCCTGCCTTTCTCCATTTCCACCCCAGCTTTTCCTACATTGTTACCTGAAACAGCAAGGAATGCACCTAAGGGTTTGCAGCTGAACAAGATGAAAACCAAACAGCCATCTGAAATCCATGTTTTCCTCTGCTCCCATGCTTCCTTGAAAATATTACTCCTGTGGTAGGTTGTGCTCAAGAAATAATACCCTGTACCTGATAATTGTAGTAGATGAACTTTTTCACTATGAAAAGACTCTCTGGGTTTTAGCAGAGAAATGAAACACTGATTACACACAGTGTTTTGTACCACCAGGAATTCAGAAGGCCAAAACCCCCTGAGCAGTGAGCAACAAGTGTTGCCTGGCAGTATCACAGATATGTTTTTATTCTGAATGTTTTTATTCTGAAAGGATCCAAGCCAAAGAAAGCACTAGAGGGCACAGTTGCAGAAGAGCAAAACCAACCAGATTTGGATTGCAATGAAACACTTGACACACTGATGAAATTCCTCTGTGATAAATTAATGTAAATCAGGCTTGGAAGGAACATTCTCATTTCAAAGTTGGCTGGATGACCAGAACAAAATGATAGCTGACAATACAGCAAACTGGAGAGTGATTGTATAATACAATGGCACAGGGATAGGTGTCTGGAGTTGCTGTATTTTAACACCCTCATCAATGATTCAGAAGAAGAAACAAGCAGAGAGTAATGAGATTTGATACTTGGGAGGATTAGTTAGAATTGGTGAGAGCTGCAAATTATTGCAAAGCAACAGACAGCAGAATCACAAGCACAGAAAAGCAAAAGGCACAAAGCACATGGGTGGAAAGCAAAATTTAATAAAGAGAAACCTGGGGGAATTGCAGGCAAAGTAAATATCAATCCAGCAAGAGGAAACTTAGGAAAGGGTAACATGGGAAGTTATGTCAGCAGGAGAGCTGACAAGTTATCACAGACCAAGCTTTGCTGTGAAGATGCTTCAGGGACATCTGCAGTGCCCAGCGAGGAGCTCCAACACCTCTGGCTCCTGGCACCATACTGGCAATTAATTCCCACCATCGTGCTCAACCTGCACATCCCTGCTGCAGCTGGAATTCAGATGAGAGTAGTGGGAAAGGAGCTGGGTAACTCAATCTCCAGGAGAAGCCTGGAAGTGCTGCAGCCTCACTGCAGTAGAACAGATTGGGAAAGGCACAGCTTTGAAAAGACGGTGGGGAAGCATAGGAAGGAGGCAAAGGAAAGCAAAAGGCAGCTGAGAACATTAAAACCACAGCTTTGTCTGCTGAGCAGGGAAGATGGGACCTTTCCAAAGTATTTGGGCCATGGTGTACATGGAAATTCCAACATTTCAGAACATAAGGGCAGTCTGAGTAAATTGCAATGACAGAGAAAATCTATGAAATCCCCTCAGTGGAGGGACCTCTCTGTTCAAAACTGCAGATTGTTGTTGCAGAGGAGCAGCAAAGGCAGTGAGGATTATTCTGTGTCTGGGCAGCAGTGGGATGTAGGTTTCTCTGCCTGTCCTGAGCAGAAAGCAGACATGTCAAGGAAGCTGCTGAGCAACATCCAGGGAGAAAGAGCTCTGGAAGCTGGCAGCTCCCAGCTTGGAGCCTTTCTGTTAAGAGCAGAAGAAAGCAAGTCATTCACAGAATCCCAGAATCCCGGGATGGGTCAGGTTGGAAGGGACCACGGTGGGTGATCTTATCCAAGTCCCTGCCCCAGCAGGGTGACCCCAGAGGATGTGGCACAGGATTGTGTCCAGGTCCTGGAATATTTCCAGTGAAGAGAAACTCCACAGCCTCTCTTGCAGTCTGTTCAGGGCTCGGTCACTGCATGGGAAGGAGTTCTGCCTCATGTCCAGCTGAAAGTTCCTGGGATCAGTCCCTGCCCATTCCTCGTGTCCCATTGTCCCTACAGAGCAGAGCCTGGACCCTGCTCTGCCCCTCCCTGCAGACAGGGACACCCAGGGTTGAGGCCCCTCTCAGCTGGGGCTCCTCTCCAGGCTGAGCAGCCCCAGCTCCCCCAGCCTTTCCTGGTGAGGGAGATGCCCCAGGCCCTTCCTCACCCCCACAGCCTGGGCTGGCCCTCTCCAGGAGCTCTGTGTCCCTCCTGCTCTGAGGATCCAGAGCTGGACACGGCCCTCCAGAGGTGCCTCCAGGGCTGGGCAGAGGGGCAGGATCCCTCCCTGACCTGCTGGCAATGCCCTCCCAAGGGCGCTCCAGGATCCCCTTGGCCTCCTTGTCCCCAGGGCACTCTGCTGGCTCAGGGACAGCTCTTTGTCCCCCAGGAGCTGCAGGTCCTTCTCTGCAGAGCTGTTTGTGCTGGTGCTTGGGGTTATTCCTGCCCAGCTGCAGGACCCTGCATTTCCTTTTTTGAATTTTGGCATGTTTCCGACATCCTTGGCTAGATTTAATTCCAGATGGGCCTTGGCTTTCCTTGTCTCATTTCCACTTACTCTGACAACCTCTTTGTGTTCATTCCAAGTGGCCTGACCCTGCTTCCATCTCCTGTGTATTTCCTGCTTACTGTTGCATAATGGCAGGAGTTCCTTGTTCATCCATGCAGGTCTCTTGCACCCTTTTCACTCTTCTTCTTGCTTCATCCAGCTCTGGTCTGCTCAGTGCTGGCACTGTCATACAAATCCTGTCTGCCAGCTGTTTCCTGCAGCCAGCTTCATCTTGTTCCAGGAGTGTTTATCAGGATAAAGCCAAAGTTTTTTCTAGCAGAGGAAAGCAGTGCTGGGAATTCATGTATTAACCAAAGCCAAAAAAAATCATAAATAACATTTCAATCTGGCTGAGGCACTTCTGGGCAACCCTATTTGTCAGCAGCACTACTGAGGATATGCCAAGCATTACCCCAGATCAGAAGGTTTTTGAACAGCAGTCACACAGATGGCACAATGAGCTATTAAACATGATATGTATAGGAAGATGACTCAGCCTTCCCCTCTTCAGGGTAAACAATAGGTGATCCTGCCCCCACCTGTGTTATTTTTCTGGTTAGCTGAAGTGCTACTGCTCATCTAACATGAGTTTTTTCCAATATATTCATGACAAAAGCCAATGTAGAAAATAATGTTACCCCATTCCACAATGAGGAATGTCACCTCACAAACAGAGACACAGACAAGGCAGAGGTTTTTAACACATTCTTTACCTCTGTCTTCAGCATGGATGATGGAGCACAGGAGTTTCAGTGCCCTGAGCTGGAAGACCACATTTGCAAAAACAATTCACTCCCATCTCACCCTTATGTGGGATCTGCTGCTCCAACAGGATCCCTACAGGTCTGTGGGGCCTGATGGGATTTGTGTGAGAATCTTCAGTTGCCAATGTCATCCCAAAGCCTGCCTCAAGGATTTTTGAGCAGTCAGGAGCTGGAGAGATCCCAGCTGCCTGGAAGTGGGTGAACATTGTGGTGATTTTCAAGAAGGGCAAGAAGGAAAACCCCAGAAACAACAGGTCTGTCAGTCTCATTTCACTGACTGGTAAGATCATGGAGAAGATTATCTGGGAGGCATTGAAAAACACCTGAAGAACAATTCCAGCATAGCTTTATGAGGGGAAAGTCCTGCTTGCCAAACCTGATTTCCTTTTACAATAAAATACCTCCCCTTGTGGATCAAGGGAAACCATCTAATGTAATATTTTTGGATTTCAGCAGAACTTTCCATACTGTCTTTCCCAGGATCCTTCTGGACAAAATGTCCGTCCCACAGCTGGATAAACACATCATGTGATGAGTGAGCAGCTGGCTCATGAGTTGGGAGGAAAGAGTTCTAGAGAATCAGGTGACATCAGAGTGGTCACCTGTCATTAGTGGGGTTTTTCAGGGCTCCGTCTTAGGGCAGGTTCTCTTCAGCATCTTCACAAATGGCCTGAATGCAGACCTGGAAGGAACACGAAGTCTGACAACAGCATTAAGCTGAGAGGAGCTGTTGTCTGCCTCAAAAGAAGAGAGGCCCTGCAGAGGCCACCTTGAACAATTAAAGGGCTGGACAATCTCCACCTGTGTGAAATTCCATGAGGGAAAGTGCTGGATTCTGCACCTGAGATGGTCCTGGAAATCCTGTTTGATGGCCAGCAGGACACGAGCCAGCAATGCCCTGGAGCCAGCAGGGACATCCCTGTCCCGGGGACACCAGGCCCAGCATGGCCAGCCGGGCCAGGCAGGGATTGTCCTGCTCTGCGCTGGGCCGGGCTGGCCTCACCTGGAATATTGGGTGCAGTTCTGGCATCAGAACATAAAAAAGGCATTAAACTGTCAGAGACCAAAGGATGCCATGAGGATGTTGAAGGGCCTGAAGATGAGGAGTTTTTGAGGACCTTGGTGTGTTCAGCTGGAGGAGACTGAGAGGAGACCTCACTAGGGCTCCAACATGCTTGCAAGGGGCAGGTTCCAATCTGCTCACACTCTGATACCAGTGACAGTATGCCAAAAAATGGCCTGAAATTGAGCTGGGGGAGGTTTAGGTTGTGTAAGAACCAAAATGGGGGATGTGAGACTCTTCAAAATGCAGTTTATTCCATGCAAGAGGTTACAGCAGTGCAGGGTCGTGGGTGACAGAGGCTGTGCCTATAGCTGTCAGCTCCAGCTGGAGGCAGGCCTGGAGACCCTTTGGTTTTGGTCACAATGCATTCTATACTTTTCTTTTGGTTACATGGCATTCTATACTTTTCTTTTGGTTACAATGCATTATAGACTTTTCTTTTGGTTACAATAAATTATATGCTTGTCTTTGCTGAGCATCTTAATACAGTAGAACCAATCTATACCTTAACTATTATCTATAGCCTATCATAACTACTATAATTACCATATTCATGTTACTGTTCTCCAGTCACTAAAAGCTAGTACATTACATTTTAAGCTAGAAGTTGTTTTTCACTTTTCTTGCAGTGGAAAATTCTGAAACCTTTTTTCTACTTGTAACATTTGTTGACTTGTTTGCCTGTGCTTTCTTTCTGCTTGGTAAAAACATCTTCTTGTTTGAGGTGGGTTTATCCTTTGCTCTAAGTCATAAAAACCCCTTCTAACTAACATAACATATCCTTTGCCTTCTTGGTTATCCAGTAAGACTGGCTCAGCAATTCTTTTGTTCTGTATCAAAACTTGCTTCCATCTCTATTCCTTCTTCAGATTCTACATTCAAAAATCTTTCTGCTAAACATATTTATCCCTGAGACTTTGTGGCTGGGCCCTGGAACAGGTGCCCAGGGCAGTGGTCATGGCACCAAGACTGACAGAATTCAGGAAGCATTTGGACAATGCTCTCAGGAACATGATGTGACTCTTGGGATGTCCTGCATGGGACCAGAGCTTGAAATCAATGATCTTGATGGGCCCCTTCCAACTCAGCATGATTCTATGATTCTGTGGTCTTTCTCCTGGCCACCTGTGGGCTGGGAAAAGTTAAAAACCATGGCAGCTGCTGGAACAGGAGGGCTCTGCCACTCTGGTCTCCATTTGCTGTCTACAAAAAAGTGTGAAGCATTGTCACCAAAGGAAAATTAATGCTACTCAAGAGAGCAGTTAGTGATGCTTACCTTTAGACGTTTTCCCCTGATTTACAAAGAGATATATCCATGCTTGTTAGTGTATATTATTGGCAATTCTAAGGACAATGGCCACTACCTTTAAGCTGGGTAGTCCTGTTTCAAATCCAACAGCTTTGGCTGTTTTACAGCTTTCGGGTCCTGAGGATTTTTATTTTTTTTTTTCAGGTTAGTTACTGTCTGAAATCTGCTTTGGAACCAACAAGAGAACCATCATATGCCCACACATTATAGGATCTGCAAATCTTGCAAACAATGTGTAGATTCAAGTGATAGAGATAAGAATTAAATGCATGAGATACTGACTTAATTGTTATTAATTCCACTCCATCAAATTTGTTGTTAATTTCACTCCACCTTTCACTGAGGGTGAAGGCTAAGACGGTTGAGGGCAGCCTCCATGAAGCAAAATCCTTGCTGTTTTTCAACGTCTAAATCCCAGGAGGCTGTTAATCTTTTTCATAATTTGGTTATTACCGAGGGACAGGAGTACTACTGATGAAAACAAAGTGCCTGAGCTGATGAGCTCCACTTGTGACTCAGGAAAAGAGGAGATGATGGGGCAGGGTGATCTAGACATCAGGTGCAATGCTATGTGCAATGCAGTAAATCAAATCTCTTCCTCTTCCACTCTTACTCCCACACACAGGGAAACTAATTGTATGATTCCACACAGTACAGATGCAAACACAAGACATTTGGAAGCTGAGCCTTGACTTCGAGCTAACAGAACATTCAACTAGTTCAGTGCATAATCACAGTTGGAAATCCATGCATGGATATTTTGTTCCAGGGAGGTACAATATAGGCTGGGTTTTAAAATATACCCAAAGGGGTTTAGCTCCTCAGCTTCCACTGAAAGGTGAGGAAAGTTGGCCCTCCTTCCTTCCCTCTGCTTCTTTTAAAAGTTTCTGTAAGGACAGACCCTTCCATCAGCAAGCATGGTGTGTGGTGGCCATGATTCTGAAAGGTGTCTGTAGGGTTTTTGAGCAGTGCAACAGGCTCAGCTGAGGAAATTGCCATTAGCTTTTCTGAGAAAGGTAAACTCTCATCATCTCTAAAGGTAAGTACATGTTGATGACTGCTCCCAAAAATGGATAAGAGCTTAGGCTCTCAGCTAGTATAAAATTACAGGGGTGAATTCAAAGAAGCAAGCTCATTAACACAAATTGCAGAGCTGATGAACCTTGAATAGCTGGAAATGCTGGGCTCTGGATTTTATGATTAGGCTTCTGATAGGAAAGAGAGACATGAGAGATCAAGAAAGCAATTAATTCTGTCAAAAAAACAAACAATATCTGACTCATCAGCATGAGCAGCAGGAAGACCTCTAAAATTTGTCCTTTGAAGCCAGGGTACTGTAACAGAGCTGTTTGAATAAAGACGATGGAAAAGCACAAAATGCACAAAATGTACTCCTTCTTGCCTGGCTTTGTGTCCAAACTGCCTTCTCTTTCTTTTCAGCTGCTGTGGAATAACACTCAAGTCAAATAATTTTCATCTGTTTTCATTTCTTGGGTATATGAGTGCCTTCAGAGTAAGCCTTGCAGATTTGCTCAAAATTAATAACAAAGCATGTGTCTTCTGACTGTTCTGGAGACATCTGTACAGCCCTATAATATGAAAATAAATTAATTTTATAATACGCTGCACATGGTCTACCTTCTTATAAATGGAGAGCATCCCCTGAGCTTCCAAAGGGTAAGGTCACACAGGTGTGAAATGCTTGAACATCTGACATGTTTGCTAAGGATGTGAAGTTATTATCTGACGTGTTTATTAAGGACTGTGTGGAAGTAAGGTCTCCAAATGCATGATGCTTGTCAGGGGCTCTGCAAGTGTTGTTTCCCTAATAAAGAGGGTTGTACATGCATTTCCCAGAGGGAAGGTGATTCACCATGCCAGGTTAAAACCCAGCACTCTGCAATGTAAGCAGCTCATGGGACTTGGTGGCACAGTGTATGGAAATCCAGGCATGACTCACTCACTCAATATGGAATTGCAAGGAGGTATTTGCAGTAATTGAGCAGAACTTTAGCATCATATCCCCCCTGTTCCTTGCAGAAGTACCATGCAAGAGTAATCCTTTCTGATTCAGCCAAGTGTTCAGGGAGCTACTTGATCCCATACACGCACTTAAACAGGACAGGAGACTGATTTAAGCAAGAAAATAGGATTAAGTGCAGGCTTAATGGTTTTGCATCACACGCAGCCTGTGCTTTAACGACTTTCCAAAGCCAGGGATGCCTTTTGTTTTCTGAATTGATTTTCCTCAAGCCTGGGGGGTTGAGGAAGGAGAACAATCCAATTGCAGAGACAATATTGAACAGCAGTGGGAGATCCCTGCAAATTTTCTATAACCATCAGTGGACTGGAGTGCTCCATTGTCTGAACACTCAGGGCAAGAGCTTCAGCCCAGCTTTACAAAAGGTGGACTCAGCATGGCTCAGCACCATCCTGGGAGCCAGAAGGGGGAAGAGATGATGGCAATGTTAACACAGCCTAACTGTAGACACATAAATTCAGTGCCTGAATGAAGAGTGTCATTCACAATTGCTGTATAGATCTGGAGACAGTCTCCTCCACAGAGTGACTCAGAATGACCTGTTGAACCTATAGATGCTCTAGAGGAGGCTATGTCTATTAATTTTAAAGTAAATACAAATAAATACTCAAGGTATTATGAATACTTCTTCCTGAAAATCTTCAAATTCGATGCTCAAAGTCTTGAAAGAATTTTGACTAGATGTTTTTGCTCGAGACTCAAGATCCTGTGTTTGCAGTGCCCAATACACACTTGTTGGCTGTCTTACAAAGCCAGCAAAGTTTAGCTGTTCAAACAGTTCAAAGCCCCCTGCAGAGTTGTGCCTATCTTTTGCATTATAAGAGTACAGTTATTTTTCTGTTAGATCAATTGCAAAAATACAGAATTCTTTGGGAAATTCTTCATCCCCAATTGCTAAAGGGACAACCAAACAAGCAAATCTCCCTTCTGTCCCACTCCAAAACAACCTTCACTATTAATACCACTATGACGGAAAATCCAAGCTGAAATTTACCTTTCAACTCTGTTTTACCAAATTAGTGCTGCAGCTTCTTCCTTCCTGCTAAGAGCTGCTACATTCTAGTATCAAGGAGACTTTACATGGAGTTGTACATGGATGGGGTTGCTACATATGCACATGTGTGTATTTTTCTTTGCAAAAAATGTAAGTAATGAACTGCCTTCAGATAGCTTGGCGCCTGAAACTCTTGGGTGAAGTGGTGTTTTTAATAGCTACTGGTATTTTTCAAAAGGTTTCATTGAAGGGCAGTGCACCTCTCTGAAGTGAGGTAAGAAAAATACAGTGTAAAAGAGGAGAAGCTCATAGCTGAGAGTTCATACGAAATCCTCAGTTTTTAATATGTCTCTCATGAGCAGTGAATGAGGGCGGAAGTAGCTGAGCTCGCTGTTGAACTGTGGGGCCAAACTTAGTCCTGACATCCTGTATGTTTGTGGTGCTCTGCACCCCACCAACGTTATTCTGAAGAGAGGAATTAATTCAGTGGATCTAATGGGGCTGGCCTTTGGCTCTGCTCTTTTTCCAGCCTTTATGGATCTGTTTCACATGAGCCCTTTGTGCAGCAGCACAGGCAGGGCTGCACGCCCCTGGTCCTAAGTGCACTTCCTTATCAGAATATATGGCACTGCATTATGCTGCATGTTTATGGTTTGAAACACTGCCTGATAATGTGGCCATAGTCAAACAAAATGCTGCATGCAACAGCAACCAATTCATTTGTTTTAGGGAAAGTATATGACATCAGAAAGAAAGAGATACCTGCTTAGCTACATTTAATTGGAGGCAGTCAAATAGCTGAAATGGCATATACATTAAGATATATTTTCCTGATAAACACTCACTTTCATATATTATCTATTTATTTTTCTCTGGTATCTTAATGGGACTTGGAACATATTAGATTTTTTTTTCCAGTAGGCATTTAGTGCATTTCTGGAAACAAAATTTCTCATTCTTTCTGGTTACACTATTCTCGCAAATGCAATAGGAGAAGTGATATTTTTAATGGGTACTTGTGTAATTAAATAGAAGAATGTTCACAGAAATTAGCTTTATTAGTGCCTAGAGTGGTTGGAGTTTGAACCTTTTCAGTCTGCAGTTAGAAATATTAGATATCCAATTGATTCCGAGCAAAATACACATTTCTAGAAATTTTCCTTTTCTAAAACGCTGCTGTGAATGGAATGGTCCCTCAGAGCTTTGAAAATGGACTTCCTGAAAGGAAATACTTGATCAAACAGAAAGAGTTTAGGCTGTGCAGGTACTCTGTGTTGTATAATTCTTTCTGTTTCTCCCTATAATTTTTCTTTTATAATTACTTTCAGAGCTGTACTAACTCAGATGCCAACTTTTCTTTTGGAGAATTACAAATCCTCCAGATTTGTAGTGTTTGGAAAACTGCAGTGGCAGAGGCTGGCTTAATGTTGCAGAAGGAGACTCTCAGGGACAGTGCAGTCCCTCCTGAGGCTCTGATGCACAAGGAGTTAATTGTGACTGTCACCTCCATAGTGTGATCTATGCACCAAAAAAAAAAAAATCAACATTTAGTTGTTCGCCCCTCCTGTGCATGTGCTCTTTTAAAAAACAGACCACATCCTCATTTAATCTATGACACTAAGGTAATTCAATAAAAAAAACTAGAGCTAGCATTTTATTTGTAAGGCTCCCCATTCTCTTTCCTAAATTAGCCTTCTATTTACTGAAAATGTTTATGCTTGTTTTCAGAGTGGAGAGGAAAGGGAGAAGTAAGAAAGAGGACACTTCATTAGAAATCTAAATTAACAAGTTTGGGGTTACAAGATGTGACTTAACAGAAACTCTGCTTGGAAAACTCAAAGCTGGGGAAGGTAGAAAGTTCAAGTGCAGCATTTCAAAAGTCAGTCAACTTGAAGGAAAAAATACTGTTTAGTGTGGAAGCTAGGTAGTTTGCTCTAATTTAGGCTTAGATTTCTCTCTTTTCTTAAAACTACTTCAGAAATCAATTTTCTGTGTACATTTAGTGTAAGTATTTCTCACCAGGGAATGTGTCTGTTGAAATCACATTAAGAGTGTTTTAATTATCCTTAGGGTGTTTGACAAAGAAGATTTTGTAAATGAGAGGTAGTTGGTTACACTGTTCAGTGTACAAGGGTTTAAGGGCTCTTTTCTCTGCCAAGCTGAAATGTGAGTGGAGGGAACAACAATTATTTCAACAGTTTTCATGCAAGGAAGAGAAGACCCATGTGTTTAACCTGACCCCCTGACTCTTTTTGCTGCATTATTTCATTTTAGTGCTTCTGACACACACATCTGTGTATTAAATAGGCAGAATTAGTTTAATTGTGGGAATTAGAGACAGTGCTGCTGCCAGTGATGTCCACAGCAAACCTTACTTGGTTGCTGTTGTGAGAAGGAAACAAGTGAGTGTTCCTGCTGAAGAGGTCCCTTGGAAGCCCTCATTCTCAGGACATTCCACATTTCTTTCCACCCAATCCTGATTATTTCCCCAAACCATTGTTTTTCATTCTAAACTCAATTTCCCATTCCTTTTAAGTCAGTAGCTTGACTTTATCTTGCTGTTTTCTTTACAAATGTTAAGACCACACACTGAGCTCTGCTAACACATTGTATTATGCTACTAGTAGACAAATTTTAACATCACATCACATACATGTTGCAGTTGCTGTTGTAACATGCCTTTTAAAAATATGTTTATTGGATGAAATTGTCTCTTTCTCAAGAAAAAATCTGGTTCTTCAATATAATTTATTATGCCTTTTAAAATTCTGTCTGTTCAATAAAATCTTTGCTATATTATAAATAGCTGTAACGAAAATATAATTTAAAATTCTGAGAGAAAACTTTTTTTTTACTTTTACATTTTTCACAAAACCCACACAGGCACCAAGGAAAGACTGACAATAAAAATAATTTACTCCTGTACAAGCTGATCTGGGTTGGAAACATTCAAAAGAGAGATTTTAAACTTGTCATCTATTGAAACTTTGGCTACAGCATAGGAACCGATCTTAAAACAAAGGAGGGTCTTTAGTTTCCCACCCTTTTAATCTGAACATTTCTTTCAAGGCCTGATGGAGCTTTTGTTGTTAGTACTTTCCTCCCTGTAATATACCTGAATGACGACTGGCTAAATTTGTTGTTATCTGAGGGAACCAGCCTCTAAGCTTCATTGCACAGGACTAAAGGTGGCCCTTACCTTGCCATATGAGCCTATTCTGAAAATTAAACATTAGTGAAAAGAAGTGCTCTCATTCTGTAATAGCAGCAATTAGAAGTTTTCATGGTTTGCTTGTTCATTAGTTATGCACTGCCAGAAAGCTTTTGCATGGAAAGGACAGCAAAGGGAAAAGCTTTCTGATCTGGACCACTTGCAGGAATATATTATTTTTTTTAATGACTTCTCTTCCTAAGCAAATTTCTTAGTAGAGAGGGAGTGATTCAGTACAAGCAGTATTCAGTAGCAGAGATATTATCCTTCAACTGCTGACTAGAAGAATATCAAAGAATCCTGAAAACTGGCAAAAAGGCAGGCTAAGCCCAAGACAGGCATGAAGCCACCACAAAGAATGTTTTTTATATCTTATATTTGGTAAGAAAATTTTCAAGGTTGTCTTAGAGAAGTCCTTTTTTCCACAGAATTCTTCATTAGTTACAGTAGATAGGTTTACCTTTAAATTACAGAATTTAGTGTGAAGTTTGAAAAACTTTTAGTTGAACTGATGGATTATGAGCAAAATGTAAAATTCCTGTGTTAGAGACACTTGCATAATTTTAAGGAATAGACAGTGAGAAAGAATCCAATCAAATGTTTCTAGAGAGTCTGCAAAACACATTTCAATAGTAGGCAAGAGGAAGAAAAGTAAAGAGCAGTCAGCACTTTTTTGGGTATTCTTTAGTACTTCAATGAGATAACTATCCCCTAGGAATCTTCATTTCCTTGTTCTAGATCCCCTAGCTTTTCTGAGCCTCCAACATGGCTTTTTATTTTTTTTTTTCAATTATTAAAAGCAAAATCATATATAACTTTGACTCTCATTAAAGAGGTATGTATGGAAAACTGCTAATGTTAGGGGGTTGCTTACCCTAGTTGCTTTCTGACAGCCACCTCTGCCTCACAAACTCTTCTTACCACTCTACATTCCATGCTCACCCTTCTCAGGGTACTGTTTTAATTTTTTTTTAAATCTCAGACAATTTTGCCTCGCCTTCCTAGATATTTTGGGAATTTTAGAGTCTTTGGGTGGACTTTTCTGCAACAGTCTCTGGCTGCTTGCAGATGTAGGCATCTCAGAAGGCAGCTTTGTACTGCTTTGGAGACCTGACTGAGGCTCCACGGGTCGGAGGTTGGAGCCCAAAGCTCAAATAATTGGCACAAACAGGTCAGTACTCCATCAGGGGATGCATAACTCGTGAAAAGAAAGCCAAGTGCTCTGAAGTGAGACTCTGCCCTCATTGAACACATGGGGCCTAGAAAGACCAGGCTCATAATTCAGGCACTTCACTTGGGTAAGTTCCAAGCCTGCTGGAGAGAATGCCATCCCATGGTCTGGGATGCCTCCTCAGGGGCTCTTTTTTAATTTGGGTGTTTCTGTCTGTATCTAAGTTGTGAATAACTTCATCAGTGTTCACTGATGCCCTAGTCCAACCCCAGCCTCCCAGATGTTCCTCTACAGGAGAACAGAAGGGCAAGGGAGCGTTTGTTTGGAGGAGGAACAAAACACCTATGACGGAAGCAGTACTGGCTGCAAGTATT
Source organism: Melozone crissalis (assembly GCF_028551555.1). Classification (NCBI taxonomy): domain Eukaryota; kingdom Metazoa; phylum Chordata; class Aves; order Passeriformes; family Passerellidae; genus Melozone; species Melozone crissalis. The sequence goes on along the minus strand of NW_026535783.1, from coordinate 9,004,367 downwards.
AAATCGGGATAAATGACAAATATAACAAAGACTGCAATATTCATGACAAATCCATGGATGAGAATATATCCCCATAGCTTTGGCAGTTTGGTTCAAAACTGCTTGGTAATTCAGGTTTTGAATCCTACTGCATGCTTCAGTGAAGAGGGTGGAAGAATAAGCAATGTGAAAATTGTTTAAAATAGAGTATTAGGGTTTTCAGGGGAGTACTATTGCATTTCATGCCTGAGGGGGCAAATCTACTCTGAAGAAAGGTTTTGAAAAATGATAATACTAAAAAGTGTAATTTTCCTGTCTTATCCCCTCACACCTGTTTTTTCCCTTCCTTAATATTTGTATTAAATATGAAGCAATCAAAGCAGCAATCACACAACTAGAGCGTACACAGACTTTGGAAAAAAAAACTACAGGTGGGGAGAACGAATATTTCCAACTCAGTGCCATGCCCTACAGTTAATTTCCCTCATTTATGATATCAACCAACGCTTGCAGCAGTCTATCATCTCTATGCTTGACATCATATGGATTACAACATCGGAAGGTGTTCCCGCATGGATGCTGTCAGCAGCGGAAGCGGCAAAAAGCTTCTTGCATTCTTTTGATACAGCCAAAAAGAGATATCAACAGGATCCTCAAGTTTCCTTTTCGGATTCAGAAGCCAGACTGAAAATATCAAAGCAAAGAATGAGGTACAACGAATCACTGATGACCTCCACAACTCCATTGTTCATGCAAATACCGATGGAGTCTCCAGAGGAGGAATTTCAACAGCCGGTGAAGACGATGGATTGGAAGTGCATCAGAAAAGCATTGGCAAAAGACATGCATTTATTTCTGGGTTCAGGAGATTTGACAATGCCGGTGACGTATGATGCCCAGGGACAGAACCCAAGATGGGAAAGGATGGGTCACGAAACATTCAAAGACTTAGGGAAGGTGGCTCAAACTTTTGGGCTGGATTCACAATATTTCAAACAACTATTAAGAGGGACATTCACCACCTATGACCTTATGCCATATGATATTCGAAGCATTGTGGCAATGATTCTCACTGACACACAGAGTCTCGTCTGGGAAAAAAGATGGAGAAAGTATCTTCCAGACTTGCGAAATAGATACCAAGGTGGGCCAAACGCGAATCTCACAGAAGCGCAGTTAGCAGGAGATCCTCCAGATGACAACCCAGGGGAACAAGCAGTGTGGCTTCCACGAAGAGTGTTAAATGACATCAAAGAGGCAGGGCGAATGGCAATCATGCAGATTACGCTAACAGGAGCTCCGGATGTTCCGTTCTCTTGCATCAGGCAAGGTCCCGCAGAACCATTCATGTCGTTCATCGATCGACTCACGCAAGCCGTCGATCGACAGGTGACGATTGAGGAAGCGAAGAGGCCTCTCTTGGAGAGCTTAGCTTTTGGCAATGCCAACCCAGATTGTCAACGGGTCATTAGTGCCATGCCAGGACGGCCATCCTTGGCAGAGATGGCGGAGGCATGCAGCAAGGTGGGGACACCTCAGCATGTCGCATCGATTGTGAAGAACGAATTAAGAGAGGAATGGGAAGAACAGATAAAGGGACACTCAGAGACACAATGAGAAGACAAGGCATTGGAAAAGATGCTGGAAAAAATACTTCATCAACAGAACAAGAACACAAACAAAGTTCTTGCAACAATGCAGAAGAAGAGCAATCCCCCAGGAGGACAGTGTTACAAATGTAGGGCGTTTGGACACATGAGAAAGAATTGTCCACAGACACATACACCAGCACCAGCACAAAAAGCGGAAAGGCCAATTGTGCGCGGTGCGGAAGAGGAAGACACTCTGTGAAAGAATGCTATTCTCAGACAGACGTGGAAGGAAATCCTTTACCGTGTCCGGGAAATGGGAGAAGGAGCGCGGGAAATCGCCAGCGCGCTCAGACACAAGTGCTGGCGGTGACACAAGAAACAGGGCAACCATCAGTGGGCGACAAGCAGACGCCCTCAGCAAAACCCTCAGTCGATTCCATAGCGACCCAGACCTCCTCCCACCAGGGGCACAGTGTGCATTTGCAGCTTCTAAACTAGTATGCTTTCTAGACAAAAATCAAGCAGAGATACCAACGAGTATCCGCGGAGATTCATACAAAAAACAAGATTTCTTGATAGTTGGACAAGACAAATGCAGCATTCTTGGACTCATTGTTTATCCTACAGTTGTTTCTGCAGACAAGAACACAGAATTGACAGTTCTGACAAGAGCGCTTCATCCACCATTGACTGTGCCGGAAAATACTGTGGTTGCGAGAGCTTTCGCCTTGCCGCCACACGCCATTGGAGAAGTCATGTCAATCTTTGATGAAGAAGGGTTTCCTATGAAAGAGCATGTTGAGATACATACTGCATGGGTGAAGCACATAGGCCAAGATCGACCCACACTCACGTGCCAATTGACATGTGGAGACAGGACAATAGCAATCAGAGATATGCTCAACACAGGGGCAGATGTCACAGTAATATCGTACATCTTTTGGCCACGCAGTTGGAGCTTGGTCGCGCCCTTGGGTTCTCTCTCAGGCATAGGGGGAGCTTCTCTGTGTCTGCAGAGTTTGTCCATCATTGTCACGGGACCAGGAGACAAGACGGCGATCATTCGTCCTTTTGTCGTCCAAAAGCCGATCACAGTCTGGGGTCGAGACTTTTTGGCACAATGGGGCGCGAAGATCGAAGTGGATTTTTAATAGGGGTCACTGCGGCACTTGCCACATTGAAGTTGACATGGAAAACAGATGATCCAGTTTGGGTGGATCAGTGGCCCCTTGAGCAGAAAAAGTTGAGTGCTTTGAAAAACCTGGTCCAAGAACAATTGCAGAAGCGACACATCAAGCCAACAGATAGCCCTTGGAACTCTCCAGTGTTTGTCATCAAGTAAAAGCCATCAGGCAAATGGAGGTTGTTACATGATCTCAGGAAGATCAACGAAGTCACAGAAGACGTAGGACCACTTCAGCTGGGACTTCTATCTGTCTCAATGATTCCCAGAGATTGGCCGCTTGTGGTCATTGACCTCAAGGATTGTTTCTTCAGTATTCCGCTCCATCCAGATGATGCCCCGAGATTTGCCTTTTCAGTTCCGAGTATCAACAAGGATACACCTCTGCAGCGGTACCATTGGGTGGTCCTTCAACAAGGACTCAAAAATTCTCCGACGATCTGTCAATGGTACCTGGCACGAGCTTTGGCACCAGCGTGGAAGAAATTTCCGAAAGTGAAGATCATTCATTACATGGATGATTTGCTCATTGCAGCATCAACACAACAGGAGCTGCAAGAAGCTCGTGACTGTGTGATCGCAGAGGTGCAAAAGGCAGGTCTGGAAATCAGCATTTCAAAGATTCAAGAGGTTGCACCTTGGAAATATCTAGGGTGGAAGATTTCAGAGAAATCAATAAAACCTCAGAAAATGGAGGTCAGCACAAAGATCAGCAATTTGCATGATTTACAACAGCTTTTGGGAGAGATCAACTGGATGAGGCCAGTTTTGGGAATCACAAATAGCGACATTCCAGCGTTGCTCGATCTTTTGAGAGGAGACACAGACATTCGATCTCCCAGCACTCTCACGCAAGAAGCGAAGAAAGAGTTGGAGAAAGTCACAGACGCAATACAGAAAAGGCAGGCACATTGATTTGTTCCAATGTTGCCTTTTCAGTTGACAGTGCTGGGGAAGAACACACAGTTCCATGGTTTGATCTTCCAATGGGATGAATCACAAAAAGACTCTTTGATAATCATAGAGTGGATTTTTCTACCATACAGGCCTTCAAAGACAATTCTCACGGATTTAGAGATGGCAGCACAAATCATCATAAAGGCGAGAACGAGGTTGCTGACAATGGCAGGATGGGAATTCTCAGTCATCAGATTACCTCTGAAGCAAGACTATTTCGATTGGGCAATGCAACAATCGAAAGACTTATTAATTGCGTTGTTAGCTTTTCCGGAAATTTGCACAATCCATTTTCCACAGCATAGAATACTGCAATCACATGTGGATTGCAGTATTCTATAATCACATATGTTACAGAGCGAAACCAAGAATAAGTGAAGAACCTTTGGACGGGATCATAGTGTTCACTGATGGCTCAGGGAAGACGCACAAGTCGGTGATCACGTGGAGAAACTCAACGACAGGGGATTGGGAATCAGATGTAAAGACGGTCCAGGGCTCTCCACAAATCGTGGAGTTGGCAGCCATTGTCCAAGTGTTTCAGTTGTTTGAACAACCTCTCAATCTGGTCACAGATTCCGCATATGTTGCAGGTGTGGTCAAACAATTGGAGGGTTCGCTCTTGAAAGAAGTCAGTAATGAGGTTTTATACTCATATTTGGCAAGCTTGAAAACATTGCTAGAGAGCAGGGAAAGAGAATATTTTATCATGCACATTAGAGTGCACACAACACTTCTGGGGTTTTTAGCAGAAAGGAATGCTCGGGCAGACAGGTTGACAATGCCCATTTCGCAAACACTGCCGGACATTTTTGAGCAGGCAAGATTGAGTCACGCGTTCTTTCATCAGAATGCACAGGCGCTGATGGAGTCCTTTCATCTCACAAAGAGTCAGGGGAGGGAGATCATTAGTGCTTGTCCAGACTGTCAGCTTGTGCAGCCACCTTCTTCTACCGGGGCAGTCAATCCGCGGGGACTGCAAAGCCTTCAATTGTGGCAAGCTGATGTCACCAAGTATCCATCCTTTGGGCGGCTCAAAAATATTCATGTTTCAGTAGATACATTCTCAGGTGCAGTCTTTGCCTCAGCACATGCAGGGGAACCAGCAGACCATGCTTGTCGACATTTTCTGCAAGCATTCGCATCATTAGGTGTGCCTCAGGACATAAAAACAGACAATGGTCCAACGTATACAGGCAGGGTGTTTGACAAATTCCTGAAAAGATGGGGTGTCAAACATACATTTGTTATTCCACATTCACCCACAGGTCAGGCAATCATTGAAAGAACACATCACACCCTGAAATCCCTTCTGGACAGACAAAGAAGGGGGGAGCCAGAGGCAACACCTCACATGAAATTAAATAAGGCGTTGTATGTGTTGAATTTCCTAAATAGTTCCTTCTCAGAACCCAATCCACCAATCATGAGGCATTTTTTAAACAGCACACAGGCAAAGCTAAGAGAAAATCCTTTCGTTTTGATCAGAAACCCAGAGACAGGACAAACAGAGGGCCCTTTCAAACTAATCACTTGGGCCAAGGGTTTTGCTTGTGTTTCCACAGATCGAGGTCTGAAGTGGGTTTCAGCGCGACACATGAAGCCATTTCAAACACAAGAGCAAGAGAATGCTGATCCGAGAAACAAAGAGACGAGTACTCAGACAGAAGTCGAGACTCAGACTGCAGAAGACATCTCAGAAGAGAAATACAAAGAACTAAAGACTTTGGGGATTTTTCCTTTGGGGTCTTGAGTGAAAACATGACAATGATTTCGCATGAGAGTGAAGCCATGAGCTTCACAATGCTCATGTGCATCACTCTTTCATTCATTGCAATAAGTCATGGGGCAAGTTTACCCATTGATCAACCAAAACAAAATGTGTGGGAGGCTTTAGCTAAAGCAGCGAATTTGGATAGTATTTGTCTGACACATTGGAGGCCAGGGAGACCATTTTCAGCATGGTTGGATTGCCAGTGGATGAATGGCCAATTCCAGGGCACTCCGCAGTTAACATCTCGCAGGTCATTAAAGATCCTGTGAAGGAGAGGTATGCTTGAACACATCTTCTTCCTGTGGCTTCTACAGAACCTCAGGAATTGGAGATTTTTGGGTCCATGACAATGGAACTCTGTATGCAGTTTGAAACTCCAAATGTCACAAAGACAAACAAAACTATTGATGTAACTCCCAATCATGAATTCTATAAAAATGCATCAGCTTGGTGTAAATACACAGAGAAAACTGCCAAAGGATCAATCCAAGTCCCAGTGCACTTGCCACGGGGTTTGTTTTTAATTTGCGGGGACAGAATTTGGCACAGCATTCCTGATAATGCCAGGGGAGGTCCATGCAGCATTGGGAAAATTTCAATGTTATCGCCAGATTTGAAATTGCTAAGAGAGAAAAAACACAATGAAAAAAGATCATTACAACATTATGCGGCAGATTGCAACGACGAAATACATACTTGGGACAAGGCAAGGAGAATTGCTACAGCAATCTTCTCACCTCAAACAGCATCGGGGTTGGCCTTGACTCAACTTGACCGCATGGGTTGTTGGTTGAGCAAACATGCTCAATCTGTGTCTGTCGCATTGAGTGACATGTTAAAAGACATCAGTAGTGTAAGACAGGCGACTCTTCAAAACAGAGCGGCGATCGATTATCTATTGCTCGCTCATGGACATGGGTGTGAAGAATTTGAGGGGATGTGCTGCATGAATCTCTCAGACCATTCAAAATCAATTCATGAAAGTATTCAGAAAATAAAAGACAGCATAAATAAACTTGGCGAGATCACAGGATATTGGATCGATGATCTGGCAGCATTTTTTGATCTCTCTCTCGTATGGAGAGGAATTTTAAAGATAGCATTATATGTCTTAATAATTCTCTTGATCCTCATGCTTGTTATCCCGTGCATGTTTTTAGGTATAAAGCGTGTCATGAGTCATGTAGCAAAAGAAGTGCTTTTAGTGCAAACAGAAAGGGGAGATGTGGGAACTCCGCACATAGTTCCTGATATCCAGAGTTGCCGAGACAACCCTTGGGGGGCTCAGAAGCCCTGGAACGTTGCCAGAAGTGTTTGGTGGCTAGACTTTGATCCTGCACGGGATGCAGCACCTGTATGAGGATGAGACGATCACATGGGGATAAGTGGTGAAGGGATAGATTAATTATAGGGTGAAAACACAGGTTTTAGAATTTCGGTACAGGGGGGTTCTAGGGGACAAGATGGAAGAATTAGGGCGTGTCCTGTCCTTCTTCTTCTTGTCATCCATCTTTGATGGTGATGGTGGCACTTTGAGATTGGTTCTTACTGAATTTGCACTTGTCAATAAGAGTGAAAGGTATTGGGAGGAAAAGGTAAATATCCTACACGTAGTTTTTGGTATAAAAATAAGCGGCCACCCCGAGGGAGGTCAGTGTGCCTATGACTGACTTGCTGTGCGGACCTCTGTCGGGCTGGGAGACAACATTGTAGATAAGAATTAATAAACAACAGTGAAGAACTAAAAAACTGGAAGACTCCTTTTGTCCTTTCGCGCGCGGGCTGCCTCAAGGCCATCCAGAGCCTTACCAGGCAATTTCAACAGCCAAGACAGGACACCTGTGCTTTGTTTCCTGTCAAGAGAACTCTTCAAAGGACAGTACAAAATCAATCTCTGTGCAAGTCATCTGCACTGCAGGGCTGCCCGTCCTGTTGCTCTTGTGGTGGTTGTTACCCAGCTGAGCACAAAGGGCTGAGAGCCCCCAAGAGTGGGGCTGCGTTTTGTATCTCCTGGAAGCTGGCATCTCTGCTTTAAATCCAATCTTGCATTTTGTTTCCCTCAGGGACAATAGAAATCAGGAAAATCCCGTGAGGATATACACTGAACTGGACCATACTGGCAGCAGAGGAGTCCAACTGCAGATACCCCTGCACAGTCATGGGTAAGGTGTTTTTCTGGTGGAATGTCTATTCAATGTGAAGTTAGGCCAGCTACAAACATGTTCCCACACTGGGGACAGATGGTCCCATCTCTCAGTGCTTCTCAGAATTTGTGAAGATGCTCAGAAGGCACTGTCAGAGACATCTCCATGCTGCTGAGGTCTTGCCTGCATCAAGAACAGGACCTGGAAGATTTACTTGCGTCTCAAGCGTGAGATGCATGTATCGCAGTCCGTTCCGGTGGGCGGGTGACGTGATAATTTTTTGCTGCAAAAATAACCAGCAAGGCACTGGGGATTTGCAGTAACAAATCAACAAACTGCAGTTTTAGTGAAATAACCACAACTGATATGTGTTGGTGAGGGGATCTGGGGAAGAAAAGGAGAAGATTAGGGAAGAGGGAGGAAAGCAGGACTGCGGGGCTATAGCTACCGAGACATGGTGCCGCTTTCGTCCTTCGGGGTCCAGCTGTCGAAGCTCACTGGGGCACGTGAGGGGAGATCTCAAAGCACGGCTGAATTGCACCCCAAATTATACTCTTTTTCGTTGGGGGGAAGGGGAGCCGAAACAAAGGTCTCCAAGGAGGAGAAAGAACAGAAAAAGGGGGAGAGTACACAGAGTCATTGTTTTCATGGCCCAATGCTCGCAGGTGCGCTTATTCTGGGCAGACTTTCCCCTCTTTGTGCACACTTCCCCCGAGCTCAGGGGGTGTTCAGTCCCAGTCCCTGGAAGAAGGTGCGAGGGGGGTTTTCTTGCATGGCGATTTCTTGTCTTGGTTCTCTGATGAGGAGGCTCACATCTCTGTTTGTCTGTCACGGTGGTTGAAGGCAGGCGAGAGGGGTCTTCTAGTGGAGGGGGGAACCACCCCAGAGCTCAGACCAGCCAGGCCGGGAGGTAGGGAGAAAGTCCAGATCCATTGCTCAGGAAGGGCAGCATGCCCCCTTCAAGTTCAGCATGGCATGTTCTGCAAACAACACCTCTGAACACACTAAGCTAATAGGCATATTGTTGGAATCCATAAAATTAGAGGGTTTTTGGGAAATGGTTAAAATGGTTAAAAAAGTATATAGGCCTCAGACTGAAGTTCTGTTAGCACTGCAGATACAGCAGAAAAGTTTCCCAAGCAAGCAGAAAAGTTTCCCAAGCAGTACAGCACACGTGAAAAATAACAATAGGCCTCTGTAGAACTGGCTTTAGGATGGCAACAAGGTTATTTAATGTATATCTTTAGAAGGTTAGCATGAATAGAGCTCTGTTCTTTGTCTCTTATGAACCAGTCTCTGTTTTAACTACCATTACGTGTGTTTTATAAGATTGGATAGAATGCTTGTCAATATGTGTTGTTCTGCGTATGATTAGCTGAAATCTAGACTGAGATGATTTTATGTCTTTCTGTATCACCCCACCCTCTCCAGACATTTTCAGTAGATCGGCGAACTGTTAACATCCTGTCTCCATTGTAACAATGTTCTGAGACTGATGTACCAACAATAAAAAAAAGCTCTTCACTAATCTACTTCCAATGTTGTCCATATCTAGATGTTTTGCTGCAGCAAGTAAATTCCTTTTTTAAAATGTGAGTTCCTAACACAATTAGACCTCTATCTACCCTTTAACCCCATAGCATATGACTTTCCCTCCCCACTGGCTCAGCAGTTTTTAACTTTTCGGTGGTCTTTTTCTTCATGACAATTGTGAGGCAAAAATGAAAGATATTTTGGACAGACTCTCACAGCATACCTGTGCTTTGTTTCCTGTTAAGAGAACTTCTCAAAGGACTGTACAAAATCAGTCTCTGTGCCAGCCATCTGCACTGCAGGGCTGCCCGTCCTGTTGCTCTTGTGGTGGTTGTTACCCAGCTGAGCACAAAGGGCTGAGAGCCCCCAAGAGTGGGGCTGCGTTTTGTATCTCCTGGAAGCTGGCATCTCTGCTTTAAAGTCAGCATCTTGCATTTTGTTTCCCTCAGGGAGAATGGTGAACCAGGAAAATCCCATGACGATATACACCGAACTAGAACATACTGGCAGCAAAGGAGTCCAACTGCAGATACCCCTGCACAGTCATGGGCCAGGTGTTTTTCTGGTGGAATGTCTATCCAGTGTGAAGTTAGGCCAGCTGCAAACATGTTCCCACACTGGGGATAGATGGTCCCATCTCTCAGTGCTGCTCAGAATTTGTGAATATGCTCAGAAGGCACTGTCAAGAGACATGTCCATGCTGCCGACGTCTTGCCTGCATCAAGAACAGGACCAGGAAGATCTCCTTGTCTCTCAAGCGTGGGATGCTTCTACCTGTGCTTTGTTTCCTGTCAAGAGAACTCTTCAAACAACTGTATAAAATGAGTTGTTAGCCTCTGTGCCAGCCATCTACACTGCAGGGTTGCCTGTCCTGTTGCTATTGTGGTGGTTGTTACCCAGCTGAGCACAAACGGCGGAGAGCCCCAGATAGTGGGGCTGCCTTTTATATGTCCTGCAAGCTGGGATCTCTTCTTTAAAGTCAGCATCTTGCATTTTGTTTCCCTCTGAGAAAATAGTAGAGAAGGAAAATCCCATCATGAAATTCACTGAACTGGAAGATACTGGCAGTGGGTGAGCCAGCTCTTCCTCTCAATGGCACTGTGTTCTGCCAATACTCCCCATTCCCCTGGAGAGGAAATCTTTGAGAGAGTTTGTTTTCTTTCTGTTGTGATGAACTCACATTTTTTTGCCCTCCTCTTCCTGTTTTCTCTTCTTGTGCCTGCAAGGACTGCATTTTCTGCCCTCAAACTACGTGAGCCACCAAGATGTGAAGAGCAGCAACATCCTTCTCAGAACTGATGGCTCTGTCAAGCTGGGTCAGTATATTCTTGGTCAGGTGCAGCATTCCAGGGATTTGCGGTGTAGGGCTGCTTTGAGTCGTAGCCAGGTCGCCAAAAATCATGCTGGTGGCAGTGCAGGGACACCCGCTGTGAGCTGGTGACATGGTTGCAACGTGTACAGAGGTATGACAAGGAACAAACAGTCAAGAGAGCCGTTGATACCAAGCAAGAGCCTGCCCTGGTCCTGTCCAGTGACAGACAAGTACTTGACCTCTCACCACGTGACTGTGGGAAGTTGACCTCTTCTTCTGGCCAAGCTGTGCTCACTTGTTCCCAGAAGTGTAGCCATGCAGATTTGGCACCCTGAGGGTGGGCATCCCCGGGCAGGCAAGGAAACCAAGTGGACCGAGGACACGGGGGATGGTTGTGCAGAGACAGTCTGCACTGCTGCCACAACTTGCAGAGGGCAGAGTCAGGGCTGGGGCAGCTTTTCCCAGTTACACATCAGCTCTTAGGAGCCTCGGAGCCACAAGCACACGCCAGCTATTGTTCCTTGTCCAGGATGTCCAGGTTCTGCACAGCGCTGAAGGCAGCGTTAGGGCAGGACAGACTGCAGCAGCAATGGCCTGGTGTTCTCCACCGACAGCCTTTGGTTCTCCTTCCCTCAGCAGCAGCAGCAGCAGCAGCAGCAGCAGCAGTAGCAGCAAGGAGCAGTGACAGGGTCAGGACGAGGAGGAGGTGGCTGCCCTGGCCCTTTGCTCCCAGGCCGCAGGCCAGGAGGGCTCTGGCTGCAGCAGGGCGCTCTTCGGGCAGCCCCTGGCAGCCTCTGCAGGGAGCATAGCACGCTGCCCCATCCTGCCTGGGTCACTTTTCTTCAGCAATACCCTACTAGCTCCTCTTCAGAAGGAAAAAAATTCCAGCAATGTAAAAAGAGCTAATTCAAGTACAGTTCTACCTGCCTTTCTATTGTAATTCAGGGCATCTATTTGTCTTTAATTTCACGATTTTTATGAAAACATGCATTCATATCTTCACATTTTTTGTGTTTCTAATTATTCCTATACCAAATCATTTCTTTTTTACCTCTTGATTTATTGCAGTTGGTAATTCTGAAGTAGTATTATTTTAAAATGTCCCAAAACAACACCCTTTGGGTAGTTTTCCTCACTTTTAAAACAAACCCTATAAGCCATTTCAGTCTCTGTCTCTCCAAGTTGGTTCATACTGGTCTATTTTAAATCAGGGCTACAATACTTTTATAGGATTGAGAGAGGTCCATGAAATGCACACCAGTGATTCCTCTTGTGGAATGTCATGGCCCTGTCGTAAGCCTCTTGGGTTTGGCGCTTTTTTGGTTGGTTTTTTGGTTTTTGGGGTTTTTTCCCTCTCATCACTTCAACGGCAAACACATGTTTAGTTCCAAACTTACACAAGATGAGCAAAATCAAAACAATGTGATGGGCCTTTGGGAACTCCTTGCTGATCTTTCTGCTTTTTCAGCTGAGCAAGGCTCTGATCCAGGCAAAGAGAGTGCACTTAGAACCATTTGGCTGGAACTCTGCTGATTTCTAGGAAAAGCTGGAGGCCTCTCTCTCCCCAGGATGTTTTGGCTGAGCCAAGCTTTGCTGGGTTTTGGCTGCAAATACCATTGCCCTTGCTTTCTTCTATCCACAAGTACCATGGCTGGGCAAAAACTCCCCAGTGGGCCATATTCCAAAGGCACTTGGGTCTGGAGTTTGTGAATGAAGGAGAGCCTTATCCACTTCCAAACCACATGGAAAAAAATCATGAAAGACAACTTCCCATCCTTAACAAATAACTGACAATTCGCAAGTGGATCTAGAGCTTCTTTACAGAATGAAAAGGAAGGCAATCTTCCAATGGAGTTGGGCTTTCTGGAGTCTTTCTTCTGACTCCCACTCACAGCTGGCATTGGAAAAAGTCACATCTCTGCAAGTGTCAGTGTCTTCTGTCTGCCATCAATTGTTTTGCTGCAACAATCAGAACAGGCATCAGGCTGGAGAGAGGCTCAGCTGATGCTAGGGACAGGAGCTGCCCCAAGGGAAAAAAAAAGCAATGAACTTTTACCTCCCAAACCCATCTCCCCAGAGGCTCAAAGCAGGATTCCTCTGGTTCCCAGAAATACAAAGAGGGCTGAGAAGACCATCTGCATCTATGTGTTTATGCCCAAGACTTTGCTGATGCCATTTGGGTTATGCATTTTTCTTTACTGTTTTCTGTATTCTTTGCATATCTATTTAGAGCTCTATAGGGCACTCTATTTGTGACTACTTTTCCCAGCCCTTCTCTATGGCCTCTGCCTGTTGTGTTGTGTTGGTTTGTTCCAGTTCTCCCTTATTTGTTATGATGGTTCTGTCCTCCTAGTTTTCCCCTCCCTAGCGTCTGTCTGTTATGTTGTTGCTATGGTTGCCCCCCTGTTATGTAACTTCCCCGCCCCATATTTCCAAATATGTATAATTTTCTCTCCTCCCTGGGCCCAGTCAATCACTCCCCACCACTCCCTGTCTTCTAGAAGGTTCCCTTCAGTGGGAGTAGTGATTGGCTGAGGTCCCGGGGCCCCTCCTTTACATTGTATCCATTGGTTCTTTCCTCAAGTCTGTTATGTTAAACCCTTCCCCTGACCTCCCCGGATTGGTCCATTGTAAACTCCTCCCCCAGTTACCACCTCCCTTTATAATCCCATGTTCTGCTCATTTTCTTTGTCACTCTCTGCTGGTCCTTCCCAGTTTGTCACCCCCTGCTGGCCGTCCCCCGGGACATTAAACCAGTTCTACCCCAGAGAGTGTCCGGCTCTTGCTTCACTCCGCCCTGCCTCACAGCTTTTCTCTGAAGACCTCGTCCTGCAGGCACAGCCCGAGGCTTTCACCGCCGAGGGGTGCCTGAAGCTGCCAGTCCTGGGGCCTAGCCACCGGGACTGACACCCCCTGCTGCAGTGGGGCTGTTGGCCACCCTCTCAGCTAGCCAGGCACACGACTTCTGGCCGCGGCATCGCTGCAGCTTGGCGCCCAACGTGGGGCCAGAGCCGTCGCTCGGACCCCGCGGACGAGGTCACCGAACCTCTGGACAACAGTCTACCACCGGTCGCAGCAGGCTCCGTTGTAGGAGCGGCGCTCCCGGTGGACCCGGAGCTGCAACTCTCGACACCCAGGGAGAGCTCCGAGGGCGGAGTCCTGCCTTTCCTGGATTTCTTTTCGCTGCTCGTCTGATTGGTAAGCCCCTGCCTTGGGGGTCTTCCCTCCCACCTTTTTTAACCCCTCCCAGGAGCCGAGCCCTGCTTTGGGGACTGTTCCCAATCCTACTTCTCCATAGACCCCCTTCCTTTGTTGTTTTTCTCTTTCCTGTGGGTGCCGTGCTCATGCCTTTCCTAGGACCGGCAGCTTAGTGGTCATGCCCGACGGGGACCGCCACTAAGTAAAGGCTCCCACTTCCCTTAAACCTTCTTTACTGCTTGGCCTTTAGGGGGTTCATGCCTGCTCTGGGACCGATCCTCTAAGCCAGCAGTAGGGTGGAGCAGACGAGCAGACGGTCCTTGTTTTAGTTATAGTTCGCTCCGGTTAAGGCGGCTTTGTCACCGTAGGGGACTCTTTTCTTTGATTTTCTTCTCGTTTTTCTTTGCGTTCCGCGATGGGTGCGCGGCAGAGTTCCCCTCAAAAAAGAGCCTTTCACCAGGTTAGAAGTTTGTTGATTGGGGGAGGGTTGGATCCCCCGAAAGTTGATTTAAAGAAATTAGTACGGTGGATCTTTTCTCAGTTCCCCAACACCACCCCAGAGCAACTTAAGGACCCGCGTTATTGGAAAGCCGTATTGGCCAAATTAGATCAGGAGGTCAGCTCTGGGGAGGCGAAACTTTACCCGGCCGCTTATTGGGCGGGTAAAGTTTTGCACCAGTTGACTCCACAGGGGGAGCTGCAGAAAAATCCATCTTCTTCAGGTTCTCACCCCAGTTCTCCCAGTCCTGCTGTCCCTACCCCGTCTACCTCACCCCGTGTTCCTCGGTCGGAGCCCTTGAGGGGGGTCCTTAAGGCCAACATGCAGCAGAGGCTCCATCCTCCCTCTGCCCCCTCTCGATCAGCCCGACCTGGCCCTCCTAAAGGAGGACTCCGAGGAGATCCTGGCCAGACTCCTCGGAGCAGGTTTTCCTACCCCTTTTCTCATTCCCCCCAGTTCCCAGTTGAGAACCCTAAACAGGTTCGGTTTAATGTCCCCCCAGTTAATGCCCCACCGCCTCCACAAGATGGCTCCTATGGAGCCCAAGATGGAGGCGGCCACGTTGCTTTTCCCACCAATTTTTCTTCTCCTTCCCATAATCCCTTTGCCTCTCAACCCAACCCCTTCCTACCCCTAGATCCACCCCCTTCTCCACCCTTTTCTCCCCTGCCTTCCCCCCCCTGTTCCTTCCTGCGCTCCTCCCCTCAGTAATCCCTCCTCGTTCCCACCTCCTCACTCTGCCCCGCCTCCAGACTCCACCTCGGAGGCGGAGAAAGTCCAGCTGCCACCTCCTGTTCTGCCACGCCCATCAGCCTGCCCCTCCCAAATGGTGGGCCCCGCCTCTGCCTCCCCCCTTTCCGGTTCCCATGCCTTCCCTTCCGGTTCCCACGCTCCGTGTTCCGGTGGGGGGGGGGGGGTGGGTAACCAGAAGCCAGGGCGAGCCCCGGTTTTTGAAGCCACCCCGGTTAGCTACCGCCTGAGCGGGGAGGGGAGCTCCCAGGCTCAGTGGGTTCCTATAGCACAAGACCGGATCAAGGATCTGTGCAAGGCCCAGAGAGAGTATTCCCGGGAATCAGAGTATTTCCGGGGGCTCCTCTGCTCGGCCCTTGCACCAGGAGATCTGGTCCCCGCTGACCTGAGGGCTCTCTTCTCCAGCCTTTTAGGTCCTATGGAGTTTAGGGCCTGGGCGGTAGAGTGGGGGAGAGAGGTCGCGGAAGTTCTCCCAATCCTCTGGGAGAACCAAGCGACCGCTCATGACACAGAGGGCTAATTAATATCCACAAATCATCTGGTGGGTACAGGGGCATGGGCCGGTGGGGTGACCCAGGTGCGAGTGCTCTTCCCAGACCACATTACAGAATCCTGTCGTGCTGCGGAGAGGGCTTTCTTTAAACTCCCCGCAGTCTTCTCACAGGAGGACGAGGAAGAGCCTCAGCAAGGGTCTCAGGAACCATACTTACATTTCTTAGAGAGACTCTACAGGTACGTGGAGACACAAGCTTCGGAGGAAGGCGAAAGGGAAAACCTGTTACGGAGGATGGCGTTTAAAAACGCAAACTCTGACTGCCGGAGAGCCATCCGATCCCTCCCCCGTAGCCCGCGGCCTTCCATCGAGATGATGATGGAGGTCGTGGCACGGAAGGTCCCACTGCCAGGAGCGCCTGACCCCAAGACCAAGAATAGACGGACCTCGGTGGCGTTCGCGTCGACCTCCAGCACCGATGAGGAAGACTACAGTGCGGCGGCGGCCGGATCGTCAACCCCAGGAGCAGCCAGAAGGCATCCAGGCACCCACCCGTGTCACTTATGCGGGAAGACTGGGCACTGGATGCCTGACTGCCCTCTGAAGGAGGAATTTTTAACTTATCGGAGGAAGGAGTGCCCTGCTGGAAAACAGGAGGGGAAATCTTCAAAAAACTAGGAAGTGAGCGCAGCCCCTCCCTGCGCAAAGATAGAAATAAGGCGGGCAAGTTAATGCTGAGCAGGGAGGAGGGAACAGAGAAAGGCCCGCCACGTGCCTCTACTAGATGTGACATTTCTTTCCCGGATTTGACGTATTGTACCTGTTGGTTACAGCCTCAGCCTGCCGTAACAACTATTTCTTCGTTCTCCCCATTCAGGCTGCAGCTGACCCGTAATATTCATCTAACGGACACTGACTTCCACCTGGTGACTGCCGACGTTCAACATCCTGGCAGCTGGAGGAGACTTGGACGCAGCAGGTGGATCATTGTTGGGGACACAAAATATACACCCATTGTGGGATCTCAGTCTCTCAGAACTGGGGTGCAGGGTGAACCAGACTACCCCTGGGGGGCTCGGGAGTCCTGGAATGTTGCCAGAAATGTCTGGTGGCTGGACTTTGATCCCACATGGGAGATGACATCAGTATGAGGACGGGAGGATTTCACTGGGGTGAATGGTGAAGGGACAAGTTAATTGGAGTGTGAGATACAGGGTTTAAGATCCCTGTACAGGGAGGTCTAGAGAGGCAAGATGGAGGTACTGGGGCGTGCCCTTCTCCTTCTTCTTCTTCCTCTAGGCCTCCATCTTCTGTGGTGGAGTTGGCACTCCAGGATTGGACCTTACTAGGGGAACACTGGTTAATAAGGATAGAGGGTATTGGAGAAAAATGATAAATATTGTATACGTAACTCCGGGTATAAAGATAGACGACCGCCCCAGGGGCTCGCAGTGTGTGCCCATGGCTGACTGCTGAGCAGAACTCTGTCAGGCCAAGAGAAAATCTTTTAGATAAGCAATTAATAAACACCGAGACCGAGAACAAATCTGAAGCTTCCTCTCGTCCTTTCGAACCCGGGGGCCCAAGGCCATCTTTGGGCTTTTCCCAGACCATCTAAACAGCACCCAAAATCCAATAACTGGCGTCCCTGGGTGGGCTATCTCCCACCAAACCTTTCGGGGGGGGGAAAGCCCTGAAGAGCTGAAGACCCAAGAGAACAGCACTGATAACTCCAGAGGAGGGAAGCCTGAAGAAAGAAAGAAGAAAAAGAAAAAACCGGCCGGGAGAAGCTGCAAAAATCAGCAGTCACTGAGAAATCCCATCTCTCAGCTTCTGCTGAAGACAGCTCGTAGCAGAGCGGCCTGGACTGGGACCAGAAAGGCGCCTCTGATCCATCCCTCGTGATCTGCTGGACGGAGAACAAGGGCCTCCAGACCACTCTGACGACAGATTCGGTAAGAAGGCCAAAATAATACTATGGGGGCCTCACTCTCCCAAGAACAACAGGAAATCTTATCCACCTTACAAAGTGTAGCAGAATTATATACAGAAGGGATCCCAAAGAAAGAATTAAAACAGCTGTTATTATGGGCAAGGCTTAATTATCCACTTGCAGAGACATATCTGCTGTTCGAAGTGGGGTTTTGGCAAGAAATTAATAGGCATTTATATATTTTAGCAACAAAAAAAGATGAGACAGTGTTAAAGCTACTCTCGCCGGCAAGAATCATGTTACAAGGTATTTCAGTGCAGTCTAAAAGACTGGAAAAGCAGCGAGAAGCTGCGGTACCCTCAGAGAAGGGGGCGGAGCGGCAAAGCTCAGGGAAAAAAATTGCTCTGGCTTTAAAAAGCCAGGGGGAAAGGGCTCTCGAAAAAAGAGAGCGGGAAAAAATATTAAAACCCCCGATCAAAAAATGCAACAAACCCCAAGGGCGTCCTGAAACTCCAGAGAGTGTGGAGGAGTCAGGAGCAGAAGGGGGGGAGCAGGAAGATAAGGGATCGGGGGGGGGGCCTGTTCGCGGTGAAAGCGGCGACGCAGCGGCGGCGGCAAGCGCGGGCAGCGCGGGTGAAGATGAGGAGACGCGCGCGGAGGGCGAAACTCGCAAAAACCGGGGTATAGACTCACACACGGGCGTGGGGGCGGCGAGACGCAGGAGGCGCACGGTTGTGACGTCAAACCCGGTGCGACGGTCAGCTCGAATCGCGGGGAGAGCCGGAGTACCGGCGGGAGAGGCGAACACAACGTCAGAGGAGGAGGGGTTGGACTCTGGGACAGACCGAGGGGCGGGAACCTTGGAGGTGAAACAGGGGGGAGACGATGACGTCAGCTTGGGGGACACAGGAAGCAGCTCGGAGAGTACGCATGCGCAGAAAGTAAGACGCGGGCGGACCCGAGCCCGGTCCCCTGTGACGTCGCGGGTGAGGAGGGGCCGTGTTAGGGATTCTACGTCCCGGGGCTCCACACCGTCTCCAGATCTGGTGCCTTTGGTTCAGAGCCTCGGAGTCCCAGTCCCTTCCCCTCACGGGGGACGCCGAGCAGGAAGAGGAAGTGGGGCAGTCGAGATTGCTCCGTCATCCGAGCCAGGGAGGCCGGTGACAGCGCCACCTAGTGGCAGGAGGGCAGAAGTGCACGACATGCCGGGTCGGCTCGGCGGAGCCACAGCGCCATCTTGTGGCGAGAGTGCAACAATGCAGCAATTTTTTCCAACAATATATAAAGAGAAAAGCACCTCGAAGAAGACAATGTTAACACGACAAAGGGATTATCCATCTGATCCACCGATCGTGAGACATTTTCTAAACAACACACAGGCAAAGCTAAAGGGAGATCCTTTGGTTTTGGTCAGAAACCCAGAAACAGGTCAAATAGAGGGTCCTTTCAAACTAATCTCTTGGGGAAAGGGTTTCGCTTGTATCTCCACAGATCGAGGTCTGAAGTGGGTGTCGGCACGGCACGTGAAGCCATTCCGAACGCGAGAACACGAGAATGCTGATCCAAGAAGCAAAGAGACGAGTACTCAGACAGAAGTCGAGACTCGGGCTGCGAAAAACGACCCAGAAGAGAAATAAAAAGAAATAAAGGACTTTGGGGGGTTTTCTCATAAAAGCGAGAAAGGTCTTTTGGTGCAAACAGAAGGGGGAGATGTGGGATCTCAGTCTCTCAGAACTGGGGTGCAGGGTGAACCAGACTACCCCTGGGGGGCTCGGGAGTCCTGGAATGTTGCCAGAAATGTCTGGTGGCTGGACTTTGATCCCACATGGGAGATGACATCAGTATGAGGACGGGAGGATTTCACTGGGGTGAATGGTGAAGGGACAAGTTAATTGGAGTGTGAGATACAGGGTTTAAGATCCCTGTACAGGGAGGTCTAGAGAGGCAAGATGGAGGTACTGGGGCGTGCCCTTCTCCTTCTTCTTCTTCCTCTAGGCCTCCATCTTCTGTGGTGGAGTTGGCACTCCAGGATTGGACCTTACTAGGGGAACACTGGTTAATAAGGATAGAGGGTATTGGAGAAAAATGATAAATATTGTATACGTAACTCCGGGTATAAAGATAGACGACCGCCCCAGGGGCTCGCAGTGTGTGCCCATGGCTGACTGCTGAGCAGAACTCTGTCAGGCCAAGAGAAAATCTTTTAGATAAGCAATTAATAAACACCGAGACCGAGAACAAATCTGAAGCTTCCTCTTGTCCTTTCGAACCCGGGGGCCCAAGGCCATCTTTGGGCTTTTCCCAGACCATCTAAACAGCACCCAAAATCCAACAACTCATAGATTTACACATCGTCCCGGGGTTGGTAGCAACCGACCGGGACCGATTTGCCTTGGGGCTGTACTGCGTCCTGCCCCCGCTTTCTCTCCACAAGGGCCGGGTCATCGCCCAAGCCATCCCAGTGCCGGAGGAGGTGCAGGAACCCAAGCCATCTCAAGGGACCTCACCTCCAACGGTTGCTTGGGCACAAGTTGTGGGGAGAGAGAAGCCCAGGTTGACATGTCAACTGTCCCTGGGCGCGGATCGCAAGATCGTGCGGGGGTTACTGGACACGGGAGCAGATGTGACGATCATTCCCTCTCGGGATTGGCCGTCACATTGGGATTTGCAAAGCGCAGCCGGACATATACAAGGTGTAGGGGGTCTTAAATTGGCAAAACAATCCAAGAGCATTGTACAAATTACGGGGCCGGATGGGCAATTGGCTTCTGTGCGCCCATTCGTTTTAGATTACACCGAGCCCCTGTGGGGAAGGGACCTGTTAGCCCAGTGGGGAGCCAGAATCGACCTCCCAAAGGCTCCCCAGGTTTTTCGAGCGGTGGCCACTGAGGAGCGCCCTACCTGGAAGCTGGATTGGCGATCAGATGAGCCAGTACAGGTGGTACAGTGGCCACTTAACAAACAAAAATTGAAGGCGCTCAACGAGCTCGTGCAGGAGCAGTTACTCAAGGGCAACCTGGTGGAGACCATGTCACCTTGGAACTCCCCAGTATTTGTAATCAAGAAGCCCAACAAGGACAAGTGGCGGCTCCTGACCGACCTCCGCCAAATTAATGAACTAATAATTGATATGGGTCCCCTCCAACCAGGGATGCCATCCCCTACAATGCTCCCTCAAAATTGGAATTTGGCAATTATCGACATCAAAGACTGTTTTTTCCAAATTCCCCTACACCCTGATGATGCCCCGTGTTTTGCTTTCACGGTTCCTTCCATCAACCGTGAGTCCCCGGCCAAGCGCTACCACTGGCGTGTTCTTCCACAAGGAATGAAGAACAGTCCTGTCATCTGCCAGTGGTATGTCGCTTTGCTGCTGTCTCCTGTTTGTACAGCCCTCGGGGATGTCATCCTGTTACACCACTATATGGATGACATCCTCGTCTGCGCCCCAACAGATGATCTGCTTGCCCATGCGCTTGACCTGACAACCAGTGCGTTGGTTGCTGCAGGGTTCGAGCTCCAAGCAGACAAAATTCAAAGGATGCCGCCTTGGAAATACCTGGGCCTTGAAATTACGAAGCGGACCATTGTTCCGCGAAAATTGGCCATAAGGACTTCAGTCCAGACCCTTGCGGATGTCCATCAACTGTGTGGGTCTTTAAATTGGGTGAGGCCCTGGCTAGGTATACCAACTGAAGACCTAGCCCCTCTTTTGAATTTATTGAAAGGGGGAGAGGAGCTGAGTTCTCCTAGGGAACTCACCCCAGAGGCTCAGGTAGCCCTAGAGAAGGTGCAAAAAACCATTTCGGCCAGGCAGGCCCACCATTACCACTGGGGCCTGCCATTCAAATTTATAATTTTGGGGAAACTGCCACATCTTCACGGCTTGATCCACCAATGGGACAAGAGTTTAAAGGACCAGGGTCTGGGCGACCCCCTCTTAATCATAGAGTGGGTGTTCCTCAGCCACCACAGGTCCAAAAGAATGACAAGGCCACAAGAGCTGATAGCCGAACTGATCCGAAAAGCGAGATCTCGGATCAGGGAGCTGGCGGGCTGTGATTTTGCATCCATCCATCTTCCAATTCGATTGGTTTCGGGCCAACTTAAATTAAAGACTTTCAATGAACTGCTTGAGACTAACGAAATGCTGCAATTTGCGTTAGACAGCTACACTGGCCGTGTTGCAGTCCATCGGCCGGCCCATAAACTTTTTAATTCGGAATTTAAATTATCAATTAAAGGGATTCAGAGCAGGAAGCCTCTAGATGCTCTGACAGTTTTTACTGACGCGTCCGGAGCATCCCACAAGTCGGTAATGACTTGGAAGGATCCTCAGATTCAGCGGTGGGAGGCTGATGTTGCCATCGTGGAGGCTTCTCCACAAATAGCTGAGTTGGACGCAGTCGTCCGAGCATTTGAGAAGTTTCATGGTCCCTTCAATTTGGTAACAGATTCTGCATACGTAGCTGGTGTGGTGTCTAGGGCAGAATCGGCAGTTCTACAGGAGGTCTCTAATCAAAAATTGTTTAACTTGCTCTCAAAGTTAGTTGAATTGGTCTCCCGCCGAGAGCATCCCTTCTTTGTGATGCATGTAAGATCACACACCGACCTGCCAGGGTTCATCGCTGAGGGCAGCCGTCGGGCCGACTCTTTGGTCGCAGCTGCTGTCACGATGGGCCCGCTCCCAGATGTGTTCGGCCAGGCTAAGATCAGCCATCAGCGGTTCCATCAGAATGCGCCAGGTCTGGTCAGGCAATTCCATCTTACGCAGGACCAGGCCAAGGCGATCGTGGCCACATGTCCCCAATGCCAAGCCCATCAGATGCCCACCATCGCATCTGGGGTGAATCCCCGGGGCTTGGCGAGCTGTGAAGTGTGGCAGATGGACGTGACGCACATCCCATCTTTTGGGAACTTGTGTTACGTCCACGTCTCCATTGACACCTTCTCGGGAGCTATCTTTGCCTCTGCCCACACAGGTGAGAGGGCAGCGGATGTCCAGAAGCATCTGCTTCTGGCGTTCGCTGTCCTGGGCATCCCTAGGGCCTTAAAAACTGATAACGGCCCAGCGTACACCTCCAAGGAACTGCGGAGCTTCCTGCAGCAATGGGGAATAGAACACAAGACCGGCATCCCCTATTCCCCGACAGGCCAAGCCATGGTGGAGAGGGCCCACCAGAGCCTGAAGAAGACTTTAGAAAAACAGCGCGCGGCAGTGAAGGTGGAGACCCCCCACGTCCAGTTGTCGAGAGCATTGTACACTCTTAATTTTCTCAATTGCTCTTTCGACAACCTGAACCCTCCAGTTGTCCGGCATTTTGGCAGTCACCAACAGCTGCAGCCGAAAGCCAGGCCCCCGGTTCTCATAAGGGATCCGGAGACCTGGCGAATGGAAGGGCCATTTGACCTGGTCACTTGGGGGAGGGGATACGCTTGCGTGTCCACTCCCTCAGGACCCAAATGGATACCATCTAAATGGGTCAAGCCCTTCCTTCCCAAGCAAGTGAAGACATCAGAGGCTGTACCACAGGTACAAGAGGCATGTTGGTGGTGGAGGAGGAAACCTTCCACCTCTTCTCATTTTTATCTCCTTGACAGGTTCCCTCCGATGGAGTCCCCTTCATCTCCTCCTTTGTTTCGTGCCCCTTTTTGTGTTGTTTTTGACTCCCGACCTTCCTCCCCGACGTCAGACTCTTCCTCCGAGCTTAAGTTATTGTTCGGGACAGAACCATCCATTTGAAATTTGTGTAGTTAATAAGGTTTATTTTGCTTTTCCAGTTCATCTCCTGATTTCCGGCCCCCGCTTCATCAGAATGGCCCAACTCAGCCCTCAACTGTGGCAGCGCCCAAGCACTCTCTTGTTTCTCATGGTCATCGGCTCCCTCCTACCACCCTGGGCAGCATGGATTATCCCTCAGCCAAAGGTGAATGTCTGGCGTACCTTGGCTCAAGCGTTGGGGCAAGATCATATCTGCCTCGATGCAGGATCAGCAGAGGACCCGATGTCGTCATGCCTTGTGGGGATCCCCTTCTCTCCAGGCGAGTTCCCCTCCGCGTTTCAATCAGCCCTTTCCCCTATTCTGGCCCGGAGCCTCACTATCCTGCCTAGTTTTGATTCCAGCAACGCCTGGAGAGACGGAGTGGTGAGGCTGGATCCTCTACCCTCCGAGCCCACTGAACTCCATCTACTCGGTTCGACCAATTCCTCTATTTGTTTTCAGTTTGAGTATTCCCTTTCCCCCATAGAGAAGGGAAATGAAGTGGTGCAGCAGAATAAAATTGAATATCAAGCTTACCAGTGGTGCAAGGCCGTTTTAAAGATCAGTGGCCCCACCACCACTGGCCGCACCCCATATGCCCTCCCTAAGGGAACCTTTTTGATTTGTGGCGACCGAGCGTGGGCAGGCATCCCCTCTGGTCTGGTCGGAGGGCCGTGCACATTTGGCAAGCTGATGCTGCTTACCCCCAACATGACCCAAATTGTGAATTGGAAAAGGACAAACATCACAGCAGAATTGGCTAGGTCCAAAAGAGAACTTAAAGATCTCCCCGAAGACTGTGATGACGAAATTACTCATTGGTCTCATTCCAAAACCATCGCTTTTACCATCTTATTGCCGTGGGTATCAGTGGCGAAATCTCTAGGCGAATTGGGCCGCCTAGAGTGTTGGGTGGTTAAGCAAGCCAATTTGACCTCGGCTGCAATATACGACCTCCTTACAGATGAGGAATTAACAAGGAAGGCGACACTCCAAAACAGGGCGGCAATAGACTTTCTATTGCTGCTCCATCACCACAATTGTGAGGAGTTTGAGGGCCTCTGCTGCATGAATTTGTCATCACGAGCTGAGGACGTCAGACACACCATCCAGCGCATGAAAGACCAAGTTCACCGGATGGAACAAGAAGCATCAGATTGGCTGAGGGACATTTTTAAGGGTTGGGGCTTGGGCAGTTGGGCCAGTTCTGTGTTAGAATCAGTTTTAAAAGTTGTTTTAGTTTTGTTTCTACTTTTGATTTGCTTTTCGTTGATCTGTGGGCTGGTCCAAAGACTCGTTATTAAAATCACAGCTCCTAGCGTCAACCAAGTAGAAGCGGGAGAAACTGCTGAAGTGGGAGACTACTCCTCAGAGGCAGACAGAGCCGCAGAGGAAGAGGAGCCTCCCCCGTACCATCAGGAGCTGTATGGCGACGAAGAGATCTCTTGGATTGACCAGCCCCGGAATCCAGCCTTTTGAACTTTTAACATGGACATTTACGTTCGTTTCAATTTTATTTAACAAAAAACGGGGAGATGTTGTGTTGTGTTGGTTTGTTCCAGTTCTCCCTTATTTGTTATGATGGTTCTGTCCTCCTAGTTTTCCCCTCCCTAGTGTCTGTCTGTTATGTTGTTGCTATGGTTGCCCCCCTGTTATGTAACTTCCCCGCCCCATATTTCCAAATATGTATAATTTTCTCTCCTCCCTGGGCCCAGTCAATCACTCCCCACCACTCCCTGTCTTCTAGAAGGTTCCCTTCAGTGGGAGTAGTGATTGGCTGAGGTCCCGGGGCCCCTCCTTTACATTGTATCCATTGGTTCTTTCCTCAAGTCTGTTATGTTAAACCCTTCCCCTGACCTCCCCGGATTGGTCCATTGTAAACTCCTCCCCCAGTTACCACCTCCCTTTATAATCCCATGTTCTGCTCATTTTCTTTGTCACTCTCTGCTGGTCCTTCCCAGTTTGTCACCCCCTGCTGGCCGTCCCCCGGGACATTAAACCAGTTCTACCCCAGAGAGTGTCCGGCTCTTGCTTCACTCCGCCCTGCCTCACAGCTTTTCTCTGAAGACCTCGTCCTGCAGGCACAGCCCGAGGCTTTCACCGCCGAGGGGTGCCTGAAGCTGCCAGTCCTGGGGCCTAGCCACCGGGACTGACACCCCCTGCTGCAGTGGGGCTGTTGGCCACCCTCTCAGCTAGCCAGGCACAGGACTTCTGGCCGCGGCATCGCTGCATCTGCCTAAGCAGAAAGACAAACTTCCAGAGCTCCAAATGCTGGGGGGTAGAAGGCCCCAGTGTTATCTTGGTTCTTCCTGGGACAGACCCTTCCAGGGAGCTGGTGGACTCACCATCCCTGCAAGCCTTTAAAAGAAGACTGGATGTGTCACTCAGTGCCGTGCTTTAGTTGAGCTGTTAGGACATGGGTTGGAGTCGATCATCTTGAAGGTGTCTGTCTTCCAAGCCACTGACTCTGTGATTCTGTCACTGAGAGAGCTTTTCTTGCACGCCTGGAAAGGGCTGCGGGGGCCCTTTGCCAAGGACGGGCATCAGGGCTCCTGGAAAAGAAGCAAAAGGCTCAAGGCGAAGGCCGAGAGGGCAGAGCTGCCCCAGCGCGGCCCACAGCGAGCCTCATGTCCTCCTCCTCAACCTGCGCCCTCGGCGCTGCCCTTTGCGGCGCCGGCTGCTCCTCTAGCTGCGGGGCTCCAGGCCGTGCTGGGGGCCGGGCCCCTCGTCTTCGGGAAGCGCCGGAGCCTCGGAGGCGACCGGCTGCTGCTGTGGCCGGCAGGGGAGAGCTGCGGCTGCGGCCCCGGGCACGGCGAGCTGCCGCTATGGCCGGCTCCTGCCGCGGCTCCTGCCTCTGCTCCTGCCCTGTGCCCACAGCCACGGCCGAGGGCTGTCCGGCAGCTCCGTGCCGCTCCGCAGCGGGCCCGGCCGGGCTGCTGCTCTCTGCGGCCTCTGCCCGCCGCTGCCGGCCCCGCCGCGCTCCCGCCTGCCTCTGCCGCAGCCGGGCCCACACGGGAGGCAGCACATTGCGGCCGCCTCGGAAAAGCCCTGCCCGCAAAGCGCCCGCCACAGCCTCGGCCTCAGGGCACAGGCTGCCGGCGTCCTCGCAGCTGCGAGCCGGCCCGGGCCGCCTGCCGGCATCGGCCACAGCTCCCGCCCGTGTCTCCATGGCCGCGGCTGCTCGGCACAGCGGGCTGAGCACAGCCACCGCCAGCAGCAGCTCCTCACGGGCCCAGGCCCCGCGCGCTCCGAGCCCGCCCAACCCCGAATTCCAGCCCTGAGAGGCTTGGCGTCCCAATGCATACCCTGGGGACAGCAGAGTCGGCCGCTGAGTTCAGCCCATGGGGCCTCCACCAAGTGACCGATGGAAAATTCACCAAATCCCCATCAGAGACAACAGAAAACTCCCATAGTGCCTAACAGCCTGAAACAACTGCCAATTACAGAACATTCCATCCATGTAGGAAAAGAACCTTTGGCATTAAAGCAGGAAAGAGTTATCTACAAGGAGGGCTGAAACAAACAACCGAGTTATTGGACTTAGATTTGTTGTGTCTGTTGGAAAAACCAAGAAAATTCAATCTTTGCTCTTCTCAGTTCATGTGGGACAACAAGCGCCGATATGCAGGAGCTGATGGAAGGGACATGGACAAGGTTGCAGCAGCAGACACAGCGCCAAGCTGACAGAAGGATGATCTCTGGCAATAGCACTGAAGGAGAAGAGTTTGCAAGCAGGACAAAAAACGGCATTGTTTCACCTCTTCTTTCAGTGCTGCTAAAAATGTAGCCTGGAGCAAGCTGGGAACACCAGAGCATGGAGCCCTTTCCAGGCAGGGCTGTGTCTGCTGAAGGGGCAGAGAGAGCCAAGTAGGGATGAGACATAAACCAGCAAGGCACTGAGGAGCCCCTCTGGTGGCAGTGACCAGCCTTGGGCTCTGCTCACTGCTGGTGGCATTTTTCTATTGAACCATCTCCGAGAACTTTTGCGCTCTGTGTTTCTAAATATTTTTCCTCTTGGGATTTCTTGGTTGTCTTCTGCGTCTTTATTTCTCCAAATTTTCCTACCCTGGCAACAGCAACTTCTGTCCCAAACTGGGTGGAACATACGAGCAAAGCAGTTGGCAACACCAATGGGTGGAATCCTGTGGATCAGGAATTCTCATGCCCGAGCCCTGCTTGTGCCTTATGTTTGTCAGCACCTCCTCCTCTGTGCAAAAACTAGTCATCAGTGGAATTTTTTTGCCTAAGAGGTCCTGAGAAACAAATGCTGTGTGGGGATACTCATGAGTGTATCCATTAAATTCATTGCTAGGAAACAGAAAGTAAGGCCAGGGTAGCAGAGCAGCTGGGAGCTGATCACTCCCTGCAAAGTGCTGGTAGAGGATGGGGGAACATCACGTTCCAGAATAGACGAGAAGAGTAAATGTGCTCAAGGTGCTGCAGGTGAGGTTTGGGTGCACTGAGCAAGCAGTCAGAGCTGGTGAGCACTGGGAGATGCAGCTGCAGTCCCCATCCATGTCCCTCTCAGTGCTGGCTTTAGGGTGTCTGCAGCCTGGATCCAGAGTGCTCTGGGGGGCACCTGTGGCTGCCTTTGCACTTTGCACTCAGGGTGAAGATGCCCAGGAGCTGCTGCAGTTGGCAGTGGGGACCAGGGCTGGGGCTTGTGGCCTGGCAGGTGTGGCTCTGGGGGCTGTGACATGCCAGGGCATGGGTCACTGTCCCTCCAGAGCCCTGGCTAGCTCTGTGATGTTCCAAGGACAGTGGCAAGAATGGGGAACTGGCTAGGTTAGGGTTTTGCCTGAGCCAGAACCTCTAAGCTAATTGCCTACCAGTAGAGACCTGTAGAGCACCAACAAGGACCAAGTGAAGGAGACAGAGGAAGCTCTTCTGCAGTGTAAAATACAGCAGATTTATCAGAAAAGGCGGGAGAAAAGCACATAGAAATGAATTGCAAACAACAAGCAAAACTAAAAACAACTCCCAACTCCCATCCCTGCTGTGCACGGGTTTTTAAAATCTTTCAAAACAGGGGGTGGACACCATATAGTAACCAATAAGCGACTCTCATGGTGTGGTTTTGAAGGCTACAACAAATCAGAACAAGGGGAGGAGACAGGGTTGGGGTGGGGATTGGTTCTTGGGCTGAGGGACAGGGAACTTTCTGGAACAAAGGGTAGGGTTTGGGCTGATGGATGGGCCCAAGGGGCCGGGTTGTCTTGACAGACAGGGAAAAATCTGGTGAGGAGGGAGGAGATTCCTTGACGGCCATTTGGGTAGGAGATCATAACACAGGGGAGATGGAAGTGTAATTACTTGGGGAACACTTGAACACACCACAAGATAACAGAAGATTTAAGTCAATAAACTAAGACATCGCGACACAGAAATTCAGGGTTTCAGCAGCCGAGAGGTGGCACGATTAGAACCCGCAGCAGCTGGTGAAAGCCATCTCTGTACTTCAGGTTCTTGCTGTGTGGGAAAGTGCTGCGAGTTGTGGTGGCTGCACTCCCCCTTTGCTGGGAGGATGATCTGTACCAGGGGAGAGCAGAAAGTTGCCGTGGTGAGCAGAACATGCTCAGAGCATTCCAGTTCAGAGAATGGCACTGCCCCTGAAGGGCAAAAAGCTTGAAAGCATAGAATTCTGTGCAGAATCATTTTACAAATTTTGTCTTCTAGAACGTGCCCATTTTTGTATTCTGTAGATGGATACTCTGGGTTTTACAGGATACATGGGGTTTTTTTCTTAAGGTTTTTTGGGAGAATTCTCAAGTTTATTTTTATTTGCATTTTACATCCAGCATGTATACAGATTTTTTGTTTTTTAATTGTTCCTTTGTAAATACTTAGGGAGCAAATACACAACCATTTTTTGGGATATTGTGATTAATATTCTTAGAAAGAAAACCTTGTTGAACAAGTGTGAAAACACAGAGAGAGGGAAAACAGTGTAAAAGTCTTTGAGAACAGGGCATGTAATAGGTAGGTTCTGTATCCAAGGGTCGAGACCTCAGAATTGTTTTGCATTGTTCATTTGGCTTACTCATGGCAAGCTTGCATAACAGCCCCTTTCTTGCCTCTGTGCTGTTTTTTCAGAGCATCTTTAATTCTGTCCAGAAATTTGATAAAGCTTTCATCTACTCCTTGTTTAACATTAGAAAAGTGTTGGGTAGGGATAGAGTTATCTGGGGTAAGAAGCAAGGAAGTTTTTGCTGCAAGTGCCACATCGTGTAATGCTTCCTTAGGTAAGGGGTCAGCTTGGTCAGAGGGTTTCTGTAAATCCCCTTCCTCAGCCAGCTGTTCAACGGTGAAATCAGACTTACCAGCATTTGTAGAATATGAATCTAATAATGTTTTTAATTGTCTTTTCCAATGCCTTTTCCAAAACATATATTCTGCTGGGGCAAGGAGTCAGTGGGCAATATTTTTAATGTCATGGGGTACTAAAATATGTGTTGAGAACATAGCTTCTAGGAAATGTCTAAAAATATGTGAACTTCTGCCATGTACTTTGGCTATATTTCTTAATTGTGTGAGTTCCTTCTTTGAGTTAGGTTCCCATGTTTTTCTCTTAGTGGCTCCTTCTCTTTTTCCCTTTTTATAATCTACGGAGAAGGTGTTAATTTTTTGTGCCATCTGCCAGTCTCCTGCCTTGGTCGCTTCTATCTTAATGAGAGCCCATGGGTCAATGTCCTCTGTATGAGAATCAGAGTCACTGCCACTGCTGTCCTTAGAGGAGGAATGAGAGCGAG
Organism: Melozone crissalis; assembly: GCF_028551555.1. Classification (NCBI taxonomy): domain Eukaryota; kingdom Metazoa; phylum Chordata; class Aves; order Passeriformes; family Passerellidae; genus Melozone; species Melozone crissalis. The sequence continues at coordinate 8,974,509 of NW_026535783.1, read as the reverse complement.
CAGGCCGTGGCCTATGCTTTTTACGGCGCGTTGGAGTGAGATTTTGCAGGGGTTTTTATGGCTGAGAGAAGGCACAAAAGAGCTTGGCCAGAGGGAGCCAGCAGTGGAGCTGGAACGGCAGCAGAATGACATGCACAGGCTTGAGGAAGTGGGGTGGTACCGTGGGGGGGTCTCTGAGGTTCCGTTCGGGTGACATTGAGGGTGGGTGGGCGGCTGGAAAGCCTGGGGTGGGGGTAAAGGAGAAGCGGGGGAGAGGGGCCGGTGGGATTGGTCTGGGCTGCCGCGGGTACAGCGTGGTGTGCTGCGGCTGGGGTATGCCGGCATGCAGGGAGACCTGCCAGTGCAGCAGGCAGGGATGGGATGGGGATACACGCCCGGGTGCAGGTGGCAGCAGCAGGGGTGGGGGCTGGGATTGAGGGACTGGTGGCGGGGATGGGAAGGACTGCTGCGGGAGCGGGGGGAGAACGGGAGGAGGGGTAGGGGGAGCCGCAGCAGAGGTGGCTGCAGTGGGGGCGGGCGCAGTGGGGGCAGGGGAAGCCGTGGTCGGGGTAGGAGAAGCAGCAAGAAGGGTGGGGGGAGCTGACTCAGAGGAAAGAGGCACCTTTGCACTTGCAGATAACACAGAGGATGCCGCGGAATTCGTGTTTGCCACGTCCGGGAGGGGAAGGGGGGACCACGCAAACCCCGCGGGCGCGGAGGTGGTGGGGGGAAGCGGCGAGAAGTTTGCAGGGAAAAGGGCAGAGGATGGAACAGCGGCAGAGGTGGCACTGGGACCTTGGGGACCCGGAGGCGGAGGGCAGAATTCCAGGGAAAGATTGTTATCAGTGTGATTGGGATTTGAAGGGAGGTAGTCTGTCCCTGCTGTGGGAGGTTGCAGGGAATGTGAGCTATTTCTGTTGGCTTTCTCTATGGCTTTAGTTATAATGTGGAACATAGGAATAAACTGAGTTACAGAGAAATCTTGGTTAGTTTGGAGCGTATGTATCGTGTTCCCAACTTTGTCCTAAAAGAAGTCTTTAGTAATGATGTCTGTGTTAGTATGCGGAAGCTGAGAAAGAATCCATTTTATAAATTTTTTCAGGTTAGTTTTTGAAAGATTACCTTTAGAGAAAGAGAAGTTGTTAGAAGATAGGATTTCTAGGATTAGTAAGTATAAATCTCTCTTATTGTGGGATCCTTTCAATATACTAAGTTTTGATCCCATGTTTTCCCGTTCCCTACCAGCAGACAAACCATTTATTGTGACCTTTTGCTGGGTTTCGGGGTGTCTCCAGCAGGCTGCAGCGGTCCAGATAGCGCAGTCTGGTTCAGGACAGACTGTCGGAGCTCCCAAGCAATTCTTAGCCACAGGCCACTTAGCAAGCTTAAGTGATATCAGCTCTTTAGTGATTATCAGCTCATTATGATTTCAGCCCTTCAGCTTTCTAGGTGCCTAGGCAGGCAGATGCAGGGAGAGAGAGGAGAAGTCTGTGTGGGGTTCCACAGGAGCGTCTTTGTTGATTCTTGGGAGAAGGTTCCCAGTGACAGCTCTTCTGCCCAAGCTGGGCAAAAGCAGCTCTTTACATAGGGTACCTGGGTATCAGAAATTGTCCAATAGCAAGGGTTAAAGGAAAGTGACCTACAGTCTTACAGAGAGGTAAGCAGGGGTCCAAAGGCAGAAGAGAGGGGCTTCTAGCCCATTCACCATGACTTGGCATTTCCTATCTTAGACTTCTGCACACCAGGGAGCCCTTGCAAGGCCCTGTGCCTGCTACATTGCTTGTCATCTGCCCAGTCACAAGTTACTGCAGCTGCCAAAAACAACCAGTCTGTCCTTATGGCCAAATAATAGTTGAGTGCCAGTGCAGGGACCCACGGTCTCCACTGGCGGCTCAGGAAAAACAGGGAAGGCCATTGTTACCTGGAAGGATGATGAGTCTGTATGGCAAGTGCTGGAAGGCCATGTGTCCAGCTCGGCCCAACTGGTTGAACTAAAAGCTGTTGCCATGGCATTCCAGAAATTTTCTGCCTCTGAATTTGGTCACTGACTCTGCCTATGTCGCAGACATAACCAAGCGTTTGGATTGCTCGCTTCTGAAAGAGGTCAATAATGCAGCTTTGTTTGTTATTGGAAGCCTTGGCGTGTGCAATTCAAACCCAGGTTCATTTGTGTTACATCCTGCACATTCGGAGTCTCACCACTTTACCAGGTTTCATAGCAGAAGGTAATGCCAGGGCTGACAGGTTGGCTAATGCTGCATGGGTAGCGCTTCAGCCTGACAAGATTGCGCAAGCCAAAGCATCGCATGATTTTTTTCATCAAAGTGCACATACTCTGCAAAAGCAATTTCAGTTAATGTTGACTGAAGCTCATGGCATTGTCAGTTCCTGTGCTGAGTGCCATGGCCTTGCTGCACCTTTACCAGCAGGGGTGAACCTCGGAGGCTTAAGGGGCTTGTAGCTCTGGCAAATAGATACTACATTGCTGAGTTTTGTATGTGCATGTGTCTATTGACGCCTTCTCCTCTGCCATGTGGGCATCTGCTCAAAGGGGTTGTGATGTGTTTGCTTGTTGGAGGATGGCTTTTGCAGTTTTGGGGATACCTTCTTCTATGGAAACTGACAATGGCCCTGCCTTGTCTCACAAGAAGACACGTCAGGTTTTACACATATGGGGAGTCTCACACAAACTTGGTATTCTGCATTCACCAGTGGGTCAAGCTATTGTTGAACATGCTCATGGCACTTGAAAGCATGTTCTGGAAAAACAAAAGAGGGGAATTCTGGGAGAGACTGCCCACAGTCAACTGGAAAAAGCTTTATACAAATAATCACCTTACAGTGCCAAAGAATTCAGAGATTCCTGTAATTCTGAATCATTTTCTCTTGTTGAATTCAGCAGGTGAGACACACCTGCGTCGAGCGAAGGTCTGGATATGGGACCTTGCCACCAATAAGTGTGAGGGCCCGTGCGACCTTATCACCTGGGGCCTCGGATATGCATGTGTCTCCACAGGTACCAGGGTACGATGGATACGTGCAAGGAGTGTTCGCCCTGACTTGCGACATCAGAAACAGAATGTGGCCAGCAGGCAACCTTCAAGCAGTGGCCAAAGTGCTGACCATCAGTCACAGTCTTTGAATGATGATCAAGATACTGACCATCAAGCTGGCCCCTCTGCGAGTGGGGTATGAGCGTTTTATCTTTTCCTTGTTTCCGGAAACAGATTGTTGATGAGTTAGACTCCCAGTGTTATGAGCAGATTAACAATGTTACTATACTAAAAGTTGGTAACTGACTTTTAGAACTAATAGTTAAAGTTTATGGAATGTAATGGTAGAGAATTTATAGTATAAGTATGAGATCTCTTTGACCATTCTGAGCCAATGTCTGATTGCGGTTTTGATTGATAACTGATAAACCTCTGGAGCTGTGTTTATTCTCTTTCCTGCAAGGGATCCCACAGGAGATTACAAACACTGCCTCCTCCTTTAAACAAAAAGGGGGAATTGTGGGTATCCTTTGTTCAGTGGAAGAAAGAACAGAGAAAATTTCTCCCAGGCCGAGCCTGGGAAAAGAATTAAAACAATTATTATCTCTCTTTCTGTAACCGTTGTTTATAGATAGGGTTCTCCAGAGTGTGCTATTCATAGTTTACCAATAGTGTGAGAGGTTTTTACTTTGAGACCAACCAAGTCTTGCCTTAGTGAGTCATACTGTAAAAGACACATTACCATCATTAACTTGCCTTCTGATTCAGCTTCTGAAGACTGGAGTCTTTCATTCCATCCCTGACTCAACAGCATCAGTTAATTATTCTATTCATTCATCTGGAGGTTGCTGCGGCAGCAGCAATGCAGTTCAATATCAAAGATTTGTTATTGTTTAGGTCACATTATGAAATCTCTTGATTATCCATGTGCAGCATGATTTATTGCTTTGGCTAATATTTGTGCTCTTGGTAAGCAGCTATGGCTTGTAGGAGACATTTTAGATCACAGACTCTATGGTTTCCATCTAGGAAAAGTAATACTAAAAATGCTTTAATATTCTTCTTCTTTATATTCTTCTTTAATATTTTATTATTTTAAGCCATCTAAGCCAAGAATCACTTTTGCCTGAGTTTTCGTCTTTGCTCTTCTGGGCTGCTCCAAGATTGTATATGAAGGTTCATCAAGTCTGTGAGAACAAGGTATCTAGAATTTAAATATCTATACTTTAGAGCCAGATATCTAGAATTTATCTGTAGTCTCAGCACAGCTGTCTAATATTGTTTTAAATGCAAAATGTCCACAATATGACCCAAGACCTGCAGAACATGCCCTTTGGCAAAGAAAAAATTTCATATACCATTAAAATTGATAACAAACACTCTTAGGCAGCTACATAAAGTCTCTATAGTAGGACTGCATCTTCTTTGCATTCCTTATTTCCCCCCATTCCTTATTTCCACAGGTGTATTGTAGTTAGAGATTTAATAATTTGGGGCTGTACTTTAGTTTTCCATGTACCTGTGCCTCCATGGGAGCTTGTTTAGATAGATATAGATATATAGATTTATACATATATACATCTAGAGATTAGATACAGCTATAGATATAGATACATAGATATCCATCTATATAGATATGTAGATGTATAGATATATAGATATATGAAAATCTAGCTCAGCTCGGAGGCATGACGGTCTGCAGGAGATGTTGGCAGCTGCAGATGTGCTCAGCTGGCACTTCTGCTCTTAATTCTCAAGACAAACCCAAGAGGCTTTGTTGAGGAGGTCTCCATCGGTGGGAAAGCAGCTTCATGAAGGGCACTGACTTTAGGAGTCTGACTTTTGAAACAAATTATTCCCTTTGCTGAATTGCTGTGATATTTAGCAGGTATTAATGGTTAAGATGAAACTGACTTAAGGAGAGGGTCACACACGTATGTGACGTAGCAATCAAAAACCAAAAAGACCACACAATTGGGGTGCACTTTTTGACTCTTCACTGTCCCTACTCATGTGACTGCTAGAAGAATAGAAAGGAGAACAGCAAATTCAATTTTAAGAGTGGTGTGAAATACCAAACTAAGACTAATAGCAGAGGAATGATTGTGATTTATAAGCATGTATCTTGTTTTTATTGGAGGAAACAGACTGATTACAAATGATATGAAGATCAGTTTAATGCTTTCTCTGGGATCTTTTCACAAAGTTAATTATTTCCAATTTGCATTTTCCAACCCACTGCAGTCAGCAAGAATCTTTTCACTGATCTGAACTGACCTAACACTTATGCATGGATATTTATTAAAGATGTCATAGCCAATCTTGGTTTTTTTTACATTTATTCTGGTGTTTCTACCGTTCCTTTCAGTTAGTGACTGACCAGCAGACTTCAGATAGCTTCAGAAATTGCTTGACATGATTTGATTCTGCCTTTGTTTAACATCACTCTTTAGACGGTACTAGGTGTACTTCCTGCTTTTCTTACTTTATTAGTACAGTCCTACTTAAAAATAAATGATGGAAAATACATAAAAACTTATACAACTTGAAATAAAAGTTTCGGAGTCATAGCCATTCAGTGTATAAGATAGGTTAAAATCTGTATTATGTGTTTCTGTGCTTTTATTCTCAGCTCTAAGCTAAGTTTCTTTTTGTTCCCTATATTGTTCATTGCCTTTTCTGAAGTGCAGCTTTCTCAGGCAAATCTAGGGAATTCCCTATTGTAAACACTATTTTTTTCTTTGGAAAACCAACATTTTTTCTTACCCATAAATCACAGATCAAGCCAGGAGAGGATATTTTTCCAATATCCCTTAACTTCTTTATTAAACACTGCTCAGAGTATGTAAGGATTACCATCTAACTCATGAAATGCAAGTTGGTCCGTTCAGGCTTTACTCATTATGCAGTTCTTGAGGCATAGAGAGGGATTATCCACAAGTTCCTGAGAAAAGCAGTTCTTGACCATACTAACTGCCTGACCAATCAGCACCGAGTAAAATCATGTTCTCCTGTGTGTTTGGGCCATCTGCTTGCCTGGAAGACACAAAATAAAAACTGATCTTTGAAGAGTTAAGTTGGAATAGAATTGAAGAGTTGTTCATATTGTCTATTCCTACTTTTGCCTGTCCCTTCAGGATGGTAAGAGGAACAACTTGGAGCTACTGAGAGCATTCAGCTGTTTATTGCAACTTGCAGAATGAGTTGTGAGATGAGAGAGCAAGTGTGTTTATGTACATATTTGTATATGGGGTTTAGTTACATAGACTGGTATCTGTATAGGTACAGGCCTCTTTTTTATAGGCCTGTTTCACTGCTCTGCTTCCTCCCTCACTGAAATAAACAAGGGCCAGGAGACTTCTTCTCCTTTTTAATGCCTTTATTAAAAGTGATCAGCTCAGGATTGGGTGGCTCGACGGGTCTGCAGTCTCCGTCGTCTTCCCGGGCGACTCAGAGGAGGAGGATATGCGCAGCTCTGTCCACAAGGGGCAGAGCTGGGGGAATCCAGTCCTCGTGGGAGCCTTTAGGGCGTGATTCCCGGTCAGATGTTGCCCCACCCACTCAGTCGGCCTGGTCTCACCGCCGGGGTCGTCTCTCTTGGTCAGGGCGAGAGGGTCTGAAGGGGTTCTGCATCTCTGCAGGCTCAGCACTCGGCTCCTCATGTCCAGACATCACTCCAGTCTCTCAACTCTTAGGTGGCTCGTCGTTTTGGGGTCTTCTCTGTACACCGGGGGACCCATGCTGCATTGTGGTCTTGGAGTCACTTTGCATAGCCCCCCTCACCTTCTCAGGTCTCTTCTACTGTTCGGGAAGGTTCCCACCCTTCTGGGAAAGGTACAACTTAGCCTCGGGCGAGGCTCTGCTGATACAAAAGGAGCGATTAGCCACAAGGACTCGTGATTACAATAACAAAACACGAAGAACTTCAGCAGCTACCCGTGGTCTGGCTGCTTTTTTGTAACTTTTTCTCACAAAAAAATATTACCCGAATTTTGTTCATAACACTTACTTCCTGCTTTTCCCCCGGTGTCCCCTGTGTCCCTGTCCCTGTGCTGGGTCCGAGCTGGCGGCCAGGCCGGGCGGAGCAGCACTTCCAGCCCTGGCTGTCCCTGGAGCGGTGGGAGTTGCCGCTGCCCCAGGCACTGTCCCCTGAGGAGCTACTGAAGGACGGTGAGACAGAGGGGGCTGAGGGGGCGGTGGCTGCTGCTGGGCCTGAGGGCAGTTGGGCAGGCGAGGGCCATGGTGGCCCTGAGGTGACAGGGAAGTAGCACAGGCTGAGGGTTGGTGGGTCTAAGGGGACGGGATGGCTCAGAAGGGACTGAGGGGGGTGAGAGGACTGTGAGGGGCTGAAGAAACTGAAGGGGGCTGGGGCTTCACCGAGAGCATGGCGGGGCTGAGGGGATGGAGCAGGCCAGCAGGGATCACAGCAGGGACTGCAGCTCTGCCAGGCCTTGGAAGCAATTCCAGAAACCTCCACTTTTGCCACAGCTGCAAGGAAAAACCTTGAGGACAGCCGGAGACTGACGGGAGGCAGTAGGGAGGAGCTGAAGGCCAGCAGCAAGAGCAGTGAACAGGGACCTGCTGCTGCCAGCCTGCAGAGAGCCCAGCTGAGGCCACAGGCCCCGGGAGGCAGGCTGGGGCTGAGGCTGCCGTGGGCTGTGGCCGTGGGCACTGCCCGGCGGGGCAGGAGCGGGCCCTGCCCCTGCTGGGGCTGCTCAGCGCAGCTGCCCCGGCTGGCACAGGGGCTGTCCTTGGGCAAGGCAGCTGTTGTTAATTCAGGTTTGTCCTTTATCAACTCTGTTGCATAGAAATCACTTTTTTACAGTAGAGACTTGTGGCCGCGCAGAGAGAGGCACGACTTGCCCAAGATTTTACTTGGGGAAGGCAGTGAGAAAGCTCAGAGAAGAAGAAAAACAATTCTTTTTTCTGCTTGCTGCGTCTATTGTTTGGCACATGTGTTATGTGGAATGTGTAATGGAGATTGTTTACCCAAAAGGGATTTGTTAATTGGAGACTAGACATGGTGTTTGGATTGATTGACCAATTAGGTCAAAGTTGTGTTGTGACTGACTGTAATGGGTCACGGGTTTTTCTTTAGTATATTTTAGTATTAGTATAGTATAGTAGTACAGTACAATATAGTATAGCTTAATAAAGCATTTATTCAGCCTTCTGAAATCATGGAGTCAAAGCTCACTATTCCCTGCTCGGGGGTCACACTGCTACTATAGACTAAATTAAATTCCTTAATACAGATGAGAATTTGCCAATTCAGGCTTTATTAAAGGGCAAGTGTTCTGCTTTTGTGGAAAGATAATCTAGATAACTGTTTGCTGTACATCCTAGAGGGAGCTTTGCAGTTTAGGATGAAAAGGAAAAAGACATTTCTCTTCAGAAGAGTCTTGAAAGAGCTTTTTGTATTGCCAGAAGCCGCTACACTGATATTGACCAATGTGGGAAATGGATTTGTAGAGAGTTCTCAGGGCCTGACAGGAGGCTCACACAGTATGCATCCATATGCAAGCTTTGAGATAAGAAATGCTGACTTAGAAATGCTACGGAATAGAACAGATATTGTTGAGAAAGAATTGGAGCTAGAAAAAAATTTCAAAGGATGGTCTTGTAAATAAGACTGGATACTTTGGAGAGAAAGAACTATAAAAGATGTATTGTAGTAGGACAATGAGGGGTAATTTTAGATTATTGGCTTGAAGGCATCTACAGCATGGTGTGGCAAAAAAAGCTGATAGGCCAAGAAACGCTTATAGGAAATAGTCAGCTTCTGATTATGGTAGCGTGAATGATTGTGAACATCTGTATTGTCTCACCCTTCTTATGAGATTGAAAATGGAATAAAAGTTTTTAAAATGCCTCTCAGTTGCCCCATCTCTGGGTCAGAAAAGGGTGTTGTCCAACACATTGGTGTTCCCGTGTCAGGAGCAAATAACTTGACTAAACTGACTGACCTAAAAGCCCTGAGGTAATTTTTGTAAAGTTCTGCTGAGAGAAGCACAAATCCCAGGATCGTAACTCTTACAAAAAGAGAGAAGTTGGATTTCTCCCCTTGTTGCTGGCTCGATCAGGATGGAGATGCGACAAGGACTTGCATGTTGTTCAACATCAGGTGAGCCTCAGGGAACATATTAGGACACAACATGGCCAATTTACCTAGAGATGTTTATAAAAACCTCAAAGATCTGGTCAAATCTAATTCCTGTAATGTTTCAAAAACCGAGTTAAAAGACTTATTATTATATATTCAGAAGTAGTTTCCAGCTACAGATAAAACTTCCATGTTTTCACTCCCTCTTTGGGAACTATTAGGACTGAAACTATACAGTGCTTTTACCACAAACAGAGATCAAACAGCTGCTAAGTTGCTTCTGATGTGTTGTCCTACCATGATTGATATGTTTAAACATTCTACTAAACCCTCCACTTCCTCAGCGCCTTCCCCCAACACTGAGTCCCCAGACCTCCCACCTCTGCTTCAGCTGTAACTCAAGACCCTGACATTCAGACTGGGGCTGTGACACCTCCACCCCTAGCATGGCAGTGTGCCCCCCAACTTTCACCATTTTCCAAGCCATGTCTGGGTCCCCACTCTGCCCCCCCAGAACATGAGAGCTCCTTGCTACTTGTGAGAAAAAGTGCAGGGAGAGAAAGAGGGAAAAAATTCTCGACACCAGTATCTCTGTTAGCAAAAGGTAGGATTTCTCTGTTAGTATTACAAAACAAACAGTCTCTAGTCACCGTGAAATTCCTCCGAGACAGTCTGTAATTTACAAGGTTGTGAGGGAGGAAAATAACAGTGATAATTCTAGTGATTCTGAACAATAAGTTAACCTATTACATACTAGTCCCGCAAAAACAGAAAAAAAACCTACTTTACCTTCTGTTGATTCAAGAAATAATTCAAAAAGACTGTCCGATTAGGGTAAGATGAGATGTAAAGTCATACAAGATAAAACCATCTCCCAAATGATCCCAACTTATTACCCCCAGGGGCACCATGCAAACTAACAAATTCCAAATTAATTTATTTTTAAAAAAACTTTTACCATGAATACATTCACATAGGAAATGTATTCACAACAAAAGCAAGACTTTTTCATTATAGGCAAGGACAGTAATAAAATTCTTCAACTTTCAATTTTTCCGACTGTTGTCTCAGCAAATTCTAATGAAGAGGTGATCATCAGCTCTTACTTACAATGCTCCAATGGTAATTGAAACAAAACCAGCAATAGCTATCACTATTGCATTACCAATGAGTAGAAATAAGCAAGTTGTATGCTGAGAAATGCCTTTTGAGAGTTCTGGCCCGGTGCCTAATGTCCTTTGGCTAAAACATGTCAGCAATGAATGGCCAGAGCTGACGTGCAGTCTAATGCACTTTGGTCAAACTGTTCATATTGCAGGTATGCTGGACACAGGGGCTGACATCACTGTGATTTCTCGTGCATCCTGGCTGTGCAATTGGAATTTGGTGACACCCATGGGTGCTCTCACAGGAATTGGAGGAGCTATCTTGTGTCTGCAAAGTGAATTCATGGTTACTGTTACCCAAAGCCCAAGGTCCCAAGGCAAGGACAGCAGCCATCAGTCCCTTCATGGTGCAGAAGCCCATCACAGTACAGGGAAGAGATGTGTGTCCCAGTGGGGAGCAAAGATAGAAGTGGGTGTTTGACAAAAACCACAGCAATGCCTGCCGCTCTGAAATTATCATGGAAAACCAATCAGCCAATTTGATCAATGGTTTCTTGAGCAGAAAAAATTGAATATTCTCCAAAAATTAGTAAGTGAACAACTGCAAAAGGGCCACATCAGACCTACAAACAGTCCCTGGAATTCCCCAGTTTTTGTAATTCATAAGGCAACTTTTGATTCCTGAAGATTGCTCCATGACCTGAGGAAGATCAACGATATCATAGAGGACATGGGGCCTCTGCAACCTGGACTTCCCTCTCTTTTGATGATTGCACAGGATTGGCCTCTTGTCATCTCTGGATGCTGACAGAGAGAAAAACAGACAACTTTCCCAGGCATTGTCCTAGGGAAGTTGTGAGAATGCTCAGAGAAAGAATTAAAACAATTATCTTAATCTCTGCACCTGGTATTTGTGAACATGTGGAATGTTTGTACATGTTTATGGAAAGATATTTTACCAGAAGATGTTGTTCGTCATTAACCAGTGGTGTGAGGGGCATTCAGGTTCTGGGTGAACAATCTTGTCTATAAATATGTGAAGTTCCTAATAAATCTCGCTTTATGCCCTCTGATCAAAGGAATCAATGTCACCTTTCTTCATTCGTTCCTAACTCAACAACAACAGTGTATCACAGGGAAACCTAGTCTTAAGTAAGAACTGTGTGTAAGGTTTCATGGTGTCAAGTTTATTGATTTGAGTATAATGTAAGTACTAATGGAAGAAGGGGTGGATAATGTCTTAGGTTGGAAAATGTGTCTGGGAGTATGTGTTCTATTGCTGTCTGTTAGAGATAGGGCAGTTATCTTCTGCTAATTGGGCCACCTGTTAAAACCAGGTGGGGCAGATTGCTTCATCTCTTCCACAACCAATCCTCCCTCCAGAAAATATCTTCTGTTAGTGGGCCACTGAATCTCACTGCATGATGAAAAAATTACATCATCCCACTGGGAGATGGTCTACCCAGGGGAAGGACCCAAGCATTCCTACCTGGATATAATCTGAGATTTGGAACACCATGGCAGCCTTTTCCCACTAGATTCCCAGAAGAGCAGCTTTTTTTTCACTAGATTTCCAGAAGAAGACCAAGCGCATCTACACGACCGCTGAACCTTCAGAGGAAGACTACACCCTTCTACAGGATCACTGCTTCAAAAGAACCACATCCACCACTCCAAGAAAGCTACAGCCACCATGCTGTCCATTTTTGGACTGCTACCAACACCCTGACCAACAGAGTGTCAGGGCATATTCTGACTCTGTCAGTAGTTTGTTTTTGTACTAGTGCATTTGTGTTTTAATTTTCCTAAGAAACAACTACTATTCCTACTCCCATGTCTTTGCCTGAGAGCCTCTTAATTTCAAAATGATAATTCAGAGAGAGGGAGTTTGCATTTTCGATTTCAAGGGAGGCTCCTTCCTTTCTTAGCAGACACCTGCCTTTTCAAACCAAAACACAGGGCCATGACTTTCCACAAGAGGAGTCACTGGTGTACATATCATGGACCTCTCTCAATCCTATTAAAGTATGGAAATCCTGGTTTAGAATACACGGATATGAAACAACTTTGAGAGACAGAGACTAAAATGGCTTGTGGATTTATTATTTTTTAGTAATGGGGAAAATTACCCAAAAGGTGTTGTTTTATAACATTTTAAAATATACTACATAAAAATTAAAAACCGCAATAAAAAGAGTTATATAAATAAGTGCTTTTTAATTAGAAACACAGAAATGTGAAGATATGGATGACATTTTCATAACAATATGAAATTACAAAAAATATCTACAGTGAACCACAATACAAAAGTAGGTAAGACTGTACTTTATTTAGATCTTGTGTTGCTGGAGTGTTTTTCTTCGGGAGAGAAGCTAGTATTTCTATGAAGAACTCTCTCACATCTGATAATTAAATTTCCTTATTTCTTCTAGTGCTGGGTATCACATCCCGCCTGAAAGGAGCTACTGAAGGCAAAGAACTGGTTCTGCGTGGTCTGAAACTGAAGGATGAAGACCCAATACCAGCTCTGTTTCCTGTCAGGTGGGAGGGCGTGTTGCTTGAGGGCATGGTAAAAGCTCTGTTTTGTCTCGTGTGGGAGGATGCATCCATGGATGGCCCAATATTGGATCTGGTTGGAATCAGGTTGATGGCTGGTTCCATTGATGACCCAAAACCTGTTCGACGTGGCATCGCACTGGAGGGGATGTTGGTGTCAGATGCACTGTAGGGTCTGGCTGGTAGCACAAAGGGGGGTACGTTGGTTCCAGACACAGTGTGGACTCTGTGTCTAGGCACTCTCCGCTGTGCTAGAGTAAACAAAAGGATAAAAAACAAATCGAGAGAGAATTAACGTTTGCTCTTAAATGCTCCTTACAAGGGCATGTATGTGAAGTACTTCTAGATGTTTGCTCCTTAAATGCTTCTTTGAAACACATGGCACCTGATTATTATATATAAATATTTAATAGACAAAGGACATTAGCACAAGTATCCTAGCCCGTAAATAGTTGCTATAGCACTTTAAATGAAGTGCTACAAGTATTCACATAAAGACATCTTTTATTTCTCATCATATTAACTCCAAAGCTGTGTTTTTTATTCAAGGAAACAAACTTATTCTGAATGTTAATGTTTTATAACAGAAAGAAAGGAAAAAGCCTTTGGCTCTTAAAAAGAAAGAAAGAACAAAAGAAAGAATGAAAGAAAGAATGTAATTAAACTAAGTTAGAAAAGAAAACATTCAAAAATAAGACTTACCAGCAGGAGTAGAAGTAGCAGGTGTACGGGGTGCTCTGGGTCCAAAGCTCACCTGAAATATATCTGTTCAGAGATAATACATTTACTTCAGAGAAGGTAAATTTTTAAAAGCAATGAAAAGCACAGAACTGAAATGGTTGTGTTTGCAAGAGAATATGATTAAAAAACGCTAATGGTATGTAACATAATGAAAGGAAGAAGCATATGGCAAAAAAAAAAAAAAAAGTAAGAAAAAAATTCAAAACATCAAAAAGCCACCCACACACTACTGCTACTCTGGAAAACCAAAAAAATCATAAAAAGCAACCAACCAAAAAAGAACCCCAAACCAAAAATAGCCAAGCTATTGGGCACCAATGGAGAGAATCATGGCAGTAATTTTAATCCCTGTGTTAGCTTTCACCACCCCTTTCTCTTCTGATAAATGTCTCAGAATATTTCTGTTAGCAATAGTTTTAATGCTCCATTATGTTTACAATTAAGGATTGTTGTATTTGACTGCAGAAGCTGTGCAGCATAAAGGCAGATGCTGGCTAGGAACTGACATCCCAGTGACTACAATTATTTGACAAGCAGACTTACCATCATGAGCTTGTGCTAGTGCAGGAGGTGTACGAGCAGCTTGGGCTGAAACCGGAAACTGAAAAGAGGCTGTTCAGAGAAAATAAAATGACTTCAGAGGAGGTACATTTTTAAACGCAAAGAAATGCACAGATTTGAAATGGCTATAGTTGCAATAAATTACTATTTCAAAATATCTGCGATAGTGTTATTGCTCCATTATGTTTACAATCAAGTATTGTTGTATTTGTCTTCAGAAGTTGTGCAGCATGAAGGAAGATGCTGGCAAGGAACCTACATCCAAATGACTATAATTTCTTGACAAGCAGACTTACCATTAGGATCAGGAGTACGAGGTGAAATGGTTCCTTGGGGTACGAAGACAAGCTGAAATGATTCTGTGTAGAGAAAGTAAATGTACTTCAGAGAAGGTGAATTTTAAAACTATGGAAATATATGAAACTGAAATGGTTATATTTGCAAGGGAAGGCTATTACAATGATTTATCACATAAAGAAAAGAAATGCCTTCAGTAAAAAAAAAAAGTTGAAGGCGGAGATAATTTTAAAACAAAAAAATTAGAGCCCCAACACCAAACCACCCAGCGGAACCACTCCCCAAAACCAAAGAACCCAACCAACCAAATCCAAACTGAAAACAAAAATTTTTCATGCAGTCAAGAACCAAAAGAAAAATTACACAAGTAATATTAATCCCTGTGTTAGGTTTCACCATCCTCATTCTCTCTTTAAAAAATCTCACATTTCTGTTAGCACTTGTTTTATTGCTCCTTATGTTTAAAATAAAGTATTGTTGTATTTACGTACAAGATCTGTTCAGCATGAAGGGAGATGCTGCCTAGAAACCCGCATCCAAGAGACTATAATTTCTTGAAAAGCAGACTTACCATCAGGAGAAGTAGGAGTAGCAGGTGTACTGGCTGCGTGGGATGAAATTGAAGGCTGAAAATTACCTGTTGAAAAAAAGTAAGTTTTAACAAACAAGTAAACACTAAGACCTGAAATGCTTATGGTTGAAAGGAAAAGTTATTATAAAAATGTTAATGGTTTAAAACAGAAAGAAAGGAGAAGGGACTTAGTTTAAGAAATGTAATTAAAAGAAATACTAAAAAAATAAATCAAAACTAAAACACCACCCAACCACAAGGACCACTTTGAAAAACCAAAAAGAATCCAACCAACCAAGCAGCTAAACCCAGACTAAAAAAACAAATATCTAGGCAAATACAGGACACATAGGGAAAAAAAATCCTCCAGTATTAATTTTAATCCCTGTGTTAGCCTACATCTTAAAAAGTATTATAACATTTCTGTTTGCACGAGGTTTAAAGCTCCATTGTGTTTATAATTAAGTGTTGCGGGATAGGCCTACAGAAGCTGTGCAGCAGGAAGGGAGATGGCAGCTAGGAACCCACATCCCAGTGACTACAATTGCTTGAAAAAGTGACTTAAAAGAAGGAGCAGGATGACCAGGAGGTGTACGAGCTGCTAGGGCTGAAACACGAGGCTGAATATTATCTCCTGAGGAAAAATGGGATTTAAAAACCAAGGAAATGCACTGATTGCAAATGGTTATGATTGAAAAAAAAAGCCTATTACAGGATATGAATGGTTTGTAATAGAAATAAATGAAAACCAATTTTGCTATTAAAAAAAGGAAAAAGCAAGCAAGCATGCAATTAAAAGAAGTAATAAAAGGAAAAAAATCAAAATGCACACACCCACCCAATCACCTCAATCTCTCCCCATGGATGTGGGCTCTCAACCCATATCCAAATCACTATAACGTTTTCACAAGCACACTTATAATCAATAGCAGGAGTAGGAACACGAGGTGTACTGGCTCCTTGGGGAGGCCCGATGGAGTCTGTTCAGAGAAAGTGAATTTGCTTCAGAGATGGTAAATTTTAAAAAGAAAGGAGATGTATGGAATGGAAATGCTTGTAGTTGGAAGGAAAGGCAATGTTGGTTCCAGAGACAGTACAGTTTCTGTAGGATGACACACCTCCAAATATGTTGCTTCCAGATGCAGTATAGTATCTGCTGGGTGAT
Source organism: Melozone crissalis (assembly GCF_028551555.1). Lineage (NCBI taxonomy): Eukaryota > Metazoa > Chordata > Aves > Passeriformes > Passerellidae > Melozone > Melozone crissalis. The sequence goes on along the minus strand of NW_026535783.1, from coordinate 8,958,437 downwards.
TCACCTTCAGACGCAGCATAGTATCTGCTGGGTGATGTACTGAAGGCTGAGCCGCTTCCAGACACAGTATAGGTTCTGCCGAGTGTCAGACTACGGAGGCCTGAGTCGGTTCCAGATAGACTATAGGATCTGCTGGGTGACGAAGTGAAGACAGAGTCGCTTCCAGACACAGTATAGGTTCCATCGGGGGTCATACTACTGTAGTTTGAATCGGTTTCAGACAGACTGTAGGTATTGAATCTTGGACGTCCCCAGAATGCTGGAATAAAAAAAAATGAATAGAAGCAAATCAGGAGAGAATCTATATTTGCTGTTAAATAGCTCTGACAAGAGTAAGTGTTTGAAGTACTTACAACTGCTTGCTCCTTATCTTAATTGCTTATTTGAAAGACATGGCATATAAATATTCTATATTAGTCCTTAATAGACAAAGGACATTAGCACAAGTATCTTGCCCTAGGAATTATTGTAATCACATGTTGTTTGAAGTTCTACATATTCTCACAGACATATTTTTCCCCACGTCCTTATAAATTCTAGGGTGTGGTTTTTAATCAAGGAAACCAACTTCTTCTATAGTTGGATAAAAATTTAAATCCCTGTGTTAGTTACACCACTTCTTTCTTGTGTGAAGAATGTCTCAGAACATTTCTCTTTGCACTAGGTGAATTGCTCCATTATCGTTATACTATATATCGTATACTAAAGAAGCGTGAAGGGAGATGCTGGCTAGGAAGCCACTTCCCAGTGACTACAGTGACTGCTCTCTTGAAGAAGAGACTTACCAGCAGGACCAGGACCAGGAGCCGGAGCAGGAGCAGGAGCAGGAGCTGGAGCAGGAGCAGGAACAGGAGCTGCTAGACATGAAAAGCGAAGCTAAATATTATTTCTTGAGTAAAAGTAAGATTTAAAAATCACAGCGATGCACATTGGAAATGGTTATGGTTGAAAAGAAAGGCTATTTAAAAATATAAATATTTTACAATAGAAAAATAGGAAAAACAACTCTGTTATTTAAAAAAAAAAATCTTTAAAAGAAGCAATGAAAGAAAAAAATTAAAAATCAAACATCCACCCACCCACTTCAACAGGTCCCGAAAACTAAAGGGTCCAACCAACCAAGCACCCAAACCCAATGTAAAACCAAAACAAACCCATAAGTATAAAGAGACCAACGGAAAAACCTTTCCAATAATAATTTTAAACCCTGTGTTAGCTTCCACCATCCTATTTAACTTCTCTAAAGAGATCATAAGATTTCTGTGCACTAGGTGTAATGGTCCATTTTGTTTCCAATGAAGTGTTGCTGTATTTGCATACAGGAGCTGTGCAACATGAAGAGAGATGTTGGCTAGGAACCCACACCCTAGTGACTGCAAATTGCTTGAAAAAGAGACTTACCAGCAGGAGCAGGAGCCGGACCAGGACCAGGACCAGGGCCAGGAGGACCAGGAGGTGTACGAGCCGCTTGGGGTGAAACATGAGACTGAATATTATCTCTTGAGGAAAAATAGGATTTACAAGCCAAGGAAATACACCCATTGGAAATGGTTATGGTTGAGAAGAAAGGCTGTTACATAATATGAATGGTTTGTAATAGAAATAAAGGAAAACTACATTTGCAATTAAAAAAAAAGGAAAAAGCATGCAAGCATGCAATTAAAAGAAGTAATAAAAGGAAAAAAATCAAAATGCAAACACCCACCGCAAACAGTCCCCTAGGATGTGGGCTCTCAACCCACATCCAAATCACTATAATGTTTTCACAAGCACACTTACCACCAACAGCAGGAATAGGAGCACAAGGTGTACTGGCTCCTTGGGGAGGCCCGATGGAGTCTGTTCAGAGAAAGTGAATTTGCTTCAGAGATGGTAAATTTTAAAAAGAAAGGAGATGTGTGGAACGGAAATGCTTGTAGTTGGAAGGAAAGGCAATGTTGGTTCCAGAGACATTACAGATTCTGTAGGATGACACACCTCCAGACATGTTGCTTCCAGATGCAGTATAGTATCTGCTGGGTGACGTACTGAAGAATGAGTTGCCTTCAGACGCAGTATAGTATCTGCTGGGTGATTCGCCTTCAGATGCAGTATAGTATCTGCTGGGCGAGTCGCCTTCAGATGCAGTATAGTATCTGCTGGGTGACGTACTGAAGGCTGAGCCGCTTCCAGACACAGTATAGGTTCTGCCGAGTGTCAGACTATGGAGGCCTGAGTCGGTTCCAGATAGACTATAGGATCTGCTGGGTGATGAAGTGAAGACTGAGTCGCTTCCAGACAGAGTGTAGGTTCTGTCGGGTGTCATACTACTGTAACCTGAGTCGGTTTCAGACAGACTGTAGGTTCTGAATCTTGGACGTCCCCAGAATGCTGGAATAAAAAAAATGAACATAAACATATCAGGAGAGAATCTACATTCGCTGTAAAATAGGCCTGACAAGAGTGCGTATTGTAAGTTCTTACTACTGTTTGCTGCTTGTCTTAATTGCTTATATGAAATGCATGGCATATAAATATTCTATATTAATCCTTAATAGGCAAACGGCAAGTATCTTGCCCTAGGAAGTATTGTAATCAGACGTTGTTTTGAAGTTTTACATATTCTCACAGACATATTTTTCCCCTCATCCTTATAAATTCTAGGGTGTGTTTTTTAATCAAGGAAAGCAACTTCTTCTACAGCCTGACAAAAACTTTAATCCCTGTGTTAGTTACACCACTTCTTTCTTGTGTGAAGAATGTCTCAGAACATTTCTCTTTGCACTAGGTGAATTGCTCCATTATCGTTATACTGAAGTGTTGCTGTATTTGCCTACAGAAGCTGTGCAGCGTGCAGGGAGATGCTGGCTAGGAAACCACATCCCAGTGACTACAGTGACTGCTCTCTTGAAGAAGAGACTTACCAGCAGGACCAGGACCCGGACCCGGACCCGGACCAGGAGCAGGAGCAGCAACGAGAGCAGGAGCAGGAGCAGGAGCAAGAGCAGGAGCAGGAGCAGGAGCTTGAGGTCTAGGCATTGCTAGGTGTTAAACATGAGGTGAAATTTATTTCTTGAGTAAAAGTAACTTTTAAAACCAAGGCAATTAACAGATTGGAAATGGTTATGATTGAAAGGAAAGGCTATTATAAAATAAGAATCGTTTATAAAAGAAAAATAGGAAAAAACAATTCTGTAAAAAAAAAAAGTTTTTAAAAGAAGCAATTAAATAAGAAAATAAAATATCAAACACCCACACACCCACCTCAGCCACTCCCCAAAACCAAAAAAACTCCAAGCAACCAAACATCCAAACCCTTATAAAACCAAAAGAAACACACAAGGACAAAGACACCAATGGAAAAAGTTTCCATTAATAATTTTAAACCCTGTGTTAGCTTCCACCATTGCCTTTCTCTTCTCTAGAAAGTATCATAAGATTTCTGTTTGCACTAGGTGTAATGCTCCATTACGTTTACAATGAAGTGTTGCTGTATTTGCCTACAGAAGCCGTACAGCATGAAGAGAGATCCTGGCGAGGAATCCACATGCCAATGACTACAATTGCTTGAAAAAGAGACTTACCAGCAGGAGCAGGAGCCGGACCAGGCCCAGGACCAGGACCAGGACCAGGACCAGGAGCAGGAGGACCAGGAGGTGTACGAGCTGCTTGGGGTGAAACACGAGGCTGAATATTATCTCTTGAGGGAAAATGGGATTTAGAAACCAAGGAAATGCACCAATTGGAAATGGTTATGGTTGAAATAAAAAGCGTATTAGAGAATATGAATGGTTTGTAATAGAAATAAATGAAAACCAATTTTACAAATAAAAAAAAGGAGAAAGCAAAAAAGCATGCAATCAAAAGACGTAATAAAAGGAAAAAGATCGAAATGCAAACACCCACACACCCTCCTCAATCCCTCCCCATGGATGTGATCTCTCAACCCATATCCAAATGGCTCTAATATTTTCAGAAGCAGACTTATAATCAACAGCAGGAATAGGAGCACAAGGTGTACTGGCTCCTTGGGGATGCCCTAAGGAGTTGAGTCAGAGATAGTAAATTTACTTCTGAGATGGTACATTTTAAAAAGAAAGGAGATGCATAGAATTGAAATGGTTATAGTTAGAAGGAAAGGCATTGTTGGTTGCAGAGGTAGTACAGGTTCTGTAGGATGACACACCTGCAAATATGTTGCTTCCAGACGCAGTATAGTATCTGCTGGGTGATTCGCCTTCAGATGCAGTATAGTATCTGCTGGGTGAGTCGCCTTCAGATGCAGTATAGTATCTGCTGGGCGAGTCGCCTTCAGATGCAGTATAGTATCTGCTGGGTGATGTACTGAAGGCTGAGCCGCTTCCAGACACAGTATAGGTTCTGCCGAGTGTCAGACTACGGAGGCCTGAGTCGGTTCCAGATAGACTATAGGATCTGCTGGGTGACGAAGTGAAGACAGAGTCGCTTCCAGACACAGTATAGGTTCCGTCGGGGGTCATACTACTGTAGTTTGAATCGGTTTCAGACAGACTGTAGGTATTGAATCTTGGACGTCCCCAGAATGCTGGAATAAAAAAATAGAAACAAATCACGAGAGAATCTACATTTGCTGTTAAATAGGTCTCTGTACGTATTTGAAGTACTTACAACTGTTTGCTCCATGTCTTAATTGCTTATTTGAAAGACATTTCATATAAATATTCTATATTAGTCCTTAATAGACAAAGGAGATTGTCACAACTGTCGTGCCCTAGGAATTATTGTAATCAGACGTTGTTTGAAGTTTTAGATATTCTCACAGACATATTTTTCCCCTGGTCCTTATAAATTCTAAAGTGTGTTTTTTAATCAAGGAAACCAGAAACTTCTACAGTCTTGACAAAAATTTTTATCCCTGTGTTATTTACACCACTTCTTTCTTGTGTGAAGAATGTCTCAGAACATTTCTCTTTGCACTAGGTGAATTGCTCCATTGTCGTTATACTAAACTGTTGCTGTATTTGCCTACAGAAGCTGCGCAGCATGAAGGGAGATGCTGGCTTGGAACCCACATCCCAATGACTACAATTGCTTGAAGAAGAGACTTACCAGCAGGACGAGGACCAGGCCCAGGACCAGGACCACGGGCAGGAACGCGAGCAGGAAGTGGAGGAGCAGCAGCAGGAGCAGGAGCAGGAGCAGGAGCAGGAGGAGCAGAAGGTCTATGAGCTGCTAGGGGTGAAGCGCGAGGCTGTATACTATCTCTTGATTAAAAGTAATATTTAAAAACTAAGGCAATGCACAGATTGGAAATGGTTATGGTTTAAAGGAAAGGCTATTAATAAATAAGAATGATTTCTAAGAGAAATAAAGAAAAAACAATTTGAAATGAAATTTGAAAATGACATACAATTTGAAACAATTTGGAAAAAAAAATTGAAACAATTAGAAAAATAAAACTTTCCAATAATAACTTTAAACTGTCTGTTAGACATTGCCATCCCCTTACACTTCTCTAAAAAGTATAAAAACATTTCTGTTTGCCATATTTGTAATGCTTCAATACGTTTCCAGCGAAGCGTTTCTGTATTGGTATACAGAAGCTGTGCAGCATGAAGAGAGATGTTGGCTAGGAGCCCACATCCCAGTGAGTACAATTGCTGGAAAAAGAGACTTACCAGCAGGAGCAGGAGCAGGAGCAGGAGCAGCACCAGGATGACCAGGAGGTGTACGAGCTGCTTGAGGGGAAAACATGAGGCTGAATATTATCTCTTGAGGAAAAATAGGATTTATAAACCATGGAAAGGCACCCACTGGAAATGGTTAAGTTTAAAAAGAACGGCTATTACAGAATATGAATGGTATGTCATAGAAATATAGGAAAAACAACTTTGCAATTTAAAAAGGAAAAAAAAAAAAGAAAGCAAGCAAGCATGCAATTAAAAGAGGTAGTAAAAGGAAAAAAATCAAAATGCATACACCCACCCACCCACCGCAAACAGTCCACTTGGATGTGGGATCTCAACCCACATCCAAATCACTATAACATTTTCACAAGCACACTTACCACCAAAAGCAGGAATAGGAGCACGAGGTGTACTGGCTCCTTGGGGAGGCCCTATGGAGTCTGTTCAGAGAAAGTGAATTTGCTTCAGTGATGGTAAATTTTAAAAAGAAAGGAGATGTGTGGAACGGAAATGCTTGTAGTTGGAAGGAAAGGCAATGTTGGTTCCAGAGACAGTACAGGTTCTGTAGGATGACACACCTCCAGACATGTTGCTTCCAGATGCAGTATAGTATCTGCTGGGTGACGTACTGAAGAATGAGTTGCCTTCAGACGCAGTATAGTATCTGCTGGGTGATTCGCCTTCAGATGCAGTATAGTATCTGCTGGGCAAGTCGCCTTCAGATGCAGTATAGTATCTGCTGGGTGACGTACTGAAGGCTGAGCCGCTTCCAGACACAGTATAGGTTCTGCCGAGTGTCAGACTATGGAGGCCTGAGTCGGTTCCAGATAGACTATAGGATCTGCTGGGTGACGAAGTGAAGACTGAGTCGCTTCCAGACAGAGTGTAGGTTCTGTCGGGTGTCATACTACTGTAACCTGAGTCGGTTTCAGACAGACTGTAGGTTCTGAATCTTGGACGTCCCCAGAATGCTAGAATAAAAAAAAATGAACATAAACATATCAGGAGAGAATCTACATTTGTTGTAAAATAGCTTTGACACGACTATGTATTTGAAGTATTTACAACTGTCTGCCTCTTAATTGCTTATTTGAAAGACATGGCATATAAATATTCTTTATTATCCTTAATAGGCAAACGACATTAGCACAAGTATCTTGCCCTACAAAGTATTGTAATTAGACATTGTTTGAAGTTTTACATATTTTCACACACATATTTTTCCCCTGGTCCTTATAAATCCTAAAGTGTGTTTTTTAATCAAGGAAAGCAACTTCTCCAACAGTCTGACAAAAACTTCAATCCCTGTGTTAGTTACACCACTTCTTTCTTGTGTGAAGAATGTCTCAGAACATTTCTCTTTGCACTAGGTGAATTGCTCCATTATTGTTATACTAAAGTGTTGCTGTATTTGCCTACAGAAGCTGTGCAGCGTGCAGGGAGATGCTGGCTAGGAAACCACATCCCAGTGACTACAGTGACTGCTCTCTTGAAGAAGAGACTTACCAGCAGGACCCGGACCAGGACCCGGACCAGGACCAGGAGCAGGAGCAGCAACGAGAGCAGGAGCAGGAGCAGGACCAGGAGCAGCTGGAGGTCTATGAGCTGTTAGGGTGAAACACAAGGCTTAATATTATCTCTTCTATAAAAGATTTAAGGACCAAGGCAATGAACATATTGGAAATGGTTATGATTGAAATGAACAATGATTAAATATATGAATGGTTTGTAACAGAAAAATAGAAAAACAAATCTATTATTAAAAAAAAGAGTATTAAAATAAGCATTTAAATAAGAAAATAAAAAATCAAACACCCACACACCCACCTCAACCACTCCCCAAAACCAAAAGAATCCAAGCAACCAAGCATCCAAACCCAAAGAAAAACCAAAGCAAACCCACAAGGACATAGAGACGAATGGAAAATATTTCCAATAATAATTTTAAACCCTATGTTTGCTTCCACCTACAGCTTTCCCTTCTCTATAAAGTATCATGACATTTCTGTTTGCACTAGTTGTAATGCTCCATTATGTTTACAATGAAGTGTTGCTGTATTTGCCTACAGAAGCTGCACAGCGTGAAGGGAGATGCAGGCAGTTGTAGTGACATCCCAGTCACTACAACTGCCTGAAAAGAAAACTTACCAGCAGGAGCTGGAGAAGGAGCAGGACCAGGACCAGGAGCAGGCCCAGGGCCAGGACCAGGACCAGGACCAGGACCAGGAGCAGGAGGACCAGGAGGTGTACGAGCTGCTTGGGGTGAAACATGAGGCTGAGTATTATCCCTTGAGAAAAAATAGGATTTACAAACCACAGAAATGCAGTGATTGGAAATGGTTATGTTTGAAAGGAAAGGCTATTACAGAATATGAATGGTTTGTAATAGAAATAGAGGAAAAACAATTTTGCTATGAAATAAAAAGAGAAATCAAGCAAGCATGCAAATAAAAGACGTAATAAAAGGAAAAAAATTCAAAATGCAAACACCCACCCACCTCAACCACTCCCCATGGATGTGGTCTCTCAACCCACATCCAGATGGCTCTAATATTTTCAGAAGCAGACTTATAATCAACAGCAGGAATAGGAGCACGAGGTGTACTGGCTCCTTGGGGATGCCCTAAGGAGTTGAGTCAGAGATAGTAAATTTACTTCTGAGATGGTACATTTTAAAAAGAAAGGAGATGCATAGAATGGAAGTGTTGGTTCCAGAGACAGTACAGATTCTGTAGGATGACACACCTGCAAATATGTTGCTTCCAGACGCAGTATAGTATCTGCTGGGTGATTCGCCTTCAGACGCAGTATAGTATCTGCTGGGTGAGTCGCCTTCAGACGCAGTATAGTATCTGCTGGGTGATGTACTGAAGGCTGAGCCGCTTCCAGACACAGTATAGGTTCTGCCGAGTGTCAGACTATGGAGGCCTGAGTCGGTTCCAGATAGACTATAGGATCTGCTGGGTGACGAAGTGAAGACAGAGTCGCTTCCAGACACAGTATAGGTTCCGTCGGGGTCATACTACTGTAGTCTGAGTCGGTTTCAGACACAGTATAGGTTCTGAATCTTGGGCGTCCCCAGAATGCTGGAATAAAAAAAAATGAATAGAAGCAAATCAGGAGAGAATCTACATTTGCTGTTGAATAGTTCTGACAAGACTATGTATTTGAAGTACTTACAACTGTTTGCTCCATGTCTTAATTGCTTCTTTGAAAGACATTTCATATAAATATTCTATATTCGTCCTTAATAGACAAAGGACATATTATACCCCTCCTGCTCATAAATCCTAAAATGTGTTTTTTAATCAAGGAAAGCAGGTTTTTCTACAATCTGATAAAAATTTTAATCCCTGTATTATTTACACCTCTCCTTCTTGTGTGAAGAATGTCTCAGAGCATTTCTCTTTGCATGAGCTGAATTGGACCATTATCGTTACACTAAAGTGTTGCTGTATTTGCCTACAGAAGCTTTGCAGCATGAAGGGAGATGCTGGCTAGGAAGCCATAACCCAGTGACTACAGTGACTGTTGTCTTGAAGAAGAGACTTACCAGCAGGACGAGGACCATGAGCCGGAGCAGGAACTGGAGCAGGAGCAGGGGCAGGACCAGGAGCAGGAGGAAGAACAAGAGCTGGAACTGGAGCAGGAGCAGGAGCAGGAGCAGGAGCAGGAGCAGGAGCAGGAGCCAGAGCAGGAATAGGAGCAAGAACAGGAGCAGGAACAGGAGCCGGAATTGCACGAGCTGCTTGGGGTGAAACACGAGGCTGGAGAATATCTGTTGAGTAAAAGTAGGATTTAAAAACTAAGGAAATGAACTATTTGGAAATGGTTGTGTTTGAAAGGAAATCCTAATTCAAAATGGGAGTATTTTATATCAGATAGAAATGAAAAACCCTTTGGTTATTAAAAAAAAAGGAAAGAAAGAATGAAAGAAAGAACAAAAGAAAATAGGATAGAATGAAAATTAGAAAAGAAAAATTTCTAAAATCAAAAACCTATCCACCTACCCACGTCAATCACTCCCCAAAACCAAAAAAGTCCAAGCAACCAAACATCGAAACCCCAAATAAAACCAAAACAAACCCACAAAAGGCATAGGAACTAAGAGTAAATACATTCCAGTAATGATTTTAATCCCTGTGTTAGCTTTCACCATTCCCTTTCTCTTCTGATAAATGTCTCAGAATGTTTCTGTTTGCACTAGTTTTGTTGCTCCATTATGTTAACATTTAAATATTTTTGCATTTGTCTGCAGAAGCTGTGCAGCATGAAGGCAGATGCTGGCTAGGAATCCACATCCCAGTGAGTACAATTGCTTGACAAGCAGACTTACCATCATGAGCTTGTGCTAGTGCAGGAGGTGTACGAGCAGCTTGGGCTGAAACAGGAATCCAGAAAAAATCTTTTCAAAAACAGTAAAATTACTTCAGAGGAGGTACATTTTAAAAAGCAAGGAAATGCAAGGAACTGAAATAGTTATGGATGCAAGAAATGGCCATTTCAAAATGTTTGCAGTAGTGTTATTGCTCCATTATGTTTAAAATGATGTATTTGTCTGCAGAAACTGTGCAGCATGAAGGCAGATGCTGGCTAGGAACACACATCCAAATGCCTATAATTTCTTGACAAGCCAACTTATCATCAGGAGCAGGAGTACAAGGTGTAGCGGGTCCTTGGGGTTGAATGCGACTGTGAAAGGAGTCTGCTCAGAGAAAGTAAATTTACTTCAGTGTCTTAGGGTGTCATGGAAAATGTAACCCCGAGGTGTGTAGCCTATTACCATCTATGTCAGCTGTTTAGAGAAATGGGGCAGTATTCTTTATTGTCTCCATGACTCATCACTGACAACTCCCTCCAGGGGCCTATGTCTGCTCGTGGACCATCAAGGTCTCACTGCATCACCCATAAAATTACATCATCCCATTTGAGATGCTCTGCCCAATGGGGAGAACCAAGCATTCCTTCCTGGATACAATCTGAGGTTTGGAACACCAGAATGGCCTTACTGACTGGATTCCCAGAGGACAAGAAGTACATAACCACCACTGGATCTTCAGAGGAAGACCAGAACCTTCTACAGGATCAGCGCATCAACAGAACCACATCTATCACTCCGGCAGGACTGCAGCCACCATTTGATCAGACTGCTACCACCACCTCGTCCAACTGGGTGTCAGGTTGTATCCTGACTCTCTAGGTTTCCTGCCAGTGTTTTCTGCCTGTATTTTAATTGTCCTATTAAACTGTAGTTCTGGCTTGGAATCTGACACTAGTTTGTTTTCAAGCTAGATCACAGTACAAGATACCAGCTGGTTGGGGTTTGAAGTGATGCCAGAAAGATTCTGTTCAGAGAAAGTAATTTTACTTCAGAGAAGATAAATTTTGAAAACCAAGGAAATGCACAGAATGGAAATGGTTATGGTTGAATGGAAAGATGATTTAAAAAATGTTAATCGTTTACAACATAATGAAAGGGAAAAGTCTTCAGTTAAAAAAAATAAAGAAATAAAAAGAAGAAATAAAAGAAAAAAAACCAAAAATCAAACACCCACCCGCTCACCACGACCACTTCCCAAAATCAAAAATAATCCGACCAACCAAGCAGCTAAACCTAGAGTAATATCAAAAGTATCAAAGCATATTAAAGACCCATTATTAACAAAAATTCCTCCAGCATTAATTTTAATCCCTATGTCAGCTTTCACCATCCCCTTTCTCTTCTGAAGAGTGTCTTCGAATGTTTCTCTTTGCGTTAACTTTATTGCTCCATTATGTTTACAATTAAGTGTTGTCACATTTTCCTACAGAAGCTGTGCAGCATGAAGGGAGATGCTGGCTAGGAACCCACATCCCAGTGACTACAATTGCTTGAAAAAGAGACTCACCAGCTGAAACCGGAGCAGGAACAGGAGGCGGAGGAGGTGCAGGAGGTGTACGAGGTGCTTGGGGTGAAACACAAGGCAAAATATTATCTCTTGAGTAAAAATAGGATTTATAAACCAAGGAATTGCACAGATTGCAAGTGGCTATGTTTGAAAGGAAAGGCTATTACAGAATTTGAATGGTTTGGAACAGAAATGAAAACCCCTTTTGTTATTAAAATAAAAGAAAGTATTTAAAAGAAGTAATAAAAGGAAAAAACCAAAATGCAAACACCCATCCACCCACTTCTACCACTCCCCAAAACCAAAAAAGTCCATACAACCAAGCCTTCAAACTCAAACTAAAACAAAAAAAAGCTAGAAGGAAATAGAGACCAGCCAAAAAACTTTCCAGTAATAATTTTAATCCCTATTTTAGCTTCTACCATCCCCTTTCTCTTCTTTAGAAAGTATGACAACATTTCTGTTAGCACTAGTTTTAATGCTCCATTATGTTTTCCCTTAAGTGTTGCTGTATTTGCCTACAGAAGATGTGCAGCATGAAGGGTGATGCTGGCTAGGAACCCACATCCAGGGGACTAGAATTGTTTGACAAGCAGACTTACCTGCGGGAGCTGGAACAGGAATAGTAGGTGTACGGGGTGGTCTAATCTGAAATAGATCTGTTCAGAGAAGGTAAGTTTTTAAAAGCAAGGAAATGCATAGAACTGAAATGGTTATTTTTGCAGAAGATGATCAAAAACTATTATTGCTTTACAATAAAATGAAAGGAAGAAGCCTTTGGGGGGCAAAAAAAGGGAGAAAATATGAAAAAAAAGTCAAAAAACAAACACCCACCCACTCACTACTGCTACTTTGCAAAACAAAAAAAATCCAAGCAACCAAGCAAAAAAAAAAAAAAACAAACCCAACCCTAAAATAGCCAAGCAAATGGGGACCAATAGAAAAAACCCACAGTATTCACAGAATTCACAGAATGACTAGGTTGGAAAAGACCTTAAACATCATTGAGTCCAACCCATGCCTTAACATCTCCACTAAAGCACTAAACCATGGCATCGAGTGCCACATCCAGTCTTTTTTTAAGCACATGCAGGGATGGTGACTCCACCGCCTCCTTGGGTAGACCATTCTGCTACTTTATCACCCTTTCTATAAAAAACTTTTTCCTATTATCAAACCTATATTTCCCCTGATGCAGCTTGAGACTGTGTCCTTGGGTTCTGTCAGTTGCTGCCTGGAGAAAGAGACCAACCCCCACCTGAGCACAGCCGCCTTTCAGGAAGTTGCAGAGAGTGCTAAAGTCGCCTCTGAGTCTCCTTTTCTCCAGGCTGAACAGCCCCAGCTCCCTCAGTCATTCCTCCCAGGATTTGTGTTCCCAGCCCCTCACCAGCCTTGTTGCCTCCTTTGGATGCCCTTAAGTATCTCAACATCCTTCTTAAACTGAGGGACCCAGAACTGGACACAACACTCAAAGTGTGGCCTCACCAGTGCCGAGTATAGGGGAAGGATGACCTCCCTGCTCCTGTTGGCCACACAATCCCTGACACAGGCCAGGATGCCATTGGCTTTCTTGGCCACCAGGGCACACTGCTGGCTCATGTTCAGCCAGTGTCAAACAGTAACCCCAAGTCCTTTTCTGCCTGGGCACTGTCCAGCCCCACCATCCCCAGCCCATAACATTGCAGGTGGCTATTGTGGCCAAAATGCAGGACTCAGCACTTGGATTTATTAAACTTCACCTTGTTAGGCTCTGCCCATCCATCCAACCATTCCAGATCTCTCTGCAGAGCCCTCGTACCCTCCAACAGATCAACACACGCTCCCAGCTTAGTGTTGTCTGCAAACTTACTAATGAAAGACTCAATTCCCTCATCCATGGCATCAGTGAAGATATTGAACAAAACTGGCCCCAGCACAGAGCCCTGAGGGACACCCCTGGTGCCTGGCTGCCAGCTGGATGCAGCACTGCTCACCACCACTCTCTGGGCCTGGCCCTGCAGCCAGTTCGGAACCCAGCACAGAGTGCTCCTGCCCAAGCCGTGGGCTGCCAGCTTGTCTAGGAGTATGCTGTTGGAGACAGTGCCAAAGGCCTTGCTGGAGTCCAGGCACACAACATCAACAGCCTTTTCTACTTTGACCAGGTGGGTCACTTGGTCATAAAAGGAGACCACATTGGTCAAACATGACCAACTCCTCCTAAACCCTTGCTGGGTCTGACTGGGTCTGATACTCTGGCCATCCTGTAAGCGCTGTGTGATGACACTCCATATAAACTTACTGGGGGACTGAGCTCAGGCTGACTGGCCTATAATTAACAGGATCCTCCTTTCCACCCTATTTTTATGAATGATTGACACATTGGCCAGCTTCCAGTCATCTGGAACCTCACCAGTGAGCCGGGACTGTTGGTAAATGATAGAGAGCAGCTTCACAAGCTCATCTGCCTGCTCTCTCATCACCCTGGGATGGATCCCACCTGGACCCATGGATTTATGAACATCCAAGCAGCTCAGTTCTCTGACTGCCTCCTGGGAAAATGGGGGGACCATTCTGCTCCCTAGTATCATCAAGCAACCCAAGAGGACGGTTGTCCTGAAGGCAAGCCTTCCCACTAAAAACTGAGGCAAAGAAGGTGTTAAGCACCTCTGCCTTCTCCTCATCTGCAGTTACTAAGTTCCTTTCTGCATTTAATAAACAACAAAGGTTGATCTTACTCTTCCTTTTACCATTAATATATTTACAAAAGTATTTTTTATTAATCTTTACAAAAGTCGCCATTTTAAGTTCAAACTGAGCTTTGGCCTCTCTAATTTTTTCCTACATGCTCTAGCAGCCCCCTTAAATACTTCCTGAGAGATCTGACTCTCCTTCCAAAGATAATACATCCTTTTTTTTATTCCTAACTTCCTCCAAAATCTTCTTGCCCATCCAGGCTGGACATTTACCCCATTGACTGATCTTTTGGCACCCAGGGACAGTCTGTTCCTGTGCCCTCAAGATCTCTGTTTTGAAGCTCACCTACACTTCCTGAACTCCTTTGTTTTTAAGGGCTGCTTCCCAAGGAATTCTCTGAATAAGTGTCCTGAGCAGGCCAAAGTCTGCCCTCCAGAAGTCACCTGTGAAAGTCTTATTAATGTTCCTCTTGATTTAACCAAATATAGAGAATTTTAGAATTTTATTATCACTGTGCCCTGAGTGACTTCCAACTACCACATCTCCCACCAGTCCATCTCTATTTGCAAATAACAGATTTAACATTGTCACTCCCCTGGTGGGTTCACCTACCAGCTGTGACAAAAAATTGTCCTCTGCAAACTCTAAAAAATTTCCTGGACTGCCTTTTTACAGCTGTATTGAGTTCCCAAAAAATGTCCGGCAGGTTGAAATCGCCAGCAAGAAAAATGTCTGATGATCCAGAAACATTCTCTAGCTAATTACAGAATGAATTGCCCACCACTTCTTCCTGGTTGGGTGGACAATAACAGACTCCCAGTAGGATGTCAGCCTTGTTGGCCTTCCCCTTAATTCTTACCCGTAGGCATTCATCTTCATAACTTTCAATACCCATGGTATCAAAAGCCTCCCTAATATAAAGGGCCACCCCTCCACCTCTTCTCCCTTTCCTGTCTCTCCTGAAGAACTTGTAGCCATCCAGTGCAGCACTCCGGCCATGTGAGTCATGCTACCACATTTCTGTGGTGGCAATTACATCATAGCTTTGCTGCTTTACCATGGCCTCGAGCTCTTGTTTGTAACCTGTGCTGCGTGTATTGGTATACCTGCAACTCAGCTGGGCTGCAGATTTCACTCCTGTCTCAGGCTTACCACCCTTGGGCCTGCTTCCAGACAGCCCAGATGCATCCCCTTTCCCCTTCAGACCTAGTTCGATGTCCTTTCAACAAGTTCTGCCAGTTCATGAGCTAAAAACCTTCTGTCCTTAACAGAAAGATGGAGCCCATCTGGTTCCAGTAGAGCAGGTGCTGTAAAAGTTGCCCCATGATCAAAGAACCCAAATTCTGCTGATGACACCAATCTTTGAGACACTTGTTGATAATGCGAGCTCTCCTATTCCTTTCACTGTACCCCTGTCCTATCAACCACTTGTCCCAGTGCCCTAAAGTCCCTTTTAATTGTCCTGACACTCCTCTTTTCAATCTCATCACTGGCAGCCTGGAATATCTGCAGTGGATAATAATCAAAGGGCTGAATCAGCCCAGGAAGTCTCTCAGTGATATCCCAGGCCCCAGGGAGGCAGCAGACCTCTCTGTGGGGTGGGTCCTGTTGACATTTGGGGCCCTGTGTTCCCCTTAGAAGGGAGCCACCCACTACAATGACCCTTTTTTTCTTCCTGATGCCAGAGGTGGTAATCCTTCTCACAGATGAGTGGGAGGCTCACTGGGCAGATAATTTTCTTCTAAATCATCTGGCTGACTTTCTAGATCCAGGGGTTCATACCTATTCTGAAGTGGCATCTGGCTTGGGGATGAGGGTCGGGAGGAATTTTTATTATTACCTCCTCAAGTAGGTACCCATTTCCACTCCACTTACCAGGTGTCCTTCTATTGTCTGACAGTGAGAGGCATGGGAGTCCTCTGACTCTTGGTGGGCTTCCCTCAAGGATGGAAGGGCAAATCCACCAATCTATTCCCCTTTCACTATCCCTGATACTCCTTAGTCTTTAAACTTCCTCTCTAAGCTCAGCCACCAGTGAAAGGAGATTGTTCACCTGTTCACACTGCAGGCAGGTTTCCTGCACAACTGCCCCTGAAACTGCTGCTAAGATCAAACACTCTGCACAAGAATGGGTCTGGACAGATGTAACCTTTTTGGAGGGTTCCATTTGACTATGTACACTTGTACTAACTACAGTTTTCAATTGCATAGAAATCATTACTAATACAAACCCCAAAACCCACCAACCAACAGAAACACTGCAAACAACACACAGCAAACCTTACTGGCAAGAAAAGTTGCAACTCTGCCTGCACAAAGTGTTATGCAAACTGCTGTGCCACACCCTCAGAGAATAAAAAATTATAGTAGTAATTTCAATCCCTGTGTTAGGTTTCACCATCCTCTTTCTCTTCTGAGAAAAGTCTTACAGCTTTGCTGTTAGCTCCAGTTTTACTACTTCATGATGTTTGCAATCAAATATTGTTGTATTTGCCTGCAGAAGCTGTGCAGCATGGAAGGAGATGCTGGCTAGGAAGCCACATCCAAGGGACTACAATTGCTTGACAGGCCGACTTACCAGCAGGAGCAGAAACAGGAGTACGAGGTCTTCCAGCTGCTTGGGGTGAAATGCGATGCTGAAAGGCGTCTGTTCAGAGAAAGTAAATTGACTTCAGAGAAGAAATTTTAAAAGGCAAGGAAATGCTGAATTGGTTATGGTTGAAAGGAAAGACGATTAAAAAAAGGTTACTGGTTTTTAACATAATGAAAGGAAGAAGTCTTCAGTTAAAATAAACATAAAGAAATAGAAAGAAGAAATAAAAGAAAAAAATAAAAAATCAAACACCCACCCACCCACCACAACAACTCTCCAAAACTAAAAAATCCAAGCAGCTAAGCATCCAAACCCAAACTAAAATCAAAAATAGGGACCAAGAGAAAAAAAACATGACAGGAGTAATTTCAATCCCTTTGTTAGCTTTCACCATCCCCTTTCTCTTCTGAAAGAAGTCTCAGAAAACATTCCTCTTAGCACTAGATTTAATGCTCCTTTATGTTCATATTTAAGTATTGTTTGCCTACAGAAGCTGTGCAGCCTGAAGGGAGGTGCTGGCTAGGAACCCACATCCCTGTGACTACAATTGCTTGGAAAACAGACTTACCAGCGAGAGCAGGAACAGCAGCAGCAGAAGGAACAGGAGCAGGAGCAGAAACAGGAAAAGCAGCAGGAACAGAAGCAGGAATAGGAGGAGGAAGAGGAATAGGAGCAGGAGGTGTAACACTAGGTTCAAAGTGAACTTGTGGAGATCGTGTTTGGAGACAGTAAATTTTAATAAGCAAGGAAGTGCACAATACTGGAATGTTTGTGACTGAAAGGAAAGGTTATTACAAAATGTCAATGGTTTCTAATAAAAAGAATGGAAAAAGCCTTTGTTAAAAAAAAAAGGAAGGAAGTGACGGAAGGAAGTGGAGGAAGGAAGTGGCAGAAGGAAGTGGCGGAAGTGGTGTAAGTGGCGGAAGTGGCGGAAGGAAGGAAGGAAGTGGCGGAAGGAAGGAAGGAAGGAAGTGGCGGAAAGAGAGGGGGAAGGAAGTGGCGGAAGGAAGGAAGTGGCGGAAGGAAGTGGCGGAAGTGGCGGAAGTGGCGGAAGTGGTGGAAGGAAGGAAGGAAGGAAGGGAGGGAGGGAGGGAGGGAGGGAGGGAAGAGAAAAAATAGTAATACCAAAAAAACCAAATAAACCCACCCCACAGCCAACACTTCCCAAAACCAAAAAAATCCAACTCCCCAAGGAACCAAAACCAAAGGAAAATAAAAAAACCCAAGCAAAGGGGGTCCAATATAAAAAATAAATTACTGTAGTAATTTTAATTGTTCTGCTATCTTCCACCATTCCCTTTTTCTTCTGAAAAGTCATAGATTGTTTCCATTAGCAATACTTTTATTGCTCCATTATGTTTACATTAAAAATTGATGTTCTATTTTCCTACAGAAGCTGTGCTGCATGAAGGGAGATGCTGGCTAGGAACCCAAATTCTAATGAGTGCAATTGCTTGACAAGCAGACTTACCAACACTAATAGGAGAAGGAAGAGGAATAGCACCACCAGGAGAAAGAGGAGAAAATCCGGCTGCTTTGGATTCAAAGTGAACTTGTAAAAATTTTGCTCGGAGGAAGAAATTTTAATAAGCAAGGAAATGACTGAACTGAAGGGGTTATGGTTGCAAAGAAGGGCCAATACAGAAATGTTAATGGTTGCTAACAGAAAGAAAGGAGAAAAGACTTCATTAAAAAAAAAAAAAAAAAAAAGAAAGTGACAGGAAAGAAATGAAAGACAAAAATAACAGAAATCAAAAACCCACCAAAAATCAAAACCCATCAAAAACAAAAAGAAAACATCCACCCAACAACCACCACTACTACCCAATAACAATAGATTCAACCAACCAAACCCAAACTAAAACCAAAAATATCTAAGCTAATCAGGACAATAGAAAAAAAAATAACAGTAGTAATTTTAATGCCTGTTTTATCTTTCACCATCCCCTTTCTATTCTGTAAAGTCACAGATCATTTCTCTTATCATTAGTTTTATTGCACCACTATGTTTAAAATCAAGTATTGTTGTATTTACCTACAGAAGCTGAGCAGCATGGAAACTCACTTCTAAGAAACTATAATTTCTTGAAAAGCAGACGTACCTGCAGGAGCAGGAGGAGTAATAGGAATAGGAGATGAAGTAGCTGGTCCAGGTGCAAAGTCAATTTGCGAGGATTCTGTTCAGAGAAAGTAAATGTTAAAAACCAAGGACATAGACAGAACTGAAGGGGTTATGGTTGCAAAAAAGACTATTACAGAAATGTTATTGTTTATAACAGAAAGAAAGGAAAGTCCTTTGGTAAAAAAAAAAGGAAAGAAAGAGGCAGAGGAAGAGGAAGAGGAAGAGGAAGGGAAAGGGAAAGAGGAAGAGAAGAGGAAGAGAAAGAGAAAGAGAAGGAGAAAGAGAAAGAGAAAGAGAAAGAGAAAGAGAAAGAGAAAGAAAGAGAAGGAAAGAGAGAAAGAGAGAAAAAAGAACAGAAATAAAGGTAATGTATAAAAATAAAAAAATTAATACCCACCCACCTGCCACCACCACTCCCCAAACCCAAAAAAACCATCCAACTAATCAACCAAGGAATTTGAACTAAAACCAAAAAACCCACTATCAAATAGTGACCAGCAGAAAAAAAACATACAGTAGTAATTTCAATGACTGTGTTAGCTTTCACCATCCCCTTTCTCTTCTGGAAAATATCTCAGGATGTTTCTCTTTGCAGTAATTTTATTGCTCTCCATTATGTTTACAATTAAGTTTTGCTGTATTGGCCTACAGAAGCTGTGCAGCATGAAGAGAGATGCTGCCTAGGAACCCTCATCCCAGTGACTACAATTGCTTGAAGAGCAGACTTACCCTCAGCAGAACGACTCCCAACAGCTGTTAAGGATCCATAGGTAGAGCCTGAAGAGTCTCTTCCTGCTCTTAATACATCAATTTTGGAAGCTGCCAGTGAGTAGAGATCCTCAAAACTTCTAACCACATTCTTAAATAAAAGTAGAAGGAATCATTAGTGCCAGGCAAACTACACTTAAATGGCAAATAGCACATATCCAATTTTTTTACAAAAGACAGGGGTTTTTTCTAGCAGAGAAATAAAATAGAGTTTGTAAGCCAGGGAGAATGTCAGTCCCAGGACTTAAACATCAAAAACACCTAACAGTGGATTTTCTATTTTTTTCTAAAATGTTGAATATTAATATCATTGAGGTAAAGGGAATTGCTCTACACCCTAGTTAGGAGATGCTTTGATGAGATGTTTTCAAGCATGCAATATAGCATTGAGCTCTTGAAACAACTTTTTCATTTTATTTCAATACAACACATAGTGCAGGTTCAATTTCTGTTCACAATTACCACACAGTTGAAGGCTAATGTTCACACTTCCAAGATGAATCACTTTACTAATCCTTCCACTCCACAGCAAAAGAATAAACTTGGCAGTAACAAAAGAAACATCACAAACCTACAGACTTCTGAAAACAAATAATATGATTGCACTATAACTGGAAAAATATAGCTGTTTCCATGTATGCAGTGGAAGAATGTCCCAATTTTGTTACATTGATTGGATTGATCATAAAGTTAGCAGGACAAGAGAGCACAGACGATTTGGCAGTACTGGTAACTTTATATCTACCCCTGGTAGTCTCAACTAACTGTTGAAATTATTGGTCTTCTTTACAATGGTTAATCACATTTTATTTGCTATGATTTTTCCCTTCTGACAGTATTACATTGGTCTTTTGAATGTAGACCTGTGATACAGACAAAAATCAGCTTAGTATCACAAACAGGGATTTGAAAAGATTTTTGCAGTTTTCCTTTCCTTTCATCACTTTGACGATTTTCAGAATAGATATTAACGCAGCTAAAATCAATCATGTTATTTCATCATGGTGTCTAGGAAACAGCAGTGGCAAATTAACCCATATCACATCTCTTTTCATCAGAAAGAATCTCCAAATTGTCTTGGTGCTGTGGTCCTAGTCCCAAAAGAGGATTATTGCAGATTATAAGGCATTTAATGGAAATGTTCTCATCACAGACTAACTAAGGCAGTTCTAGAGGATGTGCCTGCAAACAAACTCCAGTGCTTTTAATGACAATAGTCCCTAAAGTCATTCCTAGCTGCTTACCTCACTCAAGATTGCAGGACTGCCCTTAATACAGTTTGGCATAGAGTAAAACTAAAATCCATTAGGTGACCTCAGTCCATAAAAGGCAAATTTTGTAATGAAACCTCAATAATGAGATTGGAAAGAAATCAAACAGGAACTAGAGATGAGGGCTGAGGAGAGAGAGGGGGAAAAGGGGGAAAGAGAGATGATGAAAGGACACAAAGGAAAAGGGATGAAGAAAAGGAAGGTCACAGTGACACAGACTGTGAGCCATTGGTGCTGCTTGTATATGGCCAGAGTTACCAAGTGCACCTGAGGCTGCCAGGTGAACAAGAACTTTACAGTTCTGCCCCACCAGCGAGCTCCCCAGCACACACCGTACTATATTATTTGTACCACAAGCACCTTGTGCAAATACGAAATGCAACTGTTTGTGATTTTATTCTCTTCTGGAGAGAAAGAGGGAACAGGTTGCAGATGCTTCTGCAATCATTGTGAGGTCTAAAAAGAATGGGAGTTGAGATGGGACTTAAAAAAAAAAAAAAAAAAAGCAGCATTGACTACCAAATTAGAAAAGCAGGATTGAAAAGCTGGCGATTGCCACAATGCCTCCTGTGGAAAGATGCCACCCATGGGAACTTTTGTGAAGCTCTAAAATGGATCATCACTGTACTGGGGAAAAATTTGTAATTCTACCTTTTGACAGAAAAGTTCATCTGTGCTAATTAAGCTTCATGGGAATCTCAAGGCTTTACATATTCCGTATTTCCATATTTTAGTGTGGAAACACCATAATGCACACATAATTTATATCTTTATCATATTGAAGTGTATGTATGCATGCAAGAGGGCAACAGTGAAAAATTTCCAGCTTCGAATCTGCCTTTCTTGAATGTTTGATTTTGTGACCCTGATCTTGCAATTATATACTGCACCAGAACTGAAAATCTACAATAAATTTGAAGGAATTACTGCAGAAGCTTACACACTGTATGCAATATTTACTCTGCCTAAGTTCCTTGCACTTTACTTGATTACCTGCCCTCTCTCTAATTCAGACAGAGCAGCACAATGAAAGAAATATGTACTCACTTTGCCTTTTGTTCTCTCATTGGGAAAAAAAAAATCTGTCTTGGCACTAATGCATTCTGCACAGCTATAAAGACTAATATAGTTTCTGTAGAAGACATCAAACTTAAAAACAATGAGGAGGCATTGCACTGAATCTATGTTCAGAGCTGAAAATATGGCACATCTTCTGTTAATTTCTCCTTTTTCCCACTCATTGTTTTATCCTAACAAAATTAGTATTTTGAAATGTGCAAGTTTTTAAACCTACATGAGCAACATAGCTTCTATATTTAAACATTCTAAAGAGCAGTTTCTTTTAAATAAGGAATGCTCAAAACCCCACAATTGATTCTAAAACTGTGGGTTGAAAACAAATCTGATACTGACCAAGAAGGAATATGAAAATTGTGGTTTTTTTGTTTGGTTGGTTTTGCTTGTTTCTGGGGATCTTGGCTTTGGTTTTGTTTGGGTTTTTTTTGGTTGGTTTTTTTTTAATTAGTCTTTTGTATATTAATGGGAGAAAAGGGAGAGGGATAGAGGGATATTAATTTTCAGGTATGTATGCTTCTGTCCATGTTTGTATTGCTGTCAGTTATTTAACGCTGTAACTGCAAAATTAGAAGTTACCATCATCTCTGAAATACCACGTGCAAGAGTATACATGGAAATAGTCTTTCAACTGTTGACTGCAAGAGTTTTGAAGCTTTTTGCTCTCCACATGCTCAGAGCAGTGGTATGTCAGATGCAAAAAATGAAAGGAAATTTAAAAAAAATATTAAATGGGATTGGTTTTAGACTCTAACCTGTAATGAGGCAGCCTCTGGCCTGCCCGCCGTTGCTTCCTCTGGAAGGGTCTGCAGCTGCAGGCTGGGGAGTGGTGCGGCTGCTTCAGCACTTGATGCCGCAGCCTGCTCTTTGGCCTAAAGGGAAAAAACCCCAGCATCAGTGGTAATTCTCCTTCAGACACACCACCTGGGATGAATGGTGTCTCCTTGAGCCCATTGAGCGGACTTGCTTTGATCACTGGACCTAAAATCCATGAATAAAGTATGACTGATTGAATTTTTGTTGCAAATAAATCTCTAATTCAAAGTGCTGGGAGAGAATGCTACCGAAAAAAAGCACCTTGCCCTGGTCTGAAAAGAGAAAGGCCAAGGATATGGCAAATATGTATTACTGTAAAAACACAGCACTTGCTGCATGACATTCGCTTCCAAAGTTTGAAAGAAGCCGGTATGGAGATGGTGGTGGCACAACGGAAATTTTCTATCAGCAGAGTTTGCTGTAGGAGAAACATGCAGTTCAGATTCTGTCACTTTCCATGAACATTAAAGGAAATAGACTAGAAAAAGAGATCTGAAAAGAAATAAATTAAAGAAATAGCAACAGTTTTTGTGATCTCCAAAACTAAAATAGAGATTCCCACATTGCTGGGAATTAAAGATATAGTAAGGGAAATTGACACTCCCAGGTAATGAAATCACTGTTGCTCTGTGCTGCTCTAGATTAAAAACAGTTGTGAAACCATCTACCATGAGAGCTATAGTTGAAAATAGTCCTTTCTCCTAAATAATTAATACATACAGCTTTGTTGGACCATCAAATAGTCCTATATCAGGGCACAATTGTACAAGTCAGAGGAAAAACTTGAGATTACTATTAAGTTTAAAATATGATTTAAAAAATACTGTGGAAGTTTCTGACCACAGATTGCTACTTCCTGCCTTTTCCTATTTATGATGTTTCATAGGTTAAAGTAGCAGACACAAAGCCAAATGTTATATGGCCACCAAGCATGTGACTTTTTATTATTCAGTAGAGGGGTAACTTCAGTTGCCAATTTTTTGTGTGTTCATTAGTTTTCACTTGTCAACCAGAAAAAGTGTTCAGTGAGGGAAGGCAAGTGAATTTTGTCATAACTTCTACATTCAGAAAAAGTTGTGTATGTACTACAAACTTGCATTTGATTTCACTGTGGTTTTTTAAGATGGAACAAGTTGAGAGGGGAAACTTCAACACTAAGGAAAAGGAAGTTGTTTTGCAACAGCTTCTCTCCTCCCCTGAGAATTAGCAGTTCTAAGGCTTTAGCCATGTTTAAAAACACAAATCAGAGGGAACAGTTCAAATTCTTACCTTATTCAGGGCAGCTTCCACAGCTTTCATTTGACCAATGATTAACTCTTTGTCTCTATTATAAAAGAAAATAAAACAAAACAAAACAAGAACAACGGAGTAACTTTATGGAACTGAAGCTCTGCCAATGTAGAAATTAATCTTCTGCTACTTTATGGCTGTCATGTCTTGTAAAATAATTGTTGATAACCCAAACTATTAGGATTTTCTCTCTTTTTCATATTTCCAATGCAAACCCTAAAAATAGTTCATGTACCACTATTTGGTGCATTTCCATATGAAAGATGCTTCTGTTGAGGACAAGCAATTAAAATTTAGATAATCATAGGCCTATCAATGAACAACCATCATGGCTTGGATATAGAGGTCATAAAAAGTCTCTAGCAGGATGGAATTATATTCTTGTATTGGAAACCACAGACAGATTCTGTTTATTTCATCTTTTTGCTTATATTCCGAAGGGAGAAATAAAACCTATTAGTTGTGAAGAGTTGCTGTAATAATGGAGGGAAGAGTAGCTTTCTTTGTTGATATTCAGCTGCTATATACAAGAAAAAAAAAAAAAAGCCAGTTTTAAAGTTACTTCACATTAGAATAACCTTTTCTGGATATATATATATATATATATATGGCCACAAGGAATGATCTTTACTGAAATGCCCAAAATAGATTGGGGAAGGATGTAAAGGGCAAGCTTTCTGGAACAAATCTTTCTGCAGGTGACACCTGCTTTGATCAAATCATACCAAATAACATTTGTCATTTTACTTAGCTTGTTAAACATTTAACTGATGACCATACAAATTACATTATTTCCCTGGTGAATAAAACCCTTAAATCTTCTCAGATATTGTTCTTCAGAGGTCAAATGATCCCAGGTATGATGAGAAATTTTAATGAACTAAAATTTTTTTAGATCCTAGCCATGGAACAACAATATTCGTAACACATACTTCATACTATGAAAAGTATTAGACAACAAAGTCTGCAAAGACTTATTTTTTTCAAATGGCATAAGAATAAGTTAGTAATAAGCTTCAAGTCAAGGGGGCTCCTTTTGACTACCAATCTTTTCAAGACCACTGCCTGAGCCTTTCCTTCCTCTCCAGGTTATGGTGTAAGTGGTGTGGGGATTAGGTCTAAATCCAAAACTCCCTGAAATCAGCAGGAGGATCTATCTTGTACCACAGGAAAGCCATAGATCCAAAATGGGTTTCAGTCTCTCTGACAGTGAAGACCCGTCCCCTAGCTGATGCTTCTGTATTTACTATAAATAAATTGTATCTGTCTAGAAAAAGTTGGCATGGAAACTCAGAGAACAAACAACAATTTCTTAAATAAACAGAATGTTAAGGATCTGCCAAAGATATGTCAGATCAGTAAGATAGCACAGGTATTTTTTTTTGCCAGTTATTTCAGCACCCAGAATTTGAAGAACTATTATGGGATAACTGCATCAAATGGATGCCCTAGTATTTTGAACTAACACTTTTGTTTTTAGAAGACTATCCCTGAATTTAAAAATAAAAGAGACAGATGTACTTTTCTCTTCTAATCTTACATTGTCCAGGGCTAAAGCCCCGCCCTTGGAAGTAGAAATTTAAATCTCTGTTCATTTTCAGGTGACATCCCCCAGGCCCCAGGGCTCACTTTATTCCCTGATCAAGGGCACGTTCGGCCTCCTCGAGAGTATCCCACAGCCGCTTCTGGTCCTGCTCCATTTCTTTCAGGAGTTTCTCCTGTTGATCTAGAGCTTGGTCTCTTTTCTTCAGCTCCTCTGCTGCATCAGGGAGGCCCTGCCAGCAGACAGAGAGCAGGGTTACTCTGTAGCCCAAATAAACTTCACTTTACGCCACTGACTACTGACCAATGTGAAGGATAAATTGATTGTAAAGAAGATTTGGACCACTGCAACCTAAGGTTTCATGAATTTCCTAGCAAAAGCATTACTGACCCAGAACCCCCTTAGTGTTTGCTACATATAAATGTTCTTTAGAAAACAAAATGATTGTAGGCAAAAAAAAAAAAAAACCAACCAAAAAAACCCCCCATTGAAGACTTTTTCTTAAACTGTTAAAAAACCCCATTAGCTAAAAAAAATTTAAAAGGAGTCTTTGAAGTGTTTTCTCAGTAGCCTAAAGTTCCAGCAGACTGAGTAGTGCGGGTGTATTTACTCCGGTAATTTTATTTACACAAGGACTGCACTATTTGGCTTATTTAATGAAAAGTAATACTCTGGTATAAGAAGAATTTATTTTATATATATATTATAAGAAGAATAATCTTACCGTCGGAGATACTTGGCTTTTACTTAGCTCAGAAAATGCTTGTGATTCCAGTCTATTACTCAGCTCCTGAATCCGTTGGTGGTGCTTTTGTAAAAGCAATTGTGCCTCATGCTCACGCTGTAAAGCGTTTTGTAACTCCTCCTGTATATTGTCTTTGTTGATGTGCTGGAAAGAGAAACAAGTTGTGCCTGATTCTGTAACTATACCCAATGGCTTCCCTACCATTGAGTGAGTTCCACTTGCAAACATATCAAATTCTAAAATAAATGCATGCTTATGAGTACTATTGAGGTTTTTTTAACATGAAGACATCGCTGAACAATAAGATGGCAGACCAGTTAATTGCTGTGTTTTTTATAAAGAACATTCATGTAAAGTCTTGGCATTCATTACTCTATTCTAATTAACACCATGGGATGCAAAACTTCAGGATTTAGAAGGAAAAATATGCAGATCAATGTTCAGAATTTTAGTGGAGAGCTTATTAACCCTTGTAAACACCTTTGTGGGCTGTTCTTCTTGTCCAAAAACTGTTCCAGAAAGAAGTAATTCTTCAAAGAAAGCTGTCATCTGCATTTCAACTACTATCTAATATGTGATAATTTTCATCTAACAGTCCAAAACCACTAAGGGCATAAAACCTGTTAAGAGCAAAACTGAAGATGATTAGATATTTTTGAGCTTAAAAAAAATTCCATTTTACTAGCTAAGAACAGGAAGGACAATGGGCGAGACATCATCTAGCAGATATTCTTTGCTTGGTAGAACCCCCTGACAGGTTCTACCAACTAGGCTTCAGGTTGGGGAACCCACAGTGTCTCAGTAAGTCAATCACCAACAGCAAAAGGCTCAGGGGAATTTTGTGCTACTGAGAATATAGACAAAAGCTTTTTTCCCCCTGCCATAAAGTTACTTCTTCAGGGAAACAGACCTGCTAAACTTTGCATTGTATTTATTATAACATTCATCAACATCCATACAGAGTTTAAACTGCTATGTTTATATTTCATTAAAATTTTTATTGAATACCCTCATTCCCACTGACTTTATTCTATTAAGTGAAATCTTCTTTGAGGATATATAAATCAGATCAACATTTCCAGCAAATGGGAGAACCTGGATTGCTGAAGACCAAACTCTAATTTATACAGGATACCTCCTTCTACAAATCAAAAGATAACTCCAGTGGAAAAGAGATATTTCTAAATAAATCTGTCTTCTGGTTTAGTGACATTTACAAGGCAAGGTTTCTGGAAAATTCTGTTGAAAGTAAATCAATTTGATGCTTGTTTTCCAAAAGAACACAAATCAAAACATGTGTAGAAAGGAGAGTCTTTTTTAAGCAAGAGAGCCTCCAAGTCAAATGCACTTACTTGCTGAACTTCACTTAATTGGGTCTGCAGTCTGTGGGTTTTTTCAGCATCCTTTTGCATCTTGTTGAAAGCCCATCTGCATTCTTGAAGCTGCAGGTACAGTGAGCGGGACTCTACTTCTGCTGCATGAAGCCTTCGTGAAAATGCAAATATTTCTTGCTGCAAAGTTGCTATGTTTCTCTGTCAGCAAACAAAAACAAGTTGATGGGCTATAAAATCTGCTGTTTTAGCAATAAAATAAATAATATTTAAGACTCAAGAAAAAGAAGACAAAACATAATTTTTTCCTCCATCTCTAAAAGACATACACAAGGACAAAAGTTTGAACCTGTCACCTACCAAGGGTAACTGCAAATTCTGTTTACAAGGAAGTACTATTTTCACCTAAGGTTTACTAGAAAAGATTAGTAGGGAAAGAGTTTATCCTTTTATTTTGGTTAAAGGGAAGAAGGTTATCTTTACTGAAAGAAAGGATGGTAAACATGAGAAAGTAGAAAACAAGAATAAAAAGCAACCTTAACATTTACATCAAGCCAAAAGCAAATTTGTGCTTATAAGCTAATGCAGATCTGATAGAACTTAAAAAAAATCTTTTACTTGGATACACTAAACCTCCTTCAAAAATTCTTTCTCAATAAAAGAAAAGACCTATTCACACCCTAATGTGTGACAAATCAACTTCTGAGTGTCCATATAGTAGCACTTCACTCTCATGGACTCATCACCAGTCTGAAACAAAATAAATGCTGCTATCAAGGGAGCTTCAATGTTGCTGTAAACCTTCTGTTTCCATGAAGGAGGACTGCAAGTCTGCTTACTGTGCTGGGCAGTCTGTCATGCAATCCAGCTTCCAGGGCCTGGGCATTTAGTCTGCGGAGCCCACGAGCCAGCCTGTCTATCAGGGAGTCCCTCTCCAGGAAGGCTCTGCACCCACGAGTGTTCCCTTGAACTGTCTCCATCAGAACACTCAGGTTGTCCATCAGTTTTGCAAAGCAGTTCCTGGCTGTGCCGATCAGCGAGTTACTAGAAAGCCACAGCTCTGAATCTTTAAGAAAAAAACAACAAAAAGGAAACATCAAGCAGGTTATTAGTTCCCATTTCTTATAATATCATGTTCGTTTTCACTTATACGGGATGGAACCTGTAAATATTCTGAAACACAGAATGCTGAATCTGAAACACTGTTCAAACTTTGCTTTTAAAGGATATGAATTCAATTTATTGAAAAGAGCATGATGAAAGAAGAAAGTGCCTGAAACTGAATCTAAACACACTTGATTCAATGTCAACTTTTATACCAATGTAGTGTTTAGGCTTCTGGAAAATGCATCACCTTGTCTTTCTCCTGCTATTTCCCTTTATTCACATAAATTATCCCTCTTCTACTATCCTTTTTTCTGTGACAAAAATCTGGGGACTCTAAAACTATAGGTTAATAAAGAACCAGGGGTGGCGGAAATGCAGATGAATCAAGGGAACCTGTATCAGTTCTCACTGTAAATAAACTCCAGAAACAGCCCTCTGCTTCCATGGCCTCTATATACCGAAAGGATAAAATATCCTATCAGCTGTTTAAGAAAATTAATCTGTTCCAACAGTACAGAAATGTGATCATTCAGAGAATGTAGAAAAGGGTTATTATTTTAGCCTGCAGTAAAATTACTCTTTCAGGGAAACAGCCCCACTTAAATTTGTATTGACTAGCTCAGGACATAACTTCTAGTCAAAGGTGTCTATCATAAATATTCAGAAATATCTCTTCAGAGCTATCTAAACAGAATAGTTTAGATAAAATCATAAAAATGGAAATTATATGACCACCCTGACTTATTTATTTTTTAAATGTATTTCTGCTACAACAATATGCAGTTAAAATTACCTTGGTTGTTGAGAACACCCTCCAGATCTGAGATAGAATTGATCATTGCAGTATAGAGGTTAGAGCTACACAACCAGTTAATTGCTTCAATACAGTCAACTCCTTCCTCTCCAAAACCTGTAAAACAGAAGTGCAGCTAGCAGGATAAATAAATCACAAAAATATGGCACACTGCTGCCTCCAGCTCTTTAAGAAATTAACCAAAAAGAAGCATATAAACAAGAAATTAGTCAGGACAATTTAGACTGTTTGAAGCATGTTTCCCGAATGACATTAAAAAAAAAAAAAAAAGTAGATGAATCTTCTAATTTGGAAAACATTTTTAATACCATTTATCCTTGTAGAGAGAAATATAAACTGGTCTGGCAACAGAAAGGGGCAAATAGACATAATCTCTAAAGAAAATTTTGAAATCCTATGCTAATGTTTTACCTGAATCAGAAAGCAATTTTTGTGGGTTTTTACGAAATAAATATTAAAAATTATTTTTAAAAAAAGAGGAAATACCTTTTCCAAAAAAAAGAAAAGTCGTTTAGGAACATTGCAAGATATTTACCACAGGGAAGATGCTGTAGCACCTAGTTCTGAAATCCGTAACACAAATATCAAAAATATCAGATAATGTTGAGTTCATGAGCATAACTGAACTTTTACCTGCAATTCTTAACCTAAGACCAGGCATTTCCTCTTATAGTGAAATACATTCATCAAGCTATATAAAAAACATAAATCCATAAATAACATTTGTCAAAATGTCATTAAATATGTTTTTATGCCCCAACACTAAAAATAATATTCCTCTTTTTTATTCCCCAAACGTGCAATTTGATGTAACTCTTTAAAAACATTTCACTTACGTGTCACAGGATGCCTGCCTCTGGATTCTCCCAGACAAACTTGAATTCCAGGGCTTCCTCTGCATCCGTCTGACCAGACAAAAAAGGTACAAGAATATCGGGCCAGACCCCTCAGCCTGTTGGCAGCCAGAGCTACAATCACAGCTCTTCGGAACACATAAGCCAGCTTCTTGGCTCTTCTTTGCCTTGTCCTGACTTCGTCCTGGTTTCTTTCCATGACAGCAGGGAGAGCATAAAGGAGGCTGACGATCTTGTGGTTCAATAGTTGTTGCTGGTTCACCTGTTCCTGGAGAATGTCTCTTTGGCAAGACATGGCGCACAGTCGGCCGTAGAGAGAGCACAGGGCCCCTGATAGCAGTGCAGAGGCTGCCAGCAGGAATGAGCGTGCCTTGAAAGCATCTAATAATGAATTTTTCAAGGTATTGTTTTCCTGGGCCAGTTTGTCAGAGAGTTGTTCAAGGCCATAGAGGTTTTGCCTGTTTTTCTGCACCGTTTCTTCACATTCCTGTGACAGAAACAAACCAAACTATAATGGACGAAACATTAACTACATGGTTTTTACCTAGACAAGAATGAAAAGAAAATTTCGCTTTGCCATTCAAATGATGCATTAAAGGAGCAAAAGTCGTTAGTAATAATCGTGATGAAAGTGTCTCTTCTAGTAAGCAATTACAGAATAAGATGAATGAAACAAAAACAGTGGTAGGAGGGAAATTTACATGATAATCAATTGCAAATGGACTCTTGATTTCTGAAAACAATCCACCAACACCGTGACAGCTCACAGAAGGTCCAACACCACCTGTCTGCCCACAATTCAGTTTTATTAATTGCCTTAACAATACTAATAACATCCTCCAATTTCAGAGAAAACACTGCTGTACCGAGCAGAAAGCCAGTGTAAGTGAGAGGAAAAACATCAGGAAGTCTGGAACATGAAAGCTGACAGATTGAATTTTTCAGCATGCA
Source organism: Melozone crissalis (assembly GCF_028551555.1). Classification (NCBI taxonomy): domain Eukaryota; kingdom Metazoa; phylum Chordata; class Aves; order Passeriformes; family Passerellidae; genus Melozone; species Melozone crissalis. The sequence goes on along the minus strand of NW_026535783.1, from coordinate 8,926,952 downwards.
GAGACTTCCAGTCCTGAAATCTGCATCAAATACAGCATTATTCTGTAAAGTAAGTTGCAGTAACTCACAAATAACAAGGGACATCTATTTCCTTTATTCACTATGCTTTTAATTGAAACAGGCGTGAAGGAGTGTGATGATAAAGACAGTAAATGGTGGTTGTGGAATAACAGGGAACATTTTGGATTGCAAATAACTCATCTAACAAGGAGTGACAGTTTCACACTTTTAGGCCACTCCTCACTGTAGTATCAGAAAAACAGAATTGCTTAACACCATTGAAATCTACCACTGCTCTTAGGGTCAGTACATACGTAACTAAATTTATCCCCAGGTGATACCACATTATTGTTATTCTATACAATCTCTGCAAATGATGATGCTGAAAAAGTAGCTGCTGCCCTCAGTAATTCTTAAAACAAGCAAAGTTGATCTTACAGCTTTAACATTCTCAGAAAAAGAATACTGCTATCTGCAGATGAAATCAGGCTTCTCAGCTGGGCCTGAAGACTAAATTCTCTTCAACAAATGCTTCATCCAAGTAATTTATTTCTTTTTTTAAGTGGTGTTAATATTAGCACAGGGATGGGTTGGTTTGTTGTTTGGTTTTGGATTTTTTAAAACTTTAAACGTATACTAAAATTCCCAAATGACCTTTAACTGCTAAGAGGCTTAAACTATTGAAATAATCAATTCAATTTTTAAAGAAAAAAAAAATTAGAAGTTCACAGCACCATACCTGTGATCTTGCATGAATTTCTGCAAGGGCGTTTGAGTACTGCTGTTCAAGATATTGCTTTTCTTTCTGCGACCAGTGTTCCTGTGCTTTTAACTGTTCAGACATTTTCTCCAAAGCATCCTCCTGGTTCTGCTGAAGGTTGTTCATAGTTTCAGTCTTGTGCTTGCACATATATTCTAGGTGAGATATCTGTGTGACAAGCATTTAAGAAGAAATTCTTATTTACCTTTTCACTTTAAGTTAAGCACAGACTATTCCAGCATAAAATCTAAACTGCAGTTTTTTCAATATTTTATTAAAACTAAGTAAAACCCTTTCATGGCAGATAAATTACTTGGTTCTCAAAACAAAACTGAAATATATTTTTTGGTTTCGGTTTTGCCTTCTACCACCTTGTCACCCTCTTGGCAGGAAACCTGAGCCAGACACTTCATAACTTTTCTTTTTTTAATGATTGTATTCAATTTTAGTAAATTAGTAATCCAAGTATATCCTTTAGAAGTTTGTGATGATTGCAAACAATAATTAAAACACAGCCTTTAATTTTTTGTTTGTTTGTTTGTGGTTTTTGATTTTTTTCTTTTGTTGAAAAGTCAAGACATTCCAGGTTATGATTAAGTTTTAAAACAATTTCAGGGAATTCTAGCACAGAGAATTTTTTCCTTACAAATAGCTCATAAGTTTATGATGTATTTTCAACAAACATGAAGGGATTCACTCTTGTGCTTTAACACTGCACTTCTCATGCAAGCTAAATGGAGGAATGAACCAAGCCAACAATGATCCCCAAATGCACACACCTCAACTTTCTGTTCCTAGAAAATATCAAGATACTTCCAGATAGATCACACTGAATTGTGTGGAAAAAAAGGTTTTTCAGCACAGTCTAAAATCCCAGAAAAGCTGCTCAGTACATGAGAAGAGCCCTAGAGACCTCACAATCAGTCTTAATAACAATCCTTAATTAAATAGCAAGCAACAATAAGACACAAGCCCTACAAACACTGCCAACAGTGTTCACCTTCCCTTCCCTTTCCTCATCTACTTCAAAAGAGAAATAAACCAGAACACAAAGTGATACCCTAAAGAGCTCTTTAGGCATAGCTTAGCCTCTGGAGCCAGCTGAGTTATTTTAGAAGGGGCTTTTTCCTTCCTAAAACCACAAGGTTTTCTGGGGAGAAAAGCCATGTAAGCTCATTTGCTTCAAAACCTTTCAGAAAAGTACAGCTCCTCCTTCATACAGATCCTGACATGTTTTAGAATAGGTATTTCTGTTTGTTTCTGAATAAAAATGTCATAGTCCAAAGTTACAATTAAACAAAAAAACCCCACACTGGCATTCTTTCAAAAAGTACATCTGAATCATAAACACAGAATTACAAGGTGATATTCCTTGAGAAAGTGTATTTTGCCTCTGGATTATAGTAAAATAAAGATCTGATTTATGACTGTAAATGACTATGTTCAGTGAATTTCCTCCTCAGTAAGATGAATTTATTGTCTTTTAATTAGGTCCCTGTGGATACTATCAGATTGTCCTTTCAGAATATCCTGCACAGAAGGTGGAGCTGGGAGACTTGATGCACACTCCACTCACATCTAAATGCCCCTGGCAACAAATTGAGCAGTGGACAAGCCATAATTAATGGTGCTCATTTGTTAGTGTCCAAATCCTTTTTTGGGGGCATGAATATCAGTCCTTTTTAACGAGACTGCAGAGTGAATAAAAGTCACTGAGCTCAGCAGAGGCAGCTGATGCCTGGGGACGCTCACCCTCTGCTTAGCCTTGTTGAAGTTCGAGACCAGGGCTTCAACATTCTCATGCAAGAGCGCACAAAGCTCTGTCCAAGGTAATTCTTCCAGGGGGACGTTTGTCTGTCTGGAAAGCACCTGGGCGTTTGCCAGGGTCTGGTATAAGTTCAGGAGGATGGACATCTCCCTCTGGAACACAAAGAAAAAAATTAATTGCTGTAGCTGGGCAATGTTAAAATCAAAAGAGATGCATCATATGTGCAGTAGCAGCGCTGAGCACAGCTGAAAACGAGCCCTTAAGGTTCATTCTCACAGCTTTACAAAATTCCTCAGTTCATTTCTAATAATTGCAGCCATAATATTGCATAATATTACAGCAGAGTAAGAAAACAGATTTCACAAAATTTACCTAGTTAGACACAGTATGTAAATAAAGTATGTGAGTAAATCCCAGTCCTGTGGGAGCCACAACCATGACCTGGCAGCTAAAAATTTCCATGCTCTTAGTGGAGGCAATTCATTCACCCATGTTAATACCTTGAGGTGCCTCCAAATTGTCCCCCAACACTTGCACAGCACACAGAAAACTGTCCATTTGGCTTGGCAGCACAATACACTCTAAATTCCTTTAAAAATTTGCTTTGTGTGGATTATATATGATTAATCAGCTGGCCAAAATGGGCCTACAGCTCCATCAGTCAAACTCCACAAGCCATGCCTCATTTCTTTACAGTGATTTTAATCAGTAGTATATTAAATGGATTAAAAATAAATTTTAGCAACAACAGCATGCAGTAGAAATTCAATTGTTCATACTTTCAGTTCATACAAGTGCCTTCAGATAATAGAAAGCTGTTTCTCAAATGCTGTATCAGTACAGTCAGAGATCACTATAAGATTATCAGACTAGAGTGGAAAGAACATATTCAGGAAGCATAAAAATGGTATAAAACATGGAAAAATACTGTACAGATCAAGAAAGCAGGAGGGGAAACTGAATGGGAGAGAACACACTGGCATTTTCACACAATTTAAGCATAGGTATAGCAGAGACTAACAGCAATATATTAAATGTTATCTATACTTAGTTTCTGCTACAGTCTTTGGCTTTTTCATTTTGGGAAGCAAAATCAGAGCTGTCTCAATGGAGTAAACAGGACCACCTACAGGCACTTCTGCTTCCCAAACAAATACAAACAGCTTTGGGAAAATGCAAAGCCATCCAAGGCAATAAATACCTGATCTCATAAGACAACTACTAATACAACTCTTCCAAAAATGAACATTTTTATCACCTGCTCAGGACAGTCTTGTGGTTTGAAATCCTTTGAGTAAAACAATTAAAACAACCAGTTCTATGAATATGACAGTGAGACAACCCTTTATTTTTTAACCTTGCGATAATATAACATTAATTTTGAGTCTACCATTAAATACTGTTTCCATTAAAAGAAATCTTGATCATGAATGGAATTTTGTCCATAATTATTGCCATGTCATATATTTTACTAGGGAATACAAATAAAAAGGAAAACTTCTGCCACAGCAACAGCTAGCAAGCACTTTAGGTTAAGCAAGAATTTTAGTAGAATATTTTCAGCTTGCAATTGTGTTTTGTAGTTATAAATAGCAATCATTAATGCCTGTAGTTAGGGCAGACAGTTGCTTTTCTCTGGATGTATTCCTTTTGTGCCTGATGAAATTACTTTCTCAGCCTAACTGGGCCAGCAAATGTCTTTTAATACATTAATGCTTGCAGGGAAGAAGCTGTTATTCTCCCAGAAAGAAAAAAGAAGACCCTGATTTTATTTGTCTCCAGCTTATGAATCACAGATCTGCCTGGGCAGTGGACAGCACTGAGACAAAATGTGGAATCACTCCATCAACTGAACAAAAGACACCCACAAATCTGAAGACTCTCTGATGCAGGTCTCTGCTCCTGTCCACAGGGAACAGACCTCATGTACCTTCCATGCTCAGAGCTCTGAGAGAGAAAGAGAAGTTTCCAAGCCACCAGCAAAAAAATATTTATATTGCTAAGAGTAGAAAGAGAGCAGATGTTACCACACTATCAAAGGAGAGATTTTCTAAACATGCTGACAACTTTCCTTTGTCCCTGCTGCTATGCAAAACGATGACAAAATTGTTATTCAAGGTGTAGCTGGGTAAAGACAGTAGAAAAGCCCAAAGTGGTCACATAAGAGGAGAAAGTTTTCAGAAAATAATCCAGCGAAATACATCCAATGTGCCAAAGCCACAGCAATACAAGTAAAAAACAAAACAACAACAAAAAAATCCCCTCTGCTTTTCCACCTGAAAGCTTGAAACAATTTTCAAGCAATTTTTACAGTTAAATACTTGCACTAAAACTAAAAAGGTGTATGAAATAGAAATAAGCATTTCTACAATGGTAGCTAATGAAACTTGACAAAAAAGTTAGGTAGAAAGAACATTCTTCACATGATATGATAATCAATATCTACAAAATGCCTTAATTAGGAATGCCAGTACATCCTACCCATACTTTAAAAATATTTTCAAATTAGCTTCTCCAAGTCATTGGTTACATTTATTCATGTAGTAAATTTTTTTAAAGCTAACATAATAACAGAAAGGGTGAGAGAATGGCAGAGTTCTTCCGCAGCTCAGCACAGCAAATGCAGCAAATCCTCACCACAGTAAATATTTTGACAGTATGTTTTAAAACACCTCAACAATGTGTGTCACATATTTTTCCTTACTATTGAGCACTTTTTATTTGTATTTGCAATTTACTATTGAGGATTTTTTTCCTTACTATTGAGCCTTCATGCAGGCTGAAGCTGTCTGGAGGAACCGCTATTGTGGCATTGGGATCTTGAGCTCTCCTCATGGCCTCAACCTTGTCTTTCCATTCCATACCGTAGGTTATATGCTGTCTTGGTGAACTGGAAAGTTTCCACAAAAAAGATACTTTAACTAAAATTACTTTTGTCGCATGCTCTATGTTCTTTTAAATGATAATCAATGGATATGGCAGATACCACTTTAGCACATCACATGGATCCTGAAGCTGCTTGCCTTTCTTAATTGAATGAAGAAATTTATATTCCTTCTAAGAAAGATTTTTCAAGAGGTTATATTTTCAGTTACCAAGCCTGCTGTCATGCAATTCATAAGATTTTTTGGATGTGGCCTCAAAGTTACATATAACAAACAGAATTCTTCATATTTTAATTAGCACAATAACTGTCTTCAGAGAGACCATGTCACATGTTGCATCATCAGTCCTGATTTCAAGTACAGTTCTTGCTCTTAAGATTTCCACATGCCTGACCCTACTCTGGTCTGACTTTGAAAGCAAGCTACCCAGAATTTTAATCTGTTCTTGTACTGTGTCAGTCAGGAAAACAGATATACCAAGAGCCTGGCATGACTAAACAGGCAGCTGATGAGGAAACTACAAGGCAAAACAACAGCATAAACGACACAGAAGCACAGAGAGGGAATGCAAGGAAGAATTTTAAAAGATTGCCTAAGTATTTAGGCATGGTATCAGGAAAGCCAAAAGCTTGCTTAAAAATGATCTTTGCAAAGGATGACAAAGGTTTTTCCAGCTCAAGTTTGAAGTATCTTACTAAAAACATGTCCATAATCATGAATCTTGAACGAGTTGCTCGGGCCACAAACTTCCTTTCTTGTGGGAAAACTGATTTTTTTCCTTCTCCACTACTCCTTGTGTGAGTAAGTCAAAAGAAACACCTGTGTATACGGACCCAAATAGTTCTAGGCTGAAAGAGACGTCACCCAAGTTCTGCTACCACAGGCACAGCAGACTGTGCTGTGGAAACATCCCAAGAGATTTCCTGTGCTCTCACACTTTTCAATGTTTTTTAACCATGTCAAGCTTTCTACAGTCATTCAAAAGTTGAAAACAAAGATTACCCACTATAAATGATACCCAACTTCTTGACAGGAGTCTTAGAGATCCAACTGACTCACTGAAGTGGAAAACAATGTTTTCATAATAATATAAGAATTGGACATCTTTTGGATATCTGCTGGATATCTTTTCCTACACTCACCCCAAACACTACTGGAGGCTGGACCCTACCATAAATACGATTTTCAAAATTTTTGGTTTGGCAAATAATCTGTAGCAGGCCAGTTATTATCTGTACCATTCACAATAGCTTTGGTTACTGATATGGGCCTGTTATTAATGGACTGCCAGATTCTGAACCTTTAGCTTGGTTTGTCCCATTGCCCTAGAATTTTCTGCTGACTGAAAATTGCAGGGAATTTTCTATTTTGTACTCAAGCTGTCTACTGCCATTTTGGAATGGCTTTAAAAGGAAACTTACGCTTTTTTTCCTGTCTCAAGAGCATTTACTGGCTCTCTGAAATCTTCCCTTGCTACCCCTTCTGGCAAAGCTTGTCTTCTGCCGAGCTGATCTTCATTCAAAACGTCTTCGAGTTCTTGAATTCTCAACTAGCAAATGTTAAGAAAGCAGTTAAGGGAAGTTAGGAAAGATTACCACGGTCTTTCATGCTGTTCACTGCTCTGTTCTGCTTTTTACAGGTGAATATATTCTATTAATTCTGTATGGAATCAGAAAGCATTGAACACACATAGAAATGTATTAATACATAGAGTTCAAAACAGAGAGAAATAGATATGCCAACCAAAAGCACATTTTGTTGTCCTTGCGTGGTGTTTGGATTTTCCTGATTTCAATTATTTATATTACTGAAGTTTTCCAGGGGAATTCTATTCATTAAGTAGGCTCATAAAAGTGTAGGATAAACAGTAAAAGCTACACTTACACTCAGAGCAAAGCTCATGTGGAGCTTGTTCATGTACATAAACAAGAAAGAAAACCTGCTGTGTTCTTCACCCAAAGAAGAGAAATCTCTAACTTCCAGGAATGTTACCTTTCCCTTTGTATGTTGTAAGAGTAGAGAAGGAATAAAAAAACCTGCATCATCATTACTTATTTAATCATCACTTCAGAAATCCAAGTGCCTGTACTTAGAAAAAGTAATAAAAAAATAACTGACTGAAGAAGTGGAAATGCTTTTTTGAGTTCCTCAGAAAATAAGAAAAAATTAATGAAATTCACTTTTGTTTTCTCATTTAGTGTTTCTAAATTCCACTGCTAGTCAGATCACTCAGCAGATCAAAAGATCACTCAGCAATCATCTTTCAGGTTTTTCACTTTTTTTTTTTTAATAAATCCTAATTGCTTTAATGGATCAAACCCTATGTGACACAGTTTAGTGATACAAAAATTTAATATTCAAGTATACATATAGCATTTTTTCATATATTCAAACTTTTCTGGTAACAGCAGATGTAATAGCAGAAATGAACTCTGAATATTTACATTTGGAACTGCAGCCTCAGGATGCATTAATATCTCACACCTAGAGAAGTTGGGTGAGTACACTCTATCTCTGAAATTATATAAGTGCCCATTCCAGAGATATAGGACAGAATATTTTAGCAGTTTAACTATTGTGAAACATTTCCTTTCCCCTCACTGTTTCAATGCAACTTTGAATTCTAAAACATAAGAATGTGACATTTTATTTTAATATTGATTCTATTAACTTGACAGTTCCCTGGAAATAAAGGAGATGTTTTTCTATTACCTTTTACAGTCTTGACAATCATTGCAAAAATATCTACTCAGTGTTTTCACTGGAGCAAGGAAATCTTAACATTTTTGGAAGATTGCACCTTTACAAGTCCATCTTCTATTTTACTGCAAACTTCCACCAAATATTTAATCAAAAGTTTACCTGCATGACATCTGTTGTGTATTTACATTCTACATGTGCTAGTCTTGCTGCTGCAGCATCATCCTCCAGTTCCTTTATTTTCACTGCAGCTGCCTAAAAGTACATTTTAAAAATATTTAAGTCCAGAAAGATGATAACATCATGCAAAGACAACTTTATTTGTTCACTTTATTAGGTCTCCATAAACCAACCTGTGGTATCTGAACTACTTGCACTTTGGAACTGTGAAAACTCATGCCAATAAACAAATGAAACGAAATCATTACATATCCAGAATATCAAAGTAATACTTTCTATTTAGTTAAAGAAATTGATGTAGGATTATGCTCTTGCTACAGTTTTTATAGTCACAGATACGTGTCGCTACATAAAGGCCTGGACATGATATTTCAATTGAAAAAATGTTTTTAGCAAAAGCAGTAACTACAGAGCTGCTGTAATAGAAATTCACATGAAATTTTAATTACATTCTTTCCTATCAAAAACATCCTCTCACTTTGACTGATGATTGATTTGAAAAGAACATCACACCCCAAAATGACTCCTGCCTTCAAGTGATGCCACAAAGATGAAGAAAAGGACATTAATATTAAAAGTAATTGAAGACACTCAAGGTTACACAGATACAAGTAAAGTCATTGATTTTGGACAGGTAAAGCAAAGTAGCAAGTATGTGAGACTGAATCCTAACTCTAAGAACTTCAGTTAGGGAAATGTTAACTTAAAAATAAATAAATAAATAAAATTTACATACTAGCTGTTGGCAATAAATTTAAACTCTGTATAAGCCCGCACATTCACAAAAGGAAATAATTGAGAAACAGAGATCTGTGGAAGGCCTATTAAAGAAAAAGCCACAGCACAGAGATCACCAAACCCCCTCCACAAAAGCATCAGCCAAAAGGCTTAAGCTTTGCTTCCTCCCACAAGACCTATCCGCTTAACATGCTTAAATAAAAAATTTTAAAAAACTCACAAATCCCGCACAAATTCTTCTTCTATACATCTGTATTGCTAAGATTGCTTTCCCAGTGACATAAACCCCTTTCCATCTGCAGTTCAAACACCACTCTCAGGTCGGGCTCACAGCATTCACCTGTGAATCCACATTTCCTGCGAAGTGACACTCCACATTTTGTTAACCAAACACAGGGCACTCATAACCTGACTCAGAGGTTTCACCCCTCAGAAATGACACTGCTCAGTTGTGCCAGTGCTTGCTGAGGCTCCCAGCAGCAGGCAGAAAGCTTTACCTCCAGTTCTTTGAGGAGCCTCTCCTGCCGTTTGTTCTTGATTTCCAGAGAGCTGGCCTGGAGCCTCAGCACCTTGGCGCAGCCATTGTGCTCTGCCTCCATGTCCTTCAGCTTCTTGGCAATGCTTTGCAGAGCAGCATTAGTTTTCTAAAGGTAAGCAGGTAAAGGAATAAATAAATAAATATGCCAAGAGGCACTTTTTCTATGATAAAGTATTGCAGTTGAGAGTTCAACAGAGAAATGGAGACTGCATCAGAAGATGATGTTAGAATTTTAAAATCTACGACGCCAGCACACGTCAACAGAAGTGCTTACCCAACAGCAGAGATGCTTTTGATTCACCATCAAGAAATCTATGTTGGGCTAAAAAATCACTGTGAACATTATCTTCTGTGGTAACACTAAAATCAATACCAGATCTCCACAGGACATCTTTCCCTAAAAGACTACAGCCCTTCCAATCTCTTCTGTCTCCCAGCTCTGTGGCAATGAAACGGAGTGCATTGGGTGAACTTTTGTCCCCAAACAGGGGACATTTTTGTTATGATTTTGATTGCTCAAACTTCAAATCAGATGTTTTTTAGAAACAGCTAGTCCCACAGACTAAATAATTTTGATTTCTGGTATTCTGAAAAGGATTTGCTACTATCTAGAAACTGAATTACTTTAAAAACTTGTGAAATATGAAGTCCTCAGTAGAATAATCTGGTAAAATAATCTGGTCTCCACTCAATTTCTGCATACAGAAATTGAACTAAGCTGCAGGCTGGAAGCATTACTTCAATTACTGGACACTGCAGCTCCACGAAATCACTGCTACAGAATCCCCATTGTCCATATGAATTTCATTTAAATTTAAGGTAATCCTCTAGGTTTGAATGTCCAGCAAGACAGTTTTCTTCCCTTTAGAATGCAAGATAAATAAATAAATAAATAAACAAAAAATTAACTGTTTTCTACATTTCCTAACATTTCTACTCTATACCTAGAAAGATAGAGAAATATCAGGTTTATCTTCCTAATATTAACAAATTTGAACTGGGGAATGTGAAATAAGTAGCAGGTAGTTTGCTGTGAAATACTACAAAAAATTTAGAAACATTTTCTACTGGAGATATAATTCGCATTAGCAAACTAAAATTGTCGTGAGTATATCAAGCTCATTAAACAAGTCAGAATGAGCTGCAGGATTTCAGAGTTCTGAAGAATTTCTGAACTTTTCGGCAGCCATATGACTGTTGAATACTATCCCCATAATATTTGCTCATGAAAAACACAGCTGTTTGGGTTTTTTTGGTTTTGTTTTTTGTTTTTTGGGTTTTTTTTGTTTTGTTTTGTTTGTTTGTTTGCTTTGGGTTTTTTTTCTTTTTTCTTTTTTTGATTTTTGGGGGGTTTTTTTGGTTTTTTTTTGTTTTTTTTTAAACGACACAATCTCCCAGGTTTTTGAAGGAAAAGACCATGAAGGCCTATGGACTCCTGCCTAACCACGAGACGATGCTATTGCCCTTCCTATCGCATCCGAGCCCTCCTGTCCCGGGCCAGGATCCGCCCAACAGATCCTGTCACAAAGCAGAGAAGGTGATTTTTCCTGCGTGCTCGTTCCAGAGGCGCATTTCAATACTCCATGACTCCACTCCCATGCCTACCTCAGCATTTTCACAGCCATTTATAAGTTCAGAATTACGGCTTGTGACCTGCAGTTTTTCCGGGAAGGATTTGCCTACATGCTCAGAATCCCACTTCTCTGCACTTATTAAGACCACAATTAAATCTCCTTAGCTTTCATTTTGTAACTCAGAATAACTAAAGGAGATTTAAACCAGGCCTGTAAATACACAACACAAAAGACTGCAGTGTATGCAAAGTCATAATTTATAAACCCAAACATTTCTGATGTTCATCTGACAAGTTTAAATGAATTCAGCTTTCAATGCAGTCAAGCCCAGATGTAAGAATTTTTATTTCCTGTAATTTTATAACTATCCATAACATAACTCTAGGGTGATGGGCAGGCGAACAGCTACAAAAGCAAAGTGGAAAAATTTAACATTTTTATTACCGAGGCAGGTTAGGGTTTGGCACCTACCAGTGAATCAGATTTTCATTTCAGTGAAAGTCCTGAAAGACTTTTGAGTTCAGTGACATCAAGACTGAAACCCTACAGCTCACTCTGGCCTGTTTAACTAGATGTATTCATGGCAATCTTAGTCTACTCATGCTAATTACATTTCCTACAATTTTGTATCTTTAATGCATTTACCAACAAAACCCCTTCCTCTACAACCACTGTCAGAGAACACTGCCAGGGGACTGACAGACAACACAATGTCCTGAGCCATACACTGCTCCTTTTGTCCTGTTTCAAGGACAAACATCACTCGACAGAGCATGGCATACTTTTTCAATGCTGATTTTTGATGCAGCATTAAACTCTCTGAAGGTAGCTCCTATAAAACACTGTACACAACAGAAGGCAATACCCTTCCAGAGCCTCCTCAAATTAACTCAGCCACTTCTGTTGGCCAGAACTCAGAGCTTACCCTGCTGCCCCTGGCAACTTAAAAAGGAAAACTCTACATAAAAGTGGGCTTCTTCACCTCCGATATCCTGCCCAGCTTTACAAGGATCAGCATTGAATAAAAACTGGTTTGTGTTTCTGTTGCAGTGTGTTATAATATCCTGTTTTAAACTTCCGGGTCCCTTCCCCAGGTGTGCCAATACCTCTCTCCCTTCCCCCTCGCCCCCTTGCTGAGTGAGTTCTGTCAATCAGGCTTAACATTCCAGCATGGCCTCCTATGGTTGGTCACTTTCAAAGGATGCCCTTCAAGCCTGGGGATCATTGGCCTGTCTAGGTGTCCCTCGTCCCTTGAGATCCTCCCCCTCCCATCTGGTTGGTGGCACACGTGTCCTTTCCCTTCCCCTCCCCCGGAGCTTAAAAGGGCAATCGGACCATGTGCTCAGGATTCTGTTGGAGCTGTTGCCAAGATTCAGACCTCTGTGACCATGGAATAAAGCTCTGGATATCAACCCTCCACCAGAATCCGTCTCCTTTCTCTTCACCATAGCCTGAAGCCTTCTCTCCTGAGGTAAACGGAGTTCCTAACAAGCCTGGACTTGTTCAGCTGCCCAGCTGCAACCACCAGCAAGCTAAAGGTGTCTCTGGGGTGACACACCACAGTAGCCGCCTTTGGCCCAGCAGCAAGGGTCAGACTGGCCCAGGCACAATCTACCTGGTGATATTGGGATTCATATTCAAATATTTTGGCGCCCAAAGTGAGGCTTCATGTTTCTGCTTGTTTTGAGAAGGACATCAGGTCCTGTCCACAAGCTCCTCTGTTTTTCACTACCACTGTGTACTGATAATTTGGGTTAGGTGTTTACCATGACAAACAGGCACAACACCTTCCATCAAAGCCCCAAACCAGCATTACACACTAAGTGTAATAACTTCATAATTCTGTAACTTCATTACTTCTGTAATCTTCAGAATCATTCTGCAGTATTTAGCTATTTGGGGGATTTTTTTCCCCCTTAAACCAGAAAACCTCCAACCCACCCCACACTTTGTACCAAAAACCTTTCAGCCAGCATCTCATGGAACTTTCCATCTATTAATACATCATACCTGAAAAGCCATTTCTGCTTCAGCTTTTTCTCTAATGAGGAATTCTAGCTCAGCAAGGTGTACTCTGTGGATGTTATCCTTCTCCACTGCACATCTTTGTTGCTCTGCTTGAAGCTGCCACTGATCACTTTGAACTAATTTCTCAATCTCTGATGCTTTTTGCTGATGTTTGTCATTGATTACTGTTGTTTACAAAAAAAAAAAAAAAGAGAAAGACAAAAAGAAAAGTAGCACTGAAAATTAGCATGTTCAGAAAAAAAGTAGAATGAACATAAGTTCCTCTGTATATTGTGATATCCTGTGAAACACTGGAACAGTAACACTTCCAGTTTCACTACAGAGAAACAATCACATTCTGTGTTCCTGCAGCAACTTTCACACAAGGACATAGAAATGCTTTGGAGATTTCTACAAGTTTAAGCTCTTCTCCCTTTGGAAAGGAATAAAAATTCAACTCTTTCAAGTGAGGCCTCTATAGCATAGGGAACTTAATAACTTAATTACATTTTTCTGCAACACTTGGCTAGCTTATTTCCAAATATTTATGAGATACTTCAGTCTGTAGCAATTAATTTCAAGCTCATTTTAAGTATCAATAAAGACAAACACCAGCCACATGAAAATGATTCTAGGAAAACCTTAGGCAGGTTGGGCTAATGAGCAAAGGCTTAGCTTTTCTGGGGAAATTTACTGCTGCTCAAGAGAGTTAAATCTTCAGCCCAATGGTTGCCCCAAGATAGGGAAATACTGGATCTACTTCTCCGTTAAAGCGTAAATCCCAAGGAAGAGCTCTTTTCCTAAAAGCAGTTTTACTAGGAACTTTGCTTCATTTCACAAACTCCGTCAAAATATGTTGATTTTTTTTTATGTTGCTGAGTACAACTAGCTATGTTGGCATTTATGTGATCACCACTTTCTAATAGATTTTTACTTCAAATTCATCCCATTCTTCTGAAATTTCTTCCTAGATGGAGAAGGCTGAGAAAACCAGAAGAGACATGTTGGGAAAACACAGAGAATTTGTGGACACAATGATGGAAAAGACCTGTCAGATGTCAGGAATCGAACCTCAAGAAGAACAGCAGAAAAACAGTTTGGAGAGGATACTAAAGAAAGGGCACAAGTGAGGTGCTCTGTCCAAGAAGTTAAGCTGAGATGGTGTCAAAAACACCACACGAGGTGAGCAAGGCTCCAAGAGACAAGGAAGAAGAAGCAGTAAGTTAAAAACTGAAAAAGAAATGAGAAGCAACACTGCAACTATTTGGCTTTGACATTTATCACAATGAAAACAAAACTGGGGGAAAAAAACCAACAAAGAACAGAACAAAACAAAACTAAACTAACAAAATCCCCTACCAAACAAAAAACAGCTTGAGAAATTTAAACCAACCAAGATTTTTGTAATTTGTGTGTTCTCCAAATGAATGAAAGTGCAGAATTCTTATTATCTTTTAAAAAATATGGCAGTGTAAATGCACTTTTAAGTTTCAGAGTCTCCTTCCATCCTTGTAAGGTTACAAAGTTCAGGAGTGCTCCAGTCTTTTCAGTGAACACCAAAGATTCCCAAATACATCTCCTGTACTGAATTTAAACAGTATTTTATTTACTTAGGTAACAAAAAAAACCAAGCAAACAAACAAAAAAAAATCTCCCCAGCTTTTAAGAGTGAGAAATCTCTTTCTGCTTGAGAATAATTAATAACTTAAGTTTCTGAATGCAAAACTAGTAGGGGAAAAATGTGCAGGTAAAACCATTCTTTTCCACAAACTAAACAAAACCAAAGATGAGATGAAGAGGCCAGATATGAGCAACAAAAAGCTAGAAATATCTGAAAAGGTGAAAGAAAAAAGCAGCACGATGAGAACTCCTGGGGAGAAAGACAAAGCTTTTTGGAAAGAGTGTAAACAAATAAACAGGGTTTGATTTTATTATATTTTCCCCCTGAAAATAAAAAGGAAGAACTGCTGGACATAGTGATAAGCAGGATGGGGAGAGGGACTCCTTAATTACAATTCTGTACACACTGAAGGAAGGAATAACAGAAGGTAAGGAGCAAGAGAAAACAAAGGTATTGATAGGCATAGCAGGTTATATTTAATTCATACGAGACAGCAAGGGTTTTGCAAACTCTTATGAGCTTATAGAAGCAGAGGAGTAAGACATGGGAAAATAAGAAAATAAGAGACTTTCAAAGAATGCTGTAACTGTAAAACCTTGTGCAATCTCTGCTTTTGTAATGACTTGGGACTGGTGTATCCTCTGGCCATGATTTTTTTTTTTTTTTGAAAATTACCTTGAAGTTCCATAACTTTGGTTTTTGCATCACACAGTTCATCCTCTGCAGAATACAGCTGTAAATTAGCTTCTTTTCTAGCAAATTTCATTTCACTCTCCAGATTTTGACGAAGAAGTTCTCCTTTCTCAAGTTCCAACCTTAATTGCAGTATTTCTTTTTCATAGCGAGACATCTAGAAAATAAATATTTCAGAGATTGCATTCACAGCTGCCATCTTATCCCATCTGATTTTTAAATACAGTCTTGAAACCACACATTTTAGATACTTTTATTTTTTTTATGCAAACTGATCCTGTTCCTAGATCATTTTCATGTACCTTAAATGTACCTCTCTGTTTTTCCAAACATGCTCTGCCTTAAGAAAAGAAAAGCTACAATTATATTCCACAGGCAGTTTTATGGTAACTGTATTTAGCAACTAGAAAAGCAGTTATGTTGGGATATTAGATTATCAGACACCTAGGAACTCACTATGTAAACACAAACTTCAGTCCAATGATGTTCGGCAGTCAAGCAGAATGCTATTAAACACAACAAACAAAACAAAGAAAAGGCTTCAAAAAGGACTCTTATCTGGTGTAAGAAAGATAGTCTAGTCAGTGCTGCCAAAACTAGACCCAGGAAACCACATTCAAGCCATTAGAACTCAAGAAGGTGGAAAGTAAAACATGAATTTCTTCAGAACATCTACAAAGCAGCAGCATCCTTCATGCATGCCCCATTCATAGGAAATAATTTAGCCCCCTTACAAAGGTTTTCCCTGATGCTCTTGTGGCAAACTGGTACCTAAATGAAGTAGCAGTGAGAAAATGCTTCATTAAAATTTTCTTTCGTTTGAATTTTATTACTGATATAAGTAACAATTCTGCTCTTATCAGTTTTTTAGGGGCATCTGGTGTGGATGCTCATTCATCTGTTTCCTATTAAATACAGCCAATAAACCAAGTTTGTTGCTCCCTATCCATTTGTTTAAGGATTGCTGCTTCTTACACAGGGATTTGCCCTTGTCCTGACCCCATTGCTCCATCAATGGTGGGGTGATTCTGTAAAACGGACCCCTGGAATTACTGGGATTAAAATACTCAGACAAACAGACAAACAAACCACATCTTATGCTGAGAATTCCAAAGCTGGGGGTGCAAAATATTCTCCTGCATGGTTGTACTGTTGTGTACTGCTCAGGTTTCTTACACACACCTTCAGCTCTTAGCAATGACACTAAAAGTGATATCAGTTCCTAGGGACAGGCATGAGATATCTGTACAGTGCTACTTTGTTATTTTCCAACTTCTGAATGTGATTTTTACTCACCTGATGAGAGGATTACTTCAAGGAAGCAAATTGCATTTAAGGAAATTAATTTTATTTTTACCCGTAGAATAAATTACAGTTTTCTGTGTGCTGTGCAAGTGTTGGGGGACAATTTGGAGGCACCTCAAGGTATTAACATGGGTGAATGAATTGCATCCACTAAGAGCATGGAAATTTTTAGCTGCCAGGTCATGGTTGTGGCTTCCACAGGACTGGGATTTACTCACATACTTTATTTACATACTGTGTCTAACTAGATAAATTTTGTGAAATCTGTTTTCTTACTCTGCTGTAATATTATGGCTGCAATTATTAGAAATGAACTGAGGAATTTTGTAAAGCTGTGAGAATGAACCTTAAGAGCTCGTTTTCAGCTGTGCTCAGCGCTGCTACTGCACATATGATGCATCTCTTTTGATTTTAACATTGCCCAGCTACAGCAATTATTTTTTTTCTTTGTGTTCCAGAGGGAGATGTCCATCCTCCTGAACTTATACCACACCCTGGCAAACTCCCAGGTTCTTTCCAGACAGACAAACGTCCCCCTGGAAGAATTACCTTGGACAGACCTTTGTGCGCTCTTGCGTGAGAATGTTGAAGCCCTGGTCTCGAACTTCAACAAGGCTAAGCAGAGAGTGAGCGTGCCCAGGCATCAGCTGCCTCTGCTGAGCTCAGTGACTTTTATTCACACTGCAGTCTCGTTAAAAAAGACTGATATTCATGCCCCCAAAAAAGGATTTGGACACTAACAAATGAGCACCATTAATGATGGCTTGTCCACTGCTCAGTTTGTTGCCAGGGGCATTTAGATGTGAGTGGAGTGTGCATCAAGTCTCCCAGCTCCACCTTCTGTGCAGGATATTCTGAAAGGACAATCTGATAGTAGCCACAGGGACCTAATTAAAAGACAATAAATTCATCTTACTGAGGAAGAAATTCACTGAACATAGTCATTTACAGTCATAAATCAAATCTTTATTTTACTATAATCCAGAGGCAAAATACACTTTCTCAAGGAATATCACCTTGTAATTATGTGTTTATGATTCAGATGTACTATTTAAAAGAATGCCAGTGTGGGGTTTTTTTGTTTAATTGTAACTTTGGATTATGACATTTTTATTCAGAAACAAACAGAAATACCTATTCTAAAACATGTCAGGATCTGTATGAAGGAGGAGCTGTACTTTTCTGAAAGGTTTTGAAGCAAATGAGCTTACATGGCTTTTCTCCTCAGAAAACCTTGTGGTTTTAGGAAGGAAAAAGCCCCTTCTAAAATAACTCAGCTGGCTCCAGAGGCTAAGCTATGCCTAAAGAGCTCTTTAGGGTATCACTTTGTGTTCTGGTTTATTTCTCTTTTGAAGTAGATGAGGAAAGGGAAGGGAAGGTGAACACTGTTGGCAGTGTTTGTAGGGCTTGTGTCTTATTGTTGCTTGCTATTTAATTAAGGATTGTTATTAAGACTGATTGTGAGGTCTCTAGGGCTCTTCTCATGTACTGAGCAGCTTTTCTGGGATTTTAGACTGTGCTGAAAAACCTTTTTTTCCACACAATTCAGTGTGATCTATCTGGAAGTATCTTGATATTTTCTAGGAACAGAAAGTTGAGGTGTGTGCATTTGGGGATCATTGTTGGCTTGGTTCATTCCTCCATTTAGCTTGCATGAGAAGTGCAGTGTTAAAGCACAAGAGTGAATCCCTTCATGTTTGTTGAAAATACATCATAAACTTATGAGCTATTTGTAAGGAAAAAATTCTCTGTGCTAGAATTCCCTGAAATTGTTTTAAAACTTAATCATAACCTGGAATGTCTTGACTTTTCAACAAAAGAAAAAAATCAAAAACCACAAACAAACAAACAAAAAATTAAAGGCTGTGTTTTAATTATTGTTTGCAATCATCACAAACTTCTAAAGGATATACTTGGATTACTAATTTACTAAAATTGAATACAATCATTTAAAAAAAAAAAGTTATGAAGTGTCTGGCTCAGGTTTCCTGCCAAGAGGGTGACAAGGTGGTAGAAGGCAAAACTGAACCCAAAAAATATATTTCAGTTTTGTTTTGAGAACCAAGTAATTTATCTGCCATGAAAGGGTTTTACTTAGTTTTAATAAAATATTGAAAAAACTGCAGTTTAGATTTTATGCTGGAATAGTCTGTGCTTAACTTAAAGTGAAAAGGTAAATAAGAATTTCTTCTTAAATGCTTGTCACACAGATATCTCACCTAGAATATATGTGCAAGCACAAGACTGAAACTGTGAACAACCTTCAGCAGAACCAGGAGGATGCTTTGGAGAAAATGTCTGAACAGTTAAAAGCACAGGAACACTGGTCGCAGAAAGAAAAGCAATATCTTGAACAGCAGTACTCAAACGCCCTTGCAGAAATTCATGCAAGATCACAGGTATGGTGCTGTGAACTTCTAATTTTTTTTTCTTTAAAAATTGAATTGATTATTTCAATAGTTTAAGCCTCTTAGCAGTTAAAGGTCATTTGGGAATTTTAGTATACGTTTAAAGTTTTAAAAAATCCAAAACCAAACAACAAACCAACCCATCCCTGTGCTAATATTAACACCACTTAAAAAAAGAAATAAATTACTTGGATGAAGCATTTGTTGAAGAGAATTTAGTCTTCAGGCCCAGCTGAGAAGCCTGATTTCATCTGCAGATAGCAGTATTCTTTTTCTGAGAATGTTAAAGCTGTAAGATCAACTTTGCTTGTTTTAAGAATTACTGAGGGCAGCAGCTACTTTTTCAGCATCATCATTTGCAGAGATTGTATAGAATAACAATAATGTGGTATCACCTGGGGATAAATTTAGTTACGTATGTACTGATCCTAAGAGCAGTGGTAGATTTCAATGGTGTTAAGCAATTCTGTTTTTCTGATACTACAGTGAGGAGTGGCCTAAAAGTGTGAAACTGTCACTCCTTGTTAGATGAGTTATTTGCATTCCAAAATGTTCCCTGTTATTCTACAACCACCATTTACTGTCTTTATCATCACACTCCTTCACGCCTGTTTCAATTAAAAGCATAGTGAATAAAGGAAATAGATGTCCCTTGTTATTTGTGAGTTACTGCAACTTACTTTACAGAATAATGCTGTATTTGATGCAGATTTCAGGACTGGAAGTCTCTGCATGCTGAAAAATTCAATCTGTCAGCTTTCATGTTCCAGACTTCCTGATGTTTTTCCTCTCACTTACACTGGCTTTCTGCTCGGTACAGCAGTGTTTTCTCTGAAATTGGAGGATGTTATTAGTATTGTTAAGGCAATTAATAAAACTGAATTGTGGGCAGACAGGTGGTGTTGGACCTTCTGTGAGCTGTCACGGTGTTGGTGGATTGTTTTCAGAAATCAAGAGTCCATTTGCAATTGATTATCATGTAAATTTCCCTCCTACCACTGTTTTTGTTTCATTCATCTTATTCTGTAATTGCTTACTAGAAGAGACACTTTCATCACGATTATTACTAACGACTTTTGCTCCTTTAATGCATCATTTGAATGGCAAAGCGAAATTTTCTTTTCATTCTTGTCTAGGTAAAAACCATGTAGTTAATGTTTCGTCCATTATAGTTTGGTTTGTTTCTGTCACAGGAATGTGAAGAAACGGTGCAGAAAAACAGGCAAAACCTCTATGGCCTTGAACAACTCTCTGACAAACTGGCCCAGGAAAACAATACCTTGAAAAATTCATTATTAGATGCTTTCAAGGCACGCTCATTCCTGCTGGCAGCCTCTGCACTGCTATCAGGGGCCCTGTGCTCTCTCTACGGCCGACTGTGCGCCATGTCTTGCCAAAGAGACATTCTCCAGGAACAGGTGAACCAGCAACAACTATTGAACCACAAGATCGTCAGCCTCCTTTATGCTCTCCCTGCTGTCATGGAAAGAAACCAGGACGAAGTCAGGACAAGGCAAAGAAGAGCCAAGAAGCTGGCTTATGTGTTCCGAAGAGCTGTGATTGTAGCTCTGGCTGCCAACAGGCTGAGGGGTCTGGCCCGATATTCTTGTACCTTTTTTGTCTGGTCAGACGGATGCAGAGGAAGCCCTGGAATTCAAGTTTGTCTGGGAGAATCCAGAGGCAGGCGTCCTGTGACACGTAAGTGAAATGTTTTTAAAGAGTTACATCAAATTGCACGTTTGGGGAATAACAAAGAGGAATATTATTTTTAGTGTTGGGGCATAAAAACATATTTAATGACATTTTGACAAATGTTGTTTATGGATTTATGTTTTTTATATAGCTTGATGAATGTATTCCACTATAAGAGGAAATGCCTAGTCTTAGGTTAAGAATTGCAGGTAAAAGTTCAGTTATGCTCATGAACTCAACATTATCTGATATTTTTGATATTTGTGTTACGGATTTCAGAACTAGGTGCTACAGCATCTTCCCTGTGGTAAATATCTTGCAATGTTCCTAAACGACTTTTCTTTTTTTTGGAAAAGGTATTTCCTCTTTTTTTAAAAATAATTTTTAATATTTATTTCGTAAAAACCCACAAAAATTGCTTTCTGATTCAGGTAAAACATTAGCATAGGATTTCAAAATTTTCTTTAGAGATTATGTCTATTTGCCCCTTTCTGTTGCCAGACCAGTTTATATTTCTCTCTACAAGGATAAATGGTATTAAAAATGTTTTCCAAATTAGAAGATTCATCTACTTTTTTTTTTTTTTTAATGTCATTCGGGAAGCATGCTTCAAACAGTCTAAATTGTCCTGACTAATTTCTTGTTTATATGCTTCTTTTTGGTTAATTTCTTAAAGAGCTGGAGGCAGCAGTGTGCCATATTTTTGTGATTTATTTATCCTGCTAGCTGCACTTCTGTTTTACAGGTTTTGGAGAGGAAGGAGTTGACTGTATTGAAGCAATTAACTGGTTGTGTAGCTCTAACCTCTATACTGCAATGATCAATTCTATCTCAGATCTGGAGGGTGTTCTCAACAACCAAGGTAATTTTAACTGCATATTGTTGTAGCAGAAATACATTTAAAAAATAAATAAGTCAGGGTGGTCATATAATTTCCATTTTTATGATTTTATCTAAACTATTCTGTTTAGATAGCTCTGAAGAGATATTTCTGAATATTTATGATAGACACCTTTGACTAGAAGTTATGTCCTGAGCTAGTCAATACAAATTTAAGTGGGGCTGTTTCCCTGAAAGAGTAATTTTACTGCAGGCTAAAATAATAACCCTTTTCTACATTCTCTGAATGATCACATTTCTGTACTGTTGGAACAGATTAATTTTCTTAAACAGCTGATAGGATATTTTATCCTTTCGGTATATAGAGGCCATGGAAGCAGAGGGCTGTTTCTGGAGTTTATTTACAGTGAGAACTGATACAGGTTCCCTTGATTCATCTGCATTTCCGCCACCCCTGGTTCTTTATTAACCTATAGTTTTAGAGTCCCCAGATTTTTGTCACAGAAAAAAGGATAGTAGAAGAGGGATAATTTATGTGAATAAAGGGAAATAGCAGGAGAAAGACAAGGTGATGCATTTTCCAGAAGCCTAAACACTACATTGGTATAAAAGTTGACATTGAATCAAGTGTGTTTAGATTCAGTTTCAGGCACTTTCTTCTTTCATCATGCTCTTTTCAATAAATTGAATTCATATCCTTTAAAAGCAAAGTTTGAACAGTGTTTCAGATTCAGCATTCTGTGTTTCAGAATATTTACAGGTTCCATCCCGTATAAGTGAAAACGAACATGATATTATAAGAAATGGGAACTAATAACCTGCTTGATGTTTCCTTTTTGTTGTTTTTTTCTTAAAGATTCAGAGCTGTGGCTTTCTAGTAACTCGCTGATCGGCACAGCCAGGAACTGCTTTGCAAAACTGATGGACAACCTGAGTGTTCTGATGGAGACAGTTCAAGGGAACACTCGTGGGTGCAGAGCCTTCCTGGAGAGGGACTCCCTGATAGACAAGCGGGCTCGTGGGCTCCGCAGACTAAATGCCCAGGCCCTGGAAGCTGGATTGCATGACAGACTGCCCAGCACAGTAAGCAGACTTGCAGTCCTCCTTCATGGAAACAGAAGGTTTACAGCAACATTGAAGCTCCCTTGATAGCAGCATTTATTTTGTTTCAGACTGCTGATGAGTCCATGAGAGTGAAGTGCTACTATATGGACACTCAGAAGTTGATTTGTCACACATTAGGGTGTGAATAGGTCTTTTCTTTTATTGAGAAAGAATTTTTGGAGGAGGTTTAGTGTATCCAAGTAAAAGATTTTTTTTAAGTTCTATCAGATCTGCATTAGCTTATAAGCACAAATTTGCTTTTGGCTTGATGTAAATGTTAAGGTTGCTTTTTATTCTTGTTTTCTACTTTCTCATGTTTACCATCCTTTCTTTCAGTAAAGATAACCTTCTTCCCTTTAACCAAAATAAAAGGATAAACTCTTTCCCTACTAATCTTTTCTAGTAAACCTTAGGTGAAAATAGTACTTCCTTGTAAACAGAATTTGCAGTTACCCTTGGTAGGTGACAGGTTCAAACTTTTGTCCTTGTGTATGTCTTTTAGAGATGGAGGAAAAAATTATGTTTTGTCTTCTTTTTCTTGAGTCTTAAATATTATTTATTTTATTGCTAAAACAGCAGATTTTATAGCCCATCAACTTGTTTTTGTTTGCTGACAGAGAAACATAGCAACTTTGCAGCAAGAAATATTTGCATTTTCACGAAGGCTTCATGCAGCAGAAGTAGAGTCCCGCTCACTGTACCTGCAGCTTCAAGAATGCAGATGGGCTTTCAACAAGATGCAAAAGGATGCTGAAAAAACCCACAGACTGCAGACCCAATTAAGTGAAGTTCAGCAAGTAAGTGCATTTGACTTGGAGGCTCTCTTGCTTAAAAAAGACTCTCCTTTCTACACATGTTTTGATTTGTGTTCTTTTGGAAAACAAGCATCAAATTGATTTACTTTCAACAGAATTTTCCAGAAACCTTGCCTTGTAAATGTCACTAAACCAGAAGACAGATTTATTTAGAAATATCTCTTTTCCACTGGAGTTATCTTTTGATTTGTAGAAGGAGGTATCCTGTATAAATTAGAGTTTGGTCTTCAGCAATCCAGGTTCTCCCATTTGCTGGAAATGTTGATCTGATTTATATATCCTCAAAGAAGATTTCACTTAATAGAATAAAGTCAGTGGGAATGAGGGTATTCAATAAAAATTTTAATGAAATATAAACATAGCAGTTTAAACTCTGTAGGGATGTTGATGAATGTTATAATAAATACAATGCAAAGTTTAACAGGTCTGTTTCCCTGAAGAAGTAACTTTATGGCAGGGGGAAAAAAGCTTTTGTCTATATTCTCAGTAGCACAAAATTCCCCTGAGCCTTTTGCTGTTGGTGATTGACTTACTGAGACACTGTGGGTTCCCCAACCTGAAGCCTAGTTGGTAGAACCTGTCAGGGGGTTCTACCAAGCAAAGAATATCTGCTAGATGATGTCGTGCCCATTGTCCTTCCTGTTCTTAGCTAGTAAAATGGAATTTTTTTAAGCTCAAAAATATCTAATCATCTTCAGTTTTGCTCTTAACAGGTTTTATGCCCTTAGTGGTTTTGGACTGTTAGATGAAAATTATCACATATTAGATAGTAGTTGAAATGCAGATGACAGCTTTCTTTGAAGAATTACTTCTTTCTGGAACAGTTTTTGGACAAGAAGAACAGCCCACAAAGGTGTGGGCACAGCACCACAACAGCTCTTGTTTCCTGTTAAGAGAACTTCTCAAAGGACTGTACAAAATCAGTCTCTGTGCCAGCCATCTGCACTGCAGGGCTGCCCGTCCTGTTGCTGTTGTGGTGGTTGTTACCCAGCTGAGCACAAAGGGCTGAGAGCCCCCAAGAGTGGGGCTGCGTTTTGTATCTCCTGGAAGCTGGCATCTCTGCTTTAAAGTCAGCATCTTGCATTTTGTTTCCCTCAGGGAGAATGGTGAACCAGGAAAATCCCATGACGATATACACCGAACTAGAACATACTGGCAGCAAAGGAGTCCAACCGCAGATACCCCTGCACAGTCATGGGCCAGGTGTTTTTCTGGTGGAATGTCTATCCAGTGTGAAGTTAGGCCAGCTGCAAACATGTTCCCACACTGGGGATAGATGGTCCCATCTCTCAGTGCTGCTCAGAATTTGTGAATATGCTCAGAAGGCACTGTCAGAGACATGTCCATGCTGCCGACGTCTTGCCTGCATCAAGAACAGGACCAGGAAGATCTCCTTGTCTCTCAAGCGTGGGATGCTTCTACCTGTGCTTTGTTTCCTGTCAAGAGAACTCTTCAAACAACTGTATAAAATCAGTTGTTAGCCTCTGTGCCAGCCATCTACACTGCAGGGCTGCCTGTCCTGTTGCTATTGTGGTGGTTGTTACCCAGCTGAGCACAAACGGCGGAGAGCCCCAGATAGTGGGGCTGCCTTTTATATGTCCTGCAAGCTGGGATCTCTTCTTTAAAGTCAGCATCTTGCATTTTGTTTCCCTCTGAGAAAATAGTAGAGAAGGAAAATCCCATCATGAAATTCACTGAACTGGAAGATACTGGCAGTGGGTGAGCCAGCTCTTCCTCTCAATGGCACTGTGTTCTGCCAATACTCCCCATTCCCCTGGAGAGGGAATCTTTGAGAGAGTTTGTTTTCTTTCTGTTGTGATGAACTCACATTTTTTTGCCCTCCTCTTCCTGTTTTCTCTTGTTGTGCCTGCAAGGACTGCATTTTCTGCCCTCAAACTACGTGAGCCACCAAGATGTGAAGAGCGGCAACATCCTTCTCAGAACTGATGGCTCTGTCAAGCTGGGTCAGTATATTCTTGGTCAGGGGCAGCATTCCAGGGATTTGCGGTGTAGGGCTGCTTTGAGTCGTAGCCAGGTCGCCAAAAATCATGCTGGTGGCAGTGCAGGGACACCCGCTGTGAGCTGGTGACATGGTTGCAACGTGTACAGAGGTATGACAAGGAACAAACAGTCAAGAGAGCCGTTGATACCAAGCAAGAGCCTGCCCTGGTGCTGTCCAGTGACAGACAAGTACTTGACCTCTCACCACGTGACTGTGGGAAGTTGACCTCTTCTTCTGGCCAAGCTGTGCTCACTTGTTCCCAGAAGTGTAGCCATGCAGATGTGGCACCCTGAGGGTGGGCATCCCCGGGCAGGCAAGGAAACCAAGTGGACCGAGGACACGGCAGATGGTTGTGCAGAGACAGTCTGCACTGCTGCCACAACTTGCAGAGGGCAGAGTCAGGGCTGGGGCAGCTTTTCCCAGTTACACATCAGCTCTCAGGAGCCTCGGAGCCACAAGCACACGCCAGCTGTTGTTCCTTGTCCAGGATGTCCAGGTTCTGCACAGCGCTGAAGGCAGCGTTAGGGCAGGACAGACTGCAGCAGCAATGGCCTGGTGTTCTCCACCGACAGCCTTTGGTTCTCCTTCCCTCAGCAGCAGCAGCAGCAGCAGCAGCAGCAGCAGCAGCAGCAGCAGCAAGGAGCAGTGGCAGGGTCAGGATGAGGAGGAGGTGGCTGCCCTGGCCCTTTGCTCCCAGGCCGCAGGCCAGGAGGGCTCTGGCTGCAGCAGGGCGCTCTTCGGGCAGCCCCTGGCAGCCTCTGCAGGGAGCAGAGCACGCTGCCCCATCCTGCCTGGGTCACTTTTCTTCAGCAATACCCTACTAGCTCCACTTCAGAAGGAAAAAAATTCCAGCAATGTAAAAAGAGCTAATTCAAGTACAGTTCTACCTGCCTTTCTATTGTAATTCAGGGCATCTATTTGTCTTTAATTTCATGATTTTTATGAAAACATGCATTCATATCTTCACATTTTTTGTGTTTCTAATTATTCCTATACCAAATCATTTCTTTTTTACCTCTTGATTTATTGCAGTTGGTATTTCTGAAGTAGTATTATTTTAAAATGTCCCAAAACAACACCCTTTGGGTAGTTTTCCTCACTTTTAAAACAAACCCTATAAGCCATTTCAGTCTCTGTCTCTCCAAGTTGGTTCATACTGGTCTATTTTAAATCAGGGCTACAATACTTTTATAGGATTGAGAGAGGTCCATGAAATGCACACCAGTGATTCCTCTTGTGGAATGTCATGGCCCTGTCGTAAGCCTCTTGGGTTTGGTGCTTTTTTGGTTGGTTTTTTGGTTTTTGGGTTTTTTTTCCTCTCATCAGCTCAACGGCAAACACATGTTTAGTTCCAAACTTACACAAGATGAGCAAAATCAAAACAATGTGATGGGCCTTTGGGAACTCCTTGCTGATCTTTCTGCTTTTTCAGCTGAGCAAGGCTCTGATCCAGGCAAAGAGAGTGCACTTAGAACCATTTGGCTGGAACTCTGCTGATTTCTAGGAAAAGCTGGAGGCCTCTCTCTCCCCAGGATGTTTTGGCTGAGCCAAGCTTTGCTGGGTTTTGGCTGCAAATACTATTGCCCTTGCTTTCTTATATCCACAAGTACCATGGCTGGGCAAAAACTGCCCAGTGGGCCATATTCCAAAGGCACTTGGGTCTGGAGTTTGTGAATGAAGGAGAGCCTTATCCACTTCCAAACCACATGGAAAAAAATCATGAAAGACAACTTCCCATCCTTAACAAATAACTGACAATTCGCAAGTGGATCTAGAGCTTCTTTACAGAATGAAAAGGAAGGCAATCTTCCAATGGAGTTGGGCTTTCTGGAGTCTTTCTTCTGACTCCCACTCACAGCTGGCATTGGAAAAAGTCACATCTCTGCAAGTGTCAGTGTCTTCTGTCTGCCATCAATTGTTTTGCTGCAACAATCAGAACAGGCATCAGGCTGGAGAGAGGCTCAGCTGATGCTAGGAACAGGAGCTGCCACAAGGAGAAAAAAAAGCAATGAACTTTTACCTCCCAAACCCATCTCCCCAGAGGCTCAAAGCAGGATTCCTCTGGTTCCCAGAAATACAAAGAGGGCTGAGAAGACCATCTGCATCTATGTGTTTATGCCCAAGACTTTGCTGATGCCATTTGGGTTATGCCTTTTTCTTTACTGTTTTCTGTATTCTTTGCATATCTATTTAGAGCTCTATACGGCACTCTATTTGTGACTACTTTTCCCAGCCCTTCTCTATGGCCTCTGCCTAAGCAGAAAGACAAACTTCCAGAGCTCCAAATGCTGGGGGGTAGAAGGCCCCAGTGTTATCTTGGTTCTTCCTGGGACAGACCCTTCCAGGGAGCTGGTGGACTCACCATCCCTGCAAGCCTTTAAAAGAAGACTGGATGTGTCACTCAGTGCCGTGCTTTAGTTGAGCTGTTAGGACATGGCTTGGAGTCGATCATCTTGAAGGTGTCTGTCTTCCAAGCCACTGACTCTGTGATTCTGTCACTGAGAGAGCTTTTCTTGCACGCCTGGAAAGGGCTGCGGGGGCCCTTTGCCAAGGACGGGCATCAGGGCTCCTGGAAAAGAAGCAAAAGGCTCAAGGCGAAGGCCGAGAGGGCAGAGCTGCCCCAGCGCGGCCCACAGCGAGCCTCATGTCCTCCTCCTCAACCTGCGCCCTCGGCGCTGCCCTTTGCGGCGCCGGCTGCTCCTCTAGCTGCGGGGCTCCAGGCCGTGCTGGGGGCCGGGCCCCTCGTCTTCGGGAAGCGCCGGAGCCTCGGAGGCGACCGGCTGCTGCTGTGGCCGGCAGGGGAGAGCTGCGGCTGCGGCCCCGGGCACGGCAAGCTGCCGCTATGGCCGGCTCCTGCCGCGGCTCCTGCCTCTGCTCCGGCCTCTGCTCCTGCCCTGTGCCCACAGCCACGGCCGAGGGCTGTCCGGCAGCTCCGTGCCGCTCCGCAGCGGGCCCGGCCAGGCTGCTGCTCTCTGCGGCCTCTGCCCGCCGCTGCCGGCCCCGCCGCGCTCCCGCCTGCCTCTGACGCAGCCGGGCCCACACCAGAGGCAGGACATTGCGGCCGCCTCGGAAAAGCCCTGCCCGCAAAGCGCCCGCCACAGCCTCGGCCTCAGGGCACAGGCTGCCGGCGTCCTCGCAGCTGCGAGCCGGCCCGGGCCGCCTGCCGGCATCGGCAACAGCTCCCGCCCGTGTCTCCATGGCCGCGGCTGCTCGGCACAGCGGGCTGAGCACAGCCACCGCCAGCAGCAGCTCCTCACGGGCCCAGGCCCCGCGCGCTCCGAGCCCGCCCAACCCCGAATTCCAGCCCTGAGAGGCTTGGCGTCCCAATGCATCCCCTGGGGACAGCAGAGTCGGCCGCTGAGTTCAGCCCATGGGGCCTCCACCAAGTGACCAATGGAAAATTCACCAAATCCCCATCAGAGACAACAGAAAACTCCCATAGTGCCTAACAGCCTGAAACAACTGCCAATTACAGAACATTCCATCCATGTAGGAAAAGAACCTCTTGCATTAAAGCAGGAAAGAGTTATCTACAAGGAGGGCTGAAACAAACAACCAAGTTGTTGGACTTAGATTTGTTGTGTCTGTTGGAAAAACCAAGAAAATTCAATCTTTGCTCTTCTCAGTTCATGTGGGACAACAAGCGCCGATATGCAGGAGCTGATGGAAGGGACATGGACAAGGTTGCAGCAGCAGACACAGCGCCAAGCTGACAGAAGGATGATCTCTGGCAATAGCACTGAAGGAGAAGAGTTTGCAAGCAGGACAAAAAACGGCATTGTTTCACCTCTTCTTTCAGTGCTGCTAAAAATGTAGCCTGGAGCAAGCTGGGAACACCAGAGCATGGAGCCCTTTCCAGGCAGGGCTGTGTCTGCTGAAGGGGCAGAGAGAGCCAAGTAGGGATGAGACATAAACCAGCAAGGGACTGAGGAGCCCCTCTGGTGGCAGTGACCAGCCTTGGGCTCTGCTCACTGCTGCTGGCATTTTCTATTGAACCATCTCCGAGAACTTTTGTGCTCTGTGTTTCTAAATATTTTTCCTCTTGGGATTTCTTGGTTGTCTTCTGCGTCTTTATTTCTCCAAATTTTCCTACCCTGGCAACAGCAACTTCTGTCCCAAACTGGGTGGAACATACGAGCAAAGCAGTTGGCAACACCAATGGGTGGAATCCTGTGGATCAGGAATTCTCATGCCCGAGCCCTGCTTGTGCCTTATGTTTGTCAGCACCTCCTCCTCTGTGCAAAAACTAGTCATCAGTGGAATTTTTTTGCCTAAGAGGTCCTGAGAAACAAATGCTGGGTGGGGATACTCATGAGTGTATCCATTAAATTCATTGCCAGGAAACAGAAAGTAAGGCCAGGGTAGCAGAGCAGCTGGGAGCTGATCACTCCCTGCAAAGCGCTGGTAGAGGATGGGGGAACATCACGTTCCACAATGGACGAGAAGAGTAAATGTGCTCAAGGTGCTGCAGGTGAGGTTTGGGTGCACTGAGCAAGCAGTCAGAGCTGGTGAGCACTGGGAGATGCAGCTGCAGTCCCCATCCATGTCCCTCTAAGTGCTGGCTTTAGGGTGTCTGCAGCCTGGATCCAGAGCGCTCTGGGGGGCACCTGTGGCTGCCTTTGCACTTTGCACTCAGGGTGAAGATGCCCAGGAGCTGCTGCGGTTGGCAGTGGGGACCAGGGCTGGGGCTTGTGGCCTGGCAGGTGTGGCTCTGGGGGCTGTGACATGCCAGGGCATGGGTCACTGTCCCTCCAGAGCCCTGGCTAGCTCTGTGATGTTCCAAGGACAGTGGCAAGAATGGGGAACTGGCTAGCTTAGGGTTTTGCCTGAGCCAGAACCTCTAAGCTAATTGCCTACCAGTAGAGACCTGTAGAGCACCAACAAGGACCAAGTGAAGGAGACAGAGGAAGCTCTTCTGCAGTGTAAAATACAGCAGATTTATCAGAAAAGGCGGGAGAAAAGCACATAGAAATGAATTGCAAACAACAAGCAAAACTAAAAACAACTCCCAACTCCCATCCCTGCTGTGCACGGGTTTTTAAAATCTTTCAAAACAGGGGGTGGACACCATATAGTAACCAATAAGCGACTCTCATGGTGTGGTTTCGAAGGCTACAACAAATCAGAACAAGGGGAGGAGACAGGGTTGGGGTGGGGATTGGATCTTGGGGTGAGGGACAGGGAACTTTCTGGAACAAAGGGTAGGGTTTGGGCTGATGGATGGGCCCAAGGGGCCGGATTGTCTTGACAGACAGGGAAAAATCTGGTGAGGAGGGAGGAGATTCCTTGACGGCCATTTGGGTAGGAGATCATAACACAGGGGAGACCTAAGTGTAATTACTCGGGGAACACTTGAACACACCACAAGATAACAGAGGATTTAAGTCAATAAACTAAGACATCGCGACACAGAAATTCAGGGTTTCAGCAGCCGAGAGGTGGCACTATTAGAACCCGCAGGAGCTGGTGAAAGCCATCTCTGTACTTCAGGTTCTTGCTGTGTGGGAAGGTGCTGCGAGTTGTGGTGGCTGCACTCCCCCTTTGCTGGGAGGATGGTCTGTACCAGGGGAGAGCAGAAAGTTGCCGTGGTGAGCAGAACATGCTCAGAGCATTCCAGTTCAGAGAATGGCACTGCCCCTGAAGGGCAAAAAGCTTGAAAGCATAGAATTCTGTGCAGAATCCATTTTACAAATTTTGTCTTCTAGAACGTGCCCATTTTTGTATTCTGTAGATGGATACTCTGGGTTTTACAGGATACATGGGGTTTTTTTCTTAAGGTTTTTTGGGAGAATTCTCAAGTTTATTTTTATTTGCATTTTACATCCAGCATGTATACAGATTTTTTGTTTTTTAATTGTTCCGTTGTAAATACTTAGGGAGCAAATACACAACCATTTTTTGGGATATTGTGATTAATATTCTTAGAAAGAAAACCTTGTTGAACAAGTGTGAAAACACAGAGAGAGGGAAAACAGTGTAAAAGTCTTTGAGAACAGGGCATGTAATAGGTAGGTTCTGTATCCAAGGGTAGAGACCTCAGAATTGTTTTGCATTGTTCATTTGGGTTACTCATGGCAAGCTTGCATAACAGCCCCTTTCTTGCCTCTGTGCTGTTTTTTCAGAGCATCTTTAATTCTGTCCAGAAATTTGATAAAGCTTTCATCTACTCCTTGTTTAACATTAGAAAAGTGTTGGGTAGGGATAGAGTTATCTGGGGTAAGAAGCAAGGAAGTTTTTGCTGCAAGTGCCACATCGTGTAATGCTTCCTTAGGTAAGGGGTCAGCTTGGTCAGAGGGTTTCTGTAAATCCCCTTCCTCAGCCAGCTGTTCAACGGTGAAATCAGACTTACCAGCATTTGTAGAATATGAATCTAATAATGTTTTTAATTGTCTTTTCCAATGCCTTTTCCAAAACATATATTCTGCTGGGGCAAGGAGTCAGTGGGCAATATTTTTAATGTCATGGGGTACTAAAATATGTGTTGAGAACATAGCTTCTAGGAAATGTCTAAAAATATGTGAACTTCTGCCATGTACTTTGGCTATATTTCTTAATTGTGTGAGTTCCTTCTTTGAGTTAGGTTCCCATGTTTTTCTCTTAGTGGCTCCTTCTCTTTTTCCCTTTTTATAATCTACGGAGAAGGTGTTAATTTTTTGTGCCATCTGCCAGTCTCCTGCCTTGGTCGCTTCTATCTTAATGAGAGCCCATGGGTCAATGTCCTCTGTATGAGAATCAGAGTCACTGCCACTGCTGTCCTTAGAGGAGGAATGAGAGCGAGCAGGCCGTGGCCTATGCTTTTTACGGCGCGTTGGAGTGAGATTTTGCAGAGGTTTTTATGGCTGAGAGAAGGCACAAAAGAGCTTGGCCAGAGGGAGCCAGCAGTGGAGCTGGAAGGGCAGCAGAATGACATGCACAGGCTTGAGGAAGTGGGGTGGTACCGTGGGGGGTCTCTGAGGTTCCGTTCGGGTGACATTGAGGGTGGGTGGGCGGCTGGAAAGCCTGGGGTGGGGGTAAAGGAGAAGCGGGGGAGAGGGGCCGGTGGGATTGGTCTGGGCTGCCGCGGGTACAGCGTGGTGTGCTGCGGCTGGGGTGTGCCGGCATGCAGGGAGACCTGCCAGTGCAGCAGGCAGGGATGGGATGGGGATACACGCCCGGGTGCAGGTGGCAGCAGCAGGGGTGGGGGCTGGGATTGAGGGACTGGTGGCGGGGATGGGAAGGACTGCGGCGGGAGCGGGGGGAGAACGGGAGGAGGGGTAGGGGGAGCCGCAGCAGAGGTGGCTGCAGTGGGGGCGGGCGCAGTGGGGGCAGGGGAAGCCGTGGTCGGGGTAGGAGAAGCAGCAAGAAGGGTGGGGGGAGCTGACTCAGAGGAAAGAGGCACCTTTGCACTTGCAGATGACACAGAGGATGCCGCGGAATTCGTGTTTGCCACGTCCGGGAGGGGAAGGGGGGACCACGCAAACCCCGCGGGCGCGGAGGTGGTGGGGGGAAGCGGCGAGAGGTTTGCAGGGAAAAGGGCAGAGGATGGAACAGCGGCAGAGGTGGCACTGGGACCTTGGGGACCCGGAGGCGGAGGGCAGAATTCCAGGGAAAGATTGTTATCAGTGTGATTGGGATTTGAAGGGAGGTAGTCTGTCCCTGCTGTGGGAGGTTGCAGGGAATGTGAGCTATTTCTGTTGGCTTTCTCTATGGCTTTAGTTATAATGTGGAACATAGGAATAAACTGAGTTACAGAGAAATCTTGGTTAGTTTGGAGCGTATGTATCGTGTTCCCAACTTTGTCCTAAAAGAAGTCTTTAGTAATGATGTCTGTGTTAGTATGCGGAAGCTGAGAAAGAATCCATTTTATAAATTTTTTCAGGTTAGTTTTTGAAAGATTACCTTTAGAGAAAGAGAAGTTGTTAGAAGATAGGATTTCTAGGATTAGTAAGTATAAATCTCTCTTATTGTGGGATCCTTTCAATATACTAAGTTTTGATCCCATGTTTTCCCGTTCCCTACCAGCAGACAAACCATTTATTGTGACCTTTTGCTGGGTTTCGGGGTGTCTCCAGCAGGCTGCAGCGGTCCAGATAGCGCAGTCTGGTTCAGGACAGACTGTCGGAGCTCCCAAGCAATTCTTAGCCACAGGCCACTTAGCAAGCTTAAGTGATATCAGCTCTTTAGTGATTATCAGCTCATTATGATTTCAGCCCTTCAGCTTTCTAGGTGCCTAGGCAGGCAGATGCAGGGAGAGAGAGGAGAAGTCTGTGTGGGGTTCCACAGGAGCGTCTTTGTTGATTCTTGGGAGAAGGTTCCCAGTGACAGCTCTTCTGCCCAAGCTGGGCAAAAGCAGCTCTTTACATAGGGTACCTGGGTATCAGAAATTGTCCAATAGCAAGGGTTAAAGGAAAGTGACCTACAGTCTTACAGAGAGGTAAGCAGGGGTCCAAAGGCAGAAGAGAGGGGCTTCTAGCCCATTCACCATGACTTGGCATTTCCTATCTTAGACTTCTGCACACCAGGGAGCCCTTGCAAGGCCCTGTGCCTGCTACATTGCTTGTCATCTGCCCAGTCACAAGTTACTGCAGCTGGCAAAAACAACCAGTCTGTCCTTATGGCCAAATAATAGTTGAGTGCCAGTGCAGGGACCCACGGTCTCCACTGGCGGCTCAGGAAAAACAGGGAAGGCCATTGTTACCTGGAAGGATGATGAGTGTGTATGGCAAGTGCTGGAAGGCCATGTGTCCAGCTCGGCCCAACTGGTTGAACTAAAAGCTGTTGCCATGGCATTCCAGAAATTTTCTGCCTCTGAATTTGGTCACTGACTCTGCCTATGTCGCAGACATAACCAAGCGTTTGGATTGCTCGCTTCTGAAAGAGGTCAATAATGCAGCTTTGTTTGTTATTGGAAGCCTTGGCGTGTGCAATTCAAACCCAGGTTCATTTGTGTTACATCCTGTACATTTGGAGTCTCACCACTTTACCAGGTTTCATAGCAGAAGGTAATGCCAGGGCTGACAGGTTGGCTAATGCTGCATGGGTAGCGCTTCAGCCTGACAAGATTACGCAAGCCAAAGCATCGCGTGATTTTTTTCATCAAAGTGCACATACTCTGCAAAAGCAATTTCAGTTAATGTTGACTGAAGCTCATGGCATTGTCAGTTCCTGTGCTGAGTGCCATGGCCTTGCTGCACCTTTACCAGCAGGGGTGAACCTCGGAGGCTTAAGGGGCTTGTAGCTTTGGCAAATAGATACTACATTGCTGAGTTTTGTATGTGCATGTGTCTATTGACGCCTTCTCCTCTGCCATGTGGGCATCTGCTCAAAGGGGTTGTGATGTGTTTGCTTGTTGGAGGATGGCTTTTGCAGTTTTGGGGATACCTTCTTCTATGGAAACTGACAATGGCCCTGCCTTGTCTCACAAGAAGACACGTCAGGTTTTACACATATGGGGAGTCTCACACAAACTTGGTATTCTGCATTCACCAGTGGGTCAAGCTATTGTTGAACATGCTCATGGCACTTGAAAGCATGTTCTGGAAAAACAAAAGAGGGGAATTCTGGGAGAGACTGCCCACAGTCAACTGGAAAAAGCTTTATACAAATAATCACCTTACAGTGCCAAAGAATTCAGAGATTCCTGTAATTCTGAATCGTTTTCTCTTGTTGAATTCAGCAGGTGAGACACACCTGCGTCGAGCGAAGGTCTGGATATGGGACCTTGCCACCAATAAGTGTGAGGGCCCGTGCGACCTTATCACCTGGGGCCTCGGATATGCATGTGTCTCCACAGGTACCAGGGTACGATGGATACGTGCAAGGAGTGTTCGCCCTGACTTGCGACATCAGAAACAGAATGTGGCCAGCAGGCAACCTTCAAGCAGTGGCCAAAGTGCTGACCATCAGTCACAGTCTTTGAATGATGATCAAGATACTGACCATCAAGCTGGCCCCTCTGCGAGTGGGGTATGAGCGTTTTATCTTTTCCTTGTTTCCGGAAACAGATTGTTGATGAGTTCGACTCCCAGTGTTATGAGCAGATTAACAATGTTACTATACTAAAAGTTGGTAACTGACTTTTAGAACTAATAGTTAAAGTTTATGGAATGTAATGGTAGAGAATTTATAGTATAAGTATGAGATCTCTTTGACCATTCTGAGCCAATGTCTGATTGCGGTTTTGATTGATAACTGATAAACCTCTGGAGCTGTGTTTATTCTCTTTCCTGCAAGGGATCCCACAGGAGATTACAAACACTGCCTCCTCCTTTAAACAAAAAGGGGGAATTGTGGGTATCCTTTGTTCAGTGGAAGAAAGAACAGAGAAAATTTCTCCCAGGCCGAGCCTGGGAAAAGAATTAAAACAATTATTATCTCTCTTTCTGTAACCGTTGTTTATAGATAGGGTTCTCCAGAGTGTGCTATTCATAGTTTACCAATAGTGTGAGAGGTTTTTACTTTGAGACCAACCAAGTCTTGCCTTAGTGAGTCATACTGTAAAAGACACATTACCATCATTAACTTGCCTTCTGATTCAGCTTCTGAAGACTGGAGTCTTTCATTCCATCCCTGACTCAACAGCATCAGTTAATTATTCTATTCATTCATCTGGAGGTTGCTGCGGCAGCAGCAATGCAGTTCAATATCAAAGATTTGTTATTGTTTAGGTCACATTATGAAATCTCTTGATTATCCATGTGCAGCATGATTTATTGCTTTGGCTAATATTTGTGCTCTTGGTAAGCAGCTATGGCTTGTAGGAGACATTTTAGATCACAGACTCTATGGTTTCCATCTAGGAAAAGTAATACTAAAAATGCTTTAATATTCTTCTTCTTTATATTCTTCTTTAATATTTTATTATTTTAAGCCATCTAAGCCAAGAATCACTTTTGCCTGAGTTTTCGTCTTTGCTCTTCTGGGCTGCTCCAAGATTGTATATGAAGGTTCATCAAGTCTGTGAGAACAAGGTATCTAGAATTTAAATATCTATACTTTAGAGCCAGATATCTAGAATTTATCTGTAGTCTCAGCACAGCTGTCTAATATTGTTTTAAATGCAAAATGTCCACAATATGACCCAAGACCTGCAGAACATGCCCTTTGGCAAAGAAAAAATTTCATATACCATTAAAATTGATAACAAACACTCTTAGGCAGCTACATAAAGTCTCTATAGTAGGACTGCATCTTCTTTGCATTCCTTATTTCCCCCCATTCCTTATTTCCACAGGTGTATTGTAGTTAGAGATTTAATAATTTGGGGCTGTACTTTAGTTTTCCATGTACCTGTGCCTCCATGGGAGCTTGTGTAGATAGATATAGATATATAGATTTATACATATATACATCTAGAGATTAGATACAGCTATAGATATAGATACATAGATATCCATCTATATAGATATGTAGATGTATAGATATATAGATATATGAAAATCTAGCTCAGCTCGGAGGCATGACGGTCTGCAGGAGATGTTGGCAGCTGCAGATGTGCTCAGCTGGCACTTCTGCTCTTAATTCTCAAGACAAACCCAAGAGGCTTTGTTGAGGAGGTCTCCATCGGTGGGAAAGCAGCTTCATGAAGGGCACTGACTTTAGGAGTCTGACTTTTGAAACAAATTATTCCCTTTGCTGAATTGCTGTGATATTTAGCAGGTATTAATGGTTAAGATGAAACTGACTTAAGGAGAGGGTCACACACGTATGTGACGTAGCAATCAAAAACCAAAAAGACCACACAATTGGGGTGCACTTTTTGACTCTTCACTGTCCCTACTCATGTGACTGCTAGAAGAATAGAAAGGAGAACAGCAAATTCAATTTTAAGAGTGGTGTGAAATACCAAACTAAGACTAATAGCAGAGGAATGATTGTGATTTATAAGCATGTATCTTGTTTTTATTGGAGGAAACAGACTGATTACAAATGATATGAAGATCAGTTTAATGCTTTCTCTGGGATCTTTTCACAAAGTTAATTATTTCCAATTTGCATTTTCCAACCCACTGCAGTCAGCAAGAATCTTTTCACTGATCTGAACTGACCTAACACTTATGCATGGATATTTATGAAAGATGTCATAGCCAATCTTGGTTTTTTTTACATTTATTCTGGTGTTTCTACCGTTCCTTTCAGTTAGTGACTGACCAGCAGACTTCAGATAGCTTCAGAAATTGCTTGACATGATTTGATTCTGCCTGTGTTTAACATCACTCTTTAGACGGTACTAGGTGTACTTCCTGCTTTTCTTACTTTATTAGTACAGTCCTACTTAAAAATAAATGATGGAAAATACATAAAAACTTATACAACTTGAAATAAAAGTTTCGGAGTCATAGCCATTCAGTGTATAAGATAGGTTAAAATCTGTATTATGTGTTTCTGTGCTTTTATTCTCAGCTCTAAGCTAAGTTTCTTTTTGTTCCCTATATTGTTCGTTGCCTTTTCTGAAGTGCAGCTTTCTCAGGCAAATCTAGGGAATTCCCTATTGTAAACACTATTTTTTTCTTTGGAAAACCAACATTTTTTCTTACCCATAAATCACAGATCAAGCCAGGAGAGGATATTTTTCCAATATCCCTTAACTTCTTTATTAAACACTGCTCAGAGTATGTAAGGATTACCATCTAACTCATGAAATGCAAGTTGGTCCGTTCAGGCTTTACTCATTATGCAGTTCTTGAGGCATAGAGAGGGATTATCCACAAGTTCCTGAGAAAAGCAGTTCTTGACCATACTAACTGCCTGACCAATCAGCACCGAGTAAAATCATGTTCTCCTGTGTGTTTGGGCCATCTGCTTGCCTGGAAGACACAAAATAAAAACTGATCTTTGAAGAGTTAAGTTGGAATAGAATTGAAGAGTTGTTCATATTGTCTATTCCTACTTTTGCCTGTCCCTTCAGGATGGTAAGAGGAACAACTTGGAGCTACTGAGAGCATTCAGTTGTTTATTGCAACTTGCAGAATGAGTTGTGAGATGAGAGAGCAAGTGTGTTTATGTACATATTTGTATATGGGGTTTAGTTACATAGACTGGTATCTGTATAGGTACAGGCCTCTTTTTTATAGGCCTGTTTCACTGCTCTGCTTCCTCCCTCACTGAAATAAACAAGGGCCAGGAGACTTCTTCTCCTTTTTAATGCCTTTATTAAAAGTGATCAGCTCAGGATTGGGTGGCTCGACGGGTCTGCAGTCTCCGTCGTCTTCCCGGGCGACTCAGAGGAGGAGGATATGCGCAGCTCTGTCCACAAGGGGCAGAGCTGGGGGAATCCAGTCCTCGTGGGAGCCTTTAGGGCGTGATTCCCGGTCAGATGTTGCCCCACCCACTCAGTCGGCCTGGTCTCACCGCCGGGGTCGTCTCTCTTGGTCAGGGCGAGAGGGTCTGAAGGGGTTCTGCATCTCTGCAGGCTCAGCACTCGGCTCCTCATGTCCAGACATCACTCCAGTCTCTCAACTCTTAGGTGGCTCGTCGTTTTGGGGTCTTCTCTGTACACCGGGGGACCCATGCTGCATTGTGGTCTTGGAGTCACTTTGCATAGCCCCCCTCACCTTCTCAGGTCTCTTCTACTGTTCGGGAAGGTTCCCACCCTTCTGGGAAAGGTACAACTTAGCCTCGGGCGAGGCTCTGCTGATACAAAAAGAGCGATTAGCCACAAGGACTCGTGATTACAATAACAAAACACGAAGAACTTCAGCAGCTACCCGTGGTCTGGCTGCTTTTTTGTAACTTTTTCTCACAAAAAAATATTACCCGAATTTTGTTCATAACACTCACTTCCTGCTTTTCCCCCGGTGTCCCCTGTGTCCCTGTCCCTGTGCTGGGTCCGAGCTGGCGGCCAGGCCGGGCGGAGCAGCACTTCCAGCCCTGGCTGTCCCTGGAGCAGTGGGAGTTGCCGCTGCCCCAGGCACTGTCCCCTGAGGAGCTACTGAAGGACGGTGAGACAGAGGGGGCTGAGGGGGCGGTGGCTGCTGCTGGGCCTGAGGGCAGTTGGGCAGGCGAGGGCCATGGTGGCCCTGAGGTGACAGGGAAGTAGCACAGGCTGAGGGTTGGTGGGTCTAAGGGGACGGGATGGCTCAGAAGGGACTGAGGGGGGTGAGAGGACTGTGAGGGGCTGAAGAAACTGAAGGGGGCTGGGGCTTCACCGAGAGCATGGCGGGGCTGAGGGGATGGAGCAGGCCAGCAGGGATCACAGCAGGGACTGCAGCTCTGCCAGGCCTTGGAAGCAATTCCAGAAACCTCCACTTTTGCCACAGCTGCAAGGAAAAACCTTGAGGACAGCCGGAGACTGACGGGAGGCAGTAGGGAGGAGCTGAAGGCCAGCAGCAAGAGCAGTGAACAGGGACCTGCTGCTGCCAGCCTGCAGAGAGCCCAGCTGAGGCCACAGGCCCCGGGAGGCAGGCTGGGGCTGAGGCTGCCGTGGGCTGTGGCCGTGGGCACTGCCCGGCGGGGCAGGAGCGGGCCCTGCCCCTGCTGGGGCTGCTCAGCGCAGCTGCCCCGGCTGGCACAGGGGCTGTCCTTGGGCAAGGCAGCTGTTGTTAATTCAGGTTTGTCCTTTATCAACTCTGTTGCATAGAAATCACTTTTTTACAGTAGAGACTTGTGGCCGCGCAGAGAGAGGCACGACTTGCCCAAGATTTTACTTGGGGAAGGCAGTGAGAAAGCTCAGAGAAGAAGAAAAACAATTCTTTTTTCTGCTTGCTGCGTCTATTGTTTGGCACATGTGTTATGTGGAATGTGTAATGGAGATTGTTTACCCAAAAGGGATTTGTTAATTGGAGACTAGACATGGTGTTTGGATTGATTGACCAATTAGGTCAAAGTTGTGTTGTGACTGACTGTAATGGGTCACGGGTTTTTCTTTAGTATATTTTAGTATTAGTATAGTATAGTAGTACAGTACAATATAGTATAGCTTAATAAAGCATTTATTCAGCCTTCTGAAATCATGGAGTCAAAGCTCACTATTCCCTGCTCGGGGGTCACACTGCTACTATAGACTAAATTAAATTCCTTAATACAGATGAGAATTTGCCAATTCAGGCTTTATTAAAGGGCAAGTGTTCTGCTTTTGTGGAAAGATAATCTAGATAACTGTTTGCTGTACATCCTAGAGGGAGCTTTGCAGTTTAGGATGAAAAGGAAAAAGACATTTCTCTTCAGAAGAGTCTTGAAAGAGCTTTTTGTATTGCCAGAAGCCGCTACACTGATATTGACCAATGTGGGAAATGGATTTGTAGAGAGTTCTCAGGGCCTGACAGGAGGCTCACACAGTATGCATCCATATGCAAGCTTTGAGATAAGAAATGCTGACTTAGAAATGCTACGGAATAGAACAGATATTGTTGAGAAAGAATTGGAGCTAGAAAAAAATTTCAAAGGATGGTCTTGTAAATAAGACTGGATACTTTGGAGAGAAAGAACTATAAAAGATGCATTGTAGTAGGACAATGAGGGGTAATTTTAGATTATTGGCTTGAAGGCATCTACAGCATGGTGTGGCAAAAAAAGCTGATAGGCCAAGAAACACTGATAGGAAATAGTCAGCTTCTGATTATGGTAGCGTGAATGATTGTGAACATCTGTATTGTCTCACCCTTCTTATGAGATTGAAAATGGAATAAAAGTTTTTAAAATGCCTCTCAGTTGCCCCATCTCTGGGTCAGAAAAGGGTGTTGTCCAACACATTGGTGTTCCCGTGTCAGGAGCAAATAACTTGACTAAACTGACTGACCTAAAAGCCCTGAGGTAATTTTTGTAAAGTTCTGCTGAGAGAAGCACAAATCCCAGGATCGTAACTCTTACAAAAAGAGAGAAGTTGGATTTCTCCCCTTGTTGCTGGCTCGATCAGGATGGAGATGCGACAAGGACTTGCATGTTGTTCAACATCAGGTAAGCCTCAGGGAACATATTAGGACACAACATGGCCAATTTACCTAGAGATGTTTATAAAAACCTCAAAGATCTGGTCAAATCTAATTCCTGTAATGTTTCAAAAACCGAGTTAAAAGACTTATTATTATATATTCAGAAGTAGTTTCCAGCTACAGATAAAACTTCCATGTTTTCACTCCCTCTTTGGGAACTATTAGGACTGAAACTATACAGTGCTTTTACCACAAACAGAGATCAAAGAGCTGCTAAGTTGCTTCTGATGTGTTGTCCTACCATGATTGATATGTTTAAACATTCTACTAAACCCTCCACTTCCTCAGCGCCTTCCCCCAACACTGAGTCCCCAGACCTCCCACCTCTGCTTCAGCTGTAACTCAAGACCCTGACATTCAGACTGGGGCTGTGACACCTCCACCCCTAGCATGGCAGTGTGCCCCCCAACTTTCACCATTTTCCAAGCCATGTCTGGGTCCCCACTCTGCCCCCCCAGAACATGAGAGCTCCTTGCTACTTGTGAGAAAAAGTGCAGGGAGAGAAAGAGGGAAAAAATTCTCGACACCAGTATCTCTGTTAGCAAAAGGCAGGATTTCTCTGTTAGTATTACTAAACAAACAGTCTCTAGTCACCGTGAAATTCCTCCGAGACAGTCTGTAATGTACAAGGTTGTGAGGGAGGAAAATAACAGTGATAATTCTAGTGATTCTGAACAATAAGTTAACCTATTACATACTAGTCCCGCAAAAACAGAAAGAAAACCTACTTTACCTTCTGTTGATTCAAGAAATAATTCAAAAAGACTGTCCGATTAGGGTAAGATGAGATGTAAAGTCATACAAGATAAAACCATCTCCCAAGTGATCCCAACTTATTACCCCCAGGGGCACCATGCAAACTAACAAATTCCAAATTAATTTATTTTTAAAAAAACTTTTACCATGAATACATTCACATAGGAAATGTATTCACAACAAAAGCAAGACTTTTTAATTATAGGCAAGGACAGTAATAAAATTCTTCAACTTTCAATTTTTCCGACTGTGGTCTCAGCAAATTCTAATGAAGAGGTGATCATTTCAGCTCTTACTTACAATGCTCCAATGGTAATTGAAACAAAACCAGAAATAGCTATCACTATTGCATTACCAATGAGTAGAAATAAGCAAGTTGTATGCTGAGAAATGCCTTTTGAGAGTTCTGGCCCGGTGCCTAATGTCCTTTGGCTAAAACATGTCAGCAATGAATGGCCAGAGCTGACGTGCAGTCTAATGCACTTTGGTCAAACTGTTCATATTGCAGGTATGCTGGACACAGGGGCTGACATCACTGTGATTTCTCGTGCATCCTGGCTGTGCAATTGGAATTTGGTGACACCCATGGGTGCTCTCACAGGAATTGGAGGAGCTATCTTGTGTCTGCAAAGTGAATTCATGGTTACTGTTACCCAAGGCCCAAGGTCCCAAGGCAAGGACAGCAGCCATCAGTCCCTTCATGGTGCAGAAGCCCATCACAGTACAGGGAAGAGATGTGTGTCCCAGTGGGGAGCAAAGATAGAAGTGGGTGTTTGACAAAAACCACAGCAATGCCTGCCGCTCTGAAATTATCATGGAAAACCAATCAGCCAATTTGATCAATGGTTTCTTGAGCAGAAAAAATTGAATATTCTCCAAAAATTAGTAAGTGAACAACTGCAAAAGGGCCACATCAGACCTACAAACAGTCCCTGGAATTCCCCAGTTTTTGTAATTCATAAGGCAACTTTTGATTCCTGAAGATTGCTCCATGACCTGAGGAAGATCAACGATATCATAGAGGACATGGGGCCTCTGCAACCTGGACTTCCCTCTCTTTTGATGATTGCACAGGATTGGCCTCTTGTCATCTCTGGATGCTGACAGAGAGAAAAACAGACAACTTTCCCAGGCATTGTCCTAGGGAAGTTGTGAGAATGCTCAGAGAAAGAATTAAAACAATTATCTTAATCTCTGCACCTGGTATTTGTGAACATGTGGAATGTTTGTACATGTTTATGGAAAGATATTTTACCAGAAGATGTTGTTCGTCATTAACCAGTGGTGTGAGGGGCATTCAGGTTCTGGGTGAACAATCTTGTCTATAAATATGTGAAGTTCCTAATAAATCTCGCTTTATGCCCTCTGATCAAAGGAATCAATGTCACCTTTCTTCATTCGTTCCTAACTCAACAACAACAGTGTATCACAGGGAAACCTAGTCTTAAGTAAGAACTGTGTGTAAGGTTTCATGGTGTCAAGTTTATTGATTTGAGTATAATGTAAGTACTAATGGAAGAAGGGGTGGATAATGTCTTAGGTTGGAAAATGTGTCTGGGAGTATGTGTTCTATTGCTGTCTGTTAGAGATAGGGCAGTTATCTTCTGCTAATTGGGCCACCTGTTAAAACCAGGTGGGGCAGATTGCTTCATCTCTTCCACAACCAATCCTCCCTCCAGAAAATATCTTCTGTTAGTGGGCCACTGAATCTCACTGCATGATGAACAAATTACATCATCCCACTGGGAGATGGTCTACCCAGGGGAAGGACCCAAGCATTCCTACCTGGATATAATCTGAGATTTGGAACACCATGGCAGCCTTTTCCCACTAGATTCCCAGAAGAGCAGCTTTTTTTTCACTAGATTTCCAGAAGAAGACCAAGCGCATCTACACGACCGCTGAACCTTCAGAGGAAGACTACACCCTTCTACAGGATCACTGCTTCAAAAGAACCACATCCACCACTCCAAGAAAGCTACAGCCACCATGCTGTCCATTTTTGGACTGCTACCAACACCCTGACCAACAGAGTGTCAGGGCATATTCTGACTCTGTCAGTAGTTTGTTTTTGTACTAGTGCATTTGTGTTTTAATTTTCCTAAGAAACAACTACTATTCCTACTCCCATGTCTTTGCCTGAGAGCCCCTTAATTTCAAAATGATAATTCAGAGAGAGGGAGTTTGCATTTTCAATTTCAAGGGAGGCTCCTTCCTTTCTTAGCAGACACCTGCCTTTTCAAACCAAAACACAGGGCCATGACTTTCCACAAGAG
Source organism: Melozone crissalis (assembly GCF_028551555.1). Taxonomy (NCBI): domain Eukaryota; kingdom Metazoa; phylum Chordata; class Aves; order Passeriformes; family Passerellidae; genus Melozone; species Melozone crissalis. The sequence goes on along the minus strand of NW_026535783.1, from coordinate 8,882,382 downwards.
GAGTCACTGGTGTACATATCATGGACCTCTCTCAATCCTATTAAAGTATGGAAATCCTGGTTTAGAATACACGGATATGAAACAACTTTGAGAGACAGAGACTAAAATGGCTTGTGGATTTATTATTTTTTAGTAATGGGGAAAATTACCCAAAAGGTGTTGTTTTATAACATTTTAAAATATACTACATAAAAATTAAAAACTGCAATAAAAAGAGTTATATAAAGAAGTGCTTTTTAATTAGAAACACAGAAATGTGAAGATATGGATGACATTTTCATAACAATATGAAATTACAAAAAATATCTACAGTGAACCACAATACAAAAGTAGGTAAGACTGTACTTTATTTAGATCTTGTGTTGCTGGAGTGTTTTTCTTCGGGAGAGAAGCTAGTATTTCTATGAAGAACTCTCTCACATCTGATAATTAAATTTCCTTATTTCTTCTAGTGCTGGGTATCACATCCCGCCTGAAAGGAGCTACTGAAGGCAAAGAACTGGTTCTGCGTGGTCTGAAACTGAAGGATGAAGACCCAATACCAGCTCTGTTTCCTGTCAGGTGGGAGGGCGTGTTGCTTGAGGGCATGGTAAAAGCTCTGTTTTGTCTCGTGTGGGAGGATGCATCCATGGATGGCCCAATATTGGATCTGGTTGGAATCAGGTTGATGGCTGGTTCCATTGATGACCCAAAACCTGTTCGACGTGGCATCGCACTGGAGGTGTCAGACGCACTGTACAATCTGCCCGTAGTCACACTGGAGGATATGTTGGTGTCAGACACACTGTAGGGTCTGGCTGGTAGCACAAAGGGGGGTACGTTGGTTCCAGACACAGTGTGGACTCTATGTCTAGGCACTCTCCGCTGTGCTAGAGTAAACAAAAGGATAAAAAACAAATCGAGAGAGAATTAATGTTTGCTCTTAAATGCTCCTTACAAGGGCATGTATGTGAAGTACTTATAGATGTTTGCTCCTTAAATGCTTCTTTGAAACTCATGGCACCTGATTATTATATATAAATATTTAATAGACAAAGGACATTAGCACAAGTATCCTAGCCCGTAAATAGTTGCTATAGCACTTTAAATGAAGTGCTACAAGTATTCACATAAAGACATCTTTTATTTCTCATCATATTAACTCCAAAGCTGTGTTTTTTATTCAAGGAAACAAACTTATTCTGAATGTTAATGTTTTATAACAGAAAGAAAGGAAAAAGCCTTTGGCTCTTAAAAAGAAAGAAAGAACAAAAGAAAGAATGAAAGAAAGAATGTAATTAAACTAAGTTAGAAAAGAAAACATTCAAAAAGAAGACTTACCAGCAGGAGTAGAAGTAGCAGGTGTACGGGGTGCTCTGGGTCCAAAGCTCACCTGAAATATATCTGTTCAGAGATAATACATTTACTTCAGAGAAGGTAAATTTTTAAAAGCAATGAAAAGCACAGAACTGAAATGGTTGTGTTTGCAAGAGAATATGATTAAAAAACGCTAATGGTATGTAACATAATGAAAGGAAGAAGCATATGGCAAAAAAAAAAAAAAGTAAGAAAAAAATTCAAAACATCAAAAAGCCACCCACACACTACTGCTACTCTGGAAAACCAAAAAAATCATAAAAAGCAACCAACCAAAAAAGAACCCCAAACCAAAAATAGCCAAGCTATTGGGCACCAATGGAGAGAATCACGGCAGTAATTTTAATCCCTGTGTTAGCTTTCACCACCCCTTTCTCTTCTGATAAATGTCTCAGAATATTTCTGTTAGCAATAGTTTTAATGCTCCATTATGTTTACAATTAAGGATTGTTGTATTTGACTGCAGAAGCTGTGCAGCATAAAGGCAGATGCTGGCTAGGAACTCACATCCCAGTGACTACAATTATTTGACAAGCAGACTTACCATCATGAGCTTGTGCTAGTGCAGGAGGTGTACGAGCAGCTTGGGCTGAAACCGGAAACTGAAAAGAGGCTGTTCAGAGAAAATAAAATTACTTCAGAGGAGGTACATTTTTAAACGCAAAGAAATGCACAGATTTGAAATGGCTATAGTTGCAATAAATTACTATTTCAAAATATCTGCGATAGTGTTATTGCTCCATTATGTTTACAATCAAGTATTGTTGTATTTGTCTTCAGAAGTTGTGCAGCATGAAGGAAGATGCTGGCAAGGAACCTACATCCAAATGACTATAATTTCTTGACAAGCAGACTTACCATTAGGATCAGGAGTACGAGGTGAAATGGTTCCTTGGGGTACGAAGACAAGCTGAAATGATTCTGTGTAGAGAAAGTAAATGTACTTCAGAGAAGGTGAATTTTAAAACTATGGAAATATATGAAACTGAAATGGTTATGTTTGCAAGGGAAGGCTATTACAATGATTTATCACATAAAGAAAAGAAATGCCTTCAGTAAAAAAAAAAAGTTGAAGGCGGAGATAATTTTAAAACAAAAAAATTAGAGCCCCAACACCAAACCACCCAGCGGAACCACTCCCCAAAACCAAAGAACCCAACCAACCAAATCCAAACTGAAAACAAAAATTTTTCATGCAGTCAAGAACCAAAAGAAAAATTACACAAGTAATTTTAATCCCTGTGTTAGGTTTCACCATCCTCATTCTCTCTTTAAAAAATCTCACATTTCTGTTAGCACTCGTTTTATTGCTCCTTATGTTTAAAATAAAGTATTGTTGTATTTACGTACAAGATCTGTTCAGCATGAAGGGAGATGCTGCCTAGAAACCCGCATCCAAGAGACTATAATTTCTTGAAAAGCAGACTTACCATCAGGAGAAGTAGGAGTAGCAGGTGTACTGGCTGCGTGGGATGAAATTGAAGGCTGAAAATTACCTGTTGAAAAAAAGTAAGTTTTAACAAACAAGTAAACACTAAGACCTGAAATGCTTATGGTTGAAAGGAAAAGTTATCATAAAAATGTTAATGGTTTAAAACAGAAAGAAAGGAGAAGGGACTTAGTTTAAGAAATGTAATTAAAAGAAATACTAAAAAAATAAATCAAAACTAAAACACCACCCAACCACAAGGACCACTTTGAAAAACCAAAAAGAATCCAACCAACCAAGCAGCTAAACCCAGACTAAAAAAAAAAAAAATCTAAGCAAATACAGGACACATAGGGAAAAAAAATCCTCCAGTATTAATTTTAATCCCTGTGTTAGCCTACATCTTAAAAAGTATTATAACATTTCTGTTTGCACGAGGTTTAAAGCTCCATTGTGTTTATAATTAAGTGTTGCGGGATAGGCCTACAGAAGCTGTGCAGCAGGAAGGGAGATGGCAGCTAGGAACCCACATCCCAGTGACTACAATTGCTTGAAAAAGTGACTTAAAAGAAGGAGCAGGATGACCAGGAGGTGTACGAGCTGCTAGGGCTGAAACACGAGGCTGAATATTATCTCTTGAGGAAAAATGGGATTTACAAACCAAGGAAGTGCACTGATTGCAAATGGTTATGATTGAAAAAAAAAGCCTATTACAGGATATGAATGGTTTGTAATAGAAATAAATGAAAACCAATTTTGCTATTAAAAAAAGGAAAAAGCAAGCAAGCATGCAATTAAAAGAAGTAATAAAAGGAAAAAAATCAAAATGCACACACCCACCCAATCACCTCAATCTCTCCCCATGGATGTGGGCTCTCAACCCATATCCAAATCACTATAACGTTTTCACAAGCAGACTTATAATCAATAGCAGGAGTAGGAACACGAGGTGTACTGGCTCCTTGGGGAGGCCCTATGGAGTCTGTTCAGAGAAAGTGAATTTGCTTCAGAGATGGTAAATTTTAAAAAGAAAGGAGATGTATGGAATGGAAATGCTTATAGTTGGAAGGAAAGGCAATGTTGGTTCCAGAGACAGTACAGTTTCTGTAGGATGACACACCTCCAAATATGTTGCTTCCAGACGCAGTATAGTATCTGCTGGGTGATTCGCCTTCAGACGCAGCATAGTATCTGCTGGGTGACGTACTGAAGGCTGAGCCGCTTCCAGACACAGTATAGGTTCTGCCGAGTGTCAGACTACGGAGGCCTGAGTCGGTTCCAGATAGACTATAGGATCTGCTGGGTGACGAAGTGAAGACAGAGTCGCTTCCAGACACAGTATAGGTTCCGTCGGGGGTCATACTACTGTAGTTTGAATCGGTTTCAGACAGACTGTAGGTATTGAATCTTGGACGTCCCCAGAATGCTGGAATAAAAAAAAATGAATAGAAGCAAATCAGGAGAGAATCTACATTTGCTGTTAAATAGCTCTGACAAGAGTAAGTGTTTGAAGTACTTACAACTGCTTGCTCCTTATCTTAATTGCTTATTTGAAAGACATGGCATATAAATATTCTATATTAATCCTTAATAGACAAAGGACATTAGCACAAGTATCTTGCCCTAGGAATTATTGTAATCACATGTTGTTTGAAGTTCTACATATTCTCACAGACATATTTTTCCCCACGTCCTTATAAATTCTAGGGTGTGGTTTTTAATCAAGGAAACAAACTTCTTCTATAGTTGGATAAAAATTTAAATCCCTGTGTTAGTTACACCACTTCTTTCTTGTGTGAAGAATGTCTCAGAACATTTCTCTTTGCACTAGGTGAATTGCTCCATTATCGTTATACTAAAGTGTTGCTGTATTTGCCTACAGAAGCTGTGTAGCGTGAAGGGAGATGCTGGCTAGGAAGCCACATCCCAGTGACTACAGTGACTGCTCTCTTGAAGAAGAGACTTACCAGCAGGACCAGGACCAGGAGCCGGAGCAGGACCAGGAGCTGGAGCAGGAGCAGGAGCAGGAGCTGGAGCAGGAGCAGGAACAGGAGCTGCTAGACATGAAAAGCGAAGCTAAATATTATTTCTTGAGTAAAAGTAAGATTTAAAAATCACAGCGATGCACATTGGAAATGGTTATGGTTGAAAAGAAAGGCTATTAAAAAATATAAATATTTTACAATAGAAAAATAGGAAAAACAATTCTGTTATTAAAAAAAAAAATCTTTAAAAGAAGCACTGAAAGAAAAAAATTAAAAATCAAACACCCACCCACCCACTTCAACAGGTCCCGAAAACTAAAGGGTCCAACCAACCAAGCACCCAAACCCAATGTAAAACCAAAACAAACCCATAAGTATAAAGAGACCAACGGAAAAAACTTTCCAATAATTATTTTAAACCCTGTGTTAGCTTCCACCATCCTATTTAACTTCTCTAAAGAGATCATAAGATTTCTGTGCACTAGGTGTAATGGTCCATTTTGTTTACAATGAAGTGTTGCTGTATTTGCATACAGGAGCTGTGCAACATGAAGAGAGATGTTGGCTAGGAACCCACATCCTAGTGACTGCAAATTGCTTGAAAAAGAGACTTACCAGCAGGAGCAGGAGCCGGACCAGGACCAGGACCAGGGCCAGGAGGACCAGGAGGTGTACGAGCCGCTTGGGGTGAAACATGAGACTGAATATTATCTCTTGAGGAAAAATAGGATTTACAAGCCAAGGAAATACACCCATTGGAAATGGTTATGGTTGAAAAGAAAGGCTGTTACACAATATGAATGGTTTGTAATAGAAATAAAGGAAAACTACATTTGCAATTAAAAAAAAAAGGAAAAATCATGCAAGCATGCAATTAAAAGAAGTAATAAAAGGAAAAAAATCAAAATGCAAACACCCACCGCAAACAGTCCCCTAGGATGTGGGCTCTCAACCCACATCCAAATCACTATAACATTTTCACAAGCACACTTACCACCAACAGCAGGAATAGGAGCACAAGGTGTACTGGCTCCTTGGGGAGGCCCGATGGAGTCTGTTCAGAGAAAGTGAATTTGCTTCAGAGATGGTAAATTTTAAAAAGAAAGGAGATGTGTGGAACAGAAATGCTTGTATTTGGAAGGAAAGGCAATGTTGGTTCCAGAGACATTACAGATTCTGTAGGATGACACACCTCCAGACATGTTGCTTCCAGATGCAGTAAAGTATCTGCTGGGTGACGTACTGAAGAATGAGTTGCCTTCAGATGCAGTATAGTATCTGCTGGGTGATTCGCCTTCAGATGCAGTATAGTATCTGCTGGGTGACGTACTGAAGGCTGAGCCGCTTCCAGACACAGTATAGGTTCTGCCGAGTGTCAGACTATGGAGGCCTGAGTCGGTTCCAGATAGACTATAGGATCTGCTGGGTGATGAAGTGAAGACTGAGTCGCTTCCAGACAGAGTGTAGGTTCTGTCGGGTGTCATACTGCTGTAACCTGAGTCGGTTTCAGACAGACTGTAGGTATTGAATCTTGGACGTCCCCAGAATGCTGGAATAAAAAAAATGAACATAAACATATCAGGAGAGAATCTACATTTGCTGTAAAATAGGCCTGACAAGAGTGCGTATTGTAAGTTCTTACTATTGTTTGCTGCTTGTCTTAATTGCTTATATGAAATGCATGGCATATAAATATTCTATATTAATCCTTAATAGTCAAACGACAAGTATCTTGCCCTAGGAAGTATTGTAATCAGACGTTGTTTTGAAGTTTTACATATTCTCACAGACATATTTTTCCCCTCATCCTTATAAATTCTAGGGTGTGTTTTTTAATCAAGGAAAGCAACTTCTTCTACAGCCTGACAAAAACTTTAATCCCTGTGTTAGTTACACCACTTCTTTCTTGTGTGAAGAATGTCTCAGAACATTTCTCTTTGCACTAGGTGAATTGCTCCATTATCGTTATACTAAACTGTTGCTGTATTTGCCTACAGAAGCTGTGCAGCGTGCAGGGAGATGCTGGCTAGGAAGCCACATCCCAGTGACTACAGTGACTGCTCTCTTGAAGAAGAGACTTACCAGCAGGACCAGGACCCGGACCCGGACCAGGACCAGGACCAGGACCAGGAGCAGCAACGAGAGCCAGAGCAGGAGCAGGAGCAAGAGCAGGAGCAGGAGCAGGAGCTTGAGGTCTAGGCATTGCTAGGTGTGAAACATGAGGTGAAATTTATTTCTTGAGTAAAAGTAACTTTTAAAACCAAGGCAATTAACAGATTGGAAATGGTTATGATTGAAAGGAAAGGCTATTATAAAATAAGAATTGTTTATAAAAGAAAAATAGGAAAAAACAATTCTGTAAAAAAAAAAAGTTTTTAAAAGAAGCAATTAAATAAGAAAATAAAATATCAAACACCCACACACCCACCTCAGCCACTCCCCAAAACCAAAAAAACTCCAAGCAACCAAACATCCAAACCCTTATAAAACCAAAAGAAACACACAAGGACAAAGACACCAATGGAAAAAGTTTCCATTAATAATTTTAAACCCTGTGTTAGCTTCCACCATTGCCTTTCCCTTCTCTAGAAATTATCATAACATTTCTGTTTGCACTAGGTGTAATGCTCCATTACGTTTACAATGAAGTGTTGCTGTATTTGCCTACAGAAGCCGTACAGCATGAAGAGAGATCCTGGCAAGGAATCCACATGCCAATGACAACAATTGCTTGAAAAAGAGACTTACCAGCAGGAGCAGGAGCCGGACCAGGCCCAGGACCAGGACCAGGACCAGGACCAGGACCAGGACCAGGACTAGGACCAGGACCAGGAGGACCAGGAGGTGTACGAGCTGCTTGGGGTGAAACAGGAGGCTGAATATTATCTCTTGAGGAAAAATGGGATTTAGAAACCAAGGAAATGCACCAATTGGAAATGGTTATGGTTGAAATAAAAAGCGTATTAGAGAATATGAATGGTTTGTAATAGAAATAAATGAAAACCAATTTTGCAATTAAAAAAAAGGAGAAAGCAAAAAAGCATGCAATCAAAAGACGTAATAAAAGGAAAAAGATCGAAATGCAAACACCCACACACCCTCCTCAATCCCTCCCCATGGATGTGATCTCTCAACCCATATCCAAATGGCTCTAATATTTTCAGAAGCAGACTTATAATCAACAGCAGGAATAGGAGCACAAGGTGTACTGGCTCCTTGGGGATGCCCTAAGGAGTTGAGTCAGAGATAGTAAATTTACTTCTGAGATGGTACATTTTAAAAAGAAAGGAGATGCATAGAATTGAAATGGTTATAGTTGGAAGGAAAGGCATTGTTGGTTCCAGAGATAGTACAGGTTCTGTAGGATGACACACCTGCAAATATGTTGCTTCCAGACGCAGTATAGTATCTGCTGGGTGAATCGCCTTCAGATGCAGTATAGTATCTGCTGGGTGAATCGCCTTCAGATGCAGTATAGTATCTGCTGGGCGAGTCGCCTTCAGACGCAGTATAGTATCTGCTGGGTGACGTACTGAAGGCTGAGCCGCTTCCAGACACAGTATAGGTTCTGCCGAGTGTCAGACTACGGAGGCCTGAGTCGGTTCCAGATAGACTATAGGATCTGCTGGGTGACGAAGTGAAGACAGAGTCGCTTCCAGACACAGTATAGGTTCCGTCGGGGGTCATACTACTGTAGTTTGAATCGGTTTCAGACAGACTGTAGGTATTGAATCTTGGACGTCCCCAGAATGCTGGAATAAAAAAATAGAAACAAATCACGAGAGAATCTACATTTGCTGTTAAATAGGTCTCTGTACGTATTTGAAGTACTTACAACTGTTTGCTCCATGTCTTAATTGCTTATTTGAAAGACATTTCATATAAATATTCTATATTAGTCCCTAATAGACAAAGGACATTGTCACAACTGTCATGCCCTAGGAATTATTGTAATCAGACGTTGTTTGAAGTTTTAGATATTCTCACAGACATATTTTTCCCCTGGTCCTTATAAATTCTAAAGTGTGTTTTTTAATCTAGGAAACCCGAAACTTCTACAGTCTTGACAAAAACTTTTATCCCTGTGTTATTTACACCACTTCTTTCTTGGGTGAAGAATGTCTCAGAACATTTCTCTTTGCACTAGGTGAATTGCTCCATTGTCGTTATACTAAAGTGTTGCTGTATTTGCCTACAGAAGCTGCGCAGCATGAAGGGAGATGCTGGCTTGGATCCCACATCCCAATGACTACAATTGCTTGAAGGAGAGACTTACCAGCAGGGCGAGGACCAGGCCCAGGACCAGGACCAGGGGCAGGAACGCGAGCAGGAAGTGGAGCAGGAGCAGGAGCAGGAGCAGGAGGAGCAGGAGGTCTATGAGCTGCTAGGGGTGAAGCGCGAGGCTGTATACTATCTCTTGATTAAAAGTAATATTTAAAAACTAAGGCAATGCACAGATTGGAAATGGTTATGGTTTAAAGGAAAGGCTATTAATAAATAAGAATGATTTGTAAGAGAAATAAAGAAAAAACAATTTGAAATGAAATTTGAAAATGACATACAATTTGAAACAATTTGGAAAAAAAAATTGAAACAATTAGAAAAATAAAACTTTCCAATAATAATTTTAAACTGTCTGTTAGACATTGCCATCCCCTTACACTTCTCTAAAAAGTATAAAAACATTTCTGTTTGCCATATTTGTAATGCTTCATTATGTTTCCAGTGAAGCGTTTCTGTATTGGTATACAGAAGCTGTGCAGCATGAAGAGAGATGTTGGCTAGGAACCCACATCCCAGTGAGTACAATTGCTGGAAAAAGAGACTTACCAGCAGGAGCAGGAGCAGGAGCAGGAGCAGGAGCAGCACCAGGATGACCAGGAGGTGTACGAGCTGCTTGAGGGGAAAACATGAGGCTGAATATTATCTCTTGAGGAAAAATAGGATTTATAAACCATGGAAAGGCACCCATTGGAAATGGTTAAGTTTAAAAAGAACGGCTATTACAGAATATGAATGGTATGTCATAGAAATATAGGAAAAACAACTTTGCAATTTAAAAAGGAAAAAAAAAAAGAAAGCAAGCAAGCATGCAATTAAAAGAGGTAGTAAAAGGAAAAAAATCAAAATGCATACACCCACCCACCCACCGCAAACAGTCCACTTGGATGTGGGATCTCAACCCACATCCAAATCACTATAACATTTTTACAAGCACACTTACCACCAAAAGCAGGAATAGGAGCATGAGGTGTACTGGCTCCTTGGGGAGACCCTATGGAGTCTGTTCAGAGAAAGTGAATTTGCTTCAGTGATGGTAAATTTTAAAAAGAAAGGAGATGTGTGGAACGGAAATGCTTGTAGTTGGAAGGAAAGACAATGTTGGTTCCAGAGACAGTACAGGTTCTGTAGGATGACACACCTCCAGACATGTTGCTTCCAGATGCAGTATAGTATCTGCTGGGTGACGTACTGAAGAATGAGTTGCCTTCAGACGCAGTATAGTATCTGCTGGGTGATTCGCCTTCAGATGCAGTATAGTATCTGCTGGGTGACGTACTGAAGGCTGAGCCGCTTCCAGACACAGTATAGGTTCTGCCGAGTGTCAGACTATGGAGGCCTGAGTCGGTTCCAGATAGACTATAGGATCTGCTGGGTGATGAAGTGAAGACTGAGTCGCTTCCAGACAGAGTGTAGGTTCTGTCGGGTGTCATACTACTGTAACCTGAGTCGGTTTCAGACAGACTGTAGGTTCTGAATCTTGGACGTCCCCAGAATGCTAGAATAAAAAAAAATGAACATAAACATATCAGGAGAGAATCTACATTTGTTGTAAAATAGCTTTGACACAACTATGTATTTGAAGTATTTACAACTGCCTGCCTCTTAATTGCTTATTTGAAAGACATGGCATATAAATATTCTTTATTATCCTTAATAGGCAAACGACATTAGCACAAGTATCTTGCCCTACAAAGTATTGTAATTAGACATTGTTTGAAGTTTTACATATTTTCACACACATATTTTTCCCCTGGTCCTTATAAATCCTAAAGTGTGTTTTTTAATCAAGGAAAGCAACTTCTCCAACAGTCTGACAAAAACTTCAATCCCTGTGTTAGTTACACCACTTCTTTCTTGTGTGAAGAATGTCTCAGAACATTTCTCTTTGCACTAGGTGAATTGCTCCATTATTGTTATACTAAAGTGTTGCTGTATTTGCCTACAGAAGCTGTGCAGCGTGCAGGGAGATGCTGGCTAGGAAACCACATCCCAGTGACTACAGTGACTGCTCTCTTGAAGAAGTAACTTACCAGCAGGACCCGGACCAGGACCCGGACCAGGACCAGGAGCAGGAGCAGCAACGAGAGCAGGAACTGGAGCAGGACCAGGAGCAGCTGCAGGTCTATGAGCTGTTAGGGTGAAACACAAGGCTTAATATTATCTCTTCTATAAAAGATTTAAGGACCAAGGCAATGAACATATTGGAAATGGTTATGATTGAAATGAACAATGATTAAATATATGAATGGTTTGTAACAGAAAAATAGAAAAACAAATCTATTATTAAAAAAAAGAGTATTAAAATAAGCATTTAAATAAGAAAATAAAAATCAAACACCCACACACCCACCTCAACCACTCCCCAAAACCAAAAGAATCCAAGCAACCAAGCATCCAAACCCAAAGAAAAACCAAAGCAAACCCACAAGGACATAGAGACGAATGGAAAATATTTCCAATAATAATTTTAAACCCTATGTTTGCTTCCACCTACAGCTTTCCCTTCTCTATAAAGTATCATGACCTTTCTGTTTGCACTAGTTGTAATGCTCCATTATGTTTACAATGAAGTGTTGCTGTATTTGCCTACAGAAGCTGCACAGCGTGAAGGGAGATGCAGGCAGTTGTAGTGACATCCCAGTCACTACAACTGCCTGAAAAGAAAACTTACCAGCAGGAGCTGGAGCAGGAGCAGGAGCAGGACCAGGAGCAGGCCCAGGGCCAGGAGCAGGACCAGGACCAGGACCAGGAGGACCAGGAGGTGTACGAGCTGCTTGGGGTGAAACATGAGGCTGAGTATTATCCCTTGAGGAAAAATAGGATTTACAAACCACAGAAATGCAGTGATTGGAAATGGCTATGTTTGAAAGGAAAGGCTATTACAGAATATGAATGGTTTGTAATAGAAATAGAGGAAAAACAATTTTGCTATGAAATAAAAAGAGAAATCAAGCAAGCATGCAAATAAAAGACGTAATAAAAGGAAAAAAATTCAAAATGCAAACACCCACCCACCTCAACCACTCCCCATGGATGTGGTCTCTCAACCCACATCCAGATGGCTCTAATATTTTCAGAAGCAGACTTATAATCAATAGCAGGAATAGGAGCACGAGGTGTACTGGCTCCTTGGGGATGCCCTAAGGAGTTGAGTCAGAGATAGTAAATTTACTTCTGAGATGGTACATTTTAAAAAGAAAGGAGATGCATAGAATGGAAGTGTTGGTTCCAGAGACAGTACAGGTTCTGTAGGATGACACACCTGCAAATAAGTTGCTTCCAGACGCAGTATAGTATCTGCTGGGTGATTCGCCTTCAGATGCAGTATAGTATCTGCTGGGTGAGTCGCCTTCAGACGCAGTATAGTATCTGCTGGGTGATGTACTGAAGGCTGAGCCGCTTCCAGACACAGTATAGGTTCTGCCGAGTGTCAGACTATGGAGGCCTGAGTCGGTTCCAGATAGACTATAGGATCTGCTGGGTGACGAAGTGAAGACAGAGTCGCTTCCAGACACAGTATAGGTTCCATCGGGGGTCATACTACTGTAGTCTGAGTCGGTTTCAGACACAGTATAGGTTCTGAATCTTGGACGTCCCCAGAATGCTGGAATAAAAAAAAAATGAATAGAAGCAAATCACGAGAGAATCTACATTTGCTGTTTAAATAGTTCTGACAAGACTACGTATTTGAAGTACTTACAACTGTTTGCTCCATGTCTTAATTGCTTATTTGAAAGACATTTCATATAAATATTCTATATTCATCCTTAATAGACAAAGGACATTAGCAAAATATCTTGCCCTAGGAAGTATTGTAAGACGTTGTTTGAAGTTTTACATATTCTCACAGACATATTATACCCCTCCTGCTCATAAATCCTAAAGTGTGTTTTTTAATCAAGGAAAGCAAGTTTTTCTACAATCTGATAAAAATTTTAATCCCTGTATTATTTACTCCTCCCCTTCTTGTGTGAAGAATGTCTCAGAGCATTTCTCTTTGCATGAGCTGAATTGGACCATTATCGTTATACTAAAGTGTTGCTGTATTTGCCTACAGAAGCTTTGCAGCATGAAGGGAGATGCTGGCTAGGAAGGCATAACCCAGTGACTACAGTGACTTGAAGAAGAGACTCACCAGCAGGACGAGGACCATGAGCCGGAGCAGGAACGAGAGCAGGAACTGGAGCAGGAGCAGGGGCAGGACCAGGAGCAGGAGGAAGAACAAGAGCTGGAACTGGAGCAGGAGCAGGAGCAGGAGCAGGAGCCAGAGCAGGAATAGGAGCAAGAACAGGAGCAGGAACAGGAGCCGGAATTGCACGAGCTGCTTGGGGTGAAACACGAGGCTGGAGAATATCTGTTGAGTAAAAGTAGGATTTAAAAACTAAGGAAATGAACTGTTTGGAAATGGTTGTGTTTGAAAGGAAATCCTAATTCAAAATGGGAGTATTTTATATCAGATAGAAATGAAAAACCCTTTGGGTATTAAAAAAAAAGGAAAGAAAGAATGAAAGAAAGAACAAAAGAAAATAGGATAGAAAGAAAATTAGAAAAGAAAAATTTCTAAAATCAAACACCCATCCACCTACCCACGTCAATCACTCCCCAAAACCAAAAAAGTCCAAGCAACCAAACATCGAAACCCCAAATAAAACCAAAACAAACCCACAAAAGGCATAGGAACTAAGAGTAAATACATTCCAGTAATGATTTTAATCCCTGTGTTAGCTTTCACCATTCCCTTTCTCTTCTGATAAATGTCTCAGAATGTTTCTGTTTGCACTAGTTGTGTTGCTCCATTATGTTAACATTTAAATATTTTTGCATTTGTCTGCAGAAGCTGTGCAGCATGAAGGCAGATGCTGGCTAGGAATCCACATCCCAGTGAGTACAATTGCTTGACAAGCAGACTTACCATCATGAGCTTGTGCTAGTGCAGGAGGTGTACGAGCAGCTTGGGCTGAAACAGGAATCCAGAAAAAATCTTTTCAAAAACAGTAAAATTACTTCAGAGGAGGTACATTTTAAAAAGCAAGGAAATGCAAGGAACTGAAATAGTTATGGATGCAAGAAATGGCCATTTCCAAATGTTTGCAGTAGTGTTATTATGTTTAAAATGTAGTGTCCATTATGTTTAGTAGTGTCCATTATGTTTAAAATGATGTATTTGTCTGCAGAAACTGTGCAGCATGAAGGCAGATGCTGGCTAGGAACACACATCCAAATGCCTATAATTTCTTGACAAGCCAACTTATCATCAGGAGCAGGAGTACAAGGTGTAGCGGGTCCTTGGGGTTGAATGCGACTGTGAAAGGAGTCTGCTCAGAGAAAGTAAATTTACTTCAGTGTCTTAGGGTGTCATGGAAAATGTAACCCCGAGGTGTGTAGTCTATTACCATCTATGTCAGCTGTTTAGAGAAATGGGGCAGTATTCTTTATTGTCTCCATGACTCATCACTGACAACTCCTTCCAGGGGCCTATGTCTGCTCGTGGACCATCAAGGTCTCACTGCATCACCCATAAAATTACATCATCCCATTTGAGATGCTCTGCCCAACGGGGAGAACCAAGCATTCCTTCCTGGATACAATCTGAGGTTTGGAACACCAGAATGGCCTTACTGACTGGATTCCCAGAGGACAAGAAGTACATAACCACCACTGGATCTTCAGAGGAAGACCAGAACCTTCTACAGGATCAGCGCATCAACAGAACCACATCTATCACTCCGGCAGGACTGCAGCCACCATTTGATCAGACTGCTACCACCACCTCGTCCAACTGGGTGTCAGGTTGTATCCTGACTCTCTAGGTTTCCTGCCAGTGTTTTCTGCCTGTATTTTAATTGTCCTATTAAACTGTAGTTCTGGCTTGGAATCTGACACTAGTTTGTTTTCAAGCTAGATCACAGTACAAGATACCAGCTGGTTGGGGTTTGAAGTGATGCCAGAAAGATTCTGTTCAGAGAAAGTAATTTTACTTCAGAGAAGATAAATTTTGAAAACCAAGGAAATGCACAGAATGGAAATGGTTATGGTTGAATGGAAAGATGATTTAAAAAATGTTAATCGTTTACAACATAATGAAAGGGAAAAGTCTTCAGTTAAAAAAAATAAAGAAATAAAAAGAAGAAATAAAAGAAAAAAAAACAAAAATCAAACACCCACCCGCTCACCACGACCGCTTCCCAAAATCAAAAATAATCCGACCAACCAAGCAGCTAAACCTAGTGTAATATCAAAAGTATCAAAGCATATTAAAGACCCATTATTAACAAAAATTCCTCCAGCATTAATTTTAATCCCTATGTCAGCTTTCACCATCCCCTTTCTCTTCTGAAGAGTGTCTTCGAATGTTTCTCTTTGCGTTAACTTTATTGCTCCATTATGTTTACAATTAAGTGTTGTCACATTTTCCTACAGAAGCTGTGCAGCATGAAGGGAGATGCTGGCTAGGAACCCACATCCCAGTGACTACAATTGCTTGAAAAAGAGACTCACCAGCTGAAACCGGAGCAGGAACAGGAGGCGGAGGAGGTGCAGGAGGTGTACGAGGTGCTTGGGGTGAAACACAAGGCAAAATATTATCTCTTGAGTAAAAATAGGATTTATAAACCAAGGAATTGCACAGATTGCAAGTGGCTATGTTTGAAAGGAAAGGCTATTACAGAATTTGAATGGTTTGGAACAGAAATGAAAACCCCTTTTGTTATTAAAATAAAAGAAAGTATTTAAAAGAAGTAATAAAAGGAAAAAACCAAAATGCAAACACCCATCCACCCACTTCTACCACTCCCCAAAACCAAAAAAGTCCATACAACCAAGCCTTCAAACTCAAACTAAAACAAAAAAAAGCTAGAAGGAAATAGAGACCAACCAAAAAACTTTCCAGTAATAATTTTAATCCCTATTTTAGCTTCTACCATCCCCTTTCTCTTCTTTAGAAAGTATGACAACATTTCTGTTAGCACTAGTTTTAATGCTCCATTATGTTTTCCCTTAAGTGTTGCTGTATTTGCCTACAGAAGATGTGCAGCATGAAGGGTGATGCTGGCTAGGAACCCACATCCAGGGGACTAGAATTGTTTGACAAGCAGACTTACCTGCGGGAGCTGGAACAGGAATAGTAGGTGTACGGGGTGGTCTAATCCGAAATAGATCTGTTCAGAGAAGGTAAGTTTTTAAAAGCAAGGAAATGCATAGAACTGAAATGGTTATTTTTGCAGAAGATGATCAAAAACTATTATTGCTTTACAATAAAATGAAAGGAAGAAGCCTTTGGGGGGCAAAAAAGGGGAGAAAATATGAAAAAAAAGTCAAAAAACAAACACCCACCCACTCACTACTGCTACTTTGCAAAACAAAAAAAATCCAAGCAACCAACCAAAAAAAAAAAAAAAACAAACCCAACCCTAAAATAGCCAAGCAAATGGGGACCAATAGAAAAAACCCACAGTATTCACAGAATTCACAGAATGACTAGGTTGGAAAAGACCTTAAACATCATTGAGTCCAACCCATGCCTTAACATCTCCACTAAAGCACTAAACCATGGCATCGAGTGCCACATCCAGTCTTTTTTTAAGCACATGCAGGGATGGTGACTCCACCGCCTCCTTGAGTAGACCATTCTGCTACTTTATCACCCTTTCTATAAAAAACTTTTTCCTATTATCAAACCTATATTTCCCCTGATGCAGCTTGAGACTGTGTCCTTGGGTTCTGTCAGTTGCTGCCTGGAGAAAGAGACCAACCCCCACCTGAGCACAGCCGCCTTTCAGGAAGTTGCAGAGAGTGCTAAAGTCGCCTCTGAGTCTCCTTTTCTCCAGGCTGAACAGCCCCAGCTCCCTCAGTCATTCCTCCCAGGATTTGTGTTCCCAGCCCCTCACCAGCCTTGTTGCCTCCTTTGGATGCCCTTAAGTATCTCAACATCCTTCTTAAACTGAGGGACCCAGAACTGGACACAACACTCAAAGTGTGGCCTCACCAGTGCCGAGTATAGGGGAAGGATGACCTCCCTGCTCCTGTTGGCCACACAATCCCTGACACAGGCCAGGATGCCATTGGCTTTCTTGGCCACCAGGGCACACTGCTGGCTCATGTTCAGCCAGTGTCAAACAGTAACCCCAAGTCCTTTTCTGCCTGGGCACTGTCCAGCCCCACCATCCCCAGCCCATAACATTGCAGGTGGCTATTGTGGCCAAAATGCAGGACTCAGCACTTGGATTTATTAAACTTCACCTTGTTAGGCTCTGCCCATCCATCCAACCATTCCAGATCTCTCTGCAGAGCCCTCGTACCCTCCAACAGATCAACACACGCTCCCAGCTTAGTGTTGTCTGCAAACTTACTAATGAAAGACTCAATTCCCTCATCCATGGCATCAGTGAAGATATTGAACAAACCTGGCCCCAGCACAGAGCCCTGAGGGACACCCCTGGTGCCTGGCTGCCAGCTGGATGCAGCACTGCTCACCACCACTCTCTGGGCCTGGCCCTGCAGCCAGTTCTGAACCCAGCACAGAGTGCTCCTGCCCAAGCCGTGGGCTGCCAGCTTGTCTAGGAGTATGCTGTTGGAGACAGTGCCAAAGGCCTTGCTGGAGTCCAGGCACACAACATCAACAGCCTTTTCTACTTTGACCAGGTGGGTCACTTGGTCATAAAAGGAGACCACGTTGGTCAAACATGACCAACTCCTCCTAAACCCTTGCTGGGTCTGACTGGGTCTGATACTCTGGCCATCCTGTAAGCGCTGTGTGATGACACTCCATATAAACTTACTGGGGGACTGAGCTCAGGCTGACTGGCCTATAATTAACAGGATTCTCCTTTCCACCCTTTTTTTATGAATGATTGACACATTGGCCAGCTTCCAGTCATCTGGAACCTCACCAGTGAGCCGGGACTGTTGGTAAATGATAGAGAGCAGCTTCGCAAGCTCATCTGCCTGCTCTCTCATCACCCTGGGATGGATCCCACCTGGACCCATGGATTTATGAACATCCAAGCAGCTCAGTTCTCTGACTGCCTCCTTGGAAAATGGGGGGACCATTCTGCTCCCTAGTATCATCGAGCAACCCAAGAGGACGGTTGTCCTGAAGGCAAGCCTTCCCACTAAAAACTGAGGCAAAGAAGGTGTTAAGCACCTCTGCCTTCTCCTCATCTGCAGTTACTAAGTTCCTTTCTGCATTTAATAAACAACAAAGGTTGATCTTACTCTTCCTTTTACCATTAATATATTTACAAAAGTATTTTTTATTAATCTTTACAAAAGTCGCCATTTTAAGTTCAAACTGAGCTTTGGCCTCTCTAATTTTTTCCTACATGCTCTAGCAGCCCCCTTAAATACTTCCTGAGAGATCTGACTCTCCTTCCAAAGATAATACATCCTTTTTTTTATTCCTAACTTCCTCCAAAATCTTCTTGCCCATCCAGGCTGGACATTTACCCCGTTGACTGATCTTTTGGCACCCAGGGACAGTCTGTTCCTGTGCCCTCAAGATCTCTGTTTTGAAGCTCACCTACACTTCCTGAACTCCTTTGTTTTTAAGGGCTGCTTCCCAAGGAATTCTCTGAATAAGTGTCCTGAGCAGGCCAAAGTCTGCCCTCCAGAAGTCACCTGTGAAAGTCTTATTAATGTTCCTCTTGATTTAACCAAATATAGAGAATTTTAGAATTTTATTATCACTGTGCCCTGAGTGACTTCCAACTACCACATCTCCCACCAGTCCATCTCTATTTGCAAATAACAGATTTAACATTGTCACTCCCCTGGTGGGTTCACCTACCAGCTGTGACAAAAAATTGTCCTCTGCAAACTCTAAAAAATTTCCTGGACTGCCTTTTTACAGCTGTATTGAGTTCCCAAAAAATGTCCGGCAGGTTGAAATCGCCAGCAAGAAAAATGTCTGATGATCCAGAAACATTCTCTAGCTGATTATAGAATGAATTGCCCACCACTTCTTCCTGGTTGGGTGGACAATAACAGACTCCCAGTAGGATGTCAGCCTTGTTGGCCTTCCCCTTAATTCTTACCCGTAGGCATTCATCTTCATAACTTTCAATACCCATGGTATCAAAAGCCTCCCTAATATAAAGGGCCACCCCTCCACCTCTTCTCCCTTTCCTGTCTCTCCTGAAGAACTTGTAGCCATCCAGTGCAGCACTCCGGCCATGTGAGTCATGCTACCACATTTCTGTGGTGGCAATTACATCATAGCTTTGCTGCTTTACCATGGCCTCGAGCTCTTGTTTGTAACCTGTGCTGCGTGTATTGGTATACCTGCAACTCAGCTGGGCTGCTGATTTCACTCCTGTCTCAGGCTTACCACCCTTGGGCCTGCTTCCAGACAGCCCAGATGCATCCCCTTTCCCCTTCAGACCTAGTTCGATGTCCTTTCAACAAGTTCTGCCAGTTCATGAGCTAAAAACATTCTGTCCTTAACAGAAAGATGGAGCCCATCTGGTTCCAGTAGAGCAGGTGCTGTAAAAGTTGCCCCATGATCAAAGAACCCAAATTCTGCTGATGACACCAATCTTTGAGACACTTGTTGATAATGCGAGCTCTCCTATTCCTTTCACTGTACCCCTGTCCTATCAACCACTTGTCCCAGTGCCCTAAAGTCCCTTTTAATTGTCCTGACACTCCTCTTTTCAATCTCATCACTGGCAGCCTGGAATATCTGCAGTGGATAATAATCAAAGGGCTGAATCAGCCCAGGAAGTCTCTCAGTGATATCCCAGGCCCCAGGGAGGCAGCAGACCTCTCTGTGGGGTGGGTCCTGTTGACATTTGGGGCCCTCTGTTCCCCTTAGAAGGGAGCCACCCACTAAAATGACCCTTTTTTTCTTCCTGATGCCAGAGGTGGTAATCCTTCTCACAGATGAGTGGGAGGCTCACTGGGCAGATAATTTTCTTCTAAATCATCTGGCTGACTCTCTAGATCCAGGGGTTCATACCTATTCTGAAGTGGCATCTGGCTTGGGGATGAGGGTCGGGAGGAATTTTTATTATTACCTCCTCAAGTAGGTACCCATTTCCACTCCACTTACCAGGTGTCCTTCTATTGTCCGACAGTGAGAGGCATGGGAGTCCTCTGACTCTTGGTGGGCTTCCCTCAAGGATGGAAGGGCAAATCCACCAGTCTATTCCCCTTTCACTATCCCTGATACTCCTTAGTCTTTAAACTTCCTCTCTAAGCTCAGCCACCAGTGAAAGGAGATTGTTCACCTGTTCACACTGCAGGCAGGTTTCCTCCACAACTGCCCCTGAAACTGCTGCTAAGCTCAAACACTCTGCACAAGAATGGGTCTGGACAGATGTAACCTTTTTGGAGGGTTCCATTTGACTATGTACACTTGTACTAACTACAGTTTTCAATTGCATAGAAATCATTACTAATACAAACCCCAAAACCCACCAACCAACAGAAACACTGCAAACAACACACAGCAAACCTTACTGGCAAGAAAAGTTGCAACTCTGCCTGCACAAAGTGCTATGCAAACTGCTGTGCCACACCCTCAGAGAATAAAAAATTATAGTAGTAATTTCAATCCCTGTGTTAGGTTTCACCATCCTCTTTCTCTTCTGAGAAAAGTCTTACAGCTTTGCTGTTAGCTCCAGTTTTACTACTTCATGATGTTTGCAATCAAATATTGTTGTATTTGCCTGCAGAAGCTGTGCAGCATGGAAGGAGATGCTGGCTAGGAAGCCACATCCAAGGGACTACAATTGCTTGACAGGTAGACTTACCAGCAGGAGCAGAAACAGGAGTACGAGGTCTTCCAGCTGCTTGGGGTGAAATGCGATGCTGAAAGGCGTCTGTTCAGAGAAAGTAAATTGACTTCAGAGAAGAAATTTTAAAAGGCAAGGAAATGCTGAATTGGTTATGGTTGAAAGGAAAGACGATTAAAAAAAGGTTACTGGTTTTTAACATAATGAAAGGAAGAAGTCTTCAGTTAAAATAAACATAAAGAAATAGAAAGAAGAAATAAAAAAAAAAAATAAAAAATCAAACACCCACCCACCCACCACAACAACTCTCCAAAACGAAAAAATCCAAGCAGCTAAGCATCCAAACCCAAACTAAAATCAAAAACAGGGACCAAGAGAAAACAAACATGACAGGAGTAATTTCAATCCCTTTGTTAGCTTTCACCATCCCCTTTCTATTTTGAAAAAAGTCTCAGAAAATGTTTCTCTTAGCAGGAGATTTAATGTTCCCTTATGTTTCTATTTAAGTATTGTTTGCCTACAGAAGCTGTGCAGCCTGAAGGGAGGTGCTGGCTAAAAACCCACATCCCTGTGACTACAATTGCTTGGAAAACAGACTTACCAGCGAGAGCAGGAACAGCCGCAGCAGAAGGAACAGGAGCAGGAGCAGAAACAGGAAAAGCAGCAGGAACAGAAGCAGGAATAGGAGGAGGAAGAGGAATAGGAGCAGGAGGTGTAACACTAGGTTCAAAGTGAACTTGCGGAGATCCTGTTTGGAGACAGTAAATTTTAATAAGCAAGGAAATGCACAATACTGGAATGTTTGTGACTGAAAGGAAAGGTTATTACAAAATGTCAATGGTTTCTAATACAAAGAATGGAAAAAGCCTTTGTTAAAAAAAAAAGGAAGGAAGTGACGGAAGGAAGTGGAGGAAGGAAGTGGCGGAAGTGGTGTAAGTGGCGGAAGTGGCGGAAGTGGCGGAAGGAAGTGGCGGAAGGAAGTGGCGGAAGGAAGGAAGGAAGTGGCGGAAAGAGAGGGGGAAGGAAGTGGCGGAAGGAAGGAAGTGGCGGAAGGAAGTGGCGGAAGGAAGTGGCAGAAGTGGCGGAAGTGGCAGAAGTGGGAAGGAAGGAAGGAAGTGGCGGAAGGAAGGAAGGAAGGAAGGAAGGAAGGAAGGAAGGAAGGAAGGAAGGAAGTATTCGAAGGAAGGAAGGAAGGAAGGAAGTGGCGGAAGGAAGGAAGGAAGTGGCGGAAGGAAGGAAGGAAGGAAGGAAGGAAGGAAGGAAGGAAGGAAGGAAGGAAGGAAGGAAGGAAGGAAGGAAGGAAGGAAGTGGCGGAAGGAAGGAAGGAATGGGCGGAAGGAAGGAAGGGGCGGAAGGAAGGAAGGGGCGGAAGGAAGGAAGGAAGGAAGTGGCGGAAGGAAGGAAGGAAGTGGCGGAAGGAAGTGGCGGAAGGAAGGAAGGAAGTGGCGGAAGGAAGTGGCGGAAGGAAGGAAGTGGCGGAAGGAAGGAAGTGGCGGAAGGAAGTGGCGGAAGGAAGTGGCAGAAGGAAGTGGCGGAAGGAAGGAAGGAAGGAAGGAAGGAAGGAAGGAAGGAAGGAAGGAAGGAACGCAGTGGCGGAAGGAAGGAAGTGGCGGAAGGAAGTGGCGGAAGGAAGTGGCGGAAGTGGCGGAAGTGGCGGAAGTGGCGGAAGTGGCGGAAGTGGCGGAAGGAAGGAAGGAAGGAAGGAAGGAAGGAAGTGGCGGAAGGAAGTGGCGGAAGGAAGTGGCGGAAGGAAGGAAGGAAATGGCGGAAGGAAGGAAGTGGCGGAAGGAAGTGGCGGAAGGAAGTGGCGGAAGGAAGTGGCGGAAGGAAGGAAGTGGCGGAAGGAAGTGGCGGAAGGAAGTGGCGGAAGGAAGTGGCGGAAGGAAGGAAGGAAGGCAGTGGCGGAAGGAAGGAAGTGGCGGAAGGAAGTGGCGGAAGGAAGTGGCGGAAGTGGCGGAAGTGGCGGAAGTGGCGGAAGTGGCGGAAGGAAGGAAGGAAGGAAGGAAGGAAGGAAGGAAGGAAGTGGCGGAAGGAAGTGGCGGAAGGAAGTGGCGGAAGGAAGGAAGGAAATGGCGGAAGGAAGGAAGTGGCGTAAGGAAGTGGCAGAAGGAAGTGGCGGAAGGAAGTGGCGGAAGGAAGGAAGTGGCGGAAGGAAGTGGCGGAAGGAAGTGGCGGAAGGAAATGGCGGAAGGAAGGAAGGAAGGAAGGAAGGAAGGAAGTGGCGGAAGGAAGGAAGTGGCGGAAGGAAGTGGCGGAAGGAAGGAAGTGGCGGAAGGAAGGAAGTGGCGGAAGGAAGTGGCGGAAGGAAGGGGCGGAAGGAAGGGGCGGAAGGAAGGAAGGGGCGGAAGGAAGGAAGGAAGGAAGTGGCGGAAGGAAGGAAGGAAGTGGCGGAAGGAAGTGGCGGAAGGAAGTGGCGGAAGGAAGGAAGGAAGTGGCGGAAGGAAGTGGCGGAAGGAAGGAAGTGGCGGAAGGAAGGAAGTGGCGGAAGGAAGGAAGGAAGGAAGGAAGGAAGGAAGGAAGGAAGGAAGGAAGGAAGGAAGGAAGGAAGGAAGGAAGGAAGGAAGTGGCGGAAGGAAGGAAGGAAGGAAGTGGCGGAAGGAAGGAAGTGGCGGAAGGAAGGAAGGAAGGAAGGAAGGAAGGAAGGAAGGAAGGAAGGAAGGAAGGAAGGAAGTGGCGGAAGGAAGGAAGGAAGGAAGGAAGGAAGGAAGGAAGGAAGGAAGGAAGGAAGGAAGGAAGGAAGGAAGGAAGGAAGTGGCGGAAGGAAGGAAGGAAGGAAGGAAGGAAGGAAGGAAGGAAGGAAGGAAGGGAGGGAGGAAGGGAGGAAGGGAGGGAGGGAGGGAGGGAGGGAGGGAGGGAGGGAAGACAAAAAATAGTAATACCAAAAAAACCAAATAAACCCACCCCACAGCCAACACTTCCCAAAACCAAAAAAATCCAACTCCCCAAGGAACCAAAACCAAAGGAAAATAAAAAAACCCAAGCAAAGGGGGTCCAATATAAAAAATAAATTACTGTAGTAATTTTAATTGTTCTGCTATCTTCCACCATTCCCTTTTTCTTCTGAAAAGTCATAGATTGTTTCCATTAGCACTACTTTTATTGCTCCATTATGTTTACATTAAAAATTGATGTTGTATTTTCCTACAGAAGCTGTGCTGCATGAAGGGAGATGCTGGCTAGGAACCCAAATTCTAATGAGTGCAATTGCTTAACAAGCAGACTTACCAACACTAATAGGAGAAGGAAGAGGAATAGCACCACCAGGAGAAAGAGGAGAAAATCCGGCTGCTTTGGATTCAAAGTGAACTTGTAAAAATTTTGCTCGGAGGAAGAAATTTTAATAAGCAAGGAAATGACTGAACTGAAGGGGTTATGGTTGCAAAGAAGGGCCAATACAGAAATGTTAATGGTTGCTAACAGAAAGAAAGGAGAAAAGACTTCATTAAAAAAAAAAAAAAAAAAAAGAAAGTGACAGGAAAGAAATGAAAGACAAAAATAACAGAAATCAAAAACCCACCAAAAATCAAAACCCATCAAAAACAAAAAGAAAACATCCACCCAACAACCACCACTACTACCCAATAACAATAGATTCAACCAACCAAACCCAAACTAAAACCAAAAATATCTAAGCTAATCAGGACAATAGAAAAAAAAAAACAGTAGTAATTTTAATGCCTGTTTTATCTTTCACCATCCCCTTTCTATTCTGTAAAGTCACAGATCATTTCTCTTATCATTAGTTTTATTGCACCACTATGTTTAAAATCAAGTATTGTTGTATTTACCTACAGAAGCTGAGCAGCATGGAAACTCACTTCTAAGAAACTATAATTTCTTGAAAAGCAGACTTACCTGCAGGAGCAGGAGGAGTAATAGGAATAGGAGATGAAGTAGCTGGTCCAGGTGCAAAGTGAATTTGCGAGGATTCTGTTCAGAGAAAGTAAATGTTAAAAACCAAGGACATAGACAGAACTGAAGGGGTTATGGTTGCAAAAAAGACTATTACAGAAATGTTATTGTTTATAACAGAAAGAAAGGAAAGTCCTTTGGTAAAAAAAAAAGGAAAGAAAGAGGCAGAGGAAGAGGAAGAGGAAGAGGAAGAGGAAGAGGAAGGGAAAGGGAAAGAGGAAGAGAAGAGGAAGAGAAAGAGAAAGAGAAGGAGAAAGAGAAGAGAAAGAGAAAGAGAAAGAGAAAGAGAAAGAGAAAGAGAAAGAAAGACAGAGAAGGAAAGAGAGAAAGAGAGAAAAAAGAACAGAAATAAAGGTAATGTATAAAAATAAAAAAATTAATACCCACCCACCTGCCACCACCACTCCCCAAACCCAAAAAAACCATCCAACTAATCAACCAAGGAATTTGAACTAAAACCAAAAAACCCACTATCAAATAGTGACCAGCAGAAAAAAAACATACAGTAGTAATTTCAATGACTGTGTTAGCTTTCACCATCCCCTTTCTCTTCTGGAAAATATCTCAGGATGTTTCTCTTTGCAGCAATTTTATTGCTCTCCATTATGTTTACAATTAAGTTTTGCTGTATTGGCCTACAGAAGCTGTGCAGCATGAAGAGAGATGCTGCCTAGGAACCCTCATCCCAGTGACTACAATTGCTTGAAGAGCAGACTTACCCTCAGCAGAATGACTCCCAACAGCTGTTAAGGATCCATAGGTAGAGCCTGAAGAGTCTCTTCCTGCTCTTAATACATCAATTTTGGAAGCTGCCAGTGAGTAGAGATCCTCAAAACTTCTAACCACATTCTTAAATAAAAGTAGAAGGAAGCATTAGTGCCAGGCAAACTACACTTAAATGGCAAATAGCACATATCCAAATTTTTTACAAAAGACAGGGGTTTTTTCTAGCAGAGAAATAAAATAGAGTTTGTAAGCCAGGGAGAATGTCAGTCCCAGGACTTAAACATCAAAAACACCTAACAGTGGATTTTCTATTTTTTTCTAAAATGTTGAATATTAATATCATTGAGGAAAAGGGAATTGCTCTACACCCTAGTTAGGAGATGCTTTGATGAGATATTTTCAAGCATACAATACAGCATTGAGCTCTTGAAACAACTTTTTCATTTTATTTCAATACAACACATAGTGCAGGTTCAATTTCTGTTCACAATTACCACACAGTTGAAGGCTAATGTTCACACTTCCAAGATGAATCACTTTACTAATCCTTCCACTCCACAGCAAAAGAATAAACTTGGCAGTAACAAAAGAAACATCACAAACCTACAGACTTCTGAAAACAAATGATATGATTGCACTATAACTGGAAAAATATAGCTGTTTCCATGTATGCAGTGGAAGAATGTCCCAATTTTGTTACATTGATTGGATTGATCATAAAGTTAGCAGGACAAGAGAGCACAGACGATTTGGCAGTACTGGTAACTTTATATCTACCCCTGGTAGTCTCAACTAACTGTTGAAATTATTGGTCTTCTTTACAATGGTTAATCACATTTTATTTGCTATGATTTTCCCCTTCTGACAGTATTACATTAGTCTTTTGAATGTAGACCTGTGATACAGACAAAAATCAGCTTAGTATCACAAACAGGGATTTGAAAAGATTTTTGCAGTTTTCCTTTCCTTTCATCACTTTGACGATTTTCAGAATAGATATTAATGCAGCTAAAATCAATCATGTTATTTCATCACTGTGTCTAGGAAACAGCAGTGGCAAATGAACCCATATCACATCTCTTTTCATCAGAAAGAATCTCCAAATTGTCTTGGTGCTGTGGTCCTAGTCCCAAAAGAGGATTATTGCAGATTATAAGGCATTTAATGGAAATGTTCTCATCACAGACTAACTAAGGCAGTTCTAGAGGATGTGCCTGCAAACAAACTCCAGTGCTTTTAATGACAATAGTCCCTAAAGTCATTCCTAGCTGCTTACCTCACTCAAGATTGCAGGACTGCCCTTAATACAGTTTGGCATAGAGTAAAACTAAAATCCATTAGGTGACCTCTGTCCATAAAAGGCAAATTTTGTCATGAAACCTCAATAATGAGATTGGAAAGAAATCAAACAGGAACTAGAGATGAGGGCTGAGGAGAGAGAGGGGGAAAAGGGGGAAAGAGAGATGATGAAAGGACAAAAAGGAAAAGGGATGAAGAAAAGGAAGGTCACAGTGACACAGACTGTGAGCCATTGGTGCTGCTTGTATATGGCCAGAGTTACCAAGTGCACCTGAGGCTGCCAGGTGAACAAGAACTTTACAGTTCTGCCCCACCAGCGAGCTCCCCAGCACACACCGTACTATATTATTTGTACCACAAGCACCTTGTGCAAATACGAAATGCAACTGTTTGTGATTTTATTCTCTTCTGGAGAGAAAGAGGGAACAGGTTGCAGATGCTTCTGCAATCATTGTGAGGTCTAAAAAGAATGGGAGTTGAGATGGGACTTAAAAAAAAAAAAAAAAAGCAGCATTGACTACCAAATTAGAAAAGCAGGATTGAAAAGCTGGCGATTGCCACAATGCCTCCTGTGGAAAGATGCCACCCATGGGAACTTTTGTGAAGCTCTAAAATGGATCATCACTGTACTGGGGAAAAATTTGTAATTCTACCTTTTGACAGAAAAGTTCATCTGTGCTAATTAAGCTTCATGGGAATCTCAAGGCTTTACATATTCCGTATTTCCATATTTTAGTGTGGAAACACCATAATGCACACATAATTTATATCTTTATCATATTGAAGTGTATGTATGCATGCAAGAGGGCAACAGTGAAAAATTTCCAGCTTCGAATCTGCCTTTCTTGAATGTTTGATTTTGTGACCCTGATCTTGCAATTATATACTGCACCAGAACTGAAAATCTACAATAAATTTGAAGGAATTACTGCAGAAGCTTACACACTGTATGCAATATTTACTCTGCCTAAGTTCCTTGCACTTTACTTGATTACCTGCCCTCTCTCTAATTCAGACAGAGCAGCACAATGAAAGAAATATGTACTCACTTTGCCTTTTGTTCTCTCATTGGGAAAAAAAAAATCTGTCTTGGCACTAATGCATTCTGCACAGCTAGAAAGACTAATATAGTTTCTGTAGAAGACATCAAACTTAAAAACAATGAGGAGGCATTGCACTGAATCTATGTTCAGAGCTGAAAATATGGCACATCTTCTGTTAATTTCTCCTTTTTCCCACTCATTGTTTTATCCTAACAAAATTAGTATTTTGAAATGTGCAAGGTTTTAAACCTACATGAGCAACATAGCTTCTATATTTAAACATTCTAAAGAGCAGTTTCTTTTAAATAAGGAATGCTCAAAACCCCACAATTGATTCTAAAACTGTGGGTTGAAAACAAATCTGATACTGACCAAGAAGGAATTTGAAAATTTTGTCTTTTTTGTTTGGTTGGTTTTGCTTGTTTCTGGGGATCTTGGCTTTGGTTTTGTTTGGGTTTTTTTGGTTGTTTTTTTTTTAATTAGTCTTTTGTATATTAATGGGAGAAAAGGGAGAGGGATAGAGGGATATTAATTTTCAGGTATGTATGCTTCTGTCCATGTTTGTATTGCTGTCAGTTATTTAACGCTGTAACTGCAAAATTAGAAGTTACCATCATCTCTGAAATACCACGTGCAAGAGTATACATGGAAATAGTCTTTCAACTGTTGACTGCAAGAGTTTTGAAGCTTTTTGCTCTCCACATGCTCAGAGCAGTTGTATGTCAGATGCAAAAAATGAAAGAAAATTTTAAAAAAATATTAAATGGGATTGGTTTTAGACTCTAACCTGTAATGAGGCAGCCTCTGGCCTGCCCGCCGTTGCTTCCTCTGGAAGGGTCTGCAGCTGCAGGCTGGGGAGTGGTGCGGCTGCTTCAGCACTTGATGCCGCAGCCTGCTCTTTGGCCTAAAGGGAAAAAACCCCAGCATCAGTGGCAATTCTCCTTCAGACACACCACCTGGGATGAATGGTGTCTCCTTGAGCCCATTGAGCGGACTTGCTTTGATCACTGGACCTAAAATCCATGAATAAAGTATGACTGATTGAATTTTTGTTGCAAATAAATCTCTAATTCAAAGTGCTGGGAGAGAATGCTACCAAAAAAAAAGCACCTTGCCCTGGTCTGAAAAGAGAAAGGCCAAGGATATGGCAAATATGTATTACTGTAAAAACACAGCACTTGCTGCATGACATTCGCTTCCAAAGTTTGAAAGAAGCCGGTATGGAGATGGTGGTGGCACAACGGAAATTTTCTATCAGCAGAGTTTGCTGTAGGAGAAACATGCAGTTCAGATTCTGTCACTTTCCATGAACATTAAAGGAAATAGACTAGAAAAAGAGATCTGAAAATAAGTAAATTAAATAAATAGCAACAGTTTTTGTGATCTCCAAAACTAAAATAGAGATTCCCACATTGCTGGGAATTAAAGATATAGTAAGGGAAATTGACACTCCCAGGTAATGAAATCACTGTTGCTCTGTGCTGCTCTAGATTAAAAACAGTTGTGAAACCATCTACCATGAGAGTTATAGTTGAAAATAGTCCTTTCTCCTAAATAATTAATACATACAGCTTTGTTGGACCATCAAATAGTCCTATATCAGGGCACAATTGTACAAGTCAGAGGAAAAACTTAAGATTACTATTAAGTTTAAAATATGATTTAAAAAATACTGTGGAAGTTTCTGACCACAGATTGCTACTTCCTGCCTTTTCCTATTTATGATGTTTCATAGGTTAAAGTAGCAGACACAAAGCCAAATGTTATATGGCCACCAAGCATGTGACTTTTTATTATTCAGTAGAGGGGTAACTTCAGTTGCCAATTTTTTGTGTGTTCATTAGTTTTCACTTGTCAACCAGAAAAAGTGTTCAGTGAGGGAAGGCAAGTGAATTTTGTCATAACTTCTACATTCAGAAAAAGTTGTGTATGTACTACAAACTTGCATTTGATTTCACTGTGGTTTTTTAAGATGGAACAAGTTGAGAGGGGAAACTTCAACACTAAGGAAAAGGAAGTTGTTTTGCAACAGCTTCTCTCCTCCCCTGAGAATTAGCAGTTCTAAGGCTTTAGCCATGTTTAAAAACACAAATCAGAGGGAACAGTTCAAATTCTTACCTTATTCAGGGCAGCTTCCACAGCTTTCATTTGACCAATGATTAACTCTTTGTCTCTATTATAAAAGAAAATAAAACAAAACAAAACAAGAACAACGGAGTAACTTTATGGAACTGAAGCTCTGCCAATGTAGAAATTAATCTTCTGCTACTTTATGGCTGTCATGTCTTGTAAAATAATTGTTGATAACCCAAAGTATTAGGATTTTCTCTCTTTTTCATATTTCCAATGCAAACCCTAAAAATAGTTCATGTACCACTATTTGGTGCATTTCCATATGAAAGATGCTTCTGTTGAGGACAAGCAATTAAAATTTAGATAATCATAGGCCTATCAATGAACAACCATCATGGCTTGGATATAGAGGTCATAAAAAGTCTCTAGCAGGATGGAATTATATTCTTGTATTGGAAACCACAGACAGATTCTGTTTATTTCATCTTTTTGCTTATATTCCGAAGGGAGAAATAAAACCTATTAGTTGTGAAGAGTTGCTGTAATAATGGAGGGAAGAGTAGCTTTCTTTGTTGATATTCAGCTGCTATATACAAGAAAAAAAAAAAAAAAAAAGCCAGTTTTAAAGTTACTTCACATCAGAATAACCTTTTCTGCATATATATATATATATGGCCACAAGGAATGATCTTTACTGAAATGCCCAAAATAGATTGGGGAAGGATGAAAAGGGCAAGCTTTCTGGAACAAATCTTTCTGCAGGTGACACCTGCTTTGATCAAATCATACCAAATAACATTTGTCATTTTACTTAGCTTGTTAAACATTTAACTGATGACCATACAAATTACATTATTTCCCTGGTGAATAAAACCCTTAAATCTTCTCAGATATTGTTCTTCAGAGGTCAAATGATCCCAGGTATGATGAGAAATTTTAATGAACTAAAATTTTTTTAGATCCTAGCCATGGAACAACAATATTCGTAACACATACTTCATACTATGAAAAGTATTAGACAACAAAGTCTGCAAAGACTTATTTTTTTCAAATGGCATAAGAATAAGTTAGTAATAAGCTTCAAGTCAAGGGGGCTCCTTTTGACTACCAATCTTTTCAAGACCACTGCCTGAGCCTTTCCTTCCTCTCCAGGTTATGGTGTAAGTGGTGTGGGGATTAGGTCTAAATCCAAAACTCCCTGAAATCAGCAGGAGGATCTATCTTGTACCACAGGAAAGCCATAGATCCAAAATGGGTTTCAGTCTCTCTGACAGTGAAGACCCGTCCCCTAGCTGATGCTTCTGTATTTACTATAAATAAATTGTATCTGTCTAGAAAAAGTTGGCATGGAAACTCAGAGAACAAACAACAATTTCTTAAATAAACAGAATGTTAAGGATCTGCCAAAGATATGTCAGATCAGTAAGATAGCACAGGTTTTTTTTTTTGCCAGTTATTTCAGCACCCAGAATTTGAAGAACTATTATGGGATAACTGCATCAAATGGATGCCCTAGTATTTTGAACTAACACTTTTGTTTTTAGAAGACTATCCCTGAATTTAAAAATAAAAGAGACAGATGTACTTTTCTCTTCTAATCTTACATTGTCCAGGGCTAAAGCCCCGCCCTTGGAAGTAGAAATTTAAATCTCTGTTCATTTTCAGGTGACATCCCCCAGGCCCCAGGGCTCACTTTATTCCCTGATCAAGGGCACGTTCGGCCTCCTCGAGAGTATCCCACAGCCGCTTCTGGTCCTGCTCCATTTCTTTCAGGAGTTTCTCCTGTTGATCTAGAGCTTGGTCTCTTTTCCTCAGCTCCTCTGCTGCATCAGGGAGGCCCTGCCAGCAGACAGAGAGCAGAGTTACTCTGTAGCCCAAATAAACTTCACTTTACGCCACTGACTACTGACCAATGTGAAGGATAAATTGATTGTAAAGAAGATTTGGACCACTGCATCCTAAGGTTTTATGAATTTCCTAGCAAAAGCATTACTGACCCAGAACCCCCTTAGTGTTTGCTACATATAAATGTTCTTTAGAAAACAAAATGATTGTAGGCAAAAAAAAAAAAAAAAGAAACCCGAAAAAAACCCCCCATTGAAGACTTTTTCTTAAACTGTTAAAAAACCCCATTAGCTAAAAAAAAATTGAAAAGGAGTCTTTGAAGTGTTTTCTCAGTAGCCTAAAGTTCCAGCAGACTGAGTAGTGCGGGTGTATTTACTCCGGTAATTTTATTTACACAAGGACTGCACTATTTGGCTTATTTAATGAAAAGTAATACTCTGGTATAAGAAGAATTTATTTTATAAATATATATTATAAGAAGAATAATCTTACCGTCGGAGATACTTGGCTTTTACTTAGCTCAGAAAATGCTTGTGATTCCAGTCTATTACTCAGCTCCTGAATCCGTTGGTGGTGCTCTTGTAAAAGCAATTGTGCCTCATGCTCACGCTGTAAAGCGTTTTGTAACTCCTCCTGTATATTGTCTTTGTTGATGTGCTGCAAAGAGAAACAAGTTGTGCCTGATTCTGTAACTATACCCAATGGCTTCCCTACCATTGAGTGAGTTCCACTTGCAAACATATCAAATTCTAAAATAAATGCATGCTTATGAGTACTATTGAGGTTTTTTTAACATGAAGACATCGCTGAACAATAAGATGGCAGACCAGTTAATTGCTGTGTTTTTTATAAAGAACATTCATGTAAAGTCTTGGCATTCATTACTCTATTCTAATTAACACCATGGGATGCAAAACTTCAGGATTTAGAAGGAAAAATATGCAGATCAATGTTCAGAATTTTAGTGGAGAGCTTATTAACCCTTGTAAACACCTTTGTGGGCTGTTCTTCTTGTCCAAAAACTGTTCCAGAAAGAAGTAATTCTTCAAAGAAAGCTGTCATCTGCATTTCAACTATCTAATATGTGATAATTTTCATCTAACAGTCCAAAACCACTAAGGGCATAAAACCTGTTAAGAGCAAAACTGAAGATGATTAGATATTTTTGAGCTTAAAAAAAATTCCATTTTACTAGCTAAGAACAGGAAGGACAATGGGCGCGACATCATCTAGCAGATATTCTTTGCTTGGTAGAACCCCCTGACAGGTTCTACCAACTAGGCTTCAGGTTGGGGAACCCACAGTGTCTCAGTAAGTCAATCACCAACAGCAAAAGGCTCGGGGGAATTTTGTGCTACTGAGAATATAGACAAAAGCTTTTTTCCCCCTGCCATAAAGTTACTTCTTCAGGGAAACAGACCTGTTAAACTTTGCATTGTATTTATTATAACATTCACCAACATCCCTACAGAGTTTAAACTGCTATGTTTATATTTCATTAAAATTTTTATTGAATACCCTCATTCCCACTGACTTTATTCTATTAAGTGAAATCTTCTTTGAGGATATATAAATCAGATCAACATTTCCAGCAAATGGGAGAACCTGGATTGCTGAAGACCAAACTCTAATTTATACAGGATACCTCCTTCTACAAATCAAAAGATAACTCCAGTGGAAAAGAGATATTTCTAAATAAATCTGTCTTCTGGTTTAGTGACATTTACAAGGCAAGGTTTCTGGAAAATTCTGTTGAAAGTAAATCAATTTGATGCTTGTTTTCCAAAAGAACACAAATCAAAACATGTGTAGAAAGGAGAGTCTTTTTTAAGCAAGAGAGCCTCCAAGTCAAATGCACTTACTTGCTGAACTTCACTTAATTGGGTCTGCAGTCTGTGGGTTTTTTCAGCATCCTTTTGCATCTTGTTGAAAGCCCATCTGCATTCTTGAAGCTGCAGGTACAGTGAGCGGGACTCTACTTCTGCTGCATGAAGCCTTCGTGAAAATGCAAATATTTCTTGCTGCAAAGTTGCTATGTTTCTCTGTCAGCAAACAAAAACAAGTTGATGGGCTATAAAATCTGCTGTTTTAGCAATAAAATAAATAATATTTAAGACTCAAGAAAAAGAAGACAAAACATAATTTTTTCCTCCATCTCTAAAAGACATACACAAGGACAAAAGTTTGAACCTGTCACCTACCAAGGGTAACTGCAAATTCTGTTTACAAGGAAGTACTATTTTCACCTAAGGTTTACTAGAAAAGATTAGTAGGGAAAGAGTTTATCCTTTTATTTTGGTTAAAGGGAAGAAGGTTATCTTTACTGAAAGAAAGGATGGTAAACATGAGAAAGTAGAAAACAAGAATAAAAAGCAACCTTAACATTTACATCAAGCCAAAAGCAAATTTGTGCTTACAAGCTAATGCAGATCTGATAGAACTTAAAAAAAATCTTTTACTTGGATACACTAAACCTCCTCCAAAAATTCTTTCTCAATAAAAGAAAAGACCTATTCACACCCTAATGTGTGACAAATCAACTTCTGAGTGTCCATATAGTAGCACTTCACTGTCATGGACTCATCACCAGTCTGAAACAAAATAAATGCTGCTATCAAGGGAGCTTCAATGTTGCTGTAAACCTTCTGTTTCCATGAAGGAGGACTGCAAGTCTGCTTACTGTGCTGGGCAGTCTGTCATGCAATCCAGCTTCCAGGGCCTGGGCATTTAGTCTGCGGAGCCCACGAGCCAGCCTGTCTATCAGGGAGTCCCTCTCCAGGAAGGCTCTGCACCCACGAGTCTTCCCTTGAACTGTCTCCATCAGAACGCTCAGGTTGTCCATCAGTTTTGCAAAGCAGTTCCTGGCTGTGCCGATCAGCGAGTTACTAGAAAGCCACAGCTCTGAATCTTTAAGAAAAAAACAACAAAAAGGAAACATCAAGCAGGTTATTAGTTCTCATTTCTTATAATATCATGTTCGTTTTCACTTCTACAGGATGGAACCTGTAAATATTCTGAAACACAGAATGCTGAATCTGAAACACTGTTCAAACTTTGCTTTTAAAGGATATGAATTCAATTTATTGAAAAGAGCATGATGAAAGAAGAAAGTGCCTGAAACTGAATCTAAACACACTTGATTCAATGCCAACTTTTATACCAATGTAGTGTTTAGGCTTCTGGAAAATGCATCACCTTGTCTTTCTCCTGCTATTTCCCTTTATTCACATAAATTATCCCTCTTCTACTATCCTTTTTTCTGTGACAAAAATGTGGGGACTCTAAAACTATAGGTTAATAAAGAACCAGGGGTGGCGGAAATGCAGATGAATCAAGGGAACCTGTATCAGTTCTCACTGTAAATAAACTCCAGAAACAGCCCTCTGCTTCCATGGCCTCTATATACCGAAAGGATAAAATATCCTATCAGCTGTTTAAGAAAATTAATCTGTTCCAACAGTACAGAAATGTGATCATTCAGAGAATGTAGAAAAGGGTTATTATTTTAGCCTGCAGTAAAATTACTCTTTCAGGGAAACAGCCCCACTTAAATTTGTATTGACTAGCTCAGGACATAACTTCTAGTCAAAGGTGTCTATCATAAATATTCAGAAATATCTCTTCAGAGCTATCTAAACAGAATACTTTAGATAAAATCATAAAAATGGAAATTATATGACCACCCTGACTTATTTATTTTTTAAATATATTTCTGCTACAACAATATGCAGTTAAAATTACCTTGGTTGTTGAGAACACCCTCCAGATCTGAGATAG
The DNA here is from genome assembly GCF_028551555.1 of Melozone crissalis. Classification (NCBI taxonomy): domain Eukaryota; kingdom Metazoa; phylum Chordata; class Aves; order Passeriformes; family Passerellidae; genus Melozone; species Melozone crissalis. The sequence continues at coordinate 8,846,921 of NW_026535783.1, read as the reverse complement.
AATTGATCATTGCAGTATAGAGGTTAGAGCTACACAACCAGTTAATTGCTTCAATACAGTCAACTCCTTCCTCTCCAAAACCTGTAAAACAGAAGTGCAGCTAGCAGGATAAATAAATCACAAAAATATGGCACACTGCTGCCTCCAGCTCTTTAAGAAATTAACCAAAAAGAAGCATATAAACAAGAAATTAGTCAGGACAATTTAGACTGTTTGAAGCATGCTTCCCGAATGACATTAAAAAAAAAAAAAAAGTAGATGAATCTTCTAATTTGGAAAACATTTTTAATACCATTTATCCTTGTAGAGAGAAATATAAACTGGTCTGGCAACAGAAAGGGGCAAATAGACATAATCTCTAAAGAAAATTTTGAAATCCTATGCTAATGTTTTACCTGAATCAGAAAGCAATTTTTGTGGGTTTTTAGGAAATAAATATTAAAAATTATTTTTAAAAAAAGAGGAAATACCTTTTCCAAAAAAAAGAAAAATCGTTTAGGAACATTGCAAGATATTTACCACAGGGAAGATGCTGTAGCACCTAGTTCTGAAATCCATAACACAAATATCAAAAATATCAGATAGTGTTGAGTTCATGTGCATAACTGAACTTTTACCTGCAATTCTTAACCTAAGACTAGGCATTTCCTCTTATAGTGAAATACATTCATCAAGCTATATAAAAAACATAAATCCATAAATAACATTTGTCAAAATGTCATTAAATATGTTTTTATGCCCCAACACTAAAAATAATATTCCTCTTTGTTATTCCCCAAACGTGCAATTTGATGTAACTCTTTAAAAACATTTCACTTACGTGTCACAGGATGCCTGCCTCTGGATTCTCCCAGACAAACTTGAATTCCAGGGCTTCCTCTGCATCCGTCTGACCAGACAAAAAAGGTACAAGAATATCGGGCCAGACCCCTCAGCCTGTTGGCAGCCAGAGCTACAATCACAGCTCTTCGGAACACATAAGCCAGCTTCTTGGCTCTTCTTTGCCTTGTCCTGACTTCGTCCTGGTTTCTTTCCATGACAGCAGGGAGAGCATAAAGGAGGCTGACGATCTTGTGGTTCAATAGTTGTTGCTGGTTCACCTGTTCCTGGAGAATGTCTCTTTGGCAAGACATGGCGCACAGTCGGCCGTAGAGAGAGCACAGGGCCCCTGATAGCAGTGCAGAGGCTGCCAGCAGGAATGAGCGTGCCTTGAAAGCATCTAATAATGAATTTTTCAAGGTATTGTTTTCTTGGGCCAGTTTGTCAGAGAGTTGTTCAAGGCCATAGAGTTTTTGCCTGTTTTTCTGCACCGTTTCTTCACATTCCTGTGACAGAAACAAACCAAACTATAATGGACGAAACATTAACTACATGGTTTTTACCTAGACAAGAATGAAAAGAAAATTTAGCTTTGCCATTCAAATGATGCATTAAAGGAGCAAAAGTCGTTAGTAATAATCGTGATGAAAGTGTCTCTTCTAGTAAGCAATTACAGAATAAGATGAATGAAACAAAAACAGTGGTAGGAGGGAAATTTACATGATAATCAATTGCAAATGGACTCTTGATTTCTGAAAACAATCCACCAACACCGTGACAGCTCACAGAAGGTCCAACACCACCTGTCTGCCCACAATTCAGTTTTATTAATTGCCTTAACAATACTAATAACATCCTCCAATTTCAGAGAAAACACTGCTGTACCGAGCAGAAAGCCAGTGTAAGTGAGAGGAAAAACATCAGGAAGTCTGGAACATGAAAGCTGACAGATTGAATTTTTCAGCATGCAGAGACTTCCAGTCCTGAAATCTGCATCAAATACAGCATTATTCTGTAAAGTAAGTTGCAGTAACTCACAAATAACAAGGGACATCTATTTCCTTTATTCACTATGCTTTTAATTGAAACAGGCGTGAAGGAGTGTGATGATAAAGACAGTAAATGGTGGTTGTGGAATAACAGGGAACATTTTGGATTGCAAATAACTCATCTAACAAGGAGTGACAGTTTCACACTTTTAGGCCACTCCTCACTGTAGTATCAGAAAAACAGAATTGCTTAACACCATTGAAATCTACCACTGCTCTTAGGGTCAGTACATACGTAACTAAATTTATCCCCAGGTGATACCACATTATTGTTATTCTATACAATCTCTGCAAATGATGATGCTGAAAAAGTAGCTGCTGCCATCAGTAATTCTTAAAACAAGCAAAGTTGATCTTACAGCTTTAACATTCTCAGAAAAAGAATACTGCTATCTGCAGATGAAATCAGGCTTCTCAGCTGGGCCTGAAGACTAAATTCTCTTCAACAAATGCTTCATCCAAGTAATTTATTTCTTATTTTAAGTGATGTTAATATTAGCACAGGGATGGGTTGGTTTGTTGTTTGGTTTTGGATTTTTTAAAACTTTAAACGTATACTAAAATTCCCAAATGACCTTTAACTGCTAAGAGGCTTAAACTATTGAAATAATCAATTCAATTTTTAAAGAAAAAAAAATTAGAAGTTCACAGCACCATACCTGTGATCTTGCATGAATTTCTGCAAGGGCGTTTGAGTACTGCTGTTCAAGATATTGCTTTTCTTTCTGCGACCAGTGTTCCTGTGCTTTTAACTGTTCAGACATTTTCTCCAAAGCATCCTCCTGGTTCTGCTGAAGGTTGTTCATAGTTTCAGTCTTGTGCTTGCACATATATTCTAGGTGAGATATCTGTGTGACAAGCATTTAAGAAGAAATTCTTATTTACCTTTTCACTTTAAGTTAAGCACAGACTATTCCAGCATAAAATCTAAACTGCAGTTTTTTCAATATTTTATTAAAACTAAGTAAAACCCTTTCATGGCAGATAAATTACTTGGTTCTCAAAACAAAACTGAAATATATTTTTTGGTTTCGGTTTTGCCTTCTACCACCTTGTCACCCTCTTGGCAGGAAACCTGAGCCAGACACTTCATAACTTTTTTTTTTAAAATGATTGTATTCAATTTTAGTAAATTAGTAATCCAAGTATATCCTTTAGAAGTTTGTGATGATTGCAAACAATAATTAAAACACAGCCTTTAATTTTTTGTTTGTTTGTTTGTGGTTTTTGATTTTTTTCTTTTGTTGAAAAGTCAAGACATTCCAGGTTATGATTAAGTTTTAAAACAATTTCAGGGAATTCTAGCACAGAGAATTTTTTCCTTACAAATAGCTCATAAGTTTATGATGTATTTTCAACAAACATGAAGGGATTCACTCTTGTGCTTTAACACTGCACTTCTCATGCAAGCTAAATGGAGGAATGAACCAAGCCAACAATGATCCCCAAATGCACACACCTCAACTTTCTGTTCCTAGAAAATATCAAGATACTTCCAGATAGATCACACTGAATTGTGTGGAAAAAAAGGTTTTTCAGCACAGTCTAAAATCCCAGAAAAGCTGCTAAGTACATGAGAAGAGCCCTAGAGACCTCACAATCAGTCTTAATAACAATCCTTAATTAAATAGCAAGCAACAATAAGACACAAGCCCTACAAACACTGCCAACAGTGTTCACCTTCCCTTCCCTTTCCTCATCTACTTCAAAAGAGAAATAAACCAGAACACAAAGTGATACCCTAAAGAGCTCTTTAGGCATAGCTTAGCCTCTGGAGCCAGCTGAGTTATTTTAGAAGGGGCTTTTTCCTTCCTAAAACCACAAGGTTTTCTGGGGAGAAAAGCCATGTAAGCTCATTTGCTTCAAAACCTTTCAGAAAAGTACAGCTCCTCCTTCATACAGATCCTGACATGTTTTAGAATAGGTATTTCTGTTTGTTTCTGAATAAAAATGTCATAGTCCAAAGTTACAATTAAACAAAAAAACCCCACACTGGCATTCTTTCAAATAGTACATCTGAATCATAAACACATAATTACAAGGTGATATTCCTTGAGAAAGTGTATTTTGCCTCTGGATTACAGTAAAATAAAGATTTGATTTATGACTGTAAATGACTATGTTCAGTGAATTTCTTCCTCAGTAAGATGAATTTATTGTCTTTTAATTAGGTCCCTGTGGCTACTATCAGATTGTCCTTTCAGAATATCCTGCACAGAAGGTGGAGCTGGGAGACTTGATGCACACTCCACTCACATCTAAATGCCCCTGGCAACAAACTGAGCAGTGGACAAGCCATCATTAATGGTGCTCATTTGTTAGTGTCCAGATCCTTTTTTGGGGGCATGAATATCAGTCCTTTTTAACGAGACTGCAGTGTGAATAAAAGTCACTGAGCTCAGCAGAGGCAGCTGATGCCTGGGGACGCTCACCCTCTGCTTAGCCTTGTTGAAGTTCGAGACCAGGGCTTCAACATTCTCACGCAAGAGCGCACAAAGCTCTGTCCAAGGTAATTCTTCCAGGGGGACGTTTGTCTGTCTGGAAAGCACCTGGGCGTTTGCCAGGGTCTGGTATAAGTTCAGGAGGATGGACATCTCCCTCTGGAACACAAAGAAAAAAATTAATTGCTGTAGCTGGGCAATGTTAAAATCAAAAGAGATGCATCATATGTGCAGTAGCAGCGCTGAGCACAGCTGAAAACGAGCCCTTAAGGTTCATTCTCACAGCTTTACAAAATTCCTCAGTTCATTTCTAATAATTGCAGCCATAATATTGCATAATATTACAGCAGAGTAAGAAAGCAGATTTCACAAAATTTATCTAGTTAGACAAAGTATGTAAATAAAGTGTGTGAGTAAATCCCAGTCCTGTGGGAGCCACAACCATGACCTGGCAGCTAAAAATTTCCATGCTCTTAGTGGATGCAATTCATTCACCCATGTTAATACCTTGAGGTGCCTCCAAATTGTCCCCCAACACTTGCACAGCACACAGAAAACTGTCCATTTGGCTTGGCAGCACAATACACTCTAAATTCCTTTAAAAATTTGCTTTGTGTGGATTATATATGATTAATCAGCTGGCCAAAATGGGCCTACAGCTCCATCAGTCAAACTCCACAAGCCATGCCTCATTTATTTACAGTGATTTTAATCAGTAGTATATTAAATGGATTAAAAATAAATTTTAGCAACAACAGCATGCAGTAGAAATTCAATTGTTCATACTTGCAGTTCATAAAGTGCCTTAAGATAATAGAAAGCTGTTTCTCAAATGCTGTATCAGTACAGTCAGAGATCACTATAAGATTATCAGACTAGAGTGGAAAGAACATATTCAGGAAGCATAAAAATGGTATAAAACATGGAAAAATACTGTACAGATCAAGAAAGCAGGAGGGGAAACTGAATGGAAGAGAACACACTGGCATTTTCACACAATTTAAGCATAGGTATAGCAGAGACTAACAGCAATATATTAAATGGTATCTATACTTAGTTTTTAACTTTGGGAAGCAAAATCAGAGCTGTCTCAATGGAGTAAACAGGACCACATACAGGCACTTCTGCTTCCCAAACAAATACAAACAGCTTTGGGAAAATGCAAAGCCATCCAAGGCAATAAATACCTGATCTCATAAGACAACTACTAATACAACTCTTCCAAAAATGAACATTTTTATCACCTGCTCAGGACAGTCTTGTGGTTTGAAATCCTTTGAGTAAAACAATTAAAACAACCAGTTCTATGAATATGACAGTGAGACAACCCTTTATTTTTTAACCTTGCGATAATATAACATTAATTTTGAGTCTACCATTAAATACTGTTTCCATTAAAAGAAATCTTGATCATGAATGGAATCTTGTCCATAATTATTGCCATGTCATATATTTTACTAGGGAATACAAATAAAAAGGAAAACTTCTGCCACAGCAACAGCTAGCAAGCACTTTAGGTTAAGCAAGAATTTTAGTAGAATATTTTCAGCTTGCAATTGTGTTTTGTAGTTATAAATAGCAATCATTAATGCCTGTAGTTAGGGCAGACAGTTGCTTTTCTCTGGATGTATTCCTTTTGTGCCTGATGAAATTACTTTCTCAGCCTAACTAGGCCAGCAAATGTCTTTTAATACATGAATGCTTGCAGGGAAGAAGCTGTTATTCTCCCAGAAAGAAAAAAGAAGATCCTGATTTTATTTGTCTCCAGCTTATGAATCACAGATCTGTCTGGGCAGTGGACAGCACTGAGACAAAATGTGGAATCACTCCATCAACTGAACAAAAGACACCCACAAATCTGAAGACTCTCTGATGCAGGTCTCTGCTCCTGTCCACAGGGAACAGACCTCATGTACCTTCCATGCTCAGAGCTCTGAGAGAGAAAGAGAAGTTTCCAAGCCACCAGCAAAAAAATATTTATATTGCTAAGAGTAGAAAGAGAGCAGATGTTACCACACTATAAAAGGAGAGATTTTCTAAACATGCTGACAACTTTCCTTTGTCCCTGCTGCTATGCAAAACAATGACAAAATTGTTATTCAAGGTGTAGCTGGGTAAAGACAGTAGAAAAGCCCAAAGTGGTCACATAAGAGGAGAAAGTTTTCAGAAAATAATCCAGCGAAATACATCCAATGTGCCAAAGCCACAGCAAAACAAGTAAAAAACAAAACAACAAGAAAAAAATCCCCTCTGCTTTTCCACCTGAAAGCTTGAAACAATTTTCAAGCAATTTTTACAGTTAAATACTTGCACTAAAACTAAAAAGGTGTATGAAATAGAAAGAAGCATTTCTACAATGGTAGCTAATGAAACTTGACAAAAAAGTTAGGTAGAAAGAACATTCTTCACATGATATGATAATCAATATCTACAAAATGCCTTAATTAGGAATGCCAGTACATCCTACCCATACTTTAAAAATATTTTCAAATTAGCTTCTCCAAGTCATTGGTTACATTTATTCAGGTAGTACATTTTTTTAAAGGTAACATAATAACAAAAAGGGTGAGAGAATGGCAGAGTTCTTCCGCAGCTCAGCACAGCAAATGCAGCAAATCCTCACCACAGTAAATATTTTGACAGTATGTTTTAAAACACCTAAACAATGTGTGTCACATATTTTTCCTTACTATTGAGCACTTTTTATTTGTATTTGCAATTTACTATTGAGGATTTTTTTCCTTACTATTGAGCCTTCATGCAGGCTGAAGCTGTCTGGAGGAACCGCTATTGTGGCATTGGGATCTTGAGCTCTCCTCATGGCTTCAACCTTGTCTTTCCATTCCATACCGTAGGTTATATGCTGTCTTGGTGAACTGGAAAGTTTCCACAAAAAAGATACTTTAACTAAAATTACTTTTGTCGGATGCTCTATGTTCTTTTAAATGATAATCAATGGATATGGCAGATACCACTTTAGCACATCACATGGATCCTGAAGCTGCTTGCCTTTCTTAATTGAATGAAGAAATTTATATTCCTTCTAAGAAAGATTTTTCAAGAGGTTATATTTTCAGTTACCAAGCCTGCTGTCATGCAATTCATAAGATTTTTTGGATGTGGCCTCAAAGTTACATATAACAAACAGAATTCTTCATATTTTAATTAGCACAACAGCTGTCTTCAGAGAGACCATGTCACATGTTGCATCATCAGTCCTGATTTCAAGTACAGTTCTTGCTCTTAAGATTTCCACATGCCTGACCCTACTCTGGTCTGACTTTGAAAGCAAGCTACCCAGAATTTTAATCTGTTCTTGTACTGTGTCAGTCAGGAAAAGATATACCAAGAGCCTGGCATGACTAAACAGGCAGCTGATGAGGAAACTACAAGGCAAAACAACAGCATAAACGACACAGAAGCACAGAGAGGGAATGCAAGGAAGAATTTTAAAAGATTGCCTAAGTATTTAGGCATGGTATCAGGAAAGCCAAAAGCTTGCTTAAAAATGATGTTTGCAAAGGATGACAAAGGTTTTTCCAGCTCAAGTTTGAAGTATCTTACTAAAAACATGTCTATAATCATGAATCTTGAACGAGTTGCTCGGGCCACAAACTTCCTCTCTTGTGGGAAAACTGATTTTTTTCCTTCTCCACTACTCCTTGTGTGAGTAAGTCAAAAGAAACACCTGTGTATACAGACCCAAATAGTTCTAGGCTGAAAGAGAGGTCACCCAAGTTCTGCTACCACAGGCACAGCAGACTGTGCTGTGGAAACATCTCAAGAGATTTCCTGTGCTCTCACACCTTTCAATGTTTTTTAACCATGTCAAGCTTTCTATAGTCATTCAAAAGTTGAAAACAAAGATTACCCACTATAAATGATACCCAACTTCTTGACAGGAGTCTTAGAGATCCAACTGACTCACTGAAGTGGAAAACAATGTTTTCATAATAATATAAGAATTGGACATCTTTTGGATATCTGCTGGATATCTTTTCCTACACTCACCCCAAACACTACTGGAGGCTGGACCCTACCATAAATACGATTTTCAAAATTTTTGGTTTGGCAAATAATCTGTAGCAGGCCAGTTATTATCTGTACCATTCACAATAGCTTTGGTTACTGATATGGGCCTGTTATTAATGGACTGCCAGATTCTGAACCTTTAGCTTGGTTTGTCCCAGTGCCCTAGAATTTTCCGCTGACTGAAAATTGCAGGGAATTTTCTATTTTGTACTCAAGCTGTCTACTGCCATTTTGGAATGGCTTTAAAAGGAAACTTACGCTTTTTTTCCTGTCTCAAGAGCATTTACTGGCTCTCTGAAATCTTCCCTTGCTACCCCGTCTGGCAAAGCTTGTCTTCTGCCGAGCTGATCTTCATTCAAAATGTCTTCGAGTTCTTGAATTCTCAACTAGCAAATGTTAAGAAAGCAGTTAAGGGAAGTTAGGAAAGATTACCACGGTCTTTCATGCTGTTCACTGCTCTGTTCTGCTTTTTACAGGTGAATATATTCTATTAATTCTGTATGGAATCAGAAAGCATTGAACACACATAGAAATGTATTAATACACAGAGTTCAAAACAGAGAGAAATAGATATGCCAACCAAAAGCACATTTTGTTGTCCTTGCGTGGTGTTTGGATTTTCCTGATTTCAATTATTTATATTACTGAAGTTTTCCAGGGGAATTCTATTCATTAAGTAGGCTCATAAAAGTGTAGGATAAACAGTAAAAGCTACACTTGCACTCAGAGCAAAGCTCATGTGGAGCTTGTTCATGTACATAAACAAGAAAGAAAACCTGCTGTGTTCTTCACCCAAAGAAGAGAAATCTCTAACTTCCAGGAATGTTACCTTTCCCTTTGTATGTTGTAAAAGTAGAGAAGGAATAAAAAAACCTGCATCATCATTACTTATTTAATCATCACTTCAGAAATCCAAGTGCCTGTACTTAGAAAAAGTAATAAAAAAATAACTGACTGAAGAAGTGGAAATGCTTTTTTGAGTTCCTCAGAAAATAAGAAAAAATTAATGAAATTCCCTTTTGTTTTCTCATTTAGTGTTTCTAAATTCCACTGCTAGTCAGATCACTCAGCAGATCAAAAGATCACTCAGCAATCATCTTTCAGGTTTTTCACTTTTTTTTTTTAATAAATCCTAATTGCTTTAATGGATCAAACCCTATGTGACACAGTTTAGTGATACAAAAATTTAATATTCAAGTATACATATAGCATTTTTTCATATATTCAAACTTTTCTGGTAACAGCAGATGTAATAGCAGAAATGAACTCTGAATATTTACATTTGGAACTGCAGCCTCAGGATGCATTAATATCTCACACCTAGAGAAGTTGGGTGAGTACACTCTATCTCTGAAATTATATAAGTGCCCATTCCAGAGATATAGGACAGAATATTTTAGCAGTTGAACTATTGTGAAACATTTCCTTTCCCCTCACTGTTTCAATGCAACTTTGAATTCTAAAACATAAGAATGTGACATTTTATTTTAATATTGATTCTATTAACTTGACAGTTCCCTGGAAATAAAGGAGATGTTTTTCTATTACCTTTTACAGTCTTGACAATCATTGCAAAAATATCTACTCAGTGTTTTCACTGGAGCAAGGAAATCTTAACATTTTTGGAAGATTGCACCTTTACAAGTCCATCTTCTATTTTACTGCAAACTTCCACCAAATATTTAATCAAAAGTTTACCTGCATGACATCTGTTGTGTATTTACATTCTACATGTGCTAGTCTTGCTGCTGCAGCATCATCCTCCAGTTCCTTTATTTTCACTGCAGCTGCCTAAAAGTACATTTTAAAAATATTTAAGTCCAGAAAGATGATAACATCATGCAAAGACAACTTTATTTGTTCACTTTATTAGGTCTCCATAAACCAACCTGTGGTATCTGAACTACTTGCACTTTGGAACTGTGAAAACTCATGCCAATAAACAAATGAAACGAAATCATTACATATCCAGAATATCAAAGTAATACTTTCTATTTAGTTAAAGAAATTGATGTAGGATTATGCTCTTGCTACAGTTTTTATAGTCACAGATACGTGTCTCTACATAAAGGCCTGGACATGATATTTCAATTGAAAAAATGTTTTTAGCAAAAGCAGTAACTACAGAGCTGCTGTAATAGAAATTCACATGAAATTTTAATTACATTCTTTCCTATCAAAAACATCCTCTCACTTTGACTGATGATTGATTTGAAAAGAACAATACACCCCAAAATGACTCCTGCCTTCAAGTGATGCCACAAAGATGAAGAAAAGGACATTAATATTAAAAGTAATTGAAGACACTCAAGGTTACACAGATACAAGTAAAGTCATTGATTTTGGACAGGTAAAGCAAAGTAGCAAGTATGTGAGACTGAATCCTAACTCTAAGAATTTCAGTTAGGGAAATGTTAACTTAAAAATAAATAAATAAATAAAATTTACATACTAGCTGTTGGCAATAAATTTAAACTCTGTATAAGCCCGCACATTCACAAAAGGAAATAATTGAGAAACAGAGATCTGTGGAAGGCCTATTAAAGAAAAAGCCACAGCACAGAGATCACCAAACCCCCTCCACAAAAGCATCAGCCAAAAGGCTTAAGCTTTGCCTCCTCCCACAAGACCTATCTGCTTAACATGCTTAAATAAAAACTTTTAAAAAACTCACAAATCCTGCACAAATTCTTCTTCTATACATCTGTATTGCTAAGATTGCTTTCCCAGTGACATAAACCCCTTTCCATCTGCAGTTCAAACACCACTCTCAGGTCGGGCTCACAGCATTCACCTGTGAATCCACATTTCCTGGGAAGTGACACTCCACATTTTGTTAACCAAACACAGGGCACTCATAGCCTGACTCAGAGGTTTCACTCCTCAGAAATGACACTGCTCAGTTGTGCCAGTGCTTGCTGAGGCTCCCAGCAGCAGGCAGAAAGCTTTACCTCCAGTTCTTTGAGGAGCCTCTCCTGCCGTTTGTTCTTGATTTCCAGAGAGTTGGCCTGGAGCCTCAGCACCTTGGCGCAGCCATTGTGCTCTGCCTCCATGTCCTTCAGCTTCTTGGCAATGCTTTGCAGAGCAGCATTAGTTTTCTAAAGGTAGGCAGGTAAAGGAATAAATAAATAAATATGCCAAGAGGCACTTTTTCTATGATAAAGTATTGCAGTTGAGAGTTCAACAGAGAAATGGAGACTGCATCAGAAGATGATGTTAGAATTTTAAAATCTACGACGCCAGCACACGTCAACAGAAGTGCTTACCCAACAGCAGAGATGCTTTTGATTCACCATCAAGAAATCTCTGTTGGGCTAAAAAATCACTGTGAACATGATCTTCTGTGGTAACACTAAAATCAATACCAGATCTCCACAGGACATCTTTCCCTAAAAGACTACAGCCCTTCCAATCTCTTCTGTCTCCCAGCTCCGTGGCAATGAAACGGAGTGCATTGGGTGAACTTTTGTCCCCCAACAGGGGACATTTTTGTTATGATTTTGATTGCTCAAACTTCAAATCAGATGTTTTTTAGAAACAGCTAGTCCCACAGACTAAATAATTTTGATTTCTGGTATTCTGAAAAGGATTTGCTACTATCTAGAAACTGAATTACTTTAAAAACTTGTGAAATATGAAGTCCTCAGTAGAATAAAATAATCTGGTCTCCACTCAATTTCTGCATACAGAAATTGAACTAAGCTGCAGGCTGGAAGCATTACTTCAATTACTGGACACTGCAGCTCCACGAAATCACTGCTACAGAATCCCCATTGTCCATATGAATTTCATTTAAATTTAAGGTAATCCTCTAGGTTTGAATGTCCAGCAAGACAGTTTTCTTCCCTTTAGAATGCAAGATAAATAAATAAATAAATAAACAAAAATTAACTGTTTTCTACATTTCCTAACATTCCTACTCTATATCTAGAAAGATAGAGAAATATCAGGTTTATATTCCTAATATTAACAAATTTGAACTGGGGAACGTGAAATAAGTAGCAGGTAGTTTGCTGTGAAATACTACAAAAAATTTAGAAACATTTTCTACTGGAGATATAATTCGCATTAGCAAACTAAAATTGTCGTGAGTATATCAAGCTCATTAAACAAGTCAGAATGAGCTGCAGGATTTCAGAGTTCTGAAGAATTTCTGAACTTTTCGGCGGCAATATGACTGTTGAATACTATCCCCATAATATTTGCTCATGAAAAACACAGCTGTTTGGGTTTTTTTGGTTTTGTTTTTTGGGGTTTTTTTTTTGTTTGTTTGTTTGTTTTGAGTTTTTTTTCTTTTTTCTTTTTTTGTTTTTTGGGGTTTTTTTTTGTTTTTTTTTTTAAACGACACAATCTCCCAGGTTTTTGAAGGAAAAAACCGTGAAGGGCTATGGACTCCTGCCTAACCACGAGACGATGCTACTGCCCTTCCTATCGCATCCAAGCCCTCCTGTCCCGGGCCAGGATCCGCCCAACAGATCCTGTCACAAAGCAGAAAAGGTGATTTTTCCTGCGTGCTCCTTCCAGAGGCGCATTTCAATACTCCATGACTCCACTCCCATGCCTACCTCAGCATTTTCACAGCCATTTATAAGTTCAGAATTATGGCTTGTGACCTGCAGTTTTTCCGGGAAGGATTTGCCTACATGCTCAGAATCCCACTTCTCTGTACTTATTGAGACCACAATTAAATCTCCTTAGCTTTCATTTTGTAACTCAGAATAACTAAAGGAGATTTAAACCAGGCCTGTAAATACACAACACAAACCCAAACATTTCTGATGTTCATCTGACAAGTTTAAATGAATTCAGCTTTCAATGCAGTCAAGCCCAGATGTAAGAATTTTTATTTCCTGTAATTTTATAACTATCCATAACATAACTCTAGGGTGATGGGCAGGCGAACAGCTACAAAAGAAAAGTGGAAAAATTTAACATTTTTATTACTGAGGCAGGTTAGGGTTTGGCACCTACCAGTGAATCAGATTTTCATTTCAGTTAGTTTTGAAAGTCCTGAAAGACTTTTGAGTTCAGTGACATCAAGACTGAAACCCTACAGCTCACTCTGGCCTGTTTAACTAGATGTATTCATGGCAATCTTAGTCTACTCATGCTAATTACATTTCCTACAATTTTGTATCTTCAATGCATTTACCAACAAAACCCCTTCCTCTACAACCACTGTCAGAGAACACTGCCAGGGGACTGACAGACAACACAATGTCCTGAGCCATACACTGCTCCTTTTGTCCTGTTTCAAGGACAAACATCACTCGACAGAGCATGGCATACTTTTTCAATGCTGATTTTTGATGCAGCATTAAACTCTCTGAAGGTAGCTCCTATAAAACACTGTACACAACAGAAGGCAATACCCTTCCAGAGCCTCCTCAAATTAACTCAGCCACTTCTGTTGGCCAGAACTCAGAGCTTACCCTGCTGCCCCTGGCAACTTAAAAAGGAAAACTCTACCTAAAAGTGGGCTTCTTCACCTCCGATATCCTGCCCAGCTTTACAAGGATCAGCATTGAATAAAAACTGGTTTGTGTTTCTGTTGCAGTGTGTTATAATATCCTGTTTTAAACTTCCGGGTCCCTTCCCCAGGTGTGCCAATACCTCTCTCCCTTCCCCCTCGCCCCCTTGCTGAGTGAGTTCTGTCAATCAGGCTTAACATTCCAGCATGGCCTCCTATGGTTGGTCACTTTCAAAGGATGCCCTTCAAGCCTGGGGATCATTGGCCTGTCTAGGTGTCCCTCGTCCCTTGAGATCCTCCCCCTCCCACCTGGTTGGTGGCACACCTGTCCTTTCCCTTCCCCTCCCCCGGAGCTTAAAAGGGCAATCGGACCATGTGCTCAGGATTCTGTTGGAGCTGTTGCCAAGATTCAGACCTCTGTGACCATGGAATAAAGCTCTGGATATCAACCCTCCACCAGAATCCGTCTCCTTTCTCTTCACCATAGCCTGAAGCCTTCTCTCCTGAGGTAAACAGAGTTCCTAACAAGCCTGAACTTGTTCAGCTGCCCAGCTGCAACCACCAGCAAGCTAAAGGTGTCTCTGGGGTGACACACCACAGTAGCCGCCTTTGGCCCAGCAGCAAGGGTCAGACTGGCCCAGGCACAATCTACCTGGTGATATTGGGATTCATATTCAAATATTTTGGCGCCCAAAGTGAGGCTTCATGTTTCTGCTTGTTTTGAGAAGGACATCAGGTCCTGTCCACAAGCTCCTCTGTTTTTCACTACCACTGTGTACTGATAATTTGGGTTAGGTGTTTACCATGACAAACAGGCACACCACCTTCCATCAAAGCCCCAAACCAGCATTACACACTAAGTGTAATAACTTCATAATTCTGTAACTTCATTACTTCTGTAATCTTCAGTATCATTCTGCAGTATTTAGCTATTTGGGGGATTTTTTTCCCCCTTAAACCAGAAAAACTCCAACCCACCCCACATTTTGTACCAAAAAACTTTCAGCCAGCATCTCATGGAACTTTCCATCTATTAATAAATCATACCTGAAAAGCCATTTCTGCTTCAGCTTTTTCTCTAATGAGGAATTCTAGCTCAGCAAGGTGTACTCTGTGGATGTTATCCTTCTCCACTGCACATCTTTGTTGCTCTGCTTGAAGCTGCCACTGATCACTTTGAACTAATTTCTCAATCTCTGATGCTTTTTGCTGATGTTTGTCATTGATTACTGTTGTTTACAAAAAAAAAAAAAAAGAGAAAGAGAAAAAGAAAAATAGCACTGAAAATTAGCATGTTCAGAAAAAAAGTAGAATGAACATAAGTTCCTCTGTATATTGTGATATCCTGTGAAACACTGGAACAGTAACACTTCCAGTTTCACTACAGAGAAACAACCACATTTTGTGTTCCTGCAGCAACTTTCACACAAGGACATAGAAATACTTTGGAGATTTCTACAAGTTTAAGCTCTTCTCCCTTTGGAAAGGAATAAAAATTCAACTCTTTCAAGTGAGGCCTCTATAGCATAGGGAGCTTAATAACTTAATTACATTTTTCTGCAACACTTGGCTAGCTTATTTCCAAATATTTATGAGATACTTCAGTCTGTAGCAATTAATTTCAAGCTCATTTTAAGTATCAATAAAGACAAATACCAGCCACATGAAAATGATTCTAGGAAAACCTTAGGCAGGTTGGGCTAATGAGCAAAGGCTTAGCTTTTCTGGGGAAATTTACTGCTGCTCAAGAGAGTTAAATCTTCAGCCCAATGGTTGCCCCAAGATAGGGAAATACTGGATCTACTTCTCCGTTAAAGCGTAAATCCCAAGGAAGAGCTCTTTTCCTAAAAGCAGTTTTACTAGGAACTTTGCTTCATTTCACAAACTCCGTCAAAATATGTTGATTTTTTTTTATGTTGCTGAGTACAACTAGCTATGTTGGCATTTATGTGATCACCACTTTCTAATAGATTTTTACTTCAAATTCATCCCATTCTTCTGAAATTTCTTCCTAGATGGAGAAGGCTGAGAAAACCAGAAGAGACATGTTGGGAAAACACAGAGAATTTGTGGACACAATGATGGAAAAGACCTGTCAGATGTCAGGAATCGAACCTCAAGAAGAACAGCAGAAAAACAGTTTGGAGAGGATACTAAAGAAAGGGCACAAGTGAGGTGCTCTGTCCAAGAAGTTAAGCTGAGATGGTGTCAAAAACACCACACGAGGTGAGCAAGGCTCCAAGAGACAAGGAAGAAGAAGCAGTAAGTTAAAAACTGAAAAAGAAATGAGAAGCAACACTGCAACTATTTGGCTTTGACATTTATCACAATGAAAACAAAACCGGGGGAAAAAAACCAACAAAGAACAGAACAAAACAAAACTAAACTAACAAAAAAACCCCCTACCAAACAAAAAACAGCTTGAGAAATTTAAACCAACCAAGATTTTTGTAATTTGTGTGTTCTCCAAATGAATGAAAGTGCAGAATTCTTATTATCTTTTAAAAAATATGGCAGTGTAAATGCACTTTCAAGTTTCAGAGTCTCCTTCCATCCTTGTAAGGTTACAAAGTTCAGGAGTGCTCCAGTCTTTTCAGTGAACACCAGAGATTCCCAAATACATCTCCTGTACTGAATTTAAACAGTATTTTATTTACTTAGGTAACAAAAAAAAAACCAAGCAAACAAACAAAAAAAAATCTCCCCAGCTTTTAAGAGTGAGAAATCTCTTTCTGCTTGAGAATAATTAATAACTTAAGTTTCTGAATGCAAAACTAGTAGGGGAAAAATGTGCAGGTAAAACCATTCTTTTCCACAAACTAAACAAAACCAAAGATGAGATGAAGAGGCCAGATATGAGCAACAAAAAGCTAGAAATATCTGAAAAGGTGAAAGAAAAAAGCAGCACTTTTTGATGAGAACTCCTGGGGAGAAAGACAAAGCTTTTTGGAAAGAGTGTAAACAAATAAACAGGGTTTGATTTTATTATATTTTCCCCCTGAAAATAAAAAGGAAGAACTGCTGGACATAGTGATAAGCAGGATGGGGAGAGGGACTCCTTAATTACAATTCTGTACACACTGAAGGAAGGAATAACAGAAGGTAAGGAGCAAGAGAAAACAAAGGTATTGATAGGCATAGCAGGTTATATTTAATTCATACGAGACAGCAAGGGTTTTGCAAACTCTTATGAGCTTATAGAAGCAGAGGAGTAAGACATGGGAAAATAAGAAAATAAGAGACTTTCAAAGAATGCTGTAACTGTAAAACCTTGTGCAATCTCTGCTTTTTTAATGACTTGGGACTGGTGTATCCTCTGGCCATGATTTTTTTTTTTTTTTGAAAATTACCTTGAAGTTCCATAACTTTGGTTTTTGCATCACACAGTTCATCCTCTGCAGAATACAGCTGTAAATTAGCTTCTTTTCTAGCAAATTTCATTTCACTCTCCAGATTTTGACGAAGAAGTTCTCCTTTCTCAAGTTCCAACCTTAATTGCAGTATTTCTTTTTCATAGCGAGACATCTAGAAAATAAATATTTCAGAGATTGCATTCACAGCTGCCATCTTATCCCATCTGATTTTTAAATACAGTCTTGAAACCACACATTTTAGATACTTTTATTTTTTTTATGCAAACTGATCCTGTTCCTAGATCATTTTCATGTACCTTAAATGTACCTCTCTGTTTTTCCAAACATGCTCTGCCTTAAGAAAAGAAAAGCTACAATTATATTCCACAGGCAATTTTATGGTAACTGTATTTAGCAACTAGAAAAGCAGTTGTGTTGGGATATTAGATTATCAGACACCTAGGAACTCACTATGTAAACACAAACTTCAGTCCAATGATGTTCGGCAGTCAAGCAGAATGCTATTAAACACAACAAACAAAACAAAGAAAAGGCTTCAAAAAGGACTCTTATCTGGTGTAAGAAAGATAGTCTAGTCAGTGCTGCCAAAACTAGACCCAGGAAACCACATTCAAGCCATTAGAACTCAAGAAGGTGGAAAGTAAAACATGAATTTCTTCAGAACATCTACAAAGCAGCAGCATCCTTCATGCATGCCCCATTCATAGGAAATAATTTAGCCCCCTTACAAAGGTTTTCCCTGATGCTCTTGTGGCAAACTGGTACCTAAATGAAGTAGCAGTGAGAAAATGCTTCATTAAAATTTTCTTTCGTTTGAATTTTATTACTGATATAAGTAACAATTCTGCTCTTATCAGTTTTTTAGGGGCATCTGGTGTGGATGCTCATTCATCTGTTTCCTATTAAATACAGCCAATAAACCAAGTTTGTTGCTCTCTATCCATTTGTTTAAGGATTGCTGCTTCTTACACAGGGATTTGCCCTTGTCCTGACCTCATTGCTCCATCAATGGTGGGGTGATTCTGTAAAATGGACCCCTGGAATTACTGGGATTAAAATACTCAGACAAACAGACAAACAAACCACATCTTATGCTGAGAATTCCAAAGCTGGGGGTGCAAAATATTCTCCTGCATGGTTGTACTGTTGTGTACTGCTCAGGTTTCTTACACACACCTTCAGCTCTTAGCAATGACACTAAAAGTGATATCAGTTCCTAGGGACAGGCATGAGATATCTGTACAGTGCTACTTTGTTATTTTCCAACTTCTGAATGTGATTTTTACTCACCTGATGAGAGGATTATTTCAAGGAAGCAAATTGCATTTAAGGAAATTAATTTTATTTTTACCCGTAGAATAAATTACATTTATTCTAAGGGTAAAATAAAGCAAACAAACAAAAAATCTCCTTACCTCTTTAAAGCGTTGATTTTTTAATTCCAAATTTGTTTTCTCTAGACTTTCGAGTTTTCTTCTCAGATCTTCAACAGTGTCCATTTCCATTTTATTGAAATCCTGATGCAATGGTACCTCTTGTAACTGATTATCTGAGCTGAAAAATGTGTTTTGAAAAAACATGAGCATTCCTTTGAAGTTTTAATGCTTCTTTATTTCCATTCCACAATCATGGGTCCAGAGTTTTAAACCTTCACGTAAGTAAAATTATTTTGTGCAGTTTTCATCTTGCTATTGCTCTTTGAAGAAAGGATTATATAGAATTGCTTATTGTGCAAGATATGAGAGATGTGGCAGCAGGAACTTAAAAGAGAGATTCACTTTGGATTAATAAAGTTGATTTAAGCATAACATATTCATTATTATTTTTCAGTATATTTGTTTCCAATAATGAACTTCCATAATTTTTGATAATTAACTTCCAGGAGGCTTAGAAATGTAATTCCAATTATGTGAGTTAAAACAACTGCAAGCTTTTTGTCTCCACAAAAAGTCTCATTTTTTAACATTAGTTACCATCTCAAAACCATCTCTGTCACAAAACAAATGCACAGATGTGGGAAAACCCTTTCTTTTTAAACTTTGTCTTCTGAGATACATACATTCAAAACACAGACATGCACCTGATCACAGCCACGACACAAATTGAAGGCTTAGTCCTCCAAACTACCCTGTTTCATCATAATTTCCACTACTATTTTAGTTAAAACAAAATCTACTTGGCAATTAGCAGAATCAGCCCTCAAGCACCACAAGCAATAACAAAAGAGTCAACACCAAGTTTCTATATAGAAAGTGAAAAATTTATACATATGATATATAAATTTATACATATACATACACACATAAATATATATAGATACATATGTATATGTATGCATATACATATAAATAGTTACATAAAAAACCTATTTATTAACCAGTTAAATAATTTAAAGTGAAATTATTATAACTTCAAACTGGAAAACTTTTCAGTTCTTTCAGTTCTTGAATATCAGTGTTCACATTCTTTTAAATACGTAAGACCGCAACAATTATTTTATCCAGACAAAAGTGCAAGAGTTTATGGGCAGTAAATGTGAAATACACTGATAAAAGAAACATGATTCAATTAAGCACTAAACTAGTATCATATAATGCAGAAATGTAAATACTAAAATACCTTTGTCTGCATGAAGTATTTTTTACAGAAGTAATACTGTACTGCCATTTAAATATTAGATCTTTCTAAATAAAAAGTCACCACTTTACCCCTAGATTTGTGTACAGTTAACATTTTTCATGACCAAAAATTTACCTAATGACATATTTTTCTGTATTTTTTTTTTGTCTGGCCAAAGAGACACAAATACTATCAATAAGGGGATCTGTAACTTAGATTAATTCTTGCCTTTAAAGACATTACTATTCTTAAAGAAGGAAATTTCAATTTTAACTGCAGACCATAAATATTTTATAATTGAAGAAATAGTAAGTATTTTCCCATTTAAAAACAAGACAGACATTATCTGTCAGATCAGAACAGCTAGATGTCATCAGAAATTGTTCCATAAGGTGCCGTGTTCTTAACACATTTTATATATTTAATAAATGTAGAGACAATAATCATCAAAACCTGCATGCACTGCATTATTAGTGTTCAGTACTTACTACCAAAGCCATACCCAAAGCAAGCAACATGAATCAAAGAGCAAGAGATCAACAACAATTAAAATCACTATTTTTAGTGCAACTCAGCTCCTGTAGTAAGAAGATTTGGAAATAAGTAGAACCCAAGCAGCTAGAGCATCTGTAAGCTGAATAAAATCTTGTTTGTGGACATCATGTAATAGGTTTGAGTGGCCCTTTTTTCTCTCTTTCTGGGGAAAACACAGAAGAAATAAAGGCAAGTAATATCATTCAGAGATGATGAATAAAGTACCAGTCTCAGCTGAAAATAACTAAAAGCCAGACAGCACCAAGGGGGAAAAATGAAACCCAAACTGAAAACTGGGCAAGACTTGGTCCAAGAAAAAGGGTTATGGAAAGGGTAACCATTTATTTGGTGTGTAGGCAGCAGGGGAGTAATTTACCTTATTTAAACCTGGTGAGATGTAATATTATTTTCATGGAGACCACACAGAATGGAAGCAAGAGGAAAATGACTTTTTGTAAAAACCTTTAACGCTTTCATTAAATTACATTGGTTTGTGTGGCAGTCAGAGCTAAAGAAATCTGTTTCTTTCAGCTCTCCTATGAAATATCCACCAAGAAAAAATCAGAATGGATAGGCAAATTAAAACTTAGAGGAGAAACTAACTATCCAATAAACTATTCTGCTTAACTGAATCTGTGGCGGGGCTGTAGGGGAGAATTAAAAAAAACCCAAAACCATGCCATGCACAAATTATGTGATACCACAAGGATTAACAAATTAAGGATGCCATGGAAATCAAAAATATGTATTGGAGCATTCAAACAGAGAACATAATATTAAGTACTGGCAAAAAAAGCATTAGACTCTTTTTGAAATAGCATTTTATCCAAAGCTTCTGAAATCGCAATGCAATTGGTGGAAACTTAAAGATAAATATCAGAAAACCCTAATTTTTTTTCTTAGTATAGAACAGCAACAACAAAAAAAAACCAAAAAACACTCCCAAGAAACCAAAACCAGCAACCAAAAAAACCCCCCAAACCAATGAAAACAAACAAATGAACAAAAAATCCCCCAGCCAACCAGTGTCAGAACTGTTGAACTATTGCTTATGTTGCCCCCTTCATTTTGGTTGACTGCTTATACATTTTCAAATAAAATGGAAACTAGCCTTAAGGATTTTTGTTTCTGTGATACTTTCTTTAATTGTCACAGCATGACCAGCAAGTGCAGTACTTTATGAAAACTTTCTACTACCACTTCTAGGAGATTTTTCCTCCCATCTTCATTTAACAGCTACAAGTGTTACAACCACAAAGCTGTCAGAAGATTCAGCCAAAGGCAAAACCACACAAAGTCCCTAGAAGGTTTCAAAATATGCACAATTTGCAGCCTAACAAAATTCAGAGAATGTTTTCTACTTCCATTTTCATATCTTAGTAGTTCATCAACTCTTGATTTTGAGCTGAAATACATTTTTTACCAACTACAGCTTTTAATAAGATACCATTTTTATTAAGACATCACTTTTAACAGGAATTTAAGAGCTTTCAATAAAGCATATGAGCAGGTGAAATAGCTCCTGAGTTCTACATCGCAGAAGGTATTTTGTAGCTCAAAACCTAAATTCTCAGTTTTCACTTCACAAGCCCACTGCTTACAGTCAGCATTGACCATTGCAGAAAAGCAACTTTTCAATAGGTTCAATTCCACAGCTGGCAGAAAATGCAGAGTACTTTTGCAATTGAGAGGAATGTTCTTTCATTTACTACCTAGGAGTGTAATTTTGCTAAACTTCTGCAGCTAAGGGAGCAGACTGCAGTCTGATTTTCTAACCAACTCTGTATTTGTGAAATTTTGCAGTTCCCATAGAACTGGCAGTTTTGTACAGACTAAAGAGAGACAAATTGCTTGTGCCAAAGATCAAACTCTTATCAGGTTATAAAACACAGGGGTCATGATAAGATTTAAAGCCAACCTCTACCACCCCAATTAATTTGGAAAATCCTCCTGTGCCTCCTGGGCAGTGTTCCTGCTTGCTGGCAGAAACTGTCTCTACCTCCTGATGACTCTATGACAGTTTGCATCTATCACACCATATCTGGTTCTTACTCAACCTGAATTGTATCATTTCAGGCATTCAGAAAATAAATAAGCCAAAAAAGCAGGAATTAAACTGCTAGGCTTAAAAAATCCAGAACTGGACCTTACCTAATAGGTTGAACTGGAAGCGACATTGTCTGAAGGAGCTGAACTCATGGTTTCCAAACTGTGGTTTTTTAAAGTCTATAAACTGTGGAGGATTAAGAACACAGTTAACCATATAGACTTTTACTCGATGAGCTTCAAAGATTAGCTTCTTCTATCTCATTAAACTATCAAGGCATCTAGCAGAGACATGCTTTGCTTTATTTGTCAGCCTACTAAAATATTGATTTTTTAAACCACTCATACTACCATGTCACATGAACAATTACCACAACTGCAATTTGACATCAGCTTTAGGAAATGGAATTGTACTGCTATTCTTCTAAGCCTGACTATTGTAGAGAAATAAATATGTATATATAGCACGATATCCACTGTCAGAGTTTTCAGAACACCAATACAAAAATATTATCTTTGCATAGATTGAGCTACATTCCTCCTAAGCAGATTACAAACTCTGCTTCTCTTCAAAACAATTCTACACAATTCTAAGGGAGATAAATGAAGGTACTGTGATTTTTCAAGTAGATCAGATATCCAAGGTTGCCTGCCTAATAGAACACTTGCTATGTTAAAGGCTGCTAAGTCTTTCACAATTTGTGCAGAATTTTTGCTTTAAGATGTAGCCCTGAAAACTAACAAATTAGTTTTTCATAACATTGTTCTTTTTATTATTGCAACTTACACCAAAATCTCATAATGAATGGGAAAAAAATTTGTAGTCTCATAACAGAATCAAAATGTTTTCTGTCACATCCACGCTATTCTGAAGTTTTAAAACTTCTTTAAATTACTCGGAAGTCACATAGTGGAAAAGAAAAAACCAAATCTGAAGAGTGTCACCTGAGAATGCTAATGATTTTGAATATGCAACATTCCTCTGTTAAAATATGTATCGATAGCTCACTAGCATACAAATGATAAATGAAAAAATTTCACTTAGGAAAAAAAAAATTCCAGTGCCATGGAGCAGCTTGTGGGAGCTCCAAAATTAACCAAAACAGCAGAGGAAGTTTTTGCTTGGGGAATTACGTTTGATGTGTCACTAAAAACTTGTGTCAGTTTATTCTTGCAAACTTCCGAATAGATGCTGAATACTTCCCAATAGGCCCCTGATTTAGATGTGAGGAATAAATTCTCCTCAGTGAGGGTGCTGAGACCCTGGCACGGCGTGCCCAGAGCAGCCGTGGCTGCCCCATCCCTGGGGGTGTCCCAGGTCAGGCTGGACAGGGCTTGGAGCAGCAGCCTGGGACAGCGGAATGGATCCCTGCCCATGGCAGAGGGTGGAACAGGACGGCATTGGAAGGTCCCGCCACGTTTGAAGGTGATGAAGAACACTCGAGGATAAACCCAACCGTGATCTTAAGGGGCGCCAACTTAAACCAGGCAAAAGCCCCGACCTATAACAAACCCGCAGTGAGCCCACAGAAACTCACCGGAGTTCTGCAGCTGTCCCGATGGTGCTCGCCCTCCAGCATGCCAAGCTGGGACTGCCGCAGGAAGTCCAGGGGCCAGGCGGAGCCCCGGACGGGAATTCCGCGGCTGCCTGGATACGTGGGGTGATGTCACAGCGCCCCGAACGCAGCGCGGGGCTCCCGCCGCTCTCTGCCGCCTCCAGAAATGTCTAAAGGCTTCAAAAGGGCTCCCGACGGTAAAACGTAACTGCGGAGAGCCAAAAGGACCGACTGACACCACAGCCGGGCTGATGTGCGTGTCCCCAGGGCAGCGCCCAGGTTATGGGGAGGAACAAACAGGCAGAAAGTTCTGAATGTCTGTGGACAGAATTCAGAGTAGGGGCTCTCTGGATCACGGAAGCACATCTCCCTCATGAGGAGGGACTTAGGGTTAGGGAAAGGCTCTTGTGAAACCTCTCAAGCTGAGAGATTTTGAGCCCCAGGTGTGTCAAAAACCAACTGAATAAAACCCACTCTACAGTATCCTGGGAAAGCGCTTCCTCCTTCTCTGAGCACTGATGTGTTTTCTGCAGCTCCGTTTTTGAAGTTGCTGTTAAATTGTCTCTGTCTGCACACTCAGAGTGCAGATGATTTAACTATTTGCTGGCACCAGCTATGGTATCCTGAGCTTTTTTTAGGTTTTGTCTTACGGCACACATCCATCAGGATACCCAGGATATATGCTTCAAGACTGAAGGTTTTAATTGCAAGAGATAAAAACTCCACAACATTCCACACTCTCTGGGATAACTCTCAAAACTTCATTTCTTGTTTGTGACCTGATCTCTGCAAATGGCTTTCAGCCATAATTTTGTTAATTCTATGTCATGCAGTTTTAAAGATACCGTGCCAAATGAAGTAAGGGGGGGATGGAGGGTGTCTTGTGTGTTGTTTCATTTTTTCATAGTTATTTCCAAGAGATTTTAGTGCACAAGGTTGTGATTTCAAAACTAGTTTAATTAGTTTGAAATCACAAAACTAATTTGTGATTTCAAACTAATAATAAAAGTAGAGAGTAAGACAACAAACTAACTCCATGGACAAATCACACACAAGTAAGATTTAAGCTTGGATATGTGAAATAAAGATTGAGTTATAAAATGCAGACTTTCTCACAGTTGTCTTCTATTTCCTTTGGTGAAGAGAAGTCGTCAGGTCCAGTCCATGGCCATGGCCATGGCTCTCTGTGTCATCATTTAAAGTTTCATACAAGGCTTGGCTTTTATCTGCTTCTTCACTGGAGTGCAATTCTAGTTTTTTGTTTGACTCCTGTGGCTGTTACTCCTGTTCATTCAAAAGTGATTGTACCTGATGCTTCCAGTGTAATGCATTATTTAATTCTCCTACACTGTCAAACCTCTCATGTGTGATGAATCTTTGCTGAAGAATATTTAATTGCTCTCACAGGCTCTGGGCTTTGTCAACTTCTTTTTTTCATCTTACTGAAATTCCATTTGAATTCTGCAAGTTGTAGGTGTAGTGAGTGCTGTTCTATCTGTGCAGCATGAAGCCTTCTTGCAAATTCAAATATTGCCTTCTGCAAGTATGATTTTCATACTGGACAGTCTATCACACAATCCACACTCCAGACAAGGACTTTTTCTCCAGATCAGTGGTGCACTTGTTGTGGGCTTGTGGAACTGACTAATGGAACATTTTTACATTCAGCTTGTCCATCATTTCTGAAAAGGAGTTTCTGGCTGCACCTATTTTTAAATATCCACAAAGCCAGGACTTTGGTTTGTTAACAGCATTCTGCTGTTCAGTCATGGAACTGATTATTGCAGCAGGGAAATTAACTGAAGTTAATTTAATTAACTGAGTGCTTCAAAGCTGTCAATTTCTTCATTTTCACAAACTGGCAGATTATGCCTGTGTTTGGATTCTCCTACACACACTTGAAGTCCAGTGCCTCCTCTTAAGCCCTTTTGTCCAGGTGAAAAGGGAGCAAGAAAACTGGGCTAAAACTTTAACTCTTTGAGCTGCCAAAACTGCAATCACAGCTCCTAGGAACACATCAACCAGGCCTTTGGTTCTTCTTTTCCTCAGCCTTGTTTCATCTTGTTTGTTTTCCTCATCAGCATTAATAGGGAGAGCATTAATTAGGCTCCTGATTTTCTGTTCCACTGATTGGTGGATGTTGACCTGGTCCTGGAGAGAGTCTCTTTGGGAAGACAGAAGCACAGAGTAGAGAGGACACAGCCATACCGTGCTCCTTTTTGCCCAATCCTACTTGCTGCAGTCTCTAAATCCCTTTTTTAATTGCCTGCTAACGTCCTGGAGATTGCCTGAAGTTCATAAGTAAGAAGAATTAGAAGCTTATCGAAGTTTTCTATGCATGGAGAGAAATAAAAAATGCCACCATTAAGCAAAGGTGCAAATAAGGAAGAATAAAATAAAGAGCAACTTCCCAGCCACTCTTGCATACAAAATAGATGAGATTTTGTTTCCACAGCAAGACCCAGCTACTGAGGATGTGGAAGGCAGCAGATCTGTTTGTGGCAGCTCACCATTACTCTGGAGCCCAGCAATCACATGCCTTGACTATCATGGATATCCTGTAGAAAGAAAACATGCCAGAGAAAATAATTTTCTTCCAGAGGCCACTCTGAATTCTGCAGGAATAATGATGGTTTGTTTTGTTCTGAGCCAGTTAGCCAGTGGGAAGAGAAATCCTCATGAAAGCATGGTAGTTATAAATTGGACAAATTGGGACTGATTCTAGGAAGCTGAGTTTTGAAGCATTCAGCAGTTTACTCTCCATCCATCAGCTCCTGAGGCATGGACATTGCACAATGAACCACAGGAGAATTGGAACAGAGAGTTTGGAGATTTCAGGGTTGTTACACCAAGCAAAAAACGCTGGAGGGTTTTTAGCCTTAAATCCCGCGGCTGAGAGCAAAACCTCTTACTTAATAAACCTGTTATTCTCTGTTGCTTTTGGGAATTAAACTTCTGTTGCAGCCAAGGATTTTAGAGACATTTAACCCTGACTTGAATTTCCCTGGGAAAGGAGCTGTTCTCCTTGCTATAAATCATGCCCTGCGTGCTGTCATCACTGTCACAGGTGCTGGTATGGGAGAAGATGTCTTTGGGTTTGATCTCATCAGCCAGATTTTCAGCTGCAAAAAAGCAACTTAAACATCACTGCACACTGCTGAAATTCGGGATGCAGTTTTTTAAGTTGTAAGAAAATGGTATAAGTTTTTGTCAGAAAATAATTAATGTCTCTCTGACTCGAGATATCTATCTCCTGTAGGATAAAAGCATAGCTTTAGAAAACATGAGTGTTTCTAATACATGATCTTCTGCTTTCTTGCCTTCCTTCTCCAGAGTCTCACAGCTGATTTTTTTTTGGGTGTAACCAGATGCTCATCCCTCTCTTTAGTCTTGTAATTTGGTTTGAGCATCTCTGGGGAATAAGAGGCTACATTTTGCTCCCCAAAATGTTCCACTTGGTGCTGCACATCTACAGTGAGCTTGCTTTGGGGTGATGCCTGAACTCCTCCAAAACTATCCAGGTTCATGCTTGGTGCATCAAAAGCCATTCTTCAGCAGAGCCTGAATGAGGTCCCTGAGGATCAGCTACAGAGATTCCAAAGGGCTGGGATGAGGGGCTCAAAACCCACCCACAGAGCCTGGGGACACCATAGAATCCCTCACAGCAAATCTGCTTGGAGCTGCCAGGACTGAGCCTTGCAGCTGACACAGGGCCCCAGAGCACCTGGAGCACAGCCCAGGGAAATGCTGCAACTGCAATCTCCCTCTGCAGGAAGAAGGACAACCTCTGCCTCTCCTCAGCTGCCATCCCTCTGACATCAGCTCTGCCGCCCTCTACCTGAGCAGAAACACAATGAAAAAATTTCCTCAACAAACCATCCCTTGTAAAAGTGGGCAAGATCATTCTCATAACTCATTTGGTCTCCAGGCCTCGAAATGTACTGGGAGCTGTGACAGGACTGCAGGAGGGACATTGACCTCCTGCCACAATTACAGAAACTGCTGAATGGTTACAGAATTGCCCCAACATCTTCTGCAAACTCCTGGAAATTCTTGACCATGGCTCTGCCTGGGTCAATCCCCATTCAATGTCACTACCAACCATCTGAGTCCACCAATATTCTCTGCCTCCCACTGCTTTCAGCAGGAAAATTGAGTGAAGCTGGCCTGATCTTCCGTGTTCACAACTGGGCCCCACTCTCTGGTCACACTCCTGGCTTGAGTCCATACCCAGCAGAGCCTGTGCTGGACAAGAGAGCAAACCAGAAGAGTCAGAGATGCAGATGGGGAAGAAAAACCTCAAACTGACATTTGAAATAAGCACTCACTCAATAAGAAAATGGATTACACGCCCACAGCTCCACATTTCTGCAGGAGAGAAGAAGGGAAAAAGGAGTGCAAAGAGCAGGAGGGATTGTGCTCACTCAGCTCATTATCATGCTTGGAGCTCCATCTCGTGGGTGCTGGCCACCAGCAGCACTGGCCACTGGCCAGGGGGCCTGGAGGCCACCAAATCTCTTGGGCATCTGGGCTCTCAGAGCCATGGACACGCTTTCTGGTGGCCTTTGAGTTAGTACTTTTTAGTGGCATCCACTTTGCATTTCTCAGCATTAATCTCTCTTATGTCCCTGTTGGAGTCACTAATGGGCAAAGCTGCTGCTCGTCTGGCAGCGCTGTCTGTGAGCTCCTCCTCTTTTGCCATGGCTCAGGGCTGCTTTGTCTCAGCACAGCAGTGAATGGGAAAACATTTGTCATCTTTGAGCTGAGACGTTGCTCTGATCCTTCCAGCTCCTCAAGATGTGGGCCTGGCACAGTGCTGGTCAAGGCACAGGTGAGTGCAGGGAGCCAGGCCAGGGCTTCAAGGGCAATGGACAATGAGAAATGAAGCTGACTGCATGCACAGCTGATAATGAAGAATATTTTGGAAAGGGTCTAGGTGGCTACTTTCTTTAGGGCTTGGTTGTCAGCCAGACACATCTCTGTGATGTGGTAAAATGAGAGCTCTGCTTTTGGGGAGTATGTGAGCTTTAATGTGTGAGCTTTGCTCCAGCATCTTCTCCAAGGACTATTTCACCCAGGGAAGTGTTGCCAGATGCTGCCAGCTGAATCTTTCCTAGGTGTTTGCCATTAACTTCAGTTTTAATTAGAAAACTTTAGCTTCTGCACATTTATTGGCGCTGTAAAGGGATGGCTTTTATTTTTTTTTTAGATTCTTTTTTCTTCTGTAAATAGTTTAGCATGGATGTGTTGAAATGATCCTTAAAGAACTAAGCCATTTTAGCTTGGCTGTACTTCAAGAATATTCACCGTCCAGAGGATTAAATTACACCTTTTGTTTCCCAGGGTAGGGTTTCTTCACTTTATCCATAATGCTCACCACTACTGTTATGTTACTGCCTTGAACATCAACTCACATTTTTACAACACCTTTTATTGAGAGATTTCCTTTGCAGGAAATGTGCATTGGGCAGTCCATGACACACTGTGTTTCTCCAGCAGCTTTCCACTGACCTCTGCCCCATCGTTATTCTTGATGCACACACCTGACAGAGGCTCCATCCAAGTCTCTCATGGCTTTGTCCTGGTTCTCTCTGAAGAAAAGGCTGTAGGTGATGTGCTACAGCACCATGACATTTAGGGTGGACTATTTCAGAGCTGACATACGAAGAATGGAAATCTTGGGAAGGTCTGAGTCTGACCCGGTGCATCCGGAAGGATCAGAGCAACGTCTCAGCTCAAAGATGACAAATGTTTTCCCATTCACTGCTGTGCTGAGACAAAGCAGCCCTGAACCATGGCAAAACAGGAGGAGCTCACAGACAGCGCTGCCAGACGAGCAGCAGCTTTGCCCATTAGTGACTCCAACAGGGACATAAGAGAGATTAATGCTGAGAAATGCAAAGTGGATGCCACTAAAAAGTACTAACTCAAAGGCCACCAGAAAGTGTGTCCATGGCTCTGAGAGCCCAGATGCCCAAGAGATTTGGTGGCCTCCAGGCCCCCTGGCCAGTGGCCAGTGCTGCTGGTGGCCAGCACCCACGAGATGGAGCTCCAAGCATGATAATGAGCTGAGTGAGCACAATCCCTCCTGCTCTTTGCACTCCTTTTTCCCTTCTTCTCTCCTGCAGAAATGTGGAGCTGTGGGCGTGTAATCCATTTTCTTATTGAGTGAGTGCTTATTTCAAATGTCAGTTTGAGGTTTTTCTTCCCCATCTGCATCTCTGACTCTTCTGGTTTGCTCTCTTGTCCAGCACAGGCTCTGCTGGGTATGGACTCAAGCCAGGAGTGTGACCAGAGAGTGGGGCCCAGTTGTGAACACAGAAGATCAGGCCAGCTTCACTCAATTTTCCTGCTGAAAGCAGTGGGAGGCAGGGAATATTGGTGGACTCAGATGGTTGGTAGTGACATTGAATGGGGATTGACCCAGGCAGAGCCATGGTCAAGAATTTCCAGGAGTTTGCAGAAGATGTTGGGGCAATTCTGTAACCATTCAGCAGTTTCTGTAATTGATGCAGTGTTAGGAATTTCGCTGACTAGAGACTGGAAAAGTACAAGGCCGTGGCTAATGCCAAGTCCTGCACCTGCAAGATGGTGTGTCCTTGGGCCTAGCTGGGTATGATAACAAGTGGACAGAGAGACGTGGGAAATAGAGAATGTAGGCCCAAAAGAATGAGGAAGAGTTGATGGTATAGTTTAACCAATAGATCGCTTGGCTTACAAAATATTCATAAGGTTATTACCTGCTGTATAAGTGTCTGATGCTCTCTTCAATAAACAGAACTTGCTGATGACTCGTATTGAGCCCCAAGTTTTCCCTGCACCCGACATGGCAGGAGGTCAATGTCCCTCCTGCAGTCCTGTCACAGCTCCCAGTACATTTCGAGGCCTGGAGACCTAATGAGTGATGAGAATGATCTTGCCCACTTTTACAAGGGATGGTTTGTTGAGGAAATTTTTTCATTGTGTTTCTGCTCAGGTAGAGGGCGGCAGAGCTGATGTCAGAGGGATGGCAGCTGAGGAGAGGCAGAGGTTGTCCTTCTTCCTGCAGAGGGAGATTGCAGTTGCAGCATTTCCCTGGGCTGTGCTCCAGGTGCTCTGGGGCCCTGTGTCAGCTGCAAGGCTCAGTCCTGGCAGCTCCAAGCAGATTTGCTGTGAGGGATTCTATGGTGTCCCCAGGCTCTGTGGGTGGGTTTTGAGCCCCTCATTCCAGCCCTTTGGAATCAGTTTGGAGAGGTGATGTGCCTCTGGCTGGCACCGTGAATCTGGGCCCTGCTGGGTTTGGGATCAGAAGGCCCCAGCTCCAGCAGTCTCTACTCTAAATGCCAGCATTTCAGTAGCATCTGCCCACTGTCACTGATTTCATATTCCTTAATGATGAGGAAGATTCTTATCTGTTTTGTTCATGTTTGAGTGATGCAGAGCGAGTACTCGACCTCAAGCAAAGCTAAAATTTGGGGAAGTAAAACACATAAAATATGCCATAAATAAAAATGGTACATTGTCTCTGATCACAAGGCCTCTGCTCTACTACAAGTGGGTTTTTTTCATTCACTACCTGCCTTTCACCTTGTGACAGGCTG
The DNA here is from genome assembly GCF_028551555.1 of Melozone crissalis. Lineage (NCBI taxonomy): Eukaryota > Metazoa > Chordata > Aves > Passeriformes > Passerellidae > Melozone > Melozone crissalis. The sequence continues at coordinate 8,815,401 of NW_026535783.1, read as the reverse complement.
CCAAGTGGCAGGGTTACCTTTCCTGCAGGGATTTAAAAACTGTATAAACATGGTGATCCAGGACATGGTTTAGTAGTGGGCTTGGCTATGCTGGTTTAACAGCTTGAATTGAGGATCTTAGGGGGCCTCAATGATCCTTGAGGATCTTAGAACCTCAGTGATCCCATGAGTCTGTGGTTATACATTGCCCAGTAAAACACCATGGATTATATCCATTTTACTGTGGAGGGAGTTACATTTAGGAATGGGGAAGTAGAGGACAAGAAAAAAATGTTTTCAGCTGGAGGGAAACTTGTTTGCCATCGAGAAATATGAAAGGATGGAATAAATCATGGCATTGATGAACCTAGGGAAGTCAGGGGGAACACTTCATGCAGCTAATGATGAGGTGGCAGCCATCCTCATTTCAAGGTCATGCTTTAATTAGAAATTAAACATATGGCCTAGACCAGCTGAAGAAAAAGGTGCTGTGCTTTTCCTGCAAGAGAGCAGTTCCTTCCATAGGTCCCAAGGCAATATGAAAATTACAAAACAGCTTTTCAACTCTTCACAGTAATATTGGGTTTTTCCCTCCATTTAACTGATGGTGAAATCAAGACTACTATTTTAACTTGTATGCTGCAATTGTTGCACAAATAGATAAGATGATTTGTTAAGTAGAGAGAGCAAGAGGTTTTCATGCTGATAATACATTATTATTGACAATTTGATGCTTTTATCAAGTAATGGTAATCAACCTTTGCTTGCTTGATAAATTCATAGCCCAGAGTGTTGATTTTATCAAAATCACCTTCGCAGTTAAGGGTGTAATTTTCTGCTTGTAAAATGAAGGATGTTCTCAGGAATTCGTAATTGTCCAATTATTTGGTATAATTTTTTTTAATGTTTTAACATGTTCCATGAGTTTCAAGGCAGCTTGAGTGCTCTGCATGGTGTGTCAGCATGCTGAATACGAAGGCACCTGTCAGTGTTTTTATTATACACAGTCTTCTTGCTAACTAGGAAAATAAGGCCTGAGGGTGTTTTTTATTGCTGGCTGTGAAAAACACATCACATTTTCTCACACCAGAACAAAAAACAAACATTACCCAATTCCCCTTCCACTTCAAAAACGATGTCATTTATTAGTCCCTACCAGGGGACAAAGTGATGCCCAGTTAAAAGAGTTCTGTGTCACTCAGCGGGGACAGCTGCCACCAAAAATGTGATGATTCTGGGTGCAGTGTTAACTCTGATACCACTGATGCACTGCGTGTCTATCCAGAAATAAAGACTCTTCTGATAAAGATTGCAGCCCCGGGGGAGGCTGGCGCTTCCCCAGGGCAGCAGGAAGAATTTGCTGACAGCATGGGCACTCCCATCAGATCAGCTGCTGTCAAGTTCAGCAGCAGCAGAATGAGAAGGGACTGGCTTGCTACAGCCAGCTGCAATGCACAAAGTGACACCAGCAGCACCAGGAAACCCTTCAACCAAAACTGAGCTGTGAGCTGCAAAGGGGAAACTTTTCTTAATTTACATCTATTTACCAGCTTTGTATACTTAGAAGCTGCTTTCCAGCCTGCCTTTCTCCATTTCCACCCCAGCTTTTCCTACATTGTTACCTGAAACAGCAAGGAATGCACCTAAGGGTTTGCAGCTGAACAAGATGAAAACCAAACAGCCATCTGAAACCCATGTTTTCCTCTGCTCCCATGCTTCCTTGAAAATATTACTCCTGTGGTAGGTTGTGCTCAAGAAATAATACCCTGTACCTGATAATTGTAGTAGATGAACTTTGTCACTATGAAAAGACTCTCTGGGTTTTAGCAGAGAAATGAAACACTGATTACACACAGTGTTTTGTACCACCAGGAATTCAGAAGGCCAAAACCCCCTGAGCAGTGAGCAACAAGTGTTGCCTGGCAGTATCACAGATATGTTTTTATTCTGAATGTTTTTATTCTGAAAGGATCCAAGCCAAAGAAAGCACTAGAGGGCACAGTTGCAGGAGAGCAAAACCAACCAGATTTGGATTGCAATGAAACACTTGACACACTGATGAAATTCCTCTGTGATAAATTAATGTAAATCAGGCTTGGAAGGAACATTCTCATTTCAAAGTTGGCTGGACGACCAGAACAAAATGATAGCTGACAATACAGCAAACTGGAGAGTGATTGTATAATACAATGGCACAGGGATAGGTGTCTGGAGTTGCTGTATTTTAACACCCTCATCAATGATTCAGAAGAAGAAACAAGCAGTGATTAATGAGATTTGATACTTGGGAGGATTAGTTAGAATTGGTGAGAGCTGCAAATTATTGCAAAGCAACAGACAGCAGAATCACAAGCACAGAAAAGCAAAAGGCACAAAGCACATGGGTGGAAAGCAAAATTTAATAAAGAGAAACCTGGGGGAATTGCAGGCAAAGTAAATATCAATCCAGCAAGAGGAAACTTAGGAAAGGGTAACATGGGAAGTTATGTCAGCAGGAGAGCTGACAAGTTATCACAGACCAAGCTTTGCTGTAAAGATGCTTCAGGGACATCTGCAGTGCCCAGCGAGGAGCTCCAACACCTCTGGCTCCTGGCACCATACTGGCAATTAATTCCCACCATCGTGCTCAACCTGCACATCCCTGCTGCAGCTGGAATTCAGATGAGAGTAGTGGGAAAGGAGCTGGGTAACTCAATCTCCAGGAGAAGCCTGGAAGTGCTGCAGCCTCACTGCAGTAGAACAGATTGGGAAAGGCACAGCTTTGAAAAGACGGTGGGGAAGCATAGGAAGGAGGCAAAGGAAAGCAAAAGGCAGCTGAGAACATTAAAACCACAGCTTTGTCTGCTGAGCAGGGAAGATGGGACCTTTCCAAAGTATTTGGGCCATGGTGTACATGGAAATTCCAACATTTCAGAACATAAGGGCAGTCTGAGTAAATTGCAATGACAGAGAAAATCTATGAAATCCCCTCAGTGGAGGGACCTCTCTGTTCAAAACTGCAGATTGCTGTTGCAGAGGAGCAGCAAAGGCAGTGAGGATTATTCTGTGTCTGGGCAGCAGTGGGATGTAGGTTTCTCTGCCTGTCCTGAGCAGAAAGCAGACATGTCAAGGAAGCTGCTGAGCAACATCCAGGGAGAAAGAGCTCTGGAAGCTGGCAGCTCCCAGCTTGGAGCCTTTCTGTTAAGAGCAGAAGAAAGCAAGTCATTCACAGAATCCCAGAATCCCGGGATGGGTCAGGTTGGAAGGGACCACGGTGGGTGATCTTATCCAAGTCCCTGCCCCAGCAGGGTGACCCCAGAGGATGTGGCACAGGATTGTGTCCAGGTCCTGGAATATTTCCAGTGAAGAGAAACTCCACAGCCTCTCTTGCAGTCTGTTCAGGGCTCGGTCACTGCACGGGAAGGAGTTCTGCCTCATGTCCAGCTGAAAGTTCCTGGGATCAGTCCCTGCCCATTCCTCGTGTCCCATTGTCCCTACAGAGCAGAGCCTGGACCCTGCTCTGCCCCTCCCTGCAGACAGGGACACCCAGGGTTGAGGCCCCTCTCAGCTGGGGCTCCTCTCCAGGCTGAGCAGCCCCAGCTCCCCCAGCCTTTCCTGGTGAGGGAGATGCCCCAGGCCCTTCCTCACCCCCACAGCCTGGGCTGGCCCTCTCCAGGAGCTCTGTGTCCCTCCTGCCCTGAGGATCCAGAGCTGGACACGGCCCTCCAGAGGTGCCTCCAGGGCTGGGCAGAGGGGCAGGATCCCTCCCTGACCTGCTGGCAATGCCCTCCCAAGGGCACTCCAGGTTCCCTTTGGCCTCCTTGTCCCCAGGGCACTCTGCTGGCTTAGGGACAGCTCTTTGTCCCCCAGGAGCTGCAGGTCCTTCTCTGCAGAGCTGTTTGTGCTGGTGCTTGGGGTTATTCCTGCCCAGCTGCAGGACCCTGCATTTCCTTTTTTGAATTTTGGCATGTTTCCGACATCCTTGGCTAGATTTAATTCCAGATGGGCCTTGGCTTTCCTTGTCTCATTTCCACTTACTCTGACAACCTCTTTGTGTTCATTCCAAGTGGCCTGACCCTGCTTCCATCTCCTGTGTATTTCCTGCTTACTGTTGCATAATGGCAGGAGTTCCTTGTTCATCCATGCAGGTCTCTTGCACCCTTTTCACTCTTCTTCTTGCTTCATCCAGCTCTGGTCTGCTCAGTGCAGGCACTGTCATACAAATCCTGTCTGCCAGCTGTTTCCTGCAGCCAGCTTCATCTTGTTCCAGGAGTGTTTATCAGGATAAAGCCAAAGTTTTTTCTAGCAGAGGAAAGCAGTGCTGGGAATTCATGTATTACCCAAAGCCAAAAAAAATCATAAATAACATTTCAGTCTGGCTGAGGCACTTCTGGGCAACCCTATTTGTCAGCAGCACTACTGAGGATATGCCAAGCATTACCCCAGATCAGAAGGTTTTTGAACAGCAGTCACACAGATGGCACAATGAGCTATTAAACATGATATGTATAGGAAGATGACTCAGCCTTCCCCTCTTCAGGGTAAACAATAGGTGATCCTGCCCCCACCTGTGTTATTTTTCTGGTTAGCTGAAGTGCTACTGCTCATCTAACAAGAGTTTTTTCCAATATATTCATGACAAAAGCCAATGTAGAAAATAATGTTACCCCATTCCACAATGAGGAATGTCACCTCACAAACAGAGACACAGACAAGGCAGAGGTTTTTAACACATTCTTTACCTCTGTCTTCAGCATGGATGATGGAACACAGGAGTTTCAGTGCCCTGAGCGTGCCCTGAGCTGGAAGACCACATTTGCAAAAACAATTCACTCCCATCTCACCCTTATGTGGGATCTGCTGCTCCAACAGGATCCCTACAGGTCTGTGGGGCCTGATGGGATTTGTGTGAGAATCTTCAGTTGCCAATGTCATCCCAAAGCCTGCCTCAAGGATTTTTGAGCAGTCAGGAGCTGGAGAGATCCCAGCTGCCTGGAAGTGGGTGAACATTGTGGTGATTTTCAAGAAGGGCAAGAAGGAAAACCCCAGAAACAACAGGTCTGTCAGTCTCATTTCACTGACTGGTAAGATCATGGAGAAGATTATCTGGGAGGTATTGAAAAACACCTGAAGAACAATTCCAGCATAGCTTTATGAGGGGAAAGTCCTGCTTGCCAAACCTGATTTCCTTTTACAATAAAATACCTCCCCTTGTGGATCAAGGGAAACCATCTAATGTAATATTTTTGGATTTCAGCAGAACTTTCCATACTGTCTTTCCCAGGATCCTTCTGGACAAAATGTCCATCCCACAGCTGGATAAACACATCATGTGATGAGTGAGCAGCTGGCTCATGAGTTGGGAGGAAAGAGTTCTAGAGAATCAGGTGACATCAGAGTGGTCACCTGTCATTAGTGGGGTTTTTCAGGGCTCCGTCTTAGGGCAGGTTCTCTTCAGCATCTTCACAAATGGCCTGAATGCAGACCTGGAAGGAACACGAAGTCTGACAACAGCATTAAGCTGAGAGGAGCTGTTGTCTGCCTCAAAAGAAGAGAGGCCCTGCAGAGGCCACCTTGACAAATTAAAGGGCTGGACAATCTCCACCTGTGTGAAATTCCATGAGGGAAAGTGCTGGATTCTGCACCTGAGATGGTCCTGGAAATCCTGTTTGATGGCCAGCAGGACACGAGCCAGCAATGCCCTGGAGCCAGCAGGGACATCCCTGTCCTGGGGACACCAGGCCCAGCATGGCCAGCCGGGCCAGGCAGGGATTGTCCTGCTCTGCGCTGGGCCGGGCCGGCCTCACCTGGAATACTGGGTGCAGTTCTGGCATCAGAACATAAAAAAGGCATTAAACTGTCAGAGACCAAAGGATGCCATGAGGATGTTGAAGGGCCTGAAGATGAGGAGTTTTTGAGGACCTTGGCGTGTTCAGCTGGAGGAGACTGAGAGGAGACCTCACTAGGGCTCCAACATCCTTGCAAGGGGCAGGTTCCAATCTGCTCACTCTCTGACACCAGTGACAGTATGCCAAAAAATGGCCTGAAATTGAGCTGGGGGAGGTTTAGGTTGTGTAAGAACCAAAATGGGGGATGTGAGACTCTTCAAAATGCAGTTTATTCCATGCAAGAGGTTACAGCAGTGCAGGGTCGTGGGTGACAGAGGCTGTGCCTATAGCTGTCAGCTCCAGCTGGAGGCAGGCCTGGAGACCCTTTGGTTTTGGTCACAATGCATTCTATACTTTTCTTTTGGTTACATGGCATTCTATACTTTTCTTTTGGTTACAATGCATTATAGACTTTTCTTTTGGTTACAATAAATTATATGCTTGTCTTTGCTGAGCATCTTAATACAGTAGAACCAATCTATACCTTAACTATTATCTATAGCCTATCATAACTACTATAATTACCATATTCATGTTACTGTTCTCCAGTCACTAAAAGTTAGTACATTACATTTTAAGCTAGAAGTTGTTTTTCACTTTTCTTGCAGTGGAAAATTCTGAAACCTTTTTTCTACTTGTAACATTTGTTGACTTGTTTGCCTGTGCTTTCTTTCTGCTTGGTAAAAACATCTTCTTGTTTGAGGTGGGTTTATCCTTTGCTCTAAGTCATAAAAACCCCTTCTAACTAACATAACATATCCTTTGCCTTCTTGGTTATCCAGTAAGACTGGCTCAGCAATTCTTTTGTTCTGTATCAAAACTTGCTTCCATCTCTATTCCTCCTTCAGATTCTACATTCAAAAATCTTTCTGCTAAACATATTTATCTCTGAGACTTTGTGGCTGGGCCCTGGAACAGGTGCCCAGGGCAGTGGTCATGGCACCAAGACTGACAGAATTCAGGAAGCATTTGGACAATGCTCTCAGGAACATGATGTGACTCTTGGGATGTCCTGCATGGGACCAGAGCTTGAAATCAATGATCTTGATGGGCCCCTTCCAACTCAGCATGATTCTATGATTCTGTGGTCTTTCTCCTGGCCACCTGTGGGCTGGGAAAAGTTAAAAACCATGGCAGCTGCTGGAACAGGAGGGCTCTGCCACTCTGGTCTCCATTTGCTGTCTACAAAAAAGTGTGAAGCATTGTCACCAAAGGAAAATTAATGCTACTCAAGAGAGCAGTTAGTGATGCTTACCTTTAGACGTTTTCCCCTGATTTATGAAGAGATATATCCATGCTTGTTAGTGTATATTATTGGCAATTCTAAGGACAATGGCCACTACCTTTAAGCTGGGTAGTCCTGTTTCAAATCCAACAGCTTTGGCTGTTTTACAGCTTTCGGGTCCTGAGGATTTTTATTTTTTTTTTTCAGGTTAGTTACTGTCTGAAATCTGCTTTGGAACCAACAAGAGAACCATCATATGCCCACACATTATAGGATCTGCAAATCTTGCAAACAATGTGTAGATTCAAGTGATAGAGATAAGAATTAAATGCATGAGATACTGAATTGTTATTAATTCCACTCCATCAAATTTGTTGTTAATTTCACTCCACCTTTCACTGAGGGTGAAGGCTAAGACGGTTGAGGGCAGCCTCCATGAAGCAAAATCCTTGCTGTTTTTCAACGTCTAAATCCCAGGAGGCTGTTAATCTTTTTCATAATTTGGGTATTACCGAGGGACAGGAGTACTACTGATGAAAACAAAGTGCCTGAGCTGATGAGCTCCACTTGTGACTCAGGAAAAGAGGAGATGATGGGGCAGGGTGATCTAGACATCAGGTGCAATGCTATGTGCAATGCAGTAAATCAAATCTCTTCCTCTTCCACTCTTACTCCCACACACAGGGAAACTAATTGTATGATTCCACACAGTGCAGATGCAAACACAAGACATTTGGAAGCTGAGCCTTGACTTCGAGCTAACAGAACATTCAACTAGTTCAGTGCATAATCACAGTTGGAAATCCATGCATGGATATTTTGTTCCAGGGAGGTACAATATAGGCTGGGTTTTAAAATATACCCAAAGGGGTTTAGCTCCTCAGCTTCCACTGAAAGGTGAGGAAAGTTGGCCCTCCTTCCTTCCCTCTGCTTCTTTTAAAAGTTTCTGTAAGGACAGACCCTTCCATCAGCAAGCATGGTGTGTGGTGGCCATGATTCTGAAAGGTGTCTGTAGGGTTTTTGAGCAGTGCAACAGGCTCAGCTGAGGAAATTGCCATTAGCTTTTCTGAGAAAGGTAAACTCTCATCATCTCTAAAGGTAAGTACATGTTGATGACTGCTCCCAAAAATGGATAAGAGCTTAGGCTCTCAGCTAGTATAAAATTACAGGGGTGAATTCAAAGAACCAAGCTCATTAACACAAATTGCAGAGCTGATGAACCTTGAATAGCTGGAAATGCTGGGCTCTGGATTTTATGATTAGGCTTCTGATAGGAAAGAGGGACATGAGAGATCAAGAAAGCAATTAATTCTGTCAAAAAAACAAACAATATCTGACTCATCAGCATGAGCAGCAGGAAGACCTCTAAAATTTGTCCTTTGAAGCCAGGGTACTGTAACAGAGCTGTTTGAATAAAGACGATGGAAAAGCACAAAATGCACAAAATGTACTCCTTCTTGCCTTCTTGCCTCCTTCTTGTGTCCAAACTGCCTTCTCTTTCTTTTCAGCTGCTGTGGAATAACACTCAAGTCAAATAATTGTCATCTGTTTTCATTTCTTGGGTATATGAGTGCCTTCAGAGTAAGCCTTGCAGATTTGCTCAAAATTAATAACAAAGCATGTGTCTTCTGACTGTTCTGGAGACATCTGTACAGCCCTATAATATGAAAATAAATTAATTTTATAATACGCTGCACATGGTCTACCTTCTTATAAATGGAGAGCATCCCCTGAGCTTCCAAAGGGTAAGGTCACACAGGTGTGAAATGCTTGAACATCTGACATGTTTGCTAAGGATGTGAAGTTATTATCTGACGTGTTTATTAAGGACTGTGTGGAAGTAAGGTCTCCAAATGCATGATGCTTGTCAGGGGCTCTGCAAGTGTTGTTTCCCTAATAAAGAGGGTTGTACATGCATTTCCCAGAGGGAAGGTGATTCACCATGCCAGGTTAAAACCCAGCACTCTGCAATGTAAGCAGCTCATGGGACTTGGTGGCACAGTGTATGGAAATCCAGGCATGACTCACTCATTCAATATGGAATTGCAAGGAGGTCTTTGCAGTAATTGAGCAGAACTTTAGCATCATATCCCCCCTGTTCCTTGCAGAAGTACCATGCAAGAGAAATCCTTTCTGATTCAGCCAAGTGTTCAGGGAGGTACTTGATCCCATACATGCACTTAAACAGGACAGGAGACTGATTTAAGCAAGAAAATAGGATTAAGTGCAGGCTTAATGGTTTTGCATCACACGCAGCCTGTGCTTTAACGACTTTCCAAAGCCAGGGATGCCTTTTGTTTTCTGAATTGATTTTCCTCAAGCCTGGGGGGTTGAGGAAGGAGAACAATCCAATTGCAGAGACAATATTGAACAGCAGTGGGAGATCCCTGCAAATTTTCTATAACCATCAGTGGACTGGAGTGCTCCATTGTCTGAACACTCAGGGCAAGAGCTTCAGCCCAGCTTTACAAAAGGTGGACTCAGCATGGCTCAGCACCATCCTGGGAGCCAGAAGGGGGAAGAGATGATGGCAATGTTAACACAGCCTAACTGTAGACACATAAATTCAGTGCCTGAATGAAGAGTGTCATTCACAATTGCTGTATAGATCTGGAGACAGTCTCCTCCACAGAGTGACTCAGAATGACCTGTTGAACCTATAGATGCTCTAGAGGAGGCTATGTCTATTAATTTTAAAGTAAATACAAATAAATACTCAAGGTATTATGAATACTTCTTCCTGAAAATCTTCAAATTCGATGCTCAAAGTCTTGAAAGAATTTTGACTAGATGTTTTTGCTCGAGACTCAAGATCCTGTGTTTGCAGTGCCCAATACACACTTGTTGGCTGTCTTACAAAGCCAGCAAAGTTTAGCTGTTCAAACAGTTCAAAGCCCCCTGCAGAGTTGTGCCTATCTTTTGCATTATAAGAGTACAGTTATTTTTCTGTCAGATCAATTGCAAAAATACAGAATTCTTTGGGAAATTCTTCATCCCCAATTGCTAAAGGGACAACCAAACAAGCAAATCTCCCTTCTGTCCCACTCCAAAACAACCTTCACTATTAATACCACTATGACGGAAAATCCAAGCTGAAATTTACCTTTCAACTCTGTTTTACCAAATTAGTGCTGCAGCTTCTTCCTTCCTGCTAAGAGCTGCTACATTCTAGTATCAAGGAGACTTTACATGGAGTTGTACATGGATGGGGTTGCTACATATGCACATGTGTGTATTTTTCTTTGTAAAAAAATGTAAGCAATGAACTGCATTCAGATAGCTTGGCGCCTGAAACTCTTGGGTGAAGTGGTGTTTTTAATAACTACTGGTATTTTTCAAAAGGTTTCATTGAAGGGCAGTGCACCTCTCTGAAGTGAGGTAAGAAAAATACAGTGTAAAAGAGGAGAAGCTCATAGCTGAGAGTTCATACTAAATCCTCAGTTTTTAATATGTCTCTCATGAGCAGTGAATGAGGGCGGAAGTAGCTGAGCTCGCTGTTGAACTGTGGGGCCAAACTTAGTCCTGACATCCTGTATGTTTGTGGTGCTCTGCACCCCACCAACGTTATTCTGAAGAGAGGAATTAATTCAGTGGATCTAATGGGGCTGGCCTTTGGCTCTCCTCTTTTTCCAGCCTTTATGGATCTGTTTCACATGAGCCCTTTGTGCAGCAGCACAGGCAGGGCTGCACGCCCCTGGTCCTAAGTGCACTTCCTTATCAGAATATATGGCACTGCATTATGCTGCATGTTTATGGTTTGAAACACTGCCTGATAATGTGGCCATAGTCAAACAAAATGCTGCATGCAACAGCAACCAATTCATTTGTTTTAGGGAAAGAATATGACATCAGAAAGAAAGAGATACCTGCTTAGCTACATTTAATTGGAGGCAGTCAAATAGCTGAAATGGCATATACATTAAGATATATTTTCCTGATAAACACTCACTTTCATATATTATCTATTAATTTTTCTCTGGTATCTTAATGGGACTTGGAACATATTAGATTTTTTTTTCCAGTAGGCATTTAGTGCATTTCTGGAAACAAAATTTCTCATTCTTTCTGGTTACACTATTCTCGCAAATGCAATAGGAGAAGTGATATTTTTAATGGGTACTTGTGTAATTAAATAGAAGAATGTTCACAGAAATTAGCTTTATTAGTGCCTAGAGTGGTTGGAGGTTGAACCTTTTCAGTCTGCAGTTAGAAATATTAGATATCCAATTGATTCCGAGCAAAATACACATTTCTAGAAATTTTCCTTTTCTAAAACGCTACTAACTCAGATGCCAACTTTTCTTTTGGAGAATTACAAATCCTCCAGATTTGTAGTGTTTGGAAAACTGCAGTGGCAGAGGCTGGCTTAATGTTGCAGAAGGAGACTCTCAGGGACAGTGCAGTCCCTCCTGAGGCTCTGATGCACAAGGAGTTAATTGTGACTGTCACCTCCATAGTGTGATCTATGCACAAAAACAAAAAAAAATCAACATTTAGTTGTTCGCCTCACCTGTGCATGTGCTCTTTTAAAAAACAGACCACATCCTCATTTAATCTATGACACTAAGGTAATTCAATAAGAAAAACTAGAGCTAGCATTTTATTTGTAAGGCTCCCCATTCTCTTTCCTAAATTAGCCTTCTATTTACTGAAAATGTTTATGCTTGTTTTCAGAGTGGAGAGGAAAGGGAGAAGTAAGAAAGAGGACACTTCATTAGAAATCTAAATTAACAAGTTTGGGGTTACAAGATGTGACTTAACAGAAACTCTGCTTGGAAAACTCAAAGCTGGGGAAGGTAGAAAGTTCAAGTGCAGCATTTCAAAAGTCAGTCAACTTGAAGGAAAAAATACTGTTTAGTGTGGAAGCTAGGTAGTTTGCTCTAATTTAGGCTTAGATTTCTCTCTTTTCTTAAAACTACTTCAGAAATCAATTTTCTGTGTACATTTAGTGTAAGTATTTCTCACCAGGGAATGTGTCTGTTGAAATCACATTAAGAGTGTTTTAATTATCCTTAGGGTGTTTGACAAAGAAGATTTTGTAAATGAGAGGTAGTTGGTTACACTGTTCAGTGTACAAGGGTTTAAGGGCTCTTTTCTCTGCCAAGCTGAAATGTGAGTGGAGGGAACAACAATTATTTCAACAGTTTTCATGCAAGGAAGAGAAGACCCATGAGTTTAACCTGACCCCCTGACTCTTTTTGCTGCATTATTTCATTTTAGTGCTTCTGACACACACATCTGTGTATTAAATAGGCAGAATTAGTTTAATTGTGGGAATTAGAGACAGTGCTGCTGCCAGTGATGTCCACAGCAAACCTTACTTGGTTGCTGTTGTGAGAAGGAAACAAGTGAGTGTTCCTGCTGAAGAGGTCCCTTGGAAGCCCTCATTCTCAGGACATTCCACATTTCTTTCCACCCAATCCTGATTATTTCCCCAAACCATTATTTTTCATTCTAAACTCAATTTCCCATTCCTTTTAAGTCAATAGCTTGACTTTATCTTGCTGTTTTCTTTACAAATGTTAAGACCACACACTGAGCTCTGCTAACACATTGTATTATGCTACTAGTAGACAAATTTTAACATCACATCACATACATGTTGCAGTTGCTGTTGTAACATGCCTTTTAAAAAATATGTTTATTGGATGAAATTGTCTCTTTCTCAAGAAAAAATCTGGTTCTTCAATATAATTTATTATGCCTTTTAAAATTCTGTCTGTTCAATAAAATCTTTGCTATATTATAAATACCTGTAACGAAAATATAATTTAAAATTCTGAGAGAAAACTTTTTTTTTACTTTTACATTTTTCACAAAACCCACACAGGCACCAAGGAAAGACTAACAATAAAAATAATTTACTCCTGTACAAGCTGATCTGGGTTGGAAACATTCAAAAGAGAGATTTTAAACTTGTCATCTATTGAAACTTTGGCTACAGCATAGGAACTGATCTTAAAACAAAGGAGGGTCTTTAGTTTCCCACCCTTTTAATCTGAACATTTCTTTCAAGGCCTGATGGAGCTTTTGTTGTTAGTACTTTCCTCCCTGTAATATACCTGAATGACGACTGGCTAAATTTGTTGTTATCTGAGGGAACCAGCCTCTAAGCTTCATTGCACAGGACTAAAGGTGGCCCTTACCTTGCCATATGAGCCTATTCTGAAAATTAAACATTAGTGAAAAGAAGTGCTCTCATTCTGTAATAGCAGCAATTAGAAGTTTTCATGGTTTGCTTGTTCATTAGTTATGCACTGCCAGAAAGCTTTTGCATGGAAAGGACAGCAAAGGGAAAAGCTTTCTGATCTGGACCACTTGCAGGAATATATTATTTTTTTTTAATGACTTCTCTTCCTAAGCAAATTTCTTAGTAGAGAGGGAGTGATTCAGTACAAGCAGTATTCAGTAGCAGAGATATTATCCTTCAACTGCTGACTAGAAGAATATCAAAGAATCCTGAAAACTGGCAAAAAGACAGGCTAAGCCCAAGACAGGCATGAAGCCACCACAAAGAATGTTTTTTATATCTTATATTTGGTAAGAAAATTTTCAAGGTTGTCTTAGAGAAGTCCTTTTTTCCACAGAATTCTTCATTAGTTACAGTAGATAGGTTTACCTTTAAATTACAGAATTTAGTGTGAAGTTTGAAAAACTTTTAGTTGAACTGATGGATTATGAGCAAAATGTAAAATTCCTGTGTTAGAGACACTTGCATAATTTTAAGGAATAGACAGTGAGAAAGAATCCAATCAAATATTTCTAGAGAGTCTGCAAAACACATTTCAATAGTAGGCAAGAGGAAGAAAAGTAAAGAGCAGTCAGCACTTTTTTGGGTATTCTTTAGTACTTCAATGAGATAACTATCCCCTAGGAATCTTCATTTCCTTGTTCTAGATCCCCTAGCTTTTCTGAGCCTCCAGCATGGCTTTTTATTTTTTTTTCAATTATTAAAAGCAAAATCATATATAACTTTGACTCTCATTAAAGAGGTATGTATGGAAAACTGCTAATGTTAGGGGCTTGCTTACCCTAGTTGCTTTCTGACAGCCACCTCTGCCTCACAAACTCTTCTTACCACTCCACATTTCATGCTCACCCTTCTCAGGGTACTGTTTTAATTTTTTTTTAAATCTCAGACAATTTTGCCTCGCCTTCCTAGATATTTTGGGAATTTTAGAGTCTTTGGGTGGACTTTTCTGCAACAGTCTCTGGCTGCTTGCAGATGTAGGCATCTCAGAAGGCAGCTTTGTACTGCTTTGGAGACCTGACTGAGGCTCCACGGGTCGGAGGTTGGAGCCCAAAGCTCAAATAATTGGCACAAACAGGTCAGTACTCCATCAGGGGATGCATAACTCGTGAAAAGAAAGCCAAGTGCTCTGAAGTGAGACTCTGCCCTCATTGAACACATGGGGCCTAGAAAGACCAGGCTCATAATTCAGGCACTTCACTTGGGTAAGTTCCAAGCCTGCTGGAGAGAATGCCATCCCATGGTCTGGGATGCCTCCTCAGGGGCTCTTTTTTAATTTGGGTGTTTCTGTCTGTATCTAAGTTGTGAATAACTTCATCAGTGTTCACTGATGCCCCAGTCCAACCCCAGCCTCCCAGATGTTCCTCTACAGGAGAACAGAAGGGCAAGGGAGCGTTTGTTTGGAGGAGGAACAAAACACCTATGACGGAAGCAGTACTGGCTGCAAGTATTAAATCGGAATAAATGACAAATATAACAAAGACTGCAATATTCATGACAAATCCATGGATGAGAATATATCCCCATAGCTTTGGCAGTTTGGTTCAAAACTGCTTGGTAATTCAGGTTTTGAATCCTACTGCATGCTTAAGTGAAGAGGGTGGAAGAATAAGCAATGTGAAAATTGTTTAAAATAGAGTATTAGGGTTTTCAGGGGAGTACTATTGCATTTCATGCCTGAGGGGGCAAATCTACTCTGAAGAAAGGTTTTGAAAAAAGATAATACTAAAAAGTGTCATTTTCCTGTCTTATCCCCTCACACCTGTTTTTTCCCTTCCTTGATATTTGTATTAAATATGAAGCAATCAAAGCAGCAATCACACAACTAGAGCGTACACAGACTTTGGAAAAAAAGCTACGAATATTTCCAACTCAGTGCCATGCCCTACAGTTAATTTCCCTCATTTATGATATCAACCAACGCTTGCAGCAGTCTATCATCTCTATGCTTGACATCATATGGATTACAACATCGGAAGGTGTTCCCGCATGGATGCTGTCAGCAGCGGAAGCGGCAAAAAGCTTCTTGCATTCTTTTGATACAGCCAAAAAGAGATATCAACAGGATCCTCAAGTTTCCTTTTCGGATTCAGAAGCCAGACTGAAAATATCAAAGTAAAGAATGAGGTACAACGAATCACTGATGACCTCCACAACTCCATTGTTCATGCAAATACCGATGGAGTCTCCAGAGGAGGAATTTCAACAGCCGGTGAAGACGATGGATTGGAAGTGCATCAGAAAAGCATTGGCAAAAGACATGCATTTATTTCCGGGTTCAGGAGATTTGACAATGCCGGTGACGTATGATGCCCAGGGACAGAACCCGAGATGGGAAAGGATGGGTCACGAAACATTCAAAGACTTAGGGAAGGTGGCTCAAACTTTTGGGCTGGATTCACAATATTTCAAACAACTATTAAGAGGGACATTCACCACGTATGACCTTATGCCATATGATATTCGAAGCACTGTGGCAATGATTCTCACTGACACACAGAGTCTCGTCTGGGAAAAAAGATGGAGAAAGTATCTTCCAGACTTGCGAAATAGATACCAAGGTGGGCCAAACGCGAATCTCACAGAAGCGCAGTTAGCAGGAGATCCTCCAGATGACAACCCAGGGGAACAAGCAGTGCGGCTTCCACGAAGAGTGTTAAATGACATCAAAGAGGCAGGGCGAATGGCAATCATGCAGATTACGCTAACAGGGGCTCCGGATGTTCCGTTCTCTTGCATCAGGCAAGGTCCCGCAGAACCATTCATGTCGTTCATCGATCGACTCACGCAAGCCGTGGATCGACAGGTGACGATTGAGGAAGCGAAGAGGCCTCTCTTGGAGAGCTTAGCTTTTGGCAATGCCAACCCAGATTGTCAACGGGTCATTAGTGCCATGCCAGGACGGCCATCCTTGGCAGAGATGGCGGAGGCATGCAGCAAGGTGGGGACACCTCAGCATGTCGCATCGATTGTGAAGAACGAATTAAGAGAGGAATGGGAAGAACAGATAAAGGGACACTCAGAGACACAATGAGAAGACAAGGCATTGGAAAAGATGCTGGAAAAAATACTTCATCAACAGAACAAGAACACAAACAAAGTTCTTGCAACAATGCAGAAGAAGAGCAATCCCCCAGGAGGACAGTGTTACAAATGTAGGGCATTTGGACACATGAGAAAGAATTGTCCACAGACACATACACCAGCACCAGCACAAAAAGCGGAAAGGCCAATTGTGCGCGGTGCGGAAGAGGAAGACACTCTGTGAAAGAATGCTATTCTCAGACAGACGTGGAAGGAAATCCTTTACCGTGTCCGGGAAATGGGAGAAGGAGCGCGGGAAATCGCCAGCGCGCTCAGACACAAGTGCTGGCGGTGACACAAGAAACAGGGCAACCATCAGTGGGCGACAAGCAGACGCCCTCAGCAAAACCCTCAGTCGATTCCATAGCGACCCAGACCTCCTCCCACCAGGGGCACAGTGTGCATTTGCAGCTTCTAAACTAGTATGCTTTCTAGACAAAAATCAATCTGAGATACCAACAAGTATCCGCGGAGATTCATACAAAAAACAAGATTTCTTGATAGTTGGACAAGACAAATGCAGCATTCTTGGACTCATTGTTTATCCTACAGTTGTTTCTGCAGACAAGAACACAGAATTGACAGTTCTGGCAAGAGCGCTTCGTCCACCATTGACTGTGCCGGAAAATCCTGTGGTTGCGAGAGCTTTCGCCTTGCCGCCACACGCCATTGGAGAAGTCATGTCAATCTTTGATGAAGAAGGGTTTCCTATGAAAGAGCATGTTGAGATACATACTGCATGGGTGAAGCACATAGGCCAAGATCTACCCACACTCACGTGCCAATTGACATGTGGAGACAGGACAATAGCAATCAGAGATATGCTCAACACAGGGGCAGATGTCACAGTAATATCGTACATCTTTTGGCCACGCAGTTGGAGCTTGGTCGCGCCCTTGGGTTCTCTCTCAGGCATAGGGGGAGCTTCTCTGTGTCTGCAAAGTGAGAATTCCATCATTGTCACGGGACCAGGAGACAAGACGGCGATCATTCGTCCTTTTGTCGTCCAAAAGCCGATCACAGTCTGGGGTTGAGACTTTTTGGCACAATGGGGCGCGAAGATCGAAGTGGATTTTTAATAGGGGTCACTGCGGCACTTGCCACATTGAAGTTGACATGGAAAACAGATGATCCAGTTTGGGTGGATCAGTGGCCCCTTGAGCAGAAAAAGTTGAGTGCTTTGAAAAACCTGGTCCAAGAACAATTGCAGAAGCGACACATCAAGCCAACAGATAGCCCTTGGAACTCTCCAGTGTTTGTCATCAAGGAAAAGCCATCAGGCAAATGGAGGTTGTTACATGATCTCAGGAAGATCAACGAAGTCACAGAAGACGTAGGACCACTTCAGCTGGGACTTCTATCTGTCTCAATGATTCCCAGAGATTGGCCGCTTGTGGTCACTGACCTCAAGGATTGTTTCTTCAGTATTCCGCTCCATCCAGATGATGCTCCGAGATTTGCCTTTCAGTTCCGAGTATCAACAAGGAAACGCCTCTGCAGCGGTACCATTGGGTGGTCCTTCAACAAGGACTCAAAAATTCTCCGACGATCTGTCAATGGTACGTGGCACGAGCTTTGGCACCAGCGTGGAAGAAATTTCCGAAGGTGAAGATCATTCATTACATGGATGATTTGCTCATTGCAGCATCAACACAACAGGAGCTGCAAGAAGCTCGTGACTGTGTGATCGCAGAGGTGCAAAAGGCAGGTCTGGAAATCAGCATTTCAAAGATTCAAGAGGTTGCACCTTGGAAATATCTAGGGTGGAAGATTTCAGAGAAAACAATAAAACCTCAGAAAATGGAGGTCAGCACAAAGATCAGCAATTTGCATGATTTACAACAGCTTTTGGGAGAGATCAACTGGATGAGGCCAGTTTTGGGAATCACAAATAGCGACATTCCAGCGTTGCTCGATCTTTTGAGAGGAGACACAGACATTCGATCTCCCAGCACTCTCACGCAAGAAGCGAAGAAAGAGTTGGAGAAAGTCACAGACGCAATACAGAAAAGGCAGGCACATCGATTTGTTCCAATGTTGCCTTTTCAGTTGACAGTGCTGGGGAAGAACACACAGTTCCATGGTTTGATCTTCCAATGGGATGAATCACAAAAAGACTCTTTGATAATCATAGAGTGGATTTTTCTACCATACAGGCCTTCAAAGACAATTCTCACGGATTTAGAGATGGCAGCACAAATCATCATAAAGGCGAGAACGAGGTTGCTGACAATGGCAGGATGGGAATTCTCAGTCATTAGATTACCTCTGAAGCAAGACTATTTCGATTGGGCAATGCAACAATCGAAAGACTTATTAATTGCGTTGTTAGCTTTTCCGGAAATTTGCACAATCCATTTTCCACAGCATAGAATACTGCAATCACATGTGGATTGCAGTATTCTATAATCACATATGTTACAGAGCGAAACCAAGAATAAGTGAAGAACCTTTGGACGGGATCATAGTGTTCACTGATGGCTCAGGGAAGACACACAAGTCGGTGATCACGTGGAGAAACTCAACGACAGGGGATTGGGAATCAGATGTAAAGACGGTCCAGGGCTCTCCACAAATCGTGGAGTTGGCAGCCATTGTCCAAGTGTTTCAGTTGTTTGAACAACCTCTCAATCTGGTCACAGATTCCGCATATGTTGCGGGTGTGGTCAAACAATTGGAGGGTTCGCTCTTGAAAGAAGTCAGTAATGAGGTTTTATACTCATATTTGGCAAGCTTGAAAACATTGCTAGAGAGCAGGGAAAGAGAATATTTTATCATGCACATCAGAGTGCACACAACACTTCTGGGGTTTTTAGCAGAAAGGAATGCTCGGGCAGACAGGTTGACAATGCTCATTTCGCAAACACTGCCGGACATTTTTGAGCAGGCAAGATTGAGTCACGCGTTCTTTCATCAGAATGCACAGGCGCTGATGGAGTCCTTTCATCTCACAAAGAGTCAGGGGAGGGAGATCACTAGTGCTTGTCCAGACTGTCAGCTTGTGCAGCCACCTTCTTCTACCGGGGCAGTCAATCCGCGGGGACTGCAAAGCCTTCAATTGTGGCCAGCTGATGTCACCAAGTATCCATCCTTTGGGAGGCTCAAAAATATTCATGTTTCAGTAGATACATTCTCAGGTGCAGTCTTTGCCTCAGCACATGCAGGGGAACCAGCAGACCATGCTTGTCGACATTTTCTGCAAGCATTCGCATCATTAGGTGTGCCTCAGGACATAAAAACAGACAATGGTCCAACGTATACAGGCAGGGTGTTTGACAAATTCCTGAAAAGATGGGGTGTCAAACATACATTTGGTATTCCACATTCACCCACAGGTCAGGCAATCATTGAAACAACACATCACACCCTGAAATCCCTTCTGGACAGACAAAGAAGGGGGGAGCCAGAGGCAACACCTCACATGAAATTAAATAAGGCGTTGTATGTGTTGAATTTCCTAAATAGTTCCTTCTCAGAACCCAATCCACCAATCATGAGGCATTTTTTAAACAGCACACAGGCAAAGCTAAGAGAAAATCCTTTCGTTTTGATCAGAAACCCAGAGACAGGACAAACAGAGGGCCCTTTCAAACTAATCACTTGGGCCAAGGGTTTTGCTTGTGTTTCCACAGATCGAGGTCTGAAGTGGGTTTCAGCGCGACACATGAAGCCATTTCAAACACAAGAGCAAGAGAATGCTGATCCGAGAAACAAAGAGATGAGTACTCAGACAGAAGTCGAGACTCAGACTGCAGAAGACGTCTCAGAAGAGAAATACAAAGAACTAAAGACTTTGGGGATTTTTCCTTTGGGGTCTTGAGTGAAAACATGACAATGATTTCGCACGAGAGTGAAGCCATGAGCTTCACAATGCTCATGTGCATCACTCTTTCATTCATTGCAATAAGTCATGGGGCAAGTTTACCCATTGATCAACCAAAACAAAATGTGTGGGAGGCTTTAGCTAAAGAAGCAAATTTGGATAGTATTTGTCTGACACATTGGAGGCCAGGGAGACCATTTTCAGCATGGTTGGATTGCCAGTGGATGAATGGCCAATTCCAGGGCACTCCGCAGTTAACATCTCGCAGGTCATTAAAGATCCTGTGAAGGAGTGGTGTGCTTGAACACATCTTCTTCCTGTGGCTTCTACAGAACCTCAGGAATTGGAGATTTTTGGGTCCATGACAATGGAACTCTGTATGCAGTTTGAAACTCCAAATGTCACAAAGACAAACAAAACTATTGATGTAACTCCCAATCATGAATTCTATAAAAATGCATCAGCTTGGTGTAAATACACAGAGAAAACTGCCAAAGGATCAATCCAAGTCCCAGTGCACTTGCCACGGGGTTTGTTTTTAATTTGCGGGGACAGAATTTGGCACGGCATTCCTGATAATGCCAGGGGAGGTCCATGCAGCATTGGGAAAATTTCAATGTTATCACCAGATTTGAAATTGCTAAGAGAGAAAAAACACAATGAAAAAAGATCATTACAACATTATGCGGCAGATTGCAACGACGAAATACATACTTGGGACAAGGCAAGGAGAATTGCTACAGCAATCTTCTCACCTCAAACAGCATCGGGGTTGGCCTTGACTCAACTTGACCGCATGGGTTGTTGGTTGAGCAAACATGCTCAATCTGTGTCTGTCGCATTGAGTGACATGTTAAAAGACATCAGTAGTGTAAGACAGCAACTCTTCAAAACAGAGCGGTGATCGATTATCTATTGCTCGCTCATGGACATGGGTGTGAAGAATTTGAGGGGATGTGCTGCATGAATCTCTCAGACCATTCAAAATCAATTCATGAAAGTATTCAGAAAATAAAAGACAGCATAAATAAAATTGGCGAGATCACAGGATATTGGATCGATGATCTGGCAGCATTTTTTGATCTCTCTCTCGTATGGAGAGGAATTTTAAAGATAGCATTATATGTCTTAATAATTCTCTTGATCCTCATGCTTGTTATCCCGTGCATCTTTTTATGTATAAAGCGTGTCATGAGTCAGGTAGCAAAAGAAGTGCTTTTAGTGCAAACAGAAAGGGGAGATGTGGGAACTCCGCACATAGTTCCTGATATCCAGAGTTGCCGAGACAACCCTTGGGGGGGCTCAGAAGCCCTGGAACGTTGCCAGAAGTGTTTGGTGGCTAGACTTTGATCCTGCACGGGATGCAGCACCTGTATGAGGATGAGACGATCACATGGGGATAAGTGGTGAAGGGATAGATTAATTATAGGGTGAAAACACAGGTTTTAGAATTTCGGTACAGGGGGGTTCTAGGGGACAAGATGGAAGAATTAGAGCGTGTCCTGTCCTTCTTCTTCTTGTCATCCATCTTTGATGGTGATGGTGGCACTTTGAGATTGGTTCTTACTGAATTTGCACTTGTCAATAAGAGTGAAAGGTATTGGGAGGAAAAGGTAAATATCCTACACGTAGTTTTTGGTATAAAAATAAGCGGCCACCCCGAGGGAGGTCAGTGTGCCTATGACTGACTTGCTGTGCAGACCTCTGTCGGGCTGGGAGACAACATTGTAGATAAGAATTAATAAACAACAGTGAAGAACTGAAAAACTGGAAGACTCCTTTTGTCCTTTCGCACGCGGGCTGCCTCAAGGCCATCCAGAGCCTTACCAGGCAATTTCAACAGCCAAGACAGGACACCTGTGCTTTGTTTCCTGTCAAGAGAACTCTTCAAAGGACAGTACAAAATCAATCTCTGTGCAAGTCATCTGCACTGCAGGGCTGCCATCCTGTTGCTGTTGTGGTGGTTGTTACCCAGCTGAGCACAAACTGCGGAGAGCCCCAGAGAGTGGGGCTGCGTTTTGTATCTCCTGGAAGCTGGCATCTCTGTTTTAAATCCAATCTTGCATTTTGTTTCCCTCAGGGACAATAGAAATCAGGAAAATCCCGTGAGGATATACACTGAACTGGACCATACTGGCAGCAGAGGAGTCCAACTGCAGATACCCCTGCACAGTCATGGGTAAGGTGTTTTTCTGGTGGAATGTCTATTCAATGTGAAGTTAGGCCAGCTACAAACATGTTCCCACACTGGGGACAGATGGTCCCATCTCTCAGTGCTTCTCAGAATTTGTGAAGATGCTCAGAAGGCACTGTCAGAGACATCTCCATGCTGCTGAGGTCTTGCCTGCATCAAGAACAGGACCTGGAAGATTTACTTGCGTCTCAAGCGTGAGATGCATGTATCGCAGTCCGTTCCGGTGGGCCGGTGACGTGATAATTTTTTGGTGCAAAAATAACCAGCAAGGCACTGGGGATTTGCAGTAACAAATCAACAAACTGCAGTTTTAGTGAAATAACCACAACTGATATGTGTTGGTGAGGGGATCTGGGGAAGAAAAGGAGAAGATTAGGGAAGAGGGAGGAAAGCAGGACTGCGGGGCTATAGCTACCGAGACATGGTGCCGCTTTCGTCCTTCGGGGTCCAGCTGTCGAAGCTCACTGGGGCACGTGAGGGGAGATCTCAAAGCACGGCTGAATTGCACCCCAAATTATACTCTTTTTCGTTGGGGGGAAGGGGAGCCGAAACAAAGGTCTCCAAGGAGGGGAAAGAACAGAAAAAGGGGGAGAGTACACAGAGTCATTGTTTTCATGGCCCAATGCTCGCAGGTGCGCTTATTCTGGGCAGACTTTCCCCCCTTTGTGCACACTTCCCCCGAGCTCGGGGGGTGTTCAGTCCCAGTCCCTGGAAGAAGGTGCGAGGGGGGTTTTCTTGCATGGCGATTTCTTGTCTTGGTTCTCTGATGAGGAGGCTCACATCTCTGTTTGTCTGTCACGGTGGTTGAAGGCAGGCGAGAGGGGTCTTCTAGTGGAGGGGGGAACCACCCCAGAGCTCAGACCAGCCAGGCCGGGAGGTAGGGAGAAAGTCCAGATCCATTGCTCAGGAAGGGCAGCATGCCCCCTTCAAGTTCAGCATGGCATGTTCTGCAAACAACACCTCTGAACACACTAAGCTAATAGGCATATTGTTGGAATCCATAAAATTAGAGGGGTTTTGGGAAATGGTTAAAATGGTTAAAAAAGTATATAGGCCTCAGACTGAAGTTCTGTTAGCACTGCAGATACAGCAGAAAAGTTTCCCAAGCAAGCAGAAAAGTTTCCCAAGCAGTACAGCACACGTGACAAATAACAATAGGCCTCTGTAGAACTGGCTTTAGGATGGCAACAAGGTTATTTAATGTATATCTTTAGAAGGTTAGCATGAATAGAGCTCTGTTCTTTGTCTCTTATGAACCAGTCTTTGTTTTAACTACCATTACGTGTGTTTTATAAGATTGGATAGAATGCTTGTCAATATGTGTTGTTCTGCGTATGATTAGCTGAAATCTAGACTGAGATGATTTTATGTCTTTCTGTATCACCCCACCCTCTCCAGACATTTTCAGTAGATCAGCGAGCTGTTAACATCCTGTCTCCATTGTAACAATGTTCTGAGACTGATGTACCAACAATAAAAAAAAGCTCTTCACTAATCTACTTCCAATGTTGTCCATATCTAGATGTTTTGCTGCAGCAAGTAAATTCCTTTTTTAAAATGTGAGTTCCTAACACAATTAGACCTCTATCTACCCTTTAACCCCATAGCATATGACTTTCCCTCCCCACTGGCTCAGCAGTTTTTAACTTTTCGGTGGTCTTTTTCTTCATGACAATTGTGAGGCAAAAATGAAAGATATTTTGGACAGACTCTCACAGCATACCTGTGCTTTGTCTCCTGTTAAGAGAACTCTTCAAAGGACTGTACAAAATCAGTCTCTGTGCCAGCCATCTGCACTGCAGGGCTGCCCGTCCTGTTGCTGTTGTGGTGGTTGTTACCCAGTGAGCACAAAGGGCTGAGAGCCCCCAAGAGTGGGGCTGCGTTTTGTATCTCCTGGAAGCTGGCATCTCTGCTTTAAAGTCAGCATCTTGCATTTTGTTTCCCTCAGGGAGAATGGTGAACCAGGAAAATCCCATGACGATATACACCGAACTAGAACATACTGGCAGCAAAGGAGTCCAACCGCAGATACCCCTGCACAGTCATGGGCCAGGTGTTTTTCTGGTGGAATGTCTATCCAGTGTGAAGTTAGGCCAGCTGCAAACATGTTCCCACACTGGGGATAGATGGTCCCATCTCTCAGTGCTGCTCAGAATTTGTGAATATGCTCAGAAGGCACTGTCAAGAGACATCTCCATGCTGCCGACGTCTTGCCTGCATCAAGAACAGGACCAGGAAGATCTCCTTGTCTCTCAAGCGTGGGATGCTTCTACCTGTGCTTTGTTTCCTGTCAAGAGAACTCTTCAAACAACTGTATAAAATCAGTTGTTAGCCTCTGTGCCAGCCATCTACACTGCAGGGCTGCCTGTCCTGTTGCTATTGTGGTGGTTGTTACCCAGCTGAGCACAAACGGCAGAGAGCCCCAGATAGTGGGGCTGCCTTTTATATGTCCTGGAAGCTGGGATCTCTTCTTTAAAGTCAGCATCTTGCATTTTGTTTCCCTCTGAGAAAATAGTAGAGAAGGAAAATCCCATCATGAAATTCACTGAACTGGAAGATACTGGCAGTGGGCGAGCCAGCTCTTCCTCTCAATGGCACTGTGTTCTGCCAATACTCCCCATTCCCCTGGAGAGGGAATCTTTGAGAGAGTTTGTTTTCTTTCTGTTGTGATGAACTCACATTTTTTTGCCCTCCTCTTCCTGTTTTCTCTTGTTGTGCCTGCAAGGACTGCATTTTCTGCCCTCAAACTACGTGAGCCACCAAGATGTGAAGAGCGGCAACATCCTTCTCAGAACTGATGGCTCTGTCAAGCTGGGTCAGTATATTCTTGGTCAGGTGCAGCATTCCAGGGATTTGCGGTGTAGGGCTGCTTTGAGTCGTAGCCAGGTCGCCAAAAATCATGCTGGTGGCAGTGCAGGGACACCCGCTGTGAGCTGGTGACATGGTTGCAACGTGTACAGAGGTATGACAAGGAACAAACAGTCAAGAGAGCCGTTGATACCAAGCAAGAGCCTGCCCTGGTCCTGTCCAGTGACAGACAAGTACTTGACCTCTCACCACGTGACTGTGGGAAGTTGACCTCTTCTTCTGGCCAAGCTGTGCTCACTTGTTCCCAGAAGTGTAGCCATGCAGATGTGGCACCCTGAGGGTGGGCATCCCCGGGCAGGCAAGGAAACCAAGTGGACCGAGGACACGGCAGATGGTTGTGCAGAGACAGTCTGCACTGCTGCCACAACTTGTAGAGGGCAGAGTCAGGGCTGGGGCAGCTTTTCCCAGTTACACATCAGCTCTCAAGAGCCTCGGAGCCACAAGCACACGCCAGCTGTTGTTCCTTGTCCAGGATGTCCAGGTTCTGCACAGCGCTGAAGGCAGCGTTAGGGCAGGACAGACTGCAGCAGCAATGGCCTGGTGTTCTCCACCGACAGCCTTTGGTTCTCCTTCCCTCAGCAGCAGTCACAGCAGCAGCAGCAGCAGCAGCAGCAGCAGCAGCAGCAGCAGCAGCAGCAGCAGCAAGGAGCAGTGGCAGGGTCAGGACGAGGAGGAGGTGGCTGCCCTGGCCCTTTGCTCCCAGGCCGCAGGCCAGGAGGGCTCTGGCTGCAGCAGGGCGCTCTTCGGGCAGCCCCTGGCAGCCTCTGCAGGGAGCATAGCACGCTGCCCCATCCTGCCTGGGTCACTTTTCTTCAGCAATACCCTACTAGCTCCTCTTCAGAAGGAAAAAAATTCCAGCAATGTAAAAAGAGCTAATTCAAGTACAGTTCTACCTGCCTTTCTATTGTAATTCAGGGCATCTATTTGTCTTTAATTTCATGATTTTTATGAAAACATGCATTCATATCTTCACATTTTTTGTGTTTCTAATTATTCCTATACCAAATCATTTCTTTTTTACCTCTTGATTTATTGCAGTTGGTAATTCTGAAGTAGTATTATTTTAAAATGTCCCAAAACAACACCCTTTGGGTAGTTTTCCTCACTTTTAAAAACAAACCCTATAAGCCATTTCAGTCTCTGTCTCTCCAAGTTGGTTCATACTGGTCTATTTTAAATCAGGGCTACAATACTTTTATAGGATTGAGAGAGGTCCATGAAATGCACACCAGTGATTCCTCTTGTGGAATGTCATGGCCCTGTCATAAGCCTCTTGGGTTTGGCGCTTTTTTGGTTGGTTTTTTGGTTTTTGGGTTTTTTTTCCTCTCATCAGCTCAACGGCAAACACATGTTTAGTTCCAAACTTACACAAGATGAGCAAAATCAAAACAATGTGATGGGCCTTTGGGAACTCCTTGCTGATCTTTCTGCTTTTTCAGCTGAGCAAGGCTCTGATCCAGGCAAAGAGAGTGCACTTAGAACCATTTGGCTGGAACTCTGCTGATTTCTAGGAAAAGCTGGAGGCCTCTCTCTCCCCAGGATGTTTTGGCTGAGCCAAGCTTTGCTGGGTTTTGGCTGCAAATACCATTGCCCTTGCTTTCTTCTATCCACAAGTACCATGGCTGGGCAAAAACTGCCCAGTGGGCCATATTCCAAAGGCACTTGGGTCTGGAGTTTGTGAATGAAGGAGAGCCTTATCCACTTCCAAACCACATGGAAAAAAATCATGAAAAACAACTTCCCATCCTTAACAAATAACTGACAATTCGCAAGTGGATCTAGAGCTTCTTTACAGAATGAAAAGGAAGGCAATCTTCCAATGGAGTTGTGCTTTCTGGAGTCTTTCTTCTGACTCCCACTCACAGCTGGCATTGGAAAAAGTCACATCTCTGCAAGTGTCAGTGTCTTCTGTCTGCCATCAATTGTTTTGCTGCAACAATCAGAACAGGCATCAGGCTGGAGAGAGGCTCAGCTGATGCTAGGAACAGGAGCTGCCCCAAGGAAAAAAAAAGCAATGAACTTTTACCTCCCAAACCCATCTCCCCAGAGGCTCAAAGCAGGATTCCTCTGGTTCCCAGAAATACAAAGAGGGCTGAGAAGACCATCTGCATCTATGTGTTTATGCCCAAGACTTTGCTGATGCCATTTGGGTTATGCCTTTTTCTTTTCTGTTTTCTGTATTCTTTGCATATCTATTTAGAGCTCTATAGGGCACTCTAGTTGTGACTACTTTTCCCAGCCCTTCTCTATGGCCTCTGCCTAAGCAGAAAGACAAACTTCCAGAGCTCCAAATGCTCCAGTGCCAATGCTCCAGTGCTCCAATGCCCCAGTGTTATCTTGGTTCTTCCTGGGACAGACCTTTCCAGGGAGCTGGTGGACTCACCATCCCTGCAAGCCTTTAAAAGAAGACTGGATGTGTCACTCAGTGCCGTGCTTTAGTTGAGCTGTTAGGACATGGGTTGGAGTCGATCATCTTGAAGGTGTCTGTCTTCCAAGCCACTGACTCTGTGATTCTGTCACTGAGAGAGCTTTTCTTGCACGCCTGGAAAGGGCTGCGGGGGCCCTTTGCCAAGGACGGGCATCAGGGCTCCTGGAAAAGAAGCAAAAGGCTCAAGGCGAAGGCCGAGAGGGCAGAGCTGCCCCAGCGCGGCCCACAGCGAGCCTCATGTCCTCCTCCTCAACCTGCGCCCTCGGCGCTGCCCTTTGCGGCGCCGGCTGCTCCTCTAGCTGCGGGACTTCAGGCCGTGCTGGGGGCCGGGCCCCTCGTCTTCGGGAAGCGCCGGAGCCTCGGAGGCGACCGGCTGCTGCTGTGGCCGGCAGGGGAGAGCTGCGGCTGCGGCCCCGGGCACGGCGAGCTGCCGCTATGGCCGGCTCCTGCCGCGGCTCCTGCCTCTGCTCCGGCCTCTGCTCCTGCCCTGTGCCCACAGCCACGGCCGAGGGCTGTCCGGCAGCTCCGTGCCGCTCCGCAGCGGGCCCGGCCGGGCTGCTGCTCTCTGCGGCCTCTGCCCGCCGCTGCCGGCCCCGCCGCGCTCCCGCCTGCCTCTGCCGCAGCCGGGCCCACACGGGAGGCAGCACATTGCGGCCGCCTCGGAAAAGCCCTGCCCGCAAAGCGCCCGCCACAGCCTCGGCCTCAGGGCACAGGCTGCCGGCGTCCTCGCAGCTGCGAGCCGGCCCGGGCCGCCTGCCGGCATCGGCCACAGCTCCCGCCCGTGTCTCCATGGCCGCGGCTGCTCGGCACAGCGGGCTGAGCACAGCCACCGCCAGCAGCAGCTCCTCACGGGCCCAGGCCCCGCGCGCTCCGAGCCCGCCCAACCCCGAATTCCAGCCCTGAGAGGCTTGGCGTCCCAATGCATCCCCTGGGGACAGCAGAGTCGGCCGCTGAGTTCAGCCCATGGGGCCTCCACCAAGTGACCAATGGAAAATTCACTAAATCCCCATCAGAGACAACAGAAAACTCCCATAGTGCCTAACAGCCTGAAACAACTGCCAATTACAGAACATTCCATCCATGTAGGAAAAGAACCTTTGGCATTCAAGCAGGAAAGAGTTATCTACGAGGAGGGCTGAAACAAACAACCAAGTTATTGGACTTAGATTTGTTGTGTCTATTGGAAAAACCAAGAAAATTCAATCTTTGCTCTTCTCAGTTCATGTGGGACAACAAGCGCCGATATGCAGGAGCTGATGGAAGGGACATGGACAAGGTTGCAGCAGCAGACCCAGCGCCAAGCTGACAGAAGGATGATCTCTGGCAATAGCACTGAAGGAGAAGAGTTTGCAAGCAGGACAAAAAACGGCATTGTTTCACCTCTTCTTTCAGTGCTGCTAAAAATGTAGCCTGGAGCAAGCTGGGAACACCAGAGCATGGAGCCCTTTCCAGTGTCCTGGGGTGACGTTATGATGCTTTATCCCCATTCATCTGTTCTGTGCCTTTAAGACTGGCTCTGAAAAGTGGAAGTTTTGTTTGGGTTTCCCTTATCAGGACACAGAGACAAGGCAGTACTTAGGGCTGTTTTCACTTCTAGCTCGCAGCTCGCTGCTTTTGCTTGCTTGCTTTTCTGCTCTTGCTTCTGCTCTCGCTTTTGCTTCTGCTTATTAGCTAGTTTAGCTAAACAGTCCAAATTCCTTCCCGGACTGTTTCTCCTCTCCTGTTCCTGTGACCATCTCGAACCTGCTCCGGACTGGGACCCGGGAACACCGAAGGTTTGGCTGCAGCAGCTGGCCCAGCGCCGGAGGGACTGAGAACAGAGCAACCACCCCCGAAAGAGACTTTCTGATTTTGTCATCTTTCTCAGAGCGGTGTCAGCTGGTATTGTTCATTTTGTGTGCGGGGTGGGTGCTGTGCCAGTCAAATAAACAGGTTCTTTCCACCTCTCTCCGAGGAATTTTTTCCCGAACCGGTTGGGGGGAGGGGCCGTGTGGGTTTTGCTTTCTGGAGGGGCCCTCCTTTGCAGATTCTCTAACAAATTTGCCCTAAACCAGGACAAAATATTAGTGCCCAAACGTGGGGCTCGAGAGAGAGTGGAAAAACCCTGTTTTGACTGCATTTTGGTTGCTATTACTCTGTGTTCATTTAAATCAGCTAATAGCCATGGTTTTTGAATTGATAATGTCTATTGGGGTGAAGTTTTGCATGCATTTCTGGTCCCTAGGGTTTTTTGAGATTTTAATACCTCTCTGGTCCCTAGGTTTATTTTCTTATCCAGAAATAGCTTTAGTATTGCCCCTAATACGTAGTTTTTACATCAGAGGGGCAGTGACCAGAGTAGCTATCCTGCTGGGCTTGGTGGCAATAATGTGCAAGAAGTTTATAAACATGCTAGAGTCTGCTCCAGGTATGAATGGTTCATGGCTATGGTTATGCATCCAGTTTGTTGCAGGAGGAGCAGGAGGGAATGAGGTTTTTCAGTCTCTGCTTTCCTCCTTCTCCTATGAATCAGTTGCATCACTAGTGAAGGATATTCAGTTTCCCCTCAACGTTAAAGAGACCATCTTCCTGGTATTCAATCTGGTAACCTTCCTCTATACAGCCTGCTGCTTCTCTAGAATGAGGGCTGAGATTTCTAGACGGACTGATGAGACCCCTGACTCAGGAGTAGACCCCGGTGTGGAAAATCCTAAGTGGTGTGGGAAATGGGAGGATATGGGCCAAATCCTGAAGGAATTCTCTGACCCTATAGTCTGGGATTTTCCCCATGAACAAATTCAGAATCCAGCTGAGGTGGGGAAATATCTGAAAGAGAAGTACCAGGATGAGCCTGAGGAGAGGAAGGTCATTGCAGTGAGCTGGGCCCTGGCATATGCTTATCGCACGCTGCTAGATACTGTCGGACAGCAGAGAGAGGCAGGGGGGCAGGGAGATAAATCAGCAACTGTCCCGGTGACTCAGGCTGCAGCTAACACTCCAGGCTCGAAACCAGCAGCTAAACCCATGGCTGTTGCTACCAGCACTAGAAGTGGGAAATGCACGGACAAGACCAATCGACCAGGGGATGATGATGATGATGATGATGAAGGAGAAGGAACCTCAATGCCTCCTGACATAAAATCAGGAGTCAAAGCAGCAGGTGCAAGATCAGATGAGTCCTTTTCCCTGAAGGACCTTCGTGGCCTACGGAAGGATTACACTCGAAGGTCTGATGAATCCATAATTAGTTGGCTTGTCCGTCTCTGGGATGCTGCAGGCGAGGCTACAATTCTGGATGGCACTGAAGCCAGGCATTTGGTATCCCTGTCACAGGATACTGTCATAGACCAAGGAATGATGAGGGGGGCTAACCCTCACAGCCTCTGGGAACGGGTCCTAAGAAGCGTAGCAGAAAGATACCTGTGTGCAGAAGATCTCTATATGCAGCAAACTCAGTGGAAGACAATAGAGCAAGGGATCCAACGCTTGAGAGAAATGGCTGTGGCAGAAATTATCTTCTCAGATGATGTAACAACCAGGAACCCAGACTTAGTACCATGCACGTCTGTGATGTGGCGAAAACTCGTACGACTTGGGCCACACGAATATGCTTCTGCCTTAGCCATCATGAAGAGGGATGAGAGGGATGAGACGGTGCTTGACATGGCAAGGAAGCTCCGAGCATATGCAGATGCTGTACATGGCCCGACACATGCCAGAATCGCAGCGGTAGAAACACGTCTGCAGAACTTAGAGGATAAGATAGAGGAGAACCATAAGAAGCTTAGAGAGGAGATTAAAGAAGACCTTCTCCAAATTTCAGCAGTACAGATCCGAGGTTCTGGTCTCCAAGGCAGACGTTTCCCAGATGGCGAGAGAAGGTACACCCCACGAGCCGAGCTGTGGTTCTACCTGTGTGATTGTGGGGAGGACATGAGAAGGTGGGATAGGAAACCTACTGCTGTTCTGGCACGACGGGTGCGTGAACTGAAGGAAGCCACCAGGAGGAAAGCAGCTCCATTAGCCCGTAGCCGACCAGGTATGATGATGATGACATGTCTGATCCTCTCGAAGGAACATCCAAAACATACGCCCAGGGAAAGAAGGATAACCAGGCTTAGAGGGGCCCTGCCTCTAGCCAGGTAGAGGCCAGGGAAAATCGTGTTTTCTGGTCTGTGTGGATTCGTTGGCCTGGCACTTCGGAGCCACAAGAGTACAAAGCTTTGGTCGATACTGGTGCGCAGTGCACATTAATCCCATCAAGACATGTGGGGACAGAGTCTGTTTCTATTGCTGGTGTGACAGGAGGATCCCAGGATTTCACTTTGGTGGAAGCTGATATGAGCCTAACGGGAAATGAGTGGAAGAAGCATCCTATTGTGACTGGCCCAGAGGCCCCATGTATTTTGGGCATAGACTACCTTCGGAGTGGGTACTTCAAAGACCCAAAAGGACTCAGATGGGCATTTGGAATAGCTGCTGTAGAGACAGAGGGCATCCAGCAATTGAACACCTTGCCTGGGTTGTCTGAGAATCCATCTGCAGTAGGATGCCTGACGGGAGAAGAGCAACAAGTGCCAATTGCTACTTCCATAGTGCATCGACGGCAGTATAGGACCACTCGAGATGCCGTGATCCCCATCCATAAGATGATCCGAGAGCTGGAGAGCCAAGGGGTGGTCAGCAAGACCCACTCACCCTTCAACAGCCCCATTTGGCCTGTGCGAAAATCTGAAGGAGAATGGAGATTGACTGTGGATTACCGTGCATTGAATGAAGTGACTCCACCACTGAGTGCTGCCGTGCCAGACATATTAGAGCTCCAGTATGAGCTAGAGTCCAAGGCAGCAAAGTGGTATGCCACTACAGACATTGCCAATGCATTTTTCTCCATTCCTCTGGCAGCAGAATGCAGGCCTCAGTTTGCCTTCACATGGAGGGGAGTGCAGTACACCTGGAACCGACTGCCCCAGGGGTGGAAGCACAGCCCCACCATCTGCCATGGACTGATCCAGACTGCACTAGAAAGGGGAGAGGCTCCGGAACATCTGCAGTATATTGATGACATCATTGTGTGGGGGAACACAGCTGCGGAAGTGTTCGAGAAAGGGAAAGAAATCATCCAGATCCTCCTGGGAGCTGGTTTCGCCATTAAAAAGAGTAAAGTAAAGGGAGCAGCTCGTGAGATTCAATTCCTGGGAGTGAAGTGGCAAGATGGACGGCGTCAGATTCCTACAGATGTCATCAACAAGATCACAGCAATGTCTCCACCCACCAATAAGAAAGAGACACAAGATTTCTTGGGTGCAATAGGTTTTTGGAGGATGCATATTCCTGAGTACAGTCAGATCGTGAGCCCTCTTTACCTGGTCACCCGCAAGAAGAACAAGTTCCAGTGGGGCCCTGAGCAGCAACAAGCCTTTGTCCAGATCAAGCAGGAGATTGCCCATGCAGTAGCCCTTGGCCCGGTCAGGACAGGACCAGAGGTAAAGAACATGCTCTACTCTGCAGCCGGGAACCATGGCTTGTCCTGGAGCCTTTGGCAGAAGGTGCCTGAGGAGACTCGGGGTCGACCACTGGGATTTTGGAGTCGAAGCTACAGAGGGTCTGAAGCCAACTACACTCCAACAGAGAAAGAAATCCTGGCTGCCTATGAAGGAGTCCAGGCTGCCTCGGAGGTAATAGGCACTGAAGCACAACTCCTCTTGGCACCCCGACTACCGGTGCTGGGGTGGATGTTCAAAGGCAAGGTTCCTTCCACTCACCATGCCACCAGTGCTACATGGAGCAAGTGGATTGCTCTCATCACTCAGCGCGCCCGTATAGGTAAACTGAATCGCCCTGTGATTTTGGAGGTCATTACAAATTGGCCCGAAGGTGAGAATTTTGCTGTCACAGATGAAGAGGAACAAGAACCAGTGACACGTGCTGAAGAGGCCCCTCCCTATAACCAACTGCCCCCAGAGGAAACACGGTACGCTCTTTTCACTGACGGTTCCTGTCGCATCGTAGGGATGAACCGGAAGTGGAAAGCAGCCGTATGGAGCCCCACACGACAGGTTGCACAAGCTACCGAAGGAGAAGGTGGATCAAGCCAACTTGCAGAACTCAAAGCTGTTCAACTGGCCCTGGACATTGCTGAGAGAGAGAAGTGGCCAAAGCTCTACCTCTACACTGATTCATGGATGGTAGCCAATGCTCTGTGGGGATGGCTGGAGAGGTGGAAAAAGGCTAACTGGCAACGTAGAGGGAAACCAATTTGGGCTGCTGATGAGTGGAAAGACATTGCTACCAGGGTAGGGAGGCTACCTGTGAAAGTCCGCCATGTAGATGCCCATGTACCCAAGAGTAGGCCCAATGAGGAGCACCAGAACAATGAGCAGGTAGACCAAGCTGCAAAGATAGGGGTGTCCAAAATAGACCTAGATTGGGAACATAAGGGAGAGTTATTCCTAGCTAGATGGGCCCATGATGCCTCAGGCCACCAGGGCAGAGATGCCACCTATAAATGGGCACGAGACCGAGGGGTGGATCTAACCATGGACAGTATTTCTCAGGTTATCCATGACTGTGAGACGTGTGCTGCCATCAAGCAGGCCAAGCGAGTGAAGCCCCTCTGGTACGGTGGGCGGTGGTCCAAGTACAAGTATGGGGAGGCCTGGCAGATTGACTACATCACACTGCCCCAGACACGCCAGGGCAAGCGCTACGTGCTGACCATGGTGGAAGCCACCACTGGATGGTTGGAAACCTACCCTGTGTCTCATGCCACAGCCCGGAACACCATCCTGGGCCTTGAAAAGCAAGTCCTGTGGAGACATGGCACCCCTGAGAGGATCGAGTCAGACAACAGGACTCATTTCAAGAACAGCCTTATCAACACCTGGGCTAGGGAACATGGCATTGAGTGGGTGTATCATATCCCCTACCATGCACCAGCTGCAGGGAAAGTGGAGAGGTACAATGGACTACTAAAAACCCAGTTGAAAGCTTTGGGTGGGGGATCTTTCAAGAATTGGGAGCAGCATTTAGCAAAGGCCACCTGGTTAGTCAACACCCGAGGTTCCACCAACCGAGCAGGTCCTGCCCAGTCTGAGTCCCTGAATGTAATAGAAGGAGACAAAGTCCCAGTGGTACATATCAGAGGTTTGTTAGGGAAGACTGTATGGATCAACTCTGCCTCGAGTAGAGACAAACCCATTCGTGGGGTTGTCTTTGCTCAGGGACCAGGTTGCACGTGGTGGATAATGCAAAGAGATGGAACAACACGATGTGTACCTCAGGGAGATCTGATTGTGGGATAGAATGATATGCAATATCACTGTTCATTGGATGTTACTGCCATTGTCTGTACATTAAACCATACAGACATGAGATAGAAGGAAATGTGTAAGAGTTGAAGGTCTGGGCAAGTGGAAGATGGAGAAGGAAATGTGAAAGTGTCGAAGGTCTGAGCAAGTGATAGATGGAGCTTTAAGTTACTAAAGTGAAAAGGGGGGATCCTGCAGCTCTGTAATATAGGGCCTGGATTCAGTGGTCCAGTGTGGGGATGTGATGAAGGCATGATGGGTATTGCTTGTAATTTTGGGGAAACAGATCGAAACTTTGTGTGAATAATGCATGATGTGTTGTAATATGTTAATGATATGGGGATAAGGGGTGGAATGTCCTGGGGTGACGTTATGATGCTTGTATCCCCATTCATCTGTTCTGTGCCTTTAAGACTGGCTCTGAAAAGTGGAAGTTTTGTTTGGGTTTCCCTTATCAGGACACAGAGACAAGGCAGTACTTAGGGCTGTTTTCACTTCTAGCTCGCAGCTCGCTGCTTTTGCTTGCTTGCTTTTCTGCTCTTGCTTCTGCTCTCGCTTTTGCTTCTGCTTATTAGCTAGTTTAGCTAAACAGTCCAAATTCCTTCCCGGACTGTTTCTCCTCTCCTGTTCCTGTGACCATCTCGAACCTGCTCCAGACTGGGACCCGGGAACACCGAAGGTTTGGCTGCAGCAGCTGGCCCAGCGCCGGAGGGACTGAGAACAGAGCAACCACCCCCGAAAGAGACTTTCTGATTTTGTCATCTTTCTCAGAGCAGTGTCAGCTGGTATTGTTCATTTTGTGTGCGGGGGGGGTGCTGTGCCAGTCAAATAAACAGGTTCTTTCCACCTCTCTCCGAGGAATTTTTTCCCGAACCGGTTGGGGGGAGGGGCCGTGTGGGTTTTGCTTTCTGGAGGGGCCCTCCTTTGCAGATTCTCTAACAAATTTGCCCTAAACCAGGACATCCAGGCAGGGCTGTGTCTGCTGAAGGGGCAGAGAGAGCCAAGTAGGGATGAGACATAAACCAGCAAGGGACTGAGGAGCCCCTCTGGTGGCAGTGACCAGCCTTGGGCTCTGCTCACTGCTGGTGGCATTTTTCTATTGAACTATCTCCGAGAACTTTTGTGCTCTGTGTTTCTAAATATTTTTCCTCTTGGGATTTCTTGGTTGTCTTCTGCGTCTTTATTTCTCCAAATTTTCCTACCCTGGCAACAGCAACTTCTGTCCCAAACTGGGTGGAACATACGAGCAAAGCAGTTGGCAACACCAATGGGTGGAATCCTGTGGATCAGGAATTCTCATGCCCGAGCCCTGCTTGTGCCTTATGTTTGTCAGCACCTCCTCCTCTGTGCAAAAACTAGTCATCAGTGGAATTTTTTTGCCTAAGAGGTCCTGAGAAACAAATGCTGTGTGGGGATACTTATGAGTGTATCCAATAATTCATTGCTAGGAAACAGAAAGTAAGGCCAGGGTAGCAGAGCAGCTGGGAGCTGATCACTCCCTGCAAAGCGCTGGTAGAGGATGGGGCAACATCACGTTCCAGAATAGACGAGAAGAGTAAATGTGCTCAGGGTGCTGCAGGTGAGGTTTGGGTGCACTGAGCAAGCAGTCAGAGCTGGTGAGCACTGGGAGATGCAGCTGCAGTCCCCATCCATGTCCCTCTCAGTGCTGGCTTTAGGGTGTCTGCAGCCTGGATCCAGAGCGCTCTGGGGGGCACCTGTGGCTGCCTTTGCACTTTGCACTCAGGGTGAAGATGCCCAGGAGCTGCTGCGGTTGGCAGTGGGGACCAGGGCTGGGGCTTGTGGCCTGGCAGGTGTGGCTCTGGGGGCTGTGACATGCCAGGGCATGGGTCACTGTCCCTCCAGAGCCCTGGCTAGCTCTGTGATGTTCCAAGGACAGTGGCAAGAATGGGGAACTGGCTAGCTTAGGGTTTTGCCTGAGCCAGAACCTCTAAGCTAATTGCCTACCAGTAGAGACCTGTAGAGCACCAACAAGGACCAAGTGAAGGAAACAGAGGAAGCTCTTCTGCAGTGTAAAATACAGCAGATTTATCAGAAAAGGCGGGAGAAAAGCACATAGAAATGAATTGCAAACAACAAGCAAAACTTAAAACAACTCCCAACTCCCATCCCTGCTGTGCACAGGTTTTTAAAATCTTTCAAAACAGGGGGTGGACACCATATAGTAACCAATAAGCGACTCTCATGGTGTGGTTTCGAAGGCTACAACAAATCAGAACAAGGGGAGGAGACAGGGTTGGGGTGGGGATTGGATCTTGGGGTGAGGGACAGGGAACTTTCTGGAACAAAGGGTAGGGTTTGGGCTGATGGATGGGCCCAAGGGGCCGGATTGTCTTGACAGACAGGGAAAAATCTGGTGAGGAGGGAGGAGATTCCTTGACGGCCATTTGGGTAGGAGATCATAACACAGGGGAGACCTAAGTGTAATTACTCAGGGAACACTTGAACACACCACAAGATAACAGAAGATTTAAGTCAATAAACTAAGACATCGCGACACAGAAATTCAGGGTTTCAGCAGCCGAGAGGTGGCACTATTAGAACCCGCAGCAGCTGGTGAAAGCCATCTCTGTACTTCAGGTTCTTGCTGTGTGGGAAAGTGCTGCGAGTTGTGGTGGCTGCACTCCCCCTTTGCTGGGAGGATGATCTGTACCAGGGGAGAGCAGAAAGTTGCCGTGGTGAGCAGAACATGCTCAGAGCATTCCAGTTCAGAGAATGGCACTGCCCCTGAAGGGCAAAAAGCTTGAAAGCATAGAATTCTGTGCAGAATCATTTTACAAATTTTGTCTTCTAGAACGTGCCCATTTTTGTATTCTGTAGATGGATACTCTGGGTTTTACAGGATACATGGGGTTTTTTTCTTAAGGTTTTTTGGGAGAATTCTCAAGTTCATTTTTATTTGCATTTTACATCCAGCATGTATACAGATTTTTTGGTTTTTAATTGTTCCTTTGTAAATACTTAGGGAGCAAATACACAACCATTTTTTGGGATATTGTGATTAATATTCTTAGAAAGAAAACCTTGTTGAACAAGTGTGAAAACACAGAGAGAGGGAAAACAGTGTAAAAGTCTTTTAGAACAGGGCATGTAATAGGTAGGTTCTGTATCCAAGGGTAGAGACCTCAGAATTGTTTTGCGTTGTTCATTTGGGTTACTCATGGCAAGCTTGCATAACAGCCCCTTTCTTGCCTCTGTGCTGTTTTTTCAGAGCATCTTTAATTCTGTCCACAAATTTGATAAAGCTTTCATCTACTCCTTGTTTAACATTAGAAAAGTGTTGGGTAGGGATAGAGTTATCTGGGGTAAGAAGCAAGGAAGTTTTTGCTGCAAGTGCCACATCGTGTAATGCTTCCTTAGGTAAGGGGTCAGCTTGGTCAGAGGGTTTCTGTAAATCCCCTTCCTCAGCCAGCTGTTCAACGGTGAAATCAGACTTACCAGCATTTGTAGAATATGAATCTAATAATGTTTTTAATTGTCTTTTCCAATGCCTTTTCCAAAACATATATTCTGCTGGGGCAAGGAGTCAGTGGGCAATATTTTTAATGTCATGGGGTACTAAAATATGTGTTGAGAACATAGCTTCTAGGAAATGTCTAAAAATATGTGAACTTCTGCCATGTACTTTGGCTATATTTCTTAATTGTGTGAGTTCCTTCTTTGAGTTAGGTTCCCATGTTTTTCTCTTAGTGGCTCCTTCTCTTTTTCCCTTTTTATAATCTACGGAGAAGGTGTTAATTTTTTGTGCCATCTGCCAGTCTCCTGCCTTGGTCGCTTCTATCTTAATGAGAGCCCATGGGTCAATGTCCTCTGTATGAGAATCAGAGTCACTGCCACTGCTGTCCTTAGAGGAGGAATGAGAGCGAGCAGGCCGTGGCCTATGCTTTTTACGGCGCGTTGGAGTGAGATTTTGCAGGGGTTTTTATGGCTGAGAGAAGGCACAAAAGAGCTTGGCCAGAGGGAGCCAGCAGTGGAGCTGGAACGGCAGCAGAATGACATGCACAGGCTTGAGGAAGTGGGGTGGTACCGTGGGGGGTCTCTGAGGTTCCGTTCGGGTGACATTGAGGGTGGGTGGGCGGCTGGAAAGCCTGGGGTGGGGGTAAAGGAGAAGCGGGGGAGAGGGGCCGGTGGGATTGGTCTGGGCTGCCGCGGGTACAGCGTGGTGTGCTGCGGCTGGGGTGTGCCGGCATGCAGGGAGACCTGCCAGTGCAGCAGGCAGGGATGGGATGGGGATACACGCCCGGGTGCAGGTGGCAGCAGCAGGGGTGGGGGCTGGGATTGAGGGACTGGTGGCGGGGATGGGAAGGACTGCGGCGGGAGCGGGGGGAGAACGGGAGGAGGGGTAGGGGGAGCCGCAGCAGAGGTGGCTGCAGTGGGGGCGGGCGCAGTGGGGGCAGGGGAAGCCGTGGTCGGGGTAGGAGAAGCAGCAAGAAGGGTGGGGGGAGCTGACTCAGAGGAAAGAGGCACCTTTGCACTCGCAGATAACACACAGGATGCCGTGGAATTCGTGTTTGCCACGTCCGGGAGGGGAAGGGGGGACCACGCAAACCCCGCGGGCGCGGAGGTGGTGGGGGGAAGCGGCGAGAGGTTTGCAGGGAAAAGGGCAGAGGATGGAACAGCGGCAGAGGTGGCACTGGGACCTTGGGGACCCGGAGGCGGAGGGCAGAATTCCAGGGAAAGATTGTTATCAGTGTGATTGGGATTTGAAGGGAGGTAGTCTGTCCCTGCTGTGGGAGGTTGCAGGGAATGTGAGCTATTTCCGTTGGCTTTCTCTATGGCTTTAGTTATAATGTGGAACATAGGAATAAACTGAGTTACAGAGAAATCTTGGTTAGTTTGGAGCGTATGTATCGTGTTCCCAACTTTGTCCTAAAAGAAGTCTTTAGTAATGATGTCTGTGTTAGTATCCGGAAGCTGAGAAAGAATCCATTTTATAAATTTTTTCAGGTTAGTTTTTGAAAGATTACCTTTAGAGAAAGAGAAGTTGTTAGAAGATAGGATTTCTAGGATTAGTAAGTATAAATCTCTCTTATTGTGGGATCCTTTCAATATACTAAGTTTTGATCCCATGTTTTCCCGTTCCCTACCAGCAGACAAACCATTTATTGTGACCTTTTGCTGGGTTTCGGGGTGTCTCCAGCAGGCTGCAGCGGTCCAGATAGCAGAGTCTGGTTCAGGACAGACTGTCGGAGCTCCCAAGCAATTCTTAGCCACAGGCCACTTAGCAAGCTTAAGTGATATCAGCTCTTTAGTGATTATCAGCTCATTATGATTTCAGCCCTTCAGCTTTCTAGGTGCCTAGGCAGGCAGATGCAGGGAGAGAGAGGAGAAGTCTGTGTGGGGTTCCACAGGAGCGTCTTTGTTGATTCTTCTGAGAAGGTTCCCAGTGACAGCTCTTCTGCCCAAGCTGGGCAAAAGCAGCTCTTTACATAGGGTACCTGGGTATCAGAAATTGTCCAATAGCAAGGGTTAAAGGAAAGTGACCTACAGTCTTACAGAGAGGTAAGCAGGGGTCCAAAGGCAGAAGAGAGGGGCTTCTAGCCCATTCACCATGACTTGGCATTTACTATCTTAGACTTCTGCATACCAGGGAGCCCTTGCAAGGCCCTGTGCCTGCTACATTGCTTGTCATCTGCCCAGTCACAAGTTACTGCAGCTGGCAAAAACAACCAGTCTGTCCTTATGGCCAAATAAGGGACCCACCGTCTCCACTGGCGGCTCAGGAAAAACAGGGAAGGCCATTGTTACCTGGAAGGATGATGAGTCTGTATGGCAAGTGCTGGAAGGCCATGTGTCCAGCTCGGCCCAACTGGTTGAACTAAAAGCTGTTGCCATGGCATTCCAGAAATTTTCTGCCTCTGAATTTGGTCACTGACTCTGCCTATGTCGCAGACATAACCAAGCGTTTGGATTGCTCGCTTCTGAAAGAGGTCAATAATGCAGCTTTGTTTGTTATTGGAAGCCTTGGGGTGTGCAATTCAAACCCAGGTTCATTTGTGTTACATCCTGCACATTCGGAGTCTCACCACTTTACCAGGTTTCATAGCAGAAGGTAATGCCAGGGCTGACAGGTTGGCTAATGCTGCATGGGTAGCGCTTCAGCCTGACAAGATTGCGCAAGCCAAAGCATTGCATGATTTTTTTCATCAAAGTGCACATACTCTGCAAAAGCAATTTCAGTTAATGTTGACTGAAGCTCATGGCATTGTCAGTTCCTGTGCTGAGTGCCATGGCCTTGCTGCACCTTTACCAGCAGGGGTGAACCTCGGAGGCTTAAGGGGCTTGTAGCTTTGGCAAATAGATACTACATTGCTGAGTTTTGTATGTGCATGTGTCTATTGACGCCTTCTCCTCTGCCATGTGGGCATCTGCTCAAAGGGGTTGTGATGTGTTTGCTTGTTGGAGGATGGCTTTTGCAGTTTTGGGGATACCTTCTTCTATGGAAACTGACAATGGCCCTGCCTTGTCTCACAAGAAGACACGTCAGGTTTTACACATATGGGGAGTCTCACACAAACTTGGTATTCTGCATTCACCAGTGGGTCAAGCTATTGTTGAACATGCTCATGGCACTTGAAAGCATGTTCTGGAAAAACAAAAGAGGGGAATTCTGGGAGAGACTGCCCACAGTCAACTGGAAAAAGCTTTATACAAATAATCACCTTACAGTGCCAAAGAATTCGGAGATTCCTGTAATTCTGAATCATTTTCTCTTGTTGAATTCAGCAGGTGAGACACACCTGCGTCGAGCGAAGGTCTGGATATGGGACCTTGCCACCAATAAGTGTGAGGGCCCGTGCGACCTTATCACCTGGGGCCTCGGATATGCATGTGTCTCCAGAGGTACCAGGGTACGATGGATACGTGCAAGGAGTGTTCGCCCTGACTTGCGACATCAGAAACAGAATGTGGCCAGCAGGCAACCTTCAAGCAGTGGCCAAAGTGCTGACCATCAGTCACAGTCTTTGAATGATGATCAAGATACTGACCATCAAGCTGGCCCCTTTGCGAGTGGGGTATGAGCGTTTTATCTTTTCCTTGTTTCCGGAAACAGATTGTTGATGAGTTCGACTCCCAGTGTTATGAGCAGATTAACAATGTTACTATACTAAAAGTTGGTAACTGACTTTTAGAATTAATAGTTAAAGTTTATGGAATGTAATGGTAGAGAATTTATAGTATAAGTATGAGATCTCTTTGACCATTCTGAGCCAATGTCTGATTGCGGTTTTGATTGATAACTGATAAACCTCTGGAGCTGTGTTTATTCTCTTTCCTGCAAGGGATCCCACAGGAGATTACAAACACTGCCTCCTCCTTTAAAAAAAAAGGGGGAATTGTGGGTATCCTTTGTTCAGTGGAAGAAAGAACAGAGAAAATTTCTCCCAGGCCGAGCCTGGGAAAAGAATTGAAACAATTATTATCTCTCTTTCTGTAACCGTTGTTTATAGATAGGGTTCTCCAGAGTGTGCTATTCATAGTTTACCAATAGTGTGAGAGGTTTTTACTTTGAGACCAACCAAGTCTTGCCTTAGTGAGTCATACTGTAAAAGACACATTACCATCATTAACTTTCCTTCTGATTCAGTTTCTGAAGACTGGAGTCTTTCATTCCATCCCTGACTCAACAGCATCAGTTAATTATTCTATTCATTCATCTGGAGGTTGCTGCGGCAGCAGCAATGCAGTTCAATATCAAAGATTTGTTATTGTTTAGGTCACATTATGAAATCTCTTGATTATCCATGTGCAGCAT
This sequence comes from Melozone crissalis, assembly GCF_028551555.1. NCBI lineage: Eukaryota > Metazoa > Chordata > Aves > Passeriformes > Passerellidae > Melozone > Melozone crissalis. The sequence goes on along the minus strand of NW_026535783.1, from coordinate 8,772,620 downwards.
GATTTATTGCTTTGGCTAATATTTGTGCTCTTGGTAAGCAGCTATGGCTTGTAGGAGACATTTTAGATCACAGACTCTATGGTTTCCATCTAGGAAAAGTAATACTAAAAATGCTTTAATATTCTTCTTCTTTATATTCTTCTTTAATATTTTATTATTTTAAGCCATCTAAGCCAAGAATCACTTTTGCCTGAGTTTTCGTCTTTGCTCTTCTGGGCTGCTCCAAGATTGTATATGAAGGTTCATCAAGTCTGTGAGAACAAGGTATCTAGAATTTAGATATCTATACTTGAGAGCCAGATATCTAGAATTTATCTGTAGTCTCAGCACAGCTGTCTAATATTGTTTTAAATGCAAAATGTCCACAATATGACCCAAGACCTGCAGAACATGCCCTTTGGCAAAGAAAAAATTTCATATACCATTAAAATTGATAACAAACACTCTTAGGCAGCTACATAAAGTCTCTATAGTAGGACTGCATCTTCTTTGCATTCTTTATTTCCCCCCATTCCTTATTTCCACAGGTGTATTGTAGTTAGAGATTTAATAATTTGGGGCTGTACTTTAGTTTTCCATGTACCTGTGCCTCCATGGGAGCTTGTTTAGATAGATACAGATATATAGATTTATACATATATACATCTAGAGATTAGATACAGCTATAGATATAGATACATAGATATCCATCTATATAGATATGTAGATGTATAGATATATAGATATATGAAAATCTAGCTCAGCTCGGAGGCATGACGGTCTGCAGGAGATGTTGGCAGCTGCAGATGTGCTCAGCTGGCACTTCTGCTCTTAATTCTCAAGACAAACCCAAGAGGCTTTGTTGAGGAGGTCTCCATCGGTGGGAAAGCAGCTTCATGAAGGGCACTGACTTTAGGAGTCTGACTTTTGAAACAAATTATTCCCTTTGCTGAATTGCTGTGATATTTAGCAGGTATTAATGGTTAAGATGAAACTGACTTAAGGAGAGGGTCACACACGTATGTGACGTAGCAATCAAAAACCAAAAAGACCACACAATTGGGGTGCACTTTTTGACTCCTCACTGTCCCTACTCATGTGACTGCTAGAAGAATAGAAAGGAGAACAGCAAATTCAATTTTAAGAGTGGTGTGAAATACCAAACTAAGACTAATAGCAGAGGAATGATTGTGATTTATAAGCATGTATCTTGTTTTTATTGGAGGAAACAGACTGATTACAAATGATATGAAGATCAGTTTAATGCTTTCTCTGGGATCTTTTCACAAAGTTAATTATTTCCAATTTGCATTTTCCAACCCACTGCAGTCAGCAAGAATCTTTTCACTGATCTGAACTGACCTAACACTTATGCATGGATATTTATTAAAGATGTCATAGCCAATCTTGTTTTTTTTTACATTTATTCTGGTGTTTCTACCGTTCCTTTCAGTTAGTGACTGACCAGCAGACTTCAGATAGCTTCAGAAATTGCTTGACATGATTTGATTCTGCCTGTGTTTAACATCACTCTTTAGACGGTACTAGGTGTACTTCCTGCTTTTCTTACTTTATTAGTACAGTCCTACTTAAAAATAAATGATGGAAAATACATAAAAACTTATACAACTTGAAATAAAAGTTTCGGAGTCATAGCCATTCAGTGTATAAGATAGGTTAAAATCTGTATTATGTGTTTCTGTGCTTTTATTCTCAGCTCTAAGCTAAGTTTCTTTTTGTTCCCTATATTGTTCATTGCCTTTTCTGAAGTGCAGCTTTCTCAGGCAAATCTAGGGAATTCCCTATTGTAAACACTATTTTTTTCTTTGGAAAACCAACATTTTTTCTTACCCATAAATCACAGATCAAGCCAGGAGAGGATATTTTTCCAATATCCCTTAACTTCTTTATTAAACACTGCTCAGAGTATGTAAGGATTACCATCTAACTCATGAAATGCAAGTTGGTCCGTTCAGGCTTTACTCATTGTGCAGTTCTTGAGGCATAGAGAGGGATTATCCACAAGTTCCTGAGAAAAGCAGTTCTTGACCATACTAACTGGCAGACCAATCAGCACCGAGTAAAATCATGTTCTCCTGTGTGTTTGGGCCATCTGCTTGCCTGGAAGACACAAAATAAAAACTGATGTTTGAAGAGTTAAGTTAGAATAGAATTGAAGAGTTGTTCATATTGTCTATTACTACTTTTGCCTGTCCCTTCAGGATGGTAAGAGGAACAACTTGGAGCTACTGAGAGCATTCAGCTGTTTATTGCAACTTGCAGAATGAGTTGTGAGATGAGAGAGCAAGTGTGTTTATGTACATATTTGTATATGGGGTTTAGTTACATAGACTGGTATCTGTATAGGTACAGGCCTCTTTTTTATAGGCCTGTTTCACTGCTCTGCTTCCTCCCTCACTGAAATAACAAGGGCCAGGAGACTTCTTCTCCTTTTTAATGCCTTTATTAAAAGTGATCAGCTCAGGATTGGGTGGCTCGACGGGTCTGCAGTCTCCGTCGTCTTCCCGGGCGACTCAGAGGAGGAGGATATGCGCAGCTCTGTCCACAAGGGGCAGAGCTGGGGGAATCCAGTCCTCGTGGGAGCCTTTAGGGCGTGATTCCCGGTCAGATGTTGCCCCACCCACTCAGTCGGCCTGGTCTCACCGCCGGGGTCGTCTCTCTTGGTCAGGGCGAGAGGCTCTGAAGGGGTTCTGCATCTCTGCAGGCTCAGCACTCGGCTCCTCATGTCCAGACATCACTCCAGTCTCTCAACTCTTAGGTGGCTCGTCGTTTTGGGGTCTTCTCTGTACACCGGGGGACCCATGCTGCATTGTGGTCTTGGAGTCACTTTGCATAGCCCCCCTCACCTTCTCAGGTCTCTTCTACTGTTCGGGAAGGTTCCCACCCTTCTGGGAAAGGTACAACTTAGCCTCGGGCGAGGCTCTGCTGATACAAAAGGAGCGATTAGCCACAAGGACTCGTGATTACAATAACAAAACACGAAGAACTTCAGCAGCTACCCGTGGTCTGGCTGCTTTTTTGTAACTTTTTCTCACAAAAAAATATTACCCAAATTTTGTTCATAACACTCACTTCCTGCTTTTCCCCCGGTGTCCCCTGTGTCCCTGTCCCTGTCCCTGTGCTGGGTCCGAGCTGGCGGCCAGGCCGGCCGGAGCAGCAACTCCAGCCCTGGCTGTCCCTGGAGCGGTGGGAGTTGCCGCTGCCCCAGGCACTGTCCCCTGAGGAGCTATTGAAGGACGGTGAGACAGAGGGGGCTGAGGGGGCGGTGGCTGCTGCTGGGCCTGAGGGCAGTTGGGCAGCCGAGGGCCATGGTGGCCCTGAGGTGACAGGGAAGTAGCACAGGCTGAGGGTTGGTGGGTCTAAGGGGACGGGATGGCTCAGAAGGGACTGAGGGGGGTGAGAGGACTGTGAGGGGCTGAAGAAACTGAAGGGGGCTGGGGCTTCACCGAGAGCATGGCGGGGCTGAGGGGATGGAGCAGGCCAGCAGGGATCACAGCAGGGACTGCAGCTCTGCCAGGCCTTGGAAGCAATTCCAGAAACTTCCACTTTTGCCACAGCTGCAAGGAAAAACCTTGAGGACAGCCGGAGACTGACGGGAGGCAGTAGGGAGGAGCTGAAGGCCAGCAGCAAGAGCAGTGAACAGGGACCTGCTGCTGCCAGCCTGCAGAGAGCCCAGCTGAGGCCACAGGCCCCAGGAGGCAGGCTGGGGCTGAGGCTGCCGTGGGCTGTGGCCGTGGGCACTGCCCGGCGGGGCAGGAGCGGGCCCTGCCCCTGCTGGGGCTGCTCAGCGCAGCTGCCCCGGCTGGCACAGGGGCTGTCCTTGGGCAAGGCAGCTGTTGTTAATTCAGGTTTGTCCTTTATCAACTCTGTTGCATAGAAATCACTTTTTTACAGTAGAGACTTGTGGCCGCGCAGAGAGAGGCACGACTTGCCCAGGATTTTACTTGGGGAAGGCAGTGAGAAAGCTCAGAGAAGAAGAAAAACAATTCTTTTTTCTGCTTGCTGCGTCTATTGTTTGGCACATGTGTTATGTGGAATGTGTAATGGAGATTGTTTACCCAAAAGGGATTTGTTAATTGGAGACTAGACATGGTGTTTGGATTGATTGACCAATTAGGTCAAAGTTGTGTTGTGACTGAATGTAATGGGTCACGGGTTTTTCTTTAGTATATTTTAGTATTAGTATAGTATAGTAGTACAGTACAATATAGTATAGCTTAATAAAGCATTTATTCAGCCTTCTGAAATCATGGAGTCAAAGCTCACTATTCCCTGCTCGGGGGTCACACTGCTACTATAGACTAAATTAAATTCCTTAATACAGATGAGAATTTGCCCAATCAGGCTTTATTAAAGGGCAAGTGTTCTGCTTTTGTGGAAAGATAATCTAGATAACTGTTTGCTGTACATCCTAGAGGGAGCTTTGCAGTTTAGGATGAAAAGGAAAAAGACATTTCTCTTCAGAAGAGTCTTGAAAGAGCTTTTTGTATTGCCAGAAGCCACTACACTGATATTGACCAATGTGGGAAATGGATTTGTAGAGAGTTCTCAGGGCCTGACAGGAGGCTCACACAGTATGCATCCATATGCAAGCTTTGAGATAAGAAATGCTGACTTAGAAATGCTACGGAATAGAACAGATATTGTTGAGAAAGAATTGGAGCTAGAAAAAAATTTCAAAGGATGGTCTTGTAAATAAGACTGGATACTTTGGAGAGAAAGAACTATAAAAGATGCATTGTAGTAGGACAATGAGGGGTAATTTTAGATTATTGGCTTGAAGGCATCTACAGCATGGTGTGGCAAAAAAAGCTGATAGGCCAAGAAACGCTGATAGGAAATAGTCAGCTTCTGATTATGGTAGCGTGAATGATTGTGAACATCTGTATTGTCTCACCCTTCTTATGAGATTGAAAATGGAATAAAAGTTTTTAAAATGTCTCTCAGTTGCCCCATCTCTGGGTCAGAAAAGGGTGTTGTCCAACACATTGGTGTTCCCGTGTCAGGAGCAAATAACTTGACTAAACTCACTGACCTAAAAGCCCTGAGGTAATTTTTGTAAAGTTCTGCTGAGAGAAGCACAAATCCCAGGATCGTAACTCTTACAAAAAGAGAGAAGTTGGATTTCTACCCTTGTTGCTGGCTCGATCAGGATGGAGATGCAACAAGGACTTGCATGTTGTTCAACATCAGGTGAGTCTCAGGGAACATATTAGGACACAACATGGCCAATTTACCTAGAGATGTTTATAAAAACCTCAAAGATCTGGTCAAATCTAATTCCTGTAATGTTTCAAAAACCGAGTTAAAAGACTTATTATTATATATTCAGAAGTAGTTTCCAGCTACAGATAAAACTTCCATGTTTTCACTCCCTCTTTGGGAACTATTAGGACTGAAACTATACAGTGCTTTTACCACAAACAGAGATCAAACAGCTGCTAAGTTGCTTCTGATGTGTTGTCCTACCATGATTGATATGTTTAAACATTCTACTAAACCCTCCACTTCCTCAGCTGCATCTGCGCCTTCCCCCAACACTGAGTCCCCAGACCTCCCACCTCTGCTTCAGCTGTAACTCAAGACCCTGACATTCAGACTGGGGCTGTGACACCTCCACCCCTAGCATGGCAGTGTGCCCCCCAACTTTCACCATTTTCCAAGCCATGTCTGGGTCCCCACTCTGCCCCCCCAGAACATGAGAGCTCCTTGCTACTTGTGAGAAAAAGTGCAGGGAGAGAAAGAGGGAAAAAATTCTCGGCACCAGTATCTCTGTTAGCAAAGGCAGGATTTCTCTGTTAGTATTACAAAACAAACAGTCTCTAGTCACCGTGAAATTCCTCCGAGACAGTCTGTAATGTACAAGGTTGTGAGGGAGGAAAATAACAGTGATAATTCTAGTGATTCTGAACAATAAGTTAACCTATTACATACTAGTCCCGCAAAAACAGAAAGAAAACCTACTTTACCTTCTGTTGATTCAAGAAATAATTCAAAAAGACTGTCCGATTAGGGTAAGATGAGATGTAAAGTCATACAAGATAAAACCATCTCCCAAGTGATCCCAACTTATTACCCCCAGGGGCACCATGCAACTAACAAATTCCAAATTAATTTATTTTTAAAATAACTTTTACCATGAATACATTCACATAGGAAATGTACTCCCAACAAAAGCAAGACTTTTTAATTATAGGCAAGGACAGTAATAAAATTCTTCAACTTTCAATTTTTCCAACTGTTGTCTCAGCAAATTATAATGAAGAGGTGATAATTTCCGCTCTTACTTACAATGCTCCAATGGTAATTGAAACAAAACCAGAAATAGCTATCACTATTGCATTACCAATGAGTAGAAATAAGCAAGTTGTATGCTGAGAAATGCCTTTTGAGAGTTCTGGCCCGGTGCCTAATGTCCTTTGGCTAAAACATGTCAGCAATGAATGGCCAGAGCTGACGTGCAGTCTAATGCACTTTGGTCAAACTGTTCATATTGCAGGTATGCTGGACACAGGGGCTGACATCACTGTGATTTCTCGTGCATCCTGGCTGTGCAATTGGAATTTGGTGACACCCATGGGTGCTCTCACAGGAATTGGAGGAGTTATCTTGTGTCTGCAAAGTGAATTCATGGTTACTGTTACCCAAGGCCCAAGGTCCCAAGGCAAGGACAGCAGCCATCAGTCCCTTCATGGTGCAGAAGCCCATCACAGTACAGGGAAGAGATGTGTGTCCCAGTGGGGAGCAAAGATAGAAGTGGGTGTTTGACAAAAACCACAGCAATGCCTGCCGCTCTGAAATTATCATGGAAAACCAATCAGCCAATTTGATCAATGGTTTCTTGAGCAGAAAAAATTGAATATTCTCCAAAAATTAGTAAGTGAACAACTGCAAAAGGGCCACATCAGACCTACAAACAGTCCCTGGAATTCCCCAGTTTTTGTAATTCATAAGGCAACTTTTGATTCCTGAAGATTGCTCCATGACCTGAGGAAGATCAACGATATCATAGAGGACATGGGGCCTCTGCAACCTGGACTTCCCTCTCTTTTGATGGACAGGATTGCACAGGATTGGCCTCTTGTCATCTCTGGATGCTGACAGAGAGAAAAACAGACAACTTTCCCAGGCATTGTCCTAGGGAAGTTGTGAGAATGCTCAGAGAAAGAATTAAAACAATTATCTTAATCTCTGCACCTGGTATTTGTGAACATGTGGAATGTTTGTACATGTTTATGGAAAGATATTTTACCAGAAGATGTTGTTCGTCATTAACCAGTGGTGTGAGGGGCATTCAGGTTCTGGGTGAACAATCTTGTCTATAAATATGTGAAGTTCCTAATAAATCTTGCTTTATGCCCTCTGATCAAAGGAATCAATGTCACCTTTCTTCATTCGTTCCTAACTCAACAACAACAGTGTATCACAGGGAAACCTAGTCTTAAGTAAGAACTGTGTGTAAGGTTTCATGGTGTCAAGTTTATTGATTTGAGTATAATGTAAGTACTAATGGAAGAAGGGGTGGATAATGTCTTAGGTTGGAAAATGTGTCTGGGAGTATGTGTTCTATTGCTGTCTGTTAGAGATAGGGCAGTTATCTTCTGCTAATTGGGCCACCTGTTAAAACCAGGTGGGGCAGATTTCTTCATCTCTTCCACAACCAATCCTCCCTCCAGAAAATATCTTCTGTTAGTGGGCCACTGAATCTCACTGCATGATGAAAAAATTACATCATCCCACTGGGAGATGGTCTACCCAGGGGAAGGACCCAAGCATTCCTCCCTGGATATAATCTGAGATTTGGAACACCATGGCAGCCTTTTCCCACTAGATTTCCAGAAGAAGACCAAGCGCATCTACACGACCGCTGAACCTTCAGAGGAAGACTACACCCTTCTACAGGATCACTGCTTCAAAAGAACCACATCCACCACTCCAAGAAAGCTACAGCCACCATGCTGTCCATTTTTGGACTGCTACCAACACCCTGACCAACAGAGTGTCAGGGCATATTCTGACTCTGTCAGTAGTTTGTTTTTGTACTAGTGCATTTGTGTTTTAATTTTCCTAATAAACAACTACTATTCCTACTCCCATGTCTTTGCCTGAGAGCCCCTTAATTTCAAAATGATAATTCAGAGAGAGGGAGTTTGCATTTTTGATTTCAAGGGAGGCTCCTTCCTTTCTTAGCAGACACCTGCCTTTTCAAACCAAAACACAGGGCCATGACTTTCCACAAGAGGAGTCACTGGTGTACATATCATGGACCTCTCTCAATCCTATTAAAGTATGGAAATCCTGGTTTAGAATACACGGATATGAAACAACTTTGAGAGACAGAGACTAAAATGGCTTGTGGATTTATTATTTTTTAGTAATGGGGAAAATTACCCAAAAGGTGTTGTTTTATAACATTTTAAAATATACTACATAAAAATTAAAAACTGCAATAAAAAGAGTTATATAAATAAGTGCTTTTTAATTAGAAACACAGAAATGTGAAGATATGGATGACATTTTCATAACAATATGAAATTACAAAAAATATCTACAGTGAACCACAACACAAAAGTAGGTAAGACTGTACTTTATTTAGATCTTGTGTTGCTGGAGAGTTTTTCTTCGGGAGAGAAGCTAGTATTTCTATGAAGAACTCTCTCACATCTGATAATTAAATTTCCTTATTTCTTCTAGTGCTGGGTATCACATCCCGCCTGAAAGGAGCTACTGAAGGCAAAGAACTGGTTCTGCGTGGTCTGAAACTGAAGGATGAAGACCCAATACCAGCTCTGTTTCCTGTCAGGTGGGAGGGCGTGTTGCTTGAGGGCATGGTAAAAGCTCTGTTTTGTCTCGTGTGGGAGGATGCATCCATGGATGGCCCAATATTGGATCTGGTTGGAATTAGGTTGATGGCTGGTTCCATTGATGACCCAAAACCTGTTCGACGTGGCATCGCACTGGAGGGGATGTTGGTGTCAGATGCACTGTAGGGTCTGGCTGGTAGCACAAAGGGGGGTACGTTGGTTCCAGACACAGTGTGGACTCTGTGTCTAGGCACTCTCCGCTGTGCTAGAGTAAACAAAAGGATAAAAAACAAATCGAGAGAGAATTAACGTTTGCTCTTAAATGCTCCTTACAAGGGCATGTATGTGAAGTACTTCTAGATGTTTGCTCCTTAAATGCTTCTTTGAAACACATGGCACCTGATTATTATATATAAATATTTAATAGACAAAGGACATTAGCACAAGTATCCTAGCCCATAAATAGTTGCTATAGCACTTTAAATGAAGTGCTACAAGTATTCACATAAAGACATCTTTTATTTCTCATCATATTAACTCCAAAGCTGTGTTTTTTATTCAAGGAAACAAACTTATTCTGAATGTTAATGTTTTATAACAGAAAGAAAGGAAAAAGCCTTTGGCTCTTAAAAAGAAAAAAAGAACAAAAGAAAGAATGAAAGAAAGAATGTAATTAAACTAAGTTAGAAAAGAAAACATTCAAAAAGAAGACTTACCAGCAGGAGTAGAAGTAGCAGGTGTACGGGCTGCTCTGGGTCCAAAGCTCACCTGAAATATATCTGTTCAGAGATAATACATTTACTTCAGAGAAGGTAAATTTTTAAAAGCAATGAAAAGCACAGAACTGAAATGGTTGTGTTTGCAAGAGAATATGATTAAAAAACGCTAATGGTATGTAACATAATGAAAGGAAGAAGCATATGGCAAAAAAAAAAAAAAAGTAAGAAAAAAATTCAAAACATCAAAAAGCCACCCACACACTACTGCTACTCTGGAAAACCAAAAAAATCATAAAAAGCAACCAACCAAAAAAGAACCCCAAACCAAAAATAGCCAAGCTATTGGGCACCAATGGAGAGAATCACGGCAGTAATTTTAATCCCTGTGTTAGCTTTCACCACCACTTTCTCTTCTGATAAATGTCTCAGAATATTTCTGTTAGCAATAGTTTTAATGCTCCATTATGTTTACAATTAAGGATTGTTGTATTTGACTGCAGAAGCTTTGCAGCATAAAGGCAGATGCTGGCTAGGAACTGACATCCCAGTGACTACAATTATTTGACAAGCAGACTTACCATCATGAGCTTGTGCTAGTGCAGGAGGTGTACGAGCAGCTTGGGCTGAAACCGGAAACTGAAAAGAGGCTGTTCAGAGAAAATAAAATGACTTCAGAGGAGGTACATTTTTAAACGCAAAGAAATGCACAGATTTGAAATGGCTATAGTTGCAATAAATTACTATTTCAAAATATCTGCGATAGTGTTATTGCTCCATTATGTTTACAATCAAGTATTGTTGTATTTGTCTTCAGAAGTTGTGCAGCATGAAGGAAGATGCTGGCAAGGAACCTACATCCAAATGACTATAATTTCTTGACAAGCAGACTTACCATTAGGATCAGGAGTACGAGGTGAAATGGTTCCTTGGGGTACGAAGACAAGCTGAAATGATTCTGTGTAATGTACTTCAGAGAAGGTGAATTTTAAAACTATGGAAATATATGAAACTGAAATGGTTATGTTTGCAAGGGAAGGCTATTACAATGATTTATCACATAAAGAAAAGAAATGCCTTCAGTAAAAAAAAAAAAGTTGAAGGCGGAGATAATTTTAAAACAAAAAAATTAGAGCCCCAACACCAAACCACCCAGCGGAACCACTCCCCAAAACCAAAGAACCCAACCAACCAAATCCAAACTGAAAACAAAAATTTTTCATGCAGTCAAGAACCAAAAGAAAAATTACACAAGTAATTTTAATCCCTGTGTTAGGTTTCACCATCCTCATTCTCTCTTTAAAAAATCTCACATTTCTGTTAGCACTCGTTTTATTGCTCCTTATGTTTAAAATAAAGTATTGTTGTATTTACGTACAAGATCTGTTCAGCATGAAGGGAGATGCTGCCTAGAAACCCGCATCCAAGAGACTATAATTTCTTGAAAAGCAGACTTACCATCAGGAGAAGTAGGAGTAGCAGGTGTACTGGCTGCGTGGGATGAAATTGAAGGCTGAAAATTACCTGTTGAAAAAAAGTAAGTTTTAACAAACAAGTAAACACTAAGACCTGAAATGCTTATGGTTGAAAGGAAAAGTTATCATAAAAATGTTAATGGTTTAAAACAGAAAGAAAGGAGAAGGGACTTAGTTTAAGAAATGTAATTAAAAGAAATACTAAAAAAAAACCTCAAAACTAAAACACCACCCAACCACAAGGACCACTTTGAAAAACCAAAAAGAATCCAACCAACCAAGCACCTAAACCCAGACTAAAAAAAACAAATATCTAAGCAAATACAGGACACATAGGGAAAAAAAATCCTCCAGTATTAATTTTAATCCCTGTGTTAGCCTACATCTTAAAAAGTATTATAACATTTCTGTTTGCACGAGGTTTAAAGCTCCATTGTGTTTATAATTAAGTGTTGCGGGATAGGCCTACAGAAGCTGTGCAGCAGGAAGGGAGATGGCAGCGAGGAACCCACATCCCAGTGACTACAATTGCTTGAAAAAGTGACTTAAAAGAAGGAGCAGGATGACCAGGAGGTGTACGAGCTGCTAGGGCTGAAACACGAGGCTGAATATTATCTCTTGAGGAAAAATGGGATTTACAAACCAAGGAAATGCACTGATTGCAAATGGTTATGATTGAAAAAAAAAGCCTATTACAGGATATGAATGGTTTGTAATAGAAATAAATGAAAACCAATTTTGCTATTAAAAAAAGGAAAAAGCAAGCAAGCATGCAATTAAAAGAAGTAATAAAAGGAAAAAAATCAAAATGCACACACCCACCCAATCACCTCAATCTCTCCCCATGGATGTGGGCTCTCAACCCATATCCAAATCACTATAACGTTTTCACAAGCAGACTTATAATCAATAGCAGGAGTAGGAGCACGAGGTGTACTGGCTCCTTGGGGAGGCCCGATGGAGTCTGTTCAGAGAAAGTGAATTTGCTTCAGAGATGGTAAATTTTAAAAAGAAAGGAGATGTATGGAATGGAAATGCTTGTAGTTGGAAGGAAAGGCAATGTTGGTTCCAGAGACAGTACAGTTTCTGTAGGATGACACACCTGCAAATATGTTGCTTCCAGATGCAGTATAGTATCTGCTGGGTGATTCGCCTTCAGACGCAGCATAGTATCTGCTGGGTGACGTACTGAAGGCTGAGCCGCTTCCAGACACAGTATAGGTTCTGCCGAGTGTCAGACTATGGAGGCCTGAGTCGGTTCCCGATAGACTATAGGATCTGCTGGGTGATGAAGTGAAGACTGAGTCGCTTCCATACACAGTATAGGTTCCGTCGGGGGTCATACTACTGTAGTTTGAATCGGTTTCAGACAGACTGTAGGTATTGAATCTTGGACGTCCCCAGAATGCTGGAATAAAAAAAAAATGAATAGAAGCAAATCAGGAGAGAATCTACATTTGCTGTTAAATAGCTCTGACAAGAGTAAGTGTTTGAAGTACTTACAATTGCTTGCTCCTTATCTTAATTGCTTATTTGAAAGACATGGCATATAAATATTCTATATTAATCCTTAATAGACAAAGGACATTAGCACAAGTATCTTGCCCTAGGAATTATTGTAATCACATGTTGTTTGAAATTCTACCTATTCTCACAGACATATTTTTCCCCACGTCCTTATAAATTCTAGGGTGTGGTTTTTAATCAAGGAAACAAACTTCTTCTATAGTTGGATAAAAATTTAAATCCCTGTGTTAGTTACACCACTTCTTTCTTGTGTGAAGAATGTCTCAGAACATTTCTCTTTGCACTAGGTGAATTGCTCCATTATCATTATACTAAAGTGTTGCTGTATTTGCCTACAGAAGCTGTGTAGCGTGAAGGGAGATGCTGGCTAGGAAGCCACATCCCAGTGACTACAGTGACTGCTCTCTTGAAGAAGAGACTTACCAGCAGGACCAGGACCAGGAGCCGGAGCAGGACCAGGAGCTGGAGCAGGAGCAGGAGCAGGAGCAGGAGCAGGAGCAGGAACAGGAGCTGCTAGACATGAAAAGCGAAGCTAAATATTATTTCTTGAGTAAAAGTAAGATTTAAAAATCACAGCGATGCACATTGGAAATGGTTATGGTTGAAAAGAAAGGCTATTTAAAAATATAAATATTTTACAATAGAAAAATAGGAAAAACAATTCTGTTATTTAAAAAAAAAATCTTTAAAAGAAGCAATGAAAGAAAAAAATTAAAAATCAAACACCCACCCACCCACTTCCACAGGTCCCGAAAACTAAAGGGTCCAACCAACCAAGCACCCAAACCCAATGTAAAACCAAAACAAACCCATAAGTATAAAGAGACCAACGGAAAAACCTTTCCAATAATAATTTTAAACCCTGTGTTAGCTTCCACCATCCTATTTAACTTCTCTAAAGAGATCATAAGATTTCTGTGCACTAGGTGTAATGGTCCATTTTGTTTACAATGAAGTGTTGCTGTATTTGCATACAGGAGCTGTGCAACATGAAGAGAGATGTTGGCTAGGAACCCACATCCTAGTGACTGCAAATTGCTTGAAAAAGAGACTTACCAGCAGGAGCAGGAGCCGGACCAGGACCAGGACCAGGACCAGGGCCAGGAGGACCAGGAGGTGTACGAGCTGCTTGGGGTGAAACATGAGACTGAATATTATCTCTTGAGGAAAAATAGGATTTACAAGCCAAGGAAATACACCCATTGGAAATGGTTATGGTTGAGAAGAAAGGCTGTTACACAATATCAATGGTTTGTAATAGAAATAAAGGAAAACTACATTTGCAATTAAAAAAAAAAGGAAAAAGCATGCAAGCATGCAATTAAAAGAAGTAATAAAAGGAAAAAAATCAAAATGCAAACACCCACCGCAAACAGTCCCCTAGGATGTGGGCTCTCAACCCACATCCAAATCACTATAATGTTTTCACAAGCACACTTACCACCAACAGCAGGAATAGGAGCACAAGGTGTACTGGCTCCTTGGGGAGGCCCGATGGAGTCTGTTCAGAGAAAGTGAATTTCCTTCAGAGATGGTAAATTTTAAAAAGAAAGGAGATGTGTGGAACGGAAATGCTTGTAGTTGGAAGGAAAGGCAATGTTGGTTCCAGAGACATTACAGATTCTGTAGGATGACACACCTCCAGACATGTTGCTTCCAGATGCAGTATAGTATCTGCTGGGTGACGTACTGAAGAATGAGTTGCCTTCAGACGCAGTATAGTATCTGCTGGGTGATTCGCCTTCAGATGCAGTATAGTATCTGCTGGGTGACGTACTGAAGGCTGAGCCGCTTCCAGACACAGTATAGGTTCTGCCGAGTGTCAGACTATGGAGGCCTGAGTCGGTTCCAGATAGACTATAGGATCTGCTGGGTGATGAAGTGAAGACTGAGTCGCTTCCAGACAGAGTGTAGGTTCTGTCGGGTGTCATACTACTGTAACCTGAGTCGGTTTCAGACAGACTGTAGGTATTGAATCTTGGACGTCCCCAGAATGCTGGAATAAAAAAAATGAACATAAACATATCAGGAGAGAATCTACATTTGCTGTAAAATAGGCCTGACAAGAGTGCGTATTGTAAGTTCTTACTACTGTTTGCTGCTTGTCTTAATTGCTTATATGAAATGCATGGCATATAAATATTCTATATTAATCCTTAATAGGCAAACGACAAGTATCTTGCCCTAGGAAGTATTGTAATCAGACGTTGTTTTGAAGTTTTACATATTCTCACAGACATATTTTTCCCCTCGTCCTTATAAATTCTAGGGTGTGTTTTTTAATCAAGGAAAACAACTTCTTCTACAGCCTGACAAAAACTTTAATCCCTGTGTTAGTTACACCACTTCTTTCTTGTGTGAAGAATGTCTCAGAACATTTCTCTTTGCACTAGGTGAATTGCTCCATTATCGTTATACTAAAGTGTTGCTGTATTTGCCTACAGAAGCTGTGTAGTGTGAAGGGAGATGCTGGCTAGGAAGCCACATCCCAGTGACTACAGTGACTGCTCTCTTGAAGAAGAGACTTACCAGCAGGACCAGGACCCGGACCCGGACCAGGACCAGGACCAGGAGCAGCAACGAGAGCAGGAGCAGGAGCAGGAGCAAGAGCAGGAGCAGGAGCAGGAGCTTGAGGTCTAGGCATTGCTAGGTGTGAAACATGAGGTGAAATTTATTTCTTGAGTAAAAGTAACTTTTAAAACCAAGGCAATTAACAGATTGGAAATGGTTATGATTGAAAGGAAAGGCTATTATAAAATAAGAATCGTTTATAAAAGAAAAATAGGAAAAAACAATTCTGTAAAAACAAAAGAAGTTTTTAAAAGAAGCAATTAAATAAGAAAATAAAATATCAAACACCCACACACCCACCTCAGCCACTCCCCAAAACCAAAAAAACTCCAAGCAACCAAACATCCAAACCCTTATAAAACCAAAAGAAACACACAAGGACAAAGACACCAATGGAAAAAGTTTCCATTAATAATTTTAAACCCTGTGTTAGCTTCCACCATTGCCTTTCTCTTCTCTAGAAAGTATCATAACATTTCTGTTGGCACTAGGTGTAATGCTCCATTACGTTTACAATGAAGTGTTGCTGTATTTGCCTACAGAAGCCGTACAGCATGAAGAGAGATCCTGGCAAGGAATCCACATGCCAATGACTACAATTGCTTGAAAAAGAGACTTACCAGCAGGAGCAGGAGCCGGATCAGGCCCAGGACCAGGACCAGGACCAGGACCAGGACCAGGACCAGGACCAGGAGGACCAGGAGGTGTACGAGCTGCTTGGGGTGAAACAGGAGGCTGAATATTATCTCTTGAGGAAAAATGGGATTTAGAAACCAAGGAAATGCACCAATTGGAAATGGTTATGGTTGAAATAAAAAGCGTATTAGAGAATATGAATGGTTTGTACTAGAAATAAATGAAAACCAATTTTGCAATTAAAAAAAAGGAGAAAGCAAAAAAGCATGCAATCAAAAGAAGTAATAAAAGGAAAAAGATCGAAATGCAAACACCCACACACCCTCCTCAATCCCTCCCCATGGATGTGATCTCTCAACCCATATCCAAATGGCTCTAATATTTTCAGAAGCAGACTTATAATCAACAGCAGGAATAGGAGCACGAGGTGTACTGGCTCCTTGGGGATGCCCTAAGGAGTTGAGTCAGAGATAGTAAATTTACTTCTGAGATGGTACATTTTAAAAAGAAAGGAGATGCATAGAATTGAAATGGTTATAGTTGGAAGGAAAGGCATTGTTGGTTCCAGAGGTAGTACAGGTTCTGTAGGATGACACACCTGCAAATATGTTGCTTCCAGACGCAGTATAGTATCTGCTGGGTGAGTCGCCTTCAGATGCAGTATAGTATCTGCTGGGCGAGTCGCCTTCAGATGCAGTATAGTATCTGCTGGGTGACGTACTGAAGGCTGAGCCGCTTCCAGACACAGTATAGGTTCTGCCGAGTGTCAGACTATGGAGGCCTGAGTCGGTTCCAGATAGACTATAGGATCTGCTGGGTGACAAAGTGAAGACAGAGTCGCTTCCAGACACAGTATAGGTTCCGTCGGGGGTCATACTACTGTAGTTTGAATCGGTTTCAGACAGACTGTAGGTATTGAATCTTGGACGTCCCCAGAATGCTGGAATGAAAAAATAGAAACAAATCAGGAGAGAATCTACATTTGCTGTTAAATAGGTCTCTGTACGTATTTGAAGTACTTACAACTGTTTGCTCCATGTCTTAATTGCTTATTTGAAAGACATTTCATATAAATATTCTATATTAGTCCTTAATAGACAAAGGACATTAGCACAAGTATCTTGCCCTAGGAATTATTGTAATCACATGTTGTTTGAAATTCTACCTATTCTCACAGACATATTTTTCCCCACGTCCTTATAAATTCTAGGGTGTGGTTTTTAATCAAGGAAACAAACTTCTTCTATAGTTGGATAAAAATTTAAATCCCTGTGTTAGTTACACCACTTCTTTCTTGTGTGAAGAATGTCTCAGAACATTTCTCTTTGCACTAGGTGAATTGCTCCATTGTCGTTATACTAAAGTGTTGCTGTATTTGCCTACAGAAGCTGCGCAGCATGAAGGGAGATGCTGGCTTGGAACCCCCATCCCAATGACTACAATTGCTTGAAGAAGAGACTTACCAGCAGGACGAGGACCAGGCCCAGGAGCAGGACCAGGGGCAGGAACGCGAGCAGGAAGTGGAGCAGGAGCAGGAGCAGGAGCAGGAGCAGGACCAGGAGGAGCAGGAGGTCTATGAGCTGCTAGGGGTGAAGCACGAGGCTGTATACTATCTCTTGATTAAAAGTAATATTTAAAAACTAAGGCAATGCACAGATTGGAAATGGTTATGGTTTAAAGGAAAGACTATTAATAAATAAGAATGATTTGTAAGAGAAATAAAGAAAAAACAATTTGAAATGAAATTTGAAAATGACATACAATTTGAAACAATTTGGAAAAAAAAATTGAAACAATTAGAAAAATAAAACTTTCCAATAATAATTTTAAACTGTCTGTTAGACATTGCCATCCCCTTACACTTCTCTAAAAAGTATAAAAACATTTCTGTTTGCCATATTTGTAATGCTTCATTACGTTTCCAGTGAAGCGTTTCTGTATTGGTATACAGAAGCTGTGCAGCATGAAGAGAGATGTTGGCTGGGAACCCACATCCCAGTGAGTACAATTGCTGGAAAAAGAGACTTACCAGCAGGAGCAGGAGCAGGAGCAGGAGCAGGAGCAGCACCAGGATGACCAGGAGGTGTACGAGCTGCTTGAGGGGAAAACATGAGGCTGAATATTATCTCTTGAGGAAAAATAGGATTTATAAACCATGGAAAGGCACCCATTGGAAATGGTTAAGTTTACAAAGAAGGGCTATTACAGAATACGAATGGTATGTCATAGAAATATAGGAAAAACAACTTTGCAATTTAAAAAGGAAAAAAAAAAAAAGCAAGCAAGCATGCAATTAAAAGAGGTAGTAAAAGGAAAAAAATCAAAATGCATACACCCACCCACCCACCGCAAACAGTCCACTTGGATGTGGGATCTCAACCCACATCCAAATCACTATAACATTTTCACAAGCACACTTACCACCAAAAGCAGGAATAGGAGCACGAGGTGTACTGGCTCCTTGGGGAGGCCCGATGGAGTCTGTTCAGAGAAAGTGAATTTGCTTCAGTGATGGTAAATTTTAAAAAGAAAGGAGATGTATGGAATGGAAATGCTTGTAGTTGGAAGGAAAGGCAATGTTGGTTCCAGAGACAGTACAGGTTCTGTAGGATGACACACCTCCAGACATGTTGCTTCCAGATGCGGTATAGTATCTGCTGGGTGACGTACTGAAGAATGAGTTGCCTTCAGACGCAGTATAGTATCTGCTGGGTGATTCGCCTTCAGATGCAGTATAGTATCTGCTGGGTGAGTCGCCTTCAGATGCAGTATAGTATCTGCTGGGTGATGTACTGAAGGCTGAGCCGCTTCCAGACACAGTATAGGTTCTGCCGAGTGTCAGACTATGGAGGCCTGAGTCGGTTCCAGATAGACTATAGGATCTGCTGGGTGATGAAGTGAAGACTGAGTCGCTTCCAGACAGAGTGTAGGTTCTGTCGGGTGTCATACTACTGTAACCTGAGTCGGTTTCAGACAGACTGTAGGTTCTGAATCTTGGACGTCCCCAGAATGCTAGAATAAAAAAAAATGAACATAAACATATCAGGAGAGAATCTACATTTGTTGTAAAATAGCTTTGACACGACTATGTATTTGAAGTACTTACAACTGTCTGCCTCTTAATTGCTTATTTGAAAGACATGGCATATAAATATTCTTTATTATCCTTAATACGCAAACGACATTAGCACAAGTATCTTGCCCTACAAAGTATTGTAATTAGACATTGTTTGAAGTTTTACATATTTTCACACACATATTTTTCCCCTGGTCCTTATAAATCCTAAAGTGTGTTTTTTAATCAAGGAAAGCAACTTCTCCAACAGTCTGACAAAAACTTCAATCCCTGTGTTAGTTACACCACTTCTTTCTTGTGTGAAGAATCTCTCAGAACATTTCTCTTTGCACTAGGTGAATTGCTCCATTATTGTTATACTAAAGTGTTGCTGTATTTGCCTACAGAAGCTGTGCAGCGTGCAGGGAGATGCTGGCTAGGAAACCACATCCCAGTGACTACAGTGACTGCTCTCTTGAAGAAGAGACTTACCAGCAGGACCCGGACCAGGACCAGGAGCAGGAGCAGCAACGAGAGCAGGAGCAGGAGCAGGACCAGGAGCAGCTGGAGGTCTATGAGCTGTTAGGGTGAAACACAAGGCTTAATATTATCTCTTCTATAAAAGATTTAAGGACCAAGGCAATGAACATATTGGAAATGGTTATGATTGAAATGAACAATGATTAAATATATGAATGGTTTGTAACAGAAAAATAGAAAAACAAATCTATTATTAAAAAAAAGAGTATTAAAATAAGCATTTAAATAAGAAAATAAAAATCAAACACCCACACACCCACCTCAACCACTCCCCAAAACCAAAAGAATCCAAGCAACCAAGCATCCAAACCCAAAGAAAAACCAAAGCAAACCCACAAGGACACAGAGACGAATGGAAAATATTTCCAATAATAATTTTAAACCCTATGTTTGCTTCCACCTACAGCTTTCCCTTCTCTATAAAGTATCATGACCTTTCTGTTTGCACTAGTTGTAATGCTCCATTATGTTTACAATGAAGTGTTGCTGTATTTGCCTACAGAAGCTGCACAGCGTGAAGGGAGATGCAGGCAGTTGTAGTGACATCCCAGTCACTACAACTGCCTGAAAAGAAAACTTACCAGCAGGAGCTGGAGAAGGAGCAGGACCAGGCCCAGGGCCAGGACCAGGACCAGGACCAGGAGCAGGAGGACCAGGAGGTGTACGAGCTGCTTGGGGTGAAACATGAGGCTGAGTATTATCCCTTGAGGAAAAATAGGATTTACAAACCACAGAAATGCAGTGATTGGAAATGGTTATGTTTGAAAGGAAAGGCTATTACAGAATATGAATGGTTTGTAATAGAAATAGAGGAAAAACAATTTTGCTATGAAATAAAAAGAGAAATCAAGCAAGCATGCAAATAAAAGACGTAATAAAAGGAAAAAAATTCAAAATGCAAACACCCACCCACCTCAACCACTCCCCATGGATGTGGTCTCTCAACCCACATCCAGATGGCTCTAATATTTTCAGAAGCAGACTTATAATCAACAGCAGGAATAGGAGCACGAGGTGTACTGGCTCCTTGGGGATGCCCTAAGGAGTTGAGTCAGAGATAGTAAATTTACTTCTGAGATGGTACATTTTAAAAAGAAAGGAGATGCATAGAATGGAAGTGTTGGTTCCAGAGACAGTACAGGTTCTGTAGGATGACACACCTGCAAATATGTTGCTTCCAGACGCAGTATAGTATCTGCTGGGTGATTCGCCTTCAGACGCAGTATAGTATCTGCTGGGTGATTCGCCTTCAGATGCAGTATAGTATCTGCTGGGTGATGTACTGAAGGCTGAGCCGCTTCCAGACACAGTATAGGTTCTGCTGAGTGTCAGACTATGGAGGCCTGAGTCGGTTCCAGATAGACTATAGGATCTGCTGGGTGACGAAGTGAAGACAGAGTCGCTTCCAGACACAGTATAGGTTCCGTCGGGGGTCATACTACTGTAGTCTGAGTCGGTTTCAGACACAGTATAGGTTCTGAATCTTGGACGTCCCCAGAATACTGGAATAAAAAAAAAAAGAATAGAAGCAAATCAGGAGAGAATCTACATTTGCTGTTAAATAGTTCTGACAAGACTACGTATTTGAAGTACTTACAACTGTTTGCTCCATGTCTTAATTGCTTATTTGAAAGACATTTCATATAAATATTCTATATTGGTCCTTAATAGACAAAGGACATTAGCACAATATCTTGCCCTAGGAAGTATTGTAAGACGTTGTTTGAAGTTTTACATATTCTCACAGACATATTATACCCCTCCTGCTCATAAATCCTAAAGTGTGTTTTTTAATCAAGGAAAGCAAGTTTTTCTACAATCTGATAAAAATTTTAATCCCTGTATTATTTACACCTCCCCTTCTTGTGTGAAGAATGTCTCAGAGCATTTCTCTTTGCATGAGCTGAATTGGACCATTATCGTTATACTAAAGTGTTGCTGTATTTGCCTACAGAAGCTTTGCAGCATGAAGGGAGATGCTGGCTAGGAAGGCATAACCCAGTAACTACAGTGACTGTTGTCTTGAAGAAGAGACTCACCAGCAGGACGAGGACCATGAGCCGGAGCAGGAACGAGAGCAGGAACTGGAGCAGGAGCAGGGGCAGGACCAGGAGCAGGAGGAAGAACAAGAGCTGGAACTGGAGCAGGAGCAGGAGCAGGAGCAGGAGCCAGAGCAGGAATAGGAGCAAGAACAGGAGCAGGAACAGGAGCCGGAATTGCACGAGCTGCTTGGGGTGAAACACGAGGCTGGAGAATATCTGTTGAGTAAAAGTAGGATTTAAAAACTAAGGAAATGAACTGTTTGGAAATGGTTGTGTTTGAAAGGAAATCCTAATTCAAAATGGGAGTATTTTATATCAGATAGAAATGAAAAACCCTTTGGGTATTAAAAAAAAAGGAAAGAAAGAATGAAAGAAAGAACAAAAGAAAATAGGATAGAAGGAAAATTAGAAAAGAAAAATTTCTAAAATCAAACACCCGTCCACCTACCCACGTCAATCACTCCCCAAAACCAAAAAAGTCCAAGCAACCAAACATCGAAACCCCAAATAAAACCAAAACAAACCCACAAAAGGCATAGGAACTAAGAGTAAATACATTCCAGTAATGATTTTAATCCCTGTGTTAGCTTTCACCATTCCCTTTCTCTTCTGATAAATGTCTCAGAATGTTTCTGTTTGCACTAGTTGTGTTGCTCCATTATGTTAACATTTAAATATTTTTGCATTTGTCTGCAGAAGCTGTGCAGCATGAAGGCAGATGCTGGCTAGGAATCCACATCCCAGTGAGTACAATTGCTTGACAAGCAGACTTACCATCATGAGCTTGTGCTAGTGCAGGAGGTGTACGAGCAGCTTGGGCTGAAACAGGAATCCAGAAAAAATCTTTTCAAAAACAGTAAAATTACTTCAGAGGAGGTACATTTTAAAAAGCAAGGAAATGCAAGGAACTGAAATAGTTATGGATGCAAGAAATGGCCATTTCCAAATGTTTGCAGTAGTGTTATTGCTCCATTATGTTTAAAATGATGTATTTGTCTGCAGAAACTGTGCAGCATGAAGGCAGATGCTGGCTAGGAACACACATCCAAATGCCTATAATTTCTTGACAAGCCAACTTATCATCAGGAGCAGGAGTACAAGGTGTAGCGGGTCCTTGGGGTTGAATGCGACTGTGAAAGGAGTCTGCTCAGAGAAAGTAAATTTACTTCAGTGTCTTAGGGTGTCATGGAAAATGTAACCCCGAGGTGTGTAGTCTATTACCATCTATGTCAGCTGTTTAGAGAAATGGGGCAGTATTCTTTATTGTCTCCATGACTCATCACTGACAACTCCTTCCAGGGGCCTATGTCTGCTCGTGGACCATCAAGGTCTCACTGCATCACCCATAAAATTACATCATCCCATTTGAGATGCTCTGCCCAACGGGGAGAACCAAGCATTCCTTCCTGGATACAATCTGAGGTTTGGAACACCAGAATGGCCTTACTGACTGGATTCCCAGAGGACAAGAAGTACATAACCACCACTGGATCTTCAGAGGAAGACCAGAACCTTCTACAGGAAGAGCGCATCAACAGAACCACATCTATCACTCCGGCAGGACTGCAGCCACCATTTGATCAGACTGCTACCACCACCTCGTCCAACTGGGTGTCAGGTTGTATCCTGACTCTCTAGGTTTCCTGCCAGTGTTTTCTGCCTGTATTTTAATTGTCCTATTAAACTGTAGTTCTGGCTTGGAATCTGACACTAGTTTGTTTTCAAGCTAGATCACAGTACAAGATACCAGCTGGTTGGGGTTTGAAGTGATGCCAGAAAGATTCTGTTCAGAGAAAGTAATTTTACTTCAGAGAAGATAAATTTTGAAAACCAAGGAAATGCACAGAATGGAAATGGTTATGGTTGAATGGAAAGATGATTTAAAAAATGTTAATCGTTTACAACATAATGAAAGGAAAAAGTCTTCAGTTAAAAAAAATAAAGAAATAAAAAGAAGAAATAAAAGAAAAAAAACCAAAATCAAACAGCCACCCGCTCACCACGACCACTTCCCAAAATCAAAAATAATCCGACCAACCAAGCAGCTAAACCTAGTGTAATATCAAAAGTATCAAAGCATATTAAAGACCCATTATTAACAAAAATTCCTCCAGCATTAATTTTAATCCCTATGTCAGCTTTCACCATCCCCTTTCTCTTCTGAAGAGTGTCTTCGAATGTTTCTCTTTGCGTTAACTTTATTGCTCCATTATGTTTACAATTAAGTGTTGTCACATTTTCCTACAGAAGCTGTGCAGCATGAAGGGAGGTGCTGGCTAGGAACCCACATCCCAGTGACTACAATTGCTTGAAAAAGAGACTCACCAGCTGAAACCGGAGCAGGAACAGGAGGCGGAGGAGGTGCAGGAGGTGTACGAGGTGCTTGGGGTGAAACACAAGGCAAAATATTATCTCTTGAGTAAAAATAGGATTTATAAACCAAGGAATTGCACAGATTGCAAGTGGCTATGTTTGAAAGGAAAGGCTATTACAGAATTTGAATGGTTTGGAACAGAAATGAAAACCCCTTTTGTTATTAAAATAAAAGAAAGTATTTAAAAGAAGTAATAAAAGGAAAAAACCAAAATGCAAACACCCATCCACCCACTTCTACCACTCCCCAAAACCAAAAAAGTCCATACAACCAAGCCTTCAAACTCAAACTAAAACAAAAAAAAGCTAGAAGGAAATAGAGACCAACCAAAAAACTTTCCAGTAATAATTTTAATCCCTATTTTAGCTTCTACCATCCCCTTTCTCTTCTTTAGAAAGTATGACAACATTTCTGTTAGCACTAGTTTTAATGCTCCATTATGTTTTCCCTTAAGTGTTGCTGTATTTGCCTACAGAAGATGTGCAGCATGAAGGGTGATGCTGGCTAGGAACCCACATCCAGGGGACTAGAATTGTTTGACAAGCAGACTTACCTGCGGGAGCTGGAACAGGAATAGTAGGTGTACGGGGTGGTCTAATCCGAAATAGATCTGTTCAGAGAAGGTAAGTTTTTAAAAGCAAGGAAATGCATAGAACTGAAATGGTTATTTTTGCAGAAGATGATCAAAAACTATTATTGCTTTACAATAAAATGAAAGGAAGAAGCCTTTGGGGGGCAAAAAAAGGGAGAAAATATGAAAAAAAGTCAAAAAACAAACACCCACCCACTCACTACTGCTACTTTGCAAAACAAAAAAAATCCAAGCAACCAAGCAAAAAAAAAAAAAACAAACCCAACCCTAAAATAGCCAAGCAAATGGGGACCAATAGAAAAAACCCACAGTATTCACAGAATTCACAGAATGACTAGGTTGGAAAAGACCTTAAACATCATTGAGTCCAACCCATGCCTTAACATCTCCACTAAAGCACTAAACCATGGCATCGAGTGCCACATCCAGTCTTTTTTTAAGCACATGCAGGGATGGTGACTCCACCGCCTCCTTGGGTAGACCATTCTGCTACTTTATCACCCTTTCTATAAAAAACTTTTTCCTATTATCAAACCTATGTTTCCCCTGATGCAGCTTGAGACTGTGTCCTTGGGTTCTGTCAGTTGCTGCCTGGAGAAAGAGACCAACCCCCACCTGAGCACAGCCGCCTTTCAGGAAGTTGCAGAGAGTGCTAAAGTCGCCTCTGAGTCTCCTTTTCTCCAGGCTGAAGAGCCCCAGCTCCCTCAGTCATTCCTCCCAGGATTTGTGTTCCCAGCCCCTCACCAGCCTTGTTGCCTCCTTTGGATGCCCTTAAGTATCTCAACATCCTTCTTAAACTGAGGGACCCAGAACTGGACACAACACTCAAAGTGTGGCCTCACCAGTGCCGAGTATAGGGGAAGGATGACCTCCCTGCTCCTGTTGGCCACACAATCCCTGACACAGGCCAGGATGCCATTGGCTTTCTTGGCCACCAGGGCACACTGCTGGCTCATGTTCAGCCAGTGTCAAACAGTAACCCCAAGTCCTTTTCTGCCTGGGCACTGTCCAGCCCCACCATCCCCAGCCCATAACATTGCAGGTGGCTATTGTGGCCAAAATGCAGGACTCAGCACTTGGATTTATTAAACTTCACCTTGTTAGGCTCTGCCCATCCATCCAACCATTCCAGATCTCTCTGCAGAGCCCTCGTACCCTCCAACAGATCAACACACGCTCCCAGCTTAGTGTTGTCTGCAAACTTACTAATGAAAGACTCAATTCCCTCATCCATGGCATCAGTGAAGATATTGAACAAAACTGGCCCCAGCACAGAGCCCTGAGGGACACCCCTGGTGCCTGGCTGCCAGCTGGATGCAGCACTGCTCACCACCACTCTCTGGGCCTGGCCCTGCAGCCAGTTCTGAACCCAGCACAGAGTGCTCCTGCCCAAGCCGTGGGCTGCCAGCTTGTCTAGGAGTATGCTGTTGGAGACAGTGCCAAAGGCCTTGCTGGAGTCCAGGCACACAACATCAACAGCCTTTTCTACTTTGACCAGGTGGGTCACTTGGTCATAAAAGGAGACCACGTTGGTCAAACATGACCAACTCCTCCTAAACCCTTGCTGGGTCTGACTGGGTCTGATACTCTGGCCATCCTGTAAGCGCTGTGTGATGACACTCCATATAAACTTACTGGGGGACTGAGCTCAGGCTGACTGGCCTATAATTAACAGGATCCTCCTTTCCACCCTTTTTTTATGAATGATTGACACATTGGCCAGCTTCCAGTCAGCTGGAACCTCACCAGTGAGCCGGGACTGTTGGTAAATGATAGAGAGCAGCTTCGCAAGCTCATCTGCCTGCTCTCTCATCACCCTGGGATGGATCCCACCTGGACCCATGGATTTATGAACATCCAAGCAGCTCAGTTCTCTGACTGCCTCCTTGGAAAATGGGGGGACCATTCTGCTCCCTAGTATCATCGAGCAACCCAAGAGGACGGTTGTCCTGAAGGCAAGCCTTCCCACTAAAAACTGAGGCAAAGAAGGTGTTAAGCACCTCTGCCTTCTCCTCATCTGCAGTTACTAAGTTCCTTTCTGCATTTAATAAACAACAAAGGTTGATCTTACTCTTCCTTTTACCATTAATATATTTACAAAAGTATTTTTTATTAATCTTTACAAAAGTCGCCATTTTAAGTTCAAACTGAGCTTTGGCCTCTCTAATTTTTTCCTACATGCTCTAGCAGCCCCCTTAAATACTTCCTGAGAGATCTGACTCTCCTTCCAAAGATAATACATCCTTTTTTTCATTCCTAACTTCCTCCAAAATCTTCTTGCCCATCCAGGCTGGACATTTACCCCGTTGACTGATCTTTTGGCACCCAGGGACAGTCTGTTCCTGTGCCCTCAAGATCTCTGTTTTGAAGCTCACCTACACTTCCTGAACTCCTTTGTTTTTAAGGGCTGCTTCCCAAGGAATTCTCTGAATAAGTGTCCTGAGCAGGCCAAAGTCTGCCCTCCAGAAGTCACCTGTGAAAGTCTTATTAATGTTCCTCTTGATTTAACCAAATATAGAGAATTTTAGAATTTTATTATCACTGTGCCCTGAGTGACTTCCAACTACCACATCTCCCACCAGTCCATCTCTATTTGCAAATAACAGATTTAACATTGTCACTCCCCTGGTGGGTTCACCTACCAGCTGTGACAAAAATTGTCCTCTGCAAACTCTAAAAAATTTCCTGGACTGCCTTTTTACAGCTGTATTGAGTTCCCAAAAAATGTCCGGCAGGTTGAAATCGCCAGCAAGAAAAATGTCTGATGATCCAGAAACATTCTCTAGCTGATTATAGAATGAATTGCCCACCACTTCTTCCTGGTTGGGTGGACAATAACAGACTCCCAGTAGGATGTCAGCCTTGTTGGCCTTCCCCTTAATTCTTACCCGTAGGCATTCATCTTCATAACTTTCAATACCCATGGTATCAAAAGCCTCCCTAATATAAAGGGCCACCCCTCCACCTCTTCTCCCTTTCCTGTCTCTCCTGAAGAACTTGTAGCCATCCAGTGCAGCACTCCGGCCATGTGAGTCATGCTACCACATTTCTGTGGTGGCAATTACATCATAGCTTTGCTGCTTTACCATGGCCTCGAGCTCTTGTTTGTAACCTGTGCTGCGTGTATTGGTATACCTGCAACTCAGCTGGGCTGCAGATTTCACTCCTGTCTCAGGCTTACCACCCTTGGGCCTGCTTCCAGACAGCCCAGATGCATCCCCTTTCCCCTTCAGACCTAGTTCGATGTCCTTTCAACAAGTTCTGCCAGTTCATGAGCTAAAAACCTTCCGTCCTTAACAGAAAGATGGAGCCCATCTGGTTCCAGTAGAGCAGGTGCTGTAAAAGTTGCCCCATGATCAAAGAACCCAAATTCTGCTGATGACACCAATCTTTGAGACACTTGTTGATAATGCGAGCTCTCCTATTCCTTTCACTGTACCCCTGTCCTATCAACCACTTGTCCCAGTGCCCTAAAGTCCCTTTTAATTGTCCTGACACTCCTCTTTTCAATCTCATCACTGGCAGCCTGGAATATCTGCAGTGGATAATAATCAAAGGGCTGAATCAGCCCAGGAAGTCTCTCAGTGATATCCCAGGCCCCAGGGAGGCAGCAGACCTCTCTGTGGGGTGGGTCCTGTTGACATTTGGGGCCCTGTGTTCCCCTTAGAAGGGAGCCACCCACTACAATGACCCTTTTTTTCTTCCTGATGCCAGAGGTGGTAATCCTTCTCACAGATGAGTGGGAGGCTCACTGGGCAGATAATTTTCTTCTAAATCATCTGGCTGACTCTCTAGATCCAGGGGTTCATACCTATTCTGAAGTGGCATCTGGCTTGGGGATGAGGGTCGGGAGGAATTTTTATTATTACCTCCTCAAGTAGGTACCCATTTCCACTCCACTTACCAGGTGTCCTTCTATTGTCCGACAGTGAGAGGCATGGGAGTCCTCTGACTCTTGGTGGGCTTCCCTCAAGGATGGAAGGGCAAATCCACCAGTCTATTCCCCTTTCACTATCCCTGATACTCCTTAGTCTTTAAACTTCCTCTCTAAGCTCAGCCACCAGTGAAAGGAGATTGTTCACCTGTTCACACTGCAGGCAGGTTTCCTCCACAACTGCCCCTGAAACTGCTGCTAAGCTCAAACACTCTGCACAAGAATGGGTCTGGACAGATGTAACCTTTTTGGAGGGTTCCATTTGACTATGTACACTTGTACTAACTACAGTTTTCAATTGCATAGAAATCATTACTAATACAAACCCCAAAACCCACCAACCAACAGAAACACTGCAAACAACACACAGCAAACCTTACTGGCAAGAAAAGTTGCAACTCTGCCTGCACAAAGTGCTATGCAAACTGCTGTGCCACACCCTCAGAGAATAAAAAATTATAGTAGTAATTTCAATCCCTGTGTTAGGTTTCACCATCCTCTTTCTCTTCTGAGAAAAGTCTTACAGCTTTGCTGTTAGCTCCAGTTTTACTACTTCATGATGTTTGCAATCAAATATTGTTGTATTTGCCTGCAGAAGCTGTGCAGCATGGAAGGAGATGCTGGCTAGGAACCCACATCCAAGGGACTACAATTGCTTGACAGGCAGACTTACCAGCAGGAGCAGAAACAGGAGTACGAGGTCTTCCAGCTGCTTGGGGTGAAATGCGATGCTGAAAGGCGTCTGTTCAGAGAAAGTAAATTGACTTCAGAGAAGAAATTTTAAAAGGCAAGGAAATGCTGAATTGGTTATGGTTGAAAGGAAAGACGATTAAAAAAAGGTTACTGGTTTTTAACATAATGAAAGGAAGAAGTCTTCAGTTAAAATAAACATAAAGAAATAGAAAGAAGAAATAAAAGAAAAAAATAAAAAATCAAACACCCACCCACCCACCACAACAACTCTCCAAAACTAAAAAATCCAAGCAGCTAAGCATCCAAACCCAAACTAAAATCAAAAATCGGGACCAAGAGAAAACAAACATGACAGGAGTAATTTCAATCCCTTTGTTAGCTTTCACCATCCCCTTTCTATTTTGAAAAAAGTCTCAGAAAATGTTTCTCTTAGCAGGAGATTTAATGCTCCTTTATGTTCA
Organism: Melozone crissalis; assembly: GCF_028551555.1. NCBI lineage: Eukaryota > Metazoa > Chordata > Aves > Passeriformes > Passerellidae > Melozone > Melozone crissalis. Next base: position 8,743,200 of record NW_026535783.1, on the reverse strand, counting down.
TATTTAAGTATTGTTTGCCTACAGAAGCTGTGCAGCCTGAAGGGAGGTGCTGGCTAGGAACCCACATCCCTGTGACTACAATTGCTTGGAAAACAGACTTACCAGCGAGAGCAGGAACAGCAGCAGCAGAAGGAACAGGAGCAGGAGCAGAAACAGGAAAAGCAGCAGGAACAGAAGCAGGAATAGGAGGAGGAAGAGGAATAGGAGCAGGAGGTGTAACACTAGGTTCAAAGTGAACTTGTGGAGATCCTGTTTGGAGACAGTAAATTTTAATAAGCAAGGAAATGCACAATACTGGAATGTTTGTGACTGCAAGGAAAGGTTATTACAAAATGTCAATGGTTTCTAATAAAAAGAATGGAAAAAGCCTTTGTTACAAAAAAAAAGGAAGGAAGTGACGGAAGGAAGTGGAGGAAGGAAGTGGCAGAAGGAAGTGGCGGAAGTGGTGTAAGTGGCGGAAGTGGCGGAAGGAAGGAAGGAAGGAAGTGGCGGAAAGAGAGGGGGAAGGAAGTGGCGGAAGGAAGGAAGTGGCGGAAGGAAGTGGCGGAAGTGGCGGAAGTGGCTAAAGGAAGGCAGGAAGGAAGGAAGTGGCGGAAGGAAGGAAGTGGCGGAAGGAAGTGGCGGAAGGAAGTGGCGGAAGGAAGGGGCGGAAGGAAGGGGCGGAAGGAAGGAAGGAAGGAAGTGGCGGAAGGAAGTGGCGGAAGGAAGTGGCGGAAGGAAGGAAGTGGCGGAAGGAAGTGGCGGAAGGAAGGAAGTGGCGGAAGGAAGTGGCGGAAGGAAGTAGCGGAAGGAAGTGGCGGAAGGAAGTGGCGGAAGGAAGGAAGGAAGGAAGGAAGGAAGGAAGGAAGGAAGGAAGGAAGGAAGGAAGGAAGGGAGGAAGGGAGGAAGGGAGGAAGGAAGGAAGGGAGGAAGGGAGGGAGGGAGGTAGGGAGGAAGGGAGGGAGGGAGGGAGGGAGGGAGGGAGGGAGGGAGGGAAGACAAAAAATAGTAATACCAAAAAAACCAAATAAACCCACCCCACAGCCAACACTTCCCAAAACCAAAAAAATCCAACTCCCCAAGGAACCAAAACCGTAGGAAAATAAAAAAACCCAAGCAAAGGGGGTCCAATATAAAAAATAAATTACTGTAGTAATTTTAATTGTTCTGCTATCTTCCACCATTCCCTTTTTCTTCTGAAAAGTCATAGATTGTTTCCATTAGCAATACTTTTATTGCTCCATTATGTTTACATTAAAAATTGATGTTCTATTTTCCTACAGAAGCTGTGCTGCATGAAGGGAGATGCTGGCTAGGAACCCAAATTCTAATGAGTGCAATTGCTTGACAAGCAGACTTACCAACACTAATAGGAGAAGGAAGAGGAATAGCACCACCAGGAGAAAGAGGAGAAAATCCGGCTGCTTTGGATTCAAAGTGAACTTGTAAAAATTTTGCTCGGAGGAAGAAATTTTAATAAGCAAGGAAATGACTGAACTGAAGGGGTTATGGTTGCAAAGAAGGGCCAATACAGAAATGTTAATGGTTGCTAACAGAAAGAAAGGAGAAAAGACTTCATTAAAAAAAAAAAAAAAAAAAGAAAGTGACAGGAAAGAAATGAAAGACAAAAATAACAGAAATCAAAAACCCACCAAAAATCAAAACCCATCAAAAACAAAAAGAAAACATCCACCCAACAACCACCACTACTACCCAATAACAATAGATTCAACCAACCAAACCCAAACTAAAACCAAAAATATCTAAGCAAATCAGGACAATAGAAAAAAAAAAAACAGTAGTAATTTTAATGCCTGTTTTATCTTTCACCATCCCCTTTCTATTCTGTAAAGTCACAGATCATTTCTCTTATCATTAGTTTTATTGCACCACTATGTTTAAAATCAAGTATTGTTGTATTTACCTACAGAAGCTGAGCAGCATGGAAACTCACTTCTAAGAAACTATAATTTCTTGAAAAGCAGACTTACCTGCAGGAGCAGGAGGAGTAATAGGAATAGGAGATGAAGTAGCTGGTCCAGGTGCAAAGTGAATTTGCGAGGATTCTGTTCAGAGAAAGTAAATGTTAAAAACCAAGGACATAGACAGAACTGAAGGGGTTATGGTTGCAAAAAAGACTATTACAGAAATGTTATTGTTTATAACAGAAAGAAAGGAAAGTCCTTTGGTAAAAAAAAAAGGAAAGAAAGAGGCAGAGGAAGAGGAAGAGGAAGAGGAAGGGAAAGGGAAAGAGGAAGAGAAGAGGAAGAGAAAGAGAAAGAGAAGGAGAAAGAGAAGAGAAAGAGAAAGAGAAAGAGAAAGAGAAAGAGAAAGAGAAAGAGAAAGAGAAAGAAAGAGAAGGAAAGAGAGAAAGAGAGAAAAAAGAACAGAAATAAAGGTAATGTATAAAAATAAAAAAATTAATACCCACCCACCTGCCACCACCACTCCCCAAACCCAAAAAAACAATCCAACTAATCAACCAAGGAATTTGAACTAAAACAAAAAAACCCACTATCAAATAGTGACCAGCAGAAAAAAAACATACAGTAGTAATTTCAATGACTGTGTTAGCTTTCACCATCCCCTTTCTCTTCTGGAAAATATCTCAGGATGTTTCTCTTTGCAGTAATTTTATTGCTCTCCATTATGTTTACAATTAAGTTTTGCTGTATTGGCCTACAGAAGCTGTGCAGCATGAAGAGAGATGCTGCCTAGGAACCCTCATCCCAGTGACTACAATTGCTTGAAGAGCAGACTTACCCTCAGCAGAACGACTCCCAACAGCTGTTAAGGATCCATAGGTAGAGCCTGAAGAGTCTCTTCCTGCTCTTAATACATCAATTTTGGAAGCTGCCAGTGAGTAGAGATCCTCAAAACTTCTAACCACATTCTTAAATAAAAGTAGAAGGAATCATTAGTGCCAGGCAAACTACACTTAAATGGCAAATAGCACATATCCAAATTTTTTACAAAAGACAGGGTTTTTTTCTAGCAGAGAAATAAAATAGAGTTTGTAAGTCAGGGAGAATGTCAGTCCCAGGACTTCAACATCAAAAACACCTAACAGTGGATTTTCTATTTTTTTCTAAAATGTTGAATATTAATATCATTGAGGAAAAGGGAATTGCTCTACACCCTAGTTAGAAGATGCTTTGATGAGATGTTTTCAAGCATGCAATACAGCATTGAGCTCTTGAAACAACTTTTTCATTTTATTTCAATACAACACATAGTGCAGGTTCAATTTCTGTTCACAATTACCACACAGTTGAAGGCTAATGTTCACACTTCCAAGATGAATCAATTTACTAATCCTTCCACTCCACAGCAAAAGAATAAACTTGGCAGTAACAAAAGAAACATCACAAACCTACAGACTTCTGAAAACAAATGATATGATTGCACTATAACTGGAAAAATATAGCTGTTTCCATGTATGCAGTGGAAGAATGTCCCAATTTTGTTACATTGATTGGATTGATCATAAAGTTAGCAGGACAAGAGAGCACAGACGATTTGGCAGTACTGGTAACTTTATATCTACCCCTGGGGTAGTCTCAACTAACTGTTGAAATTATTGGTCTTCTTTACAATGGTTAATCACATTTTATTTGCTATGATTTTCCCCTTCTGACAGTATTACATTAGTCTTTTGAATGTAGACCTGTGATACAGACAAAAATCAGCTTAGTATCACAAACAGGGATTTGAAAAGATTTTTGCAGTTTTCCTTTCCTTTCATCACTTTGACGATTTTCAGAATAGATATTAACGCAGCTAAAATCAATCATGTTATTTCATCATGGTGTCTAGGAAACAGCAGTGGCAAATGAACCCATATCACATCTCTTTTCATCAGAAAGAATCTCCAAATTGTCTTGGTGCTGTGGTCCTAGTCCCAAAAGAGGATTATTGCAGATTATAAGGCATTTAATGGAAATGTTCTCATCACAGACTAACTAAGGCAGTTCTAGAGGATGTGCCTGCAAACAAACTCCAGTGCTTTTAATGACAATAGTCCCTAAAGTCATTCCTAGCTGCTTACCTCACTCAAGATTGCAGGACTGCCCTTAATAATTTGGCATAGAGTAAAACTAAAATCCATTAGGTGACCTCTGTCCATAAAAGGCAAATTTTGTAATGAAACCTCAATAATGAGATTGGAAAGAAATCAAACAGGAACTAGAGATGAGGGCTGAGGAGAGAGAGGGGGAAAAGGGGGAAAGAGAGATGATGAAAGGACAAAAAGGAAAAGGGATGAAGAAAAGGAAGGTCACAGTGACACACACTGTGAGCCATTGGTGCTGTTTGTATATGGCCAGAGTTACCAAGTGCACCTGAGGCTGCCAGGTGAACAAGAACTTTACAGTTCTGCCCCACCAGCGAGCTCCCCAGCACACACCGTACTATATTATTTGTACCACAAGCACCTTGTGCAAATACGAAATGCAACTGTTTGTGATTTTATTCTCTTCTGGAGAGAAAGAGGGAACAGGTTGCAGATGCTTCTGCAATCATTGTGAGGTCTAAAAAGAATGGGAGTTGAGATGGGACTTAAAAAAAAAAAAAAAAAAAAGCAGCATTGACTACCAAATTAGAAAAGCAGGATTGAAAAGCTGGCGATTGCCACAATGCCTCCTGTGGAAAGATGCCACCCATGGGAACTTTTGTGAAGCTCTAAAATGGATCATCACTGTACTGGGGAAAAATTTGTAATTCTACCTTTTGACAGAAAAGTTCATCTGTGCTAATTAAGCTTCATGGGAATCTCAAGGCTTTACATATTCCGTATTTCCATATTTTAGTGTGGAAACACCATAATGCACACATAATTTATATCTTTATCATATTGAAGTGTATGTATGCATGCAAGAGGGCAACAGTGAAAAATTTCCAGCTTCGAATCTGCCTTTCTTGAATGTTTGATTTTGTGACCCTGATCTTGCAATTATATACTGCACCAGAACTGAAAATCTACAATAAATTTGAAGGAATTACTGCAGAAGCTTACACACTGTATGCAATATTTACTCTGCCTAAGTTCCTTGCACTTTACTTGATTACCTGCCCTCTCTCTAATTCAGACAGAGCAGCACAATGAAAGAAATATGTACTCACTTTGCCTTTTGTTCTCTCATTGGGAAAAAAAAAATCTGTCTTGGCACTAATGCATTCTGCACAGCTAGAAAGACTAATATAGTTTCTGTAGAAGACATCAAACTTAAAAACAATGAGGAGGCATTGCACTGAATCTATGTTCAGAGCTGAAAATATGGCACATCTTCTGTTAATTTCTCCTTTTTCCCACTCATTGTTTTATCCTAACAAAATTAGTATTTTGAAATGTGCAAGTTTTTAAACCTACATGAGCAACATAGCTTCTATATTTAAACATTCTAAAGAGCAGTTTCTTTTAAATAAGGAATGCTCAAAACCCCACAATTGATTCTAAAACTGTGGGTTGAAAACAAATCTGATACTGACCAAGAAGGAATATGAAAATTTTGTTTTTTTTGTTTGGTTGGTTTTGCTTGTTTCTGGGGATCTTGGCTTTGGTTTTGTTTGGGTTTTTTGGTTGTTTTTTTTTTAATTAGTCTTTTGTATATTAATGGGAGAAAAGGGAGAGGGATAGAGGGATATTAATTTTCAGGTATGTATGCTTCTGTCCATGTTTGTATTGCTGTCAGTTATTTAACGCTGTAACTGCAAAATTAGAAGTTACCATCATCTCTGAAATACCACGTGCAAGAGCATACATGGAAATAGTCTTTAAACTGTTGACTGCAAGAGTTTTGAAGCTTTTTGCTCTCCACATGCTCAGAGCAGTTGTATGTCAGATGCAAAAAATGAAAGAAAATTTAAAAAAAATATTAAATGGGATTGGTTTTAGACTCTAACCTGTAATGAGGCAGCCTCTGGCCTGCCCGCCGTTGCTTCCTCTGGAAGGGTCTGCAGCTGCAGGCTGGGGAGTGGTGCGGCTGCTTCAGCACTTGATGCCGCAGCCTGCTCTTTGGCCTAAAGGGAAAAAACCCCAGCATCAGTGGTAATTCTCCTTCAGACACACCACCTGGGATGAATGGTGTCTCCTTGAGCCCATTGAGCGGACTTGCTTTGATCACTGGACCTAAAATCCATGAATAAAGTATGACTGATTGAATTTTTGTTGCAAATAAATCTCTAATTCAAAGTGCTGGGAGAGAATGCTACCGAAAAAAAGCACCTTGCCCTGGTCTGAAAAGAGAAAGGCCAAGGATATGGCAAATATGTATTACTGTAAAAACACAGCACTTGCTGCATGACATTCGCTTCCAAAGTTTGAAAGAAGCCGGTATGGAGATGGTGGTGGCACAACGGAAATTTTCTATCAGCAGAGTTTGCTGTAGGAGAAACATGCAGTTCAGATTCTGTCACTTTCCATGAACATTAAAGGAAATAGACTAGAAAAAGAGATCTGAAAAGAAATAAATTAAAGAAATAGCAACAGTTTTTGTGATCTCCAAAACTAAAATAGAGATTCCCACATTGCTGGGAATTAAAGATATAGTAAGGGAAATTGACACTCCCAGGTAATGAAATCACTGTTGCTCTGTGCTGCTCTAGATTAAAAACAGTTGTGAAACCATCTACCATGAGAGCTATAGTTGAAAATAGTCCTTTCTCCTAAATAATTAATACATACAGCTTTGTTGGACCATCAAATAGTCCTATATCAGGGCACAATTGTACAAGTCAGAGGAAAAACTTGAGATTACTATTAAGTTTAAAATATGATTTAAAAAATACTGTGGAAGTTTCTGACCACAGATTGCTACTTCCTGCCTTTTCCTATTTATGATGTTTCATAGGTTAAAGTAGCAGACACAAAGCCAAATGTTATATGGCCACCAAGCATGTGACTTTTTATTATTCAGTAGAGGGGTAACTTCAGTTGCCAATTTTTTTGTGTGTTCATTAGTTTTCACTTGTCAACCAGAAAAAGTGTTCAGTGAGGGAAGGCAAGTGAATTTTGTCATAACTTCTACATTCAGAAAAAGTTGTGTATGTACTACAAACTTGCATTTGATTTCACTGTGGTTTTTTAAGATGGAACAAGTTGAGAGGGGAAACTTCAACACTAAGGAAAAGGAAGTTGTTTTGCAACAGCTTCTCTCCTCCCCTGAGAATTAGCAGATCTAAGGCTTTAGCCATGTTTAAAAACACAAATCAGAGGGAACAGTTCAAATTCTTACCTTATTCAGGGCAGCTTCCACAGCTTTCATTTGACCAATGATTAACTCTTTGTCTCTATTATAAAAGAAAATAAAACAAAACAAAACAAGAACAACGGAGTAACTTTATGGAACTGAAGCTCTGCCAATGTAGAAATTAATCTTCTGCTACTTTATGGCTGTCATGTCTTGTAAAATAATTGTTGATAACCCAAAGTATTAGGATTTTCTCTCTTTTTCATATTTCCAATGCAAACCCTAAAAATAGTTCATGTACCACTATTTGGTGCATTTCCATATGAAAGATGCTTCTGTTGAGGACAAGCAATTAAAATTTAGATAATCATAGGCCTATCAATGAACAACCATCATGGCTTGGATATAGAGGTCATAAAAAGTCTCTAGCAGGATGGAATTATATTCTTGTATTGGAAACCACAGACAGATTCTGTTTATTTCATCTTTTTGCTTATATTCCAAAGGGAGAAATAAAACCTATTAGTTGTGAAGAGTTGCTGTAATAATGGAGGGAAGAGTAGCTTTCTTTGTTGATATTCAGCTGCTATATACAAGAAAAAAAAAAAAAGCCAGTTTTAAAGTTACTTCAGATTAGAATAACCTTTTCTGGATATATATATATATATGGCCACAAGGAATGATCTTTACTGAAATGCCCAAAATAGATTGGGGAAGGATGAAAAGGGCAAGCTTTCTGGAACAAATCTTTCTGCAGGTGACACCTGCTTTGATCAAATCATACCAAATAACATTTGTCATTTTACTTAGCTTGTTAAACATTTAACTGATGACCATACAAATTACATTATTTCCCTGGTGAATAAAACCCTTAAATCTTCTCAGATATTGTTCTTCAGAGGTCAAATGATCCCAGGTATGATGAGAAATTTTAATGAACTAAAATTTTTTTAGATCCTAGCCATGGAACAACAATATTCGTAACACATACTTCATACTATGAAAAGTATTAGACAACAAAGTCTGCAAAGACTTATTTTTTTCAAATGGCATAAGAATAAGTTAGTAATAAGCTTCAAGTCAAGGGGGCTCCTTTTGACTACCAATCTTTTCAAGACCACTGCCTGAGCCTTTCCTTCCTCTCCAGGTTATGGTGTAAGTGGTGTGGGGATTAGGTCTAAATCCAAAACTCCCTGAAATCAGCAGGAGGATCTATCTTGTACCACAGGAAAGCCATAGATCCAAAATGGGTTTCAGTCTCTCTGACAGTGAAGACCCGTCCCCTAGCTGATGCTTCTGTATTTACTATAAATAAATTGTATCTGTCTAGAAAAAGTTGGCATGGAAACTCAGAGAACAAACAACAATTTCTTAAATAAACAGAATGTTAAGGATCTGCCAAAGATGTGTCAGATCAGTAAGATAGCACAGGTATTTTTTTTTGCCAGTTATTCCAGCACCCAGAATTTGAAGAACTATTATGGGATAACTGCATCAAATGGATGCCCTAGTATTTTGAACTAACACTTTTGTTTTTAGAAGACTATCCCTGAATTTAAAAATAAAAGAGACAGATGTACTTTTCTCTTCTAATCTTACATTGTCCAGGGCTAAAGCCCCGCCCTTGGAAGTAGAAATTTAAATCTCTGTTCATTTTCAGGTGACATCCCCCAGGCCCCAGGGCTCACTTTATTCCCTGATCAAGGGCACGTTCGGCCTCCTCGAGAGTATCCCACAGCCGCTTCTGGTCCTGCTCCATTTCTTTCAGGAGTTTCTCCTGTTGATCTAGAGCTTGGTCTCTTTTCTTCAGCTCCTCTGCTGCATCAGGGAGGCCCTGCCAGCAGACAGAGAGCAGAGTTACTCTGTAGCCCAAATAAACTTCACTTTACGCCACTGACTACTGACCAATGTGAAGGATAAATTGATTGTAAAGAAGATTTGGACCACTGCATCCTAAGGTTTTATGAATTTCCTAGCAAAAGCATTACTGACCCAGAACCCCCTTAGTGTTTGCTACATATAAATGTTCTTTAGAAAACAAAATGATTGTAGGCAAAAAAAAAAAAAAAAAAACAACCAAAAAAACCCCCCATTGAAGACTTTTTCTTAAACTGTTAAAAAACCCCATTAGCTAAAAAAAAATTTAAAAGGAGTCTTTGAAGTGTTTTCTCAGTAGCCTAAAGTTCCAGCAGACTGAGTAGTGCGGGTGTATTTACTCCGGTAATTTTATTTACACAAGGACTGCACTATTTGGCTTATTTAATCAAAAGTAATACTCTGGTATAAGAAGAATTTATTTTATATATATATATTATAAGAAGAATAATCTTACTGTCGGAGATACTTGGCTTTTACTTAGCTCAGAAAATGCTTGTGATTCCAGTCTATTACTCAGCTCCTGAATCCGTTGGTGGTGCTCTTGTAAAAGCAAATGTGCCTCATGCTCACGCTGTAAAGCGTTTTGTAACTCCTCCTGTATATTGTCTTTGTTGATGTGCTGGAAAGAGAAACAAGTTGTGCCTGATTCTGTAACTATACCCAATGGCTTCCCTACCATTGAGTGAGTTCCACTTGCAAACATATCAAATTCTAAACTAAATGCATGCTTATGAGTACTATTGAGGTTTTTTTAACATGAAGACATCGCTGAACAATAAGATGGCAGACCAGTTAATTGCTGTGTTTTTTATAAAGAACATTCATGTAAGTCTTGGCATTCATTACTCTATTCTAATTAACACCATGGGATGCAAAATCTCAGTATTTAGAAGGAAAACTATGCAGATCAATATTCAGAATTTTAGTGGAGAGCTTATTAACCCTTGTAAACACCTTTGTGGGCTGTTCTTCTTGTCCAAAAACTGTTCCAGAAAGAAGTAATTCTTCAAAGAAAGCTGTCATCTGCATTTCAACTACTATCTAATATGTGATAATTTTCATCTAACAGTCCAAAACCACTAAGGGCATAAAACCTGTTAAGAGCAAAACTGAAGATGATTAGATATTTTTGAGCTTAAAAAAAATTCCATTTTACTAGCTAAGAACAGGAAGGACAATGGGCGAGACATCATCTAGCAGATATTCTTTGCTTGGTAGAACCCCCTGACAGGTTCTACCAACTAGGCTTCAGGTTGGGGAACCCACAGTGTCTCAGTAAGTCAATCACCAACAGCAAAAGGCTCAGGGGAATTTTGTGCTACTGAGAATATAGACAAAAGCTTTTTTCCCCCTGCCATAAAGTTACTTCTTCAGGGAAACAGACCTGTTAAACTTTGCATTGTATTTATTATAACATTCACCAACATCCATACAGAGTTTAAACTGCTATGTTTATATTTCATTAAAATTTTTATTGAATACCCTCATTCCCACTGACTTTATTCTATTGAAATCTTCTTTGAGGATATATAAATCAGATCAACATTTCCAGCAAATGGGAGAACCTGGATTGCTGAAGACCAAACTCTAATTTATACAGGATACCTCCTTCTACAAATCAAAAGGTAACTCCAGTGGAAAAGAGATATTTCTAAATAAATCTGTCTTCTGGTTTAGTGACATTTACAAGGCAAGGTTTCTGGAAAATTCTGTTGAAAGTAAATCAATTTGATGCTTGTTTTCCAAAAGAACACAAATCAAAACATGTGTAGAAAGGAGAGTCTCTTTTAAGCAAGAGAGCCTCCAAGTCAAATGCACTTACTTGCTGAACTTCACTTAATTGGGTCTGCAGTCTGTGGGTTTTTTCAGCATCCTTTTGCATCTTGTTGAAAGCCCATCTGCATTCTTGAAGCTGCAGGTACAGTGAGCGGGACTCTACTTCTGCTGCATGAAGCCTTCGTGAAAATTCAAATATTTCTTGCTGCAAAGTTGCTATGTTTCTCTGTCAGCAAACAAAAACAAGTTGATGGGCTATAAAATCTGCTGTTTTAGCAATAAAATAAATAATATTTAAGACTCAAGAAAAAGAAGACAAAACATAATTTTTTCCTCCATCTCTAAAAGACATACACAAGGACAAACGTTTGAACCTGTCACCTACCAAGGGTAACTGCAAATTCTGTTTACAAGGAAGTACTATTTTCACCTAAGGTTTACTAGAAAAGATTATTAGGGAAAGAGTTTATCCTTTTATTTTGGTTAAAGGGAAGAAGGTTATCTTTACTGAAAGAAAGGATGGTAAACATGAGAAAGTAGAAAACAAGAATAAAAAGCAACCTTAACATTTACATCAAGCCAAAAGCAAATTTGTGCTTATAAGCTAATGCAGATTTGATAGAACTTAAAAAAAATCTTTTACTTGGATACACTAAACCTCCTCCAAAAATTCTTTCTCAATAAAAGAAAAGACCTATTCACACCCTAATGTGTGACAAATCAACTTCTGAGTGTCCATATAGTAGCACTTCACTCTCATGGACTCATCACCAGTCTGAAACAAAATAAATGCTGCTATCAAGGGAGCTTCAATGTTGCTGTAAACCTTCTGTTTCCAGAAGGAGGACTGCAAGTCTGCTTACTGTGCTGGGCAGTCTGTCATGCAATCCAGCTTCCAGGGCCTGGGCATTTAGTCTGCGGAGCCCACGAGCCAGCCTGTCTATCAGGGAGTCCCTCTCCAGGAAGGCTCTGCACCCACGAGTGTTCCCTTCAACTGTCTCCATCAGAACGCTCAGGTTGTCCATCAGTTTTGCAAAGCAGTTCCTGGCTGTGCCGATCAGCGAGTTACTAGAAAGCCACAGCTCTGAATCTTTAAGAAAAAAACAACAAAAAGGAAACATCAAGCAGGTTATTAGTTCTCATTTCTTATAATATCATGTTCGTTTTCACTTCTACAGGATGGAACCTGTAAATATTCTGAAACACAGAATGCTGAATCTGAAACACTGTTCAAACTTTGCTTTTAAAGGATATGAATTCAATTTATTGAAAAGAGCATGATGAAAGAAGAAAGTGCCTGAAACTGAATCTAAACACACTTGATTCAATGTCAACTTTTATACCAATCTAGTGTTTAGGCTTCTGGAAAATGCATCACCTTGTCTTTCTCCTGCTATTTCCCTTTATTCACATAAATTATCCCTCTTCTACTATCCTTTTTTCTGTGACAAAAATCTGGGGACTCTAAAACTATAGGTTAATAAAGAACCAGGGGTGGCGGAAATGCAGATGAATCAAGGGAACCTGTATCAGTTCTCACTGTAAATAAACTCCAGAAACAGCCCTCTGCTTCCATGGCCTCTATATACCGAAAGGATAAAATATCCTATCAGTTGTTTAAGAAAATTAATCTGTTCCAACAGTACAGAGATGTGATCATTCAGAGAATGTAGAAAAGGGTTATTATTTTAGCCTGCAGTAAAATTACTCTTTCAGGGAAACAGCCCCACTTAAATTTGTATTGACTAGCTCAGGACATAACTTCTAGTCAAAGGTGTCTATCATAAATATTCAGAAATATCTCTTCAGAGCTATCTAAACAGAATAGTTTAGATAAAATCATAAAAATGGAAATTATATGACCACCCTGACTTATTTATTTTTTAAATGTATTTCTGCTACAACAATATGCAGTTAAAATTACCTTGGTTGTTGAGAACACCCTCCAGATCTGAGATAGAATTGATCATTGCAGTATAGAGGTTAGAGCTACACAACCAGTTAATTGCTTCAATACAGTCAACTCCTTCCTCTCCAAAACCTGTAAAACAGAAGTGCAGCTAGCAGGATAAATAAATCACAAAAATATGGCCACTGCTGCCTCCAACTCTTTAAGAAATTAACCAAAAAGAAGCATATAAACAAGAAATTAGTCAGGACAATTTAGACTGTTTGAAGCATGGTTCCTGAATGACATTCAAAAAAAAAAAAATGTAGATGAATCTTCTAATTTGGAAAACATTTTTAATACCATTTATCCTTGTAGAGAGAAATATAAACTGGTCTGGCAACAGAAAGGGGCAAATAGACATAATCTCTAAAGAAAATTTTGAAATCCTATGCTAATGTTTTACCTGAATCAGAAAGCAATTTTTGTGGGTTTTTAGGAAATAAATATTAAAAATTATTTTTAAAAAAAGAGGAAATACCTTTTCCAAAAAAAAGAAAAATCGTTTAGGAACATTGCAAGATAATTACCACAGGGAAGATGCTGTAGCACCTAGTTCTGAAATCCATAACACAAATATCAAAAATATCAGATAATGTTGAGTTCATGAGCATAACTGAACTTTTACCTGCAATTCTTAACCTAAGACTAGGCATTTCCTCTTATAGTGAAATACATTCATCAAGCTATATAAAAAACATAAATCCATAAATAACATTTGTCAAAATGTCATTAAATATGTTTTTATGCCCCAACACTAAAAATAATATTCCTCTTTGTTATTCCCCAAATGTGCAATTTGATGTAACTCTTTAAAAACATTTCACTTACGTGTCACAGGACGCCTGCCTCTGGATTCTCCCAGACAAACTTGAATTCCAGGGCTTCCTCTGCATCCGTCTGACCAGACAAAAAAGGTACAAGAATATCGGGCCAGACCCCTCAGCCTGTTGGCAGCCAGAGCTACAATCACAGCTCTTCGGAAAACATAAGTCAGGTTCTTGGCTCTTCTTTGCCTTGTCCTGACTTCGTCCTGGTTTCTTTCCATGACAGCAGGGAGAGCATAAAGGAGGCTGACGATCTTGTGGTTCAATAGTTGTTGCTGGTTCACCTGTTCCTGGAGAATGTCTCTTTGGCAAGACATGGCGCACAGTCGGCCGTAGAGAGAGCACAGGGCCCCTGATAGCAGTGCAGAGGCTGCCAGCAGGAATGAGCGTGCCTTGAAAGCATCTAATAATGAATTTTTCAAGGTATTGTTTTCCTGGGCCAGTTTGTCAGAGAGTTGTTCAAGGCCATAGAGTTTTTGCCTGTTTTTCTGCACCGTTTCTTCACATTCCTGTGACAGAAACAAACCAAACTATAATGGACGAAACATTAACTACATGGTTTTTACCTAGACAAGAATGAAAAGAAAATTTAGCTTTGCCATTCAAATGATGCATTAAAGGAGCAAAAGTCGTTAGTAATAATCGTGATGAAAGTGTCTCTTCTAGTAAGCAATTACAGAATAAGATGAATGAAACAAAAACAGTGGTAGGAGGGAAATTTACATGATAATCAATTGCAAATGGACTCTTGATTTCTGAAAACAATCCACCAACACCGTGACAGCTCACAGAAGGTCCAACACCACCTGTCTGCCCACAATTCAGTTTTATTAATTGCCTTAACAATACTAATAACATCCTCCAATTTCAGAGAAAACACTGCTGTACCGAGCAGAAAGCCAGTGTAAGTGAGAGGAAAAACATCAGGAAGTCTGGAACATGAAAGCTGACAGATTGAATTTTTCAGCATGCAGAGACTTCCAGTCCTGAAATCTGCATCAAATACAGCATTATTCTGTAAAGTAAGTTGCAGTAACTCACAAATAACAAGGGACATCTATTTCCTTTATTCACTATGCTTTTAATTGAAACAGGCGTGAAGGAGTGTGATGATAAAGACAGTAAATGGTGGTTCTGGAATAACAGGGAACATTTTGGATTGCAAATAACTCATCTAACAAGGAGTGACAGTTTCACACTTTTAGGCCACTCCTCACTGTAGTATCAGAAAAACAGAATTGCTTAACACCATTGAAATCTACCACTGCTCTTAGGATCAGTACATACGTAACTAAATTTATCCCCAGGTGATACCACATTATTGTTATTCTATACAATCTCTGCAAATGATGATGCTGAAAAAGTAGCTGCTGCCATCAGTAATTCTTAAAACAAGCAAAGTTGATCTTACAGCTTTAACATTCTCAGAAAAAGAATACTGCTATCTGCAGATGAAATCAGGCTTCTCAGCTGGGCCTGAAGACTAAATTCTCTTCAACAAATGCTTCATCCAAGTAATTTATTTCTTTTTTTAAGTGATGTTAATATTAGCACAGGGATGGGTTGGTTTGTTGTTTGGTTTTGGATTTTTTTAAACTTTAAACGTATACTAAAATTCCCAAATGACCTTTAACTGCTAAGAGGCTTAAACTATTGAAATAATCAATTCAATTTTTAAAGAAAAAAAAAATTAGAAGTTCACAGCACCATACCTGTGATCTTGCATGAATTTCTGCAAGGGCGTTTGAGTACTGCTGTTCAAGATATTGCTTTTCTTTCTGCGACCAGTGTTCCTGTGCTTTTAACTGTTCAGACATTTTCTCCAAAGCATCCTCCTGGTTCTGCTGAAGGTTGTTCATAGTTTCAGTCTTGTGCTTGCACATATATTCTAGGTGAGATATCTGTGTGACAAGCATTTAAAAAGAAATTATTATTTACCTTTTCACTTTAAGTTAAGCACAGACTATTCCAGCATAAAATCTAAACTGCAGTTTTTTCAATATTTTATTAAAACTAAGTAAAACCCTTTCATGGCAGATAAATTACTTGGTTCTCAAAACAAAACTGAAATATATTTTTTGGTTTCGGTTTTGCCTTCTACCACCTTGTCACCCTCTTTGCAGGAAACCTGAGCCAGACACTTCATAACTTTTTTTTTTTTAATGATTGTATTCAATTTTAGTAAATTAGTAATCCAAGTATATCCTTTAGAAGTTTGTGATGATTGCAAACAATAATTAAAACACAGCCTTTAATTTTTTGTTTGTTTGTGGTTTTTGATTTTTTTCTTTTGTTGAAAAGTCAAGACATTCCAGGTTATGATTAAGTTTTAAAACAATTTCAGGGAATTCTAGCACAGAGAATTTTTTCCTTACAAATAGCTCATAAGTTTATGCTGTATTTTCAACAAACATGAAGGGATTCACTCTTGTGCTTTAACACTGCACTTCTCATGCAAGCTAAATGGAGGAATGAACCAAGCCAACAATGATCCCCAAATGCACACACCTCAACTTTCTGTTCCTAGAAAATATCAAGATACTTCCAGATAGATCACACTGAATTGTGTGGAAAAAAAGGTTTTTCAGCACAGTCTAAAATCCCAGAAAAGCTGCTAAGTACATGAGAAGAGCCCTAGAGACCTCACAATCAGTCTTAATAACAATCCTTAATTAAATAGCAAGCAACAATAAGACACAAGCCCTACAAACACTGCCAACAGTGTTCACCTTCCCTTCCTTTTCCTCATCTACTTCAAAAGAGAAATAAACCAGAACACAAAGTGATACCCTAAAGAGCTCTTTAGGCATAGCTTAGCCTCTGGAGCCAGCTGAGTTATTTTAGAAGGGGCTTTTTCCTTCCTAAAACCACAAGGTTTTCTGGGGAGAAAAGTCATGTAAGCTCATTTGCTCCAAAACCTTTCAGAAAAGTACAGCTCCTCCTTCATACAGATCCTGACATGTTTTAGAATAGGTATTTCTGTTTGTTTCTGAATAAAAATGTCATAATCCAAAGTTACAATTAAACAAAAAAACCCCACACTGGCATTCTTTCAAATAGTACATCTGAATCATAAACACATAATTACAAGGTGATATTCCTTGAGAAAGTGTATTTTGCCTCTGGATTATAGTAAAATAAAGATTTGATTTATGACTGTAAATGACTATGTTCAGTGAATTTCTTCCTCAGTAAGATGAATTTATTGTCTTTTAATTAGGTCCCTGTGGCTACTATCAGATTGTCCTTTCAGAATATCCTGCACAGAAGGTGGAGCTGGGAGACTTGATGCACACTCCACTCACATCTAAATGCCCCTGGCAACAAACTGAGCAGTGGACAAGCCATCATTAATGGTGCTCATTTGTTAGTGTCCAAATCCTTTTTTGGGGGCATGAATATCAGTCCTTTTTAACGAGACTGCAGAGTGAATAAAAGTCACTGAGCTCAGCAGAGGCAGCTGATGCCTGGGGACGCTCACCCTCTGCTTAGCCTTGTTGAAGTTCGAGACCAGGGCTTCAACATTCTCACGCAAGAGTGCACAAAGCTCTGTCCAAGGTAATTCTTCCAGGGGGACGTTTGTCTGTCTGGAAAGCACCTGGGCGTTTGCCAGGGTCTGGTATAAGTTCAGGAGGATGGACATCTCCCTCTGGAACACAAAGAAAAAAATTAATTGCTGTAGCTGGGCAATGTTAAAATCAAAAGAGATGCATCATATGTGCAGTAGCAGCGCTGAGCACAGCTGAAAACGAGCCCTTAAGGTTCATTCTCACAGCTTTACAAAATTCCTCAGTTCATTTCTAATAATTGCAGCCATAATATTACAGCAGAGTAAGAAAACAGATTTCACAAAATTTATCTAGTTAGACACAGTATGTAAATAAAGTATGTGAGTAAATCCCAGTCCTGTGGGAGCCACAACCATGACCTGGCAGCTAAAAATTTCCATGCTCTTAGTGGATGCAATTCATTCACCCATGTTAATACCTTGAGGTGCCTCCAAATTGTCCCCCAACACTTGCACAGCACACAGAAAACTGTCCATTTGGCTTGGCAGCACAATACACTCTAAATTCCTTTAAAAATTTGCTTTGTGTGGATTATATATGATTAATCAGCTGGCCAAAATGGGCCTACAGCTCCATCAGTCAAACTCCACAAGCCATGCCTCATTTCTTTACAGTGATTTTAATCAGTAGTATATTAAATTGATTAAAAATAAATTTTAGCAACAACAGCATGCAGTAGAAATTCAATTGTTCATACTTTCAGTTCATACAAGTGCCTTCAGATAATAGAAAGCTGTTTCACAAATGCTGTATCAGTACAGTCAGAGATCACTATAAGATTATCAGACTAGAGTGGAAAGAACATATTCAGGAAGCATAAAAATGGTATAAAACATGGAAAAATACTGTACAGATCAAGAAAGTAGGAGGGGAAACTGAATGGAAGAGAACACACTGGCATTTTCACACAATTTAAGCATAGGTATAGCAGAGACTAACAGCAATATATTAAATGTTATCTATACTTAGTTTCTGCTACAGTCTTTGGCTTTTTCATTTTGGGAAGCAAAATCAGAGCTGTCTCAATGGAGTAAACAGGACCACCTACAGGCACTTCTGCTTCCCAAACAAATACAAACAGCTTTGGGAAAATGCAAAGCCATCCAAGGCAATAAATACCTGATCTCATAAGACAACTACTAATACAACTCTTCCAAAAATGAACATTTTTATCACCTGCTCAGGACAGTCTTGTGGTTTGAAATCCTTTGAGTAAAACAATTAAAACAACCAGTTCTATGAATATGACAGTGAGACAACCCTTTATTTTTTAACCTTGCGATAATATAACATTAATTTTGAGTCTACCATTAAATACTGTTTCCATTAAAAGAAATCTTGATCATGAATGGAATCTTGTCCATAATTATTGCCATGTCATATATTTTACTAGGGAATACAAATAAAAAGGAAAACTTCTGCCACAGCAACAGCTAGCAAGCACTTTAGGTTAAGCAAGAATTTTAGTAGAATATTTTCAGCTTGCAATTGTGTTTTGTAGTTACAAATAGCAATCATTAATGCCTGTAGTTAGGACAGACAGTTGCTTTTCTCTGGATGTATTCCTTTTGTGCCTGATGAAATTACTTTCTCAGCCTAACTAGGCCAGCAAATGTCTTTTAATACATTAATGCTTGCAGGGAAGAAGCTGTTATTCTCCCAGAAAGAAAAAAGAAGATCCTGATTTTATTTGTCTCCAGCTTATGAATCACAGATCTGCCTGGGCAGTGGACAGCACTGAGACAAAATGTGGAATCACTCCATCAACTGAACAAAAGACACCCACAAATCTGAAGACTCTCTGATGCAGGTCTCTGCTCCTGTCCACAGGGAACAGACCTCATGTACCTTCCATGCTCAGAGCTCTGAGAGAGAAAGTGAAGTTTCCAAGCCACCAGCAAAAAAATATTTATATTGCTAAGAGTAGAAAGAGAGCAGATGTTACCACACTATCAAAGGAGAGATTTTCTAAACATGCTGACAACTTTCCTTTGTCCCTGCTGCTATGCAAAACGATGACAAAATTGTTATTCAAGGTGTAGCTGGGTAAAGACAGTAGAAAAGCCCAAAGTGGTCACATAAGAGGAGAAAGTTTTCAGAAAATAATCCAGCGAAATACATCCAATGTGCCAAAGCCACAGCAAAACAAGTAAAAAACAAAACAACAAGAAAAAAATCCCCTCTGCTTTTCCACCTGAAAGCTTGAAACAATTTTCAAGCAATTTTTACAGTTAAATACTTGCACTAAAACTAAAAAGGTGTATGAAATAGAAAGAAGCATTTCTACAATGGTAGCTAATGAAACTTGACAAAAAAGTTAGGTAGAAAGAACATTCTTCACATGATATGATAATCAATATCTACAAAATGCCTTAATTAGGAATGCCAGTACATCCTACCCATACTTTAAAAATATTTTCAAATTAGCTTCTCCAAGTCATTGGTTACATTTATTCAGGTAGTAAATTGTTTTAAAGGTAACATAATAACAGAAAGGGTGAGAGAATGGCAGAGTTCTTCCGCAGCTCAGCACAGCAAATGCAGCAAATCCTCACCACAGTAAATATTTTGACAGTATGTTTTAAAACACCTCAACAATGTGTGTCACATATTTTTCCTTACTATTGAGCACTTTTTATTTGTATTTGCAATTTACTATTGAGGATTTTTTTCCTTACTATTGAGCCTTCATGCAGGCTGAAGCTGTCTGGAGGAACCGCTATTGTGGCATTGGGATCTTGAGCTCTCCTCATGGCCTCAACCTTGTCTTTCCATTCCATACCGTAGGTTATATGCTGTCTTGGTGAACTGGAAAGTTTCCACAAAAAAGATACTTTAACCAAAATTACTTTTGTCGCATGCTCTATGTTCTTTTAAATGATAATCAATGGATATGGCAGATACCACTTTAGCACATCACATGGATCCTGAAGCTGCTTGCCTTTCTTAATTGAATGAAGAAATTGATATTCCTTCTAAGAAAGATTTTTCAAGAGGTTATATTTTCAGTTACCAAGCCTGCTGTCATGCAATTCATAAGATTTTTTGGATGTGGCCTCAAAGTTACATATAACAAACAGAATTCTTCATATTTTAATTAGCACAACAACTGTCTTCAGAGAGACCATGTCACATGTTGCATCATCAGTCCTGATTTCAAGTACAGTTCTTGCTCTTAAGATTTCCACATGCCTGACCCTACTCTGGTCTGACTTTGAAAGCAAGCTACCCAGAATTTTAATCTGTTCTTGTACTGTGTCAGTCAGGAAAACAGATATACCAAGAGCCTGGCATGACTAAACAGGCAGCTGATGAGGAAACTACAAGGCAAAACAACAGCATAAACGACACAGAAGCACAGAGAGGGAATGCAAGGAAGAATTTTAAAAGATTGCCTAAGTATTTAGGCATGGTATCAGGAAAGCCAAAAGCTTGCTTAAAAATGATCTTTGCAAAGGATGACAAAGGTTTTTCCAGCTCAAGTTTGAAGTATCTTACTAAAAACATGTCCATAATCATGAATCTTGAACGAGTTGCTCGGGCCACAAACTTCCTCTCTTGTGGGAAAACTGATTTTTTTCCTTCTCCACTACTCCTTGTGTGAGTAAGTCAAAAGAAACACCTGTGTATACAGACCCAAATAGTTCTAGGCTGAAAGAGAGGTCACCCAAGTTCTGCTACCACAGGCACAGCAGACTGTGCTGTGGAAACATCTCAAGAGATTTCCTGTGCTCTCACACTTTTCAATGTTTTTTAACCATGTCAAGCTTTCTACAGTCATTCAAAAGTTGAAAACAAAGATTACCCACTATAAATGATACCCAACTTCTTGACAGGAATCTTAGAGATCCAACTGACTCACTGAAGTGGAAAACAATGTTTTCATAATAATATAAGAATTGGACATCTTTTGAATATCTGCTGGATATCTTTTCCTACACTCACCCCAAACACTACTGGAGGCTGGACCCTACCATAAATATGAGTTTCAAAATTTTTGGTTTGGCAAATAATCTGTAGCAGGCCAGTTATTATCTGTACCATTCACAATAGCTTTGGTTACTGATATGGGCCTGTTATTAATGGACTGCCAGATTCTGAACCTTTAGCTTGGTTTGTCCCATTGCCCTAGAATTTTCTGCTGACTGAAAATTGCAGGGAATTTTCTATTTTGTACTCAAGCTGTCTACTGCCATTTTGGAATGGCTTTAAAAGGAAACTTACGCTTTTTTTCCTGTCTCAAGAGCATTTACTGGCTCTCTGAAATCTTCCCTTGCTACCCCTTCTGGCAAAGCTTGTCTTCTGCCGAGCTGATCTTCATTCAAAACGTCTTCGAGTTCTTGAATTCTCAACTAGCAAATGTTAAGAAAGCAGTTAAGGGAAGTTAGGAAAGATTACCACGGTCTTTCATGCTGTTCACTGCTCTGTTCTGCTTTTTACAGGTGAATATATTCTATTAATTCTGTATGGAATCAGAAAGCATTGAACACACATAGAAATGTATTAATACATAGAGTTCAAAACAGAGAGAAATAGATATGCCAACCAAAAGCACATTTTGTTGTCCTTGCGTGGTGTTTGGATTTTCCTGATTTCAATTATTTATATTACTGAAGTTTTCCAGGGGAATTCTATTCATTAAGTAGGCTCATAAAAGTGTAGGATAAACAGTAAAAGCTACACTTGCACTCAGAGCAAAGCTCATGTGGAGCTTGTTCATGTACATAAACAAGAAAGAAAAGCTGCTGTGTTCTTCACCCAAAGAAGAGAAATCTCTAACTTCCAGGAATGTTACCTTTCCCTTTGTATGTTGTAAAAGTAGAGAAGGAATAAAAAAACCTGCATCATCATTACTTATTTAATCATCACTTCAGAAATCCAAGTGCCTGTACTTAGAAAAAGTAATAAAAAAATAACTGACTGCAGAAGTGGAAATGCTTTTTTGAGTTCCTCAGAAAATAAGAAAAAATTAATGAAATTCCCTTTTGTTTTCTCATTTAGTGTTTCTAAATTCCACTGCTAGTCAGATCACTCAGCAGATCAAAAGATCACTCAGCAATCATCTTTCAGGTTTTTCACTTTTTTTTTTTTAATAAATCCTAATTGCTTTAATGGATCAAACCCTATGTGACACAGTTTAGTGATACAAAAATTTAATATTCAAGTATACATATAGCATTTTTTCATATATTCAAACTTTTCTGGTAACAGCAGATGTAATAGCAGAAATGAACTCTGAATATTTACATTTGGAACTGCAGCCTCAGGATGCATTAATATCTCACACCTAGAGAAGTTGGGTGAGTACACTCTATCTCTGAAATTATATAAGTGCCCATTCCAGAGATATAGGACAGAATATTTTAGCAGTTGAACTATTGTGAAACATTTCCTTTCCCCTCACTGTTTCAATGCAACTTTGAATTCTAAAACATAAGAATGTGACATTTTATTTTAATATTGATTCTATTAACTTGACAGTTCCCTGGAAATAAAGGAGATGTTTTTCTATTACCTTTTACAGTCTTGACAATCATTGCAAAAATATCTACTCAGTGTTTTCACTGGAGCAAGGAAATCTTAACATTTTTGGAAGATTGCACCTTTACAAGTCCATCTTCTATTTTACTGCAAACTTCCACCAAATATTTAATCAAAAGTTTACCTGCATGACATCTGTTGTGTATTTACATTCTACATGTGCTAGTCTTGCTGCTGCAGCATCATCCTCCAGTTCCTTTATTTTCACTGCAGCTGCCTAAAAGTACATTTTAAAAATATTTAAGTCCAGAAAGATGATAACATCATGCAAAGACAACTTTATTTGTTCACTTTATTAGGTCTCCATAAACCAACCTGTGGTATCTGAACTACTTGCACTTTGGAACTGTGAAAACTCATGCCAATAAACAAATGAAACGAAATCATTACATATCCAGAATATCAAAGTAATACTTTCTATTTAGTTTAAGAAATTGATGTAGGATTATGCTCTTGCTACAGTTTTTATAGTCACAGATACGTGTCTCTACATAAAGGCCTGGACATGATATTTCAATTGAAAAAATGTTTTTAGCAAAAGCAGTAACTACAGAGCTGCTGTAATAGAAATTCACATGAAATTTTAATTACATTCTTTCCTATCAAAAACATCCTCTCACTTTGACTGATGATTGATTTGAAAAGAACAATACACCCCAAAATGACTCCTGCCTTCAAGTGATGCCACAAAGATGAAGAAAAGGACATTAATATTAAAAGTAATTGAAGACACTCAAGGTTACACAGATACAAGTAAAGCCATTGATTTTGGACAGGAAAAGCAAAGTAGCAAGTATGTGAGACTGAATCCTAACTCTAAGAACTTCAGTTAGGGAAATGTTAACTTAAAAATAAATAAATAAATAAAATTTACATACTAGCTGTTGGCAATAAATTTAAACTCTGTATAAGCCCGCACATTCACAAAAGGAAATAATTGAGAAACAGAGATCTGTGGAAGGCCTATTAAAGAAAAAGCCACAGCACAGAGATCACCAAACCCCCTCCACAAAAGCATCAGCCAAAAGGCTTAAGCTTTGCCTCCTCCCACAAGACCTATCTGCTTAACATGCTTAAATAAAAAATTTTAAAAAACTCACAAATCCTGCACAAATTCTTCTTCTATACATCTGTATTGCTAAGATTGCTTTCCCAGTGACATAAACCCCTTTCCATCTGCAGTTCAAACACCACTCTCAGGTCGGGCTCACAGCATTCACCTGTGAATCCACATTTCCTGCGAAGTGACACTCCACATTTTGTTAACCAAACACAGGGCACTCATAACCTGACTCAGAGGTTTCACCCCTCAGAAATGACACTGCTCAGTTGTGCCAGTGCTTGCTGAGGCTCCCAGCAGCAGGCAGAAAGCTTTACCTCCAGTTCTTTGAGGAGCCTCTCCTGCCGTTTGTTCTTGATTTCCAGAGAGTTGGCCTGGAGCCTCAGCACCTTGGCGCAGCCATTGTGCTCTGCCTCCATGTCCTTCAGCTTCTTGGCAATGCTTTGCAGAGCAGCATTAGTTTTCTAAAGGTAAGCAGGTAAAGGAATAAATAAATAAATATGCCAAGAGGCACTTTTTCTATGATAAAGTATTGCAGTTGAGAGTTCAACAGAGAAATGGAGACTGCATCAGAAGATGATGTTAGAATTTTAAAATCTACGACGCCAGTACATGTCAACAGAAGTGCTTACCCAACAGCAGAGATGCTTTTGATTCACCATCAAGAAATCTCTGTTGGGCTAAAAAATCACTGTGAACATGATCTTCTGTGGTAACACTAAAATCAATACCAGATCTCCACAGGACATCTTTCCCTAAAAGACTACAGCCCTTCCAATCTCTTCTGTCTCCCAGCTCCGTGGCAATGAAACGGAGTGCATTGGGTGAACTTTTGTCCCCCAACAGGGGACATTTTTGTTATGATTTTGATTGCTCAAACTTCAAATCAGATGTTTTTTAGAAACAGCTAGTCCCACAGACTAAATAATTTTGATTTCTGGTATTCTGAAAAGGATTTGCTACTATCTAGAAACTGAATTACTTTAAAAACTTGTGAAATATGAAGTCCTCAGTAGAATAAAATAATCTGGTCCCCACTCAATTTCTGCATACAGAAATTGAACTAAGCTGCAGGCTGGAAGCATTACTTCAATTACTGGACACTGCAGCTCCACGAAATCACTGCTACAGAATCCCCATTGTCCATATGAATTTCATTTAAATTTAAGGTAATCCTCTAGGTTTGAATGTCCAGCAAGACAGTTTTCTTCCCTTTAGAATGCAAGATAAATAAATAAATAAATAAACAAAAATTAACTGTTTTCTACATTTCCTAACATTTCTACTCTATACCTAGAAAGATACAGAAATATCAGGTTTATCTTCCTAATATTAACAAATTTGAACTGGGGAATGTGAAATAAGTAGGAGATAGTTTGCTGTGAAATACTACAAAAAATTTAAAAACAGTTTCTACTGGAGATATAATTCGCATTAGCAAACTAAAATTGTCGTGAGTATATCAAGCTCATTAAACAAGTCAGAATGAGCTGCAGGATTTCAGAGTTCTGAAGAATTTCTGAACTTTTCGGCGGCAATATGACTGTTGAATACTATCCCCATAATATTTGCTCATGAAAAACACAGCTGTTTGGGTTTTTTTGGTTTTGTTTTTTGGGTTTTTTTTTTTTTGATTGTTTGTTTGTTTTGGGGTTTTTTTCTTTTTTCTTTTTTTGTTTTTTGGGGGGTTTTTTTTGTTTTTTTTTTTAAACGACACAATCTCCCAGGTTTTTGAAGGAAAAGACCATGAAGGGCTATGGACTCCTGCCTAACCACGAGACGATGCTATTGCCCTTCCTATCGCATCCAAGCCCCCCTGTCCCGGGCCAGGATCCGCCCAACAGATCCTGTCACAAAGCAGAGAAGGTGATTTTTCCTGCGTGCTCGTTCCAGAGGCGCATTTCAATACTCCATGACTCCACTCCCATGCCTACCTCAGCATTTTCACAGCCATTTATAAGTTCAGAATTACGGCTTGTGACCTGCAGTTTTTCCGGGAAGGATTTGCCTACATGCTCAGAATCCCACTTCTCTGCACTTATTAAGACCACAATTAAATCTCCTTAGCTTTCATTTTGTAACTCAGAATAACTAAAGGAGATTTAAACCAGGCCTGTAAATACACAACACAAAACACTGCAGTGTATGCAAAGTCATAATTTATAAACCCAAACATTTCTGATGTTCATCTGACAAGTTTAAATGAATTCAGCTTTCAATGCAGTCAAGCCCAGATGTAAGAATTTTTATTTCCTGTAATTTTATAACTATCCATAACATAACTCTAGGGTGATGGGCAGGCGAACAGCTACAAAAGCAAAGTGGAAAAATTTAACATTTTTATTACCGAGGCAGGTTAGGGTTTGGCACCTACCAGTGAATCAGATTTTCATTTCAGTGAGTTTTGAAAGTCCTGAAAGACTTTTGAGTACAGTGACATCAAGACTGAAACCCTACAGCTCACTCTGGCCTGTTTAACTAGATGTATTCATGGCAATCTTAGTCTACTCATGCTAATTACATTTCCTACAATTTTGTATCTTCAATGCATTTACCAACAAAACCCCTTCCTCTACAACCACTGTCAGAGAACACTGCCAGGGGACTGACAGACAACACAATGTCCTGAGCCATACACTGCTCCTTTTGTCCTGTTTCAAGGACAAACATCACTTGACAGAGCATGGCATACTTTTTCAATGCTGATTTTTGATGCAGCATTAAACTCTCTGAAGGTAGCTCCTATAAAACACTGTACACAACAGAAGGCAATACCCTTCCAGAGCCTCCTCAAATTAACTCAGCCACTTCTGTTGGCCAGAACTCAGAGCTTACCCTGCTGCCCCTGGCAACTTAAAAAGGAAAACTCTACCTAAAAGTGGGCTTCTTCACCTCCGATATCCTGCCCAGCTTTACAAGGATCAGCATTGAATAAAAACTGGTTTGTGTTTCTGTTGCAGTGTGTTATAATATCCTGTTTTAAACTTCCGGGTCCCTTCCCCAGGTGTGCCAATACCTCTCTCCCTTCCCCCTCGCCCCCTTGCTGAGTGAGTTCTGTCAATCAGGCTTAACATTCCAGCATGGCCTCCTATGGTTGGTCACTTTCAAAGGATGCCCTTCAAGCCTGGGGATCATTGGCCTGTCTAGGTGTCCCTCGTCCCTTGAGATCCTCCCCCTCCCACCTGGTTGGTGGCACACCTGTCCTTTCCCTTCCCCTCCCCCGGAGCTTAAAAGGGCAATCGGACCATGTGCTCAGGATTCTGTTGGAGCTGTTGCCAAGATTCAGACCTCTGTGACCATGGAATAAAGCTCTGGATATCAACCCTCCACCAGAATCCGTCTCCTTTCTCTTCACCATAGCCTGAAGCCTTCTCTCCTGAGGTAAACGGAGTTCCTAACAAGCCTGGACTTGTTCAGCTGCCCAGCTGCAACCACCAGCAAGCTAAAGGTGTCTCTGGGGTGACACACCACAGTAGCCGCCTTTGGCCCAGCAGCAAGGGTCAGACTGGCCCAGGCACAATCTACCTGGTGATATTGGGATTCATATTCAAATATTTTGGCGCCCAAAGTGAGGCTTCATGTTTCTGCTTGTTTTGACAAGGACATCAGGTCCTGTCCACAAGCTCCTCTGTTTTTCACTACCACTGTGTACTGATAATTTGGGTTAGGTGTTTACCATGACAAACAGGCACAACACCTTCCATCAAAGCCCCAAACCAGCATTACACACTAAGTGTAATAACTTCATAATTCTGTAACTTCATTACTTCTGTAATCTTCAGTATCATTCTGCAGTATTTAGCTATTTGGGGGATTTTTTTCCCCCTTAAACCAGAAAACCTCCAACCCACCCCACACTTTGTACCAAAAACCTTTCAGCCAGCATCTCATGGAACTTTCCATCTATTAATACATCATACCTGAAAAGCCATTTCTGCTTCAGCTTTTTCTCTAATGAGGAATTCTAGCTCAGCAAGGTGTACTCTGTAGATGTTATCCTTCTCCACTGCACATCTTTGTTGCTCTGCTTGAAGCTGCCACTGATCACTTTGAACTAATTTCTCAATCTCTGATGCTTTTTGCTGATGTTTGTCATTGATTACTGTTGTTTACAAAAAAAAAAAAGAGAAAAAGAAAAAGAAAAATAGCACTGAAAATTAGCATGTTCAGAAAAAAAGTATAATGAACATAAGTTCCTCTGTATATTGTGATATCCTGTGAAACACTGGAACAGTAACACTTCCAGTTTCACTACAGAGAAACAATCACATTTTGTGTTCCTGCAGCAACTTTCACACAAGGACATAGAAATGCTTTGGAGATTTCTACAAGTTTCAGCTCTTCTCCCTTTGGAAAGGAATAAAAATTCAACTCTTTCAAGTGAGGCCTCTATAGCATAGGGAACTTAATAACTTAATTACATTTTTCTGCAACACTTGGCTAGCTTATTTCCAAATATTTATGAGATACTTCAGTCTGTAGCAATTAATTTCAAGCTCATTTTAAGTATCAGTAAAGACAAACACCAGCCACATGAAAATGATTCTAGGAAAACCTTAGGCAGGTTGGGCTAATGAGCAAAGGCTTAGCTTTTCTGGGGAAATTTACTGCTGCTCAAGAGAGTTAAATCTTCAGCCCAATGGTTGCCCCAAGATAGGGAAATACTGGATCTACTTCTCCGTTAAAGCGTAAATCCCAAGGAAGAGCTCTTTTCCTAAAAGCAGTTTTACTAGGAACTTTGCTTCATTTCACAAACTCCGTCAAAATATGTTGATTTTTTTTTATGTTGCTGAGTACAACTAGCTATGTTGGCATTTATGTGATCACCACTTTCTAATAGATTTTTACTTCAAATTCATCCCATTCTTCTGAAATTTCTTCCTAGATGGAGAAGGCTGAGAAAACCAGAAGAGACATGTTGGGAAAACACAGAGAATTTGTGGACACAATGATGGAAAAGACCTGTCAGATGTCAGGAATCGAACCTCAAGAAGAACAGCAGAAAAACAGTTTGGAGAGGATACTAAAGAAAGGGCACAAGTGAGGTGCTCTGTCCAAGAAGTTAAGCTGAGATGGTGTCAAAAACACCACACGAGGTGAGCAAGGCTCCAAGAGACAAGGAAGAAGAAGCAGTAAGTTAAAAACTGAAAAAGAAATGAGAAGCAACACTGCAACTATTTGGCTTTGACATTTATCACAATGAAAACAAAACTGGGGGAAAAAAACCAACAAAGAACAGAACAAAACAAAACTAAACTAACAAAAAAACCCCTACCAAACAAAAAACAGCTTGAGAAATTTAAACCAACCGAGATTTTTGTAATTTGTGTGTTCTCCAAATGAATGAAAGTGCAGAATTCTTATTATCTTTAAAAAAATATGGCAGTGTAAATGCACTTTCAAGTTTCAGAGTCTCCTTCCATCCTTGTAAGGTTACAAAGTTCAGGAGTGCTCCAGTCTTTTCAGTGAACACCAAAGATTCCCAAATACATCTCCTGTACTGAATTTAAACAGTATTTTATTTACTTAGGTAAAAAAAAAAACCAAGCAAACAAACAAAAAAAAATCTCCCCAGCTTTTAAGAGTGAGAAATCTCTTTCTGCTTGAGAATAATTAATAACTTAAGTTTCTGAATGCAAAACTAGTAGGGGAAAAATGTGCAGGTAAAACCATTCTTTTCCACAAACTAAACAAAACCAAAGATGAGATGAAGAGGCCAGATATGAGCAACAAAAAGCTAGAAATATCTGAAAAGGTGAAAGAAAAAAGCAGCACGATGAGAACTCCTGGGGAGAAAGACAAAGCTTTTTGGAAAGAGTGTAAACAAATAAACAGGGTTTGATTTTATTATATTTTTCCCCCTGAAAATAAAAAGGAAGAACTGCTGGACATAGTGATAAGCAGGATGGGGAGAGGGACTCCTTAATTACAATTCTGTACACACTGAAGGAAGGAATAACAGAAGGTAAGGAGCAAGAGAAAACAAAGGTATTGATAGGCATAGCAGGTTATATTTAATTCATACGAGACAGCAAGGGTTTTGCAAACTCTTATGAGCTTATAGAAGCAGATGAGTAAGACATGGGAAAATAAGAAAATAAGAGACTTTCAAAGAATGCTGTAACTGTAAAACCTTGTGCAATCTCTGCATTTTTAATGACTTGGGACTGGTGTATCCTCTGGCCATGATTTTTTTTTTTTTTTTGAAAATTACCTTGAAGTTCCATAACTTTGGTTTTTGCATCACACAGTTCATCCTCTGCAGAATACAGCTGTAAATTAGCTTCTTTTCTAGCAAATTTCATTTCACTCTTCAGATTTTGACGAAGAAGTTCTCCTTTCTCAAGTTCCAGCCTTAATTGCAGTATTTCTTTTTCATAGCGAGACATCTAGAAAATAAATATTTCAGAGATTGCATTCACAGCTGCCATCTTATCCCATCTGATTTTTAAATACAGTCTTGAAACCACACATTTTAGATACTTTTATTTTTTTTATGCAAACTGATCCTGTTCCTAGATCATTTTCATGTACCTTAAATGTACCTCTCTGTTTTTCCAAACATGCTCTGCCTTAAGAAAAGAAAAGCTACAATTATATTCCACAGGCAATTTTATGGTAACTGTATTTAGCAACTAGAAAAGCAGTTGTGTTGGGATATTAGATTATCAGACACCTAGGAACTCACTATGTAAACACAAACTTCAGTCCAATGATGTTCGGCAGTCAAGCAGAATGCTATTAAACACAACAAACAAAACAAAGAAAAGGCTTCAAAAAGGACTCTTATCTGGTGTAAGAAAGATAGTCTAGTCAGTGCTGCCAAAACTAGACCCAGGAAACCACATTCAAGCCATTAGAACTCAAGAAGGTGGAAAGTAAAACATGAATTTCTTCAGAACATCTACAAAGCAGCAGCATCCTTCATGCATGCCCCATTCATAGGAAATAATTTAGCCCCCTTACAAAGGTTTTCCCTGATGCTCTTGTGGCAAACTGGTACCTAAATGAAGTAGCAGTGAGAAAATGCTTCATTAAAATTTTCTTTCGTTTGAATTTTATTACTGATATAAGTAACAATTCTGCTCTTATCAGTTTTTTAGGGGCATCTGGTGTGGATGCTCATTCATCTCTTTCCTATTAAATACAGCCAATAAACCAAGTTTGTTGCTCCCTATCCATTTGTTTAAGGATTGCTGCTTCTTACACAGGGCTTTGCCCTTGTCCTGACCCCATTGCTCCATCAATGGTGGGGTGATTCTGTAAAATGGACCCCTGGAATTACTGGGATTAAAATACTCAGACAAACAGACAAACAAACCACATCTTATGCTGAGAATTCCAAAGCTGGGGGTGCAAAATATTCTCCTGCATGGTTGTACTGTTGTGTACTGCTCAGGTTTCTTGCACACACCTTCAGCTCTTAGCAATGACACTAAAAGTGATATCAGTTCCTAGGGACAGGCATGAGATATCTGTACAGTGCTACTTTGTTATTTTCCAACTTCTGAATGTGATTTTTACTCACCTGATGAGAGGATTATTTCAAGGAAGCAAATTGCATTTAAGGAAATTAATTTTATTTTTACCCGTAGAATAAATTACATTTATTCTAAGGGTAAAATAAAGCAAACAAACAAAAAATCTCCTTACCTCTTTAAAGCGTTGATTGTTTAATTCCAAATTTGTTTTCTCTAGACTTTCGAGTTTTCTTCTCAGATCTTCAACAGTGTCCATTTCCATTTTATTGAAATCCTGATGCAATGGTACCTCTTGTAACTGATTATCTGAGCTGAAAAATGTGTTTTGAAAAAACATGAGCATTCCTTTGAAGTTTTAATGCTTCTTTATTTCCATTCCACAATCATGGGTCCAGAGTTTTAAACCTTCACCTAAGTAAAATTATTTTGTGCAGTTTTCATCTTGCTATTGCTCTTTGAAGAAAGGATTATATAGAATTGCTTATTGTGCAAGATATGAGAGATGTGGCAGCAGGAACTTAAAAGAGAGATTCACTTTGGATTAATAAAGTTGATTTAAGCATAACATATTCATTATTATTTTTCAGTATATTAGTTTCCAATAATGAACTTCCATAATTTTTGATAATTAACTTCCAGGAGGCTTAGAAATGTAATTCCAATTATGTGAGTTAAAACAACTGCAAGCTTTTTGTCTCCACAAAAAGTCTCATTTTTTAACATTAGTTACCATCTCAAAACCATCTCTGTCACAAAACAAATGCACAGATGTGGGAAAACCCTTTCTTTTTAAACTTTGTCTTCTGAGATACATACATTCAAAACACAGACATGCACCTGATCACAGACACGACACAAATTGAAGGCTTAGTCCTCCAAACTACCCTGTTTCATCATAATCTCCACTACTATTTTACTTAAAACAAAATCTACTTGGCAATTAGCAGAATCAGCCCTCAAGCACCACAAGCAATAACAAAAGAGTCAACACCAAGTTTCTATATAGAAAGTGAAAAATTTATACATATGATATATAAATTTATACATATACATACACACATAAATATATATAGATACATATGTATATGTATGCATATACATATAAATAGTTACATAAAAAACCTATTTATTAACCAGTTAAATAATTTAAAGTGAAATTATTATAACTTCAAACTGGAAAACTTTTCAGTTCTTTCAGTTCTTGAATATCAGTGTTCACATTCTTTTAAATACGTAAGACCGCAACAATTATTTTATCCAGACAAAAGTGCAAGAGTTTATGGGCAGTAAATGTGAAATACACTGATAAAAGAAACATGATTAAATTAAGCACTAAACTAGTATCATATAATGCAGAAATGTAAATACTAAAATACCTTTGTCTGCATGAAGTATTTTTTACAGAAGTAATACTGTACTGCCATTTAAATATTAGATCTTTCTAAATAAAAAGTCACCACTTTACCCCTAGATTTGTGTACAGTTAACATTTTTCATGACCAAAAATTTACCTAATGACATATTTTTCTGTATTTTTTTTTTGTCTGGCCAAAGAGACACAAATACTATCAATAAGGGGATCTGTAACTTAGATTAAATCTTGCCTTTAAAGACATTACTATTCTTAAAGAAGGAAATTTCAATTTTAACTGCAGACCATAAATATTTTATAATTGAAGAAATAGTAAGTATTTTCCCATTTAAAAACAAGACAGACATTATCTGTCAGATCAGAACAGCTAGATGTCATCAGAAATTGTTCCATAGGGTGCCGTCTTCTTAACACATTTTATATATTTAATAAATGTAGAGACAATAATCATCAAAACCTGCATGCACTGCATTATTAGTGTTCAGTACTTACTACCAAAGCCATACCCAAAGCAAGCAACATGAATCAAAGAGCAAGAGATCAACAACAATTAAAATCACTATTTTTAGTGCAACTCAGCTCCTGTAGTAAGAAGATTTGGAAATAAGTAGAACCCAAGCAGCTAGAGCATCTGTAAGCTGAATAAAATCTTGTTTGTGGACATCATGTAATAGGTTTGAGTGGCCCTTTTTTCTCTCTTTCTGGGGAAAACACAGAAGAAATAAAGGCAAGTAATATCATTCAGAGATGATGAATAAAGTACCAGTCTCAGCTGAAAATAGCTAAAAGCCAGACAGCACCAAGGGGGAAAAATGAAACCCAAACTGAAAACTGGGCAAGACTTGGTCCAAGAAAAAGGGTTATGGAAAGGGTAACCATTTATTTGGTGTGTAGGCAGCAGGGGAGTAATTTACCTTATTTAAACCTGGTGAGATGTAATATTATTTTCATGGAGACCACACAGAATGGAAGCAAGAGAAAAATGACTTTTTGTAAAAACCTTTAACGCTTTCATTAAATTACATTGGTTTGTGTGGCAGTCAGAGCTAAAGAAATCTGTTTCTTTCAGCTCTCCTATGAAATATCCACCAAGAAAAAAATCATAATGGATAGGCAAATTAAAACTTAGAGGAGAAACTAACTATCCAATAAACTATTCTGCTTAACTGAATCTGTGGGGGGGCTGTAGGGGAGAATTAAAAAAAACCCAAAACCATGCCATGCACAAATTATGTGATACCACAAGGATTAACAAATTAAGGATGCCATGGAAATCAAAAATATGTATTGGAGCATTAAAACAGAGAACATAATATTAAGTACTGGCAAAAAAAGCATTAGACTCTTTTTGAAATAACATTTTATGCACAGCTTATGAAATCGCAATGCAATTGGTGGAAACTTAAAGATATATATCAGAAAACCTTAATTTTTTTTCTTAGTATAGAACAGCAACAACAACAAAAAACCAAAAAACACTCCCAAGAAACCAAAACCAGCAACCAAAAAAAACCCCCAAACCAATGAAAACAAACAAATGAACAAAAAATCCCCCAGCCAACCAGTGTCAGAACTGTTGAACTATTGCTTATGTTGCCCCCTTCATTTTGGTTGTCTGCTTATACATTTTCAAATAAAATGGAAACTAGCCTTAAGGATTTTTGTTTCTGTGATACTTTCTTTAATTGTCACAGCATGACCAGCAAGTGCAGTACTTTATGAAAACTTTCTACTACCACTTCTAGGAGATTTTTCCTCCCATCTTCATTTAACAGCTACAAGTGTTACAACCACAAAGCTGTCAGAAGATTCAGCCAAAGGCAAAACCACACAAAGTCCCTAGAAGGTTTCAAAATATGCACAATTTGCAGCCTAACAAAATTCAGAGAATGTTTTCTACTTCCATTTTCATATCTTAGTAGTTCATCAACTCTTGATTTTGAGCTGAAATACATTTTTTACCAACT
The DNA here is from genome assembly GCF_028551555.1 of Melozone crissalis. Lineage (NCBI taxonomy): Eukaryota > Metazoa > Chordata > Aves > Passeriformes > Passerellidae > Melozone > Melozone crissalis. The sequence continues at coordinate 8,708,615 of NW_026535783.1, read as the reverse complement.
ACAGCTTTTAATAAGATACCATTTTTATTATGACATCATTTTTAACAGGAATTTAAGAGCTTTCAATAAAGCATATGAGCAGGTGAAATAGCTCCTGAGTTCTACATCGCAGAAGGTATTTTGTAGCTCAAAACCTAAATTCTCAGTTTTCACTTCACAAGCCCACTGCTTACAGTGAGCATTGACCATTGCAGAAAAGCAACTTTTCAATAGGTTCAATTCCACAGCTGGCAGAAAATGCAGAGTACTTTTGCAATTGAGAGGAATGTTCTTTCATTTACTACCTAGGAGTGTAATTTTGCTAAACTTCTGCAGCTAAGGGAGCAGACTGCAGTCTGATTTTCTAACCAACTCTGTATTTGTGAAATTTTGCAGTTCCCATAGAACTGGCAGTTTTGTACAGACTAAAGAGAGACAAATTGCTTGTGCCAAAGATCAAACTCTTATCAGGTTATAAAACACAGGGGTCATGATAAGATTTAAAGCCAACCTCTACCACCCCAATTAATTTGGAAAATCCTCCTGTGCCTCCTGGGCAGTGTTCCTGCTTGCTGGCAGAAACTGTCTCTACCTCCTGATGACTCTATGACAGTTTGCATCTATCACACCATATCTGGTTCTTACTCAACCTGAATTGTATCATTTCAGGCATTCAGAAAATAAATAAGCCAAAAAAGCAGGAATTAAACTGCTAGGCTTAAAAAATCCAGAACTGGACCTTACCTAATAGGTTGACTGGAAGCGACATTGTCTGAAGGAGCTGAACTCATGGTTTCCAAACTGTGGTTTTTTAAAGTCTATAAACTGTGGAGGATTAAGAACACAGTTAACCATATAGACTTTTACTCGATGAGCTTCAAAGATTAGCTTCTTCTATATCATTAAACTATCAAGGCATCTAGCAGAGACATGCTTTGCTTTATTTGTCAGCCTACTAAAATATTGATTTTTTAAACCACTCATACTACCATGTCACATGAACAATTACCACAACTGCAATTTGACATCAGCTCTAGGAAATGGAATTGTACTGCTATTCTTCTAAGCCTGACTATTGTAGAGAAATAAATATGTATATATAGCACGATATCCACTGTCAGAGTTTTCAGAACACCAATACAAAAATATTATCTTTGCATAGATTGAGCTACATTCCTCCTAAGCAGATTACAAACTCTCTGCTTCTCTTCAAAACAATTCTACACAATTCTAAGGGAGATAAATGAAGGTACTGTGATTTTTCAAGTAGATCAGATATCCAAGGTTGCCTGCCTAATAGAACACTTGCTATGTTAAAGGCTGCTAAGTCTTTCACAATTTGTGCAGAATTTTTGCTTTAAGACGTAGCCCTGAAAACTAACAAATTAGTTTTTCATAACATTGTTCTTTTTATTATTGCAACTTACACCAAAATCTCATAATGAATGGGAAAAAAATTTGTAGTCTCATAACAGAATCAAAATGTTTTCTGTCACATCCACGCTATTCTGAAGTTTTAAAACTTCTTTAAATTACTCGGAAGTCGCCTAGTGGAAAAGAAAAAACCAAATCTGAAGAGTGTCACCTGAGAATGCTAAAGATTTTGAATATGCAACATTCCTCTGTTAAAATATGTATCGATAGCTTACTAGCATACAAAGGATAAATTAAAAAAATGTGCTATTTCACTTAGGAAAAAAAAATTCCAGTGCCATGGAGCAGCTTGTGGGAGCTCCAAAATTAACCAAAACAGCAGAGGAAGTTTTTGCTTGGGGAATTACGTTTGATGTGTCACTAAAAACTTGTGTCAGTTTATTCTTGCAAACTTCCGAATAGATGCTGAATACTTCCCAATAGGCCCCTGATTTAGATGTGAGGAATAAATTCTCCTCAGTGAGGGTGCTGAGACCCTGGCACGGCGTGCCCAGAGCAGCCGTGGCTGCCCCGTCCCTGGGGGTGTCCCAGGTCAGGCTGGACAGGGCTTGGAGCAGCAGCCTGGGACAGCGGAATGGATCCCTGCCCATGGCAGAGGGTGGAACAGGACGGCATTGGAAGGTCCCGCCACGTTTGAAGGTGATGAAGAACACTCGAGGATAAACCCAACCGTGATCTTAAGGGGCGCCAACTTAAACCAGGCAAAAGCCCCGACCTATAACAAACCCGCAGTGAGCCCACAGAAACTCACCGGAGTTCTGCAGCTGTCCCGATGGTGCTCGCCCTCCAGCATGCCAAGCTGGGACTGCCGCAGGAAGTCCAGGGGCCAGGCGGAGCCCCGGACGGGAATTCCGCGGCCGCCTGGATACGCGGGGTGATGTCACAGCGCCCCGAACCCAGCGCGGGGCTCCCGCCGCTCTCTGCCGCCTCCAGAAATGTCTAAAGGCTTCAAAAGGGCTCCCGACGGTAAAACGTAACTGCGGAGAGCCAAAAGGACCGACTGACACCACAGCCGGGCTGATGTGCGTGTCCCCAGGGCAGCGCCCAGGTTATGGGGAGGAACAAACAGGCAGAAAGTTCTGAATGTCTGTGGACAGAATTCAGAGCAGGGGCTCTCTGGATCACGGAAGCACATCTCCCTCCATGAGGAGGGACTTAGGGTTAGGGAAAGGCTCTTGTGAAACCTCTCAAGCTGAGAGATTTCGAGCCCCAGGTGTGTCAAAAACCAACTGAATAAAACCCACTCTACAGTATCCTGGGAAAGCGCTTCCTCCTTCTCTGAGCACTGATGTGTTTTCTGCAGCTCCGTTTTTGAAGCTGCTGTTAAATTGTCTCTGTCTGCACACTCAGAGTGCAGATGATTTAACTATTTGCTGGCACCAGCTATGGTATCCTGAGCTTTTTTTAGGTTTTGTCTTATGGCACACATCCATCAGGAGACCCAGGATATATGCTTCAAGACTGAAGGTTTTAATTGCAAGAGATAAAAACTCCACAACATTCCACACTCTCTGGGATAACTCTCAAAACTTCATTTCTTGCTTGTGACCTGATCTCTGCAAATGGCTTTCAGCCATAATTTTGTTAATTCTATGTCATGCAGTTTTAAAGATACCGTGCCAAATGAAGTAAGGGGGGGATGGAGGGTGTCTTGTGTGTTGTTTCATTTTTTCATAGTTATTTCCAAGAGATTTTAGTGCACAAGGTTGTGATTTCAAAACTAGTTTAAGTAAAACTAATTTGTGATTTCAAACTCATAGTAAAAGTAGAGAGCAAGACAACAAACTAACTCCATGGACAAATCACACACAAGTAAGATTTAAGCTTGGATATGTGAAATAAAGATTGAGTTATAAAATGCAGACTTTCTCACAGTTGTCTTCTATTTCCTTTGGTGAAGAGAAGTCGTCAGGTCCAGTCCATGGCCATGCTCTCTGTGTCATCATTTAAAGTTTCATACAAGGCTTGGCTTTTATCTGCTTCTTCACTGGAGTGCAATTCTAGTTTTTTGTTTGACTCCTGTGGCTGTTACTCCTGTTCATTCAAAAGTGATTGTACCTGATGCTTCCAGTGTAATGCATTATTTAATTCTCCTACACTGTCAAACCTCTCATGTGTGATGAATCTTTGCTGAAGAATATTTAATTGCTCTCACAGGCTCTGGGCTTTGTCAACTTCTTTTTTTCATCTTACTGAAATTCCATTTGAATTCTGCAAGTTGTAGGTGTAGTGAGTGGTGTTCTATCTGTGCAGCATGAAGCCTTCTTGCAAATTCAAATATTGCCTTCTGCAAGTATGATTTTCATACTGGACAGTCTATCACACAATCCACACTCCAGACAAGGACTTTTTCTCCAGATCAGTGGTGCACTTGTTGTGGGCTTGTGGAACTGACTAATGGAACATTTTTACATTCAGCTTCTCCATAATTTCTGAAAAGGAGTTTCTGGCTGCACCTATTTTTAAATATCCACAAAGCCAGGACTTTGGTTTGTTAACAGCATTCTGCTGTTCAGTCATGGAACTGATTATTGCAGCAGGGAAATTAACTGAAGTTAATTTAATTAACTGAGTGCTTCAAAGCTGTCAATTTCTTCATTTTCACAAACCGGCAGATTATGCCTGTGTTTGGATTCTCCTACACACACTTGAAGTCCAGTGCCTCCTCTTAAGCCCTTTTGTCCAGGTGAAAAGGGAGCAAGAAAACTGGGCTAAAACTTTAACTCTTTTAGCTGCCAAAACTGCAATCACAGCTCCTAGGAACACATCAACCAGGCCTTTGGTTCTTCTTTTCCTCAGCCTTGTTTCATCTTGTTTGTTTTCCTCATCAGCATTAATAGGGAGAGCATTAATTAGGCTCCTGATTTTCTGTTCCACTGATTTGCGGATGTTGACCTGGTCCTGGAGAGAGTCTCTTTGGGAAGACATAAGCACAGAGTAGAGAGGACACAGCCATACCGTGCTCCTTTTTGCCCACTCCTACTTGCTGCAGTCTCTAAATCCCTTTTTTAATTGCCTGCTAACGTCCTGGAGATTGCCTGAAGTTCATAAGTAAGAAGAATTAGAAGCTTATCGAAGTTTTCTATGCATGGAGAGAAATAAAAAATGCCACCATTAAGCAAAGGTGCAAATAAGGAAGAATAAAATAAAGAGCAACTTCCCAGCCACTCTTGCATACAAAATAGATGAGATTTTGTTTCCACAGCAAGACCCAGCTACTGAGGATGTGGAAGGCAGCAGATCTGTTTGTGGCAGCTCACCATTACTCTGGAGCCCAGCAATCACATGCCTTGACTATCATGGACATCCTTTAGAAAGAAAACATGCCAGAGAAAATAATTTTCTTCCAGAGGCCACTCTGAATTCTGCAGGAATAATGATGGTTTGTTTTGTTCTGAGCCAGTAAGCCAGTGGGAAGAGAAATCCTCATGAAAGCATGGTAGTTATAAATTGGACAAATTGGGACTGATTCTAGGAAGCTGAGTTTTGAAGCATTCAGCAGTTTACTCTCCATCCATCAGCTCCTGAGGCATGGACATTGCACAATGAACCACAGGGGGAGAATTGGAACAGAGAGTTTGGAGATTTCAGGGTTGTTACACCAAGCAAAAAACGCTGGAGGGTTTTTAGCCTTAAATCCCGCGGCTGAGAGCAAAACCTGTTACTTAATAAACCTGTTATTCTCTGTTGCTTTTGGGAATTAAACTTCTGTTGCAGCCAAGGATTTTAGAGACATTTAACCCTGACTTGAATTTCCCTGGGAAAGGAGCTGTTCTCCTTGCTATAAATCATGCCCTGCGTGCTGTCATCACTGTCACAGGTGCTGGTATGGGAGAAGATGTCTTTGGGTTTGATCTCATCAGCCAGATTTTCAGCTGCAAAAAAGCAACTTAAACATCACTGCACACTGCTGAAATTCAGGATGCAGTTTTTTAAGTTGTAATAAAATGGTAGAAGTTTTTGTCAGAAAATAATTAATGTCTCTCTGACTCGAGATATCTATCTCCTGTAGGATAAAAGCATAGCTTTAGAAAACATGAGTGTTTCTAATACATGATCTTCTGCTTTCTTGCCTTCCTTCTCCAGAGTCTCACAGCTGATTTTTTTTTGGGTGTAACCAGATGCTCATCCCTCTCTTTAGTCTTGTAATTTGGTTTGAGCATCTCTGGGGAATAAGAGGCTACATTTTGCTCCCCAAAATGTTCCACATGGTGCTGCACATCTACAGTGAGCTTGCTTTGGGGTGATGCCTGAACTCCTCCAAAACTATCCAGGTTCATGCTTGGTGCATCAAAAGCCATTCTTCAGCAGAGCCTGAATGAGGTCCCTGAGGATCAGCTACAGAGATTCCAAAGGGCTGGGATGAGGGGCTCAAAACCCACCCACAGAGCCTGGGGACACCATAGAATCCCTCACAGCAAATCTGCTTGGAGCTGCCAGGACTGAGCCTTGCAGCTGACACAGGGCCCCAGAGCACCTGGAGCACAGCCCAGGGAAATGCTGCAACTGCAATCTCCCTCTGCAGGAAGAAGGACAACCTCTGCCTCTCCTCAGCTGCCATCCCTCTGACATCAGCTCTGCCGCCCTCTACCTGAGCAGAAACACAATGAAAAAATTTCCTCAACAAACCATCCCTTGTAAAAGTGGGCAAGATCATTCTCATAACTCATTTGGTCTCCAGGCCTCGAAATGTACTGGGAGCTGTGACAGGACTGCAGGAGGGACATTGACCTCCTGCCACAATTACAGAAACTGCTGAATGGTTACAGAATTGCCCCAACATCTTCTGCAAACTCCTGGAAATTCTTGACCATGGCTCTGCCTGGGTCAATCCCCATTCAATGTCACTACCAACCATCTGAGTCCACCAATATTCCCTGCCTCCCACTGCTTTCAGCAGGAAAATTGAGTGAAGCTGGCCTGATCTTCTGTGTTCACAACTGGGCCCCACTCTCTGGTCACACTCCTGGCTTGAGTCCATACCCAGCAGAGCCTGTGCTGGACAAGAGAGCAAACCAGAAAAGTCAGAGATGCAGATGGGGAAGAAAAACCTCAAACTGACATTTGAAATAAGCACTCACTCAATAAGAAAATGGATTACACGCCCACAGCTCCACATTTCTGCAGGAGAGAAGAAGGGAAAAAGGAGTGCAAAGAGCAGGAGGGATTGTGCTCACTCAGCTCATTATCATGCTTGGAGCTCCATCTCGTGGGTGCTGGCCACCAGCAGCACTGGCCACTGGCCAGGGGGCCTGGAGGCCACCAAATCTCTTGGGCATCTGGGCTCTCAGAGCCATGGACATGCTCTCTGGTGGCCTTTGAGTTAGTACTTTTTAGTGGCATCCACTTTGCATTTCTCAGCATTAATCTCTCATGTCCCTGTTGGAGTAACTGATGCACGTCTGGCAGGTCTGTCTGTGAGCTCCTCCTGTTTTACCATGGCTCAGGGCTGCTTTGTCTCAGCACAGCGTTTTTTGCTTGGTGTAACAACCCTGAAATCTCCAAACTCTCTGTTCCAATTCTCCCCCTGTGGTTCATTGTGCAATGTCCATGCCTCAGGAGCTGATGGATGGAGAGTAAACTGCTGAATGCTTCAAAACTCAGCTTCCTAGAATCAGTCCCAATTTGTCCAATTTATAACTACCATGCTTTCATGAGGATTTCTCTTCCCACTGGCTAACTGGCTCAGAACAAAACAAACCATCATTATTCCTGCAGAATTCAGAGTGGCCTCTGGAAGAAAATTATTTTCTCTGGCATGTTTTCTTTCTAAAGGATGTCCATGATAGTCAAGGCATGTGATTGCTGGGCTCCAGAGTAATGGTGAGCTGCCACAAACAGATCTGCTGCCTTCCACATCCTCAGTAGCTGGGTCTTGCTGTGGAAACAAAATCTCATCTATTTTGTATGCAAGAGTGGCTGGGAAGTTGCTCTTTATTTTATTCTTCCTTATTTGCACCTTTGCTTAATGGTGGCATTTTTTATTTCTCTCCATGCATAGAAAACTTCGATAAGCTTCTAATTCTTCTTACTTATGAACTTCAGGCAATCTCCAGGACGTTAGCAGGCAATTAAAAAAGGGATTTAGAGACTGCAGCAAGTAGGAGTGGGCAAAAAGGAGCACGGTATGGCTGTGTCCTCTCTACTCTGTGCTTATGTCTTCCCAAAGAGACTCTCTCCAGGACCAGGTCAACATCCGCAAATCAGTGGAACAGAAAATCAGGAGCCTAATTAATGCTCTCCCTATTAATGCTGATGAGGAAAACAAACAAGATGAAACAAGGCTGAGGAAAAGAAGAACCAAAGGCCTGGTTGATGTGTTCCTAGGAGCTGTGATTGCAGTTTTGGCAGCTAAAAGAGTTAAAGTTTTAGCCCAGTTTTCTTGCTCCCTTTTCACCTGGACAAAAGGGCTTAAGAGGAGGCACTGGACTTCAAGTGTGTGTAGGAGAATCCAAACACAGGCATAATCTGCCGGTTTGTGAAAATGAAGAAATTGACAGCTTTGAAGCACTCAGTTAATTAAATTAACTTCAGTTAATTTCCCTGCTGCAATAATCAGTTCCATGACTGAACAGCAGAATGCTGTTAACAAACCAAAGTCCTGGCTTTGTGGATATTTAAAAATAGGTGCAGCCAGAAACTCCTTTTCAGAAATTATGGAGAAGCTGAATGTAAAAATGTTCCATTAGTCAGTTCCACAAGCCCACAACAAGTGCACCACTGATCTGGAGAAAAAGTCCTTGTCTGGAGTGTGGATTGTGTGATAGACTGTCCAGTATGAAAATCATACTTGCAGAAGGCAATATTTGAATTTGCAAGAAGGCTTCATGCTGCACAGATAGAACACCACTCACTACACCTACAACTTGCAGAATTCAAATGGAATTTCAGTAAGATGAAAAAAAGAAGTTGACAAAGCCCAGAGCCTGTGAGAGCAATTAAATATTCTTCAGCAAAGATTCATCACACATGAGAGGTTTGACAGTGTAGGAGAATTAAATAATGCATTACACTGGAAGCATCAGGTACAATCACTTTTGAATGAACAGGAGTAACAGCCACAGGAGTCAAACAAAAAACTAGAATTGCACTCCAGTGAAGAAGCAGATAAAAGCCAAGCCTTGTATGAAACTTTAAATGATGACACAGAGAGCATGGCCATGGACTGGACCTGACGACTTCTCTTCACCAAAGGAAATAGAAGACAACTGTGAGAAAGTCTGCATTTTATAACTCAATCTTTATTTCACATATCCAAGCTTAAATCTTACTTGTGTGTGATTTGTCCATGGAGTTAGTTTGTTGTCTTGCTCTCTACTTTTACTATGAGTTTGAAATCACAAATTAGTTTTACTTAAACTAGTTTTGAAATCACAACCTTGTGCACTAAAATCTCTTGGAAATAACTATGAAAAAATGAAACAACACACAAGACACCCTCCATCCCCCCCTTACTTCATTTGGCACGGTATCTTTAAAACTGCATGACATAGAATTAACAAAATTATGGCTGAAAGCCATTTGCAGAGATCAGGTCACAAACAAGAAATGAAGTTTTGAGAGTTATCCCAGAGAGTGTGGAATGTTGTGGAGTTTTTATCTCTTGCAATTAAAACCTTCAGTCTTGAAGCATATATCCTGGGTCTCCTGATGGATGTGTGCCGTAAGACAAAACCTAAAAAAAGCTCAGGATACCATAGCTGGTGCCAGCAAATAGTTAAATCATCTGCACTCTGAGTGTGCAGACAGAGACAATTTAACAGCAGCTTCAAAAACGGAGCTGCAGAAAACACATCAGTGCTCAGAGAAGGAGGAAGCGCTTTCCCAGGATACTGTAGAGTGGGTTTTATTCAGTTGGTTTTTGACACACCTGGGGCTCGAAATCTCTCAGCTTGAGAGGTTTCACAAGAGCCTTTCCCTAACCCTAAGTCCCTCCTCATGAGGGAGATGTGCTTCCGTGATCCAGAGAGCCCCTGCTCTGAATTCTGTCCACAGACATTCAGAACTTTCTGCCTGTTTGTTCCTCCCCATAACCTGGGCGCTGCCCTGGGGACACGCACATCAGCCCGGCTGTGGTGTCAGTCGGTCCTTTTGGCTCTCCGCAGTTACGTTTTACCGTCGGGAGCCCTTTTGAAGCCTTTAGACATTTCTGGAGGCGGCAGAGAGCGGCGGGAGCCCCGCGCTGCGTTCGGGGCGCTGTGACATCACCCCGCGTATCCAGGCGGCCGCGGAATTCCCGTCCGGGGCTCCGCCTGGCCCCTGGACTTCCTGCGGCAGTCCCAGCTTGGCACGCTGGAGGGCGAGCACCATCGGGACAGCTGCAGAACTCCGGTGAGTTTCTGTGGGCTCACTGCGGGTTTGTTATAGGTCGGGGCTTTTGCCTGGTTTAAGTTGGCGCCCCTTAAGATCACGGTTGGGTTTATCCTCGAGTGTTCTTCATCACCTTCAAACGTGGCGGGACCTTCCAATGCCGTCCTGTTCCACCCTCTGCCATGGGCAGGGATCCATTCCGCTGTCCCAGGCTGCTGCTCCAAGCCCTGTCCAGCCTGACCTGGGACACCCCCAGGGATGGGGCAGCCACGGCTGCTCTGGGCACGCCGTGCCAGGGTCTCAGCACCCTCACTGAGGAGAATTTATTCCTCACATCTAAATCAGGGGCCTGTTGGGAAGTATTCAGCATCTATTCGGAAGTTTGCAAGAATAAACTGACACAAGTTTTTAGTGACACATCAAACGTAATTCCCCAAGCAAAAACTTCCTCTGCTGTTTTGGTTAATTTTGGAGCTCCCACAAGCTGCTCCATGGCACTGGAATTTTTTTTTTCCTAAGTGAAATAGCACATTTTTTTAATTTATCCTTTGTATGCTAGTAAGCTATCGATACATATTTTAACAGAGGAATGTTGCATATTCAAAATCTTTAGCATTCTCAGGTGACACTCTTCAGATTTGGTTTTTTCTTTTCCACTATGTGACTTCCGAGTAATTTAAAGAAGTTTTAAAACTTCAGAATAGCGTGGATGTGACAGAAAACATTTTGATTCTGTTATGAGACTACAAATTTTTTTCCCATTCATTATGAGATTTTGGTGTAAGTTGCAATAATAAAAAGAACAATGTTATGAAAAACTAATTTGTTAGTTTTCAGGGCTACGTCTTAAAGCAAAAATTCTGCACAAATTGTGAAAGACTTAGCAGCCTTTAACATAGCAAGTGTTCTATTAGGCAGGCAACCTTGGATATCTGATCTACTTGAAAAATCACAGTACCTTCATTTATCTCCCTTAGAATTGTGTAGAATTGTTTTGAAGAGAAGCAGAGAGTTTGTAATCTGCTTAGGAGGAATGTAGCTCAATCTATGCAAAGATAATATTTTTGTATTGGTGTTCTGAAAACTCTGACAGTGGATATCGTGCTATATATACATATTTATTTCTCTACAATAGTCAGGCTTAGAAGAATAGCAGTACAATTCCATTTCCTAGAGCTGATGTCAAATTGCAGTTGTGGTAATTGTTCATGTGACATGGTAGTATGAGTGGTTTAAAAAATCAATATTTTAGTAGGCTGACAAATAAAGCAAAGCATGTCTCTGCTAGATGCCTTGATAGTTTAATGATATAGAAGAAGCTAATCTTTGAAGCTCATCGAGTAAAAGTCTACATGGTTAACTGTGTTCTTAATCCTCCACAGTTTATAGACTTTAAAAAACCACAGTTTGGAAACCATGAGTTCAGCCCCTTCAGACAATGTCGCTTCCAGTCAACCTATTAGGTAAGGTCCAGTTCTGGATTTTTTAAGCCTAGCAGTTTAATTCCTGCTTTTTTGGCTTGTTTATTTTCTGAATGCCTGAAATGATACAATTCAGGTTGAGTAAGAACCAGATATGGTGTGATAGATGCAAACTGTCATAGAGTCATCAGGAGGTAGAGACAGTTTCTGCCAGCAAGCAGGAACACTGCCCAGGAGGCGCAGGAGGATTTTCCAAATTAATTGGGGTGGTAGAGGTTGGCTTTAAATCTTATCATGACCCCTGTGTTTTATAACCTGATAAGAGTTTGATCTTTGGCACAAGCAATTTGTCTCTCTTTAGTCTGTACAAAACTGCCAGTTCTATGGGAACTGCAAAATTTCACAAATACAGAGTTGGTTAGAAAATCAGACTGCAGTCTGCTCCCTTAGCTGCAGAAGTTTAGCAAAATTACACTCCTAGTTAGTAAATGAAAGAACATTCCTCTCAATTGCAAAACTACTCTGCATTTTCTGCCAGCTGTGGAATTGAACCTATTGAAAAGTTGCTTTTCTGCAATGGTCAATGCTGACTGTAAGCAGTGGGCTTGTGAAGTGAAAACTGAGAATTTAGGTTTTGAGCTACAAAATACCTTCTGCGATGTAGAACTCAGGAGCTATTTCACCTGCTCATATGCTTTATTGAAAGCTCTTAAATTCCTGTTAAAAATGATGTCTTAATAAAAATGGTATCTTATTAAAAGCTGTAGTTGGTAAAAAATGTATTTCAGCTCAAAATCAAGAGTTGATGAACTACTAAGATATGAAAATGGAAGTAGAAAACATTCTCTGAATTTTGTTAGGCTGCAAATTGTGCATATTTTGAAACCTTCTAGGGACTTTGTGTGGTTTTGCCTTTGGCTGAATCTTCTGACAGCTTTGTGGTTGTAACACTTGTAGCTGTTAAATGAAGATGGGAGGAAAAATCTCCTAGAAGTGGTAGTAGAAAGTTTTCATAAAGTACTGCACTTGCTGGTCATGCTGTGACAATTAAAGAAAGTATCACAGAAACAAAAATCCTTAATGCTAGTTTCCATTTTATTTGAAAATGTATAAGCAGTCAACCAAAATGAAGGGGGCAACATAAGCAATAGTTCAACAGTTCTGACACTGGTTGGCTGGGGGATTTTTTGTTCATTTGTTTGTTTTCATTGGTTTGGGGGTTTTTTTTGGTTGCTGGTTTTGGTTTCTTGGGAGTGTTTTTTGGTTTTTTGTTGTTGTTGCTGTTCTATACTAAGAAAAAAACTTAGGGTTTTCTGATATATATCTTTAAGTTTCCACCAATTGCATTGCGATTTCATAAGCTGTGCATAAAATGCTATTTCAAAAAGAGTCTAATGCTTTTTTTGCCAGTACTTAATATTATGTTCTCTGTTTTAATGCTCCAATACATATTTTTGATTTCCATGGCATCCTTAATTTGTTAATCCTTGTGGTATCACATAATTTGTGCATGGCATGGTTTTGGGTTTTTTTTAATTCTCCCCTACAGCCCCCCCACAGATTCAGTTAAGCAGAATAGTTTATTGGATAGTTAGTTTCTCCTCTAAGTTTTAATTTGCCTATCCATTATGATTTTTTTCTTGGTGGATATTTCATAGGAGAGCTGAAAGAAACAGATTTCTTTAGCTCTGACTGCCACACAAACCAATGTAATTTAATGAAAGCGTTAAAGGTTTTTACAAAAAGTCATTTTTCTCTTGCTTCCATTCTGTGTGGTCTCCATGAAAATAATATTACATCTCACCAGGTTTAAATAAGGTAAATTACTCCCCTGCTGCCTACACACCACATAAATGGTTACCCTTTCCATAACCCTTTTTCTTGGACCAAGTCTTGCCCAGTTTTCAGTTTGGGTTTCATTTTTCCCCCTTGGTGCTGTCTGGCTTTTAGTTATTTTCAGCTGAGACTGGTACTTTATTCATCATCTCTGAATGATATTACTTGCCTTTATTTCTTCTGTGTTTTCCCCAGAAAGAGAGAAAAAAGGGCCACTCAAACCTATTACATGATGTCCACAAACAAGATTTTATTCAGCTTACAGATGCTCTAGCTGCTTGGGTTCTACTTATTTCCAAATCTTCTTACTACAGGAGCTGAGTTGCACTAAAAATAGTGATTTTAATTGTTGTTGATCTCTTGCTCTTTGATTCATGTTGCTTGCTTTGGGTATGGCTTTGGTAGTAAGTACTGAACACTAATAATGCAGTGCATGCAGGTTTTGATGATTATTGTCTCTACATTTATTAAATATATAAAATGTGTTAAGAAGACGGCACCTTATGGAACAATTTCTGATGACATCTAGCTGTTCTGATCTGACAGATAATGTCTGTCTTGTTTTTAAATGGGAAAATACTTACTATTTCTTCAATTATAAAATATTTATGGTCTGCAGTTAAAATTGAAATTTCCTTCTTTAAGAATAGTAATGTCTTTAAAGGCAAGATTTAATCTAAGTTACAGATCCCCTTATTGATAGTATTTGTGTCTCTTTGGCCAGACAAAAAAAAAATACAGAAAAATATGTCATTAGGTAAATTTTTGGTCATGAAAAATGTTAACTGTACACAAATCTAGGGGTAAAGTGGTGACTTTTTATTTAGAAAGATCTAATATTTAAATGGCAGTACAGTATTACTTCTGTAAAAAATACTTCATGCAGACAAAGGTATTTTAGTATTTACATTTCTGCATTATATGATACTAGTTTAGTGCTTAATTTAATCATGTTTCTTTTATCAGTGTATTTCACATTTACTGCCCATAAACTCTTGCACTTTTGTCTGGATAAAATAATTGTTGCGGTCTTACGTATTTAAAAGAATGTGAACACTGATATTCAAGAACTGAAAGAACTGAAAAGTTTTCCAGTTTGAAGTTATAATAATTTCACTTTAAATTATTTAACTGGTTAATAAATAGGTTTTTTATGTAACTATTTATATGTATATGCATACATATACATATGTATCTATATATATTTATGTGTGTATGTATATGTATAAATTTATATATCATATGTATAAATTTTTCACTTTCTATATAGAAACTTGGTGTTGACTCTTTTGTTATTGCTTGTGGTGCTTGAGGGCTGATTCTGCTAATTGCCAAGTAGATTTTGTTTTAAGTAAAATAGTAGTGGAGATTATGATGAAACAGGGTAGTTTGGAGGACTAAGCCTTCAATTTGTGTCGTGTCTGTGATCAGGTGCATGTCTGTGTTTTGAATGTATGTATCTCAGAAGACAAAGTTTAAAAAGAAAGGGTTTTCCCACATCTGTGCATTTGTTTTGTGACAGAGATGGTTTTGAGATGGTAACTAATGTTAAAAAATGAGACTTTTTGTGGAGACAAAAAGCTTGCAGTTGTTTTAACTCACATAATTGGAATTACATTTCTAAGCCTCCTGGAAGTTAATTATCAAAAATTATGGAAGTTCATTATTGGAAACTAATATACTGAAAAATAATAATGAATATGTTATGCTTAAATCAACTTTATTAATCCAAAGTGAATCTCTCTTTTAAGTTCCTGCTGCCACATCTCTCATATCTTGCACAATAAGCAATTCTATATAATCCTTTCTTCAAAGAGCAATAGCAAGATGAAAACTGCACAAAATAATTTTACTTAGGTGAAGGTTTAAAACTCTGGACCCATGATTGTGGAATGGAAATAAAGAAGCATTAAAACTTCAAAGGAATGCTCATGTTTTTTCAAAACACATTTTTCAGCTCAGATAATCAGTTACAAGAGGTACCATTGCATCAGGATTTCAATAAAATGGAAATGGACACTGTTGAAGATCTGAGAAGAAAACTCGAAAGTCTAGAGAAAACAAATTTGGAATTAAACAATCAACGCTTTAAAGAGGTAAGGAGATTTTTTGTTTGTTTGCTTTATTTTACCCTTAGAATAAATGTAATTTATTCTACGGGTAAAAATAAAATTAATTTCCCTAAATGCAATTTGCTTCCTTGAAATAATCCTCTCATCAGGTGAGTAAAAATCACATTCAGAAGTTGGAAAATAACAAAGTAGCACTGTACAGATATCTCATGCCTGTCCCTAGGAACTGATATCACTTTTAGTGTCATTGCTAAGAGCTGAAGGTGTGTGCAAGAAACCTGAGCAGTACACAACAGTACAACCATGCAGGAGAATATTTTGCACCCCCAGCTTTGGAATTCTCAGCATAAGATGTGGTTTGTTTGTCTGTTTGTCTGAGTATTTTAATCCCAGTAATTCCAGGGGTCCATTTTACAGAATCACCCCACCATTGATGGAGCAATGGGGTCAGGACAAGGGCAAATCCCTGTGTAAGAAGCAGCAATCCTTAAACAAATGGATAGGGAGCAACAAACTTGGTTTATTGGCTGTATTTAATAGGAAAGAGATGAATGAGCATCCACACCAGATGCCCCTAAAAAACTGATAAGAGCAGAATTGTTACTTATATCAGTAATAAAATTCAAACAAAAGAAAATTTTAATGAAGCATTTTCTCACTGCTACTTCATTTAGGTACCAGTTTGCCACAAGAGCATCAGGGAAAACCTTTGTAAGGGGGCTAAATTATTTCCTATGAATGGGGCATGCATGAAGGATGCTGCTGCTTTGTAGATGTTCTGAAGAAATTCATGTTTTACTTTCCACCTTCTTGAGTTCTAATGGCTTGAATGTGGTTTCCTGGGTCTAGTTTTGGCAGCACTGACTAGACTATCTTTCTTACACCAGATAAGAGTCCTTTTTGAAGCCTTTTCTTTGTTTTGTTTGTTGTGTTTAATAGCATTCTGCTTGACTGCCGAACATCATTGGACTGAAGTTTGTGTTTACATAGTGAGTTCCTAGGTGTCTGATAATCTAATATCCCAATACAACTGCTTTTCTAGTTGCTAAATACAGTTACCATAAAATTGCCTGTGGAATATAATTGTAGCTTTTCTTTTCTTAAGGCAGAGCATGTTTGGAAAAACAGAGAGGTACATTTAAGGTACATGAAAATGATCTAGGAACAGGATCAGTTTGCATAAAAAAAATAAAAGTATCTAAAATGTGTGGTTTCAAGACTGTATTTAAAAATCAGATGGGATAAGATGGCAGCTGTGAATGCAATCTCTGAAATATTTATTTTCTAGATGTCTCGCTATGAAAAAGAAATACTGCAATTAAGGTTGGAACTTGAGAAAAGAGAACTTCTTCATCAAAATCTGGAGAGTGAAATGAAATTTGCTAGAAAAGAAGCTAATTTACAGCTGTATTGTGCAGAGGATGAACTGTGTGATGCAAAAACCAAAGTTATGGAACTTCAAGGTAATTTTCAAAAAAAAAAAAAAAAATCATGGCCAGAGGATACACCAGTCCCAAGTCATTAAAAAAGCAGAGATTGCACAAGGTTTTACAGTTACAGCATTCTTTGAAAGTCTCTTATTTTCTTATTTTCCCATGTCTTACTCATCTGCTTCTATATGCTCATAAGAGTTTACAAAACCCTTGCTGTCTCGTATGAATTAAATATAACCTGCTATGCCTATCAATACCTTTGTTTTCTCTTGCTCCTTACCTTCTGTTATTCCTTCCTTCAGTGTGTACAGAATTGTAATTAAGGAGTCCCTCTCCCCATCCTGCTTATCACTATGTCCAGCAGTTCTTCCTTTTTATTTTCAGGGGAAAAAAATAAAATCAAATCCTGTTTATTTGTTTACACTCTTTCCAAAAAGCTTTGTCTTTCTCCCCAGGAGTTCTCATCGTGCTGCTTTTTTCTTTCACCTTTTCAGATATTTCTAGCTTTTTGTTGCTCATATCTGGCCTCTTCATCTCATCTTTGGTTTTGTTTAGTTTGTGGAAAAGAATGGTTTTACCTGCACATTTTTCCCCTACTAGTTTTGCATTCAGAAACTTAAGTTATTAGTTATTCTCAAGCAGAAAGAGATTTCTCACTCTTAAAAGCTGGGGAGATTTTTTTTGTTTGTTTGCTTGTTTTTTTTTGTTACCTAAGTAAATAAAATACTGTTTAAATTCAGTACAGGAGATGTATTTGGGAATCTTTGGTGTTCACTGAAAAGACTGGAGCACTCCTGAACTTTGTAACCTTACAAGGATGGAAGGAGACTCTGAAACTTGAAAGTGCATTTATACTGCCATATTTTTAAAAGATAATAAGAATTCTGCACTTTCATTCATTTGGAGAACACACAAATTACAAAAATCTCGGTTGGTTTAAATTTCTCAAGCTGTTTTTTGTTTGGTAGGGGGTTTTTTTGTTAGTTTAGTTTTGTTTTGTTCTGTTCTTTGTTGGTTTTTTTCCCCCGGTTTTGTTTTCATTGTGATAAATGTCAAAGCCAAATAGTTGCAGTGTTGCTTCTCATTTCTTTTTCAGTTTTTAACTTACTGCTTCTTCTTCCTTGTCTCTTGGAGCCTTGCTCACCTCGTGTGGTGTTTTTGACACCATCTCAGCTTAACTTCTTGGACAGAGCACCTCACTTGTGCCCTTTCTTTAGTATCCTCTCCAAACTGTTTTTCTGCTGTTCTTCTTGAGGTTCGATTCCTGACATCTGACAGGTCTTTTCCATCATTGTGTCCACAAATTCTCTGTGTTTTCCCAACATGTCTCTTCTGGTTTTCTCAGCCTTCTCCATCTAGGAAGAAATTTCAGAAGAATGGGATGAATTTGAAGTAAAAATCTATTAGAAAGTGGTGATCACATAAATGCCAACATAGCTAGTTGTACTCAGCAACATAAAAAAAAATCAACATATTTTGACGGAGTTTGTGAAATGAAGCAAAGTTCCTAGTAAAACTGCTTTTAGGAAAAGAGCTCTTCCTTGGGATTTACGCTTTAACAGAGAAGTAGATCCAGTATTTCCCTATCTTGGGGCAACCATTGGGCTGAAGATTTAACTCTCTTGAGCAGCAGTAAATTTCCCCAGAAAAGCTAAGCCTTTGCTCATTAGCCCAACCTAAGGTTTTCCTAGAATCATTTTCATGTGGCTGGTGTTTGTCTTTACTGATACTTAAAATGAGCTTGAAATTAATTGCTACAGACTGAAGTATCTCATAAATATTTGGAAATAAGCTAGCCAAGTGTTGCAGAAAAATGTAATTAAGTTATTAAGTTCCCTATGCTATAGAGGCCTCACTTGAAAGAGTTGAATTTTTATTCCTTTCCAAAGGGAGAAGAGCTGAAACTTGTAGAAATCTCCAAAGCATTTCTATGTCCTTGTGTGAAAGTTGCTGCAGGAACACAAAATGTGATTGTTTCTCTGTAGTGAAACTGGAAGTGTTACTGTTCCAGTGTTTCACAGGATATCACAATATACAGAGGAACTTATGTTCATTATACTTTTTTTCTGAACATGCTAATTTTCAGTGCTATTTTTCTTTTTCTTTTTCTCTTTTTTTTTTTTGTAAACAACAGTAATCAATGACAAACATCAGCAAAAAGCATCAGAGATTGAGAAATTAGTTCAAAGTGATCAGTGGCAGCTTCAAGCAGAGCAACAAAGATGTGCAGTGGAGAAGGATAACATCCACAGAGTACACCTTGCTGAGCTAGAATTCCTCATTAGAGAAAAAGCTGAAGCAGAAATGGCTTTTCAGGTATGATGTATTAATAGATGGAAAGTTCCATGAGATGCTGGCTGAAAGGTTTTTGGTACAAAGTGTGGGGTGGGTTGGAGGTTTTCTGGTTTAAGGGGGAAAAAAATCCCCCAAATAGCTAAATACTGCAGAATGATACTGAAGATTACAGAAGTAATGAAGTTACAGAATTATGAAGTTATTACACTTAGTGTGTAATGCTGGTTTGGGGCTTTGATGGAAGGTGTTGTGCCTGTTTGTCATGGTAAACACCTAACCCAAATTATCAGTACACAGTGGTAGTGAAAAACAGAGGAGCTTGTGGACAGGACCTGATGTCCTTCTCAAAACAAGCAGAAACATGAAGCCTCACTTTGGGCGCTAAAATATTTGAATATGAATCCCAATATCACCAGGTAGATTGTGCCTGGGCCAGTCTGACCCTTGCTGCTGGGCCAAAGGCGGCTACTGTGGTGTGTCACCCCAGAGACACCTTTAGCTTGCTGGTGGTTGCAGCTGGGCAGCTGAACAAGTCCAGGCTTGTTAGGAACTCCGTTTACCTCAGGAGAGAAGGCTTCAGGCTATGGTGAAGAGAAAGGAGACGGATTCTGGTGGAGGGTTGATATCCAGAGCTTTATTCCATGGTCACAGAGGTCTGAATCTTGGCAACAGCTCCAACAGAATCCTGAGCACATGGTCCGATTGCCCTTTTAAGCTCCGGGAGAGGGGAAGGGAAAGGACAGGTGTGCCACCAACCAGGTGGGAGGGGGAGGATCTCAAGGGACGAGGGACACCTAGACAGGCCAATGATCCCCAGGCTTGAAGGGCATCCTTTGAAAGTGACCAACCATAGGAGGCCATGCTGGAATGTTAAGCCTGATTGACAGAACTCACTCAGCAAGGGGGCGAGGGGGAAGGGAGAGAGGTATTGGCACACCTGGGGAAGGGACCCGGAAGTTTAAAACAGGATATTATAACACACTGCAACAGAAACACAAACCAGTTTTTATTCAATGCTGATCCTTGTAAAGCTGGGCAGGATATCGGCGGTGAAGAAGCCCACTTTTAGGTAGAGTTTTCCTTTTTAAGTTGCCAGGGGCAGCAGGGTAAGCTCTGAGTTCTGGCCAACAGAAGTGGCTGAGTTAATTTGAGGAGGCTCTGGAAGGGTATTGCCTTCTGTTGTGTACAGTGTTTTATAGGAGCTACCTTCAGAGAGTTTAATGCTGCATCAAAAATCAGCATTGAAAAAGTATGCCATGCTCTGTCGAGTGATGTTTGTCCTTGAAACAGGACAAAAGGAGCAGTGTATGGCTCAGGACATTGTGTTGTCTGTCAGTCCCCTGGCAGTGTTCTCTGACAGTGGTTGTAGAGGAAGGGGTTTTGTTGGTAAATGCATTGAAGATACAAAATTGTAGGAAATGTAATTAGCATGAGTAGACTGATTGCCATGAATACATCTAGTTAAACAGGCCAGAGTGAGCTGTAGGGTTTCAGTCTTGATGTCACTGAACTCAAAAGTCTTTCAGGACTTTCAAAACTCACTGAAATGAAAATCTGATTCACTGGTAGGTGCCAAACCCTAACCTGCCTCGGTAATAAAAATGTTAAATTTTTCCACTTTGCTTTTGTAGCTGTTCGCCTGCCCATCACCCTAGAGTTATGTTATGGATAGTTATAAAATTACAGGAAATAAAAATTCTTACATCTGGGCTTGACTGCATTGAAAGCTGAATTCATTTAAAGTTGTCAGATGAACATCAGAAATGTTTGGGTTTATAAATTATGACTTTGCATACACTGCAGTCTTTTGTGTTGTGTATTTACAGGCCTGGTTTAAATCTCCTTTAGTTATTCTGAGTTACAAAATGAAAGCTAAGGAGATTTAATTGTGGTCTTAATAAGTGCAGAGAAGTGGGATTCTGAGCATGTAGGCAAATCCTTCCCGGAAAAACTGCAGGTCACAAGCCGTAATTCTGAACTTATAAATGGCTGTGAAAATGCTGAGGTAGGCATGGGAGTGGAGTCATGGAGTATTGAAATGCGCCTCTGGAACGAGCACGCAGGAAAAATCACCTTTTCTGCTTTGTGACAGGATCTGTTGGGCGGATCCTGGCCCGGGACCGGAGGGCTTGGATGCGATAGGAAGGGCAATAGCATCGTCTCGTGGTTAGGCAGGAGTCCATAGCCCTTCATGGTCTTTTCCTTCAAAAACCTTGGAGATTGTGTCGTTTAAAAAAAAAACCAAAAAAACCCCAAAAAAAATCCCCAAAAAACAAAAAAAAGAAAAACCAAAAAAACCCAAAGCAAACAAACAAACAAAAAAAAACCCAAAAAACAGAACCAAAAAAACCCAAACAGCTGTGTTTTTCATGAGCAAATATTATGGGGATAGTATTCAACAGTCATATTGCCGCCGAAAAGTTCAGAAATTCTTCAGAACTCTGAAATCCTGCAGCTCATTCTGACTTGTTTAATGAGCTTGATATACTCACGACAATTTTAGTTTGCTAATGCGAATTATATCTCCAGTAGAAATTTCACAGCAAACTATCTGCTACTTATTTCACATTCCCCAGTTCAAATTTGTTAATATTAGGAATATAAACCTGATATTTCTGTATCTTTCTAGGTATAGAGTAGAAATGTTAGGAAATGTAGAAAACAGTTAATTTTTGTTTATTTATTTATTTATTTATCTTGCATTCTAAAGGGAAGAAAACTGTCTGTCTGGACATTCAAACCTAGAGGATTACCTTAAATTTAAATTAAATTCATATGGACAATGGGGATCCTGTAGCAGTGATTTCGTGGAGCTGCAGTGTCCAGTAATTGAAGTAATGCTTCCAGCCTGCAGCTTAGTTCAATTTCTGTATGCAGAAATTGAGTGGAGACCAGATTATTTTATTCTACTGAGGACTTCATATTTCACAAGTTTTTAAAGTAATTCAGTTTCTAGATAGTAGCAAATCCTTTTCAGAATACCAGAAATCAAAATTATTTAGTCTGTGGGACTAGCTGTTTCTAAAAAACATCTGATTTGAAGTTTGAGCAATCAAAATCATAACAAAAATGTCCCCTGTTGGGGGACAAAAGTTCACCCAATGCACTCCGTTTCATTGCCACAGAGCTGGGAGACAGAAGAGATTGGAAGGGCTGTAGTTTTTAAGGGAAAGATGTCCTGTGGAGATCTGGTATTGATTTTAGTGTTACCACAGAAGATCATGTTCACAGTGATTTTTTAGCTCAACATAGATTTCTTGATGGTGAATCAAAAGCATCTCTGCTGTTGGGTAAGCACTTCTGTTGACATGTGCTGGCGTCGTAGATTTTAAAATTCTAACATCATCTTCTGATGCAGTCTCCATTTCTCTGTTGAACTCTCAACTGCAATACTTTATCATAGAAAAAGTGCCTCTTGGCATATTTATTTATTTATTCCTTTACCTGCCTACCTTTAGAAAACTAATGCTGCTCTGCAAAGCATTGCCAAGAAGCTGAAGGACATGGAGGCAGAGCACAATGGCTGCGCCAAGGTGCTGAGGCTCCAGGCCAACTCTCTGGAAATCAAGAACAAACGGCAGGAGAGGCTCCTCAAAGAACTGGAGGTAAAGCTTTCTGCCTGCTGCTGGGAGCCTCAGCAAGCACTGGCACAACTGAGCAGTGTCATTTCTGAGGGGTGAAACCTCTGAGTCAGGTTATGAGTGCCCTGTGTTTGGTTAACAAAATGTGGAGTGTCACTTCGCAGGAAATGTGGATTCACAGGTGAATGCTGTGAGCCCGACCTGAGAGTGGTGTTTGAACTGCAGATGGAAAGGGGTTTATGTCACTGGGAAAGCAATCTTAGCAATACAGATGTATAGAAGAAGAATTTGTGCAGGATTTGTGAGTTTTTTAAAATTTTTTATTTAAGCATGTTAAGCAGATAGGTCTTGTGGGAGGAGGCAAAGCTTAAGCCTTTTGGCTGATGCTTTTGTGGAGGGGGTTTGGTGATCTCTGTGCTGTGGCTTTTTCTTTAATAGGCCTTCCACAGATCTCTGTTTCTCAATTATTTCCTTTTGTGAATTTGCGGGTTTATACAGAGTTTAAATTTATTGCCAACAGCTAGTATGTAAATTTTATTTATTTATTTTTAAGTTAACATTTCCCTAACTGAAGTTCTTAGAGTTAGGATTCAGTCTCACATACTTGCTACTTTGCTTTACCTGTCCAAAATCAATGGCTTTACTTGTATCTGTGTAACCTTGAGTGTCTTCAATTTCTTTTAATATTAATGTCCTTTTCTTCATCTTTGTGGCATCACTTGAAGGCAGGAGTCATTTTGGGGTGTGATGTTCTTTTCAAATCAATCATCAGTCAAAGTGAGAGGATGTTTTTGATAGGAAAGAATGTAATTAAAATTTCATGTGAATTTCTATTACAGCAGCTCTGTAGTTACTGCTTTTGCTAAAAACATTTTTTCAATTGAAATATCATGTCCAGGCCTTTATGTAGAGACACGTATCTGTGACTATAAAAACTGTAGCAAGAGCATAATCCTACATCAATTTCTTAAACTAAATAGAAAGTATTACTTTGATATTCTGGATATGTAATGATTTCGTTTCATTTGTTTATTGGCATGAGTTTTCACAGTTCCAAAGTGCAAGTAGTTCAGATACCACAGGTTGGTTTATGGAGACCTAATAAAGTGAACAAATAAAGTTGTCTTTGCATGATGTTATCATCTTTCTGGACTTAAATATTTTTAAAATGTACTTTTAGGCAGCTGCAGTGAAAATAAAGGAACTGGAGGATGATGCTGCAGCAGCAAGACTAGCACATGTAGAATGTAAATACACAACAGATGTCATGCAGGTAAACTTTTGATTAAATATTTGGTGGAAGTTTGCAGTAAAATAGAAGATGGACTTGTAAAGGTGCAATCTTCCAAAAATGTTAAGATTTCCTTGCTCCAGTGAAAACACTGAGTAGATATTTTTGCAATGATTGTCAAGACTGTAAAAGGTAATAGAAAAACATCTCCTTTATTTCTAGGGAACTGTCAAGTTAATAGAATCAGTATTAAAATAAAATGTCACATTCTTATGTTTTAAAATTCAAAGTAGCATTGAAACAGTGAGGGGAAAGGAAATGTTTCACAATAGTTAAACTGCTAAAATATTCTGTCCTATATCTCTGGAATGGGCACTTATATAATTTCAGAGATAGAGTGTACTCACCCAACTTCTCTAGGTGTGAGATATTAATGCATCCTGAGGCTGCAGTTCCAAATGTAAATATTCAGAGTTCATTTCTGCTATTACATCTGCTGTTACCAGAAAAGTTTGAATATATGAAAAAATGCTATATGTATACTTGAATATTAAATTTTTGTATCACTAAACTGTGTCACATAGGGTTTGATCCATTAAAGCAATTAGGATTTATTAAAAAAAAAAAAGTGAAAAACCTGAAAGATGATTGCTGAGTGATCTTTTGATCTGCTGAGTGATCTGACTAGCAGTGGAATTTAGAAACACTAAATGAGAAAACAAAAGGGAATTTCATTAATTTTTTCTTATTTTCTGAGGAACTCAAAAAAGCATTTCCACTTCTGCAGTCAGTTATTTTTTTATTACTTTTTCTAAGTACAGGCACTTGGATTTCTGAAGTGATGATTAAATAAGTAATGATGATGCAGGTTTTTTTATTCCTTCTCTACTTTTACAACATACAAAGGGAAAGGTAACATTCCTGGAAGTTAGAGATTTCTCTTCTTTGGGTGAAGAACACAGCAGGTTTTCTTTCTTGTTTATGTACATGAACAAGCTCCACATGAGCTTTGCTCTGAGTGCAAGTGTAGCTTTTACTGTTTATCCTACACTTTTATGAGCCTACTTAATGAATAGAATTCCCCTGGAAAACTTCAGTAATATAAATAATTGAAATCAGGAAAATCCAAACACCACACAAGGACAACAAAATGTGCTTTTGGTTGGCATATCTATTTCTCTCTGTTTTGAACTCTGTGTATTAATACATTTCTATGTGTGTTCAATGCTTTCTGATTCCATACAGAATTAATAGAATATATTCACCTGTACAAAGCAGAACAGAGCAGTGAACAGCATGAAAGACCGTGGTAATCTTTCCTAACTTCCCTTAACTGCTTTCTTAACATTTGCTAGTTGAGAATTCAAGAACTCGAAGACGTTTTGAATGAAGATCAGCTCGGCAGAAGACAAGCTTTGCCAGAAGGGGTAGCAAGGGAAGATTTCAGAGAGCCAGTAAATGCTCTTGAGACAGGAAAAAAAGCGTAAGTTTCCTTTTAAAGCCATTCCAAAATGGCAGTAGACAGCTTGAGTACAAAATAGAAAATTCCCTGCAATTTTCAGTCAGCAGAAAATTCTAGGGCAATGGGACAAACCAAGCTAAAGGTTCAGAATCTGGCAGTCCATTAATAACAGGCCCATATCAGTAACCAAAGCTATTGTGAATGGTACAGATAATAACTGGCCTGCTACAGATTATTTGCCAAACCAAAAATTTTGAAACTCGTATTTATGGTAGGGTCCAGCCTCCAGTAGTGTTTGGGGTGAGTGTAGGAAAAGATATCCAGCAGATATCCAAAAGATGTCCAATTCTTATATTATTATGAAAACATTGTTTTCCACTTCAGTGAGTCAGTTGGATCTCTAAGACTCCTGTCAAGAAGTTGGGTATCATTTATAGTGGGTAATCTTTGTTTTCAACTTTTGAATGACTGTAGAAAGCTTGACATGGTTAAAAAACATTGAAAAGTGTGAGAGCACAGGAAATCTCTTGGGATGTTTCCACAGCACAGTCTGCTGTGCCTGTGGTAGCAGAACTTGGGTGACGTCTCTTTCAGCCTAGAACTATTTGGGTCCGTATACACAGGTGTTTCTTTTGACTTACTCACACAAGGAGTAGTGGAGAAGGAAAAAAATCAGTTTTCCCACAAGAAAGGAAGTTTGTGGCCCGAGCAACTCGTTCAAGATTCATGATTATGGACATGTTTTTAGTAAGATACTTCAAACTTGAGCTGGAAAAACCTTTGTCATCCTTTGCAAAGATCATTTTTAAGCAAGCTTTTGGCTTTCCTGATACCATGCCTAAATACTTAGGCAATCTTTTAAAATTCTTCCTTGCATTCCCTCTCTGTGCTTCTGTGTCGTTTATGCTGTTGTTTTGCCTTGTAGTTTCCTCATCAGCTGCCTGTTTAGTCATGCCAGGCTCTTGGTATATCTGTTTTCCTGACTGACACAGTACAAGAACAGATTAAAATTCTGGGTAGCTTGCTTTCAAAGTCAGACCAGAGTAGGGTCAGGCATGTGGAAATCTTAAGAGCAAGAACTGTACTTGAAATCAGGACTGATGATGCAACATGTGACATGGTCTCTCTGAAGACAGTTGTTGTGCTAATTAAAATATGAAGAATTCTGTTTGTTATATGTAACTTTGAGGCCACATCCAAAAAATCTTATGAATTGCATGACACCAGGCTTGGTAACTGAAAATATAACCTCTTGAAAAATCTTTCTTAGAAGGAATATCAATTTCTTCATTCAATTAAGAAAGGCAAGCAGCTTCAGGATCCATGTGATGTGCTAAAGTGGTATCTGCCATATCCATTGATTATCATTTAAAAGAACATAGAGCATCCGACAAAAGTAATTTTGGTTAAAGTATCTTTTTTGTGGAAACTTTCCAGTTCACCAAGACAGCATATAACCTACGGTATGGAATGGAAAGACAAGGTTGAGGCCATGAGGAGAGCTCAAGATCCCAATGCCACAATAGCGGTTCCTCCAGACAGCTTCAGCCTGCATGAAGGCTCAATAGTAAGGAAAAAAATCCTCAATAGTAAATTGCAAATACAAATAAAAAGTGCTCAATAGTAAGGAAAAATATGTGACACACATTGTTGAGGTGTTTTAAAACATACTGTCAAAATATTTACTGTGGTGAGGATTTGCTGCATTTGCTGTGCTGAGCTGCGGAAGAACTCTGCCATTCTCTCACCCTTTCTGTTATTATGTTACCTTTAAAAAAATGTACTACCTGAATAAATGTAACCAATGACTTGGAGAAGCTAATTTGAAAATATTTTTAAAGTATGGGTAGGATGTACTGGCATTCCTAATTAAGGCATTTTGTAGATATTGATTATCATATCATGTGAAGAATGTTCTTTCTACCTAACTTTTTTGTCAAGTTTCATTAGCTACCATTGTAGAAATGCTTCTTTCTATTTCATACACCTTTTTAGTTTTAGTGCAAGTATTTAACTGTAAAAATTGCTTGAAAATTGTTTCAAGCTTTCAGGTGGAAAAGCAGAGGGGATTTTTTTCTTGTTGTTTTGTTTTTTACTTGGTTTGCTGTGGCTTTGGCACATTGGATGTATTTCGCTGGATTATTTTCTGAAAACTTTCTCCTCTTATGTGACCACTTTGGGCTTTTCTACTGTCTTTACCCAGCTACACCTTGAATAACAATTTTGTCATCGTTTTGCATAGCAGCAGGGACAAAGGAAAGTTGTCAGCATGTTTAGAAAATCTCTCCTTTTATAGTGTGGTAACATCTGCTCTCTTTCTACTCTTAGCAATATAAATATTTTTTTGCTGGTGGCTTGGAAACTTCTCTTTCTCTCTCAGAGCTCTGAGCATGGAAGGTACATGAGGTCTGTTCCCTGTGGACAGGAGCAGAGACCTGCATCAGAGAGTCTTCAGATTTGTGGGTGTCTTTTGTTCAGTTGATGGAGTGATTCCACATTTTGTCTCAGTGCTGTCCACTGCCCAGGCAGATCTGTGATTCATAAGCTGGAGACAAATAAAATCAGGATCTTCTTTTTTCTTTCTGGGAGAATAACAGCTTCTTCCCTGCAAGCATTAATGTATTAAAAGACATTTGCTGGCCTAGTTAGGCTGAGAAAGTAATTTCATCAGGCACAAAAGGAATACATCCAGAGAAAAGCAACTGTCTATCCTAACTATTTATATTAATAAGTTATATTATCGCAAGGTTAAAAAATAAAGGGTTGTCTCACTGTCATATTCATAGAACTGGTTGTTTTAATTGTTTTACTCAAAGGATTTCAAACCACAAGACTGTCCTGAGCAGGTGATAAAAATGTTCATTTTTGGAAGAGTTGTATTAGTAGTTGTCTTATGAGATCAGGTATTTATTGCCTTGGATGGCTTTGCATTTTCCCAAAGCTGTTTGTATTTGTTTGGGAAGCAGAAGTGCCTGTAGGTGGTCCTGTTTACTCCATTGAGACAGCTCTGCTTTTGCTTCCCAAAATGAAAAAGCCAAAGACTGTAGCAGAAACTAAGTATAGATAACATTTAATATATTGCTGTTAGTCTCTGCTATACCTATGCTTAAATTGTGTGAAAATGCCAGTGTGTTCTCTTCCATTCAGTTTCCCCTCCTGCTTTCTTGATCTGTACAGTATTTTTCCATGTTTTATACCATTTTTATGCTTCCTGAATATGTTCTTTCCACTCTAGTCTGATAATCTTATAGTGATCTCTGACTGTACTGATACAGCATTTGAGAAACAGCTTTCTTTCTATTATCTTAAGGCACATGTATGAACTGAAAGTATGAACAATTGAATTTCTACTGCATGCTGTTGTTGCTAAAATTTATTTTTAATCCATTTAATATACTACTGATTAAAATCACTGTAAAGAAATGAGGCATGGCTTGTGGAGTTTGACTGATGGAGCTGTAGGCCCATTTTGGCCAGCTGATTAATCATATATAATCCACACAAAACAAATTTTTAAAGGAATTTAGAGTGTATTGTGCTGCCAAGCCAAATGGACAGTTTTCTGTGTGCTGTGCAAGTGTTGGGGGACAATTTGGAGGCACCTCAAGGTATTAACATGGGTGAATGAATTGCATCCACTAAGAGCATGGAAATTTTTAGCTGCCAGGTCATGGTTGTGGCTCCCACAGGACTGGGATTTACTCACATACTTTATTTACATACTGTGTCTAACTAGATAAATTTTGTGAAATCTGTTTTTTACTCTGCTGTAAAATTATGCAATATTATGGCTGCAATTATTAGAAATGAACTGAGGAATTTTGTAAAGCTGTGAGAATGAACCTTAAGGGCTCATTTTCAGCTGTGCTCAGCGCTGCTACTGCACATATGATGCATCTCTTTTGATTTTAACATTGCCCAGCTACAGCAATTAATTTTTTTCTTTGTGTTCCAGAGGGAGATGTCCATCCTCCTGAACTTATACCAGACCCTGGCAAACGCCCAGGTGCTTTCCAGACAGACAAACGTCCCCCTGGAAGAATTACCTTGGACAGAGCTTTGTGCGCTCTTGCGTGAGAATGTTGAAGCCCTGGTCTCGAACTTCAACAAGGCTAAGCAGAGGGTGAGCGTCCCCAGGCATCAGCTGCCTCTGCTGAGCTCAGTGACTTTTATTCACACTGCAGTCTCGTTAAAAAGGACTGATATTCATGCCCCCAAAAAAGGATTTGGACACTAACAAATGAGCACCATTAATGATGGCTTGTCCACTGCTCAGTTTGTTGCCAGGGGCATTTAGATGTGAGTGGAGTGTGCATCAAGTCTCCCAGCTCCACCTTCTGTGCAGGATATTGTGAAAGGACAATCTGATAGTAGCCACAGGGTCCTAATTAAAAGACAATAAATTCATCTTACTGAGGAAGAAATTCACTGAACATAGTCATTTACAGTCATAAATCAAATCTTTATTTTACTATAATCCAGAGGCAAAATACAATTTCTCAAGGAATATCACCTTGTAATTATGTGTTTATGATTCAGATGTACTATTTGAAAGAATGCCAGTGTGGGGTTTTTTTGTTTAATTGTAACTTTGGATTATGACATTTTTATTCAGAAACAAACAGAAATACCTATTCTAAAACATGTCAGGATCTGTATGAAGGAGGAGCTGTACTTTTCTGAAAGGTTTTTAAGCAAATGAGCTTACATGGCTTTTCTCCCCAGAAAACCTTGTGGTTTTAGGAAGGAAAAAGCCCCTTCTAAAATAACTCAGCTGGCTCCAGAGGCTAAGCTATGCCTAAAGAGCTCTTTAGGGTATCACTTTGTGTTCTGGTTTATTTCTCTTTTGAAGTAGATGAGGAAAGGGAAGGGAAGGTGAACACTGTTGGCAGTGTTTGTAGGGCTTGTGTCTTATTGTTGCTTGCTATTTAATTAAGGATTGTTATTAAGACTGATTGTGAGGTCTCTAGGGCTCTTCTCATGTACTTAGCAGCTTTTCTGGGATTTTAGACTGTGCTGAAAAACCTTTTTTTCCACACAATTCAGTGTGATCTATCTGGAAGTATCTTGATATTTTCTAGGAACAGAAAGTTGAGGTGTGTGCATTTGGGGATCATTGTTGGCTTGGTTCATTCCTCCATTTAGCTTGCATGAGAAGTGCAGTGTTAAAGCACAAGAGTGAATCCCTTCATGTTTGTTGAAAATACATCATAAACTTATGAGCTATTTGTAAGGCTAGAATTCCCTGAAATTGTTTTAAAACTTAATCATAACCTGGAATGTCTTGACTTTTCAACAAAAGAAAAAAATCAAAAACCACAAACAAAGAAAAAATTAAAGGCTGTGTTTTAATTATTGTTTGCAATCATCACAAACTTCTAAAGGATATACTTGGATTACTAATTTAGTAAAATTGAATACAATCATTTAAAAAAAAAAAAGTTATGAAGTGTCTGGCTCAGGTATCCTGCAAAGAGGGTGACAAGGTGGTAGAAGGCAAAACCGAAACCAAAAAATATATTTCAGTTTTGTTTTGAGAACCAAGTAATTTATCTGCCATGAAAGGGTTTTACTTAGTTTTAATAAAATATTGAAAAAACTGCAGTTTAGATTTTATGCTGGAATAGTCTGTGCTTAACTTAAAGTGAAAAGGTAAATAATAATTTCTTCTTAAATGCTTGTCACACAGATATCTCACCTAGAATATATGTGCAAGCACAAGACTGAAACTATGAACAACCTTCAGCAGAACCAGGAGGATGCTTTGGAGAAAATGTCTGAACAGTTAAAAGCACAGGAACACTGGTCGCAGAAAGAAAAGCAATATCTTGAACAGCAGTACTCAAACGCCCTTGCAGAAATTCATGCAAGATCACAGGTATGGTGCTGTGAACTTGTAATTTTTTTTTTCTTTAAAAATTGAATTGATTATTTCAATAGTTTAAGCCTCTTAGCAGTTAAAGGTCATTTGGGAATTTTAGTATACGTTTAAAGTTTAAAAAAATCCAAAACCAAACAACAAACCAACCCATCCCTGTGCTAATATTAACATCACTTAAAAAAAGAAATAAATTACTTGGATGAAGCATTTGTTGAAGAGAATTTAGTCTTCAGGCCCAGCTGAGAAGCCTGATTTCATCTGCAGATAGCAGTATTCTTTTTCTGAGAATGTTAAAGCTGTAAGATCAACTTTGCTTGTTTTAAGAATTACTGAGGGCAGCAGCTACTTTTTCAGCATCATCATTTGCAGAGATTGTATAGAATAACAATAATGTGGTATCACCTGGGGATAAATTTAGTTACGTATGTACTGATCCTAAGAGCAGTGGTAGATTTCAATGGTGTTAAGCAATTCTGTTTTTCTGATACTACAGTGAGGAGTGGCCTAAAAGTGTGAAACTGTCACTCCTTGTTAGATGAGTTATTTGCATTCCAAAATGTTCCCTGTTATTCCAGAACCACCATTTACTGTCTTTATCATCACACTCCTTCACGCCTGTTTCAATTAAAAGCATAGTGAATAAAGGAAATAGATGTCCCTTGTTATTTGTGAGTTACTGCAACTTACTTTACAGAATAATGCTGTATTTGATGCAGATTTCAGGACTGGAAGTCTCTGCATGCTGAAAAATTCAATCTGTCAGCTTTCATGTTCCAGACTTCCTGATGTTTTTCCTCTCACTTACACTGGCTTTCTGCTCGGTACAGCAGTGTTTTCTCTGAAATTGGAGGATGTTATTAGTATTGTTAAGGCAATTAATAAAACTGAATTGTGGGCAGACAGGTGGTGTTGGACCTTCTGTGAGCTGTCACGGTGTTGGTGGATTGTTTTCAGAAATCAAGAGTCCATTTGCAATTGATTATCATGTAAATTTCCCTCCTACCACTGTTTTTGTTTCATTCATCTTATTCTGTAATTGCTTACTAGAAGAGACACTTTCATCACGATTATTACTAACGACTTTTGCTCCTTTAATGCATCATTTGAATGGCAAAGCTAAATTTTCTTTTCATTCTTGTCTAGGTAAAAACCATGTAGTTAATGTTTCGTCCATTATAGTTTGGTTTGTTTCTGTCACAGGAATGTGAAGAAACGGTGCAGAAAAACAGGCAAAAACTCTATGGCCTTGAACAACTCTCTGACAAACTGGCCCAGGAAAACAATACCTTGAAAAATTCATTATTAGATGCTTTCAAGGCACGCTCATTCCTGCTGGCAGCCTCTGCACTGCTATCAGGGGCCCTGTGCTCTCTCTACGGCCGACTGTGCGCCATGTCTTGCCAAAGAGACATTCTCCAGGAACAGGTGAACCAGCAACAACTATTGAACCACAAGATCGTCAGCCTCCTTTATGCTCTCCCTGCTGTCATGGAAAGAAACCAGGACGAAGTCAGGACAAGGCAAAGAAGAGCCAAGAACCTGGCTTATGTGTTCCGAAGAGCTGTGATTGTAGCTCTGGCTGCCAACAGGTTGAGGGGTCTGGCCCGATATTCTTGTACCTTTTTTGTCTGGTCAGACGGATGCAGAGGAAGCCCTGGAATTCAAGTTTGTCTGGGAGAATCCAGAGGCAGGCATCCTGTGACACGTAAGTGAAATGTTTTTAAAGAGTTACATCAAATTGCACGTTTGGGGAATAACAAAGAGGAATATTATTTTTAGTGTTGGGGCATAAAAACATATTTAATGACATTTTGACAAATGTTGTTTATGGATTTATGTTTTTTATATAGCTTGATGAATGTATTTCACTATGGGAGGAAATGCCTAGTCTTAGGTTAAGAATTGCAGGTAAAAGTTCAGTTATGCTCATGAACTCAACATTATCTGATATTTTTGATATTTGTGTTATGGATTTCAGAACTTGGTGCTACAGCATCTTCCCTGTGGTAAATATCTTGCAATGTTCCTAAACGATTTTTCTTTTTTTTGGAAAAGGTATTTCCTCTTTTTTTAAAAATAATTTTTAATATTTATTTCGTAAAAACCCACAAAAATTGCTTTCTGATTCAGGTAAAACATTAGCATAGGATTTCAAAATTTTCTTTAGAGATTATGTCTATTTGCCCCTTTCTGTTGCCAGACCAGTTTATATTTCTCTCTACAAGGATAAATGGTATTAAAAATGTTTTCCAAATTAGAAGATTCATCTACTTTTTTTTTTTTTTTAATGTCATTCGGGAAGCATGCTTCAAACAGTCTAAATTGTCCTGACTAATTTCTTGTTTATATGCTTATTTTTGGTCAATTTCTTAAAGAGCTGGAGGCAGCAGTGTGCCATATTTTTGTGATTTATTTATCCTGCTAGCTGCACTTCTGTTTTACAGGTTTTGGAGAGGAAGGAGTTGACTGTATTGAAGCAATTAACTGGTTGTGTAGCTCTAACCTCTATACTGCAATGATCAATTCTACCTCAGATCTGGAGGGTGTTCTCAACAACCAAGGTAATTTTAACTGCATATTGTTGTAGCAGAAATATATTTAAAAAATAAATAAGTCAGGGTGGTCATATAATTTCCATTTTTATGATTTTATCTAAAGTATTCTGTTTAGATAGCTCTGAAGAGATATTTCTGAATATTTATGATAGACACCTTTGACTAGAAGTTATGTCCTGAGCTAGTCAATACAAATTTAAGTGGGGCTGTTTCCCTGAAAGAGTAATTTTACTGCAGGCTAAAATAATAACCCTTTTCTACATTCTCTGAATGATCACATTTCTGTACTGTTGGAACAGATTAATTTTCTTAAACAGCTGATAGGATATTTTATCCTTTCGGTATATAGAGGCCATGGAAGCAGAGGGCTGTTTCTGGAGTTTATTTACAGTGAGAACTGATACAGGTTCCCTTGATTCATCTGCATTTCCGCCACCCCTGGTTCTTTATTAACCTATAGTTTTAGAGTCCCCAGATTTTTGTCACAGAAAAAAGGATAGTAGAAGAGGGATAATTTATGTGAATAAAGGGAAATAGCAGGAGAAAGACAAGGTGATGCATTTTCCAGAAGCCTAAACACTACATTGGTATAAAAGTTGACATTGAATCAAGTGTGTTTAGATTCAGTTTCAGGCACTTTCTTCTTTCATCATGCTCTTTTCAATAAATTGAATTCATATCCTTTAAAAGCAAAGTTTGAACAGTGTTTCAGATTCAGCATTCTGTGTTTCAGAATATTTACAGGTTCCATCCTGTAGAAGTGAAAACGAACATGATATTATAAGAAATGGGAACTAATAACCTGCTTGATGTTTCCTTTTTGTTGTTTTTTTCTTACAGATTCAGAGCTGTGGCTTTCTAGTAACTCGCTGATCGGCACAGCCAGGAACTGCTTTGCAAAACTGATGGACAACCTGAGCGTTCTGATGGAGACAGTTCAAGGGAACACTCGTGGGTGCAGAGCCTTCCTGGAGAGGGACTCCCTGATAGACAGGCTGGCTCGTGGGCTCCGCAGACTAAATGCCCAGGCCCTGGAAGCTGGATTGCATGACAGACTGCCCAGCACAGTAAGCAGACTTGCAGTCCTCCTTCATGGAAACAGAAGGTTTACAGCAACATTGAAGCTCCCTTGATAGCAGCATTTCTTTTGTTTCAGACTGGTGATGAGTCCATGAGAGTGAAGTGCTACTATATGGACACTCAGAAGTTGATTTGTCACACATTAGGGTGTGAATAGGTCTTTTCTTTTATTGAGAAAGAATTTTTGGAGGAGGTTTAGTGTATCCAAGTAAAAGATTTTTTTTAAGTTCTATCAGATCTGCATTAGCTTATAAGCACAAATTTGCTTTTGGCTTGATGTAAATGTTAAGGTTGCTTTTTATTCTTGTTTTCTACTTTCTCATGTTTACCATCCTTTCTTTCAGTAAAGATAACCTTCTTCCCTTTAACCAAAATAAAAGGATAAACTCTTTCCCTACTAATCTTTTCTAGTAAACCTTAGGTGAAAATAGTACTTCCTTGTAAACAGAATTTGCAGTTACCCTTGGTAGGTGACAGGTTCAAACTTTTGTCCTTGTGTATGTCTTTTAGAGATGGAGGAAAAAATTATGTTTTGTCTTCTTTTTCTTGAGTCTTAAATATTATTTATTTTATTGCTAAAACAGCAGATTTTATAGCCCATCAACTTGTTTTTGTTTGCTGACAGAGAAACATAGCAACTTTGCAGCAAGAAATATTTGAATTTTCACGAAGGCTTCATGCAGCAGAAGTAGAGTCCCGCTCACTGTACCTGCAGCTTCAAGAATGCAGATGGGCTTTCAACAAGATGCAAAAGGATGCTGAAAAAACCCACAGACTGCAGACCCAATTAAGTGAAGTTCAGCAAGTAAGTGCATTTGACTTGGAGGCTCTCTTGCTTAAAAGAGACTCTCCTTTCTACACATGTTTTGATTTGTATTCTTTTGGAAAACAAGCATCAAATTGATTTACTTTCAACAGAATTTTCCAGAAACCTTGCCTTGTAAATGTCACAAAACCAGAAGACAGATTTATTTAGAAATATCTCTTTTCCACTGGAGCTATCTTTTGATTTGTAGAAGGAGGTATCCTGTATAAATTAGAGTTTGGTCTTCAGCAATCCAGGTTCTCCCATTTGCTGGAAATGTTGATCTGATTTATATATCCTCAAAGAAGATTTCACTTAATAGAATAAAGTCAGTGGGAATGAGGGTATTCAATAAAAATTTTAATGAAATATAAACATAGCAGTTTAAACTCTGTATGGATGTTGGTGAATGTTATAATAAATACAATGCAAAGTTTAACAGGTCTGTTTCCCTGAAGAAGTAACTTTATGGCAGGGGGAAAAAAGCTTTTGTCTATATTCTCAGTAGCACAAAATTCCCCTGAGCCTTTTGCTGTTGGTGATTGACTTACTGAGACACTGTGGGTTCCCCAACCTGAAGCCTGGTTGGTAGAACCTGTCAGGGGGTTCTACCAAGCAAAGAATATCTGCTAGATGATGTCTCGCCCATTGTCCTTCCTGTTCTTAGCTAGTAAAATGGAATTTTTTTAAGCTCAAAAATATCTAATCATCTTCAGTTTTGCTCTTAACAGGTTTTATGCCCTTAGTGGTTTTGGACTGTTAGATGAAAATTATCACATATTAGATAGTAGTTGAAATGCAGATGACAGCTTTCTTTGAAGAATTACTTCTTTCTGGAACAGTTTTTGGACAAGAAGAACAGTCCACAAAGGTGTTTACAAGGGTTAATAAGCTCTCCACTAAAATTCTGAACATTGATCTGCATATTTTTCCTTCTAAATACTGAAGTTTTGCATCCCATGGTGTTAATTAGAATAGAGTAATGAATGCCAAGACTTTACATGAATGTTCTTTATAAAAAACACAGCAATTAACTGGTCTGCCATCTTATTGTTCAGCGATGTCTTCATGTTAAAAAAACCTCAATAGTACTCATAAGCATGCATTTAGTTTAGAATTTGATATGTTTGCAAGTGGAACTCACTCAATGGTAGGGAAGCCATTGGGTATAGTTACAGAATCAGGCACAACTTGTTTCTCTTTCCAGCACATCAACAAAGACAATATACAGGAGGAGTTACAAAACGCTTTACAGCGTGAGCATGAGGCACATTTGCTTTTACAAGAGCACCACCAACGGATTCAGGAGCTGAGTAATAGACTGGAATCACAAGCATTTTCTGAGCTAAGTAAAAGCCAAGTATCTCCGACGGTAAGATTATTCTTCTTATAATATATATATATAAAATAAATTCTTCTTATACCAGAGTATTACTTTTCATTAAATAAGCCAAATAGTGCAGTCCTTGTGTAAATAAAATTACCGGAGTAAATACACCCGCACTACTCAGTCTGCTGGAACTTTAGGCTACTGAGAAAACACTTCAAAGACTCCTTTTAAATTTTTTTTTAGCTAATGGGGTTTTTTAACAGTTTAAGAAAAAGTCTTCAATGGGGCGTTTTTTCAGGTTTGTTTTTTTTTTTTTTTTGCCTACAATCATTTTGTTTTCTAAAGAACATTTATATGTAGCAAACACTAAGGGGGTTCTGGGTCAGTAATGCTTTTGCTAGGAAATTCATAAAACCTTCGGAGGCAGTGGTCCAAATCTTCTTTACAATCAATTTATCCTTCACATTGGTCAGTAGTCAGTGGCGTAAAGTGAAGTTTATTTGGGCTACAGAGTAACTCTGCTCTCTGTCCGCTGGCAGGGCCTCCCTGATGCAGCAGAGGAGCTGAGGAAAAGAGACCAAGCTCTAGATCAACAGGAGAAACTCCTGAAAGAAATGGAGCAGGACCAGAAGCGGCTGTGGGATACTCTCGAGGAGGCCGAACGTGCCCTTGATCAGGGAATAAAGTGAGCCCTGGGGCCTGGGGGATGTCACCTGAAAATGAACAGAGATTTAAATTTCTACTTCCAAGGGCGGGGCTTTAGCCCTGGACAATGTAAGATTAGAAGAGAAAAGTACATCTGTCTCTTTTATTTTTAAATTCAGGGATAGTCTTCTAAAAACAAAAGTGTTAGTTCAAAATACTAGGGCATCCATTTGATGCAGTTATCCCATAATAGTTCTTCAAATTCTGGGTGCTGAAATAACTGGCAAAAAAAAAATACCTGTGCTATCTTACTGATCTGACATATCTTTGGCAGATCCTTAACATTCTGTTTATTTAAGAAATTGTTGTTTGTTCTCTGAGTTTCCATGCCAACTTTTTCTAGACAGATACAATTTATTTATAGTAAATACAGAAGCATCAGCTAGGGGACGGGTCTTCACTGTCAGAGAGACTGAAACCCATTTTGGATCTATGGCTTTCCTGTGGTACAAGATAGATCCTCCTGCTGATTTCAGGGAGTTTTGGATTTAGACCTAATCCCCACACCACTTACACCATAACCTGGAGAGGAAGGAAAGGCTCAGGCAGTGGTCTTGAAAAGATTGGTAGTCAAAAGGAGCCCCCTTGACTTGAAGCTTATTACTAACTTATTCTTATGCCATTTGAAAAAAATAAGTCTTTGCAGACTTTGTTGTCTAATACTTTTCATAGTATGAAGTATGTGTTACGAATATTGTTGTTCCATGGCTAGGATCTAAAAAAATTTTAGTTCATTAAAATTTCTCATCATACCTGGGGTCATTTGACCTCTGAAGAACAATATCTGAGAAGATTTAAGGGTTTTATTCACCAGGGAAATAATGTAATTTGTATGGTCATCAGTTAAATGTTTAACAAGCTAAGTAAAATGACAAATGTTATTTGGTATGATTTGATCAAAGCAGGTGTCACCTGCAGAAAGATTTGTTCCAGAAAGCTTGCCCTTTTCATCCTTCCCCAATCTATTTTGGGCATTTCAGTAAAGATCATTCCTTGTGGCCATATATATATATATATCCAGAAAAGGTTATTCTAATGTGAAGTAACTTTAAAACTGGCTTTTTTTTTTTTTTCTTGTATATAGCAGCTGAATATCAACAAAGAAAGCTACTCTTCCTTCCATTATTACAGCAGCTCTTCACAACTAATAGGTTTTATTTCTCCCTTTGGAATATAAGCAAAAAGATGAAATAAACAGAATCTGTCTGTGGTTTCCAATACAAGAATATAATTCCATCCTGCTAGAGACTTTTTATGACCTCTATATCCAAGCCATGATGGTTGTTCATTGATAGGCCTATGATTATCTAAATTTTAATTGCTTGTCCTCAACAGAAGCATCTTTCATATGGAAATGCACCAAATAGTGGTACATGAACTATTTTTAGGGTTTGCATTGGAAATATGAAAAAGAGAGAAAATCCTAATAGTTTGGGTTATCAACAATTATTTTACAAGACATGACAGCCATAAAGTAGCAGAAGATTAATTTCTACATTGGCAGAGCTTCAGTTCCATAAAGTTACTCCGTTGTTCTTGTTTTGTTTTGTTTTATTTTCTTTTATAATAGAGACAAAGAGTTAATCATTGGTCAAATGAAAGCTGTGGAAGCTGCCCTGAATAAGGTAAGAATTTGAACTGTTCCCTCTGATTTGTGTTTTTAAACATGGCTAAAGCCTTAGAACTGCTAATTCTCAGGGGAGGAGAGAAGCTGTTGCAAAACAACTTCCTTTTCCTTAGTGTTGAAGTTTCCCCTCTCAACTTGTTCCATCTTAAAAAACCACAGTGAAATCAAATGCAAGTTTGTAGTACATACACAACTTTTTCTGAATGTAGAAGTTATGACAAAATTCACTTGCCTTCCCTCACTGAACACTTTTTCTGGTTGACAAGTGAAAACTAATGAACACACAAAAAATTGGCAACTGAAGTTACCCCTCTAGTGAATAATAAAAAGTCACATGCTTGGTGGCCATATAACATTTGGCTTTGTGTCTGCTACTTTAACCTATGAAACATCATAAATAGGAAAAGGCAGGAAGTAGCAATCTGTGGTCAGAAACTTCCACAGTATTTTTTAAATCATATTTTAAACTTAATAGTAATCTCAAGTTTTTCCTCTGACTTGTACAATTGTGCCCTGATATAGGACTATTTGATGGTCCAACAAAGCTGTATGTATT
Organism: Melozone crissalis; assembly: GCF_028551555.1. Taxonomy (NCBI): domain Eukaryota; kingdom Metazoa; phylum Chordata; class Aves; order Passeriformes; family Passerellidae; genus Melozone; species Melozone crissalis. The sequence goes on along the minus strand of NW_026535783.1, from coordinate 8,669,022 downwards.
AATTATTTAGGAGAAAGGACTATTTTCAACTATAGCTCTCATGGTAGATGGTTTCACAACTGTTTTTAATCTAGAGCAGCACAGAGCAACAGTGATTTCATTACCTGGGAGTGTCAATTTCCCTTACTATATCTTTAATTCCCAGCAATGTGGGATTCTCTATTTTAGTTTTGGAGATCACAAAAACTGTTGCTATTTATTTAATTTATTTATTTTCAGATCTCTTTTTCTAGTCTATTTCCTTTAATGTTCATGGAAAGTGACAGAATCTGAACTGCATGTTTCTCCTACAGCAAACTCTGCTGATAGAAAATTTCCGTTGTGCCACCACCATCTCCATACCGGCTTCTTTCAAACTTTGGAAGCGAATGTCATGCAGCAAGTGCTGTGTTTTTACAGTAATACATATTTGCCATATCCTTGGCCTTTCTCTTTTCAGACCAGGGCAAGGTGCTTTTTTTTTGGTAGCATTCTCTCCCAGCACTTTGAATTAGAGATTTATTTGCAACAAAAATTCAATCAGTCATACTTTATTCATGGATTTTAGGTCCAGTGATCAAAGCAAGTCCGCTCAATGGGCTCAAGGAGACACCATTCATCCCAGGTGGTGTGTCTGAAGGAGAATTGCCACTGATGCTGGGGTTTTTTCCCTTTAGGCCAAAGAGCAGGCTGCGGCATCAAGTGCTGAAGCAGCCGCACCACTCCCCAGCCTGCAGCTGCAGACCCTTCCAGAGGAAGCAACAGCGGGCAGGCCAGAGGCTGCCTCATTACAGGTTAGAGTCTAAAACCAATCCCATTTAATATTTTTTTTAAATTTTCTTTCATTTTTTGCATCTGACATACAACTGCTCTGAGCATGTGGAGAGCAAAAAGCTTCAAAACTCTTGCAGTCAACAGTTGAAAGACTATTTCCATGTATACTCTTGCACGTGGTATTTCAGAGATGATGGTAACTTCTAATTTTGCAGTTACAGCGTTAAATAACTGACAGCAATACAAACATGGACAGAAGCATACATACCTGAAAATTAATATCCCTCTATCCCTCTCCCTTTTCTCCCATTAATATACAAAAGACTAATTAAAAAAAAAACAACCAAAAAAACCCAAACAAAACCAAAGCCAAGATCCCCAGAAACAAGCAAAACCAACCAAACAAAAAAGACAAAATTTTCATATTCCTTCTTGGTCAGTATCAGATTTGTTTTCAACCCACAGTTTTAGAATCAATTGTGGGGTTTTGAGCATTCCTTATTTAAAAGAAACTGCTCTTTAGAATGTTTAAATATAGAAGCTATGTTGCTCATGTAGGTTTAAAACCTTGCACATTTCAAAATACTAATTTTGTTAGGATAAAACAATGAGTGGGAAAAAGGAGAAATTAACAGAAGATGTGCTATATTTTCAGCTCTGAACATAGATTCAGTGCAATGCCTCCTCATTGTTTTTAAGTTTGATGTCTTCTACAGAAACTATATTAGTCTTTATAGCTGTGCAGAATGCATTAGTGCCAAGACAGATTTTTTTTTTCCCAATGAGAGAACAAAAGGCAAAGTGAGTACATATTTCTTTCATTGTGCTGCTCTGTCTGAATTAGAGAGAGGGCAGGTAATCAAGTAAAGTGCAAGGAACTTAGGCAGAGTAAATATTGCATACAGTGTGTAAGCTTCTGCAGTAATTCCTTCAAATTTATTGTAGATTTTCAGTTCTGGTGCAGTATATAATTGCAAGATCAGGGTCACAAAATCAAACATTCAAGAATGGCAGATTCTAAGCTGGAAATTTTTCACTGTTGCCGTCTTGCATGCATACATACACTTCAATATGATAAAGATATAAATTATGTGTGCATTATCGTGTTTCCACACTAAAATATGGAAATACGGAATATGTAAAGCCTTGAGATTCCCATGAAGCTTAATTAGCACAGATGAACTTTTCTGTCAAAAGGTAGAATTACAAATTTTTCCCCAGTACAGTGATGATCCATTTTAGAGCTTCACAAAAGTTCCCATGGGTGGCATCTTTCCACAGGAGGCATTGTGGCAATCGCCAGCTTTTCAATCCTGCTTTTCTAATTTGGTAGTCAATGCTGCTTTTTTTTTTTTTTTTTTTTTTTAAGTCCCATCTCAACTCCCATTCTTTTTAGACCTCACAATGATTGCAGAAGCATCTGCAACCTGTTCCCTCTTTCTCTCCAGAAGAGAATAAAATCACAAACAGTTGCATTTCGTATTTGCACAAGGTGCTTGTGGTACAAATAATATAGTACGGTGTGTGCTGGGGAGCTCGCTGGTGGGGCAGAACTGTAAAGTTCTTGTTCACCTGGCAGCCTCAGGTGCACTTGGTAACTCTGGCCATATACAAACAGCACCAATGGCTCACAGTCTGTGTCACTGTGACCTTCCTTTTCTTCATCCCTTTTCCTTTTTGTCCTTTCATCATCTCTCTTTCCCCCTTTTCCCCCTCTCTCTCCTCAGCCCTCATCTCTAGTTCCTGTTTGATTTCTTTCCAATCTCATTATTGAGGTTTCATTACAAAATTTGCCTTTTATGGACAGAGGTCACCTAATGGATTTTAGTTTTACTCTATGCCAAACTGTATTAAGGGCAGTCCTGCAATCTTGAGTGAGGTAAGCAGCTAGGAATGACTTTAGGGACTATTGTCATTAAAAGCACTGGAGTTTGTTTGCAGGCACATCCTCTAGAACTGCCTTAGTTAGTCTGTGATGAGAACATTTCCATTAAATGCCTTATAATCTGCAATAATCCTCTTTTGGGACTAGGACCACAGCACCAAGACAATTTGGAGATTCTTTCTGATGAAAAGAAATGTGATATGGGTTCATTTGCCACTGCTGTTTCCTAGACACAGTGATGAAATAACATGATTGATTTTAGCTGCGTTAATATCTATTCTGAAAATCGTCAAAGTGATGAAAGGAAAGGAAAACTGCAAAAATCTTTTCAAATCCCTGTTTGTGATACTAAGCTGATTTTTGTCTGTATCACAGGTCTACATTCAAAAGACTAATGTAATACTGTCAGAAGGGGAAAATCATAGCAAATAAAATGTGATTAACCATTGTAAAGAAGACCAATAATTTCAACAGTTAGTTGAGACTACCAGGGGTAGATATAAAGTTACCAGTACTGCCAAATCGTCTGTGCTCTCTTGTCCTGCTAACTTTATGATCAATCCAATCAATGTAACAAAATTGGGACATTCTTCCACTGCATACATGGAAACAGCTATATTTTTCCAGTTATAGTGCAATCATATCATTTGTTTTCAGAAGTCTGTAGGTTTGTGATGTTTCTTTTGTTACTGCCAAGTTTATTCTTTTGCTGTGGAGTGGAAGGATTAGTAAATTGATTCATCTTGGAAGTGTGAACATTAGCCTTCAGCTGTGTGGTAATTGTGAACAGAAATTGAACCTGCACTATGTGTTGTATTGAAATAAAATGAAAAAGTTGTTTCAAGAGCTCAATGCTGTATTGTATGCTTGAAAACATCTCATCAAAGCATCTCCTAACTAGGGTGTAGAGCAATTCCCTTTTCCTCAATGATATTAATATTCAACATTTTAGAAAAAAATAGAAAATCCACTGTTAGGTGTTTTTGATGTTTAAGTCCTGGGACTGACATTCTCCCTGGCTTACAAACTCTATTTTATTTCTCTGCTAGAAAAAAACCCATCTTTTGTAAAAAATTTGGATATGTGCTATTTGCCATTTAAGTGTAGTTTGCCTGGGACTAATGATTCCTTCTACTTTTATTTAAGAATGTGGTTAGAAGTTTTGAGGATCTCTACTCACTGGCAGCTTCCAAAATTGATGTATTAAGAGCAGGAAGAGACTCTTCAGGCTCTACCTATGGATCCTTAACAGCTGTTGGGAGTCGTTCTGCTGAGGGTAAGTCTGCTCTTCAAGCAATTGTAGTCACTGGGATGAGGGTTCCTAGGCAGCATCTCTCTTCATGCTGCACAGCTTCTGTAGGCCAATACAGCAAAACTTAATTGT